>NC_068925.1:8632084-18632084 GCF_023091745.1 Budorcas taxicolor
GAGGAGCCTGGAGGGCTACAATCCATGGGGCCTCAGAGAGTTGGACCCAACTGAGTGACTAAGCCCACGTGTGCATGCATACACACACACACACACACACACACACACGTTCATAGGATGCTGTATTGAAATAAACCCAGCTTTACTTAGTTTGCAATGGAAAATTATCTTAAATTTGGCCACAAGATGGTGATATCACAAAACAAGTTCAAAGAAATAAAATTCTATTGCAAAGTGCTTGTGTTTCTTTCCAACTTAAGGCTTTAAATGTAACTATTCTTGTCAATCAGTGACTTCTCTTAAATGATGTTGTATTTCTTGATCTGTTCCATGTCTGTATATTTTGGGGGGTTTTGCCCCTCATATCTGCTACCTCAGAGAATATCAATTAAGTCTATTGTATTGAAACCCATATGCAATAATAGCAAAATAAGATTTCAAAAATAGGAAACAATACACTGCTATTTGTATTCATTATTGTTGTTGACTTGTTTCTTGTTATTTAATAGCGAAGAGATGTCCTGCTCCTGGATCAGTGTCAAACAATGACAAACAGAGCAAGCGCTTGGGAACATAATAAACTCAGTAAGAAGCTGAAAGGATATTTTTGTTCATTGGGTCAGGTCCTTCTCTTTCCTTACCATCTGGAACTCCATGTGTTGAGAGGTTTGCCTAACCAGCTGAGGCAACAAACAATGAAGGAACTTCTCCAAGATACACAGAAATTGAGAGAAATTCATAATAAAGCATCAATCCCAAATGACCTGATATTCTTCACACTGCTTTTGATGGTCTTGTGTCCAAAACAGTGTGGTTACTGGTTAGCACTCTTTCATGAGCCTCAAACAACTCGAGACCCTCATGCTGCAGCTTGTCTAGAAGCTGAGTGTACTGTCTGAAGGTCCTCAAGACCCTCAGTGTGTCATATGGACAGAGTGATTTGAGGGTTTGTGGAAGCCAAGAATAAATTGTACTAGAAATTGCAGATGCTAATGGTCCAAGGGTAAAACAAACAAACAAACAAACAAACAAAAAAAGCAAGACATTCTGTGCGCTGTGGGTACACATTTTAGGAACTGTCTTGCACCACCTCAGAGTTAGCACCCATGTGGACTCTGTGGATGTACATGTTGGGAAAATCCCCTGGAGAAAGGGCACGGGTACCCACTCCAGTACTCTTGCCTGGAGAATCCCATGGACAGAGGAGCCTGGTGGGCTACAGTCCATGGGGTCGCACAGAGACAGACAGGATTGAGCAACTAACTTCCACTTTCAAATCATTTGTTATATGGATATTCTAGGTGCAAGGCATTTTACTGCTATCCGGAGAAAATTGCTCTCAGAAATCTAAACATTTTCAATGTGAAATTAGGTTTAGATTTATAACCATACATGTTAGCCCCATCTTGGTTTATTTATTCATCATAAGATTGATTTTCTTGGTCCCATGTACCAGGACACCTTTTTCATGGAGAACCCCATCCCCTTCCTTCTATACAGCAACTAGTTTTTCTCTAACCCTGCATCTCATCCTTCATTGTTCTCTCCTTTTGCTTTTGTATATCTACAAAAAACCTCATCAAGGAAAAGGAAAGATGAATGGAAGATAGATTATCTGAGTCCTTTCGTATCTCCAAAATGACTTTTTCGACCCTCAGAAGACACTGATAGTTTTATTTGGTATAAAATAAAAGTGGAAAACGATTTCCTTTAAAACTTTAAAGCATAGCTCCATTCTAAACAAAGCGAGTCAAAGAGAAATCTGTTGCTGATCTGAAATTCATTTATTTGTAGATGACCTCTTTTATTTATGTGTCTGTTTTTCTTTGTTTCTCTGGGAGCTTTTAGGTTGTTATTTTTATGACTCAAGGCCCTAAATCTCAGGGCATGTCTAGGTGTATGTGGCAGCAGCCAGGGTTACGCTCACTGAGTATCTCCAGCTCTCTTTTCTGAGCCTTTGAGGCAGGTTGGACCAGGTGACCAGCTATACACAGTGAGGGTGAGTGAATGAGTTCTTAGTATTTCTGTATCTCCACAGACATGGGGACAATTTAATCCTAAGAGAGAAGCCTGGCATGCTGCAGTCCACGGGGTCGCAAAGAGTCAGACACGACTGAGCAACTGAACAGAACTGAACTGATAACAGGGAGAAAATTTGTTTTTAATTTTCAAAACAAAGTATTGCTGAAAAAAGAAACCTCATCCCTTAAGGAAATTGAAGGAACAAACACCCTCACAATGAATGTGTCTACCAGAAGTCTGTTTCCTATGAGAAACAAGTTTAATGGCAATAGATGAACTATTAAAACCAATGGGGAAAACGTGTATTCATAGACATATGTATTTTTTAATCAGTGAAATACACAAATGTAAAGACTAATCATTTCTGGTATTTTCTTCCTCTGTTCCCAACCATATAAAAAGTCAGATGGAGACAGTATCAGGAAAATCCAGGGAAATGAAACTTGGTACAGGATTATCCTTTGTTTCACACATTTATTCAAAGTATTCAGAGAGACTATTTCACTGAAGACATAATGAAAGAAAGCAGAAAAGGTCACGGTATTTCTCAACAGGACTTTGAGGATACATAAAAAACTTGATCCATGAAGTTTTGATGGATATAAAATGGGTTACTATTTATGACTTTGATACAAAAACTATTAGCAACAATTTCACCTTCAGAACTTTAGTTCAGTGGCTTTCTATGAGTTTTTTGTCTATATGAAATTCTGCTAAAAGATGGTACAAACCAATGGATATTTATCTGCAAGTACAATGCCCAGTTTTTTTTTTTTCTTTTTTTTCTGGAACTGGATATGTGCTTTCAGAAGCTTTGACCTCAAACATCTACACTGCATCTTTCAGCATTAGATACAAGCATTTGGAAGATCTGCATGTAGGGCTAGGTGTTCAGAGTTTATGATTCTCAATAAAATTACCACCCAGAATATCATTCTTTAATTTATGTAAATGGAAATTTTCTTTTTGTCTTTTATAATAACCTTATTACCCCCACTATTTTTTTTCTACTGAGATGGTTATATTCTGGAAAGTTTCTTCAAGCTGGTAAGGACTCTTGTTCCGAATAAAGAAGAATTGACTCTATCACAAAATTTCTGGGCTCTCATGATTATCTGTGTTCCCTCTATGAAATTCAAAGTATACCATAATTATGAGATTCAAATTTGACTCCATCCTAATTGTAATATCAACAGAAAAATCATGTAAATAAAGATTTAAAGATGATTTGCATACCTGAAGCTATTGATTCCCTACTGATAATTTTTAAGCGTGTATAGTTTTGAGAATTGCTTGGATGGACTTAATGAAAGTAAATTCATATCAAGAAGTATTAAATGATTACAGAAAGCATAAGAGTTACTCTGTGGGAATGCAATAGTGAAAAATAAAAGATTTGTTATGGGTTTGCATATGAACAATTTTCTCCTACCAAACTTATTTCCCAATTTCATCATGCGGGTACCAAGGCCAGTAGTTTCCAGCCCTCAAAGCCTTGGACAAAGCATATCAGTTGGTAAGAAATGGGCACAGAAACAATTGCCATGTTACAAGATTGAGAAGCTGGTGCTGGATGACAAATCACCGTTGCACACAGCCAAAATTTCCCACCACTTAGCTTCATCTGCACGCCCAGCGCAAAGTAGCTGCCTCTGTAAGTGGGTGCAGTAATCCGTACCAGGACATAAGATGTGGCAGTTACAACACAGGAAAATCTACAGAAGTGATCAATATTGTGTACACAAAACAAATTACTTACCCTTGATCATCATCTGTTTCCTATGGTTTATTCTGTGATGGTATTGAGAGAGTTACAAAGAAACAATTGATTTTGGACTCAGATGAAAATTGTCTTTTATCCATGATACAAAAAGACATTAAATTACTTCACTAAGTTCCTTCAAGGGTACATGAATTTAGTAATTGTTTTGGTGGCTATTTTATATCAAAAGGTAAGCAAAAGGAGGGTGTTGAGGAATATTGAAAAATGTCAGGGAAGTTTGATTCTTTTAATATAGAAAAATGTCTCTTAAATCCAAATAATTATGAAGCAGACAGATCTTGTCATATTGGATAGTTTCTATTTAAGAAAAAGTTTACAAATATTACAGGGATAATTCTGAAATGCTAAGCTTTTGTTCTTGCAGATTCTTAATAATACACATTCAATAGCATACTTATAAGACATGGTTTTGTTGACCAAAATGAAAAGGGAAACTGAGGCAAACTCAAAATTGCCCAAAGATAAGTTTATGACAATGACAACCTAGAGGGGTGAGATGGGGTGGGAGGGAGGACCAAGAGGGATGGAACATATGAATGTCCTGTTGTCTGCTGTGTCACTCAGTCCTGTCTGACTCTTTGTGACCCCTGGACTGTAGCCCACCAGTCTCCTCTGTCCATGGGGATTCTCCAGGCAAGAATCCTGGAGTGGATAACCAATCCCTTATGCAGGGGATTTTCCTGACCCAGGAATCAAGCTAGGGTCTCCTGCATTGCAGGCAGATTCTTTACCAGCTGAGCTACAAGGGAAATCCGGAACATATATATAATTATAGCTGATTCACATTGATGCATGGCAAAAACAAGCACAGTATTATAAAGCAACTATCCTTCAATTAAAAATAATTTTTTTGAAAAGATGATTTAGGAATAGCAGAGGAATTGCAACTTGGGACATGAAATCAATAGCAAATAACAAGCAAGTCTGCTTAGGGCTTGAGGTTAACTGTATTTATGGGCAGAAACATAAAGACGGGAGAGTTCAGTTAGAATTTTTTTAAATGAAAAACCAGTGGAGACATGCCTTGCTATTTCCCTACTCAGACAAAACCAGCCTCACCAGACAAACAAACTCAGTTCAGCTTATTTGTTGAGACCAACCTGACCTGGGTCATTTTTTGTTCATCCTCTGGAAACCATGAAGGATACTTTCTGAGGTTGGTACAAGACAACACCTGACCCTCTCTCTCTCATTTAAGAAATACCAATATTACTAGTTTTTGATAAATCACATATTTACAGCAAATCATTTCTCATTTCTTAAGTTTTTGTCTTCCTGAGGGGATGTGTTTGAGATTTTTCCATTTTCCATTCTCTGGCTCCATTTTACATTGAAATTCTTTTACAATATCAATATTTCAGCAAACTCAAGAGGAAAAAATGATAGAATGACATGAAAATGACAAAATGAAATTATTTTATGAAGTGATTTTTAACTTATAATACCATCTAAGTTCTTCCCAGGTGGCGCAAGTGGTAAAGAAAACCCCTGCCAATATAGGAGACTTAAGAGACGCGGGTTTGATCCCTGGATCAGGAATATCCACTGGAGGAGGGCATGGCCACCCACTCCGGTACCCTTGCCCGGAGAAGCCCATGGACAGAGGAGTCTGGTGGGCTACAGTCCATGGGGTCCCAAAGAATCAGACACGACTGACAGTCTGAGCACAAGTGAAAACGAGGATTGCCCGCAGTGACTTGGAGGAGGCCGAGTGCTTCAGAATACCAGACTTTTCTCCTTTGGTTAGAGACAGTAAATCAAACACAGGTACTTAATTATTTTCAGCAACACGTTTTTTGGTGAAAATGTTGGTCATTTTATAGTCATGTCGTAGTATGCTTTTTTACCAAAAACATTAAAAGTCAATTAACTTCATTACAAAGTGATCATAAGATTCAAAATCAAATCATTTGTGACTTAGTTGGCCCCTAAAACTCTAAAATTGAAGTATTTTTCAAGTAATGTTTTTCTAAATACTTCTTGTCTAAGTTTGAATTCTTAGCTAAAGTAATACATATTTCCATTATATTTATATTACTTGTTATAATATAAATCAATAATTGTATTTATAAATCTCAACTTGAGTGCTTACCTTAGGCTTAGTAATAAGAGCATCTCGTAGGCCCAATCTTTTGTCAAGTTGAAATATTCCAAGACATCCTCAAGTTTTCTTATTCTATATAAGTAATAATATCATAAAAATCAGGGAATGGCAGTCTATAAATTCAGGAATGTTTCCTTTTGGAATTGTATTTAATTTTAAAGTGCAAAACTATCTAGTCTGTTAGCGCATGAAATTAAACCTGTTTGTATAGAGAGAAAAAGGAAAAATATGTCTCTGAGTACAACTCTGTATTTCTTTGAAGTGTGACTAAATTACAGTGCAATTTCTTAGATTTCTGTGTTACTTAGGAAGACAGACATTTTAACTCTATTGCAACATTTTTATTAATAGATATAAACAGTAGAATGAAATTTATTGAATACTAAGACAGTACATAATCTTTAATTATAAGCCAAATAACCTTTTTTTCAGAACCATTTGGTATAATCTCATTGATCCACCACAGTTAAGGCTGACCTGTTCCTTCAAATAATATAGACTGGAGAACATTCCTATAAAATGATCAGAGATCAAAGTGAAGTAATAGTTATCTAATGCTCCACAGAGTAAGTGTTGTCTGTTTTAAAAATTTCCCAGCGGGTACTATTTAATTTGCTGAATTTTCCCAAAATATGTCCTTCAGATTCCAGGCCTTGGATTTTGATATCACCATTATCTCAGATTTATTCAGATGGAGAACTACTGACTTCTGTATTTTTCTCAGCGAGGATCTAAACTGAATAGGAAGTATGCAGTGATTTGGACAAAGTTACAGATAATCATTAACTGTATCAGAACCTTGGAGTAATGACAGATTGCTTAGTGCTGCAGTAGCAAGTAAAGAGAACTTGAAAATAATACAGCAGTAACAGATATAAGGAGCATGCATTGCCTTAAGAGCTGAGATTGAGCATCCAGGAAGAGACTCCAGGACTGAAACCAGGCTGTTGGCATCGCTACGGTTCACAGAATTGCAGGAACCTCTGTGGTACTCCTTTGCTGAACATCTCAGGACAGCCTTCACGGGGGAGCGTACCACTGGAGGCACTTGATTACACACCATCCTGGGGGTGCTGAAGGGAGCTCTTTGCCACTGGATGTTTTGACCACCGTGTATCTTAGGAGATGTTCTGTGAACAAGCTGCGCACACTGCAGTGTCATCAGGAGGCTGGCGCTGTGACAGTCGCATACGCTGCAAAGTTGGTCCCGTAGAAAGAGCAGGCTTTTCTTGGCTTTGCTGTTCTAACATTTCCCAGGCCTCCCAGGTGGAACAGTGGTAAAGAACCCACCTGCCAAAGCAGGAGATTCAGGAGATGCAGGTTCAGTCCCTGGATTGGGAAGATCCCCTGGAGGAGGAAATGGAAACCCAGTCTAGTAGTCTTGCGTTGGAAATCCCATAGGTTGAGAAGCCTGACAGGCTCCAGTCTGTGGGGTCACCAAGAGTCACACATGACTGAGCATGCATGCACAGTGGTGTTTCCAAATATCCAAAGCAATTGTTAGAGGCAAAAAGAACACCCAGAGAATTCTTCATCATGCTGCTCCTCAAGCCATAGCCCCCTCGTCCATCTTCCTTCTTCTCTTCAGCCTTCTTATGCTTGATTGATACATAGTATTTGTCGTTCACCCCAACTTAGGTCTGCTTGCTTGAGGCACAGCAGAGCCATCTATGGTCACCAGGCAGTGGTGAAGGAAAGTACAGTGTTTATTGCCAGGCACCAAGTAAGGAGAACAGTCAGCTAGTGTTCAAAACACTCAAACTTGTCAGTGGCTCTCAAGGAAGGGTTTTTTAGAGGCAAGGCGAAGGAGAGGGTCGTATGCACCTGGATCATGTACATCCTTCTGGTTGGTTGGGGGTGAGGTAACAGGATGGTTTTTCAGGAACCTCAAGTATCAATTTTCTGATTCCCACTGGTCTGGGATCTATGTGCTGGTGGTCAGCATGGAGTCAACTTCTTCCCTTGTGGGGGTTTCCGTATCTGCACAACAGCTCTAAGATATGGCTCAGAATATGACTAAGAGCTCTTAAGGAACGAAGTGTCCTTGACTCTGTTTTTTGGCCAAGTTAATACTACTTGGTCTTGCTTGACTCTTTTCCTAGGACATGGGGGATGGTGTGTCTGTCCCTGGGAAGGCCCAGAGGGCGCTGCTCAGTTTCATATCTAGGGTTTCCAGCTGCACTTAGAAGTAACGGGGAGAAAAGTTTCTACTCCATTTCCCTGACCGAAAGTCTAGCTTTGCATTTAAAATTGGTTTTCTCTAAGCACTGTTTTTCTGGCCTTCAAACCTACATTGGTGTTTCTTTTTGATTTTTTTCCTTTCCTTTTGTTTTTCCTTTTCCTCTCTCTTCATCTCTTTCCCTTTCTACTTTTCCCTCCCTTCCCTCCCTTCACTTCCTCCTCTGTCTCTGTCTTTCCTGTCCTTCTTTTCTTAAGTAATTTAACAACTGTTTATTTATCACCAACTTTTTCAGTGATATCACCTTCATGTTTATATTGGTTTTGAAATATTAAAGTGACAGGGAAAAATACAACTGTGGCAAATCAAAATATACTTTGTCTACACAACTCAAGTTTTGCTGAAATAAATGTTGTCATCGTCAGAAATAATTTTATTATTTATTTTAAAGCAATGTAACTGGTAGCAAAATGGTACATAGACAATAAACAGAATCAAATCCCATAGGGTTATAAGAACTAATCTTGACTTCATATTCTATTTTCATGTGCAAGTGTAAGTAATTTAAAAAGGCAACCATTTGTTAAAAGGCTTCTATAATTGTGTTTTTATTTTTTAAATAACAGAAAGAGTAATAAACTATCATCATTATAGCAAGCTGATCTGAATTGTGTTAAATATTAAATTTGGACTAATGTTCATAGTCAAAAATAATTATTTTAAAATTTATGAAACACATTTTTTATTTTTGTAGGAAATATAGTCAGGTCCTACCTAGCATAAAACCCTAATCTTGGCAACTGTCATAATGCAAAAATACTCAATTTGAGATATTGGAGGAAAAAGATTTCATAAAACTTTACACTTATTCCTAAACACAACTGTAACGGATAAAGACACGATAACTCAAAGAAACATCATACTTAAATTTCAATGTGCAAATATGAAACAAGTTCATTAAATTTATTGTTGTTCTCCATTACATATATTAATTCAATTCTGCCTTCAGTTTGAATAATTTCTATATGACTATGTTTGTCAACTGTATTTCACCTGTGTTTATAGCATATACACATGTATAAGCATACCATCTTTGTTTTAAGTTGTGTTTCTATTTCCTTGTTTGATTAAAGAGAATTTAATATAGGGTCTCCCTATTTTAGGGGAAATTCTTGGTGTTCATGTTGTTCTAAAATAAGAGTAGTGTAAAATACTAAACAAAAACAACAACAAATAGGCATTTCATATACACAAAGCCAAATTATACAATAGCTGTAATCTATAATTTCACATTTTATATTTTATATTCACAGAATTAGGAGGAATGTTAGATTTTATTTATTTGTTACCTTTAATCCTATTTTCTTTTCAATTTATCTGCTTCTTTGTGTAAAGAAATGATACCACATCTCTTTCTAGTTTTAAATGTTCTACCTTCTGTTGAATCAAAATTCAAAGTAAAATTCAGAAAAAAAATTTGGAGCAAAAATATCTTTAAAATTTTTTCAGTATCTCTTTCATGGGAATGACAACACATTCCAACTACCTTGCAAACTAAGCTCTGTGTTTTTCAACCTGTTTCTGAAGGGGACTAATGCAATACAGGTAAGAGCGCTGGAGTCACCAAGGGCCACCTTTTCTTTTATAACTGCCCAATTCTGTATGGTCTGCATTCAATGCAAATGGCAAAAACTACCTTCTCTTTTTGGCCACACAACACAGCTTGCAGGATCTTAGTTCTCTGACCAGAATTAGAACCCAGGCCCTTGGCAGCGAAAGCACAGAGGCCAAACCACTAGACCACCAGGGAATTCCCCCAAGCTTCCTATCTTTATTTTGTATGTTTTCCACACAATGTTCAAGTACAGTTACATTAGATAAAAATTTTGATATAGCATTTTTTGGAATATGATTAATGCTAAAAGCATAAAGGAGGACTTCTAATGTTTTAAATTCTTTGTATTCTATAAAAAGCATAATTATGTTTCTTTTAAAGTATCTTTCTATTGAAACATACTATACAGATATATAAAAAATGTTAAAGCTCAAGATTTTAATGAAAATCATTACTTAATATTTCAGTTTCAATTCTTGGAGTAAACTTAAATCGACAAATGTGTTTCAAGTATTTTCTCTATGTTAGGTATTCTCTTAGGAGAACAATATGTTAGGAGAACGATACATATTTGCTTTTATACTTTTCTTCGCATACAATGCATGTCAAACATAAAATTAGGGACTATTTCATGTAGTTAATATTTATTTTTGTTTGTTTTGATTTCTTCAGAGTAATAAAATATGTTATCAACATGGCAAATTCTAAAATGGATATCATATCATATGAAAAGGCAAGAAAAAGGTTAAAATGACTGAAGGGTTCATATTCTAAAGCAAACTATGATTCTTACACAGATGTCAGCCACATAAATTTGTTTATCTGTGTAGAGAAGACTAGACACAGTATGATGAGCTGTTTATAGAACAGCAATGTAATAGGACACATTTAATTTTAAGAGGAGCAACCATCTTCTATGTCCACTGGGATGCACCAAATATAGTTAGATTTCTAGTTTACTTTCATAAAGCTTTAATACTTTTTTAAAAATTGGCTTCTACAGTTTGCATCATTGTCAAACAAGGAACATCAGGTTTAAATTTTTGTGTTCTGATTTAGGTTTTCAAAACCATTCCATTGATGTCTTTCTGATATTAATAGGAGGAGTACCAACAAGCAGTACTTCAAGTTTCAAAATACTCTATACTTCCAGGAGAATAGATTTTTTTAAATATGAGAGAATTGGATATATTCCAATCTAGTTTAGTTCATGCCAGCAATGCTTTTTCTTTCCTAAGATCTAAAGTTGTTTCAAGCAACATCCTTGGAGGGGGAAAAAAAAACAGTTTATTATTTTCTTTTTATCAAAGCTGAGTTTCCTCTTGAGAGTCCTGAACCATGGTGTTGCAGATGCTGCTTTTTCGACTGGGTTCACTGTTGGGTAGGTAAGCCAGTGGATCTGGTCGGATTAAGTATCTAATAAAATAAAACACAGTAAATGACTGCAGTAGCAACTAAAGGCAAAGCTCATTCACTCTGACACTTTAGACTCTTACTTAAAGTTTATTTGTTTAGTGTTTATGGTTATCAAAACTTGTCTCTATATAATGTTGGTGGAAGGACTTGCTGTTTATTTGGTCTGTAAAATTTTGCAGGGCTTGTATTATTTCTATACCTAGACACGTGAAGATGAATATGGATGAATGATCAATCATTATTCAATTATAATCCATCAGCATGTTCACCTTATCAAACATTTGTGTTTTATTCTAGTATTTTGTCCATCTATTTTTTTTTTCTTTTGAACTTTTTCTTTTGTATTGTGGTATAGGCGATTAACAACATTGTAATAGTCTCAAGTGAACAAAAAAGGGACTCAGTCATACATGTACATGTATCTATTCTCCCCCAAACCCAGCTGCCACCCAGGCTGCCGCGTAACATTGAGCAGTTCCACGTGCTATGCACTAGGTCCTTGTCGGTTATCCATTTTAAATATATTGGTTTATTATTCTTTACTTTGGCTATTTTTCTATCAAGGAGACCTAAATTCTAGCCATGATTATATTACTTGATGGTTCTTAGTTTTATCATTTATAACTATTAATAATTTGATCAAATTATCTCTGTAGTCTTTTAATTTTAATATTCTATGATTCTAAAAAATTAATGATTTCAGAAAAGCTATGAAGAACATTATGCATAGATAATATTTTAAATTAATTAACCTAAAATTCAGGTTATGCTATATTAAGCAATTGGACCAAAAAATTATCCTTAATCCACTCTATTAATAAATAGGTAAATGTTCATCTGCCAAACTCACAAATTTCAACGTTAGAATTTGTTTCAAGAAGCATGGTTTACTTCAGACTGCCTAATGATATGAGTATCTGTTTCTTGAGCTTCTCTAGATTACAAGCTGGATCTGGGGATATGAAAAGCCACACTCTCTGACCCCTGCAGAGGATTTAATTTATGAAGCAGATAAAAGGATGAAAAGGAAATTCCAAACACCACAGAAAGATGACAAGAACAGGGGACAATGAGGGAATGTTTTATTGAGGGGGTTAGGTTGATGTCACTCCAGGTAGAAGTGGAGTGGAAATGGGACTCAGAAAAAAGTTCCATCTCAGGGATGATCTTGGCATGTTCAGAAAATGAGTTTGACTTCAAAAGACTGGTTAGACCAGTCTAACAGGACTCCTGGAAAGGACAGGAGATGAATTCACAAAAGAACCTAGAAAGATGCTAATGAAGGACTTTCAGCTTCAGGATAAGCTTTCATTTCTGTTCTAGAGGCAATGGGAAGCCATGAGCACTTGGAATTGAGACGTGGAAAGTGAATACATGTAACACAGCTCCTAAAACATTTTGTTCAGATGCAAATGCAATGACTATTTCATCACTTTGTAATAATGTTAGGAGTACATAAATAAATGGAGAAACTAACTTAAAAGTGGGAACTATAATGAAGATTTGTACTTCTCTTAAAGACCAAAAGGAACATCATAGATGCTCTCTGCTTTATTGACAAAGGCCAAAACTTTGGACTGTGTGGATCACAATAAACTGTGAAAACTCTTAAAGAGATGGGAATACCGGACCACCTGACCTGTCTTCTGAGAAATCTGTATGCAGGTCAAGAAACAATAGTTAGAACTGGGCATGGAACAACGGACTGGTTCCAAATTGGGAAAGGAGTACACCAAGGCTGCATATTGTCACCCTGCTTGTTTAACTTCTATGCAGAGTACATCATGTGAAATGCCAGACTGGATGAAGCACAAGCTGGAATCAAGATTGCTGGGAGAAATGTCAACAACCTCAGATAAGCAGATGACACCACCTTTACGGCAGAAAGCAAAGAGGAATTAAAAAACCTCTTGATGAAGGTGAAAGAGGAGAGTGAAAAAGCTGGCTTAAAATTCAACATTCAAAAAACAAAGATCATGGTATCCGGTCCCATGACTTCATGGCAAATAGATGGGGAAACAATGGAAACAGTGAGAGGCTTTATTTTCTTGGGCTCCAAAATCACTGCAGATGGTGACTGCAGCCATGAAATTAAAAGACGCTTCCTCCTTGGAAGAAAAGCTATGATGAACTTAGCATATTAAACACCAATACAGTATACTAATGCATATATATGGAATTTAGAAAGATGGTAATGATAACCCTGTATGTGAGACAGCAAAAGAGACACAGATGTATAGAACAGTCTTTTGGACCCTGTGGGAGAGGGAGAGGGTGGGATGATTTGGGAGAATCGCATTGAAACATGTATAATATCATATAAGAAATGAATTGCCAGTCCAGGTTTGAGGCAAGATACAGGATGTTTGGGGCTGGTGCACTGGGATGACCCTGAGGGATGATACGAGGAGAGGGGTTCAGGGTGGGGAACATGTGTATACCTGTGGCAGATTCATATTGATGTATGGCAAAACCAATACAATATTGTAAAGTGATTAGCCTCCAATTAAAATAAATAAATTTAAAGTTAAGAAAATAAAAAGCAAAGACATTACTTTGCCAACACAGGTCTGTATAGTCAAAGCTACGGATTTTCCAGTAGTCATGTATGGATGTGAGTGTTAGACCATAAAGAAGGCTGGGCATTGAAGAATTGATGCTTTTGAACTGTGGTGTTGGATAAGACTCTTGAAATTCCCTTGGACTGGAAGGGGATTAAACCAGTCAATCCTAGAGGAAATCAGTCCTGTCTATTCATTGGAAGGACTGACGCTGAAGCTCAAACTTCAATACTTTGGCCACCTGTTGTGAAGAACTGACTCATTGGAAAAGACCCTGATACTGGGAAAGATTAGAGGCAGGAGGAGAAGAGGCTTACAGATGATTAGATGGTTGGATGGCATCACCAACTCGATGGACATGAGCTTGAGCAAGCTCCAGGAGATGGTGAAGGACAGGAAAGACTGGCGTGCTGCAGTCTGCAGTCCATGGGGTTACACAGAGTTGGACACGACTGAGCGACTGAACAAAAGCAACAAAACACACATAAACAGAAACACACACACACCTCCCATAAATATTAGAAAATTTATTAGTTTCATGCTAATAGTATTAGATATATTTTAATGCAAAATATATGCAAATGGTTTGTGTTTGATGTCATTGAATATGGTGTAGTGGTAGTTCCAAGAGGTTGTCTCTCTACAACTACAGTAAAAGTGAATGACAATGTCAAATTTAGTGTATGTGTGTGTGTTTTTAATTCTTAAAAAAAAAACAAAGAAAAGGTCAAATGCTTAGTGTTGCTGTTTAGTCACTAAGTCATGTCTGACCATTTTGCAACCTCATGGACTATAGCTCACCAGGCTTCTCTGTCCATGGGATTTCCTGGGCAAGAATACTGAAGGGGATTGTCATTTCCTTCACCAGGGGATCTTCCCAAACCAGGGGTCAAACCTGCCTCTCCTGTAATTGTAGGCAAATTCATTACCATTGAGCCACCAAAGGCTTATAGCAACCAAGTAAAAGCCTAATCGAGAAGGCAACTTAAAAATAGTTGGGGAGCTTTGAAGTGTTTTTACTTGCCTTTCTCCTACCTCTTTCCTGGCTCCAAAATGGTCTTGAAATGACAACTGGTATTCCAATATGTCATTCTGGTCCTTGGCTCCAGAGGAAGCAAAGTTGAACTTATTCTCAAATAGTTATTTGCATCTGTTTTAGTCTAATGCCTACCTATAGGACTGACAAAAGCACTTGCCTCTGCTTCACCTGACCCAGAACTTCCTCAGGGCAGAAAAGTGGCTACTCAGAGGGCATTTTTCAGAAAATGTGGAAGGCAAATGAAGAACCCACTGCTGCATAGAGCAAATGATTACAACTTGAGGAACAATAACAAACTGCTAGAAGTCTGAGAGGAAAATTTGTGAAGAAAGAGTCTTTGAAGAAACATGACATTGAACATCTCACATGCGTATTAGGGAATATAGAAATTTATGTGCATGCCCAGAGAAAGATTTGTGTTAAAATCGAACAAACCAAAGAACCTGAGACGACTCTAAACTGTTACCTCAGACTGATCTTTAGGCGCTGCACAAATAGGAAGTAAAGACTGAGCGAGGTCGGTAACTGGCCAACTAAGGATACAAGAGTGTTGCAACAAAGAGCCAGTGTGCAGAGACTAAGAGAATGTGGGGTTCTGTTTTCATTTATAAGCATCTGAGACATCACTTAGCATCACTGAACCAAAAGAAGAAAGGCTGCAGACCGCACATACCAATGAACACATTCTTTACAAACACAGATTACAAAACTCATTAAAAAACCAACCAATTCCAAAGCAGAGAAAGCAACAACAAAAAGTTTCAAGGTGGCAGAGGAATCTAATTTCCAGAATTAACAAGTCTAAAATTTAAAATGTTCAGGTTTCAACAAAAAATAATGAAGCATGTTAAAAAAAAAAAAAGTATGCTCCACTCATAGGAAAATTAACCAAAATTGTCTCTGTGGAAGTGTACACACTGGACTTACTGGGAAAAGACTCTATTGTCTTATAGTCAAAGAGGTAAAGGGAACTATGGACCAAACTAAAGGACATTATGCAAATAATGCCTCAAGAAAGATAGATATCAATAAAGAGAGAAGCTATAAAAAAGGAACCAAACAAAAATTCTGGAGTTGAAAAGTATAAAAGGTACAAAATGATTGTATAGTTTGTCTCTCTACAAACACAGTAAAAGTAAACAAAAAATATCAGAATTGATTTTGCTTAACTTTTGAAAAAGTCAAAGGCTTATAGCAATCAAATATCAAATCAAGAAGGCAAATTAAAAGAAGTTGGAGAGCTTTGAACTATTTTTTATAAAATAAAAAAAAAATCACTAGAGAATTTCAACAAGAGATTTAAGGAAGACAAAAGTGTATATATATAAGAGAGATCAATTGCAGTTATTCAGTCTGAGGAGCAGAAAGAAAAACTAATAGAGACAAAAAGAAAAAAAAAAGCATGAAAGGCTTGTAAGACATCATCAAACTTCCTGATAATGTAGACTAGGAGTTCCAGTGGGAGAGGAAAAAGTGACACAGTATATGATGATACAATGGCTGAAAGCTTCCTAATTTGATGGAAGATATGATTTTACACAAATAGGATATGTAATGAACTCCAAGAAGAATGAATACAACAGTATCCACATTGAGACACATTATAATCAACCTGTCAAAAGACAAAGAGAGCATCCTGAAATCAAAAGGAGAGAGGCTACTTACCACAAACAAGTTGTTGACAACATTGTGTCAATTTCTTAGCAAAAATGATGGAGGCCAGAAAGCTGTGGGGTGGCATTCTTAAACTGCTGGATAATAGCAACAAAATAATCCACTGAATTCCATATCTGATTAGCAAAACTTCAAAATCAATAAAAATTTAAGCAGTGTATAGGATATGGAACTATATTCAATATTTTCCAATAACCTACAATGAAAAATAATCTGAAAAAGAATATACATATATACATATAGACACATATATGTAAACACACAACTGAAGCACTTTGCTGTAAACCTGTTTCTAACACAGAACTGTAAGTCAACTAGACATTTAAAAAAAAAATCAAGGTAAACAAAAGTTCAAGGAATTTGTTGTTTGTAGACCTGCCCTCAGTTCAGTTCAGTTCAGTTCAGTTGCTCAGTCGTGTCTGACTCTTTGCGACCCCATGAATCGCAGCACGCCAGGCCTCCCTGTCCATCACCAACTCCCGAGTTCACTCAGATTCACGTCCATCGAGTCAGTGATCCCATCCAGCCATCTCATCCTCTGTCGTTCCCTTCTCCTCCTGCCCCCAATCCCTCCCAGCATCACAGTCTTTTCCAATGAGTCAACTCTTCGCATGAGGTGGCCAAAGTACTGGAGTTTCACCTTTAGCATCATTCCTTCCAAAGAAATCCCAGGGTTGATCTCCTTCAGAATGGACTGGTTGGATCTCCTTGCAGTCCAAGGGACTCTCAAGAGTCTTCTCCAACACCACAGTTCAAAAGCATCAATTTTTTGGCACTCAGCCTTCTTCACAGTCCAACTCTCACATCCTTACATGACCACAGGAAAAGCACAGCCTTGACTAGATGGACCTTAGTCGGCAAAATAATGTCTCTGCTTTTGAATATGCTGTCTAGGTTGATCATAGCTTTCCTTCCAAGGAGTAAGCGTCTTTTAATTTCATGGCTGCATTCACCATCTGCAGTGATTTTCGAGCCCCCAAAAATAAAGTCTGACACTGTTTCCACTGTTTCCCCATCTATTTCCCATGAAGTGATGGGACTGGATGCCATGATCTTTGTTTTCTGAATGTGGAGCTTTAAGCCAACTTTTTCACTCTCCTCTTTCACTTTCATCAAGAGGCTTTTGAGTTTCTCTTCACTTTCTGCCATAAGGGTGGTTTCACAAGAATGCAAAAAGGAGTCTTCCAGATGTAAACACAAGGACAATAGACAGCAACTTGAAGCCAAACATCAAAATAAAGTAGACTGATGGAGATAATTACATAACTAAATGCAAACTCAATTATTATATTTCTTGTTTAAAATCTCTCTGCTTGTCCCTATATAATTTAAAGGACCAAGGCATAACATAGACATAAATTTATGTTAATGCATATATAATAGATAAATACATAATTTATGATGACAACAAAACATCAAGCCCTATCTCCCATCATGATTGTGTTTGGATATAAGGGCTTTAAAGAAAGGAATTAAAAGTGAAATGAGGTCAAAGAGCGGGGCCCTAATCTAATAACATCGATGTCCTTGTAAGAAGCAGAATGGAAACCAGGAGCACACAACAGAGAAAAGACCGTGTGTCAATACAGTAAAAAGGGTCTGCAAGCCAAGGAGAGAGGTCATACCAGAAATCAACTTTGCCAGCAACTTGATCTTGGATTTCCAGCCCCAAGAATTATGAGAAAATACAGCTCTCTTGTGGCTCAGCTGGTAAAGAATCCGCCTGCAGTGTGGGAGACCTGGGTTGGATCCCTGGGATGGATCCCTGGGTTGGGAAGATCTCCTGGAGAAAGGAAAGGCTACCCACTCCTGTATTCTGGCCTGAAGAATTCCATGGACTTATGGGGTCACAAAGAGTTAGACACGACTGAGCAACTTTTAATTTCACTTTTCACAATTCTCTTGGGTCAGACAGTCTGTGGTATTTATTATAGAAGCCTTAGCACATAAGCACATGCATTCTGTCCTTAGTCCTGGTATGGGTAATATGTTCTTTTCATGGTTAATATATATTTCATACATAACTTCTTTATTAATATATATAAGAATTATTAAGAGGTTGATTGCCTTATTAAATGAAATTTTATGTAAAATCTTTTTCATGCAATTTTCAATCTGAATATATAGCTTTAACTTACTGGAATCACAGACAGTATTAACACAAAATTTATTCCTTTCTAAAGAAACCACAAATGTAGATCATAATTCTCTTATGGCCATCTGAAACATGCTTACTAATATTTTGTAAGACAATGTGTATGTTCATTCATAAATATCACTTTAGTGCTTAGTTGCTTTAGTCATGTCTGACTTTGCGACCCCTTAGGCTGTAGCCTGCCAGGCTCCTCTGTCCATGGGATTCTCCAGGCAAGAACACTGGAGCGGATTGCTATGCTGACTTCCAGCAGCTCTTCTGGACCCAGGGATCGAACCTGTGTCTCCAGCAATTATTTTGGAGTGATCCAGCTTAGACTCAAGATTGCTTAAACTTAGTGAAGTCTATATTTTTCCATGCTCAGTAACTGTTTTATAAAGTTAGAGTTGTTATTTGTCATAGAAATAGAATATGCCCCATAAAATTAATTTGAACTTTAACTTTTAGAAGCCATTATTTGTTGTTGTTTTTTTTTAATTTTTGATTTCGTGACTATTTACTCCAAATATTGACTCATTAAGTTATTTGTACTTCATTGGATCAATTTTATGAAATTCTGGCTCTGCTTGAGTATAATTTGTTACAAGATTTTCAAATTCATTGAACTGCCGCCACAATCTAGTCATACATGCACACAGACATTTTAGCTATGCCATTTTAGTTCCTATTTTTTTACTCTTTATTTATATTTATCAGAAACCATTTCATCTTTTTTTAAAGCCACCAGTTCCTGAACTGTTTAATACATTGTACAGATTCGATTTGCTTTGCTTTTAGTGTATTAATTTCCATCTATAAATTAACTACATTTATTTTAATCATTTGAAGTCAATCATTAGTTACCTTTAAACAATTATTCTGTTTAATGTTCAACAAACTTGGTCTCTTCATCTCTGAGCATAGTTTTAGGTTTTAATTTTGATTTATTATTTATTCTATAAATTATTTTCTAGTTTTTTCAGTATCTCATTATTGTGGCTTATTTTTATACTTTTATTATTGTTAGATTTTTATGTGCACATGTTTGTATATTTGATATGTATAAATGTAACTGAAAATTAAAATTAATTGAACAATGTATTTTATCTATCTATCTACTTGCTCAGTCATGTCTGACTCTTTGGGACCCCATGGCCTGTACCCTATCAGGTTCCTCCATCCATGGGATTCTCCAGGCAAGAATACTGGAGTGGGTTGCCATTTCCTTCTTCAGGGGATCTTCCAGACCCAGGGATCAAACCCGGGTCTCCTGCACCGCAGGCAGACACTTTACCCTCTGAGCCACCAGGGAAGCCCATGTATTTTATAGGAGCATTCAAGGTTTTTCACTAACCTAAACTATAAAATTATACAAACATATTCATAGATACTGACAGCAACCACACATATTTTGTCTCTAATATTTTTTGCTATTTTGGTAGCTAAATATTGGAAACAGTTGCCAGGGATCCATTTCTTTTCTGGAGACCATGTTTCAAGACATCACAGTAACAGAGGCTGAAGCAATCTTAGGGTGGTTAGGCTATCTGGTAGCTAGAACTCTCAGCTTGTAGGCATTATTTCATGAAGTTAATGTGAGTTAAAGGAAAGACTCTTTTTCTACATTATTGCTATGTCTCTTGGCACCAACTACAGGCAAAAAAAGTTAGATAGAATGCCTGTATTTTCCACATCTTGGATTCCTTCAAGTACATTTACACTTTCACAAAACTTCTAGAATACAATAAACATCAATGAAATATATTAAAAAAAAAAAACTGTTTTAAATGTGCCTTTAGAGACAACCTAGTACACAAACAGGTATTTCTACCTTAATAGTCAACTCACCCCCAAATCAGCTCATAATCCATATGACAAGTAGTAAGAACTTAGTCTTTAGCAGCTGAATCACCAGGGAAGACCAAGAATACTGGAGTGGGTAGTTTCCCTTGTGGCTTAGATGGTAAAGATTCCACCTGCAAATGCGGGAGACCTGGGTTTGATCCCTAGGTTGGGAAGATTCCCTGGACAAGGGAACAGCTACCCACTCCAGGATTCTGGCCTGGAGAATTCCATGGACAGAGGAGCCTGGCAGACTACAGTCCATGGGGCTGCTAAGAGTCAGACACAACTGAACAACTTTCCCATCGAGTTGAGTCTAATATTAGTTGATCAATCTGAACTATGCAAAATGAGTCATCTTGTCAAATCAGAAGAGTCCAGACTTGCAAGCACAGTTTTGCATCAGTTCAGTTCAGTTCAGTCGCTCATTCGTGTCCGACTCTGCGACCCCATGAATCGCAGCACGCCAGGCCTCCCTGTCCAACACCAACTCCCAGAGTTCACTCAGACTCACAGCCGAGTCAGTGATGCCATCCGGCCATCTCATTCTCTGTCGTCCCCTTCTCCTCCTGCCCCCAATCCCTCCCAGCATCACAGTCTTTTCCAATGAGTCAAATCTTCGCATGAGGTGGCCAAAGTACTGGAGTTTCAGCTTTAGCATCATTTCCTCCAAAGAAATCCCAGGGTTGATCTCCTTCAGAATGGACTGGTTGGATCTCCTTGCAGTCCAAGGGACTCTCAAGAGTCTTCTCCAACACCACAGTTCAAAAGCATCAATTCTTCAGCACTCAGCTTTCTTCACAGTCCAACTCTCACATCCATACATGACCACTGGAAAAACCATAGCCTTGACTAGATGGACCTTTGTTGGCAAAGTAATGTCTCTGCTTTTGAATATGCTATCTAGGTTGGTCATAACTTTTCTTCCAAGGGGTAAGCATCTTTGAATTTCATGACTGCAATCACCGTCTGCAGTGATTTTGGAGCCCAGAAAAATAAAATCTGAGTGACCAAAGGAGAGACCATATAGTAACTCAGTACCATCTAAGATATTTACTACTGTGCCAAAGTTACATATTTTCATGTTATTTCAGGTATTTATTACCATATCACAGTTATGTATTTTCATGTTAAAGAATGATAAGGGTCAAAGAAGTCCTAGGAATGCTCTATGCTGGGTGAAAGTGAAAGTGAAGTCCCTCAGTTGTGTCCAACTCTTTGTGACCCCATGGACTATAGCCTACCAGGCTCTCCAGTCCATGGGATTTTTCAGGCCAGAATACTGGAGTGGGTTGCCATTTCTATGCTGAGTAGTAAACTAAAATTAAGACCAACTTGGAAGGAGTCCAAGTCTTTAAACCACCACTTTTTAAAGGTTTATCAACACCAAGAGAAAGACCGGATTGGGTCAATTTTCTGTTCTGCAAGTACAGGACATTCCAATATGTCTCACAGCAAATTTTGAGAAGAGTTGCACAGAGCTCAAGTTGTAAAACAAAATTTGTCATCTGTGTCATTTAATAATCATGGATTTACTGCAATGAGGAATGATTGCCTATTTAAGCTGCTAGATAGGTTTTCTTACTCTTTGAATATTAATCACAAAATTTCAACCTTTGCCCCTTCTATTACCCAAGCTACATCTAAGATAACATTAGCTAATTTTTCTTCACTATGATAGAGCATGTTATAATAAGTAGTTAGGGAAAGCTTAAATGAATACTTGAAATTAGTATCCATGAGTTAGAGAGGGGATAAGAATTCTTCAACAGTCTACCATGTATCATCTTACACAATGTCAATTGGTGAGGAATATACATAAAAGCAAGATTTTCAATAGTGTTAAAATAGAAAAGGGCTACCTTGTGGCTCACCTGGTAAAGAATCTGCCTGTAAGGCAGGAGACCTGGATTCCATTCCTGGGTTGGGACGATCTCTTGGAGAAGGGAAAGGTTACTTACTCCAGTATTCTGGCCTGAAGAATTCCATGGAGTGCATAATCCATGGGGATGCAAAGAGTTGGACACAACTGAGCAGCTTTCACTTCAAGGTTAAACTGCTGCACTCAATATGCCAAGCAAATCTGGAAAATTCAGCAGTGGACACAGGACTGGAAAAGGGCAGTTTTCATTCCAATCCCAAAGAAAGGAAATGCCAAAGAATGTTCAGACTACCACAAAATTGCACTCATCTCATACACTAGTAAAGTAATGCTCAAAATTCTCCAAGCCAGGCTTCAACAGTATGTGAACTGTGAACTTCCAGATGTTCAAACTGATTTAGAAAAGGCAGAGGAACCAGAGATCAAATTGCCAACATCTGTTCAATCATTAAAAACATAAGAGAGTTCCAGAAAAATATCCACTTCTGCTTTATAGACTATGTCAAAGCCTTTGATTCCAGTGGACCATAACAAACTCTGCAAAATTCTTAAGGAGATGGGAATATCAGAACACTAGACCTGCCTCTAGAGAAACCTATATGCAGGTCAGGAAGCAACAGTTAGAACTGGACATGGAACAACAGATTGGTTCCAAATCAGGAAACAAGTACGTCAAAGGCCACATATTGTCACCTTGCTTATTTAACTTATATGCAAAGTCCATCATGAGAAGCACTGGGCTGGCTGAAGCACAAGATGGAATCAAGATTGCCAGGAGAAATATCAATAACCTCAGATATGCAGACAACACCACCCTTATGGCAGAAAGCAAAGAATAACTAAAAAGCCTCTTGATGAAAGTCAAAGAGGAGAGTGAAAAAAAATGGCTTAAAGCTCAACATTCAGAAAACAAAGATCATGGCATCTGGTCCAATCACTTCATGGCAAATAGATGGGAAAACAATGGAAACAGCGACAGACTTTATTTGGGGGAGGGGGACCTCCGAAATCACTGCAGATGGTGACTGTAGCCATGAATTTAAGACACTTACCCTTGGAAGAAAAGTTATGACCAAACTAGACAGCATATTAAAAAGCAGAGACATTACTTTGCCAACAAATGTCTGTCTAGTCAAAGCTATGTTTTTTCCAGTAGTTATATATGGATGTGAGAGTCAGACCATAAAAAATGCTGAGCACCGAGGAGTAATGCTTTTGAACTGTGGTGTTGGAGAAGACTCTTGAGGGTCCCTTGGACTGAATGGAGATTGAACCAGTCCATTCTAAAGGAAATCAGCCCTGAATATTCATTGGAAGGACTGATACTGAAGCTGAAACTCCAATACTTCGGCTACCTGATAGGAAGAACTGACTCACTGAAAAGACCCTGATGCTGGGCAAGACTGAAGGCAGGAGGACAAGGGGATGACAGAGAATGAGTTGGTTGGACGGTATCACCGACTCAATGCACATGAGTTTGAGTAAACTCCAGGAGTGGTGATGGACAGGGAGGCCTGGTGTGCTGCAGTCCATGGGATCGCAAAGAATTGGACACAATGGAGCGACTGAACTGAAGTGAACTGAATTCAATTGTCAGTCTAAATAATTCAGTTATTTAGAAAATACCCACTTTAGATATTAGGGTGAATTATTGGGTAATATCTTAAGTTATATACTCTAAGTATGGAGTTTTCCCAAAAATTAAAAACAGAAATACCATATGATGGAGCAATTCCATTTATGGGTATTTTTTTCAAAAACTGTGTATCAAGAGATGAATGAATAAGCTGTGGTATGCATGGATTATTACTCAGCCAAAAAGAACAATGAAATTTTGTCATTTGTGAGAAAATGGATGGATCTAGAGGGTTTTACGCTAAGGAAAATAAGTCAGACAGAGTGACAGATACCGTATGATGTCACTTGAATGTGGAAACTGAAAATTAAAACCAATGAACCAAAATAACCAAACAGTAATGTAGTCGTCGAAACAGAGAACAAAGAAGTGATTTCCAGAGAGGAGAGGGATGTGGTGATGAGAGAGCTGGGTGAGCGAGATTAAGACTTACAAACTTACCTTATAAAATAAATGAGTTTGGGAGACAAAATGTATACCATGAGAATATAGGCAATGAGAATAGTCCTTTGGGCACCTGGAATAAAAGAGCAGGAGAAATATAAGGGAATGACAACTAGAATTTAAAGAGCTTTTTTGGAGAGAAATCCTCTGTGTTAGAAGAAAAGAGAGAAACACACTTAAGCTACAAACGGAGATCAATGATGGATCATGAATTTTTTACCCTGAAAGCAGACTGAGTTCTGAAAAATCCTGACATGCAAGTCTTGAAAGATCTTGGCTAATATTGATCTCCTATGACTACTGGAGTGAGCAGATGTGAGGAAACAAAATTCTTAAAGACAATGACAGAAGGATAGATGTTAGAACTAAATTTGCAGTTCCTTAAACAACAAAGACTGAGTTGCGTGAAGGGGGAAATGATCTTGGTGGTGGACACTAAGGTGACTGGCTTATGACAATTTATTAAGTTCTACCTCTGTTGAGGGGGTTACTCTATACATATGTGTTTTTACAAAAAGTTATTTTGAAAGTAACAAATAGATTTAAAAAGTTAATGAAAAAACTTACTTATAAATATGGAACATATATACAGAACATAAAGATAAAACTGTAGATAAAACTAATACTAAATCGACACAGCAAAACAACTGAAGCTGTACGAAATGAGGACTCTCGGGAGGGAGGCAATGAGGCCTCCCCTAATCTGGTCAGATGAGGCTCCTGGTGCTGTGTGGGCTCCATCCACTCTGGGGTCCGGGAGGGGGTCCAGGTCCAGGTCTTCAGGGATTCAGATCAGATCCTGCAACAGCAACACAGGTGATGGAGTTCCTGGCAGGTGCAGAATCAGACAGAGGAGGCCTCCCTGGGGAGGGTGTGCAGGACCCAGAAGACTTCCCAGGATCTCGACTTGGCTTTGGGGCTCAGATCTTTCGGGCGCTGGGTCTGTTTGCTGCTCTTTGTTGAGGGTGTTGTCTGTGAGAGGGAAGCGTTTAGAAATGCCCCACAGGAGCAAGTACACCTGAGCATCTGGCCAGCAATGTTCAACTGATGGGTCCCCTGGACAGTGAGACTCAGGCAGAGGAACAGGGGATTCGGATTCAGGACTAAAAGCTTGGGCCCCCTTCCCTCTAGGCCCTGGGAGGAGCAGGAATCAGATGACACAGGGGGTAGGAGAACCTGCTCACACATCCTACACTCAGTACAACTGCTCCTGAGACCTGAGCATTGGAAATGGACAGACACACAGGGTCTCTATTTTCCCGAATAACCATTTCTAAGCCCCAGCCAAACTCTCCTGTTTATGAGTTTAAACGGTTATTCCGTTGTTATAATAAAAAGGTACATTTTACTTGTTTAGCATATTACAACATTAAAATTTGAGAGAAGACACTGCTTTTTAAACAGTAATAAAACAAGATATGTTATAAAGGACAGAATTGGAAAAAAATAAATAAAAGGAGCATGAGTAAGTTAAGCCCTGCCACTCTTCCCAAGTGTGCTGCTCAGTCACTTCAGTCGCGTTCGAGTCTGTGCAACCTTGTGGATGACAGCCCACCAGGCTCCTCGGTCACCGGGATTCTCCAGGCAAGAATACTGGAGTGGGTTGCTGTTACCTTCTCCAGTCTATCTTCCCTACCCAGAAGCTGAACCCGAGTCTCCTGTGCCTCCTGCACTGGCAGGTGGGTTCTTTACCACTAGCATCACCATCCTAAGTGCACACGGCACAGAATTGCTCTCTGGTGATTCTTAAGTTGGAGTTGGACACCTACACAGAAGAATCTACACAACCTCTAACTTCAGGTTGAGAAAAGGTACCTGAGCTGACCCAGGACCCCAGGGTTCCAGATCCCGAGGGACCTCAGACTCAGACACCACCCAGGTTCGCTGGGACCCTCAGGACCAGGGAGCACCCACAGGGAGGCAGAGCTGCCAGGTGACTCCCTGACTCCATGAACTCTGGGCACCCGTGTCTCTTTCACTCTGTTCCCAGGAGCCCAGGACTGGGGAGGGTGGAGCCTCCCCAACCTCTCTCTGTAGCTGGAGTGAACTAGGGGTGCCCCTGTTGCCTTTGGGGGGTTGGAGGGCAGAGCTGGGTCCTGCAGAGCGAGATGAGGAATCCCCCAGTGGGGATCTTCAAAGAGAACACGCTGGAACAGCAGCTCCTGGACTCCTGCACACAGTGGCCCCACAGTGCCCCCAGCCTCCCTGCAAATGTAAGAGCTGCCAGGGGAGCCAGTCCAGCAACCTCGGGGCCATCTGTGGACGGGACCTGTGCCCTGGGGAGACGTGCTCAGGGCATCCTCCACTCGTCTGCATGGATTGTTACCACCCTCTTGTCTCCACTTTTGTGGTCACACTCTGCAGCAGACCCCAGGGTTTTTGCCCATGTTTCTGAAGCACCAAGTGAGTTAGGGTCGTGATGGAGACACGTGCCCTCGTCTGCCTCACCTTTTCAACTCAGGCCCCACGTTCACACTTGCTCCTCCTGGTCTTTTTCATCATCACTGATGGCATTTTTGCCATTCTCCAAAGAGCTGATTAGAGAATTGTCTGACATCTGGAAGGAAGAGATCAGTCAGGCAGTTCCCAGAGCAGGAAAGCAGTCATATGGAGTAGCTCAGGGCAGGGCAGACTTCATGGGGGCTCCTTCAGCTGTGTGGGTCCAGACCTGCTGACTCCAGCCTCAACTCCTGCTTAGGCCACTCATCGTGACAAAGCCAGGTTCAAGGCTGCAGACGTGAGGTCAGGAGCCAGGGCAATGCTAAGAAAATGGGAGAAGAGGGCTGCAGACACATTTCATAGATTTTATATAAGCTTCTAGAACCCTAAGTGCCTGCAAGAGAACAAGTCCTCCAGAAGGTTAATCACAAAAAGTTGGAAAGAGGAGATGGGGAAAGGTTACAAGGAAGAGTCTATGGATCAGAGAAAGAAAATTTTTGAAAGATATGAAAGAAGAAATAAATGACCTCAGTATTCTTGCTCACTGTCTCTGAATCTTCATTATCCGCCATGTACTCATCTGGTGTCTGAGGGCAGCAGTCATGTGGAGAGGCTGTGGGAAAGCAAATGGGAGGCTTAGAGTCAGGATATGACCAGGGGCCCCTGGTGCTCCTCACAGCCTGGCATTGGGACCCCTGGTGTAATTGCCTCAACAACCTCCCAGGGCCTGAGTTTCACCTCCGCAATGAAAAAGTCTCTGCCCTCCAACATCCTGTTGCCACCCTCAACTTGTCTACATGTGACCAGGAATGAGGCCATGACAACCTGTTCCTCCTCCAGGCGGTCACTGTCTCCATGCATCTCTGCCCATGACCTCGCTTGCCTCCTTCTCCCACTATTTCCTCTCCCTTCCTTCCTCATTTCTCTCCTCTTGTCCCTGTTCCTTTCCTTCTTCCTTGAACCTCCACAAACACTAGAGTTCTCCAACAGGGGCACACTGGAAGAAGGACCATGGGTGTTTGACCAGCATCTCCAATCAGCCCATTATTGAATTAACCAATCCATCCCTCCCAGAGAGGACTTGGCATGGATCTGAGAGTGCTTTGACCCCTGCGGGAGGGACGGACAAAAGTTCCACACAACAGAGACTTTCCTGTTGACTGGGGTGACCTGAGGTATCTGGGAGATGCTTAATGCTCACAGCAACACCTCAAGTTTCCAAAACCCTTACAGAGGACAGAGGCAAATGCTCCCAATTACATTTAGCCAGAATGCTGTAGCAAGGGTCCTCCATAAACACCTGGTAGCTGCTGGATTTGCACTGAGACTTGGAAAATTGGAGGGATGAGACCTGGGAAGGTGGAAGGAAAGGACAGAGGATGGGGCAGGCCTGGGACTGGGGAGAAGGGGCAGGACTCTCTGGATGCCCGATGCAGCAGTGGGTTATGAGAGCAGAAGTGACCCCAGGACCTGCTGCCCTGGGACTGCTTAATCCCAGGACACCAGGTCAGCTGGGCTGTGAAAGCAACTGTGTGAAGATGCCCAGTGGCCCCTTCACAGACTCTAGAATCTGCAGCCATGGAGGGTCTCTAGGAGCAGCTGGACATAGACCTATCACATGGAAGCATATCAGCCTTGGCTGGTGCAGAGGCTGAGATGAGCTCCAGGAGACTGAACCCAGGCAGGGACCCAGAGCCTGTGTGCTGGGACTCATCCACCCTGGGAGCGCCCTTTACATGAAGAATTAACAGTGAGGACAGACATGAAGGGAAGTCAAAAGTCCTGAAAGCTCAGGAGAGTTCACGTCTCACACACTACCTCACATGTGCTACAAGTACATGGTTTCCAGGGTCAAGTGGCAATGCGAGTTTTGTGCCCACTAGGATGTGGCCATCATAGTTCAACATACAATAGAAACAGAGTCTGCAGTGCACAATACCCGACATGTGCTGACCAGAGACCAGGCTTCCATACTAGTGGAAGCGCAGAAAGAGCAGCTCTTACGGGCAAAATAATGTTTGAAGAGGAAAGCAACAAAAGGTGTTTATAAACAGAGCGCAATGCAAGTCCAGGACACAATTTCTCTATCATGTCATTAAAATATGAAAATAGTAAGTCAGAACTCTACACAGAGTTCCTTCTTCCTAATTTCATGTTCACCTTCCTTAGCCTCCAAGCAGGGTGTTTAAACCTAAATTTCCAGGAAGCCTCTCCCATCAGATCCCAACTGAATGCTGTTTCCTGCCAGTGTCCCCTCCCTCATCACTGCACCAAATGCTCTCCACAACGCATTCCATAGGAACACAACCAGGAGCAACAAGGTGATTAGAATGAGCGACCCACCCACTTCCGCTCCAGTTGAGGCCCTGCTGGCTCTCACAGCATCACCCTGAACTTTTCCCTAGGATTCTGGAAAGACATTTCACTGTGGATAGCAGATGGCAGTCATCTGTGCTCTGTGCAGTCAGAGCCCTTCAGTAAGACACTGATCTCAGTTGCAAACCGAATGATAGAGATGCTGAAAGAGTCAGTTCTCAACCTCTCACTTCTACAGGGCCATTAGAGATCTCACCTTCATGCTGAGCAACCTGAAATTCCAAGTGGTTCTGACATATGTAAAACATGCCTTTAAGCAAATTATAACAGTCACACCTGGCTAGTGGCTGCCACACTATAACCCACAACAGCCACTGTGTAAACTTATACACGGGCATGTGCTTAGTCACTGAGTCATGTTCAACAATTTGAGACCCCATGGACTGAGCCCTCCTGGCTCCTCTGTCATGGAATTCTCCAGGCAAGAACACTGGAGTGGGTGGTCATTTCCTTCTTCAGGGGATCTTCCTGACCCAAGTTTCAAACCCAGGTCTCCTGCATTGCAGGTGAATTCTTGACCGTCTGAGTCACCAGGGAAGAGTGAATGAATCTGGAGATCAGTACCATTTATTCTAACACTTCTGATAGACTGTGGTAGAACAGTTTTTGGAATGCCAGGGGACTCTGTTACAAGGGAGGGTGTAGGGCTTCCCAGGTGGCTCAGCAGTGAAGAATCTGCCTGCCAATGGAGGAGACATGGGTTGGATCCCTGGGTTGGGAAGAGGCTTTGGAGAAGGATATGGTGAACCACTTTATATTCTTCCTTGGAGAATACATGGACAGAGGAACCTGGTGGCATATGGGGCATGGGATCTCAAAGGGTCAGACAAAACTGAGTGACTGAGCATGCAAGGCTATATATAGGATGTTACCACCTCTCTGTTATTTTCCCTCTCCTGATTATTTCCTCTGCATTTTCTGGCCATTTCAAGATAGCTGTTTGCTGATAGATTAGCAAACACAAGACTTCTGCCCCATGAAACTATTTAGCCTGAGGGGTTAAGAGAGGGATGGGATGCTCTACTGGTTTCCATGGTAACCACTGCAACCCAGAAGCCAACCTGCTGTTCATTCCCACTGTAACTGGTGGACTCCCTATCCCCCGAGTGAAGATTGCTGCAGCTGCTGTCTTCTGCCTGTCCCCTGCTATCCACAGTGGGTGTCTCTCCAGGACCCTTTTACTTCAGACATGGAAATCACCCCGTCTAGTAAACCTTTGATATCTCTGTCAACTCTGGGATCTTTCTTTGGTCTCAAGTCTAGATAAGCCCAGGACTTGCAGGCCTTTGAATTGTACCCCAACAGTGTCTGCAGAGCATCTGACTGGCTTGATTTGATGATTCGTTTGGAGGCATTTCCTGGGCTCATGCACACATCCCAGGTACTCATGAGTCTCTGGGACACTGAAACAGCAATGTCAACACCCAGATCTTAGAGGAATTCCCAGCAGGTGTTCCTCTTGAGGGGACAGGTATGGACACAAGGCCCAGGTCGCCTGTGCTGACCATCATCAGACAAGAGGAGAGGAGGGAGGGAGAGACATTGTGTCTCCTCACAAGCCCATCCCTCCACCACTGACTCTGAGGTCAGGGAAGGAGGGACACAGGGCCTTCAGAGAGACATGACCAGCACACTGAACACTACACAGCATACTGAGGGAGTGACTCAAGGGATGAGAAATTAACATGACATTCCATGCTCATAGCCTGGAGACTTAGTACTATTGACATTTCTACAGTACCTAAACCTAAGTAAAGATTCATTGCAACACCAAGCAAAATATTAATGTCATTTTCATAGAAATAGAAAAACTAATTCCAAAGATATGTATGGAACCACTAAGAACTCCAAATAGACAAAATGATCTTGAGAACAAAGATCAAAGTTTCTCACCTCTTGATTTCAAAACACATTACAAAGTTATTGGAATCAAAGCTGTATGATACTGACATAGAAATAGATGCATAGCCCTAAATACCAGAATGAGAAACAAACAAACAAGGAAACTCATGCATACAAGGTGAAATGAAATTCATAAAGGTTCCAGGACAACAAAATAGGGAAAGGGCTGTCTCTTCAACAATCTGTAGGATGAAACGTTAACCTACAGAAAAGTTGCAAACCATATATCACATTAGGAGCTCATACTCAAAATATAGCAGAAAATCCCACAGCTCAAATGAGAAACAAATAACAAAATAAAAGGTAAACAAATGAGTTGAGGAGCGTGCAAAGATGGTGATCAAAACCACCTGGCGCTTTGGTCTGGAGGGAGTAGTGGGTTCTAAGGGGAGCAGTCACCCCGGGTCCTGCTGCTCTGAGTCTCTGACCTAGGTCCGGTCAGTCCCAGGAGACCAGGTCAGCAGGGCTGCTAGAGCAAATGTGTAAAGAAAGCCAGTGGCCCCTTCACAGTCTCTAGAATCTGTGGCCATGCTGGATTCTAGGGGCACCTGCACATGGACTGCTCTCACACAGCACAGCATCCTTGGGGAGGTGTGGTGCTGAGATGAGCTCCAGGAGACTCAGCCCAGGCAGGGAGACCAGATCACATGAGCTTTCACTCATCCAACCCTGAGACCACCCTTCATACAAGGAACAAACAGTGAGGACAAACTTGAGGGGAAACCACAAGTCCTGACAATGCAGATTTGACCTTTAACGTGATTGGTGCAACTATGGCACATGAAGATTTGACCTTTAACGTGATTGGTGCAACTATGGCACATGATGATTTAACCTTTAACGTGATTGGTGCAACTCTGGCATATTATGATTTGACCTTTAATGTGATTGGTGCAACTGGCACATGACGATTTGATCTTTAACGTGATTGGTGTAACTATAGAAAGTCCCTCGCAAAACCCCCCTGCTTGCCTATATAAACCAAGAGCTTGCAGCGATGAAGTGGAACTGCTTAGAGGGAACCCATGTAGTGTCTGATTGTCTCTCGCTTGCTGGGGTGCTGGGTTGGGGGACAGCAGGCTCACCTCTCCTCCGGACCCGTCGGCTTTGCTGAGCGAAGTTCCACTGCTTCTCTCTTTCTACAGAGCGACCCCCGCATGTTGCAAGTATGTTTTCAATTTATCACTTTATACTGGAGTGGGTTGCCGTTTCCCAAGCTTTTACATATGAGCAATTCAAGGCTATATACCTGGAAGTGGAGTTTTGGGATCATGTAGAAGGGCATCTTAAACTTTCTCAGGTATTAGCCAAATGAAATCTAAAGTACCAGAAAATATTTGTTTATATGCCAGCAGTGTGTTCGAGTTTCCTTTACATTTTTATGAAAGAATAATATTTTAGACTATATAAATCTATATTAAACAGGTGTATAGTAGTATCATTGTCATTGTTGTTCAGTCGCTCAGTTGTGTCTGACTTTTTGCAACCCCATGGGCTGCAGCGCGCCAGGCTTCCTGTCCTTCACCATCTCCCGCAGCTTACTAAAACTCTTGTCCATTGAGTTGGTGATACCATCCAACCATCTCATCCTCTGTCGTCCCCTTCTTTTCCTGCCTTCAATTTTTCCCAGCATCAGGGTCTTTTCTAAGGAGTCAGCTCTTCACATCATGTGGCCAAAGTATTGGAGCTTCAGCTTCAGCGTCAGCCCTTCCAATGAATATTCGGGACTGATTTCCTTTAGGATTGACTGACTTGATCTTCTTGAAGTCTTCCCCTATGCCACAGTTCAAAAACATCAATTCTTCAGCACTCAGCATTAAAAATTAGTATTTTAGACTGTTTTAAATGCATATTATAGGTGGACACGGGGATCATATAATCTTTTCATTTGAATAGTCCTGATCATCAATGCCATTGATTATTCTTTTGTTTTCTGACTATTTTGATGATTCTTCTGCAGATTACCTGCCCATCCAAATTTTTCATCAATTATGCTATTGGTGTTTTCCCTTTTTGTGTGTGTACATTTAATGTGTATCTTTGAGACTAACATTGGTGACTTAGTTACATTGCATATTTGTCATAGTATTTAAGGTCAAATTTTTAAAAATAAATTCTTTTTTTCTGTGTGTGTGCTTAGTCATTCAGTCATGTCTGACTCTGTGTGACCCCATGGACTGTAGCCTGCCAGGGTCCACTGTCTATGGGGATTCTCCAGGCAAGAATACTGGAGTGGGCTGCCATGCTCTGCTCCATGGGATCTTCCTAAACCAGGGATTGAACTGAGGTCTCCCGCACTGCAGGCAGATTCTTTACCATCTGAGCCACCAGGGAAGCCAGTGCTAGTTTATATTCTAAATGTATAGCAGGTTGATTCTCTTTGTTCTTCCCTCTTTCTGGTTGGAATTATGTTTATTTTGGAGATTATTTAGGAAAAATAATTTCTATCAGTGGTATTGTTACTGTACCACTTATCATCTTTATTTGTGCATGAGCACATTTTTGTTCTAAAATCAGTGTTACTTCTGAGCATTTTAAAAGTGATACCTTAATGTTTTATGTGGTTTATTATTATGATTTTTCATTTTCTTATCTCTCTTCTCCAGTTTTGATATTCAGAATTTATAGAGAGCTAACTTGGCATGTTTGTTTAATTAATTTATTTAGTAAATTTTTTATTCCTCAATTTTTTATTCATTATACATATACATATATATCTATAACCTTTTGGCCATGCCAAGTGGCATGTGGGATTTTAGTTACCCAATGAGAGATGGAATTTGTGCTGCTTTAGTGGAAGCTGAGAGACCTAACCACTGTATCTCCAGGGAAATCCCTAACACCTGGTATGTTTTTAGTTTGCTTGTTTACTTAATTAGTTTAATTAATTTATTTTTTAATGAAGGATTTTTGCTGTAAAGAATTTATTGGTTTCTGCAAACCTCAACATGAATCAGCCATAGGTATACATATGTCCTTTCCCTGTTGATCCTCCCTCCCATCTTCCTCCCAACCCCACCCCTCTAGGTTGATACAGAGCCCCTTTGTGAGTTCCCTGAGCCATACAGCAAATTCCCATTGGCTATCTATTTTGCATATAGTAATGTAAGTTTCCATGGTAGTCTCTCAATACATCCCACTCTCTCCCTCCTCCCTTCTCCCATGTCCATAAGTCTGTTCTCTATGTCTGTGTCTCCGTTGCTGCCCTACAAATAATTTCATCAGTACTATGTTTCTAGATTCCATATATATGTGTTCAGTTCAGTTCAGTCTCCCACTCGTGTCCGACTCTTTCAGCCCCGTGCACTGCAGCACACCAGGCCTCCCTGTCCATCACCAACTCCCGGAGTACACTCAAACTCTGGTCCATCGAGTTGGTGATACCATCCCACCATGTCATCCTCTGCTGTCCCCTTTTCCTCCTGCCCTCAATGCCTCCCAGCATCAGAGTCTTTTCCAGTGAGTCAACTCTTCACATGAGGTGGCCAAAGTACTGGAGTTTCAGCTTTAGCATCATTCCTTCTAAAGAACGCCCAGGACTGATCTGCTTTAGAATTGACTAGTTGGATCTCATTGCAGTCCAAGGGACTCTAGAGAGTCTTCTCCAACACCACAGTTGCAAAGCATCAATTCTTTAGCACTTAGCTTTCTTCACAGTCCAACTCTCACATCCATACATGACCACTGGAAAAACCATAGCCTTGACTAGACGACCTCTGTGGGCAAAATAATGGCTCCGCTTTTCAATATGCTATCTAGGTTGGTCATAACTTTCCTTCCAGGGAATAAGCATCTTTTAACTTCATGGCTGCAATCACCATCTGCAGTGATTTTGGAGCCCAAAAATAAAGTCTGACACTTTTTCCACTGTTCCCCCATCTATTTCCCATGAAGTGATGGGACAAGATGCCATGATCTTCGTTTTCTGTTTGTGGAGCTTTAAGCCGACTTTTTCACTCTCCTCTTTCACTCTCATCAAGAGGCTTTTTAATTCCGCTTCACTTTCTGTCATAACGGTGGTGTCATCTGCATATCTGAGGTTATTGATATTTCTCCTGGCAATCTTGATTCCAGCTTGTGGTTCTTCCAGCCCAGTGTTTCTCATGATGTTGTCTGAATAGAAATTAAATAAGCAGGGTGACAATATACAGCGTTGCTGTACTCCTTTTCCTATTTGGAACCAGTCTGTTGTTCCATGTCCAGTTCTAACTGTGGCTTCCTACATATAGGTTTCTCAGGAGGCAGGTCAGGTGGTCTGGTATTCCCGTCTCTTCCAGAGTTTTCCACAGTTTATTGTGATCCACACGGTGTTAGTATACCATAATTATCCTTTCTTTTTCTGGCTTGCTTCACTCTGTAATAGGCTCTAGGTTTTTTCACCTCATCAGAAATGACTCGTGTTCCTTTTATGATGGAATACTCTTCCATTGTGTATATGTACAACAGCTTCTTTATTCATCTGTCGATGGACATCTAGATTGCTTCCACGTTCTAGGTATTGTAAACAGTACTGTAATGAACAGTGGGGTACATGGGTCTTTTTCAGTTTCTCTAACCTGGCATGTTTTTAATCAGCTTTATTTGTGATAAATAAAAACTATATAAAATAATTGATAAAACTTTTCAGAGTTTGTTTCTTTTTGCAATATGTTTTTAACTTTGATGCTATATATATATATAAATATATATTGAAGCATAGATAGAAAATTAACTTTTACCAGTAATTTCAAGAACTAAAAATGTATTATTAGCATTGAATCTAGATGTCTGATCTGGTGTAGTTTAATTTCACTCTATTTTATTCCATAGTTTATTAGTCTTTTAAATGTAAGTTATGCTTTCAGATATAATTTTGAACATCTTTTTCAGACTTATTCAAGACTTTGAAATGTTGCTCTTTACAGATTAATTTTATCAGAAATCAATTTTTATCTGTCAACTTTATTGGGATTTTCATGAGTGCATTTCTTATTGTTTTACTTTTTGTTGAGAGTTCATTTTCAGCAAGAACTTTTGGATTTTTTTTTCTCTTTTCTTCTGTTTGGCGATTTGAAATGATGTAGCTCATAAGGGAATTACAACCTTAAGACATGTTTGAGCGAGTGAGTGCTGAGTCACTCAGTCATGTCCAACTCTTTGTGTCCCCATGGACTGTGTCCACCAGTCTGCTCTGTCCATGGAATTTTCCAGGCAAGAGTACTGGAGTGGGCTGACATTACTTCCTCCAGAGGATCTTCCCAACCCAGGGATCGAAACCAGGTCTTCCTCATTGCAGGCAGATTCTTTACCATCTGAGCTACCAGGAAAGCCACTGTTATTTTATATTTTAATTGTACAGTAGGTCGAATGATTCCCGCTTTGTACTTTTCTTTTGTTGACAGGAACTATGTCTCTTAGTGATCATGTAGGAAAAAGAAATGTTATCATGATATTGTTACTGTTGGAGAAGGAAATGGCAACCCACTCCAGTATTCTTGCCTGGAGAATCCCATGGACAGAGAAGCTTGGTGGGCTATTTCAGTTGAGTCGCAAAGAATTGGACTCAATTGAAATGACTTAGCATCGTTACTGTACCACTTACCTCCATTGTTTTTGCTTGAGCACATTTTTACTGACTTTAATGTTACTTCTGAGAATTTAAAAAGTGGTAATGTTTTGTGTTTGTGTTTTATATTATTTTTTTCCAGTTTTTATATTCAGAATTTTAGAGAACTAACCTGGCATTTTTGCTTAATTTATTTATTTAGTAAATTTTTCTATTCCTTAACACAAGGTTTTGGCCATGCCAAGTGGTACCTGGGATGTTAGTTACCCAACCAGATATCGACCTGTGCCCCTTCAGTGGAACCTCAGAGGCCTAACCACTGGATCTCCAGGGAAACCCCTTACCTGGCATGTTTTTTTCTTTTTAAATAATTTATTTTTTAATGAAGGATAATTGCTTTACAGTATTTGTTGGCTTCTGCCAAACATCAACATGAATCACCCATAGGTATACAAATGTATCCTCACTCTTGAAGCTCTCTCCCATCTCCCTTCCCACTCTACCCCTCTACGTTACTACAGAGCCCCTTTTTGAGTTCCCTGAGTCATACAGCAAATTGCCATTGGCTATCTGTTTTACACATGGTAATGCAAGTTTCCATGTTACTCTCTCCATTCATCTCACTCTCTCCTCCCCACTCCACCCGCTGTGTCCATAGCTCTCTTCTCTATGTCTGTGTCTATGGCTGCTCTGCAAATAGTTTCATCAGTACCATCTTTCTAAATTCCATATATACACATTAGTATACGATATTTATCTTGCTCTTTCTGACTTACCTCACTCTGTGTAATATCTCTAGGTTCATCCACCTCATTAGAAAGAACTCAAGTGTTCCTTTTATGACTGAGTAATATTCCATTGTATATATGAACCACAGCTTCTTTATCCATTCATCTATTGATGGACATCTAGAGTGCTGCCATGTTTTAGCTATTGTAAATAGTGCTGTAATGAACAGTGGGGTACATGTGTCTTTTTCAATTTCTCTAACCTGGCATGTTTCTAATAAGCTTTATTTGTGGTAAATAATAACTATAAAATAGTTATATATTCAGAGTTTGTTTCTTTTTACAGTATTTTGTTAACTCTGATGTAATATATAAATATTTAAGCATAGTCAGAAAATGAACAGTTACCAGTAATTTCAAGAACTACAAAAGTATCATGAATATTGAATCTAGATGTCTGTTCTAGTGTAATTTAATTTCACCTTAATTTGTTTCATACTTTTTTGCTCTTTTAATGTTAGTTATGCTTTCAGATATAAGTTTGAACATCTTTTTCAGACTCATTTCAAGACTTTGAAATGCTGCTCTTTAAAGATTAATTTTATCAGAAAAATTTTTAGCTGTCGACTTTATTGGCATTTTCAGCATTACATTTCTTAATGTTTTGTTTTTAACTTTTATTGAGAATTCAGTTTCAGCAAGAGGGCTCTTTTTTTTCTCTCTTTCTCTCCCTCTCTTTCTCTTTTCTTCTGTTTAGCATTTTGAAATTATGTACCTATACAAAAATTACAGCCTTAACACATGTTTGAGCAAGTGAGTGCTGAGTCACTCAATTGTGTCGAACAGTTTGTGTCTCCATGGACTGTGCCAACCAGGCTGCCTTGTCCATGGAATTTTCCAGGCAAGAGTACTAGGGCTGGCATTTCCTCTTCCAGGGGATCTTCAAAATCCAGGGAGATATGTTTAGTAGTATTTTTTTTTCCTTATTTTATTCACTGATAGAGGTAAAATACTGACCTCAAGCATTGAGTTAACCTCAGGTCCCCATAATTGTAACAAGTAGATTAGCATACCAACCAAAAAGGAACAATACTCATGTGATAGAAAAATTCCCTGTTCTCAGAGATTTATCTCATATATGAACCCAGATGTCTTTTTTAGTTTTCTTCATATTTATAGTTGCTCTGACTTGAAAGCAAAGGGCAACCCACCAGGCTCCTCTGTCTCAAAATCTTCTGCTCTTTGATACGTGCCTTAATCCTTTTCAGGGAATTAACGTAGTTTGCATCATTTCTCAGTCAGGACTCTTGGTGTCTCTTTCGCACATCTTGACTGGTGTGAGTCCTAACATTTTATACAGTCTGTATAGGCACAGCAATCTTACAGAAAAAATATACCCTAGCTATCTCTGCAGAGAAGCACAAGTGATCTTCTGTTCTTCTTGGTCACATGTCTGTCTTATATCAGAATGTTTTGGTCCATATTCTGATCAATAGAAGTGATATTTATTGCGCCTTATCAGCTATTTTATTTTTCAGCATAAAATGCAACTAATTATACTTACAAAGTTACTTGCTCACATATTTTCTATATTGAAATCTAATTCTGTATTATTTCTTTTATAGTCTATTCTGTGTATGGGAATAATAATAATTACATTTATAGCTGTTAGATGTACTGCTATTTTAAACACTCACACATAATTTATTCTTCACAACAACTCTATAAAATAGATGATATGTCTCAGATTAGAACGAGAAGGTAGGAAAAGCATAGTTAACCGTTCCTAGGATACAGACCAGGTAAATGGTAAACTAAAGATTCATACTCAAGCAGCCTAATTTCAGAGTTCATATTTTAAAATTTATTGTATATCTCACATAGCGCCTTTACCACTTTCTTCATTAAAATCACATATGACATAACATAAAACAAAGCAATTTTTTTCAAACAACTGATGGTGTGCCTACTTGTTGACAGTATCAAAATTAAGTGATTTTCACAATATAAAGCAAGTTCAGTAAAAGTGATAAATATGGAATTTTTGTTGTTCAGTTGCTCAGTCATGTCTGATTTTTTGTGAACCTATGGACTACAGCATGGGAGAATTCCCTGTCCTTCACCATCTCCTGGAGGATGCTCAGACTCATGTCAATTGAGTCTGTAATGCCATCCAAAAATCTCTTTCTCTGTCGTCCCCTTCTCCTCATGCCTTCAGTCCCTCCAACCATCAGAGTCTTTTCTAATGAGCCAGGTCTTTGCATCAGGTGGCCAAATTATTTGAGCTTAAACTTCAACATCAGTCCTTCCAATAAATATTCAGGATTATATGATGTCCTTACAGTCCCAGGGACTCTCAAGAGTCTTCTCCAAATCCACAGTTCAAAAGCATGAATTCTTTGCTGTTCAGCTTTCTTTATGGCCCATCTCTCACATCTGTACATGACTACTGGAAAAACTATAGCTTTGACTAGATGAAACTTTGTTGGCAAGTAATGTCTCTGCTTTTTAAAATGCTCTCTAGGTTTATCATAGCTTTTCTTCCATGGAGGAAGCATCTTTTAATTTCATGATTGTAGTCACCATTTGCAGTGATTTTGGAGCCCAAGAGTATAAAGTCTGTCGTCATTTCCCATTGTTTGCCCACGTATTTGCCATGCAGTAATGGGACTGAGTGCCATGATCTTCATTTTTGAATGTTGAGTTTTAAGCTGGCTTTTTCACTCTCGTCTTTCACCTTCATCAATAGACTCTTTAGTTCCTCTTCTATTTCTGCCATAAGAGTGTTGTCATCTGCATATCTGAGGTTATTGATACTTTTCCTGGCAATCTTGATTTCACCTTGTGCTTCATCCACCCCAGCATTTTACGTGATCTACTCTACATAGAAATTACATAAGAAGGGTGAAAATATAGCCTTGACACACTCCTTTCCCAATTTGGAACCAGTCTGTGGTTCTATGTTCAGCTCTTAACTGTTGCTTCTCATCCTGCATAGAGGTTTCTCAGGAGGCAGGTAAGGTGGCCTGGTAATCCCATCTCTTTGAGAAATTTCCACAGTTTGTAGTGATTCACACAATCAAAGGCTTTTTCATAGTCAATGAAGCAAAAGTAGATGTTTTTCTGGAATGCTCTTGCTTTTTCTATGATCCAACAGATGTTGGCAATTTGAGCTCCGGTTCCTCTGCCTTTTTGAAATCCAGATTAAACTTCTGGAAGTTATCAGTTCATGTAATATTGAAGGCTCACTCGGAGAAATTTGAAAAATACTTTGCTAGCACGTGAAATGAGTGCAATTGTGTGGTAGTTTGAACATGGCAGTGCCTTTCTTGGGGACTGGAATGAAAACTGACCTTTCCCAGTCTTGTGCCACTGCTTCAGATTTCCAAATTTCCCAAAGTGGAAAAAAAGTAGTGTGAGAAATAAAATTGCCTAGAGACACAGTGGAGCTTCCCTAATAGCTCGATTGGTAAAGAATCCACCTGCAATGTAGGAGACCCCAGTTTGATTCCTGTATTGGGAAGATCCTCTGGAGAAGGGATAGGCTACCCACTGCAGTATTCTTGGGCTATCCTTGTGGCTCAGCTTGTACAGAATCTGCCTGCAATGTGGGAGACCTGGGTTTGATCCCTAGGTTGAGAAGATCCCCTGGAGAAAGGAAAGGCTACCCGCACTAGTATTCTGGCCTGGAGAATTCCATGGACTATACAGTCCATGGGTCGCAAAGAGTCGGACACCACTGAGCGACTTTCACTTCATGTCGCTTCACTTCAGAGACACATTACAGACCACAGCACATTGACAGAAATCGCAGGCAGAGGGCAGTGATATCCCTGAGCTAAGCATACAGGTGAAGAATCCGCCTGTGATGCAGGAGATGCAGTTGGTGCGTGTTCAGTCCCTGGGTCGGTATGACCTCCTGGAAGAGGGCCTCACAATCCACTCCAGTATTCTTAACTGGAGAATCCCATGGATACAGGAGCCTGGCAGGCTATGGCCCATAGGGTCACAAAGAGTCAGACATGACTCAAGTGACTGACCACAGGGATGGAACTTACAGAGGTTAAAGTTTAGGGGCACTGAGGTAGTTGTAAATTGAAAGGCAGAGTTCAACATAAGAGGAATCTATATAGAAAAAGAGCACCAAAACTCTGCATGGCAATTGCTCTGAGTCTTCCCAGAATAGTAAACTACATATGTGTAAAATGAAAGTTTATGAGATTAGGAGAAAGAATGATAAGGTGATGATATAAGCTAAATAGTACTCAGATGACATGAAGTGCAGAGATATTAAAGATAACAAACAACAGTACAGGAAACTCAACTGTCGCTAACCTATGACATTCAGTAAGGTTCCCTGGAGGTTAATATTTTAGTAGTAAAACAATGGCAGTAGTAAGCCTAATTTGTCCAGTCTAGAAGCAAGATAATAATATTGATAATAGTAATAAGCCTAAATTTTCTCCAGAAAAACATCTGTGTTACACTCAAAATAGCAATCCTTAAAAATAAGTCTAGAGATAAGTCAACCTGATGTGGGAATAATTTAATTGACTTCTAGAACAAAAGTCAGACTTATTTTCAAGAAAAAAAATTCTAGACTTTCAGCAGTGTAGTAAGTATAATGTCCAACACCCAATGAAGCGTTTCCCTGGTGGTTCAGAAGTAAAGAACCTGCCTACAATGCAGGAGAGGCAGGTTTGATCCCGTGTCAGGATGATCCCCTAGAGGAGGACATGGTAACCTACTTCACGGGGTCATAGTAATTGGACATGTCTTACTCACTAAACCACCACACCATCCAATTAAGAAAATTTCTACACATGCAAGAAACAGGAAAATGTGACTCACTGGCAGAAGAATAATAGTAGAAAAGATGACCAAAACAGCACTTTGTGTATTTCTGTGATATAGGATTCAAGAAATTCAAGGAAAAATAGAAAGATGAAAACGTAGCTGTAAAGAAGTCACTGTCAAAGAAAGGCTATTTGATGATACTAAAAGCAGACTAGATACTGCAGCAAAGATGAACACAGTTGGAAAATATCAATAGGGATTATCCAAAATCAAGTGCAGAGACAGGGCTTCCCCAATGCAATAGTGCTGTGGTAAAGAATTCGCTTGCAGTGCAGGAGACACAGGAGATGCAAGTTTGATTCCTGCATTGGAAAATTCCCTTGGAATAGGAAATGTCCACCCACTCCAGAGTTCTTGCTGGGAAATTCCATGGACAGAGGAGCCTGGTGGGCTACAGTCCAAAGGGTCGCAAAGAGTCAGACACAACTGAGCATAGACCAGAGTGCAGACATGAAAAATAGACCAGTGGTTCCTAGTGGGTAAGTGAAGGAACAGTGGGAAGAGACTGCTAGTGGGCACTAAGTGTTTAAAGGTAAGATAATGTGTGATGGACAAAACTTAATAAGGCTTGGGATTATAATGTCCATGAGAAGGGCAAGTTACTAAATTACTAATGAGAATTATACCAAACATGCCAGTGGACTACCAACAATTATTTCTATACTGAAGAGATACGATCACAATATCAAATTAAAATATTTTTCAGATAAAAAATGCATGATTATGATTGATCCATGTTTTCTGCAGCTAAATGCATAATTTACATTATTTACATAAGTTATTATGGGAATGTATTTTAGACTAGGTACAGGTTTAGTTGGAGAAGGCAATGGTACCCCACTCCAGAACTCTTGCCTGGAAAAATCCCATGGGCAGACGAGTCTGGTAGGCTGCAGTCCAAGGGATCGCAAAGAGTCGGACACGACTGAACGACTTCACTTTCACTTTTCACTTTCATGCATTGGAGAAGGAAATGGCAACTCACTCCAGTGTTCTTGCATGGAGAATCCCAGGGATGGCGGAGCCTGGTGGGCTGCCCTCTGTGGGTCGCACAGAGTCAGACATGATTGCAGCGACTCACTAGTAACAGGACAGGTTTGGTTAGGTTTAAAGTAACATAGGAATTAATAAAAATCTGTATTACTCACCACCTGGTGAATCAGCTTTGATCATCCACTAGCTCTCACATTATAATTAGCCCACTTTAATAGTTTCTAACTACTGCCTGTGTGTATGTGTCAGTGGATTTGGACTCTGTGGGGCTGCAAAGAGTCAGATATGACTGAGCGACTAACACAATGTCAAGGAGACTATAATACAGCTACGTTAAAAAAAAATGATTAAATGCAAATACAACCTTGGTAGATTTACTCTGTGGAATAGAAACAATGCCAGAAGTTACACATATATTAATAATATTATTTTTTATTTCATTCAAAGACATGCAAATAACTTTAAAAGCAACCTTTCTTTATCATGGATCCTATACATTGAATTGGGCTTCCCAGATGGCTCACTCGCAAAGAAACTGCTGCCAACACGGGAACACAGGAGCTGCAGGAGACTCGGGTTCAATCCCTGGGTCGGGAATATTTCCCTGGAGGGGGAAATTGCAACCCGCTCCATTGGGAAATCCCATAGGCAGAGGAGCCTGGTGGACTACAGCCCATGGGGTCACGAAGAATTGGACAACTGAGCAACTGAGCACGCAGCAGAGCATACATGCTGCTGCTGCTGCTGAGTCGCTTCAGTCGTGTCCGACTCGGTGCGACACCATAGACGGCAGCCCACCAGGCTCCCCCGTCCCTGGGTTTCTCCAGGCAAGAATACTGGAGAGGGTTACCATTTCCTTCTCCAATGCATGGAAGTGAAAAGTGAAAGTGAAGTCGCTCAGTGGTGTCCGACTCCTAGCGACCCCATGGACTGCAACCCACCAGGCTCCTCCGTCCATGGAATTTTCCAGGCAAGAGGACTGGAGTGGGGTGCCATTGCCTTCTCCAAGAGCATACATAGAATTAGGTAAAAATGAAGATTTGGAGGAAGTCAACAGTATTTGTCAAGGACAAAGACAGTTAGTTTGTAATTCTCTAGGAAATCACCAGATGACAGAGAACTAAAATTATAGTTTAATTGTGTGCATTTTTATACAACATTTTTGAATTTCCTAAAATTGCTCACTTATATCACTGAGACAGTCTCAAAGAAGTCTTCTTATACCTAGCCTGCATGCAGATAAAAGGGAAATAGTGATCATTGTCATAAGCATCACTATATATATATACACACACGCACACACACACACATCCATATATATATTAAAACAAAGGAATCAAGTACTCAGGAGTGATATATACCATTAAAACATGTAATTGTTGAAAGTTTATTGGAAAAGTTTTTGCCTTTTGCCCAGTTCCTTTGCCAAAAGCTTGGGTATTAATTGAACCAAATAAAAAAGATGTGTGGAGAACAGCAAGATAATTTATAAACTCTTTTTTTTTTTAGCTTTTTTAAAAAAAAATTTTACTTTACAATACTGTGTTGGTTAAACTGGGCCATCAGTCTGTTCAAAGGCGAATTAGATCAATCTGTGAAAGTATCAATCACATAATGACTCAGTATTTATATTAGTCATATATAATATATTCATGAGAAAATGCTAATATCTAACCTTGTGGTTTTGCAATGATGTTAGTTCAGTGAGGAAATGAAATCTACGTACGATTCACTGAATCAGACAAAAGAGGGCTTCTTAAAGCACATGCATAGATAAAGCACATATAGAGACCTTTTAAAGCACATATAAACCCAAACTTGGTGAGATGAAATGAGTTTTAAAATATTTAATTATAAAGGTCTTGACCCAAATAAATAGTAGTAGATATATCTTCATTAGGAGGTAATGAATGACGAGGTTATTTCTTGGTGATTTCTTTCTTCAGAACTCTGTGTCTATTGATGTGTGTACGTGTGTATAAGTGTATGTGTGCGTGTACATGTGCATCTTAGAAGTTACATATGTATGTGGGTAATTATTTTTATCAGCAACATATATTAAATTCAGATGAATTCAATACATTGATTTAAAGGACATTGATTTTTAACAGCAACATATATTAAATTCAGATGAATTCAACACATTGATTTAAAGGGCCTGTGATACACCAGGCATTAATATTGTTGTTGCTTAGTAGCCGTCGTGTCCAACTCCTTTGCGACTCCAAGGACAGTAGCCTGCCAGGCTCCTCTGTCCATGGGATTCCCCAGGCAATAATACTGGAGTGGGTTGCCATTTTCCTCCTCTAGGGGACCTTTGCGACTCAGGGATCAAACCACATCTCCTCTCCACAGCAAGTGGATTTTCTAACACTGAGCCTCTAGGGAAGCCCAGCATTAATATTAGATGGTAGGAAACTATGGGTGAAAAAGAAGCAGTTGCTTGAGGACAGCAATAGAAAACTACATAATAATATGCAAAATAATTTAAACATCCTATGTCTACTCACGTATAAAAGCAATATTCCTTAAGAGTCAGAGAATATTCAACACCGAGCTGAAGCTTAATGTCTACAGGCAGCAGTCAGAATGGGAAGACTGCAGCAGACTGGGAGCCCAGGGGCACCAGCTGAAACTGCTCTGCCACTGAAGTCACATGGGTCAGCGATCTAATGGTGCTCGAAGCATTATTGGCAGATAGAGAGCTTGTTCAGCGCCACTGGCAGGTCCCTATAGGTGAATCACATCTCCCACCCTTAGGGTTTTGGAGCAAAGCCCAGACATCATCTATGGAAAAGGAGTGTCCTTTTGAACATAGCTTTTGGCTTGTTTCTGGGTCTTGGTAAAGACTAAAGCTTAACCGTGGGCCACCGAGTTACCATGCGTCTTGAGTCATCATCATGAGGCAAGATATTCTGACCTACTGAGGCACAAAGTCAGGCCCGTGTGACAGTGCTCCATTATCAAATGGACGTGTGATGGAGGAGACAGGGCTGAGCAGGGCTGAGGGAAAAGTAGCTTGTGTGAGGAGGTGGCTCACGTGTCCATGCTCCAACTCATGTATCACAGTCTTGAGCCCAATAAAGACAGTACTGTGGGATATAGAGAGGCCACCCAAAGCTGACGGCTGTGGCCATCTGGTTTCTGTCTGGGGGTACCTCTAAAGGACGGGGCTGAATGGAGACTCCCCCAGGAGACTTGTAACAGAGCACGGCCAAGTGCAGACCTCAGCACAGCAGTGCCTGTGAGCTATTCCTCTGCACCCTGTTGCCAGGCAACAAGTCCTGTTCAGCCATTTGCAATGGGCTCCTCCCCCCAAGGAAGCAACTGTCAGTGAGTGACCGTTAGTGGGGACATTCAGGAAAGGTCAGTGGAGCAGGGATCGTCAGGTGGACAGTGAGGTAAGAGTCAATCCTGGCCTCCCCTGACCAGGGTGCTCCAGTTCATCCAGCCTCAGACCCAGCGGTGATCTGGGGGCCCAGGGGCCATGTGGGAGGCTGTGTCCTGATGACCTCCAGAGCCCTCACTGCGGCCCCTACTGGTCGGGCCCAGGCCTTGAGGAGGCAGTGACCCTCTCCCTGCCTCTGCCACCTCCTGAAGCAGCACCATCTGCAGGACCTGCTCCCACACCCCCCACCACATGGCCGGCCTGAGGAGCCTGAGGGCCAGTTGGGTTTGGCCCCCAGCTCCCTCAGCGATGATGGCTGAGCAGGGTCTGAGGACCCGGCCCTGAGGGTGCTGCCAGCTGAGCTCTGACTCAGCCAGGACTGGACCCTGGAGGGTAAGTCGTGCCTCAGGACCTGCCCTTTCTTGTCAGAACAGAGACTAACACTCATGAGATATTTATAGGAACAGTTACCTGACCATGACCTGACCCCCAGAACAAGGGCTCTGACACCAAGATGTTTTAAACAACTCACCAAGCCCCTGCCTCACCTTTCTAGGAAAGGGCTTCGCTGAGAGCTTTCAGGGAGTTTGGAATTTTTAAGGCATGAGCCACTCCTCTCCTTGCAGGGCCCTCAGTACATCTTTCTGGGCTCCACACCTTGACCTTCTGTTCTTGTTTAGCCTCCCTGGAAGTTGGGCATAGGGACTTGTTTTTCAGTAAAAGGCAGAGCTTCAGTCAGGGTAATTGCCTGTTTGTTTTTGCCTATAAGGAGAAATGCCAAATGAGCAGCTCGATACCAATTCATGAAATGTGGCCAGTGGTTTAGTGGAATGATCAGGGCACAATTGTAAGATTCATGAAAAAAGAGTCTTGCAGATGGTATGTAGATAGATGCCTTTGGAAACAGGATACAAAGATATTTGTGTTCCATGTGAATTAGTTAAAAGGAAACAAAAGAAAAGAGGGACTTTAGCAATCAAGTGACTAAGCCGGCCTCTACTATGAATGTCCGTCAGCGTCCTGCGCAGCCACCTCTCTCCTTGCTCAGTGGCTCATGAGCAAAGCAGCCCTGGTGACAAGGATGGGATCAGCATGAGCTTAGCAATGCTGAATTGCACCCCCGAGGCTGGCCTGGCTGTAGACACTGTTGAGTGTCCATATCCCTACAAGGGAGACTGACCCTGAGTTCTGTGAGGTGATCAGCCAGCTACCTGGTGGCAGGCTGACTACATTAAATCCCTTTCTTTATGGAATTGGGTGACATCTTGCTTTTACTGGAAAATACACTCACTCAGAAAATGAATTTGCTCTCCTTGTCCACAATGCGTCCCCCCAGACTCCCATGACTGCTATATCCACCGCCACGGTTTCCCACACAGCTTTGCTTCTGAACTAAAGCCTGCAGAATTCCCTTTCTAGTGTGTTTCTACATCAGGTAGGCTGCAGGAGCTACACTCCTGTGAAATTTCAAGGAGGCTTTGAAAGAACTATTTTATAGTGCACACACACACCTCCTAATGACCTAGTTACCCATCTTTGCACTGCTGTGAAGGAATTTTGAAGCTGCAATGAAATTGATTTAATGAATCAGGCCTAAGCAGTCAATTTTATTAGAAGATATATCACCTTGGGTGGGCCAAATTTAATTAATCAAAAGGCTTTCAAAAGAGGGTGTGTGCATGTTGGTCGCTAAGGTGTGTCTGAGTCTTTTGTGACCCCATGGATGGAAGCCTGCCAGGTTCATCTATTCATGGGGTTTCCCAGCCAAGAATCCTGAAGTGGATTGCTATTTCCTTTTCCAGGGATCTTCCTGACACAGGGATCAAACCCAGGTCTCCTGCATTAGCAGGTGGCTTCCTTAGCATTGAGCCACATGGGAAATTCTGTTCAAAAAGGATAGACCCTTTCTATGTCCAGAGATTCCAGGCTTCGGTTCATATAGTTTCCAGTCATGATTTTTAGCTCCTGACTGTATGCCTTGCCAAAGTTCTCTTCTTTAATCAGCTACCAGAAATGGGTGACCAATCCCTTGTAATAAGTATTGCTTCTTTTATTGAATTTCTGTGCACAAAAGTAATTCATGTTATTAGAGATTATTTCTAACACCACAAGAAGCACTTTTATTAATTACATTTCTTTATTTTTGATTATAATTTTTACAACTGATGGACCAATGTTGTCACATGATTATTAAGTAAGCACCATAATTTATGTTAGGCATCACTCTTCCTGTTGTACAGTTTTGTGGGTTTTGACAAATACATCATGCCATGTGTCCACCATTGTAATACTGTATAAATTGTTTTAGGACGCTAAAGACCCCTGGGCTCCACTTATTCATCCCTGTTTCTCCTCCCCTTCCACCAAACTCTTCCACCAAACTTCTGGCAATCCCTGATCTTTTCAACACCTGTAGAGCTTTGCCTTTTCCAGAATGTCATATAGGTGAAAGTGTCCCCTTTTTATTCAGGATTTTGAGAATGACTTCTTTCACTTAATAATAGCTCTTTAAGCCTTCTCCATTTCTTTGAAGGCTCAGCAACCCATTTCCTTTACTTACCAAATAATAATCTATTGTATGAATGCATCACAGTTGATTCACTTACTGAAAGACAAGTTGATTACTTCCAAGTTTTGGCAATTATGAATAAAGTTGCTCTGAACAACTGTGTGGAAGCTTTCATGTTTTCAGTGCATTTGGATAATTAACTAGGAGTGTGATTGCTGTTTTACATGATAGGTAGCCTATATTTAGCTTCATAAGAAGCCCATAAAGTGCTTGTACCATTTTACATTCCAACAGCAGTTAATAAATTGAGTTCCTGTTGCTCTGTATTTTCACCAATATTTGGGATTTTCTGTTTATTGGAGTTTAGCGTCTCTAATAATTGCGTAGTGGTATCTCCTTTTAAGAGAAATGAAATTTTCATTCTTTCTTACTTTACTTTAGAGCTTATTTTTGTATTTATTTATGTAGTAGTGTAGCTATAGTGTAGTACCTGAAAACTTTAATCCTAGAACCAGGTTCCTTAGATTCAAATTCTAACTCTACCTTTTACTCCTTGGTGACATAGGTTAGCTACCTAACATGTGCTTCGGTAACCTTATGGGTTTCCACAGTAAAGTGCTCAGACGCCAAAGAATCCACCTGCAGTGCACGAGACCTGGGTTTGTACCCTGCATCCGGAAGATCCCCTGGAGAGGGGAATGGCAACCCACTCCAGTATTCTTTGGTGAATCCAGTGTACAGAGGTTTTAGTCCATGGGGTCACAAAGAGTTGGACAGGAATAAGTGGCTTTCACTTTTTTCAGTAGCCTTAATGATAAGATATACCTCACAGAGTTGTTACAGTAATTAGGCTTCGATTATTATGGAACATATAAATAGCAATGAGTATCTGGCCTGTACTGAACTCTTTTATTATTTAATTGTATAAAATAACTTCACTTTTTGTCAAGAGGAAACCATTTAGAATGTAAATAATTCCAAATATATGTAGAATAATGGTAATTATTTTAATTTTAAATTAACTTTAAGGAAAACTTTCACATGATAACATTCCTCCATTGCTGCAGCATTACCATATTTGGCTATCACTACACTATTTAGATTGTAATTCAGTAACTTCACAGTTGTAGGTCTTTTCACAAACCTTCAGTATTGAGAAGGGCAGCCTAAAGAGGTCTTATTTATTTATTTAATGAAAGGGAGAAGGATATATTTTAACCACCACTATTTTGTAGTTTTTTTTTGGTCAGTGAGTTCAGTATAATAAACGAAATTGCCAAGTTCAAGATTTTGATCCTATAGTTAATTGTTAACAATTCAATAAACTGAATTCTTAAAATTTCAGTTCTCTCTAGAAGATGCCATAGCTAAGCATCTTAATTTCAATATATAAGCAGATTGTTATTGGTACTCTGATTCATCTACCACAACTGAATAGCCTGTGGCCTGAGCCTAAGAGGGCACAAAGTTCAGAGACTTAATTATTACAAACAGTATGTCTTCTGTTTTAATTTCTAATGGAGAGTATCTCTAAGACACTTATGCAAGGAACTGACTCATGTTTCCTGGCCTTGAAAAATGTTGCCACCTTGGTTAAATTAACAGCCTAACAGCTTTGACCATTTTGGGAGAACTGCCAGTAGTTATATTTGGCTGATTTCATATGAGCATTGTTAAGACATTACAGCACTTCCTCAGTAGTCCAATGGTTAGGACTCTGAACTTTCACTGCCCAGGCCCAGGATTCGATCCTTGGTCAGGAAACTAAGATCCTGCAAGCCAGAAGGTGTGGCAAAAAAAGAAAAGAAAAGGAAACAACCCCACCTCCCTTCCGAAACATTTTTAAACCTCAGGAGTTTTTCTATCATATCAAAATTTTCATTGACACTACCAAATTTTAGAGCTAATGGATTTTTTTACTATATATATACTACACATATAAGTTTTACTGTATATATATATATATATATATATACACACATACCATAAATGGCTTAACTTTTTTATAAAATTTGTCCTGTGAATTTTCAGCGTTATCATGACACTGAGTAATGCTGTGTGTCTTCAATAATGTTATTTTTGGTTGTGGAATGTAGGGCATAATTTTTCTCCCCCATTCAAGAGATAATCCCTTATAAAGTCTCCATTCCTAAAAAGTTTTAATGAACAGAGGATATTTTTCAATTCCTATGCAATTAGATTTTATAGAATAATTATTATACTTTTAATATTGATATTTTATAAATCTGGGGAATTTCCAACTATGCTGAGGAATACCACTGGAAAAAACAAAAGAAAAAAAATCAAATAATAATTCCCTGTACTACTCTGGGCTCTTATCTTGGCAGTGAAAAGCACATTTCTAAGGAAAGTTAATTTCAACAACAGTAATATCTTTAAGGTAAATATTTCCCTTAAACTTGCTTATCATACAACCATACAAAAAGTAGATAGATTAAAAAAGAAAAAGTCAGAATTTTTTATCTGAGTGGTCAGAGCCAAAGGGCCAGTGATTCTTTTTTTAATATTAAACTAATATATAAAATAGAGTGAAACATACTTTTGTAGTTATTTAAGTCAAAGCCATCTCTTAAATGATATTATCTTTATCATATTACATTTTATTTTTATGATATACTTTCCAGTTTATTTTTTTTTATTTATTTTAATTGGAGGCTAATTTCTTTACAATATTGTAGTGGTTTTGTCATACATTGACATGAATCAGCCATGGGTTACATGTGTTCCCCATCCTGAATCCCCCCTCCCACCTTCCTCCCCATCCCATCCCTCTGGGTCATCCCAGTGCACCAGCCTCAGCCTGGACTGGCGGTCTGTTTCACATATGATAATATACATGTTTCAACGCTATTCTCTCAGATCATCCCACCCTTGCCTTCTCCCACAGAGTCCAAAAGACTGTTCTATACATCTGTGTCTCTTTTGCTGCCTCGCATATAAGGTTATCATTACCATCTTTCTAAATTCCATATATATGCATTAGTATACTGTATTGATGTTTTTCTTTCTGGCTGACTTCACTCTGTGTAATCAGCTCCAGTTTCATCCACCTCATTAGAACTGATTCAAATGTATTCTTTTTAATGACTGAGTAATACTCCATTGTGTATATGTACCACGGCTTTCTTATCCAGTCGTCTGCTGATGGACATCTAGGTTGCTTCCATGTCCTGGCTATTATAAACAGTGCTGTGATGAACATTGGGGTACACGTGTCTCTTTCATTTCTCATTTCCTCGGTGTGTATGCCCAGCAGTGGGATTGCTGGGTCATAAGACAGTTCTATGTCCAGTTTTTTAAGGAATCTCCAGACTGTTCTCCATAGTGGCTGTACTAGTTTGCATCCCCACCAACAGTGTAAGAGGGTTCCTTTTTCTCCACACCCTCTCCAGCATTTATTGCTCGTAGACTTTTGGATTGCAGCCATTCTGACTGGTGTGAAATGGTACTTCATTATGGTTTTGATTTGCATTTCTCTGATAATGAGTGATGTTGAGCATCTTTTCATGTGTTTGTTAGCCATCTGTATGTCTTCTTTGGAGAAATGTCTGTTTAGCTCTTTGGCCCATTTTTGGATTGGGTCATTCATTTTTCTGGAATTGAGCTGCAGGAGTTGCTTGTATATTTTTGAGATTAGTTGTTTGTCAGTTGCTTCAGTTGCTATGATTTTCTCCCATTCTGAAGGCTGTCTTTTCACCTTCTTATAGTTTCCTTTGTTGTGCAGAAGCTTGTAAGTTTAAGTAGGTCCCATTTGTCTGTTTTTGCTTTTATTTCCATTACTCTGGGAGGTGGGTTATAGAGGATCCTGCTGTGATTTATGTCGGAGAGTGTTTTGCCTATGTTCTCCTCTAGGAGTTTTATAGTTTCTGGTCTTACGTTTAGATCTTTAATCCATTTTGAGTTTATTTTTGTATATGGTGTGAGAAAGTGTTCTAGTTTCATCCTTTTACAAGTGGTTGACCAGTTTTCCCAGCACCAATTGTTAAAGAGATTGTCTTTTCTCCATTGTATATTCTTGCTCTTTTGTCAAAGATAAGGTTTCCATATGTGTGTGGATTTATCTCTCGACTTTCTGTTTTGTTCCATTGGTCTATATTTCTGTTAAATTTTCAAACCGTCGTTTTCAAACAATATTGAAAACAGAGATTAAGAAAAATTACCAACACCTTTTTGGATATTTTCTTTATTTAAAAGATAGCAAATGTTAATTTATTTTTTTTAATAAATTGTGTACAATTTAAAAATGCTTTCCATATACACTATTCTTGGACATTTTCTTACAATTGTAAATATTCAGAGCACTTTACGATATTCCATAATGACATTTTAAAGTTTATTTTCCATTCTGTTCTGATCTATTGTGTACATCTGTTTTTGTGCACATTAAGGAAAATGTCAAAGTGGTTTAGTATTACATTTTCATTACAAAAGGTAAGCTTCCATAAAGGAACAACTGTGAAAACGATCAAACAGTATCAATTTTCTGTTTTATTGTCCTCCAAAGCAACCTGTGGAATTAAATAATTGCAATTTTGACCTCTATTGCAAATGATCAATCAGCTGAGACATATTAAAAACTCTTAATGTGACCGACAAAAGAAGATACAATTGGCCAACAAAATGGCCAGAGATGTATTGATCTTAGTTTTTAAATCTTTATTTGCTCAATGACAGATATAAATATTCAACTCTTTCATTAAATTTATGCAATAAATACTTATGGTCTTCCCAGTGGTTGTGTACAGTTGTGAGAGCTGGACTGTAAAGAAGAAAGAATGCCAAAGAATTGATACCTTCTAACTGTGGTGCTGGAGAAGACTCGTGAAAGCCCCTTGGACAGCAAGGAGGTCAAACCAGTGAATCTTAAGGGAGATCAACCCTGAATTTTCACTGAAAGGACTGATACTGAAGCTAAAGCTCAAGCTCCAATATTTTGGTCATCTAATGTGAACAGACAACTCATTGGAAAAGTCCCTGATGCTGGGAAAGATTGAGGGCAGCAGGAGAAGAGGTCATGAGAGGATGAGATGGCAGGACAGCATTACCGATGCAATGGACGTGGGCAACTTGGGCAAACTCTGGGAGGTAGTGAGGGACAGGGAAGCCTGGGGTGCTGCAGTCCATGGGGGTCACAAAGAGACGGATGACTGGGTGACTGAACAACAACAACAGCGAATATTTATGTAGCAGCTAACAGGTGTTAGGCACTAGTCATCTGGGATCTAGAGTGAGACATTTTAATAGCATAATGAAGGGTGGCTTACCTAATAAAGTTACCTTGAGCAGGACTCAGAAGAAAGTAAATGAATAAGCCAAGCCTTGGGGATAAACTCGGTAGGCAGAGAAGATGCCTAAAGCAAAGGCCCCCCTCTGTGGACTGTGCCTGCCAGGAACAGTGATGAAGTCAAGGAAGTGGACATAAAGTGAGGTGTTAGGTGGTGAATATGGAGGAGTCAACAAGAGCACGCATGGCCTGACCTAACTTACTGTGTGTGTGTTTAGATGTTTAATCAGAAAGGGGGTAGGAAAAGTAGCAAGGTGTACATCTGTGTGTGTTCTTATTCTTGCCTACTAACAGTGCTAAATTCTTTATGTGATTCTTGGACTTCTCTGATAGCTCAGTTGGTAAAGAATCCACCGGCAATGCAGGAGACCCCAGTTGGATTCCTGGGTTGGGAAGATTTGCTAGAGAAGGGATAGGCTACCCACCCCTGTATTCTTGGACTTCCCTTGTGGCTCATGTGGTAAAGAATTCGCCTGCAATGTGGGAAACCTGCGTTCAATCCCTGGGTTGGGAACATTCCATGGAGAAGGGCAAGGCTACCCGCTCCAGTATTCTGACCTAGAGAATTCCATGGTCTGTATAGTCCATGGGGTGACAAAGAGTCTGACATGACTGAGCAACTTTCACTTTCACTTTTGATTTAATTAAAGAACTCTCCATGTTAGAAATTTTATTTCTATTTTACATGGGAAGATATGGTCTTCAGATTCTGTTTTTTTCTGCTTCCTAAACACATCCTCTTACTACCTCCTAAAACAGTCTTTCTAGGATCCCAGGGAGGCCAATGAGAAGAGCTAAAGAATGCCTTCAAGGCAGCATGGTGTAGACAGGGTGTGGAAATTGGCCCCAGATTTATCTGGGTTTGAATCCCCAGTGTCGCTACTAGTTACCTAAATTGACACTTATTCACAGAGCTCTACAAATATTTCAGATGATCATTGCTTTCATTGTCTATGTAGTGAGTGTAGTAATTTCGTGCATGTAAAGATGGGCTTCCCAGATGGTACAGAGGTAAAGAAGCTGCCCTTCAATGTAGAAGAGGCAAGAGACTCAAGTTCAGTCCCTGGGCTAGGAAGATCCCCTGGAGAAGGAAATAACTGCCCGCTCCAGTCTTCTTGCCTGGAGAAATGCATGGACAGAGGAGCCTTGTGGGCTACACTCCATGGGACTGCAAAGAGGTGGACCCTATGCCCACACACACAATTAAAAAGGGAGCTAGCCTAAAATTGCCAGATATGGATAATATCAATTCCTTTCTTCTCCCTACCTTTAACTAGAGATAATGGGGATCAGGCGATTTGATCAACCTGCTTTGGGAAATTGATGGAGGAAAAAAAACATGTGTGGAACTGCCCTGTGAGGTAAAGCCCCCTTGCTGGAGGAGAGTTGAGGTGTATGGTCTGATCCTTTATAGAGTTTGTGATTCAAGAACTAATGTAAGGGGAGATTTGATTCAGAATTGGTGGAGGTGGAGGTGGGGTGGGTGGTCACAATCTGAAGGTTGAACTAGCAGATGTGAAATGGGAAGTGAAAGAAAGTGAAGGGTTAATCATGATTATCAGCTTTTTGTCAAGGAAAACTCTAAGGAGTCTATGGAGCTATGAAGTGAGACAGATTGCAGCAGAGAGAGATCCCTTCTCTTGAGTTGATGGCACACTTGAATATGACTCATACGTTCCAGGCAGAAGATTTGGGAGCCTCAACAAATTGGCATCTAAATAGGAAACCAAAATGCATGAATTGCTTATAGAACAAGATGAAGTCATTTTCATTTTCTATTTACTTACATTGTAATACTGTAAGAATTTCTAAGGGTGTTATTCATTTCAAAATTTTTCATTTCAAGAAAAACAATATTCTAACAGGCATATTCATGAAGAACAGTATTACCAGAATGAGAGGAAAGTAAAACTAAAACAAGATATTATTTGAATAATATTTTGTAAATTTTATGCAAGCAAAGTTTCTCTAGATGCCTTGGACTATTAACTTTTTCTCTTCTCATTTTCTTTGCCCTTATATTTATAACATGAACCACTGACAGGATTGAGTTTGTTGTTGTTTCGTTGCTAAGTCATGTCCAACTCTTTGCGAGCCCATGGACTGTAGCCCATCAGGCCTCTCTGTTCATGGGATATCCCAGGCAAGAATACTGGGGTGGGTTGTCTTTTTCTTCTCCAGGGGATCCTCCCAACCCAGGGATCAAACCCTCATCTCCTGAATTGGCAGGTGGTTTCTTTTCCTCTGAGTCACCAGGGAAGCCCTGAGAATGAGTTCAATGAGTAGTTAATTGGAATTGGAAGTCACAGGAAAAAATACCAAGAGAAAGTAAGATTTATAGGTATGTACACCATTGTCTCTAGATTATTTCACTTGTTAGTCAATACATTGTAATTACAAACTATACAAATAATTAAAGTAATTTAGATTCAAAGATGTTTTAGAGTCTTGTCTTGGTTTACTAGGACTGCCATCACAAAATACCACAGACCAGGTTGTTTAAAAGACCGAACACTATTCTCTCATATTCTGGAGGCTGGGATTTAAGGTCGAGTTGGATTTTCTTGAGCAGTCCATCCTTGGCTTTGAGATGACTACCTTCTCCTTGGATTCTCTCTTGGCTTTCTCTCTGTGTGGATACAGAATTAAGACTGCAACAGAAAAGTGTAGGATGGTAATACTAAGTTCAGAACACTCACAGGGCTATTAAACAATGAAACTGGGATTTTCCTTCTCCCAGACTCCACAATGCAAGCTGTGCTTGTGTAGTGTTTGACATCAGACTGAGGCCTGAGACTAGAGATAGAAGTAGGAGCATACAGTGGGAAGGGAGCAGGGGTCACTTGAAGAGTCTTATGTAATGGAGATACATAAATGCTGATCCTGAAATTATTGCTTACTTTGCTTTGAGTCAAATTACCTGTAGGCCATTTAAAAGTGTGTTTATTTTTTGAATTAATATGTAACTTTTATTGAAGTATAGTTGATTTGCAGTGCTGTGTTAATTTCAGGTATACAGCAAAGTGATTCAGTTTTACATACACATATATGTATATCTTCATGCATATCTGTGGGCTTCCCTGGGCTTTCCTTCTGAAGTAAAGAATCCGCCTGCCAGTGCAGAAGATGAGGATTCAAGTCCTGGGTGGGGAAGGTGCCCTGGAGAAAGAAATGGTAACCGCCGGTAGCCACTAGTTTGGTCTCTCTATCTATGAGTCTGCTTCTTTTTTGTTGTATTCACTAGTTTGTTGTGTTACTGATATTCCACATATAAGGGATATCATTCAGTATCTGTCTTTCTCTGATTTATTTCACTGAGCATAATACCTTCCAAATCTATCCATGTTGTTACAAATGGCATATCTTAATTTTTATAGATGAGTAGTATTCTATTGTATGTCTGTGGATACACACACACACACATATAACATCTTTATCCATTCATTGGCTGCTGGATTCTTAGGTTATTTTCATATCTTGACAACTATAAATAATACAGCTTTGAACAGTGGGCTTCATGTACTTTTTTGAAATAGTGGTTTTGGTTTTCTTCAAATATATACTCAGGAGTAGAACTGCTAGATTATATGGTAGCTCTATTTTTATTTTGTTGAGGAACCTTTATACTGTTTTCTGTAGTGTCTGTTGCAATTTACATACCCACCAACAGTGTGGGAGGGTTCACTTTTCTCAGTATCCTCATCAACATTTGTTTTTTGTATACCTCATTGTTTGTTTTTTTAATCTGCATTTCCCTGATGATTAATGATGCTGAGCATCTTTTCATGTGTTGCTATTGAGTATTTTTAAACTGATATGTACAGGTATAAATCTTAACACCTATGCAGTTTCTTTTAGATGTGGGTCTAGGCCCTTTCCTTTAACAAGAGTTGATACAGAGTGATGAGGGCTTACGTACCACTGACAGATGTCCTGGAAATAACACTGTGTAATGTCCACAGTTAAGCCTGCAAAGGCCATGAGCCATTCAGGTCAATCTCCTGTTGGAGCTCTCCACCACCCACAATGAGCTCTGCGGTTCTGCCTTCTAGGAGGAAGCCCAGGCCTCGTGGGGAGGCTTCCTGAAGCTCCGCCAGCAAACCCAGCTTCAGCTGCAGACATGGGAGTGACGTCACCTCCAGAGGAGTCCAGCTTCTAGTGTTAGTATCAACCCCAACTGGTGAGTCTCCTCTCCTGAGACCCCAACATCCTAGAGCAGAAACAGCCATCCCCACTGCACCCTGTCTGAATTCCTCACCTTGGGGCCAAAGTGGGTGTCACATGCCATGACATGGGGGTTAGTTTATAAAAATATTTTATGTTAGAAGCAACGAGAAAAACACACTTGTGGAAAATTCACGTTACAACAGAACGTACGTTAAAATCTGTTTCCTAACTTCCCTATTCTGTAGCCTTCTAGATGCTGTCACTGGGAGTAATGTTATTTTTTCCAGACTTATTAATGGAACTATCAGATAGTGCTGACACTCTGGCATGCATGTTGCTAACAGCTTTACTTACATTTAGTTATTTGCTCTTCGTTCACCATGAGTTCTCAGGTGGTAGCTGGAAGGGAGATCTGCTTCATTTTGATTTCCTTCCAAAACTGGGTGTCTGAACTGCTGTACTTTACTTCTTTTTGAATTATATTCCTCTAGTATATTTGAAAATACAGTCCCTGGGGATTTGCCTGGCAATCAGTTCAGTTCAGTTCAGTTCAGTTGCTCAGTCGTGTCCTTCTCTTTCCAACCCCATGAATCGCAGCACGCCAGGCCTCCCTATCCATCACCGTCTCCCGGAGTTCACTCAAACTCACATCCATCGAGTCGGTGATGCCATCCAGCCATCTCATCTTCTGTCATCCCCTTCTCCTCCTGCCCCCAATTCCTCCCAGCATCAGAGTCTTTTCCAGTGAGTCAACACTTCATATGAGGTGGCCAGACTACTGGAGTTTCAGCTTCAACATCAGTCCTTCCAAAGAACACCCAGGGCTGATCTCCTTCAGAATGGACTGGTTGGATCTCCTTGCTGTCCAGGGGACTCTCAAGAGTCTTCTCCAACACCACAGTTCCAGAAAAACATCTTTCTGCTTTATTGACTATGCCAAAGCCTTTGACTGTGTGGATGACAATAAACTGTGGAAAATTCTGAAGGAGATGGGAATACCAGACCACCTGATCTGCCTCTTGAGAAACCTGTATGCAGGTCAGGAAGCTGGTGGTGCTTTAGCATCAGTCCTTCCAAATAACACCAAGGACTGATCTCCTTTAGAATGGACTTGTTGGATCTCCTTGCAGTCCAAGGGACTCCTAAGAATCTTCTCCAACACCACAGTTCAAACGCATCAATTCTTCAGCACTCAGCTTTCTTCACAGTCCAACTTTCTTCACAGTCCAACTTTCACATCCATACATGACCACTGGAAAAACCATAGCCTTGACTAGATGGACCTTTGTTGGCAAAGTAATGTCTCTGCTTTTGAATATGCTATCTAGGTTGGTCATAACTTTCCTTCCAGGGAATAAGCATCTTTTAACTTCATGGCTGCAATCACCATCTGCAGTGATTTTGGAGCCCCAAAAAATAAAGTCTGACACTTTTTCCACTGTTTCTCCATCTGTTTCCCATGAATGATGGGACCAGATGCCATGATCTTCGTTTTCTGTTTGTGGAGCTTTAAGCCGACTTTTTCACTCTCCTCTTTCACTTTCATCAAGAGGCTTTTTAATTCCGCTTCACTTTCTGTCATAAGGGTGGTGTCATCTACATATCTGAGGTTATTGATATTTCTCCTGGCAATCTTGATTCCAGCTTGTGGTTCTTCCAGCCCAGTGTTTCTCATGATGTTGTCTGAATAGAAATTAAATAAGCAGGGTGACAATATACAGCGTTGCTGTAGTCCTTTTCCTATTTGGAACCAGTCTGTTGTTCCATGCCCAGTTCTGCCTGTTGCTTCCTGACCTGCATACAGATTTCTCAAGAGGCAGGTCAAGTGGTCTGGCATTCCCATCTTTTTCAGAATTTTCCACAGTTTATTGTGACATACAGTCAAAGGCTTTGGCATAGTCAATAAAGCAGAAATAGATGTTTTTCTGGAACTCTCTTGCTTTTTCCATATCAAGTGGATGTTGGCATTTTGATCTCTGGTTCCTCTGCGTTTTCTAAAAGCAGCTTGAACATCTGGAAATTCATAGTTCATGTATTGCTGAAACCTGGCTTGGAGAATTTTGAGCATTACTTTACTAGCATGTGAGATGAGGGCAATTGTGCAGTAGTTTGAGCATTCTTTGGTATTACCTTTCTTTGGGATTGGAATGAAAACTAGCCTTTTCCAGTCCTGTGGCCACTGCTGAGTTTTCCAAGTTTGGTGCCATATTGAATGCAGCACTTTCACAGCATCGTCTTTCAGGATTTGAAAGAGCTCCACTGGAATTCCATCACCTCCACTAGCTTTGTTCGTAGTGATGCTTTCGAAGGCCCACTTGACTTCACATTCCAGGATGTCTAGCGGTGAGTGATCACACCATCATGATTATCTGGGTCGTGAAGATCTTTTTGTACAGTTCTTCCATGTATTCTTGCCACCTCTTCTTAATATCTTCTGCTTCTGTTAGGTCCATACCATTTCTGTCCTTTATCGAGCCCATCTTTGTATGAAATGTTCTCTTGGTATCTCTTAATTTTCTTGAAGAGATCTCTAGTCTTTCCCATTCTGTTGTTTTCCTCTATTTCTTTGCATTGATCGCTGAGGAAGGCTTTCTTATCTGTTCTTGCTATTCTATGGAACTCTGCATTCAGATGCTTATATCTTTCCGTTTCTCTTTTGCTTTTCGCTTCTCTTCTTTTCACAGCTATTTGTAAGGCTTCCCCAGACAGACATTTTGCTTTTTTGCATTTTTTTTCCATGAAGATGGTCTTGATCCCTGTCTCCTGTACAGTGTCACAAACCTCAGTCCATAGTTCATCAGGCACTCTTATCTATCAGATCTAGTCCATTAAATCTATCTCTCACTTCCACTGTATACTCATAAGGGATTTGATTTAGGTTATACCTGAATGGTCTGGTGGTTTTCCCTACTTTCTTCAATTTAAATCTGAATTTGGCAATAAGGAGTTCATGATCTGAGCCACAGTCAGCTCCTGGTCTTGTTTTTGTTGACTGTATAGAGCTTCTCCATCTTTGGCTGCAAATAATATAATCAATCTGAGTTCAGTGTTGACCATCTGGTGATGTCCATGTGTAGAGTCTTCTCTTGTGTTTTTGGAAGAGGGTGTTTGCTATGACCAGTGCATTCTCTTGGCAAAACTCTATTAGCCTCTGCCCTGCTTCATTCCGTATTCCAAGGGCAAACTTTCTGTTACTCCAGGTGTTTCTTGACTTCCTACTTTCGCATTCCAGTCCCCTATAATGAAAAGGACATCTTTTTTGGGTGTTACTTCTACAAGGTCTTGTAGGTCTTCATAGAACTGTTCAACTTCAGCTTCTTCAGTGTTGCTGGTTGGGTCATAGGCTTGGATTACCATGATATTGAATGGTTTGCCTTGGAAACGAACAGATCATTCTGTTGTTTTTGAGATTGCATCCAAGTACTGCATTTCAGACTCTTTAGTTGACCATGATGGCTACTCCATTTCTTCTGAGGGATTTCTGCCCGCAGTAGTAGATATAATGGTTATCTGAGTTAAATTCACCCATTCCAGTCCATTTTAGTTCGCTGATTCCTAGAATGTCGACGTTCACTCTTGCCTTCTCTTGTTTGACCACTTCCAATTTGCCTTGATTTATGGACCTGACATTCCAGGTTCCTATGCAATATTTCTCTTTACAGTATCGGACCTTGCTTCTATCACCAGTCACATCCTCCGCTAGGTATTGTTTTTGCTTTGGCTCCATCCCTTCATTCTTTCTGGAGTTATTTCTCCACTGATCTCCAGTAGCATATTGGGCACCTACTGACCTGGGGAGTTCCTCTTTCAGTATCCTATCATTTTGCCTTTTCATACTGTTCATGGGGTTCTCAAGGCAAGAATACTGAAGTGGTTTGCCATATTCCCTTCTCCAGTGGACCACATTCTGTCAGACCTCTCCACCATGACCCGCCTGTCTTGGGTTGCCCAGCTGGCATGGCTTAGTTTCACTGAGTTAGACAAGGCTGTGGTCCTAGTGTGATTAGATTGACTAGTTTGAATAGTGTAGTGATAGCTGAATATGGTAATACTGCAGCAATGGAGGAATGTTACCATGTGAAAGTTTTCCTAAAAATTAATTTAAAGTTAAAATAATTACCATCATTCCATCAATATTTGGAATTATTTACATTCTAAATGGCTTCCTCTTGATAAAAAACAAAGTTATTTTATACAATTAAATAATAAAAATGTTTAGTATAGGCCAGATACTCATTGTTATTCATATATCCCATAATAATCTGAGCTTAATTATTGTAACGACTCTGTGAGGTATATCTTATCATTAAGGCTGCTGAGAAAAGTGAAAGTCGCTCATTCCTGTCCAACTCTTTGTGACCCCATGGATTAAAACCTCTGTACATTGGATTCACCAAAGAATACTGGAGTGGATTGTCATTCCCTTCTCCAGGGGATCTTCCGGATGCAGGGTACAAGCCCACGTCCTGTGCACTGCAGGTGGATTCTTTAGCAACTGATCTCTTTACTGTGGAAACCCATAAGGTTACTGAAGCACATGTTAAGTAGCTAACCTATGTCACCCAAGGAGTAAAAGGTAGTGTTAGAATTTGAATCTAAGGAACCTGGTTCTAGGATTAAAGTTTTCAGGTACTACACTATAGCTACACTACTAAATAAATAAATGCAAAAATAAGGTCTAAAGTAAGAAAGAATGAAAAATTGACTTCTTTTAAAAGGAGATACAACTACCCAATTATCAGAGAGGCTAAACTCCAATAAACAGAAAACCCCAAATACTGGTGAAGATACAGAGCAACAGGAACTCAATTTATTAACTGCTGTTGGAATGTAACGTGGTACAAGCACTTTGTGAGTTTCTTATGAAGCTAAATATAGGTTACCTATCATGTAATACAGCAATCACACTTCTAGTTAATTATCCCAAGGAATTGAAAACACGAAAGCCTCCACACAGATGTTCAGAGCAACTTTATTCATAACTGCCAAAAATGGAAACTAATCAAGTTGTCCTTCAATAAGTGAATAAACTGTGATGCATCCATACAATAGATTATTATTTGGCAAGTAAAAGAAATGGTTTACTCAGCCATGAAAGAAATGGAGAAAGTTTAAAGAGAGATTACTAGGTGAAAGAAGTAATTCTCAAAAGCCTATAAAAATGGATGCTTTCACCTATATGACATTCTGGAAAAGGCAAAGCTCTACAGGTGTTGAAAAGATCAGGGACTGCCAGGAGTTTGGTGAAAGAGTTTGGTGGAAGGGGAAGAGAAAGAGAGATGAATAAGCGGAGCCGAGGGATCTTTAGGATCCTAAAACTATCCATACAATATTACAGTGGCGGACACATGGCATGATGCAATTGTCAAAACCCATAGAACTGTACAACAGGAAGAGTGATGCCTAACATAAATTATGGTGCTTACTTAATAATCATGTGACAACATTGGTCCATCAGTTATAAAAATTATCAAAAATACAGAAATGTAATTAACAAATATGCTTTTTGTGGTGTTAAAAATAATCTCTAATAACATGGATTACATTTGTGCAGAGAAATTCAATAAAAGAAGCAATACTTATGAGAAGGGATTGGTTCACACATTGGTTCTCTGGACATCGAAAGGGTCTATCCTTTTTTAAGGGTTTCCCAGGTGGCTCAATGGTAAGGAACCAGCCTGCTAATTCAGGAGACGTGGGTTTGATCCCCTGGGTCAGGAAGATCCTCCCTGTAGGAATGATAAACATGGAGCCACATCAAAACAGTCAGCACTGTGGGTACACACTGCAGTGGGTGAGACAGTGCGGATGGCATGGTATGAGAGCCTGGCCCCAGCCAGTCCCCTGCCCAGCCCAGCAGATAGCTCCCCAGGCAAGTGTTGGACAGTATGGCAGATCAAAGGAAATGCAGGGGCTACGTTTGAAGCACCAGGTAGCCAGACATAAAAGAATTTGAGGAAACATGCGTGTAACCAGCACGCTGAGCACGGATGACTCTGGAATGTAATCAAAATGAAACTTTCCTGTCACCTATTGTTTTTTAACTTCCACTGAGATGCGAAACTTTTTCCCTGCCAGTGCATGGAGACCAGTGCTCAGACGAGCAGAAGGTGTAGCCTACCAGATGAGTCCACACTGCCATCTTTGATCAAGAACAGGACCCCAGCAGCCTGCCTGTCCCCTCAAGGCCTGAGATTCCTGGAGCCTCCCAGTGGAGATGAAGCCAGGCTGGCTTGTGTGCTCATCTCCTTACAGCCAGGGGTGGGGCAGGGGACGGTGTGTGGACAGAGAGGAGGTCGCATGGCTGGAGCCTGTGCCATCATGAGTTGGCTCCATGGCCTGCAAGCCCAACAGATTCCGCACATGGCTACCTTGTGGGCTTGCCTGGGCCTCTTGAGGCCCCCACTGGCTCCTGCTGCTGCCGGGCCCCTTCTTCAGCGGGCTGCCCACCCCCTCAAGTCCTGGTTCTCTGCCAGACCTCTTCACCACCTACCTTGACGAGTGAGACCCTTCTTTCCCAGGCAGTCCCGGATGAGAAGGACTCCACATGGGTCCAGATCAGCCTCTTTCCCGTGTCCTTACCCCACCATCCATAAGAGTGGAGTTACACCCCCACCCACCTCCCTCCTCTGTTCTGACTGCTGCCCCAGGACCCTGGAACTTGCATGCTTTCTGCAGCAAATGTATGTCATCCTCTCTGAATTTCTGCATTGCACCCGACTCTGTAAGTTTGAAGTCAAGGAGATAGTTCTCCCATTCTCCAGGGGACTGGGACTCACAGGCTGCAGTAACTCCACAAAGAAACCCCATCAAGTCCCTCCCACCTCCACCTCTACTTTCTCAACTTTTATGCTCTGAAAAGGGGGAGGAGCCTCGATAATCAGGAAACTAGTTCTTGACTAATTACCTTGAAAACTTCAGGGAGCCTCACACTCACTTTTGATGTCTGATATCTGCTGACTTAGATCAGTTTCAATTTTGACATCCTGGTACATAAGAAAGAAGGAGTATAGTGCAAAATAGATGACCCCTTCCTGGGACTTCCCTGGTGGACCAGTGGTTAAGACTCCAAGCTCCCAATGCAGGAGGCCTGGGTTCGATCCCTGCTCGGAGAACTAGATCCCACGTGCTGCAACTAAAGATCCTGCCTGTGGCAAAGAAGGTTCCACGTGCTAAGACCCAGTGCAGCCAAATAAAGTTTTTAGAAAATAAAAAAGCCTGAGTCAAAACATTTGCATAGCAAGAATTCAGTTCAACACAAAGTTATCAGACCCCTACTGAGTGGCAGGCAATGAGTGCTGAGCAGTCAGGAGGAGCTCACAGCCTCCAAAGAAGGAAAGTGATCAGCCTGGCTGAAGAAAGAGATCTGAGTAGGGAATGGTGACAGATGCAGCTTGGACAGGTAGGAAGGACCCTCCTGGATATGAGGCTCAGGGGTGTGGAGAGCGTTGTCATCAGCATTTTAGAATAAGGAGGGGTAAAGCTTGTGTGTGAGCTTGTGGGTTTGTGTGCATGTGTGCAAGGGGCTGTGTGAGTGTGGATATGGGGGGTGTGGATAGTGGAGTGAAAGTGTGTGTGCAGAGGTGGATATATGTAAAAGAGAATTGCATATGCAGTGTGTGTGTGCATGTGCGTGGAAGGGGTGTATATATGTGCACACTGAAGTTTTGTGTGGTGGTGTGTGTGTGTGAATAGTGGGGAGTGAATACAGTGTTGTGTGGGTGCGTATGCATGGGTGTGTGAGAAATATGAGTGAGTGGACTGTGTTCATGTGCATATGTGAGTTGTGAGGTGAATATGGAGGGTTGTTTATGTACTTAGTGAGATTGTGTGTAAGCATGTAGTTTTTGTAGGAGTGTGTATGTGCGAATATTATGTGTGTTGAGTACTGCAGTATATGTGTGTGAAATTGTGCATGTAGTGGAGTGCTCATTAGTGGGGCGTGTGTGAGTGGTGGGGTGCATGCAGTGGAATCGTGCGAGTGGTGGGGTGTGTGTTGTGGAGTTTGTGAGGAGAGGGACTGTGCATGTCGATGTGAGCAGTGGGTATGCATGTGCTTGGTGGGGTGTCTGTTTAGTGGGATTGTGTGCGGTGGGGTGTTTTGATGGTGTGGGGTATGACTAATGCGGGGTGTGTGTGTGTGTGTGTGTGTGTGTGTGTGCGCACACACAACACTACTGTTAAGTGTGTGTGTGTGGTGACTGAATAAAAACGACGTGAGAAAGAGGTGATTCTTTGACCAGGTTAAAACAGGCTTGGGTGAGAGATGGAGACAGAGGCTGGGAATCTTCTTTAAGATGTGGGCCAGGGTGCGGTTGTCTGTCTGTCAGGCATTGTCTCTGAACTCCCGCAGCTTCTTCGAGGGGCTCCTGCCCTTGACATCTCTGAACTTCTCTGCCTGGTGGGACCAAGGAAGCCTCAATGTGCAGGTCTTACAGTTTGGGACTGAGTGGGTCTAGTTTGGGGGTTCCACTCATGAATTCCCGGGGGGGGCCAGACCCCCTAAGGAGGAGCCAAGGGGGCTGGGTCGTGGGGGCACAGAGAGGGTGAGGACTGTAACAAGCCCAGTGTGGGAGGGAGTCACCAACAGGAAGGGTCCTGGTCATTGAGCCAAGCAAAACAGGCCTGAGGTGAAACCATGGGTCCAAGGACTGTGAACTCAGCACATCCCACTCTCCTGAGTGAACACTTAAAAGGGCAAATGAGTTAAAACCACAGAAAAAGAGAAAGTAGATCTGTAGTGAGAGAAGAGAAGGAGGTAGGTATGTAAGGAGGAGGGTGAGGGACCCATAGATGAGGAGAGGTGTCTGCACTGAACTGTGTCCCCGCTCCTTGGCCCAGATTTCATACGGTGAAGTCCTGACCCCTAATGTGACTATTAGGAGACAGGGTCTTTAAAGAGATGATTCAGGTTAAATGAGGCCATAAGGGTGGACCCTTAATCCGCTAGGACTGGTATCTTTATAAGAAGACACACCAAGCATGCATGCCCTCAGAGGAAAGGGCACATGAGGACACCGGTGGGGGGCGGGCGGTGGAAGGGAGCACATCCTTCTGCAAGCCAAGGAGAGAGGCCGCAGGTCCCACCAACCCCACCAACACCTTGATCTTGGACTTCCAGCCTCCTAGAATTGTGAGACAATCAGTTCAGTTCAGTTCAGTCACTCAGTCATGTCCGACTCTTTAGGACACCATGGACCACAGCACACCAGGCTTCCCTGTCCATCACCAACTTCCGCAGCTTGCTCAGACTTATGTCCATCAAGTCAGTGATGCCATCCAGCCATCTCCTCCTCTGTCGTCCCCTTCTCCTCCTGCCCTCAATTTTTCTCAGCATCAGGGTCTTTTCAGATGAGTCAGTTCTTTGAATCAGGTGGCTAAAGTATTGAAGTTTTAGCTTCAGCATCAGTCCTTCCAATGAATATTCAGGACTGATTTCCTTTATGATGGACTGGTTGGATCTCCTTGCAGTCCAAGTGATTCTCAAGAGTCTTCTCCAACACCACAGTTCAAAAGCATCAATTCTTCAGCACTAAGCTTTCTTTATAGTCCAACCCTCACATCCATACAGGACTACTGGAAAAACCACAGCTTTGACTAGACGGACCTTTGTTGACTAAGTAATGTCTCTGCTTTTGAATATCCTATCTGGGTTGGTCATAACTTTCAAGGAGCAAGCATCTTTTAATTTCATGGCTTTAGTCACCATCTGCAGTGATTTTGGAGCCCCCCAAAATCAAGTCTGCCACTGTTTCCACTGCCTATCTATTTACCATGAAGTGATGGGACCAGATGCCATGATCTTAGTTTTCTGAATGTTGAATTTTAACGCAACTTTTTCACTCTCCTCTTTCACTTTCATCAAGAGGCTCTTTAGTTCTTCTTTACTTTCTGCCATAAGGGTGGTGTCATCTGCATATCGAGGTTATTGATTTTTCTCCTGGCAGTCTTGATTCCAGCTTGTGCTTCATCCAGTCTGGCATTTCGCATGATGTACTCTGCATAGAAGTTAAATAAGCAGGATGACAATGTACAGCCTTGACATACTCCTTTCTAATTTTGAACCAGTCCATTGTTCTATGTCCAGTTCTAACTGTTGCTTCTTGACCTGCATACAGATTTCTCAGGAGGCAGGTCAGGTGGTCTGGTATTCCTTTCTCTGAGAATTTCCCACAGTTTGTCGTGGTCCTCACAGTCAAAGGCTTTAGCATAGTCAATGAAGCAGAAGTAGATGTTTTTCTGGAATTCTCTTGCTTTTTTTGATGATTCAGTGGATGTTGGCAATTTGATCTCTGGTTCTCTGCTTTTTCTATGTATAGCTTGAACATCTGAGTTTTCAGTTCAGGTACTGTTGAAACCTAGCTTGGAGAACTTTGAGCATCACTTTGCTAGTATGTGAGATGAGTGCAATTGTGTGGTAGTTCAAGCATTCTTTGGCATTGTCCTTCTTTGGGATTGGAATGAAAACTGACCTTTTCCAGTCCTGTGGCCACTGCTGACTTCTCTAAATTTGCTGGCATGTTGAGTTTAGCACTTAAACAGCATCATCTTTTAGGATTTGAAACAGCTCAGCTGGAATTTCATCACCTCCACTACCTTTGCTCATAGTGATGCCTCCAAAGGCCCACTTGACCTCACATTCCAGGATGTCTCGCCCTAGGTGAGTGATCACACCATTGTGGTTATCTGGGTCATGAAGATCTTTTTTGTATAGTTCTGTGTATTCTTGCCACCTCTTCTTAATATCTTCTGCTTCTGTTAGGTCCATACCATTTCTGTCCTTTATGTGCCCATCTTTGCATGAAATGTTCCCTTGGTATCTCTAATTTTCTTGAAGAGATTTCTAGTCTTTCCCATTGTATTGTTTTCCTCTATTTCTTTGCATTGATTATTTTGGAAGGCTTTCTTATCCCTCCTTGATATTCGTTGCAACTCTGTATGCAGATGGATATATCTTTCCCTTTATCCTGTGCCTTTTGCTACTCTTCGTTTCACAGCTATTTGTAAGGCCTCCTCAGAGAACCATTTTGCCTTTTTTCATTTCTTTTTTTGGGGGGATGGTTTGTACAATGTCCCGAACCTCCGTCCATAGTTCTTTAGACACTCTGTCCATCAGATCTCATCTCTTGAATCTATTTGTCACTTCCACAGTATAATCAAGCTGAGTTAATGAGCTTCTTTAGTTCTTAGGTTTGCGACATTGTTACATACGTTATCCAGGCTCATCAAAGTGTAATGAAGCAACAGTATCCACAAATGAATATGTTTTCCAAACGTGCTAAGGTCAACACTTAGCCATAACTTCCAGTGAAAAAGAACCTGAATTTGGCAACTATTTCCTTTAAAAGGATAAATCCTTTAAAAGGATTAAAGGATAAAATACTCTGTTAAGTCATCTGATGGCTGTTGTTTTAAGTTGAGAACTGACTATGAAAAATCTGTGAGTTAACACTATAAAGACAAATGCAGTATTTTGTGGCCGTTTGCCAAAGCACAGGCATTTGAAGGTTTGCTGGCCATTCTCAACTCTCTGAAAGACACTGGAATTCATAGATAACAATTTCATGATAGGTTATCAGAGAAAAACTAGGATATCTCTTAACAGAGAAAAACTACGCTTTTCTCCACTAAGTACTGAGACAATCGCCAGAAACATAGCATCGACATGAGAATCCAATATAATAAGGAATCCCCATCCCTCACTTACCAGGCTTTCTACTAATGTGTCTTGGGGGGTGTAAAGGCGAAAGTTAGTATGTCTGACTGGAGGAGTTTATAATCTAGGTGGGATTCAGAATTCTCTGGAGATCCCTGGTTAGGACTCTCTGCTTCCACTGCAAGGGGCATGGGTTCTATCCTTGATTGTGGAACTAAGATCCTGTTAGCTGCTTGGAGCGGCCAACGTATATATACATAGGGCTTCCTTGGTGGCTCAGAGGTTAAAGCGTCTGCCTCTAATACCGGAGACCTGGGTTCGATCCCTGGGTCGGGAAGATCCCCTGGAGAAGGACATGGCAACCCACTCCAGTATTCTTGCCTGGAGAATCCCATGGACGGAGGAGCCTGATGGGCTACAGTCCATGGGGTCACAACGAGTTGGACATGACTGAGCGACTTAATTTACTTAACTTATATATTATATATATAGCTATAGCTATAATCTTGGTGGGACTCAAACAACAAGGACTTCCCAGTGGAACTTCAGATGGTGACCTAATTAACAGATCAGGACACCAGAATGATTGGCACAAAGCAAAAGAGGACTATTACTGGATGACTTGGACAGACAGTCCTAAGGGTGTCTTCTCCAAAGTGATCAGGCTGGAGTGCAACCTTGACGAATGGATCGACTCAAGCAGATAGAAGCCCTGCATGTCAAAAACACGAAGGCAGGAGTGCCAAGGGCACTCTCAAGAGGCAGCCAGTACATGGCTTTGCTGGAGCCAGGGCTTCATGAGACAAAAGATAGAAGTTGGAAAGGTGCGCTGGGATGTCTGAACAACCCTGGACTAGGGTTTGTGAATCGAGATTCCCCTGCCTAGTAAATGTGGAGCCATCAAAGCTTTGAGTAAAGGAATCCATGGTTGTGGGATGTTTGTCATTTGTCACAACGCATAGATTGGAGGAGAAACATTGGGAGGTGCGGGCTTTGGGTGTAACCTGATAAGTTGCATCTTACGTTGTGCGTGGTTTTCAGAACTCTAGAGCCCTAGTTTCTCCCTCTCATTCCTTAAGGTTATGCTGATCCCCACCCAACATGTCCTGAATGTTCTTTCTCTTGCATCATTGTGCATGCATGCTAGGTCACTTCAGTGGTGTCCAAATACGTGATCCTATGGACTGTAGCCCGCCAGGCTCCTCTGTCCATGGGCTTCTCCAGGTGAGAATACTGGAGTGGGTTGCCATGCCCTTCAGGGGATCTTTCCGACTCAAGGATTGAACCCCTCATCTCTTAACGTCTCCTGCATTGACAGGTGGGTTCTTTACCACTAGCACCACCTGGGAAGCCCCTTGCATCATTAATCTCTCCAGACATTAAGGATGCTCTAGAGACAGAGAGCAGAGAAGGCGATGGCACCCCACTCCAGTACTCTTGCCTCGAAAATTCCATGGACAGAGGAGCCTGGTGGGTTGCCGTCCATGGGGTCGCACAGAGTCAAACACGACTGAAGCGACTTAGTAGCAGCAGCAGCAGCAGCAGAGACAGGGAGACTGAAAGTATTTCTAATAGGACAAGATTACAAACTAACCAATAGAATTTGGGGTTAGTTTTTCTTCTAAATCCAGACTGTGGGTAAGATAATATCTTTCTAAAAGAAATCGCTGAAATCTACCACTGAGCCCAGTTCCTGGTTAAGTTTAAACAGTACTCAGTTTGTAAAACATTTACAGTCAATATTCCACTAGTAGTAATGGTGAGAACAGAACACCTCATTTCTCCCTAAAGTGTTGGGTAATGTTTCAACTTCATCTTCCACCTAAGCAAGATAAGCTGGAAATGTTTCTGAGTTTTTGAATATGGCCTTTAGTTAATAGTAATGTACTGATGTTAAATTCCTGGTTCTGTTAACCATGATTGTATTAGATGTTAATTTTAGGGGAACCTGGGTGAGAAGCATATGGAAACTGTACTATTTTTGCAAGTTTTCTATAAATATAATGCTAATTCAAAATAAAAAGAATTAAAATAGGAGAGTCACATGGATGTGGAGAGTCAGCTTTTGGACAGAAATCTGCTCTCCACTCCCCATCATGGGTTGCCAGCATCTGAAATAAAGCCAACTTTCCTTTCCACTAATCTTGCCTCTTTATTGGTTTTTGAGCAGCAAGCAGCAAGACTCCCACTTTGAGTTACAGTAAGACATACCCATTGGCATTTATTTACTTGCATACGTAAGACGTCTAATTCTTTTCTTTGTTTAAGCTGTGTTTTGTCTTAGTTGTGGCATCTTTGTTGCAGCACTCAGGCTGTTCAAGGGCTTCTCTGCAGTTGCAGTGTGTAGGCTCAGTAGTTGCAGGCTCCACGGCCTGTGGGATCTTAATTCCCTAACCAGGGATGGAGCCAGTGCCCCCCTGCATTGCAAGATAGATTCTTAACCACTGGACCCCCAGGGAAGGCCTCCGACTAGCATTTAATTTTTAAATATCCAAGGTGGACGATTCCTGGTCTCCCTGCCTCCTTCAGATAAGTAGCCACTGATTAGCTCATTTAAACGTGATACATGCTTGTTGGGCTTCCTAGGTGGTGCAGTGGTAAAGAATCTGCCCATCAGTTTGGAGACAAAAGAGATTCAGGTTCAATCCCTGGGTCAGGAAAATCCCCTGTAGGAGGAAATGACAATCCACTCCAGTATTCTTGCCTGGAAAATTCCATGGACACAGGAGTCTGGCGGGATACAGTCCATGGGGTTCCAAAGAGTCAGATATGACTTAGCACACATGCTTGTCCAGTGATTATTTTTAAAATTTCTAATTTACAGATGAGGAAACTGAGGAAACCAAAGGTTAAACGACTGGGTGGTTCACAAACAGCCAGTATATGGCACTATGATTCCCATGTTGTTATTGTTGTTATTCAGTCACTAAGTTGTGTCGAACTCTTTGTGACCCCATGGACTGCAGCATGCCAGACTCCTCTGTCCTCCCAGAGTTTGCTCAAATTATATCCATTATATATACAGCTTTGACATACTCCTTTCCCAGTTTTGAACCAGTGCACTGTTCCATGTCCAGTTCCTACTGTTGCTGCATACAGGTTTTGCAGGAAGCAGGTAAGATGGTCTGGTATTCCCATCTCTTTAAGAATTTTCCACAGTTTGTTGTGGTCTACACAGTCAAAGGTTTTAGCATAGTCAATGAAGCAGAAGTAGATGTTTTTCTGGAATTCTCTAGGTTTTTCCATGATCCAGCAGATGTTGGCAATTTGATTTCTGGTTCCTTTGCCTTTTCTAAATCCAGCTTGAACAGTTGAAAGTTTTCGGTTCACACACTTTTGAAGCCCAACTTGAAGGATTTTGAACATTACTTTAGCATGTGAAATGAGTGCAATTCTGTAGTAGTTTGAACATTCTTTGGTACTGCCCTTCTTTGGGATTGGGGCAAAGGAAAATACAATCTGTCACTGCTTCCACTTTTTTCCTTCTATTTACCATTCAGTGATGGGACTGGATGCCATGATCTTAGTTTTGAAGCCAGCTTTTTCACTCCGCTTTCACACTCATCAAGGGGCTCTTTAGTTCCTCTTTGCTTTCTGCCATTAGAGTGGTATCATCTGCATATCTGAGGTTGTTGATAATATCCTCCTATAAGCAGGGTGACCTTAAACACCTTGGACCTACTCCTTTCCTGCTTTTGAACCAGTCCATTGTTCCATGTCCAGTTCTGTTGCTTCTTGACCCATATACAAGTTTCCCAGGAGACAAGAAAGGTGGTCTAGTATTCCCATCTCTTGAAGAGTTTTCCACAATTTGTTGTGATCCACACAGTCAAAGGCTTTAACATAGTAAGGCAGAGGTAGATTTTGGGGGGAATTATCTTGCTTTTTCCACGATCCAGCAAGTGTTGGCAATTTGATCTCTGGTTCCTTTGTCTTTTCTAAACCGAGCTTGTAGATTTTGAAAGTTCTCAGTTCATATACTGCTGAAACTTGAAGGATTTTGAGCTTAACCTCGCTAGCACATGAAATGAACGCAATTGTACATTAGTCTGAACATTCTTTAGCATTGCCCTTTTTGGAATTGGACTGAAAACTGGCCTTTTCCAGTCCTGCGGCCAGTGCTGACGTTTCCAAATTTGCTGACATATGGAGTGCAGCACTTTAACAGGATCATCTTTTAAGATTTTAAATACCTCAGCTGGGATTCTGTCACCTCCACTAGCATTATTTGACATCAAATTTATTCTCCAACTGGTGAGTGAGAGAGAACCCAAGCAAACAGAGCAAGGAACAGGAGAGGAAAGACAGTCTTCACTCTGGCAGCATGCACCCTTGGGAATTTAGGGGAATTTCCATCAACTGGAATCGACCAGGGTTTTGGCAGCATGACCGCCTTGGCATGGCCTGACTTTCTGCTGGTCCCTCCCTGTCTGGGAAAGGTCACAGGCACAGACAGGGTAAAGGCTCTGGCATCACTCAGAGCAGCAGAGCACGGTGCTCAACTTGGGTTTGTGGTGTGTTGCCTGGCTTGCTTCCAAAAGAGGATGCTACACCGAGACCTGAGAACAGGGATGCATTGCTCACAGAGATCAGCAAGATCAGCCCCTGGGTTCATCCCTTGAGGCTCTAAAGTTTCCCTAGATGGTCCCCGGGCAGCGCATAGCCGTCTCGTCGGTTAGGATCCCCACCCAGCCGACTCCAGGCGGGGCCCCACCCACTGCGGGCCCGCCCACCGACCCTAACCGACCCCACCCACTCGGCTCGGGCCACGCCCCCCAGCCCCCTTGAGGGGGCCCCGCCCCTGGCTTTGCCCCGCCGCGGTGGGTCCCGCGGTCTCTGGCCCCGCCTCTCCGCCCCGCCGCGCCCCTCCGGCTCCGCCTCTAAGTTGGGGCCCGCCCCCGGCTCAGGCTCCGCCTCCCCTGGTCCCGCCCAGGGCTCGGCCCTCGGTGGCCGGCGCCTGGAGCAGCCTCAGCGCCTGCCGGCGGGGAGGAGAGCGGCTCGGGGGCCTCCAGACACAAAGAGCGACGGCGAGACGCGGGTAGGAGCGGAGCGCACGCCCGCGCCCTTGGCCTGTCCCCGCGCGGGCGGGACCCGAGACGCCATAGACCAGGTGAGCCGAGCGCGGGAGGTAATCACGCACCCGGGGGCGTACAATGGCGGGCGCTGGGACCCTGGGCCCAGGGGCCCCTGGGTCAGTCCGGAGGGAGCTCGCTTCCCTCGAGACCCTGGGGCGCGGGGCGGCTTCGGTAGAGCCAGGCCCTCTCTCGGGTCGCGTCTGGGTTGGCGCTCCGGGACCTTGGGTCAGGCGGCCGGCGGGCGGTCTGCTGGGGTCCCGAGGCGGCCGGGCCGGTCCTCTAGGCGGCGGCTGGCGTCCAGTTACTGCTCGGGATGAGCTCTGACTAAGATCACCTCACTGTGCAGAAGCTCGGCTTCCTACCTGCTTCCTTTTGCTGTATTACGAGTTTGCACTTGGAAAAATTGTTAGAAATAAGGACTCACGCTCTGGGGCGGAAAAGTCTGTTACGAGTTTTGTATGCTGTGAGTTTTTGCAGAAGCGCGCCTTGCCTCCCGCCGGTGCGCTCAGTCGCGGATCCCAGAAATCGTACTGATAAGTGGAAACTCCCTGTTGAGCTGTGTATTTGCACAAGATGGAAGTGAGGAAGATCGCTCCATTCCTTTCTGCTCCTGGAGACTTAGGCCGAGCTGTGGAACGGCCGCGGGGGTGGTGGTGCAAGGGAGGGGGGATTGGGGGCAAGAACTGGGAGCCGGTGGTCTTGTGATAGTCCAGGCTGGAGGGTCGAGTGATGCTCGCGGTCCCACCGCCAGCACTGTCAATTGGACGGAGCGACGGTAAGCTGCTCTTGAGGGGCTGCTCCTGAGATTATAGTTCAGGTTCAATTAAAAAAAAATAGATAATCGTTTTTGCAGAATGGTAAAATAACAAGCCATCTCCAAAGCACCTGAATCTCAGATAACATTTACCTCAATCAAACTAGGAGAACAGTATCGAAAAGTTAAGGTTTTAACATTTTTTAATTGAGGAATTTATCTTATTTACCTTTTCTTTTTGGCCATTCCGCTTGTGGGATTTAAGGTCCGCTGACCAAGGATCCAACCTATGCCACCTTCCTGGAGTCCTAATCACAGGACCACCAGAGAATTCTGTTCAGTTGAGGAGTTTATATAAACTTTGATGGATAGCTGTTTTTCTCTAGCTCATGTTTACTCCAGACATTGTGGTTTGCAGGGCTTCTCGCAGGTGGATGGGCTGTGTCATTGTGCATAACATGCTGGGGATTCATCCTTTAGTGTTACAGTAGTACCCTTACATAGGAACCTTCAAGTTGTGAACTTTGAAAGATGCAAATATGCATCCCATCCCCATCAGGCAGGAGTGAAATTGCAGGTTGTCCTCCATCTGTTGCTGATGATCCTTCAGCTCTACCATCTCCCTCCTCCTCTAGTCAGTAACTCTTCTTGCGTGTTGTAACTCTTCTTGCCTGTTTAGTCAGTAACTCTTCTTGCCCCTGTGTGCTAGCTGTTGTACTGTAGTTTTATACTGTAGTTTAAAAAAAATGTTTTCTTTATTTTTTTGTGTTTGTTTCATTTGTGTGAAAAGTGTTATAAACCAACTATAGTACAGTACTATATAGCCGATTTTGTTAGTTGGGTACCAGTGCTAACTTTGTTGGACTTATGAACAAATTGGCTTTAGGGACATGTTCTTGGAATGGAGCTCGTTCACATGTAGGGGACTTACTGTAGTTTGATTCTGTGTCTTGAGTTCTTACGAACATCTGGTGGTGGGAAATAAAGTAACAGAAGAGTTGCAGAGTTCTAACTGTGAGTATTCAGGGTGTTCTGTAGGGAACAAGGTATAAAGAAGGTTGAGAAGTGCTTGCAAACGAGACTCTCAACCAGAGCTGAACATTTTTGCAAACGAGATGTTCAGCTATGAATCCTGTTTGTTCCCGTGGGAAAAGAACATTTCTTGCACACAAGGATGTTTCTCTAATTCCTCAAAAGGAACAGACCCTGGGACAAAACGGATTCTGAGTTGATAAGGAGGTTCCCCAAAACAAAGTCTTAGCTGCAGTAAATAAGTCAAGGTAAAGGTTATCTTGCCCTGCGCCTGCAAACTGTATAGTCTCTGAATCATAGTGCTTGGCAGCTTGCCCTGTAGGTTGTTGTGCAAGGGATATAAAATAAAGCAGCTGTAAGAAGCAAGTGTTAAAATATAAAGATTCAAACCACTCTGCAGTGTTGGTGTTTCATTCCGTCACCAGCATGTTCAGATTCTGCTCTTTTATGGTGAGTGGCTTTAGGTGCTGATTACTGGATGGTTTCTTTCTTTCTTCTTTTTTTTTTTTTGAAGATGACGCATGTGGTGTTTGGGGCATGTGATAGATCCCTCTGTCCATGTTCTTTCTTTGTTGGACACTTAGCTTTGGATCTTGCCACAAACAGGCAGTTGCTGAACATCTCTCTTCTTCTCTGACTCAAGATAGGTCTAGAAGAAGGAGGCAAAAACAGTGTCTGGCGTGCCTTGAAGTAGAAGTTTCAGAGGTGGAGTCAGGTGCGTGGCATTCCTTCTGACTGAAGGAATAGTGCCCTCCAACTTAGAAGAGTGTTTCCAGTGCCCAGGCCTCTTTCCCATCTGATTCCGTGGTCAGTCCCTAAAAAGTTGAGTGGCAGTAGCTGTGACTGGACTTTAGGTTTGAACTTAGCTTAGTCCTTGGCTTCAAGTGAAGTGAAGTGAAATTAAGTCGCTCAGTCATGTCCGAATGTTTGTGACCCCATGGACTGTAGCCTACCAGGCTCTTCTGTCCATGCGATTACTGGAGTGGGTTGCCATTTCCTTCTCCAAGTGTGAATTAGGAATTCAGGCTCAAGGCCAGCAATTTGGTTCATCACAAGCAAGAGGCCAGACTCTACTTGGAGCTATTTGGCGGGTGGTGGTAGCAGAAGGTTTTCCTTTACCTATCCCCGAGGTGACCTTGAGCCCCCTGGTGAGACCTCTCCACCAAGGGATTCTGCCTGTCAGCATCGTTTGGTTTGTGAACCATGGGGCCAAGGAGTTCTTTTGGGCATTCTGTATTTTTAGTTTCTTGGTGGAAGTTGGAGTTTGCATCTGCTCTGATAGTTGCACTTTTCTTTCTCAGCTCTGGATGGCCCTTCCTTAGACTTGGGGGCTGAGGTGCAGGCTTTGGGTGGGCTTGTGTGGCTCACTGCACAGGTGATGTGTCCCTGGTACCTGGGCCCCATGCCGCGCTGAGCTCCTGTCAGAAATGGAGCCGATTCTCTTGGTGATTTCTGTTTAAACTGTGGCTAAGCACTCACTGTGGGCCAGGCTCTCTTCTCAGTGCTTCGGGTAAATTCCTTTGGCTGGTGCTCACAACAGACTGCTGAGCTGGCTGTACTGTGGTTCCCACCTTGAAGACCTGTATTTCATTGCCTCAGTGACAACGTTGTTTCTTTATGTTAGAAAGAAAATGAGGGTTTTTCAGTGTTGGTGACTGAAAACCAAAAAGAACCCCATGAAGCTGTGACTAATGTCATCTGTCTAGTCACCCTAAGTGCGGGACAAGAGAGGAACTGCCAACCAAATTCCATCTGTGAACAACAGTGTAGATGGCTTAATAAACTGGCCTTGCATTCTGTGGGCCTCCTAGATGTGCCTGTCCTTGGAAGTAACAATAACAACTAAGGATAGTAACAAAAGAGCTGGAGTGTAGGAGTGTGGTTCACACCGGGAGGTGGGGTTGCTCTCAGGGTCACAGATGGCGGTGAATTTAAGACCTGGATGGTCACTGAAGAGGAACGGGGAGCTCAAAGGAGTTTCTTGTTTTATGTGAAGAGGGGAGCTTGTAGAGTGTGTAAGCTGTTGGGAATGAGCCAGCGGAGGAAGTGTTTATTGAGTCTAATCTTATCTGCATTTCCAAATTAGAAAGCTTATTGATTGTATGACATTATCTTTAAACGATTACAGTAAATTAGTTGTACATTATTATTATTGTCCATATGTACTTCTGTTCCTATGCAGTTTTTGGTAAGGGCTTGTTCATTGGCTCTGAAGCATAATATTCTTATGTAAATGAACATGTAGATGATTACTTAAGTTAATTCTGTCATACATAGATTTTTAAAAAGTATATAATCACGAATTTACAAATACTTAGGTTATACTGAATAGGATTGAATCATTCCTTGATGATTCTAGTTGATAGTATCATCATGGGTAGCTATGATTTTTCTGAAACATCACAGCATGTTGACTTCATAGTTGTTTATAGCTTCCAGGGAAAAGGGGAGGATTTTGTTTATTTTCAATAGAAACAATTAACAATCTTTTACAGTTTATTAGTTTGCATGATAAAGACCTAAATGACAAAAACCATGCTTCCTGTACTAAAAGTGTCGTTAACACATATTATGTGCTCAATAAGTGTATGTCAGATGCATGAAGAAACAGCAGAATGGTTGAATGAATGTGTATTGATGAATTTCTTTACAGAAAACAAATCTTTATTGAAAGTAGATTTCCAATATTGCCTACATCTAAAGTCTTTTTGTTTTGTTAGAAATATGTTTTAAGATTCAGAATTATCATTTGTAGTTATAGCTAGACATGAGATAACAATATAGATTCATTTGGTATCATATGACTTAAAACAAGACTTTTCAGTATCACTTTCTCAGCATATTTTGGAACAGCAGCGTTCAGGCCAGATTTCCTGGGTTTGAATTCTGGGCTGTTGGTGAACTGCTGTGTGGTCTTGGGCAAGCTCCTCAGCCTTTCTTTGCTCCATTTCTTCCTAACTAAAGGATCTGACATATGACCTATCTCCCAGAATGACTGTGAGGATTAAAATGCCTTTAAGACATGTCAAATGCTTGTAATAATGCATAGCCATTGCATAATAAGCCCTCAAAAAGCTAATGTCATGGTGATAAAAAAAAATGGGTTTCTTTCTTATAAGGACTTAGGGAATACTTCCGAAATAGGTTTTATTGCCATAAAAGTTAGTTCTTATTAAAAATGACAACTGCAAAAATCCCTGGTATACTGCTTCTATCACATAATGCAAGTAATGTTAGGTTTTTCCTTTTCCTTTGATCTAAATTTAATGTTTTATTAATATTACAGATATATTTTCTTTGCCCTTTAATGCTACTCTTTTTTGTTGTTTCATCCCTTTATAGAAATTACTTATGAATGCAAAGATGTTATATAAAAAACAAATGTTTAGGTATTGTTTATATTTTTGAGTTACTAAATTTTAGCCTGAAAAGAATCATTTTTTTTTTAGGACTGCAAGGAAAACAGCGTATGAAAAGAAGAAGGTATAGTAAAAAACAAAACAAAACCCATTAACTTTAAAATATATTATCCTCTAAAATATACTTTGTAAAAGGAATAGTGGCAAAATCGAAAATCTTCCTTTGCTGAAGGGACATTTACTTTGAAAACATAATTTAGAAACTCTGTTAATAAAGTTATCCTGTTGATAAAAACCTGTTCTTTTAAGAAGGCTCTGCTTTTGCTTTGATAAAGATATTGATCACCTTTGTACACTTGGTATATTTTATACATATTTTAAGGACATTGTGAACCAGTATTATTTATGTGTAGGTCAAAGAAGAAATTAATTACATGAATGACCTTGATGACTTAACTCAGTCATCTGAAACTGCTTCCAAGGATGGTGATATGCTTTACTCTAAAAATTCCCCGTTGCCATCTGGCAGGTGGCTGAGGGTCGTGGACCCCCTCCCCCGTGCCTGTCAGCCCTCATCCACCTGCTCCATGAACAGCTCAGAGCTGGCCCCAGCTTTCCCAGCTGGGTTCTCCCTCACAGTAGAGTCCTCAAGGACAGGTGTGTTTAACTGGCATCCTCAAGAGGTGCAGGAACGCTCTCTGTGAATTTTTTCCAGCAGTTGGTAGAAACCAAACACTCTTGAAGTTGATTGTTTTTCATTCTGCAGAGCTCCCGAGTGGCATCTCAGAGCAGAGGAATTCACTCCCCCACCCAATGTCCCTCTCAAACACGGACCGGGTCCCATGCCCGAGGTCCTAGCAGCAGATCTCCCACAACAAAAAGCTCTCAGGAAGAGCTTGGGAGAGTAGTATTTGTAATTCGAATCCATTTGTCTACAGCAGTCAGGTAGGGACACACCATGGCCTCTTCCAAGGAGAGGCCTTTAATATTTTCCATAGGAATTGATCTCAAAATTTTTGCGACTGTCTCTCAGAGCCGGGACCCTGATTGTGGTTTAGGCCAGGACCGTGTGTGCTCCACTGACGACGGCATTACCCGACCCAAAGTCCCTCTGCTCTGGAGTGAGCGTGTCGGTCACACCTGGCACGTCATCATCTTCAGCGTCTAAATCAGAGTCTGTTCTTGGCTCCACTGTCATTTTTTTAACCAGTACCCTATCAATGGCCTTTTCATATCATTTGCAGTTTTTCAATTAGTAGAAACTGCGACATCAGTTGTAAAAATACTTTTGTACCCTTTAAAAAGTTGTTTCTTTAGAATAAACTTACAAAAGTCCCCCTCCCACCAAGGAAAAACAAGTAAAAAAAACTCTTGCTACTAACAGTAGGTATTCTGGCATTTGGTAGAGATTTCCCTTCCTTGATCGATGATTAGGTTAGTTTACCACTTCCACTGAAGGTAAGGAGGAAACTATAAGCAGTTCAGAGACCACACTTCAGAAGTCATTCTTGTACTTGTAGAAAATGAATCCTCTGCCCTGTGTAGTGTCCTGTGTCCGTACAAGGAACTTTTGAAAACAGTGATACCTATGCCATAGTATACATTTAGTGATAATTATGTTTCTCATTGTATTTCCCCCATCTTACTATTTTAAACAGTATGAAGAGAGAATGAAAGTTATTGCAGCAGAAAATAATCTCATGATTCTCTAAGAAGAGCTCTCTAAATTTTGCCTTATTTACCATTAGTGTATACACCATGAATGAAATAGGAGGATTATTTTGTATTGATATGTTTGTACTAGAGAAGTAGCTGTGGTTTGATGTAAGAGGACTGATAGAGTCGGAAGACCTGGTGGAAAGCCTGCAGCTTACTTATATAGTTTCAACTTCTTCCTTTCCAGAATCATTATAGCTAATGAGTTAATTGATGTTTGTAGACGTGCTTAGTACAGTTGTCAATAGGTATAAGCCTTGCAATTGCCTATTAAAATGTGAGAGAGGTAGCATATTCTCAAGAAAACAATTTTTGTATGAAATTTCATTTATTTAAATATATACAGAGCTAAGGCTCCTACTTGAAGTAGCTGTATAGGAGGTATTAGATGCAGTGTTTTTAAAGGTAGCAAGTGGCATTGTTATGGAATTATAATTGATTTACGATACTGTGTTAGTTTCAGGTATACAGCAGTGATTCTGACATGTATGCGTATGTGTGTGTATATTATATAAACGGGGCTTCCCTGCTGGCTCAGACAGTAAAGAATCCACGTGCAATGCCAGAGACCTGGGTTTGATCCTTGGGTCGGAAAGATTCCCCTGGAGGAGAAAATGGCAACCCGCTCCAGTGTTCTTGCCTGGAGAATCCCATGGACAGAGGAGCCTGGTGGGCTACAGTCCACGGGTCACAAAGAGTTGGGCATGACTGACTAACACACATACACACACACACATATTCCTCTTCAGATTCTGCTTGTAGAATATTAAATGCAGTTCCTTATGCTGTACAGTAGATCCTTACTGGTTATTTCATATACACTTGTCTGTATAAAAATGGTACATGGTAGACCCAACCTCCCAATTTATCCCTTCCCCTACCCCCTTTCCCGTATGGTGAGTAAGTTTGTCACCTATGTCTGTGGGTCTCTTTCTGTTTCGTAATAAGCTTCTTTTAGATTCCACATGTACTCAGTATGACTTGTCTTTTGTCTGACTTACTTCGCTTAGTGTGATCGTGTCTAGGTCCATCCCTGTTGCTGCAAATAGCATTATTTCATTCTTTTTTATGGCTTCGTAGTTTTCCATTATATAAATAGACCACATCAGATACAATTTTTAAGTGTAGTCAGATCTATAAATCTTTTAAGCTTTCTGTGTTTGTTGTAATTCAGAGAAAAGCCTTTCTAGTTCTGAGCTTCTTGAAAAGTCCCTTGGGTTTTCTTTCTCCTTTTATGGATTTATTGTCTTCCATTAAATTTTTGAACCTTTGGGAATTTCTGCTTGTATAAGGTCTGAGGTTTGTATGGAACCTTATTTTTCCCATTTGGAGATCCACTTGGTGCAGTCTTTTCATTGTATAAACATACAGGTTAGTCTTTCATTTCAGAGGAAATGATGAAATGTCATTTTATTGAGTACTAACTAAAAGTCTCCTTTGTCTCGCTTAGGTTTCTGACAGTGGTAGAGAAGCAAAACATCAGCTGCGCAAAAACCACATGCAGGATGCAATTGCCAGCCTAAGACTGGAAATAGACACAGTGAAAAATCAGAACCAGGAACAAGAAAAGAAATGTTTTGAGGATATTGAAATTGCAAAAGGAGAGAATGAGTATCCTCAAAAGGCAAACAAATTGAACAGGGAAACGTTGACAAAGGCCATATTCCAGCATACTGGTCAGCTTAACGTTCCGATAGCTGAAAATACAATGCTAAACCCTGAGCTGGAAAATGCAAAACAAAGCAAACAAAGACTGGAAACAGAAGTGGAATCCTACCGTTCTAGACTGGCTGCTGCCACACAAGATCATGATCAAGGTCAGACATCACAAAGAGACCTGGAACTTGCCTCCCAGAAAGCAGAAGAGAAGAGGTTACGCTTGCAGGACCAAATGAAGTTCGATATGGCTAAGCTGAAAAGTAACAATGAGATGCTTTCCCAGCAACTTTCTAAAGAGAAAAATAAAGTCAATCAGCTAAACATCAAGCTGCATCAGATGAGAGATGATCTCGGAGAAAAGACTTTGATTTAGAACGTGTCCAGAGAGACATATGCCAAGCAGAGTGTCAAAGGCAGGAAATTGAGCACATGTATCAGAATGAACAAGGCAAAGTGAATGAATACCTTGGAAAGCAGGAATCCTTAGAGGAGAGAATATCTCAACTCCAGAGTGAAAACGTGTTGCTCCGACAGCAACTGGACAATGCGCAAAACAGAGCCGGCAGTCAAGAGAAGATGGTCATTAGCATCCAAGACCAGTGTCAGCAGACCACGAGAAACCTTCATTCTGAACGTGAGAAACTAAGTCTGATGCTGGAGGAAAGAAACAAGGAGTTGGTCAACAGATGGAATCATGTTGAGAGAATGCTTCAGTATGAAAATGAGAAAGCAGAAAGAGAAGTAAGTATCCAGAAAGAGAAATAATTCTCCGCCTTCCTGAAAGAAAATTCAAAGTGATTCTTAATTCTGGCTAAATGTTGAATCTGCTGCTGCTGCTGCTAAGTCGCTTCAGTCGTGTCCGACTCTGTGCGACCCCATAGACGGCAGCCCAAGAGGCTCCTCTGTCCACGGGATTTTCCCGGCAAGAGTACTGGAGTGGGTCGGCAGTGCCTTCTCCAGGAACTGTCTCTAGATTCTATCAAATTTCCACTGTCCTTCATCCGTTTGTATCTTCTGTTTCTTCTGTACCCACGTAAAATTGTCAGTCACTTATGCCCTTATCTGTAATTCTGGTTAAATTCAACTCTTCACCTGCACACAGGTGGCAAGAGAAAAAACAAAGCCATGCTGACTAGTATCATCTCAAGTGAACCTTTATGCCCATTAGCCATCACACTATACGTATTTCCATAGCTAAGTCCCTTTGCAAACTAAAAGGTATCCATCCACCAAGGAAAAGGTTACAACAACTTTTTCCTGTCTTTAACATCATCAGTTATTCAGTCTTTCCACCAGCTTATTCCCAGCATTCAAACACTTCGTTATCTGACCCCACCCTCCCCCACTGCTTCATTTCTCCACCAAGACTGCCAGGAGAAATATCACTAACCTCAGATGTAAATGAGTTGCCTACACTCAGATGTAAAAGAGTTCACATTTCTCTAGGTATTTTGTGCGGAATCCACTGCAGACATTAGTGTCCATCATTTCTAACAGCCTGTCAGGTCATCACTGTATTTTACATGGCTAAAGCAAATGGTTGCCGGTATTTGCTTCAAGGTCTTAGCATTTTCTGCTCCCTTTGTGGGTGATGCTACTCCCACTAGTGGCTCACTCCTTCAAGTCTTTAATGTTGATTCTCCCTGAGTCTTCTCTAGCTGTGAAACTGCCTTGTTTTCTTCTTCTTCTTAGCTCTTTCTACTGTATTACGTAGTATATATTTCATATACATGTACGTATACGGTATATATAGGGTTTCCCTCATAGCTCAGTTGGTAAAGAAACTGCCTGCGTTGCAGGAGACCTCGGTTTGATTCCTGGATTGTGAAGATTTGCTGGAGAAGGGATAGGCTACCCTCTCCAGTATTCCTGGGTTTCCCTTGTGGCTCCGCTGGTAAAGAATGCCTGCAATGAGGAAGACCTGGGTTAGATCCTTGGTTTGGGAAGATCCCCTGGAAAAGGGAAAGGCTACCCCACCCCCACCCCCCCTGCCCGCGCCCCAACCCCTCCCGCCCACGCCCCAACCCCACCCCCCAGCCCCACCCCCCGACCCGCCCCACCCCCACCCCCCAGCATTCTGGCCTAGAGAATTCCCCTTGTACAGTCCATGGGGTCGCAGAGTCTGACATGACAATTTACTGTGCGTGTATATGCATTTATGTCTTCTCTCTACACACAGACAATATTCTTCCCTCGCCAACTACAAAGTACTACATTATGAGTGCAGGAATTTGTTTGTTCATTTCAGAGGCTGGACCAGTGTCTACATAGTAGGAAAGCAAATATTTCTATTGAATGAAATGAGAAAGTGAATTTAAATATAGTAAATAAATTTCTGACAGGTTGTGAATCTATGGTCTCTAAACCAGCCTAAAAGCACATCTTGTATCCAGCAAATAAAAATTAGACCCGAGAGATGCTTCACTTTGAGTGGAAACATCATGTCGCTTATGAAATGTTAAGAGATTCAGTTCTAAATTTTTAATATAGATGGGTATTAGTAATTCAGAGAAGGCAATGGCACCCCACTCCAGTACTCTTGCCTGGAAAATCCTATGGATGGAGGAGCCTGGAAGGCTGCAGTCCATGGGGTTGCTGAGGGTTGGACACAACTGAGCAACTTCCCTTTCACTTTTCACTTTCATGCACTGGAGAAGGAAATGGCAACCCACTCCAGTGTTCTTGCCTGGAGAATCCCAGGGACGGGGGAGCCTGGTGGGCTGCCGTCTATGGGGTCGCACAGAGTTGGACACAACTGAAGTGACTTAGCTGCAGTATTAGTAATTTACTCTTTTACTATTCAGATAATAATTTTAATCTCTATGTAACCACATGTCAGTATCATGATGACACAGATAAAGGAAACTCTCAAACTTAAACTGAATATTTTGAAATTAAGCTTCAGTTCATGGATTGCCTTGACAGTCAATTCCAGGTTTCCCAGATGCTATTACTTATATATCATACTTTGGCTTCAGTAGCTTGTCATACTTTTTTGTCATATTTGTTGGTATAATGTTAGTTTTATTCATGTAAATTCGAATTAAATTGGAAAGCATTTCAGGCTTGAGTCATTTATTCTTATGGTCTCTCAACTCTTTAAAGAGTTGTAATTAAGAATTCATTGAGAAGTCATTTAAATATACTTGTCATTAACTCATAATTTGGGACTCAAGTGGTGAGCTTTAACCAAGCTCTTCTTGATTTAATCTTCCCACTGCTATTTATGCTATTTACTTAGAACATTTTTACAAACAGTTTGCTCCTAATTCTCATTTTAAGGGTCAATTACTGTTATTTGAATACCAGTTTACCCAATAAAAATGGAGGGTGGCAGGATTCGTGAGCAGCAGGAATGGAGTGAGTCAGGGAGAGGGTTGTAGGGGCTGCGGTCTGGAGGCGGGTGGAGGCCAGGTTATCGAGGCTCCTTGAAGGCATGGGAGCAACCTCATTTTTAAAGTTTCATTATTCTTTTATATTGGAATATAGTTGATTTACGGTTTTGCGTTAGTTTCGGATGTACAGCAAGTTGATTCAGTTATAGGTATACATATATCCATTCTTTTTCAGATCCTTTCCCATGTAGATGCCTGCAGAATAGTATGGTTAGCCAAGGGTAAAGGAGGGGAGGAGGGATAAATTAGGAGTTGGGGATTAACATAGACACATGACTAGATATGAAATATATAAGCAGCAAGGGAATGGCCTCATTTTTCTGCTGAGGAAGGAATCTATTGGAAAGATCTGAGCACTGGATTGAATATGTGAAGATCTCTGATGTTAATTGAAGCCTCTAATAAAGAGGAAAACTGTTTTCACAGTGTGGAATTTTCCACCGCTTGTCCCACCTACACACCTGTTTCTTTCTGGACGTGAGGTGGTGAAGCTCTGCAGATTTATCAGGAGGGGCAGGGTGTGAACAGTGGGGCTGCCTCCTTTGTCTTAGGAACTTAATATCAGGAAAGCCAGTGGGGAGCCCTTCTGGGTCTGTAACCACATTCAGGGAGGAGGAAAAGGTGAGTTGGTATCCATGGTGATAGTTTTCAAAGTACATGTGTTGGAGTCATCTATTACTAACATAACGTAATAGTAAAGTGATTTGATAAACTCAGTGACAAGGCATCTTATTCGGCAGTTGTGAAACACCTTCAACAAGAACTGTGTGACACCTTCAAAAAGCAGTTTGCGTTGGAGGCATCCCTGGACGTTGTGTCATGTCACTGTGCCAAGTTAGAAGTTGAGACACGGGATTTAAAGAGCAACTTACATCAACTCACAAGTCAGGTATGTGTGAAATTGAATGTGTTGACAGTTGATACGTAGGATAAAGTGTTTTAGGATGCTCATTTTCATGGACAACTTTCTTTTTATTTTCATTACTAGTAATTTACTATAATTTTATTAATCTTTAAGTGCGCTCATTTCTTAAACTCTGACTTGCATTCTGCCGTTTGCATTATAGTATATGATGTACCCTTAGGAAAGTGGAGAATTGGGCATCATTCTTCACACAGGTTGAGAGACTTCTTTTCCTATTGAACAATATTTTATTTTGTGATCCCTGTATTACCATGATGAGGCAAGCCAGATAAAATCAGCAGATAATGTTTAATGGAATGTTCCAGAAAATTATCATTTCTCATCTTCACTTTTATGAATGGCTGTGGAGTTCTGTATATATTTATTTCTTGCATTTCAGAATAACTTGTGCAGAAATTGTATTATACACACCAGCTGAAGTTAGGCACTGCCTTCTTTTCTTTTCATTTAGGATACATTGTAAAAGCATGGAGGTACTCAGATGGAGCATAACACGTTCATTGAAAATAGAGAATTAAGAACATTATCTAGATCGTGCCTTTGGATTTTTAAAAAGCTATTGAGATATAATTCACGTATCATATACTTCACCCATTCCAAGTGTGTAGATCAGTATCTCTTAGTCTAGAGAGGTGTCACCTGTGACCACAGTCAATTTTAGAGCATTTCCATCACCCCCCCAAAGAAACCGTGCATCCCTTAGCTACCTCCTAAGGCCCCCCCATCTCCCTCAGCCCCAGGCAACCCCCAGTCTGATATCCATCTCTGGAGACATGCCTGTTCTGGGTAATTTATATAAATGAAATCATGCAGTATGCTCCTTTGGGATTAGCTTTTCTCATTTGACGTCATATGTTTTTGCGGTTCATCCATGTTATCGCACGTATCAGTTCTTCCGTTCCTGTTAACTGTCAAACAATAAACAGTACATGGCTATATTTATCCATCCATAAGTTGATGGAGATTTGGGTTGTTTCCACTTTGCTACTATCAGTAATGCTGCTGTGAACATTGGTTTATACATTTCTGGATGGACCTGTTTTTATTTCCCTGTGGTGGGATTTTATCCTCAGAGTCAGCTGGCTGATTTCACCTTTTCTTGGCCTTTGCTCAGACTGTCCTTCCTGTCTTCACAGTTTCTTTTCTCTTGGGTAGTCCTCCGTTTATTCAGACCTGGTGCCCAGTCTCTCCTCCTCCCGAGCTTTCCTGACTGTCCAGCTCTCATGGAGCCTTTTCTCTTCAGCCCTGTTTATGTAGTCTGTGAAGAACAATTAAGGCCTTAATTTTGCACTGGTGTCATTTTTTTCATGAGGGAGAATCTTATCTAGGTAAACAGGGAATATTTATGGATATGCACAGCACTTGTCTTGCATAAATAGAAAACAGTTTAGTTTAACAATTGTTAGGACACAACTAAGTACTTCATCCCACGCCAGTTATTTCTTCTTGAAGATGTTGGTATAGTAAAACTTTTATTAAAATGTATTTTAAGCAACTAAATGTAAAATTGAAAGCGCTTAGTCTAATAGAGGAGAACTGTTCAATTAAATGCTCGTTTCTCTCCCTAACTCTGAGAGAAAAGTGTAAATTTGCCTTCATTATGTAGGCAGAAGTGGGATTAACAGATTTCTAGCCTTTGACCAACTGTAAAGTTCTGGGAATAGCTTCTCTGATATCCGTACTTCGTAACCTTAATTTTCTCACTGGAGTACTGGCTAGACATTAACAGTTGTGGGAATGAATTGATTCAGAACTTTCATTTAGCAGTAGAGTTATACGTCCATGGCATGACTTCACCCTTCCTCTGACGGTCGTGTAATGTTCTGTACCACTCTGTCCAGGAGGTGCTATTTGCATGTTAACCGGTGGTCACTGTCCACTGAGTAGTACAGAGAGGAAGGAAGTTACAAATTACTGTAAGTGGAGAAAAGTACTAGAGTACTAGTTGGTTAGTGGAGTCAGTGAACGTTTTTGAAGTCTGGACACGTGTGTTCTGGGCCTCCTGCTCCCCCTTACTGCCCCTTGCAACGGTATGGAGAGTGAGCTCACTATGACTTGTGTAGAAGACCACTTCCGTTGGCATGGCGTCTGCCTGAAGTATCAAATTGTTTTGCAGATAAAATACAGCAACCGTAATAATGCCAATTACAAACAGCTCTTAGTATCTGCCACCTCCTCTTCTAAATACATTATGTATAGTCCCCAATTTAATCTTCCCAGCATCCCACTGAGGTTGATGCTACCATTATCCCCATTTTATGGATGGAGAAACTGAGATACAGTAAGGTTAAGTAATTTGCCCCAGGACTCACAGCTCAGAACTGACGGAATTGGAACACAGGCCCACGGATTCTGGCTCCCATGTAGCTACTGCCTCTCACACTAGTCTCTGAAGCATCTGGTTGTCACCAACAGCAGTGCTAGCTCTCATAATCACTGGGAGAGCCATGGTCATTCACATATGTGGATATTTAAAGTGATGGCTGATGTATATATATATACATACATATATATATACATATACATATATCTGTTTATCATCAGGTAATTTCCTGCCTTTCCCCATTTGGCCAGTTTATAAATTTGTGTATTTATTTGAGAAAATCTAATTTTAAGCATGAATGATTTTGTGTTTGAGTGCTAAAGGGGAGGTCAGTAATGTACAAAGGGCAGACAGTAAATATTTTCACTTTTTGGACTGTGAGGTGTCTATTGTAACAACTCAACTCTGCTGGATGGCAGGAAAGCAGCCATAAACCATATGCAGATTAAAGAGACAGAAACTGACATTGGCAGATTCACTAGGTTATTAGTAATTAAAACAGTTTGGTTTTTTCTTTCTTTTTTCTTTCTTTTTAGTTGCAAGAAACACAGAATCAACATACAGAGGCCGTGAGATGTGCTGAAAAAACACAGGATCACATCCAAAAGTACGATTTAAAGCAGCACAGAAAACAATTTAAATATAAAGCAGATAAACAGTATAATACGAGAATTAGATCAGTAATGATAATAAACACATCATTGTGAAGCTGGGTAATATTTCAGCTTTGAGCTGTTTGGAGGTGCATAATTTTCCCCCATTATTTCCATATTTTGCACATTATCCAGACGTGAAAACTGAAAGTGTTAGTCACTGAGTCATGTCCAACTCTTTACAACTCCATGGACTATAGCCCACCAGGCTCCTCTGTCCATGGAATTCTCCAGGCAAGAATCCTGGAGTGGGTTGCCATTTCCCTGTCCAGAGGATCTTCCCGACTCAGGGATCGAACTGGGGTCTCCTACACTGCCGGCAGTTTCTTTACATTCTGAGCCACCAGGGAAGCCGATTGTCCACAAAACACAAGTAGAAAAACAGTACAGTTGCCAAATCACTTGCTTTTCTAAATTCTAAGATGCTCTATAATTGAACTGCAGATGTTTGTTCAGAAACAGTGTGGTATTTTAAAAATCTATGTGTGAAGGACTGCCGTGACAGTCCAGTGGTTAAAACTCTGCCTTCCAGTGCAGAGCGTGTGGGTTTGATCCCTGGTCGGGGAACTAAGATCCCACGTGCCTCACAGCCAAAAATCCAAAACATAAAACAGAAGCAATGTGGCAGTAAATCAATAAAGACTTTAAAAATGGTCCACATCCAAAAAATCTTTAAACAAAAAACCCTATGTGTGAGAATCATTGTTTTAAAATCTGCATTTTAGGCTTGAAATTGAAAATGCCGAGTTACAAACTACAGTCAAAAAGCAAGCGGGCAAAATCGAACAGCTTCAGAAAAACCTGTTAAGTATAAGATCGGTAAGTCAACCTCTTAATTTCTGTCATACTGAGGAAGAATTTTAACTTTTTTAATAGTAATATATAAGAATATTTTGGACAATGTGAAAAGTCTCATTGATTAAAAAGTTTATGGTATTTTTACTGATAGTGCTTACTACTAATAGCATAATTACTCTATAGAAGGAATGGACTGAATTCATAAAATTAATGATTTTTGTAGTAAGATTTTAATTTAAAAGATTGTGACAATCTAGTCTAAAAGTAATATTTTATATAGAAAATATTTTGTGTGTTCATTCCTCTGTCAATGAAATCAGGGTTTTCCTACTTTCTGGCTATTGTTAATAATGCTGCCTTGAACATTGGTACACAAACATCTGTTAGAGTCTAGAAATTTGAGTAATGATTTGATTGAGAATTCTGAATTTCTCTTGTAATCCTAACCCTACTGTGAGATTTTTGAGAATGAGTCATTTTTAATATTGTAGCTTATTCTCTTCACCAGGAATGAATACTATGTCTGTATAGAACAGTGTTTCTGAAAGAATATATTTTTCCTTTGTTGGATTTTTTTTTTTTAAAGAGCTGAGGTATGCATGGGGATTTTTCAAAGATTACTTTAGTAAGATGATATTTATCCTGGAATATCTTGAACCACTGATGAAAATTATTTTAGAGCATCTTTAGAAAGTAAAATGTAAATGTGGCCACACTTTAAAAAAATTCATTAGCATTTAGTATTTTATGTGTCAGTTCAGTTGCTCAGTCGTGTCTGACTCTGCGACCCCACGGACTGCAGCACACCAGGCTTCCCTGTCCATCACCAACTCCCAGAGCTTGCTCAGACTCATGAACATCGAGTTGGTGATGCCATCCAATCATCTCACCCTCTGTCGTCCCCTTCTCTTCCTGCCTTCAATCATTCTCAGCATCCGGGTCTTTCCCAATGAGTCAGTTCTTCACATTGGAGCTACAGCTTCAGCATCAGCCCTTCCAGTGAATATTCAGGACTGATTTCCTTTATGATTAACTGGTTTGATCTCCTTGCAGTCCAAGGGCCTCTCAAGAGTCTTCTCCAACACCGCAATTCAAAAGAATGAATTCTTTGGTGCTCAGCTTTCTTGAAGGTCCAATTTTCACATGTATCCATGACTACTCGAAAAACCATAGCTTTGATTAGATAGAACTTTGTCAGCAAAGTAATGTCTCTGTTTTTTAGTATGCTGTCTAGGTTGATCATAGCTTTTCTTCCAAAGAGTGAGGGTCTTTTAGTTTCATGACTGCAGTCACCATCTGCAGTGATTTTGGAGCCCAAGAAAATAAAATCTGTCACTGTTTCCATTGTTTCCCCATCTATATGCCATGAAGTGATGCGACTGGATGCCATGATCTTCGTTTTTTGAATGCTGAGTTTTAAGCCAGATTTTTCACTTTCCTCTTTGCCTTTCATCAAGAAGCTCTTTAGTTCCTCTTCGCTTTCTGCCACAAGGGTGGTGTCATCTGCATATCTGAGGTTATTTATATTACTCCCAGATATCTTGATTCCAGCTTGTTCTCCCTCCAGCCTGGCATTTCACATGATGTATTCTGCATAGAAGTTAAATAAGCAGGTGACAATATACAGCCTCAATGCACTCTTTCCCAATTTGGAACCAGTCCGTTGTTCCACGTTTGATTCTAACTGTTGCTTCTTGAGCTACATACAGGTTTCTGAGGAAGCAGGTAAGGTGGTCTGGCATTCCCATCTCTTGAAGAATTTCCATAGTTTGTTATGATCCACACAGTCAGAGGCTTTGGCGTAGTCAATAAATCAGAAGTAGATGTTTTTCTGTAATTCTCTTGCTTTTTCTATGATTCGACAGATGGATGTTGGCAATTTGATCTCTAGTTCCTCTGCCTTTTCTAAATCCAACTTGTGCATCTGGAACTTCTCATTTCACATGCTGTTGAAGCCTCACGGGGAGAATTTTGAGCATTACTTTGCTAGCATGTGAGATGAGTGCAGTTGTACAGTGGGTTGAACACTCTTTGGCAATGCTTTTCTTTGAGATTGGAATGAAAACTGACCTTTTCCAGTCCTGTGTCCATGGGTGAATTTTCCAGAGTTGCTGGCATATTGAGTGCACCACTTTCAAAGCACCATCTATAGGATTTGAAATAACTCAAATGGGATTCCACTAGCTTTATTTGTAGTGACGCTTCCTAAGGCCCACTTGACTGCAATCTAGGATGTTTGGCTCTAGGTGAGTGATCACACCATTGTGGTTATCTGGGTCGTGAAGATCTTTTTTGTATAGTCCTTCTGTGTATTCTTGCCACTTCTTCTTAATATCTTCTGCTTCTGTTAGGTCCAACCATTTCTGTCCTTTAATGTGCCCATCTTTGCATGAAATGTTCCCTTGGTATCTCTAATTTTCTTGAATAGATCTCTAGAGTTTCCCATTCTATTGTTTCTCTTTATTTATTTGCATTGATCACTGAGGGAGGCTTTCATATCTCTCCTTGCTATTCTTTGAAACTCTGCATTCAGATGATTGTATCCTTTCTTTTCTCCTTTGCCTTTAGCTTTTTCTTTTCTTAGCTATTTGTAAGGCCTCCTCAGACAGCCATCTTGCCTTTTTGCATTTCTTTTTCTTGGGGATGCTCTTGATCACTGCCTCCTGTACAATGTCACAAACCTCCGTTCACAGTTCTTCAGGCACTGTCTATCAGATCTAATCCCTTGAATCTGTTTGTCATTTCCACTATATAATCATAAGGGATTTGATTTAGGTCATACCTGAATGGTCTAGTGATTTTCTGTACTTTGTTCAATTTAAGTCTGAATTTGGCAATAAGGAGTTCATGATCTGAGCCACAGTCAGCTCCTGGTCTTTTTTTTTTTTTGGCTGATTGTATAGAGCTTCTCCATCTTTGGCTGCAAAGAATATAATCAGTCAGACTTCGGTATTGACCACTTGGTGATGTCCATGTGTAGAGTCATCTCTTGTGTTGTTGGAAGAGGGTGTTTTGGTATGACCAGTGCAGACTCTTGGTGGGCACAAACCAGGAGCCAGGAGAAAGGAGCAGTGTCCCCACAAGAGACTGAGCCAGATTTGCCTGTGAGTGTCCAGGTGTCTCCTGCAGAGGGGTGGGTCGACAGTGGCTTGCTGGGGGTCAGGGGCACTGAATACAGCAGTGCATGAACAAGTCCTTTGAAAGAGATGGCCATTACTGTCATGACCTCTACCATAGTTTGACCTCAGGCCAAACCACAGGGAGAGAACACAGGCCCACTCATCAACAAAAACTTGGATGAAAGATTTACTGAGCATGGCCCTGCCCATCAGAATAAGACCCCACAGTCAGTCTCTCCCATCAGGAAGCTTCCATAAGCCTCTATCCTTATCCCTCAGAGGGCAGACAGAATGCAAACCACAATCACAGAAAGCTAACCAAACTGATCACATGGATCACAGCCTTGTCTAACTACGAGCCATGCTATGTGAGGCCACCCAAGATGGAAGGGTCGTGCTGGAGCGCTCTGACACAAGGTGGTCTGCTGGAGAAGGGAATGGCAAACCACTTGTGTAATCTTGCCTTGAGAACCCCAGGAACAGTGTGAAAAGGCCAAAAAATAGGACACTGAAAGATGAACTCCCTGGGTTGATAGATGCCCAGTATGCTACTGGAGATCAGTGGAGAAATAACTCCAGAAAGAATGAAGAGATGGAGCCAAAACAAAAACAACGCCCAGTTGTGGATGTGACTGGTGATGGAAGTAGAGTCCGAAACTGTAAACAATACTGCATAGGAACCTGGAATGTTACGTCTATGAATCAGGGTAAATTGGAAGTGGTCAAACAGGAAATGGCAAGAGTGAACATTGACATTTTAGGAATCGGTGAACTAAAATGGACTGGAATGGGTGAATTTAACTCAGATGACCATTATATCTACTCCTGTGGGCAAGAATTCCTTAGAAGAAAGGGAGTAGCCATCATAGTCAACAGAAAAATCTATGGATCATCTCACTAAAATTTTAGAACAGGATATCTTTAGCCTTGCGAATCATTTCTCATTAGAATGCAATTCAAATTAGGAAAAACTATTTCTAGTTCAGAAAAAGGCTTATTGGATTAGAATCTGTATTCACAAGATTTAGTCATTAGAGTCTTATTTTCACAGTCGTCTTTTGGGAGGCATTTATTAACTCAAGCAGAGTTGAAAATATATAGGAAACTCTACCTAGAAGAACTAAAAGTTAGAAGGTCATTGGAAAATAAGCTAGACACGTAAGTCAAAACGCAGAATCACAAAATAAATTTAGTTCATTACTTTGTCTCTAAAGCCTAATTTTTATAGAGCCAGGTTCCTGAAATTAGTAGGAAGTGAAAGCCAAGTAGATAGCCACTGCTAGAGGGCACCCTAAGACAAATTAGTAATACTATATACTTGTAAGTTTTCCTACACTATGTAAAATCGTGATTGTAAAGTTGGGGGAAATGAACATAGAGGTGAATGGCAGGATAATTCACAAAGTGCCTAAAAATAACATGGTGACCCGACTGAGGGGGGTGTGGAAGATGCAAAGGGCAGATCGCAGCACCTCCAGTGCCGAGTCCAGGCTTCCTTACCATCTGAAAGCAGAGCACTCCCAGGAAGCCTTTCATAAGCCAAAACAGCATTACCAAAGCAGCAGGGACCCGAGGACACATTCTGCTAGTAGATGCATAAAATGAATGTGCATGAGTAAAGCACAGGTGCTCCCAGGGTTCAGGGCGGTGGCGACTTGATGCTGAGACGTGAGGTGTGGCTTCCGGGTAAGGAGCTCGGTGGGGCTGGTCTCCCTGTTTGTGGAATACGAAGCCTCTCGCTGTAAAAACACACCCTGAATACCGTTTCAGCTTTTTGCCTTTTTAAATGAAATCCAAAATCCTCTTCAGATTTTTCTTTTTATTATTATGAAAAACAGGTGCCTATGTACGCCCTTCGTAGAAGTGAAGTAACATAAAATGAACTTTGGAAAAGCAGGGGATGCTTGTAATTGTTCCTGGGGCTGTTTTAGCCCTTTTCAGTCTCACCCAATGACTTTCTCATCCTGCCCTCGAGATTGTGGCTCTAGGTGATTCCTCAGAGCAAATGCTTAATTTTTCTGAGGTCATGAGTGAAACATTTATACAAGGGTGGTGAAAGCACATACTTGAAAATGGCTTTGTGGGATGGTGTGTTTCTTCATCCCTGAACTGTTTCCTGGCGGCAGGTGTGTCCCAGAGGCAGCAGGTGTCACTGTGAGGCCACCTCCCTTTCTCTCTGACGCCCTTTCTCTCCTCTCCCAACTGTGACTTGTTGGTTGAGGAGACCCAGACACATGTGTACTTCTTTAGAGCAAGGTTACAACTATCATTGTTTACAGGAGGTCTGCTCTGTGTTTTCAGTGTTCAAACAGTTTACTGGGAATTCCATTTACTATATGGCAACTTAAAAAATGGAAATCATTTAGGGAATCATGCTGTAAAGAGCAATATTGCATAGGAACCTGGAATCTTAGGTCCATGAATCAAGGCAAATTGGAAGCGGTCAAACAGGAGATGGCCAAACAGGAGATGGCAAGAGTGAATGTCGACATTCTAGGAATCAGCAAACTTAAATGGACTGGAATGGGTGAATTTAACTCAGATGACCACTATATCTGCTAATGTGGGCAGGAATCCCTGAGAAGAAATGGAGTAGCCATCATGGTCAACTAAACAGTCCAAAATGCAGTACTTGGATGCAATCTCAAAAACGACAGAATGATCTCTGTTCGTTTCCAAGGCAAACCATTCAATGTTCACAGTAATCCAAGTCTATGCCCCAACCAGTAATGCTGAAGAAGCTGAATGGTGCTATGAAGACCTACAAGACCTTTTAGAACTAATACCCAAAAAGATATCCTTTTCATTATAGGGGACTGGAATGCAAAAGTAGGCAGTCAAGAAGCACCTGGAGTAACAGGAAAATTTGCCCTTGGAATACGGAATGAAGCAGGGCAGAGGCTAATAGAGTTTTGCCAAGAGAATGCACTGGTCATAGCAAACACCCTCTTCCAACAACACAAGAGAAGATACTACACATGGACGTCACCAGATGGTCAACACTGAAATCAGATTGATTATATTCTTTGCAGCCAAAGATGGAGAAGCTCTATACAGTCAACAAAAACAAGACCGGGAGCTGACTGTGGCTCAGATTATGAACTCCTTATTGCCAAATTCAGACTTAAATTGAAGAAAGTAGGGAAAACCACCAGACCATTCAGGTATGATCTAAATCAAATCCCTTACGAGTATACAGTGGAAGTGAGAAATAGATTTAAGGGCCTAGATCTGATAGATAGAGTGCCTGATGAACTATGAACTGAGGTTCGTGACACTGTACAGGAGACAGGGATCAAGACCATCCTCATGGAAAAGAAATGCAAAAAAGCAAAATGGCTGTCTGTGGAGGGCTTACAAATAGCTGTGAAAAGAAGAGAAGCGAAAAGCAAAGGAGAAAAGGAAAGATATAAGCATCTGAATGCAGAGTTCCAAAGAATAGCAAGAAGAGATAAGAAAGCCTTCCTCAGTGATCAATGCAAAGAAATAGAGGAAAACAACAGAATGGGAAAGACTAGAGATCTCTTCAAGAAAATTAGAGATACCAAGGGAACATTTCACACAAAGATGAGCTTGATAAAGGACAGAAATGGTCTGGACCTAACAGAAGCAGAAGATATTCAGAAGAGGTGGCAAGAATACACAGAAGAACTGTACAAAAAAGATCTTCACGACCCACATAATCACAATGGTGTGATCACTCACCTAGAGCCAGACATCCTGGAATGTGAAGTCAAGTGGGCCTTCGAAAGCATCACTATGAACAAAGCTAGTGGAGGTGATGGAATTCCAGTTGAGCTCTTTCAAATCCTGAAAGATGATGCTGTGAAAGTGCTGCACTCAATATGCTAGCAAATTTGGAAAACTCAGCAGTGGCCACAGGACTGGAAAAGGTCAGTTTTCATTCTAATCCCAAAGAAAGGCAATGCCAACAATGCTCAAACTACCACACAATTGCACTCAACTCACATTCTAGCAAAATAATGCTCAAAATTCTCCAAGCCAGGCTTCAGCAATACGTCAATCGTGAACTTCAGGTGTTCAAACTGGTTTTAGAAAAGGCAGAAAAACCAGAGATCAAATTGCCGACATCCGCTGGATCATGGAAAAAGCAAGAGCATTCCAGAAAAACATCTATTTCTGCTTTATTGACTATGCCAAAGCCTTTGACTGTGTGGGTCACAATAAACTGTGGAAAATTCTTCAAGGGATGGGAATACCAGACCACCAGACCTGCATCTTGAGAAACCTGTATGCAAGTCAGGAAGCAACAGTTAGAACTGGACATGAAACAACAGACTGGTTCCAAATAGGAAAAGGAGTACGTCGAGGCTGTATATTGTTACCCTGCTTATTTTACTTCTATGCAGAGTACATCATGAGAAACGCTGGACTGGAAGAAACACAAGCTGGAATCAAGATTGCCGAGAGAAATATCAATATCCTCAGATATGCAGATGACACCACCCTTATGGCATAAAGTGAAGAGGAACTAAAAAGCCTCTTGATGAAAGTGAAAGATGAGAGTGAGAAAGTTTGCTTAAAGCTCAACATTCAGAAAATGAAGATCACGGCATCTGGTTCCATCACTTCATGGGAAATAGACGGGGAAACAGTGAAAACAGTGTCAGACTTTATTTTTGGGGTGCTCCAAAATCACTGCAGATGGTGACTGCAGCCATGAAATTAAAAGACGCTTACTCCTTGGAAGAAAGTTATTACCAACCTAGATAGCATATTCAAAAGCAGAGACATTACTTTGCCAACTAAGGTCCATCTAGTCAAGGCTGTGGTTTTTCCTGTGGTCATGTATGGATGAGAGAGTTGGACTGTGAAGAAAGCTGATCACAGCAGTATTGATGCTTTTGAACTGTGGTAGGCCCCTGCAGGCTAATAATAAGAACATAAAGAGATTTTCCCAGCGCTTGAATTCCACTGATTGAATTCCGCTGATTGGAAAGTCAAGTGACTTAAGATTGAGAAGATCGTTTCCTAGAATATGACCCTTCCCCTTTATTTTCTGTTGGATTGATAGTATCTTTAGGATAGATTGTTTTAAACTATAGCTACTAAGGAACCTTATGGAACTTGCAGTTTTTAACTTTTCTGACACTAACATAGTTTATTTTATTTATTTATTTTTGATTTTTTTTAAAATTTTAAACTCTTTAATTCTTACATGCTTTCCCAAACATGAACCCCCCTCCCACCTCCCACCTCCCTCCCCATAACATCTCTCTGGGTCATCCCCATGCACCAGCCCCAAGCATGCTGTATCCTGCGTCAGACATAGACTGGCGATTCGATTCTTACATGATAGTATACATGTTAGAATGCCATTCTCCCAAATCATCCCACCCTCTCCCTCTCCCTCTGAGTCCAAAAGTCCGTTATACACATCTGTGTCTTTAGCTGTCTTGCATACAGGGTCGTCATTGCCATCTTTCTAAATTCCATATATATGTGTTAGTATACTGTATTGGTGTTTTTCTTTCTGGCTTACTTCACTCTGTATAATCGGCTCCAGTTTCATCCATCTCATCAGAACTGATTCAAATGAATTCTTTTTAACGGCTGAGTAATACTCCCTTGTGTGTATGTACCACAGCTTTCTTATCCATTCATCTGCTGATGGACATCTAGGTTGTTTCCACGTCCTGGCTATTATAAACAGTGCTGCGATGAACATTGGGGTACATGTGTCTCTTTCAATTCTGGTTTGACACTAACATAGTTTAATTTCTCTCTCTCTGTCTCTCTCATTGAGTGATCTCAACAGACCAAAACAATTAAATGACTTGCCTAAAGTCTTACCACAGGGTAGAACTTGATGGAATAATTCATGTTTTCTGACTTACAGACCATTAATGCTCCGCTGCCTCCTCAGCTAGAGCAGCAACACAGAGAATCTCAGAAGCACAGATAGTTTTGCAGTTTGTTTTATATTCTGGTGCCTGATAAAATGCCTAACTGTGACCCGATACTAATATGCATTTAATATTGGCTTGTGTTCCTTGAGTCCAATGACTAGTTGGAACAAGAGGCGATGCCCCAGTGGCTAAGAGTTGGTTACATTTGGGACAACATGGAGGTGCTCAGCCCCCACAGCGCTCATCAGTGAGCAGACAAGGCTCAGCAGAGAGGCAGAGGTGATTGTGTTGGTTGGGTAAGCGGTTGCATTGTGTGTGTGTGTTCAGTCGTGTCTGACTCCCATGGACTGTAGCGCACCAGGCTCCTCTGTCTGTGGAATTTTTCAGGCAAGAATACTGGAGTGAGTTGCCATTTCCTCCTCCAGAGAATCTTCCCGACCCAGGGATCCAACGCACACCTGCTGCATTGCAGGCAGATTCTTCACTGCCAAGCCGTCGGGGAAGCCCTAAGAGGTTGTGTTGTCTGAGGTTTATCAGTAAGAAAAACCTGAGCGTTTTGCACTGATAGGGTCTTTTCAGTTTGCTCCTTTCTTCATTCCAGTTTCTCTCTCTCTTTTCACTGCTGCTTGCTGCCCGATTCCATCCCCACCCCCAGATTTTTCCAGTCCTCAAAGAGCCTGATGATACCCACTGGAAGGTAGCCTTTTATCTTCTGGTTAATTTTCCATGCTATTTCCTGGCTTCCAAGAGCAAGAAAAACCTGTGTGAATCTGAACTGAGAAAGCTGAGAGCTGAAGAATTGATGCTTTTGAACTGTGAAGCTGGAGAAGACTTTTGAGAGTCCCTTGGACTGCAAGGAGATCCAGCCAGTCCATTCTAAAGGAGATAGGTCCTGGGTGTCTTTGGAAGGAATGATGCTAAAGCTGAAACTCCAGTACTTTGGCCACCTCATGCCAAGAGTTGACTCATTGGAAAAGACTCTAATTCTGGGAGGGATTGGGGGCAGGAGGAGAAGGGGATGACAGAGGATGAGAGGGCTGGATGGCATCACTGACTCGACGGACATGGGTCCGAGTGAACTCCGGGAGTTGGTGATGGACAGGGAGGCCTGGCGTGCTGCGATTCATGGGGTCACACAGAGTGGGACACGACTGAGTGACTGAACTGAACTGAGGGAGAGAAAGAAGTCTTTTCCTTAGTCTGCCTTGGTGCGCAGGAAGAAGAGCAGATCTGGATGAGAGATTCTTTGGTGCAGCTAGAAAGTTGTATGAATTCTCCTTCCCCACAGAACCTTTCCACATGGGTCCTCAGCTGTGTTACCCTTCTTCAGTTTAAGATATGAGAGAGACTCATAGCAAAAGACTCTGTTTTTATTTTAATTGAAGGTTAATTACTTCATAATATTGTATTGGTTTTGCCATACATCAACATGAATCCGCCACAGGTGTACACGTGTTCCCCATCCTGAACCCCCCTCCCTACTCCCTCCCCGTACCATCCCTCTGGGTCATCCGAGTGCACCAGCCCCAAGCATCCTGCATCATGCATCAAACCTGGACTGGCGATTCGTTTCATATGTGATGTTATACATGTTTCAATGCCATTCTCCCAAATCATCCCATCCTCTCCCTCTCCCAGAGTCCAAAAGACTGTTCTATACATCTGTGTCTCTTGTTGTCTCACATACAGGGTTATCGTTACCATCTTTCTGAATTCCATATATATGCGTTAGTATATTGTACTGGTGTTTTTCTTTCTGGCTTACTTCACTCTGTATAATAGGCTCCAGTTTCCTCCACCTCATTATCTTTGAGGGAGGAGAAGGGAGCAAACCAGCTCAAACAGCCCGAGAGCAGCTACACTGCTATGAGGATAGCTGAGGCAAGTCCAGGAGCTTCCAAAAAGAAATACTTAGTACGTGGTAGAGGGGTGGAGGTTTTCACAAAACCTATAGGAAGCAGCACCAACAGCGGGATGGTAGATGGTTGAGAAAGACAGGAGAGAAAGAGTGCCCTTGCTGAGCCCCGCCCACCCCGCAGGGGATTCCATGTTGCTCCTGGGAGTTCCTTGTCTGCTTTGAGTTATGCGCCTAGGGCTGAATTAGGCCAAGGGTGCATGACAGCCTCAGGCCTGCGCTTTCCCAGGCCAACTCCAGGCTCTCCGAATTCTTTCCTAGCCAGCTCCTCCTTGCCTGGAGCGGGGATTCTGGCTTAGCTGGCATAATGCTGCCAAGCAGGGGATAGGGAATCCTGGAGGCAGCGAGAGTCGCTGTGTCTTCTGAACCCGAGAACCCTCCCCGCTTCTCCCCTCCCACCAGGCCTAGGACCTTTGGTGCTCCGTTCCTTTGGCAGCTCAGCAGAGTCTCTTGCAAGTTTTGTTTTGCTTTCACCCTTGCGGTTGCCTTGCTCTGAATGTCAGCTGCGGGTGGGACAAAAGATGGCATTCCTTCTTCAGCCAAGGCAGATGTTGCGTCTGCCCTTGGAAGTGGGGCTTTCACTCTTTTTATTTAGCTCCAAGGTGTGAGCACTGGGGGTGTGATAACCAGAAGGGCGGATGAACACACAGCCCGGGAGAGGGCAACCGAGCAGAGGGTAAGGAGGGCACTCTGGGCAGCTCTCTCTTCTCTGTGCCAGAGTCAGAGAGTTCACAAAAGGTGCACAGCGGAGGACCAGACAGAAAGACACACCCCCGGACAAAGCTGTCCACCAAGGGCAGGCTTTGGGATCGAGAGTGAGGAAAGGGCCATTCTCTTCTCAATGCGTCGCCTCTTGCTGTGACTTTAGGGGAGCTGCCTTCCCTCTAGGGGCAGGAAGGCCACAGGCACAGAGCGTGTCTCCAAGCTGCGGGTGTGAGAAGTGGGAGATGCAGAAGCAGGAAATGCTCTGACCCCTGAGAGCAGTGGCAGCGGCTTAGCACAGGAGCTGGCTGAAGCCTTTCAGTCCTCGTGTTGACTTTCAGCTGCTCTTCTCTCTTGGATTCCCTTGTGGCTCAGACAGTAAAGCATCTGCCTGCCATGGAGGAGACCCAGGTTCAGTCCCTGGGTTGGGAAGATCCCCTGGAGGAGGGCATGGCGACCCACTCCAGTGTTCTTGCCTGGAGAATCCCATGGACAGAGGAGCCTGGTGGGCTACAGTCCATGGGGTCAGAAAGAGTCAAACACGACTGGGTGACCAACACTTTCACTTCTCTTTTACCCCCTAATCCAGGGTTTTAAGGTAGGACTTGAAAGATATTCTGATGTCTGTTCTCATGAACCAAATAGGACTGGCTTCTAAGCAACCCAGAGAAGCCTCTCCCTGGTACTGTCTGTGCAGCAGAAGATTCTGCTCTCCCCTTGGCAAGGTGTCATCGCCCACACAGCAGGGAAGTCCCTCCTGATGTGGGACCTGGCCGCACCCTCTATGCGCTGGCTTTGATAAGGGGTGCCTCTCCCGACAGTCCTCGGCCTCCATGGGGAAGCCGGCGCGGCCCTTCCCTCCTTCCCGCTGGAGCCAGGCCACGAGGGGCTGGGCTGCCGCTCCTCCTCCCAAGCCTAGGCCCGTGCGGCTCAGAGCAGACACAGATTTTCCACCGCCGCCCATTCTGTCCCCTCCAGCCGGGCAGGGGCCCTGTGAGTCCCCAGCCTGGGGTGCGGGCTGTGACTTCCCAGGCCGACATTCTTGTCCCCTTTCCCAGCTCATGTGCTAAATCTGGCTGAGGACCAGAGGTACTCCCTATTTGGGCGAGACTTTTTGTTGGACACGCTTTCTGCTCATTTTCTTGATGTATTTCTAGGGGAAACCCCTTTCCAGTTTCCCGCATTCTCTTGCTGCCAAATCCTCCTTCCCCACTTTGGGAAGCAGTGTACTTGAGAAGCAGCTGTGAAGATGAGGGAGCAAAACCCCCTTCTGGCCTGGGCAGGTATTTATGTGAAATCACAGCTGCTGAGATCAAGGCCTGAGAGCCTCTCGGGGGCTGGAAGAATTGGAATGGAAAGGCCCACATTGGGGGTTGGCGGAGCTCCCAGTCCCACCTGGCTCCCCTAGCGATGCTGCCTCTCAGAGAGGATTCCCGAGGCCACCCGCTAGCAGCCCCACACTGCCCCTCCCTGCCAGAGGGCGTGCGGGATCCTGGGGCCATTTGATTTCTTATGGGGACTTTTAAGAGCTGAGGGTGACTTAAGGTGGAGCAGAGAGGTGAGAGACAATGCAAAGAGGGAGTAAATGTGTGACTTTGAGAGCATCTAGGTAAGAGCAAGGCCTGACCTCTTTTGTTTTCCATACTGTGTCTTGTTTTGTTTGCTTGGGTCCAAAATAAGGCCAATAATGAAACTTTTATTGAATATAAAATTCATAGGTTGGACTCTGTTAGACCTGGTGTCAAAATCCCTGAGGACAGGAAAAAGACAGGACTAATTGACGTCAATTGTAAATAAAGAGTAGGAACAAGGCTGATTTGTCTAGAGGTGCAGAGAAAAGCGGCGAGAGGGCCCGCCCTGAGGTAAATGAAGAAGGCTGACCCACCATTCCTGTTTGCCTGGAGCTGAGGGGTTGTCCCAGGAGACAGGCGCTTCAGTGATGAAATCTGGAAAGTCCTAGGCCAAGTAGGAAAGGTTAGTCACAGCAAAATGAGCCTCAGCTGAGCACAGCTGCCTGCATGCCCCAGCCCCTCTGTGTGTGAGTTCAAATCCAGCTGCTTCTTGTGGAGCAGCTACAGACTGCCACATACTTACTTGAGTAGGTACCAAACCTGTCTAGGCCTCAGTTTGCTTGTATGTGACACGGGGTTAATAGCCGCTGCCGCACAGGGCCTTGCAGCTTCGGTGAGAAGACACAAATGTGCCTGGCGCAACTGCCATCACTTCAATGTTCACAGTAATACCTATTACTCATGCAGTTCATTCAACGAATTTGTGTACATGTCAGGCACTGCTTTAGACCTAAGGAACAAAGACAAAAACCCTGGCCTTGTAGAGGGAGATAAACAAATGTAGAACAAATGTATCAAATAACCTATTCCAGGAGAAGACCTGTAGAGGGAAACAGTTGAGCAGGCCAAGGGGATCCCATGTGCTGGGGCAGAGACATCCACGTGAAATACGTTGGTCAGGGTTAGGGCCTTTGTCCGAAGGCCTGAAGGAAGTGAAAGGACGAGCCCTAACTAGGGAAGGGAAATCTGAGAAAGAAAACAGCATGTGCAGGGACCCTGCAATGGAAACGTGTCTGGTGCACACAGAGAATCGCAGGAAGGCTAGCTTGGCGGGATCTCGGTGAACAAGGCGGAAATGGTAGCACTCCACAGGTGGCGAACTGGGTGCTCACGAAGGGGGCCTAGGTAAAAGGGCAGATGAGTGCCATGAGGGGTTGGAAGAGACCATTCTGGACCGAGAGGAGACCGAGGGCAGAAAGCTAAGGCTAGAAGCAGCAGGCTTGTGGGACGCTCGCCATGTCCCGCTGAGAGACGGCCAGGGCTTAAAGCAGCATGCAAGCAGTGGGAGATGAGAAGTGAGGGCGACCTGGATATATTTTGAAGGTAGAGATGATGAATTTTCTGACTAAATGGGTATTGTAGATAAGAGAGAGAGGAGTCAAGGATGATTGCGAGGCATTAATGTGAGAACGGAGTCGGGCAGGGTTACCTCGGTGGAAGTGAAAGTGTTAGTCGCTCAGTCGTGTCCAGCTCTTTGCGACCCCATGGACTGTAGCCCTCCAGGCTCCTCTGTCCATGGGATTCTCCAGGCAGGAATACTGGAGTGGGTTGTCATTCTCTTCTCCAGGGGATCTTCCCACCCCAGGGATCGAACCCAGGTCTCCTGCCTTGCAGACAGATTCTTTAGCATCTGAGCCACCAGGGAAGCTCTTTTAGCTAGACTGGTGTTGAGTCTTTTAGCCTTTTGGCCTCCGTTGAACTATTGCCATGTGATAACCTTCTGATTCTGATGTGTTGATTTGCCCTCATAGTCGTCTGCTCACCCTGCTTATGGAGGGAATAGCATCTCCTCCCTTTACGTCATAAATCCTGCTTTCTTAAGAAACATCGCAGCTAGATTAACAAGCTATGAGAACTCCTGTTTCTCAAGGGCAGGCCTAGCCGTCCAGCAGTTCCAAGTTGGCACACGTGTTATCTCAGGTCCCTGGGAGAAACACCCCGCACGGCCCTGTTCCCTAGCAACTCTGCCTCTGCCCGCCTGGGGATCAAGATGCCCTGCCCAGGGACACTCCTTTCCCAGGCTCTGGCGTTTCTTGCCTGCTGAGAACTGACCACTCAGAGTGGTGGGGGCAGGGAGCCTCTGGCAAGCAGCCCCTGTTGCTTCCAGTGCTTTGGCCAACCCCCCGCCCCGCCCACTCAGGCCATCTGCCTTCCCTCTGTTCCTCTCCATAAATCTGTTATCTGCTCCTGTGGCCCAGGTTCCTCATCCTGAGGACAGTGCAGAGATCTGGGGGTGGTCCCAAGCTGCCAAACCCAATCAAAGGTGGGACGCAGCACCCTCTGCTGTTAGCTCAAGGGGCCTCTTGTCAAGATTTCTCTCAGGAAGCCTGTGCGGTGATCTGCTCTTCCCAGGGTGCTGACCTCCTTGCTTCATTGCCCTTGGCCAGAGTTAAAGAGCAAGGACCCTTAGTCTCTGGGTTGGAAGTCTGCAGGGTCCTTATGGGGGAAGGGGTTGGGATGGGCAGTCCCTGCACCCTCTTCTTCCTCTTTTGGTGCCGTCTTCCCATCTAGATGCCTTCTCAGCTAGTTTTCTCTGGGGTGCAGAGAGCCCTTTCTCTGTAACGTCTGTCCCCACTTCTTTGTTCTCTCCAGTCTGTTTTCTTCTCCCTAATCTGATGCGTGTTTCTTTTTTGGTGGTTGTGTTTACATCCTGTCTCTGTCTTATTTGTGAGTCTGACAGCAGAGACAGTCTCTCAGGAAGGGTACCTAAGCAAAGGAGCAGAGCTCTGCAGGGTGAAGCTGGAGGGGTGCTGGGGGCCAGCAGGAACTGCTCTCTTGAGCAGTTTTTCCTTTCATAACCCACATCATAGTGGATTTTAGAAATAAAGACATCACGTTGGAAAACCAGGACTCAACAAAAGTAATTCTTAAATTTCAGATCTCTTTAACTCTTCTTTTTAAAGCAAAATGGATTTCTATGTCTGTCTGTATCCCTGCCTTCTCTTGTTCCAGAGAGTCCCTCATAGGGAAAGGTACTCTGTACCTCCCTACCTTCATCAGACAGGGGAGAAAGATTTCCTTCCCCTATTGCTCAACTAATATAAGAGGGAACTGGAAAATACCCTGTGTCTGGGGTCTGGGTTTCTTCCATGAAAATCTATATCTATGTAGAGAGAGAGGGGAACCTTTGAAAGAGCCAACTAAGACCCTAATGTGTTTCTCATGTGGCTCAGTGGTAAAGAAACTGCCTGGCAATGCGGGTTTGATCCCTGGGTCGGGAAGATCTCCTGGAAAGGGAAATGGCAACGCACTCCAGCATTCTTGCCTGGGAAATCCCATGGACAGAGGATCCTGGTGGGCTACAGTCCATGGGGTCACAAAAGAGTTGGACAGGACTTCGCAACTAAACAACAAGACCCTTATGCTCTAGGAATATTTACCAACCTTCCCCTTCAGCCCCTTTCTGCAGTAAAGACTCACTGTTTTAAGCACTGAATTCCAAGAAGGATGGCTGTTGGTAATAGCACCGAGTGACAGGACAAATCCTGTTGCAGGAATAAACCTGGCTCAGGGCTTTGAGACAGTGCCAGGAAGCTCCCACTGAAGAGGCTAGTCATCCATTTCACCTCCAGTTGTTAAGATACCATTCCCAAGGCCCTAAGAGAAGGTCAAGCTCCCTGTCTGGCATGGGGTGAGGGAGGTCAGATCTGATGCCAGAGGTCCAGGGTGTGTTCCAGAAAGAGACAAAGGGGCGTGTTAGTTTCCCCTTGCTACTACTCAGGGCTGCTGCCTTGCCTGCTGACCTGTCCTCTTTGTGTGTGCACCCTAGCAAAGACCCAAGATGGAGTGTCCTTGGAAATCCAGCCACTCGACAGTCAGGAGGGGATCGAAATCCAGCCACTCGACAGCCAGGAGGGGATCGACAGTGAGGAAAAGGAGATGAAGGCTGCCAAGCTGCCCAAAAAGGAGAAGTCCGTGCTGGTGGGCAAGCTGACCCGCCTGACTGTCCAGATTGGGAAAGCTGGTGAGTAGGTGGGGCCTTCTCAGTGTGTCCGTCAGCCTTCCTCTGGGTCCTCGCCACTTTGATTACCTCCTGTCTGTACCAACCAGGTCTGGCAGGAAGGAGCCGAAAATTCCAAGTGGCTGGTGCAGTTCAAGAATCTGTGTCCTTCCCTGTGACTGTTGGACCCTTGGCTTTAGCACAGAGACATGTCTCCCTATTTAGAGTTAAAGGCCCAAAACAAATGGGAGATTAACATTAGCAAGAAGGAAGACTCTAATAACTACTCACCTGCTCAAGTATTGGCTTGAAAATTCCTGAAGGGTAGAGAAGGCTGCTGTTGGCTGGGAGCAATTCTCTAGCATAGGAATGGCCAGGCACAGAACAATGAGTTCAAAATGAGGACTGGAAGGCAAAGAAGACAATGATTAAAGAGGGGCTTTGCAGAGCAGAGGTCACTAAAGGTACTCCTGTGCATCATGAGAGGAAACAGCTTCTCCTTGCCTGACTCTGGAGAGGGTGATGGGGGGAGGGTGTGGGGAGGGACGGAGCTGGAAGAGGTGGTGAAAGGAAGATTGCTCCCTCAGCGGGTATCCCTCCAAGCAGTCTGCTCCCGCTGTTTACTTCCTGAGCCCACCTCTGTGTTCACTACAGAGTCTAGCCCAATGCATCTCTCCATGTGCTGTTCACCTGGGACCTTGTTACAGTGCAGATTCTGACTCAAGCAGTCTGGGTGGGACCTGTGTCCTAACAAGCCCCTGGGTGGGGCCCGCGCTGCTGCTCTGCTGAGCGCATAGTGAGAAGCAGGAACCTGCGGCGATCCACTTAAGCATTCGGCTCCTCGGTCACATCAGCCTGTTTCAAGTGGTTGGTCACCACATGTGGCCAGTGGCTCCCTGTTGGACAGTGCAAACAAAAAGAGAACATTGTGAGCATCACAGAGTTGACAGAGCGTCAGCCTGGCCTGGTCATTCAGCTCCAGCACCCAGCTAATTTTGACACCATGACACCCCTTGTAAAGAGACAATAGATGAACAAGAAAAACTGAAGTATGAAATCAAATCATTGAGCCTGGCACACAGGTTTGAAGCATTAAACACTTCCTGCCTAAGGCCTCCTGCTGTGCTCCTAATCCCCACCTTATTCTTTAGGGAGAACAGGCCACTGAGGGCTGTCACTGTGATCAGAACTGAGAATGAAAAGGAAAAGGAACACAGAACTAACATTTCTAGTGCTTACTATGTGCAAGGCGTTTTTCATACACTGAATCATTTAATCAGAGTAACCCTGTGAGATAAGTGGGTATCATCTCTTCAGAATAGGAAATGGAAGCATGGATTGCCCAGGTCTGAATCCTGCCTGGACCACTATCAGTTGTATCGCCTCTAGCAAGTTACTGAACTTCATCACACCTCTGTTTCCTCATCTGTAAAACAGGGATAGTGAAAGCATCTGCCTCGAGCTGTGAAGTGTAAGTATAGTATCCAAAGTACAGAAGAGCCAAGCTCAGATTTTGTCATGATGTTACCGCCCGGAAGGAGGGTCCGCTATTATCCGGGTGGCTCAGCATGGGGCGGACACCCAGACCTCCCTGAGGGGGGGACCGTGGGGGAAGAAGCTGGGGGGCTCACTTGCGCAGGATGATCTCGGCAGCGCCCTTGCTGTACATGCGGTAGCCGCCGCCCGGCTTCTCAATGACTGTGCTCATGGACTTGCACGCCGAGTTGAAGGTGTACACCTTGTGGAGCTTCTCCTCGGGCACCTCGCTGCGCACGGCGTGGTAATCCTGCTTCAGGTCCGAGACGAAGCCCAGCAGGGCGCAGTCGGTCTTGTTGCCCACCTGCCAGGGCAGGCCGCCCTCCTTCTCTGGAGGCTGGAAAGAAAGGCACCGGTGGGCTGGCTGGGCGAGGGGCCGGCCAGGGGAGGGCTCCCTCAGGGGGCTTTTGCATGTGTGCCCGGGCCCAGGGGGCCGCAGGCCTGGGGTCTTTTTAGATGCTGTGGGGCTGGTGCTGGTGCCTCTAACACTCCCTCTTAGCTTCCAGAAACTAAGTGATTTACTCGTGATAAGCTCAATTCTGCTACCAGCATGAGGCTTCTTTCTAGAGATACTGCCTTTCCATAGTGATTGCACAGACACAGATTCCTACCTGCCTCACTCCCCCACCCCATCTCCCAATCTACTTCCACGGATTATTCCCTAGTCTCACCCCAAACACGTTCACTGGGGAGTGGGAAATGGGAACTGGGATGGCAATTCAGGCAGAATAAACGGGAGAAAAATCAATGGTTCCTTCCAACTACCCATTTTAAGTGTCCTGGCAAAAGAAGAGCTTACCAGAATCTTAGAGGTGTAGGCACTGTTGATGGAAATGCCACTGACAATGAGGTCCAGGACCTTGGGCACAAGGTCATCAGGGCTTGGGATCTGTTGGTAATGAGTGTCTCCAATGTAAGCCTGCACCATACTCATGCGGTTCATGGTCAGCGTGCCCGTCTTGTCCGAGCAGGTGGCTGTGGCGTTGCCCATGGTCTTACACAAGCATCCAAGTGCTGCACCAGGTTATTGTCTTTCATCATTTCCTACAAAGGAGAATAGATGAGACTGCAGAGGGCCAGCTGCACTCTCCAAAACACAGGTCAAGGGCCATTTTCTAGCCAGCAACTCTCCGCATTTCATTTTCTGCTCCCATACAAAAACGCAAGATACCATTTTTGTAAACCCTCTTAAGATGCTACTGGGTTAGGTAAACGTTGATGCAAGTGATCCAGGTAGTCCTTCCAAAGTGCCAGCAGCTTGTGCCCCCGGAAGGCATCACCCAGAGTTTATGAAGACAAAGTGGCCGTCCTTTCAGCAGAGCTGCTTGGCGCCCTTCCCTCTGGTCTGTGTTCTCAAAGAGCAGAGCCTCACCCCCCCAGCCTCACCTCTACAGAGTAGGCTAGTGAGATAGTGACGGCCAGGGGCAGCCCCTCAGGCACAGCCACCACCAGCACCGTGTCGCCGATGATGAGGTAGTTGACAAAGCGTTCGATGTAAATGGAGGTACACTCGGTCAGCCACGGTCTGCACTGGATCGCAAAGTTGTCGATCACAAAGTACAGAATCAGGATGAGAACTGTGATGATCAGACATGATCAGACCTGTCCAGGAAACAAATCATGTGAACCCAGGCTTGAGGGCATTCCTAGGGCCCTAACTGGAGACGGATATCTATCTGGTCATACCCCAAGGCCCTAGCTAGTCTCTGGTACTTGTTCATTACGGTGTAGGCGAAAGACATGATTTTGCATTCTAAAGACATGGGTATTAGTTTTGGTGCTGTGCCAGCTTGACTCATGGCTTTGGACTGGTCTTGACCCCTCTCTGAGCCTATTTCCTCATTTATAAATAAGGGGGTTAGTACAGTTTTCCAAAAGCAGCATTTTAAGATTCTATTTCAGAGCTGCTATCTTCTGACAAATCATGACATAGTGACTACCGTTACCTCTTTCCTAGCAGTTTATTGACTTTTTCTGTAGTAGACTGAGAACGCCAGGCAATTCACAGTGTGTTCACAGCGACACCCTGTGGTGTTAGCACAACACCTACATAACTAACCCTCAGAAGAGCGCCTCCCAGCCTGTCTCCTGATGTGGCACAGAGAGAAGACAACAGCAATGCCAACTGTTCGGGCAGTGCTCACCATGGGCCAGGCAAGCACTTCCAGGGAGTAACTCATGAATCCTCACAACAATCCTGTGAGATAAGTTACTACTATCATCCTCTTTTATGAGGAGATGAAGGCACAGGGAGGTGTTGGTATGGCACACCAGAGGGGGACCAACCACCCTGGCCTGTCTGAGACTGAGCAGTTTCCTGGGCTGTGGGACTTTCAGTGCTAGAACTGAGAAGGTCTCCAGCAAACTGCGACAGCTGCTCACCCTATACATCCTACAATGGAAGAACAAGCTCTGGGTCAGCAAACAACTGGCCTGGGGGCTCCAGCTGCTGTACCTATTGCCTGGCTACTCTGAGAGCTGGGGGATCAATACTTGGGCACCTGTGTCTACCTGTGGCACAATATCTGGGAAGAGTTCTGCTTTCTGATTCATATCTTTGCTTTTCCCGAGGGCCCAGTGATTCAGGGAAATCAGAGCAAGGCTAGAGATGATTATTTCAGTGAGGGCATATTCAGGGTAAGGGCAAGCAAGGCATCGAGCGAGGGTGCAAACTTTAGGAAGGCCTTCACTCTCAGGGTAGTGCATTCCCTTGCTTCCTTCTGGTCCTTGGCCTTGCTTGATGTGGGAAGTACACAGAGACCAGTGACAGCCCTCAGTGGCCTGTTCTCCCTAAAGAATAAGGTGGGGATTAGGAGCACAGCAGGAGGCCTTAGGCAGGAAGTGTTTAATGCTTCAAACCTGTGTGCCAGGCTCTGAGGTTGCTGATATTTCTCCGAGCAATCTTGATTCCAGCTTGTGCTTGTTCAAGCCCAGTGTGTCACATGATGTACTCTGCATATAAGCTAAATAAGCAGGGTGACAGTATATAGCCTTGATGTACTCCTTTTCCTATTTGGAACCAGTCTATTGTTCCATGTCCAGTTCTAACTGTTGCTTCCTGGCTTGCATATAGGTTTCTCAACAGGCAGGTCAGATGGTCTGGTATTCCCATCTCTTTCAGAATTTTCCACAGTTTATTGTGATCCACACAGTCAAAGGCTTTGGCATAGTCAATAAAGCAGAAATAAATGTTTTTCTGGAATGCTCCTGCTTTTTCCATGATCCAGCGGATGCTGGCAATTTGATTTCTGGTTCCTCTACCTTTTCTAAAACCAGCTTGAACATCAGGAACTCACAGTTTACGTATTGCTGAAGCCTGGCTTGGAGAATTTTGAGCATTACTTTACTAGCATGTGAGATGAGTGCAACTGTGCGGTAGTTTGAGCATTGTTTGGCATTGTCTTTCTTTGAGATTGGAATGAAAACTGACCTTTTCCAGTCCTGTGGCCACTGCTGAGTTTTCCAAATTTACTGGCATATTGAGTGCAGCACTTTCATAGCATCATCTTTCAGGATTTGAAAGAGCTCAACTGGAATTCCATCACCTCTACTAGCTTTGTTCATAGTGATGCTTCCTCAGGCCCACTTGACTTTACATCCCAGGATGTCTGGCTCTAGGTGAGTGATCACACCATCGTAATTATCTGGGTCGTGAAGATCCTTCTTGTACAGTTCCTCTGTGCATTCTAGCCACCTCTTAATATCTTCTGCTTCTGTTAGGTCCATACCATTTCTGTCCTTTATCGAGCCCATCTTTGCATGAAATGTTCCTTGGTATCTCTAATTTTCTTGAAGAGATCTCTAGTCTTTCCCATTCTATTGTTTTCCTCTATTTCTTTGCATTGATTGCTGAGGAAGGCTTTCTTATCTCTCCTTGCTATTCTTTGGAACTCTGCATTCAAATGGGCATATCTTTCCTCTTCTCCTTTGCTTTGCACTTCTCTTTTCTCATTTTCAGGAACAAATGAATGGCAAAGACAGGGCTAACTTTGAGGCAGACATTCCCTTTCTGTTCCCACCCTTCTGGCTGTATCTTTCTTCCTGGTCACAGTTCCAGCAGGAAACCAGTTTCTTCTCCTGGATAGTTTTCCCTTAGCCTTGATGGTTCGTATAACCCCCCGTGTCTGAGGAAGAAAGTGGCGAGGGCTGGAGCCAGAGCACACTGCCGGCCCATTTGCAAAGGGCTTCCACCTCATTCTCTTACAGTCCACCAGTAAACACAGGAACCAGTGCAACCTGACCGCAGAGCAGAGCCAGATCCGGTTTTCATTAGGGCACTGTGGGCAGTCAGGGATGAAACCGTCAGGTAAACAAGGGGTTTGGAGATCTGTCCTCGTCATCCTGCAGAGTCTGCCAACCAGGTGTTCCACTGCAGACCCGCTCCCTCTCCTAGTCTGTTTGTGGGGATGGGAGGAGAGAGGCTCTTCTGAAAGCCCCTTACCTTCTTCTTCTCTTCCTCTTCCCACTCACTGGCTCCCGAGAGGGTAAAAATGATTCCAGTCTGAGAGCTGATACCCACAGCAGTCACTACCATTCGTCCAGAACCTTCCATTACATGGGTCCCTATATGAGAAAGAAGATGGGAGAAGAGTGTTTCCTCTTTTTTTTTTTTTAAATACCTGGCCATCCTTTGGTGTGAACACAAACTTGGAAGATAGCAATCCCTCTACCTTCCCCTCCTCATCATGGTGTTATACTTGGCAGATAGTAGGCAAAGGTCAAGAGCAAGCATCCCGGGGGGGAAGGAGAACAATGTGTGTAACGGCTTTGGGGTAAGGCTCCTTTCCCACCACTCACTCCAGCCAGCAGAGCCCTTCGAAGGCTCCTGTAGCATCTGCTCCATGGACAACCTCTGTTAGGTTGCTCAATATCCTTGTATTCAACCCACTGACACGCTACAGCCCCCGCTGAGCCTTGGGGCAGGAGTCGGGGCACGGTCGGAAGACAGGGCAAGGTCTGGACCGGTCTCCATGGCTGTGTCTGTGGGGAGGGGGCTGGGAGCTGGTGTCGTCAGGGCCTCACCGGAGAGCAGCATGGGGTCCCTCTCCAAGGACTTCTTGACATGGTCCAATTCCCCCGTCAGAGAGCTCTTGTCAATCTTGAGGTCGTTGCCCTGGATCAGGATCCCGTCTGCAGGCAGCAGGTCACCTAGCACACGGCAGTGAAGGGGCGACAGGGAGAGGGCAGGTGAGGACCGTCTGGCCTCAACTCAGGGCTGCTTCCGGGCCTCCATCTGTAGGCAACAGCCCGGGAGAGCCTGGAGAACCTCTGAAAGACAGCTTCAGATCTGACAACCTGCGATAAAACTCTGCTCTGGGTATTATAAATTCAAACGGTTCCTGATCCCTAAACACCTTCCCATGGCCTGAATATTACCTGCTTGTAGTCTAAGACACACACGGTACAGTCTGACATCTTTGGCAGTGTCAGTTACTGCTTTCTTTGAATTTCTTTTCCATAACCTCCTTAAACTCTAACCTAGAAGCTAACACAATTTGGGGTCTTATATTTTTGGGTCCTCAGCAATCCCCAGCCCCCTTATGCCAAAGGACCTAGCCCTCTGATAGGGAGGGTGGCACAGGTGTAAGAAACAGAGCTAAAAGAGAAAAGAACCACAGAGCTCTCACCGTATTTGATTTGGGCAATGTCACCCACGACAATCTCAGCCACAGGGAGCTGAATGATGTGCCCATTCAAGATAACGGAGAACTTCTGCTCCTTCTCGATGCGGTTCTGCAGCCCCCGGAATTGCTTCTCCTTGCTCCAGTCATTGAAGGCAGTCACGAGCACGACGATGATCACCGAGATAAGATGGCTGTGCCCTCAATCCAGCCAGCTTCCTCCTCCCCTTCGTCTTCTGGGCTACTGACGGCTAGACCACACTCTAGCCCAGGGAAAGGAGAGAAAGGGTCACCGAGGGGCCTTTGCTGACATTAAAAATGGCGGTTGTGCTCCCGTAACTCCCCAGAAAAGAAAGCCAGGGGAAGAGAAGAACAGAAAGCTCGGGTAAAATAGCTATCCTGAGGACAGCGGAGGACGGCCGGATTGGGCATCATCTCGTCACCAATGTAACTAATGTTTACCCAAAAAAGGCATATGACTAAACAGCATGGAACATGTCGATGAAAACTACAGGCAAGACGCCTACAGAGGCCTTACGACCCCGGAAATAGCAGCTCCCACTGCTATTTCCCGTGACGCCCAGCGTGGGGGATGGGGGAACTTTAGGGTGCATGGCCTTGTTGGTTTAGTGAGGGCAGAGGATTCATAACATTTTGAATAGGATTTACTGGGAAAGGTGGGGAAGACCCTGGAATCAGGATGTATTGGGAGAATAGCTTACTAGTTATTTTTCAGTTTCCTTTGGAGAACCCACTCAACGGGGTGGGGGGTGGGCACACACACAACACTTAAGCTATTAGGTTGGTGCAAAAGTAATTGCAGCTTTTGCATTGTTGAAATTAGCCATTTGCTACTGGAATATGTTCTTAATAAACGTGGTTATGTTATACATCATTTTAATGTGTATTTCTTGCTTTGTTTTTTTTTGCTAAAGACATTTCTTGCTGTTTATTTTATACTAAGACTACGGGAATGATGTTAGACAAGAAGGAAATGCGAGTGATTTTCTTATTTGAGTTCAAAGTGGGTCGTAAAGCAGTGGAGACGACTTGCAGCATCAATAACATCTGGTACAGGAACTGCTAATGAACGTGCAGGGCAGTGGTGGTTCAACAGGGAAATGAGAGCCTTGAGGATGAGGAATGTAGCGGCCGGCCACCAGAAGCTGCCAATGACCGACTGAGAGCCGTCGCTGAAGCCGATCCTCTTAACCTGAACAAGAAGTTGCTGAAGAACTTACGTTGACCATCCTACGGTCGTTTGGCATGTGAAGCAAACTGGAAAGGTGAAAAAGCTCGGTAAGTGGGAGCCTCGCGAGCTGACCAAAAACAAAAAAATCATCATTCTGAAGTGTCATCTTCTCTCATCCTACAAAACAACAACGAACCATTTCTCAATTGGATTGGGATGTGTTGCCTATACTGCTTGACGGGTTCCCCACAGGCAGGGTGAGGCAACCTTTGTCTTGAGAAAAGATCAGCAGTGAGGAGGGTTAGAATCAGAGGATGGAAACACTTAACACAGCTTTACCCAGAGCCACGGGACGAGGAGATGCCTGGAAGCTGCATGGAAAGGATGGGCTACTGATGCCGAGGACCTCACACCTCTTCACACTGAAGGGCTGCTCCGCTGGGGGGCGGGGGACACAGCAGGCGGCAGACTTCTATCTCCACTGAATACGACCCAAGGGCCTGACTTTAAATGGCAAAGAAAGAGAGGTGGGTTAGAACTAAGGAAGACATTCAGACAGGGATTTTGAAAATGGGAAAATCTGTACCCAAGGGAGTACTGTTTGCAGGGTCCATTCCTCCACCCTAGAGACAAAAACCATCAAGAGAGGTATCGAAATCTACCTGGGCACCCTGCCTGGAGGTAAAGCAGGGGTGTGAACTGGCACCCACGATCACGGAGTGGAGACTGGAGACCGCTTCCTTCCACCTGCTAGCGCTCAGCAGAGAGAAGCAGAAAGCTGGTTCAGGAAGTAGAGCCTGATGCTCTTATCCAGGGCCTCCTGCCTCCTTGGGGCCAAGAGCAAGAGCTGAGGCACAGCAGAGCTCTGCAGGGGAACGGGTGGGCGGGGCGGGGGGTTGGCCGAAGCACTAGAAGCAACACGGGCTGCTTGCCAGAGGCTCCCTGCCCCCACCACTCTGAGTGGTCAGTTCTCAGCAGGCAAGAAACGCCAGAGCCTGGGAAAGGAGTGTTCCTGGGCAGGACATCTTGATCCCCAGGCGTGCAGAGGCAGAGTTGCTAGGGAACAGGGCCATGCGGGGTGTTTCTCCCAGGGACCTGAGATAACACGTGTGCCAACTTGGAACTGCTGGTTGGCTAGGCCTGCCCTTGAGAAACAGGAGTTCTCATAGCTTGTTAATCTAGCTGCGATGTTTCTTAAGAAAGCAGGATTTATGACGTAAAGGGAGGAGATGCTATTCCCTCCATAAGAAGGGTGAGCAGGCGACTATGAGGGCAAATCAATACATCAGAATCAGAAGGTTATCACATGGCAATAGTTCAACGGAGGCCAAAAGGCTAAAAGACTCAACACCAGTCTAGCTAAAAGGGCTTCCCTGGTGGCTCAGATGCTAAAGAATCTGCAATGCAGGAGACCTGGGTTCGATCCCTGGGGTGGGAAGATCCCCTGGAGAAGAGAATGGCAACCCACTCCAGTATTCCTGCCTGGAGAATCCCATGGACAGCGGAGCCTGGCGGGCTACAGTCCATGGGGTCGCAAAGAGCTGGACACGACTGAGCGACTAACACTTTCACTTCCACCGAGGTAACCCTGCCCGACTCCGTTCTCACATTAATGCCTCGCAATCATCCTTGACTCTCTCTCTTTCTCTCTCTCTTATCTACAATACCCATTTAGTCAGAAAATTCATCATCTCTACCTTCAAAATATATCCAGGTCGCCCTCACTTCTCATCTCCCCCTGCTCGCGTGCTGCTTTAAGCCCTGGCCGTCTCTCAGCTGGCCACGGCGACCGTCCCACAGGCCTGCTGCTTCTAGCCTTAGCTTTCTGCCCTCGGTCTCTTCTCGGTCCAGAATGATCTGTTCCAACCCCCCATGGCACTCATCTGCCCTTTTCCGTAGGCCCCCTTCGTGAGCACCCAGTTCGCCACCTGTGGAGTGCTACCATTTCCGCCTTGTTCACCGAGATCCCGCCAAGCTAGCCTTCCCGCGATTCTCTGTGTGCACCAGACACGTTTCCATTCAGGGTCCCTGCACATGCTGTTTTCTTTCTCAGATTTCCCTTCCCTAGTTAGGGCTCATCCTTTCACTTCCTTCAGGCCTTCGGACAAAGGCCCTAACCCTGACCAACGTATTTCACGTGGATGTCTCTGCCCCAGCACATGGGATCCCCTTGGCCTGCTCAACTGTTTCCCTCTACAGGTCTTCTCCTGGAATAGGTTATTTGATACATTTGTTCTACATTTGTTTATCTCCCTCTACAAGGCCAGGGTTTTTGTCTTTGTTCCTTAGGTCTAAAGCTGTGCCGGACATGTACACAAATTCGTTGAATGAACTGCATGAGTAATAGGTATTACTGTGAACATTTAAGTGATGGCAGTTGTGCCAGGCACATTTGTGTCTTCTCACCGAAGCCGCAAGGCCCTCTGTGGCAGCAGCTATTAACCCCGTGTCACCTACAAGCAAACTGAGGCCTAGACAGGTTTGGTACCTACTCAAGTAAGTATGTGGCAGTCTGTAGCTGCTCCACAAGAAGCAGCTGGATTCCAGCTCACACACAGAGGGGCTGGGCATGGAGGCAGCTGTGCTCAGCTGAGGCCTCATTTTGCTGTGACTAACGACTTTCCAGATTTCATCACTGAAGCGCCCGTCTCCTGGGACAATCCCTCAGCTCCAGGCAAACAGGAATGGTGGGTCAGCCTTCTTCATTTACCTCAGGGCGGGCCCTCTCGCCGCTTTTCTCTGCACCTCTAGACAAATCAGCCTTGTTCCTACTCTTTATTTACAATTGACGTCAATTAGTCCTGTCTTTTTCCTGTCCTCAGGGATGGTGAAACCAGGTCTAACAGAGTCTAACCTATGAATTTTATATTCAATAAAAGTTTCATTATTGGCCTTATTTTAGACCCAAGCAAACGAAACAAGACATAGTATGGAAAACAAAAGAGGTCAGGCCTTGCTCTTACCCAGATGCTCTCAAAGTCACACATTTACTCCCTCTGCATTTTCTCTCACTTCTCTGCTCCACCTTAAGTCACCCTTAGCTGTTAAATAAAAGTCCCCCTAAGAAATCAAATGGCCCCAGGATCCTCTGCAGGGAGGGGCAGTGTGGGGCTGTTAGCGGGTGGCCTTGGGAATGAATCCTCTGACATGCAGGATCCCACAGGAGAACCATGTGGGACTGGGAGCTCCGCCAACCCCCAATGTGGGCCTTTCCATTCCAATTCTTCCAGCCCCCGAGAGGCTCTCAGGCCTTGATCTCAGCAGCTGTGATTTCACATAAATACCTGCCCAGGCCAGAAGGGGGTTTTGCTCCCTCATCTTCACAGCTGCTTCTCAGGTACACTGCTTCCCAAAGTGGGGAAGGAGTATTTGGCAGCAAGAGAATGCGGGAAACTGGAAAGGGGTTTCCCCTAGAAATACATCAAGAAAATGAGCATAAACCGTGTCCGACAAAAACTCTCACCCAAACCGGGAGTACCTCTGGTCCTCAGCCAGATTTAGCACATGAGCTGGGAAAGGGGACAAGAATGTGGGCCTGGGAAGTCACAGCCCGCACCCCAGGCTGGGGACTCACAGGACCCCTGCCTGGCTGGAGGGGACAGAATGGGCGGCGGTGGAAAATCTGTGTCTGCTCTGAGCCGCAGGGGCCGCGGCTTGGGAGGAGGAGCGGCAGCCCAGCCCCTCGTGGCCTGGCTCCAGCGGGAAGGAGGGAAGGGCCGGGCCGACTTCCCCACGGAGGCCGAGGACTGTCGGCAGAGGCACCCCTTATCAGAGCCAGCACAGAGAGGGTGTGGCCAGGTCCCACATCAGGAGGGACTTCCCGCTGTGTGGGCGATGACACCTTGCCAAGAGGAGAGCAGAATCTTCTGCTGCACAGACAGTACCAGGGAGAGGCTTCTCTGGGTTGCTTAGAAGCCAGTCCTATTTGGTTCATGAGAACAGACATCAGAATATCTTTCAAGTCCTACCTTAAAACCCTGGATTAGGGGGTAAAAGAGAAGTGAAAGTGTTGGTCACCCAGTCGCGTTTGACTCTTTCTGACCCTGTGGACTGTAGCCCACCAGGCTCCGCTGTCCATGGGATTCTCCAGGCAAGAACACTGGAGTGGGTCGCCATGCCCTCCTCCAGGGGATCTCCCCGACCCAGGGACTGAACCCGGGTCTCCTCCATGGCAGGCAGATGCTTTACTGTCTGAGCCACAAGGGAATCCAAGAGGGAAGAGCAGCTGAAAGTCAACACGACTGAAAGGCTTCAGCCAGCTCCTGTGCTAAGCCGCTGCCACTGCTCTCAGGGGTCAGAGCATTTCCTGCTTCTGCATCTCCCACTTCTCACACCCGCAGCTTGGAGACACGCTCTGTGCCTGTGGCCTTCCTGCCCCTAGAGGGAAGGCAGCTCCCCTAAAGTCACAGCAAGAGGCGACGCATTGAGAAGAGAATGGCCCTTTCCTCACTCTCGATCCCAAAGCCTGCCCTTGGTGGACAGCTTTGTCCGGGGGTGTGTCTTTCTGTCTGGTCCTCCGCTGTGCACCTTTTGTGAACTCTCTGACTCTGGCACAGAGAAGAGAGAGCTGCCCAGAGTGCCCTCCTTACCCTCTGCTCGGTTGCCCTCTCCCGGGCTGTGTGTTCATCCGCCCCTCTGGTATCACACCCCCAGTGCTCACACCTTGGAGCTAAATAAAAAGAGTGAAAGCCCCACTTCCAAGGGCAGACGCAACATCTGCCTTGGCTGAAGAAGGAATGCCATCTTTTGTCCCACCCGCAGCTGACATTCAGAGCAAGGCAACCGCAAGGGTGAAAGCAAAACAAAACTTGCAAGAGACTCTGCTGAGCTGCCAAAGGAACGGAGCACCAAAGGTCCTAGGCCTGGTGGGAGGGGAGAAGCGGGGAGGGTTCTCGGGTTCAGAAGACGCAGCGACTCTCGCTGCCTCCAGGATACCCTATGCCCTGCTTGGCAGCATTATGCCAGCTAAGCCAGAATCCCCGCTCCAGGCAAGGAGGAGCTGGCTAGGAAAGAATTCGGAGAGCCTGGAGTTGGCCTGGGAAAGCGCAGGCCTGAGGCTGTCATGCACCCTTGGCCTAATTCAGCCCTAGGCGCATAACTCAAAGCAGACAAGGAACTCCCAGGAGCAACATGGAATCCCCTGCGGGGTGGGCGGGGCTCAGCAAGGGCACTCTTTCTCTCCTGTCTTTCTCAACCATCTACCATCCCGCTGTTGGTGCTGCTTCCTATAGGTTTTGTGAAAACCTCCACCCCTCTACCACGTACTAAGTGTTTCTTTTTTGAAGCTCCTGGACTTGCCTCGGCTATCCTCATAGCAGTGTAGCTGCTCTCGGGCTGTTTGAGCTGGTTTGCTCCCTTCTCCTCCCTCAAAGATAATGAGGTGGAGGAAACTGGAGCCTATTATACAGAGTGAAGTAAGCCAGAAAGAAAAACACCAGTACAGTATACTAACGCATATATATGGAATTCAGAAAGATGGTAACAATAACCCTGTATGTGAGACAGCCAAAGAGACACAGATGTATAGAACAGTCTTTTGGACTCTGGGAGAGGGAGAGGATGGGATGATTTGGAAGAATGGCATTGAAACATGTATAACATCACATATGAAACGAATCGCCAGTCCAGGTTTGATGCATGATACTGGATGCTTGGGGCTGGTGCACTCGGATGACCCAGAGGGATGGTACGGGGAGGGAGGAGGGAGGGGGGTTCAGGATGGGGAACACGTGTACACCTGTGGCGGATTCATGTTGACGTATGGCAAAACCAATACAATATTATAAAGTAATTAACCTCCAATTAAAATAAAGGAAAAAAAAGAAAAACAGAGAGTCTTCTGCTATGAGTCTCTCTCATACCTTAAACTTAATATATCCACCCAAAGTGTGATGGGCAGAGAGGACCACAGACTGTTCATCTTGGCAGGCATGCCCATGTGACTGGTTTTTAGGGTAATTTACTTGACATCTTCAAGGTGATGGCTACGGGGCAGAGGGCATGAGGAGAGAGGCAGCTTAGCCGTGCTTCTAAGCTGAGCTGGATGGACTCCTAAAAGTGGACTGCTCATGAGTCTGAGCAAGCTCTGGGAGCTGGTGATGGGCAGGGAGGCCTGGTGGGCTGCAATCCATGGGGTTGCAAAGAGTCAGACACGACTGAGCGACTGAACTGAACTAACTGAAAAGTGGATTTTCTGAAACAGACTAATTTTCTATAACAGACTAATAAACAGACTAGTGATAGGGAGGAAAATCTCAGAGAAGCCAGTTACCCATTTTCCTCTCACATCCATTCTATCCCATCTCCACTTGCCAATTTCTTTATACACCCCCTGGCAACATTAACATTCTCCGAGGCAGTGGTCTCTAAACAGGAGGCATGCATTCATCTGTTGGAGCGTGGGAAAGGTACTAGAACTTTTTGGATTACTTCATCCACTCCTATTTCTTGAAGAGTCTACTGTGTAAATGATATTAGTGTTAGAAGTACTAACAGTAACACAGCAGCATGTAGTTGAACATTTACTGGGGCTACGTGTGCAATTTTCTCCCAGACTGACAATGCTACTAGAAATTTCAATATGCCGCACTGAGGAAGAGCCTAACCCCAGCACGTCCCAGCTTTTGGAGAAACAGTTCGTGGTGGGACATGCTGCTGGCCTCAAAAGGCACGGCAACAGAAGCACAGCAGAGACGCCGCTGAGCCCCAGAGCCATAGGGAGGCAGGAGATAGTAACCCAAACCCTACAGGTCATGAACCCAAAGTCAAAATCTGGGCTGTCTCCAAGCAGTTTCTTTCCCCTTCCTGCCATTTACTCCCCAAAGAACCCCAGCTCCCAAAACCTAGTAGCTGCTCAACAATTACGCAAGGCAGAGATGCTTGCCTCTTATGCCAGGAACGTTTAGTAAGTGGTAGCAATTACCTTAGAGCACAGCCAGGCCAGAGCTTCCCTAGACAGTCACATGACTGAGGAGTCCTATCTCCAGCTCCTAAGCCCACCTGTCCTCCCCTCCAGGTCCCCATAACACCATCATAGCACTATGACACTATTGCTGAAATCGACTTAATCTTTGTGTATTCTCTTAGTGCCTGTCAAGCCCTATGGAAGGAAGACCTGTCCCTGTTGTGTTCACCACTGTGTCCCCACTACCTGCTGGACACTATTTGTTCATGGTCATTGAAAAGAAATTAGAATCCCTGTGTCCTACGGCCAGACCTCAGCTGTGCAGAGGAGAAAAGAAACAGCAGGATGTAGAGGAAAGATGAAATAGAAATTCCCACCAATGTTCTTCTTGATCCAAATTCAATATAAATAGCCTTTGACTTTCTGAAGGAAGGCAGTTATTCAATGTTTAGTCAAGGCTCCCCTTCTCTGCCCTTTCTGGTCTGGGCCCAGGTCCCCCAAGCCCCCTAACTGTTGGCATAGCGCCTCCTCAGAAAACAGCATGCTTTCTCTGAAGAAGGGTAACGCAGCTGAGGACCCACGTGGAAAGGTTCTGTGGGGAAGGAGAATTCATACAACTTTCTAGCTGCACCAAAGAATCTCTCATCCAGACCTTCTCTTCTTCCTGCGCACCAAGGCAGACTAAGGAAAAGACTTCTTTCTTTCCCTCAGTTCAGTTCAGTCACTCAGTCGTGTCCCACTCTGTGTGACCCCATGAATCGCAGCACGCCAGGCCTCCCTGTCCATCACCAACTCCCGGAGTTCACTCAGACTCATGTCCATCGAGTCAGTGATACCATCCAGCCCTCTCATCCTCTGTCGTCCCCTTCTCCTCCTGCCCCCAATCCCTCCCAGAATCTGAGTCTTTTCCAATGAGTCAACTCTTGTCATGAGGTGGCCAAAGTACTGGAGTTTCAGCTTTAGCATCATTCCTTCCAAAGGACACCCAGGACTGATCTCCTTTAGAATGGACTGGTTGGATCTCCTTGCAGTCCAAGGGACTCTCAAGAGTCTTCTCCAACTCCACAGTTCAAAAGCATCAATTCTTCAGCTAACCCAGATGCCTAGGTTTCTGCGAACTTGGCCCAGCCCCTGACCCTCCTTCCCCTGAGTAGGGAGCCTGCTGGAGGAGAAGGAATTGCTTTGGTCGAATACAGCTAGACACAGCTTTGCTTGTACACACAGCTTAGTGCACAATCCTCACCCAGATCTCACAGACCCGCTGCCTGGTTAACCACCTCAGTAACCGCCTCAGGAACATCCCCAGTGCGTGATACTAGCTGCCTAATTTGAATCTTACTATGTGTGGGCTATGGTGCCAAAAGCTTTGTACACATAATTTCTAATGTTCATGACAATCTTTTTTAACAATTTATTTTTGATTGAAGAATAATTGCTTTACAAGACTGTATTGGTTTCTGCCATAGATCAGCATGAATCAGCCATCAGTGCACATAGGTCCCCTCCCTCTTGAACCTTCCTCCCACTTCCCACCCTACCCTCCCACCCCCCCCCCCCCCCCAGGTTGTCACAGAGCACCGATGTGAGCTCCCTGAATCACACAACAAGTTTGCACTGGCTCTTTTCCAGTGGTGTGTGTGTCTCCATGCCCTCTCTCCGCCGTCCAGCCCTCTCCTTCTCCCGCCCCTCCTCTCCACAGGCCTGTCCCCTGTGCCTGTGTCTCCACCGCTGCCCTGCAAATCAGCTCGTCGGTCCCATCTTTCTGGATTCTATGTATATGTCAGTAGATGATGCTTGTTTTTTCTCTTTCTGACTTCTTTCACTCTATAATAGACTCTAGGTTCATCCACCTCATTAGAACTGACTCAAATGCATTCCTTTTTATGGCTGAGTAAAATTCCATTGTGTGTGTGCACCACAGATTCTTGATCCATTCATGTGTTGATGGACATCTAGGTTGTTTCCATATCCTAGCTATTGAAATAGCGCTGCGATGAACATTGGGCTACATGTGCCTTTTTGAATTATGGTTTTCTCAGGGTATATGCCCAGTAGTGGGATTGTTGGGTCATATGGTGGTTTTATTCCTAGATTTTTTAAGGAATCTCCACACTGTTCTCCATAATGGCTGTATCAGTTTACATTCTCACCAATAGTGCAAGCTAGCTAAGTCACTTCAGTTGTGTCCGACTCTTTCTGACCCCATGGACTGTAGCCCACCAGGCTCCTCTGTCCGTGGGATTCCTAGGCAAGCCCCCAGTAGTGCAAGAGGATTCTCTTTTCTCCACACCCTCTCCAGCATTTATTGTTTCTAGATTTTTCGATGATGGCCATTCTAACCGGTGTGAGGTAATCTCATGGCAAACTTGAGAGGTACTTATTATCTTCATTTAAGTTGAGGAAATTGAGGATCAGTGACTCGTCTAAGGTTGCACATCTGGTTAATAACAGAGCGAGGATGTGAGGCTGAGTCAGACTGAGTCCAAAGCCCATGTGCTTCCCTGCACTTGGATCATGTTCCAGCACATATTTCCGTTTTAACTTGCACACAGATATTCATGCACACTTATACACAGACTATAAGCTGTTAACCACACCCAGCAGCCACACACTCACTAGCACTGTGCAACAGTGCCACCCCCAGATGTTGCCTAAAACCTTCTGGCTTTCAGGTGTAAACATGCACCATCAATGGGTGCACATCTACATGGGCTGACATATTCCCATACCTCCCTTAGCAGGCATGTAAACACAGGCAGACACACACACTCATATACTAATGGAAGGCTGATCAAAACACAACTCACAGGTTAAAGCCGTAAACTATGATGTAGAGAAGGTGACTGGCCACAGCTTCAGGGTTTGGGAAGAGGCCTCTTTGATCTTCCCATCTTAACCCAGTTCCTCACACACACACCCCTGTCCTCCTTTGCCATCCACCCTGCAGGCCCAAGCATGAAAAACCACGTGCACGTGGAAAAGCAGAGTTATGAGTTACAGCCTTGTGGTCTGGTTTTCCTCTGCCTATTTGCACCCTTGCCAGTGCCCTACCATTTGGGCCCTTTCTTTCCTCTATTTTTCTATTCTAATAGTTCTCAATAACTCATTTATGTCCTATTTCTGAGCCAGGGAAAGTTAAACAGACAAAAGTAAAGAAACTGTGTTGAGTGGTTGGCTGGGCTCAGAGCTCAGAGTTCCCTAGTGCGGTGCTAGATGGCCTGCCCCCATCTATCCTGGGAACTGAATCCAAAACAAGGCCCATGCCCACCCTCGTGCCTGTCTTTCCCAGTCCAGTAGGTGGAGGATTCCAGGGGTGTGGAGGGGTGTTTAGGCTCGCACTCTCTGGAAGTCATCGTGGATTGTTTTTCAAGAAGCCCTTTCTTCCTCGGGAGTTAAAGTCTCCCCCCTTGGCATTAGAGGAACCCGAAGGTGAGGTGTGCACTCGTTCAGCCCCCACCCCTCTTCCAGCTCCTCTGGTCCATCCCACTCCAATCTCCAGAGTGTTTCGGTGGAAGAACTGGTGGCAGGGATAGAGATGTTAGAGTTTCTAAGGTCCCACCAAAATGTCAGCTTCAGGAGCCCAGATCAATTGTTGAAGAAGACAGGGAAATGAAAGGAACGGAGTCAGTGAAACTGAACTTCATATTTAACGGCTGTCAGGCTCCCTGCCTGATGGCAGCAACTTGACATTTTAGTCCCCAGTGAGTGTCAGCTGCATCTTTATCATTCATGAAAAAGCCAGTCTCTGAAATGGTGCTTTATATGGATTAAAGCGTATTTTAAGCTTGTCTGCGGTGGCTGTGTGGAGGCCTTGCCTGACTGTTCTGTAAGTTTGCCTTGGAGGAGTAACAATTTAGACGAGATGTGTGGTCCCGTTTAAGAAAGGATCTACTTTGGCGGCCTGGCATGTAGGGGCTGGGAAATGATGCCTGGTTAGTATGTGAAAGGCTAGAGAGTCTCCTCAGACTCCCTGGGTTCAAAGGAGGCAGGCTGTGCAGGGGTGGTGCATTGGGAGGCCCCAGTGGCTGGCTGGGATCCCTAGGCCGTGTCAGGTAGGATCTTCCCCGTGTCCCGGTGTCTCGTGGGGCTTGTGGGATGAGGGGAGAGGCCCCACCCCCACCCCCACCCCCACCCCCCCCAGCACAGCCCAGCTCCAGCCCCTTGAAACCAGGAGGGAGTGTGGAGTGGCTGCAGCTTCGTCTCTGTAACTGAAACAGTCCTGAAGCCAGTGTTTGCTGGACGCCCGGAAGCCTCCGTGCCTTCTTTCTTCTAGCAGGGGCTTGAGGTCTAGAAAGGATAAAAATAAATCTACCATAAAAATAACTGCCCAGCGTGGGAGAGCAGAGGCGTGCCCCTTCTCCCACCATGGAGAGGGGAGGGTGTCGTCTCTCGCACTGGAAGTTCCCGGTCGGGCTGCTGTGGATGGCTGGTTGACTAGCCTCTGACTAGACCCTTTTCCTTCTCCCGGCCGTGCCCCTGCCTTCACGTGTTCTCCGATCCTTGAGCTGCAGCCTGGCTCTCCTCAGCCCCGTGTCACGGCCTCTCCAGAGCAGGCCAGGCCAGTGGGCTTCCGTCACTGTCGACCCTGTCCCCACGCGGGCTCTTACTTGAAGAAAATGCAGTCAGCCTTGTCTCTCCCTTAGGTGTTTAACAAAGCATATTCCTCTGGCCTCTTGAGCCCCCCGCCTTGAGTTCCCCAAATCACCTGTGCCAGTTCTCCGCAGCTTTCTTGAATGCAGACTCTACCTTTCCTTACTGTGCGTATCTACTGTTTCATCTGTCTAGAACACCAAACCTCCCCCCTGACACCCAGACCCAGTGCTTCTTTAAGACGGTCTTTGTCCTCACTGTTAATATGGGAACTCCTTTTATTAGAGGCCCTTCCCTACCTGACCCAAAGTGAGCCAATTATATTCCTTTCTGAGATTTTTGACTAAAAGGCCAAAGTGAAAATGAGGCTTGATTCCCTCCAGCAAGGACACTCAGAGGAATGAAGCTCTGGAAGTATGAGGTACTATGTTCCCTGCCACGTGAAAGAAGCCTGCCATCGTCAAGAGTAAAGCTTACGCGCAGAGAGCGGCAGAGCAGAAAGCTGAGGAGCGAGTTCCGGCAGCATTTGAACCAACTCGACCTCATATCCTGCCATGCCCTTGCTTTTCCCACAAAGGAGTTAGTTACATGACTCATTATCAATGCAGAATCTAGACTAAGTTGGGTGTTTTGATCACTTGTACTAAGTAATATAGTAATATAGAAACCTTTTAAGTCGATACATACCATTTCAGTTCAGTTCAGTCGCTCAGTCGTGTCCAACTCTTTGAGACCCCATCAATCCCAGCACGCCAGGCCTCTCTGTCCATCACCAACTCCGGAGTTTACCCCGACTCATGTGCATCAAGTTGGTGATGCCATCCAGCCATCTCATCCTCTGTTGTCCCTTTCTCCTGCCCCTAATCCCTCCCATCAGCAGGGTCTTTTCCAATGAAAATACACTCATTTCAGTGAATTTTATTCATTACTGAATACCTACTATTCAATTCAGTATACATTTATTGAATGGCTACTGTTTTAACATCCACTGGGCCTAGACGAGGCATACAGAGATAATAAAGCTTATCATTTAGTGGAGGAATAAAGATGTTCACAGCATAAAAACCACAATAGAAGGTGTTACAGTTATTCTTTATAAGCAGTTATTATTCTTTTAAATGTTTATTTAGGCCTGACTATGCGCTGGATAGTATATGGTGAAATTTGAAGTATGAAAATACTTCTCTGGAAATTCCAGGGAGTGATAACTTTTGACAAAAACATTAGAAAGCTCTAGGCAATAGATGGTATTTGGAGGTTCCTGAAAAATCTTGAAGAGTACGCTTTAGCCTGTTTTAGACTGGGGGAGTGGGGAGGGGCGCGGGGCAGGCTGGAGCGGTGAGCAAAAGTCCAGAGGTAGGAAGAGCAGAGAGTGGAGGCTGGGAGGCAGGCTTGGTATGGACTCTCCAGAGCCCTGAGTGGCCTCTTCAAGTCTATGTTTAGCAAGCTGGCTGTGGCAGCAGCGTGTAGATAGCTTGGAAACCTAGGTGGCAGGCAGGGATAACCCACACTCAGTGCAACGCTGGGCAATTTTATGTAGTGTAGTTATATATAACGTAGTCCTGTCCTCTGGAAGCCTCTGATCTAGTTGTAGAGACCCATAAAACAGATCACAAAACAAAGTGTGTGATTAAGTCCAAAGCTTGGATCCAGATGACAAATCCAATGAAGGTCTAGTGAAAGGAAAGCTGCTGATGGGCTGGAGCCTTTGGGGAAGGCTTTTCAGAGTTGGTGGGACTCCTGCTGGACTTCAAAATTCTATCCAAGGTCTCTCTTCTCATTCCCCTGCAGAGCAATTCTGGTGATGGCTGAAGGTAGGATAGACAGAGACACTCATCCAAGCAACATCTACCCCCATGCCCTTCGTGTGTCCTTATACATAACCCAAGACAAGGCTGCTGATGGAAAGGAAACTGGAAGACAGAGCTTAGGAAAGCAATTTGGTTGCAGGTTGGTCCCCAAAACTGGGGGACAAGAATGCCTGCTAGCAACTGGGAGTCAGTGTGCTAGGCAGAGATATCAAAACAGAAGCCTACAGAATGAGCCTGGGTCAAGATGACAGGTAATAAAAGAAGACCGCAGGTAGATAAGAACACGGATAGCCAAGACAAGCTCATCTGCTTGAACAAGGAACTCTCAACTCTGTGGTGAGCTTTGTTCCAGGAACCAGAAAGGGAGCACACTATCCAGGAAGGCAATAGTGATTTCAGCTGGGAGGGTGGTAATATGAGAGATACGCAAATCCCAGCAGCTGTCTCAGCAGCAATAGCAGCAACAAGCTGGGGCTATTTTTCCACTGCAGGAAACTTGCTGGGCCCTCCACAGGAGGTCAGGCTTCCAGCTCACCCCTTGCTGAGTGTGGGTGGTCATCTACCCTAGACAAGCAACAATTTCATTTTTTCTACTTCCTGGGATTTTTTGTGGAGAGGACTGGGTGAGACAACCTTTACTGAGATCGTTAGAAAGCATGTCAGCTGTAAAGGGTGTGAGGCAGGATTAAATCAAAGGATGCTTTCTCTGCTAACTGGAAGGAGCTGGTCTCAGGATCACCAGTCTCTGGCACCACAGAGGCCTTTGGGACTCAACTTTTATTCGCTGGATTTTGGGTGTTTTGCTGTGTTGCTGGTTCAATGCTCTGATTCTGGCAACAATGAGGCTTAGTAGGGGTGCCGAGAACTCCACCTCCTTCTGTGATCACAGGCAGAAGAGGGTGTATAGCGGGGAAAGAGTTGAGATGGGCAGTGGGAGAGTGTTCGATAGGAAAAACGTGTGTGTTGAGCCCCTCCTGGAGTGAAGGAATCCTCTCTTCCTCCTCTCTGCCTCCCTGGTGACTAAGCACACCTGAGGTGTCCGGGGCGTCCTGTGAATGGAGTGCAGGGTCTACCGCGGGAAAGCCTGGACCAGCAGAGGCGAGGGCCCGTAGCACTTTCGGGATCCAGCGCTTCTGCTGATGTGTAAAATTGGTTTGGTTTACTTGGGAGCATGTTTTACTGTTTCAATTTTACTCTTGTTCAGTTGTTTTGGAAACTTCAGTGGTTTGGTTTTAATTTCACTTTGAACTCATTAACTAGTTTTTGTTTTTTTTTAAACTCAAGTTTGGTTCGTGATTTGTTTTTCTAACAAAATATTTGTCTTGCATTTGTTTCAGTCTACATCAAATCAGGGTCATTTAAAAATAATTTTTGGTTAATGTCTGTGTTCAGTAGAGCTGAGAAAGTAAATGTAGAAAGAAGGGAACAAGTGATGACTTTTAAATTTAATTTTTAAACCTAATTAGAGTGTCAGCACTGCCTTAAGTGCTCATTAAGTTTCACACGACGGAGAAGAAGGCAATGGCACCCCACTCCAGTACTCATGCCTGGAAAATGCCATGGGCAGAGGAGCCTGGTAGGCTGCAGTCCACGGGGTTGCAAAGAGTCAGACATGACTAAGCAACTTCCCTTTCTCTTCACCTTCATGCATTGGAGAGGGAAATGGCAACCCACTCCAGTGTTCTTGCCTGGAGAATCCCAGGGACGGGGGAGCCTGGTGGGCTGCCGTCTATGGGGTCGCACAGAGTCGGACACGACTGAAGCGACTTAGCAGCAGCAGCAGCAAGTTTCAAATGAACATCAAAGAAAAGCCAATTGGAAGGATCCTTTCTGGCCTCCACGCTAGACAGGAAGAGTTTATAATCTGTCCCATCTCACAGGCCCTCTGTTCCAGAGTCTTTAGTAGCTCTTCCATGTTTGCCCAGTACTTGCAGTTTACATGCTTTTTCTGCATAGAATAATTGGATCCTTGCAGTAGCTGTATATGGTAGGGAGAATAGGGTATGAGCTATTATTCCCGTTTTCCAGGTGGGGAACTGTCGCTTGGAACAGGATTGCATGATATCACATAGTTTGTGTGGCAGGTCCTCTGCCTGCTCAGCCAAGGTGCTTGTCCCCTGTCTTGAGCTGACAGGCTTTCTCACCCTGCATACCTTGGGTCAGTTCTTCAGACTTCAGACCCTCTAGGCTCAGGGGGTGCTGTGGAGAGCTGGGGAGAACAGCCCTGGCTGGGAAGGGCTGCAGGAAAGAGGAAACAACAATGGTTCTGCCTCCATCCCAGGAACTGAATTCTAGCCCCTCCCATTTGTTCTCAAACTGACACTCGGTCCTAGATTCCAGAAATCCTCCTTCCTTCATGTTTTCATCTGGAGAAGACCACAGGAGGTGGGCCCTCGCAGAACCCCAGAGTCGAATTTGCTCAGCAGGGAAGGCTTAGGCTTAGGCTTACTCCAGGACCTAGGGCCCTTCAGTCCCTCCTGTTATTTAGGCAGCTCCTTAGCTCCCATCTTCATTTCCTTCCAAACACAGAGTAAGCTGAAGGGTTCCCACAGGGACCTGGGTAAATGCTTAGGCTGAGCACTCACCTTCCAGTCATTTCTCCAACTAATATTTACAATGGGCAAGCCAACTCACTTGCCTTATCTCCTTTCACTCTGGTGGTCCTATGAAGTAAGTGTCGTTACACTAATTTCATGGGAAATGAAGCTCAGAGAGGGCTTGTAACCAGTAAGTCACAGAGCTGGTTCCACATCTAGACATTCTGACCAAGCCTCTTGTGCCCACGTACTTCTGTTTCACTTGAAACGATGGACATGTGAGTGTGGTGTCCACACTAACTGAAACCACCCGCTCTGGACAGGCACCATAGTAACCACTTGTGTGAATTATTTTGTGATAGGAGGTCCTGGTAAGGAACACAGTACTAACAAGCCATCACCAACCGGAAGAGTTCAGGAAAGGTCATAAGGAGATGCAACGTGTCCTACCACCTCCCAGAATCCTCCTTGCTGGCAGCCATCTTGACTGAGCAATGCCTGCACCACCAGGAAGGACCCTGAGTCAGAATGATTGGCCAAAAACAACCCGGAAACGAATCCCATCGCCATAAAACTGTGAGCCACATGGCTGAGCAGTCCTCCTGGGTTCCCTCACCCTCCTGCTCTCCGCCCAATAAAGTCCTACCCAATAAAGTCCCTTGCTTTGTCAGCTGTGTTTCCTTGGGCAATTCATTTCTCAGTGTTAGACAAGAGCCCTCTTTCAGGCCCTGGAAGGGGTCCCCCTTCCTGCAACAAAGCCAGAGCGGCCAGTTCAGGGAGGAAAAAGAGATTTTTAAGTGTTTGGCTCGTCTGTGTGTCCATCTCAGTTTAACAGCCTCCAGAAAGCAAGGACTGAGGATGGTGAACATCTCTGTGACCGGTGTACAGGCTTTCGGTCAAGAGAGGAGGAAGAGGGACAAGAACACCCGCTCTGTGTGTTTAACCTGGGTGTGTGTGGGGGGCTGGGGGGAGTAAGCAGATGCAGGGCAGGCCCCAAGGTGAAGGCAGGGTTCTGAGGGTTGGGGTGCTCTCCCCCCAGTGGCCACCTCCTCCAGAGCTCTTGGGGCCTCAGCCTGACCTCTGGCTGTGTTGCACCCTGCGCTTCTAAGAAGTCACTCAGTCCACACCCCTGCCTCCAGGCAATCCTGCTAAGGCTCACCAGGTAGAGAGCCCTCTTTCTGAAAAGCGCCCTGAAGAAGGAGATTCTGCTGCCTGCTTGCATTACACATTCCTTTTTTTATCCATTAGAAATAAGTAAATTCTTCAGAAGGGCTAACCTGAATCCTTCTTATTCAGATCCTGGTCGGCACTCACCAGAAAGAGAAAGAGGATGATAAGTGAGATAGAGCACATTTTAAGACTTTTGCTCAGCTGTCTTCCCTGACACCCGACTCCACACTGGTATTTGGAGTCTGGAGCTCTGCCTTAAAGGCACTCTCGTCTGCTGGAGCTGGAAATGAGGGTACCAGAAAGAGTGCATCCACCAGGGTCGAGGACAGACAAAGAGGGGCTGCCGCAGCTGGTGGCCCCAGGCTGGCTCCCTTAATCTTAGTTTCTTCTGGGATTCAGTGGTTGTGGAGTGGAGAGAAAGTATGTCGGTAGGAAAAGCTATTTTTCTTTGCATTGTGTGGAGGGGTGTGGCTTATCTGACCAACTCAAGCTGATACAGACAATGTTCTATTTTTGGCTCCTTGAGTGACCTTTTGCAAAGTGTTCCGCTTCTATAGGCCTCGGTGGGCTCCCCACACCTGTGGCTTGGGAGCCTGGAAGTGGGATGCGTGCATGTCTCTCCTGGTGTGTGAAACCTGGTGACTTGGTTTGAAGCAAAGACAACGACAGCACTCTGAGCCAAGATCCTTGGGATAAGTTAGAAATAAAGTCAAATTCTGAAACTCTTCTTATCAGAGGAGCCTCCAGAGGTCATCTGGTTCTTCCCTTCCACATTCCAGGCTGGAAGGTTCTTGTCACCATCCAATCTAACTGATTCTATATGAAGAGAAAGTTGTTCCATACCCTTCCCCACCACTCCCAGTCTCTGTGAGGACTGGCCTCTATTCCTGCACTTTTCGTCGACCATGGTGGATGCAGCAACCTATGGGTGCATTCCAATGGGACCGCCTGCTTCTGGGGCCTTAGGGCTTCATTCACCATAGGAGTCCTTGGTGCCCACGTTGTCATCATCCTAGAATCATAGGCATTGGGGTATAACTTCTGCTTGCTAATTACCCCAGTGCCGTCAGCTTGATATCATCTCCATGAGATAACCAGCCTGGCAATAACCAACTTGTTAGGCTTCTTGTATGATAAAGGCTGAGAAATAGTTCTCAAAATAACTGTTGCTCAGATCTGCTTGCTCAGCCGTCCCTTAAAACTCAGCTCATGTGTCCCCTCCTCTGAGATGCCTTCCCTGAGTCCCCTCTCCCAAACACAAGGTAGGTGCCCCTCAAGGCTTCAAAAGTGTTCAAAGGTGACCCTTATTAAGGCACTTATTGTGTACCACAATGATGGCCTATTGCTGGGTCTCCTTCGCATTATACTCCAGGCTCCTTAAGGGCAAAGCATCTTACTCAATTCTATATTTCCAGTAGTTGATACAGTGCCTGGCACAACAGGTGCCTGACCATTTATTATGGCGAAAATGAATCAACAGCTGACTGAACACATGAATGAGTATAAACTGTGGTTGGTGCTAAAGGTTTGGAGTTAGTCACAAGAGCATCCCATCAGATTCCAGAGGCAGGCAGGCCGAGAAGTCTGCCACCTGGAGGTCTTTAAGGAGGAGCACCATGCTGTCTGCCTCTCTGTGTGTGTGTGTGTGTGTGTGTGTGTGCATGCGTGCGTGCGTGCGTGGTCACTCAGTCGTGTCCTTTGCATGCGATCCTTTGAACTCTAGCCTGCCAGTCTCCTTTGTCCATGGGATTCTCCAGGCAAGAATACTGGAGCGTGTTGCCATGCCCTTCTCCAGGGGATCTTCCCAACCCAGGAATCAAACCCATGTCTCCTGTGTATCCTGCACTGCAGGTGGATTCTTTCCCCACTGAGCCATCAGGGAAGCCCTGCCATCTGCCTGGTCTGGGCCAATTTTGGTTTTGCCAGGCCAGGGATGTAAGTCTCTGACCTTGCAAACCACAGATGTGAAACAAGGGAGGTAAAGAGTAGGGTCAAAGTTCTCCCTTTGGGAACTCACCCTCTGCTCCCTCATCTGTTTCTGAGGCTGCTTGTTGCAGGATAAAGTTGAAATGCTCAAAATCCTTTGACATAGGAAGTCTTGGGTGGGGTCTACACCCACCATTGATCATACACTTCTGAGTTCCCACTGTGATAAAAGTTTTAGTTAGGCTACTGTATTTGAGTCTATGAAAACTTGAGGGGCTAGTATCATCCTCATTTTCTTGAAGAGGAAAGTGAAGGTCAGAGAGGGTTGTTAACTTATCCAATGGCACATAGCTGGTAAGTAGCAGCACTCGGTTTCAAACCTAGTTTCCTTACTAGGAAGGAATGCCCATATTTTCTCTTCCAAAGCCTGGGGCCCGTGGCTCTTGGACTTCTGACTGTCCCACCCCCATCCCTCTGCCTCTACGTGCTCTCTCTAAGTATAGAGCTCACAAAACAGTTTATTTCTGGGTCTGGCATCTTGGTGGATAAACTCAACCCCGATGAGGTAACTGATGCAGTCTCTGCCATCCAGGGTGGGCTGGCATGGGCTAGCCATCACACACTGACTGCCACACACTAGCTAGCACAGCCACGTTTTCAGCTCCCTCTCCTGGATTCCCATTCCTTCCATCCCCTGCTCCTGAGTAACAACTTTTAACTTTGATAGGGAAATTAGGTAAGACAGCAATGCAGATTTCCCTTAGCAAGCAATAAATAATAGACTGTTTTATTTTGGCTAGGCTATGATATTTCAGAAAACAAGTTTAAAAATATCCCATAAAATGGTTATTTTCTGCATTATATAGATGTTCTGGAATAAAGGTTTTAGTCAGTACTTTTTACACATATCAGAAGATGCAATGTAAAAAAAAAAATTCCACTTGACGGTGGAAGATTAACTATATTAATTTAGTTCCACAAAATTTGTTTCTTAAGTGTGAATGAGTGTCCTCCAGTTTTACGTTTCTTTCTAGGAAAATGAGATTTCTTGCCTTAAAATCTTCAGCTCTTTGATAAGTGCCTTACTCCTTTTCAGAGAATTACTGTGGCTTGCATGATTTCTCAGGCAGGACTCTTGGTGTCTCTCTTTTTCATCTGGACTGGTTGTGAGTCCTGATCTTTTATAATGTCAGTATAGACACAGGAATCTTACAGAAAAATATAGTCTAGCTAGTTTTGTAAAGAAACACAAGTGTTGTTCTGTTATTCTTGATCACATTTTTGCCTTATATGAGAACGTTTTGGTTCATATTCTGCTCAACATAAATAATATTTATTATGCCTTATCAGTTATTTTATTTTTTACCATAAAATGCATTAATTATATTTACAAAGTTTGTATATTTTCTGTATTGAAATCTAATTCTTTATTGCTTCTTTTTTATATTTTCCTTTGTCTACAGGAATAATAATTGCATTTACAGTTGTTAGATGCCAACTGTTTTAAACACACACACATACATAATTTATTCTTCACAAAAATTCTATGAACTAGATGTCATTGTGTCTCAGATTGGGAAGACAAAGTTGGAAAAGTATAAGTAATCATTTCTAGGATACAGACCAAGTTAATGGTAAATTAGGGATTCATACTCAAGCAGGCTAATTTCAGAGTTCATAGATTTAAATTTATTTTATATATCACATAGCATTTTTACTACTTTCTTCATTAAAATTTTATATAACATAAAATAAACAGTAATTTTTCCAAACAATTGATGTCGTACTTAATTTTTATTAAAATAATCAAAATTAAGTGATTTTCACAATATAAAGCAAGTTCAAAAAAGGACACTAAATATGGAGTTTTTGTTATTCAGCTGCTCAGTCGTGTCTAACTCTTTGTGATCCTATGGACTGCAGCACACCAGGTTTCCCTGTCCATCAACTCCCAGAGTTTGCTCAAACTCATGTCAATTGAATAGATGATGGCATCCAACCATGTCATGCTCTGTCATCCCTTCTCCTTCTACCTTCAATATCTCTGAGCATCAGAGTCTTTTCTAAAAAGTCAGGTCTTCGCATCAGGTGACCAAATTATTGAACCTTCAGCATCAGCATCAGTCCTTGCAATGAATATTCAGGGCTGCTTGATTTCCTTGCAGCCCAAGGGACTCAAGAATCATCTCCAACACCACAGTACAAAAGCATCAATTCTTTGGTACTCAGCTATCTTTATGGTCCAAATATGGTCCATATGGTCCGTATATGACTACTGAGAAAACCATAACTTTGACTAGATGGACTTTGTCAGCAAAGTAATGTCTCTACTTTTTAATATGCTGTCTAGGTTTGTCATAACTATTCTTCCAAAGAGCAAGTGTCTTCTAATTTCATGGCTGCAGTCACCATCTGCAGTGATTTTGAAGCCCAAGAAAATAAAGTCTGTCACCGTTTCCCCACCTATTTGCCATGAAGTGATGGGACAGGATACCATGATCTTAGTTTTTAGAATGTTGAGTTTTAAGCCAGCTTTTTCACTCTCCTCTTTCCCATTCATCAAGAGGCTCTTTAGTTCCTCTATCCTTTCTGCTGTAACTGTGGTGTCATCTGCATATCTGAGGTTATTGATATTTCTCCCAGCAACCAGCTTGTGCTTCATCCAGCCTGGCATTTTGCATGGTGTACTCTGCATATAAGTTAAATAAGCAGGGTGACAATATATAGCCTTAATGCACTCTTTTCCCGATTTGGAACCTGTCCATGGTTCCACGTCTGGCTCTAAATATTGCTTCTTAACCTGCATTCAGGTTTCTCAGGAGGCAGGTAAGGTGGTCTGGAATTCCTATCTCCTGAAGAATTTTCCTCAGTTTGTTGTGATCCACACAGTCAAAGGCTTTAGCGTAGTCCACGAAGCTGAAGTAGATATTTTCCTGGAAATTTCTTGCTTTTTCGATAATTCAGCAGATGATGGCGATTTGATCTCAAGTTCCTCTGTCTTTTCTAAGTCCAGATTGAACACATGGAAGCTCTCAGTTCATGTACTATTGAAGCCTCGCTTGGAGAATTTTGAGCATTACTTGGCTAACATATGAAATGAGTGCCATTATGTGGTAGTTTGAACATGGCACTGCCTTTCTTTGGGATTAGAATGAAAACTGACCTTTTCCATTCCTGTGGCCACTGCTGAGTTTTCCAGATTTGTTGGTATTTTGAGTGGAGCACTTTAACAGCATTATCTCTTAGGATTTGAAAAAGCTCAGCTGGAATTCCATCACCTCCAGTAGCTTTGTTTATAGTGATGCTTCCTAAAGCCCACTTGACTTTGCACTCCAGGATGTCTAGCTCTAGATGAGTGATCATACCATTGTGGTTATCTGGGTCATTAATATATTTTCTGTATAGTTCTGTGTATTCTTGCCACTCTTCTTAATATCTTCTGCTTGTGTAATTTCCATATCATTTCTGTCCTTTATTGTGCCCATCTTTGCATGAAATGTTCCCTTGATATCTCTGATTTTCTTGAAGAGATCTCCAGTCTTTTCCATTCTATTCTTTTTCTCTATTTCTTTTCATTGTTCAGTTATGAAGGCTTTTAGGAACCCTTTTTCAAAATTTTATTAACTGTATTGTATGTACCTTAGCCTTATGGCAGAAAGTGAAGAAGAACTAAAGAGCCTCTTGATGAAAGTGAAAGAGGAGAATGGAAAAGTTGGCTTAAAACTAAATATTCAGAAAACTATGACCATGGCATTTGGTACTTCACTTCATGGCAAATAGATGGGGAAATAATGGAAAAAGTGACTGCATATTGAGGGGGCTCCAAAATCACTGCAGAAAGTGACTGCCATGAAATTAATAGATACATGCTCCTTGGAAGAAAAGTTATGACCAACTTAGACAGCATAGTAAAAAGCAGGGACATTATTTTTTCAACTAAGGTCCATCTAGTCAAAGCTCTAGTTTTTCCAGTAGTGATGTGTGCATGTGAGAGTTGGACCATAAATAAAGCTGAGCGCTGAAAAATTGATGCTTTTGAACTGTGGTGTTGGAGAAAACTCTTCAGAGTCCCTTGGACTGCAAGGAGTTCCAGCCAGTCAATCTTAAAGGAAATCAATTCTGAATATTCATTGGGAGGACTGATGCTGAAGCTGAAACTCCATTATTTTGGCCACCTGATGTGAAGTACTTACTCATTGGAAAATACCCTGATGCTGGGAAAGATTGAAGGCAGGAGGAGAAGGGGATGACAGAGGATGAGATGGTTGGATGGCATCTCCAATTAGATGGTCATGAGTTTGAGTAAGCTCCAGGAGTTCGTGATGGACAGGGAAGCCTCGCATGCTTCAGTCCATGGTGTTGCAAAGAGTCAGACACAACTGAGGAACTGAACTGAACTGCATTTTATGTGCATGTAATAACCACTTTTGTACAAATATATTAAACAAATAAAAGACATGCAGTTAAAACCTATCAGCAAATCACATGATTAACAATAAAAAATGTTAATAATAAAGTTCACAGAACTAATGAATTTTAACTACAAGAGAGAAGAATGAGGGAATTGACTTCATTAATATACTAATTAAAACTTATGAACTAGACTTCTGCTTCTGGCAATAATCAAGTAAAATGTTCAGACTTAACCTCAATCATTCTTGGGTTGGGAACATCCCCCAGAAGAGGAAATGGCAATCCACTCCAGTATTCTTCTCTGGAGAATCCAATGGATAGGGGAGCCTGGCAAGCTAAAATCTATGTGGTCGCAAGAGTTGGACATGACTGATCAATTAAGCACACAACCTCAACCATGAACAATTAGAGAACAGGGGAAAACACCCAAACAAAAATAGACTGTAGATAATTGATAGCATAAGACTGTGATCACCCAAAATGGAAAAATAAGGAATGTGAGAAATAAAATTGCTTAGAGACACATTACAGAGCATAGACAGAGATCCCAGGTAGAGCTCAGCAATATCACTGAGCTAAGCATATAGGTAAAGAATCCACATGCAATGCAGGAGATGCAAGAAGCGCAGGTTCAGTCCCTGGGTTGGGAAGATCTACTGGAAGAGGGCATCACAACCCACTCTAGTATTCTTAACTAGAAAACCACATGTAGAGAGGAGCCTGGCTATCTACGATCCATAGGATTACAAAGAGTTAGACATGACTGAAGTGACCGAGCGCAGGCATGGAGCGAGCATATAGAGATTAAAATTTAGGTGCACTGAGGTAGTTGTAAGTTGTAAGGCATAGTTCAGTATAAGAGGAACCTATGTGGAAAATGAGCATTAAAACTCTGCATGGCAATTTTTCTGAGTCTTTGAAGAATACTTAATTGCATATAGGTACAATAAAAATTTATGAGACTAGGAAAAAATGATAGGGTGATGGTATAAGCTAGAAAATTCTCAGATATTACATGAGCTACAGAGATATTCAAGATCCAACAGCCTTACTGGAGAGCCAACTGTCAACAACCTTTGACATTCAGTAAGATTCTTAGTTCTTTCAGTATCCTATCATTTTGCCTTTTCATACTCTTCATGGGGTGCTCAAGGCAATAATACTGAAGTGGTTTGCCGTTCCCTTCTCCAGTGGACCACATTCTGTCAGACCTTTCCACCATGACCTGGGTGGCCCCACATGGCATGGCGTAGTTTCATTGAGTTAGACATGCTGTGGTCCATGTGATCAGATTGGCTAGTTTTCTGAGATTATGGTTTCAGTGTGTCTGCCTTCTGATGCCCTCTCGCAACACCAACCATCTTACTTGGGTTTCTCTTATCTTGGACGTGGGGTATCTCTTCACAGCTGCTCCAACAAAGTGCAGCCACTGCTCCTTACCTTGGACAAGGGGTAACTCTTCGTGGCCGCCCCTCCTGACCTTGACCATGGAGTAGCTCCTCTTGGCCCTCTTGCACCCACACAGCCACCACTCCTTGGACGTGGGGTTGCTCCTCTGCAGGTCAGGAAGGAACAGTTAGAACTGGATATGAAATAACAGACTGGTTCCAAATAGGAAAAGGAGTACGTCAAGTCTGTATATTGTCACCCTGCTTATTTAACTTATACTCAGAGTACATCATGTGAAATGCTGGGCAGGAAGAAGCACAAGCTGGAATCAAGATTGCCGGGAGAAATATCAATAACCTCAGATAGGCAGATGACACCACCCTTATGGCAGAAAGTGAAGAGGAACTAAAAATCCTCTTGATGAAAGTGGGAGAGGAGAGTGAAAAAATTGGCTTAAAGCTCCACATTCAGAAAACGAAGATCATGGCATCTGGTCCCATCACTTCATGGGAAATAGATGGGGAAGCAGTGGAAAGTATCAGACTTTATTTTGGGGGGTTCCAAAATCACTGCAGATGGTGACTGCAGCCATGAAATTAAAAGATGCTTACTCCTTGGAAAGAAAGTTATGACCAGCCTAGATAGCATATTAAAAAGCCGAGAAGTTACTTTGCCAACAAAGGTCCATCTAGTCAAGGGCTATGGTTTTTCCAGTGTATGGATGTGAAAGTTGGACTGAGAAGAAAGCTGAGCACTGAAGAATTGATGCTTTTGAACTGTGGTGTTGGAGAAGACTCTCGAGAGTCACTTGGAATGCAAGGAGATCCAACCAGTCCATCCTAAAAGAGATCAGTCCTGGGTGTTCATTGGAAGGACTGATGAAACTGAAACTCCAATACTTTGGCCACCTGATGTGACGAGATGACTCATTGGAAAGGACCCTGATGCTTGGAGGGATTGGGGGCAGGAGGAGAAGGGGATGACAGAGGATGAGATGGCTGGATGGCATCACTGACTCAATGGACATGAGTTTTGGTAGACTCTGGGAATTGGTGATGGACAGGGAGGCCTGGCGTGCTGAGATTCATGGGGTTGCAAAGAGTCGGACATGACTGAACGACCGAACTGAACTGAACTGAACTGACAGAAGATTCTTAGGAGGTTAATATTTTAGTAGTAAGACAATGACAGTAGTAAGCCTAATTTGTCTAGACTGGAAGTAAGATTATTGGTCATAATAAGCCATAATAAACCATATTAAACTGGTCTACAGCTTTGGTAGATTTACTCTGTGGAATAGAAACAATACCAGAAGTTACACATATATTAATATTATATTATTTTTTGATTTCATTCAAAGACATGCAAATAACTTCAAAAGAAATCTTTATTTATCATGGTCCTTATGCATAGATTTGGGCTTCCCAGGTGGCTCAGTGACAAACAATCTGCCTGCCAATGCAGGAGCTGCAGGAGACGCAGGTTCGATTCCCAGGTCAGGAAGGTTTCCCTGGAGGAGGAAATGACAATCCACTCCAATGGGAAATCTCACAGACAGAGAAGCCTGGTGGGCTACAGTCCATGGGGTTGCAAAGGGTTGGATATGACTGAGCGACTGAACATGCAGCAGAGCATACATAAAGTTAGGTAAAAATGAAGATTTGGAGGAAGTCAACATTATTTGTCAAGAGGAAAGGAAGTTTGTAATTCTCTAGGAAATCACCAGGGAAGGCAATGGCAACCCACTCTAGTTCTCTTGCCTGGAAAATCCACCACGGAGGAGCCTGGTAGTCTGCAGTCCACGGGGTTGCTAAGAGTCGGACACAACTGAGTGACTTCACTTTCACTTTTCACTTTTGTGCACTGGAGAAGAAAATGGCAACCCACTCCAGTATTCTTGCCTGGAAAATCCCAAGGATGGGGAAGCCTGGTGGGCAGCCGTCCATGGGGTCTCACAGAGTTGGACACGACTGAAGCGACTTAGCAGCAGCAGCAGCAGCAGCAGCAGCAGCAGAAAAACACCAGATGACAGAGAACTAAATTTATAGTTTAATTTCATGTATTTTTATACAGTATTTCTAGATTTCCTAAAATTACTCACTTATATCATTGAGACAGTCTCACAGAAGCCTTCTAATACTTAGCCTATATGGAAATAAATTGAAAACAATGGTCTTTGTCATAACCATCACAATATATGTGTGTGTGTGTGTGTATTATATAAACAAAGGAATCAAGTACTCAGGAGTGATATATACCCATTAAAACAATGAGACTAGTAGAAGTTAATTGTTTAAGTTTTAGCCCTTTGTCCAGTTACTTTGCCAAATGCTTATGTTTTAATTGAACTAAGTATGAAAAGTGTGTGGAGATCAGCCAGACAATTTATTAACTCTTAAGTTGAGCCATCAGTCTGCTGAAAGGCTAATTAGGCCAATCTGAGAAGCTATCAACCCGATAATTACTCAGACTAACTATATTAATCATCTAAAATATGTTCATGAGAAACTGATAATGTCTAACCTTGTGGCTTTGCAATGACCTTAGTTCAATGAGAAAATGAAATCCGTGTATGATTCACTGAATCAGACAGAATAGGACTTCTTACAGCACATGTAAAGATAAAGCACAGGTATAGACTCTTTAAAGCACATGTAGACCCAAAATTGGTGAGATGAAATGAGTTTTAAAATATTTAATCATCAATGTCTTGACCCAAATAAACAGTGTTAGATATATCTACATTACATGGTAATGAATGATGAGGTTATTACTTGGAGATTTTTTCTTCAGAACTCTATGTATATTGATGTGTGCACGTGTGCATATGTGTGTGTGTGTATACATGTGCATTTTAGAATTTACATATCTATGTGAATAATCATTTTTATCAGCAACATATATTAAATTAAAATGAATTCAATGCATTTATTTAAAGGGCCTGTTATACACCAGACATTAATATTGTTGTTTAGTTGCTGTCATGTCCAACTCCTTTGCGACTCCATGGACTGCAGCCTGCCAGGCTCCTCTGTCTGACATTCTGTCTGACTCTTCTGTCTGGGATTCTCCAAGCAATAATACTGGAGTGGGTTGCCATTTTCCTCCTCCAGGGGATCTTTGCGACTCAGGGATCAAACCACATCTCCTGAATCAGCAAGTGGATTCTTTACCACTGAGCCTCCAGGGAAGCCCAGGATTAATATTAGATGGTGGGAAACTATGGGTGAAAAAGAAGCAGTTGCTTGAGGACAGCAGTAGAAAACTACATAATAATAAGATGCAAAATAATTTAAACATACTATTTCTACTCACATATAAAAGCAATATTCATTAAGAGTCAGAGAACATTCACCACCGAGCTGAAGCTTAATGTCTACAGGCAGCAGTCAGGACAGGAAGACTGCAGCAGACTGGGAGCCCAGGGGCACCAGCTGCAACTGCTCTGCCACTTTAGTCACATGGGTCAGCAGATCTAATGGGGCCTGAAGCATTATTGGCCGATAGAGAGGTTGTTCAGCGCAACTGGCAGGTCCCTATAGGTGAATCACATCTCCCACCCTTAGGGTTTTGGAGCAAAGCCCAGACATCATCTATGGAAAAGGAGTGTCCTTTTGAACATAGCTTTTGGTTTGTTTCTGGGTCTTAATAGAGACTAAAGCTTACCGTGGACTGTCCATCATGAGGCAAGATATTCTGAGCTACCGAGGCACAAAGTCAGGCCCGTGTGACAGTGCTCCATTAACAAATGGACGTGGGGATGGAGGAGACAGGGCTGAGCAGGGCTGAGGGGAAAGTAGCTTGTGTGAGGGGGTGGCTCATATGCCCATGTGAGCCATGTGTCACAGTCTTGAGCCCAATAAAGACAGTACTGTGGGATATAGAGAGGCCACCCAAAGCTGACAGCTGGGCCACCTAGTTTCTGTCTGGGGGTACCTCTAAAGGACGGGGCTGAATGGAGACTCCCCCAGGAGACTAGTAACAGAGCACGGCCAGGTGCAGACCTCAGCACAGCCGTACCTGTGAGCTATTACTCTGCACCCTGTTACCAGGCAACAGGTCCTGTTCAGCCATTTGCAATGAGCTCCTCCCCAAAGGAAGCAACTGTCAGTGAGTGACTGTTAGTGGGGACATTAAGCCAAGGTCAGTGGAGCAGGGATCATAAAGAGGACAGTGAGGTAACAGTTGGATTCCCGGCTTCTCCCCAGGGTGCTCCAGTCCATCCAGCCTTGGGCCAGTGGTGATCTGGGGGTCCAGGGGACATGTGGGAGGCTGTGTCTTGCTGACCTCCAGAGCCCTCACTGTGGCCCCCACTGGCCAGGCCCAGGCCTTGAGGAGGCAGTTACCCTCTCCATGCCTCTGCCACCTCCTGGCATCACCATCTGCCTGGGATGTCATCTGCAGGACCTGCTCCCAGGCTCCCCATCTTATAGTCGGATACGACTGAGCTACTTCACTTTCATGCATTGGAGAAGAAAATGGCAACCCACTCCAGTGTTCTTGCCTGGAGAATCCTAGGGATGGCAGAGCCTGGTGGACTGCAGTCTATGGGGTCGCACAGAGTGGGACACGACTGAAGCAACTTAACAGCAGCAGCAGAGGAGCCTGAGGGCGAGCTGGGTTTGGCGCCTGGCTCCGTCACTGATGATGGCTGAGCAGGGTCTGAGGACCCAGCACTGAGGGCTCTCCAGCTGAGCTCTGACTCAGCCAGGACTGGATCCTGGTGGGTAAGGCTTGCCTCAGGACCTGCCCTCTCTTGTCAGAACAGAAACTGACACTCATGAGATATTAGGGGAACCTGACCATGACCTGACCTCCAGAACAAGGGCTCTGACACTAAGATGTTTAAACAACTCACCACCCCTCTGCCTCACCTTCCTAGGAAAGGGCTTCACTGAGAGCTTTCAAGGAGTTTGGGGGTTTTAAGGCATGAGGCACTCCTTTCCGTGCAGGGCCCTCAGTACAGCTTTCTGGGCTCCACACCCTGACCTTTTGTTCTTTTTTAGCCTCCCTGTGTGTTGGGTACATGGATGTGTTTTTCAGTAAAAGGCAGAGCTTCAGTCAGGGTAATTGCCTGTTTGTTTTTGCCTAGAAGGAGAGGCATCAAATGACCAGCTCTATACTAATTTATGAAATGTGGCCAAAGGTTTGGTGGAATGATCAGCGGCACAATTGTAAGATCCATGAAAAAAACAGTCTTGAAGATAGTATGTAGATAGATGTCTTTGGAAACAGGATAGGAAGATATTTGTGTTCTATATGGATTAGTAAAAAAGAAAAAAAGAGATAGAGGGACTTTAGCAATCAAGTGACTAAGCCGGCCTCTACTATGAATGTCTGTCAGCGTCCTGCGCAGCCACCTCTCCCCTTGCTCAGTGACTCATGAACAAAGCAACCCTGGTGACAAGGATGGGATCAGCATGAGCTTAGCAATGCTGAATTCCACCCTCAAGTCTGGCCTGGCTATAGACACTGTTGAGTGTCCATATCCCAACAATGGAGACTGACCCTGAGTTCTCTGAGGTGATCAGCCAGCTATCTGGTGGCAGGCTGACAACATTAAATCCCTTTCTTTATTGAATTGTGTAACATCTTGCTTTTACTGGAAAATACACTTACTCAGGAAATGAATTTGCTTTCCTTGTCCACAGTGCTTCCCCACAGACTACCATGACTGCTATATCCACTGTCACGGTTTCTCACACAGCTTTGCTTCTGAATCAAATTCTCCAGAGTTCCTTTTCTAGTGTGTTTCTACACTGGATAGGCTACAAGAGCTACACACCTGTGAAATTTCAAGGAGACTTTGAAATAACTAGTTTATAGTGCACCCACACACCTCCCAATGACTCAGTTACACACTCATCTATGCATTGCTGTGTAGAAGTTTTGCAGCTGCAATTAAATTGATTTAATTAATCAGTCTTAAGCAGTCAATTTTATTAAAAGATATATTATCCTGGGTGAGCCTGACTTAATTAATCAAAAGGTCTTTAAAAGAGGGTGTTTGTGTGCTCAGTCACTGAGTTGTGTTTGGCTCTTTTGTGATCTCATGGATTGTAGCTTACCAGGCTCCTCTGTATTTCCCAGGCAAGAATACTGGAGCAGATTACTATTTCCCTCTCTAGGGGATCTTCCCCACTCAGGGATCAAACCTACATCTCCTGCATTGGGAGGCAGGTTCTTTACCATTGGGCCACCATGGGAACCCTGTCAAAAGAGGCTAGAACCTTTCTATGTCCAGAGATTCCAGGCTTCAGTTTATGATTTCATTTCCCATTTCATGAGTTCATTTCATGAGTTGATTTCCTGTTATGATTTTTAGTTACTGACTGTATGCCTTGCCAGCTTCCTCTTGTTTAATCAGTCACCACAAATGTGTGAACTAATCCTTGTAATAAATATTGCTTCTTTTATTGAATTTCTCTGCACAAAAGTAATACATGATATTAGAGATTATTTCTAACACCATGAAAAGCATTTTTATATTAATTACATTTCTTTATTTTTGATTATAATTTTTACAACTGATGGATCAGTGTTGTCACATGATTATTAAGTAAGCACCATAATTTATATTAGGATTCACTTTTTCTGTTGTACAGTCCTATGGGTTTTGACAATTGCATCATGCCATGTGTCCACCATTGTAATATTGTATGGATAGTTTTAGGACCCTAAAGAGCCCTGAGCTCCACTTATTCATCCCTGTTTCTCCTCACCTTCCACTAAACTCTTCCACCAAACTTCTGGCAAACCCTGATCTTTTTAACACATGTAGAGCTTTGCCTTTTCCAGAATGTCATATGGGTGAAAGCACTTATTTATTCAGGCTTTTGAGAATAACTTCTTTCACTGAATAATATATCTTTAAATCTTCTCCATTTCTTTCAAGGCTCAGTAACTCATTTCTTTTTATTGCCAAACAATAATCTATTGTATGGATGTATCACTATTATTCACTTATTATAGGACAACTTGATTACTCCAAATTTTTGGCGATTATGAATAAAGTTACTCTAAACATTTGTGTGAAGGCTTCCATGTTTTCAATGCATTTGGATAATTAGGAATGCGATTGCTAGATCATATGCTAAGTAACCTATATTTGGCTTCATAAGAAACCCACAAAGTGTTTGTACCATTTTACATTCCAATAGCAGTTAATTAACTGAGTTCCTGTAGCTCTAAATCTTCACCAATATTTGTTGTTTTCTGTTTTTTGGAGTTTATCCATTCTGATAACTGCATAGTAGTATCTCCTTTTAATAGAAATTAATTTTTCATTCTTTCTTACTTTACTTTAGACCTTATTTTTGTATTTATTTATTTAGTAGTGTAGCTATAGTCTAGTACCTGAAAACGTTAATCCTAGAACCAGGTTTCTTAGATTCAAATTCCAATTTTACCTTTTACTTCTTGGGTGACATAGGCTAAGTACTTAACAGGTGCTTTAGTAACCTTACAGGCTTATCCAGTAAAGAGCTCAGATGCTAAAGAATCCACCCGTAATGCAGGAGACCTTGGTTTGATCCCTGTGTTTGACAGATCCCCTGGAGAAGGGAATAGCAACCCACTCCAGTATTTTTCTTTGGAGAATTCCATGAACAGAGGTTTCAGTCCTTGGGGTCACAAAGAGTTGGACAGGACTGAGTGACTTTCACTTTTTTCAGTAGCCTTGCAGATAAGATCTACCTCACATAGTTGTTATGGTAATTAAGCTTAGATTATTATGGAGCACATAAATAACAGTGAGTATCTGGCCTATACTAAACTCTTTTATTGTTTAATTGTATAAAATAACTTCATTTTTTTATCAATAGGAAACAAATTAGAATGTAAATAATTCCAAATACTGATAAAATAATGGCAATTATTTTAAGTTTAAATTAACTTTTAGGGAAACTCATTCACATAATAATAGTATTCCTCCCTTTCTGCATCATTACCATACTCAGCTATCAGTACAGTATTTAAATTGTTGATGCAGTGCCTTTACAGTTGTAGGTCTTTCGCAAACTTTTAACTTGAGAAAGGCAGTGTAAAGAATTATTTTTATTTATTTATTTTTTTAATGGGAGGGAGAAGGATACATTTTAACTGGTGCTAATTTGTAATTCAGCTTGGTCATGACTTTGACCTGATGAAACTGAGTTTAGTATAATAAATGAAATTGCAAAGTTCAAGATTTTGATCCTACATTTATTGTTAACAATTCAATAAACTGAATCTTAAAATTTCAATTCTCTGTAGAAGATGCCACAGCTAAGCATCTTAATTTCAATATATAAGCAGATTGTTTTTGGTACTCTGATTAATCTACCACAACTAAATAGCCTGTGGCCTGACCCTAGCAGGGCGCAAAGTTCAGAGGCTTTATTATTACACACAATGTGTCTTCTGCTTTAATTTTCTAATGGACAGTAACTCTAAGTCACTTATGCAAGGAACTGACTTAAGTTTCATGGCCTTGAAAAATGTTGCACCTCAATGTAAATTAAAGATCTAACAGCTTTAACCATTTTGGGAGCACTGTCAGTAACGTATGTCCTAAATTTGGCCATTTTCATATTAACATTGTTGAGACTTATAGGACTTCCTTGGTGGTCCAATGGTAAGGACTCTGAACTTTCACTGCCCAGGCCCAGGTTTCAGTCCCTGGTTGGGAAACCAAGATCCCACCAGCCACAAGGTGTGGGAGAACAAACAAACAAACAAACAAAAAACACCTCCCTCCAAAAATATTATTAAACCTCAAAACAAAGTTGTGCTTGACATGGGCATCATGTTTAAGAGGTTTTCTATCACATCAAAATTTTCATTGACACCACCAAATGATAGAGCTAATTGGATTTTACTATATATATATATATATATATATATATATATATATATGAAATGGCTTAATTTTTTCATAGAACTTGTCCTGTGAATTGTCAACCTTATCATGACACTGAGTAATGCTGTTTGTCTTCAAAAATGTTATTTGTGTTTATGGAGTGTGGGGCATGATTTTTCTCCTGCATTCAAGCATTCAAGAGATAATCTCTTATAAACTCTCCATTCCTAAAAAGTTTTAATGAAGAGAGGATATTTTTAAATCCTACATAATTAGATTTTATAGCATAACTATTTATATTTTTTAAATTCTGATGTTTTACAAATCTGGGGAATTTCCAACTATCCTAAGAAATACCACTGGAAAAAAAATGAAAAAAATAATAAAATAAAAATCCCTGTACTACTCTGTGCTCCTATCTTGGCAATGGAAAGCACATTTCTGAAAAAAGAGTTTATTTCAACAACTCAAATATCTTTAAGGTAAATATTGACCTAAAACTTGCCTTATCATACAGCCATACAAAAATTAGATAGAGTACAAAAAAAGCATTCAGAATTTTTTATCTAATTGATCAGAGCCAAAGGGCCAGTGATTCTTTTTTTAAATATTGAACTAATATAGAAATAGTGAAACATACTTTTGTGGTTTGTAAGTGAAAGCCATTCCTTAAATGATTATATTTATCCAATTAAATTTTAAAATCCTAGTTTTCAAACAATATTGAAAACAGATTAAGAAAAACTTTTTGGATATTTTCTTTTTTAAATGATAACAAATGGCATTTTATTAACTTCTTAATAAATTATACACAATTTAGAAACACTTGCCATGCACACCATTCTTTTGTTTGCTTGTTTAATTGGAGGCTAATTACTTTACAATATTGTGGTGATTTTTGCCATACATTCACATGAATCAGCCATGGGTGTACACGTGTTTCCCATCCTGAACCTTCCTCCCACCTCTCACCCCCTCCCTCAGGATTATCTCAGTGCACCAGCCCTGAGCACCCTGTATCATGCATCAAACCTGGACTGGTGATCTGTTTCACATATGGTAATATACATGTTTCAATGCTATTCTCTCAAATCATCCCACCCTCGCCTTCTCCCACAGAGTTCTACAGTCTCTTCTTTACATCTGTGTCTCTTTTGCTGTCTCACATATAGGGTCAGTGTTGCCATCTTTCTAAATTCCATATATATGCCTTAATATACTGTATTGGTCTTTTTCTTTCTGACTTACTTGTCTCTGTGTAATAGGCTCTAGTTTCATCCACCTCATTAGAACTGATTCAGCTGCATTCTTTTTAATAGCTGAGTAATATTCCATTGTGTAGATGTACCAAAGCTTACATGTCCATTCATCTGCCGATGGACATCTAGGTTGCTTCCATGTCCTAGCTATTGTAAACAGCATGCACATCATTCTTGAACATTTTCTTATAATTGTAAATGTTCAGATAACTTCACTGTATTCCACAATGACATTTTCAAAGTTTATTTTCCATAAAGGAACAACTGTGAGAAAGATAAATCAGTATCGATATGCTGTTTTATTGCCTTCCAAAGCAATCTGTGGAACTGAATAACTGCAATTTTGACCTCTATGTTAAATGATCAATCAGCTAAAACATATTAAAAGCTCTTGATATGACAGACAAAAGAAGATAAAATTGTTCAACGAAATTGCCAGAGATTTATTGACTTTATTTTTTAAATCTTTATTTGCACAATGACAGATATAAATATTTGAATTTTTCATTAAATTTATCTAGTAAATACTTATGTTCTTTCCCAGTGGCCATGTGCAGTTGTGAGACCTGGACTGTAAAAAAGGCAGAACAGCAAAGAATTGATGCCTTGGAACTGTGGTGCTATAGAAGATTCCTCAAAGTCCCTTGGACAGCAAGGAGATCAAACCAGTCAATCTTAAGGGAGATCAACCCTGAATTTTCACTGGCAGGACTGATGCTGAGGCTGACTTGCCAGCATTTTGGTCATCTGGTGAAAACAGACAAATCACTGGAAAAGTTCCTGATACTGAGAAAGACTGAGGGCAGATGGAGAAGAGGGTGTCAGAGGATGAGATGGCTGCAGGGCATCACCAATGGAATTAACATGAACTTGGGCAAACTCTGGGAGACGGTGAGGGACAAGGAGGCCTGGTATGCTACAGTCAATGGGGTTGCAAAGAGTTGGACATGACTGGATGTTTGAACAACAACAATAAATCTTTATTTAGCAGCTATCATATGTTAAGTACTATTCATTTGGGATCTAGAAAAGGAAAATATAAACACCCTTTAATCTCATGGTACAAAATTATTTTGAGAAGACAGATATTTAAAGGGAAAAAAGTAAACATATCACATTGTATGCTCAGCCCAGATCAGTCGCTCAGTCATGTACAACTCTTTGTGACCACGTGGAATGCAGCACGTCAGGCTTCCCTGTACATCACCAAATCCCAGAGCTTGCTCAAACTCATATACATTGAATCAGTGATCCCATCCAATCATCTCATCCTCTGCAATCCCCTTCTCCTTCTGCCTTCAATCTTACCCAGCATCAGGGTATTTTCTAATGAGTCAGTTCTTTGCGTCAGGTGGCCAAAGGATTGGAGTTTCAGCTTCAACATCAGTCCTTCCAAAGAACATTCAGAACTGATTTCCTTTAGGATGGACTGGTTGGATCTCCTTGCAGTCCAAGGGACTCAAGAGTCTTCTCCAACCCCACAGTTCAAAAGCATCAATTCTTTGACACTCAGCTTTCATTATTATTCAACTCCCACATCCATACATAACTACAGGAAAAATCATAATGTTGACTAGATGGACCTTTGTCAGCAAAGGTCTCTCCTTTTTACCATGCTGTCTAGGTTGGTCATAGCTTTTCTTCCAAGGAGTAAGCCTATTTTAATTTCATGGCTGCAGTCACCATCTATGGTGATTTTGGAGCCCAGAAAAATAAAGTCAGCCACTGTTTCCCCACATATTTGCCATGAAGTGATAGAACCAGATACCATGATCTTAGTTTTCCAAATGTTGAGTTTTAAGCCAAAATTTTCATTTTCCTCTTTCATTTTCAGCAAAAGGCTCTTTAGTTCTTGTTTTCTGCCAGAAGGTTGATGTCAGCTACATTCTTGCGGTTATTGATATTTCTCCTGGCAATCTTCATTCCAGCTTGTGTTTCACCCAGCCTAGCATTCGCATGATGTACTCTGCATATAAGTTAAATAAGTAGGGTGACAATATACAGCCTTGACATAATCCTTTTCCTATTCTAACTGTTGCTTTTTGACCTGTATACAGATTTCTCAGGAGGCAGGTCAGGTGGTCTGATATTCCCATCTCTTGAAGAATTTTCCAATTTGTTGTGATCCACACAATCAAAGGCTTTCATATAGGCAGTAAAGCAGAAGTAGATATTTTTTCTGGTATTCTCTTGCTTTTTCAATGATCCAATGGATGTTGGTAATTTGATCTCTGGTTTCTCTGCCTTTTCTAAATCGAGCTTGAACCTCTGGAATTTTAAGTTCATGGTACATATACTGTTGAAGCCTGGCTTGGAGAATTTTGATCATTACTTTGCTAGCGTGTGAAATGAATGCATTTCTGCGGTAGTTTCAGGATTCTTTTGCATTGCCTTTCTTTGTGATTAGAATGAAAACTGACCTATTCCAGTCCTGTGGCCACTGCTGAGTTTTCCAAATTTGCTGGCATATTGAGTATAACACTTTCACAGTGAGTGGGTAACAGGCAGGAAGGCTAGGGTCTCCAAATGGAGAAAATAGACTGCAAGTGTCAGATGTTTTTTTTTATCTCTCTCTGAAGAAGGAAATGGCAGTCCACTCCAGCACTCTTGCCTGGAAGATCCCATGGACGGAGGAGCCTGATAAGCTGCAGTCCATGGGGTCACAAAGAATAGGACATGACTGAGCGACTTCACTTTCACTTTCACTTTAAGTGGCAGGAGGAAACAAACTACAAGCATCAGATTTTTTTTCCCTTCTCTAAACAAAATTAGAACAGGTTTCTCTTAAAATTCTGTGTTGCCATGATGACACCTATTTCCACCTGAACTTAACTTTTCTCAAACCTTGAGCTAACCAGTGTGTTTTTCTTATGGAATTGTTCTTCTTAAGCTATGTTAATAAACTGTATATTTACCCGAGACTCTTTCTTAGAGTCAGTTCTGCTTAAGACTCAGAAGCATTAAAGGCTCAACAAACCAGTATGTTTTACTCATACATTGTTCTAATCTACATTAATGAAACTATATATTTACGTGGAAACCTGCCTTTTGTCAAGATTCCTCTCAATTGTTTTATGGCCTGGCATGACTCACCTTGTGCCAAAGTTACCTCAAGATACATACTGTGGGTGAGGGGCTTGGTGCCACCCTGAGTATTGAGTATTTCCTTTCTCTAATTAAAAGCTTGCTGATAGCATATAACATACTGCTAAAGTCTAGCACAGGGGCCCTCTTTCTGCTCCCTTCTGATGTTTATATCAGAAGCTTTCTCTATCTCTTTTATATTTTAATAAAACTTTATTAATCAAAATCTCTGAGTGATCAAGCCTTGTCTCTGGCCCTGATTGAATTCTCCTCTGGAGGCCAAGAATCCAGCATCTTTCACAGCTCAGCAACAGCCATTCAATAGCATTATCTTTTAGGATTTGAAATAGCTCAACTGGAGTTCCATCACTTCCACTATCTTTGTTCATAGTGATGTTTCATAAGGCCCACTTGACTTCACATTCCAGGATGTCTGGCTCTAGGTGAGTGACCACACCATCGTGATTATCTGGGTCATGAAGGTCTTTTTTGTACAGTTCTTCTGTATATTCTTGCCACCTTTTCTTAATATCCTCTGCTTCTGCTAGGTTAATACCACTTCTGTCCTTTATTGTGCCCATCTTTGCATGAAATGTTCCCTTGGTATCTCTAAGTTTTTTGAAGAGATCTCTAATCTTTCCCAGTCTATTGTTTTCCTCTATTTCTTTGCATTGATCACTGAGGAAGGCGTTCATATCTCTCCTTGTTATTCTTTGGAACTCTGCATTCAAATGGGTATATCCTTCCTTTTCTCCTTTGCCTTTTGCTTCTCTTCTTTTCACAGCTATTTATAAGGCCTCCTCAGATAGCCATTTTGCTTTCTTGCATTTCTTTTTCTCGGGATGGTCTTGATGACTGCCTCTTGTACAATATCATGAACTTCCGTCCATAATTCTTTGTATCAGATTGAATCCCTTGAATGTATTTGTCATTTCCACTGTATAGTCATACGATATTTGATTTAGTTCATACCTGAATGACCTCGTGGTTTTCCCTACTTTCTTCAGTTTAAGTCAATTTTGCAATAATGCATTCATGATCTGAGCCACCATCAGGTCCCAGTCTTGTTTTTGCTGCCCGTATAGAGCTTCTCCATCTTTGGCTGAAAATAATATAATCAATTTGATTTCAATATTGACCATCTAGTGATGTCCATGTGTGGAGTCTTCTCTTGTGTTGTTGGAAGAGGGATACCCTATGTCCAAGAGCAGAGAAGCTGCGGCAAGAAGGTAGGCATTGGAGTGGGCAGCTGCAGGGTGCTGGAGCAACTTTGAGGAGATAGGTCACATCCAAAGGCAAAGGAGAAGTCCCAGCAAGATGGTAGGAGGGGTGAAATCATGTTTAGAATCTAACCCCATACCCACCATAGATGCTCAGAGGGCTCAAACAAACCTTGTGTGCATCAGGACCCAGAGGCCCCACAGAGACTGATACGTGCCAGGGTCGAGCCCCGGTGGATCCAGGGTAATTCGAAGGTGGGGACGGTATCGGTGTCCTGGAAAATGCTTATTTAATTACAGATATATAGAGAGATTAGAAACGGATAGTGTAGTAGGAAAATTAGTGGAGAAAAAGAGGCTGAATAACTGGTTTACATGGAATATCAATCACCACCTACATAGACCACAGGCGTCTTTCCATTCTCCCGAAGGAAAGCAGGCACTGAAGCCTCCCCGGTCTGATCTCAGAAGCCCAGGCAGAATTAGCAGGCTTGGTGAGTACCCACATTTCAGATGGGAATTCAGCCAGGAAAGCGGGGAACAAGAAAGAAACGACACGGGGGAATCAGTCTTTCTAGAAACTGATCCAATTTCTTTATTTTTCAGGTTTGTTTATATACCTTTTTGTTATACATAGGGATGAATACAGAGTCACGCGGGGGTCAGCAGACCTGACCCTTGTCACAATCAGGTGCTTCATATAAAATTATACAAAGGTCTTATGGGTTTTTACATCATCTTCTAGCCATGAGGTCTGCTGACATTTTATGGCCCTTTCTGATACCAGTCAGTTAACCAGAAAACTTATTTTCCAGGGGTGATTTTTTCTTAAATCAGGTGCCACCCTCCAAATAGAGTTGCATTCCTATAGGGTGAGGGTGTAGTGAGTTACAATCAAGAAAGGAATTTACTTAACCTGAGGTTTAACATGATTAATCTTAAAGGTTAATACTTATTTCTCCTATATGCTAGTTATATTCATTATAAGGGCAGGAATATGGAGATTTAGCAGCAAATATTGGCTCAACAAATGTAAACCCTTCACCAATGTTCCCTTTAAGATCTATTTTGTCTTAAGATAGTGATAAAGTTACATTTTTACATAGCATAGTGATTTATAACAAAATACAGTGATCTATAACAAAAGAGAAGATTCATTAACTCAAAAAGTCTAGTATTGCTAACATAAAAAAACTACTATATTTCCTTTTCTATATTCCAAATACATTGATTAATATATTCCCAGGTGCCTAAGGATATGGAGGCCTGATGGCAATCATTGACTCATCAATGAAAAAAGCCCTACGCTAATACTCCAAACTCTCTGTGCTGTTTATGGTTGAGAGGTTGTCACACGAGCTAGTCTGTCAGCAGAGAGGTTTGACCTGAGACATCCTTGTCACACCCAGGGCAGGGAATTAACAGTAATTATTGGCATGACAAATGAAAAAACCCTTCACCAATATAATTCCTAACCAACCCACTAATACTATACTAATGATCTTCTAACTTCTCAAAAGAGTCTGTATTTAGAAAGTTTTAAAACATCCCATGCCTCTCACAGTTGGGAGGCTGTAAACAATCACATGCGGCCAGACGAGCCTGATCAGGCAGGCCAGAGAACATTCAGAGTTCGTAAGTTGAAACGCTCTTGTCACGCCCAGGAATTTTTATCAACTAGAGCTGCAAGTTAACTCTTTCTCTGAGAGAAATGGTTATGGGGGAGAGCTCCCCGTAAAGTACTCTGGTTTTGGGGGTAGATGCTTGGGAACAGGGGGTTTCCTGAGGCTTGATCATGGCTTTGCATATGCCAAGCTTCCTTCCTCATGACCTTTGCCATGGGCGGAGTTCCTCACGCTGGCTCCCAACAGATACAGAACTGTGTTTGAGTGTCTCCTTGGAGGTATGGGTTAGCAGTAGATTCCTGAAGGGGCGGGGGCTCTGGGTGCAGCAGAACTGGGTATGGCATAAGCCCTCTTGGAGGAGCTCACCAGCTGGGAAACAGACTTTGGAGGGCACAAACAAAACCCAGGACCCAGGATAAAAGGGCAGTGATCTTATAATATGCCCTTTTCATTATAGGGGACTGGAATGCAAAAGTAGGAAGTCTAGAGATACCTGGAGTAACAGGAAAATTTGGTCTTGAAGTACAGAACGAAGCAGGGCAAAGGCTAATAAAGTTTTGCCAAGAGAACGCACTGGTCATAGCAAACAACCTCTTCCAACAAACGTGTGAAGGTGATGGCAAAATGGCCAAGAAAAGGGACAGGGAGGTACATTTTAAAAAGTTCCTTTCACTGTATTTGAAGAATAAAATTACTTGAAGCTAAACAGTAATAAGTTGAATATATAATTAAAGCAACCACTGAAATAGCAAAACCCAAACTGACACCAAAAAGTGAAAAAAGATAAAGTGGAATTGTAAATAAACAAAACAAAACAAAACAAAAACTTTAAAGTAGGCAGGGAAGGAGAAATAGTAAAACAAAGAGGGAAACAAATAAATAGAAAAACACAAAAATGCATGCACCGTCTATAATTTCGTTCATACAAACTTCTAGAAAATACGAACTAATTGACAGAAGGCAGATCACTGATGTCCTGGGCGGGGCGGGGAGGGTAGGGAAAGGCAAGAAAGAGGATTACCAAGGAGCACAGGAAACTTTGGAGGGTGATGGTATGTTCATATCTTGATTGTGGTGTTGGTGTTTTATTTATGTAGATGAACAAACTTGGCAGTTGTTATAATCACCTTTAGACAACATTGTTGATGTTTAGTTGCTAACTCCTGTCTGATCTGACTCTTTTGCAACTTCATGGACTGTAGCCCTCCAATCTCCTCTGCCGATGGGATTTCCCAGGCAAGAATACTGGAGTGGATTGCCATTTCCTTCTTGAAGGGATCTTCCTGACACAGGGATCAAACCCACATCTCATATTATGTCTCCTACATTAGCAGGTGGATTCTTTACCCCTAAGCCACTAGTGAAGCCCTTAAGCTTGTATAAAACACTGGAAAAGAAAATACCATGCATCAATCCTGGATGATTATAAATCAGAATTTCCCTCTATAAAATTGTTAATTATGCAGTATATTTAAATGATATTATTATTATTATTATATATCTTAGTTATTGAACAAATGTCATGGATTAATCAGTTTGTTGTATGATTAATGCATATTTCTTGACCTAATAGCACACTTGCAAATAATGTATTATTTTCCAAATATTAAAAAATGGAATTTGTAACTTATGGAGTGAGTTTACACTATCTTCATTTCACTATCTTTTTTTAATGTAAATTTATTTATTTTAATTGGAGGCTAATTACTTTACAATATTGTATTGGTTTTGCCATATATCAACATGAATTCACCACAGGTGTACACAGGTTCCCCATCCTGAACCCTCCTCCCACCTCCCTCCCCATACCATCCCTCTGGGTCATCCCAGTGCACCAGCCTCGAGCATTCTGTATCATGCATCGAACCTGGACTGGTGATTCATTTCACATATGATATTACACATGTTTCAATGCCATTCTCCCAAATCATCCTACCCTAGCCCTCTCCCACAGAGTCCAAAAGACTGTTCTATACATCTGTGTCCCTTTTGCTGTCTCACATACAGGATTATCATCACCATCTTTCTAAATTCCAAATATATGTGTTACTATACTGTAGTGGTGCTTTGCTTTCTGGTTTACTTCACTCTGTATATTAGGGTCCAGTTTCATCCACCTCATTAGAACTGATTCAAATGTGTTCTTTTTAATGGCTGAGTAATACTCCATTGTGTATGTGTACCACAGCTTTCTTATCCATTTGTCTGCTGACTGACGTCTAGGTTGCTTCCATGTCCTGGCTATTATAAACAGTGCTGCGATGAATGTTGGGGTACACATGTCTCTTTCAACTCTGGTTTCCTCAGTGTGTATGCCTAGCAGTGGGATTGTCGGGTCATATGGTAGTTCTATTTCCAGTTTTTTAAGGAATCTCCACACTGTTCTCCATAGTGGCTGTACTAGTTTGCATTTCCACCAACAGTGTAAGAGGGTTCCCTTTTCTCCACACCCTCTCCAGCATTTATTGCTTGTAGACTTTTGGATAGCAGCCATTCTGACTGGTGCATTTCACTATCTTGTATTTCATATTTTTTACAGATTTAGTGTTCGAAACAGAATTTTTAATAATTAAATAATCCTTTGATAAAAGAGAAATAAACAGGTTTATTTAGCATTAGATACTTCATGCATATGATTTTAGATTAATTTACCTAACGCATTAAGAAAAAGAATTATAGTCTGAAAGACTTAGAGAACCTTGCTTTGCTTTCAGTGTTAGGTACAGTGTTCCATACACATCAGAGATTCATGACTGCCTATGTTTTTTCTCACTCTCATTATTGTGTGTCTTATATTTCCAGTGATACCAGAATGTCTGCTGGAGCTTTAGCCACCAATTTCACATTCCAAGCAGCAGAAACAAGGAATAGGAAAGATATCTGCTTTTAAGGAGTATAAGCTATCTGTATTTTATTTCTTTGATCAGAATACACTCACAGGGTGAAATGAGAGCCTGGAAAATGTAGTGCTTTATTTGGGCTTTTTATTGCCTTCCATAACATTGAGATCTATTACTAAGAATAGGAAAATTAATGTGTACAACTGCCAGTCTCTATCTCATTACACAGTTAATTATTTTTTTCCAGATAACATCAAAAGCAAGTTGTAATTTTTAAGCCTAAGGTTAAGGCTATTAATTTGAGTTTTTAAACTTTTTTATTGTGATAATAACTCAATATGAGATCTGCACTCTTAACACATTTTGAAGCCTATCATGAATTACTGTTGACAATAGGTACAGTGTTGTACAGTAGATCTCTAGAGCTTAAAGATTTTAATAGCAATGATAGAGTAGACTTTCAGATAAAAGGTTACCAGATTTTAAATTATAAGACAATAGTCAGAGGCTGAAACATAAGGAAAATGGAAGATAATTTTAATTTTATAATTTTAATGTTATTACTATTAGCCTTAAACATACCTTTAGGTTGCATTATGTTAATTGGTTTACTGGTCAGTAAATATTTATCTTCTTTTTAAAGTAATTTTAAAATCGGTTGATGAAAATTTAAATTTTCTATTGACTTCAAACTTTTCAAAGCCTTAATGTAGGATTAGAAGATAATGGGTTTGTGCAAGGTGGAAATAATTTCTCATTCATCTTGACATATCCAGAATCAATGAGTGCCTGAGTATGTGGTGCCCATTAAATTCAGGTTGAGGAGATGATGTTGAAAAAAGTGGTCCTACCCAATACATGCATGCACACACACACACATTTTTTCTTTTTTTGAGAAAAGTGGATACTGTAAAAGTGACAAGTGTAAGAAGGTTAGAAAGGATAGTTATTAGTCGTGTTAGTATCTTTTTTTATATAAGTATAAAACTCTGTATGTTTAAGGTATTGAGCTTGATGATTTGATAGATATACACATTGTAAAAAGATCATCATAATCAAGCCAAATCTATCATCTCTACATACTTACTTTTGTAAGTATGTGTGCATGTGTGGAAAAGATTTAAGATCCTTTTAGAAAATTTCATATTAACAATTAGGTATGAACATTGGTCAGCATGCCGTTAAGTCAGGTCCCCAGAGCTAATTGATCCTGCATAATTGAAACTTTGTACCTGTGACAAGGATCTCATCATTTCCTGCTAACAACCACATTATGCTATCAGCTTCAGTGGGTCTCTTTCTGATCCCATGTGTAAGTCTTTATCCTCTGGGGCTTATTTGACAGCAGGGCAAAGACTAATAGAGTTTTGCCAAGAAAATGTACTGGTCATAGCAAACACCCTTTTCTAACAACACAAGAGAAGACTCTACACATGGACATCAGCAGATGGTCAACACCAAAATCAGATTGATTATATTCTATGCAGCCAAAGATGGAGAAGCTCTATACAGTCAACAAAAACAAGACCAGGAGCTGACTGTGGCTCAGATCATGAATTCTTTATTACCAAATTCAGACTGAAATTGAAGAAAACAGGGAAAACAGCTAGACCATTCAGGTATGACCTAAATCAAATCCCTTATGATTATACAGTGGAAGTGAGAAATAGATTAAAGGGCTTAGATCTGATAGATAGAGTGCCTGATGAACTATGGAATGAGGTTCATGACATTGTACAGGAGACAGGGATCAAGACCATCCCCATGGAAAAGAAATGCAAAAAAGCAAAATGGCTGTCTGGAGAAGCCTTACAAATAGCTGTGAAAAGAAAAGAAGCAAAAAGCCAAGGAGAAAAGGAAAGATATAAGCATCTGAATGCAGAGTTCCAAAGAATAGCAAGAAGAGATAGGAAAGCCTTCTTTAGTGATCAATGCAAAGAAATAGAGGAAAAGAACAGAATGGGAAAGACTAGAGATCTCTTCAAGAAAATGAGAGATGCCAAGGGAACATTTCATGCAAAGATGGGCTCGATAAAGGACAGAAATGGTATGGACCTAACAGAAGCAGAAGATATTAAGAAGAGGTGGCTAGAATACACAGAAGAACTGTACAAAAAGGATCTTCACGACCCAGATAATCACGATGGTGTGATCACTCATCTAGAGCCAGACATCTTGGAATGTGAAGTCAAGGGGCCTTAGAAAGCATCACTACGAACAAAGCTAGTGGAGGTGATGGAATTCCAGTTGAGGTATTTCAAATCCTGAAAGATGATGCTGTGAAAGTGCTGCACTCAATATGCCAGCAAATTTGGAAAACTCAGCAGTGGCCACAGGACTGGAAAAGTCAGTTTTCATTCCAATCCCAAAGAAAGGAAATGCCAAAGAATGCTCAAACTACCACACAATTGCACTTATCTCACACGCTAGTAAAGTAATGCTCAAAATTCTCCAAGCCAGGCTTCAGCAATACGTGAACCGTGAGCTCCCTGATGTTCAAGCTGGTTTTAGAAAAGGCAGAGGAACCAGAGATCAAATTGCCAACATCCGCTGGATCATGGAAAAAGCAAGAGAGTTCCAGGAAAACTTCTATTTCTGCTTTATTGACTATGCCAAAGCCTTTGACTGTGTGGATCACAATCAACTGTGTAAAATTCTTAGAGAGATGGGAATACCAGACCACCTAACCTGCCTCTTGAGAAATCTGTATGCAGGCCAGGAAGCAACAGTTAGAACTGGACATGGAACAACAGACTGGTTCCAAATAGGAAAAGGAGTACATCAAGGCTGTATATTGTCACCCTGCTTATTTAACTTCTATGCATAGTACATCATGAGAAATGCTGGACTGGACGAAACACAAGCTGGAATCAAGATTGCCGGAAGAAACATCAATAACCTCAGATATGCAAATGACACCACCCTTATGGCAGAAAGTGAAGAGGAGCTAAAGAGCCTCTTGATGAAAGTGAAAGAGGAGAGTGAAAAAGTTGGCTTAAAACTCAACATTCAGAAAACGAAGACCATGGCATCCGGTCCCATCACTCCATTGGAAATAGATGGAGAAACAGTGGAAACAGTGTCAGACTTAATTTTTTGGGCTCCAAAATCACTGCAGATGGTGACTGCGGCCATGAAATTAAAAGACGCTTACTCCTTGGAAGAAAAGTTATGAGCAACCTAGATAGCATATTCAAAAGCAGAGACATTACTTTGCCGACTAAGGTCCGTCTAGTCAAGGCTATAGTTTTTCCAGTAGTCATGTATGGATGTGAGAGTTGAACTGTGAAGAAGGCTGAATGCCAAAGAATTGATGCTTTTGAATTGTGGTGTTGGAGAAGACTCTTGAGAGTCCCTTGGACTTCAAGGAGATCCAACCAGTCCATTCTGAAGGAGATCAACTCTGGGATTTCTTTGGAAAGAATGATGCTAAAGCTGAAACTCCAGTACTTTGGCCACCTCATGTGAAGAGATGACTCATTGCAAAAGATTTTGATCCTAGGAGGGATTGGGGGCAGGAGGAGAAGGGGACGACCAAGGATGAGATGGCTGGATGGCATCACAGACGATAGACGTGACTCTGAGTGAACTCCGGGAGTTGGTGATGGACAGGGAGGCCTGGTGTGCTGAGATTCATGGGGTCGCAAAGAGTCGGACACGACTGCGTGACTGAACTGAACGGAACTGAATGTGCTCTGGGTTCCTCCATCTTTTTTCTTTTCTTTTTTTAAATTGGAGGCTAATTACTTTACAATATTGTAGTGGGTTTGCCATACATTGACATGAATCAGCCATGGGTGTACATGTCTTCGCCATGCTGAACTCCCCTCCCACCTCCCTCCCATCCCATCCCTCACGGTCATCCCAGTGCACCACTCTGAGCATATTGTCTCATACATTGAACCTGGACTGGCGATTTATTTCACATATGATAATATAAATGTTTTGATGCTATTCTCTCAAATCATCCCACCCTCGCCTTCTTCCACAGAGTCCTAAAGTCTCTTCTTTACATCTGTGTCTCTTTTCCTATCTCGTATATAGGGTCATCGTTACCATCTTTCTAAATCCGATATATGTGTCTTAATATACTATATTGGTGTTTTCCTTTCTGACTTACTTCACTCTGTATAAGAGGCTACAATTTCACCCACCTCATTAGAAGTGATTAAAATACATTATTTTAATAGCTGAGAAACACTCCATTGTGTATATTTACTACAGCTTTCATATCCATTCATCTGCCAATGGACATTTAGGTTGCTTCCATATCCTGGCTATTGTAAACAGTGCTGTGATGAACATTGGGGTACACGTGTCTCTTTCAATACTGGTTTCCCTGGTATGTATGCCCTGCAGTGGGATTGCTGGATCATATGGCAGTTCTATTTCCAGTCTTTAAAGGGATTTCCACACTGTTCTCCATAGTGGCTGTACTTGTTTGAATTCCCACCAAGACTGTAAGAGGGTTCCCTTTCTCCACATCCTCTCCATCACTTATGGTTTGTAGACTTATTGATAGCAGCCATTCTGCCCAGTGTGAGATGGTACCTCATTATGGTTTTGATTTGCATTTCTCTGATAATGAGTGATGTTGAGAATCATTTAATGTGTTTGTTAGCCATCTGTATGTCTTCTTTGAAGAACTGTATGTTTAGTCCTTTGGCCCAATTTTTTATTGGTTCCTTTATTGTTCTGGAATTGAGTTTCAGGAGCTGCTTGTATATTTTTGAGATTAATTATTTGTCAGTTGCTTCATTTGCTATTATTTTCTCCCATTCTGAAGGCTGTCTTTTCACCTTGCTTATAGTTTCCTTTGTTGTGCAAAAGCTTTTAAGTTTAATTAGGTTCCATTTGTTTATTTTTGCTTTTATTTCCATTACTCTGGGAGGTGGGTCATAGAAGATCCTGCTGTGATTTATGTCAGAGTGTTTTGCCTATACTTTCCTCTAGGAGTTTTATAGTTTCTGGTCTTACATTTAGATCTTTTCCATTTTGAGTTTATTTTTGTGTATGGCGTTAGAAAATGTTCTAGTTTCATTATTTTACAAGTGGTTGACTAGTTTTCCCTGCACCACTTGTTAAAGACATTTTCTTTAACTAAATCTGTGGTCCTTAACAACAAAGACTGAATTGTATACAAAGGGGAGGGATCGTGGTGGTGGACACTAAGGCAACTGGCTTACAACAATTCATTAAGTTCTACCTCTGTTGAGTGGGCTACTCTATACATGTATGTTTTACAAAAAATATTTTTAAAGTAACAGATAAAAAATTTTAGTAAAAAAACTTACATGCAAATATGGAACATATAGATAGAACTATAGATAAAACTAATACTAAATCTATAAAACATAACAAGTGAAACTCTACTAAATGAGGACCCTCAGGAAAGAAGCAGTGAGGCCTCCCTTGATCTGGTCCAGATGAGGCTCCTGGTGCTATGGGGGCTCCATCCCCTCTGGGGTCCAGGATGACATTCAGGTCAGGGTCTTCATGGATTCAGAGCAGAGCCTGCAACACCAACACACGTGATGGAGTCCCTGGGAGGTACAGAGTCAGACAGAAGAGGGCTCCCTGGGGAGGGAGTGCAGGACCCAGAGGACTTCCCAGGATCTAGACTTGGCTTTGGGGCTCAGATCTACAGGGCACAGGGCCTGTTTGCTGCTCTTTGCTAAGGGCATTTTCTGTTAGTGGGAAGTGTTTAGAAGTGTCCTACAGGAGCAAGTACACCTGAGCATGTGGCTGGCAACCCTCAACTGATGGGTCCCCTGGACAGTGAGATCCAGGCAGAAGAACAGGGGACTCTGGGATCCAGGACTAAAAGCTTAGGTCCTCCCTTCCCTCTAGGCCCTGGGAGGAGCAGGGATCAGATGACACAGGGGGTATGAGAACCTGCCCACCCAACCAACACTCAGTACAACTGTTCCTGAGACCTGAGCATTAGAAATGGACAGACACCTGGAGTCTCTGTTTTCTTGAATAATCATTTCTAACCCCTAGCCAAACTCCTGAGGTTTATGATTTTAAACTGTTATTACTTTTTAAAATTTAAAAAGTACATTTTATTTATTGAGCATATTGCAACATTAAAATTTGAGAGAAGACACTGCTTTTTTAAACTGTAATGAAACAAGATACGCTATTAATGACAGAATTGGAAAAAAAAAAAAAGGAACATGAGTAACTCGAATCCTGCCACTCATCCCAAGTGTGCTGCTCATTTGCTTCAGTCATGTCTGACTCTGTGCAATGCTCTGGATTATAGTCCACCAGGCTACTCAGTCCCTGGGATTCTCCAGGGAAAAATAGTGAAGTGGGTGGCCATTTACTTCTTCAGGGAATCTTCCTCCCCAGAGATTGAACCTGAGTCTCTTGTGTCTCCTGATTAGCAGGTGGGTTCTTTACCACAAACCCCACCATGCCAAGTGCACATTCCACTGAATTGTATTCTGGTGTTTTTTTAGTTGGAATTGGACACATACACAGAAGAATCTACAGAACCTCCAACTTCAGCTTGAGAAAAGGTGCCTGAGGTGACCCAAGACTCCAGGGTTCCAGATCCTGAGGGGTCCCCTGACTTGGGCACCCCCAAGCTGATTGGGACCCTTAGGACCAGGAAGCACCCACAGGGATACAGAGCTGCCAGGTGACTCCTGCCTGCCCGAGCTCTGGGTGCCTGTATCTCCTTCACTCTGTTCCCAGGAGCCCAGGACTGGGGAAGGAGAGGCCGCCCCAACCTCTCTCTGAAGCTGGTGATGGACTAGGGATGCCCCCTGCTGCCTTTAGGGGGTTTGGAGGGCAGAGCTGGGTCCTGCAGAGGGAGATGAGGAAGCCCCCAGTGGGGATCTTCGAAGAGAACATGTTGGAACAGCAGCTCCTGGATTCCTGCACACGGTGGCCCCACAGTGCCCCCAGCCTCCCTGCACATGTAAGAGCTGCTGGAGGAGCCAGCTCAGCAACCTCAGAGGGTCTGTGGACAGGACCTGTGTCCTGGGTAGACATGCTCAGGGCATCCTCCACTCGTCTGCACAAATTGTCACAACACTCTTGTCTCCACTTTTGTGGTCACACTCAGCAGCAGACCCCAGGGTTTTTGCTCATGTTTCTGAAGCACCAACAAGTGAACTGGGTCATGATGGTGATACAGGCGCTTGTATACCTTACCTTTTCACCCCAGGTCCCACGTTCACACTTGCTCTTCCAGGTCTTCTTCATCATCACTGATGATATTCCCAAAAGCACTCTTCAAGAAGATGACCAGAGAGCTTTTTGACATCTGGAAGGAAAAGATATGTCAAGCAGGTCCAAGCCCTCCCAGGGCAGGAAAGCAGCCCTATGGGGTAGCCCATGGAAGTGCAAATTTCATGGGACCCCTTCAGCCATGTGGGTCATGACCTGCTGACTCCAGCCTCAACTCCTGCTCAGGCAACTCATGGTGACAAAGCCAGGTTCAAGGGTGCAGACCTGAGTTCAGGAGCCAGAGCAATGCTAAGAAAATGGGGGAAGAGGGCTGCAGACAGATTTCTTAGATTTTATATAAGTTCCCAGATCCCCAAGTGCCTACAAGAGACCAGGGCCTTGATTATCCGGAAGGATAATATTAAAAGATGGAGAAAGGAGATGTGGAAGGGTTGCAAATAGGAGTCTATGGATTAGAAAAAGACAGAAAAAATTTAAAAGATATAAAAGAACAAATAAATGACCTCCATATCCTTGTTATCCTGCTCCAATTCTTCAATATCATCCATCAAGTGTTCCGGTGTCCGAGGGCAGCAGTCATGTGGCGAGGCTGTGGGACAGCAAAGGGGACACTTAGAGTCAGGATGTGGCCAGGGGCCCCTGTGCTCCTCACAGCCTGGGGTTGCAGCCCCTGGTGTCCTTTTCTCCAGGGGCTTCCCAGGGTCTCAGGGTTTCAACTGTGCAATGAAAAAGACATCCAACATCCTGTTGCCACCCTCAACTTGTCTGCATGTGACCAGGAATGAGGCCATGTCAACCTGTTCCTCATCTAGGTGGTCACCGTCTCCATGCATCTCTGCTCACGACCTTGCTTGCCTCCTCCCACTGTGTCCTCTCTCTTCCTTCCTCATTTCTTTCCTCTAGTACCTGTTCCTTGAACCTCCAACCAGCCCTAGAGTTCTCCAACGAGAGCACTTTGGAAGAAGGACTGTGAGTGTATGGTCACCATATTCAATCAGCCCATTATTTAATTAATCAATCCATGCCTCCCAAGGAGGACCTGGCATGGACCTGAGAGTGTGTTGAGCCCTGGGGGAGGGAAGGGACAAACATTCCACATAACAGAGACTCTCCCATTGACTGGGGTGACCTTAGAAACCTGGGAGATGCTTAATGCTCACAAAAACACCTTCAGTTTCCCAAATCTTAGAGAGGATAGAGGCAAATACTTCCAATTTCACTTAGCCAGAATAATGTGACAAAGGTTCTCTGTAAACACCTGGTAGCTGCCAGGTTTGCACTAAGACTTCGAAAATTGGAGGGATGAGACCTAGGAAAGGGTAAGGAAAGGAGAGAGGATGGGGCAGGCCTGGGGTTGGGGAGAAGGGGCAGGTCTGTCTGGATGGAGCAGTGGGTTTTGAGAGCAGCAGTGACCCCAGGACCGGCTGTGCTGGGACTGCTCAATCCCAGGAGACCAGGTCAGCAGGACTGTGAAAGCAAGTGTGTGAAGAAGCCCAGTGGCCCCTTCACAGACTCTAGCATCTGCAGCCATGGCGGGTCTCTAGGAGCAGCTGGACATGGACCTTTCACATGGAAGCACCCTCAGTACATCAGCTTTGGCTGGTGTGGAGGCTGAAATGAGCTCCAGGAGTCCGAGCCCAGGCAGGGACCCCAGAGCCTGTGTGCTGTGACTCATCCACCCCTGGGGGTGACCTCTACATGAGGAATTAACAGTGAAGGCATACATGAGGGGAAGTTACAAGTCCTGAAAGCTCAGGAGGAGAGAGTTCATATCTCACACACAACCTCACATGCGCTACAAGTATATGGTTTCCAGTGTCAAGTGACAATGAGTGTTTTGTGCCCACTAAGATATGACCATCATAGTTCAACACACAATAGAAAACAGTCTGCAGTGCAAAATACCCTAGATGTGCTGACCAGAGACCAAGCTTCCGTATTAGTCAGTGACAAAAGCAGAAAACAGCATCTCTTATGGGAAAATTAATTTTTGAAGAGCAAAGCAAGAAACGGTGATTATAAAACAGAACTCAATGCAAGCCCTGGAAAAATTTCTCTATCATATCATTAAAATATTAAAAGAATGAGTCAAAACTCTACACACATTTCCTTCTTCCTAATTTCCTATTCACCCTCCTTAGCTTCCAAGCAGAGTGTTTAATCCTAAATTTCCAGGAGCCCTCTCCTATCACATCCCAAATGAATGTTTCCTGCCTGTCACTTCCTTACCATTGCACCAAATGTTCTCCACAATACCATCCATAGAAACACAACCATCAGCAACAGGGTGATTAGAATGAGCGACCCATCCACTTCTGCTCCAGCTGAGGCCCTGCTGGCTCTCACAGCGTCACTTTGATCTTTTTCCCAGGGTCCTGAAAAGACACCCCACTGTGGATAGCAGTCATCTGTGCTCTGTGCAGTCAGAGCCCTTCAATAAGACACTGATCTCAGCTGCAAACCTAAAGATAGAGATGCTGAAAGAGTCAGTTCTCAATCTCTCACTTCTACAGACCCATTAGAGATCTCACCTTCATGCTGAGCAACCTGAAATTCCAAGAGTTTTTGACACATGTAAAACATGCCTTTAAGCAAATTACAACAGTTACATCTGGAGGTGGCTAGCACACTATAATACACAGCAACCTCTATATATGTTTATCTGTGTGTGCATGCTTCTTCACTCAGTTGTGTTTGACAATTTGTGACCCCATTTATTGTAGCCCACCAGGCTCCTCTATCATGGAATTCTCCAGGCAAGAATACTGGAGTGAATAGTCATTTCCTTCTTCAGGGTATCTTTCTGACCCAGGGTTTGAACCAAGGTCTCTTGCATTGTAGGTGAATTCTTTACCACCTGAGCCACCAGGGAAGATTGAACAAATCTTAAGACAAGCACCACTTGTTCTAACACTTCTGATAGATTCCGGCAGAACAGGTTTTGGAAAACTAGGGAACTTTGGTACAAGTGGAGTCTAGGGCTTCCCAGGTGGCTCAGTGGTAAAAATCTGCCTGCCAATATAAAGGACATAGATTCGATTGCTGGGTTGGGAAGATGCTCTGAAGGAGGTAATGGCAATCACTTCAATATATTCTTCCCTTGAGAATACCATGGACAGAGGAGCCTGGTGGGATATAGTCCATGGGATCACAAATAGTCAGACACACTGAGTGACTAATCACACATGAATATGTACAGGATGTTGCCCCCCATCTCATTCTTATCCCCTGTTCATTTTCTGGCCATTTCAAGATGGCTGTTTGCTGATAGATTAACAAAGAAAAGAATTCTGCCTCATAAAAGTATTTAGCCTGAGGGTCTAAGAAAGGGATGTTGCCGTCTACTGGTTTTCCTTGGTAACCAATGTAATGAATGAGCCAATCTGTTGTTAATTCCCCCTGTATCTGTTATACTCTTCATCTCCCCTAAGGGAAGAAAGCAGTAGCTTCTGTGTTCTGCCTGTCCCCTGCTATCCACAGTGGGTGTCTTTCCAGGACCCTTTTACTTCAGATATGTAAGACATCCCATCTATTAAACCCTCTGATATTTCTATAGACTCTGGAATCTTTCTTAGCTCTCAAGTTCATGCAAATACAGGGCTTTCAGGCCTGTGCAGTGTAGTCCAACAGCTTCTGCTGAGTATTTGTCTGGCCTGATTTGATGATTCATTTGTATGTATTTCCTCGGCTCATAGACACATGTACTCATGAGGCTTTGGTACACTGAAACAACAATGTCAACACCCAAATTTTAGAGGAATTCCCAGCAGGTGTTCCACTTGAGGGGACAGGTATGGACATAGGACACCTGTGCTGATACATCATCAGAGAAGAGATGAGGATGGAGGGAGGGACACTACATCTCCTCATGAGCCCATCCCTCCACCACTGACTCTGAGACCAGGGAGGGAAGGACACAGGGCCTTCAGAGAGACACGGCCAGCACACTGAACACTACACACCCCACTGAGAGAGTGAAACAAGGTACACGTAATTGAAATGACAGATCATGCTCATAGACTGGAGACTTAGTACTATCGACATTTCTACAGTACCAAAGCCAAGTAAGGATTCATTGCAACACCAATCAAAATATTAATATCATTTTCAAAGAAATGGAAAAAGCAAATCCAAAAATATATATGGAATCACTAAGGACTCCAAATAGACAAAATAACCTTGAGAGCAAAGATCAAAGTTTCTCCCCTCCTGATTTCAAAATACATTACAAAGTTATCAGAATCAAAGCTGTATTATACTGACATGAAAACATATGCATAACCCTAAATAGCAGAATAAAGAGCCCCAAGTAAACTCAAGGATACATGGTCAAATGAAATTCACCAAGTTTCCAAGACAGTGAAATTAGGGAAAGTGTAGTCTCTTCAACATTCACTAGGATCAAAAGATAACCTCCAGAAAATTAAAACCTTGTATCAGATAAGCAGCTTATACTCAAAATATATAAGAAAACAGCACAACTCAAATGCAAAACATAAAATAAAAAGTAAATGAGTTGAGGAGTTTGCAAAGACGGTGATCAAAACCACCTGGAGCTTTCTTTGTGGAGGGAATAGTGAGTTCTAAGAGGAGCAGTGACCCAGAGCCCTACATCTCTGAGTCTCTGACCTAGGTTTGGTCAGTCCCAGGACACAAGGTCATCAGGGCTGTGAGAGAAAATGTGTAAAAAAGTCAGCAGTCACTTCACACTCTCTAGACTCTGAAGCCATGCTGCTCTTTAGGGGGACATGGACTGCTCTCACGTGGAAGCACTTCAGCACTGCATCCTTGGGGAGTTGTTGTGCTGAGATGAGCTCCAGGGTTCAGCCCAGGAAGGGATGCCAGAGCATGTGTGCTTTGACTCGTCCAACCCTGAGAGAACCCTTTACATAAGGAATAAACAGTGAGGACAAACATGAGGGGAAGCCACACGTCCTGAAAGTGCACAGGGAGAGAGTTCATGTCACACCCACCACCTGATATTCACTGCAAGAACTTGGTCTCCAGTGTCTAGCGACTGTGAGACTTTTGTCCCACTAGGATGTGGCCATCATAGCAGAATTTAAACACGAAGCCAAAGTCCCTTGCACATAATATCCTGCGGGTACTAACCAGAACCCAGGCTTTCACATTTGGCAGCAAAAGAGTAGTCTTTTGAGAAAAGATATTTCTTAATTGCAAAGCAAGAAGAGATAAGCACAGAACGATAAAGCACAGGGACACAGAGCTCTATTATAGCATTAAAACATGAAAAAGACAAATCACCTTTCTAAACATATTTCCTTCTTTCTTCTCAGTTTATATTCACCTTCCTTCATCTCCAAAGAAGTTGGTGTAATCTGAGTAGTCCTGGGACCCTCTCCCTCTAAATCCCACCTGAGAGTCGTTCCCTACCTGCATTCTCTTCCTCGTCACTGCTGCTAATACTTTCCAGGAAGCAGTCTGTAGAAAGACAACCAAGAGCAATAATATAGTTATACAAGTTGACCCATACATTTCTCCTCCTCCACGTGGCTCACACAGCATCTCCCTGGTCTCTCCTCCAGGTTCACAGACTTTCCCTGTGCTTTGTGGAGTCAGAGCCTTTCAACAAGGTATTGATCACAGTTGCAAAATTTACATGAGAGAGAGATGTGGAGAGGATTACCATTCAACCTTACACTTCTAAGGCCCAATATGGCTCTTACATTCAAGTTTACAAAGCTGAAATTCCAACACTTATGGAATTTGTGTTCAACACACTTGAAATATGGCTAATGTGACCAAGCAACTGTGTGGTTTTTGTGATTTTCTTAATGTAACAAGTTAATTATTGTTTGAACTATGTTCATTATAAGTAGGCAGATCTAACTAGTGGCTACTACACTGGAAAGTTCAGTTCTAAGAGCTTCAAAGACCAGGAAAAGGCAACTAATTGCCTGTTCTGGTTGGTTTGTTTGTTTACTCCAGATAATTTGATGGCCTGATAAGATCATTCACATGTAGGTATACATGGGTCTCTTGAACCCAGGCCAGGCATTGGGAGAGTGCTTGTGGACATTTCAATAGTAGAGTGAACACTCAGATTCAAAGAAAATTCCCAGTAGGCGGCTCATTTGTGGGCAGAGGTGAAGAGCATGGCCTACTGCTCCTGTGCTACAAGTAACCAGAGAGTAGGTACAGAGGGGAGGGAAGAACATTCACTCTCTTCATGAGCCCATCTTTACAATCCCTGACTCTAGAGGACCCAAGCAAGGCAATGGAAAAAGCTCATTAGGAAGTGAAAGATTTGTGCACTGAAAACCATAGAACACTGTTGAAAGAAAGAAGAGAGAAGTAAGTGGAATGGCATACCATACTCATAGACTGGAATATTTAGTGATGTTGTCCTTCCTATACTCCTAAAAATGATGTATATATGTATTGAAACTACTCACAAAATCCCATGTCATTTTTATATAAATGGAAAAAAAAGTCCCCCAAAACTAAACCTTATGGAATCCAAAGAAACCTAATTTGAAAGCAAAGAACAACAATGGAGATTTCAGGCTCCTGAATTCTAAACAAATAAGAATGCCACAAAAGTCAAAACAGGGTTTTACTGGCAACAAAACAGGCAGAGCGACCAATGAATCATAAGGAGGGAATCTTGAATAAACTGACACATGTGTGTCCAAAATATTTTTGCCAAGGTCCTAAAATTACCAAGAGAAGAAAGGATAGTCTTGGAGGTTGCTAAGATGGAGACAGAACAGGAAAGGGAGACCACTTTTTCCCCCACAAATTTATCGAAAGGTCATTTGAACGCTGAGCAAATTTCACATAGTAACTTCTGAAAGCTTGAGGAGGACATCAGGCACCCAGAAAGGCAGCCCATTCTCTTTGAAAGGAGGTAGGACAAAATATAAAAGACAAAAAGAGAGACAAAATAGTTAGGGATGGAAACCCTTCCCAGGGAGGGAGTTGTGAAGGAGGAGAAGTTTGCTAACACCAGGAAACCCTCTCACCAGCGGATCTGTGGGGAGTTTTGGAATCTCAGAGGGCAAAATAACCGGGAGGAAAAAGAAAAAAAAAAAAAAAGAACCCAAAGTTTACGTGAGGTAGCCCAGTCCCTCGTGTCCACCAGCAGTGAGCAGGGGTTGAACAGGGAGGCATGGGCTGGATGCATAGAGTGGGGACTGGACCTGAATGCCCTGAGGACAATCTGAGGGAGCTAATCTGAGATAGCAACACAAACTGTGGGATAGCCAAAGAGAAGAAAAAAAGAGAGAGAGAGAGAGAACTTTCCCACAAAAAGCTTTGAGGCACAGTCTGGCCCACTCACAGAAAAAGGATTGAGTGAATACCAGAGGAGAGCTGGCCAGCTACGGACCTACCCCTCCCCCACTGGAAGCAGAGAGGCAGCCAGGTGACAGCCAGAGCTGGAAGGCAAGGTGCAATCTCGGCCCAAAAGACATCATCTTCCATCAAACTGTGAGAAGTCTCCCAGTTACTAACGAAGTTTTCCTGGATCCTGGATGGCTGACATCCACCAGGAGGGTTGCATCCAGAGATCAGCTCCCCAGAAGAGAGATACACGGCCCACCTGAGACAGCGCTCACAAGGTGCACCCAAGAAATGGAGGGGCTGTGACCAGGGAGGTGATAAGATGCACAGCCCAGATGGGAAAGTGCGATCACCAAGCACCTGTTCACCTGAGCTGCTTGGGCCTGAGAAGGGCAATAAACGCAAGCCCAACTGAGTCTGTGCCTTTGTGAAGTACCCAAGAGCCTGAACCTGAGCAGCTTAGACCTGGGAAGTGCACACAACCCAGGGTCAGCTTTGGACAGTTCTCCAGCAGGGCAACCTGGAGTCTGAGCAGTGTAGAATGGAAAAACACACAAGTCGTGAGTGGGGGCAAACCCAGTGTGACCCCTACACTGCGAGCAATCCCCACACATGCCAGTGATATTGTTTGCAGTGTTCCTCCCTTCCCACAGCACAATTGAACAAGTGAGCCTAAATAAGTGACCACCTCCACCCCCTTGTGTCAGGGCAGAAATTAGACACTGAAGAGGCTTGCAAACAGAGGAAACAAAATAAACAAAGAAGAGGGAACAGCTCTGGAAGTGACAGGTGCAACGGATTAAAGCCCTGGAGTTAGTACTGACTACATTGGAAGGGGCCTATAGACCTTGAGAAGTATAAATGTGAACAAGGAACTATCTGAAACTGAACTGACCCCACACTGAACTCAACAGTTCCAGAAAATTCCTAAATATATTTTACTATTATCAATTTTTAATTTTTCAATTTTTAAAATTTTAAGTTCTTTATTACTCCTTTAATTTTCATTTTTATAACCTACTATTACCTTGCCAAAAAATCCCCCTATTTCTAAAGCAAATTTCATATATATATATTTTATAATTTTTGTGATTTTTTTAAATATTGTATTTTTGAGAGTCTAACATCTACTCTAGATTTTCAATTCTTTGCTTTTTGATTTTCGTTATCAATTTTGTGCTTCTAAGAATCCAAAATTCAGTACCCATTTTTACTTAGCAGTGTGATTACTGGCTTGATTGCCTTCTCCCCCTTTTGACTATCCTTTTTCTCCTTCAGGTCACCTCTATCTCCTCTCTCCCTCTTCTCTTCTCTACTCAACTCTGTGAATCTTTTTGGGTGTTCTGGGCTGTGGAGAACACTTAGGGAACTGATTACTGGCTAGACAGGTCTGTCTCCTTTTAACTCCCCCTCTTCTCTTCCTGGCCACCTCTTTCTCCCTCCTCCCTCTTCTCTTCTCTATGTAACTCCATGAACCTCTCTCAGTGTTCCACACTGTGGAGAGCACATAGGTAATTGATTACTGGCTAGATTGCTCTCTCCCCTTTTGATTCCCCCTCTTCTCTTCCTGGTCACCTCTATCTCCCTCCTCCCTCTTCTCTTCTCCAGGTAACTCTGTGAACCTCTCTGGGTGTCCCTCACTGTGGAGAATCTTTTCACCATTAACTTAGATGTTTTGTCATCAGTGCTGTATGGATCAGCAGAATTGAGACAACTATAAGAATAAGACTAAAAGCCAGAGGCAGAAGGCTTAAATCCAAAACTTGAGAACAACAGAAAACTCCTGACTCCAGGGAACATTAATTGACACAGCTCATACAAAGCCTCCATAACTTCACTGAAACCAAAATCCACCCAAGAACCAACAAGTTCAAGAGCAAGACATATCAAGTTAATTCTCCAACAATGAAGGAACATAACCCTGAGCATTAAAATACAGGCTGCCAAAAGTAACCAACCCAAGACACCTCAAAACTCACTACTGGACACTTCATTAAACTCCAGAGAGAAGAGATCCAGCTCCACACACCAGAACACCAATGCAAGCTTCCCTAACCAGGAAACCTTGAAAAACCACACATCCAACCCCACCCATGAGGAGGAATCACCACAATAAAGAGGAACCACAAAATTCCAGCATACAGAAAAGCCACCACAAGCACAGCAATCTAAACAAGATGAAAACTGGGGAAATGTTCAGCAGGTAAAGCAACATGATAAATGCCCACCAAATAGAACAAAAGAGGAGAAGATAGGGAGTCTACCTGAAAAAGAATGCAAAATAATGGTAATAAAAATGATCCAAAATCTTGATAACTAAATGGAGTTACAGATAAATAGTCTGGAGACAAGATTTGAGATAATGCAAGAAATGTTTAACAAGAACCTAGAAGAAATAAAAAAGAGTCAGTCAATAATGAATAATGCAATAACTGAAGTCAAAAACACTTTGGAAGGAACCAACAGTAGAATAAATGAGACAGAAGATAGGATAAGTGAAGTGGAAGATAGAATGGTGGAAATAAACAAAGCAGAGAGGGGGGAAAAAAGAGAAAGAATTAAAAGAAATGAGGACAACATCAGAGACCTCTGGCACAATGCCAAATGCCCCAACATTCAAATCATAGGTGTCTCAATATAAGAAGACAAAGAGAAAGGCCATGAGAAAATACTTGAGGAGAAAATAATTGAAAAATTTCCCTAAAATGGGGAAGGAAATAGCCACCCAAATCCAAGAAAACCAGAGAGTCCCAAAAACGATAAGCCCAGGTGAAACACCCCAAGACACATATTAATCAAATTAATGAAGATCAAACACAAAGAACAAATATTAAAAGCAGCAGGGGAAAAACAACAAATAACACACAAGGGGATTCCCATAAGGATAGCAGCTGATCTTTCAATAGAAACTCTTCAGGCCAAAAGGGAATGGCAGAACATACTTAGAGTGATGAAAGAGAAAAGCCTACAACCTAGATTACTGTACCCAGCAAGGATCATTCAAATATGAAGGAAGAATCAACAGATTTACAGACAATCGAAAGCTGAGAGAATTCATCACCACCAAACCAGCTCTTCAACAAATGCTAAAGGATCTTCTCTAGACAGGAAACACAGAAAAGGTTTATGAACTTGAACCCAAAACAGCAAAGAAAATGACAACGGGATCATACTTATCAATAATTACCTTAAATGTAAATTGATTGAATACCCCAACCAAAAGACAAAGATTGGTGGAATGGATAAAAAAACAAGGCCCTTATATATGTTGTCTACAAGAGACCCACTTCAAAACAAGGAACACATACAGACTGAAAGTGAAGGGCTGGAAAAAGATATTTCATGCAAATGGAGAATAAAAGAAAGCAAGAGAAGCAATACTCAGATCAGATAAAATAGACTTTGAAATAAAAGCTGTGAAAATAGTCAAAGAAGGACACTACATAATGATCAAAGGATCGATCCAAAAAGAAATATAACAATTATAAATATCTATGCACCCAACAAAGGAGCACCACAATATATAAGGCAAATGCTCACAAGTGTGAAAGGGGAAATTAACAGTAACACAATAACAGTGGGAGACTTTAGAACCCCACTCACTCCTATAGATAGATCAACTAAACAGAAAATTGGCAATGATAAACAAACTTTAAATGATAAAATGGACCAGTGAGACCTAATTAATATCTATAGGATATTTCACCCCAAAACAATGAACTTCGCCTTTTTCTCAAGTGCACATAGAACATTCTCCAGGGAAGATGACATGCTTGGCTATAAATCTAGCCTTGGTAAATTCAAAAAATTTGAAATGATTCCAAGCATCTTTTCTGATCATAATGCAGTAAGATTAGATGTCAACTACCAGAAAAAAAAAAAAACAATAACAACAACAACTATTAAAAATACAAACATATGGAGGCTAAACAACACGCTTCTGAATAACCAAAAAATTACAGAAGAAATCAAAAAAGAAATAAAAATATGCATAGAAACAAATGAAAATGAAAACACAACAACCTGAAACCTATGGGATACAGTAAAAGCAGTGCTAAGGTGAAGGTTCATAGCAATACAAGCTTACCTCAAGAAAGAAGAGAAAAATCAAATAAATAACCTAACTCTACAGCTAATGCAACTAGAAAAAGAAGCACCAAAGAACCCCAGGGTTAGTAGAAGGAAAGAAATAATAAATATTAGGGCAGAAATAAATGCAAAAGAAACAAAGGAGACTGTAGCAAAAATCAACAAAGCTAAAAGCTCGTTCTTTGAGAAGATAAATAGACAAACGATTAGCAAGGCTCATCAAGAAAAAGGGAGAAGAATAAAATCAAGAAAATTAGAAATGAAAATGGAGAAATCACAACAGACAACATAGAAATACAAAGGATCATAAAAGACTACTATCAGCAAATTTATGCCAATAAAATGGACAACCTGGAAGAAATGGACACATTCTAAGAAAAGTATAACTTTCCAAACTGAACCATGAAGAAATAGAAAATCTTATCAGATCCATCACAAGCACAGAAATAGAAACTGTAATCAGAAATCTTTCAACAAACAAAAGCCAAGGACCAGACGGCTTCACAGGTCAATTCTACCAAAAATTTAGAGAAGAGCTAACATCTATCCTGCTCAAACTCTTCTAGAAAACTGCAGATGAAGGTAAACTTACAAACTTGTTCTATGAGGCCACCATCACCCTAATACAAAAACCAGACAAAGATGCCACAAAAAAAAAAAAGAAAGAAAGAAAGAAAGAAAGAAATCTACAGGCCAATATCACTGATGAACATAGATGCAAAAATCCTTAGCAAAATTCTAACAAATAGAATCCAACAACATATTAAAAAGATCACACACCATGACCAAGTGGGCTTTAGCCCAGGGATGCAAGGATTCTTCAACATTCTCAAATCAATCAATGTGATACACTACATTAACAAATTGAAAGAAAAAAACCATGTGATTATCTCAATAGATGCAGCATCTATTTATGATAAAAACCCTACAGAAAGCAGGCATAGAAGGAGCATACCTCAACATAAAAAAAGCCATATATGATAAACCCACAGCAAACATTATCCTCAATGGTGAAATATTGAAATCATTTCCCCTAAAGTCAGGAACAAGACAAGGGTGCCCACTGTCACCACTACTACAATTCAACATAGTTTTGGAAGGTTTAGCCACAGCAATCAGAGAAGAAAAAGAAATAAAAGGAACCAGATTAGAAAAGAAGAAGTAAAACTCTCACTGTTTACAGATGACGTGATCCGCTACAGAGAAAACCGTAAAGACTCCACCAGGAAATTACTAGAGCTAATCAATGAATATACTAAAGTTACAGGATATAAAATTAACACACAGAAATCCCTTGCATTCCTATACACTAACAATGAGAGAACAGAAAGAGAAATTAAGGAAACAATTCCATTCACCATTGCAATGAAAAGTATAAAATACTTAAGAATAAATCTACCTAAAGAAACAAAAGACTTATATATAGAAAACTATAAAACACTAATGAAATAAATCAAAGATGACACAAATAGATGGAGAAATATACCATGTTCATGGATTGGAAGAATAAATATAGTGAAAATAAGTATAATATCCAGAGCAATCTATAGATTCAATGCAATCCCTGTTAAGCTACCAATGGTATTTTTCAGAGAACTAGAACAAATAATTTCACAATTTGTATGGAAATACAGAAAACCTCAAATTGCCAAAGAAATCTTAAAATGAATGGAACTGGAGGAATCAACCTGCCTGACTTCAGAATATACCACAAAGCTACAGTCATCAGGACAGTATGGTACTGGCACAAAGACAAAAATATAGATCAATGGAACAAAATAGAAAGCCCAGAGATAAATCCAAACACCTATGAACACTTTATCTTTGAAAAAGGCAGCAAGAATATACAATAGAAAAAAGACAATCTCTTTAGCAAGTGGATCTGGAAAACCTGGACAACCACTTATAAAAGAATGAAACTAGAACACTTTCCAACACCATACACAAAAGTAAACTCAAAATGGATTAAAGATCTAAACATAAGACCAGAAATTATAAAACTCCTGGAGGAAAACATAAGCAGAAAACTCTCTGACATAAAATCACAGAGGGATCCTCTATGACCCACCTCCCAGAATACTGGAAATAAAAGTAAAAATAAACAAATGGTACCTAATTAATCTTAAAAGCTTTTGCACAATGAAGGAAACTCTAAGCATGGTGAAAAGACTGGAATCAGAATGGGAGAAAATAATAGCAAATGAAGCAACTTACAAAGAGTTAATCTCAAAAATGTACAAGCAACACCTCCTGCTCAATTCCAGAAAAATAAAAGAGCCAATCAAAAAATGGGCCAAAGAACTAAACAGACATTTCTCCAAAGAAGACATACAGATGGCTAACAAACACATGAAAAGATGCTCAATATCACTCATTATCAGAGAAATGCAAATCAAAACTACAATGAGGTACCATCTCACGCTAGACGGAATGGCTGACATCAAACAGTCAACAAGCAATAAACGCTGGAGAGGGTGTGGAGAAAGGGGAAACCTCTTATACTGTTGGTGGGAATGCAAACTAGTACAACCACTATGCAGAACAATGTGTACATTCCTTAAAAAACTGGAAATAGAACTGCCATACAACACAGCATTCCCACTGCTGTGCATACACACTGAGGAAACCAGAATTGAAAGAGACACGTGTACTCCAAAGTTCATCTCAGCACTGTTTACAATAGCTAGGACATGGAAGCAACCTAGATGTCCAACGACAGATGAATGGCTCAGAAAGCTGTGGTACATATACACAATCGAGTATTATTTATCTATTAAAAAAGAATGCATTTGAATCAGTTCTAATGAGGTGGATGATACTGGAGCCTATTATACAGAGTGAAGTAAGTCAGAAAGAAAAACACCGATAGAGTATATTCACACATACATACGGAATTTAGAAAGGTGGTAATGATGACCTTATATACAAGATAGCAAAAGAGACACAGATGTAAAGAACAGACTTTTGGACTCTGTGGGAGAAGGCGAGGGTGGGATGATTTGACAGAATAGCATTGAAATATGTATATTATCATATGTGAAATAGATCACCAGTCCAGGTTTTATGCATGAGACAGGGTGCTAAGGGCTCGTGCACTGGGATGACCCAGAGGGATGGGATGGGGAGGGATGTTGAAGGAGGTTCAAGATGTGGTACACATGTACAACCATGGCTGATTCATGTCAATGTATGGCAAAACCCACTACAATACTGTAAAGTAATTAGCTTAAAATTAAAATAAATTAAAAAAAAAAGAATAGTCTCTTCAACATCCACAGAAAGGCAATCTATAGAATGAGAGGAAGTATCTGCAAGCCTTGTATCTGAATGAGGGATCAATATCCAGAATATATAAGCAACTACTATAACATAACTTGAAAAAACAACAAGCAAATAACTGACTAAAAAATGTGCAAAAAGTGTCAATAGACATTTCCTCATAGAAGATATAGAAGTGATCAATATATATATGAAATGTTCTCAGCATCACTAAGTTTCAGTGAAAGAAAACCAAGCCAAAAAGAAATATCACATTTCAGGACTCAGTATCAGAGAAATGAATATCAAAACCAAAATGAGGTACCACCTCACACTAGACGGAATGGCTGCAATCCAAAAGTCTGCAAGCAATAAATGCTGGAGAGGGTGTGGAGAAAAGGGAACCCTCCTACACTGTTGGTGGAAATGCAAGCTAGTACAGCCACTATGGAGAACAGTGTGCAGATTCCTTAAAAAACTGCAAATAGAATTGCCATATGACCCAGCAATCCCACTGCTGGGCATACACACCGAGGAAACCAGAATTGAAAGAGACACATGTACCACAATGTTTATCACAGCACTGTTTATAAAAGCCAGGACATAGAAGCAACCTAGATGTCCATCAGCAGAGGAATGGATAAGAAAGCTGTGGTACATATACACAATGGAGTATTACTCAGCCATTAAAAAGAATACATTTGAATCAGTTCTAATCAGGTGGATGAAACTGGAGCCTATTATACAGAGTGAAGTAAGCCAGAAAGAAAAACACCAATACAGTATACTAACACATATATATGGAATTTAGAAAGATAGTAATGGTAACCCTATATGCGAGACAGCAAAAGAGACACAGATGTTTAGAACGGACTTTTGGACTCTGTGGGAGAGGAAGAGGGTGGGATGATTTGGGAGAATGGCATTGAAATATGTATACTATCATGTAAGAAACGAATCACCAGTCTATATTCGATACAGGATACAGGATGCTTGGGGCTGGTGCACAGGGATGATCCAGAGAGATGATATGGGGTGGGAGGTGGGAAGGGGGTTCAGGATTGGGAACTCATGTACACCCGTGGCTGATTCATGTCAATGTATGGCAAAATCAATATGGTATTGTAAAGCAAAATAAAGTAAAAATAAGAATTAAAAAAAAAAAGAATACATTTGAATCAGTTCTAATGAGGTGGATGAAACTGCAGACTATTATACAGTGAAGTAAGTCAGAAAAACATCAAATACAGTATGCTAACTTTTCCTTTTCATTCTAGGGGACTGGAATGCAAAAGTGGGAAGTAAAGAAACACCTGGAGTAACAGGCAAATTTGGCCTTGGAATGTGGAATGAAGCAGGGCAAAGACTAATAGAGTTTTGCCAAGAAAATGCACTGGTCATAGCAAACACCCTCTTCCAACAACACAAGCGAAGACTCTACACATGGACATCACCAGATGGTCAACACCGAAATCAGACTGATTATATTCTTTGCAGCCAAAGATGGAGAAGCTCTATACAGTCAACAAAAACAAGACCGGGAGCTGACTGTGGCTCAGATCATGAATTCCTTATTACCAAATTCAGACTGAAATTGAAGAAAGCAGGGAAAACTGCTAGACCATTCAGGTATGGCCTAAATAAAATCCCTTATGATTATACAGTGGAAGTGAGAAATAGATTTAAGGGCCTAGATCTGATAGATAGAGTGCCTGATGAACTATGGAATGAGGTTCGTGACATTGTACAGGAGACAGGAATCAAGACCATCCCCATGGAAAAGAAATGAAAAAAAGCAAAATGGCCTTCTGGGCAGGCCTTACAAATAGCTGTGAAAAGAAGAGAGGTGAAAAGCCAAGGAGAAAAGGAAAGATACAAGCATCTGAATGCACAGTTCCAAAGAATAGCAAGAAGAGATAATAAAGCCTTCTTCAGCGATCAATGCAAAGAAATAGAGGAAAAGAACAGAATGGGAAAGACTAGAGATCTCTTCAAAAAAATCAGCGATACCAAGGGAACATATCATGCAAAGATGGGCTCGATAAAGGACAGAAATGGTCTGGACCTAACAGAAGCAGAAGATATTAAGAAGAGGTGGCAAGAATACAAAGAAGAACAGTACAGAAAAGATCTTCATGACCAAGATAATCACGATGGTGTGATCACTCACCTAGAGCCAGACATCCTGGAATGTGAAGTCAAGTGGGCCTTAGAAAGCATCACTACGAACAAAGCTAGTGGAGGTGATGGAATTCCAATGGAGCAATTTCAAATCCTGAAAGATGATGCTGTGAAAGTGCTGCACTCAATATGCCAGAAAATTTGGAAAACTCAGCAGTGGCTACAGGACTGGACAATGTCAGTTTTCATTCCAATTCCAAAGAAAGGCAATGCCAAAGAATGCTCAAACTATGGCACAATTGCCCTCATCTCACACGCTAGTAAAGTAATGCTCAAAATTCTCCAAGCCAGGCTTCAGCAATACATGAACCGTGAACTTCCTGATGTTCAAGCTGGTTTTAGATAAGGCAGACGAACCAGAGATCAAATTGCCAACATCTGCTGGATCATGGAAAAAGCAAGAGAGTTCCAGGAAAACTTCTATTTCTGCTTTATTGACTATGCCAAAGCCTTTGACTGTGTGGATCACAATAAACTGTGTAAAATTCAGAGAGAGATGGGCATACCAGACCAACTGACCTGCCTCTTGAGAAATCTGTATGCAGGTCAGGAAGCAACAGTTAGAAATGGACATGGAACAACAGACTGGTTTCAAATAGGAAAAGGAGTACATCAAGGCTGTATATTGTCACCCTGCTTATTTAACTTCTATGCATAGTACATCATGAGAAACGGTGGACTGGGCAAAACACAAGCTGGAATCAAGACTGCCGGGAGAAACATCAATAACCTCAGATATGCAAATGACACCACCGTTACGGCAGAAAGTGAAGAGAAACTAAAAAGTCTCTTGATGAAAGTGAAAGTGGAGAGTGAAAAAGTTGGCCTAAAGGTCAACATTCTGAAAACGAAGATCATGGCATCCGGTCCCATCACTTCATGGGAAATAGATGGGGAAACAGTGTCAGACTTAATTTTTTTGGGCTCCAAAATCACTGCAGATGGTGACTGCAGTCTTGAAATTAAAAGACGCTTACTCCTTGAAAGAAAAGTGATGACCAACTAGATAGCATATTCAAAAGCAGAGACATTACTTTGCCGACTAAGGTCCGTCTAGTCAAGGCTATGGTTTTTCCTGTGGTCATGTATGGATGTGAGAGTTGGACTCTGAAGAAGGCTGAGCGCCGAAGAATTGATGCTTTTGAATTGTGGTGTTGGAGAAGACTCTTGAGAGTCCCTTGGACTGCAAGGAGATCCAACCAGTCCTTTCTGAAGGAGATTATCCCTGGGATTTCTTTGGAAGGAATGATGCTAAAGCTGAAACTCCAGTACTTTGGCCACCTCATGCAAAGAGTTGACTCACTGGAAAAGACTTTGACGCTGGGAGGGACTGGGGGCAGGAGGAGAAGGGGACGACAGAGGATGAGATGGTTGGATGGCATCATGGACTCGATGGACTTGAGTCTGAGTGAACTCTGGGAGTTGGTGATGGACATGGAGGCCTGGTTTGCTGCGATTCATGGGGTTGCAAAGAGTCAGACACTACTGAGCGACTGAACTGAACTGAACACATATATATGGAATTAGAAAGATGGTAATGATACCCTATATGCAAGGCAGCAAAACAGACACTGATGTATAGAACAGTCTTTTGGACTCTGTGGGAGAGGAAGAGTGTGGGATGATTTGGGAGAACGGCATTGAAACTTGTATAATATCATATAAGAAATGAATTGCCAGTCCAGGATGCTTTGGGCTGGTGCACTGGGATAGCCCAGATGGATGGGACGGGGAGGGAGGTGGGAGAGGGGTTCAGGATGAGGAACACTTGTACACCCGTGGCGAATTCATGTTGATGTATGGCAAAACCACTACAACATTGTAAAGTAATTAGCCTCCAATAAAAATAAATAAATTTAAATTAAAAAAAAATCACAGATGCTAGCAAGGGTGTGTAGAAGTGCAAATTTTGTACCCTCTTGTTAGGAATGGAAAATACCATGCCCATTATGCAACAGTTTGGAAGTCCCTCCAAAAATTATTAAGATTCAAAAATTATCATAAGATCCAGCAATCACTTATTTCAGTTTATGTCCAAAGGAGACAAAACTAGAATGTCCAGGAGATATCTACAATTTCATATCCATTGCCACATTGTGCACAACAAAAAAAAAATAGAAAAACTGCCCAGTGTCCACAGGCACATAAATCAAGAAAGAAAATGTGGTGTATACATACACTGGAATGTGATTCAGCTTTTTTAAAATGAATGTTATCTTGTCATTTGCAGCAATGAATGAAGCTGGAGGATATTGGTTAGAGTGAAATAAGCTAGTCACAGGAGGACAAATACTGAAAAATTTCATTTTCTTGTGGCATCTAAAGGAAAATTCAGAGAAGCAGAGAATAGAATGGTGATTCCAAGAGCTGGGAAGAGGTTGACACAGGGGATGTCTGTTCAATGGTTATAAAATTTTAGTTGCAGAATGGAAAATTTCTAGAGTTGTGCTAGACAACAAGTTGCATTGAGTTAACAGGACTGACTGGACACTTCAAAGCTTAAGAGGCAAAGCTGGACTGAACTTCCTCCATCTGTGCCTGGAGGCTCCCGCTTTCTCAGACTCCTCTAGAACTGGATGTGGCATGTGTGTACCAGCAGGGGATCCTGTACTGGGGGACTTGGGTGAGGGGGAAGGACTCATTCTGAGGCTCTAATATGAAAGAGTTTGAATGAGGGAAGTGGCAGAGTGATGAATCATGACCAAAAGAAATGTTATAAGACCTACTAAGAGATTAGATTTACTATTAAACGAAGGTGTGATTGATACAGTAAAGGGGCTTCTGAAACACAGTTTTGCACATTAAGAATCCTGTAGGGCTTCCCTGGTGGCTCAGTGGTTATGAATCTACCTGCCAATGCAGGAGATACAAGCTCAGTCCCTGGCCTGGAAAGATTGCACATGCAATGGAGGAACAAATCCTGATTGCCACCAACTACCTGAGCCCATGCTCTAGAGCCCAGAAGCCACAACTACTGAACCCATGTGCCAAGTCTATGGAAGCCCAAGAGCCCTAGAACCCATGCTCTGCAACAAAAGAAGCCACAAAAGAAGCCTGTGCACCACAATTAGAGAGTTGCCCTGGCTTTTCACAAGTGGAGAAAAGTTTGCACAGCAATGAAGACCCAGCAGAGCCAATGAAACATTTAATAAAAATTAAAAAGAATCCTGCAAATATTTTCCTGAGTAGTGATGGGATGTGTCTTCCTGGGAAAAGGGTACTCACTTGGTGTAAAATCAATGCATACAGTGAATATATATACTCTCTTTAATTTTTAACACTTACACATTTATGGTGCATTGTGTTGGGAAATTTGAGGGGGGAGTTAATACCAGGAACGGTGATGTTGAGGGTGACAGATATCAAGGAAAACACAACACAAAAAATTCACACACACAAAAAAATTCACACATGGACACATACCCAGTTCCATGCACACAAACCTACACTATTAACCATAATACAGCTTCTTCCTGTACAGTAATCAGCCACAGTGCTCTACTTGTAAATTACTTTCTATCACCAGTGCTCCTAAACTCATTCCCAACAGGAATTTGGAATCAGTTTAGCCTCTACACTAAAACCAATGAGAAAGCCCCAACTATCTCAACTACAAAGTTTTTTCTCCCAAAGTGAATGATTCTAGAATACATACCACTTTCACATCCTGAAAGGGCCACCTGCAAGTACAGAAGAGAAGAGACTATGAGGGTAAGATCACATAGATGCACAGTCTTTGGTTCATTTGGTGATAGTAGAAAACTTGATGAGGAGCAGTGTGGAGTCCAGGGAACCCATCAAGATCAGAGCACACATATTCAGAATGAAAGGCAAGACCTTTGCCTGGAGGATGAAATCCCAAGTCCATTTGGTTTGAAAATTGAAGACTTCTTTTCCTAGAGGAAATGTTGCTGCAGGAGAGAGAACTCTGTACTCTACAGAGTGTAATGGATGCTAATAATTTTAATATCCTGGGGACAGAGACATCATGAGTTGATAATAAGACTCTCACTCAACATTATCCCAATCAAGAGAATCATCTCTATCTGAAACTAACATATTCTATTCTATTAAGAATCATAGCTTAATTCTACTGAAAGAGAAATGAAACAATATTTCTATCTCAGACCAGAAAACAAAACAGCTTGCCTTGGAGACACACGGAGTCTCTTCGGTCCTGTCACAAGCTGAATTGACTGGCAGGTCCTCAGTGAAACCTAGAGGGACACAGAGTAGCTGTTAGAACAGTGGTGAGGCTGTTCAGGAATCATGCAGGGGGTTTTCACTTTGTGTGGACATGGGGTGGTGTGTATGGATGCAGGAGGTTAATAAGCATGAGCTGAACTTGATCCATCCTCTTTGGAGGAGGAAGGAAAGTAAAGAGGGGGAGGAAGGAAATGAAAGCAGAGCTTTGGCTTTCTATCTAGGAAGAACCTAATCAAGAAGAAATATTCATTCTAAAAAAAGGAAAACTCTAAAGTGTGTGTATTGTTCAATGAAAGATACCCATGGCTCCTTCTGCTTATTTTGAGCTCTTGCTAAGTTGCCATGGTGTTTTGAGTTTTGGCAGATCACTCTTATTCCAGGATCCACAGTTGCTGCTACTCCACTCATCATGTTTCCTATGAGACTTTGTACTTGATTAAAATTAAACTCTGTAGAGGACTGAATTCAATCCTGGGCAAAGTGTGCTATTCTATTAATTCACTAATCAAGTGTTTAAAATAAAATAAAATGTACAAGATTTGATAATACTGAATTCCTATCATTTAAAAACAACCACTATGAATAATATCATATTTTTATATCAGTATTTGTTTTATACACAGTGTGTGCATGTCCACTGAATCAGACACTGTCTGCACTAACAGGGGTGATATGTATAGTGGGACAGTTGATTAGAGAAAGCACAGTTCCTCCACCAGGTCTTCCTGGGGAGCTAGCTACATGGAGTAGCTGAGCTGTCAGGACACTTGGTGAGGATACTAACCAATCACTCAGTGATTCTCTCTCTCTTTTTTTAATGGGACGTAGGGTGGTAGAGTGTATGCATGAGGGAGGTTAGCAACTATGGACTGAGCTGCTGTTGAATCATCCTCTTTGCTGGATGAAGGAGAGGAGCAGGAAAGAAATTAAACAGAGCTTCTGCATTAAACTAGTGATAACCTAAATGACGGGGAAAAAAGAAACACTAAAATGCATGTCAGCTTTCAATGACACAGACCCGTGACCCTCCTCCTGCTTTTTTAGAGCATCTTTTAAATGGCCCCTGTCTTCTGGGTTTTTTTCCCATATCACTGCCTCTCCGAGATCCACATTTGTAGCTCTTGAGCTTAACAAGTTTTCTATGAGATTTTTTTTTCTTGATTAAAAGAAAACAATGTTTGCATGTCCACTGAGTCAGCGGCTGTTTGCACTCACAGAAGTCATACATTTAGTGGGACAGTTCATTATGGAGAGGACACATAGGGTGAACACTGACTGTCTCTGATTCTGCTGTTCAGGAGATTGTAACAAGAGTAATGGTCGTTAGACTAACTACTAAGTTCCACTGTGAGATATATTTGATATCTTCCCTTGAGTGTATGCTACATGGTTTAATCAATGCAAGTCTTGTGGTAATGTCACCCAGTACAATGAAATATTTCCCTGATTATAATCTGCTTTTCTCCTTGTTTAAGCAATCACACTAGCACCAACAGATATGACCCACATTGTCTACATAAGGCCACAGAGTTGACCAGGAGGATGCTTGTCCTGAGGCTCCATTCTTACTACTGACTGAGCCAAAGGTGGCTGTTAATTCACCTTTGGTTTTCCTGGATTTCATGACCACTGAGCCCACTTTATAATGAACATAAGGGTCTGGACCCCTGGACCTGCTAGTACTTCCAGGGATGGACATAGATGCAGGGACCCCCTTGCTCCATGACTGGGATTTCAAGGCTGAGTGATAAGTGCAGGTCAGGGGTCCAGAGCAGTCACACTGGGACCACCCACAGGTTCTCAGTTTGGCTTTTCCACTTAGAAGATCAAGAGCTTGCATCATTTTTCTCAGCACCATCTCCATCTGTAGAAAATGAATATTAAGCAAACTTAAACGGTTCAGTTGAGAAAAGAATCAGGTAATGTATAGCCAGTGTGCAGTGGTGATGAGAAGTGTTTAGAAACTTCACATTTGACTTATTCTGTGTAAGAGGTAAATATCTTCTGAAGAAAGACACACACACACACACACACACACACACACACACAGAGCTTCAAAATCTCAGCACATGGGCCCACACATTGGCCCCCAAGCCTGATTCACACAAACCCACAGCATCTAAATGATGGAGTCATTCTGGAGACCATAGAACACAGACATTGTTCTTTCCTGGGGCATCAGTCTCTTCTCTGCACTCCCAGCCCTCACCCTCAGTAGGATTCCAGCATCAGGGTGCCTCTCTAACCAGAGTTAGACAGAGAGCCCCACCTTAATCAACTAGATTGTTCCTCAGCAGGGGGATGGTCCCTGAATATTTACCATGTTCACAGACTGCTCCGGATTCCTGTGATTGGAGAGAAGCAAACAGTGTGGGGTGTCAGCATCATGTGTTCTCTGTGGTAAGTCTTCTGTTATCTGATTTTGGTCCTCAGATAACTAAAACTCTTCAAATCAATGCCCACTCTCACAATTAAACAGAGGGGATCCCTGTTGAAAACTCTGGAGTATCTTACATAATATGTGAAGTTTCAATTTTAGCAACAATTACAAAATTATTTTTGAAGCAGGAAAAATTTCTACTGAGCAAAGTACCTACAGTACTACAGGTACCAAAAATGCTATCTTTTTAAAAAGTACGTTTGAATCAAGCCTATGTTGATAATATATTTATCCAGAATATTTCACCAGCCAAGAAACTGCATACATCAGTGATAACGTATATGTCAGATTACTGTAACTGTATTTGTCTGAATGAAAACAAAGAAGTGAAGCAACACCATTATCCCAGATAAAGCCAGGTGAGCTTACCTTTGGAGTCCTCATAGGCTGTTTCTCAGCCCAGGCCTCACGCCGTTTCACCACCAGGTCCTCCTGGGGAGCTAGAGGGACACAGAATAGCCATTGGGACACAGGTGAGGCTGCTCACCAATCACTCCGTATTTTTGTTTGTTTGTTTGTTTGATGGAGACATTGGGTGCAGTGTGTGCATGAGGGAGTTTAGTAACTACGGACTGAAAGGCTGTTGAATCATCCACTTTCTGGATGGAGAGCAAAGGAGAGGAGCAGGAAAGAAATGTAACAGAGCTTCTGCATTTTAACTAGTGATACCCTAAACAATGTGGAAGATAGAAACACCAGAATGCATGCCAGCTTTCAATGAAATCGACCCATGACCCTCCTGCCTGTTTAGAGCTACTGGTAAATCACCCCTCTCTTGCAGATTTCTTTCTAGATCACTCCCGCCACAGAATTCAGTTATAGCTATTATATTTACCTAGTCTTCTATGAGACTTTGTTCTTGACTAAAAGAAAACTCTGTTAAGAGGGCTGAATTCAATCATATCTTTCCAAATAGCTTCTATCAATCATGTAATATTTTCTCCCAGTCTTCATTTTCCAAAGAATGTTTGCATGTCCACTGAGTCAGTGGCTGTCCACAATCACAGAAGTCATGCATTTAGTGGGAAAGTTCATTATGGAGAGGAAGCATGGGGAGAACGCTGACACTGTCTGACCCAGGTGTACAGGAGATTTACAACAAGAGGCATTGTCAGTAGGCTAACTATCAAGTTCTACTGTGAGATCTATTTGAAACTTTCCCTTGAGTGTGTTCTACAGGGTTTAATCCCTATAAGGCTTATGGTAATGTCACCCAGTGCAATGAAATCTCTCCTTGATGATAATCTTCTTTTTTCCTTGTTTCAGCAATGAAAGTAGCACCAACAGAATAACTTTCAGAATATGTGACTTCACCAGGTGGATGAAAGTCCCAAGGTGCTTTCAGACTAATGACTGTGCCAAAGTTCGCTATTATTTCACCTATGCTTGCCCTGGGTTCCATGACCTCTGATCCCACCTTATAATGATGGGCATGGTCTGGATTTCTAGCTGCTAGTACCTCCAGGCATGGACATAGATGCAAGGAGCCCCTGGCTCCGTGACTAGGATTTCAAGGCTGAGTGATCAGTGCAGGTCAGGGGTCCAGAGCAGACACACTGGGACCACCCCTTGGTTCTCTGTTTGGCTTGTCCACTTAGGAGGTCAAGAGCTTGGGCCATTTTTCTCAGCACCATCTCCAACTGAGGAAAATGAATATTAACCAAACTTGAGGAATGGCTGAGCTGAGGAAAGAATCAGGTAATGTATAGCCAGTGTGCAGTGGTGATGAGAAGTGTTTAGAAAGTTCACAGTTGACTTGTGCTGTATGAGGGCAATATTTACTGAGGAAACACACACAGGCAGAGCTTCAAAATCTTACCACATGTGCCAATTTATGGGCTCCCAAGCCTGATTCACACAAACCCACAGCATCTAAATGACAGAGTTTTTTCCAGAAACTATAGATACAGACATGTTCTTTCCATGAGATCAATCTCTTCTCTGAATCCCATAGCCTCCCACCCCTTGTAGGAAGCCCGCCTTAGGGCGACTCTCCAAACGTAGTCTGCAAGAGAGCCCCACCTTGAACAACTAGATTGTTCCTCAGCAAAGGGATAATCCCCCTGAACATTTACCGTGTTCATATGCTGCTCCGTAAGTCTGTGATTAAAGAGAAGGAAACAATATGAAGATGTCAGCATCATGTGTTCTCTGCCGGTAAGTCATCTGTTATCTAATTTTTGTCCTTAGATTACTATAACTCTTTAAGTCAATGGCTCCAAAAGAAAACAGAAAGGACCCTTATTGAAAAGGCTGGACTCTTTCACATAAGAGCTTTCACTTTCAATTTGACTAACAATTACAAAATTATTTTTGATGCAGGAAAAATTTATACTGAGGAAAGTACCTACAGAGTAATGGATACTGTTATTTTTTTAAATGTCCTTTTGAATCAAGTCTGTGTTGATAATAGACTCATCCTCAATTTTTTCCCCAGTCAAGGAATTACATACATCAGTGATAATATACATTGTCAGATTACTATAACTGTTTTCCACTCAAAAAAATTAAAGAAGTGAAGCAACAGCCTTATCCCAATAAAGACAGATAACCTTACCTTCAGGGTCCAGAGAGGCTGTTCCTCAGCCGAGGCCTGGTGCACTTCCACCACCAGGACCTTCTGGGGACCTAGAGGGACACAGAATAGCCATAAAAACAGTGGTAAGGCTGCTCACCAATCACTCGGCAGTTTTTTTTTTTGATGGGGACATGTGATAGAGTGTATGTGTAAAGAGGTCAGTAACTATGAACTGAGCTGCCTTCGAATCATCCTTTTTGCAAAAGGAGGAGGAGAGCAAAAGACAGGGAACAGGAAGGAAATGAAACAGATTATGCCTTTTATCTAGTGAAACCCTAACGGCTGGGGAAAAAAGAAACACTAAAGTGCACGCCAGCTTTCAGTGATGGAGACTCATGACCCCCCTGACTGTTCAGAGTTTCTGCTACATCGTCCCTGTCTTCTAGATTCCTTCATAGATCACGGCCTCCCCAGGATCCACCATTATAACTAATGCACTTACTGAGTCTTCTGTGAGACTTTGTTTTGGATTAAAAGCAAACTCTGTTAGATGACTGAATTCAATCCTACCTTTCCAAATAGCTATTATCAATCCTGTGATTTTATTTTTCAGTCTTCATTTTCCAAGTAATGTTTGCATGTCCACTGAGTCAGAGGCTGTCCACACTCACAGAAGTCTACATTTTTGGATCAGTTCATTCTGGTGACTTTCACACTAATAACCTTGCCAAAGCTGGCTATTAATACACCTGTGTTTGCCCTGGTTTCATGACCACTGAGCCCAACTTAAAATGATGGGCACAGTCTGGACCTCTGGAGCTGCCAGTACCTCCAGGCATAAACATAGATTCAGGGACCCCCTTGCTTCATGACTAGGATTTCAAGGCTGAATAATAAGGGCAGGAAAGGTCTTGTTGTGTGTAAGAAGGAAACATCTACTGAGGAATCATACACACACAGAGAGAGCTTCACAATCACACCACATGGGCCCACACATGGGCCCCCAACCCTGATTCACACAAACCCTCATCTTCTAAATAATGGAGTTGTTTTCAGGGATCACTGAACATAGACACTGTTCTTTCTTTGAGATCAGTCTCTTCTCTGCACCCCAGCCCTCACCCCCTGTAGGAATTCAGCATCAGGGTGACTCTCCAAACAGAGCCAGTCAGAGAGCCCCACCTTCATCAGCTAGATTATTCCTCAGCAGAGGAATGATCCCTGAATATTTACCATGTGTGTAGGCTGCTCTGCATGCCTGTGAGTAGAGAAAAGAAAACAGTGTCAGGTTGCCAGCATCTTCAATATTATGCATTCAGGTTTTTCATTCTCGTTTTTCTCTCATAAAACCAAATGGTTTAAGTTTGTTTCTTTGTTCAATTCAAAATGTTGTTTAGTCATAGCCCAAAAGAAAACAGAGGATGCCTGTGGGAAAGGCTGGAGTCTTCTCTGGAAAATCTCTCCAGCCCACTTTAACCAGCAATTAAAAATTTTATTTCAAGAAGGAACATTTTCTACGGAGGAAATTTCTCCCAACTACAGTTTTTAATTTACACTGTCATTTGTTCAAAATGTTATTTTGAATAAGTTATCTGCCAAGAAAGACTCAAGATTAATCCATCAAATTAAAAACCATATCAGCTGTCTTGAATATTTTGAAACTTTATCCTAATTCAGCAAAAAAGTAAAGTCATAAAGCAACACTTTTATCTCAGATAAATAAGGAGCACTTACCACAGAGGTGGGCAAAGCCTCTTCCTCCAACTTTGAATTGGATAGCTCCTCCAGCTGGTCCTCAGGGAGCTCTAGGAGGACATAGAGGGATTGTCACGACACCTGTGATTCTGACCAGGAAGACCTTATTAATGCAGACATTTGGGGGGAGTGTACGGATGTGGGTGCTTAATAAGTGTGGTCTGAAATCTGTTGGACAACCTTCCTGGTGGGTGGGGGAAGGCTAAGGAGATGGATATTTCAGAAATGATTCAGAAAGCCTTTAACTTTCTAACTAAGGGGAACCTGATCGACTTGAAATTGTCAGTCTGACAAAGGTAAACAGTAAAAAACACACTATGTTTCAGTAGCCATGTACAGTTGTAAGACCTGGACCATAAAGAAGACAGTGCCAAAGAACTGATGCTTTAGAATGGTGGTGCTGAAGAGATTCTTGAGAGTTCTTGGACAGCAAGGAAATCGCACCAGTTAATCCTAAAGGAAATCAACCCTAAATAATATTCATTGGAAGGACTGATGCTGAAGCTTCAATACTTTGACCTCCTGATGTGAAGAGCAAACTCTCTGGAAAAGCCCCTGATACTGGGAAAGATTGAGGGCAGGAGGAAAAGGAGGGGCCACAGAGGATGAGATGGTTGGATGGCATCACTGATTTAATGGACATGAATTTGAGCAAACTCCGGGAGATAGTGAAGGACAGGGAAGCCTGGTGTGCTGCTGTCCATGGGCTCACAAACAGTCAGACACAACTTAGCAATTGAGCATTGTGATAAAAGATACATTGTATTTATTATTTTCATAACTTTTAAGAATGAAAAAGTTATATAGCATTTTCTATACTCACAATGTGGTGTACCTACCAACACCGTCTACATCTAAATATTTTTCATCAGATCCGATACAACCTCTGTACCCATTAAGTCATAATCCACCTTCCTTCTTGCCTCCTGGCTTTGGCATAATTTCTATTTCCAGTTTCCGTGAGTTAGCCTATCTTATGTACCTTAAACCAGTGGAAGCATACAATATTTGTTTTTCTGTGCCTGCCTTATTTCACTAACCATTATACATTTTGTATTATTTGGTCCATTCATTTTGCAGCATATTTCAATCCTTAATTCATTTTCATATTCCATTCGAGTATATATCATATTTCTTCTATTCATTCATCACATGATGGTCTTTGGGTTGTTTCTATCATTTGAGTGCTAATAATACACTGTGAACATTAGTGTACAGATTTCTATATGGTACCATAATGGTGATAAATAATATTGTGCATATTTAAAATACCACTGAATGTAACAATATAAAGTGTGAATCTAAGGTGAACTATGGACTTTTAATTACTAAAAACTTATTATCTCACTAATTATAATAAATGGAACACATATATGTTATCTGTGAGTATCATATGATAGCAGAAATTGAAGTGATAGGATAGAGCAATTTACTGTATTATCTGCATAACCTTTATGTCAATGTAATCCTGTTCTAAGTAAAGTTTAATAATTTAAAGAAATCTTGAAACATGGCTTCAGGGAGGAAGATATCACAGCTTGTGTTAAAACAGTTAGCTAGTGTCCAAACCATAGCTAGAGACCATCTCCAATCTTGAGCATGAACCAAATGTTGAATTTAAAATGCATCTTTCCTCCCATAGTTAAAACAGTGCCAACAGAGGTAGTAAGTTTCAATTTAAACACATGAGATAAAAGAAGAACATAGCTTAATATTTCATAATTTTTTCTTAAATATGAGACACTAAACATACTGCAACAATTATTCTTGAGTGAACTTAATGAGAAAATTTCCACAGTACCTTCAACTGTGTCAGTTGTAGGGTGCAGCCTGTTTCGTGGCCAACTACGAAACCTCCTGACCCAGCTGGTAGTGGGTGTTCTTGATCTCTGAGGAATGTTTCTTCTGATCTTCTGGGCAAAACATCCTGGGAAATGCATTATAATGGAGAGAGCTGTTGACATTTTGCTGGCAGAAGACCACCCAGAAACTAATAACAGTTGACCCAGAGTTCAATCCTCTGGGCCCCTTCCTCACCAGATGCCTAGCAGAAGGCCCGAGCAGAAGGTCCTACTTGGCACCTTGCACCCAACAGACTGGTTGTGCAGGCAAACATCTCTGTTTAACTGAGACCTAGAAGCTCAGCAGAGCATGGAGACCATGCCTGATGGGCTGGATTCAAATCCTGTTTAGGAGAAGCAGGTATTTGGGAAAGACATATGGTTCCCTCTCTGTCTCAGTTCCTTGTCCTGAGTTGGAGAAATGTTAATATGGCTTATTTTTAGTGTTATGAGACCAAGAATGATTAAATGTAGGTAAAATTTTGGAAAAATAAAGGAGGGATTCCCTGGCAGTCCAGTGGTTAAGAATCTGCCTCACAGTGCAAGAGATGGGGGTTTGATTTCTGGTCGGCACACTAGGGTCCCACATGCCTTAGAGCAACTAAGCCCATATGTTGCAACTACTGAACCCAAGCACCTCAACTAGAGAGTCAGTGCCATGCAATGAAAGATCTGCATGATGCAACGAAGATCCCATGTGCCACAACCAAGACCCAATGCAGTCAAATAAATGAATTCAGTTCATTTCAGTTCAGTTCAGTCACTCAGTCGTGTACGACTCTTTGTGACCCCATGAATCGCAGCACACCAGGCCTCCCAGTCCATCACCATCTCCCGGAGTTCACTCAGACTCACGTCCATCGAGTCAGTGATGCCATCCAGCCATCTCATCCTCTGTCGTCCCCTTCTCCTCCTGCCCCCAATCCCTCCCCGCATCAAAGTTTTTTCCAATGAATCAACTCTTCTCATGAGGTGGCCAAAGTACTGGAGTTTCAGCTTTAGCATCATTCCTTCCAAAGAAATCCCAGGGCTGATCTCCTTCAGAATGTATTGGTTGGATCTCCTTGCAGGCCAAGGGACTCTCAAGAGTCTTCTCCAACACCACAGTTCAAAAGCATCAATTCTTCAGTGCTCAGCATTCTTCAGAGTCCAAATCTCACATCCATACATGACCACAGGAAAAACCATAGCCTTGACTAGATGGACCTTAGTTGGCAAAGCAATGTCTCTGCTTTTGAAAATACTATCTAGGTTGGTCATAACTTTTCTTCCAAGGAGGAAGCATCTTTTAATTTCATGGCTGCAATCACTATCTGCAGTGATTTTGGAGCCCGAAAAAATAAAGTCTGACACTGTTTCCCCATCTATTTCCCATGAAGTGATGGGACTGGATGCCATGATCTTTGTTTTCTGAATGTTGAGTTTTAAGCCAACTTTTTCACTTTCCTCTTTCACTTTCATCAAGAGGCTGTTTAGTTTCTCTTCACTTTCTGCCATAAGGGTGGTGTCATCTGCATATCTGAGGTTATTGATATTTCTCCAGGCAATCTTGATTCCAGCTTGTGTTTCTTCCAATCCAGCGTTTCTCATGAAGTACTCTGCATGTAAGTTAAATAAGCAGGGTGACAATATACAGCCTTGATGTACTCCTTTTCCTGTTTGGAACCAGTCTGTTGTTCCATGTCCAGTTCTAACTGTTGCTTCCGGTTCTGCATACAGATTTCTCAAGAGGCAGGTCAGGTGGTCTGGTATTCCCATCTCTTTCAGAATTTTCCACAGTTTTTTGTGATTCACACAATCAAAGGCTTTGGCATAGTCAATAAAGCAGAAATAGGTTTCCTGGAACTCTCTTGCTTTTTCCATGATCCAGTGGATGTTGGCAATTTGATCTCTGGTTCCTCTGCCTTTTCTAAAACCAGCTTGAACATCAGGGAGTTCACGGTTCACGTATTGCTGAAGCCTGGCTTGGAGAATTTTGAGCATTACTTTACTAGCATGTGAGATGAGGGCAATTGTGCCATAGTTTGAGCATTCTTTGGCATTGCCTTTCTTTGGAATTGGAATGAAAACTGACCTTTTCCAGTCCTGTGGCCACTGCTGAGTTTTCCAAATTTGCTGGCATATTGAGTGCAGCACTTTCACAGCATCATCTTTCAAGATTTGAAACAGTTCAACTGGAATTCCATCACCTCCATCCACTAGCTTTGTTTGTAGCGATGCTTTCCAAGGCCCACTTGTCTTCACATTCCAAGATTTCTGGCTCTAGATGAGTGATCACACCATCATGATTATCTGGGTCATGAAGATCTTTTTTGTACAGTTCTTCTGTGTATTCTAGCCACCTCTTCTTAATATCTTCTGCTTCTGTTAGGTCCAGACCATTTCTGTCCTTTATCGAGCCCATCTTTGCATGAAATGTTCCCTTGGTATCTCTAATTTTCTTGAAGAGATCTCTTGTCTTTCCCATTCTGTTCTTTTCCTCTATTTCTTTGCATTGATTGCTGAAGAATTCTTTCTTATCTTTTCTTGCTATTCTATGGAACTCTGCATTCAGATGCTTATATCTTTCCTTTCTCCTTTGCTTTTCCCCTCTCTTCTTTTCACAGCTATAAATAAATAGAAAAGTGAAGGGCTGGTGTTTCATAATAGCTCTGTAAGTGTTCAGTCTTGAATGATGGCAAGAATAAGGTGAACCTTTAGTAGCAGTTGAAGGCAAAAAGGGCGTTTGGCTTGCTCCAATAAGTAAGAATGGAAGCTTATTCTTCAGCTTTTTCACAGAAACAAAGTTTCACATGGAGAGTGACATGCTGACACCCAGCATTTTTGGGGAGGAAGGGAGGACAAAGTAGGGGCTGTAATCCATATGTTACTTTGGCGGTTGTTGAAATTTAGAGAGATGAAGTGACTTTCCAAGAGTCACACAATGATAAAGAGTGAATCTGGGACAGGACTGTAGTTGCTTCCCTGAGGACACAGACGGCTGCACCTCTGACACCTGTGCTGAACCCCTGAACCAGGAACTCACCCCTCCAACACTCAAATTCTCCTCCCCCTAGTTTTCTGTGGATGAGAGCTGATGCCTGAGCCCAAAAAGAGCTCAAATCCTCCTTCCTCCATTTGTCTCTGTATTTCAGTTCCTGATCCAAAATACATGTTTCTTCTGAGAAAAGCCCCTCAGAAAGACCACAGGATTCGAACTCTTCCATCCTCCCAAGCCCCTTCACACATTCAACCATCCCCTTGATAAGTGGCCTGTGGTCTCTTTGGCCACCAATTTGCTCAGAGCTCAGAACGTTCTAAACCAAAGGCCACATGATAGCTCTACCAAGAATTAGCTTCCCTTCCACTGACCAAGTCTGGATGAGCAGTTAATGTGAGGTGAGTTCGCCCTCTGTGCTAGGCTTTCATGGCTTAAATGAGTCTGTGATGCTCAAAGTCTCATAGTTGATCTGAGCGCTGATTTGAACAGCATGGATCAAGCGCTAGCTAAGAATGGGCAGGAGTTCAAGTCTGTCCTCTCTAAAATTCTGACCTCATCAACTCCTCATCATGCTCTAGACCTTGTAGTGGAAGAGAACAGAGCCCCATATTCTTTTTGAAAGTCATATCTATACTCACAACCTGGAGACTACAACCCAAGAATCTCCTTGAGGATCAACAGAAAGACCCTCTTTCCCTCAGTGACCAAATGTTTATCCTACTAACCCGACTTGGGGCTTCCTGGGTGGCTCAGATGGTAAAGTGTCTGCTAACAATGCAGGAGACCCAGGTTCGATCCCTGGGTCGGGAAGACCCTTGGGAGAAGGAAATGACAACCCACTCCAGTACTCTTGACTGGAAAATCCCATGGATGGAGGAGTCTGGTAGGCTACAGTCCAAGGCCTCACAAAGAGTCGGACACAACTGAGCGACTTCATTTTCACTAACCCAACAGCACTGCCCCATCTCACCAAATTCCCTGGCAACAGCTAAACAGTGATCCTGTCCATAACAACCCATGGGAATCCCACCAGTAAACCCCAGTGTCTTTCTTTCTTTCTTTTTTTTTTTTTTACTTTATTTTACTTTACAATACTGTATCGGTTTTGCCATACATTGACATGAATCCACCACGGGTGTACATGTGATCCTAAACATGAACCCCTTCCCACCTCCCTCCCCACAACATCCCTCTGGGTCATCCCTGTGCACCAGCCCCAAGCATGTCTTTCCTATTTTAAAGTCTCTGGATTTACACTTCTAGGGCTTGTAGATTTGGGCAGCTACACTTAGAAGAGTTGAGCTGTAATTCCCTTTTCCCGTAATATCCATTGTTGGGGAGACCTCACGGTTCTCCTACTTCAGGTCTTTCCATCTGTTCTCTGGTAGGATGGGTACAAAACTGGCACTGGAAAATTGTATATTTTTCTAAATTTAGGAATATATTTAAGGCAGCCAGCTGACTGAAGAATCAAAATGTAATTTAAGGAATGAGGAAAAACTATAAAACACATTTATAACTCTGTAGATAAATTAGAGTGATGGAAAAGAGGAAAAAAAAAAAAAAGATGAGGAATATTCATCAAAGTTAACCAGCCCATTTGCCGGAACAGCCTTCAGAGGATCAGCAGAAACCTACCTCCAGAACAGCAGTTCAGGTTTCCCATTTTCAAACTCTCAAATTTGAAGGTGAGCCCTTCTACTTGTACCTTATGTGAACCTCTCAGCTCACTAATTGGCACTTGGTGCAGAATGCAGAATGGGCATTACCACATTACCGTGGCGACGATACATCACAGAACTTTCAGAGTCAACTGGACTCTGCACAGGATGAGTCCAAGTGCTGCTGCCCAGAAAGTGTGTTTCTATTGGCAAGATAGGATTTTCAGAATAAGGATTTCATTTCAAAAATTGAATCTCAGGGTCACATATTCTTCTCCAATCAAGAAAATGATTTATATGAGAGAAAATGTCTTGCCCCCAAAGATAGTTGATAGTGAACATGTCAGGGTGAGGAGGGACAAAGCTAACACATTGAGAATAAAAAGAGATTCTATCCTTGATTAGAATATCCTCTTGGTACTGATCACGTGTTTATGTTCCTAACACACAGTGAGGCCAAACAATACCAAGAATCAGGAGCCTGGAGCAGAGAGCCTAACTGCAGGGCCACACAAGGAGAAAAGACAAAAAAAATAACTGAGCTCCCCAAAAGCTCTCAGCAAAACCCTTTTCTAGGGAAGCTGAGGGAGTGGTCTGGCTACTTCTTGTGTCAGTCTTTGTTCTTGAGGTTCCAACCACAGATGTGAGCCTGAAGTAATGATGTATACGATCCTTGTACACCAACCCAACATCCTGCCACTTCCTGGGGGTAGACAATGGGTCAACACTGGACCAAGTGTGGAAACATGAATGGAGAGACAGAAGCTGGTGAACTCTTAACTTTATAGCCAGAGTCATATCCTCCAGCTACCCAGGGCTCCGGGGACCATGCCCATATTGACCTCTGCAGCTTATAGTTCATGGAGGCAGGGACCGGGGAGAGGTTCACTGCTTTGTGACCTGGATCTGGCATGTGGGCACCCGTGGTGAGGGCTCTGGGACTCTGTGGGACACAGGCCCCAAATTGTCCTGGGCCCGCATCTCACTCGCCTGCCCTGAGGCCTGAGGGCCTGGACAGTGCATGAAGAAGGCCTCCGTTCCACACTCAGCACACTCTGGCGAGGACTGCTGACTGGTTGCCTGTTAGTGGAGCATGATCTCTAATCCCTAGTCTAAGGGTCTCGCTAAAGGTCTTACAATATTGACTGGGTGCCCACCCTACCCCAGTACAGTCTCCATACATTTCTAATCTTCCTGAGTCCCCAGACATCCCTAGAGGAAACAAAGTGTAAGATTTAACCTTATAAACACAGTTAAGTTTTTCATGTCTAAAGTATCCAGTTGCATTCTTTATTTGGAGCCCTGTAAATTCTTCTCACAGAAATGAATGTTTTGTCATATGTTGCAAATATGTTTTCAATTTATCACTATCTTTTTTAAAAATTTACATTTTATTTATTTTTGTCTGTGCTTGGGTCTTCATTGCTGTGCTCGATTCTCTCTCGCTGTCCTGAGTGGGGACTGTTCTCTTGTTGTGGAGCACAGGCTCTAGGCGCACAGGCTTCAGTAGCTGTAACTTGCAGGCTTTAGAGCCCTGGGTCAGTAGTTGTGGTGCACAGGCTTAGTTGCTCAGCGGCATGTGGGATCTTCCCAGACAAGGGATCAGACCCACGTCCCCTGCACTGGCAGGCAGATTCTTAACCACTGGGCCACAAAGGAATTCCATCACTGTCTTCTTATTACAGTTACTTTTGCTTATATCATGAAGACATTTATTTTCAAAGACATCAGTAATTTAAATATTTTTGTTATTTTGGTTGTGAGAAGGAAAGCGGGAAGGATGTTATGACTAATATTCTTATTAAGGGCCAAGTATTACTTTAAAAATATTTTAATAAATAGGAAAATAACAGCAAGTGTTTAAAGACAAATTTTCTATTAAACAATTCTAAATATTTGTAAAGATGTTTGTCAAAATTGACTAATTAATTTTTTAGGATAATGATAGAAATTTTCCCCCAGAAGTGATATAAAGTAGAAATATCCTGATAAATGGAACTGAGTATTTTGTAAAACACATGCGATAATTTATGTCTCAAAGCCTTAGAACATTTTGGAAGTGATAATGGTGGTACGTCAATGATTAAGTCATTTTTAAACAATTCATTCACAATGTGTCTATTCATCAGATAATGAACTTCCAGTTGTTTTCTGAGAAAAGAGGGGCACATTCAATTAACGTTAGTGAAAGAACTTTAAAATAATTTGTAATTAAATTTGTTATGTCCTGTTAATGATTTCAGTGGTAGAGAATTCACTGAGTTTTAATATAGCTCCAATTTGCCAGGTAGATTTGTATTTGTTTGACCAAGCAACATATTGGACTTTTTGAAAGTCTTCCTACAGTTGATTCAAGAAGTATTTATAAAAGTTGGTGAATATTTATAATAATTAAACAGGATACATTATGTAAAACAAAGAAACAGGATCAACTTACAGAATATCACTCTGTTAAGGGCATAGTACCTCGAACATCCTAAATAAATTCTGCTGACTATAAGTAGTGTGAGCTATTATTGTTATGGTTTTGGGCTAAATCTCTGTGTCCCCACATAAATTCATACGTTGAAACCCTAACCTCAAGTGGGATGGTCCCAGGAGCTGGGGCCTTTGGGAGATAATTAGGTCATGAGGGTGGAGTCCCCATGATATTACCATCTTTCTAAACAGAGGAATAGAGCTAGTCCTTTCTCTCTTTCTGCCACATGAAGATAAATGAGAAGGTGGCAAAATCTAAGTAAGAACACATTCACCAGAACCTGACCTTGCTGCCTCCTGACCTTGACTCTCAATCTTTAGACTATGAGAAATAAATAATTATTGTATAAGCACCCTCACTCAAGGTATTCTGTTACTGCACCCCTAACTGACTGAAGCACCTATCATTATGGGTTTTGAGAGTAAGATTTTTCTTTAGTTGTTTAGTTAATAGAAAGGAGGCACAGATCGTTCCAAAAACATTGCACTGGACAGAGTTAAATAGACAAGGAAAACTTTATTCAAGACATTGTGATAAAAAAAAAAAAGACATTGTGATAAAGGTCAAGTCTTTTGCAAGGAGAAAGATTGAACTCAACTGCCCTGAAACAAGTGACTGGGGATAGGGGGATTTGTAAACACTGAGTGCGCTAATGAGAAGATAACACAGGCCCTCAGCCTCAAGGTTCCCATCTGTGCTTAGTCATCGGCACTTGTGGAAATGAAGCTTCCGCCTTTCCACACAGACTGGGATAAAGGGACCCATTTTTTAGATTATTACTTTTAGGAAAGTGGGCTTGCAGGTTCTCGAGAATGATATTCCTGGGTTGTAAAACGTTCACATATCATCATGATAGAGAAGGAATTGACACACCTTCTAAAGTAGATGATCAAAGAATAAGGAGATCAAGAAAAAGTGCCTGGAATAAATCGGGAGATTGGGATTTATATTTACATAGTTCTATACAAATTAGACAACTAATAAGGCTCTAGTATATACCACATGGTACTCTATTCAGTACTCTGTGCTGTGCTTAGTCAATCAGTTGCGCAAAATCTTTGTGACCCCATTGACTGTAATCTATCAGGCTCCTCTGTCAATACTCTATAGTTGATATATATTAAAAGAGTCTAAAATGAGTGCATATGTGATTCACTTTGCTGTGCAGCAGAAACTAACACAACATTGTAAAGCAACTATACTCCAGGACAAATTAGTTTTTTAAAATGTCTGAAGTTTATAAAAACTGTGAGGACTGTTAAGGCCCTTTTGGTAAAGCCCTAGTTCTTGCTTATTAACTCTTGATAGAAAGGCAAAAATAAACAAAAGAAAATCTGTTGATCTGGTAGACATGCACTGCTAATCATTTTACATTGTGGTTTATTCATGAAGAATATCTGAATAAACAAAGCAGTAAAAATAATCCCTCAGCACTCTTGATAATACCTTTTTATTAATACATACTTTACAATTCTACATTTTAATGAAGAACAAATATGATAATGACAGCAAATCAAAGCTTTTGGATGTTTTGCTCAATGATATTAGCGTATATATTATAATGACTAATCTTGTAATGGTAACAGTGTGAGGGGCCAGTTATAACATTGAGTCATGCCAGACTTCTATCAGCTTGGGATCCCCTGAGACACCAGACCCCTGAACACATACAGATATGTTCTTATTTCTATTTGCAAGCATATTAGCCAGCAAATTGAAGAAAACTTATTAAAATACAGTTTATTGTTGTTTTTCAGTCACTAAGTCATGTCTGACTCTTTGTGACTCCATGGACTGTAGCACTCAAGGTTTACTAGTCCTTCACTGATTATGGTATTTGTATCATAATTAAATCCATTAGTGAGCATCTGGCATCACTTATTTCTCATTGAAAATATTTCCTATATAATACAATCTGCTAGATGCAAGAGTGTAATGAAATAAGTCTTGGTCTTACTTTTAAATCTAAAACAGTCACTGTGTGACACTGCTGTTGTTGTTCAGTGTTAAGTCGTGTCCAGTTCTTTGCAATCCCAAGGACTGCAGTATGCCTGACTTCCCTGTCCTTCACTATTTCCTGGAGTTTGCTCAAATCCATGTCCATTCAGTCAGTGATGCTAACTAACTATCTCATCCTTTGCTGCTCTCTTCTCCTTTTGTCTTCAATATTTACCAGCATCAGGGACTTTTCCAATGACTCTGATCTTCAAAACAGGGGCTAAAATATTGGAACTTCAGCTTCGGTCATTCCAATGAGTATTTGATGTTGGTTTCCTTTAAGAGTGACTGGCTTGATCCCCTTGCAGTCAAACGGACTCTCAAGAGTCTTCTCCAGCACCACAGTTTAAAAGCATCAGCTCTTTGGCTCTTAGCCTTCTTTATAGTCCAACTCTTACATTTGTACAACTACTGGAACAACCATATGACCTAGGACTTTATCAGCAAAGTGATGTCTCTGCTTTTTAATATGCGGTCTAGGTGGGTCATAAGTTTCCTTCCAAGGAGTAAGCATCTTTTAATTTCATGACTGCAATCACCATCTGCAGTGATTTTGGAGCCCCCCAAAATAAAGTCAGCCACTGTTGCTACTGTTTCCCCATCTATTTGCCATGAAGTTGAAAGGCTGTTGCTGAGTGATGCAAAGACGCCAGGATTCTTGGCCCCCAGAGGAGAAGAACTCAATCCGGGGCCAGAGATGAGGCTTGATCACTCAGAGCTGTTGTGTAATAAACTTTTATTAAAGTATGAAGTAGATAGAGAAAGCTTCTGACATAGGCATTAGAAGGGAGCAGAAAGAGTACCTCCTTGCTAGTGTTAGCCATGGAGTTATATACTCTCTAATTATCTATTACAGTGGATCAAAAGAATGTCTGGAGGTTGTAAAGACCTCACTAGACCTATTCCCATTATTTACACCTTAAAATAACAGGATTAGCAAGAAGTTTTTTTTTTTTTTTTTTTTTTCCCAGAGACTGTCCTCAAGCAGGATACATTATTGTTATATAATCCTAAGGAGTGTAGAGAGACACAAAAGATTGTCCTTTCTTCCTCCTTGAGAATTCCAGAGCCCTCTCTCCTTGGGGACCCCTGGACTTCTTATCAACCTGCCTAGTAAATGACTCTCTCAAAGTGATGGGACCAGATGCCATGATCTTAGTTTTCTGAATGTTGAGCTTTAAGCTAACTTTTTCACTCTCCTCTTTCACTTTCATCAAGAGGTTCTTTAGTTCTTCTTCACTTTCTGGCATAAGGGTGGTGTCATCTGCATATCTGCAGTTATTGATATTTCTCCTGACAATCTTGATTCCAGCTTGTGCTTCCTCCAGTCCTGCATTTTTCATGATGTACCCTGCATATAAGTCAAATAAGCAGGGTGATAATATACAACCTTGATGTACTCCTTTTCCTATTTGGAACCAGTCTGTTGTTCCATGTCCAGTTCTCACTACTGCTTCCTTACGTGCATACAGGTTTCTCAAGAGGCAGATCAGGTGATCTGGTATTCCCATCTCTTTCAGAATTTCCCAGTTTATTGTGATCCACACAGTCAAAGGCTATGGCATAGTCAATAAAGCAGACATAAATGCTTTTTTAGAACTCTTGCTTTTTGGATGATCCAGCGGATGTTGGCAGTTTGATCTCCGATTCCTCTGCCTTTTCTAAAACCAGCTTGAACATCTGGAATTTAACAGTTCATGTATTGCTGAAGCCTCACTTGGAGAATTTTGAGCATTGCAGAGTGAAGTAAGTCAGAAAGAGAAAAACAAGTGTTGCATATATAAGGAATATAGAAAATGGTACTAATGTATGTATTTGCAAGACAGGAAGAGAGATTCAAGCATAGAGAAGAGACTTCTGGACACGGCGGGCACAGGAGAAGATAGGGTGAAGTAAGAGAATAGCATTGAAATATATACATTGCCTTATGTAAAACAGATTTCTAATGTGAAGTTTATGTATAACACAAGAAGCACAAATTAGTGCTCTGTGACAACCTCGATGGGTGGCATGGGATGGGAGGTGGGAAGGGGGTTAAGGAAAGAGGGGACATATGTATACTTATGGCTGATTCATGTTGATGTATGGCAGAAACCAACACAGCATTGTAAAGGAATTATCCTCCAAATAAAAATGAATATTTTTTCAAAAATCCCTTTTAAAATTGTCTGAAAAAATATACTTAGGAATAAACCTGACTAAGGAGGCAAAATTTGGGGGGCTCCAAAATCACTGCAGATGGTGACTGCAGCCATGAAATTAAAAGACGCTTACTCCTTGGAATAAAAATTATGACCAACCTAGATAGCATATTCAAAAGCAGACATTACTTTGCCGACTAAGGTCCGTCTAGTCAAGGCTATGGTTTTTCCTGTGGTCATGTATGGATGTGAGAGTTGGACTGTGAAGAATGCTGAGCACTGAAGAATTGATGCTTTTGAACTGTGGTGTTGGAGAAGACTCTTGAGAGTCCCTTGGACTGCAAGGAGATCCAACCAGTCCATTCTGAAGGAGATCAGCCCTGGGATTTCTTTGGAAGGAATGATGCTAAAGCTGAAACTCCAGTATTTTGGCCACCTCATGTGAAGAGTTGACTCACTGGAAAAGACTTTGATGCTGGGAGGGATTGGGGGCAGGAGGAGAAGGGGACGACAGAGGATGAGATGGCTGGATGGCATCACTGACTCGATGGACTTGAGTCTGAGTGAACTCCGGGAGATGGTGATGGACAGGGAGGGCTGGCGTGCTGTGATTCATGGGGTCGCAAAGAGTCAGACACGACTGAGAGACTGAACCGAACTGAACTGAAGGAGGCAAAAGAACTATATGCTGCCAAATATTAAACATGGATAAAGGAAATTGAAGATGATTCAAAGAAATGGAATGATACCCATGATATTGGATTGGAAGAATTAATATTGTTAAAATGCCCACACTACAGAAAGCAATCCACAGATTTAATGCAATCTCTGTCAAGTCATCTATGACATTTTTCACAGGACTAGAACAAATATCCCAAAATTTATTTGGAAACATAAACAAACAAACAAACAAACTGCAAAGCAATCCTAAGTAAATGATCAAAGCAGGAGCCATAACCTTCACAGACTTCAGACAATGCTACTAAACTATGGTAATTAAAACAGAATGGTATTGGCACAAAAACAGACATGTGGATCAATGGAATAGAAATAACCCCACATATCTATGGCCTATTAATCTTCAACAAACAAAGCAAGAATGCGCAATGTAGAAAAGATAATCTCATCCACAAATGATGTTGGGAAAGCTGGAAAGTCCCATGTAAATTGATGAAGTTAGAGTTAACCCTCACACCATACACAAAAGTAAATTGAAACTGGCTTAAAATCTTAAATATAAGACATGACATGATAGAACAGGAAGAGAATATAGTAAAACATTCTCTGACATAAATCACAGCAATATGTTCATAGATCAATCTCCCAACTCAATAGATATAAAAGCAAAAATAAAAAAGGAACATAATCAAACTCATAAGCTTTTCCACAGCAAAGGAAACCATAAACAAAATGAAAAACAATCTACAGAATGGGAGAAAACATTTGCAAATGGTGTGAATAACAAAGGATTAATCTCCAAAATATACAAACAGCTCATACAACTCAATAACAAAAAAAACAAAGAACCCAATCAAAAACTGAGCAGAAGACCTAAATAAACCTCTTTCCAAAGAAAACATAGAGATGGCTCATAAGCATATAAAATGATGTTCAACATCACTAATAATGAGAAATGCAAGTCAAAACTACAACGATGTACCACCTCACAATAGTTAGAATGGTCATCATTAAAATGTCAAATAACAAATGCTGCAGAGGGCATGAAGAAAATGGAACACCCCCCACCCCATACTGTTAATGAGACTATAAATTGGTGAAGCCATTATGGAAAAAAGAGTAGTTACTTTAAAAACGGAAAAAAGAACTACTCTGTTGTTATTGTTCATTTACTTAGTCATGTCCAAGTCTTTGTGACCCCATGGACTGTAGCACTCCAGAGTTCCTTGTTCTTCACTATCTCCCAGAGTTTGCTCAAACTCATGTTCATTGAGTCGATGATGCCATCCAACCATCTTATCCTCTGTTGTCCCCTTCTCGTCCTGCCTTCAATTGTTGCCAGAATCAAGGTCTTTTCAAATGAGTCAGTTCTTCGAATCAGGTGGCCAAATTATTGAAACTTCAGCTTCAGCGTCAGTCCTTCCAATGAATATTCATAGTTGATTGAATGGTTTGATCTCTTCACTGTTCAAGGGACTCTCAAGCATCTTCTCTAACACCACAGTTCAAAAGCATCAACTCTTTGGTGTTCAGCCTTCTTTATGGTTGAACTCTCACATCCACACATGACTACTGGGAAACCATAGCCTTTACTATATGGAGCTTGGCTGGTAAAGTGATGTCTCTGCTTTTCAATACACTGTCTAGGTTTGTCATAGCTTTTCTTTCAAGGAGCAAGTATCTTAATTTCATGGCCACAGTCACTGTCTGTTGTCATTTTGGAGCCCTCCAAAATAAAGTATCATTGTTTTCATTGTTTCCCCATCTATTTGTTATGGAGTGATGGGGCCAGATGCCATTCAGTTCAGTTCAGTTTAGTCACTCAGTAGTGTCCGACTCTTTGCTACCCCACGGACTGCAGCATACCAGGCCTCCCTGTCCATCACCAACTCCCAGAGTTTACTCAAAGTCATGCCCATTGAGTCAGTGATGACATCCAACTATCTTATCCTCAGTCGACCCCTTCTCATCCCACCCTCAGTCTTTCCCACCATCAGGGTCTTTTCAAATGAGTCAGCTGTTCGCATCAGGTGGTCAAAGTACTAGAGTTTCAGTTTCAACATCAGTCCTTCCAATGAATATTCAGGACTGATTTCCTTTAGGATGGACTGGTTGGATCTCCTTGCAGTCCAAGGGACTCTCAAGAGTCTTCTCCAACACCACAGTTCAAAAGCATCCATTCTTCAGTGCTCAGCTTTCCTTATAGTCCAACTCTCATACCCATACATGACTACTAGAAAAACCATACCTTTGACTAGACGGACTTTTGTTGGCAAAGTAATGTCTCTGCTTTTTAATATTCTGTCTAGGTTGGTCATGATCTTAATGATATTGGATGCCATTATCTTAATTTTTTCAATGATGAGTTTTAAGCTAGCTTTTTTTTTTTTTTTTAACTCTCCTCTTTCACCTTTATTTCGTTTTTGTTTTCTGCCATGACAGTGGCGTTGCAGTAGAAATTACTAGGCAGTCAGTGTATAACTCTGAAACCTCAGTCTAGTTTTCAGTAAACATCCTGCTCCATTGTCCTGAATTCCTGGAATGTTTCTTTAGTCTGATAAATTATCAACACTCAGATCCAAAGAAGAGCAGCAATTAAATTCTGTTCCATATGCTTCAGGGAGAAACAATGGTGATCATTAATCTTAAGCTCATACATCTGGCCCATGGTAAAATGGACAGAGGGCACAAAAAAGGGCAGTGACTTAATCCAAGGATCAAAAGAAGTCATAAGGATGATGTTAAGTATCTTGACCTTTAAATAGAATGTTTAGAAATAATGTGATTTATAGGAAGGGTATAAAAACCACCTTGGGGTGACTCTTTACCCCCTCTCTAGGCTGAGTGTCTATGTTGAGAGCTTTGCACTTTCCTCCTCTTTAATAAATCTTATTCAGTTACTACCGTGAGTGTTTTCATGTTCATGGAGTCCATTCTTTGGCTGCATGGACAAGAACTAGGATTCCTGTCTCATCTTTTGGGGGCTCATTTGGAAATCCTGAATTGCCTACTCAAGGTAAGCACAGGCACTCACTCTCAAATCTGTCATTCACTTCTCATTACCTAATCTAGCTGCATGGTCTCTTGAGCCACTCTATTTCACAAGCCTGCACGAATTCCAAATGCAGACAGAGTTAGTAGACAGTGGTCTCGGGTCTCGGTATTAGCCAGCAGATTGACCTGGGCTGCTGAGCAAAATCTCTGCTAGGCTGCTGCCTCAGTGAGAACCATAGGACATCTATCATTTCTCTTTCCTAACATTTAGAGTTTATGAGATTTTTCACTTAAGGTAGGATCATTTCGGAGTGTGTGTAAATACTACTAACCTTGTGCACTACATAACTTGTTTTAGGGGAACTCCAGTTCAGGCACACCCAATGTTCAAGAGCACAGCAAGTCCACCAACTTAGGCTCTCACTCTATATCTATCTCTAGGTGGAAAGGAAGGTAGAGACAGGAAGAGGACAACAGTCCAGGGTAACCGGATAATGATGCTCAAGACCAGGTGCACTCCAAAGTTGAAGGAAGCATACTTTATTGGTGTTTCTTTGCTCCCACTGTGCAAGGTGGGGACACCGACTATCAGAAGAACCAGAGAAAAGAGGAAGAGCACTGGATGCTGGTCTTGTCTTTCAGATGGGAGCCACCTCTTCGTGCCCTACACCCAGCTCAAAGCGGATGCCTTTAGCAAGTATACTGAAGAACTAGAAGTTTAACCCTTAGGCCTTGTTAAAGAAGAGTATGATGTTTTTCTGCACCAAGGCATAGCCTCAATAGTATCTATCTGGTGGTGAAAAATGGCCCCCTGAGGGCTCATTTGATTATAATACCATCCTCCAACTAGACCTCTTTTGTAGACAAGAAGGAAAATGGTCAGAAGTGCCATATATACAGGTTTTTTCTTGAGAGAGAAAACCCTGTTATCCAGGAGTTGTGGGCTTGCTACTTCCATGCTGCCTATAACTTCCTCCAAGTCCTCAGGTCCAAACTGTTGCCCTTAACCAGAGCTGCCCAAACCTAGCCCACAGGAGCCTCCACAATCTCTGGTAATGCCTTGGGCACCAGCAGCAGCTCCTACCCCAGTGGCTCCTAACCCAACACTGGTGATCTCTAGGCTATATCCTTCCCTCCTTCCATTACAAGAAGGTCCTATTGGGGTCTTGGGAGCCACAGGAATCTATGTTCCTTTCCCCCTCCGAGATTTAAGGCAAATTAAATTAGACCTAGGAAGCTTTACTGAAGATTGACAATTATATCAGTGCTTTCCAGGGTCTAAACCAATCTTTGAAATGGCATGGAAAGATACTATGCTAATCCTGACTAGCACCCATACTGACATGAAAGAAGTAGTAATTAAAAATGGTCAGGGACGTGGAGATGAATGGTATGCTACTAGCATGCAGGGGAGACCTGAAAGTGAATCAGCCTGGTTACCTACAGGGCTCCAGGCTGTGCCCATAGCCGATCCTAATTGGGCACATGACAAAGACAGTGATGACTGGAAGAGAATTCACTTTATCACTTGCATTAAGGAAGGCTTAAAAATATCACGAGCTAAGCCCTTAGACTACTCTAAACTATCTGGAGTGATTCAGGAAAAGGAGGAAATTCACACAGCTTTTCTGGAAAGGCTCAGGGAGGCACTGAGAAAGCACATTAATTTGGACCCAGATGCCCCAAACTTATTCTTAAAGACAATTTTATTACTCAGTTGGTGCTCCTCCTGGTCCTGGAATTTCAGAGGAAATTCAAAAAACTGGCCTTTGGCCCCCATATAGATTTAGAGGGCCTCCTTGAAGGAAAGTAATGTCCAAAATAGCCTGGAGTTAAAACTCCCCTCCAGGTCCTCCCCACCATTCTATGCAAAACAAAGAACTCTGATCCAAAGGAAAAAAAAAAAAGTGGACATTAAGGTTGACCATGCCCAGCTCCCAGCTGGTTCCAGTTGGTCTCCAGAATTCTTTGCCCCAGCCGTTTAAGAGATAACTACTCTGAACACTTTCCTGGCTTCCCTGTGGCTCAGATGGTAAAGCATCTGCCTACAATGCAGGAGACCCGGGTTCAATCCCTGGGTCAGGAAGATCTCCTGGAGAAGGAAATGGAAACCCACTCCAGTATTCTTGCCTGGAAAATCCCATGGACAGAGGAGCCTGGTAGGGCTACAGTCCATGGGGTCACAGAGTTGGACATGAGTGAGTGACTTCACTCACTCCAAACAACCTTGGAGAAGAACAGGCCCTCTTAAAAGTAGATGTCCACATATATGCCTATATACACTTATTATTTTCTTGGGTTAGTTCAGCAGCTCACTAATCTGATTGTTGCCCCTTTTCGCCTCATTAAAGGTGAATCTGTTCCGTAAAGTGGTGGTCTCCTTCTTTTTCCGAACTTCACCTCCTCTAACTCCCTTAACTTACACTGGTAAGAGCTGCCACATCAGGATTCTTAAACAGAAATCAGGATGAACCTAATGAAAAAGAGAACAGAGATAAGAGAAAGCCAGAAGCTCTCATTATGGCCCTACAGGGAGTAAACTTTAGGGCTACAAAGGTGGGAGGACACAAGCAAACACCTGGAGTCTGTTTCTGTTGTGGCCAGGATGGACGCTTCAAGGGACAATGCCCCCAAGGCAAGCAGAGGCCACCACCAAGGCCTTGCCCCACTTACAAGGGAGATCACTGGAAGAGTAGTATCCCCAGGGACATAGGTTTCAGGGGTCAGAAACTCAGACTGAAGATTAAGGTTGATGGGGCCCAGGGCTTCCCATTTTGGCTCCTGTCCTCATTACCACACAGGAGCCTCAGGTGACTCTAACTGGAGGAGGCCATCCTGTTAAATTCCTACTGGATACAGAAGCCACTTTCTCAACCCTCCTGTGTAATCCGGGTCCTCCTGCTAAGTCAGCTACTAAACGTGGCACTTCTGGAAAGCCAATTACAAAATTCTTTACACAACATTTGAGTTGTAACTGAGAGCCTATTTTTTTTACTTATGTGTATATGTGGATGTGCTCAGTCGTGTCTGCCTCTCTGACTCTACGACCCCATGGACTGCAGCCCATCAGACTACTCTGTTCAAGGGATTTTCCAGGCAAGAGTACTGGAGGGTGTTGCCATTTCCTCCTCCAGGGGATCGCCCCCACTCAGGGATCGAACTTGCATCTTTGGCAATGGCCTGCATTAGCAGGCTGATTCTTTACTACTGCGCCACCTGGGAATCCCAAGAAAGCACAGGGCACCTGGCATGCGCGGTGTGGGGTAAAGGTCGGTGGCAGGGAAACCCCATGAGGTGAGAAAGGGGGAGGGCGATCACCCCAGGCCGTCGGACCCACTCTGCCCATAGTGAGGCCTAACGATCCCTCACGCTCTGCCCAGAGGTTCTGATGGGGAGACCCTCCTCGAGGGCCTGGTGGGCCAGAAGTGGGGCCAAGGATATCAGCCAGGCACATCTGGGACGGCCATGGCACAGTCACTTCCACCCTCCCCGTCCCCCGGGGGGTGGGCAGTACAGGCACGGCAGCCCCCAGTGACCTGCTCGCACTCCGGTGAGCGTGCAGCAGTGGGGGTCCACGGGGGGGGGGGGGGGGGGAGGGGGGGTGTGGAGCATGGGCGCTCCTCCTGGTCCAGCACGCGACAACATCGGCAGACAGAAGGCAGCAAAAGGCAATGGAGCGGGTCCAAGACCGGCCAGGGAAGCGAGACGCACCAGGGCACAGCCCCAGGGATCAGCAGACGGGAGGGACAAGGCACTGATGGAGTGCAGCCACGTTGGTCCCCGCTGCAAAGACGCGGCAGATGCACAGAACCAATGGTGGAGGTGGGGTGGCTGCAAGCGACAGTGAGGGCCCCGGAAGGCATTCAAAACGACCCGGAAGCGAGTCAGCTTCCCAGTCATGCAACGGAATCTCACCTTCAGAAGCCTCCAGTACAGGGGTGGTCCCCTGGCACCCAGGACGTCTACTGCCCTTCCTGACCCCTATGGGGCCACCCTCTCGGGTCTCGCACCTACCGCCACCAACACCCAGAGCCACAACAACTGACCAGGGAGAACACTTTCCCGCAGCGTACTGGCGCCTCCACAGCCCCCATGTGCAACTTGCTGTGCTCAGCTTACCCCCCTTGGGGACTGAGGGCACTTCTCTGCCTGGGGACGCCACCGACCACGGAGGCCAGGGAACGACACCCACGAGGTGAGGCCGGTTAGGTCCTAAACAGAGGAAGGGGGTGCTGGGCGGTCACCTGTGTGGGGCGGGCAGCATTGCGGGGGCGGGGGGGGGCGGTGTGTGGCAAGGGTGGAGGAAGCCCGAAGTGACAGGGAAGGGCAACAAACACGCACAGGAATGGCGGGGGGAACAGGAGCACATGTGCTATCTGGTGATCAGAAAGACCGAGTCATGGCCGGCCACCAGGAAAATGAAAGCAAGTTCCCACCACCACACCCACGAGGATGGTCCCATGATGCCTGGGATGCCGGGCAGCCCCCGCCATCCCGAGTCTCCCACGACCCAACTCCGCTGCCAGGCCAGCGTGCCACAGCCCCACTTCATGTAGCAGAGGGGCCACGTCCACCCATCTCGTCCATCCATCTGCCACGAAACCCCCATCCTAGGAAGAGATGTTCTATCTAAAATGAAGGCTTCAATTCATATGCAAAAAACGTGTGCTTACCTCTAACAGAAGTAGAAGTTAACCCTGAAGTCTGGACGACCAGAGGAAAGATAAGAGGAGCCATCTCAGCTCAACCAGTACAGATAACTTTAAAAATCCTAATAACTTTCTTAATTGAATGTAACAGCCCTTCTAATACACCTATTCAGAGAGTGCAGAAGAACTAAAGAGCCTCCTGATGAAAGTGAAAGAGGAGAGTGAAAAAGTTTGCCTAAAACTCAACATTCAGAACGCTAAGGTCATAGAATCTGCTCCCATCACTTCATGGCAAATAGATGGGGAAACAGTGGAAGCAATGGCAGCCTTTATTTTGGGGGGCTCCAAAATCACTGCAGATGGTGACTGCAGCCATGAAATTGAAAGATGCTTGGTCTTTGGAAGAAAAGTTATGACCAACCTAGACAGCATATTAAAAAGCAGAGACTTTACTTTGCCAACAAAGGTCCGTCTAGTCAAGGCTATGGTTTTTCCAGTAGTCATGTATGGATGTGAGAGTAGGATTGTGAAGAAAGCTGAGTGCCAAAGAATTGATGCTTTTGTACTGTAGTGCTGGGGTCCAGCCCTGGTGGATCCAGGGAATTCGAAGGGTGGATGGAGTAGGAGAGGAAAAACTTACTTATTTAGAAATATAAAGAGAGACCATGGGATTTTCCAGGCAAGAGTGCTGGAGTGGATTGCCATTTCCTTCTCCAGGGGATCTTCCCAACCTGGGAATTGAACCCAGGTCTCCCGCATTGCAGGCAGACGCTTTACCATCTGAGCCACCAGGGAAGCCCACTAGGAAAGAATAGTGTAGTAGGAAAATTTAGTGGAGAAAAGAGGCTGAATAGCTTGGTTTACGTGGAAAACCAATAAAGTTCCAAGACAAGAAACTTGCACTGTCTACGTTAGGCCACCGGAGCCCACTTGAATAGCGGAGGGTGCCCCGCCTTGGGCTCCCTCTCACATGGGTCTTAGAAGCCAGGGCAGGTAAGTAGACTTGGAGAGCTTCCATGCCCCAGATGGGAATTCAGCCTGAAAAGGAGAGGGAGGGAGAGGGAGAAAGAGAGAGAGAGAGAAAGAGAGAGAGAGAGAAAGAGAGATTTGACATGGGGGAAACCAGTCTTTCCAGTGACTGGCCCATCCTTTATTGTCTGGAAAAGATTTTTATACTTTTGGTTGTTCATAGAGATCAATGGATAATACAAAATTATGCAGTGTCAGCAGCCCTGACTCTTGTCTAGACCAGGCTTTCTTTCTGCATACCTAGCTGTATACACAAGTCTTAGGTGATTTACATCATCTTCTGGCCAGAAGGCCAATTAGCATTTTATGGCCCTTTTCTAATAAGGGTCTGTCAACCAGAGAACTTATTTGCCTTAATAGTGTTGTTCTTCCCAAAGTCTGGTGCCAGTCTCAGAAAGCACTAAATAAAGTTACATTCTTACATAGTAAGGACACAACAATTTATAACAAAGAAAGAGGAGTACAGTGATTTATAACAAAGAGAAAATTCATTAACTCAAAAAGTCTAGTGTTGTTAACATCAAAAACTACTATATTCCTATTTCTGCATCCTGTTTACATTGATTAATATCATCCCAGGTGCCTAAAAGATAAAGGATATGGAGGCCTGGCGGCAAACATTAACTCCACAATGAAATCCTTCATCAAACTAATTCTTAGCTCTAAAACGCTCTATATCTTTAAGACATTTTAAGCTTCGTGCCTCTCACGGTTGGGGGCTGTAAACAATCACAAGTTGTAAAAGTCTCCAATTGTCAGGCAAGTTAGAGAGCCATCAGAGGGATTTGAGCTGAAACATTCCTTTCATATGCAGGAGACCAGTTGGAGCTCTAAGTTAACTTTTTCCAGAGAAAGGTGGTCGGGGATATCCCCCTGTAATGTCAGAAGAGTATAGTATAGCAGACAGTAAACAGACAGATTTTGGTTTAGGGGTAGACGCTCAGGCAGAGGACCCCTTGAGACCTGACTCGCCTTGCCCCTAGGTCTCTCCACATGACCTTGTCATGGGTGGGATCTCCTGTGCTGGCTCCCGGCACTGTAGTGTTGGAGAAGACTATTGAGAGTCCCATGGACTGCAAGGAGATCCAACCAGTCCATTCTAAAGAGATCAGTCCTGGGTGTTCTTTGGAAGGAATGATGCTAAAGCTGAACCTCCAGTACTTTGGTCACCTCATGTGAAGAGTTGACTCATTGGAAAAGACTTTGATGCTGGGAGGGATTGGGGGCAGGAGGAAAAGGGAACTACAGAGGATGAGATGGCTGGATGGCATCACTGACTCGATGGACGTGGGTTTGGGTAAACTCCGGGAATTGGTGATGGACAGGGAGGCCTGGCATGCTGCAACTCATGGGGTCGCAAAGAGTTGGACATGACTGAGTGACTGAACTGAACTGAAAAATCTGAAGATTGAAAAAATAGACATAGGACCAATGAAAGTCAATACTTGATAGAGAAAGAATGGGTCTTTCACCTCAAGACTGAAAGTCTCACTAAGTTCAAAAAGTTTTTTTTATATTTTAAAAGATGTTCTACTCCGGGAGTTGGTGATGGACAGGGAGGCCTGGCATGCGGCAATTCATGGGGTCACAAAGAGTCAGACACGACTGAGTGACTGAAATGAACTGAAAGAGACTCAAGAATCAGGACAAAAGGTATTACAATGGGAACCTGGAGAACTAAATGTGTGTAAGAGTTTACCACAGGCTCTTCTTCAGGCTTCTGCTCTCAGCCTGCCTACAGGAGACCAATTTAATCTTTTTGTAATGGAGATGATGATAGTCATGTTATCTGAAACTTTAGAAAGTAATCCCCTATCTCCTGGAACTAGCACTCAATTAGCTGAATTGATGGCTTTAACCAGAGCCTTAGAGCTGGGGACTGACAAGAGAGTGAACATCTATACTGACTCTAAATATGCTTACTTAGTCCTTCATGCTAACCCTACTATCTGGAAGGAAAGAAATTTAAAACCTCAAATGGCAGTCTCATTAAATACTACCAAGAAATTATCTGTCTCTTAGATGCAATTAAACTACCCAAAGAAGTGGCAATAATACACTGCCGGGGCCATCAAAAGGGTGATTCTGACATCACAGAAAGAAATAGGAGATCCTACCGATAAGTGAAAAAGGCAGTCATCCAGTCTTTTAATACTCAGGCTCACTTTCTCTGGGATAAGATCCCCACTGACATAAAACCCCAGTATTCTCCAGAGGAACTTCAACATTCTCTCGTGGAGGTACTCTACTCCCCTCTGGATGGCTTCAAACAGCAGATGAAAAACTTGTATTGCCCTCTAGTACCAAATGGAAAATTCTTAAAACTCTACATTTGGAAATTGAAAATACCACTTGCTAAGAGTATTTTCAAGGGAAAATGATTAATGAAAACTATAAGCAGGATTGTTAAAAGATGTGAAGTCTGTCAAAAGAATAATCACCATAAAAACCAATCAGTTCTTCCAGGTTTACACCATACAGGAAGATATGCTAGAGAGGATGGTAGATAGGCTTCACTCATATGTCAAAAGCCAAGGGACATCAATACCTACTGGTTTGGTTGAAACCTCCAGTGGGTGGATAGAGGCTTTTCTTTGTAGAACAGAACAAGCAAAGGAAGTTATTAAAACTTTAATAATGAGATCATTCTTTTCTTTGGCCTGATGCATGGAATTCAAAGTGACAATGGCCCTGGCTTTAATGTTAAAGTAACGCAGGGCACCTCCCAGGCCCTAGGAATTAAGTTTCATTTACATTTTGCCTGAAGACCTCAGTCCTCTGGGAAGGTAGGAAAAGCTAATGATATAATTAAGAGACATTTACAAAAACTCTTCCAAGATACTCACCTTTCCTGGACTTCATTACTTCCTTTAGCTCTAGTGAGAATAATACTCCACAGTCACTGGGACTTAGCCCTTTTGAAATGTTATATGGGAGGCCACTTCTCATAAATGATTTACTTCTAGACCAAAAAACAGTGAACTATCAAAATATGTCACTAACTTAGCTTCTTTTCAAAAACAGTTACAATCCCTAGGAAATGGAATCTCACAACCAAAAGAAAATAAAAAGTCCTTAAATAATCCTGGGGACCTGGTATTAGTAAAGGCTATTCCTGACAGTAGTCCCACCTTAACTCCCACATGAGAGTGACCATATCCTGTTATTCTCTCTTCACTACTGCTGTTAATTTTGCATGTATTGATGCCTGAATTCATCACACATTCAAGATAAAAGCTTGACATTCTCCTGGAGAAAATCATGAGGAGGAACCAACACTCCCAGAGGAAAATTCAGAGGAAAATTCTTGGTGTTCAGACTATCAATACACCACCTTCAGTTCAGTTCAGTTCAGTTCAGTCGCTCAGTCGTGTCCGACTCTTTGCGACCCCATGAATCGCAGCACGCCAGGCCTCCCTGTCCATCACCAACTCCTGGAGTTCACCCAGACTCGCGTCCATTGAGTCCGTGATGCCATCCAGCCATCTCATCCTCTGTCATCCCCTTTTTCTCCTGCCCCCAATCCCTCCCAGCATCAAAGTCTTTTCCAATGAGTCAACTCTTCGCATGAGGTGGCCAAAGTACTGGAGTTTCAGCTTTACCATCATCCCTTCCAAAGAAATCCCAGGGTTGATCTCCTTCAGAATGGACTGGTTGGATCTCCTTGCAGTCCCTAGAAGGACTTAAAGAACTATTCAAGAAGTGGTCAGGATATGAAAAGTTGAGTCCAGATGATGACTGATTCCACAGCTTTTGGAATTGCCCTATGAAACTGGATATCAACTTCCACCTGGTGGGAACCCCTGGTCCTGATTGGAAGTCTAGTTTTGCTCTTACTGCTTTTTGGCACTTTTGTTCTAACTCTCTAACTTTGTAATGTCTCCCATTGAAGCTATTAAACTTCAAATGGTTGTGGAAATGGAGCCTAAGATGACATACCGAGGTCCACTAGATCATCCCACTGGTGGAGACCTAAATGGCATTACATATCAATGCACCTAAACAGCTCGAAGAAGCCAGATCTGTCATCACCCCTTTTCCCATAATGGTAGTTAGAGTCTCTATCTCTAGAGGGGAATATTGAGGTAGAAATTACTATGCAGTCAGTGTAGAACTCTGAGAACTCTATCTTGTATTCAATAAAGATCCCATTTCATTGTCATGAATTCCTGGAATGTGTCTTTAGTCTAATAAGTTATCACCACTCAGATCCTGGGAAGGGCAGTAATTAAATTCTGCTCTATATGCTTGAGGGAAAAATAACTGGTGATCATTAATTTTAAGCCCTTTCATCTGGTCCATGGTAAAATGGGCAGTTCAGTTCAGTTCAGTTCAGTCACTGAGTCATGTCCGACTCTTTGCAACCCCATGGACCACAGCACACCAGGCCTCCCTGTCCATCACCAACTTCTGGAGTTTACTCAAACTCATGTCCATTGAGTTGGTGATGCCATCCAACCATCTCATCCTCTGTCATCCCCTTCTCCTCCTGCCTTCAGTCTTTACCAACATCAAGGTCTTTTCAAATGAGTTAGCTCTTCCCATCAGATGGCCAAAGAATTGGAGGTTCAGCTTCAACATCAGCCCTCGCAATGAACATCAAGGACTCCTTTAAGATAGACTGGTTTGATCTTATTGCAGCCCAAGGTACTCTCAAGAGTCTTCTCCAGCACCACAGTTCAAAAGCATCAATTCTTCAGTGCTCAGCTATCTTTATAATCCAACCCTCACATCCATACATGACTACTGGAAAAACCATAGCCTTTACTAGATGAACCCTTGTTGGCAAAGTAATGCCTCTGCTTTTTAATATGTTGTTTAGGTTGGTCATAACCTTCCTTCCAAGGAGTAAGCATCTTTTAATTTCATGGCTGAAATCACCATCTGCAGTGATTTTGGAGCCCCCCAAAATAAAGTCTGTCACTGTTTCCTATCTATTTGCCATGAAGTGATGGGACCAGATGCCATGATCTTAGTTTTCAGAATGTTGAGCTTTAAGCCAACTGTTTCCCTCTCCTCTTTCACTTTCATCAAGAGGCTCTTTCATTCTTCACTTTCTCCCATAAGGGTGGTGCCATCTGAATATCTGAGTTTAGTGATATTTCACCCAGCAACCTTGATTCCAGCTTGAGTTTCATCCAGTCCAGTGATGTACTCTGCATATAAGTTAAATAAGTAGGGTGACAATATACAGCCTTGACGTATACCTATTCCTATTTGGAACCAATCTGTTATTCCAGGTCCCGTTCTAACTGTTGCTTCCTGACGTGCATATAAGTTTTTCAAGAGGCAGGTCAGGTGGTCTGATATGCCCATCTCTTTAAGAATTTTCCACAGATTATTGTTATCCACATAGTCAAAGGTTTTGGCATAGTCAATAAGGCAGAATTAGATGTTTTCCTGGATATCTCTCGCTTTTTGGATGATCCATCTGATGTTGTCAATTTGATCTCTGGCCTTTTCTAAAACAAGCTTAAACATCTGGAAGTTCACAGTTCACGTATTGCTGAAGCCTGGCTTGGAGAATTTTAAGCATTTCTTTGCTAGTGTGTGAGATGAGTGCAGTTGTGCTCTAGTTTGACCATTCTTTGGCATTGCTTTTCTTTGGGACTTGAATGAAAACTGACATTTTCCAGTCCTATGGCCACTGCTGAGTTTTCCAAATTTGCTGGCATATTAAGTGCAGAACTTTCACACCATTGTCTTTTAGGATTTGAAATAGCGCAACTGGAATTCCATCACCTCCATTAGCTTTGTTCATAATGATGCTTTCTAAGGCCCACTTGACTTCACATTCCAGGATGTCTGGCTCTAGATGAGTGATCACACTATTGTGATTGTCTGGGTCATGAAGATCTTTTTTGTACAGCTCTATGTATTCTTGCCACCTCTTTTTAATATCTTCTGCTTTTGTTAATTCCATACTTTTTCTGTCCTTTATTCTCCCATCTTTGCATGAAATGTTCCCTTGGGGTCTCTAATTTTCTTGAAGAGATCTCTAGTCTTTCCTATTCTATTCTTTTCCTCTATTTCTTTGGACTAATCACTGAGGAAGGCTTTCTTATATCTCCTTACTCTTCGTTGGAAATCTGCATTCAAATGGGTATATCTTTCCTTTTCTTCTTTGCCTTTTGCTTCTCTTCTTTTCACAGCTATCTATAAGGCCTCCTCAGACAGTCATTTTGCTTTTTTGCACTTCTTTTTCTTGGGGATGTTCTTGATCCCTGTCTCATGTACGATGTCGTGAACCTCTGTCCATAGTTCATCAGGCACTCAGTTAGACCTGGTCCCTTAAATCGGTTTCTCAATTCCAGTGTACAATGGTAAGGGATTTGATTTATGTCATACCTGAATGGTTTAGTGGTTTTCCCTACTTTCTTCCATTTCAGTCTGAATTTGGCAATAAGGAGTTCATGATCTGAGCCACAGTCAGCTGCTGGTCTTGTTTTTGCTGACTGTATAGAGCTTCTCCATCTTTGGCTGCAAAGAATATAATCAGTCTGATTTCAGTGTTGGCCATCTGGTGATGTCCATGTGTAGAGTCTTCTCTTGTGGTGTTTGAAGATTATCTTTGCTATGACTAATTTGTTCTCTTGGCAAAACTATTAGCCTTTGCTCTGCTGCATTATGTACTCTAAGGCTAAATTTGCCTATTGCTCCAGATGTTTCTTAACTTATTACCTTTGCATTCCAGTCCCCTATAATGAAAAAGGCATCGTTTTGGGGTATCAGTTCTAAAAGATCTTGTAGGTCTTCATAGAACTGTTCAACTTCAGCTTCTTCAGCTTTGCTGGTCCGGGCATAGACTTGGATTACTGTGATATTGAATGGTTTGCCTTGGAAACGAACAGAGATCATTCTTTCATTTTTGAGATTGCATCCACATACTGCACTTCAGACTCTCTTGTTGACTGTGATGGCTACTCCATTTCGCTGAAGGGATTCTTAGCCACAGTAGTAGATACAGTGGTCATCTGAGTTAAATTCATCCATTCCAATCCATTTTAATTCACTGATTCCTAAAACATCGATTTCACCCTTGCCATCCCCTGTTTGACAACTTCCAATTTGCCTTGATTCATGGACCTAACATTCCAGGTTTCTATGCAGTATTGCTCTTTATAGCATTTGACCTTGCTTCTGTCACCTGTCACATCCACAATTGTGTGTTGTTTTTGCTTTGGCTCCATCTCTTCATTCTTTCTGGATTTATTTCCCTGGTGGCTCAGATGGTAAGGCATCTGTCTACGATGTGAGAGACCTGGGTTTGAGCCCTGGGTTGGGAAGATCCCCTGGAGAAGGAAATGGCAATCCACTCAAGTACTATTGCCTGGAGAATCCCATGGACAGAGAAGCCTGGTAGTCTATAGTCTGTGGGGTTGCAAAGAGTCAGACACAACTGAGCAACTACACACACCAACTTGGGGAGTTTATCTTTTAGTGTCCTATCTTTTTGCCTTTTCAACTTGTTCATGGGGTTCTCAAGAATACTGAAGTGATTTGCCATTCCCTTCTCCAGTGAAACACATTTTGTCAGAACTCTCCACCATGACCCGTCTGTCTTGGGTGGCCCTACACAGCATGGCTTAGTTTCATTGAGTTAGACAAGGCTGTGGTCAATGTGATTAGATTGGTTAGTTTTCTGTGACTGTGGTTCCAGTTTGTCTGCCCTCTGATGCCCTTTCTCAGTGCCTATTGTCTTACTGGGGTTTCTCTTACCTTGTGCGGCTGCGCAGCACTGGAGTGGCGAGCACCCAAGAGGAGATACCCTACATCCAAGGTCAGTAACAGTGGCCGGGTGGAGATAACCCACGTACAACATCAGAAGCAGCGGCTTTGCTTTACTGGAGCAGCCGTGAAGAGATACCCCACGTCCAAGGTAAGAGAACGTAGCCAAGGGCATGAAAAGGATGGTGACTTAATCTCAGGATCAAGGTAAGTTCAGTCCTCAGTCCTGTCTTATTCTGTGACCCCATGGACTGCAGCATGCCAGCCTTCCCTGTCCACCACCAATTCCTGGAGCCTGCTCAAACTCATGGCCATAGAGTTGGTGATGCCATCCAACCATCTCATCCTCTGTCATACCCTTCTCCTCCTGCCTTCAATCTTTCCCAGCATCAGGGTCTTTTCCAATGAGTCCGTTCTTCACATCAGGTTTCCAAAGTATTGGAGTTTCAGCCTCAGCATCAATCCTCCCAATGAATATCCGGAACTGATTTCCTTTATGATAGATTGGTTTGATCTCCTTGCAGTCCAAGGGCCTCTCAAGAGTCTTCTCCAACACTACAGTTCAAAAGCATCAATTCTTTGTCACTTATATCCAACTATCATATCCTGCATGACTATTCGAAAAGCTATAACTTTGACTAAGACCTTTGTTGGCAAAGTAACATCTGCTTTTTTTTTTTTTTCAAGCAAACCTTCAGGTTTATTAATAGAGGTTATACACATTTTTAAAAATAACATAAAAACAGTGATGTAATATTTTATAAGCACATACTGATAATACAGTAATGGGTCTTATGAAGTCAGATGTATTTCAATATAAACAATGAATAAACAGTGACAGTATATCTTCACTAAATTAGATCAAACGAATATAGTAACTAAATTAATAAAAACAATGTTAACTTTTACTTACAATACATACTTTTATGTAAATTATTCAATAGCATCTGGAAACAGTTTGCTCTTTTGAATAGGTAAGCACTTGTCTTACAGCTTTCTGTTTGTTTAAAATGTCAACATTTTTTCATAAGGAAAAAAGACATATATCAACATTATTTTTAATTATTTTGCTAAATACATGAGGATATTCTATACTTGATACTCATCATAGGGTTAAAAAATACTTTTAAAGTCATTTCATTAACTCTTTAGAAAAGTGAATGGAAAAAATGGAGAATATTTTCCTAGATTTCAAAGTCAATTCTATTTCTCCTGCCATTTCTAATCTGACATAATTAATGCTTTTTAAAAAATCTGATTTGAGTATGTACTGAACAAAACATTGGTAAATAGTGCCCAATTAAGTCAGACTGAAGGACTTACTTTTTATCCTTAGTTGATGTTTTAGTTTATTTTTTTAATCGTTTATGTACAACTTTGCTTATGTTGATACATAGACTGATGATTATATTATATACAGAATTTATAATTATCTTCCTTGAATAACACTATAATAGAACATTTCATATTCTGTGACTGAAGGACTTATTTTTAAAAACATGCTTCCTGTAATATATTATGTTTTCATCTCAAGTTATAACCACAGGAAGCAGTAACCAAATGTTCAAAGTTCTTCACCCAGCAGGCTCGATTATGTGGCATTGCCTGGTGACATCTGGCTAAACGCACTTCTTTACATATTGATGCACTTCTTTAACACTTGTCGACTCTGTGTGTTGGTCCACTTTGTTATTCTCCAGAGTAGGTTTCAGTCTGACTCCACTCTGTCTGCCCAGCACCCATGCGTGCCTAGAGCACGCGATGACTGTCCATGCTTGCCCTGTAGCTCTGACTGTGACCCTTGCAGCCTAACTGCTGCAGGCAGACGTGCCTTCCTTCTCCATTCTTAAAATAGGCAGGGAAGTCCTTTACATTCATTATCTCTTGGGATGGCACATCCTACTCCACCATCTTCTAATAAACATAAGCTCACGGCCGATCCTTGAGGGAATCCCAGCAGAGGATAGCAAACACGTGGCCCTGTCTTGTTTCTACTGCCTGGAGTCCTTCATCTGGGGTGGGGGGTGGGGGGATGGCAAGACGCTTTGAAAGCCAACCTCAGGTCACTGGTGGGACTTCTGCTCATTCTCAGTTTACACACATGGCGTGGAAAACAGCAAAAATGCTACCCACATCATCTGTTTTCACCCGCTTTAATAATTTTAAGAATTCAAACTTCGATATATTTAACAAGAAAAACAAAAGAACTTTCTCTACACACAGCTAGTACTAAGTCTCATCCCTCAACAATTTAAACATTGCTGTTGAACAATTTAAAAATACATTTATTTGCAAAAGCTGTGCAAGTCCAAACTGTAGAATCCTTCACTACTGACTGGCTTCTTCAGATGTTCCGAGTTAAACTCCAACCTAAACTTTGCATGTTAAATCAGAAAATCAGAGTTTATTTCTGTAGTCTCTGGTGAAAAAAGAGAGGGTTTCAAAGTGCCTATTCTATACTGTACTGCAAATGATATAAGTACATGTGTATCAATTCACACATACACACATATAATAAGTCATGTAAATATATGAAAGCAGAGACGCTTAGTTCTTGTGGTAACACTGGCAATGCTCTCTTGGAATAATGTTTTCTATTCCTGTTACTTTTGTCTGAAACTAACAAATATACAAGCTCTCGTAGGGAGGCACATAAATCACAAGTTTGTTGTTTTGGATGGTGAAGGAAACACTATTTTTTTTTGGGGGGGGGGTCAGGGATGAAGTTGAATCCTCAGGTGATTTGCTTTTTTAACATTTTCTTTTTAACTCACTGTCAGTCCCTTTTCCTAAGTTAAGAGCTTTTTGTATAGACTGCTGCTCAGGTTGCTAGAGCAGGTGTCCATTTTACTTGGCATCAGCTGACCGCTGCTGTTACAGCTGCTGGGATCCGAACTTTCTTTGCAGTGTAAGACAGCGGAGAGGTGCCTCTGGCACTCCGAGGAAGCATAGTAGTATATCAAGGGATCGATGCAACAGCTTATGCTGCTGACACAGACACACAGGAGGTAGGCAAAGTAGGCGGCCTCTGTCATGGAGTCACGGGAACATCATCTGCTTTTTAATATGCTGTTTAGGTTGGTCATAGCTTTTCTTCAAAGGAGCAAGCGTCTTTTAATGGCATGGCTGTGGTAATAATCTGCAATGATTTTGGAGCCCAGGAAAATAAACTCTGTCACTATTTCCATTTTTTCCCCATCTACTTGCAATGAAGTGATGGGACTGGATACCATGATCTTTGTTTTTTGAATGTTGAGTTTTAAGCCAACTTTTTCACTCTCCTCTTTCACTTTCATCAAGAGACTCTTCAGTTCTTTTTTTGCTTTCTGCCATTAGGGTAGTTTCTTCTGCATATCTGAGGTTATTGATATTTCTCCCAGCAATCTTTATTCCAGCTTGTGCGTCATCCAGTCTGGCATTTCACATTATATACTCTGCATATAAGTTAAATAAGCAGGGTGACAATATTTAGCTTTTACATACTCCTTTCCCAATTTGCAACCAGTCCAAAGGATCAAGACAAGCCATAAAGATGGCTTGTCTTAAGTATCTTGATTTTTAAATTGATTGGTTAGAAATATTGTGATTTAAGGAAGGATATAAAAACTGCTGTAAGTCCCACTAGGGAGACTCTTTACACTCTCTCACTTTCTATGCTGATAGCTTTATACTTTCCTCCTCTATAATAAATCCTATTTGCTTGTTAGGATCTGCCCTGGTGGCTCAGAAGTTAAAGCATCTCCCTGCAATGAGAGAGACCTGGGTTTGATCCCTGTGTCCGGAAGACCCCCTGGAGAAAGAAATGGAAACCCACTCCAGTATTATTTGCTTGCTATTGTGAGTGTTCCCCTGTTAGTGGATTCCATTTTTTGTGCCCACAGAACTGAACTCAAACTTCCCATTTCAGTGTCATCTGCATATCTGAGGTTATTGACATTTCTCTCATCAGTCTTTATTCCAGATTGTGCTTCATCCAGCCTAGCATTTCTCATGATGTACTCTGCATAGAAATTACATAAGCAGGGTGACAATATACAGCCTTGACATAATCCTTTCCCAATTTGGAACCAGTGTGTTGTTCCATGCACACTTCTAATCTGTATGCTTCTTGACCTGCATACAGATTTCTCAGGAGGCAGATAAGGTGATCTAGTATTCACATCTCTCACAATTTTCAACAGTTTGTTGTTATTCACACAGTCAAAGTCTTTAGCATAGTCAATGAAGCAGAAGTAGATAGTTTATTTCTGGAATTCCCTTGCTTTTTCTGTGATACAGGATATGTTGACATTTTGATCTCTGGTTGCTCTGACTTTTCTAAATCCAGCTTGTACATCTGAAAGTTGTCAGATCACATATTGTTGAAGCCTAGCTTAAAGGATTTTGAGCATTACCTTGCTAACATGTGGAATGAGTGTAATTGTGTGGTAGTTTTAACGTTCTTTGGTTTTGCCATTCTTTTTTTGTTGTTATTGTTGTTGAAGGATAATTGCTGGAATTGTTGAAGGATAACTGAAGGAATTTTCCTGTTTTCTGTCAGACCTCAACATGAATCAGCCATAGGTATACATGTATTCCCTCTCTTTTGACGCTTCCTCCCACCTCTCTCCCTATCCCACTCCTCTAGGTTGATACAGAGCTCCTGTTTGAGTTTCCTGAGCCATAGAGCAAATTTCCTTTGGCTATCTATTTTACATACGGTAATGTAAGTTTCCTTGTTACCCTTTCCATACATCTCACCCTCTCCTACCCTCTCCCCATGTCCATAATTTTATTCTCTATGTCTGCTTTTCCATAGCTTCCCTGTAAATAAATTCTTCAGTACCATTTTCCTAGATTCCATATATATGCATTAGAATACGGTATTTATCTTTCTCTTTCTGACTCACTTCACTCCATATAATAGGTTCTTGGTTCATCCACCTCATTAGAATTGACTCAAATATGTTCCTTTTTATGGCTGAGTAATATTCCATTGTGTGTATGTACCACAACTTCTTTATCCATTCATTTGTCAATGGGCATCTAGGTTGCTTCCATTTTCTAGCTATTGCAAATAGTGTTGCAGTGAACAGTGGGATACATGTGTCTCTTTCAATTTTGGTTTCCTCAGGGTATATGCCTAAGCATGGAATTGCTGGGTCAGTGTGGTCATTTTATTCCTAGTTTTTTTTTTTTTTTTTAAGGCATCTCGATACTGTTTTCCATACTGGCTGTATCAATTTACATTCTCACCATCAGTGCAAGAGAGTTCCCTTTTTTCCACACCCTTTCCAGCATTTATTGTTTGTAGACTTTTTTATGAGGGCCATTCTGACTGGTGTGAGGTGATATGTCATTGTAGTTTTGATTTGCAGTTCTTTAATAATGAGCAGTTTTGAACATCTTTTCATATGCTTGTTAGGCATGTGTATATATTCTTTGGAGAAATGTCTCTTTAGGTCTTTTTTCCACTTTTTAATTGGTTTGTTTGTTTTTCTGCTATTGAGTTGTATGAGCTGCTTGTATATTTTGGAAATTAATCCTTTGTCAGTTGTTTCAGTTGCTATTATTTTCTCCCATTCTGAGGGTTGTCTTTTCACCTTGCTTATAGTTTCCTTTGCTGTGTAAATGCTTTTAAGTTTAATCAGGTCCCACTTGTTTACTTTTGTTTTTATTTCCATTACTCCAGGAGGTGTTTCATAGAGGATCTTGCTTTGACTTATGTCATCAAGTGTTCTGCCTATGTTTTCCTCTAAGAGTTTTATAGTTTCTGGTCTTACATTTATGTCTTTAATCCATTTTGAGTTTTATCTTTGTGTATGGTGTTAGGGAGTGTTCTAATTTCATTCTTTTACATGTAGCTGTCCAGTTTTCTCAGCACTATTTACTGAAGAGGCTGCCTTTGCCCCATTGTATATTCTTGCCTATTTTGTCACAAATAAGTTACCCATAGGTATCTGTGTTTATTTCTGGGCTCTCTATCTTGTTCCATTGGTTTATATTTCTGTTTTTGTGCCACTGCCATACTGTCTTGATGACTGTAGCTTTGTAGTATAATTTGAAGTCAGGAAGGTTGATTCCTCCAGCTCCATTCTTCTTCAAGACTGCTTTGGTTATTCTGGTTCTTCTGGTTTCCATATGAATTGTGACAAATTTTGTTCTAGTTCTGTGAAAAATGCCATTGAGAATTTGATAGGGGTCACATTGAATCTGTAGGTTGTGTTTGGTAGTATTGTCATTTTTGAAATATTGATTCTTCTTACCCAGGAACATGGAATATCTCTCCATTTATTTATGTCATCTTTGATTTCTTTCACTAATGCCTTATATTTTTCTGTGTACAATTCCTTTGTCTTATTAGGTAAGTTTATTCCTAGATGTTGAATGCTTTTTGTTGCAATGCTGAACAGGACTGATTCCTTAATTTCTCTTCTGAATTTTCACTGTTAAAAGTGCAAGTGATTTCTGTGTATTGATTTTGTATCCTGCAGCTTTGCAAAATTCAGTGATTACCTCTAGTAATTTTCTGATAATATCTTTAAGGTTTTATATGTACTGTATCATGTCATCTGCAGACAGTGAGAGCTTTACTTCTTTTCTGATCTGGATGCCTTTTATTTCTTTTTCTTCTCTGATTGCTGTAGCTGGCGCTTCCAAAATGATATGGAATAATAGTTGTGAAAGTGAACACCCATGTCTTGTTCCTGATCTTGGGGGGAATGCTTTCACCATTTTCACCACTGAGAGTAATATTTACTGCAGGCTTATCATGTATGGCCCTTACTATGTTGAGGAAGGTTAATTCTATGCCTATTTTTTGAAGAGTTTTAATCATAAATTTGTGCTGAATTTTGTCAAACGCTTTTCTTCATCTATTGAGATAATCACACGGTTTTTATCTCTCAGTTTGTTAATATGGTGTATCACATTGATTGATTTCTGCATATTGAAGAGTCCTTGCATCCCTGGAATAAACCCAACTTATTCATGGTGAGCTTGTTGGTGTGTTGCTAAATTCTGTTTGCTAAAATTTTGTTGAGGATTTCTGCATCTATGTTCATCAGTGATATTGGCCTATAGTTTTCTTTTTGTGTGTTGTCTTTGTCTGGTTTTCATTTCAGGTTGATGACGGCCTCGTAGAATGAATTTGAAAATGTTCCTTCCTCTGCATTTTTTTGAAAGAGTTTTAGAAATATAGGCATCAGCTCTTCTCTACATGTTTGATAGAATTCTGCTGTGAGCCCATCTGGTCCTGGATGGTTGTTTCTTGGGAGATTATTGATCACAGCTTCAATTTCAGTGCTTGCAATTGTGTTGTTCATAATTTCTATCTCTTCCAGGTTCAATTTCTATCTCTTCAGGTTCTTGGAAGATTGAACTCTTCCAAGAATCTGTCCATTTCTTCCAGATTATCTATTTTATTGCTATATAGTTGTTCATAACAATCTCTTATAATCCTTTGTATTTCTGCATTGTCTGTTGTAACCTCTCCTTTTCCATTTCTAATTTTGTTGAATTGATTCTCCTCTCTTTTTTTCTAGATGAGTCTGGCTAAAGGTTTGCCAATTTTGTTTATCTTTTCAAAGAGCCAACTTTTAGTTTTATTAAGCTTTACTATTATTTCTTTCATTTCTTTTTCCTTTATTTCTGTTCAGATCTTTATGATTTCTTTCCTTCTACTAATTTTGAGGTTTTTTTCTTCTTCTTTTTCCAGTTGTTTCAGGTGTAGAGTTAGGTTATGTTTTTCTTGTTTCTTGAGGTAGGATTGTATTGTTATAAACTCCCATGTCAGAACTGCTTTCTCTGCATCCCATAGGTTTTGTGTTGTCATATTTTCATTGTCATTTATTTCTAGAATTTGTTTTTTATTTCTTTAGTTACATGTTGGTTATTTAGAAATGTGTTGTTTAGTCTCCATGTGTTTGTGTTTCTTACACTTTGTTTTCTCGTAATTGATGTATCATAGCATTGTTGTCGGAGAAGATGCTTCATATGATTTAAATTTTCTTAACTTAACTGAGGTTTGATTTGTGATCCAAGATGTGGCCTATCCTGGAGAATGGTCCATGTGCACTTTAGAAGAAGATGTATTCTTCTGCATTTGAATGGAATGTCCTGAAGATATCAATGAAATCCATCTCATCTAATCTATAATTTGAGACATGTGTTTCCTTATTAATTTTCTGTTTTGATGATCCGTCCATGGGTGTAAGTGGGATGTTAAAATCTCCTGCTATTATTGTGTTACTGTAAGTTTTTCCTTTTATATCTCTTAGTGTTCATCTTATATACTGAGGTGCTCTAATGTTGGGTGCATCAGTTCAGTGCACTTCAGTTGCTCAGTCATGTCTGACTCTTTGCAACCCCATGAATTACAGCACACCAGGCCTCCCTGTCCATCACCAACTCCTGGAGTTCACTCAAACTCATGTCCATCGAGTCGGTGGTGCCATCCAGCCATCTCATCCTCTGTCATCCCCTTCTCCTCCTGCCCCCAATCCCTCCCAGCATCAGAGTCTTTTCCAATGAGTCAACTCTTCACATGAGGTGGCCAAAGTACTGGAATTTCAGCTTTAGCATCAGGACTGATCTCCTTTAGAATGGACTAGTTGTATCTCCTTGCAGTCCAAGGGCCTCTCAAGAATCTTCTCCAACACCACAGTTCAAAAGCATCAATTCTTCACTGCTCAGCCTTCTTCACAGTCCGACTCTCACATCCATACATGACCACTGGAAAAACCACAGCTTTGACTAGACAGACATTTGTTGGCAAAGTAATGTCTCTGCTTTTGAATATGCTATCTAGGTTGGTCATAACTTTCTTTCCAAGGATTAAGCATCTTTTAATTTCATGGCTACAGTCACCATCTGCATTGATTTTGGAGCCCCAAAAAATAAGGTCTGATGCTGTTCCCACTGTTTCCCCATCTATTTGCCATGAAGTGATGGGACCAGATGCCATGATCTTCGTTTTCTGAATGTTGAGCTTTAAGCCAACTTAGATATTTTCAATTCTTATGTCTGCCTCTTGGATTGATCCCTTGATCATTATGTAGTGTTCTTCCTTATCTCTTGTAATCTTTCTTATTTTAAGATCTATTTTGTCTGATATGAGGACTGCTACTCAAGCTTTCTTTTGCTTCCCATTTGCATGGAATGTATTTTGCCATCCTCTTACATTCAGTCTCTATGTGTCTTGAAGTCTGAAGTGGGTTTCTTGTAGACAGCATATATATGGGTCTTTTTTTTTTAATTTTTATTTTTACTTTATTTTACTTTACAATACTGTATTGGTTTTCCCATACATTGACATGAATCTGCCATGGGTGTATATGAGTTCCCAATCATGAACCCCCCTCCCACCTCCCACCCCATATCTCTCTGGATCATCCCCGTGCACCAGCCCCAAGCATCCTGTATCCTGTATCAAACATAGACTGGCGATTTGTTTCTTACAGGATAGTATACATGTTTCAATGCCATTCTCCCAAATAATCCCACCCTCTCCCTCTCCCTCAGAGTCCCAAAGTCCATTCTACACATCTGTGTCTCTTTTGCTGTCTTGTTTTTGTATCCGTTCAGCCAATCTGTGCCTTTTGGTTGGAGCATTTAATTCATTTACATTTAAAGTAATTATTGATATATATGTTCCTGTTGCCATTTTCTAACTTTTGGGGGTTGATTTTGGGGATCTTTTTTCTTATCTTGTATTTCTTGACTATATAAGTCCCTTTAACATTTGTTGTAAAGCTTGTTTGATGGTACTGAATTCTCTTAAATTTTTCTTGTCTGAAAAGGTTTTTATTTCTATGTCAATTTTAAATGAGATCCTTGCTGGGTACATTAGTCGTGGTTGTAGATTTTCCTCTTTAAGTACTTTAATTATATCCTGCCATGCAACCTAGATAGCATATTAAAAAGCAGAAACATTACTTTGCCAACAAAAGTCTGTCTAATCAAGGCTATGGTTTTTCCAATGGTTATGTATGGATGTGAGAGTTGGACTGTGAAGAAGGCTGAGCGCCAAAGAATTGATGCTTTTGAACTGTGGTGTTGAAGAAGACTCTTGAGAGTCCTTTGGACTGCAAGGAGATCCAACCAGTCCATTCTAGAGATTGGTCTTGGGTGTTCATTGGAAGGACTGATGCTGAAGCTGGAACTCCAATACTTTGGCCACCCCATGTGAAGAGTTGACTCATTGGAAAGGACTCTGATGCTGGGAGGGATTGGGGGCAGGAGGAGAAGGGGATGACAGAGGATGAGATGGCTGTATGGCATCACCGACTTGATGGACATGAGTTTGAGTAAACTCCGGGAGTTGGTGATGGACTGGGAGGCATGCTGCTATTCATGGGTTGCAAAGAGTCAGACACGACTGAGAGAGTGAACTGAACTTTCTCCTTTTCCCTCCTTTTCTATTTTCTTCTCCCTTTTTACTCTTCCTTCACTTATCTTACTGCCCCTGGGTACATGTGTGGTATAGTAGTATTTATTGCTGCATAACAAATATCCGCACACTTGGTAATTTACAGCAGATTCCAGGTCATGTTTCACCACTGTGCAGATCAAAAGTTGAGAGAGGCCATTGCTGGATTCTCAGCTTGGTGTCTCTGAAGTCCAAAATCAAACTGTCAGCCCAGCAACATTCTGCTTTTGAACTTGAAGTCCTCTTCCAAGCACATGTGTTTATGTCAGAATTCAACTCATTGCAGATTTTTTAAGACATTATCTTATCAAGTCACACTAACATGTTAGGCAAGTAGAAACATTTTTGAGACAAATTTCTGCATTCCTTCCCATTAGCCTTATTTTCTTGATGAAGCTCAACATTCTTTCATCTGTTTATACATGTCAAATATAAATAGTTACTTAAAGATTTGTAAAAGTCAAAGACAGTGTTGGATGTTTGAAGGCTGGAGGGAATAGTAGGGGAGGGGATAAGTCTCAAAGCTAAAAGAAGCTACAGCACCTTATAGGAATGTAAAGACACAATGAGGTAGCCACTCATAGATGAAGTTGGAGTTCTGATATGAAATTGGGATTCAATATTTTTGATAAATTTTTAACAATCACAGAGGAATAAAGGAAAGAAGAGATCTTGTCTAAGGTGAACATAAGGGATACAAACCATAATTCATGACAGTGGGAGATGAGTTTTATCTTAAAAGGGAAAGGGAAGAGTTGAAATTTTGAAAAGTAGAGCATCCCTGGAAGAGGATGGATCCAGGCAAGTGTCATAGCAGTTAAGCCACAGCTAGGCTTAGAGTATACACTGATGTAGACCAAGCCACCATCAATGAAACTAGAACAGTGACCTGAGTCATTGACAAAACAAAGAGACAACATAATCCTGATTTTCTGTTCTTATGAAAATCAGACAGTAGAATCAGGCATCCTGAAGAGATAGAGCAGAAAGATTAAAGTTGTCACTTCTCTGGAATACCTTGGTGGTCCATTGACTAAACTCCGTGCTCCAGTGCAGGGGGCCTGGGCTTTGATCTCTTGTTAGGGAACTAGATCCCATATGCTGCAACTGAGATCCAGCACAGCCAAATGACTAAATGCATTTTAACAGACACACACATCTAAAGCTGTCACAAATCAAATGTATTTTTTCTAGATTTTTTTTTCATTGAAGGATAACTTCTTTACAATATTGTGTTGGTTTCTGTCATCCATCAACATGAATCAGCCACAGGTATACATATGTCCTCTCCCTCTTGAGCCCCCCTCCCATTTCCCTCCCCACCCCACCCCTCTAGGTTGTCACAGAGAAATGGGGTGAGCTCCCGTTGTCTCACAACAAATTTCCTCTTGCTCTCTATTTTACATATGGTAATGTAAATGTTTCCATGCTATTTCGTGAATTATTCCCACCCTCTCCTTCCCCATCTGTGTCCACAAGTCTGTTCTCTATGTCTGTGTCTCCACTGCTGCTCTGCAAGTAGGTTCATGAGTACTATCTTTCTAGATTCCATGTTGTTCAGTCACCTAGTCATGTCTGACTCTTTGCGACCTCATGGACTGCAGCATGCCACACCTTTCTGTCCCTCACCAACTCTTGAAGTTTGCCGAAGTTCATGTTCATTGCATCAGTGATACCATTCAGCCATCTCATCCTCCGATGAGAGGCTCTTTTCCTTCTACCCTCGATCTTTCCAAGCATCAGGGACTTTTCCAATGAGTCATCTGTTCACATCCGATGACTAAAATACTGGAGCTTCAGCTTCAGTATCAGTTCTTACAATGAGTATTTGGGGTTGATTTCCTTAAGATTGATTGGTTTGATCTCCTTCTGTCCAAAGGACTTCCAGGAGTTCGAAGACATTATTCTTTGGTGTTATGCCTTCTTTACAGTCCAGTTCTCACAGCCATACACGACTACTGGGAAGACCATAGCCTTGACTATAATGGACTTTTGTCAGCAGAGTAATGTCTCTGCTTTTCAACACACTGTCTAGGTTTGTCACAGCTTTCCTGCCAAGAAGCAGTTGTCTTCTGATTTCATGGCTTGCTATTTCCATCCACAGTGATTTTAGAGCCCAAGATGGTCAGGTGACGTGATCTTAGTTTTCTTTTTTTTTTTAACATTTAGTTTTATGCTGGCTCTTCCACTCTCCTCCTTCACCCTCATCAAGAGGCTCTTTAGTTCCTCTTCCCTTTCTTCCATTAGAGTGGCATCATCTGCATATCTGAGGTTGTTGGGTGTTTCTCTCACCTCTCTTTTTTTGTTTTGTTTTTAATATAAATTTATTTATTTTAATTAGAGGCTAATTACTTTACAATATTGTGTTGTTTTGCCATATATCAACATGAATCCGCCACGGGTGTACACGTGATTCCAGCTTCTAACTCATCCAGGCTGGCATTTCTCATGATGTGCTCAGCGTATGGGTTAAACAAACAGGGTGACAGCACACAGCTTTGTCATGCTCCTTTCTCAGTCTTGAACCAATCAGTTGTTCAATACAGGGTTCTAATTGTTGCTTCTAGATTCCATTCACATGTGTTAATATACAATATTTATCTTTCTCTTTCTGACTTACCTCACTCTGTATAATAGGCTCTAGATTATTCCACCTCATTAGAACTGACTCAAATGTATTCTTTTATTATAGCTGAGTAATAATTCCCTTGTTTGCTTTGTGAATGTGGGAAATCTTGTGAATGCATCTGGAAATTGAAGCCAGAGAGTTAATACTTGCAAAAATAATATCACACTCTTCATTAAAACTTGGAAATTCCAACCATTATTCATGTATGTATTATGAAGTACACTCTCCATATCTGCTGGTATAGTCTCCTAAAATGGGTATGAATATACCTCACCCCATGGCATACATGTCTGAGGCAACACAGCATTCAAATGCAGGTCAAATGCTTCTCCTGAGACTGTGGACTGCTACATTTTTTTTCTGTGTAATGTGTTTTATTTCAACCAATTCAATATTTTTTAATGACAATAGTTCACCTAAAGATGTTAATTATGACAAAGTTCCATATAAGGTGCTAGAATATTTCAAAAATACCCTGGTATCATTATGAAGGAGGACATTATTTTTCAGCATACTTAAAGCTTTTTCAATGTATTAATGGAAAAACACATAAAAGAAGAGTCAGAGTAGATTCCTGTTTTATACTCTTGAAAAAAACATTATTAGTTCATTAAGAAAGGGCAACCCACTCCAGTGTTCTTGCCTGGAGAATCCCAGGGATGGTGGAGCCTGGTGGGCTGCCGTCTATGGGGTGACACAGAGTCAGACACAGCTGAAGCGACTTAGCAGCAGCAGCAGCAGCAAAAACATTACAACTGATTCTGATTAAAGTAGTTAAGGACTACAATCTGTTAAAATTGTGCAATGGAATATTATTGCAGCAAAACTTATAAAAAGTGTGTTATTAATCTCAAACTCTATAAAAACTGAAAGCAATTCAGTTTAGCCGTAACATATGTCACTGTATTGGGTTTCATAGTTGAAACCTACAGCATGCCTTTTTTTCCTTAGCAGAGTATTTCCCTGATGACTTAATTTGCAGTAATTATGAAAGGAAGTTAAGCATAGTTTGTTGGAATATTTAATAAGATAATATTTTAACTTGAGAATAAGAAGATATGTCATTTTAAAAATGAACTATTGTTTAAATCAAATTAAACTTGGCAATGCTATTGGAATTATATATTTAAAAAAATATAAAAAATCTTGGAATATTGGAGCACACAATCCTGAGAAACTCTTAAAATGTTGAGGAATCAGAAATGTGGAGACCACCATTCATTATAAGCATGTTAACATACTTTACTATATAAGTGGATGCTAGTTAAATGCCCTATTCAAAATGAGTAAAACTCACGATATTAGGGACAATTGATATTCAGAGTATTAAAAGTCACAATATTCATGATGAGTGATGAATTTTTTACTCTAAGAAAGTATTTTTTACAAGAAACAGTAAGAATCAGATGATTGTCAAGGCATAGAACTCAGTAGCTAGTGGAGTTGACGGAATTCCAGTTGAGCTATTTCAAATCCTGCAAGATGATGCTGTGAAAGTGCTGCACTCAATATGCCAGCAAATATGGAAAACTCAGCAGTGGCCACCAGACTGGAAAAGGTCAGTTTTTATTCCAGTCCCAAAGAAAGGAAATGCCAAAGAATGCTCAAACTACCACACAATTCCACTCAGCTCACATGCTAGTAAAGTAATGCTCAAAATTCTCCAAGCAAGGCTTCAGCAATACATGAACCATGAACTTCCAGATGTTCAAGCTGGTTTTAGAAAAGGCAGAGGAACCAGAGATCAAATTGTCAACATCCGCTGGTTCATGGAAAAAGCAAGAGAGTTCCAGAAAAACATCTATTTCTGCTTTATTGGCTATGCCAAAGCCTTTGACTGTGTGGATCACAATAAACTGTGTAAAATTCTGAAAGAGATGGGCATATCAAACCACCTGATCTGCCTCTTGAGAGGCCTATATGCAGGTCAGGAAGCAACAGTTAGAACTGGACATGGAACAACAGACTGGTTCCAAATAGGAAAAGGAGTATGTCAAGGCTGTGTATTGTCACCCTGCTTATTTAACTTGTATGCAGAGTACATCATGAGAAACACTGGGCTGGAGGAAGCACAAGCTGGAATGAAGATTGCTGGGAAAGATATCAATAACCTCATATATGCATATGACACCACCTTTATGTCAGAAAGTGAAGAAGAACTAAAGAGCCTCTTGATGAAAGTGAGAGGAGAATGAAAATGTTGGCTTAAAACTCAACATTCAGAAAACTAAGATCATGGCATCTGGTCCCATCACTTCATGGCAAACAGATGGGGAAACAGTGGAAATAATGGCTGACTTTATTTGGGGGCACTCCAAAATTACTGCAGATGGTGATTGCAGTCATGAAATTAAAAGACCCTTACTCCTTGGAAGGAAAGTTATGAGCAACCTAGATAGCATATTAAAAAGCACAGACATTACTTTGCCAACAACTGTCTGTCTAGTCAAGGCAATGATTTTTCCAGTGGTCATGTATGGATGTGAGAGTTGGACTATAAAGAAAGAATTGATGCTTTTGAACTGTGGTGTTGGAGAAGACTCTTGAGACTCCCTTGGACTGCAAGGAGATCCAATCGGTCCATCCTAAGAGAAATCAGTCTTGAATATTCATTGGAAGCATTGATGCTGAAGCTGTAAGGAATTAAAGTCGCTCAGTCATGTCCGACTCTTTGCGACCCCATGGACTGTAGCCTACCAGGCTCCTCCCTCCATGGGACTCTCCAGGCAAGAGTACCGGAGTGGGTTGCCATTTGCTGAAGTTCCGATAATTTGGCCACCTGATGTGAACAGCTGACTCACTGGAAAAGAGTCTGATGCTGGGAAAGATTGAGGGAAGGAGGAGAAGTGGACGTCAGAGGATGAGATGGGTGGATGGCATCATCGACTCAATGGACATGGGTTTGGGTGGACTCTGGGAGTTGGTGATTGATAGGGAGGTGTGCTGCGATTCATGGGGTCCTAAAGAGTCGGACACGACTGAGCGACTGAGAAACGACTGAACTGAGAAACTCATAAAACAAGTTCTGATTATAAGCAATTATTGATGCAAGAGAAGAAACAGACAGCTTCCTTGAAGAACACAAAAATATCAATTATTTATTTAATAAAGAGTCTCAAAAATACTCTGAAAACTCATAGTTTGATATGACTTTACTTGGCTTCTAATACTTCCAGTCAAACCATGAATGCACATTGTTCTGAAACAGCAGTGTTTGGGATTGAAATAAAGGCCCATAATAACAATCCTGAAGGTTAGAAAGGAAGAAGGAGCTTAGTATGGAAGGCAGGTACACTTGACTACTAAGGGAGGCATTTCTGAAAAAGTGCTGATCTTAGAAAAGCTTTTCAAAAGGAATTTTCCATATGAAATAATGGTAAAAGATGTCATTATCTAGTTTTCAAGATGCCGAACACTGCAGTTGATTAGTTGCCAGTCTGGGCTGCAGTGAAGGGCTGCTGGTTGTCCCACCTCTTCCTCCTGCCCAGGGAAGAACTGGTGCTCTGAGCATTGTGCCCTTATCTCCTGCCAAGATGGCATCATTTTGATTCACTGGAAACTCTGGTGACAAAAGTGCACGAAAGCCATTCACTGAACTTAAAACAAACAAACAAACAAACAAAAACTAGTGGCTTTCACTCATCCAAGACTTCTAGTGGCTTTGTAATCAACCTTTCTCTATATTTAATTTATTTTTGCTTGAAATACCTAAAATAATTTTTTGGTTTCTTTAAAAAATATATGAATGAAACAAAATTGAGTGCTGCATGTCTCTAAGAACTGGAAAATGAGAATTGTTTATTGTAGATTGATATATTCTTAGTGAACAATGTATACTGACTTTCCAGGGAATGGTATTCCAAGTAAGTCCTTAAATAATCATGTGTGCTCAAATAAAGTGTCCTTTGAAGACATGGGTTAGGAAGGCTGACTGAATTGTGCTCAGATATTCAGTCATGTTCCACTCTTTGCAACACTATGGACTGAAGCCTGCCAGGCTCCTCTGTCCATGGTATTTCCAATGAGACTCAGGGCAGGAATAATGGAATGAGTAGCCATTTCCTTCTCCAGTGGATATTCCCGACCCAGGGATCGAACCAGCGTCTCCTTCATTACAGGTGGATTCTTTACTGCTGAGCCACCTAGTAAGCCCAGAAGGCTAAGTAACTTTTACCAAAACCAAACCAAAACAAAATAACAACAACAAATGTAAAAGGTTGGCCACTACAAGACTTGGGGTGCTAGTTACTTTTGTCAGTATAGAATTGCCTGTAGATAGAAATTACTAGTTTGAGGTTTCAGCTCTTCAGCCCAAGCATGATAGAAAGGCTTTGATGCATTTTAAAGGGGTTCCTAGGTGGCACAGTGGTAAATAATCTCCCTGCCAATACAGGAGATACAAGAGTTTTGAGTTTGATCCCTGGGTCAGCGAGATATCCTGGAGTAATAAATGACAACCCGTTCCAGCATTCTTGCCTGGAAAATTCCGTGGACAGAGGAGCCTGGCAGGCTACAGTCCATGGGGTCACAAAAAGTCAGACACAACTGAGCAAGGCCTTTTAAAAATCACTCTTTAAGTAATCGTTAACATTTTATAGTTGTAGAATATAGCAATCTACAAACACAAGATCCACCTAATCTTGTGGTTTTAAATTAAACAGTAACTGAATTAAAAACATAAATTTCTTACATGAAATTTAGAGCATTAATTAGGAAAAATTATCACCCTTAAATTTCAGCTGAGTATATATGTGGAAGGATTTAGACAGATCTGGGCATTGAGCTATAAGATAGATAGTTTACATGCTATGTGTTTCATGGTTCTGACAGTGGTGTGGGTTATTATTCTGGGTGGAGTGATGGATCCTGCCACATAATGATTGTAAGACATGGATCTGGAGTTCAGAAGATTTCTAGGGGAGCTACTTTGTCCTTCCAAGTCCAGTTAGTAAAACCAGCGACTCCAACACAGTCAAGGCTAACAAGAAACTTCCACAAAGTTAATAATCATGAAAAATTAAAATGATGGCTGAGAGTAAGAAAGAAAAGGTAGTAGAAAAAGGAAATTAAAAAATTAAAAACACCAATACCTCAAGTGTAGTTTCAGGCCTTTAGTAATAGTGAGGTAGCCTTCATCCATTACATTTTAATTGGCACATATTTAAATGATTAATATTACTAGTTAATGTCATATATTTAATTCATACATTTAATTGCCAGCATTTCCTTATTCATAAATATTACGTATAAGATGTGTTGGTGTTCCATGTCCTGGCTGTTGTAAATAGTGCTGCAGTGAATATTGGAGTCCCTGTATCTTTTCAACCCTAAGTCTTAACTGAAAAATAACTGCAAATTAGAACTTACTACTTGTCCTTAGGCCAGTGCCTTCCTAAGTATTTTATTTTCTGAAGACTTTTTATGTCTTTGGATGTGGATCAGTGCATTTAACTTTTCCTGAGTATGAAAACTCTTAGCTCACTGCTCTTTTTATAGATGTAATACTCCATTTTTTTCTTATACAAATTATTATAAAAAGGTGGATGAAATTCTAATTTTTGTGTAGTATATGTAACTTGAATTTTTTGTTCTAGACTACCAAAAAACTTCTTTCTTTGAAACCCAGCAGTTTCAGCAGCATATGCTCTGCCCTTACTACATCCAAATTCTGTGCTCAGTGTACTCATTTAATATGCAGTTTCAAAGCACTTTTGGAGATTTTCCCCCCAGAACTTAGTCTGTTCATTTAGAAAGACATGTTGGACCACTTCTCCATCCTTCTCTCCAGGGAATCCTGATATGTTCATGGATTTCCACTTGGAGATCCTTATTGAGAGATATTCAGGATCTTCTCCAACATTTCCCTTTCAGAAAATAGTGCAAAGAAATTAGATTTTAGATCTCCTGGGCCAAGGTAACTACAGGAACACTCCTAGAAGTGAAGTCACAGAGCCCATAGGAGTGGGAAAATTCAGTGTTGACACGTGGGGCCAATGGCATCTCAGAGAGGCTAGCCACTGCCTTGTTCACTCAGCAGGGTGTTTGTCACTGCAGGGACCTGCCTGTGCACTCTGTAGTGAGGAAGGGCCTTGACCTCTGACCCCCTCCTGCCACAAGGGCTTGCCTTTCATCATTTTATTTCCACACCTTCCTACCCAGTCTGCACCCTTGTCCCTCTTTTTCTTCTCCAGCTTCCTTCACATTCATAATGCCTCTCTCTGCCTTCCTACCCGTGCTTCAAGACCATCAGCCTCCTCCCTCACCACTGTGACCCGCTCCTGATCCATGTGGCAGCCAACCTGTGGTCTCCTTTAAACCTTCAATGACCCCGTGTTAAAACTGGACTCTATCTGTATCAATTCACTAATTTCTGTTTTAGGAGAAGTCAGCAGTTTCAGTGATATTCCCAAGTTCACTGGAAATGTTACTTACATTACTCTCATACAATAAAAGCAAACCATCCCTCACTATAGCCCTCTTTTTTCCCAGTGTTTTTATACCAGGTTTTACTGACTGTCTTGTGTAAGATTTGTCTATATCATTAGTTTGTTCACTAGCCATTAGGTTTGTTGAGATCCTTCGCTTTATTTTTCTGGGCAACTGCTAATCTGATGAGGGCTTGCCAGATTGTGCAGTGGTAAAGAATTCTCTTACCAGTGCACGAGATGTGGGTTCGATCCCTGGGTGAGGAAGATCCCCTGGTGTAGGAAATGGCAACCCACTCCAGTATTCTTGCCTGGAGAATCCCATGGACAGAGAGGAGTCTGTTGGGCTATCATCCATGGGTTCACAAAGAGTTGAACATGACTGAGTGACTGAGCACGTGCACGCACACACACACACACACACACTTACACACTGATCTGATTGTGATTGCTTATTATCAGTTGCACTGATGTATAATTTATACATTATATATTCACCCAATATAAATATACACTTTAATAATTTTAGTGTATTAATCAACATCATCCAGTTTTTAAATATTTCTATCATAGTGTCTGTTGAAATAAAAAACTAATTTTATTGTCCAATTTACTAAATTTTGTTTCATTACTCATGCTTTGTGTGTGTGTTATATCTAAGAACTTTGTATGTAGTTCAAACTCACAAATACTTTATCCTATGTTTTATCCTATTAAAAATAATTTTAGCCCTTACATTTGGTGTCTAGGGTAATTTAAAGAAAAAAGACAAGCCCACTGACAGGGAGACATATTTGCAAATCTTTTACCCAATAACAGACTGACATCCAGAATTTATAGTGAAATCTTAGAAATCAGAAATAAGACACACTTGCACATGGCAAAATATTTGAATAGACATTTCTCCAAAGAATGTATGTAAGCATGCAGAAATGTATCATCACAGTCCATTGTTAGGAAATATGAATTAAATCTATAATGAGACACCACTACACACATTCCAGTGTGTTTCTACATTCTAGTAGAAACAAATGTCAGAGGAGGGTAGGAAAAAAAAAGTAAAAATGTATTTTATTCAGCCAGGTCAAGTTTTCCGCCATTTCAGTTTTGGTGCCAAACTTGAGGAGAATGCCAGTTTAAAGAAAGGTTTATGGATTCAGAATTGTGGGGAAGATCCATAAATGGATTATTGCCTAAAGAAGTGTATTTGAATTTTCAGCATGACCCCATCACCCTTCAGGTGAGCAGAGCTAGAAAGAACAAAACATCCTTGACCTCCTTCATCACAGGTCTTCTAAGGCTAAAAGGGAAAGTGATCACCATGAAAATTGTACATGGATCCATGAATCCTTACAAGCATGTGCACTGCATTGGGAGGGAAGTGCAGGAAGCTGTAGGGGCACATAAATCATGCATCCTGATGTGGGAATGAAGGAAGTGTTTCTTTGGTTATCTCACAATTGTTGTATACATTTTCCTACATGTTTGTGTTTACTTGTGAAAAGGCTTATAGTGGTGGAGACAGGAGTTCAAACTGCAATTACCTCACCCTTGACTTTATGCCAGGAGGTCACTCTTCCTGTCTCACGTGTGTTGCAGCATTACTTCTGCTACTGAGGTCTTTTTTTTTGAAGTACAGCTGATGTACAATATTTTATAATTTGCTGTTGCTGTTTCATTCTCTCAGCAATGCCAAATCTTTTGTGACCCACCAGGCTCCTCTGTTTATGGGATTTCCCAGGCAAGAATACTGGAATGCGCTGCCATTTACTTTTCTATGGGATCTTCCTGACCCTGGGATGGAAACATCTCCTGAGTCTCCTGCACTGCAGGCAGATTCGTTACTGCTGAGCTACCACCAGAGAAGCCCCATTATTTAAGTTACACATGTGCAACATAGTGATTCATAGTTTTTAAATGTTATACTCCGTTTACAGTATTATACAACAATGCTCATTATCAGAGAAATGCAAATCAAAACCTCAATGTGGCACCATTTCACACCAGTCAGAATGGCTGTTATCCAAAAGTCTACAAGCAATAAATGCTGGAGAGGATGTGGAGAAAATGGAACACTTTTACACTGTTGGTGGGAATGGAAACTAGTGCAGCCACTATGGAGAACAGTGTGGAAATTCCTTAAAAAACTGGAAATAGAACTGCCTTATGACCCAGCAAACCCACTGCTGGGCATACACACTGAGGAAACCAGAATTGAAAGAGACATGTGTACCCCAATGTTCATCGCAGCACTGTTTTTAATAGCCAGGCCATGGAAGCAACCTAGATGTCCATTAGCAGATGAATGGATAAGAAAGCTGTGGTACATATACACAATGGACTATTACTCAGCCATTAAAAAGAATACATTTGAATCAATTCTAATGAGGTGGATGAAACTGGAGCCTATTATACAGAGTGAAGTAAGCCAGAAAGAAAAACACCAGTACAGTATACTAAAGCATACATATGGAATTTAGAAAATGGTAACTATAACCCTGTATGGGAAAAAGCAAATGAGACACAGATGTATAGAGCAGTCTTTAAAACTCTATGGGAGAGGGCGAGGGCGGGATGATATGGAAGAATGGCATTGAAGCATGTAAATTATCATAGGTGAAACGAATTGCCAGTCCAGGTTCGATACATGATACAGGGTGCTCAGGGCTGGTGCACTGGGAGGACCTAGAGGGATGGGATGGGGAGGGAGGTGGGAGGGGGGTTCTGGATGGGGAACACATGTACAACCATGGCAGATTCATGTCAATGTGTGGCAAAACCAATACAATATTGTAAAGTAAAAAAAAAAAAAAAGTCTGTTTCCCCCTTGTACTACAATATATCCCTGTAGCTTGTTTATTTACACATAGTAGTTTTATCTCTTAATCGCCCATCATTATTCTGCCCCCTCTCCCCACAGGGAACCACTACTTTGTTCTTTATATCTGTGAGTCTGCTCCTTTTTTGTTACATTCACTAGTTTGTTGTGTTACTGAGATTCTACATATGAGTGATATCATTCAGTATCTGTCTTTCTCTGATTTATTTCACTGAGCATAATACTTCTCAAATTCACCCTCCATATACCCACACACACCCACACCCACACCCACCCACCCACACACACACACACACACACACACACACACATATGTTATGTATATGCACACATATACCATATGTTCTTTGTTCATTCATCTGATGATGGACACTTAGGTTACTTCCATATCTTCAGTTCAGTTCAGTTCAGTTCAGAGGAGAGAAATGAGGAAGGAAGTGGAGAAGAGGCAGCAGGAGGAGGAGGCAAGCAAGGTCTTGGGCAGATATGCATGGAGACAGTGACCGCCTGGAGGAAGAGCACGTTGACATGACCTCACTCCCGTTCACATGTTGACAAGCTGAGGGCAGCAACAGGATGTTGGAGGTCAGAGATCCACCTCTCATTGAAGAGGTGAACCACCGAGGCCCTGGGTGGTCCCTGAAGACAAGGACACCAGGCATCCCAAGGCCAGGCTCTGAGGAGCACCAGGGGCCCCTGGTCACATCCTGACTCTAAGTCTCCCATTTGCTGTCCCACAGCCACTGCAGATGGCTGCTGTGCTAGGACACCAGAAGGCTACATGGCAGATAATGAAGATTCAGAGCAGGAGAGCAAGAATATGGAGGCCATTTTTTTTATTCTTTCATATCTTTAAAATTTTTTCTCTTTTCCTGGTCCATAGACTCTTCTTTGTAACCCTTCCCTTTCTCCTCTTACCATCTTTTTCTGATTAAGGCTTGGTCTCTTGTAGGCACTTGGGGACCTGGGCGCTTATATAAAATCTATGAAATCTCTCTGCAGCCGTTTCCCCCCATTTTCTTAGCATTACCGTCTCCTGAGCTCATGTCTGCACCCTTGAACCTGGCTTTGTCGCCATGAGTGGCCTGAGCAGGAGTTGAGGCTGGAGTCAGCATGTCTGGACCCACACGGCTGAAGGGGCCGCATGAAGTCTGCACTGCCCTGGGCTACCGCATATGGTTGCTTTCCTGCCCTGGGAGGGCTTGAATCTGCCTGACTGATCTCTTCTTTCCAGATGTCAGACAGCTCTCTGGTCATCTTTTTGAAGAATGTCAAAAATGTCGTCAGTGATGATGAAGAAGACCATGAAGAGCAAGTGTGAACACTGGACCTGGGCTGAAAAGGTGAGGCAGATGAGGGCATGTGTCTCCATTATGACCCCACTCACTTGTTGGTGCTTCAGAAACATGAGCAAAATCCCTGGGGTCTGCTGCTGAGTGTGACCACAAACGTGGGGACAAGAGGGTGGTAATAATCTGTGCAGTTGAGTGGAGGATGACTTGAGCACGTCTTCCCAGGGCACAGGTCTTATCCCCAGACACCCCCAAGGTTGTTGGGCTGGCTCCTCCAGCAGCTCTTACATTTGCTGAGAGGCTGAGGGTACTGTGGGGCCAACTGTGTGCAGGAGTCCAGGAGCTGCTGTTCCAGTGTGTTCTCTTTGAAGATCACCCCTGGGGGCTTCCTCATCTCCCTCTGTAGGGCGCAGCTCTGCCTTCCAACCCCCCTAAAGGCAGCAGAGGGAACCCCTAGTTCATCAGCAGTGGCAGTGAGAGGTTGGGGCAGCCCTGCCCTCCTCAGTCCTGGGCTCTGGAAACAGTGTGAAGGTGACACAGGCGCCCAGAGCTCGTGCAGACAGGGGGTCACCTGGCAGTTCTGCCTCCCTGTGGGTGCTCCCTGGTCCTGAGAGTCGCAGATAGCCTGGGTAGTGCCCGAGTCTGGGGTCCCTCAGGTTCTGGAACCCTGGAGTCCTGGATCAGCTCAGGGCACCATTTCTCAACCTGAAGTTAGAGGTCATGTAGATTCTTCTGTGTATGTGTCCAACTCCAACTGAAGACACACGAGAAAGCAATTCATTCCTTGTGCACTTGAGATGGTGGTGCTAGTGGTAAAGAACCCACCTGCCAATGCAGGAGACATAGGAGACTCGGGTTCAATTTCTGTGTAAGGAAGATCCCCTGGAGAAGTTAATGGCAACGCACTCCAGTATTCTTGCCTGGAGAACTCCAGTGACTGAGGAGCTTGGTGGACTATCATCCATAGTGTTTTACAGAGTCAGACAGCTGAAGCAACTGAACAGCACACTTGGGATGAGTGGCAGGACTCAAGTTACTCATTTTCCTTTTATCTTTTTCCAGTTTTGTCATTAATAACATACCTTGTTTTATTTCAGTTTAAAAACGAGTGTCTTCTCTCAGATTTTAATGTTGCAATATGCTAAACAGATAATATGTACTTTTTTATTACAATGACAAAATAACAGTTTCAAATCATAAAACTCAGGAGAGTTTGGTTGGGGGATAGAAATGACTATTTGGAAAACAGAGACTCCAGGTGTCTGTCCATTTCCAACGCTCAGGTCTCAAGAGTAGCTGTACTGAGTGTAGGATGGGTGGGTAGATTCTCCTACCCACCTGTGTCATCTGAATACTGCTCCTCCCAGGGGCTAGAGGGGGTGAGGGAAGCCTGTTTCCCCACAAAAGTATCGCTGTCCATGGGACCCATCATTTGAACATTGCTGGCCAAATGCCCAGGTATAGTTGCTCCTGTGGGACATTTCTAAACATTTCCCACTCACAGACAATGCCATCAGCAAAGAGCAGCAAACAGGCCCAGTGCCCTACAGATCTGAGCCCCAAACCCAACTCTAGATCCTGGGAAGTTCTCTGGCTCCTGCACACCCTCCCCAAGGAGCCCTCCTCTGTCTGACTCTGCACCTCCCAGGGACTCCATCACCTGTGTTGGTGTTGCAGGCTCTGCTCTCAATCCCTGAAGACCTGGACCCCAGAGGGGATGGAGCCCCCACAGCACCAGGAGCCTCATCTGGACCAGATCAAAGGAGGCATCACTGCTTCTCTCCTGAGGGTCCTCATTTAGTACAGCTTCAGATGTTTTGTTGTATAGATTTAGTATTAGTTTTATCTATATGTTCTATATATTTTTTTTCATTAAATTTTTAAATCTATTTGTTACTTTTAAAATCATTTTTTATAAAAACACACATGTATAGAATAGCATCCTCAGGAGAACTGGGGTGGCCAGTCCATGCCCACCTAGATGAATATGCAAAAGCCCTTTCTTGAAAGCCCTTCTGACCTCATCATTCCAGCAGCAGTGCCTCTCTTGGACCGGCCCATCTCTCCCTTGAGGTGTCCTTTCTGTTCTTTCTTTAATAAACTTGTTTTTGCCACTAGTAAGACCTCAGATTCTTCGTTTCCTTATCAAGAACCGAGGCCCACAAAGGAGGATGCCCTTCAACCCTTCTCAAATCTGGTAATGATACCAATAAGTGATAGACTTCAACCTGAGGGTAAGAGAGTCATTTGCAAAAATTTTATTGAAAATAGGGTGCCATGGGTAACAATATGAAACAAGGTCATTTTTAGGAGGGGTGAAGGATTATCCCAGATCTGTCTGCTTACATCTGACATATTATGTTGCTATCTTCAGAACATTTCCTATGGGACTTTTGCAATATCTAGTATCTGTAAAAGAAGAACAGTTGCTACTGTTGTATTGATTTGTAAAAAACACATTATCTCTTTTGAGTCCCATCTTTAACTATTTGACTCCCATCTCCCCACTCTATTCTTGGAAAGAAAGGTAAAAGAAGGCTCTGAGTTGGGTTTTTTTTTTTTTTTTTTCTTATAGCTGTCAAGTATATTGGATGTCTGGGTTTCCATCAGGAGCTCTTTAAATATATGCTGAAAACCTGCTCAACATGTCATTATTGGTAATATGCATATTATATTGGATTTAAAAATATCAGCATTGCTTAAGTCAAGGAGAAATCATGTTAAGGTTAAATGGGACACTGTTTCTATATCACTTTTATAGGTAGATAAATTGACAATAAAAATATATAACAATAATTCTAAGAGTCTCATTTTTCTCATATTAGTCACAAAGTTCTGTGAATTTTGCTTATAAATACACATCTTCCATTCATATAACTTAACTCCCTGTAACAGTTCATCCTCACTTTCACCATGTCTTTGTACATATTGTGAACAGAAGTCTCTTGTACCACATAGCAAACAAGTACATTTCAAACACATCATATTTATCTAAGACCCGCATATGATTTGCTTCTTGGTTTGCAATGTCTTTCTCACATTTTCACGTGGAATTCTCGGTGACACTTCAAGAATCGACTTGTGCTTCACTCTTCTTATTCTCACATGTACCCTCCACCTTGTCCTCCATGGCACAAAAATAATTTCAACATAAAGCGAGTGTCCCTTTCCATTGAATTTTGGACTCTTTTGTCAGATTGTGGAATTTCGCTTAGTCCTTATGTTCTATTATTATTAATGGGGATGATAAATGTATCATGATGGTTACATTATGAGTATAATAGGTTTAGGAACAGAACAAGGTCCTATGTCTATTATATGTCTTTATTTATTGTAATATGATTATTGATTTTTCTCATCTTGCATTTCTGAGATATCATGAGCTCAGTAAGGAAGACTCTGACTTTTACATAATCTGTTATTGACAGGTCAGTTTTCATGTACTCTAAACTTAAGGCCATGCCTAGAGCTAAAATTGTGTTTGCTGCTGCTGCTGCTGAGTCACTTCAGTTGTGTCCGACTCTGTGTGACCCCATAGATGGCCTCCTACCAGGCTCCTCTGTCCCTGGGATTCTCCAGGTAAGAACACTGGAGTAGGTTGCCATTTCCTTCTCTAATGCATGAAAGTGGAAAGTGAAAATTGAAAATGAAGTCGCTCAGTCGTGTCTGACTCTTAGCGACCTCATGGACTGCAGCCTACCAGGCTCCTCTGTCCATGAGATTTTCCAGGCAAGAGTCCTGGAGTGGGGTGCCATTGCCTTCTCCCAAAATTGTGTTTACTAATCTTTATAGTAAACAAACTACTTAATCAGATGGTTGTATTGACAGCTATGATGATGTATGTTAATATTTTTGCAAAATACAATATTCTCTGAAAATGTATGTATGCATATATACTCTTGAGAGTCCCTTGAACTCTCAAGGAGATCTTGAGAGTCCCTTGAACTCTCAAGGAGATCTTGGGAGCTCAAGGAGACCCAACCAGTCCATCCTAAAGGAAATCGGTCCTGAATACTCATTGAAAGGACTGAGCTGAGGCTGAAGCTCTAATACTTTGGCCACCTGATGTGGAGCACTGACTAATTGGAAAGGGCCCTGATATTGGGAAGGATTGAAGGCAGGAGGAGAAGGGGACAACAGAGGATGAGATGGTTGGATGGCATCACTGACTCGATGGACATGAGTTTGAGCAAGCTCCAGGAGTTGGTGATGGACAGGGAAGCCTGATGTGCTGTACTCCATGGGATTGCAAGGAGTTAGACATGACAGAACAACTGAAATGAACTGATACATCAGTTCAGTTCAGTTCAGTTCAGTGGCTCAGTTGTGTCTGACTCTTTGCAACCCCACAAACTGCAGCACGCTAGGCCTCCCTGCCCATCACCAACTGCCGGAGTTTACCCAAACTCATGTCCATTACACAGGCCTTTAGGGCTTCCCAGGTGGTTCAGTGGTAAAGAATCAGCCTGTCAAGCAGGCTGATCCGCTTTAGTCCCTGGGTTGGGAAGATCCCTGGAGAAGGAATGGCAACCCTCCTCAGTCTTCTTGCCTGGGAAATCCTATGGACAGAGAAACTTGGGGGCTATAGTCCATGGGATCACCTATGAGTTGGACATGACTTAGTGACAAAACAAGGAATGGAAGGATCCTCTAATCTCCCCAAAGGAGGGAGAATGGGTGGAAGAGAGATGGGAGGTAAGCAGGTTGACAGGAGTCTATCAAAGTTACAACTCATTCTCAAGGCCTTCTTTCCCAATCGAAACTAGAAATTTCAAGTCAAAGAACATTTGAAATTACATTATAATATTGCTACTCTTATGATTAAATTGGAGAACTTAAATTCAGATAGATGTATTTTCTGCATTTCCAAGAAATTAGAGACTCTGAGCATGCCTACAGAAGAAGTTCTTTGGCCCAAAACCTGTAGCATGATTCCAGAAGAGGACAGGGGATAAGTTTTATGGTTGTTGCTGTTGTTTGCCACTGAATTACATTGACTTCCACTCTCCCAGTTCCGTGAAGAATAAACCATTGCCATCCTCTAACCTGACCAAATTAGACAATCTATTCTAGATTTCAGCTTTAAGGGTCTCTTTCCTGGAATCACTTCTGTAGCATATGGTTTCTATTTTGTCTCATTTTACCTTTGATTAATTTTTCAAGAAAACAAATTATTATATACTTGGTCATATTAATTCTCATATAACTTAACATCCATGTAGTTGTGTAATTTTTTTTCTCATTACTCCTTCAAATATAAATTTAAATGTAAATATTTATGGGGTAACTTCTGAAGAAGAAAGTGTATTAGAAACATATTTATATACACACACACACACACACACACACACACATATATATATATATACACACACACAGATGTGTAAACTGAAAGAAAAAAAGTGAAGTCACTCAGTTGTGTCCAACTCTTTGTGACCCTACCAGGTTCCACTATCCATGGGATTTTCCATGCAAGAATACTGGAGTGGGTTGCCATTTCCTTCTCTGGGAGATTTTCCTGACCCAGGGTTTGAACCCAGGTCTCCTGCACTGCAGGCAGAAGCTTTATCGTCTGAGCCACCAGGAATAGACAGATGGGTATACATATGTATATATTCACACACACAAATACATGAGTTATCCCCTCATATTTGAAGGTGATCTAGTTGATAAAATTTTGATCCTAGCATTCATTTTTTTGTGATTTTTTTTAAAAGTTAAGTTTTATTGGAATGTGGTTGCTTTTCAATGCTGTGTTAGTTTCTAATGTATAGCAACAGGAATCAGCATACTTATACTTACATCCCCTCCCTTTTGTACTTCCTTGTTATTCAGCTCATCACAGAGCATTAAGTAGAGTTCCTTGTACTGTACATAACATTCTTACTATTGATGTTTTTAAAATACATAAAATATTGCATTATATTACTACTGAGCAGTCTGATGACTAGCCCAATCCTTGTCAGAGTCTCAGATGCAGTCCTTGGGAATATCAGCCTGTTGTGTAAATTTGTGGGTGGGGAAACAGTTGCAGGCAAGACCCTAACTTGTACATATCTTTTCTAGTTTATGTACAAATGAGTGCCTAATATAAAAGACAGCTACATTATGTCATGAAACTCATAAAGATCATTTTTAATTATTTCCATGTCCAGCTTCCCCAAAGGGCAATTCCATTTATGGGACTGGAGATATACTGAATTCATGGTGACTTAGAAGGAAAGGAAGAAGAAAGTTGAATGTCCACAGATGTGTGGTTAGTTTAAACCAATATTCATCTCTTCTGATAAGACCTGTGAATACATAGGGTAGGTGTCAAATATTGTGAAAGGAAAAGAAGGTCATAATTATCCTGGGGAACCAGAGAGAAATAAGAGGTCAGTGGAAGCATTCCACTCTATTCTATTTAATGCATATTCAGTATTCATAGCAACACTGATGCATATTTTTCCAACCTAAGAGATTCTTTTGTGAACATTTGTGTACTGAAGCCTTTACATAAAAGCAATTCTAGGGTATATACCTGGAAGTGGAGTTTTGGGATCATGTACAAGGGCATCTTAAACTTTCTCAGATATTAGCCAAATGTAATCTGAAGTACCATAAAATATTTATATCCCAGCAGTGTGTTAGAGTTTCCTTTACATTTTTATAAAAAAATAATATTTTAGACTATTTAAAACCAATATGAAACAGGTGTATAGTAGTATCATTGTTGTTGTTGTTCAGTCGCTCAGTTGTGTCTGACTTTTGCAACCCTATGGACTGCAGCACGCCAGGCTTCCCTGTCGTTCACCATCTCCCGTAGCTTACTAAAACTCTTGTCCATTGAGTTGATGATACCATTCAACCATCTCGTCCTCTGTCATCCCCTTCTCCTGCCTTCAATCTTTCCCAGCATCAGGGTCTTTTCTAGAGTCAGCTCTTCACATCATGTGGCCAAAGTATTGGAGCTTCAGCTTCAGCATCAGTCCTTCCAATGAATACTCAGGACTGATTTCCTTTAGGATTGACTGACTTGATCTTCTTGAGGTCTTCTCCAATGCCACAGTTGAAAAACATCAATTCTTAAGCTGTCAGCCTTAAAAATTAGTATTTTAGACTATTTTAAATCCATATTATAGGTGGAAAGAGGTATCATATAATCCTTTAATTTGAATATTCCTGATCATCAATGCAATTGATAATTCTTCTATTTGTTTTCTGACTATTTTGATTATTCTTCTGAAGATTACCTGCCAATCTAAATTTTTCATCAATTATGCTATTGGTCTTTTCCCTTTTTGTGTGTGCACATTTAATGTGTATCTTTGAGACTAACATTGGTGATTTAGTTACATTGCATATTTGTCATACTATTTAAAGTCAATTTTTTAAAAATAAATTCTTTACTTCTGTGTGTGTGCTTAGTCACTCAGTCGTGTCTGGCTCTTTGTGACTCTATGGACTGTAGCCTGCCGGGGTCCTCTGTCTATGGGGATTCTCCAGGCAAGAATACTGGAGTGGCCTGCCATGCCCTGCTCCAGGGGTCTTCCCAAACCAGGGATTGAACCCAAGTCTCCTGCACTGCAGGCCGATTCTTTACCGTCTGAGCCACCAGGGAAGCCAGTGCTAGTTTATATTCTAAATGTATAGTAGGTTGATTCTCTCTTTGTACTTCTCTCTTTTTGATTGGAATTATGTTTATTTTGGAGATTATTTAGGAAAAAATAATCTCTATCAGTGATATTGTTACTGTACCACTTATCACCTTTATTTGTGCATGAGCACACTTTTGTTTTAAACTTCAATGTTACTTCTGAGCATTTTAAAAGTGTTATCTTAATGTTTTATGTGTTATATTATTCTTATGATTTTTCATTTTCTTATCTCTTTTTTCCAGTTTTGATATTCAGAATTTATAGAGAATTAAATTAGCATGTTTATTTAATTAATTTATTTAATAAATCTTTTTATTCCTTAACACTATATATATATATATATACACACACACACACATATATATATATACACACATATATATATATACACACACATATATATATATACACACACACATATATATATATATATATATATATATATATATATGTATCCTTTTGGCCATACCAAGTGGCATGTGGGATTTTAGTTACCCAATGAGAGATCAAACCTGCGCCGCTTCAGTTGAAGCTGAGAGACCTAACCACTGGATCTCCAGGGAAATCCCTAACACCTGGCATGTTCTTAGTTTGCTTGTTTATTTAATTTATTTTTTAATGAAGGATATTTGCTTTACAGAATTTGTTGGTTTCTGCCAAACATTAACATGAAGCAGCCATAGGTATACATATGTCCTTTCCCTCCTGAACCTCCTCCCTCTCATCTCCCTCCCCACCCCACCCCTCTGGTTGATACAGAGCCCCTTTTTGAGTTCCCTGAGCCATACAGCAAATTCCCATTGGCTATCTATTTTACATATGGTAATGTAAGTTTCCATGTTACTCTTTCAATACATCCCACCCTATACCTCCTCCCTTCTCCCCATGTCCATAAGTCTGTTCTCTATGTTTGTATCTCCATTGCTGCCTTGCAAATAATTTCATCAGTACCATCTTTCTAGATTCCATATATATATGTTCAGTTCAATTCAGTTCAGTCACTCAGTCATGCCTGACTCTTTGCAACCCCATGAATTGCCGCACGCCAGGCCTCCCTGTCCATCACCAACTCCCGGAGTTCACTCAAACTCTCACGCCCACTGAGTCGGTGATGCCATCCAGCCATCTCATCCTCTGTCGTCCCCTTCTCCTGCCCTCAATCCCTCCCAGCATCAGAGTCTTTTCCAATGAGTCAACTCTTCGCATGAGGTGGCCAAAATACTGGAGTTTCAGCTTTAGCATCATTCCTTCCAAAGAAATCCCAGGGCTGATCTCCTTCAGAATGGACTGGTTGGATCTCCTTGCAGTCCAAGGGACCCTCAGGAGTCTTCTCCAACACCGCAGTTCAGAAGCATCAGTTGTTCAGCGCTCAACTTTCTTCACAGCCCAACTCTCACATCCATACATGACCACTGGAAAAACCATAGCCTTGACTAGAAGGACCTTTGTTGGCAAAGTAATGCCTCTGCTTTTGAATATGCTATCTAGGTTGGTCATAACTTTCCTTCCAAGGAGTAAGCGTCTTTTAAATTCACGGCGGCAGTCACCATCTGCAGTGATTTTGGAGCCTCCAAAAATAAAGTCTGACACTGTTACCACTGTTTCTGCATCTATTTCCCATGAAGTGATGGGGCCAGATGCCATGATCTTCATTTTCTGAATGTTGAGCTTTAAGCCAACTTTTTCACTTTCCTCTTTCACTTTCATCAAGAGGCTTTTTAGTTCCTCTTCACTTTCTGCCGTAAGGGTGGTGTCATCTGCATATCTGAGGTTATTGATATTTCTCCCAGCAATCTTGATTTCAGCTTCTGCTTCTTCCAGCCCAGCATTTCTCATGATGTACTCTGCACATAAGTTAAATAAGCAGGCTTACAATATACAGCCTTGACGTACTCCTTTTCCTATTTGGAACCCGTCTGTTGTTCCATGTCCAGTTCTAACTGTTGTTTCCTGACCTGCCTATAGGTTTCTCAAGAGGCAGGTCAGGTGGTCTGGTATTCCCATCTCTTTCAGAATTTTCCACTGTTTATTGTGATCCACAGTGTTAGTATACCATATTTATCTTTCTCTTTCTGACTTGCTTCACTCTGTAATAGGCTCTAGGTTTATTCACCTCATTAGAAAGGACTCAAATGTTCCTTTTATGACAGAATAATCTTCCATTGTATATATGTACCACAGCTTCTTTATCTATTCATCTGTCGTTAGACATCTAGATTCCTTCCATGTTCTAGCTATTGTAAGTAGTACTGTAATGAACAATGGGGTACATGTGTCTTTTTCAATTTCTCTAACCTGGCATGTTCTTAATAAGCTTTATTTGTGGTAACTAATAACTGTAAAATAATTAATAAAACTTATTCAGAGTTGTTTCTTTTTACAGTATATTTTTAACTCTGATGCTATATATATATATATATATATATATATATATATATATATGCATATGCATAGTTAGAAAATGAACATTTACCGGTACTTTCAAGAACTACAAAAGTATTATTAGTATTGAATCTAGACGTCTGATCTAGTGTAGTTTAATTTCACTTTATTTTATTCCATAGTTTATTACTCTTTTAAATGTAAGTTATCCTTTCAGATATAATTTTGAACATCTTTTTCAGACTTGTTTTAAGACTTTGAAATATTGCTCTTTATAGATTAATTTTATCAGAAATCAATTTTTAGCTGTCAACTTTATTGGGATTTTCAGGATGGCATTTCTTATTGTTTTGTTTTATCTTTTGTTGAGAGTTCATTTTCAGCAAGAGCTTTTGGATTTCTTTTTTTTTTTCTCTTTTCTTCTATTTGGCATTTTGAAATTATGTAGCTCATAAGCCTGGTGGGCTGCCATCTATGGGGTCGCACAGAGTCGGACACGACTGAAGCAACTTAGCAGCAGCAGCAGCAAGCAATTATAGGCTTAAGACATGGTTGAGTGAGTGAGTGCTGAGTCACTCATTCATGTCCCCATGAACTGTGCCCAACAGGCTGCTCTGTCCATGGAATTTTCCAGACAAGAGTACTGGAGTGGGCTGACATTTCCTCCTCCAGAGGATCTTCCCAATTCAGGGAGATATGTTTTGTAGTATTTAATTATTTCCCCTTCTTGTATTCACTGATAGAAGTGGAAATACTGACTTTGAGTATTAAGTTAACCTGAGGTCCCTGTAATCCTAACAAGTAAATAAGCATACCAACCAAGAAGGAGCAATACTCATGTGATAGACAAATTCCCTGTTCTCAGGGATTTATTTCATATATGAACTGAACTGTCTTTTTTTAGCTTTCTTCATGTTTATAGTTGCTGTGATTTTAAATAAAGGGCAACATCAAAACTAGAAATAACTTGCTGTACTGTGCAGTTGTTTGGGCTGAGTTTCTAAACTGCTTCAGAATCAGATAGAACAAGCAAATTTCAATTATTGGAAATAAGTACAATATACCTTGACAATATAATAGGTAACCTAAACTGTATACAAAGGGTAATTCTATGTCATATTGCCTTCTACTTTATGATTTTGAGAAACCATCGAGAATTTTTATGCAGCATTAATGACATTTTAATCTATGCTGATTTATTTATTTAGATTAGAAAGTGTTATGTTTTCTAGTTTTGTGGATAACTTCTCCATAACATTGCTTGTGTAATCATATGTACTAGTACATATAGTATATCAGCAACTTCATTTTTTGGTTTGAACTATTTCTGTTACACGTATTTTATTTTACTTTTTCTTTTGAGAAAGTTACATTGATGTAAAAATTAATTTAGTTAAATTTACAAAATGCGTTATAGGAGCCAGAAAACTGGTGCCTTTCACTTTGGCCTATACAGACACGACTGGAAATTGAAATGCTATGAGGAACTGATATTCTTCAGGAAGACTCAGCTTATGCTTTTATCTATCATTAGGGTTTATGTGATAAGTGTATTCAGCTATTCATGAATTCTGATGTTTGTTCCACAGGAAGAACTACCTAGTCAAACACCTTACCTTTATGACTAAGAAAAACAAGGATCAGATTTGTGACATTTGTTATAAAATGTCACAAGTTGGAAGTTCTTAAGATGATAAAAATTTATAAGTAAATGGATACAATTATTTGACATTAAGCATTGTAAAACTATACACTTAAGCTTAAAGTGTAAAACTCCTACATTAACAGTTAAAAAGTATATTCAAGTTTAAGAACTGTGTTATAATGTTTTAACCTAATTATTTCTTACATAATACAGTAGCCTGTAATTGGATTACTCCCATCAGATAATTCAGTTTTAAGAAAACATAATTTAGCAATGGACTGGAATATAGAACGGCTGCTTCTATGTACTATTCTGCCTTAGTGCATGCTGTATGTTTGATTGTGACACCAAGAACTGCAGCCCTTCAGGCTCTTCTGTCCATGAAAGTTTCCAGCAAGAATACTGAAGTGAGTTGCCACTTCCTCCTCCAGGGGTCTTCCTGACCTAGGGATCAAACCCAATTCTCCTGTGTCTCTTGCATTGGCAGGCAGATTCTTTACCACTGACCCACCTGAGAACTTCAATGTACTATTTTGCTAAGGCATTTAAATGTTTCTGGGAGGAAAATGTACTTTATCAAAATGATAGCTTGATGGTACATAAATTTCTTTACTCTGTCTGCAATGTCAGTTATACTGACTTTGCTATTAACATAATTTGTCATTACTTCCAACAGCACTGATCTACGCAAAACAAATTACACACCCTCATTATTCTAAACTAATGTCAGCCATGAAGTCTCCTGAATAACAACGTTTAATTTTGTTAGGGAAATTAGGTGTGACAGCAATGCAGATTTCTCTTACCAAGCAATAAATAATAGCTTGTTTTATTTTGGTTAGACTGTGTGATTTCAAAAAACAAAAGATTAAAAATATTCTATAAAATGGTTATTTTTCTACATTATATAGATGTTCTGAAATAAAGGTTTTAGTCAGTACTTTTTATACATATTAGAAGATGGAATGTAAACAAAAGTTCCTCTTGAAGGTTGAAGATTAACTATATTAATTTAAATCCACAAAATTTGTTTTCTAAGTGTGAATGAGTGTTATCCAATTTTGATGTTTCTTTCTATAAAAATGAGGTTTCTTGTTTTAAAATCTTCTGCTCTTGGATACGTGCCTTACTCCTTTTCAGAGAATTAATGTGGTTTGCATAGTTTCTCAGACAGGACTCGGTGTCTCTTTCTTTCATATGAGCTGGTGTGAGTCCTGATCTTTTGTAAGGTCTGTATAGACACAGGACTCTTAAAGAAAAGTACACTCTAGCTAGCTCTGTAGAGAAACACAAGTGATGTTCTGTTCTTCTTGGTCACATTTCTGTCTTATATCAGAAAGTTTTAGTTCATATTCTGATCAAAAGAAGTGATATTTATTATGTCTTATCAGTTATTTTTTTTTTACTATAAAAGTACATTTAATTATACTTACAAAGATACTTGCTCACCTATTTTCTGTATTGAAATCTAATTCTGTAATTTATTTTTTATATTTCCCTTGTGTCCTGGAATAATAATAATTACATTTACACTTGTTAGATGTAGCAACTAGTTTAAACACACACACATAATTTATTCTTCACAACAGTTTTATGAAATAGATGTTATTATGTCTCAGATTAGGAAGACAAGATAGGAAAAGGATGACTAACCACTCCTAGGATACAGACCAAGTAAATGGTAAACTAAGGATTCATTTAAAAGTCCGTCTAGTCAAGGCTATGGTTTTCCCAGTAGTCATGTATGGATTTGAGTGTTGGGCTATAAAGAAAGCTGGGTACCGAAGAATTGATGCTTTTGAACTGTGGTATTGGAGAAGACTCTTCAGACTCCCTTGCATGGCAAGGAGATCCAACCTGTCCTTCCTAAAGGCAATCAGTACTGAATAGTCACTGGAAGGATAGATACTGAAGCTGAATCTCCAATACTTTGGCCACCTCATGTGAAGAGCTGACTCATTTGAAAAGACCCTGATGCTGGGAAAGATTGAGGGAAGGAGAAGAAGGGGACAACAGAGGGTGAGATTGTTGGAAGGCATTACCGACTCTATGGACATGGGTTTGGGTAGACTCTTTCAGTTGGTGATGGACAGGGAGGCCTGGCATGCTGCAGTTCATGGGGTTGCAAAGAGATGGACACGACTGAGCAACGGAACTGAACTGAAATTATTCTCTTTACAAAAATTAACATTTTCATCATGTTGCATGTATGCTTTCAATTTATCAGTGTCTTTAATTTTTTTAAAAAATTTTTATTTATTTATCTTTGGTTGTGCTGGGCCTGCATTGCTGTGCACAGTTCTCTCTAGTTGTGGTCAGTGGAGGCTACTCTCTTGTTGTGGAGCACAGGCCCTAACACATAGGCTTGAGTAGTTGCAACATGCAGGCTCTAGAGCCCTGGGCCAGTAGTTGTGGTGCACAGGCTTAGTCACTCAGTGGCATGTGGGATCTTCCTAGACCAGGGATCAAATTCACGTCTGCTGCTTTGGCAGGCAGATTCTTAACCACTGGGCCACAGTGAAAGTCCCTATGACTCTGTTTCTATTACAGTTCCTTTCACTTATATCACAAAGCAATGTCTCTACTTTTTATTATGCTGTCTAGGTTGGTCATAATTGTCCATCCAAGGAGTAAGCATCTTTTAATTTCATGGCTGCAATCGCCATCTTCAGTGATTTTAGAGGCCCCCCAAATAGTCAGCCACTGTTTCCCCATCTATTTGCCATGAAGTGATGAGACCAGGTGCCATTAGCTTTGTTTTCTGAATGTTGAGCTTTAAGCCAACTTTTTCACTCTCTTCTTTCACTTTCATCAAAAGGCTCTTTAGTTCTTCTTCACTTTCTGCCATAAGGGTGGTGTTATCTGCATATCTGAGATTATTGATATTTATCCCAGAAATCTTGATTCCAGCTTGTGTTTCTTCCAGTCCACTGTTTCTCATGATGTACTCTACATATAAGTGAAGTAAGCAGAGTGACAATATACATCCTTGACATACTCCTTTTCCTATTTGGAACCAGTCTGTTGTTCCATGTCCAGTTCTAACTGTTGCTTCCTGACCTGCATACAGGGTTCTCAAGAGGCAGGTCAAGTGGTCTGGTATTCCCATCTCTTTCAGAATTTTCCATAGTTTATTGTGATCCACACAAAGGCTTTGGCATAGCCAATAAAGCAGAAATATATGTTTTTCTGGAACTCTCTTGCATTTTGGATGATTCAGCAGATGTTGGCAGTTTGATCTCTGGTTCCTCTGGCTTTTCTAAATCCATCTTGAACATCTGGAAGTTCACAGTTCACATATTTCTGAAACCTGGATGGGATAATTTTGAGCACTGCTTTACTAGTGTGTGAGATGAGTGCAATTGTGCGGTAGTTTGAGCATTCTTTGGCATTACCTTTGTTTGGGATTGGAAAGAAAACTGACTTTTTCCAGTCCTGTGGCCACTGCTTAATTTTCCAAATTTGCTGGCATATTGAGTGTAGCACTTTCACAGCATCATCTTTTAGGATTTGAAATAGCTCACCTGGAATTCCATCACCTCCACTAGCTTTGTTTGTAGTGATGCTTCCTAAGGCCCACTTGACTTCATATTCCAGGATGGATGGCTCTAGGTGAGTGTGAGTGATCACACCATCATGATTATTTGGGTCATGAAGATCTTTTTTGTACAGTTTTTCTGTGTATTCTTGCCACCTCTTTTTAATATCTTCTGCTTCTGTTAGGTCCCTACCGTTTCTGTCCTTTATCGAGCCCATCTTTGCATGAAATGTTCCCTTGGTATCTCTGATTTTCTTGAAGAGATCTCTAGTCTTTCCCATTTTATTATTTTCCTCTATTTCTTTGCATGGATCTCTGAGGAAGGCTTTCTTATCTCTCCTTGATAATCTTTAGAACTCTGCATTCAAATGTGTATATCTTTCCTTTTCTACTTTGCTTTTTGCTTCTTTCCTTTTCACAGCTATTAGTAAGGCCTCTTCAGACAGCCATTTTGATTTCTTGAGTAGAATTTACAGGGCACTAAATAAAGAATACAAGTTTATAAGGAGATAAATAATACTTTTTTTGTAAGGAGATTAAGTCTTATACTTAGTATCATTTAAGGAAGTCTGATAACTCAGGAATAGTAGAATTGCATGGAGATTATAATGTGGTGGGGATGGCATACAGTCAATACTGCAAGACCTTTAGTGAGAAAGTCAGCCCAGGGGTTAGAGGTCATGTTCCTCCAAAGGGAAGCCATCCCCCGGAGACTGCAGCGAGTGTCGCACAGAGGCCTCCACCATGCACTATCCAGGCCTTCAGGGTTCAGGGCAGTTGGGTGAAATGGGGGCCCAGGAAAGTTTGAGGACTGTGTACCACAGAGCCCCAGAGCCTGCTCATGGGCACCCACAGTCCAGGTCCAGACCTCAAGCCTCTCTCCAATCCCCACCTCTGTGACCTGTAAACTACAGAGGTTGATATGGGCATGGTCCCCAGAGCCCTGGGCAGCTAGAGGATAAGACGTTGGCTATTAAGTTAAGAGTTCACCAGCTCGTGTCTCTCCATTCATGTTTCCACACTTGGTCCAGCGTTGATCTGTTTTCCACCCCCAGAAGGTACCAGGAGGTTAGGTTGGTATGCAAGGATCTTACACATCATTACTTCAGGCTTGCCTCTGTGGTTGGGACCTCTCAAAGAGGGTGATTTTTGTGAACTGGGGATTAACCCAATTGGTATTTGCTACATGTGCATCTCTCCAGTTTAAATGAAAAGCCTGAGGCCCGGCTGGGTCCTGGGCGCCAGGCTCCCTCAGGGATGAAGGTTGGGTGGGGTCTGGGACCTGTCTCTGAGGCTGCTGCCAGCTAAGACCTGCCCCCTCAGCCAGGGCCATGCACTGGCGGGAGGACCCAGACTGGGTGCTGGGTGGATGTCCTCCTGAACCCCAGCAGGATAATCTGTCCGCCCAGGAGCCCCTCCTCCTGGCCTAGGCCTGGACCCCAGAGGTAGAGGATGGTGCCTGGGATCTGACACTTTCTTGTCAGAAATGAGAGTAGCATTTGTTTTGGTGGAGATTTACAGGAACATTGACCTGACCTGAAGAACAAAGACTCTGACCCGAGAAGTAACCAGGCCACTCCCTCAGCTTTCCCAGAGAAGGGCTTTGCTGAAAGCTTTCTGGGGGCTCAGAGTTTTTTGTTTGTTTGTTTGTCTTTTTTCCTTCTGTGGCCCTGCAGTAAGGCTTTCTCTGCTCCTGTTCTGGTGTTGTCTGACCTCACTGTGTGTTAGGAACACAAACTTGTGATCAGTACCAAGATGATATTCTAATCAAGAATAAAATCTCTTTTTATTCTCAATGTGTTAGCTTTGTCCCTCCTCACCCTGAAATGTTCACTATCAATTATATTTTGGGGGGCAGGCCATTTTCTCTCACATAAATTATTTTCATAATCAGAGAGGAATGTGTGAGCATGAGATTCAATTTTTGAAATAAAATGTTTACTCTGAAAAAGCAGACTTGTCCATGGAGTCACACTTTCTGGACAGTAGCAGTTGGACTCGTCCTGTGCAGAGTCCAATTAACTCTAAGAGTCCTGTGATGAATTGTTGCCACCTAAAAGACTCTGATGCTGGGAAGGATTGGGGGCAGGAGGAGAAGGGGACGACAGAGGATGAGATGGCTGGATGGCATCACTGACTCGATGGACGTGAGTCTGAGTAAACTCCAGGAGTTGATGATGGACAAGGAGGCCTGGCGTGCTGCGATTCATGGGGTCGCAAAGAATCTGACACGACTGAGCGACGAACTGAACTGAACTGAATGTGATAACATACATTCTGCACTCTGTACCAACTGCCACTTTGTGAGCTGAGAGGTTCACATAGGTGTCAAGTGAGAAGAGCTCACCTGCAACCTTGACAGTCTGACATGGGCAGCCTAAACTGTTGTTCTGGATTTAGGTTCCTACTGATCCTCTGAAGGCTGGTCCTTCAAATGGGCTGGTTAACTTTTACTTATGTATCTTCCTCATTTTTTTTTTCCTTTTCCATCACTCTGATTTATATACAGAGTAACAACTCTATTTTATATTTTGTTTTATTCCTTAAGTTTTATTTTTAATTCTTCCAACAGCTGGCTGCCTTAAATATCTTCCTAAATTTAGAAAAATGTACAATTTCCTAGTGCCAGTTTTGTACATACTCTACCAGAGAATGGGCTTCCTTTGTAGTTCAGTCGGTAGAGTTTGACTGCAATGCAGGAGACCTGGGTTCTATTCCTGGGTAGGGAAGATCCCCTGGAGAAGGAGATCGCAACCCACTCCAGTATTCTTGCCTGGAGAATCCCATGAAGAGAAGAGCCTGAAAGGTTATAGTCTTTTGGGTCGCAAAACTCGGACACAACCGTGAGACTAAACATACCAGAGAATGGATGGAAATCACTCTAGTTTACCTACAGAGTTATAAATGTATTTTATAGTTTTGTTTGATTCCTTAAATTATGTTTTTTTACTCTTCTGTTGGCTGGATGCCTTAAATATCTTCCTAAATTTAGAAATATATACAATTTCCCAATGTCAATTTTGTACACACCCTACGAGAGAACAGATGGAAAGACCTGAAGCAGGAGAACCGTGAGGTCTCCCCAACAATAGGCATTACAAAAAAAGGAAATTACAGCTCAACTCTTTTAAATGTAGCTGCCAAAATCTACAAGTACTAGCAGTGTAAATCCAGAGACTTTTAAAAAAGAAAGACACTGGGAATTCCTGATGGGATTTCCTGATGGGATTTCCATCAGTAGATGTGGACAGGATCACTGTTGGGCTGTTGCCAGGGCTTCCCTGGTGACTCAAAGAGTAAAGAATCTGCCTGCAATGAGGAGGCCAGGGTTCAACCCCTGAGCTGGGAAGATACCTTGGAGGAGGGCATGGCAACCCACCCCAGTACTCTTGGCGGAAGAGTCCCCATGGACAGAGGAGCCTGGTGGACTAGAGTCCATGGGGTCACAAAGAGTCTGACATGACTGAGCAACTAAGCACAAACTTACATGTTCACATGTCTAGGAAGTTTGGTAAGATGGGTCAGTGCTGTCAGGTTTGCAGGATGAACATTAGGTCATTGAGGGAAGGAGGGTTTGTCTGTTGATCCTCAAGGAGAATCTTGGGGTGCTGTCTCCAGGCTGTGAGTATAGGGATGATTTTCAAATGAATAGGGGGCTCTGCTGTCTTCCACTACAAGGCCTACATTATGATGACTAGTTGATAGAGTCAGAATTTTAGTGAGGAAAGACTTGAGCTCCTGCCCATTTTTAGATAGTGCGTGGTCAAAGCTGCTTAAATCAGTGCTCAGATCAATTGTGAGACTTTGAGCATCATAGACTTAAGTCATCAAAGCCCAGCACAGATGACCAGCTCCCCAGTTAATGCACATTAACTGCTCATCCGGACTTGGTCAGTGGAAGGAAAACTAATTCTTTGTAGAGCCATCATGTGGCCTTTGGTTAGAAGGTTCTGAGCTCTGAGCAAACTTGGTGGCCAAACAGACCACTGGTCACTTAGCAAGGTGACCTGGGCTTTGAGAAGGCTGCTTGTGAGATGGTTGAACATGCAAAGAGGCTGGGGAGGATGGACAGAGTTGGAATCTTGTGGTCTTTATGAGGGGCTTTGCTCAGAAGGAATGTGTGTTTTGGATCAGGAATTGAAATATAGAGACAAATGGTAGGAGAGGGATTGGAGCTCTTTTTAGACTCAGACCTCTTCCCCAGGGCATCACTCACCCACAGAAAACTAGGGGCAAGAGAATTTGAAGGGGGGAAGCTCCTGGCTCAGGGGTTCAGCACAGGTCTCAGGGGTGCAGGCATCTGTGTCTTCAAGGAACTATCTACAATCCTGTACCATAGCCATCGTATCATTGCACACTCTTGGAAAGTCACTTGATCTCTCTAAATTTTAACACCCTCTATTGTAACATATAGGTTACAGCCCCAACTGTGTCACCGCTTCCTTCACAGCAGGGCTGGGTGTCAGAGGACATGATGATAGATACTGTCCATGAGCTGTAAAGCCTTGTTTCTGTGAAAAAGCTGGAGTATGTTTCTGTCCCTACTTATTGGTGCCATCCAAATGCCCCCTCTGCTTTCAACCACCAGATGGACCTTATTCTTGCCATCATTCAAGACTGAACACTTACAGAGCACTTATGAAGCACAGTCTTTTACTTTTGTATTTATTTATTTGTCTATCTATATTTATTTATTTGTCTGCATCAGGTCTTAGTTGTGGCACATGGGATCTTCATTGCGTCATGCAGATCTTTCATTTCAGTGCATTGACTCTCTAGATGTGGCATTTGGGCTCAGTAGTTGCAACATGTGGGCTTGGTTGCTCCGAGGCATGTGGGACCTTAGTTTCCTGACCTGAAATTAAACCCCTGTTCCCTGTGTTGTGAGGCAGATTCTTACCCACTGGACTGCCAGGGAGGTCCCTCCTTTATTTTTCTAGTATTTTACCCATATTTACTCATTCTGGGCCTCATAATACTAAAATTAGGCCATATTAACATTTCTCCAACTCACCACAGGGAACTGAAGCAAAGAGGGATCCATACGTCATTCCCAAGTACCTACTTCTCCTGAATAGGATCTGAATCTGGTGCATCAGGCATAGTTACCATGGCTTGCTGAGCTTCTAGGTCTCAGTTAAATAGAGATATTATCACACACAGCCAGTCTGTTGGGTGTTTTCAGTGCACATGAAACTGCTGATCTTCCTAAGTCCACCTTGGATTCAGGAGGCCCTGCTAGGCATCTGGTGAGGAAGGGGACCAAAGGATTGAACTGTGGATCAATGATTACTTTTTTCCCATGTGGTCCTCTGCCAGCAAGATGTCAACAGCTCTCTCCATTTTAATGCATTTCACAGGACGCTTTGCCCAGAAGGCAAGAAGAATCATTCCTCAGAGGTCAAGAACATCAACTACAGCTGAGTCAAGAGGGTTCATATTTGGCCACGAAAATGGGTGACCCAGTTGAAGGTACTGTGGAAATTTTCTCATTAAATTCACTCAAGAATAATTATTATAATATGTTCAGTGCCTCATATTTAAGAAAAAATGGAAATATTAAGCAATGTTCTTTTATTTCATGTTTTCAAACTGAAACAACATCAGTCGGTACTGTTTTAACTATGGAAGGAAAGATGCCTTTAAAGTTCAATATTTGCTTTGTGTATAAGAGTGAATATGGTCTCTAGCTATGGTTTTGACATTAGCTAATTTTTTAAACATTAGATATGATATGTTTCTCCATGAAGCCATGTTTCAAGAATGCTTTAAATAATTAGGCTTTATTTAGAACAGGATTACATTGACATAAAAAGTGTAGACAATATAGACAATTCCTATATCTTATCACTCCAGTTTCAGCTAACATATGTTACTAACAGATAACATATGTAAGGTACATTTATTGTGATTAGGGAGAGAATATATTTTTAATAATTAAATACATACTTCACCTAAGATTCTCCCTTTGTGTTGTTACATTCAATGATACTGAAACGGAGCAGGACGGTTTGCTCATTGCCCTCCCCCCACCCCATTGCCACTTTTCTCTGCCTGCCTTTTGCCTGTGGAAAACTTTAACCAGAGAAAAGTTTAATCAGAGAAGCCAAAAATACTGAAACAAAGGAAAACAATAAAAGGAGACTAAGTAATAATAAGGTAGTCATTAAACACAGTCAAGGATCTCTAGTTCTTTCTCAAGGTCTGTAGATAATATTCTGAGCCATACCTGAGAGCTGTCTTACAGATACCAAAACACCAGATGATGAAGTTAACTACATGAAGACCAGACTATATCCAGGATTTGAGCTGCCACAATTCTGAGGATTGACCACAAGGAAATGGGAACAAGCACACCCCAGAACTGAAGATTAATTGCCTGAAACAACCAAGACGATGCTAGTCAGATCGATGATGACCAATTTTAAGATGACTGTGCTGTTTCTACATGTAACCTCCCCTCCTACTCTGTCTATAAAAGCTCTCACCCCCTTGTTGGGAGTCGGGGGTAGGGGAGTCGGCCTGTGGACAGATGTCTGCCACCATCCCCAACCCCCTAGTTGCCAGTGTCTGAAATAAATCAAACTTTCCTTTGTACCAACCTAGCCTGCTTATTGGCTTTTGAGTGGCGAGCTGCCAGACCCCCCACACATACCTTTCAATAATAATATTTTAAATATGAAAAATGTTATTTATCACCATTATGGTACAATACAGAAATCTGTACACTAACGTTCATAGTGTATTCTGAATAGTCAAGAGACAGAAATGACACAAAGACAATTGAGTGATGAATGGATAAATGAAATATATACACAGAGTAGAATACTATTCAATCACAAAAATGAATTAAAGATTGAAATATGCTACGAAATGAATGGCCCAAATAATGCAAAGCTATATTATGGTTAGTGAAATAAGGCAGGCACAAGATGGCAAATGTTGTATGATTCCACTGCTTTAACATACATAGAATAGGAAAACTCATGGAAAGTGAAAGTAGAGATTAGAAATTATCAAAATAGAAATAGAAATTACCAAAGCCATGAAGCAAGAGGGAAGGTGGATTATGACTTAATGGGTACAGAGTTTATATTGGATCTGATGACTAAGATTTAGGTGGTGATGATGTGGATAGGTACACAACATCATGAAAGTAGAAAATGCTATGGAACTTTTTAAAATTCTTACAAATTATGAAAAGAATAAATACAATGTATCTTTGATCAGAGTGCTTAATTGCTAAGTTGTGCCTGACTCATGTGAGCTCATGAACATCAGCACACCAGGCTTCCCTGTCCCTCACTATCTCCTGGAGTTTGCTCAAATTCATGTCCATTGAGTCAATGATGCCATCCAACCATTTCATTCTCTGTGGCCCCACCCCCCACCCCTTTCCTCTGCCCTCAATCTTTCCCAGCATCAGGGGCTTTTCCAGTGAGTCTGCTCCTCACATCAGGTGGCCAAAGTATTGAAGCTTCAGCATCAGTCTTTCCAGTGAATATTCAGGGTTGACTTCCTTTAGGATTGACTGGTTTGATCTTGCTGTCCAAGGGACTCTGCAGAGTCTCTTCAGCACCACTGTTCTAAGCATCAGTTCTTTGGCACTCAGCCTTCTTCATGGTCCAAGTCTCACAACTGTACCTGACTACTGAAACATAATGTGATTTTTAGTACTTCCCTTTGTCATACTGACAATTTCAAGTTGATGTGGTTCTCCTTAGCTAGAAAACTAAAGGCTTTCTGTCTCATTCCTAAAATGTACATTTCCTTCGCTTTCCTCCACCCACCAGGAAGGTTGTCCGATAGATCTCAACCCACACTTCTTAACCACTCACATCCATACACTCCCCCCATGTGTCCACATTAGCAAGGTCTTTGCAATCAGCATCACAGGTGTCCTAATAATTCCTCTATGTCCTCCTAGAGCTCCCTAAGGACCAGCTGGAGGAGTTATCCAGTTGAAAGTTGGAGGAAGCGGCTCTGCCCACCTCCGTGGTAAGTGTCCCTTATTTATCTGAGATAAAAGTGTTGCCTCATGTCTTTATTTTTCAGTTGAATTCAGGTAAAATTTCTCTATTCAAGACAGCTGATGCATACAGTTTTTAATTCTGTGGATGAATGTGTAGCCTCCCAACAGATAACTTATTCAAAAGGACATTTTAAAAAAATGACATCAATTAGAAACTGTGGTCGGGAGCACATTCCTCAGAAGAAAAAATTCCTTGTTGAACTAAAATGTTCTAATTGCTGGTCAAAATGGGCTTGAGAGATATTTCAGGAAAAGCTCGTGCCTTTCCCACAGGCATCCTCTCTGCTTTCTTTTGGGGCAGTGGACTCAACAACAAATTCCCATTTGATTTTCTGAGAGCAAAAATGAGAATGAAAGACTTGTATGCACAGTATACTAGAGGCTGACACCCTTATACTGTTGTCTTCTCTCTGACCTCAGGTGCATGGTAGAGCAAACAAAAGCAACTTGCATGCAGAGACACCCCTCTGGTGAGGAATAATCTAGCTGATGAAGGTGGGGTTCTCTTGCCTGCTCTGGTTGGAGCGGAACCCTGATTCCGTGTGCCTACAGGGGGTGAGGGCTGGGAGCACAGAGCAAGAGACTGATCTGCCCATATATTATATAAGATATATACATATATATAATATAATATATATATATGGTGGTCTCTGTGTTCACAGAATCCAGGGAAGCTATGGGCAGATTAACAGTTGACTTTTGGCCCAGGCATTAGTATGAAAGTGACCTCAAGATCTACATCCTTCTGTCAAATTACAGAGAATTGTGTAGCTTCATGTAGACAATATAGGTGTCATTCATCAGTGCAGGTATCATGACATAAACAGATAAGAATGGGGAAAATGTGTTATTGTATTGAGTAACATTACCTTTCAAGTGATCAATTCCTTCAGCATACACCCAAGGGATAGTGGCAACAAAGAACTAAAAATAAAACTTGATTGTTAGCCTGGTGAACATGACTCTTACTGCAAATCTCCTACCTGGATTACAGACAGTCAGTGCTTACTCTGTGCTTTCTGTAAGTAACTGTCCCACTAAACGTATGATCCTTGTGAATATGGAGAGACACTGACTCTATGGACATGCACAGCCTATATAGACAAATTAACATTGATAGAAAAATAAGATATTATTGATAGGGGCTGTATTTAAATAGTAAGAATTCAATATTATCAGATCTTATATATTTTATTTTCTTTAAGACAAATGATTAGTGAATAAATATAATAGCATACTTTACCTAGGACTGAATTCCATCCTCTAACAGAGTTTACTTTTAATCAAGAACAAAGTCTCATAGAAAGCATGATAAGTAGAGTAGCAGCAACAGTGGGTTCTGGAGGGAGAGTGATCTGGGAAAAATCAAGGAGACCATGGCAATTTAGTTGGAGCTCAAAATAAGCAGGAGGGCTCGTGGGACTCTTTTACTGAACAGTATCATGTGTTTTAGAGTTTTTCTTTCTTTTTTTTTTTTTTTGATTGAATATTTTCTTTTGATTAGGTTCCTCTTAGCTAGAAAGCCAAAGCTCTGTTTTCATCTCCTTCCTCCTCTACTTTCCTTCCTCCTCTAAAGAGGATGGATGAACACAAGTTCAGCCCATGCTTACTAAACTTCCACATCCAAACATACCACCCCATGTCCACACAAAGAGGAAGACCCCTGAATGGTTCCCAAGCAGCCTCACCAGTGTTCAAACAGCCACTCTGTGTCCCTCTAGGTTTCACTGAGGACCTGCCAGTCAATCCAACCAGTGACAGGACAGAAGAGAGAGTTTTTCTCCAAGGCAAGCTGTTCTTTGTTTTCAAAAAGTAGATTTAATTTATGAGTATATGAGGGTGTTCATTCCAGATATAATGATTCTCTTGGTTGGTATAATGTAGAGTGAGACTCTTATTACCAACTCATGACGCCTCAGTTCATAGTATATTAAAATTGTTAGCATCTACTACACTCTGTCGAGTACAGAGTTCTCTCTCCTGCAGCAATTTGTCCTCTAGGAAAGGAGTTCTGCAATTTCCAACCCAAATGGACTTGGGAGTTCCATCCTCCAGGAAAAGGTCTTGCCTTTCATCCTGAGTGTGTGTGCTCTGATTTTGCTGGGTTCCCTGGACTCCACACTGCTCCTCATCAGGTTTCCTACTGTCCCCAAATGAACCAAAGACTATGCCTCCATGTGATTTTATCCTCATAGTGTCTTCTCTTCTGTATTTGTATTTGGCCCTTTCTGCACGTGAAAGCAATATGTATTCTAAAATCTTTAACTTGGTGAGGAAAAGCTTTGTAGATGAGAAAGTTGAGGCTTTCTCACTGATTTTAATGTGGAGGGCAAACTGATTTCAAATTCCTGCTGGGAATGAGTGTAGGGGCCCTGGTCATAGAAAGTAATTTATAAATGCAGTAATATGGCTGATTACTGCGGTTCCAGGAAGAAGCTGCGCTGTGGTTAATAGTGTACATTTGTGTCCGTGGGAATGGGTGTGTCTGTATGTGTAATGTATAGAGTGATTTTTGTGTGTGTGTGAATATTTTTGTGTTGTGGTTTCCTTGATGTTTGTCACCCTAAACATCACTATTACTGGTGTCAATTTCCCCACATAAATTCCCATCACCACTGAATGAGTATGTATATAAAATGAAAGTATACACATTCACTGTTTGCACTGATTTTATATGAAGTGAACATCCTTTTTAACCTGGAAGACAAATCTCATCACTACCCAAGAAAATGTTTACGGGAATCTTTTTAATTTTATTTATTTATTTATTTATTTAACTGACTGTGCTGGGTCTTCTTTGCTGTGCAAGCTTTTCTCAACTTGTGGAGAGCGAGGCCTGTTCTCTAGTCGTGCTTTGCGGCCTTCTTACGGTGGAGGCTTCTTTGTTGCAGACCATGGATTCTAGGGCTTTTGGATTGCAGTAGTTTTGGCATGTGGGCTCAGTAGTTGCGGCTTCTGGGTTCTAGAGCACAGGCTCAGTAGTTGTGGTGCATGGGTTTAGTTGCTCTGCAGCATGTGGAATCTTTGTAGATCAGGGATCAAGCCTGTATCTCTTGCATTGGCAGGTAGATTCTTCCCACTGAGGCACCAGGGAAGCCCTACAGGATTCTTAATGAGCAAAACTGCATTTCAAAATCCCCCTTACTGGGTCAATCACACCTTCATTTAATAGTAAATTTCGTCTCTTAGTGGTCTTATGGCATTTTGATTGGTCATGATTCATCACTCTGCTATGTGTCTGATTCACAATCTTTCCTTTTAGAGTCTCTGAACGAATCCGCCCCCCTCATCTGAGGTACTTAGTACTGGAGAGGCTCCTTCCTTCTGCAGGGAACCCCTGGCGGTATCCACATGCCACATCCTTTTCTTGAGGAATCTGAGAAAAGAGGAGACGTCACAAATAGATGGAGGAACTTCAGCCCAGTTTTGCCTCTTAAGCTTTCAAGTGTCCAGTCAGCCCTGTTAACTCCATGCACTGTGTTGTTCAGCAGGTCCCTAGAACTTTTCCATCTTGAAACTAAAATTTTATAAACACTGAACAGACGTTCCCTGTGTTACCTCCTCCTAGCTCTTTGAACCACCCTTCTACTCTCTGCTTCTCTGAATTTTCCTTTAGATACCTCAGGTAAATGGAATCATGCGATATTTGTCCTGCTTTGACTGGCTTATTTCACTCTTACCAGTGTACTCCAGTTTTGTTCATATTGCTACAAATGACAGGATTTCCTTCCTTGCGACATACAGAGTCACATTTCAGTGTATGTGTACACCACATTTTCTTCATTGATTCATCTGTTTTTGGGCACAGGGCAGTTTTTCTCTCTTGGTTGTTGTGTATAAAGCAGCAATGGACATGAGATTATATATATCTCTTGGACATTGTAGTTTAATCTCCTTTGGACATGAACTGAAAAGGGTGATTCCTTGATCTTATAATTCTCTTGATAATATTTTGAGGGACTTCCAAATTGTTCCATAATGGCTATGCCATTTTAATTCCATAATGGCTACGCCATTTCTACGAACCAGGTACAGAAGTTTCACTTCTCCAAATCCTTGCCAATATCTGGGAGTTTTTCTTCCTCTTTCTCTCTCTCTCTCTCTCTCTTTTTTTTTTTTTTTTAATACACATCCTGAAAGGTGATATTTCCTTCTGACTTGGTTTCTATTTCACTGATACTTAGTGATGTTGAGCACTTTTCCTATATATATTGATCACTTCTCTCTCTTCTATGAAGAAATGTCTATTGAAGCTTTATATACATTTTTAAACTCAGTTATTTGCCTGCTGTTGTTTTGAAGTTGAGTTGTACTCATTTCTTATATATTCTGGATATTGGTCCCTTATTCGGATACAAAGTTTGCAGATATCTCATTCTATAAGTTACATTTTTTATTTTTCTGATGATTGTTGAGAAGACTGTTGTTTCTTCACTTGATATATTTAGGACTTTGGCAAAGACCATTTGGCCACACACGTGTCAATTTATTCGAGATTCCCTTCTTAGGGTTCATTGGTCTCACTGCCTATTTTGTTGCTGGTAGAACGCTGTTTTGACTACAATGGCATTCTGATGTGTTTTGAATTCAGGAAGTCTTAAGGCCAATTGTTCTCTGCTCTCAAGACTGTTTTGTCTCTTTAGGTTACTTCTAGTTTCCATACGTATTAGTATTTTGGAATGAATTTTCCATTAGGTGAAAATGACATGAGGTGGTGTGAGAGGTTTCAATATATATGTACATCAATTTTAATAGCATAGAAAGTTCAACAACACTAAATATTCCAGTCTATGAATATGCTATGTCATTCCAATTACTTGTCTCTTCCTTCTTTCAACAGTGACTTATGATTTTCAGTGCACAAATGTTTCACTTACTAAGGAGACTTTTCCACTGCCTTGCTTGGGTCCCCTAGAGTCAGGGAGGGAAAAATGATCTCATGAAGAGAGTAAAATTCCCTCTCTCCCTCTATACCTGCCCTCTGGTTACTTGTAGTACAGTGCCGGGGGCCAGCGTGAGGAATCCCGCCCGTGACAAAGTCATGCGGAAGGAAGCCTGACAAAATGCAAGGACGTGATCAGGCTTCAGGGGTTCCCCCTGGAATTTCCTGAGCATCCACCCCCCAAGACCAGAGTCTGCCTGTTTTACTGTGTTATGCTTTCCACCTACTCTTCTGTCATTAACAGGAGGCTGTCCCCCCACCACCTTTTTCTGGAAAAACTTAGAGCTTTTAGATAATAAATCTGAGTGTTTCAATCCAAAAACCCCTCTGATGGCTTTCTAGCCTGCCTGCAGGACTCGTACAGCTGCGCATGTGATTGTTTGAGGCCTCCTGACCGCAGGAGGCACAGGAAGCTTAAAACATCCTAGGAATGTAGGGGCTTCTGAGGAGTCAACATCATTAGAATAGGACTGATTAAAGGTTTCATTTGTTGAGCCAATACTTGCTGCCAAATTTTCATATCTTTTATTTGTAGATATAGTTGGTATATAGAAAAACAGGTAGTAGACCTGGTATTAGCAACATAGGATCTTTGAGTTAAGTACTTTTTGTTATAACCCACTGCACCTTTGTTCTACAGGAATGTAATTTTATTTAGTACTTTGAGGGTGATGCAGAGTAAAGAAAAAACACTTCTAGGGAAAAGGAGTTTTCTGGTTGATAGACAATTATCCAGGAAGAGAGCCATAAAAATGTTAACAGGCCTCTTGGCCAGAAGATAATGTAAACCACCTGAGACCTTTTGTATACGGGAGGGTATGCAAAAAGAAAGCCTGGTCTCAATGAGGGTCAGGACTGCTGCCCCTGCATAACTCTGCATATTCCATTATTTCTTTATGTACAACCTGGGGTATATAAGCTGATTTTGAAAAATAGTTTTTGGAGTCTTGCACCGATGCTGGGCTTCCCCATGTCGTTCTTTTCTCCCCTTTTTCGGCTGAATTCCCACCTGGAGCGGGGAGGCTCACCACATCTACTTACTTGCCCTGGCTGCTAAGATCCACGTGAAAGGGAGCCTAAGGCGGGGCACCCTTCAATATTCAAGTGGGCACCGGTGGCCTAATATAGATGGTGCAAACCTCTTGTCTCGAGGTTTTATTGGTTTTCCCCATAAACCAAGTTATTCAGCATCTTTTTCTCCACCTAAATTTCCTTCTATACTATTTCTTCCTAATCTAATCTTATATCTCTAAATACATAAGTTTTCCTCGCCTATCCATCTCCCCTTCGAATCGCCCTAGATCCACCGGGGCTGGACCCTGGCAGTATGGGAGTGCTGGGCCATGCCCTTCACCTCTGCCTACAAGTGAGCCCCCTACTGGGAATTTTCTTTGGATCTGAGTGTTCCCCTCACTATAAAAATGTCCACAAGGGCTCTCCCAATGCCTGGTCTGGGTCCAAGAGCCCCAGATACCTACAAATGATCATCTCAGGCCATCCAACTTTCTGTAATAAAGAACAACCACAAAAAGCAGTTCAATGCCTTTTCCTTGTCTTTGGAGCTCTTAGAGCTGAACTTTCCAGTGTAGTGGTCACTAGTCAGATCTGCCTATATATAACGAACATATTTCAAACAATAATTAACTTTAAATAAACAACAAAAATCATGCAATTGCTTGGTCACACTATCCATATTTCAAGTGTGTCCATAAGAGTTGGAATTTCAGGTTGGTAAGCTTCAAGGTAAGAGCAAAACTGGACCTGTAAAAGTGTAAGGTTAAAAGGTGATTCTCTCAGCATTTCTCTCTCAGGTGAAATTTTGCAGCCGTGATTGTAAAGCGCAGGAGAGGCTTGAGAACCCAGAGGGAAGACTAGGGAGATGCTGTGTGAGCCAAGTGGAGGAGGAGAGATGGATGGGTCAGCTTGTATAATAACTGCATTACTGCTCATGGCTGTCTTTCTGCAGAATGGAACTTGGAGCATATTTGTGGTGGTGATGTGGAAGAGAATGCAACTCTAAGGTGAGACTTAGAAAGACAGGGTTCCTGGACCACTCAGGTTGCACCTGCTTATTTTGAGACGATGGAAGGTGAATATAAACTGAAGAAGAAAAGAAAAAGTGTAGAATTGTGCATTGATTTTTTCATATTTTACTGATGAAATAAAGCTATGTGTCCATGTGCTTTATTGTGCTGTTCTTAGAGTCATCCCTTCTTGCTTTTCCGTTTAGAAATGTTCTTTCTCACAAGACTCCTCTTTCGTTGCCTTTTCACTGCCAAATATGAAAGCTTGGCATCTGGTTAGTACCTGTAGGGTATTATGTACAAGGGACTTTGTTTTCATCTTTAAATGTTCCTATAATAATCATATCCTAGTGGGCACAAGTCTCATAGTTACTGAAGACCAAGTTCTTGCAGTGAGTGTCAGGTGGTGGGTGAGATGTGAACCCTCTCCCTCTGCATTTTCAGGACGTGTGTCTTGCCCTCATGTTTATCCTCACTGTTTATTCCTCATATGAAGGGTGTTCTCAGGGTTGGATGGGTCAAAGCACACATGCTCTGGCGTCCCTGCCTGGGTCCTGGAGCTCATCTCAGCACCACACCTCCCCAAGGATGCTGTGCTGAAGGTGCTTCCATGTGAGAGCAGTCCATGTCCCCCTAGAGACCAGCATGGCTGCAGACTCTAGAGACTGTGAAGACGCCGCTGGCTTTCTTTACACATTTGCTCCCGCAGCCCTACTGACCTGGTCTCCTGGGGCTGACCAGACCTAGGTCAGAGACTCAGAGCAGCAGGACCTGGGGTGAATGTTCCCTTTAGAACCCACTGCTCCCTCTAGACAGCTCTGCCCCTGCTCCCAAAACCCCAGTCCTGCCCCCCTGTGACTATTCCTCAAGATGTTCCCAGGTGTCATCTCCCCAGTCTTTGCAAGATTGAGGTAAACCCTGGCAGTTGCTGAATGTAGATCAAGCTTCGCTATCTGTAGAACTTTTGGGGCACCATTTCATACTAAGATAATTTGCACACTTTAATTTTAATATTCTTTTCATCCTCTCTAAGAGGCTAAGAGTCTTATGCAGTTGTTTTGAGAATTAAGTTTCTCCCAGTTATCTAAAGTTATCCCAGGCATAGAACACTTATTTGTTGCCTGAAGTTGGTTGTGTGTCTAGTCTGCTGTGAAAAATGTTGCAGTAAATTTAGGAATGCATATATTGCTTTGTGATGCTGATTTAATTTCCTTTGTATATATATCCAGAACTGTGTTTGCTGAATCATATGTTATTGTTTATACGTTTTTTTTTTTGTACATTATATCCCTGTGACTGACTTTATTTATTTATTTATTTATTTTTTGGTTTGGTTTTTCTTTGGGCTACTTTATTTATTTTTAATATAAATTTATTTATTTTAATTGGAGGCTAATTACTTTACAATACTGGATTGGTTTTGCCATACATCAACATGAATCTGCCATGTTGTGCACGTGTTCCCCATCCTGAACCCCTCTCCCACCTCCCTCCCTGTACCATGCCTCTGGGTCATCCCAGTACACCAGCCCCAAGCATCTTGTATCATGGACTGGCGATTCATTTCATACATGATAAGGAACCTCTGTAGTGTTCTTTGTGGCTCAGCTGGTAAATAAACCACCTGCAATGCGGGAGACCTAGGTTCAATCCCTGGGTTGGGAAGATACCCTGGAGAAGGGAAAGGCTACCCACTCCAGTATTCTCGCCTAGAGAATTCCATGGATGGAATAGCCCATGTGACACAAAAAGTCGAACATAACTGAGTGACTTTCACTTTCCACAAAATAGCTGCACAATTTACATTCCTACCAGAAGTGTACAAAGGTTTCAGCTCCCCACATCATGGCCTTAACCTCTTAATTTTTTGCCTTTATCATAAACAACCTAACAGGGCATGAGGTGTTGATTTGCATTGCTCTGATGATTAGTGAGGTTGAAAACCTTTTCCTGTGTATGTAATCCATTTGCATATCTTGTTATGGAAATGTCTATTTACATCTTTGCAGTCTTCAACTTGTTTATATACCATTTAATTTTTTGTTTGTTTTGCATTTTAGTTGTGGAATTTTCTTATATATTTTAAGTATGAGGTTTTTATCTGATATTTGGTTTGTAATTTTTCTGTAGGTCGTCTTTGTGTCCAACTGATTTTTGAAGATACTACCTTTTCCCTATTTTGTTGTCTTAGAATCTTGGTGAATTTCATTTGACCATGGATCCATGAGTTTACTTGGGGCTTTTTATTTTGGTCTTTAGGGCTATGCATCTGTTTCTGCCAGTATCATACAGCTTTAAATCCTATATCTTTGTAATGTATTTTGAAATCAGAGGTGAGAAATTTGATCTTTGTTCTAAAGATTATTTTGTTTATTTGGGGTCCTTAGTGGTTCCACATATATTTTTTGACTTGTTTTTTCCATTTCTATGAAAATGACATTAACAATTTGATTGGTGTAGCAGTGAATTTATACTTAGCTTTTGGTAGTGTACAAATGTCAACAGTAGTAACTCTCAAGTCTATGAGCAAGATATGTCATTTCAGTTCCTCGTGCCTTGTTTCACTCTCTCAGTGTGGTATTCATTGTGTTGGTCGTGTCTCTCTGAAGGCCTTGTGTCCCTTCCCTCCCTGATCTCAGAGTCAGTGGTGGAGGGATGGGTTCGTGAGGAAACACAGTGTCCCTCTCTCCCTCACTTCTCTGATGATGTTCAGCACAGGTGCCCTGGGCCCTGTGTCCATACCTGTCCCCTCAAGAGGAACACCTGCTGGGAATTCCTCTAAGATCTGTGTGTTGACATTGCTGTTTCAGTGTCCCAAAGGCTCATAAGTACCTGGGATATGTGCATGAGGCCAGGAAATACCTATAAATGAATCATCAAATCAGACCAGACAAATACTCTGCAGAAGCTGTTAGACTACACTTCACAGGCTTGCAAGCCCTGTACTTGCCTGGACTTGAGGCCAAAGAAAGATACCGGAGTCAATGACAGAAATACCAAAGGAAAATAGATGGGATGTCCTGCATGTCTGAAGTGAAAGGGTCCTGGAGAGACACCCGCTACGGTAGTAGGTAACAGGCAGAACACAGCAGCAGCATTCTTCACCCTGGGGGGAATAGGGAGTCTACCAGTTAGTTACAGGGGGAATTAAAGCAGATTGGCTCATTGGTTAGCAGGGAAACCAGCAGAGGGCCATGTCCCTCTTACCCTTTCAAGCTAAAAACTTTCATCAAGCACAAGTTTTTCCTTTGTTAATCAATCAGCAAACGGCCATCTTGAAATGGCCAGACAATGCATGTGAAATAGCAAGGAACAGGATGGTAGCATCCTATATATATCATACTGGCTGTGCTGGGTCTTGGTTGCTGCACAGGCTTTTATCTGCTTGTGGAGAGAGAGGCCTACTCTCTAGTTGTGGTGCACAGATTTCTCAGTGTGGCAGCTTCTTTGTTCCAGAGCATGGGTTCTAGGGCTCTTGGGCTTCAGTTTTGGCATATGGGCTCAATGGTTGCTGCTCCTGGGATCTAGAGCACTGGATCAGTAGTCATGGCCCACAGACTTAGTTGCTCTGCAGCATGGGAATCTTCCCAATCAGGGATCAAGCCTGAATCTCTTGCATTGGCTTGCAGATTCTTAACCACTGACCTACCAGGGAAGCCTACAGAATTATTAATGAACAAACTCCATTTCAGGATTCCCCTTACTGGGTCAATCGCAGCTTCATTTAATAGTAAATCTCACCTCTTAGTAGGTCATATGACATTTTGATTGGTTGTGATTCATCACTCTGCCACTTCCCTCATTCAAACTCATATTAGAACTTCAGAATAAATCCTCCCCTCTCACCCGAGACACCTAGTCCTGGGGTTGGGGACTCCTTCCTTCTGGAGGGAGCCCCTGTTGGTACCCACATGCCACACCCAGTTCTAGAGGAATCTGGGAATGGAGGAGCCTTCAGGCATAGAGGAAGTTCAGTTCAGTTTTGCCTTGTAAGTTTTGATGTGTCCAGTCAATCCTATTAACTCCATGCACCCTGTTGTACAGCAGGTCTCTAGAACTTTTCCATTGCAACTAAAACTTTGCAACTATTAAACAGACACTTCCCATAACAGACACTCCCCATATCAACCTCCTCCCAGCTCTTGGAACCACCCTTCTACTCTCTGCTTCTCTGAGTTTTCCTTTAGATACCTCAGTTAAATGGACTCACGCAGAATTTGTCCTCCTTTGACTGGCTTATTTCACTCTTACTAATGTCCTCCAGCTTCATGCATACTGCTGCAAATGACAGGATTTCCTTCTCTTTTAGACTGACTCACATTCCACTGTACATATACACCACATTTTCTTTATTGATTCATCAGATTTGGGGCACTGGGAAGTTTTTCTATCTTGGCTGTTTTACACAGTGCAGCAATGGACATGAGGTTGTAGATCTCTCCTGGACATTCTAGTTTTATCTCCTTTGGACATAAACTCTAGTGAGTGATTGCTGCATCTTATGATATAGTTTTCATAGTAATTTTTTCAGGGACCTCCACTGTTTTCCACAATGGCTATGCCAATTTAAATTCCTACCAACAGGTTACAAAGTTCCACTTCTCCACATCCTTGCCAACATCTGTTTTATATATATTATATAATATATATAAACTTTGTAACTGAATAAGGGATATATATATATATATATATATATATAAAATGTGCATCCTGAAAGGTGATCTCTCCTTTTGATTTGGTTTCCATTTCTCTGATACTGACTGATATTGAGCACTTTTCCTACATATACTGATCACTTCAATGTCTTCTATGAAGAAATGTCTATTGAAGCTCTTTACACATTTTTTAAACTCAATTATTTGCCTGCTGTTGTTTTCAAGCTGAGTTGTACTTGTTTCTTATATATTCTGTATATTGGACCCTTATTCAGTTACAAAGTTTGCAGATACTTCCTCTCATTATATAGGTTGCCTTTTTATTCTGTTGACTGTTAAGGAGATTATTCTTTCTTCACTTGGTAAGTTTAGAACCCTGACGAAGATCATTTGTCCACAAATGGCAATGATCCAGTGGCAAAAACCAACCAAACAAACAGACAAAAACTCACCACCTGCAGTCTTCTGAAATGAAGTATCTATTGATGCTCCAGATTTTGAAGAACATACTGCAAAATATTTTGGTGAAACTAGATAGTCAGGATAGCTAGATCAGATGTCCACTCCTTACTAACTTGAAGATCTCATAGTGAAGAAAATGAGAAATTCAGTACAGGCCAAGAAACCACAGTTCTTCTGTGGTTACCCTGAGTCTCTTATTTCTTAGAAATGCATAAAATACATCTACCTGAAATTAAATTCCCCAAGTTGGTCATTAGAGTAGCAATATTATAATGTAACTTAAAATGTTTGTTCGAAATTTCTGGTTTTGACTGGGAAATAAGAAGGCCCTGAGAATGAAGAGTTTAACTTTGATAGTTTCTTATTTACCTGATTATATCCCATCTCTCTTCCACCACTTTCCCCTCCTTTGGAGAGATCAGAGGACTCCTCTCTTTGTTGTTTAGTCACTAAGTCATGTCTGACTCATTTGCGACCCCATGGACTGCATGCTTCTAGGTTTCTCTGTTCACGGGATTTATCAGGCAAGAATTCTGGGGAGTGTTGCCATTTCGTTCTTCGGAGGATCTTCCCAACACAGCGACTGAATTGAGTCTCTTCCATTGCAGGTTGATTCTTTACTACTGAGCCACCTGGGGGACTCTTATTTCAGTCTCTATAATGCCTTGGCCTGAGGCAGAACTTTGCAAAAGTATGGTGATTGCTTCAGAAACCACCACCTCTCACTTGCTGCAGACTCATGGCTAGAACATGATTTCAGCAGAACACATAGCATTGAATATAAATCTTGTCCTAGGAAGAGCTGTTATACATCCTGAAAAATTTTTTTGATATTTTAACAACTGAGTTTATACATTGGATATGCTACATGGAATCCCTGTGTGCATGTGTCCTCATGCCAATGGTAGGACAGCTCTAGACAGTCAATGTTCTAAATTTGAAGATCAGGGTGGAAATAGAAGAAATTGAGACTTGTGCAGAAAAGACAGGATTTCAGGCTCTGCAAAAGTATTCTGCCATGATAGAGTGGTTTTTTACTCTAATTTTCAGGCTCCTTGAGCATTTTGGAAACCAGTTTGGCATCTCCAGTGCAGTGAGAATTATGCTTCTTATTGTTTTGGAGAACATATGTGTGTGTGTTTAGTCTAAGATCACAACTATTTCAGGGAAATAGATAAAGACCTAAGTGCCCTGTTCATTTCCCTATACACCCCACATCTAAATCACAGGAAGATTTCCTTTCTTATCTCTACTCAGCTATTCATTTATCTTGGTCACAGAATAAAAGGAGGGGAGATGGGTGTGTCTGAATGTGTGTGTAGAAATTAAAAAAACACATCATGATTTTAGTGGCATGTGTTTCCTATTCCTGCAAATGTCTTTAAATGGTAAGAGATTCTTCAACTTCTAGGACTGCCCCTTCCCAGAATCCCCTCACAAATCACTACCTTCTGTAATTTATAACGAAATTTTTTCTCAAATTTCAAGATTAAGTTTCAAGATAAAAACTGTTCTTATTTAATATGGGATATTTTACTTTATTCCTTTAGTTTAGGTAACATTTTTATTTAGGACTCAGTAACACTCAGACATAACATTTATCATCATTCTATTCAAATTTTATATACAAAATCCCTATCTCCATTTATGTCTGCTCCATCATCCACTGTGACCAAGGAATGCCTGTTTATTTCTGAATAGTTTTGAGATCTAACACAATTGGCAACCATCCACTCACTATATGCCTTTATATTTAGCTTTCTAATTTCTAATTATATGGATTTAAAAAGTATGCATAAAATAAAGGCTAAGTTATCTACATTTAATATAAATAGAAAATAAACCCTGTTAAGGATGATGACTTCTTAAAGAAGATTTTTTTATCAATCTTCCAATGTTTGAGACAAAGAGTAATTTATGATTTTGTCATAAAACTAATTCCAAAAGAGAATAAACGTACGAAGTTTATGCATTTTAGAACTGTATTATGCACAGATACTGAGAACATTTTAATATTGAAAATATATTCCCTGTAACATCAGAAGGCTGATATACAGGCTGATATAAGGCAGATACCATCAGAAGGCTGATACAATATAAATGTATTATAAAATACAGATATAACTGTATTTTATTGACAATTAGAAATATATAACTAAGAAATACATTGTAACCAAAATTTTAAAGTGGTTTTCTGGTCCCCAGTATTTTAATTTTAAAAATAATACCCAATGTCACTTCAGTTCAGTCGCTCAGTCGTGTCTGACTCTTTGTGACGCCTTGAATCGCAGCACACCAGGCCTCGTGTCCATCACCAACTCCTGGAGTCTACTCAAACTCATGTCCATAGAGTCGGTGATGCCATCCAGCATCTCATCCTCTGTTGTCCTCTTCTCCTCCTGCCCCCAGTCCCTCCCAGCATCAGGGTCTTTTCCAATGAGTCAGTTCTCGCATCAGGTGGCCAAAGTACTGGAGTTTCAGCTTCAACATCAGTCCTTCCAGTGTATATTCAGGACTGGATTTCCTCTAATATTGACTGGTTTTATCTGCTTGCTATCTAAGGAACTCTCAAGAGTCTTCTCCAACCACAGTTCAAAAAACGTCAGTTCTTTGGTGCTCAGCTCCTTTATGGTCCAACTCTCATATCCATATTTGACTATTGAGAAAACCACAGCTTTGACTAGTCAAACCATTGTTGGCAAAGTAATGTCTCTGGTTTTTAATATGCTGTCTAGATTTGTCATGACTTTTCTTCCAAAGAGCAAGCATCTTTTAATTTCATGGCTGCAGTAACAACCATCAGCAGTGATTTTGGAGCACAAGAAAATAAAATCTGTCACTGTTACCATTTTTTCCTCATCTATTGGCCATGAAGTGATGGAACTGGATGCCCATCTTAGTTTTAACTTTAGTTTTTTGAATATTGAGATTTAAGCTAGCTTTTTCACTCTCCTCTTTCCCTTTCAGCAAGAGGTTCTTTAGTTCCTCCTTGATTTCAGCCATAAGGGTGGTGTCATCTGCATATTTGAGGTTATTGATATTTTTTCCGGCGATCTTGACTGTAACTTGTGCTTCATGCATCCCAGCATTTCGCATGATGTACTCTGAATATAAGTTAAATAAGCAGAGTGACAATATACATCCTTGTCGTACTCCTTTACTTATCTGAAACCAGTCTGTTGTTCCATGTCTGGTTCTAAGTGTTGCTTCTTCACCTACACACAGATTTCTCAGGAAACAGGTAAATTGGTTTGGTATTCCCATCTCTTGAAGAATTTTCCACAGTTTGTTGTGATCCACACAGTCAAAGTTTTTTGCATATTCAATAAAGCAGAAATAGATTTTTTTTTTTTTGAGCTCTCGCTTTTTTCACGATCCAACAGATGTTGGCAATTTGATCTCTGGTTCCACTGCCTTTTCTAAATCCAGCTTGAACATCTGGAAGTTCACAGTTGATGCACTGTTGAAGCCTGGCTTGGAGAATTTTGAGTATTACTTTGTTAGCGTGTGAGATGAGTGCAATTGTGCAGTAGTTGGAACATTCTTTGGCATTGCATTTCTTTGGAATTGGAATGAAAACTTCACAAGAATGCTTAGCAACTTCTCCATGGATATAAACATTCTCATTTCATGCATGATGCTGTGCTTAACAATAAGAAGTAAACACTATTAAAAAACAAAAAAATAGGAAAAAAAATCAAGTTTTGAAAAGACATCATACATTAGAATTGAGAAAACTCAGAAATCAGTGTGGGGAATTCAGAAAATTATAAGAAAAAATTTAAAAATCACTTTGTAAATGAAAGTGAAAGTAGGGGTAACACATTGAGAAATAATGCCTTATAAGAAACAGTAGATGAAGAGTCTCTTAAAAATATATATATTTTTAAAAACTCCTGGCAAATAAATCAAGGAAAAAGCTGTAAAATATTTGATGAATATGTTAAAAGTGGAAGATCATCATAAGAGATCTGATAAATCAATGATTGTTGTTGTTCAGTTGCTCAGTTGTGCCCTACTCTATGCAACCCCATGAAGTGCAGAACAATAGGCTACCCTGTCCTTGTACGAATGATTGGAGTCTCTGAAAGTAAAATCACAGCAAAGGTACGCAGCAAATATTAAACACTATGATGCAAAGTTTTCTGAATAAAAGACTTTGAAACTGTTTATTAAAAAGAATAATGAATACGTTCTTGCAAATGAAACTGTAGTAAAGCTACTAGGCTTTAAAAATAAAAGTCCTTTGGGTAGCTGGAATAAAATAGAGGGAGAAATATAAGGGAATAAAAACTAGATTTTTAAGAGCCTTTTTGGAGAGAAAGTCTCTGTGTTAGAAGAAAAGAGACAAACACATTTAAGTAACACAAAAAGAGAAATGATAAATCATGAACTTTTTACCAGCCAAGCAGAATGAATTTCAAAAATCATTACACACAAATAATGAAAGATCTAGGGTATATTGATCTCCTATGACTAGTGGAATAAGCAGACGTGAGAAAACAGAATCCTTAATGACAATAACATGTGGACAGATATAAGGACTAAAGTTGCAGTTCCTTACTCAACAAAGACTGAGTTGTGTGAAGGCGGTGATCTTGGTAGTGGACACGAGGGTGATTGCCTTGCAACAATTCATTAATTTCTACCTCTGTTGAGGGTGCTTTTCTACACACATGTGTATTTTTTAAAAAAAAATTAAAAGTAACAAGATAGATTAAAAACTTTAATGAAACACCTTACCTATAAATATTGAACATACAGATACATACAGATCTTGTAGATAAAACTAATACTACCTCATGAGAAGAGTTGACTCATTGGAAAAAACTCTGATGCTGGGAGGGATTGGGGGCAGGAGGAGAAGGGGATGATCGAGGATGAGATGGCTGGATGGCATCATGGACTCGATGGATGTGAGTCTGAGTGAACTCCGGGAGATGGTGATGAACAGGGAGGCCTGGTGTGCAGTGATTCATGGGTCGCAAAGAGTAGGACACGACTGAGTGGCTGAACTGAACTGAAATCTATACAACAAAACAACTTAAGTTATACTAAATAAGGGCCCCCAGGAAAGAAGCAGTGAGACTTCCCCTGGTCTGGTCCAGATGAGGCTCCTGGTGCTGTGGGGGCTACATCCCCTCTGGGGTCCAGGTCTTCAGGGATTCAGCGTAGAGCCTGTAACATGAACACAGGTGATGGAGTCCCTGGGGAGGTGCACTGTCAGACAGAAGAGGCTTCCCTGGGAGAGGGCATCCAGGACCCAGAGGACTTCCTAGGATCTAGACTTGGCTTTGGAGCTCAGATCTGCAGGGCACTGTGTCTGTTTGCTGCTCTTTGCTGAGGGTGTTGTCTGTGAGTGGGAAAGGTTTAGAAATGTACCACAGGAGCAACTACACCTGGGCATCTGGCCGGCAAACCTCAACTGATGGGTCCCCTGGACAGTGAGACTCAGGCAGAGGAACAGGGGACTCTGGGATCCAGGACTGAAGGCCTGGGCCCCCCTTCCTTTTAGGCTCTTGGAGGAGCATGAGGTGAGATGACACAGGGGGTAGGAGAACCTCCACACCGATCCTACACTCAGTTCTTCCTCCAGGCGGTCACTGTTTCCATGCATCTCTGCCCATGACCTTCCTTGCCTCCTCCTCCTGCTGCTGCTTCTCCACTTCTTTCCTCATTTCTCTCCTCTAGTCACTGTTCCTTTCCTTCCTCCTTGAACCTCCATCAACCCTAGAGGTTACAATGTGGGCACATTGGAAGAAGGACCATGAGTGTATGGCCACTATCTCCAATCAGTCCAACATTTAATTAAACAATCCATCCTTCCCAAGGAGGACCTGGGATGGACTTCAGAGTGTTTTGGGCCCTGGGGGAGGAAAGGACAAAAATTTCACATAACAAACACTCTCCTATTGCCAGGAGTGACCTTAGTTACCTGGGAGATACTTAATGCTCACAGCAAAGCCTTAAGTTTGGCAGGCCCAGGGGATAGAGACAAACACTTCCAATTTCATTTAGACAGAATGATGTGATAAGGGTCACCCATAAACATATGGTAGCACCAGGTTTGCCCTGAAACTTGGAAAATTGGGAGAGATGAGACATGGGAAGGTGTAAGGAAAGGACAGAGAATGGGGCAGGACTGTATGGATGGAGCAGTGCATTCTGAGAGCAGCAGTGATCCCAGGACCTGTTGCCCTGGGACTGCTCAATCCCAGGAGACCAGGTCAGCAGGGCTGTGAAAGCAAGTGTGTGAAGAAGCCCAGTGGCCCCTTCACTGACTCTAGAATCTACAGCCATGGAGGGTCTCTAGGAGCAACTGGACATGTACCTCTCACACGGAAGCACCTTCAGCACATCAGCCTTCAGTGGTGCTGAGGTTTCAGGAGTCCGAGCCCAGGCAGGGACCCAGATCCAGTGTGCTGTGACTCATCCACCCATGGCAGTGCCCTCTGCATGAGGGATTAGCAGTGAGGACACACATGAGGGGAAGTCACAAGTCCTGAAAATGCAGGAGAAGGGAATTGACTGCACTACAGGGCATAGTCTCCAGTGTCAAGTGACAATGAGAGTTTTGTGCCCACTAGGATATGGCCATCACAGTTCAACATGCAACAGAAAACAGAGTCTGCAGTGCACAATACCCTAGATGTGCTGACCAGAGACCAGGCTTCCATACTAGTCAGTGAGAAAAGCAGGAAAAGGAAGCTCTTATGGGAAAAATAATCTTTAAAGAGCAAAGCAAGAAAAGGCCATTATAAACAGAGCACAATGCAAGTCCAGGACACAATTTCTCTATCATATCATTAAAATATGAAAATAATAAGTCTACACACATTGCTTTCTAATTTCATGTTCTCCTTCCTTAGCCTCCAAGCAGGGTGTTTAACCCTAAATTTCCAGGAACCCTCTCCCATCAGATCCCAACTGAATGCTGTTTCCTACTTGTGTCCCTTCCTCATCACTCCACCAAATGATCTCCACAATGCATTCCATAGAAACACAACCATGAGCAACAAGGTGACTAGAATGAGTGACCCACCCACTTCTGCTCCAGTTGAGGCCCTGCTGGCTCTCACAGCATCACCCTGAACTTTTCCCTAGGATTCTGGAAAGACACTCCACTGTGGATAGCAGATGGCAGTCATCTGTGCTCTGTGCAGTCAGAGCCCTTCAATAAGACACTCATCTCAGTTGCAAACCTAAAGATAGAGATGCTGAAAGAGTCAGTTCTCAACCTCTCACTTCTACAGGCCCATTAGAGCTCTCACCTTCATGCTGAGCAACCTGAAATTCCAAGTGTTTTTGACACATGTAAAACATGCCTTTAAACAAATTATAACAGTCACATCTGGCTAGTGGCTACCACATTATAAAACACAACAACCACTATATAAGTTTATACATGTGCATGTGCCTAGCCACTCAGTTGTGTTCAACAATTTGTGACCCCATGGACTGTAGCCCTCTAGGCCCCTGTGTCATGGAATTCTCCAGGCAAGAACACTGGAGTGGGTAGTCATTTCCTTCTTCAGGGGATCTTCCTGACCCAAGTTTCAAACCCAGATCTCCTGCATTGCAGGTGAATTCTTTACCGTCTGAGTAACCAGGGAAGATTGAATGAATCTGGAGGTCAGTATTTCTTGTTTTAACACTTCTCATAGATTGTGGTAGAACAGTTTTTGGAATGCCAGGGGACCTTGGTAAAAGGGAGGCTGTAGGGCTTCCCAGGTGGCTCAGTGGTAAAGAATCTGCCTGCCAATGGAGGAAACATGGATTGGATCCCTGGGTTGGGAAGAGGTTTTGGAGGAGGATATGGCAAACCACTTTAATATTCTTCCCTGAAGAATACATGAACAGAGAAGCCTGGTGGAATATGGGTCCATGGGATTTCAAAGGGTTGGACAAAACTGAGGGACTGAGCATGCAAGGATATATATGGGATGTTACCACCCCTCTGTTATCTTCCCTTTCCTGGTTATTTCCTCTGCATTTTCTGGCCGTTTCAAGATGGCTGTTTGCTGATAGATTAACAAAGACAAGACTTCTGCCCCATGAAAATATTTAGCCTGAGGGGCTAAGAGAGGGATGGGATGCTTTACTGGTTTCCATGGTAACCAGTTTAACCATGGAGCCAACCTGCTGTTCATTCCCACTGTAACTGGTAGACTCCCTATCCCTCCGAGTGAAGAGTGCTGAGCTGCTGTCTTCTGCCTGTCCCCTGCTATCCACAGTGGGTGTCTCTCCAGGACCCTTTTACTTCAGATATGTAAGACATCCCATCTATTAAACCTTTGATATCTCTGTCAACTCTGGGATCTTTCTTTGGTCTCAAGTCTAGGTAAGCACAGGGCTTGCAAGCCTGTGAATTGTACCCCAACAGAGTCTGCAGAGCATCTGACTGGCTTGATTTGATGATTCATTTGTAGGTATTTCCTGGGCTCATGCACACATCCCAGGTTCTCATGAGCCTTTGGGACACTGAGACAGCAATGTCAATATCCAGATCTTAGAGGAATTCCCAGCAGGTGTTCCTCTTGAGGGGACATGTATGGACACAGGGCCCAGGGCGCCTGTGCTGAACATCATCAGAGAAGTGGTGAGGAGGGAGGGAGAGACACTGTGTCTCCTCACAAGCCCATCCCTCCCCTGTGTCCCACAGGGCCTTCAGAGGGAAATGACCAGCACACTAAACACTACTTACCACACTGAGAGAATGAAACAAGCCACGAGAATTGACATGACATTCCATGCTCATAGACTGGAGACTTAGTACTGTTGACATTTCTACAGTACCTAAACCTAAGTAAAGATTCATTGCAACAGCAATCAAAATATTAATGTCATTTTCATAGAAATAGAAAAAAGAATTCCAAAAATATGAATGGAACCGCTAAGAACTCCAAACAGACAAAATGATCTTGAGAACAAAGATCAAAGCTTTTCACCTCTTGATTTCAAAACACATTACAAAGTTATTGGAATCAAAGCTGTATGATACTGACATAGACACAGATGCATATCCCTAAATACCAGAATTAAAAGGAAAAAAAAACAAAACAAGTAAACTCATGGATACAAGGTGAAATGAAATTCACCAAGGTTCTAAGACAACAAAACAGAAAACAGTAGTCTCTTCAACAATCAGTAGGATGAAATGTTAACCTACAGAAAAATTGCAAACCATAAATCACATTAGAAGCTCATACTCAAAATATATCAGAAAATCCCACAGCTCAAATGCAAAACAAATAAAAAAAAATAAAAGGTAAACAAATGAGTTGAGGAGCGTGCAAAGATGGTGATTAAAACCACCTGGCGCTTTGGTCTGGAGGGAGTAGTGGGTTCTAAGGGGAGCAGTCACCCCGGGTCCTGCTGCTCTGAGTCTCTGACCTAGGTCTGGTCTGTCCCAGGATAACAGGTCATCAGGCCTCCTAGAGCGAATGTGTAAAGAAAGCTGGGCCCTTCACAGTCTCTAGAATCTGTGGTCATGTTGGTCTCTAGGGGTAGCTGGACATGCACTGCTCTCATGCAACACCGCATCCTTGAGGAGGTGTGGTGCTGAGATGAGCTCCAGGAGACTCAGCCCAGGCAGTGATGCCAAAGCACATGAGCTTTGACCCATCCAACCCTGAGAGCACCTTTCATACAAGGAACCAACAGTGAGGATAAATATGAGGGGAACCACAAGTCCTGAAAATGCAGAGGGAGAGAGTTCACGTCTCACCCACCACCTGACACTCACTGCCAGAACTTGGTCCCCAGGGTCAAGTGACCATGAGAATTTTTGCCCACAAGGATTGCGGCCATTATTGGAGAATTTAAACATAAAGCCAAAGTTCCTCATACATAAAACCCTGCAGGTACTGCCCAGAAGCCAAGCTTTCACATTTAGCAGTGAAATGACAAGGAAAGGGTAGTCTTGTAGGAAATGACATTTTTAAATGGACAAGCAAAAAGAGATGTCTCTAAGCACAACATAATATAGCACATGATCACATGGGTCTATGAAATCATTAAAATATGAAAAGAACAAATAAAAATTCTACACACATTTCCTTCTACTTCCTCAGTTTATATTTGCCTTCCTTCATCTCCAAAGAGTTAAGTGTAACCCAAGTGGTCCTGGAACCCTCTCCCTGTTAATCCCACCTGAGAGTTGTTCCCTAACTGCATTTTCTTCTGCATCACTGCTGCTAATACTTTCCAGGAAGCAGTCTGTAGAAAGACAACCATGAGCAATAATACAGTTATTATACAAGGTGACCCACCCATTTCTCCTCCTCTGCTTGGCTCACACAGCATCTCCCTGGTCTTTCCTCCAGGTTCACAGACCTCCCCTGTGTTTCTAGAGTCAGAGTCCTTCAACAAGATGTCGATCCCAGTTGCAAAATTTCATATGAGAGAGAGATGCTGAGAGAATCACATTTTAACCTTACACTTCTACAGGCCCAATATAGCTCTTACATTCAAGCTTACAAAGCTGAAATTCCAACACTTATGGACACACTGGAAATATGGCTACTATGATCAACAAATGTGTGTTTTTTTTGATTTTTAAAAATTATGTTAATTATTGCTTGAAATATGTTAATTATAGATAGGGAGATCTGACTACTGGCTACTACATTGGAAAGTTCAGCTCTCATAGCTCCAACGACAAGGAAAAGGCAACTAATTGCCTCTTCAGGTTTTTCTCTGTTGTAGACAATTGGATGCCCTGATGAGATCATTCATATATAGGTATACCTGGGCTCTTGAACCTAGGCCAGGCATTGGGAGAGTGCTTGTGAACATTCCAATAGTAAGGTGAACACGCAGATTCAAAGCAAATTCCCAGTAGGGGGCTCACTTGTAGGCAGCGGTGAAGGGCATGGCCCAGAGCTCCTATCTGACAAGTAACTACAGAGTAGGTACAGAGGGGAGGGAAGGGACATTCACAGTCTTCAAGAGCCCATCTTTCCCATCCCTGACTCTAGAGGTCCCAAGCAAGGCAACACAAAAGGCCCCTTAGGAAGTGAAAGATTTGTGCACTGAAAGCCATAGAATACTTTTGAAAGAAAGACGAGACAAGTAATCAGAATACCATTCCATATTCATAGACTGGAACATTTAGTGTTGTTGACCTTCTTATACTGCTAAAAGTGATGTACATATATATTGAAACCACTCACAAAGTCTCTTGTCATTTTTATAGAAATGAAAATAAAAAATCCCCAAATACTAAAACTTATGCAACCTAAGAGAAACCCAAAGAGCAAAAACAATCTTGAGCACAAAGAACAACAATGGGACCTTCAGGCTTCCTGAATTCAAAACAGGTAAGAATGCCACAGCAGTCAAAACTGTGTTCTACCTGCAGCAAAATAGGCAGAGAGACCAATGAATCATAAGGAGGGAATCTTGAATAAATTCACACATGTGAGGCCAAATGATCTTTGCCGGGGTTCTAAAGTGACCAAATGAAGAAAAGATGGTCTCCTCAACAATCAACAGAAAGGCTACTGATGGAATGAGAGGAAATATCTGCAAACTTTGCATCTGAATAAGGGGCCAACATTCAGAATATATAGCAACTACTACAACTCAGCTTCAAAACAACAAAAGGCAAATAACTGACTTTAAAAAATGTGTAAAGGCTTCAATAGACACTTCTTCATAGAAGACAGAAAAGTGATCAATATACAAAGGAATAGTGCTCAATGTCACTAAGTTTCAGTGAAATGGAAACCAAGGCAAAAGGAGATATTGCCTTTCAGGTTGTGTATTCTAAAAAGAAAATAAAAGATTTTGGCAACAAAGTAGAGAAATGGAACTTTTGTACCTGTTGGAAGGAATGTAAAATTACATAGCCGTTATGGAACAGTTTGGAAGTCTCTCAAAACATAATTAAGAGAATGATGATAAGATCCAGGAATCACTCTTTTGAGTTTATGTTCAAAGAAGACAAAATGAGAATGTCCAGGAGATATCTACAATCAAATATCCATTGCCATATTGTACACAAAATCCAAGAAAACTGCCCAGTGTCCATGGGGAGATAAATCAAAAAGAAAATGTGGTGTATACATACACTCGAAGCCTTGCAGCATTTAAAAATGAAGGATACCTTGTCATTCACAGCACTGTGAATGAAGCTCGAGGATATTGGTAGGAGTGAAATAAGGTAGTCAATGGAGGGCAAATACTGCACAATTCCATTTACCTGAGGTTTCTATAGGAAAATTCAGAGAAGCAGAGGGTAGAAGGGTGGTTCCAAGAACTGAGAGGAGGTTGACAGAGGGACATTAAACAGTGTCTGTTTAATGGTTATAAAATTTTTGTTGCAGGATGGAAAAGTTCTAGAGACAAGCTGAACAACACAGTGCACTGAATTAACAGGACTGACTGGACATTTCAAAGCTTAAGAGGCAAAGCTGGCCTGAACTTCATCTATGCTTTCAGGTTCCTCCTTTCTCAGATTCTTCTAGACCTGGGAGTGGCATGTAGGTACCACCAGGGCTCCCTGCAGAAGAAAGGAGTCTCCCCAGTACTGGGGGACTTGATTGAGGGGGAAAGATTCATTCTGAGGCTCTGATAGGAAAGAGTTTGAATGAGGGAAATGGCAGATGAATCATGACCAATCAAAATGCTAAAAGACCTAGTAAGAAATGGAATTTATGACTAAAGGAAGGTGTGATTGATCCAGGATGGGGATACTGAAACATCTTAAAAAACATGATTTTTTAAGAATCATGTAGGGCTTCACTGGTGCCTCAGTGCTTAAGAGTCTACATGCCAACGCAGGAGATACGAGCTCAGTCCCTGGTCTGGAAACATTGTACATGCCTTGGAGAAAGTAAACCCATCAGTGCACCACAAGGACTGAGCCATGTTCTATATACAGGCCAGGAGCCACAAGTGCTGAGCCCACCTTCCAAAACGACTGAAGCCCAAGAGCCCTACGGGCTTTCCTGGTGGCTCAGATGGTAAAGTGTCTGCCTACAATGCAGGAGACCTGTTCTCAATTCCTGGGTTGGGAAGATCCCCTGGAGAAGGAAATGGCAATCCACTCCAGAACTCTTGCCTGGAAAATCCCATGGTCAGAGGAGCCTGATAGGCTACAGTCCATGGAGTTGCAAAGAGTCAGACATGACTGAGCGACTTCACTCACTCAAGAGCCCTAGAAGACATGCTCTGCAACAAAAGAAGCTGCTAAAGTGATACACCTATGCACCACAACTAGAGAGATGCCCTCACTCTCCACAAGCAGAGAAAACCCTGCACAGCAGTGAAGACCTAGCAGAGCCAAGAAGAAATTCAAGAAAAATTAAAAAGACTCCAGGGTAAACATTTCCTGGGTAGTGATGGGATTTGTCTTTCAGGGTAATGTAAGTTCATTTGGTATAAAATCAATGTATACAGTGAATGTGTACACTTGATTTAATTTCTATATACATATTCATTAATGGTACATGGTGATGGGAAATTTTGTGGGGATGTTGACACCAGTAACAGTGATGTTTAGGGTGACAAATATCGAGGAAAACACAAGAAAAAAAATTCACAGACACATGGAGAATCACACTATTCATTACACATAGAGACACATCCAGTCCCATGGATACAAACCTACACTATTAACCATAGTACAGCTTCTTCATGGAACTACAGTAATCAGCCACATTGCTCTACTTATAAATTATTATCACTAGGGCCCCTACACTCATTGCCAGCAGGAATTTGGAATCAGTTTGGCCTCTACATGAAAACCAGAGAGAAAGCCCCAGCTTTCTCATCTACAAAGTTTTTCTCCCAAAGTGAATGATTCTAGAATGCATACTGCTTTCACATTCTGAAAGGGCCACCTGCAAGTACAGAAGAGAAGACACTATGAGGATAAGATCACGTAGATAAACACTCTTTGGTTCATTTGGTGACACTTCCTGATGAGGAACAGTGGTGGAGTTCAGCAATATCAGAACACACATACTCAGGATGAAAGGCAAGACATTTGCCTGGAGGATGGAACTTCCAAGATCGTTTGGGTTGGAAATTGCAAAATTCTTTTCTTAGAGGAAATCTTGCTGCAGGAGAGAGAAATATGTACTCAATAGGGTGTAATGGATGCTAACAATTTTAATATCCTGTGCACTGAGGCGTCATGATTTGGTAATAAGTATCTCACTCCACATTATCCCAATCAAGGGAATCATCTCTACCTGATATGAACACCTTCAAAGACTCATAACTTAATTCTACTGAAAAAGAAAGGAAACAATATTTCTATCTCAGACCAGGAAAAGAAAAAAAAATTGCCTTGGAGACACATGGAGTCTCTTCGGTTCTGTCACGAGTTGGGTTGACTGGCAGGTCCTCAGTGAAACCTAGGGGACAGAGTAGCTGTTAGAACACTAGAGAGGCGGCTCAGGAATCATGCAGGATGTTTTCTCTTTGTGTGGACATGGGGTGGTGTGTACAGATGTGGGAGGTTAATAAGCATGGACTGAACTTATGTTCATCTATCCTCTTTGGAGGAGGAAGGAAAGTAAAGGAGAGGAGGAAGGAAATGAAAACAGATCTTTGGCTTTCTAGCTAGAGGAACCTAATCAACATGAAATATTCAATCTAAAAAATGGAAATCTCTAAAATGTGTGTACTGTTCAATAAAAGAGATCTATGACTCCTGCTCATTTTGAGCTCCTGCTAAATCGCCACTGTCTCTTGGTTTTTCCCAGATCACTCTTCCTCCGAGATCCACAGTTGCTGCTACTCTGTTCATCCTGTTTCCAATGAGACTTTGTACTTGATTTAAAGTAAACTGTAAACTCTGTTAGAGGACTGAAATCAATCCTGGGCAAAGTATGCTATCCTATTAATTCACTAATTACTTGTCTTAAAGAAAATCAAGTACACAAGATTTTATATTACTGAATTCCTACCATTTAAAAATAGCCATTATGAATAATATAGTATTATTCATTTTCTATACAGTGTGTACATGTCCACTGAGCCAATAGCTGTTCATACTCACAGGGACCATCTACTTAGTGGGACAGTTGATTACAGAAAGCACATTTCCTCCACCAGGTCTTCCTGGGGAGCTAGACAGATAGAGTAGCTCTTAGGACGCTGGTGAGGCTACTCACTAGTCACTCAGTTTTTTCTTTCCTTTCTTTCTTTCTTTTTTTTTTTTGATAGGGACAAGGGGTGAAGTGTATGCATGAGGGAGGTAAGTAACTATGGACTAAGCTGCTGTTGAATCATCCCCTTTGCTGGATGAAGGAAAGCAAAGGAGAAGAGCAGGAAAGAAATGCAAGAGAGCCTCTGCATTTTAACAAGTGACCTAATGATAACCTAACCATTGGGGAAAAAAGAAACACTAAAATGCATTCCAGCTTTAAAAGACAGAAATGAATGTCCCTCCTGCTTGTTTAGAGCATCTGCTAAATCAGCCCTGGATTTCTTCCTAGATCACTCCCTCCCCAGGATGCAAAGTTGCAGCTATTGAAATTACCAAGTTTTCTATGAGATTTTGTTCTTGATTAAAAGCAAGCTCTATTAGAGGACTGAATTCAATCCTGCCTTTACAAATATCTGTTATCAATCATGTAATATTTTTTTCCCAGTCTTCACTTTCCAAACAATATTTGCATGTCCACCAAGACAGTGGCTGTCTACAATGACAGAAGTGATACATTTAATGGGACAGTTCATTATGGAGAGGAAGCATGGAGTGAACCTGACTGTCTCTGACCCAGTTGTGCATGACATTTACAAGAGTCATGTTCAACAGACTATCATGTTCCACTGTGAGCTTTATTTGACAACTTTGCTTAAGTGTGTACTACAGGGTTTAATCAATGTGAGGTTATGGTAATGTTACCCAGTACAACGAAATACATCTCTGATGATAATACACTTTTGTCCTTGTGTAAATAAAGACAGGAACACCAACACATATGACTGTCACTCTACAAAAGGGCACGCAACATTCAGAATCTGTGAGTTTACCAGGAGGATGTGAGTCCTGAGGTACTTTTCACAGTAATGACTGTGCCAAAGTTGGCGTTAATCCACCTATGATTGCCCTGGGTTCCTTGATGACTGTGCCCACCTTATAATGATGTGCAGGATCTGGACCTCTGAACCTGCTAATACCTCCAGGGAAGGACATAGATGAAGGGACCTCCTTGCCCCATGATGGAGGATCACGTGGCTGACTGGTAGGAGCAGGTCACTCATCCAGAGGAGCCAAATTGGGATGAACTCTAGGTACTCAGTTTGGCTTTTCAATTAGGAGGTCAAGAATTGGGGGCATTTGTCTCATTGCCATCTTCACCTGAGGAAAATGAATTTTAAGCTAGTTTCAGGAATGGATTCCCTGATAGCTTAGTTGTTAAAGAGTCTGCCTGCAATGCTGGAGACCCATGTTTGATCCCTGGGTTGGGAAGATCCCCTGGAGAAGGGAAAGTCTACCCACTCCAGTATTCTGGCCTGGAGAATTCCATGGACCATAGTGCATAGGGCCACAAAGAGTTGGACACAATCTGAGTGACTTTCACTTTTGCTTTGAGGAAAGACTGAGTTGAGGAAAGAATCAGGTAATGTATAGTCAGTGTGCAGTGGTGATGAGAAGTGTTTAGAAAGTTCACAGTTGACTTGTGCTGTGTAAGAGGGAAACGTCTTCTGAGGAAACACACACAGACACAGAGCTCCAGAATCACACCACTTGGGCTCACACGTGGGCCCCCAAACCTGATTCACACACACCCACAACATCTAAATGATGTAGTTGCTTCCAGGTTCCATAGAAAAGACATTGTTCTTTCCTGCGAGATCAGTCTCTTCTCTGAACATCCAGCCCGCACCCCAAGTAGGAATCCAGCATCAGGGCCACTCTCCAATCAGAGCCAGAGAACCCCACCTTTATCAGTTGGATTGTCCCTAAGCAGAGTGATGATCCCTGAATATTTACCATGTTCATAGGCTTCCCCAGATTCCTGTGATTGCAGAGAAGAAAACAGAGTGAGTGTGTCAGCATCTTGAATTTTCTGCACTAAATCTTCTGTTATCTGGTTTTTGTCCTCAGGTAACTAGCAGTCTTTATGTCAGTGGCTCCAAAATAAAACAGACAGTCTTCTGTTGGAAAGACTGGTCTGTTTCACATAAGATCTCCAGTTTTAGTGTGACCAACATTTACAAATTGTTTTTCAAGAAAGAAAACTTTCTGCTGAGCAAAGTACCTATAGTAATAAATGATGCTGTCTTATTTAAATGTCCTTTTGAATCAGGACTATGTTGATAATAGATTTATCCTCTCTACTTTTCCAGCCAAGGATTTGCACACCTCAGTGGTAATGTAAATTGTCAGAGTACTATAACTGTATTCAACTGAAAAGAAAATAAAGAAGTGAAGCCACAGTCTTATCCCTGATTAAGAAAGGTGCACTTATGGCCACAGTCCTCAGAGACTCTTCCTCAGCCCAGTCCTGGGACAGTTCCACTATGTCCTCCTTAGGAGCTAGAGGGACATAGAATAGTCACTGGGACACAGGTGAAGCTGCTCACTAATCTCTCAGGAACCTTTTTCATTTTGGGGGACATGGGGTGGAGTGTATGCATAAGGCACTAGTAACTATGGACTGAGTTGCTGATGAATCATCCTCTTTGCTATATGAAGAGCAAATCAGAGGAGCAGTAAACAATGAAGCAGAACTAAATTTTAACTACTGATAACATAACTGCTTGGGAAAAAAGTAACACTAAAATGCATGCCGCCTTTCAATTACAGAGACTCATGAAACTCCTGCCTGTTTATATCTTCTGCAAAACCACCCCTATCCAGAAGATTTCTTCCCAGATCACTGCCTCCCCAGGATTCAGTTACAGCTGTTGCACCTACTAAGTTTTCTGTGAGATTTTGTTCTTGATTAAAAGCAATCTCTTTTAGAAGACTGAACTCAACCCTACCTTGCCAAATAACTATTAGCAATCATGTGATGTTTCTTCCTTGTCTTCATTTTCCAAACAATATTTGCATGTCCACTGAGTCAGTGTCTGTTCACACTCATTGAAGCCATACATTTAGTGGGACAATTCATTATGGAGAGAAAGCATGGGGTAAATGTTGACCTTCTTGGACCCAGGTGTGCAGGAGGTTTACAGCAAGAGTCAAGGTCACCATGCAGAGTGTCAAGTTCTGTCTTACAATGATGGGCACAGTCTAGACCTCTGGAGCTCTAGCACCTCCAGGCATAAACGAAGATGCAGGGACCCCCTTGCTGCATGACTGAGAATACCATGGTTGAGTGATAAGTGCAGGTCAGGGGTCCAGGGCAGACACACTGGGACCACCCCGAGGTTCTCAGTTTATCCTTTTCCACTTAGGAGGTCAATAGCTTGGTCCATTTTTCTCAGCACCATCTCCATTCTAGCAAAATGAATATTAACCAAACTTGAGGAATGACTGAGTTGGGGAAAGAATTAGGTAATGTATAGACAGTGCAATTTGGCATACTCAATAAAGCAGAAATAGATGTTTTTCTGGAACTCTCTTGCTTTTTCCATGATCCAACGGATGTTGACAATTTGATCTCTGGTTCCTCTGCCTTTTCTAAGACCAGCTTGAACATCAGGGAGTTCATGGTTCACGTATTGCTGAAGCCTGGCTTGGAGAATTTTAAGCATCACTTTACTAGCATGTGAGATGAGTGCAATTGTGCCATAGTTTGAGCATTCTTTGGCATTGCCTTTCTTTGGAATTGGAATGAAAACTGTGCTTTTCCAGTCCGGTGGCCACTGCTGAGTTTTCCAAATTTGCTGGCATATTGAGTGCAGCACTTTCAAAGCATCATCTTTCAGGATTTGAAATACCTCAACTGGAATTCCATCACCTCCACTAGCTTTGCTCATAGTGATGCTTTCTAAGGCCCATTTGACTTCACATTCTAAGATGTCTGGCTCTAGATGAGTGATCACACCATCGTGATTATCTGGGTCATGAAGATCCTTCTTGTACAGTTCTTCTGTGTATTCTTGCCACCTCCTCTTAATGTCTTCTGCTTCTGTTAGGTCCATACCATTTCTGTCCTTTATTGAGGCCATCTTTGCATGAAATGTTCCCTTGGTATCTCTGATTTTCTTGAAGAGATCTCTAGTCATTTCCATTTTGTTCTTTTCCTCTATTTCTTTGCATTGATCGCTGAAGAAGGCTTTCTTATCTCTTCTTGCTATTCTTTGGAACTCTGCATTCAGATGCTTATATCTTTCCTTTTCTCCTTTGCTTTTCACCTCTCTTCTTTTCACAGCTATTTGTAAGGCCTCCTCAGAGAGCCATTTTGCTTTTTTACATTTCTTTTCCATGGGGATGGTCTTCCTGTCTCGTGTGCAATGTCACGAACCTCATTCCATAGTTCATCAGGCACTCTATCTATCAGATCTAGGCCCTTAAATCTATTTCTCACTTCCATTGTATAATCATAAGGGATTTGATTTAGGTCATACTCTTGAGAAATCTGTATGTAGGTGAGGAAGCAACAATTAGAACTGGACATGGAAAAACAAACTGGTTTCAAATAGGAAAAGGAGTATGTCAAGGCTGTATATTGTCACCCTGCTTATTTAACTTCTATGCAGAGTACATCATGAGAAACCCTGGACTGGAAGAAACACAAGCTGGAATCAAGATTGCTGGGAGAAATATCAATAACCTCAGATATACAGATGACACTACCCTTATGGCAGAAAGTGAAGAAGAACTAAAAAGCCTCTTGATGAAAGTGAAAGAGGAGAGTGAAAAAGTTGGCTTAAAGCTCAACATTCAGAAAATGAAGATCATGGCATCCGGTCCCATCACTTCATGGGAAATAGATGGGGGAACAGTGGAAACAGTGTCAGATTTCATTTTGGGGGGCTTCAAAATCACTGCAGGTGGTGATTGCAGCCATGAAATTAAAAGACGCTTACTCCTTGGAAGATAATATATGACCAACCTAGATAGCATATTCAAAAGCAGAGACATTACTTTGCCGACTAAGGTCCGTCTAGTCAAGGCTATGGTTTTTCCTGTGGTCATGTATGGATGTGAGAGTTGGACTGTGAAGAAGGCTGAGCACCGAAGAATTGATGCTTTTGAACTGTGGTGTTGGAGAAGACTCTTGAGAGTCCCTTGGACTGCAAGGAGATCCAGCCAGTCCATTCTGAAGGAGATCAACCCTGGGATTTCTTTGGAGGAAATGATGCTAAAGCTGAAACTCCAGTACTGTGGCCACCTCATGCGAAGTGTTGACTCATTAGAATAGACCCTGATGCTGGGAGGGATTGGAGGCAGGAGGAGAAGGGGACAACAGAGGATGAGATGGCTGGATGGCATCACTGACTCGATGGACGTGAGTCTGGGTGAACTCTGGGAGTTGGTGATGGACAGGGAGGCCTGGTGTGCTGTGATTCATGAGGTCACAAAGAGTCAGACATGACTGAGCGACTGAACTGAACTGAAGTGATAGCCAGTGCGCAGTGTGATGAGAAGTGTTTAGAAAATTCACTGTTGACTTGTGCTGTATAAGAGGGAAACATCTCCTGAGGAAACACCGGCAGACAAATAGCTTTAGAAACACACTGCATGGGCTCACACATGGGACCCCAACCCGTGCATCTAAATGATATAGTTGTTTCCAGGTACCATAGAGCACAGACATTTTTCTTTGCTGGGAGATCAGTCTCTTATCTGCACCCCCTGCCTTCACCCTCTTTAGGAATCCAGCTTTCCAAATAGAGCTGGCAAGAAATTGCCACCTTCATCAACTGGATTATTTTCATCAGAGGGATGTTCCTTGAATAATTACCATGTTCACTGGCTTGTTCACGCGCCTGCAATTAGAAAGAAGAAAACAGTGTGAGGGTGTCAGCATCTTGAGTACTGTTCATTCAGATCTTTTGTTCTCTTTTTCTTTTCAGAAAACCAAATGGGAATGTGCTGTTGAGTCCGTAGCCCCAAGAAAACACATCGAGGACACCTGTGGGAAAGGCTGGAGCTCCTCCCAGAAGATATCTCCAGCTCATTTTCACCAGTAATTAAAACTTTCATTCCAGGAAGGAACAGTTTCTGCTTACTCCTTGGATGGAAAGTATGACTAACCTAGATAGCATATTCAAAAGCAGAGACATTACTTTGCCGACTAAGGTCCATCTAGTCGAGGCTATGGTTTTTCCAGTGGTCAACTATGGATGTGAGAGTTGGACTGTGAAGAAAGTTGAGTGCTGAAGAATTTTTGCTTTTGAACTGCGGTGTTGGAGAAGACTCTTGAGAGTCCCTTGGACTGCAAGGAGATCCAATCAGTTCATTCTAAAGGAGATCAGTCCTGGGATTTCTTTGGAAGGAATGATGCTAAAGCTGAAACTCCAGTACTTTGGCCACCTCATGTGAAGAGTTGACTCATTGGAAAAGACTCTGATGCTGGGAGGGATTGGGGGCAGGAGGAGAAGGGGACGACAGAGGATGAGATGGCTAGATGGCAATACCTACTTGATGGACATAAGTTTAAGTGAACTCCAGGAGTTGGTGATGGACAAGCATGCCTGGTGTGCCGCAATTCATGGGATTCCAAAGAATTGAAACAGACTGAGCGACTGAACTGACTTATGGTGGGCAAGAATCACTTAGAAGAAATGGAGTAGCCCTCATAGTCAACAGAAGAGTTTGAGATGCAGTACTTGGGTGCAGTCTCAGAAATGACAGAATGATCTTTGTTCATTTCGAAGGAAAATTGTACAATACCACAGCAATCCAAGTCTATGTGCCAGCCAGTAATGCTGAAGAAGCTGAAGCTGAGTGGTTCTATGAAGACCTACAAGACCTTCCAGGACTAACACCCCAAAAAGTTGTCCTTTTCATCATAAGGGACTGGAATGCAAAAGCAGGAAGGCAAAGAGATACCTGGAGTAACAGTCAAGTTTGGTGTTGGGTACAAAATGAAGCAGGGCAAAGTCTAACAGAGTATTGCCAAGGGAATGCACTGTTCATAGCAAACAACATTTTCCCACAACACAAGAGAAGATTTTACACGTGGACATCACCAGATTGTCAATACTGAAATGAGACTGATTAAATTCTTTACACCCAAAGATAAAAAAGCTCTACACAGTCAGCAAAAACAATTGGGAGCTGACTGTGGCTCAGATTATGAATTCCTTATTGCCAAATTAAGGCTTAAATTGAAGAAAGAAGGGAAAACCACTAGACCATTCACGTATGATCTAAAACAAATCCTTTATGATTATTCAGTGGAAGTGAGAAATAGATTTACGGGATTAGATCTGATAGACAGAGTGCCTGAAGAACTATGGACAGGAGTTCATACTATTGCACAGGAAGTGGTGATCAAACCGTCACTAAGAAAAAGAAATTCAAAAGGGCAAAGTGGTTGTCTAAGGAGGCCTTACAAATAGCTGAGAAAAGAAGACAGCTAAAGGCAAAGGAGAAAAAGAAAGATATACTTTGGAACTTGAAAGTTCTAAAAAATATCAAGGAGAGATAAGAAAGCTTCCTAAGTGAACAACTCAGAGAAGTAGAGGAAGACAATAGAATGGAAGAAACTAGAGATCTTTCCATGAAAATTAGAGATACCAAGGGAAGATTTCATGCAAAGATGGGCACAATAAAGGACAGAAATGGTACGGACCTAACAGAAGCAGAAGATATTAAGAACAGGTGGCAAGAATACACAGAAGAACTGTACAAAAAAGGTCTTAATGACCCAGATAACCATGATGGTGTGATCATTCACCTAGAGCCAGACATCCTGGAGTGTGAAGTCAAGTGGGCCTTAAGAAACATCACTATGAACAAAGCTAGTGGAGGTGATGGAATTCCAGCTGAGCTATTTCACTTTCTAAATGATGATTCTGTGAAAGTGCTTCACTCAATACGCCAGAAAATTTGGAAAATTCAGCAGTGGCCATAGGACTGGAAAAAGTCAGTTTTCATTACAATCCCAAAGAAGGGCAATACCAAAGAATGTTCAAATTACTGCACAATTGCACTCCTTTCACATACTAGCAAAATAATGCTCAAAATTCTCCAAGCCAGGTTTCAACTGAGGACTTTGAGATATTCAAGCAGGATTTAGAAAAGGTAGAAGAACCAGAGGTCAAATTCCCTGCATTCACTGGATCATAGAAAAAGCAAAGGAATTCTAGAAAAACATCTATTTCTGATTCATTGACTGTGCTAAAGCCTTTTACTGTGTGGATCAAAATAAACTGTGGAAAATTCTTAAAGAGATGGAAATACTAGACCACCTTACCTGCCTCCTGCACAACATGTATGCATGTCAAGAAGCAACAGTTAGAACTAGCCACAGAGCAATGGACTGGCTCCATATTGGGAAAGGAGTAAGTCAAGATTGTACATTGTGACCCTGCTTACTTAACATATGCAGAGTATGTCATGTGAAATGCCAGGCTGGATGATACACAACCTGGAATCAAAATAGCTGGGAGAAATATCAATAACCTCAAATATGCAGAAGACACCACCCTTATGGCAGAAAGTGAAGAGGAACTAAAAAGCCTCTTGATGAAAGTGAAAGAGGAGAGTGAAAAGGCTGGCTAAAATTTAACATTCAGAAAACTAAGATCATTGCAACTGGTTCCATTACTTCATGGGAAATAGATGGGGAAACAGTGTAAACAGTGACAGACTTTACTTTCTTGGGCTCTAAAATCACTTCAGTTGGTGACTGTAGCCATGAAATTAAAAACAATGCTTGCCCCTTGGAGGAAAAGCTATGACAAACATAGACAGTGTATTAAAAAACAGAGACATTACTTTGCTGACAAAAGTTCATCTAGTCAAACTATGCTTTCTCCAGTAGTCATGTATTGATGTGAGATTTGGACCATTAAGAAGACTGAACACTGAAGAATTGATGCTTTTGCACTGTGGTGTTGGAGAAGACTCTGGAGAGTCCCTTGAACTGCAAGGACATCAAACCAGTCAATCCTAAAGAAATCAATCCTGAATATTCATTGGAAGGACTGATGCTGAAGCTCCAATAATTTGCCCACCAGATGCAAAGAGCTGTTTTATTGGAAAAGACGCTGATGCTGGGAAAGATTGAAGGCAGGAGGAGAAGTGGAGGACAGAGGATGAGAAGGTTGGGTGGCTTCAGTGACTCCATGGACATGAGTTTTAGCAAGCTCTGGGAGATGGTGAAGGACAAGACAGCCTGATGGACTGCAGTCCATGAGGTCCCAAAGAGTCACACATGACTAAGCACACACACAAAGCAACTACCATATATACAATAGATAAACAACTTATAAAGAAAAAGAGCTTGAAAAAAAAATATGCATGCATCACTGAATCACTCTGCTGTATACCTGAAGTTAATGGAACATTGTAAATCAAATAAAATTTTTTAAAATATGGTAATACTTAAACATTTAAGAACTCTGGGAATTCTGAGTAATTCTTCAGTTAATTAGGCATGCTAAACTAGCCTCAGTTCAGTTCAGTTCAGTCACTCAGTCGTGTCCGACTCTTTGTGACCCCATAAATCACAGCACACCAGGCCTCCCTGTCCATCACCATCTCCCGGAGTTCACTCAGACTCACGTCCATCGAGTCAGTGATGCCATCCAGTCATCTGATCCTCTGTTGTCCCCTTCTCCTCCTGCCCCCAATCCCTCCCAGCATCAGAGTCTTTTCCAATGAGTCAACTCTTTGCATGAGGTGGCCAAAGTACTGGAGTTTAAGCTTTAGCATCATTCTTTCCAAAGAAATCCCAGGGCTAATCTCCTTCAGAATGGACTGATTGGATCTCCTTGCAGTCCAAGGGACTCTCAAGAGTCTTCTCCAACACCACAGTTCAAAAGCATCAATTCTTCGGTGCTCAGCTTTCTTCACAGTCCAACTCTCACATCCATACATGACTACTGGAAAAACCATAGCCTCGACTAGATGGACCTTAGTCGGCAAAGTAATGTCTCTGCTTTTTTTTTTTTTAATTTTTATTTTTACTTTATTTTACTTTACAATACTGTATTGGTTTTGAATACGCTATCTAGGTTGGTCATAACCTTTCTTCCAAGGAGTAAGTGTCTTTTAATTTCATGGCTGCAGTCACCATCTGCAGTGACTTTGGAGCCCAAGAAAATAAAGTCACACTGTTTCCACTGTTTTCCCATCTATTTCCCATGAGGTGATGGGACTGGATGCCATGATCTTCGTTTTCTGAATGTTGAGCTTTAAGCCAACTTTTTCACTCTCCTCTTTCACTTTCATCAAGAGGCTTTTTAGCTCCTCTTCACTTTCTGCCATAAGGGTGGTGTCATCTGCATATCTGAGGTTATTGATATTTCTCCCAGCAATCTTGATTCCAGCTTGTGTTTCTTCCAGTCCAGGGTTTCTCATGATGTACTCTGCATAGAAGTTAAATAAGCAGGGTGACAATATACAGCCTTGTCTTACATAATAAAAGAATCAGGTATCAGTTTGTCCTTATGGTATATATAATACCATTTATGTAAATGAATGACCAGAATTGTAAACTTGTTTTTCTTTCAGTTTATTGGTCAGTCAGTCAGTCATCACCCTTGAGGTCACTCTTCCACGCTTCTTGAAGGTTCAGTTCCTGATTCACTTTTGCCAGGCCTGCTTCTACCATAATTCTTGATGATTTCAAAAATCCTAGACAAGTGGTCCTTTCAATATCTGACCTCAGTCCCTGATTCTCATGGTCTTTGGAGAATCACTAGTTTCCACTGCACATTCTGAGTTGCATTCAACTCTCTGAGCACTACTACTTATTTTCTATGTCATTTCTTCTCACATCACCAACTCTGAACCACCCTTTTTCACTGGAATCTACTATCCATTGATCCTACTGTCCTTAGTCACCTGAGGGCTCTTCTTCCTTCCTTACTCAGATTCAGTTCCAAGATCAATCATGATGAACAGCCCTGTGCTGATCCTCTAAACAATCACTGATGATCTACTGCAAGCTAACACCAGTCTCAGCTCTGCTCCCCTTTTCTCTCTTCCTCCTACTTCCAGTTTTCTGAGCTTTCTTGTTTTCTATCCACCACTTTGCATGAAATTTCCTAGAGGCAGATGACAAATTGCAGAGGGAGGATCCGAGTTACTCTTATAGTAAGAATCAAGCTCCCAAAAGTCCAGTTAGTGTGTGGGTAGAAGACTATTAGGATAGCATTAGCAGATATTAGGATAAAAGCCTAAGGCGCCATCTTCAAGGGAATTAGATTCTTACACACTGAGTTTGCAGGAATGAATAATGTTAAAAATTATCTTGCTGTTGTTGTTCAGTCATTAAGTCATGTCCTGCTCTTTGTGACCCCATGGTCTGCAGCATGCCAGACTCATCTGTCCTTCCCTATCTCCTGAATTTGCTCAAATTCATGTCCATTGAGTCAGTGACAGTATCTAACCATCTCATCCTCTGCTGCCCCCTTTTCCTCTTAGCCTCAATCTTTCCCAGCATCAGAGTCTTTTCCAGTGAGTCAGCTGTTGGCATCAGGTGGCCAAAGTATTGGAGCTTCAGCTTCAGTATCAGTCCTTCCACTGAATATTCATGGTTGATTTCCTTCAGGATGTACTGGTATGATCTCCTGGCTGTCCAAGGGACTCATAAGGGTCTCCTCCAGCACCACAATTCTAAAGCATCAATTCTTTGGTGTTCAGTCTTTTTGATGGTCCAAATTTCACATCCTTATGTGACTACTGGAAAAACCATAAAAGTTCTTAAAGAAAACAATTTAGCTGATACAAACCAATGTTAACACTTCATGAAGTGGACAATCTCGATTCCCAAGGGTCCAGAGAATTACAAAATGGGATACTGCACTGTGCTTAGTCATCAGTTGTGTCTGACTCTTTGTGACCCCATGGACTGTAGCCCACCAGGCTCCTCTGTCCATGGGATTCTTCAGGCAAGAATCCTAGAGTGGGTCACCATTTCTTACTCCAGGGGATCTTCCTGACTCAGGGATTGAAATAACATCTCCTACGTCTCCTCCACTGCAGCTCAGATTCTGTTGAGCCATGGGGTGGGAAGAAGGAAGGTTTTATAGCTTAAAGAATAAGAAACAGGAAATAAAAACAAATAGAGGATGAATAAGGAAACAACTACAGAGCCCAGAGTTGTTGGCTTGGCACTTGGGGACTAGGTGATTGGATGTAATCTATTTCTGGTTGAGAGGGACATTTACAGGGACAGGAACCAGATCTAAATTTTGGTTTGCAGACCTGGAACCAGGGCAGGAGCCATTCCATCTTGTACATAGAGTTTATTTTAACAATAGCATCTCTAAAATATCTCATCTACTCCTTGCATTTTAATGACCATCATCCATTTCCTCAAAGGAGAACCAATTCTTATTAGTTAATTAGCAAGTTATACAGAGTTGGTAGAAGTATTGCTAATAGAAGCCATTTCAATTCTGGGATGTACATTCTCTGATTAAAACAAAACAAAACAAAACAAAACTGAGTCACCCTGGGTGGTGAAATTAAATGCTAGCTGCACCTGAAATTTATCTTAAAACTAATTCTGAACCTATCACCCTGTTTATGCTGAGCTATTTTAACATGAGAGATAGCCCAAGAGTCATCCAACTGATATTGATGGAGTTTGGGATTTAAATCAGAGGAGTTCCAAAGTCTAACATCACTTTCACTTGAATCTAGGCAGTTTCAATGTACCCAGACTTTTGCATCGTCCTGCCACACAAAGCTGTTGAAAGTACTGAGAGAAACCATATGAGAAGGACACGATAGGCAGACAGTAATTGGCAATTGCTGCTTGTTAAATGAATGTGTCCTCAAGTTGCTGTTTCTAAAACACTGTGGCCACCAAAATGTGTAAGCAGACATCATGGTTAGTTTATTAATCACAAAATTGGGACAAGAATTTAGATGCATTATTTCTTTGGCATATATAACATTTAAATAATATTTATATAATAATATAAATAATATTTTGAGAAGACAATAAAATCTTGTGATCTCCTTAGTATCTGGATTTTTTGGACAAACAAAAATTACTTACTGTATGCTGTTACTTTATATAGGATGATGCTGCATTTTATGTTAGAATTTCTGACTATGTAGTGGTTTGAGCCATGCCATTTTAACTTGATTATTTTGGCATTCTGGATGTGAGGCCTTTTTAATTTTATATTTTCACCCTTAAAACTATGAAGGAATATGTTAGAAAAGTCTTCAACTTGTGCTTATATGAGTCAGAACAGTATGAAATGAAAGTAAGAATGCTCTAGTTCACAACTTACTAATATAACTGATATGACCCTTCTGGAATAAGGTTGACTTTGTTATTCAGAAGCTCAGATTGATCACTTGAGCTCCTACCCACCCAGCTTACTAGGACACTTAGCTTCATTTATCAGGGTGGTGAAGACAATTCTCTGCTCTCTGAATTCTCTGAGGAGAATTAGGGGTTTTGGGGGTTTGTGGAGAATTCCTTTCCACCAGGAGTTGCATCTGCAACATAGCTTTGTGATAGAACACTGGACAACACAGTTTAATGTACCTTCACCAAGTGTTACAGTTACCTGTTTGCTGTCTCTGCCCCAAAATACCCAAGCAGGAAGTGATTCATCTTTAGCATACAAAATCTAGAGCCAGGTACCCAGAGTGTTAACACCCAAACCTTTAGGGAGAACCCCTGAGGCATGTGCTGGGGTGGCTGAACCAAGAGGAACCTCCAGACTCAGCCATGATTTGTGCCAGCATGCTGTGTCTGCAGAAGGACCTGAGCAGAGCCTTGCCCAGATGCGTTCTTCCTTTCCTAGGGAGTGTTCCTTTGTGGGCTCTTAGTAGCTCCATAGAGCAGCAAACTTCCTCTGGGATAACCTTTAGCCCAGAGGTTCCCAGATCCCCTCCCCTGCTTTGCTCAGAAGAGACTATTGGAATCCCTAGCAGCTGGCCTGCCTGCTCTCCTAAGGGCCATTTCAGAGCACAGAAGACAGTACCAGATAAGGTCTTTGTCAAGGTGTTACTATTTAGTTGCTTGGTCAATTTCCAACTCTTTTGCAACTCTCGGACTGCAGCCTGCCAGGCTCCTCTGTCCATGGGATTTCCCAGGCAACAATTCTGGAGTGAGTTCCCATTTCCTTCTCAAGGGGATCTTCCCAACCTGGAAATTGAACCCCTGTCTCCTATGTCTCTTGCGTTGACCTGAGCCACCAGGGAAGCCCCCTTTGTCAACTTTGATCCTGTTAAAATTTCTCTTCCACATGCCTAAGCGTCTTTCTTTACACATCCCAGAGAAGCACTCAGGTGAGTCTTCCAGGTACAAAGACCCCTTAAAATTTTTTCAGATTGAAAGAAAAGCTGGCCCTCACTTTCAAATTTAAATTTCTCTTGCTGAGGTTTTACCTAACAAGACACTCTGTACATTTGGGAAATGCTGAACGTTTTCACACTTTTATGAACAAGCGTTAGTACCTAAATTCAACTTAAATAGGTGCATCAAAATGTGCCTTGAATAAAAACAACCATTTCCAATATCAAAGACAGTTTGAAGTGGCAAGTTTTGCTCCACTTTACAAGGAAAATATTAAGCAAGTCATTTAAAGATTTAGCTAGAAGGATTGTAAGTTTGGCAACTAATGAAAGAAAACCAAAGAATCTATGTGATCTAGTCTAGTGGGTGAAGGAATGCCTCCCTGAGGAATTGGTATTCAGTCTTTAACTAGAAGAGTATTCCAGGAGGCACAGTGGAAAAGAATCCGCCTTCATTGCAGGAGATGCAGGTCCGATTACTGTATCAGGAAGATCCCCTCGAGGAGGGAATGGCAACCCACTCCAGTATTCTTGTCTGAGAAGAGAACTCCCATGGACAGAGGAGCCTGGTGAGCTACAATCCATAGGGTCACAAAGAGTCAGACACAGCTGAGTAACTGAGCACACATGCACTTTTACTAGACTGAGTACGGGTAGAGATGAGCAGAGAATTCCACAAGAGGGCAGCAAATACCAAGGCTCTGGGAACTGAACAGCCCTTGGAGCAGAGCCAGGCGAAAGTCCAACCTAGGTTAAAATGGAAATCAGTAGCCAGACTAAACGTGGCTTTGAACAGTAGTTTATTTTTTTTTTATTTTTATTTTTTTATTTATTTATTTATTTTTTTTTTTAAATTTTTATTTTTATTTTTTATTTTTTTTAATTTTAAAATCTTTAATTCTTACATGTGTTCCCAAACATGAACCCCCCTCCCACCTCCCTCCCCATAACATCTCTGTGGGTCATCCCCATGCACCAGCCCCAAGCATGCTGTATCCTGCGTCAGACATAGACTAGCGATTCAATTCTTACATGATAGTATACATGATAGAATGCCATTCTCCCATATCATCCCACCCTCTCCCTCTCCCTCTGAGTCCAAAAGTCCGTTATAGACAGCTGCGTCTTTTTCCTGTCTTGCATACAGGGTCGTCATTGCCATCTTTCTAAATTCCGTATATATGTGTTAGTATACTGTATTGGTGTTTTTCTTTCTGGCTTACTTCACTCTGTATAATCGGCTCCAGTTTCGTCCATCTCATCAGAACTGATTCAAATGAATTCTTTTTAACGGCTGAGTAATACTCCCTTGTGTATATGTACCACAGCTTTCTCATCCATTCATCTGCTGATGGACATCTAGGTTGTTTCCATGTCCTGGCTATTATAAACAGTGCTGCGATGAACATTGGGGTACATGTGTCTCTTTCAATTCTGGTTTCCTCGGTGTGTATGCCCAGCAGTGAACAGTAGTTTAATGAGCTGTGCTTTATTTTAGGAATAGCAGGAAATAATTGAAAGATACAGGATTTTAATTTTTTTGCCAATTAATTTTGCTGTACAGTAGAAACTAACACAAAGTTGTAAAGCAATGTTAAAATTAATTAAAAATAAATAAAATATTTTAGCTACAAGGTGAAGAATGGTTTGAGGAAAAGTGAGAGCGAGTGACAGCCAACCAGTTAGAAGGCGTTTGAATTGACAGGACTATAGGAGGAAAAACGTCATGTTAAAAGTAAAAGTAAAAAAGGAATATTATTTCTAGCTTGGCACTAGTAATATAGTCTTACTGAGGAAATGACACCCCATAGTCATTTGAGAAATGATGTAATTCAAGAATCCTGATATTGAATATGTGTCAATGCAAGAGTAATTCCTTTATATAGTGCAAGAAAATTTTAATATTTTCTTTGGTTTACATGGATTAAAATTTTCTATATAGGAGATATCTGATGTTTACTATATGGTCATTTAACAACTACCTCAAACTCAGGTCTAAAATGTTTTAAAAGTGTTTGTGAAAAATTGAAATATTTTCATATTTGTTTTTGTGGCAATATTCAGTTAGAGTCTAAAACTGGTGTCTCATCCATTTAAGTATGTCTATATATCTTACATAGTTATATATACCCCTTGTGATTTAGAAACATCAATCCCAGCCACCAAAGATCAAATTGAATAGAGTGACACACTAGCTTAGTAATATTTTATTAAATATTATAAATATTTTCCAGATTTTTATGTTCTTACGTTTGATTGTTTTGATCTAATATATAATGCAGCTAGTCTCAGAGTTCTCCCAGTTTGTGAAATAGAGTGTATGGTATGGTCTTCATCTTTGTATTGGTTAGCATACCTGAGCATTTCAGAATTATTTATTAAATGAAGAATTAATTCAGGCAGGTAACTAGTCCAGAGATATTTTACACGATTATATTTACATCACTGAGTAAATTTAAGTAGCCACATCAAAATATGCTTTGAATAAAAGATAACTTCAAATGCCAAAGGCATTTTGGGGTAGCAAGTTTTGCTCCACTATACAAAGAAAGTATTAAACAAGTCATTTTAAAATGTAACTAGAGAATTAACCAGAGAAGTAATTGTAGAACATTTTTAGATAAAACAAAGTGCATTATTTTCTGTTATCATGTTGCTTTACGGTGATCCTGCCGCTGCTGCTAAGTTGCTTCAGTCGTGTCTGACTCTGTGCGACGCCATAGACAGCAGCCCGCCAGGCTCCCCCGTCCCTGGGATTCTCCAGGCAAGAACACTGGAGTGGGTTGCCATTGCCTTCTCCAATGCAGGAAAGTGAAAAGTGAAAGTCAAGTCACCCAGTCGTGTCTGACTTTAGCGACCCCATGGACTGCAGCCCACCAGGCTCCTCTGCCCATGGGATTTTCCAGGCAAGAATATTGGTGATCCTAGTACCTAGGAAAAAGAAAATTGTTGTTGTTCAGTTGCTAAGCCATATCCAACTCTTTGCAGCCCCATGAACTCAGCACACCAGGCTTCCCTGTCCTTCACTATCTCACAGAGTCTATTCAAACTCATGTCCATTGAGTTGGTGACACTATCCAACAATCTCAACCTCTGTCACTCCCTTCTCTTCCTGCCCCTAATCTTTCCCAGCATCATGGTCTTTTCCAGTGAATTGGCTGTTTTTCACATCAAGTAGCCAAAGTATTGGAGCTTCAGTTTCAGTATCAGTCCTTCCAGTGGATATTCAGGGTGGATTTCTTTTAGAATTAACTGGTTTGATCTCTTTGTAGTCCAAGGGACTCTCAAGAGTCTTCCCCAGCACCATAATTCAAAAGCATCAAGTCTTTGGCACTCAGCTTTCTTGATGGTCCACCTCTCAAATCTTTACACGACTACTGGAAAAAACATAGCTTTGATTATACACAGCTTTGTCTGCAAACTGATGTCTCTGTTTTTTTAATATGCTAACCAAGTTTATCATAGTTTTTCTTCCAAGGAGCAAGTGGTTTTTAATTTCCTGGCTGCAGTCAGAATCCACAGTGATTTTGGAACCCAACATGGTAAAGTCTGTCACTTTTTCTATTTTTTCCCCATCTATTGCCTTGATGTGATAGGACTAGATGCCATGATCTTAGCTTTCTGAATGTTGAGTTTCAAGGCAGCTTTTTCACTCTCCTCTTTCATTTTCATCAAAAGTTCCTCTTCACTTTCTGCCATTAGAGTGGTATCATCTACATATCGGAAACTCGTGATATTTCTCCTGGCAATCTTGATTCCATCTTGTGATTCATTCAGCTTGCCATTTCCCATGATGTACCCTGTATCAGTTCAGTTCAGTTCAGTTACTCGGTTGTGTCTGACTGTTTGTGACTCCATGGACTGCAGCACGCCAGGCCTCCTGTCCATCACCAACTCCAGGAGTTTACTCAAACTCATGTCCATTGAATCAGTGATGTCATCCATCTGATCCTCTATCATCCCCTTCTCTTCCCACCTTCAATCTTTCCCAGCATCGGGGTCTTTTCAAATGAGTCAGCTCTTCCCATCAGGTGGCCAAAGTATTGGAGTTTCAGCTTCAACATCAGTCCTTCCAATGAATATTCAGGACTGATTTCAGGTTGGATCTCTGTGCTGCTCAAGGGGCTCTCAAGAGCCTTCTCCAACAGCACAGTTCAAAAGCATTAATTCTTCAGTGCTCAGCTTTCTTTATATTCCAACTCTCACATCCATACATGACCACTGGAAAAATCACAGCTTTGACCAGATGGACCTTTGTTGGCAAAGTAATGTCTTTGCTTTTTAATAAGCTGTTTAGGTGGGTCATAACTTTTCTTCCAAGGAGCAAGTGTCTTAGTTTCATGGCTGCAGTCACCATATGCAGTAATTTTGGAGCCCCCCAAAAATGAAATCTGTCACTGTTTCCATTGTTTCTCCATCTATTTGTCATGAAATAATGGGACCAGATGCCATGATCTTAGTTTTCTGAATGTTGAGTTTTAAGCCAAATTTTTCACTCTCCTCTTTCTCTGGATAGAAGTTAAATAAGAAAGGTGACAATATACAACCGTGATATATACCCCTTTCCCAGTTTGAAGCAGTCTTTTGTTCCATGTCCACTTCAGACTGTTGCTTGTTGACCTGCTTACATGTTTCTCAGAGGCAGGTAAGGTGGTCTGTTATTTCCATCTCTTGAAGAATTTTCCACTGTTTGTTGCGATACACACAGTGGCTCAGATGTTAAAGAATCTGCCTGCAATGTGGGAGACCTGGGTTTGATCCAAGGGTTGGGAAAATACCTTGGAGAAGGGAAGAGCTAACAGTTGCACTCATCGCACATGCTAGTAAAGTAATGCTCAAAATTCTCCAAGCCAGGCTTCAGCAATACGTGAACCGTGAACTTCCTGATGTTCACGCTGGTTTTAGAAAAGGCAGAGGAACCAGAGATCAAATTGCCAACATCTGCTGGATCATGGAAGAAGCAAGAGAGTTCCAGAAAAAACATCTATTTCTGCTTTATTGAGTATGCCAAAGCCTTTGACTGCGTGGATCACAGTAAACTGTGGAAAATTCTGAAAGAGATGGGACTATCAGACCACCTGACCTGCCTCTTGAGAAATCTGTATGCAGGTCAGGAAGCAACAGTTAGAACTGGACATGGAACAACAGACTGGTTCCAAATAGGAAAAGGAGCAGGTCAAGGCTGTATATTGTCACCCAGCTTATTTAACTTCTATGCAGAGTACACCTTGAGAAACCCTGGACTGGAAGAAACACAAGCAGGAATCAAGATTGCTGGGAGAAATATCAATAACCTCAGATATGCAGATGACCCCACCCTTATGGCAGAAAGTGAAGAGGAGCTACAAAACCTCTTGATGAAAGTGAAAGAGGAGAGTGAAAAAGTTGGCTTAAAGCTCAACATTCAGAAAACGAAGATCATGGCATCTGGTCCCATCACTTCATGGGAAATAGATGGCGAAACTGTCAGACTTTATTTTTGGGGGCTCCAAAATCACTGCAGATGGTGACTGCAGCCATGAAATTAAAAGACACCTACTCCTTTCAAGAAAAGTTATGACCAACCTAGATAGCATATTCAAAAGCAGAGACATTACTTTGCCGACTAAGGTCCATCTAGTCAAGGCTATGGTTTTTCCAGTAGTCATGTATGGATATGAGAGTTGGACTGTGAAGAAAGCTGAGCGCCGAAGAATTGATGCTTTTGAACTGTGGTGTTGGAGAAGACTCTTGAGAGTCCCTTGGACTGCAAGGAGATCCAACCAGTCCATTCTGAAGGAGATCAGCCCTGGGATTTCTTTGAAAGGAATGATGCTAAATCTGAAACTCCAATACTTTGGCCACCTCATGTGAAGAGTTGACTCATTGGAAAAGACTCTGATGCTGGGAGGGATTGGGGCAGGAGGAGAAGGGGACGACCAAGAATGAGATGGCTGGATGGCATCACTGACTCGATGAACGTGAGTCTGAGTGAACTCCAGGAGTTGGTGATGGACAGGGAGGCCTGGTGTGCTGCGATTCATGGGATCGCAAAGAATCGGACATGACTGAGTGACCGAACTGAACAGAACCACTCAGTATTCTTGCCTGGAAAATTCCATGGGCAGAGGAGCCTGGTGGGCTGCAGTTTATGTGGTCAAAAAGAGGCAGACAGGGCTTAGTGACTTTTACTCTCTATCTCACCCTTCTAATTTTTCAGAAGTGTCTGAAAAAATGAACTTTCTATCAAGTGTATGCACATTGGTGACTTTTGAGGGAGAAGAATAGAACTTCTAAAAGAAAGTCACGTGGAATATAGATTATATGGTGTTTCTCCATAGACTGTGTGTGCATGCATACTCAGTAGTGTCCAATTCTTTATGATCCCACGGATTGTGGCCTACCAGGTTCATCTATCCATGGGATTCTCCAGGCAAGAATACTGGAGCAGGTTGCCATCTCCTACTCCAGGGGATCTCCTTGACCGAGGGATCGAACCCATGTCTCTTGCATTCCTTGCATTGGCAAGTGGATTCTTTACTGCTGCAGCACCTGGGAAACCCTATACTTAAGGTATTTATGGGAAAATCTGAACAAACTTTTTTAACTTAGTTTAATAATATTTGCTCTCAAAATGGAGGTGAGGTCATGTAATTCTGTTTATATTGCTTCCCCAAAAGTGTAGATCTCATCAAACACCTAATGATATCATAATTTTCAAATGTTTTGATTAAGTAAGCATCAACACTGTTACAGCAATGTAACCAAGATGGCATATAGTTTTCACAGATAACTCTGAAATTAAGGATTTTTAAGAGTTGTTTAGATCTTAAATGAAAGGATGATTAAGCCTATTGGAAACTGACTTCAGGGCCTCTTAGGAAAATCCCAGCAAGCCTGCAGGGAGCCCTCTCTCACTCCCAGAAAGAGGGAGACTTTCATTCTGGCAAAGCATCCATCAGTTTTATGGAGTTAGAGCTGAGGAGAGGGGTGATCTCATGGGTCCTACTGCAGGTCAGTTGGGTCCTACTGAAAGTCAGTTCCTCTCTAAGACCTCAGATCAAGTGCTCAGGTGCATGTGAGTAACAGCGCCCTCCCTTCTGGACCCAGCAGATAATGAAAGTAAGATCAACTTCCCTGGTGATCCAGTGGTTGAGACTTCAACTTCTAATGCAGGGGATATACGTTCCATCCCTAGTCAGGGAGGTAGGATGCCAGAAGCCTCATCGCCAAAGAGCCAAAACATAAATATTGCTACAAATTCAATAACAACTTTAAAAATGGACCACATAAGAAAGAATCTTTAAAAAATAAAAGGTCAGCTGGAGACGACTTATTTCTGAGCTACTAACCAGATATTTCTGTCCTGCATATTTCAGTCAGCTCTGGTGCCTGAGGTCTGGGCAAGGGAGCAGCTACCAGCAGGAATTTTTTTAGTGGCCTTAATAAGTGAAGTCGCTCAGTCGTGTCTGACTCGTTGCTACCCCCACGGTCTGTGGCCTGCCAGGCTCCTCCATCCATTGAATTTTCCAGGCAAAAGTACTTGAGTGGGTTTCCATTTCCTTCTCCAGGGGATCTTCCCTACCCAGGGATCAAACTCAGGTCTCCTACATTGTAGGCAGACTCTTTACCGTCTGAGCCACCAGGGAAGCCCCATAGTTAAGTGGCCTTAACTAAGTTTAAATACGTATTGTATGGAGAACAAAGCTGATTATCACTTGAAGTGGCTGCTAAAGGGAATCTCAAAATATGTGAACCAGGAGAGCTAACAATGATGTAGAGACATCAACTGAAGATCAGATCACCAACCACAGCAACAATAGGCATTTGTTGTGGTTTTACCTTGCCCCATTTTTCTTGGGGGAAAAATCAAGTGTGTGTGTATGTGTGCGTGCTTGCATGCACATGTGCACATGCATGTGTGGGATTGTGCAGGAGGATGTAAATAGTAAGAAATCTTATGTAAAACTCTAGCATGGGTGTAAATTCTCAGGATTCTTCTGGAACAACACTATCCATTGATCCTTGTCCTTAATTCATTACAATGAGTTGTTATTTCAATGACAATATTTGCTTTATTGTAGTAAGATTTGACAATTAAAAGCACATACTGTGAGAACAGAGAGCCATAAGAAATCTTAGAACTCACATTATGAACAATAAGTTCTTTGTGGGAAATTTTTGCCAATCCACATATTCATCCTATAAATTTATATTTCATTATTTTTAACGAGTCATATCAGATAAAATAGACTTTAAAACAAAGGCTGTGAAAAGAGACAAAGAAGGACACAACATAATGATCAAAGGATCAATCCAAGAACAAGATATAACAATTATAAATATATATGCACCCATCATAGGAGCACCGCAATATGTAAGACAAATGCTAAGAAGTATGAAAGGGGAATTTAACAATAACACAATAATAGTGGGAAACTTTAATACCTCACTCACACATATGGATAGATCAACTAAACAAAATTAACAAGAAGACACAAACTTTACATGATACGATAGACCAGTTAGACCTAATTGATATCTATAGAACATTTCACCCCAAAACAATGAATTTCACCTTTTCCTCAAGAGCACATGGAACCTTCTCCAGGATAGATCACATCCTGGGCCATAAATCTAGCCTTGGTAAACTTAAAAAAAAAAAAATGAAATCATCCAAGATCTTTTCTGACCACAATGCATTTAGATTAGATCTCAATTACAGGAGAAAAACTACTAAAATTCCAACATATGGAGGCTGAACAACACGATACTGAATAACCGACAAATCACAGAAGAAATCAAAATATGCATAGAAATGAATGAAAATGAAAACACAACAACCCAAAACCTGTGGGACACTGTAAAAGCAATGCTAAGGGGAAGGTTCATAGCAATATAGGCATACTTCAAGAAACAAGAAAACAGTCAAATAAATAACCTAGCTCAAGGCCTGGCATGCTGCAATTCATGGGGTCGCAGAGAGTCAGACATGACTGAGTGATTGAACTGAACTGAACACCTAAAGCAACTAGAAAAGGAAGAAATGAAGAACCCCAGGGTTAGTAAAAGGAAATAAATCTTAAAAATTAGGGCAGAAATAAATGCAAAAGTAACAAAAGAGACTATAGCAAAAATCAACAAAGCCAAAAGCTGGTTCTTTGAGAAGATAAATAAAATTTACAAACATTAGGTAGACTAATCAAGAAAAAAAAGAGAGAAAAATCAAATCAATATAATTAGAAATGAAAATGGAAAGATCACAACAGACAACACAGAAATACAAAGGAGCACAAGAGACTACTACCAGCAACTATATGCCAATAAAATGGACAACTTGGAAGAAATGGACAAATTCTTAGAAAATTACAACTTTCCAAAACTGAATCAGGAAGAAATAGAAAATCGTAACAGATGCATCACAAGCAAGGAAATTGAAACTGTAATCAGAAATCTTCCAGCAAACAAAAGCCCAGGTCCAGACGGCTTCACAGCTGAATTCTGCCAAAAATTTAAAGAAGAGCTAACATCTATTCGTCTCAAAATTCTCCAGAAAATTGCAGAGGAAGGTAAACTTGCAAACTCATTCTGTGTGGCCACCATCACCCTAATACCAAAACCTGACAAAGATGCCACAAAAAAAGATAACTACAGGCCAATATCACTGATGAACATAGATGCAAAAATCCTTAACAAAATTCTAGCAATCAGAATCCAACAACACATTAAAAAGATCATACACCATGACCAACCGGACTTTATCCCAGGGATGCAAGGATTCTTCAATATCTGCAGATCAATCAGTGTAATATACCACAATAACAAATTGAAAAATAAAAGCCATATGATTATCTCAATAGATGAAGAGAAAGCCTTTGATAAAATTCAACATCCATTTATGATAAAATCCCTCCAGAAAGCAGGAATAGAAGGAACATACTTCAACATAACAAAAGCTATATGACAAACCCACAGCAAACTTTATCCTCAATGGTGAAAAATTGAGAGCATTTCCCCTAAAGTCAGGAACAAGACAAGGGTGCCCACTTTCACCACTACTATTCAACATAGTTTTGGAAGTTTTGGCCACAGCAATCAGAGCAGAAAAAGAAATAAAAGGAATCCAAACTGGAAAAAAAGAAGTAAAACTCTCATTGTTTGCAGGTGACATGATCCTCTACATAGAAAACCCTAAAGACTCTACCAGAAAATTACTAGAGCTAATCAATGAATATAGTAAACTTTCAGGATATAAAACCAACACACAGAAATCCCTTGCATTCCTATACACTAATAAGGAGAAAATAGAAAGAGAAATTAAGGAAACAATTCCATTCACCATTGGAATGAAAATAATAAAATACTTAGGAATATATTTACTTAAAGAAACTAAAGACCTATATATTGAGAACTAAAAAACACTGGTGAAAGAAATCAAAGAGGACACTAATAGATGGAGAAATATACCACCATGTTTATGGATCTGAAGAAATGTCTGCTTAGTTCTTTGGCCCATTTTCTGATTGGGTCGTTTATTTTTCTGGAATTGAGCTGCAGGAGTTGCTTGTATATTTCTGAGATTAATTCTTTGTCAGTTGCTTCATTTGCTATTATTGTTTCCCATTCTGAAGGCTGAATCAATGTAGTGAAAATGAGTATACTACCCAAAGCAATGTATAGATTCAATGCAATCCCTATCAAGCTACCAATGGTATTTTTCACAGAGCTAGAACGAATAATTTGACAATTTGTATGGAATTCAAAAAACCTCGAATAGGCAAAGCAATCTTGAGAAAGAAGAATGGAACTGGAGGAATCAACCTGCCCGATTTCAGGCTTTACTACAAAGCCACAGTCATCAAGATAGTGTGGTACTGGCACAAAGACAGAAATATAGATCAATGGAACAAAATAGAAAGCCCAGAGATAAATCCACACACCTATGGACACCTTATCTTTGACAAAGGAGGCAAGAATACACAATGGAGAAAAGACAATCTCTTTAACAAGTGGTGCTGGGGAAACTGGTCAACCACTTATAAAAGAATGAAACTAGAACACTTTCTAACACCATACACTAAAATAAACTTGAAATGGATTAAAGAGCTAAATATAAGACCAGAAACTATAAAACTCCTAGAGGAGAACATAGGCAAAACAGTCTCTGACATAAATCACAGCAGAATCCTCTATGACCCACCTCCCAGAATATTGGAAATAAAAGCAAAAATAAACAAATGGAATCTAATTAAAATCTTCTGCACAACAAAGGAAACTATAAGCAAGGTGAAAAGACAGCCTTCAGAATGGGAGAAAATAAGAGCAAATGAAGCAACTGACAAAGAATTAATCTCAGAAATATACAAGCAACTCCTGCAGCTCAATTCCAGAAAAATAAACAACCCAATCAGAAAATGGGCCAAAGAACTTAACAGACATTTCTTCCGATCCATAAACACGGTGGTATATTTCTCCATCTATTAGTGTCCTCTTTGATTTCTTTCACCAGTGTTTTTTAGTTCTCAATATATAGGTCTTTAGTTTCTTTAAGTAAATATATTCCTAAGTATTTTATTATTTTCGTTCCAATGGTGAATGGAAATGTTTCCTTAAGAAGACATACAGATGGCTAACAAACACATGAAAAGATGCTCAACATCACTCATTATCAGAGAAATGCAAATCAAAACCACAGTGAGGTACCATTTCACACCAGTCAGAATGGCTGCTCTCCAAAAGTCTACAAGCAATAAATAAATGCTGGAGAGGGTGTGGAGAAAAGGGAACACTCTTACACTGTTGGTGGGAATGCAAACTAGTACAGCCACTATGGAGAACAGTGTGGAGATTCCTTAAAAAACTGGAAATAGAACTGGCATATGACCCAGCAATCCCACTTCTGGGCATACACACCGAGGAAACAAGAATTGAAAGAGACACACATACCCCAATGTTCATCGCAGCACTGTTTATAATAGCCAGGACATGGAAGCAACCTAGATGTCCATCAGCAGAGGAATGGATAAGAAAGCTGTGGTACATATACACAATGGAGTATTACTCAGCCATTAAGAAGAATACATTTGAATCAGTTCTAATGAGGTGGATGAAACTGGAGCCTATTATACAGAGTGAAATAAGCCAGAAAGAAAAACACCAATACAGTATACTAACACATATATATGGAATTTAGAAAGATGGTAATGATAACCCTGTATGCAAGACAGTAAAAGAGACACAGATATCTAGAACAGTCTTTTGAACTCTGTGGGAGAGGGCAAGGGTGGGATGATTTGGGAGAATGGCATTGAAACATGTATAATATCATATGAGAAACGGATTGCCAGTCCAGGTTCAATGCATGGTACAGGATGCTCGGGGCTGGTGCACTGGAATGTCCCAGGGGGATAGTATAGGGAGGGAGGTGGGAGGGTGGTTCAGGATGGGGAACACGTGTGCACCTGTGGCAGATTCATGTTGATGTATGGCAAAACCAAAACAATATTGTAAATTAATTAGCCTCCAATTAAAATAAATAAACTTATATTAAAAAATTTTCATGTGCACTTCCTAAAAATTAGGAATTCTCTTATATGACTTCAGTTCAAAATCAGAAGTCTGTTCCAGTTTTGTACCTATAGAGTACAGATTGGCACAATATTGTAAATCAACTATGCTACAATTAAAATATAAAATTTTTAAAAATCACAAAAGTAATAGTAATATTTTGTCTAGTCTTTTTTCTTTAATAGTCTATTGTTGTTGTTTTGTAACCAAGTCATATCTTAACTCTTTTATGACCCCATGGACTATAGCCCACCAGGCCCCTAAGTCCATGGGATTTCTCAGGCAAGAATATCGGAGGGGGTTGCCATTTCTTTCTCCAGGGAATCTTCCTGACCTAGTGATCAAACCCATATCTAGTACATTGCAAGCAGATTTTCTACCACTGAGCTACCAGGGAAGCCCTATTATCTAGTCTACAGACATTCAAATGTTGAAACTGCATCATTAATTTCTTTAGAAAGAGAAAAAAAAAGTCTGAATCAGGATCCAATACATTTAGTTAGTGTTCCCTAAATTCCTTACTCCAGACCTGGTCCTTAGTGTGTTTCCCTGCTTTATTGATGACTCTTTGGAAGTACTGATGCCATTTTGTAAAAAAAATAAAAATAAAAAAAAATAAAAAACCCCCACAAAACCCTCTTTATTTGCATTTGTGTGGTATTTCCTCCAGATTTGCAATTTAAGGGACTATCACAGATGTGATACGTGTCTGTCTCCACATCAGTGAATCATATCAGGAAGTGCAGGATGTCTGCCAGGACTCAGTCTTTTTTGGTGTTTAGGGTGGATCAACATGCCACCTTCCCACAAAACGTGGACAATAAGTTAGAGTATTATGAATCAGTAAGTCCAATGTTGGTATACTTTTAGTTTTGAGTTGACACTGAATTTCTAACTTTCATTTGCTTTCCTAAATATCATATTTGGAGATAATCAGTATTTTTGTATATATACACATTACATTTCACTGTATATAAATAATGTGTATAATACTGTACATGCAGCATATAAAAATAGCTATGTTTAATATCAGTATATTAATATATACACATGGTGAATATATACACATTTGTGGATATATAAATACATATATATAATTTTTGAGTGTGTATTTCATAGTTCAGTTCAGTTGAGTTCAGTCGCTCAGTTGTGTCCAACTCTTTGTGACCCCATGAATTGCAGTACGCAAGGCCTCCCTGTTCATCACCATCTTCCGGAGTTCACTCAGACTCACGTCCATCGAGTCCGTGATGCTATCCAGCCATCTCATCCTTGGTCGTCCCGTTCTCCTCCTGTCCCCAATCCCTCCCAGCATCAGAGTCTTTTCCAATGAGTCAGCTCTTCGCATGAAAGTACTGGAGTTTCAGCTTTAGCATCATTCCTTCTAAAGAAATCCCAGGGTTGATCTCCTTCAGAATGGACTGGCTGGATCTCCTCACAGTCCAAGGGACTCTCAAGAGTCTTCTCCAACACCACAGTTCAAAAGCATCAATTCTTCGGTGCTCAGCCTTCTTCACAGTCCAACTCTCACATCCATACATGACCACAGGAAAAACCATAGCCTTGACTAGACGGACCTTAGTCGGCAAAGTAACGTCTCTGCTTTTGAATATACTCTATAGGTTGGTCATAACTTTTCTTCCAAGGAGTAAGCGTCTTTTAATTTCATGGCTACAGTCACCATCTGCAGTGATTTTGGAGCCCCCCCAAAAACAAAGTCTAACACTGTTTTCACTGTCTCCCCATCTATTTCCCATGAAGTGATGGGACCAGATGCCATGATCTTCGTTTTCTGAATGTTGAGCTTTAAGCCAACTTTTTCACTCTCCTCTTTCACTTTCATCAAGAGGCTTTTTAGCTCCTCTTCACTTTCTGCCATAAGGGTGAGGTCATCTGCATATCTGAGGTTATTGATATTTCTCCCAGCAATCTTGATTCCTGCTTGTGTTTCTTCCAGTCCAGTGTTTCTCATGATGTACTCTGCACGGAAGTTAAATAAGCAAGGTGACAATATATAGCCTTGATGTACTCCTTTTCCTATTTGGAACCAGTCTGTTGTTCCATGGCCAGTTCTAACTGTTGCTTCCTGACCTGCATACAGATTTCTCAAGAGGCAGGTCAGGTGGTCTGGTATTCCCATCTCTCTCAGAATTTTCCACAGTTTATTGTGATCCACACAGTCAAAGGCTTTGGCATACTCAATAAAGCAGAAATGGATGTTTTTCTGGAAATCTCTTGCTTTTTCCATGATCCAGCGGATGTTGGCAATTTGATCTCTGGTTCCTCTGCCTTTTCTAAAACCAGCTTGAACATCAGGAAGTTCACGGTTCACGTATTGCTGAAGCCTGGCTTGGAGAATTTTGAGCATTACTTTACTAGCATGTGAGATGAGTGCAATTGTGTGGTAGTTTGAGCATTCTTTGGCATTGCCTTTCTTTGGGATTGGAATGAAACCTGACCTTTTCCAGTCCTGTGGCCACTGCTGAGTTTTCCAAAGTTCCTGGCATATTGAGTGCAGCACTTTCACAGCATCATCTTTCAGGATTTGAAATAGCTCTACTGGAATTCCGTCACCTCCACTAGCTTTGTTCGTAGTGATGCTTTCTAAGACCCACTTGACTTCACTCTTCAAGATGTCTGGCTCTAGATTAGTGATCACATCATTATGATTATCTGGGTCGTGAAGATCTTTTTTGTACAGTTCTTCTGTGTATTCTTGCCACCTCTTCTTAATATCTTCTGCTTCTGTTAGGTCCATACCATTTCTGTCCTTTATCAAGCCCATTTATAAGGGTTAAGAATTTTAAGATCTGTAAATATTAATATGCTAGTATAGGCATGAATGGAACATTATTTAGGTAAACGTGATCTTGTTTTTCTTTTTTTTTATGAACACAAATGTATTCCAATTTAGGAGAAACAGTATCATCTATGGGTGTTCGCAACCTTACGTTCTAATGTCTATGCTGAGTTTATGATGGCTCTAAGACTTTGGGTAAACTAATGAATTCTTCTAGGTAATGCTTTCCACCATTATTTAATAGAGATTGGAGAATATAATATCATAATTTTCCTTCCCTCCAAGGAGCTGTATGGGTAAAATTAAGCTAATATATAATATTGACTTTAATTAAAATTACTATAGAAACACAGTATTGCTTTATGAATCAATAGTTCACAAGGGAAGAGACCAGGCTGATAAATCAGGGAGAAATGTGACCCCCTCCCCCATTTATTTTGTTTCTCAATAAGTGGAGGTGGATGTTTCACTGAAAAATTACCATCTGCCTGCCATAAAATATTGGATCATTCTTTGAGAGAAGTGGACAAGTACAATTTTAGAATTGTGACACTGGCTTACTTTTTAATGTTTCAGTTATGAAGGACCTCTGCATAGATGAGAGACAGTAAGATATTGCTTCAGGGTTAATGGTTGGCTCATTTCTAAATATTCAAAACTCTTTGCAGGTAATAAAACTGCATGCCAGTTTGGTTGTTAACTCCACCTGCCTCTCATATATTTTTTGTAGCTAAGATCATTGAGCTCTCAGAGAATTTTTGTACTCTCCTCAATATTCAACATAATTGCTAATGCTTTTCCTGCAATGCTGTTACATCTCAATTTTCATAATGTTGGCTACTATTTTTATTCATAATGTTGGTTACTATTTTTACAGTTTATTTTTTTAAATCATCAATATCTCAAAAACCAACTATATGTCCAAGTGTCTTCTTTAAATCTGTACCAATCTCTTCCTTTGATTTAATTGTGGACTCACATGCTATATGAATGTCTTAGATGTATATGTACAATTTGCAGTCAGGTCCTAGGCTAAGTCTGCAAGTCTCTTTAAAGTTGTTCTCCACTTTCTATTTTTTCTGCTTGGCATTTATTTATTACTGAAGTATAGTTGATTTACAATTTCTGCTAATTTCTGCTCTACAGCAAAGTGATTCAGTTATATATATGTATGCAATTCATTTTTTCTATATCCTTTTCCATTATACTTTACCATAGGATATTAAACATAGTTCCCTGTGCTATACATTAGGCAACTGTTGTTTATTCATTCTATATATAATAGTTTGCATCTGCTAATCCCAAACTCCAAGCCCATCCCTTCCCCTTGACAACCACCAGTCTATTTTCTCTGTCCTTGATTCTTTTTCTGTTTCATAGATAGTTTCATTTGTGCCACATTTCAGATTCCACATAGACATGACATCATATGGTATTTGTATTTCTCTTTGTCTTACTTCACTTAGTATGATAATCTCTAGGCTCATCCATGTTCTGCAAATGGCATTATTTGATTCTTTGTATTGCAGAGTAATGCTTCATTTTATATATGTGCCAAATAATCTTCTTTATCTATTCCATTGTCAATGCACATTTATGTTGCTTCCATGTCTTGGCTATTATCAATAGTATTGCTATGAAAACAGGGGTACATGGATTTTTCTGCATTATAGATGTGTCTGGGTATATGCTCCCTTGCCTGGCAATAATTTAAGGTCTCACACCTTTTGTAATGGAAAGTTGTGGTGGCCTGCTGACAGCTCTCCCTAACTTCTTTGAGTGCTCATCTCAAGCTGCTGGAATCTTTCTAAAATACAGTTAAAATCATACCTGTGGCTGATTCATGTTGATATTTAGAAGAAAACAAAATTCTATAAAGCAAATATCCTTCTATTAAAAAATAAATTTTTTAAAAAGAAAAAAAAAAAAAGAATGCACTACCTTTTGCCCTCACCCTTTTACAAATCTCCCCTAAATACCAAGGGAGAGCCACTCAAGAAGGAGCACTTGATGCAGTGTATACAACACAAGCTCCAGACCTGGACATGAATTAAACTCTCTGTTCTGCTTTGGGCAATTTTTGAAACTCAGAAAGCCCTACTTCATTTGTCCTACAACCTATAGAACAGCTATAGAGGTAATGGGTTAAATCCCTTACATTACCCAGGGTCTCTCCTGATGCACTACTGACACTCCAGGTATTGTCCTTGCCTCTACACTAAAATCTCCCCATACTTTCCTGTTTGTTTGTTTGTTTTAACTTCTAGATTATACCAGCTTCTCTAATATCTCAGTTGGTAAAGAATCCACCTGCAATGTAGAAGACCCCGGTTTTATTCCTGGGTTGGGAAGATCCACTGGAGAAAGGATAGGCTACCCACTCCAATGATTTTGGGCTTCCCTTGTGGCCCAGCTGATAAAAAATCTGCCTGAAATGTGAGAGACCTCGGTTCAACCCCTGGGTTGGGAAGATCCCCTGGAAAGAGGAAAGGCTACCCACTCCAGTATTTTGGCCTGGAGAATTCCATGGACTGTATAGTCCATGGGGCCGCAAAGAGTCAGACATGACTGAGAGATTTTCACTTTCATGTTCATTTATACACATTGTTCTTTCTTGTTTCCTGCAAAGATGCCAAACGCTATGCCCCATTGACCTTCTTCTTTGTTTCTACAAATAGAATATTCTTTAGCTGTATGTCCTTTCCTGTTTCCTCACCTGTAAAAAGTTTATGGTTCCTTCAAGGGACATCACACACTCCAACTCTTGTGTGCATTAGTGTTTTGATTTCTTCCTAGCAGAATGTCCATTATTTCCTTGGAAACTGCACAGCAGTGTGTTCTTTTCTTATGTTATTTGGCACCTTTCACCTTGTATTCTGTTATTTGAATTTTTGTTCTCAAGCTCCACTTCAGATGGTTAGTCAACAAACACCGGAAAGTATCTGGCAATTTCACATGCTAGGAATTCAATAAATATTTATGTGACAGACTATGTTTTGCAGAAGTGTCTGCAGCCCTAACTGCCACTCCATGTGTGCTTATGCAACGTCACGTTGGCTAGTCCTCATTCAGAGCTGTGTGCCTTTCTCTACCCTCTTGAATATGGAAAGAAATTATGATAGCAGTAGTTTCCTCTTACCTGCGGGGGATATGTTCCAAGACCCCTAGTGAATGCCTGAAGCCTGGAGATTTACCAATAATAATGCACCTTGTTTGTGGTGTGTTTATTCTGATACTAACTGGTAGGTGGCATGTACAGCATGGATGCTGGAACAAAGTATGATTCCTGTTCTGGGCCGGAAAGAGCGAGAAGGCAAGAAGGCAAGAGATTTCATCACTCTGCACAGAATTGCATCCAGTTTAAAAATTATAAATGTTTATTGCTGGAACTGTCTATTTAAGATTGTCAGACTGCCATTGACTTTAGTTAAGAAATCACTGAAAGGAAAACACAGATAAAGGATTTAATGTAATTCTACAATTGTTTGATATAATTTGATATACCAGAGAAACCATCTGGACCTTGATTTTTTTATTTTTCTTTTTTAAGGTTTCTACAGATATGGTTAGTTAGTTAGTTAGTTAGTTTTTTTTTTTAACAGCTATGAGACTATTCAGTTACCTTGTATATTATTGGAGATAAGATTGGTAAATATCAATTAGTTCAACTGGTATTCAGATCTGGGTCCTCATTGCTATTTTATTTTTGTGTTTTCTTACTGCAGGCAGTGGAATCACTGGAGAATTCTCTTAACTGATTCTGTGGGCCTTCTTTTCTTTTTCTTTTTTTGTTATGGAATACCTATTTTAGTTTTGGCTGCAGGAACAAGGAATGCACTTTGTTCTTTCAGGTTCACAAGAATCTCCCAACACTGTCTGGAGCACAACCCTAACTCATCTTTCTGTTGCATGGTCCCTTGTACCTGCTTGGTTTTCAAACCCACAGGTGGTCCCGAGTCTTGCCTAGTACATTGCAGCCCAGCTGTTGCCTAAGGCACCGTGGAGGAATTCACCCAAAGATTGATTGCCCTTACTCCATGCTTCTCTGTCCCTTCTTGTTCCTGAGACTTCCATTTCCTCTCCATAATTGACCCTGACATCCTCAAGAGAGTGAGACTGTTGTGTTTTGCCTGGACTCAACTTCTCTCCACAGGGCAGTGAAAAGAGCCCTCAGGCAGGAATCCTGTCTGAATATGGCTCTACAATTATGTATTTTCCTTCTTTTAAGGATTATATTCCTGCATTAAAATTTCCCAACTTTACAGTAGTTTCCAGAAGGAGGCGTGTGTCCTGTACCCATCACTCCATTCTGGAAGGAGTGAGAAATTCCAGCTGAATCAACTCTGGTGATCAGTGGTTAATGAATACGAGTTTGTTTCCTTTCATATACATGTTTTGAAATATTTTTAACATTATATACAGTTCACATAATATTACTGTATGGATAAAATGAAGTACTAAGTTTATATAGCTACTAAGTTTATATAGCTACTAAGTTTACATCTGTTCTTAAGCTTATGATTCATATACTGATGGAAATCTCATCTCATTTTTAGAAAAATACAAATCAATGAGCAATACTAATTTGTCTTTCAGATATTACTTACTTGGTGGACACAATCACAACTGCTTCAATAGTTTTTATAGAAGAAAAAGCAGAACAATGAGGACTATACCTTCATGAAAACCTAGTCAGACCTTTATTTTTCTGAAAATAACATGCATCCCTCTGAAGTATATTTTAACAGAGTACCTTCAATGGGTCAGACCTGTAGGTGAGGTCCACTCCATAGGTGGGAAATAAATAAACTTTGGAGAGTAGAGCCATCTTGAATTCACATATACTCTCCTCTGCTAGTCTGAAAAAGCTGTTGAACATATTTCAAAGTATGGTTCTGTTTTTCACCCTACAGTTCTCCAAATTCAGAGTTAATAAATGAACAAATTAAACAAAATAGGATATAATGTAGCAAATGCTAAATCATTTCTAAGACTGGGAGTCTGAGGTCTTCAGTTCAGTCAGTTCAGTTCAGTCGCTCAGTCGTGTCCGACTGTTTGCGACCCCATGAACCACGCTAGGCCTCCCTGTCCATCACCAACTCCTGGAATTCACACAGACTCGCGTCCATTGAGTCAGTGATGCCATCCAGCCATCTCATCCTCTGTCGTCCCCTTTTTCTCCTGCCTCCAATCCCTCCCAGCATCAAAGTCTTTTCCAATGAGTCAACTCTTCACATGAGGTGGCCAAAGTACTGGAGTTTCAGCTTTAGCATCATTCCTTCCAAAGAAATCCCAGGGTTGATCTTCAGAATGGACTGGTTAGATCTCCTTGCAGTCCAAGGGACTATCAAGAGTCTTCTCCAACACCACAATTCAAAAGCATCAATTCTTCGGTGCTCAGCCTTCTTCACAGTCCAACTCTCACATCCATACATGACCACAGGAAAAACCATAGCCTTGACTAGATGGACCTTAGTCGGCAAAGTAATGTCTCTGCTTTTGAGTATGCTATCTAGGTTGGTCATAACTTTTCTTCCAAGGAGTAAGCGTCTTTTAATTTCATGGCTGCAATCACCATCTGCAGTGATTTTGGAGCCCGAAAAAATTAAGTCTGACACTGTTTCCATTGTTTCCCTATCTATTTCCCATGAAGTGATGGGACCGGATGCCGTATCTTCGTTTTCTGAATGTTGAGCTTTCAGCCAACTTTTTCACTCTCCTCTTTCACTTTCATCAAGAGGCTTTTTAGTTCCTCTTCACTTTATGCCATAAGGGTGGGGTCATCTGCATATCTGAGGTTATTGATATTTCTCCCAGCAATCTTGATTCCAGCTTGTGTTTCTTCCAGTCCAGCGTTTCTCATGATGTACTCTGCATAGAAGTTAAATAAGCAGGGTGACAATATACAGCCTTGACGTACTCCTTTTCCTATTTGGAACCAGTCTGTTGTTCCATGTCCAGTTCTAACTGTTGCTTCCTGGCCTGCATACAGATTTCTCAAGAGGCAGGTCAGGTGGTCTGGTATTCCCATCTCTTTCAGAATTTTCCACAGTTTATTGTGATCCACACAGTCAAAGGCTTTGGGATACTCAATAAAGCAGAAATAGATGTTTTTTTCTGGAACTCTCTTGCTTCTTCCATGATCCAGTGGATGTTGGCAATTTGATCTCTGGTTCCTCTGTCTTTTCTAAAACCAGCTTGAACATCAGCTTGAAGTTCACGGTTCACGTATTGCTGAAGCCTGGCTTGGAGAATTTTGAGCATTACTTTACTAGCATGTGAGATGAGTGCAATTGTGTGGTAGTTTGAGCATTCTTTGGCATTGCCTTTCTTTGGGATTGGAATGACAACTGACCTTTTGCAGTCCTGTGGCCACTGCTGAGTTTTCCAAATTTGCTTGCATATTAAGTGCAGCACTTTCACAGCATCATCTTTCAGGATTTGAAACAGCTCAACTGGAATAATGTAGCAAATGCTAAATCATTTCTAAGACTGGGAGTCAGAGGTCTTAGAAAATGTAAATACCAATTTAAATGAAACAGTATGTGGTATATTTGTACTAGTTGTTTTGGGAGCATATAAGCAATTGATTCAAATAAATTGCTTTTTAAATCTTATACTGAGCAGAGATCAGAATACCATACTTTAAAATTGAATACATTAAGAACTTTTAGCTTACTATTAAACTAATAAAATGTTTATTTTTAAAGGAACCATTTAAAATCATTTTTACTGTGGTGGGAAAATTATTTATGCTTATGTAATTAGTCCAAATTCATACAACATATCTTATTGATTTTCATTTTCTTCATTTTAAGGCCATATTTGAATTTCACTGATTTATTATGTGCTTTTAGATGCCACAAGAAAATTATGTGTGAGAGATTTTAAGTGAAAAGTGTGGTTGATAACACACATGTAATCTCAAATTTGCCTTTAAATACTTTAAGACAAGTTCTTTAAAAGTCTTCTATATTATTACTCTTATGTATCACCACTTATTTTACTCATCACAATATAAAGTTATTTCATATAAATTCCATGTTATATGTTTCATAGTATATTAGAAGAAAGAATGAAAAGATATACCCAAGTTTTCTCTGATGCTGACATTTTGAACATGTCATAATTTATGAAGAAATAATGAACACTTATATTACACAGCAAAACACTCCCAGAGATTTTCTCAGAGATCAAAACACAGCTCAGAGATTCAGATGAATACTTGGGCAGGCTCCATAAAGAAACTCTCAGAGGTAAGATTTAGTTATTAATAAGTAATTGAAAATTTCAAAGGTCACAGTTCTGGCAACAATTTGGTCTGTAAGCCAGGGCATGGAATACATTTATTTTCCAATTATCAGTTTACTTCACTAATGTTGTTTTAGAAAAGCCATGGACTTTTGTAGAGTATATTTTCTTTGGATATATTTTGCTATTAATGTTTAAAATATTTTTTTCTTTCTTTAAAAACAGTTTTATTGAGATGTGCTTGACATTTAAAACATAAAATTTGATAAAATTTGACGTATGTCAAGCATATGAAACCATCATCACAATGAAGATGATGAAAGTAAACCACCAAATCTAAAAGCTTTCTGGTGTATCTTTGTAATCTGTTACTCCTTTACCCTATAGGTTTTACAAATACATGAGATGTACTCTTTTTAAAAAATCACTTTGTTTAGTTATAGTTGATTTACAAAAAACTATGGATATTTAACGCATACAACTTGATGAGTTTGGAGACAAGGATACATCTGAGAAACCATCACAACAATCAGGCCATTAATGCATCCAACATCTCCAGACATTTTCTCCCATTCCCTATTTCTGACTTTTTAATTTTTTTGTTCTTTTATGGTCCAAACACAATGTAAGTGCTAAGCAAATATCTAGACTAGTATTTACAGTACTGAAATTTTGCAACTTTTGCTATTTCCCACCCACATCACTGCAACCCCTAATCACCACTGTTCTACTTTTGGTTCTGTGGACTTGACTGTTTTAGATTCCTTAAAATGGAGGGCTCAAACAATGTCTGTTCTTCTATATCTGCTTATTTCACTTGGCATAATATCTTCCATGTCCATCCATGTTGTCAAAAATAGTAATGACTCTTTTTTTCCTTTCTCTGCTTTATATATATATGTGTGTGTGTGTGTGTGTGTGTGTGTGTGTGTGTGTATGTGTGTGTATAATTTTCTTTATGCATTGCTTTAGCAATGGACATTTAAAACTTGTTTCCATACTTTGGCTATTGTGAACTACAATAAATGTGGGAATACATCTATCTCTTCAAAATCCTGACTTCCATTCCCTTAGATTTTGGGGAATTGCTGAATCAAATAGTAATTCTATTTTTAAAATTTGAAGAATCTCCACACTATTTCTGTAGACTTGCATTTCCCTGATGATTACCAATGTGGAACATCTTTCCACATACTTATGGGCCATTTGTATGTCTTTCTTTGGAAAAAATACTTGCCCATTTTGAAATCAAACTATTTATTCTTTTTGCTACTGAATTACAGGAGTTCTATGTTTCTTATATTACCCATTTGTCCCCTTATCAGACATATGATATACAAATATTTTCTCCCATTCCATAGGTTTTCATTGACTGTTTTTGTCACTGTGCAGAAACTTTTTAGTTTGTTGTAGTCCCACTAGTTTACTTATTTATCCTTATGTTTTCTTCTATCCATTTTATTATTCCATGTCTTAATGTTTAACTATTTAATCTATTTTAAGTTGATTTTTTCTATGGTGTGACATAAGGGTTCATTTTCATTCTTTTGTGTGTGGATATCTAATTTTACTACCATTGTTTGTTGAAGAGACCACTTTTTTCCCATTGTATGTATTTGACACACTTGTTGAAAGGTCAGGAGATCATACAGGGTGAATTTATTTTCAGTTATCTCTATTTTGTTCTATTGATATGTATGTCTGTTTTTATGGCAGTACCAGGCTATTTTGATTGCTGTGGTTTCATAGCATATTTTCAAATAAGGAAGTCTATCTCCTTGTTCTTCTTGCTCAAAGTGTTTTTGGTTATTCGGGGGCTTTTGTAGTTCCAAATTAATTTTATGATTGTTTTCTATTTCTGTATAATATAGATAAATATAAAGATCATAATGCTCATATTATCAGTTAATCAAAAATGTTTATTTACAGATAACATGACTGCCCACTTTAGCCCTCTAATACTCATTCCTGGTTCCTATTTTCTGTACTACATAGCCCACACATAAGAATAAGGCATTTAAAGTTTTTACTATCAGAATCCAGTGTACTTCTCCAGCATCATTTCCCACCACTATCTCTGTATAGCATCTACTCGTAAGAGAATATTTAATGTTTCAATCACATGTGCTATATTTCCATTTCCACCTGTTGTTTACACTTTCGTTCAAATTGAAATTAACATTTCAGGCTCTATCTGAAAAAATAGCTTTCATTTTCTAGGTTGAGTTCTAATATTACTTTATTTATGATTAAAATTAATAGTTAGAAACTAGTGCTAGTTTTAATCACAAAAAAGTACTGTATGTGTCAAGTCACTTTCACTTTCACTTGAAATATTACTTTGTGATTAAAATTAATGGTTAGAAATTACTGACCTTCTCTATGTGTCAGGAAGTAAGCATGAAATTTCACATCTGATTCATTATCTCTGTAAAAGAGGCATTCTTGCCTGCAGGTGTATGAAGTACATAAGAATGGGTAAATTACACCCCAAGTCACAGTGCCTTAACCAGTTTACAGGTATTTCTGACACTATAGCCTATTCTTATCTCCCTAAAACATTTGGGCTCCCAACCATACTTTCCCTCCATAACAACCTCATCTCACTTTCCACAAAAAATGCACTTTATTGCTTCCTCATCTCTGCTGAGAATGTTCTCATAGTTCATAGTGCTGAATTAATACTTCAGAGCACTTTGATAATTAGTTATTCAGGTGTGTAACTCTTTGAATAGATTGTGAAATCATGGAGGCCATTACCATTTTGTTTTACTCAGGGCCAAAAATTCCAAAAAGCCACAGAGAAATTTTCAGGAACTATTTGTGGAATCCTCAGACTTTATGATTTCTGTTTTAATAGAGAAATTATTGATGAATATTTGGAATTTATGATAACAGTATTTATCTTTCTATCAAAGAAAAAAGCAATTTGAGAGGGTCCAATAAAATATTCTTAGAAAGGAATATTCATAACATCCAGTGGTAATCAGGCATTACATTTCAGTTGTAGCTTTAAAAATGAAGCTTGAAATATTCTGCAAAGAAACCAAATTCACAAAGAGCAAATATGAATAAGACAGAACAGATAGCTAATATAACTTGTTTGGAAATCTATAGCAGTGTAAACATATTATTTGATTTCTCATGTAATAGCTCTGACAGATATGAAATTAATTTTAAACCCTTGAGATAGTTCAATTTTTGAGTCTTTTGTTTCTCCTCTAATCTTCACTAAAATACTGTTTTAAAAAGTCATACTAGCAAAATACAGTGTAATGGCTATCATAGATCATTTATCTGAGAGGACACTTTCCTAAAAATTATCCTTTTCCATCTGAAATGCATCTTGCTGCAATCGACCCAGGATTAATTGATTATAGTGCCCAGGCAAAGTGATGTTCATTCATTTTGATCAAAGGAAAAAGATGAGCCTGTGACTGATCACTGAAGGATTTTTCTTTCAAATATCTCCTATTTTTAAATTTGGCTATACATATCTACTTTCATTTGGGCTTTCTGAATACTAATAAACCTCAGTGTCTAATACATGCCCAACAGGGATATTTAGCACATGTGATACAGTCAAAGAGAAATTCAGTTTCTTTTCCAGTTAAATCCCTTGCTGTCCAAATTTCTATCTTTTCCACTTTTCTCTTTCAGTTCAGTTCAGTTGATCAGTCATGTCCAACTCCTTGCAACCCCATGGATTGCAGCATGCCAGGCTTCCCTGTTCATCACCAAGTCCCAGAGGTTGCTCAAACTTATCTCCATTGAGTCGGTGATGCCATCCAGCCATCTCATCCTCTGTCATCCCCTTTTCCTCCTGTTCCCAATCCCTCCCAGGATCAGGGTCTTTTTCAGTGAGTCAGTTCTTTCCATTAGGTAGCCAAAGTATTGAAACTTCGGTTTCAGCATCAGTCCTTCCAATGAATATTCAGGACTGATTTTCTTTAGGACAGACTGGTTGGATCTCCTTGCAGTCCAAGGGACTCTAAAGAGTCTCCCCTAACACAACAGTTCAAAACCATCAATTCTTAGGCCCTCAGGTTTCTTTATAGTCTAACTCTCACATCCATACATGACTACTGGAAAAACCATAGCTTTGATTAGATGAATCTTTGTTGGCAAAGTAATGTCAGTTCAGTTCAGTTCAGTTCAGTCACTCAGTCATGTCCAACTCTTTGCGACACCATGAACTACAGCACGCCAGGCCTCCCTGTCCATCACCAACTCCCGGAGTGGCAATGGCAACCCACTCAAGTACTCTTGCCTGGGAAATCCCATGGACGGAGGAGCCTGGTAGGCTGCAGTGCATGGGGTCGCTAGGAGTCGGACACGACTGAGCGACTTCACTTTTACTTTTCACTTTCGTGCATTGGAGAAGGAAATGGCAACCCACTCCAGTATTCTTGCCTGGAGAATCCCAGGGATGGGGGAGCCTGGTGGGCTGCAGTCTCTGCGGTCGCACAGAGTCGGACACGACTGAAGTGACTTAGAGGCAGCAGCAGCAGCAGCAGCAGCATGTCCATGGCGTCGGTGATGCCATCCAGCCATCTCATCCTCTGTTGTCCCCTTCTCCTCCTGCCCCCAATCCCTCCCAGCATCAGGGTTTCTTCCAGTGGGTCAAATCTTCACATGAGGTGGCCAAATTATTGGAGTTTCAGCTTTAGCATCATTCCTTCCAAAGGACTGATCTCTTTAGGATGGACTGGTTGGACCTCCTTGCAGTCCAAGGGACTCTCAAGAGTCTTCTCCAACACCACAGTTCAAAAGCATCAATTCTTTGGTGCTCAGCTTTCTTCACAGTCCAACTCTCACATCCATACATGACCACTGGAAAAACCATAGCCTTGACTAAATGGATCTTTGTTGGCAAAATAATGTTCTGCTTTTTAATATGCTTATCTAGGTTGGTTATAACTTTTTCTTCCAAGGAGTAAGCGTCTTTTAATTTCATGGCTACAATCACCATCTGCAGTGATTTTGGAGCCCCCCAAAATAAAGTCTGACACTGTTTCCACTGTTTCCCCATCTATTTTTCCATGAAGTGATGGGACTGGATGCCAAGATCTTAGGTTTTCTGAATGTTGAGGTTTAAGACAACTTTTTCACTCTCCTCTTTCAGTTTCATCAAGAGGCTCTTTAGTTCCTCTTCACTTTCTGCCATAAGGGTGGTGTCATCTGCATATCTGAGGTTATTGATATTTCTCCCGGCAATCTTGATTCCACCTTGTGCTACATCCTGTCCAGCATTTCACATGATGTACTCTGCATATAAGTTAAATAAGAAGGGTGACAATATAAAGCCTTGATGTACTCCTATCCCAATTTGGAAATCAGTCTGTTTTTCCTTGTCCATTTCTAACTCTTGCTTCTTGACCTGCATACAGATATCTCAGGAGGCAGTTAAGGTGTTATGGTGTTTCCATCTCTTTAAGAATTTTCCAGTTTATTGTGATGCACAGAGTCAAAGGCTTTGGCATAGTCAATAAAGAAGAAGTAGATGTTTTTTCTGGGAACTCTTGCTTTTTCTATGATCCAATGAATGTTGGTAATTTGATCTCTGGTTCCTCTGCCTTTTCTAGAGCCAGCTTTAACATCTGGAAGTTCTTGGTTCACATCCTGCTGAAGCCTTGCTTGGAAAATTTTGATCATTATTTGCTAGTGTGAGAGATGAGTGTAATTGTGCAGTAATTTGAACATTATTGGGCATTGCCCTTCTTTAGGATTGGAATGAAAAACTGACATTTTCCAGCCCTGTGGCCATTGTTGAGTTTTCCAAATTTGCTGGCACACTGAGTGCAGCAGTTTTAGCAGCAACATCTTTTAGGATTTCAAATACCTCAACTGGAATTTCATCACCTCCATTAGCTTTGGTCATAGTGATGCTTCCCTAAGGCCCACTTGACTTCACAGTCCAGGATGTCTGGCTCTAGGTGGAGGAGTGATCACACCGTCGTGGTTATCTGTGTCATGAAGATCATTTATGTATATTTTCTGTGCATTCTTGCCACTTCTTCTTAATAACTTCTGCTTCTGTTAGGTCTGAAGCATTTCTGTCCTTTATTATGTCCATCTTTGCATGAAATGTTCCCTTAGTATCTCTCATTTTCTTAAGGAGCTCTCTAGTCTTTCCCATTCTATTGTTTTCCTCTATTTCTTTGCACTGATTACTGAGGTAAGCTTTCTTACTTTCCTTTTCTCCTTTGCTTTTAGCTTCTCTTCTTTTCTCAGCTATTTTAAGGCTTCCTCAGACAACCATTTTGCCTCTCTGCATTTATTTTTCTTGGGGATGGTCTTGATCCCTGTCTCCTGTACAATGTCCTGAGCCTCTGGTCATAGTTCTTCAGGCACCCTGTCTGTCAGATCTAATTCCTTGAATCTATTTGTCACTTCTACTACATAAAGAAGTAAGCCAGAAAGAAAAACACCAATACAGTATACTAACACATATATATGGAATTTAGAAAGATGGCAATGATGACCCTGTATGCAAGACAGCAAGAGACACAGATGTGTAGAGCGGACTTTTGGACTCAGAGGGAAAGGCAGAGGGTGGGATGATTTGGGAGAATGGCATCAAAACATGTATACTATCATGTAAGAAATGAATCGCCAGTCTATGTCCGATGCAGAATACAGGATGCTTGGGGCTGGTGCACAGGGATGACCCAGAGAGATGTTATGGGGAGGGAGGTGGGGGGGGGGTTCATGTTTGGGAACGCATGTACACCCATGGTGGATTCATGTCAATGTATGGCAAAACCAATACAGTATTGTAAAGTAAAATAAAGTAAAAATTAAAATTTAAAAAAAAGAAAAAGAAATTGTTTTTCTTTATGAAACTGTATTTTTTTACACAAAATTGAAATTTTTGGAAGAGTTGAAGCCACAGCTTAATTCTCAGAGAAAGAAAAAAAAAAAAAAAGGCTGTATGGTTTCTTTAAAAATGCAGTCTTCAATAAAACCATGCAGCCAGTAAGTTTCATTAGAAAGTGAAGTCGCTCAGTCGTGTCTGACTCTTTGCGACCCTGTGGACTGTAGCCCACCAGGCTCCTCCATCCATGGGATTCTCCAGGGAAGAATACTGGAGTGGGTTGCCATTTCCTTCTCCAGGGGTCTTCCTGACCCAGGGATCGAACCCAGGCCTCCCGCATTGCGGGCAGATGCTTTAACCTCTGAGCCACCTAGGAAGCCCAAGTTTCATTATATATAATGCCTATTTGATATTGTGCAGATTGTGATATGTACATGGACGTAAGCGCTGAAACAGCAGTGTTAAATAAGATGGAGCAAAGAAGCATTCCTTTATTATTTAAATATATTCTCCATCATATAGCTATATGAGATATGAAATCAATCAGGGGAATTATGTGAATTTAAAAGGCAAAAATAAAGAACAATGTGGTTATTTTCATTTATTTTCACTGGTTTTCCCCTACAGCTTTTCATACAGATCTGAAATATCATTGAAAAACTTACATAGCTCCAAATAACATAAATGCAAGACTTTACTCCTTTGTGTAATATATCTACTGTGTTCATGTCTTTTGTTTTAAAAAGTAAAACATTTACATTCATTCTATATCTTTAAAATTAGGTTAAAGGATAAAGATTCAAGTAAAATTAGCCTTACATCAGTGTTAGAATTTTTTTCTTTTTACATACAGCAAATAAACCTGAGCTAAGAAAAATCATAGCTCATGAATACAGCATTCTCACAGCAGTGAAATAAGTAGTACAAATTAACTCTGAGGCATAGATCCAGAGCAGGTCTCTTTGGATGCTACTTGCTTTATTTTTCCTACAAGGGTCTTATTTTAAGCAAGGATGAGCAGTGGGTGTTTGATGGAATAGCAAGCAGGGGAAGTTATTTTTTCCTAAGTATTTGAAATGCATTGAGTGACCCCAGGTTACCTCTGTCTTTTTGGCTATTTCCTTGGTCAAGTAATGCCATGTAGGACAAACACCATGGGAGGAACTCTCAAAGGTCCTATATCAAAAGATTCAGTGGCATCAGCTCAGTTCTTCTGCCTTTCCTCGTATATTACAGTAAGTTCCCTACAACCTTCAAGTGGTGAACTATTAAAGATGCAAACGTTCATCCGGTTACTGAAAAGAAACCTGAACCTCTGCCATCCACGTCAGGCATGTGAGAAATTGCACCTTGCCCTCCATCTCCTATTGCTGATGATCCTTCAGCCCCAGGATCTCCCACCTCTTCTCCCTCCTCTGGTCAGTAACTCTTCTTGCTGGTTCACTTGATGCCAGCCCCTGGTTGCCAGCCATTGTACAGTACCACTGTATTTTTTAAAGATACTGTACAATTAAAAATGTTTCCTTTATTTTCTGTATTTGTTTTTATGTATTAGTGGCCTGAAAAGTATTAGAGTATAAATCTACTACTGTACAGAACTATATAGCTGATTGTGTTATTTGGGTACCTAGGTTAACTTCGTTGGACTTAGGAACAAATTAGAGTTAGGAACATGCTCTCAGAATGGAACTCATTCGTTTTTAGGGAACTTACTGTATCGAATTTGACTCTCAGAACTGCAGGGGTAGATTTTATTCTTTCTAATATATATATTTGAAATTAAGCATCATATGCAAGAATAAAATAGATAATTGCTAATTAACTATAGTTAATTGCTTTTGCCAAGACTTAAACCCAAATTATATCATCCCCAGTTTAATTTTCTTTCCACCATATTACATCTGTTGTGACACATTTAGTAAACACAAGTGGAAGATAATTTAAAAGCAATATTTTTGTCCTTAAAACAGTTTTGAAATTTAACTTTAGAATGCCTATTTTTCTCATGCAAAACTGTACCTGGGATAAATTTAATGATTTACTCCTGAAATTAGTGGTGGTCAGATATCCATATGTTTCTTGGGTTGCAGAGTCTGTATAGTGATATTTTTCTGTAGTAAGTATTCACTGGGAAGTTAGAATTTTATACAATTACACACTGCATAACCCTGTAAAGCAAGTCTGGAAATTTTAAATTAAATCTGGTTTTTGAGCAGAGCCAATCACACATGTGGGGGATGGATAGACATTTATAGGAATATATGAAATATTAATGAAATAATGACTAATTTAATATTAAAAAGTTGAAACTTTGTTTATGACTTCACAAGCATCATAAAATTTAATTAAAACATTAATAACCAATATTTAACAAGGAACCAAATGTATTATCTTAAGCATAATCCAATAAATTTTTTTCAGTAAAAATGGAAATATTTAGCTATGAATGCATTTTGGAGATTACCAAGTTAATAACATTAACTTTACACAGCTAATTGATTAATAGATTATTTCTAAAAGGTGACAGAGAGGAAAACAAAACCAAACAAACCAAAAGAAAAGAGAATATAATGGAAGCTAAAATCTTCTGGGCCAATAGTCAGGGCCATTGTTCTCTATTAAGACTGCTGCTGCTGCTGCTGCTAAGTCACTCCAGTCGTGTCCGACTCTGTGATCCCATAGACTGCAGCCCACCAGGCTCCCCCGTCCCTGGGATTCTCCAGGCAAGAACACTGAAGTGGATTGCCATTTCCTTCTCCAATGCATGAAAGTGAAAAGTGAAAGTCAAGTCGCTCAGTCGTATCCGATTCTTAGCGACCCCATGGACTGCAGCCTACCAGGCTCCTCCGTCCATGGGATTTTTCAGGCAAGAGTACTGGCTGCAGAGGTGAGATTATGTCTTTTTAATTTTTTCTTTCTAACTTCTTGAATTATCCCCTTTGCTCTCTCATTCATATATGTGTGTACATGTATGTGTTATTATCTATATGTGTATACTGTGAGTGTCTGTGTGTCTAAACATCCTCCATTCTCAAATTAAGCAACTCTATATCACATACGATATAATTTGTTACACTGTTCAACTGGCGTTTGAAATTTTTTGGTTGTTGAATCCATCATTTTTTTTCTTTACCAGGTTTTCATAAACCTTCACTGAGTCAATTCTTTACTAAACATTCATCCTCAAATACTGCAAATCATTCCAAAATCCACAGAAAAGGTCATGTGTCTTTGCAATATGCTTCATACCATCATGTTCCCTGCCTTAATGTATTTACAACAATTAATTTCTCCATTAGTTTTGTGATACTATAATTTGATTAATGGCTGGATTTCTGACTAATATAAGGAATAGTGAAGGTAGGGAGAATATCAACTTTTGCCCATCTTTTATCACCCAATGCTCAAAATAATATCTGGAATATTGAATATGTTAATGAATATCTGTTAAGTGAAAAATATTTACTATTTCTAGTTTTATTGTTAACCTCTTCTTTCTTAATATTTATAATGAACATTCTTATAAATGTCAGTAGGCTATTTTCAATTTAAATTGCACATAAAAAGATTATAATATTTTAAGTAATGCAAAATACAGAGCTTTTTATTTGTCCTTAAATCATGTTTGATAATATTTATGCCATATTTTATATTTTGTCATGGCTTTGTTCTTCCAAAAAAGACATTCCAGTTTTGTAGCCTGCTCATCTGGAATTGATAGTCAATTTTATCATTCTAAGTTGAAATTTTCATAATGTAATAAGCTTTCTTTTTGGTGTCAGCTATGAAAAAAATGTTTAGAAAAATTAAGTGGTTCAGTATATATACATACAAAGGGTGTGGAGTTACCAGGGTTTTCTATTTGATTTAAACTGGCTGAAATTTTATTTTAAGTTGTATTCAGTAATATAGGAGTAATAACAATAGTATTATAGATGCCAATCTACTTTGATTGTTTAGAAGTTGATATTTCTTGGGCCACCTAACTTCTCTATGACAGCACTTTGGGTACCTTAGGATGATAACTAAAAGTTTATTCCTTTATTTACTGTCATTAATATGGCTGTTGGATTTATGAATAGTGCTAATTTGCATATTCAACAAATATTTATTGGGCTTCTACTATGCATGAATCTGACAGTTCCCTAGATTTAGTATCATCATAATTGAATTTTAGCAAGAACTGCAGGCATCATCTGACTAAATACACAATTAGTTACCAGTTTGCAATTGTTGCAAAAGAGAAATATAGGTTCCTGTGAGATCATCAAATGTGTAATTACTGAATTTCAGAGGTTAGGAAAGATCTTCTTGATCATGGGACTATTGAGATAAGGAACTGAGTGTGTGCATGCTCAGTCGTGTCTCACTCTGCAACCGCATGGACTGTAGCCTGCTAGGCTCTTCTGTCCATGGAATTTTCCAGGCAAGTATACTGGAGTGGGTTGTCATTTCCTTCTCCAGGGCATCCTCTCAACTCAGGAATCCAGCCCACATCTCCTGAATTGGCATGCAGATTCTTTACTGCTGAGCCACCAGGGAAATCCTGAAGTTAATGACAGAAGTCCATTGTCTGTTTTAATGATAGTTGAAACTCTGGATCCTAGAACAGTGCCTTGCTGTGAGACATTAAAAAAGTGAATCTGAAATATGAAAGATTATCTGTTATACCCCTTTATTTAAAAATTTTCATCTAACCATTTTAAGATATAATTCATATACTCTACAATTCAGTCATTTAAATTGTATAATTAGGTGACTTTAGTGCCTTTGAAGAATTGTGCAACCCCAAATGGTTTTAAAATATTTTAATCACCTTCATCAAAGACTTGGCACCCATTACATGTCTATTCCCCCATTTGTCATTTGTTGTTGTTGCTTTTTACTTGCTGAGTCTTGTCTGACTCCTTGAGACCCCCATGGACTGTACCGACTCCTCTGTCTATGGGATTTCCCAGCAAGAAATACTGGAGTGGGTTGCCATTTCCTTCTCCAAGGGATCGTCCCAACCCAGGGGTTGAACCCAAGTCTCCTGCATCTTCTTGCACTGGCAAGCAGATATTTAACCACTGAGTTACCTGAGAAGCCCTAAGGAATTAAGGAATGTGTCAAAAGTGGAGCTGGGTGAATTTGAGGAGGGTATTCTCCCAGCAAAGAGAAAAGTAGGATTTGTACATGAAGATTCACTATTCAGGTTGGAACTAAGTGTGGGCATTGAAACAATAAGAGGGATTTTGGGCTATTGTTACACAGATTGCAAAGATTTAAAGGATCGCAGCAAAAAAAGCAAATGGACACTCATAGATTTCAAGGAAAGGAGAAGCATAATTGGATTTTCTTTTCTTTTTTATAACTTTATTTTTAAAACTATTTTACTCATTTACTGAAAAAAATTATGTTATTCAACCTCACTGTAGCATGCAGGACCTTAGTTCTCCAATCAGGAAAACTGTGTCTCCTTTGGAAAGTGGACTCTTAACCACTGGACTGCAGAGAATTATTTCATGTGGATTTTTCAAATGACACCTATGGATGGAATATGGATTAGAAGAGGAAGACTGATAATGAAGTTACTTTGTTAGTCCAAGCAAAAGGTGACGCTAATATTCTCAGTTCAGTTCAGTTCAGTCACTCAGTTGTGTCTGATTCTTTGTGACCCCATGGACTGCAGCAAGCCAGGCTTCCCTGTCCATTATCAACTGCCAGAGTTTGCTCAAACTCATGTCCATTGATTCGGTGATGCCATCCAACCATCTCATCCTCTGTCATCCCCTTCTTCTCCCGTCTTCAAACTTTCCTAACATCAGGATCTTTTCCAATGAGGCAGTTCTTCAAATCAGGTAGCCAAAGTACTGAAATTTCAGCTTTGTCATGAGAAATGCTGGCCTGGATGAAGCATAAGATGGAATCAATGTCAATAACCTCAGATATGTGGACGACACCACCCTTATGGCAGACAATGAAGAATTAAAGAGCTCTTGATGAAAGTGAAAGAGATGAGTGAAAAAGTTGGCTTAAAACTCAACATTCAGAAAACTGAGATCATGGCATCTGGTCCCATAACTTCATGGCAAATTGGGGAAACAATGGAAACAATGACAGACTTTATTTGGGGGGGGGGGGGGGGAGGAGTGGTGCTCCTAAATCACCTCAGATGGTGACTGCAGCCGTGAACTTAGAAGACGCTTGCTCCTTGGAAGAAAAGCTATGACCAACCTAGACAACATATTAAAAAGCAAAGACATTATTTTGCCAGCAAAGGTCTGTCTAGTCAAAGCTAGTCTTGTATGGATGTGAGAGTTAGACTATAAAGAAAGCTGAGTGCCAAAGAATTGATTGTTTTGAACTGTGAGGTTATTGACATTGATTCCATCTTGCGCTTCATCCAGGCCAGCATTTCTCATGATGTATTCTTCATATAAGTTAAATAAGCAGGGTGACAATATACAGCTTTGATGTACTCCTTTTCTGATTTGGAAACAGTCCGTTGTTCCAAGTCCAGTTCTAACTGTTGCTTCTTGACCTCCATACAGATTTCTCAAAATGAAGGTCAGGTGGTCTGGTATTGCCATCTCTTTAAGAATTTTCTACAGCTTGCTGTGATTCACACAGTCAACGTCAACGTTTTAGGAATCAGTGAACTAAAATTGACTGGAATGGGTGGATTTAACTCAGATGACCATTATATCTGTTACTGTGGGCAAGAATCCTTAAAAAAAAAAAATGGAGTAGCCATCAGAGTCAACAAGAGATTCTGAAATACAGTACTTGGATGCAATTCAAAAATGACAGAATGATCTCTGTTTGTTTCCAAGGCAAACCATTCAGTATCACAGTACTCCAAGTCTATGCCCTGACCAGTAATGCTGAAGAAAGTGAAGTTCTATGAATGTTTTATGAAGACCTACAAGTCCTAACTAACATCCAAAAAAGATGTCCTTTTCATTATAGGGGACTGGAATGCAAAAGTAGGAAGTCAAGAAACAGCTAAAGTAACAGGCAAATTTGGCCTTGGAGTACAGAGTGAAGCAGCGCAAAGGCTCATAGAGTTATTCCAAGAGAAAGAACTGGTCATAGCAAAAATCTTCATCCAAGAACACAAGACCCTACACATGGAGATCATCAGTTGGTCAATACCAAAATCAGACTGATTATATTCTTTGCAGCCAAAGATGGAGAAGCTCTATACAGTCAGCAAAAACAAGACTGGGAGCTGTCTGTGGCTTGGATCATGAACACCTTATTGCCAAATTCAGACTTAAATTGAAATAAGTAGGGAAAACCACTAGATCATTCAGGTTTGACCTAAATCAAATCCCTTATGATTATGCAGTGGAAGTGACAAATAAATTCAAGGGATTAGATCTGTTAGACAGAGTGCCTGAAGAACTATGGACAGGGATTCATGACATTGTACAGGAGGGAGGAATGAAGACCAGCCCCAAGAAAAAGTAAGGCAAAAAAGCAAAATGGCTATCTTAGGAAGCCTTAGAAATAGCTGTGAAAGAAAGAGAAGCAAAAAACAAAGGAGAAAAGGAAAGATATACCCATTTGAATGCAGGGTTCCAAAGAATAGTAAGGAGAGATAAAGCTTTCCTCAGTGATCGGTGCAAAGAAATAGAGGGAAACAATAAAGAACAATAAAGAGGAGCTCAATAAAGAACAGAAATGGTATGGACTTAACAGAAGCAGAAGCTATTAAGAAGAGGTGGCAAGAATACACAGAATAACTATACAAAAACAACTTCATGACCCAGATAACCACGATGGTATGATCACTCACCTAGAGCCAGACATCCTGGAATGCGAAGTCAAGTGGGCCTTAGGAAGCAACACTATGAACAAAGCTAGTGGAGATGATGGAATTCCAGTTGAGCTATTTCAAATCCTAAAAGACAAGGCTGTGAAAGTGCTGTACTCAATGTGCCAGAGGATTTGGAAAACTCAGCAGTGGCAATAGGGCTGGAAAAGGTCAGTTTTCATTCCATCCCCCAAATAAAAGGCAATGTCAAAGCATGCTCAAACTACTGCACAATTGCACGCATCTCACATACTAGTAAAGTAATGCTAAAATTTCTCCAAGCCAGGCTTCAGCAATATGTGAACCATGAACTTCCAGATGTTCAAGCTGGCTTTAGAAAAGGCAGAGGAGCCTTAGAAGGGCCTTGTCAAGGTGACACAAGTCAGTCAATCCTAAAGTAAGACAACCCTGAATGTTCATTGAAAGGTCTTATGCTGAAGCTGAAGCTCCAATACTTTGGCCACCTGATGAGAGGATCTGACTCACTGGAAAAGATCCTGATCTGGGAACGACTGAAGGCAAAAGGAGAAGCGGGCAGCAGAGGGTTAGGTGGTTAGAAAGCATCACTGACTCAAGGGGCGTGGATTTCTGCAAACTCTGTGAGATAGTGAAGGACAGCCTGGCATGCTGCAGTCCATGGGGTCACAAAGAGTCAGACACAATTTAGAGACTGAACAACAAACAATGTGTCCACTGAAAGATGATGGGGAATTGCAAAACGCATTATTCAAAGTTGTATTACTTCCTAAATTTTATCAGAGGAAAAGTATAGACTTTAACCTCCAATGTGAAATTGAAATGAAAATGAAAATCACTCAGTTGTGTGCGACGCTGTGACTCATGGACTGTAGCCTGCCAGGCTCCTCTGTTCAAGGAATTCTCCAGGCAAGAATACTAGAGTGGGTTGCCATGCCCTTCTCCAGGGGATCCTCCGGACCCAGGGATCTAACCCAGGTCTCTCACATTGCGGGCAGATTTTTTAACATTTGAGATACCTGGGAATGTAACTAAATCAAACTTTTTCTAGGTTATTGTAACGTGTATTACATTAAAACAAATGAAAAGCTGGCTGATTTGTTTCTTTTGTGATATGGTTGAACTTTGATACTGAGTTAAGAATTCCCAAATGTATTTCACTTGAGAATAAAAATTGTGTTCTAACAGTAATAATAATGTGATTATTATTATTAAAAATGAAACCAGATGGTATAATCACTAATCCTCTTCAGTTTTGCAATAATATAGTTCTTATTGCAGCACACATGAAGAAAAGAAGCCTCCTCATTTCTCTGTTTTATTGAAACTCTTGAAATCCAATGAGATGGATTAAAATTGTTGAAAGCCCATGGTGTCTGGGGAATCTGTGTGCTGTAGCATGGAGACTGCTTGTCAGCTGTCTCAACCACGGTGAAAAGGAACATGAGCGTGACAAAAATCGTCCTTGTTGATGTTTAAAAAGCCCCTGGGACTCCATGTCTAGTCCACATACCAGACAATTCCCTCCCTGAGTAATTCATTTCTAATATCAATATTTTTAGGAACCTAGGCAGTTTTTCAGTGTGATTTTTCCTAAAGTTCTAATTAGACATATAATTAATGAAAAGTATTGAGAATATATTTTAGCACTTAAAGAAATCAATACATTTGCTTACAGAATATGTTCTCTTTCTGCTTAATAGGAGTAAATAATTTTACATTGCCATGTTACAATTGTCGTTGATATCTTTGCCAGAGATGTATTTATTGTTAGTTATTTTGATTTCCCACATTTAGAGTATTGGAAGACTGCTAACTTATAAGTATGTTGATTATATTTCCTCTAATGTAAGGAATTTAAGATAAGCTCCTAAGAGCTATACTGAGTGCCATATGTTCTGGTATATATGATTACTACAATAATTTTATCTATTTTAATATAATTATAAAATGGAAATATAACTAATTTACTTTCACTTACCCTACAAATATACCCAACTCTCCTCTTGCTTATTCCAGCATGTCATACAAACATCATTATATTTTATTATGCAGTTGTTTTATTGGCTTTGGCTGCTATAACCATGCACCATGGACTGGGTGGCTTATACAACAAACATTTATTTCTCATCGTTTTGAAGGCTGCAAGTACCAAGATCAAGGCACCAGCTGAGTACACGTCCAGTGAGGGCCAGCTTCCTGGTTCACAGATAGCCATCATTTCACTGTCTCCACATGGCAGACAGGCAACAGAGCTCTCAGGGGTTTTAGAAGGGCACTCATCTCATTTATGAAGACTCCAATCTCAGGACCTAATCATCTCCCAAAAGTCCCATTTCTAAATACCATCACACTGGGAACTAGGTTCCAATATATAAATTTGATTTGGTCACAAATATTCAACCTATAGCAGCCATGATGTGAAAAACTTTCAGAAGCATTAAATAAGGAATTGATATATATATAGAGCCATTTTAATATTCATTATAACTTTCAGTGGCTTGAGAATGATGACAAGGAATTTTGGCAATTAATACTAGAAATACTTTCAATAATCTAAAACATATACTTTCAAAAAAATGGAAAAGATCTCTGAGAAGACTAAGTTGACAAAACATTGCATCATATATGTTTCTTCCAATTAGTACTATAATATACATTTTGCTTAGAAAACACACATTTTATCATGTCTCCATAAAGTGGCATAAACTCTATGAAATATTTAGGGATAAATTTGGAAAAAAATATGTCCGAAACTTATACACTTAAAACTACAATACCTTGCTGAGAGAAATTGAAAAGATATAAATAAATGGAGAGAGAACTGTGTTAATGGATTATAAAATTCAATACTGTCAAGTGCTTATGTTCCAGTACGTAGAAAGGGGTGCTTTTTGTTGTTGTTTATGTTGTTGTTTTGTAAAAAGTAGTATGCTGATTCTAAAATTTATACGAAGATGTAGATTTGGAGGAGTTATACTACCTGGACACAAGACTTTTCATAAAGCTATGGTAATCAAGATTAGTATGGTATTGGTCTTAAGATAGATAAATATATCAATGGAACAGAATAGAACACATAGAAGACATAAATAGAGTCAAATGATTTATGAGAAAATTACAAAAGCAATTTATTGGAGTATTATAGCCTTTTTAACAAGTGGAAATGGAACAATTGTTTATCCATATGCAAACTAATGAACTTTGATCAATACCATCCACCATACACAAAGAATATATTTCAAAATGGATTGTAAATATAAAACCTAAGGCAATAAAATTTTCAGAAAAGGAAAATGGATAAAAATTTTGTGGCTTTGATTAGTCACTGATTTCTTAGATATAACAACAAAATAAAATAACATAATCCACACAGTAACCCACATAAAGACTTGACTTTATCAAAGCCAATGTTTCTTGGATGGAAAAAGAAGCCACAAACTGGGAAAAACTGCTATCAAGTGAAGCTCTTGATGAAAGACATGGGTTCAGAATATGTTGTGAAATATCAAAACTTAAGAAGAGAATACAGAATTTAGTTTTAAAAATAGGTGAACTATTTGAAAAGATATATTGATGGCAAATAAAAATATGGGAACATATTCAACATCAGTTTAGAATCATAAGATGTCACTACAAACCTATTGGAATAGCCAAGAAGACTGATGTGCTGCTAACTGAAACTCTCCCATACATTTGGCAAAAATGTAAAATGGCATAATCACTTTAAAAGACAACATAGTAGTTTCTTTAAAAAGTTAACAATTGACTTACCACATGATGCAGCTGGTTTTCCGCCCAAAGAAAATGAAACAAAGACATGTACAAAAATGTTGATTGTAGCTTAGTTGTCATAGACCGAACTGGAAACAACCTTAAAATCCAACAAGTGAATAAGCAGACTGTAGTACATTCACACTTTGTAATGCTACTTAGCAAAGTAATGACCTATTAATGTAAACAACATGGATGAGTCACAAAATAATTGCATCAAGTAACAGAAATTTAGTTTAAAATAAAACATACTGTGGAATTCATTTATATAATATTCTAAATAATTCAAATTTACGTTTACTGACAGAAAGTAGTTCACTGGTTGCTGAGAATGGAACAGAATGATGTTGGGAGAAAGGGTTTATAAACAGACTGAGAGGGAACTTTGGGGGTGATGCACAGTATCTTGATTGTGTTGACAAGTTACTAAGTTGCACGCTTTAAACATAAGCAATTTTGTATTGTTATTTTTCAGTCACTAAGTCATGTCTGACCTTTGTGAACTCATGGACTGCAGTACTCTAGACTCGTTTGTCCTCTACTATCTCCCGGAGTTTGTAAAAATTCATGTCCATTGAGTCAGTGCTGCTATCTAACCATCTCATCCTCTGCCACTTCCTTCTCCTTTTGCTTTCAGTTTTTCCCAGCAACAGGTTCTTTCCCAATGAGTGGGTCCTTCAATTCAGGTGACCAAAGTATTGGAGCTTCAGCTTCAGTGTCAGTCCTTCCAGTAAATATTCAGAGTTGATTTCTTTAGGATTGACTGGCTTGATCTTCTTGCAGTCTTAGGGTCTCTCAAGAGTCTTCTCCAGCATCACAATTGTAAAGTATCAACTCTTCCATGCTCATCTTTTACAGTATGCCAATTATACTTCAATGAATGTCTTATTAAAAAAAAAAACAAAACTAGCTGCATGTTGCTAGTGGCTACTGAATTGCAGAGCGTACCTCTGGAAGTTATATTATTTTCAAATTCCACTCTCATTATCCTAGTGTATTTCATATTTTATGCAAACAGGATTTTACAGGGTCACATTTTCTCTGCCTCCAGAAAGGCCTTCTCACATCACTGAACTTACTAAAATAGTGATTCTGGAATGTCATTTTAATTGTCACAAGCTTCAAGAGTTCCTTTCGTTTACTGATTCTTCTTGCATGACTTACTATCACAGCTGTAAAACAATTTAACAACATTCAGTTCAGTTCAGTTCAGTCGTTCAGTCGTGTCCGACTCTTTGCGACCCCAGGAATCGCAGCACACCAGGCCTCCCTGTCCACCACCAACTCCCAAAGTTCACTAAGACTCATGTCCATCGAGTCCGTGATGCCATCCAGCCATCTCATCCTCTGTCGTCCCTTCTCCTCCTGCCCGCAATCCCTCCCAGCATCAGAGTCTTTTCCAATGAGTCAACTCTTCGCATGAGGTGGCCAAAGTACTGGAGTTTCAGCTTTAGCATCATTGCTTCCAATGAACATCCAGGGCTGATCTCCTTTAGAATGGACTGATTGGATCTCCTCACAGTCCAAGGAACTCTCAAGAGTCTTATCCAACACCACAGTTCAAAAGCAGCAGGAATCTCTTAGAAGAAATGGAGTAGCCATCATTGTCAACAAAAGAGTCTGAAATGCAGTACTTGGATGCAATCTCAAAAATGACAGAATGATCTCTGTTTGTTTCCAAGGCAAACTGTTCAATATCACAGTAATCCAAGTCGATGCCCCAACCAGTAATGCTGAAGAAGCTGAAGTTGAACGGTTCTATGAAGACCTACAAGACCTTTAGAACTAACACCGCCAAAAGATGTTCTTTTCATTATAGGGGACTGGAATGCAAAAGTAGGACGTCAAGAAACACCTGGAGTAACAAGCAGGCAAATTTGGCCTTGGAATATTGAATGACGCAGGGCAAAGGCTAATAGAATTTTGCCAAGAGAACAGATTGGTCATAGCAAACACCTTCTTCCAAGAACACAAGAGAAGACTCTACACATGGACATCACCAGATGGTCAAACCGAAATCAGATTGATTAACATTATAATATCCTCATTTTATAGACAAGAAAATTGAAGTACAGAGAGACTGACTTCTGGGAGCCAGCGTGAGGAATCCCACCCATGACAAAGGTCATGAGGAAGGAAGCCTGACAAAATGCAAGGGCGTGATCAGGCTTCAGGGATTCCCCCTGGAATTTCCTGAGCATCCATCCCCAAAAACCAGAGTCTGCCTGCTTTACTGTGTTATGCTTTCCACCTACTCTTCTGACATTAACAGGGGGCTGTCCCCCCACCACCTTTTTCTGGAAAAAGTTAATTTAGAGCTTTAAGTAATAAATCTCCTGGGCATAATAAGAGTGTTTCAATTCAAAAACACCTCTGATGGCTTTCTAGCCTGCCTGCCTGACTCTTACAGCTGTGCATATGATTGTTTGTGGCCTCCCGATCGTGAGAGGCACAGGAAGCTTAAAACATCCTAGGAATGTAGGGGCTTCTGAGGAGTCAAAATCATTAGAATAGGCCTGATTAAAGGTTTAATTTGTTGAGCCAATACTTGCTGCCAAATTTTCACATCTTTTATTTGTTGATATTGTTGGGATATATAATAAACAGATAGTAGACCTGGTATTAGCAACATTAGATCTTTAAGTTAAGTACTTTCTTTGCTATAACCCACTGCACCTTTGCTCTACAGGAATGTAACTTTCTTTAGTACTTTGAGGGTGATGCAGAGTAAATAAAAAACTCTTCTAGGGAAAAAGAGTTTTTCTGGTTGATAGACATTTATCTAGGAAGAGAGCCATAAAAATGTTAACAGGCCTTTTGGCCAGAAGATAATGTAAACCTCCTGAGAATTTCTGTATACGGGAGGGTATGCAAAAAGAAAGCCTGGTCTCAATGAGGGTCAGGACTGCTGCCCCTGCATAACTCTGCATATTCCATTATTTCTTTATGTACAACTTGGGGTATATAAGCTGATTTTGAAAATAAAATTGTGAGTCTTGCACCAATGCTGGGCTCCCCCATGTCATTCTTTTCTCCCCTTTTTCAGCTGAATTCCCTTCTGGAGCACGGAGGCTCGCCGAGTCTACTTACTTGCCCTGGCTTCTAAGATCCACATGAGAGGGAGCCCAAGGCGGGGCACCCTCCGCTATTCAAGTGGGTGCCGGTGGCCTAACATAGATGGTGCAACCTCTTGTCTCAAGGTTTTATTAGTTTTCCGTGTAAACCAAGTTATTCAGCCTCTTTCCTCCACTAATTTTCCTACTACACTATTCTTTCCTAATCTCTTTATATTTCTAATTAAATAGTCCTTTCCCAGACTCTGACTGTGTCCCGCTTTGAATTCCCTGGATCCACCGGGGCTGGACCCTGGCAACTGACCATGAAATTGACTGTAAACATGTTCCTGGAATCCAAGGGTCTCAGTTCTTTGTTCAAATTTTGTTTTCCATTGTGTTTTCTTACTTTACCACACAGTTTCCATCACACCCTCTTTGTGCTGCCCTCCAATTCCTCTGCAAATCTGGCTCTATTGTATCCACTCAATCTTACTGATCCTTGCTCTCAAGCATTGAGCTCTGCCATGTGTGTTGTAAATGTCATGTCAACTGGTTCTCACATGGTTGTGGATCAATTTTGTGATCAATTTTGTGGACACTCATTGTCTGTGTTGTGTCCCTTTTCCAAACTCTGTTGTCTTTTCATTCCATGTGTTCTTTTTTAATTTTTTTTTTCATTCTGCAATTGTGTCTTACTGGAGAAAAATGTGAGGCATCATTAGATTCCCACAACAATTTGTTCTTCTGTATTGCTGGGATTGTTGTTTGGCCTTGACAATGATAAGGACACTCTATGGAATGGCAAAGTAACATTTTAAGTACTCCTGTTCCTTAAAAGAAACATGAAGCATAGCAGTCTACCTGTTTAAAATATTATTTTTTCCCTCACAATGATAGCTTATGGTGAATGATGTCAGATTTGTGATCTCCGAAGAAGATGATTTGGCTTCTGGACTAGGGACAAAGCTTCAGATGCTCATAAATTCATGTGGCAGAAGTTTTATTTCAGTGAAAAAGGGACAGAGAAAGCTTCTGACATAAGCAGGGAGATGGAGAGTGCCCCCTCACTAGTCTAGCAAGAGATCTATATACTTATATACTTTTTCAACTGGTTTTTACAATTAAAAAAAAAGTCTCAAGGCCATAGAGGTCTTACCAGACTCATGTCCACAATGTACATTTTAAGACAAAGGGATTAGTCAGAAGGTACTTAAGAAGGAGAAACATGTCCTCAAACAGGATACATTGTTGTTATATACTCATTGGTATGCAAGACCACAACTTTGTGCCACTGAATGAAACTATGAGCCATGCCACAAAGGGCCACCCAAGATGGCCGGGTCATTGTGGAGAGTTCTGACAAAATGTGGTCCACTGGAGAAAGGAATGGAAAACCACTTCGGGATTCTTGCCCATGAACAGTATGAGAAGGAAAAATGAGGGTATGCTGAAAGATGATTTTCCCAGGTCAGTAGGTGCCCAATATGCTACTGGAGATCAGTGGAGAACTAACTCCAGAAAGAATGAAGAGACAGGACCAAAGCAAAAACAACACCCAGTTGTGGATATGACTGGTGATGGAAGAAAAGTCCAATGCTGTAAAGAGCAATATTGCATTGGAACCTGGAATGCTAGGTCCATGAATCAAGGCAAATTGGAAGTGGTCAAACAGGAGATGGCAAGAGTGAACGTCGACATTTTAGGAATCCACAATCTAAAATGAACTGCAATGGGTGAATTTAACTCAGATGACCATTATATCTGCTACTGTGGGCAAGAATCCCTTAGAAGAAATGGAATAGCTATCATACTCAACAAAAGATTCCAAAATGAAGTACTTTGATGCAATCTCAAAAACAAGAGAATTATATGTTTATTTCCAAGGCAAACAATTCAATATCACAGTAATCCAAGTCAATGTCCTGACTAGTAACGCTGAAGAAACTGAAATTGAACAGTTCTATGAAGGCCTACAAGACCTTCTAAAATTTACACCCAAAAAAGATGTCCTTTTCATTATAGGGGACTGGAATGCAAAAGTAGGAAGTCAAGAAACACCTGGAGTAACAGGCAAAGTTGGCCTTGGAGTACAGAATGAAGCAAGGCAAAAGCTAATAGAGATTTGCCAAGAGAACGCACTGGTCATAGCAAACACCTCCATTCAACAACACAAGAGAAGACTCTACACATGGAGATCACCAGATGGTCAATACAAAAATCAGATTGATTATATTCTTTGCAGTCAAAGATGGAGAAGCTCTATACAGTCAGCAAAAACAAGACTGGGAACTGACTGTGGCTCAGATCATGAACTCCTTATTGCCAAATTCAGAATTAAATGGAAGAAAGTAGGGAACACCACTATACCATTAAGGTATGACCTAAATCAAATTCCTTATGATTATACAGTGGAAGTGAGAAATAGATTCAAAGGACCAGATCTGATAGACAGAGTGCCTGAAAAACTATGGTTGGAGGTTCATGACATCTTACAGGAAACAGGGATCAAGAGCATCCCCAAGAAAAAGATATATAAAAAGGCAAAATGGCTATCTGAGGAGGTCTTACAAATAGCTGTGAAAAGAAGAAAAGCAAAAGGCAAAGGAGACAAGGAAACATATACCCATTAGAATGCAGAGTTCCAAAGAATAGCAAGGAGAGATGCAGAAGCATTCCTCAAAGATCAATGAAAAGAAGCAGAGTAAAACAATAGAATGGGAAAAACTAGAGATCTCTTCAAGAAATCAGAGATACCAAGAGAACTTATCATGCTAAAATGGGCTCATTAAAGGACATAAATGGTATGGACCTGAGAAGCAGATATTAAGAAGAGGTGGCAAGAACACACAGAAAAACTGTACAAAAAAGATCTTCATGACCAAGATAATCACGATGTGTGATCACTCACCTAGAGCCAGACATCCTGGAATGTAAAGTCAAGTGGGCCTTAGGAAGCATCACTATGAAAAAAGCTAGTTGAGGTGATAGAATTCCAGTTGAGCTATTTCAAATCCTGAAAGATGATGCTGTGAAAGTGCTGCACTCAATATGCCAACAAATATGGAAAACTCAGCAGTGGCCACAGGACGAGAAAAGGTCAGTTTTCATTCCATTCACAAAGAAAGGCAATGCCAAAGAATGCTCTACCTACTGCGCAATTATTCTTATCTCACACAGTAGCAAAGTAATGCTCAAAGTTCTCCACGACAGGTGTCAACAGTACATGAACTGTGAACCTCTAGATGGTCAAGCTGACTTTAGAAAAGGCAGAGGAACCAGAGATCAAATTGCCGGCATTGGTTGGATCAAAGAAAAAGCAAGAAAGTTAAAAAAAAAAATGTACTTCTGCTTTATTCACTATGCCAAAGGCTTTGACTGTATGGATCACAAAAACTGTGGAAAATTCAAGAGATGGGAATACCAGACCACCTGACCTGCCTCCTGAGAAATTTGTATACAGGTCAAGAAACAACAGATAGAACTGAACATGGAAAAACAGACTGGTTCCAAATTGGGAAAGGAGTATGTCAGTGCTATATTTTGTCACACTGCTTATTTAATTTATATGCAGAGTACATCATCAGAAATGCTGGACTGGATGAAGCACAATCTGGAATCAAGATTGCCAGGAGAAATATCAATAACCTCAGGTATACAGTTGACACCACCCTTATGGCAGAAAAGGAAGAAAAACCTCTTGATGAAAGTTAAAGATGAGAGTGAAAAACTTGGCGTAAAACTCAACATTCAGATAACTAAGTTCATGGCATCTGTTCCCATCACTTCTTAGCGAATAGATGGGGAAACAATGGAAACAATGACAGACTTTATTTTTTTTTTTTTGGGGGGGGGGGGGACGAGAATCCAAAATCACTGCAGATGGTGACTGCAGCCATGAACTTAAAAGAAAGACACTTGCTCTTTGGAATAAAAGCTATGCCCAACTTAGACAGCATATTAAAAAGCAGAGACATTACTTTGCCAACAAATGTCCATTTAGTCATAGCTATGGTTTTTCTAGTAGTAATGTGTGTATGTGAGCATTGGACTGTCAATTATTTGAGTGCCAAATAATTGATGCTTTTGAACTGTAGTGTTGGAGTGCCAAATAATTGATGCTTTTGAACTGTAGTGTTGGAGAAAACTCTTGAGAGTCCCTTGGACTGCAAGGAGATCCAACCAGTCCATCCTAAAGGAAATAAGTCCTGAACATTAAGCACTGACGCTGAAGCTGTAACTCCAGTACTTTGGCTACCTGACTTGAAAAACTGACTCATTTGAAAATACCTTAATGCTGGGAAAGATTGAAAGCAGGAGGAGAAGTGGTCGACAGAGAATGAGATGGTTGGATGGCATCACCCACTAAATGGATATGAATTTGAGTAAACTCTGTGAGTTGTTGATGGACAGGGAGGCCTGGGGTGCTGCTTCCATGGGGTCACAAAGAGTGGGACATGACTCAGCAACTGAACTGAACTGAACAGAGGTTAAGGAAAAACATACCCTTGAGCAAGATGCATTGTTTTGTTATGTAATCATTAGCTCTGGGCTTAAAGAAAAAGTTTTATGTGACAAAGAAGAAGGAATGTAGGAAAAAAATGTTTGTCCTTTTCTCCTCCTTGAGGGTCCTGGACTCCTTATCCATCTACTTAAGAATTAACTCTCTAAATAAGGCCTTGCTTTATTGGCCATTTGCTTTATACTGTCTTAGTTTATTGAATTAATACAGGGTCTAGAGTCCTTCACCAGGAGGATTTGGCTGTTCTCTGCCTGAACCCAGGCATTTAGAAGTCTGACAGTGTACTAATGATCCCATTTTCTGCAGTGAATGAAGCTGAAAATCAGACTTGCTGCCCTAAATTTGAAGAAGCTCCTTGACAAACAATGCCAGTAAACTCAAATGCCCACTAATATTCCACCTTATAAACTACAGTGGGTTCAGGTGATTTGCATTGGAATTCTGGTCCTTCTTCCTTCTCCCTGGGTTATTAAGCCAATTACTTAATCTCCTTAGTGTGTTGTGTAGACAGGTGTTGGGGATTTCATGATTTTGCTTAGAAGGATTTTAAACTGACTTTTCCATTTTCTTGGAGAGTTTTAACTGATGCCCCCATGTTATGACAAAAGGTGTCAAAGACCATGCATTCAAAAGCAAAATGCTGGAACCATTCTGGTAGAATTCTCTAAAAAGTGGCCAAATGTATTTGCTGAATTCCTCAAGCCATCCCTGCCTTCCAACCTCTGGAAAAGAGAAACCTGGGGGGCCAAGGAGGAACTTGATCCATGTCTGGATTTTTTTGCACAGAGCTGTATGTGTGATGTATGATGTTTTTCTTCCTTTAGCCCCATAGGAAAGGGAAAAAAGATCCTAATGCCCACATGCCTAACCCAAGGCCAGTAGAAGGTCAGTGCCATCATGGATCACCTGAGAATGAGAAACCTAAGAAGCATTGGTGAGAATACCTTAGAGTTTGAAAGGTGAAAGTTCAGTACCCAACGTGCATAATTATCTCATGATTAAAAAGATAACTGGGATTGCCCTGATATCCTAGATGGGAGTAAAAACAACTTGCTTTTCCATCTATATCTGTCCATGTTCAGTGGGTACAGTGAGCTCAAGCTGGGCGAGTTCATCTTCAAATGACCCTGCTCAGGGGCTTGTCTGAAAGTGTTATGTGTGTGTGAAAGATCCTTTTTATTAGAATACAATGTTTCTCTCTATATTTTATTTTTTCTTTGATGGCTCTTTTTAGAGAAATTTTTGTTTCCCTTTTATAACAATGGAAAATAAGAGTATCACTTTAAGGTTTCTGCACAGGAGTTTAAGTTAAAACTTCACTCCTAAATTAAAATTACTGAATGAAATTGGACTGACACTTGATTTTTAAAACAAAACAAAATTTCACCAAACCTCTTTTTGAAATGATGCTGATCCCTAATATTAAGACAATTCACATTTATTTCTCAGTGACCATCACATAGTACCAAAACATCAACATTTTGTACTAAAAACAGACAGTAAATTTCAGTGAATATGTTATGTCTTTTCTTTAAAAATTAATCCATTAACCTTTCTTTTTCCATTCTTATGGTTGTCATAGATGGCAAAAATAAACCAGTTTTTAGAAAATAGTTATTTTAAAAAGAAAAAGCACTTGAAGTTACAAATCATTTTCTGGTAAGTCTCTTACCATCTATAGTTGAATTATATAGGATAACTCAATAACAGGTTGTTTATTCAATGATTTGTGAAATTTTTTCAGCCTTTAACCTCATATTGATGTTAATATCTTGCCAAGATGACTCACATTAGAAGCCATGCACATGATTTTAAGTCTTAGATTTTAGATCTAAGCCAACTGATGAAACATTATGAATGCAATCTTATTATTAGCATAATGGTAAATATTAGATATGAAATGAAAATTTTAATCTGATTAATTTTGGAGACCATGTTGTGCATTATGAAATCTTGCTTTCATTAATAAAACTGTATTTCAGAAAATGTGGGAACACTTCTCACTTTAAATGCACAAAGATGATAGAATAGCAAATGCCAGATGAAATTAATGTTGCTCATTCATACCCCCTCTTGTTTATTTTTTACTAAATGTGATTTATTTTGAAATGAAGAAGAGAACTAAAGAGTTCCTAGTAGTTTTTTACAGACACTTGCTTCCAGATTTTTTTAAGCTCCATTTTATAGATAAGAAATTTGAGTCTCACGGACTAAATGGTTTGTCCAAATCAATCTGGTAATAAGAAATTAAGCAAGATTAAACAGGTTTATCTTTTTTAGGCTTCAAAGAGTGTGTATGGTTTTATCATTACTATGCTTTCCTGAATCTAAAGAGATACATACAAGAACAGTTTATAATCATAAATTCAGGATTAAGCAATATCTCTGGTAGTTGTTTTGGTTTTAGCTGCTATACATGTCGGACTCTTGTGACCTCATGGACTTTAGCACAACATGTTCCTCTGCCTGTGAGATTTCCCAGGCAAGGATACTGGAGTGGCTAGCCATTCCCTTCTCCAAGGTATCTTCCCAGCTCAGGGATCAAACACATTTCTCCTGCATTGCAGGTGGATTCTTTACTGCTGAGCCACCAAGGAAGCCCCCAATTAATGTCTATACAACCAAAATAAATGGAACTTATGAAACTGTTCACTGGGATGTATGGATCAATGTTGTTGATGAAGTAAGGATGAGTCAGTATGGATGTGACAGCGGTTCTTCAAAGAAGAAAATAAGAAAAGAATTTTTGAGAAAAGATTTGAAATCTAATTGTCATCAGCTCATGGCAGGACTACACTTGGACAGTAAATAGTTTAGCATCATCACATACTCTCCCATCCTTGCAATAGCTCTGAACATGTGTTATCAACATCTGAAACATGTGCTAAATTCACCATTACTCACCAGTTTCTTATGTTGCCAAACAGAAGCAGGTAGACTATCATGTGCTGCTTTTATTTTAATACATGGAGACCATAATCTCACTGCTGACAACAGTTTAACATGAAGCACAGAGAATAATTGATCTTTGTATGTCTGTTAGTATTTTATATACAGTTTGCTATCTATCCCCATACAGTGCTCTGGATGGTATTACACCGTTTCAGGTAACTCTTACCCTTTCAATTTGTATTTTAGGCTATTTTCCCCATAAATGTATGGTAGTATATATCACTCCCTGAGTAGAATCTCATTTGATTTTTTTAATCTTTTTTACAGTTCGCTACCTTGTTGGCACCAAGTATTTGAAATGCACAGTAGTCAGTAGTTGAACTCTGTGTATCAGAATGTAAAGTATAAAACAATTACATTCCAATAATTGGCCATTAGACTTTGAAATTAGAAATCAAGGATAAGACCACTACAGATGGATACATAGCCTACATGTTTCTGTATGAGGTATTCTATCTAACTCAGTGAAAGTGAAAGTCACCCAGTCATGTCCGACTCTTTGTGACCCCATGGACTATACAGTCCACAGTATTCTCTAGGCCAGAATACTGGAGTGGGTAGCCTTTCCATTCCACAGGGGATTTTCCCAACCCAGGGATCGAACCCAGGTTTCCCACATTCCAAGCGGATTTTTTACCAGCTGAGCCACAGGGGAAGCGCTATCTAACTCCGAGGAAGTAATAAATAAATGTTTTAATTCTTTGATTTCCTCTCACCAAACATGCATTGGCTCACCATATGTGCCAGGAAGTGAACTTAATGTTCAGAATTCAATAAACTTATAGTCAATTGTGGGACACATACAGATGAAAAATAAGTTCAATTGAATACATGTTCAGTTCAGTTCAGTCTCTCAGTCATGTCCAACTCTTTGTGATCCCATGGACTATAGCACACCAGGCCTTCCTGTCCATCCCAACTCCTGGAGTTTACCTAAACTCACGTCCATTGAGTTAGTGATGCCATCCAACCATCTCATCCTCTGTCCTCCCCTTCTCCTCCTGCCTTCAATTTTTCCCAGCATCAGGGTCTTTTCAAATGAGTCAGTTTTTGCATCAGGTGGCCAAAGTATTGGAGTTTCAGCTTCAGCATCAGACCTTCCATTGAATATTCAGAACTGATTTTCTTTAGGATGGACTGGTTGGATCTCCTTGCAGTCCAAGGGACTCTCAAGAGTCTTCTCCAACACCACAGTTCAAAATCATCAATTCTTCAGCACTCAGGAATACATGTTACTGGGATGATTTTACAAAGACATGTGAGTTTCTATTAAAACATAAGGTATAAGGTGGTGGTGGTAGAAGGCTTATGTATCATTTTCAAGAAAAAGTGCCCTGAAGAATTGTTGATGATCTTTTCAGGTGATGCCAGTGGTAAATAATTTGCCTGCTAATGCAGGAGACACAAGAGACACAGGCTTGATTCCTGGGTTGGGAAGATGACCTGGAGGAGGAAACAGCAACCCACTCCAGTATTCTTGCTTGAGAATCCCATGGACAGAGGAGCCTAGAGGTCTACAGGCTATGGGGTCGCAATAAAGTTGGACACAACTGAATGACTGAGTATGCAAGCACACGTGTAGGAATTTACTGGGGGCTAGGATGTGCTGTATATTGTCACCCTGCTTATTTAACTTATATGCAGAGTACATCATGAGAAACACTGGACTGGAAGAAACACAAGCTGGAATCAAGATTGCTGGGAGAAATATCAATAACCTCAGATATGCAGATGACACCACCTTTATGGCAGAAAGTGAAGAGGAACTAAAAAGCCTCTTGATGAAAGTGAAAGTGGAGAGGGAAAAAGTTGGCTTAAAGCTCAACATTCTGAAAATGAAGATCAAGGCATCCGGTCCCATCACTTCATGGGAAATAGATGGGGAAACAGTGGAAACAGTGTCAGATTTTATTTTGGGGGGCTCCAAAATCACTGCAGATGGTGATTGCAGCCATGAAATTCAAAGACGCTTACTCCTTGGAAGAAAAGTTATGACCAACCTAGATAGTATATTCAAAAGCAGAGACATTACTTTGGGGACTAAGATCTAGTCAAGGCTGTGGTTTTTCCTGTGGTCATGTATGGATGTGAGAGTTGGACTGTGAAGAAGGCTGAGTGCCAAAGAATTGATGCTTTTGAACTGTGGTGTTGGAGAAGACTCTTGAGAGACCCTTGGACTGCAAGGAGATCCAACCAGTCCATTCTGAAGGAGATCAACCCTGGGATTTCTTTGGAAGGAATGATGCTAAAGCTGAAACTCCAGTACTGTGGCCACCTCATGTGAAGAGTTGACTCATTGGAAAAGACTCTGATGCTGGGAGGGATTGGGGGCAGGAGGAGAAGGGGACGACAGAGGATGAGATGGCTGGATGGCATCACTGACTCGATGGATGTGAGTCTGAGTGAACCCCGGGAGATGGTGATGTACAGGGAGGCCTGGCATGCTGCGATTCATGGGGTCACAAAGAGTAGGACACGACTGAGCGACTGAACTGAACTGAACTGAACTGAGGATGCACTGAGGAAAAAGATGGAGCTTATGGTGGACATAGTGGAAAGGCAAGGAGAAGACAAAAGGTGTTATAAGAAAATGAGGAGCTAGGAATGTTGATGGTATTGGAAAAGAAGACCTTGTGTAGGGGAGTGGAAAGCAGGACCTGGAATTGGGCTGGGAAAGTGGTGTGGACAAAGAACACCTCTTGCCATATCAGCAAACAAAGGATGCTGCACCCATCAAGCCATCAGCCACTGAAGAGGTCCTGACTGTGCACCCAGTGGGGATTCAAGATGGGAAAATGAGGAGACTGGACAGTTAAAGCATGTGTCCAAGCAATGGCTTCACTAAGCTCAAACTCTTGCATTTTCCCATACAGAAAGCACTAAATTTCATTAGCTTGAGATGTCTGGTTTTCTTAATTAATAGTAATATTCTGATGTTCTGGCCACCTGGTTTTGTTGCAAAAACTTCAAATACCCTGGCTCCTCTCTTACGTTTGGAGCAATCCCTCAGAGCTGAGAGGCTGTCTTCTGGGCTTATGTCTTCAGAAAGTCCACAAAAAAAAATCATAATTCTCAACATTTAGGTCATGCTTTTTTTCATTTTTCCCCCAGTTATAGCCCATATAGCATCACCAACTCAATAGACATGAATCTCAATAAACTCCAGGCGATAATGAAGGAGAGGGAAGCCCAGTGTGGTGCAGTCCATGGGGTCACAGATAGTCAGACACAAATTAGCGACTGAACAACTACAAAAGTCAGTATGAGTCAAACGTGTACAGGCCATTGACGATTTGAGGCTCTTAAAGGATTAGAAAATCACACGATTGTTTCAGTTATGCAGGTGGTGTTAAGGGGAGGGTTAGGAATCATCACTTACCCACAGAATGTACAAAAGACTAGAATAGGATAATACTTCATATAAGGCAAGAGGACATAGTAGCTCTGGGCGCAGTGGCTGCTCTGAAACTTGAAGCAGGAAAATGGATTAGAGACAAAACTAGGAAATATTCACAGGATTTGGTGGTGATTTGGTTGTTTATATTTGCAAAATAATAATAGAAACAATAAAGGGCAAAAAATATAATTGTATCAAACATTACTCCCATAATGAATAACACAGTGTAAGGCTAATCTTTATGTAACACATTATTCCAGTTATATATATTAACTGACACAACACTCACAAAATCACTATAAGAAAAAGTTTTATGGTGGTTACTGAGGCCCAGAAATGTTAAGTGAATTGTCCAAAGTCTGACAGCAAGTATATGGTAGTAGCACAGCAAGGAATTAGCAGAGCTGTGATAAATCAAGGAAGTCAGTTTCTGGGTTAAATGTTCCTTTTCTGCACTGCTGTCTTTTTCTGGCTATTTCACACTTCAGGTCTACAGCCTGCATGCCTTCTTGCCTTCCCTTTTCATAAACATTCAGAATATCTCTTAGGTCAAACAGTTTACCAAGTCCGCTGGCAACAATGATTAACTTGCGACATTCTACATTTCAGATGTGATACAAATAAGCCATGGATGCCTCTGTCAGCCCTGTGTCCTCTTCAGGGCAGGCTTGGATCTGCTTGTTTAAAAGCCTTCTGTTACCAAATTCAAATGTTCACATATCCAATTATTTTTAGAATAGCCCAAACAAGAGTATTTTTAGCTTTTAGAGCCTGGCAGCTTTGCGTACCCTGCAAAACCTAAGCTCGTATCTGTTGGTCATTGATCACGCAGAAACCTGTGGTCATCAGACCCCAAGGGACTGCTCCCTTTGGAGTTCTCTGGTTCAAAGGCGCCCCACCAAGCTACTGAGTGACACTACCTAGACACGAAAGTCCCCAGGTCATCCCCTCATCCCCTTCTTGTTGTGGGTCCCCAGATTGCACCCCTGTATGGTTTTCTGCTGGCTAGGACTCCTTCTTCCCCACCCCCATCATACAAACCTGTCACTCAAGTAAGTTCACTGTGAGTTTGATCAGCCCCTGAACAATCAAAGGGCAAAATGATCCCGAATGGCCTTGAGCAGCTGAAACTCACCATTATTATTATAAATACTTATTTTTATTTATTTGGCTCTTAGAGGATTAGAGAGTAACAACAGTGTTTCAATTATGCAGGTGGTGTTGAGGGGAGAGTTAGGACTCCTCATTTACCCACAGAATGTACAAAAGACTAGAATGGGGTCAGACTTTATAGAAGGCAAGCTGTTGCTGCTGCTGCTGCTAAGTCGCTTCAGTCGTGTCTGACTCTCTGCGACCCCACAGACGGCAGCCCACCAGGCTCCCCCATCCCTGGGATTCTCCAGGCAAAAACACTGGAGTGGTTTGCCATTTCCTTCTCCAATGCATGAAAGTGAAAAGTGAAAGTGAAGTCGCTCAGTCGTGTCCAACTCTTGGTGACCCCATGGACTGCAGCCTACCAGGCTCCTCCGTCCATGGGATTTTCCAGGCAAGAGTACTGTAGTGGGTTGCCATTGCCTTCTCTGTAGAAGGCAAGAGGACTTAGTAACTCTGGGGGCAGTGGCTACTCTGAAACAGGTCCTAGTTGTGGCATGCAGGATCTTTAGTTGCATGTGGGATCTATTCTCCTGACCAGGGATTGAGCCTGAGCCCCCTGCATTGAGAGCATGAAGTCTTAGCCACTGGACCACCAGGGAAGTCCCTAGAACTCAACAGTTAGAATCCCTCATGAGAGATTAGTGACCTTGCTCTGAGTTGTGCTGCATCTCATGTTTTTGTGCTTTCCTGTGTTCCTAATCAGCTTGAGCAAGACACAATACCAGTATCTGAGAGTACCCACACACGGGAACTGGCTTGGGGGATCAGAGATGCTGTGCTCCCTGAGGAAGGAGGCCAGAATGTCACATGTTAGCTATTGTTCTGTGCTCCTGGGTCACCACCAGGCAGGCTCAAATAGAAGGGGGATGCAGGCAGCTTCTGTCCTGACGGTGGGCTACCATCACCTCAGATTGGGCTGTAGCAGGTAGAGGTCTCTGGAACTAGGCAGGGAGGGACACAGCAGGCTAATGCCCTGAAAACTGCATGCCCTGACCTGGAGAGGATAATGAGGAGTTTTATAGTAATACTTCAAAGAAGATGTGGTCAGTTTGTGGACATGCTTCTGATTAGATGGTGGTGAGGTAAGTGGGAACCAGTATCTTTGATTCCAAAGGTTTGCCTTGTGGGCTGCATACAGTTAATCCCTTCTACCTGGTGAGGGTTTCAGTATCTGCAAAATAGCCCAAAGATATTGTCATGTGTATCCCTGGATGGGGAACCAGGACCCTGCCCTCAAGGCTACACTATTGTTTTTAAGTGCACTGTCCCTGCAGTTTTTAACTCCCTTATCCCTGCATTTCCTCTATACCCTGATTAGCTACTGCTTGAACCTCCCCTTTGGAACTTCAGCATGGGGCACAGGAAGTTTTTTTTGTGCCCAGAGCCCCACAAGGTCCTGCTTGATTTCAAAACGACAAGTATGCTTATTTCACCAAAAAATTCTATGCTCCTATTAAGAGATTGGGCTTCCTTGATGACTCAGACCATAACGAATCTGCCTGTAGTGCAGGAGATGTGGATTCAATCTCTGGGTAGGGAAGATCCCCTGGAGAAGGAAATGGAAACTCATTCCATTATTCTTGCTGGGAAATCCCATAGGTAGAAGAACCTGGTAGACTACAGCTTCTAAGGCCGCAAAGAGTCAGACATGACTGACCATGCATGCACATGTGCTCCTATTAACACCAACTGGAATGGCATTAAGCCACAAATTTGCCTCATAGCACATAGAGAGTACAGATAGCAGAGGAAGCCTTGTAGACTAGTGAGGGAATTAAAGAGCTTCCCCTTAGCTTCTCCTCATCCAACCCTGGCCAATGTTTTCCTGTGTGGGGAGTTGGCTCAAAATTCCAGATCTTTACTAAGCAGTTGAACATCTTCCTGGCTTCCTTTCCTAAGAAAGTTCTTATTCCTGCAGATTACACTGAGGAAACCCTCCAAGACTGCAAGAGAACTTTTAAAATTGTCCTCCTGGAACTCATACCATTTGGGTTACTAATTTTACAGGCAGGAGGAACGTCATATGTACAGGACACCACACAATGTACAGAGCCCTGTCTGTTGAGTTATCCACAAAATTAAACAAACGGCCCAGGGCTGGAACTCTTGGCTGCCTCTCACCATACACTGTAGGTGTTAGATTATCTCCATGATCCTAGATAGTTTATTGCCTGCTGAAGGAGGGGCTGCACATTGGTGAGCAGTGAGTAGATTGCTGCTTGTGGGTTGATGACCTTGGCCAGGTTTGTTTTACACGTTGCTGGGGATACACAGCCAAGGGACCATATTGTCACTCTACTGACTATGTAGACTGGGCAATTCAGAATCTCCTTTCTCATCTATCCTACAGGGCTCCCCCCACTATATGGTCAGATTAGCTGCCAAAGGACTTGGAAATCCAAGATCATGACCTTAAGCATTTTGAGTCTTGAAGATGCTTTATCCCTTGCCTCAGATTCAAGTGTTATAAGATAACATGCAACTTGGATTATAAAGCACCATAGCACCAAGGGGACTGTTACACAGATAAGCTAAACATGGCCTCTGTATAGTCAGCCTATGTTGTTTACTTCTTCATAAGAACTTGGGGCCTATTAACTCAAAAGTCCAGCAGCGCCAAACTCAATTTTTTTGCACATTCAATTGTCTTAAAATTTAACCCCCCAAAGCTAATCTATTTATTTACTTATTTATTGCCATTTGGGGGCTTTGTACCCTGCAAAGGGCTTCCCAAGTGGACTTAATGGTAAAGAATCCTCCTGCAATGCAAAAGATGCAAATTTGATCTATGGGTCAGGAAGATCCCCTGGGGGAGGAAATGGCAACCCGCTCCAGTATTCTTGCCTGGGAAATCCCATGTACAGAGGAGTCTTAGGTCCATGGACTCACAAAGAGTTGGATAGGACTGGCAACTGAGCTCACATACCCTGTAAACTGCATCCTATGCTGCTGCTGCTGTTGCTGCTGCTGCTAAGTTGCTTCAGTCATGTCTGACTGTCTGCAACCCCATAGACACCAGCCCACCAGGCTCCCCCATCCCTGGGATTCTCCAAGTAAGAACACTGGAGTGGATTGCCATTTCCTTCTCCAATGCATAAAAGTGAAAAGTGAAAATGAACTCGCTCAGTCGTGTCCCAGTCTTCGCCACCCCACGGACTGCAGCCTACCAGCCTCCTCCATCCATGGGATTTTTCCAGGCGAGAGTGCTGGAGTGGGGTGCCATTGCCTTCTCCAGCATCCTATGCTAGGCAGAGATAAAGTCATCCCTGCAGCCACAGGAGAGCCCAGGCTGGAGCAGCATGAGTGTCTCCTGGCCCAGGGACTCCCAGCTGTGCTGCTGAGTGGAGTCACCTGGACCCATGTGGCCCTCTCTAGCGCCCCCCCACCTTTCCCTGCCCTCCCCCAGAAATTTCCTCCTCTTCTTCCTTGTCATAACCTTCTGAAGGCCTTATGCCATGATAGGAACAGATAATACAGAATACAGGGACCAATCTGACAGAATTACACAAGTCTTGTATCAAAAATCCAAAATCATTGCTAAAAATAATTGAAGAAACTTAAATATATAAAGATATACCATATGTGTGGGTCAGGGGACACAGTATTGGGAACTCCTTGGCTGTCTAGTTCTTAGGACTCTGCACTCTCACTGCTCTGGATCTGGGTTCCATCCCTATTTGGGGGACTAAGATCCCACAAGTTGCATGGTGTGCCCCCATTTTTTTTTTAAAGAAGAAAGACATAGTGTTATTAAAATATCAATTCTCCCCAAATTTTTCTACAGATGCAACACAAGTCAAATCAAAACTCCACGAGATTTTTAGTAAAGACTGACAAGTTGATTCTAAAAATACACATGGAAATGTAAAGGACAAAGAATAATAAAAATAATTTGGAAAAGAAGAGAGTTGGAGGATTCATACTATCTTACAGCCTAAAATAGGTAATAAAAAGTGTGTTGTATCAGTATCAAGAGAGACAAAAAAATATCCATTTATTGCATGTCAAATAAACCTGTAAATAAAAAATAATAGGGAACATTGAGTCACATTAGGAAGAAAAATTTTAAGAACATACCTGGAGTCCTGGAATATTGAATGAGAAGTGAATTTAAAATTTCGATTAAGGAATATAACATTGAAGATACATTGACAGTACACCCGATTTTACTTTAACACTATTTAGACATAGTGAGCTGCAGAAGGCAATGGCAACCCATTCCAGTATTCTTGCCTGGAAAATTCCATGGACAGAGGAGCCTGGTAGGCTCCAGTCCATGGGGTGGCGAAGACTGGGACACGACTGAGCGACTTCACTTTCACTTTTCACTTTCATGCATTGGAGAAGGAAATGGCAACGCACTTCAGTGTTTTTGCCTGGAGAATCCCAGGGACAGTGGAGCCTGGTGGGCTGCAGTCTATGCGGTCACACAAAGTAGGACAGTCAGACTGAAGTGATTTAGCAGCAGCAGCAAACATAGTGAGCTTGGCATTATATGCTCTTACATCAAATCTTGGCCTGATGGTTTAAGCCTTGTCCTTCATATTAATAAATGTGCATGTGTGCTCAGTTGCTCAGCCATGTCAGGACTGTAGCCTGCCAGGTTCCTCTGTCCATGGAATTTCCCAGCCAAGAATAATGAAGTGGGTTGCCACCTCCTCCTCCAGGGGCTCTTCCTGCCCCAGGACATATTAATAAATAATTTAATACCTTCTCTGCAGGGTAGTTGCTTGTGAATAAGCAGTTGTTCAGTTGAGCCTACACTATATATCAAAGGCAACCTGGCTCATATTAGATATACAATGAATGTACAGTTTCTCAATTTTTTCTGAAAGCTAAAGGATAAGGTCTCTGCTTGCCTCATATTTGTATCCTTTAGTACTATGATTTTTTTTTTTGGCAGGGGTTCAATAACTGCCACCTGAATTAAACTGTAAATCAAAATAACCAAGGCAGAAATAATTGCAGGTAAATACCCCAAGAGAGTGTAGGAAGAACACACCGAATACAGAAGAATGCCAGCAAGAAATGCCAGGCATTTCAGAGCAAAGACCATATACAAAAGCAACTTGTACACTTTCAGGTTGGCAAATCAGAAGATTAGAAAATAAATTTTCATTGCAAGAGTGCTTTTTGTTAAACTATGATCTTTAATTTTTAGAAATATAAAGCTTTAGTATCAAAAAAAAAGAATAAAAGTCAGAAAAATAATGCTGCTGGAACCTGAAGATTGAAAGTTCATGTCATAAATTCAAGTAATAAGTTAAAACTAAAATTAAATAGCAAGAGTGAGAAGTTCAACATCACAGGATTGAATAGTCCTATATAGGTAAACTTCTTCTTCTTCTTCTTCTTTTTTTTTTTTTTGGTGGGAAGAGATAGAAAACATCATAACAGGAGACAATAAGATTTTTAATTTCCTTGTTTCCATGTGTTTCTGCTTAAGATGGGGCATGAGTTTAACACCAGATTTAAACCTGACTTTTGACTTTCTGGAGAAGGGAAAGGCTACCCACTTAGCTATTCTGGCCTGAAGAATTCCATGGACTGTATAGTCCATGGGGGTTGCAAAGAGTCGGACACGACTGAGCGACTTTCACTTTTCACTTTTTGACTTTCTGTCTGCAGGACACTGGCAATTTGTTCTGTGATATAGAGAATAAAGAACACTGTCTCCAGGGAAAGGAATTTTAGCAGAGTCATCAAGACAACCTGCTGTCTAAATGACATATGCAATATTTCTGAAATTGAACCGCTCATTTGCAATATTAGATGTGGTGTTTTAACTAACAGAATAGGAAAAACACTGAGAACATTTCCAGCTATATATCTAAGTTGAATAAATGTACCAACTGAGGGAAAAAGAAATGACCTATATTTTGCCTTTCCCTGGTGACTCAGATGATCAAGAATCTGCCTGCAACACAGAAGACCTGGGTTCAATCCCTGGTTTGGGAATACTCCCTGGAGGAAGGCATTGCAACCACTCCAGTGTTCTTGCCTGTTGAATCCTCATGGACTGAGAAGTCTGGTGGGCTATAGTCCATGAGGTTGCAAAGAGTCAGACATGACTGAGCAACTAAGTACAGCACAAAGTAACACTCAACTGCATAAAAAAGCATTCATTTGGTTAATGAATAATTTATATATATATTTTTTGGGCTGTGAGTAAACTTGAAAACTTGTATCTCTATATGCAAAAAATAATGTGCAAGCAATCACATATTCTATAGCAATTATATAAAATTAATGATGCATTTTGATATGGGCTGTGTTCTGTATTATTATAGCTGTCTTTATTCCCCAAATTTTGGTCTTTATTTTAAAGATAATAAAATACGAGTGTGTGCGTGCTCAGTCATATCCAGCTCTTTGTGAACCCATGGACTGTAGCCAGTGGGGTTCCTCTGTTCATGGGATTTCCTAGGCAAGAATACTAGAGTGGGTTTCCATTTCCTTCTCAGGCTAGGAGATCTTTCCGATCCAGGGACTGAACCCACATCTCTTATGTTTCCTGCATTGACAGGTTGATTCTTTATCACTTTACCACCTAAGAAGCCCAATAAAATGTATACAACTATGCTAACGTGAACTGATGTTTTGGGACTTGTCTGAAATTTTTGTTTGCTAGTGGGAATATCACGTTTACATAAAATTCATAAGAATATCTATATATATGCCAATTTCTGTTACAACTATCACAGTCATTAAATGTTTGAAACGTTTAGATATGGATATGACTGGATGGCATCACCCACTTGATGGACATGAGTTTGAGAGAACTCTGGGAGTTGGTGATGGACAGGGAGGCCTGGTGTGCTGCGATTCATGGGGTTGCAAAGAGTCGGACACGACTGAGCGACTGAACTGAACTATTACCCTACAATAGAGCCACCAAGCAGACAATGCACAAACTGGAAGTAATTATACCAAGGAATTTCTCACACTGTTGCAAAAGTTCTAGGGCCCACAACAGATTTCCCAGTCTGGGGATCTGGCAAAGGAACTGAGAACCCCCAAGGAATCTGGCTTTGAAGGCAAGTGGGATTTGATTACAGAACTTCCACAGAACTGGGGAAACAGACCCTTGGAGGGCACAAACAAAATCTTGTGTGTAACAGGACTCAGGGGAAAGGAATAGAGAGCCCACAAAAAGACTGAGCCAGACTTGCCTTTAAGTGTCCAGGAATCTCCATCAAAGGCATGGGGTGAAAGTGGGGGGTCAGGGACACTGAATACAACAGTCTTGGCATAAGTCCTTTTGAAGGAGGTCACTATTACCCTACAATAGTTTGGCCTCTGGCCAAATTACAGGGACAGAACACAGCCCCACTCATCAACAGAAAATTGGATGAAAGATTTACTGAGCATGGCCCCACTAATCAGAGTAAGACCCAGATTCCTCCACACCCAGTCCCTCCCATAAGGAAGCTTCCACAAACATCTTATCCTTATTCATGGAATAAGACAGAAAGGAAACCAAAAATACAGAACTAAGCAACCTGATCACTTGGGTCACAGCCTTGTTTAACTTAGCGGAACTACAAGTCATGCTTTGTAAGGCCACTCAAGACCAATCGGTCATGGTGGAGAGTTCTGACAAAACGTGGTCCAGTGGAGAATGGAATGGCAAACCATTTCAGTATTTTTGCCTTGAGAACACTATGAACAGTGTGAAAAGGAAAAAAAAAAAAAATATGACACTGAAAGATAAACTCCCTAGGTTTCTAGGTGACCAATATGCTTCTGGAGTAGAGTGGAAGAATAGTTCCAGAAAGAATGAAGAGGCTGAGCCAAAGCAAAAACAATGTCCAGATGTGGATGTGATGGGTGACAGAAGTCCAAAGCTGTAAAGAACAATATTGCATAGAAACCTAAAATGTTAGGTCCATGAAAGTGAAAGTGAAAGCCACTAATTTGTGTCTGACTCGTTGTGACCCCATGGAATATACATTCATGGAATTCTCCAGGCCAGAATACTGGAGTGAGTAACCGTTCACTTCTCCAGGAAATCTTCCCAACCCAGGGACTGAACACAAGTCTCCCACATTGTAGGCAAATTCTTTATCAACTGAGCCATAATGGAAGCACTGTCATATCTGTCATGTTAGGTCCATGAATCAAGGCAAATTGGAAGTGGTGACACAGAAGATGGCAAGAGTGAACATTGGCATTTTAGGAATCAGTGAACTAAAATGGACTGGAATGGGTGATTTTAACTCAGAAGACCATTATATCTACTACTGTGGGCAGTAATCCCTTAGAAGAAATGAAGTAGCCATCAAAGATAACAGAAGAGTCCAAAATGTAGTACTTAAATGCAATCTCAAAAATGACAGAATGATCTTGGTTTGTTTCCAAGGCAAATCATTCAATATCACAGTAATCCAAGTCTATGCCCCGACCAGTAATGCTGAAGAAGCTGAAGTTAAACAGTTCTATGAAGACCTACAAGACCTTGTAGAACTAACACCCAGAAAAGATGTCCTCTTCATTATAGCAGACTGGAATACAAAAGTAGGAAGTCAAGCAATACCTAGTTGAGTTCGGTTCAGTTCAGTCGCTCAGTCATATCCGACTCTTTGCGACCCCATGAATTACAGCACGCCAGGCCTCCCTGTCCATCGCCAACTCCCGGAGGCTATGCAAGCTCATGTCCATTGAGTTGGTGATGCCATCCAATCATCTCATCCTCTGTCATCGCCTTTCACTCCTGCCCTCAATCTTTCCCAGCATCAGGGTCTTTTCAAATGAGTCACTTCTTTGCATCAGGTAGCCAGAGTATTAGAGTTTCAGCTTCAACATCAGTCTTTCCAGTGAACACCCAGGACTGATCTCATGTAGGATGGACTGGTTAGATCTCCTTGCAGTCCAAGGGACTCTCAAGAGTCTTCTCCAACACCACAGTTCAAAAGCATCAATTCTTCGGCACTCAGCTTTCTTCACAGTCCAACTCTCACATCCATACATGACTACTGGAAAAACCAGAGCCTTGACTAGACAGACCTTTGTTAGCAATGTAATGTTTATGCTTTTCAATATGCTATCTAGGTTGGTCATAACTTTCCTTCCAAGGAGTAAACATATTTTAATTTCATGGCTGCAGTCACAACCTGCAGGGATTTTGGAGTCCAAAAAAATAAAGTCTCTCACTGTTTCCACTGTTTCCCCATCTATCTGCCATGAAGTGATGGGACCAGATGCCATGATCTTAGTTTTCTGAATGTTGAGCTTTAAGCCAAATTTTTCACTCTCCTCTTTCACTTTCATCTAGAGGCTCTTTAGTTATTCTTTGCTTTCTGCCATAAGGGTGGTGTTATCCGCATATCTGAGGTTATTGATATTTCTCCTGGCAATCCTGATTCCAGCTTGTGCTTCTTCCAGCCCAGCGTTTCTCATGATGTACTCTGCATAGAAGTTAAATAAGCAGGGTGACAATATACAGCCTTGACGTACTCCTTTTCCTATTTGGAACCAGTCTGTTGTTCCATGTCCAGTTCTAACTGTTGCTTCCTGACCTGTATACAGGTTTCTCAAAAGGCAGATCAGGTGGTCTGGTATTCCCATCCCTTTCAGAATTTTCCACAGTTTATTGTGATCCACACAGTCAAAGGCTTTGGCATAGTCAATAAAGCAGAAATAGATGTTTTTCTGGAACTCTTTTGCTTTTTCAATGATCCAGCAGATGTTGGTAATTTGATCTCTGGTTCTTCTGCCTTTTCTAAAACCAGCTTGAACATCTGATTACTCTATATACTTAGAGTAATAGGCAAATTTGTCCTTGGAGTACAAAATGAAGTAGAGCAAAAGCTAACAGAGTTTTGCCAAGAGAACACATGGCTCATTTTAAAGCTGTCCAGCAATAAAATCAGCTCCTCAATAAAGTAGTGGATTCCCCACTGCTAGCATTGTTTAAGCAAAGGCTATTAATCTTTTTTTCTGGGATATTACTTAGGGGTTTCTCCATTAAGGGAAAGGATCTTCTCATATGAAGAATCTAGGTTTCTATTATCTGACATTCTTCTATATCAATTGGCTGGATTTTATGTTGTTATACATAAAATAAAAAACTGTTCTTTACAGTTCTCTTTCATAGTTTTTATTTCATTTTTTACAGTGAATAATTAAGAAGTGTTGGGGTCAGGAAATGAGGGGAGGAGATCTCAGTTCAGTTCAATCACTCAGTCTTGTCTGACTCTTTGCGGTCCCATGAACCGCAGCACGCCAGGCCTCCCTGTCCATCACCAACTGCTGGAGTCTACCCAAACCAACATCCATCTAGTCAGTGATGCCATCCAACCGTCTAATCCTCTGACATCACCTTCTCCTCCTGCCCTCAATCTTTCCCAGAATCAGGGTCTTTTCAAATGAGTCAGCTCTTCACATCAGGTGGCCAAAGTATTGGAGTTTTAGCTTCATCATCAGTCCTTCCAATGACTACCCAGGACTGATCTCCTTTAGGATGGACTGGTTGGATCTCCTTATAGTTCATGGGACTCTCAAGAGTCTTCTCCAACACCACAGTTCAAAAGCATCAATTCTTTGGTGTTCAGTTTTGTTTATAGTCCAACTCTCACATCCATACATGACTACTGGAAAAACCATAGCCTTGACTAGACAGACCTTTGTTGACAAAGTAATGTCTCTGCTCTTCAATATGCTGTCTGGGTTGGTCATAACTTTCCTTCCAAGGAGTAAGTGTCTTTTAATTTCATGGTTGCAATCACCATCTGCAGTGATTTTGGAGCCCAGATAAAGTCAGCCACTGTTGGAGGAGGTATAATTTGTCTCAAACTATCAGTCCTTATTAATAAGAGAGAAAATTTTAATTGTGTTTGACTTTCAAAATCTCTCAGAATTCTTTGATAATGTTGAGTGTATACAGAAGGGTGTAGGCAGAAGGCCCAATGAACTATTATAAATTTATGAAATGGAAGACAAACAGATAGAAAGGAAGATACGAATAGAAGAAAACTGGTTCATAGCAGGGCTGGGCCTGTTTTTGAGGCTTAGGGGGACTATACTGAGGAGTTTAATGTACCAGAAATAGACTGACAAAATGATGACTAATAATTTATAGAGGATCAGAAATATAACACAGACTATGATTCTGATGAATGAATTATAAAATAATGCTTTTCTTAGTGTTTGGCTAGTGGACTTTATGATGTTTTGCTATGAAAAATTCTGAGTGCCACATTTTGATTAAGTATTTTGGAAATACACCCTCCTACCTGATGGATTTGAAAGATTATATGCTTTGAATAAATATTAATATTTATAATTATTTAGGTTGTCATTATGTCACTTACAATGGTCCAATGAAAGATTTTTTATGACTTTATTAAGAGAGAGAAAATAGCTTTCCCATGTGTTCAGAACTTATTGGAATGCCCTACAAACTTGTTTATATGACAAGGTATTTATTAAAGAAGAAAATTTTGTGCCTCATATACAGCTATCTTTCATTCAGTAAGATAGATAATTTTGTTAATATCTATGCAAAATAATAAAGGAAATTAAAATTGAGTCCTGGGGTTTACTGTTAACCCTCAAAGTGAACTTTTTAAGAGGTAATTTGAGTGTAAGGCACCTCAGAAATAATAAAGAGAAAATGTTTATAAATACAACAGTTACATAAAGTAAAATCTGAATGTCAAATTATTAAACTATTTAAACACTGAGCATCAATTCCAGCACCAACTCTAAAACTATGACTCCATAGATTTTTCTAATGTGTTCTAAAACAAAATCTAAGTTGTAATAGTCTTCCACTTCATATTAAAAGTATGTAAACCACATGAATGATCGCGAACATGTGTCTAATAAAAAAATCCAAAAAAAAAATTCTTATTGAGTCCTACTGTTCAAAACGGCCAAGTCACCCATAAATATAACTATACAGTGTTCTGATAAAGTGTTATATTGGTTCAAATTCAGACATATATTTAAAAAAATTATGTAACACAGCAAAAAATATAAAATTCTGAGTGATACACTGAGTGGGGACTTTGCCATGTTTGTTCCACAACTCTCATCTGTCAATAAAAAGTTCAAAGTGACAGACTGAAAAAATACTCCATCTATCAAGCATACAATTTCTTTAGATTCTTTCACATAAATTACTATTCAAAATATGTTGTGTTCTCCCTATATATCCATTTACATTGGTTTCAGTGCCTAATAAAATACAGAGTAGAAAAAGGTGATGGCACCCCACTCCAGTACTCTTGCCTGGAAAATCCCATGGATGGAGGAGCCTGGTAGGCTGCAGTCCATGGGGTCTCGAAGAGTCGGACACGACTGAAGCGACTTAGCAGCAGCAGCAGCAGCAAAATACAGAGTAAATGAGAAAAACTTAAAGATATTTGCATATAATAAAGGTGCTGCTGCTGCTGCTGCTAAGTCGCTTCAGTCGTGTCCGACTCTGTGCGACCCCATAGACGGCAGCCCACCAGGGTCTCCCGTCCCTGGGATTCTCCAGGCAAGAATACTGGAGTGGGTTGCCATTTCCTTCTCCTATGCATGAAAGTGAAAAGTGAAAGTGAAGTCGTGTCCAACTCCTAGCGATCCCGTGGACTGCAGCCTACCAGGCTCCTCCATCCATGGGACCTTCCCGGCAAGAGTACTGAAGTGGGTATATATATAGAAATAATCTTGCTATTATATTTTAGACTTTTAATTATTCTCTTGTATAACACATCATATAGCTAAATAAATATAAAAGTGTAGTACATATTTAATATGTATATAAATGTACGGTGTTGGTAGTTTAGTTGCTAAGTCATATCTAACTATTTGTGACCCCATGGACTATAGTCTGCCAGCTCCTCTGTCCTTGGGATTTTTCAGGCAAGAATACTGGATGGAGTGCGTCCTCATTTCCTTTTCTAGGGGATCTTCCCCATCCAAACCCAGGAATCAAATCTGTGTTTCCTGCACTGCAGGCAGATTCTTTGATTCTTTTATCACTGAGCCACCAGGGAAGCCCATATAAATGTATACCATATACTTAAATATAATATTATTTTATTGGATATTTAATATTCAAGGCTAGAACATAAATATATAGCAGTAACCCACATAAACTTACTTGACCTTGAGAACTTTAGACATTACATCAAGACCTTTGCTATCAACTGAATTAGGCATAAGTTCACAGAGAAATCTCTCAATGAGTTAAGCTGCACTTACTAATGTCAACTATTGTGCAGTATATTTTACTGACATTTAGACAGAATCATATACCTCACAGATCCTTCATTTATTCAAATCAACCTATTTATGTGGATTTTCAACGAGTTTCCAAAAAATGAATGCAAATAGCAAATTGAATTAAGTGAAACATGCAATTTTTTCCACCCAATTATAGTTCTTAAAGATCTAATAGAGAAACATCTGTCTGAACCAGTGAAACAGCTGGTTGCTGACTGAGAGCAGCAGGAGAGCCTGCAGTTAATCCTCTGCCCTCCTGCCAGGAGTCGGGGTCACCAACCGGTGTAACTAAGGAGGGCTTCCTGAAGGGTAAGATGCTATGCTGTCTCCATGCAAAGCACAGTCAAAGTCACAGCTGCACTTAAACAAAAGAAAAAGGGGTTGTTGACAGTTAACTTGTTAGCTCAGCCCTCTTGAAAATATGGACAAAAACCTGCCCCGTACAATAAATATAGCAAAATTAGTCTTAAATATAGCAAAAAAAAAAAAATGAATTTATTGTATCTTAACCAGGAATTAATTTGAATAAACAACATTTGAATAAACCTGCTTAACCTGTGTACATGCAGCACAGAAGGAAGCCGAGAAAGGATCCAAGTTGGAAGTAGATGTAGGCAAACAGAAGTGGAGCCAAGAACTGTTTGCTGTAGTAGATGCCAACTGTTTACTCACAGTTCAGGCTTAACCTCTCTATTAAATATTAATGATAAATATACACATTTATAATTTCAGAATTGTAAATATCAATTATAAAAATGAAATTAAAGGAAACCTAAATACATCTCTCGGCAGTGCTGAAAACCTATACTTTCATCCCTGCTTCCCCTTCTCCTTCCTTCCCTTCCTTTCTGTTTTTCTTTTAAATTCACTTTAGAATAAATTTTTACATCCTCTTCAAAATATAAGGGTCTTCCAGGTGGCTCAGTGGTAAAGGATCTGCCTGCCAGTGGAGGAGATGCGGGTTTGATCCCTGGGTCAGGAAGGTTCCCTGGAGAAGGAAATGGCAACCCACTCCAGTGTTCTTGTCTGGAAATCCCGTGGAAATAAGATCCTGGTGGGATACAGTCCAAGAGGCTGCAAAAGTGTTGGGCAGGACTTAGTGACTAAACAACAACAAAACATAGTGCCTTTAGCTCTCTCTTTTATAGATGAAATCATCAACTTTTATAGTGGAGTCATCAATCATGCACTTTTCTTCATCTTTTACATTTGTCAATATAGGACCACATTTGATGGATTCTTATTTACAGTTCTTTGTGTTCTACCTTAATATTTCAAATCTAGAAAGCAGGATGAGCTGATTTTACTGAAGCTAATGAGATTACTACATCAATATTTCCAAGATTTGAACCAAAGGAATGATCACATAAATAGAATCATAGGCACATACTACCACAAGGATAATAAATGGACAAACTGATTGAAATACACTATTTTTGATGAGGAAACCAATACATTTTTAAAATAATGGTACATGGATGTTTGAAAATTCTTGATCATGAATCTTTATAAATGTCTTTAAATTTGAATTGAACTTCTGTCTATGATTGGTAATCAGAGTATGAAAAGTTCAGTCGCTCAGTCGTGTCTGACTCTTTGCAACCACATGAATCGCAGCATGCCAGGGCTTCCTGTCCATCACCAACTCCCGGAGTTCACTCAGACTCACATCCATCGAGTCAGTGATGCCATCAAGCCATCTCATTCTCTGCTGTCCCGTACTCCTCCTGCCCCCAATCCCTCCCAGCATCAGAGTCTTTTCCAATGAGTCAACTCTTCGCATGAGGTGGCCAAAGTACTGGAGTTTCAGCTTTAGCATCATTCCTTCCAAAGAAATCCCAGGGCTGATCTCTTTCAGAATGGACTGGTTGGATCTCCTTGCAGTCCAAGGGACTCTCAAGAGTCTTCTCCAACACCACAGTTCAAAAGCATCAATTCTTCGGCGCTCAGCTTTCTTCACAGTCCAACTCTCACATCCATACATGACTACAGGGAAAACCATAGCCTTGACTAGACTGACCTTAGTCGGCAAAGTAACGTCTCTGCTTTTAAATATGCTATCTAGGTTGGTCATAACTCTTCTTCCAAGGAGTAAGCGTCTTTTAATTTCATGGCTGCAATCACCATCTGCAGTGATTTTGGAGCCCAAAAAATAAAGTCTGACCCTGTTTCCACTGTTTCCCCATCTATTTCCCATGAAGTGATGGGACCAGATGCCATGATCTTCGTTTTCTGAATGTTGAGCTTTCAGCCAACTTTTTCACTCTCCTCTTTCACTTTCATCAAGAGGCTTTTTAGCTCCTCTTCACTTTCTGCCATAAGGGTGGGGTCATCTGTATATCTGAGGTTATTGATATTTCTCCTGGCAATCCTGATTCCAGCTTGTGCTTCTTCCAGCCCAGCGTTTCTCATGATGATCTGTGCATAAAAGTTAAATAAGCAGGGTGACAATATACAGCCTTGACGTTCTCCTTTTCCTATTTGGAACCAGTCTGTTGTTCCATGTCCAGTTCTAACTGCTGCTTCCTGACCTGTATACAGTTTTTCAAGAGACAGTTCAGGTGGTCTGGTATTCCCATCTTTCAGAATTTTCCACAGTTTATTGTGATCCACACAGTCAAAGGCTTTGGCATAGTCAATAAAGTAGAAATGGATGTTTTTCTTGAACTCTCTTGCTTCTTCCATGATCCAGCAGATGTTGGGAATTTGATCTCTGGTTCCTCTGCCTTTTCTAAAACCAGCTTGAACATCTGGAAGTTCACGGTTCACCTATTGCTGAAGCCTGGCTTGGAGAATTTTGAGCATTACTTTACTAGCATGTGAGATGAGTGCAATTGTGTGGTAGTTTGAGCATTCTTTGGCATTGCCTTTCTTTGGGATTGGAATGTAAACTGACCTTTTGCAGGCCTGTGGCCACTGCTGAGTTTTCCCAGTTTGCTGGCATATTGAGTGCAGTACTTTCACAGCATCATCTTTCAGGATTTGAAATAGCTCTACTGGAATTGTATCACCTCCACTAGCTGTGATGCTTTCTAAGGCCCACTTGACTTCACATTCCAGGATGTCTGGCTCTAGATGAGTGATCACACCACCATGATTATCTGGGTCATGAAGATCTTTTTTGTATAGTTCTTCTATGTATTCTTGCCACCTCTTCTTAATATCTTCTGCTTCTGTTAGGTCCATATCATTTCTGTCCTTTATCGAGCCCATTTTTGCATGAAGTGTTCCCTTGGTATCTCCAATTTTCTTGAAGAGATCTCCAGTCTTTCCCATTCTGTTGTTTTCCTCTATTTCTTTGCACTGATCACTGAAGAAGGCTTTCTTATCTTTTCTTGCTATTCTCTGGAACTCTGCATTCAGATGCTTATATCTTTTCTTTTCTCCTTTGCTTTTTGCCTCTCTTCTTTTCACAGCTATCTGTAAGGCCTCCCCAGACAGCTATTTTGCTTTTTTGCATTTCTTTTCCATGGGGATGGTCTTGATCCCTGTCTCCTGTACAATGTCACAAACCTCATTCCATAGTTCATCAGGCTCTCTATCTATCAGATCTAGGCCCTTAAATCTATTCCTCACTTCCACTGTATAATCATAAGGAATTTGATTTAGGTCATACCTGAATGGTCTAGTGGTTTTCCCTACTTTGTTCAATTTAAGTCTGAATTTGGCAATAAGGAGTTCATGATCTGAGCCACAGTCAGCTCCTGGTCTTGTTTTTGTTGACTGTATAGAGCTTCTCCATCTTTGGCTGCAAAGAATATAATCAGTCTGATTTCGGTGTTGACCATCTGGTGATGTCCATGTGTAGAGTCTTCTCTTGTGTTGTTGGAAGAGGGTGTTCGGTATGACCAGTGCATTTTCTTGGCAAAACTCTATTAGTCTTTGCCCTGCTTCATTCTGCATTCCAAGGCCAAATTTGCCGGTTACTCCAGGTGTTTCTTGACTTCCTACTTTTGCATTCCAGTCCCCTATAATGAAAAGGACATCTTTTAAGGTGTTAGTTCTAAAAGGTCTTGTAGGTCTTCATAAAACCGTTCAACTTCAACTTCTTCAGCGTTACTGGTTGGGGCATACACTTGGATAACTGTGATATTGAATTGTTTGTCTTGGAGATGAACAGAGGTCATTCTGTCATTTTTGAGATTGCATCCAAGTACTGCATTTTGGACTCTTTTGTTGACCATGATGCCTATTACATTTCTTCTGTGGGATTCCTGCCCGCAGTATTAGATATAATGGTCATCTGAGTTAAATTCACCCATTCCAGTCCATTTTAGTTCACTGATTCCTAGAATGTCAACGTTCACTCTTGCCATCTCTTGTTTGACCACTTCCAATTTGCCTTGATTCATGGACCTGACATTCCAGGTTCCTATGCAATATTGCTCTTTACAGCATTGGATCTTGCTTCTATCACCAGTCACATCCACAGCTGGGTATTGTTTTTGCTTTGGCTCCATCCCTTCATTCTTTCTGGAGTTATTTCTCCACTGATCTCCAGTAGCGTGTTGGGCACCTACTGACCTGGGGAGTTCCTCTTTCAGTATCCTATCATTTTGCCTTTTTCATACTCTTCATGGGGTTCTCAAGGCAAGAATACTGAAGTGGTTTGCCATTCCCTTCTCCAGTGGACCACATTCTGTCAGACTTCTCCACCATGACCTGCCCATCTTGGGTTGCCCCATGGGCATGGCTTAGTTTCATTGAGTTAGACAAGGCTGTGGTCCTAGTGTGATTAGATTGACTAGTTTTCTGTGAGTATGGTTTCAGTGTGTCTGCCCTCTGATGCCCTCTTGCAATACCTACCATCTTACTTTGGTTTATCTTACCTTGGGCATGGGGTATCTCTTCATGGCTGCTCCAGCAAAGCACAGCCGCTGCTCCTTACCTTGGACGAGGGGTATCTCTTTACCGCTGCCGTTCCTGACCTTCAATGTGGGATAGCTCCTGTAGGCCCTCCTGCGCCTGTGCAGCCACCACTCCTTGGACGTGGGGTGGCTCCTCCTGGCCGCCGCCCCTGACCTTGGATGCAGGGTAGCTCCTCTCAGCCATGCTTAGTGTGCTGGTTGCAGCCGCCTGCACTTAGTGCACAGGTTAATGTGAATGTCTCTAGGAAGGTGGCTACTGACTCAATGGACATGTGTTTGAGCAAGTTCTATGGGACAGTGAAAGACAATGAAGCCTGGCATTCTGCAGTCCATGGGGTCACAAAGAGTCAGACACATCTGAGCGACTGAACAACAACAAGGAATGTGGCTCAGTAGTAAAGGACCCATCTGCCAATGCCAGAAACATAAGATACATGAGATCAACTCCTGGATTGCCAAAGTCCCCTGGAGAAGGAAATAGCAACCCACTCCAGTACTGTTGCCTGGGAAATCTCATGGACAGAGGAGCCTCATGGGCTACAGTCCATAGAGTCTCACAGAGTTGTGACATGACTAAAGCAAATTAGCACACATAGAGGAAATTGTTTCAATTACTCCAAAGTCTTTAGAAATTAATGGACTTTCTCATTTTGGTATGCTACTCCAACTCATTTACCAAATGCCTCAAAAACTGCAGTTCCGAGTCAGGTATCGAATAAAAGAAGTCTCTGCCACAGGTCCAGTTTGCTGTATAACAATCTTCTCTGACCCCTGTGTCCAAAGATGGAGATGCAGATTGAAGCCTTGCACAGCCTGTAATAGGTGAATCATTATGCAGACTATCATGATTTTGACGCAAAGTGCTTGATGACTATGTTGCTTTTGAGAGACAGCTTTTGGCCTGCTACTGGGCTTTAGTAGAGACTGAAAACTTGACCATGGATGACCAAGCTACTATGCAACAGTGAACTATTCATCATGAACTGGGTGTGTCTGACCCAACGTCATAAAATTGGACATGCATAGCAGCACTTCACTACCAGATTGTGGTGGCATATATGAGATGAGGCTGGACTCACCCTGAAGACACAAGGAAATTGCCCACATGCTCATGAACTGCTGCTATATTGACACCTCTCTCCCAACCTTCATTTATGGTCTCATGGAAAGATCACTGTAATCAATTAAATGAGGGAGAAAAAAACCCTCAGGTCTGTTATCTGCGTTGTTGCACAATATTTTGGTACCTCTCAAAGAGGAGAACAGGAGGACAGAGAATGAGATGGTTGGATGGCATCACCAACTCACTGGACATGAATTTGAGCAATCTCTGAGAGATGGTGAGGGATAGGAAAGCTTGGTGTGCTAAAGTCCATGGGGTTGTAAAGAGTGGGACACAACTGAGCAACTGAGCAACTGAACAACAGCAGCAACAAACAGGGCAGTGGCAATCCCCCAGCTCCATTACCAGATAGCCCCAAAGGACAGTGGTGATTCACCAAGGTTCACTGCCTACAGATACTGCTGGGTATCAAATCTGCACACAGACTGCCTCATCCATCATCCTGTCCTTCCCCAAGTCAAACTGTTGACCAAAGGATTTATTCCACAGCAAATGAAATGTGGTAATGGGTCCATTCTCATGGAACTAATTACTCTAATTATGGTTTTACTTATAGAACAGCTGATGGAATCGTTGATTGGTCTTAGGGAGGCTCAGTTATGGTACCAGCTAGATGGCAGTAACTTTTAGGTCCGAGGTACAATAATATATCCAGAGTGTGCTATATGAACACCATCCCTCCATGTATGATGCTACGTCTCCCATTGTCAGAGATCCTGGGTCAGGGAGTCAAGGTAGTGTAATGGGAGGAGCTCCTCCACGATCACTGCAAGTATTTCATGAGTAAAATGTTTGTTTCTCATCTCCCATAGTTCCAAAGAAAATCAGGCTTCTGCCAGGCAACAAGACAATAATTTCCTTGAACTAGAAGTTGAGAGTTTGACCTAGCCAGATCAGACTTCTGAATTAATAGGCAAAGAATAGGGTTTGTGTACTATTTGGTTGGACAAAAAGTTTGGGTTTTTCTGTTACCTCTTACAGAAAATCTTTTTATGAACAAACTTTTTGGTCAACCCAACATTTGGCAAGACTCTTCTGTCAAGGTGAAATTGGGTCACTACTAAGTAATATGGGTAAAGGAGAGTCTGTATGGAACGCAGGGGGTTCTCCAGGGTGCCTTTTCATACTTTCATTTCCTATGATTAATGTCAGTGGAAAACTCTCATAACTAAGTTCAGATTGGGCTGCTAATGATCCAGATTCTTCAGAAAGGAAGGTTTGGGTAAGTTTAGCAAGCACGAATCTATGACCAACAGGAGTGCCTGCTAAGGACAAGAAATTATAGTGTAAGAAGCTTGTTATGCATATCAACTATGATCATGTGAGCAGCTGGAGAAACACAAAGTGAGAGAGTTACCAATATTCCATCACTATTTTGGCATGAATATGTTTGTATTTATGTGTGTGTGATATATCTCTCTCACTCACTCTCTCACATCACATTACACAATTTTTCCTCAATTTTCTTCCCTTTCTCATCTTCTAATCATGTAAAATGTGTTTTAATAATATCTAACTTTATATCTCCATATAAGCCGCAAGGTATCAGTGAGAGAGTTTGAATGAATCAGAAGTAAATGAATATCACCCAAAGACAAAAAGGGATTTTATAACCCTTCAGTGGAGTGGACTTATCTGTTTTCAGTTGTATCCAGGGTAGTAATACCAAGTTAGATGGAAGTATCACTTGGCTGTTTTCAATATTTGGAGATCAATACAGTTTAAGGAGCTATGCATGGGTGCCAAGTTGACAAGGGGTAAGCTGTTTTGGCTTTGTGATGTGACTACTTGGCAAGTCTTAACTACATGTTCCATAATTTCTTTTCTGTATGTTTCTGGTTAGGGTGGGGTACTACAGTTTCTTCCAGGGGACTGGAAGGGAAGTGAAACAGCAGTCATTGTATATCCTCATTGATCTGCTAGCTCATCTCATTGGCAAGAGATAGTAGACAGGTCTGCCATTGCCCATCTCTCATTGAGTCCTCCTTCAGCTTCTTCTACTCTAGGACCAGTGTGGGTATTTAATTCTGTGAGGAAGGGACTTGATGTCTGCAGGAAAAACACACAGTCAAGGTAAGAGGCAATAAGGACTCACATAGGTTTTAGTCTGTTTTCATGACCTCTAACTTTTTATTTTTTATGAGTTGCTGATTGTAGTTGCTTTACTTTACATCCATTCTCTCCCTCACTGTCTATGTTGTTGACCCCTACGTCTCAGTATCTGACACAGTCCTAAGAATCTGGCCTCAAGTGATTATCCAGGGCAGACTGTTGCCTGTGTCTAATACTGAAGTTTGAAGTTCCCAGGATGTGCCATCAGGGAGGGAAGATGGACAGACAGACATCATTTTTAGTGGTTCTGCTTCCTCTGTTGAACTTACACTGAGTATTTGTATATTCTTTATTACAGCAGAAAGAAATATGATTCACTAATTTATCCTTAATTTTCCTCAAGATCTATAATTGCACTGTACCTTATTCATTAAAAGTCAGAAGTAGCATAACACCCTAAATGCTACTTATTCTCTCTGCTGGCAATAATTAATAATAATTTAAAAAAGAGGGAAAACTTAGGAGTCATGAGAAGGACAAATGGCTCAGAAAATACACACACACACAAATTGTTAGCTTCTGATAAAATCATTTTTTCTCTTTCTAAAACAGTAATAACTTCCCACCACAGAGAGGTGCTCTCATGCTTAATCCTCCAATATTTTCAAAGAATTAGAGTCCTAAAATATGCAAACATTGTTCACACACAAGAGTAAACACAGAGTATTTCTGTTTAAAAATAATTATATGTGTCATAGCATGGAAGCAAATAATTCTTATAGTTTTGGAAAACAGTGGTTTGCCTGTGATAACATTACCTTTGCCTTACCCTCAGCCATCAAGTCAAAGGAACAAGTTAAATTATCCGTGCATTATGTTGTAAAACAATGCTTTATGAATACCATTAGCGAGCTTTTGGCATTATCTCAGTATATTGCAGACCTACAGAAAATTTTAGTTTATACTTGTCCTTTTATTTTTTTCCTAAGATAGTTAAATATTTTGCTTTATAGCAATTTTTACTTATCTATGTTAAATAATATCACCTTTCTTAAGCTGCTGGAGATTTTGCCCAGAAGGCTGACTCTATAAAAAGCAGTCCTCTCCTTTTATTTGACTGAGAACTTTGTAACAGTAGGAACATGACATTGTTGCCAGGCATCTGGTTCAGATTTCAGACTACAGACTTCAGAGCCTAGCTCTGCTCCCAATGTGCTCTGCCATCAACAGCCACCTTAACCCCCCTGTGCCTTATTTCCTTTCACTGGAAAAAACAAGACGATAACAACATATCTCCTTTCAAGATTTGCTTTGCAGATTAAATAAGCTAGTTCATGTAAGTCCTTCAAATAGTGCCTGGCACATGATAAGTGCACAACAGACACTACCCATAATATTGTCTTCTTGCTAATGAACTATGAAAACATATGGATTTAAAGGACAAGGCTGGGACTTCCCTGATGGTCCTGTGGTGAAGACTCCACAGGAGTCTAATGCAGCGGCATGGGTTCAGTCCCTGGTCTGGGAACTAAGATCCCATAGCCCACATTTGGCAGAGAAGGGTGGGGTGGGGTGGTTAATTATAAGCTTTCAAAGACAAAGCTTATAATTAACAAAAAAATTAAAAAGAAAAACAATGAAGATATTAATCAATAAAAGTGAAATAATGTATCTTTTATATAGTCTTCTACACAGAGGTATTGCTGAAATAATAAATGTCAGACCAATAGATGCACATAACTGTTTTACAATTAACGGTAGGTCCTTAACTCTAACTTTGAAAGGAATAATAAAGTACAATATACTCTCCTCAGTTGTTTCTCCAGATTCCGTTTGAGTTTGTGCAGGGCCAGTAGATACAACCATACACTAGATGATAAGACACTACTTTTCAAAAAGTGAGCACAGCACATAATTACCTCTGATTGATATTTCTTTGGTAATTGCAGATAAATTGATAAAAATATCAATATCTCAACTACTAGGCAAGCAGAGTATTGATTGCAACTTACTAAGCTATAAGAAAAAGGTGATTCTTCTCTCTAATTTTAATATAAGTACTTGTTTTATTTATGACAAATACAAATTTCCTCATTTCAGCAACTCAAAGTCTTCATGGAAAATTCTCATGGTTACTAAACCACCAGAATGACTATTTTTTTGCAAGTATTTGCCTGATTATTATGTTCCTGCTGAGGCAATTCCTAAAAACTACATTTTCTCTAACTGGGAGTTTTACTAGTTCTTTCTATCAATATATTTTTAAGTGAAGAACCTTCAGAACCTCCTGAATATATTCTATTTATAAAGGAATACAAAGAAGTCACAAATTCTTCTTTTTCCTTTAATATTTCTTAACCACACTCATATTCCCACACACATTTCCTTTATATTTTACAAATTCATGAAAAAGTTCATTCCAGTTCTATTTGCAATTCTTATTTTTGCTTTTGTTGACATGAAGTAATTTTAAGGAAACTTGATCACCCTTTTATACTGAAGGTGATATATGCACTAAGTTAATTTTCACTGGGGACACACTGTTTGGACACTATATTGTCTAGTTATTTACAATTTTCATTTCTTTCTTCAGGTGATCTCAAAGGCAACGTGTGCCCATTTATTGTTTATTACTGATAGTTATCCTGAGTATAATAGCATTTATACTCAGCTCGAACTGTGACTTGTTTCACCTAACAAAAAACACACTTTTCTACTGACTATAAGGTTTTGAACTAATCACAGGTAACAAAGTGAGACTCAATTAGCTTATGGAGGGGAGCTGGTGTTTTATACTTAAATGGGAAAAAATTTGATTGATGATGATAATGGTTTATGACAATGTCAGGATTGTGTTCAGCATCTGACATGATAACTCTAGTGCACAAGTCTTCAGCTATTGAAAGGGAGTGTGAACAGCTGAGTGGCATAGCCAGTCAACTGTTTCTACCTATAATCATTCATTTTTCCTCTAAAGTCTAGTAGTAACTTTTTGCTCCATGACAGAATCAGGTTGCCCTAGGTAGTTCTATGTATGAGAAAAAAAGTATCACTGAGGATGGTAAAAACTAATTTTAACTGATCAAGGATTATATTTTATAAATCATTTATTTTACTCTAAAATAAGTTGATGTAATTTTATTGGCACGTTTGATAAACTGCACAGAAATGTTCATGGTAAGTAACTATAGTGATGTTAAATACTGGAAAATTGGAGCTGATTAAAAAAGAAAATGTACTAATATATATAGAAGTTAAAACATTACTATCTTCAATCATTTCTTCAATTACACTATTTTCTGGAATATGGCCTTTTAAACACTTAGAAGGATCATTTTCAAGATTATTAAAGAGTAATTATAGCCCAGAGAAAGCCTATATGTAACAGGTAACTTGTTGTTTAGTTTCTAAGTCATGTCCAACTCTTTGTGACCCCCATGAATTACAGCCCACCAGGCTCCTCTGTCCCTGGGATCCTCAGCAAGAATACTGGAAAGTGAAAAGAAAAGTGAAGTCACTCGGTCATGTCTGACTCTTTGCGATCCCATGGACTGTAGCCTGCCAGGCTCCTCCATCCATGGGATTTTCCAGGCAAGAGTACTAGAGTTGGTTGTCATTTCCTTCTCCAAAGGATCTTCCTGACTCAGGGATTGAACACATGTCTACCTACACTGTAGTCAAAGGCTTTACCATCTAAGCCGAGAATACTGGAGTGGGTTGCAATTTCTTCCTCCAGGGATTTAACCCATGTCTGCTGGGTTTCCTGCTTGGTAAGCAGGTTCTTTACCACTGACCACTTGGGAAGGCCAGTAGGTAGCTAGGGACAGACTTATTGAATGACATTATTTAGCCAATAAGACATTACACCATTTAAAATATAAATTTTGAAAAATGACAGTTAATAGGTCCTAAAACACATGAGGCAGAATGGTGTCTTTGGTTTCCCTCACTTGCTTTATCTTTCTTTACTTTCCTCACTCTTGCGGGAAGAGGACCTCCCTTTAACTCATTAAAGCTATGCTATGAAAGTCTGAGTGACAAAAACAAAATAAGTTTGTTCCAAAGGTGTCTCAATCTGAATCATCTGATTGACAGGAATCATTATAGTGAAGAATGGGATTCACTGAGAGCAACTAACAAGGAACCTTGTTAGTCTAGCTGTCTAGGTTGGTCATAGCCTTTCTTACAAGGAGCAAGAATTTTTTTAATTTCATGGTTGCAAGTTTAATTTCATGGCTGCAAGTTCTAACTTGATTAATAATGTTGAACATGTCTGGTAGATGCTGGGATGTGACACTCTCTCATGCTGTGTGGGTTCCTCAGAGCCCACTGCCCCATGACTGGGAATCTCTCACCTGAGATTCCCTACACATGGACCACAGCCTTGTTTAACTCAATGAAACTAAGCCATGTCACGTCAGATGTGCAGATGACACCACCCTGATGGCGGAAAGTGAAGAGGAACTAAAAAGCCTCTGGATGAAAGTGAAAGAGGAGAGTGAAACAGTTGGCTTAAAGCTCAACATTAAGAAAACTAAAATCATGGCATCCAGTCGCATCAGTTCACTTCAGTTCAGTTAAGTCGCTCAGTCGTGTCCGACTCTTTGCGATCCCATGAATAGCAGCACACCAGGCCTCCCTGTCCATCACCAACTCCTGGAGTTCACTCAGACTCACGTCCATCGAGTCAGTGATGCCATCCAGCCATCTCATCCTCTGCCGTCCCCTTCTCCTCCTGCCCCCAATCCCTCCCAGCATCAGAGTCTTTTCCAATGAGTCAGCTCTTCGCATGAGGTGGCCAAAGTACTGGAGTTTCAGCTTTAGCATCATTCCTTCTGAAGAAATCCCAGGGTTGATCTCCTTCAGAATGGACTGGTTGGATCTCCGTGCAGTCCAAGGGACTCTCAAGAGTCTTCTCCAACACTACAGTTCAATAGCATCAATTCTTTGGCACTCAGCCTTCTTCACAGTCCAACTCTCACATCCATACATGACCACAGGAAAACCATAGCCTTGACTAGACGGCAAAGTAATGTCTCTGCTTTTGAATATGCTATCTAGGTTGGTCATAACTTTCCTTCCAAGGAGTAAGTGTCTTTTAATTTCATGGCTGCAGTCACCGTCTGCAGAGATTTTGGAGCCCCCAAAGATAAAGTCTGACAATGTTTCCACTGTTCCCCCATTTATCTCCCATGAAGTGATGGGACCAGATGCCATGATCTTCGTTTTGGAATGTTGAGCTTTAAGCCAACTTTTTCACTCTCGTATTTCACTTTCATCAAGAGGCTTTTTAGTTCCTCTTCACTTTCTGCCATAAAGGTGGTGTCATCTGCATATCTGAGGTTATTGATATTTCTCCCGGCAATCCTGATTCCAGCTTGTGTTTCTCCAGTCCAGCGTTTCTCATGATGTCCTCTGCATAGAAGTTAAATAAGCAGGGTGACAATATACAGCCTTGATGTACTCCTTTCCCAATTTGGAACCAGTCTGTTGTTCCATGTCCAGTTCTAACTGTTGCTTCCTGACCTGCATACAGGTTTTTCAAGAGACAGGTCAGGTGGTCTGGTATTCCCATCTCTTTCAGAATTTTCCACAGTTTATTGTGATCCACACAGTCCCATTACTTCATGGCAAATGGATGGGGAAACAGTGGCTGATATTATTTTTCTGGTCTCCAAAATCACTGCAGATGGTGATTGCAGCCATGAAATTAAAAGAACGCTTGTTCCTTGGAAGGACAAACCTAGACAGCATATTAAAAAGCAGAGACATTATTTTGCCAACAAAGGTCTGTCTAGTCAAGGCTATGGTTTTTCCAGTAGTCATGTATGGAAATGAGAGTTGGACTAAAAAGAAAGCTGAGCACTGAAGAATTGATGCTTTTGAACTGTGGTATTGGAGAAGACTCTTGAGAGTTCCTTGGACTGCAAGGAGTTTGAACCAGTCCATCCTAAAGGAGATCAGTCATGCGTGTTCATTTTAAGGACTGATGTTGAATCTGAAATTCCAATTCTTTTTCCACCTGATACGAAGAGTTGACTCATTTGAAAAGACCCTGATGCTGTGAAAGATTGAGGGCAAGAGGAGAAGGGGATGACAGAGGATGAGACGGTTGGATGACGTCACTGACTTGATGGACATGAGTTTGGGTAAACTCTGGGAGTTGGTAATGGACAGGGAGTCCTGGCCTGCTGTCATTCAGAATCATCAGGCCATGGGGTGGCAAAGAGTCGGACACAGCTGAGCAACTGAACTGAATTGAACTTAATGATTTTGAATTTCATATTTAGGCCCGTCATCCACTTTCAGTTAGTTTTGTTAATGGTGAAAGTTTTGTGTCTAGATTATTATTTTTATTTTTTGGCATGAGAATGTCCAATTGCTACAACACCATTTGTTGAAAAGATATATTACTCTTTTAAGTGGAGAAAATTTGTTTCAGTTAGAAATATAATTGTAAGCATTCAATGTTTTTGTTTGTTTAGTTACTCAGTCATGTCTGATTCTTTTGCTACCCCATGGACCATAGCCTGCCAGGCTTCTCTGTACATGGGATTTTCCAGGCAAGAATACTGGGGTGAGTTACCATTATTAGTAGCTTATGTGTGATTTGGTGAAAATATTTCTGTAAAATGGTTGGGAAACATAGGGTCTAATTATGCTGTCCATGGTGGAATCTTCTCTATTTATCACACTCTTTTCCAGCTTGCATATTGCTAATGGATAGATCATCTCCAATCTCCTGAGTCTTTTCATCTCTAAAATTCTTTGAATATGAAATATCAGAGAACTGATCTTTACAAATAATTGGGAAGAGTCTATTAAGAAAAACAAAATGTCATTTAACATAGTGCAGATACAACCTTTGAATTAATGTATTGAATATTTCAGGAAAATTGAAGAAGCCCTTCGTGTAGAGATGGGTCATTGAGTTCTACTTCTACCTTTTTCCTGTATTTTCATACATTTATTATATTTCAGCTTATTCCTCTCTGTCGGTATTCTATTTGAAAATTATCTTAACAATGGCAATTTTATGAAATATTTCTTAACGTTAGAATTATTCATTTAGCACAAAAATGAAATGTAAATCACCAGTGTTTTCATTGCTTACATGAGAAAAGCTCAAGGACTATTTGGTACATCTATGCAAAGTATTCAGGTAATTAACACAGAATTTTGAGGCTCAGAAAAAATCACTACACTCAACAGACCTTCCTGACACCAAATCATAGATTGATTTTCAATGTAGTGTAGAGGTGATGGAATTCCAGTTGAGCTATTTCAAATCCTGAAAGATGATGCTGTGAAAGTACTGCACTCAATATGCCAGCAAATTGAGAAAACTCAGCAGTGGCCACAGGACTGGAAAAGGTCAGTTTACATTCCAATCCCAAAGAAAGCCAATGCCAAGGAATGCTCAAACTACTGCACAATTGTACTCATCTCACTTGCTCATAAAGTAATTCTCAAAATTCTCCAAGCCAGGTGTTAGCAATACATAAACCGTGAAGTTCCAGATGTTCAAGCTGGTTTTAGGAAAGGGAGAGGAACCAAAGATCAAATTCGCAACATCTGCTGTCATTCTAAGACTGTTGAAGGATGGCTCTCAAACATGGAACATGTATGCATATTTCAGCTTGGGGAAATAAGAAAGACAGGATATGGAACTACTGGTGCAGGTGATGCTTACAGCTCCAAAGATAAACCCCCGGACCATGGCGGACTTACCACCTGAATTTATTTATTAATTACATGAGTCCGAAACAGTCCTGTGTACTAGGTAGATTTACTCTAAGAGGATCTTCAAGGACCTAGAACCCTTCTTTGTATGTTCATTATTTTCAACATGTGAATTCCAGGCTAGTCCTGCGTGTCTTCCTCCAGCTTGTTGAGGGGGAAATGATCATGAAGGAGCAATTTGGGAATTACTAATGGAATGCAGAAGTGGCATGGATCATTTCCATCACATCCAGTCTCGAGAATGCATGGCCATGTGCAGGAGGAGAGGAAATGTGCTCACTGAGCAACTACAAAATTTATGCCAACTGAAGTGTAATTTCATTTTTTTAAGTGGTAATCAATAAAATTCTTCTCTCTTATTTATTATTGACTTAGTCCTACTTTGATTCAACAAGTTGTTATTAATTTAGCAAAAGGCTTCTGATTTAAGTACTCTAGAATTTCAAAGAAAGCATTTACTAAAACATTGCATAGGTTTAGGTAAGTGCTTTGCTTTTATTGGGAATATGGCAGATGTCAGTCTAAATAGATTTCTATATAAATGATTAGCAGCTGTCTCTCTGTATAATGTCTAAAAAGCATCACAGCACTTACTGAATAATTTGTCCTTCATTAGTATGAAGGATGCTTGCCGCGGCCAGCACAAGCAAGAGTTGCACCTGCACAGGGAGAGAACGGAGCGTCCCCGCTAAGAAAAATAAGAGATAGAGACAAAAGATGGGGTTGAGAGGATCAGACCACAAATGGCTGATGCCTTTCTTTATTAGGCTACAATATTTATAGGATAAAATACGTGACTTAAGACATGCACAGGATTATTTTTTAACCTCAGGATACAATCACCAGACCCTTACCATTGTGTACAGAGCACTATAAGATTATCTGTCTTACATGTTGCAGAAACAAGACATCTTGGGGCTTTAAGGGCTATAAAAATTCTTGAGGGTGGCGGGACAGGGAGCTTAGGAACGTGCCTAAGGCTCTGCATATCTGCCGAGCAGCTCCCAAGACTTAACCCTTTACGGGTGGTCCCCCGCAGCTCCCCTCTCTTTATTATTTTTTAAAAGCTCCATAAGATGTCGGTGTTGCAACATGTTTTTATGTATCAGAATTTTCACATGTAAAAATTCTTTAACAATACTACGAATAAAACAAGGAGCCAAACAAATCACGATAAGTACAACAGTCAAAACCACGCCCACAGCAATTATGCTTTGCCACAGTGAATGCAGGCTAGGGAAGTTAGAAAATAAATTTTGTAAAAAATTGTTGACAGTATCAGCTATATTTAAAGTAGCCTTAGGAGAATTTTCAATATTAAGGATTTCATTATGTAATTGCAATAGATCTAGAGAAACATTAGTATTAAACCAAATTCCTTGTAGATGTTTCTTCACCTTATCCCACGGAAAGTCAGATGCATTATAGGCCTTTTTAGTAACACAAATCCATTTATAATTAGCATGACATTGAATTTTCATACGAAAGTTAATGCTCTGAACTTGTTCCCCTAGAACTCTAACCACATCATATAAAGCTGATAATCTATCTTCTATTTTTTTATCTATATCTTCTTGTGTTCCCATTACTTTAGTAACGTTATATGACAAGGAATCTACAGTATGAGCAGCTTGAATGGATTGTGCTAGAGATACAGAAGTGGTAACAGCAGTTGCTATAAGGGTGATTAAAGATATTATACCCAGAACAATCAGGCTTACACTTCTTTTAGGGCGGCTAAGAGCCGTGTTAATGCGTTGTAGCAATTCTAAAGCAGTCTCGTCATACCAAGCTTCAGTTATTTTAACTGGTAACATTACAAAAGCAGGTTATTTTACTATTATAACTTGTTCTCCTTTTTCAACACCTCTTATGCAATTGGTAAGTATGCAGTTAGAACAATTTAAATGATAAATATTTAATGACAATGTTATTTCTATATGGCCTTGTATCAACATGAATGGGTAAGGGACACAAGCTCGGGGATATAAAAACCCCGTAACTCCTACATTACCATATTTACTCCCACTGATATTGGGTTGCAAATATAGACTATTACCATGACCAAAGGCAGCCAAAGTTTCCACAGCTCTGTTTGATATACATTAGCAGTGTTTACAGAGAGAATGGGTGGATGCTGTCCTCGATTTTCAGGAAAATCAGGTTTTCCCCCAGGTGCCCAATCCCACAAAAAGGTGGTATTTGCATTGTTGATGTTGTACACTGACGCAACCCGGGCTCGACATAAAGTCCAAGGAGTGTCTATTCCTATGCGGATGCTTAGATGTTTGTCACAAAACGGAATGTCGAGAGGTCCAGTTCTGTCACGGTGCGATCTTTTTCCGGTTTTTTCATCAATGCCAGAAATAGTCACTCGAGGATAGGATATATCAGCTGACACCTGTATACAGTGAGGATGTTGTAATTGATAAGAAAAGCACATAGGATATTGCGTAGTAAGACCATAAAAGGAGATATTGGCTTGCTGAGGGGAAATATGAGTGTCTGATTTTCCTCCTAAAAGACTTGTGTCATTGACATAGACAGGTACTATTTCTTTATCCCATCCTAATGATTGAATCATAGGCGGGTCAGGAATGTATGCCCAAAAAGCCGTAGCCTCTCCGTTTTGTATCCGCTGTAACAATAATAATAACATGATCAATATTTTTGTAGGTGTCACTGGGGGTTGTATATGAGCCTCATTCCAAGCATGCCGCATCAATGCCTCAATCTGCCTTTGGGTAGGCAGCTCACTCGTGGGCTCGCTCAATGTCATGCGGTGCATTTGATATGTCAGGGAGTTCCTCCGTCGCGCGTACCAGCCTTTCCGGAACCCAGCGCGGCGCTTCGGCATCCTGTGGAAAAATACATACATGACCCCGACCCCATATTAATACAGGGTCTGGCCCATGCCACAAATTGGTAAGTGGATCTTTCCATCGTACAAGTGGTTTTTTGCATGGAGACCGTTCTCCCCAAAAGCGTTGGGCTGCTGAATTGCCTTCTGCATCTAAAGTTAAAAAGTTTAGAACAAAAAGAGCATGATTTAAGGCGTTATGTGGTGAGGGGCTATACAGTTCATTCCCCTTTTTTTGTTTTAATAATTGATGTTTGAGGCGTTGATGTGCTCGTTCTACAATACCTTGTCCCTGTGGGTTATAGGGAATTCCTGTCTTATGATGAATTTGAAAAGAAAGACAAAAACGCTGGAAAGAACGGCTAGTATAACCGGGTCCATTATCTGTTTTAAGGGTGTGTGGGATTCCTGAAATGGAAAAGCAAAAAAGTAAATGTTGAATACAATGACGAGTTGATTCTCCAGTATGAAGGGAGGCCATGAGAAAATGGGAGAAAGTGTCAATAGAGACATGAACATATTTAAGACGTCCAAATTGAGGAATGTGAGTGACATCCGTTTGCCAGAGATGATTAGGGCGTAAACCCCGAGGATTGATTCCATATTGAGGGAGAACAAAGAATTGAGGACAAGTAGAGCAAGATTTTACGATTTGTTGTGCAGCTTCACGGGAAATCTTAAATTGTAACCGTAAAGAATGACTATTTTGATGATGTAAGTTATGAGATTTTTGGGCTGCATCGATAGCTGATTGAAAAAACACCTGTTTAGTAAGAACGTCCGCAGTGTGATTGCCTTGTACCAGGGGACCAGGAAGGGTGGAATGCGCACGAATATGTCCAAAAAAGCACGGGTTTTGACGACGGTGAAGGGCCTGTTGAATTAATGTAAATAAGTTAAGAACTTCAGGAGAGGTTGTGCCGATAATTGGAACAGTTTCAATCATCTGTAGAGCACCGACCACATAGGAGCTGTCTGTAAATAAATTGAAAGAAGTGGGTACAGTCAGCAATGCTTGATGGACTGCAAATAATTCTACAACTTGGGCAGAGGAGAAACTGGTATGTGAATAATAGGTTTGATGGTTAATAATTAAAGCAGCAGTACCATTAGAAGATCCATCTGTAAATATAAGTGTCGCTTTTGGAATGGGTTGTCGGCGAACTATTTTTGGGAAAATAAAGGCATGAAGGCTAGCAAATTGTAGCAATTTATCAGAAGGATAATGGTGAGTAATCCGCCCCGGGTAATTTGCGAACGCTATAGACCAATTATCTGAAAATTGAAAAAGCCAATCTTGTTGTTCCAAAGCATAAGGAATACAAATGAAAGGGGGTTCCATACCAAAATATAGAATGGCTTCATGACGTCCTTTTGCTACAACTTTTGCAACAAGCTCATAGTATGGGAGCAAATGTTTAGTTGGAGTAGCCGATAGGTATATCCATCGCAAAGGTTTATCTTGATAAAGAACCCCTGTGGGTGCTCGAGGGGTGGCAAGTATATACAGACCCCATGATCGTTGGTAATCACAATAGGTAATCTGTTGTTGTCTAATAGCTTCTTCTATTGATTGTAAGGCTGATCGTCCTTCTAAAGAAAGTGTTCGGGGTGACGCAGGGTCAGAGTCACCTTTAAGGATGTCAAATAATGGTTGCAAGGTGTAAGTGGGTAATTTCAAGTAAGGGCGTATCCAATTAATATCTCCCAGGAGCTTTTGAAAATCGTTTAGGGTTTTTAAATGATCAGTCCGTAACTTAACTAATTGAGTGCTATAAGCCCGAGGATATAAGGAGAAGCCCAAATAATTATAGGGAAAGTGAGTTTGAATTTTATCATCAGCTATGACAAGACCATTAGAACTCAAGTGTTGTTTTAGAATAGAAAAAGCTTGATACAATAGATGTTCGTCAGCATGGGCTAGTAATATATCATCCATATAATGAACTAAATATAACTGAGGAAAAAGCTGACGAACGGGAGCCAACGCTGCGGCAACAAACTTTTGACACAGTGTAGGGCTATTAGTCATTCCTTGTGGAAGGACTCTCCATTGATAGCGCTGCATAGGCTCTTTAAAATTAACAGAGGGCAAGCTAAAGGCAAATCTTTTACAATCTTGGGGTGCAAGAGGAATAGTGTAAAAACAATCTTTTAAATCTATAATTATGATAAAGGATTTGTCAGGTATAGCGGAAGGGGTGGGTAACCCAGGTTGTAGGGCTCCCATATGCATCATCGTTTCATTTACCTTGCGAAGGTCTTGTAGCAATCTCCATTTTCCCGATTTCTTTTTAATAACAAAAATTGGGGAATTCCACGCAGAGGTAGAGGGTTCAATATGCCCGAGTCTCAGCTGTTCCTGCACCAGCTGTCGTGCGGCAGTAAGTTTTTCTTGTGTTAGGGGCCACTGATCAACCCATACCGGTTCCTCAGATTTCCAGTCAATAGGATCGGCATGTGTCACAGGAGAATCAGAGGTCCCTAAGGAAAACACCCCAAGCCCTTTCGACTCTGATTAGATTTTAAATCAGGAGGCAAAGTGATGCCTTGATGTTGTTTACCTAAACCTTGGTTAGGTAGTAAACCTTGATCTAGCATTAAATCTGTTACGGTGGGTGAAGGACTATATAAGTATACACCCATTTTGCTTAATATATCACGCCCCCATAGATTAACTGGAAGATGGGGCAGAATATAAGGTTTAAATTGGCCCGTATGGCCGTCTTTATCTTTCCAAGTAAGAAGGGACGAACTTTGTTCCGGATTAGTAGTTTGGCCAATTCCTTGAAGAGTGGAAATGGCTATTTGCTTAGGCCATGTAATAGGCCAGTGTTTTTCAGAAATAACACTAATATCAGCCCCTGTATCAAGTACACCGCGGAAAAGCTTACCATTGATGTGCAGTTCAAATTCCGGTCGTGCCTCGGTAACATTTTGCACCCAATAGGCGTCAGAGGACCCGAAACCTTTGTCCTGACGATCTCGGTTAATTGTTCTTCCTTGTAAAACTAATGGAACTAAAAGGAGTTGAGCTATACGTTGTCCTGCATTGATTACAATAATTTTGTTAGGAGCGGAGGCTAATATTTTTATCTCTCCTGTATAATCAGAGTCAATTACGCCAGGATGAATAAGTATTCCTTTTAAAGACGCACTGCTGCGCCCCAAAAGCAGTCCAGCAGTTCCTGGAGGTAAAGGCCCAAACACTCCTGTGGCAAGGGTTTGAACCCCCATCTCAGGAGTTAATACTGTGTAGGAGGTGGCACAGAGGTCCAATCCTGCGCTGCCTCTTGTGGCTCGGTAGAGGTCTGCAATGGTTCTTTGGGAACCTGCAGTGTTGCCCCATAACATTGTTTCGGGGCCAGGGGCTGGCCCCTCACCCAGTTTCCCGAAACCGGGGGTAAAGGATTACCTTGAACATCCGTTTTAGAACGGCAATCTCGGGCCCAATGCCTCCCTTTTTTACATCTTGGGCATAAATTAGGAGTGTTAACAGGAATTTGTTGTTTTTGGGGGCACATTGCAGCCCGATGGCCAGGTTGACCACAAACAAAACAGCCCGAATTACCTGACTTTTGATATCCTTTTTTGTTTTTGGCTTGTTGCTGAAAAAGTACCTCCTTAATGCTTTTTCCTTGTAATGCCGCTGCCATGGCAATGCCTTGCATATAGGAGGGTCCAATGTCAGCACAAATGCGAATAAAATCAGACAGATCTCCCTTCTTTCGGTAAGGTCGTAAAGCAGCTTGACAGGCAGAGTTAGCGTTTTCAAAAGCCAATTGTTTTGCTAATACCATCCCAGCCTTTTCATCTGACATTATCTTACCTATAGTATCTAAGAGCCGTGCCACGAAGTCCTGATAAGGCTCATCAGGTCCCTGTCGGACTTTTGAAAGATCTTCTGTCTTAGTACTGGAGCTAGGGAGTTTTTTCCATGCCTGCCGGGCTGCATTTGATATTTGCGCATATGCACCAGGTAAGAAATCAAGTTGAGTATTAGTAGCCTGGAAAGCACCTTCACCAATCAACATTTCATAGGAGGTTTGTATACCTTGCTGCCGATTAACATCGGCTATACGAGCACACTGTTCAAAATATTCAGATTTCCACAATAAATAATCTCCCCCCGAAAGACAAGCTCTAGCTATTTGTTTCCAATCATTTGGGGGTAGATTCTGAGTACCCAAATTTTTTATCATAGCAACAGTGAATGGAGTGGTAGGACCGTATTGTGAGCAAGCAATCTTTAACTCTTTTAATTGTTTGAAAGGCAGCGCTTCATAGAAACGCTGGTTGTTATGTTCAAAGACAGGAAAAGCAAGAGAAAAATCGGAGACAACCTCACCAAGTCGTTGTGCTTGTCTTAATGCCTTTTGTAGCGGAGACACAATTTCAGATGGCGGAGGAGGAGGAGGCCCCGGAGGGGGATCGAGACCCGCAACAACAGAAGGAGCATAGGCAGGGGGAAGAGGCGGAGCAGAAGCGAATTTTAAATTGTTATTAGGAAGCTTAATTCCTGAGTTCTGTAAAGCAACAGTGAGATTTTTTAAACATTCAACCAATTCATCTTTAGATGTTAACGCCCCCTTTTCTTGTGCTAAAAAACCCCAGTCTTCTTGATGGTATTTAGCAGCCCCTTCGTCTAATTCCACCTCATCTGTGGAGGAAAGTGAATCATCATTATCCGAAGGACGCGATAAGTTACAAAATGGAGGGTCACCTTCAATTTCCTCGGGAACAGCATACTTGGGCTCTGAATCAGGAACATGAAGAGGATTTTCTTCCTGTTTTAAAAATTTTTCTAAACGTTTTAATTCATCATTATCAAAGTCCAAGCAATCACGAATTAGTGTCCAAAAAGATAAAGTTTCTACAGGAACCTTTTCAGGGCCATGTAAAGTATAATGAGTCCGAATTTGTTCCCCTACCTTTTTCCACGTCTCTAAACTTACTGTGCCTTCTCTGGGGAACCAAGGGCAGACTTCTTCAATAAATGAAAGAAAATTGATTAATTTAGGTTTGGAAATAGTAATTTCCCGGTGTTTTAACATTACAGATAACATATGTGCAAACAATTGACGACTATGCATCTGTCCCATATTTATACTCTCAACTATATACCTTACTACTCCTCCTTAATTTAAATCACTTGTATACTTATATACTCACTCTTTTCAGCTTAATAAGAGTAGTGGCGAGGAAAACTGTCGATCTGCCCCACGTTGGGCGCCACCTGCCGCGGCCAGCACAAGCAAGAGTTGCACCTGCACAGGGAGAGAACGGAGCGTCCCCGCTAAGAAAAATAAGAGATAGAGACAAAAGATGGGGTTGAGAGGATCAGACCACAAATGGCTGATGCCTTTCTTTATTAGGCTACAATATTTATAGGATAAAATACGTGACTTAAGACATGCACAGGATTATTTTTTAACCTCAGGATACAATCACCAGACCCTTACCATTGTGTACAGAGCACTATAAGATTATCTGTCTTACATGTTGCAGAAACAAGACATCTTGGGGCTTTAAGGGCTATAAAAATTCTTGAGGGTGGCGGGACAGGGAGCTTAGGAACGTGCCTAAGGCTCTGCATATCTGCCGAGCAGCTCCCAAGACTTAACCCTTTACGGGCGGTCCCCCGCAGATGCTCTCCTTCATATGAACAGTATACTCTCAAAGGAAACTGTCTCTAGGAAAAAAGAAAAACAACCTAATGTTTAACTAGAATTAAGCAATTGACAGTCAGGAACACTGCTAAATATTTTCACATATAATTAAATGGTGTCATTGGTAGTAAGGCTGTTTCTCTAAGGAAGGGCTGGATAAAGGAGAAATTAAAGAGGAGGCTGAGCACCGAAGAATTAATGTTTCCCAAATTGTGGTGCTGGAAAAGAATCTTGAGAGTCCCTCAGACAGCAAGGAGATCAAACCAGTCCATCCTAAAGGAAATCAACCACGAATATTCATTGGAAGAACTATGCTAAAGATGAAGCTCGAATAATTTAGCCACCTGATGCCAAGAGCCAACTTATTGTAAAAAACCCTGATGCTGGGAAAGACTGAGGGCAGGAGAAGAATGGAGTGACAGAGGACAAAATGGTTAGATGGCATCACTGACTCCATGGATGAGAATTTGAGCAAACTTGGGGAAACAGTGAAGGACAGGGGAACCTGGCATGCTGCAGTCCATGGGGTTGCAAAGAGTTGGACACAACTTAGCAACTGAACAAAACAATGAAGGGCAAAATGTAAAGCTAGCAAGAAGCAGAGGATAATTCATGGAGGATGTGAGTCCAGGAAGACAGGTCATTGAGTTAAGGAGAATCCTTGGCAAAAACTATGGAGCTGAGGGGTATTACAGTGAAATAACAGGAAATTCAAATAGATCCTGATCCACACTCAATGATTCTACTCTGTTTTTCTGGCTTGCTCTTTTAAGTTTGTTCCCTATTTTCAGCAAAGGGTCGTAAACACATTTTTTAAAGATATTAGACAGGAGCTTCATAGCTGGCCGGTCCCTAGGTTTTTCATTTAAACTGGAGAGCATCATTTGTAACAAATACCAATCAGGTTAATCTACAGCTCACAATACTCACCTTCTTTGAGAGAGGTCCCAACCATAGAAGTGGGTCTGAAGTAATGATGTACAAGGTCCTTGCACCTGAACCTTGACCTCTGGCCATCTCCTGGGGGTGGACAATGCTGATCAATGCTGGACCAAGTTTGGAAACTTGAACAGAGACACAGAAGTTGGTTGAAGCTCTTATCTTAATGACCTTGTGATATCCTCCTGCTGCTGAGGACTCCAGGGACCAGAGCGAGGAAGGGGGTGAGGTTCCTGGATGCTTCCAGCTCTCGACCTGACCGGTGGGCAGTGGTGAGGGAGGCTCCGGCCTTCACGGGGCTCCAGAGTTCTGTGAGACACAGTCCTTAGCCTGTTCTGGGTCCTCAGCTTGTCTTCGGCCCACAGCTCACCCGATGGCCCTGAGGCAAAAGGGCCTGGAGGGCCACGGAATAAGACCCAGGTCCACGTCTTGCTGCACTTTGCCAAGAGGACCACTGCTAGGCTGATCATTAGCAGAGCAGGAAGACCTTTAACCACCAGGCTAACGGTCTCCTGACCTATAAGTAAGTAAATAAGTGAAGTCGCTCAGTAGTGTCCGACTCTTTGCGACCCCAAGGACTGGAGCCAACCAGGCTCCTCCCTCCCTCCATGGGATTTTCCAGGCAAGAGTACTGGCTTGGGTTGCCATTTTCTTCTCCAGGGGATCTTCCGGACCCAGGGATAGAACCCGGGTCTCTGACATTCCAGGCAGATGCTTTAACCTCTGAGCCACTAGGGAACCTTGAGCCGCCGACCTTTAACCCCCATGCTAATAGTCTTGCGATAACAGCCCCTCGCCTGCGCCATTACGCTTTCATTTCACAGACGCATTCAGTCCGCGCAGCGTGCGCGGTCACGAGACAGTCGTCCTCACGTGCTATCGGCACAGGCTTCACAGCCTCTCACTCTTCATCTCGTTCCAGCCAGCTTGTGCTTCTCACATCCACTAAGACCAATTCTTACACTGTCACAAAGGAACTCTGTGTTGGCCGCTCCACAGGTATGTAGTTTTAATCTCCTCACTTTACTCAGTATTTTAGAGATGTTTAATTCAATGGTTGATTCTCCTTTTGTCAAATGAGCTACTGCTGTTTAAATTCCTTGATGGTTTCCTCATTCATCTCTGTTTCTTCTTGTAGATAATTTTTTTTTCCTATCCTTTCTTCATAATTCTTAACTATGGTGCTTCGAATAACCTCCCTTTTCCTCATTGAATTTCAAATGAATAAAGAAATAAAAGAAGGGAGTTAAGCAAATGGGAGTAAAATATTGTTTTTAATGAGGAAGTCAACGTTTAAAACTGTGGCTTATGTATGTGGGCTGATGGTGTTTCCAGTAATAGATCCTAAACATGGACTGAGTCACTTAGACAGTAACAGGTTAGAGCCTTTCTACCTGCCTGGCTCTTTTGGAAGCTGGCTCCCAAGAAAAAGAGGGGAGGAAAGAACAGAGCTAAGCTTGTGTTGTGCTGTGCTTAGTGGCACAGTCCTGTCTGTCTTTGTGACCCCTTGGAATGTAGCCTGCTAGACTCCTCTGTCCGTGGGGATTTTCCAGGCAAGAATACTGGAATGGGTTGCCACGCCCTCCTCCAGGGGATCTTCCCAGTCCAGGGATCAAATTGAGGTCTCCTGCATTCATTGCAGGAGGATTTGTTACCATCTGGGCCACCAGGGAAGCTCATGAATACTTGAGTGAGTAGCCTGTGGATTCTCCAGGGAATCTTGCTAACTCAGGAATCAAACTGGGATCTCCTGCATTGCAGGAAGATTCTTTACAAGCTGAGCCAGGAAGCCCAGAGCTAAGCTTAAGCAGGATCATTATCCTAAACTGAATATATGCCATGGTAGGAGGAAAAAAGAGAACCCAGCAGTGCTGTCCTCTTTATGGAAGGAAACATTGAAGATGTGTGTGAACAGGTACAGATAATCCATGGAAGAGCTGGAACTCTGTAGGTTGTATAAAGAAATATTAGCCTTAAATACTGTGTGACATGTATGTGATAACTCCATAAATAGGTGAGAGAAGACACCTGAGCCGAAAGGCCATCATAGGCTACCCAACAGAAAATAGTGTTCTTATCCAGTTGTGTTGTCATTTAGTCTCTAAGTCATATCTGACTTTAGTCACTAAGTCATATCTTCTTGTAGCCCTCTGTCCATGGGATTCCCCAGGAAAGAATACTAGAGGGGTTGGCATTTCCTTCACCAAGTGGTCTTCCAGACAGGGATGGAACCCACATCTCCTGCATCGGCAGGCAGATTCTTTACCACTGAGCCACTTGGGAAGCCCCTTACACACTTACTCCATGCTTGCTTTCCTCTTAGAAGAAGGCAGTGGCACCCCACTCCAGTACTCTTGCCTGGAGAATCCCATGGATGGAGGAGCCTGGTAGGCTGTGGTCCATGGGGTCGCTAAGAGTCAGACACGACTGAGCGACTTCACTTTCATGCCTTGGAGAAGGAAATGGCAACACACTTCAGTGTTTTGCCTGGAGAATCCCAGGGAAGGGGGAGCCTGGTGGGCTGCCATTTATGGGGTCACACAGAGTCAGATACGACTGAAGCGACTTAGCAGCAGCTGCAGCAGCAGGGTAAAATGCTAGCTCTTACTTGGTTTTGCATTCCTTTAGCTTAGCCCACTCTGGAGAAGGCAATGGCAACCCACTGCCGTACTCTTGCCTGGAAAATACCATGGATGGAGGAGCCTGGTAGGCTGAAGTCCATGGGGTCACTATGAGTCAGACACGACTGAGTGACTTCACTTTCACTTTTCACTTTCATGCATTGGAGAAGGAAATGGCAGCTCACTCCAGTGTTCTTGCCTGGAGAATTCCAGGGACGGGGGAGCCTGGTGGGCTGCCATCTATGGGGTTGCACAGAGTCGGACATGACTGAAGTGATTTAGCAGCAGCAACAGCTTAGCCCACTACCCAGAAGGTGCTAAATAAAAATTTGTCAGAATGAACTGTATAAAAACCAAATCCAGTCACATCATAACTCTATTCAAAGTATTTGGTCTGCCCTATTGCCTCCAGAAAAATGTCCAAGTTACTCCTCATGGAGTAAAAACTCTTTGTGATTTGTCCAGTCTCGCTCGGACACGACTGAGTGACTGAACTGAAGTGAACTGATGTATACATATATGCAACACCAAAATTTACTTGCAGTTTTCCTCTTGAGTCCAAAAAGAAGTGAAAAGGGGGATATTTTTCTTTTTCCATGGAAATTAGATTAGTAATACTGTCAGATTTTAAGACAAATTCTGAAAAACTTCAGAATGAACTCTCTGAAGAAAATATACAAAGGCCACCATATGTTCTCTTGTTTTTACCTTTCATGATTCATGAGTCCAGAGGCAGTTGTTACAGACATAAACTCCATGTGAAACCAGAAAATATATTTATTTTCAATAAGAAAAATGATTAATGCCTCACATTAGCAGCTTTTAGGAATTTGAGAAAACGTTTTGTTCCACACATGGATGTATTAAGCATAATTTTTTTGAGGTCAAGATAAAAAATTATCTTGGGAATATTATTTTTGTTCAGAAACTAAAGAAAGAATAGCTACAAAAGTCAATACTCATTCAGTTCAGTCGCTCAGTAGTGTCTGACTCTTCGCAACCTTGTGGACTGCAAGCATGCCAGGCCTCCCTATCTATCACTAACTCCCAGAGTTTACTCAAACTCATGTCCATTGAGTCAGTAATGTCATCCAAACATCTCATTCTTTGTCATCCCCTTCTCCCGCCTTCATTCTTTCCCAGCATCAGGGTCTTTTCAAATGAGTGAGTTCTTTTCATCAGGTGCTCCAAAGTATTGGAGTTTCAGTGTCAGCATCAGTCCTTCCAGTGAATATTCAGGACTGATTTCCTTTAGGACTGGTTGGATCTCCTTGCAGTCCAAGGGACTCTCAAGAGTCTTCTTCAACACCGTAGTTCAAAGGGATCAATTCTTCAGCGCTCAGCTTTCTTTATGGTCCAGCTCTCACATCCATACATGACCACTGGAAAAACCATAGCCTTGACTATATGAACCTTTGTTGGCAAAGTAATGTCTCTGCTCTTTAATATGATGTCTAGGTTGGTGATAGCTTTTCTTCCAAGGAACAAATGTCTTTTAATTTCATGGCTGCAATCACCATCTGCAGTGATTTTGGAGCCCCCCAAAAGTAAAGTCTGTCACTGTTTCCTTTGTTTCCCCATCTGTTTGCCATAAAATGATGGGGCTGGATACCATGATCTTAGTTTTTTGAATGTTGAGTTTTAAGTCAACATTTTCACTCTCCTCTTTCACTTTCAAGAGGCTCTTTAGTTCTTCTTTGCTTTCTGTCATAAGGGTGGTGTCATCTGCATATCTGAGGTTATTGATATTTCTCCTGGCAATCTTGATTCCAGCTTGTGCTTCATTCAGTCCAATGTTTCTCATGATGTACTCTGCATATAAGTTAAATATCAGGGTGACAATATCCAGCCTTGACATATTCCTTTCCCAATTTGGAACCAGTCTGTTGTTCCATGTCCAGTTTCGGAAGTGACATACATTCTCTTAAAAAAAAAAAAATTATTTACATATTTTTGTGCAAAGTGGTTTTCTGTGCACTCTTTAAAATGTTTGCAGATCACAGAAAACTTCTCTGTGGATATCTATTAATATTTACCATATTAAGTATTAGACTTACAGAATAAATATTTATTTATTCCAAAAATGATAGAATGAATATATTTGGTTAAAAGTGCCAATAAGTAATCTACTATGGGTTAGCATATTTTTTATAAAAAGACCTGTACTTTCCACATCAGTAAGATATGCAAAAAATAGATTTTCAAAAATGTGAGACAATGCCACTTTATTTATCAGGTTCTTTGTTCAGTCTATTGAAATATATTATTTTCCTTGAAGAAAATGAAGATAAGCTCACTCTATTCCATAGTCCAGTTGAAAGAAAAGAATGTTTTAACCATCTTTTCAGATGATGATCGATGTGTTTCTCAGATATGACACAAAAACTAAATAACTTAATTTTGTAAAGTTTGCTAACAAAGTAGAAGCTGTAACTATGTCAGTGGATTCTTTATTTTCTCTTATGTTAAAACCCACTGGTGAACCATTGACTTTAAATTAGTCTCTCACGTATGCATGATTTTGTACCTTCATGTATTGACCATTAAGAAGGTGGTGGTTATGTCTGATATAGTTTCATCAGTTTTTTTCAATAAAACAAGAATGCTGATATAAGTTTTCCAAAGTGCTAATTTTTGCTTCAAAATTGAATCATGTTGTTGGCAACATGGTATATGTGCCTAGCATTAACCATTTAATTGTAATGTAACTTACAGTTAAGCTTTTGATTGCCAAGGCATCCATTTTCATGGCATTTATCTTGAATAATCATATAGCCAACTGCATGACACAGCTACTGGCAGAAAACTTAGATAAGGAACTGAGCTGTCCCACCCAAGAAAGTCCCTTTAAAAAATTCCCTGGACCTAGAGATAACCATGATGAGTGAAGTAAATCAGACAAAGGAAGACAAATGCCATATGATATCACTTACATGTGGAATCTAAAAAATATGGTACAAATGAACTTATTAACAATAACAATAACAGAAATAGAGTCACAGATGCAAAAAAACAACTTACAGTTACCAACGAGAAGCAAGGAGAGGAGGGAAAGGATACATTGGGAGACTGGGACTGACATATACACACTACTATATATAAAATACATAACTTATAAGAACCTACTGTATAGCACAGGGAACTCTACTCGTTATTCTGTAATGACCTAAATGACGAAGAATCTAAAAAAGGGTGGATAATATATGTATATATAAATCTGAATTGTAAGCCAGCTATACTGTATTCTAATAAAAATTAAAAAAAAAAAAGCCCTGGATAATCTAGATAACCAACAGCTTTTGCTGTTCCTTACCCTAATTCCCAACCTTAAGCTTTAAAGTCACCAATAAAGAGTAAGCCCACAAAGTCCTAGGCACCCCACCCTCAGAACCCAAAACAGAACCCAAGTCCAAACTCTGTCTCTGAGATTTAATTCAGTGTCGGGGTACAGAGACTGGATTTGGCTTTGTAACTAATGTTAAAGCCCTAGCGTATTTCAAAATCAGGCAAGAGGCTAGTGTAACAAGTTGTGAGCTTGTTGAACTTGTAAACTTGTTGAGTTGTGAACTTGTGAACAATGAGAAAGAGGAGATGGAATTAGAGAAGTAACAAGGTGATCAGATTATATAAGGCTTTGTAGACCATCATACAGATGTTTTCTCCATTTCTTGTTGTTTAGTTACTAAGATGTCCAAGTCCTTTTTGACCTTACCTTTTGTTGAATACAGACATATTACAGGATTTGGAGGAGAGACGTTATATAGCTTAATTTAGACTTCAAAAGAATCAGTCTAGTTGTAGAATTTAAGAATAAGAGAGCATGTGCAGACACACATCAGTGAATTAGGAGACTGTTATGGTAATCCAGATGAGATATCATGGTGGCTTGGGCTGTCATGATAGCAGATGCTCAGTTGTATTCAACTCTTTGTGACCCCAAGGACTATAGCCTTCCAATCTCCTCTGCCCATGGAGTTTTCCTGGAAAGAATACTGAAGTGGGCTGCCATTTCCTAGTCCAGGGGATCTTCCTGAACTAGGGATTGAACCTGCATCTCTTGCATCTCCTGTGGGTTCTTTACAACGATGCCACCTGGGAAGCCCTGGTAGCAGATGGCTTGGTAGGATAAAGTGATTAAATGCTAGACATGTTCAGAAGACAGAGTTCTTAGGAATTTCTAACTGGTTGAATGGATGCTGTGAGAAAAAAGACATGTCTAGAAAGACTCTAGAGTTCTTGACCTGAACTTATGACATAACAATATTACCATTAACGATAATGGTTGCCACTTTGTGTAAGTTTGAACAAGATCAGTTTAGTTTTTAAACAGGACATTTGAGATATCTTTTAGATCCATAACATAAGATATTAAGTATGTAGTTGAATGGGATATATTAGACAGGCTTGAGGGATGAGTTGATGCTAGAGATAAGGAGTTCCTCATCATTAGACTGAGAGTGTGTATAGATTGAGAAGAAGAGAAAATACATACTTAAATACATACATACCTAGACCCTTCCCATATTAGGAAGATGGGCAGAAGAGAAAGAAGAAAAGACACCAGAAGAAGCAAACAGTGAAGTAGGGGTTCATCCAAGGGATTCTGAGTTTATTAGGTCAAGTGAAAAATAGTAGGGCTGATTTCCTATATAAAATTTTTTTTAACAATAAGATGAGAACTGATCATTGAATTTAACAACATGAAAACCAGTGGTGGCCATGATAAAAAGTTCCCTAGCGGTATTATAAGCAAAATCCTGATTACATTAGTCCGAGAGAGAATAGGATCCTTAACATTAAGCTGGAAATCTTAGAATACTTTGAAGCAAAACACAACAGAGCCCTTTAAAACAATCTATTAATATCCTTCAACATCATATTTAGTTTTGTTATAAATAAAGGCTTGTTGTTGTTGTTTTTCAGTGACTAAGTCATGTCCTACTCTTTGTCCTACTCCATGGACTGCAGCACGCCAGGCTCCCCTGTCCTTCTGGGGTTTGCTCAACCTCATGTCCATTGAGTCGGTGATACTATCCAAATCAACTATTGTCTTCTACCACCCTCTTCTTTTGCCTTCTATACTAAACATTACCCACTTTCTGATTTTGTATTCTATTTAAAATTCTAAAAATAAGAAGTTCAAGAGAAAAAAATATGACATGTTTAAATAGGCATTTAACTTTTATAATATGGAAACTATAGTTTATCAAAATATGCAAGTTTATCAAAACTATGTTATCATTGCCAAAAAGGATGCTAGATTTTCAGCAGTTTTAACTTTTCTTTATGTCAGGAGAAAGTCTTGTAAGAAGCAGAGGGGACGTGTATAATCAATTTCATTCAAATAATTTTTTCTTAACCTATATTATAAATACAGAGAAATCAACATAGTCCCACTAATTATATTTATGTTTGCATTAATCACATTAAATACACCTCAAAGAAATTATGCAGTTCATACTGAGATAGCACAGTTGACATGTGCTTTCTTCCTTAATATGTAAAAAGTTACCTAAGCTTCACTATTTTTTAGTATTTTTAAAACTTTCAATTTATTTATTAAATCTTCTTTTCTTTTTTTTTTTAAGCTCTGACTATCTGCTAGGCACTTTTCCAGGAACTGAATGAAAGTCAGCAAAGAAACTGCTAAAATGGGTGCTTGCTGTCTATATTGCTTTGCAATTTTAAAAAACAAGAAGTCATGGAAGACTGCAATAAAATGGCAAACATTTAGCAAACTTAAATGCTAAATTGAAAACATTTGGCAGCTTCTTCTATGTGCTGTACCCAGGACGCATGATCAGTCATGACATTTTCCCCCCCAAATTGGCTTAAACTCTTTTTTTGAGTAAAAATATATATAATATTTTTTGATACCAGGTGTCACACCTATGTAACCATATCTGTTCCTAATGTACTGTGACTGTCCCAGAATTATAAAACTAAACTTTTGCCTTGACTCTATTTTTACAACCAAAGAGAAATGAAATGACATGGAAACCCAGAGAATAGAGCCCTAAGGAATGAAACCTAATAATGAAGATATTTTTCAACCAGGATTGAAAAATATCTGGAAGCCACACATCTCTAAGAGATTAAGGAAAAGGAAGTGCAAGAAATATTTGTAAGAAGTCATTAGGGAGAGATGTATATTTAGGTCTTTCCCCCATTTTTTGATTGGGTTGCATTTTTGATGTTTATCTCCATGAGCTGCTTTATATATTTTGGAGGTTAATCCTTTGTTGCTTTGATTGCAAATATTTTCTCCCATTCTGAGGGTTGTCTTTCCATCTTAATTACCTAATTCTGAGGCAGGGTAAGAGACAGATGTACAGAATAGACATATGGACACACAGAGGTTGGGAGCGGAGACTGGGGCAAATTGGGAGATTGGGATATATATACATACACACATATACATACACTACCGTGTGTAAAATAGATAGCTAGTGGGAACGTGTTATAAAGCACAGGAAGCTCAGCTTCGTGCTCTGTGATCATGTAGAGGGATGGGATGGGCTAGGGGTGGGAGGGAGTCTTAAGAGGGGATAGATATATGTATGCATATGTTTGATTGACTTCATTGTACAGCATAAACTAGCACAACACTGTAAAGCACTTATATTCCAATTAAAAAAAAAAAGAAGTCAGAAGGGGAGTTTGTGAATCAAGCCTAAGCCCTGGAAAAAAATAAACTGAGTGCATATTGCTCTCTTATAGCTTAGACATGGAACTAATAGAATAAATACAGAAAAGGTAGAAAAAATAAGAATAAACAAATATAATTGATAGAACATAAATTAAGACAATAGGTATGAATCTAAGAATCAGTCAGTATAGTAAATCTGAATATGTTAAATTTCTGTTGTGAAAGGCAAAAAGGTTTATGGAAATGAATTCAAACATATGCATTTTTGCAAATGATTCATTAAATTATATTAATAGATATACAGAAAAGTTGAAAATGAAGCGTTAAAAGGTTTCAGGCTAGCAAGCAGACAGCTATATTAATGTTGTCAGAGAAAAAAGAATTTAAGAAAAAAACTTTAATACAACAGAGAAGGACAGTTCAGATTATTGTTATGAACTAAATTCTTGTTTTCTCAAGTTCAGGTGTAGAAGCCCCTATCCCCAGTGTGATGGTATTTGGAGATGAGACTACTAGGAGGTATTTAGAGTTTATGAGGTCATGAGAGTGGGATCCATCTAGATTTTAGGATTAGTTCCCTTCTAAGAAGAGACCCCAAAGAGTATAGTCTTTGTCTTTCCACTCACACACAAAGGAGGGATCATGTTACCACATTATGAGATGGCAACTGCCTCCAAGCCAAGAGAAGAGTCAGAATCAACCCTACCTTGATGGCACTTGGATTTTGGACTTGAAGCCTCTAGATGTGTGAGAGATAAATTTATATTGTTTAATCTGCACGTGCGTGCGTGCATGCTAAGTCACTTCAGTCACGTCTGACTTTTTGCGACCTTATGGACCATAGCCTGGTAATGTACCAGTCTCCTCTGTCCGTGGGATTCTCCAGGCAAGAATACTGGAGTGAATTGCCATGCCCTCCTCCAGGGGACATTCCTGACCCAGGAATTGAACAAATGTCTCTTATGTCTTCTGCATTTGCAGGCAGGTTCTTTACCACTAGTACCACCTGAAAAGCCCCTTAATCTGCACAGTCCATGGTATTTTATTATGGTAGATCAAGCAAACTAAGACAGTTATTTTGAGATAAAATCCATAATATTCATGGATCTTTATACATGTAACTAGATATGTATTACAGCAAAAAAGTCACTATAAAATTGAAGACACTGAACTTCTTTCAGAAAAGACAGAAAAAACAATAACAAAAGAATAAGAAATTTGATTGACAAAACTGTAAATCTTGATCTAATGAATGTATATGGAACCATATACTCACAAGTTCAGTATTTACGCTCTTTTGAAGCATGTATAGAAACACTAGTAGATAGTTTCTAGTACATAGTCTTAAAAGAATTGTCAAGTAATTTTAAAAGAAAAAGCCTAATTTTACCTAATATGTTTTAAAAATGCAAAATGCTAGCCAAAATTATGCTTCACCATTAAAATACACTAATCTAAATAGTTATTGAATAAGAAGAAAATTTAAATGATCATTTTTAAGAACAGAAATATGTGATATGAGTAGTATAACAGGAAAATATATAAATAAAAAATGTGTAAAATTCGTATTTGGCTAATGCTAAAACAAGATTTATTCTATGAAAGCCTATTTTATATAATAAACTCAAGGCAAGGGAAATCCTAAAAGACCAAAAATAATAATTTTATATAGAATAAAAAACTTTCATATTCAGTAAAACTCAATATTAGTCTTTTAGGAAACAAAAGAAATACTGGCAAATTTGATCACTTATAAGTACACATAACCTTAGAAATCAAAAACAGTTGAGACAGAGAGTAACTAGATAAAATTGTGGGAGCATATTATATATGTTTATGTCAATTTAAAAATTTAAATAGCATAAATGCTTTTCTAGAGAAAAAAATTCCATACAGCAGTTCTTTTTTTAAAATATAAATTTATTTATTTTAATTGGAGGCTAATTACTTTACAGTATTATATTGGTTTTGCCATACATCAAGTATTTGATGAAGCAGACAGTTTTTTTTCTTGAATAACATACAGCTCTTTGATGATATTACTGAAAAAGAAATAGAGAATGTTGCAATTCTGTCCATTCTAAGTTATATAGTTAAAAAACGGTCAACAATTAATACAAAAAGAAAGTTATGGAGGGTTTTTGTTTTATTTTATCCCTTCCTGAAGGTATCATCAACTGTTGTTGTTTAGTTGCTAAGTCTTATCTGACTCTTTTGTGGCCTCATGGACTGTAGCCTGTCAAGCTTCTCTGTCCATGGCATTTCTTAGGCAAGGATACTGGAGTGGGCAACCATTTCCTTCCCCAGGGCATCTTGCCAACCAGGAGATTGAACCCATGTCTCCTGCATTGGCAGGCAGATTCTTTACCACTGAGCCTCCAAGGAAACCCATCATCAACTGAGTCATCTCAAACAAAACCATCCAGGCTCCAACAGGCAGTGGTTCTAAAGTGGTTATGGTCTGGTTCCAGTCGTTTCAGGAGAAGGCATTTTGGGTCTGTGAAAGGGAGTCAGCATCTCTCATTTTTATATACTTCTGAAGTAATTCTGTATGTGTCCATATGGAATTTGTGACTTAATCTGAATATGATGCTAATAAAAGCCAATTGGACTTCCAGTGTCTTGATCCACATCTACACTAGGCAGTCAGGACCCTGAGTTAGGAACATGACTGGTGAGAACCCCAGTTTAATCCCCAATAAGGTTTGGTTTCTACTGTGTTTGGAGTGATTTTTGAAAGTATGGGAATATTTACATTAATATTTTTATTTAACTTTTGAAGTAAACTATCCTTGTAAACACATAAACTTAATTTAGTAGTAATACTTTGGAAAACTCAGCAGTGGCCACAAGACTGGAAAAGGTCAGTTTTCATTCCAATCACAAAGAAAGGCAATACCAAAGAATGCTCAAACTACCGCACAATTGCACTCATCTCACATGCTAGTAAAGTAATGCTCAAAATTCTCCAAGCAATGCTTCAGCAATACGTTAAATGTGAACTTCCAGATGTTCAAGCTGGTTTTAGAAAAGGCAGAGGAACCAGAGATCAAATTGCCAACATCCGCTGGATCATGCAAAAAGCAAGAGAGTTCCAGAAAAACATCTATTTCTGCTTTATTGAGTATGCCAAAGCCTTTGACTGTGTGGATCACAATAAACTGTGGAAAATTCTGAAAGAGATGGGAATACCAGACCACCTGACCTGCCTCTTGAGAATTCTGTATGCAGGTCAGGAAGCAACAGTTAGAACTGGACATGGAACAACAGACTGGTTCCAAATAGGAAAAGGAATATGTCAAGGCTGTATATTGTCACCCTGCTTGTTTAACTTATATGCAGAGTACATCATGAGAAATGCTGGGCTGGAAGAAGCACAAGCTGGAATCAAGACTGCAGGGAGAAATATCAATAATCTCAGATATGCAGATGACACCACCATTATGGCAGAAAGTGTAGAGAGGAATGAAAAAGCCTCTTGATGAAAGTGAAAGAGGAGAGTGAAAAAGTTGGCTTAAAGCTCAACATTCAGAAAATGAAGATCATGGCATCTGGTCCCATCACTTCATGGGAAATAGATGGGGAAGCAGTGGAAACAGTGTCGGACTTTATTTTGGGGGGCTCCAAAATCACTGCAGGTGGTGATTGCAACCATGAAATTAAAAGACGCTTACTCCTTGGAAGGAAAGTTATGACAAACCTAGACAGCATATTCAAAAGCAGAGACATTACTTTGCCAACAAAGTTCCTTCTAGTCAAGGCTATGGTTTTTCCAATAGTCATGTATGGATGTGAGAATTGGACTATGAAGAAAGCTGAGTGCTTTAGAATTGATGCTTTTGAGCTGTGGTGTTGGAGAAGACTCTTGAGAGTCCCTTGGACTGCAAGGAGATCCAACCAGTCCATTTTAAAGGAGATCAGTCCTGGGTGTTCTTTGGAAGGAATGAGGCTAAAGCTGAACCTCCAGTACTTTGGCCATCTCATGTGAAGAGTTGACTCATTGGAAAAGACTCTGATGCTGGGAGGGATTGGGGGCAGGAGGAGAAGGGGGTGACAGAGGATGAGATGGACATGAATTTGAGTGAACTCTGGGAGTTGGTGATGGACAGGGAGGCCTGGCGTGTTGTGATTCATGGAGTTGCAAAGAGTCGGACATGACTGAACGACTGAACTGAACTGAATAATAAATCTTATCTATCAGGCTAGTGTTGCTCCATGAGTGAAGAGTTCTCTTGAGGGCTGTCTGTCTTGAGGGAGAGGAAGAAGCAGAGCAGTTGTTGTTTAGTTGCTCAGTCGTGTCTGACATTTTGGGCCTCCTTGGCCTGCAGCATGCCAGGCTTCCCTGTCCTTCACTATCTCCCAGACTTTGCTTGATCTCATGTCCACTGAGTCAGTAATGTCATCCAACCTTCTCATCCTCTGTCACTTCCTTCTCCTGCCCCTAGTCTTTCCCAGCATCAGGATCTTAAAGCAGGGAGGATGTCTGATCCTTTGAGGTCATAAGATCATAAGATCGTGGGCTGCTCCTCATGTATAAATTGCTAAAATAACAGGAATCCTTTGCTGTGAATGCTGAAAACTGCCCCTAGGAACCCTAAAGTATTTTTTGTATCAGTGCTAGAAGCACCCAGTTATGCACCAGAAGCTGCAAAACTGCATAGCTGGAGAAAACTAATTTTGAGGATGCAGTAACTATAATCCTAGGGTTAGTTTAGGAGATAATGGGTGTGAGTCAGGGTTTCTAAACTAAGAAACACTTTAAAAAATGTTTCTTCTGTCTTTCCATGTCAGACCAAAATTGGCCTTCTAAGAAAGCCAGCACACAATGGAAAAAAGCAATCCAGAGATACTTAGATATTTTAAACACATGTGGAATAGTTTCTGGTGACCTGTTTTAGCAAGATATTTAAAATAGTCTTTATGTTCTGCCAGAGAATTATCCAGTATTTTTATCTAGTAACTTTTACGTGATGATTCTTAGTTTCTTGATGCTGCTATGTAATTTTCAGAAGCAAGACTAGGCCCATTTTCCTATTTCTATTGAGTTAGTGTTCATTTTGGCAGTCACTATAATTATATTGTGCTGAATTCAGGAACACTGGTCAGAAAAATACAATGCAGATCAGTGGAGCACTATTACAGTCTGCATACTAGTTTCCCTATAAATGATTTCACAAGTGAAACATTCTTGTCTCTCCAAAGACTTTCAAAATACTACAAAAAGAATATTATCAAAAAACATTTTTTTCTAACTCAAGGCAAAACAAGTGGAGGAAAACAAAAACATAAAAGGAGCAAAGCACTCTCTGTAATTATACTTGCAAAAATGTTTCATTGTCCCTAAATATCGCATGTATTTTTAGCAGTACTTATTTTACATGTTTAATATTATACAGTTACTGGAAAAAACTGTTCTTGAGAGCCAAGTCCATTGCATAAAAAAATAAACCTCTTCTGTTAAACTAGTTTGAATAAAAAACAAACTTCTCTAATATATTCATTATTGTAACTGTATTTTTTAAACAGATAAATCTATTTCAAAAAACAAGTTTTTCTGGGATAGAAAAGCTTCATCTCAAAAGTGATGAGAGAGATTTATAAAATCAAAAAATCTAGAAATGCAAATAGTTGATCCAGACAACAAAAAGAAAAGAACATTCTCAAATAATGATAAAGCTTCCAGTAAGATTTTAATAGTAGCTGGGACCATTTGAGTATTCTTATTAAAGGAATGGGATTCCCTAGTGGCTCAGATGTAAAGAATCTACCTGCAGTGGAGGAGACCTGGGTTCAATCCCTGGGTTTAAAAGATCCCCTGAAGGAGGAAATGCCAACCCACTCGAGTATCCTTGCCTGGAGAATCCCATGGACAGAGGAGCTTGGTGGGCTACAGTCACTGGGTCGCAAAAGAGTAAAAAGACATAGTTATAAAATATGTATTATGTCCGTGCTTTACAGTAAGCTAATATGAAAAATTTAAGCATAAAAATGCAATGAAATTTATAATAAGGCTATACCCTATGAGTGAGCAGTCTGATTTTTGCTGTTCAGGTGTCCATGTGGCCTTTGTGATAACTACTTATAGTGAAAATTTAGGACTACTCTTTCCAGTCCCCCATTTTGCTAGTTTCCCTGCTATAGTTTCTTTATATACCTATTTCATCACTCCAAAAGCAGTCCAGGTAATGGTTATCAAATAAACTCTAAGCACTTGATAAGCTTTCAATTAATGTTCATTAAAGAAAGACTGAATAAATCATTCTATTTCAGCTTATTCTATTTTAGCTTATGAGTAAATATTTTATTCATCAATGGATAAAAGAATACTTAGGAAATTTTACAATATATAACTAATTTTTGTGTAGTACTTGGCATATATAATCATCTAAGCTGGTATATTTGTTACATTTCAGATTACATCATTTTAGCTGGCTTATGTACTGTGTAAAAGGGCAACCCCAGAAAAAGAAATATTATATTACATTTGATAAATTCTTAAAAATTTGTTTTGGAATAATTATGAAATCATTGAAAATTCCAGAAATAGTACATTGATTACTCTGTAACATTTACCAAACTTCTGCTAGTGATAACCAGTTATATAATTATAGTACAGCTAAGAACTTTTACATTAGCACTGTTAAAGAGGAAAGTTTTTCCTCTTCTCATGAAGGTTAATTTGACTGGTCTAATAATTAAGTTGACATAAGAAAAACAAATGTGATTTTGTGTATATGGAACCTCACAGAAACTTCAGAGGACTCAAGACAGGTGACTGAGGCTTTTGTGCCATCCTGAGCTAAGGAGAAGGTGTATGGGTCTGGGACTATAAAGGGGAGGAATACAGGTTACAGGGAGATAGGAAAAAACAGTGTCTGGAAAACAAATGTTTGTCATGCCATGTAGAGATAATGGGACAAAAGGAAGTTCTTGAGAAGCAAGAGCAATGGTAGCATTTTTCTTATAATATTTAGTCTTTTGTCCTCAATTCCTACAAAACTCCAGAGCCATAAAGGTGAAATGGGTGTCTTATTATTTACAGCAAGCCCCTTTGTACCACAACTGGGTTTAAGTTAATGAGGTGACTTTTGAAAGCATCAAAAGGTGGAGGCTGGTGGTCTGGAGAACCAACATTGTGGTTAGGGTTGGAACATTTAGTCCCACTTGAGAATATCTGGAGGAGGGAGAGGGACTAGAAATTGAAGTGGTCCCTGAAGGCCAGTGATTTACTCAACCGTGGTTAGTTGGGAAGCCTCCATGAACATACAGAATGACTGTGTAAGAGCTTCTGGGCTGGTGAACACATGGGGAGAGTGATGCTCTCAGAGGTTATGGAAGTTCCTGTCCTTCCTCATACCTTGCCCTACATGTCTGGCACATCCCAAGTTATATCCTTTTATTAGAAAACTGGTAGCCAAGTGAGTAAGTGGGTTTCCCGAGTTCTGTCAGCTACTCTAGCAAGTAATAGAACTCAAAGAGGGATTTATGGGAACCTGTGATGTACAGCCAGTCAGGTAGAAGTACAGGTGACACCTTGGGCTTGTGACTGGTATCTCAGATATGTGGAGGAGGACACTGTCCTAAGGCTGATCCTCTAACTTGTAGAGTATGATGCAGTCTCGATGTAGATCAGGTAAATGGTGTTTGATTATAGGAGACACAGCTGGTGTCTGGAAAATTGTTTGGCGGTATGAGGAGATCAATATTGCTGGGTGAAATACGAATAACCTCAGATATGCAGATGACACTACTCTTATGGCAGAAAGAGAAGAGGAATTAAAGAGCCTCTTGATGAAACTGAAAGAGAAGAGTGAAAAAACTTAAATAACTAAACATTCAGAAAATGGAGATCATGGCATTATCCAGTCCCCTCACTTACTGGCAAGTAGATGGGGCAACAGTGGAAACAGTGACAGATTTTATTTTCTTGGGCTCCAAAATCATTGCAGATGGTGACTGCAGCCATGAAATTAAAAGATGTTTGTGACCCCATGAACCGCAGCACACCAGGCCTCCCTGTCCACCACCAACTCCTGGAGTCCACCCAAATCCATGTCCATTGAGTCGGTGATGCCATCCAACCATCTTATCCTCTGTCATCCCCTTCTCTTCCTGCCCTCAATCTTTCCCAACATCAGGGTCTTTTCAAATGAGTCAGCTCTTCCTATCAGGTGGAAAACTTCAATAAAAATATCAAAATAGAAAACAGGTTTTTGAATGACTTCTAAATATATGAAACACTGGTGTAACTCTTTAGTTCTTTTAAACAATTATTTTTCTTTCCTTCTTATGATGACCTCATAGCATTTCTTTTCTGTCAGATTATTAATTCTTTGTTTACACAGTATCTAAGGTAGAATATAGCGTGCCCTGTGACATCCTGTTTGCTTGTCTGATTTTTTTAATAATAACAAAGTTTTGAAGCAAAGCAAATACTTAAAATTGCCCATCAAAATGATACAGTAAATCACATGTAAAGTATTCTTAGAAGTGGAAAAAAGTCACAATTCACCTGTTTTGACCTCATTTACCTGAATCTAAAGAAATTTATTTCATTTACACTTAATAAACAGCAATCAGCAACATGTACTTTCACATTAAAACCCTCATTAAATTAAAGGACTACTTTAGTGTACTTTCCTGAGTTATATTGCCATGGAAGAAAAAATGAATTTTTAGCTCATTTTAGAGTTAAGTTCAACAGGTAACAATGTTAGATCTAGTCTCTAAATTGACTTGTTTAAATTAAGCATTACCAATCATGATTGGTAATTTACAAATTAAAAGAATAGGAAGACAGGCATTTTATTGAAAACTGAGTTGATAAAATATTTGGATTATTGATGGCAGTGGCTTATTTTTGTAATCAAGTTTTTCTCAGACTAAAAAAACTATTTCGTAACTTGTCAGCAATTCTTTGATAAAGAACAATTAAAGCAATGTCAGCAGAAGTTCAAAATGATGCTAAACTGGAGATGAAAGTTTGCCTGGAATTATAATTTTGCCAAAATGATCCTTGAATGATTTGCGACTATTAGATCATTATATTTTCAATCCAGTGGAGGCCTCTAAATACAGGTATTGTTGCCCTTGTAACAGAAAGGAAAATTACAAAGAAGGGAAAAAAGAAAAAAAAAATCCCTCAATGCTTGTAATTTAAGGATCAATGTTAAACCTGATGTCTGATGATGGAATTTATTATATTGTTTGAATAATTTCTGTAACTCACAGATTAGTATTTTTCTTTGAATTTGTACTTAGATGATAATAGATGTACAACTAGGGTGAAAGACAAGCAGAAACAAGTCAAGCACAGAGACTGGGGAATAACATTCCAGGTTCAAAAGCCCTAAGGTGAGAACTGTGTTATTATGTTAGCATTCATTCAGTAGTGTAACATTTACAGAATAAGATAAATATTCCCCCTTTGTCTACATAATGTACAGTGTTGCTAATTATGTACAAAAGTTAACACATGTATTTCTCTTCATGCATCTTAGGTTAGTTACTGGTGAAAATATATAGTCATTTAGAAAATATTACTAGATAGGAATACTTGATCTTTACCTTTATCAATAAAATTGTGAACTTGGATTCAGTTCAGTTCAGTCGCTCAGTCGTGTCCAACTCTTTGTGACCTCATGAATTGCAGCACTCCAGGCCTCCCTGTCCATCACCAACCCCTGGAGTTCACTCAAACTCACGTCCATCTAGTCGGTGATGCCATCCAGCCATCTCATCCTCTGTCGTTGTCCCCTTCACCTCCTGCCCCCAATCCCTCCCAGCATCAGAGTCTTTTCCAATGAGTCAACTCTAGTGGGATTAAAATGTAATGTCTTCTCTTGTCCTTTATTTATTATCTTTACAGCACAGCAGTGAACCAGAAACCGGTTATTTTGAGCATAGTAGTATATATTATTTCTTCTGGCTAACCACACTTTGGTTGATACAGATGTTAAGTCTAATTTAATCTAAATTCTCTGTGGATATTAGCAATTTAACACACTGTTACCTGAAGTTATGTTAACTTTTTGTTAGAAAATGATTTTTTTCAGAAGTATAGGATTAAAATTTTGTTTTCCTCAAAATAATAAGAGACATAATCCGAGAGTAAATTTCAGGTATTTAGTTTCTAAGGGAATACAATTTAAAGCCAAGGAACTCAACTAGACTCTTCAACTATCTTAATATACAAGATTTTCTATAAAAAATGCACTAAAAAATTCAGTGATTCCACAGTACCTGCTGCACCTCTCTGCTTATATTCTTGTGACATTTCTGTGCACCTCACTGATTTTAAATTCCTGGTATCAGTATCTCGGTGCTTTGCTCCCCAGTGGTGCTTCTGGAACCTCCTTATTCTAGTCTTCCTTAAAGCATTCAGGTTTGTATTTTCCGTCATTAGTGTAAACTACCCTGTATCTCTTCATATTGAAAACATTTTTCAAATACCCAAGTTGGCTTCTCACTCTATGATTGTAATTCTTGGTTAGATATCTAATCTTCATAATTTCTACTTTGATAACTCAGTGGTTTCAGTATCTATGAAGAGAAAAATTCCCAAACTCACAGCTTCTTGGTTATCTCATCAACATTCAGTATATCAAATGCCAGTTATATGGGGGATAACCACCAATTTTTTGTCTAAATTCTTCTTTTTTACATCTGTGAAAGTACTGGCACAATCAAGATTCTGAGCCTCTCACCTCTAAGAATTTCCTTATTCCCTTTGAAATTTATTTCTCCCCATCCTGTGCTCCTTCTCTCGCTGGACAAGGATCTATTTGCTTTCAAGTGCTATCACCTAATTAAATCTGTTCTTTGCTCATGTTGGCTGCAAGTGAAAGCTAATTTATGTGGTTTTAAAATTTAGCATAACCCTTACTTATTCCAGGCATCTTCCACTTTTTTCTTTTTTTGTCAAATTGGTTTTGGAAAGAGTAGAAACCATAAAAGAGAAGTAAAATATCAGACAGTATATGTAATGTCAAGATTAAAATAAGACAGTGACTTGATTTACTGATCCATTTTTAAACTCTGATTGGATCTCCATTCTACACTCCCAGACTTTTGTCCTACTATTAAAAAGAGTCTCTAGGGACTTTCCTGACAGTCCAGTGGTTAAGACTACTTCCAATGCAGGGTGGGTGGGTGGGGGGAATTGGTTCAATTCCAGGTCAGGGAACTAAGACCCCACATGCTGTGTTGCATAACCAAAAGTAAAATAAAAAGCTTAAAAAAGTGTCTCTAGCTCATTAAAATCCGTTCCATACTTTTAAATTTGATTTTTATTTTTTTGAGATGAACAAGTATATCTACTTTTTAGTATTTATGAACATGACCTTTAGAATTTTAATTCTGGTTGAGGTATTAGGCAAGGTATTTAATCTTCCCTTGCTCTTTTCCCGCCACAGTAATACAGTGATATATTTTATGCTTACTTTCTAGGGTTGTGTGAAGTTCAGGTTAGTAAATCACAATAAAAAAAAAACAGAAAAAAAAATCAGCCTTACTCATAAAACCATTTCAGAATAATTTCAGTAACATTTAGAGACAAATGTATTCCATTTTTACAATGTTTCAAATATTTGTTTTCTAAAACTGTAAGAGTAGGTACACTAAACATATTTGGTTGGTCTAAAGTTCCATCTATTCTAGTGGCGTCAGGGCTTATTTTTGCAAGATCCATCGCAGTTACCTGTATGAGGCAATGTTCTTCATGATGACCAGCTTCACTTTGTCACTTTCAAAAGGTCATTTTTGGCCAATTTTCCTCAGTTCCTGTGACTTCAGGGAGCTGATCACAGCAAGCTTGCAAATCAGAAACAAGATTTATCCCTTCTTGGTCCATTACATAGAAAATTGTGATGTTAAAATGCTTTCTGAAATCACTTGGATTAACCCAAATGATGATGGCTTGATGTTTTCCTGGAATTTCTTCATACGTTGTCTGCTCCAAAATGAAATAATGATTCATAATGTAGTCCTCACTCAAGGCACAAACACGTTACTAAGGAACATTTGCCTTAATAGAGTGGGTTCTATTACAGTGAAAGAAGGCTTATTATTCCTTGGCAAATCTATCTTAGTACTTCTGTGGATTTATAAATAATAATAATGATTTAAGCAATGCAGAAACATATGCAGTTAGATTTCTCTACAGAGAGAGCAATGCAACAAAAACTCAGCAGTGGATCTTAAAGTCAAATCATTTTTAATAGAGATATTGAGGAGTGGAATTCCCTTGTAGTTCAGTCGGTAAAGAATCTGCCTGCAGTGCAGGAGACCTGAGTTCAACCCCTGGGTCTGGAAGAGGAGCCTGGTGGGCTGCAGTCCATGGAGTCACAAAGAGTCGAGCACAACTGAGTGACTAACACTTCATTCATTGAGAAGCACCGCTTGAGGTTGACAGTGGTGACTAATTAATTTTATATTTTATTTGTATTGGAGTATAATTGCTTTACCATGTTGTGTTAATTTCTCCTGTACAATGAAGTGAATCAGCTATAGGTGTACATATATTTTCTCCCTGTTGAGCCTCTGTCCACCCACCCCGCCCACCATCCCACTCCTCTAGGTCATGACGAGCACTGAGCTGAGTTCTCTGTGCTATACAGCAGCATCCCACTAGCTATCTGTTTTACACATGGTAGTGTATATATGCCAGTGATACTGTCTCAGTTCATCCCACTGAAGTTTTATAACTATGTTTCTAGTGCAGATCAGTTGGAAATCTAGTGATTAAAATAGTAAGAAATAAAAAGATCATCAGCAGTTAGAAATCTAATAATCTGTTGCAAATAGATTATCAACAGTTTTTATTTCTGAAATAGAAAAGTTACTAAATACCTAAAACATGCAGAAAGAGAGAGAAGGGGACCAGATTCTATCAAATGTTTATATTTTATGTATGTATGTGGATAGATGACAGATGAATGATAGATGATAGAAAAATAGCTGCGTGTGCATGTATAGTTGTCTTATACTCCTGTTTGCAATAACACAGGCCTATGAAAACAGCAGGCAGGATAGAACCCAGGGTCTGCCAGAAAGGCAGGCAAAATAAGTAATGTATTTGAGTGTTCAGCAAGTGTCAATCAAATGATGTAAATCCCCACACTTAACCTTCACAACAACCCCACACAGAATGCTCAGGTCAAGATTCCACATCCAACCATCCCTAAAAACAAACAAACAACAACAACAACAAAAAACAAAAAAGGGTAAAAACTGAGTTTGTTTTTATTATAAACATTTATAAATGTATTTGGTAGCAAATCATGCTTTAAATTGTGATGCTGTTAATGTTATTCATAGTCTTTTTTTATCCAACCAAGTGAGAATATCCAGTTGCTTCCCTAAAGAATTATTAATAGGTTTGTTTATGAGGTGTAACGTAGCTTGCAATCTGTGCAATGTAATACTTACCAAAATCTTTAAAAAATAGATTCAAACATATCTGGCCCCAAGGATTTGGGATCATAGATTTGTGGGACTGTGTCCCTCCCACGCCTATAATCACTCTTGATTATAGGCCATCGTATCAGTGGCTTATTCTTTCTGCTTAAACAATAGTGTAGACATAATAATGTTTGCTATGACAAGTGCGTTCTCTTGGCAGAACTCTGTTAGCCTTTGACCTGCCTCATTTTGTACTCCAAGGACAAATTTGCATCTTACTCCAGGTATCGAGAAAAAGAAAGGCGAAAAGGCAAAATGGTTGTCTGAGGAGGCCTTACAAATAGCTGAGAAAAGAAGATAAGCTAATGGCAAAGGAGAAAAGGAAAGATATATCCATTTGAATGCAGAGTTCCAAAGAACAACAGGGAGAGATACAAAAGCCTTCCTCAATGATCAATGCAAAGAAATAGAGGAAAACAATAGAATGGGAAAGATTACATAGCATATTTAAAAGCAGAGACATTGCTTTGCCAACCAAGGTCCATCTAGTCAAGGCTATGGTTTTTCCAGTGGTCATGTATGGATGTGAGAGTTGGACTGTGAAGAAAGCTGAGCACTGAAGAATTGATGCTTTTGAACTGTGGTGTTGAAGAAGACTCTTGAGAGTCCCTTGGACTGCAAGGAGATCCAACCAGTCCATTCTGAAGGAGGTCAGCCCTGAGATTTCTTTGGCGGGAATGATGCTGAAGCTGAACTTATGTGAAGAGTTGACTCATTGGAAAAGACTTTGATGCTGGGAGGGATTGGAGGCAGGAGGAGAAGGGGACGACAGAGGGTGAGATGGCTGGATGGCATCATTGACTCAATGGACGTGAGTCTGAGTGAACTCCGAGAGTTGGTAATGGACAGGGCAGCCTGGCATGCTGCTATTCATGGGGTCGCAAAGAGTCAGACATGACTGAGCGACTGAACTGAACTGAACTGACAAGCAACAGCAAAGGCAATTTTCACTTAATTGCAAATAAATAAATTGGGATCTTTGGGATTTTCTCTCGACGAGCCAGAGAATAATTCCTCTTTTTATTTGTCCATTTATGACAGTGATGTTTTTAAGAAAACTGGTTGAATGTTTCTCTTCTGTTTCATCTCCCTTCCTGCTGAAGAGAACTCAATTTGCTCATAAAGTGCTGAGGAGTCTGAGACAGCACAGAAAAGTCTAGCAGGTGATGTGTCAAGTTTGTCGGGCTCTTACTAGAACAGCCACCTTGCCTTCTCTTGCAGATGCTCTAAATCATATAACTGAACTTGGTTTTTATTAGGAAAAGCTGGTTTTGAGGATGCTTACAGTAAACTATGGGTCCAATTACAGCAAGTGTGTAAAACATCCTTTGGCAAATTTTCAGAAGTAAAGTTAAATAATGTTTCACTTTATTATCCCTAATAATTTTTCCTTTTCAATCATTTATGCAGTATAACATATTTTTGTCATGTTGAATAATATGCGATTTTGTAAGCTATGTTAAAATTTTTGGAACAAAGTAGATAATATGGAAAGTAATTCAGTGTAATTCAAGGTTTTTCATTCAGCATTGTAACAAAAATCTTTTTATTAGAACTTTTCATAAATACCATATTTCAATGACATGAGATTACATTCCTCCATGATTTACTTTATCACTTCCTTCTAGTTCATTGAACAAATTTCCACACAGTTATTAAAATATTATGTGGTTAACATGATTATGTGTAAAGTTTATAACTTAGTTTAGGTAGATTGATAGAAAAATATAGTAGAGGGTATTGAAAAGCAAGAAAGTCAGTTTAGTATTAGACCAATGTATATATTTTCAAAATTAATGTATACTTGAAAGACAAAATATTAGACTAAAATATATGAAATCTCTGGGAGCCCATGCCTACCTAGAGGTGAGGACAGAGGCAGCCAAGCCCCGACATGAAGCCAGTCAAGGAAGAGACAAAATCACATTTTTCCTTTCATGAGGGAAAATTGTTGCATTAAAACCTGTCTGTAATTAATTTTAAAGAAATTTTAAACAACTCACTTTAAATATAGTGGGTTAGACAAACTCAATCTAAGTCCTTATTATTATATTCAAGAAGAAGTAAACTCACTTCAAAATCTTAGGTTAATAATAATTTTATATGTTGAAATATTCATTTGATTTCTAAGAATTCCAGAAATCATGAATATTTATAGTTAAATCCTTCAAATATGGTCAGAGTATAAAATAAATAAATAAAACATCACTTTTAGTCTGTCTTCATTTTTAAGGAAATTTATGTTGCTAGCTAACGAGAATAGTTCAGACCCTCTTTCCTTTTTATACACTTTGAATAACTGAATCCTCTTCTTCTCCCTGAAGATTTGCCTCATAATTCACTTTAAAAATAAATATAAGCAAGACTCCTAAAATGCTTCATGCTTGCAATCCTACCTACCTGCCTCGCCACTCATAATTCTGCCTTTGAGCTTCTTACAAGGAAAAAAAAAGAAGATAATTCCTGTTCCTATGAAAGTCTTGTCCAGATCCTCCATTTTTTCTCAAATTCTCATAACCTCTAAGCCTCTTACAAAATTCATTCCTGAAATAACCTTCATTCAGAATCCTAAATTTCTCCTGTGTTACTAAATCATTTTCATTAACATAAAAGTAAGAGAAATATCTTTTTTAAAAAAATCAAACAAAAAAGGCAGTTATAAAACCTTAAATCTGCCTTTGCTCATGTTTATCACCCTGTTTTTTTTCTCTCTTTCACAGTGAGCATTTTAGAAAGTATATTCTATTATATTGACTGCAGTCCTTACCACCTGTTCTCTAGCCAATTCACTCCAATTGAATTTCAATTGGAAATCCAATTTTTTTCATAGTAACTTGTAGAAATGTGCTTTATTTCATGCAAAGCTAATAATATCCCATACTTTAACAGCTAGATAAATAAACATTTTTTAAAAACTCATTACATCACAATAAATTAAAATACTGCGAAGCAATTCCAAGTCCATGACTTTGTCACAAACAAACAGAGAACATTATGCATAGGTAAGGGAAAGATGCTAACTTACTTATAGATAGCAGCTTACAGGTTTTTTCAAATACATACTGAGTGAGAATAAGTAGAGAATAATAGTTCCCTGGAATAGTTCCCTGGAACTGTTCTCTTTAAGTCATAGTGAATTCACGTTAAATATTGCTGTCTGATCTCCATATTTAGCAGTCTCCTTGAAACACAAACTTGCCTTACTCACAGATATGAAATAATTTTCTCACTTGCTGTCAATATCCCTTTAGTGGTGCTTTCTCCTCACCTGTATTTTTAATGCAAGAATCCACAGAGGTTGATTCAAATCTGTCTCTGCTATGTTTTTATTTTTATTTATTTTGAAAAATTAATCATAGTTTATTTCACCACTTCTACAATTTTTTTTCAAGTTTTCCATTTTAACTTTTAATAGAAATGAGTTTCAGGCTTAAATTTACACACTGGCAAACACACATGCAAATCATATAGTTAAGCTTCACACTAATAAAACCAAATACATAAATTTTTCTTTTTAGAAAAATATTTATTTAATTGGAGGATAATTGCTTTGCAGTGTTGTGATGGTTTTTTGCCATATATTGACTTGAATCAGCTATGGGTGCATGTGTCACCCTCCATCCTGAACTCCCCGCCCCTGCTCCCTCTCTACCTCATCCCTCTGGGTTGTCCCAGAGCACCGGCTTTGAGTGTCCTGCTTCATGCATCAAATTTGCACTGGTCGTCTATTTTGCATATGGTAATATATATGTTTCGAGGCTATTCTCTCAATAGCCTTCTCCCACATAGTCCAAAAGTCTGTTCTTTACATATGTATCTCTTTTGCTGCCTTGCTTATAGGATCATCATTAACTGTCTTTCTAAATTCTACATATATGCATTAATATAGTGCATTGGTGTTTCTCTTTCTGACTTATTTCATCCACCTCACTAGAATTAACTCAAATGTGTTCCTTTTTATAGCTGAATAATATTCCATTGTGTTTATGTGCCAAAACTTCCTTATCCATTTATCTGCCAATGGATATCTAGGTTGCTTCCATGTCCTAGCTATCGTGAACAGTGTTGCAATGAACGTGTACATGGGTCTCTTTCAGTTCTGGTTTCCTTGGTGTGTATCTCCAGCAGTGGGATTACTGGGTCATATGGCAGTTTATTTCCAATTTTTTAAGGAATCTCCACGCTGTTCTCCATAGTGGCTGTACTAGTTTGCATTTCCACTGACAGAGTAAGAGGATTCACTTTTTTCCACACCCTCTTCAGCATTTATTGTTTGTAGACTTTTTGATGGCAGCCATTCTGACCGGCAGACATGATACTTCATTGTGGTTTTGATTTGCATTTCTCTAATAATGAGTGATGTTGAACGTCTTTTCATGTGTTTATTAGCCATCTGTATGTCTTCTTTGGAGAAATGTCTGTTTAGTTCTTTTGCCTGCTATATTTTTAATATGCTACATTTTGGTGATCTCCTCTAGCCTCATGAATATTAAATATCATCTTTGTGATAAATTTCAGGCACATGAATAGAATACAGGTATCTCAAATTGGATATATTCTCCAGATATCTAAGCTTAATAAGGTAGCTTTGTGTTCTCCATTTAACCTGCTCTGTATCTGTGTATCCCAAGTTACCTACAGTTTAGTAAATGGCACCATCTTCTACTCTGGTACTGAATCACCTAACATCAGAAGCATCCTTAATTATTCTCATTTCCTTCATCTGCACATCTATTCCATTAGTCTTATCACCTTTCTTTTCAACATGAAACTTGATTTTACCACATTCCTTCCATATTCTTTCCATTTCCGGTGGGACCATTCTGTCATTTCTAGAGAAGGCTTATCTCTTCTTTCCCAGCTGGACTCAGTGCTTCCCCATGTGACCTGATAGTGCATTTCCTTTTTAGTGCCAAATGTGATAATTCAAATATGGAAGTTGGATCATTAGCAGACATAAAGAACAGACTATTGGTCACAGTGGGAGAGGTGGAGGGGGGATGACTTGAGAGGGTAGCAGTGAAACATATACATTACCATATGTAAATTAGATAGCAAGTGGGAATTTACTATATGACGCAGGGAACCCAAAGCAGAACCCAAAGCTGGTGTTCTGTGATAACATGGAAGGGTGGGGTGGGGAGGGAGGTGGCAGGGAGGTTTAAGTGGGAGGGGACATGTGTATACCTGTGGCTGATTCATGATGATGTATGGCAGAAATCATCACTATATAGTAAAGTAACTATCTTCCAATTAAAAATAAAATTAAAAAAAGAAATTGAATCATTTAATTCTCCTATTTAAACGTCTTCATTGACTTTTCATTGTTCTTAAAGGAACATATGTATTCCTTTGATAGTATTCAAGATACCACCTATATGGACACACCATGTGTCCTGATTCTTTTACCCTTTTTCCCCAGATCTTCAAACATCTGTGTCTAGGTTACCATTTAGACCTCAACACAAACATTATCTGGGCATGATCAATATTGTCACAGAAATTTTCAGTGAATTTCCTATAATCAAAAACCAGGAACCAAAAAGGCTTTGTGCCCGTAAATGTTGGATACATATAATTTGACCAGCAATAAATTATTATTATTTTTGTCTTAAGGAAAATCTTTAAATAATTTGTTCTAAAACAGTAAAGAAAGCAGAAGAGTTCCATGGACATGGGGCAAAATCTTTCTCCACTTGGGATCCAGGCACAGTGAACTTCAGGTCCTTCTGTCATAGCCACATACATTCATACCATCTTTTTTCTTGCAGTTGAGTTTATTTGTGTAAGTTTTTGATACTTTAATAGCTTTAATACTTTTGATACTTTTGATACTTTAATAAGTGAAGACCAACACAACTGATTTCAAGTCATGCTTTACTCTAATTCTCAAATCTACATCAGTCTCTTAGATCTGGCATAGCTCAACCCATCTTACCTGGGATAAGGGACCACTTTAGTTTATTTCTCTGGTTAACATTGAACCAAAAATTCAGCCTCTATAACCCACCATCTAATTAAATCTCAGAGATAAATTGTCAATTGAAGTAGAAAAGAATGGTTTTATTGCTTTGCCAGGCAAAGAGGGCCACGCTGGGTTAATGCCCTCAAAACTATGTGTCCTGACTTGGAACAGACAGTGATAAGTTTTACAATCATGGTTCAAACAGGGCATGATCAGCTTGTGGACATTCTTCTGATTGGTGATGAGGTAAGTGGGAGCCTGCATCATCAACCTTCTGGTTCTAACCAGACCCCCAGTGTGGGGTCTATGTGCTTGTGGGCAGCATACAGTTAACTTCTCCCACCTGGTAGGGGTTTTGGTCTCTGTAAAACAGCTCAAGATATTGTTGTATGTATCTCTTGATGGGAAACCAGGACCCTGCCCCAAGGCTGCACTATTTCTCTTGACTGTCAGTTTCCCCTTTGTCTCCATCCCCTGCTTACCTAATGAGCAACTGCTTGAATCTCCCCTTTGGAAATCAGGAAGGTTATGGAGGCTAAATGAAGCCTATTTCCTGAAATCAAGAAATAGGAACACAGAAAGGCTTTGTGCTCAGGAGCCCCACAGGGTCCTGCTGGATTTCACCATCTTCAGTCATTCAGTTTCATTTTCTTGATGACTATCTGAATATAGGTCATCTGTTCATTTGCTTACTATTTACCATCTCTCTCCTTCCCACAAATGTTAAGTTCTGTTAAAACAGAGATTCTTATCTCTAGTTCTTTTTATATTCCTACTTTATAGAATGCAGTTACCAGCATAAAGTAGGTGGTCAGTAAATATTTTACTAAAGTAATGTTGTTGTTCAGTCACTTAAGTCGTGTCTGACTCTTTGTGACCTCATGAAGTGCAGCATGCCAGGCTTCCCTGTCCTTCACTGTCTCTCAGAGTTTGCTCAAACTCATGTCCATGGAGTCAGTGATGCTATCTAACCACCTTATCCTCTGTCATCCCCTTCTCCTCCTGCCCTCAAAGTTTCCTAGCATCAGATTATTTTCTAATGAGTTAGCTCGTCACATCAGGTGGCCAAAGTATTAGAGCTTCAGCTTCAGCATCAGTCCTTCCAATGAGTATTTAGGGTTGCTTTCCTTTAGGTTTGACTTGTTTGAGCTCCTTACTGTCCAAAGGTCTCTGAAAAGGGTCTTCTCTAGCACTAGGATTCAAAAGTATCAGTTCATTGGTACACAGCCTGCTTTATGATCCAGTTCTCACATCCATGCATAAGTACTGTGTCAGGAAGCATTTAACAAGAGGCTTCCTGTGTGCTGTTTTGGATCTGTCAGGAATCCTCTGTTCCTTATTAATTCCTGAATATTCAGGAATTAAGAGGAGAAGCAAGCCTCTCTTGGGGCTGAGGGATCCAGGCATTTTCTTCATTAGTTTTTCAATACCATGATAAGTACCCTCTTCCTTCTTGTGAACCATATGGTAAAAGTGATTGTTTACAACTCTGTCTCTCTTTAATATGGGTGGCCTATGTTTTGTAAGTCTGGAATTTTAATCTTTATCTTTGCTGAGAATAACTACAGTATATATGCCCACACCATGTTGATCAAAACACCTTTGCTCCATCAGAGCTTTGGTCTCCGTGTCTTGCTTTCTCTCTCTCTTTCTCTCTTTCAGGCTATTTCTTTGAAGTGCAGAGGCTCTCTGAGTTCACTTTCCTGCCCGAGCTTCTAAGACCCCCTTGAGAAGGTGCTCTGCGCCTTTACACCATCCAGAGGGCTCCTGAGGCCTCCGTGAACAGAGCAAGCCCCACATCAGGGACTTTATTGGCTTTCTGCGTAAACCAAGGAATATCAGCCTCTTTCTCTCTCCTTTACTTTCTTACCAGTTGACTCAGAACCACCAGGTTCCAGTCCATTAAAGGACCTCAACAGTACTGAAAACACCATAGCTGTGACTATAGGGAACTTTGTTGGCAAACTGATGTCTTTGCTTTTTAATACATCATGTAGGTTTGTCATAGCTTTTTCTTCCAAGGAGCAAGCATCTATAGCTAAATCATATTTCCTCCAAGAATGTTTTCCATTAATTCTTATTCTTAGTTAATATACAAAAACATGAAATAGTTAATACTGTATAATTGCTCGTGCCTCTTTCATTTTCTCTAGCATATTTACAGTTTGCTCACTTGCATTTATTATACTGATTAATGTACTTGTAGCAAAAGAAGTCTCTATGGATGAATAAATTTAATACCACATAATTGGAGCTATAGTTTGACAATAAAATTATCATTTATGCAGGGGAATATATTCCGACAACATATGCTTAAACCGAAGTAATAAGAAATTGGGGAAGTAAATAAATGTGCCATTGGCATGGAATGTATATTATACTTATAATTAGGATAGCAAGAAACAAAAATAGAGCATTTCTAATTATAATTCAAGAATCAGACACATAACTGTATTTTAATCTATCAGTTAATAAAATGTAAAGACATTTCAAAAAATATTAGAGATCTTTAATCAAGTCACATAGTTTTCTGTCTATGGCAGTGCCTTAGAGAAAGAAAGCAACAATTCTAAAGCATGCTTATCAAACACCTTGGAGTTCAATATTATTCTTTTTTTTTTTTTTTTCTTTTTAGATTGAGAAGCTAAATGGTCTCACAGCAACACATCTGGTAACTGACAGACTGTGACCTCAGGTTCATCCTCTTGCTTTCCTGCTGCTTCTCATACAAGGCCTATGGCATTACTCAGTGACTAGGAATAGTTTATCCTGTATTTCAATATGACATCCAGTTATATGATAATGACTCCTCTGAGTTGCCATTTAGCTAGAACTTTTATTTTTCTAATGTGAAACCTGACCTTTCTTTTTTGAAGGAAACTTACTGGCTTTGTTCTTATTTTGCTGCTTTTTTTTCCAATGATATTTAGAGTTTATTTCAGAATCTTAGATGTTTCACAAGACAGTTTGCAAAGATGAAATGTGCTGTATCAGCAGGCATGATAGCACAGAAAATATTTTTAAATTTGTAAATAAATTACTGTATCCTGATCAGTTATTCACCAGTAGTTTTGGTGTTGTAGCAAGTTATAGTTTTATAGGAATAATAACTTAGTATGACACTCAAAACTATATTGTGGAATAGATTAATGGCTACAGTCATTCAGGTATTCACTGGGAAACCATTTTTGTTATCTATTTGAGCTCTTCTGTATCCTTCCAAAAATATAAAATATGATTATGTCGTACAAGACACATATAGGGCTAGTCACCCAGTGGTGTTTCACATATAAAATGATGATTTGCACTTCTTGTTCACTTACATTAAACATAGAAATTTTGAATGAATTATACATAAAATGAAAAACTGATCATTCTCATATTCTAGGACACAAAACAGTTAAAGAAGCTAGAAAAAAATTGTTCTAAAAAAGTTGGGCTTGGGGCGGGGCTGCACTGGCCACTTCCCAGCCAAGCTGAAAGGGCTCAAGAAGCTAGCTGGCCTTGTTGGCCCTTAAATCGCACACTGGATGGCCTGGCCCAAGCTACCCTCGCCGAGCCGCGCAAAGAAGGATGCTCCTGGCTCTCGTCAGCCTCCCAGGTTTGTTTTCCTTCTTTTCCCGAAGGTGGGCCCTTAGGTTCACCGTCCGAAGCCTGTGGCTGCAGGGAAAGCCAAACCCCCAGTGTCCGAGTGTCCGGAGAGTAATGGGAAGTGCCCTCCCAGGCAGAGAGGTGGCGCCTGCGGCAGCCGGAGAAAGAAAAGAATTGAGTATTGTTAATAACTATGGACTAGAGACCCTTTGGAGCCAAAAACAAGACAGTCTTGAGTCTTTCTTGTTATGGATTGTAAATACCACACAAAGAACGAGTGCATGTGATGCTGGAAACTTGTAAAGAGGAACTGCTCATGACTGAAAGACCTTATTGAGAAAATGACTATGAAGAAAATGATGGGTCAGGAAGACCAGTGGAAAACTCCCTAGGAGAGAGCCATAGAAAATGTACACTTCAGAAGAGAGATATAATCAAAGAACTCAAGGAAAATATATCATGTATGCCCTCAGAAGGGTAAAAAAAAAAAAAAATTATTCATGTGCATGAGATTACTCAAATAGATGATCAGATATACCAGTTCCTTGAACGTGAGCAAAACTTTTGTGAAAACTTAGCTCTTATTACGTGGGAGAGAACCCACACTAGGGAGAAACCTTGTAGATGTGATATGTGTGAGAAAGCCTTCATCCAAAGCTCAGATCTTTTTTCACATCAGAGGATGCACAGTTATGAGAAACCTTATAAATGTGGCAAATGTGAAAAGAGCTTTTGGCACCACTTAGCCCTTTCAGGACATCAGAGAACACATGCAAGTAAAAAATTCTATACATGTTATATCTGTGGCAAGAATTTTGGTCAGAGCTCTGATCTGCTTGTCCACGAGTGAAGCCATACAGGCGAGAAACCGTATCTGTGGAGTGAGTGTGATAAATGCTTCGGCTGAAGTACAAACATCATAAGGCACCAAAGAACGCACATGGTGAGAAACTGTTTAAGTGTCTGGAGTGTGAAAAAGCTTTTAGTGGGAAATCAGATCTTATTAGCCACCAGAGAACTCATACTGGTGAAAGACCCTACAAATGTAATAAGTGTGAGAAAAGTTACCGACACTGGCCAGCCTTCATTGTTCATGAAAGAGTACATACTGGGGAGAAGCCCTATAAGTGTGGTGCCTGTGAGAAATGCTTTGGCCAGAAATCAGACCTTATTGTACACCAGAGAGTCCACACAGGTGAGAAGCCACATAAATGCTTGGAATGTATGAGAAGTTTTACCCGGAGTGCCAACCTCATCAGGCACCAGGCAACTCACACTCACACTTTTAAATGCCCTGAATATGAGAAGAGCTTCAGCTGTAATTCAGACCTTATTGTGCATCAAAGAATTCACATGGAAGAGAAACCGCATCAGTGGTGTGCATGTGAGAGTGGCTTCCTCCCAGGCATGGACTTTGTTGCCCAACAGAAAATAAGAACTCAGACAGAGGAGGTGCATTATAAATACAGTGTCTGTGATAAAAGCTTTCATCAGAGCTCAGCCCTTCTTCAACATCAGACAATCCACACTGGTGAAAAACCATATATCTGTAATGTGGCTGAGAAAGGTCTTGAGCTCAGCCCTCACCATGTATCAGAAGCCTCACAGATGTCTTGACCAGACAAGAAGTTATATCATAAATATATATATATATATATGTATGTATTTACAATGTAAGAGAACTCATTTAAGATGGAGAACTCAAAGCAAATCTCAGACTTTCTTCAGAGCTCAGACTTTATTGGGGACCAGAAAATCTGTAGGTGTAGGGACTTGAGAAATGGTGTGACCATAGAGCTGTCTTTACAGAACCGTATCAATCACTCCAGTGAGAAACCTTACAAATGCCCTGAGTTTTTGGAAAACCTCAGTCCAAGCTCCTGTCTGATCACCCACAAGAGGATTTATACAGGTGTGAAACTTAACAAGTTCAGTGAATGTGAGAAAGTTCTCTAGCAATGCTCACCTCTCCTCATTCCAAGAGAATTCAGATCAGAGGATGATATTTTTTTAATGCCCTGTGAAACAGTGCTTCAGACAGTATGCATGCCTCATCAGACATCAGAAAGCCCCACTGGAAAGAAACCCCAACAGTTGTGAAAAAAGCCTCTTAACAAAACTGTGACTTTATTACCTATCAGAGAAGCCATACTGGTGAAAATTTGTGTATTTTCCTTGAATGTGGCAAAAGCATTAAGTGGAGAGCCTTCTTGGGTTTGAAATCCCCCCTCCCCCCCAAAAAAAAATCTGATGAAGGACCTTATGAATTCTCTGAATGAGAAAAACTTCTGTCAATGATCAGTTCTTGTACACCAGGGAACTTGTATAAGTGAAAGACCCTAAAAATAACCCTAAGTCTGGGGGAAAAAAAAAATCCTTGCAGGAAATCTCTACCTTATTGGGCCCCAAGGAAACTACTTTGAAGAGCATTTTGTAGACCTCTGTAGAGGTCTAACTGTGGACTGGGTACATTTAATAGGTATGAGAAGAACTGTTCTCATAGTTAGTTTACCCCTGTAGTAGAGATGACTTTTAATGGAGTCGACATGCAAACCATTTTGTTTAGATACCCAGAAACTTGTTCTGGGAAGAGCTAGGGCAGGTCAGAGTAGGTCTGATGGGTAACTCAGGTAAAGATGCTTTTCTTTTATCTGAACCACTGAATGATTGCTTTACTTTCAGTTTTTAAAATTTGGAACTCTAATAAAAGAAAGGACTATAATTGGAAAAAAAAAAAAAAAAAGTTGGGCTTCCATAAAATTACTGTTTGAAAACTTAGGATATATTCTTAAAACCATCTACATAAACAACATTCATAATTTTAAGATAATTGAAATTTAATTTATATACAGAAGAAGTACATGAATCATGAGTGTACAGTTAAGTAAACGTTCAGACAATGAACAGAAGAACCATGTAAGTACCACCAGTTCAACAAATGGAGTATTTCTAGAAAGTTAGAAGCAATTCTCATGCGCCCTTCAACTTACGAGCTTTTCATTTATTTTATGAAAGTAAAGGTTGCTCTGACCTTTCAGTTCAGTTCAGTCGCTCAGTCGTGTCCGACTCTTTGCGACCCCATAGCCCACCATAATATATGTTCATGAAATTTATATAAATCAAATAATAAAAAAGCATTCTATTCTGGTTTTTGCTCAAATTTACATTTTTGAAGTCTTATTTTTGCTCTTATGAATGTAGTTTTTTATTAGTAATCTCATTCATTTATTCATATTAGTGTTGATGGCCATAAGAGTTGTTTGCTGCTTCAGGATATTACACATCAGTTAAGTTCAGTTCAGTAACTCAGTCATGTCCAACTCTTGGTGACCCCATGGACTGAAGCACGCCGTGCCTCCCTGTCCATCACCAACTTCCAGAGATTACTCAAACTCATGTCCATTGAGTCCGTGATGCCATCCAACCATTGCATTCTCTGTCATCCCGTTCTCCTGCCTTCAGTCTTTCCCAGCATCAGGGTTTTTTCAAATGAATAAACTATTCACATCAGGTGGCAGAAGTATTGGAGTTTCAGCTTCAGCATCAGTCCTTCCAATGAATATTCAGGACTGATTTCCTTTAGGATGGACTGGTTGGATCTCCTTGCAGTCCAAGGGACTCTCAAGAGTCTTCTCCAACACCACAGTTCAAAAGCAACAATTCTTCGGTGCCCAGTTTTCTTTATTGTCCAAGTCTCACATCCATACATGACTACTGGAAAAACAATAGCCTTGACTAGATGGACCTTTGTTAGCAAAGTAATGTCTCTGCTTTTTAATATGCTGTCTAGGTTGGTCATAACTTTGCTTCCAAGGAGTAAGCGTCTTTTAATTTCATGGCTGCAATCACCATCTGCAGTGATTTTGGACCCTAGGAAAATAAAGTCAGCCACTGTTTCCATTGTTTCCCCATCTATTTGCGATGAAATGCGAATAGGACTGGAATTGGGACCAGATGCCATGATCTTCGTTTTCTGAATGTTGAGCTTTAAGCCAACTTTTTCACTCTCCTCTTTCACTTTCATTAAGAGGCTCTTTAGTTCTTCTTCACTTTCTGCCATAGGGGTGCTGTCATCTGCATATCTGAGGTTATTGATATTTCTCCTGGCAATCTTGATTCCAGCTTGTGCTTCATCAGCCCAGTGTTTCTCATGATGTACTCTGCATATAAGTTAAAGAAGCAAGTTGACAATATACAGCCTTGCCATACTCCTTTGCCTATTTGGAAACAGTCTGTTGTTCCATGTCCAGTTCTAACTGCTGCTTTATGACATGCATACAGGTTTCTCAAGAGACAGGTCAGGTGGTCTGGTAATCCAGTCTCTTTCAGAATTTTCCAGAGTTTGCTGTGATCCACACAGTCAAAGGCTTTGGCATAGTCAATAAAGCAGAAATAGATGTTTTTCTGGAACTCTCTTGCCTTTTTGATGATCCAGTGGATGTTGGCAATTTGCTCTCTGGTTCCTCTGCCTTTTCTAGATCCAGCCTGAACATCTGGAATTTCATGGTTCATGTATTGTTGAAGCCTGGCTTGGAGAATTTTGAGCATTACTTTACTAGCATGTGAGATGAGTGCAGTTGTGTGGTAGATTGAGCATTCTTTGGCATTGCCTTTCTTTGGGATTGGAATGAAAACTGACCTTTTCCAGTCTTCTGGCCACTGCTGAGTTTCCAAATTTGCTGGCATATTGAGTGCAGCACTTACACAGCATCATCTTTTAGGATTTGAAATAATTCAACTGGAATTCCATCGCCTCCACTAGCTTTGTTCATAGTGATGCTTCCTGAGGCCCACTTGACTTCACATTCCAGAATGTCTGGCTCTAGGTGAGTGATCATGCTATCAGGAGTATTTAGGTCATGAAGATCTTTTTGGTACAGTTCTGTGTATTCTTGCCACCTCTTCTTAATATCTTCTGCTTCTGTTAGGTCCATGCCGTTTCTGTCCTTTATTTTGCCCATCTTTGCATGAAATGTTTCCTTGGTATCTCTAATTTTCTTGAAGAGATCTCTAGTCTTTCCCATTCTGTTGTTTTCCTCTATTTCTTTGCATTGATCACTGAAAGGCTTTCTTATTTCTCCTTGCTATTCTTTGGAACTCTGCATTCAGATGCTTATATCTTTCCTTTTCTCCTTTGCTTTTCAGTTCTCTTCTTTCCTCAGCTATTTGTAAGATCTCCCCAGACAACCATTTTGCCTTTTTGCCTTTATTTTTCTTGCTGATGGTCTTGATCCCTGTCTCCTCTACAATGTCACGAACCTCCGTCCATAGTTCTTTAGGCACTCTGTCTATCAAATCTAATCCCTTTAATCTATTTGTCACTTTCACTGTATAATCATAAGGTGTTTGATTTTGAACATTCCTGAATGGTCTAGTGGTTTTCCCTGCTTTCTTCATTTTGTAATTCAAGGCCAAACTTTCCTTTTACTCCAGGTATCAGTTGACTTCCTCTTTCGCATTCCAGTCTCCTATGATGAAAAGGTCATTTTTTTGTCATTATTTTTAGAAAGTCTTTTAGGTCATTATAGAACCATTTGAGTTCAGCTTCTTTGGCAGTGAGTTGGGGTGTAGACTTGAATTACTGTGAAGTTGAATGATTTGCCTTGGAAACAAACAGAGATCATTCTGTCATTTTTGAGATTGCACCCAAGTACAGCATTTCAGACTCTTTTATTAACTATGAGAGCTACTCCATTTTTTCTAAGGGATTCTTGCCCACAGTATTAGCCATAATGGTGTTGTGAATTAAATTCGCACATTCCAGTCCATTTTAGTTTACTGATTCCTACAATGTTGGTATTGACTCTTGCTATCTCCTCTTTGACCACGTCCAATTTACCTTGATTCATGGCCCTAACATTCCAGGTTCCTATGCAATATTGCTCTTTACATCATCGGACTTTCCTTCCATCATCAGTCACATCCACAACTGGACGATGTTTTTGCTTTGGATCAATCTCTTCATTCTTTCTGAAGTTATTTCTCCATTCTTCTCCAGTAGCATATTGGGCACATACAGACTTCGGGAGCTCAATTTTCAGTGTCATATCTCTTTGCCTTTTCATCCTGTTCATCAGGTTCTCAAGGCACGGATACTGACGTGGCTTGCCATTCCCTTCTCCAGTGGACCACATTTTATCAGAACTCTTCACCATGATCCATCCATCTTGGGTGGCCCTACACAGTATGGCTGATAATTTCATTGAGTTAAACAAGGCTGTGGTCCATGTGAATAGTTTGATTAGTTTTCTGTGATTGTGGTTTTCATTCTGTCTGCCCTCTGATGGATAAGGATAAGAGACTTATGGAAGCTTCCTGAGGGGGGAGACTGACTGGAGGGGAAACTGGTTCTTGTTCTGATGGGCAGGGTCATGCTCAGTAAATCCTTTATCCAATTTTATGTTGATGATTTGCTTGGGACAGTGCAAACTATTAGTGAAGAAACTCATCTTGGTGGTCAAACTCAAAACAGCTCATGTATTCCACTGCTCTTTTTTTGCCCAGGATTTAAAAATCAAGCAAACTGTAAATCAGTTCTTTCCAAATGTCAAAGTACCATGTTGCTAGATTGTTTTTGAAGTGTTGAATAAATATTAATAATCATGAAAGAGAAGAGGTGTATGCAAAATGGGTAAATGGTGAAGTTTCTAAGTGGTTCACACAACCTGGATGCCCAGCAAAAACATTTCTGGAGAAAGGAACAAAATTCCATTTACATAGTGACCTAGGAACTCAGAGGGGCTCTCCTGATGTCATCCACTTTGATCATTGCCTGGATCAACCACGTCCTCCTTAGCGTCCACATATGCTCCATTCTCATTGTGTTTTGGACATGGACTGGATTGTCCAGCAAGAAGAACTTGACTTAGTCACATTGTGTCCTTCAGACCATCCATTTGAGATCACATTTTGAATCTGCCTAAACACAGAGAGTCCCTTGGACAGGAGGGAGATTAAACCAGTCAATCCTAAAGGAAGTCCACCCTGAATAATCATTGAAAGGACTGATGCTGAAACTGAAGCTCCAGTACTTTAGCCACCTGATGCCAAGAGCCAACTCATTGGAAAAGACCCTGATGCTGGGAAAGATTAAGGCAGGAGTATAAGCAGGCAGCAGAGAATGAGATGGTTGCATGGCCTCACCAACTCAATGGACATGAGTTTGAGCAAATTCTGGGAGGTTGTGAAGGACAGGGAAGCCTGGCATGCTGCAGTTTATGGGGTGGCAAAGAGTCAGCACAACTTAGTGACTGAACAGCAACAACAAAGGAAGAGAGGGTTTTATGAGAAAGGTAATATGAGACTTTTCCTAGAAAATTTTGTAATCAATACAGTAGAGACATTACCTGAAAATAGTATTTTGCATATGAATAATATTTTAGAATACTGTATTATTATAATATACTCAAGAACATGTTCTTTGTTGTATCCCACCACTGCTGATATGTTTATTATGTTTATTGCTAATACCAATTGAGTGAAAAAAAGTGAAGCTGATTATTTCACTGCTTCTGAAACTAACTCTGAGGATGATGTTTCTCTATGCTTAATCTGATATTAGCTATCAGGTAAGTTCTACAAAGCACTGGAAACAAAGTTTTAAATATAGTTTTATTGTGTGTGCATCTTTATTAAGAATTAAGACTTGTCAACTCAGAGGTACACCTGAGCAAGCTCATGAGACATTAATTTACATTTTTATTAACATTGATATAGATGATATAGATATAAATTTACAGCCTAATTTAAACTTTTAAAAATACATCTAGATTCTGAGCTACGAATTTCAGTTGTTATCTTTTCAATAGAACATTAGAGATCTAAAAATACCAATACCATTTAAAAATACTAACTTAATCAAATGATCCATGCTCATAAAGCTAACCCAGAAAAAGATGTTGGCCATATAAGAACATTAATGTTGACAGAGGATGAGATGCTTGAATGGCATCACTGATTCAATGGACATGACTTTGAGCAAACTCCGAGAGATAGTGAAGGACAGAGAAACCTGGCATGCCACAGTCTATGGGGTCACAAAGAGTCAGAATGACTGAGCAACTGAACACCACCACAATGTAATATCCAGGGTAGAAACCAATGGTAGTTATTATACAGAAAAAGTTTGCTTAAGGGGGGATACAGGAGTCCAAAAATACTTTCTAGAAAAAATGAATATATGATTTAGTCTTATATAATAGTCATTGGTATTTCAGCAGCAGGAGAATTAGCAATAACATGGTTTCATGACATGGTCATAAGATGTAATAACACATTGACAAATTTCCGAAAGACAAAGAGTACAAAATAAGATGAAAAAGATAGGTTATCTCTACAAAATGCCAATGAAATATACAGGCTATGAAATGTATTTTTGTGCTACTTCCATGAAGCTTTTTTAAGTTTTTTTGTTTTACTTTTTTATTATGCTTATAGTACCTACATTTTATGACAGTGTATAAATGTGCTCTAGACAGTGATTTAACAAACATAATATCTCTTTTCTATAATTACATTGTTCCTAAACTGAAAATGTTATTTTTATCTTTAGCATCTGGTAACTAGCTCACTCCTGGGAAATAATTTTTACTGTGGAAAAATGAATGAAATATGATAGAAATAGCAGGTGAAACATAGAAACAGAAAATGGTATTTGTTATAGCTTACCTAACCATGAAGCAGAGATGTTCAGTTTGAATCGAGGTAAGGTGCTTGGTGCTATATAGAGGCTTTTGCTGAAACACAGTAAAAAACATTCAATCTCTTTTGAAGAAACTTGCAGTACTTCAGAAACCTGAATCCCCTGGATTGGCTCACTATGAAAGAATAATATTATAACATTGCTTTCACAGTTCAGTTCAGTTCAGTGCAGTCGCTCAGTTGTGTCTGACTCTTTGCAATCACATGAATCACAGCACGCCAGACCTCGCTGTCCATCACCAACTCCTGGAGTTCACTCAAACTCACATCCATCGAGTCGGTGATGCCATCCAGCCATCTCATCCTCTGTCATCCCCTTCTCCTGCCCGCAATCCCTCCCAGCATCAGAGTCTTTTCCAATGAGTCAACTCTTTGCATGAGGTGACCAAAGTACTGGAGTTTCAGCTTTAGCATCATTCCTTCCAAAGAAATCCCAGGGTTGATCTCCTTCAGAATGTATTGGTTGTATCTCCGTGCAGTCCAAGGGACTCTGGAGTCTTTTCCAACACCACAGTTGAAAAGCATCAAGTCTTCGGCGCTCAGCCTTCTTCACAGTCTGACTCTCACATCCATACATGACCACAGGAAAAACCATAGCCTTGACTAGACAGACCTTAGTCGGCAAAGTAATGTCTTCTGCTTTCGAATATGCTGTCTAGGTTGGTCTAACTTTTCTTCCAAGGAGTGAGTGTCTGTTAATTTCATGGCTGCAGTCACCATCTGCAGTGATTTTGGAGCCCCCCCAAAATGAAATCTGACACTGTTTCCACTGTTTTCCCATCTATTTCCCATGAAGTGATGGTACTGGATACCATGATCCTTGTTTTCTGAATGTTGAGCTTTAAGCCAACTCTTTCACTCTCCACTTTCACTTTCATCAAGAGGCTTTTTAGTTCCTCTTCACAGTTAGATGCATTCAAATTAGCCTCAGTGAGAGCTTTAAAGTTAAAAACCCTTAAATAAGAAAACTCAAATGCCTATTGAATTTCCATACAGCATTTGCAAATTGACAAACACAGTGTCCAAATATTTTGAGATGGAGCCAGAGCTATGACCTTGTAAACCATGAATGTATATCCTTGATGTTTGTTTATATCCCCTGAGATGACCAAGTTTTAATGGAATCAATTTAAACAATAAAAGAAGTAGATGATATTTGAAATTATGAATGTGACCATTTTTGCACTTACTGTCTCTCAATTTTAATTAGAAATGTATGGTTTTTGAATGCATAAATTATAAACAAAATGAAATGTGACTTAACTTTCCATTATAAGCCTTTGGAGCCCTTTAAATCATCTTTATCTAAGTAAACAAAGTTGTGAGCTGCAATAATATAAAGCAACAATCCCACAATGTTATCAGCAGTGCAGGAGTCACTGAGTTAATCAAAAGGAATTAGGTTTGCTCTTATAAAAGTGGTGTTAAATACCCTTAAACTGAAGCATTCTGTTCTGGTAATATGAAAGTCTTTAGTTTCCTTTACTAATGATTTTCTTTTCATAGAAACATAGTTTGGACTGACCTAATTAGACATAAAATGAGATGTGGTCTTTGAGGTAATAAAGGACCTAGTTTGGCTAAATTCTCATAGGACCACTCTTCCTCATTTTCCCTCACAATATGTTCTTGATCGTCAAAAGAATTTTTGCTTGTGTGATCACACCGTGTGATGGTTTCTCTTGAGCTATTTCTCTACTTCAGGTGACCTATAGGTTTACTGATTCAGAACTTGATTTTAAATACAGCTATGTCTGTTGTTGATCACTTCATTGATGGCTTCCTTGGGCTCACAGATTACAGGAGGTTGAAAGTAGGACAGATGTTTTGTAATTTGAAGATATTTTTTGGTGTGGACAATTTTTTTTTAAGTCTTTAATGAGTTTGTTACAGTATTGCTTCTGTTTATGTTCTGGGGTGTTTATTTAATTTTTTTGCCATGAGGCATGTTTGACCTTAGCTCCCAAACCAGTGATTGAAACTGCACCTCCTATATTGAAAAGTGAAGTCTCAACCACTGAATCACCAGGGAGATCCCGAGGCTAATTAATTTTCATTTCAACAGGACCTTTGACCATGAATTCCTGCTAATTAAAATGGTGAAACATGCATTGGAGGCTACATTGAAACGGAGGTTTTTCTGGTTGGTCAAGAAAAATATATGTAGCATCCTGGTTAAAGGATAAATATCTCTATATTGATCAATAATTTTTTGTTGCCAATGAGAGGTACCAAATCCAGCTAATTAAGGATACTGTGCATCCAGTGTGTCTAGAGACAGCTACTCTGCTGGGCTTGAGACATTCATGATTAGGAGGTAATGGGAATGTTACTCCCCCCCTTCCAGTATCTAAATACTGATAGCAATTATGGAGGAAATTACAGTGAAACACATTTATCTAACATAAGATAATTTTCCAGAAAATTAAACTATACAATAATTTAGTGGGAGTTGTATAAAATTGAATGCCCATGCCATATTTGAAGAGTTACGTAGAAGTTCATTTGTCGTCAGTGCATGCGTGCATGCTTAATCACTTCAGTGATGTCCAACTCTTTGCAACCATATGGACTGCAGTCTGCCAGGCTCTTCTATTCATGGGATTCTCCAGGCAAGAATACTGGAGTGGGTTGCCATGCCTTCCTCCAGGGGATCTTCCTGACCCAGGGATCAACACACATCTCCTATACCTTGGGCATTGTCAGCAGATTCTTTAAGCACTGAGCCACTGAAGAAGCCTTTCATTTCTCAGGTGGTGGTGGTTTAGTCGCTAAGTCATGTCCAATCTTGCAACCCCATGGACTGTAGCGCACCAGCCTCCTCTGTCCATAGGATTTTCCAGGCAAGAATACTGGAGTCGATTGCCATTTCCTTCTCCAGGGGATCTTCCTGACCCAGTAATTGAACCTGTGTCTCCTGCATTGCAGGCAGATTCTTTACCGACTGAGCTATGAAGGAAGCCCATTTCATTTCTCAGAGATGCAGTTAAACAAACTTTGATGTTATACAGGTTGGGTGGTTGGTTCCTTCCACTGGTAAATGATATGTTTTATATATTCAATTAAAAACTATAAATATTGATAAAATTGCTCTCCAAAGGCAGGGCCCCCCAAAAGAAAGACAACAAATACTTCTATAATGTATACTATGTACTGGGTATTTTACATGCTTTATATATATTAATATATGTATCCATTAAGAATCCCTAAGGGATAGTTACTATGCAAATCTTTGTTTTTCAGATGGGAAAGTAGAAACTTATGTAATATAAACGGAATAAGGTCACACACCCAGTTAAAGGCAGAATCAGAATTCTGTTACATTCAGGCTTCCTCCATATTCTATTCACTTTAAGAAACATAAAAAAAATTCATACATTACCTTTCAGAATGTATTAAGAACTGATGCTATTTCCTCAGGAAAAATTAGAAGTTGCAGTTAAAAGGAACAGAAATCATATAAATTTGATTTTTCACAGCAGAAATTTAGAATTTCTTGTAAAAGAAAGTAGTTTCTTTGCTAGAAAGACAAAATGAGGCCCTCTGTATATCATTGCAATTCACAAAGGTTTAGGTAAACAATCTGACTAGAGATGACTAGAACTGTTTGAAGCATGTGGGCAAAATACACAAATAAGGATATGAAAGAAATGAAGTGATATGTCAAATCTAAAGCCCAGCAAGGAAAGGATTACAGTTACTCTAGATGAAATACTATCTGTCCTGAGCAGGTACCACATGAACTCACATGGGGAAGATTTGGAGGATGTTACTGTCTACTAGGTAGGCAGGAAGAAGACGGAAGTGAGGTCTGGCCTTGGCAAAGCAGTTCAGGTGAGGTCACAGTGGTAGATTATGGCAAGCTGGAATCTGGTCTTAAACTGTCCAAACACAAGAGACAGCATTGTCAGCACAGTTTTCAGAAATAGGCTCAAGGTATATGGGGTGAAATGTCAGACAGGACTTGATAAGTTAACATTAGAGTAAGTCTAGAGAGCACAACACAGTCTATATATGATCAGGATTTCAAATTGTGTGCCCACTCTGCCGAAAGCAATGAGACTTCATGAATCATATAAAGTAGCTACTTTGGGTTTTGTTTTTAAAAATGTGTTTTGTGCTATGTGGTTAGCTGCTCACTTGTGTCCGACTCTTTGTGACCTCATGGGCCTGCCAAGTTCCTCTGTCCATGGATTTTGCAGGCAAGAATACTGGAGTGGGTAGTCATTCCCTTCACCAGGGGATCGTCCACCCCAAGGAACAAACCCCAGTCTTCTGCATTGCAGTCAGATTCTTTGCCATCAGAGCCACCAAACAAGCCTGAAAATACATTTTACATTTTCTTATTTTTTACTGAAATATACCTGATTTACAATGTTGTGCTAGTTTCAGGTATATAGAGCAGTGACTCAGTTTACCAGTATCTATATCTATCTATCTATCTATCTAATCTATCTATCTATATATATATATTTTACAGATTCTCTTCCCTTACAAGTTACTATAAAATATTGTGTATAGTTCTCTGTGATGTACAATAGGTCCTCATTGATTATTTTATATCAGTCATTTCAGTTCAGTCGCTCAGTCTTGTCTGACTCTTTGTGATCCCATGAATCACAGCACGCCAGGCCTCCCTGTCCATCACCAACTCCCGGAGTACACTCATACTCACATCCATCGAGTCCGTGATGCCATCCAGCCATCTCATCCTCTGTCATTCCGTTCTCCTCCTGCTCCCAATCCCTCCCAGCATCAGCGTCTTTTCCAATGAGTCAACTCTTCGCGTGAGGTGGCCAAAGTACTGGAGTTTCAGCTTTAGTATCATTCCTACCAAAGAAATCCCAGGGTTGATCTCCTTCAGAATGGGCTGGTTGGATCTCCTTGTAGTCCAAGGGACTCTCAAGAGTCTTCTCCAACACCACAGTGCAAAAGCATCAATTCTTCAGTGCTCAGCTTTCTTCACAGTCCAACTCTCACATTCATACATGACCACAGGAAAAACCATAGCTTTGACTAGACAGACCTTTGTTGACAAAGTAATGTGTCTGCTTTTCAATATGCTATCTATGTTGGTCATAACTTTTCTTCCACGGAATAAGCGTCTTTTAATTTCAAGGCTGCATTCACCATCTGCAGTGATTTTGGAGCCCCCCAAAATAAAGTCTGACACTGTGTCCACTGTTTCCCCATCTATTTCCCATGAAGTGATGGGTCCAGATATGATAGTATAAGTATGCTAATACCAAGTTCTTTATAAAGCCTCACTCTTAGAGTACAGAGTCTATCACAAAGCTTGGTGTATAATAATAGTTCAAGTTCATTTCAGTTGTTTAGTCATGTCCAAATCTTTGTGACCCCATGGACAGCAGCATGCCAGGCTTCCCTGTCGATCACTAACTCCCCAGGATTGCTCAAACTCAGGTTCACTGAGTCAGGGATGCCCTCCAACCACCTCATCCTCTGTCGTCCCCTTCTCCTCCTGCCTTCAGTCTTTCCCAGCATCAGGGTATTTTCTAAGGAGTCAGTTCTTCTCATCAGGTGGCCAGAGTATTGGAGTTGCAGCTTCAACATGAGTCCTTCCAATGAATATTCAGGACTGATCTCCTTTAGGTTTGACTGGTTAGATCTCCTTGCAGTCCAAGGGACTCTCAAGAGTCTTCTCCAACACTACAGTTGAAAAGCATCAATTATTCAATGCTCAACTTACTTTATAGTCTTAACTCTCACATCCATACATGACTACTGGAAGAACCATAGCCTTGACTAGATAGACTTTTGTTGAGAAAGTAATGTCTCTACTTTTTAATATGATGTCTAGGCTGGTCATGGTTTTTCTTCCAAGGAGAAAGTGTCTTTAAATCTCATGGCTGCAGTCACCATCTGCAGTGATTTTGGAGCCCCCCAAAATAAAGTCAACCACTGTTTCCATTGTTTCCCTATCTGTTTGCCATAAAATGAGAGGACTGAATTCCATTATCTTATTTTTTTGAGTGTTGACTTTTAAGACAACTTTTTCACTCTCTCTCTCACATTCATTAAGAGCCTTTTTAGTTCTTCTTCACTTTCTTCCATAAGGGTGGTGTCATCTGTATATCTAAGGTAAATGATATTTCTCCTGGCAGACTTGATTCCAGCTTGTGCTTCATCCAGCTCAGCATTTCATATGATGTTCTCTGCATGTTCTTGCCTGGAGAATTCCAGGGCCAGTGGAGCCTTGTGGGCTGCCATCTGTGCGGTCGCACAGAGTTGGACACAACTGAAATGACTTAGCAGCAGCAGCATGTAAGTTAAATAAGCAGGTTGACAATATACAGCCTTGACGTACTCCTTTCCCAATTTGAAACCAGTTCATTGTTCCATGTCTGGTTCTAACTGTTGCTTCTTGACACACATACAGATTTCTTAGGAGGTAGGTAAGGTGGTCTGGTATTCCCATCTCTTTAAGAATTTTCCACAGTTTGTTGTGATCCACACAGTCAAAGACTTTGGCATAGTAAATAAAGCAGAATTAGATATTTTTCTGGAACTCTTTGCTTTTTCTGTGACCCAATGGATGTTGGCAATTTGATCTCTGGTTCCTCTGCCTTTTCTAAATACAGCTTGACTATCTGAAAGTTCTCGATTCACATACTGTTGAACCTGCTGACCCATGCCTTCACAGGAGACACACAAACATTCAAAGGCTGGTCTGGCTAAGTCTCTGTCGTCTTGGGTCCTTATGCACACAAGTTTTTGTTTGAGCCCTCCAGGTGTCTCTGGCAGATATGGGATTGATTCTAAATGCTATTTCGCCCCTCCTGCCTTCTTGCTGGGGCTTTTACTTGCCCTTGGACATGGCGTATCTTTTTTTTTGGTGAGATCCAACATTCTCCTATTGATGATTGTTCATCAGTGAGTTTCGGAATTCTCACAAAAGAAGATATGCACATCCTTCTACTTCATCATCTTTCCTATTCAAGATGGGTAAGATGTGTGCACATCCTTCCACCCCACCATCTTGCCTATTCATCTTGTCTATCCATAGTATAATAATAAGTTGAAACTTAATTAAATAATAAATATTGCAGAATCAAGAGAAAGTCTGACTTTCAGTAGGCTTTACTGAATTGGTTTATGGCAGTCCTATTCTATTAAAAAACGATCACACCATAATAATTATAAAGGTAAGAGCCACAGAATCCAGTGACTGGAGACTTCTTGACGGTACATAAGCTTGTCAGTCAGACATCTGTATTCACCACACACTATGAGTCAAACCCTGGGGAAACACTAGTGGCCAAGAAAGGCAGACTCTAACTTTCAGAGGAATTGTGTTGATGTAAGTGATAGATAACAGTGTAATGACTTAAGATTGACTCAACATTGAAATATTTTAAGGAAGGAAATCCATCCCCAAACATTTGTCTGTATATATGTGTGTATGTAACATGTATGTATTTAACCTAAAGATTATACAAATACATAATGGCAGATATCTGATTAAACATGATAAATTGGATACATGTGTTTATCTCCATGCCATTCTAAATTTTCAGAAAAAAAAAAAACAGTTCAAAGAGTCCAATTTTACAAAGTTAAAGAGAAGTGGAGAAAATGTTAAAAAATTAATAGTAAGATAAATACTTGAATACTTATCAGAATTGTTGTTGCTTAGTCACTAAGTTATGGCTGACTCTTTTGCAACACCAAGGACTATAGCGTTCCAGGCTCCTCTTTCCATGGGATTTCCCAAGCAAGAATACTGGAGTGAGTTGCCATTTCCTTCACCAGGGGATTGTCCCAGCTCAGAGATTGAACCTACATCTCCTGCATTGGCAGGCAGATTCTTTACCACTGAGCTACCAGCGAAGCCCCATATTAACAAATGTGTTACGTGCTTAGTCACTCAGTCGTGTCTGACTCTTGCCACCCCATAGAGTGTAGCCTGCCAGGCTACTCTGTCCATGGGATTCTTCAGGCAAGAATACTATAGTGGGTTGCCATTCCCTCCTCCAGTGGATCTTCCTGACCCAGGAATTGAACCTGGGTCTCCTGCATTGCAGGCAGAGTATCCACTGAGCAACCAGGGAAGCCCCATATTAACAAGTAATCAGATTTAAATATTTAAGCAATTATTCATCCTGGGTAGAAAATGATAATATAATGGAAAATGGAACTTTACTACAGGATTTATCATTGTCATTATAATACAAATAATGATGCCATTGTGATATAACCATAGTAAGGAAATAAGGTAAGAAAATGCGTTTGTGATTATGTGTGTGAGAGTATGTTCTGTTTATATATATGAATGTTTTGTGGTGAAGGAAGTGTCAAAAAGAGTGCTGAATTTGCATCTTCTGTAGGGAAAGTACAATAGTGTCCAAAATTAAAAAGTCAAGACAGAGCGTAGGATAAGAGTAATGTTGAAAATTTGTATGTAGGGAAGTGAAGAAATAGTTAAAATATTTAAGACAATTGCTTCTGAAAGTTGCTGTTAGGTTATGGGGTGGACTTTTAATTATATATCTGCCAATATTTTATGATTTTTAAAATAGTGTAGATGTGTTGCGTTGATAAAAGCAGTTTTAAAAATAGCATAAAATGGGTTGAAATTTGTTGGAAGAGAAAAATAAATAAGTCATCATCAAACACTTCTTGAAACTGACATATTAAAGTTTTATTTTAATATATGTGACTATATGTTAGAAATCATCAAATGATGACTGGTTCTCTTGGGGAAGAATTTAAGGTTAGAAGTTAAGGCTCTGATATAAATAATTTTCTCTAGAAGACCTCCCCTCAACTCACAAGGGTTGGTTCACTGTTCATTGTATACAGTCTTTATAACTTTCAAAACATTTCTGTCATAGTTAATACACATAATATTGTGACTAGTCTGTTGCCTGTCTGTCTAGGCTGAATTTCAGGTAGGGTGGGAAAACGGAGGAGACAGAAAATTGTAAATTCATTCATTTGATCTTAGAATTACATCATTGACTTTTACTTACTAGTTAATCTTCTGGATTGCAAACTATTTTATGATACAAACTTATTTTGAAATATGGTCATATCCGAATCTCTTGGCAGATTTTAGTCACATTTACAAATCCATGGCCATTTGTGAATTTGTATCACAGTCCTAATTTCATTTTTTTTTTTAGGAAACATGGGCTTTGGGGAAAAAATGTAGTGTCTTTGGTCTAAAGAGGGCAAAAAAGCCTTCATTAGTCCTGATTAAATTTCTAATCAGTATTCATTTCCAGTTTCTTCCAAGTTTCACTAGAACATAGCAAATAAAAAACAAATCACCACGTCTGGCAATATTTAAGATATTTAATGTCACTTTCCAAATTCATTATTTTCTTTTCTTCAAGGCAACAGACAGCTTAATTTTTATGGAAAGAAAAATAGATCCTCTGTGGCCATTTCTGTGCATTAAAATATTTTTAGTTTTCTAAGACACCATTCCAATTTTATCTAAACAAATGCTGAAGGCAACCAGACTGTTTATATTATGCTTCTCTCCAAGTGAATGACTTGTACATGCTTCTGATAATAGGAGAGTCTTTCCACTTAAAAAAAAAATATATATATATATATATATATGTGTGTGTGTATATATATATTTATTTATTATTTAATGAAGCATAATTGCTTTCCAGAATTTTGTTGTTTTCTGTCAAACCTCAACATGAATCAGCCATATGTATACACATATCCCCTCCCTCTTGAACCTCTCTCCCTTCTCCCTTCCCATCTCAGCACTCTAGGTTGATACAGAGCCCCTGTTTGAGTTTCCTGAGACATACAGCAAAATCCCATTGACTATTTTGTATATGGTAATGTAAGTTTCCATGTTATTTTCTCGATACATTTCTCCCCATCCTCCCCTTTCCACATGTCCATAAATCTCTTCTCTGTATGTTTCTCCATTGCTGCCCTGCAAATAAATTCTTCAGTACACATATTTCTAGATTTCATATACAGGTGTTAATATATGATATTTCTCTTTTTTTTTCTGACTTACTTCACTCTGTATAATAGATTCTAGATTCATCCACCTCATTAGAACTGGCTCAAATGTGTTCTGTTTAATGCTGGATAATATTCCACTGTGTATGTGTATTGCAACTTCTTTATACATTCATCTGTTGATAGACATCTAGGTTGCTTCCATGTTCTATCGATTGCAAATAGTGCTGCAAGGAAAAATGGGATACATGTGTCTTTTTCAATTTTGGTTTCTTCAGGGTATACGCCTTGGAGTGGGATTGCTGGGTAATATGGTGGTTTTATTCCTTGTCTTTTAAGGAATTTACATACCATCTTCCATAGTGGCTGTATCAATTTACATTCTCACCAAAAGTGCAAGGGCATTCCCTTTTCTCCACATCCTCTCCAGCATTTATTGTTTGTAGACTTTTTGATGATGGCTATTCTGACTAATGTGAGGTGATATCTCATTGTAGTTTGTATTTCTCTAATAATGAGCGATGTTGAACATCTTTTCATGTTTTTGTTAGCCATCTGTGTGTCTTCTTTGGATAAATGTCTGTTTAGAACTTTCCCCCACTTTTGGATTGGCTTGTTTGTTTTTCTGGTATTGAGTTGTATGAGCTGCTTGTATATTTTTGCAATTAATACTTTGTCAGTTTTTTCACTTGTTATTATTTCCTCCCATTCTGAGGATTGTTTTTTACCTGCTTTTTGTTTCCTTTGCTTTGAAAAAGCTTTGAAGTTTAATCATGTCCCACTTACTTACTTCTGTTTTTATTTCCATTACTCTAGGAGGTGGGGAATAGAGGATCTTGCATTTTTTGATTTATGTCATTGAGTGTTCTGCCTAGGTTTTCAGGTAAGAGTTTTATAGTTTCTGGTCTTACATATAGGTCTTTAATCCATTGAGTTTATTTTTGAGCATGGTATTAGTTCAGTTCAGTTCAGTCACTCAGTCGTGTCTGACTCTTTACAACCCCATGATCCGCAGCACACCAAGGCCTCCTTGTCCATCACCAACTCTTGGAGTCCACCCAAACCGATGTCCATCGAGTTGGTGATGCCATCCAACCATCTCATCCTCTTCCATCCCCTTCTCCTCCTGCCCTCAATCTTTCCCAGCATCATGGTCTTTTCAAATGAGTCACCTGAGCTCTTTGCATCAGGTGGCCAGAGTATTGGAGTTTCAGTTTCAACATCAGTCCTTCCAATGAATACCCAGGACTGATCTCCTTTAGGATGGACTGGTTGGATCTCCTTGCAGTCCAAGGGACTCTCAAGAGTCTTCTCCAACACCACAGTTCAAAAGCATCAATTCTTTGGTGCTCAGCTTTCTTTATAGTCCAACTCTCACATCCGTACATGACCATTGGAAAAGCCATTGCCTTGACTAGATGGACTTTTGTTGGGAAAGTAATGTCTCTGCTTTTTAATAGGCTGTCTAACTTTTCTTCCAAGGATAAGCATCTTTTAATTTCATGGGTGCAGTCACTATCTGCAGTGATTTTGAATCCCAAAAAAAGTCAGCCACTGTTTCCATTGTTTCCCATCTGTTTGCCATGAAGTGATGGGGCCGGATGCCATGATCTTAGTTTTCTGAAAGCATTAAATGGGATTAAAATAAATACCCAAAAATGAGAAAGTAAAGAGAAACCCCAGAAGTATGACAGTTACAAAATCAGTCAAATAATAATTAAAGTAACAGAATATACACATATACATACAGAGCCATAAGCAAAATCAAAACAGTCCAACAAATATAATGTACAATAGATTGACTCAGTGAACAAAGGAAACCAAAAATGATATTCACTAGTTAAGAACAAAGTAACTAAAGTACAAACTGGAAAACATAACTAAAGCAAGTTGCCAGCTGGGAAATTAAGCAATGAAACCAAAACTAAAAAATATGGTGAAAAAAAGAAAGGAAAAAAAGAGTAGAAATGCAAAGTTAGATAGAGGTAGATAAAGAAGATCCGTATATATTAAAGATTAACTGCAAGGGGGAAAGAACAGTAGGAAAATCAAACAAAGGAATAAATGTAGAAAAATAATAAGTTTTAATAATTTAAAAATAAGAGAAAAAAAGGGAAAATTCCATAGAACTTCAGAAGTCCAATGTGGAGGCAGAGGTTTATAACAGCAATGAACATTATGATTGAAAAAAAATATGGAAAGCTTAAGTAGATTTCATAGTGTTAATACAGTTGAAAGCTACAGTGGGGGGCGGGGGGGGGGAGGAAAGAAAAAAGGAAAAAAATACGGAAGAAACTACAGAACAAGTCAAAGTACAAGAATAATGAAGGTTTTTCTTGAGTCTCTGCTGCTAGCGTCCTTTCCCTCACTGGGAGCCACAGTCTACCTCACCTCCCTAAGATGCCCTCCAACACTGCGCTGGTCTCTGGACCTGCTTGGAGGCAGCTCACTCTAATGTGGTCATACTCCTGTGTATTTTCACCTCCAGTGTCCACAGCTATGAGAACTAGTCTGTTTTCTTTTGTGGGACCTCTCAATGTCCTTTTATATATTCCGTAGACGTAGAGTCTGCCTAGTTGATCATGTGGATTTAATCTGCAGCTTGTACAGCTGGTGGGAAGGTTCTGAGTTCTCTTCCTTAGCCACACTGCCCCTGCGTTTCCACTGTGGCTTTATCTCCACCTCTGTATGTGGGTCGTCCACTAGGGTTTTCTCCTGAGGCTGCCCTGGAGGACTTCTGACTGACCCAGTGATGGCTAGGTGAGGAGATGGTGCAGTACTTAGATGCAGGGGCCCTAGCAGCACCTGGTATTTAGGGGAGTTGACGGCTAGGGCACAGGAAGTAAAGAGCTTTAAAAGGGTATGGCAACCCACTCCAGTATTCTTGCCTGGAGAATCCCACTGACAGAGAAACCTGGTAGGCCACAGTCCACAGGGTCACAAAGACTTGGATATGACCGAAGTGACCCAGCATGCGTAGACACCAGACATTTTTTGCCTGTGGCAGCTCTACCCCAGTGGGGGTTGAGCATGAAGAGGGCACAGCTGCTTGGGCTGCAGGGACCCTGGCAGTACCAAAGTGCAGGGACACGGAGTGCCTCAGCCACAGGAGTTGTGGCCCCATCAGAGTCTGTTTTTCAAGCCTCTATCAGCTGGTGGTCAGAAGACCTCTCTGGCTAGACTTTCTCCGTTGTGCCTGTTCATGCACTGAGAGGGCTCCTTTTCTTGGGGTCCTTCTCTGTTCATCACATCAGGCACATAAGGGGGGCCCCTGGCTGGGGTTCCACTCTGTTGTTTGGTATGTCAGGCACTTAATGGGGCACCCTGGGTGGGTTCCTATTGTATTATTCTGGCATGTCAGGCACTTAAATGGCCTACTGGATGGGGTTCTACTCTGTCGTTACACATGTCAGGTGCTTGATGGACCAGCCTCTCTGTTGTTCAGCTACCAATGCTGAGGGGGTAGGGAGAGAGAGGCTACAATGATGGCTCCACCCCCAAGGTGATACTCAGAATATCACCTTGCCTCCATGGCTGCCTGGCTTTCCTCCACAGGAGTTTCCCACCACAGTGTCCTCCCTCGTGTCCCCTCAGTCTGTCTCTCTCTGCAGTCAACAGTAGCTCTTGCCCTGGGATTGCTCCACAATTCCTGTGCTCTAGCTCCCAGCCACTACACCTTCTAGGGGACCTTTATTCCTGTCTGGGGTATGTATGGCTATGGCAAGGACTGTCTGACTCTCATTCCGTTTAGGCTACCACAGAGTGGCTGCTTCACTCTCAGCCTCAAATGTTTCTCCTCTGACCCAGCCAGTTGTTCCAGTGTGGGCATCAGACCCCTGCTTCAGTTCACCCCCTGCCAAGAGCAGATCCAGTACTACCAACACTCCCCTTAGTTCCTTCATCCTACCGAGTTTTGCATGGTTATATATTTTTTTCCAGTGGTTAGATACTCCTGCCCACTCTCAGCTGGTGTTCTGCAAGCACTTCTGTTTCTGAAGGTGTATTCCTGATATATCTGGGGAGAGAGATGTATTCCATATCCACCTACTCCTCCGCCATCTTGTTCCTGCTCAGAGTCTTTCCATTTTTAAATGGTGTTTATTTCATTAATGCAATATAGGACCTGGACCTTCGTTTTTGAAAACTGCATCAACATCTTCCCCCAAAGGAAGGTGAAATTATGTGACGATGAGGAAAAAAAGAGCCATCTCTCTTCCTTTTTTCCCCTGAGATCCTTGTTAGAGTCACATGGGAGGCATGTCCTATAAATAAATCAGAAGATAGTTTAATGCAGCAATTTTCTAGAACGTTGTTAAATATTATTGTAGAGTCTGTAATTCATTTAAGTCTATTAAACCTGATCTGTAAAATTATAGTATTTTTAATCTTAAAAAGTATATGTCAAATTTTAAGAGTAGAGCAGAAAAAAAATGTCCAATTTTTTAATAATATATCTAAATCCTCAAATTGCTGGTGATTTTTTTTTTTCCTAGTACTTTGTGTTTGAATCTAGACCTATTTTTGAGTTGTTCCTTATTTTGTTACTCTGCTTTATTTCTGGGATATTTATCTTAAACTTTTAAAACAATTTTCTTGGTTATAAATAGACTGTAATTGTTCCCCCTACCCCTTTTGAACTTCAAAGCAAATTCCTTGAACTCTCCCTTGTCATTTTTAAAAGAATATCTTATACGTTTCTGTATAGTTGTGGCAAGATTAACAAAATTCAGATCTGCCCTCCAACAAACTGAGCTTCTAGGATTTATAATGTAACCTTTCTCAGTTTTAAGTAGATTCACTCAGTTCTCACAATGAGCCTATGGTATATGAATTTTACAATTTGTCCTATTTTACTGAATTTTTTGAAGGTTCAAGAGTTTCTTAGAGGCCATATAACTATCAAGTACCAAGTTAAGACTCTAGTCTACCAAGTTTGGCTCCAGTGCACTGGGGACTTAACCTTTCTGTTAGTTGGTATAAGATGTTAACATCTGTATAATGTTTATCTGTGAAGTACATATCATAATTATTTGGTGGGGTGGGGTTGGGGGGGAGAGCTTTCTTGGTGGTTCAACAGTGAAGAATTCACCTACCAGTACAGGAGATGCAGATTCAATCCCTGGGTTAGGAAGATCCCCTGAAGAAGGAAATGGCAACCCATTCCAATGTTCTTGCCTGGGAAATCCCATGGGGAGAGGAGCCTGGTGGTCTGCAGCCCATGGTTTTGCAGAGTCAAGCATGACTGCAACTAAACAACAACAACAATTATTTCTTATGGGCTTTTAAATATCTTTACTCCAAAAAAATTACAAAGTAAAGTAGTGAAATTCACTTCTTTTTAATTTAGCCACTGTCTAATGTATTTCACACATTTACCTTCAGATCTCCTGGGAGATGACATTACTAAAGAACACTGCTACCCAGTATCTGTGCTCAAGTTGGCATTTATTTGATTTAAAATGTAAGAATGCAAAAGTTTGATTTTTAGCAGTGTTCCACTAAGGGGCAGATGCTGACCCCTGGGAACATCTAGATACATTCTAGAGGATCACCCTACCACTATGAAAAACTGCTTTATGTGAATACAGAAAAATCTAACCCATTTTCATTTTGCCTTGATGTGTTTTTGCAACCTGATTAGGAAAGTGAGGCATCTACCCATTAATTGAACAGAGACAACTTAAGGCAACATATACTCGTGTGACAAATTGAGTGGAGTCATAAAAATTGAAAGATTTTAAAAATCTTTCTGAATTAAGTTAGTTTTTAGCAGCATGCAAATACAGTATGTATGTGTATGTATAAAGGTTTGAATAACATTGTACCAAGTGCCAATGAGCGATATGCTTTAAAATGGCTAATTTTAAGTTATGTGAATTTTACCTTGATAAGTAATCTACATTTATTGTATGCATACATAATAAATACTGTAATTTTTTTGGCTTGTTTATTAGATGTTGAATGAATAGAAAGTCAGTCATTACTTTCAGATAAGTTTTATGGTGTTACAGAAATTATTTTCACTGAATTCAACAATGAGCTCTCTCTGTAGCCTAATATAACCAAAGCTAATATTTTAGTGACATGTTGCTCATTACAGTAATATGAAGTGTATGGACCAATAAATTAAGTAAATTAAAGTTATATAAATGCATAAGCAGAAGCTGTAATGAGGGAAATCTTTGAAATAACACAATATCTTAAGAATCATATATTTAAACATCAATTTAATTAATACAACCAGGGTCAATTGTAGGTAAGTAAATAAAAAGTTTATTTTCCCACTTCTCACATGGTAGCTCATTAGCAATACGAGCTGAACTAATTATATTTAAATATTATTCTGAATTTGGACTACAGAGATTTTAGATTGTAAACCAAACATTAAAATGATTTTACAAATGACTGTAGCTGGAAAAGATTTTAGCTACCTTCTCAGGAAAGTAGACAAGTACAAGTTTAGTCTGTAAAAGTAAATATTCTTTTAAAAACTGTTGTTTCTTTTTATTCTTAGTCTGTTTACATAAATTCTGTCAGCAGATATTTATGATTTAATTGAAGTCAGTTTTTTTCAGCATATTTATGTAAAAACAATTTTTCAAATGCATCTTGGAAACAAAAAATGCAAAAATATTTGTTACATAATAATTCAACATCATTAAAATCTAATAAGAGACTGGCTGGATGTTTTCAAATGCTAAGTCATTTGTGCTTAATTAAATTGTTCATTATGAATTATGATTTCTTATATATACTGCAATTGAGAGATATAACACAGATACTTCAAATTTAGTTTCAAACTAAGAACTATCAAGCTACCAACAGTATTTTTCACAGAGCTAGAACAAATAATTTCACAGTTTGTATGGAAATACAAAAAAAAAAAACTCGAATTGCCAAAGCAATCTTGAGAAAGAAGAATGGAACTGGAGGAATCAACCTGCCTGACTTCAGGCTCTACTGCAAAGCCACAGTCATCAAGACAGTATGGTACTGGCACAAAGACAGAAATATAGATCAATGGAACAAAATAGAAAGCCAAGAGAGAAATCCAGGCACCTATGGTCACCTTGTCTTTGACAAAGGAGGCAAGAATATACAATAGATTAAAGACAATCTCTTTAACAAGTGGTGCTGGGAAAACTGGTCAACCACTTGTAAAAGAATGAAACTAGAACACTGTCTAACACCACGCACAAAAACAAACTCAAAATGGATTAAAAATCTAAATGTAAGACCAGAAACTATAAAACTCCTAGAGGAGAACATAGGCAAAACACTCTCCGACATAAATCACAGCAGGATCCTCTATGATCCACCTCCCAGAATACTGGAAATAAAAGCAAAAATAAACAAATGGGATCTAATTAAAATTAAAAGCTTCTGCACAACAAAGGAAACTATAAACAAGGTGAAAAGACAGCCTTCTGAATGGGAGAAAACAATAGCAAATGAAGCAACTGACAAACAACTAATCTCAAAAATATACAAGCAACTTATGCAGCTCAATTCCAGAAAAATAAATGACCCAATCAAAAAAAGGGCCAAAGAACTAAATAGGCATTTCTCCAAAGAAGACATATGGATGGCTAACAAACACATGAAAAGATGCTCAACATCACTCATTATCAGAGAAATTCAAATCAAGACCACAATGAGGTACCACTTCACACCAGTCAGAATGGCTGCTATCCAAAAGTCTGCAAGCAATAAATGCTGGAGAGGGTGTGGAGAAAAGGGAATCCTCTTACACTGTTGGTGGGAATGCAAACTAGTACAGCCACTATGGAGAACAGTGTGGAGATTCCTTAAAAAATTGCAAATAGAACTGCCTTATGACTGAGCAATCTCACTGCTGGGCATACACACCGAGGAAACCAGAATTAAAAGAGACACATGTACCCCAATGTTCATCGCAGCACTGTTTATTATAGCCAGGACATGGAAACAACCTAGATGTCCATCAGCAGATGAATGGATAAGAAAGCTGTGGTACATATACACAATGGAGTATTACTCAGCCATTAAAAAGAATACATTTGAATCAGTTCTAACGAGATGGATGAAACTGGAGCTGATTATACAGAGTGAAGTAAGCCAGAAAGAAAAACACCAATGTAGCATACTGACACATATATATGGAATTTAGAAAGAATGGTAATGATAACCCTGTATGTGAGATGCAAAAGAGACACAGCTGTATAGAATGGACTTCTGGACTCTGAGGGAGAGGGAGAGGGTGGGATGATTTGGGAGAATGGCATTGAAACATGTATACTATCATGTAAGATGCGAATCGCCAGTCTATGTTCTATACAGGATACAGGATGCTTGGGTGGGGCTGGTGCATGGGGATGATCCAGAGAGATGATATGGGGTAGGAGGTGGGAGGGGGGTTCAGGATTGGGAACTCATGTACACCCGTGGCGGATTCATGTTAATGTATGGCAAAACCAATACAGTATTGTAAAGTAAAATAAAGTAAAAATACAAAATTAAAAAAAAATAAAATTGTTGAGTTTCTTTTTATTCTTAGTCTGTTTACATAAATTCTGTCAGCAGATATTTATGATTTAATTGAAGTCAGTTTTTTTCAGCATATTTATGTAAAAACAATTTTTCAACTGCATCTTGGAAACAAAAAATGCAAAATATTTGTTACATAATAATTCAACATCGTTAAAATCTAATAAGAGACTGGCTAGATGTTTTCAAATGCTAAGTCATTTGTGCTTAATTGAATTGTTCATTAGATTTCTTATATATACTGCAATTAAGAGATATAACACAGATACTTCAAAATTTAGTTTCAAACTAGGAACTTTTAATACTTTGTTTAAAATGTAATTTAATGTGAGATTAATTTTTAAAATTAAAAAGTTTTAAAATCACTAACAGTTATGCTTTTCCCCATTGCCTCTGTCCTCAAAAAGACATCCAATTATTTGTAGTTCTGTGATTGATGAAAGAAACAATGGGAAAAAAAAAGGTGCAAACTTTATAAATTCTCCAGAGGAAATCATTATTCAAACGTGAGGAATATTAAATCTTGATAAAGAGATCAATTTCAAGTAGCTCTGGATGTTCACTCAGAATTGTGTGTTTCTAGTAACAAAGTCATATCACTTGGATATAAATCATATCAGACTGGATTTAAATCATTGAGATTTGATAAAATCTAAGGAGCAGATTATTATTGTTATTATTTGCTTTAGGTTTGCAAATAATTATTTCAATTTGTTTCAAGACATAATGAGAATATAAATCATGAGTTTAAAGGAAGTTACATTTTTACTCATTTTTATTTTTGCCTTTAAACTTGGAGGCTTTCCTAGAAGCTGTAGACAATACAGGTCTATATAAATGGAAATATGTTCTCTGATTAGTGACTCTAAATGTCTAGCAATGTTTTTTTACATTGAGGTTAAAATGCCCACTCTTCAAATGAAGTCACCTGACATTTTTTATCTAATTATCCTGTTTTATTCAATTATAAAATGTATAGAATTATAAAACACTATAGAAGTTATTCTGTAGTGCTACAGGAAATATATTCAATCTGACAACATGTCTGCAAGTTAATTTTCTCCCACCAAGGTTAGTGAATAGCTTCCCACTGACTTTCAATAACCTATACTCACACAGTCAATCCCCTACTTGAAATCTTGGAATCAAGTAATGTCAGATCATTGAGGGTGTCGTCACTAGTGTTTGGAGCTTTATAGAATACTGCATTTCTTCAAAAAATAAGCAATCTACTGTAAAAACGTTTTTCTTCTTCTTGTGATTTTTACTTCAGTACAAAGTCCAGAATATCTTTTTATAGGAAAATTTAGAATATTTTCAGGGGATTGCATGATACAATAGTTTGGTAGTGAGAAAACAGCTTAAATGAAGGACTTAAGAGTGTGATTTTTTTTTAATCTAGTGACATAGTGGAACTGATGGGTGACAGGATATGGACTTCTCTATTGGCTCAGATGGTAATGAATCTACCTAGAGTGCAGGAGACCCAGGTTCGATCCCCGGGTTGGGAAAATCCTCTGGAGAAGGGCATGGCAACCCATTCCAGTATTCCTGCCTGGAGAATTCCATGGACAGATGAACCTGGTAGTCTACAGTCCGTGGGATCGCAAAGAGTCAGACATGACTGAGTGACTAAGAGAGAGAGAGGGTATGGTGGAGATACCCATATAGAATGATCGCAGTACTTTTTGTTGGATGTACTGTGTGTAGCTAAGCACTGTTCTGCTTATATACATTTATAATAAGGTCATATATTTGTTTTTAACCCTGCCAATTTTGGATTTAGCCCCTGCATAAATATTGGACAATGTAAGCCATCGTTTATTTATATTATCTATTCGAAGGAAAAATGATTTGGAGAAAGCAGAAGGAATGAAAATATTACATTTTAATAAATTATTTAATAATAAATAACAGTGATCCTCAAAGCTTTTGTTATCTTCTTAAATATTTAAAGTAGCCTATTGTGGAAATCTGTTCTGGGTTTTTCTTGGCTACATGTTAAAATCTTATAAATTCAGATATGTTAGTTATGTTAATGTATACAGTTCATTTTCCTATCAAGTCATCATATTACAATGACTCCATGTATACTTTGCATAGAGGAATGGTCTTACAGTGATTCTTGAAATGGATTTTTAGTATAACCTATTTATCTTAAATGTAAAAGAAAAAAATAAAGGCAAAACATTGTTTCTAAGCCATTATCATTTAAATTTTACAAGTCACATCATTCTCATTTTTCTGTTCTTCCTTTGAAAATTGTTGAGAGTAATAAAAGTATCCTTTTTGTATATGTTTGATAGCTGATAGGCAGTACAGCTGATAGGCTCATTGAATTACTATATGTGGTGCCATGTAAATAATGTTGGAACCATGTCACCAAAAAAAGCCCCTAAATGCTCTCTGTTCTTTAACTTTATAGGACTGCTCAATTTGCTGTCTCTAAACTGAACTTGTAGCTTTTATTTCCATGCCCCTCTGTTAGTCTAGTCACGTAGATGCTGAGTTTTTCCACATTCCGAGAACTTGGAGGCCACTTCCACAGTCATAACCATTATAATTTTATATTATTTTATTTCTAACTTGTTACAGAATGCTTTCAGTGGGATCTTAAATATTCATTGAATGAAGTTTAGAATATTGAATATTGAATAGCTTAAATACCCTTTATAAGACACTTTATTTATTTCTCTTATGCAGAAATTTTAAGGTTTACAAAAAGAGGTAAATTTAACTGTAAAAAATTGAAAATGAATTAAGCCTTACATCAATAAACTTTAAGACACTGTTGAATACAGTGTACTCTTTCTTTCTGGGTTAACCTGATGGAAGAATATGGGAACAGTTGATTAAATATGGCTATATTTGGAAAATTAGTAGATTACAACATAGAAACCTACATATGTGTATGTGTGTGTGTATAATTTTGCAAATGTTTGTAGCCTGTTCTTGGTTTAAACTAGTTTCATTTCTTTTATTCCTATCCTTCATAGTAAATGTGCTATGTTATTAATATATACTACCCCAGAGTGAAGGTTTAAAGAAGAATCAATTACTTTGCTCATGGAGTCTTTCAGGATCAGGCTATGACATAATGAGGATGCATCTTTTCTGCTGCACAGTATCTGGGTCCTCAGCTGGAAAGACTTTCAAGATGGCTTCTTAATCACAAGTCTCTGGGCTAGGCTGGTGGACTTACTGGGCTGGATGTATTGATCTGAGTATCTACCTGTGACCTCTCCGTGTAGCTTGTGTCTCTCAGAGTGTGTCATCTGGGTTCTCAGTAGGAGTGTGCAAGTAGGGGGCTTCCAAAGATCACGTCTTCCAGGAGAAGTTTGTGGAAGATGAGTGGCTTTTTACTACCTAACTTTGCAAGTCACATAGCTACCATTCCTCTGTGTGCTATAGGCTGAAGCAGTTAGAATAAAAGGGATGGGGTGGATCAGAGGTTAAAGCGTCTGCCTGCAGTGCGAGAGACCTGGGTTCGATCCCTGGGTTGGGAAGATCCCCTGGAGAAGGAAATGGCAACCCACTCCAGTATTCTTGCCTGGAGAATTCCATGGACGGAGGAGCCTGGTTGGCTACAGTCTACGGGGTCGCAAACAGTTGGACACGACTGAGCGACTTCACTTCATAGACCCTACTTTTAAATGGGAGGGTCTTTTCTATTTTATTACAAAGTCTTTTTCTTTGTAATATTTCTCAGTGATATTATAAGTACAGTATTTGTTTTCTGATGTTTCCATAGAAATATTTTAGTGAAGTTCCTTTATATTTAAATATTAAGCAGTGTTTTTATAGCATACTTAATTTTTTAGAAAGTTCTTGAGAGGATGAATATAAATTGTTGAATAAGTAAACAAATAGAGGAGACTGGCATTTACTATTTTCTAGAAATATCATATTTCTTTATTTTCTTAAATCAAGCTCAGTCTGTCTTGAATTTGTCTCAAGGTCAATGAAAAATTCAGTATCAGTAATTTGGGCACTCCCTCCTACAGTCTCCTCCCTTCACTTCTCGGAGAAAGATATTTCTCTTTTTGTTTTATATAACATTTTAATATGAGTTTTTTTTTTCTTTTTTCTTGAGTAGGCCCTTGATGATGTACTTCTCACCTAGCTGTTTATCATAGCAGTTTATTGAACTCTTGCTTCCAGCAACACAGTGCTTCTTATAAGAAGTCTGACGAATAAAATTACATCTTTACACAAATACACATATAAATTATTTTCTCTACAATTACACAGTCTTCTCACATAAATGCAGTCTTGCCTGATACTTCTTAGTATGATAGAGAACAACTTTCAGTTTTGCTTATAATTAATAAATGTGTTTTCCATTTTGGTTGAATTAGTTTCTTTTTTATCTAATATTTTCAGCTTATTTCAACAGATAAAAGCAACTTTGTGAGAATAATTGCCTTGAAGAGTGAAATAAGGAGAGAAGGTTTTATTATTATCTTAATAATTCATAATGTGACACATGGCACACTTGCTTTGGTAATGGACCATATTAAAACATATTCAGTGTTAATAATAGGTTTGCAACTACTATTCCTATTCCTGATTGACTTTATAAATTGTATTTAAAACATATATTTAAAGATGTAGATAATATCTCCAGAAAAGGAAAACTGCCAAAAAGACCTGGTGATGGGAACAATGGAATAAATATAGCTATAATTTGGATAATCTGTGAATTACAGTATAAAGACTATATTTTATGATTTTGAAAATCTTGGTAGACTGCTTATGGTTTGAACTGATTCAGTTTCTATTATGCCTACCATTAGAATGCTAATTTTCATTTTTACGTTCTACACATTTTATTAGTTGAGGTTGGAATTGTGATATGTGGAAAAATCTGTTTATTAGTGAATGATGTAGCTAACTAATTCTCATTTTGTAGCTTCTAACCTCATTTCATAAATATGATTACTGTTCTCATCATGCTTGCATGCTAAGTCACTTCAGTCATGTCCGAATCTTTGTGACCCCATGGACTGTAGCCCGCCAGGCTCCTCTGTTCATGGAATTCTCCAGGCAAGAATATTGAAGTGAGTTGCCATGACCTCCTCCTTGGGGTCTTCCCAGTTATTACTAATTCATTTCTATAATGTATAACCATTTTGAATTATACCCTGACATTATGAATCTTTATCTTTCTGTGCAGTGACATATAAATAGAAAATTAACTGTTGTACCTAAAATCATGTTTAAAAAATGAAAATGTGAAATTGCAATGAAAATGTAAAAATATAAAAAATACCAACCTACAGAAAAAAAAAATATATCTAGAATGATGTATATAGTCAAGGTTATTCCTTCATTAAAATGTGCACTATGAAGTTTGGCTTTTGGGGCTTTTCCTCATTTATTGAAATTTCCTCTGCACTATATTACGTAAGACTTTAACTTCCTCAATCTTAACACTTTTTCCACTTTTTGTCCCACCTCTTTTTCTTCCTCCTTCCCTTCCTTCTTTCTTCCTGTTATTCTTTTTTTCTATCGTTAAATATTTCCTTGTAAGCCGTTGGGCTCTAAAGAGATTTTGAGGTGGGTAATAAACAGTAAGATGGCGTTACTCAAGTTCCTCTTTTTAGAAAGATACATCAAGTAATCAATTATGGTGGATAAAAATCTATTGGGGGATTAAGTATGAGAGCAAACCTATGAAAATTCATAGTAATTTTTTAATGTTGATCAAAAATACCAGTGAAATTGCAGATCAAATATAGAGATAATTAGGTTTCTTTTATGGCTTATGAATTACAGTCGGTGGACTATACTATTATTTTTCATTTCTCATGTCTCATTTTGACTATGAAAATTTTAAGACCTTCATCTCATTTCAATTTAAATTGATGGGTCAGTGGTAAAGAATCTGCCTGCCAGTACAGGAGACACGGGTTTGATCCCTGTGTCAGGAAGATCCCTTGGGGATGGAAATGACATCCCACTCCAGTATTCTTGCCTGGGAAACCCTGTGGACAGAGGAGCCCAGCAGGCTACAGTCCATGAAGTTGAAAAAGAGTCCAACACAACTGAAGCGACTAAACAGTAATAAAACTTTTAGTTTTTTTTTCTAAAGTTTTTATATTCTGAATGAATTTTCATTATTGAATTTTTAAAAACTCATTGTTGGATTTTTTTTTTAAACTTTTTTTTAATTAAAAAAAGTTCAAAATCACTCCCAAAAGGATTCAGAATAAGTAGCAACCAATAAGTCCTTGATTAGAAGGTTTTTCATTTGTGAAAATATATACATAGGCAAATACATGTATATCACAATTTTTCATTAGAGAAAATTGAGATTGAGAAAGGAGTCTTCTATTAGATAGCTTTTCATTGCTGTCAACTTCTTAGTATAAGTGAAAGCCTTCTTAGTATATTTCCTTTAAGTAACACAACAGGCTTATGAATTTTCATCTCATATTCTTTTATGGCTTTTTGGCTTAATGTGATTTTAAAAAAATCCTAATTGATTTGATCTGCACTATACAGCAATGTTCAGTCAGAGGCAATGGTTTTTCTTAGCACGTGAGATAAAATTTGCATGATCTTAAGGTCTGACTAACAGTAGAAACTTTGCAACACTCATTTTGAGATAAATATTTTAAGCACGGGTGGCAGCAACCAGCGAACTAAGCATGGGCGGCTGCGAGGAGCTACCCCACGTCTGAGGGCAGGGGCAGCAGCCTAGAGTGCCAGGCTGCGAGGTGCAGGAACGGCTGAGAGAAGCTCCCTAACTCCGAGGTCAGGGGCGGTGGCCAAGAGAAGCCACCCCACGTCTGAGGTCAGGGGTGGCCGGGAGGAGCCACCCCGCATCCGAGGTCAGGGTGGGGCGACCGGGAGGAGCTACCCCACATCAGAGGCAAGGGTCAGTGGCTGAGAGGAGCTACCCCACATCGGAGGGCAGGGGCGGCCAGGAGGAGTGACCCTGCACCCGAGGCCAGGGGCGGCGACCAGGAGGAGCAACCCCACTCCCAAGGCCAAGAGTAGCAGCAGGGAGGAGCAACCCCACGTCCAAGGAATGGTGGCTGTGCGGGCACAAGAGGGACCCACGTTGAAGGTCAGGAAGGGCGGCAGGAGGAGACACCCTTCATCCAAGGTAAGGAGCAGTGGCTACGCTTTGCTGGAGCAGCCATGAAGAGATACCCCACATCCAAGATAAGAGAAACCCAGGTAAGATGGTAGGTCTTGCAAGAGAGCATCAGAGGGCAGACACACTGAAACCATACTCACAGAAACCTAGTCAATCTAATCACACTAGGACCACAGCCTTGTCTAACTCAATGAAACTAAGCCATGCCCACAGGGCAAACCAAGATGGACGGGTCATGGTGGAGAGGCCTGACAGAATGTGGTCCACTGGACAAGGGAATGGCAAACTGCTTCAGTATTCTTGCCTTGAGAACCCCATGAACAGTATGAAAAGGCAAAATGATAGGTTACTGAAAGAGGAACTCCCCAGGTTGGTAGGTGCCCAATATGCTACTGGAGATCAGTGGAGAAATAACTTCAGAAAGAATGAAGGGATGAAGCCAAAGCAAAAACAATACCCAGCTGTGGATGTGACTGGTGATAGAAGCAAGGTCCGATGCTATAAAGAGCAATATTGCATAGGAACCTGGAATGTCAGGTCCATGAATCAAGGCAGATTGGAAGTGGTCAAACGAGATGGCAAGAGTGAACATCGACATTCTAGGAATCAGCGAACTAAAATGGACTGGAATGGGTGAGTTTAACTCAGATGACCATTATATCTACTACTGCAGGCAGGAATCCCTCAGAAGAAATGGAGTAGCCATCAAGGTCAACAAAAGAGTCCAAAATGCAGTACTTGGATGCAGTCTAAAAAACGACAGAATGATCTCTGTTCATTTAAATGACAGAATGATCTCTATTCATTTCCAAGGCAAACCATTCAATATCACAGTAATCCAAGTCTATGCCCCAACCAGTAATGCTGAAGAAGCTGAAGCTGAATGGTTCTATGAAGACCTACAAGACCTTTTAGAACTAATACCCAAAAAAGATGTCCTTTTCATTATAGGGGACAGGAATGTAAAAGTAGGAAGTCAAGAAACACCTGGAGTAACAGGCAAATTTGGCCTTGGAATGCAGAATGAAGCAGGGCAAAGACTAATAGAGTTTTGCCAAGAAAATGCACTGGTCATAGCAAACACCCTCTTCCAACAACGCAAGAGAAGATTCTATACATGAACATCACCAGATGGTCAACACCGAAATCAGATTGATTATATTCTTTGCCGCCAAAGATGGAGAAGCTCTATACAGTCAACAAAAAAAGACTAAGAGCTGACTGTGGCTCAGATCATGAACTCCTTATTACCAAATTCAGAATTAAATTGAAGAAAGTAGGGAAAACCGCTAGACCATTCAGGTATGACCTACATCAAATTCCTTATGATTATACAGTGGAAATGAGAAATAGATTTAAGGGCCTAGATCTGATAGATAGAGAGCCTGATGAACTATGGAATGAGGTTTGTGACATTGTACAGGAGACAGGGATCAAGACCACCCCCATGGAAAAGAAATGCAAAAAAGCAAAATGTCTGTCTGGGGAGGGCTTACAAATAGCTGTGAAAAGAAGAGAGGGGAAGAACAAAGGAGAAAAGAAAAGATATAAGCATCTGAATGCAGAGTTCGAAAGAATAGCAAGAAGAGATGAGAAAGCCTTCTTCAGTGATCAATGCAAAGAAATAGAGGAAAAGAACAGAATGGGAAGTATTAGAGATAGCTTCAAGAAAATTAGAGATAGCAAGGGAACATTTCATGCAAAGATGGGCTCGATAAAGGACAGAAATGGTATGGGCCTAACAGAAGCAGAAGATATTAAGAAGAGGTGGCAAGAATACACAGAAGAACTATACAAAAAAGAGCTTCACGACCGAGATAATGATGATCGTGTGATCACTCATCTAGAGCCAGACATGCAGGAATGTGAAGTCAAGTGGGCCTTAGAAAGCATCACTACGAACAAAGCTAGTGGAGGTGATGGAATTCCAGTTGAGCTATTTCAAATCCTGAAAGATAATGCTGTGAAAGTGCTGCACTGAATAGGCCAGCAAATTTGGAAAACTCAGCAGTGGCCACAGGACTGGAAAAGGTCAGTTATCATTCCAATTCCAAAAAAAGGCAATGCCAAAGAATGCTCAAAATACCCCACAACTGCACTCATCTCACATGCTAGTAAAGTAATGCTCAAAATTCTCCAAGCCAGACTTCAACAATAGGTGAACCGTGAACTTCAAGATGTTCAAGCTGGCTTTAGAAAAGGCAGAGGAACCAGAGATCAAATTGCCAACATCTGCTGGATCATGGAAAAAGCAAGAGATTTCCAGAAAAACATCTATTTCTGCTTTATTGACTATGCCAAAGCCTTTGACTGTGTGGATCACAATAAACTGTGGAAAATTCTGAAAGAGATGGGAATACCAGACCATCTGACCTGCCTCTTGAGAAATCTGTATGCAGGTCAGGAAGCAACAGTTAGAACTGGACATGGAACAACAGACTGGTTCCAAATAGGAAAAGGAGTACGTCAAGGCTGTATATTGTCACCCTGCTTATTTAACTTCTATGCAGAGGACATCATGAGAAATGCTGGACTGGAAGAAACACAAGCTGAAATCAAGATTGCCGGGAGAAATATCAATAACCTCAGATATGCAGATGACATCACCCTTATGGCAGAAAGTGAAGAGGAACTAAAAAGCCTCTTGATGAAAGTGAAAGAGGAGAGTGAAAAAGTTGGCTTAAAGCCAAAGCAAAGAAAACAAAGAAAACAAAGATCATGGCTTCCGGTCCCATCACTTCATGGGAAATAGATGGGAAAACAGTGGAAACAGTGTCAGACTTTATTTTGGGGGGCCCCAAAATCACTGCAGATGGTGATTGCAGCCATGAAATTAAAAGACGCTTACTTCATGGAGGAAAAGTTATGACCAACCTAGATAGCATATTCAAAAGCAGAGACATTACTTACTAATGTCCGTCTAGTCAAGGCTATGGTTTTTCCTGTGGTCATGTAAGGATGTGAGAGTTGGACTGTGAAGAAGGCTGGGCGCCGAAGAATTGATGCTTTTGAACTGTGGTGTTGTAGAAGCCTGTTGAGAGACCCTTGAACTGCAAGGAAATCCAACCAGTCCATTCTGAAGGAGATCAGCCCTGGTATTTCTTTGGAAGGAATGATGCTAAAGCTGAAACTCCAGTATTTTGGCCCCCTCATGGGAAGAGTTTACTCATTGGAAAGGACTCTGATGCTGGGAGGAAGTGGGTGAAGGAGGAGAACGGGACGACAGGGAATGAGATGGCTGGATGGCATCACTGACTTGATGGACGTGAGTCTGAGTGAACTCCGTGAGTTGGTGATGGACAGGGAGGCTTGGCATGCTGCGATTCATGGGGTTGCAAAGAGTCGGACATGACTGAGTGCTTGAACTGAACTGAACTTTCTCTTAATCTTTGTTGACTTTTAAATCTCATTACCTTATTGCATTCTTTTTTCAATAGGACCATCTCCAATTCGTCTTCCAGAAGCTGTAATTATACCACAACTGATGCTACTAGTTTCCCTACCAGGGAAGTCCCAACATGATGGTCTTAATTTGAATTATATTCTGATGTTAGTCAATCTATGTACTTTTGTTCTGCCTGACCTGGATCAGCTTAGAACAGAGATTGTTTTCACTCATATTTATATTTACAGGGCCGCACTCAATGACCATCTGGGCTTCCCAAGTGGTTCAGCAGTAAAGAATCTGTCTACCAGTGCAGGAGACAGATTTGATCTTACAGTCCTTTAGTTTTAAAAACAAATGTATAAACCATTTGATTTATTAACATTTTATCTGAATTACTTTTTTTCTTTCCTATCCAAATTCTAGATTGTACCAGTGATCTGATAATTATGCTTTGTGGAATTAATATTCTGTGTTGATATTGTTCCGTTGCTGATTCGTGTCTAACCCTTTGAGACCCAATGGACTGTAGCATACCAAGTTCCTCTGTCCTCCACTATCTCCTGGAGTTTGCTCAAATTCATGCCCATTGAGTCAGTTCTGTTCAATCATACTTAAAATAATTTGTTTCAAATAGACATTTCTACGATGATCATGCCACATACCACCTACTGTTATATAATTAGTTGGATATTTGATATCTATTGAAACAGGAGGGAAGGGAGCAGAGCACAACTTTTGAAAGAATGAGGTAGGCTGAAGACACAATATTATCTGATTACAACCAAACAGATCCAAGATGGCAGAGGAGTCAACTTCCAGTAAACTTTGAGCCTCATCATATGCTTATTGTAGTATATTAGCTAAGCTAAATGACGCACCTTCCAGTGCCTTGACAGTTCTGAGGCCGACCGTAAAAGGTCAAAAAGTGGTTGGTGGTGCAGTTCCTGGAAATCCCAAGCCCTACCCTGAAATAATTGGAGTAATTCTACCAAAAAAACTAACCAAACTATATTTCAGGGCTCTCTCACCTTCTGAGATGACCCAGACTCTGTGGAGTGTGTTTCTCTCTACATTAATCTACTTCTTATCTATCACTTTGTCTCTCAAATGAATTCTTTCAACAGTGAGTTATCAAGAATCTCAGATTCACAGAACAGACTTATCTCCAAGTTTCATTTTTTTTTCCCCCTTGTTTGGTTATTTAAATTACTTAGATTAGTTGGGACTAAAGTTTTCTCACATTTTAAATCTTTTTCCTCCCTCTTTGCCTCCAGTGTTCTGTGATTTATTACTTCTGGGATTCTATGATCCATAACTTTCCCTGAGAGTATCTTCTTTAATCATTAAATTCTAAATATGTAAGTTAAAATACACCTTTTCAAAATAAAATGAGTGATAAATTCCTTGCCTGTTCTTAAAATGATATTCAAAACCTGTTAACAGTGTTAATTCTAATTTGAATAAATATATCACTTTTTAAAAAGTAGAACACAAATTTTTTTAAATTGGATCTGTTTATTTTAGAAATGCATATCTAAAGAACAAAAGGAAAAAATGTGTCCTAGATTGCCAAACCCAAACACTGTAAAATTTAGTTTTCAATAACCCTGGAAAAGACAATCAAGGAAGAAAAGACATTAGCTAATGCTACTGAAAACTTCATTTTATCTGGCCTCAGTATTGAACTAGTTAGGATATTTTCTTTTGCTGCCATGTACCCTGGGTTGCTTATCTACCACTTGACATTCAACGAAGTTCCTCAGTCTCAGCATCTGCATTGACTCTTGCTCTCCTGAAGGTTGTTAGTGCTGGTCCCACAATTCTCTTCAAAGCATGGTCCTCTCCAGGCTCACTCTGAACTTCTTAAGAAACAATTTTAGAACATAGTGCAAATTCTTTTTTATCTATCTTTCAAATGCCATATGATATCACTTATATGTGGAATCTAAAATATGACATAAATGAATTTATTGATGAAACCAAAACAGATTCACAGATACACAGAGAAAAGACTGATGGTTGCCAAGGGAAGGATGGGGGAAGAGGTTAGGGTTAGCATATGCAAAAATATATAGAAAGAGAAAACAACAAGGTCCCACTGTGTAGCACAGGAAAGTATATTCAATATTCAGTGATAAGGCATAATGGAAAACAATATGAAAAATAATGTATGTTTATATATGAATAACTGAATCACTTTGCTGTACAGCAGAAATGAACCTAATATTATAAATCAACTAAACTTCAATAAAATAAATTTTAAAAAATGTAAAATGATTTACCCTTTCAGCATTTCAGCCCTTCTCCCTAAGGAAATATGAAATTCCTCTTGATTTTCCTTATTAATAGATCAGGGGAGATTTTAAATAAGTAATCTGTAAAGGGAATTCGCCTCTATCAATTTTTATCCAGTTTACTTGGAAAGTGTTCAGACATTCTTTACACTCATTTGGTATGTGTTTTGATTATTAGGGAATTATCTGATAGGTTTTGTGGTAGGTTTAAGATCCAACTTTGTTGCTGAAACTCATTCCCTGGCATTTTTGCCCTTACCCATGGGTTAGTTTTTATTTTTTTAGTGGCAATCAAAGAACAAGCAAATTTTATTTTTTAATATAAATTTATTTATTTTAATTGGAGGTTAATTACTTTATAATATTGTATTGGTTTTGGCATACATCAACATTAATCTGCCGCAGGTATACACGTGTTCCCCATCCTGGACCTCCCTCCCCATACCATCCCTCTGGGTCATCTCAGTGCACCAGCCCCAAGCATTTAGTATCATGGATCGAACCTGGACTGGCGATTCGTTTCATATATGATATACATGTTTCAATGCCATTTTCCCAAATCATCCCACCCTCTCTCTCTCCCACAGAGTCCAAAAGACTGTTCTATACATCTGTGTCTCTTTTGCTGTCTCGCATACAGGGTTATTGTTACCATCTTTCTAAATTCCATATATATGCATTAGTATACTGTATTGATGTTTTTCTTTCTGGCTTACTTCACTCTGTATGCTGCTGCTGCTGCTGCTAAGTTGCTTCAGTCGTGTCCAACTCTGTGCGACGCTATAGAAGGCAGCCCACCAGGCTCCACCATCCCTGGGATTCTCCAGGCAAGAACACTGGAGTGGGTTGCCATTTCCTTCTCCAATGCATGAAAGTGAAAAGTGAAAGTGAAGTCACTGAGTCGTGTCCAACTCTCATCGACCCCATGGACTGCAGCCTACCAGGCTCCTTCATCCATGGGAGTTTCCAGGCAAGAGTAGTGGAGTAGGGTGTCATTGCCTTCTCCATTCACTCTGTATAATAGGCTCCAATTTCATCCACCTCATTAGAACAGATTCAAATGTATTCTTTTTAATGGCTGCATCATACTCCATTGTGTATATGTACCACAGCTTTCTTATCCATTCATCTGCTGATGGACATCTAGGTTGCTTCCATGTCCTGGCTATTATAAACAGTGCTGCGATGAACATTGGGGTACACGTGTCTCTTTCAATTCTGGTTTCCTCGGTGTGTATGCCCAGCAGTGGGATTGCTGGGTCATAAGGCAGATAGTTTTATATGGAGCTCCATTGAAGATTTATGTACATAGAACGTTATCAGCCTTCCTAATAACCAGAAGAATAGTTGCCAGTTCTGTGGCCCTGTTAATGACCTTTGAGCCTTTAACTAGCATAGAACACAAATCAAAATGATAAAAACACAAGAAGATTGGATGAGTCATGTTGTACTCAGTTAAAATTCATTTTGGTAGGATTGCAACCTATTTAACTTATTGTGATAAAATTTTAAATGCATTCCTTCAATTTTATTCATTCAAAAAAATTATTGTGTGCCTGATATATGCTTAATATTGGATATTATTCTATGCAGTGAGAATACATTAGTGAAACAGAGAAAATCTTTCACCTTAGAAAGTTTACATCCTCAAGGAAGCAGAAAGAAGATATAAAATAAACAACAGTTACAGAGAGATTAAATTAATAAAAGAGAACAGATGCAATTACTGGTTAGGGAAGGAGGCTGCAGTGTGGAATAGGCTAGTTGGGAAGTAGATGCAATGAGAAGGCAAATTTGATCTGAGATTTGAAGAAGGTTAAGAGAGTTCATTCCCTGATGTCCAAGCTGGTTTTAGAAAAGGCAGAGGAACGAGAGATCAAACTGCCAACATCCGCTGGGTGATGGAAAAAGTAAGAGATTTCCAGAAAAACGTCTATTTCTGCTTTATTGATTATGCCAAAGCCTTTGTGTGGATCACAATCAACTGTGGGAAATTCTGAAAGAGCTGGGAATACCAGACCACCTAACCCACCTCTTGAGAAATCTGTATGCAGGTCAGGAAGAAGCAGTTAGAACTGGACATGGAACAACAGACTGGTTGCAAATAAGAAATGGAGTATGTCAAGGCTGTGTATTGTCACCCTGCTTATTTAACTTCTATGCAGAGGACATCATGAGAAACGCTGGACTGGAAGAAGCACAAGCTGAAATCAAGATTGCTGGGAGAAATATCAATAACCTCAGATATGCAGATGACATCACCCTTATGGCAGGGAGTGAAGAGCAACTAAGAAGCCTCTTGATGAAAGTGAAAGAGGAGAGCGAGAAAGTTGGCTTAAAGCTCAACATTCAGAAAACGAAGATCATGGCATCTGGTCCCATCACTTCATGGGAAATAGATGGGGAAACAGTGGAAACAGTGTCAGACTTTATTTTTTGGGGCCCCAAAATTACTGCAGATGGTGACTGCATCCATGAAATTAAAAGATGCTTACTCCTTGGAAGAAAAGTTATGACCAACCTAGACAGCATATTCAAAAGCAGAGACATTACTTTGCAGACTAAGGTCCATCTAGTCAAGGCTATGGTTTTTCCTGTGGTCATGTATGGATGTGAGTGTTGGACTGTGAAGAAGGCTGAGTGCCGTAGAATTGATGCTTTTGAACTGTGGTGTTGGAGAAGCCTCTTGAGAGTCCCTTGGACTGCAAGGAGATCCAACTAGTCCATTCTGAAGGAGATCAGCCCTGGGATTTCTTTGGAAGGAATGATGCTAAAGCTGAAACTCCAGTACTTTGGCCACCTCATGCGAAGAGTTGACTCATTGGAAAAGACTCTGATGCTGGGAGGGATTGGGGGCAGGAGGAGAAGGGGACGACCGAGGATGAGATGGCTGGATGGCATCACTGACTCGATGGATGTGAGTCTGAGTGAACTCCGTGAGTTGGTGATGGACAGGGAGGCCTTGCATGCTGTGATTCATGGCGTCGCCAAGAGTCTGACACGACTGATCGACTGAACTGAAGAGAGTTCATTGTTAGGATGTCTGAGTAGAAGCATTCCAATCAGAGAGAACAACGACAGCCCACTCTCAAATACTCTTATGTTAAGACATGAAGTATGGCTAGAGCAGAGAGCAGGGAAAGAGCAGTATGATTTCTGGAAAAAGAGAAGGATTGGAGACTCTTTCTGTGAAAGATTTACCGTGCTAATAATGCCGAAGATATTTAAATTATATTATATATTGTGAAACCTGGATTATAGAAAGACAAAATCACCTGGAATATATTGGTTTCCCATGGCCATTATTATAAATTACTGCAAAATTGGAGGCTTAGAACAACAGAAATGTATTTTCTCACTGTTTCTCAGCCCCCCACATATGAATCAATATCGTTGAACTCAAATCACGGTGTTAGCCTCTCCCAGCTTCTGGTGGCTCTACCATTCCTTGAAAGAAGTGAAAGTGTTAGTCACTCAGTCATGTCTGACTCTTTGCCACCCATGAACTGTAGCCCATCAACTCCTCTGTCCATGGGATTTCCCAGGCAAGAATGTTGGAGTGGGTTGCTATTGCCTTCTCCAGGGGATCTTCCTGACCCAAGGATTCAACCTGGGTCTCCTGCATTGCAGGCAGATTCTTTACCATCTGACTCACCAGGGAAGCCCATTCCTTGGTTTATGGCCAAATCACTCCAGTTTTCAAAGTCAGCATCTTCACATTTTCAAGGCCAGCATCTTCAAATCTCTCTGTTTTCATGTTGCTTTCTCTTTTGTGTGTCAACTGCTTCTCATTTATAAGGACACTTGAGATTGTGTTTAGGACCTACTCAGATAATTCAAGACAATATCCCCTTTAAGCTCCTTAAATTAATCAAATCTTGAAACCACTCTTTCCACATAAGGTAATATGTGTGTGTGTGTGTGTGTGTGTGTGTGTGTGTGTGTGCACCAGAGTTTATGACCTAATTTATGTGTGGGCTGTTACTTGGCTGACCATGAATGATTAAGGAATTGGAGTATCATTACAATTTTTAAAGGGATAAAATTAGTTCTAAATCTTACCTATAAAATTTGTTGGGACCACTCTGTTCCAACTAACCTGAAGCCCTACTGTTATTAAGATGGATACTGACATCCTGTAATCTTTCTAGCAATCTTATGTTTGATTGTCCACAAGGCATGTCTACCTTACAGGGAGGGTAAATCAGTGTTTTGGTAAAATTCCATTTGATGGAGAGAGAAGGTTTTGCTTTATGAAATCCCAAATTATAATTAATTTTTATCAGTTTCTGACCAGTTCTCTCCTCATCACAAAATGCATATGAAGTATAAGTCTTTTTTCAAGAGACACCCTATAGCTATGAACTCAATCTACTTTGTTCTTGTAAACTCCTATGGTTTTGTCTTCTTCATCCACTGAAGAATGCAAGCTTTTACTAGATTTTGTTGGCCCTGGATTTGAGGGTTACATCCTGGAGCCTACACCCTGCACACTCTGCATCCTTCTGGTGGGCCCTGGGACTGGAAACATGTGCTGTTGTTTCATTTATTTATTTTAACGACAAAAAATTCTAACTGGGACAAACATTATTATACCAATGAATGTATTATGCAAACCCATTCTGCTTTGAAGTACTCTGTGAAATGAGTGAACAAAGAAATGAAGTTGGAATGTACTGCTAGTTCTGTATTTATTGTAGACTTTCACATGATTACTCCCTTGTTGAGAAAGCCTAGCAGTGTTCCAGGAGAAGCCTTCATCATGAGGAGAGCCCATGATGTCAGAGTTGACAGAAGAGATTATTAGCATTTTGCACTTTTGTAGGAACATGACTAGCTTCTTTATTTTTAAGAATTTATTGAATTTGTTGCAGTATTGCTTCTGTTTTATGTGTTTGTTTTTTGGCCACAAGGCATGTGGGATCTTAACTGCCTGACCAGAAATCAAACCCTCACCCCTGCGTTGGAAGATGAAGCCTTAACCACTGGACCATCAGAGAAGTCCCAGTCTTGTTTCTTGTCATGGCATCTGATCTATTAACATTTAAAGGGGTGTAAGGTGTAGGATCGTGTATTCACCTAGTCCCACCTGGGATCCTGAAGCCAGTGGTGAGACTGAAAAGTGTCTCCTGGAGATGAACCTTCTTGACTCCATGTGTCTTGTTTCTGAAGTGATTTATTCCTTTAAACACCATAATCCTGCCCTGGAAGCACAGCCCTCTTATCCCTGCTCTATTTTAGAGAAATTTCACAGTGTCTGTAGTGGACCACATGAGGAAGCTTTGTTTCTACACTTTTTAAATTGTTGTTGTTCAGTTGCTAAGTTGTGTCTGACTCTTTGCAACCTTGTGGACTGCAGCATGCCAGGTTTCTGTCCTTCACTGTCTCCTGAAGTTTGCTGAAACTCAGGTCTGTTGAGTCGGTGATGCCGTCCAACCGTCTCATCCTCTGCACTTTTAAAATACTGACTCCTATTTAGAATCCACCTTCTAAGGAGGAGATATGGCTTTTATCCCTGGGTCAGGAAGATCCCCTGGAGAAGGAAATGTCAACCCATTTCAGTATTCTTGCCTGTGAAATCCCATGGACAGAGGAGTCTGATGGGCTACAGTCCATGGGGTTGCAAAGAATTGGACACAATATGTGAACCGTGAACTTCCTGATGTTCAAGCTGGTTTTAGAAAAGGCAGAGGAACCAGAGATCAAATTGCCAACATCCGCTGGATCATGGAAAAAGCAAGAGATTTCCAGAAAAACATCTATTTCTGCTTTATTGACTATGCCAAAGCCTTTGACTGTGTGGATCACAATAAACTGTGGAAAATTCTGAAAGAGATGGGAATACCAGACCACCTGACCTGCCTCTTGAGAAATCTGTATGCGGTCAGGAAGCAGCAGTTAGAACTGGACATGGAACAACAGACTGGTTGCAAATAAGAAAAGGAGTACGTCAAGGCTGTATATTGTCACCCTACTTATTTAACTCATATGCAGAGTACATCATGAGAAACACTGGACTGGAAGAAGCACAAGCTGGAATCAAGATTGCCGGGAGAAATATTAATAAACTCATATATGCAGATGACACCACCCTTATGGCAGGGAGTGAAGAGGAACTAAAAAGCCTCTTGATGAAAGTGAAAGTGAAGAGTGAAAAAGTTGGCCTAAAGCTCAACATTCAGAAAACGAAGATCATGGCATCCGGTCCCACCACTTCATGGGAAATAGATGGGGAAACAGTGGAAATAGTGTCAGACTTTATTTTTGGGGGCTCTAAAATCACTGCAGATGGTGACTGCAGCCATGAAATTAAAAGACGCTTACTCCTTGGAAGAAAAGTTATGACCAACCTAGATAGCATATTCAAAAGCAGAGACATTACTTTGCAGACTAAGGTCCATCTAGTCAAGGCTATGGTTTCTCCTGTGGTCATGTATGAATGTGAGAGTTGGACTGTGAAGAAGGCTGGGTGCCGAAGAATTGATGCTTTTGCACTGTGGTGTTGGAGAAGACTCTTGAGAGTCCCTTGGACTGCAAGGAGATCCAACTAATCCATTCTAAAGGAGATCAGCCCTGGGATTTCTTAGGTAGGAATGATGCTAAAGCTGAAACTCCGGTACTTTGGCCACCTCATGCGAAGAGTTGACTCTTTGGAAAAGATTCTGATGCTGGGAGGGAGTGGGTGCAGGAGGAGAACGGGACAACAGGGAATGAGATGGTTGAATAGAATCACTGACTCGATGGACTTGAGTTTGTGTGAACTCCCCGAGTTGGTGATGGACAGGGAGGCCTGGCGTGCTGTGATTCATGGCGTCGCAGAGTCTGACACGACTGAGCGACTGAACTGAACTGAACTGAACTGAGCAACTAAACAACAACAACAGCAATTTAAATACAGTACATGATAATCTCCTCCAATTACTGTCTTATTTTGGTTGTCCTCAAAACTCTAAAATGTTGCTTCCTCTATAAAATCATCTGAATTAAAAAGTGATAGGTTCTAACTCTAGTCCTCCTTTTGAAATACACTTCAGTGTCTCCTTTATCAGGAAGTTACATCGATGCTTTCATTTCCTTAATTATCTCAGGAGGATTTCATTGGGAGGGATGGAGTCTAGTTGTTCTTACATTTCTGTAGTCTCCACCACTGTTGCTGAGTCTTGTGTGAGGGGATATAATCATATTTCTTTTATATTACATAGTTCTGAGCACAAAGCAGCACTTAAAAAAAAATTGCTTCTTGATGACAGTGATTTTGTAAAGTGGCAGTCATTTGATTCAAGGACATGTAAATTTCACTTCAATTAGCAGAACTAGAGATTTAAATGTGAGCTTTTAAAATGAGCAAAAATTCTTGGAAAATTCAGAATATCAAATAAATGATGATAGCACTATCACACTGGGAAGTTGTGTGGTATTACATTGATTTTGAAGGCAGCGTTCACCAGAGAATTTGTAGTCAGTAGATGGTACTCTTTTTTTTATTAATAACCACTGACCACTTCTTTACTGTCATAAAAGGTATCAGTGATAGTTTATTTTTAACTATTTTAACCAAGTTCCAAAATTGCTTTTACATAGCTTATCAAATCAATCATTTTGATTGCTTGTGATGGTGACTTTTTGGGCTTCAATTTTATGGGACAGTTCTAAATGAGGATCCAAACCCTTTTTACTCAAAGTTATCACTTTAAGCTGGAAATGAATTTTCGGCCTGACAGAGACTGCAAAGAGATTACAAGCATATTTCTTTTAAAAGGATTATTATTATCATTATTATTATTATTTTTACTTATAAGATTTTGTAAAATGGAAAACTTAGATAGAATACCCAAAGTTGTCTGATATGACAGAATTCATTTCAACCTCAAAATCTTGGCAAGCATTCACAAAAATTCTGTATTAATTTAAAAACAACAACAACAACAACAACAAAAATACAAGCAAACGTGGAAAAAGGAAAAGATGGTATGTTTCATCCAAAGGAACCTGCATGGAAGAATCAGAACTGATGATTTGGTAAAAAGTAAAGTTACACACAAACCCAGAGAACTTCTCGTATCCTAAGTAACTATAGTGTTTTATATTAATATGACAGTAACTGGTATAAATTATAATCTTGGTCAGCTTTGTGTGTCATGTTGGCTAGGCTGTGGTCCCAGGTTTCGGTCAAACACTCCTCCAGTTGCTGCTGTGAACGTTCTCCATAGATATGATTAACATATACAATCATTTGGTTTAAGTTAAAAGATTCCCCTCAAAAACAGAGATGGGGAGAAAATTAGGGATAAGACTGATGTAGAAATTCAGCCTGCGTCTCCTGGTACAAGCCTGATACATAGATTTCATATTTGCTTGCCTCCACAGTTATGTGACCTGGAAAGGGAAACAGCAACCCATTCCAGTATTTTTGCCTGAAAAACTCCATCCACAGAGGAACCTGGTGGGTTACAGTTCTTGGGGTTATGGAAAACTCGGACATGACTTAGCAGCTACTACAACAGCAACAGTTGTGTGAGCCACTTTCTTAAAATTAATTTCTCTCTCCCTCTTTCTTTCTTTTTCTTTATTTCTCTAATTAGTTATTCCTGCTGTTTCCCTTTCTCTAAAGAATCCTGAGTGATACAAAATATAAATACAAATTTACATTAATTCCTTTACAACATTTCAGAGGACATTGTGCTTATGGGATAAGCTCTGATAGTAATGAAAAGGGAAAGACTGGAAAACAATTTCTGAATTTAAAACAATAATAAATGAATAAAAACATTAAGTTTTTAATAGGACCAAAATCAAATTAAGGGAGAAGAAAAGGCATAACAAACTTTCCCTCACAAGTCATTAGAAGTGGAAATGCAGACTATAATGTCATTAGAAAACATAAAACATGGGGAATGTGTGGGAGTTCCGATGTATGGGTGGTAAGATTTCCAAAATGAGACAATTTGCGGTAAAGGAATCATCAGTGGTAACATGAATAGTGGGTTCTTGAGACTCATTGGCTATCAGGGAAAATAATATTAATGAAACAAGATCAAAATATGCACTATATACAATAAAGAAGCAAAGTTTGTTTACCTGCAGAGGAACAAGCACCAGGCAACCTTAGATATTTCAGCAACACTGCCTTCAAAATGGTAATAAGCAAACCTGCAGAATTTTATGAGGAAAATGAACATAAGAATTCTATGAACAAAATGACATTCCTGTTCAAGGGCAAAATAAAGACAGTCTTGTTACGCAAAGCTCAGGACCATTAACCTCACTTGATTGTTCTTCTGTTAACACCTTTCTCTCTGGTCCAGTTGAAGTCCTCCCAGTTCCTCATGTAAACCTCGGATTTTGCCGTCTGTCCCATGAATCTAGCTTATGGATTCCTCTGTTTGAAACATGCTGCTTTCTTTTCTTTCATTCAGCCTTGCTATTCCTTAAGATCTCACTTAAAAAAATATATAAATAAAAAATAAACATGCTCTTATTCCTCCGCAGAGAAAAGCCTGCACTTAGCCTCCAAAAACTAAAGTAACTATTCTTTTCTGTACTTCTATATATTTTTCCTTTTCTCATCTCTTTATTTACTGAATTTAAATTTGGATACAAAAACATTGATTTTGTGTATACCTCAAGGAGTTTTGAAAAATCAATATACTCAAGTAACCACCAGGACAATCAAAACAGAGAACATTTTCATCTCTCATCCAAATTGCCTCAGACCACACCCACCCCATCCCCATCTGGTTGATTGTTGACTATTTTCTATCACATAGATTAAAGTTTTCTGGTAAATCATCTAGTGTATATTCTTCTGTTTCTGGCTTCATTGCTCAGCTTAATTGTTTGTTTCCAGTTTTTGTCTGTTATGAAGAAAGATAAAATAAATACTTGTGTGTGTGTAGTCTTGTGGATATGTTTTTTTTTTCTTTTTTGAAAGGTATTATTGAGTTATGATATCATTCTATTTTAAAGACATAAATGCCATGAAACCAGATGGTTTGCAAAATATCAAATATGAGCATTTGTCTTTTAAAAACAAAGTTTAACTTCTGTTTGAATTTCTTCCTAATATTTTATATTTTCTATGCACCATTATTTCTTCTTCTATTCCCTTCTCCTCATTTTTTTATTTTAATTTATTCTAAGTGTAAATATGATGAAATATTGAAATATTGAGATCTCTAAGATTTCTGATGATGCAATTTAATGTATTTTTAAAAATTATGCTTTTAAAAAATTGGATTTTTCTTTTTCTGCTGCTTCTCCTTGTTGGTTAAGAAAACCGTAAAGATTAGGTTCGGTTGTACAATTAAATAAAAGCCAGACAAGGGTGGGAAGAGAAGACATTGTTTTCAAACCTTCTTCTATCCATTAATATGTGCATATTCCTATGTAAATAAGATTATATACTTCTGTGATTTGAAACAGATCCCACACTCTACACGTTTTGAAATTTTTATTTCTCTTTACAATGTGTCATGCAGTTTTATTCTTATATAAATAATCTAGCTCTATCTCATTCTCTTAAAATGTTCATGATATGCCATAGGTTAGACATACTATAGTCAAAACCCCATTGGTGGACAATTAGGCAGTTAAAATTTATTTTCTCTTAATCAATAACAGTGCTTTGAACATCCTTCTCCTTGCTTCATTAAGCATAGGTGTGAATGCTTCTTTACACATTTATATCACTTTTTATGCTGAGATATTTTAAAGTAAGTTACCTGTGTGATGCCTATAAATAACCAAGAAATAGAAATGGGTTCACAGAATTTGTCTCTCACTTTTATTTTAAGGAGTCCTGCCATACTGGTGTCAAAAAAGACTACACCTATTTGCCCTCCTTTGAACTCTACATAAATAACTACCTTCCCACAACCTTGCCACCACTTCTTAAATGTATTGGAAAATCTGGTCTGTCATTTATCTTCATTTACAGCAGGGGATGTCTTACACAGAAATCCTTAATTGTAGTATTCTCAAACTTAAACATTTTTATTTGATATTTTCTGCATAATTATTTAAAAAGACTTTCTCTATCCAAAAGTTAAAAACTCATGTCTATGTTTTTTTGCCCTAATGCTTCCATAATTTAAAAAAAAAGTTTTTGATCCATCTGAAATACATTCTTATGAATGGTGTGAAATATTAATCTAAATATTTTTAAATGGATAGCCAATTTGTGATTATCATAGTAATCATTAATATTTGACAGCCCTTAATTGTGCCAGAAGCTTTTAATTTAATTCCACTTTCCTGGGGTTGGTTTGAGGATTAAACACAGCATTCAGATGAAGGCACAAGTAAGGCGCCAAATTGTTATTGATTTTGCACAATTCATATATGTGTTAATTGGTAGAATTAGGATTCTAACCCTAGCAGAATGACCCTAGAATATTCAGCCTTCTAAAACAATTTTCTTTTACCACAGATTTAAAGTACTAAATCCCCATAAATATATATGTTTGTTTATGAATTTTCTATTAAATATTCTTACCTCACACAGTAAAATTTCTTCTGATCATATTATCCACTCTGCTTACTGTTTTTACTGCTTACTATTTTTAATAACTCCTTGCAGACCTTACAATCAACTTCAGCCCCTTTAGCACCCCTCATCTCCTTTCTCTGGAATCTCAGATGAGCACACAGACCCTTTTCTTAGTTATTTCCTTATTTGAGTTACAAAAACCTTCTGGTGCTTACCTGAAGAGAGCGAGCACTGTCATTTCATGAAACATTCCCTTCTCCATGCCTTTGTTCACACTTCTTCTTGCGCCTCATCTTTTATGCTTCATTTGCTGGGTGAGCACACACTCATTTTTGAAGATGAACATAAACATTACCACCTGAGCATTCCCTCCCTTTCCATCCCCACCAGGTAGGAAGAAACTGTTCTTTTCTTCTCTATGTCTCCATACCCTTCCCCTGAGAACTGCATTTATTCAGTGACAATGTGAGTGTCTTGAGGGCAAGACCATATCTTATTAAGTATGTAATATGAATTGAATAAATATTTATTGAGTAAATTAGTATAAAACAAAGACCATCAAATCATGAGAGCAATAATGAGGGTATTTATGAAATGGTGCAAGACATTTTAAAACGACAAAAAATACCTTTTTCAAAAGAGTGTCAAGAAGCGAGTGTACTTAAGCACACTCAATTAGTTTAGAACAGAGCAAATGGGTAACTGGAAAGATAACTTGTGCTACAGCATGTCTAATGAACTAGTAAATGAGAAAGAAAGGGAATTCCTTGGTGGTTCAGTTGTTAGGACTTTATGCTTCCACTGCACAGGACATGGGTTTGATCCCTGCTTAGGGAACTAAGATACCACATGCTGTGGGGTGTAGCAAAAAAGGAAAAAAAAATTAAATTACATATCCCATTGATTAATAGAGAAAGCCAGTCAAAGGAAGCCAGAGAAACTTGTCTTGAGAGAATTAGATCTGAAGGACTTCATAATCATCATCTACTGCTGCTGCAAAGTCACTTCAATTGTGTCTAACTCTCAGCGACCCCATGGACTGCCTACCAGGCTCCTCCGTCCATGGGATTTTCCATTTCTATCTTAATCACCGCTCAGCATCTCTATCTCTACATCAGTCTCCACTGTATCTCAAATTGGAATAGTTTCCTGGTGGTTCTCCTGTTTTTGCCTTTGCCTCCCTACCATCTCTTTCAGGATGATTTTTTAAAATTATAATTCAAATAATGTCCTCTTTTAATCAAAATCAGGACAGTAGTTTTGAGTCCATTCAGCTTCCTAATGGGCCATACTGAATATGCCTCTCCATTTTAACTACTTTCTTTGACTTTACCTTCTACTCTTGTATTTAGTTAAATACAAATAGTCCCCAGATAATAAAGAAATATATTATTAGCTTTTTAATAATTCACATAGAAAAGCCAAAACTGGGAAACAAATTATTAATGAATAACAGAAAGGTATAGAAATAGAATTTAAACCTGGAAAATTTGCTTTTAAAGCTCAAACTTGTAACTACTAGACAATATTTGCTTGTTCTTTAGAAATATGCGAACAAACTTCTTATTCAGTAATAAAACCTTAATTAAATAAAATAACTATTTTGGTATATAATATGATAGCATTAAAACTACATTCAAAGAGCAAGATATATAAGAAAACAAATTGGAAAACATAATGCTCAGTAAGACCAAATTTGTTAAAAATAGTTTCATAAGACTTCACTAATAACCCTATTCTCTGTTGATGAAGTTACTGTGAATTTTTGTGATTTTTCTTCAACAATTTAACTTTAAAAATTTTTCTAAAATAAAGTCATTAGTTTTAATTTCAGAAATGAAAGCAGGATATTGTCACAACAAAATTTAGCTAAAATTGCTTTCTTTTTTCCCTAAATCAGAAAAATTAGAGAAAAATCAATGACCTAATTCATTAAACTCCTCATGTATAGCTTGATGCTTTTCCTTAGATAAGTTTTATTTCTGTTTGAACAATGAATATAAAATTTTGTAGTATGCTTTCAGAGGTAAGTTGCTTTGGTGCTGCTGCTGCTGCTGCTACATCACTTCAGTCGTGTCCGACTCTGTGCGACCCCATAGATGGCCAGCCCACCAGGCTCCCCCGTCCCTGAGATTCTCCAGGCAAGAATACTGCAGTGGGTTGCCATTTCCTTCTCCAATGCATGAAAGTGAAAAGTGAAAGTGAAGTCGCTCAGTTGTGTCTGACCCTTAGTGACCCCATGGACTGCAGCCTACCATTAGGTTCTCTTAAATGTGATTAAGAAAAGATACATACACCTGATAGTAATAAAAATAACATTCTTGCCTGGCTTGCAATCACATCAGAAGATCCATGTAGATGTAGTGCCAATTGTGTGTTAAGGACGCAGGTTGTCTGCTCTGTGCATTACCTGTTGGCAGGCTACTGCTAACTGTACTGCACCTTCCTGGATATGTTCCCTTGTCACGTAGATGGTGTGTACACAGAGAATGTAAAGTCAACATAATGAGCACTGAAGCAAAATATTACCGAGATAGTGAAGCTACTCAAATAGATAGCATCTAATTTTTTTGCAAGTATCATGACTTTATGATTATCAGGCATCCTGGATGTTTCGCACTTAATGGGTTCCTCCCCATTAAGATAGATAACCAAGAGATGAGCATCACTTTCATAGGAAAAAAGAAAAAAAGAACCTTACTTTTCCTTCTGTCTAGTCCAAGCAATTTACACTTCAAGGTATTCATAAGGGAAAATATCGACTTTTTTTAATATATTCAATTATTTGATCATGATTATCCCCCAACTTGTATAAGAGTGCTTTCAAAGCACCCAGAAATTCCCTTCTAATTACTTCTTTAATGTATATTGTGTACATTTTAATCAGAAAAAATATTTAACAAGGAGCTTAATGGCTAGAGAAGTCACTTTTCCAGAACTTCAACTGTAGGTTACTTCTGTTGATGAACAAATGATCCTAGAGAAGAATAAGTATTACACCCAGTTTATAGTGTCCTTAGGCTACTGGTAAGAGGTCAGATGTAATTCACTTACCAGATCTGCATAGGATTTATTTGTCATTGTCATTGGGTGCAGTTCTTTGTTACACTGGTCATTTGGTCAGTACAGTGGGAATGTGCAGCTTTATGGCCCTACGAAGAAAACGCAAATACCTGTTTGTCTTGTGAATTTAGGAAGCTGGCTATAGAAAGAGGATTCTAGTCCCCACTGAGCTTGCAGTTACTGGCAGCATCTCTCTTTTTTCTTCTCCTCCTCCTCCTTGTTACCTTTTGGTGGACATATACATGGTCAACTTGAACACTTCTAAATTCCCCCAAACATGTCCGTAACTGAATCTAACATAATGTGTTGATTTTTTAACTGTAACTGAGTGTGCCAAGCAGGATATATATATATTTTTTTTTCATAAAAGATCAATGTAGGGATAACCTTTACTCTCCAATTACACAGGGCTGATTTATGTAACTGTACAGCAAAGCTATTGGCTAAAGACTGAGACTGTGAATATCTAAATATTTTCTAAAGGGTGAGACCTCTTATTTCACTGATAATTATTCAATTGTCATCTGACTCCTTCAGTGTTGTTCAGTTACTGAGTCGTGCCTGAATATTTGCTACCCCCATGGACTGCACTATGCCAAGTTCCTTTGTCCTCCACTATCTCTGGAGGTTGCTCAAGTTCGTGTCCACTGAGTCATTGATGTCATCTAACCATCTCATACTCAAAAGGAGAAGGTTGTCCCCTTCTCCCCTTGGCCTCAGTCTTTCCCAGCATCAGGGTCTTTTCCAATGAGTCACGTCTTTTCCAGTGAGTTAGCTCTTTGCATCATGTGGCCAAAGTATTGGAGTGTCATCTTCAGCATCTGTCCTTCTCATGAGTGATTCAAGGTTGATTTCCTTTAGGATTGACTGGTTTGATCTCTTTATTGTCCAAGGGACTCTCAAGAGTTTCTCCAGCACCACAGTTAGAAAGCATCTTGCCTTGCCTTTCCCATTAAGGTTTTATTGTACTGAAAGCATATGTTTGCTGGTTTCCAAATAGCAGCACATCCCTCCTTCCAGGCTCTCCCATTGGTAAACCAGACAGCCTGCCTTGCCTTGGCTGGGAGAGACCAAGTACTTTATGCTACACTGCTGATACTGCAGGATGGTCTCATAAGGCCTCTGTGTTTTATACTATGGATGGATAAGTAGTTCTCCTAAGCTTCTTCCCTGGGGAGTATACCTGATTCACTCCACTTTATGACCAAACTTTGTTACAAGGTTCGCTTCCTTTTTGACAGTCTCTCTGACATCACTTAAGACTAGGTCAGAATTCCAAGTCTAAAAGTCATTGTGTTCCTTAGGGATGACTTTGATAACGAAGTGTAGTAGGAGCAAGAACGACATTACCTTTAATTAGATCTTAGTAGCTGCTTCAGGTGGATTTCCTGTCTGAAACCCTAAAACACTTTCACTGAGGAGATCGGTGGATTTCGGTCATAGGGCCTCATCTGTGGGTCCTGATAATTCTAGTATCAATGAGGAGTTAGATCATAAGACCTAGTATAGTAACCATTGCTACTGGCATTAAGTGTTAAACTGATTTGTAAAGCTATACCCTGTTGCCCATCCTGTAAGTCTTCACTATATAAATACAATTAAAACACTTGGAAAAATAAAAATAGTCTAACAGTAGACTATTTCTGAATAATCTACTGTTAACCTCCAAGAACAAATATTTCCTAGAGCAGTGGTCCCCAACCTTTATGGCACCAGAGACCTGTTTCATGGAAGACAATTTTTTCACAGACCAAGGGGTAGGGGGATGGCTTCAGAATGATTCAAGCATATTACACTTATTGTGTACTTTATTTCTATTATTGCATCAGCTCCACCTCAGATCATCAAGCATTAGATCCTGTTCTAGAAGATGGAAAACAATACAAACTGGTCAGATAAAGCATTTTAAAAGTTAATTGATGGGGATTGAATTTCTTCCCTCAACTATTTCTTTAATTAGAATAAAGGTCTTTTGACACCTTCACTCATGCCAAGCTCCGTTTAGATTTTCTTGCTAAATGTGAAAGTTAGAGCTGCCTAATCTGTTAGGCAGAATTGAATTGTATTCTTAGAATTCAATTCTAAGTTGCTTTAATGTTAACTAACAGGTTAGGCAGCTCTAACTTTCACATTTAGCAAGAAAATCTAAACGGAGCTTGGCATGAGTGAAGGGGCTGTTGGTCAGTATTCCTGTGGAAAGAGTGCATGTGACTTGCTCCATTCATATGTAATACTTGTCTCAATTATGTGCTCAGGTAAAGTCAGTGCAACAAATGTGATATTTCCAATATCTAAAGAACTCCAATAAAATTATAATGGAATTAAAATGAAAACAGTAATACATGGAGAAAAATATAGTTTAAAATATTTGTATTATATAAGAAATGTCTAAAAAAAAAAGAAATGTCTAAAGTTTTAATGAAATGGGTTTATTATAAGAACAAAATTCCATTAAGAAAAAGATGAACTTATGCCATTTGCTGCAACATGGATGGACCCAGAGATTATCATACTAAGTGAAGTAAGTCAGACAAAGGCAGATATCATATGATATCACATACATATAATCTTAAAAAAATGGTAAAAATGAACTAATTTATAAAGCAGAAACAAACTTACAGATTTAGAAAATAAATTTATGGTTACCTAAAGGGAAAAGTGAGTGGGGAATAAAGAGATTGAAATTAACATTTACATACTACTATATAAATAGTTAAGTGAAGTTGCTCAGTCGTGTCCAACTCTTTGCAACCCCATGGACTATAGCCTACCAGGCTTCTCTGTCCATGGGATTTTCCAGGCAAGGGTACTGGAGTGGGTTGCCATTTCCTTCTCCAGGGGATCTTCCTGACCCAGGAATCGAACCTGGGTCTCCTGCATTGCAGGCAGACGCTTTACCCTCTGAGCCGAAGTAGGTAACCAACCAGGATCTATTATATAACACAGAGAACTCGAGTCAATATTCTGTAGTAACCTATATGGGAAGTGAATCTGAAAAAGAATAGGTATATGCATGTGTATAACTGAATTACTCTGCTGTAGAGCATAAACTACACAACATTGTGAATGTTGTGTTTATTATCCTCCAATAAATATTAATTTTACAAAATTTACTAATCAGATTATATACATACAAATATATATGAGGTTTTAGCAAATATCTTGGCATGTATTACACTTTCAAAATATAGTTCTCATTTTGGATGTAGTGAAATAGTAGCTCAGGGAAATCTATTTCATGTTTATGTATAGAAAGCATATGTGTGTGTGTGTATATATATATATATATATATGCTGCTAAGTCACTTCAGTCGTGTCCAACTCTGTGTGACCCATAGATGGCAGCCCACCAGGCTCCCCCGTCCCTGGGATTCTCCAGGCAAGAACACTGGAGTGGGTTGCCATTTCCTTCTCCAATGCATGAAAGTGAAGAGTGAAAGTGAAATCACTGAGTCATGTCCAACTCTCAGCGACCCCATGTACTGCAGCCCACCAGACTCCTCTGTTCATGGGATTTTCCAGGCAAGAGTACTGTAGTGGGGTGCAATTGCCTTCTCTGATATGCATGCTTATATATTTAATTAGAAAAAAGGATACATAATTTCTTTATTCCACTTATTCTGATGAAAGCATTGTTAGTATTTCAGAGAACAATTTCTTTTTTCTTGTTTATGGAAAATTTTATCCAAGCATAAAAATATGTGTTATTTTTATAGCTTCAGAGTAAATGATAGTAAATTTCATACACCATTTAGAACTAGTTCCAGCCCCTTGCACTCTGAAACACAGTTCCTGCACTATATTTTCTCCTTTCTTCTCCATAGGGGCAAAAGGTATATAAATTTGCCATCTGTTCTAAGACTTTCTAGCCATAAAGACTGCAGTTAAAACTATGCAAATAATTCAATTCAGACAAGAATGATGCTTTAATTTAGTCATTTCTTCTAGTGTAACTCAATTAAATCCATTTAGGCCACTTTCTCACTCCACAAGGTTGCTCAGGTTCTTGTTTGCTTCCATTTAAAAATCCTAGACAAAATTCAACATACCTCCATAATTTCATTCCTACCTAGCCTATTTTGTATAGCATCCTGACTCATACATTTAACTGCTAAAATCAGTTTTACCAATTTATTTTATATAGATACATTGTTACTACAATTAAAATAGTTTTGATATTGAATAAAAATATCTTCACTGAGAAAGAAAAATCACCTAGGAGTCTATTCATGCCCTATAACATGGTGAAAACATATACAGAAAGAAACAATACATAGGACCCCAAAGATGAAGAATATGATTCTGGAGCTGCTTCAATTTCATTGGGAAAAAAACTCATACAATGCACAGAAATACACTAACATAATAGCACAACTACAGGGCGCTGTTGTAAGTTCCTACAGTGGAAAGATTGTCAGGCTTTCATCCTGAGTTTTTAGCTTCCTGTTGAGTCCACAGTAAGACGTTTATGGATTCCATTTTGAACAAAATGTTTTGGGAAGGTAGATGAGGAACAGAATACATTTGGGAGCACTAGGGTAGGTCTATTTGAGGAGTCTTTAATGATTAATAAAATTTGTCAAGTTAATAAATACATGAAGATATGTCAGAAGAAACAGCAGGTTATTCCTGTAGTGATTGAACTCTTGCATGACTCAAAACTAATAAAAATTTCTGTAGGATATTCTAACATTTCCAGCCAAAAGCTCATCCATGTGTTCAGTTGACAATACTTATTGATTGCTGACTGCATGCCTGGGGATAAAGAGGTATTAGAGACATACTGAGCTTATTATGTGAGAAAAAGTAGAAAGGGGGTGTAGTCATAGGGCTGTGACAAGGCTAGGATGAGGTAAGGATAAGGTGTGCGAAACATGCAAATGGGCATCTGATCCCATCTGGACATTTAGGAAAAAAATCAAGAATTTAAGTTCTGTTAACTTTTTTTTTTCTTTATTGCTTTATAATGCTGTGCTGGTCTCTGCAATAAACCAATGCAAATCAGTCATAATTATATATGTGTGCTTTGTACTCTTGGCAAAACTAATGAAGCAGGTCAAAGGCAAAAAGAGTTTTGCCCAGAGAAAGCACTGGTCATAGCAAACACTCTCTTCCAAGAACACAAGACTCTACACATGGACATCATCAGATGGTCAACACCAAAATTAGACTGATTTTATTCTTTGCAGGCAAAGATGGAGAAGCTCTATGCAGTCAGCAAAAACAAGATCAGGAGGTGACTGTGACTCAAATCATGAGCTCCTTATTGCCAAATTCAGACTTAAACTGAAGAAAGTAGGGAAAATGATGAGATGATTCAGGTATGACCTAAATCAAATCCCTAACAATTATACAGTAGAAGTGACAAATAAATTCAAGGGATTAGATCCGATAGAGTACCTGAAAACTGTGGATGGCAGTTCATGACATTTTGCACAAAGCAGTGATCAAGACCATCTCCAAGAAAAAGAACTGTAAAAAGGCAAAATGGTTGACTGAGGAGGTCTTACAAATAGCTGAGGAAAGAAGAGAAGTTAAAGCCAAAGGAGAAAAGGAAAGATATACCCATTTGAATGCAGAGTTTCGAAGAATGGGATAAGGAGAGATAAGAAAGCCTTCCTCAGAGACCAATGAAAGGAAATAGAGGGAAACAATAGAATGGGAAAGACTAGAGATCTCTTCAAGAAAATTAGAGATACCAAGGGAACATTTCATGCAAAGATGGGCACAGTAAAGGACAGAAATGGTATGGACCTAACAAGAAACAGAAGATATTAAGAAGATGGCAAGAATACACAGAAGAACTATACAAAAAAAAAGATCTTCATAACCCAGATAACCACGATGGTGTGATCACTGTACTAGAGCCAGACACCCTGGAATACGAAGTCAAGTGCTTAGGAAGCATCACTACAAACAAAGCTAGTAAAGGTGATGGAATTCCAGTTGAGCTATTTCAGATCCTAAAAGATGATGCTGTTAAAGTGCTGCACTCAATATGCCAGCAAGTTTGCAAAACTCAGCAGTGTCCACAGGACTGGAAAAGTCAGTTTTCATTCCAATCCCAATGAAAGGCAATGACAAAGGATGTTCAAACTGCTGTGCAATTGCAGTCGTCTCACACACTAGCAAAATAATGTGCAAAATTCCCCAAGCTAGGTTTCAACAGTACATGACCTATGAACTTCTTTCAAGCTGGATTTAGAAAAGGCAGAGGAACCAGAGATCAAATTGCCAAAATCCTCTGAATCATTGAAAAAGCAAGAGCCCCAGAAAAACTTTGGCTCTATTGACTACACCAAAGCTTTTGACTGTGTGGATCACAACAAACTGTAAAATTCTTAAAGAGATGGCAATATCAGCCTGCATGACCTGCTTCCTGAGAAATCTGTATGCAGGTCAAGAAGCAACAGTTAGAACTAGACATGGAACAACAGACTGGTTCCATTTCAGGAAAGGAGTATGTCAAGGCTGTGTATTGTCACCCTGCTTATTTAAGTTATATGCAGTATGCATCATGCAGAATGCCAGGCTGGATGAAGCACAAGCTGCAATCAAGATTGCTGGGAGAAATATCAATAACCTCAGATATGCAGGTGACAGCACCCTTATGGCAGAAAGCAAAGAAGAAGAACTAAGGAGCCCCTTGATGAAAGTGAAAGAGGAGAGTTAAAAAGGTGGCTTAAAACTCAACATTCAGAAAACTAAGATCATGGTGTCTGGTCCCCTCACCTCATGTCGAATAGATGGGGAAAAAGTGGAAACAGTGAGAGACTTTATTTTGGGGGGGACTCCAAAAACACTGCAGATGGTAACTGCAGCCATGAAATTAAAAACCACTTACTTACTTGAAGGAAAGTTATGACCAACCTAAACAGCCTATTAAAAACCAAAGCTGTGGTTTTTCCAATAGTCATGTAAGGATGTGAGGGTTGAACTACAAAGAAACCTGAGCGCAAAAGAATTTATGCTTTTGAACTGTGATGTTGGGAGAAGACTCTTGAGAATCCCTTGGACTGCAAAGAGATCCAACTAGTCCACCCTAAAGGAAATCAATCCTGAATAATCATTGGGAGGACTGATGCTGAAGCTGAAACTCCAATACTTTGGCCACCTGATGCGATGACCTGACACATTTGAAAAGACTCTGATGTCAAGGCTATGGTTTTTCCAGTGGTCATGTATGGATGTGAGAGTTGGACTATAAAGAAAGCTGAGCACTGAAGAATTGTTGCTTTTGAACTGTGGTGTCAGAGAAGACTCTTGAGAGTCCCTTGGACTACAAGGAGATCCAACCAGTCCATCCTAAAGGAGATCAGTCCTGGGTGTTCATTGGAAGGACGGATGTTGAACCTGAAACTCCAATACTTTGGCTGCCTGATGCAAAGAGCTGACTCACTGGAAAAGACCCTGATGCTAGGAATGATTGAGGGCAGGAGGAGAAGGGGATGACAGAGGATGAGATGTTTGGATGGCATCATCGACTCGACGGACATGGGTTTGGGTGGACTCTGAGAATTGGTAATGGACAGGGTGGCCTGCCATGCTGTGGTTCATGGGGTCGCAAATGAACTGAACTGATGCTGTGAAAAAATGAAGGTGGGAGGAGAAGGGAACGACAGAAGATGAGATGGTTGGATGTCATAACCAACATGACGGACATGAGTTTGAGTAGGGTTTGGAAGTTAGTGATGGACAGGGAAGCCTGGCATGCTGCAGTTCATGGGGTCACAGAGAGTCAGACATGACTGAGCAATTGAACTGATATATACACACACACGTGTGTGTGTGTGTGTGTGTGTGTGTGTGTTTATATATATGTATATATAATCTCCTCTCCCTCTTGAGCCCACCCCATCCCACCCCTGTAGGTTGTCACAAGGTGCCAGGATGGGTCCCTGTGCTATATAGCAGCTTCTTGCCAATTATCTATTTTACATTTGGAAGTGTATATGGGTCTGTGCTAGTTTCTCAATTTGTTCTACACTCGCCTTCCCCTGCTGGGTTCAGAAGTATGTTCTCTACATCTGCATCTCCATTTCTTCTCTGTAATAGATTCATCTGTACTATTTTTCTTGATTGCATCTATGTTCATTAACATATATTTGTTTTTCTGTTTGTGACTTACCTCACTCTGTATAACAGGCTCTAGATTCTTCCAGCTCACTAGAACTGAATCACGTTTGCTCCTTCTATGGCTGAGTAATATTCCATTGTATATATATGTACCATATCTTGTTTATCTATTCATCTGTCAATGGAAATACAGGTTCCTTCTATGTCCTGGCTTTTGTAAGTAGTGCTGCAGTGAACAGTGGGGTCCATCTGTTTTTCTTGAATTGTGATTTTCTCAAGGTATATGCCCAGTAGTCAGATTGATTTTTGTTTAGTGAGTATTTAGTGTCATAGGCAAGGGAGATACATGTATCTCATCTCCAAAAAAAGTTATATTATTTTTCCTTTGAAACTCTTGCTAAAAGAACTGACTACCTAAAAGAACTGACTAAAGTTCTTTAGTCACCAAAAAGAACTGACTTAAAATCTGCAAGCTATTATATGGTCTTAACTTTAATTTTGTGGCATTTCCAACCTGAAGTGGGTTGAAAACTTTATGACTGATGCATTTCTTTAAAAGCAAAGTAACGTAATTCCCACACAGACTTTTTTCTTAGAGTCTGTGACCACTTACTAATTAAGTAACATTTTGAAGAAATTGTGTTGAGATATTTTCTGCCTAAATTTTTACCCAAATTATTTTATCCAAACTCCAGAACTTTAATTCAGTTTCGTAAAGCACTGTGCTCCATTTTCTGCACAAATGTTGAGACATTTATGTTTTCATATTGAAGGTCACTTTGATTAGCACAGCATTATTTTTGTTTTTAAAAGCTGTTGATGCATACAAATCATAATGCTGTACTTTATTTAAATAATGTTTACAATCTTTTTCTTATGAAAGCAACTATTTGTATCATCACTCATTTATTTGTTTTTTTAATATAAATTTATTTATTTTAATTGGAGGCTAATTACTTTAAATATTATAGTGGTTTTGCCATATATTGACATGAATCCTCCACGGGTTTACCTATGTTCCTCCTCCTGAACCCCGCTCCCACCTCCCTCCCCATCCCATCACTCTGGGTCATCCCAGTGCAACAGCCCTGAGCATCCTGTATCATGCATCGAACCTGGACTGGCGATTCGTTTCATATATGATAATATACATGTTTCAATGCAATTTTCCCAAATCATCCCACCCTCTCCCTCTCCCACAGAGTCCAAAAGACTGTTGTATACATCCGTGTCTCTTTTGCTGTCTCACATACAGAGTTATTGTTATCATCTTTCTAAATTCCATATATATGTGTTAGTATACTGTATTGGTGTTTTTCTTTCTGACTTACTTCACTCTGTAAAATAGGCTCCAGTTTCATCCACCTCATTAGAACTGATTCAAATGCATTCTTTTTAATGGCTGCATAATACTCCATTGTGTATATGTACCACAGCTTTCTTATCCATTCATCTGCTGATGGACATCTAGGTTGCTTCCATGTCCTGGATATTATAAACTGTGCTGCAATGAACATTGGGGTACATGTGTCTCTTTCAATTCTGGTTTCCTCGGTGTGTATGCCCAGCAGTGGGATTGCTGGGTCATAAGGCAGATCTATTTCCAGTTTTTTAAGGAATCTCCACACTGTTCTCCATAGTGGCTGTACTAGTTTGCATTCCCACCAGTAGTGTAAGAGGATTCCCTTTTCTCCACACCCTCTCCAGCATTTATTGCTGGTAGACTTTTGGATAGCAGCCATTCTGACTGGCCTGAAATGGTACCTCATTGTGGTGTTGATTTACATTTCTTTGATAATGAGTGATGTTGAGCATCTTTTCATATGTTTGTTAGCCATCTGTATGTCTTCTTTGGAGAAATGTCTGTTTAGTTCTTTGACCTTTTTTTTTTTTTTTTTTACTTTGGTCGCTTATTTTTCTGGAATTGAGCTGCAGGGGTTGCTTGTATATTTTTGAGATTAATTCTTTGTCAGTTGCTTCACTTGCTATTGTTTTCTCTAATTCTGAAGGCTGTCTTTTCACCTTGCTTATAATTTCCTTTGTCGTGCAAAAGCTTTTAATTATAATTAGGTCCCATTTGTTTTTTTTTTTTTTTTTTTGCTTCTATTTCCAGTATTCTGGGAGGTGGGTCATAGAGGATCCTGCTGTGATTTATGCTGGAGAGTGTTTTGCCTATGTTCTCCTCTAGGAGTTTTATAGTTTCTGGTCTTAAGTTTAAATCTCTAATCCATTTTGAATTTAATATTTACACCTTCAAAATTACAAAACCTGAATTGTGCAATGCGTTTATAATGGTATTATATTATTTATATTAGTATTATATTTATACTAAGGTATATTATTACATATGAGTATAGTACATTTTAAGTAAGTCATGTTATAAATTTAAGATTTATAAAACTCAGTAAAGTATGACTTAAATTTAATATTGCTCTGGACAATATAGATTGCTTCTTATTTCTGAGACAGAATAAAATTTCAGAGTAAGAATGACTGGAAAATAGAGACTGCTGAAGTTTTGATCAGCCTCACTTCCATCAAAACAAAGTTATGTTTGTTTCACAAGTATATTTTCACTTATATTTTAGCACTAGACACTCCTCTAGATAATGAAGTTTCAGGTAGTAATAAAACTGATGAGGTAGTAAGATCAGAATCCTGGGAGTCATTAGGAACTGTCTCTTCTTCACTAATTCATGCAGTCATTCACAGACTCTTCTATGTATCACATTTAGAAAAAATTATCTTTCCTATCTGGCAGCCACAGTACTAGATGTAGGAATTCAACAGTGAGGAAAGGTTAAGGAAGAGGTTTTTCCCTCTTAAAATCTAAAATCCAATGCAAGAGACAGAATTTACATGAATAATCACAAAGTAGATTTTAAAAGACATCATATTTAATATGATACAGGAAAATTCATGAAAATATGGGTGACTGCAAGATCAAAGATGGCTTTCTCTAAAAAAAAATGTATATAGCACAAAAAATGAAGGTTGTCTGGAAAGAAATTGTGTTAGTTTTAGGGAAAGAGAATTACAGACAGAGAGCACTACTTGTTTAAAAACTATAAAGCGGAAAAGAATTTCACACATTTAAGACCTGAGAAAAAATATCCACAGAGTCTGGAGTGCGAGGAGCAAGGGGAGCAGTCATGATATGAAGTAAGTAGAACAGGCTGTGGGGATGTCATGAGGTACGTTGAGTGTTTTCATTTAAGAAATTAAAGCAAATATAATGAAAAACTCAAAGAAAAATGTGTATACATGTATGTGGAATATCAGAAGGATACAAATTAAGTTATCTGCAACACAGAAAAAGAGTCACAGATATAGAAACTTATGGCTAACAGAGAGTAACGAGGGAGGGATAAATTGGGAGACTGGGATTGAGACTGCTATATATACAATAGGTATATAATAATATGTAATAATAACAAAAATATAGGGACATACAGTATAGCACAGGGAATGCTATTCAACAATCTGTAACAATCTGTATGGGAAAAGGGTCTTCTAAGAAGAGCGGATATATGTGCGACAGAAGCAGTTTGCTGTACACCTGAAACTAACACAAACTGCAAGTCAAATACATTCCCATATATTTGTTTCCAATGCCTAGAAAAACCTAGTAAAGATTTCCAAGCAGTAGAATTACATATCAGTGATCATCCTAAAGGAAGCTCTTTAAGGGTATCTTTTGCATTTATAATATTGTACTTTCACAAATTTGTTGAATTTTTCATATAAAATGTAGTATATCCATGTCCTTATATTTTAACACTCTAAAGAAATAACAGAAACACAATATTTGAAAAGGGGATTTACTTGAATATAAAGTTGTTTTAGTATTTATTTTAATGAACAGTCCCAAAGTAAAATTTTCTGTAATAAATGTATTGAAGATTTTCACTCAAGATTAAGTACTGTTGCCCTTGGATCACCCTGCTACCAAAATAGACTTCCTTTCAAGTTTATAAAGAATAGTCTGACAGTCTACAGAATATAATAGGAAAATTAGGCTTCATGTCTTTGTTTGATTTATTGTTCAGTCTCTCAGTAGTATCTGGCTCTTTGTCACCCCATGGACTGCAGCATGCCAGGCTTCCCTGTCCTTCCATATCTCCCGCAGTTTGTGCAAATTTGTGTTCATTGTGTTGGTGATGCTATCCAACCATCTCATCCTCTATAGTCCCCTTCTCTTCCTGCCTTCAATATTTCCCAGTATCAGAGTCTTTTCCAATGAGTCAGTTCTTCACATCAGATGGCCAAAGTATTGGAGCTTCAGCTGCAGCATCAGTCCTTCCAATGAATTATAGGATTGATTTCCTTTAGGATTAACTGGTTTGAACTCATTGCTGTCCAAAGGACTCTTAAGAGTCTTGTCAAACACCGCAGTTCAAAAGCATCAGTTCTTTGGTGTTCATCTCTCTTTATGGTCCAACTCTCGCATTCATACATGGACTATTGGAAAAACCATAGCTTTGACTAGACAGACCTTGTCAGCAAAGTAACATCTCTGCTTTTTAATATGCTGTCTAGGTTGGTCATAGTTATTATTATTATTTTTTTTCAAAGAGCAAGCATCTTTTAGGGCTGTGGTTACCATCAACAGTGATATTGGAGCCCAAGATTATAAAATCTGTCACTATTTCTACTTTTTTCCCTTCTATTTACCATGAAGTGATGGGACCAGATGCCATGATTTTAGTTTTTTGAACGTTGAGTTTTAAGCCAGCTTTTTTACACTCCTCTTTCACCTTCACTTTCTGTCATTAGTGTGCTGTCATCTGAATATCTGAGGTTATTTATATTTCTCTCCACAATCTTGATTCCAGCTGTGCTTCATACAGCCCAGCATTTCCCATGATGTACTGTGCATAGAAGTTAAATAAGTAAGTAAAGTAAAGTTGCACAGTTGTGTCTGACTTTTTGCGACCCCATGGATTGTAGCCTACCAGGCTCCTCTGTCCATGGGATTTACCAGGCAAGAGTACTGGAGTGGGTTGCCATTTCCTTCTCCAGGGGATCTTCCTGACCCAGGGATCGAACCCAGATCTCCAGCATTAAATAACCAGGGTGAGGGTGATAATATATAGCTTTGATGTATTCCTTTTCCAGCTTGGAATAAGTCCATTGTTCCATGTTCGGTTCCAACTGTTATTACTTGAGAGGTTTCTCAGGAGGCAGGTAAGGTCATCTGATAGTCCCATCTCTTTAAGAATTTTCCACCATTTGTTGTGATCCATACAGGCAAAAGCTTTAGTGTAGTCAATGAAGCAGAAGTAGATATTTTTCTGCAATTCTCTAGCTTTTTCTATGATTCAACAGATCTTGGAAACTGGATCATTGGTTCTTCTGCTTTTTTTAAATCCAGCTTGAACATCTGGAAGTTCTCAGTTCATCTACTGTTGAAGCCTAGCTTGAAGGATTTTGAGCTTTACTTTGCTAGCCTGTGAAATGATTGCAATTGTGCAGTAGTTTGAACATGCTTTGGTATTTGGAAAAAACTGATCTTTTCCAGTCCTGTTGCCACTGCTGAATTTTCCAAATTTGCTGTCATATTGACTGCAGCACTTTAACAGCGTCTTTTAGGATATCAATTAGCTCAGATGGAATTCCATCAGCTCCACTAGCTTTGTTCCTAGTGATAGTTCGTGAGGCCAACTTAACTTCACTTTCCAGGACATCTATGTGAGTGATCACACAGTCATGGTTATCCAGGTTATTAAGATATTTTTTGTCTAGTTCTTCTGTATCTTATTGTCCTCTTCTTAATATCTTCCACTTCTATTAGGTCCATACCATTAGCTCAGTTCAGTTCAGTTCAGTCGCTCAGTCATGTCTGATTCTTTGCGAACCCATGAATTGCAGCACGCCAGGCCTCCCTGTCCATCACCAACTCCCGGAGTTCACTCAGACTCAGGTCCATCGAGTCAGTGATGCCATCCAGCCATCTCATCCTCTGTTGTCCCCTTCTCCTCCTGCCCCCAATCCCTCCCAGCATCAAAGTCTTTTCCAATGAGTCAGCTCTTCACATGAGGTGGCCAGTGTACTGGAGTTTCAGCTTTAGCATCATTCCTTCCAAAGATATCCCAGGGCTGATCTTCAGAATGGACTGGTTAGATATCCTTGCAGTCCAAGGGACTCTCAAGAGGCTTCTCCATCACCACAGTTCAAAAGCATCAATTCTTCAGCGCTCAGCCTTCTTCACAGTCCAACTCTCACATCCATACATGACCACAGGAAAAACCATAGCCTTGACTAGACGGACCTTAGTCGGCAGAGTAATGTCTCTGCTTTTGAATACGCTATCTAGGTTGGTCATAACGTTTCTTCCAAGGAGTAAGCGTCTTTTAATTTCATGGCTGCAATCACCATCTGCAGTGATTTTGGGGCCCCCCCCAAAATAAAGTCTGACACTTTTTCCACTGTTTCTGCATCTATTTCCCATGGAGTGATAGGACCGGATGCCATGATCTTCGTTTTCTGAATGTTGAGCTTTAAGCCAACTTTTTCGCTCTCCTCTTTCACTTTCATCAGGAATGGCCAAGAGCAGCTACCCCATGTCCGAGGCCAGGGGCAGCGGCCAGGAGGAGCCACCCCGCGTCTGAAGACAGGGTGATGGCCAAGAGGAGCCACTCTGCGTCCGAGGCCAGGGGCGGCGCCTGAGGCCAAGGGCGGCAGCAGGAAGGAGCAACTCCACGCCCGAGGCCAGGGCAGTGACTGGGAGCAGCAACCCCATGCCCAAGTAGAGCCAGCGGCTGGGAGGGGCAACCCCACGTCCAGTGAGTGGTGGCTGTGCGGGCGCAGGAGGGCCTAGAGGAGCCATCCCACTTTGAAGTTCAGGAAGGGCGGCAGGAGGATATACCCCTCATCCAAGGTAAGAAGCAGCCGCTGTGCTCTGCTGGAGCAGCCGTGAAGAGATACCCCACGCCCAAGGTAAGAGAAACCCAAGTAAGATGATAGATGTTGCAAGAGGGCATCAGAGGGCAGACACACTGAAACCATACTCACAGAAATCTAGTCAATCTAATCACACTAGGACCACAGCCTTGTCTAACTTAATGAAACTAAGCCGTGCCCGCGGGGCAACCCAAGACGGTGGGTCATGGTGGAGAGGTCTGACAGATTGTGGTCCACTGGAGAAGGGAATGGCAAACCACTTCAGTCCATGCCATTACTATCCTTTATTGTGCCTATCTTTGCATGAACCTATCTTAGCATGTGCCTAACTTTCCCTTGGTATCTCTGATTTTCTTGAGGATGTCTCTAGTTTTTCCCCTTCTTTTGTTTTCCTCTGTCTATGCATTGATCACTTAAAAGTACTTTCTTATCTCACCTTGCTATTCTCTGGAACTCTGCATTCAGATGGGTATATCTTTACTTTGCTTCTTTGGCTTTAGCTTCTTTTCTTTTCTCTGCTATTTGTAAGGCCTCTTCAAACAACTATTTTGCTCTTTTTTATTTATTTCTCTTGGGTCTGTTTTCATCACTGTCTCCTGTATAATGTTAAGAACCTCCAGCCATAGTCCTTCAGGCACTCTGTCTATCAGATCTAATCCCTTGAATCTATTTGTTACTTCCACTGTATTATCATAAGGGATTTGATTAAGGTCATAAATGAACGGTCTAGTGATTTTCCCTATGTTCTTCAATTTAAATCTGAATTTTGCAATCCCACATTCATGATCTGAGCCACAGCCATCTCTGGTCTTGTTTTTGCTGATGTTATAGAGCTTCTCCATTTTTAGCTGCAAAAAGAATATAATCATCTGATTTTGGTATTGACCATCTGGTGAAGTCCATGTGTAGAGTTAGCTCTTGTGTTGCTGGAAGAGTATGTTTCCTATGACAATCAAATTCTGTTTCATCATTGGAAATGGTGGGCTGGATGCATATCAAACTAAAATCAAGATTCTGGGGAGAAATATCAATAACCTCAGGTAAGCAGGTGATATCACCTAATGGCAGAAAGTGAAGAGGACCTAAAAAGAGCCTCCTGATGAAGCTGAAAGAGAAGAGTGAAAAGCCTGGCTTAAAAGAAAACATTGAAAAAAATTAGATCATGGATGACATCCAGTCCCATCATTTTATGGCAAATAGAAAATAATGGAAACTTTATTTTGGTGGGCTCCAAAATCACCATGAACGGTGACTGCAGCCATGAAATTAAAAGATGCTTCCTCCTTGGAAGAAATGCTATGCCAATCCTAGCATATTAAAAAGCAGAGATATTCCTTTGTTGACAAAGGTCATTATAGTCAAAGCTATGGTTTTTCCAGTAGTAACGTACGTATGTGAGATTTGGACTATAAAGAGGACTGAGTACAGGAGACATAAAAGGTATGGGTTTGATCCCTGGGATGGGAACATCCCTTGGAAAAAGGACTGAAAACACACTCCAGTATTCTTGCCCGGAAAATCGCAAGGACAGAGGAGACTGTCTGGCTACAGTCCATAGGGTCACAAATAGACACGACTGAAGTGAATTATCATGCATCCACTAGAATGGAGATACAAGGACTGAAAGTACAAAAACAAGCTCATGTATAGGGGACATAATATAAAAACCAATAGAATATACATATGATACCCATGACAAATTCATGTTGATGTATGGCAAAAACGATAGAATATTGTAAATGTACTCCATTTAAAATAATTTAAAAAACAAAACTATAGGACAGTTTAAAAAAAAGTTTGCTTAGAAAAAAAAAACAGGATTTACTAGGTTAGGTTTATATTAGCAATATATAAAAGTAATCATCTACTCATTGACTACAAATATTAAAAAAATGGCTTTTAAAAAGACATTTATTATAGTTAATACAAATATAGTTGTAATATAAATACAAATATTTAACTTACCTAGGGATGAATGTAACAATAGGTCAGTTCAGTTCAGTCGCTCAGTCGTGCCTGACTCTTTGTGACCCCATGAATCACAGCATGCCAGGCCTCCCTGTCCAATGCCAACTCCCGAGAGTTCACCCAGACTCACATCCATCGAGTCAGTGATGCCATCCAGCCATCTCATTCTCTGTCGTCCTCTTCTCCTCCTGCCACCAATCCCTCCTAGCATAAGAGTCTTTTCCAATGAGTCAACTCTTCACATGAGGTAGCCGAAGTACTGGAGATTCAGCTTTAGCATCATTCCTTCCAAAGAAATCCCAGGGCTGATTTCTTTCAGAATGGACTGGTTGGATCTCCTTGCAGTCCAAGGGACTCTCAAGAGTCTTCTCCAACACCACAGTTCAAAAGCATCAATTCTTCGGCACTCAGCCTTCTGCACAGTCCAAATCTCACATCCATACATGACCACAGGGAAAACCATAGCCTTGACTAGATGGACCTTATTCAGCAAAGTAATGTCTCTGCTTCTGAATATGCTATCTAGGTTGGTCATAACTTTTCTTCCAAGGAGTAAGCGTCTTTTAATTTCATGGCTGCAGTCACCATCTGAAGTGATTTTGGAGCCCCCAAAAATAAAGTCTGACACAGTTTCCACTGTTTCCTCATCTATTTCCCAGGAAGTGATGGGACCAGATGCCATGATCTTCGTTTTCTGGATGTTGGGCTTTAAGCCAACTTTTTCACTCTTCACTTTCACTTTCATCAAGGGGCTTTTTATTTCCTCTTCACTTTCTGCCATAAGGGTGGTGTCATCTGCATATCTGAGGTTATTGATATTTCTCCTGGCAATCTTGTTTCCAGCTTGTGTTTCTTCCAGTTCAGTGTTTCTCATGATGTACTTTGCATAGAAGTTAAATAAGCAGGGTGACAATATACAGCCTTGACGTACTCCTTTTCCTATTTGGAACCAGTCTGTTGTTCCATGTCCAGTTCTAACTGTTGCTTCCTGACCTGCATACAGATTTCTCAAGAGGCAGGTCAGGTGGTCTGGTATTCCTATCTTTTTCAGAATTTTCCACAGTTTCTTGTGATCCACACAGTCAAAGGCTTTGGCATAGTCAAGAAAGCAGAAATTGATGTTTTTCTGGAACTCTCTTGCTTTTTCCATGATCCAGCGGATGTTGGCAATTTGATCTCTGGTTCCTCTGCCTTTTCTAAAGCCAGCTTGAACATCTGGAAGTTCATGTTCATGTATTGCTGAAGCCTGGCTTGGAGAATTTTGAGCATTACTTTACTAGCATGTGAGATGAGTGCAACTGTGTGGTATTTTGAGCATTCTTTGGCATTGCTTTTCTTTGGGACTGCAATGAAAACTGACCTTTTCCAGTCCTGTGGCACTGCTGAGTTTTCCAAATTTGCTGGCATATTGAGCGCAGCGCTTTCACAGCATCATCTTTCAGGATTTGAAACAGCTCAATAGGAATTCATCACCTCCACTAGCTTTGTTTGTAGTGATGCTTTCCAAGGTCCACTTCACATTCCTGCATGTCTGGCTCTAGATGAGTGATCACACCATCATGCTTATCTGGGTCGTGGAGATCTTTTTTGTACAGTTCTTCTGTGTATTCTTGCCACCTCTTCTTAATATCTTCTGCTTCTGTTAGGTCCAGACTGCTTCTGTCCTTTATCAAGCCCATCTTTGCATGAAATGTTCCCTTGGTATCTCTAATTTTCTTGAAGAGATCTCTAGTCCTTCCCATTCTGTTCTTTTCCTCTATTTCTTTGCATTGATCGCTGAAAAAGGCTTTCTTATCTCTTCTTGCTATTCTTTAAAACTCTGCATTCAGATGCTTATATCTTTCCTTTTCTCCTTTGTTCTTCCCCTCTCTTCTTTTCACAGCTATTTGTAAGTCCTCCCCAGACAGACATTTTGCTTTTTTGCATTTCTTTTCCATGGGGGTGGTCTTGATCCCTGTCTCCTGTACAATGTCACGAACCTCATTCCATAGTTCATCAGGCGTTCTATCTATCAGATCTAGGCCCTTAAATCTATTTCTCACTTCCACTGTATAATCATAAGGGATTTTATTTAGGTCATACCTGAGTGGTCTAGCGGTTTTCCCTACTTTCTTCAATTTGAGTCTGAATTTGGTAATAAGGAGTTCATGATCTGAGCCACAGTCAGCTCTTGGTCTTGTTTTCGTTGACTATATAGAGCTTCTCCATCTGTTGCTGCAAAGAATATAATCAATCTGATTTTGGTGTTGACCATCTGGTGATGTCCATGTGTAGAGTCTTCTCTTGTGTTGTTGGAAGTGAGTGTTTGCTATGACCAGTGCATTTTCTTGGAAAAACTCTATTAGTCTTTGCCCTGCTTCATTCTGCATCCCAAGGCCAAATTTGCTTGTTACTCTAGGTGCTTCTTTACTTCCTACTTTTGCATTCCAGGCCCCTAGAATGAAAAGGCATCTTTTTTGGGTGTTAGTTCTAAAAGGTCTTGTAGGTCTTCATAGAATCGTTCAACTTCAGCTTCTTCAGCGTTACTGTTTGGGGCATAAACTTGGATTACTGTGATGTTGAATTGTTTGCCTTGGATACGAACAGAGAATATTCTGTCATTTTTGAGATTGCATTCAAATACTGCATTTCAGACTCTTTGTTGACCATGATGGCTACTCCATTTCTTCTGAGGGATTCCTGCCTGCAGTAATAGATACAATGGTCATCTGAGTTAAATTCATCCATTCCAGTCCATTTTAGTTCGCTGATTCCTAGAATGTTGACGTTCACTCTTGCCGTCTCTTGTTTGACCACTTCCAATTTGTCTTGATTCATGGACCTGACATTCTAGATTCCTATGCAATATTGCTCCTACAGTATTGGACCTTGCTTCTACCACCAGTCACATGCATAGCTGGGTATTGTTTTTGCTTTGGGTCCATGCCTTCATTCTTTCTGAAGTTATTTCTCCACTGATATCCAGTAGTGTGTTAGGCACCTACTGACTTGGGAAGTTCCTCTTTCAGTAACCTATCATTTTCCCTTTTCATACTCTTCATGGGGTTCTCAAGGCAAGAATACTAAAGTGGTTTGCCATTCCCTTCTCCAGTGGACCACATTCTGTCAGACCTTTCCACCAATAGGTAGTAAAATCTTAATGGAGAAAATTATAAAAATTCATTTAGCAGCATTAAGAAAACATAACCAGTCAAATGAAATTTCTAGAAAAAATTTCTTTAATGAAAATATTAATCCCCCCAAAATTGATGCATAGTGATGTCTTACTGTGGTTTTGATTTGCATTTCTCTGATGAGTAGTGATGTTGAACACATTTTTATGTGTTGGGGGACATTTGTATGTTGTTTTTGGACAAATGTGCATTCAAATAGTATTTTTCTTTTACTCCTGAGTTGTAGAAATTTCTTATATATTATGGATATTACGTATCAAATACATGATTTGCAAATATTTTCTCCTGTTCTGTAGGTTTCCTTTTCATCGTGTTTCTCATTCCATATGTTGTGCAAAAGTTTTTTGGTTTGATGTAGTCCTACTTGCTTATTTTAATCTTTCTTTCCTGTGTTTTTGATGTCATTTCCAAGAAATCATAGCTGAGACTAATGTCAAGAAACATTCCTTGTGATTTTTCTTCTCAGTTTTACAGCTTGCATTGAAGTCTTTAATAAATTTTGAGTTGATTTTTGTTTATAGTTTAAGCTAACCATCCAAATTTAATCTTTTACGTATAAATATCCAGTTTTGCCAACACCTTGTTTTTGAAGAAATTGCCCTCCCCCATATCTTTAACTGGAGAAGGCAATGGCAACCCACTCCAGTACACTTGCCTGGAAAATCGCATGGGCAGAGGAGCCTGGCAGGCTGAAGTTCCGTGGGGTCGCTAAGAGTCAGACATGACTGAGCGACTTCACTTTCACTTTTCACTTTCATGCATTGAAGAAGGAAATGGCAATCCACTCCAGTGTTCTTGCCTGGAGAATTTCAGGGACGGAGGAGCCTGGTGAGCTGCCATCTGTGGGATCGCATGGAGTTGGACACAACTGAAGCAACTTAGCAGCAGCAGTATACCTTTGACAGGGTATGTTCTTGATTCCTTGTCAAAGATCAATTGAATGTATATGTGTAGGCATATTTCTCTGTTAGCTCTGATAGCTTATGGTGAGCAGTGTCGGATTCATGATCTGTGAAGATGAAGATTTAGCTTCAGGGTCAGGGACCAGGCTTGACTTTTCAGGGCTGCTGTGTGGCTGAAGTTTTATTACAGTGAACAGGGGCAGAGAAAGCTTCTGACATGGACATCAGAAGGGGATGGAGAGTGCCTCCTCACTAGTCTTAGCAAGGCAGCTATATAATTTTTCAGTTGGTTCTTACAGTAAATCAAAAGAATGTCTCAAGGTTTTAAAGGTCTTACCAGACCCACTCCCACAATTTACATTTTAAAATGATGGGATTAGAACTAACAATAGAAAGATCTTAGCAGACCCACTCTCACAATATACATTTTTAAGATAACAGGATCAGTCAGAAGGTTCTCAAGAAGGAGAAACATGTCCTCAAGCAGGATACATTGTTGTTATATAATCCTTAGTTCAGAGTTTAAGCTGAGCTTTTTTCTGTGTAATCATCAGCTCTGGGCTTTATGTGACTAAGACTAAGGAATGTAGAAAAGAAATATTTGTCCTTTTTTCCTCCTTGAGAACCCCAGACCCCTATCTCCTCCTTGAGAGTCACAGACCCCTTTCTCCTCCTTGGGTCCCCAGATTTCTTATTAACCCACCTAAGAATTAACCCTCCCATTCCCCCCTTTTCATTTAGGAAAACTATGTTGCCAAGGGAAAGGGGCATTGTTTTCATTCCATAACTCCTTCCTGCTCAGATGGGCCATTGTCCCTAAATTTTTGAGGCAACACATTCTCTAACCCTCATATTGGGGGTCTCTGATACAGGGGCCCCAAGTAATAGCTGCCAGAGGCTGTGTCACTCTGGAGCTTGGACAATCATTTGTAACTTAAAAGCTTTCAGATGGTTAGAAACAAATCCAGTTGCACAATTACAGATGCAGGGAGAAAACAGTAAAAACAGAACAATTAGAATTATTATTATTAAGATAGTTTTCCACCATGGGGAGATAGTTAACGTTCCCCAAAGTGAGGTGACTGAGACTTCAGGAGTATCCATAGCCTCAGTCATCATGTTCATGTGTTTAGTAAAGTGAGTAATGTTAATGCTCATATCTGGTATATATGTACAATACTGGGTATGAATAATGGCACAAATTCTTCCTTGTGTAGCCATTAGAATATCTAAGGCCAATCTGCTTTGTTAAACCAGCTTTCTAATTTGTATTTGTTTAGCATTAAGGGCTAAAATGGCTTTTTGAGAGTCCTGTAAAGCTTCTTGACTAAATTAGTCATGTTGACTAAATAACATCTGAGCTTCTCAAGAGGGAACAAATATTGCAGCCAGATAATCATACCAGTGAAATACAGACCTTGCCTGACTAGTTTTAAGGTGTGAAAGATTAGCAGGCTTCTCTGCAAGGTCTGAAAATATGCATCCATGAGTAAAAGCTAGACCTAGGGTATATCTCCCTATCCAGCCAGGGGAAGCCACACCCATAGGTAAGAGCCACATATCCAGTAGGTCCCGTTTGCAGCAAGCCAGTGTGACTGAGGGATCCAGTCAGTGCCTGGGTAGGCAAAAGAAGGACCTGAACTGTGATTGGAAAACACAGGAATTATTACACTGCATATTTCTTGAGGCAAAATCCCAACTGTTTTTTCCAAGCATTATAATTAAGTTGTTGGTTAACTTCTGGGGATGGCTCTATTTGTTCCCAACATATGGGAGCATTAGATAGTAGGCATCCCTATTCAAGAGTTAGCCATATGACCTCACCCCATATTTGATAAACATCAGAAATAAATCACCAGATCTATACCCATTTACCTTCTTGTGTGCAGCAACGTAGTCCTTAAACCAAGATAATCTATAATTAAGTTGAAAGTCACTTTTTGCGCATAGCTAAGGTACAAAGTGTTACACCAGTACATTTTAGGATTGCTAGATGTCGTCAGATTAAAGAAAGGCATCACATGTGACTGTTGTTGGTGAAGGCATTCATAGAAATGAAGAAAGTGTTTTCCTAGAAGTTGAAAAACCAACCATGGGAAGCCTCCAACTGATAAAGAGGGGAGTGCTCCACAGACCCAGCAATTAGACCAACTGTGGAATGTGGCATAGGAATGAGCCCAGGACAGGAAGGCATTGTCTTGAGGGTCAAATGGCACACTCAAGACTTTGGAATCAGCAGAAGCAGGCCCACATAGATTATCAGGCCCATCTGAAAAGTTAAAGGTGAAAGCACAGAGGATAAAGAAGTAAAATGACTTTGTTTAGCTTCAATCAGGGTGCCACTTTTTAACTCAAGTGTGGTGCACCCACGAATCAATTTCTGGCACCTTGACAGCTATGGGAGAAGAAAGAATAACCTGGTAATGGCCTTCCCAGTGGGGCTTGAGCGATTGCCCCCCGGATCCCAATGTCTTTATTAGAACCTCAATTCTTGGCTCCAACAACAGTTTGTTTGACTCAGAGATTGGGTCAGTAATCACCCCCTAGATTTCTCCTAGTGTCTGTTGAAGGGTTGAAACCTGAGTCACATAGTTAGTTAATTCCAAGGCTTCAGGGTCTATTACAGTGTCTGTATGTAAAAAGGGTCTTACATAGATACATTCAAAGGAGGACAGTCCCTCTTTTTTAGCGGCAGTTTGAGTCCTCATTAAAGCTATGGGTAGAACTTTAAGGCAATTGTCCTGAGTCTCTTGAGTTAATTTATGCAGATGTCTCTTAATAAATGTCTTTAGCCTTTTCTACCTTTCCAAAAGATTGGGATCTCAAGGTGACATTCTATTCCTAGAGCTTTTGACACCCCTTGAGTTACAACAGCTTTAAAAGAGGAGCCATTATTGCTCTGGAGGCCCTGAGGCAGCCCAAACCTGGGAAAAATTTCATGGATTAAATTTTATATAACTTCCTGAGCCTGTTCACTACAGCAGAGAAAAGCCTCAGTCCATCCAGTAAAGGTGTCTACCAAAACCTGTAAGTAAGAAAATCAATTTGATTTTGGTATATGAGTAAAATCAATTTCCCAGTTCTCTGAAGGATACTTTCCACTTTGTTGTAACCCAGTTTTTGCTAGCTTTTCAGTCTTTGGGTTATTTTTCTGACAAATCTCACATCTCTTGATAATGATCTTTAAAGTTTTCATTACATTTTTGCCCTCAAGTAGGTCACAAGCCATCTGGTAAGTGCTCTTAATACATAAATGAAAACTCTGGTATAACCCCTTAAGAATTTTCTTTGACCATTTTCAGGAATTGTTAATTGTCCATCCTCAGACTATAAGCATACTTTATTTGTAATTTTTGCTCCTCTTTTCTCATATCTTTCTAATTCTTCCTCAGTATGTTGTGGTTTTCCCTGTCCAGCAGGACCTGTCTAGAGTAGAGGTGTTTATAGGATGGGATTCCTAAAGTGCCACTTTTCTGGCTTGGGAGTTGACCAACTGATTTCCCTTGGCTACTTTACTCCCCTCCTTACTGTGCACTTTGAAATGCATAACAGCTGCTTCTTTAGGACAATATACATCAGTTAAAAGTCTTTCAATCTCTTTGAATAGGTTCCCCTGTTCCCCTGTTGCTGTTTTAAATTGTCTTTCTTTCCATATTGCAACATGAGCATGTAAAGTCAAATAAGTGTATGTAGAATCAGTGTAGATATTTACTTGCTGCCTTTTGCTTGTTTCTAGGGCTCTGGTCAAAGCAACAAGCTCAGCCAACTGGGCCCTTGTACCAGGGAGCAGAGACTTCCTAAAACCTGTTCATATATATTGCAACATGAGTATGTAAAGTCAAAGAAACATTCTTAGAATCAGTGTAGATATTTACTTGCTTCCCTTTGCTTTACTCTAGGGCTTGGGTCAAAGCAACAAGCTCAGCCAATTGGGCCCTTGTATCAGGGGAAAGAGACTTTGTCTCTAAAACCTGTTCAGGTACAACCACAGTGTAACCTGCTTACTGCTTCCTGTTCCTAACAAAAGAACTGCCATTTGTAAATGTATACATGTCAGAATTATCTAATTGGGATATCCATTAAATCTTCCTGAGCTTTGTAGTTTAGAGTTAGAAATTGGGAACAGTCTCAATCGGGGGTTTCATCTTCCTTTTTAGGAAAGAAAGTGGCAGGATTTAAGTTTCCACGAACTTATAGCTTAGTTATGGATCCTTCTAACACAATGGCTAATATTTAAGAAGCCAACTGTCTGTCATCCATTCACTTTAGAGTTTAAGATTCCACTCACATTATGAGACATCAGTACAGTAAGATTTTGCCCATTAGTAAACTTAGAGCTTCAGGCACTAACAAAGCAATAGCAGCAATTACTCTTAAACAATGTGGCCAGCCCCTGGGCAACTATATCTAATTATCTACTTAGATAAGCTAAAGGTAGATGGTCAGTGCTTTGGGGTTGTGTCATCACTCCCAAGGCCATATCTTTCCTTAACATAGATTAAACTCTGGGCCCATGGGCAGGCTTAAAGCAGGAGCCTGCAGGAGAGCAATTTGAAGAGACTTAACAGTCATTTGAGTCTCTGGGGACCAAACCAGCTTGTGGGTTTTGGCCTGCTTAGTCTCAGTTACACATTTAGACAAAGGCTGGGCATGTTCCCCATAACCCAGAATCCAAATACCCAAGAATCCTTTCATTTGTCTCAAAGTCATAGTTAGGGGAAGATTTAGTATAGGTTTAATTCTCTTGGGAGCTATGGCCCTTCCCTTCTGATACGATTAGGCTCAGATATTAAATAGATTGTTGACAGAGCTGAGCATTTTCCCTTGATGTCTTATAATCGCCGCTGGTGAGAAACTTTAAGAAATCTGAGGTTTGTGAGCAAACTTCCTCTGTTTCAGCACAGCCCAGAATATCATCTACATATTGTAGCACCACTGCTTTGGGGCTATTCAAGTTTTGTAGGACCTGTGATAGGCTTTGCCTGAATAATTGAAGGTGATCCCAAAACCCTTGAGGCAAAATTGTTCAGGTTAACTGAGAAGCTTGCTGGGTAGGATCTTCAAAGGCAAATGAAAATTGGCTTTCCTCCAACAATGGTATAGTAAAGAAAGCAGCCTTCAAAATAGTAACTGAAAAATATTTGGCTTGTTCAGGAATTTCAGACAATAGAGTATAAGGATTAGGTACCACAGGGTATAAAGGAACCACAGCCTCATTTATTATTTGTAAGTCCTGAACTAGTCTTTATTTATTATTTGACTTTTTTACACCCAAAATAGGACTGTTGCATGGACTGTTATAGGGAATTAATAGCCCCTGTTCCTTTAAATGTTCAATGATGAGTTTTAAACCTTTCTTAACATTGGGCTTTAGTGAATACTGCTTTTGATGTGGAAATGGGTGAGGGTCTTTAAGCTAAATAATGACAGGAACAACATTTTTGTGCTCAACCCACTTTTTTCCATCAGCCCACACTTAGTTAATGGGAGAGAAAGAGCAGTCTCCATATTCATTAAAACAGAGACCTGGACCTTGCTCAGTATATCCCTCCCCAGAAGGGGTGAGGAAGACTCTGGTACAATCAGAAACTCATGAGAAAACAGCACAGAGTTCCAGTTGCTGCATAAAGGATGACTGGAATAATACTATTTGTCTCATCGGGACAGTTCCATTACAGCAGTGGATCAGGAGGAAAGTGGACCAGGGGCTTCAGTGAACACAGAGCAAGTTGCCCCAGTGTTGAAAAGAAAATCAACCAATTGCCCACCCCTCCCTCCTCATAGTTATTAATACTGTGTTCCTCAGGTGTTAGGATGGGAGCTTGTGTGGGGACCCCCAGGCACCTTCAGTCTTGATTATCCTGAGAGTCCAACCCCTGAGGTGTATGCCTTTGGGAGCAGTTTCTCCTCGTGTGTGGTACTTTATAGACTGGACAGAGGGCTGAGGGTGGCTCAAACATCTGAAAACAACCTTGTGTGAGATGTCCCTCCTTTTCACAGTAATTGCAAGTCCATCCCTTTTCACCTGGGTTCCTATGGGCATTTTTCTTTCAGGCTGATTCATAGCAGTTTTCACTGCCATCACTAGGGCCTGGGCCTTTGGTTCTTTTCTGTTTTTGTTTCTCCTATTCTCTACTGTAATATACTGTCTGAGTCAGATGCAACAGTTTTTCTAAACACTGATTCGGTCCAAATGCCTGTTTTTGTAACTTACGGTCAATATCTGGAGCTGACTTGTGAGGAATTTATTTTTTAAGATCTTCTGTCCCTCTGCACTCTCAGGAGAAATATTAGTGAACTTTCGAAGGCCTTCCTGAAGTCTTTCTAGAATCTGAAAGGGACTTCTCTCCTTGTTCTATCAGCTAACTTAACATAATTTAGAGGCTTAGTTTGAGCTCTTTTAAGCCGTTCAATAATGCAGTTGACAAAGTGGGTCTGCTCTCATTTCCATTCCTCGTTGTGATAATGTTAGTCTGGCTCTGTTATGGTGACTGCTTGGCTCCCAGTAGGGAGGAGAGCTATTTTGTGCTTCTTCTTTCCCCTTGCCTCACATTCAAGCCATTCACCTCCAAAAGTAGTAGCTTCCCCAAAACTCGAGCTCTTGAGTCAGGAGTCAGCGTCTTTCTGAAGACATACATTGCATCACTCAAAGTAAGCTCATAAAGTAAAGTTAGTCTCATAAAGGTTTCTGGATCCTCTAGATAGTCTATCAGATCTCTCTTTATCTCTTGTATTTCTGGGTAAGAAAAGGGCTTTAAAATTTTTATAGATGGGTTATTTTTCCCAGTGGGGGCCTCCTGAAGAGGCAGTAACTTGTATGGCTGTTCCTCAGCCTCTCTAACTACCCTTGCATACATTCCTAGGAATAGACTAGAGAAACCTGTTTTTTCTCATCCTCATCCTGTATCTCATCCTCTTTCTCATCTTCTCTAGCTTGTATTTTACCCTTAGTTTTGGTTGTCTGAGCCTTCTCTAATTTGACTACCTGAGTTCCTGTTGAAACCAGTGTAGTATAAGGCTGTATTGGAACTGGGGTTGTTTGAACTTCTCTGGAGACTAAGGCAACCCTTCTTGAAGGGATGCCTTGGCCCTCAGCTTCCTCAGTTGGGAGCCCCAGATGCAGGGGCAGAGTAAGAGTACAGGAGGAAGCTGAAGGCTTTATACCCAAATCTGTGTCTGTAGGACACAAGTCTGGCATATCTTGCAGAGAGAAAAATACTTAACCCATATGGCACTTCTACCCATTTCCCTTGTTTTCTACAGAACTGGTCTAGTGGTAAAGTTCAGTTCAGTTCAGTGGCTCAATCGTGTCTGACTCTTTGTGACGCCATGGACTGAAGCACGCCTAGTGGTAAAACAGTATCATAATTAAAAGACCCTTTAAGTGGCCATTGTTTGCCACCCTCCAACGGATATTGTGGCCATGCAGGTTTGCAAAAGAAAGTCAGGTGTGTCTACTTGAAGCTCTGGGAATCAAACTTACCCCAGTTTTTTAGGACACAATCCAAGGTTGTAGGTCTGGAACTTTGAGTAGCTCCCATCTGTAAGAGAAAAAAAGTGATGTTCAGCACCCTTGTTATTTTCCACCAGAAGTGTCCCTTCCTGCTCTAGATGGGATAGAGACAGACTTTGGATAGAGACAGACTTTGCACTGAAGCTTTCCTTCCCTGATTGGACTTAGCCTGTTCCCTTACTGATGCAGGTGCCTTATTTGTTCCCTTCAGCACTTGTTCTACTATAAAGGCAGGGTGGAGATGCACCAGGGGTAGACCTGAAGACATCCCAAATTGATTTCTAGTTACTTACCACCAAAACCTTTGTTTGATTTGCCCTTTTCCTCTGATGCCACCCGGGATGTAGCAGAGTAGTTTCCCAGAAAGTTTCCCAAGCTATGACTACTACATCCATCTTCCATGTGCCCATGCACATTCCTGAGTACAGTCCTGACTGGAGTAGAAGTGGTGAGTCATCACCCCATCAGTAAGCCACTGGAGAGCTTTATCTAGTCCAATAAGAGCTAGCACTATCAAAGGAAGAATCCCACTGTACTTCCAAACGGATTCCTGACCTATGTTCTTAGAAACGTCATGCTCAGCAGCAGCACTTACATCCGTTTAATTTGGAGGCACAGCTATGGTAAGGATTCACTGTTGGGACTCTGACCCCATGTGGAAGTAGCTAAGAGAGACACTGCTGAAGCTAGAGTTCCACCTAGTTCCTGAACATGCTTCTAGGGCTAGAGTTTCACTTCATTCCCAAATGTGCCCCATCAAGTCTGGGTTCCCCGTGACTACCAAGCTTGGGGTCTAAGTAGAAGTATACAGTAATGACTAATGAATCACAAATCCCTTGAAAGTCTATGATCTGACAGAGTAGGTTAGTAATTCTAACTCCCCAGGCAGTTATGAAATGGTTAAAGAGACCAGGAAAAGATGACCAAAAAAGGAAAATTTAGTCTACATGCTTCACCCATTTCTGGCCACTCCGCTCACAGGGATATTGGGTGTCTCTTGGCATTGGTAGGTCGGTATGAACCTCTGACAAGGCTCCCACTGTTGGGTTGCCTTCAATCATTAGAAGGCACCACAAAACCTCAAAGCTGGGCTCATCACTCGCTTTGCAGAGAGCACGTCTCAAACTTGCAACTTTAGTTCACACAAACACACCTTACAGTTAGGAGAGTAAAAGGAGAAACCTCTGTAGAGTAAAAGAAGAGACCAGCTAGAGCTCTGAGTGTCTTTACTTACTTTGTCCTGAAGATCCCGGATGAGCCCCCAAGATGATAGCTTACAGTTAACAGTGTCAGATTTGTGAACTGTGAAGTCAAAGATTTAGCTTCAGAATCAGGTACCAGGTTTCACTGCTCAGGGCTCTTGAGTGGTCGAAGTTTTATTACAGTGAAAAAGAACAGAGAAGGGGATGGAGAGTGCCCCTTCATTAGTCTTAGCAAGGGAACTGTATACTTTTTCAATTGGTTACTACAGTAAATCAAAAGAATGTCTCAAGGTTTTAAAGGTCTTACCAGACCCACTCCCACAATTTACATTTTAAAATGATGGGATTAGAACTAACAATAGAAAGATTTTACCAGACCCACTCTCACCATATACATTGTAAGATAACAGGATCAGTCAGAAGGTTCTCAAGAAGGAGAAACATGTCCTCAAGCAGGATCCATTGTTGTTGTATAATCCTCAGTACAGAGTTTAAGGTGAGTTGTTTTGTTTTGTAATCATCAGCTCTAAAAACAAACAGCATTTTATGTGACTAACACTAAGGAATATAGGAAGAAAACCTTTGTCCTTTTCCTCCTCCTTGGAGACCACAGAATTCTTATCAACCTACTTGAGAATTAACTCTCTCAGCTCTTCTTTTCCATTGGTCTGTATGTCTGTCTGTATGTCGGGAACATGTCATTTTAATTACTGTAGCTTTGAAATATTTTTAAAGTCATAATTTTGATCTCTCTGGCTTCATTCTTCTTTTTCAAGATTGCTTGAAAAAGCAGTCTTTCATGGTCCCATATAAACCTTATAGTTTGTTTTCTTTATCTATAAAAAAATACTGTTGACATTTAATGGAGATAATATTGAATCTATAGATTCCTTTGAACAGTAAGTACATTTACCAGTATTGTTTTCCAGTTCATGAACATGGCTTGACTTATCATTTACTTATATGATCATTAATATTTTCTATAAATTTTGAAGTTTTCAGTGTACAAGTATTCGATCTTGTGTTAATTTTATTCCTAAATATTTTATTCTTTTACATCCTACAAAGACCATATCATGGAGAAACAAAATAATGTGTAGGGGGATTAAATTAATAATCAAAATATCCATCCAAATCATTGGTCAGTGTTACAGAAAGTGAAAAAAAAGTCAGTGCTTTAGGGGCATAGATATTTAATGTAACTATAGATAATTGATATTGGTATTTAAGGAAACCTGTCCATTACTGATATTGTTGGTAACAAATCAAAGTAAAACAGGCTATCCAACTACTGAGCCTAGAAACCATTCTTACCTATTTCAGTATAAAAATGTAGTTATTGTTTGTTGACTATTAAAAATATGTGTATCTTTATGAAAGTCCCATAGTTTAAATTTGCTTCTTCCTCAACAATCTTGTACAGCAATCATTTTTGTCCATTAGTCAAAACAAGAAAACCTGAGCTTAGCAAACCAATAATTTCCAAACTTGGCAATTTATAAGGTAGCACACTTTGGATTTATTCCAGAGCTTCCTGACTACCAATCTGGTATTCTTATCCTCAACATGTACACAACTTTCCTAACAGATTTCAAACACTCTCATGACTTTCCTCCCAAAAGTGTTCCTGATAGATCAGTGAAGTTCAGGTTGTAAAACCACAAATTTGCAAAACTCTCACAGTCTCCTTACCTGTCAGCTTTTCAAAAACAGTCTCAGCTCTGAGCTACATGGATTTGATGTGGGAAAATAACAAGTTGTGATTCAACAGGGAAATATTGGAAACTAAAAACCATTTAATGCTCCATACTTCTATCTCTGTGTTGGCATGCAAATAAATAAACACACACACACACACATTTATGTTTCTGATTTTTTAAATGTATTTAGTTTCAAATGAAGGATAATTAATTTACAATATTTCTCTGGTTTCTGCCATACATTAACATGAATTAGCCATAAGTATACATATGTCCCCTCATTCTTGAACCTCCACCCTACATCCCACCCTTTCCCATTCCTCTAGGTTGTTACAGAGCCCTGGTTTACGTTCCCTGAGTCATACAGAAAATTTCCATGGGCTATCTAGTTTGCATATGGTAGTGTATATGCTTCCATGCTGCTCTCTCCATTCATCTCACCTGGGCTTCCCTCAAAACTCAGTTGGCAAAGAATCTGCCTGCAATGCAGGAGATCCGAGTTTGATTACTGGGTTGGGAAGATCCACTTGAGAAGGGGTCAGTTTAGTTCAGTTCAGTTCAGTCGCCCAGTCGTGTCCGAAACTTTGTGACCCCATGTATCACAGCATGTCAGGCCTCCCTGTCCATCAGCATCTCCCAGAGTTCACTCAGACACACATTCATCGAGTCTGTGATGCCATCCAGCCATCTATCCTCCGTCACCCCCTTCTCCTCCTGCCCCTAATCCCTCCCAGCATCAAAGTCCTTTCCAATGACTCAACTCGTCGCATGAGGTGGCCAATTTACTGGAGTTTCAGCTTTAGCATCATTCCTTCCAAAGAAATCCCAGGGCTGATCTCCTTCAAATGGACTGGTTGGATCTCCTTGCAGTCCAAGGGACTCTCAAGAGTCTTCTCCAACACCACAGTTCAAAAGCATCAATTCTTCGGCACTCAGCCTTCTGCACAGTCCAATTGTCACATCCATACATGACCACAGGAAAAACCATAGCCTTGACTATACTGACCTTAGTCAGCAAAGTAACGTCTCTGCTTTTGAATATGCTATCTAGGTTGGTCATAACTTTTCCTCCAAGGAGTAAGCATCTTTTAACTTCATGGCTGCAGTCACCATCTGCAGTGATTTTGGAGCCCCCCAAAATAAAGTCTGACACTGTTTCCCCATCTATTTCCCATGAAGTGATGGGACCAGATGCCATGATCTTAGTTTTCTGAATGTTGAGCTTTAAGTCAACATTTTCACTCTCCTCTTTCACTTTCTTCAAGAGGCTTTTTAGTTCCTCTTCACTTTCTGCCATAAGGGTGGTGTCGTCTGCATATCTGAAGTTATTGATATTTCTCCCAGCAATCTTGATTGCAGCTTGTGTTTCTTCCAGTCCAGCGTTTCTCATGATGATCTCTGCATAAAAGTTAAATAAGCAGGATGACAATATACAACCTTGACGTATTCCTTTTCCTATTTGGAACCAGTCTGTTGTTCCATGTCCAGTTCTAACTGTTGCTTCCTGACCTGCATACAGATTTCTCAAGAGGCAGGTCAGGTGGTCTGGTATTCCCATCTCTTTCAGAATTTTCAACAGTTTATTGTGTTCCACACAGTCAAAGGCTTTGGCATAGTCAAGAAAGCAGAAATTGATGTTTTTCTGGAACTCTCTTGCTATTTCCATGATCCAGCGAATATGGCAATTTGATCTCTGGTTCCTCTGCCTTTTCTAAAAGCAGCTTGAGCATCTGGAAGTTCACGGTTCACATATGGCTGAAGCCTGGGTTGGAGAATTTTGAGCATTACTTTACTAGCATGTGAGATGAGTGCAATTGTGCAATAGTTTGAGTATTCTTTGGCATTGCCTTTCTTTGGAATTGGAATGAAAACTGACTTTTTCCAGTCCTGTGGCACTGCTGAATTTTCCAAATTTGCTGGTGTATTGAGTGTAGCACTTTCACAGCATCATCTTCCAGGATTTGAAACAACTCAACTGGAATTCCATCACCTCCACTACCTTTGTTCATAGTGATGCTCTCTAAGGCCCACTTCATATTCCAGGATGTCTAGCTCTAGATGAGTGATCACACCATCGTTATTATCCGGATCATGACAATATTTTGTGTACAGTTCTGCTGTGTTCTTGCCACCTCTTCTTAATATCTTCTGCTTCTGTTAGGTCCAGACCATTTCTGTCCTTTATCGAGCCCATCTTTGCATGAAATGTTCCCTTGGTATCTCTAATTTTCTTGAAGAGATCTCTAGTCTTTCCCATTCTGTTCTTTTCCTCTATTTCTTTGCATTGATCGCTGAAAAAGGCTTTCTTATCTCTTCTTGCTATTCTCTGGAATCCTGCATTCAGATGCTTATATCTTTCCTTTTCTCCTTTGTTCTACGCCTCTTTTCTTTTCACAGCTATTTGTAAGTCCTCCCCAGACAGACATTTTGCTTTTTTGCATTTCTTTTCCATGGGGATGGTCTTGATCCCTGTCTCCTGTACAATGTCAAGAACCTCATTCCATAATTCGTCAGGCGTTCTGTCTATCACATCTAGGCCCTTAAATCTATTTCTCACTTCCACTGTATAATCATCAGGGATTTGATTTGGGTCATACCTGAATGGTCTAGCGATTTTCCCTACTTTCTTCAATTTGAGTCTGAATTTGGTAATAAGGAGTTCATGATCTGAGCCACAGTCAGCTCCTGGTCTTGTTTTTGTTGACTGTATAGAGCTTCTCCATCTTTGGCTGCAAAGAATATAATCAGTCTGATTTCGGTGTTGACCATCTGGTGACGTCCATGTGTAGAGTCTTCTCTTGTGTTGTTGGAAGAGGGTGTTTGGTATGACCAGTGCATTTTCTTGGCAAAACTCTATTAGTCTTTGCCCTGCTTCATTCTGCATTCCAAGGCCAATTTTGCCTGTTACTCCAGGTGTTTCTTGACTTCCTACTATAGCGTTCTAGTCCCCTATATTGAAAAGGACATTTTTTTTATGTGTTAGTTCTACAAGGTCTTGTAGGTCTTCATCAAACCATTCAACCTCAGCTTCTTCAACGTTACTGTTTGGGGCATAGACTTGGATAACTGTGATATTGAATCTTTTGCCTTGGAAACGAACAGATATCATTATGTCCTTTTTGAGATTGCATCCAAGTACTGCATTTCGGACTTTTTTGTTGACCATGATGGCTACTCCATTTCTTCTGAGTGATTCCTGCCCGCAGTAGTAGAGATAATGGTCATCTGAGTTAAATTCACCCATTCCAGTCCATTTTTAGTTCACTGATTCCTAGAATGTTGACGTTTAATCTTGCCATCTCCTGTTTGACCACTTCCAATTTGCCTTGATTCATGAACCTGACATTCCAGGTTCCTATGCAATATTGCTCTTTATAGCATCAGACCTTGCTTCTATCACCAGTCACATCCACAACTGGGTATTGTTTTTGCTTTGGGTCCATGCCTTCATTCTTTCTGGAGTTATTTCTCCACTGATCTCCAATAGCATATTGGGGATCTAATGACCTGGGGAGTTCCTCTTTTGGTATCCTATCATTTTGCTTTTTCATACTGTTCATGGGGTTCTCAAGGCAAGAATAATGAAGTGGCTTGCCATTCCCTTCTCAAGTGGACCACATTCTGTCAGACCTCTCAACCATGACCCGCCAGTCTTGGGTTGCCCTGCAGGCATGGCTTGGTTTCATTGAGTTTGAGAAGGGATAGGCTACATATTCCAGTATTCTTGGGATCCTTTTGTGGCTCAGCTTGTAAAGAATCCACCTGCAATGTGGGAAACTTGGGTTCAATCCCTATGTTGGAAAGATCCCCTGGAGAAGGAAAAGGCTAACAATTGCAGTCTTCTGGCTTGGATGCGGTCATAAAGAGTCAGACATGACTGAATGACCTTCACTTTCACTCTCTCCTTCCTCCCCATCACACATGTCCATAAGTCTGTTCTCTATGTCTGCCTCTCCATTGCTTCCCTGCAAATAAGTTCATCAATACCATTTTTTCAATTCCATATATATGTGTTAATGTGTGATATTTATTATATACCTGATTTTGTACTGTAATAATTTTTACAAGAATATATTGGGATAAACAATGTGTTGTATTTTAAATCTGGGTTATAAATAATATTAGCTATAGGCTGTTTATTTTATAGGACTTTGGTGATTACTGGAATTTGTACTAGTACTGATATTATTTTAGTACCTCTGCTAGTTACTGTAGTAAATACTGCATTTGCTCAATTAATTTATGACAAAGGAGCTAAGAATATACAATGAGGAAAGATAGTCCAATAAATGGTGTTGAGACAACTGGTCAGCCACATTCTAGATATAATACTGAATCACTATCTTACACTATACGTAAAAATTAATTCAAAAGAAAGTTTAAACGCTTGCATATAATACCTAAAACCACAGAATCTCTCCCGTTTTCTCAGTCCATTAAATTCCTCATTAAATAATGTGCATTGACTGATTCTAAAAATAACTATAACACCAAGGGAAAAACTGCAGCAGCTGTCGATAGGACAGGACATTTTTCCCCATCACATATTATGCTTGAGCATATATACGTGATTGGAAAAATCCAAATGGCCTGTGGAAGCAAAAACAGTGAAGAAGATTCTAAACAACCCTTTCTTTGAAGACAGCCATGATAGGAAACATGATTTTATCAAATACCTAGAATTTTATCTACAGGAAAAATGTGTTCTGTAAAATAAGAGGTAAAATGATTAAATTATAAAGTAAAACTTTGAGGTGAAACACCCACTATGATGAATAATCAAAACAATGGAAAATAAGAAGTGTTGGCACGTATTTGGAGAAATAGGAGTGCTTGTGCAATGCTAGTGGGGATGTAAAATGATTTTGTTTGCTGCTATCACATATAGTAGCTTAAATGTGTGCTTAGTCACTCAGTCGAACCTTACTCTCTACAACCCAAAGGACTATAGCCTGCCAGGTCCCTCTGACCATGGGGTTTCCCTGGCAAGAATACTGGAGTGTGTTGCCATTTCCTCCTCCAGGGGATCTCTGAGTGTCCTTACATTAAAACCAGAATTATTATACAACTAGAAATTCCACTCCTAAGGATATAGCCCAAAGTACTGAAAACAAATATTCAAACAAGTAGTTGTACACTGATGTTTATGGCAAGACTATTTGCAGTAGCCAAAATGTCAGTATGGACACAGCTCAAATACCAATGGATAGATGAACAGACAAATTGTAGCATATTTACATACCATGGAATATTACTCAAGCAGAAAAGGAATTAAATACTGATACATGCTAAAGGCATAGATGAAGGTAGAAAACATATTACTAAATGAAAGAGTCAAGATGCAAAAAGTCACATATTGCAAGATTTCATTGATACTAAACATCCAGAATATGTCAGTACAGTAGAGACAAAGCAGATGTGTGGTTGTCAGGGACTAGGAAGAGGCATAAATAGGGAATAATTGCTTAAAGGGTACAAAGGTTTATTTTGGGATGATGAAGTGGTTTTGAACTACTTAAAGTAGTAGTTGTACTGCATTGTGAATAAATTAAATATCCCTGAATTAATACTTTGAAATGTTTAATCTGATGTTATGTGAATTTCACATCAATAAAAAGGAATACGTCAAGGCTGTATATTGTCACCCTGCTTATTTAACTTATATGCAGAGTACATCATGAGAAACACTGGGCTGGAAGAAGCACAAGCTGGAATCAAGATTGCCGTGAAAGAGGAGAGTGATGCCATCCAGCCATCTCATCCTCTGTCATCCCCCTTTCCTCCTGCCCCCAATCTCTCCCAGCATCAGAGTCTTTTCCAATGAGTCAACTCTTAGCATGAGGTGGCCAGACTACTGGAGTTTCAGCTTTAGCATCATTCCTTCCAAAGAAATCCTAAGCTTTGGCATAGTCAATAAAGCAGAAATAGATGTTTTTCTGGAACTCTCTTGCTTTTTTCATGATCCAGTGGATGTTGTCAATTTGATCTCTGGTTCCTCTGCCTTTTCTAAAGCCAGCTTGAACATCTGGAAGTTCACGTTCACGTATTGCTGAAGCCTGGCTTGGAGAATTTTGAGCATTACTTTACTAGTGTGTAAGATGAGTGCAATTGTGTGGTAGTTTGAGCATTCTTTGGCATTACCTTTCTTTGGGATTGGAATGAAAACTGAACTTTTCCAGTCCTGTGGCTGCTGCTGAGTTTTCCAAATTTGCTGGCATATTGAGTGCAGCACTTTCACAGCATCATCTTTCAGGATTTGAAAGCGTTCAACTGGAATTCCATCACCTCCGCTAGCTTTGTTTGTAGTGATACTTTCTAAGGCCTACTTTACTTCACATTCCAGATTGTCTGGCTCTAGATTAGTGATCACACCATCGTGATTATCTTGGTCATGAAGCTCTTTTTTGTACAATTCTTCTGTGTATTCTTGCCACCTCTTCTTAATATCTTCTGCTTCTGTTAGGTGCATACAATTTCTATCCTTTATCAAGCCCATCTTTGCATGAAGTGTTCCCTTGGTATCTCTAATTTTCTTGAAGAGATCTCTAGTCCTTCCCATTCTGTTCTTTTCCTCTATTTCTTTGCATTGATCACTGACTTTAATTAAACTTAATTTATTATCTACATGATTTTTATAAAAGAATTCAGGTATCAAAAGGACTCTTGAAAAATGTACCTACTGTAAAGGCAATTAAGAATAAAAATATGCAGAAACACTAGATACTATGCACCAAAAATCATGAGATATGGATAATATGAAGATATAAGAAGGGTGATTTTGAGAGAGTCAATTTCTAGGCCTTAAATAGGTAGGTTGGAGTTCCCAGGAAGAGAAAAAGACAAAAATTTTTTCCTACATTCCTTAGTCTTCAGTTCAGTTAAGTCTCTCAGTTGTGTCCAACGTTTTGTGACCCCATGAATCGCAGCATGCCAGGCCTCCCTGTCCATCACCATCTCCAGAGTTCACCAGACTCATGTCCTTCGAGTCAGTGATGCCATTCAGCCATCTCATCCTCGGTCGTCCCCTTCTCCTCCTGCCCCCAATCCCTCCCAGCATCAGCATCTTTTCCATTGAGTCAACTCTTCGCATGAGGTGGCCAAAATACTGGAGTTTCAGCTTTAGCATCGTTCCATCCAAAGAAATCCCAGGGCTGATCTCCTTCAGAATGGACTGGTTGGATCTCCTTGCAGTCCAAGAGAATCTCAAGAGTCTTCTCCAACACTGAGTTCAAAAGCATCAATTCTTCAGCACTCTGCCTTCTTCACAGTCCAACTCTCACATCCATACATGACCACTGGAAAAACCATAGCCTTGACTAGACGGACCTTAGTCGCCAAAGTAATGTCTCTGCTTTTCAATGTGCTATCTAGGTTGGTCATAACGTTTCTCTCAAGGAGTAAACGTCTTTTAATTTCATGGCTGCAGTCACCATCTGCAGTGATTTTGGGGCCCCCAAAAATAAAGTCTGACACTGTTTCCACTGGTTCCCCATCTATTTCCCATGAAGTGATGGGACCGGATGCCATGATCTTCGTTTTCTGAATGTTGAGCTTTAAGCCAACTTTTTCACTCTGCACTTTCACTTTCATCAAGAGGCTTTTTATTTCCTCTTCACTTTCTGCCATAAGGGTGGTGTCATCTGCGTATCTGAGATTATTGATATTTCTCCCGGCAATCTTGATTCCAGCTTTTGTTTCTTCCAGTCCAGCGTTTCTCATGGTATCCTCTGCATAGAAGTTAAATAAGCAGGGTGAAAATATACAGCCTTGATGTACTACTTTTCCTATTTGAAACCAGTCTGCAGCCATGAAATTAAAAGACGTTTACTCCTTGGAAGAAAAGCTATGACCAACCTAGATAGCACATTGAAAAGCAGAGACATTACTTTGCTGACTAAGGTCTGTCTAGTCAAGGCTATGGTTTTTCCAGTATTCATGTATGGATGTGAGAGTTGGACTGTGAAGAAGGCTGAGCACCGAAGAACTGATGCTTTTGAACTGTGATGTTGGAGAAGACTCGAGAGTCCCTTGGACTGCAAGGAGATCCAACCAGTCTATTCTGAAGGAGATTGGCCCTGGGATTTCTTTGGAAGGAATGATGCTGAAGCTGAAACTCCAGTACTTGGGCAACCTCATGGGAAGAGTTGACTCATTGGAAAAGACTTTGATGCTGGGAGGTGTTGGGGGCAGGAGAAGAAGGGGATGACAGAGGATGAGATGGCTGGATGGCGTCACTGACTCGATGGACGTGAGTCTGGGAGAACTCCGGGAGATGGTGATGGACAGGGAGGCCTGGCATGCTGCGATTCATGGGGTCACAAAGAGTTGGACACGACTAAGTGACTGAACTGAACTGAACTGTTGTTCCATGTCCAGTTCTAAGTGTTGCTTACTCACCTGCATACCGATTTCACAAGAGGCAGGAGAGGTGGTCTAGTATTACCATCACTTTAAGAATAAATAGTAGTAGTATATTAGTTATCTATTTAATATATTTTTATATATTATATAGGGCTTCCTTAGGCGGCAGTAAGGAAATACCCTTCGTCCAAGGCAAGGAGCAGTGGCAGTGCTTTGCTGGAGGAGATGTGAAGGGATACCCCATGTCCAAGGCAAGAAAATCCAAGTAAGATGGTAGGTGTTGCAAGAGGGCATCAGAGGGCAGATACACTGAAACCATACTCACAGAAAACTAGTCAATCTAATCACAGTAGGACCACAGCCTTGTCTATCTCAATGAAACCAAGCCATGCCCGCGGGGCAACCCAAGACAGGCAGGTCATGGTGGAAAGGTCTGACAGAATGAGGTCCACTGGAGAAGGGAATGGCAAACCACTTCAGTATTCTTGCCTTGAGAACCCCATGAACAGTATGAAAAGGCAAAATGATAGGATACCGAAAGAGGAACTCTCCAGATCATTAGGTGCCCAATATGCTACTGGAGATCAGTGGAGAAATAACTCCAGAAAGAATGAAGGAATGGACCCAAAGAAAAAACAATACCCAGCTGTCGATGTGACTGGTGATAGAAGCAAGGTCCGATGCTATAAACAGCAATATTGCATAAGAACGTGGAATGTCAGGTCCATGAATCAAGGCAAATTGGAAGTGGTCAAACAAGAGATGTCAAGGAAGAGTGAACATCGACATTCTTGAAATCAATGAAATAAATTGGACTCGAATGGGTGAATTTAACTCAGATGACCATTATATCTACTACTGCAGGCAGGAATCCCTCAGAAGAAATGGAGTAGCCATCATGGTCAACAAGAGTCCGAAATGCAATAGTTGGATGCAGTCTCAAAAAGGACATAATGATCTCTGTTCATCTCCAAGGCAAAAGATTCAATATCACAGTTATCCAAGTCTGTGCCCCAACCAGTAACACTGAAGAAACTCAAGTTGAACGGTTTTATGAAGACCTACAAGACCTTGTAGAACTAACACCCCAAAAAATGTCCTTTTCATTGTAGGGGAATAGAACGTAAAAGTAGGAAGTCAAGAGACACCTGGAGTAACAGGCAAAATTGGCCTTGGAATGCAGAATGAAGCAGGGCAAAGACTAATAGAGTTTTGCCAAGAAAATGCACTGGTCATACCAAACACCCTCTTCCAACAACACAAGAGAAGACTCTACACATGGACATCACCAGATGGTCAACACCGAATTCAGATCGATTATATTCTTTGCAGCCAAAGATGGAGAAGCTCTATACAGTCAACAAAAACAAGACCAGGAGCTGACTGTGGCTCAGATCACGAACTCCTTATTATCAAAATCAGACTTAAATTGAAGAAAGTAGGGAAAATCGCTAGACCATTCAGGTATGAGCTGAATCAAATCCCTTATGATTATACAGTGGAAGTGAGAAATAGATTTAAGGGGCTAGGTCTGATAGATAGAGTGCCTGATTAACTATGGAATGAGGTTTGTGACATTGTACAGGAGACAGGGATCAAGACCATCCCCATGGAAAAGAAATGCAAAAAAGCAAAATGTCTGTCTGGGGAGGACTGACAAATCGCTGTGAAAAGAAGAGAGGCAAAAAGCAAAGGAGAAAAGGAAAGATATAAGCATCTGAATGCAGAGTTCCAGAGAATAGCAAGAAGAGATAAGAAAGCCTTCTTCAGCGATCAGTGCAAAGAAATAGAGGAAAAGAACAGAATGGGAAGGACCAGAGATCTCTTCAAGAAAATTAGAGATACCAAGGGAACATTTCATGCAAAGACGGGCTTGATAAAGGACAGAAATGGTCTGGACCTAACAGAAGCAGAAGATATTAAGAAGAGGTGGCAAGAATACACGGAAGAACTGTACAAAAAAGATCTTCATGACCCAGATAAGCATGATGGTGTGATCACTAATCTAGAGCCAGACATCCTGAAATGTGAAGTCATGTGGGCCTTGGAAAGCATCACTATGAACAAAGGTAGTGGAGGTGATGGAATTCCAGTTGAGCTGTTTCAAATCCTGAAAGATGATGCTGTGAAAGTGCTGCACTCAATATGCCAGCAAATTTGGAAAACTCAGCAGTGACCACAGGACTGGAAAAGTTCAGTTTTCATTCCAATTCCAAAGAAAGGCAATGGCAAAGAATGCTCAATGGACAACTGCACTCATCTCACATGCTAGTAAAGTAATGCTCAAAATTCTCTAACCCAGGCTTCAGCAATACGTGAACTGTGAACTTCCTGACGTTCAAGCTGGCTTTAGAAAAGGCAGAGGAACCAGAGATCAAATTTCCAAATCCGCTGGATCATGGAAAAATCAAGAGAGTTCCAGAAAAATATGTATTTCTGCTTTATTGACTATGCCAAAGCCTTTGACTGTGTGGATCACAATAAACTGTAGAAAATTCTGAAAGAGATGGGAATACCAGACCACCTAACCTGCCTATTGAGCAATCCGTATGCAGGTCAGGAAGCAGCAGTTAGAACTGGACATAGAACAACAGACTGGTTCCAGATGAAAAAGAATTACGTCAAGGCTGTATATTGTCATCCTGCTTATTTAACTTCTATGCAGAGGATACCATGAGAAACGCTGGACTGGAAGAAACACAAGCTGGAATCAAGATTGCTGGAAGAAATATCAATAACCTCAGATATACCGATGACACCACCCTTTTGGCAGAAAGTGAAGAGGAACTAAAAAGCCTCTTGATTAAAGTGAAAGAGGAAATTGAAAAAGTTGGCTTAAAGCTCAACATTCAGAAAATGAAGATTATGGCATCTGGTCCCATCACTTCATGGGAAATAGATGGGGAAACAGTGGACAGTGTCAGACTTTATTTTTTGGGGGGCTCCAAAATCACTGCAGATGGTGACTGTAGCCATGAAATTAGACGCTTACTCCTTGGAAGAAAAGTTATGACCAACTTAGATAGTATATTCAAAAGCAGAGACATTACTTGCCGACTATGGTCCATCTAGTCAAGGCTATGGTTTTTCCAGTAGTCTTGTATGGATGTGAGAGTTGGACTGTGAAGAAGGCTGAGCGCCGAAAAATTGATGCTTTTGAACTGTGGTGTTGGAGAAGCCTCTTGAGAGTCCCTTGGACTGCAAGGAGATCCAACCAGTCCATTTGAAGGAGATCAGCCCTGGGATTACTTTGGAAGGAATGATGCTAAAGCTGAAACTCCAGTACTTTGGCAACCTCATGTGACAGGTTGATTCATTGGAAAAGACTCTGATGCTGGGAGGGATTGGGGGCAGGAGGCGAAGGGGACAACAGAGGATGAGATGGCTGGATGGCATCATGGACTTGATGGACGTGAGTCTGAGTGAACTCTGGGAGTTGGTGATGGACAGGGAGGCCTGGCATGCTGTGAATCATGGGGTCACAAAGAGTTGGACACGACTGAGCGACTGAACTGAACTGATAAAGAATACAACCACCAGTGCAGGATACATAGATGTGGGTTCAATCCCTGTCTTGGAATAATATCCTGGAGAAGGTCATGACAACCCAGTCCAGTATTCTTGCCTGTAGAATTCCATGGATAGAGGACTCTGGCAGGCTACAGTCTGTGAGGTGTAGAGTTGGACACGACTGAGAAACAATCACATACGCATGTGTTGCTAAGTGTCATGCAAATTAAAACATTATATTTCTATGTAATTATTCTTTCAAGTTTTCAAATAAATTTATGTGTTAAGAAAGATGGTGTTACATATCTAAAAAAAAATTCAATCTTCCAATAGATATATACTGACCTTTTGAAGTGTGATCTCTTGGTGGTAGTGATATATTAAAGTGGATTACAAATTTTTTTAATCATATGCTAATTAAACTTCAGAGAAACTTCAAAGGAAAAATAGTGATCATATGAACAGGTACTCCAAATATGGTACAATGAAATTATATAATATGAAGTAATATATGTTGAAACATGAATAATTAATGTCTACTTCTATTGTAGACCTTAAATATATATGGGAAAACAGGTGGAAATGGGTAAGCTCTATATAGAAAAGATGCCCAAAATTAGTATTGTGAAATAAAAGATGAAAAAAGAGAACTTCAGAATTCGGGACACCAAGATGAATTGGTCTTCCATATTTTTAAAATGACTTACAAAATAAAACTCTAGAGAAAATGGGCAAAGTACATATTCTATCATGATAGACAATGCTTTCCTAGAGATTAAGAATTGTTTTTAATTTTGAAAAATTATACTAAGTCCTGAGCAATATGAATGAAACAAATCAGTACCAAATGAATATAATAAAATGGTAGGATGTCAAAAAATAAAGAAACATGCCAACTCATACTATTGGAAAAAATACAGTAGGAAATATAACAGTTCTGGCATTAGAATTTATCCTAAAATTAACAATACTAGCTTACTTTGTTTTTGTGTGTATATGTGTACGTGTTTTGTGTGATTCCTTTTCCTGTTTTTTTTTAGTTGCAGTACTGATATGTAACATTGTGCAGATTTAAGGTGTACAATTTGTTGATGTGTTGCATTTATGAAATAAGTGATTAGCATTCAGCTTTAGCTGACCCCTCTATCACATGACATCATTATCACCTCTTTTTTGTTGTGAGAAAAATTTTCTAGTTTCTTAGCAACATTAAAGATAAAGTTTTAATTCAATCCATTGACTTAAGCTCCACGCTTTGTGTGTGTGTGTGTGTGTGATGAGGTCAGTGTTACAGATACAGCTTTAGACTTTTTAAAAGCTCATTTTCAACTCTTCTTTCCTTGAATAAAGTAGAAGTGATTACAATGTTCAATTACACAATCAACTGACAAATAACAAACTACACAATAGATTCAAGAAAAGAATTAAACTCAACATAGCACAAAGATACTAAAATTAGCCTATTTCTGAGTAATTGTTTAACATCTTATAAATTCAAATGCAATTAATAATTTTCCCTAGCCTTTATGAATATGGGCTTTGAATAAAGACATTTCAATTTTCTATTTGAGAAAAATACTCTTCATTTTGAGTTTTGAGTGACATTTTAAAATTATAAGGTTAGAATTTTTTAACAAGTGATAAATGCTCATTTTAAAAATAAAAATAAACTCCCATGATAGAGAATAATTCAAAGAATAAAGTATCACTTTAAATCTCATCATCAGGCACATTTAGCATTTGTTAAATATTTCATAATTCAATAAATTATACTTATTTCATAAATTGGTATGTTACAAAGAGAAGTATGAGTGAATTAAGAAAAGAATAATTAAATTTTAGCAAAATTAAAAGACAACCTATGAAATGGGAGAAAATATTTGCAAATTCTACCTCAATCAGGTAAAGGGTGACAAAATATATAAGAAACTCGTAGAGGTCAACAGCAAGAAAACAATGACTAAAATATGGACAGAGTGCTTGTGTAAACCAATTTCCAAAGAAGAGATACAGGTGCCCAACAAATACATGAAGAGATGCTCAACACCAAAGATAACATTGATACTCATCAGGAAAGTACCTATCCAATATCACTTTATACCTGTTAGAAATGTAAAGTTACCCTTGTTAGAATGGCTACCATCAATAAGACAAGAGATAGGATGTGGAGAAAAAGGAATTCTAGTGCACTGCAGGTAGGAATATGAGATGTCCTGGCCATTATGGAAAACACTTCATGATGGAGGTTCATCATCAAGTGAAAAATAGAACTACCATATGATCCAATAATCCCACTTCTGGGTGTATAGCCAAGAAAGTGAAATCAGTAACAGACATCTGCACCACCATGTCTATTTCAGAGTTATTCACAATAACCAATATATCTAAATAAAGAGTCTCTCTACAAATGAATAAAGGAGATAGTTTATACACACAATGGAATATTATTCAGCCACGAGAAAGAAGAAAATCTTGACGTTTGTGATGACATGGATGGACCTTGAGGTCATTATGTTAAGTGGAATTCTATGTTATCACTTTAAAAATCCAAACTCAGTCATACACATTGAAGCAGAATAAAGGATTGTGGTCACCAGGGATTGAGAGGTGGAGAAATTGGGAGATGTTGGTTAAAGGATGCACAATTATGGTTATAAGTTGAGTAAGTTCTGGGTTCTAATGTACAGCCTGGTGACTAAAGTTAACAACAATATTAATACTATATAGCTGAAAGCTACTAAGAGATTAGATCTTAAATATTCTAACCACACATACATGCACACACAAGGGTTAATACACAGGTGATGTACCGGGGTCCAGCCCCGGTTGGATCCAGGGTATCCTCAGGGTGACAGCACCGGTGACTGGAAAAAGATTTAGAGATATAGAGAGAGATAAAGAGAAAATATTGCAGTTAAGAAAATAGAGGAGAGAAAGAGGCTGATATTCCTTGGTTTACAGAGAAAGCCAATAAAGCCCCAGCACAAGACTTGCACTGTCCACGTAGGCCACAGGCGCCCTCTTGAATAGTGGAAGGTGCCCCACCTTGGGCACCCTCTCGCGTGGGTCTTAGAAGCCTGGGCAGAGAAGTGAACTCAGAGGACCCCTGCACTCCAGGGAGTCAGCCTGAAAACAAAGAGAAAGAAAGAACGACACAGGGAGACCAAGATTCAGTGAGCAAGGCCCACAACTTTATTTTTACAGAGAGCTTTTATACCTTAAGTTGTACATAGAGAACAATGGAAGATGCAGAGTCATGCAGGGTCAGCAGTCCTGACCCTTATCGAGACCAGGCTTGCTTTCTGCATTCTTTCTGATATACAAAGGTCTTAGATGATTTACATCATCTTCTGGCCAGAAGGCCTGCTAACATTTTTATGATCCTTTCTGATAATGATTAGTCAACCAAAAAACTTATTTTCTCCAAAGGTGATTTTTCTAAAGTCAGGCGCCACTCTCCAAAAGCACTAGATAAGGTTACATTCCTATAGGTTAAGGGTGAAGTGGGCTATAGCATGGAAAGAATTTATTAACTCAAGGCCTGATGTGGTTAAATCAAAGGCTACAACTTATTTTTCCCACATACCAGCTATATTAATTAATGTATATTCTCAAAGACACAATGGATAAGGGATATAGAAACTTAGCAGCAAGTATTATCTCAACAATGAAACTCTCCACCAGTGCTATTCTAATACTTTCTTAACTCCCCTAAAGGCTCTATATTTTTAGAATATTATAGGCTTCCCGTGCCTCTCACAGTTGGGAGGCCATAAACAATCACATGCGTAACTGCAGGAGTCTTGAACAAACCTGTCAGGCAAGCTAGAAAGTCATCAGAGGGGTTTGGATTGGAACACTCTTATTATGCCCAGGAGACTTATTAACTAAAACTCTAAGTTGATTTTCTGTAGAGCAAGGCGGTTGGGGCTAGCCCCCCATTAATGTCAGAGGTGTTGGTGAGAGGCATGAAATAGTAAAACAGACAGATTCTGGTTTTGGGGTAGATGCTTGAGCAGGTCCAGGGGATCCCTCAAGTCCTGATCCACCTTGCCCGTCAGGTCTCTCCACATGACCTTGTCATGGGTGGGATTGATCCAGGGAGGCCCTCGAGTCCTGATTCCGCCTTCCCCGTCAGGCCTCTCTGCATGACCTTGTCATGGGTGGGATCTCCCGTGCTGGCTCCTGGCATCAAAGGAAATGTTAACTAACCCCATTATGATAATCATTTCACAATATTTAAGTATTAAATCTTCATATTGTACCCCTTAAACTTACAAAATATTATATGTCAGTTATATATTGATAAAGCTGGGTAAATATTTTAAATAAAAACGCCAACTAAAAATAAATTATTGAATAAATAAACACAGGGTTAAAAGGACAAGTCTTTGCAGAACAATTCAAAATAGCATATATAGGTGCTTCTCCCTTCAGGAGACATGCTTAATTACCAGACCCACCACCTTCTACTCCACCCACACCCTTACCCCCACCCCTGGTTGAGGTAGCCTTAGGGACTTGCTTTCCAAGAAAAGGGTATGCAAAGAGAAAAGTAGTAACTTTGGAGCTCAGAAATCTGGCAAATCTACCTTAAACACATGAAGTGTGGGATCCTGTAACAGATCCATCCTGTAATAGAGGACATTAATAGAAAAGTGAAATCCACGTAATATCTAGAGTTTAGTTAATACTAATGTGTTAATGACAGCTTCTTTATTTTGATAAATGCACCATGGTAATATATTAACAGCAGGAGAAACCGGTTTTCTACTATCTTTTGCAACTACAGCTATCTTTGCAGCATTGTATAAATCTAAACTTAGCAACATATATTTAAATATGTGTTTAAATATTTTTGCTTTCATGTTATTCTATTTGCAATGGATTTTAGGATTCATTACTCAAATTATCTCTTCTAGGCTAAATCCAAACTTCCCTTGAAGGGATGAATGCAACTTGCTTGAGGGAGAGAATGCTAAGTAAGGATAAGAAAAATCTCCCTTGTATTAGATGAAGATAGAGAAGAACACCCACAGTGTTGTAATTCCTGTTGTGGAATCACACTATTTCTGGGTCTAATTGTCAGCTTTAATTTTCCTGAAACTGAATGGATAAAGATGGTGTGGTACATGTATGTCTTTCCAGGTGGCTCAATGGTAAAGAATCTGTCTGCCAATTCAGGAGACACAGAAGATGTGTGTTTGATCGCTGGGTCAGGAAGATCCCCTGGGGGAAGAAATGGTAACCCACTCCAATATTCTTACCTGGAAAATTCCATGAACAGAGAAGCCTGATGGGCTACAGTCCACGGATCACAAAGAGTCAGACACAACTGAGCTACTAAGTGAGTATGTGCACATGGTTTACATAGACAATGGAATATTGCTCAACCATAAAAGGAATAAAACTGGATCATTTGTAGAACTGTGGATGGATCTATAGTCTGTCATACAGAGTGAGAAAAGAAACAGTAAAACAAATATATTAACATGTAAATGTGGAATCTGGAAAAATGTACAGATGAACCAAGTTGCAGGGCAAGAATACAAACTCAGACATAGAGAAGAGATGTGTGGAAACACTGGGGGAGGAGTGGGATGAATTGAGAAAGTATCACTGACATACATACACTACCATATGTAAAATAGAAAGCTGGTGGGAACCTGCTATACAGCACAAGGAACTCAGCCTGGTGCTCTGTGATGACCTAGTCAGGTGGATGAGGGGGAGGGAGGGAGGCTCAAGAAGGAGGGAACATATGTATACGTATACCTGATTCACCAAGTTGTGCAGCATAAATTAACACAACAACGGGAAGCAACTATTCCCCAATGAAACCAAAAAAAACCAAAACAAAATCCACAAACTATTGCCATATTGAATCATAATAAAATTGGTTTCCCTTTAAGTTAGAGAATACTATTAATGCCATGGTTATATTCCTAAGACCTTCTGTATTACTTTGGATTGGAAAAGATAATTGTAACTGATTATACAATGATTGGTATGAAAAATGATGCATCCTAAATAATTTGACAGGATTTATATTTTATTGTTTTATAATATTTATTTTTTGTGGCACAGCACAAAATATAATTTGATAAGAAAATAGCTACTACCTTTATTCCCTATTTGCTATGAATGTTTGCACCATGCTAATATGTGTTTTGTTTTGTGTTTATTATTAGTGAAATTTTGAGTAAGGAGTATGATCTTCATCTTGTAAGTGCTTTGTCTGGGAAGTATTCATTGGCTAACTCAAATTTACACATAAAAAATTATATTTTGACCTTGATAGGTTAAATATACAATTCTGATTTTATATCAGAGAAAGCACCACAAAGTGTCAAAATATCCAGAAAGTTGCTATTTTTCAAGCCATAAATAATTAATTTACATTAAATAATAACAGATTTCACAATGTCATACCAGATAAATTTTGTTCATACTGTGTTTTCTAAAATGCTTCCTTCTCCTGAATTTAATATTATCAATTAAAACATTTACTGTGGCAAAAAAATGCCATAGAAGAAAGTAATATAAGATTTTAATGCCATCATTAATTGAGTTGATATTAACATTTTATAGCGTAATTTCCTTATTAGTGATTTAATTTAGGCACAAAATCTCTCTTTAAAAGCTCAGTTCTGGTGGCTTTTGCAAAGTAGTAGCGTCTGTCTAGTCAAGGGTATGGTTTTTCCAGTGGTCATGTATGGATGTGAGAGTTGGACTGTGAAGAAAGCTGAGCGCCGAAGAATTGATGCTTTTGAACTGTGGTGTTTTAGAAGACTCTTGAGAGTCCCTTGTACTGCAAGGAGATCCAACCAGTCCATCCTAAAGGAGACCATTCCTGGATGTTCATTGGAAGGACTGATGCTGAGGCTGAAACTCCAATACTTTGGCCACCTGATGCGAAGAGTTGACTCATTGGAAAAGACCCTTATGCTGGGAGGGGGTGGGGGCAGGAATAGAAGGGGATGACAGAGGATGAGATGGCTTGATGGCATCCCCAACTCGATGCACATGAGTTTGGGTGAACTTCGGGAGTTGGTGATGGACAGGAAGATCTGGCGTGTGCTGTGATTCATGGGGTCACAAAGAGTCGGACATGACTGAGCGACTGGACTGAATTGAACTAACTGAATTTAAATATATATACTTTTACATAATATTTACTGTGCTCCAGTCATTGGCCTATGTGCAGTGACTATAAAGAAAATGTATGAATGTAAAGAAGAATTGGATTTGTGACTTATTCTCAAGAAATTCAAAATTTTTATGTAAAGAAATGTGTAACACTATACAATACATGTTAGAGACAATGCAAAATATAAATGTATTGTACCAGAAAGAATAAAGGAACTGCTAGTGAACTGTGGTGTTGGAGTAGACTCTTGAGAGTCCCTTGGACTACAAGGAAATCAAACCAGTCAATCTTAAATGAAATCAATCCTGTATATTCATTGGAAGGACTGATGCTGAAGCTGAAGCTCCAATATCTGGCCACCTGATGCAAAGAGCTGACTCACTAGAAAAGACTCTGATGCTGGGAAGGATTGAAGGCAGGAAGAGAAGGAGATAAAGAGAATGAGATGGTTGGATTGCATCACTGACTCAAAGGACATGAGTTTGAGCAAGCTCTGGGAGATGGTGAAGGACAGAGAGGCCTGGCATGCTGCAGTCCATGAGGTCACAAATAGTTGGACATAACTAAGTGACTGAACAACAACAACCTAGTTTATCATAGGCATTTCTGCCTTCTGGAAGTTATCTTTATTTCTCAAATTTTAAAATCGAAATGTGAAGTGTGTAATTTGCCCCACTGCTGATGGGTTGAATGAGAAAGGCCCTGAGACTACTGCCCCATCTCCAGCACCGTTGTGGCTGCCATAGTCAGGCAGCTGCTAAGAGCTGGCTACTGAGGAAATGTTAACTGCCTCTTATCAAAGAGGATCATCTATTCCTTTTGAACTGCTCTTTACAAAATCTTCAGCTTGCTTCTACTGCTAAGTCTTATCCAACCACTGGAAGTGAAACTTTAGGAGTACAAATAATCATTTCTTTCCTCCTCAGCATTTAACAAAGACATAGATTGACTGGGCATGAGGTCAGCATTGCAGGTTTTTACAAAGAAAGTAAAATAGTTTAAAGGAGCAGCTCAACACTAAATCTCTTCCATGGAAAATATATTCATGTGGTGTTTAAATTCCAGTTTGATCTTTTTCATGCTCACACTTATTTTTAAAAATATATTTCTCATTTGGTCCCAGATTTTTTATTAAATTGCAAACAGAAATGCTTATGATTTCATAATAAAATATCATGTAGGACAAAACCAGGTGTGTGATAAAAAATATATACATTAAATTTGAGGATGGTTTCCTGAGAATAAAATCATATTTTCTTTTATATAAATAAATATTATCCTACCTTACTTGCTTATCTAATCTCAGTTGTACCTTTGCCCCAGTACTACATACTTTAATAACTAGTGGACTTGCATGAAGGAGAGAAGTCCTAGGAAATTTGTTTCACAATTCTATTTATGATAGGATGTGAATATGATAATAAAATATTATATTTGATCAGAATATCTTATAGGACACTTTGCTAACTGTGCAGAGATGGAAATTTGTATAGATCAATATCAACGTGAGAATTGAATTTTTGGCCTGTTTTCCTCCTAATGTTTGTAAAATAAATCTTTGTTAGTATATAGAAGAGCATTTCATAGTAAGTATATACATTTGTTACTGCACTAATAGGATTTATTTTTCAGCTGTTCAGTTCAACCACTCAAGTTGACATGTTCCCATATGCCCAGGGCCTAAAATCTCACAGAAAGAAAATATTGATGGATTTTAATGTTTCTCTCCTTTTCTTGGAATATTCCTAGAATAACAGCGATGTGAGCTGAAGAATTTTCATATGGTGATTAATCAAGTCAGTAAAGCTTACAGATAAAATTTCCTCCAAAGGTAATACACATAAGTATACATATATATTGGGGCTTCCCTGGTGGCTCAGAGGTAAAGAATCTGCTTGCAATGCAGGAGACACAGAAGACATGAATTTGATCCCTGGGTTGCGAAGATCCTGTGGAGGAGGAAATGACACCCCTCTCCAGCATTCTTGCCTGAAATATCGTATGGCCAGAGGAGCCTGGTGGTCTACAGTCCATGGGGTCACATAGAGTTAGACACGACTGAAGAGACTGAGCCAGCACATACTCATACATTTATATTGTGCACTCAGTCGCTCAGCTAAGTCTGACTCTGTGACTCCATGCTCCTCTGCCTATGGAATTTTCCAGGAAAGAATACTGGAGTGGGGTGCTATTTCCTACTTCATATGTTGTTGCTAAGTTGTGTCTGGCTCTTTGTGACTCCATGAACTGCAGCACTCCAGGCTTCCCAGCCCCTCACTATCTCCCAGAGTTTGCCCAACTTCATGAATTGTTGATGCTATCCAACTATCTCCATGTCTATCTATTGCATACATATGTGTCCTATAGTCATAGTCATATATTTCCTAATATATATACGTATTTATCTGCATTTCTGGCACATTTGGAATTGTTTGCAAAGCCTTTTGGCAGATATTTCCTGGCTAAGGAGAAGATATCAGCACGAAAGTGCAGTGAGCATGATCTTGGGAAGAAGAAAATAAATTCCATCTCTAAGAATTTATTGAGTTAGTAGCAGTTATTTATTGAGTCACCTGCTTGCTACTTTGCTTTAAACTGTTGATACATATTTTGACAACTCTATTAACATCCAGCATATAAGAATAATACACATTTCTACAACTGGAATATCCAACAGATTTGAGTTTTTTTGGTCTGCTGGGTCTAACTAACCATTATTTGTATTTAATGGTAATCTGTAGTTGTATTCTATTTTAAAATCTATCTCCCTTTATATTGGCAAACATAAATATTTCTCATTTACTCATATAAATAACTCATAAGTGGAAAACAAGTGTTCAACATATATGGCTGTTTATTTCCTTTTTTAAGCCAAATATTAATTCATCTATTGTGGTGAAGGACTGGAGAAATTTAAGAATAAGATACTGTAAAACTTTGTCAAACTTTGGTGCTAAACCAATGTCATAATAAATCACAGAATTATCAGGAGTAAAAAGTGTCAACAAGTAGTTGATAAGTCTGAAATAAATTAGGCTGGCTAATTAAAATATTGAAGATGTTCAATTTCAAGGCTGCTATACATTACTGTACATATTCTTTTTTTCTACCCTGGATGTGTTATGCTGCTGCTAAGTCACTTCAGTCGTGTCCAACTCTGTGTGACCCCATAGACGGCAGCCCACCAGGCTCTCCCATCCCTGGGATTCTCCAGGCAAGAACACTGGAGTGGGTTGCCATTTCCTTCTCCAATGCATGAAAGTGAAAAGTGAAAGTGAAGGCGCTTCAGTCGTGTCCAACTCTGTGAGACCCAATGGACTGCAGCCCACCAGGTTCTTCCGTCCATGGGATTTCCCAGGCAAGAGTCCTGGAGTGGGGTGCCATTGCCTTCTCCGAATTCACTTAAAATGTGAGAATCTGAACTGAGCGTGAGAGTTCAATAAGAAACCCACTAGTTCAGACCAAAGAGAAGGAATCATATCAACATGTGTCTGTGTAGCATTTCTTCCTAGGATGTGTGTTCAGTCACTTCAGTTGTGTCCGACTCTTTGCAACTACGTGAACTGGAGCTGCCAGGCTCCTCTGTCCATGGGATTTTCCAGGCAAGAATACTGGGGTGCGTTGCCCTCCCTTTCCTAACCCAGGGATAGAACTTTTGTCTCCTGCATCTCCTGCATTGCAGATGGATTCTTTACCACTCAGTCACCAGGGAAACCCTCCCTAGAATAGTAAGTACCGATGTATGCTGGATGAGTTGGCCAAACTATAGTAGAGCACAGCTCTGTGCAGAACTTAGCACTGGGGCATTGCTGTGGGCTGTTACCCACCCACCCTGTAACCAGGCAGTAGTTACCTGCTGCTGCTGCTGCTGCTAAGTCACTTCAGTCATGTCCGACTCTGTGTGACCCCATAGACAGCAGCCCACCAGGCTCCCCTGTCCCTGGGATTCTCCAGGCAAGAACACTAGAAGACCATTAATGGTCCCTTAGGGCTTCTCAGGTGGTGCAGTGGTAAAGAATCTGCCTGCCAATGCAGGAAACTCAGGATAAAACTTGTTCTTGTCAGGGCAGAGAATAACACTTGTTAGATAGAGATTTACAGGAACATGTTAACTGACCATGACCTGACCTCCATAGGTTTGATTTCTGGGTTGGGAAGATTCTCTGGAATAGGAAATGACAATCCAGTCTAGTAGTTTTGTCTAGAAAATTACATGGACAAAGGAGCCTGGCAGGCTACAGTCCATGGGGTCTCAAAGAGTCAGATGTGACTGAGCCTGCATTCATGTCATACAGCCATTGGTCAAGACAACCTTGGGCTCTGCCCCCAAGTGCTGCTGCTGCTGCTGCTGAATCGCTTTAGTCATGTCTGACTCTGTGTGACCCCGTAGATGGCAGCCCACCAGGCTCCCCCATCCCTGGGATTCTCCAGGCAAGAACACTGGGGTGGGATGCCATTGCCTTCTCCATGCCACACCCCCCCCCAACCCCCGCCAAGTGAGCAACTGTCAATGAGCAAGCATTTGTGGTCCTGCACAGCCATTAGTAAGCTTGGCAATTGACTTCTCCTCTCAAGTGAGCAACTGTCAGTTAGTCAATGCTAGAGGTCCCAATCAGTCAGTGGTCAATGGTCACCAGGCAGAGGAGAGTGAGGTAAGAGGTGGATCCTGACTTTCTCCCCGGGACCCTCCAGCTCATCCAGCCTTGGGCAAGTGGGTGATCTGGGGGCCCAGGTTATAGGTGGGAGACTGTGTCCTGCTGGTCTCTAGAGCCCTCATCAAGGCCACCCACTGGCCAGGCCAAGGCCTTGAGGCAGTGTTAACTCCCCCATTCCTACCTCTGCCACCTCATGGCAGCAGCCTTCTGCCTGGGATGCTTTCTGTGGGACCTGCCCCCTACCAGCTCCCATCCACCCCCACCCCCCACCCCCCACCATATGAGCAGCCTGAGAAACCTGGCCAGTTGGGCTGGGCTCCCAGCTCCCTCAGTGATGACAGCTGAGCAGAGTCTGAGTACCTGGCCCTGAGGGTGCTGCCAGCTGAGCACTGCCTCCTCTCAGTAGGACCAGAACTTGGAGGGACGGGGGCGGAGGGGAAGAATGGAGATGTACCCATTCTTGTCAGGACAGAGAATAACACTTGTTAGATAGCAATTTACAGGAACGTGTTACCTGACCATGACCTGACCTCCAGAAAGAGGGATCTGACACAGATGTTTACAACCACTCCTCATGGCCCTCCTTCCTCTGTTCTCAGAAAGGGCTTTGCTGAGAGTTTGATGCTTTAAATTCATGAGCCACCCCTCTCCTTGCATGGCTGTCAGTAAATGTTCCTCTGCTCCAAACTCTGGCATTTTGGTACTGTTTGGCCTCACTATGTAATCTGGCATGTGAACTTGCATTTTGGTAACAAAACTAAGTCCCATAATAAATACTTTAAAACAAGCCATTATATATAGTAAAACTAAGTATATTCTCACTCTGTGAATAGTTTTCCTATCCAAACATGCTGAACTTAACTTCTATAGATTTTTTGAATTTATAAATATTTTTTGAGTTTTACACTCATTTTCTTTCTGCTTGTTTGAACATTGGCTTTACTCTAAAATATGAAGGAATAGGCTTAAAAGCTAAAAAGTGTGGCTAATAAGAGTTTTAAACAACAGAGATGAGGAACTCTACAATACCATACAGATCTTATGGAGGAGGTCATATATGTCCCATTTAAGTATGACTCCTTGAAAACTTTGCAGAACTATTTTTACTTTGTTCCTATTAAAGGTGGCACTGATGCAAGTCATTGAAAAGAAGAAACCTGTCTCAACATTAAAAATTTACTGGCAGAATGACTGTAGCTAATCACATTCATCTTAGAAGTCCTATTAAAAATTAAAGAAAGTGACTTTGGGAACTAAAACCAGTGACTAAAGCACTTTCTGAGCCAACTGGATGAAGGCATTTGAAAATAACAAGGAGATTCTGGGCAGATGGAGAGGACAGCAGAGTTTCCTAAATCCTCACAAAAAACAAGAAAGCAGTTATATATCCACAATATAAAACCTATGAATACTATTTGCAATGAAATTTCCCCATGAGCCTCAAAACCAGATAAAGGCAAACAGATACAGGAAGTTCATGTTAATATTTTATTTGCAGAGAAAAAACAGTGGAACTCAATATGGCATGTGAAAGTCCTAGTTCCCCATGATGCGATCTGTACAACTGCAAGAAACTCTCAAAACTGATCAGCTAACTGTCTTTTAGGATAAGAAATTCTTTTAGGATACTCACTGAAAAGAAACTACTTGAAGTGGAGAAAAACTAAGAAATTTAGAGACCAGAAAAGAGACAAGAGAGGGGAATGATCCAGAAAAAAGTGGAGGAGGAAAAAAGTTGGGCAAGAAATTTCACAAAGCAAAGCAACTGTATTTGTGAACACTGTGGCAAAAACAAAACAACAGAATCTGGAGCTCTGTGTCATTAGAAAATTCATTCTGAAGCATACCAGCTTCAGCTTAGGAACAGTTCACTGAAAAATCAGTTAAGGATTCAGTTTTAATTCCATGTAAACTTACTATAAGGGGGGAAAATAATGAAAACCAGGATATACTTTCAGAAAATGATAGCAGTGCAAAAAACTTGCTCACAAAATTTATAAGAACTGAAGCTTTTGAAATTTCATTCATGTTTACATAAGACTTGAACATAAATTTTCATAATGTTTCTTTTTTAATATTTTATTTATTTTTTGAAATATAAATTTATTTTAATTGGAGTTAATTACTTTACAATATTGTATTGGTTTTGCCATACATCAACATGAATCCACCACAGGTATACACATGTTCTCCATCATGAACCCCCCTCTCTCCTCCCTCCCTGTACATACCATCCCTCTGGGTCATCTCAGTGCACCAGCCCCAAGCATCCAGTATCATGCATCGAACCTGGACTGGTGATTCTTTTCATATATGATATTATACATATTTCAATGCTATTCTCCCAAATCATCCCACTCTCTCCCTCTCCCACAGAGTCCAAAAGCCTGTTCTATACATCTGTGTCTCTTTTGCTGTCTCGCTTACAGGGTTATTGTTACCATCTTTCTACATTCCATATATATGAATTAGTATACCGTATTGGTGTTTTTCTTTCTGACTTACTTCACTCTGTATAATAGGCTCCAGTTTCATCCACCTCATTAGAACTGATTCAAATGTATTTTTTTAATGGCTGTGTAACACTCCATTGTGTATACGTACCACAGCTTTCTTATCCATTCATCTGCTGATGGACATCTAGGTTGCTTCCATGTCCTGGCTATTATAAACAGTGCTGCGATGAACATTGGGGTACATGTGTCTCTTTCAATTCTGGTTTCCTCGGTGTGTATGCCCAGCAGTGGGATTGCTGGGTCATAAGGCAGTTCTATTTCCAGTTTTTTTAAGGAATCTCCACACTGTCCTCCATAGTGGCTGAACTAGTTTGCATTCCCACCAACAGTGTAAGAGTGTTCCCTTTTCTCCACACCCTCTCCAGCATTTATTGCTTGTAGACTTTTGGATCACAGACATTCTGACTGGCATGAAATGGTACCTCATTGTGGTTTTGATTTGCATTTCTCTGATAATGAGTGATGTTGAGCATCTTTTCATGTGTTTGTTAGCCATCTGTATGTCTTCTTTGGAGAAATGTCTGTTTAGTTCTTTGGCCCATTTTTTGATTGGGTCGTTTACTTTTCTGGAATTGAGCTGCATAAGTTGCTTGTATGAGATTAGTTGTTTGTTAGTTGCTTCATTTGCTGTTATTTTCTCCCATTCTGAAGGCTGTCTTTTCACCTTGCTGATAGTTTCCTTTGTTGTGCAGAAACTTTTAAGTTTAATTAGGTCCCATTTGACCCACCTCCCAGAATATTGGAAATAAAGGCAATAATAAACATATAGGACCTAATTAAACATAATAACTTTCTAAAAGACACACTCAAATGTCTATTAACTCATGAATGGGTAAACACATTTTGACTTAGCCTACAATGGAATACTCCTCAGCAGTAATTAAAAGAACAAATTAGCTGTATGAATGTGGATAAATTTCAAAAGCACTATGCAAAGTACAAGAAGTCAGGATCCATGATACATCTTTTCACATGATTCTGCTTACATAAAATTTTAGAACAATCAAATCTAGTGAGGCCATATCAGTGGCTTCCAAGAGTTAACATGTTGGGAAGATGTTGGATGCAAAGAGGCATAAGAGAAGAAGGAAAGATTCAAGAAATAGACTATGTGGAAGTTACACAGCTATGAACACTTGTTAAAAGTTTGCTAAACTGTACAGTTGAAATGAGTACAATTTACTAAATATGAGTTAAAATTCAAATAAAACATAAAAACAGATAGCTATAGGGAATTAATTATTTGACATATGAAAGTCAATTTGGGAGTATTTTAACTTACTGTTCCAGTAATGGTAAGAGTTATATTGTTGTTGTTCAGTCCCTTAGTTATGTCTGACCCCTTGGGAACCCAGGGACTATAGCACGCCAGGCTCCCCTGTCTTTCACTCTCTCCTGGTAAGAGTTTAAACAGGATCTAATAACCAAATCTTACTAAATTCTATGTTCGTATTCTGCAAAATTGTATATTTTTATAATTATTATTTCCCACCTAATTCTCTGTTTAATATGGTTCTAATTAAAAATAAAAGCCACAGAATGAGTTATACAAGTTTCTCCAAGTTTAAATCAAAGCACTCTTTCACTCTTGTCAGGAAGCATTTAACAGGAGGCCTCCTGTGTACTGTTTTAGATCATTCTTGAATCCTCTGTCCCTTATTAATTTCTGAATATTCAGGATTAAGTGGAGTAACAAACTACTCCTGGGGGCTTAAGAATCCATGTATTTCCTTCATTAGTTTTTCCATAAGGTGATAAGTAACTATTTACGACCTTCTTCCTTTTTATGAACCATATGGTAAAAGTGATTATTTACAGTCCTCTCTCTTTCATATGGATGACCTCATGTTTCCTTGATAACCTGTAAGTTTTAATTTTATCTCCACTGAAAATAGCGTGGAGAAGGCAATGGCACCCCACTCCAGTACTTTTGCCTGGAAGATCCCATGAACGGAGGAGCTTGGTGGGCTGCAGTCCATGGCGTTGTGAAGAGTTGGACATGACTGAGTGACTTCACTTTGACTTTTCACTTTCATGCATTGGAGAAGGAAATGGCAACCCACTCCAGCATTCTTGCCTAGAGAATCCCAGGGATGGGGAAGCCTGGTGGGCTGCCGTCTATGGGGTCACACAGAGTCGGACAGGACTGAAGCGACTTAGCAGCAGCAGCAGCAGCAGCAGCAGCAGCAGCAGCAGCAGCAGCAGCAGCAAGATAGTATAAATACTCACACAGTGTTGAATGAAACATCTTTGCTCCATCAGAGCTTGAGTCCCTTTGTCTTTCTTTCTTTCTCTCTGTCTCTCTTTCTCTCTCTTTTACTTTCTTATCATCGACTCTGGACCACCAGGTTCCAGTCCATTAAAGGACCTCAACGTACTCTGACCTGATTAATTTTTTTATTAGAAAGTAAAATGTAAATATATTTTAACTAATTATATGAAAAATACATTTTGTTTTCAAACTTCAAATATCTAAGTATTTAACTTATAGCATTTAATGTTGAAGGACTCAAAAATTAGTGACTTGGACAAATGAGTTATCCATAAGTTATTCACATGAAAAGTTTCCAAAAATGCATTTATTCAAAGTTTATTTTAGTCAGTACTGTTTAAATAACAAATCCTAATTAGTTTTTCCAAGTTGCCTATACTTCATGCAGTGCTAGCAGTCTCTGAGATCTACTTTATGTTAATTAGTTCTTCTGAAAGGGAAATTTTATATCTCTCTTTTTTATTGTTGTTATTGTTAAGAAGGAATTTTTGTTTAAAAAAATAACACTTTCTGACTTTGGGGTTCTGGGAAAGAAAAAATTTTTAAATTAACTTCATTCATGCACACCAGTAAATGAAATCATAATTACTTATAACTTTGAGCCCTTGATTCTTCTTTGCTAACAAATGATTCTTTTATTAAGAAAGCACACACAGACACAAAAACCAACCAAATAAACAAAAAAACAGACAATATCATGCATAGCCTTTCTCAATATGTTCCAACGTTTTTTTAAAAATTGTTTTTAGATATATGCATGCATACTAAGTCGCTTCAGTCTTGTCTGATTCTGTGCAACTGTATGGACTGTAGCCTGCCAAGTTCCTCTGTTGATTCTAAAGGCAAGAATACAGGAGTGGGTTGCAGTGCCCTCATCCAGGGGATCTTCCTGACCCAGGGATCAAACCCATATCTTTTATATCAGCTACACTGGCAGTGGGGTTCTTTACCACTTCAGCCGCTCAGTCGTGTCCAACATTTTGCAACCCCAAGGACTACAGCACCGAGGCTTCCCTGTCCATCACCAACTCCTGGAGCTTACTCAAACTCATGTCCATTGAGTCAGGGATGCCATCCAACCATCTCATCTTCTGTCATCCCCTTCTCCTCCTGCCTTCAGTCTTTCCCAGCATGAGGGTCTTTTCCAGTGAGTCAGTTTTTTTGTATCAGGTGGCCAAAGTACCAGAGCTTTAGCTTCAGCATCAGTCCTTCCAATGAATATTCAGGACTGGTCTCCTTTAGGATTGAATGGTTTGATCTTGCAGTCCAAGGGACTCTCAAGAGACTTCTCCAGCACCACAATTTGAAAGTATCAGTTTTTTGACTCTCAGATTTCTTTATGGTCCAGCTCTAATATCCATACATGATTACAGGAAAAACCATAGCTTTGACTACAAATGTTTCTGTGTTTTGTCAACATACCAGTCTAAGCAGTTGCCAGATATTCTGATTTACTTTTAGAGGGTAGCAGTGGGTCTTTAGTCAATGCAACTAAGTCACACTGCCAACCAGACAGTGGCCAACTTTGGACCAAGGCATCTGTCTCAAATTCTTTACATTTTTTCAAATAACCTACAAAATTATGGTAGGGACTAAATGTTACTAAGTGCTCTTCAGACATACAACTTCCTCTTTTTCTTACTTCCTCCATTAAATGACCTAGGTATGCTTCTAGAATATTAGTCATCCAGTTTGTGATAAAATGATATTTTAATACAAAGGGCTGCTACCAACTCTTGGTATGGGAAAAAACTGAAGTAAAAGTTGAAGTAAGAGCATTAAAGATTTAAAACTCGAGTTCCAATTCAGTAAAAATAATAAGAGGATCAAATGACTATGTATGTGCCTCCTCTCCCAACTTCTCAATGAAAGTATGTGAAATAATGTAAGAATTTTTCAAATATGTATATTAGGGCCAAATTTTCTTTATATATACCTTTACTAATTTCAGCATATTAGATTTAGGGTTTTTATTTGAGACTCCAGTGTAAGTGACTAGTTGAACATTTTGTTTGCTGGCTTCTGTGTTATGAAATCTTAATGTGCAATCCTAACATGTATATTCCTGCCTGACCTCCTGTTTTGGTCTTACTAAATCATGCTAATTTTTAAATGTTGAATCAGCTTTGCATTCCCCAGATAAAACCCATTGGTCATGATAATATTTCTACATTTCTTTTAATATATTGCTAGATTTGATTCACTAATATTTTGTTGACAATTTTGTTTCTGTTTTCATTAGTGATAGTGGCCTTCACTTTACTTATGTTGTAATGTTTATGTTTAATTTTATATCAGACAAATGCAAGCCTTATAAAAGAAATTGAAAGTTTTAGATGCACTTTTACTTTATGAAAATGTTTGAAAAGAATTTGGTATTATTATTTCTGTGAATTTGTAGAAATCTCCATCGAAGTCACCTTGGCCTGAAAAGACTAGTGTTTCTGGAAAGTTTTCAATTAAGAATTCAGTTTATTAAACAGATATAGGATGACGTAAGTCTAATACATCCTTGTCATCACTTTAACGTCTGTAAGATGTTTTATGATATCTTCTATGTTGAATTTATGCTTTTCACTTTTTTTTTTTTTTCTTCTTGGTCATTCTGGCTTGGTTTATCAGCTATCTTGTTCTTTTCAAGCAACCTGCTATTGGTTTCATTGATTTCCTCTATTGTTTTTATATTTTCATTTCTGCTTTTGTCTTATTATTTTCATTATTCTTTTTCATTAGGTTTAACATCCTCTATTTTCCATTTAGGTATTACATGAAAGCTTAGAATATTGCTATATAATAATGTTTCCTCTTTTTTCTTAAATTCCTTTCTAAAGTACTGCTTGTATCACATAAAATTTTATATGTTGTGGTTCCATTTTCAATCAGTATAAAATATTTTTTTAATTCCCATTTGATACTTTCTTTTTTGATGTGTAAGTAAGTTGTAAGAGTGATATTTGATTCTACATATTTAGGAATTTTCCAAGTATTTTTTCTTTCCTGTTGTTGATTCTTTATATAATTTCATTGTGACCACAAAATATACTTTATATGATTTTAGTTACTTGACCATGATCCAGAATTGGGCCTATCTTTATTAATGTCGTATGCTTACTTGAAAATAAGTAGGGAGTTGTATAAATATGTTAGCTCTAACTGGTTGATAGTTTTGTTTGTATCTTCCAAATTGCTACTGATTTTATTGCTTCTATTGATTGAAACAGAAATGTTAAAGTCTACACCTTTAGTTTACATTTTTATTATATTTATGTGAGTTTCCTATAGAGAGCATATAATTAGTCTTTGTTTTTTTCTTAAATCCTGTATACCAAACATTGTATTTTAGTTTGTATGTTTATATTATTTATGTTTCCTGCAATTATTGATATACTTAGATTAGCATTTATAAACTTTTTCATTCTGGAGGGTTTCCTCTATTGTATTCATTCAGTCTCATTAGTGAGCAGACCTTATCTCTCTGGGTTGGGAATGGGCTTTCTCAGTGATTTCCATCCTCTTTCCCATGACAAAGAGTTCTTGCCTGAATCTTTTATGGGTCTTCTGTCACAAAGATTTTCCAGTCCTTTTAAAAGACTGTGTCAGCCTAGGTCTAAGCCAGTTTCTTACTCCACCATCCCACGTGACATCTTGATTAAGACCTAGACGTTGAATATTCTTGTTACTGTGAGCAAGGTGTTCCTTCCAAGGGGAAATGATGGAGCGGAGGCATGTGCTTCTTCTGCAGCTTTCTTCTAGGAAGCCTCCAGCTCTCTAGGAAACCCTCTGGTACCCTGCCTGGCTCTCAGTGTCATTTGTGATATCAGTGAAGTTAATAGAGAAGAAACTGCTAGTGAGGCAAAACTCTCCCTCACAACTACCAGAGTCTCTAGTTTCTCACTCAAGTCCATACTTGACCTTTAGATATTCTGTGAAAGTGTTGCTGAAACCTCCTTACTCTTTTCTAAGAGAGCCTTCATTTCATCTTGTTCTGTGATTTAGGGAGGCTCCTATCTCTGTCTCTTCTTCAGGGCTTTGTCTTTGCTTCTATGTCAAACTAATTGATTATTTTTTACTTTAGATTTTTAATCAGCTCAAGAAAAAATTATGACCTTTATAGAGTATATGTTTTTTTTCCTTGATGAAATGCTGGAAACAATGTCTTTTCCAGCTTTCTATATACTAAGCAGACACTAGAAATCTAGGCATCTTCTTGATGCCAGCATGCTGTTGCCATTACTCTCAAATGTACTGAATATTTACAGATTATGCAGGAACTTACTTTTAAAGCATATTTTATATATATTTTTTTAGCTGCAAGGGAAGTAGAGGTTGCTGTGAAATCCTCCTCTTCTTTAACCTTTGAACTAAAATTTATCTTGAATTTACAGGGCAAATATAAATTTTAGAGGCTCCATTTCTTCAGAGAGTCAATTCCAAACTTTTCCTTTAAGACAAAGCTATTAATTGATCATATTGTATAAAACAAGAATTCAAGAAAGGACTTACCTCCAGTAATGCAATCACCACAAAGTTTTAAAGTGTAGTACAACACTAAAAATATAAAAATGTCCAACTAAACAAAATTTTAGGAATCCTAAATGAGAAACAATTGAAAAATTAATTAAATTTTAAAAACTCTTTACATTCCCTTTCTTAAATAAAAATTACTTGTATTTGGTGATGTCACTTAACATTTTATTTATTTATTTATTTTTTACTTTAAGCTTAAGTCATCTTTTAAGTTGGAAATTCATTTTGTTTCCAATCTTCTCCCTAAGAGTTAATTAAATTTTTAGTAAGTATTTTTGTGTGTTCTTTGGATTTGTAAATATGAACTTGAAAATGGTCTTTATTTACCATTCTTCTGCATAAATCAATGGCTAAGCAAAAGGCTTGAATCTACTAAAAAAAATAGACCTGTTTTTAATAAATTCAAGCAGACTAGCATGAGAGGCTTCAGTCTTAATCATCATACTATCAGACTCTTTAGAGTGCTTCATGTCATACAGGTTAATAGAATTCAATTTTTTTCCTAATTTTTGATTTGTTTTTGTGTTAGTCATGGTGCCTCTCTTCAAATAGAAATGCAAAAAAATGTAAATAGACATACATAGATAGAAATAAGTGTAGCTCCTCTATCTGAAGCAGGGTAGGGTCCCTAGTGTCTGAGGATGTGATTTTCTCTTGAGTCTACCCACACTTGGTGTTGTACAGACCATGAAGGGGATATGCAAAATACCACTTTGGGTCACATTTTAAAAATACTAATCCAGATGAAAATTATTTATAAAAATTTGAAAGATTATGCAAACATATATTGTTGCTGTCATTCAGTCACTAAGTTGTGTCTAACACTTTGCGACTCCATGGACTGCAGCACACCAGGCTTCTCTGTCCTTCACTATCTCCTGGAGTTTGCGCAAACTCATCTCCATTGAGTTGGTGATGCCATCCAACCAACTTATCCTCTGTGGTCCCTCTTCTCCTCCTGCCCTCAATCTTTCCCAGCAATCTATGTATATCATATTTTATAACTACAATATATATCAAAATATGTAATTCAGTGATTTTTCATTTAAATGTGTGTTTAGGTCTAAGCAATGGATGGACATTCACAGGTCCACCAAATACTCTCTATTTTCAGTAGTCAGTTCTCAATGGCTTTGATGACTGATTATGGAAGAACAAGTGCACCATAACTAACATCAGATATTTTGCACCCAGTATTTGCCAACTTTGCCCAGATCTCTGTGGAGTGCAAACTTTCCATCATTTTTAAGATGCTGCTCTGATTAAATTGCCCATTTGATTTCTCCAGACCAGTGAGAGAATAAACATACTTAATGCTAAAGGAAATAAGAAAACAAGGTAGAACTCAATAAAGCAAGAAAGTTGTCAGGAGCACTGTTCTGTCCTCTTTCTAACACTGCTGGGCATGTGTCCATTCTGGTTCCCACTTGAGCAACCACTGGTAAATGATAAAACTAAACTGCTCTAAAGTGTTCCAAAATGATCCCCAACTTTTCCCTTTCATCCAACATAGACCTCAGAATAAACAGAATAATTGCTGTAATATTTTACCTAAGCTACTTTCCTTAGGTCATTTCCTTGACCACCTCTTAAGTTTGTAGTAAAGATTAATTAATATCAGGGTATGTGTTACAATGATCAGTGTTCCTCTCAGCAGTATTGTACTCCTGTCACCCTTGATATTGGCTTCCTGTCTTTGGTAAAGACTAAGTAAGCAGGATTAATCTATGTTACTTCTGGCTAGAAGTTTCTAGAACCCGTGTGTGCATTCACATCTTCTCCTTTTCCTCTTTCCAGCAGTGTTCAGTGAGTGAGTCCTCAGTAAGAACAAAATCAGTGCAGGAAAATTGTGATGAGCCTAAACACAAGTGAACAACAAGCCTTTTTTGATATCACTAAGATTTAAGAGTTGTTATTACTAAAAGTTAACCTGGCTCATCCAAACTGGTACAGGAACATGATATCATTATCTTGTTTTAAGGGCAAAGAAATCCTGGGTAAATAAGATTTCATCCCTGGCCATCAGAGGATACTGCTTCCTTTAATCCAGTGGTTTTCATCTTGGTTGGCAAAGTTCCAGAATTCTCTAGAGACTAAACAAGATAGTAGTGAGTGGGAGAGTTTGTAGGGTAGAAGAGAGGCAGATCTCAAGTTCTTTACAACTACTTAAGAAAAAAAAAAGCATTATTTCTTTATCTGTGGTATGCTGGATCTTCCTTGCTGCATGGGCTTTTCTCTAGTTACTGAGAGCAAGGGGTATTCTTTGTTACAGTGCTTGGGCTTCTCATTTTCAGAGGCTCCCCTTATTGTGGTGCACAGGCTCTAAGTGCTTGGGCTCAGTTGCTGTGACACACGTTGCTCTGTGGCATGTGGAATCTTCCTGAACTAGGGATCGAACCTGTGTCCTCTGTATTGGCAGTCAGATTCTTAACCATTGGACCACCAAGGAAGTCCTCAGTTACATTTTAACCAGTTACAATATCCGCCCTTTCTATCTCAAGACTCTATGTAAGATTTGAATTAACCAACCTTGGTTCCTCTCAATTTATTATAGTTCAGTTCAGTTCAGTCACTCAGTCGTGTCCGACTCCTTGAGACCCCATGAATCGTAGCACGCCAGGCCTCCCTGTCCATCACCAACTCCCGGAGTTCACTCAGATTCACATCCATCGAGTCAGTGATGCCATCCAGCCATCTCATCCTCTGTCATGCCCTTCTCCTCCTGCCCCCAATCCCTCCCAGCATCAGAGTCTTTTCCAATAAGTCAACTCTTCGCATGAGGTGGCCAAAGTACTGGAGTTTCAGCTTCAGCATCATTCCTTCCAAAGAAATTCCAGGGCTGATCTCCTTCAGAATGGATTGATTGGATCTCCTTGCAGTCCAAGGGACTCTCAAGAGTCTTCTCCAACACCACAGTTTAAAAGCATCAATTCTTTGGCACTCAGCCTTCTTCACAGTCGCACTCTCACATCAATACATGACCACAGGAAAAACAATAGCCTTGACTAGACGGACCTTAGTTGGCAAAGTAATGTCTCTGTTTTTGAAAATACTATCTAGGTTGCTCATAACTTTTTTCCAAGGAGTAAGCGTCTTTTAATTTCATGGATGCAGTCACCATCTGCAGTGACTTTGGAGCCCCCCCAAAAAATAAAGTCTGACACTATGTCCACTGTTTCCCCATCTATTTCCCATGAAGTGATGGGACCGGATGCCATGATCTTCGTTTTCTGAATGTTGAGCTTTAAGCCAACTTTTTCACTCTCCTCTTTCACTTTCAACAAGAGGCTTTTTAGTTCCTCTTCACTTTCTGCCATAAGGGTGGTGTCATCTGCATATCTAAGGTTACTGATATTTCCTCTGGAAATCTTGATTCCAGCTTGTGCTTCTTCCATCAAGCATTTCTCATGATGTACTCCGCATAGAGGTTGAATAAGCAGGGAGACAATATACAGGCTTGACGTACTCCTTTTCCTATTTGGAACCAGTCTATTGTTCCATATCCAGTTCTAACTGTTGCTTCCTGACCTGCATATAGGTTTCTCAAGAGGTAGGTCAGGTGGTCTGCTATTCCCATCTCTTTCAAAATGTTCTACAGTTTATTGTGGTCCACACAGTCAAAGGTTTTGGCATAGTCAGGAAAGCAGAAATAGATCTTTTTTCTGGAGCTCTCTTGCTTTTTCCATGATCCAGCAGATGTTGGCAATTTGATTTCTGGTTTTTCTGCCTTTTCTAAAACCAGCTTGAACATCAGGAATTTCATGGTTCACGTATTGCTGAAGCCTGGCTTCAAGAATTTTGAGCATTACTTTACTAGCATGTGAGATGAGCGCAATAGTGCAGTAGTTTGAGCATTCTTTGGCATTGCCTTTCTTTAGAATTGGAATGAAAACTGATCTTTTCTTGTCCTGTGGCCACTGCTGAGTTTTCCAAATTTGCTGGCATATTGAGTGCAGCACTTTCACAGTATCATCTTTCAGAATTTGAAACAGCTCAACTGGAATTGCATCACCTCCACTAGCTTTGTTTGTAGTGATACTTTCTAAGGCCCACTTGGCCTCACATTCCAGCATGTCTGGCTCTAGGTGACTGATCACACCATCGTGATTATCTTGGTCGTGAAGATCTTTTTTTGTGCAATTCTTCTGTATATTCTTACCACCTCTTCTTAATATCTTCTGCTTCTGTTAGGTCCATACCTTTTCTGTCCTTTATCGAGCCCATCTTTGCATGAAATGTTCCCTTGGTATCTCTAATTTTCTTGAAGAGATCTCTAGTCCTTTCCATTCTGTTCTTTTCCTCTATTTCTTTGCATTGATCACTGAGGAACTCTTTCTTATCTCTTCTTGCTATTCTTTGGAACTCTGCTTTCAGATGCCTGTATCTTTCCTTTTCTCGTTTGCTTTTCACTTCTCTTCTTTTCACAGCTATTTGTAAAGCCTCCCCAGACAGCCATTTTGCTTTTTTGCATTTCTTTTCCATGGGGATGATCTTGATCTCTGTCTCCTGTACAATGTCACGAACCTCATTCCATAGTTCATCAAGCACTCTGTCTATCAGATCTAATCCTTTAAATCTATTTCTCACTTCCACTGTATACTCATAAGGGATTTAATTTAGGTCATACCTGAATTGTCTATTGGTTTTCCGTACTTTCTTCAATTTATGTATGAATTTGGCAATAAGGAGTTCATGATCTGAGCCACAGTAAGCTCCTGGTCTTGTTTTTGTTGACTGTATAGAGCTTCTCCATCTTTGGGTGCAAAGAATATAATCAATCTGATTTCGGTGTTGACCATCTGGTGATGTCCATGTGTAGAGTCTTCTCTTGTGTTGTTATAATATACCGTCTAAAAGAAGGCTGTATGAACAGAAACGGAATAGTAACCATGTTATCTTTAAAGAAGTAAAACTCAAAAGAGTATGGATTTTTTGTTTTTAAATTTTTTTGTCTTCAGTCATTTCCATTAAAACATCCCTACTCAGCAGATGCAGTTATCTCTGGTCTTAAGTGATTATTTTTGCCGTGATCCAACTATAACTTTTTTGTGTTTCTCATGAAGATTTTTCTGTGGGAGTATCTGTCCAAAGTAAGTAAATGAATGTTATACTTTCCTTGAGAGTTGCTTTTCTTGTTATACATCAGTGATTTATCATTTTACATTTTTCTGAATATCTTAATAATTTGTCAGTTTACATTTTTCTTTACACATTAGTGATTTGTGATTTTACATTCCTCTTTACACATTAATGGTTTGTCATTTGGTCAGTAGGTTAGTCTCTTTTGAATTTAGTTAATGTGAGCCATTTCCCCAAAATTCACACTCCTTCAAGCAATGAAAATACTACAAATGGATCATGGAATTTACAACCACATCTGAGTTTGCAACCTGAGGCCCTGTCATGGCAGGGATTCAGGCCCTTCATGTGACAGGTATCATCTCTGCCACACTCATCTGAATCTTTAACATTAGGGCATCCCGGTCTATCCTTTATTTGTTAACGTTTTCTCCACTTTTAGTTCAGTAAAGAGGATTGAGAATATTACTAACTCTGCTTTCACTGGAATATAAATTTAATCAAAAGAGTAAGTATTGGACTTGGAGAATATACACTTTTATTTTCAGAGTATTAAGTTACACTTTAGGAGAGGTTTATGGTATTTTTGTGCCTTGAACAACTACTGGGGGTTCTAAATATTCCTAATTTACCAAGAAAGCAAATGTAACATCAAGAACACCAGTTGCTCACCTCCAAAATTTCAACCTTTCAAGACCTTTTTATTGAAATTAATATTTGAAATGCTTTAAGTGGTTATGACTTCCTGTAGCACTACAACTAAATTAACCATAATTTAACACTTAAGAATTCAAAATTAGAAAACAAGCCATTAAAGAAGATAAATATAAATCAGTACACATTATGATATGGCAACTTTTCACAGAAAAATTCCAGTCATGGAGCTTTTAAGTAAAAAGCATAATTATATGACTACTGTTTCCCCATCTCTTTCAGCTGAGTTTTCTAAAAGGGAGTTGAAATCAGAAACTTAAATGTCTCTGCCCTAAAATTGCAACCAAATCCTAAATTCAACTTTTTATAAATTAGAATACAAGACATCATTTTGGACGGCTTTGAAGATGACTAGCTGAACAAGTGGCAATTGAAGTTTATAAAACAAAACAAAAACATAAATATCCTATTTTTTTTTTTGCCAATAAGCCTTTATTATGGTTCATTTAAACTGAATTTGAGACTAAGGACATTCTCACAGCAATGTATAGGAAGAAAAGACACCCTTTGTTAAATTTGTACTGAAATAGATTTGAGTTTGTGTGTGTGTATGTATCTTTACTTTCCATATAGATTTCTCTTTTTCTCCAGAATGCTGATGTTGGAGAGACTCTTGAAATGACGCTGTTTTAGATTTTCTCCACCAGGGCACGTTTATTACTGTTACTCTGACCATTAGCTGATAGACAAGCAGCACTAGATTTTAGTTAAAAACTCAAGACAACAAACAGTAATGAAATCACTTGTCCAGGCTTCTCCTTGACTTACAACGTTTTAATACTTTTATCTCCTGATTTTCCAATTCTCTGTTACATATTGAAAAAGGGATTTAATTGGCCCAGATACTCATTTGGGGGTGCTTTAAACAAATTTTCCAAGTTTATTTCTCTTTTATAATGTTATTTATAACCTATATATCCACTATAATCTTTTATCACTAAAATATGTTTCATTTTTAAGATCTGTCATAATCAAGCAAATTGAAATATGTGCTACAAAATTAGAATACACACACACACACACATATTCTATTCACAGCTCTGACATTCTGCTTATGAGGCAATTCTTTAAGGAATATAGAAAACTGTAATATATATAAATTTTTCTTTAAAATTTGAAAAGAATTCCATTTTTCTCCATTGTTTTGAATTCACCAATATCTTTAAGTCATTTGACTTGTTGTATTTTACTCTTGGACCCTAATGCTGGGAAAGATTAAAATGAAGTCAGAAGCAGAAGAGGGTGGAAGAGGAGGAGACGGTTAGAAAGCATCACTGACTCAATGGAAATGAATTTGAGCAAACTCCAATGGTGGAGGGCAGGGAAACCTGGCATGCTGCAGTCCATAGGGTCACAATGAGTCTGACACAACTTAGTGATTGAACAACAACAAATTTGACTCTTAGATCCAGATTTTCTTCTTTTTCTTATATGGACTCTTGCAGTGACTTTAATTGTATTACTTACACTTTAGTTAGAAAGGTAGAATCTTCTTTTCTAGTTGAGGATAGAATAAACTTTACATATAAAATATGGCATTTTTCATCAGTGCTCTTCCAGACATTAGCTCTTTGCACAATTCTCTGATGAGAATTGCAGCTTGTAAGGCAATGCAATGCAATCCTCTACATTCAAAGGAGAATAAGAATGATTGCATTTGCAAATCAATGAAGAGAGTGACATGGGGGAATCTTTGTTATTAATGTTCAGCTAGATGGCCATTTATCTTAAATAAGGAAAATTTTAGGAAAATCTAAAAACTATAAATGGTACTCAGAAGAGTGACTATTTCATCTAAAAGTGGCTCAGAATTGTATTTATTCTTAGAGTCCAGGATTACATGTATTATGTTACACTCCTTATAATAGAGAGAAAAAAAATCAAATATTCCAAGCCATATGTTAAAAGTATGTTCTCTTTTTTATATAATAAACTTTTGATTTCACAAGCTGTCTTTGATGTCTTTCATATTTAGACTTAGTTACTCATATTTTACTAGTATAAGTAAACATGTCTGGCCACAGGATTCCCCCTAGTTCTCTTAAAAGCATTAGTGCAACACCTGATTCCAGAATCCCTTGTTCACAATTTCAGGTGTGGAGAACACCGTGCACGTGGGTGGCAGGCAGAGGAAGAAGATAGATGCTTTCACCTCAAACATCTCAGAAATTTTAAATAAGATGTCTACAAAATGTATATTTGTAGTCTCAGACATTAGGTTCCTATATAAATTTTAGCAGATTAAAATTCTGAAAGATTTTATAATGTCGCATGTTTGGAGCATTTAAGCTTCTCAGTGGGGCTTCTTGAGGTCTTGGGGAAAGATTCACATTTAATGTAAATATGTTTAGTCTCTTTCAACAGAAAATATAAATATCCTTTTTAAAATTTCATTTTTTTTTACTTTTTATACACAGTGTTCCTAAAAATTTTATTCTTACAAGATTGAAATGATTGAAAATTTACTTTGAACAGTTGTCATTTCCACAATGTTAAAATGTGTATTGAGTCATGAATTTGTAAGTCTCTTTAGTTGGACTGACCTTTGGCTCAGGACAATCTGTCCATGCATACACATATAGAATATATCATTGACTTAGGTTGGGGAAGCAAAAGGTAAAGGAAAAGAGGAAACATATACCCATTTGAATGCAGAGTTCCAAAGAATAGCAAGGAGAGATAAGAAAGCCTTCCTCAGTGATCAATGCAAAGAAATAGAGGAAAACAATAGGATGGGAAAGTCTAGAGATCCTTTCAAGAAAATTAGAGATACCAAGGGAATATTTCATATAATGATTGGCACGATAAAGGACAGAAGTGGTATGGGCCTAAGAGAAGGAGAAGATATTAAGAAGAGGTGGCAAGAATACACAGAAGAACTACACCAAAAAAATACCTTCATGACCCAGATCATCACGATGGTGTGATCACCAGCCTAGAGCAAGAAATCCTGGTGTGCAAAGTCAAGTGAGCCTTAGGAGGCATCACTACAAACAAAGCTAGTGGAGGTGATAGAATTCCAGTTGAGCTATTTCAAATCTTAAAAGATGTTGCTGTGAAAGTGCTTCACTCAATATTACAGCCAATTTGGAAAACGCAACAGTGGCCACAGGACTGGAAAGGGGCAGTTTTTATTCCAATCCCAAAGAAAGGCAATGCCAAAGAATGATCACACTACTGCACAGTTGCTCTCATTTCATATGCTAGTAAAGTAATGCTCAAAATTCCCCAAATGAGGCTTCAACAGTACATGAACCATGAACTTCCAGATGTTCAAGCTGGATTAGAAAAGGCAGAAGAACCAGAGATCAAATTGCCAACATTAATTGGATCATCGAAAAAGCAAGAGAGTTCCAGAAATATATTTACTTCTGCTTTATTGACTATGCCAAAGCCTTTGACTGGGTGGACCACAACACACTGGAAAATTCTTAAAGTGATGGGAATACCAGACCACCTGACCTGCCTCTTGTGAAATCTGTATGTAGGTCAGGAAGCAACAGTTATAACTGGACATGGAACAATAGACTGGTTCCAGATAGGTTAAGGAATACGCCAAGGCTGTATATTATCACCCTGCTTATTTAACTTAAATGCAGAGTACATCATGAAAAGCGCTGGACTGGAAGAAGCACAAGCTGGAATCAAGATGGCCAGGAGAAATATCAACAGCCTCAGACATGCAGATGACACCACCCTTATGGCAGAAAGTGAAGAAGAACTAAAGGGCCTCTTGATGAAAGTGAAAAAGGAGAGTGAAAAAATTGGCTTAAAGCTCAACACTCAGAGAATGAAGATCATGGCATCTGGTCACATCACTTCACGGCAAATAGATGGGGAAGCAGTAGAAACAGTGTCAGACTTTATTTTTGGGGGCTCCAAAATCACTGCAGATGGTGACTGCAGCCATTAAATTAAAAGATGCTTATTTAAAAGCAGAGACATTACTTTACCAATAAAGGTCCTTCTCATCAAAGCTATAGTTTTTCCAGTAGTCATGTATGAATGTGAGAGTTGGACTATAAAGAAAGCTGAGGGCCGAAGAATTGATGCTTTTGAACTGTGGTTGAAGAAGACACTTGAGAGTCCCTTGGACTGCAAGGAGATCCAGCCGGTCCATCATAAAGGAAATCAGTCCTGAATATTCATTGAGAGGACTGAAGCTCAAGCTGAAACTCCAATACTTTGGACACCTGTTGTGAAGACATTACTCATTTGAAAAGACCCTGTTGCTAGGAAAGATTGAAGGCAGGAGGATAAAGGGAGGACAGAGGATGAGACGGTTTGATGGCATCACCGACTCAATGGATATGAGTCTGAATAAACTCCAGGAGTTGGTGATGGACAGGGATGCCTGGCATGCTGCAGTCCATGGGGTCGCAAAGAGTCGGGCACGACTGAAAAACTGAACTAAACTGAGGTTGAAGAAGGATTTCGTAAGTGAAAATTCGTTGAAATAAGCCAATACAGGAAGACAAACTGAATGAGTCCACTTTTATGGGATTACTTGGAAAAGGCCCTCATGCTGGGAAAGATTGAGGGAAGGAGGAGAAGGGGGCAACAGGATGAGATGTTTGGATGGCATCACTGACTCAATGGACATGAGTTTGAGTAAGTTCGGGGAGATGGTGAAGAACAAGGAAGCCTGGCGTGCTTCAGTCCATGGGTTCACAAAGAGTCAGACATGACTGAGTGAATGAACAAAAACAACATAGTCAAATTAATAGAATTCAAGTGTGCAATGCTGGTTCCAGGAGCCTTAGACATGACTGAGTGACTAAACAAAAACAACATAGTCAAATTAATAGAATTCAAGTGTGAAATGCTGGTTCCAGGAGCTAAGGCAAAGAGGGAAAGAAGAGTTGATAATCAGAAGTTACAGTTTTAGTTCAGCGAGATGAATATGGTTACGTACCTGCTGTAACAATACTGTGAAAGTGTTGTAGCTTACCAGGCTCCTCCATCCATGAAATTTTCCAAGCAATAATACTGGAGTGGGTTGCCATACTGTACCTTACACTTAACAGCAATTTAAGATAGAGAATCTCATGTTAAGTGTTTCACTACAGTAAAATGAAATAGAATAAAATAAAAGTGAAAAAGCAAAATTTCAAAAGCAGAAAATAATGCAGAATATTAATGAATGGAATTATAATAAACATTTTTATTTAATAAAGAATATCACAAAGTTAAAATTAACAGAGTGATAACATTTAAGAAGATATTCACAATGTTTTAAACTGAAAAAAATTAATATCTGTAATACGAAAAATCTTTTGAAAATCAATAAAAAAGGACAATTTAAGAGAAAAACACATAAATAGAATAAATAGGCAATTTTTATAAAAGAAAAAGTTTTACATGATAACAATATTTGGATTAGGATTCAGACATGCAAATTAAAAATAAAAACAATATTCTGCTTGATTGGCAAAAATAAGAAATTAACACACTTAATGTTGGTGAATAATGGGAATAGGGACCCTAATGTGTTGGTGGCTGGAAGCAGAGCACAGAACAGCCATTCTGGAGATCAGTCTAGCATCACTTAGTGAAATTAAGTACAGACATATTTATTGTTTGGCAATACTGTGACAGTGTAAATAGCACAAATAAAGCCCTATGGTGTTCCAAAGGAGATATTTACAAGTATGTTTACTGAACGTTATTTGTGATGTAGAGATTTGGAGGTAAGGTGGGTTCCATCATTGTAGGGTGTCATGCTGTGTGCTCAGTCATGTACAACTCTTTGTGATCCCATGGACCATAACCCACCAGGCTCCTCTGTCCATGGAATTCTCCAGGCAAGAGTAGATGGGTAAAATATAGTGGGTGCTTACTGTGAACTGCTGTAGAAGCAAGATATTAGACATAAATATAACAACAGAGTTGTGTTTTAAAACCAGATTTCTCTATAAAAATGCTGGGTGTGATGTAATGCTCATAAAATATAAATACACACTTTGTCAGAATATACCTAAATAAGATATAGAAAATCATTTATTGTTTTTAGTTACTAAGTTGCGTCTGAATCTTTTGCAACCCCATGGACTGTAGCCCACCAGGCTCCTCTGTCCATGGGATTTTCCAGGCAGGAATACTGGTGTGGGTATCCATTTCCTACTACAGGGGATCTTCCCAACCCAGGGATTAAACCCATGTCTCCTCCATTGGCAGGTGGATTTTTTTTTTTTTTACCAATGAGCCACTAGAGAAACCGTGTGTATACAATTAACACAAAATAAGGGTAGCCTATTGTAATAGGAAAATAACTGAGTATAATAGAGGGGAGTGGAAGGGAATAATTGAGCTTAAATAATAGAGGAATCCCACAAATCCCAACAGTGATAAACTGATACAGCTGAAGTAAAAAATAGAATAAAACATCATTGAATATGAATCAAAATACTTAATACAGAAATTTAAGACTGTATCTTCATTCCCATGCTTGCCTTCTTTTAATCTACACTACAGTATGACTTTTTAGATACAATCCTACTGTATTGTTTTTTTCTATGTATTTTATATCTCTATTGCTATTATGAATAGGATTTATGTTCATTATGCTAATTAACAATGTATTCTCTCAAGTATATTTTTAATCAAAATTATAATGAATTCCTTTATTAATCTTTAGAATGTTCATGTACTTTTCAGGGATTTTGCAGGCAAACAGGCATTTCTTCTGTAAGAAACAATAATTTGTGTTCTTATTTTCTTTGTGACTAAATTTTTTTGAAATTTCAGAGTTGTTTGGAGCAAGCCATCACCATCTTATTTGCTCTCATTTTTTATATTTATACAGTTATTTGTTTTTCTTTATAACTGAATTTTGGGGATAAAAAAGCCATTTTAAACAAAAGTGGTCATTTCTGCCAACAGAGTCTTGTTATTCTATTGTCAGTTTTACATATGATTTTGGCTTTAATGCATGACAGTTATTCTTTATCATATTATGGAATTTTCCTTATATTCATAGCTTATTCATAGATTTTCTTTCTATTTGCATGATTTTTTTAACATTAACCTGATGTGATTAAAACCTAAGAAAACATAGGATCTTTACATTTTTAATTTTAATGTATAGAATGTAATTATAATTTTAATGTATAGAATGTGGTCTACTGGAGAAAGGAATGGGAAGCCACTTTAGTATTCTTGCCTTGAGAACCCCATGAACATTATGAAAGGGCAAAATGATAGGATATTGAAAGAGGAACTCCTTGGGTCAGTAGGTGACCAATATGCTATTGGAGATCCCTGGAGAAATAACTCCAAAGAGAATGAAGGGATGGAGCCAAAGCAAAAACAATACCCAGTTGTGGATGTGACTGGTGATAGAAGCAAGGTCTGATGCTGTAAAGAGCAATATTGCATAGGAACCTGGAATGCCAGGTCCATGAATGAAGGCAAATTGGAAGTAGTCAAACAGGAGATGGCAAGAGTGAAGGTCGACATTCTAGAAATCAGCAAACCAAAATGGACTGCAATGGGTGAATTTAACTCAGAGGACCATTATATCTACTACTGTAGGCAGGAATCCCTCAGAAGAAATGGAATAGCCATCATGGTCAACAAAAGAGTCCGAAATGCAGTACTTGGATGCAGTCTCAAAAATGACAGAATGATCTCTGTTCATTTCCAAGGCAAACCATTCAATATCATGGTAATCCAAGACTATGCCCCAACCAGTAACGCTGAAGAAGCTGAAGTTGAATGGTTCTATGAAGACCTACAAGACATTTTAGAACTAACACCCTAAAAAGATGTCCTTTTCACTATAGGGGACTGAAATGCAAAAGTAGGAAATCAAGAAACACCTGGATTAACAGGCAAATTTGGCTTTGGAGTACAGAATGAAGCAGGGAAAATGCTAATGTGGTTTTGCCAGGAGAACACACTGGTCATAGCAAACACGTTCTTCCAACAACACAGGAGAAGACTCTACACATGGACATCATCAGATGGTCACACCGAAATCAGATTGATTATATTCTTTGTATCCAAAGATGGAGAAGCTCTATACAATCAGCAAAAACAAAACTGGTAGCTGACTGTGGCTCAGATCATGAAATTCTTATTGGCAAATCAGACTCAAATTGAAGAAAGTAGGGAAAACCGCTAGACCGTTCAGGTATGACTTAAATCAAATCCCTTATGATTATACAGTGGAAGTGAGAAATAGATTTAAGGGCCTAGATCTGATAGACAGAGTGCCTGATGAACTATGGACGGAGGTTCATGACATTGTACAGGAGACAGGGTTCAAGACCATCCCCATGGAAAAGAAATGAGAAAAAGCAAAATGGCTGTCTGAGGAGGGCTTACAAATAGCTGTGAATTGAACAGAAGTGAATAGCAAAGCAGAAAAGGAAAGATAAAAGCATCTAAATGCAGAGTTCCAAAGAATAGCAAAGAGAGATAAGAAAGCCTTTCCTCAGCAATCAATTTAAAGAAATAGAGGAAAGCAACAGAATGGGAAGGACTACAGATCTCTTCAAGAAAATTAGAGATACCAAGGGAACATTTCATGCAAAGATGGGCTCGATAAAGGACAGAAAAGGTATGGACCTAACAGAAGCAGGAGATATTAAAGAGGTGGCAAGAATACACAGAAAGACTGTACAAAAAAAGAGCTTCACGACCAAGAAAATCACGATGGTGTGATCACTCACCTAGAGCCAGACATCCTGGAATGTGAAGTCAAGTGGGCCTTAGAAAGCATTACTATGAACAAAGCTAGTGGAGGTTATGGAATTCCAGTAGAGCTATTTCAAATCCTGAAAGATGATGCTGTGAAAGTGCTGCACTGAATAGGCCAGCAAATTTTGAAAACTCAGCAGTGGCCACAGAACTGGAAAAGGTCAGTTTTCATTCCAGTCCTAAAGAAAGGCAATGCCAAAGAATGGTCAAACTACTGCACAATTGCACTCATCTCACACGCTAGTAAAGCAATGCTCAAAATTCTCCAAGCCAAGCTTCAGCAATACGTGACCGTGAACTTCCAGATGTTCAAGCTGGTTTTAGAAAAGGCAGAGGAACCATAGATAAAATTGCCAACATCTGCTGGATCATCAAAAAACCAGGAGAGTTGCAGAAAAACATCTCATTTCAGTTCAATCGCTCAGTTGTATCCGACTCTTTGCGACCCCATGAATCGCAGCGTGTCAGGCCTCCTGGTCCATCACCATCTACCGGAGTTCACTCAGACTCACATTCATCAAGTCCATGATGCCATTCAGGCAACTCATCCTCTGTCGTCCCCTTCTCCTCCTGCCCCCAATCCCTCCTAGCATCAGAGTCTTTTCCAGTGAGGCAGCTCTTCGCATGAGGTGGCCAAAGTACTGAGTTTCAGCTTTAGCATGATTCCTTCCAAAGAACACCCAGAGCTGATCTCCTTCAGAATGGACTGGTTGGATCTCCTTGCAGTCCAAGGGAGTCACAAGAGTCTTCTCCAACACCACAGTCCAAAAGCATCAATTCTTTGGCACTCAGCCTTCTTCACAGTCCAACTCTCACATCCATACATGACCACAGGAAAAACCATAGCCTTGACTAGACAAACCTTAGTCGGCAAAGTAATGTCTCTGCTTTTGAATATGCTATCTAGGTTGGTGATAACTTTTCTTCCAAGGAGTAAGCATCTTTTAATTTCATGGCTGCAGTCACCATCTGCAGTGATTTTGGAGCCCCCCCCAAAATAAAGTGTGACACGGTTTCCACTGTTTCCCCATCTACTTCCCATGAAGTGATGGAACTGGATGCCATGATCTTCGTTTTCTGAATGTTGAGCTTTAAGCCAACTTTTTCACTCTCTTTCACTTTCATCAAGAGGCTTTTTAGTTCCTCTTTACTTTCTGCCATAAGGGTGGTGTCATCTGCATATCTGAGGTTATTGATATTTCCTCTGGAAATCTTGATTCCAGCTTGTGCTTCTTCTATCAAGCGTTTCTCATGATGTACTCTGCATAGAGGTATAAATAAGCAGGGTGACAATATACAGCCTTGTCGTACTCCTTTTCCTATTTGGAACCAGTCTATTGTTTCATATCCAGTTCTAACTGTTGCTTCCTAACCTGCATATAGGTTTCTCAAGAGGCAGGTCAGGTGATCTGTTATTCCCATCTTTTTCATAATTTTCCACAATTTATTGAGATCCACACAGTCAAAGGCTTTGGCATAGTCAATAAAGCAGAAATTGATGTTTTTCTGGAACTCTCTTGCCTTTTCAATGATCCAGCAGATGTTGGCAATTTGATCTCTGGTTCCTCTGCCTTTTCTAAAACGAGCTTGAACATAAGGGAGTTCACGGTTCACGTATTGCTGAAGCCTGGCTTGGAGAATTTTGAGCGTTATTTTACTAGCATGTGAGATGACTGCAATTTTGCAGTAGTTTAAACATTCTTTGGCCTTGCCTTCCTCTGGGATTGGAAGTATAATCTAACAATTTAGTCCATTTCTGAATTAGTCATTCTATACAGTGTCACTGGGGATTTTTTTAGTGAATTTTTTTGAAGCTTCTGCTTTTCTCATAAAATTTTCTGCATGGAGTCCATTATTGACCTACTATTGCTTTAACACATTACTAAAACCTTGATAGTTTAACAGCACAATTTTGTTATCTAACACTTTGGGAAGTCAGAAATCTGAAATAGGTCTTACTGGATAAGAAGTTGCTCATAAGGCTGTATTGCTTTATGGTGGTCCTGCGGGAGAATCTGTTTCCTTGTCTTTCCAGACATAGAGGTCCCCTGCATCCTTAGCCATGGTTTCATCTTCCATCTTCAATGCCCGGCATTTAAATGTCTGATTCCATTGTCACAGCTCTTTGATTCTGGCCCTCTGACTCCTTCTTAAAGATTACTATGATTATACTGGGCCCATTAGGATAATTCACTATAATCTTCCTATTGCAAGATTCCACAGTCTCTTTTATACCAATAAGGGTGACATTCACAGGTTCTGGGATTAGGGCATGAGCAACTTTGTCTACAATTGCTCTACCTATTACTTAAACCCTTTTCTTCAGTTTAATAAATCTCAACTAAATCATTATAAGAGTTAGCCATTAAAAAAATAATATATTTACTTTTTTAAAGGTATGCAAGAGTGTGGGAGTTACAGCCAACCAAAAAGAAAGCTGTATATATGACAGCAAAATGCAATTCAAAGACTGGAAAAGAATACTAAGATTAGCGTTTGCAAAAGATATAATTGAATAATGAGATGCTCAATTGATTCTAGGTACCTGCCACTCACAAGACATTATCAACTTCCTTGGAAGGGACCAAAGGGTAGCTTGTGTTACTTTAATCAGTGTTCACCCATTCCCTCATGTTTGACTGTAAGGAAAGCATTATATCCTTGACCACTCAATGTTAGATATGGGGAAAATAAACATTTAGTCATTTTCTTACTTTTCTGGGGGAGAGGGGACAACTGTAATTCATCAACTGTTGAGATTCTCTGTCAGTTTAGAGTTTGTTTTTCTCCATTTATCCAACAATTCTGTGCTCTCTAACTCTATTTAATGCAGGACTTCCTTGACTTGAACTTCAAAAGAGTGTCATTCTGCTTATACACCTATCAATACAGGTCTCAAATGCTACAAATCCTGAAGCATATTTGCATGATAGAGAGATACATTTTTAATGATTCTAACCTGGCATAATTATCATAGTTGGTGATAGGTTAGCATATCTAAAAAAAGTGTTATTCACATTTTTTATAAGCAATCATCTAATAGATGTATTTACACATTTGTAAGTACAAAGGCAGAGAATATGTTAAGAAAACAAATGTTATCTTCATTTTAACTTAATTATGTCCAGTACTACAAATGTCAATGTGTTATTGGATAGAATGAAAGTACACATTATTATTTGAAAAAAAAAAAAAGTGATAAAACAGCCAAAGAAAAGGAAATGTTCCAGGCAGAATTATTTCTCTGTACAGAAAATGTAGAGTGACTTTCCTAGTCTTTGGAAAATACTCATGAAGTGACTGTGAAGATTAGCTGTTAATATTTCCTCTAAAATAGAAACCTCAGTTTATTCCAAGTATCTTTTTAATAATTTCTTTGCTATTCAATATCAGCCCTTTGATAATACTGAGACCATAGTAAAAATAATAGAAAAACAATGTGTTGAGGTGATCTTCCTTGCCCTGACACCTTCAAGTAAAGATACTTAACTGCTGAGTATAGCAGTGCTCAAAGAACTCATGCAGTGAGCAGCTGCCTACTTTGGGAAAACATGTATTTAAAAATACCTTCTGCTCCAGGTAATTCCACTTTTATAGTCCAATAAGTTTCAGCTGCTCTCAAGGACAAAACTCAGAAAATCAAGATGTTTCAATATAAACTGCTCTAAATAGTTTAGTTTAGAAAGACGATATTTTTCTCAGAAGCTATCAATGAAATTAGTCTTGAACTGGGTCTACATAAAGCTAGCAAATCACTAACTTTGGTTATATATTTGATTTTCTCAAAGGATAATTTAAACTAATTTCCATGTCCGTAAGTAACATCCTATTTCATAGAATAACCATACTGATACATTGAAAGAGAGATCAAAATTTTAATTGTCCAGAATTCTTAATTTTGAATTAAAATCAAATAAGATCCAAAATTTAAAATTTACCATTTTAAAGGTATGAGATTAAGGATGACTCTTCTAAATAGAACACTTAAGCCATTTTTACAATCGGTTCTACTCTGTGACGGCAATGGTTTTTGATGGTATTCTCAGTACTGGAGAAAGTAGTCACAAATGAAAAAAACTGAAAACTTGTAAAAAGTTGACACAAAAACAGTTTTATATACATATATGGTTACTCTTAGCTCTTTCAAATTTTAAGCTCTTTTAAAAATAATGTGTTTTTAAGTAAGGGTTTATATCATGTGTCAAAATTTTCTATTTATATCATGTGTTAAGATTTAATCTCTGTGACATGTAAAATTATAATGTGTTTACGCTGTCATGGTCAAAGATTTTGATTTGCTTGAAAAGAAAAATTTAATTAATCAGTATTTTTCTCAAGATATCAAATAGTTTAGTGTTTCACACATTCATATAATTGACCCATATGTTCTCATTCAGTTAATTTGTCATTAGGATTGGGAGTTTTTGTTTGGCCCTTCTTTTAAAGGACATGATTCTTCAGAGTAAATACAAGAGATAATTTGAACAATTTTAATTTTAAGTGGAATGTCACAATTCAGCCAAGTTAATATAGGTGAGGACAAAAATAGCTCATTCAGTAGAAGTAAACAATATGAATAATTTATCACATATTTTACTTATTATTGCTAATCTTTGGTATTGTGTAGTCAGATCCTGAGACTTGCATCAATATTTATGCCTTTGAATTTTGAAAATATAATTAAAAATGAAAAACAATCTAATTCCTTGATTCTTTCCTTCATTTGCATCAACTGTGGTTCAATTGAATTTCAGGAGACTGAAAGGTTATACTGGAAATACATATGTTAGCATGTTAATTCTGTCCAGTTGACCTAATAAGCAAGAGATTTAACAAGTTATAAATCAGTTTTGTCAAACTTATTACATATCAATTTAACAAATTTCAATTGTATGAACAACTCAGTGAACATTTGACCACCAACTGTCCCATGCAGTTAAATATATTTAGTCCAAATAGCCCTTCAAATTAATCTATTTGGACTTCAGCAGCTCTTTCATTGATTCCACAAACTCTTGCTGATTACTTACTACATAAACAGAGCCATGATAAGAAAGACATAAAGTTGTACACATCAAGGTCATAATAAACTGGAAAAAGTTTGTGATTTATAGGTTTTGAGATACAGATGAGTTCAGTTCAGAAGCTCAGTCGTGTCTGACTCTTTGCGACCCCATGAATCCCAGCACGCCAGTCCTCCCTGTCCATCACCATCTCCAGGAGTTCACTCAGACTCACGTCCATCAAGTCCATGATGCCATCCAGCCATGTCATCCTCTGTCGTCCCCTTCTCCTCCTGCCCTCAATCCCTCCCAGCATCAGAGTCTTTTCCAATGAGTCAACTCTTCGCATGAGGTGGCCAAAGTACTGGAGTTTCAGCTTTAACATCATTCCATTCAAAGAAATCCCAGGGCTGATCTCCTTCAGAATGGACTGGTTGGATCTCCTTGAAGTCTAAGGGACTCCCAAGAGTCTTCTCCAACACCACAGTTCAGAAGCATCAATTCTTCGGCGTTCAGCCTTCTTCACAGTCCAACTCTCACATCCATACATGACTACTGGAAAAACCATAGCCTTGACTAGACGGACCTTAGTCGGCAAGTAATGTCTCTGGTTTGAATATACTATCTAGATTGGTCATAACTTTTCTTCCAAGGAGTAAGCGTCTTTTAATATCATGGCTGCAGTCACCATCTGCAGTGATTTTGGAGCCCCCCAAAATAAAGTCTGACACTGTTTCCACTGTTTCCCCATCTATTTCCCATGAGGTGATGGGACCAGATGCCATGATCTTCGTTTTCTGAATGTTGAGCTTTAAGCCAACTTTTTCACTCTCCTCTTTCGCTTTCATCAAGAGGCTTTTTAGTTCCTCTTCACTTTCTGCCATAAGGGTGGTGTCATCTGCATATCTAAGGTTATTGATATTTCTCCTGGCAGTCTTGATTCCAGCTTGTGTTTCTTCCAGTCCAGCATTTCTCATGATGCACTCTGCATATAAATTAAATAAGCAGGCTGACAATATACAGCCTTGACGCACTCCTTTTCCTCTTTGGATCCAGTCTGTGGTTCCATGTCCAGTTCTAACTGATGCTTCCTGACCTGCATACAGATTTCTCAAGAGGCAGGTTAGGTGGTCTGGTATTCCCATCTCTCTCAAAATTTTCCACAGTTTATTGTGATCCACACACAAAAGCTTTGGCATAGTCAATAAAGCAGAAATAGATGGTTTTTTTGGAACTCTCTCAGTTTTTCCATGATCCAGCAGATGTTGGCAGTTTGATCTATTAGGCAAGCGTCTGATCATTGTGAATAATTCAAATGATATATTAGCTTAATGGAGCAGAGTATACTGTAATCAAACCCAACCAGTAAGCAATCATAGAAGAGTTGGTGATGCAAACTGACTTTGAAATATAGGAAAGTTTTTACAGACTATAATGAAGAATTATTGCAGGAGTAAAAATATCAGAACAAAGGCACTGTGAATGCAAGCAGTGTTTTTTAAGTGAATGAAAAGTTATTTGAATTGGAAGGAAAGGGAGATCTATGGTTCTATTATCAGTGAACGTACTGCCATAAAAAACTGAAAAACACATTGGGACGATTTTGAAGGCTTGGGAGTGGCAGAAAGTCCACAATTTTAAACCAGCCTTTGCATGGAAAAAGGAAAAACTTTTTTATAAAACTTAATTCATTTTTTAATTGAAGGATAGTTGCTTTACAGAATTTTATGATTGTCTGTCAAACATCAACAAGAATCAGACACAGGTATACTTATGTCCAGGAAAAAATTTTTGATTAATAACCAATTATGCTACATCAAGGTATGAGAAGAGAAGGAACATTTTTAGATTTATAATATATAAAAATGTATATAAATGAATAGTGATGTTGGGAGGAAGAAGAAGAATATTCAAATTAAGGCTATACAGAGTATTGTGGTGTTTAAAAGCCACAGGAGGCACTGGATAACAAGAAAGAGGCCAATCCCAGTGTTCTCTGGAAAGAACTGAACTAATAATGTTCCTTTGGGAAAGTTATATTTTAATTCTGGTGAATATGTAATGATGACTATCATAGAAAGTAACATATACATATATCAATCACCATAAAGCAAAGAAATATGTAGAACAGGATGATGGAGACGTGTATTAAAAAAAAAAAAAAACTAGCAGAATAGAAATAGTAGTAGAAAAGTAAAATGCATTAGATGGTACTTTGTGCTTATACTTGTAGTAATGTCATTAAGTGTAGGTAGTAAGAAGGAATATAAACTATAGGGAGACAGATGAAAATGACAGAATTAGGACCAGGCTGATATTTTGTTTTTGGCGAGCTTTTGATGAATCTCAATTTTTAAACTAGAATCCTCTTTTTTTTGTGTGTGTGTGATAGGCATTATTCACTCATTGTCTAAATTTTGCTGTGATTTTTAATACTGTGATTATAGATAAAACTGTATGCCCTCTGACCTGGCGCTGGACAGCAAACACATAGTTCAGCTCCCACAACTATGCAAACTCAAATGAAGATGTTACAGAGTTACATGGAGAAGAGAAGAGGGAGGAGGGAAATAGAAGTGACCAGGAGGAGAAGAAGGGTAATCAAAAAAGGAGAGAGCAAGCTAACCAGTAATCACTTCCCTATGTGCTCTCCACGGTCTGGCTCCCTCAGAGATGTTCACAGAGTTACACAGAAAAGAGAAGAGGGAAGAAGGAGACAGAGGTATCCAGGAGGATAAAAGGGGGAATCAAAAGGAGAGAGACAGATCCAGCCAGTAATCAGTTCCCTAAGTGTTCTTCGCAGAGCAGAACACACAAAGAGATTCACAGAGTTGTGTAGAGAAGAGAAGGCGGAGGGAGGAGATAGAGGCGACCTGGTGGAGAAAAAGGTGAGTACAAAGGGGGAGAGAGCAGTCTGGCCAGTAATCTCAATCCCGTCAAAATGGGTGCTGAAGATTGGGTTCTTAAAGGTACAAAATTGACAACAAATACCAAAAAGCAAAGCTTAAAAATATAGAGTAGAGGTTGGATTCTCAAAAATATAATATTAAAGAAAAAAAGTCACAAAAATTATTTATATATATATATATATATATATATATATGTTTATATATATATATTGGACAAGGCAATGGCAACCCACTCCAATACTCTTGCCTGGAAAATCCCATGGACAGAGGGACCTGGTGGCTGAAGTCCATGGGGTCGCTAGGAGTCAGACACGACTGAGCTACTTCATTTTCACTTTTCACTTTCATGCTTGGAGAAGGAAATGGCAACCCACTCCAGTGTTCTTGCCTGGAGAATCCCAGGGATGGGGGAACCTGGTGGGCTGCCGTCTATGGGGTCGCACAGAGTCAGGCACGACTGAAGCGACTTAGCAGCAGTAGCAGCAGCAGCAGCAGTAGCAGTATGAAGTTTGCTTTAAAAAATAGGGTCTTTTTTTTTTTTTTTTTTTTTTTTTGCAATGTAATAGTAGTCATAGAAATGAAAATTAAAGGAGTAGTAGAGGACCTAAAAATTAATTTTTTTTTTTTAATTTAAAGAATGACAATAGTAAAAATATATCTAGGACTTTCTCTGGTGGTGTTGTGGACAGTGTAGGGTCAGTTCATTTTCAGATAGTTCCTTGATCTGGCTTATACTTCTCAAGATCTATAGGCCACTTCCTATGTTCAGTTCAGTTCAGTTCAGTTCAGTTCAGTCACTCAGTCGTGTCCGACTCTTTGCAACCCCATGAATCGCAGTATGCCAGGCCTCCCTGTCCATCACCAACTCCTGGAGTTCACCCAGACTCACGTCCATCGAGTCAGTGATGCCATCTAGCCATCTCAACCTCTGTCGTCCCCTTTTTCTCCTGCCCCCAATCCCTCCCAACATCAAAGTCTTTTCTAATGAGTCAACTCTTCACATGAGATGGCCAAAGTACTGAAGTTTCAGCTTTAGCATCATTTCTTCCAAAGAAATCCCAGGGCTGATCTCCTTCAGAATGGACCAGTTGGATCGCCTTGCAGTCCAAGGGACTCTCAAGAGTCTTCTCCAACACCACAGTTCAAAAGCATCAATTCTTCAGTGCTCAGCCTTCTTCACAGTCCAACTCTCACATCCATACATGACCACAGGAAAAACCATTGCCTTGACTAGACGGACCTTAGCCGGCAAAGTAATGTCTCTGCTTTTGAATATACTGTCTAGGTTGGTCATAACTTTTCTTCCAAGGAGTAAGTGTTTTTTTATTTCATGGCTGCAATCACCATAACTACAGGGTTTTAATCTATTGCACCTGTCACTTCTAAGGTGGTTCCCTCTGTTTTAGCTTCTTCTGTTGCTTGTCTCTTCAGTGTTTAATTTCCACCCTGTAACAATGGGGCAGTGGTGGACGCTTTTTTAGGTTCACTTGTTCAGTCATGCTGTGGGGAGGGAGAAATGCTACAAACAAATAACACCGGCGTGTGCTCGCAGTGTCTAGGCCACACTGGGTTTGCCCCCGTCATGGCGTGTGTGCTTTCCCAGTCTACAGTGCTCAGGCTCTAGGTTGCTCTGCTGGGAACTGTCTGAGGCAGGCCCTGGGTTGCCTGCACTTCTCAGGTCTAAGCCGCTCAGGTTCAGGTACTTGGGTACTCCTCAAAGGTGCAGACTCAGTTGGGCCTGTGTTTTGTGCCCTTCCCAGGTCCGAACCGCTCAGGTGACCAGGTGTTTGGTGAGTGTGGTCTCTGCAACTTATTTCCTCCCCTGTCCCTGCTGGTTGGTTTTCTGGGTGTACAACTGGCGCACCTTCTCAGGAACATGTTGACCATCCAGAATCCCAAGAAGTCTTGGTTAGCAACAAAGTCTGCTTGCAGTTTGGTTGATAATGCCTCTCTGGGGCCACAGTTGCCCCCTTCCTGCTCTGGCTGCCCTTGCCTGCCTGTCTCCAGTGGGGGATGGGCGGGTCTGCAGCTTGCTAGCTCTAGTCAGTCCTTTGTCCTGTGAGCAGGCCTGTCAGTGTCTTAGGTTAGGGCTTTTCACAGGGTAGCTGTCCCACAGTCTGGTTTGCTATCTCAAGTTAGTTCCCTCAGATTGGCCTCAGGGCATTCAGGCCCTGTCCTTACTCTAAGCAATGCAGCCCGAGCCTCCCTGCCCAGCCCCCACTTGCTAGTGGCGGATGCATGTGTCTGCACTGCTTCTCCACTGGGAGTTGCTATTGGGCATGTAATCTGTGGGTTTTAATTATTTGTTTATTTTTCCTCCCAGTTATGTTGCCCTCTGAGGTTCCAAGTCTCGCCACAGACTCAGCAGTGAGAGTGTTTCCTGGTGTTTAGAAACTTCTTTTTTAAGACTCCCTTCCTGGGATGGATCTCCATCCCTACCTCTTTTGTCTATCTTTTTATCTTTTATATTTTTTCCTACCTCCTTTCAAAGACAATGGGCTACTTTTCTGGGTTCCTGATGTCTTCTGCCGGTGTTCAGGAGTTGTTTTGTGGAATTTATTCAGTGTTCAAATGTTCTTTGATGCTCATCACTGACAATTATTAGAGAATTTCAGTGTCTGTATTTTAAGATTATACTGTTGGCATTGGATTATCAAATTTGAGACAGATTCTGAATTTCTGTGCATAACCATAGTAGTTGAATTTATGAAAGGGTGAATGGAATTGTCAAATAACAAGAATGTGAGAGTAGAATACATGTGGAAATTTATATATATTGAGAAGTGCAAATAGGAAGTGCCATCAGCAAAGAAAATGTAAAAGGGTAGATTATAAAAGTGAGAGAAAAATATTTATGCTGTAATTGAAATACAAGTGAGGAGAATTAGAGTGAGAGAATCCAAGAGCGAGAGATAGAGGTGTCAAGTGAGAAAAGTGAATATACATTTTACAAAACTGTGTAAACTTGAGTCATCACATGTGATCAGTGAAAGTGAAATTTCAGTGATATGGTGGCCTTGTTAAATCTAGATTAGGTATCATGGAATTATTTAGATTATTATGTATCAAGGAATTAAAACTATGATATAATAGTAATAATAATCTACTCATTTCCTCTATAATACAAGTTTAATTATTATTAGCTTTACATTTCAGATAATTTCTAATAATTTCCAAATATTACAATGTAAAATATTTTGCTGTTCATATGGAACAAAGACTCAGCATCTATGTGAATTATACATAACAAGAACATACATGTCTTTCCTTTACTTTTGTAAAATTTTCACCCTCTTTGCTCTCAGCATAAATTAGCTCCTGACTGCATTGGAGCTGATCACCTTGCCATGCCCATGGTTATATTGGCTTCAAATCCTTTTCACAAATAAGTTTTAAGGTGTTCTTTCTGCTGAAATTTTCATATGTTGTCACCCTGTAGCAGATGGCTGAGGAGTCTAATCAAGAGATTTTGTACAAATCAACAAAAATCTCTGGCCAGAATCCATAGTTATTGAGGGAAAAAAGAGTCCTGAACCATATGTTCCAGTATCCTGCATACCATGCTGGTAGGAAGTTTGTACATCATTTAATCATCCTGTTCCATATTACACCATAATCCTCACTGTGTCAGCAGCTCCTTACTTAATGCAGCTGAAGTCAACCCCTCTGCATTAAAAAAACTACATAGGTTTTTTAATACAATGAAGTATCTCTTTCTTTCTATTATGGTCGATATGCCCTTAATGAAGTTATGTATGTAGTTTTCAAGTTTTGTTCCTTCAATGGACTTACATAAATGCACCTCAACATCCATTACTTCCAAAGCATAAAATACAACGTGTTTTTGACAAAGCAAATGCATGATCCAGGTCAAATTCTAACATGAGCTGACCTGTAGACATATACATATTTTGTTTTTCTAAAAACAACCAAGATTAGTATATCACTATATATATTATAAAGGCATCAGCAGCTTTAAATAAATTTGACTTTCTGGGCAGTAGACTTAAAAGCAGCTAAAACATATCTCTGATTATACTTTAATTTACATGTAAAGTTATGTAATTGCTGTATTGCAATGAGGCAGGGTTATTATACAGCAAATTGTATGTGATAGTTTATATCTGCTCAAATAGCTCCAACATTTTTTTAAAGTGACCTTAAATATAAATCAATTTCAAAGCATTTAAACATTGAGACTTGCATTTGAACCTACTTTCCTCCTACATATCTTAACAACAAAACATAAATTAACTACATAACTACATAGAATCAAAAGCACACATAAATTTCAATCTATACACATTCTGTTCCTAGAACTTGCATCATAATTTAGTTCTTGTAAAGCGAATGATGCTTTCTCATAAAGAGAGCTATAGAATTGCAGGAGTTTGCATTCCTCACACATTCCTCTATATAAAATGATAGGATCAATAACTGCTTTTAAAGCAGAGATACAGCAACTCTAGCTTTTTCAGGAATCTAGAATAGTACGATTTGGTATAAGTCCCATAGGATGGACATATAATAACTTTTACATATATATATAATTATATATTACATACATATAATTATGTATATAATCATATAATATTTTTACATATAATTATATATAATTACTTATATAATTATATTAATATATATTATAAACTTCACTTATATCTCTTTTCCAATGTACAAAAAGGAAAAACACTATGCTTCTATCATAAATTTGATCCATTAGAATACACATGATAGACATTAAAAGGCACTTAATAGTGCTTTTATTCTCCTATAGAAGTCTTTTATAAAACTGTCCATGTAAAAGTAGATGCTGTTCAAGGAAGTCTGAACTGATTCCCATTTTCCTCTAAGTAAATGTACTTTTACTTGGAAGAAGCATTTAAAATCTTTCAGCTGACCTTAATTTTTTTATTAAATATATATATACATCTTATTAAAGATATATATCTTAAGGATATCTTATATATATCTTAAAAAATCATATATGTATCTTCTCACACAAAAGACCAAGAAGAAATTAACAGGAAAACCTTGAAGGGAGCAAACAAGAGTGCCAAGGAGGTGAACATTGTTTATGGAGCAGTAGAATTATTAATTTTTTCAGACCGCAGGTCAAATATATTTTAAAAAAATGGGGGGCGAGGAAGAGGTGCTGAGCAAAGGAGTGATCAGAATGAGAGATATTAGTATCTTTGAAATTAAAAATATTATAAAAGTTAATATGTAACAAAAAGGTTTGGGAAATTATCTGGTAAGATAATTTTTTTAGAAAAGTTTTAAATTTCAGAGACATTGTATTTTAAAAATTAGGTGATTAGTCCAGCAATATAAGTGGCAGATGCATAAAGATGCAGAGGGGCTGGACTTACAAGGTATACATTGGTGATATTGTAGGTTTAGTTCCAGACCACTGCAGTAAATTGAATATTACAACAAAGAATTGCTCAGGCAAACAAAGTGATTAATCACCAATTATACTAAATATCCATAATTAAATGAGTTTCAGTTTTCTTAACAGAAATGTTAGAGGCAAGAAAAGGAAAATGCCTTCAAAACGTTGAGAGAAAATTACCTTAAATCTAATAATCTGTATTCTCAGGACATGCACATAATTGTGAGAGCAAGATTTGCAGAAAAGATTTTGATGATGTAAAGGATCATTATTAAGGATCATCTTTGTCAAAGTAGTAGTGCAAATTATAGTAAGTAGAAAATGAATTAAAAATAGAGAAATAGAGGATGATTGACACTATTTTATTTTCTACAAGTTCAGTTATATGACACATAAAGAGATAAATTGTTATAGAAATAGGAGTAGATATAAGATTGAAGAAAAATTGAATTGGAAGGTTGTTTTTAGTAAGTTAGAAGTTGACCACAGCTTAGTGATCAGTCACTTACTGGTCAGTAGGTAATCTCAAGTTCTTTGTACCCTTACGATCTACAGCATTTACCATTGGATCTGTCTGTGGCTCATAAACAGATTTCTTTTTTTTTTTCCCATAAAAAATGTTTCTCTTTTTAATGTCATATTGAAAAATTATAAATAATTATAGTCATATACTTGGCAGAGTTTTACTTTTTCTATTACTGATTTTTTTAAAAAATATTTTATGTTGGAGTGGAGCTGATTAACAACGTTTTGATCACTTCAGGTGAACAACAAAGGGACTCAACCATATATAATACATATGTATCCATTCTTCCCCAAGTTCCCCTCCCATCCAGGTTGCCACATAACATTGAGTAGAGTTCCCTATGCTATAGAGTAGGACCTTATTGGTTATTCATTTTAAATATACATGTGCTTATATGTAAATCTTAAACTCCCAAATTATCCCTCCATTTCATCAAAGTTCAAGAAATGTACTAGGTTTTTTTTTTTTTTTTCCATTTTTTAAATGATTTTTTTTGAATTTTGGACTCTGAGGGAGAGGGAGAGGGTGGGATGATCTGGGAGAATGGCATTGAAACATGTATACTATCATGTAAGAAATGAAAAAAAAAAGTACTAGTTTTAACACATTTGGCTCAGAGGTATCCTTTACCGTCACGCTTGTAAGCCTTCATACTTATAAATGCAGACAGATTTCCAGCTACTAGGATGCATATGATTTTATCAGACCTTTCCTTGACTGTTTCTTTCTTGACCTTTCTTGACTGTCTCTTTTAAATTTCTGTCCATCTACATTTAAAATTTTAAAAAAAGTTTTCTTTCAATCTTTAAACTTCATATTTTGTATTGGGGTAGAGTATCAGTTCAGTTCAGTAGCTCATTCATGTCCGATTCTTTGTGACCCCATGAATTGCAGCACGCCCAGGCCTCCCTGTCCATCACCAACTCCCAGAGTTCACACAAAATAATGTCCATTGAGTCGATGATGCCATCCAGCCATCTCATCCTCTGTAGTCCCCTTCTCCTCCTGTCCCCAATCCCTCCCAGCATCAGAGTCTTTTCCAATGAGTCAGCTCTTTTCATCAGGTGGCCAAAGTATTGGAGTTTCAGCTTTAACATCAGTCCTTCCAAAGAACACCCAGGACCAATCACCTTCAGAATGGACTGGTTGGATCTCCTTGCAGTCCAAGGGACTTTTAAGAGTCTTCTCCAACACCACAGTTCAAAAGCATCAATTCTTCGGAGCTCAGATTTCTTCACAGTTCAACTCTCACATCCATACATGACCACTGGAAAAACCATAGTCTTGACTAGACAGACTTTGTTGGCAAAGCAATGTCTCTGCTTTTGTATATGCTATCTAGGTTGGTCATAACTTTCCTTCCAAGGAGTAAGCGTCTTTTAATATCATGGCTGCAGTCACCAACTGCAGTGATTTTGGAGCCCAAAAACATAAAGTCTGACATGGTTTCCACTGTTTACGCATCTATTTACCATGAAGTGATGGGACCAGATACCATGATCTTCGTTTTCTGAATGTTGAGCTTTAAGCCAACTTTTTCACTGTCCCCTTTCACTTTCATCAAGACGCTTTTTAGTTCCTCTTCACTTTCTGCCATAAGGGTGGTGACATCTGCATATCTGAGGCTACTGATATTTCTCCTGGCCATCTTGATTCCAGCTGTGTTTCTTCCAGCCCAGCATTTCTCATGATGTACTCTGCATAGAAGTTAAATAAACAGGGTGACAATATACAGCCTTGATGTGCTCCTTTTCCTATTTGGAACCAGTCTGGTTTCTGTGTCCAGTTCTAGCTGTTGCTTCCTGACCTGCATATAGGTTTCTCAAGAGGCAGATCAAGTGGTCTGGTATTTTCATCTCTCTCAGAATTTTCCACAGTTTATTGTGATCCACAAAGTCAAAGGCTTTGGCATAGTCAATAAAGCAGAAATAGATGTTTTTCTGGAACTCTCTCACTTTTTCCATGATTCAGCAGATGCTGGAAATTTGATCTCTGGTTCCTCTGCCTTTTCTAAAACAAGCTTTAACATCTGGAAGTTCACAATTCACATACTGCTGAAGCATGGCTTGGAGAATTTTGAGCATTGATAGCATGTGAGATAAGTGCAATCATGCAGTAGTTTGAGCATTCTTTGGCGTTGCCTTTCGTTGAGAGTATAGCTGATTAACAATGGTGTGATAGTTTCAGATTAACAGCATAGTGTCTGTTCATTTACATACTGAGTAACAGAGTTAATTGACTCTGAACACTAGTAACCTAAATGGGAGATGGTGAGACTGGGGAGAATGAACATACTAAATTGTTTCTACTGCTCATCCAAACTAGGTTTTTCATAACAGGGATTTAGCAGATTAGCATGTGACTCAAACTGAGTCCATTCTGTATACTTCTCACTATACAGACCTGGGAAGGTTGGTCTCCACCAGTCCTTGGTTTTGCCCCCGCCACTTGCCTTGAGAACTCCATGAACAGTAGGAGAAGGCAAAATGATAGGATACCAAAAGAGGAACTCCCCAGGTCATTAGGTGCCCAATATGCTACTGGAGATCAGTGGAGAAATAATTCCAGAAAGAATGAAGGGAGGGAGCCAAAGCAAAAAAAATACCCAGTTGTGGATGTGACTGGTGATATAAGCAAGATCTGATGCTGTAAAGAGCAATATTGCATAGGAACCTGGAAAATCAGGTCCATGAATCAAGGCAAATTGGAAGTGGTCAAACAAGAGATGGCAAGGGTGAACGTCGATATTCTAGGAATCAGCAAACTAAAATGGACTGGAATGGGTGAATTTAACTCAGATGACCATTATATCTACTACTGCGGGCAGGAATCCCTCAGAAGAAATGGAGTAGCCATCATGGTCAACAAAAGAGTCCGAAATGCAGTACTTGGATGCAGTCTCAAAAACGACAGAATGATCTCTGTTCATTTACAAGGCAAACCATTCAATATCACAGTTATCCAAGTCTATGCCCCAACAAGTAACACTGAAGAAACTGAAGTTGAATGGTTTTATGAAGACCTACAAGATCTTTTAGAACTAACACCCAAAAAAGATGTCCTTTTAATTATAGGGGACTGGAATACAAAAGTAGGAAGTCAAGAAACACCTGGAGTAACAGACAAAATTGGCCTTGGAATGTGGAATGAAGCAGGGCAAAGACTAATAGAGTTTTGCCAAGAAAAGGCACTGGTCATAGCAAACACCCTCTTCCAACAACACAAGAGAAGACTCTACACATGGACATCACCAGACGGTCAACACCGAAATCAGATTGATTATATCCTTTGCAGCCAAAGATGGAGAAGCTCTATACAGTCAACAAAAACAAGACCAGGAACTGACTGTGGCTCAGATCATGAAGTCCTTATTGCCAAATTCAGACTTAAATTGAAGAAAGTAGGGAAAACCGCTAGACTATTCAGGTATGAACTAAATCAAGTCCCTTATGATTATACAGTGGAAGTGAGAAATAGATTTAAGGGGCTGGATCTGATAGATAGAGTGCCTGATGAACTATGGAATGAGGTTCGTGACATTGTAAAGAAGACAGGGATCAAGACCATGCCCATGGAAAAGAAATGCAAAAAAGCAAAATGGCTGTCTGGGTAGGCCTTACAAATAGCTGTGAAAAAAAGAGAAATGAAAATCAAAGGAGAAAAGGAAAGATATAAGCATCTGAAAGCAGAGTTCCAAAGAATAGCAAGAAGCAATCAATGCAAAGAAATAGAGGAAAAGAACAGAATGGGAAAGACTAGAGATCTCTTCAAGAAAATTAGAGATACCAAGGGAACATTTCATGCAAAGATGGGCTCGATAAAGGACAGAAATGGTATGGACCTAACAGAAGCAGAAGATATTAAGAAAGGTGGCAAGAATACACGGAATAACTGTACAAAAAAGATCTTCACGATCCAGGTAATCATGATGATGTGATCACTAATCTAGAGCTAGACATCCTGGAATGTGAAGTCAAGTGGGCCTTAGAAAGCATCACTACAAACAAAGCTAGTGGAGGTGATGGAATTCCAGTTGAGCTGTTTCAAATCCTGAAAGATGATGCTGTGAAAGTGCTGCACTCAATATGCCAGCAAGTTTGGAAAACTCAACAGTGGCCACAGGACTGGAAAAGGTCAGTTTTCATTCCAATTCCAAAGAAAGGCAATGCAAAAGAATGCTCAAATACCGCACAATTGCACTCATCTCACATGCTAGTAAAGTAATGCTCAAAATTCTCCAAGCCAGGCTTCAGCAATACGTGAACCGTAAACTTCCAGATGTTCAAGCTGGTTTTAGAAAAGGCAGAAAAACCAGAGGTCAAATTGCCAACATCGACAGCATCGTGGAAAAAGCAAGAGAGTTCCAGAGAAACCTCCATTTCTGCTTCATTGACTATGCCAAAGCCTTTGACTGTGTGGATCACAATAAATGTGGAAAATTCTGAAAGAGATGGGAATACCAGACCACCTGACCTGCCTCTTGAGAAATCTGTATGCAGGTAAGGAAGCAACAGTTAGAACTGGTCATGGAAAAACAGACTGGTTCCAAATAGGAAAAGAGGTATGTCAAGGCCGTATATCGTCACCCTGCTTATTTAACTTGTATGCAAAGTACATCATGAGAAACGCTGGACTGGAAGAAACACAAGCTGGAATCAAGATTGCCAGGAGAAATATCAATAACCTCAGATATGCAGATGACACCACCCTTATGGCAGAAAGTGAAGAGGAACTAAAAAGCCTCTTGATGAAAGTGAAAGAGGAGAGAGAAAAAGTTGGCTTAAAGCTCAACATTCAGAAAATGAAGATCATGGTATCTGGTCCCATCACTTTGGGAAATAGATGGTGAAACAGTAGAAACTGTGTCAGACTTTATTTTTTTGGGCTCCAAAATCACTGCAGATGGTGACTACAGCCATGAAATTAAAAGACGCTTACTCCTTGGAAGAAAAGTTATGAGCAACCTAGGTAGTATATTCAAAAGCAGAGACATTACTTTGCTGACTAAAGTCCGTCTAGTCAAGGCTATCAGTTTTCCTGTGGTCATGTATGGATGTGAGAGTTGGACTGTGGAGAAGGCTGAGCACTGAAGAATTGTTGTGTTTGAACTGTGGTGTTGGAGAAGACTCTTGAGAGTCCCTTGGACTGCAAGGAGATCCAAGCAGTCCATTCTGAAGGAGATCAGCCCAGGGATTTCTTTGGAAGGAATGATGCTAAAGCTGAAGCTCCAGTAATTTGGCCACCTCATGTGAAAAGTTGACTCATTGGAAAAGACTCTGATGCTGGCAGAGATTGGGGGCAGGAGGAGAAGGGGACGACCCAGGATTAGATGGCTGGGTGGCATCACGTACTTGATGGACGTGAGTCTGAGTGAACTCTGGGAGATGACCATGGACCAGGAGGCCTGGTGTACTGTGATTCATGGGGTCGCAAAGAGTTGGACAGGACTGAGTGACTGAACTGAACTGCACTGAACTGAACCTAAATTAATCTCTGTAATAGGACACAATGGGTTGTGAGTGGATATAGATGCTGCCCTTGGCAGAGAGGTCTCATCCTCTCTCTTGTTACCAAATACCTGTAGATTCTGTTAAGTAAATATTTTATACTTCTTATATGCTCTTTGGTCAATTTCCATAGCTTTAATCGACTATCTTAGATAATTGTGATGAGGTTAATTGTTGTTTGGGGGTACAGGATTAACTCACAGATATCCTACATTTATGATAGCAGATTTGAGGAAGAAGGAGGAAATATGCACTTGTCAAAGAGAATAATAAGAAACAGAAATTCCAGGGACACATAAATGAACAAGAACTGAGCTATAAAGCAGAGCTTAAATTTGCAGACAATGTAATTTTGGTGAAACAATTTTAGAGATAACATATTTTATTTTCCAAGAGTGATCAGTGTTGTTTTGAAAGGATGTATCTGTTGGATAGACAGATTAATCTTTGACTAGAAAGGATGTAGATTTATCAGAAAAATACTTCAGGAAAAGAAAATGGTTGGAAAATATAAGTATAAGCAAATTACTGAATCAAGATAATAAATTTTATAAGAAAGAACACAGATAAGAAAAATGTTGAAATATGAAGAGAAAAACTTGTGAAGATATTCATGATCTCTGAAATCTCAGTGTAATTACTTTAGAGGAATCCCAGTTTGTCTTCAAAAGTATTCCCAGAGTAATTTCTGTTAATGATAAAACCTATGATATGTCCTTAAGAACAGCAACTGTTTCTGTCATTTAAAACTTGTCATTGTACATGAAATCATCAAGCAATTAAACAGGAAGTTTTGTTGGAATGATTTTCAATAGGTATTAAATCATCAAAAGGCCTTAATGACCACAATTTCCTTGTCCGCACAATTATACCATTTCTTTAGTCTCAATGTTTCTTCCCTGTCTCAAATCTCACTCTTATAACACCAAATCACTGTGTACTATAATCAGGCAGTTTGTAGGAAAGGGGTGCGCTATGCTGTCAGTTGTCAACTTTCTATTTCAGTTACTCAGTTTGAATGTTTCCTCTGCATTGCATTGCAAAGAAGAGCTCAGAAATCTTGTTTCCCAGGTCTCCCTTCATTCTATGGTTCCAGATTAGAGTTGCCTCTGAGAGTAACAAAAGTATTTCAAAGTTGGGAATAGGAAAAGCTACTTTTCTTGAGATGTCACAGAACTAGCACATGGGTTTCTCTCTATTCTTTGTAAGCACTCTATTTTTGACACCTTTTAAGGTGGTAGGGGATTTTCCCAACAACTTTTGAGAAGTTGATTCAATATTCCACAATGAAGTCATCAGTGAATATTGCCCACCTTGACATTCACTCTCCCAGCTCTTTCACACTTTTAAATAAGTCCAACCTCAGATGTATGTTGAATTCCTTTATATCTGTAGTACTTCAAATGGCTCTGTGTTCCTGGAAAGTCCCAGATCGATTCAAAGGATGCTTACTGGTAGGGTGGTTATGTCAAAATATATGTCCCATGTTAGCTTAATTATTACAAATTGCTAGACTTGTTACTTTGATGGCACAGGAGATACTACTGTCAGAAATGATTCGGACTTGTGAACTGTAGTGTTGAAGATTCTTGAGAATCCCTTGGACTGCAAGGAGGTCAAACCAGTCAATCCTAAAGGAAATCAGTCTTGAATATTCATTGGAAGGACTGATGCTGAAGCAGAAGCTCCTGTACTTTGGCCACGTGATGAGAAGAACTGACACATTTGGAAAGACCCTGATGCTGGGAAAGATTGAAGGCAGGAGAAGAAGGGGACAGCAGAGGGTGAGATGAGTGGATGGCATCACCGACTCAATGTACATGAATTTGAACAAGCTCCAGTATTTGGTGATGGACAGGGAAGCCTGGCATACTGCAGTCCATGGGGTTGCAAAGAGTCAGACATGACTGAGCGACTGAACTGAACTGACTTGACTTTAAATTAAAACAATCAAACCCACTAAAAACATATTTATTTGTTCAAGTTTGATCATGTGGAATACATGGAAGTTTCAAGGAAAGCTAAATTATTGGCAGGGGCATAGAATCAATTTTTTAAAAGAAGGAAATCCTCCCATGGAAGATAGTTAAACAAACAAACTCATAAGCATTATAACAACACACTTTCTTCTTAAGTAACACAACGGAGAGGAAAGCACAGTGGTTAAGAGCATGTATACTCTGTAACCAAATGGACGGTTTGGTTTGTCTTCATACTAATCTAGCGGTTTTCTTAACCTTTGTACATTAGTTTCTTCATCTGTAAACTGGAGTAAATAATAGTATTTACCTCATAGAGTTGTTGTTAAAAATGAAAAGAATTTACCAGCATACCTTTTATGTTATCATATTTTGCTTTATTGTGCTTCACAGTAAAGCTTTTTTTTTTTTTTCCTGCAAATTGAGGGTTTGTGGAAACTCTGAGTGCAGCAAGTCTATGTGTGCCATTTTTCCAATAGCTTTTGCTCACTTTGTATTTTTGTGTCACATTTTTATAATTCTGGAAATATTTCAAAAAAAATTTTGAATTATTCTCTGTGAGCAATGATCTTTGATGTTACATAAAGATTACCACTCACTGCAGGCTCAGATAACAGGTAGCATTTTTAGCAAAAAAAAAAAAATTTTTTTTAATTTAAGGTATATACATTTTTGCTTTCTTGGTGACTCAGCGATAAAGAATTTGCCTGTCAATGCAGCAGCCTGGGGTTCAATCCCTGGGTTGGGAAAATCCCCTGGAGGAGGAAATGGCAACTCACTCTAGTATTCTTGCCTGAGAAATCCCATGGACAGAGGAACCTGGCAGGAGAGTGGGACATGACTAATCAACTGAATAAGATGTAAATTGTTTATACATAATGCTATTGCACACTTGATAGACTACATTAGTAGTATTAACATAACTTTTATGTGCCCTGGCGGGGGGGGGGGGGGGGGGGGGAATTGATGTGACTGCTTTATTGCAATATTAGATTTTTGTAATGGTTTGAAATCAAACCTGCAATATGTGTGAGCTTTGCCTGTACATAGTGAGTACATAGTAAATAGTACTTGGGGGCACAGGAAGAGCACAATAGGTTCTGTGCAAAAACTCGGATTTTTAGTTAAAATCTTTTTCAATCTGCAGTCTGTCTAAAGTTTTATTTAACTTACACATGACCAACAAATACAGTTATGAAATTATTGCAGTAATATATGATCTTTTTTGGGAAGGAATGCTCAAAACATAAGGTAGATCTTGATTTTGACATTTAGAACAGATAGTATTAATTTATAGAATATCTGGGTTTCCTGTGACACTTTTAATGATTAAACTGTGAGAGAGTTAATGCTTAGGTAGGATGATAAGAAGTCCAGGGTCCCCAGGGTTCTCAAGGAGGAGAAAAGGAGGTTGTTGTTGTTTTTCTACATTCCTTAGTCTTAGTCACATAACACTTTTTTTTAAGCTCACAGCTAATGATTACACAACAAAACAACTCATCTTGGTCAAGGATATGTTTTTCTTTAAAATCTGTACCAATGATTATAGAACAACAAAAATATTCTACTCAAGGACATGTTTCTCCTTCTTAAGAGCCTTCTGACTAATACTGTCATCTTAAAGTGTGTGTTGTGGGAGTGGGTCTGATATAATTTTTCTATTGTTAGTTCTAATCCTGTTATCTTAAAATGTAAATTGTGAGAGTGAGTCTGGTAAGACCTTTACAACCTTGAGACATTTTTTTGATTTATTGTTAATAACCAATTGAAAAGGTATACAGCTCCCTTGCTAAGACTAGGGAGTGGGGCACTCTGTCCCCCTTCTGATGTCTATGTCAGAAACTTTCTCTATCCCTATTTATACTTTAATAAAACTCTGCTACACAAAGCTGTTGAGTGATCAAGCCTGGGCCCTGGGCAGAAAGCTAAATCATTGGAGATCAGGAATCTGACACTATAAGCTATCAACTGTAGCCACCTTCTACACCTCCACTGGATTCATGTTATTAGAAATTAAATACATTCTAGATAGCTGGAAACATTCTACAGATAGCTGGGGCCCTAAAATCCACAAGTCACATCTCAGCTGCAGCAACCTCTGACATTTTGTGTACATCATTGTTTATTCTAGGATTTAGCAATTTATCTCTCTCTCTCTTTCTCTTTTTAATTTGTATTACCTGATGTTTAAGCAAGAGAGGAAACACGAATGGAAAAATGTAACTGAAGTGACCTTCATATCTCTTCTAGGCTTTGCTAAATTTAAACTTGCATGGAAAGTGCCAAATGCATCACAGTCTAGCCCGCTGGTTGCTGACATGTGTTTTTGACTTCGATTTTAAAATATGTCATAGGTTCAAAAAATGTGAAAATGGAACATAATATCTTAGAATGAAAAAGGACAATGATTTCACAATAATCTTATTTGACTTTATAAACTACTGAAGTAAGAATTATTTGGCAGAGGACAAAGCAGTGAATTGTGAGGATGAACTTGGAATATATTCTCATTCTATAGTATTGTCTCCCAAAGGTAGGGCCTCCAAATATCACATTTGAGATTTAGAGTGTCAACATAGGAATTTTGAAGGGACACTGACATTCAATCCGTGGTGTGCTTGTATATGTATGAATTAGCACAGACAAAGTATATAAAATGTATTTTACATGTTTTTATATAAAAAAAGCACTCCACCAACTAAGAATGGCCAGGCACCACCACCCACAGACTCGAGAAAGGGCTATCAATTTGTCAAGCCTGTGTGGGTCCAGACGAGGTGAGATTTCCCCTTTTGAGTGAAATTAAGCTGCAGGCTCCACTCCTAGAATATTCTTGCCTGGGAAATCCCATGGACAGAGGAGCCTGGCTAGCTGCAGTCCATGGGGATGAAAAGAATCAGAAACAACTGATTAAGCACATGCTTAAAAAAATATACAGTTCTAAGAGTTATATTGTGATAAAAGTACAAAATCAGAGTTCATGTGTTTGTAAGTTGGCCCACAGTGTGGACCTTAAGTGCTATAGACCAAATGTCTGTCACCTTCCTAAGTTCTTATGTTAAAACCCTAATCCTCATTTAGGATTGGATTAAATTATTAGCTCCTTGTGGCACAATCAATGCAACTGCAAAAACAGGAAGAGAAAAGAAGTCTCTCTGTGAGGACACAGGAGAAAGACAGCTGTCTACAAACCAGGAAGAAAGGCCACACCAGATTCTGACCACGCGGGGACCTCAATCTCAGACTTCTCAGCCTTCAGACTGTGAGAATACTTTTCTGTTGTTTCAGCCACTGAGTCTATGGTTTCCTATAACAGATCAAACTAAGGCATAAAGTAACAATAAACACAAAGAATCTTAAATCAGACCTAAAGTTTTAGCCATATAACCTGAGAATGAAAATCGTTAGTCACTCAGTCATGTCTCTTGTGACCCTGTGGACCTGATAGGTTCCTCTGTCCATGGAATTATCCAGGCAAGAATACTGGAGTGCATTGCCATTCCCTTCTCCAGGGGATCTTCTCGACCCAGGGATCAAACCCAGGTCTGCATTGAAGGCAGATTCTTCACTGTTTGAGCCATCAGGAAAACCTGAGAGTGATCTTCTCTATAAGGTTTATGCTGGCCACATTTCATAATGTATTCTCAAAGAATCTTGGACATCATATTTTAAATTATGCTTCAAAGATTGTATTTTTATATTTTCTTAATATGTGATCAGTCAGTAACTTTTCTTATCTTTCCACAAATATTGAGAAGTTTCTGAAATAGCTTTTTTACAATTAATTCTTATGGAGTTTATTAGGCAAGATTTTGTTACATTATCCATTTTTTAGATTTTTTTGATGTGGGCCATTTTTAAAATGTCTATTGAACTTATTAAAATGTTGTTTATGTTGGTTATTTTCTGTTTTTTCTTTTGGTCATAAGCTATGCAATATCTTAGCTCCCTGACCAGGGATGGAATGTCACCCCCTGCATTGAAAGGCAAAGTCTTAACCACTGGACTGCCAGGGAGGTCCCACCATATCCATTTTTAGAGTTCATGTTTAGGACACGTTTTTTTCTTCTTTCGTACAACCATTTTCTCCAACCAAATAGCACATTTTACAGGAGCACTGACGTGCTTTTACACTTTTAGTTAGAGAAATCAAAGAAACATAAAAAGAAGCTTAACAAGAAAGAGCACAGAATAAAAACTCATATATGAGAAGACTCGACAGAATGGGCAGTAATCAGTAGCACACTGCCCATGGATTATTTTAATGTTCTTGGCTCTGTCAGTGCTTCAGTTCAGTTCAGTTCAGTTCAGTCACTCAATCGTGTCAGACTATTTGCGACACCATGAATCGCAGCACGCCAGGCCTCCCTGTCCATCACCAACTCCTGGAGTTCACTCAGACTCACGTCCATCGAGTCCGTGATGCCATCCAGCCATCTCATCCTCGGTCGTCCCCTTCTCCTCCTGCCCCCAATCCCTCCCAGCATCAGAGTCTTTTCCAATGAGTCAACGCTTTGCATGAGATGGCCAAAGTACTGGAGCTCCAGCTTTAGCATCATTCCTTCCAAAGAAATCCCAGGGCTGATCTCCTTCAGAATGGACTGGTTGGATCTCCTTGCAGTCCAAGGGACTCTCAAGAGTCTTCTCCAACACCACAGTTCAAAAGCATCAATTCTTCAGTGCTCAGTCTTCTTCACAGTCCAACTCTCACATCCATGCCTGACCACAGGAAAAACCATAGCCTTGACTAGACGGACCTTCGTCACCAAAGTAATGTCTCTGCTTTTGAATATACTGTCTAGGTTGGTCATAACTTTTCTTCCAAGGAGTAAGCGTCTCTTAATTTCATGGCTGCAATTACCATCTGCGGTGATTTTGGAGCCCAAAAAAATAAAGTCTGACACAGTATCTACTGTTTCTCCATCTATTTCCCATGAAGTAATGGGACCAGATGCCATGATCTTCGTTTTCTGAATGTTGAGCTTTAAGCCAACTTTTTCACTGTCCTCTTTCACTTTCATCAAGAGGCTTTTTAGCTCCTCTTCACATTCTGCCTTAAGGGTGGTGTCATCTGCTTATCTGAGGTTATAGATATTTCTCCTGGTAATATTGATTCCAGCTTTTGTTTCTTCCAGTCCAGCGTTCCTCATGATGTACTCTGCATATAAGTTAAATAAGCAGGGTGACAATATACAGCCTTGACGTACTCCTTTTCCTATTTGGATCCAGTCTGTTGTTCCATGTTCAGTTCCAACTGTTGCTTCCTGACCTACATACAGATTTCTCAAGAGGCAGGTCAGGTGTCCTGGTATTCTCATCTCTTTCAGCATTTTCCACATTTATTGTGATCCACACAGTCAAAGGCTTTGGCATAGTCAATAAAGCAGAAATACATATTTTTCTGGAACTCTCTTGCTTTTTGCATGATCCAGTGGATGTTGGCTATTTGATCTCTGGTTCCTCTGCCTTTTCTAAACCCAACTTGATCATCAGGAGGTTCACGGTTCACGTATTGCTGAAGCCTGGCTTCAAGAATTTTGAGCATTAATTTACTAGCATGTGAGATGAGTGCAATTGTGTGGTAGTTTGAGCATTCTTCGGCATTGCCTTTCTTTGGGATTGGAATGAAAACTGATCTTTTCCAGTCCTGTGGCCACTGCTGAGTTTTCCAAATTTGCTGGCATATTGAGTGCAGCACTTTCACAGCATCATCTTTCAGGATTTGAAACAGCTCAACTGGAATTCCATCACCTCCACTTGCTTTGTTTGTAGTGATGCTTTCTAAGGCCCACTTGGCTTCACATTCCAAGATGTCTGGCTCTAGATGACTGATCATACCATCATGATAATCTGGGTGTGAAATCTTTTTTGTACAGTTCTTCTCTGTCAGTGCTTACAAAGCAAAATTATTGTGTCCTCTAAACATAATTTTGGTCTAATGTTGCAGATTCACCGAGAGTTGCAAAGGAATACTGAGAATGTGGCATTCAGCAAGAATTATGATTCTTCCCAACAACTCTGGGTTGAATGCTTCTGGAATACAAAGTGAAGATTCACAAAACTGACACTTCCATTCTAATAATGCTTAATTATTGGGTATAATTTTGCAAAAGGGGGGAATCACTATTCTGAGAATGATTGCGTTGTTTAGTGGAAAAAGGAGATGATTTATCTTTTCAGTGAACTTTTTCTAAAAGCAATTCTATTTGTAGAAGCGATAGCTTGTGCCAGCTCATCACATAGCTTTGTTAGAAATCTTTACCATGGTTGGGATCTATTAATCTTCACAAGAAATACTGCCTTTAGTTATTAAAGCCATATCCTTTGTTTTTAGGTTATCACATAAATTGCTTCTTCTGAGGTGAGTTCATGATTCTGTCACTAATAACATCTCTAATTTTTCTTAGAAAAAATATAGCTAGTATGGTATTTACAACATTACTGTTAGATTTTGCTATCATAATGAATTTCCAAAAAAACCTTTCCAAAAAAACATGTTTCCTGAGTTTTAAATCAACACAATTTTAAAACTAACATCAACTTTGTAATAAAACTCATTTTATTAAAAAAAAATTATTTTTACTTTATTTTACTTTACAATACCGTATTGGTTTTGCCATACATTGACATGAATCTGCCACAGGTGTATACAAGCTCCCAATCCTGAATCCCCCTCCCACCTCCCACCCCATATCATCTCTCTGGATCATCCCCATGCCCCAGCCCCAAGCATCCTGTATCCTATATCGAACATAGGCTGGCGCTTCATTTCTTACATGATAGTATACATGTTTCAATGCCATTCTCCCAAATCATCCCACCCTCTCCCTCTCCCTCAGAGTCCAAAAGTCCGTTCTATACATCTGTGTCTCTTTTGCTGTCTCGCATGCAGGGTAATCATTACCATCTTTCGAAATTCCATAAACATGTGTCAGTATACTGTATTGGTGTTTTTCTTTTTGGCTTACTTCACTCTGTATAATCGGCTCCAGTTTCATTCACCTCATTAGAATGGATTCAAATGTATTCTTCTTAATGGCTGAGTAATACTTCATTGTGTATGTGTACCACAGCTTTCTTATCCATTCATCTGCTGATGGACATCTAGGTTGTTTCCATGTCCTGGCTATTATAAACAGTGCTGCAATGAACATTGGGGTACATGTGTCTCTTTCAGTTCTGGTTTCCTCGGTGTGTATGCCCAGCAGTGGGATTGCTGGGTCATAAGGCAGTTCTATTTTCGGTTTTTAAAGGAATCTGCACACTGTTCTCCATAGTGGCTGTACTAGTTTGCATTTCCACCAACAGTGTAAGAGGGTTTCCTTTTCTCCACACCCTCTCCAGCATTTATTGCTGGTAGACTTTTGGATCACTGCCATTCTGACTGGTGTGAAATGGCACCTCATTGTGGTCTTGATTTGCATTTCTCTAATAATGAGTGATGTTGAGCATCTTTTCATGTGTTTGTTAGCCATCTATATGTCTTCATTGGAGAAATGTCTGTTAAGTTCTTTGGCCCATTTTTTGATTGGGTCGTTTATTTTTCTGGAGTTGAGCTGCATAAGTTGCTTGTATATTTTTGAGATTAGTTGTTTGTCAGTTGCTTCATTTGCTATTGTTTTCTCCCATTCAGAAGGCTGTCTTTTCACCTTGCTCATAGTTTCCTTTGTTGTGCAGAAGCTTTTAATTTTAGTTAGATCCCATTTGTTTATTTTTGCTTTTATTTCCAGTATTCTGGGAGGTGGATCATAGAGGATCCTGCTGTGATTTATGTCGGAGAGTGTTTTGCCTATGTTCTCCTCTAGGAGTTTTATAGTTTCTGGTCTTACATTTAGGTCTTTAATCCATTTTGAGTTTATTTTTGTGGGGGGTGTTAGAAAGTGATCTAGTTTCATTCTTCTACGAATGGTTGACCAGTTTTCCCAGAACCACTTGTTAAAAAGATTGTCTTTACTCCATTGTATGTTCTTGCCTCCTTTGCCAAAGATAAGGTGTCCATAGGTGTGTGGATTTATCTCTTGGCTTTCTCTTTTCTTCCACTGATCTATATGTCTGTCTTTGTGCCAGTTCCATACTGTCATGATGACTGTGGCTTTGTAGTGGAGCCTGAAGTCAGGCCGGTTGATTCCTCCAGTTCCAATCTTCTTTCTCAAGATTGCTTTGGCTATTCGAGGTTTTTTGTATTTCCATACAAATCTTGAAATTATTTGTTCTAGTTCTGTGAAAAATACTGCTAGTAGCTTGATAGGGATTGCACTGAATCTGTAGATTGCTTTGGGTAGTATACTCATTTTCACTATATTGATTCTTCCCATCCATGAACATGGTATATTTTTCCATCTATTAGTGTCCCTTTTGATTTCTTTCATTAGTGTTTTATAGTTTTCCACATATAGGTCTTTAGTTTTTTTAGGTAGATATATTCCTAAGTATTTTATTCTTTTTGTTGCAACGGTGAATGGAATTGTTTCCTTAATTTTTTTTTTTTTCTACTTCTCAGTATTAGTGTATAGGAATGCAAGGGATTTCTGTGTGTTGATTTTATATCCTGCAACTTTATTATATTCATTGATTAGCTCTAGTAATTTTCTGGTGGAATCTTTAGGATTTTCTATGTAGAGGATCATGTCATCTGCAAACAGTGAGAGTTTTACTTCTTCTTTTCCAATTTGGATTCCTTTTATTTCTTTTTCTGCTCTGATTGCTGTGGCCAAAACTTCCAGAACTATGTGGAATAGTAGCAGTGAAAGTGGGCACCTTTGTCTTGTTCCTGACTAGGGGAAATGCTTTCAATTTTTCACCATTGAGGATAATGTTTACTGTGGGTTTGTCATATATAGCTTTTATTATGTTGAGGTATGTTCCTTCTATTCCTGCTTTCTGGAGAGTTTTTATCATAAATGGATGTTGAATTTTGTCAAAGGCCTTCTCTGCATCTATCGAGATAATCATATGGCTTTTATTTTTCAATTTGTTAATGTGGTGAATTACATTGGTTGATTTGCAGATATTTGTAATAAAACTCTTAAAAAGATTAAAATATAAAATTGAAACTGTGAGCTTCTAAAAGAAAAGTATATCCTTCATAATAAGAATAACCACAAAATAGAGTCATTAAATTATTTCGAGGACATGTTCACTAAAAGTAACATAGCTCGTACAAAGTATTAAGTATTTAAATGTCATCATTATTTAGATATGTACATTTACATAGATGCAGATACATATATATTTATATACATGTATGCTGCTGCTGCTGCTGCTGCTGCTGCTGCTGCGTTGCTTCAGTCATGTTTTACTCTGTGCGACCCCGTGGATGGCAACCCACCAGGCTCCCCCGTCCCTGGGATTCTCCAGGCAAGAACACTGGAGTGGGTTGCCATTTCCTTCTCCAATGCATGAAAATGAAAAGTGAAAGAGAAGTCACTCAGTCGTGTCCAACTCCTTGCGACCTCATGGACTGCAGCCCACCAGGCTACTCCATCCATGAGATTTACCAGGCAAAAGTACGGGACGGAGTTGCCATTTCCTTCTCTTCCTTCTATGCACACATGTGTATATGTATATGGGTGTATATATGTATATGTGTATATATATATGTAAAACACAGACATTTTAACTAAGAAAATATTTATGGGAGACTATGACCATTAATTTCCACTGCTTCTAAGTCCTTCTATTAGTCCACTACTATTGTCCATTAGTCTATTAGTCCACTACCCATCTTCCATTATTTCTGCCCTCTTATTGGTACTTCTTCAGCATTCATATGTGCCTACCATGGGAGGATAACAAATGGGTTCACATAAGCTTCAATGTATTCCGTATTTGAGTACAAACTATAGTGATTAATTTGAAAATGGGAATGATTTAATGGCAAAAATGAACCATTGATATATGTGTGCATACACACACAAGTGTTCATACATATATATAAATAGTTCATAGTTCAGTCACTCAGTCGTGTCCGACTCTTTGAGACCCAATGAATTGCAGTACGCCAGGCCTCCCTGTCCATCACCAACTCCTGGAGTTCACTCAGACTGACATACATTGAGTCGGTGATGCCATCCAGCCATCTCATCCTCTGTCGTCCCCTTCTCCTCCTGCCCCCAATCCCTCCCAGCATCAGAGTCTTTTCCAATGAGTCAACTCTTCACATGAGGTGGCCAAAGTACTGGAGTTTCAGCTTTAGCATCATTCCATCCAAAGAACACCCAGGGCTGATCCCCATCAGAATGGACTGGTTGGATCTCCTTGCAGTCAAAGGGACTCAAAGAGTTTTCTCCAACACCACAGTTCAAAAGTATCAATTCTTTGGCACTCAGCTTTCTTCAGAGACTAACTCTAACATCCATACATGACCACTGGAAAAACCATAGCCTTGACTGGACTGACCTTTGTTGGCAAAGCAATGTCTCTGCTTTTCAACATGCTATCTAGGTTGGTCATAACTTTTCTTCCAAGGAGTAAGCGTCTTTTAATTTAATGGCTGCAGTCACCATCTGCAGTGATTTTGGAGCCCCCCAAAATAAAGTCTGACACTGTTTTCACTGTTTTCCCATCTATTTCCCATGAAATGAAGGACCAGATGCCATGATCTTTGTTTTCTGAATGTTGAGGTTTAAGCCAACTTTTTCGCTCTCCTCTTTCACTTTCATCAAAGGGCTTTTTAGTTCCTCTTCACTTTCTGCCATAAGGGTGGTGTCATCTGCATATCTGAGGTTATTGATATTTCTCCCAGCAGTCTTGATTCCAGGTTGTGCTTCTTCCAGTCCAGCATTTCTCATGATGTACTCTGCATATAAGTTAAATAAGCAGGGTGACAATATACAGACTTGATGTACTCCTTTTCTATTTGGAACCAGTATGTTGTTCCATGTCCAGTTCTAACTGTTGCTTCCTTATGTGAATATAGATTTCTCAAGAGGCAGGTCAGGTGGTCTGGTATTTCCATCTCTTTCAGCATTTTCTATAGTTTATTGTGATCCACACAGTCAAAGGCTTTGCTATAGTCAATAAAGCAGAAATAGATGTTTTTCTAAAACTCTCTTGCTTTTTGCATGATCCAGCAGATGTTGTCAATTTGATCTCAGGTTCCTCTGCCTTTTCTAAACCCAACTTGAACATCTGGAAGTTCACAGTTCACTTATTGCTGAAGCCTGGCTTGGAGAATTTTGAGCATTACTTTACTAGCATGTGAGATGAGTGCAATTGTGCAGTAGTTTGAGCACACTTCACAACAAAATGAGCAATCAAGTGATTGAAAATAGGCTATTTTGATAGTGTATGGACAGAATGTGGTTCACTGGAAAAGGGAATGGCAGACCACTTCAGTATTCTTGCCTTGAGAAACCCATGAACAGTGTGAAAAGGCAAAATGATAAGATACTGAAAGAGGAACACCCCAGGTCAGTAGGTGCCCAACACACTACTGGAGATCAGTGGAGAAATAACTCCAGAAAGAATGAAGGGATGGACCCAAAGCAAAAACAACACCCAGCTGTGGATGTGACTGGCGGTAGAAGCAAGGTCCAATGCTGTAAAGAGCAATATTGCATAGGAACATGGAATGTCAGGTCCATGAATCAAGGCAAATAGGAAGTGGTCAAACAAGAGATGGCAAGAGTGAACATCGACATTCTAGAAGTCAGCAAACTAAAATGGACTGGAATGGGTGAATTTTATTCAGATAACCATTATATCTACTACTGCGGGCAGGAATCACTCAGAAAAAATGGAGTAGCCATCATGGTCAACAAAAGAGTCCGAAATGCAGTACTTGGATGCAATCTCAAAACGACAGAATGATCTCTGTTCGTTTCCAAGGCTAACCATTTAATATCACAGTAATCCAAGTCTATGCCCAAACCAGTAATGCTGAAGAAGCTGAAGTTGAATGGTTCTATGAAGACGTACAAGACCTTTTAGAAGTAACACCCAAAAAAGATATTCTTTTCATTATAGGGGACTGGAATGCAAAAGTAGAAAGTCAAGAAACACCTGGAGTAACAGGCAAATTTGGCCTTGGAATGCGGAATGAAGCAGGGCAAAGACTAATAGAGTTTTTCCAAGAAAATGCACTGGTCGTAGCAAACACCCTCTTCCAACGACACAGGAGAAGACTCTACACATGGACATCACCAGATGGTCAACACTGAAATCAGATTGATTATATTCTTTGCAGCCAAAGATGGAGAAGCTCTATAGAGTCAACAAAAACAAGAGCAGGAGCTGACTGTGGCTCAGATCATGAACTCCTTATTATCAAAATCAGACTGAAATTGAAAAAAGTAGGGAAAACCACTAGACCATTCAGGTATGACCTAAATAAAATCCGTTATGATCATACAGTGGAAGTGAGAAATAGATGTAAGGGCCTAGATGTGATAGATAGAGTGCCTGAGGAACTATGAAATGAGGTTCGTGACATTTTACAGGAGACAGGAATCAAGACCATTCCCATGGAAAAGAAATGCCAAAAAGCAAAATGTCTGTCTGGGAAAGCCTTACAAATAGCTGTGCAAAGAAGAGAGGCAAACAACAAAGGAGAAAAGGAAAGATATAAGCATCTGAATGCAGAGTTTCAAAGCATAGCAAGAAGAGATACGAAAGTCTTCTTCAGCAATCAATGCAAAGCAATAGAGGAAAAGAACAGAATGGGAAAGCTTAGAGATCTCTTCAAGAAAATTAGAGATACCAAGGGAACATTTCATGCAAAGATGGTCTGATAAAGAACAGAAGTGTTATGGATTTAGCAGAAGCCGAAGATATTAAGAAGAGGTGGCAAGAATACATGGAAGAACTGTACAGAAAAGATCTCCACGACCCAAATAATCATGATGGTGTGATCACTCATCTATAGCCAGACATCTTGGAATGTGAAGTCAAATGGGCCTTAGAAAGCATCACTACGAACAAAGCTAGTGGAGGTGATGGAATTCCAGTTGAGCTGTTTCAAATCCTGAAAGATGATACTGTGAAAGTGCTGCACTATGTATGCCAGCAAGTTTGGAAAACTCAGCCGTGGCCACAGGACTGGAAAAGATCAGTTTTCTTTCAAATCCCAAAGAAAGGCAATGCCGAAGAATGCTCAAACTACCACACAACTGCACTCATCTCACATGCTAGTAAAGCAATGCTCAAAATTCTCCAAGCCAGGCTTCAGCAATATGTGAACCACGAACTTCCTGGTGTTCAAGCTGGTTTTAGAAAAGGCAGAGGAATCAAAGATCAAATTGCCAACATCCGCTGTATCATGGAAAAATCAAGAGAGTTCCACAAAAACATATATTTCTGCTTTATTGACTATGCCAAAGCCTTTGACTGTGTGGATCACAAGAAACTGTGGAAAATGCTGAAAGAGATGGAAATGCCAGACCACCTGACCTGCCTCTTGAGAAATCTGTATGCAGGTCAGGAAGCATCAGTTAGAACTGGCCATGGAACAACAGACTGGTTCCAAATAGGAAAAGGAGTACGTCAAGGCTGTATATTGTCATCCTGCTTATTTAACTTCTATGCAGAGTACATCATGAGAAATGCTGGACTGGAAGAAGCACAAGCTGGAACCAAGATTTCTGGGAGAATATCAATAACCTCAGATATGTAGATGATACCACCCTTATGGCAAAAAGTGAAGAGGAACTAAAAAGCCTCTTGATGAAAGTGAAAGAGGAGAGCAAAAAAGTTGGCTTAAATTTCAACATTCAGAAAACGAAGATCATGGCATCTGGTACCATCACTTCATGGGAAATAGATGGGGAAACAGTGGAAACCGTGGCAGACTTTATTTTTTGCGGGGGCTCCAAAATCACTGCAGATGGTGACTGCAGCCATGAAATTAAAAGACACTTACTCTTTGGAAGAAAAGTTATGAGAAATATAGATAGCATATTCAAAAGCAGAGACTTCTTTGCTGACTATGTTCCATCTAGTCAAGGCTATGGTTTTTCTAGTAGTCATGTATGGATGTGAGAGTTGGACTTTGAAGAAGGCTGAGTACTGAAAAATTAATAGTTTTGAACTGCGGTGTTGTAGAAGACTCTTGAGAGTCCCTTTGACTGCAAGGAGATCCAACCCGTCCATTCTGAAGGAGATCAACCCTGTGATTTCTTTGGAAGGAATGATGCTAAAGCTGAAACTCCAGTACTTTGGCCACATCATGTGAAGAGTTGACTCATTGGAAAAGACTCTGATGCTTGAATGGATTGGGGGCAGGAGGAGAAGGGGACGACATAGGATGAGATGGCTGGATGGCATCACTGACTCGGTGGATGTGAGTCTTTGTGAACTCTGGGAGTTGGTGATGGACAGGGAGGCCTGGCATACTGTGATTCATGGCGTCTCAAAGAGTGAGACACGACTGAGCAACTGAAATGAACTGAACTGAACTGAACTGAAGTCAGCACTGCAATTGAAGTTAGTTTCACATGAAAAAAGTGAAAGTAAAGTCTCTCTTATCACTATCCCAGTGATATTGTCTCTGCCTCCGTGTATCAATGATTCAGTATAGTGCATACTCTAAATTCATGTGGGCATTCCTAGGATCGTAGAAAGCCTCAACAGCTGAGATAAATACAACAAAGGATTATTAGTCAGTATTGTGGAAGACTCCTTACTAAAATCCCTGTAAGCAACTGGATCATTAAACAACCATGTCCATATCCATTGTAAGATTAGCCTTTAGTTGTTTATCTGGCACTAATTATTAATGACCAGGAGGCCGCTCCTTAATATGCTGACACACTTCACCCTGAAATTGAGAGTTGGTCCTTTATATTTGTTGTTTATTAATGCCCATTGAATGTCATTGCTATGACAATATTTTTTAAGAAATCAGATATGAGTATGAAAAAGAAGAAATGTTTTTTAAGGATCCTTACCTAAAAGCTGTAGAAATAGCAAAATGAGTTTCTAAAAGTTACCATTCCTTTTTCTTAGTAGATCGCTATAAGGCTACTACAAAGTAGTGATATGGATGATCCATTTATATTCATTATCCCTTCAAATTACTTCCTGAGGATTTTGAAGTTCTTACCTGAATTTAAAGAAATCCAAATCTGTCACTTATAGGAGAGAGAACTCACTATCCTTAGATCCATATTCAAAGCTTCAATTCTATGTTAACTATTTAGCAAATAAATTGCTACTTATTTATTTTAAAGTAAAATCAAATATTTGAAACAGACACAAAACACTTTTAATAACTTCTTGTTTAACCACTGTTTAAATTAGAATTAGAATTTTGAGGTTTCGATTGCTTTAATAGAGTTTTATAATATCTGTGATAGTATAATAAAAAATAACATTGAGTTGAGAATGAAGAGGAATCTGTCCACTATTTATTAATCACACTTATTTCTGAAATTCATGTTCCTCTTCTTTAAAATAGTTATATTGGATTTAATGATCCCCAGAAATATTTATATAAATGGTTATCATAGTAATTGGAAAGTGTCCGATTCCTCCTTTGCACCTGAACAAAGAGTGTTTTGGAGACTGATAAAGCTTTAGGAGATTAAGAAACAATTTTGGAATATACTTTAGTCTATCAACACTAGAAGATTTTGAAGAGCAAAAAATTGTTACATCCAGGCTTCACAGCTTGGGGCATGTTCATTTTGAGAGACCTATCATACAGCCAAGAGAAGAACGTCATACAGGAATTGACATAAATTATCATGTAGGAATTTTTTTTATAATAGGCCCCTGTTGGTTATCTATTTTAATTTTAGTAGTTTGTATATGTCGATCTCTAACTTTCTACCCTTCCTTCACTGGTAACCACAAGTTCATTCTCTAAGTCTATGAGTCTGTTTTGGTTTTGTAAATAAGTTCATTTATATAATTTTTAAAGATTCCACATATAAGCAATATCATATGACATTTGTCTTTCTCTGGCTGACTTACTTCTGTTAGTATGATAATCTCTAGGTCTATATATGGATCCATATAGGTCCATATATGTTGCTGCAGATGGCATTTATTTAATTATTTTTAATGGCTGAATAATATTCCATTGTGTATGTATATATGAACACCACATCTTTTTTTCCATTCATCTGTCAGTGGGCATTTAGGCATGCTTCTGTTGCTTCTGTATCTTGGCTATAGGAAACAGTGCTACAGTGAAATTTGGGTGCATGTGCCTTTAGAAACCATGCTTTTCTCCAGGAATATGTCCAGGAGTGGGATTGCAGGATCATAAGGTAGTTCTATTTTTAGTTTTTAAGAAACTTCCATGCTGTTCCACTTAGTGGTTGCACCTTTTTACGTTCCCATCTACGGTGTAGGAGGGTCCCTTTTTCTCCACGCCCTCTTCAGTATTTATTGTTTGTGGGTTTTTTTATGATGTTCATTCTAACCAGTATGAGATGAGACCTCACTGTAATTTTGATTTGCATTTCTCTAGTAATTAGTGATGTTGAGCATCTATTCATGTGCCTCTTGGATGTCTGTATGTCTTCTTTGGAGAAATATCTTCTGCTCATCTTTTTTTTTTTTTTTTAATTTTTAAATTTTATTTATTTATTTATTTTTTACTTTACAATACTGTATTGGTTTTGCCATACATCATCTTTTAATTGGGTTGTTTGTTTTTGGATGTTGATCTGCATGAGATGTTTGTAAATTTTGGAGACTAATCCCTTCTCAAGAAGTGACTGTAAGAAAGAAGGAAAGTAAAGAAAGTGCTGAAATTTATGTTTAGCAATGAAAGGATTCAGAATATGAAAACAAGTTAAAACTAGATTTTCAAACAAACAAAATTGTTTATATATTGTTTATGTTCCATACCCTGTGCCAGTCTTAAATGCTATAACAAACATTTTCAGATTTGTCTTGTACAGCAGTTCTTCCAAAGCCAGCATTGTTTTTTTTTTTTTTTCCTTTTTTCTTTTTTTTTTTGTACAGGAGACTGGTACTCAGAGCTTAAACATTTTGTCAAGCAGAACATGTAAGATTAATAAGTGACAAATTCAGCAGATAATTAGAATAAAGTTCTTATTAAACAACCACTAAAAGCTACCCTGATTATTCCACTTCAGAGAATAAAATTAGAACTGATATGTTAACTATCTTGCTTGAGCTCTTACAGAAGAGAACTGGTGGAAACACAATTTCAATACTGTTGGCTAGACATGCAGAGACCAAGACAATAAATAATTTTTATCAATTGCTTCCTCTAAATGAGCAAGTTTTCACAATGTAGTATTGAGCTGGCCAAAAATTTCATTCAGGTTTTGGCCAACCCAATACTTCCCATTCCCAATAATTTTCCATTATTCCAGATGTTTTCTTTTGTTTCTTGAAACTTAAGGAAGGATCAAAATCACCTGGAGAGTTTATCACATACAGATTCTTAGATCCTGTCCCCAGAAGTTCTGATTCAGTTTGTCTTAGTGGTGATTCAGTAATTTCTATTTCTAACAAGCTCCCTGAAGATGCTGAGGATGACACCTCTGTTTTAGAAAATGTATTTGAGAACCATTGCTCTACTGTACTGTATGGAATATTTACATATAATATTGTGAATTGATACTTTTGAACTGTGGTGCTAGAGAACACTCTTGAGAGTCTCTTGGGCATCAAGGAGATCAAACCCAGCCAATCCTAAAGGAAATCAATGCTGAATATTAATTGGAAGGACTGATGCTGAATTTCCAATAGTTTGTCCACCTGATGTGAAGAGCAGACTCATTGGAAAAGGCCATGATCCTGGGAAAGACTTAAGGCAGGAGGAGAAGAGGACGACAGAGGATGAGATAGTTGGATGACATCACTGACTCAATGGTCATAAGTCTGAGCAAACTCAAACTATCCAGGAGATAGTGGAAGGCAGAGAAGCCTGGCAATGCTGCAGTCCATGGGGTCACAAACATTCAGACATGACTTAGCAACTGAAAAACAACAAGCTTTTCTTTTAAACATTGCAAATACTTAACCTGGCAATTGTCATAATTTCCTTCAGAGCCACTGTTTTGGCAGCATACAACCATTACAGATTTGTGATAATATGATTTAAATTTAAGGATGTATTTAGTGCCTTTTGCCTTTCAAATGAAATTTGTTTACATATTGGGCAACACAGATTCTATCTCTGCCTAGAAACACAGAAGCCTCTATTTTCAGCTCTACTTCATAAGTGGAGACATTATGTTTCTCTTTTCCAAATAAATATTCACATTGATTTTCAGAACAATTTTTAAAGAAAATTTACTGCTTAATGTTCTTGCTTATCTTGATCATAGCTGTTTTTAAATTCTTCAGTTACACACATCACAAAATTTGTTAAAACAAAAGCCAACAGACAAATACTCACATAATTGTTTGTACCATATACTACCCACAAAACATTTTGTGTCTAACACTATTGCACACAAAACATAATAAAATGGGGTCCATTTAAAGATCTTGTGGTAGATGAATGAACTCACATTCAAAATGAGGGGAAGAGAATCTGATCAATTTCCTATGCTAAAACCAGAGAAGCAACATTTGAACTCAAACACTGAAAAGAAGTATGTTCAGAATATTGATTTTTCCCCATATTTTATCCTTAAAATAGGTTTTATTGCCATGCCAATATGTAAATTATCTTCATTAAAATTATGACTTTAACCTTATGGAAACCACCAGCAGTATAACATTCCTGACCTCAGAAAAGTTCTGGCATATTTTAGCTGAATTTTGAAGAACTTAGCTTATGTAGGAAATAACTCTTGCCAGCAATGTACTGATTTTTTTGCTATTATTGTTTTCCCTTACCTCTTTAATAATTCATTGCTTTCTTGTGCTATAACCTCGCCAAAAAAATCACTTGAGAATTTTAAGCATATATTTCCCCCATATCTATTCTTCTTTTTATGCCTAGACAAATTTTAACCTTAAAGTTTATTTAAAGAATATTTTGCTTACATTTATAAAAAAAAAAGATATCAAACCCTTGAAACTGACATCATTTATGTTTTGCTTTGCTGTATTAGTCATATTCTTTGTTAACCTACCAGTGTTGTAGATGGCAGAATTGATAGTGTAATCCAACTCTATTGTATTTCTGAAACAAATATATCTTAGTGTAATTTAAAAATTATCTTACAAATACACAAAATTATAGCCCCATAATTAGCAAATATAAAGTTAGATAAATTCTGAATTTATTATAAAATTGTTTTATAAAATGCAACTTCCTGGAATTCTAGTAATATTTATTTTTTATTCCTTCAGTTTAATTGTGTAAGCTTATACTTCATTTGAAAGAAAACACAAGTCAAGGCACAAAGTGCAGTCTGTGTTTTCTCAACTAGAGTTTGTTCACCTTCTTTCCCTTTTCTAATGGTACCAGGGTCTCCTTTATAAAACAATTTCCCTTTTCTTTTTTATTTCTAAAAATTTTATATTGAAGTATAATTGATGTACAATTTTGTGTTCATTTCAACAAGGTGATTCAGGTATATATATACACACATAGGGTGCATGTACATGTATGTGTATCTATTCTTCTTCAGAGTCTTTTCAAATGGAGATTATTACGGAAAATTGAGTAGAGTTCTCTGAGCGTTACAGCAGATGCTTGTTGGTTATCTATCTATATATAAACAGTAGTGTGTGTTCTGTGCTTAGTTGCTCAGTCGAGTCCAAGTCTTGTGACCACATAGACTGTAGCCTCCCAGGCTCCTCTGTCCCTGGAATTCTTAAGGCAAGAATACTGGAGTGGACTGCCATTTCCTTCTCCAGGGGATCTTCCCAACTCAGGAATTCAACCTGGGTCTCTTGCACTGCAGGCAGACTCTTTACCAACTGAACTAGTGTGTAGATGTTAATCCCAATCTCCTAATTTATCCCTTCCCAGCAGCTTTCCCCTTTGGTAACCATAAATTTGTTTTCTATGTTTGTGAGTCTTGTTTCTGTATTGTGTCATTTTTTAGATTCCACGTATAAATGATATCATGATATTTGTCTCCCTCTGTTTGACTTATTTTGCTTAGTATGATCACCTCTATCTAGGTCCATCTGTGATGCTGCACATGGCATTATTAATATTCCATTTTATATATATATATATGTACCACAACTTCTGTATCCATTTCTCTGTCAATGGACATTTAGGTAGCTTTCATGTCTTGATAATTATAAGTAAGGCTGCTGTGAATATTGCGCTGCAAGTATCTTTTTAAAGTATTGTTTTCTCCAGATATATACCTAGGAATGAGATTGCTGGGTCATATAGTAGCTATGTTTTCGTTTTTTTAAGGAACTTCCACACTATTCTCCGTAGTTGGCTTCACCAAGTTATATTTCCAAGTCTACTTTATATCACCACTGCCCTTGATTTTTTTTTTTTTTTTTTTTTGCTGGAAGATGCCATGAAGAGCATATATTTTCCTCTAGCATCCATGAGTGATCCAATAACCAAATCCAAACTGATACTATACATCCCCACACAGGCCCTAAAGACTGGCTAGGTGTGACCAAGGTCAGTGCTAGAAATCTCAGGGCACATTCTCTGAGGACATTCCTTATGGCACAGGATCAGCCAAAGCCAGTTTGCTCTCAGCAGGACAAAAGTGGAAACATGGCTGAGAGTAGGACTCGGTGATGTTTAATGCCAATTACAGAAAACTTTGATTGAAATATATCTACAGTGTAATCCACTTATTGCTTATATCAGTTAAAATTGTACTTTCTGTTGCTTTCAAACCAAAAGGTACTGTTTTACATAAAATTTTTAGCAGGAAATAAGATCAGTAGGAAAACTGATAGGTCACTGTAGGATAAGCTGAGTCAAGGAGGCAGAACAGAGGAAGTGATGACATCTTGTGATAGGAGCTATGTCTGGATATCCTGTGCTTTTTCTACAATGATGAGATGGTTACTGACATTGTGACCTGTTTTATACTGAGACTCAGATTATTTACCTGAAATATGTAGCATTAGGAGCTTAGAGGAACAATAATAGTAAGGGGCCTAATATGTATTAGGTATTTCATAAATTCACTGGTTATAATCAAAGAAAGAGATGAAATAAAGTAAGGGATTTGAAAGCTGAAAGGAAAGAAATTGCACATTTTCTAAGAATGGTCTTTTCTGTTTGTGGACTGAAGTTCAAAATGGACCAGTCATAATCTGGAGATTGAAACGTTTAGAAGAGTAAAATGATTTGCCCCACGTGGAGGTTTGCTTTACAAAAATATTGAGACAGGATTGAGTTGGACAAAAGACTTCTTAATCAGGATAAGGCTATCTTCCCAGACCCTTCTCAGATACAGTGGGTTAAGTATTTAATGGGAATCATATGGGTGGGGGGGCAGTGATGGAGTGCTAGTTATAGAAAGAAAAGATGAGAGATACTGATACCTTTGAAATGGCAGCTGATTTAGACCTAGACCTACAATACAAATTTGGGGCAACTGCACCAAAGTACTGGTTTTGCATTGCTTGTCTGGAAAGGTGGGGAATCTGGAGCTAGGGGTTGGGAGAGGTACAGAGAGAAGGACACAGAAGTACCAACATGTTAGTAAAATACTTAGCAACATTTCTGTATCTCCATCTCTCTAGTTAATGAAGTCAACCAAAAACAAATAAGCCCTGAAGCCCCCACCCCCACCCCACATATTTCAGGATCATATGAGATGCCAGGAAAAATTCAGTCCTGGACAACAGCTTGGCCTTGCCCAACAGTGTAGGAAACCCACAGTCAGGCATCTGACAAGAATGAGTAACAAAGGTGCCTGTGAGTGTTTGCACCCTCTGGCTTCTGCAAAATGCCTACTGCAAGGTACAGTAAGTTCCCTGCATATGAACCTTCAAGTTGCAAACTTTCAAAGATGTGAATGTGCCCAGAGAAAGGATGATGCTTGACTAGAGGAAGAAGAAGTAGTTGAAGAACTGAAGAGGTTCACGATGCAGGAAATGGAAAGGGGATTTTCTTTATCTGAGGGGCACACTTGGTTGTTAAGGTACAGGACCAGAGCATAGAATGGTACATGAAGGTTGTAAGAACTGTTCAGAGAGCAATCTTCATTATTATGTCATCTATGAAGAGGTAAATTAAAAAAAAAAAAAGTACTGCTACCCAGACATCACTGGATCTATTTTTCAAGAGGGATAGATAGAATAGAATCCAGCAAGTAACCAAAACTTGTGCCATCAGTGTCAGGTGGGAGTGACATCACAGCTTGCCCTCTGTCTCCCGTTGCTGACAATCCTTCAGGTCTACAATCTCCCAACCCCTCTCCCTTCTCCAGTCAGCAACTCTTCTTGCCAGTTCACCTGATGCAGCCCCTGCATGCCAGCTGTTGTACTGTACTACTATACATTTCAAGGTACCCTATTATAAGATTAAATATGTTTTCCTTGTTTTTTGTGTTTGTCTTTTATCTATAAGTTGTGTGAAAAGTATTATAAACCTACTATAGTACAGTTCTGGAGAAGGAAATGGCAACCCACTACAGTGTTCTTGCCTGGAGAATCCCAGGGATGGCGGAGCCTGGTGGGCTGCTGTCTATGGGGTCGCACAGAGTCGGACACGACTGAAGCGACGCAGCAGCAGCAGCAGCAGCAGCGGCAGCAGCAGCAGCAGCAGCAGCATAGTACAGTTCTACATAGCCAATTGTGTTAATTGGGTTGTTGTTGTTCAGTTGCTAAGTTGTGTCTGACATTTTCCAACACTGTAAACTGCAGCACACCAGACTTCCCTGTCCTTCACTGTTTCCCAAAGTCTGCTCAAACTCATGTCCATTGAGTTGATGATGCCTTCCAACCATCTCTTCCTCTGTTGCTCCCTTCTCCTCCTACCCTCGATCTTTCCCACCATCAGGGTCTTTTCCAGTGAGTTGACTCTGCATCAGGTAGCCAAATTATTGAAGCTTCAGCTTCAGCTAGTTTGGGTACCTAGGCTTATTTTTCTGGACTTACGAACAAATTGGACTTATGAGCAATCTCTTAGAGCAGAACTTGTATGCAGGTAGAGGACTTACTGTACAGCAATGGAAGGCAAAAGCTGGGAGAGATCTTCTAGAAATTAAAACTTCCTATTACATGAGAAGGGTTGGGATTTCTTAATGCTTTTCTATACAGCAAGTTAGGTGGGTGACCACTTTTTTCTTTTCTAGCCTTTCCTTCTCCAAATGGAAAATGCAGTAACCTCTAAGCAGGGAGCCAGATATGGAGTTGATTGCAATTCTTTTCAAAGAAATTATAAAGGACTCAGTGTAAATAACAATGGAAAGAGAAAGCAGAAAAGGACTCTGAGATTCATTTGTATTTTTCAAAAATTATCAGCAGTCTCTAAAAGTACTAGGGAAAATAGGAATAATGAGATTCACAAAAGTTTCAGTTACCATACAACATTACAGAAGATAGATAAAATTTAAAGATAAAGCAGATACAATTATGGTTCAAAAAAAAAGCCATTTTGGTAGGAAAGTGACAGGAGCTGAGAGTATAAAGGTGGTATATGAAGAAGTGAAGGGTTTTAAAAGCTTAAGAAAGAGGAAGAAGGAAAGAGATGTGAATAAGATATGAAATGGATAGAAATTATTATGAAGGTTAGATACACTGCCATTTCTTTAATTTCTTTGAAGAAGCCCAGATTATAATAAGGTTAAAAGTACTGTCTAGGGACTTCTGGCTGGCCCAGCAGTTGTTGTTTAGTTGCCAAGTTGTGTCAGAATCTTTTGTGTCCCCATGGAATGTAGCCCATCAGTCTTTTCTGTCCATGGGATTTATCTGGCAAGAATATTGGAATGGGTTTCCATTTCCTCCTCCAGGGGATGGTCCTGACCTAGGGATCAAACCTGTCTCTTGCATTGGCAGGTGAATTCTTTACCACTGAGCCACCAGGAAAGATTTGGCCCATCAGTTAAGACTCTGAAATTCCAATGCAGGAGCTGTTGGTTCTATCTCTCCCTGGGGAGTGAAGACCCCACATACCATGTGGCAAGGCCAAAAAATAAAAAAATAAATAAAAATAAAGGGAGTAAAAACTAAAAGAAAATTACATTAAAAAGCATTTTCTAAAGAGGTAACATGCTGAGAAGGAGTAGATAGCAGGCCATAGAAATTAAAATGTATTGATCTTATAAAACTTATCTGTTCTCTTGGTACCTGTGTAGATGCAGAAGCCATCTAAGTTCATGGCATAAAAATAAATTGTGATCCAGGAAGCAAATTCTCAAACAGTTTGGACTAGAATATTATAGGCTTGGTGCTTCTGAGATGGCTTAGTGGTAAAAATCCATCTGCTGATGCAGGAGATGCAAGAGATGTGGGTTCTATTCCTGGGTTGGGAAGATACCCTGGAGTAGGAAATCGCAACCCACTCCAGTAATCTTGCCTGGAAAGTTATATGGACAGAGGACTGGTGGTCTACAGTCCATGGGGTCACAAAGAATCATACATGAATGAGCAACAGAGTGCATGCACACACATGCGTGCACACACACACATTATAAGCTTAAGATATTATGCTGGTGAAGACAAATTGAAGATGCAAATGGTAAGAAAAGGGTCTTGGTGACAGCACCAGACCACCTTGGACATTAGCGGCATGGGTTACAAGAAAATTAGCAAGCTTCCATACATGACATAGGAGAAACAGTGCCCTCAGAGAATCCAAATTTTGGCTCAGACAAGGAGGAAGCACAAAGTCTTAATAAAGATGGTACCTTTGATGAAGGTGGAGAAAGTTCTTTAAAATGGAACTAAAGTTAGGCAGAAAGATGGAAGCTTCTAGAAAGTTGGTATTGGAAGACAAGTTCGGAGAGAGAAAGCATAAATCATTTGTGTGTGCTTCTATGAAAGAATTTGATGAAAGAATAGTATTTAGGAATATGGTGCAAAGTAGCAAGAATGAGAGGTTCCAGTCAGACTCAGGCTGAAGAAACAACTATGAAAAACCTTAAAAATTATGGTTTGGGTTTTGAAGTGTTGAAACTTTCTGACAGTTCAGATGTCTCAGCACTGTTAACCAGTGTGGTTCACTCGCTAGTTGAATGGTCCTAGATGCATCTTTTAAGATCTGGGCATGGATTTTTTCACACGGTGCTCCAAATAACATCAACATCCTGCACTCAGACAGCAGAGCTGCTAATCCTGATGGTCAGCCCTGCCAGGCTGTGTAGCATTTCTAGCCATGGATCTGGAGACCCATTGGGAAGGCCGTGTCTGGGTAAAATGCCTTGTTTGTGTGTGTGCTCAGTCGCTCAGTTATGTCTGTTTCTTTGCAACTTCATGGACTGCCAGTCGCCTCTGTCCATGGTATTTCCCAGGCAAGAATGCTGGAGTGGGTTTCCACTTGCTTCTCCAGGGGATATTCCTGACCCAGGGATTGAACCTCAGTCTTTGCATTGTAGGTGGTTTCTTTGCCACTGGGCCACTGAGATTCAAAAGATACTCTTGAATACAAGTTTCTAAATTGTTACATGCCTTTTCATCATTTTCCTGCACCTTTAAATGACTGTTTCTGACAATTTTGTTCAGCTTTTTGTTGTTGGTGGTGGTGTTACTTGTTTGGAAGAACACTTTGCTCTGCCCTCCTGGAAGAACACCCCTCCCCCCCCCCCCCCAACCCCATTAGCATAGCCCTTTGTTGCATCTTCATCAGGCAACTCTTTTGGTCAGGAATTCATTCCTGGTCAAAAGCTCTGGAGTTCTAGAAGATAACACATTTTGACAGTTAATTTCCAAAGGTTGATGGGGTCAACTCACATCTTCTTTTATTAAATCCTCACCTCAGCAGGACTTTGACAATGTACTGACCTTATTCCACAGCCATTAATGACTTATGCTGCTGATACAAGTTAAGGCACTGATCGTGTTTATATAAAATCCCAGGGTTAACTCCTGACCACTTCTGCCCCATATTGTGGCCATTATTCACACACACACACTCACTCACACACACACACACACACACACACACACAATTCATGACACTGCTTTGCCTTCAGGGGGACTTTATTGATTTATTGATTTTTAAAAATTTGTTATATATTTTAAAATGTTTATATTGGACTATAGTTGATTTACAATGTTGTATTAGGTTCAGTTATAGCAAAGTGATTTGGTTATAGATACATCTATTCTTTTCAAATTATTTTTCCATTTAGGTTATTACAGAATATTGAACAAAATTCCTTTTTCTATACAGTAGATACTTCTTGGTTTTTAAATTTTTATTTTTACTTTACAATACTGTATTTGTTTTGCCATACATTGACATGAATCCACCATGAGTGTACATGCGTTCCCAAACATGAACCCCCCTCCCACCTCCCTCCCCATAACATCTCTCTGGGTCATCCACGTGCACCAGCCCCAAGCATGCTGTATCCTGCATCAGACATAGACTGGCAATTCGATTCTTACATGATAGTATACATGTTTCAATGCCATTCTCCCAAATCTTCCCACCCTCTCCCTCTCCCTCTGAGTCCAAAAGTCCGCTATACACATCTGTGTCTTTTTTGCTGTCTTGCATAAGAAGACATACGGATGGCTAACAAACACATGAAAAGATGCTCAACATCACTCATTATTAGAGAAATGCAAATCAAAACCACAATGAGGTACCACTTCACACCAGTCAGAATGTCTGCGATCCAAAAATCTGCAAGCAATAAATGCTGGAGAGGATGTGGAGAAAAGGGAACCCTCCTACACTGTTGGTGGGAATGCAAACTAGTACAGCCACTATGGAGAAGAGTGTGGAGAGTCCTTAAAAAATTGCAAATAAAATATTTTTTCGTAAGTGCTGTTAATTCCTCAGATTCGTACTCCTTTTTGTCTTCAACAATTTTGTTTTGTTTTGTTTTGTGGTAGGGGGTGGGTATTGAATTGGTGAATTGCCAAGTAGAAGAAGCAGTAGGCTATACTACTAAATGTAAACTCTTCCTTACTTATTGAAAATACACTGAGTGAAATAATCAAATTTGCCTCCAACAATCAACAAAATTACCCATTTTCAAATTTTTCTCTAATCATCCAGAAGATATGAGCAAACATGCATTACCAATTAACTATGATGCAATCTGGAAAATATCCATACTGCATCCTTGGTCTTTCCTTGCTGGGTTTCCTGCTCCATATTTGAAGCAACAGGCCACTAAGTGATGCTTGTGGAAATCATTTTACAGAAAGGGAGCTATTTTTCTCTTGAAACATCTTCATATTCTACTCAAGTAACTGCATAAATAAGCCTTACATTTTCCAGTGGACCATCTCCAGTGGGGTTTAGATGTATGGCTGCTGGATGATTAGCATATTCTCTAGATGACTTATGGGAAATAATGACAAGGGAAGGAATATGCATATTTTAGTTCAGACAAAGAGAGGTGGAACTCTTTTTAAAAGATTGGTGTGTTTCTTTACAGTAGAACCAAGTGTCAGGGGAAAAGTGGAAATGGCATGCTGTTACATGTTAACAATTGGCTCTGTGGTGGTGGGGATGGTTCTCAAGCCCTGGTTTAACAGCGCAGGCAAATCTTTGTGATGTAAACACAAGCTAACAATGTAGTGTTCCTGGATTTGGAGTAGGAAAGTGATATACTCAATTGGTGCTCAAGAAAAAATTTGAGTCAACTCTAGCACGCCACTGTCAATGTCTCATTATATATATATATATATATATATATACATCTCCTAAGAAGCCCAGACAGACCAGAAGCATCATGTCAAGAGTATCCCATGGGTTAAGACTCTCATTATATTTCTCTGGTAGAAACTACCCAGCACAATTGATGAGCATGTTTGCAATTACTTACCCTTATGGCAAAAAGTGAAGAGGAACTAAGAAGCCTCTCAATGAAAGTGAAAGAGGACAGTGAAAAGGTTGGCTTAAAGCTCAACATTCAGAAAACGAAGATCATGGCATCTGGTCCCATTACTTCATGGGAAATAGATAGGGAAACAGTGGAAATTGTGTCAGACTTTATTTTTGGGGGCTCCAAAATCACTGCAGATGGTGACTGCAGCCATGAAATAAAAAGACGCTTACTCCTTTGAAGAAAAGTTATGACCAACCTAGATAGCATGTTGAAAAGCAGAGACATTACTTTGCCAACAAAGGTCCATCTAGTAAAGGCTATGGTTTTTCCAGTGGTCATATATGGATGTGAGAGTTGGACTGTGAAGAAAGCTAAGCGCCAAAGAATTGATGCTTTTGAACTGTGGTGTTGGAGAAGACTCTTGAGAGTCCCTTGGACTGCAAGGAGATCCAACCAGTCCATTCTAAAGGAGATCAGCTCTGGGTGTTCTTTGGAAGAAATCATGCTAAAGCTGAAACTCCAGTACTTTGGCTACCTCATGCGAAGAGTTGACACATTGGAAAAGACTCTGATGCTGGGAGGGATTGGGGGCAGGAGGAGAAGTGAACGACAGAAGATGAGATGGCTGAATGGCATCACCGACTCAATGGATGTGAGTTTGAGTGAAATCCGGGAGTAGGTGATGGACAGGGAGGCCTGGCATGCTGCAATTCATGAGGTCACAAAGAGTCGGACGCTACTGAGCGACTGAACTGAACTGAACTGATGACAAAATAATTTTTTTGCGTTTTCCTTTCTCCTCAGTACTATCAAGGTAAGGAGGATAGGATATGCTCAAGCTGACATCCCTTTTCTTCTCATTTATAAATCTGTCTTTTCCTTTCAGACCTAGAGATAGATAAGTGTATATACACACATTTTATACAGAATTTACATATATATTTTAATCCTCAATAAAGACTTGCTTAAAGGGAGTTTTCTCTTTAAAACTGAGATGCCTATATTTCTGCATATATTGCTTGAATTGTTTTATTAATCTTTATTTTATTTTAGCCTCACAATTTTCTTATGAAATTCAATAGCTAATAGGAAACCAGAATTGTCTGTTTTTTACAGTTTGTTTTTAGTTGTGTTTATTTTCAATCAAATATTATAGATTGATATATTAAAGTATATTTGACAAAAAAACACAAATTTAGTTTAAAAGATAAAACAATAACATTTTTTACCAAAGGGAATTGCTACTGGATATGTAGAAATTATGGTTGTAGTGTGGAATTTTGCAATTTTTCATAACAGACACAAAGAGGAAGCTGATGTCAATTACTCAAGAGCAGAAAAAAGTAGTAATGAGCATACTTGTAACTTTCCAAAAGTATTATTTAAAATACTGACAATTTATGTAAAAAACAGTAATAATTTAAAAACTGTATTTAAAAAAATTATTTGCATATTTCAAGTCATGTCATTAAGATTATGAGCTTCTTTTGAGAGCTATATTATATAATTATTTTTCTTGAAATAATTTCAAAGAAACTCAGTGAGCATTTCACTGGCATATCAAAAGTAATTGTATTACAATGAAAAGAGAAAATACTTTTCTCTTGCTAATAGTGTATGAGGTATGATCAAGTTTCATTCTGTATTCTGTGTCTCAGCTTTGATTCCTGTTTCAAAAACCGTTTTTTAATCACGGTGGCTGAAAATAGATTTTGTTATATTTATGATTCTTTCAATTTTCTCAGATTTACCAAAGCTTCAAGGAGCTTATAAACCATAAATTTTCTGGTTAGTCTTGGACTGGATCAAACATATTGTAATTTTAACATGAATTTTCAACAGTGTCAATTACTTTGGATACATTGGTTTAAGTACAGTATAAAATTAAAAGTAATTTTACCTATTTCTTCATACAGTGTACTGTCTACTATACTAATTTTTAGTATTGTTTTATTTTATTTCCATTGGGTAATGCTTGATTAGTGTATGACCATGAGGATGGGAAGCTAAAAAAGACGGAGGAAAAGATTCGACCTGTGGAAATTAGAAATGCTGGAAAAATTACTGTGTGGAAAATGTTCAATAAAATCACAGTGCCTGTATTGGATAAAAAGATAGTAAATCAGATACTCAATTTAGGATAGTCATTACAAGGCAATAGCTAAAAGGTGAGTGAATAGAGTGGGAAAAATATGAAAATGTTCTTCAAAGGATTTGAGGTATCTAAAAATCGAATAAAAATGCTATGGAAATAGGAATGGTTCAGTTCAGCTCAGTTCAGTCAGTCAGTTGTGTCCGACTCTTTGTGACCCCATGGACTGGAGCACACCAGTCTTTCTTATACATCAGCAACTCCCAAAGCTTGTTCAAAATCTTGTCCATTGAGTTGGTGATGCCATCTAGCCATTTCATCCTGGGCCGTCCCCTTCTCCTCCTGCCTTCAATATTTCCCAGCATCAGGGTCTTTTCCAATGAGAGAGTTCTTCTCATCAGATGGCCTAAGTATTGGAGCTTCAGCTTCAGCATCAGCCCTTCTGATGAATATTCAAGACTGATTTCTTTTAGGATTGACTGGTTTGATCTCCTTGTAGTCCCACAGACTCTAAAGAGTCTTCTCCAACACCACAGTTCAATCAATTCTTCATCACTCAGCTTTCTTTATGGTCCAACTCTCACATCCATATCTGACTACTGGAAAAACAGAGATGGTAACTTCATATATAGTCATCTTAGTAATATAATGTTCTTTCTTTTTGTGTGTTTCACAGCTAAGAGCTATTTTTTCATCAACAACAGCTCTCAATAAAAGTATCATTTGAGAAGTAGGTTCAAGTAAGGATAAGTTCACATGTATTTTACATGATAAAATAAGCACTGACAAATGCTATACTATCCAGTATCTTAGATTAAATTTTACTGCCACCAGTATGGACACCATTTAAAATCTCCATCTCATGCATAAGTGTCCATCATATCAATATGAAAAGTTTTGCTAGTTATAATGAAAAATAAACAATTTGAAAAATATCAAGGCGATGCAATGCAGTCATGCAAGTTAAATTCTACATGAATGGTGCTGCTGGATTTGGAGAGTGTACAAATCTACTGTGTTTAATTTTACAAAGTGAAAGTGGAGTTATGTTAAATGGATTGTAAATATCATGTAACAGTTGGTATAAATGCAAAAGTGTTTTTCATTCTTTTTCCTTTGTTTTCATTTGAGAAGATTTTTAAATTGTGTGTGTGTGAAAAACAGTGTGTTAATTAGTACAGACTTTATATACAAGGCTTATTGGTATTGAGCTTATCATTTAAAACCATTCCTATGATGAGTTTGTGGAAAGAGAAAATTTAATATTTTTTCATTAAATGACCAGTGTGTACAAATATCAGTACCATTCACTTACAATTGAATTGTACGAGTTTTATGGTAAAGGGCTTTCCTTGTGGCTCAGCTGGTAAAGAATCTGCCTGCAATGCGAAGGACCTGGGTTCGATCCCTGGGTTGGGCAGATCCCCTGGAGAAGGGAAAGGCTACCCACTCTAGTATTCTGGCCTGGAGAATTCCATGGACTGTATAGTCCATGGGGATACAAAGAGTCGGACATGGCTGAGTGACTTTCACTCATTCATGGTAAAATGTGAGTATTTTAGGCAGTTTAATGAAAGAAAATATGAACTTAGAGATATATTAATCTTCTCATTGCACATAGAATATTATAAAAGTGGAATTTTCCATTCTTTAAAAAGTTTCACTGGTTTCCACCTATAGTTGCCTGCATCTATTATAATATCAAGCTGTTCAAATGAGAGTTAAAACACTTTTCTGTCTCTCCTGCTTTATGAAGCTAAGCTTCTGAATGAAAAGGGTATGTGTTTTAATGGGATTCTCCTATGGGGCACATCAAGTCATTTTATACAATGACATGCTAAGAAAGGCAAATTATGATAAGTGACTTACTCTAACGCAATGTCATCATTTCATTTGTTTTCCATTGGTCAGAAAAAAAGGCATATCAACTACATAGAAATCTTTTTATTGTACTCCATGGCAGGTTTGAAGTATATGAGAATTCTGGTGGAACACAGTATGCCATGAAGTTTATGAAAAAAATGGATGTTTAAAAATATTTTATCTTAAAATATCTAGCAAGAATTTCAAAACATTCTCAAAGGACATTTAAAAAACTTTAACAGCAAATTCTTTACAAAATAGACTTGTTGGTTTAGAATTTTCATCAGTACCTTTTTTTTAAAATTTATTTATTTTAACTGGAGGCTAGTTACTTTAAATATTGTAGTGGGTTTGGCATACATTGCTGTGAAAGTGCTGTATTCAATATGCCAGCAAATTTGGAAAACTCAGCAGTGGCCACAGGACTGGAAAAGGTCAGTTTTCATTCCAATCCCAAAGAAAGGCAATGCCAAAGAATGCTCAAACTACAACACTCATCTCACATGTTAGTAAAGTAATGCTCAAAATTCTCCAATACAGGCTTCAGAAATATGTGAACAGTGAACTTCCAGATGTTCAAGCTGGGTTTAGAAAAGGCAGAGGAACCAGAGATCAAATTGACAACATCCGCTGGATCATGAAAAAAGCAAGAGAGTTCCAGAAAAACATCTATTTCTGCTTAATTGACTATGCCAAAGCCTTTGACTGTGTGGATCACAATAAACTGTGGGAAATTCTGAAAGAGATGGGACTACCAGACCACCTGACCTGCTTCTTGAGAAACCTATATGCAGGTCAGGAAGCAACAGTTAAAACTGGCCATGGAACAACAGACTGGTTCCAAATAGGAAAAGGAGTACGTCAAGGCTGTATATTGTCACTCTACTTATTTAACTTCTATGCAGAGTACATCATGAGAAACGCTGGGCTGGAAGAAGCACAAGCTGAAATCAAGATTGCCGGGAGAAATATCAATAACCTTAGATATGCAGATGACACCACCCTTATGGCAGAAAGTGAAGAGGAATTAAAAAGCCTCTTGATGAAAGTGAAAGGGGAGAGTGAAAAAGTTGGCTTAAAACTCAACATTCAGAAAACGAAGATCATGGCATCTGGTCCCATCACTTCATGGGAAATAGATGGGGAAACAGTGGAAACCGTGTCAGACTTTATTTTTTGGGGTTCCAAAATCACTGCAGATGGTGACTGCAGCCATGAAACTAAAAAACGCTTACTCCTTGGAAGAAAAGTTATGACCAACCTAGATAGCATATTCAAAGCAGAGACATTACTTTGCCAACAAAGGTCCGCCTAGTCAAGGCAATGATTTTTCCAGTGGTCATGTATGAATGTGAGAGTTGGACTGTGAAGAAAGCTGAGCACCAAAGAATTGATGCTTTTGAACTGTGGTGTTGGAGAAGACTCTTGAGTCCCTTGCACTGCAAGGAGATCCAACCAGTCCATTCTGAAGGAGATCAGCCCTGGGATTTCTTTGGATGGAATGATGCTGAAGCAGAAACTCCAATACTTTAGCCACCTCATGAGAAGAATTGACTCATTGGGAAAGACTTTGATGCTGGGAGGGATTGAGGGCAGGAGGAGAAGGAGACGACAGAGGATGGATGTCATCACTGACTTAATGAACGTGAGTTTGAGTGAACTCCAGGAGTTGGTGATGGACAGGGAGGCCTGGCGTGCTGCGATTCATGGAGTCGCAAAGAGTCAGACACGACTGATTGACTGAACTGAACTGAACTGAACTACAGAGGCATGGGTCAACACTGGCCAGTCACAGGGACAGGGGCTCTGGCTACAGCAAACCTGGTTCACACAGAGTTACCTACCATGTAGCTGACAAACAGAAGACCCACAAACTGGAGAACAATGATACCAAAGAAATTCTCACACAGCTAAGAAAGTTCTAGGACCCACAACAGATTTCTCAACCTGGGGATCCAGCAGAGACTGAGAACCCCCAGGAATTTGACTTTGGAGGTCAGTGGGATTTGATTACAGAACTTCCACAGGACTGGTGAATCAGACTCTTGGAGGACACACAAAAATAAACCTTGTGCCCACCAGGAGCCAGGAGAAAGCAGCGTCCCCACAAAAGACTGTATCAGACTTGCCTTTGAGTGTCCAGGAGTCTCCAGGAGAGGTGTGGGTCTACAGTTTGGTCTCAGGCCAAACAACAGGGAGGGAACACAGTCCCACCCATCAACCGAAAATTGGATTAAAGATTTACTGATTATGGCCCCGGCCATCAGAACAAGGCAGACCCAGTTTCCCTCACAGTCAGTCTCTCCCATCAGGAAGTTTCCATAAACCTCTTATCCTTATTTGTCTGAGGGAAGATAGAATGAAAGCCACAATCACAGAAAACTAACCCAACTGATCTTATGGACAGTAGCTTTGTCTAGCTAAATGAAACTATAAGCCATGTCTTCTAGAGCCACCCAGGACAGACATGTAATGGTGCAGAATTCTGACAAAACATTGTCCACTGGAGAAGGGAATGGAAAACTGCTTCAATATTCTTGCCTTGAGAACCCCATGAAGAGTATGAAAAGGCAAAATGACATGATCCTGAAAGATGAACTCCCCCAGCTCAGTAGGTGCTCAATATGCTACCAGAGAAGAGTGGAGAAATAACTCAAGAAAGAATGAAGAGATGGAGCCAAAAGGAAAACAATGCCTGGTAGTGGATGTGACTGGTGATGGAGATAAATTCTGGTGCTATAAAGAACAATATTGCTTAGGAATGTTAGGTCCATGAATCAAGGTAAGTTAGAACTGGTCAAATGGGAGATGGCAGGAATGAACATCAGCATTTTAAGAATCAGTGAGTTAGAATGGACTGGAATGGGTAAATTTAACAGATGACTATTATATCTACTACTGTGCACAAGAATCCCTTAGAAGAAATGGAGTAGCCCTCATAGTCAACAAAAGAGTCCAAAATGCAGTACTTGGGTGCAGTCTCAAAAATCACAGAATGATCTCTGTTCATGTCCAAGGCAAACCATACAATATCACAGTAATGAAAATCTATGCCCCCAGGACTAAATCCAAAGAAGGTAAAGTTGAATGGTTCTATGATGACCTACAAGATCTTGTAAACACACACAAACAGATGTCCCTTTCATCATAGGGGACTGAAATGAGAAAGTAGGAAGTCAAGAGATACCTAGAAAACAGCTAAGTTTGGCCTTGGAGTACAAAATAAAGCAGAGCAAAGGCTAACAAAGTATTGCCAAGAGAACTCACTGGTCATAGCAAACACCTTCTTCCAACAACACAAGAGAAGACTCTACACGTGAACATCACCAGACAATCAAAACCAAAGTCAGATTGATTATATATTTTGTAGACAAAGATGGAGAAGCTCTATGCAGTCAGCAAAAACAAGACTGGGAGCTGGCTGTGGCTCAGATCATGAACTTCTTATTACAAAATTCAGGCTTAAATTGAAGAAAGTAGGGAAAACCACTAGACCATTCAGTTATGACCTAAATCAAATCCCTTACTATCATAGAGTAGAAATGACAAATAGATTCATCAGATTAGATCTGATAGAGTGCCTGAAAAACTATAGACAGTTTCAGGACAAAACAGTACAGGTTTGTACTGTACAGTACAGGAGGTAGTGATCAAGACAATCCCCAAGAAAAAGAAATGCAAAAAGTCAAAATGATTGTCTTAGGAGGCCTTACAAATAGCGAGAAAAGAAGAGAAGCAAAAGACAAATGAGAAAAGGAAAGACATACCTCTCTGACTGTAGAGTTCCAAAGAGAAACATGGAGAGATAAAAAAGCCTTTCTGGGTGATCAGTGCAAGCCAATAGAGGAAAACAATAGAATGGGGAAGACTTCAGATCTCTTCAAGAAAATTAGAGATAACCAATGGAACATTTCATGCAAAGATGGGCACAAAAAAGGACAGAAATTTATGGACCACAGAAGCAGAATATATTAAGAAAGGGTGGAAAGAATACAGAAGAACTATACAAAAAAGCTCTTAATGACCCAGATAAGCACAGTGGTGTGATCACTCAACTAGAGCCAGACATCCTGGAGTCCAAAGTTAAGTGGGCCTTAGGAAGCATCACTATGAGCAAAGCTAGTGGAGGTGATAGAATTCCGGCTAAGCTATTTCACATCCTAAAAGATGGTGCTGTGAAAGTGCTACACTGAATTTGCCAGCGAATTTGGAAAATGCAGCAGTGGCCACAGGACTGGAAAATGTCAGGTTTCATTCCAATCCTAAAGAAGGGCAATGCCAAAGAATGTTTAAACTACTGCAGAATTGCCCTCATTTCACAAGCTAGCAAAGTAATGCTCAAAATTCTCCAAGTGAGGCTTTAACAGTATGTGAACTGAGAAATTCCAGATGTTCAAGCTGGATTTAGAAAAGGCAGAGGAACCAGAGATCAAATTTCCAAGATGTGCAGGATCATGGAAAAAGCAAGAGAGTTCCAGAAAGACATCTACTTCTGCTTCATTGACTACACCAAAGCCTTTGACTGTGTGGATCACTACAAACTGTGAAAATTATGAAAGAGATGGGAGCACCAGACCACCTTACCTGCCTTCTGGGAAATCTGAATGCTGGTCATGAAGCAACAGTTAGAACCGGACATGGACTGGTTCTAAACTGGGAAATATTGGTTCTAAACTGGTTCATATTGTCATCCTGTTTATCTAATATATATGCAGAGTACATCATGAGAAATGCTGGGCTGGATGAAGCACAAGCTGGAATCAAGACTGTCAGGAGAAATATCAATAACCTCAGTTATGCAGAAAGTGAAGAAGAACTAAAGAGCCTCTTGATTAAAGTGAAAGAGGAGAGTGAAGAAGTTGGCTTAAAACTCAACATTCAGAAAACTAAGATCATGGCATCCGGTCCCATCACTTCATGGCAAATAGATTGGGGAAACAATGGAAAGAGTGAGAGGCTTTATTTTCTTGGGCTCCAAAATCACTACAGATGGTGACTGCAGCCATAAAATTAAAAGGTGCTTGCTTTTTGGAAGAAAAACTATGACCCACCTAGGCAGCATATTAAAGGGCAGAGACATTACTTTGCTGACAAATATCCATCTAGTCAAAACTATGGTTTTTCCTGTAGTCATGTATGGATATAACAGTTCGACCATAAAGAAAGCTAAGTGCCATGTTTTTGAACTGTGGTGTTGGAGAAGACTCTTGAGAGTCCTTTGGACTGCAAGGAGATCAAACCAGTTCAGTTCAGTTCAGTTAAGTCGCTCAGTTGTGTTCGACCAGTTCACCCTAAAGGATATCAGTCCTGAATATTCATTGGAAGGACTGATGCTGAAGCTGAAGCTCTAATACTTAGGCTACCTGATGTGAAGAACTGCCTCATTTGAAAATACCTTGATACTGGGAAAGACTGAAGGCATGAGGAGAAGGGGACAACAGAATCTGAGATGGTTGAATGGCTTTTGAGCATGTTCCAGGAGTTAGTGATGGACAGGGAGTTGGTGTCATACTGCATGGGTTTGCAAACAGTCGGACATGACTGAATGACTGAATTGGACTGACTGACCCTCTGTTTTTACACTATGTATTTTAATGTTATTTACACTAGATTTTTATTTCCACTAATTCTTCCACCTTTATTTGTCCTCCATTGATCCTCTTCACATGTCTACACTCTTTGCATCAATTTAGATAAGCTGCAAACTTCAGCTCTTTCATCAAATGAGGTGGCTCATTCAGATTCTCAGAAGTCATTCTGAATGTACAGGAAGTAATGCAGAAGCCTGCATAAAGATGAAATTAAAATATAAGAAATACATAGCACACTTCTTTTACATTCATTTGTTGATGGACATTTAAGTTGCTTCCATGTCTTGGCTATTGTAAATAGTGCTGCCGTGACCATCGGAGTTGTACTTTTCTTCCCCTCGATATGTACCTAAGAATGGGGTTGCAGAACCATTTGTTGTTGTTCAGTAACTAAGTCGTGCCCAACCCTTTGTGACCCTATGTAGCACACCAGGCATCCCTGTCCCTCACTATTTCCCAGAGTTTGCCCAAGTTTATGTCCACTGAATTAGTGATGCTATCCAACCATATCATCCTCTGCCACCATCTTCTCCTTTTGCCTTCAGTCTTTCCCAGCATCAAAATCTTTTCCAGTGAGTTGGCCCTTCTCATCAGATGGCCAACGTATTAGAGCTTCAGCTTCATTATCAGTCCTTCCAATGAATATTAAGGGTTGATTTCCTTTGAAACTGACTGGTTTGATCTCATTGCTATCCAAGGGGCTCTCAAGAGTCTTCTCCAGCACCACAATTTGAAAGCATCATTTCTTGGGCACTCAGTCTTCTTTATGGTCCAACTCTCACATCTGTACATGACTACTGGAAAAACCATAGTTTCAACTCCATAGACCTTTGTTGGCAAAACGATGTGTCTGCTTTTTAACACTCTGTCTAGCTTTCCTTTAATATGCTTTCCTTCCAAGGAGTGAGCATCTTTTTATTTCATGGTTATAGTCACCTTGTGCACTGATTTTGGAGCCCAAGAAAATAACATCTACCACCATTCTCATTTTATCCTCATCTACTTGCCATGAAGTGTTGGGATCAGATGCCATGGTCTTGGTTTTTTGAATGTTGAGTTTTAGGCTAGCCTTTTCACTCTCCTCTTTCACCTTCGTTAAGAGACTCTTCACTTTCTGCCATTAGGGTGGTATCTTCTGTATATCTGAGGTTGTTGACATTTCTCCCATAATCTTGTGGTAGCTCTATTTTAGCTTTTTAAGGAACCTCCATACTGTTCCCCATAGTGGCTTCAGCATTTTACATACTCATCCGACGGTATAGGAAGGCTCCTTTTACTCCATATCCTCTCCAGCATTTATTATTTGTACATTTTTAATGGCCACTCTAACCGGTGTGAGGTCATATCTCATTGTAGTTTTCGATTTGCATTTCTCAAATAATTAGCAGTGTTGAGCACCTTTTCTTGTGCCTTCTGGCCATCTGTATATCTTCTTTGCAGAAATGTTTATTTAAGACTTCTGTCCATGATTTTATTGGGTTGTTTGGGTTTTCTTTTTCTGATATTCAGATATAGATGCTGTTTATAAACTTTAGGCATTAATCTCTTGTCAGCTGAATCATTTCCAAAAATTTTCTCTCATTCTGTGGGTTTTATTTTCATCTTTTTAAAAAATTTCCTTTGCTATACAGAAGCTTTTAAGTTTACTTTGGTCTCATATGATTAATTTTTTATTTCCGTTACTCAAGGAGATGGATCTAAAAAGATATTGCTGAAATTTATGTCAGTGTTCTGCTGTGTTTCCCCCTAAAAATTTTATAATCTGGATTATATTTAGGTATTTAATCCATTTTAAGTTTATTTCTGTGTGAGGTGTTAAAGAATACTCTAATTTTATTGTTTTCCATGTAGCTATTCAGTTTTTCCAGAACCATTTATCAAAGTGGTCTCTCCATTGTATGTTCTTACCTCCTTTGTCATAGTTTATTGACCATAGTTCTGGGTATCTTTTCTTTTTATTCCTTCTGTTTTTTTTTAAATTCTGTTCCATTGATCTATATGTCTATTTTTGTACCAGTACCATACTATTTTTTTCAACTACTGTACCTTTGCAGTATAGAAAGCCTGATCCCTCCAGCTCCATTTTTCTGTAAGATTGTTGTGACTATTTAGTGTCTTTCATGTTTTCATAAGAATTTAAACATTTTTAGTTCCTTGAAAAATGCCATTGGCAATTTGATAGGGTTGCATTCAATCTGTAGATTGCCTTTGGGGGTATAGTCATTTTCATGGTATTGCTTTTTTCAATCCAAGAACATTTTATATCTTTCCGTTGTTTGTGTCATCTTTGATTTCTTTCATTAGTGTCTTATAGTTTTCAGAACAGAATTATCTTGTCTCCTTGAAAGTTAAAGTTAAAGTCACTTAGTCGTGTCCGACTCTTTGTGACCCTGTGGACTATACAAGGACTATATGTGGATGGTATCATCAACTTGATAGACATGAATTTGAGCAAGCTCTGGGAGTTGGTGATGGACAGGGAAGCCTAGCATGCTGCAGTCCAAGGGGTCTCAAAGAGTTTGGCATGACTGGGCCACTGAACTGAACTGGACTATATGGTCCATGGAATTCTCTAGGCCAGAATACTGGAGCGGGTAGCCGTTCCCTTCTCCAGGAGATCTTCCAAATCCAGGGATTGAACCAGGGTCTTCAGCACTGCAGGTAGATTCTTTACCAGCTGAGCCTCGGGAATCCCAAGAAATATTGGAGTGGCTAGGCTATCCCTTCTCCAGTGGATCGTCCCAGGCCAGGGATTGAACCAGGGTCTCCTGTATTGCAGGTGGATTCTTTACCAACTAAGCTATCTGGGAAGCCCTTTTGTCTCCTAAAGTAGCTTTGTTCCCTTGTTTTTTATTCTCTTTGTTGTGATAGTAAACAGAGTTGTTTCCTTACACCATGATCAACTGGGATTTATCCAGTGATGAAAGAATTTTTCAATATCTTCAAATTAATCATTCAAAAAACCCTCCAGAAAGTGGGCATAAAAGAAACATACTTCAACACGATAAAGGCAATATATGACAAACTTACAGCTAACATCATACTCAATGGTGAAAAGCTGAAAGTATTAACTCTAAGATTAGGAAGAAGGCAAGGATGGCCCACTATCACCACTTTAGTTAACATAGTTTTAAAAGTCCTAGCAGAGGGATGGGATGGGGAGGGATGTGGTAGGGGGTTTCAGGATGGGGAACACATGTGCACCCATGGCTGACTCATGTCAATGTATGACAAAATACTACTGTATTGTAAAGTAATTTGCCTCCAATTAAAATAAATAAATTAAATAAAAAATAAATAAATAAAATTCCTAGCATAGCAATCGGTGAAGAAAAAGAAACAAAAGGAATTCAAACTGAAAAATTAAGAAGCAAAATGTCACTGTTTGTAAATGACATGATATTGTATATAGAAAAGACAAAAAAATTATACCAGAAACTACTAGAGCTTATCAATAAACTCAGTAAAGTCACTTGATACAAAATTCATCTGGATAATTTTTTTTTTTGCATTTGTATACACTAACAACAATAAATCATTTGTTAAAACTTCATTGGAGAATTTTGCATCTAAGTTCATGAGAGATACTTGTCTATGGTTTTCTTTTTGGTAAGGTCTGATTTTAGTGTAAGGATAATGCTGACTTTTACTACTAAGATGGCAGAGTAGAAGGATGTGTCCTCATCTTCTCCTGTGAGAACTCCAAAACTGCAGCTCGTTGCTGAACAGCCATCGACAGGAGAATGTTGAATCCCACCAAAATAAAGATATCCCATGTCCAAGGGCAAAGGAGAAGCCCCAACAAGATGGTAGGAGGGATGAAATCATGTTTAGAATCAAACCCTATATGCACCAGAGACACTCCAAGTGCTCAAACAAAACCTTGTGTGCACCAGGACCCAGAGACCCCATAGAGACTGAGCCAGACATAACTTTGAGTGTTTGAGTTTCTCCTGCAGAAGTATGGGTCAGCAGTGGCCTGCAGCAGAGACAGGAGCTCTGGCTACAGCAGACCTTGGAGGCACAAATTGTGGCATAAGACCTTTTGGAAGAGGCTGCCATTCACCCGATCATAGAGCCACTGAGCTGATGACCCACAAACTGGAGAGCACTTATTCCAAAGAAGTTCTTGGACTGTTACAAAGTTTCTAGGACCCACAGCAGATTTCCCAACCTGGGGATCCAGCAAAGGGACTTAGAGGCCCCCACGGAATTTGACCTGGAGGTCAGTGGGATTTGATTACAGAACTTCCACAGGACTTGGGAAACAAACTCGTGGAAGGCACAAACAAAACATTGTGTGCACCAGGAGCCTGGAGAAAGGAGCAGTGATCCCATAAGAGATTGAGACCGCCTTGCCTATGAGTGTTCAAGAGCCTCTGGTGGAGGCATGGGTTGACACTGGCCTGCCACAGGGTCAGATGCACTGCATACAACAGTGCTGGCCAAAGTCCTTTTGAAGGAGGTCGCTATGTTGATGGACAGGGAACTCTAGTGTGCTACAGTCAATGGCTTGCAAAGTGTCAGACACGACTGAGTAACTGAACTGACCAAATGCTGGCCTCATAGAATGAGTTAGGAAATATGCTCTCTGCTTCTATCTTCTGAAAATTTTATAGACTCAATTTTTTTTTTCATAAATATTCTGTAGATTGCACCAATCACCTATTTGATCCTGGTGTTTTCTGATTTGGAATGTTAATAATTATTGATTCAATTTTTTTAATAGCCAAAGGACTATTCAAGTTATATATTTCATCTTGTATGAGTTCTGGTAAATTTTATCTTTCAATTAATTGGTCTTTGTCATCTACTTTATCAAATTTTGGGACACAGAATTATTAATAGTATTTATTTATTATCCTTTCACTGTCTATAGTATCTGTAGCAATTTCCCCAAATGTACAAATTTTCACCATTCAGTATGACGTTATCATAGACTTTTAAGACAAATATCAAACTAATATAGTTCCATTATACTATCTCTTCATCTGTTTTCTCTAAAAATTGTATAGAATTAGTGTTGATTCTTTTTAAATTCTTTGGTAGAGTTTCAAGTGAAACCATTAGGCACAGATATTTCTTTTGGGGAATTTTAAAATTACAAATGCAATTTTCTTAATAATTATAGGACCAAACAAATGATCCCTTTCATACAGGGATATGTGAGTTGGTGGTGAACATAAACCATTTTATATAAGTTGCTGAATTTATGTGTATAGAGATGTTTGTTGTATTTCCTTATTATTCTTTTAATTTCTACAGACTACAATGATAAATCCTGTTTCCTTCTTAACATTGGTACTGTCTTTTTTCACTTCTTTCTTTAGTTTACCAGTTTTGCTAGAGATTGGTCAATTTAATCTTCTTAAAGAATCAGAACATTGTTTTTCTCCTATTGCTTTACTCGTTTAAATAATTTGTTCCTGTTGTCATCTTTCTAGTTGTTATTCATGCTCCTTTGGGTTTATTTTGCTCTTTTTCTAGTTTACTGAGGAATTGAGCTGAGAATATTGATTTCAAACTTTTATTTTTACTGTAACTACAGAATGTGGTTCACTAGAGAAGGGAATGGCAAACCACTTCAGTATTCTTGCCTTAAGAACCCCATGAACAGTGTGAAAAGGCAAAATGATAGGATACTGAAAGAGGAACTCCCCAGGTCATTAGGTGCCCAATATGCTACTGGAGATCAGTGGAGAAATAACTCCAGAAAGAGTGAAGGAATGGACCCAAAGGAAAAACAATACCCAACTGTGGATGTGACTGGTGATACAAGCAAGATCCGATGCTGTACAGACCAATATTGCATAGGAACCTGGAATATCAGGTCCATGAATCAAGGCAAATTGGAAGTGGTCAAACAGGACATGGCAAGGGTGAACGCTGACATTCTAGGAATCAGCAAACTAAAATGGACTGGAATGGGTGAATTTAACTCAGATGACTATTATGTCTACTACTGCGGGCAGGAATCCCTCAGAAGAAATGGAGTAGCCATGATGATCAACAAAAGAGTCGAAAATGCAGTACTTGGATGCAATCTCAAAAATGACAGAATGATCTCTGTTCGTCTCCAAGGCAAACCATTCAATATCACAGTTATCCAAGTCTATGCCGCAACCAGTAATGCTGAAGAAGCTGAAGTTGAATGGTTTTATGAAGAACTATAAGATCTTTTAGAATTAACACCCATAAAAGATATCCTTTTCATTATAGGGGACTGGAATGAAAAGTAGGAAGTCAAGAAGCACCTGGAGTAACAGGCAAATTTGGCCTTGGAATGAGGAATGAAGTAGGGCAAACACTAATAGAGTTTTGCCAAGATAATGCACTGGTCATAGCAAACACTCTCTTCCAACAACACAAGAGAAGACACTACACATGGACATCACCAGATGGTCAACACTGAAATCAGATTGATTTCCAGCCAAAGATGGAGAAGCTCTATACAGTCAACAAAAACAAGACCAGGAATTGATTGTGGCTTAGATCATGAACTCCTTATTACCAAATTCAGACTTAAATTGAAGAAAGTAGGGAAAACCGCTAGACCATTCAGGTATGACCTAAATCAAATCCCTTATGATTATACAGTAGAAGTGAAAAATAGATTTAAGGGCCTAGATCTGATAGATAGAGTGCCTGATGAATTATGGAATGAGGTTCTTGACATTGTACAGGAGACAGGGATCAAGATCATCCCCATGGAAAAGAAATGCAAAAAGCAAAATGGCTGTCTGGAAAGGCCTTACAAATAGCTGTGAAAAGAAGAGAGGCAAAAAGCAAAGGAGAAAAGGAAAGATATAAGCATCTGAATGCAGAGTTCCAAAGAATAGCAAGAAAAGATAAGAAAGCCTTCCTAAGCGATCAATGCAAAGAAATAGAGGAAAAGAACAGAATGGGAAAGACTAGAGATTACTTCAAGAAAATTAGAGATACCAAGGGAACATTTCATGCAAAGATGGGCTCAATAAAGGACAGAAACGGCCTGGAACTAACAGAAGCAGAAGATATTAAGAAGAGGTGGCAAGAATACACAGAAGAACTGTACAAAAAAGATCTTCAAGATCCAGATAATCATGACGGCGTGATCACTCATCTAGAGCCAGACATCCTGGAATGTGAAGTCAAGTGGGCCTTAGAAAGCATCACTACGAACAAAGCTAGTGGAGGTGATGGAATTTTAGTTGAGCTGTTTCAAATCCTGAAAGATGATGCTGTGAAAGTGCTGCACTCAATATACCAGCAAATTTGGAAAACTCAGCAGTGGCCACAGGACTGGAAAAGATCAGTTTTCATTCCAATCCCAAAGAAAGGCAATGCCAAAGAATGCTCAAACTACCACACAATTGCACTCATCTCACATGCTAGTAAAGTAATGCTGAAAATTCTCCAAGCCAGGCTTCAGCAATATGTGAACCATGAACTTCCAGATGTTCAAGCTGGGATTAGAAAAGGCAGAGGAACCAGAGATCAAACTGACAACATCCGCTGGATCATGAAAAAGCAAGACAGTTCCAGAAAATCATCTATTTCTGCTTAATCGATTATGCCAAAGCCTTTGACTGTGTAGATCACAAGAAACTGTGGAAAATGCTGAAACAGTTGGCAATACCAGACCACTTGACCTGCCTCTTGAGAAATCTGTGTGCAGTTCAGGAAGGAGCAGTTAGAACTGGGCATGGAACAACAGACTGGTTCCAAATAGCAAAAGGAGTACGTCAAGGCTGTATATTGTCACCCTGCTTATTTAACTTATATGCAGAGTATATCATGAGAAACACCGGACTGGAAGAAACACAAGCAGGAATCAAGATTGTTGGGAGAAATATCAATAATCTCAGATATGCAGATGACACCACCTTTATGGCAGAAAGTGAAGAGGACTAAAAAGCCTCTTGAAGAAATTGAAAGAGGAGAGTGAGAAAGTTGGCCTACAGCTCAACACTCCAAAAACGAAGATCATGGCATCCAGTCCCATCACTTCATGGGAAATAGGTGGGGAAACAGTTGAAACAGTGTCAGACAATATTTTGGGGGGGCTCCAAAATCACTGCAGATGGTGATTGCAGCCATGAAATTAAAAGACGCTTACTCCTTGGAAGAAAAGTTATGAGCAGCCTAGATAGCATATTCAAAAGCAGAGACATTACTTTGCCGACTAAGGTCCGTCTAGTCAAGGCTTTGGTGTTTCCTGTGGTCATGTATGGATGTGAGAGTTGGACTGTGAAAAAGGCAGAGCGCCAAAGAATTAATACTTTTGAACTATTGTGTTGGAGAAGACTCTTGTGACTCCCTTGTACTGCAAGGAGATCCAAGCAGTCCATTCTGAAGGAGATCAGCCCTGGGATTTCTTTGGATGAAATGATGCTAAAGCTGAACCTCCAGTACTTTGGCCACCTCATGAGAATAGTTGACTCATTGAAAAATACTCTGATGCTGGGAGGGATTGGGGGTAGGAGGAGAAGGGGATGACAGAGCATGAGATGGCTTGATGGCATCACTGACTTGATGGACGTGAGTCTGAGTGAACTCCGGGAGTTGGTGATGGACAGGGAGATCTGGCGTACTGTGATTCATGGGGTCACAAAGAGTCAGACACGACTGAGTGACTGAACTGAACTGAACTGATAGAATGCTAAAAATTTTCCTTTTTTCCTTTCTTTAAGTTTATTCCTCCAATTTTGGTATATTATAATTTCATTCTCATTTAGATCAATATATTATTTGATTCCTTTGACTCTTTTGCCTTTATCTTTTAAGGATCCTTGTGGTTATATTGGTCCCACCCGAATAATACAAGATGGTCTTTCCATCTCAAAATTCTTAACCTAATTGTATTTTCAAAGTTTTCTTTTCTATATAAAATAATATATTCATAGTTTCCATAAATTAAGTCTTGGAAACATTTGAGAAGAGGACATTATCCAGTATACCGCAGTAGGATATAAGACCCCAAGAGGAGAGATCACAAAATAGATTCTAACAGCATGGACTGTTGAAAAGAAATTGGAACCATGGTAGAAGATAGGTGCTGTGCTCAGTCACTTCAGCCATGTCTGACTCTGCAATCTATGGACTCTTTCCCTCCAGGCTCCTCTGTCCATGGGATTCTCCAGGCAAGAACAGTGGAGTGGGTTGCCATTTCCTTCTCCAGAGGATCTTACAAACCCAGGGACTGAACCCACATCTTCCATGTCTCCTGCATTGGCAGGGAGTTTCTTTACCACCAGTGCCACCTTGACTACTGCTCAAAACAGCATCTCCATAGAGAAGGAGAGGAACAAATACTATGATTTTTTTCTCTCTCTACCTTACAATCTTCTGTCAATATCTCCCTATGGTGGGTCTAGATGGAAAGAAAGTAGTATTGGAGCCTAGGAAATGCATTGAATGTGCTAGTTCCCAAGGATATAGAGCAAAGAAACATGGGAAAAACTATAGTATCTCAGTGGAATTCTTTGAATTAGGAAGGAAAATGAAAAAAAAGAATCATAATAATCCATAATGCCAGAATCTTTCATCCTTTTCAGGAAGTACACCCACACACAAAATGAGAGTTGTTTTTAGTTCTTTATGGTTTTGACAATAAAATAATGCCAATGCAAAAAGCACTTTGTAAACGTATTATTTGCTTTAAGAAGCCATAAATCATTTAATCAAATGTGCTTTTATTACTAAGAATTCAGTGCGCTGGTTAGTCTTTTAAAGGGAATGGTTTTACAAATTTTTGTTCTTTTATGACAGTCAGACACTGCCTCAGCATCATGTCTGTAATCAATGTCCAGAGATTTCAAAGGCCTAAGGTGTTGAAAGCCTAGCATTTAGTTCCTGCCTTTGCTTGCTGGAAGTACTAATCCAATACAAATCAGACTACATCTTTGTTGAATGTGGTGTGACTGCACTTTCTGCTGTCTTTTCAGTTCGGTTCAGTTCAGTTCAGTCACTCGGTCATGTCCGACTCTTTGCGACCCCATGAATTGCAGCACGCCAGGCCTCCCTGTCCATCACCAACTCCCAGAGTTCACTCAGACTCATGTCCAAGGAGTCAGTGATGCCATACAGCCATCTCATCCTCGGTCATCCCCTTCTCCTCCTGCCCCCAATCCCTCCCAGCATTAGAGTCTTTTCCAGTGAATCAACTCTTTGCATGAGGTGGCCAAAGTACTGGAGTTTCAGCTTTAGCATCATTCCTTCCAAAGAAATCCCAGGGTTGATCTTCAGAATGGACTGGTTGGACCTCCTTGCAGTCCAAGGGACTCTCAAGAGTCTTCTCCAACACCACAGTTCAAAAGCATAAATTCTTTGGCGCTCAGCCTTCTTCACAGTCCAACTCTCACATCCATACATGACTACTGCTGTCTGTTAGCCCATTCTAAAATATAGGCACAGTTGCAACAGGTACTGGCACCTGCAGCACATGTAAACTCAGTAGAACAAAATACACTCAACTGTGTTCAGAGGGTAAAACAAACAATGGGGGAACACTACTTCAGAATGCAAATGAACCTACAACCACAACGGAAAGTGACTTACTTTAGACAGGCAAATCCAAGACCTAGAATTAAAATAATTAACCTTTCAGAAGAATGGTTCTAATGCTGTGTAATAGTCACATCTTTAATCTGTTAATTTGTTAATAGTTAAATAGCATTCCAGAGCTGACATAAATGGAAAAAGATAGTTACTGTATTTATGTAGAATAATTGAACCTTAAAATGCTACTGTATTGATTATATCGATTGACATATTTGGAATAATAAATTAGAAAACCATTACATCTAATTTGAAGAGGTATATTTTGAAATTCAGGATTCATGATTCTTCTTTGTGCATAAGGTCAGTTACTTGTTTGACTTATTTACTTGACAATGTGCACACATTAAAATCAGGTATGTGTGTGTGTGTTTGAATTTGGGAGGGTATTAAATACCCCTTCTTTTATACATTATATAAATCCTATCAATAATTCTTATAAACATTAATATTATTACAAATCAAGGCTCTGAAATTAAGTAAGAGTAGATAGTATACTGAAGTTGAGAAGTCATGTCTGTGGGCATGGAAGTTTTTTTAAATAAAACAGTCTTATTTTAATGTTCCATTGGTACAATCATTTTGAGTTTAAACAAGAGTGTAGTTTGCTAGGTCCAAAGTTAAATTTCTTTAACTTTTGAATTTCTGACAAATAAATGGCTTTTTGATTTTATTTTAAAGAAGTAACTACTAAAATTTTATTATGCATTTTTAAATCTCACCAAAATCTAATAAATGAATTTTAGAAATAACAAGACTGGGTAGATTTTTCCACAATGAATTTGAGTAGCATATGTTCTCATCAGAACAGTATGCAATAAGTTAGACCAGGGAGAATTCTCTGAGTAGGCAGCTCCAATTCTTTAGTTTAAGCAGAAATGCACATTTGAGAGCAAATATCTTCATCTCCTTAGTTACCATGTTTCTGGATTCTGGAAGGACTGGATCATTTCAAGGGAAACTAATTTGTACAATGAGGGAAACAAATCTGGAGAGGAAGAGAGACAGGAGAAACAAAGTGTCAGAAAGCCGTTACATGGGGGAATTTAGCCCTTCCTGTTTCTCCCAAAATTTCAATAAAAATCTATAATAGGTGAGGAATATCACTGAAGATGGTGACCATGGCCATAAAATTAAAAGACACTTGTTCCTTGGAAGAAAAGATATGACCAGTGTAGACAGCATATTAAAAAGCAGAGACATTACTTTGCTGACAAAGGTCCATCTAGTCAAAGCTATGGTTTTTCTAGTAGTCATATATGGACGTGAGAGCTGGACCATAAAGAAAGCTGAGTGATGAAGAATTGATGGTTTTGAATTGTGGTGTTGGAGAAGACTCTTTGCCGGGAGCCAGCACGGGAGATCCCACCCATGACAAGGTCATGCGGAAGAGCTTGGCAGGCAAGGCAGGATCAGGACTCGAGGGACTCCCCGACTCCACCCATGACAAGGTCATGTGGAAGAGCCTGACAGGACAAGGCGGATCAGTTCTCAAGGGGTCCTCTGCCCGAGCATCTACCCCGAAACCAAAATCTGTCTGTTTACTGTCTGCTATACTACACTCTTCTCACATTAACAAGGGCTATGCCCAACCACCTTTCTCTGAAAAAAAAAGCAACTTAGAGCTTTAGTTAATAATTCTCCTGGGCATAGTAAGAGTGTTTCAACCCAAAACCCTCTGATGAATTTCTAAGTAACCTGACAGGTTTGTTCAGGCTCCTGCAGTTACACATGTGATTGTTCATGGCCTCCCAACCATGAAAGGCACCGGAAGCCTATAATATTCTAAAAATATAGAGTCTTATGGGGAGTTAAGAAATCAGTAGAATAGTACTGGTGGAGGGTTTCATTGTTGAGCCAATATTTGCTGCTAAGTTTCCATATCCCTTACCCATTATGTTTTTGAGAACATACATTAATTAGTATAGTTGGTATGTGGAAAAATAAGCTGTGGCCTTTGATTTAACTGCATCAGAAATTATTTCCATTTTATAGCCCACTTCACCCTTAACCTATGGGAATGTAACCTTTTCTAGTGCTTTCTGAGAGTGGTGCCTGACTTTAGAATAATCACCTTTGGAGAAAATAAGTTTTCTGGTTGACTACGACCAACCTACATAGCATATTCAAAAGCAGAGACATTACTCTGCCAACTAAGGTCCATCTAGTCAAGGCTATGGTTTTTCCAGTAGTCGTATATGGATGTGAGAGTTGGGCTGTGAAGAAGGCTGAGCGCTGAAGAACTGATGCTTTTGAACTGTGGTGTTGGAGAAGACTCTTGAGAGTTCCTTGGACTGCAAGGAGATCCAACCAGTCCATTCTGAAGGAGATCAACCCTGGGATTTCTTGGGAAGGAATGATGCTAAAGCTGAAACTCCAGTACTTTGGCCACCTCATGTGAAGAGTTGACTCATTGGTAAAGACTCTGATGCTGGGAGGGATTGTGGGCAGGAGGAGAAGGGGACGGCAGAGGATAAGATGGCTGGATGGCATCACTGACTCGATGGACGAAAGTCTGAGTGAACTCCGGGAGTTGGTGATGGACAGGGAGGCCTGGCGTGCTGCGATTCATGGGGTCGCAAAGAGTCAGACACGACTGAGTGACTGAACTGAACTGAACTGAACTGAATCATTATCAGAAAGGGTCATAAAAATGTTAGCAGGCCTTCTGGCCAGAAGATTATGTAAATCATCTGAGATCTCTGTATTTCTATGTACAGCTCAAGGTATTTAAGTCCCCCTGGAAAATAAAGTTTTGGGCCTCACTCAATGATGCTTGGTCTCCCGTGTCAATTCTCTCTCCTCTTTTTCAGGCTGATCCCTTGGAGCACAGAAGCTTTCTGGGTTCACTTTTTTTCCTGGGCTTCTAAGACCTGACCAGGAAGGCGCTGTGCATCTCCTCTCCTTCGGGAGACCGAGAGGGCGCCTGCAGCCTACATGAACACAGCAAGTTCCTTCCCTGGAGCTTTATTGGCTTCTGCATAAACCAAGGAATATCGGCCTCTTTCTCTCCTCTATTTTCTTAACTGTAACATTCCTTCCTTGTCTCCCTCTAGATCTCTAATTAATCTCTTTCAGACACCAACACTGTCCCCGTGAGGATACCCTGGATCCAACCGGGGCTGGACCCTGGTAACTCTTGAGAGCCCCTTGGACTGCAAGGAGATCAAACCAGTCAATCCTGAAAGAAATCAGTCTTGAATATTCGTTGGAAGGACTGATGCTGAAGCTGAAGCTCCAATACTTCGGCCACCTGATGAGAAGAACTAGCTCGTTGGAAAAAACCCTGATGCTGGGAAAGACTGAAGATAGGAGAAGGGGATGACAGGGGATGAGATGGTTGTATGGCTCCACCGACTCCATGGACATGAGTTTGAGCAAGCTCTGGGAGTTGGTGATGGACAGGGATGCCTGGTGTCCTGCAGTCCTTAGGGTCTAAAAAAGTCAGACAAAACTGAGCAACTGAACGGACCTAATGGATGTTTTACAGGTAAGATTTCTTATAAAAACCAGTGAAATGTAGAGTCCTTGATGTGGGTTAAATAGGCATAAAGGAGAAATAGCATGTATGGAGAGAGAAAATTCCTCCCCATAGAGCAGATTGAAAAGTAAAGTGAAAATATTAGTCTCTCAGTTATGTCCAACTCTTTGAGATCCCTTTACTGTTTAAGCTACCAGGGATTCCCCTTGATGGAAAATAATTCACAGTACACTTGATAGGAAATTGTCACCTTGATAGCATTGGCTACAAGGCCATTTGTAACCTAGACCATATTTAACTTACTATTTTCATTTAGTTGGTTTACTTTTCATATTAAGCACTAGACATTAAAGCCTGTCTTTATGTGAATGTGCCTTATTATTTTATGCATATGTGGCTTTATACAAGAAGCTCCCTCTTATGAAACCCTATAGATATAGTCCCCTTTACCATCTCTTCCCCAGACTAACATCTAATTATCCTTCTAATTTCAACTTTTCCTGAATGCCAAGTCATTGACTCAACTTCATTTTGAGAGAGTCCTGTCACACCCTGTAGTTAATGTCTACCATCCAGGTTTTAACTTATATTCTTATCATCTGTCTGTGAAATGAAGTATCTTCTGCCACATAGGTGGGCAAACAATGTCACTGCCATCAGTGATTTCTGACCTCCTAATGTGAATGAGCGGAGAAGGCAATGGAACCCCACTCCAGTACTCTTGCCTAGAAAATCCCATGGATGGAGGAGCCTGGTAGGCTGCAGTCCACGGGGTCGCTAAGAGTCAGACATGACTGAGAGACTTCACTTTCACTTTCATGCATTGGAGAAGGAAATGGCAACCCGCTCCAGTGTTTTTGCCTGGAGAATCCCAGGGACAGTGGAGCCTGATGGGCTGCTGTCTATGGGGTCGCACAGAGTCGGACATGACTGAAGCAACTTAGCAGCAGCAGCAATGTGAATGAGGGCTTGCAAAAGGGAACACAATGCAGGTGATCCAGCAGATGCCACTACACTCCATGGTGATGCTGAGGAGCTCATAGGTGGGACTGGGGGATGCAAGAAGCAACCATCCACCACACCTGCCACCCCTTATGGTGACAGAAAACAGGATTTGGCTCCAGATAACTGAGGTCTATATGAAAGGGATAAATTTAGTGAACGCAGAAGCTTGCATTTTCCCATACAAAGTAGAGTGCTAAATTCCTTAGTTTGATATCTGGTTTTCTTTACTGTTTAACAATAATCTTTGATGCTCAGACTGCCTGCCCCCTTTGTTATACTAGTATATAGCTTGACTTCCTCTCCTGCCTCCTTGGATAAGTTTTCTCAGGGCTACTGAGATGCTGCTTCTCAAATTGAGATTCCTTAACCTTGCCACCAAAATACAATATCTCTCTACTTTCAGGTTGTGACTTTTTTTTCTTCTTTTGTTGATATGCCTATTGATCTATTACCTGATTTGCAAGTAAAAACTCAAAATCAGGATTCTATATTATTGCTAATGCAACCATCAATTTATATAGTAGGAACTAAAAAAAAAAGTCTTGAATGAAAGAAAGAGTAACAGTTTTAAAAGATGAATATTTTTCTCCTTGAGAACTTCTTTGAATGCAATTATTTATACATCAGAAAAAAATATATGGCATGCTAGTGAATAAACCTGTCAAAAATAAAAGCAATACCCTTTATGGTGCAATTCTTCATTTTGTTAAAATGTTACACTATATAATTTCCTTATAATTGTCAACATTATACCCTACTTCTTTTACGCAGTTGAGGAAATAATTCATAAGACTTTTGAAATATTAAGCTGGGGCATTCACAAGGACAGTGAATCCAAATCATTATGGTTTCTTCTGGCAACACTTCAGAAATAAATATGTAGAGAAATTCCAGAATGAAGAGATCTTTATTGGTTGCTGAATGCCTTGAGGGGTGCATACAAAATATAATTTCAGCGGTTTGAACTGACTTTGATATGACTGAAAATTTTTCTTTAAGTGCTCTATGAAAATGTGCTTAACATACCTAAGTTGTTTATGCTTATACTATAGGAAACCTGATTATATATCCAACAATGCCCCCAATGGGCTTGGTACGTAGGCCCCACCTTAGCATACAGTTGGATGTCAGACATTCCTTACAACCCAATAGCCATTTTATTCATCAGCTCCTTCCGGGTTGCAAATACAAACTGCCTTAGGACCCAGTCCCCTCAAAATGGTTTATTTAGAGCTGGTTTTACATCTACTACTAAAAACCACCAGGACCAATCTCTTCAGACTCACCAGACTACACAGTCTCTCCATCCACTAGACAGTTCTCTCTGGGTGTCTAGGAGAACACTGGTTTCAAGACAAATTGTCACGCACTGAAACCTGTAAAAATTAATCCAATGTCCCCTCTGAAATTGAACGTGTGTCAAAAGCCAGTTTTTCTAATAACATCAACCACTTTGTAGAATCATCCCTTTGACTCTTTTGCTCTTTCTAAAATTAGGTTTTCTTCTCCATTCCCACTCTTTTTTGCAATCCAGCATCCCTGTGACTCACTGAATAATGTAATTTTATATTATTTCCCATAATCTCTAGTCTTGGATAAGGGTGGATGTCTTTTTTTGGTCTGCATTATCATTTCCAGATATTTCTTTAATGTACAATGTTGGGAGGAGGAAGGTGTTGGACTTATGTTCCAGGCATTCATTATGATTGATGCCTCTAATTCATAGCACCTGGCTTATGATCACTCTCCCCAGTATTAGTAGTTGTCACCACTTGTGGGAATTTAAAAATCCACATAGAGGATCTAACCATACCTCAGTTTATTGATCTCTTAGGTTCACTTCCAATAATGAATGTCCTCTCCTCCACTTCAATGATCCTCTACTAGATGATTCCATGTAAAATCATTAATATCATACATCATTAAAACATTATGACCCTCTTTTCTCTCTTTTCCAATTGCCTTTATCAGGAAACACACAAAATGGATTGGATGAAATATCTGCAGATTGAATAAAATATCAGTGGCAACATTTCCATGAAGTTTAATTAATGACATTTTACAAATTAATATATCCATTTTTACATTTATTCTGCTTTAAATGTGGTTTGAAGTTTTGTCTTTGCAAGGAAATCTAAATGCAGGTATATATTTTTCACAACATATTATTATAATGGACTTACTGCTAATGTATTTAGTGTAAGATGCTCCTATTCATCTAAAACATAATTAATAAAAATATTTTTCTTAATTCACTTTCTTCCCATGGGTGTGTATCATCAAAGAGGTGAAATCAAGAGTTTCATGAGTACTGTCAAGGCTGACATTTCTAGCTCTCATGGGCCAGCAGTGATTAGATTTACCTTTGAAAAACGAAAGTAAACAGTGAAAAATTCAAAACGTTGGCATTTCAGATGCCAGCCAGCAGTCAACATAGGAAATCAAGCCCTGAGAGAATGGAAGCTTATAGACAGAGGTACCTGGTGGGCTATAGTCCAAGAGGTCACAAAGAGCTAGAGAATTAGGTTTTTTGTTTTGTTTTCTTAATATTGAGTTTTTTGTCTACTTTGCAAATTAATCCTGTGTTTTTTACATTGTTTGCAAATATTTATCCCATTCCATGAGTTGTCTTTTCATTTTGTTAAGAGTTTATGGAGGAGGAGATCCAAGTGAAGCTCAGATTGGTTTAATGAGCTGAGGAGACAGAGCTGAGATGGCTGGAGTTCATAAAACAGAATATCAGAAAGGAAAGAGCTCTGCAAAGGGAGAACCCCAGAGATCTGGGGAAGCTTCTTATGTAGGCAACTGATCTCATCTGCAGGGGATGAGAGCTGGAGAAAGAAGGGTCTGAGAGGATTAAAGGGAACAGCATTAAGAGCTTAGCCAAGAACAGTACCTGTAACCACTACCCACTAGCATCACCAACTCAGTGGAGATGAATCTGAGCAAACTTGGGAGATAGTGAAGGACAGAGGAGCCTGACATTTTGCCATCCATCGATTCACAAAGAGTTGAACACAGCTGAGTAACTGAACAACAACAACCACTGCCCACACTAGAAGCACTGGATTCACAGTATAATACGGAAAATATTCAAGAAGGTCTTGCTTCAGCTGTAGGTAAAAATTAGCTCTGGTCTGAACACTTCTCTTAGTTCAGTTGCTCAGTCATGTCCAGCTCCTTGTGATCCCATGGACTGCAGCACACCAGGCTTCCCTGCCCATTGTCACCTCCTGGAGCTTGTTCAAACTCATGTCCATCAAGTCAGTGATGCCATCCAACCATCTCATCCTCTGTCTGGTACTGCCTAAAAACACAAACTCAAGATGAAAAAGGAACAATTTTCTAGTAACAGAACTGTAAAAAGAAATATGCCAAAGATTTATAGGAATCACCAGCTTGTCCAAATGGCCTCAGAGATCAGTTAGATCTTTACCACTGTACTATTGGTTGAAGCAGTAGTAAACTTAAAGGAATAAAATCAAAGAATTTGGGAGTCATGTTTTTTAACTTCTTCAGTTATATCTCAAGTTCATGTTACTGCATGAATATTGCCCCTTGATTTACTCAACAAATTATAGAAATGAATTGATGAATTCATGATTCAGAGGAAAAGGGCTACTGAGGTAGGCAGAAGCAAAGGAGGATTAAGGATTTCAGTAAACATCAAAAAAAATTACATATAATATATGGGCTTCCTTGGTGGCTTAGATGTAAAGAATCTGCCTTTAATGTAGGAGACCCGTGTTTGATCCCTGGGTGGGGAAGATCCCCTAGAGAAGGGTATAGCTACCCACTCCATTATGCTTGCCTGAAAAAAATCCCATGGACAGAGGAGCTTGGTAGGCTATAGTCCACAGGACTGCAGAGTTGGACAGGACTGAGCAACTAACATATATCAGTCAGTTCAGTCGCTAAGTCGTGTCCAACTCTTTGAGACCCCATAAATTGCAGCGTGCCAGGCCTCTCTGTCCATCACCAACTCCTGGAGTTCACTCAAACTCACATTCATCGAGTCGGTGATGCCATCCAGCCATCTCATCCTCTGTCGTGCCCTTCCCCTCCTGCCCCCAATCCCTCCCGGCATCAGAGTCTTTTCCAATGAGCCAACTCTTCACATGAGGTGGCCAAAGTACTGGAGTTTCAGCTTTAGCATCATTCCTTCCAAGGAAGGACCAACTGTCAGCTGGAATAATGACAATTTTTGTGGTCAATGTAGAAAATCACAGAAAAAAGCATTTTACCTTGACTCACTGTTGTATACCAATCACCATAGTATATCAATTTTATCTGATAGAAATACTGTAATAGGAACAGAACAGAAGCTACAACCGAAGCTGCTAATTAGTTTTCAGCATTTCATCAAGTTTTCCTAGAGTTTGCCATAGGCAAAACTGGGGAATTAAATATGGAAGCAATGGGAATAGCATAGCTTATGAAATTAGTGAAAGCTTGGATCACATTGATATGTTTGAGATGTGGATATTATTATCACCATTGCTTCCATATTTAATTCCCCAGTTTTGCCTATGGCACAATATAAGAAAATTTGATGAAATGCTGAAAACTAATTAGCAGCTGCGGTTGTAGCTTCTGTTCTGTTCCTATTACAGTTTTTCTATCAGATCAAATTAATATACTGTGGTGATTGGTATACAGCAGTGAATCAAGATAAAATGCTTTTTTCTGTGATTTTCTACATTGACCACAAAAATTGTCATTGTTCCAGCTGACAGTTAATCCTAAATGATTCAAGTAAATCAACATGAAATAAATGCTCATACCACAGTCATCTATAGCAAGGAATGTCTAAGAATTGAAAAGACAATTTATATGCTTTGATCATTCTATTATTTTCATATATGACCTAGTTCTAAATATTTTATACATTTACAGTATACAGATAATTAAACTGTATGGAGAAGTATACCTTTTGGTTTGAGTGAATGCATTTGCAAATTAATGTAACTGTGGTAAATTTCATAGTCTTAAAATCTGAAGGCCACGAAAATATCATTTTTAAGAATATTAATGTATCATAGTAAAACCAAATTAATAGCTAGGAGTTTTCTCTTTTAGATCAAGAGAGATACAATTTGGATATATAGACATATGTGTTCAAGCTCTGTCACTCAGTCATGTCTAACTCTTTGTGACCCCATGGACTATAGCCCACCAGGCTCTTCTGTCCATAGGGTTTCCCAGGTAAAAATACTGGAGTGGGTTGCCATTTCCTACTCCATAGGATCATCATGAATCAGGGATCAAACTGTGTCTTCTGTGGTTCCTGCATTGACAGGCAGATTCTTTACCAGTGAACCATCTGACATGTACTTGCTTAGGGCTTCCCCGGTGGCTCTGGTGGTAAGGAACCTACTTGCCAATGCAGGAGACATAAGAGACTCGGGTTCCACCCATGGGTAGGGAAGATCCTCTGGAGAAAGAAATGGCAACCCACTCCAGTACTCTTGCCAGGAGAATCTCATGGATGGAGGAGCCTGACTGGCTATAGTCCACTGGATAGGAAAGAGTCAGACACTACTGAAGTAACTTATTAAAAACAGACATGCACATAGGGGGTTATAAATTTAAGATAATAAAATGACAAAAATGCCATGAAATGTGGTAAATGGAATATTTCCTGCCATATCAATAAGCAAGGATGTCACAGTCATCAGCAATTCCAGCCCTCCAGGACCCTCAAGAAGGAGAAGAATCTCTGTGATCAGCAGCCATCAGGCTTCAGTCACTCCCTATCCAGGAGCCCCAAGGAAGCTCAGGCTGTGCAAACAGGATACTGGCCCAGATACCTGAGATGATATGAAAGGAATGATTTCAGTAAGCCTAGACTCTTGCATCTTCCCATACAAAGAAAGGGCTTCCCTGGTAACTCAGATGGTAAAGAATCTGTCTACAGTGCAGGAGACCAGGGTTCGATCTCTGAATTGGGAAGATCCCGTGGAGGAGGGTATGGCAATGCACTCTAGTCTTCTTACCTGGAGAATCCTCAGGGACAGGGAGGCCTGGCGGGCTGCATTCATGGGGTCGCACAGAGTCCCAAGACATGCAGGACACGACTGAGCGACTGAGTGACTAACCATTAACATGAGCATACATAGGAAAGCACTGAATTCCTTAACCTGAGATATCTGGTTTTCTTTAATTCACAAAAATACTTTTGATGTTTCAGACTACCGGCCCTTTGTTTCAAACTTCTATATAATCTGACTCCTACCCACCCCTCACCCTGCCTCCTTAGAGCAGTTCTCTCAGGGCTACTTGAAATGCTGCCTCCAGGCTTACATCTGAAAATTTCCACTGAAAAAAACATAACTCTTAACTTTTAGGTTGTGATTATTTTTTAAAGTCAACAAATGGTAGTGTTATTTTTTAAATTTAAATTTCCATTTAGAGTAGACAAGCTTCCATTAAAAATCTTATATATTTTCTTTAAGAAAAGCAAGATAATTTATAACCTTGAGAAAACATGAACTTAACAATATGGGGTAAACATGCTGTCACTTTAGTTGTTTCTGACTCTTTGTGACTCTATGGACTGTAGCCTGCCAGGCTTCTTTTTCCATGGGGACTCTCCAGGCAAGAATAGTGGAGTGGGTTGCCCTGCTCTCCTCCAGGGGATCTTCCCAACCCAGGGATTGAACCTACCTCTTTTATGCCTCCTGCATAGGCAGGTGACTCTTTACCACTAGTTTCAAATATTTATTAATAACATTTGCATTAATCTAAAAAAATTTAAAATTATTTTACATCATTTATATTCATCTTAATATTGATTTTCATCTTTCTAATATGGCAACTTAAGGTCCATCTGTAACTACACCATTGTTCTTTGATACAAGGTTAGTCAGATTTTCTGTGAATCTGACTGATTCACGTTGTCCCAGACAATGAATTAAAAATGTGTCAAGATCGAAAGGAAGACAGAAAACTTATGCAAACATCTAAAGAATGCAGTGTTGAAACTCATGACATAATTTTATTAGCAGGTTATGTTTTCATGTGTTTCTAGAAGAGCTTATGGTCAACAACTTATTGCTAATAATCATACTCTTCAAAGAGTAAGGCATTCCAATAATGCTTGTATACAGAACATATTATATTTCATTAACTCTAAAATGAAGCCAATTTTAGGATTTCCTGTATATTACAGAAGGAAACATTTCTCCACTTGAATGATGTAATAATGCTTTTTCACTACTCATGTATTTTCCTTATTTTGTACACAATGGATATGGTTCTTTTATTTGGGTTATTCAGGGTTTTCTGCAAAAATAAAAGAAAATATATATAAATTAAGTGTTTCTAAAAGACACGCACAAAGTCCATCTCTTTCAAATAACTTTCTGACTGATTTGTTGTTCAGTCACTAAGTCATGTGTGATTCTTTGTGACCCCATGGAGTGCAGCACGCCAGGCCCCTTTGTCCTTGACTATTTCCTGGAGTGTGCTCAAACTCATGTCTGTTGAGTCGATGGTGCTTGCTGATTACAACACTTTGCTATAGATACAATTTTCTGTGTCATTAAGAGCATTGGTGATGCCACACTTATTGAAAGGTGAAACTTCTCTCTTAATGATTTTTTCCCAAGCAACAGTGGAGTAGCTAGAAGATCACTGCTCAGTTTCAGATTGTCAAGCAAGTTAACATCAGATTTTCCCAGCAATAATTTTCAGGAATGTTGCAGAACAGAGAGCAGAGTAACAAAATAAAATTCCTGCTAGTAAACTTGCACCTGAAGGAGTGTGGATCTGGTGTCATTTTAGTGCTGCTAAAGTCATAATTTACACTTTATGTTTTAAAAATCTTAACAACTAGTTTTTAAGCCTTGGAAACATTCTCGAATCAGTAATCACTGTACAATAACCTCAGAAACATGCTCTTTTGTCTCTAGCTGCGTGCATGGTTTCAATTAATATTTCAAGAAATTTGATTAAGGATAAATATTCCCTTACTTCTCCTTAACACTAGAGTTAAGTTGTGGAGTCTTTCTGCTAGTTTCTTTGTCTTATTTGGCACTGTTTTCACTGCCTGATTAGGCCTGCAATTCATGTCTTTCTTTTGTGTTGTTAAATCTGTTTTTATTTATTTATTTTTAAAATTTTTATTTTTATTTTATTTTACTTTACAATACTGTATTGGTTTTATTTAGATGTAGTCACATCTATTTTGGGTTGTTCTTTTATCTCCATTTCTCAAGGTATTAATCTCTTTGCTTTCTACATCCTGCCACTCATAATAGGTTTTAAAAATTTTGACAATACTCCTTCAAAATTTTCTAGAGGTTTCTCTAGTAGAGTTAGAATGAATTATAAACCAGAGTCATGTTACCAAAACTAGAAATGACTCCTTGCTTTTTAACCCATTAGTAAACCCTTTAGAAGTATAATTGTTACTGTCTCTCACATAGTTCTGAACTAAATTATTTAGATGTAAAACATCAAGTTTTAGTTGGAATCTTATCATTTAAAATATTTCTCTCTGGCCCTACTGGTCCTCATGGAAGAGTAATCTTTGGAGTTATACATATGTCCACCCTGTTTGTTTCTCTTTGTGTCTCCAATTATGATTTAAAACGGGTACGAGAATTCCAAACCCCATCCTTGCCTTTCAGGTTGTAATGAAAGCGTAATTTTCTTTGTAGGATGATAGAACATATCTCATATAATGCCTTGTCTATTTATGTATTTTAAATATTTAGATACATGGTACATGAGCCTTCATTTTTGTGCTTGAAATGGTTAGAGCCTAGTTTTATGTCAGGATTCAATAAATACAAGTATGCAGAAATACACATAAATTTTCCTTCAGGTTGATTTGATGCAAATAAAATAAGTTATGTATTTCTGGGTTTATCAGTTATTTGAATAATATTTTCTCCAATGTTCACTTCCTTCTGATTGTGTAGCTGTTCATACTTTTTTTTTTTTTTTGGTTGAGAAATAATTTGTGATAAAACTGGATCAATTTAGCATGAGAAGTTTTTTAAACTTTTTCTCTTCAACTCATCCTTTCTTTCTTTCTTTCTTTTTTTTTTTTTGGTAGTAAAATGTAGCATGTGTAAAAATGCAATTAACACTAATTATTTATTCAGATTGTCACAATTTTCACCTCCTAAAATTAATGAGAATTTTGGGCAACTTCCTGCCAGGTTTCTCCCAGGAGTGGAGGTGTTAATAACATCTGTAATATCTCATGCTGAGGCAGGTAAATAACGAAGTCTCAAGCTCAGACACCCTATTGTCTCATATGCCACAATTTCTAAATAAAGCACCTGGTAAATTTTTAGTACATTTGAATTTGGGAAGATTATTAAAGGAAATTATGCACTGATTATTTCTAGCATTTTCTTTTATCTAACAAACTGAAATGCAATCTGTGCGTGTAATAACATGCCACCTATAATTTTGTTACTTTCTTTTTTTAATTTTTATTTTTTTAGATTCTCTTTTTAAAATTTATTTTTAATTAATTAGTTTATTTATTTTACTTTACAACATTGTACTGATTTTGCCATACATTGACTTGAATCGGCCATGAGTGTACATGTGTTCCCCATCCTGAACTCCCCTCCCACCTCCCTCCCCATCCCATCCCTCTGGGTCATCCCAGTGCACCAGCCCCAAGCACCTTGTATCATGCATCAAACCTGGACTGGTGATTCATTTCACATATGATATTTTACATGTTTCAATGCCATTCTCCCATATCATTCCACCCTCGCCCTCTCCCACCCAGTCCAAAAGACTGTTCAATACATCTATGTCTCTTTTGCTGTCTCGCATACAGGGTTATCATTACCTTCTTTCTAAATCGCATATATATGCCTCAGTATACTGTATTGGTGTTTTTCTTTCTGGCTTACTTCACTCTGTATAATAGGCTCCAGTATTATCCACCTCATTAGAACTGATTCAAATGTATTCTTTTTAATGGATGAGTAATATTCAATAAACAGTGCTGCGATGAACACTGGGGTACATGTATCGCTTTCGATTCTGGTTTCCTCAGTGTACACCCAGCAGTGGGATTGCTGGGTCATAAGGCAGTTCTGTTTCCAATTTTTTAAGGAATCTCCACACTGTTCTCCATAGTGGCTGTACTAGTTTGCATTCCCAACAGTGTAAGAGGGTTCTCTTTTCTCCACCCCCTCTCCAGCATTTATTGCTTGTAGACTTTTGGATAGCAGCCATTCTGACTGGCATGAAATTGTACCTCTTTGTGGTTTTGTGCCGGGAGCCACCACAGGAGATCCCACCCATGACAAGGTCATGTGGAAGAGAACTGTTAAGCAAGGCTTCGGAACTCAACGGGCTCCCTAGGCTTTCTTGAGCATCTACCCCCAAACCAGAATCTGTCTGTTTTACTATTTCATGACTTTCACCAACTCCTCTGACATTAACAGGGGTCTATTCCTGACTACCTTTCTCTGGAGAAAATTAACTTAGGGCTATAGCTAATAAGTCTTCTGGACATGAGAAGAATATTTCCAATCAAAACCCATCTGTTAGCATTTTAGCTTGCTTGACAGATATATCCAGACTCTTACAGCTACACATGTGATTATTTATATCCTCCCAACTGTGAGAGGCATGGAAAGCTTAAAACATAGAGCCTTTCAAAGAGTTAAAAGTTATTAGAGTAGTGTTAATGTAGGATTTCATTATTTGGCCAAAGCTTGTTGCTAAGTCCCCATATCTCTTATCCACTGTGCACTTGGCAGTGCATTAGTTAACATAGTTGGAAAGTAAGGAAAACAAGTGTAGCCTTGAAATTAACCATATCAGACTTTTGAGCTAATTGGTTCTTTCTTGTAACTCACTGCACCTTTGCTTCATGAGAAATGTAACTTGTTTAATACTTTGTGAGGCTGACATAGATTAGAAATATAAGAAAAAACATTTCAAGGGAAAATAAGTTTTTTGCTTGAACAGCCTTTATCAAAAGAGGGTCATAAAATATTCACAGGCCTCCAAGGCCAAAAGATAATGTACACAATATTGTTTATGGGAAAGGTTTGCAGAAAAATCCTGGTTTTGATAAAGACAAAACAAATGTAATGTTTGGGCTGACTCTGTATGACTTTGCATCTTTCATTTCCCTCTATGTACAAGTAAAGGTATAAAAGACCCTTTTGAAAATAAAAACAAGGGGCCTTGCTTGAAGAAGCTTGGTCACCCCATGTTTTTCTTTTTTCTCTTTTTTTCTCTCTTACTTTCTTTTTTCAGGCTTATCTCTTGGAGCGTAGCAGCTCCCTGCGTTCACTTATCTGCCCGGGTTTCTAAGACCTGAACGGGAAGACGTTCTGCGTCTTCACTCCCTTGGGAGACCAGGAAGGCACCTGTGGCCTCCGTGAACAGGGCAAACTTCTTGTCTCGAAGTTTTATTGGCTTTCTATGTAAACCAAGGAATATCAGCCTCTGTCTCTCCTCTATTTTCTTATCTACAATATTCTTTCCTTATCTCTCTCTAAATCAATCGCCGACGCCATTTTTCCTTCAGGTTCCCCTGGATCCAGCGGGGGCTGGACCCCGGCAGTTTTGATTTGCATTTCTCTGATAATGAGTGATGTTGAGCATCTTTTCATGTGTTTGTTAACCATCTGTATGTCTTCTTTGGAGAAATGTCACACAGTGTCTCACAAAGAGTCAGGCACAACTTAGCGACTGAACTGTTCTTTGGCCTCTTTTGTGATTGGGTCGTTTATTTTTCTGGAATCGAGCTGCAAGAGTTTCTTGTATATTTTTGAGATTAATTCTTTGTCCATTGCTTTGTTTGCTATTATTTTCTCCCATTCTGAATGCTGTTTTTCACCTTGCTTATAGTTTCCTTTGTTGTGCAGAAGCTTTTACTTTTAATTAGGTCCCATTTACTTATTTTTGCTTTTGTTTCCAGTATTCTGGGAGGTGGGTCATAGAGGATCCTGCTGTGGTTTATGTCAGAGAATCTTTTGCCTATGTTTTCCTCTAGGAGTTTAATAGTTTCTGGTCTCGTGTTTAAATCTTTAATTCATTTTGAGTTAAGTGTCTCTATTCAAAAATGCATTTAAAATAACAAGCTGGGAGAGGGAGAGGGTGGCATGATTTGGGAGAATGACATTGAAACATGTATACTATCACGTAAGAAATGTATTGCCAGTCTAGGTTTGATACAGGATACAGGATGCTTGGGGCTGGTGCACTGGGATGAGCCAGAGAGATGATTTGGGGAGACAGGTGGGGACGGGAGGCGGGGATCAGGATTGAGAACTCATGTACACCCGTGGCGGATTCATGTCAATGTATGGCAAAACGAATACAGTATTGTAAAGTAAAATAAAAAAAAAAAAATAAATAAAAATGGAAAAAAAAGAATGAATGAATAAAACACACACAAAAAATAAATAAAAAAAATAATAAAATGACAAGCCATTCAGTCCTAAAGGAAATCAACCCTGAATATTCATTGGAAGGACTGATGTTGAAGCTTCAACACTTGGGCCACCTGATGCAAAGAACTGACTCATTGGAAAAGACCCTGATGCTGGGAAAGATTGAAGGCAGGAGGAGACAGATGACAAGAAGTTTGGATGGCATCACTGATTCAAAGGACATGAGTTTGAGCAAACTCTGGGAGATGGTGAAGGACAGGGAAATCTGGCATGCTGCAGTTCATGGGGTCACAGAGTCAGACACAACTTAGCAACTGAACTGTTGCAGCAAGGGTAACCATTTCCAGGGCCCGAAACTGGGCTCTTGTCTAACACTCGGAAATGAATTGTCTGAGGAGACACATGTGCTGACAAAGCACGAGATTTTATTAGGAAGGGGCACCTGGGTAGAGAACAGTAAGGTAAGGGAACCCAGGAGAACAGCTCTGCCACATGGCTCACAGTCAAGGGTTTTATGGTGATGGGATTAGTTTCTGGGTTGCCTTTGGCCAATCATTCTGATCCAGAGTCCTTTTGGTTGTGTACACCTTGTTTAGCCAAGATGGATGTCAGAGAGAAGGATTCTGAGAGGTGGTTCAGACATGTGTCGCCTTTTGGCCTCTCCTGAACTCATTTGGTGGTGGCTTATTACTTTTGTGTTGCTTACCAGGACCGTCTGTCATAAAACAACTCATGCAAATGGTTACTATGGTGCCTGGCCAGGGTGGGCAGTTTCAGTCAGTGTGCTTCCCCTAACAGGACAACAGAAGGTTACTATTGAGTATTATTTTAGATAAAACATTTTTGAAGAATTTAAGAATTTAAAGCTTTACTTCAATACTTTGGTCAATTTAAATAAGTCTACAGCTTATCATTTCAATAAATAATTGAAAATTTTAGTTGAATTGATTAGCATTGAAGAGGATTAATCCAATTAGAATGATAAATTTACTCAAGAAATTTCTTAAATTTGAATTAGCACTATTTATAAGGCAAACTCAAAATTTGCCTAGTGCATTTTCTTAAGCCATAGGAAATAAAATAACACAGTCAATTTGTAACATAAATAAAAATTCTAAGGAAGAAGTTTATATCAGTTCAGTTCAGTTCAGTTCAGTCACTCCATCGTGTCTGACCCTTTGCAACCCCATGAATTACAGCACGCCAAGCAGGAAAGTTATGACCAACCTAGATAGCATATTGAAAACCAGGGACATTACTGTGCCAACAAAGGTCCGTCTAGTCAAGGCTATGGTTTTTTCACTGATCATGTAGGGATGTGAGAGTTGGACTGTGAAGAAAGCTGAGCGCCGAAGAATTGGTGCTTTTGAACTGTGGTGTTGGAGAAGACTCTTGAGAGTCCCTTGGACTGCAAGGAGATCCAGCCAGTCCATTCTGAAGGAGATCAGCCCTGGGATTTCTTTGGAAGGAATGATGCTAAAGCTGAAACTCCAGTACTGTGGCCACCTCATGCAAAGAGTTGACGCATCGGAAAAGACTCTGATGCTGGGAGGGATTGGGGGCAGGAGGAGAAGGGGACGACCGAGGATGAGATGGCTGGATGGCATCACTGACTCGATGGATGTGAGCCTGAGTGAACTCCGCGAGTTGGTGATGGACAGGGAGACCTGGTGCACACGACTGAGCGACTCAACTAAAGTGAACTGAGGCCTCCGTGTCCATCACCAACTCCCAGAGTTCAACCAAACCCACGTCCATCGAGTCAGTGATGCCATCCAGCCGTCTCATCCTCTGTCGTCCCCTTCTGCCCCCAATCCCTCCCAGCATCAGAAACTTTTCCAATGAGTCAACTCTTCGCATGAGGTAGCCAAAATACTGGAATTTCAGCTTTAGCGTCATTCCTTCCAAAGAACACCCAGGACTGATCGCCTTTAGAATGGACTGGTTGCATCTCCTTGCAGTCCATGGGACTCTCAAGAATCTTCTTATATATACATATATAATAAGAAAGTGATTCCTCTAAGCTTAAAGGTACACTGGCCTTATAACTTTTTTTCAGTAGGGCCTAGGGAAGAGAAAAATAATCCTCTCTTATGTGTATCTTGTTTTGTATTACAGGGGTCCACTCCTGAATGTTGTCTCATATATTCTTGTCTTCTTAGATAAACACATGTGATCGTTTTTAAAGATCATGTTTTGAAACTGCTTAGTTTAAAGCAATGAGAGTTAGAAGATTACATTAATTTTGGAATTCTGATTTAACAGCATATATAGTTTCTAAAATTAAAATTCTGGCCATTTCTGTTAAAAATTTGTCAGTGTGCATATGATGATGTAAATACTACTTAATTAATTTTCTCCTGAAGTTTTAATTAGATTTCTTCAAAGTACACAACAGTGAGAATTTCTGAACATTTTATTAAAGTGATCAAATTTTATTTCCCAGGAACAAACTCTTACACTAAATAGCATTTGTTAATTGGAATTATTTTCATTATCATGCATAAAATTTTAAGCTATTTTTTTTCTCAGTTTATGAGTCATTTGTTTATGGAAAAAAGATCAGTAGCACAAATACATATTTTGTATGTTTACCATATTTACCATATTTTGTATATTTAGATTTGATAACTTCAGGGTGTTTTATATTGCTATATCCTCTGTATATAAAAAACAAAAGTTAAAGTTTTGAACTCCTGACATACACAAGATAATTTCCCTTGATCTTTAACTTTGAGATAAAATACAGATATTTTTTATCTTAATTGATATACTCTTTACTTTATCACAATGCAGAATTTAATTATCCTTCATTTTATTTAACAATACATTCAGAAAAATTAATATTTCCTGTAAATGTTGTAATTAATTTTCTTCTTCATTATAACTTTTACAGTGGGCAAGTAGTAATTTTGTATCGAATCTGAGACTGCTTTTAATATAGGAAAAGAACTTTTCACTTTTTATACCACATTATTAAACTGTGGAAAGAAGCCTCTCTGTCTGTTACAGTCCAATGGGCTAACTACTCTTTTTCTTTTACAATGCAGAAGATGGGATTCATATATTAAGACTGTAATTCAAATATTAAATATTTGTCTGTGGACAAAAAATAGTATTTTCGTGTATGTGAAGACCTTTGCAGGGTCTTGAAACAGTCTTTAGGTATTTCAGGTGGCTGCTAAAAAGTTATGGAATGTATCACTTAAGTTTGTTACTAGAGCAAAATAAACGTTTATTAAAAGGATACTAGGTAACTTTTTAATTATTAATGTGTTTAAATTGGAGTATCATTGATTTATGATGTTGTGTTAAGTTCAGGTGTACAGCAAAGTGAATCAGTTATACATATACATATATCCACTTCTTTTTAGATTCTTTTTTTCATAGAGGGCATTATAGAGTAATAAGTAGAGTTCCCTGTGCTACATGGTAGGTAGTTCCTTATCAGTTCAGTCATTCAGTCGTGTCCGACTTTGTGACTGCATGGACTGCAGCACGCCAGGCCTCCCTGTCCATCACCAAATCCCAGACATTGCTCAAACTCATGTCCATCGAGCTGGTGATGCCATCCAACAATGTCACCCTCTGTCGTCTCCTACTCCTCCTGCCTGAAATCTTTTCCAGCATCAGGATCTTTTCTAATGAGTCAGTCCTTTGCATCAGGTGGCCAAAGTATTGGAGCTTCAGCTTCAGCATCGGTCCTTTCAATGAATATTCAGGGCTGATTTCCTTTAGGATTGGCTGGTATGATATCCTTGCTGTCCAAGAAACTCTCAAGAATCTTGTCCAACACCACAATTTGAAGCATCAATTCTTTGGCTGTCAGCCTTCTCTATGATCCAACTCCCACATCTGTACATGACTACTGGAAAAAACATAGCTTTGACTAGATGGACCTTTGCTGCCAAAATGATTTCAGCATTTTAATAAGCTGTCTAGTTTTGTCATTACTTTTCTTCCAAGGAGCAAATGTTTTTAAACTTTGTGGCTCCAGTCATCATCTGCAGTGATTTTGGAGCCCAAGAAAATGAAATCTGTCACTGTTGCCAATTTTTCCCTATCTATTTGCCATGACATGATGAGACTGGGTGCCATGATCTTAGTTTTTTGAATGTTGAGTTTGAAGCCATCTCTTTCACTCTCTTCTTTCACCTTCATCAAGAGTCTCTTCAGTTCACTTTCACATTCTTCCATTAAAATGGAATCATCTGTATATCTGATTTTGTTGATATTTCTCTTGACAATCTTGATTCCAGCTTGTGAGTCATCTAGTCTGGTGTTTCATATGATGTACTCTGTATATAAGTTATATAAGCAGGGTAATGATAGATAGCCTTGACATACCCCTTTCCCAATTTTGAACCTGTCTATTGTTTCATGTCCAGTTCTAATTGTTGCTTTCTGATCTGCATACAGGTTTCTCAGGAGGCAAGTAAGGTGGTCTGGTATTCCCATCTCTTTAAGAATTTTCCACAGTTTATTGTGAACCACATAGTCAAAGGCTTTAGAAAAGTCAATAAAGCAGAAATTTCTGGAATTCTCTCACTTTTTCTGTCATGCTGCAGATTTTGGCAATTTGATCTCTGGTTCCTCTTCCTTTTCTAAATCCCATTTGCAATCTGGAAGTTCTTGGTTTATGTATTGTGGAAGACTAGCATAAAGGATTTGAACATGACCTTGCTAGTATGTAAAATGAGTGCAGTTGTGTGGTAGTTTGAATATTATTTGGCATTGCCTTTCTTTGTGATTGGAATGAAATTGACCTTTTCTAGTACTGTGGCCAGTGTTGAGTTTTACAAATTTGCTGGCATATTGAGTGCAGCACTTTAACAGCATCTTTTAGAATTTGAGATAGTTTAGCTGGAATTTCATCATCCCATTAGCTTTCACACTCCAGGATATGTGGCTTTAGGTGAGTGACCATCCCATTTTTATATCTGGGTCATTAAGACCTTTTATGTACGGTTCTTAATGTTTAAGAAATTTCTGCTTTGCTTTTATGCTGGATGTATTATAACACTGTAAGGCTGGAAGAGATTCACTATTAGGCAACTGTATCTCTATTGAAGTTGCTTGATGACCATGTCCTGTATTTGTGTCACAGAATCATAGAATCTTTTGTAGTTTATTAGAAAGTAAGATTTAAGAGTAACACCCTCATTTCTGGATAGGATATTTAACATTTTTTTTTATTTGTTGCTTTCACAACGGTCTAAGTAACCTGAGAAAAAATTGTATGGCACAGCAGTTTGAAGATTTGGATAAATTTACCTATTTATATTTATAGGAATATAAATTTACATATACATATATATTTACCTATTCCTTTTTATAGGAAGAAGTTTATATTTCTTCCTCTTGTGTAGAACTCTAGGCTGTGACCAGCTTCTGCATAAAGCTTTCTTTCACAAGGTCTTTCCCTAGCAGAATGTAACTGTGTGAAAGCCTTGTTTTCCTCTGGGTCCGTGCTCTCAATTCATCTAAGGAAGAAAATCTCTCCCACTGCCCTCTATCAGCTTCCTGCTGGGAAATCACCAGGTAAATCCTCCTTCATCCAGGACCATTGATTGTGGAAGTGTGTCTTTTCTACAGTATAAAAAAATGAGAGTCTTTTTCCTACATTTACCTGTGGTTTGTCTGTTCTCACCACCTAACCACACCTGCTGAACTTCTGTATCAGTAGAATTCTTACAAAGTCTTTCCAATCAATAGTTTTCTTGGGCATTGCACTTTATCAAGAGGGTGAATTGTGAATCAGTCTTGACATTATTTCTGGAGCATTAGTTGATGTATACAAAATGTATCCAGTTTCAAGTATCTGAGAGGATTTCCACCCTTTTTTGCACAAAGCATGAGTCATATCAACGTAGATAAGATCTGATAAGTGTTGTTGTTCAGTTTTGTAGTCGTGTTCAATCTTTGTGACACCATGAACTGCAGCACAGCAGGCTTCTCTGTCTATCACTGTCTCCCCGAATTTACTCAAATTCATATCTGTTGACTTGGTGATGCCATCCACGCATCTTATCCTCTGTTGATCCCTTCTACTCCTGCCCTCAATCGTCCCTAGCATCAGGGTCTTCTCCATTGAGTTGGCTCTTTGCATCAGGTGGCCAAAGTATTGGAGCTTTAGCTTCAGCATCAGTCCTTACAATGAATATTCAATGTTAATATCCTTTAGGATTGACTGGTTTGAGCTCCTTGCTGTCCAAAGGACTCTCAAGAGTCTTCTCCAACACCACACTTCAGAAGCATGAATTCTTGAGCGCTCAGCCTTCTTTAAGGTCCAACTTTCACATCCATACATGACCACTGGAAAAAACATAACTTTGACTACAGGAATGTATAGCTAGTACTTAAAGCTGAGGCATTATATTATTCAGAACACTTTTCTCCTATTCTTTCCATGTTTTCTTTCCCACTGTTTTCTTCTGTTCAGCTCACAGTCATATACAAGATTGCTGTATTGAAAAAAATCTTAGTTCTGCATTGCCTTGTGATATTACTATACCATATTCTTCATTATTTCATCACCAAAATTTTGCAAAACATAGTGTCAATTCCAAACATCTGTTCAATGAACTCATCTTCATTTTTTCTATCCACAAATACCAGAAATCTACCCAATAATTCTATTGAATACTGCTCCCAAGGCATCCAATTCTTGTTTTTGTTGTCTGATTCATATAAAATTGACTTCTCAGGCCCTCAGATTTCCACAGCACTTATGTAATCTGTCTTGCCATTTAGTCACATTCCATTATTTTCTTTTTTATAAGCAACTGCTAATCATATTGCCCAACCAGATTATGAGTTAAGTATTTGCCATGATGGAGTCTCTTCTTTTATTCTACTTTATGATGATCAAAGGGATGAACTTAATCTCAGAGGAACTTAGCAAGTCAATGAGATGTTAGAGGATTCTAGGCTAAATAAAACGTTGCAAGCATACTCTTCAGTCAAAATTTCACTTTCAGATGTCTTAACAACAAGCATCATTACTTTTTATAGTTTGCTCAACAGACACTTTGAGAGACTTTACATTTTACTTCTAAAGCACTGCCTTTTGAAAATACAACCCTTGGAGTGGAGGAAAATAATATCAAATGAAACACTGATAAACGATTAATTTCACCAAAATATACAAGCAGCTCATACAACTCAATACCAGAAAAACAAACAAGGGGGGAAAAGTGGTAAAGAAATCTAAACAGACATTTCTCCAAAGAAAACATACAGATGGCTAATGAACACATATAGAGATGCTTAAGGTCATTCATTATTAGAGAAATGACAATCAAAACTACAATGAGATATCACCTCAATCTGGTTAGAATGGCCATCAACAAAAATTTTACAAAAAATAAATGCTGAAGAAGGAGAATATGGAGCCCGCTTGCACTGTTGGTGGGAATGTAAATTGATACAGCCACTGTAGAAGACAGTATGGAGATTCCTTAGACAAACTAGGAATAAAACCACCATATGACCCAGCAATTCCACACCTCAGCATATACCCTGAGGAAATCAAAACTGAAAAAGACACATGTACCCCAATGTTCATTGCAGTACTGTTTACAATAACTAGAACATGGAAGAAACCTAGATGTCCATCAATAGATGAATGGATAAAGAATTGTGGTACATATGCACAATGGAATATTACTCAGCCATAGAAAGGAACACGTTTGAGTCAGTTCTAATGAGGTGGATGAACCTAAAGCCTATTATACATACATATATATATGTACATATTCGAGAAAGATGGTAGTGATAAATTTATTTGCAAGGTAGCAATGAAGAAACAGACGTAGAGAACAGATTTATGGACATGGGGAGAGGGAGGAGAAGATGAGATGTATGGAGAGAGTAACATGGAAACTTTACATTACCATATGTAAAATAGATTGGCAATGGGAATTTGCTGTAGGTCTCAGGGAACTCAAATAGGGGCTCTGTATCAACCTAGAAGGATGCGATGGGGAGGAAGATGGGAGGGCGGCTCAAGTGGCAGGGGACATATGTACACCTATGGCTGATTCATGTTGATCTTTGACAGAAAACAGCAAATTTCTTCAAAGCAATTATCCCTTAATTAAATATATATATATATATATATATATATATATATATTTTAAAGCACTGCCTTTGTTTGGCTTCTGGTATTACTGCATCATACTCTGTCTTATCTTCTACTGTATCTCTTATCATTAATTTAGAGTCCTATATTGAAAATGTAACTGAATATACTTCCTTTGTTTACTTCTTATATATTGCTACACCCACGTTCCCCTAAAAACCTGTTTCTTATCTTGTTCTAATGTACCCTTCACTTTTGAACTTATTTCTTCCATGATGTCAAATACTTTCTATGTAGGTGATTTTAGGTTATTTATTTAGCCAAAAGAATCTTCAAAAGTTTTGTCCTGTATATCAGAGTACTTACTTGACAACTCCAAAAAAAAAAAAACAAAAAAACAAAAAACCATAGATATCTTTCTATCATTCCTATATTTCTTTTCTTGATGGCAAATGCTTTTCTCTATAAAGACATTCAGGAAATATGCTTGGGAGCTATCTTTTAAACTTTCCTTTACCCCTTTCACACAGGTTCTAAATAAGGTTTATATTTTTATGCCTTTTGTTCATTTGTTCAGTTCCAATGCCACAGTTAATGTCTTAGTTCAGATTCTTCCAACTATTGTCATACTTTCCAAAACTGTTCTCTAGCCAAAAAAAAAAAAAAAAAAAAAAAAGCTCTCCAGCCTCTTAAATTTCTCCATTTGTCCTCTACATAGATATCAGAGTAATCTTCCTAAAATTCATGATTTACCATATTAGTTCATTGCTGAAAAACTCTCCAGTGGGGAACAATTTCATACAGTATAAAACTCAAAATTAAGAGTAAATTGTACTCTCCATGATGTGGGTGTTCCAAGCACCCAGGACTTTCCTTGCTTTACCCCAATCCTCTCCAATTCAATGAAATAAAAATATGTATAGTTCTTCAGGGCACCATAATTATGGCTGGGGTACCTTTTTTGGGTTATCTTTAATTTCAAAACAGACTTTATTTACTAGTTCATTCACTCAGTATCCTACTCTTTGCAACCCTAGGGACTGCAGCATGCCAGGCTTTCCTGTCCATCACCAACTCCCGGGGCCTTCACAAAGTCATGTCCATAGAGTTGGTAATGCTATCCAGCCATCTCATCCTCTGTTAACCCCTTCTCCTCCTGCCTTCAATATTTCCCAGCATCATGGTCTGTTTTAATGAGTCAGTACTTCACATCAGGTAGCCAGAGTACTGGAGTTTCAGCTTCAGCATCAGTCCTTCCAATGAATATTCAGGGCTGATCTCCTTTAGCCTTGACTGGTTTGAAATCATTGCAGACCAAGGGACTCTCAAGAGTCTTCTCCAACACCGCAGTTCAAAAGCATCAAGATTTTGGTGCTCAGATTTCTTTATGGTCCAACTCTCACATCCATACATGACTACTAGAAAAACCATAATTTTCTCTAGAAGGACCTTTGCTGGCAAAGTAATGTCTCTGCTTTTTAATATGCTATCTATACTGGTTGTAGCTTTTCTTCCAAGGAGCAAGTATCTTTAATTTCATGGCTGCAGTCATCATCTGCAGTGATTTTGGAGATCGAGAAAATAAAGTCTGTCACTGTTTCCTTTGTTTCCCCATCTATTTGCCATGAAGTGATGGGACTGGGTGCCTTGGTTTTAGTTTTTGCATGTTGAGTTTTAAGCCAGCTTTTGCACTTTCCTCTATCACTTTAATCAAAAGGCTCTTTAGTTCCTCTTTACTTTTTGCCACAAGGGTGGTGTCATCGGCATATCTGAGGTTTTTGATATTTATCCCTGCCATCTTGACTCTAGCTGGTACTTATCCCACCTGGTATTTCGCATGATGTACTCTGCATACAAGATAAATAAGCAGGATGACAAAATACAGTCTTGCCATACTCCTTTCCCAATCTGGAACTAGTCTGTTCTTCCATGTCTGGTTCTAACTGTTGCTTCTTTACCTGCATACAGATTTCTCAGGAGGCAGGTAAGGTAGTCTAGTATTCCCATCTCTTGAAGAATTTTCTGCAGTTTGTTGTGATCCATACAGTCAAAGGCTTTAGCATAGTCAATAAAGCAGAAGTATGTGTTTTTCTGGAACTCTCTGGAACTTTCTGGAACTGATTTTGGTTTTGACCATCTGGTGATGTCCATGTGTTGAGTCATCTCTTGTATTGTTGGAAAAGGGTGTTGGCTATGACCAATGTGTTCTCTTGGCAATACTCTGTTAGCCTTTTCCTTACTTCATTTTGTACTCTAAAGCCAAACTTGCTTGTTTGTCTAGGTAACTGTTGACTTCCTACTTTTGCATTCATGTCCCCTATGATGAACATCCTTTTTTGGTGTTAGTTCTAGAAGATCTTGTGGGTCATCATAGAGCAATTCATCTGCACTTTCTTTAGTATTAGTGTTTGCCTCATAGACTTGGATTACTGTGATATTGGATTGTTTGCCTTGGAAATGTAAAGAGATCAATTCTGTCGTTTTTGAGATTGCACCTAAATTGTGGACTCTTTTGTTGACTATGAGGGCTACTCCATTTCTTCTAAGGAATTCTTGCCCACAGTAGTACATATTATGATCATCTGAATTAAATTTGCCATTCCAGTCCATTTTAATTCACTGATTTCTAAAATGTCGATGCTCACTCTTGCCATCTCCTGTTTGACAACTTCCAATACCTTGATTCACAGGCCTAATATTCCAGGTTCCCATACAATATTATTCTTTTACAGCATTGACTTTACCTCCAACACCAGTCACATCCACACCTGGGTATTGTTTTTTCTTTGCCTCCGTCTCTTCATTCCTTCTGAAGTTATTTCTCTACTGATCCCCAGTAGCATATTGGGCACCTACTGACCTGGGGAGTTCATGTTTCAGTGTCATATTTTTTTGCCTTTTCATACTGCTCATGGTATTGTCAAGGCAAAAATACTGAAGTGGTTTGTCATTGTCTTCTCCAGTGGACATTTTGTCAAAACTGTCCAACACGACCCATCCATCTTGGGTGGTCCTACATGGCACAGCTCATATTTTCACTGAGTTAGACAAGGCTGAAATCCATGAGATTAATTTGGTTAGTTTTCTGTGATTGTGGTTTTTATTCTGTCCTCCCTCTGATGGATAAGGATAAGAGGCTGTTGGGAGGAACTGGCTGTAGGGGAATCTGGATCTTGCTCTGGTAAGCAAGGACATGCTCAGTAATTTTTAATCCAATTTTCTGTTAACAGCTTTGCCTCCCTGTTGCTTGGCCTGAGGCCAACCTATGGTATGGGTAATCATAGTAATGGTGACCTCTTTCAAAAGACTTATGCCAGCACTGTTGTATTCAATGCCCCTGACCCTGTGGCAGGCCACTGTCAATCCGCATCTCCACCCAAGACTCTTGGACACTCACAGGCAAGTCTGGCTCAGTCATTTGTTGGGTCACTGCTCCTTTCTCTTGTGTCCTGGTGCACACAAGGTTTTGTTTGTGCCTTCCAAGTGTCTGTTTCCCCACTCCTGTGGAAGTTCTGTAATCAAATCCCACTGGCTTTCAAAGTCAAATTCCCTGGGGGTTTTCCTAGATCCCCAGGTTGGGAAATCTGTTGTGAGTCCTAGAACCTTTATAACAGTGTGAAAGCTTCCTTGGTATAATTGTTCTCCAGTCTGTGGGTTGTCTGCTTGGTGGCTATATGGTGGAGCTAATGTCAATCTCCTTCAAGAGGACTTACACTACATATTGTGTCTTCCAGGTATGCTGCAGCCAGAGACTCTGCCCCCATGGCAGGCCACTGCTAACCCATGTCTCCATAGGAGGAGACACTCAAACGCTCAAAGGAGACACTCAAACACTCAAACCCCAAACCTGCCAGAGACTCTTGTAGGGCTCAAACAAAACCTGTGTGCACCAGGACCCAGAGACCCCACAGAGACTGAGCCCAACACACCTTTATTTACTAACTAGCAACCAATCATCCATTAGCATTCAACTCATTTTCTTGCTTTCCTGAAGTCTTCAAGTGAAATGACTAATTTCTCCTTTGTGACCTCACTATTTCCTATACACCCTACTCCTACCACATTTAACAAACTTATTTATTTCCACTTTCATTTCACTCTATTCAGACAGTTTAGTTCAGACAGTCACTCAGCATGTATTTAATGAGAATTTTCCTTGATAAGATTAGGGTCTATGAGACAAGTGTGACAAATTTTTGGAAATCATAATATTAGAAGTTATTTTTTCTCCACTATTCACAGGATCAACCACATGATCTTAACGGGGAGTAGAAACATTTTATGTTTTTGTCCAGTTGCCAAGTTACATCTGACTTTCTGCAACCCCATGAACTGAAAAACTACATGTTCCCTGTCCTTCACTTTCTCCCTGAGTTTGCTCAAACTCATGTCCATTGACTTGGTGATGCCATTCAAACATCTCATCCTCTGTTGACCCCATCTCTTCTTGCCCTCAATCTTTCCCAGCACCAAGTCCTTACCAGTGAGTTGGCTCATTGCATCAAGTGGCCAAAGTATTGGAGCTTCAGCATCAATACTTTAAATGACTATTCAGGGTTGATTTTCTTTAGGATTGACTGGTTTCATCTCCTTGCTGTCCAAGGGACTCTCAAGAATCTTGTCCATCATCAAAATTCAGTAGCATCAATTCTTCAGCACTCAGCCTTCTTCATGTCATATCTATTTGTGACTAATTGAAAAATCATAGCTTTGACTATATGGACCTTTGTTAGTAAAGTGATATGTCTGCTTTTTCTAAAGTGAAACATTTTAGTGATATCTAAAGTGATATGCTCTCTAGGTTTGTCATAGCTTTTCTTCCAAGCAGCAAGTGTCTTTTAATTTCATGGCTTCAGTCACCAACCACAATGATTTATGAAAAGGCAAAAAGAAATATTACACACACACACACACACACACACACACACACACACATAGGGCTTCACAGCTGGCTCAGTGGTAAAGAATCTTTTTGCAATGCAGGAGATGTGGGCTCAACCCTGGTTTGGGAAGATACTCTGAAAAATAAAATAGCAACCCACTCCAGTATTCTTTCCTGGAATATCCCATAGACAGAGGAGCCTGGTAGGCTATAGTCCGTAGAGCCACAAAGGGTCAGACACAACTGAAGCGACTCAGCATGCATGCATATATATATGGAAGATTCAGTAAAATTGTAATTAAATTAGTAAATACTTGATTTATTGATAAATCATTACAGTTGTATATAAAATCACATGTTCCCCATTTCTCTATATATACCTTAATCTTGTTTATTATATAAGGGTAATTTGGTTAGTTTGTGAGGTCTGGAATCAGTCTAGCTGTAGTTGTCTGTGTTGTCTAGGCTTCCATTAATGTTTCTAGATTTGAGTTTGTCTAGACTTCCATGAATGTTTTGAGATTTGGGGTAGTGATCGCCATTTTGTAGTCTTATTGTAGATACTTGGGGTGTTGTAGTGCATTTTGGTTGATTTGTTCCCCAAGTTCCTCTTTTAAAATTATAAGGTGTTTGCTCCACCCATGTGACCTGTAGCAATATTTTGCTTCTCTTTTGCTTCTGTAAGTATTTCTTACTCCTATTAAAAGCAAAATTACTGCTAGGATGAGTAATTTTTTTTTTTTTTTACATGCCATTGTCTCACACAGTGTTTTATATTTTAAAGTTGCTTAAATCATTTATAGAATGAATATATTGAATGGATATATTCACTTTACACACTGGGCCCTTCACCTTACTTATAAGTACAAATACCCTTGTCATGAATACCCACAGACCCAATGCATACATGTGAGGCTACTGAAGAAAGGATTCTTCCACTGGATTGGGAAATTATAAGAATTTAATATTTTTAAATGCCTATTTTTGTTGTTGTTGCTAATAAAAACAAACAGAGTCTTGTTCACAATAATGAAAAAAACAAACAAAAATACAAACTAAAAGCTTTGTCGCAGGAAGGGGGCCCTTTCTAGGGCCCAAGCGTAGGCTCTTGTCTAACACTAAGAAATGAATTTTCTAGGAGACACACATGTTGCCAAGCAAGAGGTGTTTTTGGAAAGGGCACCTGGGCAGGGAGAAGTAGGGTAAGAGAATCCAGGAGAACTGCTTTGCCACATAGCTTGCAGTCTTGGGTTTTACGGTAATGGGATTAGCTTCTGGTTGTCTTTGGCCAATCATTCTGACTCAGAGTCCTTCCTGGTGGCACATACATTGCTCAGCCAAGATGGTTGCCAGCAAGGATTCTGGGAGGTGGTTGGATGTGTGGTTTCCTTTTTATCTTTCCCAGACTCTTCTGGTTGGTGGTGGCTTATTAGTTCTGTGTTCCTCACCAGGACCTCCTGTTGTAAAGTAACTCATGCAAATGGTTTCTATGGTGCCTGGTCAAGGTGGGCAGTTTCAGTTGGTGTGCTTCCCCTAACAGCTCCAGAAAAAAAAATAATCAGAAAGAACAAGAATTATATAAGGAATATATTAAATTTTATTTAAAAATATGAAATAGAAATGGAGCAAATGGAAAGATACACTGTGTTCTTGTATGGAGGATGTAGATTGTCAAAAATATGCAGTTATTTACATCCAAATGGGGTGATGGGATTTGGAAAAACAGAATATTGTGGTCAGTTATTAAGACTGTTACACACTGTTTCATCTTAACTTTATTTTCTGGAAAGAATAATTATGGAATGTGCTGTATTGTAAACTGCTGCATTTTGAAAGTCCTCAAGTAGAAGCTAAACAACAAACTTCAGGAGACATAATAGAAGAGAAGATTGCATGGGTGTGAATAGGAACACATAACTCTTAACACTTCTCTCAAAAAAAGTAATACTCTGATTTTATCAGTCCTCAAAGATTGTCCTTTGGGCCAATGCCATTGTTACCTTAATGGTATTCTTTACCTAAAAGGTTATGCCAGTGAAAACTAAGTTTAAATTTCGGAAACATGAAGGATGGAAGTAATTTGCTTTGCAAAAAAAATACCCCTCACACCTTTTATTTTTTATAGAACTAATATTATATTCAAAAAAATACAGTTTCAAGGAGCAAGTAAGTCCCAAGAATAAATTTCATAATTCGATATCTTTTTAGGCATGCCACATATTGTCACTTTCATATGTATAGACTAAAAAGTACTTATTTTTTATTCAATCGCTCACTTTAAATTTTTGACCCAATACAACTTGTTTAAGAAGAGAGAAAATAAAACATATTTTTCACATATGCCAAGTTTAGAAGGACTGGGATATTGTTTCAAGGACAGTTTTCTTTTCAGTTTAGAATTAACAGAGCACATCACACTATGATTAGTCTCTAAACATGAACACATATCTTCTTCTTAGACTTCCCAGGGGGCTCCAGTGGTAAAGAGCCCTCCTGCCAACACAGCAGACTAAAAGAAGGAAGTTTGAACCCTGGGTCTGGAAGATCCCCTGGAGGAGGGCAAAGCAAACCCCTCCAGTATTTCTGCCTGAAGAATCCCATGGACAGAGGAGCCTGGTAGGCTACAGCCCATAGTGTTGCAAAGAGTTGGACATGACTGAAGCAACTTGGTACAGCATCTTCTTAGATGAATTGTTTCATTTCTCTGACTCTTCATAAGCAGATCCTTCCCTCTGAGCAGTTCTGTCTTGCTTCACTAGGAAACTGAGTGGTCCCTCTATACCAGCTTTTTGTTAAGTCAGCCACCAAGGACCCCAGGTCTTCATGTAGCACTTGAATGACTCCTTGAAAATTAATGAACCTCAAGGATATTCTTAACAGTCCCAACCAAGTCCCAGGAATCCACTTACACTGATTATGCAACACATTTTAAAAGGAAGACTTTTTTTTTTTTTTTTAGTGTATGCAACTCCTTCTTTTTCAAAGGATGCATATCAGAATAGGATTGAACTAGATGAGAAAGTACGTTCTCCTCCCCTCAACTGCATAGTCCATATGGATGCTACACCACAAAGATTAAATTTTCACTGTTTTAAGTGAATTGTAGGAGTATTGAATATAAAATATTCTCTTTTTCTTGTTGCTAGATCATACTACTACTGCTTCTATTCTACAACAATTACAATTAATACAACAACTAACACAATGTGATCCTGATTTCATGAGACACCATTATCACAGTCATTATTTTAAAGACTAGTAAGCTGAGACTGGCTTCTCTGGTAGCTCAGCTGGTAAAGAATCTACCTTTGATGCCGGAGACCTCTGCTCGATTCCTGGGTCAGTAAGATCCTTTGGAGAAGTTATAGGCTACCCAGTCCAGTATTCTTAGGCTTCTCTGGTGACTCAGACAGTAAAGAATCTACCTGCAATGTAAGTGACCTTGTTCAATCTCTGGGTTGGGAAGATCCCCTGGAGAAGGGAACGGCTACCCGCTTCAGTATCCTTGCCTGGAGAATTCCATGGATGACAGTCCATGAGGTTGCAAAGAGTTGGACACGACTGAGCAACTAAGCACACACAGAAGCTGAAATAAAGAGGTTAAGTACAATGAAGAGAAAAGATTACACAAAACTGGTACATGGTATCTCTTTAAATCAAGAGAGGATCAGAAAACATGATGCAGAGATTGACATTTTACTTCCATTCTTCATTCATTTGTCTATTCTTAGTATAAATATCAGTGGAGAACCAGCTTGCTTTCTGGTTTCCAAATGCATAAAGCTTCTCCAGTGTGTATCTGGAGATACACGCTTCTCTGGGGTATCACCACCCTAGTAGTGCTACCAGTATAACTGTGATGTGTGCAATGTCCCATTTCAGTAACAATGAGTTTTTATTTAAAAAAGAAAAAGAAAGAAAAAGTTCTCTAAAACAGTCACAATCAGTCAAGAAAATATTCTACTAAATGTTATGATTTCAAAAATAATTATGTACTTTATTACCTATACTATGTTCCAGTTTAAAAAAAGAAAAAAAGAAAAAAATGCAGCTTCCTAAGATTTAGAAGTCACTAGATGTCACCATGCATTTTATTTTGGTACATAGGTAGCTTTTGTGACACTGTGATATGTTTAACAGCTACGAGCAATAGAAATCTACAAACTAAAAAGGACATTTGTTTTTATATTTAAAATAAAATGCAGTTTAACAAAGTTTTTTTCAAGGCATTGATGACTTTACACAGATTCAAATATATTGGTAGAGAAATCAAATCATTTTTAGATGAATTTTAAGAAGTCTGGACATAAAGTATCTAAAGTTGAGGAATTTCAATGTAAATTGCCTCTAGGCCACACTTCGAACTTACTAACTGTATAAACTTTGATAAACTCCTATAACTCTCTAAAGTGGGGATAATATAAACTGAATCACAGTGTTGTTTTAAATATATGAACTAATTTATGTAAAGCAAGATACACTTTATTGCACCCCATAAGAATTGAGTTAATATCAATTTATAATTGTTAAAATATTTTGGTGTATGATATTTTTAATTAAATTTTTTAATTTAGTAAGTATCCTTACTAAAGTGGAAGAAGTGGAAACAGTGGCTGACTTTATTTTTCTGGGCTCCAAAATCACTACAGATGGTGACTGTAGCCATGAAATTAAAAGACGCTTGCTTCTTGGAAGGAAAGTTATGACCAACCTAGACAGCATGTTAAAAAGCAGAGACATTACTTTGTTAAAAACGGTATGTCTAGTCAAGGCTATGGTTTTTCCAGTGGTCATGTATGGATGTGAGAGTTGGACAGTGAAGAAAGCTGAGCGCTGAAGAATTGATGCTTTTGAACTGTGGTGTTGGAGAAGACTCATGAGAGTCCCTTGGACTGCAAGGAGTTCCAGCCAGTCCATCCTAAAGGAGATCAGTCCTGGGTGTTCACTGGGAGGACTGATGTTGAAGTTGATACTCCAATATTTTGGCCACCTGATGTGAAGAGCTGACTCATTTGAAAAGACCCTGATGCTGGGGAAGATTGAGGGTAGGAGGAGAAGAGGATGATGGAGGATGAGATGGTTGGATGGCATCACCAACTCAATACACATGGATTTGGGTGGACTCTGGGAGTTGGTGATGGACAGGGAGGCCTAGTGTGCTGTGGTTCATGAGGTCGCAAAGAGTTGAACATGACTAAGTGACTGAACTGAAGTATCCTTCATACATTTACTTTGTAGAGTCTTGTGAATGCTTCTAATAATTCAAAGAAGCATTATTATTGTGTATGGCATAGAACACTGCTTTATTTATGTGTTTTATTCACAATTATTTCTTCAACAGCACAATTCTAAGTTTGAGATGAAAGTCATAACTGAAAACAAATTTCTGATCTGATAGAAATTATTAAATATGCTATTTTATGTGATTTTCATATTTTATATTTCCTATAATATTCTATGAAAATTGACTTTAAAAAGTATTTTAATTCTGTGTATTTTAATTTTAAACACTGATTATTATCAACAATAGTCATTAAATATGAACATTAATTAAATGATAAACAATAAATCTCACATAATCACCTGGTTTCTCTAAACACTGTCTTGGTTATGTTAAAATTTACTTTCTTGGCTAAGAATTCCAGGGAAAATGAAGGGCAATTAATTCAGACTGCTTCTGAAAACCTGAAAATTAACAGAAATCATTAGATTTATTACAGAAACTGAGATCACTATGCTCAGAATTTTAAGTCTTTCTTAGAAGAAAATTTTATTTTGGCATTAATACTACTGAAAAACAGAAGATGTTTGTAATTATAAATCATATGAGAGTTAATGTATTTAAATAAACTCAAATAGATAGAAAAGGTGGTTACTTTTGTGAATATTAATAACATATATCTTGAAATTATGCTTAAAATTAGATAGTCTATAAAGATGCTGGGTTTAACAAAGGTCATATTTGCAAAGTAAAATAAGTTTCCACTTGATCACAAATACATAAAACTACTATTCCTTGACCAATATTCCTTGAGTACTCTTTTATCGTTCTCATTTCCACTCTAGTATTTATGATTTTCTAAGGCAAACATAAAGCAAAAACATTATTTTTCATGGTGTAATATGCATTTTGCAATATTAAATTGATGTTAAAACTAGGCAGACTCTATGACCTAGCAACAACACACAGTAATGGAAATGGTCAATCTCCAGCTACATCCAACAAACTGGATGAAACATTCAAACACGATGTTTAGTTTTTGTTTTTTTTTTTTTAAATTTTAAAGCCCCACTACATATTGCATGTTTCCCTTTATATAGGTTTAAAAATGAGAAACTATGGAGTTAGAAGTCAAAGCAGCAGTTAAATTTGGGAAGGAGAAATGGAACTGCCATGTGGAGAGGGGAGAATGAGGCTTGCAGGTGATGAAGAAGTTATACTTGATGCTGTAGTGGTATTTGGGCTTCCCCAGAGGTCCAGTGGGTATAGAAACCACCTGTACTGCAGGAAACACAGGAGAACTGGGGATGGGAAGATCCCTTGGAGGAGAAAATGGGTAACCCACTCCAGTATTCTTGCTTGGGAAATCTCATGGACAGAGGAGCCTGGCAGGCTACAGTTCAAAGTGTTGCAAAGAGTCAGACACAACTGAGTGACTGAGCATGGATGGATATTTGCTAGTGGTATTTACCTAGTTGTATTCATGTTGTAATATTTCTTCAAGATATAAATTTGTAAATTATGTACTTTATTCATATTTCTTTAACATAAATTTTGCTCAAATTCTTCCTAGCTTTTTAACAGGCAAGCTTGATTCTAAGGTCTTTAACTGTCTTGTGACCCTCCTAAAATCCTTTCCGTGTCCCTTTCTGCTGAAACTTGCTAGAATGGATTCTGATGTTGGTAGCTAAGCAACTTGTTTATTTTAATAATTACTTTGATCATCAACTTGATGATCCTGTAAATGTTTCTAGTTTTAAAATTGTTATATGAGCATTCCTTCACTGATCTTTGTCCCATCTACACCAGTAAAACCCATGACTATTTAGAAGTGAATCCTGATGCACCAGCTTGTTGCATCTTATGGAGAAAGAACTATTTATAGTAGCCTGGTGAACTACAAGCCATAGAATCTCAAAGAGTGGGAGATGACTTAGTGACTGAGCATGCATGCATGATGTTTAGTGCCCATGGGGTATCTGGAATTGTGTGGCATAGAAAATGGACTTTTTCTCCCACAGAGGCTTTAAAAAGGCTGCAGATTAATTGTTGGGTGCGAGGAATAAAAATGAAGAACAAGATGATGGAAAGTAACTAAGTATAAATATCTTTGGTAATCCAAACATTGAAACATAGGAACAAAACATTTACACTGAATCTTGGACAGAGAGTGTAGAGAAAAAAGGTATTTGGAATAAGTCAATCTGCTGCTGCTGCTAAATCGCTTCAGTTGTGTCCAAATCTGTGTGACCCCATAGATGGCACCAGGCTCCTCCTTCCCTGGGATTCTCCAGGCAAGAATACTTCTGCTACAATTTGGACATTACCAAAATAAGCAGATACAACTGAATATAAATTTAACTATGAACCAATCATTGTTGTTCAGTCAGTATGTTGCGTCCAACTCTTTGCAACCCCAGGAACTGAAGGATGCCAGGTTTCCTTGTCCTTAACTATTTCCCTGAATTTGCTCAAATTCATGTCAATTGACTTGGTGATACCATCCAACCATCTCATCCTCTGTCACCCCCTTCTCCTCTTGCCCTCAATCTTTCCCAGCATCCCGGTCTTTTCCAGTGAGTCAACTCATTGCATCGGGGGTAAAAATATTGGAGCTTCAGCTTCAGTATCAGTCCTTTCAATGAATATTCAGGGTTCATTTCCTTTAGGATTGACTGATTTGATCTCCTTGCTGTCCAAGGGACTCTCAAGAGTCTTCTCCAGTACCACAGTTCAAAAGCATAGATTCTTCAGGATTCAGCTTTCTTTATGGTCCAACTCCATATCCATACATGACTACTAGAGAAACCGAAGCTTTGACTATACAAACCTTTGTCAGCAAAGTGATGTCTCTGCTTTTTAATACACTGTCTAGGTTTGTCATAGCTTTTATCCAAGGAGCAAGCATCTTTTATTTTCGTGGCTGCAGTCACCATCTGCAGTTATTTTGGAGGCCAAGAAAATGAAATCTGTTACCCTTTCCGCTCTTTCCCCATGTATTTTCCATGAAGTGATTGGACCAGATGCCATTTTTCAGTTTTTGAATGTTGAGTTTTAAGCCAGCTTTTTTTACTCTCCTCTTTCACCTTCATCAAAAGGCTCTTTAGTTCCTTTTTATTTTCTCCCATTAAGGTGGTATCACCTGCATATGTGAGGTTGCTGATATTTCTCTCAGCAAATTTGATTCCAGCCTGTGAGTCATTAAGCCCAGCATTTTGCATGATGTATCTACATATATGCTAAACAAGCAGGGTGACAATATACAGCCTTGTGTATTTCCCCATCTGAAACCAGTCCATTGTTCCATGCTCAATTTTTACTGTTGCTTCTTGTCCTGTATACAGGTTTCTCAGGAGGCAGGCAAGGTAGTCTGGTATTCCCATCTCTTAACAAATACTGTAATATTTAAAGGAGAATCTGTCACAAGTCATATATTTACAAGAAAAAGACAAAGGACCCTCTAAAGAATATTCAGGCTTGAGAATACCTTATGTTTTTTATGTGGAATAATTTCTTCTCATTCTTCCTCCTCCTCCCCCTCATTATTTCCAAACTTATTTTACTGATTTCATTTCAAGCAGTCTGAAAACACAAATATTTGCCTTTAGTGAATAAATTTAGAATTCACCAGAAAGTACAGACTTTCATGATCAAGAAAGAGACAACATAAAAAAGAAAAATCCTACTTATCATTAAGATCTATGATCAAAATAATTTCCTTTTGCTACTCAGATGATTGATTTATAGCACTATTCAATGTTTGACAAAGGTTTAGATACTGCCAAAACATTGGAATACTTTACAGACAAAATATTCACATTGTTTCATTATATTCCATGGCTCTGTTTTTTTTATTCAAAGAGTCAATCAGCTGCCTATACTTTAGTTCCAGCAGCTAGAAAGTAGTATGATTTAAAATCCCAGTGAGTTTATTTGATCATCTCTTCATTTTGCTTCATATAGTAGTCATCATGAAGAGTATAGAAAGATTAAAACAATTTAATGTTTTTAATCTCTAGATACAATTTGTATATTAATATTCTTAGAAAAATATCCCATATACAATTATACAGTTCTGTCTGCACTGCTAATTTCTGAGCTTATAAATTTATATAGCCTTTTAATTATGCAAGTCAGATAAGATAGGAGATGCTGCTACTGCTAAGTCACTTCAGTCGTGTCTGACTCTTTGTGACCCCATAGACAGCAGCCCACCAGGCTCCCCCGTCCTTGGGATTCTCCAGGCAAGAACACTGGAGTGGGTTGCCATTTCCTTCTCCAATGCATGAAAGTGAAAAGTGAGAGTGAAGTCACTCAGTCGTGTCCGACTCTTAGTGAACCCATGGACTGCAGCCCACCAGGCTCCCCCATCCCTGGGATTCTCCAGGCAAGAACACTGGAGTGGGTTGCCATTTCCTTCTCCAATGCATGAAAGTGAAAATTGAAAGGGAAGTCGCTCAGTTGTGTCCGACTCTTCGCGACCCCATGGATCGCAGCCTACCAGGCTCTTCTGTCCATAGGATTTTCCAGGCAAGAGTACTGGAGTAGGGTGCCATCGCCTTCTCCGAAAGCTAGTGGAGGTGATGGAATTCCAGTTGAGCTGTTTCAAATACTAAAAGATGATGCTGTGAAAGTGCCACACTCAATATGCCAGCAAATTGGGAAAACTCAGCAATAGCCACAGGACTGGAAAAGGTCAATTTTCATTCCAATCCCAAAGAAAGGCAATGCCAAAGAAGGTTCAAACTCCTGCACATTTGCACGCATCTCACATGCTAGCTAAGTAATGCCCCAAATTCTCCAAGCCAGTCCTCATCAGTACCTGAATGTGAACTTCCAGATGTTCAAGCTGGATTTAGAAAAGGGAGAAGAACCACAGATTAAATTGCTAACATCCGCTGGATCCTCAGAAAAGCAAGAGAGTTCCAGAAAAACATCTACATCTGCTTTATTGACTATGCCAAAGATCTTGACTCTGTGGGCCACAACAAACTGTAGAAAATTCTTATTGATTATACCTCAGTTAAAAAATATAAAGACCATTCAGTGGTTATATCTACCTGCCAGAGGCCTGAGCTGTGGACTGTGTCTTCAGGGCTGGTGGAAGGAAGTGTCTTCAGAAGGGAACTGCTGAGGAGGGCACCTCCCCTCTTTCCACCAGTCCAGACCTGATGTTAGGTGGTAGTTAACTCAGGAGCTGCAGCAGGACTTTCACTCTGAACTCTTCCTGGGTTGCAGCCTTCTCCGCAGCGGCCAGCTCTTCCTTCTCATGCTCCTCAGTCTTAGTGGGAACAAAACTGAGGCGTGACCACCTGTGGGTGCTCATGGGAGTACCAGCCACGCTGGCGCAGAACGCGGCCCACCGGTTTCCTCGCCGTTGCCCGAGCCTGATCCCTTGTGATAGCCCTGGTGCCTTGTTCTCACGATAGAGGCAAGTCTGTGACGAGAGTAGAGTAGGCAGTTTCACAGAAGATGCCTTTTATGCAGGTGGTCGTAAAAGTCTCAGGGTCCATCACCACTGGAGATCATGGCTCTTGGGAAGCTGCCAGGCTCTGATGAGTGAGGATCCAGGAGCGAGGTGAGCAGCAGCAGAAGTGGTGCTCATAGCCCAACTTGGGAGATCTTCCTGTAGGATTTGGTGCTGATGGCCACTTGGTTTCCAATGGTAACAGTGGTGCCTGAGCTTCCAGCAGGAGCTTCCTCCAGGTTCCCATCAGATTTAAAGGTATCACCATCACTTTTCTTTTGTAGATGCTCCCTTCCATTTGAGAGTCAAGGCTGATGCCACCTCAGCGAGTTCCTGCTACACGGAATCCGAGGACATCCTCCATCGCTTAGAGGACGTCAGGGCCTCTGGGCATCATGAAAAATTCCTTTTAGTCAGGATGGGCACCGAGAACAATGCTATGTGACCCCTCTCCATGCTGCAAGGAATGGCCTAACTGGTGGCACTGGTCTTGAGAGGGTTGGTTGTGGCAGTTATTATAATTGTTAATCAATATTTACTTCTCTACTTGTGAAACAGAAGAGGATTTTATTGATAGACCACCTTAGTGTTAGATGTAGCCTGCAAAAAATAATATGAAAATTAAACAACTTAAAATAACGGTGAAAAAGAATCCTTGTCTCACATTTTCTGAGACTTACATTTCAATTTGACTTTCCTATTCATTTAGAGGCTTTACTTTTGTCATATTTCTTCTAAAAAATTATAAAATTCCTAATTTTTCAAGGGGACACACCGTGCACTATGTGGTATCTTAGTTCCCTAACCAAGGATCAAATCCACACCACAGACACTGGAAGCACAAAGTCTTAATCACTGGTCTGCCAGGGAAGTCTCTGCAACTCCGAATACAATGACAATGATTTTCTGAATTCATTTTTCTCAATATATTTTGACATCATCAGGATCCCCAAATTTTGTCACCTCTTTGTCTCTTTGTCACTCTCCTAATTTTTTCTTTCTTACCCAAATTGGCCTAGGTCAGTTTTAAACCCTCACCCTGTATTATCCTCAAATCCTTCACTCTCTATTCAAGTATCTCCTCAAACGCCAAGCCTAGATTAAAAAAAAAAAAAAATTGACCATATGGAAATTAACTTCTATGGGAAATCCTACTGAAGAAATACATAAACATACTCACACTTCTACCTACCAAAATGAAGTTGCTTTGTCGTGTCTGACTCTTTGCAATCCCACAGACTGTAGCCTACCAGGCTCCTCCATCCGTGGGATTCTCCAGGCAAGAGCACTGGAGTGGGTTGCCATTTCCTTCTCTAGGAGATCTTCCCAACCCAGGGATTGAACTTGGGTCTCCTGCATTGCAGGCAGATGCTTTACCATCTGAGCCACCAGGCAAGCCTCAACCTACCAAAACCCACCTCCAACACTCACTCCCATACACAGGCAGGGTCCAATGAAGTGATACATTGAATTCACTTTTCCTAACCTGCATCACAATAAACTGTGGAAAATTCTGAAAGAGATGGGAATACCAGACCACCTGACCTGCCTCTTGAGAAATCTGTATGCAGGCCAGAAAGCAACAGTTAGAACTGGACATGGAACAACAGACTGGTTCCAAATAGGAAAAGGAGTATGTCAAGGCTGTATATTGTCACCCTGCTTATTTAACCTATAGGCAGAGTACATCATGAGAAATGCAGGACTGGAAGAAACACAAGCTGGAATCAAGATTGCCGGGAGAAATATCAATAACCTCAGATATGCAGATGACACCACCCTTATGGCAGAAAGTGAAGAGGAGCTAAAAAGCCTCTTGATGAAAGTGAAAGAGGAGAGTGAAAAAGTTGGCTTAAAGCTCAACATTCAGAAAACGAAGATCATGACATCAGGTCCCATCACTTCATGGCAAATAGATGGGGAAACAGTAGAAACAGTGTCAGACTTTATTTTTTTGGGCTGCAAAATCACTGCAGATGGTGACTGCAGCCATGAAATTAAAAGACGCTTACTCCTTGGAAGAAAAGTTGTGACCAACCTAGATAGCATATTCAAAAGCAGAGACATTACTTTGCCGACTAAGGTCCATCTAGTCAAGGCTATGGTTTTTCCTGTGGTCATGTATGGACGTGAGAGTTGGACTGTGAAGAAGGCTGAGTGCCGAAGAATTGATGCTTTTGAGCTGTGGTGTTGGAGAAGTCTCTTGAGAGTCCCTTGGACTGCAAGCAGATCCAAGCAGTCCATTCTGAAGGAGATCAGCCCTGGGATTTTTTTGGAAGGAATGATGCTAAAGGTGAAGCTCCAGTACTTTGGCCACCTCATGCGCAGAGTTGACTCATTGGAAAAGACTCTGATGCTGGGAGGGATTGGGGGCAGGAGGAGAAGGGGACGACCCAGGATGAGATGGCTGGATGGCATCACGGACTTGATGGATGTGAGTCTGAGTGAACTCTGGGAGATGGTGATGGACAGGGAGGCCTGACGTGCTGCGATTCATGGGGTCCAAAGAGTTGGACACGACTGAGCAACTGAACTGAACTGAACTGAACTGAACTGAACCTGCATCATTACTTAGCACTTTGTAATATAATACTCCTCAGATAGATATCCCTACCATGTTTCAAAAAGCCATTCCAAGTAATTAACATGATTTCTTTAATCCTTCTATCCTACCATCACTCCATCATTCTCAAACACAACACCACGTCCTCAAAAACAGACTGAAAACAAGTTGACAAACTCGCCAATATATTGGATCTTCACTTGCTCTTCTCTTCCACCTACCCAACAAATTGCTATTCTCTGTGATCCTTCCCTGGAGTTAATATCTTCATCTTTCTTTTAAATTACTTGATGTCCTGCATATACACTTAAAGTTCTCTAATTTAAACAAAATTAAAAACAAACAAAAAACCTCTGTCCTCTTTTACAAAGGACATCCCGACTGGTCCACTGCAATTACGTTTAAGGCACAACTGAAAATAGTTATCCCCAAAATCTAATGATAACCTGTAGAAATGTAGATTAGTTTGAATATCTCAGGCTAGTTGCCTCTAGTAATAATCCACTTTATTTGGGTTTCATAAGAGTCATTGGTTTCTGTGAATACATGATGGTATACATCGTGGTATCTAGGAGTCATTGGGCCAAAACGATCAAGGAAAGACTGTGTAATTTGGAAACTTTGGCAGCCAGCTGCAAAGAACACTACTCTTGAAGTTAGACAAGAGGCCCAGCCATGGACCTTCTAGAAAATTTGTGGTCTATGTGTCAATAAAATTCCTTGATCGAGGGTAGCATTAGATCTGTGTGGAATGGCAGGGTGAATAATTTCAAGTTCATTATCTGCATTTTAAAATCAGGAATGAATTACTCCTTTAAGAAGAAAATGCAGTGCTAAAAATGTTTATGTAAGCAGTCTCACTTTTTTCACTTCCTAAATTAAACACGGAGATGATTTCAATAGCACATTTGATCCAAGTAAAATTTTCAATATTTTTCCTAATGTTATATTCCATTGTTCCTAAGGTTCCTAAGGTATGACATACCTAAAGAAAGCATGATTGGTATTTTTTAACAAGCTCCCTACATCTGTCCCTGAATTCTCACATTTCAGGATATCTTCTTAAATCCCTCCAGAGTTTTCTTCAGTGTTCTATACAAATACAAATATTATCACTTTAACTGAATTAACATTTCAGTACCTCATCTCTTACCTTCCCTTCTTAACTGGGCTTTTCAGAAGAGAATCTTGTCAATCAGTGCATGTACTTCATCCCTTGCCGTTCAATACTAAGTCTATTCATTAATAACCATGACTTAATTACAAAATAATTTGGGGTTTTTAATAATCTTCTGGTGGCAAATGCATCAAAGGATTGTTAATGTATGTGGTCTCTCCTGAATTTTTGGCACTATTTACTAATTCCATATCTTTCAAAAATTGTACTTTTGACTTTGTTACAGTGTGTTTTAACCCCTAACCTCTTTTGTTGTTCCTTATCCTACTCATTGCAGACTTCTTTTACTTCATTCCCTGTTTGAATGGTGGAGTTCTTCAGGATTTCTCTTCAGTCATCTTATTTTGTGCTACATGCATGTATGCATGCTAAGTAGCTTCAGTCATGTCTGACTCATTGCAACCCTATGGACCCTAGTATACCAGGCTTCTCTGTCCATAGGATTCTCTAGGCAAGAATACTGGAGTGGTTTGCCATGCCTTTCTCCAGGGGATCTTCCTGACCCAGGGATCGAACCCACATCTCTCATATCTCCTGCATTGGCAGGTGGGTTTTTTATCACTAGTGCCACCTAGGAAGCCCCTGTGCTACTTGCTCATATCTAAATATCACCAATGTTCTCATGATTATATAATCTTTCCCCCAACCCAAACTTCATTATTGACTTTCAGACCTGTGAAACTGCTTCCTCTTTGGCATGGTAACCTCAGCTAAAGTGTGGGAGTGAGACTTTGTCATATGGTCTTTCTGATTCCATATTCTCCTGTTTTACATGCTCTGGCAGTCAAATCACAGCCTTGAGTACCTTCTAGACTTATTTTCTTCTTTACCTTTGATGTTCATATTCAACCAAGCTATCCATTCCTCTACATTTCTGTTTCCAGATCTCTTTGGTTTCCAACAAAATCATGATTTTGCTACTGTTAAGGCAATGATTTCCTTTTATTAATCTCAAAGCCTCAGAAACTGTTTGTCATATCACTGTTCAAATGATCTTTATACAAATCAAAATGTGCTATATATATTTTCTCATATTTCTTCATGAAATACTTATTCCCTTTATTTTACCTCCTAAATATATTATTTAAGATCATTTATAGACTGTTTACCAAACTCTTTAGTCTCCATCTGCATGTTTTACCCTCAAAATCCATGTTGTCACCCTGCAAAACTAATTGAAGATAAGCAAATGAGCAAGCCTCTGATGTCTCTGGGCTATCACTCAGCCTGAAACGACCTTAGTGATTATCCTCACTCTTCGTTTAAGTTTATTCTAAACTTAAAACTTCAGTTTAGAAGTCACCTCTTGTGACTTGTGGAATTTCAGCCTATAGTATTAACACAACCTTTCTTTATATTCCTGAGGCTTTCCTGATCATTCTGCATTATATGATTAAATTTTAATTAGTTTCTTGAAGTCAATAATTTTTGGATTTCCTCTAGATATTTTTAGCAAAAGCATATGACATGAAATAAAATAGTGAAATATCATTTATTGAAAATAAAATGAAAGAGGATATCCTGTTCCAGCTAGAGTCTGGTACATCACTTAATCAGGTGATTTTCCTTTGGTTGAGTTTTGCTGATGTTCTCATTGTTTAACTTTTGTAATCATATTACTTTATGTCATCACAATAATAAAAATACATTTGAAAGAACAAAGAAACATGAAGATATTAGAAAATGTAGAGATAAAACATCACCAATTAAGATAAAATACTTTTCAATGTATGAAATTCTAGGTTTTGTTCATTTTAATACATTATTTTTACATTTTATCCTATGACAATCTTAGATTTATTTTAAAGTTGGCCTAAATTTTGTATTTAGCACAGCCCAATTTTATATATAAAAATGTAGAATTTACAATTATATTTAAGATTGCTCCATTTAGTAACACATACTCACTGTGCTGCACTTAGTCATGTCCAACTCTTAACATATACTCTAAAATGGTCATTACATAAGAGGGAAACAAGCTGCTTGCTTTGTTAAAGGGAATTGGCAAAAAAAAAAAGCTGATCGCATAACTTGTATCTCTTTTTGCACATACTGTGCCAGGAGAAAATGCTTATTAGGCTATTTCACTTACTTGAATATTTTAATGTACAGTCAATTATGAATGATAATATAACCATTGCTTCCTTATACTAATAAGAAAAATAATAATAGAAATAATACATATTGTTTAGAAGGGGTTTCCCCTGTAGCTCAATGATAAAGGATCTGCCTGCCAAGCAGGAGACACAAGTTCAGTCCCTGGGTTCAGAAGATCCCCTGGAGAAGGAAATGGCAACCCACTCCAGTATTCTTGCCTGGGAAATCCCATGGATAGAGGAGCCTGGCAGGCTGCAGTCCATGGGGTCACAAAAGAATTGGACATGACTTAACAACTGAAAAACAATACTTAAGGTAGCAGAGTCAGTTCCTCATTAGATTATTTAAATACATAGAATTTAAATAACAAGAGTTGTGCAATTTATTGAATGCAATATGACATTTTCAGCAGCATTTGTAGTTGTTCATAATAATGATGAACAATAAATTATTTCTAGGAGGAGACAATAAATCTCTAAATGCTATTTGATTTGACAACACATTTTGGTGTCAGGCTTTAAAAAAAGGCTATATTCTATTGTGGTATATATATATTTACATTATATTATACACATAAATATACCTATTCATATACCTATTTATATCTAGATTATGAATGAAGTGAAAGTGTTAGTTGCTTAGTCATTCTGATTCTTTGTGACTCCATGCACTGCAGCCCACCAGGCTCCTCTGCCCATTGGATTCTCCAGGCAAGAATACTAGAGTGGATAGCCAATCCTTTCTCCAGGGTATCTTCCAGACCAGGGATAGAACCTGGATCTCCTGCATTGCAGGAAGATTTTTTACCATCAAGCCACCAGGGAAGCTCTAGATTATGAATACACCTATTCATAATCTAATATAGATGCATTATTTTGACTATTTCAATTGTAATTTAAATATATGATTTTGAGGATAAATGCATCTAATATACCTGCTTAAGTTACCTGTGGAATTAAATATTTTTTTACCATATATTAGTTAAATAATGAATTTATCTAGGTTAAGAAAGCCTATTAAGATCCACAAGAATATATTACCATTAAAACTAGATACTTAAAACCTCAGGAGAGTTTATTGCAGATTTTTCTTTTTTTTTACTTTATTTTACTTTACAATACTATATTGGTTTTGCCATACATCAACATGAATCCACCACGGGTGTACATGAGTTCCCAATCCTGAACCCCCCTCTCATTTCCCTCCCTATACCGTCTCTCTGGGTCATCCCAGTGCACAAGCCCCAAGCATCCTGTATCCTGCATTGATCCTAGAATGGCGATTTGTTTCTTACATGATATTATACATGTTTCAATGCCAGTCAAGGAAATGTATGCAAAAGTTTCAAAAACAAATGATACCGAAGAGTTTGCAATGATAAGTAAAAGACCAATATCTTTTGTCTTCTGTCCTAAGCTTACAAAACAATTTATAAATTTGAGAGAAGTACATATAGATGTCTGATATGATAGAGGATTGTTAAGTTCTTCTTTCCTCGATAATAATATTACAAGCCCTCAATAGTCAACTTTTCCTATGACAAGAATGTTCATAAAATATTTTTTTTTCCACAGAGTAGAATCTTATACATCATTATAAGACGTTGTAACACTTACCCTTCTCTCCACCACTCTTAATTTATTTAATTCTTCCTTTATCTGGGTATCTTTGTTTTTACATTTTCTGGCATTACTTGATCATTATTATGCAAATTCTGTTCACTTCACTACCAGGACTCAATGGGAAAGTATATATTTTCTCCTAGAATTATTCAAGTTAAAATCTTTACATCATGCATTGGAAGTGTCACAAGTATAGAGTTCAAATGGAGTCTCTTATTTAACACTAGTCCAGATCACCTTCCAGGCTCTTGATAACTACAGCTAATCTACAATTTCCCCTCCTGCCCATCCTTACTTCCATAATATTCTACTCACCTGATCCAATTCAGATTCATTGATTTCCAGGCTGCCTGTGAGTATGTTTTTCAGGTTCTTCTCTTCACCTTTCTTCTATGTCTGATCCAGTATATTGAACATAATTTTACTTTCTTTTTGTATCTCCATCTTTTCCTAGAATACATTTTCAAGTAGATGTAAAGAAATTGTACTTAACTTTATGAATCCTTCCAATGGCCAAAAAATCTTTTGGTGATTTCATATGTACTTCAATATTTTGGCTTAATATATAATTCTTAGTTTAAAAATAATGCTCAGCACATTGAAGGCAGAAATGGACTAAGATATAAGTCATATATAACCTATAATAAAGTTGGAAGTTATGTGAATAAATTCAAATTTTTATTTTTAAAAACCTGTCAGTCAATACTGCTATCCATTAAGAAAAATAACAAATACAAAATTAGATTCTTAATTTATATACCCATTCATTTGATAAATATTTTTAGGACATATTATGTGTCCAGTTGGATATTGGTAATGAAGAATATACTGTTGAACAAAACAGGTATGATAAAGGCAAAAGCATGAAATAAAGCCAAGTGAGTATATTCTTACCAGATTTTAAAATACTATTGCAGGAATACTGAATATCAAGTATTTAGTAGAAAGTGTATAATATATTATGCTTTAAATTTACATATACTGATTGAAAGAATAGATAGGAAATGGAATAATAAAGTAACATTTACTAATAATAGAGATACTAAAAGCAAAATGTGTGAAATTAGTGAAACAATATATGTGGGAGAACTACAAAGAGTAGGCAACTTTGATCCACATAAAAGTTTGAGCTATATTTGAAATACTCTTTTAAATTATCTGTAAAGTTATTTAATACATCTTTTATCTTTTTTTCCTCCCCTACTTCCTGACTCTTGTTCCAAATTCATAAAAAAGTATTAACACTACATATTTAAGAACTGTTTGAAACTTTTTATGTTCTGTTGGCACTGATGGATGCTTAAGGAATGTTACAATAAGATGATTTGATCTTTAAATCAGGATATTCTCTGTAGAGATCTTGGGGACAAAGAGTTTAAATGAGCTTTTAGAAAGCTGAGGGAAAGAACATAAACACAATACACCAACACAGTCACTTCTCTTGACCTTAGAAAAATCTTTGGAGGTTGCATGATAAGGTCTATTATAACATGAACAATAGTTAAAAGGGCATTTAGGATTCAAGGTGACTCCTTTGTAAAGAGGATTCTATTGTCTCTTCTATATTAATTATGCTTTGATTGGCTTTCTATATAGAAGGTATACATTTTATTGTGTAGAATTTCTATGCCTGAAATTAAGCATTAAAAAAAAGAGATAAATATATTTGAATTAAAACTGTTTAAAATGAGAAACTGGTTCTGTAAAAAGTGCAAATGATAAAGATGATAGCTATCTACTCCTAACCAGATATTTGATTAGTGTAGTTAAATATAAGGCTTTGTTTCCCAGAATGCCACCTATAGGATTTGTGCTAAATAGAATTTCAGTACTTCTGGCATTGCCTACAATCTATAAATATTGATCTGTTCTTAAGGAATGTTTTAGTCTGGGTTTTGTAGAAGATACAACTTGAAACAAAACTTAATATTGATGCCTTATTTATTGTGTAATGTAATTCCAGAACAGGAGAAAGGGAAAATGAAAGCAGAGAAAGCTGGAAAGCAAATACAAAGTTTTCTGAGGTATCGAAGCAGGTTGGTTCAGATGCTGTAATTGATCGTCATCATTTACTTCTCTACTCAGTTCAGTTCAGTTCAGTTCAGTTGCTCAGTCGTGTCCGGCTCTTTGCGACCCCACGAATCGCAGCTCGCCAAGCCTCCCTGTCCATCACCAACTCGCGGAATTCACTCAGATTCACGTCCATCGAGTCAGTGATGCCATCCAGCCATCTCATCCTTGGTCGTCCCCTTCTCCTCCTGCCTCAAATCCCTCCCAGTATCAGAGTCTTTTCCAATGAGTCAACTCTTCCCATGAGGTGGCTAAAGTACTGGAGTTTCAGCTTCAGCATCATTCCCTCCAAAGAAATCCCAGGACTGATCTCCTTCAAAATGGACTGCTTGGATCTCCTTGCAGTGCAAGGGACTCTCAAGAGTCTTCTCCAACACCACAGTTCAAAAGCATCATTCTTTGGCACTCAGCTTTCTTCACAGTCCAACTCTCACATCCATACATGACCACAGGAAGAACCGTAGCCTTGACTAGGCAGACCTTTGTTGGCAAAGTAATGTCTCTGCTTTTGAATATGCTATCTAGGTTGGTCATAACTTTTCTTCCAAGGAGTAAGTGTCTTTTAATTTCATGGCTGCAGTCGCCATCTGCAGTGATTTTGGAGCCCCAAAACAATAAAGTCCGACAATGCTTCCACTGTTTCCCCATCTATTTGCCATGAAGTGATGGGACCAGATGCCATGATCTTCAATTTCTGAATGTTGAGCTTTCAGTTCAGTTCAGTTCAGTTCAGTCACTCAGTTGTGTCTGACTCTTTGTGACCCCATGAATAGCAGCACGCCAGGCCTCCCTGTCCATCACCAACTCCCAGAGTTCACTCAGACTCAGGTCTATCGAGTCAGTGAGGCCATCCAGCCATCTCATCCTCTGTCGTCCCATTCTCCTCCTGCCTCAAATCCCTCCCAGCATCAACGTCTTTTCCAGTGAATCAACTCTTCACATGAGGTGGCCAAAGTACTGGAGTTTCAGCTTTAGCATCATTCCTTCCAAAGAAATCCCAGGGCTGATCTGCTTCAGAATGGACTGCTTGGATCTCCTTGCAGTCCAAGGGACTCTCAAGAGTCTTCTCCAACACAATAGTTCAAAAGCATCAATTCTTCAGCACTCACCCTTCTTCACAGTCCAACTGTCACATCCATACATGACTACTGGAAAAACCATAGCCTTGACTAGACGGACCTTAGTCGGCAAAGTATTGTCTCTGCTTTTCAATATGCTATCTAGGTTGGTCATAACTTTTCTTCCAAGGAGTAAGTGTCTTTTAATGTCATGGCTGCAGTCACCATCTGCAGTGATTTTGGAGCCCAAAACAATAAAGTCTGACACTGTTTCCACTGTTTTCCCATCTATTTCCCATGAAGTGATGGGACAAGATGCCATGATCTTCGTTTTCTGAATATTGAGCTTTAAGCCATCTTTTTCACTCTCCTCTTTCACTTTCATCAAGAGGCTTTTTAGCTCCTCTTCACTTTCTGCCATAAGGGTGGTGTCATCTTATCATAATATCCTCTTGGTTCTAAGCAGTAACATGGCTACTTTGGGTTGCCTGAGTGGTCTTGTCTTCATTGGATTATGGTCACTCTAACTACTAGTTGATAATTATTACTGAACATGGTATATGAAGTGATGGCCCCAGGGAATGACTCAACTCCAGACATACTGCCTTTGCTGTATTTTGTATTTGGAACCCTACATCCACATCACAGTTCAAGATGAATGCCCCAGACAATGTATCTCCTTTCACCTATTAATGACTGGAGCTCAACACGGCTAGATGGTAGTTGCACTTGTCAGATACGTTCACTTCTAGGAAACAAGACTCCTAAGCCAGCACAACCTAATGTTGTTGGAAAGAGAACCCCAAATGGACCAGTGAGTCTGTGGAGGACAGATCCTCTCCTTTACTATTCTCTCTCAGATAGTGTTGAACATGATGCATTGGCTATTGGCAATTTAGTGTATATTCTGCATTCTAGATGGCAGAGCCATAACCCTGCAGAATAATAAGTCAAAAGTGATATCTTCAGTGGACTGCTCCATCATACTTATCAGGAATGCTACTTCTGGAAAAGATAAATGAATCTTCTGTCATAAACCAACTCTTTTATTTTTTTTTCTCATTACATTAATGTAATTGTATTGGAGTAAGAGTGCCTCTGTTCTTTTCATTTGCTTTACACTTGTCTCATTAAAGCATCCTACATGTGATACTAATCCTCAAAATGGCTTTGTCCCTTGGTATTCTCACTCTTCTAGTCTTTTTCATTCCAACAAAAGAATCGTCTTTCAGAGCTCTCAGAGCTTTCATACCAATCTACCAAAAAGAAAAAAAAGTTGCACAGTTTCATTTCTTAAGAGCTTGCTATGAATCAATGATATATGGAGAAGGAAATGGCAACCCATTCCAGCATTCTTGCTGGGAAAATCCCATTGACAAAGGAATATGGCAGGCTACCATCCACCGGGTTGCAGAGTCAAACATGACTGCAAGACTGAGCACATGAATCAATAATATAGTTTTGGACTGGATTTTAAAATTTGACCCATTATCATTTCTTGTCTACCCTAGAAAATAATTTAGTGTTTTTTAGTTAGTTTGTTTTTGTTTTTATTTTTGTTATTCCCAAAATAATATCATTTATATTTCTTACACTGTCTTTCACTCATTTATCATATCACATGTGCTTGGACTAGCTAGAAATTTTAGTTTAGTACTCTAGTATAAATAAAGTTTAAGAATATTACTCCTCTCAGTTTTTTCATTAGATTTTCATTTTAATCAAAATCAAAGCCTTAGATGAAGAATGATGAAGCAGTAGTAATAGAGTATTGGGGCAGGGGGCAATATTTCTCTTTATTACTGCATTTAAATAAAACATCATTTTGAGCTTTATTCTAATGCCTTCAACTAAATTCCATTCTTTAGGTTTCTAGACTTCAAAACATTTCACAGATTCAATCTAAATTAAACTAGCTAATCTGTTTTGTTTCAAAATAACACATTTCTGAAACATATAAGAAAATAGTATGTGTACTAAGATGCATTCTTAATTGTTAGGGAAAGTAGCTATGAACTTAGTTTATAAATATTCAAGAGTACTGATTGTGTATTAGTACCTATAGAAATATTATACTTGTCTTAGAGAAACTTATATTCTAAATAAATAAGACAGTGCCACAAATCACTCATCTTTTATTTAGTTGTTTTAGAATTTTCTCCTAAGAAGTGTGAAGCTTGAGTATTTAATCAAAAGAAGTATAATATTTGGGAAACTATTGGGAAGAATATTTTCATAAATAAATTTAGGAGTCTGTTGATTATATAGGACTTACTGAATAATTTTACTAATTTAGAAGAAACAACTTTGAACCAGTAAAAAAAGTCAGGGTTGTTTCTAGAAATATCAGAGAAGTGTTTAAGAATTTTACACATTTATGGTGAAACAATAAAAGATTTTTCTGTGTGTAGACTTTAATAAAACTGGAGTAAATTCAGCATAAATATTTCCTAGTTATTTGTAACTTTTATTTTATTTCTAACAAAAGATCACCAATATTTTATACTTGACATAGAAGTAATTATGCATGCCCAATATGAAAAAGGAAATGTTATATTTCAGAGTCCAATGAAAAACATGAACTAATCACACAAGCATTCCAAATTATTTTAAGGCACAGAAAATGAGACTAAAGTACAGTTCAGAAGTGCTCATTCTGAAACTATAATTCAGTGAAGCATCATGTTCATTATGAACGGAAATCAGTTTACCCCAGAGCTGTGACAGTGACGCATATGGGACTAAGGAAATTTATCCCAGCCTTTCAGTGAATCGACACAATTAATAGAAATTTACGTAAAACTGTGTTGACAAGAACATCCTAACTATGTCAGTAAATCAATGATATTGATTCCAATTATGTCTGATTTTCACCTTGGGACTAGCAATTTAGAGTTCAGGCCCCAGTTAACCATTAAACCGGCCCCTTGTTCATCCCATTCCTCATATGTTTTCCACTGAATAATCAAGATTCCACTGATGACTTAGAAAACTGTGTTAGGTTAGCTATTCCTAGTGAACACAGGAAGTGAATCCTAAGAACATGCTGGACTTATTTAATGGAGGTTTACATGAACCTACTTCCTGACCTGCATACAGATTTCTCAAGAGGCAGGTCAGGTGGTCTGGTATTCCCATCTCTTTCAGAATTTTCCACAGTTTATTGTGATCCACAAAGTCAAAGGCTTTGGCATAGTCAATAAAGCAGAAATAGATGTTTTTCTGGAAGTCTCCTGCTTTTTCCATGATCCAACGGATGTTGGCAATTTGATCTCTGGTTCCACTGCCTTTCCTAAAACCAGCTTATACTTCAGGAAGTTCATGGTTCATGTATTGCTGAAGCCTGCCTCTTGAGAAATCTGTATGCAAGTCAGGAAGCAAGAGTTAGACCTGGACATGGAGCAACAGATGGGTTCTAAATAGGAAAAGGAGTACGTCAAGGCTGTATACTGTCACCATGTTTATTTAACTTCTATGCAGAGTAGATCATGAGATACGCTGGACTGGAAGAAACACAAGCTGGAATCAAGATTGCCAGGAGAAATATCAATAACCTCAGATATACAGATGACATCACCCTTATGGCAGAAAGTGAAGAGGAACTAAAAAGCCTCGATGATAGTGAAAGAGGAGAGAGAAAAAGTTGGTTTAAAGCTCAACATTCAGAAAACGAAGATCATGACATCAGGTCCCATCACTTCATGGGAAATAGATAGGGAAACAGTGGAAACAGTGTCAGACTTTATTTTTTTGGGCTGCAAAATCACTGCAGATGGTGACTGCAGCCATGACATTAAAAGACGCTTACTCCTTGGAAGAAAAGTTATGACCAACCTAGATAGCATATTCAAAAGCAGAGATATTACTTTGCCGACTAAGGTCCATCTAGTCAAGGCTATGGTTTTTCCAGTAGTCATGTATGGATGTGAGAGATGGACTGTGAAGAAGGCTGAGTGCTGAAGAATTGATGCTTTTGAACTGTGGTGTTGGAGAAGACTCTTGAGAGTCCCTTGGACTGCAAGGAGATCCAAGCAGTCCATTCTGAAGCAGATCAGCCCTGGGATTTCTTTGGAAGGAATGATGCTAAAGCTGAAACTCCAGTACTTTGGCCACCTCATGCGAAGAGTTCACTCATTGGAAAAGACTCTGATGCTGGGAGAGATTGTGGTCAGGAGGAGAAGGGGACGACCAAGGATGAGATGGCTGGATGGCATCACTGACTCGATGGACGTGAGGCTGAGTGAACTCCAGGAGTTGATGATGGACAGGGAGGCCTGGCGTGATGCACTTCATGAGGTTGCAAAGAGTCGGACACGACTGAGAGACTGAACTGAACTGACTCAGAGTCAGAGGAAGCACATACTTGACAGAATCTCTGTTCTCTACAAATACATTGTTCAGGAAGCTTGGGACAAGGAAAGTTTCTTTATGTATGATACTAAGGTTATTCTGTTGTGAACTGGTCTGTGTCAGTTTCAAATAGAAGTAAACTGTGTTTGAAGTTATAGTTCTCCTTGGTTCCTTCATATACTAATGAATGAAAGTTGAATACTAAATCGTTCCACCATGCTACTGGTTAAGCTCACATTTTTTTTAGCAGGCTGGTATAAAAAACACTGCTGCTGCTGCTGCCATGTCGCTTCTGTCGTGTCCGACTCTGTGCGACTCCATAGACAGCAGCCAACCAGGCTCCCCCATACCTGTGATTCCCCAGGCAAGAACACTGAAGTGGGTTGCCATTTCCTTCTCCAATGCATGAAAGTGAAAAGTGAAAGTGAAGACATTCAGTCGTATCCGACTCTTAGCGACCCCATGGACTGCAGCCTTACCAGACTTCTCTGTCCAAGGGATTTTCCAGGCAAGAGTACTGTTCTTTTCTGGAGACTTGATTTTGTATATACTCTGATCAAAACTTCCTTAAATGATTCATTGCAAGAAGAGGTTTGTAATCTAGAGGCAGAATCCTTTTATCCTTAAGAGCAATATGAGGCTGCCACTACTTAGACCCATTGGTTGGACACAGAAATAAGCAGTCATCAAGGCTTGGGTTTCATTCGCAATGGTGCTGGGGTCCAGCCCCGGTGGATCCAGGGTGATTCGAAGGGTTACGGATAGGCAAGGAGAACTTATTTATTTAGAGATATAAGATTAGATTTAGGAAGAAATAGTATAGTAGGAAATTTAGATGGAGAAAAGGATGCTGAATAACTTGGTTTACGGGGAAAACCAATAAAACCTCGAGACAAGAGGTTTGCACCATCTACGTTAGGCCACCGGCGCCCACTTGAATATCAGGGGGTGCCCCGCCTTGGGCTCCCTCTCGCGTGAATCTTAAAAGCCGGGACAAGTAAGTAGGCATGGCGAGGCTCCCCACTCCAGATGGGAATTCAGCCGGAAAAGGGGGGGAAAGAACGACATGGGGAAGCCCAGCATCGGTGCAAGACTCCAAAGACTCCACTTTCAAAATCAGCTTATATACCCCAAGTTGTACATAAAGAAATAATGGAATATGCAGAGTTATGCAGGGGCAGCATTCCTGACCCTCATTGAAACCAGGCTTTCTTTTTGCATACCCTCCCGTACACAAAAGGTCTCAGGTGGTTTACATTATCTTCTGGCCAAGAGGCCTGTTGACATTTTTGTGGCTCTCTTCCTGGATAATTGTCTATCAACCAGAAAACTCCTTTTCCCTAGAAGTGTTTTTTCTTTACTCTGCATCACCCTCAAAGTACTAAATAAAGTTACATTCCTGCAGAACAAAGGTGCAGTGGGTTATAACAAAGAAAGTACTTAACTCAAAAATCTAATGTTGCTAATACCAGGTCTACTACCTGTTTTTCTATATACCAACTATATCTACAAATAAAAGATATGAAAATTTGGCAGCAAGTATTGGCTCAACAAATGAAACCTTTAATCAGTCCTATTCTAATGATTTGACTCCTTGGAAGCTCCTACATTCCTAGGATGTTTTAAGCTTCCTGTGCCTCCCGCGGTGGGGAGGCCTCAAACAATCACATGCAGAGCTGTACACGAGTCCTGCAGGCAGGCTAGAAAGCGATCAGAGGGGTTTTTGGATTGAAACACCCTTTCAAATACAGAAGACTAAACCCTGAGTCGACTTTTTCCAGAGTGTGTCAGAAGAGTGGAACAATACAAGGCAGGCAGATACTTATTTTGGGGGTACATGCTCAGGAAATACCAGGGGGGGAACCTGAGATCTGACTCGACCTTGCCAATCAGATCTCTGCCGCATCACCTTGTCACGGGTGGGATTCCTCACACTGGTTCCCGGCAAAATGGTACCTGCTACATGGTTTGCAAAATGGTCGAGGTCTGCATACACAGGGATACAAAAGATTTCTAAATATTTTAAACAAACAATGCACCTGTACTACTAATCTCAACAAAGAGGTCTCATTTTTATAGCCTATCAGTTCAGTTCAGTTCAGTTCAGTCGCTCAGTCATGTCCTACTCTTTGCGACCCCATAATCGCAGCATGCCAGGCCTCCCTGTTCATCACCAACTCCCGGAGTTCACCCAGACTCACGTCCATCGAGTCAGTGATGCCATCCAGCCATCTCATCCTCGGTTGTCCCCTTCGCCTCCTGACCACAATCTCTCCCAGCATCAGAGTCTTTTCCAATGAGTCAACTCTTCACATGAGGTGGCCAAAGTACTGGAGTTTCAGCTTTAGCATCATTCCTTCCAAAGAAATCCCAGGGCTGATCTGCTTCAGAATGGACTGCTTGGATCTCCTTGCAGTCCAAGGGACTCTCAAGAGTCTTCTCCAACACCACAGTTCAAAAGCATCAGTTTATCAGTGCTCAGCCTTCTTCACAGTCCAACTCTCACATCCATACATGACTACTGGAAAAACCATAGCCTTGACTAGATGGACCTTAGTCGGCAAAGTAATATCTCTGCTTTTGAATATGCTATCTAGGTTGGTCATAACTTTTCTTCTAAGGAGTAAGTGTCTTTTAATGTCATGGCTGCAGTCACCATCTGCAGTGACTCTGGAGCCCCCAAAAATGAAGTCTGACACTGTTTCCACTGTTTCCCTATCTATTTCCCATGAAGTGATGGGACCTGATGCCATGATCTTCGTTTTCTGAATGTTGAGCTTTAAGCCAACTTTTTCACTCTCCTCTTTCACATTCATCAAGACACTTTTTAGTTCCTCTTCACTTTCTGCCATAAGGGTGGTGTCATCTGCCTACCTGAGGTTATTGATATTTCTCCCAGCAATCTTGATTCCAGCTTGTGTTTCTTCCAGTCCAGCATTTCTTATGATGTACTCTGCATAGAAGTCAAATAAGCAGGTGACAATATACAGCCTGGACGTACTCCTTTTCCTATTTGGAACCAGTCTGTTGTTCCATGTCCAGTTGTAACTGTTGCTTCCTGACCTGCATACAGATTTCTCAAGAGGCAGGTCAGGTGATCTGGTATTCCCATCTCTCAGAATTTTCCACAGTTTATTGTGATCCACACAGTCAAAGGCTTTGCCATCGTCAGTATAGCAGAAATAGATGTTTTTCTGAAACTCTCTTGCTTTTTCTATGGTCCAGTGGATGTTGGCAATTTGATCTCTGGTTCCTCTGCCTTTTCTAAAACCAGCTTGAACATCAGGAATTTCACGGTTCATGTATTGCTGAAGCCTGGCTTGGAGAATTTTGAGCATTACTTTACTATCATGTGAGATGAGTGCAATTGTGTGGTAGTTTAAGCATTCTTTGGCATTGCCCCTCTTTGGAACTGCAATGAAAACTGACCTATTCCAGTCCTGTGGCCACTGCTGAGTTTTCCAAATTTGCTGGCATATTGAGTGCAGCACTTTCACAGCATCATCTTTCAGGATTTGAAAGAGCTCCACTAGAATTCCATCACCTCCACTAGCTTTGTTTGTAGTGACGCTTTCTAAGGCCCACTTGACTTCACATTCCAGGATGTCTGGCTCTAGATTAGTGATTGCAGCATCATGATAATCTGGGTCATGAAGATTTTTTTTGTACAGTCTTCCATGTATTCTTGCCACCTCTTCTTAATATCTTCTGCTTCTGTTAGGTCCATACCATTTCTGTCCTTTATTGAGCCCATCTTTGCATGAAATGTTCCCTTGGTATCTCTAATTTTCTTGAAGAGATCTCTAAGTCTTTCCCATTCTCTTCTTTTCCTCTATTGCTTTGCATTGATCGCTGAAGAAGGCTTTCTTATCTCTTCTTGCTATTCTTTGGAACTCTGCATTCAGATGTTTATATCTTTCCTTTCCTCCTTGGCTTTTCACTTGTCTTCTTTTCACAGCTATTTGTAAGGCCTCCCCAGACAGCCATTTTGCTTTTTTACATTTCTTTTCCATGGGCATGGTCTTGATCCCTGTCTCCTGTACAATGTCATGAATCTCATTCCATAGTTCATCAGGCACTCTATCTATCAGATCTAGGCCCTTAAATCTATTTCTTACTTCCACTGTATAATCATAAGGGATTTGATTTAGGTCATACCTGAATGGTCTAGTGATTTTCCCTAGTTTCTTCAATTTGAGTCTGAATTTTGTAGTAAGGAGTTCATGATCTGAGCCACAGTCAGCTCCTGCTCTTGTTTTTGTTGACTGTATAGAGCTTCTCCATCTTTGGCTGCAAAGAATATAATCAATCTGATTTCAGTGTTGACCACCTGGTGATGTCCATGTGTAGAGTCTTCTCTTGTGTTGTTTGAAGAGGGTGTTTGCTATGACCAGTGCATTTTCTTGGCAAAACTCTATTAGTCTTTGCCCTGCTTCATTCCGCATTCCAAGGCTAGATTTGCCTGTTACTCCAGGTGTTTCTGACTTCCTACTTTTGTATTCCAGTCCCCTATAATGAAAAGGACATCTTTTTTGGTTGTTAGTTCTAAAAGGTCTTGTACTTCTTCATAGAACCGTTCAACTTCAGCTTTTTCAGCGTTACTGATTGGGGCATAGATTTGAATAACTGTGATATTGAATGGTTTGCATTGGAGACGGAGAGAGATCATTCTGTTGTTTTTGAGATTGCATCCAAGTACTGCATTTCGGACTCTTTTGTTGACCATGATGGCTACTCCATTTCTTCTGAGGGATCTTGCCCGCGGTAGTAGATATAATGGTCATCTGAGTTAAATTCACCCATTCCAGTCCATTTTAGTTTGCTGATTCCTAGGAATGTTGATGTTCACTCTTGCCATCTCTTGTTTGACCACTTCCAATTTGCCTTGATTCATGGACCTGACATTCCAGGTTCCTATGCAGTATTGCTCTTAACAGCATCAGACCTTGCTTGTATCACCAGTCACATCCACAAGCCACTGATTTCATACTTGGACATGCCCTCATAATGCTAATCATATTTAGCAAACCTTTCAATATTAATCCAATAAAACACAACAAAATGCATAAGGTTGTCATATCAGCAGTGTGAGCTTTCTGCTTAGAAAGTTGATAGACTCTCCAGGAACATAAACTGACCTCATACACATATGCCCGTACATAGAACATCCATAAATAAGACATATTTTTTTCAAGTGAATATTTAATAACTTGTGATTTGCTCAGAATAGAGCAGAAATGGAAAACTGTTCAACTTCCTTTTGGTTGAGTAAATGAGGGAAAACAGTCATGGGAAGGGAATATTTAATATTAGTAAACAGATTCAAACACAGGATTGAATGCATTAGGAAAAACTGTGTATTCTAGGTATGCTGAATTTGGAAAACATCTTCTTTCATTTCTTATTTCAGAATGAGGTTAATATGAAGCTGGGCAGTTAGAATTAAGAGTGTATGACTTAGGTGGAACCAAAACTAAAGTATTCATTTGATCTTTAAAGTAAAGACAATTTTTTTTTTGGAGGCTAATTACTTTACAATATTATATTGGTTTTGCCATACATCAGCATGAATCCACCACAAGTATACACGTGTTCCCCATCCTGAACCCCCCCTCCCTCCCCGTACCATCCCTATGGGTCGTCTCTGTGCACCAGCCCCAAGCATCAAGTATCATGCATCAAACCTGGACTGGTGATTTGTTTCATATACGATATTATACATGTTTCAATGCCCTTTTCCCAAATCATCCCACCCTCTCCCTCTCCCACAGAGTCCAAAAGACTGTTCTATACATCTGTGTCTCTTTGGTGTCCTGCATACAGGGTTATCGTTACCATCTTTCTAAATTCCATATATATGCGTTAGTATACTGTATTGGTGTTTTTTTTTTTTTTTTTCTGGCTTACTTCACTCTGTATAATAGGCTCCAGTTTCATCCACCTCATTAGAACTGATTCAAATGCATTCTTTTTAAGGGCTGAGTAATACTCCATTGTGTATATATACCAGCGCTTTCTTATCCATTCATCTGCTGATGGACAAGTTTTGTAAGGGAGACACAGATAGCTTCTTCTCTAAAAGAGTATTTCTCTTTTAAATACTATAAAAGAGTATTTCTATCAAAGGGCAAGGCAAACCCATAGTGTAGACAGAGGGGAAATTGGCATTTTTGAGAGAGAAGCATGAAATATTGAGTTTCTTTTTATGTGATAAGTCTTGTTTGCCAGTTTAATTAAATAATCAATAATTTAAATTTCAGGCACTTTTAAAGAATAAATAAATGCATGCAACTAAAACAGCAGAATTCTGTATCATCACAGAAATTAAGTATGTCTTTTGTTATCTCAATGAGTCCTAGGCAGGAGGAGGAAGAGAAGTAAGTCCTCAATAAGGCATTGATATCAATTCATTTCTGCATATAAGTAAATGAGTGTAAATATATATATTTAATTCCATATATGTGTATCCTTCTATTTCAGAAATATTGCTAGTGGTCTATGGAGTCCTGGTGGCACTACTTGACCCTGCCAATGGTTATGCTGCTGCTGCTTCTAAGTCGCTTCAGTCGTGTCCGACTCTGTGCGACCCCAGAGATGGCAGCCCACCAGGCTCCCCCGTCCCTGGGATTCTCCCTGCAAGAACACTGGAGTATGTTGCCATTTCCTTCTCCAATGCATGAAAGTGAAAAGTGAAATTGAATTTGCTCAGTCGTGTCCGACTCTTAGCGACCCCATGGACTCTAGCTCACCAGGCTTCTCCATCCATGGGATTTTCCAGGCAAGAGTACTGGAGTGAGGTGCCATTGCCTTCTCCAGTCGATGGTAATACTGTATGTTTTATTCCAAGCAAGATTATGTCCACTTTGTGGTTCTCCATTTCCATTTCAGTAAGACTGCAAGAGAGGAAGGCTTGAGTCTGTGATGTTACCCAGGTTCTAGAATTCTTTGATTCTCCTTATCATTAATTTAAAACTAAATTGTTTTAAAATTGTGTGCCTTTTGTAGATTATCATCAGTGGCTGACAATCAGAAAAATAAAGTCTGGAAGCCTGGATTACTTGATAGCTTTGAAACTGTTTACTTGTTGGAGAGTTGATTTTCCAGAAACTTACAACAGGAAACCATTGTGCTTTTAGGTCCCACCTTAAAGTAAGGTAGCTCTTTGCTAATTCAAAGATGATAGGATAGGCATTAACTCTCCTCTAAATTTTTGGTAGAATTCAGCTGTGAAGCCGTCTGGACCTGGGCTTTTGTTTGCTGGAAGATTTCTGATTACAGTTTCAATTTCCATGCTTGTGATGGGTCTGTTAAGATTTTCTATTTCTTCTTGGTTCAATTTTAGAAAGTTGTATTTTTCAAAGAATTTGTCCATTTCTTCCATGTTGTCCATTTTATTGGCATATAATTGCTGATAGTAGTCTCTATCCTACTCAAACTCTTCCAGAAAATTGCAGAGGAAGGTAAACTTCCAAACTCATTCTACGAGGCCACCATCACCCTAAACCTGACAAAGATGTCACAAAAAAAGAAAACTGCAGGCCAATATCACTGATGAACGTAGATGCAAAAATCCTTAATAAAATTCTAGCAATCAGAATCCAACAACACATTAAAAGATCATACATCATGACCAAGTGGGCTTTATCCCAGGGATGCAAGGATTCTTCAATATCCACAAATCAATCAATGTAATTCACCACATTAACAAATTGAAAAATAAAAGCCATATGATTATCTCAATAGATGCAGAGAAATCCTTTGACAAAATTCAATATCCATTTATGATAAAAAATTCTCTAGGAAGCAGGAATAGCAGGAACATACCTCAACATAATAAAAGCTATATATGACAAACCCACAGTGAACATTATCCTCAATGGTGAAAAATTGAAAGCATTTCCCCTAAAGTCAGGAACAAGACAAGGGTGCCCACTTTATCTGCTACTATTCAACATAGTTCTGGAAGTTTTGGCCATAGCAATCAGAGCAGAAAAACAAATAAAAGGAATCTAAATTGGAAAAGAAGAAGTAAAACTCTCACAGTTTGCAGATGACATGATCCTCTACATAGGAAACCCTAAAAACTCCACCAGAAAATTACTAGAGCTAGTCAATGAATATAGCAAAATTGCAGGGTATAAAATCAACACACAGAAATCCCTTGCATTCCTATACACTAATAATGAGAAAGTAGAAAAAGAAATTAAGGAAGCAATTCCATTCACCATTGCAACAAAAAGAATAAAATACTTAGGGATATATCTACCTGAAGAAACTAAAGACCTATATATAGAAAACTATAAAACACTGGTGAAAGAAACAAAGAGGACACTAATAGATGGATGCATATACTGTGTTCAGGATTGGAAAAAGCAATATAGTGAAAATGAGTATACTACCCAAAGCAATCTACAGATTCAGTGCAATCCTTATCAAGCTACCAGCCACATTTTTCACAGAGCTAGAAAAAATAATTTCACAATTTGTATGGAAATACAAAAAACCTCGAATAGCCAAAGCAATCTTGAGAAAGAAGAATGGAATTGGAGGAATTAACCTGCCTGACCTCTACTACAAAGCCACAGACATCAAGACAGTATGGTACTGGCACAAAGACAGAAATATAGATCAGTGGAAGAAAAGAGAAAGCCAAGAGATAAATCCACACACCTATGGAAACCTTATCTTTGACAAAGGAGGCAAGAATATACAATGGAGTAAAGACAATCTCTTTAACAAGTGGTGCTGGGAAAACTGGTCAACCACTTGTAAAAGAATGAAACTAGTACACTTTCTAACACCATACACGAAAGTAAACTCAAAATGGATTAAAGATCTAAACGTTAAGGCCAGAAACTATAAAACTCCTAGAAGAGAACATAGGCAAAACACTCTCCGACATAAATCACAGCAGGAGCCTCTATGATCCACCTCCCAGAATGCTGGAAATAAAAACAAAAATAAACAAATGGGATCTAATTAAAATTAAAAGCTTCTGTAGAACAAAGGAAACTATAAACAAGGTGAAAAGACAGCCTTCTGAATGGGAGAAAACAATAGCAAATGAAGCAACTGACAAACAACTAATATCAAAAATATACAAGCAATTCATGCAGCTCAATTCCAGAAAAATAAACGACCCAATCAAAAAACGGGCCAAAGAACTGAATAGACATTTCTCCAAAGAGGACATACAGATGGCCAACAAACACATGAAAAGATGCTCAACATCACTCATTATCAGAGAAATTCAAATCAAGACCACAATGAGGTACAATTTCACACCAGTCAGAATGGCTGCTATCCAAACGTCTACAAGCAATAAATGCTGGAGAGGGTGTGGAGAAAAGGGAATCCTCTTACACTGTTGGTGGGAATGCAAACTAGTACAGCCACTATGGAAAACAGTGTGGAGATTCCTTAAAAAACTGGAAATAGAACTGCCTTATGACCCAGCAATCCCACTGCTGGGCATCACACCGAGGAAACCAGAATTGAAAGAGACACATGTACCCCAATGTTCATCGCAGCACTGTTTATAATAGCCAGGACATGGAAGCAACCTAGATGTCCATCAGCAGATGAATGGATAAGAAAGCTGTGGTACATATACACAATGGAGTATTACTCAGCTGTTAAAAAGAATACATTTGAATCTGTTCTAATGAGGTGGATGAAACTGGAGCAGATTATACAGAGTGAAGTAAGCCGGTGGGGGGAGGAACACACACCAATACAGTGTACTAACACATATATATGGAATTTAGAAAGATGATAATGATAACCCTGTATGCGAGACAGCAAAAGAGACACAGATGCATAGAACAAACTTTTGGACGCTGTGGGAGAGGGAGAGTGTTGAATGATTTGGGAGAATGGCATTGAAACATGTATACTATCATGTAAGAAACGAATCACCAGTCTAGGTTCTATACAGGATACAGGATGCTTGGGGCTGGTGCACTGGGATGACCCAGAGAGATGATATGGGGAGGGAGGTGGGAGCAGGGTTCAGGATTGGGAACTCATGTACACCCGTGGCAGATTCATGTCAATGTATGGCAAAACCAATACAGTATTGTAAAGTAAAATAAAAATAATAATAATAATAATAAAAAGAAAAGAAAGAAATTGAAAATAAACATTGAAAAAAAAGATGATAAGAAAATAAAATATGGAATTATGTGATTTTTCTTACCAAATACTAATCTTAATCTCAAGGACAAATGTGTTTCTTGTGATAAAACTTAAAAGTAACTCTGTTGGGTTTTTTTTTTTAATGACTACATTGTGTGAACATCTTGTTTGTGTGAACTTGCAATATATGTGTTTTTTTTTCTATAAATTATCATTAATATTCTGGATTATACTAAGGAGTAAAAATAAAGGAGAGTTCACTAAAGAATGTCCCCAATGTGACCTATAATTAGAGTGAATTCATGAGATATGCTGCTTTTTACTTAACATTTTAAAGATATTCATAGCAGTTTTATTCAGAAAGCCTCAGTTTTTATGAAATGGTGAAGGGGAGAGTGGAAGATCTACAAGTCACTTCTTTCTCGGCCCCCTGTTACTAACATAATTTCAGCTCTTCCTTTACCCTTAACTGTCTCCATGTTTATTAGGAATGGAACTGGACTAACTGGAGACTTTATATTACAGTATTATACATCACAGTTTTATATGTTAAACTCATGGTTTCTTAGCACATTGAAATTATCCTCTTAACCAAAGAGTGTATTTCTGTTTAAGCCTGAAATCTAAGTAGGATAAAATAATGTCTTAAATAAAATGAAAATGGAAATTAAATAGGTATTTAAGTATTAGCCACTGTGATTCAGACCACAATCATACATTTGTACTCCATTTAAAATGATAAGACATGAACCTTTTCAGCATTCATAATTTATAAATATATATTTAAATGATTATCATATTAGAAAGGACACAAAGCCTTTATAAATTTTGTAATTAAGACTATGTGTATACATTTTAAAGACACCCTTGTTAGTTTGCTATATTATTCTAATATAATTATGCCATGATTATCACAACTCACTAATATTTTTCCTAGCTATTATAAAAGATTCTGTCGTTTTCAGCCCAAATTATTTTACTGGATCAGAAACCATCTAACAAGTGATGCTTTGGAGGTAAATATATCATTTGTAATTTGAGGGAAAATTTTTATCTAATTGAAGTTATGTTATCTGTAATTACCAGAGAAAGCAATGGCAACCCACTCCAGTACTCTTGTCTTGAAAATTCCATGAATGGAGGAGCCTGGTGGGCTATAGTCCATTGGGTCGTGAAGAGTTGGACACTGCTGAGCGACTTAACTTTCACTTTTCACTTTGATGCATTGGAGAAGAAAATGGCAATCCACTCCAGTATTCTTGCCTGGAGGATCCCAGGGATGGCGGCATCTGTAATTATAAGTATGTTGTTAAAATTTTAAATGATTTCTTTCTATAAAGACAACCATTTATGCAGTGAAGTGAATTTGCATTTTATTGTTAACAGGAAATTGTAAGTTATAAATTACTATTTGTATTATTCATAAAATTGAGTTTTATTATAAAACTAAAAAAAAGTTTTATTATTTTATACAAATGCATACAAACCAAGAAACAATTATGGTAATATTTGCACTTACAATTCAAACAAAATTTTTATTTGCTTTCTAGTTTTCATTTAATTTTTCTGTGTGCTTAGTCTCTCAGTCATGTCCAACTATTTGTGACTCTATGGGCTGTAGCCCACCAGGCTCTTCTGTCCATGGGATTATCCAGGCAAGAATACTAGAGTGGGTAGCCATTTCCTTCTCCAGGAGATCTTCCTGACCCAGGGATCAAACCCACATGTCATGCATCTCCTGCACTGCAGGCAGATTCTTTACCATCTGAGGCAACAGGGAAGCTCTTAATTTTTATGTAACATACATATTTTGAAAGAAGTAATTATTAAAACCACTAGGTCAAATATTAAAATTCCATATTAACATTAGAAAAAACCACACTATAACTCTGTTTAGCGAATTGTTTCTTAATAGTAAACATCAGTTTGTTCCTTCAGATTTTCATGATATAGAGTGCCTGTAGCCAAAATATGTCTTAATTAATCAACATTTTATTTATTAATATTTACTGTTGAGAGTAAATATTGGATTGCAAGGAGATCCAACCAGTCCATCCTAAAGCAGATCAGTCCTGGGTGTTCATTGGAAGGACTGATGCTAAAGCTGAAACTCCAATACTTTGGCTACTTCATGCGAAGAGTTGACTCATTAGAAAAGACCCTCATGCTGGGAGGGATTGGGGGCAGGAGGAGAAGGGGATGACAGAGGATGAAATGGTTAGATGGCCTCACCGATTTGATGGACATGAGTTTGGGTAAACTCCGGGAGTTGGTGATGGACACGGAGGCCTGGCATGCTGCGATTCATGGGGTCACAAAGAGTTGAGTATGACTGAGAGACTGAACTGAACTGAACTGAACTGACTGTTGGGTAAAAATATAGATACAAGGTACTTATAAAAATTATGAAAATCATTATATTTTATGTTAGTTTGAAAGTAAAATTTGTTATTGCATCACATAACCTAAAAGCTATTGAAATTGAGGTATTTGTTGACATGGAGTCTAACAATTATTTTATGTTAAATGAAGAATTACTTTTAAAAGACAAAAAAGGCAGTTTTATTTGTATTAATCATAAGCAAAATAGAAAATTTTTAACATCTCTACATTCAAAATAAACTCTCTTTGTAAGCCAATAAGAAAATAACTCAGAAAGGTAAAAGATACAAAGGACATGAAAAGACAATATATAGGCAAAAACTGAGTGAATAATATACACTTCTTAAAATGTGAATATACCATTTTATAATATAATATACATATAAATGTGAATTTATATTGAATTAAAAAGAGGCAGAGGATATAAAGAGGCATTTCACATAAGAGGATATGCAAATGACTGGAAGCATTGTAGTACATTTGTATAAAATACAGTAGTGACAATCTAATATACATTCTGAAAAGTAGAAATCATGTAAAAATTATTCACTGTTCAAGGGAATTGTGAATAAGATTATTCAGAGTGTTGTTGGTAGGATGGTAATTTGCTGTTTCCTGATCTGGGTGCTCATTGCATGAACGTGATTACCAGTGAAAATATACTGAGTTGTGATATTGGTACAATTTACTTTCCAGTATGTATATTACACTTCGTTTAAAATTGAATAGGGAGAGGATGAGGGGAATTACAGAAAGAGCAATATAATCTATTTTTCATGTAATTTTAGAGAAGAAACCATAGAACGAGAGAATAGTTTGTGATTCACTTTGAGATAAATGAGAAAAGAAAAAATGCAAAGAAATTAAATAAGTAAAAGTGAATGCTGCTGCTAAGTTGCTTTAATACAATGGCATAACAGTTAAAAGATGAACTATAGATGTACTTATATCACATGAAAAAGATGGAAATCTCTTATAAAATAACAGAAAGACTCATCCCAATATTGCAGTTATAGGAATAGTTTAGAAAAAACATAGATCCTCATCAGTAGAAGATTGATTAATATATTTGATATGTATAATCATTTTTCTAGGCATCTTAAGGATATTTTTCTCAGATTAATCATATTGCTAAAAACATGAAGCCCAAAACATGCTTTCCTTTATTCCAATTCTTAAGACTTTGCTCCTTGCCTTTTGCCATTTCAGCAAACTTTTATGTTGATATCAGAGAGTCCACATGCATAGTGACATCTCTCTTGTAATTATTTCCAGCTTACACTGGGTAGATACTACCAAATTTTCAAAGATATTATCCCTACATATTGTTAACCCTCAGAGCATTTCCAAATGCCTTTTTTGAAGAAAGTATTTTCTGTGAAATCCGAGGGCAAATGCTTTTCTGTATATTAAGCAGTTTGCACACACATCAATAGTCCTATCTCCATAGGCTCCATGATTCCTTCTTTCACACTACATGGAGTTATAGTCTTTCCAACTCATTCAATACCAGCCATATTTGAAGCCACAATTTAGTTAAATAAATAAATAAATTGTTAAAACCGGCTATGAAGCTAACACTGAATTCAGAATACTGAATCTGTTTCTGTAAGTAAACCCTTTTGACAAGCTCAGCCTGATCCAGTGTTATGCTCCTCCTTCCCTGGTCTACCACCCTTAGATATTTCTGCATGTATTCCTGTGATCTTGACAATATAACTTGTTCAGATGATACCAGATTTTGGTGTGTATCTCAATGCAAACTTTGTACTTGCACCCCCTTCCCAAATGAGATCCACTTGGATTTAAATCTTAGACACTGTGGGGCTTCCCAGGTAGCACTAGTGGTAAAGAACCCACCTGCCAATGCAGGAGACATAACAGACATGGGTTTGAACCCAGAGTGAGTTAGATCTCCTGAAGAAGAGCATGGCAACCCCCTCCAGTATTCTTGCCTGGACTATCCCATGGACAGAGGAGCCCAATGGGATACAGGTGATGGGATTGCAAAGAGTCAGACATGACTGAAGTGACTTAGCATGCACTCACACACATAGGTATTATAGTAATGAGAGATGCTAGAGGTAGGTTTTGAAGAAATGTGCTTATATGGAAACAGCTCAAGAGAAATCTTTAGAGGGGATTAAACACAGGGCAGCTAACTTTAGAATAGGAAGGGAATATTCCTTCCCCAGGAAAAGAGGTTCAAGGGAAATAGGGTTCATCGCACATATTGTCCCATTGTTCTCCAAACCCTAAATAGCTAATTATAGGACTGGAAATGCTGCGAATTGTAATTCAGTAAACTGTAGGCTCATAATCTGTGTCTAATTTCCTGAAATTTTGCATTGTGGCTAATAAGAGCTAAGAGAATTTCAGGGAAATCATAGATGCTCTCTCATTCTTTGATGATAATTTGAAATGGAAATTTAAATTCATTTCATTGTCTATTTATTTCTGTAATCTCTCAAATGCAGTCAAAAGAACTAACTCAAAACAGAGTATTCTATTCTCTATGCCATAATATCATTTTAATATTTAAATAGTTTCTATTTTTTTTAATTATGTTTCATTTTTTATTGACCACACATTGTGGCATGTCATATATCTTAGTTTCCTGACCAGGGATCAAACCCATGCCCAGTTGTGGAAGCACAGTCTTAACCACTGGACTGCCAGGGAAGTCCCTATGACATAATACATTATTGCACTAGTCACTTGTCTCTTACTACATGGATATCCATAGCAACTTTATTTCCTTCACCTTCAGGTATAAAATTATGAAAAACACTCTTTACACTGTATGCTATGTTCCTTGAGAGTTCCATTTTCACTTTTGGTTTAACTCCTGCCTTCAAATTTCTTCAGGTCAGATAACCAACCTCAACTTCCTATCTTCATGGCTCTATTTACCTAGAACTAGTATAGTAAAAAGCAAAGGCAGGGGCTTGCCTTGCTGAGAAATGTCTGTATATATAGTCAAAGCTATGGTTTTTCCAGTAGTCATGAATGGATGTGTGAGTTGGACCATAAAGAAGCCTGAGCACCAAAGGACTGATGCTTTTGAACAGAGGTGCTGGAGAAGACTCTTGAGAGTCCCTTGAACTGCAAGATCAAACCAGTCAATCCTAAAGGAAGTCAAGTCTGAATATTCATTTGAAGGACTGATGCTGAAGCTGAAGCTCCAATAGTTTGGCCACCTGATGCAAAGAGATGACTCCTTAGAAAAGACCCTGATTCTGGGAAAGATTGAAGGCAAGAGGAGAACAGGGCGAGAGAGAATAAGATGGTGAGACAGCATCACCTTCTCAATGGACATGAATCTGAGCAAACTGCCAGAGATAGTGAAAGATAGGGGAGCCTAGTGTGCTTCCATTTATGGGGTTGCAAATTGGATATGACTTAGAGACTGAACATCAGCAATATTTTCATTTCTAAATAGTATGCTTATTAAAAAAACAGAAGACACTCTATTTTAAGTGCCTGATATTTTGATGTCTGAGTCCACACAATTGGGAAGTCTTCCTGTTGATTTCTGAAAGTTTTTTTGTTTTGTTTTGTTTTTAACATTTACAATATGTTCAGTGTTACAGTGTAAGCACTCTCATCTTCGTATTTCTTTACAGATGTGAAAGCAAGCAGACTTGCCTACATTGAAACATTTGCAAATAGGTTTGGAGTTCAGATTTGGTCTCACTTCAAAGCTTCTTCTTTTCCCTTGATAAAATTGAGCCTCCTGTTTATATTGTGTTCTAATTCATTGTCTTTTCATGTCCCCTATTCCTACCAATAGACTCTAGTTCTGTGATGTGTTAAGACCTTTCAAATTATTTTTAACGATTTGGAGCAACATGCAGAAGGAATAAAGGCAAATACTAGAAATAACCACAGAAATTATGAAAATATATGCCCCAGAGACAAAATTATGCTCAGAAGATCAGAAAGAGAGCGAAGAACTGAGTCTTGCATCATAGAATTCTTAATGGATTTGAGCTAAATTGAGTTTGATTTTATATTCCATAGCTATCTACTTAGCCTGCAGCTACAGAGGAAGAGAAAGTTTCTGATTATAAAATTTATACATCCCAACTGAAGAATATTTGGAAATTTCAAAATTCACATAAAATTAAAGCATGCACAAGTAAACAATGAAGGACAAAGACTGCATATATTTTTCATGCTCCCTGAATTAAATTATTTTTTGTAAGCACTTTCCCTGAATGTAACATTCATTACAAATTTTAACATATACTTTTTTGTATAATATGGTTATAGAATGTCTGCTACATGCTTAACATTTCTATGAGGTTAGTGGAATTATGCTCTGTTAGTTAGTAAACCATATCACTAGTTCAGATGTTTAGTTTGTTTCTAACTTCAGTTCAGTTCAGTCCTTCAGTCATGTCCAACTCTTTGCGACCCCATGAATTGCAGCACGCCAGGCCTCCCTGTCCATCACCAACCCCCGGAGTTCGCTCAAACTCACATCCATCAAGTTGGTAATGCCATCCAGCCATCTCATCCTTTGTCGTCCCCTTCTCCTTCTGCCCCCAATCCCTCCCAGCATCAGGGTCTTTTCCAATGAGTCAGCTCTTCACATCAGGTGGCCAAAGTATTGGAGTTTCAGCTTTAGCATCAGTCTTTCCAAAGAACACCCAGGACTGATCTCCTTTAGAATGGACTGGTTGGACCTCCTTGCAGTCCAAGGGACTCTTAAGAGTCTTCTCCAACATCACAGTTCAAAAGCATCAATTCTTTGGCACTCAGCTTTCTTCACAGTCCAACTGTCACATCCATACGTGACTACTGGAAAAAACATAGCCTTGACTAAACGGACTTTTGTTTCTAACTTAATCATATTCAATTGTAATCATTTTCTACATAAGAATACGTGTCAATTACATATTCCACTGTTTGTTATTATAAAAAATCTCCTTCAACCCCCTCACAAAGAAAGATTATACCTATTTATATTTTTATACTTAGAATGGGGCTCTCCAGGTGGCATTAGTGGTAAAGAAAACCCCACCAATGCAAGAGACACAGGAGAGTACAAGTCCAATCCCTTGGTTCAGAAGATCCTCTGGACAAGAGCATGGCAACCCACTCCTGTATTTTTTTCCTGGAGAATCACATGGACAAATGAGCCTGGCGGTATAGTCCACAGCATTGCAAACAGTCAGACACAACTGAAGTGACTTAGCATGTACACATACTTAGAATACACTCCATGATGGAATAGTCCCACTGAAAATTTTATATCCAAGAGAAACTCATAAATGTATACCACAGAACATAGATAAGAAAACTTATAGCAGTATTTTAATTAAGAGCAAAAGTTAGGAAAATTTTAAATATTGTTTAGCAAGTAATTATGTAATGAATCCATAGTTGGAGTATTGTAAAACAGGGAAACAAAGAAGCCATATAAATGTACACAAAACAACATGCAATTCTGAGTGAAAAAAAGGTATAGTCTTCTGAGATAGGGCAACAACCAGAAACAGAGAGCACTCTCATTTTAGAATAATTCCAGGCAGATGTACTGATGAACCTGGGAAAGTGAGCAAAAGTGACAGCCTGGATGTAGCAGGCACAAAGTAGCTACCTCCTTTTGGGACAACCTCTGCCACTTGTATCCAGTGCCCACTGGAAGCTGCTCCCTTAAAATCTAGTGGGAAATTTTTATTTATTTTTGAATAAAAAACATAATTTAGAATAGCCCAACATTTTTTTTTGTTTTGATTTAAAGAAATGAGTTCTAGAAGATACATTACAAAAATCATAGATAACTTTTTTGTTTGTTTATTGTTATTATTTATCTTTAATTAATCTTACTGGATTGTGGTTGCTGTACAATATTGTGTTAGTTTCTCCTGTACAGGAGAGCGAAGCAGCTATATGTATACATATACTCCCTCTTTTTTGAATTTCCTTCTTATTTAGGTCACCACAGAGCATTGAATAAAGTTTCTTGAGCTAAAAATTGTAGAGACAATTCTGGAAAGAAGTAAATACTTCCACCCAGAATGTGAAGTGTTTTGGCATATTTTTATAATGCTTCTATTTTTTTGTGAAAATAAGAATTATTCTACAGATGTAGAATAAGAAGGCTTGAGAAAAATGACTGCACTTCTTATAAACCAAGAAAACTTTTTCACCAACTCAATATAACTTGGTGAAATGTGCTGTTAAAAAATACTGAGGTGAATAAAATACTGTCTTTGCATGTTATTTGACAGATAAATAAATATTTCATAATGCTTGTGTTGCAATGTGAGCTTTGTAATGGATGTGCAGAGAAGGTAAAATGGATGCAGAGAGAAAAAAAGTAGTTAAAAGTTACTCCTGTGTTTAGGTTTTTTTATTTTTAATGGCATAAAGTAACATATGTGTGCTGTTTCTGCAGGATAGAAATCTGGGCATGGCATAGATGGATTCTTTCCCTCTGTTGCACGAGGCCGAAATCATGGTCTTACCAAAATTGCACTTACATTTGTAGACACATACTCTCTTCCAGGATCACTAAGGTTGTCAGGAGAATTGATTCTTCATGGTTATATGAGGTATCATGGTTATATTAGTATTTTCTTATTGGTTTTGGCCAAAAGTTGTTCCCAGTTGCCAGTGGGCCCACTCAGGTCTTAGCCCTGTGGCCCTATTACAAAACTCAAGGACAGTAGGAGAATGTTTCTCTAGCTGTCTACAAGGGAAGATTGTGTAACATACCTAATGATGGCAAAGACTGCCCCATTATCATTGCCATATATTAAATAATGTGTGCTGGTATGCTCAGTCGTGTCTGACTCTTTGTGATCCCATGGACTGTAGCCTGCCAGGCTCCTCTGTCCATGTGGTTCTCCAGACAAGAATACTGGAGTGGGTTGCCATGCCTTTCTCTAGGGTACCTCCCTGACCCAAGGATCAAACCCACATCTCCTGCATTGGCAGGTGGATGCTTTAATGCTGAGCCAACAGGGAAGCCTATGTTATCTAATATTACTTATTAATTACCATCAATGTTATTAACCATAGTTGAAATGTAATCTGTATAACTTCAATAATATTTACTATTTTCATCATGACATTGCAACTGTCAATAAATCCAATACATATGAATACTTTTTGTTTTTCCATATGAATACTTTTTGTTTTTCCATATGAATACTTTTTACATTTATTTTTTCTACCATGAGAGATGAATTATATCACCTTTAAAGCTACATTTTGCTGTAAAATTTGTAATTTTTTGTGCAGAACATATCACATATTTTGATTTGTTCTTGCATTCAGATATTTAAAGTAGTCCATTTATTTTCATTTAATTATTGAAATTCAAGCTGTTATTTAAATGTTTTTAACAAACTTTAATTCTTTGCTGTGAACAATGATTGGTACATTTCACATGGAAGCTATTTTCTGGAAATATGTGAAAAACTGACTTGGCTATATAGAAATCATTATAATTTTAATATTTCTACTTCTTATTTTTGTTTAACTTAAAGGAATATATAACATCTGGCATTATATGTTGAGACTATTGGTCAAACTGTATAATATTGAGTAAATGAAATATGAATTTCTAATTTACTTGTGAATTATTAACACTAATTTTTAAACCTCAAAAATTTGCTAAGGAATTGAATTTCATGCTTAGAAATGTATTTTCTGTCTCAAAGGTTTAATCTTCTATCCTGAACTTATTTTTATTCAAGGCAGCTAGGCAAAGTCTAAATGTTCTTTTCATGAGCTGTCCATCATTTACATTACAGGAATAGATACATAATCATAAATCTGGAAGAATGTGCAAAATCAATCAACCAAACAAACTGTGCATAGAACTCAAAAGATGTAAATTCTAAACGTTCAAAAGGTAGTCAACCAAAAACTGTAGCAGCTTCTCTACTTAGTAAATTATTTTATTTTTATTTATATAGTTTATTATGACCTTTTAACTTGAGTCAATATGAGTATCAAAGAGTTAAATAGGAGAATTCTGGCTCTTAATTACTCTTTATTTTTTAAAAGTGGAAAGTATCAGACTTTCTTAGATGAGTGTTTCTGCCAATAAATAATTCAGAGTTTTCAATATCAGAAGAAAAATCACTTTAAAGTGAGCAATGTATAAATGGAATATTGTATGCTTATTTCATCTTTATTATTCTTTACTAAATACAAAATTAAAACTGTCAAACCCTATACATTTGAAACTATGTAGTGCAAATAGAATCATTGTTAATAAAAAAAATAGAGCTTTGTCTGTTTAAATGTGTATTAGTAAAATGAATTCTTAAGCATGTCTTCTGCATAGAGTGGTGTTTTTAAAATTAGAAATTATGAATGGTTCTAACATGTGCATCAATATACTTACATGATAGATATGCATTTACCTTTGTACAGCAATGTTTTCTCAAACTTCTGGCTGTTAAACTTTATAAATGAATAAATTAAGAAAATAATATATCATCTTTGACCTCAAAACAATTCGCTGATTTGCCTTTTAGCAAACCTTAACTGTAGCTCCATCTGTAGAGTAGGTACTATGAATATGTAAAACTTCTTGAGCCTTCCCTGCTAGCTCAGTTGGTAAAAGAATCGGCCTTCAGGGCAGGAGACCCTAGTGTGATTCCTGGGTTGGGAAAATCCACTGAAGAAGGAATATGTTACCCACTCTGGTATTTTTGGGCTTCCTTTGTGGCTCAGCTGGTAAAGAATCTGCCTGCAATGCAGGAGACCTGGGTTCAATCCCTGGACTGGGAAGATCCCCTGGAGAAGGGAAGTGTCTACCTACTCCAGTATTCTGGCCAGGAGAATTCCATGGACTGTATACCCCATGGGGTCACAAAGAGTCGGACACAACTGAGCGACTTTCACTTTTCTCTTGAGCCTTCACTTCAGTACTTTCTTGATCTGATTTTCTCCATCAGGAACTGACAGTGAGTTCACTGTCATACACTGTATGAATCAGGCCTGGAATAAATGCTTTTTATCTTAACTTTCCTCAAAGGTACATGCTCAGCAATTAGTAAGTGAGTTCTGCTCCAGTTGATATACAGAGGTAATTAAGAGGCCATGATTCTAGTTAGTTGCCTGCAAAAGTACCCAGTATACTCTTGAGAAATTGCTCCTCAACTGAACTGGGATTTGGGTTTCTGAAAAATACAGTAAGCTCTCAGTTCAATAAACTCTTCATTAAGAACATCTTGTTATAATGAGAATATTTTATATTTGACACCTCATTTTAAGAAAAAGGAAGTTTTCCATAAGCATAGTTTCTATATTTTTCATTTGACCTTTGTAAGATTTTATGGGAGGGTGGCTTAAAATGATTCAGTTCTGTTCAGTTCAGTCACTCAGTCATGTCCAACTCTTTGCAATGCCATGAATTGCAGCATGCCAGGCCTCCCTGTCCATCACCAACTCCCGGAGTTCACTCAGACTCATGTCCATCGAGTCAGTGATGCCATCCAGCATCTTATCCTCCCTCGTCCCCTTCTCCTCCTGCCCCCAATCCCTGCTAGCATCAGAGTCTTTTCCAATGAGGTGGCTAAAGTACTGGAGTTTCAGCTTTAGCATCATTCCTTCCAAAGTAATCCCAGGGCTGATCTCCTTCAGGATGGACAGGTTGGATCTCCTTGCAGTCCAAGGGACCCTCAAGAGTCTTCTCCAACACCACAGTTCAAAAGCATCAATTCTCCGGCACTAAGCCTTTTTCACAGTCCAACTCTCACATCCATACATGACCACAGGAAAAACCATAGCCTTGACTAGATGGACCATAGTCAGCAAAGTAATGCCTCTGCTTTTGAATATACTATCTAGGTTGGTCATAATTTTCCTTCCAAGGAGTAAGTGGCTTTTAATTTCATGGCTGCAGTCACCATCTGCAGTGATTTTGGAGCCCCAAAAAATAAAGTCTGACACTGCTTCCACTGTTTCCCCATCTATTTGCCATGAAGTGATGGGACCAGATGCCATGATCTTCGTTTTCTGAAAGTTGAGCTTTAGGCCAACTTTTTCACTCTCCACTTTGACTTTCATCAAGAGGCTTTTTAGTTCCTCTTTGCTTTCTGCCATAAGGGTGGTGTCATCTGCATATCTGAGGTTATTGATATTTCTCCCGGCAATCTTGATTCCAGCTTGTGTTTCTTCCAGTCCAGCGTTTCTCATGATGTACTCTGCATAGAAGTTAAATAAGTAGGGTGACAATATACAGCCTGGACGTACTCCTTTTCCTATTTGGAACCAGTCTGTTGTTCCATGTGCAGTTCTAACTGTTGCTTCCTGGCCTGCATATAGGTTTCTCAAGAGGCAGATCAAGTGGTCTGGTATTCCCACCTCCTGAAGAATTTTCCACACTTTATTGTGATCCACACAAAGGCTTTGGCATAGTCAATAAAGCAGAAATAGATGTTTTTCTGGAAATCTCTTGCTTTTTCCATGATCCAGCAGATGTTGTCAATTTGATCTCTGGTTCCTCTGCCTTTTCTAAAACCAGCTTGAACTTCAGGAAGTTCACGGTTCATGTATTACTGAAGTCTGGCTTGGAGAATTTTGAGCATTACTTTACTAGCATGTGAGATAAGTGCAATTGTGTGGTAGTTTGAGCATTCTTTGGCATTGCCTTTCTTCTGGATTGGAATGAAAACTGACCTTTTCCAGTCCTGTGGCCACTGCTGAGTTTTCCAAATGTGCTGGCATATTGAGTGCAGCACTTTCACAGCATCATCTTTCAGGATTTGAAATATGATTATTTAGCTTTAATTTCTCTTTATCATAATGATTAAACTAATCTGTTTCAATGGTTGAAACTAACATTTTCACATTATTTAATTTCCATCCCTTAATTATGATGTTGAGATTAACATGTTTGCTTCTCATTCCATCAAACAATACTGTTTATTTTTTTTCCTATCATTACTGTGTTCAAGGTCTACTGAAATATCACTTGAGAGATTAATGATACTGCAGGTTCTAAACTGAGTCTTCATGGGGGAGGTAAATTTACCAGTGCCAAGAAAAACAAATGGGCTGCTGAACCTCTGATTCATTTATTTGAATATTTTCAATTTTGTTGCTTATACTTTATTGATGTTTGTTATTCTGTATTTATAACCAGCCTTGCACACATGCATGGTTTTTCTTAATCAAATATCTACCATATGCCCTTGTTTTTCCAATACATTTATGTTTCATCTACCCTTACGTTAACCTTGACTTTATGTCCAATTTCACTTGTTGCCCATCTCAAGTTATTTTATTATGATGTGGTTTTCTTTGATATTAATTTAACATGATTCAAGCTGTGCAGTAAGTTTTCAGTTGCTTGCAAAAGTAGCTGCAAATCTATGTGATTTCAGATGCTTCTGATACATTTTTGATCTCTTTAGTTAGTGATTCAATTATTCTAAATTCTAGGAGTAATTCCTGGCCCAAATTTTACCAAATGACAGATTGCATCCTGTTGGGTTTCATATATGCTTTCCTGTTGTGTAGGACCTTTTTTGATGCTCTGTCCAGGCTCAATGGAAATGTGGTTCTGTTTATTTACTTATATTGTATCACATATTATTTTAAATGAACGAAAATGGAAATATATTTATGTATCCATACTCAAAATGAAGGAAAATTAAGCTCTACATCCTGGTGAGAGAATAATTAACTAATGTGTAGATGTGTTAAAAATCACCACAGAAATTAATATGTCTATTGGAAGAGATACTTTTAGGCTTTAACACTGTTTCTCATTATTTATTTATTCACAACTTTTATAATTCATCATTAGCCTCGCCTACAACAATTATTGTGGTATTCTTACAAAGATTTTCTAGTTGCTACACTTCTTCTGCATTTGTTATTTTAAACTATTTTCCAAAAAAGATTTATCCTTTATACCTCTATTTAATCAGATGGAATGGTTATTGTATTTCTTTTCTATTGATGCTTTAAAGATATTGCATACAGTTAGCAGCTTACAACAGTGTCCATTTATTATCTCATAGTTCCCATGTGTCAAAACTCTGGGCATTGTGTAGCTCATCTGGTTCCTCTGCTCTGAAACCCACAAGATATAAAACAGGTGTATACAGGACTGAATTATTTTCTAGAGTCCCTTCCAAGTTCACTTAGGTTTTCAGTGGGATTCAGTTACCTGTGGTGGTAGGCCTGAAGTTTACTTGCTGGATGTCAGCCAGGCATCATTCTCTGCTTCCAGAGACCACCAGCGTTCTCTGACTCATAGTCCCTTACTAAGCCAGCAGTGATGGGTCAGCCCCCTCCTGGTCTGAATGTCTCTACTGCCTCCCTCTTTTCTACTGCATCTCTCTGCACCCAGCTGGAGAGAAATCTCTTCACTGTCACAGGCTCAGTTAAATAGACAGGGCCCATCTGGGAAACTGGGGATAATCTCCCTAAGTTTTATAAACTTAATTATATCTGCAAAGTTCTTTTTGCCATGTAGCATCACATATTCCAGACAACAAATATTGAAAGAAAGTGAAAGTGTTAATCCCTCAGCTGTGTCTGACTCTTTATGATTTTATGAATGGTAGCCCACCAGTCTTCTCCATCCCTGGAATTTTCCAGGCAAGAATACTTGAGTGAGTTGCCATTCCTTCTCCAGGGGGATCTTCCTGACCCAGGGCTTGAGCCCGGGTCTCCTGCATAGCAGTCAGATTCTTTACCAGCTGAGCCACCAGGAAACATCACTTTTCCAGGCAGCAAAGATTAAAGAAGCCTAAATCCTCCCTACCAACTATTTATTTATTTATTTTTCTGCTTTGGCTTATAAGCAAATAATTTTGTACTAGGTTTTGTTGCTCACATTCTTCTAGCTTTGCTCATTAGAAACTTTTTCAGGTTGGTTTCCTTTTCATGCTCCTCCTCCTCCTTTTAGGCAAGTGTAATACTTTACAACACTACTGATTGTCCCAAGCTCATCTAGTATTAATTATTTCCCCTGGTCCCTACAGTGAGCAGTTTCTGTAAGGAGCCCTGCTTTCTTTTGTTCTGAATTTCTTACATATTCAAATCACAAAAACAAAACAAAAAACCCAGATCAAGGAGAGGGGAGGGATACATTTGAAATTAACAGATGCAGACTACTATATATAAAATAAACACCCATTGTATACAATGGGAACTATATTCAGTATCTTGTAATAACCTATAGTGGAAGATGCAGAATGAAATGGTAACCCACCCCAGTGTTCTTGCCTGGAGAATTCCATGGACTGGGGAGTCTGGTAAGCTGCAGTCCATGAGGTCAAAGAGAGTGGGAAACAGCTAAAGTGACTTAGCATGGACACATAATGCAAAAGAATCTGAAAAAGTATATATATATATATATATATATATATATATATATATATATATATATGAATTACTTTTCTGTATACCTGAAGCATTGTACATCATCTGTGTGTGTGTGTGTGTGGGGGGGTGCTGTCACTAGTCATGTCTGTCTGCTGCTTCATGGACTGTAGACCGCCAGGCTCCTCAGTCCATGGAATTTTTCAGGCAAGAATAATGGAGTGGTTGGCATTTCTAACTGCAAGGGATCTTCCCAACCCACAGATGGAACTTGTGTTTCTTACAACTCCTGCATTGGCAGCGGTGTTCCTTACCACTAGTGCCACCTGATATACTTCAATTAAAAATAAAAATTTCTTAAATGATTAAGTAGGAGATAAGAAAAAAATCCAAAGTTCATAGCTAACACATAACTAAAAGACAAAGAATACTACAGGAGAGACTGCACTTCAGATTTAGATGCTAATATCCTATTGCTGGGGCTTCCCCAGTAGCTCAGTGGTGAAGACTCTGCCTGCAATTCAGGAGCAACAGGAGAAGCAAGTTACATCCCTGTGTTGGAAAGATCCCCTGCAGTAGGAAATGGCAACCCATTCCAGCATTCTTGCCTGAAGAATCCCCTGGACAGAGGAGCCTGGTGGGCTACAGTCCATAGGATTGCAAAGAGTTGGACACAATTGAAGTAGCTTAGCACACACACACACACACACACACACACACACACACAGACATGCATCCTATTGTTACCTCACCACTTCCTTAAAATTGAGGCAGTTTTTTGACATCATGTCCTTTAATATTGCTTTTCTCCTTTTCTCTTGATTTTTTCCTTCTCGAACTTCTTGGAGCATCACATCTCTTAGCTTCTGTTTGTATTTACAGTAAAAAGTGTTCTACAATATATTCCAAGTTGTTGGTTTATTATTACCTACAGGGTTCAACTATTATCTGATGCTTGATACATCTACTGAGATTTTTAAAACATTTCTATTTATTGTTATTTATAAACATCAGTATAGGCAAAAATAGAAGCATCAGCTTATGACTGAAAAAATAAGATTAATTTTGCACTTTATCGCAATTTCTATTTAATACATATATACATATTCTGTTATTGCTATTAAGCAATGCATACCTAAAATGAAAATACATTTTTTAGTTTTTCCCCCAATATTTATAATTTTCAAATATATCTCATAAGCTATACTCTGTGGAAATACTCCAAATTAAAATTTGACAGACTTTGAATTTTAATACAGACTAATTTGTTTATTGGGTTTTCCTGATGGTTCAGTGGTAAAGAACCCACCAGCCAATAAAGGAGATGTAGGTTTGATCCCTGGGTCAGAAGATCCCCTGGAGAAAAAAATGGTATCCCACTCCAGTATTCTTGCTTGGAGAATCCCATGGCCTGAGGAGCTTGGTGAGCTACAGTTCATGGGGTTGCAAAGAGTTGGACACAACTGAACAACTAAACAACCAAATTTTGACCTCTAACTTAGAACTTACCAAATCCTGACTCCTATTTAGTTAAGTATTGGATAATTCTCATTTCATAAACAACAATGCAGAGACACGCAGCATTATTCACTACTTTCTTTATTGTGAAAAATACTGAGAGTTTCTGGTACATGTTGCTTCATGTAGAAAAGCCATCTTGGTTGAAACAAGAACATGAGAAAATAAAGTGAACTACAACTGCTTTCACAGGATTTGTAACCTATTTAAATATTTCTGGCAAAGTCTAATTAACTTGTTGAAACAAGTACTATTATAGAGGACCAAATGCAATGTGAGTTCCATACTATGCCTTGTGAACAATATAGGAATAGAGTCTCAATGGCTGTTACCATCAAGAAGTTAATAGATGGCAGATTATGAGTTGTACCTAAAAATAAAACACATGAAACAACACGGAATGATATTTCAAAAAAGAGGTATAGAATGTTCCTGTACCTTTTTCCAGTATGTATTTAATATGTTCTTAAGCTTTTATTTTTCCCCTCGAAGTCTTCTCTGGCATTTGTGAATGTGTAAAACTCACTGAGTTTATAATCTCACAGCACATATCAACTCTTTGGATTGTTTATAAAGTTATATTAATTATGGGGAGACCTGAATAATGTCCATTCTTCCAACTACACCATATGCTCCATGATAGCTTGAGTCACATTTATTATAATATTTAGTTTTATATCTTTTCTCATGACATATAGATATCAATAAAATAATTATTAAAAAACACAATTTAGCAAACTTCACATGAGAAAAAAAAAATACATTATATTTTTAAATCATACTTTCCCTCACTTTAACATGTAAGATTTTTTGTTTTATACAATTTTCACTGTTTTTATATTCATTCCCTATAAAATAACAATCTGCTATTAACCTAGAATATTAACTTCAAAATAATGTTTCTATGATACAGAGTGGTCATCCTGTGTCTTACTTTAACCAAAAATGTACTTATGAGTATTAAAGAATAAGTTCCACTTTTATGAAATTAAATAAAACTAAATAAAATATTGAAATGTATAAACCTGTTTTTTATCAATGATTCTTTTCTTATTAGGATTTTTTTCTTACAAGGATTTTTTTCTTGGCCTAGATTTCCAGCATTGTAATTGCAAGAACTGAGAGGTTACATTGGCATATTGAAAAAGAATGATTTTCACATTATGTAAAATGCTTCCTGAAAGCACTCACATGTGATATTAATAAGGCAGATAGATTTCATAATTATAGTATTTTGACACAGGAAATATAGAAATACTTTATTATAGAAATTACATTTTAGAAATATATTTTATTTATGTACTTTCTTGTGTCTGAATGTAGTATACAGTAAGAATTTTTGATTGAATCCAGTATTTGCAGAACAGTTCATTCACAGGAGAACCATTCATGCTTAGACTGCAAGTAGATCAAATCAGTCAATCCTAAAGGAAATCAAGCCTGGATATTCATTGGAAGGACTGATGCTGAAGCTGAAGCTCCAGTACTTTGGCCACCTGATGTGAACAGCTGACTCACTGGGAAAGACTGTGATCCTGGCAAAGATTGAGGGCAAAAGAAAAAGGAGGCACTGGAGGAGGAGATGGTTGCATGGCATCACCTACTTAACGGACATGAGTTTGAGCAAACTCCAGGAGATAGTGAAGGACAGGAGAGACTGGCATGCTACCATCCATGAGGTCACAAAGAGTTTGACACAGCTTATTGACTGAACAACAACAACATTCATGCTAAGTGTTCTCTGCAATCCTGAAATGAAATGCCATTCAATTTCCTAATACAGGTTTCTTGTGTTGTTTCTTCTCATACCACATCAAAGTTTAGATGGGAAGGAATTTGTTAAATTTGAGGGTCCAGCAGTTGTGTACTTAAATTTTTTTCTAATTATTTCTATTCTCTGAGCTTTTGTCTCAGGTATCAGTATAAATAAGTGGCAGGAACAGAACACTACAGGTGTAAAAAGTGGAAATGGAATTAATGGAGGGAAGTAGAAGACTTATAAAATCAACATATGGCCAGAGGAGTGAGACTCAAGATTCATCACTGAAATTAAAGAGTTCAGACACAAACAGTTACAAAACTATGGAAACAATAAAGAGATCAATGGTTGTCAGGGGTCAGAGGAGAGGAACAGGCAGAGCAGAGGACATGGTCAGTCACTTCAGTCATGTCCAACTCTTTACGACCGTGTGAACTGTAGTCCACCAGGCTCTTCTGTCCATGGGATTCTCTAGGCAAGAATAGTGCTGTGGGTTACCATTTCCTATTCCAGGGGATCTTCCCTACCCAGGGATTGAACCTGCAACTTCTGCATTGGCAGGCAGATTCTTTACAACTGCGCCACCTAGGAAGCACACAGAGGACTTTTATGACCTTGAAAATACTCTGTATACTATTATAATGATAGTTATATGTCATTGTGTTGCTCGGTTGCCCAGTTCTATCTGACTCTGTGACCCCAGGGACCACAGCATGCCAAAACTATATGTCATTATAGTTTTGGCTAAACCCATAAAATGTACAACATTAAGAGTGGAAGTCCTAAGGTAACCTATGGCCTTTGGGTGATTATGTGTCAATTTAGGGTCAAGCTTGGTAAAAAAATATACGATCCTGGTGAGTGATATTGACAGTAAGGAAAGCTGTGCATGTGTAGGAGCAGGAGGTATAAGAGAAATCCCTGAACCTCCTGGCAAATATTGTTGTTTACATAAAACTGCTTCCCCCAAATAAAGTCTTTTGTTTTCTTACAATAAAAAGAACAAATGGTCAATGCTATGATCCAGGGATCCCAGCCTCAGCTGCTGTGTGCTGCTGACTTAGAAACTGGCCACCAAAATGCTGGCTTGCTTGCCAGAAGACACAAATTCCATCCATGATGCTCTTCAAGACTCCTTCTGGATATCCAACAAGGGGTTCTTAATCTGGAATGTGTCACATCTCCAGAGGCAAACACAAGAAAGTAGGAAAATGATAGTTTTGAGCTTTTCAGTCTCTAAATTCGGGAAGGTACACTAGGTTAGAATGGATACTGAAATATAGTAAGCCATGTCCTACACTGATTTCCCACTAAATATCTATAGAGCTCTCTATGAATATGTAAAATTCCACTAATGAGCAACAACTATTCCCACCTAATGTACTGCACTCAATGTGTACACCCCCTACCCCACACACATGCATTAAACATTTTACCAAGAGACATCTAAATGTCCCTTGAATTACATCATCAATCTGAGGGCTTCCCCTGTGGCTCAGCAGTAAAGAATCTGCCTACCAATGCAGGAGACTCAGAAGCGGGCTCAGTCCTCGTATCGGAAAGATCCCTGGAGAAGAAAATGGCAACCCACTCCAGGATTCTTGCCTGGGAAATCCCACAGACAGTAGCTCACCAGGCTCCTCTGTCCATGGGATCACAAAAGACTTGGGCATGACTGAGTGACTAACCAATAACAGTTATTATTGTAATTCAAAGAACAGCTAGCAACCACTACACACAACCTCTTTATAAGGTGGGGTGGAGAGAAAAAATAACCCCTGCTATAGTCCTCATTTATGCAATTGACCATAGTTAATATTTTTCAACTATGTTTTTCTGCTACATTTCCTATGTTCTGTTAGTTTTTTAGATGGCCAATGTTGTTTATCTGGGGGATGAAGAATACTAGAATCTGTTACTGAGGAGTCATAGCTAGAGAGCAAACCAGTCAGTTGTAAAATAAATCAACCCTGAACATTAAGTGGAAGGACTGATGCTGAATTTCCAGTATTTTGGCTACCTGATGCAAAAAGCCAACTCATTGGAAAAGACTCTGATGCTGGGAAAGATTGAAAGCAAAAGGAAAAGGGGGTGGCAGAGGATGAGATGGTTGGGATGCCATCACTGGCTCAATGAACATGAATCTGAGCAAACTCTGGGAGACAGTGGAGGACAAGGAAGACTGGCATTCTGCAGTCCATGAGGTCACAGAGTTGGACACAACTTAGAAGCAGAATAATAACATAGCTATCTTGATATTATGCCAATTTGGGTTATATAATCAGCTATTTTCTTTTACCATTGGGTACAGTGGTTAATACAAAGTGCTTTAGGTCAGGCTCTGCAAGCATTGTCATTCATGTATGTTGCAGAAGAAATCTGAACTAAAATCTTTTTTTTTTTTTAATTTCAAAAATTTGCAATAAAATGTGCTTCATTTTAAATTTGACATCTGAAACTTTTCATAATTGAAATAGTTCCAAGTTTTATAGTTTCTGAGGTGCTGTGACTATTGACATTTTAAAATAAAACTGCTTTTTGTTAGGATACAGTCACAAGAGAACTCTGTTGCATGACAACCACAGAAACAAAAACATCTCAGAGCTTAGCTGGCAAGAGATCTAATTAACTCAAATCCAAAGAGTGACAAGTCTGTTAGGGGAAGAAGGACCCAAAGCCACTGTCATTCTTGGCCGAGCGGCCAGAAATCAAAGGAACAGTCACCAGTTGTGAGAACACCAGTGAAAAAGATCAGACGTGTAAAGCCTGAGGGTGGTCTGGCATGAGGCCATGGAATTCCTGGAAGGCAGGGACAACAGAGATCTCCATGTGATTTCCAGTTTTTACCCAGGATTCTACAGGGAGCTCTTGAGGGTGATGGGAAGCCCAGCAGGAGGCTGAAAGGCACGTCTGAGGAAAGTGCTGATGTCTGAGGGTGGGGCAGGAGGACAGAGAGCTTCCAGGTGCTTCAAGCCTGGATGGGGAGGAAGCAGCAACTACCTTTGATTTGGGAGGAGGTGGGGAGGAACTGTGAGTCTCTCACAAGTTCAAGGATACAGCTAATATCTGATGTTGGAAAAACAACTGAAGGAAACCCATAAAATTCCAAGGTATTTGCTGATAAAAGACCATCAGGAACACTGTAAAAAAAAAAATCTACTATTAAAGATTAGGCACAGAGTGTTTGCTGAAGCTGAGTGGTGGAAGGGAGCAAAGAGAGAAACTGCACAGGTATCTTCACCCCACGTGTGGTACCAAGTGGTGGCACAGTTCCCTCCGGCAGGTAGGTGCCTGGAAGGGATGTCGCTGAGGTGAGGTGCAGGTGCTGCTGTGTCTGAAGCTCAGGCAGGAGATATGCAAGTCAAGCCATAACTTCACATGAGGAAATGTTGGCTCCCAAATTATACCTTTCAGACCAACTCAGTTCCAAATAAACTGACTTCATCACACATGCCAATGGCATGACAAAAGGCAAGGTATGAACTTTTCTGGGCATAAGTGTTATTATATATAATATATCAATGTTGCTTACTTCAGTCTCCATTGTCCTATTATAAAACCTTATGTTTAAACAAAATTTTAGAAAATCTACAAAAAAGTTATAAAATACAACAGAGTATCAAAATAAAAAAGAATCAGTGGAACTTGAGCCAGAGATGAAACAGAGTTTGGAATTATCAGGCAGAGTTATAACAAAACAATATATTTAAATATATTAAATAATATATTAAACATATTAAATATACTTAATATGTTGTACAACATAAACAGTAAATATGCATAGATAAAGAAATTTAGCAGTGTGTGTGCCAAGTTGCTTCAGTCATGTTTGACCCAATGGATTGGAGCACACCATGCTCCTCTGTCCACGGGATTCTCCAGGCAAAAATACAGGAATGGATTGCCGTTTCCGACTCTAGGGGATCCCAATTAGGGATCGAACCTGCATCTCTTATGTCTCCTGCATTCTTAGGTAGGTTCTTTACCAGTGGTACCACCTTGGAAGCCCTTATCAGTGAGACAGATGAATAAAAGGTCAAATTAAAATACTGATATTGAAAAATAAGTTATTGGTGATGAATACTATTTTAGTGGACTAATTGAGCAAAATAGAGGAAATGATTGATACAAATGAAAATAATGATCCCAATAAGACAAAACAAAAGCGAGTGGAAGAATACATTTAAAAGATATCCAAGATCTTGAGACAATATAAAAATGTAATTGAAATGCCAGAAAGAGAGAAAAGATGGAATAGAATAAAACTTTGAAGAGATAATGTCCTGACAATGTCCCCACCTTAATAACCTAAACCAATCAAAGGGGTTTAGAAAAACGAAAGAAAAATAATTACACTGTTGTGTTTTATTTCACTTCTTCTAAATGCTTTAAGACGTTTTAATGGCCTTGCATTTGGTTTTTCTTGGTATCCATTTCATATGTGCATGAGAAGAATGTGAATTCTGCTATGGTTGTGTCAAATATTCTATAGACACAGAGTAAGTCTAGTTGTTTGATAGTGTTTCCAAGTTTTCTGCACCTTATTGACCTTACACCTGATTGTGCTATTGATTATGGAAGATGGGGTACAGAAATCTCTAAATTTATTATTGAATTATTTTTCTCTCCTTTCAATTCTATCAGTTTTGCTTCATGTATTTTGAGTCATTGTTATTAGGTGAATACAAGTATATAGTTATAACACCTTGCTTGCTTTATAATAACAAATATACAGTTATTGTTATAAAATATCTACAGTCAAGCAACTTTATTTTTTATAATTTTATTTTGTATTTATTCATTTATTTTTGGCTATGCGGATCTTCATTGCCGTGCTTGGGCTTTCTCTAGTTGCCACGAGTGGGGGCTGCTTTCCCTTGTGGTGTGTGGGCTTCTCATTATGGTGGCTTCTCTTATAGCAGAGCCAGGGTCTAAACATGTGGGCTTCAATAGCTGTGTGCAAGCTCAGTAGTTGCAGCTCAGGGGCTCTAGAGCACTGTCCCAGTGGTTGTGGCAGATGGGCTTTTTTGCCTCGTGGCATATGGGATCTTTCCAAACCCAGGATTGAACCTGTGCCCCCAGCATTGGCAGGTGGATTCTTAACCATGTCATTTCTTATGGTTTCTGTGTGCAGGGTTTATTCCTTTTACATTCAGTTCATTTGTAATTTTGAATATGAATTTTGTCTTTGGTAAACTATGACTACGTGGAATAGTTTGTGCAATGTAGAGCTGGGTGTGATGAAAGAGGCAGGTGCCCTGGCCCTCCGGGAGCTCATATGCAGCCTTAGACTGGGAGCCTGGGGGCGAGGAAGCCCTGGGTTCTTAGCTCTGTCCTCCTGGGGGAGAGCTCTGCCATGCTGAGCTGGGGGCGGGGGGCAGAGGGAGCATGTCATGGCTCTTACTCCTGCTGCTGAGATTCAGTCAGTTTTTGTGATTATATGTTCCTCTCTTTCCTGTCTGCTTTTAGGGGAAATTACAGAGATTCCAATTTTATATATGTGTAAACTGTACCCATTAAACATTCATTTCACTGGGAAGAGGGTCTGTTGACCACCTCACACTGCCATTCTGGAAATCTTTCTCACTCTCACTGTAACGCAGATCTGTGGCAATCTGCCCCATTCTATCTGAAAGCAGACACTTTGCTTACCTTTCAGTTTCTTAGCTATCACATTTCACTTTGTTTGGTAGATTCTTGACCAGCAAAAATAGAAAAAAAAAAAAAAAAGACCAAGCTTAAGACACAACATCAGGCTCACCTTTCAAAGGCTCCATTTTCTCTAGCATCTTGACCCCTGTGAGGTACCTTCAGATCTCTACTCTCCAGAATCCGTCCAGCTACACAAGACAGTGCTCATTCTGATCCTATTTTTCTTGACCTCTAAGCTGCATACCAATTAAGAGCCAGCATGTGTCTCAAGGAAAAAGCAGCAGAAAATATTGGACTCACTTCATTGCTTTTTCTTTGTGATATGCTGACCCTTAAATCTAAGCTGCCTCAGATGCTTTCTAAGGCTTTCAAATGTCAGCGTGTGTGTATGTCACCTGGCTTTTACAGTTGTTCTCATTGTGGTATTTCTGTGCTGCTCAGTCATAACCTGCATGCACTTAACTGTCTAAAGAGTGCACCTTGGAGCAAGCTTAGGAAGAAGAATCTGAAATAGGTCATTATAACTCTATAAATGTACCTATTATGCTTAGAACAGAGATTTTTTTTTTCCCTCCGAACATGTAATTTTATGATGAAATCAATGCTTGATGTTTTGTGGGGGTTTGTTTAGGTGGTCACTTTCTGTTTCAAGTAGTTTTTTTAGGTATGTGTCTATGGAGCTATAATTATCTCAGGTGTTGCATGAATATTGGAATTTGGGAAGGAAATGGATAAGGAAACAAATTTTGCATGTAGTTTTATTTTATATTTGGAAACCATGTGAACCATGTGTGAATTTGATCATAGGTCTTCACATCATTCTCACTTCAGTTAAATGACATGTGCTATTGTCAACGTGTTAAACTGAAGTGACATTTAAGTGTTCAAAAAGACTAGACTCTTTCAGCATTATCATGAAAAATTATTGCATAAAAAAATCAGAGTGGAGAAGCATAATGATACAATTGAAGCAAACATTAATCTTCAAAAAAATAACTAGAATTCCATATATTGCTTAGAAAAAAACAAGAGTTTTATGTTTATTAAGAAAGAAGTTCACTCTTTATGTACCCAAGTATATAAAACTAGGTTATGTTTTATTACTGAGTTACATGTAGAGAGATTGCCAATCACATGTTAAGCAATGCAAAAGAATATGAATTAGAAAGTCAATGGAAGAAGTGAAAAAAATCATAACAATGAGAGAGAGGAGAAATTCATTAGTTGTGCAGGGTTCTTTTTACAGTATTGTATCACAGTTTGCATGATTTTTGTTTCTAAGTTGTATAAGAAACAATGGTTCATCTTAATAACTGGTGACATTCTCTAATACATAAAACACTGTATTGATCAATATTTTTTTCTCTGTGCTTAGTACACAGTGCCTTGTATATAGCATATACCGATGAATGTTTGTATATATTTAAACTACAGCGTTTCCAGCTTATACATTCAAATTCTGACTTATCATTTGAAATAATATATAATTGTGTCTTAACTTGAAAAGTTTAAATAGTTAAATTTTACGTGTGAAATTTTTATTTCTATTTTATATTTTGAAATCTATTAAGGGTTTGGGATAATTTTAAAAATATATCTGAGGCTTTTAGAAAATATATTTTATTATTTACAACAAAAGTCTGATTACTTTTGACAATTTTTACATCAGAGATATATCACTAGAATTTTAAGGCCCAGTTGATAACATGTTGTAATGGAAAGTACAGATTAGCTAGAATTTGTTGTCTTGGTAATCTACATTTTAGAAAACAATTAATGTTCTCTTCCTATAGATTTTAAATATAATATTTTTCTCTAATGTTTCTTCATATTTTATTTGGAAAACCTCAGCAAATGTAATGACGTTTCTCTCAGGTTATGGTTTGCACAACATGACTCTATGAAGAAGTCATACCACATACTCATATAGTTATGAAACTGCTCCAAAAATAAAAAGAGTAATCTCTACTGTTACACTATCCAGTCATTAGGGAGGTATTTTGGATAAAAGCAGCCTTTTTGAGACTTTTGTGCGCTCATCTAAAAACCAAATGTTCTCAACTAATCAGGTATATCCCCTGCTCTTTAATTGTGATCTGACTACAAATATTAGGATTATTCTTATTTTACACATCAACAAATACATTGACTTTTTCCCAGTAACTATAATGTTTTGGGGACCAGGGCCCTAAGTGACAGGAAATAGTTTTTAGTAATCTACTTGGACAACTATCTATGATCTGTGAATGTGATGACAGAAATTAATTTTTAGAGCAAAGGCAAGTTCATTGTAAAATTATATGATATTTCTACTTTTAAAAATTCAAAGGATATTTCATTGACAATACACTATACAGGCAAAGGCCTTTATTGTATTTCTCAGTATAAATACAGGTAGTGTTCAATCAAAATTTGCAATAGAACACATTTCAATATCTCTTATTCTCTGTGCCTATCTCTGGAGAAGGAAATGGCAACCTACTTCAGTATTCTTGCCTGGAAAATCCCACGGACATAGGAGCATGCCGGGCTACAGTCCATAGGGTTGCAAAGAGTTGGATACAACTGAGAAACTAACACTTAAACTTACCAATTTTAACTTAAATTTTTATCAAATAGCAAACATTAAAAACAGTTTCCATTCTGCCCTAAGACGTATCTCGTATTTATCAGCATCTGCTCTTTATGATGGTAATGGTTTAGAGGCTGAGTCCTGTCAGATTCTTTGCAACTTCATGGACTGTAGCCCTCCAGGCTCCTCTGTCCATGGGATTTCCCAGGGAAGAATACTGAAGTGGGTTTCCATTTCTTTCTCCAGGCTCCTTATATAGAATAATAATAATAATTTATATTGAAGTGATACATATCAATAATTTGGAGTCATGATTGACCCAAATGGACTAATCTGAGGCTAGCTTTCCTGCAATCTGTTATGCAAAGTTTACCTACCAACAATAAGTAAACTAAATAATTTCAAGAATTTCTTGTCTACAAATAGCTGAATACCTTGCATTTCATACCCTTGTTTCATCTTTGTAGGATGCAAGTTAAGCCTACCAACCATATTATCTCTGTCTTCATCTGTGTCTAATATATTTTGAATCCAGAAAGCCAAATTCAAATAATTTGTCCTTATTTGCAGACTGAACTAAATCACTACTTTATAAAACAATACATAGCTCCTTAATCAATACTGCTTGTAGTTTAACATGCCACAGTGATTCTCAAATGTCTAATTATATTACATAGCCATGACCCAGCTGATTCAAATAAAATATATGCATATTTGAATGCTTTGGAAATTAGAAATTTGCTACTCATTTTTTTCCAATAATGTGGTGAATTTAGCCTAATTAAACATATTTGGGTAAACGGCAAATTGAATTCATTCATTGCTGCTATCAAGCATTTGATTCACTTTAATCAAAACATATTTCTTAACGGTCTTGATTTCATAGTCCCTGTGATAATGTAAAAATCTAATAAAGAATAACTGATTAAATGAAAATAGAATTTTGAAAAACTATGATAATATATCAAAATAATCTGTAAACAGCACAAACACAGTATTTACTGAAAATGAGCCTCTGATTAAGGCCTCAAGTTGTGAATAATAAACAGTGATGAATGAAAAGCTCTAAAAATTGCCTACCTTTTATAGTGATACCTTTCAAATGCAGAATTGAATTCCTGATTGCTTCTAATATATCTCTGAATTTAGAGCCTTGCTTTTACTAATACATCAAATTCCAATGAAGCAGTATTAGATACAGCAAATTGTGTAGAGTTTCCCTCATTATTTTTTATTGTAAGAAATAGAAAAGACGATAAGTGAGATTTCATTCTGCATACCAATGACTGCAAAGAGTGACTTTGGAGCTTGGAGATTCTGGCTTTGAGTCAAGATACTAGGGACCAGGGAAGCAAAAAATCAATTAAGAATAAAACCTTTATTAGAACTAATGGTTACTAGTCTCACAACTCAATGACTAAGCTTTATAAAAAAAGCTAGCCACAAGGAAAGATGAAAATGGGAAAATTTAACAGTCAGTCTCAGATGTTAAAGAATCTTCCTGCAATGCAGGAGACCCAGGTTCAGTCCCTGAGTGAGGCAGATCCCCTGGAGAAACGAATGGCAACCCACTCCAGTACTCTTGCCTGGAGAATTCCATGGACCGAGGAGTCTGCCTCACTACTCCATGGGCTCACAAAGAGTTGGACATGACTGAGCAAACACACGCACACACATGCTAAATTTATTTTATTTTGGAAGAAGAAAATAGATTTGGATGGGGAGTATGTAACTGAACCAAGGGGCTGCCTTAGCTGTTTTTGCTACAATTAAAAAATGCACAGAAAATTATATCTAACTACAGCAGAAAGTTTGAAGAAATAACTAATAACTATGTTATTTCTCCAAGCAATTTTGATAAAAATTGCAAATAACCAAAATAATTTCAAGCCTTAATAAGTTTTCATAATAGAGATGCAGTGTTACAAAATGGAACTTTGGACACATTGACCTTAGAGATTGATAGCTTAGACTTTATTCCTGACTTCACCTCTTGTTACTATGTGAATTCACAAAAACATCTTCATCTCTTTGTATCTGTTTCCTCACCTACAAAAATTTAAACCTTACAAATATTCTAATTTGAGATTATAAAGATTAGATGAATTACCATTTAGATTGGACCATGGTAAACATTATACATGGGTTAACTAAATCTATATCATAGTATCACTAACATTTTCAAGATTTGATAGCTGTTTCAATTGTATAGCTTTCCTAGCAATATAAATTGCATATTAAGTTTGAAAAGAACAACATTCAAAAAGACAATTAAAAAAAAAACCTGAAAGCAAAGACTGAAAAAATATTCACTATCCAAAACAGCTTATTTACACATAAGTATCTGTATCCAAAAAGTATTTGCCATAAGAGAACTCTTTCATTCTAAAAATTGGGAGCTATAAGTTATTGCTATTTTATGCATTTGTTATAGAGAATTATTAAGCATCTGCCCACCATTTTATTGTAACAAGATGAAGAAGGACCAGGAGTTAAGCAGTACTAACACAAACTTGACTTTTTACCTCGAGGAATAAAAAGTTCTGCGAAGCCACATGAGAAGTAATTGAGGTTTTCATCATCAATAATTCACTGGCCTATAGACTCCCTTGGGAAACTGCCTTAAGTTCTCTTGAGTAAACATTTCTGTAATATTGCTCCAACAAATACCCTGTCAATTATCCTGTTTATTTCAATATGCCAGTCAATCCATTGGCTTCTCAGTTGCTTCACTTCTGTGTATTCAAAAATCTTGTTTTATCACTTCATTACTCACCCCTATGTCTGTGAACCAGTCTTTCAACCATTGTTTTGGTACAATAATCTCCTCAGCATATAGGAACCCATACAAAAAGTCAAGGTGTGCAGAACATGCAAAATGTCATCCATGGGACTTTTTAAGACTATAGTCTAAGTAGAGCAAAAACGATGTGTATGTGTGTGTGTGCGCATGCATGTGCGCACTCTCAGTCACATCTTACTCTTCTCAACCCCATGGACTATGCCTGATAGGCCTCTTTGTCTATGGAATTTTTCAGGCAAGAATAATGGAGCAGGTTGCCATTTCCTGGAAAGGATCTTCCATACCCAGGGATCAAGCCTGCATCTCTTGTGTCTCCTGCATTGCAGGCAGATTCTTTGCCACTGTACCATCTGAGAAGCCCCCATATTATGTTTGATCTTAGACAAAAGACTGAGAAGATGAGCCAGCTTAGTATCCAGCTTCACTAATTCTGCAAAATCAATGAATGTGGCTGAGAAGATGCATATAACCTGGATATCTTCAGTAAACAACTGCATGGAAAAATACTCTAGTTGGCTGGATTAATTTGTGTTCTATCAGCTTAAAGAAGAAAGAGCAATGCCCAGAGTACACCTTGCTGGAATGGTAAATGGAGAAGCATGAGGGAACAGGTAAGGTTAGCACAGTCACTGAAATCTGTTTAATCTTAACTTGATCACTGTGCTTTATGAAACTTTGTGTGCTTTCTGGGCTACATATAAAATAATTGTTCTAAGTTAATTATTTTTATAAATTGCAGGGTTATTAAAGAACTTGATGTACATATTTCCAGTTGTTTCCAAATTCACTCACATTATCAAATAAAATTTTAAAATTATACGTCTCAACTTATAAAGGACATGATTATAGTTTAAAATTGTAAAGTCTCTTGAAGCTAGTTCAACTATTTAAATTTTTTGAAAGGTACTAAAATCATTTAACATTTTGTTCTCTGTATAATTAATCTAGATCAAAATATTCAATGATCATTATTACAATAGTACTCAGGAATATTATAATTGAAAAGCTTGATATGGTGAAATGTTCATGAAACTATTTCAGATTATAATTAAAATTTTGAAAATAATTTTAGAAGTGTTTAAATACTAAATTCAATATTTTAAATGTATAAGGTCATTTTAAATGATCAGCCAAGTCTACATAGCAACAAAAGTCCCCTACAGTTTGTCCTCTGTGCTGTGTAAATTTTAACATTATCTATGCTTCCCACATCTGCAAGTATAAGAAAAATTGCCCTTGCCAAAACTTTACCAACAGCTCTCTCTGCTCTGTAATTTAATTTCACTTTCAAGGATCCTGCCATCTGACTACAAAGAATATAATCAATCTGATTTCAGTATTGACCATCTGGTGATGTCCATGTTTAGAGTTGTCTCTGAATTAAATTCGCCCATTCCCATCCATTTTAGTTTACGGATTTTTAAAATCTCAATATTTATTCTTGTCATCTCCTGTTTGACTATGTCCAATTTATGTTAACTCCTTGACCTAATACTCCAGGTTCCTATACAATATTATTCTTTACAGCATTGGACTTTACCTTCACCACCAGACACATCCACGACTGAGTGATGTTTCAGTTTTGGCCCAGCCTCTTCATTCTTTCTGGAGCTGTTTCTCCACTATTCCCCAGTAGCGTATTGAAGTCAGACTTGACAGCAACTGAACAGCAACAAGAACCATCTGACTATAAACTCCTATCTTTCCTTTTCACTGTTTGTGGTACCACAGATCTGAAAACTTCAAAATTCCAGTGGGACCAGAATCTAGTGATCATTATGGTTTATTCAAAATATTAATTTCACATATCCTCACCTCCTTCCTACCCAACTTATGTTGCATCTTCAACATGATAATCACACCCTTGAAGATGCATCAATTTTGTTGTATTGTACCTCAGGTTCTGAAAAAGGAAAAAAAAGATAAAATAAGTAATAAAGATGAATGATTTAAAACACTAAAGTTTTTATAATTAAAATATTATAGAAAATCTTAGTAACTTTCATTTGGGGAAATGTTTCCTAATACACCCACACAATGAATGAAGGGTATAATAAAATCAAGAAATGTATTAACCAAATTTTTGAAAAGATGTTTGGTCTTCGTAGATGCTGACAAAAAAGAGAAAGGATACATCACAGGTTGGGAAGACATATTTACAATATTTGTATGTGAAATACGCATCTGTTGTTGTTAAGTCATATCTGACTAAGTCGTATCTCTGCAAGCCCATGGACTATAGCATGCCTGACCCCTCTGTCTTCTACTATCTCCTAGTGCATGTGTACCCCTATGTGCAGTGTCTGACTCTGCAACCCTATGTACTGTAACCCACCAGACCCCTCTGTCCATGGGATTTTCCATGCAAGAATACTGGAGTGGGTTGCCATCTCCTCCTCCAGGAGATCTACCTGACCCAGCCAAGAATCAAACACATATCTCCTGCGCTTTCTGCATTGCAGATAGATTCTTTCCCGCTGAGCCTTCAGGGAAAACTATCTTCCAGAGTTTGCTCAAATTCATGTCCATTGAGCCATTGATACTGTCTAAGCATCTCATCCTCTGTTGCTCCCTACCCCTTTTGCCTTCAATCTTTCCCAGCTTCAGGGTCTTTTCTACATAGTTGGCTCGTCACATCAGATGGCCAAAGTATTGAAACTTCAGCTTCAGCAATAGTTCCTCCAATGAATATTCAGGGCTGATTTCTTTTAGAATTAACTGAGGATTGACAATACATTTTGAATATTTTATTTTATATGATGATTAGAATATCACTAAAGAGATCAGGTTTTCTGGGATCAGTGTTATAATTTGCTTTGTTTTTATGTTAAGAAAAGAGAAAGTAACAATGTGGGAATAGTTGGTAAGTAAGTCTCATATCCTAATAAGTGTGTTTACTTATTTTCAAAGGTATTCATGGATAAAGACTATGTAGAAAAAAGAAAGTATAATAATAATAAAATTTGTGACTTCTTGTTGCAACTCTTCATACAATTTATACACATAAAAATAACATAATCAGTTCACTTGCACCCTTAATTTCATGGTGGACAAATTTAGGGTCCATTACAATAAAAGAAAGATTCACAGTCCAGAAAAGGAGAAAATTTAAATTTTCATCTGTGCCTCCAGGTACACACAATGAATTCATACAGTTTCAAATTTTCAAAGCCTATCACTTGCCAGAATTGATTTGGGGAATTGGTAGGCAAGAACAAAATCACCAGCAACAAATAGTTTTAAATGAAAGCAAGCATATCAGGAGTAGCAATGGCATGCCTAAATTTTAGTAACAGCTGTATAATATAACGTAGTTCAAATTACATTAATTCTAATAACCCACAGTTTTGCCAAAGAATAAGTCAACTTTGAAGAAAAAAAAAAAAAAACACGTGGTTAGAATTTTCAAATACCTTGAATAGAGTAGAGTCTTCATATTTGAAGGAAAAGAATAAACCTTCACTGACCCAAGGAGTTATCACAGTATGTTCATGTTACAAGTGCTTTATGTATTTTTTTAAGAAGAATAAAGCTAATAGTGTTCCCTTTTTGTTTAGATGTTAACATCAGAAATCTATTATTATTGAATTTTATCTCATAATCTTTAGGGATTAAACTCCAGAGGTGCTGATAACAGTCACCATAGAGATATGTAAAATCTCTTGTTGCTTGACTGAGCACAAAATACTTAGAAATAATACTAAGGGTGAATCTACCCTTACTGTGTGCCTAAAATCATTTATTCTACCTGGATTCAGTATTCAAGCTGGCCATGCTAACAGAACAATATAATTAACCTTTCCTATAAATTAAATGTGTGCATGATCTGTGTAGCTCTTGCTTATAATAATTTTCCATCATTTGAAAAATGTGGTAGAAAAATAGTTTTCTACCAGTGGTTAGGTGGTTTGAAGATTAATTACAAATTTAAGTTTTTTAACAAGCTACCTGTTTTCAGGGAAAAGAGAATAACAATGTGTGTGTGTGTAACTGTTTTCTTCAATACATTTCAAAAGGCACACATTCTTCTCAAGAAAATGAGGTTGAAATATATATCTTTTAGAATACATTCATGTTTTTAACAGTAGTTTCATTAATGTTATTTTCAAAGTAATTTGTATTTATTAATTTCATACATATTTACTGAGTGCTTTTTTAAAAATACATTATTATGGTAAGAATACAACAGGAGATCTACCCTCTGAACACATTTTTAAGTGTATAATAAAGTATTGGTAGTTATAAGCACAGTGGTGTTCAGCTAACCTGTAGAATTTATTCGTCTTGTGCAATTGAAACTTTATGTCCTTTGATGAACAGATCCTCACATCCCCCCACCCCCCCACACAACACTCCCTCCTCAGTCCCTGGCAACACCCACTCTGCTCTCTGCTCCCATGGGTTTGACTATTTTAGTTACCCTCATTGAAGTGAAATTATACAGTGTTTGTACTGTGCCTGGCTTATTTTACTTAGCATATGGCTTCAAGTTTTACTCAACGCATAGTATATTACAGAATTCCCTTCTTTTTAAAGGCTGAATAATATTCTATTGTGTATATATACCATATTTTCTTGATATATTTATCCATCGATGGACATTTAAGTTGTTTTAACATCTTGGCTGTTGTGCTCAGTGCTGCAAAGAACATGGGAGTGCTAATATGTCTTTGAGATCCTGATTTCCACACTGCTAAGTAAATACCCAAAGTGGAATTACTGGAATACTGGGGAGTATTTTTTTGAGGAAACTCTACACTGCTTTCTGTTGCTGCTGCACCATGTTGCATCCCCTCAGCAGTGCACAAGAGTTCTAATTTCTCCACGGTCTCACCAATAAACATCTTCTGCTTCCATGAAAAAAAACATACTAACAGGAGAGAGGTGATTTCTCACTGTAGTTTTGATTTACAGTTCCCTGATGGATATTGGCAAAGTTGTCAAGCTTTTATATTACAGAATAGAACAATAGCATAATCCTGGCCTAAAGAAAGACATAGAAAGTGAAAGTGATTGCCTTTAAGAAAGTACAAATGAGTGAGGTAAAACAGGGGAAGGGACTTTTATTGTTGTTCTAGCACTTTGATTTTCTTTAAAAATTTTAAGTTGTTTATTCTGGCTCTTATTTCAATATATCTAAATACTATACTATTTTTGTATAAATTTTATACTTTATTGATTTTTATCTTTCCACCCAAACCTATGTCCATTGTGTTGGTGACGCCATCCAACCATCTCATCCTCTGTTGTCCCCTTCTTCTCCTGCCCTCAATCTTTCCCAGCATCAGGGTCTTTTCAAGTGAGTCAGCTCTTTGCATCAGGTGGCCAAAGTATAGGAGTTTCAGCTTCAACATCAGTCTTTCCAATGAACACCCAGGACTGATTTCTTTTAGGGTGGACTGGTTGGATCTCCCTGCAGTCCAAGGGACTCTCAAGAGTCTTCTCCAACACCACAGTTCAAAGGCATCAATTCTTTGGAACTCAGCTTTCTTTATAGTCAAACTCTCACATCCATACATGACTACAGGAAAAATCATAGCCTTGACTAGATGGACATTTGTTGGTAAAGTAATGTCTCTGCATTTTAATATGCTGTCTAAGCTGGTCATAACTTTTCTTCCAAGCAGCAAGCGTCTTTTTATTTCATGACTGCAATCACCATCTGCAGTGATTTTGGAGCCCAGAAAAATAAAGTCAGCCATTGTTTCCCCATCTATTTGCCATGAAGTGATGGGACCAGATGCCATGATCTTCGTTTTCTGAATGTTGAGCTTTAAGCCAACTTTTTCACTCTCCTCTTTCACTTTCATCAAGAGGCTCTTAGTTCTTCTTCACTTTCTGCCATAGGGGTGGTGTCATCTGCATATCTGAGGTTATTGATATTTCTCCCAGCAATCTTGATTCCAGCTTGTGCTTCATCCAGCCTAGCATTTTGCATGATGAACTCTGCAAATAAATTAAATAGGCAGGGTAACAGTATACAGCCTTGATGTACTCCTTTGCCGGTTTGGAACCAGTCTGTTGTTCCATGTCTAGTTATAATTGCTGCTTCTTGACTTGCATAGAGATTTCTCAGGAGACAGGTAAGGTGGTCTGGGATTCCCATTTCTTTAAGATCTTCCCACAGTTTGTTGTGATCCACGGAATCAAAGGCTTTGCTGTAGCTAATAAACAAAAAGTAGATACTTTCTGGAACGGTCTTTCTTTCTTTTTTTTTTTTTTTTTTTTGATGATCCAACGGACATTGGTAATTTGGTCTCTGGTTCCTCTGCCTTTTCTAAATCCAGTTTGAACATCAGGAAGTCCATGGTTCACATACTGTTGAAGACTGTCTTGGAGAATTTTGAGCATTACATTACTAGCTTGTAAGATGAATGCAGTTGTGTGGTAGTTTGAGAATTCTTTGGCATTGCCTTTCTTTGGGATTGGAATGAAAACTGACCTTTTTCCATCCTGTGGCCAGTGCTGAGTTTTCCAAATTTGCTGGCATATTGAGTGCAGCACTTTCTCAGCATCATCTATGAGGATTTGAAATAGCTCAAATGGAATTCCATCACCTCCACTAGCTTTGTTTGTTGTGATGCTTCCTAAGGTCCTCTTGACTTCACATTCCAGGATGTCTGGCTCTAGGTGAGTGATCACACCATCGTGATTATTTGGGTCATGAAGATCTTTTTTGTAAAGTTCTTCTGTATATTCTTGCCACTTCTTCTTAATATTTTCTGCTTTTGTTCAGTCCATACCTTTTCTGTCCTTTATTGTGCAAATCTTTGCATGAAATATTCCCTTGATATCTCTAATTTTCTTGAAGAGATCTCTAGTCTTTCCCATTCTATTGCTTTCCTCTATTTCTTTGCATTGATCCCTTAGGAAGGCTTCCTTATCTCTCCTTATTCTTTGGAACTCTGCATTCAGATGTCTATATCTTTCCTTTTCTCCTTGGCCTTTAGCTTCCGAATTTATTGATATATAATTGACATATAGCATTGTATTCAGTTCAGTTCAGTTGCTCAGTCGTCTCCGACTCTTTGCGACCTCATAAATGGCAGCACGCCAGGCCTCCCTGTTCATCACCAACTCCCGGAGTTAACTCAGACTCACGTCCATTGAGTCCGTGATGCCATCCAGCAATGTCATCCTCGGTCGTCCCCTTCTCCTCTTGCCCCTAATCCCTCCCAGCATCAGAGTCTTTTCCAATGAGTCAACTCTGCGCATGAGGTGGCCAAAGTACTGGAGTTTCAGCTTTAGCATCATTCCTTCCAAGAAATCCCAGGGTTGATCTCCTCCATAATGGACTGGTTGGATCTCCTTGCGGTCCAAGGGACTCTCAAAAGTCTTCTCCAACACCACAGTTCAAAAGCATCAATTCTTTGGCGTTCAGCCTTCTTCACAGTCCAACTCTCATATTCATACATGACCACAGGAAAAACCATAGCCTTGACTAGAGGGACCTTAGTTGCCAAGGTAATGTCTCTGCTTTTGAATATACTATCTAGGTTGGTCATAACTTTTCTTCCAAGGAGTAAGCGTCTTTTAATTTCATGGCTGCAGTCACCATCTGCAGTGATTTTGGAGCCCAAAAAAATAAAGTCTGACACTGTTTCCACTGTTTCCCCATCTATTTTCCATTAAGTGATGGGACCGGATGCCATGATCTTCATTTTCTGAATGTTGAGCTTTAAGCCAACTTTTTCACTCTCCTCTTTCACTTTCATCAAGAGGCTTTTTAGCTCCTCTTCACTTTCTGCCATAAGGGTGGTGTCATCTGCATATCTGAGATTATTGATATTTCTCCCAGCAATCTTGATTCCAGCTTGTGTTTCTTCCAGTCCAGCATTTCTCATGATGTACTCTGCATAGAAGTTAAATAAGTAGGGTGACAATATACCACCTTGATGTACTCCTTTTCCTATCTGGAACCAGTCTGTTGTTCCATGTGCAGTTCTAACTGTTGCTTCCTGACCTGCATACAGATTTCTCAAGAGGCAGGCTAGGTGGTCTGGTATTCCCATCTCTTGAAGAATTTTCCACAGTTTATTGTGATCCACACAGTCAAAGGCTTTGGCATTAGTTAATAAAGCAGAAATAGATGTTTTTCTGGAACTCTCTTGCTTTTTCCATGATCCAGAAGATGTTGTCAATTTGATCTCTGGTTCCTCTGCCTTTTCTAAAACCAGCTTGAACATCAGGGAGTTCACGGTTTACATATTGCTGAAGCCTGGCTTGGAGAATTTTGAGCATTACTTTACTAGCATGTGAGATGAGGGCAATTGTGTGGTAGTTTGAACATTCTTTTGCATTGCCTTTCTTTGTATTAGTTTATGATATACAGATACTGATTTGTTATATATATATATTGCAAATGATTACTTCAATAATTTTGGTTAACATGTAACAGCTCGCTAGTTATACATTTTTTGTGTCACATAAATTTTAAATTTTACTCTTTTAGAATTTCAGATATAAAATACTTTATTAACTGTTGTCATCTACTGTGCATTATATTGCTAGCATTAATTGCCATATAGATTTAAATTAGTACCTTTTGTACACCTTGTTCTATTTCCCCTGCCCCCAGACCCCTCCTCTGGCAATCATCAATCTGTTTTCTGTTTGAGTTTGCTCATTTGCTTGTACTTTCCTTATTTGTTTACTTCAGTTCAGTTCAGTAGCTCAGTCATGTCTGACTCTTTGCAACCCCATGGACTGCAGCATGCCGGGCTTCCCTATCCATCACCAACTCCCAGAGCTTGCTCAAGCTCATGTCCATTGAGTCAATGATGCCATTGTGAGATAAGAGTGATCTCATCCTCTGTCCTACCCTTCTCCTCCTGTCTTCAATCCTTCCATTATCAGGGTCTTTTCCAGTGAGTCACTTCTTCGCATCAGGTGAGCAAATATTGGAGCTTCAGCATCAATCCTTCCAATGAATATTCAGGATTGATCTCCTTTAGGATGGACAGGTTTGATCTCCTTGCAGTGCAAGGACCTCTCAAGAGTCTTCTCCAACACCACAGTTCAAAAGCATCAATTCTTCAGTGGTCAGATTTCTTTATGGTCCAACTCTCACATCCATACATGACTATTGGAAAAACTGTTGCTTGAGAAGATGGACCTTTGTTGGCAAAGTAATGTGTCTGCTTTTTAATATGCTATCAAGTTTGGTCATAGCTTTTCTTCCAAGAAGCAAGCACCTTTTAATTTCATGGCTGCAATCAATATCTGCAGTGATTTTGGAGCCCAAGAAAATTAAGTCTCTCACTGCTTCCACTGTTTCCTCATCTATTTGCCATTAAGTGATGGGACTGGATGCCATGATCTGGATGCCATGTGATCTGAGAACTTGCAGATGTACAAGCTGGATGTAGAAAAGGCAGAGGAACCTGAGACCAAAATGTCAAAAATCTGCTGTATCATAGAAAAAAACAAGAGAATTCTAGTCGAATCCTAGCTTGAAGGACTTTGAGCATTACCTTGCTAACATGTGAAATAAGTGCAATTGTGTGGTAGTTTTAATTGGTGGCTCAGATGGTAAAGAGTTTGCCTACAATGCAGGAGACCCAGGTTCAATCCCTGGGTCAGGAAGATCTCCTGGAGAAGGAAATGGCAACCCACTCCAGTATTCTTGTGTGGGAAAACCCTATGGATGGAGGAGCCTGGTAGGCTACAGTCCATGGTGTCACAAAGAGTCAGGCATGATTGCACAACTTCACTTTTCTTTCACTTTAACATTCTTTGGCATTGCCATTCTTTGAGATAGGAATGAAAACAGATAATTTCAAGTCCTGTGGCCACTGCTGAGTTTTCCAAATTTGCTGGCATATTGAGTGCAGCACATTCACAGCATCATCTTTTAGGTTTTGACAAAGCTCAGTTGGTATTCCACTACCTCAAATAGTTTTACTCGTAATGATGCTTCCTCAACTTTGCATTCCAGGATGTCTGGTTCTAGGCAAGTGATCACACTGTGGCTATGCAGGCCATTAAGATCTTTTTTGTATAGTTCTTCTGTGTATCCTTGCCACTTCTTAATATCCTCTGCTTCTGTAAGGTCTATACCATTTCTGTCCTTTTGTGCCCATTTTTTCATGAGACATTCCCTTGGTATTTCAGTGTTTCCCATTCTATTGTTTTCCTCTATTTCTTTGTTCACTCAGCAATTGTGCACTCAGAAATGCTTTCTTATCTCTCTTTCTTATTCTTTTTGAAACTCTGCATTCAGGTAGATATATCTTTCCTTTTCTCCTTTGCCTTTTTCTTATCTTCTTTTCTCAGCTATTTTTTAGGCCTCCTCAGATAACCGTGGAGAAGGAAATGGCAACCCATTTCAGTATTCTTGCCTAGAGAATCCTGTGGACAGAGGAACCCGGTGGGCTCCTGTCCACAGGGTCGTATAGAGTCAGAGATGACTGAAGCAACTTAGCATGCATGTATGCATTGGAAAAGGAAATGGCAACCCACTCCAGTATTATTGCTTGGAGAATCCCAGGATGGAGGAGCCTGGTGGGCTACTGTCCATGGGGTCACAAAGAGTCAGACACGACTGAAGTGACTTAGCAGCAGCAGCAGCAGCAGCAGCAGATAACCATTTGTCTTGTTGAATTTCTTTCTCTTGGGGATGGTTTTGATTATCACCTCCTGTACAATGTTACGAACCTCAATCCATAGCTCTTTAGGCACTCTATCAGATCTACTCTCTTTAATCAATTTGTCACTTCTACTATATAATCATAAGGGATTTAATTTAGGTCATACCTGAATGGTTTAGTGGTTTTCCCCACTTTCTTCTATTTAAGTCTGAATTTTGCAATAAGGAGTTCATGATCTGATGCACAGTCAGCTCCCAGTCTTATTTTTGCTGACTGTATAGAACTCCTTGTTCCAGTGCAAAGAGTATAATCCATCTGATTATGGTTTTGATCATCTGGTGATGTTCATGTGTAGAGTTATGTCTTGTATTGTTGGAAGAAGATGTTTGCTATAACCAGTGTGTTCTGTTGGCAAAACTCTCTTAGCCATTGTCTTGCCTCATTTTGTACTCCAAGGCCAAACTTGCCTGTTACTCCAGGTATCTCTTTATTTCCTTCTTCTGCATTCCAAGCCCCTATGGTGAGAAGTTCATCTTTTGTTGGTGTTAATCTTAGAACATCTTGTAGGTCTTCATAGAAACATTCAGCTTCATCTGTTTTAGCATTAGTGGTTGGGGCATAAACTTGGATTACTGTGATAGTGAATAGTTTGCCTTGGAAACAAACAGAAATCATTCTGTCGCTTTTGAAATTGTACCCAAGTAACACATTTCAGATTCTTTTGTTGACTATGAGGGCTACTCCATTTCTTCTAAGGGATCCTTCCCTACATGTCTGACTTTTTGTGACTCTATAGACTGCAGCTCACCAGGCTCCTCTATGGGATTCTCCAGGCAAGAAATCTGGAGTGGGTAGTGACTCCCTTTTCCAGGGGCTCTTCCCGACCGAGGGATCAAACCCAGATCTCCTACACTGCTAATTCTTTACCATCTGAGGTACTAGGGAAACCCAAAACTATTATACGATTCAGCAGTTGTACTCCTGCCTATGTATCTGGGGAAAACACCAATTTGAAAAGATATATATACCCCAATGTGTGTAGCAACACTATTTACAATAGGCAAAACACAGAAACAGTCTAAATGCCCACTGACAGCTGAATGGGTAAAGAAGAGTAGTACATGTATACAATGGAATATTATAATACTCAGCCATAAAAAGAAAGGAAATAGATGTGGGGAGACCTAGAATCTGTCATAGAGTGAAGTAACTCAGAAAGAGAAAGATGAATATTATATATTATTCAATATATGTGGAACCTAGAAAAATGGTACAGATGATTCCATTTACAGGGCAGAAATAAAGACACAGACATAGGAAATGGACATGTGGATACAGTGGTGGGTGTAGGGGAGGGTGGGACGAACTGAGAGATTAGGATAGACATATATATATATGTAAAACAGCCAGATAGTGGCAACATGATATAAAGCACAGGGAACTCATTTTGGTTCTCTGTCATGACCTAGAGAAATAGGATGGGAGGGGTGGGAGGCAGGTCTGACAAGGAGGGGATATATGGATACATATACCTGATTCACTTCCTTGTACAGCAGAAACTAATGCAGCATCATAAACCAATTATACTCTAATAAAAAATAAAAACAAAACAAAAAATAGCATGATTTCCCCTCAAAGATGATACACTAAAAAATAATAGTCACAAATGAATCCACACACTACATTTAAAATATATTACTTAGGTAAAGATGAATGCATGCATAGTTGCTCAGTCATATCTGACTGCTACCCCATGGACTGTAGCCTACCAGGGGCCTCTGTTCATGGGCTTCTCTAGGCAAGAACATTGGAGTGGGTTCCCATGTCGCTCTCCAGTTATCTCCTTTTACACTAACTTAAATCACAATGTTATTTCCTTTCTTTTTTTTTTGCCACGGAGCATGTGCAATCTTAGTCCCCAGACCAGGATGGAACTTAGGCCCCCTTCATTGGAAGTGTGGAGTCTTAACCAGTGGACCACCAGGAAAGTCCTCCAGAAGTTTGTTTTATGACTGTTTCTGCACATGAAAAATGACAACATATTTTTCCTACTTCATAAATCCTGTAAAAATAAATCATTTTAGTTAACTAGAACCTCCTTTTTCTGTTGAATTCCTAACCATAATAAGACTTGAGGCCATAGTGAAGTTAGCACTCATTCAAGATATAGATACATGTTCAGTTGATAAAGCATTGAATATGTCTAAGTAAAATTATGTAAAGAGTTTATTAAATCACTTAAACTGGTTACATATTTATACTCCTCTTCCTCACTTTCCTTGTGGCTCAGATGGTAAATAATTCATCTGCAGTGTGGGAGACCTGGGTTCTGTCTCTGGGTTGGGAAGATCCCCTGGAGAAGGGAACGATTACCCACTTCAGTATTCTGGCCTGGAGAATTTCATGGACTGTATAGTCCATGGTCCCCAAGAGTCAGACACAAGTGAGCAACTGTCACTTTCATATGCTAATTATATATATTTCTTAATCAACCCAGCTCAGTCCTATTTTCCTCCAGTTTCGAAATAGATAAATCTGTCTTTGTATGAACATGAGATGAGGCTACTGGCTTGAGTTTACAGCTATATTTAATATGATATAATATTTTCTATATTATATTATGATATAATATATTAATAAGTTATAATATATTTAATTAAAATATTAATCAAATATATAATCTACAATATACATAATTATGTATTATAATTATATAATTATATATTTATATGTTTATTATAATTATAATATTATATAATAATGTGTGGTATTATATTAATATTAATATAGTCTACAAAATATATTAGTATATATAATTATATAATATATATTATATAAGAACATAATATATAATATATATCAATATACTATAATATGTATAATACGTTATATATAACACATTCAATTATATAATATATATTATAATATAATATATTAATAATACAATATAATATAATGTTATATGCTAATAATAATAGTAATTATAGTAATTATATAATATTGTAGTATATAATTATGATTATATATAATATATAATATATATTATATATTTGATATATAGTTATATATGATATTAATTATCATATCTATAATGTAACACATACTGATTATAGCAATTATATAATAATGTTGTAATTTTATAATTATATATGCATAATATAATATATGACATATTTATCATATATATGATAATAATTATATATAATATATAATATGTAGTATATAATATTATGAAATAATATATAATATGATATAGAAGTGAAGTAGCTCAGTCGTGTCCGACTCTTTGTGACCCCATGGACTGTAGCCTACCAGGCTCCTCTGTCCAAAATATTATATTATATTATATGTTATAGAATGAAACAAAATGAAAACATGGAGACCAAGTAACAATCCTGACAACATCGATCCATCCATGGACCCAGCTTTCCTGGAAATCATTCAGTCCTTAGAATCTAGAGTTATACAAGAGGAAAACACAAAAACTGAAACATATCAATTTGATGGTTTTAAAATTAAAGTTAAATATTGTTCTCCCATATCATCACCACCAATGTAGATAAGGCATTAGGTTGTACCTCCATATTCCTCTCTAGACTCTAAGATTTGGGAGCAGAAGGAGAATGTTGTCAGTTTGCTGTAACATTCCCAGAGTTCACTAGTGTATCTATCACATTGTATCATTTGGAAGATATTTATAAAACTCTGAGTAAAAGGACAACAATCTCTGTCATATTTTCCATGTCACTTTATATCATAATCCTGAGGTGGACAACTGTGAGTCCATGTGGATTTTTTTTCCCATTTCTTTTCATTTTCCTTTTATTTTGAAATAATTATTTGTTACCCTTCTGTGTTATCTCTATAACCACACATTATGAGGGCTTCAAGTTAATCTACTTAACCTCAGAAATATTCAAGGATGTCTCCATAATCAGCAGGGATTTCTAACCATTTTATGACATGTGTCATAAGAGAAAATTTCTGAATATATAGATCACAACTAAAAAAATTTAGGAAAAAAAAAAAACAGAAAAATCTAGTGACTTTAACTCATCCAAGATGTCTATAGGCTTTGTAAGTACCATTTCTCTATATTTAATTTATTTTTGCTTGAAGTATCTAAAATAGTTTTTGGTTTCTTTAAAAAAAAATTATGAACGAAGCAAAATAGAGCACTGAGTGTTTCTAAGAACTGGAAAAATCAAAACTGGAAAATGAGAATTGCTTACTGGAGATTATTACATCCTAAGTGAACAACGTATGCTGACTTTCCAAGGCACGGTATTGCAAGTGACTCCTTAAATTATCATCTGTGCTTGAAGAAAGTGTTCTTTGAAGGCATGGCTTAGAGAGGCTAACTGTCCTGTGCTCAGAGGCTCAGTCATGTTCCACTCTTTGCGACAGTATGGACTGTGAAGCCCGCCAGGCTCCTCTGTCCATGGGATTTCCCATGAGACTCCAGGCAAGAATCTGGAGTGGGTAGCAATTTCCTTCTCCAGGGTATCTTCCCAACCCGGGGATTGAACCTGAGTCTCCTTCATTACAGGAGCCACCTGGGAAGCCCAGAAGGGTAACTAGATTTTACCAAAACAGAAGAGAATAACAACAACAAAAGTAAAAGATTGGCCACTAAAAGAATTGGTTACTTTTGTGGATATGAAATCTCCTCAAGATATAAAATGACTAGTTTGGGATTTCAAGTTCTCAGCCCAAGCATGATAAAAAGGCTCTGATGCATTTTAAAGAGGTTCCTAGGTGGTGCAGTGGTAAATAATCCACCTGCCAATGTAGGAGATCTTGAGTTTGATCCCTGGGTTGGGAAGATCCCCTGGAGAAAGAAATGACAACTCACTCTAGTATTCTTGTGTGGAAAAGTCCATGGATAGAGGAGCCTGGAAGGTTACAGTCCATGGGGTTGGCAAAGTCAGACATGACTGAGCACGCACACACGGCATGGTTTTTTAAAAATCACACTTTAAGTGATATTTTACATTTTATAATTGTAGAATATAGCAATCTATAAACACCAGACCTACCTAATCCTGTAGTTTTAATTAAGCAGTTACTGGATTAAAAGCATAGACAAATCACTTACATAAAATTTAGAGCATTAATTAGAAAAACATATCACCCTTAAATTTCATCTGAGTATGCATGTGGAAGGATTTAGATGGATCTGCACATTGAGCTACAAGCTACATAGTTTACATGTTATGTGTTTCATGGCTCTGAAAACAGCTGGCAGTGGTGTGGATTATTATTCTGCGTGGAGTGATGGATCCTGCTACATTGTACGGTTGTAAAGACATGTATCTGGAATTCAAAAGACTTCCAGGGGTACTGCATTGGCCTTCCAAGTCTAGTTAGTAAAACCACTGTCTCCAACACAGTCAAGGCTAATAAGAAACTTCCACAAAATTAAACAATCATGAAAAATTAAAATGATGGCTGAGAGTAAGAAAGCAAAAGATAGTAGAAAAAGGAAATTAAAAAAATTAAAAACACCAATACTTCAAGAGTAGTTTCAGGCCTTCAGTAATAGTGAGGTAGACTTCATCCATTACATTTTAATTAATATATATTTAATTATTAAGATTAGCATCTAAAGCCATATATTTAATTAGTACATTTAATTGCCACTACTTTCCTTATTCCTAAATATTACATATAAGATGTGTTGGTGCTCCATGTCCTGGCTGTTGTAAATAGTGCTGCAGTGAACACTGGAGTGCATGTATCTTTTCAACCCTAAGTCTTAACTGAAAAATGACTGCAAATTGAACCTTACTACGTGTCCTTAGGCCAGTGTCATCCTAGGTATTTTATTTTCTGAAGACTTTTCATGTCTTTGGATGTGGATCAGTGCATTTTATTTTTCCTGAGTATAAAAGCTGTTTGCACACCACTCTTTTTGTAAATGTAGTACTTCATTTTTTATCTTGCACAAATTATTACAAAAAGGTTGATGAAATTCTAATTTTTGTGTAGTATATGTCACTTGAATTTTTTGTTCTAGACTACCAGAAAACTTCCTTTAAAACCCAGCAGTTTCAGCAGCATATGCTCTGCCCTTACTACATCCAAGTTCTGTGCTCACTGTACTCATTAAATATACAGTTTCAAAGAACTCGAAAAAATTTCTCCCAAAACTTAGTCTGTTCACTCAGAAAGACATGTTGGATGACTTCCCCATCCTTCTCTCCAGGGAATCCTGATACGTTCATGGATTTCCACATGGAGATCCTTATTGCGAGACATTTAGGATCTTTTCCAACATTTCCCTTTCAGAAAATGGTGCAAAGAAACTAGATTTACATCTCCTGGACCAAGGTATCTATAGGAAACATTCCTAAAAGTGAAGTCACAGAGCCCATAGGAGTGGGAAGATTCAGTGTTGACACAAGGGGCCAATGGCACCTCAGAGAGCATAGCCACTGCCTTGTCCACTCAGCAGGGCTTGGACCTGCCTGTGCACTCTGCAGTGAGGAAGGGCCTTGAACTCTGACCACCTCCTGCCACAGGGGCTTTCCTTTCATCATTTTACCCCCACCCCTGCCTGCCCAGTCTGCACCCTCATCCCTCTTTTTCTTCTCCAGCTGCCTTCACTTTCATAATGCCTCTCTCTGCCTTACTAGCTGCACCTCAGGACCATCAGACCCCTCCTTCACCTGTGCAACAAGCTCCTGGACCATGTGGAAGCCAATGACCCCATGTTAAATTAGACTTTTGTCTTAGTCGAGTTACCAATTTGTGTTTTAGGAGAAATCAACAATTCCATCAATATTTCCAAGTTCACTGGAAAAGTGACTTACATCACTCTCATACAATAAAAGCAAACCCATCCCTCATTATAGCCCTCTTTGTTCCCAGTTTTTTTTTTTTTTTCCTTAAACCAGGTTCTCCTGAGTGTCTTGTGTAAGATTTGTCTATATCATTAGTTTGTTCACTAGCTGTTCGTTTCACTGAGATCCTTCACTTTATTTTTCTGACCCACTACTGATCTGATGAGGGCATCCCAGGTGGTAGAGTGGTAAAAAAATTTCCTACCAATGCAGGAACATGGGTTCAATCCCTGGGTCAGGAAGGTCATGTGGAGTAGGAAATGGTAACCCATTCTAGTATTCTCGACCACAGAATCCCATGGAGAGAGGAATCTGTTGGGCTAAAGTCCATGGGCTTGCAAAGAGTTGGACATGACTAAGTGACTCAGAACATACACACACATCTGATTGTGGTTGCTTATTATCAGTTGCATTTATGTATAATTTATGTATCATATATTCACCCACTATAAGTATATATTTCAATAATTTTAGTATATTATTGAGTTGATTAATCATCAACACAATCCAGTTTTAAAATATTTTTTATCACAATGTCTGTTGAAATTAAAAACTAATTTTAATGTCCAATTTACCAAATTTTGTTTCATTACTCATTTTTTTTGGTATCATATCTATGAACTCTATTCATAGTTCAAACTCATAAAGATTTTATCCTATGGTTATCCTCTTAAAAATAATTTTAGCTCTTACATTTGTGTCTAGAGTACATTAAAAAAGAAAAAAGACAAGCCCACTGACAGGAATAGCATATTTGCAAATAATTTGTCTGATAGCAGACTGATATCTGGAATATATAGCGAAATCTTAGAAATTAAGAAGACATACTTAGAAATGGCAAAATATTTGAGTAAACATTTCTCCAAAGAAGATATGTAAGCATACAGAAATGTATTCAGTACAGTTCATTGTTAGGAAATACAAATTAAATCTACAATGAGACACATACACATACACATTAGAATGTAGAGACAAAAGTCTGAGAAGAGTAAACAAGAAAAAAGTATAAATGTACTTTATTCAGTCAGGTCAAGTTTCCTGCATTTCAGTTTTGTTGCCAAACTTAAGTAAAATGCCTTAAAATTTTTAAAGATAATTTTATGGATTTGGAATTTTCAGAAAGGTCCAGAGATGGCCTGTTGCCTAAAGAAAGGTATTTGAATTTTCAGCATGACCCCATCATCCTTTCGAGCTAGAATGAACAAAACAGCCTTGACTTCCTTCATCACAAGGCTTCTAAGGATAAAACGGAAAGTGATCACCATGCAAACTGTACACGGATACATGAGTCCTTACAAACATCTGCACTGCATTGAAAGAGAAGTGAAGGAAGCTGTAGCAGCACATAAATCATGTATCCTGAAGTGGGAATGAAGAAAATGTTTCCTTGCTAGAACAATATTGGAGGTAGACATCTTGCTTTATCATAACATAACTATTGTATATGGTTGCCTATGCATTAATGTTTACCTGTCAAAAGGTTTATAGTGGTGGAGGCAGGAGTTCAACCTGGAAATACTTCACTCTTGACTCTATGCCAGGAGGCTACCATTCCTGTCTTCACATGTGATGAAGCAGTACCTCTGTTACTGAGCACTTTTCTTTTTTGCTTGTTTAATTGAAGTATCGCTGATGTACAATGTTATATAAGTTGTTGTTTCAGTCTCTCAGCAATGCCAACTTTTTCGTGACCCCATGGACTGTAGTACCCCAGGCTCTTCGTCCATGAGATTTCCCAGGCAGGAATACTGGAGTGTGCTGCCATTTACTTCTCTATGGGATCTTCCTGACCCTGGGATGGATATGTCTCCTGTGTCTCCTGCATTGCAGGAAGAGCCTGCTGAGCCACAACCTAAGAAGCCACAATTATATAAATTATAGGTGTGCAACATCAGTTAAGTTCATTCACTCAGGCGTGTCCGACTTTGCCACCCCATGGACTTCAACATGCCAGGCTCGCTCAAACCATGTCCAGTGAGTCGGTGATGCCACCCAACCATTTCATCTTTTGCCATTCCCTCTCCTCCTGCCTTCAATCTTTCCCAGCATCAGGGTCTTTTCCAATGAGTCAATTCTTAGCATCAGATGGCCAAAATATCAAAGTTTCAGCTTCAGAATCAGTCCATCCAATGAATATTCAGGACTGATTTTCTTTAGGATTGACTGGTTTGATCTCCTTGCAGTGCAAGGGAATCTCAAGAGTCTTCTCCAACACCACAGTCCAAAAGCATAAATTATTCAGCTTTCGTCCTTCTTTATATTCCAACTCTCACATCCATACATGGCTACTGGAAAACCCATACCTTTGACTAGATGGAAATTTGTTGGCAAAGTAATGTCTCTGCTTTTTAATATGCTATCTAGGTTGGTCATATCTTTTCTTCCAAGGAGCAAGCGTCTTTTAATTTCATGGCTGTAGTCATCATCTGCAGTGATTTTGGAGCCCCCCAAAATAAATTCTCTCACTGTATCCATGTTTCCCCACCTATTTGCTATGAAGTGATGGGACCAGATGCAATGATTTTAGTTTTCTGAATGTTGAGTTTTAAGCGAACCCTTTCACTCTGCTCTTTCAGTTACATCAAGAGTCTCTTTAGTTTTTCTTCACTTTCTGCCATAAGGCTGTTGTGATCTGTGTATCTGAGGTTATTGATACTTCTCCCTGGAAATTTTGATTCTAGTTTGTGCTTCATCCAGCCCAACATTTCACATGATGTATTCTGCATGTAAGTTAAATAAGCAAGGTGACAATACATAGCCTTGATGTACTCCTTTACCAATTTGGAACCAGTCTACTGTTCCCTGTTCAATTCTACTATTGCTTCTTGACCTCCAAACAGATTTCTCAGGAGGCAGGTAAGGTGTTTTGGTATCCCCATCTCTTGAAGCATTTTCCAGTTTGTTGTGATCCACAGAATCAAATGCTTTGGCATAGTTAATGAAGTAGAAGTAGATCGTTTTCTGGAACTTTCTTGTATTTTAAATGATCCAGTGGATATTGGCAATTTGATCTTTGGATCCTCTACCTTTTCTAAATCCATCTTGAACATGTGGAATTTCATGGTTCATGTACTGTTGAAGCCAGCCTGTAAGACTTTTGAGCTTTACTTTGCTAGAGTGTGAGATAAGTACAATTGTGAGTTAGTTTGAACATTCTTGGCATTGCCTTTCCTTAGGATTGGAATGAAAACTGACCTTTTTCAGTCCTGCGGTCACTAGTGAGTTTTCCAAATTTTCTGGCACATTGACTGCAGCACTTTCACAGCATCATCTTTCAAAACTTGAAGTAGCTCAACTGGAATTCCATCACCTCCACTAGGTTTGTTCATAGTGGTGCTTCCTAAGCCCCAGTTGACTTTACATTCCAGGATGTCTGGCTCTAGGTGAGTGATCACACCACTGTGGTTTTGTGGGTCATCAAGGTCTTTTTTGTATAGTTCTCCTGTGTATTGTCGCCACCTCTTCTTAATACCTTCTGCTTCTCTAAGGTCCACACCATTTCTGTCCTTGTGCCAGTGTTTGCATGAAATATTCCCTTGGTATCACTAATTTTCTTGAAGAGATCTCTAGTCATTTCTATTCTATTGTTTTCTTCTATTTCTTTGCATTGTTCACTGAGGAAGGTTTTCTTATCTCTCCACGTTATTCCTTGGAACTCTGCGTTCAAATGTGTATATCTTTCCTTTTCTCATTTGCCTTTAGATTCTCTTCTTTTCTCAGCTATTTATAAGGCCTCCTCAGATAACCATTTTTCCATTTTGCATTTCTTTTTCTTGGGAATGGTCTTGATCACTGCCTCTGTACAATGTCCTAAACTTCAGTACATAGTTCTTCAGGCACTCTGTCTATCAGATTCAATCCCTTAAAGCTATATGTCACTTCCACTGTATAATCATAAGCGATTTGGCTTAGCTCATACCTGAATGGTCTAGTGGTTGTGCCTACTTTGTTCAATTTCCCCACTAAAAGCAGGGAAAATTCAGCAATAAGGAATTCATGATCTGAGCCACAGTCAGATCTGGGTCTTGTTTTTGCTGTCTGTACACAGCTTCTCCATCTTTGGCTACAAAGAATATTATCAATCTGATTTCAGTATTGATCATCTGGTGATGTCCATGTGTGGAGTTTTCACTTGTGTTGTTGAGAGAGGGTGTTTGCTATGACCAGTGCATTCTCTTGGCAGAACTCTGTTAGCCTTTTCCCTGCTTCATTTTGTACTCCAAGGCTAAATTTTCCTAATACTCTGGGTCCTACTTTTTTTGTTTCAGTCCCCTATAATGAAAAGGATACCTTTTTGGGGTGTTAGTTCTATAAGGTCCTGTTGGTCTTCATAGAGCATTTCAACTTCAGCTTTTTTGGCATTAGTGGTTGGGGTATAGACTTGGATTACTGTGATATTGGATGATTTGCCTTGGAAACGAACAGAGATCATTCTGATGTTTTTGAGATTGCACCTAAGTACCGCATTTCAAGCTCTTTTGTTGACTATAATGGCTACTCCATTTTTTTTCCCCCCCTAAGGGATTCTTGCCACAATAGTAGATATAATACTCATCTGAGTTAATTTCACCAATTCCAATTCATTTTAGTTCACTGATTCCTAAAAGGTCTATGTTCACTCTTGCCATCTCCTGTTTGATCACTTCCAATTTACCTTGATTCATGGACCTAACATTCTAGTTTCCTAAGCAATATTGTTCTTTACAGAATCAGATTTTACTTCCATCACCAGTCACATCCATAACTGGGCACTGTTTTCGCTGTGGCTCCATCTCTTCATTCTTTCTGGTGTTATTTTCCCACTCTTCTCCAGTAGGATTTTGGGCACCTACCAACCTGCGGAGTTCTTTCAGCGTCATATTTCTTTGCCTTTTCATACTGTTCATGGGGTTCTCAAGGCAAGAATACTGAAGTGGTTTGCCATTGTCTTCTCCAGTGGACCACATTTTCCCAGAACTCTCCACCATGACCCATCCATCTTGGGTGACCCTACACAGCATGGCTTATAGTTTCATTGAGTTAGACAAGGCTGTGGTCAGTGTGCACCGTAGTGATTCATAAGTTTTAAAGGTTTTACCCCACTTACAGTTATATAATACTGGCTACATTCCCCATGTAGTGCATGTATATTTGAAGCTTATTTATTTTATGCATGGTATCTTTATCTCTTAATCCCCCATCATTATTCTCTGTCCCCCTTCTCTCTTCCCACTGGTAACCACTAGTTTGTTCTCTATATCTGTGAATCTGCTTCTTTTTTGTCACATTCATTAGTTTGTTGTGTTACTGAGATTCCACATATAAGTGATATCATTCAGTATTTGTCTTTTTTTTTATTTATTTCACTGAGCATAATACCCTCCAAATCCACTCCACACACACACACACACACACACACAGACACACACATTACATCTTCTTCATCTATTTGTCTACTGATGGACACTTAGGTTACTTCCATATCTTGGCTATTGCAAATAATGCTGCTATGAACAGTGGGGTCCATATGTTTCTTTGAAATAGAGATTTTGTTTTTTTTCATGTATATACCCAGGAGTGGAACTGCTGGATCATATGGTATCTCTATTTTTAGTTTTTTGAGGAACATTTATACTGTTTTCTGTAGTGCCTGTTGCAAATTACATTTCCACCAACAATGTAGGAGGGTTCCCTTTTCTCCATATCCTCACCAAAATTTGTTATTTGCATACCTCACTGTGCTTTGTTTTTTTTTTTTTTCTTTTCTTTTTAAATCTGCATTTCCCTGATGATTAGCAATGCTGAGCACCTTTCCATGTGCTGCTACTGAGTATTTTTAAACTGATAAATACAAGTACAAATCTTAACACATGCCTAATTTCTTTTATATTTCTCCCACTTAGATGTGGGTTTTGGCCCTTTCCTTTAACAATAGTTGATACAGGGTGACGAGGGCTGACAGATGTCCTGGAAATAACACTGTGTAATGTCCACAGTTAAGCCTGGGAAGGCCATGAGCCATTCAGGTCACTCTCCTGTCAGAGCGCTCCACCACCAAGAAAGATCCCTGCAGTCCTGCCTGCTGGGATGAAGCCCAGGCCTCATGGGGAGGCTTCCTGAAGCTCCTCCAGCAAACCCAGCTTCAGCTGCAGATGTGGCAGTGACGTCACCTCCAGAGGAGTCCAGCTTCTAGTGTTAGTGTCAACCCAAACTGGTAAGTCTCCTTTCCTGAAACCCCAACATCTAGAGCAGAAAGAGCCATCCCCACTGCACCCTGTCTGAATTCCTCACCTTGAGACCATGAGCAAAACAAAGAGGATGTCTCATGCCATGACATTGAGGGTCAGTTTATAAAAAACATTTTATGTTAAAAGCAACACAGGAAAAAAAACTTGTGGAAAATTCACAGGTTACAAAGGAAGATAAATGAAATTCTATGTTTCCTTCTTCCTTCTTCTGTAGCTTTCTAGATTCAGTTTCTGGAAGTAACAACTGTTAAGTGTTTGTCCTCTTTCTAGATTTATTAATGGAACAATCAGATAGTGCTTACACTCTGACATGCATTTTTCTAAGAGCTTTACCTACATTTACTCAGTTACTCTTCATTCACCATAGATTCTCAGGTGGTAGCTTGAAGGGGAGTCCTCTGCTTCATTCTGATTTCCTTCCAAAACTGGGTGTCTGAACTGCTGTGCTTTACTTCCTTTTGGATGATGCTCCTCCAATATATTTGGAAATATATTCCCTAGGGACTTGCCTGGCAGTCTAGTGGTTAGGACTTCACCTTCCAAATGCCTAGAAGCCAAAAATCTGAAAGCATAAAAAACAACTGAAGCAATATTGTAACAAATTGAATACATTAAAAAAAATCTATTAAAAAAGAAATACATTTCTTAATCCTTTTTAAAATTTTATTTCTCAACTTCCTTATTTATACACACACACACACACACACACACACACACACACACATTTGCCATCAAGCTGGGAAGCACTAAAATTTTTCGAGTAATGTAATATTGCCTATTATTTTTCACACTCAGTCATATCTCAGTTGGGTAATCCTGGGGAAAAATATGACACCTTTTTAATTATTGTTTTACTTCATCAGGGACCCACTTAATCTGTTAGTTCAGATACTTGGAGGTGAGGTGAGTCAGCAATGAAGGGCTTCCCTGGTGGCTCACACAGGAAAGAATCTACCTGCAGTGCAAGAGACACAGGTTTGATCCCTGGGTTGGGAAAATCCCTTGGAGAAGGGAATGGCTACCCACTCCAGTATTCTTGCTTGGAGAATCCGTGGATAGAAGAGACTGGCTGGCTACAGTCATTGAGAAGCAAAAAGATGGACATGCCTGGGTGGCTAACACTTTCACACTTTTTTTTTTTTCATCAATGATGAGGATTTGTACTAAACCTGGGCTTTCCAGATGGCTCACTGGTAAAGAATCCACATGCCCATGCTGGAGACAAGTAGAAAAGAATTCCATCCCTGGGTTGGAAAGATCCCCTGGAAAAAAAAAAATGGCAACCTACTCCAGTATTCTTGCCTTGAAAATTCCATGGACAGAGGAACCTGGTGGGCTATAGTCCATGAGGTCACAAAGAGTCAGACACAATTGAACACACAGGTGCACACATACAGAACAGCATTCCATATCTTGTACGGGTGCCTACTTTGTTTTAACAGGGCAACTTTTCATCTTTCTCCTAAAGTTTTCACTTCTATGTTTAGGGGGCTGGTGACTTACCATCCTATAGCCAGTGTTCATGACCATCAGAATGGGGTGTGATTTGGTTTTAAATTATGACCCAGAACACACATTTAGTCCTAGAGTTTTGGGTTGTCTAAAGTTCTTCATTTAGAAAAATAGTAACTACACTTTCATTCAACCTACAGGTGAAAACACAGTGATCTGGTTTTTTTTACTTGTTCAGTAAAAAGCCAGGATTAACACACAATAACAGATAAAGTGTTAAATGAATTGGCAGAGATTGAGCGGTAAGTAAGTCTGTACATTTAGGTGCATACAGAGGAAAGGAAGTGGTATATGTAGACAATGAGAGAAGGGTTTAAGTAATTTGATAAGCATATGGTTAGAGAGAGAATATGACATTTTACAATTGAATTTTGATTAATGCTGCCTTTTATATTAACTGGAACATATTTTAAATTACTTTATCTAGAAATTTCTGGTGACTTAGAAATACTAGAAATGATTGGAGATGATGTATCTATAGGAATATGATGCATTTTATTCTCAACATGTTAGCCTTGTCCCTCTTCACCTTGAGATGTTCACAAATATCTGTATTTGTGGGACAGGCCATTTTCTCTCATATAAATTATTTTTCTGAATCAGGGAAGAATCTGTAAGCCTGGGATTCAGTTTTGAAATAAAATGTTTACTCTGAAAAGCTAAATTTGTCCATAGAAACACACTTTCTATATGAGAGCCTTTGGACTCATCCTGTGCAGATTCCAGTTCACTCTGAAAGTTCTGTGATGAATCGTCTCCATGGTAATGTGATGATACACATTCTGTATTCTGTACCAACTGCCATTTTGTGAGTTGAAAGATTTGCAAAAGTGAGAAGACCTCATCTTCAACCTTAAGTGTTTTAAAATGGGCAACTTGAATTTCTGTTCTGGAGGTAGGTTCCTACTGATCCTCTGAAGGCTGTTTCTTCAAATGGGCTGGTTAACTTTTACTGAAGTTTTTACCTCATTTTTTTTGTTAATTTCCATCATTCTAGTTTATCTACAGAGACATAAATGTATTATATACTTTTGCTTTATTCCTTAATTTATACTTTTTGATTCTTCTGTTAGCTGGGAGTCTTAAATATCTTCCTAAGTTTAGAAAAATGTACAATTTTCTAGTGTCAGGTTTGTACACGCTCTACCAAAGAACAGATGGAAAGAACTGAATCAGGAGAACCATGATGTCTCCCCAAAAACGTACATTACAGGAAAAGGGGATTACAGCTCAACTCTTCTAAATGTGGCTTCCCAAATCTACAAGTATTAGCAGTGTAAATCAGAAACTTTTAAAAATTAAAAAAACTGGGATTTACTAGTGGAATTTCCATGGGTGGATGTGAGCAGGATCACTTCTTGCCTTTGCCAAGGAGTTTGATAAGATGGGGCAATGCTGCTGGGTTAGTAGGAAGAACATTTGGTCACTGAGGGAAGGAGGGTCTGTCTGTTGATCCTCTAGGAGAATCTTGGGGTGAGGTCTCTAGTCTATGAATATGGACATGACTTTCAAAAAGAATATGGGGCTCTGCTGTATTCCACTACAGGGTCTAGAGTATGATGAGTTGATACAGTCAGAATTTTAGTGAGGGAAGACTCGCGGTCCTGCTCATTCTTAGCTAGCACTTCGTCCAGGCTGCTCAAATCAGTGCTCTGATCAGCTGTAAGACTTTGAACATCAGAGACTTAATTAAGACACCAAAGCCCAGCACAGATGACCACCTTCCCAGTTAACTCACATTAATTCCTCACCCAGACTTGGTCAATGTAAATGAAGGTAATTCTTGGTAGAGCCATCATGTAGCTTTTGGTTTAGAAAATTCTGAGCTCTGAGCCAACTTGGATGCCAAAGAGACCACTGGTCAACTCAGTAAGATGACATTAAAAAGGCTGTTGTGACATGGTTGCCCATATGAAGAATCTGTGGAGGATGGACAGAATTGAAATCCTATGGTTCTTCTGAGGAACTTTGCCTCAGAAGAAACTTGTATTTTGGATCAGAAATGGAAATATAGTGACAAATGGTGGGAGGTGGATTTGAGTTCTTTTTTAGGCTGAATCATCTTCTCCAGGGCATCCAGCTCTCATCTGCAGAAAGCTAGAGGCAGGAGAATTTGAGAGGGGGGTTGCATTCACCATTGTGTGCTCTTGGAAAGTCACTTCATCTCTCTAAATTTCAATACCTTCTACTGTAATGTATGGTTATAGCCCCCACTTTGTCCCCCCGTCCTCCCAACAGGGCTAGATATCAGAGGAGGTGATAAAAGATTCTCTCCATAAACTGTAAAGCTTTGTTTCTGTGAAAAATCTGGAGCAAGCTTCCATCCCCACTTACTTGGAACCTTCAAAATACCCTCTCTGCTTTCAACCGCTACTAAAGGTCCACCTTATTCTTGACATCATTCAAGACTGAACTCTTACAGAACATTTATGAAGCTTTTCTATTTATTTATTTATCTGCTTTGGGTCTTAGTTGTGGTACGTGGGATCTCCGTTGCACTATGCAGATCTTTTGTTGCAGTGCACTGACTCTCCTGTTGTGCTACTTGGGCTCAGTAATTGCACCATGTGGGCTTAGCTGCTCTGAGGCATGTAGGATCTTACTCCCCTGACCAGAAATCAAACACCTATTCCCTGCATTTCAAGGCAGATTCTTAACCACCTGACTTCCAGGTAAGTCCCTCCATCATTTCTCTAACATTTTACCTATATTTAATCATTCTTTGCCTCATAATACTAAAAATAGGCCATATTAACATTTCTCCAACTCAGTACAGGAAACTGAGGCAAAGAGAGATCCAAATGTCTTTCCAAGTACCTGCTTCTCCTAAACAGGATCTGAATCCAGTCCATCAGGCATGGTCACCATGCTCTGCTGAGCTTCTAATTCTCAGTTAAACGGATATATGTGCACACACAGGCAGTTTTTTGGGTGTTTTCAGTGCACATCAAACTGCAGATCTTCTGAAGTCCACTTTGGATTCAGGAGGCCTTGCTAGGCATCCGGTGATGAAGGGGACCAGAGGATTGAACTGTGAATCAATTATTATTAGTTTCTGTGTGTTCTTCTGCCAGCAAGATGTCAACAACTTTCACCATTATAATGCCTTTCCCAGGATGTTTTGTCTGGAAGACCAGAAGAGACATTCCTCAGAATCCAAGAACATTAACAACTGGCTGGGTCAAGAGAGTTTGTTGCTGGCCGCACAATAGGGTGCACCCTATAAATGACTCAGTTGAAGGTACTGTGGAAATTTTCTAAGTTCACTCATGAATAAATATTGTAGTATGTTCAGTGTCTCATATTTAAGGAAAAAAATGGAAGTATTAAGCAATATTCTTCTTTTATTTCATGTGTTCAAATTGAAACTTACTATGTCAGTTGATACTGTTTTAAGTATGGAAGGAAACATGCATTTAAAATTCAACATTGGATTCATGGCTTCCCTAGTGGCTCAGAGGTTAAAGCGTCTGCCTCCAATGCGGGAAACCCAGGTTCGATCCCTGGGTCGGGAAGATCCCCTGGAGAAGGAAATGGCAACCCGCTCCAATATTCTTGCCTGGAGAATTTCATGGACAGAGGAGCTTGGTAGGCTACAGTCCATGGGGTCACAAAGAGTCAGACACGACTGAGTGACTTCACTTTCACTTTAAGACTGAAGATGGTCTCTAGCTATGGTTTGGACATTAGCTAATTTTTTAACATTAGCTGTGATATGTTCCTCCCTGAAGCATTGTTTCAAGATTTCTTTAATTTATTAGACTTTATTTGGAACTTTATTTAGAACAGGATTACATTGACAAAAAAGTTTTACAGACAATACCGAAAAATGTTACTCACAGATACCATATGTGTAGTACATTTATTGCAATTTGTGAGATAATAAATTTTTAGTAATTAAAAGTCCATAGTTCACCTAAGATTCACACTTTATATTATTATATTCAATGATATGTTAAATATGCACAATATTATTTATCACCATTATGGAACCATAGAGAAATCTGCACATCAGTGTTCATAGGGTACTCTTAGTAGTCAAATGATAAAAACAACCCAACAACCATCATGTGATGAATGGGTAAATGAAATATGACATATACTCAGAATGGAATACTATTCAGCTATAAAAATGAGTTAAGGATTGAAATATGCTACAAAATGGATGGACCAAATAATACAATTTGTTATGGTTATTGAAATAATGCTGGCACAGAAAGACAAATATTGTATGATTTCACTGTATGATTTAGGGTACATAGAATAGGGAAACACATGGAAACTGGAAATACAAATTACCAAGGCCTGGAGGTAAGAGGGAAGGTGGATTATGACTTCATGAATACAGAGGTTATACTCGATCTGATGAAAAAGATTTAGATGTAGATGATTTTGATAGGTACACAACATTGTGAAAGTAGAAAATGCTATGGAACTTTTTAATTCTTAAAAATTATGAGAAGGATAAATACAACATATCTTTGATCACAATGCTCAATTGCTAAATTGTGTCTGACTGTTTGTGAGCCCATGGACAGCAGCACACCAGGCTCCTTGCCCTTCACTATCTCCAATAGTTTGTTCAAATTCATGTCTACTGAGTCGATGATGCCATCCAACCATCTCATTCTTCGTGCCCCCCCCCCCCTTTTTCTCTGCCCACAATCTTTCCCAGCATCAGAGGCTTTTCCAGTGAGTCTGCTCTTCACATCAGGTTGTCAAAGTATTGAAGCTTCAGCATCAGTCCTTCCCATTAATATTTAGGGTTAATTTCCTTTAGAATTGACTAATTTGAACTCCTTGCTATCCAAGGGACTCTCAAGAGTCTCTTCAACACCACTGTTATGAAACATCAGTTCTTTGGCACTCAGCCTTCTTTATGGTCCAAGTCTCACAACCATACATGACTACTGGAACATAGTATGATTTTTAGTGCTTACTTTTGTCAGACTAACAATTTCAAGTTGATCAGGTTCCCCTTAGATAGAAAGCTAAAGGCTCTTTGTCTCATTTCTGAAACGTTCATCTCCTTAGCCTTCCTCCACCCACCAGGAAGATTGCCCAACAGATCTCAGCCCATACTTATTGACCACCCACATCCGCACAATGCTCCCAAGTGTCCACATTAGCACGGTCTCTCTGATCAGCATCACAGGTGTCCTGACCACCCCTCTATGTCCTCCTAGAGCTCCCTGAGGACGAGCTGTCCACCTCAAACTTGGAGGAAGAGGCCCTGCCCACCGGAGTGGTAAGTGCCCCAATCTATCTGAGGTGAAAGTGTTTCTTCATGGCTTTACTTTTCAGTTGAGTCCAGATAAGGGCTCACAATATTCAAGACAACTCATACAAACAGCTTTTAATTTGGTGGATGAATGTTGAGTCTCCAAGCAGAAAGCTTATACAAAAGGACATTATTTAAAATGACAACATCAATTTGAAACTGTGGTCGGAAGCACATTTCTCAGCTGAAAGCTTTCCCACTTGAAATAAAATTTTGTAACTACTAGTCAAAACGGGCTTGAGAGATATTTCAGGAAAAGCTTGAGCCTTTCCCACAAGCATCCTCTCTGTTTTGTTTTTGGGCCATGGACTCAACAACACTTCCCCATTTGGTTTTTCGAGGACAAAAAAGAGAACGAAAGCCCTGTATGCACAGTACACACGATGCTGACACCCTCACACTGTTTTCTTCTCTTTAATCACAGGTGAAAGAAACAACCAACAAAAATGGTAAATATTCAGGAATCATCCCTCTGCTGAGAAACAATCTAAATGATGGAGGCGGGGCTCTCTTGCTGGCTGTGGTTGGAGAGGCGCCCTGATCCTGGGTCCCTAAAGGGGCTGAAGGTGGGGCTGCAGAGAAGAGACTGATCTCCCAGAATGAACAATATCTGTGTCCTATGGTCCCTGGAAACAACTGCATCATTTAGATGCTGTGGGTTTGTGTGAATCAGGGTTGCAGTGCCATGTGTGAGCCCATGTGATGTGGTTTTGAATCTGTGTATGTGTGTATGTGTGTGTGTTTCTCCTCAGAAATGTTCTTTTACACAGCACAAGTCAAGTGTGAACTTTGTAAACACCTTTCATCACCACTACACACTGCCTATACATTACATGATTCTTTCCTCAGCTTAGCCATTCCTCAAGTTTGGTTAATGTTCATTTTCCTCAGATGAAGATGGTGCTGAGAAAAATGGCCCAAGCTCTTGACCTCCTAAATGGAAAAGCCAAACTGAAAACCTAGAGGTGGTCCCAGTATGTCTGCACTGCACCCCTGACCTGCACCGATCATTCAGTCATGGGATGCTCCGTCATGGAGCAACGGGGTCCCTGCATCTGTGTCCATGCCTGGAAGTACTAGCAGCTCCAGAGGTTCAGACCATGTCCATCCTTATAAGGTAGCCTCAGTGGTCACAGAACCCAGGGACAACCATAGATAGATTAACAACCAACTCTGGCACAGTCATCACTCTGAAAGGCACCTCAGGACTCGCATCCTCCCAGTCAACTCACAAATTCTGAGTTGTGTGGCCTTGTGTAGACACTGTAGGTCAAATCTGTTGGTGATACTGTCATTGCTTAAACAAGGATAAAGCAAATAATGACCAGGGAGATACTTCATTGTACATTATCATAAGCCTTACATTGATAAACCCTGTAGCACACACTCAAGGGAAGGTGTCAAATAGATCACAAAGCGGTACTTGATAGTTAGCCTAGTGACCATGTCTCTATTTGTAAATCTCCTGCACAGCTGGGTCAGAGACATCTTTAACCCATGCTTCTTACCCACAATGAACTGTCCCACAAATTGTCTGACATCGGTGAGTGTGGACAGCCACCGACTCAGCGGACATGCAAACATTGTTTAGAAAATGAAGACTGGGGAAAAAATATCACATGATTGATAGTAGCAATTTGGAATGGTAGGGTTGAATTCAGTCCTCTAACAGAATTTGCTTTCAATCAAGAATAAAGGCTCATCTTGGTAAATTCAATAGCTGTAACTGTGGATCCTGGGGATGCAGTGATCTAGGAAAAACTCCAGAAGACAGGGGTGATTTAGCAGAAGTTGTAAATAGGCAAGAGGGTCATGGATCTCTGTCATTGAAAGCGGGCATGCATTTTAGTGTTTCTTTTGTCCTCATTGGTTAGATTATCACTAAATTGCAGAAGCTGTGTTTCATTTCATTACTGGTCCTCTCCTTTGTTCCCCTTCCTTCAGCAGTTTGATTCAACATCAGCTCAGTCCATAGTTACTAACCTCTCTCATGCATGCACTCCATCACGTGTCCCAATCAAAAAATAACAAATGCTGAGTGACTGGTGAGCAGCCTCGGCTGTGTCCTGACAGCTGCTCTCTGTCCCTCTAGTGCCCCAGGAGGACCTGGTGGAGGAACTGCCCCAGGGCTGCGTGGAGGAAGAGCCTCTGAGTATTTTGAAGGTAAGCTCATCTCTCTCTATCAAGGAAAAGACCGCTCCTTCACTTCTTTATTTTTTATTCAGCTGAATACAGTTATAGTAGTCTGAAAATGTAAACTATCACTGATGTATGCAATTCCTTGCCTGGGGAAATATTGAGGTTAAATCTATTATCAACACAGACTTGTTTCAAGAGGACATTAATAATAGACAGCATCAGTTACTACTGTAGATGCTTTTAGCAAGAGAAAATTTCTCCTCCTTGAAAAGTAATTTTGTAATTATTGGTCAAATTGAAACTGAGACCTCTTATGTGAAAAAGTCCAGCCTTTTCAAAGGGTGCCTGCCCTGTTTTCCTTTGGGGCCACTGACTTAAAGAATTTTAGTTATCTGAGGATAAATATCAGATAACAGAAGACTTGCTGCAGATAATACATGATGCTGAGACCCTCACACTGTTTTCCTCTCTCTAATTGCAGGCACATGGAGTAGTCTACGAACACGGTAAATATTCAAGGATCATCCCTGTGCTGAGGTGCAATCTAGATGGAGGTGTGGCTCTCCTGATGGCTCTAGTTGGAGAGGCGCCCTGATCCTGGGTCCCTAAAGAGACTGAGGGGTGTGGGTGCAGAGGAGAGACTGATCTCCCAGGATGAACAATAACTGTGTCCTATGGTCCCTGGAAACAACTGCATCATTTAGATGCTGTGGGTTTGTGTGAATCAGGGTTGGGGTTCCATGTGTGAGACCATGTGATGTGATTTTGAATCTCTCTGTGTGTGTATGTATGTGTCTCTGTGTGTGTCCTCAGAGATGTTACCCTCTTAGCACAAGTCAAGTGTGAACTTTCTAAACACTTCTCATCACCACTGCACACTGGCTATACATTATGTTATTCTTTCCTCAGCTCAGCCATTCCTCAAGTTTGGTTAATATTCATTTTCCTCAGATGGAGATGGTACTGGACAAAATGGCCCAAGTTCTTGACCTCCTAAATAGAAAAACCAAATTGAATACCTAAGTGTGGTCCCAATGTGGTTGCTCTGGACACCTGACCTTCACTTGACACTCAGCCCTGGGATCCTCAGTCATGGCACATGGGGATCTCTCCATCTATGAGCCATGCTGGGAGCTACTGGCAGCTCCAGAGGTCCAGATTGTACCCTTTATTATAAGGGGAGCTCAGTTGTCACTTCCCTGGTGGCTCAGATGATAAAGAGTCTGCCTACAATGTGGGATACCCAAGTTTGATCCCTGGGTTGGATAGATCCTCTGGAGAAGGAAATGGCAACCCTCTCCAGTACTCTTGCCTGGAAAATCCCATGGAGGGAGTAACATGGTAGGCCATAGTCTATGGGGTCGCAAAGAGTTGGACATGACTGAGTGACTCCACTTTCACTTTCACTTTTCAGTGGTCACAGAAACCAGGGGAACCAAAGTTATGTCAGACTCTTTGCGACCCCGTGGATGGTAGCCTACCAGGCTCCGTGGTCCATGGGATTTTCCAGGCAAGAATACTGGAGTGGGCTGCCATTTCTTTCTCCAGGGGATCTTCCCAACCCAGGGATCAAACCCTGGTCTCCTGCATTGCAGACAGACGCTTTACCATCTGGGCCACTAGGGAAGCCCCAAAGACGGATTAACAGACAATTTTGGCAGAGTCTGTAGTGTGAAAGGTACCTCAGGACTTGCATCCTCCTGGTCAAATCAGATTCTGAGAATTATGTGCCCTTGTGTAGACAATGTAGGTCATAACTCTTGGTGTTAGTGTCATTGCCTAAACAAGGAATAAAGCAGATTATCAGGAAAATATTTTATTGCACTGGGTCACATTAAAATAAGCCTTACATTGATTAAACCCTATAGCATACACTCAAGGGAAGGTGTCAAATAGATCTCACAGTGGAACTTGTTAGTTAGCCTAGTGAGCATGACTGTTTATGTAAATTTTCCTACACAGCTGGGTATGAGATAGTCAGCATTCATCCCATGCTTCCTCTCTCTAATGAACTGTCCCACTAAATGTACGACTTCTGTGAGTATGGACAGCCACTGACTCCGTGGATATGCAAATATTGTTTGGAAGATGAAGACTGGGAAAGAATATCACATGACTGACTATAGCTATTTGGATAGGTAAGATTGAATACAGTCCTCTAACAGAGTTTGCTTTTAATCAAGAACAAATTCTCCTAGAAGACTTGGTAAGTACATAGCTATACCTGTGGATCCTGGGGAGGCAGTGATCTATAAGAAATCCAGAAGACAGGTGTGACTTACCAGAAGCTCTAAAGAAGCAGGAGGGCCATGGGTCTCTGTCATTGAATGCTGGAATGCAGTTTAGTGTTCTTATTCCCCATCGGGTAGGTTATCACTAGTTAAAACGCAGAACTGTGTTTCATTTCTTTCCTGCTTCTCTCCTTTGCTCTCCTTCATCCAGCACAGAGAATGATTCAACAGCAACTCAGTCCCTAGTTGCTAATCTGTCTCATGCATACACTCCACCCCATGTTCTCATTAAAAAAACAAAAATGCTGAGTGATTTGTGAGCAGCCTCACCAGTGTCCGGACAGCTACTCTATGTCCCTCTAGCTCCCTAGGAAGACCAGTGAGGTGGACAAACCGTGCTTTTTATTATAATCAACTGTCCCACTAAACATATAGCCCCTGTGAGTATCAACAGCCACTGACTCAGTGGACATGCACACAGTGTATAGAAACAAATATTGACAGAAAAATATATATTATTCATAGTGGCCGTATGTAAATAGTAGGATTCAGTGTTTTCAAATCTTGTATATTTGATTTTCTTTAAGACAAGTGATTAGTGAATTAATAGAATGGCCCACAATTAAATTCAGTCCTCTAACAGTTTACCTTTAATCAAGTACAAAGTCTCATAGGAAACATGATGAAGAGAGTAGCAGCAACTGTGGATCTCGGAGGAAGAGTGATCTGGGAAAAATCAAGAGACAGTGGCGATTTAGCAGGAGCTCAAAATGAGCAGGAGGAGTCATGAATCTCTTTCAGTGAACAGTACATGCACTTTAGAGTTTTCCTTTTTATAGTTGAATATTTCCTTTTGATTAGGTTTCTCTTAGCTAGAGGGCAAAGATCTGTTTTCATTTCCTTCCTCCTCTCCTTTGCTTTCCTTCCTCCTCCAAAGAGGATGGATGAACTCAAGTTCAGCCCATGCTTACTAACCTCTCATATCCATACACACCACCCCATGTTCACACAAATTAAAAAAACCTGTTTTTTCTTTTTTCCTGATTCCTGTGCAGCCTCACCACTCTTCTAACAGCTCTACTCTGTGTCCCTCTAGATTTCACTGAGGACCTGACAGTCAACCCAGCTTGTGACAGGATAGAAGAGACTCCATGTAACTCCAAGGCATGTTTTTCTTTTTATTTTGGTCTGAGATAGAAGTATTGTTTCATTTCTCTTTCAGTAGAATAAACTTATGAGTCTTTGAATGTGTTCATTTAGATAGAGACAATTCCTTTGGTTGGGATAATGTGGAGTGAAAGTCTTATTACCAACTCATGATGCCTCAGTCCACAGGATACTACAATTGTTGGCATCCATTACACCCTGTACAGAGTTCTCTCTTCTACAGTATGTTTCCCTCTAGGAAAGGAATTCTGTAATTTCCAACCCAAGTGGACTTGGAAGTTCCATCCTTCAGGCAAAGGTCTTGCATTTCATGCGGAGTATGTGTGCTCTGATCTTGCTGGGTTCCCTGGACTCCACCACTGTTCCTCATCAGGCTTTCCACTATCACCTAATGAACCAAAGAGTGTGCATCTACGTGATCTTACCCTCATAGTGTTTTCTCTTCTGTACTTGCAGGTGGCCTTTTCAATATGTGAAAGCGGTATGTATTCTAGAATCATTCAGTTGGGGAGATAAAGCTTTGTATATGAGAAAGTTAGGGCTTTCTCACTAGTTTTGGTGTAGAGGAAAACTGATTCCAAATTCCTGCTGGGAATGAATATAGGGGCCCTGGTGATAGAAAGTAGCTTTCAAGCCAGCGGGACCGGCGGCGGAGCGCGAGCGGGCTGAGGAGCCGAGCGCGAAAGCCAGGCCGGACGAGGCGGGCACGGAGCAGAGAACCAAGAGCTGAGGCCACCGCCACCACCGTCGCCCTCGGGCTGCACAAAGGGGTCGAGGCTGGGGCTGGCGCCTCAGCGCGCCAGCTTGGAAGTGGCGCCCGCCGGGTCCCGGGAGAGAGCGGCACGGGTGGCCATGGCCGGCTACGTGCTGGGTCAGCAGCCGGCCAACCGCAACCAGGAGGAGGTCGTGCAGGCGTACAAGCATGTGCTGGAGCGCTACAAAGAACTTGACAAGCTGATCTTAAAATTCATAAAGAAATGCAAGGGACCCATGATAGCCAAAATAGTCTTCAAAAAAAAAAAAAAAAAAAGAAGAAGAAGAAATTGGAGCACTCACATTTCCCAATTTGAAAACTTTACTACAAAACTAGAGTAATCAAGAAAGTGTGGTAATGGTATAAGAATAGAGATATAAATCAGTGGAATAGAATGAGAATCCAAAATTAAACCCCTGTATTTATGGTCAATTTTTGACAAAGGTGCCAAGAAAATTCAATGCGGAAAGAATTCCCTTTTCAGTAAATTATAGTGGGACAACTGGATATCCACATGCAAAAGAATGAAATTGGACTCCTACCTTGCATGATGCACAGAAGTTAACTTGAAATGGCTCATAGACCTATGTGTAAGAGCTAAAACTATAAAACTATTAGAAGAAAACTTAGAAATAAATCATTGTGACCTTGAAATAAGCAATGATTTCTTGATTATGACACTAAAAGCACAAGCAACAAAAGAAAAATGTAGATAAATTAGATTTGATCAAATTAAGAACTTCTGTGCTTCAAAGAATACTGTTAGGAAAGTAAAAAGATGCCCCATAAAATGGGAAAAGATATTTGTGAACCAGACATCTAACAACGCAGGGGTTTCCAACCTCTGGCATCTAACGCCTGATGATTTGAGATGTAGCTGATGTAATAATTATAGGAATTAAGTGCACAATAAATGTAATGCACATGAATCATCCCCACACAATCCCACTCAATCTGTGAGAAAATTATCTTCCATGAAAATGGTCCCTGGTGCCAGAAAAGTTGAGGACTGCTGTATTAAGGGACTTGTATCTAAAATATATAAAGTCCTCTTAATTAACAGTAAAAAGACAATTTAATCACAAATGGGCAAAATATTTGAATAGATGTTTCTCCAAAGAAGAAACATAAATGTCCAATAATAAGCACAGAAAAAGATACTCAGCATCATTAGGGAAATGCAAATCAAAGCTGCAATGAGATTCCATTCCATACCCACTATTATGGTTACTGTAATCAAAAAAGAAAGCAAGATGTGGAGAAATTGGAACCTTCATACACTGCTGGGTGGGAACATAAAATGGTGCAGCTGCTTTGGAAAAAAATTTGGTGGTTCCTCAAGAAGTTAGAGTTGCCAAATGGTCCAACATTTCCACTAAGCACAAATCCAAGAGAAATCAAAGTGTGTATCCAGCAAGATATGTTTAAAAATGCTTACAGCAGCATTATTCTTAATAGCTAAAAAAGAAACAACTCAAATACCTACCAACTGATGAATAGATAAGCAAAAGCAGTATATTCATACAATGGAATATTATTCATCAATAAAAAGGAATGAAATAATAATTGATGCTAACATGAAACACACTTGAAAATATTAATATGCTGAGAGAAAGGAGCCAGCTTGAAAATATTCTAGGTGAAAGAAACCTGCCACAAAACACCACATGTTGTATGATTTCATTATACAGAATAGGCAGATTCATAGAGACAGTAGTAGATTAGTGGTTGCAGGGTTACGGAAGGGTGGAATGGGAAGTGACTGCTGATGGGTATAGAGTTTCTTTTGGGGGGTAATGAAATGTCCTAAAATTACATGGTGGTGATGGTTGCACAGCTCTGTGAATATACTTGCATTAAATTATATACTTTAAAATTAAAAAAAAAAGTGAGTAGCTTTCAAGTCAAATAATGTGGCTGATTATTGTAGTTTCAGGAAGAAACTGTATTATGGTTAGTAATGTAGGTTTGTGTCCATGAGACTGCGTATGTCTCTAAGTGTAATGAATAATGTGATTCTTCTTGTATGTGTGCATTTTTTGTGTTGTGTTTTTCCCAATTTTTGTCACCCTAAATATAACTGTTACTGTTGTCAACTGTACACCCCCAAAATTCTCATCACCATGGCACCATGAATGAGGATGTATATGCACATTCATTGTATGCTTTGATTTTATGCCAAGTGTACATCCTTTAACCTGGAAAACAAATCCCATTACTCTCCAGGAAAATATTTTCAGGATTCTTTTTAATTTTTATTCATTTTTTTTATTGTCTGTACTGGGCTGTCATTGCTACTCAGGCTAGTCTCTACTTGTGGAAAGCAAGGACAACTCCCTAGTTGTCGTGAGTAGGTTTCCCACTTTGGCAGCTGCTTTTGTTGCAGAGCATGGGTCCTAGGGCTCTCTGACTTCCTCAGTTGTGGCGCATGGGCTCAGTAGTTGTGGCTCCTGGGCCCTAGGGCACAGGCTCAGTAGTTGTTGCACATGGGATTAGTTGCTCTGGGACATGTGGAATCTTTCCAGTCCAGTGATCCAGTCCATATCTCCTGCATTGGCAAGTATATTCTTTTTTTGTTTTTTAATGCTTTAATAAAAAAGTTTTTATTTTCAGTAAATTATTTTCAACATGTGTACCTTTTTTGTTTTATTTGTTTTATTAATTTATTTACTTTACAATACTGAGCCACCAGGGAAGCCCTACAGGATTCTTTTGATCAAAACTGTTTCAGAATCTCCCTTACTGGGTCAATCACACCTTTGCTGCTGCTGCTAAGTAGCATCAGTTGTGTCTGACTCTGTGTGACCTCATAGATGGCAGCCCATTTCCTTCTCCAGTGCAGGAAGGTGAAAAGTGAAAGTGAAGTCGCTAAGCTGTGTCTGACTCTTTGCGACCCCATGGACTGCAGCCTACCAGGCTCCTCTGTCCCTGGGATTTCCCAAGCAAGAGTACTGGAGTGGGTTGACATTGTAAATATTGTCTGTTAGTAGGTCTTATGGTATTTTGATTGGTCATGATTAATCACTCTGCCACTTCCCTCATTCACACTCTTTCCTATTATAGCCTCCAAATGAATCTTCCCCCCTCACCCAAGGCACCTAGTACCGGGGAGGCTCCTTCCTTCTTCAGGGAGCCCCTGGTGGTACCTGCAGGCCACACCCAGTTTTAGAGGAATCTGAGAAAGAAAACCCTCTAGGAATAGATGGAGGAAATTCAGTCCAGTTTTGCCTCTTAATCTTTGAAGTGTCCAGTCTGTCCTGTTAATTCCATGTTGTTCAGTACATCTCTAGAACTTTTCCATCTTACAACTAAAACTTTATAGCCATTGAATAGACATTCCCTGTATCAACCTCTTCCCAGCTCTTGGAACTACCCTTTAGTCTCTGCTTCCCTGAGTTTTCCTTTAGATAACTCAGGTAAATAGAATTGTGCAGTATTTGTCTTCCTGTGACCAGCTTATTTCATTCTTACTGATATCCTCCTGCTTCATTCATTGCTGCAAATGACAGGATTTCCTTCATTATTAAAGACTGAATCACATTCCAGTGTATATATACACCACATTTTCTTTAATGAATTATCTGCCTGTGGACACTAGATAGTTTTTCTATCTTGATGGCTGTGTACAATGCAGCAATGGATATGAGATTGTAGATATCTCCTGAACATTCTCATTTTATCTCCTTTGGACATACACTCAAAAGAGTGATTCCTCAATCTTATAATCGTTCTCTTAATAATTTTTTGAGGCATTTCTAAACTTCCATAGTGACTGCACCATTTTCCATTTCTACCAACAGAATACAAATGTTCCGCTTCTCTATATCCTTGCCAACACTTGTTATTTTATTTTTATAATACACATCCTGAAAGATGATATCATCTTTTCACTTGGTTAGCTCCGTTGGTAAAGAATCCGCCTGCAGTGCAGGAGACCCCGGTTCGATTCCTGGGTCAGGAAGATCTGCTGGAGAAGGGATAGGCTACCCACTCCAGCATTCTTGGGCTTCCCTTGTGGTTCAGCTGGTAAAGAATCTGCCTGCTTTGCAGGAGACCTGGGTTCAATCCCTGGGTTGGGAAAATCCCCTGGAAAAGGGAAAGGCTAGCCACTCCATTATTCTGACCTGGAGACTTCCATAGATTGTAAAGTCCATGGGGTCGCAAAGAGTTGGACATGACTAAGCGACTTGTTCTTTCCATTTCACTGATACTTAGTGATGTTGAGCACTTTTCTTATGAATACTGATCACTTCTATTTCTTCTATGAAGAAATGTCTAGTGAAGCTTTTTACACATTTTTTAAACTCAGTTATTTGCCTGCTGTTGTTTTGAAGTTGCAGTTGCTTTTTTATATATTCTAGATATTGTCCTGTTCTTCTGATACAAAGTTTGCAGATACTTCCTCTCATTCTATAGGTTGCCTTTCTATTGATTGTTGAGGAAACTATCCTTTCTTCACTTGGTAATTTTAGAACCTCAGCAAAGATCCCCTCATTGGTCTCTCTGCCTATTTTGTTTCTGGTAGAACTCTATTTTGACTGCTGTGGCATTCTTAGGCATTTTGAATTTAGGAGGCCTTAAGGCCCCATTGTTCTTTGCACTCAAGATTGTTTTTTCTCTTTGGATTTCTTTTGAGTTCCATAAGTATTAGAATGGGGAATTCTTTTTTTCATTTCTATAAAAATGACATGAGATTTTGTGCATTGTTGCAATATATATATATACATCACTTTTAGTAGAATAAGAAGGTCAGTCTGTGACCTTCTAGTCTATGACAATATTCCAGACTATGAATATATATGTCATTGGAATTACTTGTCTCTTCTTTCTTTCAACAGTGTCCTGTGATTTTCGGTGCACAAATCTTTCACTTCCTAAGGAGCCTTTTCCACTGTCTTGCCTGGGTCCCCTAGAGTCAGGGGTGGGAAAGATGGGCTCATGAAGAGAATGAACGTTTCTCCTTCCCCTCTGTACCTACTCTCTGGTTACTTGTAGTACAGGAGTACTGGGCCATGCCTTTTACCTCGGCCTACAAATGAGCTCCCTGCTGGGGATTTTCTTTGAAACTGAGTATTCACCGTTCTATTGGAATGTCCACAAGGAATCTCCCAATGGCTGGCCTGTGTCCTAGAGCCCCAGGTATACCTACATATGAGTGATCATATTAGACCAACAAATCTGCAATAAAGAACAAATGAGGACAGGCAGTTTGTTGCCTTTTCCTTATCTTTGGAGTTCTTAGAGCTGAACTTTCCAGTGTATTAGCCACTAGTCAGATCTGCCTATTTGTAATTAATATAGTTCAAACAATACTTAACTTGATATATTAAAAACAAAACAAAAACCACACAATTACCTGGTAATTTTAGAACCTCACCCTAGCCATATGTCAAGTGTGTGCATAAGTGTTGAAATTTCAGGTTGGTAAGCTTGAATGCAAGCTATATTGGGCCTGTAGAAATGTAAGGTTGATAGGTGATTCTCTCAGCATCTCTCTCTCATGTGAAATATTGCAATGGTGATCACCATCTTGTTGAAAGGCTCTGACTCCACAAAGCACAGGGGAGGTCTGTGAACCTGGAGGGAAAACCAGAAAGATGCTGTGTGAGCAAAATGCAGAAGGAGAAATGGGTGGGTCAACTTGTATAATAACTGTATTATTGTTCATGGTTGTCTTTCTACAGACTGCTTCTTGGAGAGCTTTAGCAGCAGTGATACAGAAGATAATGCAGGTAAGGAACAACTCTCAGGTGGGATTTAGAGGGAGAGGGTTCCTGGACCACTCAGGTTACACCTGCTCCTGTGGAGATGAAGGAAGGTGAATATACATTCAGGAAGAAGAAGGAAATGTATTAGAACTGTGATTAGTTCTTCCTACATTTTAATGATATAATAGAGCTATGTGTCCATGTGCTATATTGTGCTGTGCTTATAGTCATCTCTCCTTGCTTTTCCATTTAGACATGTCCTTTCTCACAAGACACCTCTTTCCTTGTCCTTTCACCACCAAATATGAAAGCTTGGTTTCTGGTTAGTACCTGCAGGGTAGTATGGACAGGGACTTTAGCTTCATGTTTAAATTCTCCTATGATGGCCACATCCTAGTGGGCACAAAAGTCTCATAGCCACTTAACACTGGAGACCAAGTTCTTGCAGTGAGTCTCAGGTGGTGGGTGAGACATGAACTATATCCCTCTGCATTTTCAGGACGTGTGGCTTGCCCTCATGTTTGTCCTCACTGTTTATTCCTCGTATGAAGGGTGCTCTCATGGTTGGATGAGTCAAAGCACACCTTCTCTGGTGTCCCTGCCCGGGCTGAGTCTCCTGGAGCTCATCTCAGCACCTCACCTCCCCAAGGATGCTGTGCTGAAGGTGCTTCCACATGCGAGCAGGCCATGTCGAGCTGCCCCAAGAGACCAGCATGGTCACAGATTCTAGAGACTGTGAAGGGGCCACTGGATTTCTTTACACATATTCTCACAGCCCTACTGGCCTGGTCTCCTGGGACTGAGCAGACCTAAGTCAGAGACTCAGAGCAGCAGGACTCGGGGTCACTGATCCTCTTAGAACCCACTACTCCCTCCAGACAAAAGCTCCAGATGGTTTTGCTCACCATCTTTGCACACTCCTCAACTCGTTTATTTATCTTTTAAAATTTGTTTTGCATTTGAGTTGTAGTTTCTTATACATTTTGAGTATGAGCTCCTTATCTGAATATGTTTTGTATTTTTTCTGTGGGTTATCTTTTCATCCTATTGATGATTGAAGAGGCTACCCTTTTCCTATTTAGTGGTCTTAGAAACTTGGTGAATTTTATTTGACCATTTATCTAAGAGTTTACTTGGGGCTTTTTGTTCTGGGCTTTAGGGCTCTGCATCTATGCCAATATCATACAGCTTTGATTCCTATATCTTGTAATGTACCTTGAAATTAGGAGGGGAGAAACTTTAATATTTGTTCTGAATATTATTTTGTCTATTTGCAGTCTTTAATGGTTCCATATATCTTTTTGGATTTTCTTTCTCCAATTCTATGAGAATTATGTTAATATTTGGATTGATGTTGCAATGAATTTTTATCTAGCTTTGGGTAGTGTAGAAATGTCAACAGTACTAAGTCTCCAGTCTGTGAGCATGATATGTCATTTCAATTCCTTGTGTCTGGTTTAATTTTTTCAGTATGGTTTGTGGTTTCCAGTGTGCAAGTTGTTTGCTTTCTAAAGGTACTTTGTCCTTGACCTCTCTGGATCTTTCAGAGTCAGTGGTTGGAAGAATGGTCTCATGAAGAGACAAAGTGTCCCTATTTCTCCTCTGCACCTGTTCTCTGATTATGTTCAGCACAGGTGCCTGTGCCCTGTGCCCATACTTTTCCCCTCAAGAGGAACACCTGCTGGGATTTCTTCTAAGATCTGGGTGTTGACATTACTGTTTCAGTGTCCCAAAGGCTCATGAGTACCTGGGATGTGTGCATGAGCCCAGGAGAAACCCATAAATGAATCATCAAATCAAGCCAGACAAATACTCTGCAGAAGCTGTTGGGCTACACTTCACAGGCCTGTAAACCCTATACTGCCTACATTTGAGGCCAAAGAAAGGTCCCAGAGTTGACAGAGATATCAAAGTTTTAATAGATGGAATGTCTTATATATCTGAAGTAAAAGGGTCCTGGAGAGATATCCACTGTGGATAGCAGATGACAGGCAGAACACAGAATCTGGAATATTCTTCACTCTGGGGGGATGGGGAGTCTACCAGTTACAGGGGGAATTAACAACAGATTGGCTCATTAGTTACTCTGGTTACCATGGAAACCAGTAGAGGGCCACATCCCTCTCTTACCCCCTCAGGCTAAATACTTTCATAGGCCAGAGATCTTTTCTTTGTTAATCTATAGGTAAACAGCCATCTTGAAAACGGCAGAAAATGCAGAGGGAATAACCAAGAGAAGGATGATAACATTCTGTATGTATTCATTTGCTCAGTCACTCGGTTGTGTCTGACTCTTTGTGATCCAATGAACTATGTATCCCACCAGCTCCTCTGTCCCTGGTATTCTCCAGCTAAGAATATTGAAGTGGTTTCCATTTCCTCTGCCAAAGCATCGCCCCAACCCAGGGATCGAACCCATGTCCCCTGCATTGGCAGGCAGATTCTTTACCACTGAGCCACCTGGGAAGCCCTACACCCTCCGTTTTACCACAGTGCCCTGGTATTCCATAAACTGTTCTGCCACAATCTATTAGAAGTGTTAGAACCATTGGAGCTGATCTTAAGATTCATTCAATCTTGCCTGGTGGCTCAGATAGTAAAGAATTCGCCTGCAATGCAGCAGACCTGGGTTAGAACCCTGAGTTAGGAAGATCCCCTGAAGAAGGAAATAACTACCCACTCCAGTACTCTTGCCTGGAGAATTCCATGACAGAGGGGCCTGGTGGGCTACACTTTATGGGGTCACAAGTTGTCCAACACAATTGAGTGATTAAGCACACACATATATAAACATATATAGAGGATGTTGTGAATTATAATGTGGTAGCCACTAGGCAGATGTAACTGTTATAGTTTGCTTAAAAGCATGTTTTAAATGGTCAAAAATACTTGGAATTTCAGATAGGTTAGCATGAAGGTGAGAGCTCTAATGGTCCTGTAGAAGTGAGAGGTTGGAAATTGACTCTTTCAGCATTCCTGTCTTTAGGTTTGTAACTGAGATCAGTGTCTTATTGAAGGGCTCTGACTATACAGAGCACAGATGACTGCCATCTGCTATCCACAGTGGGGTGTCTCTTCATGACCCTGGAAAAAAGGTCAAGGTGATGCTGTGAGAGCCAGCAGGGCCTCAACTGGAGCAGAAGTGGGTGGGTCTCTCATTCTGATCCCTTGTTGCTCCTGGTTGTGTTCCTATGGAATGCGTTGTGGAGAGCATTTGGTGCGGTGGTGAGGAAGGGGACACCGGCAGGAAACAACATTCTGATGGGTCCTGACAGGAGAGGGTTCCTGAAAATGTAGGGTTAAACCCTCTGCTTGGAGGCTAAGAATGGTTACCATGAAATTAGGAAGAAGGAAATGTGTGTAGAGTTGTGAATTACTCCTTTCATATTTTAATGATAAAATAGAGAAATTGTGTCCTGGACTTGCACTGTGCTCTGTTTACAATCACCTTTTCTTGCTTTTCTCTTCAAAGATTATTTTTCCTGTTAGAGCTGCTCTCTCTTGTTTTTGTCACTGACTAGTATGGAAGCCAGGTCTCTGGTCAGCACATCTCGGGTATTGTGCACTGCAGACTCTGTTTTCTATTGCATGCTGAACTATGATGGCCATATCCTAGGGGCTCAAAACTGTCATTGCCACTTGACACCAGAGACCACCTCCCTGTAGTGCATGTGAGGTGGTGGTTGAGATGTGAACTCACTCCTCCTGTGCTTTCAGGACTTGTGACTTCCTCTCATGTTTCTCCTCACTGTTAATCCCTCAGGTAGAGAGCACTCCAAGAGGTGGATGAGTCACAGCACACAGGCTCTGAGTCCCTGCCTGGGCTCAGTCTCCTGAAGCTCATTTCAGCCTCTGCACCATCCAAAGCTGATGTGCTGAAGGTGCTTCCATGTGAGAGGTCCATGTCCAGCTGCTCCCAGAGACCCTCCATGGCTGCAGATTCTAGTTTCTGTGAAGGGTCCACTGGGCTTCTTCCCACACTTGCTTTCACAGCCCTGCTAACCTGGTATCCTGGGATTGAGCAGTCCCAGGGCAGCAGGTCCTGGGGTCACTGTTGCTCTCAGAGCCCACTGCTGCATCCGACAGTCCTGCCCCTTCTCCCCAACCCCAGGCCTGCCCCATCCTCTGTCCTTTCCTTACACCTTCCCAGTTTTCCAAGTCTTAGTGCAAACCTGGCAGCTACCAGATGTTTATGGAAGACCCTTGTCACATCATTCTGGTTAAATGAAATTGGAAATGTTTGCCTCTGTCCTAAGGGTCTGTAAAACTTAAGGTGTTGCTGTGAGCATTAAGCATCTCCCAGGTAACTCAGGTGACCAAAGGCAACAGGAGAGTATTATGTGAAATTTTTGTCCTTCCCTCCCCCAGGGCTCAGATCACTCTCAGGTCCATGCCCAGTCCTCCCTGGCAGGGATGGATTGTTTAATTAAATAATGGGCTGATAGAAGACAGTGGCCATACACCCACGGTCCTTCTTCCAATGTGCCCCTGTTGGAGAACTCTAGGGTTGATGGAGGTTCAAGGAGCAAGGAAAGGAATAGTGACTAGAGGAGAGAAATGAGGAAGGAAGTAGAGGGGAAACAGCAGGAGAAGGAGGCAAGCAAGGTCGTGGGCAGAGATGCATGGAGACAATGACCGCCTGGAGGAGAAACAGGTTGACATGGCCTCATTCCTGCTCACATGTAGACAAGTTGAGGGTGGTGACAGGAAGCTGCAGGTCAGAGACCCGCTTTTTCACTGAAGAGGTGAAACACTGAGGCCCTGGGTTGTCCCTGGAGAAAAGGCGCCAGGGTTCCCAGGGTCAGCTCTGAGGAGCACAGGGGCCCCTGGTCACATCCTGACTCTAAGTCTCCCATTTGCTGTCCCACAGCCTCGCCACATGACTGCTGCCCTCGGACACCAGAAAAATGCATGGAATATAATAAAGATTCAGAGACAGAGGTCAATTCTCCTTTCATATTTTTTAAAGTTTTTCTCTTTTTCCGATCCATAGACTCTTCCTTGTAACCCTTACCCATCTCCACTTTCTGTCTTTTCATGATTATCCTCTTGGAGCACCTGGTCTCTTATAGCACTGGGGATACTGGGAGCTTGTATAAAACCTATGAATCTGTCTTCAGCCCTCTTCCTCTTCTCTCGAGGCATCTCCCCAGCTCCTGACCTCATGTCTGCACCCTTCAACCTGGTTTTGTCACTATGACTGGCCTGAGAAGGAGTGGAGGCTGGAGTTAGTATGTCTGGACCCACACAGTTGAAGTGCCCGCATGAAGTCTGCACTGCCCTGGGCTACCCCATATAGTTGCTTTCCTGCCATGGAAGAGCTTGGACCTGCTTGACTGATCTCTTTCTTTCAGATTTCGGAAAACTCTTTGCTTGTTTACTGGAGGAATGTTTTGGGGGATATCAAAGATAATAAAGAAGACTAAGTAAAGCAAGAATGAACATGGGACCTGGGGTGAAAAGGTGAGGCAGAGAAGGGCACATATCTCCATCATGTCCTCAACTCACTTGGTGGGGCTTCAGAATCACTAGCAAAAACACTGGGTCTGCTGCTGAGTGTGACCACAAAAGTGGAGACAAGAGAGTGGTAACAATCCATGCAGTTGAGTGGAGGATGCCCTGAGCATGTCTCGCCAGGGCACAGGTCCTGTCCCCAGATGCCCCTGAGGTTGCTGGGCTGGCTCTTCCGGCAACTCTTACATTTGCAGGGAGACTAGAGGGCAGTGTGGGGCCACCGTTTGCCTGAGTCCAGGAGCTGCTGTTCCAGCATGTTCTCTTTGAAGATCCCCACTGGGGGCTTCCTCATCTCCCTCTGCAGGACCCAGCTCTTCCCTTCCAACCCCCCAAAGGCAGAAGGGGGCACCCCTAGTTCATCACCAGCTGCAGAGAGAGGTTGGGGTGGCCCCACCCTCCCCAGTCCTGGGCTCCTGGGAACAGAATGAAGGAGACCCAGGTGCCTAGAGGTCATGCATACAGGAGTCACCTGGCAGCTCCACATCCCTGTAGGTAGTCCTTGGTCCTGAGGGTCCCAGCCAGCCTTGGGGGTGTGCTCAGGCAGGTGTCCAGTCTGGGGTCCCTCAGGTTCTTGAACCTGGAGTCCTTGGTCACTTCAGGCACCATTTCTCAACCTGAAGTTGAAGGTTCTGTAGATTCTTCTGTGTATGTGTCCAACTGAAGACACACCAGAAAGCAATACAGTGCCATTTGGGATGCTGGTAAGGGAGCCACCTATCAGTGCAGGAGACACAAGAGACTCAGGTTCAATCTCTGTGTAGGGAAGATACCCTGGAGAAAGGAAATGGTAACCCAAGCCAGCATTCTTGCCTGGAGAATCCCAGTGACTGAGGAGCCTGGTGGGCTATAATCCTAGGCTGCACAGAGTCAGACATGACTGAACTGAGCAGCACATTTAGGATGAGTGGCAGGATTCAAGTTACTCATGTTCCTTTTATTTTTTTCCAATTCTGTCATTAACAACATATCTTATTTTATTATAATTTAAAAATCAGTGTCTTCTGTCAAATTTTATTGTTGCAACATGCTAAACATAAAATGTACCTTTTTATTCCAACAATATAATAACAGTTTAAAATCATAATCCTCAGGAGAGTTTGGCTGGGGCTTGGAAATGATTATTAGGGAAAATATAGACCCTAGGTGTCTGTCCATTTCCAATGCTCACATCTCAGGAGCAGTTGAACTGCGTGTAAGATTGGTGGGCATGTTCTCATACCCCCCATGTCATCTGACCTCCTGCTCCTCCCAGGGGCTAGAGGGAAGAGGGGACCCAAGCTTTCAGTCCTGGATCCCAGAGTCTCCCGTTCCTCTCCCAGAGTCTCACTGTCCAAGGGACCCATAAGTTGAGGGTTGGCGGCCGGATGCCCAGGTGTACTTGCTCCTGTGGGACATTTCTAAACACTCCCTGCTGACAGAAAACACACTCAAGAAGGAGCAGCAAATAGGCCCAGTGCCCTGCAGATCTGAGCTCCAAAGCCAAGTCTAGATCCTGGGAAGTCTTCTGGGTCCTGCACACCCTGCCCAGGGAGCCCTCTTCTGTCTGACTCTTCACCTCCCAGGGACTCCATCACCTGTGTTGCTGTTGCAGGCTCTGCACTGAATCCATGAAGACCTGGACCTGGACACCATCCTGGATCCCAGAGGGGATAGAGCCCCCACAGAACCAAGAGCCTCATCTGGACCAGATCAAAGGAGGCCTCCCTGCTTCTCTCCTGAGGGCCCTCATTTAGTACAGCTTCAGTTGTTTTGTTGTATAGATTTAGTATTAGTTTTATCTATATGTTGTGCATTTATCTGTATGTTCAATATTTATATGGAAAATTTTTCATTAAATTTTTAAAATATATCTTCTTTTAAAATAATTTTTCTGTAAAAGCACACACATGTACAGAAAAGCACCCTCAACAGAGGTAGAACTTAATGAATTGTTGTAAGGCAGTCACCTTGTGTCCAACACCAAAATCTCCCCCCTCACATACAACTCAGTCTTCGTTGAGTAAGGAACTGCAAATTTCTCCTTGCATCGGTCCTTATGTCATTGTCTTTAAGGATTCTGTTTTCACACATCTGCTCATTCCACTAGTCATAGGAGATAAATATCACCCTAGCTCTTTCATGATTTGCATGTCAGGATTTTCGAAACTCATTTTGCTTGACTGGTAAAAAGTTCCTGATTCATCATTTCTCTCTCATGTAACTTAAATGTGTTTGTCTCTTTTCTTCTAACACAGAGATTTCTCTCTGAAAAGGCTCTTAAATTTCTAGTTTTTATTCCCTTATATTTCCCCTGCTCTTTTATTCTAGCTGCCCAAAGGACTTTTATTTTTAAAACCTAGTAGCTTTACCACAAGAGAAGGCAATGGCACCCCACTCCAGTACTCTTGCTTGGAAAATCCCATGGATGGAGGAGCCTGGTAGGCTACAGTCCATGGGGTTGCGGAGAGTCAGACACGACTGAGCGACTTCACTGTCACTTTTCACTTTCATGCATTGGAGAAGGAAATGGCAGCCCACTCTAGTGTTCTTGCCTGGAGAATCCCAGGGACGGGGATTCCCTGGTGGGCTGCCGTCTATGGGGTCGCACAGAGTCGGACACGACTGAAGTGACTTAGCAGCAGCAGCAGCAGCAGCAGCAGCAGCTTTACTACAGTATCATTTGCTATTAGTCATTGCAAGTATATGCTCATTTTTTTAATAAACACTTTCAAACCTTTTTTTTTCCCAGAAAACTTTGCATCATAATATTTAATATTTGCTGTGTATCTTTGCTATGGTTTTACTCTTTCAGAGACTCCAATCATTCATACACGGGCAAGGCATCCTAGTGTGCTGCAGTCCATGGGGTCACAAAGAGTTGGACACAACTGAGCAACTAAACAAAAATCAATCATTCATTTATCAGATCTCTTATGGTGATCTTCCACTTTTAACATATTATTCAAATATTTTACAGCTTTTTCCTTAATTTATTTGCCAGAAGTTTTTTACAAAATAGTTTTTAACAGACTTTCTTTTCATCTACTGTTTCTTATAAGGCATTATTTCTCAGTGCCTTTCTCTTACTTTTACTTTCATTTACAAAGTGATTTTTCATTTTTTTTCTTTTTCTTTTCTGAGTCCCACACACTGATTTCTGAGTTTTCTCAATTCTGATGTATGATGGCCTTTTCAAACTTAAATTGAAAAAAAAAAGAAAAGAATTTTTTCTTTCTCTATTTTTTTTAACATTGTTTACTCTTTATTGTTAAGCACATCATCATACAGGAATGAGAATATTTATATTTATGGAGAAGTTGCTAAGGATTTCTATAAAGTTTACTTATTCCCAGTTTTGTTTTCTTTTCTTTTTTTCTAATTGAAGTATAACTGTAACTTAATTTAACTACAACACTGAGAGTTTCAGGTGTCCAATATAGTGATTTGGTATTTCTATACACTACGAAATGGTGACCACAATAAGGCTAGTTACCAAATTATTCTCATTGACTGTATTCTCCATGGTGTACATTTTGTTCCTTGGACTCATTATTTTGTAAGGGAATTTTGTAAGTCTTAATCTCTCTCACCTAGTTCTCTTATCACCACAACCTCTCCTCTCTGGTTACCACTTCTTTGTTGTCTGTATCTGTGCCTTCGTTACTGTTTGGTTATGTTGGTTCATTTGTTTTGGTTTTTGGTTTCCACATACAAGTAACATCTTACTTTATTTGTCACTCTGTCTGACATTTTCCTTAGCATAATACCCTCTAGGTCCATCCATGTTGTCACAAATAACAAGATATCATTTTTCTTTATGACTGAGCTATAATACATGTAGACCAAATCTTATCCATTCATCTTTTGATACACGCTTTGAAAAAATACCCATATATGGAATTGCTGGATCATATGGTATTTCTATTTTTAATTTTTTAAGAAAACTCCATACTTAGTGTATATAACTTAAAATATTACCCAATAAGGCAACCTAATACCTACAGTAGGTATTTTGTGTAACTGAACTATTTAGAGTGACACTTGGTGCTACTGCTACTGCTAAGTCACTTCATTCATGTCTGACTCTGTGCAACCCCATAGATGGCAGCCCACCAGGCTCCCATGTCCCTGGGATTCTCCAGGCAAGAACACTGAAGTGGGTTGCCATTTCCTTCTCCAATGCATTAAAATGAAAAGTGAAAGTGAAGTCATTCAGTCGTGTCCGGCCCTCAGCAACCCTGTGGACTGCAGCCTTCCAGGCTCCTCCATCCATGGGATTTTCCAGGCAAGACTACTGGAGTGGGGTGCCATTGCCTTCTCCATTTGGACTCCTATAAAAATTATAGGAGCAATTTTAATAAAATCATTTTGATTAGAAACCAAATTCGTTTTGGTGTTATTGGATCAGTTGGGAGGATAAAGGTTAGAATGCAGAATTATGGAGAAAAGGGACACAGAAACTGAGGGAATGCATAAAAATATTGATTTTTTACACAGACCAAGCTCATCATACTCACCACACAACAGAACAACAAATCAGAGGCAAGTTGTTGCAGTGAGGAATAGCAACTTTATTCAGAAATCCAGCTGACTGAGGTGATGGACTAGTTTAGCCCAATGAACCCTCTTTCTCAGTTGATAATTCAAGCTTATTTTATACTCAAAGGGGGTGGGGTATCACTGGTTGTTGCAAACTTCTTGGTACCAGATTCTTTTGTTTTTGTAGTTGTCCATGTAGATTTGGTCACAGTGTTGTTACAAACTTCCAAAAATACACATGTTATTCTCTGTTCTGCAACTTAAAGTATATATATAAACATAAAATTGAGGTATGCCGCTGCTGTGACTGCTAAGTCACTTCAGTCATGTCCAACTCTGTGTGACTCCATAGACGGCAGCCCACCAGGCTCTCCAGTCCCTGGAATTTTCCACGCAAGAATACTGGAGTGGGTTGCCATTTCTTCTCCAATGCATGAAAGTGAAAAGTGAAAGTGAAGTTGCTCAGTCGTGTCCAACTCTTCGTGACCCCATAGACTGCAGTCTACCAGGCTCCTCTGTCCATGGGATTTTCCAAGCAAGAGGGTTTACGTTCACAGCAAGGTGATTCAGCTAAACATATACACATATATTATTTTTGATATTATTTTCTATCATGTTATTATAATGTATTGACTAGAGTTCCCTGTGCCATACAGTAAATCTATGTTGCTTGTTGCATATCTATTTTATAATTAGAAATCTAGCATTCTATTCATGCTAAGTCAAACAACTGGAATCAAAGTGTCATAAATTTTTAGTTAGGCAGAAATTCATGTTTTTTAAAAAATATATATTATATAAATTATATATATATATGTATACAAAAGTATTTCTGCTACACTTGATAAAGGGTTGAGATAGAACATCAAAAAAGAGATGAGAAATTGGAAAACATAAATTGGAAAATATAAACTAAATGTAATTGGACCACTGAATATGAAATAGAAAAGTTGAAACAAACTAAGTGGAAGAAAAAGATCATCATACAGTCCAGTTGTTGTCAACCATGACTGCTCATTAGAAACCTATTACCATTCTTTTATTTGTTTTGGGTTTGTTTTCTGTAGGTCTTTTTCTTGTCTTTTGTTTCCTGCCTAGAGAAGCTCCTTTAGCATTTGTTGTAAAGTTGCTGGTGTGAAATTCTCTTAACTTTTGCTTGTCTGAAAAGCTTTTGATTTCTTCAGCAAATCTGATGAGTCTCTTTCTGAGTAAATGCACTATTCTTAGTTGTAGGCTCTTCCCTTTCATCACTTTAAGTATATGGTGCCATTCCCTTCTGGCTTGCAGTGTTTCTGTTGAGATATCAGCCTGATGGGAATTCCCTTGTGTGTTGTCATTTTCCCCTTGTTGTTTTTAATACTTTATCTTTGTCTTTAATTTTTGTCAGTTTGTTTACTATATGTCTTGGGTTGTTCCCCCTTGGGTTTATCCTGACTGGGACTCTGTGCTTCCTGGACTTGGTTGACTGGTTTCTTTCCAATGTTAGGGAAGTTTTCAGCCATTATGTTCTGCAAATTTTGATCCCTATATGAATAGAAGTATTATAACTGTAAAGGTCAGAGTCTTAAGAATGTATATTTCAGGCTACAGGAAACATTCTTTTACAAAAGGTGCAGAGCAAACATTTCTAAGCACGGGCAACAGAGCATAAGTCTTAAAGGAACAGATTCAATATGGAGTCAGGGTTCTTCTCTGTTACAATATCTCTGTAAAGGCAGAAAGGAAACATTAATTTGTCCAAAGAAGAAAAACAGAATGCTGGAGAGGTTAGTGGGAAAAGTATTTTCCCTAATAAAATATATGAGATTTAATCCCAAGTATCTAGGTGGCACTAGTGGTAAAGAACCCAAACTGCCAATGCAGGAAACATGAGAGACGTGGGTTCAGCCCCTGGGTTGGAAAGATCCCCAGAGCAGGAAATGGCAACCCACTCCAGTGTTCTTGCCTGGCAATCTCATTGACATAGGAACTTGGCAGGCCAAAATCCATAGGGTCACAAAGAGCTCAGTTCATTTCAGTCGCTCAGTCGTGTTCGACTCTTTGTGACCACATGAACCGTGGCACGCCAGGCCTCCCTGTCCATCACCATCTCCCGGAGTTCACTCAGATTCATGTCCTTCGAGTCAGTGATGTCTTCCAGCCATCTCATGCTTTGTCGTCCTCTTCTCCTCCTGCCCCCAATCCCTCCCAGCATCAGAGTCTTTTCTAATGAGTCAACTCTTCGCATGAGGTGGCCAAAGTACTGGAGTTTCAGCTTCAGCATCCTTCTTTCCAAAGAAATTCCAGGGCTGATCTCCTTCAGAATGGACTGGCTGGACCTCCTTGCAGTCCAAGGGACTCTCAAGAGTCTTCTCCAACACCACAGTTCAAATGCATCAATTCTTCAGTGTTCAACCTTCTTCACAGTCCAACTCTCACATCCATATATGACCACTGGAAAAACCGTAGCCTTGACTAGATGGACCTTAGTTGGCAAAGTAACGTCTCTGCTTTTGAATATGCTATCTAGGTTGGTCATAACTTTTCTTCCAAGGAGTAAGCGTCTTTTAATTTCATGGCTGCAGTCACCATCTGCAGTGATTTTGGAGCCCCCAAAAATAAAGCCTGACACTGTTTCCACTGTTTCCCCATCTATTTCCCAACCTAAATCAAATCCCTTATGATTATACAATGGAAGTGAGAAATAGATTTAAGGGCCTAGATCTGATAGATAGAGCCTGATGAACTATGGAATGAGGTTCATGACATTGTACAGGAGACAGGGATCAAGACCACCCCCATAGAAAAGAAATGCAAAAAAGCAAAATGGCTGTCTGGAGAGGCCTTACAAATAGCTGTGAAAAGAAGAGAATTGAAAAGCAAAGGAGAAAAGGAAAGATATAAGCATCTGAATGCAGAGTTCCAAAGAATAGCAAAGAGTGATAAGAAAGCCTTCCTCAGCGATCAGTGGAAAGAAATAGAGGAAAACAACAGAATGGGAAAGATTAGAGATCTCTTCAAGAAAATTAGAGATACCAACGGAACATTCCATGCAAAGATGGGCTCAATAAAGGACAGAAATGGTCTGGACCTAACAGAAGCAGAAGATATTAAGAAGAAGTGGCAAGAATACACGGAAGACCTATACAAAAAAGATCTTCATGAACCAGAGAATCACGATGGTGTGATCACTAATCTGGAGCCAGACATCCTGGAATGTGAAGTCAAGTGGGCCTTAGAAAGCATCACGAGGAACAAAGCTAGTGGAGGTGATGGAATTCCAATTGAGCTGTTTCAAATCCTGAAAGATGATGCTGTGAAGGTGCTGCACTCAATATGCCAGCACATTTGGAAAACTCAGCAGTGGCCATAGGACTGGAAAAGGTCAGTTTTCATTCCAATCCCAAAGAAAGGCAATGCCAAAGAATGCTCAAACTACCACACAAATGCACTCATCTCACACGCTAGTAAAGTAATGCTCAAAATTCTCCAAGCAAGGCTTCAGCAGTATGTGAACTTGAACTTCCTGACGTTCAAGCTGGTTTTAGAAAAGGCAGAGGAACCACAGATCAAATTGCCAACATCCTCTGGATCATGGAAAAAGCAAGAGAGTTCCAGGAAAACATTTATTTCTGCTTTACTGACTATGCCAAAGCCTTTGACTGTGTGGATCACAATAAACTGTGGAAAATTCTGAGAGAGATGGGAATATCAGACCATCTGACCTGCCTCTTGAGAAATCTGTATGCAGGTCAGGAAGCACCAGTTAGAACTGGACATGGAACAACAGACAGGTTCCAAACAGAAAAAGGAGTACAAGGCTGTATATTGTCACCCTGCTTATTTAACTTATATGCAGAGTACATCATGAGAAACACTGGGCTAGAAGAAGCACAAGCTGGAATTAAGATTGCTGGGAAAAATATCATTAACCTCAGCTATGCAGATGTCACCAACCTTATGGCAGAAAGTAAAGAGGAACTAAAAAGCTTCTTGATAAAAGTGAAAGAGGAGATTGAAAAAGTTGGCTTAAAGCTCAACATTCAGAAAACGAAGATGATGGCATCTGGTCCCATCAGTTCATGGGAAATAGATGGGGAAACAGTGGAAACAGTGTCAGACTTTATTTTTGGTAGTCCAAAATCACTGCAGATGGTGATTGCAGTCATGAAATTAACAGACGCTTACTCCTTGGAAGGGAAGTTATGACCAACCTAAATAGCATATTAAACAACAAAAACAAAAACGAAAAAACAGAGACATTATTTGCCAGCAACGATCTATCTATTCAAGGCTATGCTTTTTCTTGTGGTCACGTAATGTGAGAATTGGACTGTGAAGAGAGCTGAGTGCCAAAAAATTGATGCTTTTGAACTGTGGTGTTGGAGACTACTTTTGAGAGTTCTTTGGACTTCAAGGAGATCCAAACAATCAATCTTAAAGGAAATCAGCCCTGGATGTTCATTGGAAGGACTGATTCTAAAGTTGATACTCCAAAACTTTGGTCACCTCATGCGAAGAGTTGACTCATTGGAAAAGATTCTGATGCTATGGGATTGAGGGTAGGAGGAGAAGGGGACAACAGAGGATGAGATGGCTGGATGGCATCACTGACTTGATGGACATGATTTTGAGTGAACTCCAGGAGTTGGTAATGGACAGGGAGGCCTGGTGTGCTGTGATTCTTGGGGCTGCAAAGAATCAGATAAGACTGAGCAACTGAATTGAACTGAACTGATCCTCAGCAACTTAGCAGATAGCACATAATAAACCTATATGTGTGTCCAGTTTTTTACTCTATTTTTTCTTCCTGGAAGAATAAATATTAATACTTAACTTGCATATTTGATGTCAATAGAATTTTAGTTGCTCAGATATAACAGTGATTTATAAACTTTTCTGCAACTAATTGTATCATTACATATTATCCAAGTTGATATGGACATTATATTTTCAAGGAAGAAATAAAAAATACACACAAAATTTTGTAGTTGAAAAATTGTGAACAATTTTTGGATTTTATTTAGTAAAGTCTTCAAATTATACTCTTGATAATTGACTAAAGCTACAGTTAAATTCGAATTGTGATGACTTTTGTCCTGACAAAAATGACTGTCTCATGACTGTAAGGTCACAATAGCTTGTATTTTGGGCAGGATATATGTATGTAGTGTAAAGAAGCAATATCCAGAAATGAGTCATAATAATGTGAAAATGTACTTAAAGTTTTTTTTTTTTGCTTGTTTCGTCTGTGACCTAATGACTTTTCTGTTACAGATGTACTTTGAAAATGTTCCAAGTCATATCTCATATCTCTATTGATTTATGATGTCTTTGTCACTGATGCTTGGCATTAAACATGATGTTTACCACTTCTTTGGCATCTTATGGGCTCTTTTCCACTTCTCTGTGTGTATTGGGTTTGAGCAACCTGTTTGGCCTGGCACTTGTTCTCATCAACTGCAGAAATGCAGCTTTTTTTTTTTTTTTTCTGTGTCATGGTTGGTTATAGTCACTCTGCCCTGTGCCACCCGCAATACTAAATGTCTTCATTACTGATCCTCTTGTCTTCATGACTCAGCCTTAACTTTTGCCCTGAAAGAATATGTTGAGGGAAAACAGAGAGACCTTTGCTCACAGAGCTTTCCCTTTATTTCTCCTGACTCCTAATAAGTACTGTAAAAATGATTACAAATCATAGTTTCCATTTGTATCATGAAACCTACCAAGTAATAAATATTAAATTGTAAGATATTAAATATATAAATGAAAATATTTCCTAAGGTTTAAAATTGAAATACATTTATTTTTTCAATGACTATCATTTATCAAATCTTGAATATAACTAAAGATTTCTTTGTAAGTAATATTCCTCATAGCTTATTACATTTTCAGTATTTTATCACATGAATTTATTGAAGCTTAGATGCTCCTGTTCCATGGATTAATTTTCAAAATGCAATTTTCTTTGGTTTGGTTTGAAAATTATTCCTGTGGCCTTTTCAAAGGATTATATAAATATATACTTTTCCTATCAATGTTTCTCTACAACAACTAAAGGCATTTTTATAATTAATAACCCTTTCTGAACAAAAACCTGACATTTTTATATGAATTTCTCTGAAAATTGATACTATTCTTCAGCTAAAAATATGGTTATTTTTAAGTAGAAACATGTCCACACCTGTTAAAGGATTTTGAGATAGATTTTGACTGCTCATCCTTATATATACTATCAGTTGATTGAGTAGAAGAATCTGAATTTGCTTCATGTAGAAAAAGATACTTTGCGGCTTTGTTTTCCGAAGGTATACTACAAATTTACACTGCAAACAGTAATGTATATGAATGCCAGTTGTTCAATATATACATTGCCTCTTGGTTTTTTTTTTTTTTTTTTTTGTCCTCATTTTAGCCATCCTGTTGAGTATGTAATGAATCCTAATTTTGGTTTAATACATTTTTTCCTGATTACCAATGATATTATACATGTAAGTTTTTGGGTCATCCCTTTCTTTTGCCAGCTTTTGTTGGGTTATGTGAATTATTAATACATTGGACTTCTTTAAATTTGGGAATATGAGTCTTTTCTTGGAAAAATATTTACTTCAAATAACTTTATTGATGCTTTGGTCTGTGTATTTATTCATAAAATGCCTTTGGTAAGGAAAAGTTTTTATTCATAATATAGCCCATTTTCTTATGTTTTCCTCTATGGTTATTACTTTTCAAATCCTGGTTAAGAAATAAATTCTACTCTAAGATTCTGAAAACATTTCCCTATGCTTTATCTTCTAACAGACAATTTTACTTTTATTTGAATTTATATCTGCAATCTCTCCAGAATATATTTATGTGTTTAGTGCGACGTGGTTGTTGTTATTTAGTCGCTAAGTCTGACTCTTTGTGACCTTATGGACTATAGTTCACCAGCCCCCTGTGCCCATGGAATTTTCCAGGCAAGAATGCTGGAATGGTTTGCCATTTCCTCCTTCAAGGGATCTTCCCCAGGGACTGAACCCACATCTCCTGTGTCACCTGGTTGGCAGGTTGATCTTTACCACTGAGCCACCTGGGAAACCCTTAGTATGAGGTGAAGTGAAATGAGGTGAAGTCACTCAGTCATGTCCGACTCTTTGTGACCCCGTGGACTGTAGCCTACCAGGCTTCTCTGTCCATGGGATTCTCCAGTCAAGAATACTGGAGTGGGTTACCATTTCCTTCTCCAGGGGATCTTTCCAACCCAGGGATCGAACCTGGGTCTCCCACATTGGAGGCAGACGGTTTAACCTCTGAGCCACCAGGGAAGCCCTAGTATGAGGTAGGAGGTCACAATATATATATATATTTTCTGTGTACCTATTTAAATAAACCCATAGAATTTCTTAAAAGTACTACAATTTCCTCTCACTTCACTGCAGTGGAACGTTTGTTACATATAACGTTAACTGTGCAAAGTATTAATATATTTTTGTCTGGCTTCTGTTTTATTCTATTTTACTGGCTATTTTTTCTTCTAATGACCCAGATAATCATGATGGTGTGATCACTCACAGAGGCTGTCCGCAAAGGAGGTAGCTACTTAGTGCCTGCTACATCCAGACTGTCAGTTTCTCTCACTTTTCCAGCTTCATCAGTACACCTGCCTGGAATTATTCTAATATGAGAGTGCTCTCTGTTTCTTGCTGGTACCATATCTTAAAATACTATACTATTTTTTTTCCACTCACAATTGCATGTTGCTTTGTGTATGTGAATATGGTTTCTTTGTTTTCCTGCTTTACAATACTGAAATATGGATTTATTACATACTCATTAACTAAAGAATATTTAAATTTTCCTCATATTTGGTCTTAATTAAAATACTGCTATAAACTTTCTTGTTGATGTTCTGTGGAATACAGTTATGAATTTCTCTTGTATATAAAATTTGTAGTGGGACTATTCCATTATAGAGTATATTATAAGTATGCATCTGTGCTTAGTCCCTCAGTCATGTCTGACTCTTTGTGACCCTATGGACTGTAGTCCACCAGGCTCCTGTATCCATGGGATTCTCCAGACAAGAATACAGAAATGCATTGCCATGCTCTCCTCCAGGGGATCTTCCCAACCCAAGGATCAAGCCTGCATCTCCTGTGTCTCCTGGATTGGCAGGGGATTCTTTACTACTAGCACCATCTGGGAAGCCCCAATCTAAGTATTAAAAAGTAAATAAGTTAATCTTTTTGGAGGTGTTTGAAGGAGATTTTTGATAATAACAAGTGACTTGAATATGTAACTGAAACATTTTAACATAGAAAATGATCACAATTGAATGTGATTAAGCCAGAAACAACCTAAACATCTGAACTAGTGATATGATTTAATAAGTAACAGAGCATAATTCCACTGAGGCCAGGGGCGGTGACCCTGAGGAGCCACCCCGAGGCCGAGGCTAGAGATGGCAGCTGGAAGGAGCCACCCATGTGCCCGAGGCCAGGGCCCACAGATGGGAGGAGCAACCTGAGGAACGGTGGCTGAGCAGGCACAGGAAGGCCTAGAGGAGCTATCCCACGTTGAAGGTAGGAATGGAGGCGGTAAGGAGATACCCCTCATCCAAGGTAAGGAGCAGCGGCTGTGCTTTGCTGAAGCAGCCGTGAAGAGATACCCCCACATCCAAGGTAAGAGAAACCCAAGTAAGATCGTAGGTGTTGCACGAGGGCATCAGAGGACAGACACATTGAAACCATACTCACAGAAAACTAGTCAATCTAATCACACTAGGACCACAGCCTTGTCTAACTCAATGAAACCAAGCCATGCCCGTGGGGCAACCCAAGATGGGCGGGTATGGTGGAGAGGTCTGACAGAACGTGGTCCACTGGAGAAGGGAATGGCAAGCCACTTCAGTATTCTTGCCTTGAGAACCCCATGAACAGTATGAAAAAGCAATATGATAGGACACCAAAAGACGAACTCCCTAGGTCATTAGGTGCCCAATATGCTACTGGAGATCAGAGGAGAAATAACTGCAGAAAGAACGAAGGGATGGAGCCAAACCAGAAACAATACCCAGTTGTGGATATGACTGGTGATAGAAGCAAGATCCGATGCTGTACAGACCAATATTGCATAGGAACCTGGAATGTCAGGTCCATGAATCAAGGCAAATTGGAAGTGGTCAAACAAGAGATGGCAAGGGTGAATGTTGACATTCTAGGAATCAACGAACTAAAATGGACTGGTTGGGTGAATTTAACTCAGATGACCATTATATCTACTACTGTGGCCAGGAATCACTCAGAAGAAATGGAATAGCCATCATGGTCAACAAAAGAGTCCGAAATGCAGTACTTGGATGCAATCTCAAAAATGACAAAATGATCTCTGTTCGTCTCCAAGTCAAACCATTCAATATCACAGTTATCCAAGTCTATGCCCAAACCAGTAATACTGAAGAAGCTGAAGTTGAATGGTTTTATGAAGACCTACAAGACGTTTTAGAACCAACACCCAGAAAAGATGTCCTTTTCATAGTAGGGGACTGGAATGCAACAGTAGGAAGTCAAGAAACACCTGAAGTAACAGGCAAATTTGGCCTTGGAATGCAGAATGAAGCAGGGCAAAGACTAATAGAGTTTTGCCAATAAAATGCACTGGTCATAGCAAACACCCTCTTCAAACAACACAAAAGAAGACTCTACACATGGACGTCACCAGATGGTCAACACCAAAATCAGATTGATTATATTCTATGCAGCCAAAGATGGAGAAGCTCTATACAGTCAACAAAAACAAGACCAGGAGCTGATTGTGGCTCAGATCATGAACTCCTTATTACCAAATTCAGACTCAAATTGAAGAAAGTAGGAAAAACCGCTAGACCATTGAGGTATGACCTAAATCAAATCCCTTATGATTATACAGTGGAAGTGAGAAATAGATTTAAGGGCCTAGATCTGATAGAGTGCTTGATGAACTATGGAATGAAGTTCGTGACATTGTACAGGAGACAGGGATCAAGACCATCCCCATGGAAAAGAAATGCAAAAAAGCAAAATGGCTGTCTGGGAAGGCCTTACAAATAGTTGTGAAAAGAAGAGAGGCAAAAGGCAAAGGAGAAAAGGAAAGACATAAGCATCTGAATGCAGAGTTCCAAAGAATAGCAAGAAGAGATAAGAAAGCCTTCTTCAGTGATCAATGCAAAGAAATAGAGGAAAACAACAAAATGGGAAAGACTAGAGATCTCTTCAAGAAAATTAGAGATATCAAGGGAACATTTCATGCAAAGACGGGCTCGATAAAGGACAGAAATGGTCTGGACCTAACAGAAGCAGAAGATATTAAGAAGAGGTGGCAAGAATACACGGAAGAACTGTACAAAAAAGATCTTCACGACACAGATAGTTATGATGATGTGATCACCAGTCTAGAACCAGACATCTTGGAATGTGAAGTCAAGTGGGCCTTAGAAAGCATCACGAGGAACAAAGCTAGTGGAGGTGATGGAATTCCAATTGAGCTGTTTCAAATCCTGAAAGATGATGCTGTGAAAGTGCTGCACTCAATATGCCAGCACATTTGGAAAACTCAGCAGTGGCCACAGGACTGGAAAAGGTCAGTTTTCATTCCAATCCCAAAGAAAGGCAATGCCAAAGAATGCTCAAACTACCACACAATTGCACTCATCTCACATGCTAGTAAATTAATGCTCAAAATTCTCCAAGCCAGGCTTCAGCAATAGGTGAACCGTGAACTCCCTGACGTTCAAGCTGGTTTTAGAAAAGGCAGAGAAACCAGAGATCAAATTGCCAACATCCACTGGATAATGGAAGAAGCAAGAGAGTTCCAGAAAAACATCTATTTCTGCTTTATTGACTCTGCCAAAGCCTTTGACTGTGTGGATCACAATAAACTGTGGAAAATTCTGAAAGACATGGGAATATCAGACCACTTGACCTGCTTCTTGAGAAATCTGTATGCAGGTCAGGAAGCAACAGTTAGAACTGGACATGGAACAACAGACTGGTTCCAAATAGGAAAAGGATTACATCAAGGCTGTGTTTGTCACCCTGCTTATTTAACTTATGTGCAGAGTACATCATGAGAAATGCTGGGCTGGAAGAAACACAAGCTGGAATCAAGATTGCCGGGAGAAATATCAGTAACCTCAGATATGCAGATGACACCACCCTTATGGCAGACAGTGAAGAGGAACTAAAAAGCCTCTTGATGAAAGTGAAAGAGGAGAGCAAAAAAGTTGGCTTAAAGCTCAACATTCAGAAAACGAAGATAAAGGCATCAGGTCCCATCACTTCATGGGAAATAGATGGGGAAACAATGGAAACAGTGTCAGACTTTATTTTTGGGGGGCTCCAAAATCACTGCAGATGGTGACTGCAGCCATGAAATTAAAAGACGCTTACTCCTTGGAAGAAAAGTTATGACCAACCTACCTAGCATATTCAAAAGCAGAGACATTACTTTGCCGACTAAGGTCCGTCTAGTCAAGGCTATGGTTTTTCCAGTGGTCATGTATGGATGTGAGAGTTGGACTATGAAGAAGGCTGAGCGCCAAAGAATTGATGCTTTTGAACTGTGGTGTTGGAGAAGACTCTTGAGAGTCCCTTGGACTGCAAGGAGTTCCAACCAGTCCATTTTGAAAGAGATCAACCCTGGGATTTCTTTGGAAGGAATGATGCTGAAGCTGAAATTCCAGTACTTTGGCCACCTCATGCAAAGAGTTGACTCATTGGAAAAGACTCTAATGCTGGAAGGGATTAGGGGCAGGAGAAGAAGGGGACGACCGAGGATGAGCTGGCTGGATGCCATCACGGACTCGATGGATGTGAGTCTGAGTGAACTCCGGGAGTTGGTGATGAACAGGGAGGCCTGGTGTGCTGCGATTCATGGGGTCGCAAACAGTCAGACACACTGAGTGATTGAGCTGAACTAAACATAGAGATGTTAAGCATGTAGCACTCATTCTATAACCATATTATGCAAAATATTTGCTGAAATTTATAATGGATGCTACTTTCAGGGAAAGTGCTTACAAATACAATTTCTTTCAAGGAGCATGAAAATATATATTCAGTCTTTATCCTTCATTGTTTGTTTATGTATGCTTTTACCTTTATGTGAATTTTGTAATTTCTAAATATTCTTCATTTGGGATGTAGAAATTTTATTATCAGAAACTTTCTCTGTAGCTTCAGGCTAAGTAGATACCTACGGAATATAAAATCAAACTCATTTTAGCTCAAATCCATTAAGAATTCTATGATTCAATGTTCAGTTCTTAGCTCTCTTTCTCATCTTCTGAATATAATTTTGCCTGAGCATATATTTTCATAACTTCTGTGGTTACTTATAGTATTTGCATTTATTTCTTCTGTGTGTTGCTCCAATCATTGAAAGTAACTTGCAAGTTCTTAACCCATAACAGAAGTACTGTCTATTTGTAGGAATAGGGGACATGAGAAGAGGATGAACTAGAACATAATATAATCAGCAGACTCAATTTTATCAGACAGAAAATTAAGAAAAACTTTGAAGTGAGACCAAACCTGAACTTCAATCCTATTTGCAAATGTTTAAATGTAGGCAAGTCTGCTTGCTTTCACACCTGTAAAGAAATTCGAAGATGAGAATACTTGCATCATTGTTTTGTGTTAGTTCTTTTTGAGTGCTGTGTACACTGTCTACTACTGTATACAGCTCAGATGGTAGAGTCTGCCTGCAATGCGAGTTGGACTGGGTTCGATGCCTGGGTTGAGAAGATCTCCTGGAGAAGGGAATGCCTCCCCATTCCAGTACTCTTGGCTGGAGAATTCCATGGACAGAGGAGCCTGGTGTGCTGCAGTCCATGGGGTCACAAAGAGGCAGACACGACTGAGTGACTTTTACTTTCACTTTTTCTTTTTCAGACGGTAAAGCGTCTGCCTACAACAAGGGAAAGCCAGGTTCAATCCCTGGGTTGGAAAGATCCCCTGGAGAAGGAAATGGCAACCCACTCCAGTACTCTTGCCTGGAAAATCCCATGGACTGGTAGGCTCCACAGTCCATGGGGTTGCAAAAAGTCAGACAAGACTAAGCAACTTCACTTTCAGTTCACTTTTCTTTTTGAGTGCATTTGAGAGATTACAGAAAGAAATAGAAAATGTCATGAGTTTAAATTTCAAGTCATGATCAAAGAAAGAGAGAGCTTCTATGATTTCCCTGAAATTCTCTCTTAGCTCTTATTAGCCACAATGCAAAATTTCAGAATATTAGATACAGATTATGAGCCTACAGTTTACTGAATTACAATTCGTAGCTTTTCCATTCCTATAATTAGCAATATAGGGTTTGGATAGCAGTGAGACAATATGGGGAATTTCGATGAATCTATGTGCCTTGAACCCTAGTTCCCTTGAACCTCTTGCTAGGGAAGGAATATTACCTTCCTATTTTAAAGTTAGCTGACCTGTGTTTAATTTTTGCTAATGATTTCACTTGAGCGGTTTCCTCGTAAGCATCTTTCCTCAAAACCTACCTCTAACATCTCTAATTACTACAATACCTATGCATGTCTGCATACTAAATCACTCCAGTCATGCCTGACTCTTTGCAATCCCATGGACAGTACCTCGCCACTAATCATCTGAGTTCTCTCATATCAACCTAAAAGGTTTCTGAAGTGGCAAAAAGCAAGGAGAAAATTTTTAGTTTGGGCTTTGTGTTTTTAGCAATATGATTAATATAAGAAACATATCCTTAAGATAACTAGAACAATGATTTTACATATCACAGTATATTAATCAACCTTCTACTGATGGGCATTTATGCTGTTACTAAACCATTCCTTTAACTACCATACTGAGATGTGTCTTTCTGTTGTTTCATAAGAGAATTCCTCCTTTTTGATGTGATATATCTATAGTTCACCTTTTAATTATTATGCCATTGTATTGAAGCAACTTAGCAGCAGCATTATCTTTTTATCATTTAATTTCTTTGCATTTTTTCCTTTCCCCATTTGTTTTCAAAGTGAATCAAAAACTATTTTATTATTCTATGGTTTCTTCTCTAAAATTACATGAAAGATAGATTAAATTTCTCTTTCAGTAATTCCCCTCACCCTCCTCCTATTTTAAGGAAGTATAATATACATACTGGGAAGCAAATTGTAACAATATCACAACTCCATATATTTTCACTGGTAATCACATTCATGCAATGAGCACCCAGACCAAGAAGCAGCACATTATCATCCTACCAGCAGAACTCTGGAACATTACCATCCTACCAGCAGCACTCTGGATAAAGAAAGTGAAGTTGCTGAGTAGTGTCCAACTCTTTGTGACCCCATGAACTACCAGGCTACCTGGTAGGCTGCTACTAGCCTCCCAGGCTGCTGTCCATGGAATTTTTCAGGCAGTAGTACTGGAGTGGGTTGCCATTTCCTTCTCCAGTGGATCTTCCTGAGCCAGGGATCAAACCTGGGTCTCCTGCATTGCAGGCAGACGTTTTACTGTCTGAGCCACCAGGGAAGCCCAATAATGCTCTGAATAATTCTATTCACTATAATCCTATTTACATTGATCCCTAGAACAATGAAAATAACCTTTACACTATTTCTGCTTTTCAGCATGTACACTAGATTGCCACAATTGTATTTTATACAAATGCACTACATTGTTTCCAGTCTTTTGGATCTCCTCTTTTGTGAAATTCCTCTTTATATCCTCTGCTTCTTTTTAAAGTTCACATTTATATTATATTATAAAATGTTATATTCCATTTTAATAAGTATATATCATTCACTGAATCTTTGCCTGTGTATTCTCTTTTCATGTCTTTTACCATTAGCTCTCTGAGCTAGTGGCTTATTATTTACAATTTAATCAAAACTTTTATCTTCTTTCTAGGTTTTATATAATTTTTGTGTGTCATTAAGCTATTTTCTTATTGGCTTATTAAGAGATTTTACTTATTTTTAATGCAGAGATGTTAAAGATTTGTGTGCTCTTTTTATTATCAATACAAATATAAAGTGATATTTTGCCTTTTAAAAGTAATTCTTCATTTAAGAGACAATAATTGTTAGACTCCATCTCAACAAATACCTCAACTTCAATAGCTCTTAGGTTATGTGACACAGTAAAAAACTTTATTTTCATACTAACATAAAACATTATTTTCATAACTTTTTACACAAATATTTTGCATCTATATAAATGTTTATTTTTATACAATAGCAAATATTCATAATTAAAATATTTATTAATTATGACATATTCTGGCTACAGGTAATCTATATCATGAAGATTTGAAAGAGCAAACTGAGATTTAAGATTAAGAAGCGATTCACTAAATAGAGTCATAGTGAGTTCTTTTTTAATGTTAATATGGCATTTTAATTTTAATATTTGACCTAGTGGCTTCTTTCCATTGTTTCTTTCAAAATATGCGTGTTACATAAAAGTTAAGGGGTTCCCTGGTGGCTCAGATGGTAGAGAATCTGCTTGCAATGCAGGAGATGCAAAAGATAAGCATTTGATCCCTTGGTCAGGCAGATCTCCTGGAGAAGTAAATGGCTACTCACTCTGGTATGCTTGCCTGGATAATCCCATGGACAGAGGAGCCTGGTGGGCTGCAGTCCACGAGGTCACAAAGAGTCAGACACAACTGAGTGAGTAATGACACACAAAAATTATATAAAACCTAGAAAGAAGATAAAAGTTTTGATTAAATTGTAAGCAGAAATATTACTATCATTTCTTGGTTTGTGTGCATGTATTTGCATAAAATAGTTATAATAAAACTCAATTTTATAAATAGTACAGATAAAAATTTATAACTTACCTTTTCCTATTAACAATAAAATGCAAATTTATTTCACTGTGTTAATGGTTGCCTTTATAGAAAGAAATCATTCAAAATTTTAACAGCATAGTTATAATTGCAGTGACATATCTTCAATTAAATAAAGTTTCCCTCAAATACAAACTGTATTTATCTCCAAAGCATTACCTGTAAGATGGTTTCTGATCCAGTAAAATAATTTGAGCTAAAAAAACCCCAGAATCTTTAGAATAGCTAAGAAAAATAATAGTGAGTTGTGATAATCATGGCATAATTATATTACAATAATGTCATAGCAAATTGACAAGGGCAAGTCTTTAGAAATTATGCACATAGGCTTAATTACAAAATTTAAAAAGCTCTGTGTCTTTTCTAATATAAGAAATTATTTAATGTGTATTTATAAATCATGAATGAGTAAATGACTCATGCCTTATAAAGGGTATATAAATGTATGATTTTGTTCTGAATCACAGTTGCTACTGCTTAAATATTTATTTAATTTCCATATTATTTAAGAAATTATTCTATCCTGTTTAGATTGTAAACTTAAACAGAAATGCACTATATGGAAAAGAGGGTAATTTCAGTGTGCCAGGAAATTATGGATTTAACATATCATTCTGTGATCTATAATACTGCACTATGAAGTCTCCAGTAGGTACAGCTCCATCCCTAATAAACATGGACATGTTTAAGGGTAAAGGAAAGGTTAAATTATGTCAGTAACAGGGGGCAAAGGAAGAAGTGACTCTGGAAGATATTCCACCATCTGTTCCTTTTAACTTACCACTTCATCAAAATGGAGGCTCTCTGCAGACAACCGCCATGAATCCCTTAAAAATATTAAGTAAAAGGCAACATATCGCATGAATTCACACTGATTATAGGCCACATTGGTGGCATTTTTTTATTTAGTAAATTTTGTTTTTACTCCTTAGTAATACAGAATATTAATGATAATATTTAGAAAATATAATCTCATAACCTGCAAGTTCACACAAACAAGATGTTAACACAATGTAGTCATAATAAACAAACTCAGTTACTTTAAAGTATTATGACACAAAACCTTACTTTAAAGTATTACCATATAAAACACTGTCATCCTGATATCAAATGTCAGTATTTGATAAGAAAAACCACATACCTCCATATTTAATTTTCCTGTCATCTTTTTAAAATATAAATTTATTTATTTGGAGGCTAATTACTTTACAATATTGTATTGGTTTTGCCATACATTGACATGAATCCACCACAGGGGTACATATGTTCCCCATCCTGAACCTCCCTCCCACCTCCCTCCCCATACCATCCCTCTGGGTCATCCGAGTGCACCAGCCCCAAGCATCCTGTATCATGCATCAAACCTGGACTGGTGATTCATTTCACATATGACAATATACATGTTTCAATGCCATTCTCCCTAATCATCCCACCCTCTCCCTCTCCCACAGAATCCAAAAGAATGTTCTAGACATCTGAGGTTTTTTTTTTTTTTTTTCCTGTCTTGCATACAGGGTTATCATTACCATCTTTCTAAATCCCATATATATGCGTTAGTATACTGTATTGATGTTTTTCTTTCTGGTTTACTTCACTCTGTATAATCGGCTCCAGTTTCATCCACCTCATCAGAACATTAAAATGTGTTCTTTTTAATGGCTGAGTAATACTCCATTGTGTATATGTACCACATTTCTTATCCATTCATCTGCTGATGAACATCTAGGTTGCTTCCAGGTCCTGGCTATTATAAACAGTGCTGCGATGAACATTGGGGTACACGTGTCTCTTTCAATTCTGTTTTCCTTGGTGTGTATGCCCAGCAGTGGGATTGCTGGGTCATATGGCAGTTCTATTTCCAGTTTTTTAAGGAATTTCCACCCTGTTCTCCATTGTTGCTGTACTAGTTTGCATTCCTACCAACAGTCTAAGAGGGTTCCCTTTTCTCCACAACTTCTCCAGCATTTATTGCTTGTAGACTTTTGGATAGCAGCCATTCTGACTGGCATGAAATGGTACCTCATTGTGGTTTGGATTTGCATTTCTCCGATAATGAGTAATGTTGAGCATCTTTTCATGTGTTTGTTAGCCATCTGTATGTCTTCTTTGGAGAAATGTCTGTTTAATTCTTTGGCCTATTTTGTGATTGGGTCTTTTATTTTTCTGGAATTGAGCTGCAGGAGTTGCTTGTATGTGTTTGAGATTAATTCTTTGTCAGGTGCTTCATTTGCTATTATTTTCTCCAATTCTGAAGGATGTTTTTTCACCTTTCTTAAAGTTTCCTTTGTTGTGCAGAAGCTTTTAATTTTAATCAGGTCCCATTTGTTTATTTTTGCTTTTATTTCCAATATTCTGGGAGGTGGGTCATAGAGGATCCTGCTGTGATTTATGTCAGAGAGTGTTTTCCTATGTTCTCCTCTGAGTTTTATAGTTTCTGGTCTTACATTTTGATTTTTAATCCATTTTGAGTTTATTTTTGTGTATGTTATTAGAAAGTGTTCTAGTTTCATTGTTTTTATTATATAAATTTATTGATTTTAATTGGAGGTTAATTACTTTACAATATTGTATTTGTTTTGCCATACATCAACATGAATCCACCACAGGTATACGCGTGTTCTCCATCCTGAACCCCCCTCCCTCCTCCCTCATCGTACCATCCTTCTGGGTTGTTTCAGTGCACCAGCCCCAAGCATCCAGTATCATGCATTGAAACTTACAAGTGGTTTACCAGTTTTTCCAGCACCACTTGTTAAAGAGATTGTCTTTTCTCCATTGTATATTCTTGACTCTTTTGTCAAAGATAAAGTGTCCATAAGTGTGTGGATTTATCTCTGGGCTTTCTATTTTGTTCCATTGATCTATATTTCTGTTTTTGTGCCAGTACCATACTGTCTTGATGACTGTGGCTTTGCAGTAGAGCCTGAAGTCAGGCAGGTAGATTCCTCCAGTTCCATTCTTCTTTCTCAACATTGCTTTGGCTATTAAAGATTTCTTGTATTTCCATACAAATTGTGAAATTATTTGTTCTAGGGCTGTGAAAAATACCATTGGTAGCTTGATAGGGATTGCATTGAATCTATAGATTGCTTTGGGTAGTATACTCATTTTCACTATATGGATTCTTCTGATCCATGAGCACAGTATATTTCTCCATCTATTAGTGTCCTTTTTGATTTCATTCACCAGTGTTTTATAGTTTTCTATATATAGGTCTTTTATTTCTTTAGGTAGATACATTCCTAAGTGTTTTATTCTTTTTGTTGCAATGGTGAATGGAATTATTTCCTTAATTTTTCTTTCTGTTTTCTCATTATTAGTGTATAGGAATGCAAGGGATTTCTGTGTGTTGATTTTATTTCTTGCAACTTTACTATATTCATTGCTTAGCTCTAGTAATTTTCTGGTTGAGTCTTTAGGGTTTCCTATGTAGAGGATTATATCATCTGCAAACAGTGAGAGTTTTACTTCTTCTTTTCCAGTTTGGATTCTTTTTATTTCTTTTTCGCCCTGACTGTTGTGGCAAAAGCTTCCAAAACTATGTTGAATAATAGTGGTGAGAGTCGGCACCCTTGTTGTGTTCAAGTACTCTTAGGAATGAAACCCAAGGCTTGGTGACTACTTATTTTTGTGTCCAACCAATGGGTCTAAGTATTGGTGACCTCATATTGCTCCTAAGGGTAAGAGAATTCTACCTCTATAATACAAACCTCTTCTTGGAATGAATCATTTAAATAAGTTTCGCTCAGAGCACATAAGAGTTATTTTCCAAATCAAGTCTCCAGAATAGAATGCATGTAGTATCTTACACCAGCTTGCTAAAATAAATAAACAAATAAATAAGTGTGCTTAACAAATAGCATGGTGGAAGGATTTAGTATTCGACTTTCATTCATTAATGTCTGGAAAAGATCAAAGAGAAATGTAACTCTGAACACAGTCTATTCCTTTTCAAAACTGACACAGGCCAGTTCACAACAGAATAACTTTAAAATTATAAACAAATTCCCCTTGTCCCAAGTTTCCTGAATCATGCATTTTCAAAACATGCAAAGAAAACAGATGCTGTCGAGTATTTTCTTCCTCTAACACTGATTACGTTCATGTAAACCTCTGTTAAATAAGTCCAGTATATCCTTGAGATACTTGCTTCCTATTTTTACTAGGAATAGCTAAGCTAACACAGTTTTCTAAGGCATCAGTGGAGTCACAATTGTTCAGTGCAAAAATATGTGAGGAATAGGATGAGCAAGGGGCCATGAAATCATATTTAATGGTTAACTGGAGCCTGAACTCTAAACTGCCAATCCCAAGGCAAAAATCAAACAAAATTGAAATCAGTACCATCAATTTACTGCACATAGTTAGAATGTTCCTGTCAACACAGTATTACCCAAGTCTCTATTAATTGTGTGGATTCACTGAAAGGCTGGGATAAATTTCCTTAGTCCCAGATGCATCATCACCACACTGGGGTAAACTGATTTCCCTTTCATAGTGAAAATAGTGCTTCACTGAAGTATAGTTTCAGAGTGAGCACTACTGAGCTGTACTTTAGTCTTGTTTTTCTGTACCTTAAAATACTTTGGAATGTTTGTGTGATTAGTTTATGTTTTTCATTGGATTCTTCAGTATCACATTTCCTTTTTCATACTGGGCATGCATAATTACTTCTATGTTAAGTATAAAATATCAGTGATTATTTTGTTGAAAATAAAAATGACAAATAACTAGGAAATATTTATCCTGCATTTATTCCAGTTTTATTAAAGTATATACACAGAAACATCTTTTATTATTTCATCATAAATGTGTAAAATTCTTAAACACTTTGACATTTCTGTAAACAACACTGTTTTATTCAACTGGTTCGAAGTTGTTTCTTCTAAATTCATAAAATTGTTCATTAAGTTCTATATTATCAACAGACTCCCAAATAAATTTCTTATGTGAATATCTTCCACAAAAGTTTCCCAAATATTATATTTCTTTTGATTAAATACTCAAGCTTCACACATCTTAGAAGTTTAAAGCATAAATAAAAGATGAGTGATTTGTGGCATTGTGTTATTTAGAATTTAAATTACTGGAAGACAAGCATAATATTCCTATAGTTACTAATACACAATCAGTACTGTTTAATATTTATAAACTAAGTTCATAGCTACTTTGCCTAACAGATAAGAATGCATTTTTAGGACATATACTATTTTCTTATCTGCTTCAGAAATGTTTTATCTATGATACAAAACATATTCAGTTAAGTTCAGTCGCTCAGTCAAGTCCGACTCTTTGTGACCCCATGAATTGCAGCACAAGAGGCCTCCCTGTCCATCACCAACTCCTGGAGTTCACTCAATCCCAATCTCTCAATTTATTGCTCCTCCTTCCATTCTCCCTGGGTAATCATAAGTTTGCTTTCTATATCTGTGACTCTATTCCTGTTCTACAAATAAGTTCAACTGTATCATATTTTTATATTGCATATATATGTAATATCATATGATATTTACCTTTCTCTGCCTGACTGATTTCACTCAGTATGACAATCTCTATGTCCATCCATGTCACTGCAAATGGCACTAGTTTGTTCTTTTTTATGATTGAGTAATATTACATCATACACAATATGTACATCTTTATCCATTTATCTCTAAATGGCCATTTAGGTTGCTTCCATGTTCTGGTGATTGTAAATAGTGCTACAATGAACATTCAGTTCAGTTCAGTTCAGTGGCTCAGTCGTGTCTGACTTTTTGCGACTCCATGAATTGCAGCACGCCAGGCCTCCTTGTACATCACCAACACCCGGAGTTCACTCAGACTCATGTCCATAGAGTCAGTGATGCCATCCAGCCATCTCATCCTCTGCCATCCTCTTCTCCTCCTGCCCCCAATCCCTCCCAGCATCAGAGTCTTTTCCAATGAGTCAACTCTTCGCATGAGGTGGCCAAAGTACAGGAGTTTCAGCTTTAGCTTCATTTCTTCCAAAGAAATCCCAGGGCTGATCTCCTTCAGAATGGACTGGTTGGATCTCCTTGCAGTCCAAGGGACTCTCAAGAGTTTTCTCCAACACCACAGTTCAAAAGCATCAATTCTTCGGTGCTCAGCTTTCTTCACAGTCCAACTCTCACATCCACATTAGCTGGCTTAAATTAGATTGAATCTGTGAAATGTTTTGAAGTCTAGAAACCTAAAGAGTAGAATTTACTTGTTGTAAGCATTAGAATAAATCTAAGTCGAGTGATGCTTTATTTAAATGTATTAATAAAGAGAAATATCACCCCCTGCTCAATACTCTATTATTACCATTTCATCATTCTAATTTAAAGCTTTGATTCTGATTAAAATGGAAATACTGACATGAGCAATATTCTTAAACTTATATTTACACTAGAAGGTGAAGGTGAAAATCACTCAGTCGAGTCTGACTCTTTGTGACCCCATGGACTATAGTCCATGGAATTCTCTCGGGCAGAATACTGGAGCAGGTAGAGTTTTCCTTCTCCAGAGGATCTTCCCAACTCAGGGATTGAACCCAGATCTCCCACATGGCAGGAAGATTCTTTACTAGCTGAGCCACAAGGGAAGCCCAAAAATACTAGCATGGATAGCCTATCCCTTCTCCAGCAGAAAGAATCAAACCAGGGTCTCCTTCATTGCAGGTGGATTCTTTACCAACTGAGCTCTGAAGGAAGCCCAGAGTATTAACCTAAAATTCCTAACTGGCCCAAGCACATGTGATTTGATAAATAAGCAAGCGTGAGTGTAAGAAAAATAAATGATATTAATAATCTTTTGAATAGCAAAAGTAGGAATGAAATCAAAACACTAAATTCAGTTCTAGGGTAGACAAAAAAATAAATATTTGTTAAATTTTAAAATCTAGTATGAAACTATACTATTGATCCACAGGCTCAGTCGTTCAGTAGTGTCTGACTCTTTACACCTCCATGAACTGTAGCCCACCAGTCTTCTTTATCCATGGGATTTTCCCAGCTAGAATACTGGAGTGGGTTGCCATTTCCATCTCCATATATCACTGATTTATAGCAAGTTCTTAAGAAATGGGACAGTGCAATTTTTTTTTTTTTTTGGTATTTGGTAGATTGGCAAGAAAATTCTGAGAGCTCTGAAAGATGATTCTTTTGTTGGAATGAAAAGGACTAGAAGAGTGAAGAGGCCAATGGACAAAGCCATTCTGAGGATTAGTGTCACATGTAAAATGCTTTAATGAGGAAAGTGTAAAGCAAATGAAAGAACCAAGGCACAATTACTCTAACCCAAGTACACAAATGTAATGAGAAAAAAAAGTGTAAAAGTTGTTTTATGACACAGGATTCATTTATCTTTTCTAGAGGTAGCCTGCCTGACAGAATGATGGCATAGTGTACTATAGATATCACATCTGAAATATTGTTCTTCAGGGTTAGGACTTTGCCATCTAGAATAGACAATAAGGACTAAATTACCAATAGTCATCACTCAGTTTGACAGAGTCATCACTATTTGAGAGAGAATAACAAAGGAGAGAACCTGCCCTCAGTAGACTCCTCATTGGTCCAGTTGGGGTTCTCATTCCAACAACATTAGGTTGTGCTGGCTTAGGAGTCTGTTTCCTACAAGTGAACATATCTGACAAGTTGCATCTACCATTTGGCCACATTGAGCTCCAATTATGAATAGGTGAAAGGAGATACATTATTGTTTGGGGCATTCATCCTGAATTGCCATGTGGATATTGGGTTCTAAATACAACGTAGGGCAGAGGTAATTTGTCTGCAGTTGAGTCAATTCCCTGGGGCCATCACTTCATATACCATGCCCAGTAATAACTATCAATTAGTAGTTATGATCATAATCCAACAAAGTCAAGACCACTCAGGCCACCCAAAATAGCCATGTTACTGGTTAGAGACAAGAAAATATTATGATAGGTAGTAGAGAAGTAGATGATAATGATCAATTACAACATCAGAACCAGCCTGCTTCAATAACTCAGAAAACTTCGTATTTCCTTTCTAGCCTCCACTGCTTCCATTTTCCCCCTCCTGTCCTAGAATGACATCATACAATAAATAAAGCATCAACATTAAGTTTTGTTTCAAGTTCTATCTTCTACAGAACCCAGACAAAAACATTCCTTAAGAACAAAGAAATATTCATTGCATAATTAATATAAAACAATAGAATCCTCTTTACAAAAGAAGTCACCTGGAATCCTAAGTGGCCTTTTAACTATTGTTCATGTTATAATAGACCTCATTATGAAATCTCCAAAGATTTTTCTAAGGTCAAGAGAAGTGACTGTGTGTGTTGTGTGTGTGTGTGTGTTTCCCTCAGCTCTCTAAAAGTTCATTTAAACTCTTTGTCCCAAGATCTCTGGAAATTATATCCTGATTTAAGGATCAAATCACCGTATTGTAACACTCCTTAATATCATTGCCAACAAAATGTTTAAAGCTGTTCTTAAATATTTAGTGTCAGTATTTTTTATGAATTTAGAATAGAAGGAGTCAGAGAATAGAGAAGAAAAAAAATAAAAGGTGTATTATATAATTTAATGGATAATTTAAAAGAGTATTTCACATAAAACTCAAACTTTTATATGGATAACAGTTGCCTACTATTTGTAACTCTCCCACATAAAATGCTTCATTAATTTCACAAAGTTTCCATACTATCCATGTAGCATTTTGCTGTTATTATCTTTATTATTAGTAATGTTACTTTATTATTCCAATTCCTGTTTAGTGTTTCAATCAGTATATGTAAATCAAGCATAGTATATTATACACTTTCTACTAAATGCTGAATATTCAGTGTTCCTGCCATAGTAGTTTACAAACTCATAAAAACATATGCACTTGGCTTTATTTCATGCTTTTGTTTTATCATATTTGTTTTGTTCAACAGTATATTCTTAATAACCAATATCCAACTTGGCCTATACTATATACTAAAACTATTTATCAAATGCATGAATATATAAATTAAGAATCTGATTTTGTATTTGTTTTGTTATTTTTCCAAATGGATAGCAGTATTTACTGAAAAGTTTTTAAAACTGAAAATCTGAATTTACTCACTATATAACTTCCAATTTTATTATAGGCTTTACATGACTTATAACTTAGTCCATTTCTGCATTCAATGTACTGAATATTATTTTTAAATTAAGAATTATACATCAAGTCAAAATATCAAAGGACATATGAAAATACAAGAGGCTTTTTCAGGCATTGGAAGGATTCATAAAGTTAAGTACAATTTCTTAACACCTACTAGAAAATACATTCTGGCAAAAGATGAAGATACAAAAAGAAAGAGAATAACAGTACATTAAGTGTATTACATCATGCATAGAAGAAAGGTAAAGAAAAGAACCTTAAAAACCTTCTCACAGGCAGCCTGGAGATCAATGAACCCAATTCGATCAGGTGAGTAGAATATTACGGAAGTGAGAAAGGGCAGGAGGGAAATTTGTAGATAGCTGTAGTGATCAAGAGCTTGGAAGACGATTTAGACTAGTGTTAAACTAGAGAATCCATTTGAACTCTATACAAGTGATATTTCCAATAGATGATATAAAGATTTTTAACTTGAATAATTCTAGGAGAAAATATACACTTTCACATTGAGTTCTGGTAGTGAAGTGAACAGAATTTGCAAAATAAAGATCAACTAATGGCATAAAATGTAAAAATAAAGATATAACAGACAATGGAAGATAATTAAATGAAGAGCAGTGGAAGGAATGGAGAAGGCAATGGCACCCCACTCCAGTACTCTTGCCTGGAAAATCCCATGGACTGCAGCCTTCCAGGCTCCTCAGTCCATGGGGACAGTGAGGGTCAGACACGACTGAGTGACTTCACTTTCACTTTTCACTTTTATGCATTGGAGAAGGAAATGGCAACCCACTCCAGTGTTCTTGCCTGGAGAATCCCACGGACGGGGGAGCCTGGTCGGCTGCCATCTATGGGGTCACAAAGAGTTGGACACGACTGAAGTGACTTAGCAGCAGCAGCAACAGCAGTGGAAGGAAGCATTAAGTGTTACAACATTCTATAATGTCAATAAGATTCTATGTTGTGGAAAAAAATAGTTTTATGAAGAATGGCTTCCTTGTGGCTCAGATGGTGAACAATCCACCTGCAATGTGGGAAACCTGGGTTTGATCCCTGGGTTGGGATGATCCCCTGGAGAAGGTCATGGCAACCCACTCCAATATTCTTGCCTGGAGAATCCCATGGACAGATAAGCCAGGTGGGCTGCAGTCCACTGGGCCGCTAAGAGTCAGACACAACTGAGTGACTTCACTTTCACTTTTCACTTTCATGCCCTGAAGAAGGAAATGGCAACCCATTCCAGTGTTCTTGCCTGGAGAATCCCAAGGACAGGGGAGCCTGGTGGGCTGCTGTCTATGGGGTCACACAGAATCGGACATGAATGACGTGACTTAGCAGCTGCAGCAGCATGTGCGTATTATCATCATCTAAATATGTTTACACACCACAACATAAATAGTCTTGTTTAAGCCTGACAACAAAATGTGTTGTCAAAACAAAGTGAAATTAGAGATGTATTGTCTCCTTCTAGAAATAATTTATTGTTATTCATTATTATGAACAACTATAAAATGCTACTAAAAATATCATATTGTGTTCACTAAATTACATAATTCTTGTTATTTAAATTCTATGTATTTAACTAAATAATCTAATGAGGAACTGACTCTGCTGTCTTAAGTCTTATTGTTACTGTTGTTCAGTCAAGTTGTGTCTGAATCTTCTGTGTTGCTATGGACTGGAGCTAGCCAGGCTTCTCTATGAATGGGATTTCCCAGACAAGAATACTGGAATGGGTTGCATTTCCTTCTCCAGAGAATCTTCCTAAACCAGAGATTGAAGCCATGTCTCTTGATTGGCAGGCAGATTCTTTACCATTGAGTCACAGGTTAAGCCCCATCTTTTTATATATATTATTGCTATTATCATTGCCATTATTACTTGGGTGCTATGGATATAATTCCATTCATAATTGATTGCACATTAAAATATTCAAGTAAGTGAAACACTCTTATAAGCATTTTTTCCTGGCACAATATGTACAAAAAGAGATGCAAGTTATGAAATTAGCTTTTGGTGTGCCAATTCCCTTTAGCAAAGCAAGCAGCCTGTCTCCCTTTTCTGTAATGACCATTTTTAAGTATATATTACTAAACTGAGTAAACTTAAAATAATTATGTTTTACATTTTCATATATAAATGATTTGGGAGAATGGCATTCTATCATGTATACTATCATGTAAGAATTGAATCGCCAGTCTATGTCTGACGCAGGATACAGCATGCTTGGGGCTGGTGCATGGGGATGACCCAGAGAGATGTTATGGGGAGGGAGGTGGGAGGGGGGTTCATGTTTGGGAACACATGTAAGAATTAAAGATTTTAAAATTAAAAATATATATATAAATAAATAAATTTAAAAAAATAAATAAAAAATAAAATAAAATAAAATTTGATCTGTGCTAAGTACAAAATTTAAGTCAACTTTAAAAAATATAAGATTGTCACAGGATAAAAATGTAAAAATAATGTATTGAAAGGAACAAAACCTAGAATTCCATATGTTAAAGGTATTTAATCTTAATTGGAGATATTTTAGCTCTACATTTTTTCATACATTTAGGTTTCTTTGTTTTTTAAAATGTACTTTTCTTATTGTGATGACATAAAGTAATATGATGACAAAAGTAAAGACAATGAAGACATCAGCAAAGCTCAACCAAAGGAATACCACCTGATTAAGTGATGTACCGGACTCTAGCTGGAACAGGATATCCTCTTTAATTTTGTTTTCAATAAATGATACTTTACTATTTTGTTTCATGTCATTTGCTTTTGCTACAAATATATAGAGAAAATCCAAAAATTATTGACTTCAAGAAACTAATATAAATAAAGTCACATAATGCAGAACGATCAGGAAAGCCTCAGGAATACAAAGAAGAAAGGTTGTGTAAATACTGAAATCTTAATCTCCACAAGTCACAAGAAGTGACTTGTAAACTGAAGTTTTATTGCAGGGGTGATAAAGGGAAGAGTGAGGTTAATCACTAAGATCATTTCAGGCTGAGTGACAGCCCAGAGACATCAGAGGCTGTGCATTTGCTTATCTTCCCCTAGAGAAGGGAATGTCTACCCACTCCAGTATTCTGGCCTGGAGAAGTCCATATAGTCCATGGAGTTGCAAAGAGTCGGACATGACTGAGTGACTTTCACTTTCACTTCACATGCTGACAACATGAATTTGAGGGTAAATCATTCATATCATAGACAAAAGAGTCTGATTGTTAGTTTATAAATGATCATGCACACTATATTTAGGAGGTTCAGTTCAATTCAGTCGCTCAGTCGTATCTGACTCTTTGCGACCCCGTGAATCGCAGCACGCCAGGCCTCCCTGTCCATCACCAACTCCGGGAGTTCACTCAGACCCACGTCCATCGAGTCAACGATGCCATCCAGCCATCTCATCCTCTGTCGTCCTTTTCTCCTCCTGCCCCCAATACCTCCCAGCATCAGAGTCTTTTCCAATGAGTCAACTATTTGCATGAGGTGGCCAAAGTACTGGAGTTTCAGCTTTAGCATCATTCCTTCCAAAGAAATCCCAGGGCTGATCTCCTTCAGAATGGACTGGTTGGATCTCCTTGCAGTCCAAGGGACTCTCAAGAGTCTTCTCCAACACCACAGTTCAAAAGCATCAATTCTTTGGCGCTCAGCCTTCTTCACAGTCCAACTCTCACATCCGTACATGACCACAGGAAAAAACATAGCCTTGACTAAACAGACCTTAGTCGGCAAAGTAATGTCTCTGCTTTTGAATATGCTATCTAGGTTGGTCATAATTTTTCTTCCAAGGAGTAAGCATCTTTTAATATCATGGCTGCAGTCACCATCTGCAGTGATTTTGGAGACCCAAAAAATAAAGTCTGACACTCTTTCCCCATCTATTTCCCATGAAGTGATGGGACCAGATGCCATGATCTTCGTTTTCTGAGTGTTGAGCTTTAAGCCAACTTTTTCACTCTCCACTTTCACTTTCATCAAGAGGCTTTTTAGTTCCTCTTCACTTTCTGCCATAAGGGTTGTGTCATCTGCATATCTGAGGTCATTGATATTTCTCCTGGTAATCTTGATTCCTGCTTGTGCTTCTTCCAGCTTAGTGTTTCTCATGATGTACTCTGCATATCAGTTAAATAAGCAGGGTGACAATATACAGCCTTACATACTCCTTTTCCTATTGAAACCAGTCTGTTGTTCCATGTACAGTTTTTAGAATGTTAGATAAAGGGAATAAAGTTTTCATGAAGAAATATGAGAAGAGATAGTGCATTTCAAGTTGTATAAAGAACATCTGAGCAGGGATATGACAGATTCTGAGGCTTTGAGATTAATAAAAGGAAATAATTGCCTGATGAGTAGCAAAAAATGATGATATTGTTGGAAATCAAAGGAATTTGGAAACAATAAGATAGTGGAATTTATAGTATGGATGAATCTGAATTTCAAAGGTAAAGGAGAAAAGGAGTTTAGGAGGACCCAAGGCTGTGATTTGATTGCAGAATGCAAAATGGGAGAATATGGAATCAGATAATATGACAGTCTCATCTCCCCACTTTAGCTGAGGATACCATGCCAAAGAGGAAGCAGTTTCACAGGTTTGGAACTCAAGAAGGAAGTTTGGGTTGGAAAGAAAGATCATATAATCATGCATACATTGGTGATATTTAGATATGAGCATGTAGCTTCCCACATGGCTCTAGTGGTAAAAAACCCACCTCCCAATGCAGGAGAAGTAAGGAACATGGGTTCATTCCCTGGGTCAGGAAAATCCCCTGGACGAGGGCACGACAAGCCACTCCAATATTCTTGCCTAAAGAATCCTATGAACAGAGAAGCCTGGCATGCACGACTTAGCATGCATACATGCACATAGTAGAAAATAAGATGACTGAAGAGAAATTCTGCTGAACTCAACCATTCAAACAGGGATTGAAGGAAAAGAAGTCCACAAGAAGTGGGATAAGGAACAACAGAGATTAAGGGTTAAAAACGCTGTCACAAAAGTCAAAATTACAATTTCTGAAAGAGATGGGAGTATTAAATGTTGCCAGAAATTCAGAAGAGATCATATACATTAAGAATTGTCTGCTGCATTGGCCACCAGAAGATTATTAATAACCCCAAATTGTCTTGTAATGAAATCATGGTTATTAATGAATAACTATGTAGACTTAGTATTGAATGGCAGGTGATGAAGTATATTCATCGATTGACAAGATTATCTTCTGAAAATCTCAGTTAGGGAAGGGAAGGTGAGAGATGAGATACTGGACTGTTAATTCAGTTAAAGTGATAGTATTTGTATTTGTATAGCATACTGAAGAAAATGGTGGAGGGATTTAGAAAGACATCCTCTAAATGTGAGTATTTAGGGACATATGTAGGGAGCTTATTAAAAAAGAAAAAAAATACATCATATTTTCTTTACATCATACAATGAAATAAAACTTATTAGGGAAACCATTGAAAATTGTACTTGAGTTAAATGTGCTGATGAAATCATTTCAGTATTTAATTTAGGAAGCGAAAGATGAGCCTGCCTATGCAAACGTATTTTTAGCACTGCATTTTCTTCTTTAAGGGGTAAATTCAATTCTTGATTAAGAAATGTAAAACATGAACTTGAACTTACTTGCCCTGCCATTCTACACATATCTAATGCTACCATGGACCACAGAATTTTACTGACACCTAGAACACAAATTTTCTAGCAGGTTCATGGCTGGGCCTCTTATCTAACATCAATAGTAATGTTCTTTGCAGCTGACTATAAAAGTTTCCAAGTTACACAGTTTTTCCTTGATCACTTTGGCCTAATTTCTCCTAGATGCCACTATGCACACCACAGGGTATTAACAGAACCCAATGACTCTTATGAAACCCAAATAAAATGGCTTCTTGCTAGAGGCAACTAGCCTGAGATATCCAAACTACTCGATGTTTCTCCAGGTTATCTGTTAGACTTTGGGGACAACTATTTCCGCTTGTATCTTAAATTTAATTGCAATAGAGCAATTGGGATGTCCTTTCTAAAAGGAGACAAAGTTGAGTTTTTCATTTTGTTTACATTAGAGAAATTTAAGGATATATACAGAACATCATGTAATTTAGAAGGAAGATGGAGGTATTAACTACAGGGAAGGATCACAAAGAATACTGTCTATAGATGGAAAAGAATGACTTACGTAAAGCTCCAATTTATTGGCTAGTTTGCTTGTTTTAGTTTGTTTTTGATGAAGTGGTGATGCATTTGAGAATGATAGAGTGATTGTAGGATAGAAGAATTGAGTAAATAATATTAAATACTTTGAATGGCTTTTTGAAACAGGGTAGGGAAAACTGAGGAGCATTATATTACAAAGTGCTAAGTGCTGAGGCAAGTTAGGAAAAATGAATACAATGTATCACTTCATTAGACCCTGCCTGTGTGCAGGAATGAGTCTTGGAGGTGGGTTTTGTAGGTAAAAGTACTGGTATGCTTCTGTATTTGTTTCTTTCTTTCTTTTTTTTAACTGAGTTTAGGGTTTGTTTTGGAGAAGGCGATGGCATCTCACTCCAGTACTCTTGCCTGAAAAATCCCATGGACGGGGGAGCCTGGTGGGCTCTCGTCTATGGGGTTGCACAGAGTCAGACACGACTGAAGTGACTTAGCAGCAGCAGCAGCAGCAGCAGGGTTTGTTTGGGGAGATACCTCTATAGAGAGCAAAGGAGCTAAGGATAATATAGGGTCAGAGCTGGAAAATGTGATCTAGACCAATTTGGGAAATAAAAATAAAGATTAAGTTTGTATGGACCTAACAGAAGTAGAAGATATTAAGAAGAGGTAGCAAGAATACACAGAAGAACTGTACAAAAAAGATCTTCACGACCCAGATAATCATGATGGTGTGATCACTAATCTAGAGCCAGACATCCTAGAATGTGAAGTCAAGTGGGCCTTGGAAAGCATCACTATGAACAAAGCTAGTGGAGGTGATGGAATTCCAGTGGAGCTCTTTCAAATCCTGAAAGATGATGCTGTGAAAGTGCTGCACTCAATATGCCAGCACATTTGGAAAACTCAGCAGTGGCCACAGGACTGGAAAAGGCTAGTTTTCATTCCAGTTCCAAAAAAAGGCAATGCCAAAGAATGCTCAAACTACCACACAATTGCACTCATCTCACTTGCTAGTAAAGTAATGCTCAAAATTCTGCAAGCCAGGCTTCAGCAATACATGAACCGTGAACTCCAGATGTTCAAGCTGGTTTTAGAAAAGGCAGAGGAACCAGAAATCAAATTCCCAACATCCACTGGATCATGGAAAAACTGAGAGAGTTCCAGAAAAACATCTATTTCTGCTTTATTGACTATGCCAAAGCCTTTGACTGTGTGGACCACAATAAACTGTGGAATATTCTGAGAGAGATAGGAATACCAGACCACCTGACCTGCCTCTTGAGAAATGTGTATACAGGTCAGCAAGCAACAGTTAGAACTGGACATGGAACAACAGACTGGTTCCAAATAGGAAAAGGAGTACCTCAAGGCTGTATATTGTCACCCTGCTTATTCAATTTATATGCAGGGTACATCAGGAAAAATGCTGGACTGGAAGAAACACAAGCTGGAATCAAGATTGCCGGGAGAAATATCAATAACCTCAAATATGCAGATGACACCACCCTTATGGCAGAAAGTGAAGAGGAACTAAAAAGCCTCTTGATGAAAGTGAAAGAGGAGAGTGAAAAAGTTGGCTTAAAGTTCAACATCCAGAAAATGAAGATCATGGCATCTGCTCCCATCACTTCATGGGAAATTGATGGGGAAACAGTGGAAATAGTGTTAGACTTTATTTTTGGGGGGCTCCAAAATCACTGCAGATGGTGATTGCAGCCATGAAATTAAAAGATGTTTACTCTTTGGAAGAAAAGTTAAACAATATGTATAGAGGTATACAAATAATGCAGACTCAAGTCCTATTATATCACTAATAATATAACATCAAATGTAAAATGGTCTGAATGTATCAGCTGTATAGCTAGAAGACAGCTATTGAGAAGATGGATCGAAAAATATGACCCAACAATATGTTGATGGCAAGAAACTCTCTTCACATATAATTACATAGGAGGTTGAAGTAAAATAATGAAAAAAAATATTCAGCTCAGTTCAGTTGCTCAGTCGTGTCCAACTCTTTGTGACCCCATGAATTGCAGCATGCCAGGCCTCCCTGTCCATCACCAACTCCCGGAGTTCACCCAGACTCATGTCCATCGAGTGGCTGATGCCATCCAGCCATCTCGTCCTCTGTCGTCCTCTTCTCCTCCTTCCCCCAATCCCTCCAAGCATCAGAGTCTTTTCCAATGAGTCAACTCTTTGCATGAGGTAGCCAAAGTGTTGGAGTTTAAGCTTTAGCATTATTCCTTCCAAAGAACACGTTAATCAAAGAAAGCCAAAGAGGTTATCTTAATAGCAAATAAATTTGGCTTCAGAGCAAAGAAAGTCACTGAGTGGAGAGAGAGATTACATCATGTAAAAATTGTCAATCCATCAGAAAAATGGGGAAATCTTATGTGGGCATGGACTCAGTCATAGAGACGAGAAATATGCAGAGCAAAATCTGATTGAACTGAAAGGAGAAATACAGATGCCCATATTTGGTTAAAGTTACAGATTTTCATAGTCCTTTCAAAACCATTGATAAGAGAGCTAGAGAGAGATTCATTCAGTAATTATATAGAAGATCTCAAGGACACATTTCATCACCAGGATCCAGTCAAAATTCACAGAACCCTAAATAAAAATGAGCAGAAGATATATTCAAGTATTGACAAATTTAAAATATGACACACTGTATCTGGGCCATAAAACAACCTCAAAAAACTTACAAGAATTGAAATCATACAAAATGTGTTCTCTATCCACAGTGAAATTAAATTATTAATCAACAGTAAGATTATAAGGAAATCTCAAAATACTAAACAATAGGTCTAATTCATTCACATGTCAAAGAGAAAATATTTACAGAAGTAGTTTAGGGGCTTCTTTGATGACTCAGACAGTAAAGAATCCACCTGCAATGCAGAAGACCCAGGTTTGATCCCTCAGCCAGGAAGATCCCCTGAGGAAAGAAAGGCTATCCACTCCAGATTCTTGCCTGGAGAATCCCATGGGCAGAGGCTGGTGTACTACAGTCCATGGAATCACAAAGAGTCAGACACAAATAAGCACACATGAAATACTTGGCAATAACAGACAATGAAAATATATCAAATGGCAGAGATAAGGTTAAAGCAGTCTTGAGAAGAATATTTAAAACAAAGTACATACACTAAAAAGAATAGCCCACCATGCATATAGAGCCATTTTAATATCAAAAAATGAAAGGTTTCCAAGCCCCTGCCTCCAGCTTTTGCTCCAGCCTGTGTCCCCATCATGATGGAGAAACTTCTAGCAGCAAATTCCAGAAACCCATGCTCACTGGACCCCATATCCCTGCTGGCTCTAGCAGCCAGACTGCACCTTCCTTGACAAGCAGAGCAATGAAGCATAAGAACCAGGTCTAGAAATTGAGGGGAACTTGAGACAGTTTTTTGATCATCTTTGTGTAGAGGAAGAAGTGCAGCAAGGGAAAAATCCAGACTCCACATTACCATTCAGGCAGTACAGCCTGGATCCAGCAAAATAACCAGGCCAGTATCAGCCCTGGGACTGTCTGAGGCTATTCACAAGGCCACAGGCCTGTTGCTAGCAGAAGGTACCAAAGGGAAGATTGGCCTCAACAAGTCTCCTGAAACCCCCAGCAGCCACCACCTGCACTATTAGCCTTCAGCATTCCTAGCTCCACCACACCCATCACCTCAGTGCCCTGGCCACCAGCGGTGCTGGTGAATATTTTGGATACTACCCTGTTATCAAAGTTTGCCAACAAATGTCTATATAGTCAGAGCTATGGCTTTTTCAGTAGTCATGTATGGATGAGAGAGTTGGACTATAAAGAAAGGTGAGTGACAAAAAGTACATGTTTTTGGACTGTGGTGTTGGAGAAGACTCTTGAGAGTTCCTTGGACTGAAAGGAGATCAAACCAGTCAATCCTAAAGGAAATCAGTCCTGGGTATTCATTGGAAGGACTGATGCTGAAGCTGAAGCTCCAATACTTTGGCCACCTGATGTGAAGAACTGACTCAGTAGAAAAGCTATTGATGCTGGGAAAGATTGAAGGCAGGTGGAAAGGGGAATGACAGAGGATTAAATGGCTGGATGGCATCACCAACTCAATGGGCATGAGTTTGTGTAATCTCTGGGAGTTGGTGATGGATAGGGAGGTCTGGCGTGCTGCAGTTCCTGGGGTTGCAAAGAGTCGCACATGACTGAGTGACTTAACTGAGCTAAATGCCTTTAACAAATGGGCATTTTGCAGCTATTTTTGCCTGGGCTGCATCTTATTATTACTATTTTTTTCCTAAATGTGCCCTGTGCTCAGTCACTCAATGGTGTCTAAATTTTTGTGAGCCCATGGACTGCAGACTGCCAGAATCCTCAGTCCATGAAATTTTCCAAGCAAGAATGCTGGAGTGGGTTGCCATTTCTTCTTGAAGGATATCAAGCCCGTGTCTCCTACATCTTTCTCTTAATAGAGTCTTTCAAAAATTCGACATCATTTTTTCTTGCTGTGGATTATGTCACACTTTTAAAGTTTCATTACAAAATTCCAAATTAATAATTACATTGAAGACTCCACTATTTTTCCAACTACAAATATTAGGTGCTGTCTTATTTTTGAATGTGTTTTCATCATCAGAGTAAATAGAAGAAAATAAAAATAAAACAGGCGTGTTCCTTATTCCATGAGAAACTAAGAAAATGAGCTGTTTTTGTTGAAGGAACACCCCATACTTCAAGGTAAAAGAGATTCTGTTCTATCACAGGTCTGGTTATGCTCAGCTCGCAAGAAATGCAAAATATCCTCAGAAGGAGGCAATATCAACATTATTTTTTTCCAAAGCCTCAGAGAAACTTTGGCCAATTTATAATGGTTTAGCTCAGTTCAGTTCAATTCAGTCACTGAGTCATGTCTGACTCTTTGTGACCCCATGGACTGCAGCACGCCAGGCCTCCCTGTCCATCACCAATTCCTGGAGTTTACTCAAACTCATGCCCATTGAATTGTTAATGCCTTCTAACCACCTCACCTTCTGTTATCCCCTTCTCCTCCAACCTTCAGTCTTTCCCAGCATCAGGGTCTTTTCGAATGAATCAGCTCTTCGCATCAGGTGGCAAAAGTATTGGAGTTTCAGCTTCAACATCAGTCTTTCCAATGAATATTCAGGACTGATTTCCTTTAGGAAGGACTTGTTGGATATCCTTCAGTTCAAGTGACTCTCAAGAGTCTTCCCCAGCACTACAGCTCAAAAGTATTAATTCTTCGGTGCTTAGCTTTCTTTATAGTCCAACTCTCACATCCATACATGACTACTAGAAAAACCATATCCTTGACTACACGGAACTTTGTTGGCAATATAATGCCTCTGCTTTTTAATATGCTATCTAGGTTGGTGATAACATTTTTTTCCAAGGAGTAAGTGTCTTTAATTTCATGGCTGTAGGCACCATCTGCAGTGATTTTGGAGCTCAAATAAATAAATAAAGTTTCTCACTGTTTCCATTGTTTCACCATCTATTTGCCATGAAGTGATGGGACCAAACGCCATGATTTTAGTTTTTTGAATGTTGAGCTTTAAGCCAACTCTTTCATTCTCCCCTCTCACTTTCATCAAGAGGCTCTTTAGTTCTCCTTTGCTGTCTGCCATAAGGGTGGTATCATCTGCATATCTGAGGTTATTGATATTTCTCCTGGCAATCTTGATTCCAGCTTATGCTTCATCCAGCCCTCATTTCTCGTGATGTGGTGATAATATACAGCCTTGACATAGTCCTTTTCCTATTTGGAATCAGTCTATTGTTCCACGTCCATTCCAACTGTGGCTTCCTGACCTGCCTACGGATTTCTCAAGAGGCAGGTCAGGTGATCTGGTATTTCCATCTCTTTCCGAATTTTCCACAGTTTGTTGTGATCTACATAGTCAAATGCTTTGGCATAGACAATGAAGGAGAAATTCTGGAACTCTCTTGCTTTTTCAATGATCCAGTGGATGTTGTCAATTTGATCTCTGGTTTCTCTGCCTTTTCTAAAACCAGCTTGAACATCTGGAAATTCATGGTTCAGATACTATTGAAGCCTTACTTGGAGAATTTTGAGCATTACTTTGCTAGCATGTGAGATGAGTGCAATTGTGCAGTACTTTCAACATTCTTTGGCATTTCCTTTCTTTGGGATTGGAATGAAAACAACTTTTCCAGTTCCATGGCCACTGCTGAATTTTCCAAATTTGCTGGCATGTTGAGTGCAGCACTTTCACAGCATCATTTTTTAGGGTTTGAAATAGCTCAACTGGAATTCTATCACCTCCACTAGCTTTGTTCATAGTGATGATTCCAAAGGCCCACTTGACTTTGCATTCCAGGATGTCTGGCTCTAGGTGAGTGATCATACCATTGTGTTATTCTGGGTTGTGAAGATCTTTTTTGTACAGTTCTTCTGTGTATTCTTGCCATTTCTTAACATCTTATGCTTCTGTTATGGCAACACCATTTCTGTCCCTTCTGAGCCAATCATTGCATGAAATATTCCCTTGGTATCTCTAATTTTCTTGAAGCACTCTTTCCCATCCTATTGTTTTCCTCTTCTTCTTTGCACTGATCACTGAGCCAAGCTTTCTTATCTCTTCTTGCTATTCTTTGGAAGTCTGCATTCAAATGGGTATATATAATGGTTTAAGGGGCCCTGTAGTGATGACTGGGGCTTCCCTGGTGGCTCAATGGTAAAGAATTTGCCTGTAATGCAGGATACCCATGTTCCATCCCTGGGTGGGGAAGAGCACCTGGAGGAGGGCATCGCAGCCCACTCTAGTACTCTTGCCTAGAAAATCTCATGTACAGAGGAGCCTGGAGGGCTACAGTCCATAGGGTCACACAGAGCTGGACATGACTGAAGCAACTAAGCAGCAGCAGCAGCTAATGAAGTTTATAATGTTATTTGTTGCATCTTCAGTTAAAAGATATCAATGTAGTACTGTTTTCAATGAACTTTGCCTCCACAACAGTGGAGTCTGTAAAGAACAAAATCTCAGAATTGGGACTTATTACTATAAACCATTTTTCTGAATGTTGAGCCTTAAGCCAACTCTTTCACTCTCCTCTTTCACTTTCATCAAGAGGTTCTTTAGTTCCTCTTCACTTTCTGCCATAAAGGTAGTGTCATCTGCATATCTGAAGTAATTGATATTTCTCCCAGCAGTCTTGATTCAAGCTTTTGCTTCATCCAGCCTGACGTTTCTCATGATGTACTCTGCATAAAAGTTAAATAAGCAGGATGACAATATATAGCCTTGACATACTCCACTTCATATTTGGAACCAGTCTGTTGTTCCATGTCCAGTTCTAACTGTAGCTTCCTGACCTGCATACAGATTTCTCAAGAGGCAGGTCAGGTTGTCTGGTATTTTCATGTCTTTCAGAATTTTCCAGTTTATTGTGATCACAATGAAAGTGAAAGAGGAGAGTGAAAGTGTTGGTGTAAAGCTCAACATTCAGAAAACTAAGATCATGGCATTTGGTCCCATCACTTCGTGGCAAATAGATGAGGAAACAGTAGCAGACTTTATTTTGGGGGGCTCCAAAATCACTGCAGATGGTGAATGCAGCCATGAAATTAAAAGCCATTTATTCCTTGGAAGGAAAGTTATGACCAACCTAGGCAGCATATGAAAAAACAAAGACATTACTTTGCCAACAAAGGTCCATCTAGTCAAAGCTATGGTTTTCCAGTAGTCATGTACAGATGTGAGAGTTAGGCTATACAGAAAGCTGAGCACTGACGAATTGATGCTTTTGAACTGTGGTGTTGGAGAAGACTCTTGAGAGTCCTTTGGATTGCAAAGACATCAAACCAGTCCATCCTAAATGAAATCAGTCCTGGGTGTTCTTTGGAAGGATTGATGTTGAAGCTGAAACTCCAATACTTTAGCCACCTGATGTGAAGAGCTGACTCATTTGAAAAGACCTTGATGTTGGGAGAGACTGAAAGCAGGAGGAGAAGGGAATGGCAGAGGATGAGATGGTTGAATGGCATCACTAATTCAATGAACATGAGTTTGAGTAAACTCCAGGAATTGGTGATGGACAAGGAGGCCTGGCATGCTGCAGTCTATGGGGTAGCAAAGAGTTGGACACAACTGAGCTACTGAACTGAACTGAATTGAACCATGAACTAGAAAATTAGTAAGTGTAGATAGTAGATGAAATAATACTAAGAGAAATCTTTCAAGTTATTTTTATGATTTCTTATTATTTAGATTAGAGTTACATATATATATGTATATATATATGTATATACATATGTACCTATCTTAAGCCTTGTGTTCCTTCAAAATAATAATGGATCTTCATTATTCACAGATTACCTATTTGCAAATTCATCTATTTGCTAAAATTTATTTGTAAAACCAAACCAACACTTGGCGTGTTTCCATGTTTATTCATGGACATGCACAGAGGGGCAAAATCTCTGAGCTTCCCTAAGCACACCTTCCTAGCCAAGACTGAAAATGATAACACTCTACTTTAGCCCTATACTATAAGCAATTTTTCTTTTCTGGGGGGGGGGGTCTATTTAGTGCCAGTTTTCCACATTTTTCTATTTTTTTCTGTTGGTAATTTCTCTAGTGTCTTAAGCACAAGATATGTTTTTGATATCCATTGATGAAACCCACATCCATGACAGCAGGGGATAAAATATAACCCCACAGAGTTTATGTAACTTGCTCAGCTTCCACTGCTGGAGTTGAGATTTAAATTCTCTTGCATTTTCAGCTCCTATGTTATACAAATGTTAATAAGCACCACTAGAAGAGAGACACTGACCTCTCAAGTGATGAACTATTTTGATCATTCTAAATAAAATGAATGGAAACTGAAATTAGAAAAGAAAAACATTTTATCTTTTTACAATTTGCCACAACATGAATTCATTTTAGGTGCAATGTATTGATTTTAGGAAAATAAGTAACCTTAGGCATTTTTATATTCCCAGAATTATTGGAGTAATTTTGACTATGTATTATTGATTTTAAGTGGATTTCAGTTTAAAAATCAGCAATTATATGAATAATTTTACTATTTTGTTTTGTTATGTTTACATTGGATGTTTAACATACTATTTCACCTTAAATTAAACATATTAAATATAAATCTAACATACTATGTTCATCACTATGAGTCAAATACTTGCTAAGATATAAAATGATTTTTATAAAAAACAAAGTTATTCTGAGCATAAATCAAATTTCGTTCCACATCTCTACTCAGTTTAATAAAGACTTACCAAGCATGCTAAGAATTGGTGAGGTGGTTTACTAGCAGAAAACAATAGATATACAATTCCCTTATTTATTTAGAAGATAACTTTGCTTTTTATCAGGGGCTTCCCTGGTGGCTCAGACAGTAAACAGTCTGCCTGCAGTGCAGGAGACTCGGGTTCAATCCCTGGGTCAGGAAGATTGCCTGGAGAAGGAAATGGCAGCCTACTCCATTTTTCTTGCCTGGAGAATTCCATGAACAGAAGAGCCTGGCAAGCTACAGCCCATGGGGTTGCAAAGAGCTGCACATGACTTTACTTGCTTTCTTTCATGAAAGTAATTTCATGGACATATGCCTTGAACCAATATATTATTTTTTCAGCAGAATAACAAAGAAAAAACAAGATACATTAAATCAATTTTAGTTTTAAGTTCTGCAAAAAGAATGATCTTCCTTCAGAAAATCATGACCTATAATTTCCATTATTAATAAGTTATATGTTGAGGATGAGTCAGTTCTGTTTAGAAATTATGTTTGACCTCTAAACATCTTCGTCTATAGGTTAAGTAAAATATTAATGACATATGACCTAACTATATTTTATGATCTAGTTTATGAAAATATGTTTAACTTCAAACATCTTAAATTACTAAGAACCCTTAAATTATGGATATGAATCTCCAGTGGTGTAAAAATTCACTGTATGTGTAATTGTAAATGTATTCTAAATTTTAGAGCAAAACCATGTCATAGTGCTCTGATTGTCTTCTGAAAAGATGAAGACATTGCACAGAACTGCTAATGTCCTACCAAGTAGTTACAGAAATTTTGATATAATCCTAATTTCTTCTATATTAACTTTTTAATTATATATACAAGTATACTACTACTACTACTAATACTACTAAGTCGCTTCAGTCATGTCCGACTCTGTGCGATCCCATAGACGGCAGCCCACCAGGCTCCTCCGTCTCTGGGATCTTCCAGGCAAGAATACTGGAGTGGGTTGCCATTTCCTTCTCCAATGCATGAAAGTGAAAAGTGAAAGTGAAGTCGCTCAGTCGTGTCCGACCCCTAGCGACCCCATGGACTGCAGCCCACCAGGCTCCTCTGCCCATGGGATCTTCCAGGCAAGAGCACTGGAGTGGGGTGAAATCGCCTTCTCCAATATATATACAAGTATACATAGTGGTAAATCCGATCTACCCCAACACCCTACAATACTACTTGTTTCTGACAACAAGAGACAAGGTTGTCATTGTAAGACAAGTTTGTCTTACGCGTTCTGAGAAAATTAGAGGTACTTTTGTTAACTTCTGTGGTGAAGGATGTTGGTGTGTGTATGGAGGGTGCATGCAGGGAGAATAAATAAAGCTTATGCATTATTTAGAAGAATATAGTTTCTCCTGAAAGTAACCTATATTAGGTTTCACCTCAAACTTTGAAATAGCCCCAAATTTCAAACTTAGAGTGAATTGAACACATACAGAGGGAAAGATTGCAGGTGAAAAATCTATGAACTTATACTTACCTGGGTCCCAAGAAACCACTGATTATCTGAGATGTCTAATATCACCAGCAGCAGCTTCCTTTTTTTGATGGTGAAACCTTGAGGTGAATTAGCAGACCTGATGCTCTGATTAGGAATATTTTCCAGTAAAACATGTCTACAGAACATAAACTGCCATCATGATGAGAAAAGGAATAGATATTTTACAGCACAGTGGGCCTCGGCTGGAAACTGCCTTATAACACACACTTCAGAAATGTGTATGGATATTTTTTGGGGACATTGCTTGATTTAGTTGACTGTGTAGAGAGAAGCTAGAAAATTTCAAGCTATGAAACCTTTCTTGAAATTAAAGATTTGTTCCAAGTCCCACATAATATTTAAATACCTGCCAAATACCCAGGACACCTTCCAGACCAGCATAAAAAAAATGCTATTTTACATGTAAGTAGAAGATATCTTGGTACAGTTTTAATAGACACTGAATTTGCCAGGGCTGCAACCATTATGTAAATTGATAACAGATTTTTTTCTTTTCTTCTTTTTTTTTTTTGCTACGGAGTACATGGCAGGAACTCATTAAATAGTAATTGTTTGAATAAGATACAGGGAAAATAAACTAGAACATTGATTTTTTTTTCATAATAGGCTAAATCACATAAATAAGTAAGAAGAAAATATGTATATAAGTGATAAAGAACATGCCATGTGTTATCATGCTAATGTTTTTAACCTACCCTAGAAAGTGAGCAATTTGAGGGTAGACAAATTCCTTATTAAACTCTTGGTTTCCATAACTTGGGCCTCTCTGGGAGCTCAGATAGTAAAGAATCTGCCTGCAATGCAGAAGACCCAAATTAGATCCCTGGGTTGGGAAGATCCCCTGGAGAAGGGAATGGCGCCCACTCCAGTATTCTTGCCTGGGGAATACCATGGACAGAGGAGTCTGGTGGGCTACAGTCCATGGGATCACAAAAAGTTGGACACAAATGAGCAACTTTCACTCACTTAACTTAACCTACATATGATTTATACAATCTCTTCATCAATCTATCTACACGTATAAATGCTGCAGGTATTAAGAATAGAACAAATGGGAAGGATAGAGTAAATCTAGACTTCACTGCTTATGTTATATGCTTTGCAAGCATATACACAAATATATCAAGCTTTAAACATATTTATACACATTCTGGTATTTTTCATCAGAAAATTAGTTTAAATCTTATTTACAACAATGTTACTCTCATTGTTTCTACATACAATAAAAGGAAAACCTTGATTATAACTAAAATACTGTCAGTTAGACCACTTTATTGATATTTGGCAGTTTTCTCTTCTCTAGGATGGGGATAACTCCCTTTGATTTGCTCTACCAGCATCCAGGATATCCAGGACTAAAATTCTAGGTTTTGTATTAAAAGTATATTTCCACCAGATCTTCTACACTGTACAAGTTTCTGGCATGGCTATTTCTAAGAAATATTGAAATCCACATAAAAATTACAAAGATGACAATTATTATAAAACTGCATGTGTGTTAAATGCAAATGTTTTCTATTATCTCATAATATTATTTTTTTAAAAATGGTACATGTACCACCGTTACTTCTAGGAGAGTAAGAGAATGCCAGAGACTCCTTAGACATGAGTGTCTTTTGAAGGAATATAAAGAAGATTATCAGCTATCTCCTCAGTTCAGTTGAATTCAGTCACTCAGTCCTGTCCAACTCTGTGTGACCCCATGGACTGCAGCACACCAGGCTGCCCTGTTCATCACCAACTCCCAGAGCCTACACAAACTCATCTCCATTGCATCAATGATGCCATCCAACCATCTCTTCCTCTATCGTCCCCTTCTCTTCCTCCCTTCAGTTTTTCCTAGTATCAAGGTCTTTGTACCAGTGAGTCGGTTCTTCAAATCAGGTGGCCAAAGTATTGGAGTTTCAGCTTCAATGTCAGTCCTTTCAATGAATATTCAGGACTGATTTTCTTTAGGATTGACTGGTTGGATCTCCTTGCACTCCAAGGGATTTTCAAGAGTCTCCTCCAACATCACAGTTCAAAAGCATCAATTCTTCAGTGCTCAGCTTTCTTTATAGTTCATCTCTCACATCCATACATGACTACTGGAAAAACCATAGCCTTGACATACCTTTGTTGGCAAAGTAATGTCTCTGCTTTTGAATATGCTGGCTAGATTGATCATAATTTTCCTTCCAGGGAATACGTGTCTTTTAATTTAATGGGTGCAATCAACATCTACAATGATTTTGGAGCCCCCAGAAATAAAGTCAGCTACTGTTTCCAATGTTTCCCCATCTATCTACCATACAGTGATGTGACCAGATGCCATGATCTTCATTTTCTGAATCGAGGCTCTTTAGTTCCTCTTGGCTTTCTGCCATAAGGGTGGTGTCATCTGCATATCTAAGGGTATTGATATTTCTCCTGACAATCTTGATTCTGGCTTGTGCTTCTTCCAGCCCAGCGTTTCTCATGATGTACTCTGCATACAAGTTAAATAAGCAGGGTGACAATATACAGACTTGCTGTACTCCTTTTCCTATTTGGAACCAGTCTGTTGTTCCATGTGCAGTTCTAACTGTTGCCTCCTGACCTGCATACATATTTCTCAGGAGGCAGGTCAGGTCGTCTGGTATTCCCATCTCTTTCAGAATTTTCCACACAGTCAAGGCTTTAGCATAGTCAATAAAGCAGAAATAGATGTTTCTCTGGAACTCTCTTGCTTTTTTGATGATCCAGCGGATGTTGGCAATCTGATCTCTGGTTCCTCTGCCTTTTTTCTAAAACCAGCTTGAACTTCTGGAAGTTCACAGTTCACATATTGCTGAAGCCTGGCTTGGAGAATTTTGAGCATTAATTTACTAGCGTGTGAAATGATTGCAACTGTGCAGTAGTTTGAGCATTCTTTGGCATTTCCTTTCTTTGGGATTGGAATGAAAACTGACCTTTTCCAGTCCCATGGCCACTGCTGAGTTTTCCAAATTTGCTGGCATATTGAGTGCAGCACTTTCACAGCATCATCTTTCAGGATTTGAAATAGCTCCACTGGAATTCCATCAGGTCCGCTAGCTTTGTTTATAGTGATGCTTCCTGAGGCCCACTTGACTTCACATTCCAGGATGTCTGGCTCTAGGTGAGTGATCACACCATCATGATTATCTGGGTCATGAAGATCTTTTTTGTATAGTTCTTCTGTGTATTCTTGCCACCTCTTCTTAATATCTTCTGCTTCTGTTAGGTCCCTACCATTTCTGTCCTGTAATGACCCCATCTTTGCATAAAATATTCCCTTGGTATCTCTAATTTTCTTGAAGAGATTTCTAGTCTTTCCCATTCTGTTGTTTTCCTCTATTTCTTTGCATTGATCAGTGAGGAAAACTTTCTTATCTCTCCTTGCTATTCTTTGGAACTCTGCACTCAAATGGGTTTATCTTTCCTTTTCTCCTTTGCTCTTCACTTCCCTGAAATGGCAACCCACTCCAGTACTCTTGCCTAGAAAATTCCATGGATGGAGGAGCCTGGTGAGCTACAGTCCATGGAGTCACAAAGAGTGGGACACGACTGAGTGACTTAATGACTTCCCTTCTTTTCACAGCTATTTTATGGCCTCCTCAGATAGCCATTTTGCTTTTTTGCATATCTTTTTCCTGGGGATGGTCTTGATTCCTCCCACCATCTATATCTACTCATATCCTCCCATCATCTATATCTACTCATAAAGGTTTAATTGTAAAAGTTTAGCTATGATATTTGTTTACTTTTACTTCTGCTTTAAACTCTTAATCTTAGACTATCTGTGCTAGTAACTCCAGCTAGTTAATATGAAATATGTTTCTTTTCAATGAATGCATTTCTGTGTATGCCCCCTTTCTTCTTGCTATGGCTTAGGTACAGCTTGAACAAATAAGGTGATGAATATCTGGTCCTACGATGATTTCATGATTCTAAAATGCTGCCAAGTACTTTGATTTGCAATGCAGTCATGTGTGAATAATGGAGAAGGAAATGGCAACCCACTCCAGTGTTCTTGCCTGGAGAATCCCAGGGACGGGGGAGCCTGGTGGGTTGCCATCTCTGGGGTTGCACAGAGTCGGACACGACTGAAGTGACTTAGCAGCAGCAGAAGCAGCATGTGTGAATAAAACGATACAACTAATTTATTGCAGGCACTTTAAAAAAAGTTATAAAATCTAAGTATGGTAATACATAGAAAAAGAAACGGCAACCCTCTTCAGCACTCTTGCTTGGAAAATCCCATGGACAGAGGAGCCTGGTAGGCTCTCAGTCCATGGGGTCGCAAAGAGTCGGACATGACTGAGCGAATTCATTTTCACTTTTCACTTTCATGCATTGGAGAAGGAAATGGCAACCTGCTCCAGTATTCTTGCTTGGAGAATCCCAGAGACAGAGGCCTGGTGGACTGCCATCTATGGGGTCACACAGAGTCATACACGACTGAAGCTAGTTAGCAGCAGCAGCATGGAAATCCATGATATATTGGCAAATAATCTAGCTGAGGCTGTTGGAAGCAAGAGTTATCAATAGACTAATGATAAATATAGACAATGATAATTGAATATGTATACTGAAAACTCATGAGATAATTCAGTATTATTGTTGGAAACGATCAAATCAAGAGCATGGAATATGGAATGATGGTACATTCTTTATGTTTTGCACATGATTTCACTCATACTCATGTAAGATTTAGAGAAGAGGCTCTAAATATATTACATGCTGTTTTCTTTGACTTGAAAGTTTAACATGGACCCAAGAAGACCCTGACCTTGCATACATTGCAATACATATGTTATAGGAAAATATTAGCTTTAATGTTATTAAATCTATTTTAATTCCTCTTAGCACTGAGCAAGATGGATACTGAGTGAGAAGAGCCCATGAGATTATCGTTTATCAGAGCTACCTTAACAAAGTACTCTGGCCATCTTGAAGCCAGGAAGTGTGTTAATTCTTTAATAATGGTTATTTTTAATGCAAAAGCAGGAATGTTCATAATTTTAGCAAAATACACAGGATAATTACATTTGGATTTATGGGTTTTAAAAGAAAAATATGTATATATATATATATTTTGAAGTAATGATGGCATATACTGCATTCTTCTATATCAGAAAAAATTCAGTATTTCTTAGAGTCCAATGATAGCCATTACAGGGTATTTTTGTTCTAACTGCGGAAAACCAATCACTAAAAAGAACTGAGATCTGCCTGGGAGCTGACAATGTCCATATACCGTCTCCTTAGAAGTGTCCAGTCACTTTTATTCTTGTAATCAGTACAGTTCAGTTCAGTCACTCAGTCGTGTCCGATTCTTTGCAACCCCATCAATCGCAGCACACCAAGCCTCCCTATCCATCACCAACTCCCAGAGTTCACTCAGACTCGCATTCTTCGAGTCAGTGATGCCATCCAGCCATCTCATCCTCAGTCGTCCCCTTCTTCTCCTCCCCACAATCCCTCCTAGCATCAAAGTCTTTTCCAATGAGTCAACTCTTTGCATGAGGTGGCCAAAGTACTGGAGTTTCAGCATTAGCATCATTCCTTCCAAAGAAATCCCATGGTTGATCTCCTTCAGAATGGACTGGTTGGATCTCCTTGCAGTCCAAGGGACTCTCAAGAGTCTTCTCCAACACCACAGTTCAAAAGCATCAATTCTTTGGCGCTCAGCCTTCTTCATAGTCCAACTCTCACATCCATACATGACCACAGGAAAAACCATAGCCTTGACTAGACGGACCTTAGTCAACAAAGTAATGTCTCTTCTTTTGTAATAAACTGCACAAATTTAATATTCAGAACTATTAGCACTGACTGGTATGTAGAAGTGGGGTTTGACCTAAGAAGATAAATACAGAATGTTAAGAATAAAGGCAACAGTCCATAGAGTCTCAAAGAATCGGACATGACTGAAGTGACTTAGCCAGTACACAGAAATGAGACAGAGGATATATAAAGAAGGAATTCAGAGCTCAAAACTAGAATAGGAATATAAATACAGTTTGACCTGTCATATACAAATGTCAAACTGTATATATATTTCTGCTCTAGTTTTGAGCTCTGCGTTTTCTTTCTTTATATATAATCTTCTGTCTCTTCATTCCTAAAATTCTGTATTCCTCATCTTAGTCGAACTCTGCTTCTGTCTGTCAAATATTTTATTATGTTATTTTGGACTCCTCCTTTTAATCACACCATTCTGACATTATCAACACTATCTCAAAGCATTGCCTACTGGGAGAGACAGTCTCCCTTAGGACTCTTTAAAAATAAGTCTTCGATCACTTCTCACTTACTTCAGTGTTAGAAGCCAAGTTCACTGACTTCTCCTTCTACAGTTCTGATTAAAACCTATTATATCACTACCAACTTGGAAAATTATGGTAGACACCATATAACTAGTGTCTTGATCTAGACAGCACAGTATCAGTTCACTTCAGTCGCTCAGTCGTGTCTGAATCTTCGCGACCACTTGAATTGCAGCACGCCAGGCTTCCCTGTCCATCACCAACTCCCGGAGTTCACTCATATTCACGTCCATCTAATCAGTGATGCCATCCAGCCATCTCATCCTCTGTTGTCCCCTTCTCCTCAAGCCCCCAATCCTTCCCAGCATCAGAGTCTTTTCCAATGAGTCAACTCTTTGCATGAGGTGGCCAAAGTACTGGAGTTTCAGCTTTAGCATCATTCCTCCCAAAGAACATCCTGGGCTGATCTCCTTCAGAATGAACTGGTTGGATCTCCTTGCAGTCCAGGGGACTCTCAAGAGTCTTCTCCAACACCACACTTCAAAAGCATCAATTCTTCAGTGCTCAGCTTTCTTCACAGTCCAACTCTCACATCCATACCTGAGTACTGGAAAAACCATAGCCTTGACTAGACGGACCTTAGTCGGCAAAGTAATGTCTCTGCTTTTCAACATGCTATCTAGGTTGGTCATAACTTTTCTTCCAAGGAATAAGTGGCTTTTAATTTCATGGCTGCAGTCACAATCTGCAGTGATTCTGGAGCCCCAAAAAATAAAGTTTGACACTGTTGACACTGTTTTCCCATCTATTTCCCATGAAGTGATGGGACCTGATGCCATGATCTTCGTTTTATGAATGTTGAGCTTTAAGCCAACTTTTTCACTCTCCTCTTTCACTTTCACCAAGAGGCTTTTTAGTTCCTCTTCACTTTCTGCCTTAAGAGTGGTGTCATCTGCATATCTGAGGTTATTGAAATTTCTCCCGGCAATCTTGATTCCATCTTGTTTCTTCCAGTCCAGTGTTTCTCATGATGTACTCTGCATAGAAGTTAAATAAGCAGGGTGGCAATATACAGCCTTGACATACTCCTTTCCTATTTGGAACCAGTCTGTTGTTCCATGTCCAGTTCTAACTGTAGCTTCCTGACCTGCATACACATTTCTCAAGAGGCAGGTTACGTGGCCAGGTATTCCCATCTCTCTCAAAATTTTCCACAGTTTATTGTGATCCACACAGTCAAAGACTTTGCCATAGTCAATAAAGCAGAAATAGATGTTTTTCCGGAACTCTCTTGCTTTTTCCATGATGCAGCGGATGTTGGCAATTTGATCTCTGGTTCCTCTGCCTTTTCTAAAACCAGCTTGAACATCATGAGTGTCATGGTTCACGTATTGCTGAAGCCTGGCTTGGAGAATTTTTGAGCATTACTTTACTAACATGTGAGATGAGTGCAATTGTTTGGTAGTTTGAGCATTCTTTGTCATTCCTTTCTTTGGGATTGGATTGAAAACTGACCTTTTCCACTCCTGTGGCCATTGCTGAGTTTTCCAAATTTGCTGGCGTATTGAGTGCAGCACTTTCACAGCATCATCTTTCAGGATTTGAAATAGCTCAACTGGAATTCTATCACCTCCACTAGCTTTATTTGTAGTGATGCTTTCTAAGGCCCACTTGACTTCACATTCTAGGATGTCTGGCTCTAGGTGAGTGATCACACGATTGTGATTATCCTGGTCGTGAAGACCATTTTTGTACAGTTCTTCTGTGTATTCTTGCCACCTCTTCTTAATATCTTCTTCTTCTGTTGGGTCCATACCAATTCTGTCCTTTATCGAGCCCATCTTTGCATGAAATGTTCCCTTGGTATCTCTAATTTTCTTGAAGAGATCTTTAGTCGTTCCCATTCTTTTCTTTTCCCATATTTCTTTGCATTGATCACTGAAGAAGGCTTTCTTATCTCTTCTTGCTATTCTTTGGAACTCTGCATTCAGATGCTTATATCTTTCCTTTTCTCCTTTGCTTTTTGCTTCTCTTGTTTTCACAGCTATTTGTAAGGCCTCCCCAGACAGCCATTTTGCTTTTTTGCATTTCTTTTCCATGGGGATGGTCTTGATCCCTGTCTCCTGTACAATGTCACGAACCTCATTCCATAGTTCATCAGGCACTCTATCTACCAGATCTAGGCCCTTAAATCTATTTCTCACTTCTCCTGTATAATCATAAGGGATTTGATTTAGGTCATACCTGAGTGGTCTAGTGGTTTTCCCTACTTTCTTCAATTTAAGTCTGAATTTGGTAGTAAGGAGTCCATGATCTGAGCCACAGTCAGCTCCTGGTCTTGTTTTTAGAAGTAAGTAATATTAACACTAATAATTTCATGTGAGAAGACTAAAACCAAAGGAGCATAAATAATCAAAGGCCATATTACAAGTCATAGTATGAGACATTGTTGAAACCCACAACTCTTTGATTGAAAATACATAGGTTTAAAATGCAGATGGTCAATATAAGACATAAAAACATTCCCAACATCCCTAATCACTAATCATCAGGGAAATGCAAATCATAACCTAATCACTAATCATCAGGGAAATGCAAATCATAACCACAGTGGGATATCACCTCACAGCTGTCAGATTGCCTATCTTAAGAAAACAATATGAAAAAACCCTACAAATAACAAATGATGGCAAGGATATGGAGAAAAAAGATTCCTCCTACACTGTTGGGGTGAATGGATATTGGTGCAGCCACTATGTAAAACAGTATGAAGGTTTCTGAGAAAAACTAAAACTATCATAAGACCCATAAATTCCACACTCACATATATTTGAAAAAAAAAACTAATAAAAAAAGATACATGTACATCAATATTTATAGTAGCATTATTTATAATAGTCAGGATATGGAAGGAACCTATATGTCCATCAATAGGTAGAATGGATAAAAAAGTTATGGAATGGAATATTCAGTTCAGCTCCGTTCAGTCGCTCAGTCGTTTCCGAGTCTTTGTGACCCAATGAAGTGCAGCACGCCAGGCCTCCCTGTCCATCACCAACTCCTGGAGTTCTCTCAGACTCATGTCCATTGAGTCAGTGATGCCATCCAGCCATCTCATCTTCTGTCGTCCCCATCTCCTCCTGCCCTCAATCTTTCCCAGCCATCAGGGTCTTTTCAAATGAATCAGCTCTTCACATCAGGTGGCCAAAGTATGGGAGTTTCAGCCTCAACATCAGTCCTTCCAATGAACACTCAGGACCACCTGATGCAAATTACAGACTCATTGGAAAAGACCCTGATGCTGGGAAAGATTGAGGGCAGGAGGAGACGCAGAATACAGAGGATGAGATGGCTGGATGGCATCACCAACTGGATGGACATGGGTTTGGGTGGACTCTGGGAGTTGGTGATGGACAGGGAGGCCTGGCGTGCTCTAGTTCACGGGGTCACAGAGTCGGACATGATTGAGCAACTGAACTGAACTGAGAAGGAATTCTTGACATTTTGAGGCAAAAAAGAAGATAACAATTGGAAGCAGAGAAAACTTATATACCATGGACTTCATAGAATTAGGAATATGGGCCATAATTTCAGTCAAATGTTACTTTTTTAAATTAAAGATAATTATGTATGATGAAAATATTTCATGGGAAGTGTGTGAAATTGCAAAACTTGAAACTGGGCATTTATTTTATAAATAGCTCCCTCTTTTTCTTATCTAAAATGTAGTCTTTGCGCTCCTACCTGTATTATTTTTCCTCTTCAGCATAAGAATACTTCTTAAGTGGGGGGGGGGGGGGGGGAGGCATGCAAGAAAACCACAATATTTATTGCTGGGACTTATTTTTCCAAGTGTGAAATTTAGGATGGACTGGTTGGATCTCCTTGCAGTCCAAGGGACTCTCAAGTGTCTTCTCCAACACCACAGTTCAAATGCATTAATTCTTTGGCACTCAGTTTTCTTCACAGTCCAACTCTCACATCCATACATGACTACTGGAAAAACCATAGACTTGACTAGACAGACCTTTGTTGGCAAAGTAATGTCTCTGTTTTTGAATATGCTGTCTAGGTTGGTCATAACTTTTCTTCCAAGGAGTAAGCGTCTTTTAATTTCATGGCTATAATCACCATCTGCGGTGATTTTGGAGCCCAAAAAATAAAGTCTGACACTGTTTCCACTGTTCCCCCATCTATTTCCCATGAAGTGATGGGACCAGATGCTGTGATCTTCGTTTATGAATGCTGAGCTTTAAGCCAACTTTTTCACTCTCCTCTTTCACTTTCATCAAGAGGCTTTTTAGTTCCTCTTCACTTTGTGCCATAAGGGTGATGTCATCTGCATATCTGAGGTTATTGATATTTCTCCCAGCAATCTTGATTCCAGCGTGTGCTTCTTCCAGCCCAGCGTTTCTCATGATGTATTCTGCATATAAGTTAAATAAGCAGGGTGACAATATACAGCCTTGACATACTCCTTTTCCTATTTGGAACCAGTCTTTTGTTCCATGTCCGTTCTAACTGTTGCTTCCTGACTTGCATATAGGTTTCTCAAGAAGCAGATCAGGTGGTGTGATATTCTCATCTCTTTATGAATTTTCTCATTCTCTTTTACGAGTTTATTGTGATCCACACAGTCTAAGGCTTTGTCAATAAAGCAGAAATTGATGTTTTTCTGGAATTCTCTTGCTTTTTGTATGATCCACTGGATGTTGGCAATTTGATCTCTGGTTCCTCTGCCTTTTCTAAAACCAGCTGGAACATCTGGAAGTTCACGGTTCACGTATTGCTGAAGCCTAACTTGGAGAATTTTGAGCATTACTTTACTAGCGTGTGAGACGAGTGCCATTGTGTGGTAGTTTGAGCATTCTTTGGCATTGCCTTTCTTTGGAATTGGAATGAAAACTGACCTTTTTCAGTCCTGTGGCCACTGCTGAGTTTTCCAAATGTGCTGGTATATTGAGTGCAGCACTTTCACAGCATTATCTTTCAGGATTTGAAAGAGCTCCACTGGAATTCCATCACCTCCACTAGCTTTGGTAGTATTGATGCTTTCTAAGGCCAACTTGACTTCACATTCCAGGATGTCTGGCTCTAGGTGAGTGATCACACCATCGTGATTATTCGGGTCATGAAGATCTTTTTTGTATAGTTCTTCTGTGTATTCTTGTTACTTCTTCTAATATCTTCTGCTTCTGTTAGGTCCATACAATTTCTGTCCTTTATCGAGCCCTTCTTTGCATGAAATGTTCCCTTGTTATCTCTAATTTTCATGAATCAGTCATAGGTATACATATGTCCCCTCCCTGTTGAATCTCCCTCCCACTTCCCACTCTATCCCACCCCCCTAAGTTGCCACAGAGCACAGGCTTTGGATTGCCTGCATCATGCAGCAAATTCTCACTGGCTATCTAATTTGAGGGTGAGATGGTTGGATGACATCACAGACTCAATGGCCATGAGTCTGAGTAAACTCTGGGAGCTGGTGATAGACACGGAGGCCTGGCATGGGTTCGCAAAGAGTCAGACACCACTGAGCAACTGAACTGACTGAACTGAACTCAATGTATGTGTCAGTGATACTCTATCTGGGCAACTTCTCTTTGACAAAGGAGGCAAGAACATACAATGGAGAAAAAATTGTCTCTTTAATAAGAAGTGCTTAGAAAAGTGCACAGCTATGTATAAAAATGAAGCTAGTACACTTCCTAACACTATACACAAAAATAAACTCGAAATCATTTAAAGACCAAAATGTGATTGCTCAGGTAGAGAAAGCTGCTTTTCACCAGTTTTTGCCTATATTAAACATGTATGTGCTGGTGTAAATCTTGCTTAGAACCCTTGGTAGTTAGGAACAGGTAATGATCCTTATTTGAAGCTTTGGAAAATAGGAAACATTTGGTTTTGAGTACAAAATGCCTTATATGCATAGGACCATGTTGAGTAAATCATGACTCTCCTTCACTACACTGATAGTTTGTTTGCTTTCAGGTGGCATTTAACATATAGTTTATTTATAAACATAACTATTTCCTTTTATTGGGACAATGTGTAAGATCTTTAAGACAGGCTCTGCAGTTTACAGCATTTCAAATTAAACTGACTTATGTTAACATTGGGTTTTCCTGGTGGCTTAGACTATAAAGAATCTGCCTGCAGTGCAGAACACATGGGTTTGATCCCTAGGCCGGAAAGATCCCCTGGAGAAGGGAATGGCTGTCCACTCCAGTATTCTTGTCTGGAGAATTCCATGGACAGAGGAGCTTGGTGGTCTACAGTCCATGGGGTCACAATGAGTCAGACATGACTAAGCAACTTATAGTTTCACTTCACTTTCATGTTAATACTAGTAACATTTACTTTTGCCTGGAATTTGATTTAAGGAAATACTAGGGGAATTCATATTTTATTTACTAATTTGCCCATCTTAGTTATTTTAATCAAAAAAACTTAAGAAACTTCTAGATGAGCAGTACTGTTTTCTATGTTTATGGGATGATTAAAATCAGTAATAATATAAGAATGTTGTACGTACTGATATGTTAAGAAAGTTCGTATAATGAGATAAAAATGAAAGAGCACAACACACATAGAGCAAATATATATACATTGAAATGATTAAGAATCATTCTTTACTTACAAAACAATAAAAGGTAGGTCATATAAAGAGAGTCAAGCATTTTACAAATTAAGTAGGTTATTTTTAAACTCAAGAAATTTGAGAGCTATGGGGATAATCTAGTGATAACATGATAAAATCTTGTATCAGCAAATAATCTGAGTTTTGGGCTAAGAGATCTGTGACAAAGAAGTAGGTGAATTATCACAGACTACAGGCATACCTAAAGTTAGAGCTTACTTATTTTGATTTGCATTTTGGTGCTGTCATTACTGTGTCCTGTGGTCAGTGTACTGCAGTTCTCAGGGCCAATATTTAACTTATGTCAAGATATTAATGAGATTTCACTAAAATTTGCATTGCAGATTGGAACAGAGATCAACCTATCCGCCATGAAAGTATCAAAGTTTTGTTCTGCACCTCCCTTCAGATTACAATGAGCATTATTCAAGGAATGAAGACATATAAGATTGTATTTCTGATTTGAGGAATTCACAACTGGATCTTACAGATTAAAAAAACAGCATAGTCATGTGTTTGTTGACCATCTGTATGTCTTTTTTTCTTTTTAAGTTTCATGTTAGTTTTTTTTTTTAATTTTATTTATTTATTTATTTTAATTGTAGGCTAATTACTTTACAATATTGTGGTGGGTTTTGCCATACATTCACATGAATCAGCCATGGGTGTACATGTGTTCCCCATCCTGAACCTCCCTCCAACCTCCCTCCCTATCCCATCCCTCAGGGCCATCCCAGGGCACCAGCTCTGAGCATCCTGTCTCATGCATCAAACCTGGACTGGTGATCTATTTCACGTGTGATAATATACATGTTTCAATGTTATTCTCTCAAATCATCCCACCCTCGCCTTCTCCCACAGAGTCCAAAAGTCTGTTCTTTACATCTGTGACAAATGGATAAGCAAGCTGTGGTACATATACACAATGGAATATTACTCAGCTAGTAAAAGAATACATTTGAATCAGTTCTAATGAGATGGATGAAACTGGAGCCTATTATACAGAGCAATGTAAGTCAGAAAGAAAAACACCGATACAGTATATTAAAGCATATATATGGAATTTAGAAAGATGGTAATGATGACCCAGTGTGCAAGACAGCAAAAGAGACACAGATGTATGTCTTTATTTTATTTTATTATAATTATTTTTCTACTTTACAATATTGTATTGGTATTGCCATACATCAACATGAAGTGTCTGTTTAGATTTTCTGCCCATTTTTTGATTGGTATTGAACTGCATGAGCTCCTTGTATGTTTTGGAGATTAATACTTTGTCAGTTATTTTGTTTGCAATTTTCCCCCATTCTGAGGTTGTATTTTAGTCTTGTTTATTGTTTCCTTTGCTGAGAAAAAGCTTTTAAGTTTAATTAATTCCCACTTATTTATTTTTGTTTTTGTTTTCATTACTTTAGGAGGTGAGTCAAAGAGTGTGGAGATTCCTTTAAAAACTAGTAATAGATCTACCATATGACCCAACAATCACACTACTAGGCATACATCCTGAAAAAACCATAATTGAAAGAGACACAACGTTCACTGCAGCTCTTTTACAATATCTAGTTCATGGAAGCAAAGTAAATGTCCATCGACAGATGAATGGATACAGAAATTATGGTGAAAGTGAAAGTGTTAGCTGCTCAGTCATATCCAACATTTTGTGATCCAATGGAGTGTAGCCCAAGAGGCTCCTCTCTCCATGGAATTCTCCAGGCAAGAATACTGGAGTGGGTAACCATTTTCTTTTCCAGGGGATCTTCCCAAATACATGGTTCATATATACAATGCACTATTACTCAGCTATAAAAAAGAACACATTTGAGTCAGTTGTAATGAGGTGGATGACCTAGAGCTTATTGTTCAGAGTGAAGTCAGAAAGAGAAAGACAAATACTGTATATTAATTCATATATAAGGAATCCAGAAAGATGCTACTGATGAACCTATTTGCAGGGCAGCAATGGAGATGCAGACATAGAGAACAGACTTGTGGACACAGTGCATTAAGGATATGGTGGGACAAATAGAGAAAGTAGAATAAAAGCATATATACTACCATATGTAAAACAGATAGCCAGTGGGAATTTGCTGCGTGATGCAGAGAGCTCAACCCAGGGCTCTGTGAAAACCTAGAGGGGTGGGATGGGGTGGAAGATGGGAGGCATGTTCAAGAGGGAGGGGATATATGTATACCTGTGGCTCATTTATGTTGATGTATGGCTGAAATCAGTACAATAATGTAAAGTAATTATCCTCCAATTAAAAAAAAATACTCAAAACCCCCCACAATAATGAGGAGCATTGTTAAATGCTGTGCGAATATTAAAGGCAAACTATTCTACTGCATTTTAGAAAGGAAACAATTTACTGAAATAAATCATTGGTCAAAGCTTTATTATATGAATGGGCTTCAAAGCATAGAAACCTGTAAATCAAATTTAAAGAGAGAGAGAGAGAGAGAGAGAGAGAGAGAGAGAAGCATTATACATAGAAGGATTCTCAGAAAATGCTCAGATATGGAAAGAATAATTTCTTCAGCATGGATAATTTTTATTGAATTAGACATTGTTTTACATATAGTATGAGGACAATTCAAAAGACAATTTTAATTGTGGAATAATTTATTATTTTAAACATTACAATAACCTTTTAGAAAGTTTTTGATATTTATTAGGCAATGATTTAAGGACTGAAAGGAACTTGATAATTTCTTTGTAGGATGATTTTGAAAGTACATTTTATACCCTGATCAAACATACTGCATAGTCATTTAGCATTATGAATGATTTCAACAGCAATGACTCTATACAGAAGCTCATGCAGCTCAATAATGAAAAACAACCCAATCAAACAGTGGGCAAAGGACCTAAATAGACATTTCTTCAAAAAAGACATACAGATGGCCAACAGGAACATGAAAAGATGCTCGACATCACTAATTAGAGAAATGAAAATCAAAACTACAATGAGGTACCACCTCACAATGGTCAGAAAGCCCATCATTAAAATGTCTACAAATAAAAAATGCTGGAGAGGATGTGGAGGAAATGAAACCCTCTTACACTGATGGTATGAATGTAAATTAGTGCAAGTCATTGTGGAAACAGTATGGAGTTTCCTCAAAAAGGCAAACACAGAGTTGACATATGATCTAGCAATCTCACTCCTGGGCATATAACCAGACAAAACTATCGTTCAAAAAGATACATTCCCCCCTATGTTCACTGAAGCACTATTCATGGCAGCCAAGACATGGAAGCAATTTAAATATCCCTCAACAGATGAGTGGATAAAGCAGACGTGGTAAAGATGTACTGTGGGTTACTACTCGGCCATAAAAAGAGAGAAACCAATACAGCATATTAAAAATCAGAGACATCACTTTGCCAACAAAAGTCTGTACAGTCAGAGCTATGTTTTTCCTAGTAACCATGTATGGATGTGAGAGTTAGAGTATAAAGAAGGCTTGCCGCTGAAGAATGGATGCTTTCAAACTGTGGTGCTGGAGAAGACTCTTTTGAAAGTCCCTTGGAAAGCAAGGAGATGAAGCCAGTCCATCCTAAAGAAAATCAACCCTGAATATTTATTGGAAGGACTGATGATGAAGCTCCAATACTTTGGCCACATGATGTGAAGAGCCAACTCCTTGGAAAAGACCCTGATGCTGGAAGACTAAAGGCAAAAGGAGATGGTTAGATAGCATCACTGAATCAATGGAAATACATTTGAGGAGATAGTGAAAGACAAGAAAGCCTGATGTGTCCATGGAGTCACAAAGAACTGGACATGACTTAGTGACTGAACAACAGTATCGTATGCAGCAACATGGATGGACCTAGGAATTATCCTACTAAGTAAGGTAAGTCAGAAAGAAAAAGGCAAATATCAGGATATCACTTACATGTGAAATCTAAAATATAATACAAATAAACTTATTTACAAAACAGAAACAGACTGACAGAAATAAAGAATAAGCTTGTAGTTGCCAAGAGGTCGGGGGAGAGATGAATTGGGAGTTTGGGATCAGTAGATGCAAAGTATTATATCTAGGTATAACTGAATCACTGTTGTATACCAGAAACTAATACAACATTGTGAATCAACTATAAGTCAATAAAATAAAAATTTAAAAGAAATATTTGCTGCTATTGCTATGCATCCCACAGGCCTACAAGCCCTATACTTTCACAGCTTTAATTAGAACATCTTTCAATTAAACTTGGTGGATCATTCATTTAATTATTGTGTGTGTGTGTGTGTGTGTGTGTGTGTGTGTGTGTGTTAGTCATTAAGTTGTGTCCGACTCTTTTTGACCCCATGGTCTGTATCTCGCCAAGATCCTCTGTCCATGGGATTCTGAAGGCAAGAATACCAGAGTGGGTGGCCATTCCCTTCTCTAGGGGATCTTCCCCACCCAAGGATCAAATCCAGGTTTCCTGAATTGCAGGCAGATTATTTATCATCTAAGCCACCAGGGAAGCCCTTTCCCAGCTTTAAGATCAAAGAAAAAGCCCAAAGTCAGAGACAGATTCATCAGTGGTTTAATGCATCAGGGATCACACATGTCTGAAGCAGGGTCCTAGAGCCATACCCCACCATGTGCTATAGTATGTGTGCCAGACTTGGTGGTGTTCTTCCCCTCCAGGGAAGGAGGAGGTTGCCAGTGGTAGGGGAATTGATGTCAGGTTGGCTCACTTGTGACCAAGGAAACCAGCAGGTGGGCACATGGCTCATTGCCCCTTTGACAATCATAGTAGAAAATCCTGATTTAAGCCTGAATTCATCACTAGCTGGGATGTGCATTAAGTGTGTAGGAAAGTCAGTCATGCAAGTAGGGTGCAGGTTAAGCAGGCAATGGTCAAGCAGGGGATGGCCAGAGAGCAAGAAAACAGCCATCTTGAGTGGCCTGACCATGCACCTATGAAAGAAACTGAATTTTTAATTAGGTAGTGGCATTACCACAGAAAATCACTCCTGTAGCACTCAGTGAGTTAAGTAGCTTACTATCTGAGCCTTTGGTATTTAACCTGATGGACTGCTATTCATTAATGCCAAAGTTCCTTAAAATGAGATTTGAAAAGAATTTCCACGTTGCTTCAATAAATTGTGACATTTAAAAGTAAGTCTTAATCAGTAAAACTCACTTTTGGAACTCACTTCTATAAAAATATATAAGAAACTATTACATCTTATCATAATTTAACTAATTCCTCACCTTATCTAACTCAGTTCAGTATCATCCTTGACTTGATAACCCCACCCCACTTATGTGGCTCTTTTTTATTGGCTAGTTTTGGCTCTCTTTATTCTGAATGGAACTTGGGGTACAAGTGCTTTATGTTTAAAAATTAAATTTCAAAACCTGGTCCCATAGGCCAAGACTGAAAATTGCATTTGACATATTTATTACTTGCTTTGTTCATCCACTTACAGGTACAAGTACAGTTATATATACAACCATTACTCCTTATTCAGCCACTAAATCAAATTTAATAATGTGGAGTCCTTTCTTATTTAAAGCCAGCCAACTTTCAGCTTCTATTAGTAAATTGTCTTAGTTTGAACCTTGACATTAAAATAGGCATCAAAATGTTGTAGGCAAGAGTATGGAAAAATAAATAAATAAAAGTGATTTTTTTAAAAATCTTTATTGATATGTAATTCATATACCAAAATTTATAAGGTACAACTCTTACCACAATGCAAGTTTAGAACATTTTCCTTACCCCCAGCTAAATACTGTGCTCATTAGCAGTCCCTGCCCATTCTTCCATTTCCCTACCCCTCCCAAGGGCAACTGCTAACCTATTTTCTAATTACCCATACTGGACATTTCACATAAATGGAAGCATGCAATATGTGTGGTCTTTTGTAATTGATCTCTTTCATTTAGCATAATTGTCATCTAAGTTGTAGCTGGAAGAATACTTCCTTCTTTTTATTGATAAGAAAATATAATAATAATAATATTGTCTTATGAGATATTCTTTAATATTAATGTATCTAAAACATGCAGAAGGTGTTGGAGAAGAGGAGAAAAGGGACAAAGGAAACAATTGGAGTAGCTCAAAACTGGAGTGACATTGGCCCAAGCTAGATTAAATATACTAACATTGCTAAGAAGGGCATGTATTAATATCATGTATATGTATGGCTGAGTTTCTTTGCTGTCCACCTGAAACTATAACAACATTGTTAATAAATTATACTCCAATATAAAAGTAAAAGTTTAGAACAAGGCAAAAACTATCGCTCTTTGCAAAAGTATATATATATATATATATATATATATATATATATATATATATGTATATATATATATCAGATGCATAATAATGTGGAGAGAAAATCAATAGGACAACTAAAGGAAGAAAGCAAAAAGGAAAATGGTGCATTGTTGTAGAACCTGGTCACCAAGAGACAAGAGTATCACTGAAAAAAATTGGAAAATCTACAGACGAATGGATTATGGTAAAACATGGGGCTGATGTAATTCTTGTTTAATTTGAGGCTAAAACATCCAAGTGGAGACATTCTACACAGAAATTTGAAATCAGAATTTTGAATAGAAGTTCAGGATTAAATATTTATATTTAGAGGTTATGGATGTTGAAGTGACATATGAATTGATTAGGGGAGATCTAAATATAATAGAACAGTGGAAGGAAGTTGAAATCTCTGGGTTTCATGGACATTAAAAGTAATAAGAATGGACCCAGGAAAATATATAGAGAAGAGGTCAAAAACACAAGAGGAAAACAAAGCTATGGTGATTTCAAAAAGAGTGATTGAGAGAAAGGGGAAGAGGGTGAGGAGAGGGAGAGAGAGGGTTAGAGAGTGAGAAAAGGAGGAAGAAAAAAGTAAGATTCAGAAACAATTGGAATGTTTTCAGGCAATGTGAGCTAAGGAAGACCAGTGTCTATCTAGACACCAAAAATATTAATAACACTGTAATACTGAGTGTAACAGTTACAGTTATACCTCCATGTTCATGAGTGATTATACCTACAAAAAAAAGGTATTAAAACAAACAAAAAACACAAATACCAAACAAAAAGAAAAAAAGCCTTTATTGTGAGACATTTAAAACATTACTAGCAATTGCATCGATTGGTTGTTGCCCAAACATCTATAGCTCAGTTTATTTAAGAATCTCAAGAGTGTCTAGTAAAGACCAAACAACACTAGATTTATGTCAAGAATGTTTTTTTTTTTCTATCACTGCTTTATTTTTCTTTAAATAGTCATTGTAATAATAAGATTGTACCTTATAAGCATTGAAATCAAATATACTATATTAGAACTTTAAAATAAGCACATGAGATATGAAATGTATAAATAATAAAAGATATTTTCATCTAGAGAGTAGCTAGCCAGTTTGATGTTAGATGAAAACAGTGTTTCTGAAATACTTTGAAAAAGAAAAGGCCATTAAGCTCTCAAAATTTTAAATAAATGCTATGTCATCCTCAGTTTTAACAAATGCACATTCAAGTTTTGAAAATTATATAGCACCATTTTGAAGAAATAGTTCTAGTTTGAACAAAGTAAGCAAGTAAGAATAAGAAAAAGGTTTTCTGTATTTTGCCAAAGGTAACTTACAAAGCTTTTATTCACACCTAATAAAGACAGGGAAGCCTGGTATGCTGCGATTCATGGGGTCGCAAAGAGTCGGACATGACTGAGCGACTGAACTGAACTGAATAAAGATCCACTTCTCTCTCAAACCTACTTTGAAAACCAAAAACACTCATAAGAACATAGATAAGATTTTAAAAGAGCTGAACAACTGCAAGTCTAAAGTTGTGTCAGAAGCCACGAGTTTGAGTGCACCTTAAAGGATTATATAATTTCTCTTAGTAACTAAAAAGAATCAAACTTTTGGTGAAAGTGAAAAGTGAAAATGTTAGTCTTTCAGTCTTGTCTGACTCTTTGCAATCCCATGGAATGTAGCCTGCCAGGCTCCTCTGTCCACGAAATTATCAAGGCAAGAATACTGGAGTGGGTAGCCATTCCCTTCTCAAAGGAGCGAGCCTGGGTCTCTTGCATTGCAGACAGATTCTTTACTATCTGAGCCACCAGGGAAGCTTAAAACTTCTGATACATGCCACGAAATATATTAATCTCAAACACAAGATGGTAAGTGAAAGAAGGTGAACAGAGAGGATGCATATTGCATAAATGCATTTATAAAATGTCTAGAGAAAAAAAAAATCTATGAGTACAATGAGCAGAATGGCCATTGCCAAGTGATGAGTTTGGGGGAGGGGGGTAATGTGTAATAGCATAGACAGTGTAAGTCTCTGTGGTGATATATGCTATACGTTGATTTTGGTAGCAGCCACACAACTGAAAACATTTTTCAGAGCTCATTGAAATTCCCCCTTTAAAAAGCAGGGAAGTTCATGGAATGTAAAACTTAGTTCAGTAAAACTGATTTGAAATAGAAAATAAATATCACATGCTATGAGGCATGAACAAAAATAATTTATCTGAGTATTTAGTTAATCCTGGTTGAGATTTATTGGTGGTTATCCTCAGTGATATTGTTGTCATTAAGATTTTGATGATTATATAAAAAGATGAATGACATAAATATATATGTTTGATATATAAGATTTCAATTTTCCTTTTAAGATTAGATGGTAGGATGCATTTTATAATCAGTTTCCTTAGTGACTAATACAGTGAAAGGAGCTAATTCTTAAATTATTGACACTGTATTCCTGTATTCTTAAATATTAGCTATATTTCCTGAATTAACACAAATGATTAACCATAAAGCTTAATCCAAAATTCTGTTTCCTTTATAAACTATTTTTTGTCTACATGCTCTGAATTTTGATTCATGTAATTTTCCTGTAATATCCCATTAGCTGTTGCTGCTGCTAAGTCACTTCAGTTGTGTCCAACTCTTTGCAACCCCATGGACTGCAGCCTACCAGGCTTCTCCATCCATGGGATTTACCAGGCAAGAATACTGGAGTGGGTTGCCGTTGCCTTCTCTGGTAGTGTCCCATCAGTAGGAACTGTTAATTTATTTTCTTTTAAATATGAGTAATTTGATAGTGAAAACAGATTTGCCATTTGTCCAGGATTGTTACATGGTTAAACTCATTAATATTATTATGATAGTTTCATAAAGCAGATCAAGACTAGGCTTATTACAATCCACATAATTATATCAAAGACATTTCATTTAGTGCCTTTTTCTACCATGGGAGTTCTTTTCGTAGTGAGGCACTGTGAAAAAAGTTTGGTTCCTAATTTATTCCACATTTTATTTTCAGCATGAAGTGCTAAACCTACTGAACCATAGGCCTTTGGTGAACTGATCTCTCCACTCGCAGTATTTACCACTCTGGTAAATTAGGTGTACGTAATAACCAGCTGTCGACCTCCAGATGCTATGGAGTCTGGCCACATAAATTCGCAGCTTTCCAGATGCCTTTATGTAAGATCTTGGTCTGCTGCTGCTGTAAATAATTTCATATTGTGTAACCTAATTTCATGCCATCTTTGTTTTTATTTATTTAAAGTAGGGAATATTTATGACAAAATTTCAATCATAATGGCAATATTACCAGTTTTTTTTTTTTAAGGACATTTTGTACAACAGAGTTTCACATTTAAAATTCTTTCCAAAGAAGAAGTAAAACTCTCACTGTTTGCAGACGACATGACCCTCTACATAGAAAACCCTAAGGACTCCACCAGAAAATTACTAGTGCTAAACAAGGAATATAGTAAAGTTGCAGGATATAATATCAACACACAGAAATCAATTGCATTCCTATACACTAATAATGAGAAAATAGAAAGAGAAATTAAGGAAACAATTCCATTCACCATTGCAAATAAAAGAATAAAACACTTAGGTATATATCTACCTAAAGAAACAAAAGACCTATGTATAGAAAACTATAAAACACTGGTGAAAGAAATCAAAAAGGACACTAATAGATGGAGAAATATACCATGTTCGTGGATCAGAAGAATCAATATAGTGAAAATGAGTATACTACCCAAAACAATCTATAGATTCAATGCAATCCCTATCAAGCTACCAACGGTATTTTTCACAAAGCTAGAACAAATAATTTCACAATTTGTATGGAAATACAAAAAACCTTGAACCGCCAAAGCAAACCTGAGAAAGAAGAATGGAACTGGAGGAATCAACCTGCCAGACTTCAGGCTCTACTACAAAGTCATCAAGACAGTATGGTACTGGCACAAAGACAGAAATATAGATCAATGGAACAAAATAGAAAGCCCAGAGATAAATCCATGCACCTATGGACAACTTATCTTTGACAAAGGAGGCAAGAATATACTATGGAGAAAATACAATCTCTTTAACAAGTGGTTCTGGGAAAACTGGTCAACCTCTTGTAAAAGAATGAAACTAGAACACTTTCTAACACTCTCACTGTTTGCAGATGACATGATCCTCTACATAGAAAACCCCATGTTCTAGAGGAGAACATAGGCAAAACACTCTCAGACATAAATCACAGCAGGATCCTCTATGACCCACCTCCCAGAATACTGGAAATAAAAGCAAAAATAAACAAATGGGACCTAATTAAAATTAAAAGCTTCTGCACAACAAAGGAAACTATAAGCAAGGGGAAAAGACAGCCTTCAGAATTGGAGAAAATAATAGCAAATGAAGCAACTGACAAAAAATTAATCTCAAAAATATACAAGCAACTTATGCAGCTCACTTCCAGAAAAATAAACGACCCAATCACAAAATGGGCCAAATAACTAAATAGACATTTCTCCAAAGAAGACATACAGGTGGCTAACAGACACATGAAAAGATGCTCAACATCACTCATTATCAGAGAAATGCAAATCCAAACCACAATGAGGTACTATTTCACGCCAGTCAGAATGGCTGCTATCCAAAAGTCTACAAGCAATAAATGCTGGAGAAGATGTGGAGAAAGGGGAACCCTCTTACACCGTTGGTGGGAATGCAAACTAGTACAGCCACTATGGAGAACAGTGTGGAGATTCCTTAAAAAACTGGAAATAGAATTGCCTGTGGCCCAGCAATCCCATTGCTGGGCATACACACCAAGAAAACCATAATTGAAAGAGACATATGTACTCCAGCGTTCATTGCAGCACTGTTTACAATAGCCAGGACCTGGAAGCAACCTAGATGTCCATCAGCAGACGAATGGATAAGAAAGCTGTGGTACATATACCCAATGGAGTATTACTCAGCCATTAAAATGAATACATTTGAATCAGCTCTAATGAGGTGGATGCAACTGGAGCCTATTTTACAAAGTGAAGTAAGCCAGAGAGAAAAACTCCAGTACAGTACAATAAGGCATATATATAGAATTTAGAAAGATGTTAACGGTAAGACTGTATGCGAGACAGCAAAGAGACACAGATGTATAGAACAGTCTTTTAGACTCTGTGGGAGAGGGAGAGGATAGGATGATTTGGGAGAATGGCATTGAAACGTGTACATTATCATATGCGAAACAAATCACCAGTCCAGTTTCAATGTATGATGCAGGATGCCGGGGCTGGTGCACTGGGACGACCCAGAGGGATGGGATGGGGAGAGAGGTGGGAGGGGGTTCAGGATGGGGAACACATATACTCCTGTGGTGGATTCAAGTCAATATATGGCAAAAGCAATACAATATTGTAATTAGCCTCCAATTAAAATAAATAAATTTATATTTAAGGAAATAAATAAAAATTATTTTAATCTAAGACCAAATTACAATGTATTAATTGACTTGGGATTGTTTCTTTTTGACTTCTGGAAATTCAGAGTCATTGTCTAAATTTTTGGCTGAAATAAAGTAAGAAATAAATAAATGGAAAATAAAAAATAAAATAAAATTCTTTTCACTAAAATTATATCTAATAAGTAAGGACCAACTTTTCTTAATAAATGTATCTCTATTTTAGATTATTGTTCCTTAATTGAGTCACAGCATCACTTATACTTTAATTTCAACTTTGGCAATGAATAAATAACCAGAAGAGCTTTATCTTTTTAAATTGGAAAACTCAGACCCTGAAAAATGTTGATTGAACAAATGGATAATATAAATTAATCTGGCAAGTAAACTCAGTGACCAATAAAAGAAAAATTTCTAAAGTCAAAAATAAAATATTTCTTAGGTACCATAGAAGAGAAAATAATGCATCACACACATGCAGGCATCAAATAGTTTGGGGAGCCACTAAGGTACAAGAAATAAAATAAAAGTAACTGCAGTTTGATTTAATCAGAAATTGTTAGAAGACATACTCACTTCCAAAAGAAGCCCCACTGAATCTGCTGTGGCTCAGCTGAGAAAGAATGGACCTCAGCCAAATGTTCTCCATGCAAAAGACAAATGTCAGCAGAAAGGACTTAAATAATTATTGAAAACCCAAAACTTGCCATTTGAAAAGCTGATGATATTACAGTTATAAATAGATTAATCAATATGAAAGAAAAGCTGACTGAGACAGTCATGGGCCAGTTGGTCTTTGCTGGGTCAGAATGATAAACGGAGCATGAAAACTTTATTGGCAGTCTCTCCAGGAGGTTATATGACTGACAAAGAAGACCTGATGTGAAGAACACTACTTTGGTGGTATTCTTGATGGTTGTAGACACATGTTTAAAATTATAATTGTGCTAATAGTTTAGTAAAAATAGAATTATAAGCACAGAAGTGATTATCAGGGTAATTTTAAGTAACAGGTTCTAAAACTAGGACATTTTATAGAATTTGTGGTATCCGCTGGAAATTTAAAAAACTGAATAAAGAAGCAATGATAGAATAATATCTTTATTTCAGCTGCTAGTGGCAGAGTAGAGGCAAAGCCACAAGCACATTAGTACTGACAGACAGATCTCTGTTTCCACCAAATCTGATCTCTTCTCACCTGTATGACACAGCCTCTCTGCATCCATCTGGGATAAAGAGAAACCCCACTCTACATTCCAACAGAACAATAGATTGGTAGGGGTGAGGTGGGGTATTCCTGTTCAAAAAGAGGTTCCAACAAAAAAACAAGCCAAAACAAAATCAAATACACCACAAGAAACCTAGAAGGATAATAACTTCCTGAATGTGTAATGCTAATTTTTCTAGACCAGCCCAAATTTTCTCCCCAAGGAGCTGATAATTGGAAAGTTATAGTGAAAGATACAGGCCGATTGTCACAATAATAAACTGATTAACTAAGTACTCAGAGGTAACCAGAGAGAGGTTAGTAGCCAATGGTTAAGTTTAAAGCAAAAAAAATTCTGATGTTTGATTACCATAAAACCCCCTATATTAGCACAAATATCAAATTGATTTTGCAAAGGTAGTGTGACCACAACATAACTCATATGGATAGAGAATAATTTATTACCTCTCCCTTTACTCATAAAACATTTAATTTTTAAAACATTAAACTAATAACATATAGGATTCTCTAATAGACATCTTCTTCCACTTACATTTCTCAATCAACAGGATCCTGAAGGCTTTGGATTAAGAATTTATACATTATATAAAACACTATACAAACACAAAGAACCATCCACCACTTCTATGCTCAGATTCTAATTAGGTACTTCTAAGATCTTGGCAAAATCCTATAAGGACAAGGAATGTTTGCTATCACTAAAAACAGTAAAAAACAAAAACAAACAAACAAAAAAACAAATAAACCACTTTGCCTTAACTAAAAATACCATTTATAAAATAGTTTGAAGTTTTAAAATAATATCAATCCATATTTTCTTACATTAATTAATGATATGTAAGCATACATTGTGTGACTCAGTATCATTTTTTTTTATTCTATGAATAACTTTTTGTGTTCTGAGGGGTCAGCTAGACGCTGTAACTGAGATAATTTTAGCCTTGAAAAGATACATTGACTTTGATGAGAGTTACACAGTTAGATGAAACCTTTACTCATTATGCTACTCATATGGAAAATAACTACTTACTCTTTTTCTTGTTGTTGCTTGAAAAAGAACCTTGAGACAAATATTAATGGAAGGAAGATACTGGGAAAAGATGGTCGGTTTAAGAAAAAAATCATTTCTTAGAAATACACTATCAAATATTGGGCTTCCCAGGTGGCTCAGTGGTAAAGAATCCACCTGCCATTGCAGGAGATGCAAGAGATATGGATTTGATCCGTGGACTGGGAAGATCCCCTGGAGAAGGAAATGGCAACCCACTCCAGTATTCCTGCTTGGAGAATCCCAAGGACAGAGGAATCTGGAGTGATACAGTCCATGGGGCTGCAAAGAGTTAGATATGACTGAGCACACATACTCATCATCTATACATGATATTAAAGGTACAATACCTTATATATTATATATACAAATATTACTTTACATTGCTATAGGGGCAGCTTTCTGAGGTCTGTTAAGAGATTTTGAAAAACATGTTTCCACTTCACACTTTGTAACATCAAAATGCTGCCACGCAAGCCAGAAAAGTTTCACTATATGAAACCATCTTGCTTGTAGTTTGATACAGCTACATATTGTTTGCTTTTCTGAATTTCCCTGATTGTACCATGTGGATTTTTATGGGAAATTGGAAATGAAGTCCTAAACTGGTCTTAGGATATGTGGCTAGTCCACCCCGCCCGTATCGGATAGCTAGTTAAATTCTACAGCCCCAGCTGAAGACTGTGAGAGTAGCTATTACAGAGATATCCTAGCCTCCTGTAGTGTCACATGGCCATGATTTAGAAATCAAATGCATTTGGATCAATGACTGACACATGGTCTAAGGTGGCTTAGTCTCCCTCAGCCTTTTGGTCTTGGGTCACAGAGACTCTTGACATAACCTGTTCTTCTGGGTTTCTCACTGTGGAATCAGTCCACAAGAAGGATATGCTCTATTTTTCACCAGCTTCAATGTGTCATGGAGTGTAGGTCCAAGAATACATAAGCTCCATTTTCTCAACATCTTTATAATTTTCTCCTTTCTCATGCCATATTTTGGTACCAGATAAGTAAAAAACACTGCTAAGGTCATAGTTGAGCAGAGACGTAAATAATATGAAGAAGAAGGGCAATGAGGCACTTGGGTGTCTGGAGAAAGAATGTTGAATGCTGGGAAAATTGTAGAAGGTCTTCAAATAAGAACATGCTTATTTTGTTAGCAAAGAGCTAGTAAGTCAGTGTTGATGGAGCACAGGAGACAGGGCATGAGGCTGATAAGGCATCAGACTGTTCCATCATAACAGTGCACTGAAGACTGTTGTAGTACATAGGCTTTTACTCTTTCTGAACTGTAAAACCAAAGTAGGATTTTGAGCAGAGGAATGCTATGATCTAAAGTACATTCTCAGAGGGTGACTGGGTGAAAAGAACAGAAGATGACTAATTAAGAAACTATTGAAACCCTCACACAGTGGTGAACCGTGGTGGACTGGACCAAAATCCTAGCAGGAAAGTGGATGAGATGTAATCAGAATCTGCATAGATATTATATATAACAAGACTTAGTGATGAGTTAGACAGGACAGGAATAATTCAAAAATAGTATAAGATTATTGGCCTGAGAAAGTCAGAGCGTTGACTTACTTAACAAGATATGGAAGGCTGCAGTGAAACGAAGATTAGTTTTTGGAAGAGGTCAGATTTATAAATTTTAAAAATTTTATTTGGGGACTTATTAGGAATCTGAAGTAGAATTTTGAATCTATTGAATATACAAGATTTCATAGTAGAGACATTTATACATTTGGGGATTTTCAACACATAGTATTAATATTTGATATCAAAAGTGTAGATGGGTTTATTTAGATTTTAAAAAAGTACACAGAAATGAGAACTCACTCCAATATTAGAGAAAATGTATAAATGAGATGGAATAAGAAGAAACAGACATTTTAATAGACTGATAAACCTTAAGGAGTGTGTGATGTATCTAAATTAAGTGATAAGAAAATACTTCAAGGAGGCTGAGATGATAAAATTTGCCAAATAACAGATGATACAACAATGAGGAAACAACTGTTGGAGAAATGTCCTTGGAAAGGAAATAGTGAAGAATTTATTTCAAACTGTAGTATGAACATTTAATTTTTACTCACTATAGGGAATGCAGATTATGTGGACACAAATGCAGATACGTTGGTAGTTATTGTGATAGGAGAACAATCATAGGTGGGATTTCCTACTGATTTATTTCCTTAATGGAGAGATAAGCAAGGTCATTTATTGAGACTGAAAATTAGGAAAGTTGTTACTAGGGGCTTATCTTTCTTCATGATTTAAGCAGCGTCCTTTAAGTAGCTTCAAGAAAGAGTCAGTTTTGATGCCAAGAATTTAACAGAAGGTCAGAGAAGAAGATGAAGTAAAAGATATGAATGATGGACAGTGAGTCCCAAAAGGCAGTGTAAAAGAAATATAGGAATTGGGTAACAGTATATTGAGTGGCCCTTGTGCCTCAGATGGGAAACAATCTCTCTGCAATGCGGGAGACCCAGGTTCCATCCCTGGGTCAGGAAGATCACCAGGAAAAGCAAATGGCTACCGACTTCAGTATGCTTGCTGGAGAATTCCATGGACAGAGGATCCATGGAGGGCTACAGTCCATGGGGTTGTAAAAGGTTGGACACAACTCAGTGACTAACACTTTGTTTTCACCCTATATTAAGTAGCCACTTTAGTGGGGTAAGTTTCTGTAATAAGGGATGACCCAAGAGTCTTAGATCCTGCAGGTGACCAGCACAAATAGAAGTAAAAAAGCATGCTATGAGAATTCCATATTTTCAGTGAGGTGATGAATACTGGGAGTAGATGGAAGCTGATCCCCCCAAAACTGTGTAAGGATCCCTGGGACTGGAACCAGCTTTCATTTCCACAGATGATGTTGTAGAAGCCTGCTCCTATTTCCTGCAGCCAGAGTGTTAAAGTTCTAAGTATTTAAAACTAAGTCGTATTTGTTTTGTTTATAGGTAGATCTTAAAACCTGAACATCAAAAGAGGATATATGCCATTATGACTAAGTATTGTTAATTACAGGGTCATATTTGCTTTTTTATTTACTTTTTAATGAAGGATAATTACTTTACAGAATCTTGCTTTCTGTTAAACATCAACAAGAATCAGCCATAGATACACCCATTTCCCCTACCTCCTGAAACTCCCTCCCATCTCCCTCCTCTCCCCATCCCTCTAAATTGTTACAGAGCCCCTGTTTGATATCCCTGAATCATGTAGCAATTTCCCATTGGTTATCTATTTACATATGGTATTGTAAGTTTCCATGTTACTCTCTCCATGCATTTCATCCTGCCCCTTCTTCCCTCCCCATGTCCATTAGTCTGTTTCTCCATTGCTGCCCTGCAAATAAATTCATCAGTACCATCTTTCTAGGTTCCATATATATGCATTAGTATACGATATTGATATTTGTCTTTCTGACTTATTTCACTCTGTATAATAGGTGATCAGTTCAGTTCCATTCAGTTCAGTCGCTCAGTCGTGTCCAACTCTTTGCGACCCCATGAATCACAGCACGCCAGGCCTCCCTGTTCATCACCAACTCCCGGAGTTCACCCAAACTCATGTCCATGAAGTTGGTGATGCCATCTAGCCATCTCATCCCCTGTCGTCCCCTTCTCCTGCTGCCCACAATCCCTCCCAGAATCAGGGTCTTTTCCAGTGAGTCAGCTCTTCACACGAGGTGCCCAAAGTATTGGACTTTCAGCATCAGCCCTTCCAATGAACATCCACAACTGATCTGCTTTAGGATGGACTGGTTGGATCTCCTTGCAATCCAAGTGACTCTCAAGAGATTTCTCCAACACCGCAGTTCAAAAGCATCAATTTTTCAGCTCTCAGCTTTCTTCACAGTCCAATTGTCACATCCATATGTGACCACTGAAAAACCATAGCCTTGACTAGACGGACTTTTGTTGGCAGAGTAATGTCTCTGCTTTTCAATATGCTATCTAGGTTGGTCATAATTTTCCTTCCAAGGAGTAAGCGTCTTTTAATAATAGCTGCTGCTGCTGCTGCTGCTAAGTTGCTTCAATCGTGTCTGACTCTTAGCAACGCCATGGACTGCAGCCTACCAGGCCCCTCCGTCCATGGGATTTTCCAGGCAAGAGTGCTGGAGTGGGTTGCCATTGCTGTCTCCAAATATTCGGTGCTAGCCCCTTTAAAAGATGAATTTTGGATTTCAACACTGGGAAATGTTTACAGTTTCTTGTGTTTTTTGCTAAATTGATTCTCTGTGTTCTTCTTCTTCTTTTTTTTTTTTCTTGTATTTTTATGATACTTTGCTCTACAATTTGAAATCACTTTTAATATTTTTTAGAGCTTCTATTGGGCTTTTCTTTTTTCTTTTTTTCTTTTTTTTGCAATTTATGTGTTTCCATTTAAACTCCAAGTATTTGGTCTTAGTCTGTTAAGGTTACTACAACAAAATACTGAAAGGTTGTTGTTGAGCTGTGAAAGATTCTGGGATTCTTGGCCTCTGGAGGAGAGGAATTTAATCCAAGGCCAGAGTTAAGGCTTGATTGCTCAGAGTTTTTGCATGATAAAGTTTTATTAAAGTATAAAAGACATAGAGAAAGCTTCTGACATAGACATGAGAAGGGGGCAGAAAGAGTGTTCCCTGCCAATCTTTAGCAGGAAGGTATATACCAACTAGCAGCCTGCTAATTAGAGAAAGGGAATGTCTCAAAACTCAGAGAATGGCACCAGGCCCTTCACCCACAACATGCATTTTGAGATAACATTGGCACAAGGTGAGTCATCCCAGTCCATAAAATGATTGACATGAACCTTGAAGAAAGGAAGGTATCCATGCAAATGCATAGTCTCCTTTACTATACATTAGGAGAACAATTTTATGAGTAAAACATACTGGTTTCTTGAGCCATTATTGGTTCTGAATCTTAGGCAGAACCAACTTGAAGAAACAGAGTCTAGGATAAATACATAGTTTATTAACATAGCTTAAGTAAATCATTTCCATAAGAAAAATACATTAGTTAGCTCAAGGTTTGAGAAAAGTTAAGAAAAGGTGGCACCAGGTGTCATCATGGAAACACAGTATTTTAAAAGAAACTTCTTTTCAATTTTGTATAAGAAGGGGGAAAAAAATCTGACACTTGTAGTTTGTTTCTTCCTTCTGCTTAGTTCAGTTCAGTTGCTCAGTCGTCTCTAAATTTTTCCTACCCCATGGACTGCAGCATGCCAGGCTTCCCTGTCCATCATCAACTACCGAAGACTGCTCAAACCCATGTCCATCAAGTTGGTAATGCCATCCGACAATTTCATCTTCTGCCATCCCCTTCTTATCTGGCCTTCAATCTTTCCCAGCATCAGGGTCATTTCAGATAAATCAGTACTTCGCACAAGGTGGCCAAAGTTTTGGAGCTTCAGCTTCAGCATCAGTCCTTCCAATGAATATTCAGGACTGATTTCCTTTAGGATGGACAGGTTTGATCTCCTTGCTGTCTCTTGGGACTCTCAAGAGTCTTCCCCAATACTACAGTCCAAAAGCATCAATTCTTCAGCGTTCAGCTTTCTTTATAGTCCAACTCTCACATCCATACACGACTATTGGACTGCAAGGAGATCAAACCAGTCCATCCTAAAGGAAATCAGTCCTGAATATTCATTGGAAAGACTGATGCTGAAGCTGAAACTCCAATACTTTGGCCACCTGATGTGAAGAACTGACTTATTTGAAAAGACCCTGATGCTAGGAAAGATTGAAGATGGGAGGAGAAGGGGACGACAGAGGATGAGATGGCTGGAAGGCATCACCGACTCAATGGACATGAGTTTGAGTAAACTCCAGGAGTTGGACATGGACAGAAAGGTCTGACATGATGCATTCCATGGGGACACAAAGAGTCAGACACGACTGAGAGACTGAACTGAACTGAACTGAGGAAAAAACTCTGACCTCAGACACATTGTTATCTCACCTAGCATGCTATTCCAGCATTGTACCAAGCCAGTTACTTCTTGTTGATAGGCACATATTAATCTTTATAAATTCCGTGTGATTACACATTGTCATAAAATGAGTTTCTTGGTCAAAGGTACTATTACATAGAATATGAAACAGGTGTGGTAAGAGAGACAAAGAGAATTGATATATAAAAGTGTTTTTTGCCACATGAATATATATTGTTTCTGATTACTTTTGCTGATATAAATTGAATTCATTCACTAGCTTAAGAGGTATGTGCCAGATGTCTGGGTCTATTCTGATTTGTTCCTGCATTATATTACCTAGAAACTATGATTGGAATTAGTTTCAGATTTAGTATATAATAGTCATCTTCCACAACCTGTTTTACTTTACACAGGCAAGAGGTGAACCAATATGAGATATAAATTATTAATCTTGCATCTTTAAAATCCTTGATTTTTGTGTTAATTTCTGAAATCTCTCAGAGATACTCTATTGCATTTTCTTCCCTTTAGAATATAAAAGGATATAGATGACAGACCTTCAATGGACACGAGTTTGAGCAAACTCCAGGAGACAGTGAAGGGCAGGGAAGCCTGGCACGCTGCAGTCCATGGGATCACAGAGTTGGACACGACTTAACAACTGAACAAAAACAATAAAGATGAGAGACAGTTCTAAGGACTTACTATTTGGTTCTTCCTTTCATAATATCACTCTGTGGATCAAGGATCATTGTTGGAATGTTTCCAGTTTTTAAATTATACCTTTGTTGACCATACAGTCTGGAACTTACAAACACTCTTAGTAGTGGTACAGGTTCCAGCCCCACTGGACCATCTGGGAAGCAGTATCACAGCAACAGTCCATAAATCAAGAAACTTCACTTGTGGCTGGTGTTAACAGTTTTCAGGAATTGGCATCAGTAATACTTTATAACTGTGTGAAAATTAAAAATATTTTCCTTTTCTTAATAAATAGTCACTGTGTAAATGACTGTAAAACACTTGAAGAAAGATTCACTGTGGCTATATTACAGAGTCCTTCAAAGAGACCAATCAATCAAGAGGATGCAGGTACAAACTAACTTTAATTTGGCAATGGAATAAAAAAAAAAAAAAAACATGAAACACCTGTTTAGTCAACTGAATCAATTCCCCCCAACAGACCTAGAATATTTTTCTACTTATGTATGTTACATAGCACTTTCATATATCACACTATGATATACGGACCATATAACAAATCATACACAAGAGTCTATTAACAGTACCCACTCCATCAGTGTATCTTATCAGTAACTAACCTAACTCCTCTTATTCTCTCAGACCCTCAGTGCTCACATTGACCAAACCAACCACAAGGCACAGAAGTCAGCTTGATACAGAATAAAGAGATTTATTTCTCAGGCTAGATAACATCGAATAATGGAATACAAAATTGCAAAAAATACTATCCAGCTCAGATGTAAGAATTATCTTGATAACTGAATTTTCCATTTTAATTAAACATCTCTTCAGTGATCCTTTTATACTTTATTCATTACAATGCTTTGATTATGATGGAAGTTAAAATATATCATTTGTTTCATGTTCTACACTGAAAAGTATTATCAGATCTGTTTGATACGAATAAATGTTGCACAAAATACCAATATCATAGTTCAGTTCAGTTCAGTTCAGTTCAGTCGCTCAGTCGTGTCCGACTCTTTGCGACCCCATGAATCGCAGTACGCCAGGCCGCCCTGTTCATCACCATCTCCCGGAGTTCACTCAGACTCACATCCATCGAGTCCGTGATGCCATCCAGCCATCTCATCCTCGGTCGTCCCCTTCTCCTCCTGCCCCCAATCCCTCCCAGCATCAGAGTTTTTTCCAATGAGTCAACTCTTCTCATGAGGTGGCCAAAGTACTGGAGTTTCAGCTTTAGCATCATTCCTTCCAAAGAAATCCCAGGGTTGATCTCTTTCAGAATGGACTGGTTGGATCTCCTTGCAGTCTAAGGGACTCTCATGAGTTTTCTCCAACACCACAGTTCAAAAGCATCAATTCTTCAGCGCTCAGCCTTCTTCACAGTCCTCCTGAAATGAATAGCCAGTCTAGGTTCAATGCAGGATACAGGATGCTTGGGGCTGGTCTCTCTGGATGACCCAGAGAGATGATATGAGGAGACAGGTGGGAGGGGGGTTCAGGATTGGGAACTCATGGACACCTGTGGCGGATTCATGTCAATGTATGGCAAAACCAATACAGTATTGTAAAGTAAAATAAAAAAAAATAAAAAAAAATAAGTTACACAAAGGCAGCAAGATCTTTTTTGACTTATCTCCTAGAGTAACGAAAATAAAAACAAAAATAAACAAATGGGTCCTAAATTAACTTTAAAAGCTTTTGTACAGCAAAGGAAACCATAAATAAGATGAAAAAACAACAGTTGGAATGGGAGAAAATGTTTGAAAACAAACCACTGACAGGGATCAATTTCCAAAATATACAAATAGCTCATGCAGCTTAGTATCAAAAAATAAAAGAAATAAAATGGGCAAAATATGTAACCAGACATTTCTCCAAAGAAGATATATAGATGGCCAATAAAAACATGAAAAGATACTTTAATATCACTAGTTATTAGAGAAATGCAAATCAAAATAACAATGAGGTAAGTCGCTTCAGTCTTGTCCGACTCTGTGCCACCCCATAGATAGCAGCCCACTGTCCCAGGCTCCACCATCCCTGGGATTCTCCAGGCAAGAGTACTGGAGTGGGATGCCATTGCCTCCTCTGAGTGAGTTCTGAGTCCTGAAGAAAAGTTATGTTACACTCATTACAACTGTAAGTATTTTTCTTGTGTGCACTTGTCAGAATTGCCATCATCAAAATAATCTATAAACTACATGCTGGAGAGGGTGTAGAGAAAAGGGCACCTTCCCACACTGGTGAGGATATAAAGTGATACAGCCACTATGGAGAAAAATATGGAAATTCCTCAAAAAAAAAAAAACACTAAAAATAGAATTATGAGAAGATTCAGCAATCCTACTCCTGGGACACATGCAGAGAAAGCATCCTAAACATCCATCAAGAGATGAAAGGATAAAGAAGATGTGGTATATACAATGAAACATTACTCATCCGAACGAACAAAACTGTGCTATTTACAGAGACATGGATGGACCTAGAGACTGTCACACAGGGTGAGGTATAGTCAGAGAATAATAATATCTGGGATATGTGTAAAATTCAATTTGAGAGGGAAGTAAATGTATGGAAATGTATGTTTCTATGCACACATATGCATGTACTAATATATTAATGAGCAAGGGGTAAACAGAGGTAGACATCTCTAATTTTATTTGTTTTTAGAAATCCAAACATACACAAAATGAGGAATGCTGATCTGATGATAAAAACAAGGAAATCTGAGCCTAAGCACTGTTGGTAGTATGGCTTCTACCATATTGATTCTCAGTTGATGAACTGAATGAAGTCACCATATAAATGGGGGGAATAAAACAGAGAGCATATGCTTCTCTCTCTATTCTCCCAAGTGCCTGCTTCCAGTAATCACTGTGACCAAATGTTCCCATACAGTTGCCTGGGATCAATATTCACTTTAATTAAATCCACTTAACTAAGCTAAATATGAATATATGCCATTTATATACAGAGAGTAACAAGTTACTTTAGGAGGTAATCTAATCAATAGTCCTAATTATGATGACTCAACATTATTTCTACACTTTTAGGGAATTGACAGATGTATTCTATTCCTTCTAATAGATCTCCAAGAAGAGAAGTGGCAGTAAGACCCTGGCTCTGACTCTTAAATAACTATTTTTTAGTCTTTGACTTGGTATGTTTTGTTAACTGCTACTTCTAATTAAAATAAAAGATTATATTATTTTGTTAATCCTGAGTAATCAAAACATATTTACAGAGAAAGTATTAGTCTCTATAGAACTGAGTTTCACAAAGAAGCCTTCTTTTTTCCTTTTCTTAAATTACATGAATAAATGTCATCTTCACAATAGAAATGCAGACACAACAGGAGGAAAAGCACAACTTCTGCCACTTTTGTATGTATAAAATGATTTGTTTACCTCATTAGTAAAATCAAATGAGTGAAACTAAACTGGATGTGCCTGAAAGATTCTGTTGGTGCAATGCTCATGGATAGTACATATATGGCAGTACAGTAGGTGAAACAATTATTTTATTTGTATCAGACTTTCTTAATGTGCATTAAGAACTGCATATAAATCTAAATAAAGTATATCATTCATTTGGGCCTCATGAAATCCTTCCTAAGTTCTGAAAAATGTATTCAAGTACATTACAGATTCTACTGGGAAACAAAAAAGGCTATATGTGAAATAAAAAGTATTATGATCATTAAACAAAATGTATCAGGAACGTATGTCTTGAATATTTACAAATTTTGCAAATTTTGACAATTTTATCTACTTTTCAAATAGCAATGGGTAACAGAATTGCTATGTTCTCCATAATTAAATGAGATTTAATGTTTGTATATATAGTTTTAATATTAAATTGTTATAAATTATGATAAATATACATATCTATGCATTTATATACACATATATTTACACTGATATATGTATGTGTTTTTTATACTAATTTAATCAGTTCAGTTCAGTTTAGTCCCTCAGTCGTGTCTGACTCTGTGACCACATGGACTGCAGCATGCCAGGCTTCCCTATCCATCACCAACTGCCAGACCTTGCTCAAATTCATGTCCATCAAGTCAGTGATGCCATCCAACCACCTCATCCTCTTCCACTCATCCCCTTCCCCTCCTGCCTTCAATTTTTCCCAGCATCAGGGTCTTTTCCAATGAGTCAGTTTTTCGCATCAGGTGACCAAAGTATTGGAGTTTCAGCTTCAGCATCAGTGATTCCAATGAGTATTCAAGACTGATTTCCTTTGGCATTGACTGGTTTGATCTCCTTTCAGTCCAAGGAACTCTCAAGACTCTTCTCCAATGTCACAGTTCAAAATTTAATAGGTAGTTATATTATTTAAAATGCTTTTGTAATTTTTAATTCTAGAAGGGAATATCGCTTAATACAAGTTTTCTAATGAACAGAACAACAACAACAAAAAACTAATATCTTGATTGTTTTAATTTCTAAGGGATCATCCTCAGAGATGACTGTGAAAACAATTTGCCCAAAATCCATCAGTGCTGTCCAGGGTGGGCAGGAGGTGTCATGGATGTGGGAGTGGTCAGGACATGATGTCTGTCACAATCATAACTGTATCATCATCACTAAATATCTATATATTATTTTTGAAATCCGCAAAGAAATACCAGTCATCCTTACCGACATTAGGACAGCAGATTCATGATTGTGAGAATTTAAGAATTTCTGACATCATTTAGAGACATGTTTCAGAAGTGGAGTAGATACTTAAAGACTTGATAAGACAACAGTTAATGGACTTTATATGAATTAATATTGGTTATGAGGTGATTATGAGTCCCATAAGGGCTTATGTGTATCACAAAGTATGTATGCTGAAAGTGCAGAACTGACATGCTAATCAGGGGTCAACTATGGAAATTGTCAGAATCAAATCAAATAAAATAGAATAATCAGATTAAGAATAAAGTATAGGTCCATGAATAAGTAAAACCAAACAAAAGAGATTCAAGAAGCACTGGCTTAGGTGTGCAATAATATAAATAATTTTCTAAAAATTTAAAAAATGTCATTGCATTTAGGAAGTGTCACATAAACTGAGTGAGAGATGGACTTTTTTTCCTGTAAAATGATAACAGTTGTTGTTGCAACTCAGCATCTTGTGTAGTTTTGTGGCTGAAGTGTAGAGACAGTAGATATGCAGAATGAGGTACAAAACAAAAGGAAGAGTGCATAGAAATCTCAAAACTAAAATCTTGTTTTAGAGATAACTTGGGGATGAGAACACACAGGTAATGTGGGGAAAGTAAATGAAACTATGGAAAGAGGATTCAAAATGTGATACTTGTATCAGAGTAACAGAAGAAGCTTACATAGGATAAATCAGATTATTCCAACTGGTAAATGAAATGTCATTAAAAAATGTGTTGTTAGGTTACTTTCAGAATATAAGGTAAGCAGTAGGAAATCTATATACCAACAAGATTTAAGAAACGGGTAGATATCAGGGTTTTGAACAGAGAGCTAGGCATCTAGCAAAGATACAGTCCTGGAAAACAAATATTGTGTATTAAATAATACTTCGTTTAAGTTCAGTTGCTCAGTCGTGTCCGACTCTTTGTGACCCCATGGATTGCAGCATGCCAGGCTTCCCTGTCCATCACCATCTCTCAGAACCTATTCAAACTCATGTCCATCAAGTCCATGATGCCATACAACCACCTCATCCTCTGTTGTCGCCTTGTCCTTCTCCCTTCAATCTATCCCAGCTCTAACTCTTTTTCAATGAGTCAGTTATCCGCATCAGGTGGTCAAAGTATTGGGTTTCAGCTTCAGCATCAGTCCTTGCAATGAATATTTAGGACCGATTTCCTTTAGGATGGACTGGCTGGATCTCCTTGAAGTCCAAGGGACTCTCAAGAGTCTTCTTCAACACCACGGTTCAAAAGCATCAGTTCTTTGGCTCTCATATTTCTCTATAGTCCAACTCTCACATCCGCACATGACTACTGGAAAAACCATAGCTTTGACTAGATGGACCTTTTTTGGCACAGTAACATCTCTGCTTTTTAGTATGCTGTCTAGGTTGATCATAGATTTTCTTCCAAGGAGCATGTAACTTTTAATTTCATGGCTGCAGTCACCATCTGCTGTGATTTCCGAGACCAAAAATATAAAATCTGCCTTGATCACCAGTCTTTCCCCATCTATTTTCCATGAAGTGTTGGGATGGGATGGCATAATATTAGTTTTCTGAATGTTGAGTTTTAAGCCAACTTTTTCACTCTTCTCTTTCCTTTTCATCAAGAGTCTCTTTAGTTCTTCTTTACTTTCTGCCATAAGGGTGGGGTCATCTGCATATCTGAGGTTATTGATATTTCTCCCCACACTCTTAATTCCAGGTTGTGCTTCTATCAGCCCAGCATTTTGCATGATGTATTCTATATGTAAGTTAAATAAGCAGGGTGACAATATACAGCCTTGATGTACTCCTCTCCTGATATGGAGCCAGTCTGTTGTTCCATGTCCTGTTCCCACTGTTGCTTCTTGAACTTCACACAGATTTCTCAGGAGGCTGGTAAGGCGGTCTGTAATTCCCATCTCTTGAATAATTTTCCACAGCTTGTTGTGATCCACACAGTCAAAGGCTTTGGCATAGTCAATAAAGCAGAAGTAGATGTTTTCTCGGAACTCGCTTGCTTGTTCCATGATCCAACAGATGTTGGCTATTTGATCTATGGTTCCTCTACCTTTTCAAAATCCAGCTTGAACATCTGGAATTTCACAGTTCATGTACTATTGAAGCCTGTTTTGGACAATTTTGAGAATTATTTTGCTAATGTGTGAGATGAGTGCAACTGTGTGGTAGTTTGAACACTTTTTGGCATTGCCTTTCTTTGGGATTGCAATGAGAACTGACCTTTTCCAGTCCTGTGGCCTCTGCTGAGTCTTCCAAATTTGCTGGCATATTGAGTGTAGTACTTTCACAGCAGCATCTTTTAGGATTTGAAATAGCTCAACTGGAATTCCATCACTTACCCCAGCTATGTTTGCAGTAATCCTTCATAAGGCCCACTTGAGTTCACATTCCTGGATGTCTGGCTCCAGTTGAGTGATCACAATATTGTGGTTATTTGGGTGGTGAAGATTTTTTTTTTTTTTAATGTATCCTTGCCACCTTTTCTTAATCTGCTTCTGTTAGATCCATACCATTTCTCCCCTTTTTTGTGACCATTTTTTGGATGAAAATTTCCCTTGGTGTCTCTAATTTTCTTGAAAAGATCTCTAGTCTTTCCCATTCAGTTGTTTTCCTTTATTTCTTTGTATTGATCACTGAGGAAGGCTTTCTTATCTCCTTGCTATTCTTTGGAACTCTATTCAAAAGGATATATCTTCCCTTTTCTCCTTTGCCTTTCACTTCTCTTCTTTCCTCAGCTATTTATAAGGCCTCCTTAGACAACCAGTATGCCTTTTTGCATTTATTTTTCTTGGGGATGGTCTTGATCATTGCCTCCTGTACAGTGACAAGAGCCTCTGTCCATAGTTTTTCAGGCACTCTGTCTATCAGATCTAATCCCTTGAATCTATTTGCCACTTCCACTGTATAATCATAAAGGGTTAGATTTAGGTCATACCTGAATGGTCTAGGTGTTCCTTACTCTCTTCAATTTAAGTCTGAATTTGGCAATAAAGAGTTCATGATCTGAGCCACAGTCAGCTCCTGGTCTTGTTTTTGCTGACTTTATCGAGTTTCTCCATCTTTGGCTCCAAAGAATATAATCAGTCGGATTTTGGTATTAACCATCTGGTGATGTCCATTTGTGTCCGGAGCCGTGTTAGCCATTACTGACAAAATGGAGGCACGACCCCAGCCCCCTCTCCTCATTCGGCAGGCACGGACTGGGATGAAGGAGTTAGGCCTTGACTTGTCTTTTTTCCTCTCCTTGGCTGAGTTGACTGAAAAGGGATATTTAGGTGCTTATTGTTCTTGACAGGATCATGAGAAGGCACAAAGGCTTCTGCAGCTGTGCTCAGAGAATAATTCATAAAGTTAATCATTGACATTTGTTAAAGGACTTTTACAAAAGTGTGTTCCAGGATGAACACATAGGCCGCAGGAGGGATTGGGATTGAGGCCATGGGAGGGATTTCTATCTGAAGCCTATTTTTGAGGAAAATGTTTATGGCAAAGGAGTTTACTGAATTTAGGGCTTAGAAATAATTTAAATAGTTAGAAGTTAAAGATTTAAGGAATGTTGTAAAGTTAGCATATTTTACTATAGCTTATATAAGTTAGGAATTTTTAGAGACAATATAGCTAGAAGCCTTTTTAAGAGATAATGAGCTCAGGATGTTAGAGGCAAACAGGATTTAGGAAGATAAGTAGTAAACTGAGGAATGTAGCATGAGTTACAATGTAATCACAAGTTAACTATAGGACACATTAGAGGAAGTAGATAATAGATAGTAAGGCTGATTCCCAGAGAATCACTGAAGCAGGAACTCTGTTTGAAGAGCAACAATGATTTATGGACATAATAAATCTGGGTAACAGGGAACTGAAAATGTCAAACCTCTGACTTAATAATTTTGTAAAAATATAAAAGAAAATATTAAACCTGAAATAAATAGGCAGTCCAAGAAAACTGCGAGGCTGTCTCATCACCGACACTGTTCATCTCTTCAGGTTGAATCCCTGGCTGCTGGAGCTGGACTCTGGCACATTTGTAGAATCTTTTCCTCTGTTGTTGGAAGAGGGTGTTTTCTATGACCAGTGTGTTCTCTTGGTAACAGTCTGTTAGCCTTTGCCCTGCTTTTTTTTGTACTGTAATCCCAAATTTGCCTGTTACTCTAGGTATCTCTTGATTTCCTATTTTTTCATTGCTTCTGCTAAGTTGCTTCAGTCGTGTCTGACTTTTAGTGACCCCATGGACTTGCAGCCCGCCAGGCTCCTACATCTGTGGGGTTCTCCAGGCAAGAGTACTGCAGTGGGGTGCCGTTGCCTTCTCTGATTTTTTCATTGCAGTCCCCTATAATGAAAGGGACATCTTTTCTTGGTGTTAGGTTTTTCTGCTGCTGCTGCTAAGTTGCTTCAGTTGTGTCCAACTCTGTGCGACCCCATAGACGGCAGCCCACCAGGCTCGCCCATCCCTTGGATTCTCCAGGCAAGAACACTTTCTGATTACTACATTAAAATATGCAAACAGTTAGGTAGAAAAAATCAAACCCCCCTGGGCAACATCTTCAGTAACCACTAACAGCTAGGAGACTTGGCACTCTTCTTGTTGGTTTTGGGAAAGCAGACAGAAAACAGACATCTGATGAGAACTGGTGTTGTTCAGTTTCTCAGTTGTTTCTGACTCTGCAGTCCCATGGACTGCAGTACACCAAGCTTCCCTCTCCTTCACTATCTCTCAGAGTTTGCTTATACTCATGTCCATTGAGTCTGTGATGGTATACAACCATCTCATCTTTTGTCACCCCCTTCACCTTCTGCCCTCAGTCTTTACCGGCCTCAAAGTCTTTTCCAATGAGTTGGCTCTTTGAATCAGGTGGCCAAAATATTGGCGCTTCAGCTTCAGCATCAGTCCTTTCAATGTATAATCAGGGTTGATTTCCTTTAGGATTGACTGGTAGAATAGGAAAACTATAAAATAGCTAAAAGATAATCAAAGGCAGGCCCATGATTTCAAGAAAAATAGCTGCTGAAATCAGAAAAGTCCTACAAGAGAACGAGTCAAATATTTTAAAAGTACAGATAAAAGAGGTAGACAGATGCTTTCACACCTCAGAAAGCAATTCACCTAAGAATTACTGACTAAATTCATGTAAGATTGAGAAATATAAGTGCATCAAGGTCAAATCCATTTGACCATAAGAAAAAGGAGAAAATTAACATCTCTACATACAAAGAACTTATTTCTTTTGTCAGAAAAACATACTCAGAGCGATTAAATGTGTAAGATTCAGAGTAGAAAAGTGAGTTAAAGTTATTAATAAAATTACACAATCCAAAAAATATATATAATTAATCAGTGTAAGTAAGCAGTGTAAGAAAAGGCATGGGGAAAATGTTACATTAGAGTTAAAAATAATTTAGCTATGAAGACTAAATTAGAAGCATGCCAGTCATCAGTCACTCAGCCCTTTCCAGCTCTTCGTGAACCCAAAGACTGCATCAGGCCACACCAGTCTTCCCTGTCCATTACCAACTCCCAGAGCTTGCTCAAGCTCATGTCCACCAAGTCAGTGATGCCATCAACCATCTCATCCTCTGCCGTCCCCTTCTCCTCCTCCCCTCAGCCTTTCCCAGCAAGAGGGTCTTTTTCAATGGGTCAGTTCTTCGCATCAGGTGGCCAAAGTATTGGAGTTTTAGCTTAAGCATCAGTCTTTCCACTGAATATTCAGGACTGATTTCTTTTAGGATTGACTGGTTGGATCTCTACTGCAGTCCAAGGGACTTTCAAGAGACTTCTCCAGCACCACAGTTTGAAAGCATCACTTCTCCAGTGCTCAGATTTCCTTATGGTCCAACTCTCACATCCATACATGACTACTGGAAAAACCATAGCTTCAACTAGATGGACCTTTGTCAGCAAAGTAATCTGTCTGCTTTTTAATATGCTGTTCAGGCATGCCAGTACAAAAAAAAAAAAAAAATGCATTGTGAACAGTAAAGGTAAAAGGGAGAAAAAATTTAAATACTGAAAAATTAAAAAAATAAATTATGTAGGAGATGGGCACTGAGCATCAGTAACTGGGCACAAAGAGAAAAACCCGAGTATCATTCACCTTGTGATGAAAGAACATTGCAAAACCACCCATCTGGCCATGGGGCTGCAAGTTGACAGCCTGCAAGTGATACAGAAAACACAAGGATGTGTTGGACTGCACATCGGCTACAGAATCTGAAAAATTAAGAGCACTGGAAACTGCAATATCATATGTCCCCATTTCTTCTTCAGAAACATTTAAGGAAACACCAGGCATGAGTAAGAGGAAATTCTTTAATGGAAATCATAGCATGGGAGTAAAACAATAATAATAATAGAAAGCCCCAAGATAAATCCATGCACCTATAGACACCTTATATTTGACAAAGGAGGCAAGAATATACAATGGAGAAAAGACAATTTCTGTAACAAGTGGTGCTGGGAAAACTGGTCAACCACTTGTAAAAGAATGACATTAGAACACTTTCTAACACCATACACAAAAATAAACTCAAAATGGATTAAAGATCTAAAGAGCAGAAACTATAAAACTCTTAGGGGAAAACAGGCAAAACACTCTGACATAAATCTCAGCAGGATCCTCTATGACTCACCTCCCAGAGTAATGGAAATAAAAACAAAAATAAACAAGTGGGATTTAATTGAACTTAAAAGCATTTGCACAACAAAGTAAGCTATAAGCAAGGTGAAAAGACAGCTTTCAGAATGGGAGAAAATAATACTAAACAAAGCAACTGACAAAGAATTAATCTCAAAAATATACAAGCTCAATTCCAGAAAAATAAATGACCCAATAAAACAATGGGCCAAAGAACTAAGCAGACATTTCTTCAGAGAAGACATAATGGCTAAAAAATACATGAAAAGATGCTAAACATCACTCATTATCAGAGAAATGCTAATCAAAACCACAATGAGGTACCATCTCATGTTGGTCAGAATGGCTGCTATCAAAATGTCTACAAACAATAAATGCTGGAGAGGGTGTGGAGAAAAGAAAACCCTCTTACAGTGTTGGTTGGAATGCAAACTAGTACAGCCACTATGGAGAACAATGTGGAGATTCCTTTAAAAACTGGAGATAGAACTTTCATATGACCCAGCAATTCCACTGCTGGGCATACACACCAAGGAAACCAGAATTGAAAGAGACATGTGTACCCCAGTGTTCATTGCAGCACTGTTTACAATAGTCACGACATGGAAGCAACCTAGATGTCCATCGGCAGACTAATGGATAAGAAAGCTGTGGTACATGTACACAGTGGAACCACGATGGTGTGATCACTCACCTAGAGTCAGACATCCTGGAATGTGAAGTCAAATGGGCCTTAGGAAGAATCACTATGAACAAAGGTAGTGGAGGTGATGGAATTCCAGTTGAGCTATTTCAAATCCTAAAATATGATGCTATGAAATTGCTACAATCAATATACCAGCAAATTTGTAAGACTCAGCAGGGGCCACAGGGCTGGAAAAGATAAGTTTTCATTCCAATTCCAAGGAAACACAGTGTAAAAGAATGTTCAAACTACCACACAATTGCACTCATCTCACACACTAGCAAAATAATGCTCAAAATTCTCCAAGCAAGGCTTCAGCAGTACATGAACTATGAACTTCCAGCTGTTCAAGCTGGATTTAGAAAAGGCAGAGGAACCAGATATCAAATTGCCAACATCCTTTGGATCATCAAAAAAAGCAAGGAAGTTTGAAAAAAATTTCTGCATTATTGATTAAACCAAAGTCATTAACTGTGTGGATCACAATAAATTTTGGAATATTCTTCAAGAGATGGGAATACCAGACTACCTGACCTGCCTCTTGAGAAACCTGTATGCAGGTCAAGAAGCAACAGAACTAGACATGAAACAACAGACTGGTTGTTGTAGTTGTTGTATGTCAAGGCTGTATATTGTGACCCTGCTTACTTAAATTATATCAAGAGTACAACATGCAAAATGCCAGGCTTGATCAAGCAGAAACTGGCTCAACATCGCCCGGAGAAATATCAATAACCTCAGATAAGAGATGATACCACTCTTATGACAGAAAGTGAAAAAGGAACTAAAGAGCCTCCTGATGAAAGGGAAATCGAGAGTGAAAAAGTTGACTTAATACTCAACCTTCAGAAAACTAAGATCACGGAATCTGGTCCCACCCTTTCATGGCAAATAGATGGGGAAACAACAAAAACTGTGGCAGACTTTATTTTGGGGGGCTCCAAAATCACTGCAGATGTTGACTGCAGCCATGGAATTAAAAGATGCTTGCTCCTTGGAAGAAAAGCTATGACCAGTCTAGACAGTATATTAAAAAGCAGAGACAGTACTTAGCCAACAAAGGTCCATCTTGTCAAAGCTATGGTCTTTCCAGTAGTCATGTATGGATGTGAGAGTTGGACTATAAAGAAAGCTGAGCACCAAAGAATTGATGATTTTGAACTGTCATTTAGGAAAAGACTCTTGAGACTCCCTTGGACTGCAAGGAGATCCAACCAGTCCATCCTAAGGAAATCAATCCTGAAGATTCATTGGAAGGACTGATGTTGAAGCTGTAACTCCAATAATTTAGCCATCTGATGTGAAGAATCACTTGAATAAACCCTGATGCCAGGAATTATTGAAGGTGGGAAGAGAAGGGGGTGACAGAGGATGAGATGGTTGGATGGCATCACTGACTCAATGGAAATGAGTTTGAGCAAACTTTGGGTTTTGGTGATGTACAGGGAATCCTGGTGTGCTGCTGTCCATGGGGTCACAATGAGTCAGACATGATGAGTGAAAGAGCTAAACTGAACTGATCTCCATGTGCCTCTCATTTCTGATCACTTAACTTGCATCTCAAAATTTGGACCATGTTTTTCCCATGTCTCTGAAAATAATTGCCCAAAAGTCAAAGAAATTAGCTTTCTCTGGTCTGACTTTAGTACTCAGAAGACCCAGCAGCCAATCAGGCTTTCCCCAAACTCTGTTGTGAATGTGTACTTTCATTTGGTGAATTATGCCCTTCCCCTAAGTGCATCTAGTCATTGGGTCTGTGTCTGAAAATCCTAATTTGTACTAGAGTTGTCTGGGCTCTTAATTCTCTTCCTGAGGCTGCTTCTTTAGACGTATGGCTCCATTTTTACCAAGAAAATGTGATTAAGATACTGCTACTGGTTGCTTGGGGCCTCCCTGATGGCTCAGTGATAAAGAATCTGCCTGCTAGTGCAGGAGACACAAGTTTGATCCCTGTGTCAGGAAGATCCCCTGGAGAAGTAAAAGGCAACCCACTTCTGTATTCTTGCCTGGGAAATCCTGTGAACAGAGGAGTCTGGCAGGTCCAGAGTGCTGCAAAAGCGTCAGATATGACTTAGCAACTAAAAACCAACAACTAGTTGCTTCAGTTGTTTACTTGCGAACCAATCTTCATCTCTACTGTATTACCTCCAAATAAACAAAGTAACCACTAACAATGTTCATGAAAAGCTTCCTACGGCCTGGTGTCTTACTTTCCAACAGACTGTCTTGACCCTAAACACATTATTCCCCCATACCCTGAGACTGGTCTGATTTTCAGGACATGAAGATATTTTTGCTCTTCTTAGATCATATACAAGATATTATATACTATATGGCTTAAAACTCAACATTCAGAAAACTAAGATCATGGAATCTGGTCCCATCACTTCATGGCAAATAAATGGGGAAGCAATGGAAACCTATTTTCTTGGGTTCCAAAATCACTGAAGTTAGGGACTGCAGCCATGAAATTAAAAGAGTCTTGCTCCTTGGAAGAAGAGCTATGACAAACCTAGACAGCATAAATAAAAGCAGAGACATTACTTTGCTGACAAATGTCCATCTAATCAAATCTATCGTTTTTTCAGTAGTCACGTATGGATATAAGAGTTGGACCAGAAAGTCTTTTTTTTTTCCTCTCAACGTTCTTTTTTTTTTTTTTTTTTAATTTTTATTTTTACTTTATTTTACTTTACAATACTGTATTGGTTTTGCCATACATTGACATGAATCCACCATGGGTGTACATGCGTTCCCAAATATGAACCCCCCTCCCACCTCCCTCCCCATAACATCTCTCTGGGTCATCCCTGTGCACCAGTCCCAAGCATCCTGTATTCTGCGTCGGACATAGACTGGCAATTCGTTTCTTACATGATAGTATACATGTTTCACTGCCATTCTCCCAAATCATCCCACCCTCTCCCTCTCCCTCAGAGTCCTAAAGTCTGCTCTGCTGAGCACCAAAGAATTGACGCTTTTGAACTGACATGTTGGAGAAGACTCTTGAGAGTCCCTTGGACTACAAGTATATCAAACCAGTTAATCCTAAAGGAAATCAACCCTTTAGGTGGGGGGTGGGGAGGGGTGGGGGGGGTGGGGAGGGGTGGGGGGGTGGGGAGGGTGGGGGGTGGGGGGGTGGGAGTCAGTGAGTCAGTCTTTGGATGGGCACCCTCCCTCCCCTGCTGGTTGCCAGCATTCAGAAAAAAAAAAAAAAAGAAATCTTTCTTATCCACCAACCTGGCCTCTTTATTGGCTTTTCAGAGACAACAGCCAGACCTGGTTTGGTTACATTGCTGCTGCTGCTAAGTCGCTTCAGTCGTGTCCGACTCTGTGCGACCCCATAGACAGCAGCCCGCCAGGCTCCCCCATCCCTGGGATTCTCCAGCCAAGAACACTGGAGTGGGCTGCCATTTCCTTCTCCAACGCATGAAAGTGAAAAGTGAAAGTGAAGTCGCTCAGTTGTGTCCGATTCTTAGCGACCCCATGGACTGCAGCCCACCAGGCTCCTCCGTCCATGGGATTTTCCAGGCAAGAGTGCTGGAGTGTGCTGCCATCGCCTTCTCCGTTGGTTACATTAGGACTCATGAAATGAACTGTAGCCTCCATCTTGACCTTAGATAACCTGACACAACTATACTCAACAAAGCCACTCTACTGACATGGAGTTGTGATGAAGGCAAGTGCAGTTCTATTTTGGGACACCAAGCAAGAAGTGCAAAGCAGCAAGCTCTGAGCGGGGGGGAGGGGAACAGACTTGCCCAAAGCATTTCAGTAAAGCATTTGTTTTTAAAGGCCAGGAGGAAGGAACCTTTCCAGGGCACAAGATCAGCTAGCCTGCGCTTCTCTGATTGGTTGATGGTGAGCCAACAGGGTGGCGTCAACAGGTGCTAAAAGATAAATCCTTAGGAGAGGCCCCTAGGTCTAGGGGCTTGTGATCATCAAGTAGGTAATTTCTTCCACCTGGTGATAGTTTTAGCATCTGTAACACAGATACTGTTATCTGGGTACTTCAGAGAGAAAATAAAGCAGAGGATATGGGGGAGGGTCTGTCTCCAGAAACCCCGATAGTGTACTGCTCTGTTAAAAAATCACTTATTACTCCTTAATACATTTATATTTAATCCTTTGACAGAAAACAATAAAATTCTATAAAGAAATTACCCTTCAATATAAAAATAAAAGGACAAAGTTAATTATGGTATATACTCTTGATATAAAGTATGCCATACAAAAGCAAAAATAACACTTGTTCAATCAATGATACAATAAGATTTGTTAGTGCCATTTTGAGAATTTTTTTATTATAGATTTTTAAATGATCAATACAACTGTCTGTAAACAGGTTCAAACAGTGTAATTAGTTAACTTACATTAGATGGAGCACATATTCAATACCATTTTTCCAGTACTTCTTCAGATTACTTTTCCTTACACTGAAGCAGGTTGGTAACTCAAATCAGCTGTTTATTGCTGTCTTATTTCCAATAAAATTCTAGAGGTCACATGAATATAGATTGAATGAATGTAATTTTAAACCATTATGTGTATTCATACTAAAAGGCAGTGGATAAGAAGGAAATTTTTAATAATTGTACTCCACTCATTACAAAATTTAAATTGATTTGACTTCAGGGTGAGGGTTAAAAGCATATTCGATGTATAAAAAAGCACAAATTTACACTATTGTTCAACACAATTTTATTACTCCTAACACACTATTTTCCCTTCGGACTTTCACTGCAGAAACTTATAAGAAAATGATAGCAATCAATCCTTTAATAACCTGAGTGCAGTTCTTTTAAAGTCTAATATCTATACCTGAGGGAGTTTTAGTCATTCTTTACCTCAGTTTTCTTGTGCAAATAGATAACAATTTTAACTAAACCACAAGTTCAAAGTCTGTTTTTTTCCCCCAGAGTTATACCCTGACCTCCAGAACAACAGTAGTAAAGAAGAAAGCCGAGTCAGAATGGTAATAATTTACTAACCTCCTGGCTTGAATATTTAAGACCCATACGTTTTGATATTTTTATTTCATTGTCAGTCTGGGTAACATTTATTGTGAGTACTGGTTCCTGTGAAAAGAAAGAAAAAGAGGAAAGGAGAAAAGGAGGACAGTAATTTAAGCTACTAAAATGAATCATATCTTACATTTAAGATTGTTATTTAATTAATAACAAATAGCAGATTTAGTTTTACTGCTAGTTCCCAAGCAAATGCTTTCACTGAGAAACTACTCATGTTTCTCTTCTTTTTTAAATCATTTTTTTAATTGACATACAGTTAATTTACAATATAATTAGTTTCAGGTATACAATAAAGTTATTCAGATGTATATGTATATATATATATGCACATATATATATGAATATATATATTCCTTTTCAGATTCTTTTCCATTATATGTTATTGCAAGATACTGAATATAGTTCCCTACGCTATACAGTAGATCCTCTCTGTTTTTTTTTTTTTTTTAATAAATGATGTCATACTGCATGTACCATTCTGGAACTTGCCTTTCTGTGTTGCTGCTTTGGCTATACCGTATAGCACTGTGGAATCTTAGTTCTCTGGATCAGGGATTGACCTCTCTGGACCTCTCCATTGGAAGCACAGATTCTTAACCACTGGACCATCAGGGAAGTCCGTGTTTATCCATTTTATTTAGAGTAGAGGGTATCTGTCAATCCTGAACTCCTAATTTATTGCCCTGCCCCAGCTATCCCCTTTGGAAATCATCAGTTTGCTTTCTGTGTCTGAGTCTATTTTTGTTCTGTAAGTCAGTTAATTTTTATCATTATTTTAGATTTTTACATACAGGTGACATCATAAGATATTTCACTTAATATCACATCGTATGTCTGACTTAAAATGATAAGTTTTAGGTCCATCCATGTTACTGAAAATGGCACTATTTCATTTCTTTTACTCATCTTTATATATAACTAGAGAATTTTTAAATGATAAAATATATTTTATGTTTTAGTAATTTATACTGTTTTCAACAGTAATTTAGTTAGTATTAGTAAATAGTTCAATAATATTTTATTAAAGAAAAGAGTAAACCAATATGCATCATCTTTGTCATAGGTTTTTATATATTGTGCATGAGCATAGTGCTTTCTGAGAAGTTTTTTGAATCTTAGAGTAATAAATTGATCCCTTTCAAGCCCATTATCTGGTATGATCAGTAGACCAAGTGGAAGATGTGAAATTATCTGAGAATATAACAGTGACTATTTCTTACCTTCAAAAGGTGACTGCAATTGTGTAAGATACTAGATGTTGAAGATATCTGAGATATTAAAACAATCTAACAAAAACAAAACAACAATTCCAGCCCTAAATATTTTTTTATGAATGTCTCTGGACCCTTCAGAGGTGCTGCAATAATCAACATAGTCTAAGAGTTATTTTTTTCCTCTACTTTTTGTGTCATTGCTAATTAACTTGAACTATTTTTCAAAAAGTCTCTTAGGGCTTAAATTAGGACAAAAGTACTTGTTCTCTATATTTAGAAATAAAATACCCAATGACAATTCCAAAATCATAAACACATTCTGAATGGCAGATTCAAATACTTCAGTATTTGAATGACATGCATATATAAAGATATATCTAAATATGTCTGAAAAATATGTTTATATATACATATATACATATATGTATATATGTATACATATATACATATATATATATACACACATATATATATACACTAACAGTACTTTTTGTTATTCAGTCCCCTAGTTGTGCCCAACTCTTTGCAATCCCTTGGACTGCAGCACACCAGGCCTTCCTGTCCCTCACCATCTACCAGAATTAGCCCAAGTTCATGGTCATTGCATCAGTGATGCTGTCCAGGCATCTCATCCTCTGATGCCCTATTCTCTTTCTTCCCTCAATCTTTTCCAGCATCAGGGACTTTCCCAATGAGTCATCTGTTTGCATCCAATGACGTAAATGCTGGGGCTTCAACTTCAGCATCAGTCCTTCAAGTGACTATTCAGGGTTGATCTCCCTTAAGATTGACTGGTTTGATCTCTTTGCTGTTCAAGGGACTTTCATGTGTCTTCTCTTGCACCACAATTCAAAGGTATCAATTCTTGGCATTCTGCCCTTGTTATGGTCCAGCTGTCAAAACTGTATGTGACCACTGAGAAGACCAAAGCCTGGACTATATGGACTTTTGTCAGTAGAGTAATGTAAGCTTTTCAACATACTATCTAAGTTTGTCACTGCTTTCCTGCCAAGAAGCAACTGTCTTCTGATTTCATGAATGCAGTCACCATCTGCAGTGATTTTGGAGCCCAAGAAGAGGAAATTTATCACTACTTCCACCTTTTGCCCTTGTGTTTGACATACTACCCAGATGCGGTGATCTTAATTTTTAAAATATTTTGTCTTAAGATGGCTTGTCCACTCTCCTCTTACACCCTCATCAAGAGGCTTTTGATTTCTTCCAAGAGAATGAACTAGTCATAGCAAATACCCTTTTTTCAACAACACAGGAAATGACTCTACACACGGACATCACCAAATGGTCAATACCAAAATCAAATTGATTGCATTCTTTGTAGCTGAAGATGGAGAAGCTGTATACAGTCAACACAAACAAGACCCAGAGATGACTAGCTCAGATCATCAGCAGCTCATAGCAAAATTCAGGCTTAAACTAAAGAAAACCCGGGAAAAACACTAGGCCAGCCAGAATCAAATTCTGTATGAATTAGCAGTAGAGGTAATGAATAGAGACAAGGGACTAGCTCTACTTAACAATATGCCTGAAGAACTATGGACAGAGGTCTGTAATATTGTACAAGAGGTAGCAAACAAAATCATCTCAAAGGAAGGGAAAAGAAAAGCAAGAAGGCAAAGCAGTTATCTGAGGAGGCTTTACAAATAACGGAAGAATGAAGAGAACTGAAAAGCAAGGAAAAGAGGGAAAGATAAATCGAATTAAATGCAGAGTTTCAAAGAATAGCTAGGAGAGACAAGAAGGCCTTCTTCAATGAAGTGCTTAATAATAGAAAAAAAACAACAAAAAGGGAAAGACTAGAGATGTCTTCAGGAAAATTGGAGATATCAAAGGAGTAATATGTCCAAAGATGGGCACAATAAAGGATAAAAATGGTAGAGACCTAGTAGGCACTGAAGAGATCAAGAAGAGATGTAAAGAATACATGAAAGAACTATATAAAAAAAGATCTTAATGGATCAGATTACTATGGTTAGTGACCCAGAGCCAGAATTTCTGGAGTTCAAAGTCAAATGGACCTTAAGAAGCACTGCTGTTACTAAAGCTAGTAGATGTAATGAAATTCCAGTAGAACTGTTCAAATCCCTAAAGGATGATGCCATCAGGATTTTACATTCATTACATCAGCAGATCTGGAAAACCCAGCAGTGGCCACAGGATTGGAAAAGGTCCATCTTCATCCCAATTCCCAAGAAGAATAGTATCAAAGGACATGCTAACCATTGGACAATTGGTCTCATCTCCCATGGTAGTAAAGTCATGCTTAAAATCTTGCAGGCTAGGCTTCAGCATTATGCGAACCAAGAAATTCCAGATATCCAGCTAAGTTTAGAAAAGGAAGAGGAATTAGGAATCAAATTGCCAACATTCACCGAATTATAGCAAAAGCAAGGGAATTTGAGTAAAACATCTATCTCTGTTTCATCAACTACCCTAAACCCTTTGACTGTGTGGATCATGACAAACTGTGGAAATCTCTTAGAGAGATGGGAATATCAGACCATCGTAGCTGTCTCCTGAGAAACCTGTATGCAGGTCAAGAAGCAACAGTTAGAACCCTGCATGGAACAACTGATTGGTTCAAGATTGAGAAAGGAGTATGACATGGCTGTCTGCTGTCACCCTGTTTGTGTAACCTATATGCTGGGCACATCATTAGAAATGCCCGGATGGGTGAGTTACAATCTGGAACATAGTATCATATACACATAAATATTACTATCTTCTTTCCCAGACACATACACCATGTGTTTTATTATATTTACATTTTCTATGGGTTGATCTTACAATTTTAACAGATGCACTAACCCTCTAGGGTAAACCATCCAGTTTAGACTTTAAACATTTATTAAGAATCACTCAGTCATGTCTGATCCTTTATGAGCCATGGACTGTAGCCCACTAGGCTCCTCCGTCCATAGAATTCTCCAGCCAAGAAAACTGGAATGGGCTTCCATTCCTTTCTCCAGGGAATCTATCCAACCAAAGGATGGAACATGGGTCTCCTGCACTGCAGGCAGATTCTTTACCATCTGAGCCACCAGGGAAGCCCAGTCTAAGATTAAAAAGTTGAATGTCTATATTTTTCATCTCCCTTTTCCCACTTCTTCTGGGTTACAATGTGACATAATTTCCCTTATGATGATTTTTTTAAGTCCAACCTCTTATCAAGGCCTGAATTAACTGAAGAATTGCATAGAGGCAAAATTATGATTTGTATTTCCTAAGCTTAGTCCTTTAAAACCATCATTTTGTTTCTTCAAACTCCTTGGCCGTGAACAACCAATATATTTGAAGTCAGGGGTTGAATGAAATATAATTTGAGGTGGGAAGCATATAAGTAGAATATATTAATTATTCCTTATATCAAAGTTAGTTATCTACTTCCACCAATATTAGTCTTCCCTTAGATTTGTGAAGCTGTTTTCTGATGAGAATGTGAAGGAAGGGAGATAGCATAAATTGAAGCAAGCTTGAACTGTTTCCAGGTCTTGTTTCAGTGTAGACTTAAGAGCAACATATTGGTGCTTTCAGCAAAAATTTTAACTTCCCATCACATTTGTGGTAAAGAGACCTATAGCTTTTAAAGTATTGAATTAGAAAATGTGTTTTCCATGATTATAACTAATATATAGTGAAATATAAATCATGGTTAAGGAGCTAAAGTATTTTAATGGATTTAGTGACAATGTCTACTTCTTACAAGTTTAAATTAAGAAATAGGAAAGATGTTTTTTCAACAAACATATCTGTACTTCAATAACATCAGTTCTAATATTGAGCCTTGAGTGCTATGTTTATTTTCATTTCTACTAGTAAATTGTTCTTTATAGTCCTTATCAAGATTATATTTTCTTAAATCAAAATAGAAACTTTTATATAGTATATTAATATAAAGTTGAATAATAAATCAAATCTTTAATAACCTATAGATATTCATTGTAAGTGTTAAATTTATCTATATACTTCATGAAAAAATTTACTATGAATAGACTATTTATAATCAATCAATACTGCATTATGTAATTTTAGAATATACCCTTTCATATTTATTTTTCTTTATGCTTTTCTGATGTAAGCTCCCCAGCTGATTTTTAACTAATTTATTTTAATTAGAGGCTAATTAATTTATAATATTGTGGTGGGTTTGCCATACATTCACATGAATCAGCCACGGGTGGACATGTGTCCCCCATCGTGAACACTCGTCCCAGTGCACCAGCTCTGAGCACCCTGTCTCATGCACTGAACCTGGACTGGTGATCTATTTAACATATGGTAATATACATGTTTCAATGCTATTCTCTCAAATCATCCCACCCTCTCCTTTTCCCACAGAGCCCAAAAGTCTGTTCTTTACAGATTTTTAATTAAACATTTAGGAACATTTTTGCAGGATAATTATACATACAAATTTAGCACACATTTCAACCATTTAAAAATTATTATAAACATGCACATTTCCATTTATGATGTTACTGCCTTTTACCTGTTTGAGAACAAAAATTATTTTTTAATTTGCAAAATGAAGGTGTAGCCGTTGGTGTGTGGTCAATGATGGTATGGATGAATTAACATTTCTCAAACCTCATTAATAAAAAAAAATGTAAACAGAGCTCTTGTCTTCTACAATTGTAAAATGCTCTCAAATATAATTTTGCATGAACGTTTTAAAACAATAAAGTGAAAGTGAAAGTCTCTCAATCATGTCCGACTCTTTGTGATTCCATGGACTGTATATTCTCTAGGCTAGAATACTGGAGTGGGTGGCCTTTATTTTCTACAGGGGATCTTCCCAACCCAGGGATCAAACCCAGGTATCCTGAATTACAGGCGGATTCTTTACTAGCTAGACCACCAGGGAAGCCCTGTTACTCAAAATTATTTATAGCATTTTGAATTTTAAAATGCTTTTGATTAGTTTCATAGGGAGGAAAACAAGTCACAGTGATAAACCTCACTGTTCTCTAAACTACAAATATATGCTGGAAAGCAGATGTTCCCAGATTAGGGGCAGTGAATGAGCCTCTCAGATAAATTTATTTTAGAGACCTGGGTTACTAGAATTGTTGGAGTGGCATTGTTAAGAGAATTCTCAGTGAGAGAAATCTTCTCTGCCATATTTCAAACAACTTTAGAAAGAAGAAACAAGCATTTCAAAGTGCATTTTCTTCTAGGAAATTCAAAGTTCTTCTAAGAATGGGCTAATTTATTTTTGCATGAGAAGAAAATGAATTTTCCTTTAATAACAGACTCATAGAACAACAGTGCCTAAAGATAATAAAAACCAGCATTTTAAATCTTTTTAGTGTCCCTAGGCAGATGGCTACTAAAAAGAAAATGGAACTCAGTAATTAATAAGCATTTTGTTCTGGTCAGACTGCATGTTTAATAATGCCCATCTTTCATTTACTCATATTTATTTAGCCCCTAATCTTTGTCAGGCAGTATGCTAGTTACTAAAAAGGAATAAATACAGAGATATACAGTATGGTGAGAAGACATATATATTAATAATTATACACATAAATGCAAAATAAATATCTGAACAAAGTGACAGATGACAGTAATAGCCATCATGAAAATTTAACAAATGAAAAATATGATACTATATGATTTACTTAGTCAAAGGTGTCAGAACTATCTCTGTAAAACCTGATAGCAAAGTATGTTTCATTTCTTAAATATGCTAATTGGTGAAGTCGCTCAGTCGTGTCCAACTCTTTGCGACCCCATGGACTGTAGCTTACCAGGCTCCTCTGTCCATGGATTTTCCAGGCAAGAATACTGGAGTGGGTTACCATTTCCTTCTCCAGGGGATCTTCCCAACCCAGGGATTGAACCTGGGTCTCGTGCATTGGAGGCAAACGCTTTAACCTCTGAGCCACCAGGGAAGCCCTAATAGCTATGTTTATTTGCATGTTAATTTGTTGCTTATCCATCACTTCAAGTACATCTGAGAAATAAAGATAATTTGAAATTCAGTGCATCAAGGATCACACTAAAGATAAACTTTATTGATGGAGTTCAGACATGTGAGTACTCACTACAAACTGGCACCTTGATAGAAACCTATCTTTATAAAACATATTTTGATCTCCAAAAAAAAGGATTTTGTATTTTTCAGGATAATAATGATTCTAAATGCAATGTTATTCAAATTTATCTTCAGGCTAAATCTTTAAAAGTATACACAGGATTGCTGGGAGGCAGTGGAGTATGAGAAACAGAAAGAAATTCTCTGTTAATAACTAGTGAAACACCTCAGGCTAAGTGACATTTTATGATCCAAACTCACAGGAAGGAAAAGATGCCATGATTTTTCAGTTATCTCTGAAAATTTTAACTATGATGTAAATACAGCAAAAATCTGTTAAACACATTAAATGTTTATAAACTATCTTGCTAGCTCCTTGTCCCTTTGCCAAACTTGTGTCTTCTCCTGAATTTCCCAGGAAATTGGGTGCCCCAATATTCACTCAACTACAGCAACTCAAAACTTGAACTTAGTTTATACTTTTCTTTTGTTAGTCAAATATTAAGTCACTAGTTAAGTTACTACATACTAATACCACTCCAAATACCTTACTATATTTTAAAAGATATTCTATTTGTCTTCTGAAATTCTCACAAAGCTCAATACTTCCCAGCCTATCTAGAATCAGTCACCACCTACTGCACAATTTAATGTGGAAAAAAAATTTTTTAAAATGTAATGTATATAAAGTGCTAGAAAAATATAAGCAATGGAGATATATAAAACACAAAATCTATTTTATTAGAAGCAAGAAAGAAAATCACATTAAACAAATAATTCAGGATAAATATAATAGGACCAAAGTATAACCATTTTATACATTGTTATGGAAACTATGCAAGGGGATTGACATAGATAATTGCTTTTACAACTGATATATATTGCCCCCTGCAGTATTAAATGAAGAAAACAGTGATTCCTCATATTAACTACCTACATGCAAACATTAAACAAGCCCATTTGCCATATTAAAACTCAAAATATTGATAAACAGAGTGTCTGTCCAATGTGTGCATATAATTTGACAACTGTAACACAAAAATGTATAAAGCTTTGCTTGTTGAGTTATCTGTTAGAGACATTATTCCCAGAAAAATAAGCCTATTGATCCTCTAGCTATGTTTTGTTTTAGTAACATACTGCAACAATGAGTCTAACAGAAAAGTGTTGATAAGTCATGAAAGTGACGTTACAGCACCTTCAGTGAAATTGTGATGTTTATTTTTAAAGCTGTATGCTCAGCTCAGTTCAGTTCAGTCTCTCAGTCGTGTTTGATTCTTTGCGACCCCATGAATCGCAGAACAGCAGGCCTCCTGGTCCATCACCAACTCCCAGAGTTCACTCAGATTCAGTCAGTGATGCCATTCTGCCATCTCATCCTCTGTCGTCCTCATCTCTCCCTTCCCCCAATCCCTCCCAGCCTCAGAGTATTTCCCAATGAGTCAACTCTTCTCATGATGTGGCCAAGGTATTGGAGTTTCAGCTTTAGCATCATTCCTTCCAAAGAAATCCCAGGGCTGATCTCCTTCAGAGTGGACTGGTTGGATCTCCTTATAGTCCAAGGGACTCTCAAGAGTCTTCTCCAACACCACAGTTCAAAAGCATCAATTCTTTGGCGCTCAGCCTTCTTCAAAGTCCAACTCTCACATCCATACATGACCACTGGAAAAACCATAGCCTTGACTAGACGGACCTTATTCAGCAATGTCTCTGCTTTTGAATATGCTATCTAGGTTGGTCATAACTTTGCTTCCAAGGAGTAAGTGGCTTTTAATTTCATGGCTGAAGTCACCATCTGCAGTGATTTTGGAGCCCATAAAAACAAAGTCTGACACTGTTTCCACTGTTTCCCCATCTATTTCCTATGAAGTGATGGGACCAGACGCCATGATCTTCGTTTTCTGAATGTTGAGCTTTAAGCCAACTTTTTCACTCTCCTCTTTCACTTTCATCAAGAGGCTTTTCAGTTCCTCTTCACTTTTTGCCATAAGCGTGGTGTCATCTGCATATCTGAGGTTATAGATGTTTCTCCCGGCAATCTTGATTCCAGCTTGTGCTTCTTCCAGTCCAGTGTTTCTTATGATGTACTCTGCATAGAAGTCAAATAAGCAGAGTGACAATATACAGCCTTGACATACTCCTTTTCCTATTTGGAACCAGTCTGTTGTTCCATGTCCAGTTCTAACTGTTGTTTCCTGACCTGCATACAGATTTCTCAAGAGGCAGGTCAGGTGGTCTGGTATTGCCATGTCTCTCAGAATTTTCCACAGTTTATTGTGATTCACACAGTCAAAGGCTTTGGCATAGTCAATAAAGCAGAAATAGATGTTTTTCTGGAACTCTTGCTTTTTCTATGATCCAGCAGTTGTTGGCAATTTGATCTCTGGTTCCTCTGCCTTTTCTAAAACCAGCTTGAACATCAGGAAGTTCACAGTTGACATATTGCTGAAGCCTGGCTTGGAGAATTTTAAGCATTACTTTACTAGCATGTGAGATGAGTGCAATTGTGCGGTAGTTTGAGCATTCTTTGGCATAGCTTTTCTTTGGGATTGGAATGAAAACTGACCTTTTCCAGTCTTGTGGCCACTGCTGAGTTTTCCAAATTTGCTGGCATATTGAGTGCAGCACTTTCACAGCATCATCTTTTAGGATTTGAAATACCTCAACTGGAATTCCATCACCTCCACTAGCTTTGTTCGTAGTGATGCTTTCCAAGGCCCACTTGACTTCACATTCCAGGATGTCTGGCTCTAGATGAGTGATCACACCATCATGATTATCTGGGTCGTGAAGATCCTTTTTGTACAGTTCTTCCGTGTATTCTTGCCACCTCTTCTTAATTCTTCTGCTTCTGTGAGGTCCAGACCATTTCTGTCATTTATTGAGCCCATCTTTGCATGAAATATTCCCTTGGTATCTCTAATTTTCTTGAAGAGATCTCTAGTCTTTCCCATTCTGCTGTTTTCCTCTATTTCTTTTCACTGATCACTGAAGAAGGCTTTCTTATCTCTTCTTGCTATTCTTTGGAATTCTGCATTCAGATGCGTATATGTTTCCTTTTCTCCTTTGCTTTTTGCTTCTCTTGTTTTCACAGCTATTTGTAAGGCCTCCCCAGACAGTCATCTTGCTTTTTTGCATTTCTTTTCCATGGGGATGGTCTTGATCCCTGTCTCCTGTACAATGTCACAAATTTCATTCCATAGTTCATCAGGCACTCTATGTATCAGATCTAGGCCCTAAAATCTATTTCTCACTTCCACTGCATAATCATAAGGGATTTGATTTAGGTCATACCTCAATGGTCTAGTGGTTTTCCCTACTTTCTTCAATTTAAGTCTGAATTTGGTAATAAGGAGTTCATGATCTAAGCCACAGTCAGCTCCTGGACTTCTTTTTGCTGATTGTATAGAGCTTCTCCATCTTTGGTTGCAAAGAATGTAATCAATCTGATTTTGGTGTTGACCATCTGGTGATGTCCATGTGTAGAGTCTTCTCTTGTGTTGTTGGAAGAGGGTGTTTGCTATGACCAGTGCATTTTCTTGGCAAAACTCTATTAGTCTTTGCCCTGCTTCATTCCACATGCCAAGGCCAAATTTGCCTATTACTCCAGGTGTTTCTTGACTTCCTACTTTTGCATTCTAGTCCCCTATAATGAAAAGGACATCTTTTTTTGGTGTTCTAAAAGGTCTTGTAGATCTTCATAGAACCGTTCAACTTCAGCTTCTTCAGCATTACTGGTTGGGGCATGCACTTGAATTACCATGATATTGAATGGTTTGCCTTGGAAACAAACAGAGATCATTGTGTCGTTTTTGAGATTGCCTCCAAGTACTGCATTTCGGACGCTTTTGTTGACCATCATGGCTACTCCATTTCTTCTGAGCGATTCCTGCCCACAGTAGTAGATATAATGGTCATCTGAGTTAAATTCACCCATTCCAGTCCATTTTAGTTCACTGATTCCTAGAATGTCAACGTTCACCCTTGCCCTCTCTTCTTTGGCCACTTCCAATTTGCCTTGATTCATGGACCTGACATTCCAGGTTCCTATGCAATATTGCTCTTTACAGCATCGGACCTTGCTTCTATCACCAGTCATATCCATAGCTGGGTATTGTTTTTGCTTTTGCTCCATCCCATCATTCTTTCTAGAGTTATTTCTCCGCTGATCTCCAGTAGCATATTGGGTACCCACTGACCTGGGTAGTTCCTCTTTCAGTATCCTATCATTTTGCCTTTCATACTGTTCATGGGGTTCTCAAGGCAAGAATACTGAAGTGGTTTACCATTCCTTTCTCTAGTGGACCACATTCTGTCAGACCTCTCCACCGTGACCCGCCCATCTTGGGTTGCCCCGCAGGCATGGCTTAGTTTCATTGAGTTAGACAATGCTGTGGTCAGTCATGTCTAAGTCTTTGTAATCCCATTGACTGTAGCCTGCCAGGCACTCTGTTCATTGGATTTTCCAGGCAAGAGTATTAGAGTGGTTGCCATTTCCTATTCCAAGGAATATTCCCACCCCAGGGATCAGACCCATGTCCCCTACGTCTCCTGCATTGGCAGGCAGATTCTTTACCACCAACACCACCTGAGAAAGCCCATCTTTAACTTGTATGCAAAATGAAGCAAGTGTTGTATTTTCAAAGTTCATCTTTAAAATTTTATCCAGCTTCAATCTTGTTTCTTATATGACTATAAATGAAGTATATTTCCCTAGTAGAAATTAACACAAGGCCATGTATGTTTTTGAGTTATATTTACTGAACTAAGCTTTGACAATTATAAATTAAAACATGGTTCTATTTCTAGTAACTAGCAATAATACCTAGGCACATAAGCTGTCAGATTTCAGTAGACGTTTCCAAATAGTTACTCTCAATTTCCATGCTTATGTTGTTGTTGTTTTTTTTTAAAGAGTCATTCATAGACCAACAATAACCCATGAATCACACGAGAAGAGCACTGACCCAGAATACCTCACCTTTAGTATTTTTGCTTTCTTCATTGTACAAGTTGAAGTGATTATAATATTCATTCTGTTAGGGTTTCCTTTTCACTCCCCAACTGAAATCCTTCAGTGATTCTGTACAGAATCTCCTGGTTTTGTTGTTGTTTTTCAGTCACTAAGTTGTATCCGACTCTTTATGACCCCAAGGAATGCAGCAGGCCAGGCTTTCCTGTTCTCACTAGCTCCCTGAGTTTGCTCAAATTCATATCCATTGAGTAAGTGATACCATCCAATCATCTAATCCTCTGTCATCCCCCTTTTCCTCTTGCCCTCAGTTTTTCCCAGCATCAGATTCTTTTCCAGTGAGTCAGCTCTTCACATCAAATGACCAAAGTATTGAAGCTTCAGCTTCAGCAACAGTTTTTTCAGGATTGATTTCCTTTAGGATTGACTGGTTTAATCTCCTTGCAGTCCAAATGACTCTCTACAGTCTTCTCTAACACTGCAGTTCGAAAGCATCAATTCTTTGATGCTCAGCCTTCTCTGTGATACAACTCTCACACACATGCATGACTACTGGGAAAACATTAGCTTTGACTATATAGACGTTGGTCAGCAAAGTGATGTCTCTGCTTTTTAGTACTCTGTCTAGGTTTGTTATAGCTTTTCTTCCAAGGAACGAGCATCTTTTAATTTCATGGCTGCAGTCACTGTCTGCAGTGATTTGGGAAAACAAAAAAAAAATAAAATGTCACTGTTTCCATTGTTTCCCCATCTATTTGACATGAAGTGATGGAATCAGATGCCATCATCTTTGTTTTTTGAATGTTGAGTTTTAAGCCAGTTTTTTCATTCTCTTCTTTCACCTTCATCAAGAGGCTCTTTTAGTTTCTCTTCGTTTCTTGCCATAAAGTAGTATCATCTGCATATCTCAGGTTGTTGATATTTCTCACATCAACCTTGATTCCAGCTTGTGAGTCATCCAGCCTGGCATTTTGTGTGATATGCAGTCCACAGAATTAAGTAAGCAAGGTGATAATATACAGCTTTGATATACTTCTTTCCCAATTTTTAACCAGTTTGTTTTTCCACATCAAGTTCTAAGTGTTCCTTCTTGTCCTGCATACAGGCTTCTTAGGAGACAGGTAAGGTGGTCTGTTAATCCCATCTCTTTAAGAATTTTCCATACTTTGCTGTGATTCACAGAGTCAAAGGCTTTAGTGTAGTCAATGAAGCAGAAGGAGATTTATTTTTTTTAATTCCCTTGCTTTTTCTATGATCTTGTGGATGTTGGCAATTTGGTCTCTTGTTCTTCTGCCTTTTCTAAACCTAGTTTATACATCTGGAAGATCTCATTTCACATACTGTAGAGAGTAAATAGCATCTATCAAGCATGGAGTATAGATATAAAACCAGTGGAGTTTAACCCTGTGTTTATAAAAGGTTATAAATGCAACAGAAAGACCATGCTTTCATCTACCTCAGTGTCATTCTAATTCTTGACCAGGAAGAGAAGCAAACCCCTGGGGAAGAGAATTTCTTGCATAAAGACAGCCTTGGAGTGTGCCAGGTTTTCCACTCTGTGGAAAGGAGGCATCTGAAAATGAAGACTATCTGTTCCAGTAATGGTCAAAATATCCACTATGATATGTATACTCTGATTATCAACTCTCTTGCATTCTTGTGTCATTTTCACTTACATCTTGCATGATCAGTCTCTCAGTTGTGTCTGACTCTTGGCAACCCCTTGGACTATAGCCCACCAGGCTCCTCTGTTCATGGAATTTTCTAGGCAAGCAAACTGGAGTGAATTGTCATTTCCTAGTCCAGGTGATCTTCCTGACCCAGGGATCAAACCTGTGTTTCCTGCAGTGGCAGGTGGGTTCTCTATCACTGAGCCTCCAGGGAAGCCCTTACAGAAAATGAAGGATAGGTGTTCTAGTTGGTCAGTGGTGGAACTCAAGAAATGAGACAATCAATCTGGTTTCTGTGAATCAGTATATGCCTAGCTGCTCAGTCATGTCCAACTCTTTACAACTCCATAGGCTGCAGTTGACCAGCTTCCTCTGTCCATGGGGATTCTCTAGGCAAATATACAGGAGTGGGTTGCCATGCCTTCCTCCTCCACTTTCACTAATTAGCATAATCCTTCTTCTTCATGATCAGTTACTGGAATTACAGAGTTTTTAAACTAAAGCCTATGCGGAGTTTGGACTTAGGTCAAATGTATGATGGTGCTCCACGTGACATTATTTATACTTTGATGTTGAGGAGAAATCATGGCAGACTTCATGTCACGTTAGCACTGGCTAACTCACATTCTCTCCCTCAGCTTCTCTCTCCACCCTTCTGTAAATATGTTCTGTTTCTCCAAGTCAGCACTTTAAAGACTGTGTAAGTTACATTTTTGTTCAGTGAAGGCACCCACAGGAGATGAGAGAGGAGGGTGAGTTTGCAATATCTATGTCTCTGCTTCTTACCTTCAGTGTCACTGTGGCAACATCACACCAAGGCTCCTGCTAATCATGACCATTGCCAAGCAACCTTCTTAATAAAACTTTATTTTTCTCTGTGTTCCAATAATTGCTTCTTACTGTTTCCCCTTCAGGCTGAAAAATTATCTTTAAAATCCTACTGTTAGTAGTCCCAGAATAAATATTGCATTCATTTTTGTAGTTTTCCTATACTCTGTCTGCTATGTCTAGTTAAGTGCCCCAAGTTGACTCTGCTGTCTATACTTGGCAGGTCATTTACTGACACAGGAATTACTATGAAGATTGCTTCAGGGAAAAAAGTCTAAAAACTGACTTGAGTATTTTGTTGATATACATATGTATATCATATGTGATATGATATGACATACATATATATTTAAGAGACTCACACATACAGGTGGAGAAGGAAATGGCAACCCACTCGAGTATTCTTGCCTGGATATTCCCAGGGTCAAAGGAGTCTTGTGGGCTGCCGTCTATGGGGTTGCACAGAGTTGCACACGACTGAAGCGACTCAGCAGCAGCAGCAGCACACATACAGGGAATTCTCCATAGTAATTTCAAACAACTACTATTGTACTACTATTAAGTGCAAACACAGGAAAACAATGATAAACAAAGGACGCCAGTCACAAAAGAATATATATTAAATAATCACATGTACATGAAATTCACAAAGAAGGAAAGTTAGCTTATGCTGACAGAGTTCAGAGAGGTGTTTTCCCACAGTGTCGTAGTAATTGCCCTGGAGAAAGAAATGGCAACCCACGCCAGTATTCTTGCCTCAAGAACTCCATGGACAGGGGAGCCTGGTGGGGTCACAAAAAGTTGGACACCACTGAACGACTAACACTGTATTAATTGGGAGGAATCAAGAAGGCTGACACTGTGCTGGAAAAGTTCATATTTTGACCTGAGTCACATTCACTCTGACTTAAAAATATGTAAATTTTGGCATACAGTCCCATCACTTCATTGCAAATAGATGGGAAACAATGGAAAACATGACAGACTTTATTTGGGGGCTCCAAAATTGCTGCAGATGGTGACTGCAGCGTTGAAATTAAAACATGCTTGCTCCTTGGGAGAAAAGCTATGACCAACCTAGACAGCATATTAAAAAGCGGAGATATTACTTTTCCAACAAAGGTCTGTCTAGTCAAAGAGTTTTTCTAGTAATCATGTGTGGATGTGAGAGTTGAACTATAAAGAGAACTGAGCACTGAAGAATAGATGCTTTTGAACTGTGGGGTTGGAGAAGATTCTTGGGAGTCCCATGGACAGCAAGAATATCCAGCCAGTCCATCCTAAAGGAAATCAGTCTTGAATATTCATTGGAAGGACTGATGCTGAAGTTGAAGCCCTAATACTTAGGCCACCCGATGCAAAGAACTAACTCATTGGAAAAGACCTTGATGCTTGGAAAGATTGAAGGCAGAAGAAGGGGACAGAGGATGAGATGGTTGGGTGGCATCACTGAATCAATGGACATGATTTTGAGCAAGCTCTGGGAGTTGGTGATGGACAGGGAAGCCTGGCATCCATGGGGTCAAAAGAGTCGGACATGACTGAGTGACTGAACTGAACTGATTGAAAGTTTATCTTATAGATGTTAACCCTTATTAGATGCAACATTTATCTCAATTTTTAAAAAGTGAAATCCAGACTTACTCTGTAGCTTTGTGTGCGTTTGGAAAGTTTGCATCACCAGAAGGCAATGAAGAGAGCAAGAGAAGGAACTTGTGCTATTAATTCCTGCTTCCCACAAGTGGGTTGGCTGTGAGCAGAAGGGGTCATTCCAGCAAAGACCACAGCTTTGTCAGTTGCCTCTCTTCACTCACATCCCTCTCCTATTCCTCGACCTGCAGTTTGAGCAGAAGCTTCAGCCCAGCACTACCGTCTCTGGGGGTACCCAACTACTCTTGTATTCTTCGCAAAACTTTGTAATTTTCCCCTCAATAATTTCTCCTCAAATTGGTCAGTTTGAATACGGCTGTCTCCCCCATATGGGCACATTATTATATCTATAGTTTTTAAAGTTTGAACAGATGCTTGCAATAGAATATTCCTGTGATGTTTTCCATAGGTAACATTCCATTTTTCCCTTCATTCAAATGAAATGGATTGGCAACCCCACTCTGACTGTTGCCTGATCCATATTCTCCCATACTTAGGTGCTATCTGCTGTTTCAATATTTACCATCCAGTATGAGAGGTTATTGATTAAAAGTTGCTTAATTAAGACTAGTGTTAGAACTTCCTTGGCAGTACAGTGGTTAAGACGTTGCCTTCCAATGCAGGGAGTACTGCTTCAATCTTTGGTTGGGGAGCCAAGATCCCATATGCCTCTTTGGCAAAAATAAATAAATAAATAAATAAAACAGAAGCAATATTATAACAAATTCAATAAAGACTTCAAAATGGTCCACATCAAATATGTTTAGAAAGTCTTCTGCTATGTTGTTTTGATTGGTGGATGCCTTGCTTTTGAAATGAATGTGGCTTTGAACTTGGAAGAAAAAAAAAACACAATTTTATTCATTGAACTTGTTCATGTGGAGGATTTCATTTCCTACATTCTATGAGAAAAAAAAAAAAAAAACAAAACTGAAGATGAAAATATCTCCCCCAATTCAAATGAGCCTCAACATCATGCTCTTGAAAGTACTGTTTAATGTGTTTATTTAAAGACCTAGCTTTAAGTTTGTACATTATGAAACAAAGGCAAAGCTGTAAGATAATCATTTCATTTTGTAACACAAGTTCAAGTTTCATAGTAGCTGGAAAACAAACAACAACAACAAAAAATCACATTTAGATATCCCCAGACATGCTGAGGGTGACGACAGTCAGTGTCTTCAGGAAGTTTCTTCTAATTTTGGCCTATTATAAATGTTGAGCTAAAGCCATGTGCATGGGATGGGTGGATATGGTGACTTAGCTGTGAAGATATAACAAGGAAAGCTACCAAGAATTCTTCTCAGGTTTCAGATTTTAACATCCCTAAACTAAAAACAGAGTACAATATGAGTTAGCAATCCCACTACAGGGAATACAATTGACCTTAGAAAAAAGTGACCTTGAATTGTTCTAATGCGAATACCAGAGCACCTGAACTACCTCCTGAGAAATCTGTATGCAGATAAGGAAAAAATGGACATGGAACAACAGACTGGTTCCAAATTGGGAAAGGAGTACACCAAGGCTGTATATTGTCACTCTGCTTATTTAACTTATATGCAGAGTACATCATGAAAAATGCTGGGCAGGATGAAGTGCAAGCTGGAAACAAGATTGCCAGGAAAAATATCAATAATTTCAGATATGCAGATGACACCAAACTTATGGAAGAAAGTGAAGAATAACTAAAGAGCCTTTTGATGAAAGTGAAAAGGAGAGTGAAAAAGTTGACTTAAAGCTCAACATTCAGGAAACTAACATCACGGCATTTGGTCCCATCACTTAATGAAAAATAGATGGGGAAACAATGGAAACAGTGACATCTTCATTTTCTGGGATCCAAAATCACTGCAGTTGGTGACAGCAGCTATGAAATTAAAAGAGGCTTGCTCCTTTGAAGAAAACTTATGACCAACCTAGACAGTATATTAAAGAGCAGACATTACTTTGCCAACAAAGGCCCATCTAGTCAAGGCTATTATTTTTCCAGCAGTCATGTATGGATGTGAGAGTTGGACCATAAAGAAAGCTGAGCTTTGAAGAATTGTAACTTTTGAACTGTGGTGTTGGAGGAGACTCTTGACAGTCCCTTGGACTGCAAGGAGATCCAACCAGTAAGTCCTAAAGGAAATCAGTCCTGAATATTCACTGAAAGGACTTATGCTGAAGCTGAAACTCCAATACTTTGTCCATCTGATGCAAAGAACTGACTCATTTGAGAAGGCCCTGATGCTTGAAAGATTGAAGGTGGGAAGAGAAGAGGACAACATAGAAAGAGATGGTTGGATGGAATCACAGACTTCACGGACATGAGTTTGAGTAAGCTCCAGGAGTTGGAGATGGACAGGGAGGCCTGGAGGGCTACAGTCCATAGGGTCACAATGAGTTGAACACAACTGAGTGACTGAACTCCACTGAACTGAACTTACACAAGGACTGTTTTTTCAGTAGTAAATGCTCAGGTCTACCATGTCTGTGGTCGCTGGCATCTATGGATGGGGAACCTGAATCATCGGTGGGGGGAGCGGGAAATAACCTGCTTATTCTGTTCAGTTCTGTTCAGTCTCTCAGTTGTGTCTGACTCTTTGTTACTCCATGAATCTTAGCATGCCAGGCCTCCCTGTCCATCACCAACTCCTGGAGTCTACCCAAACTCATGTCCATCGAGTTGGTGATGCCATCCAGCCATCTAATTCTATGTTGTCCCCTTATCCTCCTGCCCCCAACCCCTCTCAACATCAGGGTCCTTTCCAATGAGTCAACTCTTTACATGAGGTGGCCAAAGTATTGGAGTTTCAGTTTCAACATCAGTCTTTCCCATGAACACCCAGGACTGATCTCCTTTAGGCTGGACTGGTGGGATCTCCTTGTAGTCCAAGGGACTCTCAAGAATCTTCTCCACATCACAGTTCAAAAGCATCAATTCTTCGGCACTCAGCCTTCTTCACAGTCCAACTCTCACACCCATACGTAACCACAGGAAAAATCATAGCCTTGACTAGACGGACCTTAGTCGGCAAAGTAATGTCTCTGCTTTTGAATATGCTGACTAGGTTAGTCATGACTTTCCTTCCAAGGAGTAAACATCTTTTACACGCTTGTAAAGTAATGCTCAAAATTTTCCAAGCCAGGCTTCAGCAATATGTGAACGTTGAACTTACAGATGTTCAAGCTGGTTTTAGAAAAGGCAGAGGAAACAGAGATTAAATTGCCAACATCTGCTGGATCATCAAAATAGCAAGACAAGACGGTTCCAAAAAAACATCTATTTCTGCTTTATTGACTATGCCAAAGCCTTTGACTGTGTGGATCACAATAAACTGTGGAAAATTCTGAAAGAGATGGGAATACCAGACCTTCCTATTAGGAGATGCTGATTCTGAATTTCATGTGGGTTTTTGACTAGAGGGAGGGTGAGTGCCTCTAACAGATGCATTATTCAAGGATCTACTGTGTGTCTAATTGAAATTAAAGTGAGATATCAAAGATGTATCTGCACTCCATTATTCCAGCTTAGAAAGGAGGAAATCCTGTCATTTGAAACAAGATGTAAATAAAAGAAAAATCAAATAAATAACCTAACTCTACACCTAAAGCAACTAGAAAAAGTAGAAATGAGAACCCCAAGGTTAGTCGAAGAAAATAAATTATAAAAATTAGGACAGAAATGAAAAAGAAACAAAGGAGACCATAGCAAAAATCAACAAAGCTTAATGCTGGTTATTTGAAAAGATAAATAAAACACATGAACCATTAGCCAGACTCATCAAGAGACAAAGGGAGAAGAATCAAATCAACAAAATTAGAAATGAAAATGGAGAAATCACAACAGACAATACATAAATACAAAGGATCATAAGAGACTACTATTTGCAACTATATGACAGTAAAATGGACAACTTGGAAGAAATGGACAAATTCTTAGCAAAGTATAACTTTCCAAAACTGAACCAGGAAGAAATAGAAAATCTTAACAGACCCATCACAAGCATGGAAATCAAAACTGTAATCAGAAATCTTCCAGCAAACAAAATCCCAGGACCAGACAGCTTCACAGCTGAATTCCACCAAAAATTTAGAGATAACACGTATCCTACTCAAACTCTTCCAGAAAACTACAGAGGAAGGTAAACTGCCAAACTCATTCTGTGAGTCCACCATCACCCTAATTCCAAAACCTGACAAAGATACCACAAAAAAAGAGAACTGCAAGCCAGTATCATTTATGAACATAGATGCAAAAATCCTTAACAAAATCCTAGCAAACAGAAACAAACAACATATTAAAAAGTTCATATATCATGACCAAGTGGGCTTTTTCCCAGGGATGCAAAGATTCTTCAATATTTGCAAATCAATCAATGTGACACACCATATTAACAAATTTAAAGATAAAAAACATTTGATTATCTCAATAGATACAGAGAAAGCCTTTGACAAAATTCAGTATCCATTTATGGTAAAAAAAAAAAAAAAAAAAAAAGGAAAAAGAAACCCTCCAGAAATCATGCGTAGAAGGAACATACCTCAACATAATGAAAGCCATATATGATAAACCTACAGCAAACATTATCCTCAATGGTGAAAAATAGAAATCATTTTCCCTAAAGTCAAGACAAGACAAGGATGCCCACTCACATCACTACTCTTCAACATAGTTTTGGAAGTTTTAGCCACAGCAATCACAGAAGAAAAAGAAATAAAAGGAATTCAGATTAGAAAAGAAGTAAAACTCTCACTGTTTGCATATGACATGATCCTCTACATAGAAAACCCTAAAGACTCTGCCAGAAAAGTATTAAAGCTAATCAATGAATATCATAAAGTTTCCAGATATAAAATTAGCACAGAGAAATCCCTTGTATTCTTATACACTAACAATGAGAAAACAGAAAGAGAAATAAAGGAAACAATTCCATTCACCATCACAATGAAGAATAAAATACTTAGGAATAAATTTTCCTAAAGAAACAAAATACCTATATATAGAAGACTATAAAACACTTATGAAAGAAATAAAAGATGACACAAATAGATGGAGAAATATACTGTGTTCATGGATTGGAAGAATCAATATAGTGAAAATGAGTATACTAACCAAAGCAAACAATAGATTCAGTGCAATTCCTTATCAAGCTACCAATGGTATTTTTCATAGAACTAGAACAAATAATTTCACAATTTGTATGGAAATATAAAGAAACCTCGAATAGCCAAATCAATCTTGACAAAGAAGAATGGAACTGGAGGAATCATCCTGCCTGACTTCAGGCTCTACTACAAAGCTACAGTCATTAAAACAGTATGGTGCTGCCACAAAGACAGAAATATAGATCAATGGAACTAAATAGAAAGCCCAGAGATAAATTCACACACCTATGGACACCTTGTCTTTGACAAAAGAGGCAAGAATATACAATGGAGAAGAGAAAATATCTTTAACAAGTGGTGCAGGGAAAACTGGTAAATACTTGTAAAAGAATGACACTAGAACACTTTCTAACACCATACACAAAAATAAACTCAAAATGGAAAAGATCTAAATGTAAGACCAGAAACTATAAAACTCCTAGAGGAAAATATAGGCAAAACACTCTGACATAAATCACAGTAAGATCTTCTTTTACCCACCTCCCAGAGTAATGGAAATAAAAGCAAAAATAAACAAATGTAATCTAATTAAAATTAAAAGCTTTTGCACAATGAAGGAAACTATAAGCAAGGTGAAAAGACAGCCTTCATAATGTGAGAAAATAATAGCAAATGATGCAAATGACAAAGAATTAATCTCAAAAATATACAAGCAGCTCCTGAAACTCAATTCCAGAAAAATAAAGGACCCAATCAAAAAATGGGCCAAAGAACTAAACATATATTTCTCCAGAGAAGACATACAGATGGCTAACAAACACATGAAAAGATGCTCAACATCACTCATTATCAGAGAAATGCAAATCAAAACCACAATGAGGTACCATTTCACTCTGGTCAGAATGGCTACTATCAAAAAGTCTACAAGCCATAAATGCTGGAGAGGATGTGGAGAAAAGGGAACCCTCTTAGACTCTTGGTGGGAATGCAAACTAGTACAGCCACTACGGAGAACAATGTGGAGCTACCTTAAAAGACTGGAAATAGAACTGCCATATAACCCAGCTATCCCCACTGCTGGGCATACATACCGGGGAAACCAGACACATGTACCCCGATGTTCATCGCAGCACTGTTTACAATAGCCAGGATATGGAAGCAACCTAAATGTCCATTGTCAGATGAATGGATATGAAAGCTGTAGTAAATATACACAATGGAATATTACTCAGCTATTAACAGAATGCATTTGAATCAGTTCTAATGAGGTGGGTGTAATTGTAGCCTCTTATACAGATTGAAGTAAGTCAGAAAGGAAAACAACAATACAGTATATTAAGGCATATATATCAAATTTAGAAAGATGATAACAATGACCCTATATACGAGATAGCAAAAGAGACACAGATGTAAAGAAGAGACTTTAGGACTCTGTGGAAGAAGGCTAGGGTGGGATGATTTGAAAGAATAGCATTAAAACATGTATATTATCATATGTGAAATAAATCGCCAGTCCAGGTTTGATGCATAAGAAAATATGCTCAGGCTGGTGCACTGGGATGACCCTGAGGGATGGTATGGGAGGGAGGTGGGAGGAGAGTTCAGCATGGGGAACACATGTACACCCATTGCTGATTCATGTCAATGTATGGCAAAACCCACTACAGTATTGTAAAGTAACCTCCAACTGGAAAAAAAAAAAAAAAAAGAAAGAAACAAGATGGAGGAACCCAGAGCACACTAGGCTAAGTGAAATAAGCCCCAGAGGATAAAGACTGTGCCAGCTCACTTACACATGAGATCAGAAAGAGACCTGCTGAAGCTGAGAGCATAATGTGGTTGTTAGCAGGAAATGGTGAGATCCTGGTTACAGGTACAAAGTTTCAATTATGCAGGATCAATTAGCCCTGGGGACCTAACTTAACGGCATGCTGACCAATGTACATACTAAATTGCAAATATGAAATTTTCTAAAACGATCTTAAATCTTTTCCACACATACACGCATATTTACATACTTAGTATGTAGAGATGATAGACTTGGCTTGATTATGATGATCTTTTTAAAATGTGTACATCTATCAAATCATCAAGCTCTATACGTTGAACATAAAGAATTTTATACTTATATAAATAAAGACACTAACATGCTTGTCACTTTTACAGTATTCACTTTTCTCGGAAAAAAAAAAACAAAAAACAAAAACAAAGATGTGTATGTGTGTGCGTATTTTTGGTAGGACCACTTTTTTCAACATCATCTCCTCAATCTGAATTTAATGGGCACCAGATACTCAGGCACTCATTGATCCTGGATAGTCAAGATGAATGAGAAATTACTTTCACCTTGCACAAACCCCTTAGCTTTTAATACTACATCAAGGCTTTGAAAAGTTTGAAGTCAATAGAAAAATTAAATTTTCATTAACCTATATTAAAATTACTTTAAAAAGAAGATAAATATTTACTGACCATTAAACCAATTAACATAATGCAACCTAAAGTTATGCTTAAGGCTAATAATAATATTAAATTTATAAAGTTAAAATTATCTTCCAGATTCCTTAACTTTCAGCCTCTGACTTTTGTCTTCTAATTTAAAATCTGGTGACCTATTATGTGCAAGTCTATTCTATCATTGCTGTTAAAATCTTTAAGCTCTAGAGATCTGCTGTACAACACTACCTATTGTCAATAGTAATGCACGATAGACTTAAAAATGTATTTAGAGTGCAGATCTCATATTGAGTTATTATCATAATAAAAACGTTTATAAACTCAAATTAATAGTCTTAACCTCAGGTTTAAACATCACAACTTGTTTTTGATGTTATCTGGGAAAAAAAAAATTAACTGTGTAATGAGATAGAGACCAGTAGTTGTACACATTAATTTTCCTATTCTTAGTAATAGATCTCAATGTTAAGGGAGGCGATAAAATGCCCAAATAAAGCCCTACATTTTCCAGGCTCTAATTTCACGCTGTGTGTATATTCTGATCAAAGAAAATACAGATAGTTTATACTCCTTAAAAGCAGATATCTTTCCTATTCCTTGTTTCTGCTGCCTGGAATGTGAAATTGGTGGGTGAAGCTCCAGCAGACATTCTGGTATCACTAGAAATATAAGACACACACTAAAAAGAGTGAGATAAAACATAGGCAGTCATGAATCTCTGATGTGTATGGAACACTGTATCTAATACTGTTCCAGTGTTTCAGCTAACAGTGTTTCAGCTTTGCTGAAAGCAAACCAAATTTCTTTTAGTCTTTTGGACTATAATTCTTTCTCTTAATGGGTTAAGAAAATTAATCTAAAATCATATGCATGAAGTATATAATGTTAAATAAACCTCTTTATTCCTCTTTTATCAAATGATTATTTAATTACTAAAAATTCTGATTCTAACACTAAATCTGTAAAAAATATGAAATACAAGATAGTGAAATGTGCTAGTTGGAATAGCTGCTATCCAAAAGCTTACAAGCAATAAATGCTGGAGAGGGTGTGGAGAAAAGGGAACTCTTAAACTGTTCGTGGGAATGCAAACTAGTACAGCCACTATGGAAAACAGTGTCAGTTCAGTTCAGTTCAGTTCAGTTCAGTCGCTCAGTCGTGTCCGACTCTTTGCGACCCGACCCTATGAATTGCAGCACACCAGGCCTCCCTGTGCATCACCAACTCCCAGATTTCACCCAAACTCATGTCCATTGAGTAGGTAATGCCATCCAGCCATCTCATCCTCTGTCGTCCCTTCTCCTCCCGCCCCCAATCCCTCCCAGCATCAGGGTATTTTCCAATGAATCAACTCTTTGCATGAGGTGGCCAAAATATTGGAGTTTCAAGTTTAGCATCAGTCCTTCCAAAGAACACCCAGGACTGATCTCCTGCAGAATGAACTGGTTGGATCTCCTTGCAATCCAAGGGACTCTCAAGAGTATTCTCCAACATCACAGTTCAAAAGTATCAATTCTTCGGTGCCCAGCTTTCTCCACAGTTCAACTCTCACATTCATACATGACCACTGGAAAAACCATAGCCTTGATTAGATGGACCTTTGTTGGCAAAATAATGTTTCTGCTTTTCAATATGCTATCTAGGTTGGTCATAACTTTCCTTCCAATGAGTGAGCATCTTTTAATTTCATGGTTGCAGTCACCACCTGCAGTGATTTTGGAGCCCAAAAAAAAAAAAGTCTGACACTGTTTCCACTGTTTCCCCATCTAATTCCCATGAAGTGATGTGACCAGATGCCATGATCTTCGTTTTCTGAATGTTGAGCTTTAAGCCAACTTTTACACTCTCCTCTTTCACTTTCATCAAGAGGCTTTTTAGTTCCTCTTCACTTTCTTCCATAAGGGTGATATCATGGAGATTCCTTTAAAAACTGGAAATAGAACTGCCATACGACCCAGCAATCCCACTGCTGGGCATACACACCGAGGAAACCAGAATTGAAAGAGACACGTGTACCCCAATGTTCATTGCAGCACTGTTTATAATAGCCAGGACATGGAAGCAACCTAGATGTCCATCAGCAGACGAGTGGATAAGAAAGCTGGTGTACATATACACAATGAAGTATTACTTAGCCTTTAAAAAAGAATACATTTGAATCAGCTCTAATGAGGTGAATGGAACTGGAGCCTATTATAAAGAGTGAAGTAAGCCAGAAAGAAAACCACCAATACAGTATAATAACACATATATATGGAATTTAGAAAGATGGTAATTATAACCCTGTATATGACACAGCAAAAGAGACACAGATGTATAAAACAGTCTTTTGGACTCTGTGGGAGAGGGCGAGGGTAGGATGATTTGGGAGAATGACATTGAAACACGTATAATATCATATGCGAAATGAATCACCAGTTCAGGTTCGATGCATGATACAGGATGCTCGAGGCTGGTACACTGGGATGACCCAGAGGGATGGTATGGGGAAGCAGGTGGGAGGGGGATTCACGATAGGGAACACGTGTACACCCGAGGTGGATTCATGTTGATATATGGCAAAACAAATACAATATGTTAGTAATTAGCATCCAATTAAAATAAAATTATATTTTTTAAAAAGATAGTGAAATGAAGATAATGTAAACTCACTCCATAAGTTACAAATTCCATTTTTTAATACAAATAATATAAAATATTATTTGCAACTCTGCTATTAGGTCAAAAAATATGTATTAATTGTACAAGAAACTAATTAATGCATGGCACTTGTTCAATCAGTTCAGTTCAGTTGCTCAGTCGTTTCTGACTCTTTGCGACCCCATGAATTGCAGCACTCCAGGCCTCCCTGTCCACCACCAACTCCCAGAGTACACTCAGACTCAGGTCCATCGAGTCAGAGATGCCATCCAGCCATCTCATCCTCTGTCATCCCCTTCTCCTCCTGCCCCCAATCCCTCCCAGCATCAGAGTCTTTTCCAGTGAGTCAACTCTTCGCATCAGGTGGCCAAAGTACTGGAGCTTCAGCTTTAGCATCATTCCTTCCAAAGAAATTCCAGGACTGATCTCCTTCAGAATGGACTGGTTGGATCTCCTTGCAGTCCAAGGGACTCTCAGGAGTCTTCTCCAACACCACAGTTCAAAAGCATCAATTCTTCACTGCTCAGCTTTCTTCACAGTCCAACTCTCACATCCATACATGATCACTGGAAAAACCATAGCCTTGACTAGATGGACCTTAGTCGGCAAAGCAATATCTCTTCTTTTAAATATGCTATCTAGGTTGGTCATAACTTTCCTTCCAAGGAGTAAGTGTCTTTTAATTTCATAGCTGTAATCACCATCTGCAGTGATTTTGGAGCCCAAAAAAACAAAGTCTGACACTGTTTCCACTGTTTCCCCATCTATTTCCCATGAAGTGATGGGACCAGATGTCATGACCTTAGTTTTCTGAATGTTGAGCTTTAGGCCAACTTTTTCACTCTCCTCTTTCACTTTCATCAAGAGGCATTTTAGTTTCTCTTCACTTTCTGCCATAAGGGTGTTGTCATCTGCATATCTGAGGTTATTGATATTTCTCCTGGCAATCTTGATTCCAGCTTGTGCTTCTTCCAACCCAGCGTTTCTCATGATGTACTCTGCATACGGTTTTTGTTTTTGTTTTTAATTTTACTTTATTTTACTTTACAATACTGTATTGGTTTTGCCATACAATGACATGAATCCACCACGTGTGTACATGAGTTCCCAATCCTGACCCCCCCTCCCACCTCCCTCCCCCATCATCTCTCTAGGTCATCCAAGCAGGGTGACAATATGGAATGTTACTCAGCCATAAAAAAGAACACATTTGAACCAATTCTAATGAGGTGGATGAACCTGCAGAGTGAAGTAAGTTAGAAAGAGAAAGATAAATATCATATACTAACGCATATATATGGACTCTAGAAAGATGATACTGATGAAATTATTTGCAGGGCAGCAATAAAGACACAGACATAGAGAACACACTTACAGATGTGGGGGAAGGGATTGAGGGAGAGGATGTGATATATGGAGAGAGTGACATGAAAATGTACATAACCATATATAAAACAGATAGCCAATAGAAATTTGCTGTATAGCTCAGGAAACTCAAACAGGGGCTCTGTATCAACCTAGAGGGGTGGGATGGGGAAGGAGATGGGAAGAAGGATCAAGAGGGAAGGGACATATGTATACCTATAGATGATTCATGTGATGTTTGGCAGAAACCATCAGAATTCTGTAAAGCAATTATCCTTCACTAAAAATAAATTAATTGAAAAATAAACAAAAAAATGTACCAGGTTAGGGATTTCCCTGGAGATCTGATCCAGTGGTCAGTTCTCTGAGCTTCCATTGAAGGGGCACAGATTTGATCTCTGGTAGGGTAGCTAATATCCTACATGCCACTTGGCATGGCCAAAAGGTTTTATATATATAAAGCTTGTGTTAAGGAACAAAAAAGATTCATTAAATAAGTAAATAAGCATGCCAAGTTACTTCTCTATAAACTCTATATAAAAACTGGGAACAAGAGATGAGGAAATGAACAAAACATAAGAATAATATAACACATGAACATAAAACATTAAAATAACACTTTAAAAATACTCAGAAGTAACATTAAAGTTAGAAAAAAATGTGCTTAAGCAAAAATAATGGGGATAAGTGGTAATATCATGATAGAATTTATTTTTCCTAAATAATTTCTAAAATGAACATAATTTATTTTTCCAGGCAAGAGTACTGGAGTGGGGTGCCATTGTCGTCTCCATATATATATATTATACATATGTATATTATACATAATGTACACAATATTACACATAATATACATACTATATATATTGGAGAAAGCAATGGCACCCCACTCCAGAGGAGCCTGATAGGCTATATATGTATATATGTGTGACTTTTATAATTATGAAATAGCTATATTTAATATGGTATTATAATATCACAGGTGAGAATGTGTATTGGCGAGAAGAGAGTTCAGGAAACATTTTCTCAAAGTTCTAAAAGCTGCTAATGTGAGGCATTAATCACTTTCTTTATTGAAAATAAATAAGTTATCTAGTTTCTTATGAAGTTTATGTCTGCAACAACTGCCTCTGGACTCATGAATCATGAAAGATAAAAACAAGAGAACATATGATGACTTTTGCATGTCTTCTTCAGAGAGTTCATTTTGAAGTATTTCAGAATTTGTCTTAAATTTGACTTATTACTCATCTAATTTTCATGAAAAAAATAAAGATTTTTAAAAAAATTATTTTTAGAGATTAAGAGTGGAGAACTGCAAAGTAAACTTTGGTGTTTTATATATGTATATGTCAGCTCAGTTCAGTTGCTCAGTCATGTCTGACTCTTTGCAACACCACAGACTGCAGCACACCAGGCTTCCCTGTACATCACAATCTCCTGGAGCATGCTGAAACTCATGCACATCAAGTCAATGATGCCATCCAACCATCTCATCTTCTGCCATCCCCTTCTCCTCCTGACTTCAACTTTTCCCAACATCAAGGTCTTTTCAAATAAGTCAGTTCTTTGCATCATATGGCAAAAGTATTGAAGCTTCAGCCTCAGCATCAGTCCTTCAAATGAATATTCAGGACTGATTTAGTGTAAGATTGACTGGTTTGATCTCCTTGCAGTCTAAGGGACTCTCAAGAGTATATATACATATATACCATTTGTATAGAATATTGTATATTGCAAAAATATTAACATACATTATCTTAGCATTCAATACAACCATCTGATCAGGGAGAGTTTGTTAATTATAAAGGTTAGCAAACACAGTTTTAGCCCTAGGCATGGCCTTAAGTTTAGATTACATGAAAACTGACCTGACCCTAACAGGTTATGCAAAAGCCAGAATCTTCCTTAATGAGCTCATCATATCTCAGAAAAGCAAGGTAAGGAAAATCAAGTCATATCACAATAAAATAGACATATATTAGACATAGGATCTTCTTCTGTTCCTAAGCCTGTTATATTCATAACCTAATTTAATCATCCTGATACATTTATCATCCAAATTAGTAATAGTAGGACACAAGGACTAAGTGCACACCCACAATCTGATAACAGAATCCAAAATTCCATGGAAACGCACACTTGATTTATGTTGAAATTATTTTTTTTTGCCATGGAGGACCATTTGGAGATTTTTTGATAATGTGAGAATAAAAAGTGTGAAACGTAAGCTGATTCTTGAAGTGTCGAGACCGGCTGGACAAGCAGGGTTTCGGGAAAGCGTGATACGGTGAAAGGAGACACAAGATTCAGAGAAAAGTGAGGATCAGGGGACCAATACCACTCCAAGGTGAAGGTGCCAAAACTGAATCCAAGCCAACTTTATTATACTTTCAGCCGTGAGGGAAGGAATATGCCGGAGTTAAACTGTAACTCATGTGGCCTTCAGGACCAAAGCACAAAATGATCATTAACCAATACTGGAGTGGGTTGCCATTTCCTTCTCCAGGAATGAGTAATTAAGAAACAATAATCAATAACAAATCAGTAACTAAGACTAATAGTCTTATCTATAGATTTTCTACCAGATACATAAAACATGTGACTCTGAGATGCCAGTTGAGAAACAGTCTGGGGTCGGTTTTCCGACCCCAGGATCATATCTTGTTTTCAAGATTATGAACTGTTCCCTCTGGACTTGTTCCAAGAGTCTCATGCCTTATAGCATCCAGTTTATCAATAATTACAAATTTATTTTGCAGCCCTTGCTGGGGCCTGCTTTTCTTTTATTCTTCCTGTGTCCTACATAGTATTACCAAGAATTCCATGTGAAAGTGATGAGAAAGACATTGCAAACCAAAAAACAAATCTTGCATAGGTCTTAAATATGATGTGTTTGCAACGTACTTGTTTGCTATGTGTTACAAGTGATTTCTGTTTACAATATGTACAGAAACAGGGTGAAAGTAAGGATGAAAAGTTATAGTGTGTTGGTATATAAATGGAAGATGTGTATTTACAAGTAAAATTCACAGAACTTAGTGACTAATATGAGAAAGATGAGAATCTTAGACTTATTGTTATATATTTTTATTGTCATTTACCAATAAAAGTGATATAGAAACATTCTCCCATTTAACCTTAATGTGATTTCTCCTTGATTTATAGTAATGCTGATATTTTTAAATCCAATATAATGTGCATATTACTAATAATGACATGTTGAGCAGGCTTTCAGCATATATTTAAAAACTCCTGATGAAATCTCTGATGTCTAGTATCCTTGACAGCTATAAGTAAAGTAATAACTCAGAGCCTTCTTTTACCTTTCTCCCCAAGAATAGGAACAATTTCTTAAAGATGGGACTCAAAAGAAATAATGATGCCGTTTTTTTACCAAGCAATACAACAGTAGCAAGTTTCTCCTACAGATATTAGATATTGCAGAAATCCCATAACAAATGTTCTGAAGATAGTATCATAACACATCAGATGTAAGTAGACAGATCTGGGATAATTGGTCACCACCCCTGAATATTTCCTGGTTTCATATTGTGACCCATGGCACTGTTTTTTATTAAAATTTTTGCATATAACTCTCTCACCTTCAAGTTGAGGTCTATTACTTATTGGTATTGTTGCCAGATTTGGGAAGGGTCCAAATGATCCTCCTTTGAGGGCCTTGGTTCTTGATAAGGACACAAAGAAAAATTTGTGGTCTTACTCATGGCAAAAACAAGTTTATTTAAGAAAGAACAGAAAGAACACTTCAAGGGTGAGGTGGCCCAGGCCAAGAGAAGCACTGGCGCTGGAATGATAAGGTAAGAAGGGTTTTCAAGACAGGGCTTTTGTATATTCATCTAGGTGGGCATGGACTGGCAGTTTTGATTGACATTTGCAAGTTACATAACAGCATGCTGTATTACACATATCTTTCCCATAATTCAGTATGTTATAATCAGACTTATGTATGCATAGAATATTTATGAACACTTAATAGGCTCCCAGCTGCCTGAGGTCACTTGAGGACACAGCTGTGCATCAAGGGCAAGTGTCTAGGAGCTGGAAAAGCTGCCGTGGTTAGTCTGTATCCATTGGGTGCCTAAGGCACATTCGTGGATTTAGAACAGTCTTTGAGGTTATTTTGTAGCATATCTGTGAGCCCTCCGGGGCCACACTGGGGCTTGTCTGGGGTCGGGTTTATAGAGATCAGCTTGAATCTTTTTCACCTAGGCCACCCTTCATTGCTCAAGCCTAACTTTCTACCTAACAGTATCAGATTGGGAAACAATCAGTGAAGGTAAAACTAATTTTATAGCAAAATGTTTCCTAGTGAGATAGACAGCTGCTATTATTGATAAAATGTTAGCAAGAAGACAAATCTCTGGTGGCTAAGACAGTAAAGAATCTGCTTACAATGTAGGAGACCCAAGTTCTATCCCAGGGTAGGAAAAATCCTCTGGAGAAAGGAAAGGCTACCCACTCCAGTATTGTCGCCTGGAGAATTCCATGACCAGAGAAACCTGGTGAGCTACAGTTCATGGGGTTGCAAAGTCAGACAAGACTGAGAAACTAACAATAACTAATATTAAAGTAATTCTTCCACTTAATAACATAACAAATAATTCTATAAAGCAAAAACATTTTGTATCTCAATTGCTGGTATCATCATCTTTTACCACCAGATATCAAGGTGATTATGAACCATTGGTTAATCAGATAGTGAAGCATTAGTGTGAAAATAGAAAAAAAAAAAAAAAAAGGCCAGCAAAACAGATAAAACAGAAGCCAGAGAAATATATATTAATATTTTACAAAGCTACTTCATATGGAACAAATGTTCCACTGCAGTGAACTGAGAGGAAACTGTAGTATTGTTAAGAAATTGAATGGGTTTATTTAAATGGGTACACAGAAAATAATAATAATAATAATGTGGTCACCTACCTCATACTCAGGGCTTTACAGGTGGCTCAGTGGTAAAGATCCATCTGCCAAGCAAGAGACAAGGGGACATAGGTTCTATTCCTGGGTAGGGAAGCTCCCTTGAAGGAGGAAATGACAACCCATTCCAGTATTTTTGCCTGGAAAATTCCATGGACAGAGGAGGTTGGTGGGCTATAGTCCATGAGGTCACAAAGAGTTGTACTTGGTGACTAAACAACAACAGCAACCTCACACTAAACACATAATATATTCTAGATAGATTATATATATATATATATGAAAATAAAAATAAAATTGTCTCTTAGGAGAAAAAGCATAGTTCAGTTCATTCAGTTCATTCATTTCAGTCGCTCAGTTGTGTCTGACTCTTTGCGACCCCATGAATCACAGCACACCAGGCCTCCCTGTTGATCACCAACTCCCGGAGTTCACTCAGACTCACGTCCATCGAGTCAGTGATGCCATCCAGCCATCTCATCCTCTGTCATCCCCTTCTCCTGCCCCCAATCCCTCCCAGCATCAGAGTCTTTTCCAGTGACTCAATTATTTGCATGACATGGCCAAAGTACTGCAGTTTCAGCTTTAGCATCATTCCTTCCAAAGAAATCCCAGGAATGATCTCCTTCAGAATGGACTGGCTGGATCTCCTTGCAGTCCAAGGGACTCTCAAGAGTCTTCTCCAACACCACAGTTCAAAAGCATCAATTCTTCAGCACTCAGCTTTCTTCACAGTCCAACTCTCACATCCATACATGACCACAGGAAAAACCATAGCCTTGAATTGACAGACTTTAGTCAGCAAAGTAATGTCTCTGCTTTTGAATATACTATCTAGGTTGGTCATAACTTTTCTTCCAAGGAGTAAGCGTCTTTTAATTTCATGGCTGCAATCACCATCTGCAGTGATTTTGGAGCCCAAAGAAACAAAGTCTGACACTGTTTCCACTGTTTCCCCATCTATTTCCCATGAAGTGATGGGACCAGATGCCATCATCTTAGTTTTCTGAATGTTGAACTTTAAGCCGACTTTTTCACTCTCCTCTTTCACTTTCATCAAGAGGCTTTTTAGCTCCTCTTCACTTTCTGCCATAAGGGTGGTGTCATCTGCATATCTGAGGTTATCGATATTTCTCCCAGCAATCTTGATTCCAGCTTGTGTTTCTTCCAGCTCAGCGTTTCTTATGATGTACTCTGCATATAAGTTCAATAAGCAGGGTGACAATATAAATATTTTAAAAAAATTTTGGAATAGGAATTATTTCTGAGTAAAGATTTGAAAATAGAAGAAACTGGACCATTTTATGAATAAAAACTTCTGCCTACCAAATACATTTTATGACTAAATACACAGGTCATAGAGTGAATAAAGTTATTTAAAATATATATTACTCCAAAGAAAGACTCATATTCCAAATACAAAGAAGTTCAATGTACTAATAAGGCAAATAACTTAACAAAGTTGGCAAAAGAAAGGGATGACCCCAAAACTTACATGCATATAATATCATTAGTCATCAAGAAAAATATGCATTAAAGAAAAATTAGGATCCATGATATACTCAACAGGATAGCTAAAATGAAAAAGGCAAAAATTGCCAAATGGTGATGAATATTTTGAACAACTGGAATTAATATCCATTACTGTTGGGAGGGTAAATTTGTAGTATACCTTTGGAAAACAAAGCAGTAAACTATCTTTTTCCTCATGAAACAAATTCAGATCATTCTATCAACCAGCTAATAGTAAACATAAGGGTGAGCAGTTACAATTTGCCTCTCAAAATCCTTTAAAATTTGTGGACATGTTTCTGTTTAAAAACAGCCATTTTGCTAGCTGAAGAATAGTATCAATTTACAGAAAAATTCATATAAAAATTTAAGTTTTCCATTTGAAAAGCATTGCTAATTATAAAAATCCATTCAGTTATTGTAGAGAAACACTAGTGCATATACTTATATAATCCTTTGAAAAGACCACAGGAATAATTTTAAAGTCAAATCAAAGAAGATTACATTTTGAAAATTAATCTGTGTAACAGGATCACCTAAGCATCAGTAAACTCATATGATAAAATACTGAAAATGTAATAAACTATGAGGAATATTACTTACAGAAATCTTTAGTAATATTCAAAATTTGATAAATGATAGTCATTGAGAAAACAAATATATTTTAATTTTTAACCTTAAGAATTTTCTTTTATATATTTAATATATAACAATTGAATATTGTTATTACTTGGTAGGTTTCATGATAAAAATGGCAACTGTGACTTGTGATCATTGTTACAGTATTTATTAGGAGTCAGGCAAAAACAAGGGAAAATTTTGTGAGCTAAAGGCTGCTTGTTTTCCCCCAGCATATTCCTTCAGGACAAAAGATAAGGCTGAGTCTTGAGGACAAGAGGATCAATACTGAAAATGTATGAGATTGCAGATATCACAGGGTGGAGTGAGTATAACCAATCATGAGACAGAAAAAAATGAAACATTTCTGTAGCTGATGAGAGCAATTGCTAGGCCAAGCAGGCTGCTCACACTTGAGGCCCACTGAGAAGTGGAAAAGTGCTCACAAGATGCCAAAGAAGTGGCAAACATCATGTTTGATGCAAAACAACAGTCACAGAGACACATTCATAAATCAACAGAGATATGAGATGTGACTTGGAACCTTTCCAAAGTACAATTTTAACAAAAAAGGCATTAGATCTCAGACCAGGCAACCAAACAAAACCTTTCAAGAATGTTTTCACATTATTATAACTTATTTCCAGATATTGCTTCTTTACACTCACATACATATATCCTGCCCAAAATACAACCCATTGTGACCTTACAGTTATGAGATACACATTTTGGTCAAGATCAAAATCATCATAAATTCTAAGTTAGCTGTAATTGTATTCAATTATTAAGAGACAAATTTGAAGACTTTACAAAATACAAGCCAAAAATTATTCACAATTTTGCAACTACAAAATTTTGTGTATATTTTGTATCTCTTCCTTGAAAATATAATGTCCATATCAACTAGGGTAAAATGTAGCAATACAATTAGTTGCAAAAGAATTTACAAATCACTTTGTTACATCTGAGCAACTGAAGTTTTATTGACATCAACTATACAAGTTAAGTATTAATACTTATTCTTCCAAGAAGAAAAAACAGAGTCGGAAACTGTGTACATATTTATAGGTTTATTATGTGTTGTGTGCTAAGTTGCTTCAGTTCTGCCCAAGTCTTTGCAACTCGATGGACTGTGACCTGCCAAGTTCCTTTGTCCATGGGATTCTCCAGGCAAGAATACTGCAGTGGGTTGACATTTCCTTCTTCAGAGGATATTCCAAATCCAGGGACTGAACCCGCATCTCTCATATCTCATTCATTGGCATGCAGATTCCATACCACTACAGCCACATGGCTACTTGGGATTAAATCTCAGGTATTTTACTGGGGAAATACTGTTTCCACTAAGCTCTCCAGCATTCTGTTTTCCTTCTTTGGACATATTCATGTTTCTTTTTTGCTTTTAAAGAGATATTGTAACAGAGAGAAACAACCCTGACTCCATATTGAATCTATTCATTTAACACTTGTGCTCTGTTGCCTGTGCTTAGAAATGCTGGCTCTGTACATTTTGTGAAAGAATGTTGCCCATAGCCTGAAATATACATTCTCAAGGCTCTGACCTTTGCAGGTAAAATACTTCATTTCATATAAAGATAAAAAATTTGCGGAACATAATAGCTGAAAAGTTCCCTACATGAGAAAGGAAACAGTGAGCCAAGTCCAGGAAGCACAGAGCCTCAGGCAGGATAAACCCAAGGAGGAGCACACCAAGACACATAGTAACCAAACTGCAAAAGTAAAAGACAAAGATAAAAGATTAACAATAAGGGAAAAATGACAAATAATATACAAGATGTCTGCCATCAGGCTATCAGCTGATTTCTCAAAAGAAACTCTACAAGCCAGAAAGGAATGTCACGATGTATTTAAAGTGGTGAAAGGGAAGAGCCTACAGCAAAGAATACTCTATGCAGCGAGACTCTCATTCAGATATGATGGAGAAATCAAAAGCTTTCCAAACTAGCAAAAGTTAAAAGAATTTCACACCACAAAACCAGCTTTACAACAAAAGCTAAAGGAACTTCTCTAGGAGGGAAACACAGGGCAAGGAAAAGACTTACAGAAAATAAACCCAGAACAATTAAGAAAATGGTCATAGGTTTCTAATGAGCAGTCATGGTTGAAAACAACTGGACTGTATGATCATCTTTCACTTTTATCCAGTTTGTTTCACTTTTTCTATTTCATATTCAGTGGTCCTATTTCATTTCATTCATGTTTCCCAATCTTTCCATCTGTTCTTTTTCAATGTTCTCTCTCAAGGCTTCATCAAGTGTGGTAGAAAAGCCTTTGTATACATACACACACACACACACACAGACATAATATGTATTATATATATATATATATATATATATATATATATGTATATTAGAAAACATGAATTTTTGCCCAAAAACTTTATATTATCTTGATTCCAGTTGTTTGACTTGGTATGAATAGAATGTTAGATTTCTAAATATAAAATAGATGTGCAACAAGCAACAAAGGTATACTATATAATCCAGGGAACTACAGTCAGTATCTTATAATAACTTATGATTGAAAATAATATCAAAAGTAAATATGTGTATATGTACAGTTGAATCACCTTGCTGTGCACTTGAAACATTGTAAGTCAAATATACTTCAATTATATACTTCAATTATCAGTTGGTTCAGTTCAGTTCAGTTGCTCAATCCAGTTCAGTTGCTCAGTCATGTCCACCTTTTTGCGACCCCATGGACTGCAGCATACCAGGCCTCCCTGCCCATCACCAACTCCTGGAGATTACCCAAACTCATGTCCATTGAGTGGATGATGCCATCCAACCATCTCACCCTCTGTTGTACCCTTCTCCTCCCACCTTCAATCTTTCCCAGCATCAGGATCTTTTCAAATGAGTCAAATTTTCCAGTCAGATGGCCTATTTTTAAAAGTTTCAGAACAGAGAATATCATTTCTCTTTTTGGAGATTTATAAGAACACTGAGACCACACCTACATGGACAGCTATAAGAACAAAAGATTCTGTAACCAATAAGTTTGCAACAACCAGCAATACCTCTTCCTCTTTTACTATTAAAAAAGCCTAAATTATAAACTGAGTAAGATGGTTCTTTGGAGTTAAACTAGTTCATCACTTTCTCCATCAGCTGGATTTCTGAAGAAATTTGTTATTCCTCACTGTAACAACTTGTCTCTGGATTTATGGTTCTGTTGTGTGGTGAGCAGGATGAACTTGGTCTCTGCAGGAAAATCTACACTTTTATGCATTCCCAAGATTCTGTGTCTCTTTTCTCCATAATTTGGAATTCCAACCTTTATTCTCGCAACTGAGCCAAAAACACCAAATCAAATTTGCTTTCTAATCAAAACGCTTTCATTAAAATTGCTTCTACAATTTTTATAGGCATCTAAGTGTTACTGTAAATGATTCAGTTACAGAAAAGAGCAACATTAGGTATTTGGGTGCATTATTGGGTAATATCTTATATACACTAAGTATGAAGTTTTCAAAAAAAATTTAAAATGAAAATACCATAAGATCCAGAAATTCCACTTATGAGTATTTTTTCAAAGCGTGTATCAAGAGGTGAATGGATAAGATATGGTATGCATGGATTATTACTCAGGCATAAAACAATGAAATCTTGTCATTTGTGACAACATAGATGGGCCTAGAGCATATTATGCTAAGGAAGGTAAGTCAGACATATGATACATCTGACAATACAATATGATGTCACTTGTATGTGGAAACCAGAAATGAAAATCAATGAACCAAACTATAAACAGTAATGTAGTTATAGATAAAGAGAACAAAGAAGCAGTTGCCAGAGAGAAGAGGGTTGTGGTGATGAGAGAACTAGGTGAGAGAGACTGACTTACAAACTTCTCTTACACACTAAATGAGTGTGGGGGACAAAACGTATATCATAAGAATATAGGTGATGAGAACAGTCCTTCGTGCAGCTGGAATAAAAGATCAGGAGAAGTATAAGGGAATAAAAACTAGAATTTTAAGAGGCTTTTCAGAGAGAAATTCTCTGTGTTAGAAGAAAAGAGAGAAATATGTTTAAGTTACACAAGAAGATCAATGATGAATCATGAAATTTTTATCTAAAAAGCAGACTGAGTTTCAAAAACTCCTGACATGCAAGTGATGAAAGAGCTAGGATAATACTCTCTCCTATGACTGGTGGAGTGAGCAGACATGAGAAAACAGAATCCTTGAAGACAGTGACAGAAGGACAGATGTAAGGACTGAATCTGCAGTTCCTTTCTCAACGAAGATTGAGTTGAGTGAAAGGGGGAGTGACCCTGGTAGCAGAGGCCAGGGTTGCTGGCTCCTGACAATTCATTAAGTTCTACCTCTGCTGAGGGTGCTATTTCTATACGTTTGTTTTTACAAACAAATATTTTTAAAATAACAAATAGATTTCAAAAATTTAATGTAAAAACTTACCTATAAATATTGAACATACAGATACATACAGAACTTGTAGGTAAAAAAACTAAGAATAAATCTACACAACAAAACAACTGAAGCTGTATTAAATGAGGGCCCTCAGGAGAGAAGCAGTGAGTCCTCCCCTCATCTGGTTCAGACGAGGCTCCTGGTGCTGTGGGCTCCACCACCTCTGGGGTCCAGGATGGGGTCCAGGTCCAGGTCTTCAGGGACTCAGATCAGAGGCTGTGATGGCAACACAGGTGATGGAATCCCTGGGAGGTGGTCAGACATGGGAGGGCTCCCTGGGGAGGGTATGCAGGACCCAGAAGACTACCCAGGATCTAGATTTGGCTTTAGGGTTCAGATCTTCAGGGTGCTGGGTCTATTTGCTGCTCTTTGTTGAGGATGTTGTCTGTGAGCAGGAAGTGTTTAGGAATGTCCCACAGGAGTAAGTACACCTGAGCATCTGGCCAGAAATGTTCAACTGATGGATTCCTGGACAGTGAGACTCAGAAGTAGGAACAGGGGACTATGGGACTCAGGACTAAAAGCTTGGGCCCCCTTCCCTCTAGACCCTGGGAGGAGCAGGGATCAGATGACACGGGGGGTAGGAGAACCTGCTCACCCATCCTACACTCAGTACAACTGTCCCTGAGACCTGAGCATTGGAAATGGACAGACACACAGGGTCTCTATTTTCCTGAATAACCATTTCTAACCCCCAGTCAAACTCTCCTGAGGTTTATGATTTTAAACTGTTATTATGTTGTTGTAATAAAAAGGTATATTTTATTTGTTTAGCATATTACAACACTAAAATTCGAGAGAAGACATTGCTTTTTAGACAGTAATAAAACAAGATATGTTATTAATGACAGAATTGGAAAAAAAATAAAATAAAAGGAGCATGAGTAAGTTAAGTCCTGCCACTCATCCCAAATGTGCTGCTCAGTCACTTCAGTCATGTTCGAGTCTGTGCAACCTTATGGATGCTTGACCGCCAGGCTGCTCGGTCACTGGGATTCTCCAGGCCAGAATACTGGAGTGGGTTGCCATTACCTTCTCCAGTCTATCTTCCCTACCCAGAAGTTGAACCTGAGTCTAGTGTCTCATACATTAGCAGGTGGGTTCTTTACCACTAGCACCACCATCCCAAGTGCACACCACACTTAATTGCTTTCTGGCGATTTTTAAGTTGGAGTTGGACACATACACAGAAGAATCTACACAACCTCTAACTTCAGGTTGAGAAAAGGTACCTGAGCTGATCCAGGACCCCAGGGTTCCAGATCCTGAGGGAACCAAGACTCAGACACCCCCTAGGCTCGCTGGGACCCTCAGGACCAGGGAGCACCCACAGGGAGGCAGAGCTGCCAGGTGACTCCTGCCTGCACGAGCTTTGGGCACCCGTGTCTCCTTCACTCTGTTCCCAGGAGCCCAGGACTGGGGAGGGCAGGGCTGCCTCAACCTCTCTCTGCAGCTGGGATGAACCAGGGGTGCCCCCCTGCTGCCTTTGGGGGGTTGGAGTGCAGAGCTGGGTCCTGCAGAAGGAGATGAGGAAGCCCCCAGTGGGGATCTTCAAAGAGAACATGCTGGAACAGCAGCTCCCGGACTCCTGCACACGGTGGCCCCACAGTGCCCCCAGGCTCCCTGCAAATGTAAGAGCTGCCGGGGGAGCCAGTCCAGCAACTTCAGGGGCATCTGTGGACAGGACCTGTGCCCTGGGGAGACGTGCTAAGGGCATCCTCCACTCGTCTGCATGGATTGTTACCACCCTCTTGTTTCCACTTTTGTGGTCACACTCAGGAGCAGACCCCAGTTTCTGAAGCACCAAGTGAGTTAGGGTCATGTTTCTGAAGCACCAAGTGAGTTAGGGTCATGATGGAGACATGTGCCCTTATCTGCCTCACCTTTTCAACTCAGGCCTCACGTTCACACGTGCTTTCCTGGTCTTTTTCATCATCACTGATGACATTTTTGCCATTTTCCAAAGAGATTATCAGACAGTTGTCTGACATCTGGAAGGAAGAGATCAGACAGGCAGTTCCCAGAGCAGGAAAGCAGTCATATGGAGGGGCTCAGGGCAGTGCAGACTTCATGGGGGCTCCTTCAGCTGTGTGGGTCCAGACCTGCTGACTCCAGCCTCAACTCCTGCTCAGGCCACTCATGGTGACAAAGCCAGGTTCAAGGCTGCAGACGTGAGGTCAGGAGTCAGGACAATGCTAAGAAAATGGGAGAAGAGGGCTGCAGACACATTTCATAGACTTTATATAAGCTTCTAGAACCCTAAGTGCCTGCAAGAGACCAAGTCCTCCAGAAGGTTAATCACAAAAAGTTGGAAAGAGGAGATGGGGAAGGATTACGAGGAAGAGTCTATGGATCACAAAAAGGGAAAATTTTTGAAAGATATGAAAGAAGAAATAAATGACCTCAGTATTCTTGTCACCATCTCTGAATTTCCATTATCTGCCATGTAGTTGTCTGGTGTCTGAGGGCAGCAGTCATGTGGAGAGGCTGTGGGAAAGCAAATGGGAGGCTTAGAGTCAGGATGTGGCCAGGGGACCCTTGTGCTCCTCACAGCCTGGTGTTGGGAGCCCTGGTGTACTTGCCTCAAGGACCTCCCAGGGCCTCAGAGTTTCAACTCTGCAATGAAAAAGTGAGTCTCTGACCTCCAACATCCTGTTGCCACCCTCAACTTGTCTATGTGTGACCAGGAATGAGGCTGTGACAACCTGTTCCTCCTCCAGGTGATCACTGTCTCCATGCATCTCTGCCCACGACCTTACTTGCCTCTTTCTCCTGCTGTTACCTCTCTCTTCCTTCCTCATTTCTCTCCTCTAGTCACTGTTCCTTTCCTTCCTCCTTGAACCTCCACCAACCCTAGAGTTCTCCAACAGGGGCACATTGGAAGAAGGACCACAGGTGTATGACCAACATCTCCAATCAGCCCATTATTGAATTAACCAAACCAATCCTCCCAGGCAAGACTTGGCATGGATCTGAGAGTGTTTTGACCTCTGCTGAAGGGAAGGACAAAAATTCCACAAAGCAGAGACTCTCCCATTGACTGGGGTGACCTGAGTTACCTGGGAGATGCTTAATGCTCACAGCAACACCTAAATTTCCCAAACCCTTAGAGAGGACAGAGGCAAATGCTTCCAATTTCATTTAGCCAGAATGATGTGGCAAAGGTCCTCCATAAACACCTGGTAGCTGGCAGGTTTGCACTGAGACTTGAACAATTGGGAAAGATGAGACCTGGGAAGGTGTACAGAAAGGACAGAGGATGGGGCAGGCCTGAGACTGGGGAGGAAGGGCAGGACTGTCTGGATGGAGCAGTAGGTTCTGAGAGCAGCAGTGACTCTAGGACCAGCTGTGCTGGGACTGCTCAATCCCAGGAGACCAGGTCAGCAGGGCTGTGAGAGCAAGTGTGTGAAGAAGCCCAGTGGCCCCTTCACAGACTAGAATCTTCAGCCATGGAGGGTCTCTAGGAGCAGCTGGACATGGACCTCTCACATTGAAGCACCCTCAACACATCAGCCTTGGCTGGTGTGCTGAGGGTGAAATAAGCTCCAGGAGACCAAGCCCAGGCAGGGACCAAGAGCCTGTGTGTTGTGACTCATCCACCCTGGGAGCGACCTCTACATGAGGAATTAACAGTGAAAACAAACATGAGGGGAAGTCACAGGTCCTGAAAACTCAGGAGGAGAGAGTTCACATCTCACACACTACCTCACATGCACTACAGGGACATGGTCTCCAGTGTCAAGTGACAATGAGAGTTTTGTGCCCACTAGGATATGGCCATCATAGTTCAACATGCAATAGAAACAGAGTCTGCAGTGCACAATATCCGAGATGTGCTGACCAGAGACCAGGCTTCCATACTAGTGGAAATGCAGAAAAGAGCAGCTCTTATGGGAAAAATAATCTTTGAAGAGGAAAGCAACAAAAGATGATTATAACAGAGCACAGTGCAAGTCCAGGACACAATTTCTCTATCATATCATTAAAATATGAAAATAGTAAGTCAGAACTCTACACAGAGTTCCTTCTTCCTAATTTCATGTTCACCTTCCTTAGCCTCCAAGCAGAGGGTTTAACCCTAAAGTCCCAGGAAGCCTCTCCCATCAGATCCCAACTTAATGTTGTTTCCTGCCAGTGTCCCCTTCCTCATCACTGCACCAAATGCTCTCCACAACGCATTCCATAGGAACACAACCAAGAGCAACACGATAATTAGAATTAGAGACCCACCCACTTCTGCTCCAGCTGAGGTCCTGCTGGCTCTTACAGCATCACCTTGATCTTTTTCCCAGGGTCTTGAAGAGACATCCCACTGTGGATACAGATGGCAGTCATCTGGGCTCTGTGCAGTCAGAGCCCTTCTGATCTCAGTTGCAAACCTAAAGATAGAGATGCTGAAAGAGTCAACTCTCAACCTCTCACTTCTGAAGGCCCATTAGAGCTCTCACCTTCACTAACCAATCTGAAATTCCAAGTGTTTTTGACACAAATAAAACATGCCTTTAAGCAATTATAACAGTCACATCTGGCTAGTGACTACCACATTATAATACACAACAACCACTATATATGTTTATTTATGTTTGTGTGCTATTCACTCATTCATGTTTGCATAATTTATGACCCCATGGACTGTAGCCTGCCAGGCCCCTCTGTCATGGAGTTCTCCAGGCAAGAATACTGGAGTGTGGATAGTCGTTTCCTTCTTCAGGGGATTTTCCTGACCCAAGGGTCACACTCAGGTCTACTGCATTTCAGGTGAATTCTTTACTGTCTGAGCCACCTGGAAAGACTGAATGAAGCTTAAGATCAACACCACTTGTTCTATCACTTCTGATAGATTATGGGGAACAGTTTTTGGAATACCAGGGCACCTCTGTACAAGGGCAGCTATAGGGCTTCCCAGGTGGCTCAGTGGTAAAGAATCTGCCTGACAGTGCAGGAAACATGAGTTGGATCCCTGGGTTGAGAAGAGGCTTTGGAGGAGGATATGGGAACCCACTTTAATATTCTTTCCTGGAGAATAGCATGGACAGAGGAGCCTGGTGGGATATGGGTCCACGGGATCTCAAAGGGTCGGACAAAACTGAGTGACTGAACATGCAAGGATATATATAGGATGTTACCACCCCTCTCTTATCATCACTCTCCTGATTATTTCCTCTGCATTTTCTGGCCATTTCAAGATGGCTGTTTGCTAATAGATTAACAAAGACAAGACCTCTGCTCCATGAAAGAATTTAGCCTGGGAGCTAAGAGAGGGTTGTGGCCCTCTATTGGTTTCCATGGTAATCAGTGTAACCAATGAGCCAATTTGCTGTTCATTCCCATTGTAACTAGTAGAATCCCTATCCCACCGAGTGAAGAATGCTGCAGCTGCTGTGTGCTGCCTGTCCTCTGCTATCCACAGTGGGTGTCTCTCCAGGACCCTTTTACTTTAGAAACGGAAATCATCCCATCTATTAAACCTTTGATATCTCTGTCAACTCTAGGATCTTTCTTTGGTCTCAAATCCAGGTAAGTACAGGACCTGCAGTCCTGTGAACTGTAGCCCAACATCTTCAAGAGTGTTTGGCTGGTGCGATATGATGGTTCATTTGTAGGTATTTCCTGGTCTTGTGCACACACCCTAGGTACTCATGAGCCTTTGGGACACTGAAACAGCAATATCAACACCCAGATCTTAGAGGAATTCCCAGCAGGTGTTACACTTGAGGGAACAGGTATGGACACAGGGCCCAGGGTGCCTGTGCTGAACATCATCAGAGAAGGGGAGAGGAGGGAGGGAGGGACACTGCATCTCCTCACGAGCCCATCTCTCCAACACTGACTCAGATCAGGGAGGGAGGGACACAGGGCCTTCAGAGAGACACGACCAGCACACTGAACACTACACACCACACTGAGAGAGTGAATCAAGGAACGAGGACTTGAAATGACATATCATGCTCATAGACTGGAGACTTAGTACTGTTGACATTTCTACACTACCCAAAGCTAAGTAAAGGTTCATTGCAACACCAATCAAAATATTAATGTCATTCTCATAGAAATTGAAAAAACAAATCCAAAAATACATATGGAACCATTAACAACTCCAAATAGACAAAATAATCTTGAGAACAAAGATCAATTCTCATCTCCTGATTTCAAAACACATTACAAAGATATAGGAATCAAAGCTGTATGATACTGACATGGAAATAGATGCATAGCCCTAATGACCAGAATAAAGCCCCAATAAAACTTATGGATAAGTGGTCAAATGAAATTCACCAACATTCTAGGACAGCAAAATAGGGAAACTGTAGTCTCTTCAGCAATCGGTAGGATGAAAAGATAACCTACAGAAAAATTACAAATCATTTATCAGACAAGGAGCTCATACATGAAGTATATATGCAAATACCACAACTCAAAAGCAAACCAAATAAAAATATAAAAGATAAATAAATGAGTTGAAGAGTGTGCAAAGATGGTGATCAAAACCATCTGGTGCTTTGGTCTGGAGGGAGAAGTGGGTTCTAAGGGGAGCAGTCACCCCAGGTCCTGCTGCTCTGAGTCTCTGACCTATGTGTGGTCAGTCCCAGGAGACCAGGTCAGCAGGGCTGTGAGAGAAAATGTGTAAAGAAAGCCAGTGGCCCCTTCACAGTCTCTCAAATCTGTGGCCATGCTGGTCACTAGGGGCAGCTGGACGTGGATTGCTCTCATGTGGAGAACTGAAGCACCTTCAGCACAGCATCCTTGGGGAGGTGTGGTGCTGAGATGAGCTCCAGGAGTCTTAACCCAGGCAGGGATGCCAGAGTATGTGTGCTTTGACATTTCCAGCCCTTAGAGCATCCTTTAAAAGAGGAATAAGCAGTGAGGACAAACATGAGGGGAAGCCACACATCCTGAAAATGCAGAGGGATAGAGTTCATGTCTCACCCACCACCTGATACTCAAGAACTTGGTCTCCAGTGTCAAGTGACTATGAGACTTTTGTGCCCACTAGGAAAGGGCCGTCATAGGAGAATTAAAACATGAAGCCAAAGTCCCTCATACATAATTCTATGCAGGTACTAACCAGAAACCAAGCTTTCATATTTGTCAGTGAAAGGACAAGGAAAGAGTAGTCATATGAGAAAGGACATTTTTAAACAAAAAGCAAGAAGAGATGACTATAAGCACAGCACAATAAAGCACGTGGACACATAGCTCTGTTATATCATTAGAATGTGAGAGGAAGAAATCACAATTCTACACATATTTCCTTCTTATTCCTTAGTTTATATTCAACCTCCTTCATCACCAAAGAAGCAGGTATTATCTGAGTGGTCCAGGAACCCTCTCCCTCTAAATCCCACCAGAGAGTTGCTCCCTACATGAGTTATCTTCCATGTCACTGCTGCTAATATTTTCTAGGAAGCAGTCTGTAGAAAGACAACAATGAGCAATAATATGGTTATTATACAAGTTGACCCACCCATTTATCTTCCTCCTGTTGGCTCACACAGCATCTCCCTGGTCTTCCCTTCAGGTTCACAGACCTCCCCTGTGCTTGGTGGAGTCAGAGCCCTTCAACAAGTGTTGATCACAGTCGCAAAATTTCACAAGAGAGAGATGCAGAGAGAATCACCTTTTAATTTTACACTCCACAGACCCAATATAGCTTTTACCTTCAAGCTTATGAAACTGAAATTCCAACACTTATGGATACACTTGAAATATGGCTAGTGTGATCAAGCAATTGTATCATTTTTGTGATTTTTAAAAATATAACAGGCTGATTATTATTTGAAATATGTTACAGATAGGCAGATCTAACTACTGGCTACTATATTGGAAAGTTCAAGACTAAGAGCTCCAAAGACAAGGAAAGGCAACTAATTGCCTGTTCTGGTTTTTCTTTATTGCAGATGATTTGATGGCCTGATAAGATCATTCACATGTAGGTATACCTAGGGTTCTTGAATCCAGGCCAGACATTGGGGCAGTGCTTGTGGACATTCCAACAGTAAGGTGAACACTCAGATTCAAAGAAACTTCAGTAGGGAGCTCATTTGTAGGCAGAGATGAAGGGTGTGGCCCAGCACACCTATAGTACAAGTAACCAGAGAGTAGGTTCAGAGGGGAGGGGAGGGAAATTCACTCTCTTCATGAGTCAGTCTTTCCCATCCCTGATTCTAGAGGACCCAAGAAAGGCAACACAAAAGTCTTCTAAGGAAGTGAAAGATTTATGCACTGAAAACCATAGAACACTTTTGAAAAAAGAAGAGACAAATACTTGGAATGACAAAATCACTGCAGGTGGTAACTGCAGCCATGAAATTAAAAGATGCTTACTTCTTGAAAGAAAAGTTATGACCAACCTAGACAGTATATTATAAAGCAGAGACATTACTTCACCAGCAAAGGTCCGTCTAGTCAAGGCTATGGTTTTTCCAGTGGTCATGTATGGATGTGAGAGTTGGACTGTGAAGAAAGCTGAGCACTGAAAAATTGATGCTTCTGAACTGTGATGTTGGAGAAGACACTTGAGAGTCCCTTGGACTGCAAGGAGATCCAACCAGTTCATTCTGAAGGAGATCAGCCCTGGGATTTCTTTGGAAGGAATGATGCTAAAACTGAAACTCCAGTACTTTGGCCACCTCATGCAGAGTTGACTCATTGGGAAAGACTCTGATGCTGGGAGGGATTGGGGGCAGGAGGAGAAGGGGACAACAGAGGATGAGATAGCTGGATGGCATCACTGACTCGATGGACGTGAGTCTGAGTGAACTCCGGGAGTTGGTGATGGACAGGGAGGCCTGGAGTGCTGCGATTCACGGGGTCACAAAGAGTCGGACACGACTGAGCCAGTGAACTGAACTGAAGACTAACTTTTGGCTGATAATAGGTCAACAAACCAGTATTCATATCAATTGTTTTATGGTTGGGGGATGACACATCTTGTGCCATCCTATCTCAAAAATGCATATTGTGGGAGAGAGGCCTAGTGAAACTCCATCACCCTCAAGATGTCTCTCATAATTATCTGATTCAGAGCTTTCTAACAGACATAAAGCATCCAGCTAAAGACTAGCATTCTCCATCCCCCTTCTGACGTCTGTGTCAGAGGCTTTCTCTGTTCCTTTTTATACTTTAATAAAACTCTGCTATACAGAAGCTCTTGAGTGATCAAGACTGGTTCTTAATCCTGAAGTTAAATCTTATTCTTCAGAGATCCAACACCATTCACCATGAGCTATTAATACTAGAACTTAAGGAATCCAAAATAGGCCCAAAGAGAAAAAAACAATCTTGAGAGCAAAGAACAACAATGAGGGCTTCAGGCTTCTTGAATTCAAAACAGGTAAGAATGCCACAGCAGTCAAAACTGTGTTCTACCAGCAACAAAACTGGCAGAGATACCAACGAATCATAAGGAGGGAATCTTGAAAAAATTCACATATGTCTGGCCAAATGATCTTTGCCAGGATTCTAAAATTACCAAGTGAAGAAGGAGGGTCTCCTCAACAATCAACAGAAAGGCAACCTATAGAATGAGAGGAAGTATCTGCAAACTTTTTATCTGAATAGGGGCCAATATCCAGAATATACAAGCAACTACCACAAACTTGAAAACAACAGCAGGCAAATAACTAACTGATTTTGAAAAATGTATAAAAAGCTCCAATAGACACTTTTTTTTTTCATAGAATACAGAGAACTGATCCACATACATAGGAAATGTGCTCTACATGACTAAGTACCAGTGAAATGGAAACCAAGTCAAAGGAGATATCACATTTCAGGATGTGTATTATAAGAAAAAAATAACAGTTATTGGCAAGGATGTAGAGAAGTGAAACTTTTGTGCCCTGTTTGTAGGAATGTAAAATGGCATAGCCATTATGGAAAAGTTTGGAAGTTCCTCAAAAAATTAAGAGATTTATCATAAAATCTAAGCAATATTCTTTTGAGTTTATGTCCAAAGGAGATAAAACGAGAATGTCCAGGAGATATCTACAGTCTCATATTCATTACTGCATTTTACACAACACTAAGATAGAAAAACTTCCCACTGTTCATAGGCAGAAAAATCGATAAAGAAAATATGGCATCTACATACACTACAATATGATTCAGCATTTAAAAATAAAGGTTATCTTGTCATTGTCTGCAGTATGAATGAAGCTGGGGGATATTGGTAAGAGTGAAATAAGCTAGTCACAGGAGGAGCAATACCACACAATTCCATTTATCTACGGTATCAAAAGGAAAATTCAGAGAAGCATAAAGTAGAAGGATGGTTCCAAGAGCTGGCAGAGGGTTGACACAGGGAGTGTCTGCCAAGTGGTTATAAAATTTTAGCTGAAGGATGGAAAAATTCTGGGGACTTGCTGCATAACAGGGGACATTGAGTTAACAAGACTGACTGGATATTTCAAAGCTTAATAGGGAAAGCTTGAGTGAACTTCCTCCATCTATGCCTGGAGACTGGTTCTTTCTCTGATTCCTCTAGAACTGGGTGTGGCATGTGTGTAACACCAGGGGCTCCCTGAGGCACCCAAGCCTCCCCAGTACTGGGGGCCTTGGGTGAGGGGGGAGGACTCATTCTGAGGCTCGAATAGGAAAGAGTTTGAATGAGGGAAGTGGCAGAGTGATGAATCATGACCAATCAAAATGTTATAAGACCTACTAAGGGAGAAGATTTACGATTAAATCTTAATCGTAAATTAAATGAGTCAGAGAGCCTTTAACTTTCTCACTAAGGGGAACATACTGAGGAAACTGCCCCTGACTACAGTTTTTAATTTATGTTGTCATTTTTTAAAAATGCCCTTTTGAATTATTCATCTGCTGGGAAAGAGTCAACATTGATCCATCGAATTAAAAACTGTATATATCAGTTTTCTTAGATATTTTGAAACTTTATTTGAATTCAGCTGAAAAATAAAGTCATGAAGCAACAGTTTTCAACTTGAAATTGTCAGTCTGACAAAGGGAAAAACTAAAAATCACACTATGTTTCAGTAGTCATGTACAGTTTAGAGACTTGGAACATGAAGGCTGAGTGTCAAAGAAATGATACTTTAGAACAGTGGTGCTGAAGAGACTCTTGAGAGTTACTTGGACAGCAAGGAGATCAAACCAGTCAATTCTAAAGGAAATCAACACTGAATATACTTTGGAAGGACTGATGCTGAAGTGTCAATACTTTGGCCACCTGATGTGAAGGGCAGACTCACTTGAAAAGCCCCTGATGCTGGGAAAGATTGAGGACAGGAGGAAAGGGTTGGGGGGCACAGAGGATGAGATGTCTGAATAGCATCATTGACTCAGTGGCTATGAATTTGAGCAAACTCTGGGAGATAGTGAAGGACAGGGAAGCCTGGTGTGCTGCTGTCCATGGGCTCACAAACAGTCACACACCACTTAGCAGCTGAGCATTGTGATCAAAGATATATTGTATTTATTCTTTTCATAATTTTTAAGAATTAAAAAGTTCCATATAATTTTCTATATTCACAGTGCTGTTTATCTATCAACACCATCTACATCTAAATATTTTTCATCAGATCCAATATAACCTCTGTATCCATTAAATCATTATCCACCTTCCTTCTTGCTTCCTGGCTTTGATAATTTCTATTTCCTGTTTCTGTGAGTTAGACTATTCTATGTATCTTAAGCCAGCAGAATCATACCATATTTGTCTTTTTGTGCCTGGCTTATTTCACTAACTATAAAAACTTTTTGTATTATTTGGTCCATCCATTTTGTAGCATATTTCAATCCTTAATTCATTGTTATGGCTGAATAGTCTTCCATTCTGAGTATATATCATATTTTATTTATCCATTCATCACATGATGGTCTTCGGGTTGTTTTTATCATTTGAGTGTTAATAGGATAAGTCGACATTCTAGGAATCAGCAAACTAAAATGGACAGCAATGAGTGAATTTAACTCACATGACCATTATATCTACTACTGTGGGCAGGAATCTCTTAGAAGAAATGGCGTAGCCATCATGGTCAACAAAAGAGTCTGAAATGCAGCACTTGGATGCAATCTCAAAAATGACAGAATGATCTCTGTTCATTTCCAAGGCAAATGATTCAATATCACAGTAATTCAAGTCTATGCCCCAACCAGTAATGCTGAAGAAACTGAAGTTGAACGGTTCTATAAAGACCTACAAGACGTTTTAGAGCTAACACCAAAAAAGATGTCCTTTTCACTATAGGGGACTGGAATGCAAAAGTAGGAAGTCAAGAAACACCTGGAGTAACAGGCAAATTTGGCCTTGAAATATGAAACGAAGCAGGGCAAATGCCAATAGAGTTTTGCCAAGAAAATACACTGGTCATAGCAAACACCTTCTTCCAACAACACAAGAGAAGACTTTACACACGGACTTCACCAGATGGTCAACACCGAAATCAGATTGATTATATTCTTTGCAGCCAAAGATGGAGAAGCTCTATACAGTCAGCAAAAACAAGACTGGGAGCTGACTGTGGCTCAGATCATGAACTTCTTAGTGCCAAATTCAGACTTAAATTGAAGAAAGTAGGGAAAACCACTTGACCATTCAGGTATGACCTAAATAAAACCCATTAAGATTATACAGTGGAAGTGAGAAATAGATTTAAGGGCCTAGATCTGATAGGTAGAGTGCTTGATGAATTATGGACAGAGGTTTGTGACATTGTACAGGATACAGGGATCAAGGCCATTCCCATGAAAAAGAAATGCAAAAAAGCAAAATGGCTGTCTGAGGAGGCCTTACAAATAACTGTGAAAAGAAGAGAAGTGAAAAGCAAAGGAGAAAAGGAAAGATATAAGCATCTGAATGCAGAGTTCCAAAGAATAGCAATGAGAGATAAGAAAGCCTTCTTCAGCGATCAATGAAAAGAAATAGAGGAAAACAACAGAATGGGAAAGACTAGAGATCTCTTCAAGAAAATTAGAAATACCAAGGGAATATTTCCCACAAAGATGAGCTTGATAAAGGACAGAAATGACATGGACCTAACAGAAGCAGAAGATATTAAGAAGAGGTGGCAAGAATATACAGAAGCACTGTACAAAAAAAAAAAAAGATCTTCATGACTCAGATAATCACGATGGTGTGATCACTCTCCTGGAGCCAGACATCCTGGAATGTGAAATCAAGGGGGCCTTAGAAAGCATCACTACGAACAAAGATAGTGGAGGTGATGGAATTCCAGTTGAGCTGTTTCAAATCCTGAAAAATGATGCTGTGAAAGTGCTGCACTCAATATGCCACCAAATTTGGAAAACTCAGCAGTGACCACAGGACTGGAAAGTGTCAGTTTTCATTCCAATCCCAAAGAAAGGCAATGCCAAAGAATGCTCAAACTACCACACAATTGCACTCATCTCACATGCTAGTAAAGTAATGCTCAAAATTCTCCAAGCCAGGCTTCAGCAATACATCAACCATGAACTTTCAGATGTTCAAGCTGGTTTTAGAAAAGGCAGAGGAACCAGAGATCAAATTGCCAACATCCACTGGATCATGGAAAAAGCAAGAGAGTTCCAGAAAAACATCTATTTCTGCTTTATTGACTATGCCAAAGCCTTTGACTGTGTGGATCACAATAAACTGTGGAAAATTCTGAGAGAGATGGGAATACCAGACCACCTGACCTGCCTCTTGAGAAACCTGTATTGTCAAGAAGCATCAGTTAGAACAGGACATGGAACAACAGACTGGTTCCGAATAGGAAAAGGAGTACATCAAGGCTGTATATTGTCACCCTGCTTATCTAACTTCTGTGCAGAGTACATCATGAGAAACCCTGGGCTGGAAAAAGCACAAGGTGGAGTCAGGATTGCCCAGAGAAATATCAATAACCTCAGATATGCAGATGACACCACCCTTATGGCAGAAAGTGAAGAAGAACTAAAGAGCCTTTGATGAAAGTGAAAGAGGAGAGAGAAAAAGTTGGCTTAAAGCTCAACATTCAGACAACAAAGATCATGGCATCCAGTCCCATCACTTCATGGGAAATAGATGGGGAAACAGTGGAATCAGTGGCTGACTTTATTTTTCTGGGCTCCAAAATCACTGCAGATGGTGATTGCAGGCATGAAAGGAAAGTTATGACCAACCTAGGCAGCATAGTAAAAAGCAGAGACATTACTTTGTCAACAAACGTCCATCTAGTCCAGGCTATGGTTTTTCCAGTGGTCATGTATGGATGTGGGAGTTGGACTACAAAGAAAGCTGACCACAGAAGAATTGATGTTTTTGAACTGTGGTGTTGGAGAAGACTCTTGAGAGTCCCTTGGTTTCCAAGGAGATCCATCCAGTCCATCCTAAAGGAAATCAGTCTTGGGTGTTCATTGGAAGGACTGATGTTGAAGCTAAAACTCCAACACTTTGGCCTCCTGATACGAAGAGCTGACTCATTTGAAAAGGCCCCGATGCTGGGAAAGTATGAGGTCAGGAGGATAAGGGGACAACAGAGGATGAGATGGTTGGATGACATCACTGACTCAATTGACATGGTTTTGGGCGGACTCCAGCAGTTGGTGATGACAGGGAGGCCTGGCCTGCTATGGTTCATGGTGTCACAAAGAGTTGGACATGACTGAGCGACTGAACTGAACTGATACAGGGAAATGAACTTGGCACTTAGATGTTTATCTGTTTCTCTTAATAGTTTCTCTCTCAGACTAAACACACACATACACATCCATGTTATTCAAAACAATAGGGTACATAGCTCTCATTGCACTGGAGATGCCATACTGGTTTCCAAAATGCTCAAAAAATATTAAAATTAGAGTTAAAACTCTATTATGGAATAGTACTTTTGCCAAAACTGCAATGCTGTCTTTTCTGCATGGTCTCAACTCTTCCTATACCCAGTTCTTCCTTCATATTTAGAACTTTTGCTGTCTAGAGCCATTGTACCATTGAAATGAGCACATGAACCCATGGATCCAATGTAGTGCATCCAATTTATAAACTCAGTCTTTAAATGTCAAAAATTTTTCAGGATGTATAATAACTCTTTCTAGGAGGGGGTTTCTATTCAATGCTGTGTGTTCCATTCAAGTCAAGTTCTAGCTATGTGTCTGCAGTAGTTAGAGGTGGTGTTTTCTGAAGCAATCAGCATCATTTTGCAGAGCTCTGCCTCAGGCCAAGGCATTACAGAGACTTCAGTAAGAGTGCTCTAGGGCTTCCCAGCTGGTTGAGAGATAAAGAATCTTCCTGCAATTCAGGAGACCCGGTTCAATGCCTGGGTTGGGAAGATCCCCTGGAGAAGGAAACGACAACCCTCCCTAGTATTCTTTCCTGGGAAATCCCATGGACAGAGAAACTATAGTCCATGGGATTGCAAATGAGTTCGACATGACTAGCAACTAAAATACAAACAGAAGAGTCTACTAATTTCCCCAAAGGAGGGAGAAGGGGTGTAAGAGAGGAGGGAGGTAATCAGGTTGATAGGAATCTATCAAAGTTACAACTCATTTTTAGGGCCTTCTTTTCCAATCTAAGCTAAAAATTTCAAATAAAACAACATTTTAAATTACATTATAATTTTGCTACTTTAATGATTAATTTGGAGTACTTAAATTCAGATAGATGCATTTTTCTGCATTTCCAAGAAATAAGAGACTCTTAGAGTGCCCACAGAAGAAGTGTGTTTCTTTGACCTGTACTGAGCATCTCATTTTCTTCACTATGAGATCTTCAAGTTAGTAAAGAGTGATCCAGGAATTTTTACTGTCTACAGTTTCACTAAAATATGCTGCAATAGCTGTTGTTCTTCAGAATCTGTAGCATGCTTCCAGAAGGGTATGGGTGACTTTTTTTTTTTTTTCTTTTTTTACCACTGAATTACACTGACTTCCATTCTCCCAGTTCCATGACAAATAAACCATTACCATCTTCTAATCTAACCAAATTAGACAACCAATTCTAGATTCCCAGCTTTAAGGGTCTCTTTCTTGGAATTACTTTTCTAGCATGTACTTCCTATTTCGTCTTTCTGTCCTTGATTAATTTATCAAGTATTATGTACTTGATCACATTAATTCTCATATAACTCAACATTCATGGAGTTGTATAATTTTTCTTCTCATTATTCCTTCAAATATGAATTTAAATGTAAACATTTATGTGGTAATTCTTCTGAAGAGGAAAGTGTATGAGAAATATACATACACATATATATGAATTTATATACAGACACACACACACACATATATATATATATATGAATTATCTCCTATTTGAAGATGACATAGATGATAAAATTTTAACATCAACATTCTTTTTTGTGATTTTTAAAAATTAATTTTTGTTGGAATGTAGTTGCTTAATAGTGTTGTGTCAGTTTATCATGTATAGCAAAATGAATCAGCATACTAATACATATATTTCCACCCTTTTGAACTTCCTTCCTATCCAGGTCATCACAGAGCATTAAGTAGAGTTCCCTGTGCTGCACATTATGTTCTCATTAGTTATGTTTTTAAAATATATAAAGTATTGCATTATACTACTATTGAGCTGTCTTAATAGTAATTGTTGTTGCTGTTACTAAGTCACTCAATTGTGTCTGACTCTGCAACCCCATGGACTTCAGCACGCCAGGCTACACCAATTCTTGTCACAGTCTCAGATGCATGACACCCCTGGGAGTATCAGCCTGTTGTCTAAAATTGTGAATGAGGAAACAGCTCCAGGCAAGGCCCTAAATTGTATATATCTCTTCTAGTTTATGTAAAAATGAGTGCCCAATTTAAAAGACAGCTCCATTATTTCATGAAACTCATAAAGATAATTTTTAATTACTTCCATGTCCAGCTTCCCCAAAGGGCAGTTCCATTCATGGGACCAGAGATATGCTGAATTCATGGTGACTTAGAAGGAAAGGAAGAAGTGAGTTGAATGTCCACAGATGTGCTGTTAGTTTAAACCAATAGTCACCTCTTCTAATAATGCCCTGTGAACACATAGACCAGGTGTCAAATATTGTGAAAGGAAAAGAAGGTAATGATTATCCCGGGGAACCAGAGAGAAATAAGAGGTCAATGGAAGCATTCCACACTATTCCGCTTAATGCATATTCAGTATTCACTGCAACGCTGATGCATATTTTTAAGTTACTTTTTTCTGACCTGAGTTGTTTTTCTTTTTTTTTTTTCTGAACATTTTTGCACTTAAGCCTTTACATAAGAGCAATTATAGGGTATATATCTGGAAATGGAATTTTGGGGTCATGCATAAGGGCCTCTTAAAGTTTCTCAGATATTAGCTAAATGTAATCTAAAGTACCATAAAATACTTATATGCCAGCAGTGTGTTAGAGTTCCCTTTACATCTTTACAAAATTTAATATTTAAACTATTATAAATCAATATTGTAGGTGTATAATAGTATCATTATTGTTGTTCAGTTGCTCAGACATGTCTGACTCTTTGCAACCCATGGACTGTAGCACGCCAGGCTTCCGTGTCCTTCACCATTTCCTGGAGCTTGCTCAAACTCATGTCTATTGGGTCGGTGATGCCATCCAACCATCTCATACTCTGTTGGTCCCTTTCTCTCCCTGCCTTCAATCTTTCTCAGCATCAGGGCTTTTCCAATGAGCCGGCCCTTCACATCAGGTGGCCAAAGTATTGGAGCTTCAGCTTCAGCATCATTCCTTCCAATGAATATTCAGGATTGATTTCCTTTAAGATTGACTGGTTTGATGTCATTGCAGTCCAAGGAACTCTCAAGAGCTTTCTCCAATATCATAGTTCAAAAGCATCAATCCTTCAGCACTCAGCCTTCCTTATGATCTAACTCTCACATCCATAATCTTTTAATTTGAATATTTCTGATCATCAAAGTGATTGATTATTCTTTTATTTGTTTTATGACTATTTTGATTATTCCTTTGCAGATTAATTGCCAACACAAAGAGTTTATCAATTGTGTTATTCAATTGTGTTGTTTTTTTCACTTTCTTGTGTGTACATATTTAATATGTATATTTGAAACTAATACTGGTGATTATGTACGTTGCATATCCATCATAGTATTTAAGGTCAATTTTTAAAAGCAAATTCATACATAATGTTTTTTTTTAATGTAAAGTATAATAGTTCAAATGATTCACACTTTATACTTCTCTCTTGCTGATTGGAATTATGTTTATTATAGAGATTATTTAAGAAAAATCAATTATATCATGTTACTGTTACAGTACCACCTATCCCCATTATCTTTTGCTAGAACACACATTTTTTTATTTTAATGTTACTTTTGAGTATTTCTCCAGTTTTTATATTCACAATATATACAGAACTAACCTGGCATGTTTATTTAATTATTTAGTATATCTTTTTATTCGTTAAAACAAGCTTTCTGTATATATCTTTTGGCCGTGCCAAGTGCCTATGGGATCTTAGTTCCTCAACTAGAGATCAAATCTGTGCCCTGCAGTGGAAGCTCAGAGTCCTAACGACTGGATCTCCAGTGAAATCTCTAACCTGGCAGGTTTTTAATAAGCTTTATTTGTAAATAATAACTATAAAACAAAAAACATTCAGAGTCAGTTTATTTTTACAGTGTTTTGTTACTTTTGATATATTTATATAAATAATGAAGTATAGTTGGAAAATGAACATTTAACAGCAATTTCAGCAACTACAGAAGTATCATTAGTATTAAATCCAGATGTCTGTTACAGTGTAATTTAATTTCACCTTATTATGTTTTATAGTTTATTGCTCTTTTAAATGTAAGTTATGTTTTCAGATGTAACTTTGAATATCTTTTTCACACATTTCAAGAGTTTGAAATGTTAATATTATTCTTTAAAGATTAATTTTATCAGAAATAAATGTTTAGCTTTCAGCCTTATTGACAGTTTCAGCATTGCATTTCTTTTTGTTTTGTTTTTAACTTTTATTTAGAATTCATTTTCAGTGAGAGATTTTCTTCTGTTTAGCATTTTGAAGTTATGTACCTCATGGAGAATTATAGCCTTAAGATATGTTCGAGAGAGTGAGTGCTCAGTCACTTGCTCATGTCAGACTATTTGCATCCCCATGAACTATAGCATGCCAGGCTTCACTTTTGATGGAGTTTTCCAGGCGGGAGTACTGGAGTGGGTTGCCATTTCCTACTCCAGGGGATCTTCCCAATCCAGGGAGATATATTATATTGAAAGTATTCATCTTCTCAGTAGTATTTTTTTTTCCTTCTTTTATTCACTGATAGAAGTGGAAATACTCACTTCAAGCACTGAGTTAACCTCAGGTCCTCATAATCATAACCAGTAAATTAGGGCACCAACCAAGAGAGAAAAATGCTCATGTGATGGACAAGTTTCCCATTCTCAGAGATTTACCTCATATGTGAACCCAACTGTTTTTCGTTTGTTTGTTTTTTAGTTTTCTTCATATTTATTGTTGCTCTGACTTTAATGCAAAGGGCAACATCAAAGCTAGAAATAACCTGCTCTACTGTCCCAGTTGTTTGGGTTGAGTTTCAACAGTGCCTCAGAATGAGATAGAAAAAGCAATTTTCAATTATTGGAAAGAAGTTCAATACATTTTGAGAATATAATAGGTAACCAAAGATGGTATACAAAGGGACATTCTATATCATATTGTCCTCAAATTTATGATTTCAAGGAACCATTTAGAATTTTCATGTAGCATTAATAACATTTCAATCTATGTTAATCTGGTTATTTAGTAATCTAAAAAAAGCTTTATGTTTTCTACTTTTGTGGATAACTTTCTTAATAATATCTTTGTGTAATCATGTTTATTAGTGTGTATATTATATCAGCAACTTCTTTTTTTTTTAGTTTGAACTATTTATATTACATATATTTTATTTCTTTTTTCTTCTTGAGGAAAGTTACAGTAAGTGATATGTAAATAAATTTATTTAAATTTACAAAATACCTCATAAGAACTACAAAATTGGTGTTTCTCACTTTGGTCTATATAGACACCACTGGAGACTGAAATGCTGTGAGAAACCATTATTCTGGGAAAGACTCTCCTTATGCTTTTATCTACATTAATGTTCATGTGAAAAGTATATTCAATTATTCATGACTTATGATGTTTGTTTAACAGTAAGAACTACCTAATCAAATACCTTACCTTACAACTAAGAAAAACAAGGAGCAGTTGTGACATTTATTTATAAAATGTCACAGCAAACAGGAATGCATTGAGATGATAAAAATTTATAAGTAAATGGATGCAATTCTTTGACATTAAGCATTATAAACTGTAAAAATCCTACATTTACAGTTAAAACTTACATTCAAATATAAGAACTGTTATAATTTTTAACCTGATTATTTATTATATAATATAGTACACTGTAATTGGATTACTCCCATCAAATAATGCAGTTTGAAGAAAACATGATTTGGTAATGGACTGAAATATATAATGGCTACTTCTATGTACTATTTTTCTTGAATACATGCTCAGTCATGTTTGATTCTTGGTGACACCAAGGACTGCAACCTGCCAGGCTCTTCTGTCCATGGAAGTTTTCAGCAAGAATACTGGAGTGGGTTGCCATTTCCTTCTCCAGGGTATCTTCCTGACCCAGGGATGGAACCTGAGTCTCCATTCTTTACCACTGATCCACCTGGATACTTCAATGTACTATTTTATTAAGGCATTTAAATGTCTCTGGGAGGAAAACCTACTTTATCAAAATGATAGCTTGATGGTACATAAATTTCTTTACTCTTTGTATGCAATGCCAGTTATGCTGACTTTGCTATTATCATAATTTTTCATTTCTTACAACAGTGCTGGTCTACACAAAACAAATTACATATTCTGCTACCCTCATTATCCTAAACTAATGTCAGCCATGAAGTCTCCTGAATAACAGCTTTTACCTTTGTAAGGAAAATTAGATGGGATAACAATTCAGAGCCTATTTACCAAGCAATAAGTAATAGTCTGTTTTATTTTGGGGTGATGCAATTTCAAAAAGAAAAGGTTTAAAAACATCCTATAAAATGGTTATTTTCTGCATTATATAGATGTTCTGCAATTAAGGTTTTAGTCAGTACTTTTTACACATATCAGAAGACAGAATGCAAACAAAATTTCCACTTGAAAGTGAAAGATTAACTATATTAATTTAGTTTCACAAAATGTGTTTTCTAAGTATGAATGACTGTTCTTCAATTTTTATGTTTCTTTCTATGAAAATATGATTTCTTGTCTTAAAATCTTCTGTTCTTTGACATATGCCTTACTCTTCTTCAGAGAGTTAATGTGGTTTGCATCATTTCTCAGCCAGGACTCTTGGAGTCGCTTTCATCTGGACTGTTGTGTTTTGACATTTTATAACCTTTGTATTGACAGAGCAATCTTACAGAAAAATATACTCTAAGTAGCCTTGTAAAGAAACACAAGTGATGTTCTGTTTCTCTTGGTAAAATTTTTGTCTTATATCAGAACTTGTTGGATTGATTCTGATCAACAGAAGTGCAATTTATTATGCCTTAACAGTTATTTTATTTTTCACTTTAAAATTCACTTAATTATACTTGCAAAGTTACTGGCTCACGTAGTTTCTGTATTGAAATCTAATTCAACATTGTTTCTTTTTATATTTTCCCTTCGTACAGGAATAATAATAATTACATTTATAGCTGTTAAATGTACCAACTATTTTAAACACACACGCACATAATTTATTCTTCACAACAGCTCTATGAAATACATGTTATTATGTCTCAGATTAAGATGACAAAGTATGAAAAGTATAACTAACCATTCCTAGGTTATTATAGACCAAGAAAATAATAAAGTAAGAATTCATACTCAAGGAACATAATTTCAGAGTTCATGTTTTACTTTTATTTTATATCTCACATAATGGTTTTTACTACTTTCTTCATTAAAATTATATATAATATAAAATAAAGTAAATTTTTTAAATCAACTGAAGTTGTACTTACTTTTTATTAAGAGTCAAAATTAAGTGATTTTCTCAATATAAAGCAAGTTCAGAAAAGGATATTAAATAGGGAACAATTCATAGGAATCATTTTTTAAATTTTATTAACTGCATTTTATGTGCACATAATAACTATTATACAAATAATACACATAATAACTTTTATACAAATTTATAAAACAAATAAAGCACATGGATTTAAAACCTATCAGCGAATCACATGATTAACAAAAAAATGAAAAGTTCACAGAACTACTAAACTTCTTCTTAATTACAACTGCAAGAGAAAAATAATGAGGGAGTTGATTTCTGTATTAATATACTGGTTAAAATTTATGAGCTAGACTTCCGTTGCTTGCAATAATCAAGTAAAATGTCCAGATTTAATTTCAACCATGAACAATTAGAGAATAGGGGGGGAAACACAAACAAACAAATATAGACATTATTTAATTGACAGCATAGGACTGTGATCCCCCAAAGTGGGAAAAAAAATTCATGTGAGAAACAAAATTGCCTAAAGACATATTACAGATCACAGTGCAGAAACAGAGATCCCAAGTAGAGTACAGTAATATTACTGAGCTAAGCATATAGGTAAAGAATCTGCCTGCAATGCAGGAGATGCAGGAGATGTGGGTTCGATCTCTGGGTCAGGAAGATACCCTGGAGGAGGGCATAGCAACCCACTCAAGTAAGGACAGAGGAGTCTGGAGGGTAATGGTCCATAGGGTCACAAAAAGTCACACACGGCTGAAGTAACTGAGCACGGGCGCAAAGCATATAGAGATTAATGTTTAGGTATACTGAGGTAGTTGCAAGTTGCAAAGCATAGGTCAACATAAGACAAACCTATATGGAAAATGAGCACTGAAACTTTGCATAGCAATTGCACCAAGTTTTCGCAGAATACTAAATTGCAGATGTGTACAATGAAGCTTTATGAAACTAGGAAAAAATGATAGGGTGATGTTATAAGATAGATAATTCTCCAAGATTACATGAGGTGCAAAGATATTGAAGAATCCAAACACTACTGGAGAGTCAACTCTCAGTAACCTTGGGCATTCAGTAAGGTTCACAAAAGGTTAACACTTAAGTAGTAAAACAATCACAGTAGTAAGTCTAATTTGTCTAGCCTAGAAGTAAGATTACTGGTAGTAATAAGCCTAAATATTCTCCAGAGAAAAATTATTTTTATGCTCAAACAAGCAATGCTTAAAAACAGAGAAAAATCAACCTGATGTGAGAATCATTTAGTTGCCTTCTAGAATCTATTAGCAGAAAACTGGATTAAAGATTTACTGACCATGGCCTTGCTCACCAGAGCAAGCCCCAGTTTTCCCCACAGCCAGTTCCTCCCATCAGAAAGCTTCCACAAGCCTATTATACTCATCCATATGAGGGGAGACAGATGAAAACCACAATCACATAAAGCTAATCAAACTGAGGACATGGATCACAGCCTTGTCTAACTCAGTCAAACTATGAGGCATGCTGTGTAGGGCCAGCCAAGACAGACAGGTCATGGTCAAGAGTTCTAACAAAACATCATCCACTGGTGAAGGGAATGTCAAGCCACTTCAGCATTCTCTCAGCATTCTCACCTTGTTCAGAATCCCATGAAGAGTATGAAAAGGCAAAAATATTTGACACTGAAAGATGAACTCTCCAAGTTGTTAGATGCCCAAAATGCTACTGGAGGAGAGTAGAGAAATAGCTCCAGAAAGAATGAAGAGGTTGAGCCAAAGCAGAAACAAGACCCAGTTCTGAATGTGTCTGGTGGTGAAAGTAAGTCTGACACTGTAAAGGGCAATATTGCATAGGAATCTAGAATGTTAGATCCATGAATCAAGGTAAATTGAAAGTGGTCAAACAGGGAATGGCAAGAGCAAACATCAACATTCTAGGAGTCAGTGAACTAAAATGGACTGGAATGGGTGGATTTTATTCAGATGGCCACTATATATACTCTAGTGGGCAAGAATCCCTTAGAAGAAATGGAGTAGCCATTATAATCAACAAAAAAGCTCAAGATGCAGTACAAACTATTCATTATTACAATAATCCAAGTCTATGCCCCAACCACTAATGCTGAAGAAGCTGAAGTTGAACAGTTCTATGAAGACCTACAAAACCTTCTAGAACTAACACCCCCAAAGGAAGTCCTCTTCATTATAGGGGACTGGAATGCAAAAATAGGAAGTCAAGAGCTATTTGGAGTAACAAGCAAATCTGGCCTTGGAATGAAAAAAGAAGCAGGTCAAAGGCTAACAGAGTTTTGCCAAGAGAACACACTGGTCATAGCAAACACCCTCTTACAACAATACAAGAGAAGACTCCACACATGGACATCACCAGATGGTCAATACTGAAATCAGATTGATATATTATTTGCAGCTAAAGATGAAGAAGCTCTTTACAATCAGCAAAACAAGACCAAGAGCTGACTGTGGCTCAGATCATGAACTCCTTATTGCCAAATTCAGACTTAAAATGAAAAAAGTAGGGAAAACCACTAGGTCATTCAGGTATGACCTAAATTAAATCCCTCATGATTATTCAGTGGAAATGACAAATAGATTCAATGGATTTGATCTAATAAAGAATCGGAAGAACTATGCACAGAGGATCATGATATTTTACAGCAGGCAGTGATCAAGACCATCCCAAGAAAAAGAAATGCAAAAACACAAAATGGTTGTCTGAGGAGGGCTTAAAAGTAGCTGAGAAAAGGAGAGAAGCTAAAGGAAAAGGAGAAATTAAAAGATATTCTCATTCAATTGCAGAGTTCCAGAGAATAGCTAGGAGAGAAAAGAAAGCCTTCTTAAGTGAATAATGTAAAGAAATATAGGAAAACAATAGAATGGGAAAGACTAGAGGTCTCTTCAAGAAAATTAGAGATATCAAGGGAACATTTCATGCAAAGATGGGCACAATAAACGACATAAATGACATGGACCTAACAGAAGCAGAAGACATTCAAAAGAGGTGGCAAGAATACACACACACACACGCAAAAAAAACTTACAAAAAAGATCTTCATGACCCAAATAAGCACGATGGTTTGATTACTCACCTAGAGCCAGATATCCCGTATTGAGAAGTCAAGTGGGCCTTAGGAAACATCACTACAAACAAAGCTAGTGGAGGTGATGGAATTCCAGCTGAGCTATTTCAAATCCTAAAAGATGATGCTGTTAAAGTGCTGCATTCAATATGCCAGCAAATATGGAAAACTCAGCAGTGGCCACAGGACTGGAAAAGATCAGTTTTCATTCCAATTCCAAAGAAGGGCAATGCTAAAGAATGCTCAAATTACCACACAATTGCACTTGCTTCACAGGCTAGCAAAGTAATACTCAAAATTCTCCAAGTTAGGCTTCAACAGTATGAACTGAGAACTTCCAGATGTTCAAACTGCAGGTATAAAAGACAGAGGAACCAGAAATCAAATTGCCAGCATTCACTGAATCATAGAAAAAGCAAGGAAATTCCAGAAAAACATTTCCTTCTGCTTCATTGACTACACTAAAGCCTTTGGCTGTGTGGATCACAATAAACTGTGGAAAATTCTGAAAGAGATGGGAATACCAGACCACCTTACCTACCTCCTGCAAAACATGTATGCAAGTCAAGAAGCAACAGTTAGAATCAGACATGGTACCTCAAACTGGTTCCAGATTGAGAAAAGTGTATATTGTCACCCTGCTTATTTAACTTCTATGCAGAGTACATCATGTGAAATGCCGAGCTGAATGAAACACAATCTGGAATCAATATTGTTGGAAGAAATATCAATGACATCAGATTTGAAGATGCCTCTACCCTTATGGAAGAAAGCAAAGAGGAATGAAACAGCCTCTGATTAGGTGAAAGAGGAGAGTGAAAAAGCTGGCTAAAACTCAACATTTATAAAACTAAGATCATGGCATTTTGTTCCATCAATTAATGACCAATAGATGGGGAAACAATAGAAACATTGACTGAGTTTATTTTCTTGTGCTCCAAAATCATCACAGAAGGTTACTGTAGCCATGAAATTAAAAAAGATGCTTGCTCATTGGAGGAAAAGCTCTGACAAACCTAGACAGTGTATTAAAAAGCAGAGACATTAGTTTGTTGACAAAGGTCCATCTAGTCAAAGCTATGGTTTTTCTAGTAGTCATGTATGGATATGAGAGTTGGACCATAAAATGGTTGAACACCAAAGAATTGATGCTTTTGCATTGTAGTGTTGGAGAAGACTCCTGAAAGTCCCTTGTACTGTAAGGACATCAAACCAGTCAATCTTAAAGTAAATCAATCCTGAATATTCATTGGAAGGGCTGATGCTGAAGCTGAAGCTCCACTATTTTGACCAGCTTATGTGAAAAGCTGACTTATTAGAAAAGACCCTGATGCTGGGAAAGATTGAAGGTAGGAGAAGGAGAGGACAGAGGATGAGAAGGTTGGATGGCATTACTGACTCCATGGACATGAGTTTGAACAAGCTCTGGGAGATGGTGAAGGACAGGATGGCCCAGTGGACTGCAGTCCATGAGGTCACAGATAGTCAGACATTACTCAGCACACACACAAGCCAAATACTATATATAAAATAAATTTTAAAAAAACCTATAAGGAAAAAGAATTGGAAAAATAATAGATATATATTTATGTATAACTGAATTACTGGGCTTTACACCTGAAACCAATGAAACATTATAAATCAACTATAATTTTTAAAATATGGTAATATTTAAAATAAACATTAAAGAAATCTAGGTGATTTTTCTATGGAGTAAGTTAATAAGGCATGCTAAACTCGGCTAGTTTACATAATAAAAGAACCAGATATCAGTATGTCCCTATTATGTATATAATACCATTTATCTAGGTAAATGACCAGAATTGTAGACTTGATAGTTTCGGTTTATTGGTCAGTCAGTCAGTTATCGCCTCTGAGGTCACTCTTCCACACTTAAAAGTTTCAGTTCCTGATTCACTGTGACTCTTGCCAGCTCTTCTTCTACCATAATTCTTGATGATTTCAAAAATCCTAGACAGATGGTCCTTTCAATATCTGTCCTTAGTCACCCATTCTCAAGGTCATTGAAGAATAGTTTTCATTCCAAAATCTGAGTTTCATTCAACTCTCTGAGCACTGCTTCTTATTTTCTCTATCATTTCTTCTCACATCACCAACTCTGACCCGTCCTTTTTCACTGGAATCTACTGTCCACTGATTCTACTGTCCTTAGTCACCTGAGGGCTCTTCTTCCTTCCTTACCCAGATTCAGTTCCAATATCAATCTTGATAAACAGCCCTGTGCTGATCCTCTAAACAATCACTGATGAGGTACTGCAAGCTAACACCAGCCTCGACTCTGCTCCCCTTTTCTCTCTTCCTTCTAATCCCAGTTTTCTGAACTGTCAGGATTTCTATCCACCACCTTGCATGAAATTTCCTAGAGGCAGATAACAAATTGCAGAGGGAGGATACAGTTACTCTTATAGTAAGAATCAAACTCCCAGAAGTCTAGTCAGTGTATGGATTGAAGACTATTCGGACAGTATTAGCAGATATTAGGATAAAAGCCTAGGGCCCCATCTTTAAGGGAACTAGATTCTTACACACTGAGTTTGCAGATCTGACTACAACAATTTTATTGTTGTTGTTCAATCATTAAGTCATGTCCTGCTTTTTGTGACCCCATGGTCTGCAGCATGTCAGGCTCATCTGTCCTCCACTATCCCTGGAGTTTACTCAAATTCATGTCCATTGAGTCAGTGATGCTAGCAAACCATCTCATCCTCTGCTGCCTCCTTTTCCTCCTGCCTTCAACCTTTCCCAGCATCCGCGTCTTTTCCAATGAGTCAGTTCTTCACACCAGATGGCCAAAATATTGGAGCTTCAGCTTCATTATCAGTACTTCCAATGAATATTCATGGTTGATTTCCTGCAGGATGGACTGGTTTGATCTCCTTGCTGTTAAAGGGCCTCGCAAGAGTCCCCTCCAGCTCCACAGTTCGAAAACATCAATTCTTTGGTACGTAGCCTTCTTGATGGTCCAACTTTCACATCCTTGTATGACTACTGGAAAAACCATAAAAGTCATTAAAGAAGACAATTTAATACAACTTGATACAAACAAATGTTAACACTTCATGAAGTGGGCAGTCTCCATTCCCAAGGGTCCAGAGAACTGCAAAATGGGATGCTGTGCTGTGCTTTAGTCATCAGTCCTGTCTGACTCTTTGTGACCTGATGAACTGTAACCCACAAGACTCCTCTTTCCGTGAGATTCTTCAGGCAAGAATAATGGAGTGGGTCACTATTTCCTACTTCAGGGGATCTTCCGGACCCAGGGATTGAACCCATGTCTCCTGTGTCTCCTCCATTGCAGGCATATCCTTTACCTATTGAGCCACAGGGTGGGGGAAAGGAAGTTTTAAAGCTTAAAAAGTAAGAAACAAGCAGACAAATAGAGAATGAATAAGGAAACAAATAGAGAAATATATGAGGAAATAAGTACAGAGTGCAGAGCTGGCTTGGCATTTGGGGATTGGCTGACTGGATGTAATCTATTTCTGATTAAGATGGACATTTACAGGGACAGGAACAAAATCTAAGTTTTGTTTTGCATTTATGGCACTGGGGCAGGAGCCATTCCAACTTGGAACTAGAGTTTATTTCAAAAATAGTATCTCTAAAATCTCTCAGGCAGCCCTTGCAATTCAATGACTATCATTCATTTCCTCGAAAGAGAGCCAGTTCTAATTAGTTAATTAGTAAGACACACAGTGTCCAGTATTCTTGCCTGGAGAATCCCATGGACAGAGGAGCTTGGCAGGCTACAGTCCATGGAGTTGCTAGAGTCGGACATGATTTAGAGACTAAACCACTGCCACAGTGTTGGTAGAAGCTAACAGAAGCCATTTCAATTCTGGGATGTACACTCTCATTAAAAAAGAAGAAAGAAAGAAAAAACACTGAGCCATTCTGGGTGGTGAAATTAAATGCTAGCTGCACCTGGAATTTATCTTAAACCTACCTTTGAACCTATCACACTGTTTATGCTGAAGTAGTTTAACATAAGAGATAGCCTAAGAGTCATTCAGCTGATATTGATGGAGTTTGGGATTTAAATCAGAAGTGTGCTAAAATCTAATGTCAACTTCACTTTAATCTAGGCAGTCTCAATATACCCAAACTCTTGCATTGTCCTGCCAAGCAAGGCTGTTGAAAGGACTAAATGAAATGATTTCTGAGAAGTATATAATTGGGAGACAATAATTGGCAGTTGCTGCTTATTAAAAGAATGTGTTCTCAAGTTGCTGTTTCTAAAATACTGTGGCCACCAAAATGTGTAAGCAGACATTATGCTTAGTTTATTAATTAGAAAATTGGGGCAAAAATTTAGACGCATTATTTCTTTGACATATATAATAAATAAATAATATTCATATAATAATATAAATACTATTCCTAGGAGATGATCAAATCTTCTGATCTGCTTAGTATCTAGATGTTTTAGACAAATAAAAATTACTGTATACTGTTAATTTTATAGGGCAATGGTACATTTTATGCTAGCATTTCTGTCTGCGTAGTGGTTTGAGCAATGCTATTTTAACTTGATTATTTTGGTATTATGTTTGGATGTGAAGCCTTTTGTATTTTACACTTTTCACTTTTAAAACTATGAAGAAATATGTTAGAAAAGTCTTCAACTTGTGCTTATATTAGAGACAAAAAAAGGATATAATTCAATTATGAAATGAAAGTAAGAGTGCTCTAGTTCACAACTTTCTAATATAATCTACATGACAAGTCTGGAATAAGGCTGAATTTGCTATTCATAAGCTCAGACTGATCACTCAAGCTCCTACCCGCCCAGCTTACTAGGACACACAGCTTTACCGACCAGGGTTCTCTTCTCCCTGAATTGTCCAAGGAGGATTTAGGGTGTTTTGGGGGATTTGGGGAGAATTCTCTTCTGCCTGGAGTTGCATCTGAAACAGTTTTGTGATTGAACACTGGACAACACAGTTTAAAATATCTTCATCCAGTGTGACAGTTTTGGTCCCAAAATACCCACCCAGGAAGTGATTCATCTTTAGCATACAAAGTTTAGAGTGAGGTACCCAGAGTGCACCCTGAGGTGTGTGCTAGAATGGCTGAACCTCCACACTCAGCCTTGCTTTGTGCCAGCAAGTGATGTCTCTGCAGAAGGACCTAAGCAGGTCCTTACCCAGATGCATGCCTCTCTCCTGGGGAGTTTTCCTTTGTGGGCTCTTAGTAGCTCCATAGAACAGCAAACTTCCTCTGGGATGACCTCTAGCTCAGAGGTTTCCAGATCCCCTCCACTACTTTGCTCAGAAGAGACTGTTGGAATCCCTAGCGACTGGCCCACCTGCTCCCCTAAGGGCCATTTCAGAGCACAGAAGATGTTAGCAGATAAGGTCTTTGTCAAGGTGTTGTTGTTATTTAGTTGCTCAGTCATCCAACTCTTTTGCAACCCTTGGGCTGCAGCTCACCAGGCTACTCCATCCACGGGATTTCCCAAGGCAAAAATACTAGAGTAGGTTGCCATTTCCTTCTCCAGGGGATCTTCCCAATCTTGGAATGGAACCAGCGTCTCCTGTGTCTCTTGCATTCATTGGCCTGAGCCATCAGTGAAGCCCCTTTTGTCAACTTAGATATTTTAAAATTTCTCTTCCACCTGCCTAAGCACCTTTCCTTACTCACTCAGGTGTATCTTCCAGGCAAAAAGATTCCTTTAAAAGTTTCCAAATTGAAAGAAAAGCTGGCCCTCACTTTCAAATTTAAATTTCTCTTGCTAACAAGACACTCTGTACATCCGGGAAATGTTAAAGGATTTTGCATTTTTATGAACAAGTGTTATTATCTAAACGCAACTTAAATAGGCACAAAGAAATGTTCCTTGAATAAAAAACAACCATTTCAAATGCCAAAGACATTTTGAAGTGGCAAGTTTTGCTCCACTTTACAAGGAAAGTATTAAGCAAGTCATTTAAAGATTTTACTAGAAGGATTATGTTTGGCAACTGATGAAAGAAAATAGAAGAATTTATGTGATCTAGTCCAGTGGGTGAAGGAATGCCTCCCTGAGGAACTAGTATTCAGTCTTGAACTAGCAGGGCATCCCAGGTGTCACAGTGGTAAAGAATCCACCTTCAATTCAGGAGATGCAGGTTCAATTCCTGGGTCAAGAAGATCCCCTTGAGGAGGGAATGGGAACCCACTCCAGTATTCTTGCCTGAGAAGTCCCATGGACAGAGGAGTCTGGTGAGCTACAGTCCGTGGGGTCACAAACCTACAGACACAGCTGAGTAACTGAGCATAGGCTCTTTTACTAGAAAAAGAGACTGAGTGGGCATAGAGATTAGCAGAGCATTCCAAAAGAGGGCAGCAAATACCAAGACTTTTGGAACTAAACAGACCATGGAGCAGAGCCAGGGAGAGTCCAACTTAGGCTGAAATGGGAATCACAAGCCTGACTATCATGGTTTCGAAGAGCACTATAATGAGTTATACTTTATTTTAGGACTAACAGGAAATTATTGAAAGATACAGGATTTTAAAATATTAAATGATTTTCTCATGATCTTTCTTTCTGTCTTCTTCTTCTGGGACTCCTATAATTCGAATGTTGGAGCGTTTCATATTGTCCTGGAGGTCTCTGAGATTGTCCTCATTTCTTTTAATTCGTTTTTCTTGTTTCCTCTCTGGATCATGAGAAAATCCTTGAGGAGCTAATAGTTGAAAACTTCCCTAAAATGGGGAAGGAAATAATCACCCAAGTCCAAGAAACACAGAGAGTTCCAAATAGGATAAACCCAAGGCGAAACACCCCAAGACACATATTAATCAAATTAACAAAGATCAAACACAAAGAACAAATATTAAAAGCAGCAAGGGAAAAACAACAAATAACACACAAGGGGATTCCCATAAGGATAACAGCTGATCTTTCAATAGAAACTCTTCAGGCCAGAAGGGAATGGCAAGACATACTTAGAGTGATGAAAGACAATAACCTACAGCCCAGATTACTGTACCCAGCAAGGATCTCATTCAAATATGAAGGAGAAATCAAAAGCTTTACAGACAAGCAAAAGCTGAGAGAATTCAGCACCACCAAACCAGCTCTCCAACAAATTCTAAAGGATATTCTCTAGACAGGAAACACGAAAACGGTGTATAAACTCGAACCCAAAACAATAAAGTAAATGATAACGGGATCATACTTATCAATAATTACCTTAAACGTAAATGGGTTGAACGCCCCAACCAAAAGGCAAAGACTGGCCGAATGGATACAAAAACAAGACCCCTCTATATGCTGCTTACAAGAGACCCACCTCAAAACAAGGGACACATACAGACTGAAAGTGAAGGGCTGGAAAAAGATATACCACACAAATAGAGACCAGAAGAAAGCAGGAGTGGCAATACTCATATCCGATAAAATAGACTTTAAAACAAAGGCTGTGAAAAGAGACAAAGAAGGCCACTACATAATGATCAAAGGATCAATCCAAGAAGAAGATATAACAATTATAAATATATATGCACCCAACATAGGAGCACCGCAATAGTAAGACAAATGCTAACAAGTATGACAGGGGAAATCAACAATAACACAATAATAGTGGGAGACTTTAATACCCCACTCACACCTATGGACAGATCAACTAAACAGAAAATTAACAAAGAAACGCAAACTTTAAATGATACATTAGATCAATTAGACCTAATTGATATCTATAGGACATTTCACCCCAAAACAATGAATTTCACCTTTTTTTCAAGTGCTCATGGAACCTTCTCCAGGATAGATCACATCCTGGGCCATAAATCTAAACCTGATAAATTCAAAAAAATCGAAATCATTCCAAGCATCTTTTCTGACCATAATGCATTAAGATTAGATCTCAATTACAGGAGAAAAACTACTAAAAATCCCAACATATGGAGGTTGAACAACACACTTCTGAATAACCAACAAATCACAGAAGAAATCAAAAAAGAAATCAAAATATGCATAGAAACTAATGAAAATGAAAACACAACAACCCAAAACCTGTGGGACACTATAAAAGCAGTGCTAAGAGGAAAGTTCATAGCAATACAGGCATACCTCAAGAAACAAGAAAAAAGTCAAATAAATAACCTAACTCTACAACTAAAGCAACTAGAAAAGGAAGAATTGGAGAACCCCAGAGTTAGTAGAAGGAAAGAAATCTTAAAAATTAGGGCAGAAATAAATGCAAAAGAAACAAAAGAGACCATAGCAAAAATCAACAAAGCCAAAAGCTGGTTCTTTGAAAGGATAAATAAAATTGACAAACCACTAGCCAGACTCATCAAGGAGCAAAGAGAGAAAAATCAAATCAATAAAATTAGAAATGAAAATGGAGAGATCACAACAGACAACACAGAAATACAAAGGATCATAAGAGACTACTATCAGCAGTTGTATGCCAATAAAATGGACAACGTGGAAGAAATGGACAAATTCTTAGAAAAGTACAATTTTCCAAAACTGAACCAGGAAGAAATAGAAAATCTTAACAGACCCATCACAAGCACGGAAATTGAAACTGTAATCAGAAATCTTCCAGCAAACAAAAGCCCAGGTCCAGACGGCTTCACAGATGAATTCTACCAAAAATTTTGAGAAGAGCTAACACCTATCCTACTCAAACTCTTCCAGAAAATTGCAGAGGAAGGTGAACTTCCAAACTCATGCTATGAGGCCACCACCACCCTAATACCAAAACCTGACAAAGAAACTACAAAAAAAGAAAACTACAGGCCAATATCACTGATGAACATAGATGCAAAAATCCTCAACAAAATTCTAGCAATCAGAATCCAACAACACATTAAAAAGATCATACACCATGACCAAGTGGGCTTTATCCCAGGGATGCAAGGATTCTTCAATATCCGCAAATCAATCAATGTAATTCACCACATTAACAAATTGAAAAATAAAAGCCATATGATTATCTCAATAGATGCAGAGAAGGCCTTTGACAAAATTCAACATCGATTTATGATAAAAACTCTCCCGAAAGCAGGAATAGAAGGAACATACCTCAACATAATAAAAGCTATATATGACAAACCCACAGCAAACATTATCCTCAATGGTCAAAAATTGAAAGCATTTCCCCTAAAGTCAGGAACAAGACAAGGGTGCCCTCTTTCACTGCTACTATTCAACATAGTTCTGGAAGTTTTGGCCACAGCAATCAGAGCAGAAAAAGAAATAAAAGGAATCCAAATTGGAAAAGAAGAAATAAAACTTTCACTGTTTGCAGATGACATGATCCCCAAAATAGAAAACCCTAAAGACTCCACCAGAAAATTACTAGAGCTAATCAATGAATATAGTAAAGTTGCAGGATATAAATCAACACACAGAAATCCCTTGCATTCCTATACACTAATAATGAGAATGTAGAAAAAGAAATTAAGGAAACAATTCCATTCACCATTGCAACGAAAAGAATAAAATACTTAGAAATATATCTACCTAAAGAAACTAAAGACCTATATATAGAAAACTATAAAACACTGATGAAAGAAATTAAAGAGGACACTAATAGATGGAGAAATATACCATGTTCATGGATCAGAAGAATCAATATAGTGAAAATGAGTATACTACCCAAAGCAATTTACAAATTCAATGCAATCCCTATCAAACTACCAGCCATATTTTTCACAGAACTAGAACAAATATTTCAAGATTTGTATAGAAATACAAAAAACCTCGAATAGCCAAAGCAATCTTGAGAAAGAAGAATGGAACTGGAGGAATCAACTTGCCTGACTTCAGGCTCTACTACAAAGCCACAGTCATCAAGACAGTATGGTACTGGCACAAAGACAGAAATACAGATCAATGGAACAAAATAGAAAGCCCAGAGATAAATCCACACACATATGGACACCTTATCTTTGACAAAGGAGGCAAGAATATACAATGGAGTAAAGACAATCTCTTTAACAAGTGGTGCTGGGAAAACTGGTCAACCACTTGTAAAAGAATGAAACTTGATCACTTTCCAACACTGCACACAAAAATAAACTAAAAATGGATTAAAGATCTAAATGTAAGACCAGAAACTATAAAACTTCTAGAGGAGAATATAGGCAAAACACTCTCCGACATAAATCACAGCAGGATCCTCTATGATCCACCTCCCAGAATTCTGGAAATGAAAGCAAAAATAAACAAATGGGATCTAATTAAAATTAAAAGCTTCTGCACAACAATGGAAACTATAAGCAAGGTGAAAAGACAGCCTTCTGAATGGGAGAAAATAATAGCAAATGAAGCAACTGACAAACAACTAATCTCAAAAATATACAAGCAACTTATGCAGCTCAATTCCAGAAAAATAAACGACCCAATCAAAAAATGGGCCAAAGAACTAAATAGACATTTCTCCAAAGAAGATATACGGATGGCTAACAAACACATGAAAAGATGCTCAACATCACTCATTATTAGAGAAATGCAAATCAAAACCACAATGAGGAACCACTTCACACCAGTCAGAATGGCTGCGATCCAAAAATCTGCAAGCAATAAATGCTGGAGAGGGTGTGGAGAAAAGGGAACCCTCCTACACTGTTGGTGGGAATGCAAACTAGTACAGCCACGATGGAGAACAGTGTGGAGATTCCTTAAAAAATTGCAAATAGAACTGCCTTATGACCCAGCAATCCCACTGCTGGGCATACACACCGAGGAAACCAGAATTGAAAGAGACACATGTACCCCAATGTTCATCGCAGCACTGTTTATAATAGCCAGGACATGGAAACAACCTAGATGTCCATCAGCAGATGAATGGATAAGAAAGCTGTGGTACATTTACACAATGGAGTATTACTCAGCCATTTAAAAGAATACATTTGAATCAGTTCTGATGAGATGGATGAAACTGGAGCCGATTATACAGAGTGAAATTAGCCAGAAAGAAAAACACCAATACAGTATACTAACACATATATATGGAATTTAGAAACATGGCAATGACGACCCTGTATGCAAGACAGCAAAAAAGACACAGATGTGTATAATGGACTTTTGGACTCAGAGGGAGAGGGAGAGGGTGGTATGATTTGGGAGAATGGCATTCTAACATGTATACTATCATGTAAGAATCGAATTGCCAGTCTATGTCCGATGCAGGATACAGCATGCTTGGGGCGGGTCACGGTGATGACCCAGAGAGATGTTATGGGGAGGGAGGTGGGAGGGGGGTTCATGTTTGGGAACGCATGTACACCCGTGGTGGATTCATGTCAATGTATGGCAAAACCAATACAGTATTGTAAAGTAAAATAAAGTAAAAATAAAAATTAAAATAATAATAAAAAAAATCAGTATCCTAAAAAGTAAAATAAAATAAAATAAATTAGTATTGTTGACATCATCTCTAATAAATATTCTATTGTTGCTGTTGTTCAGTCAGTAAGTCATGCAACCCCATGGACTGTAGCACATAAGACTGTCCTGCCCTTCACTAACTCCCAGAGAGTGCTGGGATCATGTCCATTGAATCAGTGATGCCATCCAACCATCTCACCCTTTGTAACCCTCTTCTCTTTCTACCCTCAATCTTTCTCAGCATCAGGGTCTTTTCTATGTGTATTTAATTTTATGCCAGGTCAGTTGATATAGTAAGGTCATAATTGTGGAAGTTATTTTCAGCATTGAAATTGGTGAATCTGTGTGTCTATACTATTATGTCAATTGTGTTAGTGGAAAAGAAAAAGCAAGATAAAATTTTGACCTGTGTTGGGGAATTAATTAAAAATAAAAACTTTCTTCCAACCTAAAAATCCTCTTCACTAATATTGAAAGCTTTTGTTTGAATAAGCTTTAAACCAAACTATGATATGCATCTCAGCAATACACTAAAGAAATTTCAAAGACAGAAAGACATCTCATCTGTTTATATAGCTGCTGCTGCTGCTGCTAAGTCGCTTCAGTTGTGTGTGACTCTGTGTGACCCCATAGATGGCAGCTCACCAGGCTCCCCCGTCCCTGGGATTCTCCAGGCAAGAACACTGGAGTGGGTTGCCATTTCTTTCTCCAATGCATGAAGGTGAAAAGTGAAAGTGAAGTCCCTCAGTTATGTCTGACTCTTAGCGACCCCATGGACTGCAGCCTACCAGGCTCCTCCATCCATGGGATTTTTCAGGCAGCGTACTGGAGTGGGGTGCCATTGCCTTCTCCATTATATAGGTAGGCAGATACAATTATTTACATGTATGTTAATGGTCTTGATCCAAAGGAAAAATAACATATCTTCTATTTTTGCAGCAAACAAAAATTTACAACTTGGAGTCTGTCATCTAGGCTAAACTCCCAAAGAGACAGAGAGGGTATTTTATGTTAACATTTCAAGAAGATAGTTCCAAGGCCCTCGAGACATTTCTGGAATGCAAAGCTGGCTAGAGGTTATTCACGTCTTCAAAAGTTTTGCATCTATCTCTGAGAGACAAGGAAAGGATTTGCAATTGCAAACTTTCTAAAAGGAAATCCTCTAGGAAAAAGGAGACGGAGGGAGTTTTCCTTCTTTTTTGGCATTAGGGAACTCATTTATTTCTTGAGATTTATATTTACTCTTGTGTCTTTTGGGGGGCTTCTCTGCTGCCTCAGATGATAAAGAATCTGCCTGCAATGCAGACCTGGGTTCGGTCCGTGAGTCGGGAAGATCCCCTGGAGTAGGAAACGGCAACCCATGCTAGTATTCTTGTCTGGGAAATCCCATAGACAGAGGAGCCTGGCAGACCTGAGAGTCCATGGAGTCACAGAAAGACAGACATGACTGAGCAGCTAACAATTTTGCTTCACTTTCTTTCAATTGCATCTTCTAGACTTTTTCCAAGAAGAATAAAAAATATTATATTACCAAATTATTAAGAATAAAGGAGTTAAGGGAAGTGGAATTGAAATAAATGGTTTGAATGTTATAAAGCCATGGAAAATTGACTAAAATTCAGTAGGTGAATTTTAATTCACTTAGTGTCAGTTTTATCCATTGAAAGAAGATTGTCACATAGAAACATTTTAGGCTGTTGTACTACTGTGAGTTGAATTGTGTCCCTCTCACTCCTCCAAAAATGTGTTGGATTTTAGCCTCCACTAGTTCATAAGGTGAAATTTTTTCAAGAAAAGGTTTTACCAGGGGCTAAAGAAGGCTGTTAGGCCACTCTCTAATCCAGAATGATTGGCATCTTATAAAAAGGGTAAATTCAGACACAGAGACAGACACCCACAAGCCAAGAAGAGAGGCCTGGAACAAATCCATCACTCAGAGTCCTCAGAAGGAATGAACACTGTCAACACCTTGATTTCAGACTCTGAGCTTCCAGAACTGAGAGGCAATAAATTTATGTTGTTTTAATGCTATGTTTTTTCCAGTGGTCATATATGGATGTGAGAGTTCGACTGTGAAGAAAGCTGAGGGCCAAAGAATCAATGCTTTTGAATTGTGGTGTTGGAGAAGACTCTTGAGACTCTCTTGGACTGCAAGGAGATCCAACCAGTCCATTTTAAAGGAGATTGGTCCTGGGTGTTCTTTGGAAGGAATGATGCTAAAGCTGAAACTCCAGTACTTTGGCCACCTCATGCGAAATGTTGACTCATTGGAAAAGACTCTGATGCTGGGAGGGACTAGGGGCAGGAGGAAAAGGGGACAACAGAGGATGAGATGGCTAGATGGCATCACCGACTCGATGGACATGAGTCTGAGTGAACTAGAGATGGTGATGGACAGGGAGGCCTGGTGTACTGTGATTAATGGGGTCACAAAGAGTCAGACATGACTGAGCAAGTGAACTGAACTGAACTGAAACTGAAACTCTGTCCTCTTTAAATGCTAACTCCCCATACCCCATCCCCCCTACCTCTTAACTTCTGGCATCTACCAATGTTCTTTTTGACTATGAGTATGACTGTTCTAGATACCTCATGTGAGTGGAATCAAACAGTACATTTTGCACTTACATTTAGTATATTGGAATGCATTTTTAAGGTTCAGTTCCATTCAGTTGCCTAGTCGTGTCTGACTTTTTGCAGCCCCATGGACTGCAGCATGCCAGGCTTCCTTGTCCATCACAAACTCCTGAAGCTTGCTCAAACTCATGTCCATCAAGTCAGTGATGCCATCCAGCCATCTCATCCCCTGTTGTCCCCTTCTCCTCCTGCCTTCAATATTTCCCAGCATCAGAATCTCTTCCAATGAGTCAGTTCTTTGAATCAGGTGGCTACACAGTTGAAGTTTTAGCTTCAGCATCAGTCCTTCCAATCAATAGTCAAGGTTGATTTCCTTTAGGAATGACTGGTTTGATCCCCTTGCAGTCCAATACTCTCAAGAGTCCTCTCCAACACCACAGTTCAAAAGCATCAATTCTTTGGCCCTCAGCTTGCTTTATGGTACAACTCTCACATCCATACGTGACTACTGAAAAAACTATAGCTTTGACTAGATGGACTTTTGTCAGCAAAGTATTGTCTCTGTTCTTTAATATGCTGTCTAGGTTGGTTATAGCTTTCCTTCCAAGCAGGAAGCATCTTTTAATTTCATGTCTTCAGTCACTATCTGTAAGGATTTTGGAGTCCAAAAAATAACGTCTGTCACTGTTTCTATTCTTTCCCCATCTATTAGCCATGAAGTGATGGGACGAGATACCAAGATCTTCTCTTTTTAAATGTTGAGTTTTAAGTCAACTTTTTCACTCTTCTCTTTCACTTTCATCAAGAGGCTTTTCAGTTCCTCTTCACTTTCTGCCATAATGGTGGTATCATCTGCATAACTGAGGTTACTGATATTTCTCCCAGCAATCTTGATTCCAGCTTGTGCCTCATCCAGCCTGGCATTTCACATGACGTACTCTTCATTGAAGTTAAATAAGCAGGGTGACAACATACATCCTTGATGTACTCCTTTCCCAATTTGGAACCAATTTGTTGTTCCATGTCCAGTTTTTACTCTTGCTTCTTGACGTTCATACATGTTTTGCAGGAGGTAGGTAAGGTGGTCTGGTATTCTCATCTCTTGAAGAATTTTCCACAGTTCTTTGTGATCCACCCTGCAAAAGGCTTTAGTGTAGTCAACAAAGCAGAAATAAATGTTTTCCTAGAATTCCTTTGCTTTTTCTATGATCCAGTGCATTTTGGCAATTTGATCTCTGGCTCCTCTGCCTTTTCTAAATCCAGCTTGAACATCTGGAATTTCTCAGTTCACATACTGCTGAAGCCTAGCTTGGAGAATTAGCATTATTTCGCTACTGTGTTTAATGAGTGAAATTGTGCAGTAGTTTGAACATCCTTTGGCATTGCCCTTTTTTGGGATTGGAATGAAAACTGACCTTTTCCAGTCCTGAGGCCACTGCTGAGTTTTCCAAATTTGCTGGCATATTGAGTGCATCACTTTAATAGCATATTTTAGGATTTGAAATAGATCCACTGGAATTCCATCACCTCCATTAGCTTTGTTTGTAGTGATTCTTCCTAAGTCCCATTTGACTTGCATTCTGGGATGTCTGGCTCTAGGTAAGTGATCACACCATCGTGGTTATCTGGGTCATGAAGATCTTTTTTGTATAGTTCTTCTCTGTAGTCTTTCACAAAGAAGGTAAAATCTGTTTATAAGGGATATACAGATTGTACCTTCTTTTTATTTCCCTTGTGTTAAACAGTAGGTTCTCATTAGTTTTCTATTTTATAATAGTATTAATAGTATATATATTTTAATCCCAATCTCCCATTTCATCCTACCCTCCTTTACCCTTTGGTGTCCATATGTTTGTTCTCTATGCCTATATCTCAATTCCTGCCCTGAAAATAGGTTCACCTATATCATTTTTCTAGATTTCATATATTTGCCTTAATATATGATATTTGTTTTCCTCTTTCTGGCTTATACACACACCTTTTTAGGTCATTTACACAAGTTTAGTTGCAGTTTTGTATGGCTGGCACAACTTGAAAGACAACTTAAAACTCAAATGACAGAAAGCTAGAATCCACTGGTTGTGAACTCCTACTTGCCCATGTTTTGTGTCCTCATATATGAGAATATTCAAAAGCTGGTACTCTAGACATTATGATATATTGTGTGGCCTTAGGATTTTTTGCAAATTTGATGAGATGATGCTATTGTGCTTGTTGTTTTTATTAACATCACTTCAGGTCCTGTTAATAAATATGTACACGGAGTAAAATAAATTTTTAATGTATGAAATAATTCAGCTTTCATAACTGTTGGGCATTTTAATTAAGAAAACGTGGTTATGAAAGGGACCTCCTGGGTGGCTCAGTGGTAAAGAATCCTGCCAGTGCAGGAGATGTGGGTTCAATTCCTGGGTTGGGAAGATCCCCTAGAGAAGGAAATGTTAAGCCACTCCAGTATCCTTGCTGGGAAATCCCAAAAACAGAGAAGCCCAGTGGACTCCAGTCTATGTGGGCTGCAGAAGAGTCAGACACGACAGAGCAAACATGCACGGTTATGAAAAGTAAAGGGACATTAACAATATAATTAAAAGTGAAGTCATGACACAATCATAGCTAGGAACCACATGATAAAAATGACTTTCTTTGCATTTGTTAGGAGAATTTAACTAAGCAGAAAAGCATAAGATAGAAGAATGCTAATAATTTTTCTTTCTCAAATTTCTGAACAGAAAGAAAAAGAACAAGGTTCTAACTTGACCTTCATGCTCTGATTGCCTTTTGTTTCTGGGAGGGTGTTCATGTTGGACATGCTTCTTTACCGTATACCTGGTATTTCTTGTTGTTCTCTAAAGCATTTATTTTCTATTTTGTTTAGATTGCATCAAACAAATGACACAGCTAGTGTTTCTCATGGAGCTGTCAACTTAAAATTGGCCCTGGAAGTAACCCAATATTTTATTACATGTATTTAATGACCTAAATGTGCCTATGAAACATATCATAAGAAAAAATTATTTTTTAAAATAATCCATGAGATGACACTGGGCATTCTTTGACACCAGTATCCTCCAATGTTTCATGTGACATCTGAATATATTTTGCATATTCCTTTAAGCACATAACTAGACTATAAATAAAAGAATTACTAGGTTAAGAAAAAGACACCTTTATTTCTAACATGCATTTTTTTAACATAAGATACCAAATGATGTCAATAAACTGACAAACCAAGGACATTTTCAACATCTGGTTAACTATTGCCTACTTTAGAAATATATAAAGAAAATTTTACAGCCTCTAAGAACCATTCAGTTTCTTTCTGAATACCAAAGTTTTACATTATTTCATCATAGCTAAGTTTACAGGGATTTTATTTTATACAAGTATTTTATGATTTTTTTTCTTAACTCTGCCAGAAACTGAACAGAAGCATTTCATATTCTTTGATTCAAGTATGCAAATAATTTTTAAATATATCTATTAAGAGAAAAAAAAATTCTCAGTGCTTTAAACAAAAACACTAGTTGATACTTCATTGTAAATTTTAGTCATTACAAATTTTTTTAAAAAATATTCCCTATTTTATCCAGCTTATAGTATTTTGTTATTAAAAATCTAGAAGTTTATTCATCATGTCCAATGGCATGCTTAAAATTTAAACATAATCAGGATATTCTAGAAAATAATCATTTCCCATATCTTTTAAGGACAGCTTAACTGTACATGCATATTTAAGGCACTGATAAGATAGATTTTTTATTTTTATTTTTTAAATGGAGGCTTAATAATATGACAGTGCTTCCCTGGTGGCTCAGTGGTAGCAAATCCTCTTGCCAGTGCTGGAAACGTAGGTTCAACCCTTGGGTCGGGAAGCCCCTGGAGAAGGAAGTGGCAACCCACTCCAGTATTCTTGCCAGTATCCTATGTACAGAGGAGCCTGGGGGACTACAGTTCATCAGGTTGCAAAAGTGTCGGGCGTTTTAACCACTAGACTAGAGTTTAGCCTCTAAACAACAACAACAATGATATGATAACCTTTAAAAAACCCTTTAAGATGTGACAAGATGTTCACACTCTAAGCTATTCGATGTATCTCATGTGTGCTCAGTGGCTCAGCTGACTGATGAGGGTTCAGTGCCTAGGTGGGGAAGAGCCCCTGGAGAGGAAATGGAAACCCACTCCAAATCTGTTTCATAACTCCTTGCTTCTGTTGTTGTTCCCTGCTGCTGAATACTTTATTTTATTTAATTAATTAATTTATTTTTTACTTTATTTTACTTTACAATACAGTATTGGTAATACTTTAAAAGCAACATCTACTAATTGAGAAGGATTCATTTCTATGTATTTTAATCTCTGGGGCATTTCCTGATGAAGCTCACAATTATCATCCTTACATTCTCAGGGCCCTCAGGGTCTGTATCTGTGTAGCACCTATAAACTTAAATCCTTTCTGGAAACTCTGATGGACCCTCAGTTTGTTTTTGTTTTATGTCCGGAATTTTATTTCAGCTCTTTTGTCTGGGTACCCTGTTGGGTTTTCGCTCAGCCCTCCACACCACTAGGTGGTAGTCCTGACTCCTTTTTCTCCTAATGCAATAAGACAAATGCTTCTACATATGGCATCTCACCTCTTTTCCCTGATTTTAACAAAACACTTCTAACTGTGAGATTGCATAATAGTTGAGTGAGCCATTCATAGGCCATTGCTCTTCTGATCCTAACATATATCGGGTCCACAGCCTATCGCAATAGTATGCTATTGCTATTACTAAGTCGCTTCAGTCCTGTCCGACTCTGTGCAACCCCATAGATGACAGCTCACCAGGCTCCCCCGTCCCCGGGATTCTCCAGGCAAGAACACTGGAGTGGGTTGACATTTCCTTCTCTGATGCACGAAAGTGAAAAGTGAAAGTGAAGTCGCTCAGTTGTGTCCGACTCTTAGCAACCCCATGCTCCTCCACCCATGGAATTTTCCAGGCAAGAGTACTGGAGTAGGGTGCCATTGCCTTCTCCATTACAATAGCATGGTAAAATATAATTGTGAGCTTATGACTATGCTCACAATTATATTTCACTCATTTACCCAGTATATGCCCCAAAAGGCTCTACTTCAAGATAGATGAAGCAATTCCCACTTATAGATGGAATACTTGCCATTTTTTTAAAGTATGACTACACCACAACACAAAAGATGTATGGAAATTCCAATATGAAAAAATTCCATGCAAAGAAATTTCAGCATCAATACACCAACAAGTTAATTCTCAACTCCCAAAACTTACCCTACAAACCAAGTAACTATTTCCAACTAGGGTAGGTCACCCCTGCAAGAACTAGTTCCCCAATAAACTGGTTCCAAATTAACTGGTTCCTAACTCAGGTATATAAAGTTACCCTACAAAACAAATGAACTAATTCCAACTAGAGTAGGCTTACCCCCACACTAAGATCATGGCATTTAGGCCCATCACTTCATGGCAAATAGAACAATGGAAACAGTGACAGACTTATTTTCTTGGGCTCCAAAATCACTGCAGATGGTGACTGCAGACATGAAGTTAAAAGACACTTGCTCCTTGGAAGAAAAATTATGACAAATGAAAAGACCAAATTGAGGGGGGAAGATGTTCTCAGTGTGCACACTGGAATGACTTACCCTACAGAAGTGAGTCTGTCAAAATAAATGCATATTTTGTTTCTGTTGCAGTCACTCATGAAGGACTATTTGATTTCTATCACTAGGCTTCTGTTGAGATTGGACACTGTACCAGGATCAGGGTTTCTTTGCTCTGTAAGTTACTACTATCTGAAGTGGAAGATTATTCTGACAGGCAGTTCTCAAATCCCTCTATAATGCTCTTTGCTTGACTCTTCTATGTCATTTATTTGTTTATTTATCTAATATGTGCTCAAAAATAGTATGTTGGGTTTTAAAATTCATTAAAAAAATGTTTAGGGAAAACATTATTTAAATTAATAATCCTATAGATAGCCATTCTGAACAAAATTCAGAAGTTTTTTTTTTTTTTCCCCAGCTGGCATTTGAGATGGACAGTCCCTGACACAGGATGCCATACAGCCAAGAATAACGCTGATTATGCGGTTTAACTTCTGTGTTTGTTTTTATTTTTTCTCTTATTTTTGGCCACGCCCCATGACTTGCAGGATTTTAGTTTGCTGACCAGTGTCCCCTGTAGGGGGAGCACTAAATCCTAACCACCTGACCACCAGGGAATTCCCTTAACTCTCTGTTTTATAAATAAATGGACTATGTCCAAGTGTATTTAATGAAGTGACTTATTAACAATACAAATTCATGATTAGCAGAGAGGGAGCAACACTTATGCCTCCTGTTTGGAAGTACTGTGTTCCTTCTATTGTACACCTTTCTCATTAGGGATGCTATAGAACTTTGGATAGACAATTTGTTTTTGTGTTGGAGTGTCCCTTGCACTTCAGGATTTGCAGAGTCAGCAGACCCTGTCCACTAGTAACTAGTAACATCCACTGGTTATTGCAACATTCAAACAAGTCCTTACATACAGGGAAGACTGGTGCACTGCAGTCCATGGGGTCACAAGCAGTCAGACAGGACTGAGCAACTGAACTGAACTTATATACAGGTTTCCAACAATTCCAAATCAATTACCAGTGATGTCTCCCACTGATATGTAACCAATGTAATGCCATGCTGCCGCAAATTGAGCAATGGGCTTCTTAAGTTTGGGTGAACCCAAAGGATAAGGTTTAGATGGAATGCAGTAAATAATTTTAATATATGGGTAAGCATTTATGACAGAAAAGGCAATGGCAGCCCACTCTAGTATTCTTGCCTGGAAAATCCCATGGACGGAGGAGTTTGGTAGGCTGCAGCCCAAGGGGTCACGAAGAGTCGGACACGACTGAGGGACTTCACTTTCATACATTGGAGAAGGATATGGCAACCGTGGGAGCCTGGTGGGCTGCCATCTATGGGGTCGCACAGGGTCAGACATGACTGAAGCGACTTAGCAGTAGCAGCAGCAGCAGTAAGCATTTATGAAATATTGCTTTGCTATTTTAAAGTATCAATAAAAACCTACCTTTAAGGAATGAGAAATAACCATTGAGTTTTTATTTCTTTAAAATTTGCTACATAAATAATATAATTATAATTACAAATGAAGATAACCAAGGATGACTTATGGATCAGGACTTATGCCAGACTTTATCAGAAGTTATGTTATTCTACTGGGGTTGCCCTCATTGGGATCTATAGGATGGAATCTCAAAAGCCTACTACATCTGTGGTTTGAAAATATTAAAATATTCCTGCCTTAATGTTTAATGTGATTGAAGACTGCCATTCCTTAACCTAGGAAACTTATTTCTGAAATATGCCATTAAATTTCATAAACTATTTTTGGCTGAAGGGATATTCTAGAGTTTGGTCTCTGAATGTCTTTTGTACGTTTTCAGGAAGCAAATTAATTTTAAGTAACTTTTTGACACATTAGAAAATTTCTTTGGGCAAGCAATCTAGTTTTTAATATAATCCTCAACTCCAATATATTAGCATTTGGAAAAAAGGAAACAGAGATAAGTTAGGGAGTATGAAACTCACATCTTTCAAACTCTACATTGAGGACTACTTTGGAGCCAAGAAAAAAACCCCAAGAACAGTGCCAGACCCTCGCAGGGGGAGGTTCAGTAATTATAATAGCATACTAGAGCATATTAAAAATGGAACAGAATTTAAATGGCTGCATAAGATCAAAAACATATCCAAATTTTAATCTGGTCACACTGTGTGGTTCTAAAGTATGGTTTATATTCATAAAATATTTATCTTCTTCAGACACAACAAAGTTATCCAAAACTTTGGTTAACCATTTCTTTCTGCGGTCTTATGTGAAACAGAGCCCCCAACTATGAGACTTAGATCAATTAATGCATTTTAATAGTCATGTATTCATTATGCCAAAGTGAAAAGTGAAACTGAAAGTCGTTCAGTCTTGTCCGACTCTTTATGAGTCCAAGTACTGTACAGTTCATGGAATTCTCCAGTCCAGAATACTGGAAGTGGGTAGCCTATCCCTTCTTCAGTGGATCTTCCTGACCCAGGAATCAAACCCAGGTCTCTTGCATTGCAGGAGGATTCTTTAACAACGTAGCTATCAAGGAAGCCATCATTATGCCAGCTTGTGATTAAAATCAATGAATCTGTGTGTGGAAAAGAAGAGCTTTGTAAGAAGCATAAAGATAATGGAGTAGATCTTTAATTTCTTGCTACAGTTTATAGTTTGACATTTAATTAAGTGATATTGAGGCCAGAAGAAAATAGTTCCATTTTTCTGAGATGCTTTTTGCTTTGCTGGTTTCACTGAAGCTTCAGAGGTTCTAAACGATATTTTGTTGCCATCATTGCAGTTGAATCTGAGTTTGTGATTGGCTGTGGTCCCAGTGGTACACACTACAAAGAGCAAGATCAAATTGGAGAAAATCAGGCATGACCAATGGGAAAAACATACCAGACAGTTAAATGTGTAGGACAGCTTGACCACATATGCCTAAAATTTTAAGAATATTGCATCCCAAAAATATTATCTGATTAAAGGTTAAGAGAAAAACGTGTTTTCATACTTAAGCAATTAACCACTTCTTTCTCAAACTTGATGAAGACAAACAAGATTTCCACTTAGCAGAATACTATCCTATTTTTATCTTATAATATAGATTTTGTAAACTTGAAAACAGTTAATTGTTCCCTTGGTCAAGTTCATATCCATCTTTGTAATTTTACATTATTAGGAGACTTTGTTGTATGCTGTCAACAGTCTTGATTGGGAAAAGATAACTGAATGAAACACATTAAAAAAATTTTATATACTACCTATTATAGAAAAAAGACAATTTAAAGATTACAATATACTTCAAGTACTTTTACAGCAAAATATATTAGTAAGGGCAAGAAATTGATGTTACTTTACATCTAACATGACCTGACTGCTACAGTTGAAAAGGAATTCAAGTTTTATTTTTCTGGCAAATAAGGCAAAAATAAAACTGTTGAGTTATATAATAAGTGTAGTTTGATACACTAAAAGGTGTAAGTTCATCTATAGAAAGATTTGCTTTTCCTGATCACTGTTAACAAAGTGAGTATATTATGCGTTTCTTTATTTGGGATTTAATATTTAGAAATATTTAAGAGATAGATAACATGGGAACAGTATCTGGCTTTATAGTTTTGCAAGATGTTTAAGTATCAATAAGGTGATGTCCTTTAAGTCAATGTTCTTTTCTTTCTTTCTTTCTTTTAAGAGGGGAACATCAATTAAATATTAACTCAGTAAAGACATTGGGTTTTATGCAAAGAGGAAAACATTCTTCTTTTCCTGATTTTATACATATATAAAATAGATATATATCATAGATATATATATATATATAATAGATATATATATAAAATATATATATATATATCATAGAATAAGAACTTAATGGATCTAATGATATTTGAATTAAAGAGAAAAAAAATTATCTTAAGTTATAGCAGTGCTTGGCTGGGAGTGTTGTGGAGAAAGCCCCAAATCCTTAAGCAGATATCTTTGCAATGACACGTCAATGATAAAATATACACATAGTTAAGATCATGAAATTTATTAAAGTCCTAGCACATTTACTCAGTTTAGGCTACAATTGGTGAAAGCAGTATTCATACAAAGACAGACATACAGTGGGGGCACGTTCAGGGTTGCAAAATTCCATCCGTGGAAAGTAGGTGCACCTAACAGCTACTTTTCAGCTAGTTGTACATCATTGACCAGGAATATACCACTCTCTACGTGTCTATTTCAGGGAAGTTTTACAAATAAAAGGATCTCTTGGTTCATAAAACCAAAAATCAAGAACTCATGCTTCTCTAGAGGACAAAGGAGAAAGAAATTTGTCCCAACAATTTTTTTATCCATAATTCTCAAATTCAAAAAGCTTATTGAGCTGATTTTTTTTCTTCAAAACCTCACTTTAACAGTTCTGAGTTTTTTTCCTACTATTTACTTATTCCACTTAAAACTAGTATTCACATTTTTCATTACAGAAATATTACTTTTATTATAAAATGTGAACCAAGTCCCTCTGAAGGTATTAACTACTATTCAGTATATGATGCAGTACTATCATTCCAAAATCTGAAATCTTCTGAATTAATAAAACTATATTCTTGTTTTTTGGTAAGAAAATGTAAAACTATATTTGACTTTAGTTCCCCAGTGTACTGAACGTCAATTTTCTTGAAATCAAAGAAAACCAGTGGAAATTTTACTAGAAATTGGAAAGAGATCATTTTAAAGCATATTAAAACATTAACATCTTCAGAGCATACCCAACAAATTGGTGGAATATGTTACTCTGCTGTTCACCTTCATAGCCAATAAATTCTGTATTTTTTAAAAAAATGTGTATATAGTAATAATCATTGACTATTCCATCTTTGAACCATTATTTTTTTATAATTAAGTTGGAAAGTGATATCTTAAATATATTATTAAAATAAAATTTTTCATTTGATAAAATCTCATTTTATAAGGTCATGGTCATTTGTGTCCAGCTCTTTTCCACTTATTGACTATAGCCCACCAGGCTGCTCTGTCTATGGAATTCTACAGGCAAGTATACTGGAGTGGGTAGCCATTCCCTTCCCTAGGGCACCCAAGGATCAGACTTGGGTCTCCCACATTGCAGGCAGATTCTTTATCATTTGATCCACCAGGGAGCCCCAACCTCACATTAACAATATTATTTTAGTAAGAATTAAGATAAAATAGTTTTGAAACTAGAGCTGCTCATTCTCTGCCATTTTCTGCTCAATGTTTTTCCATTGGGACAAGAGTTAAGAATCTGGAGACAAACAATTCCAAGGAGCCTATATTCATATATTTTAATCTATTGTTTTATATTTGTAACAATAGTGAGAATCCTAGATGGTCGGTGAGACCTGAGTTATATTTCAACAAAAAATATAATTGAAAATTCCACTTCTACCTTTTGAAGGATGAAGATCATGTTATTCCTTATAATTGAAGAACAAGAAAACATGATTTTTATAACCACTAAATATTTAGGGCTTATATATTGATTGGGCAGATCATTTTTTAACCTCTCTAGCAGAGTACATCATGAGAAACACTGGACTGGAAGAAACACAAGCTGGAATCAAGATTGCTGGGAGAAATATCAATAACCTCAGATATGCAGATGACACCACCTTTATGGCAGAAAGTGAAGAGGAACTAAAAAGCCTCTTGATGAAAGTGAAAGAGGAGAGTGAAAAAGTTGGCTTAAAGCTCAACATTCAGAAAACAAAGATCATGGCATCTGGTCCCATCACTCCATGGGACAGAGATGGGGAAACAATGGAAACAGTGTCAGACTTTATTTTTTGGGGCTCCAAAATCATTGCAGATGGTGACTGCAGCCATGAAATTAAAAGACGCTTACTTCTTGGGAGAAAAGTTATGACCAACCTAGATAGCATATTCAAAAGCAGAGACGTTACTTTGCCGACTAAGGTCTGTCTAGTCAAGGCTATGGTTTCTCCAGTAGTCATGTATGGATCTGAGAGTTGGACTGTGAAAAAGGCTGAGCACCGAAGAATTGATGCTATTGATCTGTAGTGTTGGAGAAGACTCTTGAGAGTCCCTTGGACTGCCAGGAGATCCAACCAGTCCATTCTGAAGGAGATCAGCAGTGGGATTTCTTAAGAAGGTATGATGCTAAAGCTGAAACTCCAGTACTTTGGCCATCTCATGCGAAGAGTTGACTCATTGGAAAAGACTTTGATGGTGGGAGAGATTGGGGGCAGGAGGAGAAGGAGACTACAGAGGATGAGATGGCTGAATGAGATCACTGACTCAATGGACGTGAATCTGGGTGAACTCCGGGAGTTGGTGATGGACAGGGAGGCCTGGAGTGCTGTGATTCATGGGGATGCAAAGAATCAGACATGACTGAGTGACTGAACTGAACTAAACTGAACTGATAGCACATTTGAAAACTCAGAATATTTCTAAAGAGTTACTTAAATGTATACATAGGATAAAAAAAAAAGAAACAATCATCATAATATCTAAATTTTTAAAAAACAGTAAAACTCACTAGGAACAAAGCTAGTGGAGGTGATGGAATTCCAGTTGAACTATTTCTAATCCTGGAAGATGATGCTGTGAAAGTGCTGCACTCAATATGCCAACACATTTGGAAAACTCAGCAGTGGCCACAGGATGGATAAAATCAGTTTTCATTCCAATCCCAAAGAAAGGCAATGCCAAAGAATGCTCAAACTACCGCACAAATGCACTCATCTCACACGCTAGTAAAGTAATGCTCAAAATTCTCCAAGCCAGGCTGCAGCAATACATCAACCATGAAATCCAGATGTTCAAGCTGGTTTTAGAAAAGACACAGGAACCAGAGATCAAATTGCCAACATTCGCAGGATAATCGAAAAAGCAAGAGAGTTCCAGAAAAACATCAATTTCTGCTTTATTGACTATGCCAAAGCCTTTGACTGTGTGGATCACAATAAACTGGAAAATTCTGGAAGAAATGGAAATACCAGACCACCTGACCTGCCTCTTGAGAAACTTATATGCAGGTCAGGAAGCAACAGTTAGAACTGGACATGGAACAACAGACTGGTTTCAAATATGAAAAGGAGTAAGTCAAAGCTGCATATTGTCACCTGCTTATTTAACTTGTATGCAGAGTACATCATGAGAAATACTGGGCTGGAAGAAGCACAAACTGGAATCAAGTTTCTGGGAGAAATATCAATAACCTCAGATATGCAGATGAAATCACCCTTGTGGCAGAAAGTGAAGAGGAAGTAAAAAGCCTCTTGATGAAAGTGAAAGAAGAGAATGAAAGAGTTGGTTTAAAGCTCAACATTCATAAAACTAAGATCATGGCATCTGGTCCCACCACCTCATGGGAAATAGATGGAGAAACAGTGGAAACAGTGTCAGACTTTATTTTTTGGGTTCCAAAATAAATTCAGATGGTGATTGCAGCCGTGAGATTAAAAGACACTTACTCCTTGGTAAGAAAGTTATGATCAACCTAGATAGCATATTCAAAAGCAGAGGCATTACTTTGCCGACTAAGGTCCGTCTAGTCAAGGCTATGGTTTTTCCAAGTGTCATGTATGGATGTGTGAGTTGGACTGTGAAGAAGGTGAATGCCATATAATTGATGCTTTTGAACTGTGGTGTTGGAGAAGACTCTTGAGAGTCCCTTGGACTGCCAGGAGATCCAACCAGTCCATTCTAAAGGAGATCAGTCCTGGGTGTTCTTTGGAAGAACTGATGCTAAAGCTGAAACTCCAATATTTTGGCCACCTCATGCAAAGAGTTGACTCATTGGAAAAGACCCTGATGCAGGGAGGGATTGGGGGCAGGAGGAAAAGGGGACAACAGAGGATTAAATGGCTGGATGGCATCACCGACTCGATGGACATAAGTTTGGGTGGCCTTTGGGAGTTAGTGATGGATAGGGAGGCCTGGCATGCAAAGAGTCAGACACGACTGAGCAACTGATCTGAACGGAACTGAACAACTATTAGTACCAATAATGATGACTGAATATCAATGGTGATGTCAATATCTTTTCATGAATATAGTCCTTTCATACATTCATCAACTTTTTTTTTTTTTTTTGGACTAACAACGCATTAACTTTTCATCAAATCATAGAAAGATGATTTTTGCGAAAAAAAAAAAAAAAACAAAAACCTAAGAACAGCAACTCTCTGGCAAATTTTTAAGATATTAGCTTATTCTTTACCTACTTTTATTCTAGAGTACTATGGTAAGTAATCAAGCATACAATTAGATGATAAATGTTAGGTGGTATCTGACATATATTCTCCAGTTGCTGACTGTTTTGTGAATGTATTGCTTCAGTTCAGTTCAGTCACTCAGTCGTGTCCGATTCTTTGCAACCCCATGAACTGCAGCACTCCAGGCCTCCTTGTCCATCACCAACTTCCGGAGTCTACTCAAACTCACATCCATCGAGTCGGTGATGCCATCCAGCCATCTCATCCTCTGTTGTCCCCTTCTCCTTCTGCCCTCAATCCGTCCCAGCCTCAGAGTCTTTTCCAATGAGTCAACTCTTCACATAAGGTAGCCAAAGTACTGGAGTTTCAGCTTTAGCATCAGTCCTTCCAAAGAACACCCAGGACTGATCTCCTTCAGAATGGATTGGTTGGATCTCCTTACAGTCAAAGGGACTCTCAAGAATCTTCTCCAACGCCACAGTTCAAAAGCATCAATTCTTTGGCACTCAACTTTCTTCACAATCCAACTCTCACATCCATACATGACCACAGGAGAAACCATATCCTTGAGTAGATGGACATTTAGTCATTGTTTAAACTGTAGTTTTTGCTTTTCCTTTGTGTCAGTGTTGAAAAGTAGCATCAGAAGTAAGTATTTTGTTTGTCTCTCTTTTCTTAAATGATACAATATACTAAGTCATTAAAGGAAAAGAATATTAAAGATTAAACTCAATATTTCAGATTTTAAAAGAAAACTATTAAGCTGAAATGCTTTCATATGCTCTCTTTTCAAGTTTATTTATACTCCCTAATATGATTGAAAATTAATGTTACCTACTTGTATTTGAATTATGTTTATGTATTAATCCAATTGCATATTTTACTGTGTGGGGTCATTGCCAGTGGTCACTTACTGGCTGTCGATTATCAGTCCTCAAGGGATGTGTCACCTTCAGTAAAATCAGCTGCAACTGATAGGGAATGAGGGTCTTGATATAAAACAAAACTTTGGTTTGCTTTTTAAATAGGCTAGACCCCTTAGAAAGAGTTATGGGAACAAGAGGACCTGAGATGGATTTCTTCTGATACATTTATATTCCTGAAGCCTTGATTTATCTTAATGTAATTTGCTTTTTATCTTATTTTCCATTTTATTCATATAGATCATGTTAAATAATTGTCATTATGACCTTAGCAATTAACACAAATTCCCAAACATTAATAGAATTAAAGGAACTCACAATGGTACAATTCAGCTCACTGTGGAATACAATCACAAATGTAAACCTTTTGTGTCAAAATTATCAAACAAATTAAGAGTCTATTTTTGAACTTGTTGAAATTCAGAGAGAAGCTCTATGTTATCAAAATTCTCAAAATTTTGACAGAATGACTCATGTATCCTCTATGATTTAAAGCCATATAATCAACAGAAACTGTTTATTACATTACACTGAACATTCTACATTTTTTAAGGATTAATAAGCTCTTGCTCTGTTATATTCTTAGGTATTCTAATTTTGTTTTTCTATATATTGATTCCTTTGGAGTTTACAAAATATGTACTAAGGAAGCTTCTCTTTGGGGTGTAAGAATATTTTAGCTGCTTTCCAACCTTTTTCACTCGATGGTACATAGACAATCAACATTTGTTTAGCATGAAGTTGTTCAGCATTTACAGCTATCACGGCTGCCTCCTAGTGATGCAAATTGAAATTCTAGTTTGATGCAGAACACATGTCTAGCAAAGGGAAGTTTTATTGAACTCATCTTATAGTTTTTATGGTTTATTTATTAGAATATTTTTTCTTTAAATTTTTTTTAATTTTAATTTTTACTTTATTTTACTTTACAATACAGTATTGGTTTTGCCATACATTGACATGAATCCACCACGGGTGTGCATGCGTTCCCAACTATGAACCCCCCTCCCACCTCCCTCCCCATAACATCTCTCTGGGTCATCCCCGTGCACTAGCCCCAAGCATCCTATATCCTGCATCGGACATAGACTGGCGATTCGTTTCTTACATGATAGTATACATGTTTCAATGCCATTCTCCCAAATCATCCCACCCTCTCCCTCTCCCTGAGTTCAAAAGTCCGCTCTATACATCTGTGTCTCTTTTGCTGTCTTGCATACAGGGTCATCATTGCCATCTTTCTAAATTCCATATATATGTGTTAGTATACTGTATTGGTGTTTTTCTTTCTGGCTTACTTCACTCTGCATAGTCGGCTCCAGTTTCATCCATCTCATCAGAACTGATTCAAATGTATTCTTTTTAATGGCTGAGTAATACTCCATTGTGTATATGTACCACAACTTTCTTATCCATTCATCTGCTGATGGACATCTAGGTTGTTTCCATGTCCTGGCTATTATAAACAGTGCTGCAATGAACATTGGGGTGCACGTTGTCTCTTCCAATTCTGGTTTCCTCAGTGTGTATGCCCAGCAGTGGGATTGCTGGGTCATAAGGCAGTTCTATTTGCAATTTTTTAAGGAATCTCCACACTGTTCTCCATAGTGGCTGTACTAGTTTGCATTCCCACCAACAGTGTAAGAGGGTTCCCTTTTCTCCACAACTTCTCCAGCATTTATTGCTTGCAGACTTTTGGATTGCAGACATTCTGACTGGTGTGAAGTGGTACCTCATTGTGGTTTTGATTTGCATTTCTCTAATAATGAGTGATGTTGAGCATCTTTTCATGTGTTTGTTAGCCATCCGTATGTCTTCTTTGGAGAAATGTCTATTTAGTTCTTTGGCCCATTTTTTGATTGGGTCGTTTATTTTTCTGGAATTGAGCTGCATAAGTTGCTTGTATATTTTTGAGATTAGTTGTTTGTCAGTTGCTTCATTTGCTATTATTTTCTAGAATATCGTTTGTAATGGTTTGAAAAGTTACAAATGAGATTAAACTTATATTACTAAAATTTTTCATTTATACCAGTATTTGACTTGACCTGATTTCATTTTATTTATAATGCACTGGCAGACATTATTTCAGGAAGTACTTGAGGAACATGTCACAAGCCAAATTGCTTCACCTTGCCTCTCCTAAAGGCATTCTCGAGTGTGACTCCAGACCTAGACCATGGTGGTAGAAACACTAATTAATTGTCACACCATGTCCCAGAAAGGAGTTTTCATTTGGTTAAAAATTATATAGCTTCATGTTTGAAAGTGGAGTTAATTTTTTGAATGTAGATTTTGGCTCTGTTGAAGTTTTCCATGTTGATTCATATGTTCTGCACTTTTTATTCAGATGTCAAGCTTTACTATCTCCTCTTTTCTCTAACTTACCATTTCAGATGAAGAAAATGAAAGGTTTGTCTCATTTATGAATTTTTGTAGACAACTGAAAGTTGACCTTAACTATCTTCATGTAATTGCTTTCTTTCTCATAGTTACTATTCTAGGTCTTAAAAACCTCCAGGTTCTCTTTGTAAACTAAGCTTCTTCTCTTTAATTTGCTGGAAAGTTTGAGTTTTCTAATGTAAGTATCTGCTCAAAATCCTTTTATGAAGAAAAGCTCTAACTGCACTTTAGATATTAAAATATATTTATCCTTGCAATTCCAATTTTTCTTCTACAATTTGTTCTTTTCAACTTTTTTTTTTCTCTCTCTCTCTCTCAACCTTCAAATTTGTTCAAGTTTCCTCAAACTTCAAAAAGGTTTCCTCTTTTATTCTATTTTTTTATTTTTTCACTCTTCATGTTAAATTCTCAGAAGAGTTCATATATGACTTTCATTCTATTTCTTATCCATGTCTCCCAGTTTTTTCTCACTCTTTAAATAATCTTATTCTTACTAAAAATCTATTTCAGCCAAAATCATCGACATTTTAAACCAGTTGTAATTTGTTTAAACATTATAGGTACTTTAACTGGGTTCACTATCTTTTACATCTTAAAATTCTCTTGTCTGTTTTCATTTTACAAATTACTCTTATTACCATGGTTTATTTCTTTTCTTCCTCTTTTTTTCTGTTCAGTTCCTGCCTATAACAACTCATTTTATTAAAAAAAATATTTTAAGTCTTTATTGAATTTTTTACAATATTGCTTCCATTTTATTTTTATTTTATTTATTTATTTTTTTTGCCCCAAGACATTTAAGATCTTAGCTCCCAGATCAGGAATTGAATAGACATCCCCTGCATTGGAAGACAAAGTTTCAACCTCCGGACCACCTAGAAAGTCCCAATAACAACTCATTTTAGATGCTGCTACAGTGATCGACCATATGAAAGCTTGTCTCTAATCTCCTATCCTTCAATTGTGTCTATAACTCAGGGTATCAAGGAGAGGCAAGGATTTACTTCCTATCCTAGGATGGGGCTTCATCTCTGGATTCCAGAAAGTACATCATGATCTAAGTGTGGGCTAAAGAATGTTCAAATTACTGCACAATTGCACTCATCTCACATGATAAAAAGTAATGTTCAAAATTATCCAAGCCAGGCTTCAACAGTACATGAACCATGAACATCCAGAAGTTCAAGCTGGATTTATACAAAGCGGAGGAACTAGAGATCAAATTGCCAACATCCCTTGGATCATTGAAAAAGCAAGAGAGTTCCAGAAAAATATATACTTCTGCTTTATTGACTACACCAAAGCCTTTGTAGATCACAACAAATGAAAATTCTTAAAGAGATGGGAATACCAGACCACTTTACCTGCCTCCTGAAAAATCTGTATTCAGGTCAAGAAGCATCAGTTAGAACTGGAAGAACAGACTGGTTCCAAATCGGAAAAAGAGTTTGTCAAGGCTGTATATTGTCACCCTGCATATCTAACTTATATGTGGAATACATCATGTGAAATGCTTGACTGGATGGAGCACAAGCTGGAATCAAGATTGCTGAGAGAAATATCAATAACCTCAGATATGCAGATGACACCACCCTTATGGCAGAAAGTGAAGAAGAAGAATTAAAGAGCCTCTTGATGAAAGTGAAAGAGGAGAGTGAAAAAGTTGGCTTAAAGCTCAACATTCAGAAAACGAAGATCATGGCATCTGGTCCCATTACTTCATGGCAAATAGATGGGGAAACTATGGAAACAGTGCCTGACTTTATTTCTCTGGGCTCCAAAATTACTGCCGATGGTGACTGCAGCCATGAAATTAAAAGACACTTCTTGGAAGAAAAGTTATGACCAATATAGACAGCATATTCAAAAGCAGAGACATTACTTTGTCAACAAATGACAGTCTAGCCAAAGCTATGGTTTTTCCAGTGGTCATGTATGGATGTGAGAGTTGGGCTATAAAGAAAGTTGAGCACTGAAGAATTGATGCTTTTGAACTGTGGTGTTGGAGAAGACTCTTGAGAGTCCCTTGGACTGCAAGGAGATCCAACTAGTTGATCCTAAAAGAAATCAGTCCTGAATTTTCATTGGAAGGACAGATGCTGAAGCTGAGTCTCCAATATTTTGGACACCTGATGTGAAGAACTGACTCATTGGAAAAGCCCCTGATGCTGGGAAAGATTGAAGGCAGGAGAAGAAGGGGATGACAGAGGATGAGATGGTTGGATGGCATCACTGACTCGATGGACATGAGTTTGCCTCAACTTCAGGAGTTGGTGATGGACAGGGAAGCTTGGCATGCTGCAGTCCATGGGTTGCAAAGAGTTGGACATCACTGAGTGACTGAACTGAACTGAACTGAACTGAAGTTTCACTGCAGATTGTTTCCCCAAGAGTGTTAATCTTGGTCTCTGCCCAATGCTGAACACTTTCTTATTTAATCCACACAACAAGCTAATATGGCAGATGAAGTTATTCACATTTGTAAATGAGCAGAGGCTTAGCCACTTAACTTGATAAAATAAAAACTTAGAAAGTAGCAGACCTGGATTTAAATTTAATTGCATTCTGACAATAGAGCCTCTTCTTTAAAAAAAAAAAAAATCATTAGATTTCACTGAAGCAGCCTTTGCCATTTTCTGGCCACTTCCTTCTTTTCCACCACCTGCTTTGTGTTCTTAAAATGCTTTGTATGAAAGTCAACATGGGAACAGACTGTTGAACCAAAACCAAGCCTTTACCAAAGCTATGTGTATAGTGTTAGGGGCCAAATCCCGGCTATGACAAACTCAGCAAGGTACACTAAGCCCAGGACCTGAATTATGTTTCCTTAACAGAACATTCCTTGACCAAATTAGGAAGACTTCCCGTACACACCAATCAGAAAGAGACAGGACATGTGCTCATTCTGCCTAGCCAATCATGTAACGCCAGCTACTCCTGTAACTGAGAGAAAGAGCTGCCTGTATATAAGCCGCCATACTCCTTTGTTCAGGGCTCTTGTCGGATTCCACTGTGCTGGATGAGACTTGGGCCCTAGCACGCTAGAAATAAACTCCCTTCTTGCCTTTGCATTACTGTGGTGGACTTGTTCTCTCAGTCGGTTTGGAGATACGGGCTCGGTGTATAACATACAGTCTTCCCTCTTTTTCTGCACATGACCTTGGAACACTGGTTGAATCTTATAGTTTCAGTCATTACTTCGAGGTTGATGGAGGGCACGTGTGTTTCCTGAGTTTGCTGTTCTGATTCATAAACATGAAGAACAAGCTCATTATCTGCCAGATCCCCCTCCCCCCTCATCTTATCTCCCAGAATTAGAGACATTTCCTGAGCACCGCCATTCCAGCATCCAGCACAGTGGGTGAGAAAGACCTGAAACATGGCCAGCACATAATGAAAAGACAGACATATATAATTTGGCAAGCAGGGAGGCAGAGGCCCTCCTGCTCTTCATGCCAGGAAGACAAAATTGCCCTTTTCAGCCCACACTTTTATTGGCAGAAGTCACATGAGATCCCTAGGAAATAGTTGTACTGGGGAGTTTCATCAGCGCACCATAAAGAGGGAGTAAAATTAAGACCCCACTGTTGATCAGGAACATCTTGCTTTGTTTCCATGGGGATGGATGCAGGGGCAGGCAGTGAAGAGAAGCAGAGAACTGGGTCCCACCCCAAGCATGTCTGTTGGGCATGCTTACTAGGACAATCATGAGGGCACAGTTATTTGCACCCTTGAGTCATGGGGCGTATTCTGGTCTCTGCTCCACCAGGCTGCAACACCACAGGGCTGCAGATGCACTCACCTAGGTGCTTGGAATGAGTCAGCAAACATGCAAGAAAAATTTCTCAGTAAGTGGATGTAAACTTTCGACGCCTATTCTTGGATTTAATGACTTCTTGGTGGATATGCTGTATCCGAATTCTCTTCCCTTCAAGATCTTGCATAATACATACAGATTAATGATCATTTTCCTTGTATGATTCATAATAGTGAATTTTTGATGCCTGCCATACCAAGTCAATTTTTTGTCGCTGAATTTTAGACTCTCCTATGTTCTAGTTATTCTTTATATTTCTTCTGTCTCTGTTCCTAGAAGAATCATTTATCCAAATATTTTGCCTGACAAATAAGCACTGGACTTGGAACCACATAATCTATGCTTAAAGTTGTCTCCTACTTTTATTAGCTGTGTGTGAACTTGGGTTGTTCTCTTTGCATAACAGAGTGGAAATTAAGTAGGGAGGTTATTATTATCACTTCACTAATTAGAAAAATATCAGAAATGTGTTAATTGTTTGTAGTTAATGGGAAATAATTCTATGTGGCAAGGTACATAGACTAACATACATCTTTTCTTATCATTTTTCACTGCTGCATTATTTTTGAGTGGATGACTCTGCTTCAGAAAATGTTTGTATCAATACATTTAAATTTATAAATAAAAATAAAAAGTATTCCAGTGATTTGGATAAACACCTTATAATATTTTCAAATATAGATATATTCACTAACCTGAAATGCATTCTAATTCATGCACATACATACACCATGAATCTGAGCCGATATATAAATTTTACTTTCCTCTTATAAAATTTTTACCCTTGAATACTTTTATTTATTTATTGTTTTATTCCTTTTTCTAACATTTCCTATCTCTCCTCATTCTTGTCTTGTTTATTTTCAACCCTAGGAAAGCATTTCTTACTTGCATTACTTACTTACTTAAACTTAAGAGTCGCACTGGCACACCTAGTAGCAAGAAGCTATTTAAATGCATCCAATCTGTTTGATTTAACTACATGGCCCTGGCTTTCTGTTCACTTAATGACTTAAACTGCATGCACATCATTCTTTCACTTTGCACTGCCACAGGAAATAAATTAGGCCTTTACTCACAGCTGCTTGGTGCATGGCTGCTGGAGTTTATGAAACCAGAACTTAATGTAAAATTGTAAAGCTGATCTGAGTCCTTCCAGTTTTCAGAAGGGAGTGATAATTTCTAAGCTTAATATTCTTGGATCAATAGTATCATTTTATATAGACTCTTTACATAAGAATATGAATATTCATTGAGGCTAAACTCAGCAACAGTGTCCCATGGGTACTTATCCTTATGACTCTGGGTATCAGGATCTTTGTTGTTGCAGAGGTACAGGCAGCAGCAGCGGAAGCATTTTGTAGGGTCTCAGCGAGCTGTTTTCAGGAGTGTGGATCTCAGCATGAACTGCTCTTCCTCCACACAAGTAACCATGTAATCTACCTCCGTGGTACCCACTGTGTCAGCATTTTCCCCCAACACTCTTTGCAATGGAGATTGATGTCTACTTTAGTCACACAACTAGTGGTCCATGGAATAAGTATCTTTCCCTGAATTTAGTGTCAGTCATGCCCTTTATTGGAGTCTAGACATGCAATTCAATATGAATCACAGAGAGAAGTCTGAGACCTGTGACACAGAGCCCCAGGTACATCCTCTTGTCCTTAAATGCCAAAGGTTGAAACTTCTGACTTAGATTGGTGAAACCCAGACAGAAGCATGAGAGGACTGAACAAATGCAACTTAAAACTGTGCAGCTCAAAGCAAACACTTGACAGTAGGCAGCGACACAACTCAGCAAGTGTGCTTATCACTAGGTGATACAACCAGGTAGCAAGCTAGAGTCACAAAGGAAAAAAAAAATAGCCTCCATTCAGCCATCATGGCCTGAATATCTTGTTTGCTGTGCTAACTGTTACAACTCTTATAGTCCTTTCTGACTGTCCAGGCTGCAAATTTAAGTGCTTACTGAACCCACATCAATAAATTCTGCCTGATCCAGCTTAATCTTACACCATTAACCCATATCCTTAATATCCATACATGCTCCTCAGACATTGGTTTGTAAAATTTTAAAAACTGAAGTGGCTCTTTTGAAATGTAACTTCCTAAATATGTGATAAAAAATAAAATAAGTAACATATATGCTAACAGAAGCAGAAGATATTAAGAAGAGGTGGCAAGAATACACAGAAGAAGTGTACAAAAAAAGATCTTCATGACCAAGATAATCATGATGGTGTGATCACTCAACTAGAGACAAACATCCTGGAATGTGAAGTCAAATGGGCTTTAGAAAGCATAACTACAAACAAAGCTAGTGGAGGTGATGGAATTCCAGTTGAGTTATTTCAAATCCTGAAAGATGATGCTGTGAAAGTACTGCACTAAATATGCCAGCACATTTGGAAAACTCAGCAGTGGCCACAGAACTGGAAAAGGTCAGTTTTCATTCCAATCCCAAAGAAAGGCAATGCCAAAGAATGCTGAAATTACCGCACAAATGCACTTATCTCACATGCTAGTAAAGTAATGCTCAAAATTCTCCAAGCCAGGCTTCAGCAATTCGTCAACCATGAACTTCCAGGTGTTCAAGCCGGTTTTAGAAAACACAGAGGAACCAGAGATCAAATTGCCAACATCCACTGGATCATGGAAAAAGCAAGAGAGTTCCAGAAAAACATCAATTTCTGCTTTATTGACTATGCCAAAGCCTTTGACTGTGTGGATCACAATAAACTGTGGAAAATTCTGAAAAAGATGGGAATACCAGACCACCTGACCTGCCTCTTGAGAAACCTATATGCAGATCAGGAAGCAACAGTTAGAACTGGACATGGAACAACACACTGGTTCCAAATAAGAAAAGGCTGTATATTGTCACCCTGCTTATTTAACTTATATGCAGGGTACATCATGAGAAACACTGGGCTGGAAGAAACACAAGCTAGAATCAAGATTGCTAGGAGAAATATCAATAACCTCAGACATGAAGATGACACCACCCTTATGGCAGAAAGTGAAGAGGAACTAAAAAATCTCTTGATGAAACTGAAAGAGGAGAGTGAAAAAGTTTGCTTAAAGCTCAACATTCAGAAAACGAAGATCATGGCATCCGGTCCCATCACTTCATGGGAAATAGATGGAGAAACAGTGGAAACAGTGTCAGACTTGATTTTTTGTGTTCCAAAATCAATTCAGATGGTGATTGCAGCCATGAAATTAAAAGATGCTTACTCCTTGAAAGGAAAGTTATGGTCAACCTAGACAGCATATTTAAAAGCAAGGACATTATTTTGCAAAAAAAAAGATCCGTCTTGTCAAGGCTATGGTTTTTCCAGTGGTCATGTATGGATGTGAGAATTGGACTGTGAAGAAAGCTGAGCGCTGAAGAATTGATGCTTTTGAACTGTGGTGTTGGAGAAGACTCTTGAGAGTCCCTTGGACTGCAAGGAGATCCAATCAGTCCATTCTAAAGGAGATCAGTCCTGGCTGTTCTGGGGGCTGAGACTCCAATACTTTGGCCACCTCATGCGAAGAGTAGACTCATTGGAAAAGACTCTGATGCTGGGAGGGTTTGGGGGCTGGAGGAGAAGGGGATGACAGAGGATGAGATGGCTGGATGCATCAGCCACTCGATGGACATGAGTTGGGGTGAACTCCGGGAGTTGGTGATGGACAGGGAGGCCTGGAGTGCTGCAATTCATGGGGTCACAAAGAATCGGACACGACTGAGTGACTGAACTGAACTGAACTGAACATATATGCTGCCTAAGTCTGCATATTTATTAATCATTTTACTAGGTTCCTAGGAAAATAACACAACCAATGAAAATAAAGTCAAAATTATTTCTGAGTTTTTAAATTAACTGTTATTTAAATTAATGAAATTAAAATAATTAATTTCTAATAAGTTGATAATTTATGGTTAATTAAATATCAATTAAATTAATATTTATGTTAAGAATAATATTAATTCCTGTTTCAAGGGAAGACATCAAGCATATCTAGTTAGTAATTACATTATAACAGTATTCAATATCCTAAATAAAGAAGAAAAAAAATTTTTTTCTGGGGCTTAAAGCAGTAGGAAACACATAGACTAATTGAAACACTGTACACTAGTTGCTTCTGAATGACATCATTGAAGACTCAAGGGAAAAAAAATCAGTGACTAAATGAGAAATAACATTGAGATAATGAATTAGCTGGGTTTCAGATTTCATAGACAGCAAAGAAAACAGAGATTTAGTTAAACATATGCCCACCCCACACATATACATTGAAATCAGATCACAAAAATGTGTGAATATATAACTTAATGTGTACATTTAGAACACATAAATAACCAAAAAAGAGTTAAATGATAAACAGAAAAGTAACTGACTAGGTTTGATTTCTCTTTTACAGATAATAACAGAAAGGTGTTACATATGACAGAGAGGGACAGGGCAGAGAGAGAGAGTGAGACAGAAAGGAAGCGGGGCACGGGGATTAGGGGATGGGAAGGAAGAGGAAAAATCATGTTCTGACCATGGTGGAAAACAAGTAACATAAAGTCTGGAGATTATGCAACGTTATCTTTAAGTAGAGAATCTGAAATTGTTTTTCACTTGGACATAGAATTAAACAGTGACTTTTGAAGCTCTTGGGTTGAAGTGTTGAATTAATAGCTAACAGAGATTCTAACTACTACTAGTAAACTTCATAGAATAATGGATGAAATCAAAGGTACCCAAGATAACATGTAGATAAATTACTTTATTTCTAGATACAGATGAAGTCAAAGTATTGAAACAATATTCATTATTCCATCAAATTATTAGAAAATCTATTATTTGAACCTGAATTCTTGAGTAATTATTTGGCTTTCCAATTTATGGGAGATGTTTGCTACTATTTTCTTGAAAGTTTTTGTTTATTTTTGCTATGAAAACCCAGATAAGAATGGCTATCACTATTTTCAAGAATCTCAGTATTTTTGCTGAAAATAATGAAGCATTAGCCTGATGTGATTAAAAATATAAACTGACATTTGATTCCAAACATAGCAGTTTTTCAGACTATGATATTGCTTATTGTTTACTTATTTCTGATTCTGAAAATACATCTAAATGCAAAATAACTATTTTCTATCTTTCTTAGACTAAAAACAGTCTTTTTTGAAAACTGGATATGTATCTTTCTGTGGATTTTTACTAATAAAAAGAAATATCGAGGGGATCCAGAGCCACTAGGTATGGTGCTTATGGGTTTAAATTTTGATGATCTCTCAAATATTATGATAATATAACCTTTCTATAATGGAAAACCTTTTATGGGAATTCTTTCATAAAATGTTCAGCTAACACATCTCCAGTGATTTCATTTTCCTCAGTTTTCTTCTTTAGCATCAATTAAGAATGTCTTCAATCATAAATTAGCTGGCACATTTTAAGTCTATTATCAAACCTGTAAAACTATTCTTAAGGGAGTCATGAACCCAGAATACTAACACTCACTCTCAAACTACTGGGTGAATTGCTTTATTTTAAAATACCACTTTGTTCCACAGATGCTCAGTTAACTATGACAAGAATAACTGTTTAATAAAAAATTGAGAGACAATTGAATTGTATCACCTATGAGTGTGTGTATGTGTAAAGTGTGGAAAAGAATGTTTACTATACCTTGGGAATTTCACACTTTATACTTTTCTGGAAGTTAAAATAATTAAGCAGTTTCACATAGCAACATCTCATTTGTAAAGTCTTCAAGTCATTATTATGAAGGTATGAATTTTTGCTTTTAAACCATATGATGTTATAAATATTTGAAAAATAATATAACTTTTATAAAGATAAAATTTTCATTTTAAATGAAAATTGTTGGAGTAGCCATGTGAACTTGTCATTTCCTTATTGAACAATATAAATATATTTCTAGAATCATTGCATATAAAATATGTGCTTTAGTTTGTTTGTACTGCAGTAACAAAATAACACAGGCTGGGAAGCTTATAAACAACCAAAATCTATCTCTCACGGTGTGGAAACCATAAGTCGAAGATAAGGGTGGAAGCACCTTAAATGATGGTCCCGTTTTGATCACAGAATTTTCTTTGCATCCTCATATGGTGGAAGGGGTTAAAGATCACTTTATTGGTTGCTCAGTCATGTCTGACTCTTTGTGACCCCATGGACTGTACCATGTTAGGCTCTTCTGTCCATGGGATTCTCCATGGGGTTAGAATTTCATCATATGAGTTTTGAGGGTACACAAACATTCAGATTAGACCATGACATTACTGAAGGCAAGAATACTGAAGTGGGTTGGCATTTCCTCCTCCAGGGGATCTTCCCAACCAAGGGATCAAGCTCATGTCTGCCAAATTGCAGGCAGATTCTTTGTATTCTGAGCCACCTGAGAAGCCCTAGAGATCTCCTTTATAAGGGAGATAATCCCACTGATAATGAATCCACCCTCATGACCTAATCACACCCCAAAGACTACACCTAAAAATATGCTTTAGGGTTAGAATTTCAACATATGAATTTTGAGGGGATACAAACATTCAAATAAGACCATGACAACATGTAAATATATTTTTATTCTCACAGACATCAATGTTAAATCTTGGTTTTTAAGTTAATAATTATGTGAGGCTTCTGACAATTAAAGAACTGATAAGTCAAGCCACAGTTCTCCCATTATACATAGAAATAGTGAAAAATGATTCATAGAAGCAAAACAATAAATCTCCTCTTTGACTTAAATACTTATTCTGTTTCTAATATTCTATAAAATTTTAACCAAAGAAACTTTTTCCTCCAAGAATTTGTTTATAGTACACTGATTTCTTATAAAATATAGTCACTGATAGAGAAAACTACATCAAAATATGTCATTCCTATCTTTTTCATACTTTTTTCATGATTTTATATAGCTCCTCCTAATTATTTATTTTTCTTTTCCCTATGTTTGTGTAAGATTATCAACCATAATATTAACTAATATTTATTGAGCATTTACTGAGACAGGCACTTTGTTATTTACCTCTCATGCATCATCTCCTAGATTTGCTTGGAAAAACACTGTGAGCAAAGAAAGAATATAATTATCATTTTTCAGATAGGAAACTGGATTTAACTTAGAGAGTTTAAGTTACATAATCAGGAATACAGAACAGGTAAGAGTATTTAAACCCAACTCTATCTGATGCCAGAATACTTGTTTTTAAGCACGCTATAACTCTGACTTTAAGATCAGGAAAAGGCCCTACATGAATCATGATCCTGTATGATGATCCTAGCACCACTCTATTTACTATTTCCAGTTGGTCATGATGTCATGTTAGGGACACAATAGTTACAATCAGGTGATGAAATAGCTATGGGAAACTATTTTTATAAATAGATCTTCTTTTAAAATACACAAGCACATGCACCTGTACATCCCGCAAACACATATTTAGTACCCAGTAATAGAATAATTTCATGTTTATTACCAAAGACTGATACTGTGGATCATCATTCTTACTAGGATATATTAATATTATATAGGAGATTACAGATGACATGTTTTCTTTATATATTGATGCTTTATATGAATTCACACAGTATTTCTATGAGGTAGAAAGTATCATTATTCTTATTTTACACAATGGTTACATAGTTTTATCACAGGCACAAAGCTAGAAAATATCCAAAATATCATTCAAATTTATGATTCTTTTTACTATATCCTATTGGAAGGAGGGAAGAAATGAATGCAAATTCCAAACATGCAATAGCAATCTCTATGTCATGAGTTTAGACTTCTTAAAATTAATCCCCAAATCCTTCTAATTCCCTTTTTCTTTAAACTGAAATATTTTTTAAAAATATTATTTTTGTTGAAATAATGATAAAAATTCCTTGCAAGTCCTATGGATTTTTTATATAAATTGATATTCTTTTCCTTGGGGAATTCAAACAGAGATGACTGGAGGATCCAGTATTATTTAGCTCATATATACTTGATATAATTCCTGGACACATAACTAAGAAAAGTATTCACAAATTCAAAAAAGCAGTGTTTTATCCTCTATTGGAAAATAAGCAAATCTTCAACTCCTCCCCTAAAATATTTATTAACTGATGGTTCTGTGACTTGAATTGTCAGTGACACTATATGACCATAGTATCTTTTGTTACTATGGCAAAATTAATGTTTCCATATATTTGCAGAAAATCAAACTATTACAGGGACTTATGACTAGAAAGAGTACTTCAAATAAACTTAAGATTGTGATTCACAAATCTGTACAAGCCAAGTATCTGAATACGAATGAACTAACACCTTTTCATTTTTTCTACAAAGTACATATAAACTGAAACTACTGAACATAGATTGATATTCTTTACTGATGGTAGATATTACTTGACGGTTTGTATTTCACATTCAGAGAAAATAATTTTTAGTATATTATCAACCAGGTGAAGTTATGACCATCCTAGATAGCAAATTGTAAAGCAGAGACATTACTTTGCCAACAAAGGTCTATCTAGCCCAGGCTATGTTTTTTCCAGTGGTCATGTATGGATGTGAGAGTTGGACTGTGAAGAAAGATGAGCACCAAAGAACTGATGCTTTTGAACTGTGGTGCTGGAGCATACTCTTGAGAATCCCTTGGACTGTAAGGAGATCCAACCAGTCCATTCTGAAGGTGATCAGCCCTGGGATTTCTTTGGAAGGACTGATGCTAAAGCTGAAACTCCGGTACTTTGGCCCCCTTATGAGAAGAGTTGACCCATTGGAAAAGACTCTGATGCTGGGAGGGATTGGGGCAGGAGGAGAAGGGGATGACAGAGGATGAGATGGCTGGATGGCATCACCGACTCAATGGATGTGAGTCTGAGTGAATTCCGGGAGTTGGTGATGGACAGGGAGGCCTGGCGTGCTGCCATTCATGGGGTTGCAAAGAGTCGGACATGGCTGAGTGACTGAACTGAACTGAACTGCAGGCTAGAGTAAGTTAAGACTTACAAAAGCATAATTGTTGCAAAGCAATGCATTGCTTTGCAAATAAAATGCATCCATTGTTGCATTGTATTGGAATTTTTAATACTTCCAACCTATGTTCTATAGCTAAAAGGAGTATTCCATATTTTGAGTGAAATATTGTCTTATTCCAATGGGATTAACGTATACACACAAGATAACAAACAAGGGCCTACTGTATAGCATAGGTAACTCTGCTCAGTATTTTCTAATAACTTCTAAGGGGGAAGAATCTTAAAAAAAATTACCTATATATATAATACATGTAGAATTTGTTTAACCTTCATAGCTTCATAAGAAACTATTTCTTTTGTAGATGGAACTAAACTAGGACATATATATGTGTAACTAAATCACTGAGCTGTACACTTGAAACTAACATATTGTGAATCAACTAACTGCTCAGTTCAGTTCAGTTGCTCAGTCGTGTCCGACTTTTTGCGACCCCATGAATCGCAGCACGCCAGGCCTCCCTGTCCATCACCAACCCCCGGAGTTCACTCAAACTCACATCCATCGAGTTGGTGATGCCATCCAACCATCTCATCCTCTGTCATCCCCTTCTCCTCCTGCCCTCAATCCCTCCCAGCATGAGAGTCTTTCCCAATGAGTCAACTCTGCGCATGAGGTGGCCAAAGTATTGGAGCTTTAGCTTTAGCATCATTCCTTCCATAGAACACCCAGGAAAGATCTCCTTTAGAATGGACTCGTTGGATCTCCTTGCAGTCCAAGGGACTCTCAAGAGTCTTCTCCAACACCACAGGTCAAAGGCATCAATTCTTTGGCATTCAGCTTTCTTCACACTCCAACTCTCACATCCATACATGACCACTGGAAAAACCAAGGCCTTGACTAGAAGGATCTTTGTTGGCAAATCATGTCCCTGCTTTTGAATATGCTAGCTAGGTTGGTCATAGATTTCCTTCCAAGGAGTAAGCGTCTTTTAATTTCATGGCTGCAATTCCCATCTGCAGTGATTTTGGAGCCCCCAAAAAATCAAGTCTGACACTGTTTCCACTGTTTCCCCATCTATTTCCCATGAAGTTATGGGACCAGATGCCATGATCTTTGTTTTCTGAATGTTGAGCTTTAAGCCAGCTTTTTCACTCTCCTCTTTCACTTTCATCAAGAGGCTTTTTAGTTCTTCTTTACTTTCTGCCATAAGGTTGGTGTGATCTTCATGTCTGAGGTTATTGATATTTCTCCCAGCAATCTTGATTCCAGGATATGCTTCTTCTAGCCCAGCATTTCTCATGATGTACTCTGCATATAAGTTAAATAAGCAGGGTGACAATATGCAGCCTTGATGTACTCCTTTTCCTATTTGGGACGAGTCTGTTGTTCCATGTCCAGTTCTAACTGTTGCTTCCTGACCTGCATATAGGTTTCTCAAGAGGCAGGTCAGGTGGTCTGGTATTCCCATCTCTCAGAATTTTCCATAGTTTAATGTGATCCACACAGTCAAAGGCTTTGGCATAGTCAATAAAGCAGAAATAGATGTTTTTCTGGAACTCTCTTGCTTTTTCCATGATCCAGTGGATGTTGGCAATTTGATCTCTGGTTCCTCTGCCTTTTCTAAAACCAGCTTGAACATCTGGAAGTTCATGATTGATGTATTGCTGAAGCTTGGCTTGGAGAATTTTGAGCATTACTTTACTAGTGTGTGAGATGAGTGAAATTGTGCAGTAGTTTGAGCATTCTTTGGCATTGCCTTTCTTTGGGATTGGAATGAAAACTGACATTTTCCAGTCCTGTGGCCACTGCTGAATTTTCCAAATTTGCTGTCATATTGAGTGCAGCACTTTCACAGCATCATCTTTCAGGATCAATTATAGTCTAACTTAAAAAAAAAAAACAAAAACCCTCAATCTAAAAGAGAAAAATAGTCTTTCATTGCAAAGCAATGAAAGTTAAACAAATTGTTTTGATATCACTCTTCTACAGTACTGTTTTGAAACAAATCTGAGTGAATATTCCCCTTTTTTTTTGAATTTAAGTGTGAGTGATTTTGATTTCATAGCTTGCCACTTAGAATTGTGTGTAGGGCAATGGCTGAGCCTCCATAATTTATACACCTTTTAAAGGATCTTATTGGATCTGCCTCCTGACCTTACTTAAGTTGGTTATTTAAATTCTATTACTTTGGAGGCCAGTGACACAGCCATGTTGTAGCTGAAGCTCAAACTTCCATCCACAAACTGGAAACAGTGAGTTCATGAACACAGCTTTTAAGCACAGTGAAATGCAGGAAGTTTCTCTTTACATGTGCATGCCATAGAAAGTAAGACTTTCTGCTTTGAACCATGTTTCATTTCATATGACTTCCTGGTATGAAAGACAACAATTCTGAAGCAGGAAACTTTTGTTTACATTAACCTTACCGAAAGAGTGTGGTGGGTTCCAGCTGTTCATTACTCAGAAGCCAATAAATAAGCCATACTGGCAGAAGGGAAAGTTTGCTTTATTTCAAATGGCAGAAACTGGGGAGAGGAGGGTGGTGGACATCTGTCCAAAGGATGACTCCCCTTTCCCCCCACACACTGGCAACCAGTGGGGATAGAGCTTCTATACACAGAAGGAGAGGCTACATGCAGAAACAGCACAGTCAGTCTGACAGTCATCTTCAATTTAATCATAAGTCTGATTAGCATCATCTCAAATGTTTTAGGTACAGGTAATCTTCAGTTTCAGAGGCAACTTATTCCCATTTCTCTGAGGCCAATTCTTGAAATTGTTGAAGCTCATGTCCTGGTTACAGTCTGATTGTGTAGTTAATTTACCTGGTGTTTTAGTATCTATAAAACAGCTCAATGATATGGCTCAGAATATTATATCTAGCCCTTAGGAAAGAACTAAAGGTCACTGAGTATGCTTCATGACTACATTATTATTATTATTATTGTTATTTTTGTCCTTTATCCATGTCCCTTTACTTAATTTTTTTTATTTTTTAGTTTTTTATTTTTTCAATTTTAAAGTCTTTAATTCTTACATGTGTTCCCAAACATGAACCCCCCCTCCCACCTCCTTCCTCATAACATCTCTGTGGGTCATCCCCATGCACCAGCCCCAAGCATGCTGTATCCTGCGTCAGACATAGACTGGTGATTCAATTCTTACATGATAGTATACATGTTAGAATGCCATTCTCCCAAATCATCCCACCCTCTCCCTCTCCCTCTGAGTCCAAAAGTCCGTTATACACATCTGTGTCTTTTTTCCTGTCTTGCATACAGGGTCGTCATTGCCATCTTTCTAAATTCCATATATATGTGTTAGTATACTGTATTGGTGTTTTTCTTTCTGGCTTACTTCACTCTGTATAATCGGCTCCAGTTTCATCCATTTCATCAGAACTGATTCAAATGGGTTCTTTTTAATGGCTAAGTAATACTCCATCGTGTATATGTACCACAGCTTTCTTATCCATTCATCTGCTGATGGACATCTAGGTTGTTTCCATGTCCTGGCTATTGTAAACAGTGCTGCGATGAACATTGGGGTACAGGTGTCTCTTTCAATTCTGGTTTCCTCGGTGTGTATGCCCAGCAGTGGGATTGCTGGGTCATAAGGCAGTTCTATTTGCAATTTTTTAAGGAATCTCCACACTATTCTCCATAGTGGCTGTACTAGTTTGCATTCCCACCAACAGTGTAGGAGGGTTCCCTTTTCTCCACACCCTCTCCAGCATTTATTGCTTGCAGATTTTTGGATCGCAGCCATTCTGACTGGTGTGAAGTGGTACCTCATTATGGTTTTGATTTGCATTTCTCTGATAATGAGTGATGTTGAGCAACTTTTCATGTGTTTGTTAGCCATCCGTATGTCTTCTTTGGAGAAATGTCTATTTAGTTCTTTGGCCCATTTTTTGATTGGGTCGTTTATTTTTCTGGAATTGAGCTGCATAAGTTGCTTGTATATTTTTGAGATTAGTTGTTTGTCAGTTGCTTCATTTGCTATTATTTTCTCCCATTCAGAAGGCTGTCTTTTCACCCTGCCGATATTTTCCTTTGTTGTGCAGAAGCTTTTAATTTTAATTAGATCCCATTTGTTTATTTTTGCTTTTATTTCCAGTATTCTGGGAGGTGGATCATAGAGGATCCTGCTGTGATTTATGTCTGAGAGTGTTTTGCCTATGTTCTACTCTAAGAGTTTTATAGTTTCTGGTCTTACATTTAGATCTTTAATCCATTTTGAGTTTATTTTTGTGTGCGGTGTTAGAAAGTGATCTAGTTTCATTCTTTTACAGGTGGTTGACCAGTTATCCCAGCACCACTTGTTAAAGAGATTGTCTTTACTCCATTGTATATTCTTGCCTCCTTTGTCAAAGATAAGGTGTCCATATGTGTGTGGATTTATCTCTGGGCTTTCTATTTTGTTCCATTGATCTATATGTCTGTCTTTGTGCCAGTACCATACTGTTTTGATGACTGTGGCTTTGTAGTAGAGCCTGAAGTCAGGCAAGTTGATTACTCCAGTTCCGTTCTTATTTCTCAAGATTGCTTTGGCAATTCGAGGTTTTTTGTATTTCCATACAAATCTTGAAATTATTTGTTCTAGTTCTGTGAAAAATATGGCTGGTAGCTTGATAGGGATTGCATTGAATTTGTAAATTGCTTTGGGTAGTATACTCGTTTTCACTATATTGATTCTGCCGATCCATGAACATGGTATATTTCTCCATCTATTAGTGTCCTCTTTGATTTCTTTCATCAGTGTCTTATAGTTTTATATATATAGGTCTTTAGTTTCTTTAGGTAGATATATTCCTAAGTATTTTATTCTTTTCGTTGCAATGGTGAATGGAATTGTTTCCTTAATTTCTTTTTCTACATTCTCATTATTAGTGTATAGGAATGCAAGGGATTTCTGTGTGCTGATTTTATATCCTGCAACTCTACTATATTCACTGATGAGCTCTAGTAATTTTCTGGTGGAGTCTTTAGGGTTTTCCATGTAGAGGATCATGTCATCTGCAAACTGTGAGAGTTTTACTTCTGCTTTTCCAATTTGGATTCCTTTTATTTCTTTTTCTGCTCTGATTGCTGTGGCCAAAACTTCCAGAACTGTGTTGAATAGTAGCAGTGAAAGTGGACACCCTTGTCTTGTTCCTGACTTTAGGGGAAATGCTTTCAATTTTTCACCATTGAGGATAATGTTTGCTGTGGGTTTGTCATATATAGCTTTTATTATGTTGAGGTATGTTCCTTCTATTCCTGCTTTCGGGAGAGTTTTTATCATAAATCGATGTTGAATTTTGTCAAAGGCCTTCTCTGCATCTATTGAGATAATCATATGGTTTTTATTTTTCAATTTGTTAATGTGGTGAATTACATTGATTGATTTGCAGATATTGAAGAATCCTTGCATCCCTGGGATAAAGCCCACTTGGTCGTGGTGTATGATCTTTTTAATGTGTTGTTGGATTCTGATTGCTAGAATTTTGTTGAGGATTTTTGCATCTATGTTCATCAGTGATATTGGCCTGTAGTTTTCTTTTTTTGTGACATCTTTGTCAGGTTTTGGTATTAGGGTGATGGTGGCCTAATAGAATGAGTTTGGAAGTTCACCTTCCTCTGCAATTTTCTGGAAGAGTTTGAGTAGTATAGGTGTTAGCTCTTCTCTAAATTTTTGGTAGAATTCAGCTGTGAAGCCATCTGGACCTGGGCTTTTGTTTGCTGGAAGATTTCTGATTACAGTTTCAATTTCTGTGCTTGTGATGGGTCTGTAAAGATTTTCTATTTCTTCCTGGTTCAGTTTTGGAAAATTGTACTTTTCTAAGAATTTGTCCATTTTTCCCACGTTGTCCATTTTATTGGCATACAACTGCTGATAGTAGTCTCTTATGATCCTTTGTATTTCTGTGTTGTCTGTTGTGATCTCTCCATTTTCATTTCTAATTTTATTGATTTGATTTTTCTCTCTTTGCTTCTTGATGAGTCTGGCTAATGGTTTGTCAATTTTATTTATCCTTTCAAAGAACCAGCTTTTGGCTTTGTTGATTTTTGCTATGGTCTCTTTTGTTTCTTTTGCATTTATTTCTGCCCTAATTTTTAAGATTTCTTTCCTTCTACTAACTCTGGGGTTCTCCAATTCTTCCTTTTCTAGTTGCTTTAGGTGTAGAGTTAAGTTATTTATTTGACTTTTTTCTTGTTTCTTGAGGTATGCCTGTATTGGTATGAACTTTCCTCTTAGCACTGCTTTTATAGTGTCCGACAGGTTTTGGGTTGTTGTGTTTTCATTTTCATTAGTTTCTATGCATATTTTGATTTCTTTTTTGATTTCTTCTGTGATTTGTTGGTTATTCAGAAGTGTGTTGTTCAACCTCCATATGTTGGAATTTTTAGTAGTTTTTCTCCTGTAATTGAGATCTAATCTTAATGCATTATGGTCAGAAAAGATGCTTGGAATGATTTCGATTTTTTTGAATTTATCAAGTTTAGATTTATGGCCCAGGATGTGATCTATCCTGGAGAAGGTTCCATGAGCACTTGAAAAAAAGGTGAAATTCATTGTTTTGGGGTGAAATGTCCTATAGATATCAATTAGGTCTAACTGATCTAATGTATCATTTAAAGTTTGCATTTCTTTGTTCATTTTCTGTTTAGTTGATCTGTCCATAGGTGTGAGTGGGGTATTAAAGTCTCCCACTATTATTGTGTTACTGTTGATTTCCCCTTTCATACTTGTTAGCATTTGTCTTACATATTGCGGTGCTCCTATGTTGGGTGCATATATATTTATAATTGTTATATCTTCTTCTTGGATTGATCCTTTGATCATTATGTAGTGGCCTTCTTTGTCTCTTTTCACAGCCTTTGTTTTAAAGTCTATTTTATCGGATATGAGTATTGCCACTCCTGCTTTCTTTTGGTCTCTATTTGCAAGGTATGTCTTTTTCCAGCCCTTCACTTTCAGTCTGTATGTGTCCCTTGTTTTGAGGTGGGTCTCTTGTAAGCAGCATATAGAGGGGTCTTGTTTTTGTATCCATTTGGCCAGTCTTTGCCTTTTGGTTGGGGCGTTCAACCCATTTACGTTTAAGGTAATTATTGATAAGTATGATCCCGTTATCATTTACTTTATTGTTTTGGGTTCGGGTTTATACACCCTTTTCGTGTTTCCTGTCTAGAGAATATCCTTTAGAATTTGTTGGAGAGCTGGTTTGGTGGTGCTGAATTCTCTCAGCTTTTGCTTGTCTATAAAGCTTTTGATTTCTCCTTCGTATTTGAATGAGATCCTTGCTGGGTACAGTAATCTGGGCTGTCGGTTATTGTCTTTCATCACTTTAAGTATGTCTTGCCATTCCCTCCTGGCCTGAAGAGTTTCTATTGAAAGATCAGCTGTTATCCTTATGGGAATCCCCTTGTGTGTTATTTGTTGTTTTTCCCTTGCTGCTTTTAATATTTGTTCTTTGTGTTTGATCTTTGTTAATTTGATTAATATGTGTCTTGGGGTGTTTCACCTTGGGTTTATCCTATTTGGAACTCTCTGTGTTTCTTGGACTTGGGTGATTATTTCCTTCCCCATTTTAGGGAAGTTTTCAGCTATTATCTCCTCAAGGATTTTCTCATGATCTTTCTTTCTGTCTTCTTCTTCTGGGACTCCTATAATTCGAATGTTGGAGCATTTCATATTGTCCTGGAGGTCTCTGAGATTGTCCTCATTTCTTTTAATTCGTTTTTCTTGTTTCCTCTCTGATTCATTTATTTCTACCATTCTATCTTCTATTTCACTAATCCTATCTTCTGCCTCCATTATTCTACTATTTGTTGCCTCCAGAGTGTTTCTGATCTCATTTATTGCATTATTCATTATATTTTGACTCTTTTTTATTTCTTCTAGGTCCTTGTTAAACGTTTCCTGCATCTTCTCAATCCTTGTCTCCAGGCTATTTATCTGTGATTCCATTTTGATTTCAAGATTTTGGATCATTTTCACTATCAATATTTGGAATTCCTTCTCAGGTAGATTCCCTACTTCTTCCTCTTTTGTTTGGTTTGGTGGGCAACTCTCCTGTTCCTTTACCTGCTGAGTATTCCTCTGTCTCTTCATCTTGGTTATATTGCTGCGTTTGGGGTGGCCTTTTTATATTCTGGTGGTTTGTGAAGTTCTCTTTATTATGGAGCTTCCTGGGTGGGTGGGGTTCTATCAGTGGCTTGTCAAGGTTTCCTGGGTAGGGAGGCTTGTGTTGGAGTTCTGGTGGGTGGAGCTGGGTATCTTCTCTCTGGAGTGCAGTGGAGTGACCAGTAATGGGTTATGAGATGTCAAAGGTTTTGGAGTAGCTTTGAGCTGCCTGTATATTGAAGCTCAGGGGAGTGTTCCTGTGTTGCTGGAGAATTTGAGTGGTATGTCTTGTTTTGGAGCTTGTTGGCCCTTGGGTGGAGCTTGGTTTCAGTGTAGGTATGAAGGCATTTGATGAGCTCCTATTGCTTAATGTTCCCTGAATTCAAGAGTTCTCTAATGTTTTCAGGCTTTGGATTTAAGCCTCCTGCTTCTGGTTTTCAGCTTTATTTTTACAGTAGCCTCTAGATTTCTCCATCTGTACAGCACCGATGATAAAACATCTAGGTTAAAGATAAAAAGTTTCTCCACATAGAGGGACACTCAGAGAGGTTCACTGAGTTACAAGGAGAAGAGAAGATGGAGGGGGTAGTTAGAGGTAACTGGAATGAGATGCGGTGAGATCAAAAGAGGAGAGAGCAAGCTAGCCAGTAGTCACTTCCTCATGTGAGCTCTATAGTCTGGACGGCTCAGAGGTATTTACGGAGTTTTACGGGGAAGAGGAGAGGGAGGAAGTATACAGAGGTGACCAGGAGGATAGGAGAGAGGAATGAGAAGGAGAGAGACAAATCCTGCCAGGAACCAGTTCCTTAGGTGTTCTCCACCGTCTGGAACACACAGAGATTCACAGAGTTGGATAGAGAAGAGATGGGGGAGGAAAGAGACAGAGGCCACCTGGTGGAGAAAAAGGAGAGTCCAAAGGAGGAGAGAGTGGTCAAGCCAGTAATCTCGCTCTCAGGTAAACTTGGGTAGTGAAGTGTAGGTTTTTAAATGTACAAAATTGACAACAAAAACCTAAGAGCAAAGATTAAAAATCTGTTTTTGAAGACAATGGTCTGCTTTTCTGGTTGCCTGATGTCCTCTGCCAGCCTACAGAAGTTGTTCTGCGGAGTTTGCTCGGCGTTGAAAGGTTCTCCTGAGGAATTTGTGAGGGAGAAAGTGGTCTTCCCCTCCTATTCCTCCGCCATCTTTACAGTTCCTCTACATTATTATTATTATAAGTATTATTATTTATTATTATACTATTAGTCTTACAAATAGCTGGGAAAAGAAAAGATGCAAAGGGGAAAAGGAAAGAGATACTCATTTGAATGCAGAGTTCCAAAGAATAGCAAGGAGAGATAAGAAAGTCTTCTTCAGTGATCAGTGCAAAGAAATAGAGGAAAACAATAGAATGGGAAAGACTAGAGGTCTCTTCAAGAAAATTAGAGATACCAAGGGAATATTTCATGCAAAGATGGACACAACAAAGGACAAAAATGGTATGGACCTAACAGAAGCAGAAGATGTTAAGAAAAGGTGGCAAGATTACACAGAAGAATGATACAAAATAGATTTTCATGACCCAGATAACCACTATGGTGTGATCACTCACCTAGACCCAGCTATCCTGGAAAGCAAAGTCAAATGGGCCTTAGGAAGTGTCACTATGGAGAAAGCTAGTGGAGGTGATGAAATTCCATTTGAGTTATTTCAAATTCTAGAAGGTGATACTGCAAAAATGCTGCACTCAATATGCCAGCAAATTTGGAAAACTTAGCAGTGGCCACATGACTAGAAAATGTCAGTTTTCATTCCAATCCCAAAGAAAGGCAATGCCAAAGAATGCCCAAAATAACACACAATTGCACTCATCTCACATGTTAGTAAAGTAATGCTCAAAATTCTCCAAGCCAGGCTTCAGCAGTACATGAACCTTGAACTTCGAGATGTTCAAGCTGGATTTAGAAAAGGCAAAGGAGCCAAAGATCGCATTGCCAGCATCTGCTGAATCATTGAAAAACCAAGAAAGTTCCAGAAAAATATCTACTTCTGCTTTATTGACTATGCCAAAGCCTTTGATTGTGTGGATCACAACAAACTGAAAAATTCTGAAAGAGATGGGAATACCAGACCACCTGATCTGCCTCCTGAGGAATCTATATGCAGGTCAAGAAACAAGAGTTAGAACCAGACATGGAAGAATAGACTGGCTCCAAATAGGGAAAGGAATACATCAAGGCTGTATATTGTCACCCTGCTTATTAGACTTATATGCAGAGTTCATCACTGCAATGCCAGGATGGATGTACCATAAGCTGGAATCAAGATTGCCGGGAGAAATATCAATAACCTCAGGTATGCAGACGACACCAGCCTTATGGCAGAAAGTGAAGAAGAACTAAAAAGTCTCTTGATAAAAGTGAAAGAGGAGAGTGAAAAAGTTGGCTTGAAACTCAGATCATGGCATCTGGTCCCATCGCTTCATGGCAAATATATGAGGAAACAATAGAAACAGTGAGAGACTTTATTTTGGGGGGGCTCCAAAATCACTGCAGATGGTGACTGCAGCCATGACATTAAAAGACACTTGCTCCATGGAAGAAAAGTTTTGACCAACCTGTTGCTACTGCTAAGTCACTTCAGTCATGTCCGACTCTGTGTGACCCCATAGACGGCAGCCCACCAGGCTCCCCTGTCCCTGGGATTCTCCAGGCAAGAACACTGGAGTGGGTTGCCATTTCCTTGTCCAATGCATGAAAGTGAAAAGTGAAAGTGAAGTTGCTTAGTCATGTCCCACTTAGCGACCCCATGGACTGCAGCCTACCAGGCTCCTCTGTTCATGGGGTTTTCCAGGCAAGACTACTGGAGTGGGGTACCATAACCTAGACAGCATATTAAAAAACAGAGACATTACTTTGCCGACAAATTTCCATCTAGTCAAGGCTATGGTTTTTCCAATAGCCATCTATGGATGTGAGAATTGAACTATTAAAAAGCTGAGCACCAATGGATTGATGCTTTTGAACTGTGGTGTTGGAGAAGACTCTTGAGAATCCCTTAGACTGTGAGGAGGTCAAAACTGTCAATCCTAAAAGGAATCAGTCCTGAATATTCATTGGAAGGACTGATGCTGAAGCTGAAATGGCAATACTTAGGCCATGTGATGTGAAGAACTGACTCATTGGAAAAGATCCTCTTGCTGGCAAAGACTGAAGGCAGAAGGACAAGGAATGACAGAGGATGAGATGGTTGGATGGTCTCACTGACTCAATGGACATGAGTTCGAGTAAACTACAGGAGTTGGGGATGGACCAGGAAACTTTGTGCACTGCCGTGCATGGGCTCACAAAGAATCAGACATGACTGAGCGACTGAACTGAACTCAACTGAAGTCTCCTTTGACTGTTTTCCTTTGTTTCTGTATTTCTCGCTTCTCTGATTAAACTTATTGACTAATGTTTTCCACAGACGAAAGGCAGGCAGAGGTCATGGTGAGAGTGCAAGGACCGTAATGTCTTGCTCCATTTCACTAAGGGCCTATAATCAAAGGAAAGCTTCTCACTTTAAAATCAGATTTAGTAGCAAAAGAGTAGATCGATATGGACTTTAGAAATTTGTTCATTATTTTTCCATCCTATGAAAAATAACCTAATGTAAATTTTCTTTGTGATTCTAGAATATATTAGTGAAATATTAATATTTATAGCATACTTTAACTTAGAATAATTCCTGAAGTGTATTGCGATGTTTTACTCAAAATTATTTTTGAAGTAAATAATTAATATGTGAATTAAATAAAATGTGCTTTTGGTTTTTCTCAGGGTCATATGAGCAAACCAAAAAAAAAAAAATCACATTTTATAAAGTTGATGCCAATGCCTTCTTTAGAAAGAGCAATAATTTAAAACCTTAAAAATATTACTAACTCCCAAAATAATCCAACTTTTATAATTCTTATTTAAATGTCATTTGAAATACTAGGAGTAAACTGAGAAAAGCCCATTACATTTACTCCATTTGAATAAAGTTCATAAAATAGCTAGTTCTTTTTGTTTTGGTTTCAAACCACTCTATGCTAGTTGTTGTTTGGTAAATTTGATAAATAAAATATTAAATTCTTTTTATAAAGACAATTATACTGGAGTATGAAAGGCATTACCTTTCTTTGGGATTGCCTTTCTTTGGCATTGCCTTTCTTTGGGATTGGAATGAAAACTGACCTTTTCCAGTCCTGTGGCCACTGCTGAGTTTTCCAAATTTGCTGGCATATTGAGTGCAGCACTTTCACAGCATCATCTTTCAGGATTTGAAAAAGCTCCACTGGAATTCCATCACCTCCACTAGCTTTGTTCGTAGTGATGCTTTCTAAGGCTCACTTGACTTTACATTCCAGGATGTCTGGCTCTAGATGAGTGATCACACCATCATGATTATCTGGGTCATGAAGATCTTTTTTGTACAGTTCTTCTGTGTATTTTTGCTATCCATTATTGTAGAAGAATTGGAAGACATCAAAGATGCTAAAGAGCAAGGTCACCACTGAAGTAACTACTGCAACTCGACATCCAGGGACCAGTCGGACCACCTGCTGCTGAAAAGGAAGAGCATGCAATGGGCCCGAAGGCTGAGCAGAAAAGGCCCCAGACATTCTGGAAGAACTGCAGAGAAAATGACCCAACAGCGCCTGAACCTCTACAGGAGTTCAGAAAGACAAGAGCTTGCTGAACTTGCGAAAAATCGAATGAAACACATGTGTCTTTCTCAGTGAGATATGATATGCTCTTTACAAGTATTGTATGATGTAGGCTTATGATTTCTTTCCATTAGCTGCAACAGAGTTGGCTCTAATTCAGTAAATTAAGAATCACTTTTTTGTTTCAAAGGTCAGTTTGAAGAGACTAGTGACAGGTCTAACTTCCTAGAGACAACTATAAACATGATATTAAAAAGAGAGCATTGAAGATTTTAAGTATTTGCTAAGGTCTCTAGACACCATGCTGAACCCATTACAAGAATTATCTTAATTTTAATTTTCACAAAAATTCTTCCATTTTAGAGATAAGGAAACTAAACAACTTGCTAATTAGCTTGTTAATAGCCTGACTGAGGTTTATATCCAGTTCTCTCCGGCTCCAAAGACTGTTTTACACACTGCTGCTGCTGCTAAGTCGCTTCAGTCCTGTCTGACTCTGTGCGACCCCATAGATGGCAGCCCACCACACTTCCCCTTGCCTGGGAGTCTCCAGGCAAAAACACTGGAGTAGGTTGCCATTTCCTTCTCCAATGCATGAAAGTGAAAAGTGAAAGTGAAGTTGCTCAGTCGTGTTCTACTCTTAGCGACCCCATAGACGGCAGCCTACCAGGCTCCTCCATCCATGGGATTTTCCAGGCAAGTGTACTGGAGTGGGTTGCCATTGCCTTCTCCAGTTTTACACACACACACTTTACACACACGTACACACAAACTGCATCTCATTTTAGAAGCCTGGGATAAAATAAATTTGTGGCATTGGTAAGCAGCTAAATTAATGAGCCACAAATGAACCAAAGTGTTTCTATAAAATTTGTTTAGTTAGTTGTGATTCAGAAACACAGAGTCTTCAAAAACCTTTATTCTGAAGCTCAAATAGTGTTTGATCTCTTATAGGGCAAGTCTGTCTCAATGATTGTTGTGCTATGTCGATATGTAATTGCAATATAGAAATAGTGCATATTTGTTTAGTTGCTCAGTCATGACTGACTCTTTGGCAACCCCATGGACTGTAGCTCTCCAGGCTTCTCTGTCCATGGGATTTACATGGCAAGAATACTGGAGTGGTTGCCATTTCCTAATCCAGGGTATCTTCCAGACCCGAGGATAAAACCCACATCTCCTGCATTGGCATGAAGATTCTTTACCACTGAGCCACCAGGGAAGCCCCAAGCTCTATATTAGACTCCTCGAATAACATAAAGATTATGAAAACAGGATTTGGGATCTAAATGTCAGGAACCTCTGAACTTCTCCACTTATTCTTAATTCACAATAATTCATCCATTCAACAGATTTTATTAGGGTGCCTTCTGAGTTCTAGGCACTGGGGATAATACAATGACCTATTTATGGAATTTATATTCTAGCTTCAGCCAGTAGCTTTGTTGTATTATTTAACTTCTCAAGACTGTTTTTTCATTTGTGAAAATGAAATAATAATCCCTTCATCATGGGTTTGTTGTGAAGGACAAATGGGATAATGAATAATAATGTGCTTAGCCCAGAACTGGTATTCAGTTTATCCATAGATCTACTGTATGTCTAAGAACTGCATGTCTTTCTGAGCTTTATATGTAAAAATAGTATGTTTCCCCCCCCCCCCCCCACCTTCAACAAACAAACAGTTTGCACCTTTGGGAGCAATGTTGTTTTCACTGTGAATATCTTCTATGAAACAATTATTGTTTTGCATGTTTGCTTTTTATTTTTATTTTTTGAGGGAAAGGAAATGTCTTATTCTTTAATCTTTGTATTGCCAACCATTTTGCACATTTCCTGACACATAGGAATTGAGTAACTGCATGTTGATTGCATGAACAGTCAGAGTGCTTACAGATGGGATAATAGGGTTTCAAATATAGACTATTTCCTTGGATCACCTAATATAGTACACACTCGAGTATGTGCTTTAACTTGTGACTTATGATTCCATATCTTTTTATATCTCCACCGTACCACTTATTTTTCCTACATTACTGTCAGTATTTTGTAGCACTTTACAAATTTGAAGTGTTTTTAAGTGCTTTATAACAATGCATGAAGATTGATTTAACCATGAGTCATAATCTAATATTTCCTGAGTAGGTCTGGCCTCATTCAAGAGCATGAACAGGTTTCTTTTGATCTATTAGATATGAGACAGAAAGGAGAGGAGAAGGGAAAGTCAGAAGATGACTTTCGAGGGCTCTAGCTTGAGCAAGTAGTGCACAACGGTGACATTTACTAAGCTTAGAAGAAGAATACTTGAAGATAATAAATTTAATTTGAGTGCCTGGAAGAGTTCAAATGGATAATTATCCATAAGAAGCTAGATTTCTGCTGAATGGCGTTCAAGAAAAAGAAACAAGATGTGTTTATAGACTTGGACATCATCAACCTATATATTTTAAGTAAGCTGATAGACAGCTTCCCCGGTGGCTCAGAGGTAAAGAATCAGCCTGCAATGCAGGAGATGCAGATTTGTTGCCTGGGTCAGCAAGATCCCCTAGAGGAGGGCATGACAACCCACTTCAGTGTTTTTGCCTGGAGAATTCCCATGGACAGAGGAGCCTGGTGGGGTACAGTCCACAAGGTCACAAAAAGTTATACACGACTGAAGCAGCTTAGCATGTGTGCAGACAAGGTGGTCAAAGTCGACATCAGTGGAATAACCCCAGATGAAAGACTACAGGAGAACTCCAGAAAATACTCATTCTTCCAGAATGATGACAGAAGAAGCATTAAAAAAAAAAAAAAAAGGAGGCTGAGGTGTCTAAAACTGAATTACCCCAAATATGTATCATAGTACAATAGTATGCTATTGATTGGTTATGTGACTTATCATTACATTGATCTTTTTTATCTTTTAAGGCCTGTGAGGCCTTCAGTTGACAGAGGCTGGACTCTTCCAGTCATAAGCAATTTTGTCTGCTACCCCAATGTGATATAAAATTGTATTTCCTATGTGTTTTAAGATATAAAAAATGTTGAACTTTTGGAGTAGAGAAGGAATGATTAATAGTGCAGAAAGCACAGTGATATGTCATTGCTTTGGTAAAGTGTCACTCGGATAGCATGTGTGAAAGAGACATCCGAGTAGCTTGAGGAATTAAGACTGGATATAGTGGATTTCATATATTAGGGACCATGAGGTATCAGAAATGTATTCTTCTGTCTTATTGCTCCACAATCTATTGCTTCCATTGCCAAAGTCATATCATGGTACAAGATGCATGTCGAAATGTCAGTCATTTTTGTCCACATTCCATCCAGGGGGAAGGAGGGTAAAGCCAGAGAAGAAAAGATTGTCTCCTCAGTTAAAAGATAGTAACAAGTAGTTGCATACACCATTTCCAATATGTCCCACTGGCAAGCCATATGCTTCATTTTCAGTGGCCTAAATCTAATATTACAGAAGCCAAGACAAATGGCTACTGAGAGACAATTATCAGTATCTGCCAGAATGGTTATTTTTTTATGTAAAATTTTATTCTCGTAGCTCAGTTGGTAAAGAATCTGCCAGCAATGTAGGAGACCTCAGTTTGATTCCTGGGTTGGGAAGATCCCCTGGAGAAGGAAATGGCAACCCACTCCAGTATTCTTGCCTGAAGAATCCCATGGACAGAGGAGGCTGGTAGGCTACAGTCCATAAAGTCACAAGAGACGGACATGACGTAGTGACCAAACCACCACCGCATTCTGTAGGAGAGGTGGGAAATATGGAAGTAGCTGGGTGAGGAAGTGGTCAGGGAAGAGGGATTGTTTCATTTTTTAAGAGCAGAGAGCTATGAGCATGTTGAAATAATAAGATTAAGCCACCAGTGCAGAAGTTGAAAGAAAATACAGGAAAGAGAGTACAGTTGGAGCCCTTGCTTAGATACTCGGAAGAAAAGATGGGTATTTTAAAATGCATAAACTTGTAGGTGTTTATCAGGAAGCTGAGTAATACTTCACATGATAGTAAGAGGTAAAATCCTTTGCTGAGAATGATGGAAAGAGTAAAAGGGTGAGTGTTTTAAAAATAAGCCAGAATGTTTGAAGTTTCAGGGGAAAGGGTGTCCTTTCTGTGCAAGACTAAACTTCTTGTCTTATTCTTGATTTTTTAAAAAAATTTACTATAGAAAATTTCAAATAAATAAATGTAGAAAGACTAGTATAATAAACCTTGTTGTTGTTTAGTTGCTAAATAGTATCTTACTCTTTTGTGACTCCATGGACTGTAGCCCACCAGGCCCCCTGTCCATGGTATTTTCCAGGTAAGGATATTGGAGTGAGCAGTCATTTCCTTCTCCAGGGGAATCTTCCCAATCCAAAGATTGAACTTGTGTCTCCTGCATTGCAGGCAGATTCCTTACCACTGAGCTGCCAGGGAAGCCCTAGGGAACCTGCATATACTCATTTTTCAACTTCAATAATTATCAGGTCATAGCCTATCTTGTTCCATGTATATGCCCACCAATTTCCTTCACTTCTCATATTAATTTCAAGTAAGTTTCTGATCCATATATTTCAATATATACACCTCTCATTTAAGTGCTAGTTTAAAACATACAACTCCCTACAATTTTCACACTTAAAACCAATTTTGATACTATCAAGTATTCACTTGGTGTTCAAATTTCCAGTGATCTCACAAGTGTCATGATTTTTTACACTTTTAAACTAAATCAGGATCAATTAAGGTCCATTCATGGATATAGATGACAGGTTTGTTAAGTCATTTTAAAATTTCTCCCATGTTGTATTTTTTCCACTCAGTCTATTTCTTGAAGAAACACACTCTGTGGTTTACTGGACTCTGTATCTCCAAGCTAAATTGATCCATTCTATCCCCTGCCTTTTCTTTTTTAATTATTTTTTTGTTATTATTAGGAATTCCTAGATTTAAATGTATTTTATATTTTAATCTTCATGTTATTAATTATTCATCAGTTCTAAATTTGACCAGTGGAAGTCTCTTCAAATAGCTTCCTGAGTCCTTTCGTCATGATCTAAACCATCTTGCTGTCTGTTGGACTAAATGCTCTCCTAAAATAAGTCATCTCTCCCAGGATCACTCAAGATGCTAATCAAATTTTAGACACGTTCATGTTCACTGCATTTGTCACTCTTTCTAAGTTTTTGGTGGAGAACTAAAAGATTAAACAGAAGATAGATAGACAGATAAACTATTTCACCAATTCATCAAGACATTTACAATTAAAATGCAAGCTATAGAGTTTTTATTTAACTTTCTGCCTTGTATGTGTACTTTCTCCTACAGCAAGATTAATGCTCATCAGCAACAATAGAAATGACGGAATTGTAAAAATCATATTTTTTTTTCACAATTTACATAAAGCAGTCTCAGAATAATAATACAGTGCTACTATTAACACTATAATTGCCAAAGCATAAATTTTTAATGTACTCTGTATAGGCTAGCTCAATAAGAATGTTTAGTAAAATTATTCTGTCTTGGAAAAGTTTTTCTTCATGTGGTTATACCATCAATTGGATATCAAGTTAGACTCATTTCTGTTTTTGAGGTTTAAGAATTTCTTTCCTGAAAATTTGATTTTGTTTTCTTAGTGATGTAAACTTTGTACACAATTGGAAGCCAAATATTTAATACAAGTAATAAAAAAATTTAACATCACTCCCCATCACTTTTACGCAATCTCCTTCTTTCCTCATGAGTAACTTTTTCTTTTAACCTTATGCTTTATTCTTCTATTTTTAAATATAAACTTTAAAATGTAGTTGGTAGCATGATATGTTCCTTTCTCTTTTTTCCACATTGCTTCTTCCACTTAACAGTTTATCCTGGAGATATTATTGAGTTAGTAGAATATGGAAATAGTTTTTATTTCTTTTTACAGCTGCCTAATGCTTCATTGTATAGAGGTATTATAGTCTATTAAACTAGTCCTTTGTGTCTTTTTTAATTATGAAGGGTCCTGCAATGAATAGGCTTATGCATACATCTTTTAGTGTTTTTCCCAGTGTTCCTTTGGGATGGATATCTAAAAGTGAAATTATTGGATTAAAGATTAAATATATATAATTTTGCTATTGGAAACATTTTCATCCTTAAATGTGTATGGTTTTGCATTTCTACCAGCAAGTATAAGGGATTATTTTCCCAAAATCATGCCAGCAGAAAGTGTTGCTACACTTCCATGCGTTTTGCCATTCAATAGGTCTTTTTAAGTGGTATCTCAGTGTACCTTCTTATTATAATAAGGTTTAACATCTTTTCATGGGACTGAGTCATTTTCAGTTAATTATTTTTATTTCTAGTCAATTTTTATAGATTTATTTTTAATAATTTAGAGGGGGCTTCCCAGGTGGCACAGTGGTTAAAGAATCTGCCTGCCAACACAGGAGACACAAGAGACTCAAGTTCCATCACTCAGTCAGGAAGATCCCCTGGAATAAAAGATGACAACCCACTCCAGTATTCTCATGGACAGAAGTAACCTGGCAGGCCACAGTCCATGGATTGGATACAATTGAACAACTGAGCACTCACACACATTTATATTGAGTAAATTAGAACTTTGATATATTTACAGATATTTCTCTCTCAGCCTAGTCTTTTTCCTATACTTTTGTTATTTAATATCTTAATCTAAGTTTTAAATTATTGCCATTATTATTGATCTATTTTGAGTAATAGAGACACCTTTCTTGCTTTCAATTCAGAGGGGAATACTTCTGTTTTTCATTACTTATTTGGTTTCACCTTTTTCATTCAAATAACTTATCTATTTGGAACTCATCTTGGTATATATAGTAGGCAAGGGAACACATTTTTTAATATTTTCTAAGATATTTTTCTACATTTAGTTCTATGATGAGCTGTGCTGTGCTTAGTCACTCAGTTGTGTCTAACTCTTGCAACCCCATGGATTGTAGCTCACCAGTCTCCTATGTTCATGGGGATTCTTCAAGCAAGAATACTGGAGTGGGTTGCCATGCCTTACTCTAAGGGATCTTCCTGAGCCAGGGATCGAACCCAGGTCTCCCACATTGCAGACAATTCTTTACTGTCTGAGCCACCAGGGAAGCCCTTACTGTTGTAGCCAGACATTCCAGGATTAAAAAAGAAAAAAAAAAAAAAAAAAAAACCTCACTCAGAAGGACAATGCTGATAGTGCAATGCAGTTTATTACATGAGCGGGCCCAAGGCAGAGTCTTCTCTTAGGCAAGGACCCTGACCAGTTTTTGTGAAAATCTTATATACCTTAAGTGCAAGCACCCAAACCCACCTTCCCAAATTCTCTGAAACTAGTCTAAACAAAGGAAAAGAAAGATACAATCAAAGTTAACCCATGATTCATATGCCTTAAACCAGTGATTCCTATTCCTTAAGCCTAGGAGAAGGAAATGGCAACCCACTCCAGTATTCTGACCTAGAGAATCCCATGGACAGAGGAGCCTGGTGGGCTGCTGTCCATAGGGTCGCACAGAGTCGGACACGACTGAAGCAACTTAGCAGCAGCAGCAGCAAGCCTAGTTAGTTAACAGTGGACAATTATCAATAGGCCTGTTATTATACCCTAATAAGCATAATATAATTTATGATTCTACTAAGTTACATAGATAATTAGGGTATTCTTTTAGGTGATGGAGAGTCTAAATTTGAGCTCTGGGGCTCTTCCCTCTGGGGGATCTGGTTTTCCAGTTGGTGTGTCGTTTCCACAGATACTGGGCATATAACTCAAAGCCCACAGTCCAGCCCAAGATGGAGTCCTGCTTTCAAGATGGAACCTGTTCTGTCTGTTTCCTCCTTCAATATGATACCACTTATTAAAATGCACACCCCATTATGTTGGTTTTTAGGTCCTGCTTTTAGTAGATCTCATTTTCACACATGTTATTGGGTCTATTTCTAGACTTTCTATTGTGTTACAATGGTTTGTCTGTCTGTTCTGACAAAAAGCACCCACTGTTTTAATTGCAGTCTTTATAGTGTATTTTAATATCTGAAAGGGCTAGGGATACTTGATGCTTTGTCAATATTTGCCACTATATTTAGATATTTCTTCTGAATTAATGTTATAATTAACTTGTTTGCTTCTATTGAAAAGAAAGGATTATTTCCCTCTGCTTTTAGTTCTTCTTTTCCTCATTCTTTCAAATCCAAATTCTGCCATGTAAACCCCCTCTCTTAATCTGTCATATTTCTCCCTTTCTTTTCTCTTATTTCCTCTTCTAAGGAAATCAGGCCTCCTTCCCTTAATCCTAAAACAAACACACATGTCTACATATGTGTGCACACACACTCCTTACTCTTCAGTTTTTCTCTTGTGTTTTCTTTTGTCTACTAATTACATTCTGAGAGGGTAACAGGCAGGAAGGCCAGGGGTCTCCAAAAGAAGGAAATAGGTTGCAACTGTCAGACATGTTTTATGTGTTTCTTAAACAGCTGCTGCTGCTGCTGCTGCTAAGTTGCTTCAGTCGTGTCCGACTATGTGCGACCTCATAGATGGCAGCCCACCAGGCTCCCCCATCCCTGGGATTCTCCAGGCAAGAACACTGGAGTGGGTTGCCATTTCCTTCTCTAATGCATGAAAGTGAAAAGTGAAAGTGAAGTTGCTCAGTCGTGTCCGACTAGTAGCGACCCCATGGACTACAGCCCACCAGGCTCCTCCATCCATGGGATTTTCCAGGCAAGAGTACTGGAGTGGGCAGGAGGAAACAAATTAGTGTCACATTTTTAACCCCTTCTCTATACAAATTTAAAAAGAGGTTACACCTGTGGTGGATTCATGTCAATGTATGGCAAAACCAATACAGTATTGTAAAGTAAAAAAATAAAATTAAAAAATAAAATAAAATTATATGTTGTGATGAGGACACTTGGTTCCACCTGAACTTAACTTTTCTCAAACCTTGAGCTAACCAATGCATTTTTCTTATGGAAATATTTGTCTTAAGCTATGTTAATGAACTATGTATTTACCCTAGACTCTGTCTTAAAGTAGGTTCCACGGAAGACTCAGAACCGACTTGACAAACCAGTATGTTTTACTCATACAAATCTTCTCTTAAGCTCTTTTAATGATACTGTATTTGTTTGGAAACCTACCTTTCTTCAAGACTCATGTCCATCATTTTATGGCCTGGGACAACTCACCTGTGCCAATGTCATCTCAAAATTCATGTTGTGGTCGAGAAGCCTGGTGTCAGCCTCTGAGTTTTGAGACATTTCCTTTCATTAATTAGCAGACTGGTTGAAATGGCACCCCACTCTAGTATTCTTGCCTGGGAAATCCCAGGGACAGAGGAGCCTGGTGGGCTACAGTCCACAGGATCACAAAGAGTTGGACATGACTGAGTGACTAAACAAGTAACTATATAACATTCAGCTAAAGACTTGCAGGGGGGCACTCTTTCTGCTCCCTTCTGATGTCTAAGTCAGAAGCTTTCTCTATCCCTTTTATACTTTAATAAAACTTTATTACACATAAGCTCTGAGTGATCAAGCCTCGTCACTGGCCCCGGATTGATTTCTTCTACTCCAGAGGTCAAGAATCCTGGCCTCTTCCCTGGTTCAGCAACAACCTTTCATCTTAAATTGGTGAGGCAACAATTTCAGTTCTTTATATCATCATCTCAAGTTCATCCTCAACACACTTATTCTCTATCCCTTTGCTGAGACACTATCAGATAGAAAGGATTCTTACTTTCCTTCATCTATCTATAGCAATATCCTTTCCTGGATCCTCTTTCTCTTTCTGACAAATGATCGAATTTGCAGAAGAATGCTGCATTATAAATGATACATTAGAAAAGTTATTTTTATACTGCTTAAAGGAAAAAATTATATCTCAACTAATAGGAAATCATAAAGAAACACTGAAAAGGTGCTTAAAACCTAAAAAGTCAATACATTGTTAATTTTTGACAGTTAACTTTGCTTACTGAAGGCATGAATTACCTCTCACTTTTTTTTTTCTTTTTTAATCATATTCAATTCCAAAAGTAAGGTAATTCTTTAAAACCAGAGGATAATTTTTTACATATTTCCTGATACAGCCTGTCTCTACAGGTTAAGTTGAAATAATGTAAACGCTCTTATATGCTATTATCTAAGATAATCATATACCCGTCTACCAAAGAACATTAATTCATAAGATTAGAGGTATATAATCCCTCAGTTCAGTTCAATCATTCAGTCATGCCCAGGTCTTTGTGACCCCAAGGACTGCAGCACGCCAGGCTTCACTATCCATCACCAACTCCCCAAACTTTCTCAAACTCATGTTCATCTAGTAAGTGATGACATTCAATCATCTCATCCTCTGTCATCCCTTTCTCCTCGTGCCTTCAGTCTTTCCCAGCATCAGAGTCTTTTCCAATGAATCAATTCTTTGCATCAGGTGGCCAAAGGATTGGAGTTTCAGCTTGAGCATCAGTCTTTCCAATGAATATTCAGGACTGATTTCCTTTAGGATGCACTGGTTTGATCTCCTTGCAGTCCAAGGAACTCTCAAGAGTCTTCTCCAACACCACGTTCAAAAGCATCAATCCTTCTGCACTCAGCTTTCTTTATAGCCCAACTCTCACATCTATACATGACTACTGGAAAAACCATAGCTTTGACTATATGGACCTTTGTTTGCAAAGTAATGTCTCTGCTTTTTAATATGGTGTCTAGGTTGGTCATAGCTTTTCTTCCAAGGAGCAACCATATTTTAATTTCATGGCTTCAGCCACCATCTGCAGTAATTTTGGAGCACAAGAAAATAAAGTGTGTCACTGTTTCCACTGTTCCACTGTTTCCCCATCTTTTTGCCATGAAGTGATGGGACTGGATGACGTGATCTTAGTTTTCTGAATGTTGAGCATTAAGCCAACATTTTCACTCTCCTCTTTCACTTTCATCAAGAGGTTCTTCAGTTCTTCTTTGTTTTCTGCCACAAAGTTGGTGTCATCTACATATCTGAGGTTATTGATATTTCTCCCAGCAACTTTGATTCTAGTTTGTGCTTTGTCCAGCCCAGAATTTTGCATGATGTACTCTGCATTTAAGCTAAATAATCAGGGTCTCAATATACAGCCTTGAAGCACTTCTTTCCCAATTTAGAATCAGTCCATTGTTCCATGTCCAGTTCTAACTGTTGCTTCTTGATCTGTATACAAATTTCTCAGGAGGCGGGTAAGGTGGTCTGACATCTGCATGTCTTTAAGAATTTTCTGAAGTTTGTTATCCACATAGTCAAAGGCTTTGGTGTATTCAATAAAGCACAACTAGATGTTTTTCTGGAACTCTCTTGCTTTTGTGATGATCCAAGGGATGTTAGCAAATTGATCTCTGGATCTCTGGTTCCTCTGCCTTTTCTAAATTTAGCTTGAACATTTGGAAGTTCTCAGTTCACGTACTGTTGAAGCCTGGCTTGGAGAAGTACCTCACTGTGCTTTTAAAATCCAAAAATTTCTGTAGATATACAATTAGTATTATTTAAGTAGGTTTGACACCAAAACTTGTTTAAGCCCAGAAACTGATCCAAATTGCTTGAAACTATTTGGATCTTTGATGCTATTTATAGTGAATATTCATATGTTTGGTGCAAAAATATGCACTTTGGTGCTTCAGACACAACCAAGAATATAACATGAAATACATTATGCACCCAATATTACTTTCTAAATTTGAAAAATTTACTACTGGGCACATCTGGCCTCAAGGGTTTGGGAGACAGAATCTGGGAACATGCATGTCTTGAGAAATTAACTTGTGTGATGATCTAAAAATTCTACTTGTCTTTTTTTTTATTTTTTGGAAAATATGTTCAATATAATTTTTAACTTATCTAAATTTAAACTTATTCACCTCAAAGTCATGGCGTTGTTTCCTAACTGACCATGCGTCCTTGGGTAAGTAACTGTATCCCTGAATGTCATGTTCTTCAACCAACAAATAATGGTAGTCAGGTTTTCCCAAAGATATGATATGAATATAGTAGATATAAAATAATAGATATAAATATATCTATAAATATATCGTATTTATATTATATAAATAATATAAATACATAATAAATATATACAAATAAAATATAATATGTTTATATATAATATATAAATTTGTCTATATAAAATATAATAGATATAAAATAATAGAATTCATGTGACAAAAGATTCTTCAATCTGTAGGCTGTTGCAGATATACAATTATTATTTTCTTTATGTTAATACATGACATCATTCTTCAACAGTTTATGGCTCTTATACTCACTAAAATTATTCTTAATAACTATTGATATATTCTTAACTATTAGTATGACACACATTTTAAATATTTGAATATATATATTATATATATAATATATTATGTGTAATATAAATATATTTATCATTATCAATTGGCAAGTAAGTATTCCTGTTGTGACCAGTGGTGCAGGTTCTGATTTTCACATAGATTGTTTTAAATTTCATACTGTTAGTAAACAAGGGAACGGCAAGGGGAAAAAAAAAAGAAATCCTTTTAAGTGACAGAGGTAACTACTTGTTAGATGTGGCTTTCATTACATCCATCAGGAAGCTTTAGTTTTCTTGTTAAATAAGCTTTATAATTTGCCTGAAATAATTGAAAGATTAACCAAGAACTGATTTTATAGTTAACATGATGACTTAATTATTAGTCATTTTTTTAAATGGGATAGAAACAAGAAAGGATTGTTATTCCCACCCAAACCTATGATATATACTGTGGTGGTGATAGTAGTAATAGTAAAAATAATAACATCAAATTCTGTTTTCAGATTCTTTTATAAATCATTGATCATTTTCATGTAAGTTTTTAATTAAAAAATCTCCCAAATTCTAATCAATAGGCCAAGTACATTTTCTAGTAAAAAGTTAAAAATTTATCCTGAAATACATTACCAAAGAGGGAAAAGTCACCAAACCTAGATATTTTTCTAAAATATTTTGTAACATTTAGCACATAGGAGGAAAAACATAAGTATCTGAGATCACTATAATGATTTCAACAATAATTCATTATTTGAAAAGAAACTGATCCTGAACTTTTATTGTTTTGTGAAATATATAATTTACCATTTCACAGTATGATTACAATAGTATTGGTATGTGTAATCAATATACCGCCAATATAGATTTCCAGAAAATGTATGATTTAATGTTATTATGCATCTCCAGAACTAACCCTTTCTCACAAGGAGGCAGACTCAGAGGATACATCCTTGGGTTTTATGTTAGTCTCATTTTGTATATAGAATGTTAATAGAAAGAAACAAACTCAGCAGTTTCCATCATACATAAAGTAATAAAGCTTTAAAAGAGATAACTGCTGAAATGATAACAATTTATGGTAAATGTAATTATTTCTGCAATGAATTTTCCATATCTCCCCGAATTAAAACTATAAAGTTTTGTTTAATGAAACTGTATCATATCCTTCCCAGAACATTAATTTCTGAATGATATCAATATTTTTACATAATTTAACTTCATTGTTAATTGAACTTAATACATATATTTTATCTTTACAGCTAGAAATCAAATACTGTGTTTTGGCTTATGTGTAACAAAAATGTGGACATTTGAATAAAGTAAAATATTTGTGTCATTGAGAAAAAATTTAATTAGTTGAATGAACATTTTACTTTCAGTATCTTATTATGAGTTGTGTATAAAAAGTTAGTGAGAGCAAAAATGAGCTTTCTAAATGCACTGAAACAATAAGAAGAAATTAACAATTATGATGACTGTTTATAGTCTCAATTTAAATAACTGGAAACAACATGAACCAATAGTGTACAGATATTGGAAAATAATTAACATATAACTTTGTTACCTGAGAAAAGGTTTAGTTCAGTTTAGTTGCTCATTAGTGTCCAACTCTTTGCGATCCCATGAACTGCAGCACGCCTGACCTCCCTGTCCATCACCAACTCCCAGAGCCCACTCAAACCCATGTCCATTAAGTTGGTGATGCCATCCGACCATCTCATCCTCTGTCATCCCCTTCTCTTTCTGCCCTCAATCTTTCCCAGCATCAGGGTCTTTTCCAAAGAGTCAGCTCTTCACATCAGGTGGCCAAAGCATTGGAGATTCAGCTTCAACGTCAGTCCTTCCAATGAACACCCAGGACTGATCTCCTTTAGGATGGACTGGTGGGATTTCCTTGCAATTAACAAATAATTTAAGCCTTTTACAGGCTGGAAGTCATGTAAGTGGCCCCGAATAAGAAAATATGAACAGTACCAGTAGAAAAAAAAATCAACAGAACCAGATTCAGAAAGGATGAATATTCAGGTAGTTATTATAATACAATATGCTCTATAGGTTCAAGATGGTAAAGAAAATCAGAATGATAAGGAAAGAAATTAAAGAAATGGACCTCCTGTATGTTAGAATTTGTAATTCCTTACTTTTCCATATTTCACTTGGAAAAATATACATTTTCCAAGCAAAACATATATTGCATGGGATTTACATAAGAATACCTATTGCAGAAGAATAACATCAATGAGGATAAAGCCATAGCAATAGACTATCTAAAATGCAGAATAGAGAGGAAAAGAAAAAGTAAATGCCTTGAAAAAATAGTACTAGTTAAGTGTTGGACAATATGGAGAAATTTTGTAATTGGAGTAACAGAAGGAAGAAGAGAATGGATTTTTGAAGAAATAATGATCAACATTTTTTTTTTTCCCAAATTTGATGGGAAGTCTATTCAAGATTTCAGAAGCTCAGTGAAGCTCAAGAAATATATATATATATATATATATATATATATATATATATATATATATAATAAAATAATGCCAAGACACAAATTTAAAAATTGCTGGACGTCAACAATAAAATACCTCAAAAAGAGCTGAAAGAAAGAGACATTTCAGTGGATCACCAGTCCAGGTTTGATGCATGGGACTGGGTGCTCAGGGCCGGTGCACTGGGATGACCCAGAGGGATTGATGGACAGGGAGGTGGCGGGCGGGGGGGGGGGGGTTCAGGATGGGGAACACATGTAAACCATGCAGATTAATGTCAATGTATAGCAAAACCAATAGAATATTGTAAAGTAATTAGCCTCCAATTAAAATGAATAAATTTATTTTAAAAGAAGAAGAAGAGACAAATATAAGGACAATAGTGAGCTTCTTGTCTGAAACTTCTCAAACCAAATCACAATTGAGCAACTTGTTTAGGGTACTGAAAAAAAAAAATAGACTACCTAATACTCTATCCATAGTAAAAATATATTTCTGAACTAAAAGAAAATAAGGAAAGTTTTAGTAAACAAAACCTGAGATTGTCACCAGCAGCTCTTCAATATGAAAAATTTGTTTAAAAAAAGATCTTTTTAAGATAGAAGAAAAATGATGCTTGATGGACAAAATAAAAAAGCATATGGGAAAATGTAAAACATACATTGCTATTTTAAAATTTTTTTCAAAGATAATTTACTGTTTATAACAAGCATTGTAAGGTTTATAATATATAATATATGTATATACATAGATGTGAAAAGTATGACAATAATATATAATAAAAAGAAGTAGAAACAGAATATAGTAGGGTTGTTAAGGGCTTTCCAGGTGGTGCTAGTGGTAAAGAACCTGCCTGCCAATGCAGGAGACATAAGAGATATGGGTTTGATACCTGGGTGGGGAAGATCCCCTGGAGGAGGGCATGACAATTCACTCCAGTACACTTGCCTGGAGAATCCTACAGGCAGAGGAGCCTGGAGGCTATAGTCCATAGGGTCGCAAAGAGTCAGATATGACCAAAGTGACTTAGCACACATGCAAGTTTGTTAAATTACATGTAAAGTGATGTGTTATTTATGAGCAGATATAGACAAGACCATGGCACCCCACTCCAGTACTCTTGCCTGGAAAATCCCATGGACGGAGAAGCCTGGTAGGCTGCAGTCCATGGGGTCGCTAAGAGTCAGACACGACTGAGCGACTTCACTTTCACTTTTCACTTTCATGCATTGGAGAAGGAAATGGCACGCCATTCCAGTGTTCTTGCCTGGAGAATCCCGGGGACGGGGGAGCCTGGTGGGCTGCCATCTATTGGGTCGCACAGAGTCGGACAGGACTGAAGCGACTTAGCAGCAGCAGCAGCACTGAAAAATTAAAAATGTGTATTTTAAACTATAGAGCAAGGGACAGCAAATGTTAGCATGCCAGTTTTGGGGAAAAATAAAAGCAATCTTTCTGACTGATTTTTGCATTTTCTATGACTGCATTACTTTGACAACAAAAGTCCGTCTAGCCAAGGCTATGGTTTTTCCAGCGGTCATGTATGGATGTGAGAGTTGAACTATAAAGAAGGCCAAGTGCCGAAGTATAAAGAAGGCCAAGTGCCAAAGAACTGATGCTTTTGAACTGTGGTGTTGGAGACGACTCTTGAGAGTCCTTTGGACTGCAAGGAGATACAACCAGTCTATCCTAAAAGAGATTGGTCCTGGGTGTTCATTGGAGGGACTGATATTAAAGCTGAAACTCCAATACTTTGGAAACCTGATGCAGAGAGCTGATTCATTCCCTGATGCTGGGAAAGATTGAGGCCAGGAGGAGAAGGGGACGACAAAGGATGAGATGTTTGCATGGCATCACCGACTTAACAGACATGAATTTGGGTGGACTCTGGGAGTTGGTGACGGACAGAGAGGCCTGCTGTGCTGTGGTTCATGGTGTTGCAAAGAATTAGACATGACTGAGTGACTGAACTGACTGACTGACTGATGGCTGCTTTCACTTTACAGTTGAAAAAGTTTATTAAGTACAGCAGAGATCATACGGCCTAAAAGTCTAAAATATTAAATATTTGGCTCTTCAGAAAAAAAAAAAATTCAAACTATGACCTAGAGAAGCCACAAAACAACTCAATCAAAGAGATATAACAATAATAATGAAAATAAAATGGGATGATTATAAAAATAACTGTTTAAAACCTCAATTAACCCAAAGAAGGCAGGAAAAAAATGAAACAGGCACAAATAACATCTGGAAAAAGTGAAATACAACTAGCAAGAAGATAGATTTAAACCGAACTATATTGATATTTGATCAGGGAAGGCTGGTGTGCTGCAGTCCATGGGGTCTCAAAGAGTTGTACAGGACTGAGTGATTAACAACAACACTATTAATATTTATATTACATATAAATGGATAAACATTTCAATAAAGAGGCAGAAGTTATCAGATGGACTTAAAAGAAGCAATACCCAGTTTTATGTTATCTAATAGACCACTTAAACTGTAAAGAAAGAAACAGATTAAAAGCAAAATCATATAATTATATTTCATGTAATCATAAATCAAAGAAAATTTGAATGACTGTATTAATATGAAAGTAGATCCATTCAAAAACTTGGATACTTGGCTAAAAGATTTTACAAATGGGAAAAAAGCCTTATAGAAACACACTGTAAGATCCTAGCAGAGTGTTTCTAGAAATCAGTGAAACAATTTCTGGACTGGGCATGAGGGGAATTAACTGAAAATGTCAGGAGAGAAGTTTTTGTCATCATAGAAGTGTTTTATATCATAATTATGGTAAAGGTTGTGCTATTATATGCATTTGGCATTAGTGAATTTCAACAGAATAATAATGACTATCCTAAGATAACTTAAGTGAAAGTGAAGTCGCTCAGTTGTGTCTGACTCTTTGCAACCCCATGGACTGTAGCCCACCAGGCTCTTCAGTCCATGGAATTTTCCAGGCAAGAGTACTGGAGTGGATTGTCATTTCTTTCTCCAGGGGATCTTCCTGACCCAGGGGTCGAATCCACTCTCCCACACTGCAGGCACACACTTTACCATCTGAGCCACCAGGGAAGCCCTAAAATGATATGCTTAAAATCATATAGAATATTTAAAGCTAAATTGTTCTGGGTAACTCTGTAGACTTGGCCTAACTTGTTCATTGTTGTCTCCAGATTTAGGATTACTTGTGACTAATCATTCCTGAAAGTGAAAAGTGTAAGTCGCTCAGTCGTGTCTCTTTGCAACCCCATGGACTCTACCCCTCCAGACTCCACTGTCCATGGGATTCTCCAGGCAAGAATACTGGAATGGGTAGTCATTCCCTTCTTCAGAGGATCTTCCCAGGGATCACACCCAGGTCTCCCACATTGCAGGTGGATTCTTTACCATCTGAGCCACCAGGGAAGCACAGTCATGCCTAGTTAACATTATTAAATGGTTAAATTGGAGAGTAAAATAAAGAAAATCATGTGATAAATTATGATTATCAACTAATGATAAAAATGCTTCCTGTAAGTCATTTGGAGGTACCAGAGCATACCTGAAAAATTGAAAACCATACTTATTTTTAAAATGTTCAGATACGTTCAATGCATTTTTCTTCAATCTCAGATAGTAAGCTAAAAGTAGTATGCACGCTCAGTTTGTAAGTTGTATCTGACTCTTTGTGATCCCATGGACTGGACTGTAGTCCACCAGGCTCTATGTCCCTGAGATTTCCCAGGCAAGAAGACTGTGGGCGGTCTTCCCAACTATTTCGCCTGCACTGACAGCCAGGTTCTTTACCACTGAACCATGTGGGAAGCTCCTAAAATAGCATGCTAAGTCGCTTCAGTCATGTCTGACTCTGTGCGATCCCATAGACGGCAGCCCACCAGGCTCTGCCATCCCTGGGATTCTCCAGGCAAGAACACTGGAGTGGGTTGCCATTTCCTTCTTCATTAAAGTAGTATATTCAACTACTAAAATGAAAATAAATAAATAAGGTCTTTCCAAAACCTTTTGGACTTTCTGTACAGAAAGGTATTTATTTTACTTTTTCACATTATCAATTAAACGGTAGTTGAGCGCCAAATAAGGTGGAGATTTTCTAACGGCCTATTATGTTTCAGGGCATCATGCTTCAGTCTTCAGGATTTTTTTGTTTTGTTTAGCCTATGTGGAAATTCATACAAAGGAGAAATTTCTAAAAAAGAATACATACATCAAAATTGCTTTCTATATAGAAAAAGGATTCTATTGTACTAGCAGAAGAATAATCTTCTGCTAGTACAATGTGCTTTGAGGTGAAATTGCACCTTATTTGGAGTAAGCTTGTTATATATTCATTGGAATTCCAAGCTCCAGCTGATTGAATTAGCTATAACCACACACCCCCATGTATGATTGGCAGATTTAGCAAAAACAATTATAGGCTGCCTAGTTAAATTTGAATTTCAGATAAACAACAAATAATTATTAGTATAAGCATGCTATGTTCAAAATTTGATATATAAATATGCTTAAAACTTGTTAAATTTTAATCTGAATTTCAAATTTCACAGGGCCTGGCAACCTTATCCACATAGCTGGATACAATTACTTGTTTCTGCCCAAGGATTATGCAACAAAAATATTCTTTTATTTAACTATTAATTTAATAATATTATGATTATAATAGTTTTACTGGCAAGCTTATGGAGGCTTCAATTACACTGCAGTTTAACTGCCTTGTAAGATAAGGATTTTTATTTATATACTTAATAATAAGTCACATCTGCATATCAACTTGAAAGATCATAATTGAAAATATTATCTTTCACAGTCCAGTGATAGGTTTCTAGTTAGAAGCATATAGTGATAGGTACTATTTTATGAAAGTAATATATATTTTCCTGTGTAGAAACTCATTAGGATCAGTTATATTGGCCTAAAAACGATCTTTAATTTTATGCAGTTATTTGCATGTTGATGTATCTCTATTGCTATGAAGTATAGTTTTAGATTTTTGGATCAAACTGGAAAATTTAGTACCACTCTTAGGAGCCAAACTTAACTGAAGTGGCTAGAGAGCACTATGGCTCTAGAGCAGGTTTTGAAACAGTGCCCTTCCAGCTTAAAAACTTTACCCTTGTGAGGATTAATGTTTATTGAGTATGTGTCCTCATGGCTCTATGTTTACACCTTCTCATAGTCTTGGAAACTAAAAAAAAAAAATCCAATCCCAAAGCTGTTTTCTTTTCCTTTTCAGTGCCAAGTCAGCTATCCAAACTTGACGTCTGATGATGTCTTCAGAACGAATTGACAAAACTTAAAGGGCACAACTGTTTCTTTTTCGAATATGCGTTGATTTAGAGAAAAAGCAAGTGATCCAGTGGTACACTTCCCTTGAAACTTATAATTAAATCTGATCCTCAGGACTTCGCATTCTGCCAGAATACTACCATGTCATATATCAGATATATTATGTAAGGAATTCAAACATATTTAGGGCATTCATGCTTTTTAGATACATTTCTGTTGTGTTTTTTTAAAACACAATGTCATTAGAAGATTTTTTCACAGTATTTCCCATATGAATGTTGCAGTCTGAGGTGGCCATCTATAACCACAGTTTTTTTTTTTTTTTAATAATTATTAAAGCATAACAAATCAAGTAAACATCCTGTCTAGCCATTTCTGTAATAGAAATATTTTATAGTGTAATAGCTTACAAGATAGCTTATAACTGTGGTTGTTCTGAACAGAATTAGATCCTTTATTTTTAACATCTATTGGAACAAAAAATGAGTACCTGTCAGATATTTCCAGTGGCAGTAATTTGAAAATAGTTAAAGGTATATACACAGCCATGCTGTGGGCAAAACTATAGCAAGTTATTTTTTGACAATTATGGGGTTTGAAGATAAGATGCTTTGCAATAATTGCTATAATTTTCTGTAAGTGGTATAACAAACTTGGCATTTGTTTACCTTCTAGATGATATAAATGATCATCAAAATATCCACTCCTACATTCTGATAGACCCATTTCCAGAAAACAGACTGGAGCTGAATGATATTGTGTAAGTTGATGTATCTCACATAAGGCTTTATTTTTAAAAAACCACAAATTTACTTATTTTTATATTTTTATTTCTCCCATAATAGCCCCTTGTCATTTCTGTGATATAAATAAATACTTAGAAAATCGAAGTTTAATTAGAATTTTGGTGTTCAATAAACAAATTCATTTTGAGTACTGCATTGTGTATTGCTGTTTGTAATACTATACAAAATCATCATAGGATGGTAAAGGTATAGAAGACAGAAAAAGCATGAATTTTGTTTTCTCTGAGCAAATATACATTTGGACAAATGATAGAAAATATGTGAAATAAAAAGAAGAAAGTGGTTCAAAGGAACCTAAAATATTCCACACTCAGTTCAGTTAGCCTCTTAGTCATGTCCAACTCTGTGACCCCATGAATTGCAGCACGCCAGGCCTCCCTGTCCATCACCAACTCCTGAAGTCTACTCAAACCCATGTCCATCGAATTGGTGATGCCATCCAACCATCTCATCCTCTATCATCCTCTTCTCCTCCTACCTCCAATCCTTCCCAGTATTAGGGTCTTTTCCAATGAGTCAACTCAACACATGAGGTGGCTAAAGTATTGGAGTTTCAGCTTACACTAGCTAATTCTAAATCGCTTGGAGTTTCTCAAAGCCAAGGTAAAACTGGTCAAAATCTTTATTATGAGAGGATCTATCATAATAATTTGCATGTTCATGAAAGTGTTAATGTGTTTCTTTAAAAGTGTGATCTATAGAAATGAATGAGGCAGTCAATCATTTCAGTTGCTCAGTTGTGTCCAACTCTTGCAACCCCATGGACTGCAGCACGCCAGGCTTCCCTGTCCATCACCAACTCCCGGAGCTTGCTCAAACTCACGTCCATCAAGTTGGTGATGCCATCCAAGCATCTCATCCTCTGTCTTCCCTTACTCCTCTTGCCTTTAGTATTTTCCAGCATCAGGGCCTTTTCAAATGAGTCAGCTCTTCGAATCAGGTGGTCAAAGTATTGGAGCTTCAGCTTCAACATCAGTCCTTCCAGTGAACATTCAGGACTGAATTCCTTTAAGATGAACTAGTTGGATCTCCTGCAGTCAAGCTTAAAATGAATTAAAACACACACACACACACATCTAAAAGGCAGAAAATGCCATGCTTATTTTACCTGTATCAGTGGACATGAGTTTGAGTAAACTCTAGGAGTTAGTGACCAACAGAGGCCTGGCATGCTGCAGTCCATGGAGTAGCAAAGAGTCGAACATGACTGAGCGACTGAATTGAACTGAACTGAAAACACCAAATTGACTGCTATAAAATAAATAAATAAAACCTCCTTTTTCCATGCTCTGTGTATTTTGGGCATTGGGATAATTAAATTTTAGTGTAACTGGAGCAAGAAAAAAATGTTATCATGACAAGAAGTACAAAAAGCACATTTAAGGAATTTATTTTATTGTAATCATAGATTTAGTGGTGATTATAGTATGGAAGGGGGCTTCTGCAGCTGAATCAATGAATTTTGGGGATAATGGATTTTATTCATACTTTTTATGGTTTTCTAAAGAACTGCTTTCAAAAGTTCATTTTAAATGAAGGCACAACATTAATTTGATTCAAAGAACAATAACTCACAAGATGATATGGTATTAAAAAGCTTAATGGCCACTATTAGTTTCTTCATTGATCTACCATGCTATTAATATTCACAGTAATTATAAAGTAGGTGCATGGATAACAAAATCCAGTCAATAGATACAAGTGTGCAAATTTCAACTATCATTTTATCAAAGAAAATAGACTGCAGTGCCTTCAGTTCAGTTCAGTTCAATCGCTCAGTCGTGTCCGACTCTTTGAGACCCCATGAATCGCAGCACACCAGGCCTCCCTGTCCATCACCACCTCCCAGAGTTCTCAGAGTCGTGTCCATCGAGTCAGTGATGCCATCTAGCCATCTCATCCTCTGTCATCCCCTTCTCCTCCTGCCCACAATCCCTCCCAGCATCAGAGTCTTTTCCAATGAGTCAACTCTTCCCATGAGGTGGCCAAAGTACTGGAGTTTCAGCTTTAGCATCATTACTTCCAATGAAATCCCAGGGTTGATCTCCTTCAGAATGGATTGGTTCGATCTCCTTTCAGTCCAAGGGACTTTCAAGAGTATTCTCCAACACCACAGTTCAAAAGCATCAATTCTTTGGCGCTCAGCCTTCTTCACAGTCCAATTCTCACATCCACACATGACTACTGGAAAAACCATAGCCTTGACTAGATGGACCTTAGTCGGCAAAGTAATGTCTCTGCTTTTGAATATGCTGTCTAGGTTGCTGATAACTTTTCTTCCAAGGAGTAAGCGTCTTTTAATTTCATGGCTGCAGTCACCATCAGCAGTGATTTTGGAGCCCCCCAAAAATCAACTCTGACACTGTTTCCACTGTTTCCCCATCTATTTCCCATGAAGTGATGGGACCATATGCCATGATCTTCGTTTTCTGAATGTTGAGCTTTAAGCCAACTTTTTCACTCTCTTCTTTCACTTTCATCAAGAGGCTTTTTAGTTCCTCTTCACTTTCTGCCATAAGGGTGGTGTCATCTGCATATCTGAGGTTCTTGATATTTCTCCCAGCAATCTTGATTCCAGCTTGTGTTTCTTCCAGTCCAGCGTTTCTCATGATGTACTCTTAAATTGCTCTTATCGTTTTCATTAAAGGGCATATTTATTAATATTTTCCTTTTTGTTTTTAAGAGAAGTACAAATTTTCATTACAGTTCCCACTTTTTTTAGTTACTCCATTTGTTTGTGTAACTCCTAACATTATTGCAAAATGATGAAATACTTATTGCATTTTCATCTGAACAAGACTTTTTAGGAGCTGCATTAAATAATTTCACTTTCTACCTCTCCCTTCCAAAGTCTCATTGACTTTCACCTGCCTTGAGAACAGACACAGAAACTTACCCTGAAGCTGAAAGCCTTTCATTAGCAGCTTTCTACGTTCCTTCATGAATTCACCTCCCCTCCTCTCCTGGTCTAACCAGTGCTCTGAAGTCAAATTCACTTTATAAACATGCCCAGGTCATCCCTGGGATGTGACTTTTCCCTCAGTCCCATTTCCTCTCCACTTTTCCCTGGAGAGACATTAACCCAACTCCCTCAATAAACCATTCCCTCATTTTCTGCTGTCCTTTTCAATTTCCTGTAATGTTTAGAATTTATTTTTCATCCTTTTGTCTACTTTGTAAATTACACTTCACTAATTCTCTGCAGGGGTCAGAGCATGTGGCTTTTCATATCCCCAGATCCTAGCCTGGTAGTCTAGAGATGCTCAAGAAACAGACACTCATATCTTTAGGCAGTCTGAAGTAAACCATGCTTCTCGAAACAAATTTTAACATTGAAATGTGTGAGTTTGGGAGATAGCATTTACCTGTTTATTAACAGAGTGAATTGAGGATTATTTCTTTCATCTAATTGCTTACTATAGCATAACCTGAATTTTAGGTTAATAAATTTTCCAATAATTAAAATATTATCTATATGTAATGTTCTTCATAGCATTTTTGGAATCATTAATTTTTAAAACTCAGAATATTTAAATTAAAAGACTACAGAAATAATTTGATCAAACTATTAATAGCCATGAATGATAAAGTTAAGAGCAATCAAGTAATATAATCATGGCTGGAATTTAGGTCTCCTCAATAGAAAAATAGCCAAAAATATGTGCAAGTCATTCAGTCGTGTCCGACTCTGTGACCCCATGGACTGTATAGTCCCTGGAATTCTCCAGGCCAGAACACTGGAGTGGGTAGCCTTTCCCTTCTCCAGGGGATCTTCCCAACCCAGGGATAGAACCCAAGTCTCCTGCATTGCAGGCAGATTCTTTGCCATCTGAGCCACAAGGGAAGTCCAAGAATATTGGAGTGGGTAGCTTATCCCTTCTCCAGCAGATCTTCCTGACCCAGAAATTGAACCAGGGTCTCCTGCATTGCAGGCATTTTTTTTTTTTTTAACCAACTGAGATATCAGGGAAGCCTAAAGTAAAGAATAATAAGTCAATAATCAATGTATTTTAAATGGATAACCAACAAGGACCTATTGTATAACATATGGAACTCTGGTCAATGTTATGTGGCAGCCTAGGTGGTAGGGGAGTTTGGATGAGAATGGATACATGTATATGTATGACCGAGTCCCTTGAAACTATTACAACATTGTTAATTGGCTATACTGGAATACAAAATGAAATGCTCAAAAGAAAAAAAAAAGAATAATAAATCAGCAAAATAATAAAATAAAATGTAAATGTTTTATAAAGTGAAGGTGGTGATGGATTATAACCGAACACTAATGATTTGTAATTGGTCCACATTAACTTCAGATCATTTTTAGGTACAGAAATAATATAAGCCATGCAAAATTTTACAGACCAAATAAACAGCAAGTCCATCCACCAACATTATACTGAGGCAAGTTTTGATAACTGTAAACAATAAACAAATAAACTTGAAGTAACAATCTAGTGTAGGTGTGGATGCCCTTTAGTTGCACTGCCGTCATTACTATGTTTTCTTTTATTAGATACTTAATCATACATGAGTCATAGCCTTGTCTAACTCAATGAAACTTTGAGCCATGCCATGTACGGCCACCCAAGATGGACAGGTCATGGTGGAAAGTTCTGTCAAAATGTAGACCCCTAGACAAGGGAATGGCAAACCACTTCAGTATTCTTGCCTTGAGAACCCCACACACTCTATGAAAAGACAAAAGGATATGATACTGAAAGATGAACTCACCAGGTCAGGAGCTGCCTAATATGTAACAGTAGAAGAGTGGAGAAATAGCTCCAGAGAGAAAGAAGGGGCAGAGCCAAAGCAGAAACAATGCCCAATTGTGAATACAACTGGTAATGGAAGTAATGTCTGATGTAAAGAACAGTATTGCATAGGAACCTGGAACATTAGGTCCATGAATCAAGGTAAATTAGAAGTGATCAAAGAGGAGATGGCAAGCATGCACATCAATATTTTAGAAATTGGTGAACTTAAATGGACTGGAATGGATGAATTTAATTCAGATGACCGTTATATTTACTACTGTGGACAAAAATTCCCTTAGAAGAAATGGAGTGGCCCTCATAATCAATAAAGGACTCTGAAATGCAGTACACGGGGGCAACCTCAAAAATGACAGAATGATCTCAGTTAGTTTCCAAAGGAAACCATTCATTACCACAGTAATCCAAGTCTATGCCCCAATGACTAATGCTGAGAAGCTGAAGTTGAACAGTTCTATGAAGACCTACAAGACCTTCTAGAATAAACACCCGAAAAAACCACCCTTTTCATCATAGGGGACTGGAATCCAAAAGTAAGAAATCAAGAGATACCTGGAGCAACAGGCGAATTTGCCCTTGGGGTACAAAATGAAGTGGAACAAAGACTAACAGAGTTTTGTCAAGAGAATGGACTGGTCATAGCAAACAATCTTTTCCAAAAACAAAAGCAATGACTCTGCACATTGATATAACCAGATGGTCAATACTGAAATTAGATTTATTATATTCTTTGCAGCTTCAGATAGAGAAGCTCTACACATCAACATAAACAAGACTAGGGGCTGACTAGCTCAGATAATGAACCCCTTATTGCAAAATTCAGACTTAAATTTAAGAAAGTAGGGAAAACCACAATACCATGCAGGTTTGACCTAAATAAAATCCTTTATGATTATACAGTGGAACTGACAAATAAATTGCAGGGATTAGATCTGATAGAAAGAGTGCCTGAAGAACTGTGGGTAGAGGTTCGTGACGTAGTACAGGTGGCATTGATCAAAACCATCCTCAAGAAAATAAATGTAAAAAGGCAAAATGGCTGCCTGAGAAGGCCTTACAAATAGCTGAGAAAATAAGAGGGAAAGGCAAAGGAGAAAAGGAAAGGTATATTCATCTGAATGCAGAGTTCCAAAGAAGAGCAAGGAGAAATAAGAAAGCCTTCTTAAGAGATTTGTGCAAAGAAATAGAGAAAAAGAATAGAATGGGAAAGACTAGAGATCTCTTTAAGAAAATTAGAGATATCAAGGGAAGATTTAATGCAAATATGGGCACAATAAAGGACAGAAAGGGTATGGAACTGACCGAAGAGGAAGATATTAAGAAGAGATGGCAAGAATACATAGCACTATACAAAAAATATCTTAATGATCCAGATAACCAAGATGGTGTGATCACTTATCTAAAGCCACACATCCTGGAATATGAAAATAAGTGGGCCTTAGGAAGCATCACTAAAAACAAAGCTAGTGGAGGTGATGGAATTCCAGCTGAGCTATTTCATATCCTAAAAGACGATGCTGTGAAAATGTTGCACTCAATATGCTATCAAATTGCAAATCTCAGCAGTGGCCACAGGATTGGAAAAGGCCAGTTTTCATTCCAGTCCCAAAGAAGGGCAATGCCAAATAATATTCAAACTACCAACCAATTGTACTCATTTCACTTGCCAGCAAAGTAATGCTCAAAATTCTCCAAGCCAGACTTTAACAGTACATGAAGCAAGAATTTCTAGATGTTCAAGTTGGATTTAGAAAAGGCAGAGGAAACAGATCAAATTCCCTACATTAGTTGGATCATAGAAAAAGCAAGAGAATTTCAGATAAAAACATCTACTTCTGTTTTATTGACTACACCAGAACCTTTGACTATGTGGATCACAACAAACTGTGGAACATCCTTAAAGCGATGGGAGAAACAGACCACGTGACCTGCCTCCTGAAAAATGTGTATGCAAGTAAAGAAGCAACAATTAGAACTGGACATGGAATAATAGACCGGTTCAAAGTTGGGAAATGAGTACACCAAGCTGTATATTGCCACCCTGCTTATTTAACTTATGTGCAGAATACATCCTGTGAAATGCCAGGCTGGATGAAGCACAAGGTGGAATCAAGTTTGCCAGGAGAAATATCAATAACTCCAGATGTGTAGATGAAAACACGCTTACGGCAGAGAGCTAAGAGGAACTAAGGAGCGTCGTGATGAAAGTGAAAGAAGAAAATGAATAGCAGGCTTAAAAGTTAACATTCAAAAAATGAAGATCATGGCATCTGGTCCCATCATTTCCTGACAAATAGATGGGAAACTATGGAAACAGTGACAGACTTAATTTTCTTGGCCTCCAAAATTACTGCAGATGATGACTGCAGCCATGAAATTAAAAGACCTTTACTCCTTGGAAGAAAAGCTATGGACAACCTACAAGCATATTAAAAAGCAGAGACATTACTTTGCCAACAAAGGTCCATCTAGCCAAAGCTATGCTTTCTCCAATAGTCATATATGGATGTGAGAGGTGGACCATAAAAAAGCTCAGCAAAAAAGATTGATGCTTTTGAACTATGGTGTTGGAGAAGACTCTTGAGAGTCCCTTGGACTGCATGGAAATCCAACCAGTCAATCCTAAAGGAAATCAGTCCTGAATATCCATTGTAAGGAACGACGGTGACATTGAAGCTCCAATACTTTGGTCTCCTGATGTGAAGAATAGACTCATTGGAAAAGACACTGCTGCTGGGAAAGATTGAAGGCAGGAGGAGAAGGGGATGACAGAGAATCAGATGGTTGGATGCCATCACTCACTCGGTGAACATGAATTTGAGCAAGCCCCAGGTGTTTGTGATCTGCAGGAAAGCCTGATATGCTGCAATACATGGGGTCACAAATAGTCAGACACGACTGAATGACTGAACTGAACTGAATCTGATTGGATCCACTGGCTTACTTACCCAAAGGTGAACCCAGTCAAAAAAACAGCATCTGCAGCACCCCAGTGCAGGATTCTCAAGAGAAAATTCAGATTTGATAAGAAAAAAATAAGAGACTGTTTTTCCTCCAACGATGCTTCCTGGAACAACTTTAGACTTAGAAAAGCAAAAACATTTCTTGCATGAAATAAACTAGTTTGGAATATATCCAAGTTCTCTCACAATTAAACTATTTTCCTGGAAGTTTAGAATGTTTTTAAATTTGAACTATTGCTTGTTAGTACTCCTTCTATTAATATTTAAAATGATTTTGAAAACTTAATTCAAAACACACAAAAATTTAAACCTAATGTTTCCTTGTTTGAAAATGATACAAGCTGTATGAAGTCAAATTTTTAAAAAAGTTTTAAGATGTTATGAAAGTGAACTAGAAATCTAACTACATTTGATGCATCCCAGTGGACATAGAAGGTTTTTGCTGCCCTTAAAATTAAATGTGTCCTATTATATTTTTTTTATTTTATTTGTTTTTGTATTTATTACTATTTTTTAATGCATGGGAGTTATTTTTCTTACTTTCTTTCCTTTTTTTTTTTTTTTTTAGCTTTACAACATTGTATTGGTTTTGCCGTACATCAACATGAATCCGCCACGAGTGTACACGTGTTCCCCATCCTGAACCCCCCTTCCACCTCCCTCCTCATACCATCCCTTTGGGTCAACCCGGTGCACCAGTCCTGAGCATCCTGTATTATGCATTGAACCTGGACTGGTGATTCATAAAAGCCTTTAAACAAATGGTTGCCTTTTTAAATTACTTACACTTGCACATGAAAATAAAATATGAAGTCAATATTAGCTTTTGAAACTCTATGGGATTTGGTTCTGTTTATTTTCTGTGTTGACTCATTGGAAAAGACTCTGATTCTGCGAGGGATTGGGGGCAGGAGGAAAAGGGGACGGCAGAGGATGGGATGGCTGGATGGCATCACCGACTAGATGGACATGAGTTTGAGTGAACTCCGGGAGCTTGTGATGGACAGGGAGGCCTGGCGTGCTGTGATTCATGGGGTCCCAAAGAGTCGGACATGACTGACCAACTGAACTTAACTGAGCTGATTCTCTGTGTACCATTTTGCTACCAGTTACACTGGATTGCTTTAAAATAAATAATAAAATTATTTCTGATGAAAACTCGATTTTCCCCCAAAATTTGTGTAGAAAAATTGTATTTTGAATTGCCACAATCGTATTTTACCTGTTGCATTTCAAAACCAATATAAACATGAAGGTGATCTCACTGGAAAGGTTAGTGATAAATAAACAGTTATTAAATTAATCTTTAAGATAATAGCTCCTGAATGTGGCAAGAAAAAAGAAGGAAGGAAAGAAGGACAGGGAAGGCAGAGAGAAGAGGAAGTGAAGAAAGAGAAGGGAGGGAAAAGTAAAAAGGGAAAGGGAGGAAGAGAGAGGAAAAGAAGACAAAAAGGAAAGGAAAAAAATCAAAAATAAACACCAAAGTAAGTGCCAGAAGAAGAGAGAGAGAGAGAAAAGAAAAAAAGAGGGTAATGTCTCAAAAAAGTAATTTAAAGGACAGAAAATCAGTGCTTCTAAGCATTTGTCTCTATAAAAGCAATTTTGAATGCAAAGATAGATTTTGGTCTCAGGGAAATGAAGTAGAAAGATTTCTCCTCATTCCTTCTCCTAAGTTCAGCTAGAAACCCTAGAAGTAAAACTGAGCAGGACCCTGTGAGGCTTCCCAGGGCCAGATAGCCCACTCCCCACGTCCCAGAAAAGCAGTCAAGCAAGACAAAATAATTATTAGTTTAGCCATAAAACAGAGTCAAGGACATTTAGTTCCTCAAGTGCTATAAGTCATATTCTGAGCCATACCTTGGAGTTGTTCTGCAGATGCTGAAACCCCCAAAAGGAAAGAAGTTAACTACATGCTGACCACCAGCACATAAATCCCAGCCTGGTGGGAAACAAAAAAATTGATAATTGAGTTTTCTGAAAAATCATCCTGTTACCTCACCACCAACTAGCCAGAAAGATGCACATGAGCTAATTTCATAAAACCCTCTCCCTTGCCTTTCCTTTAAAAACCCTTCCGTGAAAGCCACTGTCAAGTTTGTGTTTTTTGAACACTAGCTGACCATTCTCCTTGCTTGGTGCCTGGCAATAAATACTGTACTTTCCTTCACCATAGCCTGGTGTCCATAGATGGCTTTACTGTGCGTCAAGAAAGCAGACATAAGTTGGGTTGAATGACAGATACTACATATCAGTCCAGCATGAGAAGCTGAAGAGAGAAGGAAGATGAACTAGGGAACTTGGGCTTGAGGAGTAACATGCTTATGAGTTCTCTGAGTTTTCTTTTTGCTTCTGTGGAGCTTGCTCTGGATATTGGGAAATACCAATGTGTATGCATGCTAAGTCATGTGCAACTCTTTGTGACCCCACAGACTGTAACCTGCCAGGCTCCTTTACCCATGGAATTTCCCAGGCAAGAGTATTGCTATTTTCTCCTCCAGGGGATCTTCCCAATCCAGGGATCGAATCTATATCTCCTGCATCTCCAGCATTGGCAGGTGGATTCTTTACTGCTGTTCTACCTGGGAATCCCAGGAAATGCTAGTGAGAACAGAAAAAAATTACCAAGAAAAACCTGCTCTTTTCTTCCAAGGGACCAACTTTGAAGCATGTGCAACTGTGACAGCACCAGACTCCTGATGACCCTACAGTGTGAGTGGCTTGTTCAGAGAACATCTCCTAAAATATATGGTGGTCAACACACCTAGTGGCCAGGAGCTTCCTTCAGCCCCCTGGGATGGTTGTGTAATCAAGTACTTCCAATGGAAGCCTTCACCATGAAGACTCTCCTGAGAGGTCCAGCAAAGGAATACCACAAAATTTTCTGCAATTCTGTGACCCTTAGCAATGCCAACAGTCTGGGTTTCAGTCCTAGGGTCTCCTCCTGGATGCTCAATCTCTGTTCTGAAGATAATACATATTCCTTATATCTGTTATTGCTATTTTATTTTCAAGTTCTCTTTACTTATTACTAACCAATCTGTCATTACTGCAAAGTTCTGATACAGTTAATGATTATCCTGTAATTTTGATCTTCTCTGATCTTTGTATAGGATTGTTGAGCTGGTAAAGAATATGCCTGAAATGCAGGAGACCTGGGTTTGATCCCTGGATTGGGAAGATCCCCTGGAGAAAGGAAAGGTTACCCAGTCCAGGATTCTGGTCTGGTGAATTCCAGGGACTCTATAGTCCATGGGTTCGCAAAGAATTAGACATGACTGAGTGACTTTCACTTTCACTTTCTGCTATCTATATCATTTGAAGGAACAGGCCAGCTTTAACTGTGGCAGATCAATATGAGATTATAGCAAACAGTTCTGAAAAAAGAAGTTATTGGGCTTATAATTAAAGCCTATGTGCAACCTTAGTATTCAACAGAATTTCATTCTATTGTTGATATCTACTAATAAAAATGTTGTAATAGAGATAAAATGTCTATTTTCCTAAGTAAAAGCTGAAATCTAAGAAAATGCACTGTAATTTAGTCATATTTCAAAGAAATACAGAGTTCTATAAAGACATATTTTTTCCTTTTCTCTCATATACAAATACGTTTCATTTCATGTGCTAACAGTCTAGATATCTTTGCACTTAAAAAGTAATCACAATTCCTAAAAGAAAGATTCCTGAATTTATAGACTACCATTCCGTGATTTATATATTATTAATATTTATATAGAGGAAGAAATCTTGAGTAGGTCTTGGAATATTCTCAACTTAACAAAAGATTGGGCCTATGAGATGCTGTTATTACTAAGCCTAAGGTAAATTCTCAAGTTGAGATTTGTAAATAAAATTATTGAATTAATATAAATATCAAGTAGTATAAATATAAGGGAAATGTTTATAGCTTTAGCTAAGAATTCAAACTTAGACAAAAAATATTGAGGAAACACTACTTGAAAAATACTTTAATTTTAGAGGTTTAGGGGCCACAGGACTGGAAAAGTTCAGTATTCATTCCAATCCCTAAGAAAGGAAATGCCAAGGAATCTTCAAACTACCATACAATTGCTCTCATCTCGTATGCTAGTAAAGTAATGCTCAAAATTCTCCAAGCTAGGCTTCAACAATATGTGAACTGTGAACTTCCAGATGTTCAAGCTGGTTTTAGAAAAGGCAGAGGAACAAGAGATCAAATCGCCCACATAGGCCGGATCATCAAAAAAGCAAGAGAGTTCCAGAAAAACATCTACTTCTGCTTTATTGACTATGCCAAAGCCTTTAACTGTGTGGATTACAATAAACTGTGAAAAATTCTGAAAAAGATGGGAATACCAGACTACCTGACCTGCCTCTTGGGAAATCTGTATGCAGGTCAGGAAGCAACAGTTAGAACTGGACATGGAACAACAGACTGGTTCCAAATAGGAAAAGGAGAACGTCAAGGCTGTATATTGTCACCCTACTTATTTAACTTATATGCAGAGTACATTATGAGAAATGCTGGGCTGGAGGAAACACAAGCTGGAATCAAAAACCTGTTGATGAAAGTGAAAGAGGAGAGTGAAAAAGTTGGCTTAAAGCTCAACATTCAGAAAACTAAGACCATGGCATCCGGTCCCATCACTCCATGGCAAATAGGTGGGAAAACAGTGGAAACAGTGGCTGACATTTCTTTGCACTCCAAAATCACTGCAGATGGTGAGTGCAGCCATGAAATTAAGACACTTACTCCTTGGAAGGAAAGTTTTGACCAACCTAGACAGTATATTAAAAAGCAGAGATATTACTTTGCCAAAAAGTTTCATGTAGTCAAATCTATGGTTTTTCCAGTAGTCATATATGGATGTGAGAGTTGTACTATAAAGAAAGCTGAGCACTGAATAATTGATGCTTTTGAACTGCAGTGTTGGAGAAGACTCTTGAGAGTCCCTTGAATTGCAAGAAGATCCAACCAGTCCATCTAAAGGAGATTAGTCCTGGGTATTAATTGTAAGTACTGAATTTAAAGCTGAAACTCCAATAAGTTGGCCACCTGATGCAAAGAGCTAACTCATTTGAAAAGACCTTGATGCTGGGAAAGATTGAGGGCAGGCAGAGAAGGGGATTACAGAGGATGAGATGGTTGGATGGCATCATAGACCCAATGGACATGAGTTTGGGTGGACTCCGAATTTGGTGATGGACAGGGAGGCCTAGCGTGCTGCAGTCCATGGGGTCACAAAGAGTCGGACACAACTGACTGACTAAACTGAACTAAACTGAGGGGCCAATTAAATCCACAAATGATTTGATTTTGAAAAGAGTCTATCTTACGATCACTTTTTAATGAAACTGATTGATTGTAGTGTTTTTTGGCAAAAAGCACACTATGACATGACTATGAAATAATTAACATTTTCACTGCAAAACATGTTGCTAAAAATAATCAGGTAGCTGTGTTTGATTTACTATCTCTAACTAAAGGAGCATAATTTTTTATTTTGAAGTAGAAGGCTTTTGAGAGTCCCTTGAACTGCAAGGAGAGCCAACCAGGCCATCCAACCAGTACTAAAGGAAATTGGCACTGAATATTCATTCAGTTTGAGTGAGACATGAGTTTGAGTAAGCTCTAGGAGTTGGTGATGGACAGGGAGGCCTGGCGTGCTGCAGTCCATGAGATTGCAAAGAGTCAAACACTACTGAGCAATTGAACTGGACCTCCTCCAAGTTAGTGTGGGCAATACTTGCTTTTCACTTGTGCTCAGACAGTCAGTTGTGTCCAATTCTTTGTGACCCTATGGACTGTAGCCCAGGCTCCTCTGTCCATGGGCTTCTGCAGGCAAGAATACTGGAGTGGGTTGCCAAGCTCTCCTCAGGAATCTTCCTGACCTTGGGGATCAAGTTAAGATCTCTTAAGTCTCCTGCATTGGCAGGGGATTTCCTTACCACTTGTGCCACCTGGGAAGCCCTTATTATGTGGTAATCTAAGTTTAAAATCACTTAATAAAATAATTTTATTTTGCTATTTTCAGGTAATGTTACCATTTATTCCCCCCTTGAGTTGGCTGAAACATTGATATTGTAACAGAATTTCAATCTAAATTGGAGCCAGAGGATGTAAAATGGAAAAATTTCACACATATGCCCCTTAGGAAAAGACAAAAGCTTAAGGATTGAGAAATGATTTGCTGTAAGTATGTGACTGTGATTTATAGAAAACTAGTAATATTGGTATTTCTTAAATGAGAAAGAATTTGTTAAGGGTTGCTTCATACCAACCCCAGGAAATTTCCTATGTTGTTTCCAGTGGGATGAACAAAAACTGACCCAGGTCAGATTGGTCTCACAAAATAAGCTGAATTGAGTTTGTCTGGCAGGGCTGGTTTTGTCTCCATTTATATATTTTTAAAACATCTAACTGAACTCTCCTTTCTTTATGTTTCTGCCCATAAATACAGCTAGCCTCAAGCCCTCAACAGACTTGCTCGTAGTTTGCTAGTGTTTTGACATCCCAGATTACAATTCCTCTGCTATTCCTAAATAAACTCATCTTTTTAAACAATTTTTTAAATGAAAGCATAATTGCTTTACAATATTGTGTTTGTTTCTACCATACATCAACATGGATCAGCCATATGTATACATATGTTCCATCCCTCTTGGTCCTCCCTCTAGCCTCATCCCATTCCTTAGGTTGTCACAAACTCATGTTTTGGCAACTTTGAGTGCCTCATTTCCCCTTTCCATTTTGGTCAACAAAACAATGTCTTTTAAATAAGCTATTAAACATGTGAACAGCCTTCGGAATGGGAGAAAATAATAGCAAATGAATCAACTGGCAACTAATCTCAAAAATATACAAGCAACTGCTGCAGCTCAATTCCAGAAAAATAAACGACCCAATCAAAAAATGGGCCAAAGAACTAAATAGACATTTCTCCAAAGAAGACATACAGATGGCTAACAAACACATGAAAAGATGCTCAACATCACTTACTATCAGAGAAATGCAAATCAAGACCACAATGAGGTACCATTTCACACCAGTCAGAATGGCTGTGATCCAAAAGTCTACCAGCAATAAATGCTGGAGAGAGTGTGGAGAAAAAGGAACCCTCTTACACTGTTGGTGGGAATGCAAACTAGTATAGCCACTGTGGAGAACAGTGTGGAGATTCTTTATAAAACTGGAAATAGAACTGCCTTATGACCCAGCAATCCCACTGCTGGGCATACACACCAAGGAAGCTAGAATTGAAAGACACGTGTGCCCCAATGTTCATCACAGTGCTGTTTATAATAGCCAGGACATAGAAGCAACCTAGATGTCCATCAGCAGATGAATGGATAAGAAAGTTGTGGTACATATACACAATGGAGTATTACTCAGCCATTAAAAAGAATACATTTGATTCAGTTCTAATGAGGTGGATGAAACTGGAGCCGGGTATACAGAGTGAAGTAAGCCAGAAAGAAAAACACCAATACAGTATACTAACACATATATATGGAATTTAGAAAGATGGTAATGATGACCCTGTATGCGAGACAGTAAAAGAGACGCAGATGTACAGAACAGAGTTTTTGACTCTGTGGGAGAGGGAGAGGGCGGGATGATTTGGGAGAATGGCATTGAAACATGTGTACTATCATATAAGAAACAAATCTCCAGTCCAGGTTCAATGCAGGATGCTTGGGGTTGGTGCACTGGCATAACCCATAGGGATGGTATGGGGAGGGAGGTGGGAGGGGGGTTCAGGAGTGGGAACTTATGTACATCCGTGGTGGATTCATGTTGATGTATGGCAAAACCAATACAGTATTGTAAAGTAAAAAAAAAATAAATAAAGAAATAAAATTAAAAAATAAAAAGAATCTGCAAGAACAAAAGATTGGCATTTCAGAATTGACCCTGTAATATATTGTAAAGTTTTTCTTAAATGGAAACTATCCAATATGACAGGATTTGTCTGCTTCATAAGCATTTGGACTTACAGAGCCATTTTTCTGTATCAAAAGAATCAAACTTCCCTGACATTTTTCAATATTCCTCAACAACCTCCTTTTGTTTACCTTTTGATATAAAGTAGCCACCAAAACAATTACTAAATTCATGTAACCTTGAAGTAACTTAATGAAGTAATTTAATGTCTTTTTGTATCATGGATAGAAGACAATTTTCATCTGAATCCCAAATCAATTATTTCTTTGTAACTCTTCCAATATCATCACAGAATAAACTACAGGATACAGATGATGATCAAGGGTAAGCAATTTGTTTTGTGTGTATAATATTGATCACTTCTCTAGACTTCTCTGTGTTGAAATTGCCATGTCTTGTGTCCTGGTATGGTTTTATTTCGCCCACATACAGAGGCAGCTACTTTGTGCTAGGCATGAAGAAGCTAAGTGGCGGGAAATTTTGGCTGTGTGCAAAGGTGATTTGTCATCCAGTACCAGCACTTCAATCTTGTAACATGGTAATTGCTTCTGTGCCCATTTCTTACCAAGTTATATGCTTTGTCTAAGGCTTCAAGGGCTGGAAACTGCTGCCCTTAGTATCTGCATGATGAAATTAGGAAATTAGTTTGGTAGGAGAAAATTGTTCAAATACAAAGCCGTAACAAATCATTTATTTTTCATTATTGCATCCCTACAGAGTAATTCTTATGCTTTCTATAATAATTTAATACTTCTTGATTTGAATTTACTTTCAGTAAGTACACCCAAATAATTCTCAAAGCTATACACATATTTCATCCTTTGCAGAGGATGAGATAATTGGATGGCATCACCAACTTGATGGACACGAGTTTGAGCAAGCTCCAGAAGTTGATGATGGACAGGTAAACCTGGCATGCTGCACTCCATGGGGTCACAAAAAGTCAGACATGACTGAGTGACTGAACAGAACTGATATACACATAGTAAATATCAGTAGGGAATCAAATACTTCAGATAATCAAATCTTTAAATTTTTATTTTTATGCTTTCCCTTTGATATTAAAATTAGGATGGAATCAAATTTGAATCTCACAATTATGGAATAGTTTGCTTTTTATAGAGGGAACAGAGAGAATCATGAGAGCCCAGAAAATTCTGTGATAGAATAAATTCTTCTTTATTCAGAATAAGAATGCTTACTTCCTTGAACAAAGTTTCCAAAATATAATCATTTCAGTAGAAAAATAAAAAAAATGGGAATAATAAGGTTAATATAAAAGACATAAAGAAAATTTAAGTTTATGCAAATTAAATAATGATATTTTGGGTGGTAATTTTATTGAGAATCATAAACTCTGAAGACCTAGCCCCTTGTGCAGATTTTCTAAATGTTTATATCTAATGCTGAAAGATGCAGTGTAGATGTTTGAGGTCAAAGATCCTGAAAGCACATATCCAGTTCCAGAAAAGATACATGGATGTTATACTTGTAGATAAATATCCATTGGTATGTACCATCTTTTAGCAGAATTTCACATAGGTAAAAATCTTCTCATAGGAAGCCACTGAACTAAAGCTCTGAAGGTGAAATTGTTGTTGATAGTTTTTGTATGAAAGTCATAAATAGTAACCAATTTTATACCCATCAGAACTTCATGGGTCAGGTTTTTATGTATCCTCAAAATCCTGTTGAATAATATCATGACCTTTTCTACTTTCTTTCTTTCATTGCATCTTCAGTGAAATAGTCTCTCTAAATACTTTGTATAAATATAGGAAGCACAGGATAACCTTGTACCACAGATTCATTTCCCTGGATTTTTCTGATACAGTCTCCATCTGACTTTTTATATGGTTGGAAACAGAGGAAGAAAATATCAAAAATGTTTAGTCTTTACAGTTGTATATTTCATTGATTAAAAAATACATATGGCTGTGAATATATGTTTTCCACATTGGTTTTAACAGTACATCTATTACCATTAAACTTCCCCCCCCCACACACAGTAAATGGACTTCTGTTAGAAGCATTCATTGTGAGGGTGTTTGCTGCTTTGATTTCCTTAAGGGACTAGGTTTCTTCTTTTAGCAAAATTTTGTTTTGAAAATTAAAAACAAATTATCTTCCTATCATATTTGGAGCTGAAAGAATATTGGGTTTGAGCACCAGAAGTATGATAAAGTTAATAGCTCATTCATAAGCAGATGGCACAGATTAAGAAAGACATTGTTATGAAATGCAGAAAACGGATTATTGCTGTTTTTATGTCAGTGTCTTTGGGAACTGACACATTGCAATACAGAAAGTATATCCAGCTCTCAAAAACGGATATTTCCTATTTAGTAAATATGATTTTTTTTCCCTTTTCTCATTTATTTTAACCCTTTGACATTACAGGGAGAATGCAGTGAAAGTTGGATCTGAAAATAATGATATATTAATACCTCTGGTTTCACATAGTAGTTGATATAAATGATGATGAAAATAAACATATAATAAGCAAAATATTTTAATATTATCAATTCATTTTTATTTTGAACAAGAATATTGTGACCTAAGGAGTAAAAACAATACATAGCTAATGACGTGTGTGTGTGTGTGTGTGTGTGTGTGTGTGTGCGCGCGCGCGCACGCACGCACATGCGCTCAGTCGCTCAGTCGAATTCAACTCTTTGCAACCCTATGGACTATAGCTGTCCAGGCTCCCCTGCTCATGGGATTCTCCAGGCAAAAATACTGAAGTGGGTTGTCATGCCATCCTCAGTTAATGACATAATATTCACTAATATCATGTATATGAACAGAAAACCAAATGCTGATAAATCACCACATTTCCTTAAGTGAGGATAAAACAATAATTTCTATGGAGACTAACCTACTCTTTTCTACTTCATTTTGAGTAGTAGAAAATCTACTTTGCCAAAGTCCAGGACAATGCTTGGTCCATTTTCACTAGTGACAGGAGTGGTTTGTTTAAATTATGTTGCATGTATATCAATATATATATGTGTATATATATCACTTATTTTTTAAAAATTTTTCCTGCATTCATAATTATGAAGCAATAACCTGATTTCAGTTCATCTTTCATCCATTCTCTGGTCAAGTCTGGGATCTGAAATTTGAATATTGCCCTTAGACCTGACCATCTTTCTCTGTTTAGATTAGATTGTCCCCATGTCTGTGGAGATGTAGAAAGACTAAGAACATTCATTCATCCTTACTGTGCATAGCTGGTCACATGGTCCAACCTGCCTCAAGGGCTCAGAAGAGAGAGCTGGAGATACTTAATGAGCATAAGCTAGGGCTGCTGCCACATACACCCAGACATGCCCTGAGATTTAGGGCCTAAATCATCAAAATAACAACCTAAAACCTCCCAGAGAAACAAAGAAAAACAAACAGACACACAAATAAAACAGCATCTAGAAATTAATGAATTTCAGATCGACAACAGATTTCTCTTCAGTATGATTTGTCTAGAACATAATGGAGCTATGCTTTTAAAGTTTTAAAGGAAATCATTTTCCATTTTGATTCTATACCAAATAAAACTATCAGTGTCTTCTGAGGGTAGAAAAAAGTCATTTTGAAATATGGAAGGAGTCAGATAGTTTATCTTCCAGTCATCTTTATTCCTTTATGTTTATTTTTTAATTTTTATTTTTTGTCAATATACACAAGCAAAAGGAGAGAAAAATGAAGGATGAGATCTAGGATTACAGGAAAACTACTTTCTATATAGTAGGAAGGAGATGGGATCCTCCATGAAAGAGGTGCCCTGGTCACATGGGACCAAGAAAATCAATTTTATGTTGAAGAAATAAACCAAGATAGGATGAACAAGTATGGTTATATATCTAAAAGGGGTACCCATCCTAATTTCACATTGAAAAATTTTAGATTTCTGAGAACAATTTTCTCCAGATAGCAGCAAAATGCTTTGCACCTAGAAAATCCATATAACAAGCAATTTGAAAATAAGTTAGTCACTCAGTCATGTCCGTCTCTTTGCGACCCCATGGACTGCAGCCTGCCCATCTCCTCTGCCCGTGTGATTCTTCAAGCAAGAATACTGGAGTCGGTGGCCATTTCCTTCTCCATTAGTTTTTCTCGACATGCACAGAGTGCACATGGGTGCTAACTCTGAGGTGTCCAAGACAGTTCCTAAACTGTGTACCCACAGGGCACAGAGTTTCTTGGTTTCTTTTTAACTTTGGACCATTAGCTACTGCAATTTCTAGTACAATTTATTCTCTGCTTCCACACATCCTCAAATCACTCTTGTCTATATGACACACTGAGGGTCTTGAGGACCTTCAGATGTTACTCTTAGGTTCTAGACAAGGTGCAGCATGAGGGTTTTGAGTTGTTCGAGCCTCATGAAACAGTACTAACCAGTAACCACACCCTTTTGGACAAGAGGCCATCAAAAGCTGTGTGAAGAATATCAAATCATCTCGAATTGACGCTTTGTTGTATCTTGGAGAAGTTTTTTAATTGTTTGTTGCCTCAGCTGGTTAGGCAAACCTTTCAACACGTGGAGATCCAGATGGTGAGGAAAGAGAGGGACCTGACCCAATGAAGGAAAATATCATTTAAGCTTGTTATTGAGTTTATTATTTTTCCAAGTGCTTGCTCTGTTTGTCATTGTTTGACACTGATCCAGAAGCAGGAAACCTCTTCAGTGTTAAACCTCTAACAAGAAACAAATAAACAACAATAATGAATACAAATAGCAGTACATTATTTCCTGTTTTTGAAATATTATGTTGCTAACATTGCATATAGATTTCAAAACTATAGACTTAGTTGATCTTTTCTGAGGTAATAGATATGAGAGGCAAAAAACTCCCTAAAATAGACATGGAACAGATCGAGAAATACAAAATAAGTTGGGAGAAGACACTGACAAGAATTGTCATTTAAAGACTTGGAAAGAAACACAAGTACTTTGAAATAGAATATGGTTTCTTTGAAAATGCTTTGTGATAGCACCATCTTGTGGCCAAGTTTAAAATAGCTTTCCAATGCAAATAAATCAAGGCTGTTTATTCCGGTTACAGCTTCCTATGAACTAATGTGTGTGTGTGTGTGTGTGTGTGTGTGTGTGTGCGCGTGTGTGTGTGTGTGTGCGCGCGCGCGCGTTTCGTCGCACTTAGTCCGTTGCGTCTGACTCTGCGGCCCCATGGACTCCAGAGAGTAGCCTGCCAGGCTCCTCTGTGGAATTTTCCAGGCAAGGATACTGGAACAGGGTGCCATTTCCTACTTCAGGGGATCTTCCCAACGCAGGGATAGAACTTGCGTTTCTTGAGTCTCCTGCATTGGCAGGCAGATTCTTTGCTACTAGTGCCTCCTGGGAAGCCCTTCCTAAAAATATTCTATCATAATAAACTTACACAACAATGTAGTTTTAAAATCGATTTTATTGTAATTTATAGAACTGGCTATGTGTTATCTCAAATCCAGAAAGTTTTTCATCATGTAAGTTATTCAGAAAGATCTTATTGTAATATTTAAGGTTAATTTATTACTCAAAAAAGTGTTTAATACCTTTAGAAACCAAGGTTATATTTGAACAAAGAAAAAGCCCGTTTATCATGCACTATATATAGGAATTCATTTAAAATCAGAGCTATTTCCACTTCAGTTCAGTTCAGTTGCTCAGTCTTGTCCTACTCTTTGTGGCCTCATGGACTGCAGCACGCCAGGCTTCCCTGTCCATCACCAACTTCCAGAACTTGCTCAAATTCATGTCCAAACAGTTGGTGATGCTGTCCAATCATCTCATCCTCTGTCGTCCCCTTCTCCTCCTGCCTTCAATCTTTCCCAGCATCAGGGTCTTTTCCAGGGAGTCAGCTCTTCTCATCAGGTGGTCAAAGTATTGGAGATTCAGCTTCAGCATCAGTCTTTCCAAGTGAAAATTCAGGATGAATTTCCTTTAGGATGGACTGGTTAGATCTTTGTAGTAAAATCTAAAATCAGGAAGATTGATTCTTCCAGCCCCATTCTTCTTTCTCAAGACTACTTTGATGTTTCAGGGCCTTTCTTTTTTCCATGAAATGTGAATTTTTTTGTTCTGTGAAAAAATGCCATTGGTCATTTGATGGGGATTTAATTGAATCTGTAGATTGCGTTTGGTAGTAAAGTCATTCTCACAATATTGATTCTTCCTACCCAGGAACATGGAATATCTCTCCATCTGTTTAATGCCATCTTTGATTTCTTTCATCAGTGTCTTATAATTTTCCATATACAGTTCTTTTGTCTCCTTAGGTAGGTTTATTCCTAGATATTTTATTCTTTTTGTTGCAATGGTGGGATTGATTCCTTAATTTCTCTTTCTGATTGTTCATTGTTAGTATATAGGAATGCAATTGATTTCTGTCTATTGATTTTGTATCCCATGACTGATAAATTCACTGATTAGCTCTAATAATTTTCTGATACTATCTTTAGGGTTTTATCTGTACAGTATCATGTCATCTGAAAACAGTAAGAGCTTTACTTCTTTTCTGATCTGGATTGTTTTCATTTATTTTTCTTCTCTGGTTGCTATAGCTGGGACTTCCAAAACTATGTTGAATAATAGTGATGAGAGTGGTCACTACTGTCTTTTTCCTGATCTTAGGGGAAACACTTTCAGTTTTTCGTCACTGGGAATAATGTTTACTGTGGGCTTATCATTTACGGCCTTTACTATTTTGAGGTATGTTCCTCCTATGCCCATTTTTTTTTTAAGTTTTAATCATAAATGGGTGCTGAATTTTGTCAAAGGCTTTTTCTGCATCTATAGAGATTATCATATGGTTTTTATCTTTCAATTTGTTAATATGGTGTTTCACATTGATTGATTTGCATATACTGAAGAATCCTTGCATCCCTGGAATAAATCCAACTCAATCATAATTTGTGAGCTTTTGCATCTATGTTCATCAGTGATATTGGCCTGTAGTTTTCTTTTTTGTGTGCTGTCTTTGGTTTTGTTATTAGGGTGATGGTGGCCTTGTAGAATGAGTTTGGAAGTGTTCCTTCCTGTACAATTTTTTGAAAGAGTTTTCAAATAGATAATAGCTCTTCTCTAAATGTTTGATAGAATTCACCTGTGAAGTCATCTGTCCTGGGCTTTTGTTATTTGGGGGATTTTTGATCACAGCTTCTAGTTCAGTGCTTGTAATTGGGCTGTTCATAATTTCTATTTCTTCCTGGTTCAGTCTTGGAAGATTGAACTTTTCTAAGAATATGTCCATTTCTTTCAGGTTATCCATTTTATTGCCATATAGTTGTTCATAATAGTCTCTTATAATCCTTTGTATTTCTGCATTGTCTGTTGTAACCTCTCCTTTTTCATTTTTCATTTTATTGATTTGATTCTTCTTTTTCTTGATGAGTCTGGCTAAATGTCTGACAATTTTTTTTTATCTTCTCAAAGAACTAGCTTTCAGTTTTATTGATCTTTACTACTGTTCCTTTCATTTCCTTTTCATTTATTTCTGCTCTGGTCTTCATGATTTCTTTCTTTCTTCTAATTTGGGGTTTCTTTTGTTCTTCTTTTTCCAGTTATTTTACGTGTAAATTAGATTGTCTATTTGATATTTTTCTTGTTTTCTGAGGTAGGATCTTATTGCTATAACCTTCCCTCTTACAATCACTTTTGCTGCTTCCCATAGGTTTCAAGTTCTCATGTTTTCATTGTCATTTGTTTCCAGGAGTCTTTTGATTTCCCTTTTGACTTCTTCAGTAACCTGTTCATTATTTAGAAATGTATTATTTAATCTCTATGTGTTTATGATTTTTACAGCTTTTTTCTTGTAATTGATATCTAGTACTTTGAATCTTGTCTACGTATTTAGGGAATCTCATGATTTATATAACTGGTTAAAAGAAATTGGCCATTGACACTGAAAATCCTGGAGACTTGCTTTCCCAGCATCCCTTGACACTGCATGATTTCTCCACCCCTTTGGGTTGGCTCTATGCTGCTTTGATTAAACACAAGCATAGACCATCTTTGGCTGGAAGCATCCATCTATTCCTCTAAGATGGCAACTTTGAGAGAACCATAGAGAAGTCCAAACAGATAAAATCCACATCTCATATCAGTAGCCTACCTGGGTTCCCATCAGTACCAACTTGCCCCCTGTTTTTCACTCTCATTTGTTACAGTCGTCTTAGATGAAGCTGCATGTATCACTTGGCAGATGTCACGGCACCATAACTGGATGCTACTCTGAGACTATCAGATATGAAGTGAGCGCATTTGCCATGCGAACCGCTATGGACAAAGATACTTCCCATCTCACATGCCACTCCACATTGTGCTCCTGTCACTGTTCCCTCAAGAGGCGAAGTCTTTTCCTTTCAACCTCCTTGATTCTGGCCCATGAAAACGTAGGCCACTAGAATAAGGAAGAGGAAGTCTACTGGGCTGGTGGTCTCTGCTTGCTTTCTCTTGGAACCCACTCTATGCTGTGAGGAGGCCTGGGAGAGGATCCCATGAAGAAGAAATGCTGGACCACAGTGTGACTGATGGACACATACTGAGTATTTCAGTCCAGCCATTTGCTCAGTTCCACCTGAAGCTCCACACATCCCTGCTGGGCTCCATCTGATCTGCTGATCCACAAAGCCAGGGGCTTGATTTGTGTCACTAACTTCCAGAATATCATCCAGTGGTGAATAGCAGGAGCAGTCCTACTATCTACCAGCTCTTTCCTTGGTACTGCAGAGACAACAGTGAATAAAATAAACACAATTCTGGTCACTTTTGAGTTGGAAGAAACAGAAAAAAAATTGAAGTGTAACAGTAAGCAGAAAATTTTAGTTTCGTATTGTGATAAATTTTATAGAATAATACACACATGCATATGTATATAAACAAAGGTAATGTGTATCACTGGGCTTCCTAGGTGGCTCGGTGGTCAAGAATCCACCTGCCAATTCAGGAGATCTGAATTTGATCCCTGGGTCAGGAAGATCCGTGGAGAAGGGAATGGCTACCCACTCTGGTATTCTTGCCTGGAGAATCCCATGGACAGAGGAGCCTAGTGGGCTGCAGTCCATTGGGTCACAGAGAGTTGGGCACAACTCTGAGGGACTAAGCACAATGTGTATCCGAGGTCATCTAATATTGACTGACTCAAGTGGAGTGGAAATTTAAGATGGGAAGATAATGATGAAATTTTCTGAAGAAATAACTAAGATATGAACGATGGAAGTAGCCAGCCATGTAACATCTTGAGTTCTAGACAGAAGGAACAGTAAACACAAAGCATCATAGATAAGAATTACCTTGACATATTTAAGGAGAAGAATGGAGCCCAGGAAACTAGCTAATAGTAGAGGGTTTGAAAGTATTTTAGATGGTAACACAGACATGGTCCTGTTTATGAACTCTGAAGGGACCTTAGACTTCACTGTATGAAAAGTTAAATCCCTTTACTTTTTTATGAAAAGTGAAAGATCAAAGGAAAGGGGTAACATGGGCTGATTTAGTTGCAATTTAATCAATGCCCATAATTTAATTTTAATGCCTTTTTTATTTTGGAATAATTCTAGAGCTACATATGTTGTAAAGATACTACAGAAAATCTTTGTGTGCTTCTATCCAAATTTTTTCATTAATATCTTATGTAACCATGGTTGTTTATGAAAATGATGTAACACTGGTACATTATTAATAAATAGACTTCAGACTTTCTTTAGATTTTGCCAAGTTTTCCATTGCATTTAGCTGTCATGCTCCTTTGTCTCTGTCTAATGTTCAGGTGACCTTCGACTCCTTTGTCCATTACTTACTTTGTTTCTCATGACCATGACAGTCTTAAGGAATGATTTATTGTTTCATTCTGGTTGGCACCTAGAGAATGGATTACAGGAACAGAAGAATGAAAGTGAGAAGAGCAGAAATATGTGATTGATGAGAGTCTTCCATTATCTTCAGAACCTGGTGTGTGTTTTACACTGGCAACACATATTAGCTGAAGTGCTCAACAGCCACACAGGACAGCATGGCTCTAAAATATGGGACTTGATATGCTCTAGAAACACCACTTTAGCAAACAAACAGTGAGCATCAACAAAAGCCAAACCCTTTGTTGAGTATGATATTATAAAAATATAGGTCACTTCCGGGTTAGTTAAAAAGGGTGGGTGCAGTGATTATTTTAGGATAGTTTACCAGTTCTTTGGGTATGCTCTACCAGTCCATCAGCACACGACAATAAGCCTTCCTGTATGGATAAGTTAACTGAGAGGAAAAAATTAGCATATGCTAGTATTCTCAAGCAAGATGTTATAGTTAGCTACTAAGTCACTTTAGTCATGTCTGACTCTGTGCGACCCCATAGGTGGCATCCCACCAGGCTCCACCATCCCTGGGATTCTCCAGGCAGGAACACTGGAGTGGGTTGCCATTGTTATAGCTAGAGCTGGTGCCAACATTGTAGTGAAGAAGAAAGGTGCAACATGTGAGCAGAAAATCAGGCTTCAGTGTCTACAGCTCCTGCTTGGTTTAAGGGACAGACTTTAAGATGGGATCCAAAGATGTGTAGGGAGATGAATGATCCAGGATTCAGATGGGCAATAGGGAAGAGTGCCTTCATATCCAGGGAGGGTGATAGTGACTGATCCACCAAGAGAAGAAAATCTAAAGTGGCAGCTTCAAAGCCTCCTTCTAAGAGCCTTCTTACATCAGTAATTATTAAGGACCACATCCCCTTCCACAAACCTTCTGCGTGTTCAGATTATCTCGATGGCTTTATTAGCAATTAAAGCTGAGACATTTAAGAATATTAAATAATTTAGTGAAAATTAGCAGCAAAACACCCATTACATTTTAGCATGTATTTTACGGCCAATAATTCTATTTTTCAAAATCACAGTGAGAAGAGTGGTCTTGCTTTACATCTTTGCAGATTTCTTGAATGAAGTCTTAAAGGAAGACAGCCAGACTCTCATGTTTGCTTCTTTCTTTACTACATTGGGATAAAGGGATCACACAGCCTCTGGAAAACTCCACAGGACACTTGAAAGAGAATAAAGGAGAAGGCAAATTGTTTCTCAGGATTATTTTGAAAATATTTTTGACCTTATGGGCCCACTGCAAAGGACCTCCAGAGTCCCTGAACCACACATTGAGACTCACAGGGCTAAGGAATCAAATGGTTGAGTTGATGGTTGTAGCTGCTGCTATTTCTGGTGAATGGGATGTTGGTAGAGGTAAATACAGAATCCTTCACTCCTTAGGCAAAGGCTTTATGTGTTTGAGGCTTCCCTGGTGGCTCAGATGATAGGCTGCTGGCATTGCAGGAGATCATGGGTTAGATCCCTGGATTGGAAAGATTACCTGGAGAAGGGAATGGCAAACCACTCCACTATTCTTGACTGAGAAATCCCATGGAATAAGAGCCTGGTGGGCTACAGTCTATGGGTCCACAAGGAGTCAGACACAACTGAGTGACTAACACTCACTTTTTTCCTGTTTCACTTCTGTTCACTCATTCAGTCATGTCTGACTCTTTGCAACACCATCAATCACAGCATGCCAGGTTTCCCTGTCCATCACTAACTCCCTGAGCTTGCTAAAACTCATGTCCATTGAGTCAGTAATGACATTCAACCATCTCATCCTCTGTTTTCCCCTTCTCCTGCCTTCAATCTTTCCCAACACCAGGGTCTTTTCCAGTGAGTCAGATCTTTGCATCAGGTGGCAAAAGTATTGGAGTTCCAGCATCAGTACTTCCAATGAATATTCAGAAATGATTTCCTTTAGGATTGACTGGTTTGATCTCCTTGCAGTCCAAGGGACTCTCAAAAGTCTTCTCCAACACCCCAGTTCAAAAGCATCAGTTCTCCAGTGCTAAGCTTTCTTTATGGTCCAACTTTCACATCCAAACATGACTACTGGAACAACCAGAGCTTTGAATAGACAGACCTTTGTTAGTTGCTTTTTCCTATGCTATCTAGGTTGGTCATAGCTTTTCTTCCAAGAAGCAAGTGTCTTCTAATTTCATGGCTGCAGTCACCATCTTCAGTGATTTTGGAGGCCAAAAAATAAAGTCTGTCACTGTTTCCATTGTTTCCCCGTCTATTTGCCATGAAGTGATGGGACAGGATACCATGATCTTCATTTTTAAATGTTGAGTTATAAACCAACTTATTCACTCTCCTCTTTCACTTTCATCAAGAGGCTATTCAGTTCTTCGTCACTTTCTGCCATAGGGTTGGTGTTATCTGCATTACTGAGGCTATTGATATTTCTCCCGGCAATCTTGATTCATTTGTGCTTCATCCAGCCTGGCATTTCGCATGATGTACTCTGCATGTAAGTTAAATAGACAGGGTAACCACAAACAGCCATTACATACTCATTCCCCAGTTTGGAACCAGTCCATTATCCCATGTCCAGTTCTAACTGTTGCTTCTTGATTTGCACGCAGCTTTCTCAGGAGGCAGGTTAAGGTGGTCTGGTCTTTATTAAAGCAGAAGTAGATTTTTTTTTTTCTGGAATTCTCTTGCGTTTTCTATGATCCAGAGGATGTTGGCAATTTGATCTCTGGTTCCTCTGCCTTTTCTAAATCCAGGTTGAACATCTGGAAGTTCTCAGTCCACGTACTGTTGAAGCCTAGCTTAGAGAATTTTGAGCGTTACTTTGCTAGCGTGTGAGATGAGTGCATTTTTGTAGTAGTTCAGCATTCTTTGGCGTTACCTTTCTTTAGATTTGGAATGAAAATTGACCTTTTCCAGTGCTGTGACCACTGCAAATTTTCCAAATTTTCTGGCATATTGAGTGCAGCAATTTAACAGCATCATCTTTCAGGATTTCAAATAGCTCAGCTGGAATTCCATCACCTCCACTAGCTTTGTTCATCATGTTTTTTTCTAGGGCCCACTTGACTTCATCCTCCAGGTTGTCTGGCTCTAGGTGAATGATCGCACCATCATGGTTGTTTGGGTCATTAATATCTCTTTTGTATAGCTTTTCTGTGTATACTTGCCACTTCTTCTTGATGTCTTCTTCTCTTAGGTCAATATCCTTTCTGTCCTTTATTGTGCCCATCTTTACATGAAATGTTTCCTTGGTATCTCTAATTTTCTTGAAGAGATTTCCAGTCTTTCTCATTCTATTGTTTTCCTCTATTTCTTTGCATTGATCACCCAGGAAGTCTTTCTTATCTCTCCCTGCTACTCGTTGGAACGCTGGATATTCCTTTTCTTCTTTGACTTTCACTTCTCTTCTATTCTCATTTATTTCTAAGGCCTGCTCAGACAACCATTTTTCCTTTCCACATTTCTTCTTCTTGGAGATGATTTTGATCACCATCTACTATACAATGTTATGAACCTCTGTCCGTAGTTCTTCAGCCACTCTATCAGGTCCAGTCCCTTGAATCTATTTGTCACTTCCACTGTATAATCATAAGGGGTTTGATTTAGGTCATACTGGAATGGTCTACTGCTTTTTCCTACTTTCATCAATTATATCTGACTTTTGCAATAAGGAGTTCATGATCTGTTTTCCCTGTTTTGCTACTAATATCTTTAAATACTGAAAGAAGAGAAAACACATCATATACCAAATGTGCCAACTTTGGTATTAGGGATTTGCATATACTTCAGCTTAAGTATTTCCTCTCAAAATCATGAATTGTACTTCCTCCTTCATTTTCATGTAGGAAGAAACTGAAGTTCAGAACTGTAAATAATTTGATTGTCATGCTCAACTAAGTAATAGCTGAGGTTGTCTCCAGAGACTACATATTCTTCCCATAACGTCCCTGCTCTCTTCTTAAGCAATAATTATAAAATACATCAACAATTATAAATCATGGGGAAATGAAGGAAAGTTGTGAACATAGTACAAATGAAAAAATTAAATGACTTGAAAAAAAGTCTGTGAGGAAATTACAAACGTGTCATAAGCCAAATGTAAGGAAAACAGATTTTTGTTTAATCTGCATGATAATAATTATAATCAAAATGCTGGCATTTTCTAAATAAAATGAGACTCTGTGGAGAGTCTTTTATGGGCTAGTGATTCCAGTAAATCACAGAGGAAAGGCAGATAGAGGTGCAAACTTTAGAATAAACAAGCTCTCTTTTAGATAAATTGATGGGAATGAGGAACCCAGAGACAGTCAGCTTGAGGCATGGCTGCTCAAAGACCTGACTTGTACAAAAAGTTGGGGAGCTGAGTATGACTGGAATCATTACAAGGACTTTCAGAATCAACTCTTTAGCTGATCATCTATGTAATTTAAATGAATTCTATTTCGGTAAATCTATAAATGTCTATAAACAGTGTTCATGAAGATTTTTTTTACATGAAATATAAGATTTCAAGTGTGTGGCCTATCTCATTTCACTATTCTTGCTGCCAGATTCACTTTATTTCTGCATAAAATGGTGACATCTTGGGTTATTGGGTTAGGTTTTCTTCGTAAATAACTCTGACACTCTCTTCTGATAGGCGATTCAGATTATTACTTATGAGAGCCATAAAGCTGCAGATGCATTTCATGCCATCAAAAATAAAATATCCATTGCTTTATGATTCATGATAAGTCAAGAAAGTTTAAATATTTTAGTGTTGTAATATATTTTGGCACTGTAAGTCACTTTCACAACTGACTGTGCAAGAAGTTATTAGCTGGTTGCCAATATTTTTTCAAATTTGAATCTACCTCCATGGCATTTGCCAGATAGTTTCTAAGCTTGAAGAATGAAAGGAATTGCTATAACGTATATAAGAATGAAAATACATCTAATGATATTTACAACTCAAATGAAACATGTCCATAATGCTGGGGCTTTTGTTTTCATATTATAACCACTCAGGACATGAAGATATAACTGTGTCACATTTTTATATCATCGTCATGAAATTCATTTATTCTCCAACTTGAAGATCAAATGATGGGCTAATAGAAGGCAGAGGAAATCTATCTGTGTTTATGTGGAACCAAGATAGAAATTCAGCTCTCAGGACAATGATAGCTCCTAGGGGTGGTTTGAGCCCCTTTATAGTGGTAGAAAATGTTCTGCTTGCAGACAAAGGGAATAATCAATTAAGTCACCATTTCTATTAGTTCCTACTGGTGCTACAAAAAATTACTACAATCTTTTCAGTTTTCAATTCAGTTCAGTTCAGTCGCTCAGTCATGTCGAACTCTTTACGACCCAAGGAACTGCAGCACATCAGGCCTCCCTGTCCATCACCAACTCCCAGAGTCCACCCAAACCCATGTCCATTGGGTTGGTGATGCCATCCAACCATCTCATCCTCTGTCGTCCCCTTCTCCTCCTGCCCTCAATCTTTCCCAGCATCAGGGTCTTTTCCAATGAGTCAGCTCTTCGCATCAGGTGGTCAAAGTATTGGAGTTTTAGCTTCAACATCAGTCCTTCCAAAGAACACCCAGGACTGATCTACTTTAGGATGGACTGGTTGGATCTCCGTGCAGTCCAAGGGACTCTCAAGAGTCTTATCCAACACCACAATTCAAAAACATCATTTCTTAGGCACTCAGCTTTCTTTATAGTCCAACTCTCACATCCATACATGACCACTGAAAAAATCATAGCCTTGACTAGACGGACATTTGTAGACAAAGTAATGTCTCTGGTTTTTAATATGCTGTCTAGGTTGGTCATAACTTTCCTTCCAAGGAGTAAGCGTTTTTTAATTTCATGGCTGCAATCACCATCTGCAGTGATTTTGGAGCCCAGAAAAATAAAATCAGCCACTATTTTCACTGTTTCCCCATCTATTTCCCATACAGCAATGGGATCAGATGCTATGACCTTAGTTTTCTGAATGTTGAGCTTTAAGCCAACTTTTTCACTCTCCTCTTTCACTTTCATCAACAGGCTCTTTTGTTCTTCTTCCCTTTTGCCATAAGGGTGGTGTCATCTACATATCTGAGGTTATTTATATTTCTCCTTGCATCTTGACTCCAGCTTGTGCTTCCTCCAGCCCAGTGTTTCTCATGATGTACTCTGCATATAGGTTAAATAAGTAAGGTGACAATATACAGCCTTGATGTACTCATTTTCCTATTAGGAACCAGTCTGTTGCTTCCTGACCTGCATACAGATTTCAAAAGAGGCAGGTCAGGTGGTCTGATATTCCCATCTCTTTCAGAATTTTTCACAGTCTGTTGTGATCCACACAGTCAAAGGCTTTGGCATAGTCAATAAAGCAGAATTAGATATTTTTTTGGAACTCTCTTGCTTTCTTGATGATACAGCAGATGTTGGCAATTTGATCTCTATACCCATTTGAATGCAGAGTTCCAAAGAATAGCAAGGAGAGATAAGAAAGCCTTCCTCAGTGATCAATGCAAAGAAATAGAGGAAAACAATAGAATGTGGAAGACTAAAGATCTCTTCAAGAAAATTAGAGATATGAAGGAAACATTTCATGCAAAGCTGTGCTCAATAAAGGACAGAAACAGTAGGGACCTAACAGAAGCAGAAGATATTAAGAAGAGGTGGCAAGAATACAGAGAAGAACTGTACAAAAAAGATCTTTATGATCCAGATAATCTTTTTGGCTTAAAATAGCACAAACTTCTTACCTGATAGTTCTGGAAGCCAGAAGTCCAAATGAGTCTTAAAAGAATAATATCAAGGTGTGTGTCTCTTGGCTAGGCTTTAGGGGAGAATCTACTTCCTGGCCTTTCCTTGTTGCTGGAAGCTGCCTGCTCTTGTTGGCTCCTGGCCTTTCTCTCCATCATCAAATGTATCATCCAACCTCTGCTTCCATCCCTTACCACCTCTTGCCTCCCTTTGATGAGGACCTCTATGATTACAGATGTTCCCTGGCTTATGGCTCCATTTAGGATTTTTTTCAGCTTTATGATGTTAAAGAAATATGCATTTGGAGGTAACAACGTTGTTGTTGATCAACAAAACTCGTGCTCAACTCTTTGTGACCCCCTAATCTATTGAACATCTCAGCTTAACCTTGCCTTCACAAGCTGTCAAGAATACTTATGTGAACCTACAGTTGGCCAAAATCATCTAATACAAACTTTGTCATAAAGTGTTGTTTGTCTCGTGAAGTTCATTGACTACCACACCAAAAATGAAGAACAGAATGCTGTATGTGTATAGAATGGGTTGTTCACCCTTGTGATGATGTGACTTACTGCTGCTGCCCGGCATCACAAGTCACTATCTTAATTCTTATCATTAGTCTGGATAAAGATAAAAATTCAAACAAGTCTGCCAAATAATTGATTCTTTCAAGTTGTAGTGGTGGGGAGAAGTCTCTTGAGCATGCCTTGGACTGCAAGAAGATCAAACAAGTCAATCCTAAAGGAAATCAACACTAAATATTTATTGGAAGGTCTGATGGTGAAGCTGAAGCTCCAATTCTTTGGCCACCTGATGCAAAGAGCTGACTTAGTGGAAAAGACCCTGATACTGGGAGATTGAAGCTGCAGGAGAAGAGGGTGACAGAGGATGATATGGTTGGATGGCATCACTAATTCAATGCATATAAATTTGAGAAATTCCAGGAGATAGTGAAGGACAGAGGAAACTGGCATACTGCAGTTTATTTTTGATTTACAACATTTGCAACTTACAATGGGCTTATCAGGACACAACATTATTATGACTCCAGGAAGGTTGGTGTATAAAACTTTTCTAGATTATTCAGAATAAACTCGCTATCTCAAATTTAATCAAATGTGCAACATTCTTTTGCCATATAATGTAACATAATTGCTAATTCTGGGGATTAGAATGCATACATCTCTGGAGTGCATTACTCTGTGTGTTACACCAAGGGGCTTAGTTATTAATTACAGGTATTTCCAGAGCCTACCAAAAATTTTTTGAATGCTTATTTTCTACCAGGTACTTTGTAATCATAAATTTTTCCCTCCAACAGCGTAGAGTCAAGCCTGTTATGACAAGTGTGATGAATAATTGTGATGCCATCTGGCAGTTCCGATACAGCCCCCTCATCCAGTTACCCTCCCTCTCTTCCAAGCAAGTGTTTCACATCTCCAGCTCTCTCTTCAAATCTCCACTAATCTCTCACCAATCAGCTAGTAATTCCACCTTCCATCTCATTATGAAAATCAAAATTGGAAAAGAACTCCAACAATTTTCTTCTATCACATCTATCCACCTACCATTCTTCTGCTCTGAGGTTTCAGGAGTTCATGATCTCTTCTTTGCCTTCTTTTACCAAAGACAAACTTGGTTCTTCCAAGTTTAATCTTTCCATGTGTGTACTGATTCCTGTGCTTTTAATTTTTTTCCCATCTCCTCAAAGACTTCATTTCAGTAATTTCACTAACTTTCTCCTGCACTGAACTAATCCTGTTAGCAAACAACCACGGTGTTATTTCTCTTCTCTTAAAACTAAAAGCTCTCTGTTGATCTGGTATTGCCCTCCAGCTATTAACTCATTTCTCCGCTTTCTTTATTGGTAATGTTCTTCAAAAAAATAGACATCTTCCTTTCTCTTTTCCAAATCTCTCTCAAATGTACTCCAGGTACTGTTTTATCCTCTCTGCTCTAGTGAAACTGCTTACATAAAAATATTGTTAATAACAGCTCATGCTGATATACAACTTGCTACATCCCAAGCATTTTATAAGACTGTTCAGCTGTTTTACTAACCCTTACAACAGCCTGAAATGTAGCTGTAAGAAGTGGATGAGGAATTAACAACCAAGCAGTCACCTCTGAAGTCCATCTAAACTCTATCATCTCTCTCAGGCACTAATAAATTCTACATTCTAAATCTAATAATCAAGTACTAATCTTTGTCTCCTCCAACCTATTAGCAGCATCATTTAACAAAGTGATTATTTCTTCTTTTCCAAAAGTCTTCTTCTACTGGCTTTGGGACTCCACAGTCCCCTGATTTTTCTTCTGCCTCTTTGGTTACCATTCTCAAGAGGAGCAGGGCAGATAAGCAGATGAAACATGGCTGGTTCCTTGCCTTTAAGCAGGTGATACTTAGCTATGTAGAAGGTAAGCTGGCACACCAGAATCTTTTTAGAGTGTCTTAAGAAAGATAAATTCAAAGTTTCATGGTGTTTAGAATCAAGAATTACTACTGCCCTGTGGGCATTTCCAAAGGGTGGTACTCAAGCTATCTTTTTAAAATAATTGAAATATAGTTGATTTGCAATGTTGTGCTAATTTCTAGTGTACAGCAAAGTGATTTAGTTATACATACATATTTTTTTCATATTACATCCCATAATGGTTTATCTCAAGGTGTCATATAGTTCCCTGGCTATGCAGAAAGACCTTGTTGTTTATCCATCCTGTAAATAATAGCTTACATCTGTTAATCCCAAACTTCCAATTCTTCCCTCTCTTCCCTTCCCTTACCAACCACAAGTCTGTGCTCTATGTCTGTGCTTAAGTTACATTTTGAAATATAAATAGAAAGCTGCCAGATTGAGAAGGTGCATAAGATTGTTCTAAGATAACTGAAAGCATTTGTCATCCTACAAACCTGAGGAGGTTTGAGAAACAATGTGATCAGTGTGGATATTTTTACATTCCCTTTTTATTTGTATATGAATTAGTACATCTGGAAATTAGGCTAAATTGCCAAAAGAAATAACAACATAGAACAAGGATACATTTCAACCACCTTCAGCCAAATGCACAGTAGATCCACACAGAGAACTTTTAATAAATATTGCCATCCAGCCTGCACTCAGAATGAATCTGGTATAATTTTTCTGGAGTGATACCTGGGCATGAGCATTCTTGTTGCCAGATTCCAATAGTAGCCAGATTTGAAAACCATAGTGCTAGAATATGAACCTGGCTGGAGAAGATGGGCTTGAAACTTAGTCTGGAAGCAAGGTGAAGACCAGAGTTAAGAACTTTTCAGTCTGTGCTAAAGAATTTGGACATTATCTTCCAAACCAAGTAAAGCAAAAGAAGGTTCTATGCAGGATCATGATGTGATAAAATGAGTATTTTCAGAAAAAAATAGAGAACGGTATGAGGTTGGGGGAATATGTATATATATAGTTGCAATAGCATAGGTATCTATGGCTGAGCCTCTTGTCTTAATTCTCCCTTCTCCAGGGAATCTTCTGGACCTAGGGGTTGAACCCAGGTTTCCCACATTGCAAGTAGATTCTTTACCATTTGAGCCACCAGGGAAGCCCCTTAATTCTCCCAGGACCTACCAGAATGTCCAACTCATTTGCCAAGAGGCTACATAAGGGAGACATTTAGGAAGTTAAATATGAAGGATGTGCTGATTGGCTGGACTGTGAAGGTAAAGGGTTCAAGATTTCTACTTTGTTTTAATGTAAAGACTCAAGATGTGTTTTATACTGTTTTAAATTTAAATTTGTAAGTTCTTGAAAAATTCTGCAAACAAGTAAGGCAACTAGGAGAGAAACATATCTGAGTGGTTTGAAGCAATCAACTTGCTTTTAGAGTTTCAGGATTGATTTTGTATTCAAGATAAATCTGTCCTGTAGTTTCTTACAAAATCACAAAGAGTCACAGCTTGAAACATGGATTAAATCCTACTGTGGTTTGATGACAGCATTTAAACCCTTTTTAAGAAAAAGAAGTGTGTATGCCAATTATAATTCAATATTTAAAAATGCATTACAACCATCAGAAAAAGGAAAAGAAAAAAGAAGGTTTTGGGAGGGTCTCAGCACAGTTCAGGAAGAAATGAGGCCACAAAGACAGAGGGCAGAAATGGGCTGGATTTTATATCAGCAGCCAGTAGGACTCACCCCACATGGGTCCTCTTGGTTGTTCCTCAAAGAGGTCCACGTTCTCACTTGAGTACCCCATTATGTTCTTGTTTATTATGCTTGGAACATTTTCCATCCAGAGTTCAGCACAGCTTTCTCAGTCCCTTTATTTCAGAGCCCTTCTCACATATTACCCAACCAGAATCATACTTTATACATCAAACTACACACCTTCCGTCAGTCATTCCATCCCCTTGCTCATCTGCCCCCCACACAACATCCATTACTACTTCTAAAAAATGGATTATTTCTAGAGAGAAGAGCATTGTGGGCACAGAATGAATGAATGATGGAAGGAATGAGGAAGGAAAGCTCCAAAAGTCTGTCTGATGAAACACTTATTTTTGAAGTCCAAAGGGCCAGGCTGAAGCATGGATGCTACCAACTCATCTCATAGTAGAGTAATAATAGATAATAAACAAGTAAGAATAACTTGGAAGTATATGAGTGTATTGATGCTGTAATAGAAACAATAAAAGTAAAACTGTTGCAAGTTAAATTTTCACAGGTTTTACTAACTCATCAGATGGCTCTGATAACATCGTAAGCATATTCTCAGTTTTTATTCCATGATCATTTCATTTGTGAGGGTGTTACCTTTCGAGTCACCATGAGAGAGGGACTTTAAGAGAGAAGATAGAAAATGTGAAGCTCCTGGAAGCTTGAAATCATATCTAATTGTTCACTATAGGATTCTTAGGAACTAGGATAATTTGAATTCAATAAATTCTTGCTGGATTCACTTATTAATAGTCTTTTTTATTTCCCCAAGAAACACCTATGTACAAGGCAGAGAAATGGACCCTGGTCACGAGGGTGAACTAAACAAGATGACTGTCCTCATCCAGCTCACAGTTTACTTGTTGTTCAGTCACTCAGTCGTGTCTGACTCTTTGCAACCCGATTGACTGTGGCACGCCAAGCTTCAATGTCCTTCAACATTTCCCAGAGCTTGCTTAAAACTCATGTCCAATGAGTCGGTGATGCCATCCAACTTTCTCATCCTCTGTCATCCCCTTTTTATCTTGTGTTCAATCTTTCCCACATCAGGGTCTTTTCAAATGAGTCAGCTCTTTGCATCAAGTGGCCAAAGCATTGTAACTTCAGCATCAGTGAATACTCTGCATTGATTTTCTTTAGGATTGCTGGTTGGATCTCGTTGCAGTCCAAGGGACTCTCAAGAGTCTTCTGCAACACCACAGTTCAAAAACATGAATTCTTCAACACAGCCTTCTTTATGGTCCAAGTCTCACATCCATTCATGACTACTGAAAAAAAAAAAAAAAATATATATATATATATATATATAGCTTTAACTAGATTAACCTTTGTCAGTAAAGTAATGTCTCTGCTTTTTAATACACAATCCAGGTTTGTCATAGCTTTTCTTCCAAGGAGTAAGTGCCTTTTAATTTTATAGCTGCAGTCACCATCTGCAGTGTTTTGGAGCCCAAGAAAATAAAGTCTATCACTGTTTACATTGTTTCTCCATCTATGCCATGAAGTGATGCGACCAGATGCCATGATCTTCGTTTTTTCAATGTTGAACTTTAAGCCAACTTTTTCACTCTCCTCTTTGATTTGGTCAAGAGGCTCTTTAGTTCATCTTTGCTTTTTACCATAAGGGTAGTGTCATCTGTGTATCTGAAGTTATTGATATTTCTCCTGGCAATCTTGATTCCAGCTTGTGCTTCATCCAGCTCAGCATTTTTCATTATACACTCTGCATATAAGTTAAATAAGCAGGGTGACAATATACAGCCTTGGTGTACTCCTTTCCCAATTTTGAACCAGTCCATTGTTCCACGTCTGGTTCTAACTGTTGCTTCTTTACCTGCATACAGGTTTCTCAGGAGCCAGGTAAGGTGGCCTGATACTCCCATCTCTTGAAGAATTTCCAGTTTATTGTGACAGTTTACTAGAGGCAGACAAATATTTAAACAAATTATTATGCAACCAATATGTCACACATGGTTATATAGTTTATGGTTTCAAACTAATGTAAGTCAAGCCAAACTCTCAGACATAAATGAACATTAAGTATTAAAACAATTCTTACAGATTTGGTTTCTGGAAATAATAATCAAATATATTAAGTTGGCTCAACAGCACTACTCTGGATTTGAAGTAGAAACAGACTCAGGACCATATGGAGGTAAAAATATATGATGTATTTCTGGTAGAGCTGCATTGGGGCATATAGGTCAGGATTGGACTTAGAGTCAGAACTGGGAATTCTCTGGTTCTTTCCTAGTCTAGACCTTGGATCTAACCAAGGGGAGGATGAGGATTGTTCTGACTTTGAGGATGCCAGAAAGTATAGCGTGGAGATGCAATGCCCTGGTGATGAAGTTTCCCTAGTGATGAAACACAGGTAATCAAAGCCTAAGCAGTGGGAGGGCTCCCCTTACAACAAACACCCCAGACTTGGTGACATATGTGTTTTCTCAATTTTTTGCCAATCTCTCCAGTTGGAAAAGTCACTTCTGGCAAAGAGACTATGAGTAGAAGGAAGGGTTGAATCTACTAGTCCAATTCATCCAAGAAGGCAGAAACCTCTATTTACTATCCTTCCTGAAAAGAATGAGCTAAAGAGGATGATTCTCCTTACATTATGGGTCACTTGCCATTTTAGGTTTAAATTATTTGCAAGATTTAAAGTTAACTTCCCTTTTAGCCCTCGTTATGATAGATATTCCTCCTATCAATGGATAAAGAAGCTTCGTTTGACGGATTACCTTATACCACTTACATATTACAGGCTTCTTAGTAAGTACCTGTTGATTAGGCTGATATTTTGACTAGTATTCAATGTGAGAATGATATTAGAATGAAGTTAGGTAATAATAGAATATTAGAATTTCAGTATACAAAAGACAAGTCTAGTGAGGGAGATGTATCTCCTACAGTCAGGGGTCTTTTGCTGCTGTTGCTGTTAAGTCGCTTCATTCGTGTCCAACTCTGTGCGACCCCATAGACAGAAGCCCACCAGGCTCCCCCATTTTTGGGATTCTCCAGGCAAGAACACTGGAGTGGGTTGCCATTTCCTTCTCCAATGCATGAAAGTGCAAAGTGAAAGTGAAGTCGCTCAGTAGTGTCTGATTCTTTAGCGACCCCATGGACTGAAGCCCACCAGGCTCCCCAGTCCATGGGACAGAGTGGATTTTCCAGGCAAGAGTACTGGAGTGGGGTGCCATTGCCTTCTCCACAGGGGTCTTTTGAATACTCTTTAATACCTAGCACATAGGGGCTTTCCTGGAGGTCCTGTTCTACTAATGCAGAGGGCTTGGGTTCCATCCCTGGTCAGGGAACTAGATCCCACATGCTGCAACCAAGTGTTCACATGCCACAACGGAAGACGCTGCATGTTACAACAAAGATCAAAGATCCTGCGTGCTGCAATTGAGACCTGGTGCAGCCAAGGAAATGAGTAAATATTTTAAAATAATACATAGCATGTAGGTAACTGGCCATGATATCATCTCAGGACCATCCTGGGGAAATTCCAACCTGTGGAAATTCTGTACTGTGTAACAGCATAAACTTTAAATTTGATTTCCTGCTTGTTTTACACTTCATTACAGTAAAATGTATTTTACACTAGTTATATCTACAAAAACTCATTTTCTCTGTCAAATGATGCATACAAGTTTGAATTACCACAATTGACTCTGGTCAAAGTTTTCTAATCACAACATATGTCAAAACAAATAAACACCATCAGGTAATCACATCTAGGCTTGACTTAGTTTTAGCTTTGGTTGAGCCTAGGTATAGTCAAAGGTAGCTTGACTAGCTTGGTCAGAGTCAAAGCTGTCAAGGCAACACTCTCAACTTGTCTTTTACACATGTCTTTTGCATTTTTACTGCCATAGTTTTTCCTACCTTCTCTAATTCTGTGTCTTACAATTATTTCATAGCATAATTCTGATGGAATTCTAGGTGTGTCTCCAGAAGAGATACTGCACCCTGAATCTTTCTTTTTACAAAGCATAACACTCTTTCACGTATTCCTTTAGTCTCTATCATTCAGAAATTAACCTGATAGATAGATAGATATTTTCCCCATAAGGGAGTAGCATCTGCATGAGTGGAGGAAAAAGAAAAAAAAAAAAAAACAAACATGTGTTTGAATAGGCATGAGCGTGTCTATTAGAACTTCAGATATAAGGACCAGGCTGGTGAGGGAGACATGTGCTAGTTAGGGATCCTTTTAATGCCCTTTGAAACATGACTTTGAGGTAACTGGCTGCATTATGCACCTGAGGACCATCCTGACACCAAATCCCTTCCTGCAGTAGAAGTTTCATTTCTCCTTTATGTGTTGTTGCAGTGACTCTCCAGCAGTATCTAAGATCTCTTAGCACCAGCATTCTGTCTCCTGCAATTGCCTATTGAGTCTAGACTGAACCAAACTTTGATGTCAGTTTTGCATCTGATTAAGATCTGATGCTCTCAAACTCCGCAGATACAAATTTGATTCCTGGTATCACCAATCATTTGTTATATCACTCAGGCAAGATTATCAGACCTTCTGTGATTTCCTTGTCTGCAAAATAGAAATAATAATAGTATCCATATACTTACATCATGCAGTGTCTGGTATAGATAATACACATCAGTTCAGTTCAGTCGCTCAGTCGTGTCCGACTCTTTGCGACCCCATGAATCGCAGCACGCCAGGCCTCCCTGTTCATCACCATCTCCCGGAGTTCACTCAGCCTCATGACCATCAAGTCAGTGATGCCATCCAGCCATCTCATCCTCTGTCATCCCCTTCTCCTCCTGCCCCCAATCCCTTCCAGCATCAGAGTCTTTTCCAATGAGACAACTCTTCGCATGAGGTGGCCAAAGTACTGGAGTTTCAGCTTTAGCATCATTTCTTCCAAAGAAATCCCAGGGTTGATCTCCTTCAGAATGGACTGGTTGGATCTCCTTGCAGTCCAAGGGACTCTCAAGAGTCTTCTCCAACACCACAGTTAAAAAGCATCAATTCTTCGGAGCTCAGACTTCTTCACAGTCCAACTCTCACATAATACATGACCACAGGAAAAACCATAGCCTTGACTAGAGGGACCTTCGTCAGCAAAGTAATGTCTCTGCTTTTGAATATACTATCTAGGTTGGTCATAACTTTTCTCCCAGGGAGTAAGCGTCTTTAAATTTCATGGCTGCAATCACCATCTGCAGTGATTTTGGAGCCCCAAAAAATTAAGTCTGACACTGTTTCTACTGTTTCCCCATCTATTTCCCATGAAGTGATGGGACCGGATGCCATGATCTTCGTTTCCTGAATGTTGAGCTTTAAGCCAACTTTTTCACTCTCCTCTTTCACTTTCATCAAGAGGCTTTTTAGTTCCTCTTCAATTTCTGCCATAAGTATGGTGTCATCTGCATATCAGAGGTTATTGATATTTCTCCCGGCAATCTTGATTCCAGCTTGTGTTTCTTCCAGTCCAGTGTTTCTCATGATGTACTCTGCATAGAAGTTAAATAAGCAGGGTGAAAATATGCAGCCTTGACGTACTCCTTTTCCTGTTTGGAACCAGTCTGTTGTTCCACGTTCAGTTCTAACTGTTGCTTCCTGACCTACATGCAGATTTCTCAAGAGGAAGGTTAGGTGGTCTCGTATTCCCATCTCTTTCAGAATTTTCCACAGTTTATTGTGATCCACACAGTCAAAGACTTTGGCATAGTCAATAAGGCAAAAATTGATGTTCTTCTGGAAGTCTCTTGCTTTTTCCATGATCCAACGGATGTTGGCAATTTAATCTCTGGTTCCTCTGCCTTTTCTAAAACCAGCTTGAACATCAGGGATTTCACAGTTCACATACTGCTGAAGCCTGGCTTGGAGAATTTTGAGCATTACTTTACTATTGTGTGAGATGAGTGCAATTGTGTGGTGGTTTGAGCATTCCTTGGCATTGCCTTTTTTTTGGGATTGGAATGAAAACACCTTTTCCAGTCCTGTGGCCACTGCTGAGTTTTCCAAATGTGCTGGCATATTGAGTGCAGCACTTTCACAGCATCATCTTTCAGGATTTGAAACAGCTCAACTGGAATTCCATCACCTCCACTAGCTTTGTTCATAGTGATGTTTTCTAAGGCCCACTTGACTTCACTTTCCAAGATGTCTGGCTCTAGATTAGTGATCACATCATCATGATTATCTGTGTCGTGAAGGTCATTTTTGTATATTTCTTCCATGTATTCTTGCCACTTCTTCTTAATACACATAACACATTGTAATTAACTGATTTTTTTTTTTTTCATCCTTCTGGTTTGACCTGAAATTCTGTCTCCTGGAAATGTTTTGCTGACCTCCAGACAAATTTGATTCCTTCCTTATATAGAATTTCATAACACAATCTACTTTCCTTCTTATAACTCATCATATTACATTGAATAAGCAAAATTAATGATGTTGAATTTTCAATTTTTTCCCCTAATTTCCCTCTGTGTGTTTTCATAATCAGTCCATGGGACTTTCCCTTTGATATTTCAATGAATTTTAGAGTAAGTCCCAGAACTTTGTTAATCATCTTTATTTTTTTTTCTTTAGTAAGAGATTTATTCTTTAGAGTTTTCATTATAATTTTAATTGGAGTATAGTTAGTTAATAATTAGCAATATTATATTTGTGGTGGGTATATAATGTAGTGATTCAGTATTTTTATAGATCATACTACATTAAAAGTTATTACAAGATAAGGGCTATAATTCCCTGTGCTATACAACATATCCTTGTTGCATATCTATTTTATACATAGCAATTTGAATCTCCTTTTCAAAAATTTTTATTTTATATTGTTGGAGTACTGTTTATTTAAAATTTGTGCTAGTCTTAATTATCTTCAGATAGTAAAATCTCTTTGATTACCTCTAGTCATAAAGCCATCAGTTTAGCAATCACTATATCCACTCTAAAATGTTTGTCTGTCAGTCGTATCTGACTCTTTGCAACTTCATGGACTGTTTTATTGCCTGCCAGGCTCCTCTGTCCATGGAATTCTCCAGGCAAGAATACTGGAGTGGCTTACCATTCCCTTCTCCAGGATGTCTTCTTGACCCAGGGATCAAACCTGGGTTTTCTGCACTGCAAGAGGACTTTTATTTATTTATTTTTACCATCTTAGCTATCACTGCGTAATGGTAATTTTAATAAATAAAATTCCATTTAGGGCTAAGACTTTTCTAACTTCCTGTTTGAATCTCTAAGAACAAGGGCACATAGTCCACTTCTTCCATCTTTCCTATCTAGTGTTTCTCTCTTAACTTTTGACGCAGAAGGTCTTTTTCCCTCCAGGGACAGAGTTTCAGGACAGTGGGAGGGCAGGGGATATACGACTGGAGAAGTCCCAATGGAAGGCTCCTCTTGTGACCATTCAGCCTCCATCGTTTCTAGACTGAATGAGTGTTTAATTTTAACCTTATTGCTTCCTCCAAGGAAGTCATCCATGGCAGTGTCTTCTCTTGATTTTGACTGTGGCTTCATTTGTGTTGGTACCTCAACTGAAAAGGAGATAAAAAGAGTTTCCTTTAGCATCCTGACACACGTACAACTACTTATTTGTTACTCACCTTTCCCATTCACACGTTTACTCATTTGGAGCAGCCATATCTATTACCCTATATACCATTGCATTGCTTCCTGTATTTCACGTACACAAAACAGGGATGTATATGTGAAGTGAAACAAAGTTGTGGATGGAAGCAGGTATGTTTGGTGTCATCTTTGCCACTCTTGACTGTCTGTTTATGCTTGTTATCTGATTCTGTATTAGAATGCAATACACTTCCAATATTACCAGTTTAATTTTGTAGTTCTTTATCTTCAGAAGAACCTAGTTTCCTAAAATTAACAGAGGAGTCACATGTTGGCAAAATAAATGCTTCCTCTGTTTCTGTTTAAGTCCAGATTCATATACATGTTCTTATATCTATGAACCGGGACTCAGATTGGGAGAGCATTTATAGAGCACATAAGTCTTTTCCAATTCACTCTCATTCTCCAGGATGAAATTCCTTCTTTTTAGTTCCAACCCAGTTCATCATAACTGTTTTTAGCAGATAGTTTAAGGGCTGTTGAAAGAGGTTCCCACAAGCACCTGCAACGCAGCACTTTAAGACTTCGAAAGGCAAACTCCAGAATTAAGAGAAGTTGCTGTCCAGTTTCTAACTTGTGTCTGACTCTTTTTGACCCCATGGACTGCAGCATATCAGGCTCCCCTGCTCTTTGCTCAGATTCATGTCCATTGAGTCAATGATCCTCTCTAACCATTTCATCCTCTGTCTCCCTCTTCTTTTGCCTTCAATCTTTCCCAGTTTCAGAATCTTTTCCAATGAGTCAGTTCTTAGCATCAGGTGGCCAAAATATTGGAGCTTCAGACTCAGCATCAGTCCTTCCAATGAATATTCAGGGTTGATTCCCTATAGGATTGAGTGGTTTGATCTGCTGTCTGAGGGACTCTCAAAAGCCTTCTCCAACACCCCAATTTGAAAGCATCAGCTCTTCAGTGCTCAGCCTGGAGAACCCCATGGAAGGTATGAAATAAAAAGAGACTCAATTCAAAGCTGATAATGGTGTTCTTATGCTAAATAACATGTGATTTATTTTACTTTCCTAAATACTTTTCTAAAGAGTGTCATGAGGAGATTCCTTGAGTGTTTCACAGCCACAGAACCCAGGATTCTTAGGATGTTAAACTGGCTGGTGGTCAGTGATAATTTGAGGCTCAAAGAGAATGCATAACTTTCCTGATCACAGCAGAAATCAGTGGCAAAGCAAACACTAGGGCCTGGGGCTCCATTGTTCTTTTGACTATCTATGATTACTTATTTGAGAATATTCCAGCAGCATTCTCAACAAATTAAAACACAGTGATTGAAAACAATAGTAAACCTTTATTAGCCTACATTATTTTTGAAGATGGGGATTGGGATTCTAAGGGCAGTATAGTTGGGTGGTTCTGGCTCAGAGTATTTAATGAGTTGAGATGCAGTTACAGTCAACTCCAGGCTTGACTGGGGCTGCAGGTACCACTTCCAAGATAGCTTCTCACAGGGAAGTTGATCAGAAGACTTAATCTCTTCCCAGCTGTTGATGAGAGGCCTCCATTCCTACTACCTGGAGCCCTCCATCAGTTCTCTTGAGTGTCGTTATCACGTGACAACCTGCTTCCACGGAGCAGTGATTAGAAAGCTTGTGAAGGTGTCTTTTAATCTTCCCAAGTGGCACTAGTAGTAAAGAATCTGCCTGTCAGTGTAGGAGATGTAGGAGATGAGGCTTTGATCCTTGGTTGAGAAGATCCCCTGGAGGAGGAAATGGCAACCCACTCCAGGATTCTTACCTGAGAAATCACATGGTCACAGGAAACTGGGGGGTAACAGTCCATGAGGCTACAAAGAGTCAGACATAACTGAGTGAATGAACACACAAAGGTGTCTTTAATGATCTATCGTCAGAAGTGACACCAATCATTTCTGCAACATCCTATTGTGTACAAAGATTGAAGGTGGGAGAAGGGGACGACAGAGGATGAGATGGTTAGATGGCACCACCGACTCAATGGACATGAGTTTGGGTAAACTCCAGGAGTTAGTGATGGACAGGGAGGCCTGGCGTGCTGTGGTCCATGGAGTCCCAAAGAGTTGGACACGACTGAGCGACTGAACCGAACTGAACTGATTGCTTACACAGGTCAGTTCTATTCAGTAAGAAAGGGATTACACGAGGTGTGAGTGCCAAGACACAGAATCACCTGGGGACTTTTTGAGGGGTGGCTACCACAACATATATAGGAACTTAGAGTCCTCTAAAGATCTTCAATGAAATATTGGGGAAAATTTTAATTAAAAAAATTACTGAATTATTTGGGGGGAAGAAATAAAGCCAATTTATATTATTTGTGATATAAGCTCACCAAATTAAAAGGTTTGCTTTTTCCAACTTGAATTGTTTGTCTTTATTGTCGTGTTCTCCTAGTCTCATATTTCTCAAATTTTACTGGGAATAAACATTCTAAAAATAGTTCTTGTTAGACTGTGAGCTTCAGTTTAGGAAATTTGTTTCTCTCTTCACCAACAACTAGCTTTTCCTCTCCAAGTGAAAAATCAGATTATCATTTTTTAATGTAAATAATACAGCAACCACATTCTCTAAAATATTATCATTCAACATTATCATTTAAATTTGTGCTTCCAATACTTTGAAAGCATTATCTTATCACAGAACTAATCCTTATTTATATGACTTTTAATATTCTATACAGCTTCACAGTCTTATCATGGGTCTTGTTAAAGAATAATACAAATTATTTAAGTTCTGTGGACATGAACCCCAATATTATAATGCTTCTAATTTTTTTAATAAAATGAACTAATGCATGTTTGAGTGCTGAACCATTATGAGAAATATTCACTAAAGGTTTGAGTGAAGCAATGAGATATGAAATTCTTGTTGTTTGGTCTCTCAGTAGCATCCAACAGTTTACGACCCAATGGATTGCAGCACACCAGTCTTCCCTGTTCTTCACTATCTCCCAGAGTTTGCACAAACTCATATCTACTGAGTCGATGATGCCATCCAATTATCTCATCCTTGTCACCCCCTTCTATGTGTATTTTAATTTCATCCTTTGTAGTTGATCAGTTTTCTAATAAAAAGACCTCAGAAGTAACCTATGTTCTGTTTTTTAGCTCATGAAAATGCAAATTGAAAAATTATTCTAACAATTTATTTCTATTAAGTCATTTGTTGTTTTCTCCTTTTCTTGAATAAACTTTTACAAGAGTTAAAACAGCTTTTTACCTATAAAGTCTTAAGCTTTTTGTGAAATAATAGTGCTCAAATTACTTAAATATATATTCATTTTCCTCTGCAACTCTACTCATGACTTTATTACATGCACATGAATATTTGTATTTTATTTCTCTTTCAGTGAATACAAATATAAATAAAATGGATGCTTATTTTGCATTGATGAAAAGTGCACAATGGATTATATATATATATATATATATTTGCATGATAAGAGAGTCAGACAAATGGATTTCCAAATGCTGATGCTGGAGGAGTCAAGTGTAATACCACCATCCTGGAAAGCTTTATTTATGAGTATTTGGCTCACAGGTGAAGTAGCAGAGGAAAGAGAAGTCTGTACCAGGGAACATGCTGACAGATGGCAGATATGCAGATTCCTTTCTTTCCAAAGGAAGTAGGAGGCTGGGCTAGAGCTGCAAGCCAGATACTAACACATTTTTTAATTTACTAAGGCCAATGAAAAAGACCCTGATGCTGGGAAAGATTGAAGGCAGGAGGAGAAGGGGACAATAGAGGACAAGATGGTTGGATGGTATCACCAACTCAATGGACATGAGTTGGACAAAGCTCCAGGAAATGGTGAAGGACAGGGGAGCCTGGCATGTTGCAGTCCATGGGCTCACAAAGAGTTGGATGTGACTAAACAAAAGCCAATACAATTTTATGGCTGTGGTGGGTAATATTTCTAGCTGCTGTAAGACAGTACTAAATGTATTCAAATATTAACTGAGATTGCTGAAGGTAAATAAACAGTTCAAGAAAAACAGAATGAAAATAAATTCACAGTACAACATTTAAAGAAATTGCATGGCAAAAATAGTTAAAGGAGGAAAGCTTTTCTTTTTTATTGAAGAATTGCTGGTTGACAATGCTGTGCTAACTTCTGCTGGACTGAGAAGTGATTCAGTTACACATATACATACATTTTTTATATTCTTTTCCATTAGAGTTTATCACAGGATATTAAATACAGTTCCCTGTGCTATACTGTAGGACTTTGTTTATCCACTGAGGGTGGAGGCTTTTCAATTACACCCTGGGGGCCATCTTTGTAGTAGATACATTTATATAAAATGTATATATATATATATATATATATATATATATATATATATATATATATATATATAATCATCTACAGTTTCCCTGGTGCCTCAGCAGTAAAGAATACACTTGCCAATGCAGAACATGTGGGTTCAAAACCTAGGTTAGGAACATCACAAGAAAGAAGTGGCAATTCACTCCAGTATTCTAGTCTGTTAAAGCCTATGGACAGAGGAGCCTGATGAGCTACAGTCCATGGAGACACAGAGTCAGACATGACTTAGCAACCCAGTTTTTCTGAGTCAGGTATTCAGGTATATGTTATAGATTGCAGTCATGTATGGATGTGGGAGTTGGACTATAAAGAAAGCTGAGTGCCGAAGAATTGATGCTTTTGAACTGTAGTGTTGGAGAAGACTCTTGAGAGTCTGCTGGACTGCAAGGAGATCCAACCAGTTCTTCCTAAAGGGGATCAGTCCTGGGTGTTCATTGGAAGGACTGATGTCTAAACTGAAACTCCAATACTTTGGCCACCTGATGCGAAGAGCTGACTCATTGGAAAAGACCCTGATGCTGGGAAAGATTGAGGGCAGGAGGAGAAGGGGACGACAGAGGATGAGATGGTTGGATGGCATCACTGACTCAATGGACATGGATTTGGGTGGACTCCGGCACTTGGTGATGCTGCAGTTCATGGGGTTGCAAACAGTCGGACACAGCTGAGCAACTGAACTGAACTGAACTGAACTGATACACTGATGATGGATACTGTGCTGATTATAAGCTATGGTCTCTGGATCTATCTCCACTCTCCTGCCCTCAGCTTTGTGATACTGAGTCCAGAATTCTGCAAACCACTCTTCTGATTTACCATCTGTCTCCCTGGTAAACTCTATTAATAGAAGCTGCTATAGAGAGGCTGGGAGGCTTGGGACTTCTTCCTTCCTCCTCCTTTGGGGGAAAGGGACTTCCATTCTCGTAGGAAACTTCATAGCAGTGTTTCCTCAGAGCAACCTCCCTCTCAGTGGTGAAGAATCTGTAAAATGATAATGCGGATCAGTGGTAAAGAAATTGCCTGCAATGCAGGAGACCTAGGTTTGATCCCTGGATAGTGAAGATTCCCTGGAGAAGGAAATGGCAAGCCACTGCAGTATTCTTGCCTGGAGAATTCTATAGAGGAGATTGGCAGGCTCCATGGAGTCACAAAGAGTCAGACAGGACTGAGGGACTAACACAACTTCGAGCACCAGCAGCCTCAGCAGCAGCGCCCTCTTCTGGCAGCATCTGAGTCCAACTTGCGCTGGAGAAGGGAAAGGCTACCCACTCCAGCTTGCAACCTTTCTATAAACAACACAGCAGGATTAATCTCAACGCAGCTCCCTTCACATGTCAGATCAGACGTCTGAGTCCCTGTCTCTGGGGTGCCTTCCCTAAACTTAGAGATGCCATCCAGAGCCAAGCACGGTGCTCTTCCCTCTGGGCATTGTCTCAGCAGCCCAGGGCCCCCTCCCCAGACTTCTAGGCTCAGTAACTTCAGCGTAAACATCTGCTTGTCCATATATAGACGTCACAGCTGCCTCCTGCAATTGACCCTTCCAAAGTAATTTCACTTTTTCCCTTTTTTAGTTGCCAATACTTTACACTGAGTTAATATGCTTAAAAATATCTCTCTGTTAAAATAAACCAATGTAATTTCTCTCTCCAGATTGGACTCTGATCCAGATACTTTACAGAAAACTCATAAATTTCATAGCCTTATTAGTTCAATCAAAGGTTGGAAAATGCAGTTCTCTTAGCCCACAAGTAGGAAATAAAGTTTTCTAAAATCTCAATAGTTAGATGATCTAGCTATTTTGTTAATAGTGATAGTTAAAGAATTATCAACAAAACAGGTTTTCAGGTGAGGGTGGTCTTCATTTATCCCCAAGAACTCCTTAAAAACAAACATGTACAACACCTAGTCCAGACTTCCTGCTGATTTTGCCAAACCTCTTACTTCTAACTGAATCCTCAACTGGCATCTCTATTAGCATTTTTAAAATGGGCTTCCCTGGCGGCTCAGATATAAATTGTCCACCAGCAATGTAGGTGGACAATCAGGTTCAGTCCCTGGGTTGGGAAGATCCCCTGGAGAAGGGGATGGCTACTCACCCCAGTATTCTTGCCTGGAGAATTCCATGGACAGAGGGACCTGGCTGGCTATAGTCTGTGGGGTTGCAAAGAGTCAGATTCGACTGGGCAACTAACACTTTCATTTTCTTTGCCATTGTTGTTCAGTGCTCAGTCGTGTCCAACTCTTTTCGACCCCATGCATTGCAGCATGCCAGGCTTCCTGTCCTTCACCAACACCTGGAGTTTGCTCAGACTTATGTCCATTGGGTCGGTGATGCCATCCTACCATCTTGTCTTCTGTTGTCCCGTTCGTCTCCTGCCCTTAATCTTTCCCAGCATTGGGGTCTTTTCCAATTAGTTGGCTCTTTGCCTCAGGGGGCCAGAGTACCAGAGCTTCCGCTGAGCATCAGTCTTTGCAATTAATATTCAGAGTTGATTTTCTTTAGGATTGATCAGTTTACTCTCCTTGCTGTTCAAGGGACTCTCAATTGTCTTCTCCAGCACCACAGTTCAAAAACATCAATTTTTAGATGCTCTTACATCAAATTTTATCTGAATGTTTGAGGCTAATTACTCACATAATTTCTTCCTTGTTTTCTCTGCTGTTAGCCCATTACATTATCCCCATTCAGGTCAACTACTTTTTCCCCCTTAATTCTCTTTCTAAAAATGTTCTATGGTTCTCTTCCCAGAATCCAGTCTCTCACTGTATACTACTCTCTGTTTTCTTTTGATTGTGACCTCTGCAAAGCTCACTGTATGATAAGCAAAATATACCTTTACTCTGTTTACAGAATGTTCATTATACTTTCTTGCCTTTAAAAAAATATATCTGTTTCATCCCTAATGATTCCACTTCATAGATCTCTAATTTGGGGGTTCCTTCTTGTCCAACACTCCAGTCAAGATGCTTCTCTGTGACCCACGTTCTAGATAAGCCAACTTTTCTGTGGTCCTAAATGCTGTTTTACAGTACTACGTATCCCATGTGCCTTCAAGTGTGGAGGAGTTTTATATTTTCCTTATAATTTTCTCTACTTCCAGAGAACTCCAGACTTTCAAATGCATGCATTGGAGGGAAACCTTGTTTGGTTTGCAATGTCTTCCATGGACCTCTAGTTTACTCCTCACATCCAATCTTCCATGATGTTTTACTTGCATTATTTCTGCCACTGTTATCATTGTTCCAATTCATTCTTCAGTCTTTACCAAGTTAATGTTTTTTCTTAAAGTGTGTAATTCTGTGTCACTTGGGTGCTTACAATCATTGAGGAGCTCTTCAGTGTAAACTCGAGGCTCTAAATTTCCATTTATCTTTCCAACCTCATCTGTCACAAAGCCTATCTACTTGACTGATATGGAACACTATTCCAAGACTACATCAACTTCTGAAATTAAAATAATATTTTTGGTTTACATTTCTAAAGTAAAAGGATATTTTCATGCCTTTAAGCAATAACAAATGTTGCTGAATGCCACTTTAATGAATGACCTCCTTTCATAAATTCGCTGGTTATGTTTTACCTAACAGTAAGGATTGACCTTTAGTAGAACTTTCCCATTTTCTCAATTCTGAATTAGGCAGTTTTTCCATATTTGTATATACTGTTGAGATAACTCTGTAGGATTTATCATTCTGTTTTAATTATCTTTCCACAAAACTGTAATATCTTTATAAGTAAGAATCTTCCAATGTATACTTCCAGTGTATACTTCCAGTGTCCATGGACCAATAAAAAGATTGACATATACTCATAACAACAAAAAAATAAATAATGAAAAAGCCAAATATTTCAGGCACAAATCCAAGAATCAGGGTGAACAACCTTCATAGGAATTTTCAAATAGCCATGAAGACTATCCAATTTGTATTTATAAAAATTCATATTCAATCACTGGCATTTACCCAATAACCAAGAAATATTCAAAGGCTGTGAATGAAAGTACTTTGTTGTTACATGCATGAAAAGCTGTTTAATCACATTTATTTATTTAAAGCACATTGAAACATTACTTTTTGTTTATCATATTGAAAATGTTTGAAAAACTAGGATAAATTTTGTGGGTCAAAAATATGGCTAATCAGTATGTTCACACATTTCTGTTGAGCGTATAAATCCATACAACATTTATGGTAAAATTTTTGCAATATCTAAAAAAACTACAAATGCACATACTATTTTTGCTAAATTACTCAATTTCCAAAGATATATTCTACAGATAAAGTTTTTCAGGTATAAAATGGATAGTTTACTAATATATAAGACTACAGTTTACTTCTAGTTTATTAATATTTAAGACAATATGGTTACTTAAGTAAATGGTATAGAATAAAAGAAATCTTGGTACACTATAGAGTACAAGGCACTTATGAAATATGTTTAAGAAACTTCTTGTGAACTGATAGAAAATTATCCACATTATAGTTAATGCATTAAAAGGGAGGTGTAGAACAAGTATAAAATATGCCATTCTTTGTATAGCTTGGACACTAAATAACTTGATTATGGTAAAGGTACTAACTGTTTATGCTATTTTGTATCCATGCAGCATGAATATTTTAACAAATAAGTCTTCCAATCTATGGGCTGTCTTTCCATTTATTTGTATCTTCTTTGATTTTTTTTTAAACAGTGTTTTGTAGTTTTTAGTGTACAAGCTTTTCAACTCCTTGATCAAGTTTATTCCTAAGCATTTCATCTTTTTCAGAGGCTTCAGCAAATGGAATTTTTTTCCCTAATTTTCTTGTGAATTGGTCCTGGCTGGTGTGTAAGAATGCAACTGATGTTTGATTTTGTATCCTGCAAAAATTTGATTACTAATTCTGTTTTTTTTTTCCTGGAGTCATTAGGGTCTTTTTTATTTTCTGTTTTAACAAATAAGATTATATCACCTATGAATAGACTCATTTTAATTGTTCTTTACAAATGTGCATGCCATTTATTACTTTTTTCTTATCGGATTGTTCTGGCTAGAACATGTAGCACTATGTTGAATAGAAGTGGTTACAGTCAGCATCCTTGCCTTGCTTCATACTTACAGGAAAAACTTTCAGTCTTTCCTCATAGAGTATGATGGTAGCTCCAAGATTTTCACATATGGATTTTATTATGTTCTGATTATTAAGTCCTATTACTAGTTTGTAGAGTGTTTTTATTACAAAAGTTCAATTTTATAAAAGATCAATATTATATTATAAAATATATATTATATTATAACAAATAACATATGTATATAAATATATAAAATAAAATATTCATCTATATAAATATACAATAAAATATAATACATGTTAAAATTTTAATATTGTATTTAATATTTAAATTTTAATATATAAAATATATTTAATATTTATATATTATATACATTATATATATAATATATAAAAGGTCAATATTATTTTATAGAAATATTATAAAAGGTGAATTTTAATTTTGTCAAAAACTTTTTCTGCATCTATTTAATATGATAATGTAGTTTTTTACCTTCCTTTTGTTACTGTGGTTTATTTCATTGATTGATTTTCATATATAGAACCATCCTTACCTTAGGTTTAAATCTCACCTGGTTATGATGTATAATCCTTTTATTCTTTTGTTAATTCCGTTTGCTAATATTTATTATCATTTTTGCAGGGGTCAAAATTCATCAGGGATGTTGGTTATTAGTTTTCTTGTTGTATTTTTGTCTGGTTCTTATGTAAGGGTAATGCTGGCCTCATAGAATGACTTTAAGAGTGTCTCCTCACCTTTCATGTTAATTCTTTTTAAAAAAGTTTGATAGAATTCCCTAATGAAACTACCTAGTATTTTCATTGTTGGAAGGTTTTGATTAATACTTCCATCTACCTAGTCATCAATCAGTCGAGATTTTTAATTTTTTCATGATTCATTACCCTTTGTAGGTTGTATATCTCTGGGAATTTATCTATTTCTCCTAAATAATCCAGTTTGTTGACATAATTATTCATAAAGGTTTATTTCAGTGGCATTATTTTTATTTCTGTTGTTGGGACCTAACAAATGCCATGATAGGCTTCAGGGACTAAGGTAGGACTCAAGGGAAAGTCATTGCCCAGTGAGGTCATCCACGTGGATGCCAGGACTTGTCTAATCAGTATACTCCCCGTAACCTGGTTTGAGTTTATCAGGACATAAAAGACATCCCCCTGCAGCCAATAGCCAATTAGTAAATACTAGGAAACTCCTGCAGCCAATCAGCCCTTGCCAACTCTCTGTTCTAAAACCTATAAATACTGCTGTAAATCTGGGCTCTGGGCTCCTTGCTCCACTCCACTGCATTGGATGTGGCGGGAGCCCTAGCTCGAGCTAGAAATAAAACCCCTTCATGCTTTTTCATTGCTGTGGATGTCTTATCCTCTCAGTTTTGGGGACTCGGACTCTGGGCATAACATTTGGGGCCTCATCCGTGATCCCTTTAACTGGGAAGAATAACACTCTCCCGGTAGAAGGGGTTTCCTCACTAGGAGGAAAGATATTTGAACACCAGTGTTAAGTCTGGTTAAGTCCAGCGTAAGGCTGAGGCCCAGCATATGCAATGGAAGGCAGCTGGCTCTTGTTAGGCCTAATCAGAGGTGAATTAGACGTCCTAGCCAATGTAAGACGGAGGCCCAGCATTCGTGCTGGAGGGCAGCTGGTTCTGTGAGGGATTGGGAAGGAACATCTCTCCCGACTCTGAATCTGGTGGGCAGTGGACGCCCTTCGGTGAGATAACATTGGGAAGCAAGACAACAGTAACCCAGGATAGACCTGATTCTGTGTTTTCGGCCGATATTTGTTTGTCTTCTGTCTGTCGCCTTTCTTTGTGTGCCAGCACCATTTTGTGTGTGTGTGTGTGTTCATTGTGAGCTCTGTCATTATGGGTCAAAGCTCTTCCACCCCTTTGTCCGTAATGACTGACCATGAAGATCGGGAGAGTCAGAAGAAGAAGCCAATACTCCAGGAATCCTCTTTATATCCTAGCCTGATTGACTTAGACACTGAAATCTCACCTTCCCCCATATATGCAGCCACCCTTGCCCCCGCAGTTACCGCAGGTGTCATCCATAGAACAAAAGAGGGACCCAGAACCCTTGGCTCCGCCATGGGAAGGGGGGGCCAGCCCAAGGAACTCGTGGAAGGACTTGAAAGGGCGGAGACTTGCCTGAGGATGGAAGCTGGGAGGCTCCTTTATCCACCATTCAGGCATTCCCTGTCTGGGTGGGGCCACCAAATCCTGGTGGGGAGTGAACATACCAGTACTGGCTGTTTTCTATGAGTGATTTATATAACTGGAAAACTCAAACCCCTTCTTTTTCCAAAAAACCCCAAGGTCTTATTGATCTCTTAGATTCTATCTTGTTTACTCACAATCCTACTTGGGATGATTGTCAGCAGCCATTGCAGGTGCTCTTCACCACGGAGGAACAGGAGCAAATTCTTCTGGAAGCACAAAAACATGTTCCAGGAGTGGATGGAAGACCCACCACGCAGCCCCACCTAGTCGAGGAGGGGTTTCCTTTGATGCGACTGAACTGAGATTTTGAACGCGCTGAAGGTAGGGAGCGTCTCCGAGTGTACCACCAGACTCTGATGGTTGGCCTCCGGGCAGCCGCCAGGAAACCAACGAATTTGTCTAAGGTAAATTTGATAAGGCAGGAGCCAAATGAGAGCCCAGCAGCCTTTTTAGAGAGGTTAATGGAGGCTTTCAGGCAGTATACGCCCATGGACCCTCAGGCTGATGAGGTACGTGCAGCAGTCTTGCTAGCCTTTGTTAATCAGGCAGCTCCAGATATCAGGAGGAAGTTACAGAGGATAGAGAGGCTGGGAGAACAGTCAATACAGGATCTGGTGAGGGCAGCTGAGAAAGTGTTTAATAACAGAGAGACCCCTGAGGAGAGGGAGGAACGAATTAGACGGGAGGAAAGGGAATTTAGAGCTAAGGAAAACCGAAGAAATCAGAAAGAGCTGGCTCAAATTTTCTTTGTGGGGACGAGACTGGGACCTGATTCCTGGAAGACTCGAGACACCCAGACAAAAGGAAGGGAGAAACCAGCCAGACGGACCCTAAAGAGAGACCAGTGCACCTATTGCAAAGAGCAAGGGCACTGGAAAAATGAGTGCCCCAAGAGAAACCTGAAAAAAAAGGACTGTAAGCCCTATATATAAAGAATGGGGGTTCTTGATGGCAGAGGGAAAAGAGATTAAGAATCTACCTGAAATACACAGACTCTTGGCAGTGGTCCACTTGCCCCGGGCGGTATCCATAGTACATGTCCCAGGACACCAGAAAAGAGAAGATGCCAGGGCCCAAGGCAACCATGCTGCTGATGCAGCAGCCCATGAGGTGGCCACTGGATACTGCCAAGCTCAGGTGCTGGCTGTAGGATTACCACCGCTGGGGATGGGGTCTCTCCCCCCAAGCCCCATATGCTCCCCCTCCGATTTAAGCTGGATGCAGGATAACACCAACCGCCCTGCAGGCAAGGACGGATGGTATTGGGACCAGGATGACAATCTGTTGCTTTCTGACGACCTGGGCAGACATCTCTGTACCCATTTACATCAAATCACCCATTGGGGAGGGAAAAAGACTTTGACACTTCTACAAGCAGTGCAGCTGCGGTTTCCCCGACAAAAGAAAACCATACAGGACATAGTCCGCACCTGCAAGGCCTGTCAGATGATGAGACTGGGAAAAGGACAGCACACGGGTGTAAGATACCAGGGGGAAAGGCCGGGACAGCATTGGGAGATAGATTTTACAGAGGTAAGGCCAGGCAAGTATGGCTATCGTTACCTGTTAGTTTTGGTTGATACATTTTCTGGGTGGGTAGAAGCTTACCCCACTAAAAAGGAGACAGCAATAATAGTGGCTAAGAAGCTCCTAGAAGAGATGATACCTAGGTTTGGGCTGCTGGCATCTATTGGCTCTGATAATGGACCTGCATTTGTGAGCAAAATTGTTAAGGGACTGGTCTCAGCCCTGGAGACCAAATGGAAGCTACATTGTGAGTACAGTCCCCAGAGCTCAGGACAAGTAGAAAGAATGAATCGGACCCTAAAAGAAACTTTAACAAAGCTGGCAATAGAGACTGGTGGGGACTGGGTAACCCTCTTTCCCTTTGTGCTTTTTCGGGCGTGCAATACCCCCTATAAACTAGGTTTAACTCCCTTTGAAATTGTATATGGAAGTCCACCCCCCATTTGTTCAGTGTTTGAGGGAAAGACTAAACCATCTCTCTCACTACGCACGTTCCAGCAAAAGATGCTGGCTTTAAGTAAAGTGCATAAACATATATGGTCATTGATACGAGAAGTTCATGAGGCCCAGAGTAAAGGAACAATCCCGTCCCATGATATGGGCCCGGGAAATTGGGTCTGGGTTAAGAGACACCAGTCAAGAACCTTAGAGCCAAGGTGGAAGGGCCCCTATGTTGTTCTCCTTACCACCCCCAATGCCCTAAAGGTGGACGGAATTGGACCCTGGTGCACTGCAACCATGTGTGTCATGCCACCCTAGAGGAACAAGAAAAGGCCTAAAAAGAATGGAAGGTGAAGCCTCATTCCACCAACCCCTTAAAAATGAAGCTCATCCACCAGCTGGCCCCAGACAAATTCCCCTGACACTCCTGTAGGTGGCTCTCCTTCTCCACTCTGGAATTGCTGGTGCTAACTCACATCAACCTGCTAAGATCACCTGGATGCTTTGTAATGGACTAACCTATGAGGTACTCAATTTGACTACTGGAATCCCCCAATACTTGGTGACCAGATTTATTCTTCGACCTTGGACCTTTGTAAAAAGAACATATCAGTACAGTTCAAGTGATGATGCTGAGACAACAATATCAGGCAATGTCTCAGAATGAAGAGGAGGATTCCTCTCCATGATCAAAGGACAGGGGGGAATGTTGGGACCTAACAAACGCCATGATAGGCTTCAGGGACTAAGGTAGGACTCAAGGGAAAGGCTGAGTCATTGCCCAGTGAGGTCATCCACGTGGATGCCAGGACTTGTCTAATCAGCATACTCCCCATAACATGGTTTGAGTTTATCAGGACATAAAAGACATCCCCCTGCAGCCAATAGCCAATTAGTAAATACCAGGAAATCCCTGCAGCCAATAAAGATTAGCCAATTAGTAAATACTAGGAAACTCCTGCAGCCAATCAGCCCTTGCCAACTCTCTGTTCTAAAACCTATAAATACTGCTGTAAATCTGGGCTCTGGGCTCCTTGCTCCACTCCACTGCATTGGATGTGGCGGGAGCCCTAGCTCAAGCTAGAAATAAAACCCCTTCATGCTTTTGCATTGCTGTGGATGTTTTATTCTCTCAGTTTTGGGGACTTGGACTCTGGTCATAACACTGTGACATCATTTTTAATGACTCCACTTTCATTCCTAATTTTAGATATTCAGGTTTTACCCTTTTTTCTTAGTCCAGCTAATGGTTTTTCAATTTTGTTGAGCTTTTCAAAAATCAGCTCTTGGATTTTCTGACTTTTTTCTATTTAAAAAATTTTTCTATTTACATCTGTTTTCATCTTTCTTTCTTTCTTTTCTTTTTTTCTTCCTGTATAGTTTGGGCTTAATTTGTTCTTCCTTTCATTATTCCTTGAGATGTAAGTTTAGGTTTTTGATTTGAGACTTTTTTTTAAATAGGAGTGTTTACTGCAATAAACTTCTCATATAGTACTGCCTTGTTGCAAACTGTAAATATGGTATATTTTGTACTTACTTTCATGCGTCTCCATATATTTTTCCTTTGTGGTTTCTTAACAAGTTTTATTTATTTTGGCTGTGTTGGGTCTTCCTTGCCATGCTGTCTTTTTTCTAGCTGTGGCATGCGGTGGCTACTCTAGCTGTGGTGTGTGCGTTACTCATTTCAGTGGCTTCTATTGTGGAACACAGTCTGAAGGGTGCACAGGCTTCAGTAGCTGTGGCTCCTGGGCTCTGGAGCACAGGCTCAGTATTTGTGGCTCATGGGCTTTAGTTGCTTCAAAGTGTGTGGAATCTTCCAGAATCAGGGATCAAACTCATGTCTCTTGCATTGGCAGGCAGATTCTTTACCACTGAGCCATCTGAGAAGCCCTGTTTGTGATTTTTTTTTTTTTTTTCCCTTAGAACCATTGGTTGTTAATAACTGTTAATTTTCACATTTTGTAGATTTTCTATTTTACTTCTGGTATTGATTTCTTGTTTTGGTTGGAGAAAATAGTTTGCATAATTTCAATCTTATTAAATTTGTTAAGTTTTTTTTGTGGTTTAATGCTTGGTCTATCTCAAAGAATGGTCCATGTACTCTTGAGAAGAATGTGTATTCTGCAATTGTTGGGTGGTGTTTTGTACATGTCTGTTAGGTCCAATTGGCTGGTATCTGTAATCACCTATTAGAGGAGATTTGCATGTTTTTACTGGGAGCTTTCCTAAAATGTGTCTGAGATATTGCAGCCTCATTGGCGTGGACAGAAATCGTGGTCCTACAGCACTGGCGACTGTCATATTGAGCTCAGTTCAGTTTAGTTACTCAGTCCTATCTGACACTTTGGAACTGCAGAGTGCCAGGATTCTCTGTCCATCACTAACTCCAAGAGCTTGCTCAAACTCATGTCCATTAAGTCAGTAATGTCATCCAGCCATCTCATCCTCTGTTGTCCCTTTATCCTCCTACCTTCAATCTTTCCCAGTATCAGGGTCTTTTTCAACGAGTGAGTTCTTTGCATCATTTTTTTTGTTGTTGTTAAAAAAAAAAAAAAAATGTCAGCTTCAGCGTTAGTCCTCCCAATGAATATAAAGAAGTGGTTTCCTTTAGGATTGACTGGTTTGACCTCTGGGCTGTCTAAGGGACTCTCAAGAGTCTTTTCCAACATCAGAGTTCAAAAACATCAATTCTTCTGTGTTCATATTTCTTTATGGTCCAATTCTCATGTCTATGCATGACTACTAGAAAAGAAGAAAAAAACAAAACAAAACAAAACAAAAAACATAGTTTTGACCAAATGGACACTTCTTGTTAAAGCAATGTCTCTGCTTTTGAATATGCTGTCTAGTTTTGTCATAGCTTTTCTTCCAAGGAGCAAGCGTCTTTTAATTTCATGATTTCAGTCAACATCTGCAGTGATTTTGAGCCCCCCAAAATAAAGTCTGTCACTGTTTCCATTGTTTCCCCATCTATTTGCCATGAAGTGATGGGACCAGATGCCATGATCTTTGTTTTTTTGAATGTTGTGTTTTAAGCCAGTTTTTCACTCTCCTCTTTCACTTTCATCAAGAGGCCTTTTAGTTCTTCTCTTGCTGCCAAAATAGTGGTGTCATCTGCTTATCTGAGGTTATTGATATTTCTCACAGCAATCTCAATTCAATCTTATGCTTCATCCAGCCTGGCATTTCATGTGATGTACTTTGCATATAAGTTAAACAAGCAGGGTGACAATATACAAACTTGACATACTCCTTTCCCAATATGGAACAAGTCTGTTGTGTCATATCCAGTTCTAAGTGTTGCTTCTTGACTTACATACAGATTTCTCAGGAGGCAGGTAAGATAGTCTGGTATACCCGTCTCTTGTAGAATTTTCCACAGTTTGTGGTGATCCACACAGTCAAAGGCTTTAGCATAGTCAATGAAACGGATGTTTTTCTGGACTTCTCTTGCTTTTTCAATGATCCAGTGGATCTTGGCAATTAAATTTCTGGTTCCTCTGACTTCTAAATCTAACTTGAACATCTGGAAACTCTTAGTTCACATACTCTTGAAGTCTAGTGTGGAGAATTTTGAGCATTACTTTGCTAGTGTGTTAGATAAGTGAATTCGTGTGGCAGTTTGAAAATTCTTTGGCATTGCCTTTCTGTGAGATTAGAATAAAAACTGACCTTTACCAAACCTGTGGCCACTGCTGAATTTTCCAAAAATGCTGGCATACTGAGTGCAACACTTTAACAGCATCATCTTTTAGGATTCGAAGTAGCTCAGCTGGAATTCCAACACCTCCACTAGCTTTGTTCATAGTGATGCTTCCTAAGGCCTGCTTGATTTCACATTCCAGAATGTCTGGCTCTAGGTGAGTGATCACACCATCGTGGTTATCTCGGTCATTAAGATCACTTTTGCAGTTTTTCCTGTGTATTCTTGCCACCTCCTCTAAATATCTTCTGCTCCTGTATGTCCATCATTGCATCACATCTTTCCTTAGAATCTCTAATTTTCTTGAAGAGGTCTCCAGTCTTTTCCATTCTATTGTTTTCCTCTTATTTCTTTGCACTGATCACTTAGGAAACCTTTCTTATCTCTCCTTGCTATTCTTTGAAACACTGCATTCAGATGGGTGTATCTTTCCTTTTCTCCTTTGCCATTTACTTCTCTTCTTTTCTCAGCTATTTGTAAGGCCTCCTCAAACAACCATTTTGCTTTTCCACATTTCTTCTTCTTGGGGATGGTTTTGATCACCACCTCCTATAAAATGTTACAAACCTTTGTTCATAGTTGTTCAGATAGTCTATGTATCAGATCTAATCCCTTGAATCTATTTGTAACTTCCACTATAAAATCAAAAGATATTTGATATAGGTCATACCTGAATGGTCTAGTGGTTTCCCTACTTTTTTTCAATTTAAGTGAATTTTTCTTTTTTTTTTTTTGATTCAATGTATTTTTATTTACTTAACTATTTTTTTAAAACACTAAACCTACTGCAACTTAGCAGAAATCCCAAGTCATATTTAATTTGTGAGTAATAAGGAGTAAAACATTTTTTGTAAGGTAGTAATTTCCAATCTTGATATTACAATAGTCTTAATTATTTCAACATATCTACTGAAGCTATCTAAACATTCTAAAAACAAACAAACAAACTAACAACCACAACAAAAAAAAAAACAACCTAATTCTGGTTTACATTATTCTTTAAAAAAAATACAGGAATGTGTACATAAATAAAGAATGCAAACTTTCAGATATTGAAGTGGTTTCATGAATATCTGAGGGCAAATTCTTTTTGTTTTGGAATACTATGTTATAGATCCACAATCTTTATCTGTCATTCCAACATTCAAAATTTCTGAAAACCAAAAGCTTTCAGCAAACCAAACATAATTGGCATGAAGATATGAAGATGCAAGTAAACTATAGGATGAATTCTTTCTTTCTTTCTTTTTTTTTAATTTTACAATATTGTATTGGTTTTGACATACATAGACATGAATATGCCATGGGTGTACATGTGTTCCCCATCCTGAAACCCCCTCCTACCTCCCTCCACATACCATCCCTCTGGATCATTCCAGTGCAACAGCCCTAAGTCCCCTGTATCATGCATCAAACCTGGACTAGCGACTCATTTCACATATGATAATATACATGTTTCAATGCCATTCTCCCAAATCATCCCACCCTCTCCCTCTCCCACAGAGTCCAAAAGACAGTTCTATGCATCTGTGTCTCTTTTGCTGTCTCGCATACAGGGTTAACGTTACCATCTTTCTAAATTCCATACATATGTGTTAGTATACAGTATTGGTGTTTTTCTTTCTGGCTTACTTCACTCTGTATAATAGGCTCCAGTTTCATCCACCTCATTAGAGCTGATTCAAATGTATTCTTTTTAATGGCTGAGTAATACTCCATTGTGTATATGTACCACAGCTTTCTTATCCATTCATCTGCTGATGCACATCTAGGTTGCTTCCATGTCCTGGCTATTATAATCAGTGCTGTGATGAACATTGGGATACATGTGTTTCATTCACTTCTGGTTTCCTTGGTGTGTATGCCCAGCAGTGGGATTGCTGGGTCATAAGACAGTTCTATGTCCAGTGTTTTAAGGAATCTCCAGACTGTTCTCCATAGTGGCTATACTAGTTTGCATTCCCACCAACAGTGTAATAGGGTTCTCTTTTCTCCACACCCTCTCCAGCATTTATTGCTTGCAGACTTTTGGATAGCAGCCATTCTGACTGGCATGAAATGTTACATCATTGTGGTTTTGATTTGCATTTCTCTGATAATGAGTGATGTTGAACATCTTTTCATGTGTTTGTTAGCCATCTGTATGTCTTCTTTGGAGAAATGCCTGTTTAATTCTTTGGCCCATTTTTTGATTGGGTCCTTTATTTTTCTGGAATTGAGCTGCAGGATTTGCTTGTATATTTTTGAGGTAAATTTTTTGTCGATTGCTTCATTTGCTGTTATTTTCTCTCATTCTGAAGCTGTCTTTTCACCTTGCTTATAGTTTCCTTTGTTGTGCAGAAGTTTTAAATTTTAATTTATGTCCCATTTGTTTATTTTTACTTTTATTTCCAATATTCTGGGAGGTAGGTCATAGAGGATTCTGCTGTGATTTATGTCAGAGGGTGTTTTGCCTATGTTCTCCTCTAGGAGTTTTATAGTTTTTGGTCTAACATTTAGATCGTTAATTCATTTTGAGTTTACTTTTGTGTATGCTGTTAGAAAGTGTTCCAGTTTCATTCTTTTACAAGTGGTTGACCAGAGTTCCAGCACCACTTGTTAAAGAGATTGTCTTTTCTCCACTGTATATTCTTGCCTCCTTTTTCAAAGGTAAGGTGTCCATAGATGTGTGGATTTATCTTTGGGCTTTCTATTTTATTCCATTGATCTATATTTCTGTCTTTGTGCCAGTACCATATTATCTTGATGACTGGCTTTGTAGTAGAGCTTGAAATCAGGCAGGTTGATTCCTCCAGTTCCATTCTTCTTTCTCAAGATTGCTTTGGCTATTCAAGGTTTTTTTTTGTATTTACATACAAATTGTGAAATTATTTGTTATAGCTCTGTGAAAAATACTATTGGTAATTTGATAGGGATTGCACTGAATCTATAGATTGCTTTGGGTGGTATACTCATATTCACTATATTGATTCTTCCAATCCATGAACATCGTATATTTCTCCATCTATTAGTGTCCTCTTTGATTTCTTTCACCAGTGTTTTATAGTTTTCTATATATAGGTCTTTTGTTTCTTTAGGTAGATATATTCCTAAGTATTTTATTCTTTTTGTTGCAATGGTGAATAGAACTGTTTCCTTAATTTCTCTTTCTATTTTCTCATTGTTAGTGTATAGGAATGGAAGGAATTTCTGTGTGTTGATTTTATATCCTGGAACTTTACTATATTCATTGATGAGCTCTAGTAATTTTCTGGTGGAATCTTTAGGGTTTTATATGTAGAGGATCATGTCATCTAAAAACAGAATTTTATTTCTTCATTTCCAATCTGGATTCCTTTACTTCTTTTTCTGCTCTGACTGCTGTGGCCAAAACTTCTAAAACTATGTTGAATAGTAGTGGTGATAGTGGGCACCCTTGTCTTGTTCATGACTTTAAGGGAAAAGCTTTCAATTTTTCACCATTAAGGATAATGTTTACTGTGGGTTTGTCATATATAGCTTTTATTATGTTGAGGTATGTTCCTTTTATTCCTGCTCTCTGGAGGTTTCTTTTACCATAAATAGATGTTGAATTTTTTCAAAGGCTTTCTCTGTGTCTATTGAGATAATCATATGGTTTTTATTTTTCAATTTGTTAATGTAGTGTATTACATTGATTGTTTTGCGGGTATTGAAGTATCCTTGTATCCCTGGGATAAAGCCCACTTGGTCATGATGTATGATCTTTTTAATGTGTTGCTGGATTCTGATTGCTAGAATTTTGTTAAGGATTTTTGCATCTATGTTCATCAGTGATATTGACCTATAGTTTTGTTTTCTTTGTTGTTGTTGTTGTTGTTTGGCATCTCTGTCAGGTTTTGGTATTAGGGTGATGGTAGCCTCATAGAATGAGTTTGGAAGTTTACCTTCCTCTGCAATTTTCTGGAAGAGTCTAAGTAGGATAGGTGTTAGCTCTTCTCAAAATTTTTGATAGAATTCAGCTGTGAAGCTGTCTGGTTCTGGGCTTTTGTTTGCTGGAAGATTTCTGATTACAGTTTCAATTTCCGTATTTGTGATGGGTCTGTTAAGATTTTCTATTTCTTCCTGGTTCAGTTTTGGAAAGTTGTACTTTTCTAAGAATTTGTCTATTTCTTCCAAGTTGTCCATTTTATTGGCATATGGTTGCTGATAGTAGTCCCTTATGATCCTTTGTATTTCTGTGTTGCCTGTTGTGATCTCTCCATTTTCATTTCTAATTTTATTAATTTCATTTTTCTCCCTTTGTTTCTTGATGAGTCTGGCTAATGGTTTGTCAGTTTTCTTTATCTTCTCAAAGAACCAGCTTTTGGCTTTGTTGATTTCTGCTATGGTCTCTTTTGTTTCTTTTGCATTTATTTGTGCCCTAATTTTTAAGATTTCTTTCCTTCTACTAATCCTGGGGTTCTTCATTTCTTCCTTTTCTAGTTTCTTTCAGTTCAGTTCAGTTCAGTTCAGTTCATTTCAGTCACTCAGTCATGTCTGACTCTTTGCAACCCCATGAATGGCAGCACTCCAGGCCTCCCTGTCTATCACCAACTCTCGGAGTTCACTCAAAGTCATGTACATAGAGTCGGGGATGCCATCCAGCCATCTTATCTTCTGTCATCCCCTTCTCCTCCTGCCCCCAATCCCTCCCAGTGTCAGTCTTTTCCAGTGAGTCAACTCTTTGCATGAGGTGGCCAAAGTACTGGAGTTTCAGCTTTAGCATCATTCCTTCCAAAGAAATCCCAGGGCTGATCTCCTTCAGAATGGACTAGTTGGATCTCCTTGCAGTCCAAGGGACTTTCAAGAGTCTTCTCCAATACCATAGTTCAAAACCATCTATTGTTCAGCACTCAGCTTTCTTCACAGTCCAACTCTCACAGCCATACACGACCACTGGAAAAACCATAGCCTTGACTAGACGGACCTTTGTTGACAAAGTAATGTCCTGCTTTTGACTATGCTATATAGGTTGGTCATTACTTTCCTTCTGTAGAATTAGGTTATTTATTTGAGGTTTTTCTTGTTTCTTGAGGTATTCCTGTATTGTTCCTCCCCTTACCACTGCTTTTACAGTGTCCCACAAGTTTTGGGTTGTTGTGTTTTCATTTTCATTCGTTTCTATGCATATTTTCATTTCTTCTGTGATTTGTTGGTTATTCAGCAGCGTGTTGTTCAGGCTACATATATTGGGCTTTTTAAAAGTTTTTCTCCTGTAATTGAGATCTAATCTTACTGCATTGTGGTCAGAAAAGATGCTTGGAATGATTTCAATTTTTTTGAATTTACCAAGGCTAGATTTATGGCCCAGGATGTGATCTATCCTGGAGAAGGTTCCATGTGCACTTAAGAAAAAGGTGAAATTCATTTTTTAGGGGTGAAATATCCTACAGATATCAATTAGGTCTAACGGGTCTATCGTATTATTTAAAGTTCGTGTTTCCTTGTTAATATTCTGTTTAGTTGATCTATCCATAGGTGTGAGTGGGGTATTAAAGTCTCCCACTATTATTGTGTTATTATTAATTTCCCCTTTCATACTTGTTAGCATTTGTCTTACATATTGTGGTACTCCTACGTTGGGTGCATATATATTTATAACTGTTATATCTTCTTCTTGGATTGATCCTTTGTTCATTATGTAGTGTCCTACTTTGTCTCTTTTCTCAGCCTTTGTTTTAAAGTCTATTTTATCTGATATGGGTATTGCTACTCCTTCTTTTGGTCTCTATTTGCATGAAATATCTTTTTCCAGCCCTTCACTTTCAGTCTGTATGTGTCCCTTGTTTAGAGGTGGGTCTCTTGTAGATAACATATATAGGGGTCTTGTTTTTGTATCCATTCAGCCAGGCTTTGTCTTTTGGTTGGGGCATTCAATTCATTTACATTTAAGGTAATTATTGATAAGTATGATCCCATTGCCATTTACTTTATTATTTTGGGTTCAAGTTTATACACTCTTTCTGTGTTTCCTGTCTAGAGAAGATCCTTTAGCATTTGTTGGAGAGCTAGTACGGTGGTGCTGAATTCTCTCAGGTTCTACTTGTCTGTAAAGCTTTTGATTTCTCCTTCACATTTGAATGAGATCCTTTCTGGGTACAGTAATCTGGGCTGTAGATTATTATTTTTTTCATCACTTTAAGTATGTCCTGCCATTCCCTCTTGGCCTGAAGAGTTTCTATTGAAAGATCAGCTGTTATCTTTATGGGAATCCCCTTGTGTGTTATTGGTTGTTTTTCCCTTGCTGCTTTTAATATTTGTTCTTTGTGTTTGATCTTTTTTAACTTGATTAACATGTTTCTTGGGGTGTTTCACCTTGGGTTTATCTTGTTTGGGACTCTCTGGGTTTCTTGCACTTGGGTGATTATTTCCTTCCCTAATTTAGGGATTTTCAACTATTATCTCCTCAAGTATTTTCTCATGGTCTTTCTTTTTGTCTTCTTCTGGGACTCCTGTGATTCGAATGTTGGGGCGGTTAACATTATCCCAGAGGTCTCTGAGGTTGTTCTCATTTCTTTTAATTTGTTTTTATTTTTTTCTCTCTGTTTCATTTATTTTTACCATTCTATGTTTTACCTCACTTATCCCATCTTCTGCCTCCGTTATTCTACTGGTGGTCCCCTCCAGAGTGTTTTTGATCACATTTACTCCATTATTCATTATATATTGACTCTTTTATTTCTTCTAGGTCCTTGTTAAACCTTTCTTGCATCTTCTCAATCCTTGTCTCCAGGCTATTTATCTGTAACTCCATTTTGTTTTCAGGATTTTGGATCACTTTCACTAGCATTATTCTGAATTCTTTATCAGATAAATTCCCTCCTCTTCCTCTTTTGTTTGGTTTGGGGGTCATTTATCCTGTTCCTTTACCTGCTGGGTATTTCTCTCCTCTTCATCTTGTTTATATTGCTGTGTATAGGGTGGTCTTTCTGTATTCTGGCATTCTGTGGTTCCTCTTTATTGTGGAGGTTCCTTGCTGTGGGTGGTGTTGGACGAGTGGCTCATCAAGGTTTCCTGGTTAGGGAAGCTTGTGTTGGTGTTCTGGTGGGTGGAGCTGGATTTCTTCTCTCTGGAGTGCAATGAAGTGTCCAGTAATAAGTTTTGAGATGTCAGTGGGTTTGGTGCGACTTTAGGCAGCCTGTATATTGAAGCTCAGGGCTATATTCCTGTGTTGCTGGAGAATTCGTGTGGTATGTCTTGTTCTGGAACTTGTTGGCCCTTAGGTGGTGCTTAGTTTCAATGTAGGTATGGAGGCGTTTGATGAGCTCCTGTTGATTAATGTTCCCTGGAGTCAGGAGTTCTCTGGTGTTCTCAGGATTTGGACGTAAGCATCCTGCCTCTGGTTTTCAGTCTTATACTTATAGTAGCTTCAAGACTTCTCCATCTGTACAGCACCAATGATAAAATATCTAGGTTAAAGATGAAAAGTTTCTCCACAGTGAGGGACACCCAGAGAGGTACACAGAGTTACATGGAGAAGAGAAGAAGGAGGAGGGAGATAGAGGTGACCAAGAGGATAAGTTCAGTTCAATTCAGTCCCTCAATCGTGTCCGTATTTGCAACCCCATGAATCGCAGCATGCCAGGCCTCCCTATCCATCACCAACTCCCGGAGTTTACTCAAACTGATGTGCATCGAGTCAATGATGCCATTCAGCCATTTCATCCTCTGTCGTCCCCTTCTCCTCCTGCTCCCAACACCTCCCAGCATCAGGGTCTTTTCCAATGAGTCACCTCTTCACATGAGGTGGCCAAAGTATTGGAGTTTCAGTTTTTTTCCAATGAACACCCAAGACTGATCTCCTTTAGAATGGACTAGTTGGATCTCCTTGCAGTCCAAGGGACTCTCAAGAGTCTTCTCCAACACCACAGTTCAAAAGCATCAGTTCTTCGGTGCTCAGCTTTTTTTCACAGTCCAACTCTCACATCCATACATGACCACTGGAAAAACCATAGCCTTGACTAGACGGTCCTTTGCTGGCAATGTCTCTGCTTTTGAATATGGTATCTAGGTTGGTCATAACTTTCCTTCCAAGGAGTAAGCGTCTTTTAATTTCATGGCTGCAATCACCATCTGTAGTGAATTTGGAGCCCGCAAAAATAAAGTCTCACACTGTTTACACCATTTCCCCATCTATTTCTCATGAAGTAATGGGGCCAGATGCCATGATCTTAGTTTTCTGAATGTTGAGCTTTAAGCCAACTTTTTCACTCTCCTTTTTCACTTTCATCAAGAGGCTGTTTAGTTCCTCTTCACTTTCTTCCATAAGCGTGGTGTCATCTGCATATCTGAGGTTATTGTTATTTCTCCTGGCAATCTTGATTCCAGAAGAGAAAAAGGGGGATCAAAAGAGGAGAGAACAATCTAGCCAGTAAGAACTTCCCTATGTGCTCCCCACAGTCTGGATCCCTCAGAGATGTTCACAGAGTTTCACAGAGAAGAGAAGAGGGAGAAAGGAGACAGAGGTGGCCAGGAGGATAAAAGGGGGAATCAAAAGGAGCGAGAAAGACCCAGCCAGTAATCAGTTGCCTCAGTGTTTTCCACAGCCTGGAACACAAAAAGAGATTCACAGAGTTCGGTAGAGAAGAGAAGAGGGAGGGGGAAGATAGAGGCAACCTCGTATAGAAAGGCAGAGTCCAAAGAGGGAGAGAGCAGTCAAGCCAGTAATCTCGCTCCCAAGTAAAAATGGGTACTGAAGATTGGGTTCTTAAAAAGGTACAAAATTGATAACAAATACCAAAAAGTAAAGATTAAAAATCTAGAGTAGAGGTTGGATTTGCAAAAACACAATATTAAAGAAAAAAACAAAGTCACAAAAATTATATATATATATATATATATATATATATATATATATATATATAAATATATAAAGTTTGCTATACAAAATAGGATCTTTTTGCAAAGTAATAGTAGGTTATAAAAATGAAAATTAAAGGAGTAATAGAACACTTAATTTTTTTTTTAATTTTAAAAATGGTAACAGTAAAAATATATCTAGGACTTTCTCTGCTGTTGTGGACAGTTCATTTTTAGATAGTTCCTTGATCCAGCTTGTACTTCTCAAGGTCTATAGGCTTCTTCCTATGTAGTCAGTACTAACTGCAGAGTTTTAATTCATTGTACCTGTCACTTCCACAGTGGTTCCCTCTGTTTATTTTTTTAGCTTCTTCTGTTTGCTGGTCTCTTCAGTGTCTAATTTCCACCCTGACACAAGGGGGTGGTGATGGTCACTTTTTTAGGCTCACTTGTTCAGCCGTGCTCTGGTGAGCGAGGAACCCTGCAAAAACATATCACTGGTGTGTGTGGGGAGTGCTCACAGTGTCTCGGCCACACTGGGTCTGTCCCCACTCATGGCATGTGTGCTTTCCCAGACTACACTGTTCATGCTCTAGGTTGCTCAGCTGGGAACTTTCTGAGGCGGGCCCTGAGTTGTAGGCACCTCCCAGGTCTAAGTTACTCAGGTTCAGGTTCTTGGGTACTCCACAGAGGCACAGACTTGGTTGGGCCAGTGTTTGTGCCCTTCCCAGGTCCAAGCAGCTCAGATGACCAGGTCCTTGGTGTGCATAGTCACCCCCAGTTGAAGGCTATGACTTATACCCTACCCCATCCCAGCTGCTCGGTTTTCTGGATGTACAACAGGTGCACCTTCTCATGTGTGCCGTATGTCTCTTCTGGGGAACTGATCTCTGGCTGCAAACCTCCTGGCGGATATCGACCATCCAAAATCCCAAGAAGTCTTAGTTAGCAAGGATGGCTGCTTGAAGTTTGGTAGAGGATTCTTCTCTTGGGCCATGATTGCCCACTTCCGGCTCTGGTTGCCCTCGCCTGCCTGTTTCCCATGAGGGATGGGCTGGGCCACAGCCGGCTACCTCTGCTCAGTCCTTTGTTCTGTGAGCAGACCTGCCCTCTTATGTTAGGGCTTTTTGCAGGATAGCTATCCCACAGTCTAGGTTGCTATCTTATGTTAGTTCTCTCACATTGCCCTAAAGGCATTCAGGCTTTGTCCTTACCCTAAGCAATGCAGCCCGTGCCTCTCTGTCTGGCCCCTGCTTGCTAGTGGCAAATGTGAACATCTGCACTGCTTCTCTGCTGGGAGTTGCCATTAGGCACATAATCTGTGGGGTTTAATTATTTATTTTTCCTCCCGGTTATGTTGCCCTCTGAGGTTCCAAGTCTCACCACAGACTTACCAGTTAGAGTGCTTCCTGGTGTTTGGAAAGTTCTCTCTTTTTTTAAGACTCCCTTCCCTGGATGGATCTCTGTCCCTACCTCTTTTGTCTCTCTTTTCATCTTTTATATTTTTTCCTACCTCCGTTCGAAGACAATGGGCTTCCTTAGTGGGTGCCTGATGTCCTCTGCCAGCATTCAGAAGTTGTTTTGTGGAATTTGCTCAGCATTCAAATGTTCTTTTGACGAATTTGTGGGGGAGAACGTGGTCTCCCCATCCTATTCCTCCACCATCTTAGGAAAGCCCCCCCTGAATTTTTCAATAAGGAGTTCATGATCTGAGCCACAGTCAGCTCCCAGTCTTGTTTTTGATGACTGTATAGAGCTTCTCCATTTTTGACTGTAAAGAATATAATCAGTCTGATTTCAGTATTGGCCATCTGGTGATGTCTATATGCAGAGTTTTCTCTTGCGTTGACGGAAGGTGGTGTTTGCTATGACCATTGCATTCTCTTGGCAAAATTCTATTAGCCTTTGCCCAGCTACATTTTGTACTCCAAGGCAAAATTTGCCTGTTACTCCAGGTATCTCCTACTTCCTACTTTCCATTCCAGTCCCTTATGATGAAAAGGACATTTTAATTTACTGTTAGTTGTAGAAGGTCTTATACATCTTCACAACCTTTCAATCTCTTTGGCATTAGTGGTTGGAGCATAGATTTGGATTACTGTGAGACTGATTGCCTTTGAGTGTTTGAGTGTCTCCTATGGAGGCATGGGACAGCTGTGGCCTGCTGCTGGGACCTTGACTCTGGTTGCAGCAGACGTTGGAGGAGCAGCATTTGAGCCCCACCATAGAGACATTCAGAAAACGAAGATCATGGCATCCGGCCCCATCACTTCATGGGAAATAGATGGGAAAAACCATGGAAACAGTGTCAGACTTTATTTTTGGGGGCTCCAAAATCACTACAGATGGTGACTGCAGCCATGAAATTAAAACATGCTTACTCCTTGGGAGAAAAGTTATGACAAAACTAGATAGCGTATTAAAAAGCAGAGACATTACTTTGCCAACAAAGAAAGGTCCATCTAGCCAAGGCTATGGTTTTTTTCCTGTATTCATGTATGGATGTGAGAGTTGGACTATAAAGAAAGTTGAGCACTGAATAACTGATGCTTTTGACCTGTAGTGTTCGAGAAGACTCTTGAGAGTCCCTTGGACTGCAAGGAGATCCAACCAGTCCATCCTAAAGGATATCAGTCCTGAATATTCCTTGGAAGGACTGATGTTGAAGCTGAAACTCCAATACTTTGGCCACCTGATGCAAAGAACTGACTCATTTGAAAAGAACCTGATGCTGGGTAAAATTGAAGGTTGGCGGAGAAAAGGACAACAGAGGATTAGATGGTTGGATGGCATCACTGACTCAATGGACATGGGTTTGAATAAAGTCCAGGAGTTGGTGATGGACAGGGAGGCCTGTCATACTACAGTCTGTGGGATCACAAAGAGTCAGACACGACTGAGTGACTGAACTGAACAGAACTGACAGAGACCCTGAGCAGACAACCAACAAACTGCAGAATAAGTATACCAGAAGTTGTCTCATTATTGCAAAAGTTCTAGGATCCACAGCAGATTTCCCAACCTGGGGATCTTACAAAGGGTCTGAGAGCCCTCATGGAATTTATCTTTGAAGACCAGTGTGATTTGATTAAAGAACTTTTACAGGCCTGGGGAAGCAGACTCTTGGAGGCCACAAACAAAATATTTTCACTAGGACCCAGCAGAAAGGAGCAGTGACCCCACAAGAGACTGAGCCCCACTTGCCTGTGGTGTCCAGTATTCTCCAGCAGAGGTGTGGGTTGACAGTGGCCTTCTGTGGGGTCAAGGGCACTGAATAAAATAGTCCTGGCATAAGTATTTTGCAAGGAGGTCCCCTTTACCCTACCATAGTCTGACCTCAGGCCAAACTATAGGGAGAGAAGACATCCCCGCCCATCAACAGAAAACTGGATGAAAGATTTACCGAGAATGGCCTCGTCCATCAGAGCCAAGACCCAGATTCCTGACAGCCAGTCCCTCCCATCAGGAAGTTTTCACAAGTCTCTTATCCTTATCCATCAGAGGAGAAACAGAATGGAAACCATAATTACTGAAAACTAAGCAAACTAATCACTTGGATCACAGCCTTGTTTAACTCAGTGAAACTATGCACCATTCCATGTAGGGCCACCCAAGACGGATGCATCATGGTGGAGAGTTCTGATGAAATGTGGTCCATTGGAGAAGGGAAGGGAAAACCACTTCTTTCCCTGAGAACCCGATGAACATTATGAAAAGGCAAAAAGTTTTGACACTGAAAGATGAACTCCCCAGATCAGTTCAGTTCAGTTCTGTCGCTCAGTCGTGTCCGACTCTTTGCGACCCCATGAATCGCAGCACGCCAGGTCTCCCTGTCCATCACCAATTCCCAGAGTTCACTCAGATTCACGTCCATCGAGTCAGTGATGCCATCTTGCCATCTCATCCTTGGTCGTCCCCTTCTCCTCCTGCCCCCAGCGCCTCCCAGCATCAGAGTCTTTTCCAATGAGTCAACTCTTTGCATGAGGTGGCCAAAGTACTGGAGTTTCAGCTTTAGCATCATTCTTTCTAAAGAAATCCTAGGGCTGATCTCCTTCAGAGTGGAATGGTTGGATCTCCTTGCAGTCCAAGGGACTCTCAAGAGTCTTCTCCAACACCACAGTTCAAAAGCATCAATTCTTTGGTGCTCAGCCTCCTTCACAGTCCAACTCTCACATCCATACATGACTACTGGAAAAAACATAGCCTTGACTAGACGGACCTTAGTAGGCAAAGTAATGTCTCTGCTTTTGAATATGCAATCTAGGTTGATCATAACTTTTCTTCCAAGGAGTAAGCGTCTTTTAATTTCATGGCTGCAGTCACCATCTGCAGTGATCTTGGAGACCCAAAAATTAAAGTCCGACACTGTCTCCACTGTTTCCCCATCTATTTTCCATGAAGTGATGGGACCGGATACCATGATCTTCATTTTCTGAATGTTGATCTTTAAGGCAACTTTTTCACTCTCCTCTTTCACTTTCATCAAGGGGCTTTTTAGTTCCTCTTCACTTTCTGCCATAAGCGTGGTGTCATCTGCATATCTGAGGTTATTGTTATTTCTCCCAGCAATCTTGATTCAAGCTTGTGTTTCTTCCAGTCCAGAGTTTCTCATGATGTACTCTGCATATAAGTTAAATAAGCAGGGTGACAATATACAGCCTTGATGTACTCCTTTTCCTATTTGGAACCAGTCTGTTGTTCCATGTCCAGTTCTAACTGTTGCTTCCTGACCTGCATGCAGATTTCTCAAGAGGCAGGTCAGGTGGTCTGGTGTTCCCATCTCTTGAAGAATTTTCCACAGTTGATTGTAATCCACACAGTCAAAGGCTTTGGCATAGTTAGTAAAGCAGACATAGATATTTTTTTCTGGAATTCTCTTACTTTTTCTATGATCCAGCTGATGTTGGCTATTTGATCTCTGGTTCCTCTGCCTTTTCTAAAACCAGCTTGAACATCTGGAAGTTCACGGTTCACATATTGCTGAAGCCTGGCTTGGAGAATTTTGAGCATTACTTTACTAGTATGTGAGATGAGTGCAATTGTGTGGTAGTTTGAGCATTCTTTGGCATTGCCTTTCTTTGGGATTGGAATGAAAACTGACCTTTGCCAGTCCTGTGGCCTCTGCTGAGTTTTACAAATGTGCTGGCATATTGAGTGCAGCACTTTCACAACATCATTTTTCAGGATTTGAAACAGCTCAGCTGGAATGCCATCACCTCCACTAGTTTCGTTCATAGTGATACTTCCTAAAGCACACTTGATCAGTAGGTGCCTAATATGCTACTGGAGAAGAGTGAAGAAATAACTCCAGAAAGAATGAAGAGATGGAGCCAAAGTGAAACCAACATCCAGTTGTGAATGTAACTGGTGATGGAAGTAAAGTCTCATTCTATAAAGAACAATATTCCATAGGAACCTAGAATGTTAGGTCGATGAATCAAGGTAAATTGGAAGTTGTCAAACAGATGATGGGAATAGTGAACATTGACATTTTAGGAATCAGTGAACAAAAATGGACCAGAATGGGAAAATTTAATTTGGATGACCATTATATCTACTACTGTGGGCAACAATCCCTTAGAAGAAATGGAGTAGCCCTCATAGTAAACAAGAGTCTGAAATGCAGTATTTGAGTGCAATCTCAAAAACAACAGAATGATTTCTGTTCATTTCCAAGTTTCCATATATGGCTGCAGATTTTGGTACTAGGCTTATGTCTGTTCTCAGAGACACCCAGCCTGGCACCATGCCCTGATGATGTTTCAGTTCAGTTCAGTCGCATCTGACTCTTTGCGACTGTTTGTGACCCCATGAATCGCAGCACACCAGGCCTCCCTGTCCATCACCAACTCCCAGAGTTCACTCAGCCTCACGTCCATCGAGTCAGTGTTGCCATCCAGCCACTTCATCCTCTGCCGTCCCCTTCTCCTCCTGCCCCCAATCCCTCCCAGCATCAGAGTCTTTTCTAATGAGTCAACTCTTCTCATGAGGTGGCCAAAGTACTGGAGTTTCAGTTTTAGCATCATTCCTTCCAAAGAAATCCCAGGGCTGATATCCTTCAGAATGGACTGGTTGGATCTCCTTGCAGTCCAAGGGACTCTCAAGAGTCTTCTCCAACACCACAATTCAAAAGCATCTTGGATACCCTCAAAGCAAGGCAGACACTAGTCCTTCACCAGCCCCTATAAAAGTAAGTCTGATGGGTGTGCTACTCCTCTCCCTTCACGTGGAGAAGATGGGAGCTGGAGATCTCAACCTTGTGAGACAATACAATAATATATGTTGGTCTTTTCCCAGTTCCTGTCACAGGGCCTCAGAAAACCTTGTCATTTCCTGGGTAACAAGAGTGTGTTTTGTTCTAAGGGGCGCCAAGTGCTTCTAGGTTGGGAATCACATCCACAATGGAATGTGACACACCCCAACTTCAAGGGGACTGAAGTAACTGCAATTAGGATCCTCTCAGACCTCGCCCTATGTAATTCTTCATCTGGCTGTTCATCAGCGTTTTTCTCATACCCTTTAATAAACTGGTTAAAGTATTTCCCTGAGTTCTGCGAGCTACTCTAGCAGATTAACTGAATCTGAGAAGTTCATGGTGAGGTAGAAGTTGTTAGGCAGTCAGTGTAGGTCACAGCCTTGGTTCTTTTTCTAATTTTAATTCTCTCACATAGACGTTTTACTCCACTAGCCTAAAGCTGCATTTGTTTCAGTTTCCAGGCATTCAGAAGAATGCCTCCCTTGTCTGAAGGATCATAAAACATTCAGACCCAGGACAAGACAATCATTAACTGCTGTCCAGTTTATCAAGGAGAAAAACTCCAGGTGGACCATTAGCTCCTAAACATACATTTGTTCCCTAAATAATGGTCTGGGATCTTAAGAAAGGGTCAAGGGATGGCACTGCTATATCTGGAGAAGACGAGAAACTGGGGGATACAAAAAAGCCATAAAAATGACAAATTGGACCTTGCAACATTTAAACCAATTGGTGAGAAATTACATGCATGTGGCCCTGAGCCAACCAAAAATAAACAGATCAATTCTAATAAAGGTATAAACTGTTATTATTCGTGCCTTTTGGGGGCTCTTCACCCCCTTTCAGTGTCTATGTCGAAAGCTTTGTATCTATCCTTCAAAATAAGCTTTGCCTGTATGAGTGTGAGTTTGCAAAGTTCAATATTCAGCTCCGTGAACAAGAACAGAGTTTACCGTTTCAGTGGGAGCTTCCAATTTCATCTGATGCTGTATCTCCAGGTAGATGGAGTCAGAACTGAGTTAAATTGTAAGACACCTAAGTGGTTCCTAGAGATCTGCTTGATGGGGGTGGGGGTGAGAGCGTCCATATGTTTGGTGATGAGACGTGTCAGAAATGAAGTCTTCTGTGTGAGGAGTAGACAGACTCATGGAGAAGAAAGAATCACAAGGGAAGAACTGGGACGGTTTTCATTTTACTCCCAAGCACTTGGAACAGCACAGGGAGGGGGTACAGGAGGAAATCTGATGAGAGAAGAATGTGTCACAATTTTGTAACCAGCTTCAGTGTGGTTGGCTTTGTCCTCACCTGGGATGCAGGTTTGTAAAGTTTTTTTTTTGTCATTAGTTGTTAAATCTGTGTCTCTTTGTGGGGGAGGAGGATCTGTCCTTTCCTAGTCTGTCATTTTCCTGACATCACTCTGCTCCATGTTTTTAACTTGGTATTTTTAAAGATACTTCACAGAGTTTTTAGGCTTACATGAGAAAAGGTCTGTGAGTCCTTGGAAAGGCTGGAGCACTGCAGGCAATTATTGCAGAAGCCTTGGGCGCTGGCCAGTGAGTTTTTGTTTCCTCTGTGTTCTTATATCAGCTTTATCCTGTTTAATTTTACCTGCTTTATTCTTTTTTTACAAAGCTGTTTTAGACTGAGATATTTATTCGGCTACTTGGGGTCATGGGTGCAGTGTGTGGGTTCCAGAGGACATGGACTTCAATAGTTGCATTACTCAGCCTTAGTTGCACCTTGGCATGTGGAATCTTAGTTCCTGGACAGGGATTGAATCCACATCCCCTGTGTTGCAAGCAGACACTTAACCACTGAACTACCAGAGGAAGTCCTGTCCCTTGCTTTATATTTTGTAGCTGCATTTTAGCTTTCTCAATATAGAAGAAAAATTGTTCCTGATAATCCCCTAGTAAAATTGTATAGCACATCCAACATTGAAGAGAAAATGGTTTCCTTCCCTAATGTGCTAATCTTAATTTTTTAGTGAAAAAAACTTATTAGTATAACTTGGGTCCATGTTTACCCCTGGAACAATCAACTGTGGCCACATGGCAGGTCCCATGCAATGATACAGAGAGAAAAATTATGACAGCAGATTCTAGAAATTGGATGCCTGTCAATTCATTGGGGGCCTATTTTTCATTTTCCAAAGTTATGTTATTTAGTGTTTATTTAATTGAAAGCTTTCCATGCATAAGAATGCAATCAATTTCACCACACATGAGCAACAAAGGGTTATATCTATATAGCATAAAATAGTGATACTTAGACATGATTGCCTTCAAAAATAAATATTTCAATATACATCAAGCATAAAGTACATGTGTATAATACCTGGGCATTTGTATCAACATAAATTATCTTTCTAGATAATGAAAATCAGAACTAGCATTTTCAACTGTTGTCCATTTTCTCACACATTTCCATTTTACAGGGGATATCTAGATGCTTTGTTTTAAAATATGCCATTTTGTATGACACTATTAAGTATAAGGAAATGATAGTAAATAGAAGCCAGCTATGAATGATCAAAATATACCTTAACTTCCATATAAAACAGTCCACAAAATGGATAAAATATTCCATTTCTCTTTTAAAAATAAATTTAAGAAATTACTTGAACATTCAGAGATTATGAACCAATTGTAATTTTGCCCATCAGCCATTAGCCAGAGGTAGTGAAAGCAGTCACTGTGTGTGTCATTAGTACTCTTTACTGTGAACCTGAATCAAATAAAATTGTCCAGATTTATGGGAAGATGAGACAGAACATTTGTTTCCTTTAATGTATATACATGTAGGCTTATTTCAAATCCCAAAAGACGATGCTGTTAAACTACTGCACTCAATATGCCCACAAATTTGGAAAACTCTGCAGTGGCCACAAGACTGGAAAAGGTCAGTTTTTGTTCCAATCCCAAAGAATGGAAATGCCAAAGATTGTTCAAACTACTGCACAATTGCACTCATCTCACATGTTAGTAAAGTAATGCTTAAAATTCTCCAAGCCAGGTTTCAACAGTACCTGAATTCTGAACTTCCAGATGTTCAAACTGGATTTAGAAAAGGCAGAGGAACAAGAGATCAAATGGCCAAAATATGTTGGATAATCGAAAACCTGAGAGTTCCTGAAAAACATCTACTTCTGCTTTACTGACTACATAAAAACCTTTGATTGTGGATTACAACAAACTGTAGAAAATTCTACAAGAGATGGGAATACCAGACCATCTCACCTGCCTCTTGAAAAATCTGTATGCAAGTAAAAAACGACAGTTAGAACTGACATGGAACAACAGACTGGTTCCAAATTGGGAAAGGAGTATGTCAAGGCTGTATATTGTCACCTTGCTTATTTAATTTATAGGCAGAGTTAGCCAGTTCAGTTGTTCAGTCATGTCTGACTCTTTGTAACCCAATGGACTGCAGCACACCAGGCCTCCTGTCCATCACCAATTGCCCAAACTCATGTCCATCGAGTCAGTGATGCCATCCAATCATCTCATCCTCTGTTATCCTCTTCTCCTCCTGCCTTCAATCTTTCCTAGAATCAGGGTCTTTTCTAATGAATCAGTTTTTTCCTGTCAGGTGGCCAAATTATTGGAGATTCAGCTTCAGGATAAATCCTTCCAATGAATATTCAGGACAAATTTCCTTTAAGATTAACTGGTTTGATCTCCTTACTGCCCAAGGGACTCTCTAGAGTCTTCTCCAACACTGCAAAAGCATCAGTTCTTCAACACTCAGCTTTCTTTATGGCCCAACTCTCACATCCATACATGACTACTGAAAAAACCATAGCTTTGACTATATGGACCTTCCTTGGCAAAGCCATGTTTCTTCATTTTGATATTGTGTCTAGGTTTGTCACAACTTTTTTCTTCCCAGGGGCAAGTGATTTTTAATTTCATGGCTGCAGTCACCATCTGCAGTGATTTTGGAGTAGTAGAAAATAAAATCTGTCACTGTTTCCATTGTTTTCCCATTTATTTGCCATGAACTGATGGGACCAGATGCCATGACATTTGTTTTTAGAACGTTGTGTTTTAAGCCAGGTTTTTCACTCTCTTTCTCCTTCATCAAGAGGCTCTTTAGTTCCTCTTCACTTTCTACCATGAGGGTGGTGTCATCTGCATATCTGAGGTTATTGATATTTGTCCTGGCAGTCTTGATTCGAGCCTGTGCTTCATCAAGCCCTGCATTTCACATGATGTACTCTGCATATAAGTTAAACAAACCAGGTGACAATATATAGCCTTAATGTACTACTTTCTCATTTTTGAACCAGTCTGTTGTTCCATGTCCAGTTCTAACTTACTTCTGGACCTGCATACAGATTGCTCAGGTGGCAGGTAAGATGGTCTTATATTCCCATCTCTTTAAGAATTTAAAGAATTTAAGGGTTATATGCAGAGTGCATCATGTGAAATGCCAGCCTGGATGAAGCGCTAGCCATGGAATCAATGTCCCAGGAAAAATGTCAATAACATCAGCTATCCAGATGACACCACCCTTATGGCAGAAAGTGAAGAGGAACTGAAAAACCTCTTAATGAAGGTGAAAGAGAAGAGTGAAAAAGCTGACTCAAAACTCAACATTTGAAAAACTAAGATCATGGCATCCAGCCCCATTTCAGTATAATCACTTAGCATTTACAAGTAGAGATTATTCATGGAAACTGAAGTTAGGCTCATATTTCTTCACTGTACTTTTCTATATTATATACTCTATTAACTTTTTAAGATTCATTGAATTCAGTTTTATTTTTAAGATTTTTTAAACATTCATTGCACATTGAGAATAGGCTAATCTTTTGAGACATTAGCTGACTTTAGCTTTAATATTGCTCTGAGAGACAAAATTATTCTTCTCATACTTGACATATGAGGAAAGGAATCTCAAAAGAGGTTAAGTCATTTACTGAAGTTCATGGAGGTGTGCCTGCCACCCAAGTCCCATTGTTTTCCAGCAGCTCAGCTTCACTAATGGGTGTCTGCTATGTGACAAGCATGGGCTAACTGCTGAATTCAAAGAAAAATATGAACTAGTACCTGTCTTTTAAGACATTACAATCCAGATAAAAAAGGACTTATTATTTATACTGAGATATGACGTTCTCTACAAGAAGTGTGAACAACTATGGTGGATTAAAAAGGGAAAATTCAGAGATGAAGTTGAGGGGAAAAACTATTTTAGGGACAAGAAGATAAGGAGATTTCAGAAAATAAAGTGGTTCTGGGACAGAACCCACTGTACTATTATATCCAGCAGTCTCCAACCTTTTTGGTAGCGGGGACAGGTTTCATAGAAGACGATTTCTTCATGGAGTGGGGAGGGGGCGGGGAGGATGGTTTTTGAATGATTTTAGTGCACTACTTGTACTGTGCACTTTATTTCTATTATTATTATATCAACTCTACCTCAGATCATCAAGCATTAGATCCCAGAGTTTGGGGTCCCCTGATGCATACAACTCACATGAATAGTATTCATTTACGAATCTTTTTTTGAATAAGAAGTTAAATAAAGAAATTATGTATCCCCATCTATGAAAAAAAAATCAACAAAAGGTTACTAAATATTGCAATGTGGCTTTGTCCTTGAAGGGCCAAGAAAAAAGAGTCAACAAAATTTTACAGTGGTAACAGGTACATGGTACTTGGAATTTATCTAACTTGAAATCATCAGGCTGGAACTTAACATCCATTCACTAAGATTAACATTTTATGTTAATGTTTTTATTCATTAACAAAATGTTCATTAACCTTCATTCATTAACATTAACAAAAATCTCAAAGTGATAATTAGAAAGTAAATGCAAACCATTCAGTGTTTAGTTTTCTGGAGCGTATTTTTATAAGTTGTCATCTTACAGAGCAATTGCTCTTTTCTTATTTGTTTGGCATAGTTCTCTCTTTTAAAAATGTGTGTCATTTCACTTGGCTTCAGAAAATTCAAACGAGCAAAATAAGAGTGAATGAGAACTCACAATCTTTTATAACATTTATTTTGAAAAGTTTCACTCTAAAAAGTTACAAAAATAATGCAAAGAATTCCCATATAGTTTCTGAGATTACAAAGTTAAGCTATCATCTAATTTGCTATATGTCTTTGTTTCTCTCCTCTCCATGTGCATCCATGTATATGTGCTTTTCTCCATAATATTTGACACAGTGGAAAATGTTATGCCTTATCTCTAAGTAATTGCATGTGCATTTCCTAAAAGAAAGGAATTCTCTTATATGACTTCAGTTCAATTTTCAAAATCAGAAAAGTCTGTTCCTGTTTTGTACCTTTACAGTAGAGATTGGCACAATATTGTAAGTCAACTCTACTACAATTAAAACACAAAATTAAAAAATCAGAAATGTAATACTGATACAATATTTTTATCTAGTCTGTTGTTGTTGTTTAGTCACTAAGTTATGTCTGACACCTTTGTGACCCCATAATCTGTAGCCCACCAGGCCACTATGTCCATTGGATTCCACAGGCAAGAATACTTGAGTGGGTTGCCATTTACTTTTACAGGAGATCTTCCTGACCTAGGCATCAAACCCATACCTACTGCATTGCAAACAGTTCTTTACCACTGAGCTACAAGGGAAGCCTGATTATCTAGTCTATAGATATTCAAATGTTGAAGTGGTGTGATTAATATCTTTCAATTCAGTTCAGCCTTATCCGACTCTTTGTGACCTCATGGACTGCAGCACAGAAGGCTTTCCTGTCCACCACTAACTCCCAGAACCTACTCAAACTCATGTCCGTCACGTTGGTGATGCCATCCAACTGTCTCATCCTCTGTTGTCCCCTTCTCCTCCCACCTTCAATCTTTCCCAGCATCAGAGTCTTTTCCAATAAGCCAGTTTTTCACATCAGGTGGCCAAAGTGTTGGAGTTTCAGCTTCAGCATCAGTCCTTCCAGTGAATATTCTGGGCTGATTTCCTTTAGGACTGACTGGTTGGAACTCTTTGCTGTCCAAGAGACTATCAAGAGTCTTCTCTAACACCACAGTTTAAAAGCATCAACTCTTCGGTGCTCAGCTCTCTTTATAGTCCAACATTCACAGCCATACATGACTACTAGAAAAAGCATAGCTTTGACTAGATGGACCTTAGTTTGTAAAGTAATATCTCTGCTTTTTAATATGCTGCCTAGGTTGGTCATAGCTTTTCTTTCAAGGAGCAAACATCTTTTAATTTCATGGCTGCTATCACCATCTGCAGTAATTTTGGAGCCCAAACAAATAGTCTGTCACTGTTTCCATTGTTTCCCCTTCTATTTGCCATGAAGTGATGGGACCAGATGCCATGATCTTAGTTTTCTGAATGTTGTGTTTTAAGTCAACTTTTTCACTCTCCTCTTTAACTTTCATCAAGAGGCATTTTAGTTATTCTCTTTCTGCCATAAGGGTGGTGTCATCTGTGTATCTTTAGAAAGATGAAAAAGAAAAAAATTCTTTGAATCAGGATCCAACACATCTAATTAGGATTCTCTAAACTCCTTACTCCAGACCAGTTCCATAGGGTTTCCTGGGCTTTAAGATGTGTCTTTTTGGAAGTACTGAAGCCATTAAAAAAAAAAAATCTCATTTGAATTTGTGTGGTGTTTCCTCCAGATTTACAATTTGAATGGACTACCACAGATGTGATATGTGTTTGTCTTCATGTCAGTGAATCATGTTAGGAAGTACAGGATATCTGTCAGTACTCAGCCTCTTATTGGTGTTCAGGGTGGATCAACATGCCCCCTTCCCACAAAAAGTGGACAATAAGTTAGAGTACTATGAATCAGAAAGCCCAACATTGGCATACTTTTAGTTTGAGTTGATACTGGATTTCTAAGTTTCATTTTCTTTCCTAAAGATCATATTTGGAAATAATCAGTATATTTTGTATATCTGTGCAATTTTATTTCATTGCATATAAATAATAAATATAATACTGTATATGCAGCATATAAACATAACTATATGTTTAATATCAGTATATTAATATATAAACATGGTATATGCACATATGTGAATATATATATACATGTATATTTTTGAAATATTTTGTATTTCATGGGGTAAATAATTTTAAGATCTGTAAATATTAATATGGTAAGTATAAGCATGAATGGAGCATTATTTAGGTAAATGTGACCTTGGCTTTTTTTTTTTTTATTATTATGAACAGAAAGGTATTCCAATTTAGAAGAAATATTATCAACTCTGGATGTTGGCAGCGTTAGGTTCTATTACTGTGTTTATGATGACTCTAAGACTTTGGGTAAGTCAATGAATTCTAGGTAACACTTTCCACCATTATTTAATAGAGATCAGAGAAAAAAGTATTATATGCCCCCTCCCCGAGGAACTGCATGGATAAAATTAAGCTAATATATAACATCAACTTTAATTAAAATTGCTATAGAAACACAGTATTACTTTATGAATCAATAGTTCACAAGGGAAGAGACCAGGCTGATAAATCCGAAAGAAATGTGACCTCCCATTTATTTTGTTTCTCACCAAGTGGAGGTGGAAGCTTCACTGAAAAATGACCATCTGCCTACCATAAAAATACTGGATCATTTTTTGAGAGAAATGGACAAGCACAACAGCAGAATTGTGACACTGGCTCACTTTTTAATATTTCAGTTATGAAAGGCCTCTGCCTGGATGAGAAATAGTACAATATCCCTGTAGGTTTTATAGCTGGCTCAATTCTAAATACTGAAAACTCCTTGCAGGTGATGAAACTGCACACCAGATTAGTCATAAAATCTACCTGCCTCTCACATATTTTTGGTAGCTAAGATCACCAAGCTGTCAGATAATTTTTATCCTTTCCTCAATATTCAAGGCCATTGCTAATGCTTTTTCTGCAATGCTGTTGCATGTCAATTTTTAGAATGTTGATTGCTACTTTTACAGATTCTCTTTTTTTATAAAAGCATCAATATCTCAAAGACCAACTATATGCTCAAATGTCTTCTCTAAATCTGTACCGATCAATCTCTTCCTTTGGTTTAACTGTGGACTCACCTGCTAGATGAATGCCTCAGATGTACACGTACTATTTGTGGTCAGACCCTAGGCTAAGTCTGCAAGTCCCTTTAAATCCATTCTCCATTTTTTACTTTTTCTGCTTGGCATTTATTCATTTATTTTTTATTGAAGCATAGTCAATTTACAATTTCTGTTAATTTCTGCTCTACAGCAAATTGATTCAGATATACGTACATATGCAATATTCTTTTTTATATCCTTTCCATTATACTTTACCATAGGATCTTAAACATAGTTTTCTGTGCTATACATTAGGAAACTGTTCATTCTATATATAATAGTTTGCATCTGCTAATCTCAAACTCCAAGTTCATCCCTCCCCCTTGGCAACCACCAGTCTGTTTTCTCTGTCCTTGATTCTTCCTTTGTTTCATAGTTTCATTTGTGCCACATTTCAGATTCCACATAGAAATGACATCATATTGTATTCGTATTTCTCTTTGCCTTACTTCGCTTAGTATGATAATCTCTAGGCTCATCCATGCTCTGCAAATGGCATTATTTGATTCTTTGCATTGCAGAGAAATACTTCATTCTGTATATGTGCCACATCTTTGTCTATTTCTCTGTCAATGAACATTTATGTTGTTTCCATGTCTTGGCTATTGTCAATAGTGTTGCTATGAATATAGCGGTGCATGGATCTCTTGGCATTGTAGATGACTCTGGGTATATGCTCCCTTGCCTGGCAATAATTTAAGGTCTCACACCTTTGTAATGGAAAGTTGTGGTGGCCTGCTGACAGCTCTGCTTAACTTCTTTGTGTTCTCATCTCAAGCTGCTTGGATCTTTCTAAAACATAGTTAAAATCATACATGTGTATACCTGTGGCTGATTCTTGTTGATGTTTGACAGAAAAAAAAATTCTGTAAAGCAATTAACCTTCAATTAAAAAATAAATGATTTTTTTTAAAGAAATGCAAAAAAGCAAAATGGCTGTCTGGGGAGGCCTTAAAAATAGCTATGAAAAGAAGAGAAGCGAAAAGCAAAGGAGAAAAGGAAAGATATAAGCATCTGAATGCAGAGTTCCAAAGAATAGCAAGAAAAGATAAGAAAGCCTACTTCAGCAATCAATGCAAAGAAAAAGAGGAAAAAAAACAGAATGGGAAAGACTAGAGATCTCTTCAAGAAAATTAGAGATACCAAGGGAATATTTCATGCAAAGATGGGCTCGATAAAGGACAGAAATGGTATGGACCTAACAGAAGCAGAAGATATTAAGAAGAGGTGGCAAGAATACACAGAGGAACTGTACAAAAAAGATCTTCACGACCAAGATAATCATGATGGTGTGATCACTCACCTAGAGCCAGACATCCTGGAATGTAAAGTCAAGGGGGCCTTATAAAGCATCACTACAAACAAAGCTAGTGGAGGTGATGGAATTCCAGTTGAGCTATTTCAAATCCTGAAAGATGATGCTGTGAAAGTGCTGCACTCAATATGACAGCACATTTGGAAAACTCAGCAGTGGCCACAGGACTGGAAAAAGTCAGTTTTCATCCCAATCCCAAAGAAAGGCAATGCCAAAGAATGATCAAACTACCGCACAATAGCACTCATCTCACACGCTAGTAAAGTAATGTTCAAAATTCTCCAAGCAAGGCTTCAGCAGTACGTGAACCGTGAACTCCCAGATGTTCAAGCTGGTTTTAGAAAAGGCAGAGGAACCAGAGATCAAATTGCCAACATCTGCTGGATCATGGAAAAAGCAAGAGACTTCCAGAAAAACATCTATTTCTGCTTTACTGACTATGCCAAAGCCTTTGACTGTGTGGATCACAATAAAGTGTGGAAAATTCTGAAAGAGATGGGAATATCAGACCACCTGACCTGCCTCTTGAGAAATCTGTATGCAGGCCAGGAAGCAACAGTTAGAACTGGACATAGAACAACAGGCTGGTTCCAAATAGGAAAAGGAGTACATCAAGGCTGTATATTGTCACCCTGCTTATTTAACTTCTATGCAGAGTACATCATGAGAAACGCTGGACTGGAAGAAACACAAGCTGGAGTCAGGGTTGCTGGGAGAAATATCAATAACCTCAGATATGCAGATGACACCACCCTTATGGCAGAAAGTGAAGAGGAGCTAAAAAGCCTTTGAAAGTGAAAGAGGAGAGTGAAAAAGTTGGCTTAAATCTCAACATTCAGAAAATGGAGATTATGGCATCCGGTCCCATCACTTCATGGGAAATAGATGGGGGAACAGTGGAAACAGTGTCAGAGTTGATTTTGGGGGGGCTCCAAAATCACTGCTGATGGTGACTGCAGCCATGAAATTAAAAGACGCTTACTCCTTGGAAGAAACGTTATGACCAACCTAGATAGCATTTTCAAAAGCAGATACATTACTTTGCTGACTAAGGTCCATCTAGTCAAGGCTATGGTTTTTCCTTTAGTCATGTATGGATGTGAGAGTTGGACTGTGAAGAAGGCTGAGCCCCGAAGAATTGATGCTTTTGAACTGTGGTGTTGGAGAAGACTCTTGAGAGTCCCTTGGACTGCCAGGAGATCCAACCAGTCCATTCTGAAGGAGATCAGCCCTAGGATTTCTCTGGAAGGAATGATGCTAAAGCTAAAACTCCAGTACTTTGGCCACATCATGCGAAGAGTTGACTCATTGGAAAAGTCTTTGATGCTGGGAGGGATTGGGGGCAGGAGGAGGAGGGGACGACCGAGGATGAGATGGCTGGATGGCATCACTGATTCGATGGACATGAGTTTGAGTGAACTCCGGGAGTTGGTGATGGACAGGGAGGCCTGGCGTGCTGCGATTCATGGGGTCGCAAATTGTCAGACACGACTGAGCGACTGAACTAACTGAACTAACTGAATTTGTCTGCACACTTCTATGAATCTCCCCTGAATACCAAGCGAAATTCATTCAAGAAGAAGCATTTGATGCAGCGTATATAACATGAGCTCCAGACCTGGACAAGAATTAACTCTCTATTCTGCTTTGGACAAGTTTTTGAAGCTCAGGAAACCCCACTTCATTTGTCCTACAACCCACAGCATGGCCATGGAGGTAATGAGTTAAATCCCTTACAATACCCAGGATCTCTCCTGATGCACTGCTGAAATTCAGATTTTTGCTCTTGTCTCTGCCCTAAAATATCCACTTACTTGCCTGCTTTTTTTTTTTTTTTTTTAACTTCTAGTTTATGCGGGCTTCCCTAATAGCCCAATTGGTAAAGAATCCACCGGCAATATAGGAGATCTCAGTTCCATTCCTGAGTTGGGAAGATTCACTGGAGAAGGGATAGGCTACCCACTCAAGTATTCCTGGGGTTCCCTTATGGCTCAAGTGGTAAAGAATCTGCCTGCAATGCAAGAAACCTGGGTTCAGTCCCTGGATTGGAAAGATCCCCTGGAGAAGGGAAAGGCTGCCCACTCCAGTATTCTGGCCTGGAGAATTCCATGAACTGTGCAGTCTATGGGGTCGTGAAGAGTTGGATACGACTGAGCAACTTCCACTTTCACTTTCCTTTGTACACACTGTTCTTTCTTGTTTCCTGCAAAGATGCCAAACACTCTGCTGTATCATCCTTCTTTGTTTCTACAAATAGAATATTCACTGGCTGTATGTTCCATCCTTTTTCCTCACCTGTAAAAAGCTTATCATTCCTTCAAGGGCCATCACACACTCCAATCCTTGTGTGCATTATTGTTTTGATTTCTCCCTAGCAGAATGTCCATTATTTCCTTGGAAACTGCACCGCACTGTGTTCCTTTTTTATGTTATTTGGCACATTCCACCTTGTATTTTGTTATTTGAATTTTTGTTCCCAACCTCCACTCCAGATGGTTAGTCAACAAATACCCGAAAGCATCCGGCAATTTCACATACTGGGAATTCAATAAATATTTATATAACAGATTATGTTTTGAAAAGGTTGTCTGCAGCCCAAACTGCCACTCCATGTGTGCTTATGCAACATCATGTTGGCTAGTCCTCATTCGGAGCTGTGTGCCTTTCTCCACCCTCTCGAATCTGGACAGAAATTATGACAACAGTAGTTTCCTCTTATCTGCAGGGGATATGTTCCAAGACCCCTAGTGAATGTCTGAAACCTGGGGGTTTACCAACAATACCAAACCCTACTTTTAGTGTGTTAATTCTCATACTAACTGGTGGGTAGTAAGTACAGCATGGATGCTGGACCAAAGCATGATTCCTGTTCTGGGTGGGAAAGAGTGAGAAGGCAAGAGATTTCATCACTCTGCACAGAATGGCACCCCGTTTAAAAATTATAAATTGTTTATTGTTGGGATTGTCCATTTAAGATTGTCAGACTGCCACTGACTTTATTTAACTGAAACTACTGAAAGGGAAATGCAGATAAAGGATTTAATGTAATTCTATAACTGTTTGATATAATTTGATATACCAGTGAAACCATATTTACCTTTTTTTTTTTGTTTCTACAGACAAGGTTAGTTTTTTACAAACAGCTACATTCCATCCTATAGGAAATCAGTCCTGAATATTCATTCAGATAGTGATGCTGGGAAAGATTGAAGGCGGGAGGAGAAGGGGATGACAGAAGATGAGATGGTTGGATGGCATCACTGACTCAGTGGATATGAGTTTGGGTAAACTCTGGGGAGTTGATGATGGACAGGGAGGCCTGGCATGCTGCAGTAGTACACTGGGTCACAAAGAGTCAGACAAGACTGAGAGACTGAAGTGAGCTGATGAGAATATTCAGTTGCCTTTTTTTGTTATTGGAAAAAAATTGGTAAATATCAGTGAGCTCAACTGGTGTTCAGATCTGGGTCCTCATTGCTATTTTATTTTTGTATTTTCTTACTGTAGGCAGTGGAATCACTGGAGAATTCTCTTGACTGATTCTGTAGGCCTTATTTTCTTTTTTTTGTTATGACATATTTATTTTAGTTTTGGCTGCAGGAATAAGGAATGAACTTTCTTCTTTCAGGTTCACAAGAATCTCACAACTCTGTCTGGAGTGCAACCCTAACGCATCTTTCTCTTGCATGATCTCTTGTACCTGCTTGGCTTTCAAACCCACAGGTGGTCCTGACTCTTGCCTTGTACATTGCAGCCCAGCCATTACCTAAGGGACCATGGAGGACCTCACACAAATATTGAATGCCCTTCCTCCATGCTGCTCTGTCCCTTCTTGTTCTTGAGACTCCCACCTCCTCTCCAGACTTGACCTTGACATCCTCAAGGTAGTGAGACTGTTGTGTTTTGCCTGGACTCAACCTTCCTCCACAGGGCAGTGAAAAGAGCCCACAGGCAGGAATCCTGTCTGAACACAGGTCTATAATTATGTATTTTCCTTCTTTTAAGGATTATATTCCTACATTGGAATTTTCCAACTATATAGTAGTTTCCAGAAGAAGGCGTGTGTCCTGTACCCATCACTCAATTCTGGTAGGAGCGAAAGAAATTCCAGCTGAATCAACTCTGGTGATCAGTGGTTAATGAATACCAAAGTTTGTTTCCTTTCGTATGCAAGTTTTGAAATATTTTTAACATTGTATACAGTTCATGTAATGTTAATGTATGGATAAAATGAAGTACCATAGCTACTAAGTTTATGTCTGTTCTCAAGCCTATGATTCATATACTGATGGAAGTCTCACCATCTCATTTTTAGAAAAATACAAATCAATAAGCAATACTAATTTGTCTTTCAGATATTACTTACTTGGTAGACACTTAATTACAACTGCTTCAATAGTTTTTATAAAAGAAAAAGCAGAACAATGAGGACTACACCTTAGTGAAAACCTAGTCAAACCTTTATTTTTCTGAAAGTAACCTTTGTCCCTCTGAAGTGTATTTTAACACAGTACCTTCCATGACTTAGACCTGTAGGTGAGGTCCACTCTATAGGCAGGATATAAATGACATTTGGAGAGTAGAGCCATCTTGAATTCACATGTACTCTCCTTCTCTGCTAGTCTGAAAAAGCTGTAGAAAATATGCTTCAAAGTATGGTTCTGTTTTTCACAATATATTTCCTAAATCCAGAGTTAATACATGAATAAATTATACCAAATAGGATATAATGTAGCAAATGCTAAATAATTTCTAAGACTGGGAGTCAGAAGTCTTAGAAAATATAAATGCCAATTTAAATGAAAAAGTATGTGGTATATTTGTACTAGTTGTTTTGGGAGCATATAAGCAATTGATTCAAAAAATTTGCTTATTAAACCTTATACTGACCAGAGATCAGAATAACATACTTTAAAACTGAGTACATTAAGAACTTTCAGCTAACTACTAAACTAATATATATTTTTTTTATTTTTAAAGGAATTCTTTAAAATTATTTTTACTGTGGTGGGAAATTATTTATGCTTAATTAGTTAGTCCAAATTTACACAACATACATATCTAATTAATTTTTTTCTTCATTGTAAAAGCACATTTGAATTTCACTGATTTATTAATTGACTTTAGATGCCACAAGAAAATTAAATGTGAGATTTTAAGTGAAAATTGTGATTAGTACCACATATGTAATCTTTGGGAGAAATATCAATAACTCAGATATGCAGAAGATACCACCCTTATGGCAGAAAGTGAAGAGGAGCTAAAAAGCCTCTTGATGAAAGTGAAAGAGGAGAGTGAAAAAATTGGCTTAAACTCAACATTCATAAAACTAAGATCATGGCATCTGGTCCCATCAATTCATGGGAAATAGATGGGGAAACAGTGGAAAGAGTATCAGACTTTATTTTGGGGAGCTCCAAAATCACTGAAGATGGTGATTGCAGCCATGAAATTAAAAGATGTTTACTCCTTGGAAGAAAAGTTATGACTAACCTAGAAAGCATATTGAACAGCAGAGACATTACATTGCCTACAAAGGTCTATCTAGTAAAGGCTATGGTTTTTCCAATGGTCATGTATGGATGTGAGAGTTGGACTGTGAAGGAAGCTGAGCGCTGAACAATTGATGCTTTTGAACTGTGGTGTTGGAGAAGACTCTTGAGAGTCCCTTGGACTGTAAGGAGACCCAACCAGTCCATTCTAAAGGAGATCAGCCCTGGGTGTTCTTTGGAAGGACTGATGCTAAAGCTGAAACTCCAGTACTTTGGCCACCTCATGCGAAGAGTTGACTCATTGGAAAAGACCCTGATCCTGGGAGGGATTGAGGGCAGGAGGAGAAGGGGATTAAAGAGAATGAGATGGCGGGATGGCATCATCGACTCGATGGACGTGAGTCTGAGTGAACTCCGGGAAATGGTGATGGACAGGGAAGCCTGGCATGCTGCAATTCATGGGGTTGCAAAGAGTCGGACACGATTGAGTGACTCAGCTGAACTGAACTGAAACTGTATTATTAGAAACTTAGAAACATATCTCAAATTTGCCTTTAATTACCTTAAGAAAAAAAAAATTAAGTCCTCTATATTATTACTTTTATGTACCACCACTTATTTTACTCATCACAATATAAACTTATTTCATATAAATTCCATTTTATATATTTCATAGTACATAACAAGAAGAAAGAATGAAAAAAAAAAACAAGTTTTCTCTGCTGCTGACATTTTGAACATGTTATAGTTTATGAGGAAATAAGTAAAACTCATATTACACAGCAAAACAGTCTGACCTTTCTCAGAGGTTGACCTGAGTTCTTGGGCAGGTTCTATAAAGAAACTCAGCAGTTAAGATTCAGTTACTAATAAGTAATTGACAGTTTCAAAGGTCACAGTTCTGACAGCAATTTAGTTTGTAAGCCAGGGCATGGAATAATTTTTTTTTTCAATTATCAATTTTTTTCCATGACCACATGACCTGCCTTTTGTAAAATCGGTATGCAGGTCAGGAAGCAACAGTTAGAACTGGACATGTAACAACAGAATGGTTCAAATAGGAAAAGGAGTACGTCAAGGCTGTATATTGTCACCCTGCTTATTTAACCTCTATGCAGAGTACATCATGAGAAATGCTGGACTGAAAGAAACACAAGCTGGAATCAAGATTGCCAGGTGAAATATCAATAACCTCAGATATACAAATGACACCACCCTTATGGCAGAAGGTGAAGAAGAACTAAAGAGACTCTTGTTGAAAGTGAAGGAGGAGAGTGAAAAAGTTAGTTTCGAACTCAACGTTCAGAAAACTAAAATCATGGATTCCAGTCCCATCAATTCATGGCAAATAGATGGGGAAACAGTGGAAACAGTGGCTGACTTTATTTTTTGGGGCTCCAAAATCACTGTAGATGGTGACTGCAGCCATGAAATTAAAATACACTTACTCTTAGAAGGAAAGTTATGAACAGCCTAGACAGCATATTTAAAAGCAGAGACATTACTTTGCCAACAAAGGTCTGTCTAGTCAAAGCTATGGATTTGCCAGTAGTCACATATGGATGTGAGAGTTGGACTATAAAGAAAGTTGAGTGCTAAAGAATTGATTATTTTGAACTGTGGTGTTGAAGAAGACTCTTGAGAGTCTCTTTGACTTCAAGGAAATCCAACCAGTCCTATCATCCTAAAGGAGATCAGTCCTGAGTGTTCATTGGAAGGGTTGATGTTGAAGCTGAAACTCCAATACTTTGGCCACCTGATGCAAACAGCTGACTAATTTTAAAGACCCTGATGCTTAGAAAAATTGAGGGCAGGAGGAGAAGGGGAAGACAGAGGATGAAATGGTTGGATGGCATCACTGACTCTGTGGAGATGAGTTTGAGTAAACTCCGGGAGTTGATGATGGGAGGCCAGGCGTGCTGTAGTCCATGGGGTCGTGAATAGTCAGAAACAACTGAGCTACTAAATTGAACTGAATGTTGTTTTAGATGCCGCGGACTTGTGTAGAGTAAAAGTTTTTTAAATGTCATTGGATATTGCTTTTTAAAGTATCTTTTTCTTTCTTTAAAACATTTTATTGAGATGTACTTAACATTTAAAACATACAGTTTGATAAGATTTGACATATATCAAGCATATGAAATCATCATCATAATCAAGATGAATGGGACCACAAAATCTAAAATTTTCTTATTGTATTTTTAAAAATCTATTATTCCTTTATCCTACAGGTTTTACAAATACATAAGACACACTCTTTTTAAAAAATAACTTTGCTGACTTATTGTTTACTTACAAAAAATATGGATATTTAAAGCATACAACTTGATGAGTTTGGAGACAAGGATACATTCAAGAAACCATCACTATGATCAGGCCATTAAAGTAACCACCATCTCCAGACATTTCCTCCTATTTCCTCTCTCTTCCTTTAAAAAAAAAAAAAATATATATATATATATATATATATATATATATATATATATATATATATCTTCTTTTTGTAGTCAGAACACTTCATATAAACGTGGAGTAGATATATAGCAGAGTATTTACAGTACTGAAATTTTTCAAACTTTTATATTTCCCATTCACCATTACTGCAAACCCTAGTCACCACTGTTCTACTTTTTGGTTCTGTAGACTTGGCGGTTTTAAGTTCTTTATAATGGAGGGCTCAAACAATGTTTATTCTTCTATGCCTTCTTATTTCACTTGGCATACTATCTTCCAAGTCCATCCATGTTGTCACAAACAGCAACAACTGTTTTCCTTTTTCTGAACGCCAAATAATACTCTGCTGTGTGTGTGTGTGTGTGTATATATATATATATATATATATATATGTGTGTGTGTGTGTGTGTGTGTGTGTGTGTGTGTGTGTGTGTGTGTATGAAGTGAAATTCACTCAGTCATATCCAACTCTTTGCAATCCTGTAGACTCTTGTCCATGGAATTCTCCAGGTCAGAATACTGGAGTGAGAAGCCTTTCCCTTCTCCATGGGATCTTCCAAACCCAGGAATGGAACCCAGGTCTCCTGCATTGCACGTAGATTATTTGCCAGCTGAGCCACAAGGGAAGACCAAAAATACTGGAATGGGTAGCCTGTCCCTTCTAAACATGGAGCTTCCTGACCCAGGAATCAAACTGGAGTCTCCTGCATTTCAGGTGGATTCTTTACCAACTGGGCTGTCAGGGAAGCCCATAGATATCTATGTATATGTATATATCACATTTTCTTTATGTATTACTCTAGCGATGGACATTTAACTTGTTTCTATACCTTAGCTATTGTGAATTACAATAAATATGGGACTACAAATACCTCTTCAAAGTCCTAACTTCAGTTCCCTTAGATTTTGGAGAATTGTTGAATCAAATGGTTACCCTATTTTTAAATTTTGAGGAAAATGCACACTGTTTCTGTAGACTTACATTTCCCTGATGATTAGCAAAGCTGAACATCTTTCCACATACTCATGGGCCATTTGTATGTCTTTCTTTGGGGAAAAAAAAAAAAAAAATTCAGGTCCTTTGCCCATTTTGAAATCAAACTATTTGTTCTTTTTGCTACTGAATTATAGGAGTTCTTTCTATGTTTCTTATATTACCCTCTTATCCCCTTATCAGACATATGGTATATGAATGTTTTCTCCCATTCCATAGGTTTTTTTCATTGACTGTTTTCATCACTGTGCAAAAGCTTTTTAGTTTGATGTAGTCCCACTTGTTTATTTATTTATCTTTATGTTTTCTTCTATGCACTTTATGATTTCAGGTCTTAGTTTAACTCTTTAATTTATTTTAAGTTGATTTTTTTCTTTTTTTTAACTTTGATACATATTTTTTCTTTTTCTTTTTCAAAATAAATTTATTTTAATTGGAGGTTAATTATTTTACAATATTGTGTTGGTGTGACATAAGGGTCTAATTTCATTATTTTGCTTGTTGATATCTAGTTTTACTGTCACTGTTTGTTGAAGAGACCATCTTTTCCCCATTGTGTGTATTTGACTTGTAGTATTTCCCTCGCTGAAAATCGGGAGATCATATAGGATGAATTTATTTTCAATGTCTCTGTTTTGTTCTATTGATATGTATATCTATTTTTATGCCAGTACCAGACTACTTTGATTGCTGTGGTTTCATAGCATATTTTCAAATAAGGAAGTATATCTCCTTGTACTTCTTGCTCAAGGTAATTTTGGCTATTTGGGGCCTTTTGTGGTTCCAAATTAATTTTAAGATTGTTTTCTATTTCTGTATAATATAGATAAATATGTAGATCATTGTGCTCATATTATCAGTTAATCAAAAATAAGTTTATTTGCAGATAACATCACCACCCACTTGAACCCTCTATTACCCGATCCTGGTTCCTATTTTCTATATTACATAGCCCACAGCTAAGAGTAAGGCATTTAAACTTTTTACTATCAGAATCCAGTCTACTTCTCAGCATCATTTCCCACCGATGCCGGGAGCAAGCAGGGGAGATCACACCCATGACAAGGTCATGCGGGAGAGGCCTGACGGGCAAGGTGGATCAGGACTCAAGGGACTCCCCGGATCAATCCCACCCATGACAAGGTCATGTGGAGAGACCTAATGGGCAAGGTGGATCAGGACTCAAGGGACTCCCCGGATCAATCCCACCCATGACAAGGTCATGTGGAGAGACCTGACAGACAAGGTGGATCAGGACTCAAGGGATTCCCTGGACCTGCTCGAGCATCTACCCCCAAACCAGAATCTGTTTGTTTTACTATTTCGTGTCTCTCACCAACACCTCTCACATTAACAGGAGGCTATCCCCGACCACTTTTCTTTGAAGAAAACAACTTAGAGCTTTAGTTAATAATTCTCCTGGGCATAATAAGAGTGTTCCAATCCAAACCCCTGTGATGATTTTCTAGCTAGCCTGACAGGTTCGTTCAGACTCCTGCAGCTACGCATGTGATTGTTTATGGCCTCCCAACCATGAGAGGCATGGGAGGCCTATAGTATTCTAAAAATATAGAGCCTTATGGGGCATTAAGGAATTATTAGAATAGTACTGGTGGAGGGTTTCATTGTTGAGCCAATATTTGCTGCTAAGTTTCCATATCCCTTACCCATTATGTTTCTGAGAGTATACATTAATTAGTATAGTTAAAAATAAGCTGTAGCCTTTGATTTAACAGCATCAGAAATTATTTCCATGTTATAGCCCACTTCACCTTTAACCTATAGGAATGTAACCTTATCTAGTGCTTTCAGAGAGTGGCGCCATTATGTTTCTGAGAGTATACATTAATTAGTATAGTTAAAAATAAGCTGTAGCCTTTGATTTAACAGCATCAGAAATTATTTCCATGTTATAGCCCACTTCACCTTTAACCTATAGGAATGTAACCTTATCTAGTGCTTTCAGAGAGTAGTTTTCGGGTTGACTAATCATTATCAGAAAGTATCATAAAAATGTCAGCAGGCCTTCTGGCCATAAGATGATGTAAATCACCTGAGACCTTTGTATGTCAAAAAGAATGCAGAAAGAAAGCCTGGTCCTGATTAGGGTCAGGACTGCTGACCCCACATGACTCTGCACCTCCCATTACTCTCTATGTAAAGCTCAAGGCATATAAGCTCCTTGGAAACAATAAACTTTGGGCCACGCTTGATGAAGCTTGGTCTCCCCTTGTCATTATTCTCCTCTTTGTTTTCTGGCTGACTCCCTGGAGTGCAGGGCTCTGTGAGTTCACTTTCCTATCCGGGCTTCTAAGACCCATGCGAGAGGGAGCCCAAGACAGGGCACCCTCCACTACTCAAGTGGGCACCTGTGGCCTGGGTGAACAGAGCAAATTCCTTGTCTGGAGCTTTGTTGGCTTTCTGCATAAACCATGGAATATTGGCCTCTTTCTCTCCTCTCTTTTCTTAACTGTAACATTCCTTCCTTATCTCTCTCTAGATCTCTAATTAATCTCTTTCTAGATGCCGACGCCATCCACCTGAGGATACTCTGGATCCAACCGGGGCTGGACCCCGGTACACCACTATCTCTGTACAGCTTCTACTCAAAAGAGAATATTTAATGTTTTATTTCTATTTCCATCTATTGTTTATGTTTTCTTTCAAATTCAAATTAACATTTCAGACTCTATCTGAAGAAATAGTTTTCATTTTCTAGGGTGAGTTCTAATATCACTTTCTTTGTATTTAAAATTAATAGTTAGAAATTACCATTTATTTTCATCACAAAGAAAGTACTGTATGTGTCAAGTCACTTTCACTTTCACTTGAAATAGTACTTTGTTTGTGATTAAAATTAATGGTTAGAAATTACTGACCTTCTATATGTGTCAGGTAGTAAGCATACAATTTCACATCTGATTCATTATTTTTGTAAAAGAGGCATTCTTGCCTTCATGTGTATGAAGTACATAAGAATGGGTAAATTACACCACAAGTCACAGTGTCTTAACCAGTTTACAGGTATTTCTGACACCATAGGCTATGCTTATCTCCCTAGAACATCTGGGCTCCCAAACAAACTTTCCCTCCATAACAACCTCATCTCTCTTGCCACAAAAATTGTACCTTATTGCTTCCTCATCTCTGCTAATAATGTTCTTCCTAGTTCATAGTGCTGAAATAATAGTTTTGATCACCTTGATAATCGCTTGCACAGGTGTGTAACTCTTTGAATAGATTATGAAATTATAGAGGCTACTATGTTTTTTTGTTGTTGTTTGTTTTACTCAGGGCCAAAAATCCCAAAAAGTCACAGAGAAATTCTCAGGAAATATTTGTGGAATCCTCAGATTTTATGATTCTTGTTTTAATAGATCAATAGCTTATGAAGATTTGCAATTTATGATAACAGTATTTATCTTTTTATTAAAGAAAAAGAATTTCACAGGGACCAATAAAACATTATTAAAAAGGAATACATATATATAATATCCAGGGGATATATATAATCTCCAGTGGAAATCAGTCAGTGAATTTTAGCTGTAGCTTTAAAAATGAGGCTTGAAAGTTTCTGGAAATAAGTCAAATTCACAAGGTCATATATACATAATACAGAACAGATAGATGATATGATTTGTTTGGAATTCTATATCAAGGTAAACATGTATCACTTGATTTTTCATATATTAGCTTTGACAGATATGAGATTCATTTTAAACCCTTGAGATAGTTCAGTTTTTCAGTCTTTTGTTTCTCCTCTAATCTTCACTAAAATACTATTTTAAAAAGTCATACTAGCAAAACACAGGATAATGGCTATCATAGGCGATTTATCTGAAAGGACACTTTCCTAATAATTATCCTTATCCATCTGGAATGCATCTTGCTGCAATCGATCCAGTATTAATCGATTATAATGTCCAGGCAAACTGATGTTAATTTATTTTGGTCAAAAGAAAAACTGTCTGGTCATTGAAGGATTTTCCTTTCAAATACCTCCTATTTTTAAATTTTAGTATGCATATCTACTTTCATTTAGGCTTCCTGAATATTAATTAATAAACCTCAGCATCTAAGGTATGCCCAACAAGGATTTTAGCACATGTGATGGAGTCAGAGAGAAATTCACTGTTTCTCATCCAGTTAAGCCCCTTGCCTTCCAAATTTCTATCTTTTCCTCTTTTTCCTTTACCAAACTATTTTTTTAACACAAATTGAAATTTTTTTGGCATAGTTCCAGCCACATATTAATTCTGAGAGAAAGGAAAAAAAAAGGATGTATTATTTCTTTAAAAAATGCAGTCTTCAATAAAGCATTGTAGCCAGTAAGTTTCATTATATATAATGCCTATGAGAGTATCTGATACTGTGATACATACATGGACATAAGCATTGAAAGAGTAATGTTAACTAAGATGGGACAAAGAAGCATTCATTATCATTAAAATATATTTAATGATATTCATAATCATTTAAATATATTCTCCATCATATATGTATATGAGAAACAAAAATAATCAGGGAATTATGTGAACTTGCAACAATTTAAAACAATGGGGTTATTTTCATTGCTTTTCCCTTCACCTTTTCATACAGATCTCAGATATCATTGAAAAACTTACATAGTTCCAAATGACATAAATGCAAGGCTTTACTCGTTTGTGTAATATATCTACTGTGCTTATGTCTTTTGTTTTAAAAAGTAAAACATTTACATTCATTCTATGTCTTTAAAATTAGGTTAAAAGATTCAAGTAAAATTATCTTTGCATTGGTGTTAGAATATAATTTCTCTCATTTTTTTCTTCTCTCTTTTTTTTAACATACAGCTAATCAACCTGAGCTGAAAATCATAGCTCATGAATATAGCATTCTAATGTCAGTGGAATAACTAGTACAAATTGACCCTGAGGCAAAGATCCAGAATAGGTCCCTTTGTATGCTACTTGCTTTATTTTCCCTATGAGGGTCTTTATTTTAAGCAAGGATAAGGAGGGAGTGGTTGACGGAATTGCAAGCACTGGAAGTTATTTTTTTCCTAGGTATTTGAAATGCATTGAGTGGCACCTGTTCATCTCTTTTTGGCTATTTCCTTGGTTAAGTAATGCCACTTAGGCCAAATGCCATGAGAGAAACTCTCAAAGGTCTTATATCAAAAGAACCAGTAGCAGCAGTTCAGTTCTTCTGCCTTTCCTCGTATATTAAATACAGCAAGCCCCCTACATAAGAACCTTCAAGTTGTGAACTATCAAAGATGTAAACCTTCATCTGGTTCCAGGGAAGAAACCTAAACCTGTGCTATCCATGTCAGGCATGTCTGAAATTGCACCTTGCCCTCCATCTCCTATTGTTGAAGATCCTTCACTCCAGGATCTCCCAACTCTTCTCCCTCCTCCAGTCAGTAACTCTTCTTGCCCATTCACCTGATGCCAGACCGTGGATGCTAGCTGTTTGTACCAGTATACTTTTTCAAGATACTGAACTGTGAGATTTCATTACAATCTGTACTTGTTTTTTATGTATTATTTCTGTGAAAAGCATTACAGTATAAATATATTACTGTCAGTTCAGTTCAGTTGCTCAGTCGTGTCTGACTCTTTGTGACCCCATGAATCGCAGCATGCCAGGCCTCCCTGTCCATCAATATTTCCCAGAGTTCACTCAGACTCACGTCCATCGAGTCAGTGATGCCATCCAGCCATCTCATCCTCGGTCATCCCCGTCTTCTCCTGCCCCCAATCCCTCCCAGCATCAGAGTCTTTTCCAATGAGTCAATTCCTTGCATGAGGTGGCCAAAGTACTGGAGTTTCAGCTTTACCATCATTCCTTCCAAAGAAATCCCAGGGCTGATCTCCTTCAGAATGGACAGGTTGGATCTCCTTGCAGTCCAAAGGACTCTCAAGAGTCTTCTGCAACATCACAGTTCAAAAGCATCAATTCTTCAGCACTCAGCCTTCTTCATAGTCCAAATCTAACATCCATACATGACCACAGGAAAAACCATAGCCTTGACTAGATGGACCTTAGTCGGCAAAGTAATCTCTCTGCTTTTGAATATACTATCTAGGTTGGTCATAACTTTTCTTCCAAGGAGTAAGCGTCTTTTAATTTCATTGGTGCAATCACCATCTGCAGTGATTTTGGAGCCCCCCAAAATAAAGTCTAACACTGTTTCCACTGTTTCCCCATCTATTTCCCATGAAGTGATGGGACTGGATGCCATGATCTTCGTTTTCTGAATGTTGAGCCTTAAGCCAACTTTTTCACTCTCCTCTTTCACTTTCATCAAGAGGCTTTTTAGCTACTCTTCACTTTTTGCCATACGGGTGGTGTCATCTGTATATCTGAGGTTATTGATATTTCTCCCAGCAATCTTGATTCCAGCTTGTGTTTCTTCCAGTCCAGCATTTCTCATGATGTACTCTGCATAGAAGCTAAATAAGCAGGGTGACAATATACAGCCTTGAAGTACTCCTTTTCCTATTTGGAACCAGCCTGTTGTTCCATGTCCAGTTCTAACTGTTGCTTCCTGGCCTGCATACAGATTTCTCAAGAGGCAGGTTAGGTGGTCTGGTATTCTCACCTCTTTCAGAATTTTCCACAGTTTATTGTGATCCACACAGTCAAAAGCTTTGGCATAGTCAATAAAGCAGAAATAGATGCTTTTCTGGAACTCTCCTGCTTTTTCCATGATCCAGCAGATGTTGACAATTTGATCTCTGGTTCCTCTGCCTTTTCTAACACCAACTTGAACATCAGGGAGTTCACGGTTCACGTATTGCTGAAGCCTGGCTTGGAAAATTTTGAGCATTACTTTACTAGCATGTGAGATGAGTGCAATTGTGCAGTAGTTTGATCATTCTTTGGCATTGCCTTTCTTTGGGATTGGGATGAAAACTGACCTTTTCCAGTCCTGTGGCCACTGCTGAGTTTTCCAAATTTGCTGTCATATTGAGTGCAGCACTTTCACACCATCATCTTTCAGGATTTGAAACAGCTCAACTGGAATTCCATCACCTCCACTAGCTTTTTTCGTAGTGATCCTTTCTAAGGCCCACTTGACTTCACATTCCAAGTTGTTTGGCTCTAGATTAGTGATCACATCATCACGATTATCTGGGTAATGAAGATCTTTTTTGTACAGTTCTTCCGTGTATTCTTACCACCTCTTCTTGCCTTGAGAACCCCATGAACAGTGTTTAAAGGCAAAATGATAGGATACCAAAAGAGGAACTTCCCAGGTCATTAGGTGCCCAATATGCTACTGGAGATCAGTGGAGAAATAACTCCATAAAGAATGAAGGGATGGAGCCAAAGCAAAAACATTACCCAGTTGTGGATGTGACTGGTGATAGAAGTAAGATCCAATGCTGTAAAGAGCAATATTGTATAGGAACCTGGAATGTCAGGTCCATGAATCAAGGCAAATTGGAAGTGGTCAAACAAGAGATGGCAAGGGTGAACATCGACAATTCTAGGAATCAGCAAACTAAAATGGACTGGAATGGGTGAATTTAACTCAGATGACCATTATATCTACTACTGCGGGCAGGAATCCCTCAGAAGAAATGGAGTAGCCATCATGATCAACAAAAGAGTTCAAAATGCAGTACTTGGATGCAGTCTCAAAAACAACAAAATGATCTCTGTTCGTTTCCAAGGCAAACCATTCAATATCACAGTTATCCAAGTCTATGCCCCAACCAGTAACGCTGAAGAAACTGAAGTTGAATGGTTTTATGAAGACCTACAAGACTTTTCAGAACTAACACCCAAAAAAGATGTCCTTTTCATTATAGGGGACTGAAATGCAAAAGTGGGAAGTCAAGAAACACCTGGAGTAACAGGAAATTTGGCCTTGGAATGCGGAATGAAGCAGGGTAAAGACTAATAGAGTTTTGCCAAGAAAATGCACTGGTCATAGCAAACACCCTCTTCCAACAACACAAGAGAAGATTCTACACATGGACATCACCAGATGGTCAACACCGTAATCAGATTGATTATATTCTTTGCAGCCAGAGATGGAGAAGCTCTATACAGTCAACAAAAACAAGACCAGGAGCTGACTGTGGCTCAGATCATGAACTCCTTATTACCAAATTCAGACTCAAATTGAAGAAAGTAGGGAAAACCGCTAGACCATTCAGGTATGACCTCAATCAAATCCCTTATGATTATACAGTGGAAGTGAGAAATAGATTTAAGGGCCTAGATCTGATAGATAGAGTGCCTGATAAACTATGGAATGAGCTTCGTGACGTTGTACAAGAGACAGGGATCAAGACCATCCCCATGGGAAAAGGAATACAAAAAAGCAAAATGGCTGTCTGGGGAGGCCTTACAAATAGCTGTGAAAAGAAGAGAGGCAAAAAGCAAAGGAGAAAAGGAAAGATATAAGCATCTGAATGCAGAATTCCAAAGAATAGCAAGAAGAGATAAGAAAGCCTTATTCAGCAATCAATGTAAAGAAATAGAGGAAAGCAACAGAATGGGAAAGACTAGAGATCGCTTCTAGAAAATTAGAGATACCAAGGGAATATTTCATACAAAGATGGGCTCTATAAAGAACAGAAATTGTATCTTTTATTGTGCAGAACTATATAGCTGATTGTGTTAGTTGGGTAGCTAGGTTACCTTTATTGGACTTAAGAACAAATTGGATTTAGGAACATGCTCTTCAAATGGAACTCATTCATATGTAGGAACTTACTGTATCTCATTTGACACTCATAGAACTGCAGGATAGATTTTATTCTTTATCTATCTGTCTATCGATCTATCTACACATAAGAAAACAAATGCTCAGAAGTTAAGCATCATATGTAAGAATCAAATAGTTAGCTGCTTTTGCCAGGACTTTACCCTGAACAATATCATCCCCGGTTTAATTTTCTTTCCACCATATTCCATCTGTTGTGACTCATTTAGTAACCACGCCAAGTGGAAGATAATTTAAAACAATTATTTTTGTCCTTAAAAAAATTCTGAAGTTTAATTTTAGAATGCCTATTTTTCAGATGCAAATCTGTAGCTGGGATAAGTTAAATGATTTACTCCTGCAATTAGTGATGATCGGACATCTGTATGTGTCTCAGGTTACGGATCCTATATTGTGCTATTTTTTCTGTAGTAAGTGTTCACTGGGAGGTTGGAAGTTTATGCAATTACACATTGCATAACTCTTAAAGCAAATCTGGAATTTTTAAATTAAACCTGGTTTGTGAGCAGTGCCAATACGTGGGGGAAGGAAATACATTTATAGAAACATATGAAATATTAATGTAATAATGACTAATTTGATATTAAATACTTGAAACTTTGTTTATGACTTCACATGCATCATAAAATTTCATTAAAACATTAAGTAATCAATACTTCATAAAGAACCAAATGTATTACCCTAGGCATAGTCCAATAATTTTTTTTCAGTAAAAATGGAAATATTTAGTTATGAATGCATTTTGGAGATTATCAAGTTAATAGCATTAACTTTACAGAACTAACTGATTAACAGATTATTTCTGAATAGTGACAAAGAGGAAAATGAAAGCAAATAAACCAAAAAGAAAAGAAAATATAACTGAAGCTAAAATCTTTTGTGCCATTAGTCAGAGCCATTGTTCTCTATTAAAACTGCAGAGGTGAGATTATGCCATTTAAATTTTTTTCCTCTTAACTTCTTGGGTTATTTCCTTTGATCTCTCATTCATATATGTGTACATGTATGTATTATTATCTATATGTGTATATTGTGAGTGTGTGTGTGTGTCTAAACACCCTCCATTCTAAAACTGAGCAATTCTGTATCACATACAATATAATTTGCTATGTTGTTAAACTGGCTTTTGAAAAATTTTGGTTGTTGAATCTATCAATATTTCCTTTACCAGGCTTTCATAAACCTTCATTGAGTCAATTCTTAACTAAATATTCATCCTCAAATACTGCAAACCTTTTCAAAATCTACAGAAAAGTTCACATGTTTTTGCAATATGCCTCACGCTATCATGTTCCCTGCTGCTGCTGCTAAGTCACTTCAGTCGTGTGCAACTCTGTGTGACCCTATAGAGAGCAGCTCACCAGGCTCCACTGTCCCTGGGATTCTCCAGGCAAGAACACTGGAGTGGGTTGCCATTTCCTTCTCCAATGCATGAAAGTGAAAAGAGAAAGTGAAGTCACTCAGTCATGTCTGACTCTTCACGATCCCATGGATTGCAGCCTACCTTAATGTATTTATAGCAATTATTTTTCCATTAATTTTGTGATATTATAATTTGATTAATGCCTGAACTTCTCACTAATATTAAGGAGCAGTGAAGGTAGGGAGAATATCAACTTTTGCCCATATTTTATCACCCAATGCTCAAAATAATATCTGGAATATTGCATATATTAAGAAATATCTGTTAAGTGAAAAATATTTACTATTTACAGTTTTATTGTTTATCTCTTCTTTCTTAAACTTTATAATAAATATTCTCATAGATTTTAGTAGGTTATTTTCAATTTAAATTGCACATATAAATATTGTAATATTTTAAATAACCCAACATACAGAGCTTTTTATTTGTTCATAAATCATTTGATAATATTTATGCCATATTTTATATTTTGTTTTCAGTTTGCTTTTCCATGAAAGACATTCTAGTTTTGTAGCCTGTTCATCTGGAATTGACAGTCAATTTTATCATTCTAAGTTGAAGTTTTAATAATGTAATAAGCTTTTTTTTTTTCGGCATCAGCTATGAAAAAATGTTTAGAAAAATTAAATGCTTCAGTATATATATATACAAAGGGTGAAGAGCTACCAGCGTTTTCTATTTGATTTAAACTGGCTGAAATTTTATTTTAAGTTGCATTTAGTAATGTAAGAGTAATAACAATAGTATTATAAATGACAATCTACTTTGATTGTTAAGGACTTGATATTTCTTGGGCCACCTAACTTCTCTAAGACAGCATTTTGGGTACCTTACGATAATAATTAAAATTTAATTTATTCTTTTATATGCTGTCATTGATATGGCAGTTTGATTTATGAATAGTGCTAATTTGCATATTCAACAAATATTTATTGGGCTTCTACTATGCATGATGCTAACGGTTCCCTAGATTTGGTCTCATCAAAATTAAATTTTAGCAAGTACTGCAAGCATCAGCTGACTAAATACACAGTTATTTGTTCAAAATTGTTACAAAAGAGAAATATAGGGATTGTCAAATGCGTAACTGCTAAATCTCAGAGGTTAGGAAAGATCTCCTTGAACATGGGACTATTGAGATAAGGAACTGAGTGCATTCTTGCTCAGTCGTGTCTGACTCTGCAACCGCATGGACTGTAGCCTGCTAGGCTCCTTTGTCCATGGAATTTTCCAGGCAACAATACTGGAGTGGGTTGCCATTTCCTTCTCCAGGGCATCCTCCCAACTCAGGAATCCAACCCACAACTCCTGAATTGGCATGCAGATTCTTTACTGTTGAGCCACTAGGGAAGCCCTGAAGTTAATGATAGAAGTCAACTATCTGTTTTAATGATAATTGAAACTCTGGATCCTAGAACAGTGTCTTGCCATGAGCCATTAAAAAAGTGAATCTGAAACATGAGAGACTATATGTTATACCCTTTTATTGAAAATTTTTCATCCAATAATTTTAAGATATAATTCATATACTCCACAATTCAATGATTTAAATTGTACAATTAAGTGACTTTACTGTATTTGCAGAATTGTGCAACTATCACCTCAAATGGTTTTAGAGTATTTTAATCATCTTCATCAAAGACTTTGCACCCATTACATGTGCATTTCTCTCCACTCCATTCCCCTGATTTTGTTGTTGTTGCTTTTTACTTGCAAAAGTCATATCTGACTCTTTGAGACTCCCATGGATTGTATAGACTCCTCTGTCCGTGGGATTTCCCAGAAAGAACACTGGAATGAGTTGCCATTTCCTCCTCCAGGGGATCTTCCTAATACAGGGACTGAACCTGAGTCTCCTGCATCTCTTTGCACTGCCAGTGGTAAATTCTTTACCACTGAGACACCTGGGAAGCCCTAAGGAACTAAGGAATGTGCTGAAGGTGGAGCTGGGTGAATGTGAGGAGGGAGTTGCTCAAGAAAAGAGAAAACCAGTATTTGCTTCATGAAGATTCGTGTTGGAACTAAATGTGGGCATTGTAACAACAATAGGGTGTTCAGGCTATTGTTACAGAGATTCCAAAGATTTAAAGGATCCCAGCAGAAAAGCAAATGAAAGCTCTTACAGATTTCAAGGAAAGGAGAAACACAATCTTATTTGGATTTTCTTTTATTTTTTATAATTTTATGCTTTAAATTATTTTATTCATTTGTTAAAAAAAATTATGTTATTCAGCTGCACTGTAACATGCAGGATCTTAGTTCTCTGATGTGGAGAACTGTGTCCCCTGCTTTGGAAGGTTAGAGTCTTAACCACTGGACTGCCAGAGAATTCTTGCATGTTGATTTTTCATATGACACCTATGCATGGAATATGAATTAGAGGAAGAAGATTGATAACGAGGCTACTTTGTTAGTCCAAGCAAAAGGCAATGCTAACCTTGTCAAGGTGATACAAACCATTCAACCCCAAAGGAAACCAACCATGAATATTCATTGGAACGTCTGATGCTGAAGCTGAAGCTCCAATACTTTGGCATTAGAGCTTGTGTGAAATGTCGACTCATTGGAAAAGATCCTGATGCTGGGAAAGACTGAAGGCAAAAGGAGAAGAAGGCAGCAGAGGATGAGGTGGTTAGAAAGCATTACTGACTCAAGGGACATGAATCTCAGTGAACTCTGTGAGATAGTGGACAGGGGACCCTGACATGCTGCCTTCTATGGAGTCACAAATATTCAATACACTACTTAGCAACTGAACAACAAACAATGTGTCTATTGAAAGATCATGGGGAATTGTTGTAAAAAACATTATTTAAAGTTTATTGGTTCCTAAATTGTATCAGAGGAAAAGTACAACATTATTCAAAGTTCTGTTGCTTTCTAAACTGTATCAGAGAAAAAAGTACAGGATTTAACTTCTAATGTGAAAGTGAAATGAAATTGAAAGTGTTAGTCACTCAGTCGTGTCCAACTCTGCGACTCATGGAATGTAGCCTGCCAGGCTCCTCTGTTCATGGCATTCTCCAGGCAAGAATAGTAGAGTGGATTGCCATGTCCTTCTCCAGGGATCTTACTGACCCAGGAATTGAACCCAGGTCTCTTGCTTTGTGGACAGGTTCTTTACTGTTTGAGCTACCTGGGAATGTAATGAAGTCAAACATTTTCTAGGCTTTTGTCATCTTTATTACATTAAAAAAAATGAAAAACTGATTTGTTTCTGTTATGATACGGTTGAACTTTGATACTGAGTTAAGAATTCCCAAACTTACTTTACTTGAGAATAAAAATTGTGTTCTAACAGCAATAATAATAATATGATTATTATTGTTAAAAATGAAGCCATGTGGCATAATCACTAATCCTCTTCAGTTTTGCAGTAATGTGGTTCTTATTGCAGTGCACATGGAGAAAAGAAACCTGATTTCTCTGAATTACTGAAACTCTTTTGAAATCCAAACTGTTGGATTAAGATTGTTGAAAGACTGTGGTGTCTGGGGAATCTGTGTGCTGTAGCATGGAGTTTGCCTGTCAGCTGACAAACCACATTGAAAAGGAACAAAAGCATGACAAAAATAGTCCTTGTTGGTGTTTAAAAAGCCCATGGGACTCCACGTTTCTTCAAAACACCAAACAATTCCCTGCTCGAGTAATTTGTTTCTAATATCAATGTTTTTAGGAACATAGGCAATTTTTCAGTGGGATTTTTCCTAAAGTTCTAATTAGCCATATAATTAATGAAAGGTATTGAGAAAATATTTTAGAACTTACAGAAATCAATATATTTGCTTATAGAATATGTTTTCTTTTTGTTTAATAGGAATAAATAATTTTACTTTATCATGTTACAATTGTTGTTGATATCTTTTCCAGAGACATATTTATTGTTAATCATTTTGATTTCCAACATTTAGAGTATTGGAAGACTGCTAAAACTTCTAAGTATGTTGATTATATTTCCCTTAATGTAAGGAATTCAAGATAAGCTCCTCAAAGCTATACTGAGTGCCATATGATCTGGTATATATGATCACTGTAACATTTTTATCTATCTTATTATAATTTTTAAATGGAAATGCAATAAATTTACTTTCTTTAATCTTACAAATATACCCAACTCTCCTCCTGCTTATTCCAGTATCTCATACAAAGATTATTACATTTTATTATGCCATTGTTTTATTGGGTTTGCCTGTTATAATCATGTACCATGGACTAGATGTCTTACACAATAAACATTTATTTCTCATCATTTTGAAGGCTTTGATTTCAAGATCAAGACACTAATTGAGTACATGTCTGGTGAAGGCCAGCTTTCTGGTTCATCAGTTCAGTTCAGTTCAGTCGTTCAGTCATGTCCAACTCTTTGTGTCCCCGTGAATTGCAGCATGCCAGGCCTCCCTCTCCATCACCAACTCCCAGTGTTCACTCAGACTCACGCCCATTGAGTCAGTGATGCCATCCAACCATCTCATCCTCTGTTGTCCTCTTCTTCTCCTGCCCCCAATCCCTCCCAGCATCAGGGTCTTTTCCAATGAGTCAACTCTTCGCATGAGGTGGCCAAAGTACTGGAGTTTCAGCTTTAGCATCATTCCTTCCAAAGAAATCCCAGGGCTGATCTCCTTTAGAATGGACTGTTTGGATCTCCTTGCAGTCCAAGGGACTCTCAAGAGTGTTCTCCAACACCACAGTTCAAAAGCATCAATTCTTTGGTGCTCAGCTTTCTTCACAGTCCAACTCCCACATTCATACATGACTGCTGGAAAAACCATAGTCTTGACTAGATGGACTTTGTTGGCAAAGTAATATCTCTGCTTTTGAATAGACAGCCATAATTTCACTGTCTTCACATGGTGGACAGTCAAGGGAGCTCTCTGAAGTCTGTTTTACAAGGGCATTCATCTCATTTATGAGGATTCCAATCTCAGAACCTAAGCACTTCTCAGAGGTCCCATTACTAAACATCATCACACTGGGGACTAGGTTTCAATGTATAAATTGGATTTGGTCACAAATATTCAATCTATAACAGCCATGATGTGAAAAGCTTTCAGAAGCATTAAATAAGGAATTCATATATTTAGAGCCATTTTCATATTAATTATAACTCTCAGTGGCTTGAGAATGATGACAAGGCATTTTGGCAATTAATACAAGAAACATTTTCAATATTTTGAAACATATACTTTCAACAAAATGGAAAAGATCTTTGAGAAGACTAAATTAAGGAATAATTGTATTCTTCCTATTAGTACTGCAATATATATTCTGCTTAGAAAACACCCATTTATCTTGTCTGTATACAGTGTCATAAACTCTATGAAATATTTAGGGGAAAATCTAGGAAAAAAAAAAGATTTCCAAGACCTATACAATTAAAATTATAAGACATTGATGAGAAAAACTAAACAGAAATAAATGAATAAAGAGAGAACTGTGTTCATGAATTATAAAATACAATACTGTCAACTGCTTATGTTCCACTACAAAGTGGTGCTTTTTATTGTTGCTTATGATGTTGTTTTGTAAAAAGTGGTATGTTGATTCTAAAATTTATAAGAAGATGTAAATTGGGGGGAGTTATAATGCTTGGATAGAAGACTTTTCATAAAGCTATAGTAGGTGTTAGTCTTAAGATAGATAAATACTTCAATGAAACAGAATGGAACACATAGAGGACATTTATATAGTCATATATAAACACATATATATGTATGTATTTATATGTATATTCAAATGATTTATGAGAAAGTTGCAAAGGCAATTTATTGAAGTATTATAACCTTTTTAACAAGTGGAACTGGAACAATTGTTTAGACGTATGCAAACTAATGAACTTTGATCACTACCATCTACCATATACAAAAAGTATATTTCCAAATGAATTTTAGGCCTAAATATAAATCCTAAGGAAATACAATTTTCAGAAAATAAAAACAGAGAAAATGTGTGTCTTTAATTAGTCACCAATTTCTTAGGTATAACAACAAAATAAAATAACATAATCCACAAAATAACCCACTTTACCAAACTCAGTGTTTCTTGGATGGAAAAAGAAGCCACAAACTGGGAAAAACTCTTTGCAAGTGAAACTCCTGATGAAAGACATTGATTCAGAATACATTATGAAATCTCAAAACTTATTAGGAGAATGCAGAATATAGTTTTATAAATAGGTAAAGTATCTAAAAACACATTTTAAGGAAGATATACTGATGGCAAATAAAAATGTGGGAACATATTCAACATCAGTTTAAAATCACAAGATTCCACTAAAACCTGTTGGAATAGCCATGAAGACTGATGTGTTGCTAACTGAAACTCTCGCACACATTTGGCAGAAATGTAAAATGGCATAATCACTTGGGAAGACAACCTAGTAGTTTCTAAAATAGTTAAACATTGACTTACCATTTGATGCAGCTGTGTTTCTACCCAAGGAAACAAAACCAAGACTTGAGCAAAATGTTGATGGCAGCTTAGGTGTCATAGGCCAAAGTGGAAACAACCTAAAAGTCCAACAAGTGAATAAGCAAACTGCAGTACATTCACATACTGTAATGCTACTTAGCAGTCAGTTCAGTTCAGTCATTCAGTCCTGTTCAACTCTTTGTAACCGCATAGACTGCAGCATGCCAGGCTTCCCTGTCTAACACCAACTCCCGGAGCTTGCTCAAACTCATGTCCATTGAGTCAGTGATGCCATCCAACCATCTCATCCTCTGTCGTCCCCTTCTCCTCCTGCCCCCAATCCCTCTCAGCATCAGAGTCTTTTCCAATGAGTCAACTCTTCGCATGAGGTGGCCAAAGTACTGGAGTTTCAGCTTTAGCATCATTCCTTCCAAAGAAATCCCAGGGCTGATCTCCTTCAGAATGAACTGGTTGGATATCCTGGCAGTCCAAGGGACTCTCAAGAGTCTTCTCCAACACCACAGTTTAAAACCAAAGTAGTGAACTATTAACGTAAACAACATGGATGAATCTCACAATAATTGTGTCAAGTAACAGAAGCTTAGTTTAAAATAAAGCATATTGTGGAATTCACTTATACAAAATTCTAAATAATTCAAATTTACTTTTACTGACAGAAAGTAGTTCATTGGTTTGTAGGAATGGAACAGAATGAGGTTGGGAGGAACGGTTTATAAAGAGACCGAAAGGGAACTTCGGGGCTGATGCATATTATCTTGATTATGGTCACAAAAGTTACTACGTTGTACACTTTAAACATAAGCAACTTTTTGTTGTTATTTTTCAGTCACTAGGTCATGTCCAACTTTTGCAAACCCATGAACTGCAGTTTCTCTGTCCTCCACTATCTTCTGGAGTTTGCTCAAATTCATGCCCATTGAGTCAGTGGTGCTATCTAACCACCTCATCCTCTGCCACCCTCTTCTCATTTTGCCTTCAGTCTTTCTCAGCATCGGGTCCTTTCCCAATGAGTGGGTTCTTCGATTCAGGTGGCCAAAATACTGGAGCTTCAGCTTCGGCATCAGTCTTTCCAGGGTTGATTTCCTTTAGGATTGACTGGTTTGTTCTTGCTGAAGTCTTAGGGACTCTCAAGAGTCTTCTTCAGCACCACAATTGGAAAGCATCAATTCTTCCATGCTCAGCTTTTAGTGTATGTCAAATATACCTCAATAAAGATCTTTTTTTTTAAATTTATTTTAGTTGGAGGGTAATTATTGTAGTGGTTTTTGCCATACATTGATATGAATCAGCCATGGATTTACAGGTGTTCCCCATCCTAAAACCCCTTCCCACCTCCCTCCCCATCCTGTCCCTTTGGGTCATCCCAGTGCACCAGCTCTGAGCACCCTGTATCACGCATCGAACCTGGACTGGCCATCTGTTTCATATATCATAATATACATATTTCAATGCTATTCTCTCAGGTCATCCCACTCTCGCCTTCTTCCACAGAGTCCAAAAGACTGTTCTATACATCTGTGTCTCTTTTACTGTCTCACATATAGGGTTATCATTACCATCTTTCTAAATTCGATATATATGTGTTAGTATAATGTATTGGTGTTTTACTTTCTGGCTTACTTCATGCAGTATGCTGCTGCTGCTGCTGCTAATTCACTTCAGTTGTGTCCGACTCTGTGCAACCCCATAGATGGCAGCCCACTAGGCTCCCCTGACCCTGGGATTCTCCAGGCAAGAACACTGGAGTGGGTTGCCATTTCCTTCTCCAATACATGAAAGTGAGAAGTGAAAGTGGAGTTTCCCAGTCCTGTCTGACTCTTAGCCACCGCATGGACTGCAGCCTACCAGGTTCCTCCATCCATGAGATTTTCCAGGCAAGAGTACTGGAGTGGGGTGCCATTGCCTTCTCTGCTCTATAATAGGCTCCAATTTCATCCACCTCATTAGAACTGATCCAAATGTATTCTTTTTAATGGCTGAGTAATATTCCATTGTGTATATGTACCACAGTTTTTTATCCATTTGTCTGCTGATGGACATCTAGGTTGCTTCCATGTCCTGGCTATTATAAACAGTGCTGCAATGAACATTGGGATACACATGTCTCTATCAATTCTGGTTTCCTTGGTGTGTATGCCCAGCAGTGGGATTGCTGGGTCATATGGCAGTTCTATTTCCAGTTTTTTAAGGAATCTCCACACTGATGAAAGAAATCAAAGAGGACACAAACAGATGGAGAAATACACCTTGTTCATGGATTGGAAGAATCAATATAGTGAACACAAGTATACTACCCAAAGCAATCTATAAATTCAATGCAATCCCTATCAAGCTACCAATGGTATTTTTCACAGAACTAGAACAAATAACTTCACAATTTGTATGGAAATACAGAAAACCTCGAATAGCCAAAGCGCTCTTGAGAAAGAAGAATGGAACTGGAGGAATCAAACTGCCTGTCTTCAGGCTCTACTACAAAGCCACAGTTATCAAGACTGTGTATGGTAGTGGCACAAAGACAGAAATATAGATCAATGGAACAAAATAGAAAGCCCAGAGATAAATCCATGCACTTATGGACACTTTATCTTCGATAAAGAAGGCAAGAATATACAATGGATAAAAGACAATCTCTTTAACAAGTGGTGCTGTGAAAACTGGTCAACCACTTGTAAAAGAATGAAACTAGAACACTTTCTAACAGCATACACAAAAATAAACTCAAAATGGATTAAAGATCTAAACATAAGACCAGAAACTATCAAACTCCTAGAGAAAATCATAGGCAAAACACTCTCTGGCATAAATCACAGCAGGATCCTCTATGACCCACCTCTCAGAACATTGGAAATAAAAGCAAAAATAAACAAATGGGACCTAATTAAACTTAAAAACTTTGGCGCAACAAAAGAAACTATAAGCAAGATGAAAAGACAGCGTTCAGAATGGGAGAAAATGATAGCAAATGAAGCAACGGACAAAGAATTAATTTAAAATATACAAGCAACCCCTGCAGCTCAATTTCAGAAAAATAAATGACCCAATCAAAAAACTGGCCAAAGAACTAAACAGACATTTCTCCAAAGAAGACATACAGTTGGCTAGCAAACACATGAAAAGATGCTCAACATCACTCATTATCAGAGAAATGCAAATCAAAACCACAATGAGGTACCATTTCACGCCAGTCAGAATGGCTGCTATCCAAAAGTCTACAAGCAATAAATGCTGGAGAGGGTGGGGAGAAAAGGGAACCCTCTTAGACTCTTGGTGGGAATGCAAACTAGTACAGCCACTATGGAGAACAGTGTGGAGATTCCTTAAAAAACTGAACGTAAAGATCTTATTAAAAAAAAAAAAATCACGTGTTGCTAGTGACTACTGAATTGCAGAGAGTACCTCTAGACATTTTACCTTCCTTTCAAATTCCACTCTCATCATCCTAGTGTATTTTTTCTTTTATGCAAACAGGATTTAAAAAGTTCACCTCTTCTCTGCCTCCAGAAATACTTTCTCATATCACTGAACTTCTTAAAACACTGATTCTGGAACGTTATTTCAATTGTCACAAATTTCAACAGTTCCTTTTGTTTATAGATTCTTCTTATATGACTATCATAGCTACAAAAATTTTTAGCAACATTGTAATATCCTCACTTTATATATGAGAAAATTGAGATGCTGCCTTATGTTGCCCAGAAAATCAACAGTAAACATATTCCTAGAATCCAAGTGTCTCAGCCCTTTGTTCAAATTCTGTTTTTTATTATGTTTTCTTACTTTACCAGTTTCCATCATATACTCTTCTTGCTCCCCTCCAATTCCTCTGCAAACCTGGCTCTTTTGTATACACTCAATTTTACTGATCATTGCTCTCAAGCATTCAACTCTCTCATGTGTGTTTCTCAGTGTCATTTTCAACTGTGGTTTTTGCATGGTTGTCCTGATCAATTTTGTGGACACTCATTGCCTGTGTTGTGTCCCTTTTTCAAACTTTGTTGTCTTTGCTTTGCATCTATTCCTTTTATTTATTTTTTCATTCTGTAATTATGTCTTACTGGTGACTGTCAGGCATCACTGCATTCCAACAATAATTTGTCCTCCTGTAATCCTGGAATTGTAGTTTGGCCTTGAGAATGGTAAGGATACTCTACAGAATGGCAAGTAGCTAAGTTCAGTAGCTCTCTTGTGTCCAAACCTTTGCAACCCCTTGGACTGCAGCACAGCAGGCCTCCCTGTCCATGACAACTCCCAGAGCTTGCTCAAACTCATGTCTATCAAGTCGGTGATGCCCTCCAACCATCTCATCCTCTGTCACTCCCTTCTGCTCCTGACTTCAATCTTTCCCAGCATCAAGGTCTTTTCCAATCAGCCAGTTCTTTGCATCAGGTGGCCAGAGTATTGAAGCTTCAGCTTCAGTGTCAGTCCTTCCAAAGGCTATTCAGGACTGATTTCCCTTAGGATTAACTGATCTCCTTGCAGTCCACAGAACTCTCAAGAGTTTTCTCCAAAACCACAGTTCAAAAGCATAAATTCTTTGGTGCTCAGCTTTCTTTATAGTTCAACTCTCACATACATATATGACTACTGGAAGAACCATAGCTTTGACTAGACAGACCTTTGTTGGCAAAGTAATGTCTCTGCTTTTAAATGCTGTCTAGGTTGACCATAGCTTTTCATCCCAGAAACAAGTATCTTAATTTCATGGCTGCAGTCATCATCTACAGTGATTTTGGAGTCCAAAAAATAAAGTCTGCCACCGTTTCCACTGTTTCCCCGTCTATTTACAATGAAGTGATGGGACCGGGTGCCATGGTCTTCATTTTCTGAATGTTGAGCCTTAAGCCAACTTTTCCACTCTTCTCTTTCACTTTCAAGAGGCTCTTCACCTCCCCTTAGCTTTCTGCTTATCTGAGGTTACTGATATTTCTCCCAGCTATCTTGATTCCAGCTTGTACTTCATCCAGCCCAGCATTTTGCATGATGTATTCTGCTTATAAGTTAAATAAAAGGGTGACAACATTGAGCCTTGACATAACTCCTTTCCTAATTTGGAAACAGCCTGTTGTTCCATGTTTGGTTCTAACTGTTGCTTCTTAATTTTTATACAGATTTCTCAGGTGGCAGGTAAAGTGGTCTAGTATTCCTATCTCTTGAGGAATTTTCCAGTTTGTAATGATCCACACTGTCAAAGGCTTTGGAGTAGTCAGTAAAACAGAAGTAGATAGTTTTCTGGAACTCTATCACTTTTTCTATGCTCCAACGGATGTTGGCAATTTGATCCCTGGTTCCTTTGCCTTTTCTAAATCCAGCTTCAACATCTGGAAGCTCTTGGTTCACTTACTCCTGAAGCTTAGCTTGGAGAATTTTGCACATTATTTTGCTAGCATGTTGGATGCATGCATTTGTGCAGTAGTTTAAAGATTCTTTGGCATTGCTTTTCTTTGGGATTGGAATGAAAACTGACCTTTTCCAGTCCTGTGGCCACTGCTAAGTTTTCCATATTTGCTGACATATTGAGGGAAGCACGTTAACAGCATGATCTCTTAGGACTTGAAATAACTTAGCTGGAATTGCATCACCTCCACTAGCTTTGTTCATAGTGATGCTTCCTATGGTTCACCTCACTTCAGACTCCAGGATGTCTGGCTCTGGGTAAGTGATCACACCATCGATCATGGTTATCTGTGTCATGGACATCTTTTCTGTATGGTTCTTCTGTGTATTCTTGCCACCCCTCTTCTCAATATCTTCTGCTTCTGTTAGGTCCATTCCGTTTCTGTCCTTTATTGTGCCCATCTTTGCATGGAATGTTCCCTTGGTATCTCTAATTTTATTAAAGAGGTCTCTAGTCTTTCCCATTATGTTTCCCCCTCCCCCCTCTTTATTTCTTCGCATTGATCACTGAGGAAGGCTTTCTTATCTCTACTTGCTATTCTTAGGAACTCTGCATTCAGATGGGTATATCTTTCCCTTTCTCCTTTCTGTTTAGCTTATCTTATTTTCTAGGCTATTTGGAAGGCCTCCTCAGACAACCATTTTGCCTTTTTGCATTTCTTTTTCTTGGGGATGGTCTTGATCACTGCCTCCTGTACCATGTCACAAACCTCCATCCACAGTTCTTCAGGCACTCTGTCTATTAGATCTGGAATGGAATGGCAAATTAATCTGTAAAATACTTCTGTTCCTTAAAAGAAACATGAAACATAGCAGTCTGCTTGTTTAATTTTTTTTTCCCCTGATAATGATAGCTTTATGGTGAATGATGACAGATTTGAGATCTCTGAAGATGATTTAGCTTCGGGACCAGGGACACGGTTTCAGACACTCAGAACTTCGTGTGGAGGAAGTTTTATTACAGGGAAAAAGGGACAGAGAAGGCTTCTGACACAAACATCAGAAGGGGATGGAAGGTGCCTCCTCAATAGTCTTAACAAGTGATCTACATAATATTTCAGTTGGTTATTTCAGTAAATCAAAAGTATGTCTCAAGACAGTAAAGGTCTTACTAGACTCACTGCCACAATATACATTTTTTTTTTTAAATTTCAGTATATTTTAATTTTTTTATTTTAATTTTAATTTTTTTTACTTTACAATGGAGAATAGGGTGGAGATTCCTTAAAATAACTACAAATAGAACTGCCTTATTACCCAGCATTCCCACTGCTGTCTCTGAAAGAGACACGTGTACCCCAATGTTCATCACAGCACTGTTTATAATAGCCAGGACATGGAAGCAATCTAGATGTTCATTAGCAGACAAATGGATAAGAAAGCTGTGGTACATATACACAATGGAGTATTACTCAGCCATTAAAAAGAATACATTTGGATCAGTTCTAATGAGGTGGATGAAACTGGAGCCGATTATACATTTTAAAATAACAGGATTAGTCAGAAGGTTCTTAAGAAGGAGAAACATGCCCTTAATTATTGTTATATAATCACTGATACAGAGTTTAAGGAAAAACATACCTTGAGCAAGATGAGTTGATTTGTTGAGTAATCTCTGAGCTTACAGAGGAAAAAAAAAAGTTTTATGTGGCTAAGAGGAAAGAATGTAGGGGAACAAAAAAGTTCAAATGTTTGTCCTTTTCTCCTCCATGAGGGCCCCAGATTCCTTCCTTCTTGAGGGCCCAGGACTCCTTATGAACCTACTTAAGAATTAACTCTTTCAATAAGACACCACTTTATTGGCCATTTGCTTTACACTGTCTTAGTTTATTGAATTAATACAAGATCTAGAATCATTCGCCCAATGGACTTGACTGTTCTCTGCCTGAACCCAGGCATTGAGAAGTCTGAAAGTATACTAATGACCCCACTTTCTCCAGTGAGTGAAGCTAGAAATCAGACTTGCTGCCCTAAACTTAAAGAAGGCTCTTGACAAACAATGCCAGTAACCTCAAGTGCCCACTAAGATTCCACCTTGTAAATTATAGTGGATTCAAGCAATTTGCATTGGAATTCTGGCCATTCTTCCTTCTCACTGGTCGAACCCAGGTCTCCCGCATTGCAGACAGATTCTTTACCAGCTGAGGATTTTTTCTTTAAAAATTAATCCATTTTTAGCCTTTATTTTTCCATTCTTATGGCTGTCATAAATGGCAAAAGTAGGCCAGTTTTTATAAAATAAAACATTATTTTAAGAAGAAAAAGCATTTGAAATTACAGATAATTTTTTGATAAGTTTCATACCTTTTAGAGTTGAATCATGTAGGTTGTTGATTCAATGATTTGTGGAATTTTATCAGCCTTTAATCTCATATTGATGTTAATATCTTGCAAGATGATTCACATAAGAAGCCAAACACATTATTTTAAGTTTCACATTTTAGATCTAAGCCAAGTGATGAAACATTATGAATTCAACATTATCATTAGCATAATGGTAAATATTAGATATGAAATGAAAATTTTAATCTGCTTAATTTTAGAGGCCATGATGTGCATTATGAAATATTGCTTTCATTAATGAAGCTGTATTTCAGAAAATGTGGGAACACTTCTCACTTTAAATGCACAAAGATGATAGAGTAGCAAATGCCAGATGAAGTTCATGTTGCTCATTCATACCCCCCCCCTTTTTTTTTTTACTAAATATGATTTATTTTGAAGTGAAGAAGAGAACTAACACTGAAAGAGTTCCTATAGTTTTTATAGACACTTGCTTACATATTTCTTTTATTATCTCCGTTTTATAAATACAAAATTTAAGTCTCATGGATTAAATGGTTCACTCAAATCATTCTGGTAGTAAGAAATTAAGAAAGATTGAACAGGTCTATCTTCTTTAGGTTCCAAAGAGACTATTATGCTTTCTTGAATTTAAGGAGATACACACAAGAACAATTTATACTCATAAATTCAGGATTAATCGATATCTATGCTAATTGTGTTGGTTTTAGTTGCTAGTTGTGTTGGACTCTTTTGTGACCCTATTGACTTTAGCCTGACAGGCTTCTTTGTCCATGAGATTTCAAGGCAAGAATACTGGAGTGGCTAGCCATTCCCTTCTCCAAAGGGATCTTCCCAACCCAGGGATCAAACCCAGGTCTCCTGCATTGCAAGTGGATTCTTTACTGCTGAGCCACCAAGGAAGCCCACAATCAATGTCTATACAACCAAAAATAAATGGAACTTATGAAATTGTTCACTGGGATGTATGGATCAATATTTTTGATGAAGTAAGGATGAGTCAGTATGGATGTGATAGGGGTTCTTTAAAGAAGAAAATGAAGAGCAAAGAACTTTTGAGAAAAGATTTGAAATCCAATACACTTGGATAGTAAATAGTTTAGCATCATCACATACTCTCCCACCCTAGCTCTGAAGTTGTGTTATCAACATCTGAAACATGTGCTAAATTCACCGTTACTCACCAGTTTCCTATATGCCCCATGACGTGTTGCCTAACAGAAGTATGTAGATTATCATGTGCTGCTTTTATTTTAATATATAGAGACTATAATCTCACTGCTGACAGCAGTTTAATATGAAGCACGGAGAATAATTGACCTTTGTGTGTCTATTATTATTTTATATACAATTTGCTGGAGAAGGCAATGGCACCTCACTCCAGTACTCTTGCCTGGAAAATCCCGTGGATGGAAGAGCCTGGTAGGCTGCAGTCCATGGGGTCGCAAAGAGTCGGACACGACTGAACGACTTCACATTCAATTTTCACTTTCGCGGATTGGAGAAGGAAATGACAATCCACTCCAATGTTCTTGCCTGGAGAATCCCAGGGACAACGGAGCCTGATAGGCTGTTGTCTATGGGGTTACACAGAGTCGGACACGACTGAAGTGACTTAGCAGCATACAATTTGCTATCTATCCTCATGCAATGGTCTGGATGTTATTACACTTTTTCAAGTAATTACTGCCCTTTCAAATTGTATTTTAGGTTATTTTCCCCATAAAGGTATGGTAGTACATATCACTCCCTGAGGGGAATCTCATTTTATTTTTTTAACTTATTTTTCAGTTTGCTACCTTATTGGCACCAAGGATTTGAATGCACAGTAGTCAGTAGTTGAACTCTGTGCCAAAAAGTGAAGGGCCAGAACAGGTGCATTAATATCTTCAACTCTAATTTAAATTCCAATAATTGGCCATTAAACTTCAAAATTAAAATTTAGGATAAGACCACTACCGATGTATACATTGCCTACAAGTTTCTCTACAAGGTATTCTGTCTAACTCAGAGGAAGTAATCAATAAATGTTTTAATTCTTTTATTTCCTCTCACAAAACATGCATTGGCTCACTCTATGTGCCAGGAAGTGAACTTAATGGTCATAATTCAGTAAACTTATAGTCAACTGTGGGACAAAAAGAGACGAAAAATAAATTCAATTCAATACATATTACTGAGATGATTTTACAAAAACTTGTGTGTTTCTACTAAAACATAAGGTATAAGGTGGTAGTGGTTGGGGGGGAAGGGCTTACCTAAAGTTTTCAAGAAAAGGTTCCCTAGAGAATTGCTGATGATCTGTTATTTGAGTCAAGGGCTTCCCAGGTGACTCTAGTGGTAAAGAATTCACTCACCAATGCAGGAGCAAGAGACGTGGGTTTGATTCCTGGGTTGGAAAGATGCCCTGTAGGAGGAATCAGGCAATCCACTCCAGTATTCTTGATGGGAAATCCCATGGACAGAGGAACTGAGAGGGTTCCAGGCCATGGAGTCGCAAAAGAGTCAGACATGACTGAATGACTGAGCATGCAAGCACATATGTAGGAATTTATGGGAGATTAGGATGTGCTGAGGAAGAAGATGGAGCTTATGGTGGACACAGAGGAAAGGCCAGGAGAAGACAAAAGTTGCTATAGGAAAAGGAGGAGCTAGGAATGTTGATGGCATTGGAGGAGTGGACAGCAGGATCTGGAATTGGGCTGGGAAGGTGATGTGGATGAAGAATGCTTCCTGCCATAACTTCAAGGGATTCTGCACCCATTAAGCCATCAGCCACTGCAGAGGTCCTGACTGTGCACCAGCTGTGATTCAAGATTGGAAAATGAGGAGACCAGACAGAAGACTGGCTTGGACAGCATGTCCAAACAATGACGTTACTGAGCCCAGACTCTTGCATTTTGCCATACAAAAAGCACTAAATCTCATTAACTTGAGATGTCTGGTTTTCTTTAATTAATAGTAATGTTCTGATGTTCTGGCCTCCTGGTTTTGTTGCAAAACCTCCAAATACCATGGCTCTTCTCTTATATGTGGAGCAATCCCTCAGAGCTGAGAGCTGTCTTCTGGACTTACATCCTCAGAAAGTCCACAAAAGGAAAAACAAACAAACAAAAAAAAAAACAAAACAAAACAACAACAACAAAAAAACATGTCTCAAGGGTTGTTTTTCATTTTTTCCCCCCAGTGGTTATAGTCCACATACTATTACTAACTCAATAGACATGAATCTGAGTAAACTCCAAGAGACAGTGAAGGACAGGGAAGGCTGGCATGCTGCAGTCCATGGGGTCATAAACAGTCATACACAACTTAGAGACTGAACAACAAAAGTCAATATGGGTCAAATGTGAACAGCCCATTGAAAATTTGAGGCTCTTAAAGGATTAAAAAATCAAACAAGTGATTCAATTATGCAGGTAGTGTTGGGCAGAGGGTAGGACTCATCATTTACCCACAGAATGTACAAAAGACTAAAACAGGATCAGATTTCATATAAGGTAGGAAAACATAGTAGCTTTGGGGGCAGTGGCTACTCTGAAACACATCCTAGTCATAGCATGCAGGATCTTTAGTTGCATGTAGTATCTATTCCCCTGACCAGAGTTTAAGCCTGAGCCTCTTGCATTGAGAGCATGAAGTCTTAGCCATTGGACCACTAGGGAAGTCTCTAGAACTCAACAGTTAGAATCCTTTGTGTGAGGTTGGTGACCTTGCTCTGAGTTGTGCTGTTATCTCATGATTTTGTGCTTTCCTCATGTTCCTAATCAGCCTAGGCAAGATGTAACACCAGTATCTGAGAGTATCCACACATGGGAACTGGCTTGGGGGATCAGAGATGCTGAGCTCCCTGAGGAAGGAGGCTAGACTGTTACATGTTAGCTATTGTTGTGTGCTCCTGGGTCCCCTCCAGGCAAGCTCAAATTGAAGGGAGGTGCAGGCAGCTCCCCCCAAGGGTGGGCTACTATCACCCCAGATTGGGCTATAGCAGGTGGAGGTCTCTGGAACTAGGCAGAGGAGGACACAGCAGGCTAATGCCCTCAAAACTGTATGTCCTAACCTGGAGAGGATAATGAGGAGTTTTATAGTAATGGTTCAAAGAGGATGTGGTCAGCTTGTGGACTTCCTTCTGATTAGTTGGTGGTGAGGTAAGTGGGAGGTAGCATCATCAACCTTCTGCTTCCAAAAGGTCTGCCTGTGGGCAGTATACAGTTATCTCATTCTACCTGGTGAGGGTTTCAGTATCTGCAAAACAGCCCAAAGATATTGTTGTGTGTATCTCTTGATAGGGAACCAGTACCCTGCACTCAAGGCTACACTATTGTTTTTAATTGCTTCTCCCTTATCCCTGCAGTTTCTCTATATCCTGATTAGCAAATGTTTGAACCTGCCCTTTGGAGCTTCTGGAAAGGGATGTAGGAAGTCTTTTGTGGGAGTTGAGTTGAGTTTGGTGAGTTGAGTTTGGTACTGGCAGACTTATAAGCTAATGGGCTCCAGATTCTTATGAAGAAGTAAACAACATAGACTCACTATACAGAGGCCATTTTTAGCTCATCTATGTAACAGTCCCCTTGGCACCATGGTGGTTTATAATCCAAGTTGCACATTATCTTATAACACTTGGTATCTGAAGCAAGGGATAAAGCATCTTCAAGACTCAGAACGCTTAAGGGTCATGATCTTGGATTTCAAAGTCCTTTGGCAGCCAATATGACCATATAGTGGGGGAAGCCCTACAGGATAGATGAGAAAGGAGATTCTGAATTGCCCAATCTACTTAGTCAGTTAGTCCACAAGGTCCTGCTCGATTTCAAGATGACAAGTATGCTTATTTCCCCCAAAATTTCTATGCCCCTATTAAAAGACTGGCTTCCCTGGTAACTCAGATGGTAAAGAATCTGCCTGTAATACAGGAGATGTGGGTTCAATCCCTGGGTCAGGAAGATCCCCTGGAGAAGGAAATGGCAACCCACTCCATTATTCTTGCTGGGAAATTCCATGGGCAGAAGAACCTAGTGGGTTGTTACAGTCTGTAAGGTCACAAAGAATCAGACACGACTGATCATGGATGCACACGTGCTCCTATTAACACCAGCTGGAATGAGATTAAGCCACAAACTTGCCTCATAGCACGCAGAGAGTAGAGATAACAGAGGGAGCTTTGTAGACTAGTGAGGGAGTCAAAGAGCTCCCCCTTAACTTCTCTTCATCCAATACTGGCCAATGTTTTCCTGTGTGGGGAGTTGGCTCAAAATTACAGGACATCTTTACTAAGCAGTTGAACATCTTCCCAGCTTCCTTTCCTATGAAAACTCTTGTTCCTATAGGTTACACTGGGGCAACTGTCCAAGACTGGAAGCGAACTTTTAAAATTGTCCTTCTGGAACTCATGCCCCTGAGTTTCTAATTTTGGAAGCAGGAGGAATGGCATATGTACAGGACACCACACAATGGGGAGACCCCTATCTAAGGAGTTACCCACAAAATTAAACAAATGGTCCAGGGCTGGAACTCTTGGCTGCCTCTCACCATACATGACAGGTGTCATATAATCTCACGATCCTTGATTGTTTATTGTCTGCTGAAGGAGGGGCTGCACATTGATGAGCAGTGAATAGATTGCTGCTTATGGGTAGATGACCATGGTTAGGTTTGTTTTACACATTTCTGGGGACATGCAGCCAAGGGACCATAATATCAGTCTACTGACTAAGTAGATTGGGCAATTCAGAACCTCCTTTCTCATCTATCCTGTAGGGCTTCCCCTACTATATGGTCTTATTGGCTGCCAAAGGACTTTGAAATCCAAGATCATGACCCTTAAGCATTCTGAGTCTTGAAGATGCTTTATCCCTTGCTTCAGATACCAAGTGTTATAAGATAATGTGCAACTTGGATTATAAACCACCGTGATGCCAAGGGGACTGTTACATAGATGAGCTAAAGATGGCCTCTGTATAGTGAGCCTATGTTGTTTTCTTCTTCATAAGAATCTGGAGCCCATTAGCTTATAAGTCTGCCAGCACCAAACTCAATTTTCTTGCACATTCAATTTTCTTAAAATGTAACTCCTCAAAGCAGAATTTTAGCCATTTAGGGTCTTTCTGTACCCTGCACAGGGCTTCCCAGGTGGAGTTAATGGTAAAGAATCCTTCAGTGCAGGAGATGCAAGAGATGCAGGTTTGATCTGTGGGTGAGGAAGATCCCCTGGAGGGGAAATGGCAACCCACTGCAGTATTCTTGCCCAGGAAATCCCATGTACAGAGCAGTCTACAGTCCACGGACTCACAAAGCATTAGACACAATTGAGAGACTGAGCTCATGTACCTTGTAATCTGCATCCTATGCTAGGCAGAGATAAAGTCATCCCTGCAGCCACAGAAGAGCCCAGGCTGGAGCAGCAGGAGTGTCTCCTGGCCCAGGGACTCCCAGCTGTCCTGCTGAGTGGAGTCGTCTGGACCCATGTGGCCCTCTCTAGCCCATCTTTTCCCTGCCCTCCCCCAGAAATTTCCTTCTCTTCCTTTTCTTCCTTGTCATAACCTTCTGAGAGTCTTATGCCATGGCAGTAACAAATAATACAAAATACAGACACCAGTCTGACAGAATTGCAGAAGTTTTGTATCAAAAACCCGATATCATTGCTAAAAATAATTGAAGAAACTTAAATACCTATACCATATATATGGATCAGAGAACACAGTATTGGGAATGCCCTGGCTGTCCAGTTCTTAGGACTCTGTGTTCTTAAAGGAGGAAACAGACAGAACAGGCTCCATCTTGAAAGCAGGACTCCATCTTGAAAGCAGGACTCCATCTTGGGCTGGAATGTGGACTTTGAGCTATATACCCAGTATCAATGGAAACAACATACCAACTGGAAAACCAGACCCCCGATGGAAGAGCCCCGGGGCTCATACCTAGACTCTACATCGCCTAACAGAACACCCTAATTATCTGTGTAAATGAATAGAATCATACATTCTATTATGCTTAGTGCGGTATAACCCCAGGCCTATTGATAATTGTCCACTGTTAACTACCTAGGCTTAAGGCATATGAATCTCAGGTTTAAGGCATACAAATCACGGGTTAACTTTGATTATAACTTTTTTCCTTTGTTCAGACTAGTTTCAGGGAATTTGGGTAGGTGGGTTTGAGCATGTACACTTTGGGTATATAAGGTTTTCACAAAAACTAGTCGGGGTCCTTGGCTAAAAGGAAACTGTCCTGGGCCCGCCAGTGTAATAACATGCACTCCACTATTTGCATTGTGCTTCAGAGTGAGTGTATTTCCCAGAACGTGTGGCTACAACACTCTCAGTGTGCTGGTCTTGGGTTCTATCCCTGGTTTGGGAACTAAGATCCTGCAAACTACATGATGTGCCCCCAATTTTTTTTTTTTAAGAAGAAGAAAGATATAGTGTTATTAAAATATCAATTATCCTCAATTTTTTTTTTACAGATACAACACAAGCCAAATCAAAACTCCAGGAGATTTTTAGTAAAGATTGACAAATTGATTCTAAAAATACACATGGAAGTGTAAGGACAAAGAACAGTAAAAGTAATTTGGAAAAGAAGAGAGTTGAAGAATTGATACTATCTTACAGCCCAAAGCCAATAATCAAAAGTGTGTGGTATTAGTGTCAAGAGAGACAAAATATATACATTTATTGCATGTCAAATAAACCTGCAAGTAAAAAATACCAGAGAACATTGACTGGGTCACATTAGGAAGAAAAACTTTAAGAAAATACATGGAGTCTTGTAATACTGAATAAAGTGATTTTAAAATTTTGATTAAGGAATACAATATTGAATATACATTGACCCTCCTCCCAATTTTGCTTTAACAGGATGGTCTATTTGGACATAGTGAACTTGGCATTATGTGCTCTTACATCATATCTTGGCCTGATGGTTTAAGCCATTTTTATCTAATGCTTCTGTGTCATTCATATTAATAAATGTGCATGTGTGCTCAGTTGCTCAGCCATTTCTGACTTTATGCGACCCCAAAGACTGTAGCCTGCCAGATTCCTCTGTCCATGTAATTCCCTAGGCAAGAATGCTGGGGTGGTTTACCACCTCCTCCAAGGAATCTTCCTGACCGAGGGCATATTAATAAATAATTGATATTAATTCCTTTACTCTAGGGTAGTTTGTAAACAAGCAGCTGAGCCTACACTACGTATCTGAGGCAATCTGGCACATATTAGATGTACAATAAATGTACAGTTTCTCAATATTTTTCTGAAAGCTAAAGGATAAGGTCTCTGCTCATTTCATATTTGTATCCTTTAGTACTATTATTTTTTTGGGGGGGGCAGTGTTCAATAACTGCCACCTGAATTAAACTGTAAATCAAAATAATCGGGGTTTGAAACAATTGCAGGTAAAACAGTCCACGAGAGTATAGAAAGAACACACACAATACAGAAGAATGCCAGCAAGAAATGCCAGGTATTTCAGAGCAAAGGCTATTTACAAAAGCAATTGGTACACTTTCAGGTTGGCAAATCTGATTAGAAAATAAATTTTCGTTGCAAATGGGCATTTTGTTAAACTATTATCTTTTATTTTTAAAGTATAAAGTTTTAGTTAAAAAAAAAAAAAACAAGAGAGAAAAATAGTGCTGCTAGAACCTAAAGACTGAAATTTCAAGTTCTAAATTCAAGTAATAAATTAGAGCTAAAATTAAATAACAAGTGAGAAGTTCAACATCACAGGATCAGAGGAACCAGAGATCAAATTGCCAACATCAGCTGGATCATGGGAAAAGGATGACAGTTCCAGAAAAAGCATCTATTTCTGCTTTATTGACTATGCCAAAGCCTTTGACTGTGTGGATCACAATAAACTGTGGAAAATTCTGAAAATGATGGGAATACCAGACCACCTGACCTGCCTCGTGAGAAATGTGCATGCAGGTCAGGAAGCAACAGTTAGAATTGGACATGGAACAACAGACTGGTTCCAAATAGGAAAAGGAGTATGTCAAGGCTGTATACTGTCACTCTGCTTATTTAACTTATATACAGAGTACATCATGAGAAATGCTGGGCTGGAAGAAGCACAAGCTGGAATCAAGATTGCTGGGAGAAATATCAATAACCTCAGATATGCAGATGACACCACCCTTATGGCAGAAAGTGAAGAGGAACTAAAAAACCTCTTGATGAAAGTGAATAAGGAGAGTGAAAAAGTTGGCTTAAAGCTCAACATTCAGAAAATGAAAATCATGGCATCTGGTTCCATCACTTCATGGGAAATAGATGGGGAAACAGTGGACACAGTGGCTGACTTTATTTTTTTTGGCTCCAAAATCACTGCAGATGGTGATTGCAGCCATGAAATTAAAAGACACCTACTCCTTGGAAGGAAAATTATGACCAACCTAGATAGCATATTCAAAAGATGAGACATTACTTTGCCAACAAAGGTCTGTCTAGTCAAGGCTATGAATTTCCCAGTGGTCATGTATGGATGTGAGACTTGGACTGTGAAGAAAGCTGAGCACCAAAGAACTGAAGCTTTTGAACTGTGGTGTTGGAGAAGACTCTTGAGAGTCCCTTGGACTGCAAGGAAATCCAACCAGTCCATTCTAAAGGAGATCAGTCCTGGGTGTTCTTTGGAAGGACTGATGCTATATTTGAAACTCCAATACTTTGGCCACTTCATGTGAAGAGTTGACTCATTGGAAAAGACTTTGATGCTGGGAGGGATTGAGGGCAGGAGGAGAAGGGGACGACACAGGAAGAGATGGATGAATGGCATGAGTTTGAGTGAACTCCGGGAGGCCTGGCGTGCTGTGATTCATGGGGTCGCAAAGAGTCGGACATGACTGAGCGACTGAACTGACTGATACAGGGAGACTTAAAGATTCTTCATTTTTTTCATGGGAGGAAATAGAAAACATCATAGCAGGAGTTAATAAGATTTTTAATTTCCTTGTTTCCATGTTTTTCTGCTTAAGATCAATTAACATCAGATTTAAACCTGACTTTTGCCTTTATGTCGACAGGACATGGAAATTTGTTGTGTGATATAGAGAATATAATAAAAACCATGTGTTCACTGAAAGGAATTCTAGGAGAGTCACCAAGACAGCCTGCTGTCTAAATGACATACACAATATTTCTGAAATTGAACTGCTCATTTGCAATCTCAGATGTGTTGTTTTGACTTAACGGAATAGGAAAAACACCAGCTATATATATAAATTGAATACATGTACCAACTGAGAGAAAAAGAAATGACCTGTATTTGCCTTTCCCTGGTGGCTCAGATGGTAGAGTCCAACTGCAATGCTGGAGACCTGAGTTTGATCCCTGGGTTGGGAATATTCCCTGGAGAAGAGTATGGCAACACACTCCAGTATTCTTGCCTGCTGAATCCCCAAAGACAGAGGAGCCTGTCAGGCTACAGTCCTTGAGTTTTCAAGAGTCAGACAAAACTGAGCACCTATGTATAGCACATAGTAATACTCAACTACATAAAAAAAGCTTTGATTAATGAATAATTTATATATTTTTTGGCTATGAATAAATTTGAAAACATGTATCTCTATGCAAAAAATAATGTGCAATCAATCACATTTTCTATAGCAGTTATATAAAATTATTGATGCATTTTGATATGGGCTGTGGTCTGTATTATTATAGCTGTCTTTATTCCCTAAATCCTAGTCTTTATTTTAAAGATAACAAAATATGAGTGTGCATGTTTGTGTGCTCAGTCCTGTCTGACTCTGTGACTCCATGAACTGTATCCAGCTGGGCTCCTCTATTCATGGGATTTCCTAGGCAAGGATACTGGAGTGTGTTTCCATTTCCTTCTCAGGTCAGGGGATCTTTCTGATCCAGGTATCAAATCCATGTCTTCTGTGTCTCCTGCATTGGTAGATGGATTCTTTACCACTGAGCCATCTGGGAAGCCCAATAGAATATATACAATTATTCTAATGTGAATATGGTATTTTGGGACTTGTCTGAAATTTATATTTGCTAGTGGGAATATCACGTTTACATAAAATTCCTAAGAATATCTATATACCAATTTCTGTTACAACTAACACATTCATTATGGGTTTGAAACATTTAGATATGGATATACCTTGGATATCAATATAGGTAGATGTAGATAAAAAGATGGATGTATTTACCTATGGATTATATTGATGCTTCTAACTTTTTAACACAATAAAAAAGCCTTACCACCAAGGGCAAAGTTGACCATGAAGAGTAATTGAGGGCAGGGCTATTGGAAATATATGTCAGTGTCAACTAAAGAAGGGTTACCTTGGACTTTACAGTCTGGTGAATAATGACATTCTTCACATAATACTTTCTTGATAGCTGCAATATTACCTATTACTAAAGTTAATCTATTAACATTCTTCCTCTTCTCTGATTTTTCCCACAAAACATCTTTAGAAACTGAAACCCAATTTAGAGTGAATTTTGCCTGGTATATAATACTTTTAGGTAATGAATCTGAGCAATAAATCATTATTGAAAATATGGCAAAGAGAAAATGAGGACATGAATGTAGAACTATAAAGTATGACTTCAGAGTCTCTTTCCCTATCAGAAGGGGGAAAAACAATTTCTTTGTAAATACAATCACAAGAAACGTGTGATAGTTTTCTAAATATCTTTCATTGTTTAAAAGTAGTATATTTATAATGTAATTTGGAACATAAATACAGCTATACAACATATTAAGTAAGAGTTTATGGGTATAAAATATTGAAAATAATATGGTTGTGTGACTTTCAATACATTGAAAATAAAAAAAAATGACTTCCATTCTTAGTATCATAAAGTTATTACTTATTTTTTCTCTGTAAGAAATAAAGATATGCTTGTTATTTTTATTATAAAATGAGACATAGATACAGTGACATTTGCTGCTATGTACATTTAAATTCAGGCATATACAATGAACAGATGTCATACATGTATATGTATACACATATTCATGTGTATGTGCATGTGTGTGCATGCATATGTACACATTTAAAAGCATACATAAACTCATGTATTTATGTATATGAGTTTTTGCATCCAAAATCACTACAGATCGTGACTGTAGCCACATAATTAAAAGATGCTTGTTCCATAGAAGCAAAGCTATGAAAAACCTAGACAGCACATTAAAAAGCAAAGACATCACTTTGCTGACAAAGACCCATATCATCAAAGCTATAGTTTTTCCAGAAGTCAGGTATGGATTTAAGAGTTGGATCATAAAGTAGGCTGAGTGTCTAAGAATTGATGCTTTCTAATTGTGGTGCTGAATCAAACCAGTCAATCCTAAGGAAAGTGTAGGAAGGGGAGCCTGGAGTGCTTCAGTCCATGGGGTTGCAAACAGTTGGACACAACTTAGTGACTCAACAACAATAACAATTTATGTATATGTATATACGTACATGTGTATATGTGATGCCATGCTCGGATGCTCAGTTGTGTCAAATTCTTTGTGACCCTTTGGACCATAGCCCGCCAGGTCCCTTTGTCCATGAAGTTTTTCAGGCAAGAATATTGGAGTGAGTTGCTATTTCCTTCTCCAGGTGATCTTCATAACCCAGGAACAGAACCTGCATCTTTTGTGTGTCTTGCATTGTCAGGCAAATTATTTACCACTAGAACCACCTGGGAAGCCCAGCATGTGTGGGTGTCTACCTAGGTATCTACCTACACATATATACCTAAATACTCATTATATAGTATTTTAATGTTTTCTCAGTCACAATTTCTGGTGACCATATTGACATATTTATTAAATTTTAATTGAATTTAGCATTGCTGTCATTCAGTTTCTCTCTCATGTGCTTGAAATATAATTTTCTCCAAAAATTTTGACTAAAAGGTATAAGGATGCAAAATGAAAGTAATGAGGCTACAGTAATGACCTCTGGGGTGGGAGTAGATTTGGAAAGACTTTGTTTTAATATGTATGATAAGATGTGATGAGGTTATAATAATGGAGGATTCAAACTCTTGAGGAAAATTTGTCTTATTTGTAAAATAAGAATGATTAATAACTGCTAACATTCACCACATTTTAAAATGAATATCAGACAGATTGAAGTATGTAAGCCCTATCCAAAAATGGCTTATTGAAAGGATATGCAAACTATATCCACAAATTGACTTTCAGTGATACTTGTAATTCCAAGGTTAGAGATTTACTGTCCACTAGCAAGTTAAATCTAACCAGTCCATTCTAAAGGAGATCAGTCCTGGGTGTTCTTTGGAAGGACTGATGCTAAAGCTGAAACTCCAATACTTTGGCCACTTCATGCGAAGAGTTGACTCATTGGAAAAGACTCTGATGCTGGGAGGGATTGGGGGCAGGAGAAGAAGAGTAAAAAGAGCATGAGATGGCTGGATGGCATCTCCAACTCGATGGACATGAGTTTGGGTGAACTCCGGGAGTTGGTGATGGACAGGGAGGTTTGGTGTGCTGCGATTCATGGAATCGCAAAGAGTCGGACACGACTGCACGACTGAACTGAACTGAGCAAATTAAAAAAAAATCCTTAGTTCCAGGCATTGTGTTAGTTTTCAGCACTCCAAGAATAAAGGTTGGTCCTCTATTCTCAAGAAGCTAATGTTTAATGCAAGAGATAGAAAATAATCTAATACAATAGAACTTTGCAAATAATGCTACATTGTCACAACCTGGGGATATTTTATTGGGGTCATGGGAAAAACATCTCAGAAGAGGTGCTACTTGCAATGAAATTTGAGAACCATATTGTTCAGTTCAGTTCAGTTCAGTTCAGTTGCTCAGTTTATGTGAAAGTGAGAAGGAGCTCTCCAAACAGGGGTGTGCCGGGGTCCAGCCCTGGTGGATCCAGGGAACTCGAAGGTGGGGACGGAGTCAGCATCCTTGGAAATAATTTATTTCATTAAAGATAGAGAGGGATTAGAAAATTAACAGAGAAAAAGAGGCTGAATAACTTGGTTCACATGGAATACCAATCACCATCTACGCAGGCCACAGGCATCTTCCCATTCTCCAGAAGGAGAGGAGGCACTGAGGCACCCCCCAGTCCAATCTTAGAAGCCCAGGAAAAATTAATAGGCTTGGTGGGTACCCATGCACCAGAAGGGAATTTGGCCAGAACATAGTAGGAGAGAAAAAGAGGCTGAATAACTTGGTTCACATGGAATACCAATCACCATCTATGCAGGCCACAGACATCTTCCCATTCTCCAGAAGGAGAGGAGGCACTGAGGCACCCCCCAGTCCAATCTTAGAAGCCCAGGCAAAATTAATAGGCTTGGTGGGTACCCATGCACCAGAAGGGAATTTGGCCAGAAAATAGTAGGAGAGAAAAAGAGGCTGAATAACTTGGTTTACGTGGGATACCAATAAAATTCCAAGACAAGGAATTTGCACTGTCTACATTGGGCCACTGGTGCCAGTTGAATATTGGAAGGTGCCCCTGTTTGGGCTCCTTCTCGTGTGGGCTTGAAAACCGAGGCAAGTAAGTAGATGTGGTGAGCACTCACGCTCCAGATGGGAATTCAGCCAGAAAAACGGGGAACAGAAAAGAACGACATGAGGGAATCAGCCTTTCTGGAAACTGATTCAATTTTTGGGTTTGCTTATATACCTTTTGTTACACATAGGGATGATACAGAGTCATGCGGGGGTCAGCAGTCCTGACGTTTATCAAAATCAGGTGCTTCACATAAAAAGGTCTTAGGGATTTTACATCATCTTCTGGCCATGAGACCTGCTGACATTTTATGATCCTTTCTTTCTGATAACCAAAAAACTTATTTTTTCCAAGGGTTTTTTTTTCTTAAACCAGGCACCACCCTCCAAATAAAGTTGCATTCCTATAGGATGAGGGTGTAGTGAGTTACAATCAAGAAAGGAATTTATTTAACCCAAGTTTAACATGATTAATCTTAAAGGTTAATACTTATTTCTCCATTATGCTTAAAGGTTAATACTTATTTCTCCTATATGCTTAAATGTTAACACTTATTTCTCCTATATGCTTAAAGGTTAATACTTATTTCTCCTATATGCTAGTTATATTCATTATAAGGGCAGGGAACATGGAGATTTATCAGCAAACATCAGCCCAACAAATGAAAATCCTTTCACCAATGTTCCCCTTAAGATCTATTTAGTCTTAAGATAGTGATAAAGTTACATTTTTATATAGCAAGGACACAGTGATTTATAACAAAGTACAGTGATCTATTACAAAAGAGAAAATTCATTAACTCAAAAAGTCTAGTATTGCTAACCTTAAAACTACTATATTTCCTTTTCTATATTCCAAATTCATTGATTAATATATTCCCAAGTGCCTAAGGATAGGAGGCCTGGCAGCAATCATTGACTCAACAATGAGAAAAGCCCTATGCTAATTAAGACTTTAAAAATACTCCAAAACTCTCTGTGCTGTTTATGGTTGAGAGGTAGTAAACAATCATGTGCATAGTGGCAGCAGTATGGATAATCGTGTCACACAGGCTAGTCTGTCAGCAGAGAGGTTTGACCTGAGACACCCTTGTCACACCCAGGGCAGGGAATTAGCAGCAATTATTGGCACAACAAATGAAAAACCCTTCACCAATATAATTCCTAATCAACCCACTATACTAATAATTTCCAATTCCCCAAAAGAATTTGCCTTTAGAGGACATCAGGCAACCAGAAAAGCAGACCATTGTCTTCAAAAACAGGTAGGAAAAAATATAAAAGACGAAAAGAGAGACAAAGGAGGTGGGGAGGGAGCTCCATCCTGGGAAGGGAAGCCTGTCCCGGGAAGGGAATTTTAAGAAGAGAGGTTTCCAAACACCAGGAAACACTCTCCCTGCCGAGTCTGTGGCAAGCCTTGGAAACACAGAGGGCAACATAACAGGAAGGAAAAATAAATAAATAATTAAAACCAGCAGATTACAAGCCCAACAGTGACACCCCCAGCGGAAAAGCAGCAGAGACGCCTGCATCCGCCACTAGCAAGTGAGGGCAGGGCAGGGAAGTGTGGGAGGCGCGGGCTGCAGAGATTTGTAAGAATCTGGCAGGAATGCCCCACGTGTAACCAGAATGATCTAACTTGGGCTAGCAAACCAGACTGTGGGATAGCTACCATGTGAAAAGCTCGAACATAAGACACCGCCAGGACCGCGCACAGAACAAAGGATGGAACGGACATAGCCGCTGCAGACCATCCCCTGCTGGGGACAGGCAGCCAGAGCCGTAAGGGCTGGAAAGGGGCAATTGCAGCCCCGGAGGGACTCTACCTACCAAACTGCAAGCAAGCTTCTTTGTTAAGACTTCTGGGGGTGCTGGACAGTCACCATCTGCCTCACAAGGGGCACCAGCAGTACACCCAGTAAACTAAGCAGCAGAGAAAGAAAAGGCGACTAGTCACAGCGACGGCACTCGCCAAAGTCCTGAGCTACTCGGACCTGGGAAGGGCACAAAACGCAGTCCCAACCGAATCTGAGCCTCTGAGGGCTACCTGAGCACCGAACCTGAGCGGCTTAGACTGGGGAGGTGCACGCAGCCTAGGGCCAGCCTCAGACGGTTCCCGGCTGAGCCTCGTAGACTGGAGCGGTTTGTACGCGGCAAGAAGGGACAGGTCCAGCAGGGCTGAGACACTGTGTGCATAAGACAGTGCTATTTGTTTGCAGCATCCCCCCCTCCCCACAGCACGACTGAACTAGTGAGCCTAAAAGACCAGCAAACAGAAGAAGTTAAACAGAGGGAACCGCCTTGGAAGTGACTCCACACTGCCCACATCAGAGAAGGGTCAGATTTATCTTTATTATTTTTACAATCATTCCTTTTTTTTTTGTTTTCCCACTTTTTTTTCCTAACTTTTTAAAAAATTGTTGTCTTCTATTTCTTCTCTAATTTTTATTTCTATAGCCTAGTATTACTTTTCAAAAAAAAAAAAAGACTATTATATATAGTCTTCATGTGGTGTGGTTGGAGTTTTTTAATAATTCTTGTGGCTTTTTTTTTTTTTTTTCTTTTTTCCTTTTGCTTCTTTTCTTTAATATTGTATTTTTGAAAATCCAACCTCTACTCTAGATTTTTAATCTTTGCTTTTTGGTTTTTGTTGTCAATTTTGTACATTTAAAAACCCAAACTTCAGTACCCAATTTTACCTGAGAGCGAGATTACGGCCTTGACCACTCTCTCCTCCTTTGGACTCTCCTTTTTCTCCACCAGGTGGCCTCTGTCTCTTTCCTCCCCCATCTCTTCTCTATCCAACTCTGTGAATCTCTGTGTGTTCCAGACGGTGGAGAACACCTAAGGAACTGGTTACTGGCAGGATTTGTCTCTCTCCTTCTCATTCCTCTCTCTTATCCTCCTGGCCACCTTTGTCTACTTCCTCCCTCTCATCTTCCCTGTATAACTCCGTAAATACCTCTGAGTGGTCCAGACTATGGAGCGCACATAAGGAAGTGACTACTGGCTAGCTTGCTCTCTCCTCTTTTGATCTCACCGCATCTCATTCCAGTCACCTCTAACTACCCCCTCCCTCTTCTCTTCTTCATGTAACTCAGTGAACCTCTCTGGGTGACCTTCAATGTGGAGAAACTTTTCATCTTTAACCTAGATGTTTTATCATCGGTGCTGTATAGATGGAGAAGTCTAGAGGCTACTGTAAAAATAAAACTGAAAACCAGAAGCAGGAGGCTTAAGTCCAAAGCCTGAGAACATCAGAGAACTCCTGAATTCAGGGAACATTAAGCAATAGGAGCTCATCAAACGCCTCCATACCTACACTGAAACCAAGCTCCACCCAAGGGCCAACAAGTTCCAGAGCAAGACATACCATGCAAATTCTCCAGCAACACAGGAACACACCCCTGAGCTTCAATATAGAGGCAGCTCAAAGTTACTCCAAAACCTTTGACGTCTCATAACCCATTACTGGTCACTCCACTGCACTCCAGAGAGAAGAAACCCAGCTCCACCCACCAGAACTCCAACACAAGCCTCCCTAACCAGGAAACCTTGACAAGCCACTGATACAACCCCACCCACAGTGAGGAAGCTCCATAATAAAGAGAACTCCACAAACTACCAGAATATTAAAAGGCCACCCCAAACACAGCAATATAACCAAGATGAAGAGACAGAGGAATACTCAGCAGGTTAAGGAACAGGAGAGTTGCCCACCAAACCAAACAAAAGAGGAAGAGATAGGGAATCTACCTGAGAAAGAATTCCAAATATTGATAGTGAAAATCATCCAAAATCTTGAAATCAAAATGGAATCACAGATTAATAGCCTAGAGACAAGGATTGAGAAGATGCAAGAAAGGTTTAACAAGGACATAGAAGAAATAAAAAAGAGTCAATATATAATGAATAATGCAATAAATGAGATCAGAAACACTCTGGAGGCAACAAATAGTAGAATAATGGAGGCAGAAGATAGGATTAGTGAAATAGAAGATAGAATGGTAGAAATAAATGAATCAGAGAGGAAAAAAGAAAAACGAATTAAAAGAAATGAGGACAGTCTCAGAGACCTCCAGAAAAACATGAAACGCTCCAACATTCGATTTATAGGAGTCCCAGAAGAAGAAGACAAAAAGAAAGATCATGAGAAAATCCTTGAGGAGATAATAGTTCCCTAAGATGGGGAAGGAAATAATCACCCAAGTCCAAGAAACTCAGAGAGTTCCAAATAGGACAAACCCAAGGCGAAACACCCCAAGACACATATTAGTCAAATTAACAAAGATCAAACACAAAGAAGAAATATTAAAAGCAGCAAGGGAAAAACAACAAATAACACACAAGGGGATTCCCATAAGGATAACAGCTGATCTTTCAATAGAAACTCTTCAGGCCAGGAGGGAATGGCAAGACATACTTAAAGTGATGAAAGACAATAACCTACAGCCCAGATTACTGTACCCAGCAAGGATCTCATTCAAATACGAAGGAGAAATCAAAAGCTTTACAGACAAGCAAAAGCTGAGAGAATTCAGCACCACCAAACCAGCTCTCCAACAAATTCTAAAGGATATTCTCTAGACAGGAAACACAAAAAGGGTGTATAAATCCAAACCCAAAACAATAAAGTAAATGGTGACGGGATCATACTTATCAATAATTATCTTAAACGTAAATGGGTTGAATGCCCCAACCAAAAGGCAAAGACCGGCTGAATGGATACAAAAACAATACCCCTCTATATGCTGCCTACAAGAGACCCACCTCAAAACAAGGGACACATACAGACTGAAAGTGAAGGGCTGGAAAAAGATATTCCACACAAATAGAGACCAAAAGAAAGCAGGAGTGGCAATACTCATTTCCGATAAAATAGACTTTAAAACAAAGGCTGTGAAAAGAGACAAAGAAGGCAACTACATAATGATCAAAGGATCAATCCAAGAAGAAGATATAACAATTATAAATATATATGCACCCAATATAGGAGCACTGCAATATGTAAGACAAATGCTAACAAGTATGAAAGGGGAAATTAACCATAACATAATAATAGCGGGAGACTTTAAAACTCCACTCACACCTATGGACAGATCAACTAAACAGAAAATTAACAAAGAAATGCAAACTTTAAATGATACATTAGACCAGTTAGACCTAATTGATATCTATAGGACATTTCACCCCAAAACAATGAATTTCACCTTTTTCTCAAGTGCTCATGGAACCTTCTCCAAGATAAATCACATCCTGGGCCATAAATCTAAACTTGATAAATTTAAAAAGATCGAAATCATTCCAAGCATCTTTTCTGACCATAATGCATTAAGATTAGATCTCAATTACAGGAGAAAAACTATTAAAAATTCCAACATATGGAGGTTGAACAACACACTTCTGAATAACCAACAAATCACAGAAGAAATCAAAAAAGAAATCAAAATATGCATAGAAACAAATGAAAATGAAAACACAACAACCCAAAACCTGTGGGACACTATAAAAGCAGTCCTAAGAGGAAAGTTCCTAGCACTACAGGCATACCTCAAGAAACAAGAAAAAAGTCAAATAAATAATCTAACTCTACACCTAAAGCAACTAGAAAAGGAAGAATTGGAGAACCCCAGAGTTAGTAGAAGGAAAGAAACCTTAAAAATTAGGGCACAAATAAATACAAAAGAAACAAAAGAGACCATAGCAAAAATCAACAAAGCCAAAAGCTGGTTCTTTGAAAGGATAAATAAAATTGACAAACCATTAGCCAGACTCATCAAGAAGCAAAGAGAGAAAAATCAAATCAATAAAATTAGAAATGAAAATGGAGAGATCACAACAGACAACACAGAAATACAAAGGATCATAAGAGACTACTATCAGCAGTTGTATGCCAATAAAATGGACAACGTGGAAGAAATGGACAAATTCTTAGAAAAGTACAACTTTCCAAAACTGAACCAGGAAGAAATAGAAAATCTTAACAGACACATCACAAGCACGGAAATTGAAACTGTAATCAGAAATCTTCCAGCAAACAAAAGCCCAGGTCCAGACGGCTTCACAGCTGAATTCTACCAAAAATTTAGAGAAGAGCTAACACCTATCCTACTCAAACTCTTCCAGAAAATTGCAGAGGAAGGTAAACTTCCAAACTCATTCTATGAGGCCACCATCACCCTAATACCAAAACCTGACAAAGATACTACAAAAAATGAAAACTACAGGCCAATATCACTGATGAACATAGATGCAAAAATCCTCAACAAAATTCTAGCAATCAGAATCCAACAACACATTAAAAATATCATACACCATGACCAAGTGGGCTTTATCCCAGGGATGCAAGGATTCTTCAATATCTGCAAATCAATCAATGTAATTCACCACATTAACAAATTGAAAAATAAAAGCCATAAGATTATCTCAATAGATGCAGAGAAGGCCTTTGACAAAATTCAACATCCATTTATGATAAAAACTCTCCAGAAATCAGGAATAGAAGGAACATACCTCAACATAATAAAAGCTATATATGACAAACCCACAGCAAACATTATCCTTAATGGTGAAAAATTGAAAGCATTTCCCCTAAAGTCAGGAACAAGACAAGGGTGCCCATTTTCATTGCTACTATTCAACATAGTTCTGGAAGTTTTGGCCATAGCAATCAGAGCAGAAAAAGAAATAAAAGGTATCCAAATTGGAAAAGAAGAAGCAAAACTCTCATTGTTTGCAGATGACATGATCCTCTACATAGAAAACTGTAAAGACTCCACCAGAAAATTGCTAGAGCTAATCACTGAATATAGTAAGGTTGCAGGATATAAAATCAACACACAGAAATCCCTTGCATTCCTATACACTAATAATGAGAAAGTAGAAAAAGAAATTAAGGAAACAATTCCATTCACCATTGCAACGAAAGAATAAAATACTTAGGAATATATCTACCTAAAGAAACTAAAGACCTATATATAGAAAACTATAAAACACTGATGAAAGAAATCAAAGAGGACACTAATAGATGGAGAAATATACCATGTTCATGGATCGGAAGAATCAATATAGTGAAAATGAGTACCCAAAGCAATCTACAGATTCAATGCAATCCCTATCAAGCTACCAGCCATATTTTTCACAGAACAAGAACAAATAATTTCAAGATTTGTATGGAAATACAAAAAACCTAGAATTGCCAAAGCAATCTTGAGAAAGAAGAATGGAACTGGAGGAATCAACTTGCCTGACTTCAGGCTCTACTACAAAGCCACAGTCATCAAGAGAGTATGGTACTGGCACAAAGACAGAAATATAGATCAATGGAACAAAATAGAAAGCCCAGAGATAAATCCACACACATATGGATACCTTACGTTTTGACAAAGGAGGCAAGAATATACAGTGGAGTAAACACAATCTCTTTAACAAGTGGTGTTCGGAAAACTGGTCAACCACTTGTAAAAGAACGAAACTAGATCACTTTCTAACACCACACACAAAAATAAACTAAAAATGGATTAAAGATCTAAATGTAAGACCAGAAACTATAAAACTCCTAAAGGAGAACATAGGCAAAACACTCTCCGACATAAATCACAGCAGGATCCTTTATGATCCACCTCCCAGAATTCTGGAAATAAAAGCAAAAATAAGCAGATGGGATCTAATTAAAGTTAAAAGCTTCTGCACAACAAAGGAAACTATAAGCAAGGTGAAAAGACAGCCTTCTGAATGGGAGAAAATAATAGCAAATGAAACAACTGACAAACAACTAATCTCAAAAAATACAAGCAACTTATGCAACTCAATTCCAGAAAAATAAACGAACCAATCAAAAAATGGGTCAAAGAACTAAACCGACATCTCTCCAAAAAAGACATACAGATGGCTAACAAACACATGAAAAGATGCTCAATGTCATTCATTATTAGAGAAATGCAAATGAAAACCACAATGAGGTACCTCTTCATACCATTCAGAATGTCTGTGATCCAAAAGTCTGCAAGCAATAAATGCTGGAGAGGCTGTGGAGAAAAGGGAACCCTCCTACACTGTTGGTGGGAATGCAAACTAGTACAGCCACTATGGAAAACAGTGTGGAGATTCCTTAAAAAATTGCAAATAGAACTGCCATATGACCCTGCAATCCCACTGCTGGGCATACACACCGAGGAAACCAGAATTGAAAGAGACACATGTACCCCAATGTTCATTGCAGCACTGTTTATAATAGCCAGGACATGGAAACAACCTATATGTCCATCAGCAGATGAATGGATAAGAAAGCTGTGGTACATATACACAATGGAGTATTACTCAGCTGTTAAAAAGAATACATTTGAATCAGTTCTGTTGAGATGGATGAAACTGGAGCCGATTATATCGAGTGAAGTAAGCCAGAAAGAAAAACATCAATACAGTATACTAACACATATATATGGAATTTAGACAGTTGGCAATGATGACCCTGTGTGCAAGACAGCAAAAATGACACAGATGTGTAGAGTGGGCTTTTGGACTCTGAGGGAGAGGGAGAGGGTGGGATGATTTGGGAGAATGGCATTGAAACATGTATACTATCATGTAAGAATCGAATCACCAGTCTATGTCCAATGCAGGATACAGCATGTTTGGGGCTGATGCATGGGGATGACCCAGAGGGATGTTGTGGGGAGGGAGGTGTGAAGGGAGTTCATGTTTGGGATTGCATATACACCCGTGGTGGATTCATGTCAATGTATGGCAAAACCAATACAGTATTGTAAAGTAAAATAAAATAAAAATAAAAATTTAAAAATAAAATAAAATAAAAATGTCAAAAAAAAAAAAAAGAAAAAAAGAATTTGCCTTTAGTGAGTCTAAAACATCTCGTGCCTCTCAGGTTGGGAGGCTGTAAACAATCACATGTGGCCAGACGAACCTATACAGGTGGGCTAGATAACCTTCAGAGGAGTCTGTAAGCTGAAACACTCTTGTCATGCCCAGGAATTTTTATTGACTTGGAGCTGTAAGTTAACTCCATCTCCGAGAGAAATGGTGATGGGGGAGAGCCCCCCGTAAAGTCAGAGGTGTAGGTGAGAGCATAAAACAGACTCTGGTTTTGGGGTAGATGCTCGGGAACAGGGGGTTTCCTGAGGCTTGATCACGCCTTTTCGTATGCCAAGCCTCCTTCCTCATGACCTTTGCATTGGGTGGAGTTCCTCACGCTGTCCCCCGGCAAGGGTGGGTGGGGGTGGGGGGTTAAAATAAAGGTTCTGCTACTGACTAAGTACACGGTAATGGGGCTAACTTCTCTAAACTTCAATTTCATTATTTTAAAAAGTCAAAGATGTTAGTATTTACTTTAGAGCACTGTTGTAATTATTGAATAACTTAGTTATGATAATGACTGCATTAAATACTATTCTTTGTGTGTATTAGCCCAGCATGTTATGATTTTTTTATTATTTCTGAGACTGGAGAGAAAGATAGGGGCATTTCTCTGTGGGCATAAACAGTTGAACGAACTTATGAATTTGGAATTATCATTTGAAAATTACCAGGGAGTCCCATAGATGGAGTTTTGAAGTGATAAAGTTTAAACAAGAAGTTGAGGAGACAACCTAAGGGCCAGAGTCAAATGCCCTGAGTAAAGATAGGTCAAGTGAGTGATTTTCTTGGGCAATTTTGAGTGTCTTAAATGGACGATGAGAATCATGATTTTTTTTGTTTTTTGGCTGGTTTGCACACTTTGTTTAGGAGTTTATTGCTAGTGCTTTTCTGTTGTTTTTGTTTGTTTCAGTTATCAAGGAATATTTTATGAAGCAATCACCCTTAATTACCAACTAGAAGGCTATTCATGATCTTATTATTAGGTCATTTTCAATACAGAATGTTGTTGTAGTGGCTGGTGCAGAATAATGTATGAATAGAACATTCTGTATGCTTTTTGAGGGAGATTCATGGCATTGGTGATTCTCAGAACAAGCCACTGATGGGCCATTGCAGGGTCAAAGGCATTCCAGAAATATTGCAGTAGCTCTGGGCCCCTAAGTAGGAACTGGGGAAGGATGCACCAAGGAGGAAGGTGAAAGGTCCTAAGAGGAGGGGAAGGATGCTCCAGGTAAGTGTTAGTTGCTCAGTCATGTCCTCCCTTTGTGACCGCATGGACTGTAGCCCGCCAGTCTCCTCTGTCCATGTAATTCTGCAGGTAATAATACAGGATTGGGTTGCCATTTCTTTCTCCAATGAATATTCCCTATGCAGGGATCAAGCTTGGGTCTACTGCATCACAGGTGGACTCTTTACTATCTGAGGCACCAGGGATGGAGGAGGTAATTTGAACTGGTAAATGCTCTTTTTTATCTTTTTCTCCTTCCCCTTCTTCCTGACACCCTCCTCCTCTCTCTCTTGCTTTCTTTTCTTCTTCTTCTTCTTTTTTTTTTTTTTTTATCTCAACTTGGATTTACTTGTTTCCTTAACACAGACTCTTGAACAGAGTGTTTTCAAGAAACGCATTGGTTTGTCAGTGCTAGTGGTAAAGAAGATGTCTGCTAATGCAGGAGACCTAAGAGACCCGGGTTCTATCCCTGGGCAAGGAAGATCCCTGGGAGAAGGGCATGGTAACCCACTCTAGAATTCTTGCCTGGAAAATCCCATGGACAGAGGACCCTGGTGGGCTACAAAGGGCCTAGCATGTCTCAAAAAGTTGGTCACGACTAAAGAGACTTACCACACACACATGAGTGGCTCAAGTAAGACTTTGTCCACTTAAATTCATTTATTCACTTAACAAATATTCATTAAGTTTCTTACTATGTGGTTAGCATTATTTTGTATACTACATACATATGTACATACACATATATATTTATACACACACAAACACACACACAAGCAGGAGAAGCTTGTATTCTAATATTTAGCAAACTGGTTATCTTTTATGTGCATGATTATAACTTATTTTAATTATAACCTTAAATCAGAAATTGCTATCAGTTCAGTTCAGTTGCTCAGTCATGTCCAACTGTTTGTGACCCCATGAATCGCAGCATGCCAGGCCTCCCTGTTCATCACCATCTCCCGGAGTTCACTCAGACTCACATCCATCGAGTCCATGATGCCATCCAGCCATCTCATCCTTGGTCGTCCCCTTCTCCTCCTGCCCCCAATCCCTCCCAGCATCAAAGTCTTTTCCAATGAGTCAACTTTTCGCATGAGGTGGCCAAAGTACTGGAGTTTCAGCTTCAGCATCATTCCTTCCAAAGAAGTCCCAGGGTTGATCTCCTTCAGAATGGACTGGTTGGATCTCCTTGTAGTCCAAAGGACTCTCAAGAGTCTTCTCCAACACCACAGTTCAGAAGCATCAATTCTTTGGTGCTCAGCCTTCTTCACAGTCCAACTTTCACATCCATACATGACCACAGGAAAAACCATAGCCTTGACTAGATGAACTTTAGTTGCCAAAGTAATGTCTCTGCTTTTGAATATACTATATAGGTTGGTCATAACATTTCTTCCAAGGAGAAAGTGTCTTTTAATTTAATGGCTGCAATCACCATCTGCAGTGATTTTGGAGCCCCCAAAAATAAAGTCTGACACTGTTTCCACTGTTTCCCCATCTATTTCCCACAAAGTGATGGGACCGGATGCCATGATCTTTATTATAATTTATACTGTACCATACTCTGTTGTGCATTTTGATAAATGTTGTGCATTTGTGTATTATAGCATTAAAATTATTTTCCAGAAGTATCCATATCCAATTTTATATAAAGTTAAATATAAAACTAAATGAAATGTAATTTACCTAAACATTAACTCTTGAAGATTTTATCAGCTATTAAAATTTTATCTTAGACTAGGAAATGATTTAGAGAACATAGCAAAATAAACCATCATTTCTGTCCAAATGAGCTTGATACCCAGATGTATCAATTCATGATTATGGATAATAATATTTTCATTTTCAGAGGTCCTAAACAAAATTGAAAATATCATAAACACATGGTTCTTCCAAGAGTATGTGTTTTAAATCTCTCAATTAAGTGCAATCATAATTTTTTAAAATGCAACTCTCAGTCATTCTGATACAACATTCTTTCCTCTTCTATATGGTTCTTATAAACTTTACCCTCTAATAGTGCAATCCCTGAGTCCCACTCAAAATTTTAAGGCTCATAAGCTTAAACAAGTCAAAGCATGAACCAACTGTTGGGCACTAAAGAAATATCATTTATACCCTTCGCCTCATTGTAAACTATGTGAAAGCACAATTCATTGTGCATTGTCAGTTTGGCAAGAATTTATATAGTAAATGAACAGATATCAGACCTATTCCATCATTTTCTATTAAATATTTTATAAATATTAATTCTAAAACTTAAATATTAATTTTGACAAGCTGATTTACACTTTTTATTTTCATAATAATGCATAAACATCATTAATATAGAACTAAGATAACTGGCAACTCCATTTGTAGAGATTACACTGAGAAATAGATTTAAAAAATTGTCTCTATTTCCCTTCTGCTATCTTGACTTTTTCTTTCTTTTTTCTTTTTTTAATGTAATCTTAGCTTTATTGAATAAGTAAGTATGCATTACAGATAGATTGCAAGTCATTCTTGGTCCTGCAAAGAGACAGGCATTTATTGTGAGGCAAAATGAAAACATGAATCCATATTTCTGCTACTGAAATACTTCTTCTGAGTGTCTTGGTATGGGCACAGCCTCCCTCAGTATCCATTCAAATAGGCTTTGGTCTCACCTCTCCTTTCAGTTAAAGGATTCACAACATCTAAAATAAACTTATAAAGAACACTTCTGTATCAGAGGTAGCTTTATACCTACATTATTAATCATAGAAAATATTTTGTCAAAGACTCCATAAAAGAGGCAGAAAAGATACACCAGAGCTCATAGTTGGAACTAATTATTTTTTCAAGCTAATTTGCTGTAGTAAGAAATATATCAACTGAATTTTAGAATAGACTGTTCAGCCATTTAACATAAAAGCATTCAATAGCCTATGCATACAATGGCTTTTAGAGACAACACTGAATTTGACTTGAGCACCAAGGATGCATTTTAAAAAGTGAAAAGTACATTTATGTGCAATAACTAGTGTCATGAGCTGAATGGTGACTCCCCAAAGATACGTCCACATCCAAATTCTTAGAACCTTTGATGTTAACTTATTTGGGAAAAGGGTCTTCACAGATGTAATTAAGTGAAGGATATTGAGATGAGGAGATTATGTATAAGCTGATGGGCCTTAAATGCCTTCACAAGTATCTTTATAAGAAAGTGGTAGAGGTAGATTAGATATACAGAGGGAAAGGCAATATGAAGATAGAGAAGAGAGAGGCTTGGTCACAAGTCAAGGAATGATGACAGTCACAAACTGGGAGAAGCAAGGAAGGTTTCTCTTAGATGCTCCAGAGGGAGTACTGCCCTGCCAAGACCTCAGTTTAAGACTTCTGGCCTCCCAAACAGTAAGAGAATAAATGCCTGTTGTTTTAAGTGATCACATTTGGAATACTCTGTTACAGCAACCACAGCAACAAAATACAGATTTGGGTACCAGGAAATCAGGGACTGCTATAACAAATACTTAAAAATGTACAAGTGGCTTTGGAATTACATCATGTGTAGAGGTGGGAAGAATATTGATGTATATGATAGAAAAAACATAGGTTACTTTAAACAGACTGTTGGGAAGAATATGAATGTTAAAGGTGGTTCTCATGAGGGCTCAGAAGGAACCGAAGAACATTTTATTGAAAACTAAAGGAAAGGTGATCTTTATTATATACTGGCAAAAAAGCTTATCCAGATTGTCTCCAACTGTCTTGTGGAAAGTAGATCCATAAGTGACGAATTTGGGTATTCAGCTGAGGAAAGGTGAGAGTAAAGCATGGGAGGTATGGTCTAGATTTTTCTTGAGCTTATAGTAAAATGTAAGAGAAAGGCATAACTCAAAAAAGAACTGGCAAGCAGGAAGGAACCAGCACTTGATAATTCAGGAAATTCTGCCCCTATTCAGATTCCAAAAGATGCTAAAATGAAGAAATTCACTGTTAGGATAGTGGGCTCTGGAGATAAAGCCAAGACTAGGCAACCTTTGGCTAGTGCTGTAGAGATTAGGCATTGACTCACTGATCTACTCATTCATCTGGATCAAAGCCAGGAATAGAGGCGGCATTATCTGGCAAAGATCTGTGAGGACTCTCTTGCCTCTCTATTAAATCAATGATATTCCATCCATTTTCTGTTCACAGAGGTTCCTTTCTGGTTTATTACCTGCCCATAGACAATATTTATTTAGGAATGAGCAAAACTCTGCACTTTTTAGCATCCCCAATGCTCTCTACACAATGAAGTTACCTTTACCCACGTTACAGTTTCTCTCAATCACTAGTGATGCTGGAAAGCCATTCAATAAATTGATCCTAATAGAGAATAAAGCTGATTAGGTTCTAATACATTATCTATTCAGAGGAATTTGCATTTTAACAGAAAGATTAAGGTGTCTCAACCAGAAATATTAAATATTTAGGTGTTTAAAAATATTTGGAGACACAGTGGAGGCATTTACAAAGTGAAGAAAGATACGTGTATTTAATATGTGAAAAAGATTATCTCAGTATGCAAATCTGGCTGTATATCAATCTATTATAGTAATACTAAAAATGAAAAAGTAAATCTCAGTTTGCTTTAAGAAAATTCAGAATTTTATGTAGTCATTCTTAAATTGATAAGACAATGGGGGAATAAAAATACAAGACTGCATATTTTAGATGGAAATTCTGATAAGGAAAATGTTAATTTAAAAATTGTATATGCAAGGGTGAGATTGCTATTAAGAATTTATACCAACTGAGAGTCTAGTTCGTATGTTCCATATTAAGATTAAAAAATAATAATGTCTGAACTTTGTCAATGAAGAAAACATTGACTTGTATTCTCTTGTCTTTTTCCCTTTAGTTCTGTTCCACTAGAATGATGACAATATTTTTGATGGATGACATTTTTAATTGGTCTCCTTGATGACATGCTCCATATGCTATTATTCATTTAGTGAAACTTCTCTCTGAATTTAATACACTACTTGAATGCTAATTTTTCTACTTTTTAAACCTTTAATACGTCTTCTCCTTTTCAAAGACATAGCTAGCATAAATAATCTCCTGTCACTTTCAGAAACTTGTGTCTTTATGTTTCACACTGTTTTTGCACAATTATTTGGAAAGATTTAACTATAAGATCAAAATGCTTAACTGAGAAAGAAAAGTGATTCACTTGTTATCATTCATTTGAAATCATTTTAAGAGTGTTCCCTAAGACTAAGCTAGACCTGTCTTTGAGTGTCTGAGTGTCTTCTGTTGAGGCACAGGTCAGCAGTGGCCTGTCACAGGGACAGGAACTCTGGCTGCAGCAGACCTGAGAGGCACGGCATGTGAGCCCTGCCATATAGCCACCAAGAAGACAACCCATAAACTGGAGAACAATTATCCCAAAGAAGTTCTCACACTGTTACAAAAGCTCTAGGGCCCACAACAAATTTCCCACTCTGGGGATCTGGCAAAGGAACTGAGAACCCCCAGGGAATTTGACGTTGAAGGCCAGTGGGATTTGATTACAGAACTTCTACAGGACTGGGGAAACAGATTCTTGGAGAGCACAAACAAAACATTGTGTGCACCAGGAAAAATGAGAAAGGAGCAGTGACCCCACAAGAAACTGAGCCAGACTGTTCTGTGAGTGTCCAGGAGTCTCCACGGGAGGCATCAGTAAACAGTGGCTTTCCATGGGGATATGGGCAGAGAATACAACAGTCACAGCATCAGTCCTCTTGAAGGAGGCCACTATTACCCTTATCATAATTTGGCCACATGCCAAACAACAGGGAGGGAACACAGCCTTACCCACCAACAGAAAATTTGATTAAAGATTTAGTGATCATGGCCTTGAACATCAGAGAAAGACACAGATTCCCCCACAGCCAGTCCCTCCCATTAGGAAGCTTCCACAAGCCTCTTGTCTTTATCCATCAGAAGGCAGGCCAAATGGAAACCACAATTACAGAAAACTAAGCAAACTGATCACTTGGGTCACAGCCTTGTCTAACTCAGTGAAACTATGAGCCATCCCATGTAGGGCCAACCAAGACGGAAGGATCATGATGGAGAGTTCTGATGAAATGTGGTCCACTGGAGAAAGGAATGGCAAATCACTTCAGTATTCTTGCCTTGAGAACCCCATAAACAATATAAAAAGGGGAAAAAGAGATGACACTGAAAGATGAATTCTCCAGGTTGGTAGGTGCCCAGTATGCTACTGGAGAAGAGTGCAGAAATAACTCCACAAAGAATGAAGAGACGGAACCACAGTAAAAACAGTGCCCAGCTGTGGAGGTTACTGGTGATGGAAGTAAAGTCCAATGCTGTAACAACAATATTGCAAAGGAACCTGGAATGTTAGGTCCATGAATCAAGGTAAATTGGAACTGGTCAAACAGGAGATGGCAACAGTGAACATGGATGTTTTAGGAATCAGTGAACTAAAATGGAATGGAATGGTGACTTTAATTCGAATGACCATTATATCTACTACTGTGGGTAAGAATCCCTTAGAAGAAACGGAATAGCCCTCATGGTCCATAAAAGAGTCCAGAATGCAGTACTTGGGTGCAATCTCAAAAATGACAGAATTATCTCTGTTCATTTCCAAGGCAAACCTTGCAGTATCACAGTAATCCAAGTCTATGCCCAAACCACTAATGCTGACAAAGCTGAAGTTGAATGGTTCTATGAAGCCCTACAAGATCTTTTAGAATTAACACCAAAAAAGCTGTCCTTCTCCACATAAGTGACTGGCATGCAAAAGTAGGAAGTCAAGAGACACCTGGAGTAACAGGCAAATTTGACTTTGGAGTACACAATGAAGCAGGACAAAAGTTAGCAGAGTTTTGCCAGGAGAACACACTGGTTACAGCAAACACCCTTTTCCAACAACACAAAAGATGACTCTACACATGGACATCACCAAAATATTGATTATATTCTTTGCAGCTGAAGATGGAGATGCTCTATAGAGTCAGCCAAAACAAGACTGGGGGCTGACTGTAGCACAGATCATGAAATCCTTATTGCAAAATTCAGACTTAAATTGAAGAAAGTAGGGGAAACCATTGAACAATTCAAGTATGATCTAAATCAAGTCCTTTACGATTATACAATGGAAGTGACAAATAGATTCAAGGGATTATATCTGAGAGACAAAGTCCTGAAGAGCTATGGACAGAGGTTCATAACACTGTACAGGAGGCAGGGATTAAAACCATCCTCAAGAAGAAAAAATGCAAAGAGGCAAAATGTTTGTCTGAGGAGGCCTTACAAATAGCTGAGAAAAGAAGAAGAGGGAAAAGCAAAGGAGAAAAGGAAAGATATATCCATCTGAATTCAGAGTTCCAAAGAATAGCAAGGAGAGGTAAGAAAGACTTCCTAAGTGATCAGTGTAAAAGAATTAGAGGAAAACAACATAATGGCAAGGACTAGAGTTCTTTTCAAGAATATTAGAGACACCAAGGGAACCTCTCCAGCCACTCCAGTATTCTTGCCATTACAGAGGAGACTGATTGGCTAACAGTCCATGGGGTTGCAAAGAGTTGGGCACGACTGAGCAATTAACATTACCAAGGGAATATTTCATGCAAAAATGAGCAAAACAAATGATAGAAATGGTATCAATCTAACAGAACCAAAGATATTAAAAAGAGGTGACAGGGATACACAGAACAATATACAAAAAAGATCTTAATGACCCAGATAACCATGATGGTGTGATCATTCACCTAGAGCCAGACATCCTGAAGTTCAAAGTCAAGTTGGCCTTAGGAAGCATCACTACAAACAATGCCAGTGGAGGGGATAGAATTTCAGTTGAGCTATTTAAAATTCTAAAAGACGATGCTGTGAAAGTGCTGCACTCAATATGCCAGCAAATTTGAAAAACTCAAGAGTGGCCACAGGATTGGAAAATGTCAGTGCTTGGACACCAAGGAGATCAAACCAGTCAATAATAAAGGAAATTGGTTCTGATTATTCATTGGAAAGACTGATGCTGAAGCAAATGTTTCAGTACTTCAGCCACCTGATGCAATGAACTGACTCATTGGAAAAGACCCTGATGCTGGGAAAGACTGAAGGCAGGAGCAGAAAGGGATGACAGAGAATGAGACAGTGGATGGCATCACCAACTCAATAGACATGAGGTTTAGCAAGCTCCAGGAGTTGGTGATGGACAGGGAAGCTGGCTTGCTGCATTCATTGGGGTCGCAAATAGTCGGACACAATTGAGAGATTGAACTTACTTCCTTGAATGTAACTCTATATGATTCAATTTAGTTTTGCATCAAATCTAACGTAACAGTGTCAAATATCTATTCAGCTTAATTTTGTGCCAAATATCAATTCACTTATCCTATTTTTATTGTATTGTAGTCTTGTAGTATCTGTAGCTAAAAACTAGTAAGGGCTTCAGTAACATAAGTGTAAGCATAGAACCAATACTGATTCCATTGTATGCTGGGCCTTTGTTTCTTACAAGTAGGACAGGCTTTTTTTTTTTTTTTTTTTTTTCATTTTATACACTTACTTTATGTAAATTCAGATACTTCAATTTGATACTTGGTGTCCTGATTGGAAGGTATACAGGATGGTGTGCATATGAAAATGTTTAAAATGAAAACTCTATGTGTAACCATCCAAAATATCTTCCAACCATGACAACAACTGTTGTCCTTAATTGCTAGATATCTTTGGGTTGTTTTTCTAGTCCTCTATTAAAGATTATATTTTTCTGAGCTAATAATTCTTGAGGATCATTATTGCTACATTGGACTTTCCAGGTGGCACTAGTCATAAAGAACTCCCTGCCAATGCAGGGGACTTAAGAGATGTGGGTTCAGTCCCGGAGTTGGGAAGATACCCTGGAGGAGGGCATGACAACCCACTTAGCATTCTTGCCTAGAGAATCCCATGGACAGAGGAGCCTGGCAGGCTACCATCCATAGGGGTGCAAAGAATCGGATGTGACTGAAGTGACATAGCACACATAGCACACATTGCTACAGTGACCCAATGTTGAAGAGATGTGTTAAAGGGCTTTGAGTTAAAACACTAAGCAGGTTTGGATTTACTTTATAAAAAGTCTTTCATCCCCACAGTCCTCAAGGCTAATCTCCCTCCATCTTCACAGCCTCTAGAGCTCTGTCAGAATGGGAGCCCTACACACCCCAAGTCAGCATCCAGCCAGGTACACTGGAGGAGGCAAGGTTATATCTTAAAGACACAATGCTTAGTATAAAAGATCATACTTTAAACAAGGGCAGAATAAACAGACTAGTAGACTTCATTTAAAAGAAGCAAATATATTTTTAGATCACACTGAATAGGGCAAAAACTATAAAAGACCATGTAGAATCCAGACCAAACCAGAACTGTTAATTCAGGCACATGGGTAAAGAGTTTCACTGCATCCTTTGTGAAGAGGAATGGCTTCCCTGGCGGCTAAGATGGGAAAGAATCTGCCTGGAATGTGGGAGAGGCTGGTTTCATATCTGGATCACGAAGATCCTCTGCAGTAGGGAACACAGCACACTCCAGTATTCTTGCCTGGAGAGTTCCATGGATGTTGGAGTCTGACAGGTTACAGTCCATGGGCTCGAAAATAGTTGGACATGATTGAGCAAGTAACATTTAGTGAAGAAGAAAAAGAGGTTAGCAACTTGTGTGGCCAGGCTCTCATTTCTGAGTATGAATTCAGTTATCAATAATGTATTTTACCATCTTTACAAGATTTGAAATAAAATAATCTGTATAGATACTTTTGTTGTTAGTGTTGTTTAGTTACTAAGCCATGTCTGACTCTTTGTGACCCCATGAACTGTAGCCTGCCAGGCTCCTCCGTCCATGGAATTTTCCAGGCAAGAATACTGAAGTGGGTTGCCATTTCCTTCTCCAGGGGACCTTCCTGACCCACAAGTCAAACCCAGGTCCCTTGCATTGGCAGACAGATTCTTTACCACTAAGCCATCAGGGAAGTCCTGTAGATATTTTTATACATGAACATTTTGAACAGTGAACCCAACATGGCCCTTTGCTGTCAAATTATCTGCAATACAAAGCACACAAGTTCCAGTAGTTCAGCCCTGTCCAGAGTGTGGATGAGGTCAGCTACCTTAGCTGTGTAATTTGTTCATCATCCATATGGAAAAATGAACAAATATCAGGTGTAGCTTTCCAATTTTAAAGCTGTTCAGCAGTAAAATGAACTCAATAAAGTAGTGGATTCCCCACTGCTAGAATTGTTCAAGCAAGGACTATTAACCTTTTTTTTTCTGGGATATTACATAGGGGATTTCTGCATTAAGGGAAAGTATTCTATCTCACATGAAGAATCTAGGTTTCTATTATCTAACTTTCTTTTACATAAATTGGCTAGCTTTTATGTTGTTATACTACAGTTCTTCTTTTTCTTTGTCTTTATTTTATTTTTTAGCCTGAATAATTAAGGAGTTAAGTGTCGGGGTCAGGAAAGAGGAGAGGAGATATAATTTGCCTCAAAGTAGCAGTCTTTATTAATGAGAGAGAAAATTTTAATGTGTTTGACTTTCAAAATCTGTCAGAATTCTTTGATAATGTTGAGAGCATATAGAAGGGTGTAGGCAGATGGCCCAAGACACTATAATAGATTCATGATATGGAAGACAGAGAGATAGAAAGGAAGATATGAATAGAAGAAAACCTATTCATAGCAGAGTTGTGTGTGTATTTTGAGGCCTATGGTCTAGACTGAGGAGTTTACTGCACCTGAAACAGACTGAAAAAATAATGACTATAATTTGTAAAAGGATCAGAAATATGACAGACTATGATTCTGATGAATGAATTAAAAAATAATGTTTTTTTAGTGTTTCACTTTATGATCCTTTACTATGAAAAATTCTGAGTGCTGCATTTCTGATTAAGCATTTTAGGAATGCACCCTCCTTTGTGCTGAATCTGAAAGATGACATGCTTTGAATAAAGATTAATATTCATAATTATTTAGGTTGTCACTGTGTCACTTCCACTGGTCCAGTGAAAGATTTTTTATGACTTTATTAAGTTAGAGAAAATAGATTTCCCCATGTGTTTTGAACTTGTTGATATGCCCTATAAAGTTTTTTATATGACAAGGTATTTATTAAATAAGAAAATTATGTGCCTTATATACAGTTATTCTTCATTCAGCAAGATGGATAATTTTGTTGATATATAACATGCAAAATAATGAAGGAAATTAAAGTTGAGTCCCTGAGTTTATAGTTAACTCTCAAAATGAACTTGTTAAGAACTAATTTAATTGTAAGTTATCCCTGAAATAATACAGACAAAATGTTTATAATGATAACAGTTTCATAAGGTAAAGTACTAATGTTACATTATTAAATTATTTAAACACTGAGCTTTAACTCCAAGGCCAACTCTAAGACTATAGCTCCACAGAATTCCCTAATGGTTTTTAAAACAAATTCTAAGTTATAATACTGTTTTCCACTTCATATTAATAATATGAAAAACATAATGAATGATCTTAAAAATGTATCTAATAAAAAAATCCAAAAGAAAATTCTTATTGAGTCCTACTGCTCAAAATGGCCAAGTCATCCATAAATATAACTATACACTATTTTGATAAATTAAGGTGTTTTACTGGTTCAAATTCAGGCAAATTTTTTAAAAAAGTGTAACATGGCAAAAAATATAAAATTATGAGTGGTACAATAAATGGGGACTTTGCCGTATTCGTTCCATGACTCTCATCTGTTAATAAAAATTTCAAAATGACAGATCACATTAAAAAACAAACAAACTCCATCTCTCAAGCATACAATTTCTTTAGTTTCTTTCACATAAATTACTATTTAAAATATGTTGGGTTCTTCCTATATATGCATTTACATTGGTTTTAGTGCCTAATAAAATGCAGAGTCAATGAAAATAACTTAAAGATATTTGCATATAATAAACATGCTATATACATAGAAATAATCATTAAATTATATTTTATACTTTTAATTATTCTTTTGTATATCACATCATATAGCTAAATAAATGTAATAGTATAGTATGTATTTAACATGTATATAAATGTGTTAGGTAGTTAAAATAGGAAGAAGGAGTCCAAAATGGTGGTGGCTAAAAGACAAAGAAAGGAAAAAGCCCACGAAAATGGAACAAAAGAAAATCACAGGACACCGGAGTGAGAACCTCAGGTGAAACAAACAGTCCTCCTGGCTAGCCCGATTTACATAGGACAGGCTCAGCACAGGAGGAGACAAATGAATAAAAGGAGGAAACCAAGACAGATTAAAGAGTCTGCTTTGGGGTCAGCCCGACCTCAGACCTTGAAGGTGTACTTTCCTTTGCTTGCGGAATAAGACCCTGAGCTGTAAATGAGCAGTAATATTGGTCCACAGTTTCAAATCTTTGCTGCAGCAAGACAACAAAGGAAATTAGACACTTGCCTGACAAATGTATAGTGGTGGTAGTTTAGTTGCTAAGTCATATCTGACTCTTTGTGACCCCATGGACTGTACTCTGTCAGGCGCCTCTATCCATGGGATTTTTCAGGCAAGAATACTGGAGTGGGTTGCCATTTCCTTCTCCATCCCACCCAGATCCAGGAATCAAATCCGTGTCTCCAGCACTGCAGGCAGATTCTTTGATTGTTTTATCCCTGAGCCACCAGGGAAGTCCATATAAATGTATACCCTATACTTAAATATAATATTAAGTTTTATTGGCTATTTAATATTCAAGGCTAGAAGGGCTGCAGTCCACGAGGTCGCTAAGAGTCGGACACGACTGAAAGAATTCACTTTCACTTTTCACTTCCATGCATTGGAGAAGGAAATGGCAACCCACTCCAGTGTTCTTGCCTGGAGAAGCCCAGTGACAGAGGAGCCGGGTAGGAGGCCGTTTATAGGGTCGCACAGAGTTGGACACGACTGAAGCGACGCAGCAGCAGCAACCCACATAGAATTACTTGACCTTGAGAACTTTAGACACTACATCAAGACCTTTGTTATCAACTGAATTAGGCATAAGTTCACAGAGAAGTCTCTCAATGAGTTAAAAACTGCTGCATTTACTAGTGTCAACTATTGTGCAATATATTTTATTGACATTTAGACAGAATCGTATACCTCACAAACCCTTCATTTATTCAAACCAACATGTTCATGTGGATTTTCAATGAGTTTCTAACAAATGAATGCAACTAGTAAATTGAATTAAGTGAAACACGCAATTTTTCCACCCAATTATAGTTCTTAAAGATCTTAAACGGAAACATCTGTTTGAAGCAGTTATCGAGCTAGTTGCTGACTGAGAGCAGCAGGAGAGCCTGCAGTTAATCCTCTCCCCTCCTGCCAGAAGTCAGGCTCACCAACCTGAGTAACAAAAGAGGGCTTCCTGAAGGGTAAGACACTATGCTGTCTCCATGGAAAACACAGTCAAAGTCACAGCAGGAGAAGTGGGAACCAGCACTTAAACAAAAGAAAGAGGGGTTGTTGACAGTTAACTTGGTAGTTCAGCCTTAGCATCAGCACCTCTTTGGAAAATATGGACTAAAACTTGCCTCATACAACAAGGTATTAGTCTTAAATATAGCATACACACACACACACACACACACACAAATAGTGAATTTACTGTACCTTAACCAGATATTAACTTGAATAAACAACTTTTGAATAAAATTGCTAAAATTCTGTGTACATGCAGCACAGAAGGAAGCCAAGAAAGGATCCAAGTTGGAAGTAGATGTAGGCAAACAGAAGTGGAGCCAAGAACTCTTTCCTGTAGTAGATGCCAACTGTTTACTCAAAACTCAGGCTTCACCTCTCTATTAAATATTAGTGATAAATACAAACATTTATAATTTCAAGATTATAAATATGAATCATAAAAATGAAAATAGAGGAGACCTACTTCATCTCTTTCTTGTGTCATTTTTGGTTCTATGTAGTACACTTGCAGTGCTGAAAACCTATACTTTAACTCCTGCTTTCCTTTCTCTCTCCTTCCTTTCCTTTCAGTTTATTTAATTTTCTTTTAAATTCACTTTAGAAGAAATTTTTACATACTCTTCCAAACATAAGGTCCTCCCGGGTGGCTCAGTAGTAAAGGCCTACCTGCTAATGGAGGAGATGCAGGTTCGATCTCTGGGTCAGGAAGTTTCCCTGGAGAAGGGAAATAGCAACCCACTCTAAGTATTCTTGCTTGGAAATCCCATGGACAGAAGAGCCTGGGAGGCTACAGTTAATGGGGTTGCAAAAGAGTTGGACACGACTTAGTGACTAAACAATAATGAAACACAATTCCTTAGCTTTCTTTTTTACAGACTAAATTGTCAACATTCACTTTTCTTCATCATTTACGTTTGTCAATATAGGACCACATTTGACGGATTCTCATTTACAGCTCTTCATATTCTACCTTAATATTTCACCTCTAGAAACCAGCATGAACTGATTTTATTGAAGCTAATGAAATTGCTGCATCAATATTTTCAAATTTGAACCAAAGAAATGATCACATAAATAGAATCATAGGCACATAATACCACAAGGACCATAAATGGACACACTGATTGAAATACACTATTTTTGATCAGGAAGTGAATTAAATCTTTAAATAGTGGCACATGGACATTTTGAAATTTCTTGATCACAAATCTTTATAAATGTCTCCAAATCTGATTTGAACTCCTGTCTATGATGTGGGAATCAGAGTATAATTAATCAACATTAAATGTGAATGATTCTAGGTAGGTGGCCACCAACTCAATGGACATGAGTTTGGGCAAACTCCAAGAGACAGTGAAGGACAGTGAAACCTGGCATGCTGCAGTCATCAGGGGTGCAAAGAGTCAGACATGACTGAGTGACTGAACAATAACAAGGAAGGGGCTCAGTGGTAAAGAGCTTACCTGCCAATGCAGGAGACCTAAGAGATGTGGGATTGACTCCTAGTTGTGAAGGTCACCTAGAGAAGGAAATAGCAACCCATTCCAGTATCTTTCCTGGAGAATCTGAGAATTGGATATGACTTAGCTACTAAACCACCACTATTCTTGCCTGGGAAATCCCATGGACCGAGGAGCCTGGTGGGCTCCTACAGTCCATAGGGTCACACAGAGTCAGACGCTACTAAAGCGACTTAGCACACACACAGGAAATTGTTTCAATTACTCCAAAGACTTTAGAAATTAGTGGAATATCTCATTCTGGTGTGCTACTCCAATTCATTTACCAAGTGACTCAGAAACTGAAGTTTTGAGTCAGGCATAAAATAAAAGAAGTCTCTGCCAAAGGTCCAGGAGTTTCTGCCACAGGTCCAGGCTACTGTATAGCAGTCTGCTCCCACCCTTGGGTCCTAAGATGGTGATGCTGACTGAAGCCTTGCACAACCTGTCATAGGTGAATCACTATGCAGACTATTAGAATTAGACTATTAAAAAGACAGCTTTTGGCCTGCTACTTGTCTTTAGTGGAGACAAAACTTGACCATGGACCACCAAACTACCATGCAACAGTGAAGTATTCATCATGAACTGGGTGTGTCTGACCCAAGAAGTCATAAAACTGGACATTCATAGCAGCACTCCACTACCCGATTGTAGTGGCATATATGAGTTGAGGCTGGACCCATACTGAAGACACAAGGAAATTGCCCAAGTACCCATGAACTGCTGCTATATTGACACTTCTCTCCCAGCCTTCATTTATGGTCTCATGGAAAGATCACTGTGATCAATTGAATGCGAGGGAAAACAAAACAAAACAAAACAAAACACCTCAGGTCTGTTAGATGTGTGTTGCACAATATTTTAGTACCTCTCAAAGAGGAGAAGGAGATGACAGAGGATGAGATAGCTGGATGGCATCACCGACTCAATGGACATGAGTTTGAGCAAGATCTGGGAGATGGTGAAGGATAGGAAGCCTGGAGTGCTGCAGTCCATGGGGTCACAAAGAGTGGGGCATGACTGAGTGACTGAACAATAGCAACAACAGAGAGGACAGCAGTGGTCCTCCAGCTCTATTATGGGATAGCGTCAAAGGACAGTGGTGAAAAGAAATCATCCCAATGGGCAGAACTAGAAAAGTGCACCTAGTTTTTCATTTTTCTTGGAAGGAGAAAAAACCAGAGTTTCAGGTCTATAGTGACACATGGGCTATGGCCAAGCTGTTTGGTCAGATGATCAACTGGTATCAAAATCCCCCAAATAGACACATGGTTTGAACATATTTGTGTTTAAGTGAACTCACCAAAGAGTATCCTCAACAAAAGAGAATTTTAATAGCTGTTATGTGGATACCAGTTAACCTCTTTCTCTAGCCACTCCTGTCATTGACAAGCATGCATATGAAAAGTGGGATATGGTAACAGGGGTGGAGGTTTGCATGCGCTCAGCAGTATGAGTTTTCCACTCACCAAGGTTTACTGCCTACAGACACTGCTGTGTCCAATCTTCCCATAGACTATCGTCTATGTACTACAGAAGGCCTTGTCCTTTATCCTGCTCTTCCCCAAGGCACCACTGTTGACCAAAGGATTTATTTCACAGCAAATGAAATGTGGCACTGGATCCATTCTCATGGAATTAATTATTCTAACCATTATTTGCCTTATAGAACCGCTGACGGAATGGTTGATCGGTCTTAGGGGGACTCAGTTATGGTGCCAGTTAGATGGCAGTAACTTTCAGGTTACTGTACCGAGGTACAATAATCTCTCCAGAGTGTTCTGTATGCACACCATCCCTTCATGTATAATGCTAAATTCTCCCATTGTCAGAGTTCCTGGATCAGAGAGTCAAGGGAGAGTAATGGGAGGGGCTCCTCCACTATCACTGCAAGTATTTCACAAGCAAAATGTTTGCTTCTCATCTTCCATAGTTCCAAAGAAAATAATGCTTCTGCCAGGGAACATGACAATAATTTCAGTGAACTAGAAGTTGAGAGTTGGACCTAGTCAGATTAGACTTCTGAATTAATAGTCGAAGAATGGGATCTCTGTACTATTTGGTTGGCCCAAAAGTTTGGGTTTTTCCACTACCTCTTATAGAAAAACCCCAACAAACTCTTTGGTCAACCTGACAGTTGACAGCACTCTTCTGGCAAGGTGAAATGGGCTCACTTCCAAGTAATATAGGTAAAGGAGGGTCTGTGTGGAATGTAAGGGGTCCTCCAGGGTGCCTTTTCATACTTTCATTTCTTATGATGAAAGTCAGTAGAAAACTCTCATAACTCAGTTCAGATTGGGCTGCTAATGATCAAGAGTCTTCAGGTAGGAATGTTTGGGTAAGTTTAGCAGGCAAGAATCTATAACCAGCAGGAGTGCCTACTAAGGACAAGGAAAGATAGTGTATGAAGCTTGTTATACATACCAGCTATGATCATGTGGTCATCTGGAGAAATGTGAATTGTGAGAGTTACCAGTATTTTGTCCCTATTTTGATATGAATATGTCTGTATGTATGTGTATGTGATATCTTATTCTCTCACATCATATTACACAATTTTTTTCCTCAATTTTCTTCCTTTTCTCATCTTCTAATCATGTAAAATAAGATGTGTTTTAATAATACCTAACTTTATATCTCCATGTTTAAGCTGCAAGGTATCAATGAGAGAGTATGAATGAATGGGAAGAAAATGGTATCACTCAAAGACAAAAGGGGATTTTATATCCCTTCAGTGGATTTCATATACTCCAGTGGAGCGGACTCATCTGTTTTCAGCTGTATCCAGGGTAGTAGTACCAAGTTAGATGGAAGTGTCACTTAGCTGTTTTCAATATACTTGCCTGTTATACAATTTAAGGAGCTATGCACATGAGCCAAATTAACAAGGGGTAAGCTGCTTTGGCTTTGTGATGTGATCATTTGGCTAGTCTTAACTACACGTTCCAGAATTTCTTTTCTGTATGTTTCTGATTAGGGTGGGGTACCACAGTTTCTTCCAGGGGACTGGAAGGGAAGTGAAACAGCAGTCATTGTATATTCTCACTGATCTACTAGCTCATCTCATGGGCAAGTGATGGTGGCCAGGTCTGACATTGCCCACCTCCCACTGGGTCTTCCTTCAGCTTCTTCTACTCTCGGACCAATGTGGGCATTTAATTCCATGAGGAAGAAGCTTTACTCATGCAGGAAAACCACACAGTCAAGGTCAGAGGCAATAAGGATTCAAACAGGTTTCAGTCTGTTTTCATGGCCTCTAACTTTCTATTTTTTTTTTTTTTATTATGAGTTCCTGATTGTAGTCACTTTACTTTACATCCATATTGTCTCCCTCACTGCCTACCTTGTGACTCCTAAGTCTCAGTATCTGACACAGTCCTAAGAATTTGGCCTCAAGTGATTGTCCAGGGCAGACTGTAGCCTGTGTCTGAAACTGGAGCTTGGAGTCCCCAGGATATGCCATCAGGGAGGTAAGATGGACAGATGGACATCACTTCTCCATTGCTCTGCTTCCTCTGTTGAACCTACACTGAACTATTCTTTGCATTCTGGGAATGAATGTTTGGATATTCTTTATTATAAATACAGAAAAAAAGAATTATGATTAGTTAATTTATCCTTAATTTTCCTCAAGATCTAGAATTGTATTGTGCCTTTTTCTCTGAAAGTCAGAAGTAGCATAACACCCTAAATGGTACTTATTTTCTCTGCTAGCAATAATCAATTTTTTTAAAAAAAAAAGGGAGGGAAAACTTAGAAGTCAGGAGAAGGACAAATGGCTCAGAAAATCCATGCACACACAAAAATTGTTAGCTCCTGAAAAAGTCAGTTTTTCTCTTTCTAAAACAGCAGTAACTTCCCACCACAGAGAGGTGCTGTCACACTTGAAAGTGAAAGTGTCAGTGAAAGTGAAAGCCGTTCAGTCCTGCCTGACTTTTTGCTGCCCCATGGACTTTGCAGTCCATGGAACTCTCCAGGCCAGAATACTGGAGTGGGTAGCCTTTCCTTCTTCAGGGGATCTTCCCAACCCAGGGATTGAACCTAGGTCTCCCACATGGCAGGTGGATTCTTCACCAGCTGAGGTACAAGGGAAGCCTGCTCTCATGACTAATTCTTCATTTGCAAAGAATTTGAGTCCTAACATATGCAAACATTATTTATACACAGGTTTAAACACAGAGTATTTTTGTTTAAAAATAATTATATGTGCCATAGCATGGAAGCAAATAAATCTGTAGTCTTTGGAAAACAGTGGTTTGCCTGTGATAAAGTTACCCTTGCCCTAACTGTCAGTCATCAAGTCAAAGGAAAAAAAAATAAGTCCCTAATGTGTTAAATTCTCCATGCATTATGTTTGAAAACAATACTCTATGAATAAAACAATACTTTATGAATACCATTAGTGAGCTTTTGGCATTATCTCAGTATATTGTAGACCTACAGAAATTTTTAATTTATACTTACCCTTTTGTTTTCTTTTTCCTAAAATATGTGAAACATTTTGCTTTATAGCAATTTTTACTTATTTATGTTAAATAATATCACCTTTCTTAAGCTGCTGGTGATTTTGCCTGGAAGGCTGACTCTTTATCAAAAATAGTCTTCTCCTTTTGTTTGACTGAGAGCTTTGTAGCACAGGGAACATGGCATTGTGGTCAGGCATCAGGTTCAGGTTTCAGAGATAACTACAGGCTTCAAAGCCTAACTCTACTCCCAACCTGCTCTGTCACCAACAGCCATCTTAAACTCTCTGTGCCTCATTTCTTTTCATTGGAAAAACTAAGACAATAACAAAATATCTCCTTTCAAGGTTTGTTTTGCAGGTTAAATAAGCTAGTTCATATAAAGTCTTTCATGGAGTGCCTGGAATATGGTAAGTGCACAATAGACATCATCTATAATATTGTCTTCTTGCTAATAAACTATGAGAGCAGATGGATCAAAAGGACAAGGATGGGACTTTCCTGATGGTCCTGTGGTGAAGACTCCATGGTCGCAATGCAGAGGCATGGGTTCAATCCTTGCTCTGGGAACTAAGATCCTGTATCCTACATTTGGCATGGGGAGGAAGACAAGGCTTATAATTAACAAAAAAAAGAAGAAGAAGAAGAAGAAGAAGAATGAAGATCTTAATTAATAAAAGTATCTTTTATATAGTCTTCTATGTGCAGTTATTGCTGAAATAATAAATGTCACACCAATAGATGCACATAACGGTTTTACAACTAGCAGTGGGTCCTTAACTCTAACTTTGAAAGGAATTGTAAGGTACAATGTACTGCCCTCAGTAGTTTCTCCAAATCCCCTTTGAGTTTGTGCAGGGCCAATAGATACAACCAAACACTAGATGATAAAACGCTTCTTTCAAAAAATGAGAACAGCACATAATTATCTCTGCATGATTCTTTGGTAATTGCAGATAAATTGATAAAAATATCTCAACTACTAGGCAAGCAGTGTATTGACTGCAACTTACTAAGCTATAAGAAAAAGATGATTCTTCTCTTAGACTTTGATATAAGTACTTACTTGTTTTATTTATGACAAATACAAACCTCCTCATTTCAGCAATTCAAAATCTTCATGGAAAAAATCTCATGATTACTAAACTGCCAAAATGATTCTGTATTTTTTGCAAGTATTTGCCTGCTTTTTATGTTCCTACTTGGCAATTCCTAAAAATTACATTTTCTCCAACTGGGAGTTTTACTAGTCTTTATATCAGTATATTTTTTAAGTTAAGTACCTTCAGAACCTCCTGAATACATTCTTTTTAGAAAGGAATACAAAAAGGTCACAGATTCTTTTTCCTTTAACATTTCTTAACCACACTTACATTCACACACACACACCTTACATATTCATGAAAAAGCTCATTCCAATTTTATTTCTAATTCATAATTTTGTTTTATACACAAATGGGGGAAACTTGATCAATGATGATATTGGTTTAGACAATGTTGGGATGGCATTTGACATCTCTGACATGATAACTCCAGTGCACAAATCTTCAGCTATTTAAAGGGAGTGTGAATAGCTGAGTGGCATAACCAGTCAACTGTTTCTCTCTATAATCATTCATTGTTCCTCTAGAATCTAGTGGTGACTCTTTGTTCCACGGCAGAATCAGGTTGCCTATGTATGCAAATGAAAGTATTATTGAGATGGTAAAAAATACTTTTAACTGATCAAGGGTCATATTTTATAAATCATTTATTTTACTTTAAAATTAGTTGACATAATTTTTCTGGAATTTTACTGGCACGTTTGATAAACTGCACAGAAGTGTACATGGTAAGTAAATACAGTGATGTTAAATACTGGAAGATTGGAGCTAATGAAAAAAGAAAAGGTAATGAAATATATAGAAGTTAAAACATTATTATCTTCAGTCCTTTCTCCAATTATACTCTTTTCTGGAATATAGTCTTTTTTAATATTCAAAGTATAATTTTATTATTAGAAAAATATGAAAGAAAAACCACCATGATTTTGACTTAGAAAACATGTTATGATTGCAGACTTCTTTGGTAGGAGAGTGTTCAACATGTTTATCATTTTCTTTCTTTTTTTTTTTTTTTTTTTTCCACATTAAGTCTTTTTATTGGAAAAGGCTGTGGACTTTTTAAGAACTCAGTTTTAGACACAGCTGAAATACAGCTGCTATTTTAAGTAATTTTTTTTTTCAACCTGAAGTCATGCCTTTATTTTTTATTTATTTTTTTAATATTTATTTTTACTTTATTTTACTTTACAATACTGTATTGGTTTTGCCATACATTGACATGAATCCACCACGGGTGTACATGAGTTCCCAAACATGAACCCCCTCCCACCTCCCACCCAATATCATCTCTCTGGATCATCCCTGTGCACCAGCCCCAAGCATCTTGTATCCTGCATCAAACATAGACTGGCGATTCATTTCTTACATGATAGTATACATGTTTCAATGCCATTCTCCCAAATCATCCCACCCTCCCCCTCAGAGTCCAAAATAGTCTTTTAAGCACTTAGAATGGTCATTTTCAAGATTGTCAGGGATTATAGCCTAGAGAAAATCTACATGTTATAGGTAGTTTGTTGTTTTTGTTTGTTGTTTTTGTTTAATTTGTTTGTTGTTTTTGTTTAATTTCTAAGCTGTGTCCAACTTTTTGTGACCCCATGGACTGTAACCCATCAGGCTCCTCTGTCCAGGGGATTCTCCAGGCAAGATTACTGGAGTGGGTTGCAATTTCTTCCTCCAGGAGATCTTCCCAATACAGGGATTGAACCCATATCTGTTGGGTTTCCTTCTTGGTAAGCAGGTTCTTTACAGCTGAGCCACTTGGGAAGCCCAGTAGGTAGCTAAGGACAGTCTTATTGAATGATAATACTTAACCCATAAGTTAATACATCATTTAAAATATAAATTTTGAAAAATGACAGTTCAGTTCAGTCACTCAGTCATGTCCGACTCTTTGCGACCCCATGAATTGCAGCACACCAGGACTCCCTGTCCATCAACAACTCCTGGAGTTCACTCAGACTCACATCCATCAAGTCAGTGATGCCATCCAGACATCTCATCCTCTGTCGTCCCCTTCTCCTCCTGCCCCCAATCCCTCCCAGCATCAGAGTCTTTTCCAATGAGTCAACTCTTCACATGAGGGGGCCAAAGTACTGGAGTTTCAGCTTTAGTATCATTCCTTCCAAAGAAATCCCAGGACTGATCTTCTTCAGAATGGATTGGTTGGATCTTCTTGCAGTCCAAGGGACTCTCAAGAGTCTTCTCCAACACCACAATTCAAAAGCATCAATTCTTTGGCACTCAGCTTTCTTCACAGTCCAACTCTCACATACATATATGACCACTGGAAAAACCATAGCCTTGATTAGACGGAACTTTGTTGGTAAAGTAATGTCTCTGCTTTTCAATGTGCTATCTAGCTTGGTTATAATTTTTCTTCCAAGGAGTAAGCGTCTTTTAATTTCATGGCTGCAGTCACCATCTGCAGTTAACAGGTCCTAAATCACATGAGGCAGAATGGTTTCTTTGGTTTCCCTCACTTGCTTTATCTTTTTTTACTTTCCTCACTCTTGCAGGAAGAGAACCTCCCTTTAACTCATTAAAGCTATGCTATGAAAGTCTGAGTGATGAAAACAAAATAAGTTTGTTCCAAAGGTGCCTCAATCTGAATCACCTGAATGACAGAAATTATTATACTGAAGAATGAGATTCACTGAGTGCAAATATCAAGGAGCCTTATTTTATCCTCCTCTATCCTTTCCCCCTGTGTTATGAGACTTACCTTTGCTTCCTTGGGTGAAAAGCAGTGCACATCATACATCTACCAAGGTCATTCTCAGATAACAAGACTCCTTCAGTAACTTCCAGCTTCCACACAGTCTTAGTTCAATGACTATTTAGTTCAAGCCATTGTATTAATTTTAACTTAATGAACTTTATTTAAAGTTGAATTTCCTCTACCCATTAATGGAGGAGTTTTCAATCCACACAAGGTGTTGGAGTGTGATGTGAAAGTTCTTACTTGAATAATAATGTTGTACATGTCTGGTAGATGCTGGAAGGTGACATTCTCTCTTATGCTGTGTAGGTTCCTCAGGGCCCACTGCTCCATGACTGGGAATCTCTCACTCAAAGTTCCCTAAGGGATACGTAGAACAGCTCTATTCTGCATGGTTACTTTAGGGCACTCCCTATATCCTGACCAATGCAAACAGCATACCGATCTGTTACCAGGAACTTCTATAGAAGTTCAGGTCCTAATATTGTCAGAAATCTATTAAAAATAACTAATCATCATAACTTGTGCATTTACATAATATATATTTGTATTATATGCTATAGGTACTTGGTTAAAGCTTGAAACACTGAAATCAATACTCACCCTAGGGATAACGACTCAGCACTTTAAAATTATGAACTTTTTCTGCTTCTATTGAGAAAGTAAGGAATCCCTGGAAGAATTGTAAAGAGGTAGATTTCAAAGCATTGAGCTATCATTATCTCAGTTTGCAATAGAGGATTTTTTTATTAGCATAAGACAAATATCATATGATATTGCTTATACATGGAATCTAAAAAGAAGGTACAAGTGAACGTATTTACAAAACAAAAGTAAAGTCATGGATGTAGAAAACAAATTTATGTTACTAGTGGGTAAGGGAGTGATAAACTGGAAGATTGGGATTGCCATACACACACTACTATGTATAAAATATATAAGCAATAAAGACCTACTATATAGCCCAGAGAACTCCACTCAGTACTTTGTAAAGGCCTGAATGGGAAAATAATCTAAAAAAACAACAACAAAAAAAAAGTGGATATATGTACATGTTTAACTGATTCACTTGACACAACATTGTAAATCAACTGATCTCCAATACATTTTTTTAACTGGATATATTTGCTAAATGGATAGTGGTCAAGATATGTTTATTAACTAGTGAACTTGTACAGACGCTTGGCCTTTGGGCACATTCTAAAGAGTTCAAGGCATAACATCTTTCCAACTGAAGGTTCTTGACCAGGTGCATCTTCCATCAGTGCTACCATGATGTGGAGGCATCTGTCATCATACTAGAGAGGGAACTACATGTAGAACTGAATATTGATGAACTCACTGGATGTAGAACTGAATACAACTGCAACAGTGTAGCTCAGGATTGTCAATTTTTCTGAGTGGTAGAATTTGGTCTAAGCCTTGCTTTCACTGTAACATCTCACCTGAATGTGGGACTTTGAGAGAGGATATTTATAGCACTCATGGACCTCTTATAATCAGAATCCTCTAGTCTCACTTCAGACACCTGTGTCCTTGATCTGATCTAACACCAGCTAGCAATTCAATCGTTTGTTCTATAGAAGCATGGACATCAGACAAGACACCACTATGCTTCTAAAGCTCTGGAGTGGAGAGGGAGGGGAAGTATAGTAAGCTATCTGAGTGGTCTTCTTAAATGTGTTATTTTATCATGCTTACATGGAGTGGTAAATATATTCCACTTTGTTTACTCGGGGATTGTGATTGGGACTCAGCACTTCAAGAATTGTCTCTGAAAATCTTCTCTTAATTACTAAATCCTGACAATATTCTTGTCTCTATGCAGTTGAGGAGCTTAAGATTAAAAAAAGCAAAGGGAAAGTTTGCTTTTTATTCTACTTCAAATAGTAGAATCACAACTCAACTTAGAATGTGGGAATGATTGACAACTCTCATGCTTCAGTTCTGGTTATGTTCATCTTTGTACTCTTCTTTGCACTATGTATAGTCTTTTCTCATATTCTTTAAAGGAAATTTACCTCTTTTCTGCCCATATCTTACCTCTTCTGAGATGTTAAATTTAGAAGCAATTAAGAGTTGGTATGAGATCCCTTTTTATTTTTCACTCCATATTCTCTGTCCTGGAAATCTGATCCATGTTTCTTGCTCTAAATGTCATCTCTAGAAAACAGACTCCAAATTAGTAGTTTGAGTGAGAATCAGACAATAGCTGAATAAGTATCTACACATGCATACATAAAGTCAACTTAAAGTCAACCAGTCCTAGACCAAACTCATCTCTCTTTTGCTGCTTATCTTCCACTATTCCCATTTTCATGAAGAAACTCATGATAAATCTGGTTGAGTAAAACAGCAACATAGGTATTGTCCTTAATATTTGTCCTCTTTCTCTCTTTCTTCCATATATAATGCACATTGACATTGCCAAATTCACTTACTAAATCTCTCTAAATGTCCTTCATATTTTTCAATATCAATACCACTATCACTCTAAGCCAAACAGCACCATTTTGTGCCTGGACTAATGCACATTCTATCTAATTAGTCTCTCCAATCTGTCCTTTCTGCTCTCCATTTAGTTCTCCACATTACAAAAATAATAGCCATTTTAGAAAACATATTTTTTCAGGTTGTCCTTGAAAGCCTTTCAATGGATTCCTATTTCTCTTAGAAGGAAGAGAAAAAAAAAAAAAAATCATTTACCCTACAAGTCTTGCACGATCTTTCATCAGCTGCCTGGTGGCTTTAATGTACTTGTTAAAGACAAGAGTTGTGCACCTATACTACTTGCGTTCATAACCAAACACATCACATTTGAGTTGGAAGAACTATTCAGGAAAGTTTCTTCTCTGAGCCTCAGTTCTTAGAGAATTTATTCCATATACCTACTTCATATAATCGTTTTCAAAAATCAAATAAGCTAATATAGATAAAAGATTTTCAGCAGTACCTTTCACTCAATCAATTTACCATAGTATCAGTGTTACTTTTCATTCTAATTTCATCATTATCTCACTTTCAATCTCTGTAGTTTAGTCACAATATTTTTTTGTTTTAGTGCTGAAAACCCATGCTCAGCACCCCGCCCCCCAGCTCTGCCTTCTTTGCCACCTGCTACCTCTTCTACCTGGAGTCTTTTTTCCCCACCTTCACCTCTGAAGGCCTTCATATTTATGGTGATTCCCCTTAGCTTTAGAACCTTCATTACATTATCTTCTTTGAATCAAATAAGCTGAATTTTATTTCCAGCCAGAAACCTGACTGATGCAGAAGCTCTGCCCACTGCAGACGCTCAGGGTCTAGGCTGATGGAGACTCCCTTCTACACACATATGAAGTTCCCCAAAGGCACATGGAGATTGTATAATTATTAATTCATTAACTCTTACATCTCTCTCCTGCAACTGATCTCGGCTCATATTTAAGTGGTCAAGCTATGACGTCTGTCAACGTCCCTCTTCAAAGGGAGCAGGAAAGTACAGTGCTACCATTTTCTTGGAAAAGAAGGGGAACTAGAACACATATGACCTGTTTATGACTACCAAACTAAGTAAAGCCATTAGAACATGAAAGAGCACAGAGTGTTGGAGGTTGTTGGTCTAATGTGAGGTGAGTTTGAGGTGTAGTCTAGGATTCAGTGGAAACACTTATGAGGTTGGACTCAGTGAGGAGTACATGTCATGTGAAATTTGTGGTGTCCTTCTCTTAGAACTGAAAGGGAGACATAGGAAAAGAGGGCTTCCCAGGTGGCTCAGTGGGTAAAGAATATGCATGCAATTCGGGAGACAGGTTCAATCCCTGGGTTGGGAAGATCCCTGGAGGAGGAAATGACAACCTACTCGAGTATCCTTGCCTGGGGAATCCCATGGACAGAGGAGCCTGGTGTACAATCCATAGGTTCACAAAGAGTTGGACACAAATCAAGCATATGTGCACACACACATAGAAGAAGAAATCTAGAAGGAACAAGACATGAGAATGTCTGCATTTTGGAATATCATAATTTAATCATTCTACCCTGTTGTAGCTTCTTTAATGAAGGGAGATTATATAAATTGTTTCCGAATAAATTTGGAAATATCCTGGGCTTATTATTTCAGTATCTGGAAGGCAGAGTCAATGAAGACAACCAATTGTCTGATATTCTATGTTAGGCCAAGGCTTCTATAGCTTGAATCGAGGGAATTAAATCAAAGTCTCAAGAGAAAAAACAAACAAGATTGTTTGAAATAGAAAATGCTTTGTAGAATAGCCCTTAATAAGAATAATTGTTTGGAAATATTCTATCAAAAATGTATATGTAAAGCAGTATTTCACCTGAGGTTTGAAATTTTCCAGTGAATCAATTGAAAGTAAAATTTTCATATAAATCCATGAAAATACATTTGGAGTGGCCAAAACATGACTGAAGAATTCTACATGATGTACAAATACAATGCCATAAATCCCTCTATGCTCTGAATGTAATTTAATTTCATTACTGACTCTCACAAACATAACTAGAGTATCATCAATCACCACAGATAATATTTTTCTAACTCACCAAAGCTAATTATAGTCAGAAATCTCTACTGACTGAGACTAAACCTTACACTACATTAAAAATCAATCTATTATGTGATGCCAAGAAGGTCTGTTGAATGTAGTGAATTTTTATGAGCCTCAAAACTCAGTGTTAATTATCTGAATACTTTGGATAGATGTATCAAATAGTCCTTGAACTTCTCTCTTGTAAGCAGTATAAACACTGGTGATTTACATTTCATTTTTGTGCTAAGTGAAGACTCTAATATTAAGAAATATTTCATGAAAATTGCCATCATTAAGATAATTTTCAAATTAGATTATTGACAGAGGGGAATAAGCTGAAGTACAATAAATATAGGAAAATACAGGAAAAAAAGTACAAGTAGAACTCAATGACCCATCTCAACACCAAGGGCTTCTTCAGTTTTCCTAAAATATTCAATTAATTAATTAATTCAAAGATTGTATCTGCACTATGCTAGACAACATTTTGTTTTTCTTAATTGACTCTTCCCAAGTACTTGTATGAATAAGTTCTCTGATGTTTCATCTTCAAAGAATTTTAGAGATAAAAAGACTCGGGAGATTGCAGATGATCTAGTCCATTATCAATATGCAAGCTAGAAAAGAGTATGGCAAGTAGGCAAAGTTCCACCATGGACAGCATAGTTAGACCCTGTGTTCCCAAACCATTTTACAGAAATATTTTCACCAAATCACACATAAACTACAAATAATGGTAACTCACGCCAGTATTCTTGCCTGGAAAATCCCATGGACAGAGGAGCCTGGCAAGCTCCATGGGGTCACGAAAGAGTCAGACATGACTGAGCAACTAAACAAACAAAAACGTTGAATGCTTACAATTATATTTCTAACTAAAACAAATTTTCTCCATTTAAAAGAGTAATATGTCTTTTTAACAAATGATGTTGCAACAATCAGACATTCTCATGACAAAAATAATAATAATGATAATAATAATCTAGGCACAAAACTTACACCCTTAACAAAAATTAACTGAAAGTGGATCATAACCCTAAATATGAAATGCAAAATCACTAAACTTCCAGAATATGAATAGGCAATAACCTAGATGACCTTGGGTAAGGAGATGGCATTTTAGATACTGCACTAAAGGCACAATCCATGAAGTAAATAATAGGCTGGACTTCATTAAAATTAAACGTTCTGCAAAACTGTTTGTTTCTGAAGAAACTAAACGTATTCTTACCATTCAATCCTGCAATTGCACTGCTTGGTATTTACCAAAAGGAGATGAAAATTTATGGCCACATGATAACCTGCACACAAGAGGTTTATAGTAACCTCATTCCTAATATCTAAAATTTGAAAGCAGCCAAGAGGTGTTTCAGTAGGTGAATGGATAAATAAATTGTGGTATATCTAAACAATGAAATGTTGTTCAGCACTAAAAGGAAATATGCTATCAAGCCATAAAAAGATACACTTTAAGACATTTTTTTTAATTAAAATAACCCCTGGGCATATAGAAAAATATCTAAAATGAAAATGTGTCTTTATTTTCATACAATAAAAATGAAATAAGAGTTTTAGTTTGAGGTCAATTATACATTTAAAAGGAGCTTCTCTGGTGGCTCAGTGGTAAACAATCATTTGCATTGCAGGAGACCTGGGTTTGATCCCTGGGTTGGGAAGTTCACTTGGAGAAGGAAATGGCAACTCATTCCATCCTTTTGACTGGAAAATTCCATGGACAGAAGAACCTGAATGGCTACAGTCCATGAGGTCTCAAAAGATTTAGACATGACTTAGTGACTAAACAACAAATATATTTAAAAGCCTTTGCATTTTCCAAAGGAATTTAATGTATTACTATAGAACATTTTGTTAAAAATGCCACAGAGAAGAATATGACATTCTAAGTATTACTTTTATCATCTTACTAAAATCAGCAAAAATAATTTTATGATTGGAATATTAAAGCATTTCAGCTCCTTCTGTCTAGATATAGAATGAGAAAAAAAAAAAAAACAACAATAATAAGAGATGATAGCTCCAAATCTATTTTGAAAAGTTATTCTCAACTGCACATCCATTAACAATCAAGGAATTGTAGTGCTGCAGTGGATGGTGTGGTGTCCAGAACTCTGAAAAGTATATTATTTTAGAAATGTCTCAATATAAAAGTAAAAAAAAAAAAAAAAAAACAAAAAACCAAAAAAACTCAAATCATCTGAAGCTGCTGCTGCTGCTGTCACTTCAGTCGTGTCCGACTCTGTGCAACCCCATAGATGGCAGCCCACCAGGCTCCCCCGTCCCCGGGATTCTCCAGGCAAGAACACTGGAATGGGTTGCCATTTCCTTCTCCAGTGCATGAAAGTGAAAAGTGAAAGTGAAGTCGCTCAGTCGTGTCCGACTTTTAGCAACCCCATGGACTGCAGCCTACCAAGTTCCTCCATCCATAGGATTTTCCAGGCAAAAATACTAGAGTGGGGTGCCATTGCCTTCTCCTCATCTGAAGCTGGTGTAGTATTAAAAAGCTTTGGGGGAAAATGAGGCTGCATGCAGCTTGAACAAAACTATTCACTTAAAGGAGGACATTAGTTATTGTCTAAGAGTTATCATAAAGGCACTAAAAATATATTTATATATTTATATTTCTATATTTACATTTTATTTTGTTACTAGTTATATAAGAATTAAGAGAGAAAGTACTTAAACACAAGAAACAAATCATGAATTTAAACATTTTTCAAATATATCTAATTTATATTGTAAAGAAATGCTACCCACAACAAATTACTCCTAAAAGGAACTTCAGTAATAGAGTCCAGTTGAAAACCAGTCTATTTACAAGGTAAACTTAGGGTGCCATGTTTAACAGTGTGCCAGCAAATTTATGTCCACTCTAAATCTGTGAATGTGACCTTGTTTTAAAGGACCTGTGCAGATGTGAAGTTCTAGTGATTTAGACAGGCCCTAAATCCAATGGCCGGTATCTTTATATAAAGACAGAAATCTGAACACAGAGATATAGACACAAACAGAGACACATGGACCATGTGACCTCAGGGGCAGAGAGGTGAATGACGTAGCTAGAAATGCCAAGAACAGTCAGTAACCAGCAGAAGCTGGGAGAGAGACAGAGAGCAGACTGTCCCTGAGACTTCAGCAGAAGCATGGCCCTTCTCACCCCTTGATTTCAGACTTCTAGGCTCCAGACCAAGAGGGAATAAAATTTCTGTTGTTTTAGATCATCTAGTTTGTGGCATTTTGTTGTAGCTGCCTTAGGAAAGTAGTATACTTGGTAAAAACTTAATACAGAAGTAATTTTTATTTTTATATAAATCATGAAAGTAAAACCTAACATTTTGCCTCCATCTTTGATTTTTTTGTTTCTTTTTAAGCTAGCAAGTATTTGTTCTTGTTCATACCTTCAAAACAAAAGTTTTGATTTTGATGACATAATAAAAATCTTCACTCATTATTTGGCCTAATTAACTTATTCATGACATCAAAATTCATTTACATCTAATATATATTTTATTCTAAAACTCATCTTTGATTTTTCCAGTAGTCAAAATTACCATTATTTGTTAACCACTTAAATTGGCTAAATTTATTAAAAGCTATTACACAGTCTATGGCCGAATTAAAAGCTGTAGAGGCTAGTTAGTTACACACATTTACATTTTCCAAATTTGTCACTCATTGAGACATTATAAAGTGGCGAACACATAGATGCTATATCTAAACTTAATGGGCTCATCTTTACACCTTTCTTACTATCTATCTCTATGAGCTTTGGCAGTTCCCTCAAACTCTCTGTATCTTAGTTTTTGCCTACACAATGCAGATGACAACAGCATTATCTGCCTCATAGGCTTTCTTATCTCTGAGTTTATGAAGTATTTAAACCAGTGTTTGACACACAATAAACACTCTAATTTATCATTAGACTACATTTGCTTCTTTAGATTGAGAACTGACACAGAGTCCATTTGATTCACAGAATAAAATACTTTGATGTCACTCTTCTTTCTCCTTCTATATTAAGACTATAGTAGCTTCAGATCCTTTTCGAAGAATAAAATATTACAAGTTCTTTAAGTATACATTCAAATGAATAAAATAAACAGAAAAAAGAGTCACCTATTTGGTAGCTTTTACTTGTTAGAATTACATGGTCCAATGAATTGACAACAAATTGATTTATTCAAAAATTAATATGTGCCTAGAATAGCAACAGATTCTGGGGATGCAAAGAAAAATGCAATGTTGGCTTTGCCTTTGAGAAAATTACAGTGGTGAACTAGACAATAAGCCCATGATTATGGTGAGATAAATGGCATTACAATGGTCCACAAAGGATGCTCTAGGAGCAGAAACTTCCTAGACCAGTTTTTGCAGGCATGGAGGATGGAGAAGGAAAGGCAGATGATGGCTGGTTGAGCACTGAAGGACAATAACCAGGTATTAAACAGGGGAAAATGTGCCAAGGCCAAGTACACAGACAGAAGATGAGACAGAAATACAGCAAATTCAACAGGACCAGAATGCTGTGCTAGGTAACTCAAGAGAAATGAGTTGAATGTGGAAGTGGCCACAGAGCATTATGAGTAGATTTATTAGTCCTCATTCTTTGTAGAACGAGAAAAAATGTATACATACACAGATCTATACATATGTTATAAATATTTATATACATAAATATAAAGAGAGAGAGAGAAAGCTAGAAACTCAAGCATGCAAAGTTTCTATATTAAAGTCCTGAAAATTGCTTTTTCTTCAGGAAATCTGTCTTTGCCTTCAATTGTTAAGATGAATCCCACCCAGGCTATGGAGTATACATTTTACTCAATGTCTCCTGATTTGATTGCTAGCCACATTTAAAGAATTTGAAGCAAGATCTAATTATTGTATGAGCAAACAGTTGAGCATTATAGCCTAGAAGATTGACACAGAACATTAACCATCATGTTGAGTATCTCATCAGTTTCAGAAGACAACTTTGGAGAATGGAAGGACATGGGGAAAAGAGAGCACAGATGGAGGTGGGTATGTCATCAGCAGAAGGATGCTTGAATAAACATCAGAGATGATAGAGATAAGTTGGATTGTTCCTGTTTTGATGGAGAGAACTATCTGGATGGTTTGAAGGATCAAAGGAGATAAGGCTAACAAGGGTTGGTAAATGATGGTATATTTGATGCAGCAAAAAAAAAAAAAAAAAAAAAAAAAAGAATCCAATTCATCCATAATTAATTCTATTTCAAAATAGAAGCTTTTCTATTCCTTCACTTTAAAGCAAAGACAATCTATTGCTAATTCCCAACTGTAATTCTCTCCCAGAACTTTTTCCCAGATTACTTTCTGCAGTGTTCAATCTCTTCTGAATACAATTCTTCTGAACTCTATTTTAGTTAATTTATTTCTCTTGGTGTTTTTTCTTTAATAGGCTTCAATTAATTAGAGGTAAAATTTTAAAATGGAATGAGTTCAACACCATTTATATAGGACTTTGTAGCTACTAAAGTGTTTTCATGTGTGTGTGTGTGTTTGTGTGCGCTCAGTCAATCAGTAGTGTCCTACTCTTTGTGATCCATGGACTGTAGCCCACCAGACTGCAGTGTCTGTGGAAAGAATACTGAAATGGGTTGCTATTTCTTTCTCCAAGGGATCTTCCTGACCTAGAGATTGAACTTACATCTCTTGCATCTCCTGAGTTGGCATGCAGATTCCTTATCACTGTGACACCTGAGAACCCCTTTCACATATATAAAACCAGTATAATATTCCTTTGCTATGATGATATGATCCAGTTAAGTTATACAAGTGATACTTAGTGTAAGAAAAATACAATATTCCAACATATTCCAACAGGATGTGTGAACTTGGTAGCACAAACCATGTGATACCATGACAAGAAATAAAGGAAAAGCAATAAAAAGGACAGCTCACAGTTTCCAATTTTTTTCTCCAAATGAAAATTAAAATAATACTTTTGATATATCATTTTCTTGTTCTTGTTACCTATCACTTTATATAATTTTTTAAAGAGAGTTTTAATTCCCTATCAGGAAAAATATAATTTAGCATCATACTGATCCCATTTCCTCAGCATCATTAGGCTACTTGATAAAGGATGTGATTAATGCCTGTGTAGAATCATTAACTACAGGAGGTCTATTTGAAACAGTAGGATCAGAATCCTGTTCACTGGTAAACAGAACTGTAATAATAGGCTGTTTGTCTAAAAGTGATGAATGCATATTTAGAAATATTATTTCACTTGATTTAGGATCCTATGTGATAACTCTCTGTCCAGTTCAAACCACTATTAGGTGAGTTCATACTGCAACCTGCAGTCATCTTATAGGAAATGTTCATTTGTCAAATAAAGTTATTCATTAAAAGAGCTATGAATGAAGCAAAATACATATACATGTAAAGATAACTTTTAGAAAGTAAGTACAGTAAGATTGAAGAAGTGTTTTCACAATTTGTTTATGCTTCCAGATTAGAGAACTGAAATTTTTGTTTTAAAAAACTATGACCATGCTAAAATTGTAAAAATAAGACATCTTACATCTTTTTTTTTAAATTTTTTAATTGAAGGATAATTGCTTTAGACAATTTTGTGGTTTTATGGTATGCATCAACAAGAATCAGCCATAGGTACACCCTTGTCCCCTCTCTCCTGAACCTCCCTCTCATCTCCCTCCACATCCCACCCTTCAGTCTAGCATAGCACTCCTGTTTGCATTCCCTGACTCACACAGCAAATTCCCATTGGCTATCTATTTTACATACAGTAAATTTCCATGTAACTCTCTCCACACATCTCACCTTCTCCCTCCAGCCCTCCCCTCAGGTCCACAGATCTGTTCTCCATGACTGTTTCTCCACTGTTGCCCTGAAAATAAATTCATCAGTGCCATATTTTTAGATTCCATATATATGCATCAGAATACAATATTTATATTTCTCTTTCTGACTTTCTTCATTCTGTATGATAGGATCTATGTTAGTCCACCTCATTAGAACTGACCCAAAAGTGTTCTTTTTATGGCTAATTAGTATTCCCCTATATATGTACCACAGCTTCTTTATCCATTCATCTGTTGATGAACATCTATGTTGCTTCCATGTTCTAGCGTTTGTAAATAGTGCTGTGATAAAAATTGGGGTGCATGTTCCTTTTTCAATTTGATTTCTTCAGGGTATATGCCTAGAAGTGGGATTGCTGTGTTGTATAGTGGTTTTATTTCTAGCTTTTAAAGAAGTCTCCATACCATTTTCCATAATGATGATATCAGTTTACATTCCCACCAGTGATGCAAGACGGTTCCCTTTTCTCCACGTCATCTCCAGCTTTTTTTGTTTGTAGACATTTTGATGATGACCATTCTAACTGGTGTAAGGTGGTATCTCATTGTAGTTTTGATGTGCATTTCTCAATAATGAATGATGTTGAGCATTTTTTTTCATGTGCTTGTTAACCATCTGTATGTCTTCTTTGGATAAATGTTCTTTGAGATCTTTTCCCCACATTTTGATTAGGTTGTTTGTTTTTCTGGTATTAAGTTGTCTGGGCTGCTTGTATATTATGGAAATTAATTCTTTGCCAGTTGTTTCCTTTGCTATCATTTTTCTACCATTCTGAGCATTTTTTAAAAAATTTTCTTTGTAGTTTCCTTTGTTGTGCAAAACTTTTTAAGTTTAATTATGCCCCATAACTTTCTCTAACTCAATGAAACTATGAGCCAGGCCAGTAGGGCCATGCAAAATGGATGGGCTATGGTGCAGAGTTCTGACAAAACGTGGTCCACTGGAAAAGGGAATGGAAAACCACTTTAGTATTATTGCCTTGAGAATCCCATGAACACTGAGAAAAGGCAAAAAGATAGGACACTGAAAAATGAACTCGCCAGGTCAGTAGATGACCAATATGCTACTGGGGAAGACTGAAGAAATAACTCCACAAAGAATGAAGAGATGGAGCCACAGCAAAACCAGTGCCCCGTTGTGGAGGTGACTGGTGATGGCAGTAAAGTCTGACTCTGTAAGAACAATATTGCATAGGAACTTGGAATGTTAGGCCCATGAATCAAGGTCAATTAGAAGTGATCAAACAGATGGCAAGAGTGAACATTGACATTGTAGGAAACAGTTTATTAAAATGGACTGGAATAGGTGAATTTAATTCAGAGGACCATTATATCTACTACTGTGGGCGTGAATCCTTAGAAGAAATGGAGTAGCCCTCATAGTCAATGAAAGAATCCTAAATGCAGTACTTGGGTGCATTCTCAAAAACCACTGAATGATCTCTGTTTGTTTCCAAGGCAAGTCACAATAATCCAAGTCTTTGCCCCAACAACTAATGCCAAAGAAGTAGAAGTTGAACAAGTCCATAAAGACCTATAAGATCTTCTAGAAGTAATACCCGTAAAAGATGGCATTTTCATTATAGAGGACTGGAATGCAAAAGTAGGAAGTCAAGAGATACCTGGAGAAACAAAGTTGGCCTTGGTGTACAAAATGAAGTAGGGCAGCAAAGGTTAACAAAATTTTGGCAAGTGAACACACTGGTCATAGCAAACACCCTCTTCCAACAACACAAGAGACGACTCCACACGTGGACATCCGAAATCAGACTGATTATATTCTTTGCAGCTGAAGATGGAGAAACTCTATACAGTGAGAAGAAACAAGACTGGGGACTGACTGTGGCACGTATCATGAACTCCTTATTGCAAAATTCAGACTTAAATTGAAGAAAGCAAGGAAAATCACTAGACCATTCAGGTATAACCTAAATCAAATTATACAGTGGAAGTGAAAAACAGATTCAAGGGATTAGATCTTGCCAGGGTCCAGCCCCAGTGGATCCAGGAAATTCGAAGTGGGGATGGAGTAGGAGTCTGGGGAAGGACTATTTAATTAGAAATATAAAGAGAGATTAGGAAAGAATAGTATAGTAGGAAAATTTAGTGGAGAAAAGAGGCTGAATAACTTGGTTTACGTGGAGAACTAATAAAACCTCGAGACAAGAGGTTTGCACCATCTACTTTAGGCCACTGGCACCCGTTTGAATAGCAGAGGGTGCCCCACCTTGGAATCCCTCTCACGTGAGTCTTAGAAGCCAGGGCAAGTAAGTAGACTTGGCGAGCCTCCACACTCCAGATGAGAATTCAGCCTGAAAAGGAGACGGAGGGAGAGGGAGAAAGAGAGAGACACAGGGGGAGCCAGATTTCCAAGAAACCAGTTTGAGAAGCTGGTCTGAGAAACTAGTCCATCCTTTATTGTCCAGAAAGGCTTTTTATACTTTTGATTGTACATAGAGATACATGGATAAAACAAAATTATGCAGCGTCAGCAGCCCTGACTCTTATTGAGACCAGGCTTTCTCTCTGCATACCTAGCTGTATACACAAGTCTTAGGTGATTTACATAATCTTCTGGCCAGAAGGCCAATTGACATTTTACAGCCCTTTTCTGATAAGGGTAATAGTGTTGTTCTTCCCAAAGTCTGGTGCCACTCTCAGAAAGCACTAAATAAAGTTACATTCTTACATAGCAAGGCACAACAATTCATAACAATGAAAGAGGAGTACAGTGATTTATAACAAAGAGAAAATTCATTAACTCAAAAGTCTAGTGTTGCTAACATCAAAACTACTATATTCCTATTTCTACATCCCTATTACATTGATTAATATCCTCCCAGGTGCCTAAAAAATAAAGGATATGGAGGCCTGGCAGCAAACATTAACTCAACAATGGAACCCTTCACCAAACTAATTCTTAGCTCTAAAAGGCTCTATATCTATAAGATGTTTTAAGCTTCATGCCTCTCACGGTTGGGGGCTATAAACAATCACAAGTTGTAAAAGTCCGGGCACACCAGTCAGGTAAGTTACAAAGCCATCAAAGGGGTTTAAACCAAGACATTCTTTTTATACGCAGGAGACTGTTAACTGGAGTTCTGAGTTAACACTTTCCAGAGAAAGGTGGTCAGGGATAGCCCCATGTAATGTCAGAAGAGTACAGTATAGCAGACAGTAAACAGACAGATTTTGGTTTGGGGGTAGATGCTCATGGAGAGGACCCCTTGAGACCTGACTCGCCTTGCCCATCAGGTCTCTCAACATGACCTTGTCATGGGTGGGATCTCCCATGCTGGCTCCCAGCAAGATCTGATAGAGTGTCTGAAGAACTATGAACAGGAAGTTCGTGACATGTACAGGAGACAGGGATCAAGAACATCTGCAAGAAAAAGAAATACAAAAAGGCATTACTCTTGTCTGAGCACACCTTAAAAATAGGGGAGAAAAGAAGAGAAGCAAAAGTCAAAGGAGAAAAGGAAAGTTATATCCATTTGAATGCAGAGTTCCAAAGAATAGGAGACATAAGAAAGCCTACCTCAGTGATCAATGCAAAGAAATAGAGGAAAACAATAGACTAGGAAAGACTAGAGATTGCTTCAAGAAAATTAGAGATACAAAGGAAATATTTCAGGCAAAGATAGGCACAATAAAAGACAAAAAAGGTATGGAGGGGGAAACAGTGGAAAGAGTGGCAGCCTATTTTTTCTGGGTTCCAAAATCAATGAAGATGGTGACCACAGCCATGAAATTAAAAGATGCTTACTCATTGGAAGGAAAGTTATGACCAACATATACAGCATATTAAAAAACAGAGACATCACTTTGCCAACAAATGTCCATCTAGTCAAGGCTATGGTTTTTCCAGTGATCATGTATGGATGTGAGAATTGGACTATAAAGAAAGCTGAGTGCTGAAGAACTGATGTTTTTGAACTGTGGTGTTCGAGAAGACTCTTGAGAGTCCCTTGGACTGCAAAGAGATCAAACCAGTCTATCCTAAAAGAGATCAGTCCTGAGTGTTCATTGGAAGATCTGATGTTGAAACTGAAACTTCAATACTTTGGACACCTGATGCAAAGATCTGACTCATTTGAAAAGACCCTGATGTTGGGAAAACTGAAGGCAGGAGGAGAAGGGGACGACAGAGGATGAGATAATTGGATGGCATCACTGACTCAATGGACACGAGTTTGGGTGGACTCTGGGAATTGTTGATGGACTGGGAGGCCTGGTGTGCTTCAGTCCATGTGGTCCCAAAGAGTTGTACACGACTGAGTGACTGAACTGAACTGAACTGGTATGGACTTAACAGAATCAGAAGATATTAAGAAGAGGTGGCAAGAATACACAGAACTATACAAAAAAAGATCTTCATGCCCCAGATAACCATGATGGTGTGATCACTCACCTAGAGCCAGACATCCTGGAATGTGAAGTCAAGTGGTCCTTAGGAAGCATCATTATGAACAAAGCTAGTGGAGGTGATGGAATTCCAGTTGAGCTATTTCAAATCTTAAAAGATGATGCTTTTAAAGTGCTAGACTCAATATATCAGCAAATTTGCAAAACTCAGAAGTGGCCACAGGACTGGAAAAAGTCACTTTTCATTCCAATCCCAAAGAAAGACAATGGCAAAGAATGTCAAAACCACTCAATTGCAATCATCTCACACACTAACAAAGTAATTCTCAAAATTCTCCATGCAAGGCTTCAACCAGTATGTCAGCCATGAACTTCCAGATGTTCAAGCTGTATTTTGAAAACACAGAGGAACCATAGATCAAATTGCCAAAATCCAATGGATTATAGAAAAAGCAAGAGTGTTTCAGAAAAAAAAAAAAAAAATCTGCTTCTGTTATATTGACTTATGCCAAAGCCTTTGACTGTGTGGATCACAAAACACTGGAAAATTCGTCAAGAGATGGGAACACCAGACCACCTTACCTAACTCTGAGAAATCTGTATGCAGGTCAAGAAGCAACAGTTAGAACCAGACATGGAACAACAGACTGGTTCCAAATTGGGAAATGAATACATCAAGGCTGTCTATTGTCACCCTGCTTATTGCAGAGTACACCATGTAAATGCCAGACTGGATGAAGCAGAAGCTGGAATCAAGTTTGTCAGGAGAAATATCAATAATCTTGGATATGCAGATGACGCTGCCCTTATGGCAGAAAATGAAGAACTAAAGAGCCTCTTGAAGAAACTGAAAGAGGAGAGTGAAAAAGTTGCCTTAAAGCTCAACATTAAAAAAGCTAAGATGATGGCATCTGGTCCCATCACTTCATGGCAAATAGAAGGGGAAAGAAATGAAACAGAGACATACTTTATTTCTTAGGCTCCCATATCACTGCTGACGGTGAATGTAGCCATGAAATTAAAAGATGCTTGCTCCTTGGATGAAAAACTATGACCAACCTAGATGGAATATTAAAAAGCAGAGACATTACTTTGTCAAAAGTATGGTTATCCTTTAGTCATGTATGGATGTGAAAGTTGAATTATAAAGAAAGCTGAGTGGTGAGAAATTGATGCTTTTGAACTATGGTGTTGGCGAAGACACTTGAGAGTTGCTTGGACTGCAAATAGATCAACCTAGTCAATCCTAAAAGATATCAGTCCTGAATATTCATTGGAAGGACTGATGCTGAAGATGAGCCTCCAATACTTTGGCCCCATGATGGGAAGAACTGACTCCTTAGAAAACACCCTGATGCTGGTAAGGATTTTAAGCAGGAGGAGAAGGGGATGACAGAGAATGAGATGGTTAGAATGTATCACTGACTCAATTGACATGAGTTTGAGCAACTCCAGGAGTTGGTGATGGACAGGGAAGACTGGCATGTTGCAGTCCATTGGTCACAAAGAGTCAGACATGCCTGATAGTTGAACTGAACCGTCTCTTCAGTTCAGTTCAGTTCAGTCGCTCAGTCGTGTCCGAGTTTTTGCAACCCCATGAACCATAGCACGCCAGGCCTCCCTGTCCATCACCATCTCCCGGAGTTCACTCAGCCTCATGTCCATCCAGTCCATGATGCCATCCAGCCATCTCATCCTCGGTCATCCCCTTCTCCTCCTGCCTCCAATCCCTCCCAGCATCAGAGTCTTTTCCAGTGGGTCAACTCTTCGCATGAGGTGGCCAAAGTACTGGAGCTTCAGCTTTAGCATCATTCCTTCCAAAGAAATCCCAGGGTTGATCTCCTTCAAAATGGACTGGTTGGATCTCCTTGCAGTCCAAGGGACTCTCAAGAGTCTTCCCCAACACCACAGTTCAAAAGCATCAATTCTTTGGCACTCAGCCTTCTTCACAGTCCAACTCTCACATCCATACATGACCACAGGAAAACACCATAGCCTTGACTAGATGGACCTTAGTTGGCAAAGTAATGTCTCTGCTTTTGAATATACTATCTAGGTTGGTCATAACTTTTCTTCCAAGGAGTAAGCGTCTTTTAATTTCATGGCTGCAATCACCATCTGCAGTGATTTTGGAGCCCCCAAAAATAAAGTCTGACACTGTTTCCACTGTTTCCCCATCTATTTCCCATGAAGTGATGGAACCGGATGCCATGATCTTCGTTTTCTGAATGTTGAGCTTTAAGCCAACTTTTTCACTCTCCTTATTCCTAGATATTTTTGTTGTTGTTTCAATGGTTACTGGGATTGATTCCTCTATTTTTCTCTCTGACTTTTCATTGTTAGTATACAGGAATCCAAGTGATTTCTGTGTACTGACAATGTATCCTGTTGCTTGTTGAATTTACTGATTAGCTCCAGTAATTTTCTCATAGTATCATTTGGGCTTTCTCTGTATAGTATCATATCATCTGCAAAAAAATGAGAGTTTTACTTCTTTTCCAAAATGAATTCCTTTTATTTCTTCTTATTCTCTAATTTGTGTAATAGGACTTCCAAAAATATGTTGAATAATTGTGGTGAGAGTGGGCACCCTTGTCTGGTTCCTGACCTTAGAGGGAACGCTTTTAATTTTTTACCATTGAGAATTATGTTTGTTGTGGGTTTTTCATATATGGCTTTTACTATGTTGAGGTAGGTTCCTTCTATACTCATTTTTTGAAGCATTTTACCATAAATGAGTGCTGAATTTTGTCAAAGGCTTTTTCTGCATCTATTGAGATTATCATATATCTTTTATCTTTTAATTTGTTAATATGATATATCACATTGATTATCTTGTGTATATCAAAGAATCATTGCATCCCTGAAACAAACCCAACTTGATCACAGTGTATAAGGTTTTTAATGTGCTGTTGAATTCTGTTTGCTAAAATTTTGTTGAGGACTTTTGCATCTATGTTCATCAGTGATATTTGCCTGTAATTTTCATTTAGTGGCGTTGTCTTTGCCTGGTTTTGTTATCAGGGTGATTGTGGCCTTGTAGAAGAAGTCTGTAAATGTTCCCCAGTCTGCAAATTTTTGGAAGAGTTTCAGAAAAATAGGCACTATCTCTTCTCTACATGTTTGATAGAATTTCCCTGTGAGGCCTTCTGGTCCTGGGCTCTTGTGTTCTGGGAGAATTTTGATCACTGTTTTGATTTCAGTGATTGTAATTGGCTTGTTCAAAATTTCTGTTTCTCCTGGTTCATGCTTGGGAGGTTGAGCTTTTCTAAGAATCTGTCCCTTTCCTGTAGGTTGTTCATTTTATTAACATATAGTTGCTCATACTATTCTCATGATTCTTTGTATTTCTGTGTTGTCTTTTGTAATTTATTTTTCACTTCTAATTTTGTTGATTTGATTTTTCTCCCTTTTTTTCTTGATGAGTCTGGCTAGTGGTTTGTCAATTTTGTCTCTTTCTCTTTCTGAATCACTTCACTCTGTATAAGAGTTTCTAGGTTCATCCACCTCATTAGAACTGACTCAAATATGTCCCTTCTAATGGCTGAATAATATTCTTTTTTTTATATATACCACAACTTCTTTATCCATTCATCTGCCAACGGGCATCTAGGTTGTATCTATGTTCTGACTATTCTAGTGCTGCAATGAACAATGTAATACATGTGTCCCTTCCATTTTGGTTTCCTTGGGGTATATGCCTACAAGTGGGATTGCTGGGTCATATGCTCGATATATTCCTAGTTTTTTTTTTTTAAAGAATCTCCATATAATTTTTCAAAATGGCTATATAAATTTACATTACCATCAACAGTGCGAGAGCATTCCCTTTGCTCCACACCCTCTCCAGCATTTACTGTTTGTAGATTTTTTGATGGTGGCCATTCTGACCAGTGTGAGGTGATATCTTATTGTAGTTTGATTTGCATAATATAATAATGAGCAAACTCTCTTGCTTTTTCGATGATCCATCAGATGTTGGCAATTTGATTTCTGCTTCCTCTGCCTTTTCTAAAACCAGCTTGAACATCTGGATATTCCACGGTTCACGTATTTCTGAAGCCTGAGTTGGGGAATTTTGAGAATTACTTTACTAGCGTGTGAGATGAGTGCAACTGTGCGGTAGTTTGAGCATTATTTGGCACTGCTTTTCTTTGGGATTGGAATGAAAACTGACCTTTTCCAGTCCCGTGGCCAACTGCTGAGTTTTCCAAATTTGCTGGATATTGAGTGCAGCACTTTCACAGCATCATCTTTCAGGATTTGAAATAGCTCAACTGGAATTCCATCACCTCCACCAGATTTGTTCCTAGTGATGCTTCCTAAGGCCCATTTGACGTCATATTCCAGGATGGCTGGCTCTAGGTGGAGTGATCACACCACGATTACCTTGGTCATGAAGATCTTTTTGTAAACTTCTGTATATTCTTGTCACCTCTGTATATCTTGTCCACCTCTTCTTAATATGTTCTGCTTCTATTAGGTCCATAACATTTGGTCCTTTATTGAGCCCATCTTTGCATGAAATGTTCCACTGGTATCTCTAATTTTCTTGAAGAAATCTCTAGTCTTTTCCATTCTATTGTTTTCCTCTATTTCTTTGCATTGATTGCGAAGGAAGGTTTTCTTATCTCTCTTCCTATCTTTGGAACTCTGCATTCAAATGGGTATATCTTTCCTTTTTTCTTTGCTTTTCACTTCCTTTCTTTCACAGCTATTTGTAAGGCTTCTCAGACAGCTATTTTGCTTTTTTTGCATTTCTTTCCCATGGGATGGTCTTGATTCCCATTTCCTGTACAATGTCACAAACCTCCATCTGTAGTTCATCAGGCCCTCAATCTATCAGATCTAGTCCCTTAAATCTATTTCTCAGTAATGCTATATAGTCATCAGGGATTTGATTTAGGTTATATCTGAATGGTCTAGTGGCTTTCCCCACTTTCTTCAATTTCCATCTGAATTTGGCAATAAGGAGTTCATGACCTGAGCCACAGTCAGCTCCCGGTCCTTTTTCTGCTGACTGTATAGAGCTTCTCCATCTTTGGCTGCAAAGAATATAATCAATCTGAATTTCTGTGTCGACCGTCTGGTGATGTCCATAGGTAGAGTCTTCTCTTGTGTTGTTGGAAGAGGGTGTTTGCTTTGACCAGTGCGTTCTCTTGGCAGAACTCTATTAGCCTTTATCCAAGGCCAAATTTGCCTGTTACTCCAGGTGTTTCTTGATTTCCTACTTTTGCATTCCAGTCCCCTATAATGAAAAGGACATCTTTTTAGGGTGTTAGTCCTAGAAGGTCTTGTAAGTCTTCATGGAACTGTTCAGCTTCAGCTTCTTCAGCATTACTGGTTGGGGCATAGACTTGGATTACCATGATACTGAATGGTTTGCCTTGGATGAACAAAGATCATTCTGTCATTTCTGGAGATTGCACCCAAGTACTGCATTTCGGACTCTTTTGTTGACTATGATGGCTACTCCATTTCTTCAACGGATTCATGCCACACTAGTAGATATAATGGACATCTGAGTTAAATTCACCCATTCCTGTCCATCTTAGTTTGCTTATTCCTAGAATGTCAATGTTCACTCTTGCAATCTCTTGTTTGACCACTTCCAATTTGCCTTGATTCATGACCTGACATTCCAGGTTCCTATGCAATATTGTTCTTACAGCATTGAACCTTGCTTCTATCACCAGCCCCATCCATAACTGGCCGTTGTTTTTGCTTTGGCTCCATCCCTTCAGTCTTTCTGGTGTTATTTCTCCACTGATCTCCAATAGAATATTGGGCACCTACTGACCTGGGGAGTTCATCTCTCAGTGTCCTATCTTTTTGCTTTTTCACACTATTCATAGGGTTCTCAAGGCTAGAATACCTAAGTGGATTGCCATTCCTTTCACCAGTGGACCACATTCTATCAACAAGAAAGTTACAGAAAAATATCTATTTCTTCTTTATTGACTATGCCAAAGCTTTTGACTGCGTGGATCACAATAAAATGTGGAAAATTCTGAAGAGGTGGCAAGACCAGACCACCTGACTTGCCTCTTGAGAAACCTGTATGCAGGTCAGGAAGCAACAGTTAGAATTGGATATGGAACAATAGACTGGTTCCAAACAGGAAAAGGAGTACGTCAAGGCTACATATTGTCATCCTGCTTATTTAACTTATATGCAGAGTACATCATGAGAAACACTGGGCTGCAGGAAGCACAGGCTGGAATCAAGATAGCCAGGAGAAATATCAATAACCTCAGATATGCTGATGACACCATCCTTATGGCAGAAAGTGAAGAACTAAAGAGCCTCTTGATGAAGATGAAAGAGGAGAGTGAAAAAGTTGGCTTAAAGCTCAACATTCAGAAAACGAAGATCATGGCATCTGGTCCCATCACTTCATGGGAAATAGATGGGGAAACAGTGGAAACAGTGGCTGACTATTTCTCTGGGCTCCAAAATCACTGCACATGGTGATTGCAACCATGAAATTAAAAGAAGCTTACTCCTTGCAAGGAAAGTTATGACCAAACTAGACAACATATTGAAAAGCAGAGACATTACTTTGCCAACAAAGGTCCATCTAGTCCAGGCTATGGTTTTTCCAGTGGTCATATATGGATGTGAGAGTTGGACTGTAAAGAAAGATAAGCGCTGAGGAATTGATGTTTTTGAAGTGTGGTGTTGGAGAAGAGTCTTAAGATTCTCTTGGACTGCAAAGAGATCCAACCAGTTCATCCTAAAGGAAATCAATTCTGAATATTCATTGGAAGGACTGATGCTGAAGCTGAAACTCCATACTTTGGTCCCCTGATGCAAAGAGTTGACTCATTTGAAAAGACCCTGATGCTGGGAAAGATAGTGGGCAGGAGGAGAAGGGGACGACAGAGGATGAGATGGTTGGATGGCCTCACCAATTCAATGGACCTGGTTTTGGGTGAACTCTGGGAGTTGCTGATGAACAGTGAGGCATGATGTGCTGCAGTTCATGGAGATGCAAAGAGTCGGAAACGACTGAGCAACTGAACTGAACTGAATAATGAGTTATGTTGAACATCTTTTCATGTGTTTGTTAGCCATCTGCATATCTTCTTTGGAGACATGTCTGTTTAGGTCTTTTCCCCACTTTTTGATTGGGTTATTTGTTTTTCTGGTATTCAGTTGTATGAGCACTTGTGTAGATTGGAAATTTATCCTTTGTCAGTTGTTTCACTAGCTATTATTTCTCTCATTCTAAGGGTTGTCTTTTCACATTGCTTATAGTTTTCTTTGCTGTGCAAAAGCTTTTAAATGTAATCAGGTCCCACTTGTTTACTTTTGTTTTTGTTTCTGTTTGTCTAGGAGGTGGGTCATAGGGGATCTTGCTTTGATTTATGTCATTGAGTGTTCTGCCTGTTTTCCTCTAAGCATTTTATAGTTTCTGGTCTTACATTTAGCTCTTTAATCCATTTTAAGCTTATCTTTGTGTATGATGTTAGGAAGTGTTTTAATGTCATTCTTTTCATGTAGCTGTCCAGTTTTCCCAGAACCATTTATTGAAGAGGCTGTCTGTGTCCCATTGTATCTTCTTGCCTCTCTTGTCAAAAATAAGGTTACCCATAGGTGCATGGGTTTATTTCTGGGTTTTCTATCTGGTTCCATTGGTCTATATTTCTGTTTCTTTTTGTTCCAATACTATATTGTCTTCATGACTGCAGGTTTGTAGCATAACCTGAAGTCAGGAAGGTTGATTCTTCCAGCTCTATTCTTCTTCCTCAAGATGACTTTGCCTGTTTTCAGTCTTTTTTGTTTCCATATGAATTGTGAAATTTTTTGTTCTAGTTTTGTGAAACATGCCATTGTTAATTTGATAGGGATCACACTGAATCTGTAGATTGCATTTGGTATTATAGTCATTTTCACAATATCGATTCTTCCTACCCAGGAACAAGGAATACCTCTCCATCTGTTTATTTCTTTGATTTCTTTGTCATCTTTGATTTCTTTCATCAGTGTCTTATACTTTTCTGTGTACCATTCTTTTGTCTCCTTAGGTAAGTTTATTCCTAGATATTTAATTCTTTTTGTTGTGATGGTAAGCGGGATTGATTCCTTAATTTTCTCTTTCTGATTTTTCATTGTTAGTATATAGAAATGCAAATGGTTTCTGTGTATTGATTTTGTATCTTGCAACTTTGCTAAATTCACTGATTATCTCTAATAATTTTCTCATACTCTCTTTAGGGTTTTCTATGTACAATATCATGTCATCTGCAAACAGTGAGAACTTGACTTCTTCTTTTCTGATATAGATACCTTTTTTTTTTTTCTTCTCTGATTGCTGTAGCTAGGACTTCCAGAACTATGTTGGCTAGTAGTGGTGAAAGTGGACACCCTTTTCTTTTCCTGATCTTAGGGGGAATGCTCTCCGGTTTTCCACCATTGAGAATAATATCTGCTGTAGGCCTATCATATATGGCCTTTACTGTTTTGAGGTAGGTTCCTTCTATGCTCATTTTTTTGGAAAAGTTCTAAGCATAAATGGGTGCTGAATTTTGTCAAAGGCTTTTTCTGCATCTATTGAGATGATCATATGGTTTTTATCTTTCAATTTGCTAATATGGTACATAACATTGATTGATTTCTGTATATTGAAGAACCCTTGCATCCCTGAAATAAACTAAATTTGATCATGGTGTGTGAGCTTTTTGATATGCTGCTGAATTCTTTTTGCTAAAATTTTGTTGAGGATTTTTGCATCTATGTACATCATTGATATTGGGCTGTAGTTTTCTTTATTTTTGTTTTTGTCTGATTTTGTTATTGGGGTGATGGTGGCCTTGTAGAATGAGTTTAGAAATGTTCCTCCCTCTGAAATTTTTTTGAAAGAGTTTTAGAAGGATAGGCATTCACTCTTCTCTTAATGTTTGAGAGAATTCTCCTGTGAAGCCATCTGGTCCTGGGCTTTTGTTTTTGGGGAGAGTTTTGATCACATCTTCAATTTCAGTGCTTGTAATTGGGTTGTTCATGATTTTTTTTCTTCCTGGTTCAGTCTTGGAAGATTGAACTTTTCTAAGAATCTGTCCATTTCTTCCAAGTTATCCATTTTATTGCCATATTGTTATTCATAATAGTCTCATAATCTTTTGTATTTCTGCAGTAAGTTGTAACTTCTCCTTTTTCATTTCTAATTGTGTTGATTTGATTCTTCTCTTTTTCTCTTGATGAGTCTGGCTAAATGTTTGTCAATTTTGTTTTACATTCTCAAGAATCAGCTTTTAGTTGTATTAATCTTTATCATTGTTTCTTTCTTTCTTTTTTCTTTTTTTTTCGTTTATTTCTGCTCAGATCTTTATGATTTCTTTCCTTCTAATTTTGGGAGGTTTTTCTTCTTCTTTCTCCAGTTGCTTTAGGTGTAAAATTAGGTTGCTTATTTGAAGTTTTTCTTGTTTCTTGAGGTAGGATTGTATTGTTATAAACTTCCCTCTTAGAACTGCTTTTGCTGCATCCTATAGGTTTTGAGTTGTTGTGCTTTCATTGTCAGTTGTTTCTAGACATTTTTTGATTTATCTTTTGATTTTTCAGTAGCCTGTAGGTTATTTAAAAACGTGTTGTTTAATCTCCATGAGTTTGTATTTCTTCTAGTTTTTTTTTTTATTTTTTATCTTGTAATTGATATCTAGTCTCACAGTATTGTGGTTGGAGAAGATGCTTAATACCATTTTAATTTTCTTAAATTTACTGAGGTTTGATTTGTGACCAAAGATGTGGTCTATCCTGGTGAATGCTCCACGTGCACTTGAGAAGAAGGTGTATACTTCTGTATTTTGATGGAATGTCCTGAACATGTCAATGAGATCCATCTCATCTAATGTATCATTTAAGACTTCTGTTTTCTTATTAACTTTCTGTTTTGATGATCTGGCCATTGGTTTGAGTGAGAGGTAGAAGTCTCCTAATATTATTGTGTTACTGTCAACATTTCCTTTTATGTCTGTTAGCATTTGTCTTATGTATTGAGGTTCACCTATGTCGGGTGCATCAGTTCAGTTAAGTCGCTCAGTTATGTCCAACTCTGTGCGACCCGATGAATCGCAGCATGCCAGGCCTCCCTGTCTATCATCAACTCCCAGAGTTCACTCAAACTCATGTCCATTGAGTCGGTGATGCCATCCAGCCATCTCATCCTCTGTCATCCCCATCTCCTCCTGCCCTCAATCCTTCCCAGCATCAGGGTCTTTTCCAATGAGTCAACTCTTGGCATGAGGTGGCCAAAGTATTGGAAATTCAGCTTCAGCATCAGTCTTTCCAAAGAACACCCAGGACTGATCTCCTTTAGAGTGGACTGGTTGGATCTCTGCACAGTCCAAGGGACTCGCAAGAGTCTTCTCCAACACCAGAGTTCAAAAGCATCAATTCTGTGGCACTCAGCCTTCTTCACAGTCCAACTCTCACATCCATACATGACCACTGGAAAAATCATAGCCTGGACTAGACTGACCTTTGTTGACAAAGTAATGTCTCTGCTTTTGAATATGCTATCTAGGTTGGTCATAGCTTTTCTTCCAAGGAGTAAGGGTCTTTTAATTTCATGACTGCAATCTACAGTGATTTTGGAACCCCCCAAAATAAAGTCTGACACTGTTTCCACTGTTTCCATCTATTTCCCAAGAATTGGTGGAACCAGATGCCATGATCTTAGTTTTCTGAATGTTGACATTTAAGCCAAATTTTTCACTCTCCTCTTTCAATTTCTTCAAGAGGCTTTTTAGTTCCTCTTCACTTTCTACCATAAAGGTGGTGTCATCTGCATATCTGAGGTTATTGATATTTCTCCCGGCAATCTTGATTCCAGCTTGTGCTTCTTCCAGTCCAGCATTTCTCATGATGTACTCTGCATAGAAGTTAAATAAGCAGGACAACAATATACAGCCTTGATGTACTCCTTTTCCTATTTGGAACTAGTTTATTGTTCCATGTCCAGTTCTAAATGTTGCTTCCTAACCTGCAAACAGATTTCTCAAGGAGCAGATCAGCTGGTCTGGTATTCCCATCTCTTTCAGAATTTTCCACAGTGATCCACACAGTCAGAGGCTTTGGCACAGTCAATAAAGCAGAAATAGATGTTTTTCTGAAACTCTCTTGCTTTTTCCATGATCCAGTGGATGTTGACAATTTGATCTCTGGTTCCTCTGTCTTTTCCAAAATCAGCTTGAACATCTGGAAGTTCACAGTTCACATATTGCTGAAGCCTGGCTTAGAGAATCTTGAGCATTACTTTACTAGCATGTGAGATGAGTGTAATTGTGCGGTAGTTTGAGCATTCTTTGGCATTGCCTTTCTTTGGATTGGAATGAAAACTGACTCTTTCCAGTCCCATGGCCACTGCTGAGTTTTCCAAATTTACTGGCCTACTAAGTGTAGCACTTTCACAGCATCATCTTTCAGGATTTGAAATAGCTCAACTGGAATTCCATTACCTCCACTAGCTTTGTTCGTGCTGATGCTTTCTAAGGCCCACTTCACTTCCCATTCCAGGATGTCTGGATTTAGGTGAGTGATCACACCATCGTGATTACCTTGGTCATGAAGATCTTTTTGTACACTTCTTCTGTATATTCTTGTCACCTCTTCTTAATATGTTCTGCTTCTGTTATGTCCATACCATTTCTGTCCTTTATCAAGCCCATCTTTGCATGAAATGTTCCCTTGGTATGTCTAATTTTCTTGAAGAGATCTCTAGTCTTTCCTATTTTGCTGTTTTCCTCTATTTCTTTGCATTGACCACTGAGGAAGGCTTTCGTATCTCTCCTTCCTATTCTTTGGAACTCTGCATTCAGATGCTTATATCTTTCCTTTTCTCCTTTGCTTTTTGCTTCTCTTCTTTTCACAACAATTTGTAAGGCCTCCTCAGACAGCCATTTTGCTTTTTTGTATTTCTTTTCCATGGGGATAGTCTTGATCCCTGTCTCTTGTACAATGTCACAAACCTCCATCCATAGTTCATCAGGCACTCTATCATATCTAGTCCCTTAAATCTATTACTCACTTCCACTGTATAATCATAAGGGATTTCATTTTGGTCATACCTGAATGGTCTAGCGGTTTTCCCTACTCTCTTCAATTTAAGTCTGAATTTGGCAATAAGGAGTTCATGACCTTAGCCACAGTCAGCTCCCGGTCTTGTTTCTGCTGACTGTAAAGAGCTTCTCCATCTTTGGCTGCAAAGAATATAATCAGTCTAATTTCGGTGTTGACCATCTGGTGATGTCCATGTGTAGAATCTTCTCTTGTGTTGTTGGAAGAGGGTGTTTGCTATGACCAGTGCGTTCTCTTGGCAAAACTCTATTAGTCTTTGCCCTGCTTCTTTCCTTATTCCAAGGCCAAATTTGCCTGTTACCCCAGGTGTTTCTTGACTTCCTACTTTTGCATTGCAGTCCCCTATAATGAAAAGGACATCTTTTTTGGGTCTTAGTTCTAAAAGTTCTTGTAAGTCTTCATAGAACTGTTCAACTTCAGTTTCTTCAGCATTACTGGTTGGGGCATAGACTTGGATAACTGTGATATTGAATGATTTAAATAATTACAATTTTTGTGTCTCCCTCTTGGATTGATCCCTTGATCATTATGTAGTACTCTCCTTTATCTCTTGTAATATTCTTTATTTTGAGGTTTATTTTGTCTGATATGAGGATTGCTACCTCAGCTTTTTTTGCTTCCCATTTGCCTGGAATATATTTTTCCATCCTCTCACTTTCAGTCTATATGTATCTTGAAGTCTGAAGTCAGTTTCTTGTAGACAGCATATATATGGGTCTTACTTTTGTATCCATTCAGCCAGTCTGTATCTTTTGGTTGGAGCATTTAATCCATTTTTTTTGACAATTTTTTTTTAATTTTTATTTTTACTTTATTTTACTTTACAATACTATATTGGTTTTGCCATACATTGACATGAGTCCACCAGGGGGGGAAATGAGTTCCCATTCCTGAACCCCCCTCCCACCTCCCACCCCATATCATCTCTCTGGATCATCCCCTTGCACCAGCCCCAAGCATCCTGTATCCTGTATCGAACATAGACTGGCGAATTTTTTCTTACATGATAGTATACATGTTTCAGTGCCATTCTCCCAAATCATCCCACCCTCTCCCTCTCCCTCTGAGTCCAAAAGCCCGTTCTATACATCTGTGTCTCTTTTGCTGTCTCACATACAGGGTTATCATTACCATCTTTCTAAATTCCATATACATGTGTTAGTATACTGTATTGGTATTTTTCTTTCTGGCTTACTTCACTCTGTATAATCGGCTCCAGTTTCATCCACCTCATTAGAACTGATTCAAACGTATCTTTTTTAATGGATGAGTAATACTCCATTGTGTATATGTACCACAGCTTTCTTGTCCATTCATCTGCTGATGGACATCTAGGTTGTTTCCATGTCCTGGCTATAATAAACAGTGCTGCAATGAACATTGGGGTACATGTGTCTCTTTCAATTCAGGTTTCCTCGCTGTGTATGCCCAGCAGTGGGATTGCTGGGTCATAAGGCAGTTCTATGTGCAATTTTTTAAGGCATCTCCACACTGTTCCCCATAGTGGCTGTATTAGTCTGCATTCCCACCAACAGTGTAAGAGGGTTCCCTTTTCTCCACACCTTCTCCAGCATATATTGCTTTCAGACTTTTGGATCGCAGCCATTCTGACTTGTGTGAAATGGTACCTCATTATGGTCTTGATTTGCATTTCTCTGATAATGAGTGATGTTGAACATCTTTCAAGTGTTTGTTAGCCATCCATATGTCTTCTTTGGAGAAATGTCTATTTAGTTCTTTGGCCCATTTTTTGATTGGGTCGTTTATTTTTCTGGAATTGAGCTGCATAAGTTGCTTGTATATTTTTGAGATTAGTTGTTTGTCAGTTGCTTCATTTGCTATTATTTTCTCCCATTCAGAAAGCTGTCTTTTCACCTTGCTTATATTTTCCTTTGTTGTGCAGAAGCTTTTAATTTTAATTAGATCCCATCTGTTAATTTTTGCTTTTATTTCCAGAATTCTGGGAGGTGGATCATGGAGGATCCTGCTGTGATTTATGTCTGAGAGTGTTTTGCCTATGTTCTCCTCTAGGAGTTTTATAGTTTCTGGTCTTACATTTAGATCTTTAATCCATTTTGAGTTTATTTTTGTGTGTGGTGTTAGAAAGTTAACTAGTTTCGTTCTTTTACAAGTGGTTGACCAGTTTTCCCAGCACCACTTGTTAAAGAGATTGTCTTTACTCCATTGTATATTCTTGCCTCCTTTGTGAAAAGGTAAGGTGTACATATGTGTGTGGATTTATCTCTGGGCTTTCTATTTTGTTCCATTGATCTATATTTCTGTCTTTGTGCCAGTAACATACTTTCTTGACGACTGAGGCTTTGTAGTAGAGCCTGAAGTCAGGCAAGTTGATTCCTCCAGTTCCATTCTTCTTTCTCAAGATTGCTTTGGCTATTCGAGGTTTTTTGTATTTCCATACAAATTTTGAAATTATTTGTTCTAGTTCTGTGAAAAATACCTCTGGTAGCTTGATAGCGATTGCATTGAATCTGTAGATTGCTTTGGGTACTCATTTTCACTATATTGCTTCTTCTAATCCATGAACATGGTATATTTCTCTATCTATAAGTGTCCTCTTTGATTTCTTTCATCAGTGTTTTATAGTTTTCTATATATAGGTCTTTAGTTTCTTTAGGTAGATATATTCCTAAGTATTTTATTCTTTTTGTTGCAACAGTGAATGGAATTGTTTCCTTAATTTCTTTTTCTACTTTCTCATTATTAGTGTATAGGAATGCAAGGGATTTCTGTGTGTTGATTTTATATCCTGCAACCTTACTATATTCAGTGATTAGCTCTAGTAATTTTCTGGTGGAGTCTTTAGGGTTTTCTATGTAGAGGATCATGTCATCTGCAAACACTGAGAGTTTTACTTCTTCTTTTCCAATTTGGATACCTTTTATTTTTTTTTTTTTGCTCTAATTGCTGTGGCCAAAACTTCCAGAATTATGTTGAATAGTAGCAGTGAAAGCAGTGTCTTGTTCCTCACTTTAGGGGAAAAGCTTTCAATTTTTCACCATTGAGGATAATGTTTGCTGTGGGTTTGTCATATATAGCTTTTATTATGTTGAGGTATGTTCCTTCTATTCCTGCTTTCTGGAGAGTTTTTATCATAAATGGATGTTGAATTTTGTCAAAGGCCTTCTCTGCATCTACTGAGATAATCATATGGCTTTTATTTATCAATTTGTTAATGTGGTGAATTACATTGACTGATTTGCAGATATTGAAGAATCCTTGCATCCCTGGGATAAAGCCCACTTGGTCATGGTGTATGATCTTTTTAATGTGTTGTTGGATTCTGATTGCTAGAATTTTGTTGAGGATTTTTGCATCTATGTTCATCAGTGATATTGGCCTGTAGTTTTCTTTTTTTGTGGCATCTTTGTCAGGTGTTGGTATTAGGGTGATGGTGGCCTCATAGAATGAGTTTGGAAGTTTACCTTCCTCTGCAATTTTCTGGAAGAGTCTGAGTAAGTTAGGTGTTAGCTCTTCTCGAAATTTTTGGTAGAATTCATCTGTGAAGCTGTCTGGACCTGGGCTTTTGTTTGCTGGAAGATTTCTGATTACAGTTACAATTTCCGTACTTGTGATGGGTCTGTTAAGATTTTCTATTTCCTCCTGGTTCAGTTTTGGAAAGTTGTACTTTTCTAATAATTTGTTCATTTCTTCCACGTTGTTTATTTTATTGGCATATAATTGCTGATAGTGGTCTCTTATGAACCTTTGTGTTTCTGTGTTGTCTGTTGTGATGTCTCCATTTTCATTTCTAATTTCATTGATTTGATTTTTCTCTTTGTTTCTTGATGAGTCTGGCTATTGGTTTGTCAATTTTATTTATCCTTTCCAAGAACCAGCTTTTGGCTTTGTTGATTTTTGCTATGGTCTCTTTTGTTTCTTTTGCATTTATTTCTGTCCTAATTTTTAAGATTTCTTTCCTGCTACTAACTCTGGGGTTCTCCATTTCTTCCTTTTCTAGTTGCTTTAGGTGTAGAGTTAAGTTATTTATGTGACTTTTTTTCTTGTTTCTTGAGGTATGCCTGTATTGCTATTAACTTTCCTCTTAGCACTGCTTTTATAGTGTCCACAGGTTTTGGGTTGTTGTGTTTTCATTTTCATTTGTTTCTATGCATATTTTGATTTCTTTCTTTTTTGATTTTTTCTGTGATTTGTTGGTTATTGAGAAGCATGTTGTTCAGCCTCCATATGTTGGAATTTTTAGTAGTTTTTCTCCTGTAATTGAGATCTAATCTTAATGCATTATGATCAAAAAAGATGCTTGGAATGATTTTGTTTTTTTTTGACTTATCAAGGTTAGATTTATGGCCCAGGATGTGATCTATCCTGGAGAAGGTTCCGTGAGCACTTGAGAAAAAGGTGAAATTCATTGTTTTGGGGTGAAATGTCCTATAGATATCAATTAGGTCTAACTGGTCTATTGTATCATTTAAAGTTTGTTTTTCTTTGTTAATTTTCTGTTTAGTTGATCTGTCCATAGGTGTGAGTGGGGTATTAAAGTCTCCCACTATTATTGTGTTTTTGTTAATTTCCCCTTTCATACTTGTTAGCATTTTTCTTACATATTGTGGTGCTCCTATGTTGGGTGCATATATATTTATAATTGTTATATCTTCTTCTTGGATTGGCCCTTTGGTCATTATGAAATTGCCTTCTTTGTCTCTTTTCAAAGCCTTTCTTTTAAAGTCTATTTTATCGGATATCAGTATTGCCACTCCTGCTTTCTTTTGGTCTCTATTTGCATGGAATATCTTTTTTCCAGCCCTTCACTTTCAGTCTGTATGTGTTCCTTGTTTTGAGGTGGGTCTCTTGTAGGCAGCATATATAGGGATCTTGTTTTTGTATCCATTCAGCCATTCTTAGCCTTTTGATTGTGGCATTCAACCCATTTAAGTTTAAGGTAATTATTGATAAGTATGATCCCTTTGCCATTTACTTTACTGTTTTGGGTTCAGGTTTATATGCCCTTTTTGTGTTTCCTGTCTAAAGAATATCCTTTAGCATTTGTTGGAGAGCTGGTTTGGTGGTGCTGAATTTTCTCAGCTTTTGCTTGTCTGTAAAGCTTTTGATTTCTCCTTCATATTTGAATGAGATCCTTGCTGGAAACAGTAATCTGGGCTGTAGGTTATTTTCTTTCATCATTTTAAGTATGTCTTGCCATTCCCTCCTGGCCTGAAGAGTTTCTATTGAATGATTTGCAGTTATCCTTATGTGAATCCCCTTGTGTGTTATTTGTTGTTTTTCCCTTGCTGCTTTTAATATTTGTTCTTTGTATCTGATCTTTGTTAATTTGATTAATATGTGTCTTGGGGTGTTTTGCCTTGGGTTTGTCCTATTTGGAACTCTCTGAGTTTCTTGGCCTTGGGTGATTATTTCCTTCCCCATTTTAGGGAAGTTTTCAACTATTATTCTCCTCAAGGATTTTTTCATGGTCTTTCTTTTTGTCTTCTTCTGGGACTCCTATAATTCGAATGTTGGAGCATCTAATATTGTCCTGGAGGTCTCTGAGACTGTCCTCATTTCCTTTAATTTGTTTTTCTTTTTTCCTCTCTGATACATTTATTTCTACCATTCTATCTTGTATTTCACTAATCCTATCTTCTGCCTCCATTATTCTACTATTTGTTTCCTCCAGAGTGTTTCTGATCTCATTTGTTGTGTTATTCATTATATATTGACTCTTTTTATTTCTTCTAGGTCCTTGTTAAACCTTCCTTGCATCTTCTCAATCTTTATCTCCAGGCTATTTATCTGTGATTCCATTTTGATTTCAAGATTTGGGATCATTTTCACTATCAATATTCGGAATTCTTTCTCAGGTAGATTCCCTATCTCCTCCTCCTTTGTTTGGTTTGGTGGGCATTTCTCCTGTTCCTTTACCTGCTGGGTATTCCTCTGTCTCTTCCTCTTGGTTATATTGCTGCATTTGGTGTGGCCTTTCTATATTCTGGGATTTTGTGGAGTTCTCTTTATTATGGAGTTTCCTCACTGTGGGCGGGGTTGTATCAGTGGCTTAGGGAGGTTGTGTTGGAGTTCTGGTGGGTGGAGCTGGATTTCTTCTCTCTGGAGTGCAATGAAGTGACCAGTAATGGCTTATGAGACATCAATGATTTTGGTGTAACTTTGAACTGCCTGTATATTGAAGCTCAGGGGTGTGTTCCTGTGTTGCTGGAGAATTTGTGTGGTATGTCTTGCTCTGGATCTTGTTGGCCCTTGGATGGTGCTTGGTTTCAGTGTAGGTAGGGAGGCATTTGATGAGCTCCTATAGATTAATGTTCCCTGGATTCAGGAGTTCTCTGATGTTCTTAGGATTTGGACTTAAGCCTCCTGCTTCTGGTTTTCAGTTTTATTTTTACAATAGCCTCAAGACTTCTCCATCTATACAGCACCAGTGATAAAACATCTAGGTTAAAGATGAGAAGTTTCTCCACATTGAGGGACACCCAGAGAGGTTCACTGAGTTACATGGAGAAGAGAAGAGGGAGGGGGTAGTTAGAGGTGACTGGAATGAGATGAGGTGGGATTAAAAGAGGAGAGACAAGCTGGCCAGTAGTTACTTCCTTATGTGCACTCCTCAGTCTGGTCCTCTCAGAGGTGTTCACGGAGTTATACAGGGAAGAGGAGAGGGAGGAAGTCGACAGATGTGGCCAGGAGGATAAAAGATGAAATGAAAAGGAGAGAGACAGATCCAGCCAGTAACCAGTTCCCTGAGTGTTCTCTACCGTCTGGAACACACAGAGATTCCCAGAGTTGGGTAGAGAAGAGAAGAGGGAGGGAAGAGACAGAGGCCACCTGGTGGAGAAAAAGGAGAGTCGATAGGAGGAGAGAGTGGTCAAGTCAGTAATCTCGCTCTCAGGTAAAATTGGGTACTGAAGATTGGGTTTTTAAATGTACAAAATTGGCAACAAATACCAAAGGCAAAGATTAAAAATCTAGGGTAGAGGTTGGATTTTCAAGAATACAATATTAAAAGAAAAGAAGAAGAAGAAGGAGAAGAAAGAAAACAAAAGCCACAAGAATTATTAAAAACAACAACAACAACAACCACAAAAAGACTATATACAGTGTTTGCTTTAAAAATAGGGTCTTTTTTATTCGAAAAGTAATAGTAGGTTATAAAAATAAAAATTGAAGGAGAAATAGAGGACTTAGAAATTTAAGAACGTTTAAAAAAAAAGAGGAAAAAGAAAAGAAAAAAACAATCACACAACGATATATATATATATAAAGAATGATCATAAAAATAGTAAAGGTATATCTGGCCCTTTCTCTGGTATTGTGGGTAGTGTGGGGTCACTTCCAAGGCAGTTCCCTCTGTTTAACTTCTGTTTGCTGGTCTCTTCAGTGTTTGATTTCCGCCCTGTCACAGAGGGGGCAGTGGTGGACACATTTTTTTTTTTTTTTTTAATTAGGCTCACTTGTTCAGTCGTGCTGTGGGGAGGGAGAGATGTTGCAAATGAGTAACACTGGTGTGTGCTTACAGTGTCTCAGCCCCACTGGGCCTGCGCCTGCTCACGGTGCACACCACACAGGCTCTACTTTGCTCCACCGGGAACCGTCTGAGGCCGGCCCTAGGCTGCATGCACCTCCTCAGCCTATGCCACTAAGGGTTGGTGCTCAGGTAGTCCTCAGAGGCTCAGATACAGTTGGGCCTGTATTTTGTGCCTTTCCCAGGTCTGAGTAGCTCAGGTGTTTGGCGAGCGCGATCACTGTGACATCGCCTTTCCCGTCTCTGCTGCTCAGTTTTCTGGGTGTATTGCTGGCATCCCTTCTCTGGTGGTAGATGACTGTCAAGAACCCCCAGAAGTCTTAGTTAGCAAAGAAGCCTGCTTGCATTTTGGTAGGTAATATCTCTCTTGGGCTGCGATTCCCCCTTCCAGCCCTTACGGCTCTGGCTGTATGTCACTGAAGGGGGATGGTCTGCAGCTGGCTATTTCTGTTCCATCCTTTGTTCTGGGTGCGGTCCTGGTGGTGTCTTATGTTCGAGTTTTTCATGTGGTAGCTATCCCACAGTCTGGTTTGCTAGCTCAGGTTAGTTCACTCTGGTTATGCGCGGGGCCTTCAGGCCCGAATCTTACAAAGCACTGCAGCCTGTGCCTCCAGCACCTCCCTGCCCTGCCCCCACTTGTTAGTGGCGGATGCAAGCGTCTTTGCTGCTTCTCCACTGGGGGAATTACTGTTTGGCTCGTAATCTGTTGGTTTTAATTATTTATTTTTCCTTCCTGTTATGTTGCCCTCTGTGCTCCCAAGGCTCACAACAGACTTGGCAGCGAGAGTGTTTCCTGGTGTTTGGAAACCTCTCTTTTTAAGATTCCCTTCCTGGGATGGAGCTCTCTCTCTACCTCCTTTGTCTCCTTTTTCATCTTTTATATTTTTTTCCTATCTGTTTTTGAAGACAAAGATCTGCTTTTCTGGGTGCCTGATGTCCTTTGCCAGCATTCATAAGTTCTTTTGTGGAATTTACTCAGCGTTGAAATGTTCTTTTGATGAATTTGTGACAGAGAAAGTGGTCTCCCTGTCCTATTCCTCCACCATCTTAGGACCGCCTCCTAATCTATTTTCATTAAAAGTAATTAGTGATATATACGTTCCTATTGACATTTTCTAATTGTTTGGGGTTGATTGTGTAGATTTTTTTCTTCTGTTGTATTTTTGAGTATATAAGTCCATTTAACATTTGTTGTAAAACTGGTTTGGTGGTACTGAATTCTCTTAAATTTTGCTTGTCTGAAAAGCTGTTGATTTCTCCCTCAATTCTGAATGAGATCCTTGCCAGATACAGAAATCTTGGTTGTACATTTTTCCCTTTTAGTACTTTAAATATATCCTGCCATTCCCTTCTGGCCTGCAGAGTTTCTGCTGAAAGATAAGGTGTTCAACATATGGGGTTTCCCTTGTATGTTACTTGTTGCTTCTCCTTTGCTGCTTTTGATATTATTTCCGTGTGTTTAGTTTTTGTTAGTCTGATTAGTGTGTGTGTTGGCGTTTTTTTCCTTAGGTTTATCCTGTATGGGACCCTTTCTGTCTCTTGATCTTGATTGGCTATTTCCCTTTCCATGTTGGGGAAATTTTTAACTATAATCTCTTCAAAATTTTTCTTATACCCTTTCTTTTTCTCTTCTTCTTCTGGGACCCTTGTAGTTTGAATGTTGGTGCATTTGATATGATCCCAGACCTCTCTGAGATTTTCCTCAGCTCTTTTCATTCTTTTTATTTTATTCTGCTCGTCAGAATTTATTTCCACCTTTTTATCTTCCAGCTCACTGATGCATTATTCTGCTTCAGATATTCTGATATTGATTCCTTCTTGAGTATTTTTGACTTCAGTAATTGTGTTGTTTGTCTCTATATGCTTATTCTTTAATTTTTTTAGGTCTTTATTAATTGATTCTTGCATTTTCTTCATTTTACTTTCAAGGTTTCTGATCATCTTCACTATCATTATTCTGAATTATTTTTCAAGTTATTTTCCTATTTCCTCTTCATTTATTTGGACTTCTGTGTTTCTAGTTTGTTCCATCATTTGTGCACTATTTCTCTGCTTTTTCTTTCTTTCTTTCTTTTTCTTTTTAAATTATTTTGTTTCAGGTCTGCTTTTCCCAGGCTTCAGTAAAGTTGAATTATTTCCTGAAAAATGTAGAATTCTTTCTTCCTTTTAGTTTCTTCCTCCCTAAGGTTGATCCAGTGGTTTGTTTAAGCTTCTTATAGGGTGAGATTTGTAGTGTATCTTTGTTTGTCTTCTGATGGGCAAGACTGAGTGAGGTGGTACTCTTTTCTGCTGATGATTTAGATTGTGTTTTCGTTCTGCTTGTTGTTTAGATGAGGCGTCTTGCACAGGGTGTTACTGGTGTTTGGGTGATGCTGGGTCTTGTATTCAAGTGGTTTCCTTTGTGTGAGTTCTCACTATTTGATACCCCCGAGGGTTAGTTCTCTGGTGTAGGGTTTTGGAGTCAGTGCTCTCATTCCAAAGGCTCAGGGTTTGATCTCTGGTCAGGAACAAAAATTCAAGTGGTTTGTTATGACATTAAGGGAGAGTAAAACAAATATTCAAAAATGAGAAACCAAAGATGAATCCCAGACAAATCACAGTTACAAAATCAGGCAAATAATACTTAAAACAATGGAATATATGCATATAGATATACACCTATGAGCAAAGTGAAAACAGTCCAACAAAAATAAAGCACAGTAAATTGATCCAGGGAAGAAAGGAAATAAAAAATTATATTTACCAGTTAGGAACAAAACTAACTTAAGCACACACTGGAAAACAATACTAAAGCAAGGTGCCAAGTGGGGAAATAAAGCAATGAAAACAAAACTACCAAATATGTTGAGAGGAAAGGAAAGAAAGAAAAGAAAGATAGAATAGATATGCAAAGTTAAATAGAGGTAGATGAAGATTTATATACATTAAAGAGAAACTGCAAGGGGAAAAGAACAGTAGGAAAAGCAAATGAAGGAATAAATGTAGAAAAAATATAATAGGATTAAGAAAAGTAGAAATTAAAATTGTAAATAAAAGAGAAAAAAAAAACGGAAAAATAAAGAAAAAAGGGGAAAAAAAAGGAAAACTCCTCAGAATTGCAAAAGCCCAATATAGAGGCAGAGGTTTATAACAACAGTAGAAAGTGTGACTGAATATACATGTATACATATACACCCATAAGCAAAATCAAAACAGTCCAACAAAAATTAAATACAATAGTTTGACCTGGTAAACAAAGGAAACCAAAAATTATTTACCAGAACAAAACTATTTAAAGCACAAACTGGGAAACAAAACTAAAGCAAGGTGCCAATTTGATAATAAAACAATGAAAACAAAATTAAAAAATATTTTGAGAGGAAAGGAGAGAAAGAAAAGACATGCCAAGTTAAATAGAGGTAGATAAAGAAAATTTATATACATTAAAAATTAACTGCAAGGGGAAAAGAACAGTAGCAAAAGCAAGTGAAAGTGAAATCGCTCAGTCGTGTCTGACTCTTTGTGACCCCATGGACTATAGTCTACCAGGTTTCACTGTCTATAGGATTTTCCAGGCAAAGGAAAAGCAAATAAAGGAATAAATGTAGAAAAAAAATAATAGGTTTAAAAAATTAAAATTGAAAAAAGAGAAAAGAATTTTAAAAAAAGAAAAAGAGGAGAACTCCAGAGAACTGCAAAAGCCCAACGTAGAGGCAGAGGTTTATGACAACAACAAAAAATGTGACTGAGGAAAAAGGAACAACAAAAAATACCTCAAATGCTTAGTTGGATTTCTTAGTGCCAATAAAATCAACAACTACATCAGAGGGGGAGAAAAGGAAAGAAAACAGGAAAAAAAAAAGAAGAATCTACAGAACAAATTTAAAAATTAGAATAATAATGCTTTTCTTGAGTCACTGCTGTCAGAGTCCTTTCCCACGCTGGGAATCACAGTCCATCTCACCTCCCTAGGATGCCTTCCAACACCATACTGATCTCTGGATCTGCTGTGGGAGCTGCTCAGATTTTAATCTGGTCCTACTCCTGTGTGTTCTTTCCTCCAATGTCCACGCTATCAGAGCTAGTGTGTTTCTTTTGTGGGAGTTCTCAGTGTCCTTTTATATATTCCATAGACACAGAGTCATCTTAGTTTATATCATGTGGATTTAATTTGCAGCTGGTACAGCTAGTGGGAAGGTTTTGGGTCTTCTTCCTTAGCCACAGTACCCCTGGGTTTCAGTTGTGGTTTTATTTCCACCTCTATACATCGGTCATTCACTGGGGTTTAGCTCCTGAGGCTGCCCTGGAGGGCATGGGTTTGCCCCTGTGAGGGCCAGGTGTGGAAGTGGTGCACCTGCTTGGGTCACAGTGGTTCTGGCCGTACCAGGTACTCAGGGGGGTTGGCGGCTAGGGTAGGAGGCAATATAGTGCTCTAGAAGGGTATGGCAACCAATATTTGCCAACACGCTTCAGTATTCGCCAACACGCTGCAGTATTCTTGCCTGAAGAATGCCCTCTCTGACAGAGGCCTGGCAGGCCACAGTCCACAGGGTTGCAAAGAGTCAGAGAGGATGAAGTGACCCTACATGCATGAACACAAGACTTTTTTTTTTTTTTTTTTTTTTGCTTGAGGCAGCTCTGCTCCAGTGAGAGTTATGCATGAAAGTGGTGCAGCTGCCTGGCTTTCAGGGACCCCGGTGGCGCCAAGTGTTCAGGGACACAAACTGCCTCCATGGCAGGAGTTATGGCCCTATCAGAGTCTTTTTTCAAGCCTCTTGTAGCTGGTGATCAGAAGGCCTCTTTAGCCAGTCTTTCTCCATAGCTCCACCCATTCAGGCACATAGAGGGGCACCCCCGTCTGGGGTTCTACTCTGTAGATCGGCACATCAGGCACTTAAAGGGGAACACGGGGTGGGGTCCTACTCTGAAGTTCAGTGCATCAGGTGTTTGCTGGGCCAGCTTCTCTACTGTTCAGCTGCCAATGCTGGCCTGTGGAGAGAGAGAGGCTATGGTGATGGCTCCACCTTCTATGCGTGACTCAGCAGTATCACCTTGCTTCCATGGCTTTCCTCAACTGGCATTTCCCACCACAATCTCCTCCCTCACATCCCCTAGATTCTTTTCTCCACAGTGAACAGCAGCCCTCCCACTGGGACTGCTCCACAATCCCTAAACTCCAGCTCCCAGCCACTCTTCCAGGAGACCTGCGTTCCTGCCCAGGGTATGTATGGCTACAGCAAGGATTGTTTGATTCTCATTTCATTTAGGCTGCCATAGATCAGCTGTTTCACTCTCATCCTTAAATGTTTCTCTTCTGACTCAGACAATTGCCCTGCTGTGGGGATTGGACCCTTGCTTCAGTTTCCCTATCCGCCTAGGGTAGGTCCAGTCCTACTAATACTCCAGTTTTTCCCCCTAGTTCCTTTGTCATTCCGAGTTTTGCAGAGTTCTATTTATTTATTTTTTTCGACTGATCAGGTCCTCCTGTCCATTCTCAGGTGGTATTCTGCATGTGTCTGAAGGTGTATTCCTGATGTATCTGTGTAGAGAGATGTAATCAAGGTAAACCTACCTCTCTACCATCTTGTTCTCTCCAAAGCTATAGTTTTTCCAGTAGTCATGTATGGATGTGAGAGCTGGACTATAAAGAAATCTGAGCGATGAAAAATTGATGCTTTTGAACTGTGGTGTTGGAGAAGACTCTTGAGAGTCCTTTGGTATGCAAGGAGATTCAACTAGTTCATCCTAAAGGAAATGAGTCCTGAATATTCATTGGAAGGACTGATGCTGACTGAAACTCCAATACTTTGGGAACCTGATGTGAAAAACTGACTCATTGGAAAAGACCTTGATGCTGGGAAAGATAGAAGACAGGAGGAGAAGGGGACATCACAGAATCTATGGACATGAGTTTCAGTAAGCTCCGGGTGTTGGTGATGGACAGGAAGCCTGGCATGCTGCAGTCCATGGAGTCGCAAAGAGTCTGACACGACCAAGCAACTGAACTGAACTGACTTGAGGTACGGTTGTATCTCTATAAGTTTCCCTCTTAGAACACCTTTTGCTGAATTTCATAGGTTTTGGATCATCATGTGAAAAACTATCAGACAACCTGGTAAAGAACTATAGGAAAAGCAGCTGAATATATCAAAGACAGAAAAAAAAAGTCATCAAAAAAAGAAAAAGAGGGTGAAAAAGAAAAAAATAAAATAAAATAATTTTTCTTTTTAAACAAGAAAATCAAGGGGAAAACTCCACAGCACCACAAAAGGCTAACATGAAGGTGGAAATATGTAGGAGAAATAAACAGTGTGGTTTATAAGATAAAAAGGGGGAAAAAAAGGTTCTCAAGGTCATAGGTTTACTTGGTTGTGGAATCTGCCCCCGTGGATGGGGTTGGGTTGGTGTCCTGTGATGTTTTCCTGGTTGGGGGAGCTTGTACCTGTGTTTTAGTTGATGGAGCTGGACCTCATGTCTCTGGAGGGCAGTTAAGTATCCAGTAGTAGGTTTTGGAGTGTCTATGGGTTCTTTATCCCTTTGGGCAGTCCTTCTGGCTTTGGCAGTTTAGACACATCTATTTCTACAGCTGCTTCAAACTTTCCCTGTCAGCATATCTTCACTGCTGCCAGACGCCTACTTGTCCCTGGGATCATTGCTTCTGTTCCCCTGTCTCACTGCTGACCAAAGCTTCATAGGTAGGGGCTTGTGTGGATCTTTTCTTGTGCCTTCAGTATCGTGGAGACTTGTATGGGCTTCCCTCAGCCCCCTGAGTTCACCCTGTATATCTCAGGGCTTGTGCACACTTTTCTCTGTGCTCCAGGCCCACCCTCTGTGTCAAGGGGCTTGTGTGCACTTGTTTCCACTCCCTAGGCACGTCCTCTTCTTTGTGGGGTTTTTGTTCACTTGGCTCAGATTTCCGAGCCCACCCTCTGCATTGTGGGGCTTGTGTGCACTTGTCTTGGCTCCCCTGGTCTGCCTTCAGCTTCGCAGGGTTTGTGTTCACTTTTGTCAGCTCCCTGTGTCTGCCCTCCGTGCTGCAAGATTTGTGTGTCCTTGTTTTTTCTCACCAGCCTGCCCTGTTTGTTGCAGGATTTATGTGCTCCTCTTTTGGGTCCCCTGGCCTGCCCTCTATGCCACGAGGGTTTTGTGCACTGCCCAAGTTTGTATGCCTCTCTCTCTCTGTGCACCCTGGGCTGCCCTTTGCACTGCGAGGTTTGTGTGCCTTTCAAGGATTTGTATGCCATGCCACACTCAGGACCACCTCTGTGCCAGAAGGGTTGTATGTGCTGGAGAGGTTAGTATGTCTCCCCACTCTGAGTTCCCTGAGTCCACCTTCCAGCTAGGGGCACAGTCTGTGAGCTGTTAATGGGCTGAAAAGTGCAGCTTTCTCTGTTCCCGGACCTGTAAGTCCCTGCCTGGTTTGGGAGACTCCACATCTCCTTAGGCCCACCTGCAAGGGTGCTTCCCTGTGCATGGGAACTCCTCCTGTTTCAGGACTCCCTCCCTCCTTTGGGGCGAAAAGTCCTGCCCAGAACTTCTCTGTCTTTCCCCTTTTTAGGTCTCCATCCTCGTGGCTCAGAGGTTAAAGCGTCTGCCTGCAATTCACAATTCGGGAGATCCAGGTTCATTCCCTGGGTCAGGAAGATCCCTTGGAGAAGGAAATGGCAACCCACTCCAGTATTCTTGCCTGGAGAATTCCATGGATGGAGGAGCCTGGTAGGCTACAGTCCACGGGGTCGCAAAGAGTCGGACACGAATGAGCGACTTCACTCACTCACTCATCCTCTCTCCTACCTCTTTTCACGTTGCTTAGACTGTTCCCCTGGAGGCCTGGGGTCTTCTGCTGTCACCAAGAGGTTGCTTTGTAGGAGTTGTTCCATATCTTAATGAGTGTTTGATGTATTTGTGGGGAGGCTGGCGATCTCCCTGTCTTACTCTTCTGCCATTTTCTTCTGCTTCCTAAACAATCAACATCCTACATCTTTTAGTGTTATTCAATATTAAACAATGAGAGGTTAAAATATTTCTAAGGTTAAGCTATTCATAAAGACCTATCAGGAGATAAATAATTCAGATGGTCTGTTCTTTTACAAATATTCTAAGAATTGACATGAGACTCTTTAGAGATTTAAATAATTTAGATAAGAACATTTCCTATTTGGGGTTCAGTATGGTGAAAAGACTTTGTTGTTATTCAATCACTCAGTCATGTCTGACTCTTTGTAACCTCATGCACTGCGTCATGCCAGGCTTCTCTGTCCTTCACATGTGAAAAGACTATGATTTTAAAACTCTAAGATAAGTGAACTCTGAGTTGAATTCTGATAAACTGGTGGGTTCGTCCATCATTCACTCCTAAATAGGAAAGTACAATATTTAAGTTTCAGGATCATTATCCAGGTTTAAAATAAACAACTGCTGTCCACCCAGATAGTCAAAGTCATTTAAAATCAAATATCACAACAGCAAATAAGAGTCTGCTGCAGGGAAGATATGTTTATTGAACAAAATATTTGAACTTGCATCCCAGCAGTGAAAGTGCTGAGTCAACCACTGGACCACCAGGGAATTATTTGACATATATTACAGATTTAATATTTCTCACAGTAAGCTTATGGTATGGCTATTTTAATACTTATTTCATGACTGAGTAAAAGTTGAGACTTAAAGTGTCCCAATTAATGTTACACAAATCTGTGAAGGCAAAGAACACCTAAATCCAGAGTATTTTCTACCACATTTCATTTTCTTCATATTAAAATAATATTTCAGTAAAGTTTCCTTTACATCAACAAATAACCAGGGCATTTTTAGACCAAATTTTACTTGCAGTAGAACCAACAGGACAGAGTGAGTGGTTTCCAACTGAGGAGATAAGAGTTCAGTGAAAAATAAGATGTAAAATTTTACATTAATAGGGGAAAGAGACAAAAAAAAAAAAAAAAGAACAAAACACGAGAACTAGCTGCAGAAGTACTCTCCCCATTTTTTAACACAGGGAGCTTAACCCCGTACTCTGTGACAACCTAGAGGGAGACGGGAGGGAGGTTCAAGGAGGAGGAGACATATGTATACCTGTGGCTAATTCATGTTGATGTATGGTAGAAACCTGCAGAATATTCCAAAGCAATTATTCTCCAATAAAAAAAAAAAAATACTCTGATTCCTTGTGACTTTTCTTTTGAAGTTAAAAACTTTAATTCATTATTTAAGGGCTCATTTGAATAATTCTAATATATAATAACACATTTTTAAATAAAATTTTGATATTAAATAAACTTTTTTCTTTAATAAGCATCTGAAATTACATTATAGGAAGTGATCTGCTGACACAGGTGTTAGTATAATCAGAGTTTAACATATTTTAAGTTTCACCATTTTGTCTATTCTGTTTTCCATTTGCCCTCTTCACCAGAATGTCTATGGTTATTCTGAAGTGTTTTCAGGCAGCTAAAAAAAAAAGTATTGTCAAGAGTTTTTAGGTGTTATACTTGGAAAATTGATGTTCACATAGTCACAATCACGGTGATAAAATCCTTGTTCTTTGAACTGGCCCTGAGGAAATTCTTTGACATTATTTTTCTAAAACTGTCACAATTTGGGGAGAAAATCAGGTAGTTGTTATTATAATACATCTGATTGTTTGGAAACTATAGGGTTGCTGCTAACACTGTGTTGTCAAAGTAAAATATCTCTTCCTTCTCTGCATAATTAGATTTAAAAATGTTCAGTAGTTGGATACAATATTTCAGGGAAGGTCATCAGGTAAAGTGAGTCTAAATTAGGTGTAACTGTCCACCACCCACAGGGTGTTAAGAAATGAAGTATCTGAAATATTTGTCTCTCAACAAGCCCTGGATAATGAAATATTTTTGCCCATTTAACTGGTAGTTCACAAGCTGGGCTTCCACAAAATAATCAATTTTCTCCTGTTACACAACTGACTTTGCAATGCCATGGGCTCTGGCCCACCAGGCTCCTCTATCCATGGGATTCTCCAGGCAAGAATAGTGGAGTGGGTTGTCATGCCCTCCTCTAGAGGATCTTCCCAACCCAGGGATTGAATCCAGGCCTCCCACATTGTAGGCAGATTCTTTACCATCTGATCCACTGAGGAAGCCCTGCAACCCAAGAATATTATGACTTATTCATTTAAATGCCCAATTTAACAGTATACAAGGTAAGGGACTTCCCTGACGGTCCAGTGATTAAGACTCTGTCTTCCAGTTAAGGGGATGTGAACTCAGTCCCTGGTTAGGAAGCTAAGATTCCACATGTTTCAAAAACACCCCCCCCCAAAAAAAATAAAATAAAAACAAAAACAAAAAACAAACAAACATAAAACAGAAGCAATGTTTTAACAAATTCAATAAAGACTAAAAATGACTCACTTCGAAAAAGTCTTTTAAAAAGTATACAAAGGAAGATCAAACTCTATTTCAAAATAAGCATTTGGGTTTTTTTATGTATAAGGAAAATATGAATATAGAAAGCCTGAGAAATGCAGGAAATTATTTTAAAGTGCAGAAGTAAAAAGTACCAGATGGACAGATTGACCTAATCTAATCACATAAGCTCTTTAAAAGCAAATTTTCTTTGTCTGGTAGCAGAAGAAGAAATTAAAGAGACTGGATGTGTTGAGAAAATGTTGGCATGAGAGGATATTCTGTTGTGGGCTTTAAGATGGAAGAAGCAAGAGGGGAAGGACCTGAGAGCTGGTCCTATGAGCAGACGGTGACCCTCAACCAGCAGTCTATAGCAGAATGAGAATCTCAGGCTGCTGCTGCTGCTGCTAAGTTGCTTCAGTCGTGTCCGACTCTGTGTGACCCCATAGACGGCAGACCAGCAGGCTTTCCCATCCCTGGGATTCTCCAGGCAAGAACACTGGAGTGGGTTGCCATTTCCTTCTCCAATGCATGAAAGTGAAAAGTGAAAGTGAAGCTGCTCTGTCCTGTCCAACTCTTAGCGACCCCATGGACTGCAGCCTACCAGGCTCCTCGGTCCATGGGATTTTCCAGGCAAGAGTACTGGAGTGGGTTGCCATTGCCTTTTCTGAATCTCAGGCTATAGGAGACAAACAGAAAGGAAATAGATTTAGTTAAAAACCCAACGGAGTTTGAAACCAGATTCTCCCTGCCAGATCCTCCATGTAAGATGTCAGCCCGGTCATCACTTTCATCTTGGACTTTTGAAGTCCTAAGCAAAGAACACAGTTGACTTCACCTAGATTGAATAAGTGCTGCTATAAGCTGTTAAATTGGTGATACCTATAAACCTTCATACAGAGTGAAGTAAGTCAGAAAGTGAAAAACAAATATCTTAAATTAATACATACATGTGAAATCTAGAAAAATGGTATAGATGATACTATTTGCAAGCCACAAATGCAGACACAGACATGGAAATAAGTGTCTGGATATCAAAGAGGAAGGGAGTCATGGAATGAATTGGGAGCCTGGGGTTGACAAATGCACACTATTTATAACAATGTGTGTATTAATATACAATAAATAACTAATGTAAACTTAATGTAGAGCACAGGGATCTCTACTCAATCCTCTGTGGTGACCTAAATGGAAAGGAAATTCCAAAAATAGAAGATGTATGTACATGTACAGCTGATTCACTTTGCTGTACAGTAGAAATTAACAGAACACTGTAAAGCAACTATATGCCAATTAAAATTAATAAAAATAAGTAAATAAAACGGTACTAGTTGCGTTTCATATCTAGTACACTAGATTGGTGATGTTTAAAATTTCTTTCTGGTTTCTTGTCAAATTTCCTATATTTATAAGAAAATTTCAGAGTAAAAATATCAAGAAAAAAAGCATAATTAAATAAAAAATAGATTAATGGCTCTAAAGTAAGACTGCCTGAATATGAGCTGTGAGTACAAATAAGATATAGTTGATTAGTTTTGAGGACTTAATTCAAGTCTTATGAGTTTAAAAACTTCTGGATTATTAGATTAATACTATGGTAACTGAAAGTAATGGACACTAGGAGCACTATCATTATTGTTATAAACCCTCACTTAATATAACCCTAAATATGTAAGCATTTCATATAAAAATAGGAAATAGCTATTCTCAACTTTGCATATATGAAAATTAGAAGAAAGTTCAATACAGATATGTGGCAATGCAATAAGTACAAAGGTTAATGTATTTCTTAGTGATTAGAAAACAATTATCAATCACCAAATTTTGGAAAGCTTTAAATCAAAGTTTTTACTACAAAATAATTTATGGAAAAAATTCAAGAGGAGCTAGATGAAAGGTTTTGAAAATAAAAAGATATTTATTTTTCTAAATTTTTTTGCTAATTTGTGGATTTAATAGCCCCTAATTTAATTAGATTAATGCCTTTTGTGTGGACCGGCTTGTAGAAAAGGCTGTCTGACAAACTGAATTTGTGTACTGTTGTATCTCTTAACAGAAGTAAAGCTATTAAGAAGAGGTGGAAAGAATACACGGAGGAACTATACAAAAAAGATCTTCATGTCCCAGTTAATCACGATGCTGTGATCACTCACCTAAGGCCAGCCATTCTGCATTGCAAAATCAAGCGGGCCTTAGGAAACATCAGTATGAAGAAAGATAGTGGAGGTGATGGAATTCCAGTTGAGCTATTTCAAATCCTAAAAGATGATGCTGATAACGTGCTGCACTCAATACACCATCAAATTTGGAAAACTCAGCAATGGCCACAGGACTGGAAAAGGTCAGTTTTCATTCCAATCCCAAAGAAAGGCAATGCCAAAGAATGTTCAGACTAATGCATAAATGCACCATCTCACACGCTAGCACAGTAATGCTCAAAATTCTCCAAGCCAGGCTTCAATAGTACATGAACTGTGAACTTCCAGATGTTAGCTGGATTTAGAAAATGCAGAGGAATGAGAGATCAAATTGCAAGCATTCACTGGATCATAGAAAAAGCAAAAGAATTCCAGAAGAGCATCTTATTCTGCATTATTGATTACGCCAAAGTCTTTGACTGGATGGATCATAAATAACTGTGAAAAATTCTTCAAGAGATGGGAATACCAGACCACCTTAGCTTCCTCTGAGAAGTCTGTATGCAGGTCAAGAAACAACAGTTAGAACCAGACATGGAACAACAGTCTGGTTCCAAATTGGGAAAGGAGTATGTCAAGGCTGTATATTGTCACCCTGCTTATTTAACTTATATGCAGAATACATGATGTGAAATGCTAGGCTGAATGAAGCAGAAGCTGGAATCAAGTTTCCAGGAGAAATATCAGTAACCTCAGATATGCAGATGATACCACCCTATGGCAGAAAGTGAAGAGGAGCTAAAGAGTCTCTTGGTGAAAGTGAAAGAGGAGAGTGAAAAAGCTGCCTTAAAGCTCAACATTTAGAAAACTAAGATCATGGCATCTGGTCCCATCACTTCATGGCAAATAGATGGGGAAACAGTGAAAACAGTGACAGAGTTTATTTTCTTGGGCTCCAAAATCACTGCAGATGGTGATCGCAGCCTTGAAATTAAAAGACCCCTGTGCTTTGGGAAAACAAAAACAAAAAAAAAAGCTATGACAAACCTAGACAACATATTAAAAAGCAGAGACATTACCTTGCTGACAAAGGTCCATCTAGTCAAAGCTATGGTTTGTCCAGCAGTCGTGTATGAATGTGAAAGTTAGACCATGAAGAAAACTGAGCCCTGAAGAACTGCTGTTTTTGAAGTGTGCTGTTGGAGAAGACTCTTGAAAGTCCCTTGGAATGCAAGGATATCTAAGCAGTCCATCCTAAAGGAAATCAGTCCTGAATATTCATTGTTAGGACTGATGCTGAATCTGAAGTTCCAATACCTGATGGGAAGAACGGACACATTCAAAAAGACCCTGATACTGGGAAAGATTGAAGGCAGGAGAAAAAGGGGACGACAGAGGATGAGATAGTTGGATGACATCATTGACTTGATGGACATGAGTTTGCATAAGCTCTGGGGTTTGGTGATGGACAGGGAAGCCTGTTGTGCTTCAGTCTATGGGGTTGCAAAGAGTTGGACACAACTGAGCGACTGAACTGAACTGACTGAGCTTTCCCTTACCTTTTTTTTTTTATTAGATTAGTTAAGACCGTGAAAATTGGCTTGTCATTTATCTGTGACACTTTCTTGAATAAAATAATATGATTTCAAACAAAATGAAATGAGTGTCTTTAAAGTTTTGTATTTTCCTCTACTCTTGAGCATAAAAGAAAACATGTGGGGTTAATACCAAAATAATAAATTTAATAATGCATAATTTATGAAAACTTATACAAATCTATATATCAAGCCACATCAACTAATATTTATCTATATAAATTATAATTTTCAAACATACTATATAATATACATGAGTATATTTGCATTTCAGATATATATATGTATCACAAATGCATATGCAGGTTATCTAATATAGTATTTAAATATTTAGCATATTTTCTTTATTTATATGCTATCTAGTTAAATAACCCACTGTTAATTATAGTTAAACTTTCCAAAAGCATCCTATTTGTATACCTATCCATGTTTAATTAATTTTCAATAAGGATATTGATATAAGCCTATCAGGGTAAGTCAACTCTGTGATTCCCTGCATGTTTAAATGCAGTGAAATATAAAGAATGAATGAAACATGAATAAACAATATCATCATTTAAGTCTCTGCTGAAAATCAAGTAGGACTCAGGGGGATAGCTCTCTGTCAGAAATCTTCATTAATACTTAACACAAAATCTACTCACAGTTCCAATGCTGGAGCTGACAGAAGCTTATTAAACACATATTTATTTTAAATTTCAGTTAACACTAAACTCTTTGACTCCTAGTCATCCTGAAATGCATCAATCATCTAAAAGCAAAGTTTCCAAACACATCTACATTATAATCAGTGGTAATCAGAGACACAAAACATGCTTTTCAGGGTCTCTGTATCCAAAGTGTTGCTGTACTGTTCTGTCCTGTCACTAACTTGTGTCCCACTTTTTGTGAATCCATGGACTGCAGCATGACAGTCTCCCCTGTACTTCACTATTTCCTGGAGTTTGCTCAGATTCACGTACATTGAATTGGTGATGCTATCTAATCATCTCATAGCCCTAGGGTTGAAAGAAGACAACTTATAAGTCCCTGACACATAGGAGAGAATACTGAAACAGGAGGATGCACATCCTATCCTAGTCTTTATTTCTTATAAATCCCATGGCCTTGGTTTCATTATGTCTAAAATGGACTTATTAAAACAGTTGCTGTTGATATATAACAAGATACTTTTAAGGTAAAATGAACTTCAACATATGAAACTAACTATACTGTCAAAGCAGACCAGAACTAAAATCAATTATCACAGTTCGAACTAAAATGAGACAATCTCCATGAATTCACCTTTAAAAGACATGTGGGTTCATGCTCAGTTGCTAATAATGTCTGACTCTGTGACCCATGGACTGTAGCCCACAGGCTCCTCTGTCCATGGGATTTCCCAGGCAAGAATATCAGAGTGTGTTGTCACTTCCACCTCCAGGGATCTTCCAAACCCAACTATTGAACCCTCATCTCTTGTGTCTTCTGCGTTGGCAGGTGGATTGACCATTGAGCCAACAGTGAAGCCCAAGGGCCTCTATAAGTCTAGGTAAATTGGAATATTATGTTATTAATACCATCAGAGTTTAAATATAGCATTATTGTGAGTTATTTTATTTAATATGTAAATTTATACATATGGTTCCTATAATTTTACTTACATTACTGTAATGTGAAAAAAAAATCTTGAAAGGTTTTTTACCTTATTTGATTCATTTCTTGTTATTTTTATTTTGTACTAAATTTTATTTAATTCACATTGCTGATTCTTAGGAGCCTGATCATTATGTGAAGGCTGTATTGAATTGTTCATCTTAAACGACTTGGTATTTTCAGATGGTCTTGTAACTGTTATATTTTCAAAATCTTGCCATGTCTTATGATAGCAAAAATCATGATAAAAACACTTTTTTCTTATCCTTATCAGTGATCTTCATCACAAAATGAATCTATTTTGCAGTGCTTTGTTTTTTTCCAAGATACTTCCCACACTCAAAACATTCATTTGAGCTTCTGAGAATTTTATGAAGTTATATTATTTTCACCCTTTACCACATTTAGTTTTGATTTAGAATCCAAGTGAGCCAAAAATTAACTCACAAGTCAAACTATTCTCATCTCAAACAGCTAATTTTCTTAAGCACACAGTTTGACAAAATTGCTGTCTACAAAAAATTATTTGGACACTGTATTTTGCAATATATATGGCACCATCCTGAGAATAATGATCTCTTCATGATACTGAAGATGTGACAATATTGTATGGGTTAAAACTATTTTCACTCTATAATGTCTATTTCTTAAGTTAGTATTATTTAGGTTTCATTGAATTTTTAAAGCAATGTAGAATCTTCTTTTCTCAGTATGTACAAAGCATAAGAATCTCACTTGGAACATTTGCTTCCAAAAGAAGAACATGTTCAAATACTCTTATTTTAATGAATAGAGAATATACCCAGAGGAGTTAATAATCTTGATATTATTATGACTTCATTGTCTTGAGATATGAGGAGATCATGAGTTTATAAATAAAGTTCTCATCACAGGAAGAAAATGTTTGTAACTGTATAGGGTGATGAATGTTACTAAAATATCGAGTCACTGATTCTGCCTTTTTCGTTTCTCAGTGAGTTTTGAAAATCAGGTCTTCTTAAACTTATCCACAAAATGCTTAAGAGTTGAAACCCTGGCACAGTTGTACAAAGGTACACTTATGTTCTGTGTATATATAGTCATCAGACTGCCTTGGTTAAACTTGCCACTATGATCTGGAGCCAAACTGAGGAGCAGAGGTTATAATAGGATGTATAGAGATGAAGTAGGGAAAAGGATATTTTTTGTTTTTCTTTCCACAATGACTACATCTATCTAAACTAGAAACTATATTGGGTATCTTTCTTTCTTTTTTTTTTTTTTTTAATTGAAGGACAATTGCTTTACAGATTTTTGTTGTTTTCTGCCAAACCTCAACATTAATCAGCTATAGTTATACATATATTTCCTCCCTTTTGAAATCTCCCATCTCCCTCCCTATCCCACCCCTCTAGGTTGCTACAGAGCCCCTGTTTGAGTTTCCTGAGCCATACAGAAAATTCCCACTGTCCATTTTACGTAAGGTAATCCAAGTTTCCATGTTACTCTTTATATACATCTCACTGTCTCTTCTCCTCTCCCCATGTCCATAAATCTGTTCTTTATGTCTGTTTCTCCACTACTGCCCTGTAAATAAATTCTTCAGTACCGTTTTTTCTAGATTCCATATATATGCATTAGAATATGATATTTATCTTTCTCTTTCTGACTCACTTATCTCTGTATAACAGTTTCTAGGTTAATCCACTTCATCAGAACTGACTCAAATGTGTTCCCTTTTATGACGGAGTAATATTCCATTGTGTGTACATACTACAACTTCATTATCCATTCATCTGTCAATGGACGTCTAGGTTGCATCCATGTTCTAGCTACTGTAAATAGCGCTGCAATGAACAATGACATAAAGTGTCTTTTTCAATTTTGGTTTCCTCAGCATATATGCCTAAGAGTGGGATTCCTGGGTCATAATGTGATCTTTGTTCCTAGTTTTTTAAAGGAATCTCCATACCATTTTTTCATAGAGGCTATACCAGTTTACATTCCCATCAACAGTGGGAAAGTGTTTCTTTTTCTCCACACCCTCTCCATCATTTACTGTTTTTAGACCTTTTAATGATGACCATTCTGACTGGTGTGAGGTGATATCTCATTATAGTTTTGATTTACACTTCTCTAATAATGAGGACTGTTCAGGCTCTTTTCATGTGTTTGTTAGCCATCTGTATGTCTCTTTTGGAGAAATGTCTGTTTAGGTATTTTTCCCACTTTTTGATTGAGTTATTTGTTTTTCTGGCATTGAGTTATATGAGCCACTTGTATATTTGGGAAATTAATTCTTTGTCAGTTGTTTCATTTGCTATTATTTTCTCCCATTCTGAGGGTTGTGTTTTCACCTTGCTTATAGTTTCCTTTGCTGTACAAAAGTTTAGTTTAATCAGTCCCACTTGTTTACTTTCATTTTTATTTCCATTACTCCAGGAGGTGGGTCATAGAGGATCTTGCTTTGATTTATATCATCGAGTGTTCTGCCTATGTTTTCCTGTAAGAGTTTTATAGTTTCTGGCCTTACATTTAGGTCTTTAATTCATTTTTAGTTTCTATATCTTTGTGCATGGTGTTAGGAAGTGTTCTAATATCATTCTTTTACATGTAGCTGTCCAGTTTTCCCAGCACCATTTATTGAAGAGGCTGTCTTTGCCGCATTGTATATTCTTGCCTCCTTTGCTGAAAATAAGGTACTCATAGGTGCATGGATTTATTCCTGGGCTTTCTATCTTGTTTCATTGGTCTATATTTCTGTTTTTGTGCCAGTACCATACTGTCTTGATGACTGTAGGTTTGTTGTATAATCTGAAGTCAGGAAGGTTGATTCCTCCAGCTCCATTCTTCTTTCTCAAGTCTGCTTTGGCTATTCATGGTCTTTTGTGTTACCATATGAATTGTGAAAATTTTTGTTCTAGTTTTGTGAAAAAATGCCATTGGTAATTTGAAAGGGATCATGTTGAATCTGTAGATTGCATTTCGTAGTATAGTCATTTTCACAATATTGATTCATCCTACCCAGGAACATGGAATACCTTTCCATCTGTTTATATCATCTTTGGTTTCTTTCATCAATGTCTTATAATTTTCTGTGTACAGCTTTTGTTTTTGTTTTTGTTTGTCTCCCTAGGTAATTTTATTCCTAGATATTTAATTCTTTTCATTGCAATTGTGAATAGGATTGATTCTACAATTTCTCTTTCTGATTTTTCATTATTATTATATAAAAATGCAAGTGATTTCTGTGTATTGATTTTGTATCCTGCAACTTTGCTAAATTCCCTGATTAGCTCTAGTAATTTTCTGATACTATCTTTATGGTTTTCTATGTATAGTATCATGTCATCTACAAACAGTGAGAACGTTATCTCTTCTTTTCCAATCTGGATTCCTTTTATCTCTTTATTTTCTCTGATTGCTGAGGCCAGGACTTTCAGAACTATGTTGAATAATAGTGGTGAAACTGGACAGTCTTGTATCTTAATCACTATTTGAGTTCTAATTGTTTGAATTTCATTGCTTCATATTTTAAATCCAAAATTACAAAAAAGGTAATTTGTTTAATAAACTTAATCCATTACAGTAAATTATTTATCTCTTGGTTCCAGTGTTTCTACAAAGTGGGAGAAATTGACTCAATTTATAGATGACTAGTGACTAAATTAATTATCTAAGAGGGTAATACACAATTGATCTCCTTTCTTATTATTAGTCTGGTTCAAATGCACTAAAGAAATTCTCTTTATGACATAAATATTCCAATGATTATTTAAGAAATCAATTTTTTCCAACAAGAAATCTACTCCTTGTTTCAAAAACAACTTAAAATATGAGAACCTTATCCTATGTGAAACAGAGCTGGACTACTTTATTTTAGTGATGGCATTCTTAGTTTAGGGCTTCCTAGGTAACTCAGTGGTAAAGAATCTGCCTGTGATGTAGGAGACCTGGGTTCAAGCCCTGGGTCAGGAAGGTTCCCTGGAGAAAGGAATGGCAACCCACTTTACTATTTCTGCCTGGAGAATTCCATGAACAGACTATACTGATGGGCTTATTGTCCATGGTGTCAAAAAGAGTTGGACATGACTGAGTGACTAACACAACACATCCTTCTTTTATCTTGCCAATTTCCCACTGATAGAAATCTGAAACTTAGCAGTTATTGAAATATTTCTATATAATATATTTCTTAAATAAAATGTACTAAACAGAAGTGACACCCTTTTGATAACCAAGGCTATCATTTTGACATGATTGTGTTATAATGGAAAGTTTTATTTGCCTATTTCCATCCTTGTAGTTTTCATCTTTGATTTTTACAAAACATCTTATTTAAATTTGTTTGGTATGTTTTCTGCCTTACAAGAAATCAGTTATTCATGGTTTATAAGTAAAAAGTAAATTATGGTTAACCATCATGTGTAATCCTCCTCAGAGTCAAGTGTTTGGGGTCTGATATTAAATTTTAAGGTAGTTTGTTGTTTTTGTTCAATCACTGAGCCGTATCCCACTCTTTGCCATCCCATGGACAACAGCACACCAGGCTTCCCTGTCCTTCACTATTACTCTGAGTTTACTCAAATCATGGCCACTGAGTGGGTGATGTTCTAACTATCTCATTCTCTGTTGCCCCCTTCTCCTTTGGCCTTCAGTTTTCCCCAGCATCAGGGTCTTTTCCAACGACTTGGCTATTCACATCATGTGACTAAAGTTTCAGCTTTAGCATCAGTCCTTCCAATGCATATTCAGGGTTGATTCCTTTAGGATTGAGTGGCTTGATCTCCTTGAGTCCAGGAACTTGCAAGAGTCTTCTCCTCCAGCACCACAGTTGGAAAGCATCAGTTCTTTGGTGCTCAGGCTTCTTTATGGTTCAAGTCTCAATCCCTACATGGCTACTGGAAAAAAAAAAAAACAAAAAACCATAGCTTTGACTACATGGATCTTTTTTGGTAAAATGATGTATTTGCTTTTTTTTTTTTAAATGATGTATTTGCTTTTTAATATGCTTAAACTATAATTTTATGCAAGCTTAAGCAATATGCTTTGTCATAGTTTAAGCAAGTTTAGAGCATGTACTTCCTCACTTCATTAGCCTCATCTTAAAATGGTGTTGGAAATTAGTGCTGTTTCTGCAAAAAGGAAAATATGAGAAGCTTCTGCTTGCTGGACCACGCTAAGCTACTTTCTTTTGCTGATGGGATCCTTAGCTTTTCCACAGACTAGGTGGTTTAATAAAATCCAGTTTGATAACTCCTCTGAATCATGGTGGTGGTTTAGTTGCTAAGTTATGTCTGACTCTTGCGACCCCATGGACTGTAGCCTACCAGACTCCTCTGTCCACGGGATTATCCAGGAAAGAATACTGGAAGGGGTTGTCATTTCCTTCTCCAGAGGGTCTTCCCAACCCAGGAGTCAAACCCAGGTGTCCTATATTGCACGCAGGTTCTTTACCAACTGAGCTACAAGGGAAGCTCATACTTGTTTGTAACTTATAAGTTTTTTAACAAGAGTAATAAATAGGGAAACAAAGTAGTCATCCTTAAATAGATCTCTCTTGGCACCATTCCTCCCCTGAATTGAAATCTTAAAATTATTTGTCAAACCCTGAGTGAACTTTAGAAAAAGTAGAATTCTTCAAGTCTCCGAATTGACACATTAAAAGCAAGCACTCAGTGGTGGTTTCCAAGGCTTTAATTAGAGAAAATTGTCTCAGTTTGAAGTAGTTTCAATTCAAATAAGAGGTGTGCTAAGATTTCAGATATGTCACTTTATTCTGAAACTGTTTCAGCAGATTTAATCTGAAAATCAGTTCAACTACTTGTGAGTATTACCTACAGTGATGTATCGGGGATGATTTCAGATTTTATGTTGAATATTTTGTACTCTGAGATTGCATGTTGTGCCATATAGGATAAAACATAGAATTTACAGGTTCTAAAACATTTGAATGATTTGTGCTGCATCTGAAAATTTATAAGAAGAAACAGTCAAATAATAAAAATAATAACATTTTATAATATTTATATATTTATAGAAACCAGTATTATATTTTTCTTGCTTTTTAATTAAAGTTCATTATCCAGCCAAAGATTAAAAAAAAAAAATCTTATTCCACTTATGTGATTTTCTACTTTCCATGAGGTTTTTCAGCTCCTCTCTTCAGAGAAAGAAAAAGACTATCACATTTTACAAGCAGCTGCTATATTCTTTGGAAGCTAAACATGCCTTGCAGAATATTGCCAGAAATTTAATTACTGTTTATGTCAGTTTGGTTTTCATCAGTTTGTAGCAGAATGAAGTGGACTGCTTTGAATTCATTCACTGATCTTATGTGTCAAAAATATTTTTTTTTCTACATTAGGTTTTGAATGCCTATCTCTATGCATTTACTTAAAATAAAGGAAAATACAAATTGAGATCTTTAGGAATTTTAGAATTCAGTTAACTAACGACTGTTCTCTGAAGCTGATTTTTTATTCAGAATATAATGTAGAACACATCACTGGAAGAAATACATAATAATTAAGATATTAATTGTTAGTAATAAGCTATATACCACAAAGAAATATATTGACTGGTATATGATGATACATTATTTAATCATATTTTAATGCATTATATTTATTTACTGAAAAAATTTTAAACTATAATTTTACAAGAATGTTGATCTAACAATTTTCAAAACCTTTGGTAATCTTATATTACTCAAGCTCTAATATTAAAAAAAATCTTTCATCATCTATGTATTGTTATGAGCTATAAACTATATGTAAATACTGAATCTACTATGCTGAAGAAGGCAGAAATATTCCTACTTTCATGGAGCCTATTTCTTATCATCAGTACATTTCACTCATGTAATAACATTGAAATTTAAAATGAAAGGTATTAAATACAACATAGAAAATATATAAATTACTCAAAAAACTTAAAAGAAATTTTATTATTTTTAAAATGCTAAAACTAAAGAGTGTCAAATATATACACTGTTTGGTGGGTGACATCCAGAAAAATCATTTTCTGTATGTGCTTTTTTATCAGGAATGCTACTAGCCAACTGGATAATCTCCACTACCCTACCATCCTCCCTGTCTGGGTCTTACTCTAGTAAATATCTACTTAAGCAAACATGTCATCTAATTTTTTTTTTTCCTTTTAACTTGCTTTTAATCCCCTTAAAATGATTTACAAGAGTAGTGGGCTATTATTCCTTAATTATACATGAGGATCCACTTAACCATTACTCTTTTCTCTATATTCTCAAAGTAAAGGCACAGTATTATCTTAATCATAATCATTATGATTTAGTACTGGCAATGATATACCTATAGTTAGGAAAATAATAAGCTTAAATGCTATAAAGTCATCAACATTAATCAATGATAGTCATATAAAATTTAAATACCAATTAAAACTATCATGTAAATTCTGTTTATGCCATTTTCAAATAAATATGCAGATAATCAAATACTAGCAAATAATAAAAATTTATTTTAAAATTATTTTCCATTTTGCTTGTTGTTTAAATTACTTTTACTATGTTTTAAAAATATTTTAAAATATTTTTGACCTGTAGTAGCTCAGTTTTAACTTTACAAGTTAAATAAATTTTTATAAGTTCTTTGGAATTTTTTGCATAGGGGAAGCTTACATGATGGAGATGTTAAGGGCTGTTAGACAAAGCTGGTCAAGTAAAGGACTTATTCTTGAGGAGACTGGTTTAGTAAAGAATGGATTAAGATTTAATGATGAAACTTTAAGAAAATAAATGTATAATAGTTTTAGAAGTATGGAATATGTTTTGTGCTAGGGTTAAATTTGTATGTTTGACATATTCTTTGATTAAAAAATTATTATGTTGTGCAGAGACATTTTAAAGCATGGGTTTCCTTAACATTCTGTTAATGAGATCCATTTATATGCAATATTGGAATGGCCCCAGCAGAACTGGGGCACCTGCGCCACCACTCCACCATCTGAGAAAGGAGTGGGGAAGACCATAGTTAATGGACATGCTCCATAGACATAACCGGTTGTAGCTTTTCTCCCTGAAGTGAAACGCCCCCTTACACTTTTCAGGTGATTGATAATGATCAGTATTAGAAATTCTTTCCTCCTTTGAGACAGCAAGAGGAATCTTCTTGTATTCTCTGATGTTGTAAGATATTAAGCATGCTAAAATTTGCATAGCATAGAGCAGAATGCAAAAGTGGGGCTCTAATATATAATTTTCCTCTCCTTGTTGTAATATATGAATATGATCAAGGGAATTCCATGACTCAGCCCTTGTTATACCATACTTTGTGACTGCTTATTAAATTCAAGTCTTCTCAGATGAAGGATATTTCTTTTGTCTCACAAAAATGCTCAAAGACTCTTCAGGATTTCAAAGGCAGGTAGGTCCAGGAACTGCTAAGTCATGGTACACCACAGATTGCCTTAAGATGTCATGGCAAGTAAGTCTAGCTATCCTCCCTAACAGGCAGCCAGGAGACTGGCTACCCTTCATCTCAGTCAAACTTGTTTCTTCACAGGAAAGTCAAGGAAATCCTCTGGAGACGATTAGGGAAGCAGTGAGCTTGTCAAAATGGCATCTCCTATATCAGGGTCTGGTTTAGAAGGAGGCATATTGTATCTAATGTTATTTTCTATACAATGATAGTGTATAATTATTATTGCAGCTTTTTTTTTTTTTTTTGGCTGCACAGGCTCAGCAGTTGCACTGTGTGGGCTCTCTAGTTGCTGCATGCAAGTTTAGTTGCCCTGTGGCAGGAGTGTGGGATCTTAGTTCCTTGACCAGGAATCGAACCCACATCTTCTACAATGGAAGGCAGATTCTTGACCACTGGACCACCAGGGAAGCCATTTATATATGTGTATATATATGTGTGTGTATATATATATATAATTAATTTCTAAATCTTTTTTTATTTTGAACTATGCATATTCAAATGCCTATTTATCTGTAAGGAGTGTCATCTTTCTAGACAAGGTACTTAACACAGTATCTTTCTTTTAGTAGTTGAAACTAATAAAAATCTAAAATTCTGGAAAATGGAATGAATTAAGATTCTAGGTCTGGAGGTTGAATTCCAGGTTTTGCTTTTAATCAATACAACATATACATGAAATAAAGTACTAAAACTATTTTATATTAAGGTCACAAAATTATCAAGCCATACTTTTACATGTTGATATTTTTACTTTTTAGTAAAAGTTATTTAAGAATGCCTTGTATATCTTGCTTTTATTATTTACAAATGCAGAGATTAGTGGAGTCAAATAACATGTGAAGGTGTTTAATATACTTCTTTCTGAATTTTTTATATACTCACTGTCCCTTAATTTAAAAAGTCAATAGCAAATGGTATCTTAGGGGATACACATAAACATAGGACTAAAATGTCATAGATCATTTTTGATGAGACTTTTTCTAGGTCCATTATGTAGTTTGTCTTGAGAGTTACAATTTTATGCAGAAGTTTGCCTTCTGGAGAAAAAGGAAAAAAAAAAATGTTAAGCTCAAAATTGATAGCCTGGATGACTCAGACTACAAATGGTAGAGTGGACCAAAAGGTTCTCTTCCTGGCACACAATCAATGTCAGATCCAAAATGGCAGGTGGAAGGCTTGTCACATTTAGTAGGATTTGTGTGTAGTCATGGCTGGGTGTTCTAGATGATTCCTGTCTTCAGTCTCCTTCTCTGGGGTCAAAACTCTTCTTAGAGATAACTCCGGCTAGATATGTCTAGAATTCCAGAGCAGAGATGCAGAACCTGTGGTTGGAATTCTTGCCAGTGTCAACCTGGAAGAAGCTCTAGTTACTGTGAAATGGAAGTAACATGATATATTTAGGCAGAGAGGGATCTGAGATTCACCTACTTGCCTGGTTTTCCAAGCTCAGTAGGCTTCCACTCCATCTGCTGAGTTTTCCGTTCCCTATTGGATGAAGGAAAACCTCCTTTCTTCCCTCACTGTTGTTCTGTCATTGCTTTTTATCTTTGGGGTCTGGAAAGTGTTTCTAGATAGGTGGCAACAATATGTAAGTGTGAATGGGTTTGGAATATGTTTGAGAGAGTGTTATTCTTTTAGTAAGCCAGACTCGGGTTTAATTTATGAGAATCATAGAACCCACATAGTCTTTTGCTGTCACTGAAACACAGGTGGTCAGCAAAAAATATATTTTTTGAATAAAGGTTAGAATTATTTTTTGAAAACAGCAAATAATTTATAAAATTAAAAGTTGACATCTCCAAACATTGGGTATGTGACTGCAAGGTCTTAAGTTTGATTAAAATTTAATTATGATAAAATAATATCTCTACACAATAACTTTCTATAGCTTATTTTACCATCTTGATCATCTTCACAACCACTTTATCCATGATTCCTTTGAGAACGGATGGAATTGATCACACAATCATTGCTGTCTATAGCCTTTTCTTCTTCTTTATAAACAAATAACTTTTGTAGATTTTATTGTATATAGTTCCTCAAAAGTAGTTTTAAGAAAACTGCCTGTTTGGTGTAAAGCTTCTGAATATTGGTAACTATGCTCATTTGATCTTTCCACAGAGGAGGAACTGAAGTTTCAGAAACTTTTAGCTTGTCCAAGATCACAGGTAAAAACTAACACATCAGAATTGAATCTGGGGCTTCAGAACTTCCAAATCCACACTTTCAATCCCTAAGTTCTTCTTTAATATGGGAATTCACACCCCAGACAAAACAACGACTCTTTTTCACTTTGCAAACTTTTTTTTAGTAACTTGCATTTGTTATATAAATATTATGAGAATGTAAGCCACTGGATTAATCTTGAAATCATAAAATTCAAAGGTCTTTTCCAGAAAAGAAAAACAAAACAAAACAACAAAAAAAATAAAACAGTGCACAGCTAGGAACAAAAGCTGTTCAGCAATTACTCTGTCTAAGGAAAGGGTGGACTGGCTCTGGTCTGTTGTTTATTGAGACATAGTTCCTCTCTCCACTTGCTCTGTTATGTCATTAGGAAAACATAATTAAGAAGACCTGTAAACAGAGTTTTATTTTCTTCTTTTAGGTTTTATTTATTTTATTTTTGGGGCTGTGCTGTGTGGCTTGTTGGATCTTAGTTCCCTGACCAGGGATATAAGATCTGGATCTAAGATTTGGATTTGACTTCTCTATGAAGAAAAAAACTTCCCCCTGCAGTGGAAGTGCAGAGTCCTAACTACTGGACCTCCAGAGAAGTCCCCAGAGCTCTTCCTTCAATATTCTTTTTTATTATTATTATTTTTTTATTTTTATTTTTTTAATTTTAAAGTCTTTAATTCTTACATGTGTTCCCAAACATGAACCCCACTCCCACCTCCCTCCCCATAACATTTCTGTGGGTCATCCCCATGCACCAGCCCCAAGCATGCTGTATCCTGCGTCAGACATAGACTGGTGATTCAATTCTTACATGATAGTATACATGATAGACTGCCATTGTCCCAAATCATCCCACCCTCTCCCTCTCCCTCTGAGTCCAAAAGTCCATTATACATAGCTGTGTCTTTTTTCCTGTCTTGCATACAGGGTCGTCATTGCCATCTTTCTAAATTCCATATATATGTGTTAGTATACTGTATTGGTGTTTTTCTTTCTGGCTTACTTCACTCTGTATAATCGGCTCCAGTTTCATCCATCTCATCAGAACTGATTCAAATGTATTCTTTTTAACGGCTGAGTAATACTCCATTGTGTATATGTACCACAGCTTTCTTATCCATTCATCTGCTGATGGACATCTAGGTTGTTTCCATGTCCTGGCTATTATAAACAGTGCTGCAATGAACATTGGGGTACATGTGTCTCTTTCAATTCTGGTTTCCTCGGTGTGTATGCCCAGCAGTGGGATTGCTGGGTCATAAGGGAGTTCTATTTGCAATTTTTAAAGGAATCTCCACACTGTTCTCCATAGTGGCTGTACTAGTTTGCATTCCCACCAACAGTGTAGGAGGGTTCCCTTTTCTCCACATCCTTTCCAGCAGTTATTGCTTGCAGCTTTTTGGATCGCAGCCATTCTGACTGGTGTGAAGTGGTACCTCATTGTGGTTTTGATTTCCATTTCTCTGATAATGACTGATGTTGAGCATCTTTTCATGTGTTTGTTAGCCATCCGTATGTCTTCTTTGGAGAAATGTCTATTTAGTTCTTTGGCCCATTTTTTGATTGGGTCGTTTATTTTTCTGGAATTGAGCTGCATAAGTTGCTTGTGTATTTTTGAGTTTAGTTGTTTATCAGTTGCTTCATTTGCTATTATTTTCTCCCATTCAGAAGGCTGTCTTTTCACCTTGCTTATATTTTCCTTTGTTGTGCAGAAGCTTTTAATTTTGATTAGATCCCATTTGTTTATTTTTGCTTTTATTTCCAGAATTCTGGGAGGTGGATCATAGAGGATCCTGCTGTGATTTATGTCTGAGAGTGTTTTGCCTATGTTCTCCTCCAAGAGTTTTATAGTTTCTGGTCTTACATTTAGATCTTTAATCCATTTTTAGTTTATTTTTGTGTGCGGTGTTAGAAAGTGATCTAGTTTCATTCTTTTACAAGTGGTTGACCACTTTTCCCAGCACCACTTGTTAAAGAGATTGTCTTTACTCCATTGTATATTCTTGCCTCCTTTGTCAAAGATAAGGTGTCCATATGTGTTTGGATTAATCTCTGGGCTTTCTATTTTGTTCCATTGATCTATATGTCTGTCTTTGTGCCAGTACCATACTGTTTTGATGACTGTGGCTTTGTAGTAGAGCCTGAAGTCAGGCAAGTTGATTCCTCCATTTCCATTCTTATTCCTCAAGATTGCTTTGGCAATGCGAGGTTTTTTGTGTTTCCGTACAAATCTTGAAATTATTTGTTCTAGTTCTGTGAAAAATATGGCTGGTAGCTTGATAGGGATTGCATTGAATTTGTAAATTGCTTTGGTAGTATACTCATTTTCACTATATTGATTCTTCTGATCCATGAACATGGTATATTTCTCCATCTATTAGTGTCCTCTTTGATTTCTTTCATCAGTGTTTTATAGTTTTCTATATATAGGTCTTTAGTTTCTTTGGGTAGATATATTCCTAAGTATTTTATTCTTTTCATTGCAATGGTGAATGGAATTGTTTCCTTAATTTCTTTTTCTACTTTCTCATTATTAGTGTATAGGAATGCAAGGGATTTCTGTGTGTTGATTTTATATCCTGAAACTTTACTATATTCATTGATGAGCTCTAGTAATTTTCTGGTGGAGTCTTTAGGGTTTTCCATGTAGAGGATCATGTCATCTGCAAACAGTGAGAGCTTTACTTCTTCTTTTCCAATTTGGATTCCTTTTATTTCTTTTTCTGCTCTGATTGCTGTGGCCAAAACTTCCAGAACTATGTTGAATAGTAGCAGTGAAAGTGGACACCCTTGTCTTGTTCCTGACTTTAGGGGAAATGCTTTCAATTTTTCACCATTGAGGATAATGTTTGCTGTGGGTTTGTCATATATAGCTTTTATTATGTTGAGGTATGTTCCTTCTATTCCTGCTTTCTGGAGAGTTTTTATCATAAATGGATGTTGAATTTTGTCAAAGGCCTTCTCTGCATCTATTGAGATAATCTTATGGCTTTTATTTTTCAATTTGTTAATGTGGTGAATTACATTGATTGATTTGCGGATATTGAAGAATCCTTGCATCCCAGGGATAAAGCCCACTTGGTCATGGTGTATGATCTTTTTAATGTGTTGTTGGATTCTGATTGCTAGAATTTTGTTGAGGATTTTTGCATCTATGTTCATCAGTGATATTGGCCTGTAGTTTTCTTTTTTTGTGACATCTTTGTCAGGTTTTGGTATTAGGGTGATGGTGGCCTCATAGAATGAGTTTGGAAGTTTACCTTCCTCTGCAATTTTCTGGAAGAGTTTGAGTAGGATAGGTGTTAGCTCTTCTCGAAATTTTTGGTAGAATTCAGCTGTGAAGCCGTCTGGACCTGGGCTTTTGTTTGCTGGAAGATTTCTGATTACAGTTTCAATTTCTGTGCTTGTAATGGGTCTGTTAAGATTTTCTATTTCTTCCTGGTCCAGTTTTGGAAAGTTGTACTTTTCTAAGAATTTGTCCATTTCTTCCACGTTGTCCATTTTATTGGTGTACAACTGCTGATAGTAGTCTCTTATGATCCTTTGTATTTCTGTGTTGTCTGTTGTGATCTCTCCATTTTCATTTCTTATTTTATTGATTTGATTTTTCTCTCTTTGCTTCTTGATGAGTCTGGCTAATGGTTTGTCAATTTTATTTATCCTTGCAAAGAAACAGCTTTTGGCTTTGTTGATTTTTGCTATGGTCTCTTTTGTTTCTTTTGCATTTATTTCTGTCCTAATTTTTAAGATTTCTTTCCTTCTACTAACTCTGGGGTTCTCCATTTCTTCCTTTTCTAGTTGCTTTAGGTGTAGAGTTAGGTTATTTATTTGACTTTTTTCTTGTTTCTTGAGGTATGCCTGTATTGCTATGAACTTTCCTCTTAGCACTGCTTTTATAGTGTCCCACAGGTTTTGGGTTGTTGTGTTTTCATTTTCATTTGTTTCTATGCATATTTTGATTTCTTTTTTGATTTCTTCTGTGATTTGTTGGTTATTCAGAAGTGTGTTGTTCAACCTCCATATGTTGGAATTTTTAGTAGTTTTTCTCCTGTAAGTGAGATCTAATCTTAATGCATTATGGTCAGAAAAGATGCTTGGTATGATTTCGATTTTTTTGAATTTATCAAGTTTAGATTTATGGCCCAGGATGTGATCTATCCTGGAGAAGGTTCCATGAGCACTTGAGAAAAAGGTGAAATTCATTGTTTTGGGGTGAAATGTCCTATAGATATCAATTAGGTCTAATTGATCTAATGTATCATTTAAAGTTTGCGTTTCTTTGTTAATTTTCTGTTTAGGTGATCTGTCCATAGGTGTGAGTGGGGTATTAAAGTCTCCCACTATTATTGTGTTATTGTTGATTTCCCCTTTCATACTTGTTAGCATTTGTCTTACATATTGCGGTGCTCCTATATTGGGTGCATATATATTTATAATTGTTATGTCTTCTTCTTGGATTGATCCTTTGATCATTATGTAGTGGCCTTCTTTGTCTCTTTTCACAGCCTTTGTTTTAAAGTCTATTTTATCGGAAATGACTATTGCCACTCCTGCTTCTTTTGGTCTCTATTTGCATGGTATATCTTTTTCCAGCCCTTCACTTTCAGTCTGTATGTGTCCCTTGTTTTGAGGTGGGTCTCTTGTAAGCAGCATATAGAGGGGTCTTGTTTTTGTATCCATTCGGCCAGTCTTTGCCTTTTGGTTGGGGCGTTCAACCCATTTATGTTTAAGGTAATTATTGATAAGCATGATCCCGTTACCATTTACTTTATTGTTTTGGGTTCGGGTTTATACACCGTTTTCGTGTTTCCTGTCTAGAGAATATCCTTTAGAATTTGTTGGAGAGCTGGTTTGGTGGTGCTGAATTCTCTCAGCTTTTGCTTGTCTGTAAAGCTTTTGATTTCTCCTTCGTATTTGAATGAGATCCTTGCTGGGTACAGTAATCTGGGCTGTAGGTTATTTTCTTTCATCACTTTAAGTATGTCTTGCCATTCCCTCCTGGCCTGAAGAGTTTCTATTGAAAGATCAGCTGTTATCCTTATGGGAATCCCCTTGTGTGTTATTTGTTGTTTTCCCCTTGCTGCTTTTAATATTTGTTCTTTGTGTTTGATCTTTGTTAATTTGATTAATATGTGTCTTGGGGTGTTTCGCCTTGGGTTTATCCTATTTGGAACTCTCTGTGTTTCTTGGACTTGGGTGATTATTTCCTTCCCCATTTTAGGGAAGTTTTCAACTATTATCTCCTCAAGGATTTTCTCATGATCTTTCTTTCTGTCTTCTTCTTCTGGGACTCCTATAATTCGAATGTTGGAGCGTTTCATATTGTCCTGGAGGTCTCTGAGATTGTCCTTGTTTCTTTTAATTCGTTTTTCTTGTTTCCTCTCTGATTCATTTATTTCTAGCATTCTATCTTCTATTTCACTAATCCTATCTTCTGCCTCCGTTATTCTACTATTTGTTGCCTCCAGAATGTTTCTGATCTCATTTATTGTGTTATTCATTATATTTTGACTCTTTTTTATTTCTTTTAGGTCCTTGTTAAACCTTTCTTGCATCTTCTCAATCCTTGTCTCTAGGCTATTTATCTGTGATTCCATTTTGATTTCAAGATTTTGGATGATTTTCACTATCAATATTCGGAATTCCTTCTCAGGTAGATTCCCTACTTCTTCCTCTTTTGTTTGGTTTGGTGGGCAACTCTCCTGTTCCTTTACCTGCTGAGTATTCCTCTGTCTCTTCATCTTGGTTATATTGCTGTGTTTGGGGTGGCCTTTTTATATTCTGGTAATTTGTGGAGTTCTCTTTATTATGGAACTTCCTCTGAGGGCTGCCTGAGCACCGAACCTGAGCGGCTTGGACTGGGGAAGTGCACGCAGCCTAGGGCCGGCCCCAGATGGTTCCTGGCTGAGCATCATAGAGCCGGAGCAGTTTGTGTGCCGCGAGAAGGGACAGGTCAAGCGGGGCTGAGACACTGTGTGCACACGACAGTACTATTTGTTTGCAGCATCCCCCGTCCCCACAGCACGACTGAACTAGTGAGCCTAAAAAACCAGCAAACAGAAGAAGTTTAACAGAGGGAACCACCTTGGAAGTGATCCCACATGGCCCAAAACATCAGAGAAGGGCCAGATATATTTTTACGATTTTTAAAATCATTCCTTTTTTTTTTTCCTAAATTTTTTTTTAAATTGTTAAGTCTTCTATTTCTCCTCTAATTTTTATTTCTATAACCTACTATTACTATTTAAAAAAAAAAAAGACTTTTTTTTTTTTTAAGGCAAACACCATATATAGCCTTTGGATGGTTGTTGGTGGATTTTTGTTTTGTTTTGTTTTGTTTTGTTTGTTTGTTTGTTTGTTTTTTAATAATTCTTGGGTTTTTTTTTTTCTTTCTTCCTTTTTCCTTCTGCTTCTTTTCTTTAATATTGTATTTTTGAAAATCCAACCTCTACTCTAGATTTTTAATCTTTGCTCTTAGGTTTTTGTTGTCAATTTTGTACATTTAAAAACCCAAACTTCACTACCCAAGTTTGTCTCTCTCCTTCTCATTCCTCTCTCTTATCCTCCTGGTCACCTCTGTCTACTTCCTCCCTCTCCTCTTCCCCGTATAACTCCGTAAATACCTCTGAGCGGTCCAGACTATAGAGCGCACATAAGGAAGTGACTACTGGCTAGCTTGCTCTCTCCTCTTTTGATCTCACCGCATCTCATTCCAGTTACCTCTACCTACCCCCTCCATCTTCTCTTCTCCTTGTAACTCAGTGAACCTCTCTGAGTGTCCCTCTATGTGGAGAAACTTTTCATCTTTAACCTAAATGTTTTATCATCGGTGCTGTATAGATGGAGAAGTCTAGAGGCTACTGTAAAAATAAAACTGAAAACCAGAAGCAGGAGGCTTAAATCCAAAGCCTGAAAACATTAGAGAACTCTTGAATTCAGGGAACATTAAGCAATAGGAGCTCATCAAATGCCTCCATACCTACACTGAAACCAAGCTCCACCCAAGGGCCAACAAGTTCCAAAACAAGACATACCACGCAAATTCTCCAGCAACACAGGAACACTCCCCTGAGCTTCAATATACAGGCAGCTCAAAATTATTCCAAAACCTTTGATGTCTCATAACCCGTTACTGGTCACTCCACTGCACTCCAGAGAGAAGAAACCCAACTCCACCCACCAGAACTCCAACACAAGCCTCCCTAACCAGGAAACCTAGACAAGCCACTGATACAATCCTTCAATATTCTTGAAGCCTCTATAATGGGATGGAAATCTTCTAATTAATGTCCTCTGGAAAGATAAATCTCCAAGTCCTTATGATGAGCACATGTGGAGGGAAGTGGAGGCCTTTGGTGGCATCTATGTTTAAACACAATGGTCTGACTGTTTACACAGGAGAGGCTGGCGCTGATGTTATGAGGCTAGCACTCACAGTTGAGTTTGTGAACCCTGGATTCAAACACTCTGGCACTATATTATTCTTTAGAAGCTACAGTGATTTAAATGAGCTGCAAATTTGATCTCAGAGTAGCTTCTAGAAACATAATCACTGGGGATCACTGGACCTGTGTAGCTAGTTTTCATTATTTGCAGGGATAGGTTTATATGCATCCTTGACTTTTTAGTATTCTTCTTTCATACATTGATTTTTTTTAAAAAAGAAAGTAATGCAATGTGTGCAATCAGATTTAAACCAAATAAACGTTTATGTACAGCTTTGTAAAAATTCTGAGAAGAGTCAAGATAATTGCGTGGGTAAATTTAAAACCAAAACATAAAAAAAAACTTAATTGCTTTCAAAACTATTTACAATAAAATGATAACATCATTAATTTTAATATGTTTACTTATTTGCTTCAATAATTTTTAAGTAAAGCATAAGAGGACATGAAAATATATGATATCTCTCTCATTTAAATATTAATCTTTCTAATTGAAGGTTAAGTAGAATTTGTGTTGAAATGATCATCTAAATCACCTTAATACTCTTCATAAAATTCCTTTTGACTTGTAAACACAATGCTCGGGATGATGGTGCACTGGAGAATAATATTATGAATGAAAACTTCTGTGTTACCTTCAGGATAAGCAAATGTTTGCTACATTTATTCCATCTGGAAAAATATTTTGAGCCCTGACTACCTGTTGGTACAGTTCTAGGTATCATGTATACATCAGTGAATGAAACTAAGCCTTTGATTTTGTAGAGCTTAAATTTATTTATTTATGGGTGAAGCAGAAAGCAAAATTAGATAACATCAAATGATGATAAGTATCCCAAAGTAAAATGAGGATAAGGAGCAGGGAAAGTGGATATTGTTGCTACTTGAGATAAGCTGGTGGGGGAGGGACTCTCAAATGGTGACCTATTTGAATAGGCACCTGAAGAAAGAGAGGATGCAAACAGCAATGCCCCAGGGCAGAAGTGTGTTCTATGCTGGCAGGCAGAACAGGAAGGTCACTGTGGATTTTTCTGGAGCAATGTTGGATATTATTATACGAAATAAAATCAGAGAGTCAGTCCGGGCCAGAGCTTTGCATTGCCATGTCTAAAATTGATTTTTACTTTGCTTTCACTCTGTATGAGATTGGAAAGCCATTGGAGAATTTTGAGCAACAGAGAAACATCTATGTTTAGCAAACAAAAAACACATGATGTTCAGTTAAATTGAACTTCAGATAAACAGTTAATAATTGTGACACAAAAGGCGTCCCAAATATTGCATGAGACATACTTATGTTAAAACATTATCTATAATCTGAAATTTGAAGAATAGAATATCCTATATTTCAAAGGCGTTCTTTCACTTATTGTTGTTTGGTCTCTAAGTTGCATCCAACCCTTTTGCAACTCCATGGAGTGTAGCTTTCCAGGTTCCTCTCTCCATGGGATTTCCCAGGCAAGAATACTGGAGTGGGTTGCTATTTCCTCCTCCAGGGGATGTTCCCAACCCAGAGATCAGACCCTCATCTTCTGTTTTGGCAGGTGGGTTCTTTACCACTGAGCCACCAGGGAAGCCTATGTTCTCTCACTGCTGTGTGGTAAATAAACATTTTGTTATGAAAGAAGTAGAAGCTGCTAGAATCTACTTTAAAAAATTCAAATATATTCATTAATTCTTCTTTAATCTGAAGCTGCTCTGAAAACTATAACTCGGTGAGATGTGTGTGCTTATGAGAAGATACATGAATTTGCCTTATTTTAATAAATATCTATCTTTTCAAATTTTTTTTTTTTGATAGCAATAAGGTATCTTTGAGAGTTGGACTGTGAAGAAAGCTGAGGACCAAAGAATTGGTGCTTTTGAACTGTGGTGTTGGAGAAGACTGTTGAGAGTCCCTTGGACTGCAAGGAGATCCAAGCAGTCCATTCAAAAGGAGATCAGCCCTGGGTGTTCTTTGGAAGGAATAATGCTAAAGCTGAAACTCCAATAATTTGGCAACCTCATGCAAAGAATTGACTGATTGGAAAATACTTTGTCACTGGGAGGGATTGGGGGCAGGAGGAAAAGGAGACGACAGAGGATAAGATGGCTGGATGGCATCATGGACTTGATGGACGAGAGTTTGATTGAACTCCGGGAGTTGGCAATGGACAGGGAGGCCTGGCGTGCTGCGATTGATGGGGTCACAAAGAGTCGGATATGACGGAGCGACTGAACTGAACTGAACTGAACTGAAATAGGTACAATAAAAAATATTTTTGTACAATGTTTGTCATTATAAACATAAAATAATTATATTATATGAAATAGATATTAATTTTAAAAAGATAAAGTAGACCAAACAAGATTTGAAAAGCACAACAAATGATCTTGATTTAATGGATAAAACTAGGTCAATAAGTAACTAGCTTATACACGATTTTTAAATAATATATGACACATTTATAAGCATTGTAAGCATCGCATTTACAAATATATTAGACCTGAACAGAAATTATGAAATCTTTCAGAAGTGAAATTAAGATATTTAAAAATACAATGAAATTATATTACAAACCAATGGCAAACCACATATAAAATACCCCTTATAGCATATTTTTAAATATTAAGCAATATACAAGAATATTAAGAAAAATTCTAATTAATAACAAAATGATACTTATCAAATCACCTGAAAAAGTAAAGCAGCAATTTTAAGGAATTTGTAATTTTAAATGTATAATTTATAAATCTGCCTGCAATCTAGGAGGCCAGAGTTTGATCCCTTGGTCAGGAAGTTCCCCTGGAGAAGGGAATGGCAACCCACCCCAGTATTCTTGCTTGGAGAACGGCATGGACAGAGAACCATAGTGGGCTACAGTCTAGGAGGTCACAAAGAGTTGGACATCACTGAGCAACCAACATGCACACAACTTAGAAATAAAGTATCAGCTGAAAAAGTTGCAAAATGAAAAGCAACCTGGGCCTAAGAGGTAGACAGAAGAAAACATCTTAGAGAAAGATAAATAGAAAGTATACATGCAGTAAAGTTCAACAAAGCTCTGAAAAAATTTTTAAAAATGGCTTCTTTATTGTGAGAGGGAAAAAAAGAAAGCATAAATATATAAATATAAATATATATATTTCAGTCATGACAGAGAGTAGATGACTATAGCTAGAGAAGACATTAAACAGATAATGAAATGATACAATACAAGAGCAACATATTGGAAGCAGATGTGAAGAGCAATTTGCTAAACTGTCCATGAAAAAAATTAAATGAGTATTCTATGCTTTAAAGAGATGGAATATCATCAATATTTTTTTCCACAAATAAAACTCAAGGTCGTGATATATTACCTTCTACTCTACCAACTTAATAAGGAAGAAAATTTTCAGTCTTACAGAAGCTCTTCTAGAGAATAGATGAAGAAAACCCCACTCATTTCATGAGGGTGGAAGACGTTGACACCAAAGTCCAACAAGGATAGTATGAGAAAGGAAGAAGACTATACAATTTCATATGAACATGGATGTAATAGATTTTGAAAAAAAAATAATAATTGCACACCAAATTCTAAATACATCCTGAAAAAATTTGATCTATCTCAGTGAATTAAGGTTTTATTAACATTCAGTTCAGTTCAGTTCAGTTCAGTTGCTCAGTTGTGTCCCACTCTGCGATCCCAAGAATTGCAGCACGCCAGGCTTCCTTCTCCATCAACAACTGCTGGAGTTTACCCAAACTCATGTCCATCGAGTCGGTGATGCCATCCAGTCATCTCATCCTCTGTCATCCCCTTCTCCTCTTGCCCCCAATCCTCCCAGCATCAGAGTCTTTCCAATGAATCAACTCCTCACATCAGGTGGTCAAAGTATTGGAGTTTCAGCTTTAGCATCAGTCCTTCCAAAGAAAACCCAGGACTGATCTCCTTTAGGATGCACTGGTTGGATATCCTTGCAGTCCAAGGGACTCTCAAGAGTCTTCTCCAACACCAGAGTTCAAAAGCATCAATTCATTGGCACTCAGCTTTCTTCACAGTCCAACTCTCACATCCATACATGACCACTGGAAAAACCAGAGTCTTGACTAGATGGACGTTTGTTGGCAAAGTAATGCCTCTGCTTTTGAATATGCTATCTAGGTTGCTTATAACTTTCCTTCCAAGGAGTAAGTGTTTTTAATTTAATGGCTACAATCAATATCTGCAGTGATTTTGGAGCCCCCCGGAAATGAAGTCTGACAGTTTCTACTGTTTCCCCATGTATTTCCCATCAAGTGATGAGACCAGATATCATGATCTTAGGTTTCTGAATGTTGAGATTTAAGCCAATTTTTTCACTCTCCTCTTTCACTTTCATCAAGAAGCTTTTTAGTTCATCTTCACTTTCTGCCATAAGGGTGGTGTCATCTGCATATCTGAGGTTATTGATATTTCTCCCGGCAATCTTGATTCCAGCTTGTGTTTCTTTCAGTCCAGCGTTTCTCCTGATGTACTCTGCATAGAAGTTAAATAAGCAGGGCGACAATATACAGCCTTGATCTACTCCTTTTCCTCTTTGGAAACAGTTTGTTTTTCCATGTCCAGTTGTAACTGTTGCTTCCTGATCTGCATACAGATTTCTCAAGAGGCAGGTCAGGTGGTCTGGTATTTCCATCTCCTTCAGAATTTTCCATAGTTTATTGTTATCCACAAAGTAAAGGCTTTGACATAGTCAATAAAGCAGAAATAGATGTTTTTCTAGAACTCTCCTGCCTTTTCCATGATCCAGCAGATGTTGGCAATTTTATATCTGGTTCCTTTGCCTTTTCTAAATCCATCTTGAACATCTGGAAGTTCATGGTTCATGTATTGCTGAAGCCTGGCTTGGAGAATTTTGAGCATTACTTTACTAGTGTGTGAGATGAGTGCAATTGTGCAGTAGTATGAGCATTCTTTGGCACTGCCTTTCTTCAGGATTGGAATGAAAACTGACATTTTCCAGTCCTGTGGCCACTGCTGAGTTTTCCAAATTTGCTGGCATATTGAGTACAGCACTTTCACAGCATCATCTTTCAGGATTTGAAAGAGTTCAACTGGAATTCCATCACCTCCATTAGCTTTGTTCATAGTGATGCTTTCTAAGGTCTACCTGACTTCACATTCCAGGATATCTGGCTCTAGATGAGTGATCACACCATCGTGATTTTCTGGGTCGTGAAGATCTTTTTTTGTACAGTTCTTGTGTCCTTGCCACCTCTTCTTTATATCCTCTTGCTTCTGTTAGGTCCATACCATTTCTGTCCTTTATTGAGCCCATCTTTGCATGAAATATTCCCTTGGTATCTCTAATTTTCTTGAGATCTCTAGTCTTTCCCATTCTGTTGTTTTCCTCTATTTCTTTGTATTGATTGCTGAGGAAGGCTTTCTTATCTCTCCTTGCTATTCTTTCGAACTCTGCATTCAGATGCTTATATCTCTCCTTTTCTCCTTTGCTTTTCACTTATCTTCTTTTCACAACTATTTGTAAGCCCTCCCGAGACAGCCATTTTGCTTTTTTGCATTTCTTTTCCATGGGGGTGTTCTTGATCCCTGTCTCCTGTACAATGTCATGAACCTCTGTCTATAGTTCAACAGGCACTCTATCTATCAGATCTAGACCCTTAAATCTATTCCTCACTTTCACTGTATAATCATAAGCGATTTGATTTAGGTCATTCCTGAATGGTCCTTTTATATTACTGCATATTAAGTATTTTTTAAAAAAGCACAATGGATTATAAATACTTGAGATAGTCAAACCTGCAGATCCAAGTACTGTCAAATTAATCCCATCGAGGGAAGAAAGGAGAATAGGAATTTACTGCTTCGTTTTGTCATTCCACAGGGCACTCAAAATGAAGCCTGTTACTAAATGTTAGATGTTCTTTTTGTGGCACTGCTGTTATTTTAGTTCAGACTTGAGTTTTCTCTTGTCTAAAATCATTTCCTAGTTTAGCTTCCTTTGCCTTCCATGGTAAACCTGCCACCAGTTTTTCTTTTTTATTGCATCCTAGGTCAATTGCCTCTAAACTCTTCAGCCTCCAGAGAAGATCTTTTCAATATTGCTACACATCACCTCAACCTTGTCTATTGTTACCTTGGCCACTCAGTCAAACACTGCAAACACTGGTATCTGTTTCCACTCTTTCCTAAAGGCTATGACTTTTCATATTTCAGTATTATGGCAGATATTCTTCATCTGCAAGGAAAAAATTCCTCCAAAATTGGAAACCGATGAAAGTCGTTGAGACATTTTTACCAAAATGGTAATACTTACTTAATTTGCATAGTCTGGAATTAAAAATATTTGCTATGCATTTTTTACTGTCTTATTCCCTTAGAAGGAGAAGGCAATGGCAACCCACTCCAGTGTTCTTGCCTGGAGAATCCCAAGGATGGGGGACCCTGGTGGGCTGCCGTCTGTGGTGTCGCACAGAGTCAGACTTGACTGAAGTGACTTAGACCAGCAGCAACAGCATCCCCTTAGAAATATTTATCTTTGCCAAAATGCATGAGCTAGTATTTTAACTCAGGGAAAAGCAATACAAAATTACATTTCAAATACATGAACTATGATGGTGGTTGTTTAGTCACTGACTTGTTTCCACTCTTACAACCTCATGGACTGTAGCCTGCCAGACTCCTCTGTCCATGGGACTTCCCAGGCAAGAACACTGGAATGGGTTGCATTTCCTTCTCCAAGAGATCTTCCTGACCAGGGATCAAACCAGTGTCTTCTGCATTACAGGCAGATTCTTTACCACTGAGCCACCAGGGAAACACATGGACTGTACAAAAAGCAATTAAATAGATATAATGAACTCAACAATTTATTTAATATGATGACTCATTCATACTCACCACACAGTTACATCATTTTAAAAATTCTGCTATTAACATCAACATCTAAAATTAATGTAGTTTTTAGGGTCCTCTAATTTCTTTTCACTAACGAGTGTTTGGGAAATCAAAACCAACTGAGACCTAGGTTCAATCCCTGGGTCGGGAAGATCCCCTGGAGAAACTGGCTACCCATGCCAGTATTCTTGCTTGGTGGGACCCAGTCCATGGAGTCTCAAAGGGTCAGACACAACTGAACGACTAACACAAGTGCTTATCTGACTTTTTAATCATCATTTTCCACCTCATGTATGTAATACACTTCAAACACCCCTTTCCCCCTCTATGTCACTCCTGTGAACAATCTGCAACCTCTGATGTCCCTTAGACGACACATGCATGGATACTCCATCCTAGTCCTCCAGCCCACGGGACACGAGTCTGCTGTTTTTCTCTTCTTGCACCAGTGATCACTTGGGAGTCAGTCCTACTAATCTGTGAATAATCAAGAGCACTGTGCTAGTCATGGAGACTGCTGTAATGAATGACCATAACTGGATCTAAAACAAAAGAAAAACACACTTTCACAGTGCTGGATGTAGGATGTCCGAATTCAGCATCATTACTTGGAAATCCAGTGTCAACAGGGCGGTGCTCCTTCAGCAAGCTCCAGAGGAGAATGGGCTTCCTCTTCCAGCTTCTAGGGGGCTGCCAGCTCTCTTGACTTACATCTCACACACCCCCACACCTGTCTCAATGGACACTGTCTTTCTTTGTGTCTTTTCCTCTTCTATGTTCACCATCTCTCTACTACTTTCTTATAAGAACACGTGCGACTGCATTTGAGACAATGAGTCATCCAGCATAATGTCCCATCTCAACATCCTAACAAATCATCACACCTTTTTGTCATATAAGGTGATAACCATAGGTTGTAGGAACTAGGTCCTGATATCCTGGGGACATTCTTTGTCACCCTGCAAATATGGGCCCCATTGGTATCTTTCTCACTTCGGTAAATTCCACAGTAATTCTATTATGAAGTTGGCTCACTATCTCCCAATCTTTAAACTGAATTGATTAGAGTCGTCCTTCAATGCAAAACATCACTCAGGCAGCATCAATTTATGCTTAAACCTAAATGCTTCAAATCAAACAGTGGACGAGCTTAGAGATTAAATAAAGCATTATTAACATAGTGGGGTAAATTTATTCTCCACTATGCCGTTATAACTTTATTGACTACACAAAAGCTTTTGACTGTGTGGATCACAATAAACTGTGGACAGTTCTTCAAGAAATGGGAATATCAGTCCACCTTACCTCTCTCCTGAGAAACCTGTATGAAGTTCAAGAAGCAACAGTTAGAACCAGACATGGAATCAAGACAACCAGACAAGCTGGAATCAAGATTATGGTGAGAAATATCAATAACCTCATATGCAGATGACACCACCAGGAACTAAAGAGCTTCTTGATGAAAGAAAAAAAGGAGAGTTAAAAAGGTGGCATAAAACTCAACATTCAAAAAAAAACAATGACCATGGAATCTGGTACCATTGTTTCATGGGAAATAGATGAGGAAATAATGTAAGCGGTGACAGACTTTACTTTCTCAGGCTACAAAATTACTGCAGATGGTGACTAGAGCTATGAAATTAAAAGACGCTTGCTCCTTGGAAGAAAAGCTATGACCAACCTAGAAAGCATATTAAAAAGCAAAGACATTACTTTGCTGACAAAGGTCTGTATAGTCAAAGCTATGATTTTCCCAGTAGTTATATATTAATATGAGAGTTGGACCATAAAGAAAGCTGAGCGGTGAAGAATTGTAGCTTTTGAACTGTGGTGTTGGAGAAGACTCTTGAGAGTCCCTTGGACTGCAAGAAGATCAAACTAGTCAATCCTAAAGGAAATCAGTACTGAATGTCCATTGGAAGGATTGATGCTGAAGCTGAGTTCAGTTCAGTTCAGTTCAGTCACTCAGTCGTGTCCGACTCTTTGCGACCCCATGAATCACAGCACGCCAGGCCTCCCTGTTCATCACCATCTCCCGAAGTTCACTCAGACTCACATCCATCGAGTCCGTGATGCCATCCAGTCATCTCATCCTCTGTCGTCCCCTTCTCCTCTTGCCCCCAATCCCTCCCCACATCAGAGTTTTTTCCAATGAGTCAACTCTCTGCATGAGGTGGCCAAAGTACTAGAGTTTCAGCTTTAGTATCATTCCTTCCAAAGAAATCCAAGGGTTGATCTCCTTCGGAATGGACTGGTTGGATCTCCTTGCAGTCCAAGGGACTCTCAAGAATCTTCTCCAACACCACAGTTCAAAAGCATCAATTCTTCGGTGCTCAGCCTTCTTCAGTGTACAACTCTCACATCCATACATGACCACAGGAAAAACCATAGCCTTGACAAGACGGACCTTAGTCGGCAAAGTAATGTCTCTGATTTTGAATATGCTGTCTAGGTTGCTCATAACTTTTCTTCCAAGAAGTAAGCATCTTTTAATTTCATGGCTGCAGTCACCATCTGCAGTGATTCTGGAGCCCAAAAAAATGAAGTCTGACACTGTTTCCACTGTTTCCCCATCTATTTCCCATGAAGTGATGGGACTGGATGCCATGATCTTCGTTTTCTGAATGTTGAGCTTTAGGTCAACTTTTTCGCTCTCCTCTTTCACTTTCATTAAGAGGCTTTTTAGCTCCTCTTCACTTTCTGCCATAAGGGTGGTGTCATCTGCATATCTGAGGTTATTAATATTTCTCCCGGCAATCTTGATTCCAGCTTGTGTTTCTTCCAGCCCAATGTTTCTCCTGATGTATTCTGCATATAAGTTAAATAAGCAGGGTGACAATATACAGCCTTGACGTACTCCTTTTCCTATTTGGAACCATTCTGTTGTTCCATGTCCAGTTCTAACTGTTGCTTCCTGACTTGCATACAGATTTCTCAAAAGGCAGGTCAGATGGTCTGGTATTCCCATCTCTTTCAGAATTTTCCACAGTTTATTGTGATCCACACAGTCAAAGGCTTTGGCATAGTCAATAAAGCAGAAATTGATGTTTTTCTGGAACTCTCTTGCTTTTCCATGATCCAGCAGATGTTGGCAATTTGATCTCTGGTTCCTCTGCCTTTCCTAAAACCAGCTTGAACATCAGGGAGTTCACGGTTCACGTATTGCTGAAGCCTGGTTTGGAGAATTTTGAGCATTACTTTACTAGCATGTGAGATGAGTGCAATTGTGCGGTAGTTTGAGCATTCTTTGGCATTGCCTTTCTTTGGAATTGGAATGAAAACTGACCTTTTCCAGTACTGTGGCCACTGCTGAGTTTTGCAAATTTGGTGGCATATTTATATATATATATATATATATATATATATATATATATATATTTAATTTTAAAATCTTTAATTCTTACATGTGTTCCCAAACATGAACCCCCCTCCCACCTCCCTCCCCATATTACTCAGCCGTTAAAAAGAATTCATTTGATTCAGTTCTGATGAGATGGATGAAACTGGAGCCGATTATACAGAGTGAAGTAAGCCAGAAAGAAAAACACCAATACAGTATACTAACACATATATATGGAATTTAGAAAGATGGCAATGACGACCCTGTATGCAAGACAGGAAAAAAAAAAAAAAAAGCCACCTCTTCTTAATATCTTCTGCTTCTGTTTGGTCCATACCATTTCAGTCCTTTATCAATCCCATCTTTGCATGAAATATTCCCTTGGTATCTCTAATTTTCATGAAGAGATCTCCAGTCTTTCCCAATGTCTTGTTTTCCTCTATTTCTTTGCATTGATCACTAAAGCAGGCTTTCTTATCTCTTCTTGCTATTCTTTGGGACTCTGCATTTAGATGCCTATATCTTTCCTTTTCTCCTTTGCTTTTTACCTCTCTTGTCTTCACAGCTATTTGTAAGCCCTACCCAAACAGCCATTTTGCTTTTTTGCATTTCTTTTCCATGGGGATGGTCTTGATCCCTGTCTCCTGTACAATGTCATGAACTTCATTCCATAGTTCATCAGGCACTCTATCTATCAGATCTAGGCGCTTAAATCTATTTTCTACTTTCACTGTATTATCATAAGGGATTTGATTGAAGTCATACCTGAATGGTCTAGCGGTTTTCCCTACGTTCTTCAATTTGAGTCTGAATATGGTAATAAGGAGTTCATGATCTGAGCCACAGTCAGCTCCTGGTCTTGTTGTTGTTGACTGTATAGAGCTTCTCCATCTTTGGCTGCATAGAATATAGTCAATCTGATTCTGGTGTTGACCATCTGGTGATGTCCATGTGTAGAGTCTTCTCTTGTGTTGTTGGAAGAGGGTGTTTGCTATGACCAGTGGATTTTCTTGGCAAAACTCTATTAGTGTTGGCCCTGCTTCATTCCACATTCAAAGGCCAAATTTGCCTGTTACTCCAGGTGTTTCTTGAATTCCTACTTTTGCATTCCAGTCCTCAGTAATGAAAAGGACATCTTTTGGGGGGTGTTAGTTCTAAAAGGTCTTGTAGGTCTTCATAAAACAGTTCAACTTCAGCTTCTTCAGCATTGCTGGTTGGGGCATAGACTTGGATAACTGTGATATTGAATGGTTTGCCTTGGAGATGAGAAGAGATGATTCTGTCATTTTTGAGACTGCATCCAAGTACTGCATTTCAGACTCTTTTGTTGACCATGATGGCTACTCCATTTCTTCTGAGGGATTCCTGCCCGCAGTAGTAGATATAATGGTCATCTGAATTAAATTCACCCAATCCAGTCCATTTTAGTTCACTGATTCCTAGAATGTCAATGTTCACCCTTGCCATCTCTTGTTTGACCACTTTCAATTTGCCTTGATTCATGGACCTGACATTCCAGGTTCCTATGCAATATTGCTCTTTATAGCATCGGATCTTGCTTCTATCACCAGTCACATCCACACCTGGGTATTATTTTTGCTTTGGCTCCATCCCTTCGTTCTTTCTGTAGTTATTTCTCCTCTGATCTCCAGTAGCATATTGGGCACCTAATGACCTGGGGAGTTCCTCTTTTGGTATCTTATCATATTGCCTTTTCATACTGTTCATGGGGTTCTCAAGGCAAGAATACTGAAGTGGTTTGCCATTCCCTTCTTCAGTGGACCACGTTCTGTCAGACCTCTCCACCATGACCCACCCATCTTGGGTTGCCCCACAGGCATGGCTTAGTTTCATTGAGTTAGACAAGGCTGTGGTCCTAGTGTGATTACATTGACTAGTTTTCTGTGAGTGTGGTTTCAGTGTGTCTGCCCTCAGATGCCCTCTTGCAACACCTACCATCTTACTTCAGTTTCTCTTACCGTGGACGTGGGGGTATCTCTTCACGGCTGCTCCAGCAAAGCACAGCTGCTGCTCCTTACCTTGGATGAGGGGTATCTCCTTACTGCCACCGTTCCTGACCTTCAACATGGGATACCTCCTCTAGGCCCTCCTGCACCTGCGCAGCCACTGCTCCTCGGGTTGCTCCTCCCGGCTGTGGGCCCTGGCCTTGGGCGTGGGGGGCTCCTTCCAGCTTCTGTCCCTAGCCTCAGGCTCGGGGTGGCACCTGAGGGTCACTGCCCCTGGCCTCGGGTGCGAAGCTTCAATAATTTGCCCACCTGGTGTGAAGAACTGACTCATTGGAAAAGGCCCTGATGCTGGGAAATATTGAAGGCAGGAAGAGAAGGGGATAGCAGAGGATGAGATGGTTCGATGGCATCACTGACTTGATGGAGATGAGTTTGAGCAAGCTCTGGAAGTTGGTGATGGACAGGGAAGCCTGGCGTTCTGAAGTCCCTGAGGTCACAAAGAGTCAGACACGACTGAATGACTGAATGCCCTTATGAGATAAATATTTCCATGTAAAATAAGAATAAAAAGATTGAGAATGTCTAAGAGTTTTTCCTACTATCTCCAAGGTCAGGTTTAGGCTCAAATCTCTATTTTTCTAAGCCAAAAGCTATTGTATTTCAGTGAAGACATACTCCCTAAATAATATTATTACTAAGGATAAAAACAAATACTCCATAGAATGACTTAAATAACAGTATAAGTGACAATGTAAATTTTTCCTTGATTATTAAAATATCCAATCTGATGTAAGATGAAAAAGCTAGCAGTTTCTTTGCCTTCCATTTGCTAATGATAAGTGTGAACTCTAGGCAGTGTTCTGCAATAAACAGTATAAGCTCTCTAGTTTGTCTTGCAGGTGTTCCATGTAACTGAGCTTTTAGGAAAATAGTTTTGTTTTTCCTTTATTTATTATAGTTTACATGTTGCAAAACATTGTGATCTACACAATCCTACTGCCAATAAAAAAGTGAATAATTACCTAGGACTGCGTTTCTAAATTAGACTCATACCAACAATGAGATTTCAGTAGGATTTTGGCTCCAGGTTTTTGCCTGCAGCAAGTCATTATAAGATAAGTGGAAAGTCAAGTCTATTCCCCTGGTAGCAGAATGTCCACCTTCGCAGGCACAGGGAGGCTTATTTTAGGGCAGAAACAATAACTCCCACATTGCATGATAATCACTCTTGTATTTATAGACAGTGTAAATCAATTCTGGGCAGGTAATAAAATGATCCTTTCTGCTTTTACTTTATTTAAGAAAAGCCCTTCTGAACAATTCAAACCTCTTTTAAACAATCCCACCCCTTAGTAAATTTCATAGCTCAATCTTCCACAATCACGTTGTGGTCTATTTGTGTGCCCTTAATGACTTTCCACTATCTGGAAAGCAGCACTGTATTCCAGCTGTGCAAGAAGGAGAATCTGTATTCCAAAACGGTCGATGAGCCGGCAGAAAGGCTGACTGAAAGCAGGTGTACATCATTATGCCTAATACTCAGGGGTTCTCTCTCTTTTTTCCACCTTAGCATCCTAATGACTCTACAAGTTGTTTTTTATGACTCATAAGTTTGCAAAGGCCTTAATGGCTTAAAGAAGGTGGTTTAATTTTTTCCTCATATTAAATAAAAGCTAAATATCAGATATTCTTCATAACAGACCTTTTTTTTTTTAATTAACATGTATTCTAAGTAATGGCAATGAACGATTAAGAGTACAGGGTAATGAGTACAGAATGATTTTTGTGTTTCAACAAGTAGCATAAGATAATACAGAGAAACTGCTTTGTTTCATACAAGATCAACAGTTATGTAAGATTTCCACGTACAAAAATGAGCAGGAGATCACTGATTTCTAAAGTTATGAAGCCACACATTGCCATTAACAAATTAGCTGTAGATAGACCTAAAGACTGTCATACAGAGTGAAGTAAGTAAGAAAGATAAAAAACAAATATTTGTTTATGTATGTATGTGTGTATATATATATATCTATATATATATATAATTGAAATCTAGAAAAAATAGTATGTGTGTGTGTGTGTGCTCAGTCATGCCTGACTCCTTGTGACCCTATAGATTGTATGACCCTATGGATTGTAACCCCTGTCAGGCACCCCTGTCCATGGAATTTTCCTGACAAGGATACTGCAGTGGGTTGACATGTCTTTATCTAGGGAATAGTTCCCACCCAGGGATTGAGCCTTTGTCTCCTGCATTGGCAGGCAAATTCTTTACCACTGAGCCATCTGGGAAGCCGAGGGGGGGGGAAAAAAAAAAAGGTGTAAATGATCTTACTTTCAAAGCAGAAATAGAGACACAGACATAGACAAGGAACACATGGATGCCAAGGGGGAAAAATTGGGATGGACTGGGAGACTGGGGCTGACATATATACACTATTATGTATAAAATAGCTCACTAGTGAGAACCTACTGTATACCATAGGAAACTGTACTTAGTGTTCTATGGTGACCTACATGGGAAGGAAAACCAAAAGAGAGGGGATATATGTATATGTAGAGCTGATTCAATTTGCTGCACAGTAGAAACCAACACATCATTGTAAAGCAAATAAGCACCAGTCAAAATTAATTTTAAAGAATCTAGTTATGTGTTCCAAATTTTTGTTCATAGGTAATGAGCGAATTAATCCTCTAAAGCTGTGAAACGTCAGGTTTATTTTAATGCACTCTTGAGTTACACAGAAGTTTAAAAATAAAAATGCAGGAATAAAATGCCTCAGTTTTGTTATTTAATGTATGTCACTTAGTGCTCAGTCTAAATTGCAATATCACTTGCCAATCATGTTGGTAATACATATTGAAAATCATATGGGTAAACAATATGTACAATACAAGAACACATATAGACCCAATTCCTCCTCTAGGGGATCTTCCCGACCCAGGGCTCAAACTTGTGTCTTCTGTGTCTCCTACATTGGCAGGCCAGTTCTTTATCACTGAGCCACCTGGGAAACCCCATGTAGACTGTACTTTCCTTTTAAACAGAAGAGTAAAGTTTGAAGGAATTACTTTGCTAACATCTTAATGTTTATTATCTTAGCTGTTCCATCCTTACTTTTTAGATGTTACAAAAGATAAAGTTTAGGTAAAAGCCTACATAAATTTCAGTTTTGTGGAAAAACAGGTGGGAAGTCCTAGCCGATTATACAACACAGTAAAAGCACTGCAGCATGAATCCCAAATTCAAATTAATGTTTCAACAGCTTCAATATTTATGTCACTAAAAGCTGCCTGAGGCATAACTGCAATGTGTTATCTTCCACAGTGCTGTTGCTGACAGAATTTTCCCCCCTTACTGGGAAGTTGTAGTTGGGTACAAAGCTGAGATAGATACAACATCTTGTGTCAGTTTTCTTTTTATGATATGAGTAAAATGTATCAGTATGACTGTGACTTGTTTGGTTGTTATTGATAAGAATTCCCATAGGTAAAAATATCTACTGTAAAATAATTATCCTTCAAGAAAAAATAAATTAACTTTAAAAAAATCTACAAACATTACTAAAATAGAAATTGTTCATGCAGTTAGGAATGAAGTGAGATGATTGCCTCATGCCACACAGCTAAGTGTCAGACCTAGGATACAAAATCAGGAAGCCTAGCTATAGAATCTACTCTTTTAAGGACAAAATTATAATGTCTTTAGAAAACTACATGCTTCTCATCTGGTTGTATCAGATAACTTCTCCTGTGCAACAAATGATCTTGTGGTGGACAGACTCCAGGGTGTTAGAGAGTTTTTATTAATATAATATCCTGCCCTGAGTGTAGGGTGTGTGTCTTGCTTCTAGCCAAAAGAATGTGGCCAGGGTGATGTGATGTCACTTCCTGGATGATGTTACCTATGGAAGACTAGGTCTTACCACTGGCAGATTCACTCTAGAGATGCCCCTTGCTGGCTGAGTAAGGAAGTAGCCACGTTGGCAGAGCCCACATGGCAAGGAATGTGAGCAACCCCTGGTGGTGGAGGGCAACCTCCAGCCAAAAGTGGGCAAGAAGCTGAGCCCTGTCTTACACCTACGAGGAAACAAACTACCAACAACCTGAGTGTGTTTGAAAGCACATTCATCTCCTTTTGACTTACTTCACTCTGTATGACAGTCTCTAGGTCCATCCACTTCTCTACAAATCACCCCAATAATTTCTTTCTATGGTTGAGTAATATTCCATTGTATATGTGTACCATATCTTCTTTATCCATTCCTCTGTGGATGGACATTTAGGTTGCTTCCATGTCCTGGCTATTATAAATAGTGCTGCCGTGAACATTTGGGAGCATGTGTCTTCTTGAATTATGGTTTTCATCAGGGTATATGCCCAGTTGTAGGATTGCTGGGTCCAATCCAGCTTCTAGATAAAGTCATAGCCTTACTAGTGCAATATCAATCTTGAGAGACCCCTAGCAGAGGATCCAGATAATCCATGTGCTGACTCCTGAACCGTGAAAACTGAAATAAGCAATCTAACTTTTGCTGTGCTTTGTTACAAGAGATAACTAATACAAATCCTAAGTGACTGTGGTTTAAAACAACAACTATTCATTTAGCTCACAGCTCTGCAGTTTTGCAATCAGTTTTGATCCTACAAGATAGTTCTGGTCTGTGCTTATTGGTTCATGTATCTGTCAGCTGGAAGATCAGGGCCATGGGTGTATCATACAGGCTTTGGCTGGAAGGGTTATCAACTTGGTCCTCTCTCCATGTGTACAGGTTATTCTGGAATTGTTCTCTGGATGGTAGCAGTGTTCTAATTTCTTAAGAGAGCAAAGTAAAATGAGCAAGTAATTTGTAGGTCTCTGTGGTGTGACACTGGCTAATGTTTCATTGGCTAACAAACAAGTCACATGGTCAACCAAGACTTAAGAACTGAGTGACAGATCCCAACCCTTGAGGGGGGAAATAGAAGACCTGCTGTGTCTACAAATCATCACATTGGTATTTGCAATCTCTAAGTGACACCACAATTCACCCAGTTGATGAGGTCTGAATCATCTTTTATTCTTGTCATTTTCTCACTTCCTATTTCACTTCTCTATTTGTGTAATCTAAGCTTAATTGGTTCATTTCTTTCTAACATTATTGTATTTTAGTAGAAATACAAATGACTCGGTTGTATGCCTCAGTAAAAATGTGCAGGAATAAAACACAATATTTGCAACTTAGGAAATCTTATGGCTGTTTGTCGGAGGCCTGTAGACAAGCATTGAATATAACCCAGGGTAGGGGTTTTAGTGTATGTTACTAAACTAGCAAAAAACTAGGAGTCTCTTAAAGGTCACTTGGAAAATGTGAAGTACTTCTTGGGGTTCTCTAATGCTGAAGTAAACATTGCTATAGCATACAGAAGCTCTTAGTTTTTACTTCCAGGAAAAACTCAATTTGCTTTTTAATTAGGTTTCAAAAAGTATGTTCTACAAACCAAATCTGGACTACTGTCTAATTTTGTAAGACAAATGAGTTAAGAAACCTGTACAGATTCAACAGAAGAAGAATTAGAATCCCCCTTTTAACAGAGGAATTTTGTGGAATATAATTAAATGGATTCATGGATGTTGATAAGTTAAGACCCAAGTGCTTAGAAATTGTGAACACAGCCTTGGACATCCAAGTAGTCAGTATGGGAATCCCCATTCTTTCCATTTTTAGCTCTATGTTGGAGGAAGACACATGTCTGTTCTTCACTTTCCCGTGGTGGAGCTCATATGCCTGCCTCAGACTTTTAATTCTGTTATCCTTAGTCTGATCTCTTGCCAAGGAAAATTGGTAGATAGGAGGCTTATGCATTTAGCCAGATTATTCTGATACTTAATTTCCCTTTGATCTACTGGGTTTCAGATCTAGTCAGAAAAATGCAAAACCAATTAAGACTTCACTATTTGGATTCTTCAAACGATAGGTTGCCCATTTTCTCCTAATACAGAAGATTTTAAATGTTGTCAAGCAATAGCAAGTAACACATGTATTTTAATAACATATTGTACTTTAAAAGCTACAAAGTGACTTTATTTACATAATATCATCCACCCTTACAATTGAGGTAGGAGATAGATAGGCCCCTGGGCTGGACAGCTGGTGTTTGTCAAGTGGAGTAAGATTGAAGCTTTTTTCTCACCTAGACACTCCAAGGACAAAGCTAGTGGAAGAAGCTGAGCTCTGCTGAAGTAAAGAGATAAGGTGCATACTCCTGAGGTCAAGGAAAACTTTTCTGCACATGTGTAAGAAGGCTCCTTGAAGGTCAAAAAGGGAGGGGGCGCCATCCCATAGTAAGTATGGACATATTCCCACAGACCTCTGTGGTGAGATCCATCTTAGCAAAAAGTTGCACAGGCATCTTGGGGAGGATCGTAGGATCAGTCAGGTAGGTGTGAAAAAATAAATGTCCCATTTCATTAGAGAGGATGTCCACATCCTTTCTCTCCAGGTGTGTATTTCTGCTTTGCTTCAGTCTTTTTTTTTTTTTTTTTTTTAATATATGTTGGTTTCTAAAGTTTTTTTTTTTTTTAATTTTTATAATGTTGTGTTGATTTCTGCCATACAACAAAGTAAATCAGCCACAATTACACTTATATCCCCTTCCCGTTGAGCCTCTCTCCCCTCCCTCCTTTCCACCCCTTAAAGTCATCACAGAGCACCAGACTGGGCTCCCTGTGATATACAGCAACTTCTCACCAGCTGTCCATTTACACATGATAGTGTATATATGCTGATGCTAATTTCTCAATTTGCCCTACTCTGTCCTTCTCTACTGCATTCACAAGTCTGTTCTCTATGTCTGCAACTCCTTTCCTTCCCTGCAAGTAGGTTCATCAATACCACTTTTCTAGATTCCACATATATGTGTTAATATATGATATTTGGTTTTCTCTTTCTAATCTACTTCACTCTGTATAACAGGCTCTAGGTTTATCCATCTAACTAGAACTGACTCAAATTCATTCTTTTTTATGGTTGAGTATTTTCCATTGTATAAATGTCCACTACTTCTTTATCTATTCATCTATCGATGGACATCTAGGTTACTTCTATGTCCTAGCTATTGTAAATAGTGCAGCAATGAACACTGGGGTACATTAAATAAATTGTTTCTCTGTGTGCTCTCTCACTTGCTGTGCTGTGTCTCTGATAATAAACTTAGTACCTGTTTTTACAGCTTTTGCTTTCTTGAAACATTCCTGCTTTCACTGGGATAAGAGTCAAGGCCATTCTGCTTCTGGCCTCTAGCCCCTGGTGGCTCTAGAAGTTGGGAGTCCTGGTTTTCATCCAGGCTACCCAGGTTCAATTCCTGGGCAGGGACTGCTCACTGCTGTATCTCTAACATCACAATAACAATCTAAATAAATTAAGAGTGGTTACTATTTTCTTTTTTTTTAATACATAAAGAAATAAAACATCAAGAGAAATTAACTTACTTTTTGAAATTCACATTGCTAGGACATGTTCAGTGATCAAACATAGGCTGTCAATTTGAATAACAGGAAAGAAGACAATATTTTGACATGTCGTTTACTGAGAAACACAAATGGGTATATAAAGAAAAGTGATCCTAATGTGCTATTAAACCTCTAAGTAACATAAATACTGAAAACTGTTACATTTATAAAAATTAATAAACTAATCATGTGAAAGATTAAATTAATATTACTTAATTGTGACTGATCTTTAGATTGCATTCAACCACTTTATAATTTATTAAGAACTTCAATGTGTTTATTTCTGTATGCACAACATCTAAAAAAGAATCTAAGAAACACTCCACTATTGGAAAAAAAGAACTTGGAGATGCAGAAGTGCTTTGAGTCTCATTATCATTCTGCTGGTGCAGAGTGTTAATAACAGCATTGAGAAGCCTTACTTTTCCATTAGCATAATTTTCATGTAGATGCCACCATCAAAGTTTCCTAAGTTGACAAATGACTGCAGCCCACTGCCACACCTGCTGCCTTTTCCCTGACAGCAAAGAGTACTATGCTATTGAGCTTTCAGAAAGGTTAATTTCTATTTTCTGCAATTATGAATGACATGGTTAGAGGAGGTTACAGGGAGTCGAATTACTGTGATTACTGCTTGCTGGAAATTATGCAAGTATGTATAAAAGAAAAGTTCATGAAAAATGAAATTAGGCTAGACTTAATTTAACCTTGTGTTACTAATGTTACAACTCAAAAGCGTAAATAAAACACTAACATAATAAAATCCAAATCTCAATTTAAAAATTATTTTATTGTGTAGCACAAATAAGATGCCTGTTAACATTTTTACCATAGGATTGCTGTATTTGGGATCATGTTGAAGCACATTAAAATCCAATCCTGCATGCGGTATAATTTGAAAATTATGCTATTTTATTTTTTTCCCTAACAGCACTGCATCCAAATATGTTAGGCCCATCTTAGAGGCCAAATACTTCATCGGAGTTATGATTCAGAAGATAATCATTTGGTTCTACTAAGCATAAGTTTATGATTTAATTTATATTATGGCAATATTAGTAATAGCTCAGTTATTTAGGATACCTGACTATTCAAGTCTTTGTTTTGAGATCATTTTTTTCTGTGAATAATTTAATAAATGTCATCACTATGTCATACTTCCACTCATTCTTATCTTTGGTGCTGTCTCTAGTTCTTTCATATATGACATATTGAAGCATATACCAGATGTGCATGTATATGTTTTATATCCTCACATATGAGAAAAAAAATTTTAAATGTATGAAACAGTCAATCATTCTATGTTAGTTTTAAAACTACGGAATTATGAATAAAAATGTAAGCATTTTAATATAAGAAAGGCAACACATTAGTATGTAAAAGTATCCGTTCAGTTCAGTCACTCAGCTGTGTCTGACTCTTTGTGACCCCATGGACTGCAGCACGCCAGGCCTCCCTGTCCATCACCAATTCCCAGAGTTTACTCAAACTCATGTCCATTGAGTCGGTGATGCCATCAAACCATCTCATCCTGTTATCCCCTTCTCCTCCCTCCTTCAATCTTTCCCAGCATCAGGGTTTTTTCTAATGAGTCAGTTTCTGCATCAGTTGGCCAAAGTATTGGAGTTTCAGCATCAGCATCAGTCCTTCCAATTCAGGATTGATTTCTTTTAGGATTAAGTGGTTTGATTTCCTTATAGTCCAAGGGACTCTCAAGAGTCTTCTCCAACACCACAGTTCAAATAATCAATTCTTCAGCGCTCAGCGTTCTTTATGGCCCAACTCTCACATCCGTACATGACTACTGGGAAAACCATAGCTTTGACTATATGGACCCTTGTCAGCAAAGTAATGTCTCTGCTTTTTAATATGCTGTCTAGGTTGGTCATAGTTTTTCTTCCAAGGAGCAAGCATCTTTTAATTTCATGGCTGCAGTCACCATCTGCAGTGATTTTAGAGCCCAAGAAAATAAAGTCTGTCACTGTTTCCACTGTTTCCCCCATCTATTTGTCATTAAGTGATGAAACTAGATGCCATGATCATGGTTTTTTGAATAAATATATATTCCATTATATATATGTATATATTTGTATATACATATACACATATGTATATATTATGTATAAATAGATAACTCATAAATATAAGATGATATTGCTTCAAACAATTTCATGTTAAAAATGGAAGCTTAACTTTAACATTATCATGTGTGTTTTTAGGATGCTGTTTTTAAAAACAAAGAAATCTCCCCCCCCAAAATTACATTATGTTTTTATAAATATGGTTACTAGAAATTTGATATTCACAATCAACTCTGAAATCATCAGTGGCTCTGACTGAGACCTATTCTACCCACCTTCTCTTTTCCTAGACATACAGTCTAACCAGCTTACTGTGCAGTAAGGAATAGTCATGTGACTAAGTGTGCTCCATTGGAGAGCAAAGGGCAGAACCCCAGCCTCACACAGGCCTGTCCAGTAACACCTTCCATAAGTGCCCTTCCATGCTGTTCTCCAGCCTGTTGCTGAAAGACACAGTGACCCAGGAGCCAAGAATTCAGTATGGTAGAGCTCACTGTTGAACACTGAAGTATTGTAGCACCAATCAGGAGAACTCTGGCTACCAAAAATAATAGCAGTTTCAATTTTGTACAGAAACAAAATAAATGCCTCTCATATTTTGAAAGATTTACATTTTAGGGTTCTGTGCATGCATGTGTGTATGTCTGTGCTTGAGATATATATGAGAGTAGCTAACATGATTTAATCTTATATGTAGACTTAGAAGACATATGGAGTGAAAAAACAAACTAAATAAGATTTCAAAACACATAAGAGATGAGACTTTTTTTCTGGTTGTCCTTTGACACAAGACAATCAAGAGAATTCATTCAAAAAGAAAAGAGGATTACCACTACATGATTTAAGAGCTATGAAGCTGCAGTAAGATAGTGGGGATTATCAAGAAATACACACATATTTCAGTGAAACAGAGTACAACATGCAGAAACAGCCCCATAGAAATATAATTAGCTGATTTTTGACAAAGGTATAAAGACAAATAAGTAGAATAAAAAGTATCTTTAGAAAAGAAAATTAGTGCTATAAAATGCAAAGTCTACATGCTAAAAAAATAAATTTTGAATCTATTAAAGAACTAAAATTGGATCACAAACCTAACTATAAATTTATGAAACTTCAGGTAGAAAACTTTGAAGAAAATCTTTGAGACTCTGTGATAGGTAAAATGGTCTTGCATATATCAATTAAACTGCCATCTATGTAAGAAAAAAAACATTGGCTTTACTGGAAAGAAAAAAATTGGCTCTGTGAAGTGTTCCATTAAAAGTATAATAAAGCAAACTTCAGACTGGGAGAAATATTTGTAATAAACATATTTGAGAAAAGACATGTAAAAAGTATCCAGAATACTTAATTCTCAAAACTCAAGGATAATAAAGCAAACGAACCAATAAGAATGTAAGCAAAGCATTTGAATAGAAACTCCACCAAAAAAAGGTTCATGAACAATAAATAAGGACCTGAAAAGGTAGTCAATTTCCATGTCATTAGTCATTCAGTTCAATTCAGTTCAGTCGCTCAGTCATGTCTGACTCTTTGTGATCCCATGAATCACAGCACACCAGGCCTCCCTGTTCATCACCAACTCCTGGAGTTCACTCAGACGCACGTCCATCGAGTCAGTGATGCCATCCAGCCATCTCATCCTCTGTCATCTCCTTCTCCTGCCCCCAATCCCTCCCAGCATCAGAGTCTTCCAGTGAGTCAACTCTTCGTATGAGGTGGCCAAAGTATTGGAGTTTCAGCTTTAGCATCATTCCTTCCAAAGAAATCCCAGGGCTGATCTCCTTCAGAATGAACTGGTTGGATCTCCTTGCAGTCCAAGGGACTCTCAAGAGTCTTCCCCAACACCACAGTTCAAAAGCATCAATTCTTTGGCGCTCAGCTTTCTTCACAGCCCAACTCTCACATCCATACATGACCACTGGAAAAACCATAGCCTTGACTAGACGGACCTTTGTTGGCAAAGTAATGTCTCTGCTTTTTAATATGCTATCTAGGTTGGTCATAACTTTTCTTCCAAGGAGTAAGCATCTTTGAATTTCATGGCTGCAGTCACCATCTGCAGTGATTTTGGAGCCCCCAAAATAAAGTCTGATACTTTCCACTGTTTCCCCATATATTTCCCATGAAGTCATTAGAGAAATTCAAATGTTAACTCAGGGTTACCCTGCATAAGTGTTAAAATGGCTAAAAAGTAGCAAACATAGCAATACCATGTTTGTCAAAACACCCAGCTGAAACCACTCAGAGTGGTTTACTGCAAATAAATAAAGAAATGAATTACACAAACTTCCAGTCACCAGTGGCCAAGTCCTAGCAATGCACATTACCTTTCTCTACAGCTTTGCATGTTGGGAGAATTCTCTTCCACAGAGATGAAAGCCGCCTCCCGAAGTGTCCATTGGTCCATTTCTGTTTAAAACAGCCACAGAAATAACATGCAATCTCAGGTAACTTGTCAGCCAGCCCTCAACTCTGAGATAGTTGCATATGTGTTTTAGGAGACGGCAGTGGCACCTCACTATAGTACCCTTGGCTAGAAAATCCCATGGACAAAGGAGCCTTGTGGGCTGCATTCCATGGGGTCCCTGAGTTGGACACGACTGAGTGACTTCACTTTCACTTTTCACTTTCATGTATTGGAGAAGGAAATGGCAAGCCATTCCAGTGTTCTTGCCTGGAGAAGCCCAGGGACTGTGAAGCCTGGTGGGCTGCCGTCTATGGGGTCGCACAGAGTCAGACACGACTGAAGAGCCTTAGAAGCAGCAGTAGCAGTGTTGTTGTAACCTAACCTGGAAGAGTCTATTTTGACTCTTCAGTGCTAGATCTGTTTCTTTGCCCACCTTTGTTATTATAATCAAACATAATTTTGTGCCATCACTGTTTAATCATAAGGGACTTGATTTAGGTTATACCTGAATGGTCTAGTGGTTTTCCCTACTTTCTTCAACTTAAGTCTGAATTTTGCACTAAGGAGTTCATGATCTGAGCCACAGTCAGATGTTGTTTTTACTGACTGTATATAGCTTCTCTTGGACTGCAAAGAATATAATCAATCTCATTTCAGTACTGACCATCTGGTGATGTCCATGCGTAGAGTCGTATCTTGTGTTGTTGGAAGAGGGTGTTTGCTATGACCAGTGCATACTCTTGCAATGTTTCATTTTGAACTCCAAGGCCAAACTTGACTAATATTCCAAGTATCTCAAATTCCTACTTTTGCATTCCAGACCCCTATGATGAAAATGACACTATTTTTCATATTAGTTCTAGAAGGTCTTGGAGGTCTTCATAGGTTCAACTTCAGCCTCTTCAGAATTAGTAGTTGGGGCACTGACTTGGATTACTGTGATACTTAATGGTTTGCCTTGGAAACAGAGAGCACTCTGTTGTTTTTGAGATTGCACCCAAGTACTGCATTTTCGACTCTTTTAATGACTATGAGGGCCACTCCATTCCTTCTAAGGGATTTCTGCCCATAGTAGGAGATGTAATGGTCATGTGAATTAAATCTACCCATTCCAGTCCATTTTAATTCACTGATTCCTAAAATGTCAATGTCCACTCTTTCTATCTTTTGTTTGACCACTTCCAATTTACCTTGATTCACGGACCTAATATTCCAGGTTCCTATGCAATATTGTTCTTTATAGCATTGGACTTTATTTCCATCACCAGTCACATTCACAATAGGGCATTGTTTTTGCTTTGGCTCAGCCTCTTCATTTTTCTGAAGATATTTCTCCACTCTTCTCCAGTAGAATATTGGGCACCTACCAGCCTGGGGAGTTCATCTTTCAGTGTCAAAACTCTTTGCCTTTTCATAATGTTCATGGGGTTCTCAAGGCAAGCATATTGAAGTGATTTGCCATTCCCTTCTCCAGTGGACCACGTCTTGTCAAAATTCTCCACCTTGACCTGTCCATCTTGGGTGGCCCTACACAGCATAAGTCATAGTTTCATTGAGTTAAGACAAGGCTGTATTCATGTGATCAGTTTGGTTAGTTTTCTGTGATTGTGATTTTCATTCTGTCTGCCCTCTGATGGATAAAGGTAAGAGGTTTGTGCGAGCTTGCAGATAGGAAATATTGGCTGTGGGGGACTCTGGGTCTTGCTTTGATGGGCTGGGCCATGCTCAGTAAATCTTTAATCCAACTTTCTGATGATGTTTTCAAACTCAACATTCAAAAAACAGAGATTATGGTATCTGCTCTCATCACTTCATGGCAAATTGATGGGGAAACAATGGAAACACTGACAAACTTTATTTTCTTGGGTTACAGAATCACTGTAGATGGTGACTGCAGCCATAAAATTAAAAGAGGCTTGCTCCTTGGAAGAAAAGCTATGACCAACTTAGACAGAAGATTAAAAAGCAGAGACATTACTTTGCCAACAAAAGTCCATCTAGTCAAGGCTATGGTTTTTCCAGTGGTCATGTATGGGTGTGAGAGTTGGACCATAAAGAAAGCTGAGGGACGAAGAATTGATCCTTTTGAACTGTGGTATTGGAGAAGACTCTTGAGAGTCCCTTTGACTGAAAAGAGATCCAATGAGTCAATCCTAAAGGAAATCAATCCTGAATATTAATTGGAAGGACTGATGCTGAAGCTGAAACTCCAATACTTTGGCCACCTGATGCAAAAACTGACTCATTGGAAAAGACCCTGATGCTGGAAAGATTTAAGGCAGGAGGAGAATGGGATGACAGAGGATGAGATGGTTTGATGGTATCACCGACTCAATGGACATGAGTTTGAGCAATTTAAAGGAGTTGGTGATAGACAGGGAAGCCTGACATGCTCCGGTCCATGGAGACACAAAGATTTGGACACGACTGAGCAAGTGAACTGAACATAACTGAGCTGAATGGCCTGCCTCAGAGAATTCTGCCTCTCTGTCTCACTGTTAAGCTAAAGTGCCTTTGTTCAGAATCTCATCCACCTGTAGATGACAGGAAGGAAGAAATTAACACAGCACCCTGCCAGAAGCTTTCCATTATAGGAGTACTTGAAAGATTAAATGACCTTTTTCCTTTGTTGATCCATGCAAGAACCTGCATCCAGACTCTGACAAGATGGTTATTTGGAGACATTAGTCTACCATTTTGTCTGTCAGCTTCCTTTTTAAATATAATCCTATTCTCTGCCTGAACACCTACTCCCTCAGATTCACTGGCTTTTCATGTGGCAAGCAGAGCCAGCTTAGATTTGGTAACGCTGTGTGTGTGTGCTTTGGGATTATTTCCTACCTCAGCACAATGTCGGGATTTGCTATTTCTTCCTGAGTTACATGCTTTTATGTTCATTTGAAAATGTCTAGAAACATTATTCAAATAAACATCTAGTCTCAATATAAAAATAATTAAAGCAGAAGTCTTGGCAGGGCTATTTTGTTTTCATCCTCTTTTTTGTCTCATTGCTCATAAGCTAACCAACCATCAAAAAGACACATAGGTACCCAAATTGCACTCCTCTGGGTAAATCTAATTCCATCTGCATTTTGAATATGGCCTCAAGCAGTTAAGAACTCTCCCACACCATCCCAAAAATCAACAGCAAAGTTTTAATTAAAAAAAAAAAAACAACTAATTAATCCCTAAGTAATTTTGGAAATTTTTAACTTCTAAGATAAAAACCAAATGAACTCAGTAAGCCATTTCTGAGAGGCAGGAGGTTGCTGACAATATATCCACCAGGCTAATTAAAAAACAAATATTCAAACTGAAAAGTTGGCTCAATTTACTGATTGCTTAGGGAGTAACACATCCTAGCATATGACATATTCAGGCTTCAATGAGAACTTAGTCTTAGGCCCAAATTTTCAGAAGTAATATATGCATGAGAGAAAATATAAACTACTAGTTTATTTCAAACATCACTGCAGGTATTAATTTTAAAAAGTTGACCTATTTTTCAATTAAAAAATAAAATATACATGATAAACCTCTGTGAAAGAAAATATGCAAACCAATTTGACATATAACTTTACTAATCTAAGGAGTTAGATGTAGTTTTTATTTTCATTCACTCAGGAAATATCATGTTTCAAGGAACAACAAAGAATTACATAGATAAATATGATACAGCTCTTGATTTTACGCAAGGGAACTATGGATATTCTATATAGGAAACATAGTTGCATTGACTAAAACATCGAGGCTTTACCATACTGTTACTATTGAAAAGCAATTTGATATTGCTTGTGTGGGTGAAACCTAGTAACATACTTTTCAGAGTAAAATGAGTGAGTCAAAGTGTTGTATAAATATTTTAAGCATTTTGATATATAATGCCATAATATCTTCTATAATAACTTTTTAATTTCACATTAGCACTTATAAAGTCATATCCCCATAAACTCACTAAAACTCACTAACATGATGTAGTATAATAATAATAATAATAACTAAAAAATAATGAGCGGAGCCCATTCAATGTGTTTATTTTTGATTACTAAAGTTAAATCCTCAACTTCTTGACTTCTTAAAAGCTGCAATTCTAACTACACATTTAACCTTCAGTGTCATCTAAGGGAAGTTTCCAGAATATCTGTGGCTTGTCACATCACTAACATTCTGATTCAGTAGTCCTTATGTAGGCTATCTGTGCATCTCTATTTTGGAAAAGGAGCTGGGCTCATTTAAAAGTGGGCCTTCATTTACTTTAACTACCTCCAAAGTTCTGCTCTTACATTTACAGGCAAAACTTCTGCATGAGTACAAGCAGGTGAACTGTCAAGGACTCACATAGATTATAAGTCCTACCCAACACCAAGCTTGACTGATGATTAGTGAAATATAAAAACAAGAAACCAGCACTACTGGCTGCTGAGGGAGCTTGAGAAATCATTTAATCCCCTAAAGACTGGGTTTTCTTATCTGCAACTTCTAACATATATACTCAGAGGACACAAGCCAGGACATATTTTGATGCTGACAAAGCAAACACTGTCACCGCCACCTTCATGTTCACTCCCTGTGAAGCTTGGGGAAGGTTCCTGGGCCGGTATTAATATTTGGGGTCCCTGATTGTTCAGATGCAGTTCCCTGAGAAAGTCCCTCTTTGGGGTTTTACTGTCTCCAATAACCGCATGAATTTAAGAACATTATTAATTTAAATCGGCAATGGCAATCCACTCAAGTACTCTTGCCTGGAAAATCCCATGGGTGGAGGAGCCTGGTAGGCTGCAGTCCATGGGGACACTAAGAATCAGACATGACTGAGCGACTTCAGTTTCATTTTTCACTTTCATGCATTGAAGAAGGAAATGGCAGCCCACTCCAGTGTTTTTGCCTGGAGAATACCAGGGAGCGGGGAGCCTGGTGGGCTGCCGTCTGTGGGGTCGAACAGAATTGTAATGCTGATGGTAAAAATACCAGTGCATTTCTGCTCATTGAAAGAGACACCAGCCATTTTATTTTTATTTTTTTTATGGTGCTGCTGCTGCTGCTGCTGCTAAGTCGAGACCAATCTTTAAATTGTCATTTATATCAAGTGATCTGTTTGATCAAATGTGATAAACTAGTTCATAATAATATTTGTGCAAAGAGGTTATACATTCCTGTGGATGAGCTGAATTTCTTAGAAATCTCAATGATGAAGTTGGAGTTCTGTTCAGAGAGCAGAAATTGAGTGAAAAAGAAAGAAGCAACAAGATATTGCACACTAACTTGCTATTAGTTGAGTTTTGTTTTCAGACAGATTGTGAAAGCTAGAGCTTGTGACATTCTCTCACTAGTTCAGAATCCAAACTCATCTAAAAGTGATAAATCCTATTTTTAAGACAGAAGACAGGGCCTCAAACACAATCTGTGACAAAATATCTCTCAGGTTACCTGGGCTTTTGCTTTGAGATGTTTTCTGTGACATTTCCTCTTCCCAGACCTAAAGGTGGCCCCATTGTCTATCGACGTGAGTGCTGGGGAATTGATTGGTTAGAGGAAAACTTACCCCTACTGAAACCAAACAGGATGCTGTGGGGCTCCTGGGCACCGAAGCCTCTTTGGTCCCAGTTTCTTGTTTGTAGGGAAGAGTCTCCAGCCTCAGCAACCCTCCCTGAGTTCCAAAGTGCAGGTTCAAATAGCTGCTAGTCAGGGAAGAGAGAGAATGTAGAGACAAAGAAGGAGCACCCAGGAAATACGAGTGCAGTCTTGAGGCAGGGTCCTAATTCCTCCTCAAGAGATACATATAACAACATCTTTGTGCTCTTCTGCAGAACTAAAACTCCCGACAGATGGAAGATGTTAACTACTGATGAAGCAGTCTTCATTCCAGAAAGAAGGTCACAGTTTGATAATCTGGAGAACCGCAGAAGCTCATCGGACAACCAGATGAGGCCAGACCTTGCACCCTCTGATTCCTATCGGCAACTCCACCCTTGAACCATTGCTATGAAACTGCTCACCAAATCCTTCTGGGTTGAGACACACAGTTTTGAGGACATTAGCCCTCTCTTTGGGGCTTTGCCTGGCAAAGCAATAAAGCTATTATTTTTTTAGACTTCACCTATTTTCTGCCTCTGAGATTTGATTAGGCAAAGGTGCAGAGGCTAAGATTCACCATCACAAACACCAAAGCAAACAATCCAGAGTGTGTCTCTGTTGAGAAATCGCCAATCAAGGTCAGTGTATGTTTTAGATTCTCCCTCTCCCTGCCCTGATATTTCTTTTTTTTAATAAATTTTTATTTTTACTTTATTTTACTTTACAATACTGTATTGGTTTTGCCATACATTGACATAAATCCACCATGGGTGTACACGAGTTCCCAAACGTGAACCCCCCTCCCACCTCCCACCCCATATCATCTCTCTTGATCATCCCCGTGTTCCAGCCCCAAGCATCCTATATCCTGCATCAAACATAGACTGGCGATTCATTTCTTACATGATAGTATACATGTTTCAGTGCCATTCTCCCAAATCATCCCACCCTCTCCCTCTCCCTCTGAGTCCAAAAGCCCACTCTACACATCTGTGTCTTTTTTGCTGTCTCGCATACAGTGTCATCATTACCATCTTTCTAAATTTCATATATATGTGTTAGTATACTGTATTGGTGTTTTTCTTTCTGGTTTACTTCACTCTGTATAATTGGCTCCAGTTTCATCCATCTCATTAGAATTGATTCAAATGTATTCTTTTTAATGGCTGAGTAATACTCCATTGTGTATATGTACCACAGCTTTCTTATCCATTCATCTGCTGATGGACATCTAGGTTGTTTCCATGTCCTGGCTATTATAAACAGTGCTGTGATGAACACTGGGGTACATGTGTCTCTTTCAGTTCTGGCTTCCTCGATGTGTATGCCCAGCAGTGGGATTGCTGGGTCATAAGGCAGTTCTATTTGCAATTTTTTAAGGAATCTCCACACTGTTCTCCATAGTGGCTGTACTAGTTTGCATTCCCACCAACAGTGTAAGAGGATTCCTTTTTCTCCACACCCTCTCCAGCATTTATTGCTTGCAGACTTTTGGATCGCAGCCATTCTGACTGGTGTGTGGCACTTGTTCCATGGTGGCTTGTATGATCTCTGTTGCTGTGCACTGAAGACAAGGCCTCTGTCTTCATAAATTAACCACATTTCCAAGTAAGTTCAGACTGGTCTTCTGTTAGCTCTATATCTAAATTTAGCAGCTCTCACTGCTGGTGGATTCCTGCTGGCACTTTCACAACGACAGGAGAGCTGCTTTCATTCTGTTTGTTTATCTCCAAGTTGTGTGGCCACCAAGGGTATCTTGTCATCTTCCACTTATTCAGCACTTGAGATACAGCAGTACTTGTGCCTGGAGCAAAGCACTATTCTATTCAAGAAAGCACTCACTCCTACCTCAGGTCAATTTGCTTTTACTCATCTACCATGGTGAGATGTCGGAGTATCTTAATGAGGGTTTTGAATAGCTTCTTCAGGTTGTAAAAGTTTGTTCCAGGAAATAATAAATGAACTGGCAGCCAGAGAACCTGTTAAGGCTACCACTCTTGCTTAAGATATTTCCCATCTAAGAGTGAGAGATGATTTACCATCCCAGCATTTTCTTTTCTTACTAATAAGACTTTATCTCTGTTTCAATTTGGGGTGTGGTTAAGGAAAGAAAGCTTGACTGTGTGTGCAACAATTCTACCCTGGTTGGTAAGTGATCCCGTGTTCACTCATCTTGCCGGACTCACTCAAGCTCTAGCTCTGAAATCTGCTAAATGTTTAACTTGGAGTAATTTTTTGTTTTGTTCTCTTTTTAGTGCAACTGGGCCTCAATTTCCTTATTTGTAAAAGGGTCATAATTTTAATACTACTCTTTGACACAGTTGCCGAAATGATAACACAGGTAACTGATTCATAGATGTGTAGTGTGTGCTTAGTCACTCAGATGTGTCAGATTCTTTGTGACCCCATGTACTATAGCTCACCAGGGTTCTCTGTCCATGGGGATTCTCCTGGCAACAATATTAGAGTGGGTTGCCATGCCCTCCTCTAGGGGGTCTTCCCAAACCAGGAATTGAACCAGGGTCTCATGGATTGCAGGTGTATTCTTTACCAGCTGAGCTATCAGGGATTCACAGATACTTAATGCAATTATTGGAAATATACATAACAATTTCATGTACCTGATTAAAACTCTTAAAATAGATTACCATTAATTTTTGATAAGACACAAGATCCTTAGTAGTGCTTTAAAAAGGCTTTGAATATTTTGATCCTCTTCTCACTCACATTAAATTCCTGTTATTTTGCCTTCCTCTCCCTTGGCATCTGTCTCAATGTAAATAACCTCTGTAAAACATTAATAAGCTTTCCTAGAGTCCTCAATTACTTTTCCTAAACTCCTTCTTACTGGTAAACATTATAGCAGAATTTCTTTTCCATGGATTGCCAAAGCAACATCTCCCACTTCACACTTTGCTCTGCAAAGTGATGATGCCTCTCCTCCATAAGAAAAAGAGTCTGTCTTCTTGTTTAAAAACACAAACAAAACAAAACAAAAACAAAAAAACTATTAGTAACAACTGTGATTACCTTGACCAACAAAATAGAGTGCAAAAGGATATTTTGCTTATTTCAGGTGTATCCTTAACTGGCTTGGCAACTTCTGTATTCTGTCCCAGGACATTTGTAAATGTGGTGCTTTTACCATATTCTGAGCCCAATCATCATGCTGTGACAAACTCAAGCCTCCTGGATGCAATGATTGACAGCTGATCTTCCAGTCTCCTAGCAATGAGAATAATATACATTGGATAAACAGATCAAGTGAGCCTTCCACTGACTCTAACCTGCCCGTGTTGAATGGCAACTGCAATTAAGAACCCAGATCAAGAGCTGTCCATGGGATAGCAATCTGAAAGTCAATTATGTTACTCAAGTAAGTTTTAGAGTGTTTTTCTCTGTAGTATCAAATACTCAGACCAGGATTTGGTAAAGTTTTCTGTTTTAGCTTATTGATTTGATTTAGTACCTGGATTTCTGGAGCCATACTTATAAGCTTCCTTTGTGACACAATTCCTTATTTTGTTTGGCTTTTGGATTATTTCCTCTCACATGCAGTTCACCTTCTGTGTACAATTTCAGGAAGTTCATAGACCCCCCCCCAAATCTCATTCATTAAATCTTCCTAGACAACCAAAAACCTTACCTTAAAAGATTCTGGTTCAGAACATTTAAGTTTCTTTCTTTTTTTTAAAGTGTTTATTAAATTTGTTACAATACTGCTTCTGTTTTATGGTTTGTTTTTTGGCCTCCAGGAATAAGGGATCTTTGCTCCCCCACCAGGGACCAAACCTGCATCCCTTGCATTAGAAGGTGAACCACTGGATAGCCAAGGAACACACTTAACTTCCTTTCTAATGGCCTCCTCTCATTGATATCCTCAATCACATTTCTCTAATAACAGTGCAATTTAGTACAGAATGGGAAAGAGACAGATAAATGTATGATAGCTACAGACTGAAGAAATTGGTGAAGCTGACACTTAGGATGTATATCACCCATTACATAACAAAATCAGGCTTAAAAGGAATAGAGTTATTCTTAAGTCTAATTTTGAAAAGCTGTTTATTCAGTTTTTAGTTTATTTATACATTTATTCACTACCTTCTCACTTGTCATTTAGTAAACATGCATGGAGCTCCAGTTAAGTGCTGGGCCTTGTGCAGGTCAATGCACACATAGAAATGAATGAGGAAACTTTTTTTTATTTTCCTCAAGATGCTCACAGCCTAGTTGAAAACACAAATATCCAAACAAACAGTGGAATTTCTTTAGGAGTAAAAGTGCATCAGGGAGCATCTTCTTTTGTCATTTATGACCTACATTTGAAGATGAATGTGAGTTTTCAAGGAAGGAAATAAAAGTTAATGACAGTTAGAAAAAAGTAGGAGATAACAGCTGACAGTTTTGAAAAGATTAGAATTGTTGAATAATTCAAAGTGAATGTAAGGTGTAGCTGGAGATAATCCTGGTGATGTAATCAAGGCCAGATTATAGCAAATTATGGGGTTTATTTATGAATATATGAGCCATCCCTGTAGGGCCACCCAAGATGGACAGGTCATGGTAGAGAGTTCTGACAAAATGTGGTCCACTGAGGAGGGAATGGCAAACAACTTCAGTATTCTTGCATTGAGAATTCAATGAACAATATGAAAAGGCAAAAAGATATGACATTGAAAGATGAACTTCCCAGGTCAGTGGGTGCCCAATATGCTACTGGAGAAGAGTGAAGAAATGACTCCACAAAGAATGAAGAGATGGAGCCAAAGCTAAAACAGTATCCACTTGTGGATGTGATTGGTGATGCAAGTAAAATCTGATGCTATAAAGAACCTGGAATGCTACATCCATGAATTAAGGTAAGTTGGAAGTGGTCAAACGGAAGATGGCAAAAGTGAACATCAACATTTTAGAAATAAGTTAACTAAAATGGGCCGGAGTGGGTGAATTTAATTCAGATGATCATTATATCTACTACTGTAGACAAGAATCCCTTAGAAGAAATGGAGTAGCCCTCACAATCAGTAAAAGAGTCTGAAATGTAGTACTTGGGTGCAATCTCAAAAATGATAGAATTATCTCTGTTCATTTCCAAGGCAAACCATTCAATATCACAGTAATCCATGTCTATGCCTGAAACACTAATGCCGAAGAAGCTGAAGTTGAAAGGTTCTATGATGACCTCCAAACCTTCTGAAACTAACACCAAAAAAACATGTCCTTTTCAACAAAGGAGACTGGAAGGCAAAAGTACGAAGCCAAGAGATATCTGGAATAACAGACAAGTTTGGTCTTGGAGTACAAAATGAAGCAGGGCAAAGGCTAACAGAGTTTTGCCAAGAGAATGCACTGGTCATAGTAAACACCCACTTCCAAGAACTCAAGAGATGGCTCTATGCACGAACATCACCAGATGGTTAATACTGAAATCAGATTGATTATATTCTTTGCATTCAAAAATGGAGAAGCTCTATTCAGGCAGCAAAAACAAGACTGGGAGCTGACTGTGGCTCAGATTATGAACTTTTTATTGCAAAATTAAGACTTAAATTGAAGAAATTAGGGAAAACTACTAGACAATTTAGGAATGACCTAAATAAAATCCCTTACGATTATACGGTGGAAGTGACAAATAGATTCAGGGTACTAGATTTGATAGATATAGTGCCTAAAGAACTATGGACAGAGGTTTGTAACATTGTACAGGAGACAGTGTTCAAAACCATCCCCAAGAAAAACAAATTCAAAAAGGCAAAATGGTTATCTCAGAAGGCCTTACAAATGATTGCCTTAGGAAGTTTGAGAAAAGAAAGGAAGGTAAAGACTTACTGCACAATTGTACTCATTTCACAGGTTAGCAAAGTAATGCTTAAAAGTCTCCAAGCTAGGCATTAACAGTATGTGAACCAAGAAATTCAAGGTGTTCAAGCAGGATTTAGAAAAGGTAGAGGAATCAGAGATTGAATTGCCAACATCTTTGGATCAAAGAAAAGAAAGAAAGTTCCAGAAAAACAACTACTTCTGCTTTATTGACTATGTCAAAGCCTTTGACTGTGTGAATCACAAAAACCTTGGAAAATTCTTCAACAGATGGGAATACCAGACCACCTTACTTGCCTCCTGTGAAATCTGTATGCAGGTCAAGAAGCAACAGTTAGAACTGGACATGGAACAATGGACTGGTTCTAAATTGGGCAAGGAGTTTGTCAAGGCTGCATATTGTTACCCTGCTTATTTAACTTATATGCAGAGTACATCATGAGAAACGCTGGACTGCATGAAGCACAAGCTGGAATCAAAATTGCCAGGAGAAATATCAATAACCTCAGATATGCAGATGATACCACACTTATGGCAGAAAGTGAAGAGGAACTGAAGTGCCTTTTGATGAAAGTGAAAGAGAAGATTGAAAAAGGTGACTTGAAACTCAACATTCAATTGAAGATCATGGCATCTGATCCCTTCACTTCATGATAAATAGTTGGTAAAACAATGGAAATGGTGATAGACTATTTTGGGGGGCTCCAAAATCATTGCAGATGGTGACTGCTTTCATGAACTTAAAGACACTTGCTCCTTGGAAGAAAAGCTGTGACAAACCTAGACAGCATATTGAAAAGCAGAGGCATTACTTTGCCGAGAAAGGTCTGTCTAGTCAAACCATGGCTTTCCCAGTAGTCATGTTATTGTGTGAGTGTTAGAGAATAAAGAAATCTGAGTGCCAAAGAATTTATGCTTTTGAACTCTAATGTTGGAGAAGACTCTTGTATGTCCCTTGGACTACAAGGAGATCAAACCTGTCAATCCTAAAGGAAATCAGTGCCAAATATTTATTGGAAGGACTGATGCTGAAGCTGAGGGTCCAATACTTTGGCCACCTTATGTGAAGAACTGACTCACTGTAAAAGACTCTGATGGTGAGAAAGATTAAAGGAGAAGAAGGGGACGGGAGGAGGAGGGGATGACAGAGGAGGTGATGGTTGGATGGCATCACCGACTCATTGGACATGAGCTTGAGCATGTTCCAGAAGCTGGTGATGGACAGGGAGGCCTGGCCTGCTGCAGTCCATGTGGTCACTAACAAGTTGGACACGCTGAGTGACTGAACTAAACTGAACTGGATGTTTATTGTTAAAGCAAATCTATCTAATAGATAACATTGTGTAAATTCAAGATGTATAACTCATTGATATGATACATATTTTTATAATATGATTGACATCACATAAATAATTAACTTCTTTATCATGTCATCAAATTTTCATTTGCTTTTAGTGGCTGGAATAATTAAGGTCTAGTCAGGTTACAATTACAAATGATGTATCTTGTCACTTATATGTGGAATCTAAAAAAGCCACACTAATAGAGAAGAAAATGATGTTTATCAATGGATAGGGATTAGGAGGATAGGACAAATTTTATTTAAGGATACAAATTTGCAATGAGTAGTAAATAAGTCCTACGTATGTAATGCACAGCATAGTGAATATAGGCAACAATACTGTATTATAATCATCAAAGTTACTAAGAAACACACTAGATTGTTTTGACTTTTTTTGGAAGCGAAATATGAGTTATTAAGTGGAGTTCATTAAGAGAGAAAAATAATCTGGTTGTTTTCCCTCCAACCTATCACTCATGAAGCAATATTAGGAAGAGATTAAATAGTAAATTTCATAAGGAAAACTATGGTAGGGGCATTTCTAAAAATAAACTATGTTGCAAGAGACCTAAGTTAATAGAATAGCAGCAGAAATGAAGAAAGGAGAGAAATTCAGAGATGCATTTAGAAAGTAGAATAAGCTGATCCTAAACATAGATTTTTAAATTTTAAATTTACATTGGAGTATAGCTGATGAATAATGTCAATTTTAGGTGTGCAGCAATGTGATCCAGTTATACATATACATGTATCTATTCTTTTAGGGTGTTTTCCCATGTAGGTTATTACAGAGCATTGAGTAGTGTTCCCTGTGTTAAACAATTGGTTCTTGTTGACTATTATTTTTCTTAATTTTTTATTTTATACTGAAGTATAGTTAACCAACAATATAGAGATAGTTTCATTTTGGGGGGCTCCAAAATCACTGCAGATGGTGATTGCAGCCATGGAATTAAAAGATGCTTACTCCTTGGAAGGAAAGTTATGACCAACCTAGATAGCATATTGAAAAGCAGAGACATTACTTTGCCAGGAAAGGTCCGTCTAATCAAGGCTATGGTTTTTCCAGCGGTCATGTATGGATGTGAGAGTTGGACTGTGAAGAAGGCTGAGCACCGAAGGATTGATGCTTTTGAACTGTGGTGTTGCAGAAGACTCATGAGAGTCCCTTGGAGTGCAAGGAGATCCAACCAGTCCATTCTAAAGGAGATCGTTCCTGGGTGTTCTTTAGAAGGAATGATGCTAAAGCTGAAACTACAACACTTTGGCCACCTCATGTGAAGAGTTGATTCATTGGAAATACTCTGATGCTGGGAGGGATTGAGGGAAGGAGGAGAAGGGGACGACAGAGGATGAGATGCCTGGATGGCATCACTGACTCGATGGACGTGAGTTTGAGTGAACTCGGCGAGTTGGTGGTGGACAGGGAGGCCTGGCGTGCTGCAGTTCACAGGGTTGCAAAAAGTCAGACACAACTGAGTGACTGAACTGAAATGAACTAAACTAACTGGACAGCAAATTAATTCAGCCACACATGTACATGTATCCATTGTCCTTCAAACTCTTGTCTAAGGAAGGCTGCCACATAACATTGAACTGAGTTCCTTGTGTTATACAGGAGGTCCTTGCTGCTTACTCATTTTAAACATAGCAGTGTGTACATGTCCCTAACTATACCTTTCCCCTATCCTTCCCTCCTGGAAATCATGTTTGTTCTCTGTGAGTCTGCATCTGCTTTGTAAATAAGTTCATTTGTATCAGTTATGTTTAGCTTTTACATAAAAGGGATATCATATGATATTGATATTTCTAATTCTCTGCCTAACTTACTTCACTCAGAATGATGATCTCTAGGTCTATCCATGCCACAGATCACATAATTTCATTCTTTTTAATGACTGAGTAATACTCCATTGTATACATGTGCCACATCTTCTGTATCCGTTCCTCTGTTGATGGACATTTAGTTGCTTCCTTGTCTTGGCTACTGTAAACAGAGCTGCAGTGAACACTGTGGTGACTGTATCCTTTCAGGCCACATTTTTCTCTGGATGTATGCCCAGAAGTAGGATTGCTGGATCACATGATAACTCTATTTTTAGTTTTTAAAAGAACCTACTTACTCTTCTACAGAGTAGCTGTATCAATTTACATTCCCATCAAGAGTGTAGGAGGATTCCCTTCTTGCCATACCCTCTACAGTATTTATTGCTTGTGGATTTTTTGATAATGGCCATTCTGACTGGTGTGAGGGATTATCTGTCAGTTTAATGTGAAGACATAAGGAAACAAAGTCTTGATTGTGTTCCTGATTCTTAACCCAAGAAACAATGCAGATTATGGTGTAGATAAAACTATAGAAGCCAAGATGAAATACTGTTTGAATATGAAAGTCAAAGTATATTCCTGAGGAAAAAAGAATAAGTGACAAATATTGAATAGTTATATTTCATTGTAAGATATTTGGAGTTTGATGAGATTATCAAGTGAAAGTAATAAAATATTGGATACATTTTGACACTCAAGAGATGTCTCAGAAAATTGTATTGATTTGAAAATTATTAGCAAACAGGTAATATTTGAAATCATATTATTAGATAAAATTAAAATGAAGTTTGTAGCATTTCTTGAGTGAGAAGGGAAGAAATTCTGGAGAAGGTGATGGCACCCCACTCCAGTACTCTTGCCTGGAAAATCCCATGAATGGAAGAGCCTGGAAGGCTGCAGTCCATGGGGTCCCGAAGAGTTAGACATGACTGAGCGACTTCACTTTCAGTTTTCACTTTCATGCATTGGAGAAGGAAATGGCAACCCACTCCAGTGTTCTTGCCTGGAGAATCCCAGGGACGGGGGAGCCTGGCAATCTGCCGTCTATGGGGTCATACAGAGTCGGACACGACTGAAGCGACTTAGCAGCAGCAGCAGAAAGAAATTTCAGCATATAAAACTAAGAAATACTGGAATTAATATTGCATAAAATTGAGGAAAATGCCAAAGGGCTAAGGGAGAAAAAAAATCCAAGAAAAAAAAAAAGTCAAATATTTGAAATTCAGGAAGTATTAAGAGTGATAACTGAATATTTAGAAGTCATTGATTACATTTTTCCAGAAAGGGTTATTCAGTGTTGGAAACAAATGTCAAATAATACATTAAACAGTCAATAGGCAGGGAGGAAATGGAGAGAATCAATACAAACTGCTTTTCAATGAAATTTTGTTGAAGGGAAACATGCCTGGAAATGAATTCGAGTCAATGTGTATATGTATTTATTGTATATGTTATCAAACTTAAGGTATCATTGTTTGAATCTGTCACCATTATCTTATGTGTTAATAAAAATGGAAAAAAATGCCTTGCTAATGAAACTATAATACAATATCTTCTTATAACATGGAGTGTTATTAAATATTTATATCACTGTGGTATGTATGCCAAGAAGAAAACACAAGCCAAAGACCAGTAATGACAACTACTGTACGTTATTCTTATTGCCTGCCTATCCACCTAGTGCATGGTGATGAGATCAAGAAGAGATGGAAAGAATACATGGAAGGACTGTGTAAAAAAGTTCTTAATGAACTGGATTACTATAATGGTGTGTTTAGTCATCCAGAGCCAGACATGCTGGAGTGTAAAGTCAAGTGGCCTTAAGAAGTACTGCTACTAATAAAGCTAGTGGATACGATGAAATTACAGAAGAACTATTTAAATCCCTAAAGGAGGAGTCCATAAAGGTTTTGCATTCATTATGTTAGCAAATCTGGAAGACCTAGAAGTGGCCACAGGACTGGAAAAGGTCAGTCCTCACCCCAATTCCCAGGATTGGTAGTATGAAAGATTGTGCTAACCATGAGATAGTTACACTCATTTCCCATGCCACTAAGGTCTTGCTTAAAAGCTTGGATGCTAGGCTGTGGCATTATGCAAACCAAGAACTTCCAGTTGTCCAAGGTGGGTTTAGAAAAGGAAGAGGAACTAGAAATCAAATTGCCAACATTTGCTGGATTACAGAAAAAGTGAGGGAATTTCAGAAAAACATCTGTCTCTGTTTCATCGACTATACTATAGCCTTTGACTAGGTAGATCATGACAAACTATGGAAAGCTCTTAGAGAGATAAGAATTCCATACCGTCTTATCTGTCTCTTGAGAAACCTGTATGTGGGTCAAGAAGCAAAAGTTAGAACACTGAATGGAACAACTGATTGATTCAAGATTGAGAAAGGACTACAACAGGGCTGCCTGCTGTCACCTTGTGTGTTTAATGTATATGCTGAGCACATCATGAGAAATGCCTGGCTGGATGAGTTGCAAGCTGGAATCAAGACAGGTGAGAGAAACATCAACAACCTCATATATGCAGATGATATCACAATAATGGCAGAAAACAAAGAAGAACTAGAGCCTTTTGATGAAGGTGAAGGAGGAGAGTGAAAGAGCTAGCTTAAGACTAAATATTAAAAAAAAAATTAAAAAACTAGGATCATAGCATCTGCCCCCATCACTGCATGGCAAATTAAAAGGGGAAAGTGTGGAAGTAGTGACAGATTTTCTCTTCTTGTGCTCCAAAATCACTGTGGATGGTGACTGCAGCCATGAAATCAGAAGATGATTGCTCCTTCTTAAGAAAGCAATGACAAACCTAGACAGTGTGCTCAAAAGCAGACATTACTCTCCTGACAAAGATCCATACACTTAAGGCTATGGTCTTCCCAGTGGTCATGTACTGTGAGAGCGGTACTGTAAAGAAGTCAGAACACCAAATAAGTGATGCCTTTGAACTCTGGTGCTGGAGAAGACTCCTGAAAGTCCCTTAGACAGCAAGGAGATCAAACCAGTCAATCTTAAGGGAGATCAACCCTAAATATTCACTAGAAGAACTAATGTTGAAGCTGAAGCTACAGTATTCTGGGCATCTGATGTGAATAGATGACTCATTGGAAAAGTCCCTGGTACTGAGAAAGATAAAGGGCAGAAGGAGAAGAGGGCATCAGAGGATGAAATGACTGGATGGCATCACAGATGCAATGAACATGAACTTGGGCAGACTCCAGGAGTTGGTGAGGGATAGGGAGGCCTGATGTGCCACAGTCGATGGGGTCAGAAACAGTCGGACACCACTGGAAGACTGAACAATAACAACATACCCACCAGCAAATATAAGCCTCCACCAATGATAAGAGGCATTAAAATATCAGAAAGGATATAATGTAGGAAATTATGTGTCTTAGGGTCAATAAAAATGATATAATACATACAGGTGTGTACAAATGAATGTGTGTGTGTATAATGTACATTCTCAGAAGTTAAAAGGGAGAATTAAAGTAAATATTAACAACCTACATATTCCTATAAATGTAAACATAAATATATATTATTAACTGATTCTCTTTATTAAACCTAATACTGTGCTCAATATTTAGTATTAATATACATTTCAGTTCAGCTCAGTTCAGTTCAGTCGTTCAGTCATGTCCGACTCTGCGACCCCATGAATTGCAGCACACCAGGCCTCCCTGTCCATCACCAACTCTCGAAGTTCACCCAAACTCATGTCAATCTAGTCGGTGATGCCATCCAGCCATCTCATCTTCTGTCATCCCCTTCTACTCCTGCCCTCAATCCTCTCAGCATCAGGGTCTTTTCCAATGAGTCAGCACTTCTCATGAGGTGGCCAAAGTATTGGAGTTTCAGCCTCAGCATCAGTCCTTCCAATGAACACCCAGGACTGGTCTCCTTTAGGATGGACTGGTTGGATCTCCTTGCAGTCCAAAGGACTCACAAGAGTCTTCTCCAACACCACAGTTTAAAAGCATCAATCTTTCGGTGCTCAACTTCCTTCACACTCCAACTCTCACATCCATACATGACCACTGGAAAAACCATAGCCTTGACTAGACAGACCTTTGTTGGCAAAGTAATCTCTACTTTTTAATATGCTATCTAGGTTGATCATAACTTTCCTTCCAAGGAGTAAGCGTCTTCTAATTTCATGGCTGCAATCACCATCTGCAGTAATGAGCCCTTAGACATGGACAAAGAATAGTGAGGTTTTCATCTGATTTTGGAAACATGGAGTACATTCTGAAAAATGTAGAGCAACACTTTTAAAGGTGAAACGGATTTCAAGGACTTCTGGAATTTCTGTCATCACAGATGAGAAATTAATAAGAGCTTTAATATTAGCTTTTCTGTAAAACTCAGACTGCACCAGGTTTTCAAGCCTGCTGTGATGGAGCATTTTTTTAATAAGAGGTGTTTTAGATTACCCTCTTTGCATCAAAAAGAACATCCATTAGTGTTACACACTTGTCCTTTATCATTTCTTGGTTTTCAAAGCTGACATTATGAGAGAAGTTACTAGAAAAAAAATTGCAAATTTAGTTGTTTGGTATGAATCACCAAAATTTAGCAGTTTGATTTTTGCTAATGAGTTAAATAATTACACCTCTCAGGGAATGAAAAATGACCTTCTTAAAGTTTTCTTTCTCAACCAAAAGTAATATGTAAAGATATTGAATGACTCATGGAACTGATAATGAATTCCTTTATTTTTCTCCACTGCTAAATTCAAAGCTATAATTTTATTTAAAATAGGGCTTACCATATCTAGATTAGTGCATTTTATCACATAATTATTGATTTTGACTGAAATTACTGAGCAGACACATACTATGAAATTTTTTTCATGTGATATTAAGTACAAAATGTGACAAGAGTGATCAAAACTGTGAAGAATCTTAAACAGTCAGCAAAGGAAAGAGTTTCTATCTAAATATCATGTTTATTTAATATTATTACAAACAATCAAGATACAGGTTAGTGTGCATACAGTTAAGTACAGCTGTGAAAAATGAGAGTGTTAATGAAGTAAGCAAGATTACAGCAGCGGAAAACCTGGGGTTATTATTTACAGTCTAAACCTATGCTATACCTAACTGAAATAATTATAACCAAAACAACAAATCCAGTAACAATACAATTATTGTGATTATATAGAATATATATGTATATACATAGTAAAGTTTATATAACTCTAGATGTATTAGAGTTAAACATATATTTAAAATCAGGACTTAAAAGACTGATCAAAATTTGTAAAAATAATCTAAATAGCATTATCCAATTCCCAGGTTATGGAATGGAATGGAATAATAATTTAAAAAAAAGCCAGTTGCATAAATAAGTAGGAATAAACTTGGCTTGATTAGCTCAGGTTACTCAGGGTCAAAATGGATATTCACTTAAGTAGAAGTAACTAAGTTTTCTAATAGCATATTTGTTATATAAAACCATTGTCTTTGTTAAATTGACACACATGCTCTTTCTAGTACCTAAACAACATCCTCCATAAGTTTCTTCCTCTTTTCTCTCCATGTTGTTTCCTTATTAAAAATAAATAAATAAAGACAATCTTCCCCTGACCATGGTATTCCCTCTAGTTCTGGACCCATTAAATTCCTCCTCTTTGTTATAAAACTTCTCAAAACAGTTGCTATGGACTGTAGCCCATCAGGATTCTCTGTCCATGGAATTCTCCAGGCAAGAATACAGGAATGGGTAGCCCTCCTCTAAAGGATCTCCCCAACCCAGGGATCAAACCCAGGTCTGCTGCATTGTAGGTGGATTCTTTTCCACTGAGCCACCAGGGAAATCCCTTCTGTCTCTATAGATTTACCTATTCTGAATAACTTATAGACTATGTGGTCTTCTGTGACTAGCTGCTTTTACTAAACATCATGGTTTTGAGATTCATCCACTGTAACGTGTATCACTACCTCATCACTTTTTGTGGCTAAATAATATTCCACTTCATGGATATACTGTATTTTGTTTATCCATTTGTCAGCTGATAAAATTCAGGTTGTTTCCATCTTTTGGCTATTATGAATAAGGCTAATTTTTGTACGGACATGTATTTTAGTTTCTCTCAGGTATCTACAAAAGTGTATAATTTCTGGGTAATAAGGTAACTCCAGTATTCTTGCCTGGAGAATTCCATGGACAGAGGAGCCTAGCAGGCTGTGGGCTCTTTGCCACTGGGTGGTAAGGAGTCAGACACAAATAAGCGATTATCACTCACTCAAGGTAACATATGATAATGCTTCACAAGTCACCATATTGTTTTCAAATATGGCTACACTATTTTATAGTTCCACCAGCAGACTATAAGGAGTTTTATACTGCTCATTCTTGCTAACATTTATTATCTGACTTTTTTATTATAGCCATGCTAAGTCACTTCAGTCGTGTCCGACTCTGTGCGACCCTATAGATTGCAGCCCACCAGGCTCCCCCATCCCTGGGATTCTCCAGGCAAGAACAATGGAGTGGGTTGCCATTTCCTTCTCCAGTGCATGAAAGTGAAAGGTGAAAGTGAAGTCGCTCAGTCATGTCAGACTCTCAGCAACCCCATGGACTGCAGCCCACCAGGCTCCTCCATCCATAGGATTTTCCAGGCAAGAGCACTGGAGTGGTGTGACATTGCCTTCTCCAATTATAGCCATACTAGTGAGTATAAAGTGAAAATTCATTGTGGTTTCAGTCTTCATTTCCCTGATAGCTAAAGAATCTTTTCATGTGCTTATTGGTCAGTCACATAACTTCTTTATAGAAATATCTATTCAGGTCTCTCGCCTAATTTTTAATTGGGTTGTTTTCTTATTGTTGAATTGTAAAGGTTCTGTATATCCTACTCAAAAGTACCTCATCATATATTTAATTTTCAAATACATTATTGTATCTTTTCACTTCCTTTGATAGTTTACTATGAAGTAGTTATGTTTTTATTTTTTTATGAAATCTAATTAAATTTGTTTTCTTTTGTTGCTTATACTTTTGGTGTCATATTTAAAAATATTTTGTGTCAGCATACTGTATTGGTGTTTTTCTTTCTGGCTTACTTTACTCTGTGTAATAGGCTCTAGTTTCATCTACCTTATTAGAACTGATTCAAATGTATTCTTTTTAATGGCTGTATGCAAGACAGCAAAAGAGACACAGATGTGTAGAATGGAATTTTGGACTCTGTGGGAGAGGGAGAGGGTGGGATGATTTGTGAGAATGGCATTGAAACATGTATATTATCATGTAAGAAGTGGATCACCAGTCTATGTTCGATACAGGATACAGGATGCTTGGGCCTGGTGCACGGAAATGATCCAGAGAGATGATATGGGGTGGGGGGTGGGAGGTGCGAGGGGGGGTTCAGGATTGGGAACTCATGTACACCTGTGGCAGATTCATGTCAATGTATGGCAAAACCAATACAGTATTGCAAAGCAAAATAAAGTAAAAATAAACATTAAAAATAAAAATAAAATAAAAAAATAAAAATCTTTTGTGAAATCTGAGGTCACAGAAACCTATCCCTATATTTTCTTCTAAAAGTTTTGTAGTTTCAGTTTTTATTTTTAGATGTTGAATCTACTTTTAGATAAACTATGTACATAGCATGAGGTAAGAATCCAATTTTATTACTTTGGATGTGGCTATCCAGTTGGCCCAGCATCATTTATTGAAAAGACTATTCTTTCTCAGTTGAATGCTGCTGACACCTTTGCTGAAAATCGACTGACTGTAGATACAAAGTTTTATTTCTGGACTCTCAATTCTATTCAACATATCTATGTGTTTATGTGAGTACCACACTGTTTTGGTTACTATGGTTTGTAATAAGATCTGAAACTGGGAAGTATGACTCTAACAACTTTTATTTTTAAAGACAGATTTGGCTTTTTAAGTTTCCTGTCACGTGAATTTTAGACTGTGTCAATTTCTGTAGTACAGCCAGTACAATTCTGATAGAAATTGTGTCCAATCTTTAGACAAATTTGGTGAGTATTACAATCTTACCTATAGTAATTCATGAGTTCAGTGAAAATTTTCCACTATTTGAATCATTTTTAGTTTCTTTCAACAATGTTTCATAGTCTTCAATGAGTATGTTTTGCAGTTTATTGATTAAATTAATTATTTATATTTTTGATGCTATTATAACTGAAATTGCCTTCTTAATTCTATTTTGGATTTTTCATTGCAAGTGTGTAGAAATACAATTGATCATGTACCTGCAAAATTGCTCAACTGTTTATTATTTTCCAGTATTTAGTGCTTTCCTTAATAGTAGTAGTAGTGTTAGTCACTCAGTCATGTCCAACTCATTGTGACCCCATAGACTGCATCCCGCCAAGCTCCTCTGTCTATGGGATTCTCCAGTGGAGAAGGGAATGGATTGTCATTCCCTTTTCCAGGGGATCTTCCCAACCCAGGGATAAAACCCAGGTCTCCTGCATTACGATCAGATTCTTTACCATCTGAGCTACAGGAAAGAATACAGGGCTACAGGAAGTGCATTCCTTAGGGTTGTCTATATATAGGATTTTATTGTCTATGAATAGAGATTGTTCTCAGTCTTCCTTTTCAATCTGGATGCCTCTAATTCCTTCTTTTCTTGACTAATTGCTCTGGGCAGAATTTCTAGTGGACAACCTCATCTTGTTCCTGGCCTTTAGCTGTTAATTTGTTATTAAATTATTGATTCTTTAATTGATTTTTCAACTTTGAACCCATTCTTGGAAACAGACCCTCTCCTCTAGAAGAGGGTCTGTCCTAGGCATCTAGGCATCATGGCCTCTAGGCATCATGTCTAGATGCCTTGACATCAGCCTCTTTACCCATGCAGGAGGAAGAATAATGTGTGGATACCAGCATTCCAGACCCTCTTCTTCCTCCTTTGGGTACCACTTGGGCTCCAACTAGTTTGTTCATCAGAGATGAGTTCTCCATCACTGAAAAACATTCTAGACCATCCTCACTGAGGCCACAGTGCCCATGAAAGCCACCTTGGTTGTCTCTTGATTCTATAATTAGGTAGTGGGAACAGCAGGTGATAAGACTATTAGCCATAGTCAGATTTTCATATTTGCTCATGCAGTTCCTACTGGTTATCAAACCCAATTAAATCTCCTTATGAGGTCAGTTCTATCTGTCAACAACACAGCCAAAATCCTAACACAAATATGAACACAGAAAAGACAGCTACAGCCAAAATAGCAAACCTAGTTAAAAAATAAATAAATAAATAACAACAACAAAAAACAGGTAAAAATTATAGTTAGGGACTCTCTCTTGGACCGTCTGAGCAAGGATCTTCCCAAAGCAATATCTAGGTCTGGTTATTCAAACATGAGGTCTCAACAGAGGAGATGGATAAGCTCTCCAGGCCAGGTACCTGGTCACTACAGGTGACGCTGCTCAGGTCCTCATGATGATCCTACGACTAGTAAGACTGCTATTCCCTCTGACCCATCCCATGAATCTGGAGATGCATCAGGTGCCTTACCAACTTTGATCCAGGTCTTTGGGGCTTTAAAATATAAAACAAAAGAGAAAAAACTAAATAGTACTAGAGGTTAGGCCAAGGTCCATCTGTTCCCAGGAGAACAGACAGTTCTATACAAGGCTTAGAGTCCAAAGGGGGTTAAGGAAGAATCACAACTTCTGGGGCTGAGACCACCATCTCTGGGGCCACTATCCAACCCTGACTATAGGCGGGACCCCTAGGACCTCTAAAAACCCCCATTGCTCCATGTTCTGCTCCTGAATGAACTGGTCTATTATCTGTATGTTTTTTTGCTCACTTTTGACCGTAGTCCCTGTCAGGAAGCACTGCAATTAGGGCTACCCCCATGGAGCATATGGACGACTATGTACCCATTCTACTACCTGTACCTATACCTAGTGCAGTTGTCTCTCAAAAACAATGCTGGTTGCATGTGTCTTTTTGAATTATGGTTTTCCCTGGGTATATGCCTGGTAATGGGATAGCTAGATCATATGGTAGTTCTGTTTTTAATTGTTTAAGGAACCTCTATACTGTTCTCTGTAGTGGCTGCACCAATTTACATCCTCACCAATGGAGCATGAGGATTCCCTTTTCTCCACACCCCGTCCAGCATTTACTCTTCATAGATTTCTTGAGGCTGGCCATTCAGATCTGTGTGAGGTAACACCTCATTGCAGTTTTGATTGCATTTTTCTAATAATTAGTGATGTTGAGCATCTTTTCATCCATTTGTTACCCATCTGTAGGTGACCTAAATGGGAAGAAAACTGGAAAAAGAGAGGCTATGTGTACAAATATATATATATATATATATATATATATATATATATATATATATATATATATATATATATATATATATCTGATTCACTCTGAAGCATAGTAAAAAACTAATACAACATTCTAAAGCGACTATTGTTTTTAATCGCTCAGTCATGTCTGACTCTGCAACCCCATGGAGCCTGCCAGGCTTCTCTGTCAATGGGATTCTCCAGGCAAGGACACAAGAACACTGGAGTGGATTGTAATTTCCTTCTCCAGGGGTTCTTCCTGACTCAGGGATTGAACACAAGTCTCCTGCACTGCTAGCGGATTCTTTACCACTGAGCCACCTGTGAAGCCGAAAAGCAACTACACTCCAATAAAAATTAATTTTAAAAAGAAGAAAAGAAAATAAATAGCTAAAAAGATACTGGCTGCCTGAGGGAGAAAAATAAACAGCTGCCCCCATTGCCGAGCCCCAGGAAGTCAAAACCCTCTCTGAGACTTTCTCTATTCAGCAGCCCCATCTTGCCTGTGTGGAAGGCCTCAGGCATCTGGAGAATCACCATGGGTAGTTATGGCTGAAACCTGTAGTTTAGCATTTGAGTCTGCAGTGTTTCCTGGACGTTGTGATCACTATACGTTATGGCCCAAGGTGAAGGTACTTGCTAAGTGATATTGCAAAGGCACTTTTAAGCATTCCTTTCCACTGGGATGATGAGGATGGCTTGCTTTCACATGGAATAGGTTACATCTTTAGTGTTCTTCCACAAGGATGCCTAAATTCCTGGGCTCTCTGCCACCAATAGGTAGGTCATGGCTTGGAACAAGCTTCAGTCTTGGAGAAAGAACTTTCCATGATAAAGATGACATCTTCCTGGTGGGTCTACAGCTGGACACTGTCTTATGCTGAACTCCTGAATTTTCCAGCCTAATGACCTCAGATGGTAGTCTCCGTGCAATGCAGGAGACTTGGGTTCGATCCAGGGGTCAGGGAAATGCCCTGAAGGGAATAGTTATCCATTCCAGTATATTTGCCTGGAGAATTCCAAGGACAGAGATTATAGTCCATATGGGCACAGAGTCAGGCATGATTGAGTGATTAATGACCTCAGATCAGTTCAGTTCAGTTCAGTTGCTAGGTCGTGTACAACTATTTGTGACCCAATGAATGGCAGCACGCCAGGCCTCCTTGTCCATGACCAACTCCCAGAGTTTACCCAAACTCATGTCCATCGAGTTGGTGATGCCATCCAGCCATCTCATCCTCTGTCGTCCTCTTCTCCTCCTTCCCTCAATCACTCCCAGAAACAGAGTCTTTTCCAATGAGTCAACACTTCACATGAGGTGGCCAAAGTACTGGAGTTTCAGCTTCAGCATCAGTCCTTCCAATGAACACCCAGGACTGGTCTCCTCTAGGATGGACTGGGTGGACCTCCTTGCAGTCCAAGGGACTCTCAAGAGTCTTCTCCAACACCACAGTTCAAACCCATCAATTCTTCAGCACTCAGCTTTTATCACAGTCCAACTCTCACATCCATACATGACCAGTGGAAAAACCATAGGCTTGACTAGATGGACCTTTGTTGGCAAAGTAATGTCTCTGCTTTTGAATAAGCTATCTAGGTTGCTCATAACTTTCCTTTCAAGGAGTAAGTGGTTTTTTTGTTTTGTTTTGTTTTGTTTTTGTTTTTGTTTTTTAATTTCATGGCTGCAGACAATATCTGCAGTGATTTTGGAGTGCCCCCAAATAAAGTCTGACACTGTTTCCACTGTTTTCCTATCTATTTCCCATAAAGTGATGGGACCAGATGCCATGATCTTAGGTTTCTGAATGTTGAGCTTTAAGCCAACATTTTCACTGTCCACTTTCAATTTCATCAAGAGGCTTTTTAGTTCTTCTTCACTTTCTTCCATAACGGTGGTGTCATTTGTATATCTGAGGTTATTGATATTACTCCCAGCGATCTTGATTCCAGCTTGTGCTTCCTCCAGCCCAGCGTTTCTCATAACGTCCTCTGCATATAAGTTAAATAAGCAGGGTGACACTATGCAGTCTTGATGTACTCCTTTTCCTGTTTGGAACCAGTCCGCTGCTCCATGTCCAGTTCTAACTGTTGCTTCCTGAAGTGCATATAATATTCTTGCCTTGAGAAACCCATGAACAGTATGAAAAGGCAAAATGATAGGATACTGAAAGAGGAATTCCCCAGGTCAGTGGGTGCCCAACACGCTACTGGAGATCAATGGAGAAATAACTCCAGAAAGAATGAAGGGATGGAGACAAAGCAAAAACAATATTCAGTTGTGGATGTGACTGGTGATAGAATCAAGGTCCGATGCTGTAAAGAGCAATATTGCATAGGAACCAGGAATGTCAGGTCCATGAATCAAGGCAAATTGGAAGTGGTCAAACAGGAGATGGCAAGAGTGAACTTTGACATTTTGAATTAAAATGGACTGGAATGGGTGAATTTAACTTAGATGACCATTTTATCTACTACTGTGGGCAGGAATCCCTTGGAAGAAATAGAGTAGCTATCAAGGTCAACAAAAGCATCTGAAATGCAGTACTTGGATGCAATCTCAAAAATGACAGAATGATCTCTGTTTGTTTCCAAGGCAAACCATTCAATATCACAGCAATCCAAGGCTATGCCCCAAATAGTAATACTGATGAAGCTGAAACTGAATGGTTCTATGAAGACCTACAAGACCTTCTAGAAATAACACCCCCCAAAAATGTCCTTTTCATTATAGGGGACTGGAACGTAAAAGTAGGAAGTCAAGAAACATCTGGAGTAACAGGCAAGTTTGGCCTCAGAGTACGGAATGAAGTAGGGCAAAGGCTAATAGAGTTTTGCCAAGATAACACACTGGAAAAACATCCATTTCTGCTTTATTGACTATGCCAAAGCCTTTGACTGTGTGGATCACAATAAACTGTGGAAAATACCAGACCACCTAACCTGCCTCTTGAGAACTCTGTATGCAGGCCAGGTAGCAACAGTTAGAAATGGACATGGAACAACAGAATGGTTCCAAATAGGAAAAGGAGTACATCAAGGCTGTATATTGTCACCCTGCTTATTTAACTTCTATGCAGAGTACATCATGAGAAACGCTGGACTGGATGAAACACAAGCTGGAATCAAGATTGCCGGGAGAAATATCAATAACCTCAGATATGCAGATGACACCACTCTTATGCCAGAAAGTGAAGAGGAACTAAAAAGCCTCTTGATAAAAGTAAAAGAGGAGAGTGAAAAAGTTGGCTTAAAGCTCAACATTCAGAAAACGAAGATCATGGCATCTGGTCCCATCACTTCATGGGAAATAGATGGGGAAACAGAGACATTGCTTTGCCTACTAAGGTCCGTCTAGTCAAGGCCATGGTTTTTCCTGTGGTTATATATGGATGTGAGATTTGGATTGTGAAGAAGGCTGAGCGCTGAAGAATTGATGCTTTTGAACTGTGGTGTTGGAGAAGACTCTTGAGAGTCCCTTGGACTGCCAGGAGATTCAACCAGTCCATTCTAAAAGAGATAAACCCTGGGATTTCTTCAGAAGGAATGATGCTAAAGCTGAAACTCCAGTACTTTGGCCACCTCATGTAAAGAGTTGACTCATTGGGGAAGACTTTGATGCTGGGAGGGATTAGAGGCAGGAGGAGAAGGGGATGACCAAGGATGAGATGGTTGGATGGCATCACTGACACGATGGACACGACTCTGAGTGAACTCCGGGAGTTGGTGATGGACAGGGAGGCTTGGCGTGCTGCAATTCATGGGGTCGCAAAGAGTCGGACACAACTGAGTGACTGAACTGAACTGAACTGATAGCAAACACCCTCTTCCAACAACAAAAGAGAAGACTCTACACATGGACATCATCAGAGGATCAACACCGAAATCAGACTGATTACATTCTTTGCAGCTGAAGATGGAAAAGCTCTATACAGTCAACAAAAACAAGACTGGGAGCTGACTGTGGCTCAGATCATAAACTCCTTATTGCCAAATTCAAACTTAAATTGAACAAAGTAGGGAAAACCACTAGACCATTCAGGTATGACCTAAATCAAATCCCTTATGATTATACAGTGGAAGTGAGAAATAGATTTAAGGGCCTAGATCTGATAGACACAGTGCCTGTTGAACTATAGACAGAGGTTCATGACATCATACAGAAGACAAGGATCAAGACCATCCCCAAGAACAAGAAATGCAAAAATGCAAAAGAGTTGCCTGGGGAGGCCTTACAAATAGCCGTGACAAGAAGAGAAGCAAAAAGCAAAGGAGAAAATGAAAGATATAAACATCTGAATGCAGAGTTCCAAAGAATAGCAAGGAGAGATAAGAAAGCCTTCCTCAGCGGTCAATGCAAGGAAATAGAGGAAAATAACAGAATAGAAAAGACTAGTGATCTCTTCAAGAAAATTAGATACCAAGGGAACATTTCATGCAAAGATGGGCTCAGTAGAGGACAGAAATGGTATGGACCTAACAGAAGCAGTACATATTAAGAAGAGGTGGCAAGAATACACAGAAGAACTGTGCAAAAAAGATCTTCATGACCCAGATAATCATGATGGTGTGATCACTCACCTAGAGCCAGCCATTCTGGAAAGTGAAGGCAAGTGGGCCTTAGAAAGCAGCACTAGGAACAAAGTTAATGGAGGTGATGGAATTCCATTTGAGCTATTTCAAGTCCTGAAAGATGATGGTGTGAAAGTGCTGCAGTAAATATGCCAGCAAATTTGGAAAACTCAGCAGTGGCCACGGGACTGGAAAAGTTCAGTTTTCATTCCAATCCAAAGAAAGGCAAATCCAAAGAATGCTCAAACTACCACACCATTGCACTCATCTCACACACTAGTAAAGTGATGATCTCATCTAACCCTAATTACTTACCCAATTTCCCATATCTAAGTATCAGAATATTGGGAGTTAGGAGTTCAACAAATTAATTTGTGAGGATATATTTAGTCCACAATACATTATCCCCCTATCTTCTCTTCATCTTCCCCTGATACCTTTCTTCACCTTGCTGGAAACAACTTCTGACTCAAGGAATTTCATATTTCTCTCATCTGGCTGGAAATGTATTCCAAATATCTTCCATTTTCCACTCTTGAAACCCCTTCAATATTTGAATCACCTAAGTAAATAATAACCTAATTCTACCCCTGAATATTATAACACTCTCATTCTCCTAACTTCATTTATTATCTTTCATAGCACTAATCACCAGTGAGCTTGCATGGAATGGCTCATAGCTTCATTAAGTTATGCAAGCCCCTTTACCATGACAAAGCTGTTATTGATGAAGGAGCACTTAGTAATAGTCTACATAACATAAAATTTTAGATTTTCTGACTCTCATGAAAATTGAGGCAGGTCAGGTGGTCTGGTATTCCCATCTCTTGAACAGTTTTCCATAGTTTGTTTTGATCCACATAGTCAAAGGCTTCGGCATAGTCAGTAAAGAAGAGGTAGTCGTTTTTATGGTACTCTCTTGCTTTTTTTGATGATCCAATGGATGTTTGAAATTCGATCTCTGGTTCCTCTGTCTTCTCTAAATCCAGCTTGAACACCTGGAAGTTCTCAGGTCATGTTCTGTTGAAGCCTGGCTTGGAGAATTTTCAGCATTACTTTGCTAGCGTTTGAGATGAGTGCAATTGTGTGGTAATTTGAACATTATTTAGCATTGCCTTTCTTTGGGACTGGAATGAGAACTGACCTTTTCCAGTCCTGTGGCCACTGTTGAGTTTTTCAAATTTGCTGGCATATTGAGTGCAGCATTTCGACAGCATCATCTTTTAGGATTTGAAATAGCTCAACTGAAATTCCACCACCTCTACTAGCTTTGTTCATAGTGATGCTTCCTAAGGCCCAGTTGACTTATTAAGAACCACTTAATAGGGACACTTCTTATTGCCAAATTCAGACTTAAATTGAAGAAAGTAAGGAAAGCCACTAGACCATTCAGGTATGACCTAAATAAAATCCCTTACAATGATACAGTGGAAGTGATAAATAGATTCAAGGAATTAGATCTGATAGACAGAGTGCCTGAAGAACTCTAGACCGAAGTTTGTGACATTGTACAAGAGGTAGTGATCAAGACCATCCTGGAGAAAAATAAATGCAAAAAGTCAAAATGGTTGTCTGAGCAGCCCTTACAAATAGCTGAGAAAAGAAGAGAAGCAAAAGGCAAAGGAGAAAAGGAAAGATATACCCATATAAATGTAGAGTTCCAAAGAATAGCAAGGAGAGGTAAGAAAGCCTTCCTCAGTGACCAATGCAAAGAAATAGAGGAAAACAATAGAAAAGACTAGAGATCGCGTCATGAAAATTAGAGATACCAAAGGAGCATTTCATGCAAAGATGGGCACAATAAAGGACAGAAATGGTATGGACCTAACAGAAGCAGAAGACGTTAAGAGAGGGGGCAAGAATACACAGAACTATACAAAAAAGATTTTGATGTCCCAGATAAACATGATGGTGTGATCACACACCTAGAGTCAAACATCTTGGAGTGCTAAGTCAAGTCGGCCTTAGGAAGCTTTACTATGAACAAAGATAGTGGAGGTGATGGAAATCCAGTCAGGTATGACACATAATTAAAAATGCATACTTTTAAATTGAATCAAATTGCAATGCTGTATTTTAAGTCACCTAAGGAAATATACAATTGAAATAATTAAATTATAACTGAATATCCGTGACATATTTTGTTGTTTCATATCAGTTTTTCATTATCAGATTGTGAGCTCTACGAAGTAATGCCTTTATTCAGTACTGAAATTTTAGCAGCTGGACAATCCCTTGCTCATCACTGGAGTTCAGTGTGTACTCTTGAGTACATGGCAACATCTATTTATCTGTTTATCTTATATAATGATAGCTTGTTGCCAATAGCAGTCCTGCTGGGTTTTCTGCTTTGAACTATAAAACTCTTAGCTAAATTACTATGCACTATTCTGTATTATCGATGTGTTATTTCTGTGGTACAGCAATAGGAGATCTAAGAAATTCAATTAATTGTAGGAGGAACCCTTCTTTTTTAAACTTAAAAGATAGTTTTTAGAGCAATTTTCAATTATTTTACACAGAATGTTTTATTTTTTTTAATTCAACTACCTGAATAAACCTAGCCTGTCAAAAGAAACGCCACCTGCAGCATTATGTATTGCATTCATTGAGATGATTCATTTGTAGACACATTGCTTGCTGTATAATGTTTTCCATGAAGGCTGGCACAGCTGGTTTTTAATTTATCTGTAAAGCAAAACCATTCCCTTTGGAGTAAATATTTTCATCTGGATACTTCGATTTGCCATGTTTGCAAACAGTATTTTCCTCACTTTGCTGGGCAAAGGAAAGTGTAATAAGAGAGTAATCTGAACTCATACACGTACAAATCAAGTAAATTCTTTCCCCTTTGGCTTGCTTCTTATTCTTGATAAATAGATAATACTCAAAAATAAATTAATTGGCTTAACGTACTTAACGTACATAAAATACAAACCTACAGGCATGCTAAATTGCTTCAGTCATGTTCAACTCTGTGTAACCCCATGGCTTCAGTCATGTTCAACTCTGTGTGACCTACCAGGCTCCTCTGTCCATGGGATTCTCCAGGCAAGAACTCTGGAGTGGGTTGCTGTGCCTTTCTCCAGGGAATCTTCCCAACCCAGGGATTGAACCTGCATCTCTTACATCTTCTGCATTGGCAGGCAGGTTCTTAACCACTAGCGCCACCAAACTTGGCTACCCAGATAAACATATCTGCTTAGAACTTCACATTTCCACTTACTTAATGCAAGCTTGGAGAAGAAAATGTCAACACCCTCGGGTATTCTTGCCAGGAAAATCTCATGGACAGAGGAGCTTGGTGGGCTACAGTCCATGGGGTCACAAAGAGTCAGCATGGCTGAGCACACACACACACAATACAAGGTTAGTGAGATGAGGACAAGGAACACTGCTGGTATTTTGTAAATGAAGGAGAGAAAACCTAACATTATGTATTGACTCATCCCTTAAACCCAGGGTCAAGAATAATGCCCTGATTCGTTTTGTTCAATATTTTTTCTACTCCGTATATTAGTCTATACATATTATCAGTAGGTTATGAACTTGGCTTTGGTTTCACTGACATGAAAATATGTTTACATGTGGCTCTCAGACTTCCTTAAAATTTATACTGCTTTAAATCAAATAAAAGTGACCAATGAGTCAAACGAAGATAATTATATCCAAATGTTAAGAAGCCATGATTCTATTGTCATTATCATTCCTGATGAAATTTATCTAGACGGAAAAGGTAGAACAGTTGAGGGAAAGGCCAAGTGTGCTACTTTGGATAGTGTTTCAATAACAGTGCACAGGCCCTGTTTCTTCAAAGTGTAATTTATGTGTAGCATGTTTAGTGTCACAACTGTATTTTAAGGTTTAGCTTTATATTCTTTCATGACTCATTTATTATACATAAATCTATTTCAATAATTATGACAAAATAATGCTATATTTGCATCTATTGTTTCAACTTGGGAGTTAACATCTCTGATTAACAGAAATCTAGGTTTTAACATGCCTTACAGTCAATTCTGATGCAATCAAAGCCATGAGCACTACTGACTTAGGGTGTAGGGTAAAACTTTGGAGCAAAGGGCTCCTGTAACCCAGTGGGTCAAAGATAATAGATATTTGTTTTTCCTTCAAACAGGAGTCTAGGTGCAGGAGGGCAGTACATATTAGACCGTGGTACCACTATTACAGAAGATATTGTTCAGAGACCCAGCTGTTGTCATTCTAAGCCTGTTGGAAGCTCACTCTCAAACATGCATGTATATTTCAGCTTGGGGAAATAGGAAAGAGAATATGGAACTATTAGCGCAGGTGATGGTTACAGCTCAAAAGATAAACTTCCAGACCATGGTGGACTTACCACCTGAATCTGTTTAATAATCACATGAAGGCCCAAACAGTCCTGTTCACAAGGTAGATTTCTTCTAAGAGGATCTTTAAGGACTCTTCCATGTAAGTTCATTATTTTCAACATGTGAATTCCAGGCTTGTCCTGCTTCTCTTCCTCCATCTTGTTGTGGGTGAAATGACCATGAAAGAGCAATTTGGCTATTACTAACGGGACATGGAAGTGGCATGAATCGTTTCCATCACATCCAGGCTCCAGAATGCATGGCCATGGAGAGGAGGAACGGAAATGTGCTCACTGACCATGTATAACATGTATGCCAACTAGAGTGTAATTTTATCTTTTAAGTGGTAATCAATAAATTTCTTCCCTTATTTCTTATTGACTTAGTCTTTCTTTGATTCAACAAGTTATTATTTAGTAAAAGCCTTCTGATTTAGTACTCTAGAATTTCAAAGAAAGCATTTACTAAAACATTGCATAGGTTTAGGTAAGTGGTTTGCTTTTATTGGGAACATGGCAGATGTCAGTCTACATAAATTTCTATATGATTGGTTAGCAACTGTCTCTCTGTATGTCTAAGAAGCATCATAGCACTTACTGAAGAATTCATCCTTCATTTGTATGAAGGATGCTCTGCTTTATATGAATAGTATGCTCTCAAAGGAAACTGTCTCTAGAAAAAAAGAAAAATAACCTAATATTTAACTAGAATTAAGCACTATATTTTCACATACAGTAGCTAATTTAATGGTGTCATTGGTAGTAAGGGTGTTTCTCTAAGGAAGGGCTGGAAAAGCAGAAAATAAAAAGGAGGCCAAATTCAAAAAAACTGTGGTGCTGGAAAAGACTTTTGAGAGTCCCTTGAACAGCAAGGAGATCAAACTAGTCAATCCCAAAGGAAATCAACCCTGAAAGTTCATTGGAAGGACTGATGCTGAAGCTGAAGTACCAGTGCTTTGGCCACCTGATGCAAAGAGCCGACTTACTGGAAAAAACCCTGATGCTTGCAGAGACTGAGGGCAGGAGAAGAAGGGGGTGACCGAGGATGCACTGGTTAGATAGCACCACTGACTCAAGGACATGAATTTGAGCAAACTTGGGGAAATGGTGAAAGACAGGGGAACATGGCATGCTGCAGTCCATGGGGTTGCAAAGAGTTGGACACAACTTAGCAACTGAACAACAGCAATGAAGGGCAAAATGTAAAACTAGGGAGAAGGAGAGGATAATTCATGGAGGATGTGAGTCCAGGAAGACAGGTCATTGAATTAAGGAGAATCCTTGGAAAAACTACGGAGCTGAAAAGAATATCACAGTGAAATCACAGGAAACTCAAATAGGTCCTGATTCACATCCAATAATTCTATTCTGTTTTTCTGGCTAGCTCTTTTATGCTTGTTTCCCTATTTTCAGCAAGGGGTCTTACACACATTTTCCAAGACATTAGACAGAGAGGAGCTTCATAGTTCTGATGTGACTGAAACCATCCTTTCCATCTTATTTAGTAAAATAGAGAAAGCATCTGTTCCAGCAAAATGCAATTCTTCCCATATGTTCACTCAGCCCAGACCCTTCTGTTCTTAGAAATGTCACTTCATAGGTTTGCACCCCTTTCCTCATATGTCATCAAAGTGATTCTCTCTAAAGGGTAATCTCATTACAATACAATGACTCTCAGCACCTCCAGCCATCACTGCTTATGGAGCCAGGCACCCAGGACTGGCTGGTCCTCAGGTTTTTCATTTAAACTGGAAAGCATCACTTGTAGCAAATCACAATCAAGTTAATCTCCAGCTTACAACAGTCACCGTTCTTTGAGAAAGGTCCCAACTACAGAGATGAGTCTGAAGGTAATGATGTACAAAGTCCTTGCACCTGAACCCTGACCTCTGTCCATGTCCTGGGGGTGGACAACTGATCAACGCTGGACCAAGTTTGGAAACTTGAACGGAGACACAGAAGCTGGTTGAAGCTGTTACCTTAATTGTCCTGTGATATTCACCAGCTACTGAGGGCTCCAGGGACCACAGCGGGAATGGGGGTGAGGTTCCCGGCTGCTTCCAGGTCTGGATCTGGCCAGTGCACAGCAGGGGCTCTGGAGATCTGTGGGACACAGTCCTCAGCTTGTCCTGGGCCCCCAGCTCATCTGCTCGCCCCGAGGCCAGAGGGCCTGGAGCGCCAAGGAAGAAGGCCCAGGCCCACCTCTCGCCGCACTCTTCAGAGAGGATCACCTTTAGGCTGATCATTGGCAGAACAGGAGGAATTTTAACCACCAGGCTAATGGTATGGCAGAAGGTGAAGAGGAACTAAAAAGCCTCTTGATGAAAGTGAAAGTGGAGAGTGAAAAAGTTGGCTTAAAGCTCAACATTCAGAAAACGAAGATCATGGCATCTGGGCCCCATCACTTCATGGGAAATAGATGGGGAAACAGTGGAAACAGTGTCAGACTTTATTTTGGGGGACTCCAAAATCACTGCAGATGGTGATTGCAACCATGAAATTCAAAGATGCTTACTCTTTGGGAGAAAAGTTATGACCAACCTAGATAGCATATTGAAAAGCAGAGATATTACTTTGCCAGGAAAGGTCAGTCTAGTCAAGGCTGTGGTTTTTCCTGTGGTCATGTATGGATGTGAGAGTTGGACTGTGAAGAAGGCAGAGAGCTGAAGAATTGATGCTTTTGAACTGTGGTGTTGGAGAAGACTCTTGAGAGTCTCTTGGACTGCAAGAAGATCCAACCAGTCCATTCTGAAGGAGATCAGCCCTGGGATTTCTTTGAAGGGAATGATGCTGAAGCTGAAACTCCAGTACTTTGGCCACCTCATGTGAAGAGCTGACTCACTGGAAAAAACTCTGATGCTGGGAGGGATTGGGGGCAGGAGGAGAAGGAGACGACAGATGATGAGATGGCTGGATGGCATCACTGACTCGATGGACACGAGTCTGAGTGAACTCCAGGAGTTTGTGATGGACAGGGAGGCCTGGCGTGCTGCGATTCATGGGGTTGCAAAGAGTTGGACAGGACTGATCGACTGAACTGTACTGAATGGTTTCGCAACAACAGCTGCGCGCCTGCGGTGTTACAGTTTCATCTCACAAACGCGTCCAGCGTCTGCGCGGTCACCAGGCTGATGTCCTCATGTGCTGTTGGCCTGCGCTCCACACCCTTTCACGCTTCATCTTGTACCAGCCAGCTTACTGCTTCTCCATCCACTGAAACCATCCTGTCTGCTGTCACAAAGGACCTCTGTGTTGGCTGCTCCACAGGTATGTAGTTTTTTATCCCCTCACTTTACTCAGTGTTTCAGAGATGTTTAATGCAATGGTTGATTCTCCTTTTGTCAAATGAGCTGCTGCTGCTGCTGCTGCTAAGTCGCTTCAGTCGTGTCTGACTCTGTGCGACCCCATAGACGGCAGCCCACCAGGCTCCCCTGTCCCTGGGATTCTCCAGGCAAGAACACTGGAGTGGGGTGCCATTGAGCTACTATTGTTTAAATCTCTTGATTGTTTCCTCATTCATCTGTTTCTTCTTTTCTAGTTTTTTTCTATCCTGTCTACATAGTTCTTAAATATGGTGCTTTGAATGACCTCCCTTTTCCTCACTGGATTTCAAATGAATTTAAAAAAAAAATTGAGTTAAGCATATGGGAATAATATATATATAGTATTTATAATGAGTTGACGTTAAGATTGTGGCTTATGTATGTGGGCTAATGGTCTTCCTAATAAGAGACCCTAGATATGGACTGAGTCACTCAGACAGTAACAGCTTAGAACGTTTCTGCCGGGCTCTTTGTGGAAGCTGGCTCCCAAGAAAAAAGGGAGGAAAGAACAGAGCTAAGCTTGTGCTGTGCTGTGCTTAGTTGCTCAGTCCTGTCCGACTCTTTGTGACCACATGGACTGTAGGCTGCCAGGCTCCTCTATCCATGGGATTCTCCAGGAAACAATACTGAGGTGAGTTGCCACGCCCTTCTCCAGGATATCTTTCCAATCCAGGGATCAAACCCAAAACTCCCACAAGCATTGCAGGCAGATTATTTTCCATCTGGGCCACCAGGGAAGCCCATGAATACTAGAGTGGGTAGCCTATCCATTCTCCAGGGGATCTTCCCAACCCAGGAATAGAACTAGGGTCTCCTGCATTGGAGGCAGATTCTTTACCAGGTGAGGTATGAAGCCCAGACTATGCCATTGTAGGAGAAATAAAGAGAACCCAGCAGTCCTCTGTTTCCTCACTGGGAAAGGAAACATTGCAGATGTGTGTGAATGGGTACAAGCAATCCACAAAAGCACTGGAACTCTGGAGGCAGATTATAAACACTCTGAGTCAAGTATGTGACAAGTCCATAAAGAGATGAGAGAAGACACCTTACTGCATGCTTGCTTTCCTCTTCTACCCCTTATAGGCTGACCCATATGGTTACTTGTTTATGATTTGCTTAAAGTACAAAGAAAAGTCCTTGAGTACAGCATCTTCATTTTGTTCAATCTGTATCCCAGTGTCTACTATAATAACCAGAATTTAAGAGGCATTGTTGAGTGAATGAATAAATGTACAAGACAAATATACAAAAATGTTGTATCACTTCCATTGTTGGAAGAGATTACTGCTCTGTAGGCTTCAAGGAGATAGAATCTGAGTTGAACTATAAAGAATACAATTATCTTAAGTAAGATAGTGAGAAGAGTATGACCAGAAGTAAAGTTAAAAACAAAATATCACAAGGCATTTTTGGGTCTGTGATATTTATTAGCATTGACATTACATGAACCTCTTCTATTTACTGCTGTAGAATAAAGGAACATCATAAAATAAATAAATGGAAGAATAAAATTACACATTTAATTTTTAAATTTATTTTCCCACTGAAATGCTCAGAGGTTACTGACTCTAATATTTAATTTTATAAACTTCTGTGTTTAGAGAGGACTGTATGGTGGATGGGGGTGTGTGGGTACACCACTCATGTATATACATGAGTGTATATATACATATATAACAATCCCTACAAATAATTAATATTTTAGTAGTACATGATTATTAAAAACATGAGCATTCCCAAGTGGCTCAAGTGATAAAGAACCCACCTGCCAATTCAGGAGATGCAAGCAGGAGATGTGGGTCAGGAAAATCATTTGGAGAAGGAAATGACAACCTACTCCAGTACTTGCCTGTGAAATATCATGCCAGAGGAGCTTGACAGGCTACAGTCCATGGGTAGAAAAAGAATCGGCCATGACTGAGCAACTGAGCACAGTAAAAAATATATAGATCATAATCTTTAAAATGCTTTTTTTTTCTTATCTAACTTACTTCCAAATATTACAAATGCTTATTGCCTAAATTTTCCCCAAACTGATATATTGACAAAGACATTTTTTTCCTCCAGTTGCTAGAGTCTATATACTCTGTTTTTGAACTGTGGTGTTGGAGAAGACTCTTGAGAGTCCCTTGGACTGCAAGGAGATCCAATCAGTCAATGCTAAAATCAGTCCTAAATATTCGTTGGAAGGACTAATGCTGAAGCTGAAACTCCAATACTTTGGCCACCTGATGCAAAGAACTGACTCATTTGAAAAGACCCTGATGCTGGGAAAGAGTGAAGGCAGGGGGAGAAGGGGATGACAGAGAATGAAATGGCTGGATGGCATCACCAGCTCGATGGACATGAGTATGAGCAAGCTCCAAGAGTTGGTGATAAACAGGGAAGCCTGTTGTGCTGCAGTCCATGGGGTCACAAAGAGTCGGGCACGACTGAGCAACTGGACAGGTATATTCTGTTTAGCTTACTCAAGAGTTCTTTTACTCTTGTACCTATTTTTTTGTTGTTGTTGTTTTTGTTTTTTTAGTTTTCTGTGTTCAGATGCATCCTATAAGTAATCACATGCTATTTTATTTTCTGGGGGTTCTGTTAATTGCAGTATATAGCATTATAGCCTGAAAAATAATATATAAAAAGCATCTGTGCTTATTTGCTCTAAGATGCTTCACTGAAAGACTAATATTGGAATATATTCTAGTATTCCTTTTCTTCAGGATCAAAATTTCAAGACTGGTGCAATCAACAATAGCAGAGATAAGATTCCTGCTGTTTTTCACTAGGGAGTTCAATAATCTTCTGATTCTGTTCCTATAATATCACACAAAATTGCTCATAACAGGTAATAGAAGGTATCAAAAGAACAGATTATGAAGTGATGGCTTTCTCAGATCTATAGACTGTTTCTGATTTTTAATTCTGTATTTTATCCATATTGATTGGAACATGTGAATAGTACATACTGGACTGAACAGCTCAGCCTATAAATGAAATTATAATTGTTTTAAGTTAGCCTACACATTTTGAAGCTTTTAACAGTAATTTAAGGCCTGAATTGTATGTGGCTTTTTGTATAGAACTTAGCCAAAAGACTCAGAAAGCTCAATTTCATCGCTCCTCTGTATGAAAAACATTTTAGCAAACTACAGAACTGTGTGCATTTACAACCATCATATTTTGGCTGAAAACACTTTTTAAAAATCCACACCATTTGCTGCCCTCTGAAGATTTTGTCTGCCCTAGACAATGAGCAAGATCCAATGGGGCAGGGGGGTGGGGGAGGGCAGTAGGCCAAGCATATTTTATCGTTGCCTGATGTGAAACTGTGGCAAAAAGAATGTTTTATAACTCTGAACTTTGAAAAATTATGTCTAACTGTACTTCCATTATCCTCAGACATGCATGATCATTTAGATAATATTGTTTACGTGGATTTTCTAATAAAGGGCACATATACTTCTACCACACATGGATGTATTAAGCATACTTTTTTTTGAGGTCAAGATAAAAATGTCTCTTGGGAATATTATTTTCATTCAGAAACTGAAGAAAGAGTAGCTACAAAAGTCAATGCACATTAGGAAGTGACAATACTATCTCTGAAAAGAAAATTTATTTACATGTTTCTGTGCATAGGGTATTTCTGTGCAGTCTTAAAAATGGTCACAAGAATCTAATCACAGATCACAAGATCTAATTGCAGATCACAAGAAGCTAATGTGTTGCTATCTATTTTTATTTACTATATTAGATATTAGTATAGACATAGAATAGATGTATATTTTATTCCAAAAATATATAATAAATATATTTGTTTAAAAGTGCCAAGGAAATGGCAATCCACTCCAGTGTTATTGCCTGGAGAATCCCAGGGATGGGGGAGCCTGATGGGCTGCTATCTATGGGGTTGCACAGAGTCAGACACAACTGAAGCAACTTAGCAGCAGCAGCCAATAATTAACCTTTTACAGGTTAGCATATTTTTATAAAAAGACCTATAATTTCCAAATCTGAAATATAAAAACAGTGAGAAAAGTGGCATTGTTTTACATTTTTGAAAATCTGCTCTTTGTCTATCTCACTAATTAGATAATAACTGGATTTATGTATCAGATTCTTCATTCAGTCTATTGAAATATATTGTTTTCCTTGAAGGAAATGAATAAGCTTGCTTCATTCAGTTTAGTTGGAAGACAGTGGTGTTTTAAAAGTCTTTTCAGATGGTGATGGATATATTTCTCTGATATGATACCAACACTAAATAATTATTAATTTTGTAATAGTTGCTTGCAAAGTAGATTCTGTAATAATGTCAGTAGATTCTTTGTTTTCTCTTATATTAAAAACCCACTTTGAACGGGTCTCTCATGTATGCATGATTTTGCACCTTCATGTATTGGCTGTTAAGAAGGTAGTGATTATGTCTGATATTGACATATTTCATTATACAATATACAAACTCACTATCAGTTTCATCAGTTTTTCAGTGAAGCTGGGATGCTGATACAAGTTTTCCAAAGTGCTAATTTTTCTTTTAAAGTTGAATTGTATTATTAGCAATGTGGTATAAATGCCTAGCATTTTTAATAGCAATATAACTTATAATTAAGCTTTTGATTGCTAAGGCATCAATTTTAGTGGCATTTACCTTGAATAAACATATAGCCAGCTGCATGACATGGCTACTGACAGAACACCTAGATAAGGAACCAGGCTGTCCCACCCAAGAAAGTCTCTTTTTAAAAAAAGCCCTGAAATTGCCATGATGAGTGAAGTAAATCAGACAAAGGAAGACAAATGCCATATGATATCACTTATATGTGGAATCTAAAAGATATGGTACAAATGAACTTATTTACCAAACAGAAATAGAGTCACAGATGCAGAAAACCAACTTATGGTTGCCAAGGGAGAAGCAAGCAGAGAAGGGAAACAATACATTGGGATACTGGGATTGACATATACACACTACTATATATAAACTGCATAACTTATGAGAACCTACTGTATACCACAGGGAACTGTAGTCAGTGCTCTGTAATGACCTATATGGGGAAAGAGATTAAAAAAGAGTTTTGTCCTTAAGTCAGTCAGTCATGTCCAACTCTTTGTGACCCCATGGACCGAAGCACACCAGGCTTCCTTGTCCATCACCAACTCCCGGGGCTTATTCAAACTCATGTCCATTAAGTCAGTGATGCCATCTATCTTATCCTGTGTCATCCCCTTCTTCTCCCACCTTCAGTCTTTCCCAGCATCAGATTCTTTTCAAATAAGTCAGTTCTTTGCATCAGGTGGCCAAAGTATTGAGCATAAGCAAAGTAATAGCATAAGACTATTCAGCATTAGTCTTTCCAATGAATATTCAAGACTGATTTCCTTTAGGATGGACTGTTTGGATCTCCTTGCAGTCCAAGGGACTCTCAAGAGTCTCCAACACCACAGTTCAAAAGCATCAATTATTCAGCACTCAGCTTTCTTTATAGTTCAACTCTCACATCCATACATGACTACTGGAAAAACCATAGATTTGACTAGATGGACTGCTGTTGCAAAGTAATGTCTCTGCTTTTTAATAAGCTGTCTATGTTTGTCATAGCTTTTCTTTTTTTTTTTTTAATTTTTATTTTTACTTTACAATACTGTATTGGTTTTGCCATACATTGACATGAATCCACCACGGGTGTACATGCGTTCCCAAACATGAACCCCCCTCCCACCTCCCTCCCCATAACATCTCTCTGGGTCATCCCCGTACACCACCCCCGTGCTGTATCCTGCATCGGACATAGACTGGCGATTCAATTCTTACATGATAGTATACATGTTTCAATGCCATTCTCCCAAATCATCCCACCTTCCAAGGGGAAATTGTCTTTGAATTTCATAGTTGCAGTCACCATCTCCAGTGATTTTGGAGCCCCCCCAACAAAAAGTCTGTCGCTGTTTCCATTGTTTCCCTATCTATTTGCCATGAAGTGATAGGATTGGATGCCATGATCTTAGGTTTCTGAATGTTGAGTTTTAAGCTAACTTTTTCACTCTCCTCTTTCACTTTCATCAAGAGGCTCTTCAGCCCCTCCATTGCTCTCTGCCATAAGGGTGGTGTCATCTGCATATCTGAGGTTATTGATATTTCTCCCGGTAATCTTGATTCCAGTTTGTGCTTCATCCAGCCTGGCCTTTCACATGATGTACTCTGCATATAAGTTAAATAAGCAGGGTGACACTATACAGACTTGATGTACTCCTTTCCCTATTTGGAGCCAGTCTGTTCCATGTCCACTTCTAACTGTTGCTTCCTGACCTGCATATAGGTTTCTCAAGAGGCAGATCAGGTGGTCTGGTATTCCCATCTCTTTCAGAATTTTCCAGTTTTGTGTCATCTTCATAGTCAAAGGCTTTGGTGTAGTCAGTAAAGGAGTAGATGTTTCTCTGGAATTATCTTGCTTTTTTGATGGTCCAGTGGTGGTTGGCAATTTGATCTCTGGTTCCTTGCCTTTTCTATATGCAGCTTGAACATCTGGAAGTTCACGGTTCCCCTATTGTTGAACCCTGGCTTGGAGAATTTTGAGTAACTGAGTCACTTTTGTTGTACCATCTGAAACTAACACAATGTTGTCATACAAGTCATTGACAACAATCAACTATTCTGCGATCCAATAAAATTTAAAAAAAAATTTTTTTTTAGGCCCTGGTTGATATACATACCTGACACCTTTTCCTGTTCCTCAACCTATTTTCCACTCTTAAGCTTTAAAGTCACCAATAAGGAGTAAGCCCTCAAAATCCTAGGCACCCCACCCTCAGAATGCTAAAAGGAGCCCAAGCCCAAACTCCATCTCTGAGTGTCAGGGTACAGAGACTGAATTCAGCTTTGTAACTAATGCTAAAGCCCTAGCATGTTTCAAGTTGGTCAAGAGGCTAGACTAACAAGTTGTGAGTTAACAATGGCTGAGAAGGAGTAGATGAAGTTACGGAAATAACAAGATGATCAGATTGTGTAAGGCTTTATAGAGCATCATACAGATGTTTTCTCTTTTTGTTGTTGTTTGATCACTAAGTCTTGTTTGACAATTTTTTTACCTTCTCTTTTATTAAATACAGACACATTACAGGATTTTGAGGAGAGAAGTTGTATAGCTTAATTTAAACTTTGAAAGGATCAGTCTAATTATAGAATTTAAGAATAAGAGAAAGCATGAGCAAATACACATCCATGATTTAGGAGACTATTATGGTAATTCAGATGAGATATCATGGTGATTTGGCCTGTTCTTGTAGCAGATACTCAGTTGTGTCTGAGTCTTTACAAACCCAAGGACTGTAGTCTCCCAGGCTCCTCTGCCCAGAGTTTTCCAGGCAAGAATACTGGGGTAGGCTACCATTTCCTACTCTAGAGGATCTTCCTGACCTAGGGATTGAACCCACATCTTTTGCATCTCCTGCATTGGCAGGCAGGTTCTTTACCACTAAGCTACCTGGGAAGTCCCAGTAGCAGATAGCTTGATAGGATGAAGTGATTAAATGGTGGGTATATTCAGAAGACAGATCTCTCAGGAGTTTCTAATCAACTGAATGGATGCTGTGAGAAAAAGACTTGTCTAGAAGGACTCTAGATTTCTTTACCTGAATTTATGAATTAACAACATTGCCATTAATGATAATGGTTGCCACTTTAGCTAAGTTTGAGCACTATCGGTTTAGCTTTTAAACAGGACATTTGAGATATCTTTTAGATTCATAGCATCAGATACTAAGTATATAGTTGAATGGGATATATTAGACTGGTTGAGGGGCGAATTGATGCTAGAGATAAGGAGTTCCTCATCGTTACTGTGTGTAGATTTAGAAGAGAAGGAAAATACGTACTTAACTTTAGACCCTTCTCATATTAGGAAGATGGGCAAAAGAGGAAGAAGTAAAGACACCAGAAGAAGCAAACAGTGAAGTAGGGGTTCATTCAAAGAATTCTGAGTTCTTTAGGTCAAGTGGAAAATACTAGGGCTGATTTCCTGTATCAAATCCTGTTGACAGTAAGATGAGAACTGATTTCATTGAATTTACATGAAAAACAATGGCGGACATCATAAAAAGTTCTTGGGTGGTAATGTGGGCAAAATCCTGATTACACTGGTTCAAGAGAGAATAGGATCCTTAACATTAAGCTTAAAATCTTAGAATAGGGAGAACAGTTTGAAACAAAATACGATAGGGCCCTTTAAAACAATCTATTAATTTCCTTCAATATCATATATAGTTTTGTTGTAAATCAAGGCTTGTTGTTGTTGTTCAGTGGCTGAGTTGTGTCCAACTTTTTGTGACTCCATGGACTGCAGCATGGCAGGCTCCTCTGTCCTTCACTGTCTCCTGGAGCTTGCTCAAACTCATGTTCATTGAGATGGTGATCCTATCCAACCATTTCATCCTCTGCTTCCCTCTTCTCCTTTTGCCTTCAGTACTAAGTCAGAACCAATGTAGGATTGTGTGTTCTATTTAAAATCTTATTAATAAGATCAGAGGACAAATATAGCATGTTTAAACAGGCATTTAACTCTCACAATATTATGGAAACTATAGTTTATCAACACTCTTAAGGACATGGTAGAAAACTATGTTATCATTATTGAAAAAGATGCTAGTTTTTCAGCATTTTTAACTTTCCTCTGTGTCAGGGGAAAGTCTTGTGTAACACATAAGCAGAGGGAGCATACATAATCAGTTTCATTCAGATAATTTTGTTTTTCTTAATCTATATGATAAATACAGAGAAATCAGTAGAGTCCCACTAATTATATTTCTGTTTGCATTAATCACATTAAAGAGAGATCATGCAGTTCATACTGGGATATCACAGTTAACATCTGCTTTCTTCCTTAATATGTAAAAATTACTTAAGTTTCACTAGTTTTTAATATTTTTAAAACTTTTAATTTATTAAGTAAATTTTTTTTTTGAAGCTGTGACTATCCTAAGTACTTTTCCAGAAAGTGGATGAAAGTGAAAAAAGAAAGCTGCTAAAAAATTTGTACTTACTATATGCTGCTGCTAAGTCACTTCAGTCATGTCCGACTCTGTGCGACCCGATAGATGGCAGCCCACCAGACTCTCCCGTCCCTGGGATTCTCTAGGCTAGAACACTGGAGTGGGTTGCCATTTCCTTCTCCAATGCATGAAAGTGAAAAGTGAAAGTGAAGTCGCTCAGTCGTGTCCGACTCTGTGCGACACCATAGACGGCAGCCCAGCAGGCTCCTCCATCCACGGGATTTTCCAAGCAAGAGTACTGGAGTGGGGTGCCATTGCCTTCTCCGTGTATTTGCTATATATGTTGCTTAAAAATAAGAGGTCATGGAAGACTGCAGTTAAAGGGCAAACATTTAGCAAAACCAAAATGCTAAGTTGAAAGCATTTGGCAAGTTCTTCTCTGTGCTGTACCCAGGAAACATGATCGATCACAACAGTTTTTTTGTTTTATTTATTTATTTTTTTTCCCAAATTGGCTTAAACTCGAGTAAAAAAGTATTTAATATTTTTTGGTAGCAGTTGTAACATCTGTAGTTCCCATTTCTGCTCCTCATGTACTGTGACCATCCCAGAATGAAAAAACTAAACTTTTGCCTTGACTGTACAGCCAATGAGATATGAAATGATATGGAAACTCAGAGAACAGAACCCTGGGGAATGAAGGACTAGGCTTGAAAAATATCTTGAAATCACCTACCTCTAAGAGATTAAGCGAAAGGAAGTGCAAGAAATATTTATAAGAAGTTAGTAGGGAAATATGTCTATTTAGGTTTTCCTCAGCATCAATTTTTGATTGGGTTATTTGCTTTTTTGATTTTGAGCTCCATGAGCTGTTTGTATATTTTGGAGGTTTATCCTTTGTTGCTTTGTTAGTAAATATTTTCTGCCATTCTGAGGGTTATCTTTTCATCTTGATTACCTATTTCTGAGATAACAATAGAGACAGATGAAGAGACTGGAAATCTGGACACAGAGGGGTTAGGAGGGGAAAGTGGGACGAATTGGGAGATTGGAATTAACATACACACACACACACACACACACACGTGTGTAAAATAGATAGCTATTGGGAACATGTTATAAAGCACAAGGGGCTCAGCTTGGTGCTCTGTGGTGACCTAGAGATGTGGATTGGGGTTGGGGTGGGAGGGAGGCTCAGGAGGAAATGGATAAAAGTATGCATATGGTTGATTCATTTCATTGTACAGAAGAAACTAACACAACATTTTAAAGCACTTACATTCCCATAAAAAAAGAAGTCAGTAGGGGACTCGGTGAATCAAAAATAAGCAGTAGAAAAAGAAACTGAGTGCATATTACTATCTTATATCTTAGACATGGAATTAATAAAATAAATACAGACAATTTAGAAAACATAAACAAGTATGACTGATAGAACATAAATTAAGATAGTAGGTATAAGTCTAAGAGTCAGTAAATATAGTAAACATGAATGTGTTAAATTTCTGTTGTGAAAGGCAAAGAGGTTTATTGAAATGAATTCAACCATATGCATTTTTGCAAATGATTCACTAAATTACATTAATAGTTATAGAGAAAAATTGAAAATGAAGTGAAGTGAAGTCGCTCAGTCGTGTACGACTCTTTGCGACCCTGTGGACTGTAGCCCACCAGGCTCCTCCGTCCATGGGATTCTCCAGGCAAGAATACTGGAGTGGGGTGCCATTTCCTTCTCCAGGGGATCTTCCTGACCCAGGGATCGAACCCAGGTCTCCCGCATTGTGGGCAGACACTTTAACCTCTGAGCCACAAGGGAGACAAGGATTGCAAAAGATTCCAGGCTAAGGCTAGCAGAAAGCAAGCAGCTATATTAATATTGTCAGAGAAGAGAAAATTTAAGAAAAAACTTTAATATAACAGAGAAGGACAGTTCAGATTATTGTTATAAACTAAATCCTTGTGTTATCAAGTTCAGATGTAGAAACTCATATCCCCTGTATGATGGTATTTGGAGATGAGACTACTAGGAGGTAATTAGGGTTGATGAGTTCATGAAGGTGGGACCCTTGTAGGTCTTAGAGTTAGTTCCTTTATAAGAAGAAACCCCAGAGAGTATGGTCTTTGTCCTCACATACAAAGGAGGAGTTATATTACCACATATGATAACAGCAATTGCCTCCAAGCCAAGAGAAGAGGCCTCAGAATGAACCCTACCTTGCTGGCACTTGGATCTTGGACTTGCCAGTCTCTAGAAGAGTGAAAGATAAATTTCTGTTGTTTAATCAGCCTGTGCATGTGTGCATACTAAGTTGCTTCAGTCATGTCTGACTCTCTGCCACCTTATGGACCATAGCCCCATAGCCTGCCAGGCTCCTCTGTCCATCAGATTGTCCAGGCAAGAATTCTGGAGTGGGTTGCCATGTCCTCCTACATGGGATCTTCCTGACCCAGAAATCAAACCTACGTTTCTTATGTCTCCTGAATTGGCAGACAGGTTCTTTACCATTAGTGCTACCTGTAAAGCCCTTTAATCTGCCCAGTTCATGGTATTTTATTATGATAGGTCAAATAAACTAAGACAGTTATTTTGAGATAAAATCTAAGAATTCACAATATTCATGAACCTTCATACATGTAGCTCTATATGTAATATAACAATAAAAATTACTATAAAATTGAAGACATTGAACTTTTTAGAGAAAAGACAGAGTAAAGAGTAACAAAAGAACAGGATAAAGAACTTTGATTGATACAACTGAAAATGTTGACCTAATGAATGTATATGGAGCCATACACTCACAAGTCCAATATTTACACTCTTTTAAAAACTCTTTTATAAGCAGTAGTGGATAGTTTCCATGTACAAGGTCTTAAAAGAAATGTCAAGTAATTTTAAAACAAAAAGCCTAATTTTACTTAATACATTTTAAAAATGCAAAATGCCAGCCAAAATTATATTTCACTATTATTTAAAATAAAATACACTATTCTGAGTAATTATTGAACAAGAAGAAAATTAAAATTACTATTTTTAAGAATAGAAATACTACTGGTGATATGAGTAGCATAACAGGAAAATATGTAAATAAAAAAAGAAAATGTATAAAATTAGTATTTGGCTAATGTTAAAACAAGATTTATTCTATGAATAAAGAAAGGCAAAGAATATCCTCACAGGCAAAAAATAATAACTTTAAATAGAATAAAATATTCAGTATAGTTCAGTAAAACCCAATGTTGGTCTTTTGGGAAACAAACAAACAAACAAACAAAATACTGGCAAATGTGATAAGGTATACATAACCTTAGAAATAAAAAACAGTAAAGTCAAGTCATAGAGTAAATAAATAAAATTGTGAAAGCATATTATATATAACTTTATGTCAATAAATTAAAAATTGTAAATAATATAAATGCTTTTCTAGAGAAAAAAATAAATTCCATACAACGATTCTTATAAGTAATTGGTAAGGCAGACAATTTTTTTTTTTTCAAAGAACATACAACAATTTGATGATATTACTGGTGAGTGTTATCAAGCATTTCTCAAAAGGAATATAGAAAATGTTGGAATTCTGTCCACTCTAAGTTATATAGTTAGAATGGGTCAGCAGTTAACACAAAAAGAAAGTTATAGAGGGTTTTGGCTTGTTTTTGTTTTCTTTTATCCCTTTCTGAAGGTATCGTCAGCTGTTGTTTAGTCTCTAAGTTATATCCAACTCTTTTTCAAGCCTATGGACTATAGCCCATCAGGCTCTTCTGTCCATGGGATTATCCAGGCAAGCATACCAGAGTGGGTTGCCATGCCCTCCTCCAGGGGATCCTCCTGACCCTGGAATTGAACCTCTGTTGCCTGTGTTTGAGGAGGATTCTTTGCACACTGAGCCACCTCCAGACCTTTTAGGGGAAGGCATTTTGGATCTGTGGAAGAGAGTCAGCATCTATCAATTTTATATACTTCTGAAGTAATTCTGGATGTGTCCATATGGAAATAGTGCCTTATTTAAAATATATTGCTAATAAAAGCCAATCGCATTTACAATGCTTGATCTACATCTACACTATGCAGTCAGGACCCTGAGTTGGGAACACGACTTGTGAGAACCACAGTCTAATTCCCAACAAGGTGTGGTTTCTGTGTGTTGTTTGTAGTGGTTTTTGAAACCAAGAAATGTTTGCATTCATAATATTTTCTTTAACTTTTGAAGTAAGATATTCTTATAAGTATATAAACTGACTTTAATAGTAAGTAGTAATAAATCTGATCTATCAGACTACAGTTGCTCCATGAGTGGAGAGTTCTACTGAGGGCTGTGTCTCTTGAGGGAGAGGAAGAAACACAGCCGTTGTTGTTTAGTCAATTAGTCATGTCTAATTCTTTGCGTCTTTCCCATTCTGTTGTTTTCCTCTATTTTTTTGCATTGATCACTGAAGAAGGCTTCCTTATCTCTTCTTGCTATTCTTTGGAACTCTGCATTCGGATGCCTATATCTTTCCTTTTCTCCATGGCTTTTTGCCTCTCTTCTTTTCACAATTATTTGTAAGGCCTCCCCAGACAGCCATCTTGCTTGTTTACATTTCTTTTCCATGGGCATGGTCTTGATCCCTGTCTCCTGTACAATGTCACGAACCTCATTCCATAGTTCATCAGGCACTCTATGTATCAGATCTAGGCCCTTAAATCTATTTCTCACTTCCACTGTATAATCATAAGGGATTTGATTTAGGTCATACCTGAATGGTCTAGCGGTTTTCCCTACTTTCTTCAATTTGAGTCTGAATTTGGCAATCAGGAGTTCATGATCTGAGCCACAGTCAGGTCCTGGTCTGGTTTTTGTTGACTGTATAGAGCTTCTCCATCTTTGGCTGCAAAGAATATAATCAATCTGATTTCGGTGTTGACCATCTGGTGATGTCCATGTGTAGAGTCTTCTCTTGTGTTGTTGGAAGAGGGTTTTTACTATGACCAGTGGATTTTCTTGGCAAAACTCTATTTGTCTTGGCCCTGCTTCATTCTGTATTCCAAGGCCAAATTTGTCTGTTACTCCAGGTGTTTCATGACTTCCTACTTTTGCATTCCAGTCCCCTATAATGAAAATGACATCTTTGGGGGGTGTTATTTCTAAAAAGTCTTGTAGGTCTTCATAGAACTGTTCAACTTCAGCTTCTTCACCATTAGTGGTTGGGGCTTAGACTTGGATTACTATGATATTGAATGGTTTGCCTTGGAAATGAACAGAGACCATTCTGTCATTTTTGAGATTGCATCCAAGTACTGCATTTCAGACTCTTTTGTTGACCATAATGGTTACTCCATTTCTTCTGAGGGATTCCTGCCCACAGTATGGCTTGATAAAGGACAGAAATGGAACGGATCCAACAGAAGCAGAAAATATTAAGAAGAGGTGGCAAGAATACACAGAACTGAACAAAAAAGATCTTCACGACCAAGATAATCACAATGGTGTGACCACTCGCCTAGAGCCTGACATCCTGGAATGTGAAGTCAAGTGGGCCTTAGGAAGCATCACTATGAACAAAGCTAGTGGAGGTGATGAAATTCTAGTTGAGCTATTTCAAATCCTGAAAGATGATGCTGTGAAAGAACTGCACTCAATATGCCAGCAAATTTGGAAAACTCAGCAGTGGCCACAGGACTGGAAAAAGTCAGTTTTCATCCCAATCCCAAAGAAAGGCAATGCCAAAGAATGCTCAAATTACCGCACAATTGCACTCATTTCACATGCTAGTAAAGTAATGCTCAAAATTCTCCAAGCCAGGCTTCAGCAATATGTGAACCGTGAATTTCCTGATGTTCAAGCTGGTTTTAGAAAAGAGAGAGGAACCAGAGATCAAGTTGCCAACAACCACTGGATCATGGAAAAAGCAAGAGAATTCCAGGAAAATATCTATTTCTACTTTATTGACTATACCAAAGCCTTTGACTGTGTGGATCACAATAAACTGTGGAAAATTCTCAAAGAGATGGGGATACCAGACCGCCTGACCTGCCTCTTGAGGAATCTGTATGTAGGTCAGAAAGCAACAGTTAGAACTGGACATGGAACAACAGACTGAATCCAAACAGGAAAAGGAGTACATCAAGGCTATATGTTGTCACCCTGCTTGTTTAACTTCTATGCAGAGTACATAATCAGAAACGCTGGGCTGGAAGAAGCACATGCTGGAATTAAGATTGCTGGGAGAAGTATCAACAACCTCAGATATGCAGATGACACCACCCTTATGGCAGAAAGTGAAGAGGAACTAAAAAGCCTCTTGATGAAAATGAAAGAAGAGAGTGAAAAAGTTGGCTTAAAGATAAACATTCAAAAAACGAAGATCATGGCATCCAGTCCCATCACTTCATGGGAAATAGATGGGGAAACAGTGGAAACAGTGTCAGACTTTAAATTTTGGGGTCCCAAGATCACTGCAGATGATGACTGCAGCCATGAAATTCAAAGACGCTTACTCCTTGGAAGAAAAGTTATGATCAACCTAGATAACATATTAAAAAGCAGAGACATGACTTTGCCGACTGAGGTCCATCTAATCAAGGCTATGGTTTTTCCAATAATCATGTATGGATGTGAGAGTTGGACTGTGAAGAAGGCTGAGCGCCGAATAATTGATGCTTTTGAACTGTAGTGTTAGAGAAGACTCTTGAGAGTCCCTTGGACTGCAAGGAGATCCAACCAGTCCATTCTGAAGGAGATCAGCCCTGGGATTTCTTTGGAAGGAATGATGCTAAAGCTGAAACTCCAGTACTTTGGCCACTTCATGCGAAGAGTTGATTCATTGGAAAAGACTCTGATGCTGGGAGGGATTGGGGGCAGGAGGAAATGGGGACCACAGAGAATGAGATGGCTGAATGGCATCACTGACTCGATGGTCTTGAGTCTGAGTGAACTCCAGGAGTTTGGTGATGGACAGGGGGGCCTGGCATGCTGCGATTCATGAGGTTGCAAAGAGTCGGACATGACTGAACTGAACTGAACTGAACTGAACTGAACTGAACTGAACTCTTTGTGACCCCATCATCTGCAGCACGCCAGACTTCCCTGTCCTTCACCATTTCTCGGAGTTTGCCCAAGCTCATGTCAATTGAGTCGGTGGTGCTATCCAACCATCTAAGCCTCTGTTGTCCCCGTCTCCTGCCCTCAGTCATTTCCAGCATCAGGATCTTAGAGCAGGGGACTGTCTGATCCTCTGAAGTAGCAAATCATAAGATCGTGGGCTGCCTCTCACCCATAAACTGCTAAAATAAGAGTTAGACCTTTCGCATGAATAATGAAACTGTCTCTGAGAACCCTAGAATGTTTTTTGTTTGCTTTTTATATCAGTGGTATAAGCACCTTGTCATGCACTAGAAACTGCAAAACTGCACAACTGGAGAAGACTAATTTTGAGGAGGTAGTAACTATAATTCTATGGTTAGTTATGGAGATAATGGGTGTGAGGCAGGGCTTCTAAACTAAGAAACACTTAAAAAAAAAAAAGTTTCCTCTGTCTTTCTAAGTCAGACAAAAATTGACCTTCTAAGAAAGCCAGCACATAATGGAAAAAAGCAGTCCAAAGATACTTAGATATTTCAACAATGCTATATGGAACAGTTTCTGGTGACCTGTTTTAGCAAGATATTCAAAATAGCCTTTATGTTCTGCCATAGAATTTTCTGGTATTTCTATTTAGTACTTTTTACATGATGATTCTTAGTTTCTTAATACTGCTATGTAATTACTTTTCAGAAGCAAGACTGGGTATGTTTTCTCATTTCTATTGGGTTAATGTTCATCTTGGCAGTTACTATAATTGCATAGTGCTGAATTCAGGAATTCTGGATAGAAAAAATAAGATGGAAATAGATGAAGTGTTATTACAATTCACATACTAGTTTTCCTATAAATGACTTCACAAGTGAAACATTCCTCTCTCTCCAAAGGCTTCCAAAACACTACAAAAGGAATATGATCAAAAGCATTTTTTTTCAACTCAAGGCAAAACAAGTAGAGGAAAACTAAAACATAAAAGGAAAAAAGCACTCTCTGTCATTATACTTGCAAAAATGTTTCATTTCCCCTAAATATTGCATATATTTTCAGTAGTACATATTTTGCATGTTTAATGTTATTCAGTTACTGGACAATACTATTCTTAAGAATCCAATCCATTACATAGAAGAAGCCCTCTTCTGTTAAACTATTATGAATAAAAGACAAAAACAAACTTCTCTAATATATTAATTATTGTGATTGTATTTTTTAAAGAGATAATGTATTTTTTTTTTCTTAGAACAGCTTCATCTCAAAAGTGATGGGAGAGGGATTTATAAAAACTAATAATCTAGAAATGTAAATAGTTGATCAGACAGCAAAAGGAAAATAATAACATTTTCAAACAGTGTTAAAGCTTCCAGTAAGACTTTAATAGTAGCTGGGACCATTTGAGTAATCTTATTAAAGGAATGGGATTCCCTAGTTGCTCAGATGGTAAAGAATCTTCCTGCAGTGGGGGAGACCTGAGTTTGATCCCTGGGTCAGATAGATCCCCTGGAGGAGGATATGGCAACCCACTCCAGTATTCTTGCCTAGAGAATCCCATGGACAGAGGGGCTTAGTGGGCTACAGTCCATGGAATCACAAAGGAATAAGAAGGCTTAGTTTGTTATAAAATATTAATTATGTCACTCCTTTGTATTCAGCTAATATAAAAAAAAATTCAAGCATAAAAATGCAATGTCAATTACAATAAGGGCATAAATTTATAAGCTATACCCTATGAGTGAGCAAAATCTGATTTTTACGATTTTTGTTGACAGTTCAGGTGTCCATGTGGCCTTTGTGATAACTACATATGGTGAAATTTTAGGGCTATTCTTCCCAGTTTTCCATTTTGGTAATTTATCTGCTATAGTTTCCTTATATACCTATTTCATCACTCCAAAAGCAGTCCAGGCAATGGTTATCAAATAAACTCTAAGTACTTGATAAACTTTCAATTAATGTTCATTGAAGAAAGACTGAATAAATAATTCTATTTCAGACTTAACTTTTGAGTAAATATTTTTTTCATCAATGGATAAAAGAATACTTAGGAAATTTTACAGAACATATATTATTTTATGTATAATGCTTGGCTTTTATAATCATCTAAGATGATATATTTGTTACATTTCAGATTACATCATTTTAGCCAGGTTATGTACTATATAAAAGGGCAACCCCAGAAAAAGAAACATTGATTTTTACATTTGATAATTTTTTTTAAAAAATTATATTTTGAAATAATTATGAAATCATTGCAAGTTCAAGAAATAGGATGTCAATTACTCTGTAACATTTACCAAACATCTGCTAGTGATAACAACTTATAAAACTCTACTAAGTGTTCAGAGCTAAGAAAAATGTTAGTACTGTTAAAGAGGAAACTTTTTCCTCTACACTTGTAGGGTCTTTTAGCTGGTCTAATAATTAAATTGACATAAGACATTACAGGAGAAAAAAAATAATGTGATTTTGTGTATATGGAACCTCACATAAACTTGGAGAACTCAAGACAGTCAGGTGAAGAGGCTTGTGTGCCATCCTGAGCTAAAGGAGTAGGGGTGGGGGTCTGGGACTACAGAGGAGAGGAATACAATTTACAGGGAGATGTGAAGAGCCTGACAGAATCTGCGAAGAGCCTGTCAGAGTCTGACAGAATGTGGTCCACTGGAGAAGGGAATGGCAAACCAGGTCAGTATTCTTGCCTTGAGAACCCCGTGAATAGTATGAAAAAGCAAAATGATAGGACACTGAAAGAGGAACTCCCCAGGTCAGTAGGTGCCCAATATGCTGCTGGAGATCAGCGGAGAAAAAACTCTAGAAAGAATGAAGGGATGCAGCCAAAGCAAAAACAAAACCCATCAGTGGAAGTGACTGGTGATAGAAGCAAGGTCCAATGCTGTAAAGAGCAATATTGCCTAGGAACCTGGAATATCAGGTCCATGAATCAAAACAAATTGGAAGTGGTCAAACAGGAGATGGCAAGAGTGAACGTCGACATTCTAGGAATCCGTGAACTAAAATGGACTGGAATGGGTGAATTTAACTCAGATGACCATTATATCTACTACTGCGGGCAGGAATCCCTGAGAAGAAATGAGGTAGCCATCATGGTCAACAAAAGAGTCTGAAATGCAGTACTAGGATGCAGTCTCAAAAACAACAGAATGATCTCTGTTCGTTTCCAAGGCAAACCATTCAATATCACAGTAATCCAAATCTCTGCCTCAACCAGTAATGCTGAAGAAGCTGAAATTGAATGGTTCTATGAAGACTTACAAGAACTTTTCGAACTAATACCCAAAATAGATATCCTTTTCATTCTAGGGGACTGGAATGCAAAATAGGAAGTCAAGAAACACCTGGAGTAACAGGCAAATTTGGCCTTGGAATATAGAATGAAGCAGTGCCAAGACTAATAGAGTTTTGCCAAGAAAATGCACTGGTCATAGCAAACACCCTCTTCCAACAACACAAGAGAAGACTCTACACATGGACATCACCAGATGGTCAACACTGAAATCAGATTGATTATATTATTTGCAGCCAAAGATGGCAAAGCTCTATACAGTCAGCAAAAACAAGACCAGGAGCTGACTGTGGCTCAGATAATAAACTCCTTTTTGCCAAATTCAGACTTAAATTGAAAAAAGTAGGGAAAACCATTAGGACACACCTGTATGACCTAAATCAAATCCCTTATGATTATACAGTGGAAGTGAGAAAGGGATTTAAGGGACTAGACCTGATAGAGTGCCTGATGAACTATGGAATGAGATTCGTGACATTATACAGGAGACAAGGATCAAGACCATCCACATGGAAAAGAAACGCAAAAAAGAAAAATGGCTGTCTGGGTAGGCCTTACAAATAGCTGTGAAAAGAAGAGAAGTGAAAAGCAAAGGAAAAAAGGAAAGATATAACCATCTGAATCCAAAGTTCCAAAGAATAGCAAGAAGAGATAAGAAAGCCTTCCTCAGTGATCAATGCAAAGAAACAGAGGAAAACAACAGAATGGGAAAGACGAGAGATCTCTTCAAGAAAATTAGACTTACCAAGGGAACATTTCATGTAAAGATAGGTTCAGTAAAGGACAGAAATGGTCTGGACCTAAGAGAAGCAGAAGATATTAAGAGGTGGCAAGAACACACAAAAGAACGGTACAAAAAAAGATCTTCAAGACCAAGATAATCACAGTGGTGTGATCATTCACTTAGGGCCAGACATCCTGGAATGTGAAGTCAAGTGGGCCTTAGAAAGCATCACTACGAACAAAGCTAGTGGAAGTGATGGAATTCCAGTTGAATTATTTCAAATCCTGAAAGATGATTCTGTGAAAGAACTGCACTCAATATGCCAATAAATTTGGAAAACTCAGCAGTGGCCACAGGACTGGAAAAGGTCAGTTTCCATTCCAGTCCAAAAGAAAGGCAATGCCAAAGAATGTTCAAACTACTGCACAATTGCACTCATCTCACACGCTGGTAAAGTAATGCTAAAAATTCTCCAAGCCAGACTTCAGCAATACGTGAACCGCGAATTTCCAGATGTTCAAGCTGGATTTAGAAAAGGCAGAGGAACTAGAGATCAAATTGCCAACATCCACTGGATCATGGAAAAAGCAAGAGAGTTCCAGAAAAACAAAACAAAACAAAACAAAAACAAAAAACCAAACATCTATTTCTGCTTTATTGACTATACCAAAGCCTTTGACTGTGTGGATCACAATAAACTGTGGAAAATTCTCAAAGAGATGAGAATACCAGACCACCTGACCTGCCTCTTGAGAAATCTATATGCAGGTCAGGAAGTAACAGTTAGAACTGGACATGGAACAATGACTGGTTCCAAAGAGGAAAAGGAGTACGTCAAGGCTGTATATTGTCACCCTGCTTGTTTAACTTCTATGCAGAGTACATAATCAGAAACGCTGGGCTGGAAGAAGCACATGCTGGAATTAAGACTGCTGAGAGAAATATCAATAACCTCAAATATGCAGATGACACCACCCTCATGGCAGAAAGTGAAGAGGAAGTAAAAAGCCCCTTGATGAAAGTGAAAGAGGAGAGTGAAAAGTTTGGCTTAAAGATAAACATTCAGAAAATGAAAATCATGGCATCTGGTTCCATCACTTCATGCTAAATAGATGGGGAAAAAGTGGAAACAGTGTCAGACTTTATTTTGGGGAGCTCCAAAATCACTGCAGATGGTGATTGCAGCCATGAAATTAAAAGACGCTTACTCCTTGGAAGGAAAGTTATGACCAACCTAGATAGCATATTCAAAAACAGAGACAATACTTTGCTGACTAAGGTCCGTCTAGTTAAGGCTATGGTTTTTCCTGTGGTCATGTATGGATGTGAGTTGGACTGTGAAGAAAGCTGAGCACCGAAGAATTGATTTTTGAACTATGGTGTTGGAGAAGAGTCTTGAGAGTCCCTTGGACTGCAAGGAGATCCAACCAGTCCATTCTGAAGGAGATCAGCCCTGGGATTTCTTTGGAAGGAATGATGCTGAAAATGAAATTCCAGTACTTTGGCCACCTCATGAGAAGAGTTAACTCATTGGAAAAGACTCTGATACTGGGAGGGATTGGGGGCTGAAGGAGAAGGGAATGACACAGGGTGAGATGGCTGGATGGCATCACTGACTCGATGGAAGTGAGTCTGAGTGAACTCCGGGAGTTGGTGATGGACAGGGAGGCCTGGCGTGCTGCAATTCATGGGGTCGCAAAGAGTTGGACACTACTGATTGACTGAACTGAACTGAACTGTGAAGCGCCAATGTCTGGAAAATAAATGTTTATCATGCCATGTAGAGATAATGGGACAAGAAGAATTTCTTTAGAATCAAGAACAGTGATAGATTTTTTCTTGTAATTTTTTTTCTTCAATTCCTAGAACACTCCAGAATCATAAAGGTGATATGGGTGTATTGTTATTTATAGCAAGGCCCTTACTACCACAAGTGGGTTAATGTTAATGAGGTGACTTTTGAAAGCACCTAAATGTGGTGTCTAGTTGTCAGGAGAACCAAAATTGTGGTTATATAGTTGGAAAATTTTGTCCCACCCTAGGACGTATAGACACAAGATGGCGAAGTAGAAGGATGTGAGCTCATCTTCTCCTTTGAGAACTGAAAAACTGTAACACTGCTGAACAGCCATCAACAGGAGAATGTTGGACCCCACCAAAAAAAGATACCACTTGTCCAAGGGCAAAAGAAAAGCCCCAACAAAATGGTAGGAGGGGTGAAACCACATTTGGAATCAAACGTCATACCCACAAGAGATGCTCAGAGAGCTCAAACAAAACCTTGTGTGCAAGGACCTTGTGTTAAGGTCTCTTGTAGGACCAAGAGACCCTACAGAAACTGAGCCAGACATGCTTTTGAGTGTTTGAGGGTCTCCTGTGGAAGCACTGGTCAGCAGTGGATTGACATGGGGACAAAAACTCTGGCTACAGCAACTTTGGCTATGCAGCGTGTGCCATAAGCCCTCTTGGAGGATGTTGCCACTAGTCCACCAAAAAGCCATCAAGTAGACAACCCACAATCTACAGAACAATTACACCAAAGAAATTTTCACACTGTTAAGAGAGTTCTAGGACCCACATAGATTTCCCAACCTGGGGATACAGGAAAGGGACTGAAAATCCTCAGGGAATTTGACTTTGGAAGCCAGTGGGATTTGATTACAGAACTTCCACAGGACTGTGGAAATAAACTATTGAAGGGCACAAATAAAATTTTGCACGCATCAGGAGCCAGGAGAAAGTAGCAGTGTCCCCAAAAGAGACTAAACCTGACTTGCCTGTGAGTGGCCAGGAGTCTCTGGCAGAGGTTTGGGTCAACGGTGCCCTTCCACTGGGTGAAGGGCACTGAATGCAATAGTGCATGCATAAGTCCTTTTGAAGGAGGTTGCAATTACCTCATTAGTTTGGCCTCAGGCAAACTATGGCAAACTAAACAGCTCCACCCATCAATGGAAAATTGGATTAAAGATTTACCAGGCATGGCTCCACCCATCAGAACAAGACCCAGAATCCCCCACAGGCAGTCCCTCCCATCAGGAAGCTTCCACAGGCCTATTATTTTTATCCAGCAGAGGGCAGACAGAATGAAAACCACAATCACAGACAACTAACCAAACTGATCACATGGATCACAGCCATGTCTAACTCAGTGAAACTATGAGCCATGCTGTGTAGGGCCTCCCAAGATGGATGAGCCATGGTGGACAGTTCTGACAAAACATGGTTCACTGGAGAAGAGAATGGTAAACCAATTCAGTATTCTTGCCTTGAGAATCTGATTAACAGTATGATAAAGCAAAAAGATTTGACACTGAACGATGAACTTCCCAGGTCGGTTGTTGCCCAATATGCTACTAGAAAAGAGTGGAGAAATACTTTCCAAAAAAATGAAGAGGCTGAGCCACAGCAAAAACAATGCCCAGTTGTGGATGTGACTGGTAAAGGAAGTAAAGTCCAATGCTGTAAAGAACAATATTGCATAGGAACCTGGAATGTTAGGTTCATGCTGCTGCTCCTAAGTCGCTTCAGTCGTGTCTGACTCTGTGGGACCCCATAGACGACAGCCCACCAGGCTCTGCCGTCCCTGGGATTCTCCAAGAAAAAACACTGGAGTGGGTTGCCATTTCCTTCTCCAATGCATGAAAGTGAAAAGTGAAAGTGAAGTTGCTTAGTCGTGTCCCACTGTTAACGACCTCATGGATTGCAGCCTACCAGGCTCCTCCTCCATGGGATTTTCCAGGCAGGAGTACTGGAGTGGAGGTCCATGAATTAAGGTAAATTGGAAGTGGTCAAAAAGGAGATGGCAAGAGTGAACATCGGCATTTTTAGGAATCAGAGAACTAAAATGGACTGGAGTGGGCAAATTTACTTCAGAGGGTCATTATAACTAGTACCGTGGGCAGGAACCCCTTAGAAGAAATGGAGTAGCCATCACAGTGAACAGAGTCCAAAATGCAGTACTGGGGTACAATCTCAAAAACAATGGAATGGTCTCTGTTTGTTTCCAAAGCAAACCATTCAGTATCACAGTAATCCAAGTCTATGCCACAATCACTAATGCCAAAGAAGCTGAAGTTGAATGGTTGCATGATGGCCTCCAAACCTTCTAGAACTAACACCAAAAAAAAAAAAAAAGGTATCCTTTCCAGCATAGGGGACTGGAATGCAAAAGTAGGAAGTCAAGAAATAACTGGAGTAATAGGCAAGTTTGGCCTTGGAGTACAAAATGAAGCAGAGCAAAGGCTAACAGTTTTGCCAAGAGAACACACTGGTCATAGCAAACACCTTCTTCCAACAAAACAGGAGATGACTCCACATAGATATCAACAGATGATCAATAGGAAAGTCAGATTGATTATATTATTTGCAGCCAAAGATGGAGAAGCTCTATACAATTAGCAAAAACAAGACTGAGAGCTGACAGTGGCTCAGATCATAACTCCTGATTGCAAAATTCAAACTTAAAGAAAGTAGGGGAAACCCCTAACCATCCAGGTCTGACCTAAATCACATCCCTTACAGTTGAAGTGACAAACAGATTTAAGGGATTAAATGTGATAAAGTGCCTGAAGATCTATGGATGGAAGTTCATGTCATTGTAGAGGAGGCAGTGATCAAGACCATCCCCAGGGGCGGGGTGGGGGTGGGGGTGGGGCAATGCAAAAAGAAAATGATTTTCTGAGGAGGCCTGAGAAATAGCTGAGAAAATAAGAGAAACTACAGGCAAAGGGAAAAAGGAAAGATATATCCATCTGAATGCAGTGTTCCAAAGAATAGCAAGGAGAGTTAAGAAAGCATTCTTCCTTGATCAGTGCAAAGAAATACAGGAAAACAATAGAAAGGGGAAGACTAGAAATCTCTTAAAGATAATTAGAAATACCAAAGGAACATTTCATGCAAAGATGGGCACAATAAAGAACAGAAACAGTATGAACCTAACAGAAGCAAAAGATATTAAGAAGAGATGGCAAGAATACACAGAAGAACTATACAAAAAATATCTTCATGGCCCAGATAAACATGATGGTGGAATCACTCACATAGAGCCAGACATCCTGGAATGCTGAGTCAAGTGGACCTTAGGAAGCATCACTCCGAACACAGCTAGTGGAGGTGATGGAATTTCATTTGCGTTGTTTCAGATCTTAAAAAGTGATGCTCTAAAAGTGTTTCACTCAACATGCCAGCAAATTTGGAAAATTCAGCAGTGGCCACAAGATTGGAAAATGTCAGTTTTCATCCCATTCCCCAAAAAAGGCAATGCCAAAGAAAGTTCAGACTCCTGCATATTTACACACATCTCACATGCTAGCAAAGTAATACTCAAAATTCTCCACATGAGACCACAACAGTACGTGAACCGAGAACTTCCAGATGTTCAAGCTGGATTTTAAACATGTAGAAAAAGGGAAGTGGTCCTAAGAAGGTGGAGGAATAGGACGGGGAGAGCACTTTCTCCAACACAAATTCATCAGAAGAACATTTCAACGCTGAGCAAACTCCACAAAACAACTTCTGAATGCTGGCAGAGGACATCAGGCACCCAGAAAAGCAGATCATTGTCTTCAAAAACAGGTAGGAAAAAATATAAAAGATGAAAAAAGAGACAAAGGAGGTGGGGAGGGAGCTCCGTCCCGGGAAGGGAGGAACCTTAAGAAGAGAGGTTTCCAAACACCAGGAAACACTCTCCTTGCCGAGTCTGTGGCGAGCCTTGGAAGCACAGAAGGCAACATAACAGGAAGGAAAAATAAATAAATAATTAAAACCAACAGATTACAAGCCCAACAGTAACTCCCCCAGAAGAAAAGCAGTGCAGACACCTGCATCCACCACTAGAAAGTGGGAGCAGGGCAGGGAGGCGTGGGAGGCATGGGCTGCGGGGCTTTTTAAGAATTGGGCAGGAATGCCCCACGTGTAACCAGAACAAACTAACTTGGGCTAGCAAACCAGACTGTGGGATAGCTACCACGTGAAAAGCTTGAACATAAGACACCACCAGGACCGCGCACAGAACAAAGGACGGAACAGAAATAGCCGGCTGCAGACCATCCCCCGCCGGGAACTGGCAGCCACAGCTGTAAGGGCTGGAAGAGGGCAATCACAGCCCTGGAGAGACTTTACCTACCACACTGCAAGTAGTCTTCTTTGCTAAGAATTCTGGGGGTTCTGGACAGTCACCATCTGTTTCACAAGGGGCGCCAGAGGTACACCCGGAAAACTGAGCAGCAGAGATGGGAAAGGCGATAAGTCGCAGCGACCGCACTCGCCAAACACCTGAGCTACTCGGACCTGGGAAGGGCACAAAATGCAGTCCCAAACAAATCTGCACCTCTGAGGGCTACCTGAGCACCGAACCTGAGCGGCTTAGGCTGGGGAGGTGCATGCAGCCTAGGGCCGGCCTCAGACAGTTCCCTGCAGAGCAAAGAAGAGCCTGAGTGGTTTGTGCACCACGAGCAGGGGCAGGCCCAGCGGGGCTGAGACACTGTGTGCACATGACAGTGTGGTTTGTTTGCAGCATCCCTCCCTCACCACAGTGCGACTGAACAAGTGAGCCTAAAAAAAAAAAAAATAATAAAGTGTCCACCACTGCCCTCTCTGTGTCAGGACGGAAAACAGACACTGAAGACACCAGCAAACAGAAGAAGTTAAACAGAGGGAACCGCTTTGGAAGTGACCCCACACTGCCCAAAAGACCAGAGAAAGGATCACATATGTCTACCATTTTTACAAACATTCTTTTTTTTTCTTTTGTTTTTTTGTTGACGTTGTTTTGTGGTTATTTTTCTTCTTTTTTTTTTCTAACTTTTTAAAATTGTTAAGTCCTCTATTTCTCCTTTAATTTTTATTTTTATAAACTACTATTACTTTTCAAAAAAAAAAAAAGAAGACCCTACTTTTTAAAGCAAATGCCATATATAGTCTATGTGTGGTTGTTGTTGTTGTTGTTAAATAATTCTTGTGGCTTTGTTGTTGGTTTATTTTCCTTCTTCTTGTTTTCTTTAATATTGTATTTTTGAAAATCCAACATCTAATCTAGATTTTTAATCTTTCCTTTTTGGTTTAATTGTCAACTTTGTACATTTAAAAACCCAATCTTCAGTACCCAATTTTACCTGACAGCGAGATTACTACATTGACCACTTTCTCCTCCTTTGGACTCTCCTTTTTCTTCACCAGGTGGCCTCAGTCTCTTCCCTCCCTCTTCTCTTCTCTACCCAACCCTGGGAATCTCTGTGTGTTCCAGACGGTGGAGAACACCTAAGGAACTGGTTACTGGCTGGATATGTCTCTCTCCTTTTCATTTTCTTCTTTTATCCTCCTGGCCACATCTGTCGACTTCCTCCCTCTCCTCTTCCCTGTATAACTCCGTGAATACCTCTGAGCAGTCCAGAATTTGGAGAACACGTAAGGAAGTGATTACTGGCTAGCTTGCTCTCTCCTCTTTTGATCCCACCTCATTTCATTCCAGTCACCTCTAGCTACCCCTCCCTCTTATCTTCTCCATGTAACTCAGTGAACCTCTCTGGGTGGCCCTCAATGTGGAGATACTTTTCATCTTTAACCTAGATGTTTTATCATCAGTGCTATATAGATGGAGAAGTCTTGAGGCTACTGTAAAAATAAAACTGAAAACCAGAAGCAGGAGGCTTAAGTCCAAATCCTGAGAACATCAGAGAACTCCTGAATCCAGGGAACGTTAATCAATAGGAGCTCATCAAATGCCTCCATACCTACACTGAAACCAAGCACCACCCAAAGGCCAACAAGTTCCAGAGCAAGACATACTACACAAATTCTCCAGCAACACAGGAACACACCCCTGAGCTTCAATATGCAGGCAGCTCAAAGTTACTACAAACCATTGATGTCTCATAACACATTACTGGTCACTCCATTGCACTCCAGAGAGAAGAAATCCAGCTCCAACCACCAGAACTCCAACACAAGCCTCCCTAACAAAGACACCTTGACAAGCCACTAATACAACCCCACCCACAGTGAAGAAACTCCATAATAAAGAGAACTCCACAAATTCCCAGAATATAGAAAGGCCACCCCAAATGCAGCAGTATAACCAAAACGAAGAGACAGAGGAATACTCAGCAGGTAAAGGAACAGGAGAAATGCCCACCAAACCAAACAAAAGAGAAAGATAGGGAATCTACCTGAGAAAGAATTCCGAATATTGATAGTGAAAATGATCCAAAATCTTGAAATCAAAATGGAATCACAGATAAATAGCCTAGAGACAAGGATTGAGAAGATGCAAGAAAGGTTTAACAAGGACCTAAAAGAAATAAAAAAGAGTCAATATATAATGAATAATGCAATAAATGAGATCAGAAACACTCTGGAGGCAACAAATAGTAGAATAAGGGAGGCAGAAGATAGGATTAGTGAAATAGAAGATAGAATGTTAGGAATAAATGAATCAGAGAGGAAAAAAGAAAAACGAATTAAAAGAAATGAGGACAGTCTCAGAGACCTCCAGGACAATATGAAATGCTCCAACATTCGAATTATAGGAGTCCCAGAAGAAGAAGACAAAAAGAAAGACCATGAGAAAATCCTTGAGGAGATAATAGTTGAAAACTTCCCTAAAATTGGGAAGGAAATAATCACCCAAGTCCAAGAAACTCAGAGTTCCAAATAGGATAATCCCAAGGCAAAACACCCCAAGACACATATTAATCAAATTAACGGTCAAACACAAAGAACAAATATTAAAAGCAGCAAGGGAATAACAACAAATAACACACAAGGGGATTCCCATAAGGATAACAGCTGATCTTTCAATAGAAACTCTTCAGGCCAGGAGGGAAAGGCAAGACATATTTAAAGTGATGAAAGAAAATAACCTACAGCCCAGATTACTGTACCAAGGAAGGATCTCATTCAAATAAGAAGGAGAGATCAAAAGCTTTACAGACAAGCAAAAGCTGAGAGAATTCAGCACCACCAAACCAACTCTCCAACAAATGCTAAAGGATATTCTCTAGACAGGAAACATGAAAAGGGTGTATAATCCCGAACCAAAAACAATAAAGTAAATGGTAACGGGATCATACTTATCAATAATTACCTTAAACGTAAATGGGTTGAATGCCCCAACCAAAAGGCAAAGACTGGCCGAATGGATACAAAAACAAGACCCCTATATATGCTGCCTACAAGAGACCCACCTCAAAACAAGGGACACATACAGACTGAAAGTGAAGGGCTGGAAAAAGATAAATCACGCAAATAAGACCAAAGAAAGCAGGAGTGGCAATACTCATATCTGATAAAATAGACTTTAAAACAAAGGCTGTGAAAAGAGACAAAGAAGGCCACTACATAATGATCAAAGGATCAATCCAAGAAGAAGATAAACAATTACAAATATATATGCACCCAACATAGGAGCACTGCAATATGTAAGACAAATGCTAACAAGTATGAAAGGGGAAATTAACAGTAACACAATAATAGTGGGATACTTAAATACCCCACTCACACCTATGGACAGATCAACTAAACAGAAAATTAACAAAGAAATGCAAACTTTAAATGATACAATAGACCAGTTAGACCTAATTGATATCTATAGGACATTTCACCCCAAAACAATGAATTTCACCTTTTTCTCAAGTGCTCATGGAACCTTCTCCAGGATAGATCACATCCTAAGCCATAAATCTAACCTTGATAAATTCAAAAAAATCGAAATCATACCAAGCATCTTTTCTGACCATAATGCATTAAGATTAGATCTCAATTACAGGAGAAAAACTACTAAAAATTCCAACATATGGAGGCTGAACAACACACTTCTGAATAACCAACAAATCACAGGAGAAATAAAAAAAGAAATCAAAATATGCATAGAAATGAATGAAAATGAAAACACAAGAACCCAAAACCTGTGGGACAGTATAAAAGCAGTGCTAAGAGGAAAGTTTATAGCAATACAGGCATACCTCAAGAAACAATGAAAAAGTCAAATAAATAACCTAACTCTACACCTAAAGCAACTAGAAAAGGAAGAAATGGAGAACCCCAGAGTGAGTAGAAGGAAAGAAATCTTAAAAATTGGGGCAGAAATAAATGCAAAAGAAACGAAAGAGACCATAGCAAAAATCAACAAAGTCAAAAGCTGGTTCTTTGAAAGGATAAATAAAATTGACAAACCATTAGCCAGACTCATCAAGAAATAAAGAGAGAAGAATCAAATCAATAAAATTAGAAATGAAAATGGAGAGATCACAGCAGACAACACAGAAATACAGAGGATCATAAGAAACTACTATCAGCAATTATATGCCAATAAAATGGACAACATGGAAGAAATGGAGAAATTCTTAGAAAAGTACAACTTTCCAAAACTGAACCAGGAAGAAATAGAAAATCTTAACAGACCCATCGCAAGCATGGAAATTGAAACTGCAATCAGAAATCTTCCAGCAAACAAAAGCCCAGCTCCAGATGGCTTCACAGATGAATTCTACCAAAAATTTAGAGAAGAGCTAACACCTATCCTACTCAAACTCTTCCAGAAAATTGCAGAGGAAGGTAAACTTCCAAATGCATTCTATGAGGCCACCATCACCCTAATACCAAAACCTGACAAAGATGCTCCAAAATAGAAAACTACAGGCCAATATCACTGATGAACATAGATGCAAAAATCCTAAACAAAATTCTAGCAATCAGAATCCAACAACACATTAAAAAGATCATACACCATGACCAAGTGGGCTTTATCAGGGATGCAAGGATTCTTCAATATCCGCAAATCAATCAATGTAATTCACCACATTAACAAATTGAAAAATAAAAGCTATATGATTATTTCAATAGATGCAGAGAAGGTGTTTGACAAAATTCACATCCATTTATGATAAAAACTCTCCAGAAAGCAGGAATAGAAGGAACATACCTCATCATAATAAAAGCTATATATGACAAACCCACAGCAAACATTACCCTCAATGGTGAAAAATTGAAAGCACTTCCCCTAAAGTCAGGAACAAGACAAGGGTGCCGACTTTCACCGCTACTATTCAACATAGTTCTGGAAGTTTTGGCCACAACAATCAGAGCAGAAAAAGAAATAAATGGTATCCAAAGTGGAAAAGAAGAAGTAAAACTCTCACTGTTTGCAGATGACATGATCCTCTACATAGAAAACCCTAAAGATTCCACCAGAAAATTACTAGAGCTAATCAATGAATATAGTAAAGTTGCAGGATATAAAATCAACACACAGAAATCCCTTGCATTCCTATACACTAATAATGAGAAAGTAGAAAAAGAAATTAAGGAAACAGTTCCATTCACCAGTGCAACGAAAAGAATAAAATACTTAGGAATATATCTACCTAAAGAAACTAAAGACCTATATATAGAAAACTATAAAACACTGATGAAAGAAATCAAAGAGGACACTAATAGATGGAGAAATATACCATGTTCATGGATCGGAAGAATCAATATAGTGAAAATGAGTATACTACCCAAAGCAATCTACAGATTCAATGCAATCCCTATCAAGCTACCAGCCATATTTTTCACAGAACTAGAACAAATAATTTCAAGATTTGTATGGAAATACAAAAAACCTCGAATAGCCAAAGCAATCTTGAGAAAGAAGAATGGAACTGGAGGAATCAACTTGCCTGGCTTCAGGCTCTACTACAAAGCCACAGTCATCAAGACAGTATGGTACTGGCATAAAGACAGAAATATAGATCAATGGAACAAAAATAGAAAGCCCAGAGATAAATCCACACACCTATAGACACCTTATCTTTGACAAAGGGGGCAAGAATATACAATGAAGTAAAGACAATCTCTTTAACAAGTGGTGCTGGGAAAACTGGTCAACCACTTGTCAAAGAATGAAACTAGATCACTTTCTAACACCGCACACAAAAATAAACTCAAAATGGATTAAAGATCTAAATGTAAGACCAGAAACTATAAAATTCCTAGAGGAGAACATAGGCAAAATGCTCTCCGACATAAATCACAGCAGGATCCTCTATGATCCACCTCCCAGAATTCTGGAAATAAAAGCAAAAATAAACAAATGGGATCTAATTAAAATTAGAAGCTTCTACACAACAAAGGAAAATATAAACAAGGTGAAAAGACAGCCTTCTGAATGGGAGAAAATAATAGCAAATGAAGCAACTGACAAACAACTAATCTCAAAAATATACAAGCAACTTATGCAGCTCAATTCCAGAAAATTAAACGACCCAATCAAAAAAATGGGCCAAAGAACTAAATAGACATTTCTCCAAAGAAGACATATGGATGGCTAACAAACACATGAAAAGATGCTCAACATCACTCATTATTAGAGAAATGCAAATCAAGACCACAATGAGATACCATTTCACACCAGTCAGAATGGCTGCAATCCAAAAGTCTGCAAGCCATAAATGCTGGAGAGGGTGTGGAGAAAAGGGAGTCCTCTTGCACTGTTGGTGGGAATGCAAACTAGTACAGCCACTATTGAGAACAGTCTGGAGATTCCTTTAAAAATTGCAAATAGAACTGCCTTATGACCCAGCAATCCCACTGCTGGGCATACACACTGAGGAAACCAGAATAGAAAGAGGCACATGTACCCAAATGTTCATCACAGCACTATTTATAATAGCCAGGACATGGAAACAACCTAGATGTCCATCAGCAGATGAATGGATAAGAAAGCAGTGGTACATATACACAATGGAGTATTACTCAGCCATTAAAAAGAATACATTTGAATCAGTTCTAATGAGATGGATGAAACTGGAGCCAATTATACAGAGTGAAGTAAGCCAGGAAGAAAAACACCAATACAGTATACTAACACATATATATGGAATTTAGAAAGATGGTAATGATGACCCTGTATGCAAGACAGCAAAAGAGACACAGACATGTAGAGCGGACTTTCGGACTCTGTGGGAGAGGGACAGGGTGGGATGATTTGGGAGAATGGCATTGAAACATGTATACTATCATGTAATAAATGAATCCCCAGTCTATGTTTGATGCAGGATACAGGATGCTTGGGCCTGGTGCACAGGGATGATCCAGAGAGATGATATGGGGTGGGAGGTGCGAGGGGTATTCATGTTTGGGAACTCATGTACACCCGTGGTGGATTCATGTCAATGTATGGCAAAACCAATATAGTATTGTAAAGTAAAATAAAGTAAAAATAAAATATATATATATATAAATAAATAAAAATAAAAATGTAGAAAAACCAGAGATCAAAGCACCAACATCCGTTGGATTATCAAGAAAGCAAGAGTGTTCCAGAAAAACATATACTTCTACTATTGACTACACCAAAGCCTCTGTGTGGATCACAATAAACTGGAAAATTCTTCAAGAAATAGATATACCAGACCACCTTACCTGCCTTCTGAGAAATTTGTGTGCAGGTCAAGTAGCAAGAGTCAGAACCAGACATACAACTGGTTGCAAACTGGGAAAGGAATACATCAAGGACGTATGTTGTCACCGTGCTTATTTAACTTCTATGTAGAGGAAATCATGTGAAATTCTGGGCTGGATGAAGCACACACTGGAATCAAGATTGCCAGAAGAAATACTAATAACCTCAGAAATGTAGAGGACACTACACTTATCGCAGAAAGCAAAGAGGAACTAAAAAGCCTCTTGATGAAAGTGAAAGAGGAGAGTGAAAAAGGTGGCTTAAAACTCAACATTTAAAAAACAAAGGTCATGGCCTTTGGTCCCATCACTTTATGACAAATAGATAGGGTAACAATGGAAACAGTGACAGAGTTTATTTTCTTGGGCTCCAAAATCACTGCAGATGGTGACTAGAGTCATGACATTAAAAGACACTTCCTCCTCGGGAGAAAAGCTATGACCAACCTAGAAAGCATATTAAAAAGCAGAGACATTACTTTGCCAATGGTCTGTCTAGTCAAAGCTATAGTTTTCCCGGTAGTCATATATGAATGTAGAGTTGGACCATAAAGAAAGCTGAGCACTGAACAATCGATGCTTTTGAAGTGTAATGTTGGAGAAAACTCTTGAGAGTCCCTTGGACTTCAAGTAGATCCAACCAGTCCATCCTAAAGGAAATCAGTCCTGAATATTCATTGGAAAGACTGACGCTAAGCTGAAACACCAATACTTTGGCCGTGTTTTTGAAGAACTGACTCATTTGAAAACACCCTGATGCTGGAAATGATTGAAGGCAGGAGGAAAAGAGAACACAGAGGATGAGATGGTTGATGGCATCACCAGCTCACTGTAAAGGAGTTTATGTAAGCTCCAGGAATTTGTGATGGACAGGAAGGCCTGGCGTGCTGCAGTCCATTGCATCACAATCAGTTGGATATGACTGAGTGACTGAACTTTTTTTTTTTCGAATCAGATGTGAACAAATGGAAATTGTAATTTTTATAATCACAGTGAAAGTATTGTTAACACTCAGGTTGATTTCTAAATGCCCCAAGGATCATGTTGATGAAACTATATCCACTGCAAGAGATTTGACCACTGAAATAAAGAAAACATCCAAACGAAAAGCACCAAGCTAGAACAAAACTAAATAGAGACTTCACTCTTAATTTGAATTGTTGTTTAGCCTGTCAGTTTTGTCCAGTGCTTTTGTGACCCCATGGACTGAATCCCGTCAGGCTCCTCTGTCCATGGGATTTCCAAGGCAAGAATACCAGAGTGGGTTTCCATTTGCTCCTTTAGGGGATCTTCCTGACCCAGTGGTTGAAACCACATCTCCTACATTGGCAGGTGATTCTTTACTTCTGAGCCATCAGGGAATGCCCTATAATTTGAATACATAACATTAAAAACTGTAGTGGTATTTATTTAGAACTTCATATTCTTAGTGCCTTATCCTTCTCCTGCACATATGAAAATCCTTGGATCCAAATTCAGGAGACCTGACATCAAATCCAAACTTTAATAATTATTGGCTACATGATTTCCACAACTGTCCATCTAGTCAAAGCTATGGTTTTTCCAGTGGTCATGTACGGATGTGAGAGTTCAACTATAAAGAAAGCTGAGTGCTGAAGAATTGATGCTTTGGAACTGTGTTGTTGGAGAAGACTCTTGAGAGTCCCTTGGACTTCAAGGAGATCCAACCAGTCCATCCTAAAGATCAGTCCTGAATATTCACTGGAAGGACTGATGCTGAAACTGAAACTCCAATACTTTGGCCACTTGATGTGAAGAACTGACTCATTGGAAAAAACCCTGATGCTGGGAAAGATTGAAGGCAGAAGGAGAAGAGGACAACAGAGGATAAGATGGTTGTATGGCATTACCGGCTTGAAGGACATGAGTCTGAGCAAGCTCTGGGATTTGGTGTTGGACAGGAAAGCCTGGTGTGCTGCATTCCATGGGGTTGCAAAGTCAGACAAAATTGAGCAACTCAACTGAACTGACATGATTTCAGATGATTTGCTCAGTATTTCTCCCTAGTTTTTCATCAATAAAAGGAGAATTAGATCTGTGGCCATCAGACAGGGTTATTTAGAATGTTAAATAAGACATTTAATATGATCTCTTAACACTAAAGTGATATGTTAAAATTAGTAATCATTATTTTTGCATCTTCAGTACTATGAAGCTTACCTCATAATTGAGTCTATAAACATAATCCACCTTTCATTCTGTCCTAGCTTTATATTCTTCTAATGATATAGCTATTTTCAGTGGAAAACTGTAGTAAAAATTCCAGAATAAAAATAGCTTTCTGAATGACTTCTAAACATATAAAACACTCAACTTTTGTAACTTTTCCATTCTTTTAAATAATGCATCATTATTTTTCTTTCTTTCTTATAGTGACCTCATAGAATTTCTTTTCTGTCAGGCTATCATTTCTAGCATTTCTTTCTTTATGCAGTATTTAAGGTAGAATATAGCCTGCCCTGTGACACTGTATGTTTGTTAGTCTGATTTTTAAATAATAACTAGGAAATTTTGAAGCTAAGTGAATATTTAAAATTGCCCATCAAAAATGATCTTTGTTGTTTTACTTTAAATACTATTTTGTACACCTGGGAAGTAACACTTCTAAGCAGCATTGGCCCTGTATCATAGAAATTATTTAAATACACTAAATTCATATATAAAACATTCTTAGAAGTGTAAAAACATCAAAATTTACTTTATGTTACCTCATTCACCTGAATTTAAAACATTTATTTCTCTATTTACACTTAATAAATAGACAACAATCAGCAAAATGTAGTTTCACATTAAAACACTTAATTAAATCAATGGACTATTTTAAGGTATTTTCCTGAGATACACTGCCATGGCAGAAAAATTGTATTTCAGGCTCACTTTAGAGTTAAGATCAAAATGGTAACAATATTATAGCTATTCTTTAAGTTGAGTTATTTATATTAAACATTAGCAACCGTGACACAAATTAAAAGGAGAATAGGAAGATAGATATTTTATTGAAAATTTAGTTGGTAAAATGTTTGGTTTTTTTATGGCAATGGCTTATATTTGTAATCAAGTTTTTCTCAGGCTAAGAAAAAAATTCTTTCATAAATTAACAGCAATTCTTTTGACAGAGAACATTTAAAGGAATGTCAACAATCAAAATGAAGCTAAATTGGAGAGTAAAATCTCTATGGAATTAAAATGTTGCCAAAAGTAGACCATCTGCAGCTAACTATTAGATCATTATATTTTCGATCCAGTGAAGGCCTTTAAACACAGGTATTGTTACACTTGTAACAGAAAGTAAAATTACAAAGAAGGAGGAAAAAAAAAAAAAAAACCCACCCTCAAAGCTTGTAACTTAAGAATCAATTTGAAATCTGATATTTGCTGATGGAATTTATTATATAGCATGAATAATCTCTGTAATTCAGAGATTAGTATTTGTCTTTGAATTTGTATTCAGTTCAGTTCAGTTCAGTTCGGTGGCTCAGTCATGTCTGATTCTTTATGACCCCATGAATCACAGCATGCCAAGCCTCCCTGTCCATCACCAACTCCCAGAGTTTACCCAAACTCATGTCCATTGAGTCGGTGATGCCATTCCACCATCTCATCCTCTGTCATAGCCTTCTCCTCCTGCCCCAGATCCCTCCCAGCAACAGGGTCTTTTGCAATGAGTCTGCTCTTCGCATGAGGTGGCCAGAGTACTGGAGTTTCAGCTTCAGCACCAGTCCTTCCAATGAACACCCAGGGCTGATCTCCTTTAAGATGGACTGGGTGGATTTCCTTGCAGTCCAAGGGACATTAAAGACTCTTCTCCAACACCACAGTTCAAAGCATCAATTCTTCAGCTCTCAGCTTTCTTCACAGTCCAACTCTCACATCCATACATGACCACAGGAAAAACCATAGCCTTGACTAGAAGGACCTTTGTTGGCAATGTCTCTGCTTTTTAATATGCTATCTAGGTTGGTCATAATTTTCCTTCCAAGGAGTAAGCATCTTTTAATTTCATGGCTGCAATCACCAGCTGCAGTGATTTTGGAGCCCAGAAAAATAAAGTCTGACACTCTTTCCACTGTTTCCCCATCTATTTAGCATGAAGTGATGGAACCAGATGCCATGATTTTCATTTTCTGACTGTTGAGCTTTAAGCCAACTTTTTCACTCTCCTTTTTCACTGTCATCAAGAGGCTTTTTAGTTCCTCTTCACTTTCTGCCATAAGAGTGGTGTCATCTGCATATCTGAGGTTATTGATATTTCTCCTGGCAATATTGATTCCAGTGTGTGCTTCTTCCAGCCCAGCGTTTCTCATGATGTACTCTACATAGAAGTTAAATAAGCAGAATGACAATATACAGCCTTGACACACTCCTTTTCCTCTTTGGAACCAGTCTGTTGTTCCATGTCCAGTTCTAACTGTTACTTCCTGACCTGCATATAGATTTCTCAAGAGGCAGGTCAGGCAGTCTGGTATTCCCATCTCTTTCAGAATTTTCCACAGTTTATTGTGATCCACACAATCAGAGGCTTTGGCATAGTCAATAGACAATAAATATACAACTAGGGTGAAAGACAAAGAGAAACAAGTCATGCACAGAGATTGGGGAATAACATCACAGGTTCAAAAGCCCTGAGGTGGGAATTATGTTATCATGTTAGCATTCATTCAATAGTGTCACACTTACAGAATAAGGTAAATGTTCATTCTTTGTCTGTATAATGTACAGTGTTGCCAATAATTATGTTTAAATGTTAACACATTAATTTCTCTGTGCATCTTGGGTTAGTTACTGGTGGTAGTTTCAAACATTAGGAATCAAATCGTTGGAGTGAATTTTACACATTTTTTTCATATGCTATCTCTGTTGCTCACTTCCATTTCTCTAATTTAATTGATACTTTAGTTTCATTTGCATATATGCTTTATAGAATTAATGACTAAACTATATAGTCATTTAGAAAATATTACTAAACAGGGAATGCTTGATCTTTAACTTTATCAATAAAATTGTCAACTTGTATTGGTGGGATTAAATTGTGATGTCTTCTCTTGATCTTTATTTACTTTATTTATACCACAATAGTGAACCCAGAAACCAGTACTTTTGAGTATAGCAGTAGATATTACTGCTTCTGGGCAACCACACTTTGATTGATGCAGATGTTAAGTCTAATTTAATCTAAATTCTCTGTGGATATTAGTAATTAACACACTAACTATTGCCTGGGGTTATGTTAACTTTTTAATTTGGAAAATGATTTTTTTTCATAACTACAGGATTAAAATTTTATTTTCCTCAAAATAAGAAGAGACATAATCTAAGAGTAAATTTCAGGTATATAGTTTCTAAAGGGATACAATTTAAAGACAAGTAACTCAACTAGACTCTTCAAGTATGTTAATATAAAGAACTTTCTTCAGAAATGCACTACAAAATCTGATGATTTCACAATAGGAGTTAAATAAGCAGGGTGATGATATACAGCCTTGATAAAATCCTTTCCCAATTTGGAACCAGTCTGTTGTTCCATGTCCGGTTATAACTGTTGTTTCTTGACCTGAATACAGATTTCTCAGGAGGCAAGGAAGGTAGTCTGGTATTCCTATCTTTTTAAGAATTTCCCACAGTTTGTTGTGATTCACATACTCAAAGGCTTTGATGTAGTCAAAAAAGCAGAAGTAGATGTTTTTCTGGAACTCTCTTGCTTGTTCAAGGATCCAAAGGATGTTGGCAACTTGATCTCTGGTTCCTCTACCTTTTCTAAAACCAGCTTGAACATCTGGAAGATCTTGTTTAACATACTTTTGAAGCCTCACTTGGAGAATTTTGAGTATCACTTTGCTAGCATGTGAAATGAGTGCAGTTGTGAGGCAGTTTTCTTTGGCATTGCCTTTCTTTGGGACTGGAATGAAAACTGACTTTTCCAGTCCTGTGGCCACTGCTGAGTTTTCCAAAATTGCTGGCATATTGAGTGCATCTTTTTAACAGCATCATCTTTTAGAATTTGAAATAGTTTAACTGGAACCTCCACTAGCTTTGTTTGTAGTGATGCTTCCTAAGGCCCACTTGACTTCTCATTCCAGGATGTCTGGCTCTAGGTGAGTGATCACACCATAGTGATTATCTGGGTCATGATGATCTTTTTCTGTATAGTTCTGTGTATTCTTGCCACCTTTTTAAAAATATCTTATGCTTTTGTTAGTTCAATACCATTTCTATCCTTCATTGTGTCCATCTTTGTATGATATGTTCCCTTGCGATGTTTAATTTTCTTGAAGAGATCTCTAGTCTTTCCCCTTCTATTGTTTTCATCTCTTTCTTTGCATTGGTCATTTTGGAAGGCTTTTTTTTTTTTTTTTTTTTTTTTTTTGTCCTTTTCCTTCTTATCTCTCCTTGGTTATCTTATTCACATTCAATATATCAAGTGCCATTTATATGAAGATAACCACCAAATTTTTGTCTAATATTTTCCCTTTTACATCTCTTGAATATATTGGCTCAATCAGGATTCTGAGCCTATTACCTCCAAGATTTTCCTCATGCCCTTTGAAAATTAGTTCCCCCTCTCCTATGCTCCTTCTCCCCAGAAAGCCACCTGTTTGCTTTCTGGCTCTATCAGCTAGTTAAATCTGTTCTCTACTCATACTGGCTAGAAGTGAAAGCTGATTCACATGGTTTTATAATTTAGCGTAACCTTTATTCCTGTCCATCTTCAACTTTTTTTTTTTTTTTGCCAGTTTGGTTTTGGAAAGAGTAGGAACCATGAAAGAGACACAAACATATCAGGCAATATATGCAATTTTAAGATTAAAATAAGGCAATAACTTGATTTACTGATCCATTTTTAAACTCTAATTCAATCTCCGTTCTACACTGCCAGACTTTTCTCCTAGTATTCAAGCACTGGTGATGTCCCTAGTAGTCCAGTGGTTAAGGCTCTGCAATTTCAGTGCAGGAGACATGGGTTCAATCCCAGGTTGAGGAACTAAAACCACACATGCATGACCAAAAATAAAATAAAAAGCTTAAAAAATGTCTATAATTTAAAATATGCTCAATAATTTTAAATTTTATCTTTTTTAGATGATCAAGTATACCTATTGTTTAGTAGTTATGATCATGACCTGCAGAATTTCAATCCTAGGTTGAGATATTAGGCAAAGTATTTAATATCTCCATGCTTTCTTTCCTGCACAGTAATACAGTTATATACATTTGTGCTTACTGTCTAGGTTTTGTGAAGTTTACACAAGTAAATCAAAATAAAGAAAACAGAAAAGAAAAATCAGCATTACTCATAAAACTATTTTAAAATAATTTCAGTGACATTTAGAGACAAATGTATTCATTTTTATGATGTTTCAGATGTTTATTTTCTAAAACTGTTTAAGAAGAAATGCACTAAAGCTATCATATGATTTGTCCATCTATTCTAGTGGTACCAGAGCTTATTTTTGCAAGAACCATCCAGAATAATTACCCTGTATGATGCAATGTCTTTCATGATGGCCAGCCTCACTTTGTCCCTTCAAAAGGTCATTATTGGCCAATTTTCCACAGTTCCTGTGACTGCAGGCAGCTGATCACAGCAGGCTTGCAAATCAGAAACAAGGTTTCTCTCTTCTTGGTCCATTATGTATAAAATTGTGATGTTAAAATGCTTTCTGGAATCACTTAGATTAGCCCAAATGATGATGGCTTGAAGTTTTCTTGGAATTTTTTCATACATCATCTGCTCCAAAATGAAATAATGATTCGTAATGTAGTCCTCACTCAAGGCACAAACGAACACGTTACTAATGAACATTTGCCTTAATGGAGTGGGTTCTATTATAGTGAAAGAAGACTCATTATTCCTTGGCAAATCTACCATAGTATGTGCTTTTGTGTATTTATAAAGAATAATAAAGATTTAAGCAATGCAGAAACATGTGCAGTTAGATTTCTCACCACAGACAGATCAGTGCAACAAAAGCTCAGCATATCAGTGGATCTTTAACTGTGGGTAGATGTTCAATAGATGTGTATAATTGATAAGGTCAAATCATTTTTAATGGGAGATACTGAGGAGCACCACTTGAGGTTGATGAAGTGAAGTGAAATGAAGTCGCTCAGTCGTGTCCGACTCTTTGCGACCCCATAGACTGTAGCATACCAGGCTCCTCTGTCCGTGGGGTTTTCCAGGCAACAGTACTGGAGTGGATTGCCATTTCCTTCTCCAGGGGATCTTCCCAACCCAGGGCTCGAACCCAGGTCTCCCGCATTGTAGACAGATGCTTTACATTCTGAGCCACTTGAGGTTGATAATGGTGACTAATTTTATTTTTATTTGTATTGGAGTATAATTGCTTTACAACATTGTGTTAATGGTGACTAACTTTATTTTTATTTGTATTGGAGTATAATTGCTTTGCAACATTGTGTTAATTTCTCAGGTACAGTAAAGTGAATCACTTGTTAAGTATACATACATTCTCTCCCTCTTGAGCCTCTGTCCAACCCCCCCCCCCCCCCCCCAACTGCATCCCACCCCTCTAGGTCATCACAGAGCACTGAGCTGAGTTCTCTGTGCTATACAGCAGCTTCCCACTAGCTATCTGTCTTATACATGGTAATGTGTATATGACAGTGTTACACTCTCAGTTCATCCCACTGAAGTTTTATAACTATGTTTCCAGTTCAGGTCAGTTGGAAATCTTGTGATTAAATTAAAATAGTAAGAAATAAATACTATTATTGGGAGTTAGAAATCTGATAATCTGTTGCAAGTAGATTATCAACGGTTTTTATTTCTGAAATAGAAGAGTTTCTAAAGATACCTAAAGCATGCAGAAAGACAGAGAGAGAAGTGGAATAGATTCTATCAAATGTTTATATGTGTATGTGGGTAGATGATAGATGATAGAAAAACAGCTGTGTGTGCATGTATACATGTCTTACACTCCTTGTTTGCAACAACACAGGCCTATAAAACAGCAAGCTGGGTAGGACTCAGGGTCTGCCAGAAAGGCAGGAAAAATAAGTAATGTATATGAGCATTCAGCAAGTGTCAATTAAATGATTTAAATCCCCACACTTAACCTTCAAAACAACCCTACACAGACTGCTCAGGTCAAGATTTCACATCCCACCATTCCTAAAAATGACAACAAAAAATGGTAAAAACTGAGTTTGTTTTTATTATAAACATTTGTAAATTTATTTGAAGGCAAGTCATGCTTTAAACTGGGATGTTATTATATTATAGTCTTTTGTTTTTATCCAACCAAGTGAGAATATCCAATTGCTTTCCTGCAGAAATATTAATAGGTTTGTTTATGAGGTGTATGAAAGCATGTGATCTGTATAATGTATTACTTATCAAAATGTTTAAAAAATAGATTCAAGCGTGTATCTGGTCCCAAGGATTTGGGATCATAGAATTGCGGGGCTGCATCCCTCCCAAATCAGGGTCACTATAGTCCATCTCATTTAGTGAGAGAGTATGATTATAGGCCAACATATCATTGGCTTAATCTTTCTGCTTAAACAATAGTGTTGATACAATAATTAATCACTATCATTAGCAGCAACAGCAAAGGGAATTTTCACTTAATTGCAAATAAATGAGTTGGGATCTTTGGGATTGCCTCTTGATGAACTAGAGAATAATTCAACTCTTTTTATTTGTCCATTTATGACAGTGGTGTTTTTAAGAAAGCTGGTTACATGTTTCTCTTCTGTTTCATCTCCCTTCCTGCTGAAGAGAACTAAATTTGCCCATAAAGTGCTGAGGAGTCTGAGACAGCACAGAAAAGTCTAGCAGGTGATGTGTCAAGTTTAGCTGGCTCTTCCTAGAACAGCCGGTTTCCCTTCTCTTGCAGATGTTCTAAATCATATAACTGAACTTGGTTTTTATTAGGCAAAGCTGATTTTGAGGATGCTTACAGTAAATTATGTGTCCAAATATAGCAAGTGTGTAAAACTTCTTTTGGCAGATTTTCAGAAGTAAAGTGGAATAATGTTTCACTTTATTTTCCCTAATAATATTTCCTTTTCAATCATTTACTTAGTATAACATATTTTTGTCATATTGAATAGTATGGGATTTTGTAAGCTATCTTAAAATTTTCGCAGCAAAGTAGGAAATATGAAAAGTAATTCAATGGTTTTATATTTAGAATTGTAACAAAAATCTCTTGTTATTAGAACTTTTCATAAATATATTTCAATGACTACATGAGGTTACATTCCTCCATGATTTACTTTATCACCTCCTTCTAGTTCATTGAACACATTTCCAATTCACAGGTATTAATTATATTATTAACATCATTATATGTAAAGTTTATAACAGTTTAGGTAGATTGATATTAGAAAATTAAAGTAGAGGGTATTGCAAAGCAGGAAAGAAATCAGTTTAGTATTAGGCCAATGTGTATAGTTTCAAAATTAATGTATACTTGCCAGACAAAATATTAGACTAAATTATACAAAATCTCTGGGAGCACATGCCTGTCTAGAGGTGAGGGCAGAGGCAGTCAAGCTCTGACATGAAGCCAGCCCAGGAAGGGACAAAATCACATTGTTCCTTTCATGGGGGAAAATTGCTGAATTAAAACCCATGTCAATGTATGGCAAAACCAATACAGTATTGTAAAGTAAAATAAAGTAAAAATAAAAATTAAAAAAAAAAAACCTGTCTGTACTTGATTAAAAAAAAAATTAAACATCCCCCTTTAAATATAGATATGTTAGACAAACTCAATCTAAGTCTTTATATCAATATTCAAGAAGCAAACCCACTTTAAAATCTTAGGTTAATCATTATTTTATATATTTAAATATGCATATGATTTCTAAGAATTCCAGAATTCATGAATGCTTATAGCTAAATCCTTTAAATATGGTTGGTGTATAAAAGAGTCAGATAAATAAAACATATCACTTTCAGTCTTTCTACATTTTTTAGGAAATTTTTGTTGCATCCTAACGAGAATAATTCAGACCTTCTTTCCTCTTTTTACACTTTGAATAATTTAATCCTCTGCTTCTCCCCTAAGATTTGTCTCATAATTCATTTTAAAAATGAATATAAGCAAGACTCCTAAAATACTTCATATTTGCAATCCTATATTACCTGCCTCACCAACTCATATTTCCTGCCTGTGAGCCTCCTGCAAGGAAAATGATATTTCCTGTCCCTGTCAAAGTCTTGTCCAACTCCTCCAATTTTTCTTTAATTTTCATTCCCTCTAAGCCTCTTATAGAATTTATTCCTGAAATAATCTTCATCCAGAATCCTATATTTCTCTGATGGTACTAAATCATTTTTATTAACATGAAAGTGAAAGAAATACCTCTCTTTTAAAAAATCAAACAAAAAAAGCAGTTTTTTTTGAATCCACCTTTGCTCATGTTTATTATCCTATTTTTTCCTCTCTTTCACAGTAAGCATTTTAGAAAGTATATTTAATGCATACTGACTCCTCACCACCTGTTCTCTAGCCAATTCACTCCAGCTGGATTTCAGTTGGAAATCCATTTTTTTTCCTTAGTAACTTGCAGAAATGTATTTTCTTTCATGCAAAGCTACATAATCTTCCATATTTTGACAGCTAAGCTGTTAGGTAAAAGACCAGGACACCAAAAGACTGTCTAACAGGCTTTTTAATGGCGAGGCGCTCCCGGGCGGGGTTCCTGGACCTGAACGAGGCAGGTCAAAGAGGTCTGCATCCGGACCCTGTTGGGGGTGGTTTTTATACGTTCGTTGTGAGGGATGGTCAGGCTAGATGGATGGGGGTTCAGATAGGTCGCCAGGCCGAGGCGTCGTGGGCTGACAGGTCCTTCTAGGTGGCTGGAGTGGGGTGGCTTTAGCTGGTGAAGTGTGCTGTCATTGTTCCCTAGGATCTGGGAGGCTCCTTCCATTAGGGACTTCCCCCGCTGGCGGGAGGGAGAGGAGGGGAGGCCCATCATGGCCCCCGGGGTCTGGCCTTACATAAACAAACAAACATTGAAAAAAACTCATTACATCACAATAAATTAAAATACTACAAAGTAATTCCAAGTCCATGAGTTTTAGAGAACATTATGCATAGATAAGGCAACAGATGCTAACTTACTTATAGGTAGCACTTTCAGGTTTTTTCAAATACACATTGAGTGAAAATATGCAGAGAAAAACAGTCCCCTGGAATTGTTCTCTTTAAGTCACAGTGAGGACACATTAAATGTTGTTTTCTGGTCTCAGTGGTTAACAGTCTCCTTTTTGAAAAAACAGGGCTTCCCTTGTGGCTCAGATGATGAAGAGTCCGCTTGCAATGCAGGAGATCTGGGTTCGATTCCTGGGTTGCAAAGTGAAGGGAATGGCTATCCACTCCAGTATTCTGGCCTGGATAATTCCATGGACTACACAGTCCACGGGGTTGCAAAGAATCGGACATGACTGAGTGACTTTCACTTTCTTAAAACACAAACTTCCCTTGCTCACAGATGTGAACAATTTTCTCACTTGCTATCAAATCCCTTTATTGGTCCTTTCTCCTCTCCTGTACTTTTAATGCAGAAATCCACAGAGCTTGATTCGGGTCTCCTTCTGCTATATTTTTAGTATGCCACTTTTTTGTGCTCTCCTCTAGCCTCATGAACATTAAATATTATCTTTGTGATGAAAACTCCTAAATTGCAGGCACATGAATAGAATACAGTTATCTCAAATTGGATATGTCCTCCAGACATGCAAGCTTAATAAGGTAGTTTTGCATTCTCTATGTAACATGTTCTGCACCTGTGTACCCCACATTACCTACATTTTAGTAAATGGAACCATCCTACACTCTGGTACTAAATCACCTAACCTCAGAAGCATCTTTAATTATTCCCATTTCGTTGATCTGCACATCTGTTTCATTAGTAAGTCTTATCACCTTTCTTTCCAAAACAAAACTTGATTTTACCACATTCTCTCCATTTCTAGTGGCACCATTCTGTCATTTCTAGAGAAGGATTGCCTCTACTTTCCCAGCAGGACTGAGTACTTCCACATGTGATAGTACATTTCCTTTTTAATGCCAACATGATAATTCAAATATAGAAATTGGATCTTTAGCAGACATAAAGAACAGACTGTTGGTCACAGTGGGTGGGGATGACTTGAGAGAGTAGTATTGAAACATATATATTACCATATGTAAAGTAGATAGCCAGTGGGAATTTCCTATATGATTCAGGGATCCCAAAGCAGAATCCCAAGCTGGTGCTTTGTGGCAACCTAGACTGGTGGAATGGTGAGGGAGGTGGGAGGGAGGATTAAGAGGGAGGGGACATGTGTATACCTGTGGCTGATTCATGATGATGTATGGCAGAAATCATCACAATATTGTAAACTAACTATCTTCCAATTAAAAATAAAATAAAAAAGAAATTGGATCATTAAATTTTTCTGTTTAAACATCCTCATTAACTTTTCATTGCACTTAAAGGAAGATACATATTCCTTTTGATAGTCATCAAGACACAACCTACATGGATACACCTCTCATTCAAATATGTGTGCTGATTCTTTTCCCCTCTTTCTACAGATCTTCAAACATCTGTGTCTATTTTATCATTTACCTCAACTTAGACATTATCTGGGCATGATCAGGATTGTCACAAAAATTTGAGTAAGCCTAACAATGAAAAATACATAAAATCTAGATGTATATAATTTGACCAGCAATAAATTTCTTTTTTGGTCTTAAGGGGAATCTTTAAGTAATTTGTCCTAAAACAATAAGAAAAGCAGAAGAGTCCACAGACGTGGGGAAAAATCTTTCTCTACTCGGGATCCAGGCACAGTGAACTTCAGGTCCCTTTGTCATAGCCATATAAGCACACATGCCATCATTTTTCTTACAGCTGAATTTATTTGTGTAAGTTTTTGATACTTTAATAGTAAAATTAAGTGTGTAAACACAACTGAATTCAAGTCATGCTTTACTTTACTCCCCAAATCTACTTCAGTCTTTTAGATCTGCCATAGCTCAATCTGTCTTACCTAGGATAAGGGGCTACTCTAGTTTACATTTTCAGCCTACCATCGAACCTGAAATCCAGCCACTATACTCCGACACCTAATTAAATCTCAGAGACAGAGTTTTGATTGAAGTTGAAAAATAGCTTTACTGTTTTGCCAAGAAAAGAGGGCTACAGTGGGCTAATGCCCACAAAACTGTGTGTCCCGACCTGGAAGGGACAGTGAGAACTTTTATAGTGAGTGTTCAAACAGGGTGTGATCAGCTTGTGGACATTCTTCTGATTGGTGGTGAGATAAGTGGGAGTCAGCATCATCAACCTTCTGGTTCTAACCAATCTGGGGTCTACATGCTCGTGGGTGGCATAAAGTTAAGTTCTCCCACCTGGTGGGGGTTTCAGTATATGCAAAACAGCTCAAAGATAAATGTTGTATGTATCCCATGATGGGGAGCCAGGATGCTGCCCCAAGGCAACACTGTTGCTTCTCTTGACCATCAGTTTCTCCTTTGTCTCCATCCCCTCCTTGCATCTGCTTGAACCTCCCCTTCGGAACTCAGGAAGGTCATGGAGGCTGAATGAAACCTATTTCCTGTAGTGAAGAACTGGGGACACAGAAAGGATTTCTGCCCAGGAGACCCACAGGGTCCTGCTGGATTTCACCATCTTCAGCCATTCACATCAATTTCATTTTCTTGATGACATTTATCACTATCTGAACATAAGTCATCTGTTCATTTACTTACTCATTTATCCTCTTTCTCCTTCCCACAAACATTAAGTTCTGTTAAAACAGAGATACTTGTCTCGAGTTCCTTTTATATTACTACTTTATAGATTATAGTCACTGGCACAAAGTAGCTGGTTGGTAAATATAATTTACTGAAGGAATGTTGTTGCTCAGTCACTAAGTCATGTCTGACTCTGTGACCCCATGAAGTGCAGCACTCCAGGCTTCCTCATCTTCCTCTATCTCCTGGAATTCGCTCAAACTCATGTCCATTGAGTCGGTAATGCCTTCTAACCATCTCATCCTCTGTCATCTGCTTCTCCTCCTACCCTCAATCTTTCCCAGCATCAGGGTATTTTCTAATGAGTCAGCTCTTCACTTCAGGTGGCCAAAGCATCAGAGCTTCCTCAACATCAGTCCTTCCAAAGAATATTCAGGACTAATTTCCTTTAGGGTTGGCTGGTTTGATCTCCTTGATGTTCAAAGGATTCTGAAGAGAATCCTCTCTAGCACCACAGTTCAAAAGCATCAATTCATTGGCGTCCAGCCTTCTTTATGGTCCAACTCTCACATCCATACACGACTGTTGGAAGCACCATAGCTTTGACTATAGGGAGCTTTGTCCACAAAGTGATGTCTCTGCTTTTTAGTACACCATCTAGGTTTGTCATAGCTTTACTTCCAAAGAGCATCAAACATTTGAAATCATTTATCCTATTGAAAAATCATTTTTCCTATTCTTATGGAAAAATCATTTTTCCTGTGGAAGGTTTTCCATTAATTGTTATTCTTGGTTAATATACAAAAACATGAAATAGCTAATACTGTATAATTATTCATGCACCCTTCTTGCATTATCTCTAGTATATTTACAGTTTTTCTCACCTGCATTTATTATACTGATTAATATGCATGTAGCAAAATAAATCTACTTGGATAAATAAATTTGATACCAGTTATTGGAGAAGGGAATGGCAAACCACTTCAGTATTCTTTTTTTTTTTTTCCACTTCAGTATTCTTGCCTTGAGAATCCCATGAACAGTATGAAAAGGCAAAATGATATGATACTGAAAAAGGAACTCCCCAGATCATTAGGTGCCCAATATGCTACTGGAGAACAGAGGAGAAATAACTCCAGAGAGAATGAAGGGATGGAGCCAAAACAAAAACAATACCCAGCTGTGGATGATATTGGTGATAGAAGCAAGGTCCGATGCTGTAAAGAGCAATATTGCCTAGGAACCTGGAATGTCAGGTCCATGAATCAAGGCAAATTGGAAGTGGTCAAACAAGACATGGCAAGAGTGAACGTTGGCATTCTAGGAATCAGTGAACTAAAATGGACTGGAATGAGTGAATTTAACTCAGATGACTATTATATCTACTACTGCAGGCAGGAATCCCTCAGAAGAAATGGAGGAGCCATCATGGTCAACAAAAGAGTCTGAAATGCAGTACTTGGATGCAATCTCAAAAACGACAGAATGATCTCTGTTCGTTTCCAAGGCAAACCATCCAATATCACAGTTATCCAAGTCTATGCCCCAACCAGTAATGCTGAAGAAGCTGAAGTTGAATGGTTCTATGAAGACCTACAAGACCTTTTAGAATTAACAGCCAAAAAAGATGTCCTTTTCATTCTAGGGGACTGGAATGCAAAAGTAGGAAGTCAAGAAACACCTGTAGTAACAGGCAAATTTGGCCTTGGAATGCAGAATGAAGCAGGGAACAGACTAATAGAGTTTTGCCAAGAAAATGCACTGGTCATAGCAAACATCCTCTTCCAACAACAAAAGAGAAAACTCTACACATGGACATCACCAGATGGTCAACACCAAAATCATATTGATTATATTCTTTGCAGCCAAAGATGGAGAAGCTCTATACAGTCAGCCAAAACAAAACCAGGAGCTGACTGTGGCTCATATCATGAGCTCCTTATTACCAATTCCGACTCAAAAGGAAGAAAGTAGGGAAAACCGCTAGACCATTCAGGTATGACCTAAACCAAGTTCCTTATGATCATACAGTGGAAGTGAGAAATAGATATAAGGGCCTGGATTTGATACATAGAGTGCGTGATGAACTATGGAATGAGGTTCGTGACATTGTACAGGAGACAGGGATCAAGACCATACCCATGGAAAAGAAATGCAAACAAGCAAAATGGCTGTCTGGGGAAGCCTTACAAATAGCTGTGAAAAGGAGAAAAGTGAAAAGCAAAGGAGAAAAGGACAGATATAAGCATCTGAATGCAGAGTTCCAGAGAATAGCAAGAAGAGATAAGAAAGCTGTCTTCAGTTATCAATGCAAAGAAATAGAGGAAAAGAATAGAATGGGAAAGACTAGAGATCTCTTCAAGAAAATTAGAGATACCAAGGGAATATTTCATGCAAAGATGGGCCCGATAAAGCATAGAAATGGTCTGGACCTAACAAAAGCAGAAGATATTAAGAAGAGGTGGCAAGAATACACAGAAGAACTGTACAAAAAAGATCTTCACGACCCAGATAACCATGATGGGGTGATCACTAATCTAGAGCCAGACATCCTGGAATGTGAAGTCAAGTGGGCCTTGGAAAGTATCGCTATGAACAAAGTTAGTGGAGGTGATGGAATTCCATTTGAGCTGTTTCAAATCCTGAAAGATGATGCTGTGAAAGTGCTGTATTCAATATGCCTCCAAATTTGGAAAACTCAGCAGTGGCCACAGGACTGGAAAAGGTCAGTTTTCATTCCAATTTCAAAGAAAGGAATTGCCAAGCAATGCTCAAAGTACTGCACAATTGTTCTCATCTCACATGCTAGTAAAGTAATGCTCAAAATTCTCCAAGCCAGGCTTCAGCAATACGTGAACCATGAACTTCCTGATGTTCAAGCTGGTTTTAGAAAAAGCAGAGGAACCAGAGATCAAATTGCCAAAATCCGCTGGATCATGGAAAAAGTTAGAGAGTTCCAGAAAAACATCTATTTCTGCTTTATTGACTATGTCAAAGCCTTTGACTGTGTGGATCACAATAAACTGTGGAAAATTCTGAAAGAGATGGGAATACCAGGCCACCTGACCTGCCTCTTGAGAAATCTGTATGCAGGTCAGGAAGCAACAGCTAGAACTGGACATGGAACAACAGACTGGTTCCAAATAGGAAAAGGAGTATGTCAAGGCTGTATATTGTCACCCTGCTTATTTAACTTCTATGCAGAGTACATCATGAAAAACACTGGGCTGGAAGAAACACAAGCTGAAATCAAGATTGCAAGGTGAAATATCAATAATCTGAGATATGCAGATGACACTACCCTTATGGAAAAAAGTGAAGAGGAACTAAAAAGCCTCTTGATGAAAGTGAAAGAGGAGAGTGAAAATGTTGGCTTAAAGTTCAACACTCAGAAAACGAAGATCATGGCATCCAGTCCCATCACTTCATGGGAAATAGATGGGGAAACAGTGGAAACAGTGTCAGACTTTATTTTTCTGGGCTCCAAAATCACTGCAGATGGTGACTGCAGCCATGAAATTAAAAGGTGCTTACTCCTTGGAAGGAAAGTTATGACCAACCTAGATAGTATATTCAAAAGCAGAGACATTGCTTTGCCGACTAAGGTCTGTCTAGTCAAATCTATGGTTTTTCCTGTGGTCATGTATGGATGTGAGAGTTGGACTGTTAAGAAGGCAGAGCACTGACGAATGGATGCTTTCGAACTGTGGTGTTGGAGAAGACTCTTGAGAGTTCCTTGGACTGCCAGGAGATCCAACCCGTCCATTCTGAAGGAGATCATCCCTGGGATTTCTTTGGAAGGAATGATTCTAAAGCTGAAACTCCAGTACTTTGGCACCTCATGTGAAAATTTGACTCATTGCAAAAGACTCTGATGCTGGGAGGGATTGGGGACAGGAGGAGAAGGGGACAACAGAGGATGAGATGGCTAGATGGTATCACTAACTCAATGGACGTGAGTCTGAGTGAACTCCGGGAGTTGGTGATGGGCAGAGAGACCTGGCGTTCTGTGATTCATGGGGTACGAAGAGTCGGACACGACTGAGCGACTGAACTGAACTGGTTTGGAACTATAATTCGATCATAAAATTATTATGTACAGGGATATATTCAGGCAACATACACTTAAACCAAAGTAATAATAATAAATTGAAGAAATAAATAAATAAAATATGTGTTATTTGCATGGAACGTGTATTATTTTCACAGAATAATATATATTATAATTGGGCTAACCAGAAACAAAAATAGAGCATTTCTGATTATAATTCAAGAATTAAACACATAACTATGTTTTAATCTATCAGTTATTAAAATGTAGAAACATTTCAAAAAACATTAGAGATCTTTAATCAAGTCACATAAATTTCTATTTGTGACAAGGGCCTTAGAGAAAGAAAGCAACAAATCTAAAGCATGGTTATCAAACACCTTGAAGTTCAATATTCTTCTTTTTTTTTGAGAAGCTAAATGGTCTTATGGCAACACATCTGGTAAGTGACAGACTATGATCTCTGGCTCATCCTCTTGCTTTCCTGCTGTTTCTCATACAAGGCCTATGGCATTACTCAGTGACCAGGAATTTTTTCATTTCAATATTGTATCCGGAGTTATATGATAATGACTGCTTGGAGTTAACATTTAACTAGAACTTTTATCTTTCTAACGTGAAACCTGAACTTTCTTTTTGAAGGAAATTTACTGGCTCTGTTCCTATTTTGCTCCTTTTTTCTTCAATGATATGTATGATTTATTTCAGATCCTTAGAAGATGTTTTACAAGACAGTTTGCTAAGATGGAATGTGCTGTATCAGCAGACATGATAGCAGAAACTATTTTTTTTAATTTTTAAATAAATTACTATATCCTGATCAGTTATCCACCAGTAGTTTTGGTGTTCTAGCAACTTATAGTTTTAAAGGAATAATAACTTACAACTTAGCATGAAATTCAAAACTACATTGTAGAATAATAACTACAGTCAATCAGTTATTTACTGGGAAACCATTTTTGTTATCTATTTGAGCTCTTCTACATATACTTCCCAAAATATGATTATGTTATATAAGATGCATATAAGGCTAGCTACCCAGTGGTGTTTTATAAATAAAATGATGTTTTATACTTCTTGTTCACTTATATGGAACACAGTAACTTCTAATGAACTATACATAAAATGTAAACCTGATCATTTTCATGTTCTTGGACATAAAACAATTTCAGAAGCCAGAAAAATTTGTTCTTAAAAAACTGAACTTCATAAAATTACTCTTTGAAACAGGATATATTTTTAAAATCATCTACCTAGGCAGAATTTTAAATTTTAAAATACATAATTGAAATTTAATTTACATACCAAAGAAATGCATGAATCACATGTGTACAGTTAAGTACACTTTCAGCCAATGACCACAACCATGTAAGTATCACCATGTCAAGAAATCCCAAGGTGGATTCATGTTGATGTATGGCAAAACCAATACAATATTGTAAAGTAATTAGCCCCCAATTAAAATAAATATATTTATATTAAAAAAAAAGAAATATAATATTTCCAGAAACTCAGAAGCAATTCTTATGCCCCCTTCAAATTATGAGCTTGTAATTTATTTCTAAAAATAAAGGTAGCTCAGACCTTTAGCATACCATATATATATATTTTTTTTTAATTTACATAGATCAAAAAAATTATGCCTTCTCTTGTGCCTGTTTTTTTCTCAGGTTTAATTTTTGAAGTCTATTTTTGTTCTTTTCCATAACTGTAGTATTTTATTCGGAGAAGGCAATGGCACCCCACTCCAGTACTCTTGCCTGGAAAATCCCATGGATGGAGGAGCCTGGTAGGCTGCAGTCCATGGGGTCGCTAAGAGTCGGACATGACTGAGCGACTTCCCTTTCACTTTTCACTTTCATGCATTGGAGAAGGAAATGGCAACCCACTCCACTGTTCCTGCCTGGAGAATACCAGGGACGGGGGAGCCTGGTGGGCTGCCGTCTATGGGGTCGCACAGAGTCTAACATGACTGAAGCAACTTAGCAGCAGCAGCAGTATTTTATTAATAAACCCATTCATTTATTCACATTAGTATTGATAGCCATTTGAGTTGTTTGCTGCTGCTGCTGCTGCTAAGTCACTTCAGTCGTGTCTGACTCTGTGTGACCCCATAGACAGCAGCCCACCAGGCTCCCTTGACCCTGGGATTCTCCAGCAAGAACACTGGAGTGGTTGAGTTGTTTGCTACTTTGGGATATTAAACATACTATCAAGTAATAGTGATACAAATAATATATAAATAATATAAAATGATATATATATAATGTAATAATATATACTCTTATTTTTTTATATGTGCACTTCTGTTTTGCACAAATCTAGGAGTGAATTGTTGGATCACAAATGTGTATATTTAAATTGGATGCTTGGGGTTGGTGCACTCTGATGACCCAGAGGGATGGTATGAGGAAGGAGGAGGGAGGGGGATTCAAGATGGGGAACACATGTATACCTGTGGCAGATACATGTTGATGTATTGCAAAACCAATAAAATAATGTAAAGTAATTAACCTCCAATTAAAATAAATTTATTTTAAAAAATAAAAATAAATAAAACTAAGAACTTTAAGGACCTGAAAAAAAATAAATAAATTGGATAATTTTCTGGTCTTCTAAAGTTGTTGGTTTTTCTTTTTTTTTCAAATGTACACTATACTGTCAATACCCATGCATAAAAATTCTGATTATTCTAACTCTCAGGGATATCTTACACTCTTCTCTTTAATATAACCTTTTTAGTGAACTTATCAGAGCAGCTCACCGTGGTGTTAGTTTGCATTTCCCTGATGACTGACTTCCCCCGATGGCACCAATTGTAAAGAACCCACCTACCAATGCAGGAGACAAAAGAGACTTGGGTTTAACCCTTGGGTTTGGAAGATCTCTTGGAAGAGGTCATGGCAACATACTCCAGTATTCTTGCCTGGAGAATCCCATGGACAGAAGAGCCTGGCAAGCTACACTCTGTATGGTTGCAAAGAGTTGGGCACAACTGAAGTCACTTAGCATGCAATGACTGACTAATGAAATTTAGCATTTTCACATATTTATTAGACATTGTAATAGCTTGCTAAAGAAATCTCTATTTGATCGTTATATTCTTTCTTTTCTATCAAGTCATCTGTCTTTTCTTTATTGTTTTAGAATAGTTCTTTATATGGTCCAAATAGAAGTCTTTTGTCAGATAAACTTGCTCCAAATGTCTTGTTCCATTTTGTTGGTTGCATTTTCAGTCTTTGATTTTTAAAAAAAACTTTTTTGGTAAATGGGCATGCTTAGCTTTAAAATAGTAATCAAAAATTTCTTTACTGTTAATTTATTTCCTTTTAAAGAAGTCTTTCTCTATCCCAAGTCATGAAAATGTTTCCTTACATTGTCTTATGGAAGGATTATGATTAAATATCTACATTTTGATCTGAATTCCTCTGGGATTGATTTTCATATATAGTGTGAGATAAAGGTTATGTTTATCTAAAATGTTACCTTCAGTGTTAATCCAGAATTGCAAATTAAATCATTTCTTCACCAGATTTGTGAATATTAATCAATAATATGAAATACTGATGATGATTCAAAAACTGAACTAGCCCATATATTTCTTAGCTGGTTTAAATTTATGGAATATATATCAAATGTCTCTTAAAATTTTGACCCTTTGACTCATTTCTATCCTAAGAAAAAACTTTAAAATGATCTTGTTCACATTATGATTAAAGAGTTTGATATTTAGGGGCTTTTCCTCAATTGAGGTATTATAAATGATGATGAATTGCCGGATATGCTGAACAACCATATCTGCAAATATATTTACTATTGTGAAAATTAAATCTAAAGCAGTAAAATCAACAACAACAAAAAATACACTGAAACATCACAGATATAGTGCAAGATAATTGTGAGTCATAATTATTCTAGAAAATACTTCTGTTATTTAAAGTGATTTTACCCAACATGATAAACATATACTTAATAAATAATATTCAGTGATTTATTTAATAAGACATATAAGTTAAAATTTTAATAGACATTTTTCTTACTGAAGAACTTAGAGTATTTTCACTTTGACAATATTTCTCCCTCAGTAATAGAAAAATACTAATTTAAATATGCATATGAGAAACATCCCATTTGACAAATGATGGAGCTTAGATTCATAGTTTTCATTAAATTTTATATTAATAGTTCTTGTTTACTTTAATGTTCACAGAACTGACCCTAGGTGTTCTTGAAAATATTGCATGCCTTCTTCCTTGTCCCTTAATGTGTACAATACTTAGGAAATACATTGTGATTGAAAGTACAAATGCTATTCGCTTAGTCATGTCCAAAGCTATGTGGCCCCATGGACTGTAGACTGCCAGCTCCTCTGTCCATGGGATTTCCTAGGCAAGAATATTTTAGTTGATGGCCATTTCCTACTCCAGGGGATCTTCCAGACCCAGAGATTGAACCCAAGTCTCCTGCAATGCAGGCAGATTCTTTATTACTGAGCCACCAGGAAAGCCACACTATGAATATTACCTATATTTTTGAAACAGACTTTAGTGTTATTTAAATGTATTTTGTTTCATATACCATATATATATATCAAATATAAAACAATGTATAGGAAGAAAATCCTGTGTTTAAAACCTTTTAAAATAAACTTTTTATTTTAGAATAATTTTACATAAAAATTATAAAAATATTAAAGAGGTCCTATAAAACACAGGTACAATTTTTTCATTAATGTCTCACATTAATATGATACATTAATCACACTCAGTCAGCCAATATGCTATAGTGTTATTAATTAAAACCTATGCTTTCTTCAGATTTGCTGAATATTTATCTGATGTCATTTTTATGATGCAGAATCTCACCCAAGATACCACATTGCATTTCAGTTCAGTTCAGTTGTTCAGTCTTGTCTGACTCTTGTGACCCCTTGGACTGCAGCATGCCAGGTTTCCTTGTCCATCACTTAATCCTGGAGCTTGCTCAAACTCATGTTCATTGAGTTGGTGATGCCATCCAACCATCTCATCCTCTGTCATCCGCTTCTCTTCCTGCTTTCAGTCTAGCACAGCACTGGGGACTTTTCCAATGAGTCACTTCTTTGCATCGAGTGGACAAATTATTTGAGCTTCAGTTTCAGCATCAGTCCTTCCAGTGAATATTCAGGACTGATTTCCTTTAGGATGGACTGGTCTGATCTCCTTGCAGTCCAAGTGAATCTCAGGAATCTTCTTCAAAACCACAGTTCAAGATCATCAATTCTTTGGCACCCAGCATTATTTATGGATCAACTCTCACATCCACACATGACTATGGAAAAACCATAGCTTTGACTAGACAGACCTTTGTCAGCAAAGTAACGCCTCTGCTTTTTAATATTCTTTCTAGGTTTTCATAGCTTTTCTTCCAAGGAGCCAGAGTCTTTTAACTTCATGGCTGCAGTCACCAACTACAGTGATTCTGGAGCCCAAGAAAACAAAGTCTGTCATTGCTTCCATTATTTCCCCATCTATTTGCCATGAAGTGATGGGACCAGATGCCATGATTTTTGTTTTTTGAATGTTGAGTTTAAAGGCAGTTTTTTTCACTCTTCTCTTTCACTTTGATTAAGAGGCTCTTCAGTTCATCTTCACTTTCTGCCATAAGGGTGGTGTCATCTGCACATCTGAGGTTATTGATATTTTCCCTTGCAGTCTTGGCTCCAGAGTGTGCTTCATCCAGCCCTGCATTTTGCATGATGTACTCTCATATAAGTTAAAAAAGCAAGGTGACAGTACACAACCTTGACGTACTCCTTTCCCAACATGGAACCAGTTTGTTGTTCGATGTCTGATTCTAATGTTACTTCTTCACCTGCATACACATTTCTCAGGAGGTAAGTAAGGTGGTCTGGTATTCCCATCTCTTTAAGAATTTTCCAGGTTGTTGTGATTCACATAGTCAAAGGCTTTGGTGAAGTTGATAAAGCAGAAGTAGATGTTTATCTGGAACTCTCTTACTTTTTCTATGATCCAGTGGATGTTGGCTATTTGATCTCTGGTTGCTCTGCCTTTTCTAAACCCAACTTGAACATCTGCATGTTCTCAGTTCACGTAGTGTTGAAGCCTCGCTTGCAGAATTTTGATCATTACGTTGCTAGCCTATGAAATGAGTACAATTTTGCAGTTGTTTGAACATTCTTTGGGATTGCCTTTATTTGGGACTGGGATGCAAACTGACCTTTTCCAGTCCTGTGGCCACTGCTGGGTTTTCCAAATTTGCTGGCATGTTGTATACAGCATTTTAACAGCATAATTTTTTAGGATTTGAAATAGCTCAGCTGGAATTACATCACATCCACTAGCTTTGTGTTGATTCTTCCAAAGGTGCACTTAACTTCACATTCCAGGATATCTGGCTCTAGGTGAGTGATCACATCATTGAGATTATCTGGGTCATTAAGATCTTTCTGTATAGTTCTTCTGTGTATTCTTGCCATCTCTTCTTAACGTTCTCTATTTCTGCTAGGTTCATGCAGTTCCTTTGTTGTGCTCTCTTTGCATGAGATGTTCCCTTGGTATCTCTAATTTTCTTGAAGACATCTCTAGAGTCTTTCCCATTCTATTGTTATCCTTTATTTCTTTACATTGATCACTTAGGAAGGTTGTCTTATCTCTCCATGCTATTCCTTGGAGCTCTGCATTAAAAAAGCTTTATCTTTCATTTTCTGCTTTATCTTTGGGTTCTTTTCATATCTCGACTATTTGTAAGGCCTGCCAAGGCAATCATTTTGCCATTTTGCATTTCTTTTTCTTGGGGATGGTTTTCGTCACCCCTTCTTCTCTAATGTTATGAACTTCTATCCATATTTCTTCACTCTGTCGTCTAATCCCTTGAATCTATTTGTCACTTCCACTATATAATTATAAGAGATTTTATTTAGGTCATACCTGATATAGTAGATTTCCCTACATCATTTAAGTCTGAATTTTGCAATCAAAAGTTCATGATCTGAGCCATAGTCAGCTACTGGTCTTTTTTTTTCCTGGCTGTATACAGCTTCTCCTTCTTTGGGTGCATAGAACATAATCCATGTGACTTCAGTATTTACCATTTGGTGATGTCCATGTGTTAAATCATTTCTTGTGTTGTTGGAAGAGGGTATTTGCTATGACCAGTGTGTTCAGTTGGCAAAATTCTGTAAGCCTTTGCCCTGCTTCATTTTGTATTCTGATGCCAAAGTTCCCTGTAACTCCAGGTATCTCTTGACTTCCTACTTTTGCATTCCACTCCCCTATGATGAAATGTACATCTTTTTTTGGTGTTAGTTCTAAAAGGTCTTGCAGGTATTGATAGAAGTGTTCAACCTCAGCTTCTTTGGCATTAGTAGTTGAGGCATAGACTTGTATTACTGTGATATTGAATGGTTTGCCTCTGAAATGAACAGAGATCATTCTGTTGTTTTTGAGATTAAACCCAAGTACTACATATCAGACTCTTTTATTTACTATGATGGCTACTCCATTTCTTCTAAGGGTTTCTTGCCCACCGTAGTAGTTATAATGGTCATCTGAATTAAATTAACTCATTCTGGTCCATTTAATTAACTGATTTCTGAAATGTTGGTGTTTACTCTTTCCATCTCCTGTTTCAGTTCAGTTCAGTTCAGTTTCTCAGTCATGTCTGAATCTCCTGTTTGACTACTTCCAATTTATGTTGTTCATGGACATAATATTCCAGGTTCCTATGCAGTATTGTTCTTTGTAGCACTGGACTTTACTTCCATCACCAGTCACATCCACAACTTGGCATTTACTTTGGGTCAACCTCTTCAACCTTTCGGGAGCTATTTTTCTGCTCTTCTCCAGTGGCATATAGGGCACCTACCAACCTGGGAAGTTCATTTTTTGGTGTCATATCTTTTTGCCTGTTCATACTGGGAATAAGTGATTCCACAAGATGGCGAAGTAGAAGGACTTACACTCATCTTCTCCTATGAGAACTCCAAAATCACAACTAACTGCTGAATAACCATCAACAGGAGAATGTTGGATCCCACCAAAACCACATTCAAAGGCATAGGAGAAACCACAAAAAGGTGTTAGGAGGGGTGAAATCACATTTAGAATCAAATCCCATACCCACCACTGATGCTCAGAGGGCTCAAACAGAACCTTTTATGCACCGTGATCCAGGGTCCCCCACAAAAGTTTGAGCCAGGCCTGCATTTGAGTGCTTGAATGTCTCCTGCAGAGGCATGGGTCAGCAGTGGCCTGCTGTGGTGACAGGAGCTCTGGCTGCAGCAAACCTGGGAGGCGTGGAGTTAGCCCCACCATAGAGCCACCAAACAACCCACACATTGGAGGATGATTATACCAAAGAAGTGCTCACACTGTTGCAAAAGTTCTAGGGCCCACAACAGATTTCCCAACCTGGGGATCTGGGAAAGGAACTGAGAACCCCCATGGAATTTGACTTTGAATGCCAGTGGAATTTGATTGCAGAACTTCCATGGGACTGGGGAAAAAGACTCTTGGAAGGCAAAAACAAAACCTTGTGTGCTCCAGAAGAAAAGAGCAGTGACCCCACAAGAGACTGAGCCAGACTTGCCTGTGAGTGTCCAGGAGCCACCAGCGGAGCTGTGAGATGACAGTGGCCTGTCATGGGGTCAGGGCCACTGAATACAACAGTCCTGACATAAGTCCTTTTTAGGAAGGTCACCATTTCTTCCATTATCCCTGCCATAGTTTGGCCTCAGGACAAACTACAGGGAGGGAATGCAGCCCAATCCATCAATAGAAAATTGGATTAAAGCTTTGCTGAGTATGGCCCTGCCCACCACAGCAGGACCCAGATTCTGCCACAATCAGTCCCTCCCATCAGGAAGCTTTCACAAACCTCTTCTCCTTATCCATCAGAAGGCAGATAGAATGGAAACCACAGTTACAGAAAACCAGCCAAACCGATCATGTGGATCACATCATTGTCTAACTCAGTGAAACCATGACCCATGACATGTAGGGGTACCTGAGATGGACAGGTCATGGTGGAGAGTTCTGACAAAATGTGGTCCACTGGGGAAGAGAATGGCAAACCACTTCAGTATTCACGGCTTGAGAACCCTATGAAGAAGATGAAAAGTCAAAAATATAGAACATTGCATTTAGTAGTCTTGTATTAGGAATACAAAGCTCCTCTCATCTGCAAAAGTTTCTCAGAATTTTCTGAGACCTTGTCAGTTTGAAAAGGACTTTTCAAGTATCATTTTATAGAATGCCCTCAATTAGGATTTGTCTTACGTTTTTCTCTTTCTAGACTGAGTAAATGGCAACCCATGCCAGCATGCTTGCCTTCAGGATCCCTTGAACAGATGGATGCTGGGCTACAGTCCATGGAATCGCAAGAATTGGACAAGCCTGAGCACTCACAGAAAGGAATATTGAGACTGAGATTATATATATTCTATGCTCAAATTTCCAACATCCGCTGGATCATCAAAAAAGCAAGTGAAGTTGCTCAGTCGTGTCTGACTCTTTGCAACCCCATAGACTGTAGCCTACCAGGCTCCTCGTCCATGGGATTTTCCAGGCAAGAGTACTGGAGTGGGTTGCCATTTCCTTCTCCAGAGGATCTTCCTGACCCAGGGATCGAACTTGGGTCTCCCAGTTGTAGGCAGACCCTTTACCGTCTGAGCCACGAGTTCCAGAAAAACATCTATTTCTGCTTTATTGACTATGCCAAAGCCTTTGACTGTGTGGATCCCAATAAACTGTGGAATATTCTGAAAGAGATGGGAATACCAGACCACTTGACCTGCCTCTTGAAAAACCTATATGCAGGTCAGGAACCAACAGTTATAACTGGTCATGGAACAACAGACTGATTCCAAATAGGAAAAGGAGTATGTCAAGACTGTGTATTGTCACCCTGCTTATTTAACGTATATGCAGAATACATCATGAGAAACGCTGGACTGGAAGAAATAAGCTGGAATCAAGGTTGCCGGGAGAAATATCAATAACCTCAGATATGCAGATGACACCACCCTTATGGCAGAAAGTGAAGAGGAACTAAAAAGCCTCTTGATGAAAGTGAAAGAGGAGAGTGAAAATGTTGGCTTAAAGCTCAACATTCAGAAACCTAAGATCATGGCATCTGGTCCCATCACTTCATGGGAAATAGATGGGGAACCAGTGGAAACAGTGTCAGACTTTAATTTTTGGGCTCCAAAATCACTGCAGATGGTGATTGCAGCCATGAAATTAAAAGACACTTACTCCTTGGAAGGAAAGTTATAACCAACCTAGATAACAACTTGAAAAGCAGAGATATTACTTTGCCAACAAAGATCCATCTAGTCAAGGCTATGGTTTTTCCAGTGATCACATATGGATGTGAGAGTTGGACTGTGAAGAAAGCTGAGTATCAAAGAATTGATGCTTTTGGACTATGGTTTTGGAGAAGACTCTTAAAAGTCCCTTGGACAGCAAGGAGATCCAACCAGTCCATCCTAAAGGAGATCAGTCCTGGGTGCTCATTGAAGGGACTGATGTTGAAGCTGAAACTGCAATACTTTGGCCACCACTTGCAAAGAGTTGACTCATTGGAAAAGACCCTGATTCTGGGAGGGATTGTGGGCAGGAGGAGAAGGGGACCACAGAGGATGAGGTGGTTGGATGGCATCCCCGACTAGATGGACATGAGTTTGAGTGAACTCCACGAATTGGTGATGGACAGGGACACCTGGTGTGCTGTAATTCATGGGGTCGCAAAGAGTCAAATGCGACTGAGTGACTGAACTGAACTGAATTGATGCTGAATCAGGAGCTTGGACCCAATCCCCCTGTGCTTTTTCCCACCTCAGATTGCCTGGCAGGGACACAGCATGATAGGAAGGATGCACCACATCCAGCTCAGTCACATGGCACTTTACTCTCTGTGTTATATTTGAAGGTGAAGTCACTCAGTCATGTCCGACTCTTTGTGACCCCGTGGACTGTAATCTACTAGGCTTCTCTGTCCATGGGATTCTCCAGGCAAGAATACTGGAGTGGATTGCCATTTCCTTCTCCAGGGGATCTTCCCAATCCAGGGATCGAACCCGGGTCTCCTGCACTGAAGGCAAATGCTTTAACCTCTGAGCCACCAGGGAACTTGCCTGGGTCAAACTGAGAACATTCTCATAAGGTTGTTTAAAGAAAAAACAATGTCGAATTTGGGAAAAAACTGTTTTCACACCAGGTGAGATACATTGTTTGAAAGGCACTAATGATTCAGGAACTTAAATGGGACCTAAACAATAGGTCTCAGACTAACACTAAAAGATACATCAAAATCCAAATAGCGCAGAGTATGTTCTCTTGAGGGAGACTCACCAGAATCTCTACACAGTGTGCACAGGTAAGCAGAGGACATGGTGCAGAGAAAGAAAGATTTTGTAGGCACACTGAAGAGGTTAGACATGTTCTTGCTGTCAGCTCCCTGAGTTTTCACCTGTTTTTGGCTTGAAGCTCCAAGATCAAAGCAGGGAATCTTGGCTTTGGAGTGCTCCCTGGAAAAAGTTCTCAGTAGTCCTCTTGGTGATGAAGCTGAGCTCTTTGAATTGCTTAGAACAGCTGCAAACTATTAGTAAAGAAACGAAATCTGGTGGTCACTAGGTAGATTACAAACTCAAAACAGTGCATATATACCACTGCCCATTTTTTGTGTAGGATTTAAATATCAGCCATATACATACACCAGAGAAAAAGAGACCAGCTGTAAATCAGTTCATTTCAGTTGCTCAGTCATGTCTGACTCTTTGCGACCCCATGATTCGTAGCACGCCAGGCCAACCTGTCCATCACCAAATCCCGGAGTTCACTCAGACTCACGTCCATCGAGTCAGTGATGCCATCCAGCCATCTCATCCTCTGTTGTCCCCTTCTTCTCCTGCCCCCAATACCTCCCAGCATCAGAGTCTTGTCCAGTGAGTCAACTCTTCGCATGAGGTGGCCAAAGTACTGGAGTTTCAGCTTTAGCATCATCCCTTCCAAAGAAATCCCAGGCCTGATCTCCTTCAGAATGGACTGGTTGGATCTCCTTGCAGTCCAAGGGACTCTCAAGAGTCTTCTCCAACACCACAGTTCAAAAGCATCAATTCTTCTGCACTCAGCCTTCTTCACAGTCCAACTCTCACATCCATACATGACCACAGGAAAAACCATAGCCTTGACTAGACGTACCTTAGTCAGCAAAACAATGTCTCTGCTTTTGAATATACTATCTAGGTTGGTCATAACTTTCCTTCCAAGGAGTAAGCACCTTTTAATTTCATGGCTTCAGTCACCATCTGCAGTGATTTTGGAGTCCAAAAAAATAAAGTCTGACACTGTTTCCACTGTTTCCCCAACTATTTCCCATGAAGTGATGGGACCGGATGCCATGATCTTCGTTTTCTGAATGTTGAGCTTTAAGCCAACTTTTTCACTCTCCTCTTTCACTTTCATCAAGAGGCTTTTTAGTTCCTCTTCACTTTCTGCCATAAGGGTGGTGTCATCTGCATATCTGAGGTGATTGATATTTCTCCTGGCAATCTTGATTCCAGCTTGTGTTTCCTCCAGTCCACCATTTCTCATGATGTACTCTGCATAGAAGTTAAATAAACAGGGTGACAATATACAGCCTTGACGTACTCCTTTTCCTATTTGTAATCAGTCTGTTGTTCCATGTCCAGTTCTAACTGTTGCTTCCTGACCTGCATACAGATTTCTCAAGAGGCAGGTCAGGTGGTCTGATATTCCCATCTCTTTCAGAATTTTCCACAGTTTATTGTGATCTACAGTCAAAGGCTTTGGCATAGTCAATAAAGCAGAAATAGATGTTTTTCTGGAACTCTAACTTTTTCCATGACCCAGTGGATGCTGGCAATTTGATCTCAGGTTCCTCTGTCTTTGCTAAAACCAGTTTGAACATCAGGAAGTTCACGGTTCACGTATTGCTGAAGCCTGGCTTGGAGAATTTTGAGCATTACTTTACTAGCATGTGGATGAGTGCAATTGTGCAGTAGTTTGAGCATTCTTTGCCATTGCCTTTCTTTGGAATTGGAATGAAAACTGACCTTTTCCAGGCCTGTGGCCACTGCTGAGTTTTCCAAATTTGCTGGCATATTCAGTGCAGCACTTTCACAGCATCATCTTTCAGGATTTGAAACAGCTCAAATGGAATTCCATCACCTCCACTAGCTTTTTTCATAGCGATGCTTTCCAAGGCCCACTGGACTTCACATTCTAGGATGTCTGGCTCTAGATTAGTGATCACACCATCATGATTACTAGGTCGTGAAGATCTTTTTTGTACAGTTCTTCTGTGTATTCTTGCCACCTCTTCTTAATATCTCCTGCTTCTGTTAGGTCCAGACCATTTCTGTGCTTTATCGAGCCCATCTTTGCATGAAATGTTCCCTTGGTATCTCTAATTTTCTTGAAGAGATCTTTAGTCTTTCCCATTATGTTCTTTTCCTCTATTTCTTTGCATTGATAACTGAAGACAGCTTTCTTATCTCTTCTTGCTATTCTCTGGAACTCTGCATTCAGATGCTTATATCTTTCCTTTTCTCCTTTGCTTTTCGCCTCTCTTCTTTTCACAGCTATTTGTAAGGCTTCCCCAGACAGCCATTTTTCTTGTTTGCATTTCTTTTCCAAGGGGATGGTCTTGATCCCTGTCTCCTGTACAATGTCACGAGCCTCATTCCATAGTTCATCAGGCACTCTGTGTATCAGATATAGGCCCTTAAATCTATTTCTCACTTCCACTGTATAATCATAAGGGATTTGATTTAGGTCATACCTGAATGGTCCAGCAGTTTTCCCTATTTTCTTTAATTTGAGTCTGAATTTGGTAATAAGGAATTCATTGTCTGAGCCACAGTCAGCTCCTGGTCTTTTCTTCTTTTGTTGACTGTATAGAGCTTTTCCATCTTTGGCTGCAAAGAATATTATCAACCTGATTTCGGTGTTGACCATCTGGTGATGTCCATGTGTAGAGTCTTCTCTTGCGTTGTTGGAAGAGGATGTTTGCTATGACCAGTGGATTTTCTTCGCAAAACTCTGTTAGTCTTTGCCCTGCTTCATTCTGCATTCCAAGGCCAAATTTACCTGTTACTCCAGGTGTTTCTTGACTTCCTACTTTTGCATTCCAGTCCCCTAGAATGAAAAGGACATCTTTTTAGGGGTGTTAATTCTTAAAGGTCTTGTAGGTCTTCATAAAACCGTTCCACTTCAGTTTCTTCTGCATTACTGGTTGGGGCATAGACTTGGATAACTGTGATATTGAATGGTTTGCCTTGGAAATGAACAGAGATCATTCTGTCGTTTTTGAGATTGCATCCATGTACTGCATTTCAGACTCTTTTGTTGACCATGATGGCTCCTCCATTTCTTCTGAGGGATTCCCGCCTGCAGTAGTAGATATAATAGTCATCTGAGTTAAATTCACCCATTCCAGTCCATTTTAGTTCTCTGATTCCTAGAATGTTGACGTTCACTCTTGCCATCTCTTGTTTGACCACTTCCAATTTGCCTTGATTTATGGACCTGACATTCCAGGTTCCTAGGCAATATTGCTCTTTACAGCATCGGACCTTGCTTCTGTCACCAGTATCATCCACAGCTGGGTATTGTTTTGGTTTGGCTTCATCCCTTCATTCTTTCTGGAGTTATTTCTCCACTGATCTCCAGTAGCATATTGGGCACCTAGTGACCTGGGGAGTTCCTCTTTCAGTATCCTATCATTTTGCATTTCCATACTGTTCATGGGGTTCTCTAGGCAAGAATATTGAAGTGGTTTGCCATTCCCTTCTCCAGTGGACCACATTCTGTCAGCTCTCTCCACCATGACCAGCCCATCTTGGGTTGCCTCACAGGCATCGCTTAGTTTCACTGAGTTAGACAAGGCTGTGGTCCTAGTGTGATTAGATTGACTAGTTTTCTGTGAGTGTGGTTTCAGTGTGTCTGCTTTCTGATGCCCTCTGGCAACACCTACCATCTTACCTGGGTTTCTCTTGCCTTGTTTGTGGGGTAATTCTTCATGCCTGCTTCAGCAATGCGCAACCGCTGCTCCTTACCTTGGATAAGGGGTATCTCCTTACCGCCACCCTTGCTAACCTTCAATGTGGGATGGCTCCTCTTTGTCCTCCTGTGCTGGCGCAGCCACCGCTCCTTGGGTTGCTCCTCCCAGCTACCGCCCCTGGCCTCGGGCGCCGCCCCTGGCCTCCAGCACGGGGTGGCTCCTCAGGGCCACCACCCCTGGCCTCGGTGAGATAGCTTCTCCCGGTGGCCCCTGACCTCGGACGCGGTGTGTCTCCTCTCAGCCATCGCCCCTGACCTCAGACACCGGGTGTCTCTTCTGGCTGCCCCTGACGTTGGACGCTGGATATCTCCTCCTGGCCACCGCCCCTGACCTTGGACTTGTGTAGCTCCTCTCAGCCGTTCCTGCGCCCTCGCAGCCTGGCACTCTTGGCCGCTTCCCCTTGACCTCGAACGTGGGGTAAATCTGTTCTCTCCAAATATTCACATACAGTGTTTCTAGACTGTTTTTGAAGAGTTGAATAAACATTCAGTTCAGTTCAGTCACTCAGTCATGTCCGACTCTTTGTGACTCCATGTACTACAGCACATCAGGCCTCCCTGTTCATCACCAACTCCTGGAGCTTACTCAAACTCATGTCCATCGAGTCGGTGGTGCCATCCAGCCATCTCATCCTCTGTCGTACCATTCTCCTCCTGCCCCCAATCCCTCCCAGCATCAGGGTCTTTTCCAGTGAGTCAATTCTTCATATCAGGTGGCCAAAGTATTGGAGTTTCAGCTTCAGCATCAGTCCTTCCAATGAATATTTAGGACTGATTTCCTTTAGAATAGACTGGTTGGATCTCCTCACAGTCCAAGGGACTCTCAAGATTCTTCTACAACAGCAAACTTCAAAGGCATCAATTCTTCAGCACTCAGCTTTCTGTATAGTCGGACTCTCACATTCATACATGACCACTGGAAAAACTATAGCTTTGACTAGACAGACCTTTGTTGTCAAAGCAATGCCTCTGCTTTTCAATATGATCTCTAGGTTGGTCATAACTTTTCTTCCAAGTAGCAAGCATCTTTTAATTTCATTAATAATCATGAATAAACATTAATAATCATTAAAGAGAAAGTGAAGTTGCTCAGTCATGTCCGACTCTTTGCGACCCCGTGGACTGTAGCCCAACAGGCTCCAAGAAGGGTGTGTACAAAATGTGTATATGGTGAAGTTCCTCAGCAGTTCACACAGCATGGATGCCCAGCAAAAACATTTCTGGAGAAAGGAACAGGGTTCCTTTTGCAGAGTGACCTAGGGGTCCTGGGCCAATCTGAACTCATCCACTTTGATCACTGCCTATATCAACCACCTCCTCCTTAACTTCCATATATACCCCATTCTCATTGTGTTACCAGAAGGACATGGACTGGAATTTCCAGCAATAAAAGCTTGTTTTAGTTACATTGTATCCTTCAAGCCATCCTTATGAAATCTCATTCTGAATCTGCCTAAAGGCAGAGAATCCCTTGGACAGCAGGGATATCAAACCAGTCAATCCTAAAGGAAATGAACCCTGAATATTCATTGGAAAGACTGAAGCTGAAACTCCAATAAATTTGGCCCCCTGATATGAAGTGCCAACTCAATGGTAAAGACCATGATGTTCAGAAAGATTGAAGGCAGGAGGAGAAGTGGGCAGCAGAGGATGAGATGTTTGGATGGCAACACTGACTCATGGACAGGAGTTTGAGCAAACTCTAGGAGATCGTGAAGGACAGGGAAGCCTGGAATGCTGCAGTCCATGGGGTCACAAGGAGTCAGACATGATTTAGTGATGAAACAACAACAAAGGCAGAGAGGATTTTATGAGGAAGGTAATATGAGAATTTTCCTAGAAAGCTTCAATCAATACAGTAGAGGTGCTACTTGAAAATAGTATTTTGCATATAGAAATATTTTAGAATACTATTTTCCTAATATATTCAAGAACATATTCTTTCTTGTATCCCACCAACACTAATATGTTTTATTAAGTTTACTGTTCATACCAGTTGAGTGAAAAAAAGTGAAGCTGATTACCTCACTGCTTCTGGAACTAGCTATAAGGATGAAGTTTCTCTATGCTTATTTTGATATTAGCTATCAGGTAAGTTCTACAAAGTTTAAATTTAAGTGTATAGTGCGTGTGTGCACATCTTTATTAATAATTAAGACTTCTCAACTCAGAGGTCCACATGAGCATGCTCATAAAAAATTTACATTTTTATTAACATTGATATAGATGTTACTTTTACAACCTAATTTTAAACTTTTTAAAATATATCTAGGTTCTGTGCTACAAATTTCAGTTGTTACACTTTCAAAAAATATTAGAGATATAAAAGTACCAATGCCATTTTGAAAATACTAACTTGATCAAGTGATCTATGCTCATCACTAACCCAGAAAATGATATTCTCCATCTAATAATGTTGACAGGGGATGAGATGGTTGGATGGCATCACTGATTCAATGGACATGAGTTTGAGCAAACTCTGAAAGATAGTGAAGGACAGGGAAGCTTGGCAGTCTATAGGGTCTTAAAGAGTAGGAAATGACTGAGAAACTGAACGACAACAACATAATATCCAGGGTAGAAATCAGTGGTAGTTATTATACAGGAAAAATAATTGCTTAAAGAGGGATACAGGAGTCCTAAAATACTTGTTAGAAAAAATGAATGTTATACTCTTTAGTCCGATATAAAAACACTCATTGGTATTTCAGCAACCTTTTCAGTAGGATTAACAGTAACATGGCCACGTGACATGTCATAACATATAATAATAAAGTCATAAATATCCAAAAGACAAAGAGTATAAAAAAGGATGAAAAAGATAGATAATTTCTACAAAATTCCAGTGAAAAAATACAACCTAAGAAATGTATTTCTTAAATAGAGTCCTTAAGCCCAAATCATATTTTGTGCTACTTCCATGAAGCCTTCTTAATCTTTCTGTTTTACTTTTTTATTATGCTTATAATACCTACACTTTATAATAATGTATAAACGTGCTCTAAACAATGATTTGATGAACATAATATCCCTTTTCTATGACTACATAGTTCTCAAACTAGCAATGCTTTTTTCTCTTTGGGATCTTGTAACTCATTCACTCCTGGGGAACAATTTTTACTGAGGAAAGGTGAATTAAATATGATAGAAATAGCAGGTGAAACATAGAAATAGAAAGTGATATTTGTTACAGCTTACCTAAGCATGGAGCAGAGGTGTTCAATTTGAATCAAGATAAAGTGCTTGGTGTTATATTGAGCCTTTAGCTGAAACACAGCAAAAAATATTAAATCTGTTTTGAAGAATCTTGTGGTAGTTCAGAAACCTACATCCCTTGAACTAGGTCACTATGAAAGAATAATCTTATTGTTTTCATAGTTAAATGCGTTCAAAATAATGATGGTTAAAGCTTTAAAGGCAAAAACTCTTAAATAGGAAAACTCAAATGCCTATTGAATTGCCATACAGCATTTGTGAATTGGTAAACAGATAATGTTCAAATATTTTGAGATGGAGCCAGAGCTATGACTTTATAAAACATGAATATATACACTGAAAAAAAAAAATCCTCAGTGTTTATGTATATGCCCTGAGGTGACCAAGTTTTAATGAACCAGTTCAGACAATAAAAGAAGTAAATGATAGTTATGGCGATGACTTTGACCATTTTTGACTTATTATTTCTCAATTTTAATTAGAACAGTATGTTTTTTTAATACATAATTATAAACCAAACTGAAATGTGATTTGACTTTCCATTGTAAGCCTTTTGCAGCCCTTTAAATCATCTTTATCTAAGAAAGAAAAAAAAGAAGTCGAGAGCAACAATAATATAAAACAACAAGGCAACAATGTTATCAGCAGTGCAGGAGTCACTGGGTTAATCAAAAGCAATTATGTTTGCTCTCAGAAGCATGGTGTTCAGATATCCTTAAATTGAAGAATTCTGTTCTGGTAATATGAAAGTCTTTAGTCTCCTTAAGTATTGATATTCTTTGTATTTAAATCACAGCAAAGTAGTTTGGGATGACCTAATGAGACATAAAATGAGATGGTCTCTTAGAAGTAAAGGACTTGGTTTGGCTAATTTCCCATAGGACCATTATTCCTCATTTTCCCTTAGTCTGTTCTTGATCTCCAAAAGAATTTTTGCCTGTGTGATCACAGTATGTGACGACTTTTTTGAGATATTCCTCTACTTCAAGTGATTCATAGGTTTACTGATTCAGAACTTAATTTTAAATACAGTTATGTCTGTTGTTGATCACTTCATTGATGGCTTCCTTGGGCTTACAGATTACAGGAGGTTGAAAATAGGGCAGATGTTTCCTTTTTTAAAGATTTTTTTCTTTGAGTATGGACCTTTTTTTTTTTTTTTTTTTTTTTAAAGTCTTGAGTTTGTTACAGTACTACTTCTGTTGTTTCTGTTCTGGGGATACTTTTGGCCATGAGACAAGTATGACCTTAGCTCCCCAACCAGTGACTGAAACTGCATCTCCTGCCTTGGAAAGTGAAGTCTCAAGCACTGATTCACCAGCAAGGTCCTGAAGCTGATTAATTTTCATTTCAACAGGACATTTGACCACAATTTCCTGTGAATTAAAATGGTGAAATATGCATCAGAGGATATATTGAAAACTTTTCTGGTTGGTAAAGAAAAATGTGTGAAGCATACTGGTTAAAGGATAAATATCTCTATATTGATCAAGACTTTTTTTGTTGCCAATGAGAGGTACCAAATCCAGCTAACTTAAGGATACTGTGGATCCTGTGTGTCAAGAGATAGCTACCATGTTAGGCTTGAGACATTCATGATTGGGAGGTAATGGGACTGTTTCTCTTTCTGTCTCTAAATATTGATAGCAATAGTGGGCGGGAAATTACAGTGAAACACATCTATCTAACATAAGTGAATTTTCCAGAAAATCAAGCTGTACAATAATTTAGTGGGAGTTGTAAAAAATTAAATGTCTGTGCCATATTTGAAGAGTTATGTAGAAGTTCATTTGTCAGTGGTTGTGTGTGTGTCAGTCACTTCAGTGATGTCTGACTCTTTGCAACCATACGGACTATAGTCTGCCAGGCTCCCCTATCCATAGAATTCTCCAGGCAAGAATACTGGAATGGGCTGCCATGCCCTCTTTGAGGGGATCTTCCTGACCTAGGGCTTGAACCCACATCTGTGCCTCCTGCATTGCAGGGAGATTTTTTAACTACTGTGCCACCTAGGAATCCCTTCATTTGTCAGAAATGTAGCTGAAGAAATTTTGATGTTATACAGGTTGGTTGGTTGGTTCCTTCTATTGGTAATTGATATGCTTTATATATTCAATTAAAAACAATAGCTATTAATAAAATTGCTCTCATTCCAAAGACAAGGCCCCCACTGTCCCTGCAAAAGTAAGACAACAAATATTTCTGTAATGTGTGCTATGTGCTGGATATTTTATATGTGCTTCTTATATATTAATCTATGTATCCTTTAAGAATCTCTAAGGGATAGTTACTATCCAAATTTGTTTTCCAAGTGAGAAAGGAGACACTCATGGAATGTAGAGAAACCTAAATAAGGTCACATCACCAATTAAAGGCAGAATCAGAATTCTGTTATATTTAGGCTTCCTACATATTCTATTTACCTTATGAAACACAAATCACCATACATTGTCTTTTAGAATATCTTAAGAGCTGATACTGTTTCTTCAGGAAAAATTGGAGTTAAAAAGAGCTGAAATCATATAAACTTGATTTTTCACAGCAGAGGTTTAGAATGTGTTACAAAAGAAAGTGATTGCTCTGGTAGGAAGTCGAAATGATGTCCTCTGTATATCACTGCAATCCACAGAAATCTGATCAAGGTTTTAGGTAAACAAAATCTGACTAGAGATGACTAAAGTCGTTTGAGCCATGTGTGCAAAATACACAAAGCAGGGTATGAAAGTAATGAAGTGATATGTCAAATCTAAAGCCCAGTGGGAAAGGATTACAGTTACTTTAGATGAAATACTCTCTGTCCTAAGCAAGCACCACATGAACTCACATGGGGAAGATTTAGAGGACATTACTGTTTACTGGGTAGGCAGGAAGAAGATGGAAGTGAGGTCTTGCCTTGCCAAAACAGTTCAAGTGAGTTCACAGTGGTAGATGATGGCAAGCTGGAATCTAGTCTTAAATTGGCTGAAGTCATGAGACATAAACAGCGTGGTCAGCACAGTTGTCAGAAATAGGCTCAAAATATATAGGATGAAATATCAAACAAGACTTGATAAGTAACATTCCAGGAAGTCTAGAGAGTGCAGCAAAGTCTATATATAATCAGGGTTTCAAACTAACCATGTGCCTGCTTTGCTGAAAGCAATGAAACTTCATAATTCATATAAAGTGATCTTTTTGGTTTTGTTTTTAAAAATATGCTTTGTACTGTGTGCTTAGTCCCACAGTTGTGTCTGACTCTGTGAGACTCCATGGACTGTACCTTGCCAAGCTCCTTTGTCCATGCATTTCTCCAGGCAAGAATACTGGCATGGGTAACCGTTCCCTTCTCCAGGGGATCTTCCTAAACCAGGGAATGAACTGCAGTCTCCTGCACTGCAGAAAGATTCTTTACCATAAGAACCACCAAACAAACCCCAAAATACATTTTTTTCTTTTTTTTAATTGAAGTATAGTTGATTTACAATGTTGTGCTAGTTTCCAGTATACAGAGTAGTGATTTGGTTTATCTATCTATCTTCTATCATCTATCTATCTATCTATCTATCTATCTATCTATCTATCTAATCTATCTATATATTCTTTTTCAGATTATTTTCCCTTACAAGTTATTATAAAATATTGTGTATAGTTCCCTGTGATGTAGAGTAGGTCCTCATTAGTTATTTTATATATAATAGTGTGCATATGATAATCCCAACCTCTATATAAAGCCTAAGTCTTCTGGGCTTGAGGGTAGAGTACAGTGTGGATCACAGTGTTTGGTGCATGATAATAAGTTAAAACTAAATTAAAAAAATAAATGGGACTTAATTAAAATTAAAAGCTTCTTCACAACAAAGGAAACTATGAGCAAGGTGAAAAGACAGCCTTCAGAATGGGAGAAAATAATAGCAAATGAAGCAATGGACAAAGAATTAATCTCAAAAATATACAAGAAACTCCTGTAGCTCAATTCCAGAAAAATAAACGACCCAATGAAAAAGTGGGCCAAAGAACTAAACAGACATTTCTCCAAAGAAAACATATAGATGGCTAACAAACATATGAAAAGATGCAAATCCAAACCACAGTGAGGTACCATTTTATGCCAGTTAGAATGGCTGCTATCCAAAAGTCTACAAGCAATAAATGCTAGAGAGGGTGTGGAGAAAAGGTAATCCGCTTACACTGTTGGTAGGAATGCAAAATAGTACAGCCACTATGGAGAGCAATGTGGAGATTCGTTAAAAAACTGGTAATAGAACTGCCATATGACCCAGCAATCCCACTGCTGGGCATACACACTGAGGAAACCAGAATTGAAAGAGACACGCGTACCCCAATATTCATTGCAGCACTGTTTATAATAGCCAGGACATGGAAGCAACCTAGATGCCTATCAGCAGAGCAATGGATAAGAAAGTTGAGGTACATATACACAATGGAATATTATTCATCCATTAAAAAGAATACATTTGAATCAGTTCTAATGAGGTGAATGAAACTGGAGCCTATTATACAGAGTGAAGTAAGCCAGAAAGAAAAACACCAATACAGTATACTAACACATATATATTTGGCATTTAGAAAGATGATAATGATAACCCTGTATGTGAGACAGCAAAAGAGACACAGATGTATAGAACAGTCTTTTGAACTCTGTGGGAGAAGGCGAGCATAGGATGATATGGAAGAATAGCATTGAAACCTGTATATTATTATATGTGAAACGAATCACCAGTCCAGGTCCAATGCATGATACAAGGTGCCCAGGGCTGGTGCACTGGGATGACCCAAAGGGATGGAGTGGGGAGGGAGGTGGGAGGGGAGGTTCAGGATGGGGAACACATGTATACCCATGGCAGATTCATGTCAATGTATGGCAAAACCAATACAATATTGTAAAATAAAAAAAAATTAATTAATTAAAAGACTATCATAATAAATAAATAAATACTTGCAGTATCAAGAGAAAGTCTGACTTCCTGTAGGCCTTATGGAATTAGTTTATAACAATCCTGTTCTATTAAAAAATATCACATAATAATAATTATAAAGATAGAAACCAAAAAATCCAATGACTGGAGACTTCTTAATGGTACATTAGCCTGTCAGTCAGACATCTGTTTTCACCAAATACTTTGAGTCAAGCCCTGGGGATACACTGGTGACCAAGAAAGGAAAGCCCTAAAATTCAGGAGAGGAATTATATTGGTGGAGGGACAGTGCTGTTGCTGATCTGTGGTAGATAAAGGTGTAAAGACTTAAGACTGACTCAACATTGAAATATTTTACATAAGGAAATCTATCCTCAAACATATGTATGTATATACATGTGTATGTAACATGTATGAATTTAACCTAAAGATTATACAAGCATGTAATGGCAGATATCTGATTAAACATGACAAATTGAATACATGTGTTTGTCTCCATGCCTTTCTAAATTTTCAGAAAAAAATAAAAGTTAAAAGTTAAAAATATCCAGTCTTATGGCGGCAAAGACAAATGGAGAGATGCTAAAAAAAAAAATCAGTAAGATAAATACTTGATGGGTACTTAATCAGAATTGTTGTTTAGTCACTAAGTCATCTCCAACACTTTTGTGACCGCATGGACTGTAGCCTGCCAGGCTCCTCTGTCCATAGGATTTCCCAGGCAAGAATGCTGGAGAGGGCTGCCATTTCTCCAGGTGATTGTCCCAGCTCAGGGATTGAACCTGCATCTCCTTTGGCAGGTAGATTCTTTACTACTGAGCCACCAGGGAAGCCCCGTATTAACAAATAATCAGATTCAGATATTTAAGCCATTAGTCATCCTGGATAACAAATGATAGTATAACAAGAAATGCAATTTTACTACAGAATTTATCACTGTCATTGTAATATAAGCAGTGATGAATTTGTGATATAACCATAGTAAGAAAATAAGGCAAGGAAGTGCTTTTGTGAGTGTGTGTGAGAGTGTGTTCTGTTTACTTGTGAATGTTTGTGGTGAAGGGAGTGTCGTTAAGTGTGATGAATTTTCATCTTCAGTAAAGAAAAAGCAATAGTGTCTGAAATTGAAAAGTCAAGAGAGAGAGCAGGATAAGAGTAATGTTGAGAGTTTATAAGTAGGGAAGTGAAGAAGTGCTTAAAATATTTAAGATGATTGCTTTTGAAGAGTGCTGTTAAGTTATGGGGTGGACTTTTCATTATATATCTGCCAATATTATGTGATTTTTAAAACTATGTAGATGTGTGCAGCCATTAAAAAGAATACCTTTGAATTAGTTCTAATGAGGTGGATAAAACTGGAGCCTATTATGCAGAGTGAAGTAAGCCAGAAAGAAAAACACCAATACAGTATACTAACGCATATATATATATATATATATATATACGCATTAGAATTTAGAAAGATGGTAATGATAACCCTGTATGCGAAACAGCAACTTTTAAAAATAGCATAAGGTAGGTTGAAATTTGTTGGAAGAGAAAAAAATAATTCATCATCAGACACTTATTGAGACGCTAACATACCAAAGCTTCATTTTAATAAATGTGATTTTATGTTAGAAATTGTCAAATAATGACCTGTTCACTTGGGGAAGAATTTAAGGTTAGAAGTTAAGGCTCTGACATAAATGTCATTTTCTCTAGGAAACCTGCCCTCAGCCCACAAATGTTTGTTCAGTGTTACTTGTATATGGTCTTTATATCTTTTAAAGCATTCTTATCATAGGACATAAACATATTATTGCAGCTAGTCTGTTGTCTGTCTGTTGCTAGGCTGAATGTCAGGTCAGGTGGGAACACTGAGGAGACAGAAAATTATAAATTCAATCGTTAGGTCTTAGAATTACCTCATTGACTTTTGCCCACTAGTTAATCCTATGGATTACAAACTAGTTTATGATCTCAACTTATTTTGAAATGTGTTCATATCAGGGTCTCTTGACACATTTTAGGCACATTTACAAATCCGTGGCCATTTGTGAATCTGCACTGCAGTCTTAATTTCATTAGTCTTTATTTCATTTTTGTTAGGAAAAATGGACTTTGGGGAAAATATGCAATAACATTGGTTTAAAAAGGGTAAAAAAAGCCTTCATTACTCTTTGATTAAATTTCTAATCAATATTCATTTCCAGTTTCTTCCAAGTTACACTAGAACATAGCAAATAAAAACAAATTACAAAGCCTGGCCGTATTTAAAATATGAATGTCACTTTTCAAATTCATTATTTTCTTTTCCTCAAGGTAGCAGATAGCTTAGTTTTCATGGCAAGAAAAGTAGATCCTCTGTGGTCATTTCTATGCATTAAAAGATTTTAAATTTCTAAGACTTTATTCCAGTTGGATCTAACAAATACTGAAGGCAAACACAGACTATTTATATTATGATTTTCTCCAATTAATGACTTTTACTATATTATTCTAATACCTGTCGGTACTTCTGATAATAGGAGAGCCTTTCCACTTTTAAATGTTGTTTAGTTCATTAATGTAGTATATGGCATGGACCTTCATTTTGGAAACTGTGTCAATATCTTCTCCCGAAGGAAGGTGAAGTAAGTGAAAATGAGAAAAAAAAAAAAGAGTCATTTCTCTTCCTTTCCTTTCCCTGAGATCCTTGTTAGGATCTCACTGGGAGGCCTGTCCTATAAATAAATCAGAAATATGTTAATGCAGCAAATTTCTGCAACATTCTTAAGTATTATTATGGTGTCTATAATTCATTTAAGTCTATTAAACCTAATCTGTAATATTATAATATTTTTAATTTTTCAAAGTGTACATCAGATTTTAAGACTAGAGTAGAAAAAAGGCATGTGCCCGATTTTTGTATAGTATTTCTGGATCTTCAAATTATTGGTGATTTTTTTCCTAGCACTTGGTTTGAATCTAGACCTATTTGAGTTGTTTTTATTACTCTGCTTTCATTCTTGAATAGCTATCTTAAACTTCTTAAACAATTTTCTGGGTTATAAATAGACTGTAATTGTTCTTCCGACCTACTTTGGGCTTCAAAGAAAATTCCTTGAACCCTCATTTGTTATTTTTAAAGTAACAGCTTATGCATTTCCATATAACTATGGCAAGATTAATAAAATTCAGGTCTGCATCCAACAAACTGAGCTTCTGGGATTTATAATGTAACCTTTCTCAATTTTAAATACATTGACTCAGTTCTCACAATGAACTTTTGGTGTATGAATTTTATGATTTTTCCCATTTTACTGTATTTTTTGAAGGTTCAGGAGTTTCTTTGTGGCCACATAACTATCAAGTAGAAAGTTAAGTCCCAAGTCCAACAAGTTTTGCTTCAGTGTGCTAGGGGTGTAACCGTTCTGCTAGTTGGTGTAAAATGTTAACATCTGTATAATGCTTTTCCATGAGTTGGTTCAGTTCAGTTCAGTTCAGTCGCTCAGTTGTGTCCGACTCTTTGAGACCCCATGAATTGCAGCACGCCAGGCCTCCCTGTCCATCACCAACTCCCGGAGTTCACTCAGACTCACATTAGTTCAGTCATTGATTCTTCATGTCCAACTCTTTGCGACCCCATGGACTGCAGCATACCAGGCTTCCCTGTCCTTCACCAACTCCTGGAGCTTACTCAAACTCATGTCCATTGAGTCGGTGATGCCATCCAACCATCTCATCCTCTGCTGTCCCCTTCTCCTCCTGCCTTCAATCTTTCCCAGCATCAGGGTCTTTTCCAATGAGTCAGTTCTTTACATCGGGTGGCCAAAGTATTGGAGCTTCAGCTTCAGCATCAGTCTTTCTAATGAATATTCAGGACTGATTTCCTTTAGGATTGACTGACTTGCTCTCCTTGCACTCCAGGGGACCTCGAGAGTCTTCTCCAAAATCACGGGTGAAAAAGCATCAATTATTTGGTGCTCAGCTTTCTTAATGGTCTAACTCTCAACACTGGAAAAACCATTGTTTTGTTTTGTTTTTACTGGAGGCTAATTGCTTTACAATATTGTATTGGTTTTGCCAAACATCAACATGAATCTGCCACGGGTGTACACATGTTCTCAATCATGAATTCCCCTCCCACGTCCCTCCCCATACCATCCCTCTGGGTCATCCCAGTGTTTTGACTAGATGGACTTTGTCAACAAAGTAATATCTCTGCTTTTTAATATGCTACCTAGGTTTGTTGTAGCTTTTCTTCCAAGGAGGAAGTGTCTTTTAATTTCGTGGCTGCAATCACCATCTGCAGTGATTTTGGAGCCCAAGAAAATAAAGTCTCTCACTGTTTCCATCGTTTCTCCATCTATTTGCCATTTAAAGTATAAAGGAGATAGAGAAAGCTTCCGACATAGGCATCAGAAGGAGGCAGAAAGAGTACCCCCCTGCTAGTCTTTAGCTGGATGTTATATAGTCACCAGCAGGCTGTTAATGAAAGAAAGGAATGTCTCAAAACTTAGATGGCACCAGGCCCCTCACCCGTAAGATGTATTTTGGGATAATCTTGGCTCCAAATGGCTCATCTTGGGCCATAAAAGGATTAACTTGAATCTTAAAGAAGGGCAGAGCACCATACAAATAGTGTCATTTACATAGATTAGAAGAACAATATTGGAGTATAACATACTGGTTTATCAAATAGGTTCTGAGCCCAAAAGGCGGAACCGACTTGAAGACAGAGTTTGGGGTAACTGCATAGTACATTAGCATAACTTAAGATAAACATTTCCATAAGAAAAAGGCATTGGTTAACTTCAGGTGAAACCAGGTGTCATAGCAACACAGAATTTTAAGAGAAACCTCCTTTTAAATTTGTATAGAGAAGGAAAAAAATATCTCTAGTTTGTTTCCTCTTGCTGCTTAAGGGAGATAAAAATGTCTGACACTTGCAGGCTATTTCCTCCATTTGGAGACCCCTGGCCTTCCTGCCTGTTACCCTCTCACCATGAAGTCATGGGACTGGATTTCTGTGAAGTACATCATATTTATTTTGAAGGGCTTCCCTAGTGGTACAACAGTGAAGAATTTGATTACAAATACAGGAACATGGGTTTGATCCATGGGTCAGGAAGATCCCCTGCAGAAGGAAATGGCAACCCATTCCAGTATTCTTGCCCGGGATATCCCATGGAGAGAGGATCCCGGTGGCCTACAGACCACGGGTTTACAAAGAGTCAGGCATGACTGAGTGACTAAACAACAACAATAACAATTATTTCTTATGGATTTTGAAATGTCTTTCCTCCAAACAGTTACAAAGTAAAATATTGAAATTTTACACTTCTTTTAAATGTAGTGTCTATCTAGTGTATTCCCCACACATGTATCTTCAAATCTTCTGGGAGAGGATGTTATTTAAAGAACAAGGGTCTCCTGCATTGCAGGCAGATTCTTTACCAGCTGAACTATTTCAGTTCAGTTCAGTTCAGTCCAGTAGCTCAGTCATGTCCGACTCTTTGCAACCCCATGAATTGAAGCACTCCAGGCTTCCCTGTCCATCACCAACTCCTGGAGTTTATGCAAACTCATGTCCATTGAGTCAGTGATGCCATCCAGCCATCTCATCCTCTGTCATCTCCTTCTCCTCATGCCCTCAATCCCTCCCAGCATCAGAGTCTTTTCCAATGAGTCAACTCTTCACATGAGGTGGCCAAAGTACTGGAGTTTCAGCTTCAGCACCAGTCCTTCCAATGAACACCCAGGGCTGATCTCCTTTAGGATGGACTGGTTGGATCTCCTTGCAGTCCAAGGGACTCTCAAGAGTCTTCTCCAACACCACAGTTAAAAAGCATCAATTCTTCGGTGCTCAGCTTTCTTCACAGTCCAACTTTCACATCCATACATGACCAGTGGAAAAACTATAGCCTTGACTAGATGGATCTTTGTTGGCAAAGTAATGTCTCTGCTTTTGAATATGCTATCTAGGTTGGTCATAACTTTCCTAGGGAAGGCCTATTAAAAAGAACATTGCTACCCAATTTCTGTGCTGAAGTTGGCATTTGAGTTAAAATGTAAGAATTAAATGATTATGCAAAAGTTTGGTTTTTAGCAGTGTTCCACTGAAGGGCAGATGCTGACACCTTGGGACATTAGATACAATCTAGGGAATCACCAATCAGTATGAAAAACTTTGCTAAAAAACTGGAAACAGAACTGTCTTATGACCCAGCAATCCCACTGCTGGGCATACACACCGAGGAAACCAGAATAGAAAGAGACATGTGTACCCCAATGTTCATTGCAGCACTGTTTATAATAGCCAGGACATGGAAGCAACCTAGATGCCCATCAGCAGATGAATGGATAAGAAAGCTGTGGTACATATACACAAAGGAGTATTACTCAGCCATTAAAAAGAATACATTTGAATCTGTTCTAATGAGATGGATGAAACTGGAACCTATTATACAGAGTGAAGTAAGCCAGAAAGAAAAACACCAATGCAGTATACTAACACATATATATGGAATTTAGAAAGATGGTAATGATAATCTTGTATGCGAGACAGCAAAAGAGACACAGATGTATAGAACAGTCTTTGGGACTCTGTGGGAGAGGAAGAGGGTGGGATGTTTTGGGAGAACGTCATTGAAACCTGTATATTATCATATATGAAATGAGTCACCAGCCCAGGTTCAATGCATGATACTGGATGCTTGGGGCTAGTGCACTGGGACGGCCCAGAGGAATGGTATGGGGAGGTAGGAGGGTGGGGCGTTCAGGATGGTGAACACGTGTATACTTGTGGTGGATACGTGTTGATGTATGGCAAAACCAATTTAAAGAATTAAAAATTTTAAAAAAAGGAAAATAAATATAAAAGAAAAACATATTTTGATTTTGCCTTGAGGTGTTTGCAACCTGATTAAGAAAACAAGGCATCCACCTATTAATTAAACAGACAACTTAAGGCAACATATACCCATGTGACACATTGAGTGGAGTCACGAATATTGAAAGATTTTTAAAAATCTTTGTGAATTAAGTTAGCGTTTAGTAATATGTGAATGCAGTATGTATGCTTATGTATAAAGGTACTGAAAAAAAAAAAGCTGGCACAACACTGTTAACATACCAGTTGCCACTAAACAATATGCTTTAAACATAGCTAATTTTAAGTTATGTAAATTTTACCTTGATAAGTAATCTGAATTTATTGTATGCATAAATAATAAAACTTTGTTTCTTTATTAGATGTTGAATGAATAGAAAGTCAGTCTTTACTTTCAGATAGGTTTTAGGATATCAATAGATTATTTTCACTGACTTCAACAATGAGCAGTCACCGTAGCCAAATATAATCAAAGCTAATATTTTAGTGACATGTTCCTCAATACAGCAACATAAAGTTTATTATTTTTGGACAAATATATTAAGTAAATTAAAGTTATATAAATGCATAAGCAGAAGTTATGCAGAGGGAACGCTTCAAAAATAGTACAATGTCTTAAGAGTAATATATTTAAACATCGACTTAGTGAATACACCCAAGATCATTTGTAGATAAGTAAATCTAGTTTATTTCATCACTTTTCATAAAAGTAACTCATTAGCAATACAAGCTGAAGTAATTATATTTAAAAGTTATTCTAAATTTGGACTACAGAAATTTTAAATGGCAAACCAAACATTAAAATTAATTTTACAAATGACTGTACATGAAAAAGATTTTAGCTACCTTCTCAGTAAAGTGGACTAATACAAGTGTAGTCTGTAAAAGAAATATCCTTTTAGAAATTGTTATGAAGTTCTTTGTTATTCTTAGTCCTTTTATATAAACTCTATCTACAGATATACATAATTTAACTGAAGTCAGTTTTTTCAGCATGTTTATTTACGTAAAACACAATTTTTCAACGTGTCTTAGAAACAAAAAATACAATTACATAGCTTAACATCATTAAAATCTACTAAGAAACTGGCTGGATGTTTTCAAATGCTAAGTCATTTGTGCTTAATTGATTTTTTTTATCATGGATTATGATTTCTTATGTATACCACAATTGACAGATATAGCACAGATACTCTGAAATAGAGTTTCAAACTAGGAATTTATAACACTTTTCTTAAAATATAATTTAATGTGAAATAAATTTGAAAATTAAAATGTTTTTAAATCATTAGCCATATGATTTTTCCTATTGCCTCTGTCCTCAAAAAGACACTCCAATTATTTGTAGTTCTGTGATTGATGAAAGAAACAAGGGGAAAACAAGGTCAAAACTAGAAATTCTCCAAAGGAAGTCATGAGGAATATTTAATATTTATAGAGATCAATTACAAGTGGCACTGTATGTTCACTCAGAATTATATGTTTCCAGTAATGAACACATACCACCTTTAGAAAGACTGGATATAAATCATTGAGATCTGATAAAATAAAATCTAAGGAACAGATTATTATTGTTACGTGTGCAAATAATGATTTCAATTTATTTCAAGACACAATGAGAACATAATTCATGAGTTTAAAGAAAGTTACTTTTTTATTCTTTTTTTGTTTGTTTATTTGTTTAAACTTGGAGGCTTTCCTAAAAGCTATTGACAATATAATCCTATGTAAATGGCATTATGTTCTCTGATCAGTGAATCTATCAATGTTTATTTTCATTGAAGTGAAAATACCCACCCTTCACAAGAAGTCACCTGATATTTTTATCTAATTATCATGTTTTATTAAATTATAGAATTATATACAATTTATATTTATAAAAAGCAATATGCTAAAGAAATATATTAAATCTGACAGCATATATGCAAGTTATTTTTCTCCCACCAAGGTTAGTGAACTGTCTCCCATTGACTTTCAATAATCTATACTCAGGCAATTAATCCCCTGAAGAAACCATCTTAAGGTACAAATCTTGGATTCTTGGAGTCAACGAATGTTGAATTAATGAGGGTGTTGTGATTGGTGATTGCATCCTTACAAAATACTGTGCTTGTCAAAAAATAAGCAACATGTTGTAATTTTTAAATTCTTTTAATGTTTTACTTCAATGTAAAATTCAGAATATCTTTTCATAGAAAAGCTTAGAATATTTTCAGGGATTTGCATGATGGAATATCTCAACTGTGAGAAAACAGCTTACAGAGCAGGACTTAAGAGTGTGATTAAAAAGATCACACTCAATGGCACCCCACTCCAGTACTCTTGCTTGGAGAATCCCATGGATGGAGCAGCCTGGTAGGCTGCAGTCCAGGGGTCACGAAGAGTTGGACACGACTGAGCGACTTCACTTTCACTTTTCACTCTCATGCATTGGAGAAGGAAATGGCAACTCACTCCAGTGTTCTTGCCTAGACAATCCCAGGGATAGGGGAGCCTGGTGGGCTGCCATCTATGGGGTCGCACAGAGTTGGACACAACTGAAGTGGCCTAGCAGCAGTAGCAGCAACAAATAGTGGAACTGATGGGCAGAAGTCTATGGAGTAGATACACATATAAAATGTTCACAATACTCTGTTGGATGTACTGTGTATAGCTAAGCACTGCTCTGCTTATATACATTTATAATATGGTCATACATTTATTTTTAACCGTGCTGATTTTGGATTTAGCCAAAAATCCAAATGTTAGGCCGTGTAAGCCTTAGTTGATTCAGATAACTTATTAGAAGGAAAAAATGATTTGAAGAAAGGAGGAAGGATGAAAATATTACATGTTTTAACAATGATCCACAAAGCTTTTGCTATCATTTTAAATATTTAAAGTAGCCTACCGTGAGAATCTATTCTGAGTTTGTCTTACTATATGATAAAATATTATAAATTCAGATATAATAGTTATTAAGTAATGTATAAAATTCATTCTGCTCTCAAATTATAATAATGAGTCAAAGTATGCTTCTTATAGAGCAATGGTCTTCTTGTAGTGATTGAAATGAATTTTTATTATAAACTATTTATCTTAAATCTGAAAGAAAAAATATAACAAAGCATTGTTTCTAAGCCACTATCATTTTCTTTCTACAAGTCACATCATTCTCATTTTTCTGTTTTTCTTTTAGAAAATATTAGGAGTAATAAAAAATCTTTTTTTGTATACATGTTTTATATCTGAGAGGAGTTACAGCAGATAGGCTCATTAAATTACTCTATGTGGTACAACATAAATGACGCTGGAACTGTATCACAAAAAATGTCCCTAAACTCTGCCAGTTCTTAAACTTTACAGGGCTGCTCAATTTGCTCTCTCCTGACTTAACTTGTACCTTTTATTTCTATAACCATCCTTTAGTTTAGTCACCTAGGTGCGGAGATTTTCCACTTTCCCAGAACATGGAGGTTATTTACAAATTCATAATAGAGCCATAATTTTATTTCTACTTTATTTCTAGTTTGTTATACATCATGTGAAATGCCAGGGTGAATGAAACACAACCTGGAATCAGGATTGCCAGGAGAAATATCAATAACCTCAGGTATGTAGATGATACCAACCTTATGGCAGAAAGGAAAGAAGAACTAAAGAGCCTATTGATGAAAGTGAAAGAGAAGAATGAAAAAGCTGGTTTAAAACTCAACATTCAAAAAAACTTAAGATCATGGCATCTGGTCCAACCACTTCATGGCAAATAAATGGGGAAACAATGGAAACATTGACAGAATATATTTTCCTGGGCTCCATAACTGCAGATGGTGACTGCAGCCATGAAATTGAAAGACATTTGCCCCTTGGAAGAAAAGCTATGACAAACCTAGACAGCATATTAAAAACCAGATACATTACTTTACCAACACAGGTCAGTCTAGTCAAAGCTATGACTTTTCCAGTAGTCATGTATGGATGTTACATTTGTACCATATAGACAGCTGAGTGCTGGAGAATTAATCCTTTTGAACTGTGATGTAGAAGACTCTGACAGAATGTGGTCCACTGGAGAAGGGAATGGCAAACTACTTCAGTATTCTTGCCTTGAGAGCCCCATGAACAGCATGAAAAAGGCTAAAAGATAGGACACTGAAAGATGAACATCCCAGGTTGGTAAGTGCCCAATATGCTTCTGGTGATCAGTTGAGAAATAACTTCAGAAAGAATGAAGGGATGCAGCCAAAGAAAAAATAATACCCAGTTGTGGCTGGGACTGGTGATAGAAGTAAGGTCCGATGCTTTAAAGAGCAATATTGCATAGGAACCTGGAATGTTAGGTCCATGAATCAAGGCAAATTGGAAGTGATCAAACAAGAGATAGCAAGAATGAACGTCGACATTCTAGAAATAAGCAAACTAACATGGACTGGAGTGGGTGAATTTAACTCAGATGACCATTATATCTACTACTGCGGGCAGGAATCCCTCAGAAGAAATAGAGTAGCCACCATGATCAACAAAAGAGTCTGAAATGCAGTACTTGGATGAATCTCAAAAATGACAGAATGATCTCTGTTCGTTTCCAAGGCAAACCATTCAATATCACAATAATCCAAGTCTATGCCCCAACCAGTAATGCTGAAGAAGCTGAACTTGAACTGTTCTATGAAGACCTACAAGATCTTCTAGAGCTAACACACCAAAAAGATGTCCTTTTCATTCTAGGGGACTGGAATGCAAAAGTAGGAAGTCAAAAACACTTGGAGTAACAGGCAAATTTGGCCTTGGAGTGCGGAATGAAGCAGGGCAAAGGCTCATAGAGTTCTGCCAAGAGAATGCACTGGTCATAGCAAATACCCTCTTCCAACAACACAAGAGAAGACTACACATGGACTTCACCAGATGGTTGACACCGAAATTAGATTGATTATATTATTTGCAGCCAAAGATGGAGAAGCTGTATACACCAGCAAAAACAAGACCGGGAGCTGACTGTGGCTCAGATCATGAAATCCTTATTGCGAATTTCAGACTGAAATTAAAGAAAGTGGGGAAAACCACTAGACCATTCAAGTATGACCTAAATCAAATCCCTTAAGACTATGCAATGGAAGTGAGAAACAGACTTAAGGGACTGGATCTCACAGAGTTCCTGATGAACTATGGATGGAGGTTCATGACATTGTATAGGAGGCAGGGATCAAAACCATCCCCAAGAGAAACAAATGCAAAAGAGCAAAATGGCTGTCTGAGGAGGGCTTACAAAGAGCTGTGAAAAGAAGAGAAGTGAAAAGCAATGGATAAAAGGAAAGATATACCAATTTGAATGCAGAGTTCCAAAGAATAGCAAGGAGAGATAAGATAGTCTTCCTCAGTGATCAGTGCAAAGAAATGGAGCAAAACAATAGAATGGGACAGACTAGAGATCTATTCAAGATAATTAGAGATACCAAGGGAACATTTCATGCAAAGACGGGCTCAATAAAGGACAGAAATGGTATGGACCTACCAGAAGCAGAACATATTAAGAGGAGGTGGCAAGAATACACAGAAGAACTATAAAAGAAAGATCTTCACGACCCATTTAATCACGATGTTGTGATCACTCACCTAGAGCCAGACATCCTGGAATGTGAAGTCAAGTGGCCCTTAGGAAGAATCTCTATGAACAAAGCTACTGGAAGTGATGGACTTCCAGGTGAGCTATTTCAAGTCCTAAAAGATGATGCTGTAAAAATGCTGCACTCAATATGCCAGCAAACTTGGAAAACTCAGTGGTAGCTATATAACTGGAAAAGGTCAGTTTTCATTTCAATCCCGAAGAAAGGCAATGCCAAAGAATGCTCAAACTAAGCACACAATTGCACTCATCTCACACGCTAGTAAAGTAATGCTCAAAATTCTCCAAGCCAGGCTTCAGCAATACGTGAACCGTGAACTTCCAGATGTTCAAGCTCGTTTTAGAAAAGGCAGAGGAACAAGAGATCAAATTGCCAACATCTGCTGGATCATCAAAAGAGCAAATTCCAGAAAAATCATCTATTTCTGCTTTATTGACTATCCAAAGCCTTTGACTGTGTGAATCACAATCAACTGTGGAAAATTCTGAAAGAGATGGGAATACCAGACCACCTGACCTGCCTCTTGAGAAACCTATATGGAGGTCAGGAAGCATCAGTTAGAACTGGACATGGAAAAACAGACTGGTTTTAAATAGGAAAAGGCATACACCAAGGCTGTATACTCTCACCCTGTTTATTTAACTTCTATGCAGAGTACATCATGAGAAATGCTGGGCTGGAGGAAGCACAAGCTGGAATCAAGATTGCTGGGAGAAATATCAATAATCTTAGATATGCAGATAACACCACCCTTATGGCAGAAAGTGAAGAAGAACTAAAGAGCCTCTTGATGAAAGTGAAAGAGGAGAGTGAAAAAAGTTGGCTTAAAGCTCAACATTCAGAAAACTACAATCATTGCATCTGGTCCCATCACTTCATGGCAAAAAATGGGGAAACTGTGGAAACAGTGGCTGACTTAATTTTTCTGGGCTCCAAAATCACTGCAGATGGTGAAATTAAAAGACACTCCTTGGAAGGAAAGTTATGACCAACCTAGACAGCATATTAAAAAGCAGAGATATTACTTTGCCAACAAAGGTCTGTCTAGTCAAGGTTGTGGTTTTTCCAGTGGTCATGTATGCATGTGAGAGTTGAACTATAAAAAAAGCTAAGTGCTGAAGAATCAATGCTTTTGAACTGTGGTGTTGAAGAAGACTCTTGAGAGTCCCTTGGACTGCAAGAAGATCCAACCAGTCCATCCTAAAGGAGATCAGTCCTGTGTGTTCATTGGAAGGACTGATGTTGAAGCTCAAACTCCAATACTTTGGCCACCTGATGCGAAGAGCTGACTCATTGGAAAAGACCTTGATGCTGGGAAAGATTGTGGGCAGGAGGAAAAGGGGATGACAGAGGATGAGATAGTTGGATGGCATCACTGACTCAGTGGACATGGGTTTGGGTGGACTCCAGGAGTTTGTGATGGACAGGGAGGCCTGGCACGCTGTAGTTCATGAGATCGCAAAGAGTATGACATGACTGAGTGATTGAACTGAACTGAATTGTGGTGTTGAAGAAAACTCTTGAGAGTCACTTGGACAGCAAGGAGATCAAATCAGTCAATACAGAAGGAAATCAACCTGAATATTCATTTGAAAGACTGATGCTGAAGCTGAAGACCAGTACTTTGGTCACCTGATGCAACGAACTGACTCATTGGCAAAGACTCTGATTCTGGGAAAGAGTGAAGGCAGGAGAAGAGGGGGTTACAGAGAAGGGGATGGTTGGATGGCATCACTGACTCGATGGACATGAGTCTGAGTAAGTTCTGGGAGCTGATGATGGACATGGAAGACTGGAGTGCTGCAATCTATGGGGTTGCAAAGAGTTGAGCACAACTGAGTGACTGAGCTGAACTGAACTTTTTATAGAGTAGTTTGAGAAGGCTCTTAAATTTTCACTGAGTGAAGTTTAGAATATCAAATAATTTAATTACCCCTTATAAGACACTATATTTTCTTTTCTTATACAGAAATTTTGTTAATAAAAAGAGGCAAAATTAACTGCACAAAATTGAAAATGAATTAAATGATTTAAAGAGCCTTTCCTCAATAAATGGCAACCCACTCTAGTACTCTTGCCTGGAGAATCCCATGGAGGGAGGAGCCTGGTAGGCTACAGTCCATGGGGTTGCAAAGAGTCGGACATGACTGAGTGACTTCACTTTCACCTCAATAAAATTTTAAACACTATTGAATAGGGTAATCTTTCTCTCTGGGTTTACCTTGGTGAAGAATATGCAAACAGTGGGTTAAATATGGCTATAGTTAGGAAAATTAATGGATTGTAATATAGTAGCCTATATATATATATGTGTATGTATGTATGTATGTATGTATGTATGTATGTATGTGTGCGTGTGTAATTTTGCAAGTGTTTGTAGCCTCTTCTTGGTTTAAACTGGTTTTGCTTCTCTTATTCCTATCCTTTGTAGTGAATGCACTATGTTATTAATATATACCACCCCAGAGTGAAAGTTTAAAGAGGAAATAATTACTCATGGAATCTGTCGGTGTCAGGCTATGACATAATGAGAATGCATCTTTTCTGCTGCACAGTTATCTGGGTCCTCAGCTGGAAAGACTTCCGTTGATAGCTTCTTAATCACAAGTCTCTGGGCTTAGCTGATGGGGTTCAGTGCCAAGTTCGGTTCATTGACCTGTGACCTCTCCATGTAGCTTGTGTTTCTTGGAATGTTTCATCTGGGTTTCAAGTAGGGGGCTTCCAAAAATCAGTGTTTCAGGAGGACCACATGTAGGATGAGTGTCTTCTGATAGCCTAACTTTGCAAGTCACATAGCTTTCGTTCCTCTGTATGCTATAGGCTGAAGCAGTCATGGTCCTCCCAGAATAAAAGGGATGGGTATAGACCCTACTTTTAAATTGGAGGGTTGTCAGTGAACTAGAAGTCTTTTTCTTTGTAATATTGCTCAACTGTATTATGAGATAATTTAAGTACAGTAGTTGTCTTCTCATGTTTCCATAGATATATTTTAGAGATGTTCTTTTATATTTAAATATTAAGCAGTATTTTTATAGCATACTTAATGTTTTGAAATGCTCTTGAGAAGATGAATATAAATTGATGAATGAATAAGTAAACAATAAATAGAAGAGACAGTGGCATTTTCCATTTTTATAATTAATGAATAGACGCTATGAAACACCTAAATTAAGTCGATTTTATAAATATAAGAAGCATGGTCAGGTTCATGACTCTTCAGGTTCTAGAAATAATGTATTTCTTTATTTTCTTAAATTCAGTTGGTCTTAAGTTTGTCTCAAGGCTGTACTTCAGCTGGTAAAGAATCCGCCTGCAATGTGGGAGACCTGGGTTGAATTAATGGGTTGGGAAGATCCCCTGGCGAAGGGAAAGATTACCCATGCCAATATTCTGGCCTGGAGAATTTCATGGACTGTACAGTCCATGGGGTCTCAAAGAGTTGGACATGACTGAGTGACTTTCACTTTCACTTTCAATGAAAAATTCAGTATCAGTAATTTGGGCTTCTCCCTCCTAGAGTCTCCTCCTTTCTCTTCACTTCTCACAGGAGAAATATATTTTTCTTTTTGTTTTATTAAACATTTTAATAAAGTTTTTTTTTTTTTCTGTTTCTTGAGTAGGCCCTTGATAATGTACTTCTTATCTAGCTGTTAATCATGGCAGTTTATCAAACTCTTTCTTCCAGCAATATAGTGCTTCTTATAAGTAGTCTGATGAATAAAATTATGTCTTTACACAAATACATGTATAAATTATATTCTTTGCAATTAGACAGTCTTCTCACATAAATGAAATGCAGTCTTGCCTGATATTTCATTGTATGATAGAGAACAACTTTCAATTTTGTTTATAATTAATAAGCGTGTTTGCCATTTTGCTTGGACTAATATCTTTTTTAATCTAATATTTTCAGTTTATTTCAACAGATAAAGGCAACTTTATAAGAATAGTTGGCTGAAGAGTGAAGTAAGGAAGAAAAATTTTATCATTATATTAATAACATAATTTGACACATGCTCTGGTGATAGACCATATTAAAACATATTTAATGTTAATAATAGGTTTAAAATTATTATTAATGTTCCTGGGTGACCATAAATTGCATTTAAAACACATATTTAAAACTGTAGATAATATCCCCAGAAAAGTAGAACTGCCAAAAGGATTTAGGGATGGAAAAAATGGAATAAATATAGCTGTAATTTTAGATAATCTGTGAATTGCAGTGAAAGGCAAAATATTTTATGATTTTGCAAATATTTGTAGACATCTCTGATGTGAAATGATTCCATTTATTTTATGCTTGTCATTATAATGTTAATTTTCATTTTTACTTCCTACACATTTTATTGGTTGGAGTCAAAATTGTGATGTGTGGATAAATCCATTTACTTAATTAGTGAATGATTTAGTTAACTAATTCTCATTTGTCAGCTTCTAACCTCGTTTCAGAAATATGATTATTCTTCCAATCCTGTATGCTTGCTAAGTCACTTCAGTCACGTCTGACTCTTTGCACCCCCATGGACTGTAGCCCTCCAGACTCCTCTGTCCATAGGATTCTCCAGGCAAAAGCACTGGAGTGGGTTGTCATGCCCTCCTCCTGGGGGTCATCCCAGTTATTATTAATTAATTTATATAATATATAACCATTTCTACCATAACATTTTGAATTATTATCTTTCTATGCAGTGACATAAGTAGAAAATTAACTGTTGCACTTAAAATTGTTTTAAAAATGAAAGTGTACACATACAGTGAAAATGTAAAAATATAAATACCAGCCTACAGAGAAAACACATGTGTATCTAGAATAATACATATAGTCAAGGTTATTCCTAGTTAAACTGTGAACTATGAAGTTTGGCTTTTGGTGCTTTTCTTCATTTACTGAAATTTCCTCTGCAACATATTATGTAAGACTTTAACTTTCTTAATCATAAGATTTTTGCTCTTCCCCACCCACTTTTTCTTCCTCCTTCCTTTCCTTCTTTCTTCCTGTTACTCTTATTTTCTGTTATTAAATATTTCCTTGTAGCCCACTGAGCTCTAAAGAGGTTCTGAGGTGGATAATAGTAAGATTGCATTATTCAAGTTCCTCTTATTAGAAAGGTACATTAAATAATCAATTATGGTGGATAAAAATTTACTGGAAGATTATTAGAACAAACCTATGAAAATCTTTAATAATTTTTAAATGTTTATCATATATATCAGTGAAATTACAGATCAAACACAAGGATAATTAGTTGTGTTTTATGACATATAGATTAGACTTGGTGGAAATATACCATTATTTTTCATTTCTCATCGTCTCATTTTGACTATGTAATTTTTAGGACCTTCATCTCTTTTCATTTCAGCTTGATTACTCAGTGGTAAAGAATCCTTGTGCCAGTGCAGGAGACATGAGTTTGATCCTTGGGTTGGGAAGATCCCCTGGGGAAGGAAATGACAAGCCACTCCAGTATTCTTGCTTGGAAAATCCCATGGATTGTGGAGCTTGGTGGGCTCTAGTCCATGGGGTTGTAAAACAGACACAACCAAAGCAACTAAACCACAACAAAACTACTTGTATTTTTTCTTTACTAGAGATTTTGAGTTCTGAACAAATTATCAATTTTGAATTTTTAAAAACATTTACTTCTGATTCACTGAGAAGGACTCAGAATAAGTAGCAACCAATAAGTCCTTGATTAGAAATTCTTTCATTTGTGAAAATATTTATATAGGCAAACACATGTATATCACAATTTTTCATTAGGGGAAATTAATATTGAGGAATAAATCCTCTGTTAGAAAATTTTTCATTGCTGTCAACTTCTTAGTATAAGTTTTCTTAGTATATTTCGTTTAAGTAACACAACAGGCTATGAAACTTCATGCCAGATTTTCTTATGGCTGTTTGGCTTAATGTCATTAAAAAAAAAAAAAAAAATCCAAGTTGATTTGACCTGCATTATACAGCAATACTCAGCCAGAGGCCATGGTTTTTCTTAGCACATGAGAGGAATCTTGCATGGTCTTTAGGTTTGACTACCAGGAGGAACGTTGCAACACTCACTTTTGAGAGAAATACTTTCTCATTACCTTTATTGATTTTTTAATCTCTTTACTTAATTGCATTTTTTTTGCAATGGTACCGTCTCTCCACTTAGTCTTCCAAGAGTTTTAGCTATACCACAACTGATGCCACCAATCTTCCCCACCAGGGAAGTCCCAAATTGATTGTCTTAATTTGAAATTTATTCTGATATTAGTCAATCTATGTACTTTTGTTCTACCTGACCTGGTGCACCTAAGGAAAGAGATTGTTTCCACTCACGTTTATCTTTATGGGGTCTCACTCAGTGACCATCTGGGCTTCAGCAGTAGAGAATCTATCTAAAAGTTCAGGTTTAGCTCAATTCATCAGTCATGTCCAACTGTTTGCAACTCCACAGACTACAGCATGCCAGGATTCCCTGACCAACAAAAACTCCCGGGCTTGTGCAAACTCATGCCCATTGAAGTGGTGATGCCATCCAACCAGGTCATCCTCTTTCATCCCCTTCTCTTCCTGCCTTCAATTTTTCCCAGCATCAGGGGCTTTTCCAATGTCAGTTCTTTGCATCAGGTGCCAAAGTATTGGAGTTTCAGCTTCAATATCAGACCTTACAGTGAATATTCAGGATTGATTTCCTTTAGGATTAACTGGTTTGATCTCCTTGCTGTCAAAGGATTCTCAGGAGTCTTCTCTAACACCACAGTTTAAAAGCATTAATTCTTTGGCACTCAGGTTTCTTTACGGTCCAACTCTCACATCCATATATGACTACTGGAGAAAACATAGCTTTGAGTAGATAGACCTTTGTCTGGAAAGTAATGTCTCTGCTTTTTAATATACTATCTAGGTTTGTCATAGCTTTTCTTCCAAGGAACAAGCCTCTTTTAATTTCATGGCTACAGTCAACATCTGCAGTGATTTTGGAGCCCAAGAAAATAAAGTCTCTAACTGTTTCCATTGTTTCCCCATCTATTTGTGAAAGGATGGGACCAGATGTCATGATATTAGTGTTTTGAATATTGAGCTTTAAACAAGGTATTTTCCTCTCCTCTTTCACTTTCATTAAGAGCCTCTTCAGTTTCTTTTCATATTCTTCCATAAGGCTGGTGTAATTTGCACATCTGAGATTATTGATATTTCTCCTGGCAATCTTGACTCCAGTTTGTGCTTCATCCAGCCTGGCATTTCACATGGTGTATTCTGCATATAAGTTAAATAGGCAGGGTGACATACTCCTTTCCCAATGTGGAAACAATCCATTTTTCCAAATCTGGTTCTAACTGTTACTTCTTGACCTGCATACAGATTTCTCAGGAAAAGGTAAGGTCGTCTGGTATTCCCATCTCTTGAAGAATTTTCCACAGTTTGTTGTGATCTACACAGTCAAAAAAAACAAACATAGATGTTTTCTGGAACTCTCTTGCTTTTTCTGTGACACAGCAGATCTTTGCTATTTGAAATCTTCTAAATCCACCTTGAATATCTGGAAGTTCTCTGTTCATGTACTATTGAAGCCTTGCTTGGAGAATTTTAAGTGTTACTTTGCTAATATGTGAAATGAGGGCAATTGTGTGGTAGTTTGAGCATTCTTTAACATTACCTTTCTTTGGGATTGGAATAAAAACTAAACTTTTCCAGTCCTGTGGCCACTGCTGAGTTATCCAAATTTGCTGGCATACTGAGTGCAGCACTTTCACAGCATCCTCTTTTAGGACTTGAAATAGCTCACCTAGAAGTCCATCTCCTCGACTATCTTTGCTCATAGTAACCTTCTTAAGGCCCACTTGACTCACATTCCAGGTTGCCTGGCTCTAGGTGAGTTATCACACCATCTCGGTTATCAGGGTCATTAAGATCTCTTTTGTATAGTTGTTCTGTGTATGCTTGTCACTTTTTTTTAGTATCTTCTGCTTCTGTTATCTCCAAACCTTTTCTGTCCTTTATTGTATCCATCTTTTCGTTAAATATTTCCTTTATATCTCTAATTTTCTTGAAGAGATCTCTAGTCTTTCCCATTCTATTGCTTTCCTCTATTTCTTTGCATTGATCACTGAAGAAGGCTTTCTTATCTCTCCTTGCTATTCTTTGGAACTCTGCATTCTGATGATTATACCTTTCCTTTTCTCCTTTGCCTTTAGCTTCTTTTCTCAGCTATTTTTAAGGCCTCCTCAGACCATCATGTTGCCTTCTTGCATTTCTATTTCTTGGGGATGGTCTTGATCACTGCCTCCTGTACAATGTCACCAACTGTCAGGAGCCACATTAGGCATTACTGACAAAATAGAGGCATGGCCCTAAACCCCCTCCCTTTGTTCCACAGGCATGGACCCAGAATGAAAGAGTTAGGCTTTGTGATTCTGACTTGTTTTTTCCTTTCCTCGGCTGAGTTGACTGAAGAGAATATTAAGGTGCTATTGTTTTTGAGAGGAGCATGAGAAGGCATAAAGCCTTCTGCAGCTGTGCTCAAAGAACAGTTCATAAAGTTAATCGCTGACATTTGTTCAAGGACTTTTACAAAAGAGTGTTCCAGGGTGAGCACAGAGGTCGCAGCTTGAGACCATGGGAGGGAATCCTATCTGAAGCCTATTTGTGAGAAAAGTGTTTATGGCAAAGGAGTTTGCTGACTATAGGGCTTAGGAATAATTAAAATAGTTAGAAGCTAAAGATTTAAGGATTGTTGTAATGTTACAATATTCTACTATAGCTTATAAAAATTAGGGACTTTAGAGATATTATAATCTAGAAGCCCTTTCTAAGAAATAGTGAGCTTAGGATACTAGGGACAAACAGAATTTAGAAAGATAAGACTTAAACTGAGGAATATGGTATGCAGCCCAGGTATTAGCATGAGCTACAGTGTATTCACAAGGACACATGAGAAAAAGTAGATAAGAGAATCTCTGAGGAAGGAACTCCTTCAGAGGGGCAACAATGATTTTCAGAAAGAAATAAATCTGGGTCAATGGGAACTAAAAATATCAAACCTCTGACCTAATGCTTTTGTAAAAGTATAAACGAGATTCATAAGCTTGAAATAAACAGGCAGTCCAAAAAAACTGAGAGGCTGCCTCAGTTGCTTGCCGACACTGCCCATCCCTTCAGGTTGAATCCCTGGCTGCTGGAGCTGGACTCTGGCAACAGACCTCTGTCCATAGTTCTTCAGGCACTCTGTCAGGTCTAATCCTTTGAATCTATTTGTCATTTCCACTGCATAATCATGAGATATTTGATTAAGTCATACCTAACAGTTAGAACTCAACATGGAACAACAGACTGGTTCCAAAAAGGAGAAGGAGTACGTCAAGGCTGTATATTGTCACCCTGCTTATTTAACTTATATGCAGAGTACATCATGAGAAACACTGGGCTGGAAGAAGCACAAGCTGGAATCAAGATTGCCAGGAGAAATATCAATATCTTCAAATATTCAGATGACACCACCCTTATGGCAGAAAGTGAAGAGGAACTAAAAAGCCTCTTGATGAAAGTGAAAGTGGAGAGTGAAAAAGTTGGCTTAAAGCTCAACATTCAGAAAACGAAGATCATGGCATCCAGTCCCATCACTTCATGGGAAATAGATGGGGAAACAGGGGAAAGAGTGTCAGACTTTATTTTTGGGGGGGCTCCAAAATCACTGCAGATGGTGATTGAAGCAATGAAATTAAAAGACGCTTCCTCCTTGAAAGAAAAGTTATGACCAAATTAGATAGCGTATTGAAAAGCAGAGACATTGCCAACAAAAGTCCGTCTAGTCAAGACTATGGTTTTTCCAGTGTTCATGTATGGATGTGAAAGTTGGACTGTGAAGAAAGCTTAGCACTGAAGAATTGATGCTTTTGAACTGTGGTGTTGGAGAAGACTCTTGAGAGTCCCTTGGCCTGCAAGGAGATCCAAGCAGTCCATTCTGAAGGAGATCAACCCTGGGATTTCTTTGGAGGGAATGATGCTAAAGCTGAAACTCCAGTACTTTGGCCACCTCATGCAAAGTGTTGACTCATTGGAAAAGACTCTGATGCTGGGAGGGATTGGGGGCAGGAGAAGAAGGGGACGACTGAGGATGAGATGGCTGGATGGCATCACGGACTCAATGGACATGAGTCTGAGTGAACTCCGGGTGTTGGTGATGGACAGGGAGTCATGGCGTGCTGCGATTCATGGGGTCACAAAGAGTCGGACACGACTGGTGACTGAACTGAACTGATATGCTCTTTCTTCAATTTAAGTCTGAATTTTTTCATAAGGAGTTCATGATCTAAGCCAGTTTGCTCCCAGTCTTGTTTTTGCTGACTGTATCGTGCTTATCCATCTTTATCTGCAAAGAATATAATAAATCTGATTTTGGTATTGATCATCTAGTGATGTCCTTGTATAGAATCATTTTTTGTGTTGTTAGAAGAAAGTGTTTTCTGTGACCAGTGCATTCACTTGGCAAAACTCTGTTAGTCTTTACTCTCTTTCATTTTGTTTGGCCTTCAGGGAAGGACACACTTCCCTGTTACTCTAGGTATCTCTTGACTTCCTACTTTTGCATTCCAGTCCCCTGTGATGAAAGGCCAGTTTTTTTGGCACTAGTTCTAGAAAGTCTTCTAGGTCATCATAGAACCATTCAGCTTCATCTTCTTCAGCATTAATGATTGGGGTATAGATTTGAATTACTGTGATAGTGAATGGTTTGTCTTGGAAACAAACAGAGATCATTCTGTTATTTTTGAGACTGCACCCAAATACTACAATTTGGACTCTCTTGTTGACATGAGGACTACTCCATTTCTTCTAAGGGATTCTTGCCCACAGTAGTAGATATAATGGGCATCTGTGACCAGTACAGGAGACGGGTTCAATCCCTGGGTTGGGAATATTCCCTGGAGAAGGAAATGGCAACCCACTCCAGTATTCTTGCCTAGAAAATTTTGTGGACAGAAGACCCTGCCAGACTATAATAGTTAGTGGGGTCATAAAGAGTCAGCAATTACAGAGTGACTGAACACATCTGAACTCAATGACCACACTCCTGGTGAATGCAGTTTAGCTTTCAATATTAAGTAAAATTCTTACCATCCTTAAGTATTTAAAACAAATATATAAACAATATGATTTAATAACATTTTATCCTAATTATGGACCAGCACACTAAGTGCAGGTGGCTGCGACCAGCACACTAAGCACGGCTGAGAGGAGCTACACCACTTCCGAGGTCAGGGGCAGAAGCCGGGAGGACCCCATTCCTGAAGGGTGGTGGCCAAGAGGAGTTACCCCACGTCCGAGGTCCGGGGCAGCGGCTGAGAGTGCCAGGCTGCTACGGCACAGGACAGCCCAGAGGAGCTACCCTGCATCCGAGGCCAGGGGCAGCGGCCGGGAGGAGCAACCCCACGTTCAATGAGTGGTGACTGCCTGGGCACAGGAGGGCCTAGAGGAGCTATCCCACGTTGAAGGTCAGGAAGGGCCACGGTGAAGAAATACCCTTCATTCAAGGTAAGGAGTGGCAGCTGCGCTTTGCTGGAGCAGCCATGAAGCAATATCCCATACCCAAGGTAAGAGAAACCCAAGTAAATTGGTAGGTGTTGCAAGAGGGCATCAGAGGGCAGACACACTGAAACCATACTCACAGAAAACTAGTCAATCTAATCACACAAGGACCACAGCCTTGTCTAACTCAATGAAACTAAGCCACGTCAGCTGGGCAAACCAGACAGGTGGGACATAGTGGACAGGTCTGACAGAATGTGGTCCACTGGAGGAGGGAATGGGAAACTACTTCAGTATTCTTGCCTTCAGAGCCCCATGAACAGTATGAAAAGGCAAAATAATAGGATACTGAAAGAGGAACTCCCCAGGTCAGTAGGTGCCCAACAGACTACTGGAGATCAGTGGAAAACTCCAGAATGAATGAATGGATGGAGCCAAAGCAAAAACAATACCCAGTTGTGTATGTGACTGGTGATAGAAGCAAGGTCCATTGTTGTAAAGAGCAATATTGCATAGGAACCTGGAGTGTTAGGTCCATGAATCAGGGCAAATTGGAAGTGATCAAACAAGAGATGGCAAGAGTAAACATTGACATTCTAGGAATCAGCGAACTAAAAGGGACTGGAATGGGTGAATTTAACTCAGATGACCATTATATCTGTTACTGCGGGCAGGAATCCCTCAGAAGAAATGGCGTAGCCATCATGGTCAACAAAAGAGTCTGAAATGCAGTACTTGGATGCAATCTCAAAAATGACAGAATGATCTCTGTTCGTTTCCAAGGCAAACCATTCAATATCACAGTTATCCAAGTCTATGCCCCAACCAGTAATGCTGAAGAAGCTGGAGTTGAATGGTTCTGTGAAGACCTACAAGACATTTTGGAACTAACACCCAAAAAAGATGTCCTTTTCATTCTAGGGGACTGGAATGCAAAAGTAGGAAGTCAAGAAACACCTGGAGTAACAGGCAAATTTGGCCTTGGAATGCAGAATGAAGCAGGGCAAAGATTAATAGAGTTTTGTCAAGAAAATGCACTGGTCATAGCAAACACCCTCTTCCAACAACACAAGGGAAGACTCTACACATTGACACCACCAGATGGTCAACACCCAAATCAGATTGATTATATTCTTTGCAGCCAAAGATGGAGAAGTTCTGTACAGTCAACAAAAACAAGACCAGGAGCTGACTGTGGCTCAGTTCATGAACTCCTTATTATCAAATTCAGACTTAAATTGAAGAAAGTAGGGAAAACTGATAGACCCTCGGTATGACCTAAATCAAATCCCTTATGATTATACAGTGGTAGTGAGAAATATATTTAAGGGCCTAAATCTGATCAATAAAGTGCCTGATGAACTATGGAATGAGGTTTGTGACATTGTACAGAAGACAGGGATCAAGACCATCCCCATGGAAAAGAAATGCAAACAAACAAAATGGCTGTCTGGGGAGACCTTACAAATAACTAAAAAGAGGAGAGGCAAAAAGCAAAGGAGGAAAGGAAAGATATAAGCATCTGAACGCAGAGTTTCAAAGAATAGCCAGAAGAGATAAGAAAGCCTTCTTCAGCAATCCATGCAAATAAATAGAGGAAAATAACAAAATGGGAAACACTAGAGATCTCTTCAAGAAACTTAGAGATACCAAGGGAACATTTGATGCAAACATGGGCTCAATAAAGGACAGAAATGGTCTGGACCTAACAGAAGCACACGATATTAAGAAGAGGTGGCAAGAATGAACAAAAGAACTGTACACAAAATATCTTCACGACCCAGACAATCACGATGGTGTGATCATTCACCTAGAGCCAGACATCCTGGAATGTGAAGTCAAGTGGGCCTTAGAAACCATTGCTACAAACAAAGCTAATGGAGGTGAGGGAATTAATTTGAGCTATTTCAAATCCTGAAAGATGATGCTGTGAAAGTGCTGCACTCAATATGCCAGCAAATTTGGCAAACTCAGCAGTGGCCACAGGACTGGAAAAGATCAGTTTTCATTCCAATCCCAAAGAAAGGCAATGCCAAACAATGCTCAAACTACTACACAATTGCACTCATCTCACATGCTAGTAAAGTAATGCTCAAAATTCTCCAAGCCAGGCTTCAGCAATGCGTGAATCGTGAACTTCCAGATGTTCAAGCTGGTTTTAGAAAAGAGAGAGGAACCAGAGACTCTCTGCCTGATCATGGAAAAAGCAAGAGAGTTCCAGAAAACATCTATTTCTGCTTTATTGACTATGCTAAAGCCTTTGATTGTGTGGATTACAATAAACTGTGGGAAACTGTGAAAGAGATGGGAATACCAGATCACCTGACCTGCCTCTTCAGAAATCTGTATGCAGGTGAGAAAGCAACAGTTAGAACTGAACATGGAACAACAGACTGGTTCCAAATAGGAAAAGGAGTACGTCAAGGCTGTATATTGTCACCTTGCTTATTTAACTTCTATGCAGAGTACATAATGAGAAACGCTGGGCTGGAAGAAACACAAGCTGGAATCAAGATTGCTGGGAGAAATAACAATAACCTTAGAAATACAGATGACACCATACTTATAGCAGAAAGTGAAAAGGAACTAAAAAGCCTCTTGATGAAAGTGAAAGAGGAGAGTGAAAAAGTTGGCTTAAAGCTCAACATTCAGAAAACGAAGATCATGGCATCCGGTTCCATCGCTTCATGGGAAATAGATGGGGAACCAGTGGAAACAGTGTCAGACTTTATTTTCTCGGGCTCCAAAATCACTGCAGATGGTGATTGCACCCATGACATTAAAAAATGCTTACTCTTTGGAAGGAAAGTTATGATCAACGTAGATAGCATACTCAAAAACAGAGACGTTACTTTGCAGACTAATGTCCGTCTAGTCAAGGCTATGTTTTTTTCCTGTGGTCATGTATGGATGTGAGAGTTGGACTGTGAAGAAGGCTGAGTGCTGAAGTATTGATGCTTTTGAACTGTGGTGTTGGAGAAGACTCTTGAGAGTCCCTTGGACTTCAAGAAGATCCAACCATTCCATTCTGAAGATCAGCCCTGGGATTTCTTTGGAAGGAATGATGCTAAAGCTGAAACTCCAGTACTTTGGCCACCTCATGCAAAGAGTTGACTCACTGGAAAAGACTCTGATGCTGGGAGGGATTGGGGGCAGACGGAAAAAGGGATGAAAGAGGATGAAATGGCTGGATGGCATCACTGACTCGATGGACATCAGTCTGAGTAAACTCCGGGAGTTGGTGATGGACAGGGAGGGCCTGGAGTGCTGCGATTCATGGGGTCACAATGAGTCGGACACGACTGAACAACTGAACTGAACTGATCTATCCTAATTTTTCTTTCCTACCTAAATTGTAGATTGTACCTGTGACTTGATAATTATGCTTTGTAGAATTAATATTCTATGTTCCTGTTCTTCAGTTGCTAAGTCGTGTCCAACCCTTTGTAATCCCATGGACTGTATCATGCCAGGCTCCTGTGTTCTCCAGTCTTTCTTGGAGTTTGCTCAAATTCATACCCTTTGAGTCAGTTCTGTACAATCATACATAAAATTATTTGTTTAAAATAGACATTTCTATCATGTTCATGCTGCATACCACCTTTTCACTCCTTTAATGTTTACTATCATATAATTATTTAGATATTGAATATATATTGAAACAGGAAAGAAAGGAGCAGAGCACAACATTTAAAAGAATGATATGTGGTGAGGACACAAAATGTCTAACCAATTAGATCCAAGCAGATGAGTTAAATTCCAGCAGACTTTGAGCCTCATCATATGTTCACTGCAATACATTAATATAAGCTAGATGACCCACATTCCAGCGCCTTGACTCTTCTGTGTGTGAATGTGTGAAGTCGCTCAGTCATGTCCGACTCTTTGCGACCCCATAGACTGTAGCCTACAAGGCTCCTCTGTCCATGGGATTTTCCAAGCAATAGTACTGAAGTGGATTGCCATTTCCTTCTCCAAGGGATCTTCCCAACCCAAGGATCGAACCCAGATCTCCCGCATTTTAGACAGACACTTTACCATCTAAGCCACCAGGGAAGCCTGTTCTGAGGCCACCATAAAAACGTGGTTGGTGGCCCAGTTCCTGGAAAGCCCCACCTCTTCACTGAAATAATTGGAATAATTCTTCCAAAAATGTAACCAATCTGTGTTTCAAGGCTCTCTCCCTTTCTGAGATGGCCCAGACTCTGTGGAGTTTGTTTGTCTCTAAATAAATCCACTTTGTACATAACAATAAACACACACACACAAAAATGGATGTGTCATCTTCTACTCAGTTAAAATTCATTTGGGTAGGATTGCAGTCTCTTATTGTGGTAAATGCTTAAACGCTTTCCTTCAATTTCATTCATTTAAGAAAAAAATATGTGGTTGTTGTTCAGTCACTTAGTTGTTTCCAACTCTTCGTGACTCCACAGACTGCAACATGCCAGGATTCTCTGTTCTTCACCAGTTCCCAGATTTTACTCAAACTCATGTCCATTGAGTTGGTGATGTCATCCATCCATCTTTTCCTCTATTGTACCCTTCTCCTCCTTCCTTCTATCGTTCCCAACATCAGGGTCTTTTCTAAGGAGTAAGTTCTTTGCATCAAGTGGCCAAAGTATTGGAGCTTCAGATTCAACATCAGTCCTTCCAATGGATATTCAAGATTGATTTCCTTTAGGATTGACTGGTGTGATCTCCTTTCAGTCCAAGGGACACTCAAGAAACTTCTACAACATGACAGTTCTAAAGCATCAATTCTTTGGCACTCAAGCTTCTTTATGGCCCAACTCTCATATTCATACATGACTACTGGAAAAAAACATAACTTTGACAATGTGAATCTTTGTTGGCAAAGTAATGTCTCTGCTTTTTAATATGCTGCCTATATTAGTCATAGCTTTTCTTCCAAGGGGCAAGTGTCTTTTAATTTAATGGCTGTAGTTCACCAACTGTGATTTTGGGAACACAAGAAAAGAAAGTCTGTCACTGTTTCCTTTGTTTCCCCATCTACTTGCCATGAAGGGCTGGGACCAGATGTCATGATCTTAGTTTTCTGAATGTTGAGTTTTAAGCCAGCTTTTTCACTCTCCTCTGTCACCTTCATCAAACGGCTCTTTAGTCCCTCTTCCCTTTCTGCCATAAGGGTAATGTCATCTGCATATCTGTGGTTATTAATATTTCCTTTTTGACTTTTTGCATTATTTTTTCTTGGGGATGGTTTTGACCACCTCCTCCTGCACAATGTTACAAATCTCTGTCCATAGTTCTTCAGGCACTCTAACAAATCAATTCCCTTGAATCTATTTATCACTTCCACTGAATAATCATAAGGGATTTGATTTAGGTCATATCTAAGTGTCTTAGTTTTTTCCTCTACTTTCTTAAATTTAAGCCTGCATTTTGCAAACAGGAGTTCATGATCTAAGCTACATTAAGCTCCTGGTGCCTATTATTTGCTTGATATTGAATATTGTTCTATTCATTGGGAATACATTAGTGAAACAGAAAATCTTTGACCTTAGGAAGATCACATCCTAGAAGAAGCAGGAAGAAGATATAAAGTAAACATAGCAAGTAATGTATTTGCCATTTTAGAGATTGAAATGAAATTAAAATCATGAAAAAGAACAGATACAATTACGGGTAGGGAAGGAAGATGCAGTGTAGAGTAGGGTCGTTTGGAAGTAGACCCAGTGAGAGAGTAAATTTAATCTGGGATTTAAAGAAGGCGAGAGAGTTCATCGTTATGATGTCTGAGTAGAAACATTCCTATCAGAGGAAAGAACCGTGGCCCACTCTGAAATGCACTTGTGTGTTAAGGCATGAAGTGTGTCTGGAGCAGAGTGAGCAGGGAAAGAGCAGAATGATTTAAGGAAAAAGAGAAGGATTGGAGACACTTTGTGTAAAAGATTTAACATGGTGCCAAAGGCATTTAAATGGTACCCAGTATTATATTATGAAGCCTGGATAATAGAAAGACAAAGCCCCTTGGAGTATATTGATTTCCTGAGGATACCATGACAAATTACTACAAAATTAGAGGTTAAAATGTATTTTCTCACTATTCTCCAGGCCCCTCATATGAATCAGTTTTGCTGGACTGAAATCAAGGTGTTGGCTTCTCCCAGCTTTTCATGGTTCTGCTATTCCTTGAAATAAATTAAAGTGTTGGTCACTCAGTCGTGTGTGACTCTTTGCCACCCATGCTTGGTAGCCTGACAAGCTTCTCCGTCCATGGGATTTTCCAGGCAAGAATACTGGAATGACTTACCATTCCCTTCTCCAGGAGATCTTCCCAATGCAGAGGTGGAACCCAGGTCTCCTCCATTGCAGGCAGATCCTTTACCATCTGAGACACCAGGGAAGGCCATTCCTTTGCTTGTGGACAAATCACTCCAGTCTTTAAGCCAAGCATCTTCAAATTTTTGAGATCTGCATCTTCAAATCTCTTTCTTCTGTGTTTTCACATGTCCTTCTCGTTCAGTATGTCAACTGCCTCCCACTTATCAGGACACTTGTGACTGTGTTTCAGACCTACTCAGATATTTCAGGATAATGTCCCCTTTTCAAGCTCCTCAAGTTAATCACATCTTGAAACCACTTTCCACAAAAGGTAACATATATGGGTGCCAGAGATTATGACCTAATATATGTAAGGTCTGTTACTTCGCTGACCACAAGGAGTTAGGGAAGTAGAGTACCATTTCAAGTTTTAAAGGGATAAAAATAAAAATTTAAAGGGATAAAATTAGTTCTTAATTTTACCTATAAAATTTCTTGGGATCTTTCTCTAACACTAACCTGAAGCTCGATGACATTAAGATAGATACTCTCATCCTACAGTCTTTCTAGCAATCTTATGTTTAATTGTCCACATGGCATTTCTGCCTTACAGGGAGAATAAGCAGTGTTTTAGTAATAGTTGGGCCCTGGGACTGGAAGCATGTACTATTGTTTATTTATTTTAACAATAAAAAAAAAAAATTAAACAAAACACAGATGAATGGGTTATACAAACCCATTCTGCTTAAAAGTACTCTATGAAATGAGTTAACAAAGGAATGGAGTTGGAATGTAATACTAATTCTATTTTTATTGTAGACCACTCATGATTCCTCCTTTGTTGAGAGAGCCTAGCAATGTTCCAGGAGAAGCCTTCATCAGGGTGAAACTCAGGATGTCAGAGTTAACAGAAGAGATAAGCATTTTGCACTTTCATAGGAACATCAGTTTTGTTTCTTTTTTAGAAGAATTTTTGACATTTATTACAATATTGCTTCTGTTTTATATTCTGGATTTTTGGCCACAAGGCATGTGAGAGCTTAGCTCCCTGAGCAGGGGTTGAAGCATCACCCCTGCATTTAAAGTTGAAGACTTAACCACTGGGCCAGCAGAGAAGTCTCAGTTTTGTTACTTGTCTGATCTATTAACATATAAAGGATGGAAGGTGCAGGGTCATGTATTCACCCAGCTCACTCTACCTGGGACCCTAAAGCCAGTGGTGAGACTGAAAAGTATCCCCTGGAGATTAACCAGCCGTGTGTTTCTGTCTTGGGAGCCAGTGATTCCTCTACATACTACAGTCCTAATTTGGACACACAGCCCTCCCATCCATGCTCCACTTTCTGGAAATTTCACATCGCCACTAGTAGACCACATGAGGAAGCTTTGTTTCTGAACTTTTAAAACTGTTGTTGTTCAGTTGCCAAGTCATGTCCGATTCTTTGCTACCCTGTGCACTGCAGCATGCCAGGCTTTACATCCTTCACTGTCTCCTGTAGTTTGCTCAAAGTCATGTCCATTGAATCAGTGATGCCATCCAACCATCTCATCCTCTGCACTTTTAAAACAATGGTGGTGATTTATTTGCTAAGTCGTGTCTGACTCTTGCGACCGCATGGACTATAGCCCTCCAGGTTCCTCTGTTCTTGGGATTTTCCAGGCAAGAATACTGGAGTGGGTTGCCATTTCATTCTCCAGGGGATCTTCCCAACCCACGAATCAAACCTGGGTCTCCTGCATTTTAGGCATATTCTTTACTGACTGAGCTACGTACAGGGAAGCCACAAAACACTAATTTCTGTTTAAAACCTGCCTGCCAAGCAGAAGACGGATTCAACCCCTGGGTCAGGAAGATCCCCAGAAGAAGGAAATGGCAACCCACTCCAGTATTCTTGCCTGGAAAATACGATGGATGGAGGAGCCTGGAGGGCTACAGTCCATGGGGTTGCAAAGAGTTGGACACAACTGAGCAACTAAGCAACAGCAATTTAAATATTGTACATGATACTCTTCTCCAATTACTGTGTTATTTTGATTGTCCTAACAACTTTAAATGTTACTTCCTCTTTAAAATGGTATCTGAAATAAAGGTGAAAGGTATTAACTCTAACCCTCCTTATGAAGTGTTTCAGTGTCTCCTTTATCAGGAAGTTATATCAATGCTTGCTTTTCCTTAATCATGTCAGCAGGGTTTTTGTTTTTTCTTTTTTCTTTTTTTTGGCGGTATGGGGGGTGGTGGGATGCTGCGGCCTAATTGCTCTTACATTTCTTCAGTCTCCACTATTGTTGCTGAGTCTTGTGTGAGAAGAATATAGACATATTTCTTTTATATCACATAGTTCTGAGCACAAAGGGGCACTTTAAAAAAATTGCTTCTTGATCACAGTGGTTTTGTAAAGTGGCAGTCATTTGATTTAAGCACATGTAAATTTCACTTCAGTTAGCAGAACTAGAGATTTAAATGTGATCTTTTAAAATGAACAAAAGTTCTTGGAAAATTTAGAATATCCAATGAATGACAATAACACTATCACATTAGGAAATTGTGTGGATTATGTTGATGTTGAAGGGAGCTTTCATCAGAGAACTGTGTAGTCAGTAGATGGCACTCTTTGTTTTATTAATAACCACTGACCACTCCCTTTACTTTTATAAAAGATGTCAATGATAGTTTATTTTTAACTATTTTAACAAAGTTCTAAAATTGCTTTTATCTAGCTTATTAAATCAATCATTTTGATTGCTTGGGATAGTGACATTTGGGGCTTCAATTTCACCAGACAGTTCTGAATGAGGATCCAAACACTTTTTACTTAAAGTTGCTATTTTATCTGGAAATGAGTTTTCAACCTGACAGAGACTAAAAAGGGATTATTGCAAACATGTTTCTTTTGAAAGGGTTATTATTATTTTTTTCAATACTTAAATTGTAAAATGGAAAACCGAGGTAGATTATCCAATGGGGTCTAATTTAACAGAATTCATTTCAACCTCAAAATCTGGAAAGGATTCACATAAATTCTTTATTGATTAAGAAACAAAACAAAATACAAGCAAACATGGGCAAATGAAAATATGGTACGTTTCATCAAATGAATCTGCATGAAAGAATCAGAGCTGATGGTTTGATATAAAATAGAATAGCACACAAACCCAAAGGACTATTAATATCATAAGTAACTATAATGTTTTATATCAATATAACAGTAACTGGTATAAATTGCAATGTTGGTTAACTTTGTGTGTCATGTTGTCTAGGCTATGGTCCCAGGTTTTGGTCAAACATTTCTCTAGTCGCTGCTATGAAGGTACTCTGTAGATGTGATTAATGTAGGCAATCAGTTGATTTAAGTAAAAATATTTCCCACAAAAACGGAGGTGGGGAAAAAATTAGAGGTGAGACTGTGACATAGAAATCCTGCCTGAGTCTCCAGGTACCAGCCTGACACATAGAGTTTATATTTGCCTGCTTCTACAGTTATGCGACCTAGAGAAGGAAACAGCAACCCATTCCAATATTTTTGCCTGAAAAATTCCATGGACAGAGGAACCTGGTGGGCTACAGTCCTTGGGGTTATGAAAAACTCAGATATGACTTAGTGACTAAACTATGACAATTGTGTGAACCACTTTCTTAAAAGTAATTTCCTTCTCTCCCCCTTTTCCTTTATTTCTCTAATTAGTTATCCCTGCTATTTCCCTTTCTCCAAGGAACGCTGAGTGATATAGAATGTAAATAGAAATTTACATTAATCACTTTGTAACATTTCAGAAGCCACTGTGCTTATGGAATAAGTTCTGGTAGTAATGAAAAGGGAAAGACTGGAAAACAGTTGCTGAATTTAAAACAATATTAAAGGAATAAAAACAATGAGTTATTAATAGGACGAAGAGTTAAATTAACGGGGAAGAAAAGGCATAACAAACCTCCCCTCAAAAGTCATCAGATGTTGAAATGCAGGCTATAAAGTCATTAGAAAAAATGAAACATGGAGAATGTGTAGGAGTTCCAACGTATGAGTGGTAAGATTTCCAAAAGGAGAAAATTTGCATTAAGGGATCATCAATGATAACATGAATAGAGGGTTTCTCAGATTCATTGTCTATCAGAGAAAATAATATTAATGAAACAAGATAAAAATATGCATTATATTCAATAAAAGAAACAAGTTCATTTACCTGCAGAGCAACAAGCACCAGGCAACCTTTGGCATTTCAGTAACATTGCATGCCAAATGGTAATAAGCAAACCTGCAGAATATTAAAAGGAAAACGAACATGAGACAATGATTCTGTGCCTGAACAAAATGACATGCATGTTCAAGGGCAAAATAAAGACAGTAGTTTCACTTATGCAAAGCTCAGGACCATTAACTTCACTTGATTCTTCTTCTGTTACACCTGTTCTCTCTGGTCCAGTTGAACTCCTCCCAGTTCCTCAAATGAGCCTCAGACTTTGCCATCTGTTCCATGAATCTAGCTTATAGCTTCCTCTGTCTGGAACGTCCTTCTTTATTCTTCTCTTTTGTTCAGTCTTGCTATTCCTTTGGATCTCACTTAAAAATATATAAATAAAAAATAAACATGCTCTGATTACTCCTCAAAGAAAAGTCTTCACTTAGCCACCAAAGCCTACAAGCCTACAATACTTTCTAGAACTAACACCAAAAAAAGATGTCCTTTTCATTATGGGGGTCTGCAGTGCAAAAGTAAAAAGTCAAGAGATACTGGGAGTAACAGGCAAATTTGCCCTTGGAGTACAAAACGAAGCAGGTCAAAGATTAACCGAGTTTTACCAAGAAAATGCACTGGTCATAGAAACTTCCAACAACACAAGAGAAGATTCTACACATGGACATCACCAGATGGTCAACACTGAAATCAGAGTGATTATATCCTTTGCAGCCAAAAATGGATAAGCTCTATAGAGTCAGCAAAAACAAGACGGGGAGTGGACCCTGGCCAAGATCATGAACTCCTTATTGCCAAATTCAGATTTAAATTGAAGAAAGTAGGGAAAACCACTAGACCATTCAGGTATGTCCGAAATAAAATCCCTTATGATTATACAGTGAAAGTGACAAGTAGATTCAAGGGATTAGATATGATAGACAGAGTGCATGAAAAACTATGGACGGAGGTTTATGACATTATACAGGAGGCAGGAATCAAGACAATCCTCAAGGAAAAGAAATCCAAAAAGGCAAAATGGTTGTCTGCTGAGGCCTTACAAATAGCTATGAGTAGAAGAGAAGGGAAAGACAAAGAAAAGGAAAGATATACCCATTTGAATGCAGAGTTCCAAAGAATAGCAAGGAGAGATAAGAAAGCCTTCTTCAGTGATCAATGCAAAGAAATACAGGAAAAAAAAATAAAATAAAATGGGAATGTCTAGATATCTCTTCAAGAAAATTAGAGATACCAAGGGAGTATTTCATGCAAAGATGGGCTCGATAAAGGACAGAAATTGTATGGAGCTAACAGAAGCAGAAGATATTAAGAAGAGGTGGCAAGAATATACAGAAGAACTGTAAATAAAAGATTTTCATGACCCACATAATCACGATGTTGTGATCACCAGCCTAGAGTCAGACATCCTAGAATGTGAAGTCAAGTGGTCCTTAGGAAGCATCACTCTGAACAAAGCTAGTGGAGGTGATGGAACTCCAGTTGAGCTATTTCAAATCCTAAAAGATGATGCTGTGAAAGTGTTGCACTCAATATGCCAGCAAATTTGGAAAACTCAGCAGTGGCCACAGGACTAAAAAGGGTCAGTTTTGATTCCAATCCCAAAGAAAGGCAATGCCAAAGAATGCTCAAACTACTGCACAATTGCACTCATCTCACATGCTAGTAAAGTAATGCTCAAAATTCTCCAAGCCAGGCTTCAACAGCATGTGAAATATGAAATTTCAGATATTCAAGCTGGTCTTAGAAAAGGCAGAGGAACCAGAAATCAAACTGCCAACATCTGCTAGATCATGGAAAAAGCTAGAGAGTTCCAGAAAAACATCTATTTCTGCTTTATTGACTATGCCAAAGCCTTTGACTATGTGGACCACAACAAACTGTGGAAAACTGTGAAAGAAATGGGAATACCAGACCACCTGACCCGCCTCTTGAGAAACCTGTATGCAGGTCAGGAAGCAACAATTAGAACTGGACATGGAACAACAGACTGGTTCCAACTAGGAAAAGGAGTACACCAAGGCTGTATCTTATCACCCTGCTTATTTAACTTCTATGCAGAGTACATCATGAAAAACACTGGGCTGGAGGAAGCACAAGCTGGAATCAAGATTGCCAGGAGAAATATCAATAACCTCAGATATATAGATGACACCACCCTTATGGCAGAAAGTGATGAGGAATTAAAGAGCCTTGATGAAATTGAAAAAGGAGAGTGAAAACCAATAAAATATTGTAGAGTAATTAGCCTCCAATTAAAATAAATAAATTTAAATTTAAAAAAAAACACCTCAATATTCAGAAAACTAGGATAATGGCATCCAGTCCCATCACTTCATGGCAAATAGATGGGGAAACAGTGGAAACAGTGACATACTTTTTTCGGGGTGGGGGGGCCTCCAAAATCACTGCAGATGGTGACTGCAGCCATGAAATTAAAAGATGCTTACTCCTTGGAAGAAAAGTTATGACCAACCTAGACAGCATATTAAAAAGCAGAGACATTACCAACAAGGGTCCTTCTAGTCACAGCTATGGTATTTCCAGTGGTTATGTATGGATATGAAAGTTGGACTATATAGAAAGGTGAGCGCCAAAGAATTTACATTCTTGAACTGTGGTGATGGAGAAGACTCTTGATAGTCCCTTGGACTGCAAGGAGCTCCAACCAATCCAACCTAAAGAACATGAGTCCTGAATATTCTTTGGAAGGACTGATCCTGAAGCTGAAGCTCCAATACTTTGGTCACCTGATGCAAAGAGCTGACTCATTTGTAAAGACCCTGAAACTGGGAAAGATTGAGGGCAGGAGTAGAAGGGGATGACAGAGGACAAGATGGTTGGATGGCATCACTGACTCAATGGACATAAGTTTGAGTAAACCCTGGGAGTTGGTGATGAACAGGGAGGCCTGACATGCTGCTGTTCATGGGGTCACAAAGATTTGGACAGGAATGAGCGTCTGATCTGAACTGATCTGAAGGGAGGAAATGGAAGACATTGTTTTCAAACTTTCTTCTGTCCTTTAATATATGCATGGTGAAAGTGAAGTCGCTCAGTCGTGTCCAACTCTTTGTGACTCCATGCACTTAGCCCACCAGGCTCCTGTCTCCATGGGATTTTTCAGGTAAGAGTACTGGAGTGGGTTACCTTTCCCTTCTCCAGGGGATCTTCTTGACCCAGGGATCGAACCTGGGTCTCCCACATTCCAGGCAGATGCTTTACCCTCTGAGCCACCAGGGAGGCCCAACCACAGAAGTATATCCTTGTTTACAGTGGAATGTGCACATAGGACTTCCCAGGTGGTCCAGTGGTTAAGAGTCTGTGCTTCCAACGCAGGGAGTGGAGGCAAGTTCCATCCCTGCTTGGGGAACTAAGATGCCATGACTTCCCTGGTGGCTTAGATGGTAAAGCGTCTGTCTTATACCAGAGACCCGGGTTCGATCCCTGGGTTGGGAGGATCCCCTGGAGAAGGAAATGGCAATCCACTCCAGTACTCTTAACTGAAAAATCCCATGGACAGAGGAGCCTGGTTGGCTACAGTCCATGAGGTCACAAAGAGTTAAACACAGCTGAGCGACTTTACTTTCCTTCTGTCTTTTCTGTGGTTTAAAGCAGATCTTAACAGTGTCCCTGTTTTACAATTTTTATTTCTCTTAACCATATGTCATAGAGTTTTGTTCTCATATAGACGATCTAGCTCTGTCTTATTCTCTTTCAATGTTCATGATATTCCATAGGTTAGACATAGTATAGTTCAAATTCCATTGATGGGCATTTAGGTAGTTTTTTTTTTTTTTTTTCTCCTACCAACAGCAGTGCAGTAAACATCCTTCTATATTCTTCATTGAGTATAGGTGTGAATGCTTCTTTACACATTTATATCACATTTTTTATACTGAGGTATTTTAAAGTTACCTGTATGATGTATATTTCCCTCATAACTCAGTTGGTAATGATTCTGCCTGCAGTCCAGGAGAACCAGGTTCAATTCCTTGGTTGGGAAGATCCCCTGGAGAAGGAAATAGCACCCACTCCAGTATTCTTGCCTGAAGAATCCCATGGACAGAGGAGCCTGGCAGGCTATAGTCCATGGGGTCCCAAGAGTTGACATGACTTTGTGACTAAACCACCAACACCGCATGTATGAGGACTGTAAATAACCAAGACGTAGAAATGGATTCACAGAACCTGCCTTCATTTTTATTTTCAGAAATCCTGCCATACTGCTGTCTAAAATGACTGCACCTATTTGCCACCTGTGAGCTCTCCATAAATACCTATCCCCACACACCATTGCCACCACCTCTTATATGTATTGGAAAATCTGGTCTGTCATTTGTCTTCATTTGCAGCAGGGGATGTCTTGCACAGGAAATCATAATTGTAGGATTATCAAACTTACACACTTTTGTTTGATTTTTTTTTGCATAATTACTTAGAAGACTTTCTCTCTAAAAGTTACAAGGTCATGTCTACATTTTTGATTCTAATACTTCCATATCAAAAAAATGTTTCAGTTTGATCCACCTGAAATATATTCTTATATGTGGTGTGAAACATGAATCTAAATATTTTAAAATGGATAAACAACTTGTAATTATAATAATAATCACTAATTTGAACAGGGCTTCCCTGGTGGCTCAGAGGTTAAAGCATCTGCCTGGAATGTGGGAGACCCAGGTTCAATCCCTGGGTCGGGAAGATCCCCTGGAGAAGGAAATGGCAACCCACTCCAGTACTCTTGCCTGGAGAATGCCATGGAGGGAGGAGCCTGGTAGGCTACAGTCCATGGGGTCGCAGAGTCAGACACGACTGAGTGACTTCACACCGATATTGGACAACCCTTGACTGTGCCAGAAGCTTTCAATTTATTCCCACCTTATTGGTGTTTGTTTGAGGATTAAACACAGCATTTGAAAGAAGGGACAAGTAAGGTACCAAATGGTTATTGGTTTTGCCCAATTCATACATATGTTAATTGGTAGAATCAGCATTCTAACCCTAGCAGAATGACACAGACCTAGACTATTCAGCTTTCTAAAATAATTTTCTTTTCCGACAGATTTAAGCACCACATCCTCATAAATACATACATTTGTGGAATTTCTATTCTTTTCCAATAACCTATTCATATATTCCTACTTGACACATTTAAAACATTTCATCTGAGTGTCTTATTCACTCTGCTTACTATTTTTAATAGCTCCCTAAAGTGAAGAGGAACTAAAAAGCCGCTTTATGAAAGTGAAAGAGGAGAGCGAAAAAGTTGGCTTAAAATTCAACATTCAAAAAACAAAGATCATGGCATCCGGTCCCATCGCTTCATGGGAAATAGATGGGGAAAGAGTGGAAACAGTGGAAACAGTGTCAGACTTTATATTTTTGGGCTCCAAAATCACTGCAGATGGTGACTGCAGCCATGAAATTAAAAGACGCTTACTCCTTGGAAGAAAAGTTATGACCAACCTAGATAGCAAAAGCAGAGACATTACTTTGCCGATTAAGGTCCGTCTAGTCAAGGCTATGGATTTTCCTGTGGTCATGTATGGATGTGAGAGTTGGACTGTCAAGAAGGCTGAGCACCGAAGAATTGATGCTTTTGAACTGTGATGTTGGAGAAGACTCTTGAGAGTCCCTTGGACTGCAAGGAGATACAACCAGTCTATTCTGAAGGAGATCAGCCCTGGGATTTCTTTAGAAGGAATGACGCTAAAGCTGAAGCTCCAGTACTTTGGCCACCTCATGCGAAGAGTTGACTCATTGGAAAAGATTCTGATGCTGGGAGGGACTGGGAGCAGGAGGAGAAGGGGACAACTGAGGATGAGATGGCTGGATGGCATCATAGACTCGATGGACGTGAGTCTGAGTGAACTCCGGGAGATGGTGATGGACAGGGAGGCCTGGCGTGCTGCGATTCATGGGGTCGCAAAGAGTCAGACATGACTAAGTGACTGAACTAACTGAACTGGCAGACCTTAAGAACCACTGCAGCCCCTTTAGCATCCCTCTTGTCTCCTTTCTCTGGAATCTCATATCTGGGCACAGACCCCTTTTTCAGTTATTTCCTTATTTGACTTACAGCAACCTTCTGGGGCTTATCTGAATGGAGCAAACACATTCCTTTCATTAATCAGTCCCCTCTCCATGGCTTTGTTCACACTACATCTTACTCCTCATCTTTTACACCTCATTTGCTGGGCAAGCATGTATTCAGTTTTAAAGATGAACATAAATAGTTCCACCTGCAGCCTTCCCTCTCTCTCCATCCCAACTAAGTCGGAAGAAAACTGCTCTTCTTTACCTGTCGACACCCTCCCCCTGAGAACTGTATTCATTCAGTTACATAATGTGAGCATCTTAAAGACAGGATCATATCTTATTAAGTATGTAATATAAATTGTATAAATGTTTGTTAATAAATTAATATAAAACAAAGACCATAAAATTATGAGAGCAATCATGTGGGTATTTATGAAATGGTGCAACACATTCTAGAACGAGACACAATATCTTTTTCAGAACAGCGTCAAGAAGTGTAGTTAACCACACTCAATTAGTTCAGAAGGGAGCAAATGAGTAACTGAAAAGATAACTCATACTACAGCATGTTTAATGAACTAGTAAAAGAGAAAGAAATTGACTTCCCTGATAGTTCAGTTGTTAGAACTCTGCACTTCCACTGCAGTGGGCATGAGTTTCACCCCTGGTGAGGGAACTAAGATCCCACATGCTGTGGGGTGTAGCAAAAAAACTAAAAAATATATCTCATTGAACAATAACCCCTGATGCTGGGAAAGACTGAAGGCAAGAGGAGAAAGGGATGATGAGGATATGGTTGGATGGCATCACCAACTTAATGGACATTTAGTTTGAGCAAACTCATTGAGATGATGAACAGGGAAACCCTGGTCCATGGGGGTCTCAGAGTCAAACATGATTGGGCAATGAAACCACAACAAAAACTGATTAATCAAAAGGGAGGGAGAGAGAGAAAGAGAGAGAGAGAGAGAGAGAGAGAGAGAGAGAGAGAGAAAGCCAATCAAAGGAAACCAAAGAACCTTGTCTTGTGAGACTTAGATCTGAGGGGCTTCATAATTATCTGGCATTGACTTGATGTCATACCTGCCTTCAGCCATATACATGATAGGGACTCGAGGGATATTTTAGATTCTTCACTTAAAATCCTGGTCTAAATAAATACTTGTTGAGTAAATTAATATAAAACAAGGACCATCAAATTATGAGAGCAAACATGAGGGTCTCTGAACTATGAAATAATGTAATATATAATTTTATCATTATGAAATACTTGTGTTGAGTTACCTGTTGTGACTAAGCAGTCAACTGCTTAAGTTCCTTTGTCTGTGCATGGGAATCTTTTAAATCGTAGACCTGTGACAACCCTTAGAGACATTCAGTACTTCTGCCCCACTGAGGAAGCCCTCAATTTCAGGCATGAAACAGGTACACAGGTGGTACATGTAGTAAGCAGACAGTCCATTATTGACTGTACACATGTTAGACTTTAATGGAGAAGTGATGGAACTGATAATAGGCAAGGTGAAGATGATCCCATCTATGTGGTTCATTGGAAAAGTGATCTCTTTCACTGAGATTTTTCCCCTTTCAGATTTTACTGTATCTTTTCCTTAAGCCTCTGCTCTCTGAGACTGTTTGCTTCATGATTTAATATTTCCTTGCTATCCTTTTCTTTCCCATGTTCATGCCATGCTCCTGAATTTCTTCTAGGCCCATCATGTTTCAAATTGCCCAAAATGGTAGCAGTTAGCATGGTTGAGAGTCATTAACCTTTTCTTTTGCCTACTTCCTTGTGGTAGAATAACTTCATGTGCCCATAGAATAACTTTTGTATGCCCCCAAATTAGTAAAAATGAATTCCCCTCAATAGGTACATTTCTGAGTTAATTTAATTACTTTATGAGTTAATGTATGGAAGGAGATGTACTTTCACAGCTTAATGTTAGAATAGAAAGAAAATCTTAACAAATATGGATGTAATGTTACTAAAATTGGCAAAGAAAAGAACACAGATATATGCAAGGGTACTATTAATATGTTCACATTGGGACTTCACTGGTGGTTCAGTGGTTAAGAATCCACCTTCCAATGCAAGGGACATGAGTTTGCTCTCTGGTTGGGGAACTAAGATACAAATGCTGCGGAGTATCTAAGCCTGTGAGCCACAACTAGAAAGCTTGTGTACCACAAGAGAGATTCCATGTGATGCACTGAAGAACCTGCTTGCCACAACTAAGGCCCAATGCAACCAAATAAACAGTACTTTTTAAAAAATACATACTTTCATATCTATTTTTTAGCTCATATATGTGAAAGCCAAGATGCAGTGTGTACATACTTAAGGCCAAACCCGTGACTTTTGTGTTTTGTTCCCCAGCTTCTATAGTTTTCTGAAAAGAAATTTTAAAAACTGTATAGTTTCAGGATCATTGATTAGCTTTCTAGGAGATTCTTGGTCTTGCTGGCATAAGACACTTTGCAGTTCACCCATTCGTATCTGGAGACCAAGGCTGTGGCCGGACATGGGTGACAGTAGGTAGAGTGTGTGACTTCTTGTCTCACAAGTCATTCAACTCTAAGAGTAGCCTTGAAAGGAAACAAACAAAAAGAAAAGAAAAAGCTGGAACACTCTAGGGGCAGAAGAATGAAGAGGTAAAATTATTTCCTCTTCATAAAAGACTAAAGGCAAACCTTAAAAGCCTGCCTCTACAAGTAAGAACAAAGACAGCCTATTAATAGTTTATTGTTACGAGTAGTTATTGGGGCTTCCCTGTTGGCTTAGACGATAAAGAATCTGCCTGCAATGCAAGAGACCTGGGTTCGATCCCTGGGTGGGGAAGATGCCCCAGAGAAGGAAACGGCTACCCACTCCAGTATTCTAACCTGGGAAATCCCCTGGACAGAGAAGCCTGGCAGGCTACAGTCCATGGGGTCCCAAAGAATCAAACATGACTGAGTGACTAATACTTTCAGTTATGAACAGTTAGTGTAACAGTTGGTAACTTTGATCTTACCAGGTACTTGGTACTATGAACTATTAATATTTTATCATCATAGTAAATTCTATAAGTACTGATAGTATTCTCTGTTTATATGTGAGAAAACTGAGAACACACAACCATTCAAACAAGAGCACATGAGCAGTGCCAGTGAGAGTTGTAATTCATTTCTAGGCATTTTTACCCCAAATCCTACAGTAATAATAACCATAAGTGTGGCTCTCCAAAAAATTAAAGTATACTATGCAACATACATGCTAAAAATATAGAAATGTACTAAAATTATATTACTAATTCATGACATGAATTACAAAGCTTCATGATTTTTCTTAAAAAATAGGGAATACCTAATTGCTTTAAAAGGGTAGAAAAACAGAATGACAAGACAAGAAAAGAAAATAAAAGGGCTGTCAGTCTTATGTTTAAAAGCTCCCTAAGTAGATATAATTTTAGCAGAAGTTTCTTTAAAATATTTGGGGTTTGACCATTCAAGATATAATTAACTCACCTGTAACTGGAGCTCTATCAGAACAATTATGACAAGTGAGAAGTTCTCATTGATTTTCAGAAAGTCAGCAAATGTGTCAGTGATAGAGAAAAATCAAAGAAAAATAACAAATAACAGTTCACGTGGAGAGAGATGGTATGTATGTGTGTGCTCAGTCATGTCCAACTCTTTGCAAGCCCATGGACTGCAGCACACAAGCTCCTGTGTCCACGGGATTTTCCAGGTAAGAATATTGGAGTGGGTTGACATTTCCTACTCCAGGGGATCTTCCTGACTCAGGAATCGAACCAGAGTCTTGCATCTCCTGCATTGGCCAACAGATTTTTTACCACTCATGCCACCTGGGAGGCCCAGAGAGATGGTAGCATAAGCTTTAAGAAATAATTTTTAAGAACCAAAAGCTAAACCCAGTCTACTAGATTAAAGTTATCTCTTCTTTACTTCTTAAACATGTACCTATTAATCTCTGCTCTACTTTCCATAATCACTCCTCACGTATTTCATAGGGTTGCAACGTCTAGGTTTATCTGTCAGAAATTAATACAGCCTCCTTCTATTCTTTTATTTTGATGAGTCCAATAACTGAATATCTGCCAAAGAAATGCAAGTTTGGAAAGAGAAAGAAGCAAGAACCATCACTGCTCCATTGCCAACAATGACCAGATTCTTGGGTTTTAGAAAATAACAAGAAAATATAATTTGCTCTTGTGAGTTCTTCTGTGAGTCACTGGCTTCCAGGCTGCAGCAGCCAAGATTGTTGATGAAAGCTTTTGTGATTCTAGCACTTTTAGACTTCTTGAAAGATATAGCTCTTCCAACAGTTTTGTTTGCCCTTAATTCTCTGTATTAAATCTCCTCCAGCCTGAAATATATAGAGTGACTGATGTTTTTCTGTTAGATTTAGTTTTTTACTATTATTTGTATTTGAAGTGGTCCTTGTGAAAAGATTTTGCAATGTGATCTGAGAAGGATATCTGTCTATTCATATGTGAAGATAACAATCTCATCATCAGCTAAGGAATATATATTGATAACCCATGACATGTTATGGAAAAACAGTTCATTAAATGATTACCCATATTCACCTGGAATAAAGTGTCTATTAAAGGCAAGGATTTGGGAAAGCAATAGCACTTGCAATATAATATTGTAGAAATGATTACAAGAATCTCTGGGTGGGCTAACAGTAGTCATTATACAAGAATACTTACAAAATGACAATAACAAGCTCATGCTTTTCAGTTCTTAGTTTAAGACCTGGTTGGAAAACTGGAGGAATTCTGTAATTGCTGTGAAGCATTTTGCTACCATTTTTATCAAAGGGTTGATGTAATCCAGATCTATAATTTGATTTAAAAAATATAAAATTATAATACACACTGAATTTATAATCTTTTCATGGCTTTTGTATGAGAGGTAAGGTGCTTATTGGCAAATACTGGGACTTTGGTAATAGGAATGAGTGTGTGTTAGTGGACTGCAGTAAATTCCTATATCTTTTACTCATTGAGTGGGCTTCCCTGATGGCTCAGATGGTAAAGAATTCACCTGCGATGCAGGAGACCTGGATTCGATCCCTGGATTGGGAAGATCTCCTGAAGAAGTGAGCAGCTACCAACTTTACTATTCTTGCCTGGAGAATTCCATGGACAGAGGAGCCTAGCGGGCTACAGTCCCAGGGATAACAAAGAGTTGGACAAAACTGAGCGATTTTCGCTTGCTCATTGAGTTGACTTTTTTTTTTTCCTTCCACTAATTAACAAGTTATCCTGAAGCAGTTCTCTTTCAGCAGCGCTTGCAGTGATACACATCAGTGTCTTATCTCAGTGCTTTGACAACCTGAGTCCTTGGTTATAATCTAGTCTAAAGCAACTTTGATTGTATCACCATCCTTGGTACATTATGCTGATCTATTTTATCGACCTCCTACATTGAATCATGCTGACTGGGAATGTTGATCATGAAATGCAATTTTGATAGCTACCTTTTAAAGAAATGTACCTGTATATGAAAATTGTGGGATCTTCTCTTTGGTAAATACTTTAAGAGTTCTGATGTTGGTGAAATGATAAGATACTCCTTCAAAATGAGAAATAAGTTTATATTTTGATTTTTTTTTTTTTTTTTTCCCAAAGGAACACAAGGTACAATGGTAACTGAATGTCTTGATTTTGGGAAGTAGCATACATCAAGTTAGAGTGAATTACACTGGTGGATAGAATAATTTCCTCACTTTTCTCACCATAAAGATGTCCACATTCAAAACCTGAGAACCTGTGAATATGTTACCTTGCATGACAAAAGCGACTTTGCAGATGTATTTAAGATTCTGGAGATGTGACTACGTCTAGTACCCTAGACTAGCAGGGTGGGCATGATATAATTATAGAGTCATTCGTAGAGACTGAAGGCTGTGCTTTGTGAAGATGAAGCAGGGGGCTGTACGCTGAGAGGAAGGGGCTGAGTCAGAGAATGCAGGCGGCCCTAGGAGCTGGAAATGTTGTTTCCAAACCCATTATCTATGTACGTACCGCTATTCCCAGGATTCATTGTGGAGCAAAAATAGATGAATAGGTGAGTAGATAGGTAATAGATACAATAATAAACAAATAAAGCAATTGATTCATGACCATGAGAGTCTCTGATACAAATAGTTCCATTTTCCATAATCAGTTGACATTACAGAGTTGTGGGACAGTATATTAAAGATGGACTCACAATCTTTGTTGGGAAATAGCACCTTTTGTGGTTTCATTGTTGTGACAGAATAAAAAATAAATATTTAGTCTGACTTGTACACAACTGCCTACTTTTTTTCCCTTTTCTCCTAGCAAAGCTAGTTTTTATAAAGGATATTGCTTGTGGACAATGATACAACTAAGTCTTACAATATACAATATTAAAAAAAGTAAGTGTGCTGAAGTAAAGAATAATCACAACAGTTACCAATGGAATTTTTGTCTTCCTTTTATTCTATATGAGGAGATTCCTTTGAGTAAAGCTAGTTGCATTACACTCTGGAAGCTTAATGCCACAATTTAGAAAGTGAGAAAGCTCAGTCGTGTCCAACTCTTTGCAACCCCATGGACTGTAGCCTACCAGGCTCCTCTGTCCATGAACTTTTCCAGGCAAGAATACTGGAGTGGGTTGCCATTTCCTTCTCCAGGGGCTCTTCCTGACCCAGGGATTGAACTTGGGTCTCCTGCATTGCAGGCAGACGCTTTACTATCTGAGCCACCACAGTTTGGGTTTAGTTTAGTATTAAAAAGTGTAATATTCAGGATATTTATCATGAAATGCTCTTTGATTAACATCTGTGGAGGAGAAAGGGCAAAGCTGAGTCAGAGGGAAAAGTTGAGTTCCTGTGGTCAGTGGATATCTCCCAGTGTGAGCTGTGGATGCACATGGCTTATCAGACATGCATGTCATAGGTTTGCTCTGAATTACCTGGACTTTCTACTTCTGTAATAAGCCCTTGGGAGTGCCTTGTCCCTGAACAGATAGAATAGTCAAGGAGGCAACTCAGTGCAGCTGAGACAATCGTGAAAGGCCTCCAAGCATCTAGGACAGCCAAGTTTACCTTGAAGTGGGGGAGATCCAAGTGGGATTTCTCCATTCCATGGCCAGCACACCAGCTGATGCTGCTCGGGTTGTTCAGTGTAATCATGGGTTCAATACTATCAGATCAGTCTTCACCTACTAAGTGAAGTTAAGACAGAGAAAGATAAATATTGTATGGTATCACTTATATGCAGAATCTAAAAATTTGATACAAATGAACTTTTTTACAAACAGAAACAGACTCACAGATATAGAAAACAAACTTATGGTTACCAATGAGGAATCATGGTGGGGGAGGGATAAATTATGTTTGGGATTAATAGATACACACTACTATCTATATAAAACAGATAATCAACAAGGACCTACTGTATAGCACAGGGAACTATATTAAATATTCTGTAATAACATATATGGGAAAAGAATCTAAAAAAGGATGGATATATGCATATGTATAACTCAATCACTTTACTGTATACCTGAAACTAACACAACAATGTAAAACTAACTATATTTCAATGTAAAATAAAAATTAAATGAAAAAGAGTATGATATTAGCATAGCCAGATATGTAAACTGTACCTACTTTTCTGGTGGCAATTTAGCACGATTTAGTCTTTATACTTCCTCACGTGTCACAGGATCTGGAAGCTTAACTACTACATTCTGCCAAACTGAGTGAATCATGTGAGAAGTTGAAGATGGAAGAGAACTAATCGGAGGTTCTGTGGCTGCGACAGACAGATGGTTGGCCTTTGGAGGAGGTAAGATTTTGCCAACAGCTCCCAGCTTCTTTCCTGAAAAATCACTCAGATTCATGCTGCAGATGACTGAGAATATTGGTGAGAATTGTCTGTGATTTCTGACTTTTTTATTTCCTGAGGCTTGCTTCCCCAACCCCATTTATAGTGATATGTCTCTATTTCTCTGTATTAAACTACCTCAACTTTAAAATACCAGAGACATTTGCATACCCCTGCCTCTTTTTCCCATTCCAGTGTTCTTGCCTGGAGAATCCCAGAGACGGGGAGCCTGTTGGGCTGCCGTCTATGGGGTCACACAGAGTCGGATACGACTGAAGCGACTTAGCAGCAGCAGCAGCCTCTTGTTCTCTGGTTCATAGAACTATCACAGTGACTCACATCTGTGTCAGGACTACCCTCTTGTCACTGTCAACTGAAAACCCTCAGTAGTATCCTTCTGAAGCTACCGAGTTTATGACCACAGACTCCTGAACTTCCAGCTGTTTCTTTCTGGTCCCTAGCACAGTGAATCCAACTTATTAAAGTAACCGAGTTGACAATCCACGGGTCTTACAATTCACTTCTGCTCTCACTTTTCACTTAACCAGTTAAGAAGTCGGGGTTTGTTGTTATAATTACTCACCTAACCTTTACCCTCACCTCTCCTCCTTCTCTTTCACTTGAAAGCCCAAGCCTCCACATAGCTACTTCCCCTGGAGGAAAGCCACATTAAATTGGGTCAGATCTATGACCAATAGCCTCAAACATCAGTAAAAATGTAAGCAATCCCAAAAGAATTTCTCCAAGCTCTTTCCACCATCCCCCTCCCCCCTCTCACTCTGAGACCTGGGCCTCTACATGCTTCTCCTTACTGTGTATGAATTGTTTATATTTTGATCAAAGGCAAAAACTTTTCACCTGTGCTCCAGATGTCAGCTCTCACACTCACTCATAAACATGGCTCTAGACTTTCTGCTTCTGTCCTGTGGCATTATTTTTCTCTTTAGTACAAATGATCTGTGAGGATTGTGCATGACAAGAATGGCATAATTTCTCCATCTTGTTAACACTCCAGGTACCATCCTCCAGGCACCACAGCACTGCTCTGCCCCTATAACCTTCTGCTTTCTGTCTTTAATTTCTTTCCTCATGTCTCCTCTCCTTTCTATCTTAAACTCTTTATGAATAGATTTTGATTCCACTATGCCAGAAAAAGGTCATAAATGACTTTGTTAAATCTAGTGGTCATTTACACAGTCCTGAATTTATTTGTCCTGTCTGCGGCCATCACCACAGCTGATTCACCCCTATTCATTGAAATACTCTGTTCCCATCATGTCATGGAAAATAAATGAGGAAAAAATAGAAATAATGGCATAATTTATTTTCTGGGCTCCAAAATCACTGCAGATGGTGATTGCAGCCATGAAATTAAAGGACATTTGCTCCTTGGAAGAAAAGCTATGACAAACCTAGCCAGCTTATTAAAAAGCAGAGATATCATTTTGCTGACAAAGTCCATATAGTCAAAGCTATGGTTTTTCCAGTAGTCATGTATGGATGTGAGATATGAGCCATAAAGAAGGTTGAGTGCCAAAGAATTGATGCTTTTGAGCTGTGGCATTGGTGAAGACTCCTGAGAGCCCTTGGACAGCAAGGAGATCAAACCAGTCAATCCTAAAGGAAATCAACCTTGAATATTAATTGGAAGGACTGATGCTGAAGCTGAAACTCCAATACTTTGGCCACCTGAAGTGAAGAGCTGACTCATTGAAAAAGACTCTGATGTTTGGAAAGGTTAAAGGCAGGAAGAAAAGGGGGTGACAGAGGATGAGATGGTTGGATGTCATCACCAACTCAATGGACATGAATTTGAGCAAACTCCAGGAGATGGTGAAGGAAAGTGAAGCCTTGTGTGCTGCAGTCCACGGGGTTGCAAAGAGTCAGACATGACTGACAAACTGAACAACAAAATACTTGCCTTCTATAAAATACTCTTTTTATCCTGTAGACACTTAAATCATTCATCACTCTTATCTTCCTATACTCACACACTTGATAATTTCAAATTTAAATCCTGTCTTATAATGACTGTCATATCTCCTACTTCGACCTCTTCCTGAAGTTAAAGGTCCAACTACCTCCAGCACATCTCTACTAAGGTGAGAAGTTTCTAGAACTTATCTGTTCAGAAGTCTCATCTGTCCTGAAATCCGATCTCTGCCAAATTTTTTTTTTTTCCTCTTTCTTTCTTCTAGTATAGCAAATGTAAACAGTATCTTCCCCAGTAGCTGATGCCAACAATGTTGGAATTTTTTCAACTTCCTCTTTTTGCTCTCCTGCAACACCACATATAATTTCTAGGCAAATCCTGTCAGTTATATTTCCAAAAAAATATCTACATATACATATAGATAGATAGATAGATCATAACCAGCATCTCTACATCTACAGAAAGTCTCCACTATGTTTTGAATTGTAATAGTTACCTGGTGGTTTCCCTGTTTTTGCCTTTTCCTCCTTATCTTCTCTTCTAGGATGATATTTTAAAATTATAATTCAAATAATGTCCTCTTTTAATCAAAACCTGAACATTATTTTTGAGTCCATTCAGCTTCAGGCCATGCTGAATATGCCTGTTAATTTTAATTATGTTTTTTAATTTTACCTTCTACTACTGCATTTAATTAATTAATATATATATTTAATATTTATTTACTACTGTATTTAATTAAATATAGATAGTCCCTAGATAATAAAGAAATAATCTTATTAGCTTTGTAATAATTTACATAGAACAGCCAAAACTAAGAAACAAATTATTCATGAATAACAGGAAGATAGAGAAATAGAATTTAAACCTGAGCATTTTGCTTTTAAATCTCAAACTTGTAACCACTAGACAATATTCACTTGAAATAAGCAAGCAATCTTCTAATTCAGCAATAAGACCTTAAATAAATAAAATATCTAGTGCTTCCCTAGTGGCTCAGATGGTAGGAATCTGTCTGCAATTCTGGATACCTGGGTTTGATCCCTCAAACCTAGGAATATCCCCTGGAGAATAGAATGGCAACTGATACTCCAGTGTTCTTGCCTGGAGAATTTCATGGACAGTGAAGCCTGACAGTCTACAGTCTGTGGAAATGCAAAGAGTTGAACATGACTGAATGATTAACACTTTAACTACTTTGATAAGTAATATGATAACATTAAAATAATATATTCAAAGAGTAAGATATATAAGAAAACAGATTGGAAAGCATAAATGTTCAGTAAGACCAAAATTATTATAAAAGAAAATAGCTTCATAAGACTTCACTGATAGCCCTATTCTCTGTTGATGAAGTTACTGTTAATTTTTGGAATTTTTGTTCAACAGTTTAGCTTTTAAAGTTTTTGTAAAATGAATAGTCTTTATTTTTAATTTCAGAAATGAAAGCAGGGCATTGTCATAACCAAATTTAGTTAAAATTGCTTTCTTTTTTTCCCTAAGGTATAACAAAACTTAGAGAAGAGTTGATCACCTAATTCAGTCATTTCTTCATGTCTAGTTCAGTTTACTTCAGCTCAGTTGCTCAGTTCTGCCCGACTGTTTGCGACCCCATGGACTGCAACATCCCAGGCTTCCCTGTTTCCCACCAACTCCTGGAGCTTATTCAAACTCATTTCCATTGAGTAAGAGGTGGTATCCAACCATCTCATCCTTTGTTCTCCCCTTCTCCTCCTGCCTTCAATCTTTCCCAGCATCAGGGTCTTTTCCAATGAGTTAATTCTCTGCATCAGGTAACCAAAGTATTGGAGTTTCAGCTTCAGCATCAGTCCTTCCAACTAATATTCAGGACTGATTTCCTTTAGGATGGACTTGTTGGATCTCCTTGCAGTCCAAGGGATCCTCAAGAGTCTTCTCCAACACCACAATTCAAAAGCATCAATTCTTTGGTGCTTAACTTTCTTTATAATCCCAACTCTCACATCCATATGTGTGTGTCTGTTAGTAGCTCAGTCATATATGACTCTTTGTGACCCCATGGACTGCAGCCCAACAGGTTTCTCTGTTCATGAAATTATCCAGGCAAGAATACTGGAGTGGATTGCCATTTCGTTCTCCAGAGGAACTTCCCAACCCAGGGATTGAACCCTGGTCTCCTGCATCACAGGCAGGTTCTTTTACCATTTCAGCTACAGGGAAGTCCTATGACTACTGAAAAAACCATAGCTTTGACTACACTGACTTTTGTTGGCAAAGTAATATCTCTGCTTTTTGATAGGCAGTCTAGGTTGGTCATAACTTTCCTTCCAAGGAGCAAGGGGCTTTTAATTTCATGGCTGCAATCACCATCTGCAGTAATTTTGGAGCCCCCCAAAATAAAATCTTTCACTGTTTCCATCATTTCCCCATCTATTTGCCATGAAATGATGGGACTGGATGCCATGATCTTAGTTTTCTGAATGTCGAAATTTAAGCCAGTTTTTTCACTCTCCTCTTTCACTTTCATCAAGAGGCTCTTTAGTTCTTCACTTTCTGACATAAAGGTAGTGTCATCTGCATTACTTAGATTATTGATATTTCTCACAGCAATCTTGATTCCAGCTTATACTTCCTCCAGCCCAACGTTTCTCATGATGTACTCTGCATATAAGTTAAATAAGCAGGGTGACAATATACAGCCTTGATGTAATCCTTTGCTGATTTGGAACCTGTCCATTGTTCCATGTCTGGTTCTAACTGTTGCTTCTTGACCTGCATACAGATTTCTCAGGAGGCAGGTGGGGGTTGTCTGGTATTTCCATCTCTTTAAGAATTTTCCACAGTTTGCTGTGATCCACACAGTCAAAGACTTTTGCTGAGTCAATAAAGCAGACATATATGTTTTTCTGGAACTCTGTTGCTTTTTTGAAGATTCAATGGATGTTGGCAATTTGATCTCTGATTCCTCTGGATTTTCTAAATTAAGCTTGAACATCTGGAATTTCACAGTTCATGTACTTTTGAAACCTGGCTTGCAGAATTTTGAGCATTACTTTGTCTAGTAGCTTGGTACTTTTCCTTAGATAGTTTTGGTTCTGTTTGAGCAATAAATGCAAAATTTTGCAATATACTTCCAGAGGTAAGTTTTTTTGACTTCTCTTAAATGTAGTTAAAGGAAGATAACTGTACCTGATGGTAATAAAAATAACATTGTTGCCTAGCCTGCAATCACATCAGCAGATTCATGTATATTTAATACCAATTGTGTCTTAAGGACACAGGTTGTCTGCTCTGTGTATTACGCATTGGAAGGCTATTGCTAACCGTACTATATCTTCCTGAATATGTTCCCTTATCACGTAGATAGTGTGTACACAGAGAATGCAAACTCATCATAACGTGCACTGAAGCAAAATATTACTGAGAAGGTGAAGGTACTCAAATAGATTGCATCTAAATTATTTGCAAGCATTGTGACTTTATGATCATCAGGCATCCTGGGTGTTCCACACTGCTGCTCCTCCCCATTAAGATAGATAACCAAAAGATGAGCATCATTTCCATAGGAAAAAAAAAATGTAAAAAGACCTTATTTTTCCTTCTGTCTCATCCAAGCAATTTACGCTTACTTCAAGGTATTCAGAGAGGAAAAAAAACTAAACTTTTTTGAATGTATTCAACCACTCGATCATGATTTTGCCCTAACTTGTATAAGAATGTTTTCAAAACACCCAGAAAGTCCCTTCTAATTACTTCTTTAATGTATATTGTGTACATTTGAATCAGAAGAAATAATTCAAGGAGGAGCTTAATGGCTAGAGAAGTCACTTTTCCAGCCTTCAACTATAGGTTACTTTTGTTGCTGAACATGTGACCCTAGAGTAGAAAAAGTATTACACCCAGTTTATATCCTCCTTAAGCTACTAGGTCAGTTATAACTCACTTATCAGTTCTGTTCTAGCATTTGTCCCACAGCCACTTTCATAGCATTTATTTCCCATTGTCATCAGGTGTAGTTCTTTGTCACACTGGTCATGTGGTCAGTACAAGAGGAATGGGCAGCTTTATGGACCTATGATGCAATGCCTTAGCACTCAAATACATGTTTGTCTTACTAATTTAGGAAGCTGGCTATAGAGAGAGGATTCCAGTCCCCACTGAGCTTGCAGTTATTGGCAGCACCTCTCTTTTTTCTCCTCCTCCTTGTTCACTTTTGGTGGACATATACATGGTCCACTTGAATACTCCTAAATTCCCGCAAATATGTTCATAATGAATCTAACATATTGTGGTGATTTTTTAACTATAACTGAGTGTGCTGAGCAGGATTTTTTTTTTCATAACCGAGAGATCAATTTAGGGATGATCTTTACTCTACAGTCACACAGAGCTGATTTATGTAACTGTGAAGAAGTGAAGTGAAGTCACTCAGTCGTGTCTGACTCTTTGTGACCCCGTGGACTGTGGCCCGCTCAGACTCTTCTGTCCATGGGATTCTCCAGACAAGAATACTGGAGTGGGTTGCCATTTCTATGTAACTGTACAGCAAGGTTATTAGCTAAAGACACAGAATATAAATATCTAAATATTTAATAACGGGTGAGACCTTCCGTTTCACTGATACTTATTCAGCTGTCATCTCTTGCCTTCATTGTTGTTGTTCAGTCACTAAAGTTGTGCCTGACTCTTTGTTGCCCCATGGACTGCAGTATGCCAGGTTCCTTTGTCCTCCACTGTCTCCAGAGGTTGCTCAAATTCGTACTCATTGAGTTGGTGATGCCATCTAGCCATCTCATCCTCAAAAGGAGAAGGTCATCCCCTTATCCTCCTGACCTCCGTCTTTCCCAGCATGAGGGTCTTTTCCAAAGAGTCCACTCTTTGAATCATGTGGCCAACGTTTTGGAGTGTCAGTTTCAGCATCAGTCCTTCTAATGAATATTCAAGGTTGATTTCCTTTAGGATTGACTGGTTTAACCTCCTTGCAGTTCATGAGACTCTCAAAGTTCCTCTTGCATTAGAGGTCAAAAGCATCTTGCCTTCCCTTTCCCATTAAGGTTTTATTGTACTGACAGCCTATGTTTGCTGGTTTCCAAATAGCAGTGCAGCCCTTCTTCCAGGCTCTCCCATTGGTAAACCAGACAGCCTGCCTTGTCTTAGCTTGGAGAGATCGAGTGCTTTCAGCCACATGGCTGATACTGCAGGGAGGTCTCATAAGGTCTCTGTGTTTTATACAATGGATGGATCAGTAAATGCCCTAAGCTTCTTCTCTAGGGAGTATACCTGAATCTATCACTCCACTTCATTACTGAACTTTGTTATGAGGTTTACTACCTATTTGATGGTCTCTCTGACACCATTTAAAACTAAGTCAGAATTCCAAGCCTAAAAATCATTGTGTGTCTCGGGGATGACTTTGATAAAAGTGCAGTAGAATCAAGAAAGACATTACCTTTAAGTTGATCATAATAAACAGCTGCTTTAGGTGGGTTTCCTGTCTAAAACTCCAAAGCACTTTCACTGAGAAGACCTATGGATACCTATCAAAGGCCCTCATCTATGGATTCTGATATTTCTAGCATCAATAAGGAGTTAGATCATAAGACCTAGAATAGTAACCTCTGCTACTGTCTGCCTGCAATGTGGGAGACCTGGGTTCGATCCCTGGGTCAGTAAGATCCCCTGGAGAAGGAAATGGCAACCCACTCCAACATTCTTGCCTGGTGGGCTACCATCCCGGGGTCACAAAGAGTCGGACATGATTGAGCAACTTCACTTTCACTAAGTGTTAACCAGATCTATAAGACTATACCCATTTACCTTGGTTTGTTGCCCATTCTGCAAGTCTTCACTGTATAGATACAACTGAAAGACTTGAAAAAATCAAAATAGTCCATTTTCTGAGTAGGCTACTGTTAACCTCCAGGAACAAATGTTTCCTAGAGCAGATGGTCCCCAGCCTTCTTGGTACCAGAGACCTGTTTCATGGGAGACAATTTTTTCAAAGGCCAGGGATTGGAGGGATGGCTTCAGGATGATTCAGGCACATTACATTTATTGTGCACTTTATTTCTATTGTTTCATCAGCTCCACCTCAGATCATCAGGCATTAGATCCTGGAGTTTGGGGACCCATGTCCTAGACTATGGGAAGTCATACAGACTGGCCAAATAGAACATTTTAAAAGTTAATCAGTGGGAATTGAATTTCTTCCTTCAACTATTTCTTTAATTAGAACAAGGGTCTTTTGTCACCTTACTGGAATTCTAAATTGTTTTAATGTTAACTAACAGATAGATTAGGCAGTTCTAACTTTCACATTTAGCACGCAAATCTAAATGTAGAGTGGCATGAGTGAAGGGGCTGTTGGTCAGTATTCCTGTGGAAAGAGTGTTTGTGACTTGCTCCATTCATATGTAATACCTGTCTCAATCATGTGCTCAGGTAAAGTCAGTGCAACAGCTGCAATATTTCCAATATCTAAATATAAATTATACATTTATGTAATTATATAATTATATAAAATTATGATGGAATTAAAATGAAAACAGTAGCACATAGAGAAAATGCAGTGTAAAATACTTACATTGTATGAGAAAAAGTCTGAAATTTTAATGAAATAAGTTTACTATAAGAACAGAATTCCGTAAAAAAGCATGAAACAATGCCATTTGCAGCAACATGGATGGACCTAGACATCATCATACTAAGTGAAGTAAGTCAGACAAAGACAGACATCATATGATATCACTTCTATATAGAATCTAAAAAAATGATAGCGTTTTTCTTTCTGGCTTACTTCACTCTGTAATATATATGGAATTTAGAAAGATGGTAATGATAACCCTGTATGCGAGACAGCAAAAGAGACACAGATGTATAGAATGGACTTTTGGACTCTGAGGGAGAGGGAGAGGGTGGGATGATTTGGGAGAATGGCACTGAACCTTGTATACTATCATGTAAGAAACGAATCACCAGTCTATGTTCGATACAGGATACAGGATGCTTGGGGCTGGTGCACGGGGATGATCCAGAGAGATGATATGGGGGTGGGAGGTGGAAGGGAGGCCCATGATTGGGAACTCATGTACACCCGTGGTGGATTCATGTCAATGTATGGCAAAACCAATACAGTATTGTAAAGTAAAATAAAGTAAAAATTTTTTTAAAAAATGATACAAATGAACTTTTTACAAAGCAGCAACAGACTCACAGATGTAGAAAACACATTTATGTTTACCTAAATGGAAAAGTAAGTAGGGGATAAATTAAGAGATTGAGATTAACATTTACATACTACTATATATAAGATGGATGTCCCTGGTGGCTCAGATGTAACCAACCAGGATCGGCTATATAGCACAGGGAACTCGGGTCAATATTCTGTATTAACCTATGTGAGAAAAGGCGCGGAAAAAGAATAGGTATGTGTATATGTATATTTGAGTCCCTTTGCTGTACAGCAGAAACTAACACAACATTGAATCAACTGTACTCCAATTAATATACTTTTTAAAATTTAATAATAAAAATTGGATTATATGCATACATATATGTATGGGTTTTAGCAAATGTATTGGCACTTATTACACTCTCAAAATATAGTTCTCTTTTTGGATGTGGTGAAATAATAGCTCAGGGAAATATATTTCATGCTTATACATGTAATGCATGTATATATTCATGCTTATATATTTAAAGTTAATTAGAAAAAAGGATACACAGTTTTTTTCTTTCAGTTATTCTTATAAAACCATTGCTAATATTTCAAGAATACAAGTTCCTCTTTATTGTTTATGGAAAAAATTATCAAAGCATAAAAATATGTCTTGTTTATATAGTGTTAGAATAAACAATGGTAAATTTCATACACCATTTAGAAATAGTTTCAACCCCTTGCATTCTGAGTATATTCATGAAACACAGTTCCTGCACTTGATTTTCTACTTCTTTCTTCTCCATAGGGGCAAAATTTACCATCTGCTCTAAGACTTTCTGGCCATAAAGACTGCAGTTAAAACTATGTTAATAGCTCAGTTCAGACAAGAATGATGCCTTAATTTTCATTTCTTATAGGGTAAGTTAATTAAATCCATTAAGGCCACTTTATCACTCCATAAGGCTACTCAGGTTCTTGTTTGCTTCCATTTAAAAATCCTAGACAAAATTTGATAAATCTCCATAATTTCATTCTTACAAAGTCTGTTTGATATAGCATCCTGAATCACATGTTTAACAGCTAAAATCAGTTTGAAATAGATTATTTTATATAGGTACATTGCTACTAAGATTAAAATTTTATTGATGTTGAATACAAATATCTTCATTGAGGAAGAGAAATCACCTAGGAGTCTATTCATGCCCTATAGCATGGTGAAAACATATACAGAAAGGAATATAATACATAGGACCCCAAAGATGAAGAATATGATTCTGGAGTTGTTTCATTTTCATTAGACAAAGTCCATATACTACATAAGAAATGCAATAGCACAATTTTAGGGCACTATTATAAATTCCTGCAGTGGAAAGATTGCCAGACTTTCTGAGTTTCCAGCTTCCCATTGAGTCCAGAGTAAGATGTTTATGGACTCTGTTTTTGAACAAAGTGTTTTGGGAAGGTAGATGAGGAACACAATACATTTGGGAGCACTGGGGCAGGTCTATTGGAGGAGTCTTTAATGATTAATAAAATTTGTCAGGTTGAGAAATAAAAGGATGTAGATATGTGAGAGGAAACAGCAGGTTATTCCTGTAGTGATTTCCTGAACCCGTGAGTGACTCAAAAGTTAATGAATAATTCTGTAGGATATTCTAACGTTTCCAGCCAAAAGCTCATTCATGTGTTCAGTTGACAAATATTTATTGATTGCTGACTGCATGCCTGGGGATACAGAGGTATTTGAGACATACTGAGCTTATTATGTAGTGAGAAAAAGTAGTAAAGGAGGGTAGTGTGTGGTAGGGCTAAGATGAGGTAAGGATAAGCTGTGCGGAAACACACAAAGGGGCATCTGATCCCATTCGGACATTTAGGAAAAACTCTCAGTAAATCAGGAATTGTATGGTCTTTCCCATACAATAATACAAATCAGTCACAATTTTATAATTATGCATGTGTATAATTTTGTATAATATATACAATTTTATATGTGTATATACAATTTGACATAATTATATATATATGTGTATATATATACACATGCATCCCCTCCTTCTTAAGCCCCCTCCTCACATCCCACTGCTCCAGGTTGTCACTGAGCACCAGGCTGGGCTCCCTGTGCTGTACAGCTTCCTGCCAATTATCTGTTTTACACATAATAGTGTATATGGGTCAAATGCTACTTTCTTAATTTATTCTACCCTTGCCTTCCCCTCCTGGGTTCACAGGTCTGTTCTCTATGCCTGTGTCTCCATTTCTTCTCTGTAAATAGGTTCATCAGTATTATTTTTCTAGATTCCATATATATGGATTAACATGTGATATTTGTTTTTCTGTTTCTGACTTACCTCACTCTGTATAACAGGCTCTAGGTTCTTCCACCTCACTACTACTGACTCAGATTTGCTCCTTTTTAGGGCTGAATAATATTCCATTGTGTGTGCGTGTGTGTGTGTGCGTGTGTGTGTATATATATATATATATATATATATATATATATATATATACATACACACATGCATACATATATATATATGACATATAGGTTGTTTCCATGTTCTGGCTATTGTAATAGGTGCATATGAACTGCATATGAACATAGCAGTGCAAAGAACATTAGGGTACATCTGTCTTTTTGAATTGTGGTTTTCTCAGGGTATATGCCCAGGAGTGCAATTGATTTTTGTTTAGTGAATATTTAGAGTCATAGGCAAAGGAGCTACATGTATCTCCTTTCCAAAAATGTCATATTATTTCCCTTTGAAACTCTTTTACTCACTAGCTCAAAGAAATGACTTAAAGTCTGTAGACTATTATATGGTTTTAAATACAGTATTATAAAGTAAAATAAAGTAAAAATAAAAAGTTAAAAAAATAAATAAAAAATAAATAAATGATTTAATAAATATTTTTTAAAAAATTTAATTTTATGACCATTACAACCAGAAGTGGATTGAAAATTTATGGTTGATGCTTTTCTTTCAAAAATAAGAAATGATTCCCAAACAGACTTTTTTCTTAGAATCTATGATGGCTGACTAGTTAAATAAGTAATATTTGGGCGCAATTGTGTTTGAGTTATTTTCTGCCTGATTTTCTACCCAAAATATTTCATTCAAAACTCCAAAACTTTTATTCAGTTTCTTAAAGCACTGTACTTCATTTTCTGCATAAATGTTGAGATATTTATGTTTTGATATTGAAAATCATTTTGATTAGCACAGCATTATTTTTAGTTTTAAATCTGTTGATGCATGTAAATCATAATGCTGTATTTCATCTAAATAATGTTTACAGTCTTTCTCTTATGAAAGCAACTATTGTTTGTATCTTTGCTCATTTCTTTTGCACATTCAAAATTACAAAACCAGAATTGTGCAATGCATTTATAATAGCATTATATTATTTATGTTAATATTATATTTATGCTAAAGTATAGTATTACATTATAAGCATACTACATTTTAAGTAAGTAAGGCACATGTTATGAAATTTAAAATTTATAAAACTCAGTAAAGTCTGACTTAATATTTCTCTGGAAAATATAGATTACTTCTTATTTCTGAGACAGAAGAAAATTTCAGAGTAAAGAATGATTTGAAAATCACAGAAAAACAGAAAACAGTGAGCTTTTGATCAGCTTCACTCCCAACAAAACAAAATTCTGTTTGTTCCACAAGTATTTTTTCACCTATATTTGAGTACCAGACACTCTTCTAGACAAGGAACTTTCAGGTAGGAATAAGACAAATGAGATAACAACATCAGAATCCCAGGAGTCATTAGGAACTCCCTCTTCTTCACTAATGCATGCACTCATTCACAGACTCTTTTATGCATCATATTGAGAAAAATATTATTTTTTCCTATTTGACAGCCTCAGTACTAGGTACTAAGAATCCTAGATACCAGGAATTAGCAAGGAAGGTTAAGTTAGGATTTTTCTTTTAAAACTTAAAATCCAGTCCAAGAGAGAGAATTTACATAAATAATCAAAAAAATAAATATTTAAAGACATCATATTTAATATGATACCAGAAAATGAATGAAAATGGGTGATTATAAAGTCAGAGATGGCTTTCTTTAAATATTTAAGGAAAAAAAAAAATGAAGATTGGCTAGAAAGCAGCGATATTAATTTTAGGGAAAGAGAATTCCAGCAGAGAGTGCCACTTGTTTAAAAGCTATAAAGTTAAAAAGAATGACACGTTCAGACCTGAGAAAAATACAGAGTCTGGAATTTGAGGGGCAAAGAGAGCAGTCATGATACAAAGTAAGTGGGGACATCATAAGGTATGTTGAGTGTTCTCATTTAAGAAATTAAGGCAAACACAATGAAAACCTAAAAAAATGCGTAAATGTATGTGGATTATCTAAAAGATACAAATGAAGTTATCTACAAAACAGAAAGAGAGTCACAGATGTAGAAAACAAACTTAAGGGAGTAAGGGGGGGAGGGCTAAATTGGGAGACTGGGATCAACATGTATACACTGCTGTATATAAAAGAGGTTACTAATAAGGACTTACTATGTAGCACAAGGAACTCAACAATCTGTAATGATCTAAAGGGAAAAGAATTTTAAAAAGATTGCCTATATGTATATGTATAAATGAATCACTTTGCTGTACACCTGAAACTAACACAATTGTACATTTAATATATTCCAATACATTTTGTTTTAAATGCACAGAAAAACCTGGTAAAGATTTCCAGGGAGTAGAATGATATCTCAATAATCATCAGAAAACAAGTTCTTTTTAAAGTATGGACAACCTTAATCCGAAATGAGGCTGTCATTTTTGTTTATAATATCATCCTTTCACAAATTGGTTAAATTTAACAGGTTAAAAGTAGTATATCAATGCCTTTATATTTTAATACTTTAAGGAAATAACAGAATCATGATATATTTGAAAAGGGGATTTACTTGAATATAAAATTATTTTAGTATTTATTGTAATGAACAATCCCAAAGTAAAATTTTCTATGATAAAAGTATTGGAGATTTTCACTCAAGATTAAGCGCTATTGCCCTTGGCTCTCCATGCTACCCAAAATAGACTTCCTCTCAAGATTTATGAAAAATAGTCTGAAGGTCTGCCAAATGGAATAGGAAAACTATGGTTCATGTCATTGTTGTTGGTGGTGTTGTTCAGCTGCTAAGTCATGTTCCATTCTTTGCAACCCCATGGACTGCAGCACACCAGGCTTCCCTGTCCTTCACTGTCTCCAGGAGTTTGCTCAGATTCATGTCTATATTCAGGGATGCCATCTAACCATCTCATCCTCTGCTGCCCCCTTTTCCTCCTGCTCTCAGTCTTTCCAAACATGACGGTCTTTTCCAATGAGTCGGCTCTTTGCTTCAGGTGGCCAAAGTATTGGAGCTTCAACTTCAGCATCTTTTCTTCCAATGAATATTCAGGGTTGATTTCCCTTAGGATTGACTGGTTTGAGCTGCTTTCTGTTCAAGGGACTCTCAAGAGTCTTCTTCAGCGTTACAATCAAAAAGTATCAATTCTTTGGCCCTCACCTTTCTTTATGGTCCAACTCTCACATCTGTAAATGATTACTGGAAAAACCATAGCTTTAATTATACAGACTTTTGTTGACAAACTGATGGAATGTTAGTTTTTCTTGTCATTTTTGGTAGAATTTTGTTGCATGGATAGAAAATAAACTATGCTGATGTAATATGGATTTTTAAAAATCTTTTTTTAAAATTACAGGGTTTATGAGTGATTATCTCATTATCACAATTGGGTTGATATAAACAAAGACATACACCTAAACTCTGAAATAGCCCGCATTTTTTTCCTGGGCAAGATCAGTTCAGTTCAGTTCAGTCATGCAGTCGTGTCCGACTCTTTGCGACCCCATGAATCGCAGTACGCCAGGCCTCCCTGTCCATCATCAACTCCCGGAGTTCACTCAAACTCACAACCATCGAGTCAGTGATTCCATCTAGACATCTCATCCTCTGTTGACCCCTTCTCCTCCTGCCCCCAATTCCTCCCAGCATCAGAGTCTTTTCCAATGAGTCAACTCTTCGCATGAGGTGGCCAAAACACTGGAGTTTCAGCTTTAGCATCATTCCCTCCAAAGAAATCCCAGGGCTGATCTTCTTTAGAATGGACTGGTTGGATCTCCTTGCAGTCCAAGGGACTCTCAAGAGTCTTCTCCAACACCTCAGTTCAAAAGCATCAATTCTTTGGCGCTCTGCCTTCTTCACAGTCCAACTCTCACATCCATACATGACCACAGGAAAAACCATAGCCTTGACTAGACGGACCTTTGTTGGCAAAGTAATGTCGCTGCTTTTGAATATGCTATCTAGGTTGGTCATAACTTTTCTTCCAAGGAGTAAGAGTCTTTTAATTTCATGGCTGCAGTCACCATCTGCAGTGATTTTGGAGCCCAAAAAAATAAAGTCTGACACTGTTTCCACTGTTTCCCCACCTATTTCCCATGAAGTGATGGGACCAGATGCCATGATCTTCATTTTCTGAATGTTGAGTTTTAAGCCAGCTTTTTCACTCTCCTCTTTCACTTTCATCAAGAGGTTTTTCAGTTCCTCTTCACTTTCTGCCATAAGGGTGTTGTCATCTGCTTATCTGAAGTTACTGATATTTCTCCCGGCTATCTTGATTCCAGTTTGTGTTTCTTCCTGGGCAAGATAGCTAGTATCAATTTCAAATACTGGCAAATAGACTCTACTTCTGAATGGGAAGGTCTGCAAAATCACAAGACAAGGAAAAACACTTGGATTAATTTTCATGGATCTCTGTACAACCATGTAATTCTCCCAGGAGGTGGTACTTGATGATTATGAGTGTTTTAAAACAGTTGCTAATCCCACAAACAGCCTTGCAAGTCCCAGTTTCTCCACATCTTCACTTGTGCTGGATATTTTCATCTTTATTCTCCCAGATGCTGGTGTTTTTGCATGTTGATAGCAAGTTATAATTAGATACTCTTAAGGGACTTATCACAAAACATAAGAATATCCTCTGTGTGTGTGTGCATGTGTGTGTATGTGTGTGTGTGTGTTTAGGTGCTCACTTGTGTCTGATTCCTTGTGGCCCCATGGACTACAAACTTCCAGGCTCCAATGCCCACGGAATTTACCAAGCAGCAATAGTGGAGTGGGGTGCCATTTCCTACTCCAGGGGATCTTCTTGACCCAGAGATAGAATGCATGTCTTTTTTTATCTCTTGCATTGGCAGGGGGATTGTTTTCCAAAAGCACCACCTGGAATTAGATAAACAATAGTATATTGAAATATTAAGGTCTGACAACAGGATTTTTTCAGTGCCTGAAATTCTTGTCAATTTACTGCAGACTGAGGAATTCTTGAGTACTTCTAGAAAACTATTTTGGAAAGTAAAGTGACAGCATCTGGCTAATTTCAAGTCATGTTATATAACCAAGGATCCTTCCATTCCAAACTGATGTACAGATGCTGCAACAATACACTATATATATGTCCTATATATAGTTGAATGGTTCTACAAAGACCTGAAAGACCTTCTAGAACTAATACCAGAACAAGATATCCTTTTCATCATAGGGTACTGGGATGCAAAAGTAGGAAAACAAGAGATATCTGGAATAAGAGGCAAATTTGGCTTTGGAGTACAAAAGGAAACAGGGCCACACTAACGGAGTTCTGCCAAGAGAATGCATTTGTCATACCAAAGAACCACTTCCAACAACCCAAGAGAGGAGTATACACAGGGATATCACCAGGTGGTCAATGCTGAAATCAGATTGATTATAATGTTTGCACGTGAAGGCAGAGAATCTCTGTACAGTCAGCAAAAACATGACCTGGAGCTGACTGTGGCTCAGATCATGAACTCCTTTATTCAAAATTCAGACTTAAATTTAAGAAAGTAGGAAAAACCATTAGACCATTTAGGTATGACCTAAATAAAATCCTTATGATTATACACTGGAAATGACAAATAGATTCAAGGGATGAGAACTGATAGACAGAATGCCAGAACTATGGATAAAGGTCCGTAACGTTGTACAAGAGGTAGTGACCACAATAATTCCCAAAAAAACAGAAATGCAAAAAGGTAAAATGATTGTCTCAGGAGGCCTTGAATAAAGAAGAAAAGCCAAAGACAAAGGAGAAAAGGAAAGATATACCCATCTGAATGCAGAGTTCTAAAGAATAGCAAGGAGAGATAAGAAAGTCTTCCTAAGTGATCAATGAAAAGAAATAGAGGAAAACAGTAGAATGGGAAAAACTAGAGAGCTCTTTAAGAAAATTAGAGATACCAAGGGAACATTTCATGCAGAGATGGGTACAATATAGGACAGAAATTGTGTGGACCTAACAGAAACAGAAGATATTAAGAAGGGATGGCAGGAGTATATAGAAGAACTATACAAAAAAGATCGTAAAGACCCAGTTAACCATGATGGTATGATCACTTACCTAGAGTCAGGCATCCTGGAATGAGAAGTCAAGTGGGCCTTAGGCAGCATCACTATGAACAAAGCTAGTGGAGGTGATCAAATTCCAGCTGACCTATTTCAAATCCTAAAAGATGATGCTGTTATAGTGGTGCACTCAGTATGCCAGCGAATTTGCAAAACTTAGTGGCGGCCACAGGCCTGGAAAAATTCAGTTTTCATTCCAACCCCAAGAAAGGACAATGTCAAAGAATGTTGAAACTACTGCACAATTGCACTCATTTCACATGCTAGCAAGTAATGTTCAAATCCTTCAAGCGAGGCTTCAATAGTATGTGAACTGAGAACTTCCAGATGTACAATATGGATTTTGAAAAGGCAGAGGAATCAGAGATCTAATTGCCAACATCTGTTAGATCATATAAAAAGCAATAGAATTCTAGGGGAAAAAATCTACTTCTGCTTCATTGAGTACACTAAAGCCTTTGACTCTGTGGATCATATGAAACTGGATAATTTTTACAAAGATGGAAATACAAAACCACCTTACCTGCCTCTTAGGATACCTGTATGCAGCTCAAGGAGCAACAGGTAGAATGAAACAAGGAGCAATGGACTGGTTCTAAATTGGTAAAGGAGTACATTAAGGCTGTATATTGTCACTATCTTATTTAACTTATATGCAGAGTTTTTCACTTGCTCTGTCATGTCCATCTCTGTGACCCCATTGACTGCAGAATGTCAGGCTTCCCTGTCCTTCAGTATCTCCTGGGTTTGCTCAAACTCATGCCAGTTGAGTCAGTGATGCCATCCAACCATCTCATCCTCTCTGTCATTCCCTTCTCCTCCTGCCTCAATCCCCAAATCAGGGATTTTTCCAGTGAGTTGGTTCTGCCATTAGGTTCCAAAGTATTGGAGTTTCAGCTTCAGCATCAATTCAATGAATATTCAAGGTTGATTTCCTTTAGGATTGACTGGTTTGATCTCCTTGTAGTTCAAGAGTCTTCTCCAATACCACAGTTCAAAAGCATCAGTTTGTCGATGTTTAGCCTTTTATATTGTCCACCTCTCACATCCATACATGACTACTAGAAAAACCATAGCTTTGATTATATGGACATTTTTTAGCAAAGTAATGTCTCTGTTTTTCAAAATGCTGTCTATTTTTGTCATTGCTTTCCTTCCCTGAAGCAAGCATCTTTCAATTTCATGGCTAATGTCCAAAGTGATCTTAGAGCCTAAGAAAATAAGTCTGTCACTGTTTCCATTGTTTTTCTATCTATTTGTCATGAAATGATGGGACCAGATATCATGATCTTCCCTTTTTGAATACCGAGTTTTAAGCCAGCTTTCTCACTCTTCTCTTTCACTTTCATCAAGAGGCTCTTTAGTTTCTCTTCACTTTCTGCCATAAGGGTGGTGTCGTGCATATCTGAGTTAATTGATATTTCTCCTGGCAGTCTTGATTCAGCTTGTGCCTCATCCAGTTTGGCATTTTGCATGATGTACTCTGCATATAACTTAAATAAGCAGGATGATAATATACAGCCTTGATGATCTCCTTTCCCAAATTTTAACCAGTCCATTGTTCCATGTTCAGTTATAACTGTTGTTTTGACCTGCATGCAGAGTTCTCAGGAGGCAGATAGGGTGGTCTGGTATTCCCATAGGTTTAAGAGTTTTCCATAGTTTTTTGTGATCTACACAGTCAGAGGCTTTAATGTAGTCAATGAAACAGAAATATTTGTTTTTCTGGAAATCTCTAGCTTTTTCTGATTCAACTGATGTTGGCAATTGATCTCTGGTTTCTTTGCCTTTTCTAACAGATAGTATATCTGGAAGTTCTCAGTTCATATTCTGCTGAAACCTAGCTTGAAGGATTTTGAGAATTACTTTGGTAGCATGTGCAATGAATACAATTGTGCAGTAGTTTGAACTTTCCTTGGCATTGCCTTCTTTGGGATTGGAATGAAAACTTAATTTTATTAGTCCTGTAGCCACTGCTGAGTTTTCCAAATTTGTTGGCATATTGAGTGCAGCACTTTCACAGCATCTTCTTTTAGGATTTGAAATAACTCAACTGAAATTCCATTACCTCCACTAGTTTTGTTTGTAGTGATGCTTCCTAAGGTCCACTTGACTTCACACTGCAGGATGTCTGGCTCTAGGTGACTAATCACATCATCGTGGTTTTTTTGGGTGATTAACATTTTTTTTTTGTATAGTTCTTTTGTGTATCTTTGCCTCTTCTCCTTAGTATCTTTTGATTCTCTTAGGTCTGAACTGTTTATGTTTTTTACTGTGCCCATCTTTGCATGAAATATTCCCTTGGTGTCTCTAATTTTCTTGAAGAGATCTCTAGTCCTTCCCATTCTATTGTTTTCCTCCATTTCTTTGCATTGATCACTTAAAAAGATTTTTATAATCTCTCCTTGCTATTCTCTGTGACTCTGCATTCAGATGGATATATCTTTCCTTTTCTCACCCGCTTTCACTTGTCTTCTTTTCTCAGCTATTCATAAGACCTCCTTGGAAAATCATTTTGCCTTTTTGCATTTCTTTTTCTTGGAGATGGTTTTGATCACTGCCTCATATACAAAGTTACAAACCTCTGTCCATAATTCTTCAGGCACTCTGTCTATCAGATCTCATTCCGGGAATATATTTGTCACTTCCACTGTATAATCATAAGTGGTTTGATTTAGATCATACATGAATGGCCTACTGGTTTTCCCTACATTCTCCAATATAAGTCTGAATTTGGCAATAAGGAGTTCATGATCTGAGCTGTTTTCAGTTCCTGGCTTTGTTTTTGCTGCCTATATACAGCCTCTCCATCTTTGACTATAGCAAATATAATTAGTCTGATTTCTGTATTGAACATCTGTTGATATCCATGTATAGACATCTCTTGTTTTGTTGGAAGAGGGCGTTTGCTATGACTAGTGCATTCTCTTACACCATGCGGAATGCCAGGTTGGATGTAGCTCAAGCTGGAATCAAGATTGCTGGGAGAAATATCAATAATCTTCAATATGCAGATGACATGAGCCTAATGGCAGGAACTAAAGAATTCTTGATAAAGGTAAATGAAGAGAGTGAAAAAGCTGGATTAAAGCTAGTCCCATCACTTCATTGCAAATAAATGGGGAATCAATGGAAACAGTGACGGGCTTTATTTTTTGGGCTCCAAACTCACTGCAGATGATGACTGCAGCCATGAAATTAAAAGATGGTTGCTCCTTGGAAGAAAAGCTATGATAAACCTAGCATATTAAAAAAACAGAGATAAGACTTTGCCAACCAAGTTCTGTATAGTCAAAGTTATCGTTTTTCCAGTAGTCATTTACAGATGTAAGAGCTGGACCACAAAGAAGGCTGAGTGCCATATAATTGATGCTTTCAAACTGTAGTGCTAGAGAAAGCTATTGAGAGTCCTTTGGACTGCAAGGAGATCAAACAAGTCAATCCTGAAGGAAATCAACACTGATTATTCATTGGAAGGAATGATGCTGATGCTGAAGTTCCAGTACTTTAGCCACCTGATGCAAAAAGCCAACTCGTTAGAAAAGACTGTGATGCTGACAAAGATTAAAGGGAGGAGGAGAGGCAGATGACAGAAATGAGATGATTGGATGGCATCACTGACTCAATGGATATGAGTTTGATAAAACTCTGGATGATTGTGAAGGATAGAGATGCCTGGTGTGCTGCAGTCCATGTGGTCATAAAAAGTTGGTCAGGACTGGGGGACTGAATAGCAACAATGCTGAAAACAACTCATATATTGACCAACTCTAAAAGGGATCAATGATCTGAGTCTCTTTCCCAATTAAAGATGACAGAAAGCTAAAAATAAATTTAGGGCAGCAGCTCATACATCAAGAATGAATCTTAAAAATTTTGGGGAAAAAATAAACATGAAAGGCAAAAAATATGCAAGCTTTGATTTTTTGGTATACATTGAGAAAAGATGAAAAAGACAAACTCTTGAGATTCCATGTTTAAAATTATAAAACAAAATAAGCAAGGAAGTAACTAACACATTATTCAGAATACGGATTCTCTATGCCCTTGAGGGAAATGTCTGTTATTGAATAGGAAACATGGGGCAACATGGAGATATGGGGGCTTTTGGAGTGTTGGGAATTATCTATCTTGACTGAAGTAGTGTTACACAGGTAATTGATGAAACTTCATTTTATGTTGTATGACTTTTATGTATGTTTTAAAATCTTTCAGTAAAATTTAAAAAACAGAATACATAAAAAGCAGAAGATAAAATGATAGAAACAAATCAAAGTCAAAATACATTAGTAAACCCAAAGGAATGGAATTAGTGGTACTAAACTTCTACATTAAAAAATCAGCTTTATATTTTTTCCTTAAGAGATACTTCAATACAAATAAACATGAAATATTTGAAACTATGATGTTGGAAAAATATAAAAATTAAAAATTATAATAATGTTATAAAATATATTTTTGCCTTATGTAAACAGACTTGCAAGACCTAGAGCGAGACATCCTGGAATGTGAAGTCAAGTGGGCCTTAGAAAGCATCACTATGAACAAAGCTAGTGGAGGTGATGGAATTCCAGTTGAGCTCTTTCAAATCCTGAAAGATTATGCTGTGAAAGTGCTACACTCAATATGCCAGCAAACTTGGAAAACCCAGCAGTGGCCACAGGACTGGAAAAGAGCAGTTTACATTCCAATCCCAAAGAAAGGTAATGCCAAAGAATGCTCGAACTACCACACAATTGCACTCATCTCACATGCTAGTAAAGTAATGCTCAAAATTCTCCAAGCCAGGCTTCAGCAGTACATGAACTGTGAAATTCCAGATGTTCAAGCTGGTTTTAGAAAAGGCAGAGGAACCAGAGATCAAATTGCCAACATCCATTGGATCATGGGAAAAGCAAGAGAGTTCCAGAAAAACATCTATTTCTGCTTTATTGACTATGTCAAAGCCTTTGACTGTGTGGATCACAATCAACTGTGGAAAATTCTGAAATAATGGGAATACCAGACCCCCTGACCTGCCTCTTGAGAAACCTTTATACAGGTTAGGAAGCAACAGTTAGAACTGGATATGGAACAACAGACTGATTCCAAATAGGAAAAGGAGTGCGTCAAGGATATATATTGTCACCCTGCTTATTTAACTTCTATGTAGAGTACATCATGAGAAACACTGGGCTGGTGGAAGCACATGCTGGAATCAAAATTGCTGAGAGAAATACCAATAACCTCAGATATGCAGATGACACCACCCTTATGGCAGAAAGTGAAGAGGAACTAAAAAGCCTCTTGATGAAAGTGAAAGAGGAGAGTGAAAAAGTTGGCTTAAAGCTCAACATTGAGAAAATGAAGATCATGGCATTGGGTTCCATCACTTTATGGGAAATAGATGGGGAAACAGTGGAAACAGTGTCAGACTTTATTTTTTGGGGCTCCAAAATCACTGCAGATGGTGATTGCAGCCATGAAATTAAAAGATGCTTACTCCTTGGAAGAAAAGTTATGACCAACCTAGACAGCATCTTGAAAAGCAGAGACATTACTTTGCCAACAAAGGTCCTTCTAGTCAAGGCTATGGTTCTTCCTGCAGTCATGTATGGATGCGATAGTTGGACTGTGAAGAAAGCTGAGCGCCGAAGAATTGATGCTTTTGAACTGTGGCTTTGGAGAAGACTCTTGTGAGTCCCTTGGACTGCAAGGAGATCCAACCAGTCCATTCTGAAGGAGATCAGCCCTGGGATTTCCTTGGAAGAAATGATGCTAAAGCTGAAACTCCAGTACTTTGGCCACCTCATGCGAAGAGTTGACTCTTTGGAAAGGATTCTGATGCTGGGAGGGATTGGAGTGGGGGCAGAAAAAGGGGATGACAGAGGATGAGATGGCTGGATGGCATCACCAACTCGATGGACGTGAGTCTGAGTGAACTCCGGGAGATGGTGATGGACAGGGAAGCCTGGCGTGCTGCGATTCATGGGGTCCCAAAGAGTTGGACATGACTAAGTGACTGAACTGACTGACTGACTTAAGACCAAAATATTAGTGATAAATTTATTACTGTGTCAGTTGCTCAGTCATATTGACTCTTTGTGACCCTAGGGACAGTTAGCCCACTGGACTCCTCTGTCCATGGAATTCTTGCAAGAATACTAGAGTGAGTTGTCATTCCCTTTTCCAAGGGATCTTCCCAACCCAACCCAGGAACTGAACCCAGTTCTCCTGCACTGCAGTCAGATTTTTTACCATCTGAGCCACCTATATATTTACAAAATATTTAACTGATAAGAAAGATGTAACAATTCTAAGATATTATGAATATAAAAGAAAATCAAATCTAAAAGAGATGAAAACAGACATCTCCCCCCAAAACAAAGAATTACAACAATATAGTATGTGATTTTTATAAACTTGTCTCTATCCTTGACATTATAAGGACAAACACAAATTAAAAGAAAGACTTAATTTTCCCCTCTCCCTTTTCTTAGAGTTTTTACTTTAGAAAAAATATCAGTTCTTTTTCTGTCTCTTTGAAATGTATGTAAATCTTTTTAAGGTAAATAAGCCACTTTCAGCTTCAAGATTCAGGCATGTCTTTCTCAAGGAACTGGAAACTATATCTTTGAAATATAATCATTTTGGGAAGATCCCCTGCAGAAGGGAATGGCAACCCACTACAGTATTCTTGCCCGGAGAATTTCATGGACAAAGTAGCCTGGCAGTCTACTGTTTATGGGGTCACAAAGAGTTGGTCACAACTGAACAAGTAACACTTTTACTTGTCCAAGCCTCTTTTAGCTATAAAATTCAGGCATGTCTTTCTCAAGGATCTGGAAGCTATGTCTTTGAAATATAATTATCAAGGAAGAACATGCCACTGCCAGACACCTCACTCCCAAAGTACTTCCTGTCATGAAGATGAGAAGTTTGTTTTTCCTTTGGATAAAGTCAGTTAACTAACACAGCTGGTCTCCCAGTTACCAGGTAAATCTAAGGTGACTGTGTGGCACATGGTATTGTCAAGTACTCTTACTTGGGGGACTACTTACTGTTTATCTTGAGAACATATATACAATGGGTTGTGCCTGCTTGACTTATAAAAGGGTTAGATTTTTATGTGTCTTTGCATAGTCCCAGTGAACCCTTGTGATGCACATTATGTTTCCTATATATTCAATAATAAAGCTGTCTTGTTTCTATTCTACCTTTGTGGAAGGATCTTCTGGATGGAGAGAAGAGTATGTTTTTAATTGCATTTTCCCAGTTATTTGTAAAATATCATAAACCAGTAGAGAAGACTTGGACAAGTTAAGTAATAAACTTGATTTACTGGATACCCTGGTGGCTCAGATGGTAAAAGCGTCTGCCTGCAATGTGGGAGACCCTGGTTCGATCCTTGGGTCGAGAAGATACCCCTGGAGAAAGAAATGGCAACCCACTCCTGCACTTTTGCCTGGAAAATCCCATAGATGGATGGAGGAGCCTGGTAGGCTATAGTCCACAGCATTCCAAAGAATCGGGCACGACTGAGAGGTTTCACTTTCACTTTCATAAATAACTACACCCAACTTCAGAAAGCACATATTTTTCCCATACCAAAGTTTCATACTCACAAAATATCTTTACAAATGAAAAGAAACAACTACCATGTAGGTGAAGTTCTCTGTCTACAGTGGAATTAATTAAGAAATAAATACCCCAAAATAATAGGATTAAAAATGCTTACAAATTTAGAAACTTATGATGCAACACTTACAAATAACAGGTGAATCAAATAGAGAAGAATTTTAATGAGAACACTTCCTATCAAAACATGAAGTGAAGTGAAGTCGCTCAGTCGTGTCTGACTCTTTGCAATCCATGGACTGTACCCTACCAATCTCCTTTGTCCATGGGATTCTCCAGGCAAGAATACTGGAGTGGGTTGCCATTTCCTTCTCCAGGGGCTCTTCCTGACCCAGGGATCGGACCTAGGTCTCTCACATTGCAGGCAGACACTTTAACCTCTTCACCACCAGGGAAGCTCAATGTAATCGATTCTTTTAAAGCGAAATGTATAGCTTGTGGAAGTAAATGAAGCAAACAACATGAGAACAAGCACAGCTTATTTGTTCAGAGCTTGCTGTAGCATTGAAGTCAGCTACTATCACCTGCATTTTGGAAGAGACTCAAACACAGGATTGGGAAAGCTTTGTAGTGACCCTATAACCCCTGCCTACTGGCATCCTTAGTTCATACGAAGACAGAAGAGATATTGTGAAATGTGATATCTCCTGCCATATCAATAAACAAAGATATAAGAGCCATCAGTGATTTCCAGCATCCAGATATGGATTTCTGAGCCTGGAGGGCCCCAAGACAATGCCTGTGATTTGACAGCCATCAGCCACTCCCTACAGTGAGCAAGAACTTAAGGATGTGATAGAATCAAGAGGCAGGATATTGGCCCCAGGTAGCTGAGATACATATGAAAGGAATGGATTCAGTGAACCCAGTTGCTTGCATCATTACATACATAGAAGAGAGCTAAATTCCTTAACTTGAGATATCTGGTTTCCTTAATGATAATCTTTGATGTTCAGACTATCTGCCCCTCTTTGTTGCAAATTTCTATATAACCTAACTCCCTCTCCTGCCTCAGAGCTGTTTCTCAGGGTTACGTGAGATTCTGCCTCCATGCTTGAAGTCCTAAGAATTCTCGCAGGAAAAATATAACTCTCAACTTTCAGGTTGTGACCATATTTTATAGTTGACAACATAATGACATTAAATTTATGACAGAAATCCAAGTCAGCTAACAACTATATATTATCTAAATAAAATTAGATGTAAAAATAATATGATCAACTTAAGTAATTATGGAAAGATTGATTAAAAACAAAAATTTTCATTAATGTTATAAGCTGTTCAACAACCAGAGACAGTAGAGAATTTTCTTATCTACCATAAATACCCAGTGAACATTCTGCTAACCACTACAATATTGTAAAGTAATTAGCCTACAATTAAAATTAAAAAAAAAATTTTGTTAATCACTAAAATCCATGCAGGTGGCACTGATGGTAAAGAATCCTTCTGCCAGTGAAGGAGATATAAAAGATGTGGGTTTGATCCCTGGGTCTGGATTGTCCCCTGGAGAAGGAACTGGCAACCCACTTCAGTATTTTGGCCTGGAAAATTCCATGGATAGAGGAGCCTGGTAGGCTCCTAGTAGTCCATGTAGTCACAGAGTCGGACACGACTGAGCAACTTCTTTTTCACTTTCCATTATTCTTGCTTGGAAAATCCCAGGGACGTAGGAGTCTGGCTGGCCAGTACAAGGCATCACAAAGAGTCAGATACAACTGAGGTGACTTAGCATGCACACATTGGAATGGAGACATAAGAACTGAAAGTATAAAAACCAAACTCATATATAGAAACACAGTATAAAAACCAATAGAATATACATAAGTTATCTGTGACTGATTGATGTTGATGTATGGCAAAAACCATCACAATATTGTAAATATCCTCCCCCCAAAAGTTAATTAATTAATGAAAAATAACCTATAGAACAGTAGGAAAAAAAAAAGAATGCTTAAAAAAAAAGGATTTACTAGGGTAGGATTATATTAGAAGCAATATATAAAAGCAATTACTTTATTCACTGACTACAAATATTTACAAGCATGAGTTTTAAAAAGATATTTATTATAGTTGATAGGAATTCAGTTGCAACACAAATACAGTAATATAATTTATCTAGGGATGAATGTAACAATAGGTATATAAAATCTTTATGGAGAAAATTATAAAAATTCATTTAGCAACATTAAGAAAACATGACAAATCAAATGATATTCCTAGAAAAATTTTCTTTAATGAAAACATTATTTCTCCCAAAATTTATGTGTAGTGATGTCTCACTGTGGTTTTGATTTGCATTTCTCTGATGAGTAGTGATGTTGAAACCCCTTTCATGTACTTGGGGGATATTTGTATGTTGTTTTTGGACAAATGTTTATTCAAACACTTTTTTCTCTTTATTTTTTCGCTCTTGAGTTGTAGAAGTTTCTTATATATTATGGGTATTAGACCCTTATCAAACACATGATTTGCATATGTGTCCACCTGTTCTGTAGGTTGCCTTTTCCTTCTATTTCTTAATTCTTTAATTTCTTGTTTCATAAATTGTACAAAAGTTTTTTGGTTTGATGTCATCTCACTTGCCTATTTTTACTTTTCTTGCCTGTGTTTTTTAGGTCATTTCCAGGAAATCATTGCTGAGACTAATGTCAAGAAACTTTCTCTGTGATTTGTCTTCTAGGAGTTTTACAGCTTGCATTTAAGTCTTTCATAAATTTTGAGTTGATTTGTGTATATAGTTTAAGTTAAGGGTCCAAATTTAATCTTTTACACATAAGTATCCAGTTTTCCCAACACCTTTTGTTGACGAAATTGTCCTTCTTCATTTTATGTTCTTAATGCCCTATCAAAGGTCACTTGACCATACATGTGCGGGCATATTTCGGGCATATTTCTGGGTTACCTCTTCGGTTCCATTGGTCGGTATGTCTGTCTTTATGTCATGATCATGTCATTTTAATTACTATAGTGAAGTGAACTGAGGTCGCTCAGTCGTGTCCGACTCTTTGCAACCCATGGACTATACCCCACCAAGCTCCTTTGTCCATGGGATTCTCCAGGCAAGAATACTGGAGTGGGTTGCCATTTCCTTCTCCAGGAGATCTTCCTGACCACCCAGGGATCGAACCAGGTCTCCCACATTGCAGGCAGACACTTTAACCTCTGCACCACCAGGGAAGCTCAATTGCTGTAGTTTTGAAATATATTTTAAAGTCAAGAAGTTTGGTCTCTCTGTCTTTATTCTTCTTTCTCAAGATTGCTTTGGTTATTTATGTGTGTGTGGGTGGTTCCATATAAACTTTGTAAGTTTGTTTTCCTTATCTATAAAAAATACTGTCAGGATTTTGATGGAGATAATATTGAATCTCCAGATGACTTTGTGTAGTATGTACATTTTACTAATATTAAGTTTTTCATTTCCTGAACATGGATTGTCTTATCATTTTTAATATATTCTTTAATGTTTCCTTTACATTTTGTAGTTTTCAGTGTACAAGTATTTGATCCTCATATTTAAAGTATTTTATTATTTTATAATCTACCAAGAACATATCATGAAGAAGTAGAAAATCTGAACAAATCAATAATGTGTTAGGGGATTAAATAAGTAATCAAAAGTATCCATTTAAATTATTATTCAGTGTTATAGATAGTAGAAAAAAATATGTGCTTTAAGGGCATATATATTTAATGTAACTATAGATAACTGATATTGGTATTTAAGGAAAACTATCCATTACTAGTATCATTTATAACAAGTTAAAATAAAACAAGCTACCAAACTACTGAGGTCGGAGAACATTTTTACTTATTTTGTTATAAAAAGTGGAGATATTGTTTGTTGACTCTTGAAAATATGATGTATATCTATATGAAGATCCTATAGTTTAAATTTGCTTCATTCTCAACAATCTTGTACATCAATCGTTTTTGTCCATAAGTTAAAGCAAGAAAATCTGAGCTTAGGAAGCTAATAATTTCCAAACTTTGCAGTTTATAAAGTAATACATTTTGGATTCATTCTAGAGCTTCCTGACTACCAACCTGATGCTCTTGTCCCCAGCATGGACACCAGGTTTCCTAACACATTTTGAACATTTTCATGACTTTTCTCCCAAATGCAATCCTGATAGATCAGTGAAGTTCATCTTGTAAAAACATGAAACTGCAAACTCTCACAGTCTCCTTACCTGTCAGCTTTTCAAAAACTTTCTCAGCTTTAAGCTACATGGATTTGCATTTGGGAAAATAACAAGTTGTGATTCAACAGGGAAGTACTGGAAACAGAAAGCCCAGAAAGCCATTTAATGCTCCACACTTCTGTCTCAATGCTGGCATGCAAATACATAAACATATCCTCACATTTATGTATCTGATTTTTTTATTTTTTATTTTTATTTATTTACTTATTTTTGTTTTTTAAATTTTACTTCTTTTAATTGGAGGATAATTACAATATTGTGATGGATTTGCCATATATCAATATGAATCAGCCACAGGCATACATGTGTCCGCTCCCTCCTGAGCCCCACTCCCGCCTCTGGCCCCACCCCTCCCTCCAGGTTGTCATGTCATCCCCTTTGACATGCAGGGGGCTGCTTTTAGTGGCCTGCATCATACATCCCACTGGCTATCTATTTTACTTATGGGTAATGTATATGTTTCAATGCGCTTCTCTCTCTAAAAGGATTAGTTCTCTGAAAGATTAATTGAAGGATAGTTGATTTACAATACTGCTTTGATTTCTGCCATACATCAACGTGAATTAGCCATCTGTCTCCTTCTTGAACCTCCCTCCCACCCCTCATCCTTTCCCACCCCTCTAGGTTGTTACAGAGCCCTGGTTTGAGTTCTCTGAGTTATACAGAAAAAATTCCCATTGACTATCAGTTTTACATAGGGTAGTATGTATGATTCCATGCTCCTTTCTCCATTCATCTCACCCTCTTCTTCCTCCCTACCACCCATGCCCATAAGTGTGTTCTCTGTGTCTATATCTCCATTGCTGCCCTGCAAATAGTACCATCATCAGTACCATCTTTCTAGATTCCATTTATATGTTTTAATATATGATATTTATTATGCATCTGATATTGTACTGTATTAATTTTTACAGCAATTTGTTAGGATAATCAATGTGCTGTATTTTAAATCTGGATTATAGATAATATTATCCATAGACTATTTATTTTATAAGGACTTTGGTGATTACTGGAATTAGTACTATTATTAATGCTATTTTAGTACATGTGCTAGGCACTGTAGTAAATTATGCATTTGGTCAATTTATGACAAAGGAGCTAAGAATACACAATGGGGAGTGATAGTCTAATAAATGGTGTTGCAAAAACTGGCCAGCCACATGAAAACAAAAAAAGAAAGAAAGAAACGGACTACTATCTTATACCATACAGAAAAATTAACTCAAAAGAGAGTTTCATTTCAGTTCAGTTCAGTCGCTCAGTCGTGTCTGACTCTGCGGCTGCATGAATCACAGCACGCCAGGCCTCCCTGTCTATCACCAGCTCCCGGAGTTCACTCAGACTCACGGCCATCGAGTCAATGATGCCATCCAGCCATCTCATCCTCTGTCGTCTCCTTCTCCTCCTGCCCCCAATCCCTCCCAGCATCAGAGTCTTTTCCAATGAGTCAATTCTTTGCATGAGGTGGCCAAAGTACTGGAGTTTCAGCTTTAGCATCATTCCTTCCAAGGAAATCCCAGGGCTGAGCTCCTTTAGAATGGACTGGTTGGATCTCCTTGCAGTCCAAGGAACTCACAAGAGTCTTCTCCAAAGCCACAGTTCAAAAGCATCAATTCTTCGGTGCTCAGCTTTCTTCACAAGCACTTGAATATAATACCTAAAACCACAGATTTGCTCCCAAGGTTTTTCAGTCCATTAAATTCCTCATCACATAATTTGCACTAACTGACTCTAAAATTAACTATAGCGCTGAGGCTGGGGAAAATCAGTAATTGTTGACAGGGCAGGCCATTTTTTTCCCCATCAGATATTGTGCTTGACTATATATAAGTTATTAGAAAAATCCTAAGTGTCTGTGGAAGCAAAAACTTTGAAGAAAATTCTAAACAGCCCTTTCTTTGAAGATAGCCACCACAGGAAACATGATTTTACCAACTACATAGATTTTTGTCTACAGTGATGATAAATTCTGTAAAATAAAATGATCAAATTATAAAGTAAAACTTTGAGGTGAAACACCCGCTATGATGACTATAATCAAAAGAATGGAAAATAACAGGTGTTGAAAAGTACGTGGAGATATCAGAGTGCTTGTGGAATGCTAGTGGGGATGTAAAATGATTTTGTTCACCGCTATCAAAAATAGTTGCTTTTGTGTGTTCTCAATTGTGTCCGACTCCTTACAACCCCATGGACTGTAGTCCACCTTACTCTTGTGTTCCTGGTATTTCCCAGACGCAAACACTGGAGTGGATTGCTATTTCCTCCTCCAGGGGATCTTTGAGTGTCCTTAAGTTAAAACCAGAATTACTATACGACTAGAAGTTCCACTCCTAAGCTTTGTAACCCAACATACTGAAAACATATACTCAAACAAATAGCTGTACATTGATGTTTATGGCAAAAATATTTGCAATAGCCAAAATGTCAGTATGGACACAGCTCAAATATCAATGGATAAATGAATAGACAAACTGTAGTAAATTTACATACCATGGAATATTACTCAAACAAAAAAGGAATTAAATACTGATACATGCTAAAGACATAGATGAAGGTAGAAAATAGTATGCTCAGTGAGAGAGTCAAGATGCAAAAATTCACATATTCCATGTGTTCACCGAGATTATAAACATCCAGAACATGTCTTCAGTACAGTAGTGACAGAAAGCAGATAGGTGGTTGTCAGGGAATAGGAGGAGACATAAAGAGGGAATAATTGCTTAATGAGTACAAAGTTTTATTTTGGGATGAGGAAATGTTTTGTAACTAGTTCAAGCAGTAGTTGTACAACATTGTAAATAAATTAAATGTCACTGAATTATTCACTTTAAAATGTTTAATCTGATGTTATGTGAATCAGTTTAAAAAAGGAAAATAATCACATCAATTAAAAAAAGGAAAATAAAGTTGAAGTAAAAGTAAATTTTGATGAGTTAGGCAAGAATAATTAATGTTCTGGAGGACAAGAAAAGCTGGCAATTGCCCAGAGGCAATAAAATCTAATGAAGAATTGAGTATATTGTAAAGAAAAAACACAGCCAAATACATGATATTAATTATTCCCAAAGAAAAAGTTTTTTAAAAAATTTAAATAATATTCAGTGGTATACAGGAAGTAGCATTTTCTGAGCTTACAAAAAAAATCTAATTTTGCATATGCAAATACCTTACCACATATAAGAGTCTTTCAAAAAAGTAAATAGTTCTAATAGTACTTCAAAGAATGTAATATAAAAACAAATCCTATGCACACTTTAGTTATGCATATGTTCTACAAAGAAGTATGTCTGCATATCAGTCTTTCTTCAGACATTTATTCATTAAATTTAATGTAGAAAAACTAAAATTATTATATTGAGAGTCTTGAAATGAATGGTACTAACAAAACTGTATAGCCTGAAAATTTTATTCATGCATGAATTTTGTAGACTTCATACATGAATGTTTTAGTTTTACAAGACTGGGTAAAACTACACAAAGCTGGACAAAGTAATTGGTTTTATTTTCACAAAGGAAAATATTTGAAAGAACAAAAAAGTATGAAATATGGAAATACTACAGAAAATAGATTAGAGAGTCCTCAAAAAACTAAAAATAGCACTATTTTGATCCAGTAACTCCAATCCTGGTTATATATCTTAAGAAAAGAGACACAATATTTAGAAAAGATATATGTACCCCAGTGTTCACAGCAGAACTTTTTACAACTGCCAAGAGATGGAAGCAATTTAAAAGTCCATCAACAGAGAAGTAGATAAAGAAGATGTAATTTATATCATGTATATTTTATATTTTATATATATTATATATTATTATTTTATATACAGGGCTTCCCCAATGGCTCAGTGGTAAAGATTCCACCTTTAATACAGGAGACATGGGTTCTATCCCGGAGTTGGGAAGATCCCCTGGAGGAGGGTATGACAACCCACTCCAGTATTCTTGCCTGGAGGATCCCATGGACAGAGGAACCTGGTGGGCTATGGTGCATAGTATCCCTAAGAGTCAAACATTACTGAAGTGACTGAGCATGCACACATGCATATATTATATATATTATGTATATATGAGGGGATGCTACTCTCAGAAAAAGAAATCAAATTTGTGGTTACCAGAGGTGACTGGGTTATTGAGAGGAGGAACCGAATGGAGGTGATCAAAAAGTATAAACTTTCTGTTATAAATAAGTACTACGGATGTATGAAGGTTAAGAGAGCAAATCCTAAGATTTTTATCAAAAGAATTTTTTCTATTTGTTTAAATTTGTATCTGTAGAAGATGGTGGATGCTCATTAAATGCATTGTGGCCGTCATTTTCTGATATATGTAAGTCAGATCATTATACTCTACACTTTAAACTTTGTCAGTTCTACGTGTCAATTATATCTCATTGAAACTGGGAAGGAAAGTGCCAAAAAAGAAAAAAAAAAAAAAAAAAAAACCCAAACATCTATCCCTCCCCTTAAAATAGACTATTAGGTACATTTCTAAAATTAGCAACTCTACTGTGGTATGTTAGAAACTGTTGATATTTCTAATATCACGGATGATTGGGAGCTATTGAAATGAAAGTGTTAGTCACTCAGTTGTGTCTGGCTCTTTTGCAATCCCATGGATTGTAGCCCGCCAGGCTCCTTTGTCTATGGAATTCTCCAGTCCAGAATGCTGGAGTGGTTAGCCATTCCCTTCTCCAAGGGATGTTAGAAACCGAGGGATCGAACCCAGGTCTCCTGCACTGCACATGGACCCTTTCCAATTTGAGCCACCAGGGAAGCCTGTATCTATGTATGAAGTGAAGTGAAGTGAAAGTCGTTCAGTCATGTCCAACTCTTTGTGACCCCATGGACTATACAGTACATGGAATTTTCCAGGCCAGAATACTGAAGTGGGTAGCATTTCCCTTCTCCAGAGGATCTTCCCAACCCATATACACAAATAAATATATATAATATATATATTCCAGTTATAAGTTTTACATGGTAAAAAATTTTACAGCATTTTGAGTATGACAATAGAAATTCTGTATATGTAACTATTATATGTATACATATATATGTATATATTCTTTTCACAAAAGGGTCAATAAAGTGTATATCATTCTATAACTTATGTTTTGAAGAGCATAGCATAGTTAAACATGGCAGAACATCTGGAACACTATCCTTATATTCTAATTGGTGGTAGCCTTTAGAAAGCAGGATTAATCATGGAGGTATTTATATCATTTTGTTTTAGAGAAAGCATTGATATTATAATTTAAATTATGTAAGGAAGAGAGAAGTGCTTCCCTGGTAGTGGCTCAGATGGCAAAGAATTCACCTGCAATGCAAGAGATCCTGGTTCAATCCCTGCATGGAGATTTCCTAGAGAATAGAATGGCAACTGATTCCAGTATTCTTTTCTGGAGAATCCCATGGACAGAGGAGCCTGCCAGGCTATAGTCCAGGGAGTCTCAAAATGTCAGACAAAACTGAACAACTAAGTACACACACAAATACACAGGAGGAGAGAAAAATAAAATTTTAATTAAGCATAAATTGTTAATAGAATGATTTTTATAAGATAATTCAAGTGTCAAAAGAGCTTTTTAAAAGTGCACTTACTATAAAGGCAATTAAGAATAAAAATATACAGAAGCACTAATAATATGTACACAAAAATTATGATAGAAAGGGAAAATAGGAAGGTATAAGAAGAATGATTTCCTAATTTTACTAGGTATAATTAGATTTTGGTTGTTGATAATTAAATAAATGTTTTAAATAAACAAGGCACAATCAGAACAAATATCTCTATTGCAACAAAGATAGTGCATCTGTGAAATTTTAAGGATAGATTTTAAAAATTTTGTATTCAGGAAACAATTTATTTTAATTAGGTTGATTCTTCTGAAATTTAGTTTATATTTCAAAAATTTGAACTTTATTTCACAAAACCTAATGAACACTTACAGAAAGAAAGAGAGTATTTTGAGCCCTCCCAGAGGGAGATAGGGCTTCCCAGGTCATACTAGTGGTAAAGAACCACCCTGCCAATGCAGGAGATGCAAGAGATGTGGGTTTGATCCCTGAGTTGGAAAGGTCCCCTGAAGAAAGGCATGGCAATCCTATTCAGTATGCTTGCCTGGAGAATCTCATGAATAGAGGAGCCTGGCAGGTTACAGTCCATAGATAGGGTCACAAAGAACAGGACACAAATGAAGCGACTTAGCCCACATGCATAGAGGGAGATAAAAATTATAAATAGTATTTAGCTAATTTTATCATACTTTTTACTGAAGTAGTGATAAAACTGTCAATTATGGCTTATTACAAAAATAAATGTGATTTAATATGAGGTTTTACTTACGCATATATCATGTGCCAAGGTCCACAAGTGAACACTTTTCCTAAAATGTCAGTATCACTAAACTCATGATACAATTAGTAAGACCATCATAAAACTGCTGCTGTCAATTCTGTGATAATAGTAATGTTAATCTTGGTATTATGACTGGCTAACAAAAACCTTCAATATTCTAATAGCAATCTGTATATAGCACAATTTGAGATAGAAATGTATGTTGTGGCTGTTGTTCAAAAGCCATTTGTTCAACACCTTCTGGTAGAACTGAATGTTTATTTACTAGAGAAGATGACTAGGAGCAGAGGGCTCTTTTAGGAGAGGCTAAATATTTATCTTTCTTAATGCCCTAGAAGAGACAGTTGTGTGGGCAAAGAAAACATGGACAACTCTGAGATAAAAAAGTTTCAGAAAAAGTTGACTCTGACTGAAGACGTTTTAGAAACATTTATCCAGTTTATTTACCCCTATTTTCTTCCTAAGTTCTCTGGTAGCTCAGCTGGTAAAGAATCTGACTGCAGTACAGGAGACCCCGGTTCAATTTCTGGATTACGAAGATTCCCTGGAGAAAGGATAGGCTACCCACTCCGTATTCTTGGACTTCCCCGGTGGCTCAGATGATAAAGAATCTGCCTTCAATGTGGGAGACCTGGGTTCGATCCCCGGGTTGATAAGATCCTCTGGAGGAGGGCATGGTAACCCACTGAAATATTCTTGCCTGGAGAATTCCATGGGCAGAGGAGCCTGGCAGGCTACAGTCTATGAGGTCACAGAGTCGGACATGACTGAGAGACTAAACACACATATGTTAGTTGTGTCATGAAAATTAAAGCAATCTGTTTCTATATTACAGTGTTCTTTTAAGTTTTCAGGTAAATTTTGTAAGTGTTAAGAAAGATAGAGTTACATATCTAAAAAATAAATAATCTTCCAGTAGATACAAGCTGAATTTATAAAGTATGACTGCTTAGTGATAGTGGTATATTAAAATGGATATTTAAAAAAATTATATTTTAAATTATATGTTAATTAAATTTCAGAGAAACTTCAAAAGGAAAATAGTAATCATATGAACAGATGCCCCAAATATATACAATGAAGTCATATACTATGCAGTTATATATATATATATATATATATATTTAAACATGAATAATTAATGTTTATTTGCATTGTAGACTTAAAATTAATATGGGAAAAGAGGCTGAAGGTTTGCATAGGAAATAAGCCCAGATCAGTGTTGTGAGATAGAAGATAAAGAAAACAAATTTCAGAATTTGAGACAGCAAAGCGAGTTGGTCTTCCATATTTCTAAAATGACTTACAAAAAATATATAGATAAAATGGGCAAAGTACATATTCTATCATGATAGAGAATATTTTCCCAGAGATTAGTAATAATTTTAATTTTGAAAAATTATACTAAGTCCTGAGCAAGATGAATGAAACAAATCTGTACCAAATGCATATAATAAAATGGTAGGATGTCAAAAAATAAAGAAACATGCCAACTCATACTATTGGAAACAATACAGTGGGAAATATCACAATTCTGGCAATAGAATTCTTCCTAAAGATAATACTAGCTTACTTTGTTTTTGTGTGTATATTTGTACATGTTTTGTGTGATTCCTTTTCCTGTTTTTTTTTTTTTAATTAGTTGAGACACTGACGTATCACTATGCAAATCTAAGGTGTACAAATTGTTGATTTGTTACACTTATACAATATATGATTAGCACTCAGCTTTAGCTAACCGCTGTGTCACTTCACATCACTATCATCTCATTTTTATGGTGAGAAAAATTAAGTTCTGGTCTCTTTTCAACTTTAAAGATAAAGTTTCAATTTGGCCTGATTGAATCCATTGACCGAAACTTCATGCTCTGTGTGTATGTGTGTGTTTGTGTGTATGTGTATGATGAGTCAATAAGAAAAATATTCCTATGTAACAGATAAAGCTTAGTGTCTCTAAATTTAGACTTCATAAAAACTCATTTTCCAATCTTCCTTCCTTGAATAAAGTAAAAGTGATTAAAATGTTCAATTATACAATCAACTGACAAATAATAATCTACATGACACATTCAAGAAAGGAATTAAACTCAACATAGCACAAAGATACTAAAATTAGCCTACTTCTGAGTAATTGTTTAAAATCTTGTAAATACAAATGCAATTACTAATTTTCCCTGACCTTTCTGATTATGGGCTTTGAATAAAGACATTTCAACCTTCTATTAGAGAAAAATGCTCTTCATTTTGGATTTTGAGTGACATTTTAAAATTATAATGTTAGAATTTTTTACCAAGTGATAAATGCTCATTTTAAAAATAAACTCACATGATAGAGAATAATGAAAGGAATAAAGTATCACTTTAAATCTCACCATCAGGAATATTTGTTAGCATTTGTCAAATACTTTATAAATTAATAAAATATATATTTCATAAATTGATATGAGTTACAAAAAGAAGTATGAGTGAATTGATAAGAAAAGATCAATTAAATTTTAGCAAAAGTAAGAAATCATAAAAATGAAAAGACAATCTATGAAACGGGAGAAAATATTTGCAAACCTCATACCAATCTGATAAGGGTGATCATCCCAATTATATAAGAAACTCATAAAGGTCAATAGCAAGAAAACAATGATTAATTAATGGACAGAGTATTGTATAAACAAATTTCCAAAGAAGACATACAGTTGACCAAAAAATATATGAAGACGTGCTCAACATCAAAAACAACATCAACAGACATCAGGAAAATACATATCCAAATAACAATGAGTTTCACTTTATACTTGTTAGAAATGTAAAGTACACTTATTAGAATGGCTACTATCAATAAGACAAGAGATAGGATGTGGAAATAAAAGGAACTCTAGTGCACTGAAGGTAGGACTGTGAGATGTTCCAGCCAGTATGGAAAACACTTCATGCTGGAGGTTCATTATAGAGTGAAAAGTAGAACCACCATATGATTCAGTAATCCCACTTCTGGGTGTATAAAAAAGAAAATGAAATCATTAACAGATATCTGCACTCCCATGTTGGTTGCAGAGTTACTCACAGTAACAAAGATATGGAAACAAAGGGTCTCTCTACAGATGAATAAAAGAGATATTTTGCACACATAATAGGATATTATTCAGCCATGAGGAAGAAGGAAATCTTGCCATTTGTGATGATACGGATGGGCTTTGAGGGCATTATATTAAGTTAAATTGTATGCTATCACTTTAAAAATCCAAGTTACAGTCATACAAATTGAAGCAGAAGGAAGGAAGGATGGGGGTCACCAGGGGCTGAGGGATGGGGGAAATGAGAGATGTTGACCAAAGGATACACATTTTTGGTTATAAGTTGCATAAGTTCTGGGATCTAATGTACAGCCTGGTGACTATAGTTAAAATAATATTGATATTATATAATTGAAAGCTGCTGAGAGGTTAGGTCTTAAATGTTCTCATCACACACACACGTGGACATATACACACACACACACACAATGGTAAATACACAGGTGATGGAAATCTTAACTAACCCTATTGTGATAATCATTTCACAATATTTAAGTATCAAATCTTCAGTTTTTACCCCTTGTATGTCAGTTATATCTTGATATAGATGTGGTAATATTTTATTTTTTTAAATTTATTTATTTTAATTGGAGGTTAATTACTTTACAATATTGTATTGGTTTTGCCATACATCAACATGAATCCGCCACGGGTATTCACGTGTTCCCCATCCCTGAACCCCCCTCCCACCTCCCTCCCTGTACCATCCCTCTGGGTCATCCTAGTGCACCAGCCCCAAGCATCCAGTATCATTCATCAAACCTGGACTGGCGATTCATTTCATATATGATATTATACATGTTTCAATGCCATTCTCCCATATCATCCCACCCTCCCCTTCTCCCTCTCCCACAGAGTCCAAAAGCCCGTTCTATACATCTGTGTCTCTTTTGCTGTCTCACATACAGGGTTATCATTACCATCTTTCTAAATTCCATATATATGTGTTAGTATACTGTATTGGTATTTTTCTTTCTGGCTTACTTCACTCTGTATAATAGGCTCCAGTTTCATCCACCTCATTAGAACTGATTCAAATGTATTCTTTTTAATGACTGAGTAATACTCCATTGTGTATGTGTACCACAGCTTTCTTATCCATTCATCTGCTGATGGACATCTAGGTTGCTTCCATGTCCTGGCTATTATAAACAGTGCTGCAATGAACATTGGGGTACACATGTCTCTTTCCATTCTGGTTTCCTCGGTGTATATGCCCAGCAGTGGGATTGCTGGGTCATAAGACAGTTCTACTTCCAGTTTTTTAAGGAATCTCCACATTGTTCTTCACAGTGGCTGTACTAGTTTGCATTCCCACCAACAGTGTAGGAGGGTTCCCTTTTCTCCACACCCTCTCTAGCATTTATTGCTTGTAGACTTTTGGATAGCAGCCATTCTGACTGGCGTGAAATGGTACCTCATTGTGGTTTTGATTTGCATTTCTCTGATAATGAATGATGTTTAGCATCTTTTCATGTGTTTGTTAGCTATCTGTATGTCTTCTTTGGAGAGATGTCTGTTTAGTTCTTTGGCCCATTTTTTGATTGGGTCATTTATTTTTCTGAAATTGAGCTGCAGGAGTTGCTTGTATATTTTTGAGATTAGTTGTTTGTCAGTTGCTTCATTTGCTATTATTTTCTCCCATTCAGAAGGCTGTCTTTTCACCTTGCTTATAGTTTCCTTTGTTGTGCAGAAGCTTTTAATTTTAATTATGTCTCATTTGTTTATTTTTGCTTTTCTTTCCAATATTCTGGGAGGTTGGTCATAGAGGATCCTGCTGTGATTTATGTCAGAGAGTGTTTTGCCTATGTTCTCCTCTAGGAGTTTTATAGTTTCTGGTCTTATGTTTAGATCTTTAATCCATTTTGAGTTTATTTTTGTGTATGGTGTTAGAAAGTGTTCTAGTTTCATTCTTTTACAAGTGGTTGACCAGTTTTCCCAGCACCACTTGTTAAAGAGATTGTCTTTTCTTAATTGTATATTCTTGCCTCCTTTGTCAAAGATAACGTGTCTATATGTGTGTGGATTTATCTCTGGGCTTTCTATTTTGTTCCATTGGTCTATATTTCTCTCTTTGTGCCTGTACCATACTGCCTTGATGACTGTGGCTTTGTAGTAGAGCCTGAAGTCAGGCAGGTTGTTTCATCAAGTTCCATTCTTCTTTCTCAAGATTGCTTTGGCTATTCGAGATTTTTTGTATTTCCATACAAATTGTGAAATTATTTATTCTAGCCCTGTGGTAATATTTTAAATAAAAATACCAACTAAGATAAATTATTGAATAAATAAACCAATTAGAGCTAAAAAAGAAAAAAAAAAGGACACATCTTCTTTGCAGGAGAATTCAAAATAGCATATGTAGGTGCTTCTCCCTTCAGGAGACATGCTTAACTACCAGGCCCTCCACCTTCTCCTCCACCCACACCCCAGCCCACCCCTGGGTGAGGTAGATTTAAAGACTTGCTTCCCACAGAGAGGTTATGTAAAGAGAAAAATAGTAACTTTAGAACTCAGAAATCTGGCAAAGATTATCTTAAACATATCAAATGTGGGATCCTGTAAAAGATCCTGAAACAAAAAGAGGACTTTAACAGAAAAGTGAAATCTGCATAATATCTACAGTTCAGTTAATACTAATGTGTTAATGCCAGCTTCTTTATTTTGGCAGATGCACCATGGTAATATAAGATATTAACAACAGGAGAAACTAGTTTTCTGCTATCGTTTGCAACTACTGCTATCTTTACAACTTTTCTATAAATCTTAACAAAATAATTTTTTAAAGTGTGTTTAAATATTTTTGCCTTCATGCTGTTTTATTTGCTGTGGATTTTATGATTCATTAATCAATTAAATTATCTCTTCTAGGATAAATCCAAACTTCTCTTAAAGCAATGAATGTCAGCTTGCTTGAGTAGGAGAATGCTAGGAGAAGAAAATAATAATATTTGAAAGAAAAATGATTTTGTCTTCAGAATTGTTAAAGCACAGCACTTATTCCTGCATGGTTAACATGAAACTTCCTAAACTGTGTAACCACCTAAGACATATGATATCAGGAAGAAGCCATTCAATATGGCTGACATTTTTGAATATGAAAAATTTATAAAAATTAACATTCTCCTTGTCTTCTAATGTCCTCTAGTTGTGCAACTGTGATTAACACAGGAATCATTCCCTAAATGTCTATTCATTTGTGAATTCTGTGTTGAAATCAGTTTCTGTAAAGTTAAAACTGATAATTAGACCCTGAAATAGTGTGATTCCACACAGAACTAAAACACTATAGAGATTCTTCTCTATCATATATGGTTTTAAATGCAATGTTCTATGCTTATTTTAAAACTATGGCCCCTTACTTACATTTAGGTCTTTAATCCATTTTGAGTTTATTTTTGAATAATATACACTATACACAAAAATAAACTCAAAATGGATTAAAGACCTAAATAATAAGCAAAAGTTTTAAAATAAGTTATGCTATAAATATTTTTATGGAGTACATAATTTCATTCTTTTACACGAAGCTGTCCATTTTTCCCAGCACCATTTATTCAAGGGACAAGTCTTTTCTCCATTATTTATTCTTGCCTCCTTTGTTGTGCATTAGGTGATAGAGCAGAGCACTCACAGTGCTATAGTTCCTGTTGTGGAATCACACTATTTCATGGTCTTAATTTTCAGCTTTAACTTTACAGAAACTGAGTGGATAAAGAAGATGTGGTACATGTATGGCTTTCTAGGTGGCTCAGTGGTAAAATTTTGTCTGCCAATGCAGGAGTTAGAGAAGATATGGATTTTTATCACGGGGTCACGAAGATCCCCTGGCAGAAGAAATGGCAATCCACTTCAGTATTCTTGCCTGGAAAATTCTATGGACAGAGAAGCTTGGTGGGCTACAGTCCAAGGAGTCACAAAGAATAAGACACAATTGAGTAACTAAGTATCTGAGTATGTGCACGTTTCATATATTCAGTGAAATATTGCTCAGCCATAAAAGGAATAAATTGGGCTATTTGTAGAACTGTGGATGGAGTTAGAGTCTGTCATAGAGTGGAAAAAATCAGAAAAGTAAAACAAATATCATATATCGGCATATATATGTGGAATCAAGAAAAATGGTACAGATGAACCTATTTGCGGGCAGGAGTAGAGACTCAGACTTAGAGAAAAGATGTGTGGACACACTGGGGAAAGAATGGGATGAACTGAGAGAGTAGCACCGACATACATACACTATTATATGTAAAAGAGAAAGCTAGTGGGAACCTGCTATACATCACAGGGATCTCAATCTGGTGCTCTGTGGAGGCCTATTCTGCGGATATGAGGGAGAGGGAGTGAAGCTCAAGAAGGAGGGGAGATATGTACTGTTGTTGCTGTTTAGTTGCCCAGTTGCGTCTGACTATCTGTGATCCCATGGACTGCAGCACCCCAGGCCTCCCTGTCCTTCACCATCTCCCGAGTTTGCCCAATTTCATGTTCATTGCATCGGTGATGATGTTCAGCCATCTCATCCTCTGATACCCTCTTCTCCGTCTTCCCTCAATCTTTCTCAGCATCAGGGATTTTACCAATGAGTTGTCTGCTCACATCAGATGCCCAAAATACTGCAGCTTCAGCTTCAGCATCAGTCCTTCCAGTGAATATTCAGGGTTGATATCCCTTATGATTGACTGGTTTGAGCTCCTTGCTGTCCAAGGGACTTTCAGAAGTCTTCTTCAGCACCACAGTTCCAAGGCATCAATTTTTTGGCATTTTGCCTTCTTTACAGTCCAGCTCTCACAACTCTAAGTCATCACTGGGAAGACTATAGCCTTGACTATACGGACCTTTGTCAGTGGAGTAATGCCTCTGCTTTTCAACGCACTGTCTAGGTTTGTCATCAATTTCCTGCCAAGAAGCAATCGTCTTCTGATTTCATGACTGCAGTCACTTGTCTGCAGTTATTTTGGAGCCCAAGAGGAGGAAATCTTTCACTGCTTCCACATTTTCCCCTTCCATTTGTGATACAAATAGATGCTGGATGCCATAATCTTAGTTTTTTCCTAATATTTAGTCTTTCACCCTCCTTTCACCCTTGGCCCTTTCACCCTCCTCCTTCACCCTCATCAAGAAACTCTTTAGTTCCTCTTCGCTATCTGCCATAAGAGTGGTATCATCTGCATATCTGAGACTGTTAATGTTTCTCCCACCTATCTTGATTCCAGCGTGTAACTCATCCAGTCCAGCATTTCTCATGATGTGCTCAGGGTGACAGCAGACAGCCCTCTCATATGCCTTTCTCAATCTTGAATCAATCAGTTGTTCCATACAGGGTTCTAACTGTTGCTTCTTGACCTGTATACAGGTTTCTCAGGTGACAGGTAAGAGGTCTGGTATTCCCATCTCTCTAAGAACTTTCCACAGTTGGTCATGATCCACCCAGTCAAAGGCTTTAGTGCAGTCGATGAAACAGAGGTAGATGTTTTTCTGGTATTCCCTTGCTTTCTCTGTGATTCAGCAAATGTTAGCAATTTGATGTCTAGTTCCTCTTCCTTTTCTAAACCCATCTTGGACATCTGCAAGTTCTTGGTTCCCATAATGCTACAGCCTAGCATGCAAGCTTTTAAGCATGATATTACTAGCATGGGAGATGAGTGCAATTGTCCAATGGTTGGCATGTTCTTTGGTACTCCCCTTCCTGGGCTTTGGGATGAGGATTGACCTTTTCCAGTCTTGTGGCCACTGCTGGGTCTTCCAGATTTGCTGGCATAATGAACGCAAAACCTTAATAAAGGCAGCATCCTTTAGGGATTTGAAAAGTTTTGCTGGAATTTCATTATATCCTCTGTGTGTGTGTGTGTGTGTATGTGTGTGTGTGTGTATGTGTGTGTGTGTGTGTGTATGTGTGTGTGTATGTATGTGTGTATATATATATATATATATATATATATATATATAATTCACTGTTTTACAGCAGAAACTATCACAATGATCTAAAGCACCATTCTCCAATTAAGCCAAGGGGGAGCGGAAAACTGTTGCCTTAATAAATCATAATAAAAGTGGTTTTCCTTTTAATTAGATAATACTGTAAACACCATGGTTATATTCCTATCCTGTTCTGTTCTTATTTTGGGTTGGAATAATCATAACAGATTGTAAAATGATTGGTGTGGAAAATGATGCATCATAAAAAATGACAGTATTTATATTTTATTGTTATAATATTTAATTTTAGTTTTGTGGCATAGCACAAAAAGTAATTTGATAAGAAAATAGTTCCCATGTTTATTCACCATGTGGTATGAATGTTCACAACATGCTGATGTGTATTTTTTTCTATTATCAGTGAAATTTTGAGTTATAGGAGAATGATCTTCATCTTGGTAAGTGCTTTGTCTGCAAAGTACTCATTGACTAACTCAAATTTCCACATTAAAAGATTTATAAAACAGTTGCTATTTTTCAAGTCTTAAACTCTTAATTTACCTTAAATAGTAACAGATTTTAGTGTTATACCAGAAAAGTTTTGTTCAGGCTATGTTTTTTAAAATGCTTCCTTCTCCTAAATTTAACATTATTATGTAAAACATTTACTATGACAAAAAACGCTGTAGAAAAAATAATATTAGTGTTTTAATTCTGCCATTAATTGAGTTTATATTCAGATTTTATAGTATAATTGCCTTATTAGTGATTAAATATACTCAATTTTATATAATATTTATTGTGTTCTGGTCACTGCCCTATGTGCATTGGCTATAAAGAAAATTTATGAATATAAAGAGGACGTAGATTTGTGACTTACCCTCAAGAACTTCAAAACTTGGACAATTGTGATGTAAAGAAATAAGTATAAGACTATATAATAATATTAAAAACAATGTGAAATATAAATATATTGTACTGGAAAGAATATAAATACTTCTATCTAGTTTAACAACAGCAGGCATTTTTACCTTCCAGAAGTTATCTTTACGTCTCAAATTTTAAAATTGAGATGTGAAGTGTGTAATTTGCCCCACTGCTGATGGGTTGAATGAGAAAGGCCCTGGGGCCACTGCCCTGTCTCCAGAACACTTGTGGCTACCACAGCCAGACAGCTGCTAAGAGCTGGTTACTGAGGAAATGTTAACTGCCTCTCATCAAAGAGGGTCATCTATGCCTTTTGAACTGCTCTTTACAAAATCTCCATCTGGCTTCTACTGCTAACACTGTTATCCATCCACTGGAAGTAAAATTTCAGGAGTACAAAGGATCACTTCTTTGCTCCTCACCATTTAACAAGGACAAGGGTTGGTTGGGCATGAGGTCAGTATTGCAGGTTTACATAGTGAGTAAAATAGTTTAAATGATCAACAGAGCACTAAATCTTTTCCATGAACAATATATTCTTGTGGTTTTTTAATTCAAATTTGATTTTTTTCATACTCGTACTTATTTTTTAAAATACATTTCTCATTTGATCCCAGATTTTTTATTAAATTGCAAATGGAAATGCTAATGATTTTATAATAAAGTATCATGTAGTACAAAACCAGTTGTGCAATAAAAATATATACAAATAAAATTTGAATATGGTTTCCTGAGAATAGAATCATATTTTAAAGATAAGGCTATACAGTTGTTCCCTTTTTTTTTTACAAAAATAAGTATTATCCTGCCATACTTGCTTATGTAATTTTAGTTGCACTTTTGCCCCAGTACTCCATATTTTAATAACTAGAGGATGTTACATGAAGGAGAGAATTCCTAGGAAATTTGTTTCACAATTCTATTTACAAAAGAAGATGTGAATAGGATAATAAAATATTATATTAGATTGGAATGTCTTATAGGACACTTTGTTAAATGTGCAGAGGTGGAAATTGGTATAGATCAATATCAACATGAGAATTTTATTTTTGGTGTATTTTTCCACTTATGTTTGTAAATAAATCTTCATTAGTATACAGAGGTGCATTGTATAAATTTAAATGTTTTAAGTATATATATTTGTTATTTATTTTTCCAGTTGCTCAGCTAAGTCTGATTATTTTTACCCCATGGACCAGAGAGAACCAGGCTCTTCTGCCTATGGAATTTTCCAGACAAGAATACCAGAGTGGGGTGCCATTTCCTGCTCCATAGGTTACTGTTCCTGTTCAGTTGCTAAGTCGTGTCTGACTCTGTGACCCCATGAACTGCAGCACTCCAGGCCTCCCTGTCCATCACTTCCCCTGGAGTTTGCCCAAGTTCATGTCCATTGAGTCGGTGATACTATCTTAACATCTCCATATGTATATATTGCATAACATATATATATATGTATATGTATATGTATATATATATATATCCTATGCTCATTAATATATTCCTTAATATATGTATATATTTATCTGCATTTTTGTCACCATTGGAATTGTTTGCAAAGCTTTTTGGCAGTTGCTTCCTGATTAAAGAGAAAATATCACACAAAGGTGCAGGGAACATGGTCATGGGAAGAAGAAAATAAATTGTCACCAACTCTTGAGAATTTATTCAGTTCAATTAAGTTCAGCTATATTGTCTTGTCCAACCCTTTGTAACCCTGTTGCCTGAAGCAAGCCAGGCTTCCCTGTCCTTCACCAACTCACAGAGCTTGCTCAAACTCATGTCACCAAGTCAGTTATGCCATCCAACCATCTTATTCTCTGTTGTCCCCTTCTCCTCCTTCTTTCAATATTTCCCAGCATCAGGGTCTTCTCCAATGAGTCAGTTCTCTGCAACAAGGGGCCAAAATATTGGAGCTTCAGCTTCAGCATCAGTCCTTCCAATGAATGTTCAGGACTGATTTCTTTTAGGATTGAAATATTTGATCTCCTTGAAGTCCGAGGGACTCTCAAGAATCTTCTCCAACACCATAGTTACAAAGCATCAGTTATTTGGTACTCAGCTTTCTTTATAGTCCAATTCTCACATGCATTCAAGACTACTGAAAAAAAACATAGCTTTGACTAGACGGACCTCTGTTGGCAAAGAAATGTCTCAGCTTTTTTTTTTTTTTTTTTAGTTTTGGGAATGTTGTTTCTTCTTTTTTTATATATATATTTTTATTTTTACTTTATTTCACTTTACAATACTGTATTGGTTTTGCCATACATTGACATGAATCCACCACGGGTGTACATGCATTCCCAAACATGAACCCCCCTCCCACCTCCCTCCTCATAACATTTCTCTGGGTCATCACCGTGCACCAGCCCCAAGCATGCTGTGTCCTGAGTCAGACATAAACTAGCGATTCGATTCTTACATGATAGTATACATGTTACAATGCCATTCTCCCAAATCATCCCACCCTCGCCCTCTCCCTCTGAGTCTGGGGGTGCTGGACAGTCTCTGCTTTTTAATATGCTGTCTAGATGGGTCATAACTTTCCTTCCAAGGAACAAGTATCTTTTCACGACTGCATTCACCATCTGCAGTGATTTTGGAGCCCCAAAAATAAAGTCTGACACTGTTTCCACTGGTTCCCCATCTATTTCCCATGAAGTGATGGGACCAGATGCCATGATCTTTTTTTTCTGAATGTTGAGCTTTAAGCCGATATTTTTACTCTCCTCTGTCATTTTCATCAAGAGGCTTTTTAGTTCCTCTTCACTTTTTGCCATAAGGGTGGTGTCATCTGCATATCTGAGGTTATTGATATTTCTCCCAGCAATCTTGATTCCACCTTGTGATTCTTCCAGCCCAGCGTTTCTCATGATGTACTCTGCATATAAGTTAAACAATCAGGGAGACAATACACAGCCTTGACATATTGCTTTTCCTATTTGGAACCAGTCTGTTGTTCCATGTCCAGTTCTAACTGTTGCTTCCTCACCTGCATATAAGTTTCTCAAGAGGCAGGTCAGGTGATCTGGTATTTGCATCTCTTTCAGAATTTTCCACAGTTGATTGTGATCCACACAGTCAAAGGCTTTGGCATAGTCAATAAAGCAGAAATAGATGTTTTTTTCTGGAACTCTCTTGCTTTCTCAATGATCCATTCGGATGTTGGCAATTTGATCTCTGGTTCCTCTGCATTTTTCTAAAACCGGCTTGAACATCTGGAAGTTCACAGTTCACGTACTGCTGAAGCCTGGCTTGGAGAATTTTAAGCATTACTTTACTAGCATGTGAGATGAGTGCAATTGTATGGTAGTTTGAGCATTCTTTGGCATCGCCTTTCTTTGGGATTGGAATGAAAACTGATATTTTCCAGTCCTGTGGCCACTGCTGAGTTTCCCGTTTGCTGGCATATTTAGTGCAGCACTTTCATAGCATCATCTTTCAGGATTTGAAATAGCTCACCTGGAAGTTCATCACCTCCACTAGCTTTTTTTGTAGTGATGCTTTCTAAGGCCCACTTGGCTTCACATTCCAGGATGTCTGGCTCCCGGTGAGTTATCACACCATAGTGATTATCTGGGTAGTGAATCTCTCTTTTGTACAGTTCTGTATATTCTTGCCCCCTCTTCTTAATATCTTCAGCTTGTTAGGTCCATACATTTCTGCCATTTATTGAGCCCATCTTTGCATGAAATGTTCCCTTGGTATCTCTAATCTTCTGGAAGAGATCTCCAGTCTTTCCCATTCTGTAAATAGATGGGAAAACAGTGGAAACAGTCTCAGACTTTATGTTTTTGGGCTCCAAAATCACTGCAGATGATGATTGCAGCCATGAAATTAAAAGATGCTTACTCCTTGGAAGAAAAGTTATGACCATTCTAGATAGTATATTGAAAAGCAGAGATATTACTTTGTCAACAAAGGTCTGTCTAGTCAAGGCTATGGTTTTTCCTGTGGTCATGTATGGATGTGAGAGTTGGACTGTGAAGAAAGCTGAGCACCAAAGAATTGATGCTTTTGAACTGTTGTGTTGGAGAAGACTCTTGAGAGTCCCTTGGACTGCAAGGAGATCCAGCCAGTCCATTCTAAAGGAGATCAGTCCTGGGTGTTCATTGGAAGGACTGATGCTGAAGCTGAAACTCCAATACTTTGGCCACCTCATGCGAAGAGTTGACTCATTGGAAAATACCCTGATGCTGGGAGGGACTGGGGGCAGGAGGCGAAAAGACAATAGAGGATGAGATGGCTGGATGGCATCACCGGCTTGATGGACATGAGTTTGAGTGAACTCTGGGAGTTGATGATGGACAGGGAGGCCTGAACTGAACTAAATGGGAACGGATGCCGTGACTTTGTTTTTTGAATGTTGTTTTAAGCCAAATTTTTCACTCTCCTCTCTCACTTTCATCAAGGTGCTCTTTAATTCTTTGCTTCTGCCACAAGGAGGGGGGGGGGGTGTCATCTACATATCTTAGGTTATTGATATTTCTCCTGGCAATCTTGATTTCAACTGGTGCTTCATCTAGCCCAGTATTTTGCATGATGTACTCTGCATGTGTTAAATAAGTAGGGTGACAGTATACAGCCTTGTACTCCTTTCCCAATTTGGAACCAGTCTGTTGTTCCAGGTCCAGTTCTAACTGTTGCTTCCTGACAACATACAGATTCTCAGGAGGCAGGTATTGTGGTCTAGTATTTTGAAGAAGGAAATGGCAACCCACTCCAGTGTTCTTGCCTAGAGAATCCCCAGGGATGGCAGAGCCTGGTAGGCTGCCATCTACGGGGTCGCACAGAGTCAGACATGACTGAAGCGACTTAGCAGCAGCAGCAGCATACTCATCTCTTTAAGAGTTTTCAACAGTTTCTTGTGATCCACATGGTCAATGGTTTTGACATAGTCAATAAAGAAGTAGATGTCTTTTAGGAACTATCTTGTTTTTTCTATGATACAAAGAAGGTTGGTATTTGATCTCTGGTTCCTCTTCCTTTTCTAAATCCAGCTTAAACAACTGCAAGTTCACAGTTCACAGACTGTTGAAGCCTTGCTTGAAGAATTTTGAGCATTATTTTGCTGTCCTGTGAGATGAGTGCAATTGTACAACAGTTTGAACATTCTTTGGCTTTGCTTTTCTTTAGGATTGGGATGAAAACTGACCTTTTCCAGTCCTGTGGCCACTGCTGAGTTTTCTAAATTGGATGGCATATTGAGTGCAGCACTTTCACAGCATCATCTTTCAGGATTTGAAATAGTTCAACTGGAATTCCCTCACCTCCACTAACTTTGTTTGTAGTGATGCTTCCTAAGGCCCACTTGACTTCACATTCCAGGATGTCTGACTCTAGGTGAGTGATCACAAGGTCGTGGTTATCTGGATCATTGACTCTGTTAGCCTTTGCCCTGCCTCATTTTTTACTTCAAGGCCAAATTTTCCTGTTTCTTTAGGTATCTCTTAACTTCCTATTTTTGCATTCTAGTTTCCCTATGATGAGAAGAACATCTTTTTTGGATGTTATTTCTAGAAGATCGTATAAGTGTTCATAGAACAGTTCAACCTCAGCTTCTTTGGTGTTAGTGGTTGGGGCATAGGCTTGGATTAATGTGATATTGAGTGGTTTGCCTTGGAAACAGAGATCATTCTCTCATTTTTGAGATTGCACCGAAGTACTACATTTCAGATTCTTGACTATGAGGGTTACTGCATTTATAAGGGAGTCTTGCCCACAGTAGTAGATATAATGGTCTTCTGAATTAATCTTGCCCATTCCAGTCCATTTTAGTTCACTGTTTCCTAAAATGTCATTGTTCATTCTTGCCATCTCCTGTTTGACCCCTTCCAATTTACATTGATTCATGGACCTAACATTCTAGTTCCAATGCAATACTGTTCTTTACAACATCAGACTTTACTTCTGTCACCAGTTACATCCACAACTAAGTGTTTTTTTCTCTTTGGATTTGTCTCTTCATTCTTTCTGGATTAATTTCTCCACTCTTCTCCATTAGCATATTGGGCACCTGCTGACCTGGGGAGTTCATCTTTCAGTGTCATTTCTTTTTGCCACTTCCCTAATAGCTCAGTTGTTAAAGAATCTGCCTGCAATTCAGGAGCACACACTTCAATTCCTGGGTCACAAAGATCCATAGGAGAAGGGATAGGCTACTCATTCTAGTATTCCTGGGCTCCCCTTGTGGCTCAGCATTTAAAGAATCTGCCTGCAATGCAGGGGACCTGGGTTCAATCCCTGGGTTGTGAAGATACCATCAAAAAGTGAAAGACTGCCCACTCCAATATTCTGACCAGGAGAATTCCATGGACTGTATAGTCCAGAGGGTTGCAAAGAGTTGGACACAACTGAGTGACTTTCACTTTTCTCATCTAATTAGATAAGTAACTAATAAGTTGGAAAACAAAAGTGTTCAGTGTATATGACTTTATTTTCTTTTTTAAAGCTAGGTATGAATTCATATATTATGTTGAAGGACTGGAGAAATTAAGGACAAGGTATTGTAAATCTTTGTTGCTAAGCCAGAGGGCATAATAAATCTCAAAATTACAAGGGAGTAAAAATTGTCAACAAGTAATTGGCAAAAAGTCTGAAATAAATTAGGCTGACTAATAAAAATGTTAGAGATGTTCGGTTTTAAGATAACTGAACAATACTGTACATATTTTCATTTTCTACCCTGGATGTGTTCTAGGTTCAGTTCAGTCACTCAGTCATGCCTGATTCTTTGTGACGTCATGGATTTCAGCACGCCAGGCTTCCCTGTACTTCACCAACTCCTGGAGCTTGCTCAAACTCATGTCCATCGATGCCATTTAACCATTTTATCCCCTGTCGTCCCTTTACCCTCCAGCCTTCAACCTTTCCTAGCATCAGGGTCTTTTCCAAAGAGTCAGTTCTCCACAATACAGAGCCATAATATTGGAGCTTCAGCTTCAGCATCAGTCCTTCCAATGAATATTCAGGACTGATTTCCTTTAGGATTGACTTGTTTGATCTCCTTGCAGTCCAAGGGACTCTCAGGAGACTTTTCCAACACCACAGTTCAAAAGTATCAATTCTTTGATGCTTAGCTTTCTTTATAGCCCAACTCTTACATCCATACATGACTATTGGAAAAACCATAGCTTAGACTAGATGGACCTTTGTCGACAAAGTAATGTTAATATGCTGTCTAAGATTGTCATAGCTTTTCTTCCAAGGACAAAGCATCTTTTAAGTTCATGGCCACAGTCACCATCTATAGTGATTTTGGAGCCTTCAAAAATAAAGTCTCTCACTGTTTCCCCATCTATTTGCCATGAAGTGATGGGACTGGATACCATGATTTTTGTTTTTTGAATGTTGAGTTTTAGTCCAGCTTTTTCACTCTCCTCTTTCACTTTCATCAAAAGGCTATTTAGTTCCTCTTCGCTTTCTGCCTTAAGGGAGGTGTCATCTGCATATCTGAGGTTGTTGATATTTCTCCCAGCAATATTGATTCCAACTTTTACTTCATCCAGCCTGGCATTTTGCATGATGTACTCTACATATAACTTAAATAAGCAGGGTGACAATATGCAGTCTTGACCTACTCGTTTCCCAGTACGGAACCAGTCTGTTATTCCATGTCCAGTTCTAACTTATGCTTCTTGACCGGAACACAGATTTCTCTGGAGGATGGTAAGGTGATCTCGTACACCCATCACTTTAAGAATTTTCCAGTTTGTTATGAGGCACAGTCAAAGGCTTTGACATAGTCAATAAAGCAGAAGTAAATGAGTTTTTTGGAACTTTCTTGTTTTTTAGGTGATCCAACGGATGTTGGCAATTTGATCTTTTGTTCCTCTGCCTGTTTTAAATCCGGCTTGAACATCGGGAATTTCTTGGTTCACGTAATTTGGAAGCATGGCTTGGATAATTTTGAGTGTTACTTTGCTAGTTTATGAGATGAGTACAATTGTGTGGTAGTTTAAACATTATTTGGCATTGCCTTTTTTGGGTATTGGAATGAAAATGACCTTTTCAGTCCTGTGCCCACTGCTGAGTTTTCCAAATTTTCTGGAATATTGAGTGAAGCAGTTTAAGAGTACCATCTTTTAGGACTTGAAAGAGCTCAACTGGAATTCCATCACCTCGACTAGCTTTGTTTGTAGTGATGCTTGTGGACCTAAGGGGTTCACTTGACTTTGAATTCCAGGATATCTTGTTCTAGTTGAGTGATCACACCATCATGGTTATCTGAGTCACGAAGATCTTTTTCGTAAAGTCTGTCTGTGTGTTCTTGCTACCTCTTCTTAATATCTTCTACTTCTGTTAGGTCCATAATATTTTTGTCCTTAGTTGTGCCCACCTTTGCATGAAATGTTCCCTTTGTATTTCTAATTTTCTTGAAGAGATCTCTAGTCTTTCCCATCCTCTTGTTTTCCTCTATTTCTTTACACTGATCACTGAGGAAGGCTTTCTTATCTCTCCTTTTTATTTTTTGGAACTCTCTATTCAAATGGTTATATCTTTCTTTTTCTCCTTTGCCTTTAGCTTCTCTTCTTTTCTCAGCTATTTTTAAGGCCTCCTCAGACACCCATTTTGCCTTTTTGCATTTTTTTTTCCTTGGGGATGGTTTTGATAACTGCTTCTTGTACATGTCATGAGCCTACATCTATCGTCTTGTTCTTCAGTGGCTCTATTAGGTCTAATCGCTTGAATCTGTTTGTCACTTCCACTGTATACTTTTGAGGGATTTGATTTAGGCCATACCTGAATGGTCTAGTGGTTTTCCCTACTTTCTTCAATGTAAGTTTGAATTTTGCCATAAGGAGTTCATGATTTGCACCACAGTAAGCTCCCGGTCTTGTTGTTGCTGACTGTATAGAGCTTCTCCATCCCCAGCTGCAAAGAAGATAATCAATCTGACTTTGTATTGAACATTGATCATGGTATTGACCATCTTGTGATATCCATGTGTATAATCTTCACTTCTCTTGTGTTGATGGAAGAGGGTGTTTCCTATGGCAAATGTGTTCTCTTGCCTAAACTCTGTTAGCCATTTCCCTGCTTCATTTTGTACTCTAAGGCCAAATTTGCCAGTTTCTTTTGGTATCTCTTGACTTTCTACTTTTGCATTCCAGTCTCCTAAAATGAAAAGATCATCTTTTTTGGGTGGTAGTTTTAGAAGGTCTGTAAATCATTCACCTAAAATGTGAGATCGTGAACTGAGCATGAGAGATCAATAAGAAACACATTAGTTCAGACCATAGAGAGAGGATTATATCAACAGGTGGCTCTGTAACATTTTTTTCTAGAATGTGTGCTCAGTCACTTCACTTGTGTCCAACTCCTTGCTAGCCTATGGATCATAGCTGCCAGGCTTCTCTGTCCATGAGTTTTTTTTTTCAAGCAAGAATGCTGTAGTGTTTACCGTGCCTTACTCCAGGGGATTTTCCCAACCCAGGTATTGAACCCATGTCTCTTGTGTCTCCTGCATGCAGGTGGATTCTTTACCCTCAGTAACTGTGAAGCCCTTCCTAGAATAGTAAGTGCCAATTTATGCTGGGTGTGTTGACCAAACTATAATAGAGCACGGCCCTGTATAGACCTTAGCATTGGGACATTATTGCAGGCTATTACCCCATCCACCTCACCCCATTACCAGGAAATGGTTACTGAGAAGACCATTAATGGTCCCTTAGTGCGTCCCAAAGTGTCTGCAGTGGTAAAGAATCTGCCTGCCAATGTAGGAGACACAGGATACATGAGTTCTATCTCTAGACTGGGAAGATTTCCTGGAATAGAAAATGGCAATCCACTCCAATATTCTTGCCTAGAAAATTCTATGGACAGAGGAACCTGGCAGGCTACAGTCCATGGGGTCACAGAGTTGGACATGAGTGAGCCTTGAAGTGTGTCTTAAAGCTATTGGTCAGGCACTGTGAGCCCTGCCCCCAAATGAGCAATCGTCAATGAGCAAACATTAGTAATCTTGCTCAGCCATTGGTCCGCATGGCAATGGTCTTCTCCCCCAGGTGAGCAACTTTCTGTTAGCAACTGTTAGAGGTTCCATTAGATCAGTGGTCAGTGGAGCAGTGATCATAAGCAAGAGTAGACTGAGGTCAGAGGTGGATCCCGGCCTTCTCCTCATGGCCCTCCAGCTCATGTAGCCCTTGGTAAGTGGGTGAGATAGGGGCCCAGGTTACAGGTGGAGGACTATTTCCTGCTGGTCTCCAGAACTCTCATCAAGGCCAGGCCTTGAGGAAGTTGTGACCCTCCCCCCATCCCCATCTCCGCCTCCTCATGGCAGCAACCATCTGGTTGGGACACTTCTTGTGGAACTTGCCTCCTTCCACACCCTCCAGTTCCCTGCCATATGGGCAACCTAGGGGTCTGAGGGCCAGTCGGTCTGGGTGCCTGGCTCCCTCAGCAATGACAGCTGAGCAGGGACTGAGGACCCTGCCCTGGGGGTACTACCAGCGGAGGTTGGCCTTACCTCAGCAGGACCAGACCTTGCAGGGGAAAGTCATGCCTTGAGACCTTCCCTTTCTTGTCAGGACAGAGGATAACACTTGTTCGAGATTTACAAGAATATGTTACCTGACCATGGCCTGACCTCCAGAACGAGGGATCCGACACCAAGATTTTTACAACCACTCCTCATGCCCCTCTCTCCTCTCTCCTTGAAAAGGGTTTTGCTGAGAGTTTGAGGTGTTTTTAATGCAAAAGCCACCCCTCTCCTTGCATGGTCTTCAATAAATGTTTTTCTGCTCTAAACTCTGATATTTTGGTATTATTTCACCTCTCTGTGTATGCTGGCCCATAAACTTGCATTTTGGTGACAAAACTGAGTCCCATAATAAATACTTAAGCCATTATCTATAGTAAAACCAAGCGTATTTCCACTCCATGAATAGTTTTCCTGTCCAAAAATGCTGAAATTAACTTCTATACATTTTATTAATTTATTAAGTATATTTTGAATTTTACACTCATTCTCTTTCTACTTGTTTGAACATTGGCTTTATTTTCAAATATGAAGGAATAGGTTTAAAAGCTAAAAAATATGGCTAATAAGAGTTTTAAACAACCAAAATGAGGAACTTTGTATCTTATAATACCATAAAGATCTTATAGAGGAAGCCACACATGCCCCTCGGAGAAGGCAATGGTAACCCACTCCAGTACTCTTGCTTGGATAATCCCATGGATGAAGGAGCCTGGTAGGCTGCAGTCCATGGGGTCACTAAGAGTCTACCGAGTGACTTCACTTTCACTTTTCACTTTCATGCATCGAAGGAAATGGCAACCCACTCTAGTGCTCTTGCCTGGAGAATGCCAGGGACAGAGGAGCCTGGTGGGCTGCTGTCTTTGGGGTCGCACAGAGTCGAACACGACTGAAATGACTTAGCAGCAGCAGTATATACCCCTATTTAAATCTGACTCCTTGAAAATATTGCAGAACTGTTTATAGTTTTTTCCCCTTAAAGTTAACATTGATGCAAGTCATCAAAGTAAAGAAACCTGTCTCAACATTAATGATTTACTGGCAGAATGACCATAGTTAATTATAAATTAATGAGAAAATTACTTTGGGAACAAAAATCAGTGACTAAAGCATTTTCTAAGACAGCTGTATGAAGGCATTTAAAAATAACTAGGAGATTCTAGGCAGATGGAGATTAAAGCATAGTTTTCTAAATCCTGATAAAAAGCAGGAGAGCAGTTATATATCCTCATTATGAAACCTATGAATACTATTTTTGCAGTAAAATTCGGAGATGAGCTGTCCCCACAAATCTCAAAACTAAATAAAGGCAAACAGATGCAAAAAGTTCACATTAATACTATATTTGCAGAGAAGAACCAGTGGAACTCAGTACAGCATGTGAAAGTGCTAGTTTCACATGATTCGATCTATGCATTTACAAGAACTCTCAAAACTGACCAGCTAACCATATGTTGTAGGATCAGATAGCACACTAAAAAGGAATTTCTGGATGTGGCACAAAAATAAACAATGTAGAGACCAAAACGGGAAAAAAAGAAGGGAAAGGTCCAGATAAAAGTGGAAGAGGGAAGCTGGCCCAGAAAAGCAAAGCAAAGCCACCATATCTGTGAACACTATTGTAGCTCAGTTGGTAAAGAATCTGCCTGCAGTGCAGGAGATCCAGGTTCAATCCCTGGGTTGGGAAGATCCCCTGGAGATGAAAATGACAACCCACTCCAGTATCCTTGCCTGGAAAATCTCATGGACAGAGGAGCCTGGTGGGCTGCAGTCCGTGGATCACAAAGAGTCAGGCATGACTGAGTGACTAACACTAACACTAACACATGGCAAAAACAGAACAACAGAATCTGGAGCTCTGTGTCATTAGAAAATTCATCCTGAATCTTACCTTCTTCAGCTTAGGAACAGTTCACATAAAAACCAGTTAAGAAGTGGGCTTTAATTCCATATGGAGACACAGGGGACATGGGTTCAACCCTTAGGTGGGGAAGATACCCCAGAGGAGGAAATGGCAACCCACTCCAGTATTCTTGCCTGGAGAATCCTATGGACAGAGGAGCCTGGTTGATTGTAGCTCATGAGGTTGCAAAGACTGAGAGACTGAGAATAGAAACTTACTATAAGGGGAGAACAAAAGAATAAAAACCAGAAATAAATACTTTCAGAAAATGAAAGCAGTGCAAAAAGACTTGCTCAGAGAATTTATCAGAACTGTAGGTTTTTAAATTTCGTGCATGTTTACATAAGACTTGAACATAAAATTTTCATAATAGCTTTCTAAAAGGCACACTCAAATGCTATTAACTCATGAATAGTAAACACATTTTGGTATAGTCTACAATGGAATCAATCAAATTGATTGCATTCTTTGTAGCCAAAGATGAAGAAGCTGTATACAGTCAGCAAAAACAAAACCTGGAGCTGACTGTGGCTCATATCATCTGCTTTTCATAGCAAAATTCAGGCTGAAAAAAAAAAAAAGAAAAACAGTTGGCCAGCCAGGTATGATTTAATCAAATCCCATATAAATTTGCAGTAGACATAAGGAATAGATTCAAGGGACTAGAGCTAGTTAACAGTGTGCCTGAAGAACTGTGGACAGAGGTCCATAATATTGTATAGGAGGCAGCAAACAAAACCATCCCAAAGCAAAAGAGAAGAAAGAAGGAAAAGTGGTTATCTGAGGAGGCTTTACAACTAGCAGCAGAAGAAGAGATACGAACAGCAAGAGAAAGAGGGAATCCAATTTAGTGCAGAGTTCCAAAAAATGGCTAGAAGAGACAAGACCTAGTAGACACTGAAGAAATCAAGAAGAGATGGAAATAATACACGGAAGAACTGTGTAAGAAAGAACTTAATGAACCAGGTTACTACAATTAGTCATCCAGAGCCATTACTGGAATGTGAAGTCAAGTGGGTCCTAAGAAGCATTGTCGTTAATAAATCTAGTGGATGCGATAAAATTCCAGTATAATTATTCAAATCCCTAAAGGATACTTCCATCATTAAGGTTTTGCATTCATTATGTCAACAAATCTGTAAGACCCAGCAGTGGCCACAGGACTGGAAAAGGTCAATCCTCATCTCAAAGCCCAGAAAGGGTGGTACCAAAGAACATGCTAACCATTGGACAGTTTCACTCATCTCCCATTCTAGTAAGGTCATGTTTAAAAGCTTGCATGCTAGGCTGTAGGATTATGGGAACCATGAAATTCCAGATGTCCAAGGTGGGTTTAGAAAAGGAAGAAGAGCTAGACATCAAATTGCCAACATTAGCTGGATCATAGAAAAAGCAAAGGAATTCCAGAAAAATGTCTATCTCTTTTTATAAAGTACACTAAAGCCTTTGACTGGGTGGATCATGACAAACTGTGGAAAGTTCTTAGAGAGATGCTGTTGCTGCTGCTAAGTCACTTCAGTCGTGTCTGACTCTATGTGACCCCATAGATGGCAGCCCACCAGGCTCCCCCATCTCTGGGATTCTCCAGGCAAGAACACTGGAGTGGGTTGCCATTTCCTTCTCCAATGCATGAAAGTGAAAAGTGAAAGTGAAGTCACTCAGTCATGTCAAACCCTCAGTGACCCCATGGACTGCAGCCTTCCAGGCTCCTCCATCCATGGGATTTTCCAGGCAAGAGCACTGGAGTGGGGTGTCATTGCCTTCTCCACTTAGAGAGATGGGAATACCAGAAAATCTTACCTGTCTCCTAAGAAACCTGTATGTGGGTCAAGAAACAACAGATAGAACCCTGTATGGAACAACTGATTGGTTTAAGATCCAGAAAGGAGTATGAGAGGGCTGTCTACTATCACCTTGAGCACATCATGAGAAATGCCGGACTGGATGAGTTACAAGTTGGAATCAAGAAAAGTGGGAGAAACATCAACAACCTCAGATATGCAGATGATACCACCCTTATGGCAGAAAGCAAAGAGGAACTAAAGAGTTTCTTGATGAGGGTGAAGGAAGAGGGTGAAGGAGGAGTGTGAAAGAGCCGGCTTTAGACTAAATATTAGAAAAAATACTAAGATCATGGCATCTGGCATCTATTTGCATTGCAAATGGAAGGGGAAAAGGTGGAAGTACTGACAGATTTCCTCCTCTTGGGCTCCAAAATCACTGCAGATGGTGACTACACCCATGAAATCAGAAGACAATTGCTTCTTGGCAGGAAAGCGATGACAAACCTAGTCAGTGTGTTGAAAATCGGAGACATTATTTTGCTGACAAAGGTCCATATAGTCAAGGCTATGGTCTTCCCAGTGATCATGTAGGGTTGTGAGAGCTGGTCTGTAGTCAGAATGCCAAAAAATTGATGGCTTGGAACTGTGGTGCTGAAAAATACTCCTGAAATTCTTGGACAGCAAGGGTCAAACCAGTCAATCTTAAGGGAGGTCAACTCTGAATATTAACTGGAAGGACTGACGCTAAAGCTGAAGCTCCAGTATTTTGGGCATCTGATGTGAACAGAAGACTCATTGGTAAAATCCCTGATTTTGGGAAAGACTGAGGACAGAAGAAGAAGAGGGCATCAGAGGATGAGATGGCATGACAGCATCACCAATGAAATGAACATGAAATTGGGCAAACTCTAGGAGATGGTGAGGGTCAAGAAGGCCTGGGGTGCTGCAGTCCACAGGATCACAGAGAGTCAGACACAACTGGGTGACTCAATAACAACAACAGCAATGGAATAGTTCTCAGCAGTAATTAAAAAGGAACAAATTAGCTACATGAACAATAACATGGGTGAATTTCAAAATCACTATGCAAAGTGCAAAAAGTCAGGATCCATGATACCTCATTTCACATGATTCTGTTAACTAAGAATTTTAAAGCAATTGAATCTAGTGAGAGCATATTGGTGGTTGTCAATAGTTAATGTGATGGGAAGGTGTTGACTGCAAAAAGGCATAAGAGAAGAAGGAAAGATTCAGTAAACATACTATGTGGAATTTACACAGGTATGAACACTTGTAAATGTTTGTTAAACTCTACAGTTGAAAGTGCATTTTAGTAAATATGAATTAAAATTCTAACGCGACATAATAATAGATAAGGGAAATCAGTTACTTGACATCTGAAAGTCACTTTGGGAATATTTTAATTTACTGTTCCACTAGTGGTAGGAGTTTTGTTGTTGTTCAGTCTCTAAGTTGTGTCTGACTCTGAGACCTCACAGACTATAGTATGGTAGGATCCCCTGTCCTTCACTATCTCCTGGTAAGCATTTAAATAGGATTTAATTACCAAATCTTACTAAAATTTGTGTTCTTCATATTTTGAAAAATTGTACATTTTTATAATTATTATTTCCCACCTAATTTTCTGCTGTAATAATGTTCTTATCAATTTAATAAAGCCATAGAATGAGTTATAAAAACTTCTTCAAGGTTAAATCAAAGCACTTTTTCACTTTGACCTGATCAATTTCTTCATTAAAAACTAAAATGTGAATAGTATATTTTATCTAATTATTTGAAAAGATACATTTTGTTTTAAAACTTCAAATATTTAAGTATTTAGCATACAGCACTTAAGGTCTAAAGGACTCACAGATTAGTGACATGGATAAGTGAGCTTATCTATAAGCTATTCACATAAAAGAGAAAGGATTCCAAAAACGCATTTATTCAAAGTTTGTTTTAATCAGTATTGTTTAAATAGCAAATCCTAACTAGTTCTTCCTATAGCTGCCTATAATTCATGTAATGCTAGAAGTCTCTGAGACCTACTTTATGATAATTAATTCCTCTGTGATGGCAATTTCTCTCATTTATTGTTGTTAAGAAAGAGTCTTTGTTAAAAAAAATAAGTACACTTTCTGACTTTGGGGTTCTGGGAAAGACAAATTGTTCAAATTAATTGCATTCGTGATCACTCACCTAGAGCCAGACATCCTGGAATGTGAAGTCAAGTGGGCCTTAGGAAGCATCACTATGAACAAACCTAGTGGAGGTGATGGAATTCTAGTTGAGCTATTTCAAATACTGGAAGATGATGTTGTGAAAGTGCTGCACTCAATATGCCAGGAAATTTGGAAAATTCAGCAGTGGCCGCAGGACTGGAAAACGTCAGTTTTCATTCCAATCCCAAGCAAAGGCAAAGCCAAAGGATGCTCAAACTACTGCACAAATGCACTTGTCTCAGACGCTAGTAAAGTAATGCTCAAAATTCTCCAAGCCAGGCTTCAGCAATATGTGACTCGTGAACTTCCAGATGTTCAAGCTGGTTTTAGAAAAAGGCAGAGGAACCAGAGATCAAGTAGCCAACATCTGCTAGATCTTCAAAAAAGCAAAAGAGTTCCAGAAAAACATCTATTTCTGCTTTATTGACTATGTCAAAGCCTTTGACTGTGTGGATCACAATAAACTGTGAAAAATTCTGAAATAATGGGAATACCAGAACACCCGACCTGCCTCCTGAGAAACCTGAATACAGGTGAGGAAGCAACAGTTAGAACTGGACATGGAACAACAGACTGGTTCCAAATAAGAAAAGGAGTACATCAAGGCTGTATGTTGTCACCCTGCTTATTTTATTTATATGCAGAGTACATCATGAGAAACCCTAGGCTGGAGGAAGCACAAGCTGGAAGCAAGTTTGCCAAGAAAAATATCAATAACCTCAGATATGCAGATGACACCACCTTTGTGGCAGAAAGTGTAGAGGAACTAAAGAGCCTCTTGATGAAAGTGAAAGAGGAGAGTGAGAAAGTTGGCTTAAAGCTCAGCATTCAGAAAACTAAGATCATAGCATCCAGTCCCATCACTTCATGGCAAATAGATGGGGAAACAGTGGAAACAGTGGGTGACTTTATTTTTCTGGGCTCCGAAATTATTGCAGATGGTGATTGCAGCCATGAAATTAAAAGACACTTACTCCTTGGAAGGAAAGTTATGACCAACCTAGACAGCATATTCAAAAGCAGAGACATTATTTTGCCAACAGAGGTCCCTCTAGTCAAGGCTATGGTTTTCCCAGTGGTCATGTATGGATGTGAGAGTTGGACTATAAAGAAAGCTGAGAACCGAAGAATTGATGCATTTGAACTGTGGTGTTGGAGGAGACTCTTGAGAGTCCCTTGGACTGCAAGGAGATCCAGCCAGTCCATCCTAAAGGAGATCAGTCCTGGGTGTTCATTGGTAGGACTGATGTTGAACCTGAAATTCCAGTACTTTGGCAACCTGATGAGAAGAGCTGACTCAGTTGAAAAGACCGTAATTCTGGGAAAGATTGAGGGCAGGAGGAGAAGGGAAGACAGAGGATGAAATGGTTGGATTGCATCACCGACTCAATGGACATGGGTTTGGGTGGACTCTGGGAGTTGGTGATGGATAGGGAGGCCTGGTGTGCTGCAGTCCTTGGGGTTGCAAAGAGTCAGACACGACTGAGCAGCTGAACTGAACTGAACTGAACTGAAAGATGAACTCCCCAGATTGGTGGGTGCCCAATATGCTAGTGTAGAAAAGCAGAGAAATAGGTCAGGGAAAAATGAACAGGCTGAGACAAAGCAAAACAACACCCAGTTGTGGTGATGGAAGGAAAGTCCTCTGCTGTAAAAAAAATATTGCATAGAAGCCTGGAATGTTACATCCATGAATCAAGGTAAATTGGAAGCAGTCAAACAGGAGATGGCAAGAGGGAACATTGACATTTTAGGAATCAGTGAACTAAAATCGACTGGAACAGAAAAATTTAATTCAGATGACAATCACATCTACTATAGTGGGCAAGAATCCCTTAGAAGTAATTGAATAGACCTCCTAGGCAACAAATGAGTCCAAAATGCGGTACTTGGGTGAAATCTCAAAAGTGAGAGAATGATCTCTATTTGTTTCCAAGGCAAACAATTCAGTATCACAGTTATCCAAGTCTGTGTCCCAACCACTAATGCAGAGGAAGTGAAAGTTGAACTGTTCTATGAAAACTTACAAGGCCCTCTAGAAATAACACACAGAAAAGATGTCCTTTTCATCATAGTGGACTGGAATGCAAAAGTAGGTGGTCAAGAGATACCTAAAATAACAGGCAAGTTTGCCCTGGAGTACAAAATGAAACAGGGCAAAGGCTAACAGAGGTTTGCTGAGAATGCACTGGTCACAGCAAACACCCTTTTCCAACAACACAAGAGACAACTCTACATATGAACATCACCAGATGGTCAATACTGAAATCACGTTGATTATATTCTTTGCAGCTGAGAATGGAGAAGCTCTATACAGCCAAAAAAATCAAGACTGGGAGCTGACACTGGCTCAGATCATGAATTCCTTATTGCAAAATTCAGACTTAAATTGAAGAAAATATGTTAAACCATTAGACCAGTCAGGTATGACCTAAATCAAATCCTTATGATTACACAAGAAGTGACAGATTCAGGGTATCAGATCTGATAGAGTATCTAAAGAACTATGGGTGGAGATCCGTGACATTGCACTGGAGGCAAAAATCAAAACCATCCCCAAGAGAAGGAAATGCAAGAAAGCAAAATGCTTGTCTGAGGAGGCCTTGAAAATAGCTGAGAAAAAGAAGAGAAGTAAAAATCATAGTAAATATATATATATATATATATATATATATATATATATATATATATATCCATATGAATGCAGAGTTCCAAAGAATAGCAAGGAGAGATAAGAATGCCTTCCTATGTGGTCAATGTAAATAAATAGAGGAAAACAACAAAATGGGAAAGACTAGAGATCTCTTCAAGAAAATTAGAGATACCAAGGGAATATTTCATGCAGAAATGGACACAATAAAAGATAGAAGCAGTACGGACCTGAGAAGCATAGAATATTGAGAAGAGATGGCAAGTATACACAGAAGAACCATACAAAAAAGAACTTAATGACCCAGTAACTACGATGGTGTGAGCACTCGCCTGGAGCCAGATATCCTGCAGTCCAAAGTCAAGTGGGCTTTAGGAAACATCGCTAGAAACAAATGCTGCGCTGGAAGAAGCACAAGCTGGAATCAAAATTGCTGAGAGAAATATCAATAACCTCAGATATGCAGATGACAACACCCTTATGGCAGATAGCAAAGAGGAACTAAAGAATCTCTTGATGAAAGTGAAAGAGGAGAGTGAAAAATCTGGCTTAAAATTCAACATTCAAAAAACTAAGATCATGGCATCCAGTCCCATCCCTTCATGGCAAATAGATGGGGAAACAATGGAAACTTTGACAGACTTTATTTTCTTAGGCTCCAAAATCACTGTAGTGACTGTAGCCATGAAATTACAAGATGTTTGTTCCTTAGACGAAAAGCTATGACCAGCCTAAACAGCATATTAAAAAGCAGAGACATTATTTGCTGATTAATATCCATATAGTCAAAGCTATGATTTTTCCAGTAATGTTTGGATGTGAGAGTTGGACCATAAAGAAAGCTGAGTGCTGAGGAACATGCTTTTTAATTCTGGTCTTGGAGAAGACTCTTGCCAGTCCCTTGGACAGGAAGAAGATCCAACCAGTCAATCCCAAAGGAAATCAGTCCTGAACATTCATAGGAGGGACTGATACTAGACCTGACACTCCAAAACTTTGGCCACCTGATGCAATGAACTGACTCATTGGAGAAACCCCTAATGCTGGGCAAGTTTGAAGGCAGAAGGAGAAGTGGAGGACAGAGAATGAGATGGTTGGTTGGCATCACTGACTCTATGGGCGTGAGTTTGAGCAAGCTCTGCGAGTTGGTGATGGATAGTGAAGCCTGGCATGCTGCAAACATGAGTTTGCAAACAATCAGACATGATTAGGTGACTGAACTGAATTGATTTACATGAAGTGATGGGACAAGTAGCTATAATCTTAGTTTTCACCTTCATCTGCTTTATCTGTTCATTCTTCATTTCCCCTACCAACATGGAAACCACAGAAATTACACTGCCTGCATAGTTTTCCCTAGGGGTTATATAGTGGAATTATACAGTATGCAGTCTTCATCTTAGCTTTTTTTCACTTTTTAACCCACTTATATGTTTCCCCTATGTTTTCATGGCTTGATGCATCATTTCTTTTTAGTAATAAATGATATTCCAGCATATAGATGCTCCACAGTTTGTCTGTTCACCTAAAGAACATATTGACTGATTCCAAATTTTGACAATTACAAGTAAAGCTGTTATAAACATCTTTGTGCAGATTTATGTGTATACACAAATTTACAAGTTCTTTGGGTAAATGCTTTAAGAACCATGGTTCCTGGGTCATATGGTAAAGATATGCTTATTTTTGCAAGAAACCAACAAATTGTCTTCCAAAGTGGCTGAACCCTTTTGCATTCCCACCAGCAATGAATGAGAGGTTTTGCCTCTGCCCCATCTTTGCCAAAATTTGATGATGTTAGTGTTCTGAATTTGAGTTTTTCTAGTAAGTGTGTAGTGGCATTTCATTGTTTTAATCTGAATTTCCCTGATGACATATCATGGGAGAATCATTTTTATACTCTGTCATCCATATATCTTTTCTTTTTTTCTTTTGTTTGATGACTGTGGAGACCTTTGGTTCCTTTTTTTAGCTAGGCTTAAACTTTAAAGAGTTATTTTTATAGTTCAGATGACAGTCTCCTATCAGGTGTGTCTTTCACAGATATTTTTCTGTGTGTCATGCCTTCTTATTTGATTCATAACAGCAGTTTTTTAGTGAACCCTAGACTCTAAAATTAGCTCCAGTGAATATGTTGTAATTTTTTCTTCAAAGAAACAAGCATCTATTTTTTATCCACTGTGAGCTGATTGTGCTAATTAGTACTCAGTTTGCTGGAGTTTCTTATCATTCAAGGAAAGCATCTCTATGGACAAAATTCCATGCTATTTATCAAAGAAAATTGATTTCATTAATTTTAATCTATTAAACATGAATTTCATTGTGTGAAGTATCATAGTTGTAATTAATTTAGCATCACAAAATAAATAGCAACTTTGTACAGTGAAAACCAATCAAATTTTCTTCAAAAAATTCCTCTTTAATCACTCTATGGCCTCCGCTGGCCGTGGTGCTGAACCCAGAAGACACGTTTCAGTTCTCTTTTCATGCGACCTATGGCAGCATCTGAGTCAGGCCTGCCTTGATGAAATATTATTTTCCCTTTCCCACCAAAATTAACATATCCATAGTTCCTCTGTTATATCTCTGGATGCTCTGTCTCAGTATCCTTATTGAATCTTTTTAAAAACGCCTTCATTTTCACCAGTATTTTAGTATACTCATGTCCGTCTGTCCTGCTCTGGATGATTTCCACCTTCCCCAAGCCAGTCTTTATCACTGTTCTCAATCCCACTGTGCTATAGAATGAATGTTCCAGTTACTCAAATTTCCAGTGGTGAAACCCTAAATAATAGTGTGGCTGTATTTGAAGATGGTCCCATTAAGGAAATAGTTTAAGGAGGTCATCAGGGTAGGTAGAGTTCTAATAATATAGAATTAGTGCCTGCATGAAAGAGACCAAATAATTCTTTTTCTCACTCTTCAGATGCATGTACTAAAGAAAGACCAAATGAGATATAGCAAGAAGGGGCCTTCTGCAAGCCAGAGAATTTCTAAACTCTAAGCACCACCATGCAACTTTGATTTTTGGACTTTCATGCTCCAGAACATGAGAAAATTATGTCTTATTTTTTAAATATTAAAAATATTAATATTAATATTTCTGGGAGAAATATTAATAACCTCAGATATGCAGATGACACCAATCTTATGGCAGAAAGTGAAGAGGAGCTAAAAAGCCTTTGATGAAAGTGAAAGAGGAGACTGAAAAAGTTGACTTAAAGCTCAACATTCAGAAAATGAAGATCATGGCATCTGGTCCCATCACTTCATGGGAAATAGATGGGGAAACAATGGAAACAGTGTCAGACTTTATTTTGGGGGGCTCCAAAATCACTGCAGATGGTGACTGTAGCCATGAAATTAAAAGAGGCTTACTCCTTGGAAGAAAAGTTATGACCAACCTAGATAGCATCTTGAAAAGCAGAGACATTATATTGTCAACAAAGGTCTGTCTAGTCAAGGCTATGGTTTTTCCAGTAGTCATGTATGGTTGTGAGAGTTGGACTGTGAAGAAAGCTGAGTGCTGAAGAATTGATGCTTCTGAACTGCGGTGTTGGAGAAGACTCTTGAGAGTCCCTTGGACTGCAAGAAGATCCAACCAGTCCATTCTAAAGGAGATCAGGCGGTCCTAAGATGGTGGAGGAATAGGATGGGGAGACCACTTTCTCCCTCACAAATTTATCAAAATAACATTTCAACGCTGAGCAAATTCCACAAAACAACTTCTGAATGCTGTCAGAGGACATCAGGCACCCAGAAAAGCAGATCATTGTCTTCAAAAACAGGTAAGAAAAAATATAAAAGAGGGAAAAAGAGACAAAGGAGGTAGGGAGGGAGCTCTGTCCCGGGAAGGGAGTCCTGTCCCGGGAAGGGAATCTTAAGAAGAGAGGATTCTAAACACCAGGAAATATTCTCGCTGCTGAGTCTGTGGCAAGTTTTGGATGCACAGAGGGCAACATAACAGGAAGGAAAAATAAATAGATAATTAAAACCAACAGATTACAAGCCCAAGAGTAACTCCCCCAGTGGAAAAGCAGTGCAGATGCCTGAATCCGCCACTAGCAAGTGGGGGCAGGGCAGGGAGGTGCAGGGAGGTGCAGGTGGTGCAGGCTGCAGTGCTTTTTAAGAATCAGGCAGGAATGCCCCGCACATAACCAGAATGAACTAACGTGGGCTAGCAAATCAGACTGTGGGATAGCTACCACGCAAAAAGCTCAAACATAAGACACCGCCAGGACCACGCACAGAACAAAGGACGGAATAGAAATAGCTGGCTGCAGACCATCCCCTGCCGGGGACAGGCAGCCAGAGCCATAAGGGCTGGAAGGGGGCAATCGCAACCCCGGAGAGACTTTACCTACCAAAATGCAAGCAGGCTTCTTTGCTAAGACTTTTCGGGGTTCTGGACACTCACCATCCACCTCCCAAGGGGCGCCAGCAGTACATCCAGAAAACTGAGCAGCAGAGACGGGAAAGGCGATAAGTCACAGCGACCGCACTTGCCAAACACCTGAGCTACTTGGTCCTGGGAAGGGCACAAAACGCAGTCCCAACCGAATCTGCGCCTCTGAGGGCTACCTGAGAGCCGAGCCTGAGCAGCTTAGACCAGGGAGGTGCATGCAGCCTAGGGCCAACCTCAGATGGTTCCCGGAGGAGCAACGTAGAGCCTGAGCAGTGTGTGCCAAGAGCAGGGGCAGGCCCAGCGGGGCTGAGACACTGCGAGCACACACCAGTGTTATTTGTTTGCAGCATCCCTCCCTCCCCACAGCGCGACTGAACAAGTAAGCCTAAAACAAAAAAAGTGTCCACCACCGCCCCCTCTGTGTCAGGACGGAAATCACACACTGAAGAGACCAGCAAACAGAAGAAGTTAAACAGAGGGAACCACCTTGGAAGTGACCCCACACTGCCCACAACACCAGAAAAAGGGCCAGATATATCTTTACTATTTTTATTATCATTCTTTTTTTTTTCTTTTCTTTTTTTTTGTTGATGTTGTTGTGTGGTTGTTTTTTTTTTTTTCTTCTTCTTCTTTTTTAACATTTTAAAATTTTTAAGTCCTCTATTTCTCCTTTAAGTTTTATTTTTATAACCTACTATTATTTTTCAAAAAAAAAAGACCCTATTTTTTAAAGCAAATTCCATATATAGTCTTTTTGTGGTTGTTGTTGTTGTTGTTTTTTAATAATTCTTGTGGCTTTGTTTTTATTTTTCTTCTTCTTCTTCTTTTCTTTAATATTGTTTACTTGAAAATCCAACCTCTACTCTAGATTTTTAATCTTTGCTTTTTGGTATTTGTTGCCAATTTTGTACATTTAAAAACCCAAACTTCAGTACCCAATTTTACCTGAGAGCGAGATTACTGGCTTAACCCCACTCTCTCCTCCTTTGGACTCTCCTTTTTCTCCACCAGGTGGCCTCTGTCTCTTCCTTCCCCCTTCTCTTCTCTACCCAACTCTGGGAATCTCTGTGTGTTCCAGATGGTGGAGAACACTTAAGGAACTGGTTACTGGCTGGATCTGTCTCTCTCCTTTTCATTTCCCTTTTATCCTCCTGGCCACCTCTGTCTACTTCCTCCCTTTCCTCTTCCCTGTTTAACTCCATGAACACCTCTGAGCGATCCAGACTGAGGAGCACACATAAAGAAGTGGTTACTGGCTAGCTTGCTCTCTCCTCTTTTGATCCCACCTCATCTCATTCGAGTCACCTCTAATTACCCCCTCCCTCTTCTCTTCTCTTCTCTTCTCTTCTCTTCTCTTCTCTTCTCCATGTAACTCAGTGAACCTCTCTGAGCATCCCTCAATGTGGAGAAACTTTTCATCTTTAACCTAGATATTTTATCATTGGTGCTGTATAGATGGAGAAGTTTTGAGGCTACTGTAAAAATAAAACCGAAAACCAGAAGCAGGAGCCTTAAGTCCAAATCTTGAGAACATCAGAGAACTCCTGAATCCAAGGAACATTAATCAATAGGAGCTCATCAAACGCCTCAATACCTACACTGAAACCAAGCAACACCCAAGGGCCAACAAGTTCCACAGCAAGACATACCATGCAAATTCTCCAGCAACACAGGAACACACCCCTGAGCTTCAATATACAGGCAGCTCAAGTTACTCCAAAACCATTGACGTTTCATAACCAATTACTCATCACTTCATTGCACTCCAGAGAGAAGAAATCCAGCTCCAACCACCAGAACGCCAACACAAGCCTCCCTAACCAAGACACCTTGACAAGCCACTGATACAACCCCGCCCACAGTGAGGAAGCTCCATAATAAAGAGAACTCCACAAATTCCCAGAATATAGAAAGGCCACCCCAAATGCAGAAATATAAGCAAGATAAAGAGACAGAGGAATACTCAGCAGGTAAAGGAACAGGAGAAATGCCCACAAAACCAAAAAAAGAGAGGAAATGATAGGGAATCTACCTGAGAAAGAATTCCAAATAATGATAGTGAAAATGATCCAAAATCTTGAAATCAAAATGGAATCACAGATAAATAGCCTGGAGACAAGGACTGAGAAGATGCAAGAAAGGTTTAACAAGGACCTAGAAGAAATAAAAAAGAGTCAATATATAATGAATAACACAATAAATGAGATCAGAAACACTCTGGAGGCAACAAATAGTAGAATAACGGAGGCAGAAGATAGGATTAGTGAAATAGAAGATAGAATGGTAGAAATAAATGAATCAGAGAGGAAAAAAGAAAAATGAATTAAAAGAAATGAGGAAAACCTCAGAGACCTCCAGGACAATATGAAACACTCCAACATTCGAATTATAGGAGTCCCAGAAGGAGAAGACAAAAAGAAAGACCACGAGAAAATCCTTGAGGAGATAATAGTTGAAAACTTCCGTAAAATGGGGAAGGAAATAATCACCCAAGTCCAAGAAACCCGGAGAGTTCCAAATAGGATAAACCCAAGGCAAAACACCCTAAGAGACATATTAATCAAATAAACAAAGATCAAACACAAAGAACAAATATTAAAAGCAGCAAGGGAATAACAACAAATAACACACAAGGGGATTCCCATAAGGATAACAGCTGATCTTTCAATAGACATTCTTCAGGCCAGGAGAGGATGGCAAGATATACTTAAAGTGATGAAAGAAAATAGCCTACAGCCCACATTACTGTACCCAGCAAGGATCTCATTCAAATAAGAAGGAGAAATCAAAAGCTTTACAGACAAGCAAAAGCTGAGAGAATTCAGCACCACCAAACCAGCTCTCCAACAAATGCTAAAGGATATTCTCTAGACAGGAAATACAAAAAGGGCATATAAACCTGAACCCAAAACAATAAAGTAAATGGCAACGGGATCATACTTATCAATAATTACCTTAAACGTAAATGGGTTGAATGCCCCAACCAAAAGGCAAAGACTGGCTGAATGGATACAAAAACAAGATCCCTATATATGCTGCCTACAAGAGACCCACCTCAAAATAAGGGACACATACAGACTGAAAGTGAAAGGCTGGAAAAAGATATACCACGCAAATAGAGACCAAAAGAAAGCAGAAGTGGCAATACTCATATCCGATAAAATAGACTTTAAAACAGGCTGTGAAAAGAGACAAAGAAGGCAACTGCATAATGATCAAAGGATCAATCCAAGAACAAGATATAACAATTATAAATATATATGCACCCAACATAGGAGCACTGCAATATGTAAGATAAATGCTAACAAGTATGAAAGGGGAAATTAACAGTAACACAATAAGAGTGGGAGACTTTAATACCCCACTCACACCTATGGACAGATCAACTAAACAGAAAATTAACAAAGAAACGCAAACTTTAAATGATACAATAGACCAGTTAGACCTAATTGATATCTATAGGACATTTCACCCCAAAACAATGAATTTCACCTTTTTCTCAAGTGCTCACGGAACCTTCTCCAGGATAGATCACATCCTGGGCCATAAATCTAACCTTGACAAATTCAAAAAAATATTGAAATCATTCCAAGCATCTTTTCTGACCATAATGCATTAAGATTAGATCTCAATTAGAGGAGAAAAACTATTAAAAATTCCAACATATGGAGGCTGAACAACATGCTTCTGAATAACCAACACATCACAGAAGAAATAAAAAAAGAAGTCAAAACATGCATAGAAATGAATGAAAATGAAAACACAACAACCCAAAACCTGTGGGACAGTACAAAAGCAGTGCTAAGAGGAAAATTCATAGCAATACAGGCATACCTCAAGAAACAAGAAAAAAAGTCAAATAAATAACCTAACTCTACACCTAAAGCAACTAGAAAAGGAAGAAATGGAGAACCCCAGAGTTAGTAGAAGGAAAGAAATCTTAAAAATTAGGGCAGAAATAAGTGCAAATGAAACAAAAGGGACCATAGCAAAAATCAACAAAGCCCAAAGCTGGTTCTTTGAAAGGATAAGTAAAATTGACAAACCATTAGCCAGACTCACTAAGAAACAAAGGGAGAAAAATCAAATCAATAAAATTAGAAATAAAAATGGAGACAACACAACAGACAACACAGAAATACAAAGGATCATAAGAGACTACTATCAGCAATTATATGCCAATAAAATGGACAACATGGAAGAAATGGACAAATTCTTAGAAAAGTACAACTTTCCAAAACTGAACCAGGAAGGAATAGAAAATCTTAACAGACCCATCACAAGCATGGAAATTGAAACTGCAATCAGAAATCTTCCAGCAAACAAAAGCCCAGGTCCAGATGGCTTCATAGCTGAATTCTACCAAAAATTTCGAGAAGAGCTAACACCTATCCTACTCAAACTCTTCCAGAAAATTGCAGAGGAAGGTAAACTTCCAAACTCATTCTATGAGGCCACCATCACCCTAATACCAAAACCTGACAAAGAGGATGAGATGGCTGGATGGCATCACGGACTCGATGGATGTGAGTCTGAGTAAACTCAGGGAGATGGTGATGGACAAGGAGGCCTGGTGTGCTGCAATTCATGGGGTCGCAAAGAGTCAGACATGACCGAGTGACTGAACTGAACTGAACTGAGCCTGCAATATTTTATTAGGACAGTCTGAACTAAGAAAAAGTATGGTGCCAGTTTAATGAACAAAGGAAGAAGAGAAATAAAGAATTAAATAAATCACAGAGCTATTGAGTATCTTCTTTATGTTACAGGAACTTAGAGTTTTCAAAATAACACTTTTCAGTGTAAAATAGGGATTGCTGTTGTGTAACTATATAGGTAAACCATATACTTTAACAGTTTGGAAAATAATGACAGACATATTCAAGCATGACAGGCAAACTACACTAGCTAATCAAATATTTAGCTATTAAAAGCTCTTCCAAAATTTAAGAAGAGGAGAAGACCTATGGAATAAAACTGTGTCTGCTTTCTTTTACTGTTATAAAGAGGGACTAGTGGAAAATGTGTCTTTTCCATTCAGAAGCAAGGAATAGATTGCGAGCTGCAGAGGTACCATGCCTGTCTTTTCATTGATTAGTTCTAAGCAGTAACAGAGGTATTTCAATCAACATTTTTGTATTAATCATGCAAAAGTAACTGTTTTTTTTCATAATTAAGAGAAATATTTTACATGCAAATATGTCATACAAAAATATAGCAGAAGGAACACAAACCTGCCATGTAGTGTGCTATTTTTGTCAGAATATATAAACAAAGTTGACATATAGGTTCAGTTCAGTTCAGTTCAGTCACTCAGTCATGTCCAACTCTTTGCGACCCCATGAATCGCAGCACGCCAGGCCTCCCTGTCCATCGCCATCTCCTGGAGTTCACTCAGACTCAAGTCCATCGAGTCCGTGATGCCATCCAGCCATCTCATCCTCTGCCAACCCCTTCTCCTCCTGCCCCCAATCCCTCCCAGCATCAGAGTCTTTTCCAATGAGTCAACTCTTCGCATGAGGTGGCCAAAGTACTGGAGCTTCACCTTTAGCATCATTCCTTCCAAAGAAATCCCAGGGTTGATCTCATTCAGCATGGACTGGTTGGATCTCCTCACAGTCCAAGGGACTCTCAAGAGTCTTCTCCAACACCACAGTTCAAAAGCATCAATTCTTCGGCACTCAGCCTTCTTCACAGTCCAACACTCACATCCATACATGACCACAGGAAAAACCATAGCCTTGACTAGACGGACTTTCATTAACAAAGTAATGTCTCTGCTTTTGAATATGCTATCTAGGTTGGTCATAACTTTTCTTCCAAGGAGTAAGCGTCTTTTAATTTCATGGCTGCAGTCACCATCTGTAGTGATTTTGGAGCCCAAAAAAATAAAGACTGACACTGTTTCCACTGTTTCCCCATCTATTTCCCATGAAGTGATGGGACTGGATGCCATGATCTTCGTTTTCTGAATGTTGAGCTTTAAGCCAACTTTTTCACTCTCCTCTTTCACTTTCATCAAGAAGCTTTTTAGCTCCTCTTCACTTTCTGCCATAAGAGTGGTGTCATCTGCATATCTGAGGTTATTGATATTTCTCCCGGCAATCTTGATTCCACCTTGTGTTTCTTCCAGTCCAGCGTTTCTCATGATGTACTCTGCATATAAGTTAAATAAGCAGGGTGACAATATACATCCTTGACGCACTCCTTTTCCTATTTGGAACCAGTCTGTTCAACCAGACATATAAGTAGGAGGTAATAATCACAGTCCAACTCTCACATCCGTACATGACTACTGAAAAAACCATAGCCTTGACTAGACTGATCTTTGTTGGCAAAATCATGTCTCTGCTAACTAGGTATTTCAGAAAAGGTATATGGAAATATCATATTCCACTGGTTTAACATATATTTCTATGTCATTTAAATGTGTAAACTTACATTTTTAAAGTAGTTTTTGTCCTTGTGGTAATTGATGCAGCATATTTTGAACTTTACAGTAAGAAATAATTTATCTCTCCTCTTTAATTTATAAAATATTCACCTTGCATCAAACCAGAAAATTTGAGTATGTGTTTTATAAAAAAATATATGTGTATCTATAGTCTTACTATGAGATTTTTTTATAAACCTTAACTAAACTTAGGTAAACCCCTTTACAAATCATAGTTGAAATAGTTATTAGGCTCTAGCTGCACATTTCAGGACAGAAAAGAAGACAAGAGATGTCACTGAGGACCAAGTTAGATGCAGTATAAAAATATCAATGCATAGTTCCTTTACAAATGTTCAGGTTACATGTTCAGGCTATATTTTTAACCTTATCAATTATTTTCTTGAGTTTTTAAATATATTTTTGTCTTGTTTTTCAGCATTAGGTACTTATTGAAAATAAGATAGCTTTTAAAAATCCTCCATCATGTTTTATGGTTCATTTTACCTCTATATACTACCTTTATTTATCAATTTAGAATACACACACACACATCATGGACAAAACAGTTATTTTATATTCAGAGATTTGTCTCATGAAAATTATAGAAGAAAGTAATTAAATTTTAGATAAACTTCGTTTATTTTGAAGATTTCACTGGATTGAACAAATTTGGTGAAATAACTAAACATAAGTGAAATCCAGTTTGAGGCATAATGTAAGTATAAAACCTTAAAAAATTTCATCCCTCAAAATGTTTCTGTGCTGTGTAAAGATACTAGTCTAAGCAATTGTAAGATATCCTGATTTACTTCTAGAGAACAGCAGTGGGTCTATAGTCAATGCAATTCAGTTACCGTGCCAACTAGACAGTGGCCAAATGTAATTTATTTACATTTTCTTTTATAATCTATAATGTTATGGTATTGAGGTAAGTGTTACTAAGTGCTCTCCAGACATACAATTCTCTCATCTTTTTATTACTTCCATAATTAAGTGATTTGGTTACACTTCTAGAGGGGCTTCCCAGGTGGCGCTTGCGGTAAGGAACTTGCCTGCCAACGCAGGAGACATGAGAGACATGAGTTCAGTCCCAGGGTGGGGAAGATCCCATGGAGGTGGGCATGGCAACCCACTCCAGTATTCTTGCGTGGAGAATTCCATGGGCAGAGGAGCCTGGCAGGCTATGGTCCATGGGGGTCGCAAAGAGTTGGACATGACTGAAGTGACAGCATGAGTGCATGTATACTTCTAGAATAGCAGGCGTCCACTATGTTCCCTGGTGGCTCAGATGGTAAAGAATCTGGCCCTTGAGGGAGACCCTGGTTCAATTCCTGGATTGAGAAGATCCCTTGGATAAGGGAACTGCAATGCATTCCAGTATTCTTGTCTGAGGAATTCCATGTACAGAGAACTCCATGGGGTCTCAAAGAGTCAGAAATGACACTTTCACTTTCATGTGATAAAATGATATAGTAAAAGAAAGCGCTGCTACCAACTCAGTGTGGGAAAAACCTGAAGTAAAAGTTGAAGAAATAGCATTAAAGAGCTAAAACTAAAATTCCAATTTAATAAAAATAACAAGAAAATCAAATGACTATGTATGTGTCTCCTCTCCCAACTTCTCAATTAAAGTGTGTGAAATATTGTAAGTTTTCAAATATGTATATTTGGGCCAAATTTTCTTTATATACATTTGATTTGGGGTTTTTATTTGAGACTCAGGCATAAGTGACTTTTGTTGAACATTTTATTTTTTGAGCCTCTAAGTTATGGAAACTTAATGAGCATTTTCTTGCCTGAACCCATGTTTCTGTCTTATTGAATTATGTTAACTCTTAAATGTTGAATCAGCCTTGCATTTCCCAGGTAAAATCCATCAGTCATGATAATATTTTTCTTTTAGTATATTGCTATATTTCATTCACTAAAACTTTGTTGTTTCTATTTTCATTAGTGATTGTTGTCTCCGGTTTACTTCTGTTGTAATGTCTATATCTAATTTTTATATCAGAAACAAGCAGCCCTTATAAAAGGAATAGAAAGTTTTAGATACACTTTTACTTTCTGAAAATGTTTGAATACAATTGGGATTATTTCTTCTATACATGATTTGTAGGAATCTCCACTAAAGTCACCTTGACCTGGAAAGGTTGATGTTTCTGGAAAGTTTTTAACTATGAATTAAATTTATTAAACATATACAGGGCCACATAATTCTAATACATATTGTAATCATTGCAATATATATTTGATGTGTTATGACATTTATTCCCCCCCCCCCTTTTTTTTCCCCCTTGATCATTCTGGCTTGGTTTATCAGTTACATTGTTCTTTTCAAGCAACTGCCTAGTCAGGTTTCATTAATTTCCTCTATTGTTTTTATATTTTAATTTCTGCTTTTGTCTTATTAATTATTTCTTTTTTTTAGGTTTAGTTTCCTCTATTTCTCTGTACTCTTTTCTATTAAGTTCCTTTCTAAATAGTACTATTTGCATCTTAAAAAAATTTATGCATTGTGGTTTCATTTTCAGTCAGTATAAAATATTTTTTAATTTCTAATTGATATTTTCCTTTTTGATGTGTAAGCTAGTTTTAAGAGTGATATTTGTTCTACATTTTTAGGTATTTTCCAGTCATTTTTCTGTTCTATGATTCATTCTTAATATAATTTCATTTTGACTACAAAATATACTTAATATGATTTCAGTTACTTGACCATGACTCAGAATTGGGCCTATCTTTATTAAAGTCCTCTGTCCACTTAAAGATAAAGTGTACTATTTTGCTGTTTGGTGGGAAGTCATACAAATATAAATCAGATCTAATTGCTTGATAGTTTTGATTGTATCTTCCAAATTACTGCTGATTTTATTGCTTCTATTGACTGAAACAGAAATCTTAAAGTCTACAACTGAAGTTGTATTTTTATTATATTTATGTGAATTTCCTGTAGACAGCATATAATTAGTCTTTCTTTTTTTTTAATCCAATATACCAAACTTTATATTTTAGTTTGCATATTTAGATTATTTATGTTTCCTTAAATTATTTACATGCTTAGATTAACATGTATAAACTTTTTTTTTTTTTAATCCTAGGGGATTCCTTTATTGTATTCCTTCAGTCTCATTACTGAGCAGGCCTTTTCTCTCTGAGTAGGGAGTGGATTTTCTCAGTGATTTCTACCCTCTTTCTCCTGACACTGCAGCTTCCTTCTAGGAAGCTTTCAGCTCTCTAGGAAACCTTCTGGTACCCTGCCCAGCTCTCAGTGTCATTTGTGAGCACCCGTTGAGGCCAGTGGAGAAGAAATCTTTAGTGAGGCCAAACTTCCCCTCACAACTACCAGAGTTGATACGTTCTCCTTTCAGTCCATACACGACTTTTAAAAATCCCTTTAAAGTGTAGATGAAACCTCCTTATTTTTTTCTTTTTTTTAAAAAATTTCTTTATTTTACTTTACAATACTGTATTGGTTTTGCCATACATTGACATGAATGCACCACGGGTGTACATGTGTTCCCAAACATGAACTCCCCTCCCACCTCCTAAGAGAGCCTTGGTTTAATTTGTTCTCTGTTCCCAGGAGGTTCTTATCATTGTCTGTCCTTCAAGGCTTGGTCTTTGCTTCTATGTCAAACTAATTGATTATCCTGTGACTTTAGATTTTTAATGAGCTCAAGAAAAAAAAAAAATGAGTATATGTTTTTCCTTGGTGAAATGTTGGAAACAATGTCTTTTCCAGCTTTCTGTATACTAAGCAGAAGTTAGAAATCTCGGGACATCTTCTTGTCACCAGTATTCCATTTCCATTCCCCTCAAATATTTTGAATACTTATAGATCATGCAATGATTTACTTTTAAAGCACATTTATATTTTTTTAGCTGAATTGGAAGTAGAAGTTACTTTCAAATCATCCTCTTTAACCTCTGAACTAGAAATTATCATGAATTTACAAGGCAAATATAAATTTTAAACTTTATTTCTGAAGAAATGGACTCAATTCGAAGCTATTTTTCTTTAAGACTGAGCTATCAGTTGGTCATACCATCTAAAATAAGACTTTAATAAAAAGATTTACCTCCAATAATGTAATTGCCACAAACTTTTTAAGTGTAGTACAAAACTAAAAATATAAAAATGCCATGAATTAACCAAAATTTTCAGAATCTTGAACCAGAAGCAATTGAAATATTAACTGGATTTAAAAAACTATTCACTTTTCCTTTCTTATATAAGTATTACTTGTATTTGATGATCACAAACTCCTTATTGCCAAATTCAGACTTAAACTGAAGAAAGTAAGGAAAGCCACTAAACCATTCAGGTATGACCTAAATCAAATCCCTTATGACTATACAGTGGAAGTGACAAATAAATTCAAGGGATTAGATCTGATAGACAAAGTGCCTAAAGAACTATGGACAGAAGTTCATAACATTGTACAAGCAGCAGTGATCAAGACCATCCCCCCCAAAAAACAATAGAATGGGAAAGACTAGAGATCTCTTCAAGAAAATTAGAGATACCAAGGGAATATTTCATGCAAAGATGGGCACAATAAAGGACAGAAATGGTATGGACATAACAGAAGCAGAAGATACTAAGAAGAGGTGGCAAGAATACACAGAAGAACTATACAAAAAAGATCTTCATGACCCTGATAACTGTGATGGTGTGATCACTCACCTAGAGCCAGACATCCTGGAATGGGAAGTCAAGTGGGCCTTAGGAAGGATCATTATGAACAAACCTAGTAGAGGTGATGGAATTCCAGTTGAGCCATTTCAAATCCTAAAAGATGATGCTCTGAAAGTACTTCACTCAATATGCCATAAAATTTGTAAAACTCAGCAGTGACAACAGGACTGGAAAAGGTGAGTTTTCATTCCAATCTCAAAGAAAGGCAATGCCAAAAATGTTCAAACTATTGCACACTTACATTCATCTCACAAGCTAGCACATTAAGGCACAAAATTCTCCAAGCCACTCTTCAATAATATGTGAACCATGAAATTCCAGATGTGCAAGCTGGGTTTAGAAAAGACAAAGGAAAGAGAGATCAAATTACCAACATCTGTTGGATCATCAAAAAATCAAGATAGTTCCAGAAAAACATCTACTTCTGCTTTTTTGACTATGTCAAAGCCTTCGTGTGGTTCACAGCAAACTGTGGAAAGTTCTTAAAGTGATAAGAATACCAGACCAACTTACCTGCCTCCTGAGAAATCTGCATGCTGGTCAAGAAGCAACAGATAGAACCAGACATGGAACAACAGACTAGTTGCAAATTGGGAAAGGAGTACATCAAGACTGTATATTGTCAACATGATTATTAAATTTATATGTGAAACGCTGGGCTGGATGAAGCACAGGCTGGAATCAAGATTGCCAGGAGAAATAACAATAACTTCAGACACGCAGATGACACCACACTTATGGCAGAAAGGAAGAAAAACTAAAGATCCTCCTGATGGAAGTGAAAGAGGAGAGTGAAATAGTTGCCTTAAAACTCAACATTCAAAAAACTAAGATCATGGCAACCAGTATCATCACTTCATGGGAAATCGATGGGGAAACAATGAAAATAGTGAGAAATTCTATTTTCTTGGGCTCCAAAATCACTGCAGATGGCGACTGCAGCCATGAAATTAAAGGACACTTGCTCCTTGGAAGAAAAGCCATGACCTACGTGGACAGCATATTAAAAAGCAGAGACATTACTTTGCCAACAAAGGTCCATCTAATCAAAGCTATGGTTTTTCCAGTAGTCATGTATGGATGTGAGAGTTGGACTATAAAGAAAGTTAAGCATGGAAGAATTGATACTTTTGAACTGTAGTGTTGGAGAAGATTCTTGAGAGTCCTTGAACTGTAAGGATATCAAACCAGTCAATCCTAAAGGAAATCAATCCCAAATATTCATTGTAAGTATTGGTACTGAAGCTGAAATTCCAACACTTTGGCCACAAGGTGGGAAGAACTGACTCACAGGAAAAGACCCTGATGGTGCGAAAGATTGAAGGCATGACAAGAAGGGGACAACAGAGGATAAGAATGTTGGATGGCATCACTGACTCAAAGGACATGAGTTTGAGCAAGCCCAGAAAATTGGTGATAGACAGGGAAGCCTGGTGTGCTGTAGTCCATGGGGTCGCAAAGAGTCAGAAACTACTGAGCGGCTGAACTGAACTTGGTAATGTGATTTAACATATTTTGGTAACTCTCTTTGTTTTTTTAGTTTAAGCTTGAAGTCATCTTTTAATTTGGAAATTCATTTTGTTTCCAAATTTCTCCCTAAGGGTTAATTAGCACATTGATGCTGCTGCTAAGTCACTTCAGTTGTGTCTGACTCCGTGAGACCCTTTAGACGACAGCCCACCAGGCTTCTCTGTCTCTGGGATTCTCCAGGCAAGAATCCTAGAGTGGGTTTTCATTTCCTTCTCCAATGCATGCGTGCATGCATGCCAAGTCACTTCAGTCATGTCCGACTCTGTGTTACCCTATTGACAGCAGCCCACCAGGCTCCTGTATCCACAGGATTCTCTAGGCAAGAATCCTGGAGGGGTTGCCATTTCCTTCTCCATATAATTAGCACATTAGTAAATGTTTTTGTGTATTCTTTGAATTTGTAAATATGAATTTGAAAATGGGCTTTGCTTACCATTCCTTTGAGTAAATCAATGGCTAACTAAGCAGAAGGCTGGGATCTACTGTATATCAAACTTGTTCTAATAAACTCAAGCAGGCTAGTTTCAGAGACTGCAGTCTTAATCATCATGCTATCAGACTCTTTTAATACATGTTAATGGAATTCACTTTTATTTTTTTAATTTTTGATTTGTTGTTGTTGTTAGCTGTAGTGATTTCACATAGAACCATAAAAAATGTAAATATACATAGATAGAAATAATGATAACATCTCTTTCTGAAGCAGGGTGGAGGCACTGGTATCTGAGTATGTGACCTTCTCTTGCATTTACTTACTCTTCTTGTTGTTCATTGTCCAGCCACTCAGTCGTGTTTGATTCTTTGTGACCCCATGGACTGTAGCACTCCAGGCTTCCCTGCCCTTCATCATCTCCTGGTGCTTGCTCAACTCATATCCATCGAGTCTGTGATGCCATCCAACCATCTCATCCTCTGTTGTCCCCTTCTCCTTCCTTCAATCTTTCCCAGCATCAGGGTCTTTTCTAATGAATTGGGTCTTTGCATCAGGTGGCCAACGTACTGCAACTCCAGTTTCAGCCTCAGTGCTTCCAGTCAACATTCAGGGTTAATTTCCTTTAGGATTGCCTAGTTTGATCTCCTTGATGTCCAAGGGGACTCATGAGTTTTCTAAGTTCAAAATCATCAATTATTTGGTGCTCAGCACATTTTATCGTCCAGCTTTCACATCCACACATGACTACTGGACAAACCATAGCTTGGCTATATGGACCTTTGTAGGCAAAGTATTGTCTCTGCTTTTAGTGTTGTAAAGACCATGAAGGGCAAATGTAAAATGCCACATTTTGAAAACGCTATTCAGATGAAAATAATTTTTTTGAAAAAAACACTTGAAAGAGTATCTATATGTGTATTGTTGCTGTCTTTCAATCACTAAGTCATGTCTGACTCTGCAACCCTATGGACTGAAGCATGTCAGGCTTCCCTGTCCTTCACTGTCTCCCAGAGTTTGCTCAAATCCATGTCCATTGAGTTGGTAATGCCATCCAACTATTTCATTCTCTGTGACCCCCTTCTCCTCCTTCTCTCAAACTTTCCCATCAATCTATCTATATTATATTAATTACAGCATATATCAATGATTTTTTCACCAAAACGTATGTTTAGGTCTAAGGAATGGATAGACATTGACAAGTCCACCAAATATTCTCTATTTTAAGTAGTCAGTTCTCAGTAGCATTGATAACTGATTATGAAAGAACAAGTATTCTTGTTCTTTCTATTATCAGATATTGCACCCAGTGTTTGCCAACTTGCCAAGACCTCTGTGGCATGCAAGTTTTCCATCATCTCTAAGATGTTGCTTTGGTTAAATTTCCCATTTGGTTTCTCCAGACCAGTGAGACAGTAAACATATTTAATGTTAAGGAAAATAAGAAAACAAGATAGAACTCAGTAAAACAAGAAAGTTACCAGGAAGCACCTCTATGTTCTCATGTTCTCTTTCTAACACTGATGGGCTTGTGTCCATTCTACTTCCCACTTGAGGGACCAATGGTGAAAGAAAGGTAAGTAAACTCTACTGCTGGGAAGTGTTTCAAAATGACCTTAAACTTCTCTCTTCCATCCAACATAGACCCCAGAATAAACAGAATAATTGCCATAATATTTTACCTAAGCTACTTTCCTTAGGTCATTTTCTTGACCACCTCTCAAGTTTGAAGTAAAGGTTAGTATTAGGTTGCATGTTACAATGATTAGTATTCCTCTCAGCTGTGTTTCACTCCCATCACCCTTGAAAATGGTTTCCTGTCTTCAGTCAAGAGTAAGTGAGCAGGATTAATATATGTTACTTCTGGGTAGAAGTTTCTAGAGCCTGCACATGCATCCACATCCTCTCTTTTTCTTCTTCAGCTTCCATCAGTGTTCAGAGAATGTGTAAGTCCTGAGTGAGAACAAGATCAGTGCAGAAAAATTGTGAGGAGCCTGAACATGAGTGAAGAATAAGCTTTTTTTTTTTTTTTTTTTGATGTCACCAAGATTTCAGAGTTGCTGTTACTAAACTGTAAACTAGCTCATCCAAACCAGTACAGGAAGACGGTATTATCATCTTGCTTTATGAGAAAAGAAACCCTGGGCAAATAAGATTTCATCCCTGACCATCAGAGGATACTGCTTCCTTTAATTCAGTGGTTTTCCATTTTGGTTGGCAAATCTCCATAATTTTTTAGGGAATAAACAGGACAGCATGAGTGGGAGAGGTTGCAGGTTGGAAAAAGGGAGACTTCAAGTCCATTTCAATCACATATTTTAAAATTTATTTATATTTGGTGTGCTGGGTCTTCTCTAGTTGCGGCAAGCCAGGGCTATTCTTTGTTAAGTGCTTGGGCTTCTCATTTCAGTGGTTTCTCTTGTTGTGGAGCACAGGCTCTAGGCACTCTGGCTTAGCAGTTGTGACTCAAGGGCCCTGGAACATGGGCTTAGTAGCTATGGAACATGGGCTTAGTTGCTCTGCAGCATGTGGAATACTCCCAGACCACGGATTGAACCTGTGTCCCCTGTATTGGCAGACAGATTCTTAACCACTGGACAACAAGGGTAATCCTCAACTCCTGGAGTTGTAGTGATCAGCTACACTACCCACACTCCATATATCAAGACTCTATGTAAGATCTGAATTAACCAAACTTGGTTCCTCTCAATTTATTTTAATATACCATGACTAAAAGAAGGCTGTATGAACAGAAAGGAAATAGCAGCCATATTATCTTTAAGACTCAAAAGAGTACAGATGTTTTATTAGGTTTTTAGCTGTGTCCATTAGAACAGACCTGCTCAGCAAATGCGATACTAAGTGATAATTATTTCCATGATCCAATTATAACATTTTTGTGCTTTTCATGAGGATTTTTCCACTAGGAGCATCTTCCCAAATAAAGGAAATGAATGTTATACTCTCCTTGAGAGTTGAGTTTCTCTTTATACATCAATGGTTTGTCATTTTACATTTCTTTCAACACATTAATAATTTGTCATTTTGCATTCCTCTTTACACATTAATGGTTTGTCATTTGGTCAGTAGGTTAGTCTCTTGTGAATTTGGTTAATGTGAGCTATTTCCACTAAGGTCACACTCCTTCAAGCATATGCAAATATTATAAACAGATCGTGGAATTTACAACCACATCTGAGTTTGCAGCCTGAGGCTCTGTCTAGGCAGGCAGTCAGACCCTTCATATGACAGGTATCATCTCTCCCACACACATCTGTACCTTTAACATTAGATGGCTAGGTCTATCCTTTATTTGTTAACTTTTTCTCTACTTTTAGCACAGTAAAAAGAATTGAGGAGCTTAATCAGCTCTGGTCTCATACTCAAATATAAATTTAATCAAGAGAGTAAGTATTGGACCTGGAGAATATCTGTTTTTATTTCCAGAGTACTAAGTTACACTCTAGGAGAGACTGACAGTGTCTTTGTGCCCTGAACAACTACTGGGAGTTCTCAATATCCCTAAGCTTCCAAGAAAGCAAATTTAGCATCAAGAATGCTAGTTGCCTACCTCCAAAGTTTCAACTTGCTAGAATATTTTATTAAAATTAGTATTTGAAATACTATGAGTGTTGTTATGACTTCCTGCAGCACTACACCTAAATAAACCATTCAGTTCAGTTCAGTCACTCAGTCGTGTCTGACTCTTTGCGACCCCGTGAATCGCAGCACGCCAGGCCTCCCTGTCCATCACCACCTCCTGGAGTTCACTCAGACTCACGTCCATCGAGTCCGTGATGCCATCCAGCCATCTCATCCTCGGTCATCCCCTTCTCCTCCTGCCCCCAATCCCTCCCAGCATCAGAGTCTTTTCCAATGAGTTAACTCTTCGCATGAGGTGGCCAAAGTACTGGAGCTTCAGCTTTAGCATCATTCCTTCCAAAGAAATCCCAGGGTTGATCTCCTTCAGAATGGACTGATTGGATCTCCTTGCAGTCTAAGGGACTCTCAAGAGTCTTCTCCAACATCAGAGTTCAAAAACATCAATTCTTCGGCACTCAGCCTTCTTCACAGTCCAGCTCTCACATCCACACATGACCACAGGAAAAACCACAGCCTTGACTAGACAGACCTTAGTCGGCAAAGTAATGTCTCTGCTTTTGAATATATAGGTAAGTATAAACTAGTACACATTATGGGGTGGCAATCTTTCACAGCAAAATTCCAGCCATGGAACTTTTCTGTAAAAAACATAGTTGTATGACTACTGTTTCCCCATCTCTTTCAGCTGAGTTTTCTAAAGGGGAGTTGAAATAGGAAACTTAAATGTCTCTAGTCTAAAAATGCAACCAAATCCCAAGTTCAACTTTTTCTAAATTAAAATACAAGCCATCATTTAAAAGACTTTGGAGAGGATCAACTGAACAAGTTGCAATTGAAGTTTATAAAATAAAACAAAAGCATAAATACCCTATTTTTTATAGGAAATCTTTATTATCATTTATTTAAACTGATTTCTAGACTAAAAAAATTATCACAGCAATGTATAAGAAGGAAAGACACCGTTTGGTAAATTTGTACTGAAATAGATTTGGGATTTTTAAAAAATATCTTTATTTTCCAATTAGGCTTCTTTTTTTCTCAAATATGCTGAAGTTGGAGAGACCTTTGAGATGATGCTGTATAAAATATTTCTCTAAGAGGGCATGTTTTTTCACTGTTACCCATATCCTTAGCTGGTAGACAAGTAGCACTAGATTTTATCTAAAAAAATCAAGACAACAAACCATAATGAAATCACTTGTCCAGCTTTTTCCTGGATTATGACTTTTTAATGCTTTTAAATTCTATTTTTTCAGTTCTCTGTTATATGATGAAAACGAGGTGTTTTCTTTTCTTTCTTTCTTTTTTTTTTTTTTTTTTTTGCCTCTGAGATCTTTTATTGTCACTTTGGCTGAGTTTCACAGTGACCTATGGCCTTGCTGTATTTTACTATATTTATTTAAAAAAAAAGAAAACAAATTTAAAATATAATTTAATTCACAGTAAGTAAAGGGCAAAACACATAAACAAGTTTGTGAACAGCATAAGCTAATTACTAGAAAATATGTTGATGTATGACAAAACCAATACAATTTTTTTTTTTTTTACTTTATTTTACTTTACAATACTGTATTGGTTTTGCCATACACACCAAGGAAACCAGAATTGAAAGAGACACGTGTACCCCAATGTTCATCACAGCACTGTTTATAATAGCCAGGACATGGAAGCAACCTAGATGTTCATCAGCAGATGAATGGATAAGAAAGCTGCAGTACATATACACAATGGAGTATTACTCAGCCATTAAAAAGAATACATTTAAATCAGTTCTAATGAGGTGGATGAAACTGGAGCCAATTATACAGAGTGAAGTAAGCCAGAAAGAAAATACCAATACAGTATACTAAGACATATATATGGAATTTAGAAAGATTCTAACAATAACCTTCTATGCGAGACAGCAAGAGACACAGATGTATAGAACAGTCTTTTGGACTCTGAGGCAGAGGGAGAGGGAGAGGGTGGGATGATTTGGGAGAATGGCACTGAAACATGTATAATATCATATAAGAAACAAATTGCCAGTCTAGGTTCGATGCAGGGTACAGGATGCTTGGGGCTGGTGCACTGGGATGACCCAGACAGACATATGGGGAGGGAGGTGGGAGGGGGGTTCAAGATTGGGAACACGTGTACACTCATGGTGGATTCATGTTGATGTATGGAAAAGGAGTTTTAATTGCCCCAGTCAATTAAGATTTTCCAAATTTATTTCTCTTTTTTAATGTTAGCTATTCATTTTTAAGACAAATCTTAATCAAAAAAGTGAAATATATACCACAAAATTAGAATACACACACACATATGCATTTACAGCTCTAACATATTCTGCTTATGGGGTAGTTCTTAAAAGGATATAGAAAACCATAATCTATTTAAATCTTTCTTTAAAACTTGAAAATAATCCCATTTTTTTCCATTGTTTTGAATTCACCTATATCTCTATTTTAAGTCATTTGACTTGTACTTGACCCTTGAATCCTGATGTTGGGAAAGATTGAAGCCAAAAGGAGAAGAGGGCAGCAGGGATGCTTGGATGGCATCATTGACTCGATGGACATGAGTTTGAGCAAACTCAGGGAGATGGTGAAAGACAGGGAAGCCTGGCATACTGCAGTCCATGGGGTTGCAAAGTGTCAGACATGACTTAGCAACTGAACAATAACAAATTTGACTCTTGGACCCAGATTTTCCCATTTTTCTGATATGGACTGTTCCATTGACTTTAATTATATTACTTATATCTTAGTTAGAAAGGTAGATTCTTCTTTTCTCATTGAAGGATAGAATAAACTTTGCATACAAAATATGGCATATTTCAGTAGTGTTTTTCCAAATATGAATTGGAAATGGAACAAGCTCTTTGTATAACTCTCTGATGAGAATTGCAGCCTGTAAGGCAGTACACTGCAATCCTCTATTTTCAAAAGAGAACAAGAATGATTGCATTTGCAAGTCAATGAAGAGAGTGACATGGGAAATTCTTTGTTATTAATGTTCTGCTAGATAGCCCTTTGCCTTAAAGGAGGAAAGTTTCAGGAAAATTGAAACAGTAAAAATGCTACTCAGAAGAATGACTATTTCATCCAAAAGTTGCTCAGGAATGTATTTATTTGTAGAGCCCAGGGATATGTGAAAAAATGCACACTCCTTCTAATAGGAAAAAAAAAAAAATCAAATACTCCAAACCATGTGCAAAAAGTATGTTTCCCTCTGTATATAATAATCTTTTGGTTTTATCAGGCTGTATTTGATAGCTTTCATGATTAGACTTAGTTACCCACATTTCACTGGTATAAATAAGCATGTATGACCACAGAAGTCCCCTTAGTTCTTGTTCACAAGAATTACAGGTGAGAAGAACACCGTGCACTTGGATGTCTGGCAGAGGAAGAAGATGAATGCTTCCACCTCAAACATTTCAAAAGCTTTAAATAAAAGGTCTCAGAAATATGTATTTGTAGTCTCAGACATTGGATATTTATATAACTTTTAACAAAATAAAATTCTGAAAGAGTTTATGTTCAGAACATTTAAACTTCTCATTGGAGCTTCTTGAAGTCTTGGGGAAAGATTCACATTCAATGTACATGTTGCTCAATCATCAAGTTGTGTCCAACTCTTCGCGACCCCATGAACTACAGCATGCTAGGCTTCCATATCCCTTCAGTATCTCCCAGAGTTTGCACGAGTTCATGTCCATTGAATCAGTGATGCCATCCAATCATCTCATCCTTTGTCATTGTCTTCTCCTTCTGCCTTAATCTCCCAGCATCAGGGTCTTTTCCAGTGCATCAACTCTTCACATCAGGAGATGCAGCTTCCAGATCAATCTTTCCAAAGAGTGTTCTGGGTTGATTTCTTTTGAGATTGACTGATTTGATCTGCTTGCTTTCCAAGGGACTCTGAAGAGTCATCTCAATTTGAAAGTATCAATTCTTTGATGCTCTGCCATCTTTATTGTCCAGCTCTCACATATGTACAAGACTACTGAATAGACCAAAGCCTTGAACCTGGAATGTTAGGTTCATGAATCAAGGTAAGTTTGACATGGTCAAGCAGGAGATGGGAAGAGTAAACATCAAGATCCTAAGAATCAGTGAACTGGAATGGACAGGAATAGGTGAATTTAAATAAAATGGCCATTATATCTACTACTGTGGGCAAGAATTGCATAGAAGAAATTGAGTTGCCCTCATAATCAACAAGAGTTCAAAATGCAGTACTTGGATGCAACCTTAAGAATGACAGAATGACCTCAATTCTTTTCAAATGCAAACCATTCAACATCACAGTAATCCAAGTCTATGTCCCAACCACCAATGCTGAAGAAGCTGAAGTTAACCAGTTCTATGAAGACCTAGAAAACTTCCTAGGACTAACACCAAAAATAGATGCCCTATTCACCATAGGGGATATGAATGCAAAAGTGGGAAGTCAAGATTCCTGGAGTAACCAGAAAGTTTGGCCTTGGAGTACAAAATGAAGCAGGGCAAAGACTAATAGAATTCTGCAAAGAGACTGCACTAGTCACAGAAAACACCCTTTTTCAACAACACAAGAGATGACGTTACACATGGGCGTAACCAAATGGTCAATATATTTAAAAAAAACAATTGTTCTTGATTATATTATTTGTAGCTGAAGATGGAGGAGCTGTATACAGTCAGCCAAAACAAGACCTGGAGCTGACTGTGGCTTAGATCATCAGCTCCTCATGGGAAAATTCAGTCTTAATGTAAATATGATTGGTCTATTTCAACAGAAAATATAAACTATCCTTTTTAAAAGACTCTTTTTTTTTTTTTTTTGCTTTTTACACATAGCCAGTATTCCTAAAATTTTCACACTTGCAAGTATGAAGTGATTAAAAGTTTTTTTTGACAATTGTCATTTCCACAGTGTTATGATGTGTATTGAGTCCTTCCTACTTGCAAGTCTGTTTAGTTGGACTGACCTTTGGCCCAAGACAATCTGTGCATACATATAAATATAGAATATGTCATTGACCTAGATGGGGAAGGATTTCTTAAGTATAAATTGAGTGAAATAAGCCACTTGTAGTAAGACAGATTCTGCATGATTCCATTTATATGAAGTAGCAAACATAGTCAAATTCATAGACATCAAGTGTGAAATGCTGGTTCTAGGAGCTAAGGGGAAAGAAGAAGATGACTTATTAATCAAATCAAAAGTTACAGTTTCAGCTCAGCAAGATGAATATGTTTACAGATCTGTTGCAACTATACTGTACCATACACTTAAAATGTATTTATGATAGAACATCTCATGCTGTGTTTTAACACACAACAAAATAAAACTAAAAAAAACAATATTTCAAAAGCCAAAGACAATACAGAATACTAATATATGAGGCTATAATAGAATTAAAGATTTCTATTTAGTAAAGCCTATCACAAAATTAATAGAAAGATAACATTAAGAAGATATTCCACTGTGTTTAAAACTGAAAAATGATTAATGTCTATAATATACAAAGACTTTTGCATATCATTAAGAAGAGGACAACTCAAGAGAAAAACTGGTAAATGGTATAAATAGGCAATTTAAAAAAGGAAAATTTACATGAAAACGATATTTGAATTAGAATTCAGACATACAAATTAAAATTAAAAGATAAAATAATTTTCTACTAGACTGGCAAAAAAAAAAAAAAAAGAAAGTAAAACATGTAATTGTTGGTGAATAATGGGAATAGGGTCCCTAATGTGTTGGTGGCTGGAAGGAGAGCAGAGAACAGCTATTTTGAGATTAAGCTAGCAGCACTTAGGCAAGTGACATACAGGCATATTTATTATCTAGCTAAATAGCACAAACAAAGCCCTATAGTGTTCCAAAGGGAATATGTACAAATATGCTCACTGAAAATTCTTTGTCATGTAAGGATTTGGAGGTGATGTCATTTTCCATTATTGTAAGCTGGATACATACTGTGATCTACTTTCCAGTAATTTGAAAAAGTATTAGATATAACAACAGAGAGTTTTAAAACAAGACTTCTCTATAAAAATGAGATGTTAAAAATGTGGAATTTAATGCATTCCCATTAAATATAAATACACACTTTGTAAGAATATACCTAGATGTATATATAATTGTTGGTTGTTGTTTTTAGTCACTAAGTTCTGTCTGACTCTTTTAAGACCCCATGGACTGTAGCCCATCAGGCTCCTCTGTTCATGGGATTTCCTAGGCATGAATACTGGAATGGGTTGGCATTCCCTTTCTGGGGGATCTTCCTGACCCAATGATAAAATCCTCGTCTCCTCCATTTGCAGGTGGATTCTGAGAGAGCTAATTCTTAGGTAGGTTGATAAGGAGACCAGGCCCCTTGAGGAAGAGGAAAGGACAAACTTTTTTTCTATATTCCTTCATCTTAGTCACATAAGACTTTTTTTCTTAAGCTCTGAGTTGTTATGGGAACAATCTATTTTGCCGGAATTAAACTTCTTTAAGCCCAGAGTCAATGATTGCACAACAAAACAACTTATCTTGTTCAAGGGTATATTTTTCCTTAAACTCTGTACTAATAATTATATAACAGCAATGTGTCTTGCTTGAGGACATGTTTCTCCTTCTTAAGAACCTCTGACTAACCCTGCTATCTTAAGATGTGTGTTGTGGGAGTGGGTCTGGTAAGACCTTTCTATTGTTAGTAATCAATTGAAAAAGCATATAAGACCTTTGTAAGAGTAGCAAGTGGGGCACTCTCTGCCCTCTTCTGATGTCAATGTCAGAAGCTTTCTCTGTCCCTTTTTCACTGTGATAAAGCTTTTGCTACATAAAACTCTGAGTGACTGAAGTCATGTCTTTGGTTCTGAAGCAAAATTCTCTCCTTTGCAGATCATGAATCCAACAATCTTCACCATAAGCTGTCAATTCTGTACCACTGAGCCACCAGGGAAGCCCTGAATATACAATTAACACAAGATAAACGTGGCCTATTATAATAGGAAAAGAACTGAGTGTAATAGATGGGAATGAAGGGGAATAGATGAAATTAAATAATAGAGGAACTGTACAAATTCCAACAATTATAAATTGACATAGTTGAAGTAAAAAATAAAAGACAAAATTGAACATGTACCAAAATCTTTAATACAGAAATTTAGGACTACATGTTCAGTTCCTATGATTGCCTTCTTTTAATCTATATTACAATATAATTCTGCTATGTTAAGTTTTCTATGTATTTTATATTTTGATTGCTATTATAAATAGGATTTATGTTCATTATGCTAGCTTGCCAAAAACACCATATGTAGAAAACAATTTATTCTCTCTTTAAGGATATTTTAATCAAAAGTATAAAGAATTGCCTTGTTAATCTTAAGAATGATCATATAATTTTCCTGGATTTTGCAGGCAAACAAACATTTCTTCTGTAGGAAACAATAACTTGTGTTCTTATTTTCTTTGTAACTGAATCATTTTTGAAATGTCAGAGCTGTTTTGAGCAAGCCATTGCCATCTTGTTACTTGTTCTCATTTTCAATATTTATTTATTTTTCTTTATAACTGAATTGTTAGGACATAAAAGCCATTTTAAACAAAAGTGGTCATTTCTGCCATTAGTATTTTGTTATTCTGTCAGTTTTACATATGATTTTTGCTTTAATGTGAGATAGATACTATTTGTCATATTATAAAAGTTTCCTTTCATTCTTAGTTTATTCGTAGATTTTCCTTGTTTGTATTATTTTCTTAACATTAATTTGCTATTATAAAAAGACCTAAGAAAACGTAGGAACTACACTAATGGTGTAGTGGTTTACGTGGTAAAGAATCTGCCTGCAATGCAGGACACCTCACTTCGATCCCTGGGTCAGGAAGATTCCCTGGAGAAGGAAATGGCAACCCACTCCAGTATTCTTGCTTGGGAAATATCATGGACATAGGAGCCTGGCAAGCTTTGGTCTAAGGAGTAGCAAAGAGTCCAACAAGACTGAGAGATGGATAGATATATTTTTAATTTAAAAATCCCCCAAATTATGAATACTATTATATAAATTGGACTATTATACAGCACCTTCAATCATGGGTAAGATTTGTGGGTTCCCCTAGCTTGACTAAGGATATATAGTATATTTGTTTTCTATTACTGGGTCATAAATTATTAAAACAAATGTGTTCAAGTAGCACACATCTATGATTTCACATTTTCTGGGGATCAGAAATCCAAAGATGATAGAGCTGGATCAGCTCAGGTTCTCACGATGGGACTGAAATCCAGATCTTGGTCAGGGATATGGTTCTTAATGAGGATTCAGGGTATTCTAAGCTCAACGGTGGTTGACAGATCTCATTTGCATCCTGTTGGAGAATTAGGATTCCTATTTTCCTGTTAGCTATTCTTCAGGGACCTTTTCAGCAACTGGAGATTGTTCCTTGGCCTGTGTCTGAAAGGCATCTCAAAATATGAATGGTACTCTCCTCCAGACCACCCAATGCATGTTTCTCTGAGTTTCTCTCCTGTAACCAGCTGAAGAAAACTTATGCTTTTATAGTATTCACATAGATCTGGCCTACCAAAGCAATCTATTTTATTTATTTATGGCCACATCACATGCCATTCAGGATCTTAGTTCTCCAACGGAGTACCAAGCCTGCATCCTCTCAGTGAGAACAGAGACCTAACAACTGAACAACCAAGGAATTCTGACAATCTCCTTATTTTAATGTCAACTAACTATGGATCTTAATTACATCTGCAAAATCCCTTTACAATAGTGCTTAGCTAAACTTTTAACTAAATATCTAGCAGAAGAAGTGTGAACAGAAAGGGGTTGAGAATTGGTGTGAGGAGGGGCACCACCCTAAAATTCTATCACAAAAGCATTGCTAGAATTCCATATCCATTGAGTGAGGATCCTGTCATGGGTGAAATGCTCCCTTTGTTATTCATGTAGAGAATTTTGTACATTCTTTGTCTTTTCATATAACTCTTTGAGATGCCATGGACTGCAGTCCTCCAGGCTCCTCTGTACATGTGATTTCCCAGGCAAGAATATTGGAGTGGGTTGCCATTTCCTCCTTCAGGGGATTTTACTGACCCTGGGATTGAACCACCTCTCCTGCATTGGCTGGAAGATTCTTTACCACTGAGCCACCTGGTGCAGAGACACTGCAAGAAGTCACTTGACTGGGTAATTTTTAAGATTGTCATGACCAGTTCTTTCTCATATTTTTTTCTGTAAGATATTCTTTCCTCTACTCATTGTTAGTGATATTAATATCTGGCACTGTTTAGAATGGCTTTTGCCAGGCTTATTTAAAGTTTCCGTTACTATAATATTTTCTTTAATTGAATCACTACATCTAGCCCATGATGAAAGGGAAATGAATTAAACTCTACCTGGGGATGAGTTGGAAAAGAGAGAGTGTAGCTACATGAAATATTTATAGTTCTCCTGCAAAGAAGATCTGTCCTTGTTTCTGGTTACTTATTTATATCAACATGGACTTGTGAATATTTATTTTATACTTTGGGTTCTAATCTGATTTTTTATATTTATTTTGTGGCTCAAATTTTTGCAGCTTTGGCCATTAGGAGTTCTTTCAGAATCAGTGTCCAGACAGAATGGGACTCTGGGAATTGAGATCTCTGTAGTCTCACTTGAGGCCACATTCAAGAGGCCTCCATGCTTTGTTTAATGCTCTGCTGTCACCATCTTAACATCTTAATCATTTTACTTTAAAATCTGTGTTCTTTAATTGAAATCTGATGGTACAGTGATGTGCTGGACTCTTGGAGACTTCACTCACACAGAGTTACTCTTCCTGACTCCTCTTCCTTGGGGCACTGTCCATGCCTGTTCCCACATCCTTTGAATCTATGGGCATGATCTGGCTTTCTTCTCTCCCTAGGGGACCAGAGCTAACTGATGGCTTGCTGGTGGACCTGGTGACCTAGGTCCATTTGGCATGAGAAGGTCTGCTTTCTGCCATCACTCTTTGCCCAGGACTGAAAACGGAGATTCCAAGTTATGTACTTGTGCCCTGGAAGTCTCAGTGGGGCACGATCATCTCCGCTGGTAGCAACTGTCTCTCCGGTTGGCAGCCAGCTGGAGACTGTGTCCTGACAGGGTCTAGTCTCTAGCTTCTAGCCCAACCCCAAAGCAGGAAACCAGCTAGTGTGTCCCAGGGCAGAGGCTAAGATCCCTGGGAATTGTTTCTGCTGTAGGTCAAGACAATGGGCTCTTCGGGGGTGGGGGGGGGGGGGGGGAAATGACCAGCTCAACTTTTTGCCTGTCCACATGCATCTGGGCTGCAGCCTGTCCATCCAGGAGCTGAGGCTGGCAGGACGTGGAATACTTCAGCTCTCAAGTCCTTAGTCAAGGGACTTAAGGAGCTCTCAGAAGCCTGTGAGAGTCTTATTGGCCCAGGAATAATTCTGCTTCCTTAGAGTGCACCCTCTTAGCAAGTTCCATGTCTGGAAGAACATTTCCTTCCTTGCCCAACCATCCTGATCTGGCTTCTATTTGTCTCTTCGGGCCTGCTGGAGTCACCCTTGGGAATAAGCTACAAAACATAAATTGTACAATTTTTGTAATTCTATATACAGGTTAGATGCTCTAATGTTTGCTTTTAAAGTGATCATTACACAATATAAAGATGAACAGTAAAATGCATACAAAAGTTTAAAATTTAAAATTTTCATTTCTTAGTACAACATTGAATAATGTCTTATTATAATATAGAGTTGGAACATAAAGAAGGCTGAGTACCAAAAAACTGATATCTTTGAATTGTGCTGAAGATTCCCGAGAGTCCCTTGCACAGCAAGGAGATCAAACGAGTCCATCCTAAAGGAAATTAACCCTGAATATACATCATGAGAAACGCTGGACTGGAAGAAACACAAGCTGGAATCAAGATTGCCAGGAGAATTATCAATAACCTCAGATATGCATATGACACCACCCTTATGGCAGAAGTGAAGAAGAACTAAAAAGCCTCTTGATGAAAGTGAAAGAGGAGAGTGAAAAAGTTGGCTTAAAGCTCAACATTCAGAAAACGAAGATCATGGCATCCGGTCCCATCACTTCATGGGAAATAGATGGGGAAACAGTGGAAACAGTGTCAGACTTTATTTTTGGGGGCTCCAAAATCACTGCAGATGGTGACTGCAGCCATGAAATTAAAAGACACTTACTCCTTGGAAGAAAGGTTATGACCAACCTAGATAGCATATTCAAAAGCAGAGACATTACTTTGCCGACAAAGGTCCATCTAGTCAAGGCTATGGTTTTCCCAGTAGTCATATATGGATGTGAGAGTTGGACTGTGAAGAAGGCTGAGTGCAGAAGAATTGATGCTTTTGAACTGAGGTGTTGGAGAAGACTCTTGAGAGTCCCTTGGACTGCAAGGAGATCCAACCAGTCCATTCTGAAGGAGATCAACCCTGGGATTTCTTTGGAAGGAATGATGCTAAAGCTGAAACTCCAGTACTTTGGCCACCTCATGCAAAGAGTTGACTCATTGGAAAAGACTCTGATGCTGGGAGAGATTGGGGGCAGGAGGAGAAGGGGACGACAGAGGATGAGATGGCTGGATGGCATCACTGACTCGATGGACATGAGTCTGAGTGAACTCCGGGAGTTGGTGATGGACAGGGAGGCCTGGTGTGCTGCAATTCATGGGGTTGCAAAGAGTTGGACACGACTGAGGGACTGAACTGAACCGATTCACTGGAAGGACTGATGCTGAAGCTGAAGCTCTAATACTCTGGCCACCTAATGCGAAGAGCCAACTCATTGGAACACATGCTGATGCTGGGAAAGATGGAGGGTAGGAGAATGGGCAACTGAGGATGACAGAGGATGAGATGGTTGGATGGCATTACCGACTCAATGGACAACAGTTTGAGTAAACTACTGGAGATAGTGAAGGACAAGAATACCTGGAATGCTGCAGTTCATGGAGTCATAAAGAGTCAAACAAGATGTAACAACTGAACAACAACAACAACATACCATAGTCTCACAAATAACAGTGATTTATCTGACAGTTCTGGAAGCTGGAAAGTCCAAGATCAAGGCACTGTTAGATTCAGTGTCTGGTGAGAACCCCCTTCCTCGGTCAGAGATAGTAGGCTTTTCACTGTGTCCTCACATTGCAGAAGGTAGGAGAGCTTTCTGCTGCTTTTATAAGGCACTAATCCCAATCATGAGGGCCCATCTTCTTAATCTAATCACCTTCAAATGGCCCCACCTCCAAATTACTCATGTTGGGGATTAGGTTTCAAAATATAAATTGGGGGGGGGGGGCACAATTAGTCTATTGCATACTGTTAATAAAAAAAAAAACATACCTATTTGAAAGAGAAACTTCATGGAAAGGAAAAAATATATAATTTTTTTATTAAAAAAATGTTTTGTTTTTCTTGAACAAGATTCCTCCATGTTTAACATGGACACCTGCAATTTATGGGAATCCACAAATCACACAGTAGGCTCTGTGTCATTTTAAAATATCCCCATTCCTCTACCTTTATTTTTTTTCTTTCCTTTGGTACTTTACATTCTGACATTGATGTATGCTCTTAACTTTTCTTGTTCATCCCCTGCTACCTGGTTATATCTTTTTTGTAGAAAAATTGTTTATCCTGCCTTGATTTTTAGAGTTATATTCTTGGTAGGATTCTATTTTTAGGCTAAAATTAATGAAGAGGCATACCATTTGACAGTCAATTAGCTGTATGTAATAGGATGTGTACTTAGAAATGCTTAATTAATGGAGGTTTCATTTTCTTAAAGTGAACATAATTTTCAGATTATCTTCTCTGAGAGGTTCCATGGTTTTGAGGCTCAAAGTCAGCTCTTCTGTGAATCTTTTTATCTTCTCATCCCTGTCTCCAGCACCCAACCATTCTTTTCTGTTTGTTTACATTTTTATTGGACAACAGGTGATTTATAAGCTGTGCTACTTTCTGCTGTAATGCAAAGTGAAATAGTTATGTTCATACATATACCCAGTCTTTTTTAGATTATTTTCCCACATAAGCCATGGCAAAGTATTGAGTAGAGTTCCCTGTGCCATATAGTAGGTCTTTATTAGCATCCAACCATTCTTCAACAATATTTAAACCTTAAGAAAAGGGTGAACTTTCTTTTGACATGTCTCTCATTTTATCAGCAGATTTCTCTTCAGGGGCCATAAACCAGGGTCGGTCTGTAGCCTAACTGAATTGGAGCTGCAGAAATGTTTACTAGTTTCAGCCTGCATTGTGAGAGGTAAGCCCTGATAGCAAGAAGAAACACAGAGGAGACACAGGGAAGAGGCAGAGGGCAGGTGGGGACAGCACGCATTGAAATAGGTAACAGACTCAGTGGAGGCTCAGAGCATCTGAGGACTCAAGGAAGCTGGAAGCAAGACCTTCCATGTGAGAAATCTTTTGCGTTCTCTCTCTTTCCATCCAGCTTTTACTGCTTATTATGCATTCTTGATTTTTAGTCTCAGAGCAGAGATGTCTTTGTTCAATGATTAATAGAGACAGAAGCAATCATCTTTGCCTTATAAATATGGTTGCTTTTCTCTTTCTTACTTACTTCACCCTGTATAATAGGCTCTAGGGTCATCCACCTTATTAGAACTGATTCAAATATGTTCCCTTTATGGCTGGGTAATATTCCATTGCATATATGTACCACAATTTCTATATCCATTCAACTGTTGATGGACATCTTGGTAACTTCTATGTCCTAGCTATTGTAAATAGTGCTACAATGGATATTGGGGTGCATGTGTCTTTTTCAATTTTGTTTTTATTAGGATATGATTTTATTAGGTCATATGATAGTTTTATCCCTAGTTTTTAAAAGAATCTCCATAGTGTTCTCCACAATGGAGATGCAGACATAGAGAACAGACTTTGGACACAGAGGGGGAAGGAAAGGGTGAGGTGAATTGAGAGAGTAATATTGAAATATATACATTACCATATATAAAATAGTCAGCGGGAATTTGCTGTATGATGCAGGGAGCTAAAACCTGGTGCTCTGTGACAACCTAGTCCGGTGGGATGGGGAGGGAGGTGGGAGGGAGGTTCAAGAGGGAGGGACATATGTACAACTCTGGCTATTCATGTGGAAGTATGGTACCAACCAACAGAGTATTGTAAGGCAATTGTCCTCTAGTTAAAAGTAAATACATTTTTAAAATGTTAAAAAATAAATGTAGCTGCTTTTTCTTTTTTCTTTTTTTTTTTTTTGGTCTCTAAACTTTTGAATGAGAATTCCAAAGAAGACCTTTATTCATGGAATGACATTTGCAGGATTTGTAGCATTCATTATTGCTAGACTGCAGTGTTATTATTGACTAGGCCTAAGAACATGCCTATCACATGCTTATATAACTGTGGGTTCATGGGACAGGGTGGTGAGCTGTAGCAGAGAAAGCAAAAAATGAAATCTGTAACTTTATCAGAGGGGTTGACAAGGGTGAGAGTGTGTTCTCACAAATAATTTTTTCTAATACACTATTGATTGAATTTTGTGAGCTTCAGCTGTTAATTGCATGTTTTAAGCATTAGATGTTTAGTTGTATTACATTCTCTTTATCTCATTCAGCCTTCTCTTTGATCTGTTTTAATTATTATATGAAACGTATTACTATTTAAATTATCACTTATTATTATTTCTCTTTTTCAAGTCACCTGTCACAGTTGTCTTACACGACAGCTTTTTTCACAGAGTATGCAAAGATATATTTTGAAGGCAACACAATGAAAATATATAATAAAATTATATTCAGTTATCTCTTTAAATGCTTTATAACCCATGTCCTTCTTATCACATCTTGAGCACAACATTCTCTATTGCTTTATATTTCAAACTGCTTTCATCAGTCTTATAATGTGTTTTCAATTTTGACTCTCTCTTTTTAAATGAGGAGAGTTCTGACCCTAACAGATTTGGTATGTTTCCACTGTCTCTGCATGACAGCATTTAAAATCTACTTCAGGTTAAAACAATTAGAAGGCTAGCAAAATATTGCACACCTGGGGAGAGTGGTTGGGGAGCCCAGAGGAAGTGCTTGATATGGAGCAAGGAGGAGCACATCTTCATAGGAGGACTGCTGCAAACCTCATGTGGAGACTGGAGATCACAGACCACAGACCAAGGACAGAGGCATCCTGGCAAGGATGCCATGGAAGGAGGAAACCTGGCAGAAAGAACATGGGCAGGATGGAGGCAGCCTGGCAGAAGTGGCAGAAGCCAAGCAGGTAAAAAAGAGATTGGGGTGGGGGCAGGGAGCTTGAACTGAGTGTGGTGAAGAAGTGAAAGTGGACATAGGCTGTTGGCTGCATACAGTAGAATTTATCTTTTAATGTATATTAAGCAAATGGGAGTCAAGTATCTCTCACTTTCAGAAAAGGGAGTTTAAAATATGGGAAATGGAACTTGCTAGTCACCTAGAGCTTCAGCATCAGTTCTTCCAATGGATATTCAGGACTGATTTCTTCCAGGATGGACAAGTTGGATCACCTTGCTGTCCAAGGGACTCTCAAGAGTCTTCTCCAACACCACAGTTCAAAGGCATCAATTCTTCAGTGTTCAACTTTCTTTATAGTCCAATTCTCACATCCATACATAACTACTGGGAAAACCATAGCTTTGACGAGATGGACCTTTGTTGGTCCATTTAATATGCTGCCTAGGTTGGTCATAACTTTTCTTCCAAGGAGCAAGTGTGTTTTAATTTCATGGCTGCAGTCACCATCTGCAGTGATTTTGGAGCCCCCCAAAATAAAGTCTGTCACTGTTTCCATTGTTTCACTATCTATTTATCATGAAATGATGGGACCAGATGCCATGATCTTAGTTTTCTAAATGTTGAGTTTTAAGCCAACTTTTTCATTCTCTTAGTGATACTGAAAAGACTGTAACTTGATGAGTGCAATATCAAATTGCTTCAAAAAGATTCAGTTCAGTCACTGATTCGTGTCTGATTCTTTGTGACCCCATGGACTGCAACATGCCAGGCTTCACTGTCTGTCACCAACTCCCGAGCTTACTCAAACTCATATCTATCTACTCGGTGATGCTATCCAACCATCTTATCCTTTGTCATCCCCTTCTCCTCCTGCTTTCAATCTTTCCCAGCATCAGAGTCTTTTCAAATGAGTTGATTCTTTGCATCAGGTAGCCAAAGTATTGGAGTTTCAACTTCAGCATCAGTCCTTCCAATGAATATTCAGGACTGAGGATGAGGTGTTTGCATGTGTGAGAGGGATGTTAAATTAAATGGGTTAATTTAAAATTCAATCAACTGGTCCACTGGGTAAAATAATGAATTAACCACTTCTTTTTCCTGAATTAGTAATTTACTGAAAATACAGATACAATCTAATCTTTTAAAAATAGTCTTTTCTCTTGAGACACAAGGGAAAAGGGAAGAGGTATGTCCTTACTTTAGCAAAATCTTAATAAATTCTTCTCCAATACTAAACATAATCACCAAAAATATACTAAATTTGAAATTCTGTGAAATGTCTACCTAATGTAATACTAATGTTTTATAATTGTTTCTTGTTCCTTCATATGGTGTTCATTTATTAACTGATTTTCTTAAGTCACATTAGTTTGTTTAATAAAGTTTATAACCAGAAATAAACTATAAAATATCTTTTAAATAATTGATTACAATGATTACAGTAACAATTATAAAGATAATGAAACCCTTTCCATGTTGACAAACAATTGTTATTTAATAAATATCATTTCTAAATGAATCTATATAAAACTAAAGGCAGTTCTTATACTCTTGAATAATAAAGCATGAATATAGGACCTTAAACTTTTTATTGATGTAAAGATACACTCAGAGACATATAACTATACTAAGTATGAAATTGTAAATGCAAACAGAATGGGGGCTTCCCAGCTGGCGCAACTCTTAAACAATCCACCTGCCAATGTAGGAGACACAAGAGGCCACCGTACAATCCTTGGGTTGGGATGATCCCCTGGAGTAGGAAATGGCAACCCACTCCAGTATTCTTGCCTGGAAAATCCCACGAAGAGAAGGGCCTAGTGGGCTATAGTCTGTGGGATACCAAAGAGTTTGAAAGGACTGAGTACACAGAATTTGTCTCCTTAAAGTCTTGTCTAGTAATTTTATCCAGTCACTCTCTATCTCCTAACCCTCAAAGATACTTACTATTGTTACTTCTAACAAAATGTTATTATATAGCATAATTTTAAATCCATCACTCAAATAAAACTTGTATTATTGAATTTCCCAATAATAGCACACTACCACTGGTTTGTAAATCCTAATATTTATAGACTGGTACTCAAGGTTCAATGACTGGTCTACAGACATGACTTATTTTTAGCTATCCTGTATCTGGACACTTAACCAGTAACTTTACTTTCTGTCTGCAGTTTGCTTGTGAGCCCATCCACCTTCTACCTCTTCATGTTTCTACAATCAGAATGATGTGAAAATTTTCAAAAAAATAGCCAAGAATAAAAAAAGGAGAAAAAATATGTCTTTATGTACTTTTAAGTCTATGAAATACTGTAGATAGAGATGAAGAGAGAATTTTTTTTATTTTTCTTAGCTCTAAGAAGAAAGATCCGATATTCAGTAGATGAGGAACATTGGCATTTACAACCATCAGTAATACACTAGGCAGCAGAGACCTGGAGGGGAACTGTCAATATTCATCCATAATACAATATTTAATGAAAATAACTATTAGTCAGTAATTCAAACTAATATCAAATATATACATTTCATTAATGTAAACAAATATACCTCATTTGTGTGTACATTAAATTCATGTTGATGTATGGCAAAACCAATACAATATTGTAAAGTAATTAGCATCCAATTAAAATAAATAAATTTATGTTAAAAGAGTAAGTTGAATTTATTAACAGTTTTTTTTAAAAAATCAACTGACCTTAATAAATCTAAAGTTTATTAAGTAATTTTTATTGAAGTATCATTTATTTACAGTGCTGTATTAGTTTCAGGTATACAGCAAAGTGATTGAGATATATATTGATATAAATACATCTCATCCATACATGCTAAGTTTCTTCAGTCATGTCTAACTCTGTGACCCTATGGACTGTAGCCCATCAGGGCCTCTCTTTATGCTATTTTCCAGCCAAGAACACTGGAGTGAGTTGTTATGCCCTTCTCGAGGGGATCTTCCCAACCCAGGGATTGAACCCACATTTCTTATGTTTCCTGCATTGGAAGGTGGGTTATTTACCACAATCACCACCTGGCAAGCCCAAATATATCTATATCTATATATTACTTATTTTTACTTATACTAAGGTTATTTTTCCTCATACTAAAAAATATTGAATATGGTTCTCTGCGTTATACAGAAGGTCCTTGTTGGTTACTTTTTTTAAAGATAATAGCATGTATATATTAATTCCAAACTCCTAATTTTTGGCTCCCTCCTTGCCTTTCCCTTTTGGTAACTATGAGTTTGTTTTCTATGTCTGTGAGAGTATTTTTATTTTGTATGTAAGTTCATTTGTATACCATCTTTTAGATTCCACATATAAACAATATCATATGATATTTGTCTTTGGCTTACTTTACATAGCTTGATAATCTCTATGTCCATTCATATTGCTGAAAAACACATTATTTCATTATGTTTTATGGCTGAGTAGTATGTATGTATACCACACATTCTCTATCGCTTCATCTGTAGATGGACATTTAGGTTGCTTTCAGGTTTGGCTATTGTAAATAGTGCTGCAATGAACATTGGGGTGCATATGTCTTTTTAGAATATGCTTTTCTCTGTATATATGCCAAGGAGTGGGATTTCAGGATCACATAGTAGCTCTATTCTTAGTTTTTTTAAAGAACCTCCATATTGTTCACCATAGTGGCTGTACCAATTTGCATTCTCACCAGCATTCTTTTTTTTCCCCATATCATTTCAAACATTTATTATTTGTAGACTTTTTGGTGAGGGACCTTCTGAACAATGTGAGATGATGTTTCAGGATAATTTCATTTGTATTTCCCTATTTACTAGTGATATTCAGCATTTTTTCATGTGCCTCTTGACCAACGGTGTGTCTTCTTTGGAAAAATATCTAACTGGATTTTATGCCTATTATTTGATTGGGTTGTTTTCATATTGAGCTATACAAACTGCTTCTATATTTTGGCAATTGATTCATTGCAGTTTGATTCATTGCCAATTATTTTATCATTGGTAAATATGGTCCACCATTCTGTAGGTAGTTTTCTTGTCTTATCATTTGCTTTGTAATGCAAAAGCATTTACTAAAGTTTAATTAGATTTCATTTGTATATGTTTTTATTTCTATTACTCTAGAAAGTGGATTGAAAAAGATACTGCTGTGATTTATGTCAAAGAGTGTTCTGCCTATATGTTTACCTCTAGGACTTTTATATTATCCAGTTTTCCATTTAGGTGTTTATTCATTTTGAGTTTATTTTTATGTGTGGTGTTAGAGGATGTTTTAATTTCACTCTGTTACATGTAGATACCCAATCTTTCCAGCACAACTTATTGAAAAGACTATCTTTTCTCCATGGTATCAGTTCAGTCGCTCTGTCATGTCCAACTCTTTGCAACAGCATGGATTGCAGCAACTTGGATTCCCTGTCCATCACCAACTCACTGTTTGCATTGTTTCCCCATCTATTTTCCATGAAGTTATTGGACCATATGCCATCATCTTCGTTTTTTGAAAGTTAAGTTTTAAGTCAGATTTTTCAATCTCTTCTTTCACCTTCATCAAGAGGACCTTTAGTTCTTCTTTGTTTTCTGACATAAGTGTAGTGTCATCTTCATATCTGAGGTTATTGATATTACTCCCAGCAATCTTGAGTCCAGCTTGTGTTTCATCCAGCCCAGTACTTCACTTGATGTACTTTGCATATAAGTTAAATAAGCAGGGTGACAATATATAGCCTTGGCGTACTCCTTTCCTGATTTGGAACCAGTTTGTTGTTCCATGTCCAGTTCTAACTGTTACTTCTTCACTTGCATACAAATTTCTCAGAAGGCAGGTATGGTGGTCTGGTATTTCAGCTATTGAAGAATTTTACAGAATTTGTTGTGATCCACACAGTCAAAAGATTTAGCCTAGTCAAAGAAGTAGAAGTAGATATTTTTCTGGGCATTTCTTGCTTTCTCTATGACCTAATGGATGTTGGCAATTTGATCTCTAGTTCCTCTGGCTCTTCTAAATCCAGCTTGAACATCTGGAAGTTCACGATTCACATTACTGTTGAAGCCTGCCTTGAAGAATTTTGAGAATTACACTGCTAGCCTGTGAGATTAGTGCAATTGTGTGATAGTTTGAACAATGTTTGGCATTACCTTTCTTTGGGACTAGATTGAAAACTGACCTTTCCAGTCCTATGACCACTGCTGAATTTTCCAAATTTGCTAGCATAATGAGTGCAACACATTCACAGCATCATCTTTTAGGATTTGAAATAGCTCAGCTGGATTTCCATCACCTCCACTAGCTTTGTTTTTAGTGATACTTCCTGAGATCCACTTGACTTTCCTTTCCAGGATGTCTGGTTCTAGGTGAGCAATCACACCATCATGGTTATCTGGATCATGAAGATTTTTTTGTACAGTTCTTCTGTGTATTCTTGCCACCTCTTCTTAATATCATCTGCTTCTGTTAGGTTCATGACATTTCTATCCTTTGTTGTTCCCATCTTTTCATGAAAACTTCCATTAGTATCTCTGATTTTCTTGAGATCTCTAATCTTTCCCATTCTATTGTTTTCCTCTATTTCTTTGCATTGATCACTTAGGAAGGCTTTCTTATCTCTCCTTGCTATTCTCTGGAACTCTGAATTCAAATGGGCATATCTTTTCTTTTCTCCTTTGCCTTTAGGTTTTCATCTTTTCTCAACTATTCGTAAGGACTCTTCAGACAACCATTTTGCCTTTTTTGCATTTCTTTTTCTTGGGGATGGTTTGATCAGCACCTCCTGTACAATGTTATGAAACTCTGTCCATAGTTCTTCAGGCACTCCCTCTTTTACATGTAGCTGCCAAATGTTCCCAGCACAACTTATTGAAAAGACTGTCTTTTCTCCATTGTATATTATTCTCTTCTTTGTCATAGATTAGGTGACTATAGGTGACATGCATTTATTTCTGGGGTTTTTATTCATTTGATGTATAGGATTCCAAGCTGGTGTGGAAACTAGGTTAGTGGTCGTGGGGAGAAATTTCTATACCCTTCCCCCTACACAACCTTAAAACATCTTATTTTAGTTTTTTTTTTTTTTTCTTTTTTAGGAAATCTCTAGTTTCATCAATAATTCCTCATTTAACATTTAAAAAATTCCTCTATGTTTACCCCAATTAATTAACCTATAGTATCAGTATCACCTATTTTCTTAATCTAAGTTATCTAACCATGAGACCTTTTGAAGGAAGTCGCCATTATCTTCATTACCTCCACCATAGTTTGGCCTCAGGTCAAACAATAGGGAGGGAACACAGCCCCATCCATCAATAGAAAATTGAATTAAAGATTTACTGAGTATGGCCCTGCACATCAGAACAAGACCCAGTTTCCCCCTCAGTCAGTCTTTCCCATCAGGAAGCTTCTGTAAGCCCCTTATCCTTATCCATCAGAAGAGAGAGACAATGAAAACCACAATCCCAGAAAACTAACCAAACTGATCACATGGACCACAGCCTTGTCTAACTCAGTGAAACTATGAGCGATACTATATAGGGTCAGACAAGATAGACCCATGGTGGAGAGTTCTGACAAAATGTGGTCCATTGCAGAAGGGACTGGCAAACAACTTAAGTATTCTTGTCTTGAGAACCCCATGAACAGCATGAAAAGGCAAAAAGATAGGACACAGAAAGATTAACTGCCCAAGTTGGTAGGTGCCCAATATGCCACTGGAGAAGAGTGGAGAAATAACTCCAGAAAGAATGAAGAGACAGAACCAAAGCAAAAACAATACCCAGCTGTGGATGTGACTGGTGGGGGAAGTAAAGTTCAAGGCTGTAAAGAGCAATTTTGCATAAGAACCTGGAATGCTAGGTCCATGAATCAAGGCAAATTGGAAGTGGTCAAACAGGAGATGACAAGAGTGAGCACTGACATTCTAGGAATCAGTGAAGTAAAGTGGCCTGGAATGGGTGAATTTAATTCGGATGACCATTGTATCTACTACTGTGGGCAAGACTCCCTTTGAAGAAATGGAGTAGCCGTCACAGTAAACAAAAGAGTCCAAAATATAGTATTTGGAAGCAATCTCAAAAACGACAGAAGGATCTCTGTCCATTTCCAAGGCAACCATTCAAAATCCCAGTAATCCAAGTCTATGCCCCTACCAGTAATGCTGAAGAAGTTGAAGTTGAACAGTTCTATGAAGATGTACATGACCTTCTAGAACAACACCTGAAAAAGATGTCATTTTCCTCATAGGAGACTGGAATGTAAAAGTAGGAAGTCCAGAGATACCAGAGTGCCAGGAAAATTTGGCCTTGGAATAGAAAACAAAGTAGGTCAAAGGTTAACTGAGTTTTGCCTAGAATGCACTGGTCGTAGCAAGCTCCCTTTTCCAGCAACACAAGAGATGACTCTACACATGAACATCACCAGATGGTCAATACCAAAGTCACATTGGTGATATTCTTTGCAGCTGTGGATGTAGAAGCTCTATAGACTCAGCAAAAACAAGACTGGGAGCTGACCCTGGCTCAGATCATGAAATGCCTAAAGCAAAATCCAAATTTAAATGGAAGAAAGTAGGGAAAACCACTAGACCATTCAGATATGACCTAAATAAAATCCCTTATGATTATACAGTGGAAGTTACAAATAGTTGAAAGATATTCGATCTGATAGGCAGAGTGCCTGAAGAACTATGGACAGAGGTTCATAACATTGTACAGGTGGCAGTGATTAAACACATCCTCAAGAAGAAGAAATGAAAAAGGCAAAATGGCTGTCAGAGGAGGCCTTACAAACAGCTATGGAAAGAAGAGAAGCAAAAGGCAAAGGAGAAAATGAAACATATACCCATGTCAATGCAGAGTTCCAAAGAATAGTGAGGAAAGATAAGAAAGCTTTCCTCAGTGATCAAGGCAAAGGAATAGAGGATAATAATAGAATGGGAAAGACTAGAGATCTCTTCAAGAAAATTAGAGATATCAAGGGAACATTTCATGCAAGGATGGACACAATAAAGGGAAGAAATTGTATGGACCTAACAAAAGCAGAAGATATTAAGAAGAGTTGGCAAGAATACACAGAGCTATACAAAAAAGATCTTCATGACCCAGATAACCATGATGGTGTGATCAGTCACCGAGAGCCAGACATCCTGGAATGTGAAGTCAAGTGGGCCTTAGGAAGCATCACTACAAACAAAGTTAGTGGAGGTGATGGAATTCCAATTGAGCTATTGTAAATCCTAAAAGATGATGCTGTGAAAGTGCTGCACTCAATATGCCAGCCAATTTGGAAAACTCAGCAGTGGCCACAGGACTGGAAATGGTCAGTTTTCATTCCAATCCCAAAGAAAGGCAATGCCAAAGAATGATCAAACTACCACACAATTGCACTCATCTCACACACTAGCAAAATAATGCTCACAATTCTTCAAGGCAGGCTTCAACAGTATGTCAACCGTGAACTTCCAGATGTTCAAGCTGGATTTAAAAAAGGCAGAAGAACCAGAGATCAAATTGCCAACCTCCGACTGATCATTGCAAAAACAACAGAGTTCCAGAAAAATATTTACTTCCGTTTTATTGACTATGCCAAAGCCTTTGACTCTGTGAATCAGAACAGTGTGGAAAATTCTTCAAGAGAAGGGAATAGCAGACCACCTGACCTGCCTCCTGAGAAATCTGTATGCAGGTCAAGAAACAAAACTTAGAACTGGACATGGGAAAACAGACTGGTTCCAAATCAGGAAAGGAGTGCACCAAGTCTATATGCTGTCACCCTGCTTATTTATATGCAAATACATCATGTGAAATGCCAGGCTGGATGAAGCATAAGCTTGAATCAAGATTGGTGGGAGAAATATCAGTAACCTCACATATGCAGATGACACCACCCTTATGGCAGAAGGTGAAGAAGAACTAAAGAGCCTCTTGATGAAAGTGAAAGAAGAGAGTGAAAAAATTGACTTAAAACTCAACATTCCAAAAGCTAAGATCATGACATCCCATTACTTCATGGAAAATAGATACAGAAACAATGGAAACAGTGAATGGAAACATTAATTTTGGGCTCCAAAATCATTCCAGATGGTGATTGCAGCCATGAAATTGAAGGATGCTTTTTCCTTGGAAGAAAAGTTATTACAAACATAAACAGCATATTAAAAAGCAGAGACATTACTTTGCCAACAAAGGTCCATCTAGTCAAAGCTATGTTTTTTTTTTTCCTTGAAGTCATGCATGGATATGAGAGCTCTGAAAAAATTGATAATTTAGGACTTTAATCGGAGAAGGCAATGGCAACCCACTCCACTACTCTTGCCTGGAAAATCCTATGGACAGATGAGCCTGGTAGGTGGCAGTCCATGTGGTCACTAAGAGTCGGACATGACTGAGCGACTTCACTTTCACTTTTCACTTTCATGCATTGGAGAAGGAAATGGCAACCCACTCCAGTGTTCTTGCCTGGAGAAACCCAGGGATGGGGGAGGCTGGTGGGCTGCCGTCTTACGGGGTCACACAGAGTTGGACACGACTGAAGCAACTTAGCAGCAGCAGCAGCAGGACTATACTGTTGGAGAAGACTCTTGAGAGTCCCTTGAACTGCAAGGAGTTCAAACCAGTCACCCTTAGGAAATCACTCCTAAATATTCATTTAAAGAACTAATGCTGAAGCTGAAATTCCAATACTTTGGCCACCTGGTGGAAGAACTGACTCATTGGAAAATACCCTGATGCTGGGAAAGATTGAAGAAGAGAGGAGTTGAGTTTAAATCTGTAAGAGAAAGCTAAACATGAAATTATATGCTGTTTTCCCATTAATATCTTCACCATAAATTACTTTGTGCCAAACAAAATAATAGGTACACCACCGTTGGAATGGAAAAGCCACCGTGTGACACTGTGGGAGTCAAGATATCTTACAAGGTCAGACTGATGAACTTCCTTCACAGTGAGTTAGCTAGAATATTGAAGCTTTAATGAGTTTGCTGATAATAATTAGCATGAACATTTGTCTGCCATAGGATGTCTGCTTAATTTTCATGGCACATAACATTAAAATGCATTGGTTTCATGTACTCTTTCCCTAGTTTTATTACTGATTTGTGAAAGTGTCTGTGATGAAATTGATTATACTCTATAAACCATTAGTAATAATAATAGGTTATTTTTTGTGAAGTTAGTCATGTATATGACACTATTTGAAGGATTATATATAGAAACTTATTTTATCTTGCTAATAATTTTATGAAAAGAGTATTGTTATCATTTTAACAATGAGAACAGATTAGTAGATGTCTTGGGTCCCTGAATGTGTCTGTCTTTTTAATCACTATGTTGACTTCCTATTAGAAAGTATTTCCCTAAAGAAATGCTAACTAGCAGATAAATATTTTTAAGGAATTTTTCTTCTATTAAATATATCTATGGTGTGTTTAGTATTTGAAAGAGTATTTGACTTGCCTAGAATAAAATAACATCACTAGTGCACAAATCTATTTTTATAAAATTAAATACATATCCATTAATTAAAAGAGGTACCCATAGTCCTTGGAAGAAAAGTAATGACCAACCTAGAGAGCATATTGAAAAGCAGAGACATTACTTTGTCAACAAAGGTCTGTCTAGTAAAGGCTATGGTTTTTCCAGTGGTCATGTATGGATGTGAGAGTTGGACTGTGAAGAAAGCTGAGTGTCAAAGAATTGATGCTTTTGAACTGTGGTGTTGGAGAAGACTCTTGAGAGTCCCTTGGACTGCAAGGAGATCCAACCAGTCCATTCTAAAGGAGATCAGCCCTGGGATTTCTTTGGAAGGAATGATGCTAAAGCTGAAACTCCAGTACTTGGGCCACCTCATGCAAAGAGTTGACTCATTGGAAAAGACTCTGATGCTGAGCGGGACTGGGGACAGGAAGAAAAGGGGATGGCAGAGGATGAGATGGCTGGATGGCATCACTGACTCGATGGATGTGAGTTTGAGTGAACTCTGGGAGGTGGTGATGGACAGGGAGGCCTGGCGTGCTGCAATTCATGGGGTGGCAAAAGTCGGACACGACTGAGCGACTGAACTGAACTGAACTGAACTGAACCCATAGTTTAGTCTTCAGAAATTTCTGTCCTTGAAATATAATATGTTCTACATATGGGGAATTTCTTTTAAGACATGCTCACAGTTATTGGTAATGAACTGCTGTTTCAAAGTTATGGTCCATCTGCAAAAAAATGAGTTTTGGATTAAATGGTCAATGAGTTCCATTGTGTTTCCTATACAGATGCAGTCATACTTTAAAATCTCCTTAAAGGTTATCTCTTGAAAAACTGCCTTTTCAAATAATAGACATAACAAATAATACTCCCAAAGTTTTGTAAAACATTTCTTTTATTCCAAAAGGAATTTTTCACCCAAGCTTGAAAGTTTGAGCATTAAAACAAGATTAACTTGTTTTAGGGGATGATAGTAAAGTCATTAATTATCTAGCTGTATGAAAATTCATTACGGGAAAATTGATAAATTGTGATATATTAGAATTAAATAATTATGACACTCAGCACATTGATATTTTGGGAGTTACATTTATCAATGAATTAATTCTTTCCATTTATGCATCTTCCAATTTATCTTAGGTCTGGACACATCATGTATTTAAGCATCAAAAAGAGTCCCCAAAGTTTACTATCTTCCTCATGTCTTCTTTAATTATACAGTCAAGTATGTGCTCTAGATTATAAATTCTTATGAAAAACCATTGAATTCTATTGTCCATTGAACAATGTGGGGTTAGGCATGTCAACCCTGTGCACAATCCAAAATCTGTGTATAATTTATAGTCTACCTTTTGTGTTCATGGTTCCTCAATATCCACTCTTATTTCATATCTCTGTTTCTTCATTTTTAGACCCAGTCAACTGTGAGTTATGTGGTATTGTAGTATTTACCATTGAAAAACAAAAAACACATAAAGTATAACTTTGAAGTTCAAGCTTGTGTTGTTCAAGGATCAACTGTATGAAGAAATAAAAATTTTTAATAAATTTTAGAATCTCATGGTAACTGAGCCTATTTTAAACAGCATGATGTTAGTTAATATTAAACATACAGATATTCACAATTATTGAAAAGCATTTATGTCCTTAATATGAGCTTAGATGCACTTCCTTCAGTTCAGTAGAGTTCAGTCTGAGTATAACTCAGTAGACTGAGTAGAACTCAGTTGTATCCAACTCTTTGTGACCCATTGGACTGCAGCACACCAGGCCTCCATGTCTGCAACCAACTCCCAGAGTTTATTCAAACTCATGTCCATGAGTTGGTGATGCCATCCAACCATCTCATTATCTGTTGTCGCCTTCTCCTCCTGCCCTCAATCTTTCCCAGCATTAGGGTCTTTTCAAATTAGTCATTTCTTTGCACTAGGTGGACAAAGTATTGGAGTTTCAGCTTCAGCATCAGTCCATCCAAAGAATATTCAGGACTGATTTCCTTTAGGATGGTTGGGTTGGATCTCTTTGCTGTCCAAGGGACCTCTCAAGAGTCTTCTCCATCACCACAGTTCAAAAGCATCAATACTTTGGTGCTCAGTTTTCTTTACAGTCCAACTCTCACATCCATACATGACTATTGGAAAAACCGTAGCTTTGACTAGATGGACATTTGTTGGCAAAATAATGTCTCTGCTTTTTAATATCCTGTCTATCTTAGTCATAACTTTTCTTCCAAGGAGCAAGCATCTTTTAATTTCATGGCTACAGTCACCATCTGCAATGATTTTGAAGTCCCCTCCATCCCCCCCCCAAAAAAAATCTTTCACTGTTTCTACTGTTTCCCCATCTATTTGCCATGAAGTGATGGGACCATATGCCATGATCTTAGTTTTGTGAATGTTGAGTTTTAAGCAAATTTTTTCACTATCCTCTTTCATTTTCATCAAGAGGCTCTTTAGTTCTCCTTTACTTTCTGGCATAAGAGTGGTGTCATTTGCATATGTGAAGTTATTGATAGTTCTCCTGGCAATCTTGATTCCAGGTTGTGCTTCATCCAGCCCACCATTTCTCATGAGGCATTCTGCATATAAGTTAAATAAGCAGAGTGACACTATACAGCCTTGGTGCACTTTTTTCCTGATTTGGAACCAGTTTGTTGTTCCATGTCTAGTTCTAAGTGTTGCTTCTTGACCTGCATACAGATTTCTCAGAAGGCTAGTCAGGTGGTCTCTTATTGCCATCTCTTTCAGAATTTTCCACACTTATTTGTGATCCACACTGTCAAAGGCTTTGGTATAGTCAACAAAACATAAGTAGATGTTTTGTCTGGAACTCTGTTGTTTTTTAAATGATCCAATGGATGTTGGCAATTTGATCTCTGTTTCCTCTGCCTTTTAAAATCCAGCTTAAACATCTGGAAGCTCATGGTTCACATACTGTTGAAGGCTGGCTTGGAGAATTTTGAGCATTACTTTGCTAGTGTGTGAGATGAGTCCAATTGTGTGGTAGTTTGAGCACTCTTTGGCATTCCCTTTCTTTGTGACTGGAATGAAAACTGATCTTTTCCAGTCCTGTGGCCACTGTTGAGTTTTCCAAACTGGCTGGCATATTGAGTGCAGCACTTTCACAGCATCATCTTTTAGGATTTGAAAAAGCTCAACTGGAATTTCATCACTTCCACTAACTTTGTAGTAATGCTTGAGGCCCACTTGACTTCATATTCCATGATGTCTGGCACTAGGTGTGTGATCACACCAATGTGGTTATCTGGGTCATGAAGATATTTTTTGTATAGTTCTTCTGTGTATTCTTGCGACCTCTTCTTAATATCTTCTGCTTCTGCTAGGTCCATACCAGTTCTGTCCTTTTTTGTGCCCTTCTTTGCATGAAATATTCCTTTGGTATCTCTAATTTTCTTGAAGAGATCTCTAGTCTTTCCCATTCTATTTGTTTCCTCTTTTTCTTAGCATTGATCAGTGAGGAAGGCTTTCTTTTTTCTTTTTTTTTTTTAGTTTTTTATTTTTTTAATTTTAAAATCTTTAATTCTTACATGTGTTCCCAAACATGAACCCCCCTCCCACCTCCCTCCCCATAACATCTCTGTGGGTCATCCCCATGCACCAGCCCCAAGCATGCTGTATCCTGCGTCAGACATAGACTGGCGATTCAATTCTTACATGATAGTATACATGATAGAATGCCATTCTCCCAAATCATCCCACCCTCTCCCTCTCCCTCTGAGTCCAAAAGTCCGTTATACACAGCTGTGTCTTTTTTCCTGTCTTGCATACAGGGTCGTCATTGCCATCTTTCTAGATTCCATATATATGTGTTAGTATACTGTATTGGTGTTTTTCTTTCTGGCTTACTTCACTCTGTATAATCGGCTCCAGTTTCATCTGTCTCATCAGAACTGTTTCAAATGAATTCTTTTTAATGGCTGAGTAATACTCCATTGTGTATATGTACCACAGCTTTCTTATCCATTCGTCTGCTGATGGACATCTAGGTTGTTTCCATGTCCTGGCTATTATAAACAGTGCTGCGATGAACATTGGGGTACATGTGTCTCTTTCAATTCTGGTTTCCTCGGTGTGTATGCCCAGCAGTGGGATTGCTGGGTCATAAGGGAGTTCTATTTGCAATTTTTTAAGGAATCTCCACACTGTTCTCCATCGTGGCTGTACTAGTTTGCATTCCCACCAACAGTGTAGGAGGGTTCCCTTTTCTCCACACCCTCTCCAGCATTTATTGCTTGCAGATTTTTGGATCGCAGCCATTCTGACTGGTGTGAAGTGGTACCTCATTGTGGTTTTGATTTGCATTTCTCTGATAATGAATGATGTTGAGCATCTTTTCATGTGTTTGTTAGCCATCCATATGTCTTCTTTGAAGAAATGTCTATTTAGTTCTTTGGTTCATTTTTTTGATTGGGTCTTTTATTTTTCTGGAATTGAGCTGCATAAGTGGTGCTGGGAAAACTGGTCAACCACTTGTAAAAGAATGAAACTAGATCACTTTCTAACACCGCACACAAAAATAACAAAATGGATTAAAGATCTAAATGTAAGACCAGAAACTATAAAACTCCTAGAGGAGAACATAGGCAAAACACTCTCAGACATAAATCACAGCAGGATCCTCTATGATCCACCTCCCAGAATTCTGGAAATAAAAGCAAAAATAAACAAATGGGATCTAATCAAAATTAAAAGCTTCTGCACAACAAAGGAAAATATAAGCAAGGTGAAAAGACAGCCTTCTGAATGGGAAAAAATAATAGCAAATGAAGCAACTGACAAACAACTAATCTCAAAAATATACAAGCAACTTATGAGGAAGGCTTTCTTATTTCTCCTGTCTATTCTTTGGAACTCTGTATTCAGATGAATATATATTTCCTTTTCTCCTTTGCCTTTCACTTCTCTTCTTTTCATAGCTGTTTGTATGGCCTTCTCCGACAACCAATTTACTTTTTTGCATTTCTTTTTCTTGGGGGTGGTTTGATCCCTGCCCCCTGTACAATGTTATGAACTTCCGTCCATAGGTCTTCAGGCACTCTATCAGATCTAATCCCCTGAATCTATTTGTCAGTTCCACTCCATAGTTGTAAGAGATTTGATTTATTCATACCTGAATGGTCTAGTGGTTTTCCCTACTTTCTTCAATTTAAGTCTGTGGCACTAATGAGTTCATGATCTGAACCAAGGTCAGCTCCTGGTCTTGTTTTTGTATAGAGCTTCTCCATCTTTGGCTGCAAACAATGTAATCAATCTGATTTTGGTATTGATCATATGGTGATATCCGTGTGTAGAGTCTTCTCTCGTGTTTTTAGAAGAGGCTGTTTGCTATGACCAGTGCATTCTAGGCAAAACTCTTAGCCTTAGCCCTGCTTCATTCTGTACACCAAGGCCAAATTTGCTCATTACTCCAGGTATTTATTGATTGTAATTTTTGCATTCCATTCCCTTATAATGAAAAGGACATCTTTTGGGGGTGTTAGTTCTAGAAGGTCTTGTAGATCTTCATAGAACCATTCACCTTCAGCTTATTTAGCATTATTTGTCAGGGCATGTTCTTGAATTCCTGTGGTATTGAGTGGTTTGCCTTGGAAATGAACAGAGATCCTTCCGTCGTTAATGAGATTGCATCCAAATACTGCATTTTGTATTCTTTTGTTTACTCTGATGGCTACTCCATTTCTTTTAAGGGATTCTTGCCCACAGTAGTAGACAAAATGGTCATCTGAGTTAAATTCACCCATTCCAGTCCATTTTAGTTCACTGATTTCTAAAATGTCAGTATTCACTCTTGCCATCTCCTGTTTGACCACTTCCAATTTGCCTTGATTCATGGACCTAACATTCCAGGTTCTTATGCACAATTGCTCTTTACCACCTCAAACTTTACTTCCACCACCAGTCACATCCACACCTGGGTGTTGTTTTTGCTTTAACTACATCTCTTCATTCTTTCTGGAGTTATTTCTCCACTCTTCTCCAGTAGCATACTGGGCACCTACTGTCCTGGGAAGTATGTCTTTCTGTGTCTTTTTTTTTTTTTTTTTTTTGCCTTTTCACACTGTTCATGGGGTTCTCAAGGCAAGAATACTGAAGTGGTTTGCCATTCCCTTTTCCAGTGGACCACATTTTGTCATAACTCTCCACCATGACTATGATGCACTTCCTACTTTTAGGGGATCAACACTTTGGCGACAGAAGCTTTATATTATGTAGTTTCACTATATCAGATGGTCTTAGGAACCATACAAGTGAAATCTCATAACATAATTTTATGTTTATTATTATTTTCATTTTATAATTAAATTCCAAGAAACTAAGCACCTTGTTCTAAGTCAATTAAATTTTTAACAACTTTTCCTCTGGGTATTTATGCTACTTAGACTATCTCCTAACCTCACTTGCTATTTCCATTTTCTACACTTGCCACAACAATATTCTATATATATATATATATATATATATATATATATATATATATATATATATATACACATATATATTCTAATCTCTCATTTAAAATACAAGTGTTTCTACACTAGTAACAACAGTATCCCTAATATATATATATTTCTAATCTCTCATTTAAAATACAAAAAGTGAAAGAAAAATACAAAAAGTGCTACCATTTGCTTTCAGGATTATATCCAGTTTCCTCAACTTGTATGACAAAAGTATGATTTTTCTCTGTGCAAGTTCTGAGAAAGTTTTCCAATCAGTTTCACCCTGATACTGGCTTGGGAAGTAGACATGAACCTAGGGATTATTCTTCCCGATTTTGGAGGACTTAATTATTGGTTAAGAATTGGGAGTGCTATTCTGAGTGTAGTGGTACATATCTAGGTACTTACTCCCTTTTTTGAGGGGCTTAATACATGTCCTTGGGAATGAAAGATTGTTTAATATATTGAATAAGTAGAACATGTCTCAGGTGTTAAGGCCTGGCAGAGTAGATTAAATATTCAGCAGGTGATAGATGATCTGCTTTGAACTAGAAGCCAACTGTAAAGTAATCCAGGTAACTTCTTGGATTCATGTGGTTTAAATGTTGTCATGAATGGGAAGTTCCTGTGGGAGCTGACCTGGCTCTCAGGTGCTGTGGATGGACTTCCAGATCTAAGGACTGGTCATCTTGTGATAGTTTCTCCATTTCTCTCCTCAAAGTCCTCAGGGATTTATCTCATTTCCCTGGGGCTAAAGCTCTTGTCTTTTATAGCGTCCACTAAGCATTCTTCTCTTTCCAGCCTGAGCATAGGTAATGTGTGAAAAAAGATATACTGTTGCAAAAGTTATTTTGTTTATTTTTCAGATCCATCATCTGGGAAAATAAATGCTTTATATCATTAGGTTGCAAGAACCCACTCACATTTCTCTCTTTCTCTCTCTCTTCTTCTCTCCCTCCCTCTCTTCTACCACAATACACATATCTCTCCATAAGCCTCACTCCATACCTTTTCCTTAGACATGTATTTAGTATGAGAAATAGAGGGCACAGAACACCTAGATGAAAAAATAGAGGCTGAACTGGTAAGAAATATAGTCTCAGTGGTGGTGGTGGTGGTGGTGGTGGTGCTGGTGGCATTGCTAAGTCGTGTCTGACTCTTGTGATTCTATGAACTGTAGCCTGCCAGCCTCCTCTGTCCATGAGATTTCTCAGGCAAGAATAATGGAGCAGGTTGCTGTTTCCTCCTCCAGGGAATCTTCCTGACCCAGGGATTGAGCCTACCTCTCCTGCATTGCAGGAGATTATTACTGAGCTATGCTTAGGTGACACAACATTACTTTGGCATACTGAACCCTGACATAGTAATCTCTAAACTTCCATTAAAATATCACTGAAAACAAAACAAAAGGGAAATAGGCAACTATATAAGAAGACATATCTAACATTGAATTTCCATAATTTGGAATTTGAGACCAAATATAACACTTATTGCTAATGCACACTTCAGTGTTAAAAATTTATCAGTCTGACTACCCACAAAGTTCATGGGAGATTTTGGCTTTTCTGAACTCAGCTATGAGATATAAAGAAGAAAGTGAAGTAGTTCAGTCATTTCTGACTCTTTGTGACCCCATGGACTGTAGCTTACCAGACTTCTCCATCCATGGGATTTTCCAGGCAAGAATACTGGAGTGGGTTACCATTTTCTTCTCCAGAGGATCTTCCGGACCCAGGGATTGAACCCTGGTCTCCCACATTGTAGGCAGACACTTTATCCTCTGAGCCACCAGGGAAGCCCTTGAGATATAAGGGCCTCATCAAAGGGCAGGTAATTGGCCCTGTCTCCACAATGCTACACATTAGTTATTGATTTCTTGGGATGAGAGCAACTGTGCTCCTTTGCTGCCTCACTAGTGGACATCTTTTTTAGAAATATAACTGAGAGTTCCCAAGGTTCTTAATGCTTACATATTATGAGAAGGAATTACATAGGTTTTAAGAAGTAGAATGCAGTGGTGTGCAGCGGAGACTGAAGCAGCCCACACAGGGCTGTAGATTTCTTTTAAGGCATCTGGTACCCCCAAATCAAAACAGCTTAACTTGTCCCAGACTTGTGATTTTCAAACTATTGTTATTACGGGAATTTTTAGAATAAGCAAAAGAACACTTTCAACTTTTCAAAATGAGGCAGAAATACAGATTTTCATTTGGAATTCTCTAATTTCTCTGAGGCATAAACAAAACATTTCTGTGAGCCAAGATTTGCTGTGGGCCATTAATTAATTATCAATAAAAGCATGTTGCTGCTTATATATAAATTATAGAACAAAAGAAAAGATGTATTTGAGTCTGCAAGCATTTCAAAATGCCATATTCTATATTTCTTTCATAGATCAATTTCTATATCCACTCTTCATTTCTATAATGTCAATTGTCTTCATTCTTCTAATTGGATAAAAGTATTTTCTTTTCAGAAAAGATCTGCCTCTCTATGTATGAACTAAACACCATCCACTCTTCTTCCTCATCAAAAATCTTATTTATCAAGTATATTCCTCTCATCTATATCTTCAACCACTCTCCAAAATCAGCATAAGGATATATCTAATCTCCCCTCTCTGGAAAAGCAGTAGCATCATCTCTGTGACCTCTCTTAATTTCAGAACCTGGATTCTTTGTCACATGTTTCAAGAATGTTCATTACAAATTGCTGCTTCATGTTTTTCTTTTTAATTTTTTTTTAAAAGGAATCTACTGTGGAATAATAGATATATAAGTGCGTTTTAATTCTCACTATGCAAACTCTTCTTGCTAAGGCCAATGAATAGCTGTTATTCTGTAGAAATCTTTGATCTCATAACACTGTTCATTGTTCATCAACAAGTTAACATTTCAACCATTTTTTTAAAATTATGTACAATGTATTGCTCACTATAGAAAAATTTAAAAATAGACAAATAAGGGGAAATTTTATTTCACTATTAAAAAACAGCTATTTTTATATCTCATACTTTTTTAAATGTAAGGTTATATAAAAATATATGATATAATGTGTTTGCATATATTTGTATATGCACAAACATATATAGTGAGTTAATATTTAAGTATATATATTTGTCTACATATATAGAAATGTCTTAATGTGCCCCTTCTTTCATAAAAATTTAAGTACTCTCTCAATGTGGTTTAAACATCTCCACACATAAATGTATGTTCTTAAATAGTTACATGATGTAAGATTAAGAGAAGCGAAAAAAAGTCACATGATGTAAAGTAGAAACAAAAAAAAAAACACCTCTAGAAGAACGACAAAACTAAATAAAACAGAAATACAAAATATATTAGAGATAGAAAATGGTGAAAGTGAAAAGTGAAGTCGCTCAGTCGTGTCCGACTCTTTGTGACCCCATGGACTGTAGCCTATCAGGCTTCTCCATCCATGGGAATTTCCAGGCAAGAGTGCTGGAGTGGATTGCCATTTCCTTCTCCAGGGGATATTCCTGACCCAGGAATAGAACCCATGTCTCCCGCATTGCAGGCAGATGCTTTGCCATCTGAGCCACCATGGAAAACCATATTCAATATTTTGGAGTATATTCGTCTTCCTAATGTTGCCATTAAATGTGAAAATAAGACAAAGAATACTTTAATAAAAACTTATCAACATTTAGCCAACAAATCGTCAAATACCATCTATCTACTTAATAGATGCTCTTCTAGGTCTCAGAAATTATTTTCAAATATGAGAATCAGGTGTAACACCAATATCAAGTTGTCACTCAATATTTTATCTTTATATCCAAAATACACTACATGCTGTTTGGAATAATGGATTAAGTGGTGAACCTTGTGTGACTGTGCTCTTATTAACTGCTACTTTTTATTTTTAACCTGCTTTTAATTTTTTGTAATTTAAATTTATTTATTTTAATTGGAGGCTAATTGCTTTACAATATTGTCTTGGTTCTGCCACACATCAAATTTTTTTCATTCTCATTTTCATCAGCTTACCCTCCAAAAAGCAACATTTTCATTCTTTAATATATCTAAACACATTTTCTCATGTTATTATCAAGCCCTTCTGGTTGAACATTAAACTATATACTTACAGTTATAAGAGTACAATACAAGGTAGGAAAACAATCATAGACATGTATTCCAGGACAATCAGTATGGATTAATATTCTAACTTTCCTACTTACACTAGGCAAGTTAATTTTCTAATATGTAAAGAAGAAATGATAATAGAACTTATATGGTTATTGTGAAAACTGCATGAATTAATATATATAAAACATTTAGAAAAGTGATGGACACAGAGAAGCTTAATTGCTAGCTATTACTAGAATTTAAGTAATGTTCGACATTATTTTTTTCCTTTTATTTCCTTCTTTATTTTCAGCCCTTAGAAAAGAAGTTAACACATGGTAGATGCTTGATTACTCTCATTGAGTAAATGAACATTTATTAAAAACTTCCAATTGTCAGTTATGGAGATAAGGATTTTGTATGCATTACTTCATTTATCTTGCTAATAAATTGTTGAATGCAATATGCTTATTATCTTTCTTTTTCACTCATAGATTAAGTCATGGTTTAAAATAGCTGTCAGATGTTACCTGGTTAGGAAGCTTATTAACTCCCTATTGCCACTGAAAATATCACCACCAACTTAGCACCTTAAATTTTAAACATACTTACTATATTACACTGCTGTTGCTACTGCTAAGTCACTTCAGTCGTGTCCAACTCTGTGTGACCCCATAGACGACAGCCCACCAGGCTCCACCGTCCCTGGGATTCTCCAGGCAAGAACACTGGAGTGGGTTTCCATTTCCTTCTCCAATGCATGAAAGTGAAAAGTGAAAGTGAAGTCACTCAGTCGTATCCGACTCTTAGCGACTCCATGGACTGCAGCCCACCATGCTCCTCCGTCCATAGGATTTTCCAGACAAGAGTACTGGAGTGGGGTGCCATTGCCTTCTCCCTATATTACACTACTGGATGTCAGTAATCTGAAGTAGATTTCACTGAGGTAACCCAAGACACTGAAGGTCTGAATTACTCTTTATAGGCCCTAGGGGAGAGTTCATTTTTCTTGCTTTTTCCTGCTTTTAGACCCATATCAGATGTAGGCTGTGCAGATATTTTCTCCTGTCCTGTAGTTTTTTTTTTTTTTTTTTCACTTTCTTAGAAAGTATCCTTTGGGGCTCAAAAATTATTAATTTTGATGAGGTTCAGTTTATCTATTTTTTTCTCTTTTGTAGCTCAAGATTTGGGTGTAATATCTAAAAATCCATTTCAAAGCCCAAGATCATAAAAATTTACTACTTTATGTCCTCCTAAAAGTTTTACTGTTTTAGCTGTTATATTTAGTTTGTTACTTCATTTAGAATTGACTTTGTATGCACTGTGAATTGGGGATCCAACAACATTCTTTTGTAAATGGATTACCTGTTATCCAGGAGTCACTGTTGAAGAAATTTTCTTGCCTCATTGAATGGTTATGGCACCCTTGTTAAAAAATAATTAAGCCATAGATATGAGTTTAATTCTGTTCCATTGATTCATATCTACACTTGTGGCAGTATCATAAAGTCTTAATAACTGTACATTTATCATAAGTTTAGAAATCTGAAAGTATGAATGCCTAGATCTTATTTTCAAGATTGTTTTTGCTATTTGGAATGCCTCGCAAATTCAGATGAGTTTGAGAATTTTTGCCAAAAAAAAAAAAAAAAAAGCCATTGAAATAAGTGTTTGATAAATTAAGTAACAACTGTATTGAAACTCTAGATAAGTTTGGGTTGTATTGTCATCTTAACAATATTGGGTCTTCCAATCCTTGAACATAGATTTCTCTCACCTACTTCAGTATTCTTTATTTCAACACTAATTTACAGTTTGCAGTGTATAAGTCTTTAATCTTCATTGTTTAGTTTACTTTTAGATACTTTATTCCTTGAATACTCTTGTAGATGAAATTATTCTCTTAACTTCCTTTAAATTGTTTATTTCCAGTGTTATCAATGCACAGCTTGTTTGTGGTGATCTTGTACTCTGCAACTTTGCCAAATTTGTTTATTAGTTTTGGTAGTATATGTTTCCATGAGTGTACTCCTTGTTTTTCTCTCTATATAGCATCATGTCATCTGCAAATAGACATAATTTCACCTCTTACTTTCCAGCTTAGCTTTGTTTTTTTTCTTTTGTTAGTTAATTGCTCTGGCTAGAACTTCCAGTACAATGGGAAACAGTGGCAAAAATCAGACATCTTCATCTTGTCCCTGATCAGAATGTGGCATTTATTTGGAAATTACATCTTTGCTTATGTAATAAAGTTAAAATTAGGTAATTAGAGTGGGCCCTCATCCGTTATGATTGGTGTTTTTACAGAAATAGAAATTCAAGCATAAACATACACAGAAGATCGTGTGAAGAAACACACAGAAAATTCATGTGTAGATAGAGGTTTTGAGTCATGCATAAAATCCCCTGGAGGAGGAAATGGCAATCCACTCCAGTATTCTTGCCTAGAAAATCTCATAGACACAGGACCCTTTTCAGCTATAGTTCATGGCATGGAAATGAGTTGAACATGAGTTAGCAACTGAGCCTGCACACACGTCTATGTACCAAGGAATGCCAAATGCTGGCAGAAAGCTACCAGAAGCTAGGAAGGTGATAGGAAAAATTCTCCCACATGTTTCAAAGGGAGTATGGGTCTGACAACACGTAATTTTAGGCTGCTGGTCTCCAGAAACATGAGATAATAAATTTATCTTGTCAGCTACCCAGTCTTTGGTATCTTGTTATGGAAGCCTTTTAGAAAACGAATACCCTGTGCAACTGTACATAGTGTTCTCTTACAATCCTCTTATAATTTTTTTTTTAAGATTGTAAGTATTGTCCCTATAATCATTTGTAATTTTTAGTTATTTGCATGTTCTCTCATTTCCTTGGTCAATCTAGGAAAGAGTTTATCAATTATTTTCTTTTCAAAGACCCAACTTTTAGTCTTAATAATTTCCTCTATTGGTTATCTACTGTGATCTTACCTACTGTAGTCTTTATTTCCTTTTGCTTTTTTTTTTTAATTTTATCTGTACATTTATGTAGTAAGTAACTTCAGTCATATCCAACTTTTTGTGACCCCATAGACTGCAGCCTGCCAGGCTCCTCTGTCCATGGGATTCTCCAGGCAAGTTGCCATTCCCTCTTCCAGGGAATCTTCCCGACTGAGGGATCAAAGCCATGTCTCTTATGTCTCCTGCTTTGCCAGGCATTCTTTGCCACTAGCACCACCTGGGAAGCCCCTTTGCTTTATTATACTATTATTTTCTCTATTTTCTGAAGATATAAAGGTGAGTTTTTGATTTGTGATTTTAAAATTAGGCTCTTACAGCTATAAATTTCCCTCTGATTATTGCTTTTGCTGAATCCCGTAAGTTTGTTATTTCTTTATATTTATTTGTGTCAAAGTATTTTCTAATTTCTCCAGTGATATCTTTTTTATTTATTTTTTTGACAAATTGGTTGTTTAAGAGGGTGCTGTTGAATTCCACACATTTATGACTTTTTCTTTTTCCTGCCCAACTTCCTATCTAACTTTCAGTATTCTACATGTTTGGTTAAATTGCTTTTCGTAATTTCAAAACTGTGAAATTTAGTGAGACTTGTTGCCTACTAACCTGGAAAATGTTTTATGTATACTTGATAAGTATACTTTTTTATTTTTGGAAAGAACCCAGTCTATATATATTTTTTAAGAATGCTTGGTGTATGATATTGTTCAAGTCCTCTATTTCCTTTTTGGTCTTTTGCTGGTTTATTCATTATTAAAAATTGGATATTGAAGTCAACAACAATAATTGTAGAAATTTCTATTTTCAATCACATCAATGTTAGATTTACATATTTTGGAGGTCTATTTTCTGATGGATATTTATAATTCTCTTTTGAATGAATTTTCCTTTTATCTATATAAGATTTTATTTTCCTCTTTTAACAATTTTTAACACATGTGGTCTATATTGTCTGATATTAGTACAGTCACTGCAGTTTACTTTTGGTTACTGTTTACTTAGGCTATATCATTCAATCCTTTCACACTCAACTTTTTTGTCTTTTGGCTCAAAGCGGATCTTTTGTAGACAGCTTGCAGTTGTACCATAAATTTTATATATCCTGCATGTATCAGTTTTTCCACTGGTGAGTTTAATCTGCTTAGTTTTAAAGTAGTTATTTGGAAGGACTTCGGCTATTTTGCTATTTGTTTTTTGTATATCTTTTTTGGTCCTGAATTGAGCCATTTCATTATTTTTGTGTTTGATTTCCTTTTAATACATTGTTTTGATTTCTTTAACATTTTATATATGATTAAAATTATTTTCTTAATGTTTTCTTTGAGAATGAAAATTAACACCTTAAATGTTTAACAATAATATTGAATTAGTACTAACTTAGTTTCAATATTACGAAAAACTTCTATTATACATCGTGGTTGTTTTAACTTCATATTCTTTTTACTTTTTAATATTTTAAAGGTAACATCTGTACAGAGTATAATTCATTAAGACATAATTATTATTTGTCTTGTAAATCATATAGGGAAAAGTTGCTAGTAAGCAAAATATGCAAAAATACTTGCTTTTATATTGACCTTTGTAGTTACTTCTATCAGTGCTTCAACTTTCTTCACATGACTTCAAGTTATTCCTTAGTGTCTTTTATTTTTCATCTGAAGGACTTCCTTTAGTAGTTTTAATAAGTAGGTTATACTAGAAACAAACACTTTCAGCCTTTTTTATCTGGGAAATTCTTAATTTCTCCTTTATTCTTGAGTATTGGCAATGTTTATCTTTCTGTACTTCAACATTTCCTTCAAAGTTCCTGTTGACAAATCAGTTGCTAATCTTATTGAGTAGTTTTTTTTATGTGATGACATTTCTTTCTGCTTTCAAGATTCTGTTTATCTTTGGCACTCTAGAGTTTAAAAATAATGTATATTAGTGTGAATTTCTTTGTTTAACCCACTTATACTTCATTGAACTCCTTGGCTTTCTAGATGCAGGTATTTCAAGAAATCTGGGAATTTTTCAGTTATTATTTGTTCAGATATTCTCTCTGCTTCTTTTTGTCTTTCTTTCTTAAACTTCCACAATGAATACATAGGTATGATTAATAGTGTCCCATAGCATTCTAGAATTCTGTTCAGTTTTCTTTATTTATTTTCATTCCTTCTTCTCCATCTGATTGATATTATTTTAATATCTTAGAGTTACATGGTTCCCTCTTATTTTCTCAAATCTGTTGAAAAGCTCGAGCAAAATTTTCATTTCAACTGTTTTATTTTTCTGCTCCAGAATCTCTAATCGCATTCCTTTTTATAACATTATTTCTTTTATTGATATTTTATTTCTTTATACATTGTTTATAGTCTTTGTTACTCAGATCAGCTCAGTTCAGTTCATTCACTTGGTCATGTCCGACTGTTTGCCACAACAGGCCTTCAGCAGGACTGCAGCACACCAGGCCTTCCTGTCCATCACCAACTTGCAGAGTTTACTCAAACTCATTTCCATTGAGTCAGTGATGCCATCCAACCTTCTCATCCTCTGTCGTCCACTTCTCTACCACCTTCAATCTTACCCAGCATCAGGGTCTTTTCAAATGAGTCAGTTCTTCGCATGATGTGGCCAAAGCACTGGAGTTTCAGCTTCAGCATCAGTCCTTCCAGTGAATATTCAGGACTGATTTCTTTAGGATTGACATGTTTGATCTCCTTGCACTGCAAGGAACTCTTAAGAGTCTTTTCCAACACCGCAGTTCAAAAGCATCAATTCTTCAGTACTCAGCTGGCTTTATAGTCCAACTCTCACATCCATACATGACTACTGGAAAAATCATAGCTTTGATTAGATGAACCTTTGTTGGCTAACTAATGTCTCTGCTTTTTAATATGCTGTCTAGTTTGGTCATAACTTTTCTTCCAAGGAGCAAGCATCTTTTAATTCCATGGCTACAATCACCATCTGCAGTGATTTTGGAGCCCCCCAAAATAAAGTCTGTCACCATTTCCATTGTTTCCCCATCTATTTGCCATGAAGTGATGGGACCAGATGCTATGATCTTAGCTTTCTGAATGTTGAGCTTTAAGCCAACTTTTTCATTCTCTTTCACTTTCAGAGGCTCTTTTTTTTAGTTCTTCATCACTCTCTGCCATAAGGTTGGTATCATCTACACATCTGAGCTTACTGATATTTCTCCCATCAATCTTGATTCCAGGTTATGCTTCTTCCATCCCAGCGTTTCTCATGAGGTACTCTGGATATAAGGTAAATAAGCAGGGTGACAACATACAGCCTTGATGTACTCTTCCTGATTTGGAAACAGTCAGTTGTTCCATGTACAGCTCTAACTGTTTCTTCGTGATCTGCATACAGATTCCTCAAGGGCAGATCAAGTGGTTTGGTATTACCACCCCTTTAGGAGTTTTCAACAGTTTGCTGTGATCCACATAGTCAAAGGATTTGGCCTAGTCAAAGAAGCTGTAGACATTTTTCTGGAACTTTCTTGCTTTTTCGATGATACAACAGATATTGGCAATTTGATCTCTGGTTCTTCTGCCTTTTCTAAATCCACTTTGAACATCTGGAAGTTCAGGGTTCACAAACTGTTGAAGCTTGGCTTGGAGAATTTTGAGCATTACTTTGCTAGTGTGTAAGATGAGTGCAATTGTGCAGTAGTTTAAGAATTCTTTGGCATTGCCTTTCTTTGGGATTGGAATGAAAACTAATCTTTTCCAGTCTTGTGAACACTGCTGAGTTTTCCAAATTTGCTGCCTTATTGAGTGAAGCACTTTCACAGCATCATCTTTTAGGCTTTGAAATAGCTCAACTGGAGTTCCATCACCTCCACTAGCTTTGATTGTAATGATGCTTCCTAAGGCCCATTTGACTTCACATTCCAGGATGTCTGGCTCTAAGTGAGTGATCACACTATTGTGATTATCTGGGTTGTGAAGATTTTTTGTATAGTTCTGTGTGTTCTTGCCACCTCTTCTTAATATCTTCTGCTTCTGTTAGGTCAATACCATTTCTGTCTTTTATTATGCCCATCTTTGCATGAAATCTTTTGTTGAAGAGATACCAAGGGAATCTCTTTTATTTCTTGAAGAGATCTCTATGCTGTGCTATGCAATGCTAAGTCACTTCAGTCGTGTCCAACTCTGTGCGACCCCATAGACAGCAGCCCACCAGGCTCCCCCATCCCTAGGATTCTCCAGGCAAGAACACTGGAGTGGGTTGCCATTTCCTTCTCCAATGCGTGAAAGTGAAAAGTGAAAGTGAAAAGTAAAATGAAGTCGCTCAGTCGTGTCCGACTCCTAGCGACCCCCTGGACTGCAGCCTACCAGGCTCCTCCGTCCATGGGATTTTCCAGGCAAGAGTACTGGAGTGGGGTGCCATTGCCTTCTCCAAGAGATCTCTAGTCTTTCCCATTATCTCGTTTTCCTCTATTTCTTTGCCTTGATCACTGAGGAAGGCTTTCTTATCTCTCCTTGCTATTCTTTGGAACTCTGCATTCAAATGGGTATATGTTTCATTTTCTCCTTTGCCTTTCACTTCTCTTCTTTCCATAGCTATTTGTAAGTCTTCCTCCGTCAACTATTTTGCCTTTTTGAATTTTCCCCCCCCCCTTGGGGATGGTCTTGATCTTTGCCTCCTGTACAGTGTCACAGGAGTCACATCCGTAGTTTTTCAGGCACTCTGTGTGTCTTTGTCACTGGCTTACTTTAACTTATGAGAATATTTAAGAATGTTGATTTAAAATATCCATTTAGAAAATCCAACAGCTGCACTTTCTCATGGACAGCTTTCCTATGAACTTCTTATTTTCCTATATAGGACAATATTTTTATTTCTTTCCAAACGTTTAAATTTTCTGTTAAAAATTGGACACTTTGAATATTATGATGAGCAGGAAAAAAAAAGACAGAAAAAAGAGTAAGAAAGATATAAAGGGAAGAAGGAATAAAAGAAGATAGAAGAAAACAAAAGTGAAAGTCTAAGGGAGAAACAAAATAAATAAAGAAATATTACTCCTAAAGCTTTACATATAAATCCTGGACACTCCTTTGGGTTGACCCAGGACATTTAACACTCTGCCTAGATTATATTTCCTGTTTGTTCTGTCAGTAAAGGCCAGTGAAAGTTGAAAGCTTGTCTTCTGAGGTCTGTTATGAATATTTTTACTGACCTGAGAATTCATGTGGACATAATTTCCCCATATATACAGTTGCTTTTTAAAATCCCTATTACCTCAAAACATTCATTTCCTGGTTTTTCTTCTCATAATTTAGTGTGTTACTGTCTGATTTCTTGTTGGTTCTCACCCCCTGTGCCCTACCACCATTTCAGTAGCATCTGTTTTTTGTTTGTTTGTTTGTTTTTGTTATACTTTTATTGATTTTTGAGGACTACAGAGCATCTGTGACCTGATAAAAGAGTTTGAAATTAGGCAAAACAAAGTGAAGCCTTCTGTGGCAGTCCTAGTGAAGGGTGCAAATAAATAAAAACAATTCCCTGGTTACAAGATCTGTTCTGCTCTCTCAAGCAGTATCTATCCACATCAGGAACACAGGCTAATATCTTCAAGATAACCACCATGTGGAGAAGGGTTGAGGGAGAGGGTTAGTTAATATGCCAGAAAAATCTCACTCTTTTTCAGTGGCCTTTATCCTGACTAAGCATTTGCTTTGTTGCTGTAAATGTTTTCCAGAGGCCCAGGAAGGTTAATTCTGGTAGTTTTCCATGTGTTTTGGTGTTCCTGGGGAGGAATGAAACTAAAATTCTCTATCAAAAACAACAAATTGCACTGTGCTCAGTAGTATCTGACTCTTGGCCATGCCATGGACTGTTGCCCACAGGGCACCTCTGTCCGTGGGATTTCCCAGGCAAGAACTGCGAACCTTGTCCTACTCCAGGGGATCTTCCCAACCCAGAGATTGAACTCATGTTTCCTGAATCTCCTGAATTGGCAGGTGGATTCTTTAACACTGAGCCACCTGGAGAAGATGTTACACCTCCATTTTGCTGATAGCACTGGTCTGTTTTTACAAGCTAAATTTTACTGGAACACAGTCACAGCCATCTGTTTGCATTTGTTTACAGCAATTTTCAAACTACAATTTCAGAATTGAGTTGTTGTCAATAAGACTGATGGCCTTCAAGCTTAAGGTTTTCAGTTACTGGCTCTTTTGTGAAGTCTGAAGAATTCTGTGTTAAAAATTTCTGAATACATAACCTGTTGTAAGATAGAGTATATTACTTAATTCTACTATCTATATAATTTGCTTTCATTGCTTTTTCCCACTGGCTTAATGATGATCACTAAAATGATGAATAGAAATATTGGAATGGATATTCTTGCCTTATTCCCAGTCTTGGGAGAAATGCATTTTATTTTCATCCTAAAGTTTACTCTTAGCTGTGAACTGAATATGTTTCTTTTATCTTTCTCCCATACCCTCCTTCACTGAAGCATTTATGCTTTTAAGTAAATTCTGAATATATTTGGTCATTACATTTTCTAATATTTTATTAATCTTTTACTCTCCTTTGGAACCCTATAATATATATTCTAAACTGGTCAATATTGTTCTGAAGCTCACTGCTGCTAAGTCGTTTCAGTCATGTCCGACTCTGTGTGACCCCACAGACAGCAGCCCACAAGGCTCCCCCGTCCCTGGGATTCTCCAGGCAAGAACACTGGAGTGGGATGCCATTTCCTTCTCCAATGCATGAAAGTGAAAAGTGAGAGTGAAGTCGCCCAGTTGTGTCTGACTCTTAGCGACCCCATGGACTGCAGCCCACCAGGCTCCTCCATCCATGGGATTTTCCAGGCAGGAGTACTGAAATTCAGTTAAATTTTCAGCATTTTTCTCTCTATTTAATTATAGTTTTATTGCCATGTATTCAATTCACTTTACTTTTTCTGCAGTGTCTAATCTGTGGTTAATCATAAGTAGTGAATATATTATTTCGTATTTTATATTCATCCCTAGCAGTTTCATTTATCTTTATATAGCTTTTATTTTCTATTCATTTTTCTTTATAATCATAACCTTGTTTATAGTAATTTCTTTAAAGTCATTGTCTGCTAGTTCTATTATCTTGGTAATTTGTGGGTTCATTTTCTTTTGATTCTCTTTTTCTCTTGATTTGTGGGTAATATTTTTCTACTTCTTTGCATTTTTAGTATTTTTGACTCATTGCTTTGTATTGTAAATATTATTGTGTATCTAGATGGTATTTTTTTTTACCTTTAAGAAAGAAAAGGGATAAACAATTCACTAAGGTGGGGAAAGATATCAAAGTATGTGAATATGCAGTTTTAGAGTAACAGTACAGTTTTCAACAAAGAATGTCCAACTTTGAAGTCATTCAAGGTAGTATAATTTAAAATAGCAAGTTAGTTCTTCAAGCAGGAAATAAATTTTATGTAGCATACAAAGGAAATAGAAATGACCTAAATGTTTTAAAGTAGAAGATTTTTAAAAAATTATTGCACAATCTATTTAAATGTTAAGAAAATGTGAATCCATAAATTTAGTAATATCAATAAATGCTGAAGACAAGTGAAAAATGACAGTTGCAGAAGAATGGCATCTGAAGAGATTTATTTGACACAAATGCATGCATAATAAAATTTTGTATTTCTATGCTGCTAAGTCACTTCAGTTGTGTCTGACTCTGTGTGATCCCATAGACGGCAGCCCACCATCCCTGGGATTCTTCAGGCAAGAACACTGGAGTGGGTTGCCATTTTCTTCTCCAATGCATGAAAGTGAAAAGTGAAAGTGAAGTCGCTCAGTCACGTCCAACCCTCAGCGACCCCATGGACTGCAGTCTACCAGGCTCCTCCGTCCATGGGATTTTCCAGGCAGGAGTACTGGAGTGGGGTGCCATTGCCTTCTCTGATGTATTTCTATAGGTAAAAATAATTATTTAACTGTATTGAAACTAGTCTGAAATAACTCATTGCAAACTGATAATGGTGGTAACGTATAAGAGACAAAAAGGATGAGATGGGTGTAGGTGTTGATTAGATGGTATTTAAAGCCAGAGTGTTAAACTTTTATATATGTATTTTATATAGAATCTCAGCAGTTTAAATATAAAAGTACACTTTCAGTAATTAAAAATTAAATGGTCTAAATGGATAAAGATTAAAATTAACTGGTTCCTCTGAGAAGGGGAGAGCACTGGTAGGGGAGAGTGGGTGTGTTTCATTTATGTTTTAACCTATATATCTCAATGTAATTGGCATATTTAACAAAAATAATGTGAAGATAAATTATTGGTGTGGTTTTTGCAAATAATACATAATTCAATTGTGTTACGCAGGGGACAGCAAACATTTTTGGTAACACCAGAGACTGAATAGTTTGGGTTTTGAGAGATACACATGTTCTCTGCCATAATGTAAATGAATGTGTTTCACTGTGTTCCAATGAAAGTTTATATGCAAAAGCAGGTGGTAGGACTGATTTGGTTTTTGGTTTGCAGGTGGTGTGCAACTCACTCTTATTTAATAAGAGTATTTCTAATAATTGTGTATTAGACAAGAAGAGAACTGTGAATATTTATCTATTATATTACAATGATATATTAAATCCAACAGATTCTGTATGTTAATCTTATATCCACAAATTTACCAAATTCATTGAGCTGTAGAATTTTTCTTGATTTTTAGGATTTTCTATGTATAGTATCATGTCATCTACAAACAGTAAAAATTTTGTTTCTTCTTTTCCAATTTGGATTCCTTTTATTTCCTTTTCTTCTCTGCTATGGCCAGACATTTTAATGATGGCCATTCTGACAAGAGTATAGTCATACCTCCATTATAGCTTTATTTGCACTTCTATAATAACTAGTGATATTGAGCATTTTCTCATGTGCCTGTTGTCCACCTATATGTCTTCTTTGGAGAATTGTTTATTTAGGTCTTCTGCTTATTTTTTGACTGAGTTGCTTTTTCTGTTATTGTGTTATATGAGCTTCTTATATATTTTGGAAATTAAGCCCTTATCAGTCACATCATTTGCAAATATTTTATTATTAAAATTTTATTCTCCTCAAATTATTTTGATGTGAGCATATTTTTGAGAGACAATTCTCTATGAGTCTCATACTTTCACACATCTTTAACCATGTTCTCCTTGTACTATCTTTAAATGATATTAAACAGCCTAGGTAGTTAGAGAGTGTCTTTTTCTAGAGGTCAGAGTTCACAATTCTTTCTTAAGCAGAATCATTTCAGTTCAGTCACTCAGTCGTGTTCACCTCTTTGTTACCTCATGGACTGCAGCATGCAGGCCTCCCTGTCCATCACCAACTCCCAGAGCTTGCTCAAACTCACGTCCATTGAGTCAATGATGCCATCCAACCATCTCATCCTCTGTGTCACCTTCTCCTCCTGCCTTCAATCTTTCCCAGCACCAGGGTCTTTTCTAAGGAGTCAGTTCTTCACATCAGATGGCCAAAATATTGGAGCTTCAGCTTTAGCATCAGTCCTTCCAATAAGTATTCAGGACTGATTTCTTTTAGGATTGACATGAGAACCCCATAAATAGTTTGGAACAGAATAATCAATATGATATTATTTTAAGATAGTTTGGCAGCTTTGCTAGCAACCCTCCATGTATGATTAGGAGTTTTAACATTGGACTTACTCAATCATGACACAAGTCTTGAGTGTTTATCATCCATCTGGGCCCATCCTTGATGTCCCTGTGAAACTCAGGAGAGATAAAAGGAATTAATATTAATGTAAAGTTCATTCTGCCTGCTAATCCATGAGTGATAAAGTTTCTTGCCTTTGATTATGAGTCTCATGTCTTCCATGAAAATCTGGCAGAATAATTTGTTGGGTTTGAAGTAGGAAATGTATTATGTATTAAGGAAACTATAACAAACTTGAGGATCTGAATTAGTAGACATGAAAAAATAAGGCAACTCAGAGCAGGTAATGTTAAATTACTATATTTATATTCAAATTTATCATGACTTTGGGCCTGACTTGCTGCTTCATTCATAAGACCCCATTAGATCTTTTGTCAAAAATTTTTAACTAGTTATCAGAGTCTGTCCTGAAAACCATCAAAACTTCTAGATACTTTTCTTTATGATGGGTCTCTGGCTACTATTCATAAAATTTCTTCTACATATTGAAGTCTACCACTTCTGAAATGCATCTCTTTTCCGATATGTCAGAGGCATTGACAATTTCTTCCACATTACCAGAGAAACTTTCCAGTTTTACTTTATTTAAAAAATGTTTCAGCTTTATTGAGATATTGTTTTTGTCTTTTCTTTTATCATTCATTTTTTACATTGTAGTGAAACTTTCTGCTGCAAACAAATGAATCAGCTATGTTGTGTGTGTGTGTGTGTGTGTGTGTGTGTGTGCATGCTCAGTTGTGTTCTACTCTCTGAAGCCCCATGGACTGTAGCTCTCCAGGTTCCTCTGTCTATGGAATTTCCTAGGTAAGAATACTGGAGTGGGTTGCCATTTTCAATTCCAGGGTATCTTCCTGACCCTGGGATTGAACTTGTGTCTCTTGCATCTCCTCCCAATGGTAGGCAGATCCTTTACCACTAGCCCCACCTTCCTCTTGGAACTCATTTCTATCCCACACCTATGGTGTTGAAGAAGACTCATGGGAGTCCCTTGGACAGCAAGAAGATCAAACCAGTCAATCCTAAAGGAAATCAGTCCTGAATATTCATTGGAAGGACTGATGCTGAAGCTCCAATACTTTGGCCACCTGATGCAAAGAAATGACTCATCAGAAAAGACCCTGATGCTGCAAAAGATTGAATGCAGGAGAAGGGGATGACAGCATGAGATGGTTGGATGGCATCACTGACTTGGATATGAGTTTGAGCAAGTTCTAGTCATTGGTGATGGACAGGGAAGCATGGCCTGCTGCAGTCCATAGGGCTGAAAAGACTTGGACAGCTGAGCAACCGAACTGAACTGATTCCACCCCTATAGGTCATCACAGAACACTGAGCTGAGCTCCTTAGGCTATACAGCAGCTTCCCACCAGCTATCTATTTTACACATGGTAGTGTATATATGTCAATCCCAATCTCCAATTCATTCCAGCTCCCCTTACCCTCTTCATGTCCACATGTCCATTCTCTATGTCTGTGTCTCTATTCCTGCCCTGCAAATAAGATAATCAACACAATTTTATAGATCCTGTATCAGTATATATATATATATATATATATATATATATATATATATATATACACATACACACACTAATTTATAATATTTGTTTTTCTTTCTGACTTATTTTACTCTGTATGATGGCCTGAGATATCATTGACATAATACATATGTAAGTTTTGAAGCTCATATAAAATCTAATTTGTTACATATATGTCTTCCAAAAGGACCACCACAGTCAAGTTGGTTACCACTGCTGTCTTCTCACATAATTACCCTTTTTGTGGTGGTGGTAACACTTAAGATCTTTTCTTAACAACTTTTAAGTACATAATATAGTATTGTTAATTATGGCCACCATGCTGCACATTAGATCCACAGAACTTATTTATTTTATAGCTGTGTATTGGTTCCGTTTGACCAACATCTCCTGAACTCTCCCACAACCCAGTCCCTGGCAGTGACCATTATACACTCTTTCTTTGACTTCAGCTTTCTTTGATTCCACATATGAGTGAGAGCATATAATATTTGTCTTTCTCTCTCTGACTTATTTCACTCAGCATAATACCCTCAAGATCCATTTGTGTTGTTGTAAATGCCGTTTCCAATGTTATTTAACACTCTTCAGATTTACGTGAAGGCTGAGATAGAAACAATGCTTTGTAATCTATATTGTCATTATTTTGTTTTAAAATGAGATCATACGTTATACCTCGAAACTCTATACTTCTACTATGCTATATTAAGCCAGACTTTCCCCTCTTTGGACACAGTGATTAATGAAACAATTTAAATACTTATCCAAAATGACAGGGAAATCCCAAACTCTTGGAATATGAATAAAATAATTATGATGAATTTCGTGTGAAGAAAACTTGGATATATTATATTTATGCATTTACTAAATATTACAACTTTGAATTCTTTGATACTTCTTTCAGATTAACTTGTTTTTTTATCAGATCTACTTTTGCTTGGAGATCAAATTTTTCTTGCATATTTTAAAGTTCTTCTATTACTTTTTATTAGATAATAATAAGCAAGACATCAAAAGTGTCCCACAAGTATAGAATGAAGATAAAAAGTTGAAAATAAATTTGAAACATGCTTAGAAAGTGAAGATTAATGAATAAATGAACAATCATCCAGTTTCTTGTTTCATACAGTTTTATTTCTCATTGAAGTAAATCTTGAAGTTTTGGAATGGTCTTTCTTACATGTAATTTTTTTTAAATGGTTGCATTTTCCTAATTAGTTAGGATTGCCAGAAAAATATGGGAATTATTTTGAATTTCAGATGGAAACAGGTATTGTATAAAATGTGCATATAATAAAAGCTCTTTATCTCTAACTCAAATTTTACTGAGGGTCCTATATTTTTATTTATTAATCTGCCAACCCTAGTAGTTGTGAGAAATCTAAAGTTACTGAGATAGACATGTTGATATGATAAATGTCCTTTAATGAATTCATCAGCTTTATAGCTCAATTTATCATAAATTAGAAGTATAATGGAGTTTAGAGCTGTGTGATTCAATTATTTGTTGAAAATGTTAGTTTCTTATAAAACATTATTGTCCAGATAACTATTTCATATGAATTCATTTTCATAGTCATGCCTGTGAGTTTAATTACCTAGGTCTCTACTTTATTTAAAGATGCTCAACATCACTCATTATCAGAGAAATGCAAATCAAAACCACAATGAGGTACCACTTCACACCAGTCAGAATGGCTGCGATCCAAAAATCTGCAAGCCATAAATGCTGCAGAGGGTGTGGAGAAAAGGGAACCCTCCTACACTGTTGGTGGGAATGCAAACTAGTACAGCCACTATGGAGAACAGTGTGGAGATTCCTTAAAAAATTGCAAATAGAACTGCCTTATGACCCAGCAATCCCACTGCTGGGCATACACACCGAGGAAACCAGAATTGAAAGAGACACATGTACCCCAATGTTCATCACAGCACTGATTATAATAGCCAGGACATGGAAACAACCTAGATGTCCATCAGCAGACGAATGGATAAGAAAGCTGTGGTACATATACACAATGGAGTATTACTCCGCCATTAAAAAGAATTCATTTGAATCAGTTCTGATGAGATGGATGAAACTGGAGCCGATTATACAGAGTGAAGTAAGCCAGAAAGAAAAACACCAATACAGTATACTAACACATATATATGGAATTTAGAAAGATGGCAATGACGACCCTGTATGCAAGACAGGAAAAAGACACAGCTGTGTATAACGGACTTTTGGACTCAGAGGGAGAGGGAGAGGGTGGGATGATTTGGGAGAATGGCATTCTATCATGTATACTATCATGCAAGAATTGAATCGCCAGTCTATGTCTGACACAGGATACAGCATGCTTGGGGCTGGTGCATGGGGATGACCCACAGAGATGTTATGGGGAGGGAGGTGGGAGGGGGGTTCATGTTTGGGAACACATGTAAGAATTAAAGATTTTAAAATTAAAAAAAATAAAAAAATAAAAAAAAATGTTTAGGTATTCCTATACAAATATAAGAAAAGTGTAAGATTACAACAATCAAATGAGAAAATTGAAGTGGCCAGAGGAAAACTTCTCATTAAAAGTAGTTTTTTTTGTTTTCGTTTTTGTTTTTTTTTTTTTTGTAGTACTTCTGATGTGTAATGACAGCCACTGTATATGTATTAATCCTGGTTACCACTTGCAATTGTGTCAATTCCTCCTCATCCAACATAATTTCATTTTACTTCTCATTCTAATGACTCTCTTCCTGACATGCTATGATTTATCAGTGCCTCTGTCCTCATCTGGCCAGTTCAGAAATTTGTTAAATTACCATATTCCATGTTCTGAAAATTGCAGTTGCATAAATTCTGCCTAAGACTGTCTCAACTTTTTTGAACAGGTAGGTTGTATAACTGAATTGTTTCATAGGGCTAAAAGCTCTCCTCTGTCTACATATTTATTTTAAGTCTTTGTTTTCTTCTTATTTAGGTGGTTGGTTTAGGTTTTCTAAAAGAGCCTAGAAATTTGCAGTTATCTATGTAAGAATAGCTAATACCCTGCCAATGAAAATCATTTTGTCAGCAGTCAAATTTGTTTCCTTTACCTCTTCATTTTCTCATCACTAATGAAGCAAAAAATGAAATGTAGATTACTGTGGTAGGCAGAATAGGAACTCTCAAAATATCCACATCCTAACCCTAGAATCTGTGAATATGTGACCTTATATGGCAGAAGGGGTTTCATGTGTGTGATTAAGTTAAGGACCTTGAGATGAGGAGATTATCCTGGATGATCAAGTAGGGCCCAACCTAATTATATGGTTTCTTAAAATTGCAAAACTCCTGGCTAGATTTAGAAGATGTGAGTATTGGAAAATGGTAGGGAGATGCACGCTGGTCCCTTTGTAGGTGGAACAAGGAGGCCACAAGCCAAGGAATGTGGACAACCTCTAGATGCTTAAAAAGACAAGGAAAGAATAATTTAGCAATTTAGCCCATTTCTGAATTAGTCATCCTATACAGTGTCACTGGGAATTCTTTCAATGAACTTTCTTGAAATTTCTGCTTCCCACATAAAATTTTGTACATAAGATCCATTACTCACCTACTACTACTTTACAATATTACTAAAAACTTGGTGGTTTAACAGCACATTTTTATTATCTAATAGCTTGGAAATTCAGAAGTCTAAAACGGGTCTTACCGAGTAAAAAAGGGCCCACAGGGCTATACTGCTTTCTGGTGGTCCTGGGGGAGTATCTGTTTCTTTGTCTTTGCAAAGACTAGAGGTCGCCTGCATCCTTGGCTGTGGTTTCATCCTCCATTTTCGATGCCCTGCATTTAAATGTCTGATTCCATTATCACAGCTCTTTGATTCTGGCCCTCTGACTTCTTCTTAAAGGATTCTTGTGATTACAATGAGCCCATTAGGATAATTCAGAATAATCTTTCTGTCACAGGTTTTCACAAAGTCACTTTTTTACCAATGAGGATGACATTCACATGTTCTGGGATTAGGGCATGAGCATCTTTGGGGACGACTGCTCTATCTACTACTTAAAGTAAACGCTATTCTTCAATTTAATAAATCTCAACTAAATCGTTGTAAAAGTTAGCCATTAAAAATAATATATTTCCTTTTTTATAGCTATATAAGAGTGTGGCAGTCACAGCTAACTGAAAATAATGCTATTTGTATGTCAGTGAAATACATTTTGAATACTAAAAAAGAATGCTATGGTCTCTTTTGTTTCTTTAGCATTTATTTCTGCCCTAATTTTTAAGATTTCTTTCCTTCTACTAACTCTGGGGTTCTCCAATTCTTCCTTTTCTAGGTGCTTTAGTTGTAGAGTTAGGTTATTTATTTGACTTTTTTCTTGTTTCTTGAGGTATGCCTGTATTGCTATGAACTTTCCTCTTAGCATAGCAAAAATCAACAAGGCCAAAAGCTGGTTCTTTGAAAGGATAAATAAAATTGACAAACCACTAGCCAGACTCGTCAAGAAGCAAAGAGAGAAAAATCAAATCAATAAAATTAGAAATGAAAATGGAGAGATCACAACAGACAACACAGAAATACAAAGGATCATAAGAGACTACTATCAGCAGTTGTATGCCAATAAAATGGACAACGTGGAAGAAATGGACAAATTCTTAGAAAAGTACAATTTTCCAAAACTGAACCAGGAAGAAATAGAAAATCTTAACAGACCCATCACAAGCACGGAAATTGAAACTGTAATCAGAAATCTTCCAGCAAACAAAAGCCCAGGTCCAGACGGCTTCACAGCTGAATTCTACCAAAAATTTCGAGAAGAGCTAACACCTATCCTAGTCAAACTCTTCCAGAAAATTGCAGAGGAAGGTAAACTTCCAAACTCATTCTATGAGGCCACCATCACCGTAATACCAAAACCTGACAAAGATGTCACAAAAAAAGAAAACTATAGGCCAATATCACTGATGAACATAGATGCAAAAATCCTCAACAAAATTCTAGCTATCAGAATCCAACAACACATTAAAAAGATCATACACCAAGTGGGCTTTATCCCAGGGATGCAAGGATTCTTCAATATCCGCAAATCAATCAATGTAATTCACCACATTAACAAATTGAAAAATAAAAACCATATGATTATCTCAACAGATGCAGAGAAGGCCTTTGACAAAATTCAACATCCATTTATGATAAAAACTCTCCAGAAAGCAGGAATAGAAGGAACATACCTCAACATAATAAAAGCTATATATGACAAACCCACAGCAAACATTATCCTCAATGGTGAAAAATTGAAAGCATTTCCCCTAAAGTCAGGAACAAGACAAGGGTGTCCACTTTCACCACTACTATTCAACATAGTTCTGGAAGTTTTGGCCACAGCAATCAGAGCAGAGAAAGAAATAAAAGGAATCCAAATTGGAAAAGAAGAAGTAAAACTCTCACTGTTTGCAGATGACATGATCCTCTACATGGAAAACCCTAAAGACTCCACCAGGAAATTACTAGAGCTCATCAATGAATATAGTAAAGTTGCAGGATATAAAATCAACACACAGAAATCCCTTGCATTCCTATACACTAATAATGAGAAAGTAGAAAGAGAAATTAAGCAAACAATTCCATTCACCATTGCAACGAAAAGAATAAAATACTTAGGAATATATCTACCTAAAGAAACTAAAGACCTATATATAGAAAACTATAAAACACTGATGAAAGAAATCAAAGAGGACACTAATAGATGGAGAAATATACCATGTTCATGGATCAGAAGAATCAATATAGTGAAAATGAGTATAATACCCAAAGCAATTTACAAATTCAATGCAATCCCTATCAAGCTACCAGCCATATTTTTCACAGAACTAGAACAAATAATTTCAAGATTTGTATGGAAATACAAAAAACCTCGAATTGCCAAAGCAATCTTGAGAAAGAAGAATGGAACTGGAGGAATCAACTTGCCTGACTTCAGGCTCTACTACAAAGCCACAGTCATCAAAACAGTATGGTACTGGCACAAAGACAGACATATAGATCAATGGAACAAAATAGAAAGCCCAGAGATAAATCCACACACCTATGGACACCTTATCTTTGACAAAGGAGGCAAGAATATACAATGGAGTAAAGACAATCTCTTTAACAAGTGGTGCTGGGAAAACTGGTGAACCACTTGTAAAAGAATGAAACTAGATCACTTTCTAACACCGCACACAAAAATAAACTCAAAATGGATTAAAGATCTAAATGTAAGACCAGAAACTATAAAACTCCTAGAGGAGAACATAGGCAAAACACTCTCAGACATAAATCACAGCAGGATCCTCTATGATCCACCTCCCAGAATTCTGGAAATAAAAGCAAAAATAAACAAATGGGATCTAATTAAAATTAAAAGCTTCTGCACAACAAAGGAAAATGCAAGCAAGGTGAAAAGACAGCCTTCTGAATGGGAGAAAATAATAGCAAATGAAGCAACTGACAAACAACTCATCTCAAAAATATACAAGCAACTTATGCAGCTCAATTCCAGAAAAATAAACGACCCAATCAAAAAATGGGCCAAAGAACTAAATAGACATTTCTCCAAAGAAGATATACGGATGGCTAACAAACACATGAAAAGATGCTCAACATCACTCATTATTAGAGAAATGCAAATCAAAACCACAATGAGGTACCACTTCACACCAGTCGGAATGGCTGCGATCCAAAAATCTGCAAGCCATAAATGCTGGAGAGGGTGTGGAGAAAAGGGAACCCTCCCACACTGTTGGTGGGAATGCAAACTAGTACAGCCACTATGGAGAACAGTGTGGAGATTCCGTAAAAAATTGCAAATAGAACTGCCTTATGACCCAGCAATCCCACTGCTGGGCATACACACCGAGGAAACCAGAATTGAAAGAGACACATGTACCCCAATGTTCATCACAGCACGGTTTATAATAGCCAGGACATGGAAACAACCTAGATGTCCATCAGCAGATGAATGGATAAGAAAGCTATGGTACATATACACAATGGAGTATTACTCCGCCATTAAAAAGAATTCATTTGAATCAGTTCTGATGAGATGGATGAAACTGGAGCCGATTATACAGAGTGAAGTAAGCCAGAAAGAAAAACACCAATACAGTATACTAACACATATATATGGAATTTAGAAAGATGGCAATGACGACCCTGTATGCAAGACAGGAAAAAAGACACAGCTGTGTATAACGGACTTTTGGACTCAGAGGGAGAGGGAGAGGGTGGGATGATTTGGGAGAATGGCATTCTATCATGTATACTATCATGTAAGAATTGAATCGCCAGTCTATGTCTGACGCAGGATACAGCATGCTTGGGGCTGGTGCATGGGGATGACCCACAGAGATGTTATGGGGAGGGAGGTGGGAGGGGGGTTCATGTTTGGGAACACATGTAAGAATTAGAGATTTTAAAATTAAAAAAAATAAAATAAATAAATCTAAAAATAAAATAAAATAAATAAAATAAAAAATAAATAAAAAATTCTATTAAAAAAAAAAGAATACTAAGATTAGAGTATGCAAAAGATATAATTGAAGAATAAGATGTTTCAATTGATTCTAGCTACCTACAACTCAAAAGACATTATCAACTTCCTGGGACAGCACCAAAGGGTAGCTTATGTTACTTAATCAGTGTTCACACATCCTTCATGTTTGACTGTCAGGAAAGCATTATACCCTTGACCACTCAATATTAGAGATGGGGAAAATAAACATTTAGTCTTTCTCTTACTTTTCTGTGGGAGGGGAACAATTGTAATTTGTCAACTGTTAAGATTCTCTGTCAGTTTAGAGTTTGTTTTCTCTGTTTATCCAACAATTCTGTACTCTCTAAGCCAACCTAATGCAGGACTTCCTTGACTTGAACTCCAAAAGAGTATCATTCTGCTTATACATCTATCAATACAGGTCTCAAATGCTATAAACCCAGAATCATATTTGTATGATACATAGTTATATTTTTAATGATCAATAATTCTAGCCTGGCATAATTTATTGTATGTGGTGATGGGTTAGCATATCTTAAAAAAGTGTTAGCATTTATTAACATTTTCTTTGAGCAACCAGCTAACAGATAAATTTACACATTCATAAGTACAAAGGCAGAATATGTGATAAGAATATGAATATCTTCACTTTAACTTAATTATGTTTAGCACTAAATTACAAGTTAATATCTGGCAGGGTGGGAGGGTGGACAGCTAAGTGATAAAACAACCAAAGAAAAGTAAATGTTCCAGGCAGAAATATCTCTCCGTACAGAAAATATAGAGTGATTGTCCTAGTTTTTAGAAAGTACTCACTAAAGTAACTGTGAAGATCTGCTGTATTTCCCCTAAAATAGAAATTTCAGTTTATTCCAAGTATCTTTTAAATAATTTCTTCACTGTCAAATATCACCCCTTTGATAGTACTGAGAACATAGTAAAAATAATAGGAAAACAATGTGTTGAGGTGATCTTCCTTGCCTCGGTAACATCAAGTAAAGAAACTTAACTGCTGAGCACAGCAGTGCTCAAAGAATTCATGCAGTGAGCAGCTGCCTACTTTGGGAAAACATGTGTTTAAAAATACCTTCTGCTCCAGGTAACTCTGCTTTTATAGTCCAGTGTTTCAGCTGCTCTCAAGGACAAAACACAGGAAATCAAGATGTTTCATTAGAAATTGCTTTAAATAGTTTAATGAATGAAATTAGTCTTGGACTGGCTCTACATAAAGCTAGCAGATCAATAACTTTGGCTATATATTTGATTTTCTCAAGTAATAATTTAAATTATTTTCCATGTCCAGAATTAACATCCTATTTGACAGAATAAGCATACGGATACATTTAAAGAGATCTATCAAAAATTTAATTGCCCAGAGTTCTTAATTTTGAATTAAAATCAAACTAAGTTCCCAAATTTAAGAGCTATCATTTTAGAAGTATGGGATTAAGGATAAGTCTTCTAAATAGAATGCTATTTTTACAATTATTTCTACTCTTTGATACCAATGGTTTTTGATGGTATTCTCAGCATTGGAGTAAATAGTCACAGATGAAAAATTCAAAAATTTTTATAAAGTTGACAAAAACAATTTTAGCTATGTATATGGTTACTCTTAGCTCTAACTCTTTAAATCCTTTCAAAATAATGTGTTTTTAAGTAAAGATTTATATCATGTGTCAAAACTCTTTCAATTTAATTTTTGTGACCTTTAAAATTATAGTGTATATACATTATAATGACAGGAGATTTTTATTTGCTTATAAAAGGGAAATTTAGTTAATCAATGTTTTTCTCAGAAGATATCAAATAGCTTAATATTTCCAAAAAGTTAATCGCTCAGTCATGTCCGACTCTGTAATCCCACAGCCTGTAGCCTGCCTGGCTCCTCCGTCCATGGGCTTCTCCAGGCAAGAATACTGGAGTCGGTTGCCATTTCCTTCTCCAGGGGATCTTCCCTATTCAGGGATCAAACCTGGGTCTCCTGCATTGCAGGCAGATTCTTTACCAACTGAGCCATTATTGATCCATATGTTCACATCCAATTAATCTGTCATTTAGGATTTGGAGTTTTTGCTTGGTCTTTCTTTTAAAGGACATGATTCTTCAGAGTAAATATGAGGTAATTAGATGTCCATCAGCAGATGAATGGATAAGAAAGCTGTGGTACATATACACAATAGAGTATTACTCAGGCATTAAAAAGAATGCATTTGAATCAGTTCTAATGAGGTGGATGAAACTGGAGCCTATTATACAGAATGAAGTAAGCCAGAAAGAAATACACCAATACAGTATACTAATGCATATATATGGAATTTAGAAAGATGGTAACGATAACCCTGTATGTGAGACAGCAAAAGACACACAGATGTATAGACAAGTCTTTTGGACTCTGTGGGAGAGGACAAGGGTGGGATGATTTGGGAGAATGGCATTGAAACATGTATAATATCATATGTGAAACAAATCGCCAGTCTAGGTTCGATGCATGATACAGGATGCTTGGGACTGGTGCATTGGGATGACCCACAAGGATGCGATGGGGAGGGAGGCGGGAGGGGGTTCAGGAACGGGAACATGTGTACACCCATGGTGGAATCATGTTGATGTATGGCAAAACCAATGCAATATTGTAAAGTAATTAGCCTCCAATTAAAATAAATAAATTTATATCAAAAAAGATGTAATTATAACAATTTTAATTTATAAGCAGAATGTCACAATTCAGCCAACTTAACATGGGTGATGTCAAAAGCAATTTATTCAGTAGAAATAAACAATATGAGTAATTGAGCACATATTTCACTTCTTGCTAATTTTTGGCATTGTGTATTCAGAGAGTTGGACTGTGAAGAAAGCTGAGCACCAAAGAATTGATGCTTTTGAACTGTGGTGTTGGAGAAGACTCTTGAGAGTCCCTTGCACTGCAAGGAGATCCAACCAGTCCATCCTAAAGGAGATCAGTCCTGGGTGTTCACTGGAAGGACTGATGGTGAAGATGAAACTCCAATACTTTGGCCACCTCATGCAAAAAGCTGACTCAATGGAAAAGACCCTGATGCTGGGAGGGATTGGGGGCAGGAGGAGAAGGGGACAACGGAGGATGAGATGGGTGGATGGCATCACTGACTTGATGTACATGAGTTTGGGTGAACTCTGAGAGTTGGTGATAGACAGGGAGGCCTGGCGTGCTATAATTCATGTGGTCACAAAGAGTCAGACATGACTGAGTGACTGAACTGAACTGAACTGAGTCAGATCCCAAGATTTGCATCAATATTTATGCCTTTGAATTTTGATAATATAATTGAACAGTGAACAACAATCTACTTATAACTGCCTTGATTCCATCCTTCATTTTTATCAGCATACTTCAATTGAACATTAGGAGATTGAGAGATTCCACTGGAAATACATATATTAGCCTGCCAAATCTGTAGTTGACCTAATAAGCAGGGGACTTAACAAGTGATGAGTCATTTTCACCAAACTTATTACACATCAATTTAACTAATTTCAATTGTATGAACAATTCAATTAGTGAATCTTTGAGCACCAACTGTTTCATGCTGTTAAATATATTTAATCCAAATAACCCTTCAAATTAATCTACTTGGCTCCAGTTGTTATTGTTATTCAGTAGTTCAGTACAGTATCAGTGAACCAACAGCTACGTAAAACAGAAACACACTGGGAAAATTTTGAAAGCTTGGGGAAAAAATACTTGACAATTTTAAATGAGCCTTTGCAGGTAAAAGGAAAAAAAAACTTTTTCACTGAAAACCAATTATGATAAGCCAAGATACAAGAAGAGAAGGAATATTTTTAGATTTCATAACATATGAAAATGTGTAAAAATGAATAGTGAGATTTGGAGGCAGAAAAAGAATGTTGAATACTCAAGGTCATACAATGTAGTGCAGTGTTTCATAAAAGGTACAGGAGGCACTGGGTACCAAAGAAGAGGCCAACCCCAGTGCTGTCTGGATAGGACTGAACTAATATTTCTTTGGGAAAGTTATATTTTAATTCTGGTGAACAAGTAATGATGACTATCAATGAAAACAAACATGCACATATATTAATCACCATAAAGCAAAGAAAGGTGTAGAACAGGATGATGGAGACTTGTATTAAAAACCACAATATTGTAAAGTAATTAGCCTCCAATTAAAATAATTAATTTTTAAAACTTTTTAAGCTTTTATTATTTATTTTACCAATATTTTTAGTGGAATAAAAATAGCAATAGAAAGTAAAATGCATTGGATGACCCTTTGTGCTTATACTTGTAGTAACGTCATTAAGTATAGGTAGCAAGAAGCAATATAAACTGTAGTGAGATAAATGAAAATGACAGAATTAGGACTAGACTGGCATTTTGCTTTTGGTGGGGTTTTTGATGAATCTCAAGTTTTAAACTAGAATCCATTCTCTGGGATAGGGAGTACTCAGTCATTTACATTTTGCCATGATTTTTCCTACTGTGACTTTAGATAAAACTTTGTATTTTTATCTATATGTTTTTTATCTATATACTTTTCATTTATCCCTCTGGCTTAGCATTTGCCAGCTTACACAGATTTCAGCTCCCACAACTATGTAAACTCAAAAGAAGATGTTAAATGTGTGTTGTGGCTCCAGTAAGTGAGAAAAGTAAGTGAAAGGGCTAAATACTCTGGGTCAAGCTCCTAATCAGGATTTAGCTGTATCTTTTTTGAGTATTTGCTGTTCTTATTGCCCATTGTTTGTCTGTGTTATAGTAAACTCAAAAGACTAGTTATTTTGGAATGATAAACACTCCTCATATTTTAGCAGCTTGTAACAACGAAGGTTTACTATTTCTCACCTGAATGTCCGTTGTTTGGGACACAGAGTAATAAGGTAGGTATCACTTGGGACTTTGGAGGTAATTGTGGCCAAAGGAAGGTGGCTCAGAGGATCTCATAAGGAGATAAAATACTGGAAAAGACAGACCTCAATTCACTCACATGGAGGTCACAACCATTCCTCTGGTAACAACCCAGTTATAGGAGATTCAGAAAGTGCAACTCTGTGTTCTGGGAGGAGAGACATTTGGAAGTGTTTGACAAATTATGCTACTCATCATCAAATATGTCAACACAAACTATGAAGTCAGTTATACTTGTGTTCAAAATTACCTGTATATTTAAATTTAAAGCTTCAGTCTCAATCCTGGCAAAATAAGGTTAATAATATCACCTTTCAGTGTTGTTTATGACCAACCTAGATAGCATATTCAAAAGCAGAGATATTACTTTGCCAACAAAGGTCCATCTAGTCAAGGACATGGTTTTTCCAGTAGTCATGTATGGATGTCAGAGTTGGACTGTGAAGAAAGCTGAGCGCCAAAGAATTGATGTTTTTGAACTGTGGTGTTGGAGGAGACTCTTGAGAGTCCCTTGGACTGCAAGGAGATCCAACCAGTCCATCCTAAAGGAGATCAGTCCTGGGTGTTCTTTGGAAGGAATGATGCTAAAGCTGAAACTCCAGTACTTTGGCCATCTCATGCGAAGAGTTGATTCCTTGGAAAAGACTCTGATGCTGGGAGGGACTGGAGACTGGAGGAGAAGGGGGCAACAGAGAATGAGACGGTCGGATGACATCATTTTGACTCAGTGGACATGAATTTGAGCAAACTCCGGGAGATAGTGAAGGACAGGAAATTCTGGCTTGCTGCACTCCGTGGGGTTGCAGAGAGTCAGACAAGATTTAGCCCCTGAACAACCACAACAACATTATAAAATGTAACTTTCCTATGTTGGGCTTCCTAGAATTTGGATACAGTTCATATGTTTGAAAATGTTGTGGGTCATTTCATACCAATGGTTCCTATCACTTTTTTGTTTTTAATATAGCAAATATATTTAGTGGTCCCTCAACTTGACTTGAGATGCTACAATAAACTAATCTCCCTGAATATCATATCTTCTTCTAGACTTTAACACAATCTAACATGTGTTCATTTAACTCAGCTCTTTTAAGTCCAAGTTTAAGCTCATACATTTATCTGTACATTTTCTGCTGAATTACTCTTCATGTCCTTAAATTAATGCTGACTTGACTATATGACTGAATTATCAAATTTTAATGTTGAAAGTTAATCCTTCATTTATAAAATCAGTAGTCATTCAATTTGGTATTATTTCAATTTATATTCAATTTGGTATTATTTTCATTATTATCTTAATTTATTTCTCAAATTACTTGGCCTTTCCATAGTATTATAATAAAGATAGAGGCTTAATATTAGAATCCCTTTAAAATGTAAGCTCACAGTCTTTTACAAGTGGAACAAACTTCATATCTTTACAGCAATGGTCTGTTGTATCAGTGATATGAACCTACCTCTTTCTTTTAATGACCCTAGAAAAGAGGAGAGTTTGAAGTGAAAGGAGTTTGAAGAGAGAGATGCTGCTTCCTTTGATGGACAGCTTGGCAGAAGGAGAGCAAAGTTAGCAGTGCTACTCACTGATCCTGAAACACAAGCCATTTAAGTAGCACTGAAGGCTAGTGAATTGGAACCACCAGCTACACTACTTATATAATTAAATTATGTAAAAGAATATTGGAAACAACCATTTCAGCAAAATAGCATGCAATGTTATTGAACTAGTAGAAAAACACTTGTATGTGTGTTTTGATTAATCTTCCCTTTAATGTGATCATTTATTTTCACAATACAGAAAAAAAAATGCTTAAAAATTCAGGGGAAGACACAGGATAAACTTCCTACTTCCACTGTCAGTATTCTAACCTAATTTGTACAATAGATGTTCATTAAAATTTTGAGAAAGGAGGTGAAATTCTTTAACTCAGAATGAGGTTAGTAAGATTCTTCCTTGGTAATCTGATTTTTGCAATCTTATTTTGAAAAATTTTTAATAGATTAATTCTTTAAAAATGCTATCTAACTGCTGTGACCTTTTGGAGTGACAAATTAGATACTGGGTTGGCCAAAAAGTTTGTTTGGGTTTTTTGGAAGATCTTTTAGAAAAAACTGAATGAAGCTTTTGATCAACCCAATATTTTTTAATAATAGTTTTATTGACAGTTATCATTTAGCAGGGAATTATTTTAATAGTTGCCTAAAACAAAATATGAGATAGATTTAATTCATAAGTAGGAAAAAATGTTTTCAGGATGAATGTGGATTAACCTAGTGCTGTTCTTTGTAAGCGAAGTAGCAGATATTTCATTGCCCTTAGAAGCTGATGGAATGTACTATGTCTTACCTCATGTATTTAGAATTTTTACATTTATTGGTGAAACAGGACTTTCTGTACACGACTTTTCTATAATCTAGAATATGTTTTTCAGATACCCAATCTGAATTAGGGATACAACTCAGCAGTGTGAGTGTCTGGGTGTAAATCCAAGGTCAACAAGTTTTTGTTTAAAATCGGTAAAGTGAGTAAGCTCTCTTGGCCTCAGTTTTCTCATCTTTGAACTAGGCTGATAATACTACATTTTTACATGATTAAATAATATAATAATAGTACCAGGAGCTTAAAAACATTTTTTGAATGCAGACATTCTGAAATATCTGTGTCGGTGCTAGTCTTCATGTTTACTCATGGGATGAAATGATGTAATTTGAGACAGGCTGATGCTTAATCAGATTTGTACATAACACACTAACATCTGCATCCCCAGTGCAGCTCTGTGGACAGAGCATTCATTCCATCTCCATATAATTTTATTCTAGAAAGTAGAAGTCTCTCCTCTGTAGGAAAATTGGTGGAAAACTATTACAAATAAAATTATGCTTATTATTGCAAAATATTTGACAGTCATAGTTGCTGTTTTAAAATTATTTGAAGGTTACTTAGAATGTTATTTTAGTGAGAAAGAAATTTAGTGGATAGTATAGATTATTTGCATCTCTAGGACATTTTATATTTAAATGCACCATATTTCTATATGATGCAAATTCAGCATTATGTTATGTGCCCTATAAAGTAAAACAAATGAAGCCTAAATTACTGCATTTTGCAGAATCAGTACTTATAAAATGATATCTAGGGAATTTCAATTCCACACACAAAGCAAAATGTAACATTAGCAATACTGTAACTCAAACTGTTGATTTGTTAGACTAGAGATGAGCAAGGTTCATGAAAACATTAAGATGCCTAGAATTAATAAAATCTTTGAAAAGCCATTATCTCCTGCACTGCCAAGTTTTACTCTCATATTAACTAATTCTCATATTTCAACTGGTAAATACAATAGAGGAGTGATGGTAGCAGAGTTTAGTGAAGTGAAAGTCACTCAATCAAGTCCAACTCTTTGCGCTCCCATGGACATAGCCCATGGGATTCTCCAGGCCAGAATACTGGAGTGGGTAGCCTTTCCTTTTTCCAGGGGATCTTTCCAACCCAAGGATCAAACCCAGGTCTCCTGCATTGCAGGCAGATTTTTTACCAGTGGAACCATCAGGGAAGCCCAAGAATACTGGAATGGGTAGCCTATCACTTCTCCAGTAGATCTTCCCGATCTAGAAATCGAACCAGGGTCTCCTGCATTGCAGGTGGATTCTTTACAAGCTGAGATACCAGGGAAGCCCTGGAAGAAATTAAAATAGCCATTTCAAATCCTTTGTCCAAAACTAGCTTTCTAGAAAGGTTTATTATAACAATTCCAACTTTAAAACAATTCCTATCCTACTTAGAAATGTTGTATCCTCTGAAAAACAGCAATATTGGAATGAAAAAGACTCCTATAATAATGCTAGTAGTGAAGGAGTAGCTTTCTCTAATGTGAGACTAAATAGTTCTGAGGAAAAAGGAGAGGCAAAATCCCTTAAGAAGGTATCATCAGGGCACAAAACATAGCAGAAGTCATATAGTCATTTGATTTGGAATCAATGAATTTTCAAGTATCAGAATGTCCCAGTGTGGTGACTGCTAGGGTATTTAAAGTTGTTCCACTGTACCAAATTACAACTTTTAATTTTACAATAAAATGGCACTAAGGACAATAGTTATCCAGATTCAGATTGACAAGGTATCTTCTAGGTGGAAGGCAACTGGACTTGAAAAATCCACCATAGTCAAAGGCATTTACATAACCAAAATTGCCAAGAAGATGGTATCTGTGTCTGTCAAGTTTCAATCTGAAGTTTGAACATGGAAAATTTAATATAAATATGAATTAGTAAAAGGAAAACTGAATGGGGCATATAATTATAGTAAGGGATATAGTAAAGATACATGAAGAAAGTGACCATTATCTCGGGGCTGAAGAAGAGTGGATAAAGAAAAAATTAAGTGCTTAGAAGATTCCCTGTATCCTCCCAGAACTAAGATTCTGACCTTGTCGGAGAGGAATGCAGACTGCTGTTGAGAAAGAAATTCCCGAGTGCTGAATCATGTCTGGTCAAGAGGAGCAGGCTGCTGGTGGTGGATAAACTTGCTGTCAAGTGTGGCAGTCGGAAGCTAAGTCATGGGAACAGCTCACATGCTAAAGAAATTCTCCAGATGCTGTTGTAGATACAGGTTCAATTGTGTTGGAACTGGTTCATAGGAAAAGTGTCCTAGGTGGTTGAGAAACTCACTGGAAGACAGATTGGACTTGGTCCAATGATGAGTTGTGTTCTGGATAGGGCATGTGGGCTAGAGCTGTTCCAAAGGAATGGTCTGCCACATAGGCCAAGAAACACTCATGCATATGCTTCAGGTGGAAGTAGTCTGCAAGAACCACTAAGACGATTGTTACTGGCCTCCGGCACACTGAGTGACAGCCATGCTGGAGAAGAAAACCACCCCAAGACCTAGAGGACATGTCTTTCCTCTTGCCATAGTCTCACAACATCATTCCAGGGACCTCTATTGGCACAGCTTCTATTGTACTGTCTGGCAAAGGAGAAATTAAACTTGGGGCACAGCATTGGTATTACCATCAAGAGCACAAAAGCACACCTGCTAGTTTCAGGTGTACACCAGAGTAATTATATATATATACATATATTATATATATATATTCTTTTTTTTTACATTTATATCATGTTATAGGTTATTGCATAATATTAGGATAGTTCCCTTTGCTATATAGTAGGTTCATGTTGTCTATTTTATGTATAGTTGCATGCATCTGTTAACCCCAAACTTACTAATTTACCCTTCTCCCACCTTTGCCCTTTGGTAACCATAAATTTGTTGTCTATGCCTGTGATTCTCTTTCTCTTTTATAAATAAGTGGATTTATATAATTTTTTAGATGAAATATATAAGATAAATTATATAAAATTTGTCTTGTCTAATTTACTTCCCTAGTATAATAATCTCTAGGTCTTATTCATGTTGCTATAAATGGCATTATTTCATTCTTTTTAATGGCTAAGTAGTATTCTATTGGGTATATGTAGCTCATATTAATTTTTCTTTCATCTACTGATGGATTGCTGCTATGTTTTGGGTATTATAAATGTAAATGATGCTGCATGAATATTGAAATGCATAGTATCTTTTTGAATTATGATTTTCTCTGATCTATGCCTAGAAGTTAGGTTGCTGGATCATATGGTAACTCTATTTTTTGCTTTTTAAGAATATTCCATACAGGTTTCCATAGCAGCTGCACCAATTTACATTCCCACCAAAAAGGAGGGCTCCTTTTTCTCCACACCCTCTTACATATTTCCTATTTGTAGATTTTTGATTATGGTCATTTCGACTGGTGTGGGGTGATACTTCATTGCAGTTTTGATTAGTATTTCTCTGATAATTAGTGGTGCTTAGCATTTTCATGTGCCTTTTGGTGATCTGTATGTCTTCTTTGGAGAAATATATATTTAGATCTCCTGCCCACTTTCCAATTTTGTTGTTCATCTTGTTTTTTTGTTTTGTTTAAATATTGAGCTGCATGAGCTGTTTTGTATATTTTGGAAATTAAACCCTTGTCAATTGCTCCACCTGCAAGCATTTTCTCGCAGTCTGAAGGTTGTCATTTTATTTATGTTTCCCTTTCCTGTGGAAAAGCTTTAAGTTTAATTAGGTCTCATTTGTTTATTTTTGTTTTTATTTCCCCTATTTTGGAAGATAGATTCAAAAAGATACTGTTGCAATGTATGTTAAAGAGTGGTCTGCCTATGTTTGCCTCTAGTTTTATAGTATCCATCCTAATATTTAGATCTTTTATGCATTTTGAGTTTGTCTTTGTGTGTAATGTTTGAGAATATTCTAATGTCATTTTCTTACATGTAGTTTTCCAGTTTTCCTGGTATCACTTATCAGAGACACTGTCTTTTCTCCACTGTATAGTCCTGCTTCCTCTGTCATAGATTAATTGAGCATAGGTGTGTAGGTTTATTTCTGGGCTTTCTAGCCAGTTTCATTGATGTGTATTTCTGTTTTGTGGCCTGAAACATACTGTTTCGAAAACTGTAGGCATATAGTATAGTCTGAAGTCAGAGAGCTTTATTCTTCCATTTCTGTTTTTCTTAAGATTATTTGGGCTATTTGGGACATTTTGTGTTCATGTACAAGTTTTAAAAAAATATATGTAATGCTTTGAAAAATACCATTGGCAATTTGATAGAGATTGCATTGAATCTTTGGAGATTACTCTGGGTAATTCAGTCATTTTCACAGTATTTATTCTTCCAATCCAAGAGCACCGTGAATTTTTACATCTGTTTGTGTTGTCTTTGGATTCTTTCATCAGTGTCATAGTTTTCAGAGCACAGGTCTTTTGCATAGGTTTATTCCTTTGTATTTTATTCTCAGTATACACCTTCTAAGAGTGGAGTATCTTTCTCCCAGTATCTTTAATTGAGCTCCTGCAATTAAATCCCAGTGGCCCTTAAAGCCAAATGTTCTGGAAGCTTCTCCTCCCAACGCCAGACAGCCTGGCTGGGGGGCCTGCCATAGGGCTTAGAACTCTCACTCCCATGGGAGAACTTCTGTGACATAATTGTTCTTCAGTCTGTGGGTAGCCCACCTGGGGGGTATTGGATTTTATTATATCGTGAGTATGATCCCTCTCTAATCTTGTTGTGGTTTCTTCTTTGCCTTTAGATGTAGCATATCTCTTTTTTTTTAATTTTTTTAATATAAATTTATTTATTTTAATTGGACTAGATGTAGCATATCTCTTTTGGTAGGTTCCATTCTTTTTTACTGATGTTCATTCAGCAGTTAGGTGTGATTTTGGTTTTCTCATGGGAGGAGTGAGTTCAAGGTCCTTCTACTTCACCATATTTTCTCAAGTCCTACATATACTTCTTGACCCATGGATTAAGGTTACAATAGGAAGAGCAAAGTGAGGATCTGGCCACTGCTTAACACCCTGTAACCCTATCCTCAAGATAGAAAATAAAAAGATAGTCTGTTTCTGAATGATTGCAGAAACTAAAGTCACTGTCATATACTCAAAAGATTCCAGAGTGGTGGTCTCCATTCAGTTCTTCTACCCAGGGTCTTAATAAAACTTATACAGCATGGCAAAAATCAGTGGACTGTTGTAAACCTAACAACAATGTGGCCTTTACAGAAGCCATCCTGCTGCTCTGGTGTATTTACTGGTACAGAGCAGTACTGTCACAAGGATTTACTTTGTGCCAATTCCTTTCTTTGAAATTTACATTAGTGTTAGTATTCCTTTATACAGTAAAGCCAACAGTGCATTTTCACTGTATTGCCTCAGGACTATGATAATTCTCTCACTCATAAGTGAAATATTACCTATAGGAAACTTGGTCATAAATTTTTTTTTTGAGAAAGTCCAAACTCCATGTGACTTCTCTTTGCCTACATTCTCCCTGAATATATACCAAAGACCTCCCTTGACCTTTGACCAACTGAAAGAAGGGAAAAACAATTTTAGTCCAAATGTTAATTCATGATGAATGGATGCTCTGCCTTGGCAGTAATCGGAAATGAGTTGCTCCATATTACTCATATCAGGGTAATTCTGAAGCACTGAGGTGGTGGACAATTCTCCAAGGAGATAAAACATTTGCTAAACTTGGTGATCTACTTTCTACGGAAGAAATGTGGCCTGGAACTCATAAGAACTAACTTGTGTGCAAAGATAAATGTGGACATTTGTCTATCACCTGATAAAAACAAATCTGGAAGACTGATGTTGGGTAGGTCTGACAGATACATAGGTGGATTTATGTTAGTGAAAACAAAGTAAATGAAATTTCGTTTCATGTAAAGTTGAAGGTAAAGCTGCTTGAACCACAGAGGAGATATTTAACCACTGCATAAAAATGATACTTGCTGGGGAATTAAATAGCCTTCTCTCCTGTACCACCTGAGTAATTTGACAGTGAGTCCATAGACAGGGTGGACAGTGTGACACGAAGGATTATGCAGTTTTAAAATGAAATCATTCTCACCAAGTCATCTAGCTGTTGATACCCATGAACGTACAACCTACCAGCAGAAAAGAAAGATGTTGAGCCCTTGATATTTCAAAGAGACCACTGCTTGCTACATGAAGGTTAGTCAATTGCATTAGATGTTTTGTATTTTGAAGGGTCATTTTTGCCAGAATAAATGCATATTCCCAACAGAAGGATGCCTTTTCTGATATCTCTATAGTATCATTGTCTAAGTGCTTACAGAAAACATTGATCTGTGAACATGATACAAGAACAACATTAATTCAGACCAAAGGGCATATTGTATACAAAATAGTTCATGCAGTGGGCTTAGAAATTACTAATCATTCCATACACCCTATCAATGAGAAACAACCAGACTGATAGAAGAGTCTCAGCACATGTAAGTTTTAGGGCAAACCTCTTAGATAGATCAGTGCTGCCTTCCAGGAAACAGAGCATGTATTGAATCATTTGTCAAAATATAGTAGCATGTTCCAGCAGCTACATTAAATGGATCATTGAGCTGTCAGATTTAAGCGGGACAACACATGTGTTCATAATACCCACTGAGTCCCTTGAACTTTTGTTTTTCTTCCCTGCAGCTTTAAGTCTGCTAGAAAATAAGTCCTAATTTTCAAGAAGAAAATACTTCTGCCCAGGAACATATTAATAGCAATGCTGCACTGGAAGCTACAAATAACAATCACCTTCTTAGTGCTTCCCATGCAGTTTGAAGTACTGGCTAAGGGTAAAGGACTCTAGAATGGGTGGTGATGTGATGAAGTGGTTTCAGCAGTAGAGGCCATAACTTTTGTTAATTTTTTAAATTAACATTCTTTCTTAAGTGCTCTGAGAGATAGAGATTGATCTTCACAGAAACTTGACTTGATTTAACATATAATTTCACAACTGGTAAAGAAGTGTTCCAAAAGTGGTGTCTCATTTTGCAGTAGAGAATCCAGTAGAAAGGTACCATGAGATCTGAATACCACAAGGAATGAACTATATCAGACATGCCTGTATTGTATCCTGTTTCCTAAACTGTACCTGTCTCCTTAGCTCTTGGAACTTACATGGAGACCAAGGATCTATCTGCCAATGCAGATATCCAGAGTCTTGGAACCCTGTAATTAATTTTGAACTCACATATAGCACTATTTTTTTTTTTTTCAGAGAAGGGTACTGAAACGCCATGTGATGGTGATGGTTTCGTGGCTAAATCACGTCTGAATATTGAGACCCCATGGACTGTAGCCTGCCGTGCTCCTCTGTCCATGGGATTTCTCAGGCAAAAAGAAGGGTTGTTATTTCTTTCTCCAGTGGAGCTTCCTGACCCAAGGATCAACCCCAAATCTCTTACCAATTGAGCCACCAGGGAAGCAAGCCCCTGAGATACCACAGCAGTATCTTGCCAAAGGGGTAAGATAACACTCCTCAAAAGTGTGAAGCTTATTCTTCATAGGGCAAAATTTCACCAGTGAGTGACAGGTAGCAACACAATATCAGAGAAGAATATCTTCTCCATCCTATCCTTTAATGAATGAATCCAAAGCATAACTTCAATAGTTTCAGTAGAGACTGCCCAAAGCCACCTTACATGGTCAGGGACCAGTCATTGCTCTTCCTAAAGTGACAGTCAACTGAATAACATACCACTGGAGATTTATTTTCTTTCCTGGCCTCATAACGCTTCTCTTCTCTCTTACTCTGCCCTGGGATTGCACCTGGTTGAGTATTACTGCTAAGGTTTACTCAGATTCTGTTTTCTAGAGAACATGAACTAAGACATAAGAAAATATTCTAGATGGTAACAATCCTATCTCAATGTACTTGTATATTACATCATCATATTATATGCTTTAATACAAATTTACCAATTATAACTCAATAATAAATAATTTTTAAAAACTTACTTAAAATTGGTGGTTCAGATATTTAAAAATCTGCCTGCAACAAGGGAGACCTAAGTTTGATCCCTGGGTAAGGAATATCCCCTGGAGAATGAAATGGCAACCCATTCCAGTACTCTTGCCTGGAGAATTCCATGGACAGGGAAGCCTGATGGGTTACAGCTCATAGGGTTGCAATGCGTCAGACATGACAGAGTGGTTAACACTTTCACAACCTTAAATTAACTTGCTTTATTTGGAGGAAAAATCTAGATAGCATATTAAAAACTAGAGATATCACTTTGCCAACAAAAGTCCATATAGTCAAAGCTATGGTTTTTCCAATAGTCATGTATGAATGTGAGAGCTGGAATATAAAGAAGGCTGAGTGCTGAAGAATGGATGCTTTCAAATTATGGTGCCAGAGAAGACCCTTGAGAGTACTTGGACATCAGGGACATCAAACCAGTCAACCCTAAAAGAAATCAACCCTGAATCTTCATTGCAAGGACTGATGCTGAAGCTGAAGCTCCAATTCATTGGCTACTTGATATAAAGAGCCAACTCACTGGAAAAGTCCCTGATGCTGGGAAAGATTGAGGGCAGGAGGAGGTGGGGGTGACAGAGGACAAGATGATTGGATGGCATTACTGACTCAATGGACATGAGTTTGAGCAAGCTCTGGGAGATGGTGATGGACAGGGAAGCCTGCTGTGCTGCAATCCATGGGGTGACAAAGACTCAGACACAGCTGAGTGACTGAACAATAATAATAAAACTGAGAGGACAAGAGAAGACGTAGTATAATAGAGGTAAAACCCAATTTTTTATAGTATAGTCTAAGAAATAATACATAGTATTAAAAATCAAAGTGAATCAGTAAATAAACATGCTATTTATGAATAGGGAAGTTACTACCAGAAGAAAATTCTAAAATACTTGGTAGTGATACCATGGAGTGGAGAGAAGTAGGGAAAAAGTCTTTTTTTGTTTATAAGCCATTTACTGTTATTGAGTTTTAAAAGTTTATTCATGTATTACTTTGTCTTTAAATAAAAATCAAAAATTATTAGAACTGTTAAAAATTACATTTTTTTAACTAATCAATAGATTATTTAATAATCTTATAATTTAATAATATCTCATCTTTATGATAACTCATGTAGAATAAATACAAGTTTTGCTTAAACTGAATGTAAAGTTGCTCAGTTGTTTCAAACTCTTTACAACTCTAAGGACTGTAGCCTTCTAGGCTCCACTGTCCATGGAATTTTCCTGGCAAGAATATTGGATTGGTTTGCCATTTCCTTCTCAAGGGGATATTCCCAATCCAGGGATCAAACCTGGGTCTCCCACACTGCAGGCAGACTCTTTACCATCTGAGCCACCAGGGAAGCATATTCAGTGATATCTATCTAAAAATAAGTGTGTGACCTCTGGTTTTCCCTTGAATCCAATCTATGCTGAATAAAATATATTATGACTTACTCCTGGGGGGTGGAGGGGAAATGTATCTGCTTACAGTAAGTCACCCAGGTTGAATAAACAATCTCTCCTTGGCTTAATTTATTTAAAAATTGCTTTATTGGCTTACACACACACACACACACACACACACATATATACACTGTGATGTATGCAAATAGATTCCAGATAGCCTCTGGTATTTGTGCATTTCAGATAAGTAGCCATTCTATCAATGACACACAGTTCACATAGTACCATTTTCAATCATTGAGAAGAAGGCCCTTTCACATAAATATATTTTCCAAATTATACTACCTATATCTTGTACTAAATAAAATGAGTAAGAGTGTAATTCAATGTTCTTGACCTTTATGAGCGCTGTGAACTTTTGGAAAGAAATGCGTTCTACGTTATATTTAAAATTATCACCATTAGTATTACTCAAAAATGGTATGACTGACAGGGCCCTTTCCCAAGTTGTTTTTTCTTTCAGTCACAAATTCTTATTCTTGACCCAGAGGCAAAAATGTTATGCAAAGTGAGAGTGTTGAAAGGGGAACAGTGCATCTTTCTGAATATAAAATCTCTCCCACTGTAACATCTCAGAAAGCTACAAGCTTCTCTCCTAGGAGGTGCCTCTGAAGGGGTGATAGGTTATTGCATTTATTTAAGGAAGGCAAGAGGGGGTACAAAATGTGCCCTCTTGAATGTGTTATGAGACTTTCTGGGCAATTGTGACATGGGGTTTTATATTCAGGAGTGTGGTGTCTCATGACTGTAATATATTTGGTTGAAAATGTAAAGCTTTCAAACAGTATTGCTGGATTCAATCATTGTGCAGCCACATTTTATTTAAAAGTAACATCCTAAGATAACAGAATCTTAGTGTCTCAAGGTCATTGCTTACAGTCTGTTCTTTCCCAACCTGCCATGTCCTTTGGCATTGCCTTTCACTATTTAGGAACAGTGAGCTCGCTACTTCATGATGGAAATCTTCCATGTTAGGTTTAGTCCTGTCTACACGTATTCTATATAGAAGAAAAGAAAAAGATTTTGGCCTCACTAACATAAACATGACAAAATCTCATTAATTCATCTGAAATAGAGGGAAAGTCCTAATAATATGAAATGCAGATACTTTTAAAGGAAGAGTTTCAGTCATTCCCAGGGTGTCCAGCAATTAAAGCCAAAATACAAATACTGCCAAGTAGAAATCCTGCCAAACCCTATTTAAGGCACAAATAAAGATAATTTTTAATTATAATTGGTATGCAAATGATTGCTTCTAATTTAATCAAAAAGAAATTGCTTTCTTAAGTAGAATATTTATTCCTCATATCTTGTTTATATTAATTTCCTTGCCAGATCTTTTATTATTATTATTAGCACAAGGAAAAGTCTAGTCCTTGTCTGAATCAGCATAGAATCATTTTAAGATTATTCATAATAGACAACAACACATTATTTTTACTTTTGAATTGTGAGCCCATATTTAGAGGTTTTTTTTGATTAAATGTGTGTGTGCTTGGTTTAATCTTCATTTGTATATATTTGAAAGTTTTATAAACTAAGCAAAACAGTGTAACAAAAAATATATAAAACTAATTTTTGTCTTTCTTATTAGAAAATATTAAATAATTATAAATACTTTTTATTAAAGCTTAATGTTATATCTTATGTTTTGTATTAATTCTTTTAAAAAATTATTTAAGATAGTATATATTATTATAGGACCTAAGGAAGAAGAAATATTCTCTGCTCCTTTACTCTCTGAATTTATTTTCTAAAAATTTGCATGAACTATTATTCTACCTATTATTATATAATCAATTTTGTTCATTTAAGCAAATGTGAATTACTTTATAACATCAATATAAAATGATAATAATTAATTATGTGCAATTAAAATATGTCACTGAAGTTTTTGAGATTTGGATTACTTCTACAATTGGTGATGTAAAAATCGCCCATAAACATATCCTTTAATACAGAAAATTATGAGTAATAATTCCAGACATAAAAATTATTGTATTTTTGTGGAATTCATTTTTATATATTTTTCTCTAGAAAAGCTATCCATCTGAAGGGAAACATGTAAAGGACATCATTTTTTTGCAGTCTTATTTAGATATTTGAACAATTCTTAAGTCATACAAACATATCTAATTTTGTGATTTTCATTTACTTAAAAACAAATGACTTTAGACATTTTACCTTCTTTATATCCCTATTGATCATTTATACTGAAGCTTTAATTTATTTTAATTAGAGTATAGTTGCTTTACAACCTTGTGTTAGTTTCTGCTGTATAGCAATGTGAATCAGCTGTAAGTAGACATACATCCCCTCCCTAATGGATCTGCCTCCTACCCACCCATCCCATTCATCTAGGTCACCACAGAGCACCAAGCTGAGCTTCCTGTGCTATAGAGCAGGTTCCCACTAGCTATTTTACACATGGCACTGAACATACATCAATCTTAATCTCTCAGTTCATCCCACTCCCTTCTCCCTGTGTCCATGTCTGCTTCCTGTGTCTGCATCTCTATTCCTGCCCTGCAAATAAATTCATCTGTGTTATTTTTCTAGATTCTACATACATGTTAATATTACATTTTAATTTTTCTGACTTACTTCATTCATCTCTACAAGTGATCAGTTTCATTTCTTTTAATGGCTGACTAAAATCACATTGTATATATGTATTACATCTTTACCCATTCATCTGTTGATGAATATTTAGGTTGTGTCCATTCCCTGGCTACTGTAAATAGTGCTGCAGTGAAAAATGGGGTGAATGTGTCCTTTTGAATTATGGTTTTCTCAGGGTATATGCTCAGTAGTGGAATTTCTGGATAATATGGTATTTTTATTTTTATTATTTTAATTGCAAAACTCTCTTTCATCTTTTATGACTCTTCTCTCTTTTATTTCCTTTGTCTATTTATTACCCATTCTTAAAGAATTATCTTTACATGCTAGTATACCTCTCTATACATTGTGCATATTTCCACACTTTTTATTTAAAAAGTTGACTTTTAACATAATTAATTTATATACATCTGTAATATTTGATTTCTGCTCTTGATATTGCATTTAAAATCTTCGTCATATCAAAGTTAAATGAGTAACATCACTTTTTTTTAGTATGCATAGACCATTTTATATGTAAAGTCTGAACATCTGAAGTTATTTATAGCATATTATAAAAATAATTGAATTTCATCGTTTTCTCTGATGCTCACTTGTGTGGTAAAATAGGTACATTTACTGTACTTTGCCATAAAACCTAAATTTTTTCAGAACACTTTTGAATATGGATTATCTGTATATTTTTGCTGCTGACTCATATTATTCGTGGTCACTTTATAGTATACCTTAAATTTTTATTTGGATAAGGTAATCTCAGTTTTTTATGTTAATAATTTTCTTGGCCTATTGTGAAATACTGGGTTTTAGTGTTACTCAATGTTATTTTAAGTGCTAATTAATGTTTCACTGGGAATATAACTGAATGAATAAATCAATTATATAACTTAAAAAAAATTGTCTCCATTCTATCAAAAAAAAAAAATTCATCCTACTCAAAAGCAGGAACCAACATTTAATAAGCTTCCATCTCTAGCAACGTTAAATTGATCTAAAATTTTGGTTTTGGTTTGGTTTCAGGATTTTCAGAATTATGTGTAGTGTTACAAAATGAGTTACAAAGATTCGTATCTGTTTATTCTTTGGAAAATTAATCTCTATTTGAACTTAACAAACTGTTTCTTATTTTATGTTTTAGAAATTCATGTAGATATTATCTTTCCTTCAGTGAACTTTATAAAATGCATACCTGAGGTGTAAAATAAAATGAGATTTGAAAAATATATCCATCATTGCAGTTGGCATCCTTAAGAAGAAAATACATCCATATCTCCAGAAAACTTTCTAATATTTTTGCAGTCAACACCTCAACTAACTCCAGACCTGTTCTTGACTTTCATATAGTGAAATAATTCAGTAAATATTTTTGTGGCCACATGAAGTTGATACACATCTAGAAGATTATTCCATTGATGTTATATATATCACAATATTTTCATTTTATTTCAGAATGTATCTCATTTATAAATTATCCAAAATGTGTACATTTATTCTCCTCCTGATAGACATTTGAGTTATTTACAATTTGAATTGGGCTTCCCTGGTAGCTCAGCTGGTAAAGAATCCACCTGCAAGCCAGGAGACCTCAGTTCAATTCCTGGGGCTGGGAAGATCCACTAGAGAAGGGATAGTCTACCCACTACAGTATTCTTTGGTTTCCCTGGTGGTTCAGCTGGGAAAGAATCTGCCTGCAAGGTGGGAGACCTGTGTTCCATTTCTGGGTTGGGAAGATCCCCTGGAGATCTGAATGGCTACTCACTCTAGTATTCTGACCTGGAGAATTCCGTGGACTATACAGTCCATGAATTTGCAAAGAATCGGACACGACTTGACGACTAAACCACCACCATATGATGTTTTTGGAGATATGTATACTTATATTGGCCTGGCGTGCTGTGATTCATGGGGTCACAGAGTTGGACATGACTGAGCAACTGAACTGAACTGAACTGATACTTATATTTACAGACATATGATTGGACTTTCCTGGTGGCTCAGTGGTAAAGAATCCACCTGCAATGCAGAAGACACCAGAGATGTGTATTTTATCTCTCAGTAAGGAATATTCCCTAGAGGAGGGCATAGCAAATCACTCCAGTATTCTTGCCTGAAAAATCCTATAAACAGAAGAGCCTGGCAGGGTTAGGAAAGTGACTGTCTATAGTGTTGCAAAGATTCAGACATGAATGAAGTGAATGAGCACACATATATATACGTAACTTTTTCCAACCTAAGTGCATTTTTTAGTGCAACATTTCAAAGCAAAATGTTTTAAGTACAAACTATAATTCTTATTGCTAGCAACTTTTGAGTCCATACAGTAAATTTTTTCTACTCTAAATTCATGGAAAATGTTCTCATACTCTTCTTCTAAAATTTTAAATCTGTGTCTTTTAAATTTTAGTTCTGAGCCACTTTAAATTAAAATTTACATAAACTTTTTTTAAAAAATTGAAGTATAGTTGATTTACAATGTTGCATTAATTTCTGCTATACAGCAAAGTGATTCAGTCATATATATATGTATATATATATATATATATATATATATACATATACATATATATATTCTTTTGTATTCATTTCTGTTATAGTGTGTCACAGGATATTGAATGTAGTTCTTCATTCTACAGAGTGGGACCTTGTTTATTCATTCTAATGCATCTACTAATCCCAGACTCCTAGTCCATCTCTCTCCTTGGCAACCATCAAGCCTGTCCTCTATGCCTGAGTCTGTTTTTGTTTCATACATAGTTCATCTGTGTCATTTTTAATTCCCACACATAAGTGATACCAAGTGGTATTTGTCTTTCTGTTTCTGACTTACTTCACTTAGTGTGATACTCTCTAGTTCTATCCATATCACTGAAGCTTTATCCATCCACCTATTGATGGACATTTAGCTTGTTCCCGTGGCTGGGTTATTATGAATAGTGCTGCTATGAGCATAGGGTACATGTGTTTTTTGAATTATAATTTTGTCCAGATATATTTCCAAGAGTTGGATTGCTGGATCATGTGACAGCTGTATTTTTAGGTTTCAGAGAAACCTCCATACTGTTTTCCATAGTGACTGGACCAACCTTTTTGCTGGTGTAATTGTTTGGTTTTGATATTAGGGTGATGATAGCTTCATAAAATATGTTAGGGAGTGTTCCTTCCTCGTCAGTCTTTTAGAAGAGTTTGAGAAGGATCAGTTAAAGGTTTTTTTTTTTTTTTTTTGTACATTTGGTAGATGTCACCTGTGAAGCCATCTAGTCTGGGACTTTTGATTACATGGATTTTTTTTTTTTTTTTCTTCTTACAGATTCTATTTCACTGCTAAGGGATTTGTCTGTTTAAATATCTGTTTCTTCTTGATCCACTCTTGGTGGGCTGTTTGTTTCTAGAAACATTTCTGTTTCTTCTAGGTTCTTGAATTTGTTGGCATATAATTGTTCATAGTATTTTTTTTGTTTTCCTGCTGTTGTTTTTTCTTTTGTATTTCAGTTATTCAAGCACATTTTTACTTTTACTGAGATTTTAAAAATAGATAACAGTATTGTCTGTGAGTAAGAATGGCTTTACTTTTCCCTTTTCAATTTTTATCTTTTACTATCTCTTTTTATCATATTCTGTAAGTGTTAAAGGGCTTTCCTGGTAGCTCAGCTGGTAAGGAATCCACCTGCACTGCAGGAGACCCTGGTTCAATTCCTGAATCAGGAAGTTTCCCTGGAGAAGGGATAGCTACCCACTCCAGTAAAGATGTTATATGCCCAATTTTGCAATGATATTATGCTTGCTCTAAACAGCCATGTGCCTTTTAACAATACTGAAAGAGGCAAAACCCTAGTCTATTATATTAAAACACAATTTTATCTTTTTGGTTCTTTTTATTCTGTCTTGCACATCTGAGTTTCTTCCCTGGTAGAGTTTTCTTTCACCATAACAATATTTCTGCATTGCATCTTATAAGACAAGTCTGCTGGCAATGTGGCTTTTTGGTTTTTCTTTAAATGAAAATACTTTTTTATCTTTCTAATTTTGAAAAATTTTTTCACTGAACATACAATTCTGGTTGATGTTTTTTCTTTCTTCAGCACTTTAGCACTTTTTTCTCTTCAGTACTTCTTTGTCTTATGGCTTCCATTTCTAAGTTAGAAATGGTCTGTCTCACACCTTTCTAAGTAAAGTATCTTTCTGGATGTTATAATTTTTATAAATCTATTTTTAATTTTCCACAGCTTAGCTATTATTGGAACAAGGTGTTTACTTTTTTTATTAATTTCCTCTTCACTATTGAAATTTTCATTTACCTCAAAATATAAGGGAAAATGTTCCCTATTTTTTCAGTATATTTCCCTAACTTCTTCCTATTCTGGTTCAAAATCAATCTCCCCAGCCCACCCCTCTTTGGTTTTGATCTCCAATTATATGTGTGTATATATAGATATATATTTAAAACTTTGTTTTTCATCAATAAAGATTACTTTTATAGTAGTTTCAGATTTCCAGCAGAATTGAGTGGAAAGTGCACAGAACTCCTATATACTTTTTATTTTCATATACACAAATTGTCCCCACTACTGACATCCTCTACCTAAGTGGTACATTTGTTAAAACTCATGAACCATCATTATCACCCAAAGCCATAGTTCACATTAGAGTTCACTGGTAGCATTTTACATTCTAAGGGTTTGGAGAAAGGTATAATGATATATATCCTCCATTTCAGTATTACAATAAATCACTTTACTGCCCTAAAAATCCTCTATCCTCTGCTTATTCATTCTATCTTCTCGACCCAATTTTTTTTTATCTTTTTACTGTTTTGACAGTTATGTCTTTTTTAAAATGCTATATACTTGGAATCACACAGTATGTAGCCTTTTCAGATTAGCTTTGTTTCATTTAGTAATATGCATGTAAGATTCTTTTATGTCTTTTCATGACTCAATAGCTCATTTCTTTTTGTTGCTGAATAATATTTCTTGGCTTGTATGTACAATGGTTTGTTTACTGAAGAACATATTGATTATTTCCAAGTCCTGTCTATTATGAGTAAAGTTGGTATAAACATTCATGTATAGGTTTCTGTGTTAAAATAAGGTATCAATTTCTTGGGGAGATATCAAGGAGCACAATTGTTGGGTTGTATGGTTACAGTACATTTATTTTGTAAGAAATTACTGATTTACCTCCAAAGTGGCTGTACCATTTTGCATTCCCATAAGCAATGAATTAGAGTTTCTTTTATTCACATCCTCACCAGCATTTTGGAGAAGGCATTGGCAACCCACTCCAGTACTCTTGCCTGGAAAATCACATGGATGGAGGAGCCTGTTGGGCTGCTGTCTCTGGAGTCGAACAGAGTTGGACACGACTGAAGTGACTTAGCAGCAGCAGCAGCACCAGCATTTGATGTCAGTGTTTTGAATTTTGGTCATTCTAATAGGTGGGTAGTGATACTTCACTATGTTTTAATTTATAATCACCTAATGATATATATTTTTTCTGGATGTTTTTCTGGAACTCTCTTGCTTTTTTGATGATCCAGCAGATGTTGACAATTTGATCTCTGGTTCCTCTGCCTTTTCTAAAACCAGCTTGAACATCTGGAACTTCACAGTTCACATATTACTGAAGCCTAGCTTGGAAAATTTTGAGCATTATTTTACTAGCGTGTGAGATGAGTGCAATTGTGTGGTAGTTTGAGCATTCTTTGGCATTGATTTTGTTTGGGATTGGGATGAAAACTGAATGAAAACTTTTCCAGTCCAGAAAAACATCTATTTCTGCTTTATTGACTATGCCAAAGCCTTTGACTGTGTGGATCATAATAAACTGTGGAAAATTCTGAAAGAGATGGGAATACCAGACCACCTGACCTGCCTCTTGAGAAACCTGTATGCAGGTCAGGAAGCAACAGTTAGAACTGGACATGGAACAACAGACTGGTTCCGAATAGGAAAAGGAGTAGGTCAAGGCTGCAGATTGTCACCCTGCTTATTTAACTTATATGCAGAGTACATCATGAGAAACGCTGGGCAGGAAAAAGCACAAGCTGGAATCAAGATTGGCAGGAGAAATATCAATAACCTCAGATATGCAGATGGCACCACCCTTATGGCAGAAAGTGAAGAGGAACTAAAAAGCCTCTTGATGAAAGTGAATGAGGAGAGTGAAAAATTGGCTTAAAGTTCAACATTCAGAAAACTAAGATCATGGCATATGGTCCCATGACTTCATGGGAAATAGATGGGGAAACAGTGCAAACAACGTCAGACTTTATTTTGGGGGGCTCCAAAATCACTGCAGATGGTGGTTGCAGCCATAAAATTAAAAGACACTTACTCCTTGGAAGGAAAGTTATGACCAACCTAGACAGCATATTAAAAAGCAGAGACATTACTTTGCCAACAAAAGTCCGTCTAGTCAAGGCTATGGTTTTTCCAGTGGTCATGTATGGATGCGAGAGTTGGACTGTGAAGAAAGCTGAGTGCCAAAGAATTGATGCTTTTGAACTGTGGTGTTGGAGAAGACTCTTGTGAGTCCCTTGGACTGCAAGGAGATCCAACCAGTCCATCCTGAAGGAGATCATTTCTGGGTGTTCGTTGGAAGGACTGATGCTAAGGTTGAACCTCCAATACTTTGCCACCGCATGCAAAGAGTTGACTCATTGGAAAAGACTGATGCTGGGAGGGATTAGGGGCAGGAGGAGAAGGGGACAACAGAGGATGAGATGGCTGGATGGCATCACGAGTTTGGGTGAACTCTTGGAGTTGGTGATGGACAGGGAGACCAGGTGTAGTGCGATTCATGGGGTCACAAACAGTTGTATATGACTGAGTGACTGAACTTAACTGAACTAATGATATGTGATCTTGAACTTGTTTTCAAATGCTCATTTGCCATCTTTTTATCCTCTTCACTTAGGTGCCTGTTCAAGTCTTTGGTCTATTTTGTAATCAGGTGGTTGGTCTTCTTATTGTTGAGTTTCAAGCACTTATAATATTGCTTTATCAGATGTATCTTTTTCTAATATTTTCTCCAAGTCTGTGACTTGTCTTCTCATTATCTTGATATCATCTTTCACAGGGAAGTTTTTAACTTTATTGAAGTTCAACTTATCAAATATTTCTCACATAATGACTTTTGTGTTATATATAAAAAGTTATTGCCATAAAGGTCTAGGTTTCTCCCATGTTATTTTCTAGGAGTTGTTTCATTTTTGGTTTTACATGTAGACCTATTATCCACTTTGACTTAATTCTAGTGAAGGGTGAAGGGTTTGTGTCTAGGTCCATTCTTTTCTTCTAGCACCATTTGTTGAAAAGATTTTATTTGCTTCATATTATTGCATTTTTACCTTTGCCAAAGATCAGCTGAATATCCTTGTTCCATTGGTCCCTCGTCTGTTCTTTCAGCAGTACCACAGTGTCTTGGTCACTACAGCTTTGTAGTAAGTCTTGAAGTCTGGTAGTGCTAGTCTTCTCACTTTGTTCTTTTTCAATATCAGGTTAACTCATAAGTCTTTGTTTCTTCATAGATTTTAGGCTCAGTTTGTCAACAATAGCAACAACACTTGCTGGGATTTTAATTGGAATTACATTGAATTTATAGACCAAGGTGACATCCTCATAATATTGAGTCTCCCTCTCAATGAGTGAAAACATTTCCATTTATTTAGTTATTTGATATCTTTCATTAGAGCTCTAAAATTTTCTTCATGCTGTTTGCTGGTTAGTTGCTAAATCTTGTCTGACACTTTGTGACCCCATGGACTGTAACCACCAGGCTCCTCTGTCCACGGGATTTTCCAGGCAAGAATAATGGAGTGGGTTGCCATTTCTTTCTCAAGGGGATCTTCCTGACCCAGAGATCAAACTTGTGTCTTCTACACTGAAAGGTAGCTTCTTTACAACCAAGTCCCCAGGGAAGCAATTTTCTTCATGTAGATCTTATAAATAACTTGTTAGGTTTCTATATAAATATTTCATTTTTGAGTGTTAATATCAATAGTACTATTTTTCATTTCAAATTCCTCTTGTTCATTGGGGGCATTTTTAATATCCTTTAGTGTGGGACTGAAGTGATTCTTATTTCATCTTGTCAGGAGCTCTGCTGAGCTGGTACAAAGGGCTGAGCTGCCAAGTGTCAGAAGAAGACAAAAATGAACTTACTATGATGGCAAAAGCAGGAGTCTCATACTGGAGAGAGGCCAGATTCTCCTATTCCACTTTTCCCATGGAAAGGATCACAGGTTGATGACCAAGTGAATTAACACAGACGTGGGAGTCATCACAGTATTGAGGGACCCCCAAACAACATGCATGCTCTAGTAGTTTCATGGACTCTGGGGTCAAAGGGGGAGGGTAAGGAAGAGGTATAGGAGTAGAAAAGCAATTGGTACTGAGTTAAAGTAGAGAAAAGTATGTTCAAGTTCCCCACTCCCACCCCCATATGGAAGCCTCAGCAGAAGACCTCCATCCAAAGTCCTGGCAATGAAGGCACAGGGGCTAGGACTGAAGACCATGAAAGAGCATGACTATTCAAAGGAACCGGAATCCATGACTACAACTTCAGAAGCTGCAATACTCTGAGTGAAATGGGGAAGGAAGCTTTCTCTCATATGGCCTGACAAAGATTTAGCCTTTGTCATGGCCTACTATTTTTCCTGAAAGAGCACACATAGGTTTTCTACTAGAAATCAGATGTCTCAATGAATTTTTAGTTCCTAAACCAAATATTCTGAGTATTTAGGTGATCACTTCATGCTTTGTGTCCATCACTTTGATATTCCCAAGTACTGTATAATTCTGTTAACTTGGTCTGATATTAACCCTGTGAGATGCTTACTCCTTGGAAGAAAAGTTATGACCAAACTAGACAGCATATTCAAAAGCAGAGTCATTACTTTGCCGACTAAGGTCTGTCTAGTCAAGGCTATGGTTTTTCCAGTAGTCATGTATGGATGTGAGAGTTGGACTGTGAAGAAAGCTGAACGCCAAAGAACTGATGCTTTTGAACTGTGGTTTTGGAGAGGACTCTTGAGAGTCCCTTGGACTACAAGGAGATCCAACCAGTCCATCCTGAAGGAGATCATTCTTGGGTGTTCATTGGAAGGACTGATGCTGAGGCTGAAACTCCAGTACTTTGGCCACCTCATTTGAAGAGTTGACTCATTGGAAAAGACTTTGATGCTGGGAGGGATTGAGGGCAGGAGGAGAAGGGGACGACCAAGGATGAGATGGCTGGATGGCATCACTGACTCGATGGATGTTAATCTGTGTGAACTCCAGGAGTTGGTGATGGACAGGGAGACCTGGCGTGCTGTGATTCATGGGGTCGCAAAGAGTCGGACACGACTGAGCGACTGACCTGAACTGAACTGAACTGATCTGCCTTCTGATGGGGCCTGTGGTATCTGGCCCTCATATTTGCAGTCCCATGCTTAGCAAGGACAAGGGAATAATCACATATATTTACTAGACCCAACCTTACCACTTCCTATTCCAATAACAAATACCTTGATCTGTAGGTTCTAGCTGCTCCAGCTGCTGGGTATTCCAATATCTGCCTAATCAACTCAAAGAAGATGTCTTGACCTTGGGTTCTGTTTCCTATGCTCCATAAGCAGGTGCCTGAAAGTTATTCCAAGGCAGAAAGCCAAAGTAAAGATGAGACTCACTCTGTGTTTTCCTTTGCTCAGGGATTTCAGGTCTGTGATGTCTATTGTCCAATTCCTGAGAACAGATTCTATGTGCATGCTGTCTAGTATTAAGATTCTTTATGGAAAGATGGAAACACAGTACCAATAATTCATAATTGTCAAGTAATAAGACTTTTAGGCCATGAATATATTTTTGCACTGAAACTTTCCTTCATTTTGTTAAAATTATGTGATCTGAAGAAACCAATATGGGACATTGCCATGGACATATTCTTGCCAGTTTTGCTATAAATTTTCTAAGAAATAACACAAAATATTAATGATTTACTTCAACTCAGAAATAAATATTTCATGCACAATTAAAAAGATAACCACTTACCCTGTGCTTAGTTGCTGAGTCATGTCTGACTCTTTGTAACCCCTTGTACTGTAGCCCAACAGGCTCCTCTGTCCATGGGAATTCTCCAGGCAAGAATACTGGAGTGGGTTGCCATGCCCTCCTCCAGGGGATCTTCCCAACCTGGCATCGAACCCAGGTCTCCCACATTGCAGGCAGATTTTTCACCAGCTGAACCATGAGGGAAGCCCAACCACTAACCATACAAGAGGTAAAATAGAATATTGGTAAATGATTTAAACATAAAATATAATGATACATAAAAAATAACATGGTATATAACATAATTGGGAATTTAAAATGGAAAAAAATTGGAAATCTTTTTAAAAACTAAATTAGGAATTTAAGGACAGAAACGGTGTGGACCTAACAGAAGCAGAAGATATTAAGAAGAGGTAGCAAGAATACACAGAAGAACTATACAAAAGAGATCTTAATGACACAGATAACCATGAGAGTGTGATCAATCTTTCTGTGATTGCTTCAACAGTACATGAACTGAGAACTTCCAGATGTTCAAGCTGGGTTTAGAAAAGGCAGAGGAACCAGAGATCAAATTGCCAACATCTGCTGGATCATAGAAAAAGCAAGAAAATTCCTGAAAAACATATAATTGTGCTTAATTAACCACATAAGCCTTTGACTGTGTTGGTCACAACAAACTGTGGAAAATTTATAGAGATGGAATTGCCAAATGGGTGTTACCAGCCTCCTGAGAAACCTGTATGCAGGTCAAGATGCAACAGTAAAAACCAGACATGGAACAGTGGGCTGGTTCACCATTGGGAAAGAAATAGGTCAAGGCTGTATATTGTAACCCTGCTTATTTAACTTATATGCAGAGTACATCATGTGAAATGCAGGCTAGAAGAAGTGCAAGCTGGAATCAAGATTGCTGGGAGAAATATCCATAACCTCAGATATGAAAATAACACCACCCTTATGACAGAAAGCAAAGAGGAACTAAAGAGCCTCTTGATGAAGGTGAAAGAGGATACTGAAAAAGCTGGCTTAAAACTCAACGTTCAAAAAATGAAGATTATGGCATCCAGTGCCATCACTTCATGGCAAATAGATGGGTAAAAATGGAAACAGTGGGAGACTTTACTTTCTTGTGCTCCAAAATTACTGCAAATGGTGACTACAGCCATGGAATTAAAAGACGCTTGCTCCTTGGAAGAAAAGATATGAGAAAACTAGACAACATGTTAAAAAGCAGAGTTAAAAACCAGAGATATTACTTTGCCAACAGAGGTCTGTCTAGTCAAAGCTATAGTTTTTCCAGTAGCCATGTACGAATGTGAGAGTTGGACCATAAAGAAGGCTGAGCACCAAAGAACTGATGCTTTTGAACTGTGGTATTGGAGAAGACTCTTGAGAGTTCCTTGGACAACAAGGAGATGAAACCAGTCAATTCTAAAGGAAATTAACCCTGAATATTCTTTGGAAGGACTGATCCTGAAGCTGAAACTCCAATACTTTGGCCACCTGATGCAAAAAACTCTCATTGTAAAAGACCCTGATGTTGGGAAAGATGAAGGCAGGAGGAGAAGGGGACAATAGAAGATGAGATGATCGGATGGCATCACCGATTCAATGGACACGAATTTGAGCAACCTCCGAGAGCCTGAATGACTGGGAAGTCTGGTGTGCTGTCATCTATTGGGTCACAAAGTGACTGAACAACAACCAATAACCTTATATATCATATAATTATTTACACATGTTCTCTTTTTATTTAGTTAGCCTTTCCTCAGCTTAGCTGTGATAATTTTTATATTTGTCATTTGACTTCAACCTTTCTTATATTACTCACATGGTAAGTTGTTTCATAATTACTGTTATGCTCTTATCACCTTTTTGTATAATTTTTTTCATTTTTTTATATCTAACTGACTGTTATAGATTCATCTGTATTGAAAATTTTAAAATCTTTACACAAATCATCTTCCCTGGTCTTTCTGGGTGCTTTTTTTCTTTGAATTATACGTAAATGAAATACATAGGATCCAGGATTTCTTTCTGTTTTCATTTACTTAACTTTGGACACTACTTTAAGTTTTACAATTATCTTTGATTTTTAAAAAAATCTTACTATGAGGAGTATATATTTGAATTTGTTTCTAACTGTAGTTATATTTACAACATACATATTTTGTCTCTGCATTCCTTTAAACCTGTATCTTTTTAAAAAGTCTCTTTTAACTTTAGTTTATGTCCAATTTTTAATATTTTTGCCATAGCTATGATATAATAACAATGCCAGATATTTTACTGCAAGTAGCACTTTAAAAATTTAAATGTATTTATTATATTTTGCCTTTCTGTCATTTTTAAGGCTGTATTAGCAACTCCAAAATCTCAGATAATTTAATCTGAGGTATGTAACATAAGGTATGTAATCTGATAGTTTTGCTTCATATCTTCTTTCCCCAAGTATTTGTGAATCATTGACTATATGACCAGGAATTCTGATTGAGATTATCCTTATTATATTAAATAGTATCTTCATGTAGTACCTCTTTTAATTTTTACTTGTGTCTCATGTTTTGAAACTAATCTTAAAACATTTATTTTGAAGATATCTTTTCAGCTTCAGTGCTATTCTTATTTGGGGCCAGATGATTCTTTGTTGTGGAGAGCTGTCCTGGGCATTGTAGGATATTTAGCAAGCTATGGTTTGTTGTAATAATGAAAAGTGTCTTCAGATTTTGTCAAATGTTCTCTGGGGATAGGTAATATCACCTGTTATTTTGATAGAGACTTCATTGAATCTAGAGATTCATTAGTATGAATATCTTAATAACATTAATTCTTCCGGTCCATGAATGAAGGATATCTATTTCTTTACATGATTTTTAATTTTCTTCATCAGGTTTTCAAACTTTTCAGAGTATGGGTCTTGCACCTACTTGTTTAAGTATATTCCCAGGTATATTTATTTCTTTAAATGTAATTTTAAAGGGAATATTTTCTTGATTTCTTTCTTATAGTTCATTATTAACGTATTAAAATACTTTTATGTGTGTTTGCATTGATCCAGGTTGGTGCTGAAATTTTTTAAAAAATAGTTAACAAGAACAGTGATTGACATAACCTATTATTTACTGAATTCAGATATACTATGCATGTTTAAAACATTATCTTATTTAATCTTCACAACAATGTCAATTTTCAGAAGACAAAAGTACTTGAAGAAATTCATTTAGAATGAACATACCAAGTTTTTAAAGATGTGGACTAGTACTTTTATATACTGCTAACAGAAATACACAGGTGGCACTAGTGGTAAATAACCCATCGGCCAACACAGGAGACATAAGAGACGTGGGTTTAATTCCTGGGTTGGCAAGATCCCTGGAGAAGGGCATGACTACCCACTTCAGTATTCTTGCCTGGAGAATCCCATGGACAGAGGAGTCTGCTGGGCTACATTCCACAGTGTCACAAAGAGTCAGACACAACTGAAGCAACTTACCACGCAACACAAATAAAAATTGGAAGAGTTTTTTTAAAGACAGGATGATAATTTCTTTAAAATTTAAAACATGCATAAGTTCCAGTCATTCAATGCCTAGGTATTTATAATGGAAAAGAAGACACGAAGATTTGTACAAATATTCATAAAGCTTTAGAATTGATGTCTTTGAACTGTGGCACTGGAGAAGACTCCCAAGAGTCCCTTGGACATCAAGGAGATCAAACCAGTCAATCTTAAGGGAAATCAATCCTGAATACTCATTCAAAGGGCTGATCCTGAAGCTGAAACTCTGATATTTTGGTCATTTGATGCAAACAGCTGACTCATTGGAAAAGTCCCTGATGCTGGGACAGATTGAGGGCAGAAGGAGAAGAGATCATTAGAGGATGAGATAGCTGGATGGCAAAACCAATGCAATGGACATGAATATGGGCAAACTTTGGGAGATACTGAGGGACAGAGAGTCCTGGCCTGCTGCTGTCCATGGGGTTGCAGAGTCTGGCATGACTGGGCAACTGAACAACAACAACTAGAAACTATACAAATGTCCATCAAAAAATGAATAAATTAATAAACTTTGGTATAGATACCATTGGGATATTTCTCAGCAATACAAAGGAACACAATTTTTTTTACAAATTCAACTATAAAAAAATCTCAAAATCTATGCTGAATGAAAAAAACCAGGAAAAACTACAATGCATTCTATCTATATAGAGTTATAAAATAATACCTATTGATCTATAAGGCTAGAAAGCAGATCAGTGGTTACCTGGAGACCTTATGGGGGAGGGATCATGTAACAAAAGGGCATAAAACATATATAGTTGCATTCACTCATTTTCTCAATTATATGACTATTAAGAAGCTTGCTGCTGCTGCTGCTAAGTCACTTCAGTCGTGTCCGACTCTGTGCAACCCCATAGATGGTAGCCCACCAGGCTCCCCCGTCCCTGGGATTCTCCAGGCAAGAACACTGGAGTGGGTTGCCATTTCCTTCTTCAATGCATGAAAGTGAGAAGTGAAAGTGAAGTTGGTCAGTCGTGTCCGACCCTTATCGACCCCATGGACTGCAGCCTACCAGGCTCCTCTGCCCATGGGATTTTCCAGGCAAGAGTACTGGAGTGGGGTGCCATTGCCTTCTCCGATTAAGAAGCTTAGATAGGATGATTTTTTTCATTAAATTCTTACTTACATGCAATCAAATTTACTCAATTTAAGTAAATTTTGAACTACTGTAATTGTTTATAGTTGTATAACTGCAGTAGAGCCTTTTCCTCATCATAGAGTTTCTTACTTTCTTATTATACCCACTCCCAACCACAGGAATTCTCTGTTCTACCTTGTTGTTTTTCAGTCATTAAGTCATGTCTGCATGATTGCAGCACGCCAAGCTCCCCTGCCCTCCACTATCTCCTAGAGTTTGCTCAAATTCATATCCATTGAGTTGGAGATGCTATATAACCATCTCATCCTTTGCCTACCTCTTCTCCTCCCACCTTCAATCTTTCCCAGCATCAGGATCTTTTCCAGTGAGTTGGCTCTTCACATCAGGTGGCCAAAGTATCAGAGCTTCAGCATCACTCCTTCTAATGAGTATTCAGGGTTAGTATCATTTAGGATTGACTAGTTTGATCTCCTTGAAGGACTCTCAAGAGTCTTCTCCAGCACCACAATTCAAAGACATCAATTCTCCAGCGCTCAGCCTTCTTTATGGTCCAACTTTCACATCTCTATGTGATTACTGAAAAAAAAAAAAAAAACATAGTGTTCGCTTATATGGACCTTTGCCAACAAAATGATGTCTTTGCTTTGTAATACTCTATCTAGGTTTGTCATAGCTTCTGTTCCAAGGAACCAGCATCTTTTAATTTCACGGCAACAGTCACTGTCCACAGTGATTCTGGAGCACAAGAAAATAAAATCTGTCACTGCTTCCACCTTTTCCTCATCTATTTGTCATGAAGTGATGGGACCGGTTGCAGTGATCTTAGTTTTTTGAATGTTGAGTTTTAAGCCAGCTTTCTCACTCTCCTCTTTCACCCTCATCAAGAGGCTCTATAGTTTCTCTTCAATTTCTGCCATTAGAGTGATATCATCTGAGGCTATTGATATTTCTTCTGGCAAACTTGATTCCAGCTTGGGATTCACCCAGCTTGGCATTTCCCATGATGTACTTTGTGTAAGTTAAATAAGCAAGGTAACAGTATACAGACTTGACATACTCCTTTCTCAATTTTGAACCAGTCTGTTTTTCCGTGTCCAGTTGTAACTGTTGCTTTTTTTTTTTCTTTTCTTAAACATTTCATTCACATTATAGAGGGATTTATGTTTGCATTTTTTCCAATCTTTAACTGAGTGGTTGAGGAGTACTGAATCCATCACTACTTTGATGACACAGTTAAGATTCCAGATTCACTTTTCCAGGTACCAAGAGTTCCCTCTAAGTCAAATCAGCTTTTGTATATATTTATTTTTACTGAACACAGTAATGCCTGTTGGTATCTCTGAAGCATAATCACATCTTAGGTTGGTATTTCTCCAGGTAAAGCAGCTGTTTGGAACTGAATGTTCCCCTTCTTTTTTTTTTATCTTATAAATTGAACTGCATCTTCATTCCACATGTGTACTTCGTTCAACATTACACATTCAATCAAAGCAAGTGCAACTGGTACAGGTGCCCTTCCCAATCCTGAAACACAGTGAACTACAGCACAGCAACCTTGTTCTTCAGGATGTTTGGCTTTAGTAGGCTTAGCCAACGGAGAAGGCAATGGCACTCCCCTCCAGTACTCTTGCCTGGAAAATCCCAGGGACGGGGGAGACTGGTGGGCTGCTGTCTATGGAGTCACACAGAGTTGGACACACTGAAGTGACATAGCAGCAGCAGCACACTTAGCCAGTCATCTACTATCTGACTAGGGGGTGGTGCTCCACCATCAAAAGGCCAATCTAGAACGTGGATTTCCTTCTTTTTCAATATGTAGCATCATAAACTCGAGCCAAAGTTGTCACTTCATATTTCTTAAGTTCCTCTATAAACAAACTTGTTGAGGGTAGCATTGGTAGTGTTGTGGGTTATCAGAAAACTCATGTTCTCATAGGAGATCTCCACAAGGGCTGGATGGTTCATTATGGCAAATAAAAAGTGTGACCGTGTGTGTGTGATGGTGAAAATGAAAAAAAAAGAAAATAAAAAATGAATAAATCTTGAAATGTTTCACAGCAGAAAAGATTAAAAAGACCACTAAAATGCGTAAATCAGTTTTCTCTATTCAACTAGCTTATTCTTTCAGACACTTCTCTCTTTAAGATAAGCAGATAAGCAGAAGTATTTAGAATCCGCTTGAATCCAAATTCAACTTGGGCCTCAATGTCTGCTGATGGATACCATAAGATTACAAACAACAGCAACAACAACAACAACAACAACAACAACAACAACTACATACAACTCTTACGCAGCCTTCACTACATTTAGGCACTAGTGAGACAAGTTAAAAGCGTAGGTCGCTCTCCACTTTTGTTTACTTGATGCTTAATTTTACTGGAGTCATTAAAATAAATATGCTTGCAAAAAAAAAAAAAAAATCCAACTATTTCTGAGATCAATCTGGGTGTCCGGAGTCTTCAAGGCGGTAGTAATTATGACACATAGAACCTCCAAGCTCACTTAGCGGAAACGCCGTGCTGAGCCTGGCAGAAGTCTGCCCTCGCGCTCAGAATCACCATAACTATGCAATGTATATTCCAACAAAAACGCTGCCGAGCTGAGGCCTATGATCCACGTAGTCGAAGGCTTTACCGTAGTCAATGAAGCAAAAATAGATCTTGTCTTTTTTTTTTAATTCCCTTGTTTCTCTATGATCCAACAAACATTGGCAATTTGATGTCTGGTTCCTCTGGCTTTTCTAAATTCTGCCGGTACCTGTGGAAGTTCTCTGTTCACAGTCTACTGAAGCCTAACTTGAAGGATTTTGAGCATTTCTTGGCTAGTATGTGAAATGAGTGCAATTGTGTGGTAGTTTGAACATTCTTTGGCATTGCCCTTCTTTGGGATTGGAATTCTTTAGGATTGGAACTGACCTTTTCCAGTTCTTCAGCCACTGCTGAGTTTTCCAAATTTGGTGACATATTGCATGTAGCACTTGAAAAGCATCACCTTTTAGGATTTTAAAAAGCTCAGCTGAAATTCTCTTGCCTGCTTTGTCTACATTCAAGTTTACTTTTATTTTATGAACTGCAAATATTTGGAATCATATCCCTGGTGGCTCAGTGAGTAAAGTGTCTGCCTGCAATGCGGGAGACCTGGGTTCGATCCCTGTGTTGGGAAGATCCCCTGGAGAAGGAAATGGCAACCCACTCCAGTACTCTTGCCTGGAAAATCCAATGGACTGAGAAGCCTGGTAGGCTGCAGTCCATGGGGTCGCAAAGAGTCGGACACGCCTGAGCGACTTTCTTTCCTTCTTTATACAGTATATGATCTCTTGTATTTGACTCTTAACTTGGCATACTGGTATGAAAATCATCCAGGCTATTACATGTGTTAGCATTGCATTTCCTTTTGTTTCTGAGTGTTATTTCATAGTATAACTATCCTAGAATTTTTTTTTAAATTTACTCATGTTTTAATTGAAGGATCATTGCTCTACAGAATTTTGTTTTTTTCTGTCAAACCTCAACATGAAGAAATCAGCCATAGGTATACATATATCCTCTTCCTCTTGAACCTCCCTCTCATCTCCCTCCCATCCCACCCCTCTAAGTTGATACAGAGCCCCTGTTTGAGTTTCCTGAGCCATAGAGCAAATTCCCTTTGGCTATCTATTTTACATATGATAATGTAAGTTTCCACTTTACTCTCTGCATACATCTCACCCGCTTCTCCCCTCTTCCCATGTCCATAAATCTGTTTTCTATGTCTGTCTCTCCATTGCTGTCCTGCAAATAAAGTCTTCGGTACCATCTTTCTAGATTCCGTATATATAGGTGTTAGTATATGATATTTATCTTTCTCTTTCTGACTTACTTCAGTCTGTATAATAGGCTCTAGGTTCATCCACTCATTAGATCTGACTCAAATGTGTTCCTTTTTATGGCTGAGTAATACTCCATTGTGTATATATACTACAGCTGCTTTATCCATTCATCTGTGGATGGACATCTAAGTTGCTTCAATGTTTAGCTATGATAAATAATGCTGCAGGGAACACTGGAGTACATGTGTCTTTTTCCATTTTGGTTCCCTCAGGGTATATGCCTAGGAGTGAGATCACTGGGTCATATGGTGGTTTTATTCCTAGTATTTTTAAGGAAACTCCATACCATCTTCCATAGTAGCTGTATCAATTTACATTCCCCCCAACAGTGCAAGAAGGTTCCCTTTTATCTACACCCTCTCCAGCATTTATTGTTTGTAGACTTTTTGATGATAGCCATTCTGACCAGTGTGAGGTGATAATATCATTGTAGTTTAGATTTGCATTCCTAGAATTTCTTTGTGCATTTACCACTTATGGGTTTGTATGCTTGCTTCTAGATTTCGTATATTATCTAGGCATGTTTTTATTTCCTTTGGGTAAATGGCTAGGAGTAAAATTGCTGGATCCTATGATAAGCATCTGTTTACCTTTATATTATACTGCCATACTGCTTTCCAAAGTGGTTGGGCCACTTAGCACTTGTGTTGCTAATTTTCAAAATTTTCAATTGGCACATGCTCACCCACATTTGGTTTGTTCGTTTTTAGCTTTTCTAGTTGGTATATACTGGTATTTTGTTGTTGTTTAATTTGCATTTTTCATGAATATTGATATTGTGCTTATTAAATATATATACATATATATGTATAATTTAGAAGTATGTGTTCAAATATTTGGGCCATTGTTTTTTATTGGGTTGTTAATCTTATTAGTATTGAGTTGCATGACTTTTGTATATATTCTGGATATAAATTCCTTTTCAGATATGTTTTCAAAAAGTTTCTTCAAGTGCACTTGCCTTCTTATCATCTTAATTTACACACTGGGAGACATTATTATTTTCCTTTACTTCCTTCCCTTTTATCATTCTTTTGTAACTTGTTATTATTTTTGCTATCTTTGAAAAATCTTTACCTAACTCAATATCACAAAAATTTTCTCCTTTATTATTAAAAACTGGGAACTCCTTTATTGCTTCCTTGCCTAGATTAGTGATCAAAGGTAAGACCTATTTTAGCATGGTTTTTAGCATGCTACCTCTGCTGCTGCTGCTGCTGCTAAGTCACTGCAGTCGTGTCCCACTCTGTGCGACCCCATAGACGGCAGCCCACTAGGTTCCTCTGTCCTTGGGATTCTCCAGGCAAGGATACTGGAGTGGGTTGCCATTGCCTTCTCCAATGCATGAACGTGAAAAGTGAAAGTGAAGTCACTCAGTCGTGCCCGACTCTTAGCCACCCCATGGACTGCAGCCTACCAAGCTCCTCCATCTATGGGATTTTCCAGGCAACAGTACTGGATTGGGTTGCCATTGCCTTCTCCAATGCTACTTCTACCTCTATGTAAATCCAATTCTTTATATTATGCTTATGATGCATCTGCTTTAATTGCCCAGCCAATACCATGATGTTTATTCCACGAATATGGAAGAATGTTGGTCAAGAATAGAGCCATAGGACTATAGCCCCAGTTGTAGATTCCAGGATTCAGGCTTCTCTGGCCCCAGTGTGGACACAGAATGAAAGCACAATTTCAGAAAATGACAGCTCCAACTGCAAGCAGGCCACTGCAAGAAAGAGTCTTAGAACTCAGGTCGGATCCATGCTTGAGTGGCATCTTCCTGTGTGGGTTAAAAAATCAGGTGTTTGTCCTCCTCCATGGGTAGATAAAAGATGAATAAAAAGAGTCTTCCCCACCAGTTAGTTCTCAGCTAATTCTCTGAGAGGGACGCCAATGTGTTTTATCAGCCCCTACTTTATTAGCTTGCAGGCGAAATAGTGAAGGAGCTACTTATGGCACACATTATTCAGATTCATTGTGTGCTTATTTTTATTTCTTTTAAAAAATGAATTGTTTATTATTTGGATAGCCTGGTGATGTTAGCTAGGGTGCTGATGAACCACTAATTTTTCAGACCTATCAATTCACTTAGGCAACAGTATTCTCTCTTCACATTTTTTGTGTCTAAGCTGAGGGAAACCTCAGCTGATTATACTTTGTACAAGGCAATGAGTGCCCTGCAGTTTCTACTGATACATTGGCAGCATGTTTGTGTGTTTCAAAAGTGCGTGCACTCTCAACTGTTTTATTTTCCAGGGCTAATATTATTAGCTTGCGTTTCACCAAAATGTTGAAATCAAAAAGAAAAGCCAAGATATTTTGTAGTTGTTAGTGTTTTTGCAGTTACTTCTTTAGTTAAGTGGAATTTTTTTTAAAGAGTATTGTTAGGTATATTTTTGTAGTCTGCATTATTTATTTATTTTATTTGAGTATAGTTGATTTACAAGGTTTCTGGTGTACAGCAAAGTAGTTCTCTCTCTATAAAATATATATATTATATATATTTATATACTCTTCCATTATGTTTATTATAGGATATTGAATATAGTTCCCAATGCTGTTCAGTAGGTCCTTATTATTTATCTATTTCATATGTAGTTAGATGTAACTGACAATACCATTCTCCCAAATTACCCCTCCCCCACTACCTTAGAGAAGGAAATGGCAACCCACTCCAGTACTCTTGCCTATAAAAGCCCATGGGCAGAGGAGCCTGGTAGGCTAGTCAGTGGGATCACAAAGACTTGGACACAACTGACTGATTAACACACACCCCACCTTTGGTAACCAGCTTTCTTTTCTGTGTCTGTGAGTTTTTTTTCCTTTTCATAAATAAGTCCATTTGTATCACATTTTCGATTCCACATATACATGATTTCATATGGTATTTGTCTTTTTTTTTTTTTTTTAGTTAATTCCTTTAGTATGATAGTCTGTAGGTCCATCCATGTTGCTGCAAATGGCATTATTTAATTATTTTCTGTGGCTGAGTACTGTTCCATAGTGTGTGTATTCCAAATCTTCTTCATCCATTCATCTGGCGATGAACACTTAGCTCGTTTCTGTGTTTTGGTTACTGTGAAAAGTGCTGCTGTAGACATTGGGGTGCATATATCTGTTCACACTAGAGCATTATCTGGAAACATGCCCAGGGAGTGGGGTTGCTGGATCATACGGCAATTCTGTTTTTAGTTTTTTAAGGAAACTTCGTACTATATTTGCTAGTGACTGCAGCAATTTAAGTTCTTATCTTTTCTCCACACCCTGTCCAGCATTTATTATTTTTAGGCTTTGGAATGATGGCCATTTTGACCACTATGAGGTGATAGCTCATTGTAGAACTTCTAGAACTCATAATTTCAGCAAGCACATAGTTAATATTCAGAAATCTATTGCATTTTTATTAACAATGAAATATCAGAAAGAAAAATAAAATCCCCTTTAAATTGCATCAAGAAAAGTTACTTATGGATAAACCTGACCAAGAAAGTTAAAGACTTATACTGAGAACTATTAAACGTTGATAAAGGAAATTAAAGGTGATTCAAAGAAATGGAAAGGTATCCCATGTTCTTGAATTAGATGAATTAATATTGTTAAATGGCCATACTACCCCAAAAAAACTATAGATTTAATGTTTTCCCTATAAACTAGGCATGATGTTTTGCATAGAACTAAATATATATGGAACACTAAAAGACTCAGAAAGCAATCCTGAGGAAAAATAACACAGCTGGAGGAATAACTCTCTCATACTTCAGACAATGCTTGAAAGATCAAGTAATGAAAACAGCATAGCATTGACACAAAAGCAGTCATACAGAGCAATTGGACAGAATAGAACGCCCAGAAACAAACCCACATACCTATAGTCAATTTAAATTTTGACTAAGTAGGCAAGAATACACAGTGAAGAAAAGACAGTCCCATCAGCAGGTGGTATTGAGGAAGCTGAATAGCTTCTTGTAAATCATTGCAGTTAGAGCACACCCTCACATCCGGCATGAAAATAAGATGGCTTAAAGACTTAAACATAAGCTGTTACACTATTAAATTCCTAGGAGGGGAACATAAGCAAAATGTTCTCTGACAGAAATCTTACCAATGTTTTCTTAGTGTAGTCTCCTCAGGCAATAGAAATAAAAGTCAGAATGGACAAGTGGAACCTAATCAAACATAAGCTTTTGCATAGTAAAGAAAGCCATAAACAGAATGAAAAGACAGCCTACAGAATGGGAGAAAATATTTGCAAATGATGTAAAGAATAAGGGCTTGCTTTTCAAAATATACAATCAACTCACACAACTCAATAACAACAAAAATCCCAGGCAAAAATAAGGGCAAAAGACCTAAATAGACATTTCTTCAAAGAAGACATCTATATGGCCATTAAGCACATGAGAAGATGCTCATCTTTGCTAATTATTAGAGAAATGCAGTGTCTGCATTTTAAGATTATATTGTTGGCCTTGCGTTATCAGGTTTGAGACAGATTCTGAGTTTCAGTGTATAACTGTAGTAGTTGACATCATGAAAGGGTGAATGGAATTGCCAAATGACAGGAATGTACAGTAGAATACACAGGAAATTTACATATGTTGGGAAGTGCAAAGAAGAGTCATCAGCAGAGACACTGTAAAAGGGTGGATTATAAAAATGGGAGAAAAATATTTATACTCTAAAACATAAATGAAGAGAATTTGAATGAGAGTGAAAAAAGAGAAAGAGAGAGGTGTTGGCAAGTGAAAAAATGCAAATTTTAAAACGTTGGGTATGAAACTTGGCTCATCACAGCTGATCAGTGAAAGTGAGCTTTCAGTAACATGACAGTTGTTAAATCTAGATTATTAAGTATTGTTGAATGCCCTACAAGGAAATAAGTCTATGATACAAATAATAATATTCTACTCAAGTAGAATATTATTTAATAATTATTTAATGTTATATATTATTATATGTTAATATTTTACAATTTCATAATTTTTAATTTTATATTTCAAAAAATTTATATTTCCAAATAGGACAATGCAAAACATTTTTCTGTTCCTTTGGGGCAAAGAATCAGCATCTATGTGAGTTATAAATAATAAGAGAACATGCATGACTTTGCTTTACTTTTGTAAAATTTTCACCCTCTTTGCTCTCAGCATAAATTAGCTCCTGACTGCATTGGGGCTGATCACCTTGTTTTGTCCATGGTTATATTGGCTTCAGATCCTTTCCACAAATAATCTTTAAGCTGTTCTTTCTGCTGACATTTTCATATGTTGCCACCCTATAGCAGATGGCTGAGGACTGCAATCAAGAGATTTTGTATAAATCAACAAAAATCTCTGGCCAGAATCTGTAGTTATTGAGAGATTAAAGAGTCCTGAACCATATGTTCCAGTATCCTGTGTGCCACTCTGGTAGGAAGTTTGTACATCATTTAATCATCCTGTTCCATATTACAATATAATCCTTCACTGTGTCAGCTGCTCATTATTTAAAGCAGCTGATGTCAACCCCCTCCTCATTAAAGAACCTCATAGGTTTTTAAATACAATGAAATATTTCTTTCTTTCTATTATGGTCAATTCAGTTCAGTTCAGTCGCTTAGTGGTGTCCTACAATTTGTGACCCCATGGACTGCAACATGTCCCTCACCAACTCCCGGAGCTTGCTCAAACTCATGTCCATCAAGTCGGTGATGCCATCCAGCCATCTCATCTTCTGTCGTCTCCTTCTGCTCCTTCCTTCAATATTTCCCAGCATCAGGGTCTTTTCAAAGGAGTCAGTTCTTTGCATCAGGTGGCCAAAGTATTGGAGCTTCAGTTTCAGCATCTGTTCTTCCACTGAATATTCAGGACTGATTTCCTTTAGGATGGACTGGTTTGATCCTTGCAGTCTAAGGGACTCTCAAGAGTCTTCTTCAACACCACAGTTGAAAATCATCAGTTCTTCGGTGCTCAATTTTCTTTATGGTCCAACTCTCACATCCATATATGACCACTAGAAAAGCCATAGCTTTGACTAGACAGACTTTGTTGGCGAAGTAATTTTTCTGCATTTTAACTTGCTATCTAGGTTAGTCATAGCTTTTCTTCCAAGGATCAAGTGTCTTTTAATTTCATGGCTGCAGTCACCATCAGCAGTGATTTTGAAGCACAAGAAAATAAGTCTGCCATGTTTCAACTTTTTCCCCATCTATTTACCATGAAGAATGGGACCGGATGCCATGATCTTCATTTTATGAATGTTGAGTTTTAAGCTGAACTGTTCACTCTCCTTTCACTTCCATCTAGAGGCTCTATAATTCTTCTTTGCTTTCTGCTATAAGGGTGATGTCATCTGCATATCTGAGGTTATTGATACTTCTCCTGGCAATCTTGATTCCAACTTGTGCTTCACCAAACCTGGCATTTCACATGCTGCACTCTGTATATCACTTAAATAAAAAGGGTGGCAATATACAGCCTTGACATACTGCTTTATCAATTTGGAACCAATCCACTGTTCCATATCTGGTTCTAACTGTTGCTTCTTGACCTGCATACAGATTTCTCAGGAGGCAGGTCAGGTGGTCTGGCATGCCCATCTCTTTAGGAATTTTCCACATTTTATTGTGATTCACAAAGTAAAAGGCTTTGGCATAGTCAATAAGGCAGAAATAGATATTTTCTGGAACTCTCTTGCCTTTTTGATGATACAGCGGATGTTGACAATTTGATCTCTGGTTCCTCTGCCTTTTCCAAATCCAAAATGAACATCTGGAAGTTCACGTTTCACTTACTGTTGAAACCTAGCTTGGAGAATTTTAAGCATTACTTTGCTAGCATGTGAAGTGAAGTGAAGTCTCTCAGTCGTGTCCGACTCTTTGCAACCCGGTGGACTGTAGCCTACTAGGCTTCTCTGTCCATGGGGTTCTCCAGGCAAGAATACTGGAATGGGTTACCATTTCCTTCTCTAGGGGATCTTCCCGACCCAGGGATTGAACCCAGGTCTCCTGCATTGGAGGCAGACACTTTGACCTCTGAGCCACCAGGCATGTGAGATGAGTGCAATTGTGCAGTATTGGGATTGGAATGAAAACTGACCTTTTCCAGCCCTGTGGCCACTGATGAATTTTCCAAATTTGCTGGCATATTGAGTACAGCATTTTAACAGCATCATCTTTTAGGATTGAAATATCTCAAATGGGATTCCATCACCTCCCCTAGCTTTGTTCATAGTGATGCTTCCTAGGGCCCACTTGACTTCGTATTCCAGGATGTCTAGCTCTAGGTGAGTGATCAAACCATCGTGGTTATATGGGTAATGAAGTTTTTGTTTTTTGTTTCTTTGTGGGTTTTTTTGGTATAATTCTGTGTTTTCTTGCCACTTCTTAGTATCTTCTGCTTCTGTTAGGTCCATACTATTTCTGGACTTTTTTGTGCTCATCTTTGCATGAAATGGTATCTCTAATTTTCTTGAAGAGATCTCTAGTCTTTCCCATTCTATTGTTTTCCTCTATTTCTTTGCACAGATCACTGAGGAAGGCTTTCTTATCTCTCCTTGTTATTCCCTGGACCTCTGCATTCAGATTGGAGATCTTTCCTTTTCTCCTTTGCCTTTACCTTCTTTTATTTTCTCAGCTATTCTTAAGACCTCATCAGACAGCCGTTATGTGTTTTTGCATTTCTTTTTCTGGTGGATGGTCATGATCCCTCCCTCCTGTACAATGTCATGAACCTCTGTCCATAGTTCTTCAGGAATTGTGTCTATCAGATATAATCCCTTGAATCTATTTGTCACTTCCACTGTATAATCATAAGGGATTTGATTTAGGTCATACCTGAATGGTTTAGTGGTTTTCCCTACTTTCTTCAATTTAAGCTTGATATCTGCAATAACGAGTTCATGATCTGAGTGACAGTCAGCTCCCCGTCTTGGTTTTGCTGACTCTATAGCCCTTCTCCATCTTTGGCTGCCAAGAATATGATCAATCTAATTTTGGTATTGACCATCTGCTGATGCCCATGTGTCGAATCATCTCTTCTGTTGTTGGAAGAGGGGGTTTGCTATGACCAAGTGCATTTACTTGGAAAAACTCTGTTAGTTTTTGTCCTGCTTCAACTTTTACTCCAAGGTCAAACTTGCCTATCCAGGTATCTCTTGGCTTCCTACTTTTGCTTTCCAGCCCCCATGACGAAAAGGATATCTTTTTTTTTGTATTAGTTCTAGAAGGTCTTTTAGGCCTTCATAGAACCATTTAGCTTCTTCAGCATTGCTGTTTGGGGCATAGACTTGAATTACTGTGATATTGAATGGTTTGCCTTGTAGAAGAACAAAAATCATTCTTTCATTTTGAGATTGCAGCCAAGTACTTCATTTTGGACTCTTTTGTTGACTATGAGGGCTACTGTGTTTCTTCTAATGGATTCTTGCCCACAGTAGTACATATAATGGTCATCTGAATTAAATGCACCCATTCCAGTCCATTTTAGTTCATCGATTCCTAAATGTCAGTGTTCACTCTTGCCATCTCCTGTTTGATTACTTCCAATTTACCCTCATTCATGGACCTAACATTCCAGCTTACTATGCAATATTGTTCTTTACAGCATTGGACCTTACTTCCATCACCAATCACATCCACAACTAGGTGCTGTTTTCACTGTGGCTCTCTCTTCATTCTTTCTGGAGTCATTTCTCTGCTCTTCTCCAGTAGCATATTGGGCACCTACCACCCTGGGGATTTCGTGTTTCAGTGTCATCTCTTTTTGCCTTTTCATAGTGTTCATGTGGTTCTCAAGGCAAGAATACTGGAGTGGTTTGCCATTTTCTTCTCCAGTGGACCATGTTTTGTCAGAACTCTCCACTATGACCCGTCCATTTGGGTGGCTCCACACAGCATGGCTCATAGTTTCATGGAGTTAGACAAGGCTTGGTCCATGTGAGCTGTTTGATTAGTTTTCTCCAATTGTGGTTTTCAGTCTGTCTGCCCTCTGATGGATAAGGATAAGAGGCTTATGGAAGCTTCCTGATGGGAAAGCCTAACTGTGGAGGTAACTGGTTCTTGTTCTGATGGGTGGGGCCATGCTCAGTAGATCTTTAATCCTATTTTCTGTTGATGGATGGGGCTCTGTTCCCCCTCTGTTGTTTGACCTGAAACTAAACTATGGTGGAGGTAGTGAAGATAATAGTGACCTTAATTAAAAGGTCCCACACACTTCTGCATTCAGTTCCCCCAACCCTGGAGCTGGCCACCACTGACCCACACCTCTGCTGGAGACTCCTGGACACTCACAGACAAGTCTAGGTGAGTCTCTTTTGGGGTCACTGCCTCTTTCTCCTTGGTCCTGGTGCACACAAGGTTTTGTTTGTGCCCTCCAAGAGTTGGTTTCCCAGTCCTCTATATGGTCTGTAATCAAATCCCACTGGCCTCCAAAATCAAATTCCCTGGGGGTTCTCATTCCCTTTGCCAGAGCCTAAGGTTGGGAAAATGTTGTGGGTCTTGAAACTTTCTTAACAGTGCAAGAATTTATTTTGTATAATTGTTCTGCAGTTTGTGGGTTGTTTGCTCGGCAGCTCTATGGTGGAGTTAGTAGCGACCTCCTCCAAGAGGGCTTGTGCCACAGGCTATGTGACCCAGATCTGCTGCACCCAGAGACCCCGCTCCTGGGGCAGGCCACTGCTGACCCGTACCTCTGCAGGAGACCCTCAAACACTCAAAGGCAGGTCTAGCTCTGTCTCTGTGGAGTCTCTGTGTCCTGGTGCACACAAGGTTTTGTTTGAGCCTTTTGAGCGTCTCTGGTGGGTTTGGGATTTGATTCTTAACTCAGTTTTGCCCCTCCTACCATCTTGATGGGGCTTCTCCTTTGCCCTTGGAAGTGGGATATATTTTTTTGGTGGGGTCACACAGTCTCCTGTTAACGTTTGTTCAGCAGCGAGTTGTAATTTTGGTGTTCTCACAGGAGAAGAGGAGTGCCTGTCCTTCTACTCTGCCATCTCATTTCAGCAAGATGGTCTATTTCTGTTATGGTCAGTACACCCTTAATGAAGAAAGATATGCATGTGGTTTTCAAGTTTTATTTCTCGCATGGATTTAGAATAAATGAACTTGTCAACATTCAAAACACATATTACAACATGATAAAGCAAATGCATGATCTAGGTCAAATTCTAATATGAGCTGAACTTTAGACATGCACAGGTTTTTTTTCTAAAAGAAAATCAAGATCAGTGCTAAAACATACATAGTATCAAGGCATCAGCAACTTTAAATGAATTTGGCTTTCTCAGTAATAGATGCAGCTAAATCATATATCTTTGATTATAGCTTAATTTGCATGTAAAGTTATATAATTGCTGTATTGCAATGAGGCAGGGTTATTATACAGCAATTGTCTGTGATAGCTTATATCTGCTCAAATAGCTGCAACTTTTTTTTTTAAAGTGACCTTAAATAGAAATCAATTTCAATGCATTTAAACACTTAGACTTGAATTTGAACCTGTTTTTCTCCTACATATCTTAACAGCAAACATAAATTAATGACATAGATCAAAAGCACAAAATAAATTTTAATCTATACAGATTCTATTCCTAGAACTTGAATATGATGTGGTTTTTGTAAAGCAAGTGATGCTTTCCCTTAAAGACAGTTATAGAATTGTAGGAGTTTGCATTCTTCATAAATTTCTCTATATAAAATGATAGATAGGGTCAGTAACACTTCTTAAAGCAAAGATACAGCAACTCTAGGTTTATCAGGAATCTAGAATAGTAAGATTTGGTATAAGTTCCATATTATGGACACGTGCGCACACACACACACACACACACACACACACACACACACAAGCACATACATATATTATAAACTTCACTCATAGTTTCCAGTGTACAAAAAGGAAAACCACTATGCTTCTATCATAATTTGCTCCATCAGGTTACACATGAGAGACATTAAAATGCACTTAATAATGCTTTTATTCTCCTTAGAAATCCTTTGTAAAACTATTTGCCCACGTAAAAATAGATGCTGTTCAAGGAAGTTTGAACTGCTTCCCATTTTCCTCTAAGTAAATGTTCTTTTACTTGGAAGAAACTTTTAAAATCTTTCAGCTGACCTTAAATTTGCATCAAATTTCTCTAAAATTTTAAATAAATATTTTATGATTAGTCATAATTGCTCCCCTCTCCCCAAAATGTTAGGTAGAGAAAAATTCCACATGTTTTGCTTGAAATCCTATTTCTTGGTTCAGTTAAAACTTTCTCTAAGGCTGCTGTAGGAAGAAATATATGTCTTATGAGTACAACTGTTGCTAAAAGGAAGTATTTTTTGTTTATATATATTTTATTTATTTTCATTAATCCTTGTGTCTAGTTGTCAACAATAAAACATTAGTTTCATGATAAAATCTCTCTCTTCACAGAAACCCCCTTCCTCCAGAAAAAAAAACAAAAAGTTTATATTACATTTTACTACTCGTAAAACATGGTTGGTTAAAAAAATAAAGGCAAGAAAATAAAGATATGTGTTAATTTTGCAACAGCAAAAATGGAGAAATGAGAAGTGAAGAGAATTTATTTCATTCTACAAGCATTAATCTCTATAGGTTGAAAACAGTTTTTTAAATTCTCATGTTTGATCAGAGAAGTGCAGGATTGGCTGAAAGTTTTGTAATGCCCCACTATTTTTTCTTTTTTAAGCGAAAGTTCAGTTCAGTTCAGTTGCTCAGTTGCGTCTAACTTTTTGCGACCCCATGAACCGCAGCACGCCAGGCCTCCCTGTCCATCAGCAACTCCTGGAGTCCACCCAAACCCATGTCCATTAAGTCGGTGATGCCATTCAACCATCTCATCATCCATCATCCACTTCTCCTCCTGCCCTCAATCTTTCCCAGCATCAGGGTCTTTTCCAATGAGTCAGCTCTCCACATCAGGTGGCCAAAGTATTGGAGTTTCAGCTTCAACATCAGTCCTTCCATTGAACACCCAGGACTGATCTCCTTTAGGATGGACTGGTTGGATCTCCTTGCCATCAAAGGGATTCTCAAAAGTCTTACCAACTCCACAGTTCAAAAACATCAATTCTTCAGTGCTCAGCTTTCTTTATAGTCTAACTCTCACATCCTTACATGACCACTGGAGAAACCACAGCCTTGACTAGACAGACCTTTGTTGGCAAAGCAATGTCTCTGCTTTTGAATATGCTGTCTAGGTTGGTCATAACTTTCCTTCCAAGGGGTAAGAATCTTTTAATTTCATGGCTGCAATCACCATCTGCAGTGATTTTGGAGCCCCCAGAAATAAAGTCTGACACTGTTTCCACTGTTTCCCCATCTATTTCCCATGAAGTGATGGGACCAGATGCCATGATCTTAGTTTTCTGAATGTTGAGCTTTAAGCCAAATTTTTCACTCTCTTCTTTCACTTTCATCAAAGGCTCTTTAGTTCATCTTCATTTTCTGCCATAAGGGTGGTGTCATCTGCATATCTGAGGTTATTGATATTTCTCCCGGCAATCTTGATTCCAGCTTGTGCTTCCTCCAGCCCAGTGTTTCTCATGATGTTTATTCATGTAAGTTAAATAAGCATAGTGACAATATACAACCTTGACATACTGCTTTTCCTATTTGGAACCAGTCTGTTGTTCCATGTCCAGTTCTAACTGTTGCTTCTTGACCTGCATACAGGTGTCTCAAGAGGCAGGTCAGGTGGTCTGGTATTCCCATCTCTTTCAGAATTTTCCACAGTTTATTGTGATCCACACAGTCAACGGCTTTGGTGTAGTCAATAAAGCAGAAATAGATGTTTTTCTGGAACTCTTTTGCTTTTTCGATGATCCAGCAGATGTTGGCAATTTGATCTCTGGTTCCTCTGCCTTTTCTAAAACCAGCTTGAACATCTGGAAATTCATGGTTCACATATTGCTGAACCCTGGTTTTGGAAAATTTTAAGCATTACTTTGCTAGCGTGTGAGATGAGTGCATTTGTGTGGTAGTTTGAGCATTCTTTTGCATTGCCTTTCTTTGGGATTGAAATGAAAACTGAACTTTTCCAGTCCTGTGGCCACTGCTGGGTTTCCCAAATTTGCTGTCATATTGAGTGTAGTACTTTCACAGCGTCATCTTTCAGGATTTGAAATAGCTCAACTGGAATTCCATCACCTCCCCTAGCTTTGTTCATAGTGATGCTTCCTAAGGCCCACTTGACTTCACATTCCAGGATATCTGGCTCTAGGTGAGTGATCACACCATCGTGATCTTGGTCATGAAGATCTTTTTTGTATTGTTGTTCTGTGTATACTTGCCACCTCTTCTTAATATCTTCTGCTTCTGTCAGGTCCCTACCATTTCTGTCCTTTATTGAACCCATCTTTGCATGAAATGTTCCCTTGTTATCTCTAATTTTCTTGAAGAGATCTCTAGTCTTTCCCATTCTGCTGTTTTCCTCTATTTCTTTGCATTGATCACTGAGGAAGGCTTTCTTATCTCTCCTTGCTATTCTTTGGAACTCTGCATTCAGATGCTTATTTCCTTATTTCCTTCTTTCCTTTTCTCCTTTGTTTTTTGCTTCCCTTATTTTCACAGCTATTCTTAAGGCCTCCTCAGACAGCCATTTTGCTTTTTGCATTTATTTTTCTTGGGGATGATCTTGATTCCTGTCTCCTGTACAGTATAATGAACCTCCATCCATAGTTCATCAGGCACTCTATCAGATCTAGTCCCTTAAATCTATTTCTCACTTCCACTGTATAGTCATAAGGGGTTTGATTTAGGTCATACCTGAATGGTCTATTTATTTTCTCCACTGTCTTCAATTTCAGCCTGAATTTTGCAAAAAGGAGTTCATGATCCGAGCCACAGTCAGCTCCCAGTCTTGTTTTTGCTGACTATATAGAGCTTCTCCATCTTTGGCTGCAAAGAATATAATCAATATGATTTCAGTGTCAACCGTCTGGTGATGTCCATGTATAAAGTAATGCTAAAGTAAGAATCAATATATATTATGAAAACTCACACAAAAGACCAAGAACAAATTAACAGACAAAACTTAAAGTGAAAAACAAGAGTAAGAAGGAGATATACCCAGGAATAGGAGCAATAAAATTATTAATTGTGTCAGACCTCAGATATGTCAAGTTAAAAAAAAAGCGGAGGCGGCGTGGGGGGGGGGGGGGGGGGGGAGGGGAGATGGTGCTGAGAAGAGGAGAGATCTGAATGAGATATATTAATCTCTTTGAAACTGAAAATATTCTAAAGTTAATATTTAACAAAAAGCTTTGGAAAATAATCTGGTAAGAAAAAATTTTTAAGTGAAAAAATTTAGAGAAATTGTATTTCAATAATTAGATGATAAGTCCAACTATGTAAGTGGAAGATGCAGAAGGGCTTGGCAAGGTATGCATTGGAGATATTGTGGATTCAGTTCCAGGCCACTGTAGTAAACTGAATATTATAATAAAGTAAGTCTTAGGAACTTTTTTATTTCCTGCTATATATGAAAGTTATGTTTGTATTATACCCCATAAAGTGTACATTAGTATGTCTAAAATGTACAAAACATATTTTAAAGTACTTTATTGATTTAAAAAAATGCCATCATCTGAGGTTTCTTCTGCTGCTGCCAAGTCACTTCAGTCATGTCCGACTCTGTGCAACCCCATAGACAGCAGCCCACCAGGCTCCACCGTCCCTGGGATTCTCCAGGCAAGAACACTGGAGTGGGTTGCCATTTCCTTCTCCAATGCAGGAAAGTGAAAAGTGAAAGTGAAGTTACTGAGTCATGTCCAACTCTCAGCCACCCCATGGACTGCAGCCCACAAGGCTCCTCCGTCCATGGGATTTCCAGGCAAGAGTACTGGAGTGGGGTGCCATTGCCTTCTCCACATCTGAGGCTTCAGTGAGCTTCAATTATTTTGTAACGATAACTTTAAAGATCACTGTTCACATAAATATAATAATTAAAAGTTTGATATATTGTGAGAATTCCTCAAATGTGACACAGAGACATGAAGTAAGAAAATACTATTGAGAAAACAGCACCTATAGATTTGCTCAGCACACGGATCTCACAGACCCTGTAACCATCAGTGTGTACCAGAACTGCCAAGCAACCAAGGTGATTAATTAAGTTAGATTAAGTTAGAAAGTGACCACAGTTTTTAGTGATCAGTTATTTATTGGTCAGTAGGTGACCTCTAGCCCTCTCTACCCATACCATCTGCAGCATTTATTACCGTTGGATCTGTGTGTGACCTGTGAACTGATTTCTTCTTTTTATTTTTTTTTTCATCCCATGAAAAATGGCTTTTCTTTTTATTATTATACTGAAAAATTATAAATAATTATAGTCACATACTTGGCAGAGTTTAAACTTCTCCAGTTACTGATTTATTTTTAATTTTTCTTTAGATTATCATATACCTGATTAATGATGTTGTGATAGCTTCAGGTGAACAGCAAAGGGACTCAGCTGTACATATACATGTTTTCCATTCTCCCCCAAACTCCCCTCCCATCCAGTCTGCCATAAAACACTGAGCAGAGTTCTCTGTGCTATACAGTAGGACCTTGTTGGTTTTCCATCTTAAATATAGCAGTGTTTACATGTCAGTCTCAAACTCCCAAACTATCCCTTCATCCACCAAAGTTCAGGAAGTATACTAGTTTTTACACCTTCAGCTCGGGGGTGTCCTTTCCCATCACTTTTGTAAGGGTTCATACTTAGACATGCAAACAGTTTTCCAGATACTAGGATGGATATGATTTTATCAGACTCTTCCTTGACTCTCTCTTTCCCTTTTAAATTTCTGTCCATCTACATTTTTTTTCTCTTTTTTTAAATTTTCTTTTCAAACATTAAATGTTTAATTTTGTATCGGGGTAAGGTATAGCCAATTAACAATGTTGTGGTAGTTTCAGGTGAACAGTGTAGGGTCTGTCCATCTACATTTTGTGTACCAGAAATGTTAGCTGCCTCTAAACTCTAGTAGCCCACATGGGAGTTGCTGATTTGCTTCTACTGCCCATCCAAACTAGGTTCTTCATGAAAGTTAACAGAAATGAGTGGGACTCAAGCTGAGCCCATTTTGAATACTTCTCACAATACAGACCCGCAAAAGGTGGGCTCCACCAGTCCTTGGTTTTGCCCCACCTGACCAGAATAGATCTCTGTAACAGGACACCAGGGGAAATAGATGCTGCCCTTGGCACAAAGGTCACAGCCTCTCAGTGTTCTTACCATATACCTGTATATTTTGTTAAGTAAATGCTTTGCACTTGTTATATGCTCTTTGGCCAGTTTCCAGAGCTTTAAATGACCATCTTAGATAATTGTGATGAGGTCAGTTTTTGTTTTGGAGGGGACAGGATTCATTCACAGACGCCCTAAATCTATGATAAGGGATTTGAGAAAAAAGAAGGAAATAGGGACTTGTCAAAGAGGACAATGAGGAACAGAAATTTCAGGGACATGTAACTGGACAAGAAGTGAGCCGTAAAGCAGAGCGTGAATTTGGAGAACTATGAAATTTTGGTGAAACAATTTCAAAATAATAGATTTGATTTTCCAAGAGTGATCGGTGTTCTATGTGAAAGGATGTATCTCTTGGATAAACAGATTAATCTTTAATGAGAAAAGATATACATCTATCAGAAAAAAAAAAAAAAAACTTTAGGAAAAGAAAATGGATGGGGAATATACATATAAGCAAATTAACATACCAAGGTAATAATTTTCGGAATAAAGAACACAAATAAGAAAGATTTTGAAACACTGAGAGGGAATACATTTGTGAAGATATTTGCGATCTCTGAAATCTCATTGTGATTACTTTGGAGGAACCCAGTTTGTCCTCCAAAGTACTCCAGGAGTAATTTTCAGTTAATGAGAAATCTTATGATATGTCCTTCAGAAGAGCAACTACTGCTGTAATTTAAGACATGCCATTATACATGAAATCATCAAGCAATTATACAGAGAAGTTTTGTTGGAATGATTTTCAGTTCAGTTCTGTCGCTCAGTCGTGTCCGACTCTTTGCGACCTCATGAATCGCAGCACGCCAGGCCTCCCTGTCCATCACCAACTCCCGGAGTTCACTCAGACTCATGTCCATCGAGTCCGTGATGCCATCCAGCCATCTCATCCTCAGTCGTCCCCTTCTCCTCCTGCCCCCAGTCCCTCCCAGCATCACAGTCTTTTCCAATGAGTCAGCTCTTCGCATGAGGTGGCCAAAATACTGGAGCTTCAGTTTAGCATCATTCCTTCCAAAGAAATCCCAGGGTTGATCTCCTTCAGAATGGACTGGTTGGATCTCCTCGCAGTCCAAGGGACTCTCAAGAGTCTTCTCCAACACTACAGTTCAAAAGCATCAATTCTTCAGTGCTCAGCCTTCTTCACAGTCCAACTCTCACATCCATACATGACCACAGGAAGAACCATAGCCTTGACTAGACGGACCTTAGTCGGCAAAGTAATGTCTCTGCTTTTGAATATGCTATCTAGGTTGGTCATAATTTGTCTTCCAAGGAGTAAGCGTCTTTTAATTTCATGGCTGCAGTCACCATCTGCAGTGATTTTGGAGCCCAAAAAGATAAAGTCTGACACTGTTTCTACTGTTTCCCCATCTATTTCCCATGAAGTGATGGGACCGGATGTCATGATCTTCATTTTCTGAATGTTGAGCTTTAAGCCAACTTTTTCACTCTCCTCTTTCACTTTCACCAAGAGGCTTTTTAGTTCCTCTTCACTTTCTGCCATAAGGGTGGTGTCATCTGCATATCTGAGGTTATTGATATTTCTCCCGGCAATCTTGATTCCAGCTTGTGTTTCTTCCAGCCCACCGTTTCTCATGATGTACTCTGCATATAAGTTAAATAAGCAGGGTGACAATATACAGCCTGGACGTACTGCTTTTCCTATTTGGAACCAGTCTGTTGTTCCATGTCCAGTTCTAACTGTTGCTTCCTGACCTGAATACAGATTTCTCAAGAGGCAGGTTAGGTGGTCTGGTATTCCCGTCTCTTTCAGAATTTTCCATAATTTATTGTGATCCACACAGTCAAAGGCTTTGGCATAGTCAATAAAGCAGAAATAGATGTTTTTCTGGAACTCTCTTGCTTTTTCCATTATCCAGCAGATGTTGGCAATTTGATCTCTGGTTCCTCTGCCTTTTCTAAAACCAACTTGAACATCAGGGAGTTCACGGTTCACATATTGCTGAACTCTGGCTTGGAGAATTTTGAGCATTATTTTACTAGCATGCGAGATGAGTGCAATTGTGCGGTAGTTTGAGCATTCTTTGGCATTGGTTTTCTTTGGAATTGGAACAAAAACTGACCTTTTCCAGTCCTGTGGCCACTGCTGAGTTTTCCAAACTTGCTGGCATATTGAGTGCAGCAATCTTTCAGGATTTGAAACAACTCAACTGGAATTCCATTACCTCCACTAGCTTTGTTTGGAGTGATGTTTTCTAAGGCCCACTTGACTTCACATTCCAAGATGTCTGGCTCTAGATTAGTGATCACATCATCATGATTATCTGGGTCGTGAAGATCTTTTTTTGTACAGTTCTTTCATGTATTCTTGCCACCTCTTCTTATTAGCTTCTGCTTCTGTTAGGTCCAGACCATTTCTGTCCTTTACCGAGCCCATCTTTGCATGAAAAGTTCCCTTGGTATCTCTAATTTTCTTGAAGAGATCTCTAGTCTTTCCCATTCTGTTGTTTTCCTCTATCTCTTTGCATTGATCGCTGAGGAAGGCTTTCTTATCTCTTCTTGCTATTCTTTGGAACTCTGCATTCAGAGGCTTATATCTTTCCTTTTCTCCTTTGCTTTTCGCCTCTCTTCTTTTCACAGCTATTTGTAAGGCCTCCCCAGACAGCCATTTTGCTTGTTTGCATTTCTTTTCCATGGGGATGGTCTTGATCCCTGTCTCCTGTACAATGTCATGAACCTCATTCCATAGTTCATCAGGCACTCTATCTATTAGTTCTAGGCCCTTAAATCTATTTCTCACTTCCACTGTATAATCATAAGGGATTTGATTTAGGTCATACCTGAATGGTCTAGTGTTTTTCCCTATTTTCTTCAATTTGAGTCTGAATTTGGTAATAAGGAGTTCATGATCTGAGGCACAGTCAGCTCCCGGTCTTGTTTTTGTTGACTCTATAGAGCTTCTCCATCTTTGGCTGCAAAGAATATAATCAATCTGATTTTGGTGTTGACCATCTGGTGATGTCCATGTGTAGAGTGTTCTCTTGTGTTGTTGGAAGAGGGTGTTTGCTATGATCAGTGCATTTTCTTGGCAAAACTCTATTAGTCTTTGCCTTGCTTCATTCCACATTCCAAGGCCAAATTTGCCTGTTACTCCAGGTGTTTCTTGACTTCCTACTTTTGCATTCCAGTCCCCTAGAATGAAAAGGACATCTTTTTTGGGTATTAGTTCTAAAAGGTCTTGTAGGTCTTCACAAAACCGTTCAGCTTCAGTTTCTTCAGCGTTACTGGTTGGGGCATAGACTTGGATAAATTCAAGGGCTTTGATGACCACCGTTTCCTTCTCTGCACAACTCTATCATTTCCTTAGTCACAATGTTTTTTCCCTCTTTCAATTCTCACTCTTGTAATACCAAATCATTGTGTACAATAATCAGGCAATTTGCAGGAAAGAAGTGTGCTGTATTTTGCGTTGTCAACTTTCTATTTTAGTCACTCATTTTGAAGGTTTCCTCTGCACTGCACTGCAAAGAAGAGCCCAGAAATGTTTGCCAGGTTTCCCTTCATTCTATGGTTCCAGATTAGAGTTTGCCATTGAGAGTAACTCAAAAACTATTTGAAAGTTGGGAAGAGGAAAAGCTATTGTTGCGAGGTCACAGATGTAGCACAGGTTTCTTGGCCTTCTTTGTAAGCACTCTTTTTCTGACAACTATTAAGGTGGTAGTGGGATTTTCCCAACAAATTTTGGGACGTTGATTCACTATTTCACAATGAAGTCATCAGTGAATATTGCCCACCTTGACTTTCACTCTCCCAGTTCTTTACACATTTGAGTAAGTCCAGCTTTAGATGTATGTTGAGCTCCTTTATGTCTATAATACTTTGAATGTTTCTGTTCATGGCAAGTCCCAGATCGATTCAAGGGATACTTACTGGCAGGGTGGTTATGTCAAAATATGCGTACCATGTTAGCTTAATTATTGCAAATTGCTAGACTTGTTACTTGGATGAGCAGGGGATGCTACTGTCAGAAATGATTAGGGCTATATATTGAGGCTCTGCTGCTGCTGCTGCTGCTGCTAAGTCACTTCAGTCATGTCTGACTCTGTGAGACCCTATAGATGGCAGCCCACCAGGCTCCTCTGTCCCTGGGATTCTTCAGGCAAGAATACTGGAATGGGTTGCCATTTCTTTCTCCAATTCAGGTTCTACATGACTTTAAATAAAAACGAACACTAAAAAATGTACATATTTATTTAAGCTTGATCATATGGAGGACATGAAAAATTTTGGGAAAGTTAAAATATTGGCAAGGACATAGGATCAATTTCTTAAAAGAAGGAAACCGTCCCATGGAAGGTAGTTAGACAAAGCAACTCATGATCATTATAACAACACACTTTCTTCTTAACACAATGGAGAGAAAAACATAGTGGTTAAGAACATGTGAACTCCATAAGCAGATGCACTGTCTTATTTTTGTCTTCATACTAATCTAGAAATTTTCTTAACCTTTGTACATTGATTTCTTCATCTGTTATCTGGGGTAAACAATAGTATTTACTTCATAGAGTTGTTGTAAAAAATGAAAGTATTTATAAACATACCTTTTATCATACTTTGCTTTACTGTGCTTCATAGAAATTGCATTTTTGCAAATTGAGGTTTGTGCTAACTCTGAGTCCAGCAAATCTATGGGTGCTGTTTTTCCAGTAGCAGTTGCTCACTTTGTATCTGAATCACATTTTGATAACTTGTTCAACATTTCAAAATTTTAAATTATTATCTGTGACCTATAATCTTTTATGTTACTGTTGCAAAAAGATTACCATTCACTGCAGACTCAGATTGCAGTTAGTGTTTTTTAGCAATAAAATATTTTTAAATTTAAGGTATATATGCTGTTTGTTTCCCTGATGGTTCAGTGGTAAAGAATTCACCTACCAATGCAGAAGCCTTGAGTTCAATCCTTGGGTCAGGAAGATTCCCTGGAGATGGAAATGTCAACCCACTCCAGTATTCTTGCCCAGAGAATCCCATGAACAGAGGAGCCTGGTGAGCTACAGTACATGGGGTCACAAGAGTCAGACACGACTAAGTGACTGAACAACATATACATTGTTTATACATAATGCTATTGCACACTTGATAGACTATAGTAGTACAGTATAAACATGACTTTCATATGCACTGGGAAATCAAAAAAATTGATGAGACTGCTTTATTGCAATATTGTATTTTTTGCAATGGCCTGAGATCAAACCTGAAATATGTCAGAGGCTTCCCTGGTGGCTCAGCTGGTAAAGAATCTGCCTTCAATGCAGGAGACCTGGCTTTGATCCCTGGGTTAGGAAGATCTCCTGGAGCAGGAAAAGGCTACCCACTCCAGTATTCTGGCCTGGAGAAATCCATGGACTGTATGGTCCATGAGGTCGCAAAGAGCTGGACACAACTGAGCAACTTTCACTTACCTGTACATAGTGATATACTGAAAATAGTATTTGGATGCAGTAAGAGCACAGTAAGTTCTGGGGAAAAGCTAGGGTTTTAGGTAATACCTTTTCAGCCCACAGTCTAAAGTTTTCTTCAACTTACTCATGACCAACACAATTATGAAACTATTGCTGTAACATGTTACCTTTTAGGGAGGGAATGCTCAATAGGTGGGGCAGATCTTGTTTTTAACATTTAGAACAGATAGTATTAATTTATAGAATACCAGGGCTTCCTGTGACACTTTTAATGGTTAAACTGTATCCCCCCTCCCTCTTTCAACACCTCCATTGGATTCATATATTATTAGAAATTAAATATATTCTAGCTAGCTGGAAGCATTTTGCAGATACCTGGGGCCCTAGTAAAAATCACAAGACACATCTCAGCTGCAGCAACCTCTGACATTTTGAGTATGTCATTATCCATTCTAGGATTTAGCAATTTTTCTCTATTTTTACTCGCATTGCCTGATGTTCAAGCAGGAGAGGAAACAGAAATGCAAAAATGCAACTGAAGTGACATTCGTATCCCTTTTAGGCTTGCTAAATTTAAACCTGCATGAACAGTGCAAAATGCATCATAGTCTAGCCCTCAGGTGGATGGCACATGTTTCTGACTTTGATTTTAAAATATTTCATAATATCAAAAAATGTGAAAATAGAAAATGTATATCTTAGAATGAAAAAATACATTGATCTCAAAATAATCTTATTTGATTCATAAATTATTTAAGCAAGAATTATTTGGCAGAGGACAAAGCAGTGAATCATGAGGATGAACTTGAAATATATTCTCATTCTACCATAATTGCCTCCCAAAGGCAAGACCTCCAAATATCACATTTGAGATATAGAGATATAGGAATTCTGAGGGGACACTGACATTAAAAAAAAGAAGAAGAAGAAGATCATGGCTTCCAGTCCCATCACTTCATGGCAAATAGATGGGGAAACAATGGAAACAGTGTTAGACTTTATCTTCTTGGGCTCCAAAATCACTGCAGGTTGTGACTGCAACCATGAAATTAAAATACGCTTGCTCCTTGGAAGAAAAGCTGTGACCAACTTAGAGAGCATATTAAAAAGCAGTGACATTACTTTGCCAACAAAAGTCCATCTAGTCAAACTATGGTTCAGTAGTCATGTATGGATGTGAGAGTTGGACCATAAAGAAAGCTGAACACCAAAGATCGATTCTTTTGAACTGTGGTGTTGGAGAAGATTCTGGAGAGTCCCTTGGACTGCAACGAGATCAAAGCTGTCAATCCTAAAGGAAATCATTCCTGAATATTCACTGGAAGGACTAATGCTGAAGCTGAAACTCCAATATTTTGGTCACCTGATGCAAAGACTGATTGAAAAGACCCTGATTCTGGGAAAGATTGAAGGCAGGAGGAGAAGGGGATGATGGAGGATGAGATGGTTGGATGGCATCACTGGCTTGATGGACATGAGTTTGAGCAAGCTCTGGGAGTTGGTGATGGACAGGGAAGCCTGGTGTGCTTCAGTCCATGGGGTCACAGCGAGTTGCACACAGCTGAGTGACTGACCTGTACTGAACTGAACTGACATTCAATACATGGCATGCCTGTGTGTGTATGATTAGCACAGACAAAATATATAAAATTTATACATTTTTATATAAAAAAGCACTCCACCAACTAAGAACACCCATGCACCGCCACCCATGGACTGAAAAAACCACTGTCAACCTGTCAAGCCTGTCCATGTCTGGGTCAGGTGAGTTTTCCCATGTTGAGTCAAGTTAAGGTGTAGGCTCCACTCCTGAAGTATTCTTCCCTGGGAAATCCCATGGACGAAGGAGCCTGGCAGGCTGCAGTGCATGGGACCGCAAAGAGCTGGAAACAACTGACTGACTTAGCCCATGTATAAAAAGTATACAGTTCTGAGAAGAATTATATTGCGATAAAAGTACTAAATCAGAGTTCATGTGTTTTTAAGTTGGCCCTCAATGTGGACCTTAAGTGCTATGGACCAAATGTGTGTCCCCCTCAGTTAAGAGTGGATTAAATTACTAGATCCTCATGGTGGGATCAATGCATCTGCAAAAACAGAAGGAGGAAAGAAGTCTCTCTGTGTGCTCCACCATGTGAGGACACAGCCAAAAGACAGCCGTCTGCAAACCAGAAGAGAGGCCTCACCAGATTCTGACCATGCTGGCACCTTGATCTCAGATTTCCCAGCCTTCAAACTGTAAGAATAAATTTCCATTGTTTCAGTCACTGAGTCTATGGTTTTCTAAAACAGCTCAAACTAAGGTATCAAGTAACAATAAACACATAAGAGTGTTATATTAGACCTAAACACTAGCCATATAACCTGAGAGTGAAAAGTGTTAGTCGCTCAGTCGTGTCTCTTTGCAACTCTATGGACTATACATAGCCAGCTAGGTTTGTCTGTCCATGGATTTGTCCAGGCAAGAATACTGAAGTGTTTTGTCATACCCTTCTCCAGGGGCTCTTCCCAACTCAGGAATCAAACCCAGGTCTCCTACATTGCAGGCAGATTGATTACTGTTTGAGCCACCAGGAAAAACCTGAGATTGATCCTCTCTATAATGATAAGCCTGCATGCAAGACAGCAAAAGAGACACAGTTGTATAGAACAGTCTTTTGGACTCTGTGGGAGAGGGAGAGGGTGGGATGATTTGGGAGAATGGCATTGAAACATGTATAATATCATATAAGAAAGGAATTGCCAGTCTAGGTTCGATGCAAGATACAGGATGCTTGGGGCTGGTGCACTGGGATGACCCAGAGAGATGGTTTGGGGAGGGAAGTAGGAGGGGGGTTCAGGATTGGGAACACGTGTACACCCGAGGCAGATCCATGTTGATGTACAGCATTGTAAAGTAAAATAAAGTAAGAAAAAGAAAAAAAAAAAAGCTTATGCTGGCCACATTTCATAATGTAGTCTCAAAGAAACTTGGACGTCATCTTTTAAATTAGGTTTCAAAGATCGCATTTTTATATTTTCTTAGTATGTGATCAGTCAGTAACTTTTCTTGTCTTTCCAGGAATCTTGAAAGAGGTTTCTAAAATAGTCTTTTTATGACTAATTCTTATGGAGTTCATTTTGTGACATTATTATTTAAAAAATTTGTCGCATTATCTATTTTTTTAGCTTTTTTTTTTTGATGTGGACCATTTTTTAAATGTCTTTATTGAATTTATTACAATGTTGCTCCTGTTGTTTATTTATTTTTTATGCCACAAGGCATGTAATATCTTAGCTCCTTTACCAGGGACTGAACTGTCACCGCCTGCATCAAAAGGTGAATTCTTAACTACTGTACTCCCAGGGGGCTCCCATGTTGTCCATTTCTAGAGTTCATGTTTAAGATATACTTTTTTCTTTGGTACAACCATTTTATCCAAGCAAATAGTGCATTTTTCAGAAACACTAGTGAGCTTTTCCACTTTCAGTTAGAGAAATCAAGGAAACATAAAAAGAAGCTTAGCAAGAAAGAACACAGAATGACTTGACAGAATGGATAGCAGTCAGTAGCACACTACCCATGAATTGTTTCAATATTCTTGGCTCTGTCAGTGCTTACAGAAGCAAAATTATTTTGTTCTCTAAACATAATTTTGGCCTAATGTTGTAGAGAACATGCCATTCACTGAGAACTATGTTTCTTCCCATCAGTTCTGGGTTGAATGCTTCTGGAATGCAAAGCAAAGTTTCACAAAACTGACACTTCTAATAATGTTTAATTATTGGGTATAATTTTGCAAAACGAGGAAAACACTATTCCGAGAATAATAGTGGTGTTTAGGGGAAAGAAGGAGATAATTTATCTTTTCAATGAACTTTTTCTAAAAGCAATTCTATTTGAAGAAGCAGTAGCTTGTGCCAGTTCATCACATGGTTTAGTTAGAAATCTTTACCATGGTTGGCATCTCTTGGTCTTCATAAGGAACACTATTATTAGTTATTGAAGTCATATCCTATTCCTTTAGGTTACCACAGAAATTAGATTTTTTAGGTGAGTTCATGTTTTCATCATAAATAATATCTTCAACTGTTCTTGAAAAAAATATAGCTATTATGGTATTTATAGCATTACTGTTATGAGTTTGTCATTATAATGAATTCTAGAAATAAAGCTTTCCAAAAAAAAATGTTTCCTGAATTTGAAAAAAAGGCAATTCAGGACTGGGAACACATGTACACTCGTGGCAGATTCATGTTGATGTATGGCAAAACCAATACAGTATTGTAAAGTAAAATAAAGTAAAAGAAAAAAGAAAAAGAAAGAAAAGCAATTCAAAACCAACATCAATTCTATGATAAAACACTTAATAGGATTAAAATATAAATTTAAAACTTTGTGAGCCTCTTAAAATAATGTGTGTCCTTCATAATAAGGGTAAACACTAAATTAGACACATTTATTCATTTCAAGGGTGTGTTCACTGGAAGTAACATAACCTATAATAAAGTACTATGTATTTAAATGTCATCATTATTCAGATATGCACATTTATACAGTTGCAGATACATATATGTGTATATACATGTATATATATTATATGAATCATAACACAGAATTTTAATCAAGAAAATATTAATGAGAGACTATGACCATTAACATTCACTGCTTCTATGTCCTTCATCACCACCCCTCTTTCTTATTTCTGCCCTCTTATTGCTGCTTCTTCAATGTTCTTTAGTGTTTACCATGGGAGGATAACCAACAGATACACATAAGCTTCAATGTGTCAGATTTGTGTAGTGGTTAATTTGAAAATTGGGATGATTTAATGGGAAAACCGAACCATTGATACATGTGTGTATATATACACACATGTATATGTATATATACATATATATACACATATATAGTAAATAGTTATCAAAATGAGCAATTCAAGAGACTGAAAATAAGCTCTTTTGATAGTGTATGGAAAAGTAATAAATAAAACTATATTAACTAAAAGTCTGCATTGCAATAGAGATGAGGTAGGTCTCTATGATCACATGTGAAAGTCAGGTCTCTCATATCATTACCACAGTGATATCGTCTCTGCCTCCTTGTACAATGGGTCAATATATTGCATACTCTAAACATATGTGGGCACTCCTAGAATGTTATAATTAATGTATAGCCTCAATGGCTGAGATAAACACAAATATAATATTTTTAGTCAGTACTGTGAAAGACTCCTTACTAAAATCCATTTGAGTCACTGGATCATTAGACGACAATGTCCACTGTAAAATAAACCTTTAGGTGTTCATCTGGTGATAATTATTAATGACCAGGAGGCCATTCCTTAATATGCTGACACACTTCACCCTGAATCTGGGATTGTGGTTCTTTAGATTTGTTAATTTTATTAATGCTTATTGAATGTCATTGTTGTGACAATATATTTTTTTTACAAATCAGACATGAGTATGAAAAGGAAGAAAGTGCTTTAAGGATCCTTCCTTGAAAGCTGTAGAAATAGCAAAAATGAGTTGCTAAAAGTATCCTTTTTCTTAGTAAATCACAAGTCTTCTATAAAGTAGTGATAGGGATGATCTATTTACAATAATTATTGCTTCAGGTTTACTTCCTGAGAATTTTAAAATTATCACCTGAATTTAAAGAAGTCCAAATTGGAACTGTGTCATTTACAAAAGGGAAACTCACTATCCTTAAATCAATATTCAAAGTTTTCAGTTCTATGTCAAATATTCAGCAAAGAAATTGATACTTATTGATTTTAAAGTAAAATCAAATATTTGAAATAGACAAAATAAATTTTTCATACCTTATTATTTAACCACTTTTTAAATTAGAATTAGGATTTTAAGGTTTTGATTGCTTTAAGAAAGCTTTATAAGATCTGCTATTGTATAATAAAAATAACACTGAATTGAGAATGAAGATAAATCTGTCCACTATTAATCACATTCCTTTCTGAAATGTGTGTTACTCTTCTTAAAATAGTTACACTGGATTTAATGGTCCCTAGAAATATTTATATAAATGGTTATCATGGTAATTGGAAAGTGTTCAGTTCCTTCCTTGCACCTGAACAAAGAACGTTTAGGAGATTGATAAAGCTTTAGGAGATTAAGAAACAATTTTAGCATATACCTGAGTCTTTATCAACAATAGGAGTTTTTGGAGAGCAAAAAACTGTTATATTCAGGCTCCACAGCTTTGTTTCTTTGGTTGATTTTCATTTAATTTTTCTCCTTGCAAATACTGGAGTAAGAAACCAGCATTATACAGCTATTGTGATTCCCTGATGAACTATTAAAGAAATTCAACCAGGGAGCTAACAAAATTTAAATGAGAGTAACTTCATTTAAAACTAGAAATTGGTCTGAGTTACCATTTCCTGAAGGATATCTATTAAATTTTATCTGTCTCTTTTAGTGTAACATGCATTAATTAAAATAATTTAGAGCCAGAATATTCTTCCATAATTTGGGAAATTATATAGGATTATCAGTGATCTTTGGCTTTATTAGGTGTTCTTTTCATTATACTTATTTTCCTAAAATATGTATTCTACTGAAGGTTTTCATAATAAATACCACAATTTCATTAGTCCTTTAAGGATCTGTATACTATTCAAGTATTCACTCCCTCATTTATTCTTATGTTCAATGAACATCGACTGAGCACTTGTCATGTATCAGACACCATTCAAGTCGTCGTGGATGCAACAGTGAACAAACAGACACCAATCCCTACCCACGTGGAGCTTATGTTCTGGTTTAAGAGACAGACAATGGACAACCCAATTAGGGAAAATACATGACCTGATAATAATGATCGGTGGAAAGGAGGAAATAAAGTCAGAGAACAGAAGTATCAGGGATGGTACAGTTTTAGGTAGGTGGTCAGGAAAGGCATCAGTGAGAATTTTATATTTAGTAAAGCAATGAGGATTTATCTATCTGTAATCCAAGGCAGAAGAGCTCTGTTTGTTTTTGTATGTTGATATGCATGCAGCATGCATGAGCTGTTTATAAATCTGAGACTAACCCTTTGTTAGAAATTAACTGTAAGAAAGAAGGAAAGTAAAGAAAATGCTGACATTTATTTTTAGCAATGAAGCCATTCAAAAGATGAAAACAAGTTAAAAGACTGGAATTTCAAACAAATAAAATTGTTAATGAATTGTTTATGTTCAATACCCTGTGCCAGTCTTGAATACTCTAACATTTTCACATTTGACTTCTACAGTAGTTCTTCCAAAGCAAGCATTTTTTTTCCTTTTTTTTTTTTTGGTTCAGTTCAGTTCAGTCATGTCTGACTCTTTGCAACCCCATGAATCACAGCATGCTAGGCCTCCCTGTCCATCACCAACTCCCGGAGTCTGCCCAAACCCATTTTCATTGAGTCGGTGATGCCATCCAGCCATCTCATCCTCCATCGTCCCCTTCTCCTCCTGCCCTCAATCCTTCCCAGCATTAGGGTCTTTTCCAATGAGTCAGCTCTTCTCATGAGGTGGCCAAAGCATTGGAGTTTCTGCTTCAGGAGACTGGTACTCAGAAGCTTAAACATTTTGCCAAAGAGAACATGTAAGATTAATAAGTGCAGCAGATAACTAGAATATATTAAGTCCAACAATTTAAAGCTGCCATTATTATTCCATTTCAGAGGACAAAAATTAGAACCATCATATTAAGTATCTTGCTTGAGCTCTTACAGTAGAGAATTGGTAGAAACACAATTTCCATACTGTTGGCTAGACACACAGAGACCAAGGCATTAAATAATTATAATCAACTACTTCCTCTAAGAAAACAAGTGTTCACAGTGTAGTATTGGGCTGGCCAAAAAGTTCATTTAGGTTTTGACCAACCAAATGTTCTTATTCTAGAATTTGCATGTTTTCTATTATCCCAGATATTTTATTTTATTACTCAAAACTTGTTCGTGAATCAGAATCACCTGGAGAGTTTATTATGTACCGATTCTTGGGTCCTCTACCAGGAAGTTTTGATTCAGTTTGTCTCGGTGGTGGTTCAGTAATTTCTATTTCTAACAAGCTCCCTGAAGATGCTGAGGATGACACATCTGTTTTGGAAAATGCATTTCAAGAACCATTGATCTACTGTAGTGTATGGAATATTTTCATCTAATATTGTGAACTAATCCTTTCAAATTGTGGTGCTGGAGAAGACTCATGAAAGTCCCTTGGACAGCAAGGAAATCAAACCAGTCAATCCTAAAGGAAATAAAACCAGTCAATCCTAAGGGAAATCAAACCCTGAATATTCATTGGAAGGACTGATGCTGGAGCTGAATTTCCATTACTCTGGCTACCTGATGCAAAGAGCTGACTCACTGGAAAAGACCCTGATGCTGGGAAGAATTGAAGGCAAAACGAGAAGGGGGTGACAGAGGATGAAATGATTAGATAGCATCTCTGACTCAATGGACATGAGTTTGAGCAAACTCTGGGAGATAGTGAAGGACAGGGAAGCCTGGCGTGCTACAGTCCATGAGCAGAGTCAGACATGACTTAGAGATTGAACAACACCAACTGTGAACTCTCCAAATAGTGTATTAATGTATATAGTCTTCGGAGAAGGCAATGGCAACCCACTCCAGTGTTCTTGCCTGGAGAATCCCAGGGACGGGGGAGCCTGGTGGGCTGCCATCTCTGGGGTCGCACAGAGTCAGACATGACTGAAGCGACTTAACAGCAGCAGCAGCAGCAGCAGCAGTATATAGCCTACCTGAAGGAACTGCTTTTTGATATACTTAGGCTAGGTTTCCCACATTTCACAAGAGGGTGCAGATCTTTGTACTCTTAAAAAGACTTTCTGGCTTGGTCCCCATTAAGGTAGGGCATCTTTCCTGAAAGTGACAGACGAAAACCATGATGACAATTTCATAAGGAGAGAAATCATGCCGAGAGCAGGCAGTTTCTTTCAAGCAGAAAAAAGTGTCATACTCAATTAGGGCTGTGGAACTGTGGTGACAGAGCCAAGTGAATAGCTGCCTTATGAAGTGTTATTATTATTTTTTTTCCTGGTAGTACAAAAGATATATGATTGGAAGGACTAAACTAAGCATGGCAATAAGAAAGTGGAATGCAAATGACTAGTAAGGGACTAGAGTAATAATGACAAAATGAGAAAATTTGGCTCCTCAGTACAAATATTTCTCAATGCAATCTTTCCTTATATGTTATCACTTGACCATTTGATACACTAATTTTATAGTTATATGGTTCTCTATAAATTGTACTTATTTACCTTGTATTGTTTTCTTTTTCAACTTTACTAATGAAAATTTATACTCACATTTTAAATTCACTTACAGCTGTAGTTAGTAACTTCATGGAAAGCTCTTAATGTACCTTCAGTCTTCATCATTTGACATTCAGGTAAATTTGCTTCCTAGTAATATCAGTGGAATATTAGTCTTGTAAGCAAAAACATTCTTGAAGATGGTCATTTGAAATAATATCTTTGAATTTTTTTCAATAGCTTAAAGGCCTATATTTTTTTTGTTCTTTATTCCAATATTTTGGCTTCTAGAACATAACATAAGTGTATAGAATGAATTTTCCAAGTATTGAGTTGGTCACAAAAGTTCACTCAAGTTTTTCCATAACATCTTACAGAAAAACCTGAACAAATTTTTTGGCCAACTCAATACCTTAGTATAGTATATGCTCTAATGCTGATTAGGAAGCTAAAATGTAAGTGATGTGTCTGAAATCAGTCACTAAAATGCATTTTTAAAATGCTCAGTTTAAAAGGCTAGCGTAAAATGTTCAAATTAGTTAACAGCCTTGCAGATTATAATACACTCTGATGACATTAAATGATGTAGGCTGCCAGCCATGTATGAGGAGTAAATTCTCATTTCCACTCCTCGTTTCCCTTATTTCATTTTTTTCAACATGTTTCTTGCTGAAGTATTTGGTGAAAAAAACATGTAACTTCTCAGAGTTTAATTAAGAGTGAAGACTTTTTTTCTTTCATTAATAAGCAGTCTAAATAGTTACTATTCTTTTTCTGTTTAAAAATGAAAACTTATACTAATTTTGACAATTCATTTTTTTATGTGAAAAATTGTTCTCTATGAGCCATATCTTTATGCTCTTTTGCACTGAACAGAATTATTTATGATATTAACCTGTACTTTAATGGACATATAAATGAGTAGTGTTAGTGATTTTCCTAAGTACACAGATACCTTACAGCATCTACAAGTTGAGAAACGTGTGTCAAAGTCAAGGCCAGGTGTGGGTGAGTGTTTCATTCCCTCACTAGTCAACTTTCAGTTGGAAGACATAGATTAATGTCGGATCCAGGGGCACAGCAATGGACCAGAAAGAAAAAACTTGGTGCTTTTATTTTTAAAAGTATGCTATTTACTCAGTCATTGTCTGACTCTTTGTGACCTCATGGACTGTAGATCACCAGGCTCATCTGTCCATGGGATTCTCCAGGCAAGAAAACTGTCCCCTTGTCCTTATCCTCTGAAACATGTGAACACTACCAATTTGTCAAAGCACTGCAGATATGATCAAATAAAGGATTTCAACCTTCAGTGACTATTCTGGATTGTCCACATGAATCCTAAGTTCTATCACACACAAATATCATTATAAAAGGGAGGTAGAGAGAGATTGTACAGGCACACACATGTAAGAAAGTGGTGTGAATGTGAAGCAGAGAGAGATCTGAAGATGCTCGCTTAGAAGACTGTAGTGATGTGGTCTAGTCCAAAGAATGCTGGCAGCCACCAGAAGCTAAAAGAGGTAAAGAATCTGCATGCAAAACAGGAGACCCTGGTTCTATTCCTGGCTCTGGAAGATCAGCTGGAAGAGGGATAGGCTACCCATTCCTTCCCTTGTGACTCAGCAGGTAAAGAATCTGCCTGCAATGCAGGAGACCTGAGTCCCATCCCTGGGTTGGGAAGATCCCCTGGGGAAGGGAAAGGCTACCCACTCCAGCATTCTGACCTGCAGAATTCCACAGACTGTACAATCCAAGGGATCACAAAGAGTCAGACAGAACTGAATGACTTTCACTTCTCATGGGAATACTAATCACCCATTAGGATTCATTGTAATATAACCCTCCTGGTGCAAACTACTTCAAATACTATAACTGTTACTAAACTGCTGCTACTCATGCAGTTTAGTCACACCGTGTGTCTCTTTGTGATCCCATGGACTGTAGCCTGCCAGGCTTCTTTGTACATGGGATTTCTTTTTTTATTTTTTTTTTAATTTATTTTTTACTTTATTTTACTTTACAATACTGTATTGGTTTTGCCATAAATCAACATGGATTTCTTAGGCAAGAATACCAGAGTGGGTAGCCATTAACTTCCCTAGGGGATCTTCCTGAACCAGATATCAAATCTGGGCCTCCTGATTGGCAGCTGGATTCTTTACTTCTGAACCACCAGGGAAGCCTGTTACTAACCTACCACCATGTAAATCATCAGCATACCATATTTCTGTATTTAAAATAACATATACTAGCTTCTTTGTGGGTCAAAAAAAACTATGGGAAATTCTTAAAGAGATGGGCATATCAGATCACCTTACCTGCCTTGTGATAAAACCTGTATGCAGGTCAAGAAGCAACAGTTAGACCAGGACATGGAACAATGGACAGGTTCAATATTGGAAAAGGAGTAGGTCAAAGCTGTGTATTGTCACCCAGCTTGTTTAACTTCTATGCACTGTATATCATGTGAAATTCCAGGCTGGATGAAGCACAGGCTGGAGTCAAGTTTGCTGGGACAAAGGTTAATAACCTCAGATATGCAGATGATAACACCCTAATGTTAGAAAGTAAAGAGGAACTAAAGATCCTCATGATGAAAGTGAAAAAGCAGAGTGAAAAAGCCTGCTTAAAACTCAACATTCAAAAAACTAAGATCATGGCATCCAGTGCCATCACTTCATGGCAAATAGATGGGGGAAAATGGAGACAGTGGCAAGAACAGATTATATCTCTGTATAGAAACACAGAAACCTCTATTTTCTCATAAGTGCAGAAATTATGTTTCTTTTTTCCAAATAAATATTCTTATCGATTTTCAGAACAATTTTCAAAGAAATGTTATGCTTAATATTGCTGCTTTTCTTGGTCATATATATTTTTAAATTCTGCAGTCACACCCTTTTCAAAAAATATGTAAAAAAAAAAAAAATGCCAGCAAACAGCTACTCACATCATTGTCTGTAACATATATTACCCACACACAAAAAAACATAGTGTGCTATACACAACTGCATGCAAAACATAATAAGATGGTGTCCTCTTAGTTAAAGATCCTGTGGTAGATGAACGAGCTCACATATTCCTAATGAGAAGAGAATTTGGTCGATTTCCAGTGTTAAATCAGAGAAGCAAATTTGAACTCAAACACTGAAAAGAAATGAGAGTATGATAAGAATATTGAATCTTTCCCCATATATTATCCTTAAAATGGATGCTATTGTCATGCCAATATCTAAATCATCTTCATCAAAATTATGATTTTAGCCTTATGGAAACCACCAGCAGTGTACCATTCCTGACCTTAGAAAAGTTATGACATATTTTAGCTGAATTTTTAAAAACTCAGCTTATGTAGGAAATAACCATCGCTACCAATGAACACACTGATTTCTATACTATTGTTATTTTTTTCACATTGTTAATAATTCATTGCTTTCTTGGGATATAAACACTCCAAAAAACGGTTTGAGAATTTTAAAAGCATTCAGTTTATCACTCAGTTGTGTCCAACTTTTTGAGACCCCATGGACTGCAGCATGACAGGCTTCCCCATCCATCACCAACTCCCAGAGCTTGCTAAAACTCATGTCCATTGAATTGGTGATACCATCCAACCATCTCATCCTCTGTCGTCTCACTCTCCTCCTGCCTTCACTCTTTCCCAGCATCAGGGACTTTTCCAATGAGTCAGTTCTTTGCATCAGGTGACCAAAGTTTCATAGCTTCAGCATCAGTCCTGCCAATGAATATTCAGGATTGATTTCTTTTAGGATTGACTGGTTTGACCTCCTTGCAGTCCAAGGGACTCTAAAAGAGTCTTCTCCAACACCAGTTCAAATTATTAATTCTTCAACACTCACCTTTCTTTTTCTTCTTTTTTTTAATATAATTTTATTTATTTTAATTGGAGGTTAATTACTTTACAATATTGTGTTGGCTTTGCCATACATCAACAACTCTCATATCCATACATTACTATGGCTAAAACAACACCTTTGACTTGATGGACCTTCGTTGGCAAAGTAATGTCTCTGCTTTTTAATATGCGGTATAGGTTGGTCATAACTTTCCTTCCAAGGAGTAAGTGTCTTTTAATTTTCTGGCTGCAGTCACCATCTGTGGTGACTGTGGAGCCCAAGAAAAGAAAATCTGTCATTGTTTCCATTGTTTCCCCATCTATTTGCCATGAAATGATGAGCCTGGATGCCATGATCTTACTTTTCTGAGTGTTGAGTTTTAAGCCAGCTTTTTCACTTTCCTCTTTCATCAAGAGTCTCTTTAGTCTTCACTTTCTGCCATAATGGTGGTGTCATCTGCATATCTGAGGTTATTGGTATTTCTCCTGGCAATCATGACTCCAGCTCCTGCTTCATACAGCATGGCATTTCGCATGATGCACTCTGAGAATAAGTTAAATAAGCAGGCTGGCAATATACAGCTTTAATGCACTCCTTTTCAAATTTGGAACAAGTCTGTTGTTCCATGTCTGATCTAACTGTTGCATCTTGACCTGCATATAAATTTCTCAGGAGGCAGGTAAGGTGGTCTGGTTTCATCCCTTGGATAATTTTCCACAGTTTGTTGGGATCCACACACAGTCTTTAGCATAGTCAGTGAAGCAGAAGCAGATGTTTTTTTCTGGAATTCTCTTCTTTGTTTGTTTGTTTTTTCTATGATCCAACAGATATTGGCAATTTAATCTCTGGTTCTTCTGCCTTTTCTAAATCCAGCTTGAACATCTGGAAACTCACAGTTCACATGCTATTGAAGCCTAGCTTGAAGAATTTTCAGCATTATTTTGCTAGCATGTGAGATGAATGCAATTGTGCAGTAGTTTTAACATTCTTTGGCATTGCCTTTCTTTGGGGCTAGAATATAAATTGACTTATTCCAGTCTATGGCAACTGCTAAGTTTTCCAAATTTGCTGGCATATTAAGTACAGCACTTTAACTGTATCATCTTTTAGGATTAGAAATACCTCAGCTGGAATTCCATCACCTCCACTAGCTTTGTTCATAGTGATGCTTCCTAAAGACCACTTGACTTCACATTCCAGAGTATCTGGCTCTTGATGAACGATCACACCATCATGGTTATCTGGGTCATTATGATCTCTTTTGTACAGTTTTTCTGTTTATTCTTGCCACCTCTTCTTAATATTTTATGCTTATGGGAGGTCCATGCCATTTCTGCCCTTTATTGTGCCCATGTTTGCATGAAATGTTCTGTTGGTATCTCTAATTTTCTTGAAGAGATCTCTAGTCCTTCCCATTCTACTGTTCTATATCTTTGCATTGATCACTGAGGCAGGCTTTTTCATTTCTCCTTGCTGTTCTTTGGAACTCTGCATTCAGATGGATATGAATACTTTTCTCCTTTCTTTTTGCTTCTTTTCTTTTCTCAGATGTTTGTAACTCCTCGAGAGTGAAAAAGTTGGCTTAAAGCTCAACATTCAGAAAACTAAGATCATGATATCTGGTCCCATCTCTTCATGGGAAATAGATGGGGAAACAGTGAAAACAGTGTCAGACTTTATTTTGGGGGGCTCCAAAATCACTGCAGATGGTGACTGCAGCCATGAATTTAAAAGACACTTACTCCTTGGAAGGAAAGTTATGACCAAGCTAGACAACATATTGAAAAGCAGAGACATTACTTTGCCAACAAAAGTCCATTTAGTCAAGGCTATGGTTTTCCCAGCAGTCATGTATGGATGTGAGAGTTGGACTGTGAAGAAAGCTGAGTGTCAAAGAATTGATGCTTTTGAACTGCGGTGTTGGAGAAGACTCTTGAGAGTCCCTTGGACTGCAAGGAGATCCAACCAGTCCATTCTAAAGGAGATCAGTCCTGGATGTTCTTTGGAAGGAATGATGCTGAAGCTGAAACTCCAGTACTTAGGCTACCTTATACAAAGAGTTGACTCATTGGAAAAGACTGATGCTGGGAGGGATTGGGGGCAGGAGGAGAAGGGGATGACAGAAGATAAGATGGCTGGATGGCATCACCAACTCAATGAAAGTGAGTCTGAGTGAACTCCGGGAGTTGGTGATGGACAGGGAGGCCTGGCATGTGGCAATTCATGGGGTCGCAAAGCGTCAGACACAACTGAGTGACTGAACTGAACTGAACTGAACTGATTCCTACAAGATCTCTCTCCTAGAGAAAATTTGGCAAAGTATGATAATCAGATATACTAATACAAAGAGGTGAGTATTAAATTATTATAGTATTTTGAAATTTTTCTTTGAAAACAATGGATATACATAAATACAGTAAGTAATATATTATAGCTCATTTATCTACAGAAGTTGTTTAATTCGTAATGGCTCCATACTAGAAACAGTGTAAATTGATCAAAGCCATCATTGGTTCCTTCATTGATTCAGTTTAGTTCAGTTCAGTCGCTCAGTCATGTCCGACTCTGTGATGCCATAATTCCAGCACGCCAGGCCTCCCTGTCCATCACCAACTCCTGGAGTTCACCCAGACTCACATCCATTGAGTCGGTGATGCCATCCAGCCATCTCATCCTCTGTCGTCCCCTTCCCCTCATGCCCCCAATACCTCCCAGCATCAGGGTCTTTCCAATGGGTCAACCCTTTGCATGAAGTGGCCAGCTTCAGCATCAGTTCTTCCAATGAACACCCAGGACTGATCTCCTTTAGGATGGACTGGTTGGATCTCTTTGCAGTCCAAGGGACTCTCAAGAGTCTTCTCCAAAACCATAGTTCAAAAGCATCAATTCTTTGACACTCAGCTTTCTTTATAGTCCAACTCTCACATCCATACATGACCACAGGTAAAACCATAGCCTTGACTAGACGGACCTTTGTTGGCAAAGTAATGTCTCTGCCTTTTAATATGCTGTCTAGGTTGGTCATAACTTTCCTTCCAAGGAGCAAGTGTCTTTTAATTTCATGGCTGCAGTCACCATCTGCAGTGATTTTGGAACCCATAAAAATAAAATCAGCCACTCTTTCCACTGTTTCCCCATCTATTTGTCATAAAGTGATGGGACCGGATGCCATGATCTTAATTTTCTGAATGTTGAGCTGTAAGCCAACTTTCTCACTCTTCTCAGGAAGCACTTATTGCAGGCCTACTATTACATGATATTTGGATACATTTGGATTTATTTTATTATTTTCTTTTACAGAAGGACAAACAAAAAATATGTTTTTTATTTGTGAAATAAGAAACCTAACTGAAAGCCTTTGATATTACAGGAGAAAACAGAATTATCTCCTTAATTTATTCTTTGCTTTGTTAATGCCTTTTGCATGGTCAGCTGTGACCCAGATCAGTGCCTGAAATCCCAAGTCGCATTTCCTGTGGGCATTTCCTATGGCACTGATCAGCCAAAGCCTGTTTTCTCTTAGCAGGATAAAAGTGGAAACACTGCTGAAAGTAGGATTTGGAGATATTTAATACAAATTACAGAAAACCCTGATTTAAGCATATCTAAAGTGTTTACACCAGTTAAAATTGTGCTTTCTGTTACTTTCAAACCAAAGGGTACTATTTTATGTAAAATTGTTAGTAAGGAATAAGGTCTGTAGAACAAATGATTGATCCTGAGGTGTAGGATAGACTGAGTCAAGGAGGTAGAACAGATGAATGATGCTGCTCATCTGGTAGAAGGTGTGGATGGAAATCCTGTGCCTTATCTACAGTGATGAGATGGCTGCTGCACTGTGACCTGTTTTATATTGAGACTCAGATTATTTATTTGAAACATATAGCATTAGTAGTTTAGAGAAACAAAAATAATAAGCAGTCTAAGTAATGTGTATTGTGTATTTCTTAAAGTCACTGTTTATAATCAAAGAAAGAGATGAACTAAAGGGATTTGAAAGCTGAGAAGAAAGAAATTGCACATTTTTCTAATAAGAGCATTTTCTGTTTACAGACTGAAGTCCAAAATGAACCAGTCATAATCTGGAGACTGAGACATTTAGAAGAGGTAAATGATCTGGCTCATGCCAAGGTTTGTATTGCAGAAATATTGAGACAGGATTGAGTCTTCCAAAATATTTCTCAAACCGGATAAGGCAATCTTCCCAGACCTTCCTCAGATACAGTGGGTTAAGTATTTAATGAGAGTAATATGTGTGGGGCAGTGAGGGAGTGTTGGTTAGAGAAAGAAGATATGAGAAAAAAATAAATTTGAAATGGAAGCTGATTCAGAGTGAGACCTACCATACAAATTTGGGGTGACTGTACTAAGGCATTGGTTTTACATTGCTTGTCTGGAAATGAAGGTGAAGAACCTGGAGACAGTGATTAGGAGAGGTTCAGAAAGAAGGGCACAGAAGTACCAACATGCAAGTAAAATACTTAGTAAGATTTCTAGATCTCCAAAACTCTAGTTAATGAAGTCAAACAAAAGCAAATAAGCCCTGAAACCTCCCACTTGTTTGAGGGACATGTGAGATGCCAGGGAAAAATCAGACCTGAACAACAGCTTGGGCTTCTCCAACAGTGTAGGAAACCCACAGTCAGTCATCCGACAGGAGGGACTAACAAAGGTGCCTTGTGAGTGTTTGCACTTCCTAAAAATGCCTGTTGCAAGGTAGAGAAAGTTCCCTGCATATGAACCTTCAAGTTGCAAACTTTTAAAGATATGAACATGCCCAGGGAAAGGACAAAGGGAGAAGAAGAAGTAACTGAAGAACTGAAGAGGTTCACAATGCAAGAAATAGCAAGGGGATTTTCTTTATTTGAGGGGGTACTGTTAGTTGTTGACACACAGGACTAGAATGTAGTATCCTACATGAAGGTTGCAGCAGATGTTCAGAAAGCAATCTCTGCTATCGTGTCATTTATGATGAGGGGGAAAAAAAAAATCTGCCACCCAGACATCACTGGACCATTTTTTTCAAGAGGGTAGATAGAATCTGGTAAGTAACCAGAACCTGTGCCATCAGTGTCAGGTGTGAGTGACATCACAGCTTGCCCTCTGTCTCCTGTTGCTGATGATCCTTCAGCTCTACCATCTCCCACCTCCTCTCTCTCCTCCAGTCAGTAACTCTTCTTGCCAGTTCACCTGATACAGCCCCTGCATGCCAGCTGTTTTACTGTACATTTCAAGATTCTCTACTGTAAGATTTAAAATGTTTTCCTTATTTTTTGTGTCTGTTTTTTACCTATTAGTTGTGTGAAAAGTATTATAAACCTAGTACAGTACAGTTCTATATAGCCCCGTTGTTTTTCAGTTGTGCAGTTGTGTCTGACTCTTTGGACCCCATGGACTGCAGCGTGCCAGGCTTCCCTGTCCCTCACTATCTTCTGGAATTTGCTCAAACTCATGTCCATTGAGTTGAGGATGCCATCCAACCATCTCGTCCTGTGTCACCCCCTTCTGCTGTCCTCAATCTTTCCCAGCATAAAGGTCTTTTCCAATGAATCAGCTGTTTGCATCAGGCATTCAAAGTATTGGATCTTCAGCTTCAGGTATTTGGGTACATAGGCTAACTTTGTTGGACTTATGAACAAGCTCTTGGAACAGAGCTTGTTTGTAGGTAGGGGGCTTACTGTATAGCAATGAAAAGCAACAGCCTAGAGAGAGCTTCTAGAAATTAAAACTTTAAACTTCCTGTTACCCGAGAAGAGTTGGGATTTTTTGATGTTTTTCTATACAGCAAGATATGAGAGGTACTATCTGTAGGCAACCACTTTTTTTTTTTTTTCTTTTTCAGCATTCCCTTCTCCAAATGGAAAATGCACTCACCTTTAAATAGAGAGCCAGAAATGGAGTTGATTGCAATTCTTTTCAAAAAATTTACAAATGACTCAGTGGAAATAACAATGGAAAAAGAAAGCAGAAAAGAACTCTGAGAGAGATTCAGCAGCATTTTTCAAAAATAATCAGCAGTCTCCAAATGTACTAGAAGAAAACTAATGATGAGATGAACAAAAGTTTGAGCACCACACGATATTACAGAAGATAGCCAAAGTGAAGGAATACAGTCATTCAAAGCACAGATAAAATTATGGTTGAAAAGAAAAAAAAAAAAATTTGGTAAGAAAGTGACAGGAGCTGAGAGAATAAAGGTTTTATATGGAAAAGTGAGGGTGTTTAAAAGCTTAAGAAAGAGGAAGAGGAAAAGAGACAGAAATAAGAGAGTGAAAGAACAAGAAAGGTAGAAATGATTATGAAGGTGAGATAAGCTGTCATTTCTTTAATTTGTTTGAAGAGTTCCAGATTATAACAATATTAAAAGTATTGTCTAGGGACTTCCCTGGTGGTCCAGCAGTTGTTGTTTCATTACCAAGTTGTGTCAGAATCTTTTGTGTCACCATAGACTGTAGTCCACCAGGCTTCTCTCTCCATGGGATTACACTGGCAAGAATACTGAAATCGATTGCCATTTCCTCCTACAGGGGATCATTCTGACCTAGGGATCAAACCTGTGTCTCTTGTATTGGCAGGTGGATTCTTTAACAATGAGCCAGCAGGGGAGCCTGGTCAAGCAGTTAAGACTGTGCACTCCCAATGCAGGGGTTGTAGGCTCAGTCCCTGGCTGGGGAATGAAGATCCCACATGCCATGCAGCAAAGCCAAAAAATAAAATATAATAAAGGGAGTGATACCTAAATTAAAAATTATTTTGAAAAGTATTGTCCAAAGAGGTAAAGTGCTGAGAAGGTGTGGAAAACAGGCCATAACAATTAAAATAGTGTTGATGTTATAAAACATATGTGTTCTCTTGGTTACCTATGTAGATCTAGAAGCCATCTAGGATTATGGCAGGAAAGTAAAGTGTGATCAGGGTGCAAATTCTCTATCAGTTTGAACTAGAGTATTATAGCTTTGGTGCTTTCTGGGTAGTGCAGTGGTAAGGAATCCACCTGCCAATGCAGAAGATGCAAGGGACATGGATTCAATCCCTGGGTTGGGAAGATCCCCTGGAAAGGAAATGGCAACCCACTCCAGTATTCTTGCCCGGAAAGTTCCATGAACAGAGGAGCCTGGCAGGCTAAAGTTCATGGAGTCACACACAGTTGGACATGAATGAGGGATTGAGAGTGTGTGCATGCGCACACACACGCACACACAGACACACACACAATAGGCTTAAGATTATGTTGGTAAAGAGAAATTGAAGATGTAAATTGTAGCAAAAGTGTCATGGTGACAGCACCAGATCACCCTGGACATTAGGGGCAATGAGCTACAAGAAAAGTAGCAACCTTCCATATGTGGCATAGGAGAAACACTGCCCTCAGTTCAGTTCAGTTCAGTCGCTCAGTCGTGTCAGCCTCTCTGCGAACCCATGAATCGCAGCATGCCAGGCCTCCCTGTCCATCACCATCTCCCGGAGTTCACTCAGACTCACGTCCATCGAGTCCGTGATGCCATCCAGCCATCTCATCCTCGGTCGTTCCCTTCTCCTCCTGCCCCCAATCTCTCCCAGCATCAGAGTCTTTTCCAATGAGTCAACTCTTCTAATGAGGTGTCCAAAGTACTGGAGCTTCAGCTTCAGCATCATTCTCTCCAAAGAAATCCCAGGGCTGATCTCCTTCAGAATGGACTGGTTGGATCTCCTTACAGTCCAAGGGACCTTCAAGAGTCTTCTCCAACACCAAAGTTCAAACACATCAATTCTTTGGCACTCAGCCTTCTTCACAGTCCAACTCTCACATCCATACATGACCACAGGAAAAACCATAGCCTTGACTAGGCGGACCTTAGTCGGCAAAGTAATGTCTCTGCTTTTGAATATGCTATCTAGGTTGGTCATAACTTTTCTTCAAAGGAGTAAGTGTCTTTTAATTTCATGGCTGCAGTCACCATCTGCAGTGATTTTGGAGCCAAAAAAAATAAAGTCTCACAGAGTTTCTACTGTTTCCCCATCTATTTCCCATGAAGTGATGGGACCAGATGCCATGATCTTCACTTTCTGAATATTGAGCTTTAAGCCAACTTTTTTGCTCTCCTCTTTAATTTTCATCAAGAGGCTTTTTAGCTCCTCTTCACTTTCTGCCATAAAGGTGGTGTCATCTGCATATCTGAGGTTATTGATATTTTTCCCAGCAATCTTGATTCCAGCTTGTGTTTCTTCCAGTCCAGTGTTTCTCATGATATACCCTGCATATAAGTTAAATAAGCAGGGTGACAATATACAGCCTTGACGTATTCCTTTTCCTACTTGGAACCAGTCTGTTGTTCCATGTCCAGTTCTAACTGTTGCTTCCTGACCTGCATACAAATTTCTCAAGAGGCAGGTTAGGTCTGGTATTCCCATCTGTTTCGGAATTTTCCACAGTTTATTGTGATCCACACAGTCAAAGGCTTTGGCATAGTCAATAAAGCAGAAATAGATGCTTTTCTGGAACTCTCTTGCTTTTTCCATGATCCAGCAGATGTTGGCAATTTGATCTCTGGTTTCTCTGCCTTTTCTAAAACCAGCTTGAACATCAGGGAGTTCACGGTTCATGTATTCCTGAAGTCTGGCTTGGAGAGCATTTCTTTACTAACATGTGAGATGAGTGCAATTGTGTGGTAGTTTGAGCATTCTTTTGCATTGCCTTTCTTTGGAATTGGAATGAAAACTGACCTTTTCCAGTCCTGTGGCCACTGCTGAGTTTTCCAAATGTGCTGGCATATTGAGTGCAGCACTTTCACAGCATCATCTTTCAGGATTTGAAATAGCTGAACTGGAATTCCATCACCTCCACTAGCTTTGTTTGGAGTGATGCTTTCTAAGGCCCACTTGACTTCACATTCCAAGATGTCTGGCTCTAGATGAGCGATCACATCATCATGATTATCTGGGTTGTGAGGAGCTTTTTTGTACAGTTCTTCCATGTATTCTTGCCACCTCTTCTTAATATTTTGTGCTTCTGTTAGGGCCATACCATTTCTGTCCTTTATCGAGCCCATCTTTGCATGAAAAGTTCCCTTGGTATCTCTAATTTTCTTGAAGAGATCTCTAGTCTTTCCCATTCTGTTGTTTTCCTTTATTTCTTTGCATTGATCTCTGAAGAAGGCTTTCTTATCTCTTCTTGCTATTCTTTGGAACTCTGCATTCAGATGCTTATATCTTTCCTTTTCTCCTTTGCTTTTTACCTCTCTTCTTTTCACAGCTATTTGTAAGGCCTCCCCAGACAGCCATTTTGCTTGTTTGCATTTCTTTTCCATGGGGATGGTCTTGATCCCTGTCTCCTGTACAATGTCATGAACCTCATTCCATAGTTCATCAGGCACTCTTATCTATCAGATCTAGGCCCTTAAATCTATTTCTCACTTCCACTGTATAATCATAAGGGATTTGATTATGTCATACCTGAATGGTCTAGTGGTTTTCCCTACTTTATTCAATTTGAGTCTGAATTTGGCAATAAGGAGTTCATGATCTGAGCCACAGTCAGCTCCCGGTCTTGTTTTTGCTGACTGTATAGAGCTTCTCCATCTTTGGCTGCAAAGAATATAATCAATCTGATTTTGGTGTTGACCATCTGCTGATGTCCATGTGTAGAGTCTTCTCTTGTGTTGTTGGAAGAGGGTGTTTGCTATGACCGGTGCATTTTCTTGGCAAAACTCTATTAGTCTTTGCCCTGCTTCATTCTGCCTTCCAAGGCCAAATTTGCCTGTTACCCAGGTGTTTCTTGACTTCCTACTTTTGCATTCCAGTCCCCTAGAATGAAAAGGACATCTTTTTTGGGTGTTCTAAAAGATCTTGTAGGTCTTCATAAAACCGTTCAGCCTCAGTTTCTTCAGCATTACTGGTTGGGGCATAGACTTGGATAACTGTGATATTGAATGGTTTGCCTTGGAGACGAACAGAGATCATTTTGTCATTTTCGAGACTGCATCCAAGTACTGCATTTCGGACTCTTTTGTTGACCATGATAGCTACTCCATTTCTTCTGAGTATTCCTGCCCATAGTAGTAGATGTAATGGTCATCTGAGTTAGATTCACCCATTCCAGTCCATTTTAGTTCGCTGATTCCAAGAATGTCGACATTCACCCTTGCCATCTCTTGTTTGACCACTTCCAATTTGCCTTGATTCATGGACCTGACATTCCAGGTTCCTATGCAATATTGCTCTTTACAGCATCAGATCTTGCTTCTATCACCAGTCACATCCACAACTGGGTATTGTTTTTGCTTTGGCTCCATCCCTTCTTTCTGGGGTTATTTCTCCACTGATCTCCAGTAGCATATTGGGCTCCTAATGACCTGGGGAGTTCCTCTTTTGGTATCCTATCATTTTGCCTTTTCCTACTGTTCATGGGGTTCTCAAGGCAAGAATACTGAAGTGGCTTGCCATTCCCTTCTCCAGTGGACTACATTCTGTCGGGCCTCTCCACCATGACCCACCCGTCTTGGGTTGCCCCACAGGCATGGCTTGCTTTCATTGAGTTAGACAAGGCTGTGGTCCTAGTGTGATTAGATTGACTAGTTTTCTGTGAGTATGGTTTCAGTGTGTCTGCCCTATGATGCCCTCTTGCAACACTTACCATCTTACTTGGATTTCTCTTACCTTGGCGTGGGATATCTCTTCACAGCTGCTCCAGCAAAGCACAGCCACTGTTCCTTACCTTGGACGAGGGGTATATCCTTACCGCCACCATTCCTGACCTTCAACGTGGGATAGCTCCTCTAGGCCCTCCTGTGCCTGCACAGCCACCACTCCTGGGGTTGCTCCTGCAGTCCAGCCTCAGGCATGGGTGGCTCTTCCCAGCTGCCGCCCCTGGCCTCGGGCTCAGGGTGGCTCCTCATGGTCACCGCCCCTGGCCTCGGGCATGAGATGGCTTCTCCTGGCCGCCCCTGATCTCGGACATGGGGTGTCTCCTCCCGGCCGCCACCCCTGACCTTGGACGCAGGGTAGCTCCTCCAGGCCACCACCCCTGACCTCGGACACTGGGGTGTCTCCTCCCAGCCGCCACCCCTGACCTCGGACGCGGGGATGTCTCCTCTCGGCTGCCGCCCCTGACCTCAGCGCGGGGTGGCTCCTCTCACCTGCACTCAGTGAGCCACCTCGCAGCTGCCTGCGCTCCACCTTCAGAGAATCCATATTTTGGCTCAGACAAGGAGGAGGGAAAAAGTTTTAGTAGAGATGGTACCTTTGATGAGGGTGGGGAAAATTCTTTAAAATGTAACTAAATTCAGGCAGGAAGATGGGAACTGATAGAAAGTTGGCACTGGAAGATAGTCTGGAGAGAGAAAGCACAAATCATTTGGAATGAGGGGTTCTACAAAGGAAATCTGGTGAAAGAATTATATTTAGGAATATGGAACAGAGTAGCAGGAATGAGATGTCCAGTCAGACTCAGGCTGAGGAAACAACTATAAAAATCTTAAAAATGCATAGTTTGGTTTTTGAAGTGTTGCAGCTTGCTGACAATACAAATATTCTCAAGTGCTTTTAACCAGGGTGGTCCACCAGGTCGCTGTGTGGTCTGAGATACATCTGTTAAGATCTGGGCATGGATTCTTTTCACATGTCCGACTCTTTGAAACCCTGAGGACCATAGCCTGCCAGTCTCCTCTGTCCATGGGATTTCCCAGGCAAGAATACTGGAGTGGATTGCCATTTGCTTCTCCAGGGTATCTTCTGGACCCGGGAATGGAACCCTTATCTTTTGCATTGCAGGCAGATTATTTACCACTGAGTCACTGAGATTCAATAGATATTCTTGAATATATGTTTCTCAACTGTTGCATGCTTTTCCACCACTTCTATGGGCCTTTAAATGATTGTTTTTGACAATTTTGCTCAGATTTTTGTTGTTGGTGGTGGTGTTGCTTGTTTAGAAGAGTTCTTTGCTCAGCTATCCTGGAAGTTCTTCCCATTCCCCACCCTCCAACCTCATAACATAGCCCTTCGTTGCATCTTCATCAGGCAACTATTTTGTTTAGGAAATCATCCCTGGTCAAAAGCTCTGGAGTTCTGGAAGATAACACATTTTAGCAGTTAATGACAAAAGGTTGGTGGGGTCAACTCACACCTTCTTTTATTAAATCCTCACCTCAGCAGGAAGAGAAGGTAATGGCACCCCACTCCAGTACTCTTGCCTGGAAAATCCCATGGATGGTTGAACCTGGTAGGCTGCAGTCCATGGGATCGCTAAGAGTCGACCATGGCCGAGCATCTTCACTTTCACTTTTCACTTTCCTGCATTGGAGAAGGAATTGGCAACCCAGTCCAGTGTTCTTGCCTGGAGAATCCCAGGGATGGGGGAGCCTGGTGGGCTGCTGTCTATGGGGTCGCACAGAGTTGGACAGGACTGAAGTGACTTAGCAGCAGCAGCAGTAGCACCTCAGCAGGGCTTTAGCAATGTCCTTACCTTATTCTTGGAGAAGGAAACGGTAATCCATTCCAGTATTCTTACCTGGAGAATCTCATGGATGGAGAAGCCTAGTAGGTTACAGTTCACCGGGTCGCAAAGAGTCAGACATGACTGAGCGACTTCACCTCACCTACCTTATTCTACAGCCATTAATGGCTTATGTTGTTGGTATGTGTTAAGGCAATGATCATCTTCATAGAAAATCCCAGGGTTGCCTTCTGACCACCTCTACTCCATGTTGTTGCCATTTCTTATACACACAAACCAATTCATGACACTTATTGCTTTGCTTTCAAGGAGACTTTACTGATTTTTAAAAATGTTTTATATACTTTAAAATATTTATATTGGACTGTAGTTGTATTACAATGTATTAGCTTCAATTCATAACAAAGTGATTTGGTTATACATTTATCTCTTCTTTCCAAATTATTTTCCCATATAGGTTATTACAGAGTATTGAACAAAATCCCTTCTGTTATAGAATAAGTCCTTGTTGTTTTTTAAAAAAACTTTTTGTAGGTGTTGTTAATTCCTCAGTTTCTTGCTCCTTATTGGCTTCAACAGTTTTGAATTTTTTTGTTTGTTTGTTTGTTTTTGCAGTGGGGAGGGGGAAGGGTGTGGAATTGGTGAATTGCCAAATAGAAGAGGCAATAGCCTATACTAGTAAATGTGCAACTCTTCCTTATTTATTAAAAATAGCCTGAGTAAAAGCATCAAATTTAGCTCTAAGAATCAATGATGTTACCCATTTTCAGATTTTTTTTCCCCTAATCATCCAAAAGACACATATAAACATGTATCAGTAATGAACTATGATGGAATCTGGAGAAAATCCATACAGCTTCCTTGGTCTTTCCTTGCTAAGTTTCTGGCTCCATATTTGAAGAACAGGTCTCTAATTGATGCATGTAGAAATCATTTTACAAAAAGAGCTATTTTTGTCTTGAAACATCTCCATGTTCTACTCCAGTAACTATGTAGATGAACCTAACGTTTTCCAGTGGGCCATCTCCTGTGGGAATTAGATGTATGCCTGCCAGATTAGCAGATTCTGTAGATGGTTTATAGGAAACAATGACCTAAGAGAAGGAAGATGCACAATTCAGTTCAGACAAAAAGAGGGGAGGAGCTCTTTTTAAAGATGGGTGTGTTTCTCTACAGTAGAACCAAGTAAGTATAAGGGGGAAAGTAGAACTGACCTGCTGTTTAACAGTTGGCTCTGTGGTTGTGGGGATGGTTCATAAGCCCTAGTTTAATAGCATAAGCTAATCTTTTTAATGTAAATTACAAGCTACCAAAGTTGTGTCCCTGGATTTGGAGTAGAAAAGGGACATACTCAATTTGTGCTCAAAGAACCAGTTTGAACCAACTCTAGCACACCTCTGGCCTTGCCCCATAAATAAAAAAGAAATTTCAGTTTTGTTTATCATAAAAAGTCCAGATAGACCAGAAGCGCCATCCTAATAGCATCCCATGGGTTAGGACTCTGCTTATATTTCTCTGTTAGAAACTATCCAGCACAATGGATGAGCATGTTTGCAAATACTTATGACAAACTAATTTTTTTTCCACTTCCCTTTCTCCTCAGTACTATCATGGTAAGGAGGATAGCATACACTCTTGCTGTCATCCCTATTCTTCCAACTTGTAAATCTGTCTTTTCCTTTCAGTCTTAGAGATAGATAAATGTACATAAACACATTTTATATAGAAGTTACACATATATTTTAATCCTCAATAAAGACATGCTGAAAGGGAGTTTTCTCTTTAAAAATGAGATGACTATATTTCTGTGTATTTTGCTTCAATATTTATATTAATCTTTTATCTTATTTCACCCCCACAATTTTCTTATGAAATTCAATAGTTACTAGGAAACCAGAACTGTCAGTTTTTGACAGTTTCTATTTAGTTGTGTTTCTTTTCAATCAAGTGTTATAGTTTGATATATTAAAGTATATTTGACCAAACTGAAACACAAATTTAGTTTAAAAGATAGAAGTTATTATTATTTTGGCAAAGGGAATTGCTAATGGACATGTAAAAATTACGGCTACAATAAGGAGTTTTGTAATTTTTCAAAACAGACACAAAAAGAAAGCTGATGTCAATTACTTCAGAAAAGAAGAAAAATAGTAATAAACTTACCTATAACCTTCCAAAAATGTCGTTAAAATACAACATATGTAAAGTAATCAACCTCCAGTTAAAATAAATAAACTTATATTAAAAAATACAACATATGTGGAAAATACAGAGTGATAATGAAAAAGTAAATTTTTCTAATTTGAGTGTTTCATGTCATTAAGAAGATGAGCTTCTTTTGAGAGCTATATTCTATAATTATTTTTATTGAAATTATTTCAAAGAAAATCAGTGAGCATTTCACTGCTGCTTCTGCTAAGTCGCTTCAGTCATGTCCGACTCTGTGCGACCCCATAGACAGCAGCTCACCAGGCTCCCTCGTCCCTGAGATTCTCCAGGCAAGAACACTGGAGTGGGTTGCCATTTCCTTCTCCAATGCATGAAAGTGAAAAGTGAAAAGTGAAAGTGAAGTCGCTCGCTCGTGTCTGATTCTTAGCGACCCCACAGACTGAAGCCCAACAGGCTCCTCCGTCCATGGGACCCTCCAGGAAGGAGTACTGGAGTGGGGTGCCATTGCCTGCATTTCACTGGCATATCAAAATTAATTATATTATAATAAAAACAGAAAACACTTTTGCTAACAGTGTGTTAGATATTCTCTCTCTTCTGTTGTGAAAGAAAAGTGTAACTCTCTATTCTTTGTCTCAGCTTTGATTCCTGTTTCAAAAAACTTTTTTAAAAATCAGAGTGGCTGAAAATAGATTTTGTTCTATTTATAATTCTCTCAGTTTTCTCAGGTTTTCCAAAGTTTCAAGTTGCTTGTGAATTATAAATTTTCTTGTTAATAATGGCTTGGGTGGACCATATTATGATTTTAATAGAGGAATTTTCATCAATGTCAAATTCTTTGGATACATTGGTTTATACAATATAACATTAAAATTAATTTTGCTTATTTCTTAACACAATGTATGGTATACTACACTGTTTTTTAGTATGGTTATGTTATATTTCTATTGGGTAATGCTTGGCTAGAATCTGACCATAAGCAAATGAAACTAAAAAAGATGGAGGAAAAGACTCAATCTGTGGAGTTTAGAAATGCTGGAAAAATTACTGTGTGGAAAATATGTTTCTTCAAAAAAATCACAATGTCTGTGGTGGACAAAAAGATGGTAAGTTGGATACTCAAGTTATGATAGCTGTCACTAGGCAACAGCTAAAAGGTGAGAAAATAGAGTGGGAAAAATGTGAAAATGTTCTTCAAATGATTTGAGGTCCTGTAAAAATAGAATAAAAATATTATGGAAATTGGGATGGTAACTTCATGTACACTCACCTTAATAATATTCTTATTTTTGTGTATTTCACAGCTAAGGGCTGGTTTTTCTCAATAAAAACTCGCTATAAAACCATTGTTTGAGACGTAGATTCAAATAAAGATGACTCCACATGTACTTTTCATGATAAAATAAACACTGACAAATGCTGTACTATCTAGTATCTTAGATTAAATTTTACTGCCACCAGTATAGACACCATTTTTAAATTTCTGTCTCATGCATAAGTGTCCATCATATCAATATGAAAAGTTTTAGTAGTGATAATGGAAAATAAACCATTGGGAAAATATCAAGGCTGTGGAATGTGGCCATGCAAGTTAAATTCTACGTGAATGGTGTTGCTGGATTTGGAGAATGTACAAAATTACTGTTTATTTTTGCAAAATAAAATGGAGTTATGCTAAATGGATTGTAAATATAATATAGCAAACAGTATAAATGAGTGTTTTTCATTCTTTTTCATTTGTTTTAATTTTGAGAGGATTTAAAAATCATGTGTGTGTGTGTGTGTGTGTGTGTGTGTATAAGACAGTATATCATTTAGTATCAGCCAATTATAAAATTTATATACAAGGCTTATTGGTATTGAGCTTATCACTTAAAACCATTCCCATGATGAGTTTATGAAAATGAAAGTTGCTCAGTTGTGTCCGACTCTTTGCAACCCCATGGACAATACAGTCCATTGAATTCTCCAGGCCAGAATACTGGAGTGGGTAGCTGTTCTGTTCTCAGGGGATCTTCCCAACTCAGGGATTGAACCCAGGTCTCCCACATTGTGGTGGATTCTTTACCTGGAAAGAGAAAATTTAATATATTTTGATTAAATGACCAGTTTGCACAAATATTGCTACTATTCACTTACAACAGAGTTGTATGAGTTTTAAGGTAATGAGTGGATATTTTAGGCAGTTTAAAAGAAGAAAATAGGAATTTAGAAATCTATTAATCTTCTCATTACACAGGGAATATTATAGAAGTAGTATGTTCCATTTTTTAAAATTTTTCACTGGTTCCCAGCTATAATTGCCTGCATCTGTTATAACATCAAGCTGTTCAGATGAGGGTTAATACACTTTTCTGTCTTTCCTTCTTTATGAAGCTAAGCTTCTGAATGAAAAGGGTATGCATTTTAATGGAATTCTCCCCTGAGGCACATCAAGTCATTTTATACAATGACACACTAAGAAAGGCAATTTATGGTGTGTGACTGACTCTAATGTGAATTTTTCATCATTTCATTTGTTTTCCATTAGTCAGAAAAAAAAGACATATGAACTACATAGAAATCTTTTTATTGTACTCCACAGGGGGTTTGCAGTATATTAGAATTCTGGTGGAACACAGTATGTCATGAAGTTTATGAAAAAATTGACATTTAAAAATATTTTATTTTAAAATCTCTAGCAAGAATTTCAAAACATTCTCAAAGGGCATTTTTTTTTTTAATGTAAATGCTTTACAAAAGAGATTTTGAAAAATAAATGTTGCCTTAGAACTTCTATCAGTAATTTAAAACAATTTACAATTATTGGGTTGTAAGTTGTTATGGAAAAATCCAAACAAATCTTTTGGCCTATCCAGTATTATAATTCATGTTTCTGAAAATTCTTATTCAAATATAAATTAAATAAAAATATAGCTGATGACTGTGACTAAGTCAATAAAGCAGTATTTTAGGTATCTGTTTTCAACCATATATTTTATTTCCTCTGTTAGGGTTTCTAATAAAGTGCTTCCCAGTGGCTCAGATGGTAATTATCAGCTAAAAGCACACAAATGTCTCTGTGAATGAAATGTTACATATCATCATATATAAAATATTTAGACCATTTGTATAAAATTATCAGAAAAAAAGTATATTATTATACTTTGGCCACTTCATGTGAAGAGTTGACTCATTGGAAAAGACTCTGATGCTGGGAGGGATTGGTGACAGGAGGAGAAGGGGACGACAGAAGATGAGATGGCTGGATGGCATCACTGACTCGATGGACATGAGTCTGTGTGAACTCCGGGAATTGGTGATGGACAGGGAGGCCTGGCGTGCTGGAATTCATGGCGTTGCAAAGAGTCGGACACGACTGAGTGACGGAAATGAACTGAACTGATGGGGCCACATGCCATGATCTTAGTATTCTGAATATCGAATTTTAAGCCAGCCTTTTCACTGTCCTCTTTCACCTTCTTCAAGAGGCTCTTTAGTTTCTCTTTGCTTTCTGCCATTAGGGTGGTATCATTTGCATTCCTGAGGTTGTTGATATTTCCCCTGTAATCTTGTGGTAGCTCTATTTTAGCTTTTTAAGGAACCTCCATACACTTCTCCATAGTGTCTGTACCATTTTACATACCCACCCCACAGTATAGGTGATTTACTTTCCCTCCATACCCTCTCCAACATTTACTATTCGTTCATTTTTGATGATGGTCATTCTGACAGGTGTGAAGTGATACCTCATTGTAGCTTTGATTTGCATTTCTCTAGTAATTAACAATGTTGAATACCTTTTCTTGTGCTTTTTGGCCATCTATATATCTTCTTTGCAGAAATGTTTATTTAGGACTTCTGTCAATTTTGGTTGGATTGCTTGAGTTTTATTTTATTTGATATTGAGTTGTACATGCTGTTTATATACAACTTGGAATTAACTGGGAATTTTTAATTGGGGATTGATACCTTGTCAGTTGAATCATTTTCAAACATTTTCTCCCATTCTGTACATAATCTTTTCACCTGTTTTTTATTTACTTCGGTATGCAAAACCTTTTAAGTTTAAAAAATATATTGCTGAAATTGATGTCACAGAGTGTTCTGCTGTGTTTTCTGCTAAATATTTTATAATCTAGTTTGCATTTAGGCCTTTAAGCTATTTTAAGTTTATTTCTGTGTGTGGTATCAGAGAGTATTCTAATTTTATTATTTTCCATGTTCAGTTCAGTTCAGTCATTCAGTAGTGTCCAGCTCTTTGCGACCCCATGAACTGCAGCACACCAGGCCTCCCTGTCCATCACCAACTCCCGGAGTTCACAGCATCATGTTTCAGGATTTGAAATAGCACCATTTATTAAAGAAACTATCTTTTCTCCATCATACATTCTTGCCTCCTTTGTCATAGTTTGTTGACCATAGGTGTGTTGGTCTTTTTCTGGGTTTTCTGTCTTGTTCCATTGATCTATGTTTATTTTTGTACCAATACCATCCTCTTTTGTTTTGACTACTGTACCTTTGCAATATAGGGAGCCTGATGCCTCCAGCTCCATTTTTTTTTTTTTTTTCTTAAGATTGCTATGGCTATTCAGGGTCTTCTGTGTTTCCACAGAATTTAAAAAAAAAAAAAAATTAGTTCTAGTTCTGTGAAAAATGCCATTGGCAATTAAGTAGGATTTGCATAGAACGTCTAGATTGCATTGGGTAGTATAGTCATTTTCACAATATTGCTTCTTCCAGTCCAAGAATGTGGTATATCTTTCCATCTGTTTGTGTCATCTTTGATTTCTTTCATCAGTGTCTTATCGGTTTCAGAGTAGAATCCTTTTGCCTCCTTAGGTAGTTTTATTCCTTGTTTGTTTGTTTTTTTTATTCTTTTTGATGTGATAGTAAATGGGATTTTTTTTTTTTTTTAACACCATAATCAGGTCGGATTTATCCAGAGATGCAAGGATTTTCCAATATCTGCAAATTAAACAGTCTGATACATTACATTAACAAATTGAAAAATAAAAAAAAAGCATATAATCATTTCAGTAGATGCAGAAAAAGTTTTTGATAAAATTCAAAATCCATTTAGGATAAAAAAAAGAAAAAGAAAGGAAAAACCTCCTCAGAAAGTGGGCATAGAGGAAAAATATTTTAACATAATAAAAGTTATATATGACAATCCACAACTAACATCATATTCAATGGTGAAAAACTGAAAGCATTCCCTGTAAGATTATGAATAAGACTAGGGTGGTCACTATCACTATTTTATTTAACATAGTTTTAGAAGTCCTAGCATAGCAATCAATGAGGAAAAAGAAACAAAAGTAATTCAAATTGGAAAAGAAGTAAAACTGTCACTGTTTGCACATGGCATGATATTGTACATAGAAAATCCAAAAAATGCTAATAGAAATTACTAGAGCTTATCAATGAACTCAGTAAAATCACAGGATACAAAATTCATATGCAGAAATTTGTTTTGCATTTGTATATACTAATAAAAAGTTATTTGTAAAATTTTGTTGAGAATTTTTACATCTAAGTTTATGAGATACTTCTCTATAATTTTCTTTTGTAATGTTGTTGCCTGGTTTGAGTATAACTGTAATGCTGGCCTCATAGTATGAGTTAGGAAATATGCTGTCTACTTCTATCCTCTGAAAAGTTTGTAGAGATTTAGTATAATTTTTCCATAAATGTTCAGTAGATTTCACCAATCAACCCAGTTGATCCTAGTGTTTTCTGCTTTGGAATGTTGTTAATTATTGATTCCATTTTATTTTTTAATAGACAAAGGGCTATTCATTTGTCTATTTCTTCTTGCATGAGTTTTGGCAAATTGCATCTTCCAAGTAACTGGTCTATGCCATCTAGTTAATCAAATTTTGCAACATAGAATTGTTAATAGTATTTCTTTACCATTCTTTTAATGTCTATAGTATCTGTAGTGATTTCCCAAAATGTAGTTTTTCACCATTATGTATGATGTTGTCATAGATTTTTAAGATAACTAGCAAATTAAGAATGTGCCTTTATACTATCTCGTCTTCTGTTTTCTCTAAGAATTGTGTAGAACCATTGTTAATTCTTTTAAAAATTTTGATACAATTTTCAAGTGAAACCATCTGGGCCTGGACATTTCTTTTGGGGATTTTTTAAATACAAATGCAATTTTCTTAATAGTTATAGGACCAAACAAATGATCCCTTTCATATAGGTGAGTTGTAGTGAAATTGAACCATTTTATCTTAAGTTGTTAAATGTATTTGTATAGAGATATTTGTTGTATTTCCTTATTAACCCTTTTAATTTCTACAGAGTTTGTAATTATATCCCCTGTTTTCTTCTTAACATTGGTAGTGTCTTTTTCACTTTTTTTTCCTTTTGTTTACCAGTTTTGCTAGAGATTTTGCCAGTTTAATCTTTTTAAAGAATCAGATTTTTTTTTCTATTGTTTTTCTCTTTTCAATAATTTGTTCCTGTTCTTATCCTTTTAGTTATCACTTATGCTCCTTTGGGTTTATTTTGCTCTTCTTTTTCTAGTCTCTTGAGGGAGGGAGTTAATAATATTGATTTTTTTTTTTTTGGTCTTTATTTTTTAATGTAACTAAAGAATGCTATAAATTTCTCTCTGCCTTTCTTTAAGTCCATCCCATGTATTTTAATATATCATAATTTCATTCTCATTCAGATCAGTATATTGTTTGATTCCTTTGGCACTCTTGCCTATGTCTTATAAGTACCCTTGTGGGTATATTGGCCCCACCCAAATAATCCAAGATGATATTTCCATCTCAATATTCTTAGTAAAATTGTATCTGCAAAGTTAGCTTTTCTATGTGAAGTAGCATATTCATAGATTCCAGAGATTAAGACCTGGAAGGCTTAAGACCTCAGTCATGCCCAACTCTTTGCGACCCTATGGATGGTAGCCCTCCAGGCTCCTCATTCCATTGGATTCTCTAGGCAAGAACATTGGAATGAGGTGCCATTTTCTTCTGCAGAGGATCTTACCAACCCAGGGGTTGAGCCCACATCTCTTATGTCTCCTGCATTGGCAGGCAGGTTCTTTACCACTAGCGCCAGCTGGATTACTGCTCAAAACACCATCTACACAGAGAGGAAGAGGAACAAATACTATGACCTCTCTCTCCCCACATTACAGTCTTTTGCCAACACCTCCCATAGGTAGGTCTAGTTGGAAAACAGCTAATACTGGAACCTAGGAGATGCACTGAATGTGCTAGTTCCCAGGGATTTAGAACAAAGCAACACAGGAGAAAGTACAGTATCTCAGTGGAATTCTTTGACTTTGGAGGGGAAACAAACAAACAAATTAAATAACAATAAGCCATAATGCCAGAGTCTTTCATCCTTTTCAAAAAAGTACACAAAACAAAGTAAAGAAAATAATGAGAGCTCTTTTGTTTCCAGTTCTTCATGGTTTTTACAACAAAATATTCCGGATGCAAAAAGCACTTTGTAAGCATATTATTTGCTTTAAGAAGCCATGGAACTTAATCAAATGTGCTTTCATTAATAAGAATTCAATGTACTTATTAGTCTTTCAAAGGAAATTGTACAAATTTTGGCTCTTTTAGAACAGTCAGACTCTTCTTCAGCATCACCTCTGTAATCAATGTCCAGAGGTTTCAAAGGCCTCAGGTTTGAAAAGCCTGTCATTTAGATCCTGCTGTTGCTTTCTGGCAGTACTAATCCAAAACAAATCAGACTAGACTTTTGTGAATGTGGTATGTCATTGCACTCTGTGTTCTATAGTTGTTGTTGTTGTTCAGTTGCCCAGTCATGTCCAACTTTTTGCAACCCCATGGACTGCAGCAAGATAGGCCTCCTTGTCCCTCACCATCTCCCGGATTTTGCCCAAGTTCATGTTCATTGCACCAATGATGTCGTCCAGCCATCTCATCCTCTGATGCTCTCTTTTCCTTCTCAATCTTTCCCAGCATCAGGGACTTTTCCAATGAGTCACTGTTCACATCAGATGACCAAAATACTGGAGCTTCAGCTTCCTCATCAGTCCTTCCAATGAATATTCAGGGTTGATCTCCCTAAAGATTGAGTGGTTTGATCTCCTTGCTGTCGAAGGGACGTTCTCCAGCACCACGGTTCGAAGGCATCAATCTTTGGTGCTCTGCAGTGAGTGGCCTTGCATGGCATGGCTCATAACTTCATTGAGTAATGCAGGCTGCTTCACCACTACAAGGCAGTGATCCATGAAAGGGGTGTTCTCTGGTAGCCCATTCTAAAATATATGCACAGCTGCAACAGGAACTGGCACCTGCCTGCAGCCCATAAAAACTCACCAGAACAAAATATGCTCAAATAACTGTGTTCAGAGAGTGAAACAAAAAATGGAGGCACACTACTTCAGAATGCAAATGAAACTACAACCGAAATGGAAAGTGGCATACTTTAGATAGGCAAATGCAAATCCAAGGTCTAGAATTAAAATAGTTAGCTTTTCTGGAGAACAGTTCTAATGCCATGTAATAGTCATAGCTTTAATCTGTTAATTTGTTAACAGTTAAATACCATTCCAAAGCTGACATATATGGAAAAAGATGGTTACTGTATTTATGTAGAATGACTGAGCCTTAATATGCCACTATATTGATTATATTGATTGACCTATATTTGGAACAATAAATTAGAAAACCAGTGCATCTAATTTGAAGAGGTATGTTTTGAAATTGATGATTCTTCTTTGGGCATAGGTCCAGTAGATTGTTTGACTTATTTGCTTCAAAATGAATGTGTGTATGTGTATGTGTTTGAATTTGGGGGTTGTTAAGTACCCCCTCTATTATATACTATTTAAACCTTATCAATAATTCTTGCAATATAACTTGTACAGTGTAAGCACTGTACAAGTTAAATGTGGAAATCAAAGCTCTGAAATTAAGTAATAGTAGATAGTATATTGGAGTTGAGAAGTCACATCTGTTTGTAAGGAGGTCTTTTTTTTTAAATAAAACACACTTATTTTAATGTTTCATTGGTACAACCTTTTTGTGAGTTTAAAATAGAGTATAGTTTGCAAGAACAAAAGTTAAATTTCTATCTGCCAAATAAATGGCTCTTTTGAAATGTTTGCTTTGATTTTATTTTAAAGAAGAAATTACTAAAAGTTTGTTATATATTTTTTAATCTCATCAAATCCTAATGTATGAATTTTAGAAGTAAGAGGACAGGGTAGGTTTTCCACAGTGAATTTATGCAGTATATATGTTCTCATCAGAACAGTATTCAGTAAGTTAGATAAGGAAGAGCTTTCTGAGTATGCAGCTCAAATTCTTTTGTTTAAGCAGAGACTCACATTTGAGAGCAAGTATCGTAATTAATTAGTCTCTTAGTTATCAAGTTTCTGGATTCTGCTTCTGCTGCTAAGACGCTTCAGTCATGTCTGACTCTGTGCGACCCCACAGACAGCAGCCCACCAGGCTCCTTGTCCCTGTTATTCTCCAGGAAAGAACACTGGAGTGGGTTGCCATTTCCTTTTCCAATAGTGAAAAGTGAAAGTGAAGTCACTCAGTCATGTCTGACTCTTAGCAACCCCGTGGGCTGCAGCCTACCAGTCTCCTCCATCCATGGGATTTTCCAGACAAGAGTACTGGAGTAGGGTGCCATTGCCTTCTCCTGGAAGGACTTAAATCAAGTTTAAAGGGAAGCTAATTTGTACTAAGAAGGAAACAAATCTGGAGAGCAAGACAGTAAGGAGAAACAAAGTGGCAGAAAGCTGTTAAACAGGGGAATTGAGTCCTTGCTGTTTCTCCAAAAAAAACCAGAAAAATCTATGCTGCTGCTGCTAAGTCGCTTCAGTCGTGTCTGACTCTGTGTGATCCCATGGATGTCAGCTCACCAGGCTCCGCCATGCCTGGGATTCTCCAGACAAGAACACTGGGGTGGGTTGCCATTTCCTTCTCCAATGCATGAAAGTGAAAAGTAAAAGTGAAGTTGCTCAGTCTTGTCCAACTCTTCGCCACCATATGGACTGCAGCCTACCAGACTCCTCCATCCATGGGATTTTTCAGGCAAGAGTACTGGAGTGGGTTGCCATTGCCTTCTCTGGTAAAAATCTATAATAGGTGAGAAATATGTTTTACAGGCAAGATTTCTTGTCAAAGAGTCATTGATGTGGGATAAATAGGCACAACAGAAAGAGAACATGTATGGAGAGAGAGAAAAATCCTCCCCAGATAACAGATTGAAAAAGAAAAGTTAAATAGTTAGTTGCTCAATCATGTCCAACACTTTGTGACCCAATGTACTGTAGCCCACCAAACTCCTCTAACCCTGGGATTATCCAGGCAAGAACATTGGAGTGGCTTGCCATTCTCTTTTCCAGGAGATCTTCCCTACCCAGGGATTGAACCTGTTTCTCGAGAATTGCAGGTAGATTCTTTACCTTATGAGCCACTAGGGAAGCCCCTCAGGGAGAAATAATTCACAATAGACTTTATAGGAAATTGTCACCTTGATAGCATTGGTCACAAGGTCATTTGTAACCAAGGCCATATTTAACCTTCTATTTTCCTTTTTTTACTTTACTTTTCATATTGAGCACTAGACATTAAAACCTGTCTTTATAAGAATCTGCCTTGTCCTATTAGGCATCCATGACTTTGCACTAGAGCTCCCTCTTTTGAAAGCCTATGGCTATATCCCTTCCAACACCCTTTCTTATCTATTCCTCAGAAAAACTTCAAATTATCCTTCTAATTTCAACTTTTCCTGAATGCCAAGTCACTGATTTAACTTCATTTTGAGAGGGTCCTGTCATATCCATCCCCAAGAAGATGAAATGCAAAAAGCCAAAGTGGTTGCCTGAGGAAGACTTACAAACAGCTGAGAAAAGAAGAGAAGTGAAAGGCAAAGGAGAAAAGGAAAGATATATCCATCTGAATGCAATTTTCCAAATAAGAGCAAGGAGAGATAAGAAAGCTTTCCTCAGTGACCAGTGCAAAGAAATAGAGGGAAACAATAGAATGGGGAAGACTAGAGATATCTTCAAGAAAATTAGAAATATCAAGAGAACATTTCATTCAAAGACAAGTACAATAAAGGGTGAAAATGGTATGGACTGAGCAGAAGATATTAAGAAGAGGTGGCAAGAATACACAGAAGAACTATACAAAAAAAAGACCTTCATGATCCAGATAATGATGGTGTGATCACTCACCTAGAGCCAGACATCCTAGAATGCAAAATCAAGTGGAGGTGATGGAATTCCAGTTAAACTATTTCAAATCCTAAAAGATGATACTGTTAAAGAGCTGCACTCAATATGCCATCAAATTTGGAAAAGTCAACAGTGGCCACAGGACTGGAAAATGTCAATTTTCATTCCAATCCCAAAGAGAGGCAATGCCAAAGAATACTCAAACTACTACACAGTTGCACTTATCTCACATGCTAGTAAAGTAATGTTCAAAATTCTCCAACCTAGGCTTCAACAGTACATGAACTAACTTCCAGATATTCAAACTGGATTTCAAAAAGGCAGAGGAACCAGAGATCAAATTGCCAACATCCGTTGAATCATAGAAAAAGCAAGAGAATTCCAGAAAAAAAAAAAAATCTACTTCTGTTTTATTAACTATGCTAAACTTTTTGACTATGTGGATCAAAAAAAAACTGTGGAAAATTCTTTGATGTTCAGACTGACTGCTCTCTTTATTACACTAGTATGTAGCTTGGCTCCCTGTCCTGGATCTTTGGAGCAGTTTTCTCAGGGCTACTGAGAGGCTGCCTCTTAGACTCACTGTCCTTAATATTCCTATCAAACAAAATATCTCTCTACTTTCAGGTCATGACTATTTTTCTTTTTAGTCAACATGTCTATTAATCTATTTCTTGATTTGAAAATAAAAGCTCAAAATCCAGATTCTGCATTATTACTAATGCCACCATCAATTGACATAATAGGAACTTAAAAATGTGTTGAATGAAAGAAGGAATAACATAATTAAACAATGAGTTATTTTTTTCCTTGAGAAGTTCTTAATGCAATTATTTACACATCAGTAATCATATATGGCATGCTAGTGAATAAACCTATCAAAATAAAAGCATTGCCCTTTATGGTGTGATTGCTCATTTAAATAAAATCACACACTAGCAAAGTAATGCTCAAAATTCTCTAAGCCAGGCTTCAACTGTCCGTGAACCATGAACTTCCAGATGTTCAAGCTGGATTTAGAAAAGGCAGAGGAACCTGAGATCAAAATGCCAACATCCTTTGGATCATTGAAAAAGCAAGAGAACTTCAGAAAAAAAAAAATCTGCTTCTGCTTTATTGACCATGCCAAGCCTTTGACTATGTGGACCACAAAAAAACTGTGGAAAATTCTTCAAGAGATTGGAATACCAGACCACCTGACCTGTCTCTTGGGAAATCTATATGCAGGTCAAAAAGCAGCAGTTAGAACTGGACATGGAACAACAGACTGGTTCCAAATCTGGAAAGGCTATATATTGTCACCCTGCTTATTTAACTTATATGCAGAGTACATCATTCGAAACGCTGGGCTGTATAAAGCACAAGCTAGAATCAAGCTTGCCAGAAGAAATATAAATAACCTCAGATATGCAGATGGGACCAACCTAATAGCAGAAAGCGAAGAAGAACTAAAGAATGTCTTGATGAAAGTGAAAGAGGAGAGTGAAAAAATTGGCTTAAAACTCAACATTCAGATAACTAAGAACATGGCATCTGGTCCCATCACATCATGACAAATAGATGGGGAAAAAATGAGGGACTTTATTTTTGGGGGCTCCAAAATCACTGCAAATGGTGAATGCAGCCATGAAAAGATACTTGTTCCTTGGAAGAAAAGTTATGACCCATCTAGAGAGCATATTAAAAAGCAGAGACATTACTTTGCCAACAAAGGTCCGTCTAGTTAAAGCTATGGTTCTTCCAGTGGTCATGTGTGGATGTGAGAGTTGGACTACAAAGAAAGCTGAGTGCTGAGGAATGGATGCTTTTGAATTGTGTCATTGGAGAATACTCTTGAGAGTTCCTTGGACTGCAAGGAGATCCAACCAGTTCATCCTAAAGGAAATCAATCCTGAATATTCATTGGAATGATTGATGGATGAAATTGAAGCTCCAATACTTTGGCCACCTGATGCAAAGAACTGAGTTGTCTGAAAAGACCCTGATGCTGGGAAAGATTGAAGGTGGGAGGAGAAGGGGACGACAGAGCATGAAATGGTTGGATCACATCACTGACTCTATGAACATGAATTTAGGTAAGCTCTGGGAGTTGGTGATGGAAAGGGAAACCTGGTGTGCTGCAGTCCATGGGGTTGCAAACAGTGGGACGTGACTAATCAACTGAACTGACTGAACTGATATAATTCTCTTATAATTATCAGTATTATAGCCTACTTCTTTTATGCAGTTGAGGAAGTAACTCATAGGCCTTTTGAAGTATTAAGCTGAGGCAGTCACAAGCACGACGAAATCAGATCAGTGTGATTTCTCTTGGCAACACTTCATTAATAAGTGTAGAGAAATTCCAGGATGAAGAGATCTTTAAGGTAGCTGAATGCCTTGAAGAGTGCACACAAAATATAAGTTCAATGGCTTGTCCTGACTTTGATATGACCTACAATTTTCCTGTAAGTGCTTTATGTAAGTGTGCTTAGCATACCTAAATTGTTTCTACCTGTTCTATAGGAAACCTGGTTACATATCCAACAACAGTGCCCCCAGTGGGCCTGGTATGTAGGCCCCATCTTAGCATACAATTAGATGGCAGGTATTCTTTATGACACAATAGTCACTTTATTCATCAGTGCCTTCCAGGTTGCAAATACAAACTGACTTAGAACCCCGTCCACAAAATGGATTATTAAGAGCTGGTTTTCCATTTACTACTAAAACCCAGCAGTACCAATTGCTTCAGACCCACCAGACTACAGTCTCTCCATGCACTAGACAGTTCTTTCTGGGTGTCTAGGAGAACACCGGTTTCAGGACAGATTGTCACCCACTGAAACCTGTGAAAATTCACCCAGTGTCCCCTCTGATATTGAAGGTGTGTCAAAAGCCAACTTTTCTAATAACAGCAAGCGCTTTGCAAAATCATCACTTTGACTCTTTTGCTCTTTCTAAAATTAGGCTTTCTTCTCCACTCCCACTCTTTTTGGCAATCCAGCATCCCCATGGCTCCTTCAATAAAGTAACTTTATATTATTTTCCCAAATCTCTAGCCTTGGATAAAGTCAGATGTCTTTCTCGCTCTGCATTATCACTTCCAGATATTTCTTTGATGTACAATGTTGGGAGAAGAAAGGTGTTGGATTTAGGTTCCAGGCATTCATTATGATCGATGCCTCTAATTCATAGTACGTGGCTTATGATTGCTCTCCCCAGTATTAATACTTGTCACCACTTGTGGGAATTTAAAAATCCACATAGAGGATCTAACCATACCTTGGCTTATCAATCCTTTATGTTCCTCAGTTCCAATGACAAATGTCATTTCCTCCACTTCAATCACCCTCTCCTAGCAGATTTCATGCAAAATCATTAATAGCTTACATGCATTAAAACATTATCACCATCTTTTCCCTCTTCTCCCATTCTTATCATCAGGAAATATGAAAAATGGATTAGATGAAATGTCTGCATATAGAGTAAAATATTAGTGGCAACATTCTCATGTAGCTTAATTAATGACATTTCACAGACTAATATATCCATCTTAAATTTTTTTCTAAGTGTTTTTTAAATGTGTAAGTTCTGCCTTTGCAAGGAAATCTAGATGCATATATACTTTTTTTTCATAGCATATCATTATAATGGATTTTTTGCTAATGTGTTTAGTGTTCAGTTTAGTTCAGTCACTGAGTCATGTCTGACTCTGTGCAAGCCCATGAACTGCAGCATGTCAGGCTTCCCTGTCCATCACCAACTCCTGGGGCTTGCTCAAACTCATGTACATCAAGTCAGTGATGCCATTGAACCATCTCATCCTCTGTCATCACTTTTTCTCCTGCCTTCAATCTTTCCCGGTGTCAGGGTTTTTTCCAATGGGTCAGTTCTTCCTATCAGGTGGCCAGAGTATTCGAGTTTCAGCTTCAGAATCAGTCCTTCCAATTTCTATTCATCTAAAACATTATTAATGAAAATATTTTTCCATAATTAAATTTCTTCTCATGGGTATGTAACATCAAAGAGATGAAATCAAGATCCACATGAATACTGTTGAGATTGACATTTCTGGCTCTCATGGACCAGCAGTGATGAGATTTACCTTCTGGCTTGAAACAGAAAAAAAGAAGTGAAATATATGAAACATTGGTATTTCGGATGCCAGTCATCAGGAAACATAGGAAATCAAGCCCTGAGAGAAGCGAACCTTATAGATTAAATCTATAATTACCCTGATTATTACTTTTTTTAAAAAAAATTGAAACAGTTGATTTACAATGTTATTAGTTTTCAGATATACAGCAAAGTGATTTAGTTATAGATAGATAGATACAGATGTATATCTTCTGCAAATTATTTTCCATTATAGTTTATTACAAGATGTGAATATATTTCCTTGTGCTATACATTAGATCCTAGCTGTTTATCTAATTTATATATAGTAGTTGTGTTTCTGTTAATCCCAAATTCCTAATTTATCCCTCCCCACCTTTTCCCTTTGGTAACTATAAGTTTGTTTTCTGTATCTGTGAGTTTACTTCTGTTTTGTAAACAGGTGGAAAAGTGAAAGTGAAAGTCACTCAGTTGTGTCCGACTCTTTGCGACCCCATGGACTATATAGTTCTCCAGGCCAGAATACTGGAGTGGGTAGCCTTTCCCTTCTCCAGGGGATTGTCCCAAGCAGGGATCGAACCCAGGTCTCCCACGTTGCAGGCGGATTCTTTACCAGCTGAGCCATAAGGGAAGCTTGTAAACAGGTTAATTTATGTCATTTTCTTAGATTCCACACATAAATGATATCATATGTTATTTGTCTTTGTTTGACTTACTTCAGTTAGTATGATAATTTCTAATTGCATCCCTGTTGCTGCAAATGGCATTATTTCATCCTTTTTTATGACTGAATAATGTTCCATTGTATATGTACCTGCCTACTAAAAAAATATAGTCACAACATGAAAGTAAAGTTGTTTTATTTGGTGAGAATATTTAGGGCTCTGAGCCCAGGAAACAGCATCTCAGTACCTCTGAGAAAACTGCTCCAAGGAGGTGAAGCAGGATGGGGAGTCAGACCACATACAAGTTTGCAACAAAGAGAGCCTGCAATCTGAACATTAAAGATCAAATATCAAGTTAAGGAATTTATTGTTCTATGTATGGGAAGATGCAAGCATCTGGGCTCACTGATCTCACTCCTTTCAGATACACCTCAGCTGTCTGGGGGCAGATCCTGTTTCCTTGTTCACCTTAAGGAGTGGCAGATGGCTGCTTCCTGAGTTCCCCCAGTTCCTCAGCAATCACAGTAGGGGGTGGCAGCATCTGTTGAATTGCAGTTTTGAGAGCCCTCATAACATTTGGAGGCCAAAAATCATTGATGGCCATCACATTTATTGTTTATTGATATGGCAGGAAATATTTTCATTTCACATACCACACCTTTATCCATTCATCTGTCAAGGTACATTTAGGTTGATTCGGTGTCTTGGCTATTGAAAACAGTGCTTCTGTGAATTTTGGGGCATCTGTGTCTTTTTGAATTAGAGTACTATCCAGGTATATTCTCAGGAGTGAGAATGATGGATCATACGGTAGTTCTATTTTTAGTTTCCTGAGGAACCTCCATACTGTTTTCCATAGTGACTGCACAAATTTGCATTCCTAACAACAGTGTATGAGGGTTCCATTTTCTCTACTTTATCATATTATTTTTCCCAAATTAGTATCATCCTTTTCAATTTTTGGTTTACTAAGATATTGTGTTTTAAATATGTTTGTTCCTTATACCTATTCTAATAGAACTAAGACTCAGACTCAAAGTAAATCTTAAAATCATACAGCATAAGCTCTTCAAATTTGTTATTTTTTAAAATTTCTAAATCCATTGCATTTTCATATATACTTATAATATCTTACAATATGTGACCTTTTCACCTTTTCTCCTCATTCTCTCCAGCATTATTGTTTGTAGATTTGTTTGATGATGGCGTTTTTGACCAGGGTGAGGTGATATCTCATTTTAATTTTGATTTGCATTTCTCTCATAGTTAGTGATGCTGAACATCTTTTCATGTTCCTGTTGGCCATCTATATGTCTTCTGTGGATAAATGACTATTTAGGTCTCCTGCCCATTTTGAGGGGCTTTACTGGTGGCTCAGTAGTAAAGAATCTGCTCCCAATGCAGGAGACTTGTAGGAAATGCGGGTTCAATCCCTGGGTTGGGAAGATCCTCTGGGTAAGGAAATGGCAATCTGCTCCAGTATTCTTGCCTGAAAAAGCCCATGGATAAAGGGACCTGGTGGGCTACAGTCCATGGGGTTACAAAGAGTCAAAAATTTAGGCTTTTTTTTTTTTCCATATTAAGCTGATTGTATATTTTGGAAATTACACTTTCGTTGGTTGCACTGTTTGCAAATATTTTCTGCCATGGTTGTCTTTTCATTTTGTTAAGAATTTATGAAGGGGGAAATCCAAGTGAAGCTCAGATTGGTTTCATGAACTGAGGAGACAGAGCTGAGACTCCAGGGAAATTAAGATGGCTAGAGTTCATACAACAGAATACCAGAGAAGAGAGAACTTGGCAAATGGAGAAACCTAGAGATCTGGGGAGGCTGGCTGTCCAAGATACAGCCCATAGGGAACTGATCTCACATGCATGGGATGGAGAGCTGTGGAAAGAAGGGTCTGAGAGGATTAAAGGGAACAATGCCCAGAGCTAATCCAGGAATGGTGCCTGTTACCACTACCCACTAGCATCACTGACTCAATGGACATGAATCTAAGCAAACTCTCAGAGATAGTGAAGGACAGAGGAGCCTGGCATACTGCAGTCCACAGATTCACAAAGAGTCAGACATGGCTGAGCATTTGAACAACAACCACTACCACCTAGAAACACTCAATTCACAGCATGATCTGGAAAATATTCAAGAAGATCTTGCTTCAGGTGTAGGTCATAATGAGCCCTGGACTGAACACTTCTCTGGAACTAAGAAAGCATGAACTCAAGATGCAAAAGGAACAGTTTCCCAGTAACTGAACTGTAAAAAAAAATAAGCCCAAGATTTATAGGAATCACCAGTCATGCTTTCCAAATGGCCTCAGAGGTCAGTTAGGTCTTACCACTGTACAATTGGTTGAAGCACTAGTAAATTTAAAGGGAGGAGAGTCAAGGAATTTGGGGGCCATATTTTTAAACTCCTTCAATTATATCTGAGGTTCATGTTGATGTTACTACATGAATATTGCCACTAGGTTTGCTCAACAAATTATGGACCACTTGATGAATTCATGATTCAGAGATGAGGGACTATTGTGGTAGGCAGAAGCAAATGAGGATTCAGGATTTCAGTACAAATCATACATAATTTACACACACACACACACACACACACACACACATATATATGCTGTGCTTAATCACTCAGTCATGTCAGACTCATTGTGACCCCATGGACTGCAGCCCGCCAGGCTCCTCCGTACATGGGGATTCTCCAGGCAGGAATACAGGAGTGGGTAGCCATGCCCTTCTCCAGGGGTCTTCCCCACTTAGGGATCAAACTCATGTCTTCCACATTGCAGGTGGATTACTTACCACTGAGAGACCTGGCATGTATTTGATTAGGGCTTCCCAGGTGGCGCTAGTGGTAAGGAACCCACCTGCCAATACAGGAGACATAAGAGACTCAGGTTCCATTCCTGGGTGAGGAAGGTCCCCTGGAGAAGGAAATGACAATGTACTCCAGTATTCTTGCCTGGAGAAACTCACGGACAAAGGGACATAGCTGGTTATAGTTCATTGGGTCACAAAGAGTTGGACATGACTGAAGCAGCTTATTAATAGCAGGCATGCACAGAGGTGTTTATAAATTTAAATAGCATATAATAATAAACAGAAATGCCATGAAATGTGAGAATTGGAATACTTCCAATTATAAGTAAACAAGGATGTCACAGTCATCAGCCATTCCAGCCCTCCAGGACACTCAAAGGAGAAGAATCTCTGTGATCAGCAACCATCAGGCTTCATTTACTTCCTACCCAGGAACCCGGAGGAAGCTCAAAATGTGAAAGCACAGGATACTGGCCCAGATAGCTGAGATGCATATAAAAGGAAAGATTTCAGTGAGCCCAGACTCTTGCATCTTCTCATACATTAAAAAAAAAAACAAAAAAAAAGACTCTGAATTTCTTAATCTGAGATACCTGGTTTTCTTTCATTTACTTAAATACTTTTGATGTTTCAGACTTATGTGCACTTTGTTGCAAACTTCTATATAACTACCCCACCTCCCCCTGCCTCCTTGAAGCAGTTCTCTCAGGGCTACATGAGATGCTGCTTCTGGGCTTAAGTCTGACAAATTCCACCGAATAAAACATGGCTCTTAAATCTTCAGTTCAGTCGCTCAGTCATGTCCGACTCTTTGCAACCCCATGGACTGCAGCACGCCAGGCCACCCTGTCCATCACCAACTCCCAAGTTTACTCAAACTCATGTCTATTGAGATGGTAATGCCATCCAACCATCTCATCCCCTGTCGTCCCCTTCTCCTCCTGCCCTCAATCTTTCCCAGCATCAGGGTCTTTTCCAGTGAGTCAATTCTTCACATCAGGTGCCCAAAGTATTGGAGTTTCAGCCTCAACATCAGTCCTTCCAAAGAATATTCAGGACTGATCTCCTTTAGGGTGGACTGGTTGGATCTCCTTGCAGTCCAAGGGACTCTCAAGAGTCTTCTCCAGCACCACAGTTCAAAAGCATCAATTCTTTGGCTCTCAGCTTTCTTTATAGTCCAAATTCCATATCCATACATGATTACTGGAAAAGCCATAGCCTTGACTAGACAGATTTTGTTGCCAAAGTAATGTCTGTGCTTTTTAATATGCTGTCTAGGTTGGTCATAATTTTCTTCCAGGGAACAACCGTCTTTTAATTTTATGGCTGCAGTGATTTTGGAGCCCAGAAAAATAAAGTCTGACACTGTTTCCACTGTTTCCACTGTTTCATTTGCCATGAAGTGATGGGACCAGATGCCATGATCTTAGTTTTCTGAATGCTGAATTTTAAGCCTACTTTTTCCCTCTCTGCTTTCACTTTCATCAAGAGGCTCTTTAGTTCCTCTTCACTTTCTGCCATAAGGGTGGTGTCATCTGTATATCTGAGGTTATTGATATTTCTCCCAGCAATCTTGATTCCAGCTTGTGCTTCATCCAGCCCAGTGTTTCTCATGATGTATTCTGCATATAAGTTAAATAAGGAGGGTGACAATATACACCCTTGATGCACTCCTTTTCCTATATGTAACCAGTCTGTTGTTTCATGTCTAGTTCTAACTGTTGCTTCCTGACCTGCATACAGACTTCTCAAGAGGCAGGTCAGGTGGTCTGGTATTCGCATCTCTTTCAAAATGTGCCAAAGTTTGTTGTGATTATTTTTTAAGTAAATAAATAATATTGTATTCTTTTTAAATTTCTGTTTAGAATAGACAGCCTTCCATTAAAAATCTTGTATATTTTCTTTCAGAAAAACAAGGTGATTATAACCTTGAGGTAACATGATCTTAACAATATGGAGTAAGCATGCTAAGTGACTTCAATTGTGTCTGACTCTGTGACCCTATGGACTAGAGCCTTCCAGGCTTCTCTGTCCATGGGGACTCTCCAAGCAAGCATACTGGAGTGGGTTGCCTCTCCTTCAGGGGATATTCCTGACCCAGGGATGAAACCCACATCTCCTATGTCTCCTATATTGGCAGGCCTGCTCTTTACCACTAGTTTCAAATATTTCTTAATAACAATTGAACTAATTTTCAAAATTTTAAAAGTCATTTTTAAGTCATTTATATTTGTCTGAATATTGATTTTGATCTTCCCAATATGGCAACTTAAGCTCCATCTATAACTACAGCATTGTTCCTTAATACAAGGCTAGTCAGATTTTCTATAAACCTGACTGATTCAAGTTGTTCCATACAATGAATTAAAAATGTGTCAAGATTGAAAGGAGGGCAGAAAAATTATGCAGACATCTAAAGAGTGCAGTGATGAAACTCATGGCCTATTGTATAAATAGGTTATGTTTTTAATCTGTCTTTCTAGAAAAGCTTATAGTCAACAACTCATTGCTAATAATCATACTCTTCAAAGAGCTAGGCATTCCAATAATGGAATAAATATCTATATCTCAAGGCATTTCAATAATGTAAATAGAATATATTATATTTCATTAATTCTAAAATGCAGCCAATTGTAAGCTGTGCCGTTATTTCATGTACATTACAGAAGAAAACATGCTGCCACTTGAACTGTGTAATAATACTTTTTCTCTACTTATGTACTTTATTTAGTACATATTGGATGTGGTATTTTATTTGAGTTATTCAGGGTTTTCTGCAAAAATAAAAAGAAAATATACATAAAGTATATTATTTCTAAAAGCCATGCACAAAGTTCATCTCTTTCAAATATCTTTCTGACTGATTTGTTGTTCAGAAAGCTAACCCCACGAATTGCAGGAAAATGGGCTCCTCTGTCCTTCACTATCTCCTGGAGTTTTCTCAAACATGTCTCTTGAGTCCGTGGTGCTTGCTGATTCTAACACTTTGCTACAGATACCATTTTCTGTGTCATCAGGAGTGTTGGTGATGCCACATTTACTCAGAGAGATACTTCTCTCTTAACGATTTTCTTCCAAGCAACAGTGGAGTAGCTAGATGTTTCCTATGATCATCAAGTTCACACTGGACTTTCCCAACAGTCATGTTCAGAAATGTTGCAGAAGAGAAGGCAGAGTAGCACACACAGCAAATACAGTTTTCATTGTCACTGTCAACTAAAGGGGTGAGTTCAGTTTGGAGATAAGAGCTGCTGTAAAAGAAGGTCACACTAACAAAAGAAAGCTGAAAGGTCCAGAGACTAGCAGCTTAAAATTCCTGCTAGCAAACTTGCCCCTGAAGAGGTGAGGATCTACTGTCATTTTAGTGCTGCTGAAGACAGAGTTTACATGTTTTTTAAAAAATCTTAATAACTAAACCTTGGAAATATTCTTGAATCAGTAATCAGAACATAATGACCTCAGGAAGATGTTCTTTTGTCTCAAACTGTGCGCATTGTTTCAATTAACATTTCAAGAAGTTTGTTTAAGGATAAATATTCCTTTACTTTTCTTTCACACTAGAGTCAAGTTGTTGAGCCTTTCTCCTAGTATCTTTGTCTTATTTGGCCTTGTTTTCACTGCCTGATTAGATCTGGAATTCATGTCCTTCTTTTGTGTTGTTATCTATTTTTATTTAGATGTGAACCAGTGAAGTTGCTCAGTTGCATCTGACTTCTTGCAACCCCATGGACCATAGCCAAGTAGGCTTCTCCATCCATGGAACTTTCCAGGCAAAAGTACTGGAGTAGGTTACCATTTTCTTCTCCAGGGGATCTTCCTGACTCAGGGAACCAACCCAGGTTTCCTGCACTGTGGGCAGACACTTTACTGTCTGAGCCACCAGGGAAGCCCAATTATTTAGATGTAGTCACATCTATTTTGGATTGTTCTTTTGTCTCCATTTCTCTTCTCTTTATGCTTTCTGCATCCTGTCACTCATAATAGGCTTTACAAACTTTGATAATATTCCTTCAAAATTTTTAGAGGTTTCTAGTAGAATAAGAGTGATGGAATTATTAACCAGAGAGTCATGTTAGCAAAAATAGAAATGATTTATTGCTTTTTAACCCATTATCAAACCCTTTTGAAGTGTAATTACTTCTGTCTCTCATAGTTCTGTACTAAATTATTTAGACATAAAACACCAATTTTTATTTTTTATTTTTTTTATTATTTTTTTATTTTTATTTTTAAATTTTTATTTTTACTTTATTTTACTTTACAATACTGTATTGGTTTTGCCATACATTGACATGAATCCACCACGGGTGTACATGAGTTCCCAATCCTGAACACCCCTCCCACCTCCCACCCCATATCATCTCTCTGAATTATCCCCATGCACCAGCCCCAAGCATCCTGTATCCTGCATCCAGCATAGACTGGCGATTCGTTTCTTACATGATAGTATACATGTTTCAATGCCATTCTCCCAAATCATCCCACCCTCTCCCTCTCCCTCAGAGTCCAAAAGTCCGTTCTATACATCTGTGTCTCTTTTCCTGTCTCACATACAGGGTCCTCATTACCGTCTTTCTAAATTCCATATATACGTGTTAGTATTCTGTACTGGTGTTTTTCCTTCTGGCTTACTTCACCCTGTATAATCGGCTCCAGTTTCATCCATCTCATTAGAACTGATTCAAATGTACTGTTTTTAATGGCTGAGTAATACTCCATTGTGTATATGTACCACAGCTTTCTTGTCCATTCATCTGCTGATGGACATCTAGGTTGCTTCCATGTCCTGGCTACTATAAACAGTGTTGCGATGAACATTTGGGTACATGTGTCTCTTTCAATTCTGGTTTCCCAGAATCCCAGTGGGATTGCTGGGTCATATGGCAGTTCTATTTGTAATTTTTTAAGGAATCTCCACACTGTTCTCCATAGTGGCTGTACTAGTTTGCATTCCCACCAACAGTGTAAGAGTGTTCCCTTTTCTCCACACCCTCTCCAGGATTTATTGCTTGTAGACTTTTGGATTGCAGCCATTCTGACTGGTGTGAAATGGTACCTCATTGTGGTTTTGATTTGCATTTCTCTGATAATGAGTGGTGTTGAGCATCTTTTCACGTATTTGTTAGCCATCTGTATGTCTTCTTTGGAGAAATGTCTATTTAGTTCTTTGGCCTATTTTTTGATTGGGTCGTTTATTTTTCTGGAATTGAGTTGCATAAGTTGCTTGTATATTTTTGAGATTAGTTGTTTGTCAATTGCTTCATTTGCTATTGTTTTCTCCCATTCAGAAGGCTGTCTTGTCACCTTGCTTATAGTTTCCTTTGTTGTGCAGAAGTTTTTAATTTTAATTAGATCCCATTAAAACACCAATTTTTAGATGGTACCTTGGTGGTTGCTTCCCTGGTGGCTCAGAGGTTAAAGAGTCTGCCTCCAATGCGGGAGACCCAGGTTTGATCCCTGGGTCGGGAAGATCCCCTGGAGAAGGAAATGGCAATCCACTCCAGTATTCTTGCCTGGAGAATCCCCTGGATGGAGAAGCCTAGTTGGTTACAGTCCATGGGGTCGCAAAGAGTCGGACATGACTGAGCGACTTCACCTTTATCATTCAAAGGGTTTTTCTCTGGCCCTGTTGGTCCTTATGGAACAGTAATCTATGGAGTTACACATAGGTCTGCCCTGCTTGATTCTGTTTGTGTCTCCGATTCTGATATAAAAAGGGTCCAAGAATTCTTAACTCAATCCTTGCCTTCCAGGTTGTAACGGAAGGTATAATTTTCATGGTAGGATAATAGAACATGTCTCATATAATGCTCTTATTGATTTATATATTTTAAATATTTAGATACATGGTACATGGGCCTTCATTTTTATGTTTGAGCCAAACTTGCAGATATTAGAGGCTAGTCTTATTTCAGGATTCAATAAATGCAAATACCCAAAATACTCATAAATTTTCCTTCAGGTTGATTTGATGCAAATAAAATTATTTATGTGTTCCTATGTTTATCAATTATTTGAAGAATATTTTCTCCAACTTTCTCTTCCTTCTGATTGTGTAGTTGCTCATACCTTTTTTGGTTGAGAAACAATTTGTAATAAAACTGGATCAATTAAGTGTGAAAAGTTTTTTAAACTTTTCCCCTTCAACTTATTCTTTTCTCTTGGTAGTAAGATATGGCATGCCAATGTGTAAAAATGCAATTAACACTATTTATTTAATCAGATTGTCACAATTTTCACCTCCTAAAATTAATGAGAATTTTGGACAACTTCCTTCCAGGTTTCTCCCAGGAGTGGAGCTGTTAATAACATCTGTAATACCTCATGCTGAGGCAGGGAAATAATGAAGTCTCAAGCTCAGACACCCTATTGTCTCATAAGCCATGATTTCTAAATGAAGTACCTGGAAATTTTTTTTAGTACATTTGAGTTTGGGAAGATTATAAAAAGAAATTATTCACTGATTATTTCTTGCATTTTCTTTTATCAAACTGACAATGTATTCTGTGAATATGGCAACATACCACCTATAATTTTATTGCTTTCTAAGTAAGTGTCTCTATTCAAAAATAAATTTAAGGTATATTAAAGTTTATTATTGAATATTATTTTAGATTGAACATTTGTTATGAATTTCAGAATTTAAAGCTTTACTTCAATATTTTGGTCATCTAAAATGAGTATACAGCTTATTGTTTTTCTAAGTAATTGATATTTTATTTATTTATTTATTTTCAGGATAATCATGGTTTATTGAAAGTAACTTTTTAATAAACTAGAACAGAACTGGAGACAAGAATGACAGTGAATGTGAAAAAAGTTTTCTTTTTTCTTTCTTTCTTTTTTTTTTTTTTTTTTTAGTTTAACCAAATAAGGGCTTTGAATTTATTAGTATCAAAAAGGAATAATCAGATTAGAATGATCAATTGAATCTAAAAGTTTCTTAAATTTGAATTAGCACTGTTCACTCAAAATTTGCCTTATTAATTTTCTTAAGCCATAGGAAATAAAATAACACAGTCAATTTGTAATATAATAAATAAAAACTATAAGAAAGATTATATATATATATATAAAATAAGTAATTTAAAGTGATGCTTCTAAGCTTAAAGGTACACTGACCTTATGATTTTTTTCAGTAGGGCCTCTGGAAGGAAAAATAATCCTCTTTGATGTGTATCTGTTTTTCATTCCAAGGAGCCCCTCCTGAATGTTGTCTTATATATTCTTATCTTCTAAGATAAATATATGTGATCATTTTAAAGATCATGTTTTGAAAATATGTTTAGTGTAAAGCAATGAGAGGTAGAAGATTATATTAACATCTGGAATTTCTGACTTAATAGCACATATAGTCCATAAAATTAAAATTCTGACAGCTTTGTTAAAAATTTGTCAGTGTGAATATGATGATGTAAATATTATTTAATCAATTGTCAACTAAAGTTTTAATTAGATTACTTTAAAATGCACAACAGTGAGTATTTCTGAATATTTTATTAAAATGATCACATTTTATTTCCCAAGAACAAATTCTTGGCAATAAGTAGCAATTGTTAATTGGAATTATTTTTGTTATTCTTAAAACTTTGAGTGACATTTTTTCTCATTTTATGAATCATTTGTTCAATTTTGGGAAAAAAAATGGTCAATAGTACAAACGCACTCATATTTACTTTACCATATTTTGTATATTTAGACTTGATAGCTTTAGAGTATTTTATATTGTTATATCTTCTGTGTATACACAACAGTGAGCTAAAATTTTGAATTCCTGATGTACCGCAGGATAATTTTTCCCTTGACCTTTAACTTTGAGATAAAATTCAGATATTTTCTTCATCTTAATTGATATATCTACTTTACCACAATGCAGAATCTAATTCTCCTTCATTTTAATTTGCAATACAATCAGAAAAGTCAATATTTCCTGAAAAATTTATGATTAATTTTCTAATTCCTTATAACTTTTCCAGTGGACAAATAGTAATCACGCATTGAACATGAGAGTTCTTTCAATAGCATTTTACGTGAAAAAGACTTTTCTTTTTTTATAACACATTATCAAAATGTGCAAAACAGTCTTTCTCTTTTACAATCCTATGGGCTAATTACTGTTGTTGTTTTTTTTTTAACAATGCACAAAATGAGATTCAGACATTGAGATTATAATTCACATTTTAAATGTTTGTAAATTATAAAAGAATTTTTTGTGTATTCAGTAGCTATGTTTGCAGTCTTGAAACAGTCTAGGTACTACAGGTGGCTACTAAAATGTTATGTAACACATCAACCAGGATTGTTACTATAGCAGAATAGATGTTTATTAAAAGGATACTAGGTAACTTTTTATTATTAATATGTTGGTAAATTGGAGTATAGCTGATTTGCAATGCTGTATTACCTTCAGTTTTACAGCATTGTGAATCTGTTATACACATACATATATCTCTCTCTTTTAGATTATTTTCCATACAGGGCATATAGAATACTAAGTAGAGCTCCCTGGGCTACATAGTAGGTCCTTATTAGTTACCTTTAATATATACTAGTGTGTATATGTCAGTACCATTCTTTAAATTTGTCCTTCCTCCCACCCCTTTACCCCCAAGTAACGATAAGCTTGTTGTCTACATCTATAACTCTATTTCTTTTTTATGGATAAGTTCATTTGTATTCTTTTCTTGTACCACTGGTTTTTTTCAGTAGTCCTGTATGGATATGGGGGTTGGACCATAAAGAAGGCCGTGCACCAAGGAATTGATGCTTTCAAACTGTCATGTTGGAGAAGACCCTTTGATAGGAAGGAGATAAAACTAGTCAAACCTCAAGAAAATTAACCCTGAATATTCATTGGAAGGTCTTCATAGAACCATTCAGCTTCTTCAGTGTTTCTGGTTAGCGCCTAGACTTGGATTACCATGCTATTGAATGGTTTGCCTTGGAAACAAACAGATATCATTCTGTCATTTTTGAGATTGCATCCAAGTACTGCATTTCAGACTCTTTTGTTGACCATGATGGCTAATTCATTTCTTCTAAGGTATTCCTGCCCACAGTAGTAGATATAATGGTCATCTGAGTTAAATTCACCCATTCCAGTCCATTTTAGTTTGCTGATTCCTAGAATGTCGACGTTCACCCTTGCCATCTCTTGTTTGACCACTTCCAATTTGCCTTGATTCATGGACCTGACATTCCAGGTTCCTATGCAATATTGCTCTTTACAGCATCAGATCTTGCTTCTATCACCAGTCACATCCACAACTGGGTATTGTTTTTGCTTTGGCTCCATCCCTTCATTCTTTCTAGAGTTATTTCTCCACTGATCTCCAGTAGCATTTGGGCATGTACCGACCTAGGTAGTTCCTCTTTCAGTATCCTATCATTTTACCTTTTCATACTGTTTATGGGGTTCTCAAGGCAAGAACACTGAAGTGGTTTGCCATTCCCTTTTCCAGTGGACCACATTCCGTCACACTTCTCCACCAAGGACCACCCATCTTGGGTGGCCCCACATGGCATGGCTTAGTTTCATTGGGTTAGACAAGGCTGTGGTCCATGTGATTAGACTAGTTTTCTGTGATTATGGTTTCAGTGTATCTGCCCTCTGATGCCCTCTCACAACACCTACCATCTTACTTGTGTTTCTCTTATCTTGGACGTGGGTATCTCTTCACAGCTTCTCCAGCAAAACGCAGCTGCTTCTCCTTATCTTGGACGAGGGGCATCTCCTCACCACCGCCCCTCCTGACCTTGAATGGAGAGTGGCTCCTCTTGGCCCTCCTGCGTGCACACAGCCACCACTCCTTGGATGTGAGGTTGCTCTTCTAGGCTGCTGCCCCTGACCTCGGGCGTGGGGTAGCTACTCTCAGCCACTCCTGCAGTCACAGCCTGGCCATATAGGTATGACCTAAATCAAATCCCTTATGATTATACAGTGGAAGTGAGAAATAGATTTAAGGGCCTAGATCTGATAGAGTTCCTGATGAACTATGGACAGAGGTTGGTGACATTGTACAGGAGATAGGGATCAAGACCATCCCCATGGAAAAGAAATGCAAAAAAGCAAAATGGCTGTCTGAGGAGGCCTTACAAACAGCTGTGAAAAGAAGGGAAGTGAAAAGCAAAGGAAAACAGGAAATATATAAAAATCTGAATGCAGAGTTCCAAAGAATAGCAAGAAGAGACAAGAAAGTCTTTCTCAGTGATCAGTGCAAAGAAATAGAGGAAAACAACACAATGGGAAAGACTAGAGATCTCTTCAAGAAAATTAGAGATACCAAGGGAACATTTCATGCAAAGATGGGCTCGATAAAGGACAGAAATGGTATGGACCTAACAGAAGCAGAAGATATTAAGAAGAGGTGGCAAGAATACACAGAAGAACTGTACCAAAAAGATCTTCATAAGCAAGATAATCACGATGGTATGATCACTCACCTAGAGCCAGACATCCTGGAATGTGAAGTCAGGTGGGCCTTAGAAAGCATCACTCCGAACAAAGCTAGTGGAGGTGATGGAATTCCAGTACAGCTATTTCAAATCCTGAAAGATGATGCTGTGAGAGTGCTGCACTCAATATGCCAGCAAATTTGGAAAACTCAGCAGTGGCCACAGGACTTGAAAAGTTCAGTTTTCATTCCAATTCCAAAGAAAGGCAATGCCAAAGAATGCTCAAACTACTGCACAATTGCACTCATCTCACATGCTAGTAAAGTAATGCTCAAAATTCTCCAAGCCAGGCTTTAGCAATACGTGAACCATGAACTTCCTGATGTTCAAGCTGGTTTTAGAAAAGGCAGAGGAACCAGAGATCAAATTGCCAACATCTGCTGGATCATTGAAAAAGCAAGAGAGTTCCAGAAAAACATCTATTTCTGCTTTTGACTGTGTGGATCCCAATAAACTGTGGAAAATACCAAACCACCTGACCTGCCTCTTGAGAAACCTATATGCAGGTCAGGAAGCAACAGTTAGAACTGGACATGGAACAACAGACTGGTTCCAAATAGGAAAAGGAGTGTGTCAAGGCTGTATATTGTCACCCTACTTATTTCACTTATATGCAGAATACATCATGAGAAATGCTGGGCTGGAAGAAACACAAGCTGGAATCAAGACTGCCAGAAGAAATATCAATAAACTCAGATATGTAGATGACACCACCCTTATGGCAGAAAATGAAGAGGAACTAGATAGCAACCTAGACAGCATATTAAAAAGCAGAGGCATGACTTTGCCAACGAAGGTCCATCCAGTCAAGGCTATAGTTTTTCCAGTAGTCATGTATGAATGTCAGATTTGGACTGTGAAGAAAGCTGAGCACCAAAGAATTGATACTTTTGAACTGTGGTGTTGGAGAAGATTCTTTGGAGTCCTTTGGACTGCAAGAAGATCCAACCAGTCCATTCTAAAGGGAGATCAGTCCTTTGGAAGAAATGATGCTAAAGCTGAAACTCCAGAACTTTGGCCACCTCATGGGAAGAGTTGACTCATTGGAAAAGACTCTGAAGCTGGGAGGGATTAGGGGCAGGAGGAGAAGGGGGTGACAGAGGATGAGATGGGTGGATGGCATCACCGACTTGATGGACGTGTGTTTGAGTGAACTCCGGGATTTGGTGAACTAAAGTGATTCATTGGAATGACTGATACTGAAGCTGAAGTTCCAATACTTTGGCACCTGATGCAAAAAACTGACTCATTGGAAAAGACCCTGGTACTGGGAAAGACGGAAGCCAGGAGGAGAAGGGGGTGACAAAAGACAAGATGGCATCACCAACTCAATGGACATGAGTTTGAGCAGTCTCCAGGAGATGGTGAAGGACAGGGAAGCCTGGAGTGCTGCAGTCCACGGGGTCACAAAGAGTTGGACGTAACTGAGTGACTGAACAAGAAATTTGTTAAGATTCTACATATAAGCGATATCATATGATATTCACTTTTCTCTGTCTAACTTGCTTCACTCAGTATAACAATCTCTATTTCCATCATATTGCTGCAAATTACATTATTTTTCTCTTTTTTAATGAAGATTGAGAATCAGGTTAATGTATTCCAATCAGTAATGAAGCATAAGAACAAGAACAATAAAACTACAGTCCTGGTCTGATGAGAAGACCCCTGGACTTCCCACTGAGTACTGATGCTACAATTTGCTCCCTGATAGAAACACACCTTGTAGGAATGTTGCCATTGAAGAAGCTGGAGTTCCACTCCACAGATGCCTTTCTTAAGAGCTCCAAGAGGAGGGGGATCTATGTGAATTACATCTCCTAATCTTCAGAGTTGAGGTCCCTTTTATCTCCCAAATTAGGTTAGGTGTGTTATGTGTGTTTGGTAAAGCCTTGACACAAAACTTGAACCCCTTAGCTATAACGGCTGAGAAGGGACTGTACGGTGTTTTCACATCCTATTATGAGGCAGATCTACAACTGAGGTTATAAAATATAGACAGCTATTATTTCTAGGTTTTCTTGAGGATTAGTAGCAGTAGTAATAATAATAATAAAGAATATAATCTTAGGCGTAGGAACTTCACATAGGTCTGAATAGGAGTGGTTACAAGAGGAAGACTGCCTTATCAACTGTAAATAGGAGAAGATATTTTCTTTTGAAATTAAGTTTTATATTAGCTATAGATATTTGTAGTTATTTTGTCAGATTGAAAAAGCTTCCTTCTATTCCAAATTTGATGACAATTTTGTTTTAAATCACAAATGACTATTGAACGTTGACACATGCTTTTTCCTCACCTTTTCCTATCATCCTGTGTTCTTGTATGTTTACTCTCTTAAGAAAACTAATCACATTGAAAATGTAATTCCTTATAAAAAATGAATTTGTAATGTTGAACTAGCTTTGCATTCCTACTAAAACTCTCCTGATTGTGATTTTTTGTTGTTTTTATATAATGTCCTTTTGCTAGTATTTCACTAAGAAATTTTATATCGATTTTATTATTGTTGTTCAGTCAGATTGTTGTTGTTCAGTCACGCATTAATGTCTGGTTCTTTGTGATTCCATGGACTGCAACATACCAGGCTTCACTATCCTTCATTATCTTCCAGAGTTTGATCAAACTCATGTCCATTGAGTCAGTGATGTCATGCAACCATTTCATCCTCTGTGACCCAGTTCTCCTCCTGCCCTCAATGTTTTCCAGCATCACTGTCTTTTCCAATGAGTCAGCTCATTGTGTTAGGTGGCCAAAGTAATAGAGCTTCAGCTTCAACATCAGTCCTTCCAATAAGTATTCAGGGTTGATATCCTTTAGGATTGACTGGTTTGATCTTGCAGTTCAAGGGACTCTCAAGAGTCTTCTCCAGCACCAAAGTTTGGAAAGATCAATTCTTTGGCACTCTGCCGTCTTTATGATTCAACTATCATGTCCGTACATGCCTACTGGAAAAACAGCTTTGACTATGTGAACCTTTGTGGGCAAGACCTTCTAGAACTAACACACACACACACACACACACACACACACACACACACACACGCACATATATATATGTCCTTTTCATCATAGGAGATTGAAATGTGAAAGTAGGAAGTCAAGAGACAGCTGGAGTTACAGGCAAGTATGGCCTTGGAGTACAAAATGTAGCAAGACAAAGGCTAACAGTTTTGCCAAGAGAATGCACTAGTCATACCAAACACCCTCTTCCAACAACATGAGAGATGACTGTACACATGGATATAAACAAATGGTCAGTACTGAAGTGAGATTGATTATATTCTTTGCAGCTGAACATGTAGAAGCTTGATGGTGGTGGTGGTGGTTTAGTTACTAAGTCATATTTGACTCTTGGGATCACGTGGACTGTAGCTTGGCAGGCTCCTCTGACCGTGGGATTCTCCAGCCAAGAATGCTGGAATGGGTTGCCATTTCCTTCCTAGTAGAAGCTCTATACAGTAAGCAAAAACATTACCAGGAGCTGACGATGGCTCAGATAATGAATTCCTTATTGCCAAGTTCAGAGTTAAATTTAAAAAGCAGGGAAACCACTAGACCACTCAGGTCAGGTATGACTTAAATCAAATTCCTTATGATTTTACAGTGGAAGTAATGAATAGTTCAAGAGATTCGAACTGATAGAGTGCTTAAAGACTATGGACAGAGTTTAGAACATTGTATAGGAGGCAGTGATCAAAACCATCCCCAAGAGGGAAAAAAACAAATGCAAGAAGGCAAAATGCTTGCCTGAAGAGGCCTTACAATAGTTGGGCAAAGGAGACAAGTGAAAGGCAAAGGAGAAAAGGAAAGATATACCCTTCTGAATGCAGAGTTTCAAAGAATAGCAAGGAGAGATAAGACTTAAGTGAATAATGCAAAGAAATAGAGGAAAACACTAGAATGGAGATTTATTAGAAATAAATACGTAATAGACTAGAGATCTCTTCAAGAAAACTGGAGATACCAAGAGAATATTTCATGCAGAGATAGGCACAATAAAGGACAAAAATTGCCAGGGTCTAACGGAAGCACAAGATATCAAGAAGAGGTGGCAAGTAAACACAGAACTGTAGACAAGTCTTAATGACCTGGATAACCGTAATGGTGTGATCACTGACCTAGAGCTAGAGATCATGGTGTGTAAAGTCAAATGAATCTTAGGAAGCATTACTATGAACAAAGCTAGTGGATGTGATGAAATTCCAGCTGAGCTATTTCAAGTCCTGTTAAAGTGCTGCATTCAGTTCAGTTCAGCTCAGTCCCTCAGACGTGTCTGACTCAGCGACCCCCATGGACTGCAGCATGCCAGGACTCCCTGTCCATCACCAACTCCCAGAGTTTACTCAAATTAATGTCCCTTGAGCTGGTGATGCTATAAAACCATCTCATCCACTGTCATCTCCTTCTCCTCCCACCTTCAATCTTTCCCAGCACCAGGGTCTTTTCAGATAAATTGGTTCTTCACATCAGGTGGCCAAAGTGTTGGAGTTTCAGCTTCAGCATCAGTCCTTCCAATGAATATTCAGGCCTGATTTCCTTTAGGATGGACTGGTTGCCTCACCTTGCTGTCCAAGGGACTCTCAAGAGTCTTCTCCAACACTACAGTTCAAAACCATCAATTCTCCTGTGCTCAGCTTTCTTTATAGTTCAACTCTCACCTTCATACATGACTGTTGGAAAAACCATAGTTTGACTAGATGAACCTTTGTTGGCAAAGTAATGTCTCTGCTTTTTAATACGCTATCTAGGTTGGTCATAACTTTTCTTCTAAGAAGTAAGTGACTTTTAATTTCTTGGTTGCAGTCAAAGTCTGCCATGATTTTGGAGCCCCCCGCCCCCCAAATAAAGTCTCTTACTGTCTCCATTGTTTCCCCATCTATCTGCCATGAAGTGATGGGGCAAGATGCCATGATCTTTGTTTTCTGAATGTTGAGTTTTAAATCAACTTTTTCACTCTCCTCTTTCACTTTCATCAAGATGCTCTTTAGTTCTCTTTCTGCCATAAAATTGGTGTCATCTGCATATACTCAGTATGCCAGCAGATTTGGAAAAATTCAGCAGTGGCCACAGGACTGGAAAATGTCAGTTTTCATTCCATTCCTTAATAAGGCCAATGCCCAAGAATGTTCAAACTACGGCACAGTTGCACTCATTTCACATGCTACAAAAGTAATGCTCCAAATCCTTCACACTAGCCATGAAGTGAAGTGAAGCACATGTGAAACAAGAATTTCCAGATGTGCAAGCTGAATTTAGAAAAGGCAGAGGAATCAGAGATAAAATTGCCAGTTAGAGATCAGATTGCTGGATCATAGAGAAAGCAAGGGAATTTCAGAAAAATTCTGCTTCTGACTATGCTGAAGACTTTGACTGTGTGAATCACAGAAAACTGGAAAATTCTTAAAGAGATGACTCAGATTGATCTTATTATTTCTGCCTGGTGTGTCAAAGGATGCTGGCCTCCTAAAGTGAGATACAAAAGGCTGCTTTCTCTTAAATTATCTTTAAGATATTTTAAAGAACTAGTATTAATTTTTCCTTAAATGTTTGGTATAATTCACCAGTGAAGCCTTCTTGGTCTGAAATCAGAGAGGACATTACAAATGACAGAGACCAATCTGGACTTACCCCAAGAGTATCAGGAGATCATCAAAGGATTTAAAGCAGACAAATAATACCATTATAATGCTTCTTGTTGTTTTTTGTGTTGTTGTTCTGTCACTAAGTCTTGTCTAACTATTTGTGACCCCATGGACTGCAGCACTTCTGGCTTCCTTGCCCCTCACTGTTTCCCTGAAACAGTGTCAAACTCATGTCCATTGAGTCAGTGATGCCATGCAACCGTCTCATCCTCTCTTGCCCCCTCTCTTCATGCCCTCAATCTTTCCTAGCATCACTCTTTCCTAATGAGTCAGCTCTTTGCATCAGGTGGCCAAAATATTGGAGCTTCAGCATCAATCCTTTCAATGAATAGTCAGGGTTGATGTCCTTTAATGTTGATTTGTTGGATCTCCTTGCTGCCCAAGGGCCTCTCCAGCACCACAGTTTGAAAGTACTGATTCTTCAGCACTCAGCCTTCTTTATGGTCCAGTTCTTACATCTGTACATGATTAATGGAAGAACCATAGTTTTGGCTATATGGACTTTGGTCAGCAAAGTGATGTCTCTGTTTTTTAATGCTCTGGCTAGGTTTGTTATAACTTTTCTTCCAAGAAGCAAGTGTCTTAATTTCATGGCTGCAGTCACTGTCTGCAGTGAGTTTGGAACCCCAGAAAATAAAACCTGTCACTGTTTCCACTTTTTCCCCATCTATTTGCCATGAAGTCATGGGACCCAATGCCATGATCTTCATTTTCTGAGTGTTGAGTTTTAAACCAGCATTTTCACTTTCCTCTTTCACCTTTATCAAGAAACTCTTTAGTTCCTCTTCACCTTTTGCCCTAACGGTGGTGACATCTGCATATCTGAGGTTATTGATATTTCTCTTGGTAATCTTTATTTCAGCTTGTGAGTCATCCAGCCTAGCATTTCTCATGATGTACTTTGCATATAAGTTAAAGAAGCAGGGTGACAATATACAGCCTTGAAGTAGTCCTTTCCCAATTTTGAACCCATCCTTTGTTTCATGTCTGGTTCTAACTGTTACTTCTTGACTTGCATACAGGTTTCTTAGGAGGCAAATAAGGTGGCCTGGCATTCCCATCACTTCAAGAATTTTCCACAGTTGTTTGTAATCCACACAGTCAAAGGATTTAGCATGGTCAATGAAACAGAAGTGGATGTTTTCTGGAATTCTCTTGCTTTTTCTATGACACAGTAGATGTTGGCAGTTTGATCTCTGGTTCCTCTGCCTTTTATAAATTCAGCCTGTGCATCCGAAAATTTTTGGTTCATGTGCTGCTGAAGCCTAGCTTGAAGGATTTTGAGCATAATTTTGCTGGCATGTTAAATGAATTCATTTTTATGGTAGTTTGAATATTATTCGGCATTACTTTTCTTTGGGATTGGAAAGTAAACTGACCTTTTCCAATTGTGTGGCCTCTGCTGAGTTTTCCAAATTTGCTGGCGTATTGAGTGGAACATTTTAACAGTAACTTCTTTTTAGGATTTGAAATAGCTCATCTGGAATTCCATCACCCCACTAGTTTTGTTCACACTAATGCTTCCTAAGGCCCACTTGACTTCACACTCCAGAATATCTTTCTCTAGGTGAGTAACCATACCAGGTTATCTGGGTCATTAAGATCTTTTTGTACAGTTCTTAATGCTTAGGAAACTTTTATTTTCCCTTTATTCTTGATGTATTATAAGATTGTAAGGCTGGGACAGTATTACCATTTAGAAAATTGATTCTATATTGATGTTGCTTCTTTACCATGTCCTACATTTGTGTCACAGAATCACAGCATCATTTGTAGTTTATTAGAAAGTAAAGTTTAATATATGTATTACCATATGTAAAATAGATGACCAGTGTAATTTTGATGCATGAAGCAGAGCACTCAAACCATTGCTCTGGGATAACCCAGAGGGATGAGGTGAGGAGGGGGGTGGGAGGCAGTTTCAGGCTCGGGGGACATATGTATACCAATGGCTGACTCATGTCGATATATGGCAAAGATCACCAAAATATAGTAAAGTAACTATCCTCCAATTAAAATAAATAAAGCAATTTTTAAAAAATGAAGGTAAAATTTAAGAGTAACACCTTTGTTTCTAGATAGGATATTTGACAATTTTTCGTTTGTTGCTTTGGCAAGGGTTAAAGTAACCTGAGAAAATTTTGTAGGGCACAGTAGTGTGAAGACTTTGAATAAGTTTACCTATGTTTTATTTCTTACTCTTGTGTAGAACTCTAGGCTGTGGCCAGTTTCTTCATAAAGGCCTCTTTCACAAGGTCTTTCCCTAGCAGAAATTAACCTTGTGAAAGCCTAGGTTTTCTCTGAGTCTGTGCTCCCATTCACTTCAGGAAGAAAATCTTTCCCACTGTCCTCTATCAGCTTCCCGCTGGGAGGTCACCATGTTAACCCTTTTTTCATCCTGGAGTATTGATTGTGGAAGTGTGTCTTTTCTACAGTATAAAGGAATTCATGTCTTGTCCCTACATTTACCTGTGATTTGTCATTCTCACCACCTGACTGCACTTGTCAAGACTCTGTATTACTGGAATTCTTAGAAAATTTTTCAATCAATATTTTTCTTGGGCTTTGCACTTTATTAGGAGTGTGAATTGTGAATCAATCTTGGCACTCTTTCTGTACCCTTGTCTGATGTATACTACACAAAATGTATTGAATTTCAAGCATCTGAGCGGATTTCCACTGTTTTTGTACATAAAGTGAGTAATTTCAATGGGAAATGAGAATTTGAAAGATATTGTTGTTGTTCAGTTGCTAAGTCATGTTCGATCTTTGTGATCCCATGAACTGCAGCACGCCAGGCTTCCCCTAGAGTTTGCTCAAATTCATGTCCATTGAGTCAGTGATGTCATCCAACCATCTGATCCTCTGTCGCTCCCTTCTCCTGTCCTCAATCTTTTACAGCATCAGAGTCTTTTCCAATGAGTTGGCTCTTCACATCAGGTGGCTAAAGTATTGGAGCTTTAGGCTTCAGCAGCAGTCCGTCCACTGAATATTCAGAGTTAATTTTCTTCAGGATTGATTGGTTTGATCTCCTTCCTGTCCAAGGGACTCTCAAGATTCTTCTCCAGCACCACAGTTCAGAAGCAACAGTTCTTAGGAACCCAGCCTTCTTTATGGTCCAACTCTCACATTCTTATTTGACTACTGGAAAAAAACATAGCTTTGTAAAGCTAAGGATCTATAGCTGGTACTTAAAGCCAAATCATTGTGTTATTCAAAACATTTTTCTCCTATTCTTTCAATATCTTCTTTCCCACTGTTTTCTTCTGTTCAGTCACAGTCATATATAAAATTGCTCTATGCTTGGGGCTGGTGCACTGGGATGACCCAGAGGGGGTGGTATGGGGAGGGAGGAGGGAGGCGGGTTCAGGATTGGGAACACGTGTACACACGTGGTGGATTCATGTTGCTGCATGGCAAAACCAATACAATATTGTAGAGTAATTAGCCTCTAATTAAAATAAATAAATTTAAATTTAAAAATTGCTCTATCAGAAAATCTTAGTTCTGTATTGTCCTTGTGAAAATACTATACCATCTTTTTTCATTTATTTCATCACTAAGATTTTGCAAAATATAGTGTCAGTTCCAAACATCTGTTCAATGACCTCATCCTCATTTTTCTGCCCACAAATGCCAGAAATCCACCCAATAATTCCATTGAACATTACCTTCAGGACAACCAAAACAACCACTTCTTTTTCAATCTGATTCATCTAAAATTGACTTCTCAGGGCCTCAGATTTCTCCAGAACTTACTTCTATAATCTGTCTTGCCATTTAATCACATTATATTATTCTCTTTTTTGTAAGCAACTGCTAATCATATTACTCAACCAGATCATAAGTTAGACATCTGCAGTGGTGGAGTCTCTTCTTTTATGCTGCTTTAAAATGATTAAAAGGATGGATTTAATCTCAGAGGGACTTAGCAAGTCAATGAGATGTTAGAGGATTCTAGCCTAAATAAAAGATCTCAAGCATACCCTTCACAAAGAATTTCACTTTCAGATGTCTTAATAACAGGCATCATTACTGCCTATGGTTTGCTCAACAGATGCCTTGAGAGATTTTACATTTGTACTTCTAAAGCACTGTCTTTGTTTGAATTCTGGTATTAAAGCAAAATATTCTGCCTTATCTTCTACTGTCTGTCTTTTCATTAATTTAGAGTCTCTCTATTGAAAATGTAACTGTATATGCTTCCTTTGTTTGCTTCTTACATATTGCCCCCCTTTCCTTCCTAAAACCTTTGTCTAATCCTGTTCTAATGCATCCTTCACTTTCAAACTTGTTTCCTCCTGTGATGTCAAATGCTATCTCTTTGTATGTGATTTTAGATTACTTATTTACCCCATAGCATCTTCAAATGGGGAAGGCAATGGCAACCCACTCCAGTACTCTTGCCTGGAAAATCCTGTGGATGGAGGAGCCTAAAAGGCCGCAGTCCATGGAGTCGTGAAGAGTCGGATGCGACTGAGTGAATTCACTTTCACTTTTCACTTTCATGCATTGGAGAAGGAAATGGCAACCCATTCCAGTGTTCTTGCCTGGAGAATCCCAGGGATGGCAGAGCCTGGTGGGATGCCATCTATGGGGTCACACAGAGTCGGACACGACTGAAGTGACTTAGGAGCAGCAGCAGCAGCATCTTCAAAAGTTTTGTCTTCTATATCAAAGTGCTTACTTGACAACTCCACTAAAATATCCATAGATATCTCTCTACTATTCCTATATTTCTTTACTTGATGATACATGCTTTTCTCTATTCAGTCATTTAGGAAATATGCTTTGGAGCTATCTTTTAATCTTTCCTTTACTCCTATTCCTACAAGTTCTAAATAAGTTTGCATTTTTGTACATTTTGTTCCTTTGTTCAGTTCCAATGCCACAGTTAATGTCTTAGTTCATATTCTCTCAACCATTGTCATATTTTCCAAAATCGTCCCCCTGCCTCTTAAATTTCTCCATTTGTCCTCTACATAGATGCTAATCTTCTTAAACTGTGAGATTTACCATATTACTCCATTGCTTAAAAATTCCTCAATGGCTCATAATTTCTTACATTACAAAACTCAAAGTTATTAGTGCATTGTACCCTCCATAGTCTTGGTATTCCAAGCACCCAGGACGTTCCTTGCTTTACCCCAAACCTCTCCAATTCAATGTAATCAAAATGCTTATTCTTTGGCAGGTCACCATCTTTTATAGATTGGATGCCTTTTTCGGGGGTTATCTTTAATTTTAAAATTAGCTTCATTTACTAACCAGCAACAACTCATCCATTAGCATTCAATCATTTGCTAGTTTTCCTGAACTCTTCAGACAAAATGACTGATTTCTTCTTTGTGACCTCACTATTTCCTATACATTCTACCCTTAACACATCTAACAAACTTATTTATTTCCATATCTGTTTCACTCTATTCAGTCAAATGAGTTCAGGCAGTCAGTCAATGAGCATTTAATGAGAATTTTCTTTGATAGACTTAGGGTCTATGAAGACAAGTGAGACAAATTCTTGGGAATCATAATCTTAGAAGTTATTTTTCCCCCACTATTCACAGGATCAACTACAAGATCTCAGCAGACTGTAGAAACGTTATATGTTGTTGTTATTCAGTTGCCAAGTCACATCCCACTCTCTGTGACCCCATGAACAAAGTAGACTTCCCTGTCCTTCACTATCTCCCAAAGTTTGTTCAAATTCATGTCCATTTACTCAGTGATACCTTGTAACCATCTCATCCTCTGTTGCCCACTTCCCTTCCTGTCTTCCACCCTACCCAGCACCAGGGTCTTTTCCAATGAGTTGGCTCATCGCATAAGGTAGTCGAAGTATTGGCATTTTTGTTTCAGCAACAGTCCTTCCAATGAATATTTAGCGTTAATTTCCTGTAGGATTGACTGGTTTGATCTCCTTGCAGTTCAAGGGACTCTCAAGAGTTTTCTCCAGCATCACAATTTGAGAGAATCAATTCTTCAGTGCTCAGCATCCTGTATGGTCCAGCTGTCACATCCATACATGACTACTGGAAAAACAATTGCTTTGAATGTTTGAACCTTTGTCAGTAAAATGATGTATCTGCTTTTTCATGCACTATCTAGGTTTGTCATAGCTTTTCTTCCAAGGAACAAGCATCTTTTAATTCCGTGGCTGTAGTCACTGTCCATAGTGATTTCTGTAAAGGCCAAAGAAACATTTTGTGTATATATATATATACGTGTATATATATGTATATACGTGTATATATGTATATATATATGTATATGTGTGTACATATACACACATGTACATACATATATATATATATAGGCCTTCCCATGTGGCTCAGTGGTAAAGACTCCTCCTGCCTTTCAGAAGACATGGGTTTGATCCCTGGATTTGAAAAATAAGCTGGAGAAGGAAATGACAGCCCACTCCAGTATTCTTGCCTGGAGAATCCCATAGACAGAGGAGCTTGGCAGGCTATAGTTCATAGGGTTGCAAAGAGTTGGACAAGACTGAAGCAACTTAGCATGCACTCATATATGTATGGAAGATTCAGTAGCATTCTAATTAAATTAGTAATTAATTGATTTATTGTTAAATAATTATAATTGTAAATAAAATCACACGCTCCCAACTTCTCTATATATAACTTAATCTTGTCTACTATTTAAGGCCAATTTTAATCATGGAACTTCCCTCAGTTAGTTTTTGAGATCTGGAATCTCAGGCTAGCTGTAGTGTTTTCTGTGTTATCTAGACTTTCATTAATGTTTCTATATTTTGGATTATCTAAGCTTCCATTAATGTTTTGGTTGATTTAGTCCCCAAATTCCTTCTTTTAAATTATAAGGTGTTACTCCACTCATGTCACCTATCACAGTATTTTGCTTCTCTTTTGCTTCTATACGTATTTCTTAGTCCTATTAAAATCAAATTTACTGCTAGGGTGAATAACTTTTATTTCTTTACTTTTGACATTGTCTCACACAGTGTCTTGTATTTCAAAGTTGCTTAAATCATTTATGGAATGAATATATTCATTTTACACATGCTGAACCCTTCACCTTATAAAGTGCAAACACTCCTATCATGAATACACACAGACACAATGCGCACATGTGAGGCAACTAAAGAAAGAATTCTTCCACTAGATTGTGAAATCATATTGTAAGCATTTAATATTCTTTAAATTCTTATTTTTTCTTTGTTAATAAAATGAAGAGAATTTTGTTCATGATAATGAAAAAACAAAACTAAACTAAAAGCTCTGTTGCAGGAACGGGGACCCCTTCCACGTTCCATGAGTGGGACTCTTGTCTAACACTTGGAAATGAACTATTCAAGGAGACACATGTACTGACAAAGCAGACTTCATTGCAAAGTGTGCCTGAGTAGAGAGCAGTAGGGTAAGGGAACCCAGGAGAACGTCCCTGCCACATGGCGTGTAGTCTCAGGTTTTATGTTAATGGGGTTAGTTTCTGAATTATCTTTAATCAATCATTCTGACTCAGAGTCCTTCCTGGTGGCCCACACATTGCTCAGCCAAGATGGCTGCCAGTGAGAAGGATTCTGGGAGGTGGTTGGATACATGGTGTCTTCTTTCTACTTTTCTCAAACTCATTTACTTGGTAGTGGCTTATTAGTTCTGTGTTCTTTACAGGACCTCCCGTCATAAAGTAACTCAAATAGTTACTTTGGTGCTTGGACAGGGTAGGTGGTTTTAGCTAGTGTGCTTCCCCTAACAGCTCCAAAAAAAAAATCAGAAATAGCATGAATTGTATGAGGAACATACAACATTTTATTAAAAAATATAAAATAGAAATGGAGCAAATGGAAAGATATACTGTGTTCCTATATGGAGGATGTAGATTGTCATAAATATGCAGTTATTTACATCCAGATAGGGTGATGGGATTTGGAGAAACAGAGCCTTCTAGTCAGTTATTAACATTTTTTTTTACATTGTTTCAGCTTAACTTTATTTTCTGAAAAGAATAATTATGGAATGTGCTGTATTGTAACCTGTATTTTGAAAATCCTCAAGTAGAAGCTAAGCAACAAACTTCGGGAGAGGTAATAGCAGAGAAAACAGCATGGGTGTGAATAGGGCCACATGACTCACACTTCTCTCAAAGAAAGCAATACTCTGATTTTATCAGTCCTCAAAGATTCTTCTATGAGCCAATACCATTGTTATCTTACTGTTATTCTTTTCCTAAAAATTTATACCAGTGAAGACAAAGTTTAAATTTCTCAGACATAAAGGATGGAAGTAATTTGCTTTAGAAATATCCCCCACACTCTTAATTTTTTAATAGAAATAATATTATAATTAGTGCTGTCCTTGTGGCTCAGCAGTTAAAGAATCTGCCTGCAATGCTGGAGACCTTTGTTCAATCCCTGGTTTGGGAAGATACCCTGGAGAAGGAAGGGAAAGGCTACCCTCTTCAGTATTCTGGCCTGGAGAATTCCATGCACTGTATAGTCCATGGGGTTGCAAAGAGTCAGACACAGCTGAACAACTTGCATTTACTCACTATCTTCACTCACTCAATATTATAATTAAATCCAATCTCAAGTAGCAAGTCAGTCTCAAGAATAATATTACATAATGTGGTATTTCTTTTTAGTCATGCCTCACATTGTCTAAACTTGTATATGTATAGACTAAAGAGTACTTCTTTTGGATTCAACTTTTATTCAATCTGTCACTTAAATTTTTTAGCCCAATAAAACTTGCTTGTGAAGAGAGAAAATAAAACAATTCTCATATATGCCAGGTTCAGAGGGACTGAGATAGTTTTAGTTTTATTCCCAGCTTAGAATTAACAGAGCACATCACACTATGATCAATCTCTAAAAATGAACACAGTATCTACTTCTTGAGCTTCCCAGTTGGCACTAGTGGTATTAAAGAACTCTCCAACCAATGCAAGAGACCTAAGAGATGTGGGTTTGATCCCTGGGTAGGGACACTCCCTTGAAGGTGGGCAAGGTAACCCACTCTAGTATTCTTGCCTGAATAATCCTATGGACAGAGCAATCTGACTGGCTAGAGTCCATAGGGTTGCAAAGAGTCAGACACAGCTGAAGCAACTTAGCAGGGCATGTTCTTCTTAGATGAAATGCTTCCTTTCTTTGGCTCATGATAAGCAGATCCTGCTCTCTAAGCAGTTCTGTTTTGCTTCACTAGGAATCTGAGTGGTCCCTTCACACCAGCATTTTGTTAGGTCAGCCACCAGGGTCTCCAGGTCCTAATGCAACACTTGAACAGCTGCTTGAAAGCTGATGAACCTCAAGCATATTCTTAACAGTCCCAATGAAGTCCCATGAATCTACTTACACTGCTTAGGCAACACACCTTTAAAAGGAATACTTATTTATAGCGCATGCAACTCCTTTTTCAAAGGATCCATATCAGAATGGGATCGAACTAGATGAGAAAGAACTTTCCCCTCCCTCAACTGCACACTCCATGTGGGTGCAGCTTTATTGTTTTTAATAAAGATAAAGATTATTTTTTAAGTGTTGTAAGTGCATTTTATGAGTATCAAATATAAAATAATCTCTTTTCCTTTTTCCTTAATCACAATAAAACTGCTCCTGTTCTATTTCTATTACAATTAATATGACTACTAACACACTTAGTGTGTGCCTAACCCCATGAGGCACCACTATCACAGTCATTTTAAAGTCTGGTAAGAGGAGACAGAGAAGTTAGGCATGACAAAAAGAAAAGATTACACAAAACTGGTACGCAACGTCTCTTTAAATCAAGAGAGAATCAGAAAACATGATACAAAGATTGGCCTTTTACTTTGGTTTTTCATTCAGATTGTCCACACTTGGTATAAATGTCAATGGAGGACCAACCTGTTTTCTGGTTTCCAAATGCATTCAGCTTCTCCAGTGTGTTGTCTAGGGTATCACCACCCTAATAGTTCCACCAGTGTAACTGTGCTGTGTGCAATGTCCCATTTAAGTCATGAAAAGCTTTTTATTAAAAAAGACAAAAAGATAAAGAAAAAGTTCTCTAAAACAGTCACAATCAGTTAATATATTCTATTAAATGTTATTGATAGAAAACTAACTATGTACTTTAATACTCGGGCTTTCCAGGTGGTGCTAGTGGTAAATAATCCGCCTGCCAAGACAGGAGATGTAAGAGACATGGGTTTGATCCCTGCGTTGGGAACATCCCCTGGAGGAGGGCATGGCAATCTACTCCAGTATTCTTCTCTTGAGAATCCTGTGGACAGAGGAGCTTGGTCATAGGATTGCACAGAGTTGGACAGGACCAAAGCGACTTAGCATGCACTTCAATACTAATACTATGTTCCAGTTTTTTAAATAAGAAAGAAATGCAGTCTCCTAGGATTCAGAAATCACTCAATGTCACCATGTGTTTTGGTACATAGGTAGCTTTTGTGACACTGTTATAAAATGAAAAAACTAAGAGCAATAGAAATCAAAAATTAAAATATTTGTTTTTATATTAAAAACAGTAGTGCAGTTTAGCAAAGATATCTTTTTACCCAGCCACTGATGAGTGTATACAGATTAAAAATATATTGGTACAGAAATTAATTCATTTTTAGAAGCACTTTAACAAATGGTCATAAAGCATCTAAGATGAAGCAATTTCAGTGTAAATTTCAAGTAGATCACAGTTCTAACTTACTACCTGTATAAACTTTGATAAACTACTATATTCTCTAAGGGGCTTCCCTGGTGGCTCAGACGGTAAAGCGTCTGCCTGCAATGCGGCAGACCTGGGTTAGATCCCTGGGTCGGGAAGATCCCCTGGAGAAGGAAATGACAACCCACTCCAGTATTCTTGCCTGGAAAATCTCATGGATGGAGCCTGGTAGGCTACAGTCCACGGGGTCGCAAAGAGTCGGACATGACTGAGCGACTTCCCTTCACTTCATGCTCTCTAAAATGGGGATGATATAAACTGGATCACAGTGCTACTTTAAATAGCATATGAACTAACTTATGTAAAGTAAGACAGTTTATTGCACACCATAAGAACTGAATTAATATCAACTTATAATTATTGAAAATATTCTGTTGTATGATATTTTTAATTAAAATTTTAATTTAGTAAGTATCCTTCACATGTTTACTTTGTAGAGTCTTGTGAATGCTTCTAATAATCCAAAAAAGCATTATTATTGTACTTGGCATAGAATACTGCTTTATCTATTTGTTTAATCCATAATTAATTCTTCAATAGTCCAATTCTAATTAATGTTGAAATGAAACAAAGTTATAATCAGTAACAAATTTCTAATCAAATAGAAGTTATTAAATATGCCATTTTATGTGATTTTCATATTTTATATTTCTTATAATGTCTATTAAAATTTATTTTAAAAGGCATTTTAATTCTACATATTTACCTTTAAATGGGGCTTCCCTGGTGGCTCAGCTGGTAAAGAATCTACCTGCAATGTAGGAGACCTGGATTTGATCCATGGGTTGGGAAGAGTCCCCTAGAGAAAGAAAGAGTTACCCACTCCAGTATTCTGGCCTGGAGAATTCCGTAGACTATATGGTCATTGAGGTTAAAAAGAGTTGGACATGATTGAGGAGCTTTTACTAATTTTAAAAACTGATTAATGTCATTAATATATACTCATAAAATATGAACAACAATTAAATGATGAAGTCAATTGTCACATAATCACCTGGTTTCTCTAAATGTTGTCTTGGTTATGTTAATATTTATTTCCTTGGCTAAGAATTCCAAGGGAGGGGAAAGACAAAGATTTCAAGCTGCTTCTGAAAACCTGAAAATTAAGAGGCACCATTACTTTTATTTCAGAAACTGAGATCACTATGCTCAGAATTTTAAGTCTTTTGTAGAAGAAAATGATTTGACTTTGACATTAATACTGTTGAAATAAGAAGATTAATGTATGTGATTATAAATCTTATGAGAGTCAATGTATTTAAATAAACTCAGATAAAAAAGCTGATTACTTTTGTGAATATTAAAACATATACCTTCAAATTATTCTTAAGAATATTATAGTCTGTGAAGACACTAGGTTTAACAAAAGGAATATTTGCATAGCAAAATAAAAACTCCATTTAACCACAAATACATATCTACTTTTCCTTGTTCAATATTCTTTGAATATTCTTTTAATGTTCTCATTTCCACTTTAGTATTCATGAATTTCTGAGGGAAGCATAAAACACAAACACCACTTTTCATAGTGTAATTTTTATTTTGCAATATTTATTGATGTTTAATGTAGGTAGACTCTATAACCTAGCAATGACACGCAGTAATGAAAATAGTTAATCTCTAGCCACATCCAACATACTGGGTGAAACATACAAACATGACGTTTAGTTAAAAAACAAAAGCTAGGGGAAAAGAAAAAAACACACACTGCAGGTTGCATGTATCTCTTTATATAGTTTTAAAAGATGACAAAGTTAGAAGTCAAAGCAGCAGTTAAATTTGGGAAAGAAAAATGGAAGAGTAATGTGGAGAGGAGAGAATGAATCTTGTGGGAGTGATGAAGACATTATACTTGATGCTATAGTGGTATTTGGGCTTCTCCAGTGGCTCAGTGGGTAAGCAATCCACCTGCAATGCAGGAAACACAGGAGAAGTGAGTTTGATCCCTGGAATGGGAAGATACTCTGGAGGAGAAAATGGTAACACACTTTAGTATTCTTACCTGGGAAATCTCAGGGACAGAAGAACCTGGTAGGCTACAATCCAATGAATTGCAGTGTTGGACACGACTTAGTGACTGAGTATGGATGAATATATCGTAGTGGTATTTAGCTAGTTGTATTCACATTGTAATATTTCTTCATGCTATGCTGCTGCTAAGTCACTTCAGTCGTGTCCGACTCTGTGTGACCCTATAGACAGCAGCCCACCAGGCTCCCCCATCCTTGGGATTCTCCAGGCAAGAACACTGGAGTGGGTTGCCATTTCCTTCTCCAATAAATGAAAGTGAAAGTGAAAGTGAAGTCACTCTGTTGTGTCCAACTCTTAGTGACCCCATGGACTGCAGCCTACCAGGCTCCTCTATCCATGGGATTTTCCAGGCAAGAGTACTGGAGTGGGGTGTCATTGCCTTCTCTGACCTATAAAATTGTGAATTAGGTACTTTCTCTATTCATATTATGTGTGTGTATGTGAGTCACTTAGTCGTATCCGACTCTTTGTGACCCCATGGACTATACAGTCCATGGAATTTTCCAGGCCAGAATATTGAAGTGAGTAGCCTTTCCCTTCTCCAGGGATCTTCCCAACCCAGGGATCAAACCCAGGTCTCCTGCTTGCAGGCGGATTCTTTACCAGCTGAGCCACAAGGGAAGCCCCATTCATATTATACATCAACATAAATTTTTCTCAAATTCTTCTTAGTTATTTAACAGTCAAACTTGGTTCTAAGGTCTTTACAAGAATGCTTGTAGCTAAGCAACTTGTTTGTTTTAAAAATTACTTTGATCACCAAATTGATGAGCCTATAAAAATTTCTAGTTTTAAAATTGTTAAATGAGGATTTCTTCTCTGCTCATTGTCCTAGCTACACCAGTAAAACTCATGACTATTTAGAGGTGAATCCTGATGCATCAGATAGCTGCAGTTCTTATGAAGAAAGAACTATTTAGAGTAACCTTGTGAGCTACAGTCCATACAGTTGCAAAGAGTTGGACACGACTGAGTGACTTAGCATGCACGCACAATATCTAGTGCCCACGGGTTATCTGGAATGGTGTGGCTAAGAAAAGGGACTTTCTCTCCCATGGAGGCTAAACAAGGCTGCAGATTAACTGTTGGGTGTGAGGAATAAAAATTCAGAGCAGGACTATAGAAAGTAACTAAAATAAGTGTAAATATTTTTGCCAATCCAAACATTGAAAAATAGGAATAAAACATATTAACACTGAATCCCTAGGGGTGTAGAGAGAAAGGTATTTGGAATAACTCAGTCTACTCTGTTATAATTTGGACATTACAAAAATGAACAGATACAAATGAATATAACTTTATTTATGAACCAATCATTGTTGTTGCTTAGTTTCTCTGTCCAAATCTTTGGAACCCTATGAACTGCAGCATGACAGGCTTCCCTGTTCTTCCCTATTTCACTGAGTTTGCTCAAATTCATGTCCATTGACTCAATGATGCCATCCAACCATTTCATTCTCTGTTGCCACCTTTTCTTCTTGCCCTCAATTCTTCTGCATCAGGGTCTTTTCCAGTGAGTTGGCTCATTGTATCAGGTGACCAAAATATCGGAGCTTCAGCATCAGTCTTTCCAATGAATATTTAGGCTTGATTTCCTTTAGTATTGACTGGTTTGATCTCCTTGCTGTCCAAGGGACTCTCAACAGTTTTCTCCAGCACCACAGTTCGAAATTATCAGTTCTTCGGTGCTCAGCCTTTATGGTCCAACTCTTGCATCCATATATGACTATTCAAAAGACCATAACTTTGACTATATGGACCTTTGTTGGCAAAGTGATATCTCTGCTTTTTAATACACTGTCTAGGTTGGTCATAGCTTTTCTTCGAAGGAGCAAGTGTCTTTTAATTTCATGGCTTCAGTAACCTTCTGCAGTGATTTTGGAGCCCAAGAAAATGAAATCTGTCACTGTTTCCACTTATCCGTATCTATTTGCCATGAAATTATAGCACCAGACACCATGGTCTTCATTTTTTGAATGTTGAGTTTTATTCCAACTTTTTCACTCTCTCTTTCACCTTCATCAAGAGGATTTTTAGTTCCTCTTCCCATTCTGCCTATAAGGGTGGTGTCATCTGCATATCTGAAGTTATTGATATTTCTCTAGGTAATACTGATTCCAGCTTGTGAGTCATCCAGTGTAGCATTTTGCATGATATACTCTGCATATAAGTTAAATAAGCAGGGTGATATTATACAGCCTTGAGGTACTCTTTTCTTAATTTTTGAACCAGTCCATTGTTTCATGTCTAGTTCTAACTGCTGCTTCTTTTCCTGCATACAGGTTTCTCAGGAGGGAGGTAGGGTGGTCTAATCTGGTATTTCCATCTATTTAAGAATTTGCAGTTTGTTTTGATCCACACAGTCAAAGGCTTTAGCATAGTCAATGAAGCCGAAGTAGATTTTTTTTTCCTGGAATTCCCTTGGCTTTTTCTATGATCCAGCAGATGTTGGCAATTTGATCTCTGATTCCTCTGCCTTTTCTAAATCCAGCTTGTACATCTGGAAGTTCCTGATTCACCTACTACTGAAGTCTAGCTTAAAGAATTTTGAGCATAAACTTGCTAGCATGTGAAATAAGTGCAGTTGTATGGTAATTTGAACATTTCTCTGTCATTGCCTTTCTTTGGAATTGAAATTGCAATTTCAATCTTAATTTCATTTTACAGATATGGATATTTGAAATGTAAGGTTAATGTTTAAGATATATTTTATTTACTGATGCTCACTTGATCTATTGTATAGTTTACACCTTGACCAAATTATTATTATTACATATTCAGAGAATCACGTTCAGGTCAACAGAAAAATGTCATTATTCACCAAATGCAATTCTATTTAATTTCTATGCTTTCTAACATGTTTAGTTAATATAGAATTCCTGATGGTGTTTTTAAATAAACTCAAGTGTATCTGCTTCTATTTCATGATGTAGTATTTCTTTATAACTTGTATCTGTAGAATGTAACTTCAAAAATTCATTCAAGCCATAAAATTGAAAGCTAATGGTAATGAATACAAATGACTTTAAGTGCTTTGGTCACATGGAGCAAACTTCAATCTGTGTGTATTACATTAAATTACTATTATGTTAATAAACTTTATATAGCTTATTAATTTTAAATCCTGTCCTCTAAAAATTCTGATTCAACCTGGTAAAGCAGAAACTTAGCACACGTTTGTCTCTCAGCACTGAAATAAACATATAGTAGTTTGAGAATAGCAGATAATGAAAATTTGAGGTGTTGCTAGAAATACAGATTTAAACAAATTTTGTGAAGAGAAGAAAACCAGAAGGGAAATGGACCAGATAATCAGAGAATTGACTATGTAGAATGAGGTTGTAACTGGTAGATGATTGACTGTAGCAATAGCAAATGTTCATTTCTTCAACTCAGTCAGATACTAAATATCCTATGTTGTGCAGGGTGTTTCTATATAATAATATATTTTCTAACCAAATTATTACCTTCATTGAGAAAGCTGCTAGTGTTTTGAGATGAGCATGTTTATTGTGTACACTGCTGCTAACATTTTTTCAGTGAGATAAGCATGGTAGTAAATTGTTTTTCTATTGATATTTGTTCTCAATGAAAATTTTTGATTTTTCCTAGTGGATAATGCCCTCAATGCGTTCATGGATACTAAAATTGTGTCTTTTTAAATTTGCAAAAAGATTGTTTACACCTAAACGTAAAGTTTCTCTCTTCTTTGATGGCTTTTAAATAACACTCTTGCCGTTTTCTAACAGTAGGTATAGGCTTCTACTCAGTTGGATATTAGCTAGCTTATGATTATTATATTATTTAAATTAAATGAGTAGTTTATTTAATAACTCACAGGCCTCCTGGAAAGATTAATTAATATCATTTCACTGTGATCTCATTTCTAAGCAAGTCATGTATTCAAACTTCAACTCAGAAAATGTGTAAGAAGTGCTTACCTACAGAAAAATGTGTCTTGATTATTTTAACACAAATGTAGGCTTTATTAAAATTAAGGTATGTACATTTTTTAGACATAATGTTATTGCACACTTAATAAACTCCAATGTAGTGTAAACATAACTTTTATATCCAGTGGGGAACCAAAAATTCATGTAAATCTCTAATCTCTTTTTTTCTTGCAATAGCTGCTTTATCGTGATGGTCTGGGATGGAAACCACAAATTTTCTGAAGTACGCTGCATGTATACATAGTGAACTGATTACTGCAGTCAGTTCATATATCATTTCCTCATGTAGTTACCATTTTCTGTGTGATGAAAGCAACTGAAATCTGCTGTCATAGCAAACGTCCAGTGTTAAAAACAGTATTATTAACTCTAGCCAATCTGTGGCAGTATAGATATCTATGTGTATTCATGTTACATAACTGGAACTTTTAAACTTTTACCAATATCTCCCATTTATCCCCACCTTCCTGCTTCCATTCTATTCTCTAATTCAATGTGTATTTGTAGATTCTACAGAGAGTGTGATATCTCACAGGTTTTTCTTTCTTTTTTCTGTATCTGACAGTACACTTAGCATAATATTCTACAAATTTATCCATTTTGTAGCAAATGATTGGTAGTTTATTTTCATATCTTGAAAATTGTAAATGATGCTGCAGTGAATATAGGTGTAAGGATATCTCACCAAGATAGTGATTTCATTTCAATTCAGTATATACTCACTGAAGGAATTGATATATCATATGGTAGTCGTATTTTAGTTTTAGGAAGAGCCTCCATACTGATTTCCATAACAGTGACACCAATTTAAATTTCCACTAACAGTACATAATTGTATCCTTTTTTCCATATCTTCTCCAACACTTATTGTATCTTGTCTTTTTGATAATAGCCATTGTAACAGGTGTCAGGTGATATCATATTATAGTTCTGATTTGGATCTCTCTGATTACTCGTGATGTTGAGTATATTTTCATGTATCTATAGGCCTTTGAATATATATATATATGTATACATATACATATATATAACATATATTGAGGGCTTTTGTCCAATTTTTAACTTTTAACTCAGTTTATTTTTGCTATTTAGCTGTATGAATTCCTGATATATTTTTTTAATATTACCCTCTTATCAGACGTGTGATTTAAGAATATATCCTCTAGTTCTGTGGGTTGCCTTTTCATTTTTTAACTGTTTCCTTTGTGGGACAGAAACATTTTAGTCTGATATTGTCTCACTTGCTTATTTTTACTTTTCTTGCCTAAACTTCAGTGTCAAATCCAACACTTGCCAATTTCAATGTCAAAGCGTTTTCCCATATGTTTTCTAGGAGTCTTATAGTTTCAAATTTGTTGAATTTTTAATTCAGTTGGAGTTAATTTTTGTTCACAGTGTAAGACTGGAGTCCATTTTTATTCTTTTGCATCATAATATCTAGTTTTCCCAATACCATTGACTGAAGACACTATTCTTTACTCATTGTGTATTCTTGGTGCCTTTGTAAAAAAAGTTAGTTAACAATATTATGTGCGCTTACTTTTGGACTCTCTATTGGCTTCTCTCGTGGCTCAGATGATAAAGAATCAACTTCCAATGCAGGAGACCCAGGTTTGATCATAAATCAGGAAGATCCTCTGGAGAAGGGAATGGTGACCCACTTGAGTATTCTTGACTGGAGAATTTCATGGACAGAGGAGCCTCGTGGGCTAATACTTTCACTTTCATTTTGTTTTATTGGTATTGTATGTCTATGTGTATCAGATATGTGTCTGTATGTGCTTTTATACCAATACCATACTATTTTGATTGCTATATCTTTGTAATATATTTTCAAATCGAGACGTATAATGCTTTCAGCTTTATTCTTTCTCAAAATTGCTTTGATTATTTAGGGTCTTTGGCGATTTGAAAATAACTTTATAATTAATTTTTATATTTCTGTGGAAAATGACATTAGGATTTTAATGGGGATTGAGTTGAATCTCTGTATCACTTTCAGTAGTATATATATTTTAACAGTATTAATTATTTCAGTTCATGAACACAGGATATCTTTCTATTTATTTGTGTATTTTTCAACTTATTTTATCAATGTCTTATGTTTAGTTTTCAGTTATCAAACTTTCATCTTCTTGACTAACCACTTCTTCATTTCTAACCACTTTTAAACCACCTTTAAATACTATGATAAATTAGATTTCCTTTTCTTTCCTTTTTTAAGACAAGTCAATGAGAGTGGAGACATAAACAAATAAATCTATAATTGGCTGTGATCAATTAATTGTAAACACCATGACACTTGGACCATGGGATTTGTTTTCTTGATTTCCTTTTCAAATATATATTTTTGATATAAATAAGTGTGACTGATTTTTCCTTATTTATTTTGTATCTTACAAAAATAACAACTTTTCAATGTTAGTTCTAATAGTTTTGTGTGTGTGTGTGTGCGCACATATGTGTGTGTGGAATCTCTAGGGTCCACTACATATAGGATTTGCCACCTGCAAGCAAAAATATTTGTGCTTCTTTTTCAATTTGAATGCCTTGAATTTCTTTTCCTTTTCTCCTTACTCTGGCTAGTACTTCCAGTATTTTGTTGAATAGAGTTAGAGAGAATGAGTACCTTTGCTTTGTACAATTCTTAGAGCAAACACTTTCAATTTTTTTCCATTGGTTTTCAAGTTAGTTGTAGACTTTATATAAATAATCTTTCCTCTGTGGTGAGGAAATTTCTTTTTAAATCTATTTCATTAAGAATTTTTTATCATGCTTGGATATTGAGCTTTTCAAAAGCATTTTATGCATCCACTGAAATGATAGTTTTATCTTTCATTCTGTTAATGTGTTGTATTCTGTTGATTGTTTTGCCTGTGTTATTTTGTTGTTCGGTTGTTCAGTCACTAAGTTTTTTTGCGACCCCATGGACTACAGCACACCCCATTTAGAAATGGCACATAATCTTTTCAATGCATTGTTGAATTCAGTGTACCGGTACTTTATTAAGGATGTTTTTCAGATATAAAGTGAAAGTTGCTCAATCGTGTCTCCAATTCTTTGCGACCCAATCGACTGTAGCCTGCCAGGCTCCTCTATCTGTGGAATTCTCCAGGGAAGAATACTGAGGTGGGTAGCCATTCCGTTCTCCAGCAGATCTTCCCAACCCAGGGGTTGAATCTGGGTCTCCTGCATTGCAGATGCATTCTTTATCATGAGAGTCACCAAGGAAGTCATTAGAATTAATCACTTATATATATATATATATATATATATTTTTTTTTTTTTTTTTTTTTTCTTGTGCTGTTTTTCTCAGAGTTTGGTATGAGAGTAGTGCTGGCCTCATAAAATAAATTTGCAAGTATTTTCTCTGCTGGCAAGCAGGGACAGGATTTAAGAACTCGTTCAATGATGCCAAGTCCAATATTTCTGAGTGTCAGTGAGCAACCTCACGTGAAAGAGCTTCAGCTTAAGAGCTAATTTAGAATGAAGATTGTACCCTTATGACCTTCTGGAATGACAGAAAATGTTCTGATTTCTACCATAAGGCACAGAAAGAAATTCAGTTTTCGATTTTTTATGCAGTTATTTGAGGCTTTGTGCCTGGATTTGGGACAACTTTCTTATCCATATCAATTGAAGGAAGTTGTACTTTCTGTATCTATATCTTTTTTTTTTTTTTCCTTTTTCACCTCAGACCTGTAGGAGGTTAGAAATTCAGAGTGGAAATACAGTCTCTCTCAGAGAGCTGCTTGACCACAAATTCTCACATTAAATTGCTGCAGAAGGAGAAATTTACACTTTGTAATGTCACTGATGTTTGCTAAGAAAAAAGATTTGCATACTTTTAGTAACATGACAGTAGCATATTATCATATATATGATAATTTTAATGTCTCATATAATAAGCTCAATGAATAACTAAGCACTCACTTTGCAAAATATTATTTGTGGAGAAAGGTTTACCAAATTCAATAGTAACTTCTTGCAAACATCTATATTTGCTTTAGTGGTGTATTACCCATTTGGTAAAATTAAAAAATACAAATTATGCAAAGGAAGTTTTTTATAATATGATTTATAATCAAATTTTGATGTTATTCTGCTTAGGTATTATATTTGATAATATTTAATGCAGCGTATGCTGATCTGTAGTTTTACTATGCTAATAATCTTCATATAAATTGTTTTTATTATTTAGATAAATTGCTAATAATTAAAATAAATTGTTTTTATTTTCTCAAATATGTTTCTTCCTAACACTCACAGGAAGTAATCAGAGTAGCTCTTTTATAAATAGGTACACTATCTGGTATCAAGTTAGCTTTAAAGACAACTTAAACTCTAAAATACAGTGTAACAATGTATTTTTCATTTCTAGAATCAAAGGACAGGATAGAAAGCCCGTGAATAAACCCATGAAGCTATGTACAGTCAGTTAATCTATGACAAGAGAAACAAGAATATAAAGTGGAGAAAACACAGTCTCTTCAATAAGTGGTGCTGGAAAAACGGGACAGCTACATGGAAGAGAATGAAACTGGGACATTCTCTCATACCATACACACACACACACACACACACACACACACAAACCTCAAAATAGGTTAAAGACCTAAGTATTATACCAGATACTATAAAACACCTACAGGAACGTAGGTAAGACAGTCTTTGACATAAATCACGGCAATATCCTTTTGGATTCATCTCCTAAAGTAAAGGGGATAAAAAATGAATAAATAGAACTTAATTAAACTTAAAAGCTTTTGTACAGCAAAAACCATCACCGAAATGACAGGCCACACAATGGGTGAAAATATTTGCAAGCTAAGCAATGGACAAAGGCTTAATCCTCAAAATAAACAAGCAGCTCATACAGCTCAATATCAAAAACAAACAGAGCTCAATAAAAAAGGGCAGAAAATCTAAAAAGACATTTCTCCAGAGAAGACATCAGTTCAGTTCAGTTGCTCAGTCGTGTCTGACTCTTTGCAACCCCATGGACTGCTGCACCACAGGCTTACCTGTCCATTTCCAACTCCCGGAGATTGCTCAAACTCATGTCCATTGAGTCAGTGATGCCATGCAACTGAAAGGCACATGAGTGGTTGTTAATAGGACTAACAAGTAATAAAATTGAAGTTTCATAGAAGTGAGGTGATTACCATATCTCAAGATCCAATCTGTAACTAAAATTCAGTTTCTTTTCCAAAGACGAATATCTTAAATGTCACTGCATAAGACATCAGCTAAGACCTTAGGTAGAACTGGTCTAAGTTCAGAACATGTGTGGAGAAGAGGGGGGTTTATCTTCCTTGAAGATTTACAAAAGTCATTTAGGAAGAACTGCTATAAAGGAATAAAAAAAAAAAAAAATAAACCAGTAAAGGAAAACATTTCATGGAAAAATCATTTAATGTTTAAAGAGAAAAAAAATACCATTTGTATATCATCAACTGTGTATTGGTTTCTGATAAATAACAGCTCATTTATTTCTGTGTGTTAGCTTTATCATCTTATTTTATAGGAGAGACTTGGAGAAATCAAAGCTAATATGCTGATAAACGTTGGACCTGAGATGAAAATGCAGTTTCTGTGATCTTGCATCAGTGTTATTTAATGAGATGACCATAAGTTGAAAATCTGGAAGATGTAGCTTACAAAATCTCAGGCTGAATGTAATGTTTTTTATAAAGTTTGTTTCAAATTATTTAATGATATAATGGCTCAGATGGTAAAGAATCTGGCTGCAGTGTAGGAGACTTGAGTGTGATCCCTGAGTCAGGAAGATCCCCTAGAGAAGGAAATGGCTATCCATTCTAGTATTCCTGGAGAATTCCAGGGACAGAAGAACCTGGTGGGCTATATTCCAAGGGGTTGTGAAGAGTCAGACATGACTGAGCAGCTAACATTTCCACCTCTTCCATATAATGATATATCACAGGAATTTTCAAATACAAAACAATTGAAAATAAGAATTTCTGTCTTCACAATATGCTACTTGATGAAAAGATATTTGGAGATTTACTATTTTATTTCAATATATGCCACATGAACAATTGCTATACATTATTCCTGCCAAAGTTAATAATACTTAAGTTAATAATACTGGAATGGGTGAATTTAACTCAGATGACCGTTATATCTACTACTGCGGGCAGGAATCCCTCAGAAGAAATGGAGTAGCCATCATAGTCAACAAAAGAGTCCAAAATGCAGTATTTGGAGGCAGTCTTGAAAACGACAGAACGATCTCTGTTCATCTCCAAGGCAAACCATTCAATATCACAGTTATCCAAGTCTATGCCCCAATCAGTAACACTGAAGAAACTGAAGTTGAATGGTTTTATGAAGACCTACAAGACCTTTTAGAACCAACACCCAAAAAAGATGTTCTTTTCATTCTAGGGGACTGGAATGCAGAAGTAGGAAGTCAAAAAAACACCTGGAGTAACGGGCAAATTTGGCCTTGGAGTGCGGAATGAAGCAGGGCAAAGACTAATAGAGTTTTGCCAAGAAAATGCACTGATCATAGCAAACACCCTCTTCCAACAACACAAGAGAAGACTCTACACATGGACATCACCAGATGGTCAACACCAAAATCAGACTGATTATATTCTATGCAGCCAAAGATGGAGAAGCTCTATACAGTAAACAAAAACAAGACCGGGAGCTGACTGTGGCTCAGATCATGAACTCCTTATTGCCAAATTCAGACTCAAATTGAAGAAAATAGGGAAAGCCATTAGACCATTCAGGTATGACCTAAATCAAATCCCTTATGATTATACAGTGGAAGTGAGAAATAGACTTAAGGGTCTAGATCTGATAGATAGAGTACCTGATGAACTATGGAATGAGGTTCGTGACATTGTGCAGGAGACAGGGATCAAGACCATCCCCATGGAAAAGAAATGCAAACAAGCAAAATGGCTGTCTGGGAAGGCCTTACAAATAGCTGTGAAAAGAAGAGAAGTGAAAAGCAAAGGAGAAAAGGAAAGATATAAGCCTCTGAATGCAGAGTTCCAAAGAATAACAAGAAGAGATAAGAAAGCCTTTTTCAGCGATCAATGCAAAGAAATAGAGGAAAACAACAGATTCGGAAAGAATAGAGATCTCTTTAAGAAAATTAGAGATACCAAGGGAACATTTCATGCAAAGATGGGCTCGATAAAGGACAGAAATGGTATGGACCTAACAGAAGCAGAAGATATTAAGAAGAGGTGGCAAGAATACACAGAAGAACTGTACCAAAAAGATCTTCATAAGCAAGATAATCATGATGGTGTTATCACTAATCTAGAGCCAGACATCTTGGAATGTGAAGTCAAGTGGGCCTTAGAAAGCATCACTCCAAACAAAGCTAGTGGAAGTGATGGAATTCCAGTTGAGCTGTTTCAAATCCTGAAAGATGATGCTGTGAAAGTGCTGAACTCAATATGCCAGCAAATTTGGAAAACTCAGCTGTGGCCACAGGACTGGAAAGAGTCAGTTTTCATTCCAATCCCAAAGAAAGGCAATGCCAATGATTGCTCAAACTACCACACAATTACTCTCATCTCACATGCTAGTAAAGTCATGCTCAAAATTCTCCAAGCCAGCCTTCAGCAATAGGTGAACCATGAACTCCCTGATGTTCAAGCTGGTTTTAGAAAAGGCAGAGGAACCAGAGATCAAATCGGCAGCATCTGCTGGATAATGGAAAAAGCAAGAGAGTTCCAGAAAAACACCTTTTTCTGCTTTATTGACTATGCCAAAGCCTTTGACTGTGTGGATCACAATAAACTGTGGAAAATTCTGAAAGAGATGGGAATACCAGACCACCTGACCTGCCTCTTGAGAAGTCTGTATGTGGTCAGGAAGCAGCAGTTAGAACTGGACATGGAACAACAGACTGGTTCCAAAAAGGAAAAGGAGTACATCAAGGCTGTATATTGTCACCCTGCTTATTTAACTTCTATGCAGAGTACATCATGAGAAACACTGGACTGGAAGAAACACAAGCTGGAATCAAGATTGCCGGGAGAAATATCAATAACCTCAGATATGCAGATGACACCACCCTTATGGCAGAAAATGAAGAGGAGCTAAAAAGCCTCTTGATGAAAGTGAAAGAGGAGAGTGAAAAAGTTGGCTTAAAGCTCAACATTCAGAAAATGAAGATCATGGCATCTGGTCCCATCACTTCATGGGAAATAGATTGGGAAACAGTGGAAACAGTGTCAGACTTTAGCTCTTTGTTTTTTTTGTTTTTTTGTTTTTTTTGTTTTTTTTTTTTTTGGCTCCAAAATCACTGCAGATGGTGACTGCAGCCATGAAATTAAAAGACGCTTACTCCTTGGAATAAAAGTTATGACCAACCTAAATAGCATATTCAAAAGCAGGGACATTACTTTGCCGGCTAAGGTCCATCTAGTCAAGGCTATGGTTTTTCCTGTGGTCATGTATGGATGTGAGAATTGGACTGTGAAGAAGGCTGAGCACCAAAGAATTGATGCTTTTGAACTGTGGTGTTGGAGAAGACTCTTGAGAGTCCCTTGGACTGCAAGGAGATCCAACCAGTCCATTCTGAAGAAGATCAGCCCTGGGATTTCTTTGGAAGGAATGATGCTAAAGCTGAAACTCCAGTACTTTGCCCACCTCATGCAAAGAGTTGACTCATTGGAAAAGATTTTGATGCTGGGAGGGGTTGGGGGCAGGAGGCGAAGGGGATGACAGAGGATGAGATGGCTGGATGGCATCACGGACTTGATGGACGTCAGTCTGAGTGAACTTCAGGAGATGGTGATGGACAAGGAGGCCTAGTGGGCTGCGATTCATGGGGTCGCAGAGTCGGACACAACTGAGCTACTGAACTGAACTGAACTGAACTGAAGTATTAAATGGTGAACAAGAGGGATGACTAATTATAAATAAGGCATCTGAGTAAAATTTAATTTCTAGGAAAAGTAACCAACCAAACCCTAACCAAAAGGGCAAGCCCTAATCTTGATTTAAAACAAAGATAATATAGAAGTCTTCATCAACAGATTAGCTAGAATATTGTGACTTTCTGCTTAGTAAAATTTTTGAAACACTGCTGAAATCCTTTAATCACATGGAATTTAGTTAACTTCTCACTTATTGAAAGAAGCAATTACTTCAGTATAGGTTGTGCCTACTATGACAAAACCATGAGAGAAAATATTTCACATTTTTGAGAATTGTTTTAATTCCTATGCTCACCATGAAGGCAGTAAAATCACGCTAATGATTCAGTAAATAGAAGGTAAGATTGCATTTAAAGAGTGTGTACACTTGTACATTTGCTTGGATGGCACAAATCTGAGTCCAAATATATATATTTGAATTATATATATAAAGATGACACAAAAATATTTTAGTCTTTTAATTACTCTGTTTTGGAAGCATTCTCTGTAATGTAAATGAACCAAGTTGACTATTAAGTTTTACCAGTCTAATGTGGTGTTTGGATATATCCATGGCAGTATTTTGCAGTTCTAGTTTTGAATGTTATTCATAGGTTTAATGGCTTGCTGTTCACTCACTAAGTAGTGTCCCACTCTTTGCAACCCCATTGACTGCAGCATGCCAAGCTTCCCTGTCCTTCACTATCTTTTGGAGCTTGCTGAAACTCATGTCCATTGAGTCACTGATGCCATCCAATCATCTCATTCTTTGTTGTCCCATCTCCTCCCCTCTTCAATCTTTCCCAGCATCAGGGTCTGTTCAAATGAGTCAGTTCTTCACATCAGGCGGCCAAAGTATTGGAGTTTCAGCTTCAGCATCAGTCCTTCCAAAGAATATTCAGGACTGCTTTCTTTTAGGATGAACTGGTTGATCTCCTTGTAGTCCAAGGGAATCTCAAGAGTCTTCTCAAACACCACAGTTCAAAAGCATCAATTCTTCGGCACTCAGCCTTCTTTTTGGTCCAACTTACAGGTTCGATCCCTGGGTTGGGAAGATCTCCTGGAGAAGGAAATGGCAACCCACTCCAGTATTCCTGCCTGGAGAATCCCAGGGACGGAGGAGCCTGGTAGGCTACAGTCCACGGGATCGCAAAGAGTCGGACACGACTGAGCAACTTCACTTCACTTCACTTCACTACATCTGTATATGACTACTGGAAAAAACACAGCTTTAACTATCCTGACCTGTGTCAGCAAATTGGTATCCCTACTTTTAACACCGTCTCAATTTATCATAGCTTTTCTTACAAGGAGCAAGTGCCTTTCAATTTTATGGCTGTAATCGCAGTCTGCAGTGATTTTGGAGTCCAAGAAAATAAAGTCTGTCACTGTTTACTTTTTTCCCCCATCTATTTGCTATGAAGTGATGGGACTGGATGCAATGATCTTCATTTTTTGAACGTTGAGCTTTAAACCAACTTTTTTTTTTTTTTTTCTCCTCTTTCAGCTTCATCAAGAGAATCTTTAGTTTTTCTTTGGTTTCTGTCATTAGGTTGGTGTCATCTGAATATCTGAAGTTATTGATATTTCTTCTGGCAATTTTGAGTTCACTTTGAACATTTTCCAATTCAAGAAACTCCCATGTTACCAGTGGTGTGTGCCTTTAAATATACCATTTTTACTGTGTAAATCTTTTCTAAATGGTACCTCAAACACATATTTAAGTGGTTGTATTTTACAATCAGTTTGCTAATATTTACCCTTTCATCTGCTACGTTATAGCACATTTGTTGTTTTCTGTTTTTCATTCATGATTTTTTTTCCCTAATTATCTGCTTAACGTACTTTCTGTTTCTTTTAGCTCTATGATCAGTTATGGAAAGTTTGGTCTTATCACCTAATACAAACAATTTCTTTCTCTGGCACTCATTACTCTTTGCTCTATTTCATTTTGCTTCATTGCACTTGCAATCTATTACTTATCTGTTTATTTGTATATTTTACTTCCTCCCTGTTAAATTGTAGACTCCAGGAGCTCTAAGATTTCAACCCACAATCTATAACAGTGTTTACCATACTGGAGTAGTATGTATTCAACAAATATTTATTATATACCTAGTAGTCATTATCCAACAAATATGTGTCAGGTAAGAGAAAGAAGGGGTCAATTCTTAGAGGCATTGAGAAAACATTCCTCGTGACTTTCTACGAGAGACTTTTTTGTTACTCACCAAGAGTTCATAATTGTGTATCTATCAGCAAAATACTTAAACTTAAGTAGAAATTTTATGTGCATTGACATAATTAATTATACTTTCTACATTATTGGCTTCAGAAGGAAAAGTCTAAAACCTTTGCAAGTGCCATTCATTTAATGAATAATATAACATTATTTTCATAGAAATCCATGTTTCTAACAGCAAAGTGCCTGTCAAATTAGAAAGATTTGTTTTTGCTATATGACTTGACAATAAACTTATGGAAAACATTTCTTATGCATGAAAATAATAATTTTAAATTTCTGTCTTATCCATTTATAATAAAGCATCAACATTAAGTATATTTTAAACCTAAGTAAGAACCGAATTAAGTGTATAATTAAGTAACAATTTATACAATTGAAAGGCTCTTTCTCTCTTTGGAGGCAATTTGCTCAAAAGTACAGGTGCATACATTAATTTTTATTAATTATAACTTTTATGATATAATCCTTACAAGTTATTATTTTTCATTATTCATTATTTTTTAAAGCAATGAAAAATAATGTTATTTTCTTAGAAAAATGACACACCACTTACCAACTCCAGGATGTGTGTTATATTTTGGTTTATAAGCTTTATATATATATGATACTCTGTATAAAGAACACTTAAATCTTCTTTTTAGATTTCTTCTTTTGCTACTATTATGTCTAATTATACATGTCTATGGACCATACACAAAATTGTTCCCTATCCCTTATAATGAAAGAATATCCACTTAGGAAAAATGCATCTGCATGATATGATATAGCTGTTTCTAAATTAACACAGCTGATTTCTAATACATTTATTAAAACATCTTACCAATTTTTAAGAACCATTTTATTTAAGATAACTTTATTCAAAAGTTTTTAAGTTTTTAAGTTATTAAGTCATATTAGTCTTATTAGCAAGAGTTTTCCCTTTTCTCCACATCCTCTCCAGCATATATTGTTTGTAGGTTTTTTGATGATGGCTGCTCTGGCAGATGTGAGGTGTTAACTCATTATAGTTTTTATTTGCATTTACCTAATGATTAGTTCAACTGAATGTTTAGTGATGTTGAACATTTTTTCATATGTCCCCTGGCCATCTATGCTTCTTCTTTGGAGAAATGCCTATTTAGATATTCCACACTTTTTTTTTTGTTTGTTTTGATTGTGTTGTTTGTTTGTATGTTTTTTGATAATGAGCTTCATCAGCTGTTTGTATATTTTGGAGATTAATCCCCTGTCATTTGTTTCATTTGCAAATATTTTCTCCCATTCTGAGGGTTGTTGTTTTGTCTCAGTTATGGTTTTCTTTGCTGTGCAAAATCTTTTAAGTTTAATTATATCCCATTTGTTTATTTTTCTCTTTCTTTTCATTATTCTATGAGGTGGGTCAACAAAGGTCTTATATTAATGCATATATGTGAAATCTAGAAAAATGATACAGATGAACCTATTTGCAGGGCAAGAATCGAGGTGCAAATGTAGAGAATGGACCTGTGGACATGGTGGGTGAGAAGGTGGGATGAACCGTGAGATTAGGATTTACATATGTACTCCGCCATGTGTAAAGCATATAGCTAGTGGGAAGCTGGTATATAGCACCGGGAGCTCAGCTTGGTGCTCTGTGCTGACCTAGAGCGGTGAGATAGAGGCATGGGAGGGAGATCCAAAAGGGAGGGGATATATATATATATATGCACATAGAACTCATTCACTTTGTTGTACAGCCTTCTAAATCAACTCAGTGATCAACTCAGTCATGTCTGACTCTTTGCTACCCCATGAACAGCAGTACGTCAGGCCTCCCTGTCCATCACCAACTGCCAGGGTCCACTCAAGCCCATGTCCATTGAGTCCGTGATGGCATACAACCATCTCATCCTCTGTTGCCCCCTTCTCCTCCTGCCCTCAGTCTTTCTCAGCATCAGGGTCTTTTCCAACGAGTCAGCTCTTCGCATCAGGTGGCCAAAGTACTGGAGCTTCAGCTTCAGCATCAGTCCTTCCAATGAACACCCAGGACTGATCTCCTTTAGGGTGGACTGGTTGGATCTCCTTGCAGTCCAAGGGACTCTCAAGAGTCTTCTCCAACAGCACAGTTCAAAAGAATCAATTCTTTGACTTTCAGCTTTCTTTACAATTCAACTCTCACTCCATACATGACCACTGGAAAAACCATAGCCTTGACTAGATGGACCTTTGTGGACAAAGTAATGTCTCTAGCAACTAGACCCCAATTAAAAAGAAAAAGAAAAAAACAAAGCTTAACAACAGTTTGTAACTTTCACTTAACTGTAATTTGAATATTTAATTTATGTTAAACACACTTCTAGTAGGAAGGTAACAAAAAATCATTCAATCCTTTGTTCTGTGGGTCTCCAAGATTCCTAAACATTACAACAGCACATGAAATACAACGCAAAAACTTTTTTAATGTGGTCTATTGAATAGAAGGGTTCTGGATGATAGTCCTAATGGAAACTGTATACACACACACACACACAGACATATATATAGCAAGTCTGTGGCTGCATTATTTTCTTCAGTTTAAATTTAAATATTTTGCCACATTATATGTAAATGTTTTTGTTTTTCCATTTACTTGGCCTGCTCTTCAGTGAGCTTTTTTGGCCTACAAACACAAGACTTGATTCGGCTTGAAACTGTTAGCTGCTCAGTCATGTCCAACTCTCTGTGACTTCATGGATTGTAGCCCACCAGACTCCTCTGTCCATGGAATTCTCCAGGTAAGAGTATTGGAGTGGGTTGCCATTTCCTTCTCCAAGTATAGGTTTATTTTCAGATTAGATCTTTCATTATTAGCAGTGCTACATTTGTTCTGGTCTCTTGTTCACAAAAGCAGTTATCCATAGATTGATTTAATTAATTACCTATTTATTCAACAGATTGTTGTTGTTGTTCAGTCACTAGTTCAGTTCAGTTCAGTTCAGTCACTCAGTCATGTCTGACTTTTTGCAACCCCATGAACCTTAGCACGCCAGGCCTCCCTGTCCATCACTAACTCCTGGAGTTTACCCAAACTCTACCCAAACTCATGTCCATTGAGTCAGTGATGCCATCCATCCATCTCATCCTCTGTCATTCCCTTCTCCTCCTGCCCTCAATCTTTCCCAGCATCAGAGTCTTTTCAAATGAGTCAGCTCTTTGCATCAGGTGGCCAAAGTATTGGAGTTTCAGCTTCAGCACCAGACCTTTCAATGAATATTAAGGGTTGATTTCCTTTAGGATGGACTGGTTTGATCTTTTTACTGTCCAAAGGACTCTTAAGAGTCTTTTCCAGCACAACAGTTCAAAAGCATCAATTCTTTGGCACTCAGCCTTCTTTACAGTCCAACTCTCACATCCATACATGACTACTGGAAAAACCATAGCTTTGACTAAATGAATCTTTGTCGGTGAAGTGATGTCTCTGCTTTTTAATACACTGTCTAGGTTTGTTATATAGTTTTTTTTTTTTCCCCCCCAAAGAGCAAGCATCTTTTAATTTCATGGTTGCAGTCACCATCCATAGTGATTTTGGAGCCCAAGAAAATGAAATCTGTCATGGTTTCCAAATTTTATCCCTCTATTTGCCATGAACTGATGGGACCACATGCCATGGTCTTCATTATTTGAATGTTGTGTTTTAAGCCAGTTTTTTCACTCCACTCTTTCACCTTCATCAAGAGGTTCTTACATTTCTGCCATTAGCATGGTATCATCTGTATATATGAGGATGTTGATATTTCTCTTGAAAATCTTGATTACTGCTTGGACATCCACCAGCCCAAACATTTCGCATGATGTACTCTGCATATAAGTTAAACGAGCAAGGTGACAATATGCAGCCTTCACGTACTGCTTTTCTAATTTTGAACCAGTCCATTGTTTCATGCCCAATTCTAACTGTTGCTTCTTGTCCTGCATATAGATTTCTCAAGAGGCAGGTAAGATGGTCTGGTATTCCCATCTCTTAATAAATACTATAATATTTATAAACGGATATGGCATAAATCATATATTGCAAGGAAAAGAGAAACATCACTCTCTAAAGAATATTCAGGTTTGAGAATATCTTGTATTTTTTATGTGGACTCATTCCTCCTCATTCTTCCACACCTTCCCCCTCAGAATTTCCATACTTATTTTGCTCATTTCATTTCAAGCAGTCTGAGAGCACAAATATTTGCCTTTAGTGAATATATTTAGAATTCATCTGAAAATACAGACTTTCAAGCACAGGAAAGAAAGAGAACATAAAAGAGAAAAAGCCTACTCATCATTAAGATCTACGATAAGAATAATTTCCTCTTCCTACTCTGATTATTGATTTATACCACTATTCAATATTTGGAAAAGGTTTAGATATTTTCAAAACATTGGAAATCTATAGAGATAAATCATTCATGTTGTTTCAGTACACCGTTATATTCTATGGCCCTTTGTTTTTTTGTTCAAATAGTCAATCAACTGGCTATACTTATAGTTCCAGTGGCTAGAAAGTGTGTGTGTTGGTCGCTCAGTCATGTCCGACTTTTTGCAGCCCCATGAACTGGAGCCCATCCGGCTCCTCTGTCCATGGAGTTCTCCAGGAAAGAACACTGGAGTGGCTTACCATTTCCTTCTCCAGAGGATCTTCGTGACCTAGGGTTCGAAACCAGTTCTCCTGCATTGCAGGTAGATTCTTTTTCTTCTGAGCCACCAGGGAAGCCCAGTGATTTAGCTTGATCATCTCTTCGTTTTGGTTTGTATAATAGTCATAATGAAGAATATAGACAGACTCCAATAAGTTAAGTGTTTTTTATCTCTAGAAACAATTTGTATGTTAATATTCATAGAAAAAATATCTCATATAAAATTTTACTTTTCTGTCTGCACTGCTAATTCCTGAGTTTATAAATTTTTATAACTTTTTAATTATACAAGTCAGATAAGATAGAAGGGAGGTAACTGAAAAGATAATGTGTCATTTTTGTAAGATTATCTTATTGGTGATATTACTACCTGTGTCAATGTAATAATTGTATTTAATACAACTTAAAAACTGAAGCTTAGTTTTTCTTTTAACTTTATTTGTTAATATAATCACTTAAGTAGTGATTTGCCCCATATCCCTAATAAAAGATATAGCCTTATAATTTAAAAGCGTCTTAAACACAGTTTACAATTGATTTTTACTTTATTCATATGTTTACTATTTTAATGTAAAAATAGCTATTATAGTAGGTTTATCTTATACATGGTGGTGATTAAAATTGCAAAATAATATAATTGTGTTGATTGTTCCCACTAGATGTCTAATTTTAGATAATAATATTAATAGAATTTCTGTATTTACATAGACATGTTTTAAATTATTTGGAGAATAAGTGAACTCTTCAATGAACTCTTCTTTCATTCATAATTCATTGTTTTGTAATATGTCACTGTATGTCATTTCTGCTCTTCTTGGGAAATAGATGTATCCCTGGGGCTTTTTAATATAATATATCTGTAATATAAATTAGCATATATGTGTTACTCTGGAGCAGTACATTTCCCCACTTTCTAATCTAGACCTTTATTAAAATGAGATTATGTTGGCTTTGGTATATATTAAGATTTTTGGTGACATTTAGATTTGTTATTTTAATTTCATTCTATTTAGGCTATTTAAAACTAGTTTATGCTTCCTGAATAAACAGAGGACAGAGATTGAAAAAAATAAAAGTCTACATTTGTATTTCATGCAGTTCTTTTTTTTTTTTTTTTTAATTTTTAACAGGCTATTTAATAGGTAATTTTTAAATTATTTAATAGGTTACAGCTACAGTATCAAATTTTAACTGTATATATGTATAAATATAGTTATAGACCATAAATATCCAAGTCAAAACATTCTCCTCTAGGCAGATGCTGCCCCCCTCCCCCAAAAAAGTCTTTGCAACTAAATAAACTAACAGCTTTAAGTAATACTGAAGAAAAAAACATGCGGAGGTAATTTTTCATCTAAAGTGACTATAGCCTATATTAAAACATTCTTCTAGTAAGAGTTCAAGTAGTTATGAAACCCTTGCCTCAAAATTCCAAAATGCAACTTTTTTATCAAATGAAGCAAAAAATAGTTTAATGATAAATAAGTAAAATAAATAAGATTATTCCTGCTGAAATTCAATCATGACAGTATTATTTCTTTTTTATGTATTTGTGGAGTTTTGTTGATAGCCTGGCCTTTTAATAATTGAAAACAACATAATTCATGAAGCCCGTCTCAGAATATACCTATTACTCTAACACTGTATATATATATATAGATAATATCTATATAGCAGATGAAGTTATGCATATGTATGTAAATGGGATTTTCATTTTGGATGAGCAATCTGTTCCTTTTGAAAAATACATGTATGTATCTTAATTATGAAAACATGCTTAATCTCTCTTAAAAGATCACTCTTATACAATATATACTGAGTATAAGAAAGGACATTTTACAGATTTTAGAAACTTCTTTAAAAATATTCATTTTCTTATGAACAGTTATATTAGAATATTCATCTTACCAAGTTTTAATTACAGCAGTTAAAAAAACTATCGCTTTTTAAATTATTCTGAGTTATGCAAAATCCCCATGCTTCTTTTTCTTTACTGCAAGAATTTCACTGGCACCAAGTAACACTTCAAATTTTTTCAAAGTATATCACTTCCCAGGTTAAGGCTCATTGGAACACACTTAGTAAAAGGTCTTCTGAACAAAAACAATACATCTTAACTCAAAAGAAACTTTCAAATTAGTTTATATTTTGTAGTGACCTATGAAATTAACATTCACTATCACATTCAGTGTTCTCAAAAAAAAAGTTTTACTCTTAACAAAATAATATACATAAACCAAAGATCACACACTGTTCCGTCATTGTCCCCCAAAGTAGAAACAAATGTGGAGTGTATTCTGTTTCTCAGCCCCTGACCATAGTCCATAATCATTTGTCAGCTCCTCTTACACTGGGCAGCAACCTTCAGCAAAAATACTACAAGTCTCTAAAAAAAACCAAAATGTATAAAGAATTGATTCCCCATGTTCAAAGCTCCTCCATTCTTGTTTTAAAATAAAAAGTGGATTTTTAATGTTCTCAAATCCCAAACAACAACTTCTGGCAAACCTCCGACAAAAATTCATGTATCCATCTTCATTTCCAAGAGCATTCAAAAGCAACTGAGAGTTCCTTCACATTCTTCTCCATTACAAGGCAGTCTCTCCTCTAATTGATGAAATTTGCACCTAATGGGAAATCTTCCTCTGAAAGGAGTCTCCTCATTCGAAAGCTTCTTAAGTCAAGTTCCTGAGCGGAGAAGTTTGGATATCAGATTCACAAGTTTCTGCCGGAAATTCAGTTTGTCTCCAATTCTCCTCAACTGAATGGCACACTCAACTTCAGGATCTGCCGGGACCCGCGTGGGGCTCGGCTGGGCGCTCCTACGAGCCCTCCTTCCAGGCATCTCTGCAGACGGCCGTCGGCAGACCGGGGCAACTCAGCGATGCAACCCGAGCACCTCGGGTCTGCAGCACGCGGGCTGCGAGCGGGGAGAAATGGCCGGACACGACGGTTCGCACAGAGCAGGAAAAAACTGAACCGGCGCCTGCAAGAACCTCGCAGCTCTGCCTCCATGCAGTTCTAATAGTGCTCAGTCCAACTCTTTGAGGCCCCATGGACTGTAGCCTACCAGGTTCCTGGCCCATGGGATTTCTCAGGAAAGAATGCTAGAGTGGATTGCCATTTCTTACTCCAGGGGATGTTCCCAACCCAGGGACTGAATCCACATCTCTTGTGTCTCCTGCATTGACAGGCAAATTTTTGCCACTAGTACCAATTCTGATAGTAGGGGCTGGATTTGCCCTTCCCCATATTAAATAGACATTTTTTTTAATTTTTATTTTTACTTTATTTCACTTTACAATACTGTATTGGTTTTGCCATACATTGACATGAATCCACCACGGGTGTACGTTAGTTCCCAAACATGAACCCCCCTCCAACCTCCCACCCCATATCATCTCTCTGGATCATCCCTGTGCACCAGCCCCAAGCATCCTGTATCCTGCATCCAACATAGACTGGCAATTTGTTTCTTACATGGTAGTATACATGTTTCAATGCCATTCTCCCAAATCATCCCACCCTCTCCCTCTCCCTCAGAGTCCAAAAGTCCACTCTACACATCTGTGTCTCTTTTGCTGTCTCGCATACAGGGTCATCATTACCATCTTTTTAAATTCCATATATACGTGTTAGTATACTCTATTGGTGTTTTTCTTTCTGGCTTACTTCACTCTGTATAATCAGCTCCAGTTTCATCCACCTCATTAGAACTGATTCAAATGTATTCTTTTTAATGGCTGAGTAATACTCCATTGTGTATATGTACCACAGCTTTCTTATCCATTCATCTGCTAATGGACATCTAGGTTGTTTCCATGTCCTGGCTATTATAAACAGTGTTGTGATGAACATTGGGGTACATGTGTCTCTTTCTATTCTGGTTTCCTCGGTGTGTACGCTGAATGCATTAATAGAAAATTGAACACTATAGAAAAATATATTACTATATTTAAAGAACATTATAAAAGAGAATATCCAAATAGATGTCAGAGAAGTAATAGACTAAAACACAGAAAAAGTAACAGTGAACAGAGCACCAGTGAGTTGTGGGTAAGTATCAGTTGTACTAATATCATAATTTGGAATCCCAGAAGAATAAGACAGAGTTCGAGGAGGAAAATGGAAAATATATTTGAACTAATAATGAATATTATTTGAGGGCTTCCCTGGTGGCTCAGTGGTAAAGAATCCACGTGCAATGCAGAAGACACAGGAGATGCAAGTTCAATCCCTGCGTTAAGAAGATCCCCTAGAGGAAGAAATGGTAACCCACTACAGTATTCTTGCCTGGAGAATCCCATGGACAGAGGAGCCTGTCAGGCTTCAATCTAAAGAGTTGCACAGAGCAGGACACGACTGAAGCAACTTAGCACGCATGCATGCCTACATTTGAAAATAATGTATATATCTTTGAAAAAGAAAATAAACCCGCTGAATTAGTTTCTCATTGCTGCTGTAACAAATTATCACAAAGTCTGTTGTTTAAAATAGCACAAGTGTTTTATCTTAAATTTCAGATTATCTGAAGTCCAAAATGAATCTCAGTGGCCTAATATCAAGTTGTCAGCAGTATCATATTCCCTGCCAGCCCCTCGAGGGAAAAACGAGGTTATTTTTGCCACTTCCATCTTCTAAAAGTTGCATGCATACTTGGGGCTGATGTTCCTCTTCTATCTTCAAAGTTACAACTGGCCATTGAAAATTTTTCACATTGCATCACTCTGATATTGACCTTTCTGTCTCCAGCTTCCATTTTTAAAGACCCTTATGCTGCTGCTAAGTCACTTCAGTCGTGTCCGACTCTGTGCAACCCCATAGATGTTAGCCCACTAGGCTCCACCATCCCCGGGATTCTCCAGGCAAGAACACTGGAGTGGGTTTCCATTATAATTACTGTCAAAAATCTAGAAATAGTAAAAAATAAAACCACTAACTTAATAAATAGAGTTTATTAAGGGTCTATTGTGCATTTAAGAGTAGTTCAAAAATAGGGAAATTTCGAAAATAAAAACTACCTTGGAGTTAAGAAGCCTCAAGTTTCAGGATGACTATAAAGTGAAAATGAGAAAGCTGTTTTTTTGAATATTTATTTATTTATTTATTTTGGGCTTCCCTATTGGCTCAGTGGTAAAGAACCCACCTGCCAATAGAGGGGTGTGGGTTTAATTCCTGGGTCAGGAAGATTCCTTCGAGAAGGAAATGGCAACCCAATCCAGTATTCTTGCCTGGAAAATCCAATGGACAGAGGAAGCTGATGGGCTATAGTTCATGCGGTTGAAAAGAGTCAGTCACGACTTAGCAACAAAACAGCAACGTATTTGACTGCACTGAGTTTTAGTTGCAACATGTGGGATCTAGAGTTTAATCAATACATTGATTGGCTATTCCAGTCAGGGATTCCAGATGACAGGGGACTTTTTAAATATTATTATGCCATGCCATTTTTAGGGACACGGACATCACCCAACAGTTAATACTGAAAATTTGATTGATTATATCATTTGCAAACAAAGATGGGGAAGCTCTACACAGTCAGCAAAAACAAGACTGGGAGCTGACTGTGTCTCAGATCATGAACTCATTCTTGCCAAATTCAGACTTAAATTGAAGAAATTAGGGAAAACCACTTGAACATTCAGGTATGACCTAAATCAAATCCCTTATGATTATACAGTAGAAATGACAAATAGATTCAAGAGGTTAGATCTGACAGACAGAATGCCTGAAGAGCTATGGACAGAGGTTCATGACATTGTACAGGAGGGTCAAGACCAGCCCAGGGGAAAAAAAAATGCAAAAAGGCAAAATGATTGTCTGAGGAGGCCTTACAAATAGCTGAGAAAAGAAGAGAAGTGAAAGGCAAAGTAGAAAAGGAAAGACATACCCATTTGAATAGAGAGTTCCAAAGAATAGCAAGAAGAGATAGATATGAAAGACTTCTTTAGTGATCAAAACAAAGAAATAGAGGGAAATAATAGAATGGGAAAGACTAGAGATCTCTTCAAGAAACTTGGAGATACCAAGGGAACATTTCATGCAAAGATGGGCACAATAAAGGACAGAAAAGAATGGACCTAATAGAAGCAGAAAATATTAAGAAGAGGTGGCAAGAATACACAAAAGAACTATACAAAAAAGATCTTCATGACCCAGATAACCATGATGGTGTGATCACCCACATAGATCCAGACATCCTGGAATGTGAAGTTAAGTGGGCCTTAGAAAGTATCACTAAAAACAAAGTTAGTGGAGCTGATGGAATTTGAGTTGAGCTATTTCAAATCCTAAAAGATGGTGCTGTGAGTGTGCTGCACTCAATATGCCAGCAAATTTAGAAAATTCAGCAGTGGCCACAGGACTGGAAAAGTCAGTTTTCATTCCAACCAGAAAGAAAGGCAATGCCAAAGAATGTTCAAAGTACTGAACAATTGAACTCAGTTCACTTCAGTTCAGTTCAGTCTCTCAGTCGTGTCCAACACTTTGCGACCCCATGAATTGTAGCACGCCAAGCCTCCTTTTCCATCACCAACTCCCGGAGTTCACTCAAACTCACGTTCATCGAGTCAGTGATGCAATCCATCCATCTCATCCTCTGTTGTCCCCTTTCCCTCCTGCCCTCAATCCCTCCCAGCATCAGAGTCTTTTCCAATGAGTCAACTCTTCACATGAGGTAGCCAAAGTACTGGAGTTTCAGCTTTAGCATCATTCCTTCCAAAGAATACCCAGGACTGATCTCCTTTAGAATGGACTGGTTGATCTCCTTGCAGTCCTAGGGACTCTCAAGACATATTAGCAAAGTAATGCTTAAAATTCTCTAAGACAGGCTTCAACAGTACATGACTTGTAAACTTCCAGATGTTCAAGTTGGATTTTAAAAAGGTAGAGGAAGCACAGATAAAATTTTAAACATCTGTTGGATCATGAAAAATCAAGAAAATTCCAGGAAAACATCTACTTTTGCTTTATTGACTCGGCCAAAGCCTTTGACTGTGTGGATCACAACAAACTGTGGAAAATTCTTCAAGAAATTGGAATACCAGACCTCCTTACCTGCCTCCTGAGAAATCTGTATACAGGTCAAGAAGCAGCAGTTAAAACTGGACATGGAACAACAGACTGGTTCCAAATCGGGAAAGGGTTAAGTCAAGGCTGCATACTGTCACCATGCTTACTTAACTTATATGCAGATAACATCATGTGAAATGTTGGGCTGGATGAAGCACAAGCTGGAATCAAGTTTGCCAGGAGAAATACCAATAACTTCAGATAAGCAGATGACACCACCCTTATGGTAGAAAGCAAAGAAGAACTAATGATCCTCTTGATGAAATTGAAAGAGAAGAGAATGAAAAAGTTGGCTTAAAACTCAACATGCAGGAAACAAGATCATGGCATCTGGTCCCATCACTTCATGGCAGATAGATGGGAAAACAATGCTTTCTCTTTGGAAGAAAAGTTATGACCAACCTAGACAGCTCATTAAAAAGCAGAGACATTACTTTCCCAACAAAGGTCCATCTAGTCAAAGCTTCAGTATTCTTGCTTTGAGGACCGCATGAACTGTGTGAAAAGGCAAAAAGTTAGAACACTGAAAGATGAACTTCCCAGGTTGGCAGGTGCCCATATGCTACTGGAGATCAGTGGAGAAACAATTCCATAAAGAATGAAGAGACGAAGCCAAATCAAGAGCAACACCCAGCTGTGGAGGTGACTGGTGATAGAAGTAAAGTCTGATGCTGTAAAGAAGTATTGCATAGGATCCTGAAATATTAGGTCCATGAATCAAGGCAAAATGGAAGTGGTCAGATAGGAGATGGCAAAAGTGAACATTGTAATTTTGGGGAATCAGTGAACTGAAATGGACTGGAATGGGTGAATTTAACCTAGATCACTATTATATTTACTACTGTGGGCAAGAATCCCTAAGAAGAAATGAAATAACCATCATATTAAACAACAGAGTCTGAAATGCAGTACTTGGACGCAATCTCAAAAACAACATAATGATCTCTGTTCATTTTCAAGGCAAACCATTCAGTATCACAGTAATACAAGTTTATGCCCTGACCAGTAATGCTGAAGAAGCTGAAGTTCAACAGTTCTATGAAGACCTACAAGATCTTCTATAACTAAACTCAAAAACAGATGTCCTTTTCATTATAGGAGACTCGAATGCAAAAGTAGAAATTCAAGAGATATCTAGAGTACAAGGCAAATTTGGCCTTGGAGTACAAAATGAAGCAGGTCAAAGGCTAACAGAGTTTTGCCATAGAATGTGCTGGTCATAGCAAACACCCTCTTCCAACAACACAAGAGAAAACTCTACATGTGGACAACACCAGATTGTCAATACCGAAATCGGATTAATTACATTCTTTGCAGCCAAAGATGGTTAAGCTCTATACAGTCAGCAAAAACAAAACTGACTGTGGCTCAGATCATGAACTCGCTATTGCCAAATTCAGACTTAAATTGAAGAAAGTAGGGAAAAGCACTAGATCATTCAGGTATGACCTAAATCAAATCCCTTACAGTGGAAATGACAAATATATTCAGTTGATTATATCTGATAGGTAGAGTACCTGAAGAACTATGGACAGAGGTTCATAACATTTTACAAAAGGCAGTGATCAAGATGATCCCCAAGGTGGGGAAAAAATTCAGAAAGGCACAATAATTGTCTGAAGAGGCATTACAAATAGCTGAGAAGGGAATAGAAGAGAAGCTAAAGGCAAAGAAGAAAAGGAAAGATATACTTGTTTAAATGCAGAGTTCCAAAGAATAGCAAGGAGAGACATGAAAGACTTCCTCAGTGATCAATGGAAAGAAATAGAGGGAAATAGAATGGAAAAAAAAACTAGAGATCTCTTGAAGAAAATTAGAGATACCAAGGGAACATTTCATACAAAGATGGGCACAATAAAGGTCAGAAATGGTATGGACCTAATAGAAGCAGAAGATATTAAGAGGCGGCAAGAATACAAAGAAATACTATACAAAAAATAGCTTCATGACCCAGATAACCACAATGGTGTGATCACTCCCCTAAAGTCGAACATCCTGGAAAGCTAAGTCAAGTGGGCCTTAGAAATCATCACTACAAACAAAGCTAGTGGAGGTGATGGAATCCCAGTTGTGCTATTTTAAACCCTAAAAGATGATGCTGTGACAGTGCTGCACTCAATATGCCAGCAAATTTGAAAAACTCATCAGTGGCCAGAGTACTGGAAAAGGTCACAGTGTTCATTCCAGTCCTAAGGCAACACAATGCCAAAGAATGTTCAAAGTACCACACAATTGTGTTCATTTCAGAAGCTAACAAAGTAATGCTCAAAATTCTCCAAACTAGGCTTCAACAGTCTGTGAACCGAGAATTTCCAGATGTCCAAGCTGAATTTAGAAATGGCAGAGGAATCAGATATCAAATTGCCAACATCCGTTGGATCATCCAAAAAGCAATAGAGTTCCAGAAAGACATCTACTTTTGCTTAATTGACTATGCCAAAGTCTTTGACTTTGTGGATCATAACGAACTATGGAAAATTCTTCAAGAGATGGGAATACCAGACTACCTGACTTGCTCTTGAAGAATCAGTATGCAAGTCCAAACACAACATTTAGAACTGGACCTGGAACAACAGACTGGTTCCATATCAAGAGAGGAGTACGTCAAGCCTGTATATTGTCACCCTGCTTATCTAACTTATATGCAGAGTACATCATGTAAAATGCCAGACTGGATGAAACACAAGCTGGAATCAGGATTGCTGGGAGAAATATCAATAACCTCAGATATGCACATGACACCACCTTAATAGCAGAAAGCAAAGAAGAACTAAAGAGCCTTTTGATGAAAATGAAAGAGGAGAGTGAAAATTTGACTAAAACTCAACATTCAGAAAACTTAGATCATGACATCCGATCACATCACATCATGGCAAATAGATGGGGAAACCAAGGAAAGAGTGAGAGAATTTATTTTCTTGGATTCCAAAATCTCTGCAGATGGTGACTGCAGTCATGGCATTAGAAGATGCTTGCTCCTTGGAAGAAAAGCTATGACCAACCTAGACAGCATATTAAAAAGCAGAGACATTACTTTGCCAACAAAGGTCCATGTATTCAAAGCTATGCTTTTTCCTGTAGTCTTGTATAGATGTGATATTTGAACTATAAAGAAAGTTGAGCGCCGAAGAATTGATGCTCTTGAACTGTGGTGTTGGAGAAGACTTGAGAGTCCCTTGGACTGACTATAAGGAGATCTAACCAGTCATTCCTAAAGGAAGTTAGTCCTGAATATTCATTGGAAGTACTGATGTTGAAGTTGAAACTCCAGTGCTTTGGCCACCTGATGCAAAGGGATAATTCATTGAAAAAGACCCTGATGCTGGGAAAGATTGAAGGTGGGATAAGGGGACAACAGAGGATGAGGTGGTTGAATGGCATCATTGACTCGATAGACATGACTTTGAGTTGTCTCCAAGAGTTGCTGATGGACAGTGAAGCCCGGCATGCTGTAGTCCGTGGGGTCACAAAGAGTTGGACAAGAGTGGGCAACTGAAATGAGTTCCCATATGAAGTATTGTAAATGTGCTAAAGAAATGTATCATAAATGGTAATGTAAATGATATACTTTTTAATCATTTAAAATACGTATTTACCATACATACTTACAAATAAGCCAATGGTATAAGATCAAATCTGTTATGAAGACCAGGTTAAGAATTCATACATTTAATGAAATCACCCTCTATGAGGGCGAATTCTGACCAAGGATTTGTAAGTTTCTCTCTAAATTTGGTTTTCTTATTATAGATTACAAGTAATTTAAGTTCTTTCTTCTGGTCAATATGGACTTTCCTGGTAACTCAAGGTCCCCTGGTGAACCTTGCCAACAAAGATCTGTCTAGTCAAACTGTGGTGTTTCCAGTAGTCATGTACTGATGTGAGATTTGGACTCTAAAGAAAGCTAGCACCCAAGAACTTATGCTTTTGAACTGTGATGTTGGAGAAGACTCTTGAGAGTACCTTGGACTACAAGGAGATCAAACTAGACAATCCTCAAGGAAATCAGTCCTGAATATTCATTAGAAGGGCTGATGCTGAAGCTGAAATTCCAATAATGTGTCCACCTGATGCGAAGATCTGACTCATTTGAAAAGACCATGATGCTGGGAAATATTGAAGATGGGAGGAAAAGGGGATGACAGAGGATGAGATGGTTGAATTGCATCACTGACTCAATGGACATGAGTTTGAGCAAGCTCTGGGAGTTGGTGATGGACAGGGAAGCCTGGCACGATGCAGTCCATGGGCTCACAAACAGTTGAACACGACTGAGTGACTTACCTGATCTGAACTGGTGGTTCAGATGGTTAAGAATGTACCTGCAATGCAGGAGACCCAGTTTTGTTCCCTAGGTTGGGGAAATCCCCTGAAAAATGATCTTACTACCAATATTTTTGGCTTCCCACTCCAGTATTTTTGCCTGGAGAATTTCATGGATGGATGGAGCCTGGTGAGCTACAGTCCATGGAGTCAGAAAGATTTGCAAAGCACTGAGAGACTAACACTGTCACTGGTAAATATAGGGTGTATATTTATGTAAAAATAATATAACTATGGCTATATTTGTAAAGTTATTCATCCTGATTATTATTGCACTGGGTTCAATTTTGCTTGATTAAAACATTTGATTAAACCTCAGATTTGAAAATCACTACTTATCAAACATTTTCTTTAACTTCAATCATTAAAAACAATGATAAATTAACAAAAAGGAGAATAAGATATAAAAACAGTTATACTTGTTGAGCAATCAATCATTGCATGCTGGAAATCTAGCCATTTGGAAAGCCGCAGTTAACAGTTATTTTTACTTTTTGCCCTTAAGAAATTCTAGTTAAATTTTGAAAGCACATTTTTTTTTTCTTATGGAAATGAGGCAGACAACCTTATAGACAGAGAACTTGACAAAGGGCAAAATGGTGAGCATTTATGGAAATCAAATCTTAACATTAAATTCTAGTGACACACAAAAAGAGGAGTCATTCAGTTCAGCACTTATGTTAGCATATATAGATAGCAAGGTGGATCATTTAATACATTTAAATTTTCTCATTTAATTTATCATGATCTAAATAATATAGGCACTTTTTTTAAATGGGCCATGGAGTAAGCATTTAAAGATCCAGGATCCATGGATTTATGCATATCATTAGATAAAAACTGCACGAATTATCCTGGCTAACTGTTTACATTGATCTAACTGGGCAGATAAGGTGTAAACAGTTCCACTTATACTCTGAACATAAACCTGAATTCATCTCTCATTGTTAAATTAAAATGTGCATACAAGGTCAGTTTTACGGACATGTAGAATTAAAAATTTGTTGTTGTTTAGTTATTAAGTCGTGTCTGACTCTTTGCAACGCCATTGACTATAGCCTGTCAGGCTTCTCTGTCCATGGTATTTCCCAGGCAAGAATACTGGGGTGAGTTGCCATTTATTTACAGGGGAACTCCTGATCCCAAAATCTAACCCAAGTCTCTTGCTTGGCAGGCTATTCTTTACCCCTGAGCCTCCAGGGAAGCCCTAGAAATAATGATACAGAGCCATATAATTTCATTTTTTGAAATAGATGGGGAAACAGTGGAAACAGTGTCAGACTTTTTATTTTGGGGGGCTCCAAAATCACTGCAGATGGTGACTGCAGCCATGAAATTCAAAGACGCTTACTCCTTGGAAGAAAAGTTATGACCAACCTAGATAGCATAGTGAAAAGCAGAGATATTACCTTGCCGGCAAAGGTCCGTCTAGTCAAGGCTATGGTTTTTCCTGTGCTCATGTATGGATATGAGAGTTGGACTGTGAAGAAAGCTGAGCGCTGAAGAATTGATGCTTTTGAACTGTGGTGTTGGAGAAGACTCTTAAGAGTCCCTTGGACTGCAAGGAGATCCAACCAGTCCATTCTAAAGGAGATCAGCCCTGGGATTTCTTTGGAGGGAATGATGCTGGAGCTGAAACTCCAGTACTTTGGCCACCTCATGCAAAGAGTTGACTCATTGGAAAAGACTCTGATGCTGGGAGGGATTGGGGGCAGGAGGAGAAGGGGATGACCGAGGATGAGATGGCTAGATGGCATCACTGACTCAATGCACGTGAGTCTGAGTGAACTCCAGGAGATGGTGATGAACAGGGAAGCCTGGCATGCTGTGATTCATGGGGTCACAAAGAGTCGGACACAAATGAGTGACTGAACTGAACTGAACTGAAGATGCATCATGCCTATTTGTTAATAGTTCTTATGAAACATCACTGGCAAGAGTAAAAAGTAATGCTTTCCTGACTTGCTTAGACCATCAGAAATTTCACTAGGATTTTTAAAAATTTTATTGGAATATACTTCATTTATAACGTTGTGTTAGTTTCAGGTGTACAGAAAAATGAATGTTATACAGCAAAATGAACCAGTTATATGTATAGCCACTCTTTTTCATGGTCCAAATCTCACATCCATATATGACTACTAGAAAAACCATAGCTTTTATTATATGGACGTTTGTTGGCAAAATAAATGCCTCTGATTTTCAATATGCTGTCTACTTTTGTCATAGCTTTTCTTCCAAGGAGCAATGTATTTTAATTTCATGGCTGCATTCACCATCTGCAGTGGGTTTTGAGCCTGAGAAAATGAAGTCTGTCACTGTTTCCATTGTTTCCCAATCTATTTGCCATGAAGAGATGGGACTGGATGCCATGATCTTAGTTTTTTGAATGTGGATTTTCAGTTGAATCACAAAGAAAGCTGAGTGCTGAAAAATTGATGCTTTAGAACTGTGGTGATGGAGAAGACTCTTGAGAGTCCCTTGGACAGCAAGGAGATCAAACCAGTCAATCCTAAAGGAAATCAACCCTGAATATTCATTGGAAGGACAAATACTGAAGCTGAAACTCCAATACTTTGGCCACCTGATATAAAGAGCTGATTTGTTGGAAAAGTCTCTGATGCTGAGAAATATTGAAGGCAGGAAGAGAAGGGGACAGCAGAGGATGAGATGGTTGGATGGCATCACCGACTTGATGGACCTGAGTTTGAGCGAGCTCTAGAAGTTGATGATGGACAGGGAAGCCTGGCGTGCTGCAGTCCATGGGGTTGCAAAGAGTTGGACATGACTGAGCAACTGAACTGAACTTACTGATTCTTTTTCAGATTCTTTTCCTCTATAATGCATTACAGAATATTGAGTAGAGTTCTCTGTGCTATGCAATAGGTCCTTGTTAGCTATCTATTTTATGTATGTGTGCCCAGTTGCTAAGTCATGTTTGACTTTTTGCAACCTCATGGACTGCAGCATGCCAGGATCCCCTGTTCTGTTCATGGGATTTTCCAGGCAAGAATAGTGGAATGAGTTTCCATTTCCTCCTCCAGTGTACTTTCCCAACCCAGAGATTAAACCTGTGTCTCCTGCATTGGCACATGGATTCTTTACCACTGCATCACTTGGGAAGCCCTATTATGTGTATATTAGTGTATATATGTCAATCTCAATCTTCCAACATATCCTCCCTCCCCCTTACCTGCTGGTAACCATAGGTTTATCTTCTACATCTGACTATGTTACTGTTTGGTGGATTCGTTCATTTGTACCCTTTGTTTTAGATCCCATGCATAAATGCTGTCATATGATATTTGTCTTTCTTTGTCTAAGTTGCTCCACTCAGTATGACAATCTCTAGGTGCATCCATGTTGCTGTAAATGGCATTATTTCATTCTTTATTATGACTGAGTAATAGTCCTCTGTATTTAGTACCACAACTTTTTTAACCATTCATCTGTTGATGGACATTTCAGTTGCTTCCATGTCCTGGCTATTGTAAACAGGGCTGCAGTGAACATTTGGGTGCATGTATCTTTTTGAATTACTTTTTTCTCTGGAAATATGTCCAGGAGTGAGATCGCTGGGTCATATGGTAGCTCTATTATTAGTTCTTTTTTAATGAACTTCCATACTGTTCTCCATAGTGGTTGCACTAATTTACATTCTTACCAACAGTGTAGGAGGATTCCTTTTCCCAACACCCTCTCCAGCTTTTATTGTTTATAGATTTTTTGATAATGGCCATACTGACTAGTTTGAGGCAATATTCATTGTAGTTTTGATGTGAATTTTTAAAAATATTTAATGATGTTCTTTTGTAACCATTTGTTGTCTTCTTTGGATAAATGTCTATTTAGATCTTCCACCCATTTTTTTTTTTTACACTGAACTGCATCAATGGTTTATTTTGAAGATTAACCCCTTGTCCATTGCTTCTTTTGCAATTTTCCTCGCATTGTGAGGGTTGCCTTTTCATTTTGTTTTTGTTTTTTTCTCTGCTGTCCAAAGCTTTAAGTTTAGGATTTTTTTGTGAAAAAACTACTTACCCTTAGTTAATGAACATATATTTTTTAAGTAGTGAAAAGAATGGCTTATTACGAATGGATGAATATACATTTTTTGTGAAAAGTACATAGTTTGCTAAAATGGACTTGTATAAAAGAACATATGTAACAAACAATTGATAATATGTAACATGGTTACTTAATTAGATAAATAAGTTTTGTTTCTGAATGAAGCCCTAAAGTTCAGTGACAAAAGTTAATAAAATTTATTTTTTTTTTCTCATGTGGAGTCTAACGTTTTGTTTTTGATATGCTTGTTACATTTTGTATAGTCATTCAGAGACTATTATTCCCTCCAGCCTAGGCTTGGCCATTACCTGTAACTTCAAGGCCTTCTGCTCAGCCAGATACTCTGGTCTGGTTACTAGACAGTCTCCCTCTCCAAAATGTGGAGCAATAGGACACAGCAGAATTTATATAAGGCTTGTCTGGGCCAGGATCCGGCATGGAGCACATCGCTGTTGTTCACATTTTATTACCCCAAAATCAGACACACAGTCAGAGTTCACCTTGCAAGATAAGCTGGCAAAAATAATGTATCAGGCTGGCCAAACAGTTCAAATGTTTATGTAAGACAGTACAGAAAATCCCAAACAAAATTTTTGGCTAACCCCCAAATTTGTGATGGCTATCTTACACTAATGTCTGGTCTTAAATAGGGTTTGTTTCATCTACTTCTGATCATGTTACTTCAGTTTCCAGAGATAATTATTTTAATAACTTAACAGTAAGTTACTCAACATGTATTTATTAAGTGACTTCTATGTACCTGAAATGTTTATTAATAGTGATGTGCTAGTTGTTAGGGTAACCAGTCACCTCATTTGCCTAGAGTTGATGAAGTTTCTTGGGACTTTAACTGCTAAAACTGGAATAATGTTAGGCAGCCCAGGAAAGTGAATGCCCTAAAAATATATAATTGCTAAATTACCATTAGGAACTTATGCTATCAGCTTCTCTTAGTATTCCATGCTTATTGTGAAATATTGTAAAATTCAGATAAAATGGAAATTTGTACATAGACAAGTGTTAATATTCGGGTAGATAATTCTCTGTAATTACTTTATGTAAATAGACTCATAAAACAAAGAATAGTTTTCTAATACTCTTCTTTGTAAAAATTGATTTTACTTAGAGTCCAATGAGCAAGTGTCATTAATATTACTTTAATATCTTTGTAGCATTTTAATGCATGAATTCTCAGTTATTTATCGTACTAACTGTTCACTGTCACACATTCACTTCAGACTTTGCTAACTAGAAGCACGGACTGAATTAAGGTGTTGGTAAATACATTTTGCGGTATTTGTGTCAAGCAAACAGTAGCAGATGCTTATACAGCATATAATCCAGATGTGACTCTTATTGGAAGAGTCTTACAGGGATAGGAGCAGTAGCAGGTACACCACTGCATTCTGGGAAATGCCCAGCACTCTGCCACAGGGTGATAGACTTTTGGAAGCTACTTGATGGAAGCAGTTTCAATTGCTTTTCTGATTCATCAGGGACTGGGTTTCTTTCTCAGAAGTTGCCAATATACGGCCTATTAGAAACTCAGTCTCCAGTTCTGCTTTACTATCCTACCTTCTGTGAAAATGTCTGACAAGTCATTGGAGCCTAAGACTTTGTACCTTGTGGGTTTCAGGTCCTGACTGGTCTCACCTGTACTCTGACGGGCTGGGCTTAGCTCTTCAGTCTTAGACAAGTTCATCATTTATTTTCATCTGTATGAATGGGTCAGAGCATGTACCACTAGCATTATATAATGCAAATACAGAATGGGTTTATTTGCCAAAAAAAAAAAAAATTTACTAGTAATAAATCGGTAAACATAAACTCCCAGATTTTCAGTACTCACAGATAGTCTGCAGAAACAATGACCAGTATCACAACCGAAAGACACGCTGCTCCATAACTGTCCACTTGTGTACACGGATAGGGGTAGAAGACACCAGGAGTCATGTGACAATGGAAGTTCCTGATCCAGGAGGTATCCTCATGAATATTACAGATTCTCCTAAGCTCAGCAATTGTAGTCAGCCTAATCTCCTCTTGATTCAGCTCAACATGCTGAATCGTTTCTCCACTAAGCTACAAAAAAAAAAAAAAAAAAAAACACCAAAATTGTCTAGACTTGTCTCTCTTCCCACTCAAGAGGTCTCATCATTTAAATAACATTGGTGACCACTTTGATTGAATGTTTGATAGAATATGTCTTTAAATACTTTGCATGTAAGACCTTTTTGGTTACTGCTGACTTTTACAGTCTTCATTGTTCTTATTGATGAGGATCGAGATTGACTATGTTGCTGTATTTGTAATAATTAGGCAGGCTAAAATATCTGGAAAAAATCACTCTATTAATAAACAGAAGTTATAATTTCAAGAAGAAATACAGTTGAGCAGGGATGAAGAGTAAGTCTCCAGAATCATAGTGATATTTTTAAGTATAGTGTTGTTTGCAAAACCATGAAGAAAAAACCAAAGAGCTATGTGCTGAGAAAACCTGAGGAAAGAAAGACTTCCTAATTCACAATGTCAGCTGTCTTCTTCACCACCACTCTTGTGATGTTCTTCCTTGCCATCCTTAATTAGAAACAGACCAACATACAAAACATGGACCAAAAAAATCAATGTGTACACAGAAAAGGAAAACATAAAAATGGAAAAACATTTTTTAACTAGAAATGGAGAATAAAATGTTGAAAATTATAGAAAAAAATAGGATGAAAGAAATCTTTAAAGATTAAAAAGGCATTAATTATGAAAACTAGTCTTTTTTATTGAACTATAGTTGATTTGCAATGTTGGGTTAGTTTCAAGTGTACAACACAGGGATTCAGCTTTATATATGAGTGTGTGTGTATATGGGTATACATATGGATGTGCATGTGTGTATAAAATTTTCGGATTGTTTTCCTTTATAGGGCTTCCCTTGTGACCCAGATGGTAAAGAATCTTCCTGCAGTGCTGGAGACTTGAGTTTGAGCCCTGAGTTAAGAAGATCCTCTGGAGAAGGAAAAGGCTACCCACTCCAGTATTCTGGCCTGGAGGATTCCATGGACTCTATAGTCCTTGGGGTCACAAAGAATCAGACACAACTAAGTGACTTTCACTTCCTTTATAGGTTATTACAGGCTTCTCTGGTGGCTCAGATGGCACCTGAAATTTGGGGATCTGGGTTTGATCCCTGAGTTTGAAAGATTCCCTGGAGGAGGGTATGGCAACCCACTCCAGTATTCTTGCCTGGAGAATTTCCATGGACAGAGGAGCCAGGCTATAGCCCAGAGGGGTCACCAAGAGTCAAACATGACTGAACAACTAAGCACAACATAGGTTACTAGAAAATAGTGAGTACAATTCCATGTGCTATATGGTGGGTGCTTATTGTTTATCTATTTTATGTATAGTAGTGTATATGAGGAGAAGGCAATGGCAACCCACTCCAGTACTCTTGCCTGGAAAATCCCATGGACAGAGGAGCCTGGTAGGCTGCAGTCCATGGGGTCACTAACAGTCGGACACAACTGAGCAACTTCACTTTTACTTTTCACTTTCATGCATTGGAGAAGGAAATGACAACCCACTCCAGTGTTATTGCCTGGAGAATCCCAGGGACAGAGGAGCCTGGTAGGAGGCCGTCTATGGGGTCACACAGAGTTGGACACGATTGAAGTGACTTAGCAGCAGCAGCAGCAGTATATATAAATCAATCCCAAACTCCTAATTTATCCCTCCTTATCTCTCCTTGCCTTTCCCCTTGGTTAGCCATAATATTGTGTTCTATGTCTGTGCGTCTATTACTGCTTTGTAAATAAGTTCATTTAACAATACCATACAATATTTGTCTTTGTCTGGGTTACTTACTTAGTATGATAATCTCTAGGTCCATTCATGTTACTGAAAATGGCATTGTTTCATTCATTTTTTATGACTAATATTTCATTGAATATATGTACCACATTTTCTTCATCCATTCATCTATTTATGGACATTTAGGTTGTTTCCAAGTCTTGGCTACTGTAAATAGTGCTGTGATGAAATTTGGGGAGCATGGCTCTTTTGAATTACAGAATTTCTCCTAGTAAATATTTTGATAGACTAAATTTAGAGTTCAATTAAAAAAATAAGAAAATCTAAACATGAGATTTTAAATTAATTCAAAGACCTAAAGTTAAAGGAGGTGAAATTCGGATAATATATATCAGTGTTAAAAAATTCATGTTAAAAGAGATAAATTTAAGATTTTGCAACAACTTGTGATACTTTCAGACATTTTTAGAAATTTGGTGAATGTATGTACAAGTAACATGCTAGGAGTAGAGAACTAAGATATGGAACACTATATACACTTTTGTAGCTGTTACTTCTGTTGTGTGTGAGATGTGTCATGCCCCAAGGATCAGAGAGATTTCCTCCAGCTACAGTCAAGTTAGATCCTGTTTTAACTCTGTTTCTTAATAAATTCATAATAGCAGGTAGAGGGGAGGGAATAAAGAAGAGGAAATACAAACACAGGGGCACACACACAACACATGAGCAGCAACATGTGGGATGTGATCTGTCTTATCCTGGAGGATCTTACAGCGCTTAAGTGGTACTGGTTCACAGAAAATGAAATGACAAGAGAAAAAACAACAAAAAATGATTTTGCATTTTAATATGATTATTCTTTAATTACACTGAACCTCATGATAACCTTAAGAGCTTGTACAAATGCAGATTTCAGGTTTATGGAATAAAAATTTCAATCACTTAGTATGGTTGTTGCCAGAGAATATTCATTTTCATTGCTCCTCAACTTAAAGTTTAAGAACTACTCTATTCCTTCATGGAGAGTCTGAAATCCCAGGGAGACCCATGTCTCCATTTATTAAGCAAAAATGGAAAGTCTGTATAGTGTTTTAATAATGTATTTGCAATAGCAAAAAATTTAAAATTTTCACTACAATTAATCCTTGGTAAAATGACATTAAGCGTTTCTTCCAATACCAAGATAATATGAGTGATATTTTATTGGTTGATACAGTTATTGCAAGTTATTATTGTTGATTCAGATATTTGTAATAACTGAATCAACCAATTTTCAACCAACCAATTTTCAACCTTGCTGAAAATTACAAGGTTAATGAATAAATTCAACTTTTTAATCTGCAAACGTAAATACAGATTTCTACAAGGCATCAAATCAGTTGCATTAAAAACATTGATTCCCATTCTATCAAGGAATCTGCTAAGCAAAATTGTCTGACTTTTGGTTTCAATATTAATATTAAGTGTATTTTAATTAAAAAGGACAGTTTCATGATTTAAACTTCCATATCCCATTACTATAGCACTTATAAACTACATCAAATAAAATCTCAAAAATCACAAATCACATCCATTTTTGGCCACCAAAAATTCCAGGGGAAGGATCTTTTTGACAAATTAGGTGTATGTACCTAATCAGTATAGGCTGGTATATATGAAATAAAAACAGACCGTGGTATACCTATATTTTTCTTCTGCCCCAGTTCATCATCTCATCATTATTTTGAAGCCTCTGAGTTGTGAAAAAACTTACCTGAACTTTCAAAAGCAATTTGATTTGGGAGTCAGAAGAGCTTTTAAAACCAATAGTATGAATTTTCTGGGAGACTGAAACAGTGAATTTTATAGTGTGTTTGTTCTGAAGGCTGCTTATTAAATTGCTCTGTCTATCTGACTTGAAGTTGAGTCATCTAAATCAAAAGCAGAGAAGCATTTGAGTCTTTCATGAAATTTTATATTGCACTGTATTTAGTGCTTTTATATATAATAACTGCAATCATCAACTCCTTTTTAACTTTTCATAGAGGCATAGAGTCATTGTCACCCTGAAGCTAGTGTAAGAATCTGAGTCTAGAAAAATGTTAATAATAGTAAATAGGTAGGCAAGAAGAAGAAATGTGATTCAGTCAAGTAATAAGTGGAGAGAGTGTAAAGACTGTTCTGTGTAGATAAATATTTTAATAAAAATGCCATCCCTTAGTTCATTATTTCTATTCTGCTTTTGGAACTCATTATATAAAATTAACAGCCAGGACAATGAACTTTTTAAATTAGAAAAATATAAATGCATACACAAATTCTCTTAAGCCTAGTAATTTTCTTCCATTTTGGATGACACATTATCTTTGTAAGAGAAACAATTTTGGGTGGTTTAGCATAGCATAATGGAAATATGAACTTTTAAAAACTGGTTACCCATACTAGCCACAACGTTTCTGTCACTCCTCATCTATATATCTCAAATAAATGGTCCAGGAAAATGGTCACTGAAGTTTATAAATATGGACTGATGTCAAATTGTTTAAGTAGCTGTCTCCTGCTGGTATTTCCAAAAGAAATTTTCAGAAGCTATCTGAATCATGAGAAATAAAACAAAATAATGATTGCTGTTTGGTTGGAAACTGCAGGAAACCACCTTAAAAAAAAAAAAAAAAACAAAAAAAAAAACCTTTCCTACTCAGAGTTTACTCTGCTGTGGCTGATTAAGGTAGTTACACAAGGTTGTCTAAGAACCAACACCTTTCTAACCTCCTTTTCTGTTCTAACTAAGCTCTGGCAGTTATGCTTATGCTTTACAATGACTGTGGCCACTCCATACTTGATACCAGAGCACCAGCCATCAGTAAGTCAGGAGGACAAGGCCCTTTAAGAACGCTTCCTGGAAATTATATAAATTCTGCTAGTGTGTAATTGGCCAGAACTTTGTCACATGACTACATCCAGCTGCTTAGAAAACTAAGAAATTGACACTTATTTTGGGCAGCCACATGCCCACAAAATATTTTGAGCTTTTTAAACAGAAAAAAAAAATAAAAAGAGAGAGAGAGAGAGAGAGAGAGGACAGAGTTTGTGGAACAATTAACAGTCTCTACCATAGTCTCTCTATATGGATACCTATAAATGCCTGTTCTCACTTTCCTAAGGAACTCACACCATCCAGCTCCTACTTTCAGCTCCAAGTTCATCATGTCAGTATTATATTTAGCCTTCTTTCTCAAAAGGTACAACTCCTAATGGTCTTATGACCTGTAATAAAGGACATACTTCTATCCCTAACCCAGAAAAAAAAAACAAAAACAAAAAAACCTGAAAAGACCTATTTGGAGGAGAGGAGTATGGAAAACAGCAGTCAGTGGTCCACAGCCTGATCCAATCTCACCGAGCTGACATAGTAAAGACCTCCATCTGTGCAGGGTATGCAGTTCCTGGTTTAGCCCATTTGGTACTTCCTGCTTCTTTTGGGGGAAGGAATATCTTTACCAGCTTCCTCCAGAAACCGTGGCTCTGTTTGAGGGGCTCTCTTTATAGCTCAGTCACCTCCACAGCAGAATCAGAAACAGGCAGTGAGTATACACCTGTCTTGGTGGCTACAAAGTTTTTACAGCCTCTATCCTGATGCTGTATCTTGAAAGCCTAAGAGTTTCTTCAGGGATTGAACAACCAGAGGATATTTCAGGTTAGACTTTTACTCTCTGTGGCAATAAATTCCTCCCAAATTAATACACCAGCTTCTTGGCTTCTGGGCAGTTCTGCAAACAGGCAACCATAGGCAAATGCTGTACAGATATAAAGCCTGAAAACCCTGGTCTTTTACTCACTGGACTTAGTATTTATGGTCACCACCACCATCGCCAGCACGTGACTGGTAGCACTTCTGAGGCCATCTGAGGCAAATAACACTCCTATTCAGATCTCTGCTGTACCAGCCCTGATTCTTGGTATAGAACTCTTTATGTAGGTGCTTAAAAAATGCATGGGGCACTATTATGTTAATGACACCACTATGAGTACCTCTTTATCATTGCTTCTCTTTGGGATATTGGTGGTTTTAAAACAGCAAAACTTACTCACATCATAGAAAAGAGATCACCCTAATCAAATAAATTCCTTTCATCTCTGTTTACAAACTATTTCTATGATTTTAAAAAACTAGAATGCTGCTGCTGCTGCTGCTGCTACTGCTGCCGCTAAGTCGCTTCAGTTGTGTCCGACTCTGCGCGACCCCATAGATGGCAGCCCACCAGGCTCCCCCGTCCCTGGGATTCTCCAGGCAAGAACATTGGAGTGGGTTGCCATTTCCTTCTCCAATGCATGAAAGTGAAAAGTGAAAGTGAAGTCACTCAGTCGTGTCCGACTCCTAGTGACCCCTTGGACTGCAGCCCACCAGGCTCCACCATCCATAGGATTTTCCAGGCAAGAGTACTGGAGTGGGGTGCCATTGCTGAGCACAGAAGAATTGATGCTTTTGAACTGTGATGTTGGAGAAGACTCTTGAGAGTCCCTTGGACTGCAAGGATATCAAACCAGTCAATCCTAAAGGAAATCAATCCTGCATATTCTTTGGAAGGACTGATGCTGAAACTGAACCTCCAGTACTCAGGCTACCTGATGCAAAGAGCTGACTCATTCGAAAAGACCCTAGTGCTGGTAAAGATTGAAAGCAGGAGGAGAAAGGGAAGACAGAGTCAAGATATTTGGATGACATCACCTGGTCTATGCACTGAGTTTGAACAGGCTCTGGTAGGTGGCGAAGGACAGGGAGGCCTGGTGTGCTGCAGTCCATGGGGTCACAAAGAGTTGGACACGACTGAATGACAGAACAACAAAAAAAGGGAAGTAGAGAATTGCAATTTATTGATAATAGAAGGCTATTTGTAACTGCTGTAATGGCCTACAATTTTCAGTTTCTAAATCATAGAGCTCCAATTAATGACAAGACACTTTTATAAATGATCATTCATTACTGTGATGAGAAGACTTCTATAGTACTGAGAGTCATTGCAAAATTAATCTTTGATGTAGTCACAATGATGGATTGCTTGCTTCAGGATATGTATTGCCCTCACCTGGAAATGGGAACTTCATCACTTTTTCCAGGATTTCTGTGAGGGCTGCAGTGTTTTCATGTGGACCCTTCTCTCTGGGTATGGTGAGCTGTTCTGTGTTTACATTGAATGTAAGATCTTTCATTAAAATGGGTTGCCTAGACTACCCCATCATCAGTAGCACAGTTGAATGATCCAGAGTCTTGTACCTTAACCTGACAGGTTTTGAATAATTTTTCAAAATATAACCAGTAAAGCAAGTCATTCTCTCCTTGGGGATTAAAATTATACTGCATATAGGTAACACATCTCCAGATAAAAGAGAACCAAGCTGATACACGTTGATATACGTTGAGAGCCATTTGTTCCTGAGACTCAACTGCAAAAATCTGATTTATTCAAGTTGTTTAAATATTCTTTGTTTTACCATGTAACATCAATATTCTCTTTTTTGTCTTAGCCCGTTTATTTGATTTTCTCTTATTCTGATCAATAGATCAAGCAGAAGAGTCTTGATATTTATCCCAGTTAATACTGGTTATCCTTCATAATTTTATTTTTTTAAATATGAAGTTATTTATTTTAATTGGAGGTTAATTACTTTACAATATTGTATTGGTTTTGCCGTATATCAACATGAATCCGCCCCTCCCTCCTCCTTCTCCGTACCGTCCCTCTGGGTCGTCTCAGTGCACCAGCCCCAAGCATCCAGTATCATGTATTGAACCTGGACTGGCGATTCATTTTGTATATGATATTATACATGTTCAGTGCTATTCTCCCAAATCGTTCCACCCACTCCCTCTCCCACAGAGTCCAAAGACTGTTCTATACATCTGTGTCTTTTGCTGTCTCGCATACAGGGTTATCGTTACCATCTTTCTAAATACCATATAAATGCGTAGAGTCGGGCACAACTGAAGCAACTTAGCAGCAGCAGCAGCAGCATACTGTATTGGTGTTTTTCTTTCTGGCTTACTTCACTCTGTATAATAGGTTCCAGTTTCATTCACCTCATTAGAACTGATTCAAATGTATTCTTTTTAATGGCTGAGTAAAATGGAGAGATCCTTCATAATTTTAAACAGTCGATTATCCTCCTTATCTGATATAGGTATCAACTAATAAAATCCTGAGTGGAATTTGGCACTAGGTATATGCATTCTGCATAATAAAAAGCCAAATAGCTAATGGTTTTGAGCTGTATCAGTTGAGTTGATCTAGGCTTTGTTGCAGTAATCAACAGTCAAAAAATTTAGTGGCTTGTAACCATGAATGTTTTAATTTTATGGATTCATCTCAGACTGGCACTAATTCTGCTCCCTACTGTCTTCATGTTGGGATTCAGGCTGATTGAATGACCTTTATCTATAATCTCATGGTCTCTTGGAAAGGAAAACAAATTTATACATTGCTGTCCCAGGCTAGTTCTTAAAGCTTTTGAATGGAAGTGACACATGTCATTTTTACTCAAATACCTTAACCAAGGCAAGTTATTGGACCTCTCCTAAATTGAAAAGGACAGAGAATCAGTGAATATTTTGAGCAATAATAGAATATTCCATAAGAACAGATTTTGGACATTGCATGGGTTAAATCCTGACTCTGTCATTTAGCAATAGTGTTGCTTTAGGCAAGTTAGAAAATGTATCGGTGCATCACACTCTTCACTGAAAAGTCAACATAATTCAGGTTACAACTTCCATAGAATTGATGTGATGAGTCAATAACATAATGGCTAGAAAATGCACAGCGCAATATCTGGCTCAAAACCATCAGCTTAAAAAAGTCATGTTATATTGGATTCAACTTTTGATTCAAAACATTGAACTTGACTTGGATGGAAATAACACATGTGCTCTAGTTCTAACCTATCTTCTTGTAATGAAATTGCTTCCCAAAGATCTTAAGGGCTAAATGCCTCTGTCAATAGTTAATTGCTTGCCTGGGGCTTTCATTGCCCATTCTTTGTTCACTCAGTAACCTTCCATCTTTTTACTTATTTTCATAAGAGACACTTTGATTAAAATTAAGACTCATCAGCTGCTCAAGATAGAACAAACAAACAAACAAACAAACAAACAAAAAAACCTGAATGTAATACTCCCTTTTATAAATTGTGAATAATAAAAACACAAGCTGTTACCATGGAAGTAGGCTAACCAGATATCAAACAATTGCCATGATTCAATTTAGCATAAATAATTGTCCACTCTGTAATAGAGAAGTCCATGATACTGATGTTACTATTAGGAGTTCACCAGTATATTGGAGCTTCTCTGGTGGTTCAGATGGTAAAGAAACTGCCTGCAATGCAGGAGACTTGGGTTCAATCCCTTCATTGGGAAGGAACTCCTGGAGAAGGAAATGGCAGCCCACTCCAGTTTTCTTACCTGGAGAATCCCAGGGACAGAGGAGCCTGATATGCTCGTGTCCATGGGGTCACTAAGAGTTAGACACAGCTGAAGCAACTTGGCACTCTGCCATACAGAAGTCCATGCCACTGATGTTGCTATTAGGAGTTCACCAGTATATTACCCTCTGAAAATCTTCATGTTTTCATAATTACCACTTCTCAGTTCAGTTCAGTCACTCAGTCATGTCCAACTCTTTGTGACCCCATGAATCGCAGCACACCAGGCCTCCCTGTCCATCACTAACTCCCGGAGTTCACTCAGACTCATATCCATCGAGTCAGTGATGCCATACGGCCATCTCATCCTCTGTCATCCCCTTCTCCTCCTGCCCCCAATCCCTCCCAGCATCAGAGTCTTTTCCAATGAGTCAACTCTTCGCATGAGGTGGCCAAAGTACTGGAATTTCAGCTTTAGCACCATTCCTTCCAAAGAAATCCCAGGCCTGATCTCCTTCAGAATGGACTGGTTGGATCTCCTTGCAGTCCAAGGGACTCTCAAGAGTCTTCTCCAACACCACAGTTCAAATGCATCAATTCTTCGGCTCTCAGCCTTCTTCACAGTCCAACTCTCACATCCATACATGACTACTGGAAAAACCATAGCTTTGACTAGTTGGACCTTAGTCAGCAAAGCAATGTCTCTGCTTTTGAATATGCTATCTAGGTTGGTCATAACTTTTCTCCCAAGGAGTAAGCATCTTTTAATTTCATGGCTGAAATCACCATCTGCAGTGATTTTGGAGCCCCCAAAAATAAAGTCTGCCACTGTTTCCACTGTTTCCCTATCTATTTCCCATGAAGTGATGGGACCGAATGCCATGATCTTTGTTTTCTGAATGTTGAGCTTTAAGCCAACTTTTTCACTCTCGTCTTTCACTTTCATCAAGAGGCTTTTTAGCTCCTCTTCCCTTTCTGCCATAAGGGTGGTGTCATCTGCATATCTGAGGTTATTGATATTTCTCCCAGCAATCTTGATTCCAGCTTGTGTTTCTTCCAGTCCAGCGTTTCTCATGATGTACACTGCATAAGTTAAATAAGCAGGGTGACAATATACAGCCTTGACGTACTCCTTTTTCTATTTGAAACCAGTCTGTTGTTCATTTTCCAGTTCTAAATGTTGCTTCCTGACCTGCATACAGATTTCTCAAGAGGCAGGTCAGGTGGTCTGGTATTCCCATCTCTTTCCCTCTATAAATAGAAGTGACATGAAGTGACGTTGCTCAGTCATGCCCGACTCTTTGTGACCTCATGGACTGTAGCTTACAAGGCTCCTCTGTCCACGGAATTTTCCAGGCAAGAGTACTGGAGTGGGTTGCCATTTCCTTCTCCAGGGGATCTTCCTGACCCAGGGATCGAACCCAGGTCTCCCTCATTGCAGGCAGACACTTTACCATCTGAGCCACCAGGGAAGCCCTTGGGATACCTTAAATTAATTTTGTATTTGTCACTTCTGGGGTCAAATATTTTCCTATTTACTTCAGGGATCTCTAGCCTCTGGGATCTAATGCCTGATGATCTGAGGTGGAGCTGATGTAATAAGAATAGAAATAAAGTGCACATTACATGTAATGCACTTCAATCACACTGAAACCATTCCCCCACTCCAGGTCCACAGACAAAGTGGCTTCCACAAAACCAGTGCCTGGTGCCAGAAATGTGATGTAGTGGGTCTGTCAGTTTCCAGAGCATAGTTCAGGTCTACTCCCAGAAAACTAAAGTGCTCTCTGCCTAAGAAGAACTTCACAGCACATTTTCTCCCTGGCCAAACTGCCATGTTGCTGTTGTTAGTTTATGGACTTTTAGGACCTCACAAGCTGCATCTGTCTGTTTTGAGCTTCCCCACTACTGTTGCTCCTCCTGCGGCCTCTGGGAATAAAGGACAATGCTTTGTAGACAGAGAAAGACTCAGCCTTGTACTTTGCCATTGACCACTCCTTCAGTATGATGTGATCAAAGATAGTTGCCATTTTCAGTTACATTTCCCTGACCCCAACGCAGCATACAATGGCATTACCAGAGGTCATTTGATTATATTTTATGGGCAATGAGCTTCTACATATTGATATCATTTTCTCAAAATTTAAAAAAAAATTAAAAATATATGTTTAGGTATTACATTTTATTTGAATTTAAAGCAAAGATTCACAGTGGAAAATTTGCTACAATTCTGTATTTATACATTTATGAATATTTATGTACTTATAAATTTTTATCTATAAGTCAATAGGTGAGAGAACATTGGTACCTTAAATTTTGTTTTAAAAAATAAAGGAAACTATGTTTTACAGTCAAAAGAGAGCTCATTTAAGATAAAATAATAGTAAGATCAAATAGTAAAAGATGTTTATGGCATCTTTGAGAGATACAAAGTCATGGTTAATTGAGGCTTTTCTAAGCATATCTCTGCAAAGTATTCATGTAGTAAAACTAGCCTGAACATCAAGATGAACTGTAATTCAACAAAAAAGACATGCTAGGCATTAATTTATTTTGTCAAGGTTGTTTAGTCTGCCTCTTTTGTGACCCCGTGGACTGTAGCACATCAGGCTCCTCTGTCCATGCGATTTTCCAGGCAAGAATGCTGGAGTGGGTTGCTATGTCCTTCTCTAGGGAATCTTCCCAACCCAGGGATCAAACCCACACCCCCTGCATTGGCAGGCCATTTCTTTACCACATAGCCACCAGGGAAGCCCCCTAATTTACATGAGGATAAATGTTAATCATGAAGTTTCTTTCTCATACTTCATAAGAATTAGAACTGAGTTGTGCAGTTGACATATTTATTTAATTTTATTTTCTATTGTTGTTATACATTATGTACAAAAATGGACTAGAATTGTACAGAGAAGCCCTTTCATTTATTCTTATTATTGTGAAGAAGAACCTATCACTTTCTTGATTCTTAATTCTGTTCTTGGATGTCTTAAATAACAGGATTTAACCTGTGTGAGGCTGCAAGCTAGGGCATTCAAGAAGGCATTATAGTTTAAGAGAAGACTGGCTAGGAGAATTGATTGAAAGATTTAAAAACAGAAAAAGGAAAAGGAGCAAAGATAAATAGAATCTATACAATAAAAAAGTAAAAATAACATTTGATGCATCAATCAAGTCTATATGAATATTTTTTAACAGGAAGTGACAATCAAAACTTACAACAGACAACATTATCTAAATATCACAATGAAAGTATGAGAGAGACAATGACCACTGCAGATTGCCTTTCAGAAATTTCACCAAATCAAACCAGGATATGCTACATTTCCAGTTTAGGATGAAACATTTTAAAGTTCACGCTGGCATTTTAGAGTAAAGTTCTTACTGGTAGATAAGATTAAGTATAACTAAAAAAAGTAAAACATTTGCTTTATTTTTAATAGCTATAGAATGCTGAACCCCTACAGAGAATCTGGTTACTGTGATGAAATGGGAAAAGACAATAAATTCTCAAAAAATAATATTTTTATGTTAACATAAGATTAATAATTTTAGATAAAATATATGAAATTTATTCTAATGAATATAATCTTGAGTTATTTAATGTCACTAAATCTCTGATTATACTGTCTGAATTCAAAAATATTACTTAGTAAAATTTTATCTTCAAATTTAGACATTAATTGATGTACAGATGTAGCAAGAAACTGATGTTTCTATAGCCAGAGGTGTAGTGATACCACATAGCTACTTTTCAGCCATGTTAACAAGATTCCCACTCAACATCCGAAATAAAGGACAATGATGAATGCATTACTACTCAGAAAGAGTAATGCTGCTCTACACGGTGCAGATGGCATTTTTATACATGAATTCTGCCACATATAGAGTTTACAGTTTGGTTGACTTTTAGACGTGTGAATTGGCCCCATCTCTAGATGTATGGTTACTCTAGTGAGACTATTTGCATTCACCAGTTGGTATTTTGAGACTTTTTCATGGATGTGACTCTATTGTTGATTAACCGACATTCAGAAGTGAGGGTTCAGTTCTATTCAGTTCAGTTCAGTTCAGTTCAGTAATTCAGTCATGCCTGACACTTTGTGACCCCATGGACAACAGCACACTAGACTTCCCTGCCCATCACCAACTCCTGTAGCCTACTCAAACTCATGTCCATAGCATTGGAGATACTATCTAACCATCTCATCCTCTGTTGTCCCTTTCTCCTGCCTTCACTCTTTCCCAGCATCAGAGTCTTTTCCAGTGAGTCAGTTCTTCACATCAGGTGGCCAAAGTATTGGAGTTTCAGCTTTAGCATCGATCCTTCCAATGAATACCCAGGACTGATCTCCTTTAGGATGGACTGGTTGGACCTCCTTGCAGTCCAAGGGACTCTGGAGAGTCTTCTCCAATACCACAGTTCAAAAGCATAAGTTCTTCGGCACTCAGCTTTCTTTATAGTCCAACTCTCACATCCGTACACGACTACTGGAAAAACCATAGCCTTGACTAGACGGACCTTTGTTGGCAAAGTAATGTCTCTGCTTTTTAATATGCTGTCTAGGTTGGTCATAACTTTTCTTCCAAGGAAAAAACGTCTTTTAATTTCATGGCTGCAGTCACCATCTGCAGTGATTTTGAGGGACTGACACTATAAAGTATATTCACTGAAGCAAGTTGTCATTATTTATTGAACTACATGGGGGCTACAAGTACCATGGATATAATATCAGCATTTTACTGAACTTCTTCAGTCTCACTGGTGATGTCACAGTAGAACACATCAGTGGGACCTGCTTTTCTGCATATGTATGAGAAAAGATTATCTCATTCAGATAACCTAAACTGTTCCCAGGACACAGAACTGTATTACTAATGTGTTTTAACAATAAAACATTGCCCTTTTAGATCTTAAGATGTAGATTAATTACTTTAATAATTAAAATTCATTACCACTTGCAATATGGCTGCAGATGAGCCCATTGGAAAATGAAGCACATGGAGAAGTGAGTCACTTTCAGTTCAGTTCAGTTCAGTTCAGTTCAGTCCCTCAGTCATGTCTGACTCTGTGACCCCATGAACCGCAGCTCACCAGGCTTCCCTGTCCATCACCAAATCCAGGAGCTCACCCAAACCCATGTCCTTTGAGTCAATAATGCCATCCAACCATCTCATCCTCTGTTATCCCCTTCTCCTCCTGCCTTCAATCTTTCCCAGCATCAGGGTCTTTCCAAATGAGTCATCCCTTCACATCAGGTGGCCAAAGTATTGGAGTTTCAGCTTCAACATCAGTTCTTCCAATGAACACCCAGGACTGATTTCCTTTAGGATGGACTGGGTGGATCTCCTTGCAGTCCAAGGGACTATCAAGAGTCTTCGACAACACCACAGTTCAAAAGCATCAATTCTTCAGTGCTCAGCTTTCTTTATAGTCCAACTCTCACATCCATACATGACCACTGGAAAAACCATAGCCTTGACTAGACGGACCTTTGTTGGCAAAGTAATGTCTCTGCTTTTTAATATGCTGTCTAGGTTGGTCATATCTTTCCTTCCAAGAAGTAAGTGTCTTTTAATTTCATGGCTGCAATCACCATCTGCTGTGATTTTGGAGCCCAGAAAAATAAAGTCAGCCACTGTGTCCACTGTTTCCCCATCTATTTGCCATGAAGTGATGGGACCAGATGCCATGATCTTAGTTTTCTGAATGCTGAGCTTTAGGCCAACTTTTTCACTCTCTTTTTTCACTTTCATCAAGAGGCTCTTTAGTTCTTCACTTTCTGCCATAAGGGTGGCGTCATCTGTATATCTGAGTTTATTCATATTTCTCCCAGCAGTCTTGATTCCAGTTTGTGCTTCTTCAAGACCTTTGGCTGATGTATTTGAGGCAGTCCCACTTCAAAAAGACTGGCCCACCACAAGATAAGTGTGTGAACCTACCATACAGGTTATCAGAGTCACCTCAAAGACCTGCATCTGTCTGTGGACACATGAGCAATAGATTAGCCAAGCATACCCAGATCAGAACACATTTGTGAGCAAAATCAATACTTATAATCATATCTACTGGTGTTTTGTGATTGTTTGCTTCACAACATGATTTGGGCAATAAAATAATACAAGGGGAAGAGAAGGGATGGGTAAGGATGCCAAGTGGCACTAATATGATTTACCGGAAATGTGGAATTAGATATTGAATTCTTCTCATCTTGGAGAAGGCAATGGCACCCCACTCCAGTACTCTTGCCTGGAAAATACCATGGATAGAGGATCCTGATAGGCTGTAGTCCATGGGGTCGCTAAGAGGCTGAATGGCTTCTTATGTGAATAGAATGTCAAATAGAGTCCAAATACTAGGCAGAAATTTGTTGGATGTATGGATTAGAATATGAAATAAAATGAGCAGCAACATATATTAATGGAAATAAAATACCTAAGAACAAGGACCAAGAGCATTTGAATTCAGTTTAACGTAAGTGCATAGGATTGACATTCAACCTGATGAACTTTTGTTTTCGATACATGATAGGGGAAAGCAAGTAACAACATTGTAAAGATAGAAATTTTGGATCTTGGCAACTCACTGGATGTGAGTGAGGCCTTCAGAACATGTAAGAGACAAAAATGATTGTCAAAATAAAAATCAATACAAAAATGTATGTAACTTAGAAAGCAATGTCAACAAAAATAAGCAAGAGTAATAAAACAGAGTGATAATGAAAATATGACTTAGAGTATTTTAATATGATATACAGTTGACCCTTAAAGAAGGAAGAGACTTAGGGCACCAACATATCCATATCTGAGGACTCAGCCAACCACAGATCATGCAGCACTGTAGTATTTATTATTGAAGAAGATCCTCTTTTTAAAATATTAATTTTATTGTAATATAGTTGCTTTACAATGCTGTGTTAGTTTCTACTGTATAGCAAAATGAATCAGCTATTTGTATACATATATATCCTCCCTTCTGAACTTCCTTCCAATTCAGGTCACCACAGAGCACTGTAATAGATAGAATTCCTTAAGCTATACCGAAGGTCCTCGTTAGTTATTTATTTTATACATAGCATCAGTAATGTACACATATCAACCCCAATTTCCTGATTCCTCCCACCCCTTACCATGGTATCCATACATTTGTCCCCTATGCCTGTCTCTATGGGCTTCCCCAATGATTCAGAGGGTGAGGAATCCACCTGCAATGCTAGAGATACAGGAGATGAAGATTCAATCCCTGGATTGGGAAGATCCCCTGGAAGAGGAAATGTCAACCCACCTCAGTACTCTAGCCTGAAAAATCCCATGGACAGATCAGCCTGGAAGTCTAGAGTCCAAAGGGTCAATCTTGGCTAAGCAGGCAGGTATCTGTACTTTTGCTTTGCATCTATATCATTTTTCTAGATTGCACATATATGTGTTAATATATGATACTTGTTTCTCTCTTTCTAACTTACTTCACTATGACACTCTAGGTCCCTCAGTGTCTCTACAAATGACCCAATTTTGTTCCATTTTATGACTGAGAGATATTCCATTGTATATATTCACTACATCTTTATCTTACCCTCTCTTCATGGACAGCCAGATTTCTATGTCCTGGGTATTGTAAATAGTGCTGCAGTTGACATTGGGGGGTGCATGCATCCTTTTGAAATACTAGTGTAAGTGGATGTGCACAGTTCAAACCCAGGTTTTTCAAGGGTCAATAGTACATGTTTATCAGCTAGATTATGTTGTAAAGTTTACCTCAAAAATATTCTTACATTCCTTTCCATATCAATTTTTGAGGGAAAATATGTAGGTGAAAGAGAGTGAGCTCCTCAGTCAGCCTGGCCAGAAATTTTGAGAGCACTAGTTGGTTGCAAACACAGGCAGGCTGGATGGCCTGGTAGAAACTTTTGGAGGTGAAGAATATGCTTTATGGCATAACCATGGTGATGGTTTCTCAGACATGTGCTTATTTCTAAACTCATGGGGTTGTCAACATTAACTATGTAGAGCTTTTCTGTGTGGCAGTTTTATCATAATTAAGTGGAGGGTTCAGTTCAGTTCAGTCGCTCAGTTGTGTCCCACTCTTTGAGACCCCATGAATCACAGCACGCCAGACCTCCCTGTCCATCACCAACTCCCGGAGTTCACTCAGACCCACGTCCATTGAGTCAGTGATGCCATCCAGCCATCTCATCCTCAGTCGTCCCCTTCTCCTCCTGCCCCCAGTCCCTCCCAGGATCAGAGTCTTTTCCAATGAGTCAACTCTTTGCATGAGGTGGCCAATGTACTGGAGTTTCAGCTTTAGCATCATTCCTTCCAAAGAAATCCCAGGACTGATCTCCTTCAGAATGGATTTGTTGGTAAGTGGAGGGTAAGCAGTGTTAACTATGGATGGGATTAATTTTCTTGGTATTATTGGAAAAGATGCATCATTATTAATTGTAGATTAGGAGTAAATAAATTGTATTTTGTAACAGTGTAAAAAATCATATATAAAAAAAAACAAAACTAAAAACTAAGATCTTGGCATCTGGCTCCATTACTGCATGGCAAATAGAAGAGGAAAAGTTGGAAGCAGTGACAGATTTCCTCTGTTTGAGCTCCAACATCACTGCGGACAATGGCCGCAGCCATGAAATCAGGATGATTGTTTCTTGGCAGGACAGTGATGACAAACAAAGACAGTGTGTGGAAAAGCTGAGACATGACTCTGCCAACAAAGGTCCATATAGTCAAGGCTATGGTCTTCACAGTAGTCATGTGAGAGCTGGATTGTAAAGAAGGCAAAATGCCAAAGAATTGATGCTTTCAAACTGTGGGTCCTAGAGAAGACTCCTGAAAGTCTCTTGGACAGCAAGATTAAGCCAGTCAATCTTAGGGGAGATCAACCCTGAATATTCACTAAAAAGACTGATGCTGAAGCTCCAGTATTTTGGTCATCTGATACAACAGATGACTCACTGGAAGAATCCCTATTGCTGGGGAAAATTGAGAGCAGAAGGAGAAGAGGGTATCAGAATATGAGATGGCCAGAAGGCATCACCAATGCAATAAAAATGAACTTGGGCAAACCCCAGAAGATGATGAGGGACAGAGAGGCCTGGCCTGCTACAGTCCATAGGGTTGCAAAGAGTCAGACATGACTGGGCAACTGAACAACAACACTGAAAAAAAAAAAAAAATGGAGTGAAGTTCATTTGTTCAGATAAGGGAGGTAAGGCATCAATTAGCCATTTGATGCGTGTGTGTGTGTGTGTGTGTGTGTGTGTGTGTGTGTGTGTGTGTGTGTGCGCTCAGTCATGTTCGACTCTTTGCACCCGCATGGACCATAGTCCCCCAGGCTCCTCTGTCCGTGGAATTTCCCAGTCAAGAACACTGGAGTGGGTTGCCATTTCCTACTCCAGTGATTCTTCCTGACTCAGGGATCAAATCTGCATCTCTTGTGTCTCCTGTATTGGCAGGCAGATTCTTTACCACTGCTCCATCTGAGTAGCTGTTCAGTAATACAAGATAATATATAACTAATGACAAAATGCTTGGAATATATGAAAAATACAATCTAAGATCAGATAAAAGTAGAATAGCATAGCTTGATATTATAGAAATTTGGGATAATTAAAGTAATTCAGTGCTTCCCTGGTGGCTCAGATTTTAAAGAATTTGCCTGCAATGTGGAAGACCTCAGTTTGACCACTGGGTTGGGAAGATCCCCTGGAGGAGGGCATGGCAACCCACTCTAGTATTCTTTTTTTTTTTAATTTTCAAAATCACTGCATTTTTTTTTAATTTTTAAAATTTAATTTTATTAAAAAATTATCCAGTGTAAAGTATCCTTTTGAGCCTATTGTCTCTGCTTCTCCATTGAAGCCTCCTTTGCTTACACTGAATAGTTTTTTCTTTTTTTTTTTTTTTTTTGCTATTATTACCTGTATTTGGCAGAATCAAGTGTTCCTCCCCAACATTATCCCAACTCCACCTCAATGACCATCAGCAGAAATGGAACCAGAGCAAGCTGGAGCAGGATGAGGACAGTTGTGGAAAACAAAGTTATATTTAGTGCACATTTAAATCATTATAAATTCTGATTTTGCTGTATCATATTGATGTATGGGATAAATATTAGAAGTCACTCTGGCAAGTTGGGGGATTCCCTGGTGGCTCAGACGGTTAGGAGTCTGCCTGCAATGCAGAAGACCCAAGTTAAATCCCTGAGTTGGGAAGATTCCCCTGGAGAACGAAATGGCAAGCCCCTCCAGCACTCTTGCCTGGGAAATCCCATAGCTGGAGGAGCCTGGCAGGCTACAGTCCATAGGGTTGCATACAGTCGGACACAACTGAGCGACTTCACTTTCACTTTCACTGGCAAGTTGAACAGTAACCTATTTCTCTTAAAAATAAACTGACTGGCCTGACCCTTTAGGTACTAGAAATTTCTTTAGCCTTGAGCAGATGTCAGTGGGCAATTTCTGGCCACATTTTCATTCTCATTGGAAATCCCCAGTAGAGTGGGGGAATGACTGGTAATGCCTCCCACTTTTTTTTTTTTTACTTTATTTATTATAGTTGGAGGCTAATTACTTTACACTATTGGTTCAGGATGGGGAACACATGTAAACCCATGGCTGATTCATATCAAAGTGTGGCAAAAACCACTCCAGTATTCTTGAGTGGAAAACCCCTATGGACAGAGGGGCCTGGTGGGCTCCAGTCCATGGGGTCTCAGAGTGACACAACTGAGTGGCTAAGCACAGAGCACAAAGTAATATTCAAATAGGAACTTGAAGGTTGTATCTGATTAATCAAAGGACCACAGATAGACATTCAAGAAATTTTAGAGCCAGATGTGCCATTTTTATAGTCTAAATTGTGAGAGTTGGAAAGATGGTTTTATTTTATGAACTAGTAAGAGATTGCTTTAACAGACTCAGTTTGCTTTGGAGAACATTGGTTGATGAGATAAGAATTTTGATGTGGGTCTCTTTGTAACAGAGAGACACTGCTGTTAGTTAAGCAGATAAACATGATGCAATGAGCATACTGGAATGGGCCTGGGGAGTTCATCTTTCAGTGTCATATCTTTTTGCTTTTTTGTATTGTTCATCAGATCTCAAGGCAAGAATACTGGTTTGCCATTCCCTTCTCAAGTGGACCATGTTTTGTCAGAACTCTCCATCATGACCCATCAATTTTCTGTGGCCTACACAGCATGGCTCATAGTTTCTTTGAGTTAGACAAGACTATGATCCAGGTGATCAGTTTGGTTCATTTTCTGTAATTGTGGTTTCCATTCTGTCTGCTCTCTGATGAGTCATTTAGGTCACTATAGAACACCAAATAGAATTCTATGGGCTATGCAGTAGATTCCCATCAGTTATGTATTGTACAAATAGTAGCATATATATGTCAATTCCAATCTCTCAATTCACCACCCTTTCCCCTTTGAAATCCATTTTTTTCCCTCTATGTCTATGTCTCAATGTCTCCTTTGCAAGTAAGATCAACTTAACCATCTTTCTAGGTTCCACATATATGCATTAATATACTGTATTTGTTTTCCTCTTTCTGACTTACTTCCTATGTATGATAGTTGTTAGTTCCATCAACCTCAATGCAAATGACACTATTTCATTCCTTTTTGTGACTGAGTGATATTCCATTTTATATGTGTACCACATCTTTATTTTTTTCTGCTGATGGACATCTAGGTTGCTTCTATGTCCTGACTATTGAAAATAGTGCTTCAGTGAACATTGAGGTGCATGTATCTTTTTGAATTATGGTTTTCTCTAGGTATATGCTTGGGGCTTCCCAGATAGTTCAGTTGGTAAATAATCCACCTGCAATGCAGGAGACCCTGGTTCTATTCCTGGGTTGGGAAGATCCCCTGGAGAATGGAAAGGCTACCCACTCCAGTATTCTGACTTGGAGAATTCCATGGACTGTATGGTCCACAGGGTTGTAGAGAGTGGACATGACTGAGAGACTTTCACTTCACTAGGTATGTGCTTAGTAGTGGGATTGCTGGGTCCTATGGTAGCTCTATATTTAGTGTTGCAAGGAACCTCCATAATGTTTACTGCAGTGGCTGTACCACTTTACACTCCCACCAACAGTGTAGGAGTGTTACCTTTTCTCCATACCCCTTACAGCATTTATTGTTTGTAGATTTTTTTAATGATGGCCATTCTGACTTGTGTTAGTTGATACTTCTTTACAGCTTTGATTTGAATTTCTCTAATAATTAATCACATGGGCATCTTTTAATGTGTTTGTTGGCCTTTTGTATATTTTCTTTGGAGAAATGTCTATTTAAGTTTTCTAAACATTTTTTTTTAAATTGGATTTGCTTTTTTTTTTAATTGTGTTACATGAGCTATTTGTATATTTTCCAAGTAAATCCTTTGCCAGGTGCTTCATTTGCAAGTTTTTTTTCCCCCCATTCTGAGGGTTGCCTTTTTGTGTACTTTAAGCTTTTTTTTAATATGCAAGTTTTTAAGTTTAATTAGGCCCCATTTGTTAATTTTTGTTTTTATTTTCATTACTTTAGGAGGTAGGTCAAAAAAGATCTTACTGCAATTTATGCCAAAGAGAGTTCTACTTGTTTTTCTCTAAGAGCCTTGTAGTATGTGGCCTTACGTTTAGGTCTTTAATCCATTTTGAATTTATTTTTGTGTATGATGTTACAAAGATGATAGGTATTTTAAACATCAATCTTTGATGTTCTGGATAACAGACAACATCTCTTTTGGAAATATCAATATTTTTATGACATTTCCTTCCCTAAGATTTGTGAAACATTTTTTCTATACTCTCAGATTTACCATGTAGATTATTTGGGGGGGCACAAATACATAATTAGAGACTATTTGCATTATCAATAATTTGAAACCTTTTAAACAAATGAATAGCTTTGATAATTTTTTCAGAACCTAAAACTATCATCTTATGATAGCTAGATGGATTTGGGAAATTATTTTGTGAAGTTAGAATCCATTCTTCTCCAACTTTGGGTACACAATATAGATCTCAAATACAGATATGAAAGTCAGACACAGCAGAAGATGCCACAAGGAAGTCCTGGGAAGGGGTGGGGAGGTTTCCCCACTGGTCCATGTGCCGTGGAGGGGGGTGATTGCTCAGTAAAATACAGTCCCCACCTTTATGAAGACGATGTCATGTTCATATATATAGGCCAGGAAGACGGACACGATGAACTTCCCCACTAAAAGACTGGCTCCAGGTCTAGAGGAGTGTGATTCAGCATCACTCCTAAGTAAACAGACCTTGACCCTCACAGCAAAGTTCCTCGCTAAGGTCACTTCTCTGGTCTAATATCCCTTGCATTAAACTATCATCTCATTTAATTATGCTTCCTCTGTCTCTGACACATTCCTGTCTACACTGCTCTTATAGTTTCTGTTCATAGATTTATAAATAACCTTTGCAGACAATAAGGAAAAAGCTCAATTGAACTTTGTGTCTGGAGGCCATAGATGAAATCACTAACAACATTTAAACAAAATCATATCTTCCTTCCTTTTTGGCAAGAATAGAGAATTTTGCCAAACGTTTTTCAAAAGCAAAAAGGACTTATGCTTTTTGAAAGCAGAAAGGACTTCGCTTCCTGCAGTTGACGGCTATGAAGCAGACAATTTTATTTCTTGCTGAAAACCGAATTTCTCCTCATAATATTGCCATTATACTATTATAGTTTCCCAAGAAATTTTTATTCAATACCTATTATGTTACACAGGAATTATGTTATACTAAAGTTCTTGTAGATATTCAACAAAGAATGCTGGTGAAATTAACCTTTTTGAAGGAAAGAATATCTGTCAAGGGTTAGACTTGTATTATTAGACATTGCATTTCCTGATGTTTAACTCACCCACATTTCTTTAAAATGATATTTTGATTTATTTACGGGTGCAAAGCATATTTGTAGTACTTTCTTCATAGGAATTGGGGTGAATTAAATCATCATTTATGTAGACCCATAGTAGGATGTGCTACACATGGAAATTATAATTCTTCTCACTTTCTTCTTCCTTTTCTTTCACATACTTTTCCTTCACATCTCATCTTCCTCTTCTTTTCTTTTTTCCATGACCTCCTCCTCCTCCTCAATATTATTATTGCCAATATTAACACTGGTATGATGGGCACCTAAGGACAACTGGGGATCTCATTTATTCAGCAATATGTATCAGGATCCATTGAAAACAAAGTGTTAGATTGGGTTGGCCAAAAGTTCATTCTGGATTTTCGGTAAAATGTTAAAATATTTGGTTGTAAATTTTAAAGGAAGAAAAAACACAAGAGATAAAATTATCAGCGTTTAAAGAAAGGCCTATAAACCTATTCCTTCGTTATTTGTCTTTAAAGATATAGATGTAACACTGTTATCTGAAATTAATATTGGAATTTCCTAAGTAAAAATGTAGCCCTGTGTTTCAAGAGGAGGTGCTTTCATTAATGATTACACCAGAGGTATCTCCCAAGAGGAGTGGTGGCCGCTTCTTGCTCATCTCCTGAGATGTCTTTCTTTCTTTTATATCTTTCTCAAGTTCCAGTCCCAGTCTTTATTTTTATTTTTCTAAAGAACTGACTCTGACCATTTAGCTAAATTAGAATTGTCAATGCCACTAAGCCCCTATCATTTTAAAATAAAGTCTCACAAATCATTCATGTGTTTGTTATTCTATTTTTACTGATATGTTCTATAAAATTTAGGACTATAATCCCAACTAGCCTTAGGAAGTAGGGGTTGTATGTTTCCAAAATACCAAACACTACTGGGCTTTGTAATTTGTGCACAATTATGATTTCTCATTTAATTCCAAATCACAATGTTATGAGCTCATAAAGAAAATTATATGTAAGCATGTGAAACATCTTTTGTTCAGTCTTTAACTACAGGCATGATATTTCTAACCAGGTCAATTTTGCCTGGTATATACTTTCATAGGTTGTCTACATGTCAACTGTAAGGATTGGTAGTATTTTCTAGAGAGTAAGGAGCTTTATAACCATTATTTTGTTTTTTATTTCATAGTTCTGTGAATACTTTTATTTATTATTTATAGGTGAATCTTTATAATATTAAAAACAATTCAAAACAAAATCTCAAAGACAGCTTGCATTTTTTTTTTCATATAAAGTTACATTATATATACACTCAATTTTAACCAATGGTTATTTGGCATATATTGTCGGTAGAGGTATGCCTGTAATATATAGTCATACATGTTAAATGATATTTGATGTGTAAAGTTTTCTATATTAAAGTGACTGTTAATTTTTCAACTCAGACATAAAGGCACTATTACAAGAGACAGGCAAAGATGTATGATATTAATATCATTACTGAGTAAACAGAGTAAGAAGCTATCAGAAACTAGATAATGTTATGTGAACACTCAGTATTAGCAAGAATGTGCCTGACCTTAATTTTTTGCTGAAAATGTAAGTTCTTTCTTCCTTTGGTCTTTCTCAGATATTCACAGAAATGCCTCTTTCCTTATAAAATATTCTTCTTTCTACATTAAAGTGAGCAGAATGTACTCTAATGAAAAAAAAAGCAGGCAGTCCTGCTGAGGACCCAGGCTGCTTATGGAGATAAAACTGAAGAGAAACTTAAGTCATTTAATTAAAATATATATTCAGAAAATATAGGGTTGTTTCAGAAGTACACATATTTTAAAGAACTTTAGGGAGGTTTTATTTTTAATTTTTTTTTCAATAAAATTTAGGGTTACTTCAGAGATCGTCTTTGGAGTGTAGGGATTAGAGAGAGTTTTGAAAAGCCCATGAAGGAAAGCTTTAGTGAAAGAAATACTTGCAGCAAGATATTTTAAGATTTTTTTTCCTATTGTACTCACCAGATGTTTTGGTTATTTTTGTTTTGTTTACTTTTACTATGCATAAAAGTAAAGAGATAAATATTAAATTGACTATGGACTTGACAAGGGCAGTAATTAAAATCACTGGTTTAAAAATGCATGAAAAAGGTATCACTGTCGCCAAGTTAGGACAGTAAAGATCATGGAAAATCAATTCTACACGTACTTAAAGCAAGGTATATTTTATATAAATTCAATGATATTAACCTTCAAAGTTTATATGATAAAGAGAGCAATATGAGATGATGAATGTTAGAAAAAAATAATTGTTTTCATTTCTATAGTGACAGAAAATCTAAAGAGAAGATAATCTGATGTGTATTGGGAAGACTATGCAGAAACTGATATCTAAACTCATTTATTTATTTATGGCTTTGCTGGGTCTTTGTTGCTGCACCTAGGCTTTTTCTAGTTGCGATGTGTAGGCTTCTGCTGTGGTGGCTTCTCTTGTTGTGGAGCATGGGCTCTAGGACATGGGCTTCAGTAGTTGTGGCTGCTGCTGCTGCTAAATCACTTCAGTCATGTCCTACTCTGTGCGACCCCATGGACGGCAGCCCACCAGGCTCCCCTGTCCCTGGGATTCTCCAGGAAAGAACACTGGAGTGGGTTGCCATTTCCTACTCCAATGCATGAAAGTGAAAAGTGAAAGTGAGGTCGCTCAATCATGTCTGACTCTTAGCGACCCCATGGACTATAGCCTACCAGGCTCCTCCATCCATGGGATTTTCCAGGCAAGAGAACTGGAGTAGGGTGCCATTGCCTTCTCTAGTAGTTGTGGCACATGGGCTTAATTACTCTAAGGCATGTGAATGCTCCTGGATCAGGGATCAAACTTGTGAATTTGTGTCCCCTGAATTGTCAGGCAGATTCTTTACCATAGGACCACCAGGGAAGTTCAAAAACTGAATTATAGGAAAGAGAGAGGTAAATATGCAGAGGATTTGCTTAGAAGAAACTGAACTTTAGCAATCTGATAAAGCCTGCAAATACCAGATCTAGAGATTAACTGAACTTTTCCTTGTCCATCTTGAAATAAGTTGTGATTTTTCCAGGAAAGGAGGCAGTGTATGTCACTCATGGGCACTATTTCATGGCCTGACAGCATGGAAATATCCCTTAACTGCTTCATAGAGGTCATCCCATCTGCCAAGGACTAATTAAAACCAGATCTGTACCAGCTATTAAAGTTAGGACTTGGCAATCTTTTTTCACTATGTAGCCCTCTAAATCCATAGTGTTCAGGGGCCCTGACATCCGGTTTAGTGTTTTCTTCTTCAGTTATTACTGATGGAGCTGCAATAGAGTGAGGATGAATGTTATCTTGCCTTTGAATCTTGAAAATTAATTTGTCCTTAAACTGAAGACTTCAAATCCATGAACCAGAAGTGTCAGAAATAAATACACATTTATATATTCTGGTGAGATGATTCAATGCATCAATGCTGTGCATAAACATATAGGATGAATCCTCCAAAGCAACTGACTTCTCAATTTATTTTACATAGTGTTAAACAGAAGAAGGAAAAGAATATTTGCTTTTTAGTAATCCAAGGATTTTAAAAATGTGTTTTGAAATTATAAGCAAAATAACATAAGGAATAAGAAATGGCTTTTATTAAGTATGCTTTTGAAGATAAGACAAATGCATTGTTTTAAAAAATATATGTATATGACATTTGTGTATACACATGCTATCTTTCTCTCTCTCTATATATATATATATATATGTATATATGTATATACATGTATATACTGGATTTGCCTGATGGCTCAGGTGGTCAGGAATCTGCCTTTAATGCAGGAGACACAGGTTCAACCACTGGGTCGTGAAGACTCCCTGGAGGAGGGAATGGCAACCCACTCCATTATTCTTGCCTATGAAATCCCATGGACAGAAGAGCCTGGTGGGCTACAGTACATGGGTGCAAGGAGTTGAACATGACTTAGCGACTGAGCACACACATGTGCACACACACACACGTATATGTATGCGACTGCACTTTGTATTAAACTGTTTAGTATATGATCTCTTCTATGTAATTGTGTGAAACGAAGCCTAACAAACATAGAGGATAAGGAAGGGGCTTTTTCTGATGCCCATGAGAGTTGTGATTAAACTTACACTGAAAATCAAGAAGTTTTTTTTTTTATCTGGGAGCTCTCAAGGAAATCTTTTTCATTACACCAGAGTATCAAATCATAAACCAAATTTATTAAGATTTTTTTTTCTGTACTAAGAACCTGATGTAAATTGCAGTGACCACTGAGGTATCTTTCTCAGTTAACTATTTTTAGTTATAATTTGAAGAATCAAAGTTAACATCTTAAATCATGCCATAGCTTAAATTTGTTTCTATCACCAAGTCATTAATTTTTTCATTCTCTTTCAATTTCTGTTAATATATGGACATAGCTATCAAAATAGAAAAGCAATTTACACTTTACAATAATTATTACATGCTTGAAAAACCTTTATTTCATAAAATATTTTATTACCAATAGATTTCTTAAAATATTATACAATATTTTTGTGTGTGTACCAATATTTTGTGTACAATACACAGTGTACAATGTTTTGTGTATTCATTATCACTAGCATCCATTAAAATGGGATTATGATATCTGATTGAATTACACATTTTACAAGTATTATCCATGGATAATAGTCATTCATTCTCTCAAATATATCTTGAACAGCTCTTAAGTATCAGGCACTGTTCTACATTCAATGGATACAGCAATAAAAACAACAAAGTGCTTATTTTTAATGTGCTTTTTATTACATGGGAGAAGAGGCAGGTAATATGCAAATAAATGGGAAAATGATAGTAATTGGCTTAGAGACAAAGCAGGGGAAATTAGATTAACAATAACCATATGGGCCAAGATTGATATTTTATATGGTGTGGTCAAGAAGAGTCTTTCTGTTTAGGAGACAGAAACCACGTAGTCTTTGAATAGCAAAGGTTCAACTTTAAGATTTATGAACTATTAAAAGGGGGTTAGAGTAACAAGGAATCAGCCACTAGGAAGTAAAGAAAACTCTAAAGAACAAGGATTCTAGATGTAGCATGTGGGGGCTTTCTAGGTGGTGCAGTGGTAAAGAATCCACTTGCTAATGCAGGAAATGCAGGAGACCTGGGTTTGATCCCTGGGTAGGGACGATCCCCTGGAGGAGAAAAAATGGCAATCAACTTCAATATTCTTGCCTGGGAAATCCCATGGACAGAGCAGCTTGGCAGGCTGCAGTCTATGACATGGCAGAGTCAGACAGGATTGAGCAACTGAACACAATTGAGATGTAGCATATAGCAGCCATGCCCCCTAGGGTGAGATGAAGTGCAAAGAGGATTCTTTTACCTTGGCCAGGACTGTGATCCAGTCCTTGTTTGAAAGGGTATGGTGATGGCTCATTGAATGGCAAACAAGTCACATGGTGTCACACCAGTGCAGTTTCCTGGTAATCTGTCCTCTTGAGTGCCAGGGAAAACTTAAGCAGAGGTAGGTTGATCAAGAATCTTCTTCAGCACTACAGTTCGAAAGCAGCAATGGATAGTTTTGAACAGAGAATTAATATGATCAGATATCTCTTGATAAGGATAACTCTGGTTGATTGGTTGAACAGAGAGAATAAAAGTTAAAAGTAGAAAAAGAGACATTGGTTATAAACTGTAGCAGTAATCTAATGAGAGTTAACTGGTTAATTTGTCTAGAACACTAATGGTAGAGATGGTGGGCAGTGGTCAATATTATACCTACATACATATGACATACATACATAAACATACACACACACACACACACATACACACAGTTTAAAGAGAGGGTTACAATGTTGTATAAAAGAGTATGTGTTAAAGAAGACTAAGTTTTGGGTTTAGTAAATGGAAGGATGCAGTTATTTCTAAAGTGAGAAAGGTTGCAGAATGATAATGCTTTGTATGAAAATAAGGTGTCCCCTTTTGGATACTTCATGGTCGAGATGCCTCTTATAATTTTTACTTATATATTTGCATTTTAATTGTAATATCTGTGATTAACAATATTTTATATTTTTAAGTTTTATTTTATATTGGCATATGCTTGACTTGGGCTTCACTGGTGGCTCAGAGGGTAAAGAATCTGCCTATAATATGGGAGGCCTGGGTCCAATACCTATGTTTGGAAGATCCCCTGAAGGAAGGCATGGCAACCCACTCCAGTATTCTTGCCTGGAAAATCCCCATGGAAAGAGGAGCCTGGAGGGCTACAGTCCATGGGGTCACAAAAGTTGGACACAACTGAGCAACTAAGCACAGCACAGCACATACTTGATTTGCAATGTTGTGTTAGTTTTAAGTATACAACAAAAGTTATTCAACTATGCATATGCTTATATCTATTCTTTTTCAAGTTCTTTTTCCACTTAAGTTATTACAGAATATTGAGTAGAGTTCATTGTGCTAAGCAATAGATCCTTGTTGGCTGTCTATTTTATACATGGTAGTGTGTATATCCAAGAGGAAGAAATGGGAACCAACTCTAGTATTCTTGCTCAGAAAATTTCATGGACAGGGAACTTGATGGACTAAAGTTCATGGGGTCGCAAAGAGTCAGGTGTGGCTGAGCATGCACACACGCATTTGTATATATGTTAATCCCATATTCCGAATGTATCCCCAGACCTTCCCCTTTGGTAACCAAAAGGTTGTTTCTAACTCTGTGAGTCTGTTTCTGTTTTCTAAATAAGTTCCTTTATATCATTTTCAGATTCTGCATATAAATAATATCATATATTCGTTTTTCTCTGACTTACTTCACATAGTATTATCAATCTCAAGGATCATCCATTTTGCTGCAAATGATATTATTTCATTTTGTATATGGCTGAGTAATATTTATTGTATATTTGTATCACATCTTCTTTATACATTCATCTGTCAGTAGACATTTAGGTTGTTTGCATATCTTTTATTACAAATAGGGTTGCTGTAAACATGGGGTGCATATATCATTTTGAACCATAGTTTCTTCTGGATATATGCCCATGAGTGGAGCAGTTGGGGTGGTTCACATGGTAGCTTTATTTATTGTTTTGTAAGGTCCCTAAATACTGTTTACCACAGTGGCTGTACCAATTTACATTCCCAACAAGAGTGTATGAGGGTTCCCTTTACTCCACAGCCTCTCCAGCATTTGTTTGTAGACTTTTTGATGACAGCCATTATGGCCAGTGTGAAGTGATATCCGACTGTCATTTTGATTTGCATTTCTCTAATAATCTTTCCATGTGCCTCTTGGCGATCTGTATGTCTTCTTGGAGAAACGTCTATATAGATCTTCTGATCATCTTAAATTTTTTTTAATTTTTATATTGAACTGTATGAGCTGTTTGCAAATTTTGGACATTAATCCCTTGTCAATTGCATTGTTTGAAAATATTTCCTTCTATTCTGTGGGTTGTGTTTTCATTTTGCTTATGGTTTCTTTTTCTGGGCAAAAACTTTTGAGTTTAATTAGGCCTCATTTGGTTTTGTTTGTTTTTATTTCTATTACTTTAGGAGATGGATCAAAAATTTATTACTTGATTATTGTGCTTTTATTTCACTTGTCTCTAAGCATTTCTTTTAATTTCTTCCTTGATTTCTTCAGTGATCCATTGATTGTGTAGTATATTGTTTATTCTCCACTTTTTTTTTTTTTTTTTTTACAGTTTAGTTGTTTTTGTAGCTGATTTCTAATAGCATGGTCAAAAAAGATGCTTGATAGGGTTTTTATTTTCTTAAATTGACTGAAGCTCGCTTTCATCCCAGCATGTGATCAATCGTGGAGAATATACCATGTGCACTTGAGAAGAATGTATATTCTGTTGCTTTTAGATGAAGTGAACTACAAATATAAATTAAGTTCACCTGGTCTAATTATAATTTAAGGCCTTACTATGTTTCCGTAGTGATTTTCTCTCTGAATCATCTGTCTGCTGATGAGAATGGGATTTTAAAGTCTCCAACTATTATTATGTTGCTATTGATTTTTTTTTCTCTTATGGCTGTTCACATTTGCTTTATGTAATATACTGAGGTGGTCTCAATGTTGCTTGCATATATATTTGCAATTGTTATATCTTCTTCTAGGATTGATCCTTTCTTCATTATGTGCTGTCCTTCTTTGTCTCTTGTAACAGTCTTTAAGGTCTATTTTATCGAATATGAGTATTTCTACAAAAGTTTTCTTTTGATTTCCATTTGTATGGAATACCTTTCTCCAACCCCTCATTTTCAGTCTGGTGTGTCACTGGGTCTGAGGTGGGTCTTTTGTGGACAGCATATATATAGATCTTATTTATGTATCCTTTCAGCCAGCCTATGTATTTTGGTTGGAGTACTAAATCTACTTATCTTTAAACTAATTATGGATATGTATGTCCTTATTGCCATTTTGTTAATTGTTTTGGATTTGTTTCTGGAGGCTTTTTTTCCTCTAATTTTTTTTTTCCCTTTTGTTTCCTTGTGATTTGATGACTAAATTTAGTGTTGTGTTTGGATTCTTTTTCCTTTGTTGTGTGTGTATCTATTATAGATTTTTGGTTTTTGGTTACCATGAGGTTTTGATATATCAGTCTATATATTAAAAAAATGCTGGCCTTTTACTTTCAAAAGTATTTTCAATATCGTGTATTTGTCCCCTCTTCTCATGATTGCTGGTTTTGATATCATATTTGTGTGTGGATTATTTCCTACCTTTGCTGTATCTCTGCCTTTATCAGTGAGCTTTTAGTTTTAGGTATACAGTAAAGTGATTGTTATACATGAATATATACTTGTTTAAGTTATTACAAGATGCTGAACATAGTTCCTTCTACTATATAGTAAGTCATTGTTTGTTTCTATGTTATATATAATTGTGTGCATACTTTAATCCCAAACTCCTAATTTATCCCTCTGCCCATTTAGTGACTGTGTTTGTTTTCTATGTCTGTGAATCTATTGTTGTTTTGTAAATAAGTTCAAATATATACATATCTATATATTCTACATATAAGTGGTATCATATGATATTTGTCTGACTTCACTTAGCATCATAAGCTATGGATCCATCCATGTTGCTTCTTTTTTATAGCTGAGTAATATCCCTCCATGTGTGTGCACTACATTTTTGTCTGTTCCTCTGTTGACGGACACTTTAGGTTGCTTTCATATCTTGGCTGTGGTAAATAATGCTGCTATATAGGGGGTACATATATCTTTTTGAATTAAAGTTTTCTCTGGATATATGCCCAGAAGTGAGATCTCTGGATCATATGACAACTCTATTTTTAGTTTGAGGAGTCTCTAAACTCTTTTCCATAGTGGTTGTACCAGTTTACATTCATCCCAACAGTGTAGGAGAAACCCTACCCTCTTCTTACGCTACCCTACCCTCCCTTTTCTCCTCACTGATTATTTGTAGACTTTTTGATGATAGCCATTCTGACAAGGTGAGCTGATACCTCATTGTAGTTTTGAGTTTCATTTCTCTAGTAATTTAGCAATGTTAAATGAGATGCCTCATTTAGATCTAAGTGGAGACAAGCAGGAACATGCCCATATGTTGACAGGGAGTTCCTAAGAGAAGCATGGATTAAAGATAAATATTTGAGACCCATGGGCATCCGATGGTATTTTAAACTGTCCAAATGTATAGAATCATATATAATAGAAGTATAGCTACAGAAATCAGACTGAATTCCCTCAGAGAGGTAAGGAAAATTCAATAAAAAATAGTAAGAAATAGCATTAAATTAAGAGGGAAAAATCAAACCAAGATGGAGACTAATGAGGAAGATATTGTGAGATGGCCTAAGTGACCAACTGTGATAAAAGATTCTGATAAGTCTAGTAAGATACATTCTGATGAATGATCATTGAATTTAGTAATATTATGATCACAGATAATCCTTAAAATATTATAGTGGTGAACATGAGGGAGGTAAATTTAAGGTATATTTCAGAGGGAAGAATATTTTGAGGATGGTAATTTAGCCACTGTCTAATTGTAATTAGGGAGAGTAGTTCTCAATTATAAGGATGGGACAGGGTAGATAAAGTAGGTAAATAAAAGAAAAAGGATTACAGTGAAAGTGGAAAAAAGAAGTTAAAAATGGTTGAGTCAATAGAATGGTGGAATACCAGTGCCTTCAAGTAATTTTTGAGGTAAGAAGAAGAGATACTAGAAATCAATATTACAGAGAATGTACAGTTATGGATAATAACAAAATTTCATGTATGTCCAGAAAGTGTTGGCTAAGTCAGACAGAAGACATAATTATTGGATAAGAGTACATAAAGAAATAAGTGCATATGTTGATAAACTCATCAGGTTATTGCAACCATCAAAAATTACGAAAACAACATGCTTTTAGATCTGGAGTATAGATTGCTCAAGTAATACGTTGTTGACTATGTTTGACATATAATTGTATTAGAGGATAGTTGTATAATTAATATTATGAATTATAGATTTCTTTAGAGGTGAAGAATGAGAATTTACCTTTTAAAATATGTTTTTATTTATTTACTTTTGTCTGCACTTGGTCTTCATTGCTGTTCATGTGCTTTCTCTAGTTGTGTGTGGGGGCTTTTCCTTGCAGTGGATTCTCTTGTAGAGCATGAGCTCTAGGGCACTCAGGATTCATTGGTTTTGACATGCCAACTCTCAGGGCTCCATAGTTGTGGCACACAGGCTTAGATGTCCCATGGCAAGTGGAATCTCCCTGGACCAGGGATAAAACCCATGTCCTCTGCATTGGCGGGTAGATTCTTTACCACTGAACCACAAAGGAAGTCCTTAGCTTCTTAATATGTACCTCAAATGATTATATGTAAACCAATAGCCTTCTAGTGTACATACTTGTATAACAATTGCTGAATTCTTTTAAATCAATCAACAAAATTTGGGGATTGATGTGGCTTAAAGCCAAATCTATTTAATATCAGATGTACAGATATAGCTAAGAACAGTGAAGTTCTTTGATTTTGTTGTTGTTGTTACATAGAATTTTTCATTTGTTACAGCTTCTCCAGAAAATTAAAACCCATCAAAGTGCTTAGTGAAAATGGAAACAAGGAAGAAGGATTCTGTGCCAAATTTTCTGCCTAAAATTATCCTTGGGTGTGCATTTCCAAGTCTTTCCTTTTGACTTTCACATTTTTGATTTTATAGAATAGTTTTCCAATTAAAATTTTAAATTTACACTCAAAGTCTTAAGTCCGAAATACATTATTTTGGCCATTAACTTAGATACATGAGAAGAATTATGTAATGGCAGAAAAGGTAACTCAAAACTCTAATACATGTAAAGTCCTTTTAAGAATGTAAATGAAACATTCTTATTATTACAGAACTCCCATTTTCATAATGTTGAAGTTAATATATTTATCCTTCATGAGAAATAATATAAATCATATTAGCTACCAAATGATGAAAAATGTGCAAAGCACTGATCAGCCAAGCACTGGCATGTGTTACCTTCTTTAATCTGAGTAATTGTGAGATAATGGGGCCAGGCTATCTGAATTGGAATCGCCTGTATTACTGACTATATCACATTATACAGTTTCCTCTATTTGCTTTAGTTTTGTCACCTATACAATGGAAATGTTCATTGTCTTCTATCTCATTGACCTGTTATGAAGAAAGTTAAAACATTTAGATTGCTAGTAATTTAACAATACATTAAAATGTTATTTTATTGGTATTAATTTTCACAACAAATTAGCCAGTTGGGTATTTATTTTCTCCTTTGAAAGTGTGCAGCAGAGGAACTAAATTTACTTGGTATTAAACAGATTTACACACTCCCACATAACTAAGTGAGAGAATCAAGATTCAGCTTTGAATTCTGCCTGACTCTGTATCTGTTCTTTTTGCTGCAACACCTCATGCACATTGTCTTGCAATATAATTTCATCAGCTTAAAGCTCAGGTCTGAAAAACAAAATTGTCATATTCTGTTTAGGTGATGATAAGTACATGAAGAAAATTCTAGAAAATTTGAAAAAATTAGGAAATACAAATATAGATATTTCAATGTGTGGTATTTGAGAACAGATGGTACATATATGTTATTAAGTTTTAAACACTGTATAGTGTTATTGAAGTTACTGGGGAAAATATGCCAGGTTAATATTTGATTTATAAGATGTAAGGAGGGGAAGAGGTCTTAATAAGTAAATGAGTAAAAAAAATGAACTCTTGAACACTCAATTTTTGAACAGGTTTTGAGGACATATCATTTAGGAGGAATTTATGAAGCTGCATTTCACAATGGAGCTTACATTTAGATTCCAAAGATAACATTTTGTCAATAACACTTGAAGATATCAATGTTTATCTAAATTCAGGAAGTGTTATTGTTTTTAAAATAAGAAATTTTAATATTAATTTACTTCACTCTGTATAATAGGCCCTAGTTTCATCCACCTAATTAGAACTGATTCAGAAATATGTGAATAAATTAAATAAATTTGAAAATAGTCCTCTGGGAAAATATTTATTAACTCTATGTAACAGAACTCTATGTATGTAACTCTATGTACATGTTACTCTATGTAACCTGCAATCGATGATAAGAAAACTAGCAAGAAGAATATGAAAGAATCAGAAATAGAAGACAATAATTTAAATTTAGCATGTAAGATGATTGTTCCTTTTTATTAACAACAAAGTAACAACCCCCAACAAATTATAATGCCTAATTTAAATTGTATATAGTAATATACAATACAAACTATAAGAGCAACCTCATGAAAAATCATTAATATTTCTAATTTATTAGTTAAAGGATCTAAGTGAAAATTGGAGAGTGCATTACCATTACCTTCTCTCATTGACTTCTAAAAAAGATAGCACTTTTTCTCCTGGTTTTGGTTTTGAACAAGTTGTAATTATTTCAATTACAATAAACTAGGTATTTTGATATTAAATTATTTATGTACTATAATATATAATCATGATAAGCATGTTATTTAATACTATCATTATGGTGGTAATGGTTTAGTCACTCAGTCATGTTTGACTGATGTGACCCCATGGACTGCAGACTGCCAGGCTCCTCTGTCCTGCCACTTCCCTGACAAGAATACTGGAGTGGGTTATCATTTCCTTCTCCAGGGGATCTTCCCAACTCAGGTATCAAACCCATGTCTTCTGCACTGCAGGCAGATTATTTACCAACTGAGCCACTAGGGGAGCCCATACTCTTATTATACTCACTATTAATACTCAGTATTCTTATTTGTAATTTAATGTTAACAAAAGACTACAATGTCTTGTTGGAAAGCCAACCTTTGAACTTAAGCTATTATAAAAGTGTCATTATTGATTTCTCCTGGTTCTCCCTCTAATAAGAGAAAGTGATACATACAGAGCCTATATTTTAGATTTTTGTTCCTGACAAGATGGGAGATTAGATAGCGTTGAAGGTCTCTCCATTAAATTACAGTTCAAATTTTCATCAAATAAAATGTCTCACTACTGGGAATTTACAAAGCACATTTACAAACTTTTTCCCATTTTAGGGGACAAACAGAATTAAAAGCAATTTTCATGATTTGCATCTCCATATCCACAAGTAATTCTCAATACACTTAGGTGAGCTGCTAATACTCAGTGATAATGTGCCACTCTCCAGAATTAATACTGACTCTCTTGTGCAAATCTCTTTATATGTGATTCAGGGAAGTGTAATTAGCACATTAATTTATTATGCAGATAAATGCTAAAACCTTTAAAAACCATCTAAATGCTAAAACCTTTTTAAATTCAACTCATTCTATCTGACTTTTAAATCAGAAGAGACATATGGCTCTAAAAGTATGTTAAACACCATAAAATCAGAACTCTACAGAATGAGAAGCATTTTATTTTAGAATCATTTAAACTCTTTTGAAAACATCTCACTGTCTATTATGAATGAAAAATGATGTTAAGATTAAAATTATTTTGATCAACTATAATTTTATCAAAACATGAAAGTGATTAATAAATTAGACATAACTATTCACACTCAAACATGTTCAGAATTAAGGCTTGAAAATATCTACTGGGAAGTGTCACAGTATTAACCACTGTTCTTACCTCCTGGTCCAATCTGTACCACAGGTGCCGAGTCCATGCTGTGTTAGCTTAGCACTGGTCCCACCCCAGTTTCAAAGACAGCTCTGAAGATGCCTGGTATTAAGTTAAGCTTGGGACATATCTGACTTACAATGAGGTATCTGAGTGTTCACCAGTGTTTTTCTAAATTATAGATGTTAAAGAAACTACTATTATGACCTCAGTTTAAACAATTTGCTGTTCACTAGCTCAATTGTATCTGACACTTTGCAACCCCAGGGACTGCAGCACACCAAGATTCCCTGTCCTTCATCATCTCCCAGTTTGCTCAAACTCAATCCCATTGAGTCAGTGATGCCATCTATTTTATTCTCTGTCATCCTCTTCTACTGCCATCAGTATTTCCAGCATCAGGGTCTTTTCTAATGAGTCAGTTCTTCTGCACATCAGGTGGCCAAAGTTTTGGAGCTTCAGTTTCAGCATCAGCCCTTCTGATGAGTATTCAGAAGGACTGATTGGTTTCCTTTCGGAAAAACAGGTTTGGTCTCCTTGCGGTCCAAGGGACTCTCAAAAGTCTTCTCCAACACCACAGTTCAAAGCATCCTTTGGTGTTCAGTCTTCTTTATTGTCCACCTCTCACATCTCACATACACGACCACTGGAAAAACCATAGCTTTGACTATACAAACATTTGTTGACAAAGTAATATTTTTACTTTTTAATATGCTGTCTAGGGTTTTCACAGCTTTTCTTCCAAGGAGCAATTTCAATTTCATGGCTGCAATCACCATCTGCAGTGATTTTTGAGCCCAAGAAGATAAACTCTGTCACTGTTTCCATTGCTTCCCCCTCTATTTGCCATGAAGTGATGGGACTGGATGCCATGATCTTTGTTTTTTGAACGTTGGGCTTTAAGCTAGTTTTTTCACTCTCCTCTTTCACTTTCAAGAGACTCTTTAGTCCCTCTTTGTTTTCTGCCATAATGGTGGTGTCATCTGTATATTTGAGGTTATAGGTATTTCTCCTGGCAATCTTGATTCCAGCTTGTGCTTCTTCCAGCCCAGCGTTTCTCATGATGTACTCTGCATATAAGTTAAATAATCAGGGTGGCAATATACAGCTTCGATGCACTGCTCTCCCAGTTTGGAACAAGTCCATTGTTCCATTTCTGGTTCTAACTGTTGCTTCTTGACCTGCATACAGATTTCTCAGGAGGCAGGTAGGGTTGTCTGGCATTCCCATCTCTTAAAGAATTTTCCAAAGTTTCTTGTGATCCACACAATCAAAAGTTTTAGTGTAGTCATTAAAGCAGAAGTAGTTTTTTTTTTTTTTTTTTCCTGGAATTCTCTTGCTTTTTTCTATGATCCAGCAGATATTGGCAATTTGATATCTGGTTCCTTTGCCTTTTCTAAATCCAGCTTGGACATATGGAAGTTCTTGGTTTACATACTGTTGAAGCCTAGCTTGGAGAATTTTGAGCATTACTTTGCTAGCGTGTGACATGAGTACAATTATGCAGTAGTTTAAGGATTCTTTGACTTTACCTTTCTTCTGGATTGCAATGAAAACTGATCTTTTCCAGTCCTGTGGCCACGGCTGAGTTCTCCAAATTTGCTGGCATATTGAGTGCAGCACTTCCACAGCATCATTTTTTAGAATTTGAAATAGCTCAGCTGGAATTTCATCATCACCACTAGCTTTATTGCTAATGATGCTTCCTAAGGCCCACATGATTTTGCACTCCAAGATGTCTGCCTCTAGGTGTGATCACACCATCATGGTTATCTTGTCATCGAGATATTTTTGTATAGTTCTGTGTATTCTTGCCACCTCTTTTTAATAGCTTCTGCTTCCATACTGCTTCTGTCCTTTATTGTGCCCACCTTAGCATGAAATGTTCCCTTCATATCTCTAATTTTTTGAAGTTATAGCTAGTCTTTCCCATTCTATTGTTTTCTTCTTTTTCTTTGGCAGTGTTCACTTAGGAAGGCTTTTTACCTCTCCTTTCTAATCTTTGGAACTTTGCATTCAGATGTGTATATCTTTCCTTTTCTTCTTTGCCTTTCACTTCTCATCTTTTCTCAGCTATGTGTAAGGCCTCCTCTGACAACCATTTTGCCATTTTGCAGTTTTTATGATCACTCTCTCGTATATAGTGTTAGAAACCTCCTTCTATAGTTTTTAGGCAATCTATAAAATCTAACCCCTTAAATCTATTCATCACTTCCGCTGTATGATTGTAAAGGATTTGGTTTTGATCATACCTGAAAGGCCTAGCAGTTTTCCCTACTGTCTTTAATTATTGTGGCTGCCTTTATTTAGGGAAATTTTTCCAGTAGCTAAGGGGACTTTGTTTTGGTTTTGATTGGGCTCCACTTGGAATTCCTTCCTCAACAGAGAAAACTAAGAATGTATTTCTGTGGAGCAAGATAGTGAATGTGGGAGGGGGGATTCCTGAATGTTCAACAGATGGAAAATGACCAAGAGGAAACATCATATCTAAGGAGGAAACCTGTCTCAAATTGACCTAAAAAGAGTCTTATTGGGGATAAGCCAGGGTGATCAGACATCACCTGTGTAGACTGGGGAAAAAAAAAAAAAAAAAGCACAATCTAAAAATTGAGTTATGTTTTTATTTGAGAGACAAAATGCAAGACTTAACCCTGGAAGATAGCCTCTGAGTGAGCTCTGTGGGACTGCTCTAAAGAAGTAAGTGGGGGTAGAAAACATAGGGATTTTTGCAACAAAACTAGGTAATCAGAACATTAAAAGTTACTGTTGAAACCAGACATCTCAAGTTAATGAATTTAGCATTTTTTAATGTATGGGAAGGTGCAAGTGTCTAGGCTCAGTGAAATCATCTCTTTGATATGCACCTCACCTATGAAGGGCCAGTATCCCTTTTGTTCTCATCCTGAGTAGGTAAGGGTGGTTGTTGTATTTGAGGGCTTGGCAGTGGGCAGCCCATTTCTCTTCATCCAAGATTCCCTCAGGGCAGCTGTAGTGACTGATGGCTTGATGGATGCATCATTCTTTGTTTGCTGATAATGGCTTTCAACAGTTTTTCCTCCCCACCTAGAGGATGGTTGGGGATGAACAGATGTCAGGGGTAGTTAAACATTGATGGTGGGGTATTCTGGCAAACCTGACTCAGTTGGAATCTTGATAAAACTGGCTCCTAAAGACAAGTCCAAGGATGAGTCCTATTCAAAAGAGAATCCTGACCAGAGTTTGGTTAATGAGAGATTCTTGACAGAAAGGTAAAGATTAATTTCATTCTGAGCCATTATCTCCCCAGAAATGCAGTTTCTAATGATGCTATCTCCTAAAATGTCAATAATTTGGACTATGATGAAATATGTAATGTAAATTAATCACTATATTCTTCAATCTGGCAGAAAAATAATAGTTGTTCATTCGTTTTATCATGCAACTCTTCTTCACCCATTACAAGCATTTTGCAGAGTTGGAATCAGCAAATAGGACTGCATTATCCTTCCAAGATACCATTTCACTTACCTGAATATTGATATCCACAGGGTGGGGGGGACCAATACTTGTTATCACTGAGTATGAACTATTAAGTATAACTCAGGTCAACAAAGATTAAGATGCACACACACACATTGAAATAACTTAATGTATGAATATCACAAGATTTAGCCTTAACCACATTCAAAAAATAGTTACTTGTAGTATGCCTATGAGAGACAAACTGTCAATGATCCTTGGTATTGTAGAAACTATACCCCATTGAAGGAAATGAGGGAAGGGGGAGAGAGAAAGCAAGGAGAAAGAGGGGAGAGAGAGACAGAGAAGACAGCATGAAAAACAGAAAGAGTGAGAAAGAGACAGAGCAACAGAGAAAGACACAGTGAGAGAAAGGGAGACATAGAAAAAGAGGAGAGCAAGAAAGATAGAAGAGACAAAGAGAAACAAGAAGAGATAATGGAGAGAGAAAGAGAAACAGGGAGCAGGAAAGAAGCAGAAGAGAGACAAATGGGCAGAGAGAAATAGAGACAGTGAGCAGAGGAGAGCCATTCAGAGAGAGGGCCTGAGATACACAGAATGGGAGAGAGACAGAGTGACAAAGAGAGAGGCATAGGGAGGAGAGAGAGAGACAGAGCCAGAAAGGGAGGAGGAGAGAGAGAAAGAAAGAAAAAAAATAGTGAAAAACAAACAGACAGATAGATAGAGAGAAGGAGGGCTACAGAGGGAAACAGACAGAGGGACGAAGTGAAGTAGCAAGAGAGAGACATACAGAGAAGTAGCAAGAGAAACAGAGAGGCAGATGGGCAAAGACAGAGAAAGAGATGAAGGGGGAGAGAGATGACAGAGAATAAGAAAGACAGAAGGAGACAAAGTGACAGAGGGGAGTGAAAGACAGAGAGAGAGAAGGTGAGATACAGCGAGAAAGAGTAACAGAGTGGGGGACAGAGAGAAAAGCAGACAGAGAGAGAGAGGAGAGAGACACACAGGGAGAAAAACAGGGAAAGACACTTAGAAAATGACAGAGAAAGAAACAGTGGGACAGAGACAGAGAGACATACAGAGAAACAGAGAGAAAGACATCAATGGAAAGAGAGCCGAGAAGAAGAGGGAAAGAGAGACGTGAGAGCGACAGAGAGAGAAGCATAGAGAGAAAGATAGACAGAATCAGTTACAGAGACACAGAGACAGACAAGAGAGGCAGAGATTAAGAGACAGAAAGAGAGAGAGGAGAGACAGAAAGAGAAAGAGGGAGTGAGGGACAGAGAGAGAGAGAGAGAGCAGAGTCAGACAGATGAAGAGAGAGATGGGGAAAGAAAGAGAGAGAGAGACAAAGAGGGAAGGAGAGAGCGGAGAGAGGGGAAGAGGCAGGGAACAGAGAGCAGCAGAGAAAGCTGCAGAGAGACGACGAATGAGATAAAGAGCTGGAGTTGGCAGAGACAAAGAGACGTAGGGACACAGACTTAAATAGAAGGAGAGGGAGGAGAGACAGAGACAGAAGCAAAGAGAGAACGGAGAGAAAAAGGGAAAGAGGAGAGAAAGCGAGACACAGAGACAGTCAGAGAGAGCTGACAGAAAAAGAGGAACCAACAGGTGAGATGACAGAGAGAGAGGGAGAGAAGAGAGGAGACCGAAGAGATAAAGAAGTGCAGAGAGAAGCAGACAGTGAGTTGAGAAGAGAAATTAGTATGAAGATGGAAAGAGAAAGAGGGAGACAGAGAGGAAGAGAAAGAAAGGAAGAAAGAGGCCTGGTAGCTTCAGGACATGCTATCTCAAAATATGACACCATGCCAATTGAGTATTTGAGCTCTTTTTTTCATTGAAGTATGACTGGTTTACAATGTGGTGTTAGTTTCTGCCCCACAGCAATGTGATTCAGTCATAATTTTATATTTATACATCTACATATATATATATCCCCTCCTTCTTGATCCTCTCTCCCCTCCCCCATCCCACTCATCTTGGTCACCATAGAGCACCGAGTTGAGCTCGCTGTGTTGTACAGTAGGTTCCCGCTAGCTAGCTATTTTACACTTGGTCATCAGTTCAGTTCAGTCGCTCAGTGGTGTCCGACTCTTCGACCCCATGAATCGCAGCACGCCAGGCCTCCCTGTCCATCACCAACTCCCGGAGTTCACTCAGACTCGCATCCATCGAGTCAGTGATGTCATCCAGCCATCTCATCCTCGGTCGTCCCCTTCTCCTCCTGCTCCCAATCCCTCCCAGCATCAAAATCTTTTCCAATGAGTCAACTTTCCCATGAGGTGGCCAAAGTACTGGAGTTTCAGCTTTAGCATCATTCCTTCCGAAGAAATCCCAGGACTGATCTCCTTCAGAATGGACTGGTTGGATCTCCTTGCAGTCCAAGGGACTCTCAAGAGTCTTTTCTAACACCACAGTTCAAAAGCATCAATTCTTCGGTGCTCAGCCTTCTTCACAGTCCAACTCTCACATCCATACATGACTGCTGGAAAAACCATAGCCTTGACTAGACGGACCTTAGTTGGCAAAGTAATGTCTCTGCTTTTGAATATGCTATCTAGGTTGATCATAGCTTTCCTTCCAAGGAGTAAACGTCTTTTAATTTCATGGCTGCAGTCACCATCTGCAGTGATTTTGCTGCTACTGCTAAGTCACTTCAGTCATGTCTGACTCTGTGAGACCCCATAGATGGCAGCCCACCAGGCTCTGCCATCCCTGGGATTCTCCAGGCAAGAACACTGGAGTGGGTCGCCATTTCCTTCTCCATTGCGCGAAAGTGAAAAGTGAAAATGAAGTTGCTCAGTCCCATCGGACTCATAGCGACCCCATGGACTAAAGCCTACCAGGCTTCTCCATCCATGGGATTTTCTAGGCAAGAGTGCTGGAGTGGCTTGCCATTGCCTTCTCCGATTTTTAGAGCCCCAAAAAATAAAGTCTGACACTGTTTCCACTGTTTCCCCATCTATTTCCCACGAAGTGAGGGGACCAGATGCCATGATCTTCATTTTCTGAATGTTGAGCTTTAAGCCAACTTTTTTGCTCTCCTCTTTCACTTTCATCAAGAGGCTTTTTAGTTCCTCTTCACTTTCTGCCATAAGAGTAGTGTCATCTGCATATCTGAGGTTATTGATATTTCTCCCTGCAATCTTGATTCCAGCTTGTGTTTCTTCCAGTCCAGCGTTTCTCATGATGTACCCTGCATATAAGTTAAATAAGCAGGGTGACAATATACAGCCTTGACGTACTCCTTTTCCTGTTTGAAATCAGTCTGTTGTTCCATGTCCAGTTCTAACTGTTGCTTCCTGATCTGCATACAGATTTCTTAAGAGGCAGGTCAGGCAGTCTGGTATTCCCAACTCTCTCAGAATTTTCCACAGTTTATTGTGATCCACACAGTCAAAGGCTTTGCATATATATGTATATATGTCAATGCTGCTCTAAGCAACAGAGTATTTTAAGTGGAAGCAGTTTGAGAGAAGAGCAGGATGGTGACTCAGCACTCCCCTCCCCCTCCTTCCCCGAAGGGCAAAAATGTTAGTTGCTCAGTCATGTCTGACTCTCTGTGACCCCATGGACTGTAGCCCTCCAGGCCCCTCTGTCCATTGGATTTCCAGATAAGAATACTAGAGTGGGTTGCCACTGCCTTCTCCAGGGGATCTTCCCCACCCAGGGATTGAGTCTGGGTCTCCTGCATTGCAGGGAGATTGTTTACCATCTGAGCCACCAGGAAAGCAGGCCATAAACACTCTTAAAAGAGGTGCCCTCCCTAGATCCAGACCCCTACCCAAAAAGTCCTTTTCTTCAAAGACAAAGGGACTCTAAGAAGAATTCTAACAAAGAGCTCAGCTCTGTGGTGATCTAGACAGATAGGACTGAGTTCCCTTGTTTCCTGCAATTACCTCATAGTCTGATTTATCCTGTCTCCATTAATCCATCAAACCTGTAGATCTGTTTATTCAGGTTTTTGCTTCCTTATGTTTGCTTCCGTGTCACAGGAAAATTATATTAAATATATTTCTATACTTTTTTTCTTTTATTAATCTGTTTTTCTCACTTTTAATTTTCAGACCCAGCCAAGGACTTTATGAAGTCAGGAAAATCCTTCTCCCCTGAAAACCAGGGCAAAAGTTTTTCTTCTGTTGTTGCATAAACATGATATGAGATGGATACATGACACTAATAAAATAACCACAGACTTAATTTTTGGTAAAAACAGGGTGCTTTCCACAGATTGTAGTAAACTGTCTTTTCTTCCTAGTACATTTATCTTGTTCTTGTTGTAGTTGTTCTATCTGATTGAGGTTGGTGGCCATTATTAATGGAGAATTTATTGACATTACCATTGTGGCTTTTGCAAAGAAGCTTTCCTATTTCTTTCAGTTTTGCTACTCTATTTTTCTTAAATTTTCAATTCTATTGGTTTCAAGTTATTTATGACACATTTATAGCTTTTTATTTTCAATATATAATAAGCAAAAAAATAAATGTCTAAAGCTATTTATTTGTAAGTTCTAGGTTATTTCTTTGAACTACTTGACAAAGCTGGGCTTTTTTTTTTTTTTTTTCTTTTCTTTCCTTTCTAGAATTGCTTTTCAGTTTCATTTAAAAATATATTTGTTTGGTTTTTAATTTTATCAGTTTACTAGATCATATATTTAGTTCATTCCTTTAGGTTTACTTTTTTTTCTCTTTGGTTGAAAGTTCAGTACATTGCTTTCCAATCATTTTCTTTTCTTAACTAATTATGTTATAAATTTCTAAGACGGTCTTAAATTACCTAGGGAATACAATATTGTTAAAATCAATGTTTTTTAAATGGTGCATTTTCATTACTTTTATCAAAATAATATGAGATTCCATGTTATACTCCTCTGAAAGCTTTTACATTCAATTCTATCATATTTTGCCACCAAGTTAATAATGTGACATAATTGAAATAACGTGTTTTTAATTTGTTTTCTACCAATCAGTCTCCAACATTTCTCTAGTATTTATTGTTTCTGATTATGAAAATGCACTGTATCTTATGTGAAAATGTAGTTTTGCACTATATCTTCCTATACTTCATGAAGAAAGCTTACATGTTTTGGCATGTATTTTCATATCATAAGTGACAATTACAGTTATCACCTTAAATAGGTCTGTGTATGTATGTTTATTTTGACTGCACTTACTTTGTATTAGAATTATAATTTACTCATTTCTTACAAACATGATAATCCTTTTTATCTAATACATGCATAGTAAAAAAAACCTGAATATGTGAACCACACTAATGATACTTTCATTTTCTTCAAACAGGAAGTTTGCTAATTTGCTATTATGTAGGAAATTACCTTTTATTTATGAACTAATAGCATTTTTTCAATTTACTTTCAACAATCCACCCCCCAAATTTAAGACAATTGGTTTTGTCAATTTGAACTGTTTACCACTTGTCCATATCCACTTCCTCAAATCTATGTTCTTCCGTGAAAAGATTTTTTTTTTCTACATTCTACACAACCTCAGTTCATTTAAGTACATGAGTATTATTCATTCATCAAACATGTCCCTCCTTCTAGAATTGTGCTTTGAGAAGCAACGTTTCAAAGTTGGTTCATAGGCTGTGTTCCAGGACTCCTTTTCAGTTTAATATAAGTATAGTTGAAGTCAGCTTGTAAGCAAAAAAAGCAATTTCCAAACTAAACATATATGCAAAACGTCAATCCTTGCCACATATAGAGACACATTTTAAAAATGATTCCCTCAATATAAATTGGTGCAGCCACTATGCAAAATAGTGTGGAGGTTCCTTACAAAACTAAAAAGAGAGTTCCTGTATGATACTGCAATCCGACTCCTGGGAATAAATCCAGAAAAAACTTTAATTTGAAAAAATGCATGCACTCAAATATTCATAGCAACACTGTTTACAATAGGCCAGACACGGAAGCCACCTAACTATCCATCAACATATGAATAGATAAAGAAGATGTTGTACAAATATACACAATCGGTTGTTACCCATCCATAACAAAGAATAAAATAATCCCATTTGCAGCAATATGGATGGATCTAGAGATTATCATACTAAGTGAAGTAAGTCAGATAAAGACAGATATCATATGATATCACTTATATGTGGGATCTAAAATATGATATGAATACATTTATTTACAAAATAGGAATAGACTCATAGAGATAGAAAACACAATTATGTTTACCATAGGGGATAGTAGGGGAAGGGATAAACTAGAAATTTGGGGTTAACAGATATTAATATAAACTACTATATATGAAATAGATAATGAACAAGGACCTTTTATATATCACAGGGAACTAAATTTAATGTCTTATAATAGCCTATAATAAAGAATGTAAAAAGAAAAAAATATATATATGCATAAATGTATGTGTACGTATATACACATAGATATAAAGCTGAATCACTTACTGGAAACTAAAAACTAAAATAACAGTGTAAATTAACTATACTTCAATCTTAAAAATTCCCTTCAAAGGAAAAGAGTAAAAGACTTTCATAAATTATGGTACATCAAATTTACAACACTATTTTTTCTTCTACACTTTACCTTTTTTTAACTGTCATTAAATTTGTTTCTTCAATAATTTCTACTTTATTCAGATATAACAAAAGAAAGAAGCTATGTCACTGAAAGCAATATTAACAGGAGGTTTAATGATACACGTCTGTCTATGTTCATGCTCAGTTGCTAACTTGTGTCTAGCTCTCTGTGAACCCCATGAACTGCAGCATGCCAGGCTCCTCTGGCCATGGGATTTCCCCGGCAAGAATACTGGAATGGGTAGCCATTTCCGCCTGCAAAGGATCTTCCTGACACAGGGATTGAGCCTATATTTCCTGCATTGTGAGTGGATTCTTTACCATTGCACTGAGCCACCTGGGAAGCCCCATTAAGAAAACATGTCATTAGGTAAATAATACAGAGTGATACTGAAGCTTTAAAACTTAAGCCTTGCTTGCCCTTGTGGAAAGAGATACTTAAAAGGATGTGCTGATTTTCTTTCCCAACATTAAAGGAATTTGCTTTTATTAATTCCATCCCTCTTTCAACCTAAACCTTGTAATCTCCTTTTGTAACTACCCTGTGGACTCATTGAAGTGTTTTCTAGCCAACAGTTATTACATTTATTTGGAAGAATCTTTTTCTGCTTCATTGGCTTCTAGGAAAATATAATGACATTTTCCAAAGACATTTCTCCAAAGAAAACATACAGATGCCCAACAGGTACATGAAAAGACGCTCAACAATATTAATTATTAGAGAAATGCAAACCAAAACTACAATGAGTTATCACCTCACACTCGTCAGAATGCCCATCATCAAAAACTCTACAAACAATAAATGTTGGAGAAGATGTGGAGAAAAGGAAACCATCCTACACTGTTGGTGAGAATGTAAATTGGTATAATTACTATCGAGAACACGATGGGGGTTCCTTTAAAAAAATAAAATTAGAGCTACCATATGATTCAGCAATTGCAATCCTGGTTATATATCTAGAGGACTTTCTAATTCTAAAAGATACATGCACCACAATTTTCACAAAATTTTCACAATTTTCACAATAGCCAAGACATGAAAGCAACCTAAAAGTAAATGTGATAAATTCATGGATTGGAAATTGTTGAAAAAGACTGAGAGGGATTTGTAATGGCTCCTGGAATACTGGAGTAAAGAGTTGGGTAGATTGTTTTGCTTCAGCTGCAGAAAAATTGTGGCAAGGAGCAAGTTATGGGGTGGAAAATCATCATGCACTTCACATTAGCAATAAATGGAAGCTTTAACTGCTGATCTTGATGTTGATTATAACATTTTGATTAGTTCAAAAGACAATGCCTGAATTTTGGGGGCATTAGCTTCTGTTCTAAATAATGGTAGTATTTTTTTTTTTTCAGTCTGAAACACATTTGTCACTAATTATGGATAAATGTGGTGGTGACTGATGGTTAATAACGGAAAGATAGGGAGGGGATATGAGAATAATTACAAAATGCAGTGCAGTTCAAGAGAGATTATATAATAAAAAATTGTTCTATCACGGAGAGAGGGAGCAGCAGTTAGAAGAAAGGTGAACAAAGGCTGGATCCAGTGAACATAGATTTTAAAAGACAAGTGTAGATACGTACATAATGAAGTATATAACCAAGGAAATAGTAAGATTACATAGATAAACACCAGTATTAACAGGCAGAATCCTAAAGTGATTATATCTTTGTTTTTTAATGTCTTTACACCCTAAAGATATCTGACAATAGATGCTCCATATTTTTAGAAAAATAGTTATGTAAACAGAGAACAGAAAGGACTATTCAGTTTGCATAATGTTTACCTCCTTCCATAAAAGAAAATCAAACTGCTTAAAAAGGCAAAGAGTTGTTAACAAGAAAAGGAACATGAAGAAAATTCTATATGCACAAGCAGCCATGTCTGCTATAAATATATTTTAATAAAAATATTTTCAAACATAAGTAAAAATTTTCTCTATAAATTATATAAGACCACATATTAGTACCCAGACAGAATCAGTGTAAATATCAGGAGCTGGCAATGATTCTTGGTTATTTAATATTAATGACAGCAACTAGCCTTCATGAAACTGAAGTTAGGTACTATTTTTCTAGTTTATAATGAAATACCTGGCACTTTTAGAAATTTATACTAGAAAGATCTAGAATACTCAAGGTTTAGATTTAGTTCTATGTGTATGATAAAATCCTAGCCCCTTCAGCCCTTGTTGTATGATGGGAAGAAGGCAGAGACCACTTAGATACCTTTAAATTTTAAAGAAAAAAGCTCAGAAAAAAATATATAAAATACTTGGTGAGGCTAAACAAATCTGAACACATGCAGAGTTTTGTATCACCTTATAACAATAAGGTATGTGATAAAAATTATTGACTTTTTTATGACATGCTAAAAAAAATATATGCCAACATTGTAAAGATAATGTGTGTGAGAAAATTAACACATATTTTAATGTCATTTATGTACAATAACAGAGCTTTTAGAACAGGAAATACATAAAAGCTTTGATATGAAAATGTAAAAATGCATTTCATTTTAATTATTCTGTATTTGACAATGTAGTTCTAAGAGAATTAATTCCTGGAAACATTTCATGTTAGATTACTTCATTGCCAGTAGTATAAAACAAAGGATTAAGCTAAATAAATTATTTGCTGAATGAATTTTCAGTATTTCTTGGAGATGAAAGGCACAAGCAGACCTCTAGAAGGATGAGAGCCAGGTAAGATGGAAATCTAGAAACCCACAGTAGTGAAAGAGTATGGGATACCTTCTTAGAAGAAGCAACTCTGTTTTTATTACTGTATCACTTGTATTATTCAGACCTTCAGTTCAGTTCAGTCACTCAGTCGTGTCCGACTCTTTGCGACCCCATGAATTGCAGCACGTCAGGCCTCCTTGTCCATCACCAACTCTCAAAGATCACCCAAACTCATGTCCATCGAGTTGGTGATGCCATCCAGCCATCTAATCCTCTGTCATTCCCTTCTCCTCCTGTCCCCAATCCCTCCCAGCATCAGAGTCTTTTCCAATGAGTCAACTCTTCACATGAGGTGGCCAAAGTATTGGAGTTTCAGCTTCAGCATCAGTCCTTCCAATGAACACACAGGACTGATCTCCTTTAGAATGGACTGGTTGGATCTCCTAGCAGTCCAAGGGACTCTGAAGAGTCTTCTCCAACACCACAGTTTGAATGCATCAATTCTTTGGTGCTCAGCCTTCTTCACAGTCCAACTCTCATATTCATACATGACCAATGGAAAAACCATAGCTTTTGTTGGCAAAGTAATGTCTCTGCTTTTGTTGGACTTTTGTTGGCAAAGTAATGTATTTGCTTTTGAATATGCTCTTTAGGTTGGTCATAACTTTCCTTCCAAGGAGTAAGAGTCTTTTAATTTCATGGCTGCAATCACCATCTGCAGTGATTTTGGAGCCCCAAAAGATAGAGTCTAACACTGTTTCCACTGTTTCCCCATCTATTTCCCATGAAGTGATGGGACCAGATGCCATGATCTTAGTTTTCTGAATGTTGAGCTTTAAGCCAACTTTTTCACTCTCCTCTTTCACTTTCATCAAGACGCTTTTTAGTCTCTTAGGAGGACTTAGTTTGGTATCATTCCCATTTCCCATCCTTGGGCCATTGGAGGAAAAGTTGCTTTGAAAGAGTCTCACCAAGAATGTTTATAATAGGGCTGGGCAGTTTTTCAAAGAACAGAAGAATGGAAAAATAGGAAAATTTTAAAATATCCAGTATATTTGATGGATTTTGGCATAAAATTCAATAAGAACTTGTATAATGCTTAAAAATGTATACTTTAAATTCAAATGCTATATATTATTAAAGACAAAATGAATCAAGTATTTTAAAGTATTTCTGATTCTAAATCTAGATGTTTAATTTTTGTCATAAAATTTTATTTTCACCCCAATAACATAGATTTAATAAAAGTTAATTTACAAAAAAAAATAAGAATCTCCTTTTAGAGCTGTATGTTTTGAATTTGGGAGATTCTCATTCCAAACTCTACCCCAAATTGGCAGTTTTCCCTATCACTTTGAACCTGTTCTGCTACTAATATGACTTTTAAAAAGAATGAACATTTGGAAAGCACATCTGTCCTTGGAGTTGCTTGAAAATTACATTAAAATTGTCAACTTCCTTGTCATCTGTAAGACAAATAGTGTCTGTCACTGAGTATTTCTCTGAAGATTTCCCATTACATCAACAGGCTCAAAATGTTTACATTAATTCATATGATGATTTTCATCATATGGCATAAAATCCTTCAGAGAAAATTTATCCTATTTCGTCTGTGCATAAAATCTAAGGAAACTAAAGTCCCCTTATTTTGTCTCGTGATACCAAGTAATCAATTTTCCATGTACTTAAATATTTAACAATTAAAATATGTTGCTAGAGTCATTAGCCATTCTCTTCTCTAGAAGATCTTCCTGATGCAGGGATTAAACCCAGATCTCCTGTCTTGCAGGTAGATTCTTTACCATCTGAGCCACCAGGGAAATCCTTAATTATTATTGCCTACAACATTGCCAGTTTTCTGCTCTTTATATATCTCTATATTCTTTATTCTCATAAATATAAGATTTTAAGTATTTACCTTTGCATTCCATTGGTGATTTATCTGAAATCATTGCCAATAATCTTATTACAATTTGTGATTTCCCACAATTTTACAGACTACATTTGGTTAATGAATTGGTCTCTGTCTCAACTCCATGTCAAAAACCTCTTCTTGGAGCTTCAGAACTAAAGAGACAGTGTGTACAAAAGTGGAAAATGGAAAATTATTTTAATATATTCCTTATATCTTTCTGTGAAATGGCTTGCTTATTAATTTTGGATTAAATATTTTAAATGTGATGATTACAGACTTGAATTAAATGATTTATCTTTTATTGAGTATCTTGTAAATGTTGGTCATCTTTCTATATTCTATTAAGAAGACAAACATGCAACAAAAATAGTAGCTGTGAGTATAAGAGTGGCATTCTAAGTACATTTCAAAAGAGGTTCAAGGGAAAAAGCTCAGGAAAATCCAAAATAAATATTTACGGCAATAATAAGTTTATCTAATGTCTTACAAACTATCTGAATACTTATTTTTAGCTTACCAATGGGTTTAATTTTATAAGGTCAACAATATTACACCTCGTTGTAATTGAATAAAATCATTTTAATATGGAGTCAGGATATACATTATAGAAATAGAGCATATGCATTTGACATTTTTTAGGGATCTGACTGTTCAAGATTATAAAAGTAACAGTTTAATTGATTGAATAAATACTCATCATCTGTAGTTCAGATAGTGTTTTACTTTGTTTCTGACATCTTTGTGCTACTTACCTTTCTCACTTGGTGTATGTTGACTCAGCAGAATTCCTACTAAAAGTAGTAAGCCATATGAGATTGTCATACCCAACTGTTTTTGACTTTAAATGCAATTCTATATGCTTCAACTTAATAATTGCTTCCAAGTTATAAATGCCAAGAAGACATTTTTTGTAAATCATTCTTCACTAAAATTTCATTAAGAGTGTATAAGGTTGCAGTATAATTTTTTTGCTTGTTTATGGTACTCATATTTGTTGTTCAGATAAATTTTTCATTTTCAGTATAAACATTGTAAGTATGCTTCTCTTTATTATCAAATTATCAAAGTACTTTAAATTGTGTTTATTTGAAAACTTATATTCATTTAAAAAGAGTAACATTTGAGCTACTGAGTTTTCTAGTCAATGAAACCAAAATGGACAATAATATGCATAACATTTTTACAGTAGAAAGGACTGGTTATTTGGTTACTTTTAAAGCGAAATGTTATGCACATATAGAAATTCAATAAGTACTAACTCAGAAATAAAGTGGGCATCCATGATAACAAAGGGTAATAATGGTGAAATAAACTCAACTGAAATAGAAACAATTGTTTTGATTATTTTCTGATTTGATATAGAAATTTGCTTTAATCATATCATTTAGTTTATTGAACATTTCATATTTGGTCCTGGACAAGCCCATGTATGATTTTGTTTCCTAATTTAATCACATTTAATACAATCACACACTAATTTCCTTCCCTATCAAAAGTTTGTTTTGAGATAAATTTTAATCTTCATTTTTTATACTTGCAAAATTTGTCTTGTTATTCTGAAAACTTGCATTTTTAAAAATACTTATTGCAATGTAGTTGATTTATAATGTTTTAATTTGTGCTACACAGCAAAGTGATATTTATACATATATATTTTTTAATTTTAGTTTTCATTATGACTGATTAGCATATTAAATGTAGTTCCTTGTGCTATACAGTATGATCTTGTTGTTTATTTATCATATATAATAGTTTTCATGTATTAACCCAAAATTTCCAGTCCTTGCCCTGCCTACCCCTCTCACTGTTCTCTATGTTTGTGAGACTGTTTCTGTCTCATAAATATATTCATTTCTGTTGTATTTTATATTCACATATAAGTGATATATAAGGTATTTGTCTTTCTCTTTCTGACTTTGCTTAGTATGATAATCTCTAGGATATATTCATATTGTTAAAAATTGCATTATTTTGTTCTTTTTTATGGCTAAGTAAGTAATGGCTTCCTTGGTGGCTCAGTGGTAAAGAATCCACCTGTCAATGCAAGAGACATGGGTTTAATCCCTGGGTCAAGAAGATCTCCTAGAGAAGGAAATGGCATCCCATTTTAGTATTCTTGCAAGGGAAATTCCATGGACAGAAGAGCCTGGCAGGTTGCAGTACCTGGGGTTTTAAAGATTCAAGCATGACTTAGCATGCACACACACACACATATGCCGTATATTCTTTAGCTATTAGAACTTGCATTTTAAAATTTGCATTAATATGACTGGGCTATTTATCCCTTCCCTCTTCCCTCAGACATGGCCAGAAGTCCATCTAGTACAATTTATTCCTTTACAGTAAAAAACATGAAACAGAGATTCTTATTGGAATGGCTTTCCTCTAGATTGTGAATTCCTGATTAAATGATCTCCAGAGTCATGAACTATTTTTATTGTTCATAAATTATATTTTGTGTGAGAGAAATGATTATTCACAGAATTAAAGGAAATATACCCTGAAAATTTAAGTGGTTGTATATTTGCCCAAGCAGAGCCAGAAGGTGAACCATGAGAGTAAATGGAAAAGGTCATATACAAAGAACAAGCCATTTTACACTCCAATATGCCATTACAGCAAAATAAAGATTAAGTAGAAACTTTGAAGATATGAAAATTTAAAAACTGCTCAGATGGAATATGGACAATTAGAAACAAATTAAAATTAAAAGCTTCTTGATGAAAGTGAAGGAGGAGAGTGAAAAAGTTGGCTTAAAGCTTAATATTCAGAAAACTAAGATCACGGCATCTGGTCCCATCACTTCATGGGAAATAGATGGGGAAACAGTGGAAACAGTGTAAGACTTTATCTTTTGGGGCTCCAAAATCACTGCAGATGGTGATTGCAGCCATGAAATTAAAAGACGCTTACTCCTTGGAAGAAAAGTTATGACCAACCTAGATAGTATATTGAAAAGCAGGGACATTACTTTGCCAACAAAAGTCTGTTTAGTCAAGGCTGTGGTTTTTCCATTGGTCATGTATAGGTGTGAGAGTTGGACTGTGAAGAAAGCTGGGCACCGAAGAATTGACGCTTTTGAACTGTGGTGTTGGAGAAGACTCTTAGAGTCCCTTGGACTGCAAGGAGATCCAACCAGCCCATTCTAAAGGAGATCAGCCCTGGTTGTTTTTTGGAAGGAATGATGCTAAAGCTGAAGCTCCCGTACTTTGGCCACCTCATGGGAAAGTTGACTCATTGGAAAAGACTCTGATGCTGGGAGGGATTTGGGGCAGGAGGAAAAGGGGACGACGGAAGATGAGATGGCTGGATGGCATCACCAACTCGATGGACGTGACTTTGAGTGAACTCCGGGAAACGGTGATAGACAGGGAGGCCTGGAGTGCTGCGATTCACGGGGTCACAAAGAGTTGGACACGACTGAACAAATGAACTGAACTAAAATGAACTGAAATATATTTTAGTTTTATTTTTAATCATCATTATAAATCTAAAAGCTATCTAGGAGTATAAATTGTAATTATTCCTAATTCAGCTGACTAGACGTTCAAGCTGGTTTTAGAAAAGGCAGAGGAACCAGAGATCAAATTGCCAACATCCACTGGATTATGGAAAAAGCAAGAGAGTTCCAGAAAAACATATATTTCTGCTTTATTGACTATGCCAAAGCCTTTGACTGTGTGGATCACAATAAACTGTGGAAAATTCTGAAAGAGATGGGAATACCAGACTACTTAATCTGCCTCTTGAGAAATCTGTATGCAGGTCAGGAAACAACAGTTAGAACGGAACATGGAACAACAGACTGGTTCCAAATAGGAAAAGGAGTACGTCAAGGCTGTATATTGTCACCCTGCTTATTTAACTTCTATGCAGAGTACATCATGAGAAACGCTGGACTGGAAGAAACACAAGCTGGAATCAAGATTGCTGGGAGAAATATCAATCACCTCAGATATGCAGATGACACCACCCTTATGGCAGAAAGTGAAGAGGAGCTAAAAAGCCTCTTGATGAAAGTGAAAGAGGAGAGCAAAAAAAATTGGCTTAAAGCTCAACATTCAGAAAACGAAGATCATGGCATCCGGTCCCATCACTTCATGGGAAATAGATGGGGAAACAGTGGAAACAGTGTCAGACTTTATTTTGGGGGGCCCCAAAATCACTGCAGATGGTGATTGCAGCCATGAAATTAAAAGATGCTTACTCCTTGGAATAAAAGTTATGACAAACCTAGATTGTATATTCAAAAGCAGAGACATTACTTTGCCGACTAAGGTCCGTCTAGTCAAGGCTATGGTTTTTCCTGTGGTCATGTATGGATGTGAGAGTTGGACTGTGAAGAAGGCTGAGCGCCGAAGAATTGATGCTTTTGAACTGTGGTGTTGGAGAAGACTCTTGAGAGTCCCTTGGACTGCAAGAAAATCCAACCAGTCCATTCTGAAGGAGATCAACCCTGGGATTTCTTTGGAAGGAATGATGCTAAAGCTGAAACTCCAGTACTTTGGCCACCTCATGAGAAGAGATGACTCATTGGAAAGACTCTGAAGCAGGGAGGGATTGGGGGCAGGAGGAGAAGGGGACGACCGAGGATGAGATGGCTGGATGGCATCACGGACTCGATGGACGTGAGTCTGAGTGAACTCCGGGAGATGGTGATGGACAGGGAGGCCTGACGTGCTGCCATTCATGGGGTCACAAAGAGTAGTACATGACTTAGCAACTGGACTGAACTGAGGGCTAAGGATCTAAACCCTGATGTCCAAGCTGGGTTTAGAAAAAGCAATGGTAGTTTTTCCAAATCTCTTCAGTGAAGCTACTATGGTAGGGACCCTGAAGCAGAGTTAGGAAAAACCTAAAATTTTTATTCTTCCTCATTTCAAAAAATGTATAAATATCCAAACTCTGTACTAGAGACTTTTATATTTGAAAATATCTAGAATAATTTGTTTCTTATTCTAAATTCTGACAGATTGCATAAAATTAAAGAGCCAGAAAGATACTATAATTTTAAGATAAGTTGTTTTCATGAGAGGAGAAGGTTGATGTCATGGATATAAACAAAGCTCTCAACCAGAGCTTACATTTCTCACATTTCTTTTAAAAAAATATTATTAAAATTTAAGTAAAATCTAATAGAAATCTTAAAACTTCAATTTGTATTAGTGATTTTGAAAGCATCATCCAGAAGTGTGTGTCAATTGCACTTACCATTTAATTTAAATTAACCTACATCGATACAATAGGCTTCTCTGGTGGCTCAGACAGTAAAGAATCTACCTCCAATGCAGGGCACCGGAGTTCGATCCTTGGTCTGGAAGATCCCCTGGAGAAGGGAATGGCTACCCGCTCCAGTATTCTTGCCTGGAGAATCCCATGGACAGAGGAGTCTGCTGAGCTACAGTCCATGGGGTCACAAAGAGTCAGACAGGACTGATCGACCAACACTCAACAAAAAATCATCTCCTGCAAAGTTTCATAAACTAAAATCTCTGGAAATAAAAATGCCAACAGCATGCTAAAACGTGAGAAATGTCTTTTTGTTTTAAACATTCTGGTATAAACATCTTTTTGCTGTGATTTTTATCATTTGACTTTACAAACAATTACCTTTTTTTTTTTTTTTCCTACCAAAATTCCTATTCATCCCAATATTGTTTTTGAGGCTTTGCCTTCTGTCTCACAATTTCCTCTCCATCTCAAAAACTAGGATATTTCACTGCTCAAGTTATTTTATTCACCCAATTCATTGGCCTCATTTCCTTAACCTCTTAAACTATAGTGACTTTCATTTGCACCCAGTTTTTTTTTTTTTTTTTTCTTAAAAGTATCATTGTATATTCTTACAGGAAAAAGGCGAGGGTGGGATGATTTGAGAGAATAGTATTGAAACATGTATATTGCCATATGTGAAATAGATCACCAGTCCAAATTCATTGCATCAAACAGGGCACTCAAAGCCAGTGCACTGGGACAACCCTGAGGGATGCGATGGGTAGGGAGGTGGAAGAGGGGTTCAGGATGGGGGACACACGTATACCATTGGTGATTCATGTCAATGTATGGCAAAAACTACTACAATATTGTAAAGTAATTAGATTCCAATTAAAATAATTAATTTTTAAAGTATCAGTGTATATTCTTATTATAGAAATTATCTGAACTCTCATCTTAAATACTAACAACTTATGCTATGACAATCTCTTCCATTATTTCCAAATATTCCATTTTATGATTCTTTCTATAGCTCTTCTATAAATAGATAGAAATGATAATATATTGTATTGTAAGTTATCCTTTCCCTTTAGCTATTATTTTTCTCTCAAAGATTTAACTATGTTAAAAAAAAGTCTTCAATTTGTTTTCCTTCTCTTGAAAAACTCACCAAAATAAATTATCATAAATGTAGTAGCTCAAATCATGAAAATGTGTTATGTTACACTTCTGAAGGTCAGAAGTTCAGGGGTGCCAGTAGTTTCTCAGCAGTGGGCCCCACAAAACTCAGATCTTATCACGAGATGCTCCAGGCTCATTTAGATTGTTGGAAGAATTTTGTGTGATTGTAGGACGCAGGCCCCTGTTTCCTGCAGACAGCTGAGAGGAGTTTCACTCAGCTTCTGGAGGCCACCCATATCCTCTGACTCACAGTCCCTTCCATGACATTCAGAGCCAGCAGTGACAGATCAAGTCCTAACACTTTTGATCTCTATGATCTCCTCCTTTCTCTCATCTCTCCTCCTCTTTCTTTTGCCTTATCTCTCTGACAGAATCTGCTTAGAGTGTGAAAAAAATGCAAGTTTTTGCAATGTATAAAGAAAGGGCTATCACTGATATTTTATGAGAACTAAAATGGAGATCAAAGGGGGCAACACTGAGATTCCACTTTTTACCTCTTTGGGAAAAAAAAGAAAAAAGTTAGTTGAGTAATATATTCTAATATTCTGACTATCAGAACAGGAACAATGTCATTGTTCAAGAGATTACTAAGGTTTCTACTTAGATAAAAATTCATTTGGCAATATACTGGAAGAAAATGCATTCACTTGACCTTTGAGTCAACAATCGCAATTATAGTATCTTCCAAATGATACACTGGCAAAAATATAAACTGACCTATTCCCTCTGGAGGATGAGAGAAAGCTATTTCAGTCTTTTTCTTTTACACACAATATCTAGCATAAATAAAATTTAAAAACAAACCAACATATACAAAGAAGCAAGAAAATATGATCCATAATCAACATAAATAAGAGTCAAGAATAGCTGACCAGAAATAATCCATAGGTTGGACTAAAAACACAAATTTTTAACTATCACAAATTATTAAAAACTGGCCATTGATTTGGAAGAGGTCAAGATGAACAAGGTGGATGAACAGAAGAAAAATTTCAGTAGAAAGAAGGAAGATATTTTCAAATAAGAACCAAAGGCAACTCTGGAACTAAATAATGCAAAAGATAAAATGAAAAATTGACTAAAGAAATTTATTGAGACATGAAAGAAATTTATTCCAGATGGAAGCCCACACCAGTTAAAAGAGATGGAAAGCAAAGGAAATGGTAAAGCTGTGGGCTAATTTAACCCACATGGTTACATTTTTAACTTATTTAAATAAGTATTGGTTTCTAGTGTGAACATGAAAATCAAGTATTATGGACTATATAAAACATTTAGAAGTAGAATGTATAAAAACAAAAATACAGAGGATGTAGAGCATTATACGGGACTATGTACTGTCAAGTTTCTCATATTCCAGGGGAATTTGCATAATCTTTAGCCTAAAACAAAACTGCCTCAGGTCCTACATTGGGCCTGGTCCTGGGTTACTAGAGTCAGCTCTGTGATCCTCTAAAATATAACCCTAAAAATGAGGCAGAGGTTGCCAGCATTGCTTGCATACAAAGCTCATCAGTGTCACTTGGTGTATAGAAAGTTGTGTCTTATTTTTTGAAAGATGAAATACTCATATGTGTGAATTGAGAGTCTTAATGTTTAATTTTTTCAGTTTTCTATATTTTCATTTTCATATTGTTTCAGAATGCAGATGAAATCTAGACATATAGATTCTCATGGCAATGAAAAAGACAAGCATTTATTAGCATCATAATGTATTGGACAATGAGAACTCTATTATCATTAGCTATTTAGATTATTATCTCATTAATGTTGAAAACAATCTACTAAGGTAGAAATTTGAAGCTCATGAAGTAGAAAATATAACTAAAATAAAAGATATTTTACATACATATTGTCACAGTTGGTAAGTGAAAACGTTGGGTTAGTAATTAAATCCAATCAGCTGATATCCTGTGCTAAAATGCTCTTCTTTTCTGACTCCTTTCTGTGAGCTGGCACAGGAATGCTTCAGCTTTGGGTGAGATGGCACATCTTGTGTTTTGAGATACTATGTAAGATATAATGATTAATGGATATATGTATAACTTTAAGACAAAAATCTAATAGAAATTCCTATTAGACTATGTTGACACAGGGACTGTGAATCAAGCCTAGCGATAGCACATGTTCACCACAGAGGAAAGAAAAAAATATATCAAATAAACAGTACTTCAATGGTAATTTGATCTCTAAACTCAAATATTGGGAAAGTAGAAATGTTATAGGTTATTTTGCCAGTTTTTCCATAAAATGGCACTATCTTGTTCACTATCAATGTTTCTACTTTTACTCACAAAGACATATCAGGTTGCTTTGACTAGAATTCAGTAAACACAGGGGGCTAAAATGGTCACTTTACTTCAAGTCATATGAAGTATTCCAATCTCAGGGAGCTCAGGTTCCAAGAATAAGAGAATAGAGACCAAAGCAGAATTCAAATCACTTAAATTAGCTTTTCCAGGCACGCTGACATTGGTATGAAGTCTGATACACCTTAATGAACTTTGTGATTTAGGGAAAGCCACATAAAATCTGAGCCACACTTTTGCCATTTATCAAGTAGATAAAACAGCACTTCACACACAGGGGTATGGAAAAAGCACTGTATTTTACATAAAAGGTACTTTAATCATGTTTATCCTTATCTTCTGGCATTCTCTCTCCATCCATCTGGGATGAGTAACTAACTTGGAACTCTATTGGATGGGTGAACTTCAGTTCAGTTCAGTTACTCTTGTGTCTGACTCTTTGCGACCCCATGAATCGCAGCACACCAGGCCTCCCTGTCCATCACCGACTCCCGGAGTTCACTCAGATTCATGTCCGTCGAGTTGGTGAGGCCATCCAGCCATCTCATCCTCTGTCATCCCCTTCTCCTCCTGCCCTCAATCCCTCCCAGCTTCAGGGTCTTTTCCAATGAGTCAGTTGTTTGCATGAAGTGGCCAAAGTACTTGAGTTTCAGCTTCAGCATCAATCCTTCCAATGGACACCCAAGACTAATCTCCTTTAGGATGGACTGGTTGGATCTCCTTGCAGAGTCCAAGGGACTCTCAAGAGTCTTCTCCAACACCACAGTTCAGAAGCACCAATTCTTCGGCACCCAGCTTTATTCACAGTCCAACTCTCACATCCATACATGACCACTGGAAAATTCATAGCCTTGACTAGATGGACCTTTGTTGGCAAAGTAATGTCTCTGCTTCTGAACATGCTATCTAGGTTGGTCATAATTTTTCTTCCAAGGAGTAAGTGTCTTGTAGTTTCATGGCTGCAGTCACCATCTGCAGTGATTTTGGAGCCCAAAAAATAAAGTCTGACACTGTTTCCCCATCTATTTCTCATGAAGTGATGGGACCAGATGCCATAATCTTAGCTTTCTGAAAGTTGAGCTTTAAGCCAACTTTTTCACTCTCCTCTTTCACTTTCATCGAAAGGCTTTTGAGTTCCTCTTCACTTTCTGCCATAAGGGCGGTGTCATCTGATGTCAAATATTGTATGTTCAATTCAGTCCTTTGTGTAACAATTCTACAATGCTCACCCCATTGAGAAAAAACTCTACTAGGAGTAGTTATTATTGTTCCTCTTTTGTACAAAGATGATATTCTCTATGCACCTGAACAACAGTTTGTTTCTGACAAACTGCACATGAAACACCTTCTTGCAAAATACATAAGGGAAGTCTTCAGTGGCTCATATGTTGGCAGTATATTTTGCCTGGCAGTTTCTTTAGGTGTAATGAATTGGGAAAATGTGTCTTTTACAGAGGCTTAGTGACTTTCCATAGGACAAGTAACTAGAGAAAAATATGAGGAAACTAATAATTTTAGCACCTGTGTTTGTTTAATTCTAGCCAAAGCAATAACCTGGTATGTGTTTGTGAGGAAAAATAGAAGCATTGGTTGAGCAAAAACGCATGGAAATCTGCTTGATTTCCAATTTAAAAAATGTGCAGCAAGCTCTAAATAATTAAAAATGTTCCTCATAGGCACTGAATTAATCCCAGATGACATTTCTCTTTTAAACATTTCCTTGATGAATTTTTTTTTTTTTTTAATTTCTAAAACTTTCAACTGAGTTGATTCCAGTCTATGGTACCTAGTAACACTTTGGTGTTTATGTGTTAAGGTCAAGAATTCTGAATCTATACAAGAAAGAATGTGGCAAAATAATTTAATTTGTTTAATGTACTCGAGTGGATATTACATTATTTTTATTAAACATTTTTATTAAAGATTCATATAGAATCATGTGTGCTTTAGAACTGGATAAACCTGGCATAGATATTTATTGCTACTGCTGCTGCTAAGTTGCTCAGTCGTGTCTGACTCTTCGTGACCCCATGGACTGCAGCCTACCAGGCTCCTCCATCCATGGGATTTTCCAGGCAAGAGTACTGGAGTGGGGTGCCATTGTCTTCTCTGTAGATACTTATTAGATATTTATAATTTGACAAGTTATTTACCTTTTACAAGCCTTAACTGGGCTGCCCTGGTGGTTAAGATGGTAAAGAATCTGCCTCCAACACAGGAGATTGCAGATCAATCCCTGGATCAGGAAGATCCCTGGAGAAGGGAATGGCAACTAACTCCAGAGAAGAATTCCATGAACAGAGGAGCCCAGTGGGCTACAGTCCATGGGGTCACAGAGACAGAAAGGACTGAGCTACTAACACTTTCACTTTCACGCCTTAATTATCTACTTTTTTGAAAATAGCTTTGTTGAGATGTAGTTGTTATATAAAATTGCATATATTTAAAATATACATTTTGATGAGTTTGAAAGTGAAAGTCACTCAATCCTGACCGACTCTTTGTGACCCCCCATGGATTAAACAATCCATGGAATTCACCAGTCCAGAATACTGGAGTGGGTAGCCATTCCCTTCTCCAGGGGATCTTCCCAACCCAGAGATCGAACACAGGCATTCTGCATTGCAGGCCAATTCATTTCCAGCTGAGCCACAAGGGAAACCCAAGAATACTGGAATGGGCAGCCTATCCCTTCTCCAGCAGACTTTCCAGACCCAGGAATCAAACCAGGGTCTCCTGTGTTGCAGGCAGATTCTTTACCAACTGAGCTATCAGGGTAGACCTTTGATGAGTTTGGAAATTTGCAAATTCTTTCATTCCTATAAGGCAACTATTCTCACTTTATAGTTTTGTGGGCACACATGAGAATAGGAAAAATATGTTTTAACATAAAAATGCAAATATAAGATATTAAAAAATAGCAAGTATTTTTTAGTGAATAAAAGAAAAAAATGATAAGCTTAGTTATATAGTTGGAGTAACATAATTTCAAATATCTTGAATAATAAACTTAATAATAATTGATTTTCTAGAAAACGCTATTTTCTTTCACTTTCAAATACTTTTACTAGTTGTATTTTAATCAACCAATGAAATAACCTGTTATGTGCAAGCTAGTGTGAGGGGCATAAAAATGCATAAAATACATTTTACTTCTCAAGGAGATTATAATCTTTTTGAAAAGACAAGAATTAGACTCAAACAATGGAAAGGAAAGACAATGAAATAGATTCTGGGCTGTTTGGAAGGGAATATGCAGGCAATGTGAGCTGGAGACCAGCAAAATCAGTGTGACCTAGTGTCACAAGGGAGGACTGCCTTCAGTTTAAACTTTAATATTTTTCATTTATCAATATATTTCATTGGTTTCCCTTGCTTGCTATTTTTTTGTACAAATACACATTAATATATATATATATAGGTTACTGGCCTTGGAATGGTTGCATATGATTACTGATGAGACAACTGTCAATTAAATAGTCTTATTATGAAAGTCTTATTAGTGCAAAATAAAGACTTAAATTGGAGAAAGTAGGGAAAACCACTAGGCAATTCAGGTATGACCTAAATCAAATCCCTTATGATTATACACTGGAAGAGACAGATTCAAGAGATTAGATCTGATAATCAAAGTGCTGGAACAACTATGGATGGAGGTTCATAACGTTGTAGAGGAAGCAGTGATCAAAATCATCCCCCAGGAAAAAGAAAGGCAAAAAGGCAAAATGGTTGTCTGAAGAAGCCTTACAAATAGCTGAGAAGAGAAGCAAAAGGCAAAGGAGGAGAGGAAAGATAGACCCATCTGAAAGCAGAGTTTCAAAGAATACCAAGAAGAGATAAGAAAGCCTTCCTAAGTGAACCTGCAAAGCAGTAGAGGAAAACAATAGAATGAGAAAGACTAGCTATTTATTCAAGAAAATTAGAGATACCAAGGGACCTTTCACAGAAAGATGGGCACAATAGAGGACAGAAATAGTATGGACCTAAAAGAAGCAAACTATATAAAGAAGAGGTGGCAAGAATACACAGAAGAACTATGCAAAAAAGATCTTAATGACCCTTGGTGCGATCACTCACTTAGAGCCAGACTACCTAGATTGTAAACTCAAGTGGGTCTTAAAAGCATCACTATGAACAAAGTTAGTGGAGGTGATGGAATTTCAGCTGAGCTATTTCAAATTCTAAAAGATGCCACTACTAAAGTGCTATACTCAGTATATCAGCAAATTTGGAAAACACAGCAGGAAAAGGTGAATTTTCATTTCAACCACAAAGAAGGACAACGCTAAAAAATGTTCAAACTATCACACAGTTGCATTCATTCATACGCTAGCAAGGATTCCATAATGCTTAAATCCTTCAAGGTAGCCTTAAACAATATGTGAATTGAGAACTTCCAGATGTTCAAGCTGGACTTATAAAAGGTGGAGGAATCAGAAATCATATTGCCAATATCCACTGGATCATAGAAAAAACAAGGAATTTCAGAAAAACATGTACTTCTGCTTCATTGACTACACTAAAGTCTTTGACTGAGTGGATCACAAAAAAACTGGAAATTCCTTAAAGAGATGGAAATGCCAGACTACCTTACCTGCCTCCTGAGAAATGTGTATGCAGATCAAGAAGCAACTGTTAGAAAAGAACATAAAACAACAGATAGTTCAAAATTGGGAAAAGAATATGTTAAGGCTGTATATTATCACCCTGCTTGTTTAGTTTATATTCAGAGTACATCATGTAAAATCCTGGGCTGGATAAGCCCAAGCTGGAATCAAGATTGCCAGGAGAAATACCAATAATACCATATTAGAAATACCATACTCAGAAATGCCATACTCAGATATGCAGATGACAGAAAGTGAGGAGGGACTAAAGAGCCTCTTGATGAAAATGAAAGATAAGAGTGAAAAAGCTGGCTTAAAACTCAACATTCAAAAGTCAAAGATCATGGCATCCAGTCCCATCATTTCATTACAAATAGACGGGGAACAATGGAAACAGTGAGAAACTTTATTTTGGGGGCTTCCAAAATCACTGCAGATGGTGACTGCAACCAGGAAAAAAAAGATGCTTCCTCTTTGAAAGAAAAGCCTAGATACAGTATTAAAAAGCAGAGGCATCACTTTGCAGACAAAGGTCTGTATGCTCAAAGTATGGTTTTTCTAGTCGTCATGTACGGATGTGAGAGTTGGTCCATAGAAAAGGCCAAGCTCCAAAGAATTACTGTTTTTGAACTGTGGTATTGGAGTAGGCTCTTGAGAGTCCCTTGGACTGCAAGGAGATTAAACCAGTCAATCCAAAATAAAATAAATTCTGAATATTCATTGGAAGGACTGACTGAAGCTCCAATACTTTGGCGACCTGATGCAAAGTCCTGACTCATTGGAAAAGACCTTACTGCTGAGAAGATTGAAGACAAAAGAAAAAGGGGGCGACAGAGGATGCAATGATTGAATTTCATTAGCATCTCAATGGACATGTTTGATCAAACTCCGGGAGATAGTGAGGGACAGAGAAGCCCGGTATGCTCTCAGTGTATCCAGATGACATGATACTATGCATAGCATATCTTAAAAGATACCACGAGAAAACTACCAGAACTCATCAATGCATTAGGTAAAGTTGCAGGATACAAAATTAATACACAATAACTTGTTCCATTACAATACTAACAATGAACTATTAGAAATAGAAATTAAAGGAAAAATTCCATTTACCACTACATGAAATAAAATGAAATATCTTGGAATAAGCCTACCTAAGGAGGCAAAAGACCTGTTTCTGAAACCTCTAAGATTCTGATGAACGAAACTGAAGACCCACAAACACACTGAAAGATATATTGTGTTCTAGGATTAGAAGAATCATGATTATTAAAATGACCACACTATCAAGGCAATCTACAGATTCAATGCAATTTCTATCAAAGTAACCAATGGGAATTTTCACAGAACTAGAACAAAAGAAATTTACATTTTTATGCAAGTGCGAAAGACCTTCAATGGCCAAATTAATCTTGAGAAAGAACAGAAATGGAAGAATCACTCCCAGGTTTCAGACTATACTACAAAGTTATATTAATCAGAACAGTGTTATACTGGCACAAACACATTTTAGATCAATGCAACAGGATTGCATACACACTTTGTGGTAAATTGATCTACCAGAAAGGAGGCAAGAATATGCAATGGAGAAAGGACAGTCTTCAATAAGTGGTGCTTGGATAACTGGAAGTTACTTGTAAAAGCATGAAGTTAGAACATTTTCTAACATCATACACAAACATAAATTAAAAATATATTAAAAAGCTAAATGTAAAACTGGATAATATAAAACTCCTAGAGGAAAATGTAGGTAGAACATTCTTTAATGTAAATTTTCAACAATATTATTTTGGCTCTCTCTCCTAAAGTAAAGGAAATAAAAACAGATATACACAAATGGGACCTGGTTAAACTTAAAAGCTTTTGCTCAGCAGAGGAAACTATTGGAAAAATTAAGACAACCTACTGAATGAGAGAAAATATCTGATATGACACGACCAATAAGGGATTAATATCCAACATATATAACCAGTTCATACAACTTAGTATCTAAAAAGCAATTTAACTGAAAAATGGGAAGAAGAATTGAACAGACACTTTTCCAAAGAGGAAATACAGATGGTCAACAGGCATACGAATAGTTGCTCAACATTGCTTATCTCTAGGGAAATGTAAAACAAAATGACCATGAGGCATCACCACACACCTGTCAAAATAACTATCAAAAAGAACACAAACAATAAATTTAAGCAAGGATGTGGATAAAAGGGAACTTTAGTACACTGTTGGTGGAAATGAAGATTTAATCAGCCACTGTGGAAAATTGTATGGAACTTTCTAAACAAAACTAAAAATAGAACTGCCATATGATCTAGTGATCCCACTCCTGGGTATATATCTGAATGAAATAAAAAGACTGATTTGAAAAGATTCATGCACTTCATCATTCATAGCTGCATTATTTACAATTGTCAAGAAGTGGAAGCAACCTAAAGTGTCCAAAAAGAGGTAAATGGATAACTAAGAGGTGGTATATAAATATATATATTTATATTTATATTCTAGTATATATTCTAGAACACCTTACCTGCCTCCTGTGAAATCTGTATGCAGGTCAAGAAGTAACAGTGAGAACCAGACATGGAACAATGGACTGGTTCCAAATTAGGAAAGGAGTATGTCAAGGCTGTATCATGTACCCTGCTTATTTAACTTATATGTAGAGAACATTATGAGAAAGGCCAGGCTGGTTGAAGCCCAAGCTGGAGTCAAGACTGCCAGAAGAATTACCAATAAACTCAGATATGCAGATGACACCATCCTTATGGTGTAAAGCTAAGAGAAATTAAAGAGCCTCTTGAAGAAGGTGAAAGTGGAGAGTGAAAAAGCTAAGACATTCTAAGAACATTCTAAGAACAAAGATCATGTCATTTGGCCCCATCATTTCATGGCAAATAGATGGGGAAACAATGGAAACAGTGACAGACTATTTTCTTGGTCCCCCAAATCACTGAAGATGGTGACTGCATCCATGAATTTAAAAGATGCTTGCTTATTGGAAGAAAAGCTCTCACAAACATAGACAGCGTATGGAAAAGCAGAGACATTACTTTGCTGACAAAGATCCATTTATACAAAGCTATGGTTTTTCCAGTAGTCATGTTTGGATATGAGAGTTAGACCATAAAGAAAGCTGAGCACCAAAGAATTGATGCTTTGAAATTGTGGTGTTGGATAAGACTCTTGAGAGTCCCTTGGACCCAAGGAGATCAAGCCAGTCCATCATAAAGGAAATCAGTCCTGATATTCATTGGAAGGACTGATGCTGAAGCTGAATCTCCAATACTTTGGCCACCTGATGCACAGAACTGACTCCTTAGAAAAGACCCTGATGCTGGGAAAGATTGAAGGGAGGAGGAGAAGGGGACAACAGAGGATGAAATGATTGGATGGCCTCACCGACTTGATGGACATGAATTTGAGCAAGCTCTGGGAGACGTTGAAGGACAGGGAAACCTGGCATGCTGCCATCCATGGTGCCACAAAGAGTCAGATATGACTGAGTGACTGAACAACAACAACATCACACACACACACACACACATAATGGAATACTACTCAGCTGAAAAAAGTGACCTTTTGCCATTTGCAGTGACATGGATGGACTTGGAGGGTATTATGCTAAGTGAAATAAGTCAGATCAAGTAAGACAAATACTGTAATATACCTTATATGTGGAATCTAAAAAGTAAACCAAAGTAGTGAGTATAACAAAAAAAGAAGCAGACTCACAGATATAGAGAGTACACTGGTGGTTTACCAAGGGAGCAGGCAATATAAGGCTGGGGGCAAGAGAGGTGCAGACTACTGAGTGTAAGATAGGCTCAGTAATGAATTGTACAACACAGGGAGCATAGCTAATATTTTGTAATGACTAAATGGAAAGCAACGTTTAAAATTGTATTAAAATATAAATAAATTTTAAAATAAAGACAATTCTATACCCAGTAGGAAAATAACATTTTTATAATGAATGGCAAAAAAAAAAAAAAAAAAAAAAAGATTATTTCTGAAAAAGAATAACTGAGGGAATTTACTTCCATAAGTCTCCTCCTTCCATCCACTCAAAAGTACATTTAAAGAACTGACAAACAATGTTAATGAGGATAAAGAAAAACAGGACCAGATGTAAACCTGGATATAAGTTAAGCAATGAAAAACACTGGATATACTACATATTTAAACATATATGAAACAGCAATAATTGTCTTATTACCAATTTTTGAAGTTGATGGAGTAGACAGGTAGATAGAATTGTTGTTGTTCAGTCACTCAGTCATGTCTGACTCATTATGACCCCATGGACTGCAGCACATCTGACTTCCCTGTCCATCACCCTCTCCCAGAGCTCACTTAAACTCATGTGCATTATAATTAGAATCATAATATTTTAAATGTTCACCATATCAATATTTGTGGACTGCACCTAAAGCAGTATAGTTAGAAATCAACACACTCATGTGTACATATTAGAAAATAATATAAATTAAATGCTATAAGTTTCCACATCAAGAAAGAAGAAATGAAATAATTAATATAGAAATAAAAAACAGAAATGAAAGCATATCAAGAAGCCAAAAATTTTCTTTGAAATGATCAATATAATTGGTAATCTGAGTTAAAAAATAATAAGGAATAATATACAATTAATCAACAAGAGAGATAGGAGAAGAGGCATCACTGAGAATACTACTCATAATATGAATATAATAAGATGCTATAATGAAAATTTATGCTAATTAATTCTATAAACTTAGAAAAAAAGACCAATTCAAAATTACTACATAAAAATTTTGGCAAAATATCTAGCTTGTATCTTATAAAAAGCAAAATTCTCAAATTAAAATGTTTTCATAAACACAACTCTATGTCTAGATTATTTAATGAGTGAAATCTACAAAACATGTAAGGAAATGTACTAACAATCTTATAGAAATTCTTTAAACTAAGAAGGAGGAGGAAGCATGCACAGAGGGAAAAATGAAAAAAAAAAAAGAAAAAGGCACTTTTTCTTCTCCTTCACTGAAGTCTCTAAAAATGGTAAGAAATTTTACTTAGTAAAAATACAAAAGAACTCATCCAGTGATTTTGTTGTTTTTGTTCAGTTGCTAAGTCATGTCTGACTCATTGCATTCCCATGAACTGCAGCATGCTAGGCTTCTCTGTCTTTCACCGTCTCCTGGAGTTTACTCAAATTCATGTCCACTGAGTCACTGATGACATCCAACAATCTCATTCTCTGTCATCCCCTTTTCCTCTTGCCCTCAATATTTCCCAGCATCAGGGTCTTTTTCAATGATTCAGCTCTTCGCATCAGGTGGCCAAAGCATTGCATCAGCATCAGTCCTTCCAATGAATAGTCAGACTGTAGGTAAAAATTCCAACAAGTGGAGAACTTGCTCATAATTGATCCTTCTTACTGGCATTATGCAGTGGGGTGGCTACAAATAAATATTAAGTAATCGATTGGAATTAAAACTCATCCTACCTTAGAGCTTCATTGATCTATTTTGTTGTCAGGAGCCGCATTAGGCATTACTGACAAAATGGAGGCATAGCCCCAGACCACTCTCCTCATTCTGCAGGCATGGTCCCAGGATAAAGGAGTTTGTCCTTGTAATTCTGAATTGTCTTTTCCTCTCCTCAGCTGAGTTGACTGAAAAAGAATATTAAGGTGCTTATTGTTCTTGAGAGGAGCATGAGAAGGCACAATGCCTTCTGCAGCTGTGCTCAGAGAATAATTCATAAAGTTAATCATTGACATTTGCTTAAGTACTTTTACAAAAGAGTGTTCCAGGATGAGCACATAGGCTGCAGCTTGAGGCCATGGGAGGGATTGCTATCTGAAACCTATTTGTGAGGAAAATGTTTATGGCAAAGGAGTTTACTGAATTTAGGGCTTAGAAATAATTAAAATAGTTAGAAGTTAAAGATTTAAGGAATGTTGTAAAGTTAGCATATTTTACTATAGCTTATAGAAATTAGGAACTTTTAGAGACACTATAGCTAGAAGCCTCGGTAAGAGATAGTGAGCTCAGGATGTTAGAGGCAAACAGGATTTAGGAAGATAAGTAGTAATGGCACCCCACTCCAGTACTCTTGCCTGGAAAAACCCATGGACAGAGGAGCCTGGTAGGCTGCAGTCCATGGGGTCACAAAGAGTCGGACACAACTGAGCAACTTCACTTTGACTTTTCACTTTCATGCATTGGAGAAGTAAATGGCAACCCACTCCAGTATTCTTGCCTAGAGATCCCAAGGATGGGGGAGCATGATGGGCTGCCGTCTATGGGGTCGCACAGAGTCGGACATGACTGAAGCGACTTAGCAGCAGTAGCAGCAGCAGTAGTAAACTGAGGAATGTAGCATGAGTTACAATGTAATCACAAGTTAACTACAGGACACATTAGAGGAGGTAGATAATAGATGATAAGGCTGATTCCAAGAGAATCACTGAAGCAGGAACTCTGTGTGAAGAGCAACAATGATTTATGGAGATAATAAATCTGGGAGAGGGGGAACTGAAAATATCAAACCTCTGACCTAATGTTTTTGTAAAAGTATAAAAGAGAATCTTAAACTTGAAATAAATAGGCAGTCCAAGAGAATTGAAAGGCTGTCTCATTCAGCGACACCATTCACCTCTTCAGGTTGAATCCCTGGCTGCTGGAGCTGGACTCCAACATTTTGTAATAAAAGCAATTATGGATAATGCAAGTAAAAGTTTAGAAAATAAAAAATGTGAAGGAAATAAAAGCAAAAGTAAACAAATGGGACCTAATTAAACCAAAAAGTCTTTTGTGTAGCAAAGGAAACCATACACAAAATGAAGACAGCCTACTAAATGAGAGAAGATATTTGCAAATTACATGACTGATAAAGAGCTCATATAACTCAATATAAAACAACAACAGCAAGAAACAACCTGATTAAAAAATGGGAAAAATATCAGAATAGACTTTTTTTTTTTTTTCCAAACAGGAAATGCAGATTGCAAGCAGGTACATTTAGAGAAGGCAGAGGAATCAAGTTGCCAACATCCTCTGGATCATAGAAGAATTCCAAAAAACATCTGTTTCTAATTCATTGACTATGCTAAAAGCCTTTGATTGTGTGGATCACAAGACACTGTGGAAAATTCTAAAAGAGATGGGAATACAATACCACCTTATCAATCTCCTGAAAAACTTGCATGCGGAACAAGAAGCAACAGTTAGAATCTGACACGGAACAATGGAGTGGTTCAAAATTGGGAAAGAAGTACATCAAGCCTGTGTATTTTCACCCTGTTGTTTTAATGTATATGCAGAGTACATCATGTGAAATACTGAGCTGGATCACAAGCTGGAATCAAGATTGCCAGGAGAAATGTCAACAACCTCAGATATGCAGATGATACCACTCTAATGGCAGAAAGCAAAGAGGAACTAGAGACTCAAGATGAGAGGAGACTGAAAAAGCTGGCTTAAAGTCACTGCAGAGGTAAACTGTAGTCATAAAATTAAAGGACCCTTGCTCCTTGGAAGAAAAGCTACAACAAATATAGATAGTGTATTAAAAAACAGAGACATACCTTTTTTCAACCAAGGTCTATATATTCAGCACTATGGTTTTTCCAGTAATCCTGTGTGAATGTGAGATTTGGACCATAAAGTAATCTGAGTGCCAAAGAATCGATGCTTTTGAACTGTGGTTCTGGGAAAGACTCGAGAATCCCTTGGACTGCAAAGAGATTAAATCAGTCAGTCCTAAAGGAAATCAATCCTGAATATTCATTGAAAGGATGGATGCTGAAGCTGAACCTTCAATATTTTGGCTACTTGAAGCAAAGAGCCAACTCACTGGAAAAGACATGATGCTGAGAAAGACTGAGGGCAGAAGGGGAAGGGGACAACAGAGGATGAGATGGCTGGACAGCATCAGCAACTCAATAGACATGAGTTTGAGCGAACTCCAGGAGATGCTGAAGGACAGGGAAGCCTGGCATGCTGCAGTCCATGAAATCAAAAAGACTAGGACATAACTTAGCCAGTGAACAGCAACAGGCATATGAGAAAATGCTCAGCATTGCTAGTCATCAGGGAAATTCAAATCAAAATTGCCATGAGGCAAGACCTCACACTTAACTGGATGACTATCATCAAAAATAACATAAATAACATGTATTGGCTAGGATGTGAGCAAAAGGAACCCTGTACACTGTTGACGGGAATGTAAACTGGTATAGCCAGGGTGAAAAGTAGTACGGAGTTTTGTCAAAAAGCTAACAATCAAATTACCATATGATCAATCAGTTCCACTCCTTGTTATATACCCATAAAAATTTTAAGCTCTATTTAAAAAATAAACATATATCCAAATGTTCATAGCAGTATTATTTATAATTGTGAAGAATTAGATGCAACCTAAGTGTCCATCAACAGATAAATGGGTTAAAAAAAAAAAAAAAAGTAGTACATGTATACAAAGGAATACCAGGCAAAACAAAATACCATAAACAAAACAGAATACAATTTTGCCATTTGCAGCATCATGCTTTGAGGGTATTTTCCTAATGAAATAAATTAGAGAAAGACACATAATTTATGATACAATTTATACATGGCATCTAAAAACTATAACTAGTGAATATAGCAAAAATATAGGCAGACTCAAAGATATAGAGAACCAACTATTAGTGGAGAGATAGAGGGAGGAGATGAAATATAGGGGTAAGGAATTAAGATGTACAAACTATTAGGTAAAAAGTAAGCTATAAAATATATCAAACAATATGGAGAATGTAGCCATTATTTTATGGTTAATATAAATGAAGCATGACTTTTTCATAACTGTGAATGACTATATTGTACACCCATAACTCAAGTTATAATTAACTAAATAAATGTTTCTATTTATTAAGGTCCACATGTTACTGCTGTTGGTGTTTAAATACCAGCAAAGAAATAATATAATAATGTAGATATTGCATCTCTTATCAACCTCAGAGTTGTGGTTGTCCAAAAAAATAAAATGGACAATTTAAAATATCTGTTGCTCGCCTTCACTGATGACTCAGTGTTAAAGAATCTGCCTGCCAATACAGGAGACACCATTATAATTTCTGATCTGAGAAGATTTCACCTGCTGCAGAACAACTAGGCCTATATACCACAACTATTGAGCCTGCGCACTACAGCCTGGGGACTGCAACTACTGAGTCCACGTGTCATGACTACTGAAGCCCTAACCCTAGACCCTGTGCTCCACAACGAGAGGAGGCACACCAATAAGAATCCCAAGCACTACAACTACAGAGTAGTCCCCACTTTCCACAATGATAGAAAAGCTCACGCAGCAGCAAAGACCCAGTACAGCCAAAAACAGACGTTTTTTTTTTTTTTTAATTAATAGACTTAATTAAATAAATAATTTAAAATATAGGTTGCTGAAAACACACGTTAACAGTGTTCAATAGACTGAATGAGTCAAATGAATACACATGTTTAAAAAAATATATGACACAATGCTGTCTGTCTGGATAGATCTCTAGGACTGGGATACAAGAAGGAGGGATTGAGGTTTTTTTATACCTTTCCCATCTCACAAAGGTTTTATTTATCTTGACTGATCTGGATGTTCCATATTAAGGGTTTGCACTTCAGTTCAGTTCAGTCCAGCAAAGTCGCTCAGTCATGTCCAACTATTTGCGACCCCATGGATCGCAGCACACCAGGCCTCTCTGTCCATCACTAACTCCCACAGTTCACCCAAATTCATATCCATCAAGTCAGTGATGCCATCCAGCCATCTCATCCTCTGTCGTCCCCTTCTCCTCCTGCCCCCAATCCCTCCCAGCATCAGAGTCTTTCCCAGTGAGTCAACTCTTTGCATGAAGTGGCCAAAGTACTGGAGTTTCAGCTTTAGCATCATTCCTTCCAAAGAACACCCAGGACTGATCTCCCTTAGAATGGACTGGTTGGATCTCCTTGTAGTCCAAGGGACTCTCAAGAATCTTCTCCAACACCACAGTTCAAAAGCATCAATTCTTCAGCACCTAGCTTTCTTCACAGTCCACCTTTCACATCCATACATGAGCACTGGAAAAAACATAACCTTGACTAGACAGACCTTTCTTGGCTTTTGAATGTCTCTTCTTTTAAATATGCTATCTAAGTTGGTCATAACTTTACTTCCAAGGAGTAAGCATCTTTTAATTTCATGGCTGCAATCACCATCTACAGTGATTTTTGAGCCAAAAAAAATAAAGTCTGACACTGTTTCTACTGTTTCCCCATCTATTTCCCATGAAGTGATGGGACCAGATGCCATGATCTTTGTTTTCTGAATGTTGAGCTTTACGCCAACTTTTACTCTCTCCTTTCACTTTCATCAAGAGGCTTTTTAGTTCCTCTTCACTTTCTGCCATAAGGGTGGATATGTGTGTGAATCAAAGGAGACATCAATGAACTGAATATGTATTAAATATGATGTATTCCTGAGGGCATCCTGTGTTGGGTCAAACCACCCCTTGTATATCCAGATTTGTACTAGCAGTGAATGCATCCTTATCATGTAAAGGCAGGGAGAAACCTGTAATTCTTTACCCACCAGATCTTTCAATATCTTCCAGGGATGGATCAAAGAGAGGTCCATGTAATATTGATTATAGTCCTTGCTTTGTGGGTATATCATATAGTCAAAGCTAAACACCATACAAATGGAGGGAAAATCTGAGTTAAGAAGGAACCTCAGTGGAAACCAATAGAAATCATCGCAAATGTTAATGAGGTGTGTGTGTGTGTGTGTGTGCCCGTGTGTGTGTTAGTTTCTCAGTTGTGTCTGACTCTTTGCGACCCTATTGACTGTAGTCTGCCAGGCTTCTATGTCCATGGAATTTTCCAGGCAAAATATTGGAGTGGGTTGCCATTTCCTCCTCCAGGGGATCTTCCAGACTCAGAGACTCAACCTGGGTCTCTTGCATTATAGGTAGATTCTTTACCATATGAGTCACCAGGAAATGATGCTTAATTCCTAGGAAGGATGCAATCATGAGAGCACTTAAAAGCAAAACTAAGTGTACTGCATTTGCTAACAACCATTGCATTTGCGAAATGGCAACCCACTCCAGTACTCTTGCCTGGAAAATTCCATCGACTGAAGAGCCTGGTGGGCTACAGTCCATGGGGTCACAAAGAGTCAGACACAGCTGAGTGACTTCACTTTCACTATTGCATTTGCTCAGACCTGTTATTAATTTTTAACTAATGCTAATAAAACCACTACTGATTTTACCCCCAAATTGGGAAACCAATCTGTATTGATTTATATGACACAGCAATCCCACTGCTGGGCCTACACAGGGAGGAAACCAGAATTGAAAAAGACACATGCACCCCAATGTTCATCGCAGCACTGTTTATAATAACCAGGACATGGAAGCAACCTAGATGCCCATCAGACAAATGGATAAGAAAGCTGTAGTACATATACACAGTGGAGTATTAGTCAGCCATTAAAATGTCAGTTCTAATGAGGTGGATGAAACTGGAGCCTATTATACAGAGTGAAGTAAGTCAGAAAGAAAAACACCAATACAGTATACTAACACATATATATTTGGAATTTAGATAGATGGTAATCATAGCCCTGTGTGTGAGACAGCAAAAGAGACACAAATATATAGAACAGTCTTTTGGACTCTGTGGGAGAGGGTGAGGGTGGGATGATTTGTGAAATGGCATTGAAATATGTATAATATCATATGTGAAATGAATCACCAGTCCAGGTTCAATGCCTAATACAGGATGTTCGGGGCTGGTGCACTGGGATGACCCAGAGGGATGGTATGGGGAGGGAGGTGGGAGGGGGTTTCAGAATGGGGAACACGTGTACACCCGTGGCAGATTCAGGTTGATGTATGGCAAAACTAATACAATATTGTAAAGTAATTAGCCTCCAATTAAAATAAATAAATTTATATTAATACAAACAAACAAAAAAATAAAACCAAATAATCTAGAGAAAGGCATGACCTGCTAAGTCTGATGACTTAGTTGACTGGTAACCGATTGGTGTGATAACTTTGTGCATGATTTTTGGTCAATGCTACTATTTTTTTTTTTTTTTTTAAGCAACATGAGGGAAATATAATGTCTGAATTATAAATTTTATTGTAGTTATAATGCTTTCAAGTAAAGTGAAAATGTTACTCAAATGGTCTTAGAAAGTTCAATATTAATTCCCATTTACCATTGATGGTCGTTTAGGGGACACTTAGGGGAAGTCGTTTGATACTAAGATTGTAGATTATGATAAAGAGTTTCAAGGAACTTATCATAAATTTTGATCAATACTCTATAACTAAATTTACCAGGTTTAAATTTACCAGGGTCAAAATGGCTACATTATGTATGTAATGCATGATGAGAAGAGTAATTATAACAAATGTGGTTGATAAAAGAAGAATTTTTCCAGGAGACTGTTTGCACAAAGAAGTCATTTCAGGAGGATAATGAAGGATTTGTGAATGGAACAGAGAAACCAAATTCTTGATGGAATATCACAGGCATTATCAAAGATGGGAGAGAAGGTCTGTTTCATTTCCCAAGGAAGGTGATTGGATAATATAATTACTGGGAAATCTCATCTTTTTAAAGGTTCACTGTCCAGGTGAGGTGTGTTAGAGATCTGTGCCAGAGATCTCTGTGAGGACTTATGAGGACAACATTACAACTTTAAGCTAAGGAAGAACGACATTATACCACGTAGTCTTTGTTCCATTCTGTATTTCTCTAGGTACCCAGGTCATAGAGCTCACCAGTGAAATCACTTCTTTTGTGGTTCAAATTGTCAGGATTAAAAGAATAATATTAAAAATCAACACCATGTCATTGTAACGGGGGCTAAAATGGGTAGTGTTATCTTACCTGAAGACCTGTATTAGTAGGAACATGTGCCATAATATATGATCATTGTAAGATTGTTGCTGAATCACACAAAGACACTGGGATTCTTGGCACCCGGAGGAGAAGAATTCGCTCAGAGCTTTGTGTAATAAAGTTTTATTAAAGTATTAAGGAGATAGGGAAAGCTTCTGACATAGGGATCAGAAGAGGGCAGAAAGAGTACCCCCCTGCTAGTCTTCAGCTGGATGTTGTATAGTCACTGCTGCTGCTGCTAAGTCACTTCAGTCATGTCCCATTCTGTGCAACCCCACAGACGGCAGCCCACCAGGCTCCCCCGTCCTTGGGATTCTCCAGGCAAGAACACTGGAGTGGGTTGCCATTTCCTTCTCCAATGCATGAAAGTGAAAAGTGAAAGTGAAGTCGCTCAGTAGTGCCTGACCCTCAGTGACCCCATGGACTCCTCCCATCCCACTAGCACTCTGTTAATGAAAGAAAGGAATGTCTTAAAACTCAGAATGGCAGCAGGCTCCTCACCCATAAGATGCATTTTGGGATAATCTTGGCACCAAGTGGTTCATCCTGGGCCATAAAATGATTAACTTGAATCTTGAAGAAGGGCAGATCACCGTACAAATAGTTTTGTTTACATAGATTAGGGGAACAATATCTGAGTATAACATACTGGTTTGTCAAGCAGGTTCTGAGCCATTAGGCGGAACCGACTTGAAGACAGAGTTTGGGGTAAATGCATAGTACATTAGCCTAGCTTAAGACAAACATTTCCATAAAAAATGCATTGGTTATCTCAAGATTTGAGAATAGTTAACTTTAGGTGAAACCAGGTGTCATTATGGCAACACAGTATTTTAAGAGAAACCTCCTTTTAAATTTGTATAGAGAAGGAAAAAAATATCCTTAGTTTGTTTCCCCCTGCCACTTAAGAGAGATAAAAATGTCTGACACTTGCAGGCTATTTTCTCCCTTTGGAGACCCCTGGCCTTCCTGCTTGTTACCCTTTCAATCACGGTTATGTCCAAACACCAAGTGGCATCTAGAGGGATTTTAAATAATGGACCCTAGTAACTGCAAAGGTGTTGTAATTATGGGTATACAGGTTAAGCATGTGAAAAGGAAATTTATACCGTAATTTTAACTTATGTGTTGAATGTCAAATATTAAGTTGAAGTCTATACTCCAGTAACTTTAGTTTGGCATTAAAACCAACTTTTCATCCTAATCAAAATGAGAGAATATTGAGTAATTTACCTGAAGCTCTTGATCAAAGCCATGTATATCATTGTAGATTGGTCTGAAGGAGGCTTAAGAAATATCAGATGTGCCTTCACTAATATACAAAAAATAGCCAAATAACATTTGATGGCAGAGAAAGAGTATACTCAAGCTAATAAAAATATCACAATTCCTGTGAAGGGATAAAGTCATTACTAAAATGATATATGTCAAAATAGTTTCCATTTTCCATTAGGTAGGGAAAATCTTGTGAGCCACTGGAGTTTTACAGACTCATATGTATAAATTCTTGTGGGGAAATATTTTTATAAAATTTATATTTAGACAAATTATGTAAAGAAACATAGAAACATTTGACAAGACAGTATTGCTCAAGATCAGAGGGTGGGCAGTGCAATAAAGCTAAAAATGGGCTATGATTTAGATCAGACTTTCCTATACATAAGCTGATGGCAATTATCAATGAGAATATACTTGAGAGTTGTTTTAAATAAATGCATTTTGACAAGCATGATTTGTCTATTTGACTCATTGTAAATAAATACAGAATTTCAGAATTTATAGAACATGATCAGCTGAAGAATGTTAGTCCAGTGCATAGAGTACAAAAATGTTTAAAAACAACAACAACAAACTTTAACATTAATTTTACGAACACAAGGTTAGGTGTCCATGTTTACATCGTTCCTGGAGTACGAAATGGCAATGCACTCCAGTACTGTTGTCTGGAAAATGCAAAGGACAGAGGAGCCTGGTGGGCTACAGTCCATGGGGTTGAAAAGTATTGAATACAACTGAGCACCTACACATACAATGGGGGAGAAAGGAACAGTTAGAGATTGCTTCTGATCATTTTGGTCTCTCTAGAAATAAGTTGGTTTTGTGTTGGAAACTTCTGGATAAGTCCCAAAGTTTGGTGTTGGAGAAAATCTATGATTTATGTGAGTCTGCTTTGACAATTCAATTATTTTATGGTAATATAGTAATGTTTTTGTAATGTTAAAAAATCAATGTAAATTACCACATTAATAGAATAACAGAGAAGAAAAGTATGTAATCAACCAGTAGACACAGGAAGAGTATTGGCAAAATTCAATACATATTTATGATAAAAATGCATATTAGAAATTTTGAAACATAAAAGTACTTTCTTAATTCAATGAATATATTTTAAAAGTCTATAAATAAGATTATATTTGAGTGTGAGACATTGGATATTTTTTCCAAAGATCAGGATGTCTATTCTTACTACATCTTTTTAGTATTATATGTACGTTCAACTGCTAGGTCATGTCCGACTCTTTGTGGCCTCATGGACTGTAGCCCACCAGGCTCCTCTGTCCTTGGTAGTTCCCAGCTAAAAAAACTAGAGTGGAGTTGCCATTTCTTTCTCTAGGGGGATCTTCCTAACCCAGGGATTGAACTCAAGTCTCCTGCACCGCCTGCACTGGCAGGCTGATTCTTTATCACTGTGCTATCTGGGAATCCCTTTTAATGTTACAGTCAATACTATAGCTACTGAACATAGTACGAGGAAATGACCCATAAGGGTTGGAAAGGATAGTGATAGGCAGAAAACCTAAAATCATCTGCAGTAAAATGATTATGACTAATAAGTAAGTTTACCAGTGTCATAAGAACAAGGTCAATATACGTAAATAACTATTTCCACATATGAACACTGAATCAGTGGAAAACAAAATAAAAAAGAAAATAATGCCATTTAAAGTAACATAAAACATTTAAAATAAATCTAATAAATATTGTCTATGACATCTACTCTGACAGTTATAAAACATTTTAAGGGAAATGAAACATAGTGTTAAATATATCATTATTTATGGAATTAAAATTTCTCAGTATTTTAAAGATGTGCATCCTTACCTAATCTACAGACTCAATCATAATTATAATAAAATTCATAAACAGTTACAGTCTAGTCATAAAATTATATGGAAGTACAAAGAAGTTATAGGAGCCAGTAAAATCTAGGATTTCAACACTCACTTTAAAATTGCAGTAAATAGTATGGGAATGGTATAAATAATGACAATCATATTAACACAGAGAAATACAAATTAGATCAATGTAACAGAATAATCATGTATAAATCCAAACATATACTATCCTGATGTACAATTAAGGTCTCAAGGAAATAAAATAGGGGGAGATCAACTTTTCAATTAAGTGGTGCTTGTAATATTAAAGTATTTGTTGAAAAAAATGAACTAGAATTCTTATCTCATATAACACAGAAGAACTAATTCAGGAAGGATCACTCCAAATATAAAACAATAATGATTCAAAGGAGACTAAAAAACCCATGAGAAAATATTTTCATCACCTGGAGATAGAGTACTTCTTACATAGAGCAGGCAAAAAAGCTCTAAGACAAAACCACAAGACCACACTAAACCAAAACATACAATCAACCTGACAAACTGGGCTCATTGAACAAAGTCACTAGGATTTGAAAATACTGACTTGGATAGGAATAAAGTATTTATTATGTGAATTTGACAAACTATTTGCATCTAATCTATATAGAACTGCATAAAGTAAGTCACAATAGTGAGATAAAAAGATATAAACCAATTTTAAAAAAGGATGGTAGAAGATTTTAAGACTTGAGCTAATAGTTCACAAAAACTATATACAAATAACCTAAATGGGCATGGAAGCATCACTAATCCCCAGAAAAGTACAGTTTTAAGCTATAATGAGATATCACATACAAATGATGATAGCTGAAATCTTTAAAATCTCACAACATTGTTTGTGATACTATAGGACATTTGTAACTTGTATATATTTTATACAAGTCATTTAAAAACTATCTGACAGTTTCTTTTACACCTAACCTATGCCCAAATTATTCCAACTCTAGATGTTTAACAAAAATAAATTAAAATAAATGCCCATGGAAAAGAAATGAAAACATATGATCATAAAAATACATTCACAAGAAAGTTATCTGCTTTATTTATATTATACACAATCTGGAAATGACCAAAAGCTTATTAATAGGAGACTGGGTAATCAAACTGTGACAGAATCATAAAATACAAGTCTAGACAACTACAAAACAACCACAACAGATATTAATAGAAATTGAGTCATGAAACAAAGTGGATACTTCTAAAATACAAAGTAGTGTATATTATTACTAATTTTTTGAAACTACAAAGAAGGCGAAATAATCCATGAAGGAAAAATAAAGTATAACCGTGCTGCCTTAGGGGGGCTTCCCAGGTTGTGCTAGTGGTAAATAAACCACATGTCAATGTGGGAGACATAAAAGATTCAGGTTGGATCCCTGGGTCTGGAAGATCCCCTGGAAGAGGGCTTGGAAATCCATTCCAGTATTCTTGCCTGGAAAATCAAATGGACAGAGGAGGCTGGTGGGCTACAGTCCATAGGGTCACGAAGAGTTGGACCTGACTGAGATGATTTAGCATGCATGCACACATATTGCCTTAGAGGAACATGGGTTATCTGGGAAAAGGCATGCAGGAAATTTCTAGGGTAATGCTGTTATCTATCCTGTTAGGAATTTGGATTAATAGATGATGTATACACATCTGTCAAAATGCATTAAGTAGTATATGCAATTTTGCTGAATTTCACTCTATGTAAACTTTACCTAAGAAAATTGTAAATAAATATTAAATTTCTATTAATGATATGTATGCTGATATGTTTAGGGATAAAATTTACTGATCATCAGTTTATGTTGAAATGCTTCTAAATAGAAGATGAATTGATGAATGTAGGGATAAAGAACTGAATGGATGGATAGGTATATGAATTCAATATAGTAAATTAGTTTTTGCAATATCTTGATAATAAATATATGGATATTCACTGGGAAATTTTCCAATTTTTCTGATGTTTCAATGTTTTTCATAATAAAATACAAAAAGGGAAAGGAGCAGTAAAAATTATGAATAAAAAATAATAGCATGTCAATCAGTATAAGGAAAATACTTGAATATATATAATATTGTAATTAAGATATTTCAAAAAAAAAAAGATATTTCAGACACTATAGGTATTGCATTTAATAAGGAAGTGCAAACCCCTTTATATATAATACATATATTTGAACATCACAAGATAATATAATAGTTATTTGAATTAGTAAAATAATGTTATACATAAAATAATAAGTGATAAAACATAAATGCTTTCACAAACATCAGTGGAACAGAAAGCCCAGCAATAGACACCTGTTGAGTCCTAAGTTAATTTAGAAGCAACAACACCTCAGTGGCACTGAATATGCAGATCTTGGCTTTTTAATCTATTTTCCAATGAAAGAAATCAAATCTCCTGATAGAAATAGATTTCTAGTGCCTTAAAATATAGATGAGCCCAGAGCATCTTGTAGTGCTGAAAACCACAAAAGTGCTTACAACAAAAAGTATAAAACAACAAGAAATAACCCATAGTGATGGGAGTATATCAAAGGCTCAAGGGGTATCTGAAAGAGCTTCCAATAAGTAAAGCTAGAATATTCTTTTTTCTCCTTATTAAAAAAAATAGTTTATTTTTTATTGAAGAATAATTGCTTTACAGAATTTTGCTGTTTTCTGTCAAACCTCGACATGAATCTGCCATAGGTATACATATATTCCCTCCCTTTTGAACCTCTCTCCCATCTCCCTTGCCATTGCACCCCCCTAGGTTGATATAGAGCCCCTGTTTGAGTTTCCTGATCCATACAGCACATTCCCAAATACTTTGAGAAACAAAATATTATAGTATTGTATTGTATTGTAAGTATAAATGCATATGATGCATACAGATATGAATAAGCTATTGAATAGATGGAATGATGAGATTAATGTCCCCTGAAGAAAAATAATAAATCATTTTTGCAGATACTCTATTCTAAAGAAAGGATCACATCACTCTTGTCTCACTAAGTAATGGCTGCACAGTGACTTCCTTCCAAAAAGTATAGTATGCACAGGGAAAAAGAAAAACTTTTCAGGGGAGAAATCTGTCAAATGCTGCTTCATCCAGGAGATTAAGATGAACACCAACAAGAAGATATGGTGATAGCATGAATACTTAATATGATAGAATGAACATGGCACTTTACCTCTGTTTTCTTCCAAAATACATAATCCCAGTGTAATCAAGAGGGAAAATATCAGACAAATACCAGCTGACAGGCATTGTTCACATACTTTACAGAGGCTGTTCAAAATTTTCAGAGACATCAACAGCAAGGCAAGTCAGAGAAACTATCACACCTAACTGGTACCTAAGCATAAAAGGCAACTAAATTTTATGTGGAATTCTGGATGAGATCTGAGAAAAGGAAAAGGACCTGGAAGAGAAAAAGCTTTTCCTTGGATGAAATAAGTAAGACAATCTCAATGAAGTTTCAGTTCAGTTCAGTTCAGTGCAGTTGCTCAGTTGTGTCTGATTCTTTGTGACCCCGTAAATCGCAACACGCCAGGCCTCCCTGTCCATCACCATCTCCCAGAGTTCACTCAAACTCACATCCATCGAGTCGGTGATGCCATCCAGCCATCTCATCCTCTGTCGTTCCCTGTCCCTCCTGCCCCCAATCCCTCCCAGCATCAGGGTCTTTTCCAATGAGTCAACTCTTCGCATGAGGTGGCCAAAGTACTGGAGTTTCAGCTTTAGCATCATTCCTTCCAAAGAAAACCCAGGGCTAATCTCCTTTAGAATGGACTGGTTGGATCAATGAAGTATAAAGTATAGCTATTAATAATATGCCAATATTTCGTTAATAGTGTACCATACAAGATTTCAAAATTAGGAGATATCGGGAAATTCTCATTAAGAGAATGAAAATTTTCTGTACTAATTTTGCACTGTTTCTGGACATCTAAAACTGTTCTACAATAAAAGGTTTATTTTATTTTATTTATTTATTTTTACTTTTTATTTTTACTTTATTTTACTTTGCAATACTGTATTGGTTTTGCCTTACATTGACATGAATCCACCACGGGTGTACATGCGTTCCCAAACATGAACCCCCCTCCCACCTTCCTCCCCATAACATCTCTCTGGGTCATATTTTAAAATAAGGTAGACTTTGACTGTGTGGATCACAATAAACTGTGGAAAATTCTGAAAGAGATGGGAATACCAGACCACCTGACCTGCCTCTTGAGAAACCTATATGCAGGTCAGGAAGCAACAGTTAGAACTGGACATGGAACAACAGACTGGTTCCAAATAGGAAAAGCAGTATATCAAGGCTGCTTATTTAACTTCTTTGCAGAGTACATCATGAGAAACACTGGACTGGAGGAAGCACAAGCTGAAATCAAGATTGCTGGGAGAAATATCAATAACCTCAGATATGCAGATGACACCACCCTTATGGCAGAAAGTGAAGAGGAACTAAAAAGCCTCTTGATGAAAGTGAAAGAGGAGAGTGAAAAAATTTGGCTTAAAGCTCAAAATTCAGAAAACGAAGATCATGACATCTGGTCCCATCACTTCATGGGAAATAGATGGGGAAACAGTGGAAACAGTGTCAGACTTTATTTTGGGGGGCTCCAAAATCACTGCAGATAGTGATTGCAGCCATGAAATTAAAAGATGCTTACTCCTTGGAAGGAAAGTTGTGACCAAACTAGATAGCATATTAAAAAGCAGAGATATTACTTTACCAACAAAGGTCTGTTTAGTCAAGGCTATGGTTTTTCCAGTGGTCATGTATGGATGTGAAAGTTGGACTGTGAAGAAAGCTAAGTGCTGAAAAATTGATGCTTTTGAACTGTGGTGTTGGAGAATACTCTTGAGAGTCCCTTGGACTGCAAGGAGATCCAACCAGTCCATCCTAAAGGAGACCAATCCTGGGTGTTCATTGGAAGCACTGATAAAGAAGCTGAAACTCCAGTACTTTGGCCACCTCATGTGAAGAGCTGACACATTGGAAAAGACCCTGATGCTGGGAGTGACTGGGGGCAGGAGGAGAAGGGGAAAACAGAGAATGAGATGGCTGAATGGCATCACAGACTCGATGGACATGAGTTTGAGTGAACTCCAGGAGTTGGTGATGAACAGGAAGGCCTGGCATGCTGCGATCCATGGGGTCGCAAAAAGTCGGGAATGGTTGAGCGACTAAACTGAACTGAACTGAATACAAATTTCATGTTCCTTGAAGAATGCCAAGTCTAAATGCTTAAATAAGTTTCCACTCAATTTCCAAAGAAAGCATCTTTCTAGTATTATTTTAATTTTCTAATCCATTCATAGTAAAAGAAGTACCCATCTGATTTTTTCCAACTCTAATAATTATAATGCTTTAACTAGACTTCCACAGCTTTTAAGAAGTATTATGTAGGGCTTCTGAATTTTGAAACATAATGCAACAGTATTAAGTGTACTACATTAGAGTCCATTCACTGTTGTAATAAATCATCGCATATGTTGTGGATTAAAGCAATACAAATGCATTATCAAATAGTCCTGGTTGTCAGTATTTTGTTATTATTTTCACTGGGTAAGGTTTAAGCACTGCTGTGTTCTCTCTGCAGGCTCTATGGGAGAATAAATTTCTTCATTTTTCCAGCTTCTAGAAGCTGCTTGTAGCCCCTGCCTCATGGCTCCATCACCCTAATCTCTACTTCAGTCATCATGTCTTGTTTGAATCTGACCTCCTGCCTCCCTGTAATAAAGACTTGTCTATATAGTGCCTGCACTTTTCCCATATCGACTGTTCAAGATAATCTTCCCATCTCTAGATCCTTAACTCAATCACCTCTGTAAAGGCCCTTTGGCCATGTAAATCAACACACTCAGTTTCATAGATTAGGATGTAGACATTTTAAGGAACCATTATTCTAAGCTACCAGGTACATAAGAAAATACTGACATGGAAACATCTGCAATGATTACCCTGAAAAAAATTGTTTTCTGACTAGGTTAGTTTGCTCTGTTGTACTACTTCAAATGATCATAAGCAACAACTGATTAATGTACTTTTTTAGATTCCTGTGTCATATACCATCAATATGCCTTTAATATCTATCTTTTAAAATATATTATAAGCTTAAGTGTGCATAGTCCATGGCATGATTATTCTGTCCTTGTATTCCAAGAACTTAACATAAAGTCTGGTACATTTAGAGCATTGATCAAAGAATGCGCAGCACTGAAATTATATTTTCTCTTATTTCATTGATTACAATTCAGGTTTTATAAGAACATGACTATTTTTATGTATAATGTATGATCTAAAATTCTATAATGACAAATAAGGTTTCCTCTGAGAGGGGATGTTAGATGGTCTGATTTGAAATCTTGCTTCTACTCTACATATTGTATTGGGTAAATTATACAAACTCTCCATATTTCCACTTTCTTTTCTCTAAAATGGTAGTGCTAATAGGAACTATCTCAGAAATTTGGTGAGAAAAAGTATAAACTATATGTAAAACACTTAGAAGAGAGCCTAGTTATAAGAGACATAATCATTTTGCTACTAATACCACTGCTATCACAACACTAGGAGAGTCAAGGATCAATATTTCTTCATTTACATTGTTCTGGTATTTTACAAAATAATGTATTTTATATATTGTATTTACAAAATTACATATTTTATAAGCAAAAATATTATGGACATCTATACTGAATTATTTCAGATATTTACAAAAGTTTAAAGAAATTTGTATGTTCTGTCAGAATTTAGGCATTAATCTTGTGGGAAATTCAATTGATTTGTGAACATTATAATGTTCTCTCTTTCAATGAGACTGAGACTAATAAAAGGTCTAAGGGTAAAAAATGCTCTCTCTTTAATCTTAACCTCATCTACACTTAAATAATTATTATTTATTTAAATTTATTTAAACATTAAATTCAGAATACATATATTTTTAGAAGACTATTAATTTAGAGCATCTATATTTGAGAATGCAGCATATGCACAAATATTGTAAACTGTTCTATGACTTTGCTGGAGCTTGCTCTGGTACAGCTAAATTCATAATTTGTAAAGGCATTTGCTTCATAAAATTCTCCAAGTTTTATATTCACTATGTTAGCAAACATTGAAATCTACTGCATACATTTAGAGCCCTAAATATGTTTTATGGTATCTGCTATTAAAATATGTATTTGAAAAAACACCAATGCCAACTACAAAATCAAAAGAGACTAATACAAAATTTTCAGTGTGAATTTTGAATATCTCTTCCAAAGGTATGCATTTTATATTAAATTTCATAGAAGATGGTTTCCTTAGCAACTAACACTCTACCACATAGTTCTTTAACAGAATAGTACTAACAAAAGTGGTTAAGTGTCATGTGACTGAAAACAGGAGATTTTTACTACTTGTTAAATTTATTATCCAATTTGTTAAAATATCATTGAGGTACTTAAAATTTAACACCTTTGGGCAATTAAACAGTGTGATGTAGCTTAAAAAAAATATCTCCTAAAATTATCACCTTTAATAAGAATATAGAGAACTTGCTAAAATTATGAATGAAATTTATTGTCAGAATTCACAGCAAAAAGTACTGTAAAGGCAATGAACTTGATACTCGAGCAGGCTTGAATTATAATGAGAAATATGGTCCCTCTTAAAGGATAAATTCTTATGAATATAACTTGACTGTGCATTAATATATCTATTGTCTGGCAGCCAGTTTTAATAGAATTAGAGACATAAATTTCTAGATAGATCATTTCATATATATAAATATCTATTTATTTTGAATTTTATATAATAATGTGCATTTTCCTAAATATATAAATGTCTTCAGTGTAAACTATCTGGATCATCCCTTGAAGCTTTCTTTTCTTACAATAAATTTACTTGCAGAAAAACATCTTTGGATCTGTAAGAAAATATTTTAAAATGAATTCCCTTCAAGTCTTTAACTTATTGAGGAAAACACCATTCACTTACTTGCAGTACTTTAAAAGTGCTTTTATATGTATTCACTTCTATGTATACATATATATGTATATATATTTAAAGGATATGAGTTTTTTCCATTATTTTGGAACTCAGAGTCACCATTTTAAAGATGATTAATATCAGAAATAAGGCATGGTTTTCATAACAGGAATTATTATCATTTAATTGAAATCATTGTTAACAACTCTATTGCTTTTGACTGCACATCAATTCTCCAATTCTTTATTGAGCATTTATTTTGTATTGATGTTGTTCTATAAGTAGTAACACTACAGCCATTTTTGTGAACTGATTGATTAGCTTGGTTACTAAAATGTTGAAGATGGTAAGAAACATGATAAAAAAGTAAAACTTCACAAGGAAGGAGATGTATGGCAAAACTAATACAATATTGTAAAGTAATTAACCTCCAATTAAAATAAATAAATCTATATTAAAAAAAGAATATAAAAGTGTAGAAATGAAGAAATTTAAAAAGAATCCTCCAAAGAGTAGTTATCAGAAACTGATATGGCAATCCAGAGTACAGTATTCTTAATTTACTATTATAAAGTGATATATAAAAACACTGTGAATTAAACAATAACCATATTATATCCTCATCATAAATTAATAAAAAATTTCCACCCTAAAGCAAAGAGCCAGATTATATATTTTTTTCTAAATCTGTCAGATCAAGATACTAAAATAGACAGCATAGGTATAGACTCATATGACTCATCGATTCATATGAAATTTTTGGATGGCATTTCAAATCACTGAAGGAAAGAAGAAACTGAGAAAAGTGAAATGAAAATGTCATCTTTTATTTCCTCCTTATGTAGATATATATCTCATATGAAAAGTATACAATATGACCAAAATTAAAAATGATACAAAAATTACTAGATATACAATGGGTAAAAGAAAGCATTATAATTATATATAATTTTCTATTCAAACATTTTTCTAAATATACCATATACAACAAAAGCCATGAGAACATGAATGATTTATTGAAAAAATATAAAATAATGGGGAATTCCCTGGTGGCCTAGTGGTCAAGATTCCAGGCTTTCACTGCAGAAGCCCAAATAATTTTGCATAACACAAAATATACTATTAGTAAAGGTGATGGAAATGAAATATCAAAAGTAAGCACAACAATAATAACAGGACTTCATTTCCCTTTTATTAAAGCAAAAGATAAACATAAAATATATAAAAATATAATTTCATTGGGAATTTTCCAAAGCAAATATCAGAAACTTTTAAGGTAAGTCAAAAGAAGAAATGCAACTCATACCTATGAGAAAATATATTTACACTCACTAATTGCCACATGATACAAATAAGATATTTTTTCCTATACATGTATGCATGCTAAGTTGCTTCAGTTCAGTTCAGTTCAGTTCAGTCACTCAGGTGTGTCCGACTGTTTGCGACACCATGAATCGCAGCACTCAAGGCCTTTCTGTTCATCACCAACTCCCGGAGTTTACTCAGACTCACGTCCATCGAGTCAGTGATGCCATCCAGCCATCTCATCCTCAGTCATCCCCTTCTCCTCCTGCCCCCAATCCCTCCCATCATCAGAGTCTTTTCCGATGAGTCAACTTTTCTCATGAGGTGGCCAAAGTACTGGAGCTTCAGCTTTAGCATCGTTCCTTCCGAAGAAATCCCAGGGCTGATCTTCTTCAGTTGTCTTCAACTCTTTGCCACCCTATGGACTATAGGCCTCCAGGCTCCTCTGTCCATGGGGATTCTCCAGGCAAGAATACTGCCTTTCTCCAAGGGATTTTCCCAACCCAGGGATTGAACCACCATCTCTTATATCTCCTGCACTGGCAGGCAGATTCTTTACCAGTAGCACCACCTACTGGGAAGCCCATTTTCTTCTAAAAGATAAACCAAAATTTTAAATATTGAAAAATACCAGTATTTCCTGTGGAATGTTAGAATGCACATTCTTATGCACTCTTGGTCAGTGTGTAAATGTATCTTTTTTGAGCATTTTGTCATTATTTTTATCCTGTGAAGGTGATGATAATGTTAGCAGTTTTAGTGACAATAGAAAGAACAAAGCAGTAGCAACAACAAAACCTATAACTTGTTGAAGACTTATGCACTAACCAGTGCTCCAGGCACTTTGTTAGCTCACTCAGAAGCACTCGATATGATAAGCGCTCTTAAAGTCTCCATGCTGAACACTAGGAATTTATGACAGAAATGTCTGAACATGCTTTCCTAACATCATATAACTAGTAAATAATAGAAATGAGACACTAATCTGGGCATTCTGACTCCAAAACAACTTCTAACTCCAAAACAACTGCAGTATAGTGTTAACCACTATACCACACTAAGGAAAAGTCAAATTGAATTAAAAGTGCAAAAGAAGGTGAATCATCTATGGAAGGTTATAGATGTAGATTTAGAGTGTACATATGAATGGAGTGTAGTCAGTTATTTCCAGAGCACCATGTTGAGCTCCCTGTGTCATAGAGCAAATTCCCACTAGCTATTTTAGAGAGGAGGGAGATGGGAGGTTCAAGGGTGAAGGGGCATATGCATGCCTATGGCTGACTCATGTTGGTGTATGATAGAAACCAACACAATATTGTAAAGCAATTATCTTTCAATTTTAAATAACATTTTAAAAAGTAACTATTTCTAGACAAATTAGCCTGAGTTTTGGGCATGAATTAGAATTCACTCTAAACTTTTAAATGATGAGACTTGAGTGATGATTCTGAGCATACACTTTTAGGGGTAAAAATGAGCAAAGAGAACATCCTACAAAAGTACGACAATGGCAAACTATCACGACTTCTTTTGCTGAGAAGACAAAGGCTATAAATGTTTTACTGGAACCCAGAGAGTATTTGCTACACAGAGATAGGATTCCTGTCCTGGGAGAGTTGTGGCACTGAAAGGAATGCAGGAGAATTTCTCCAGGTTATTTCAGTTTTGCGCCCCCCCCCCCACCCCTTTTTTTCCCTCCCATTGTCCTAACCTAACCCAAAGTCCTCTGCAGAATTAGAGGCAGGAGACAGCCATCAGAGATGGGTCTTCCTGAATACAGAACAGGGTAAGTGGGGGAAGAAAATGTGTCTAAGGAGCTAGGTGGAAGAGGCCATCTCAAACAGAAAATTCAGAACACTAGTAATTAAGAAATGTACTTTCAAAATTGTCTCCTCTTAAATTATCTATATTTATTTTAAAATTTAACACAATTCTAAATCAATTAGGTTATAACCCTAAAAGTAAAGAACTCTGAGGAAATAAATGATAAATTATGCCCACATTAATTAGGGACTTACCTGGCAGTCCAGTGGTTAAGATTGCATGCTTCCATTGCAGAGAGCGCAGGTTCAGTCCATTGCCAGGGAACTAAGATCCCAAAGGCCACATGGTATGGAAAAAAAAAAAAAAAAATAAGTGACAGCTTTGAATGAACTCATCTCACTGATACAGGACTATTTTAGGAGCATTTATAATCTTAGGTATCAGGATTTTTTTTGAAAGTCTTGCAGTGCTCAACAATACTGATGACAGAAAGGCTGAGCACACTGATATTGTTACCTTGATTATGAACCTATGGATTAAAAGAATTTTTAGGTAACACTCAAATTAATGGCAAGGAAGCATTGAAACCATTTCTTTATACGTTATGATGCTCTTTTATTATGTAATGAATATAGCTTCTAAATTATAATGGTTTTATTGTTATTCACTCATCTGCATCCAACTCTTTGCAACCCCATGGACTACAGTACACCAGGCTTCCCTGTCCTTCACTATCTCCCAGAGTTTGCTCAAACTCATCTCCATTGAACCAGTGATGCCATCCAACCATCTCATCCTCTGTTGCCCCCTTCTGTTCCTGCCCTCAAACTTTTCCACCATCAGGGTCTGCCGGGGTCCAGCCCCGGTGGATCCAGGGAATTCGAAGATGGGGACGGCATCGGCGTCTTTTGAAATAACTTATTTAATTACAGATAGAGAGGGATTAGAAGATTAGCAGAGAAAAAGAGGCTGAATAACTTGGTTCACATGGAATACCAATCACCACCTAAGCAGGCCGCAGGCGTCTTCCCATTCTCCCGAAGGAGAGGAGGCACTGAGGCCCCCCCGGTCTGATCTTAGAAGCCCAGGCAAAATTAATAGGTTTGGTGGGTACCCATGCACCAGATGGGAATTCGGCCAGAAAACAGTAGGAGAGAAAGAGGGGCTGAATAACTTGGTTTACGTGGGATACCAATAAAATTCCAAGACAAGGAATTTGCACCATCTATGTTGGGCCACCGGTGCCACTTGAATATCAGAAGGTGCCCCTCCTTGGGCTCCTTCTCGCGTGGGCTTGAAAACCGGGGCAAATAAGTAGACTTGGAGGGCACCCACGCTCCAGATGGGAATTCAGCCAGAAAAACAGGGAGCAGAAAAGAACGACATGAAGGAATCAGTCTTTCCGGAAACTGATCCGATTTCTTTATTTTGGGGTTTGCTTATATACCTTTTGTTACACATAGGGATGAATACAGAGTCATGCGGGGGTCAGCAGTCCTGACCTTTATCAAAATCAGGTGCTTCACATAAATGTATAAAAAAAAGGTCTTAGGGATATTACATCATCTTCTGGCCATGAGTGAGACCTGCTGACATTTTATGATCCTTTCTTTCTGATAACCAAAAAACTTATTTCTTCCACAGGTGTTTTTTCTTAAACCAGGCACCACCCTCTAAATAAAGTTACATTCCTATAGGGTGAGGGTGTAGTGAGTTACAATCAAGAAAGGAATTTATTTAACCCAAGGTTAACATGATTAATCTTAAAGGTTAATACTTATTTCTCCTATATGCTTTAATGTTAATGCTTATTTCTCCTAAATGCTAGTTATATTTATTATAAGGGCAGGGAACATGGAGATTTAGCAGCAAACATCAGCCCAACAAATGAAAATCCTTTCACCAATGTTCCCCTGAAGATCCATTTAGTCTTAAGATAGTGATAAAGTTACATTTTTACATAGCAAGGACACAGTGATTTGTAACAAAGTACAGTGATCTATTACAAAAGAGAAAATCCATTAACTCAAAAAGTCTAGTATTGCTAACATCAAAAACTACTATATTTCCTTTTCTATATTCCAAATACATTGATTAATATATTCCCAGGTGCCTAAGGATATGGAGGCCTGGCAGCAATCATTGAAGAAAAAGCCCTATGCTAATTAAGACTCTCAAAATATTCCAAAACTCTCTGTGTTGTTTATGGTTAAGAGGTAGTAAACAATCATGTGGCAGGAGTATGGATAATCCTGTCACACAAGCTAGTCTGTCAGCAGAGAGGTTTGACCTGAGACATCCTTGTCCCACCCGGGGGGGGGGGGGGGGGGAATTAGCAGCAATTATTGACACAACAAATGAAAAACCCTTCAGCAATATAATTCCTAACCAGCCCACTATACTAATAATTTCTAACTTCCCAAAAGAATTTGCCTTTAGTAAGTCTAAAACAACTCATGCCTCTCAGATTGGGAGGCTGTAAACAGTCACATGTGGCTGGACAAACCTATACAGGCTGGCTAGATAAACTTCAGAGGAGTCCGTAAGCTGAAACACTCTTGTCACGCCCAGGAATTTTTATTGCCTTGGAGCTGCACGTTTACTCCTACTCCGAGAGAAACGGTTATGGGGGAGAGCCCCCTGTAAAGTCAGAGGTGTAGGTGAGAGCACAAAACAGACTCTGGTTTTGGGGTTAGATGCTCAGGAACAGAGAGTTTCCTGAGGCTTGATCACGCCTTTGCGTATGCCAAGCCTTCTTCCTCATGACCTTTGCCATGGGCGGAGTTCCTCACGCTGGCCCCGGCAAGGGTCTTTTCCAATTTGTTGGCTCTTCACATGAGGTGAACAAAGTATTGGAGCTTTGGTTTCATTATCCTGTCTCTGACTAATAATTGTTTTGTTGCTTTTTAGTCACTTAGTTGTGTCTGACACTTTCTGACTCCATGGACTTTAGCCTAGCAGACTTCTCTGTCCATGGGATTTCCCAGGCAAAAATACTGATGTGGATTGTCATTTCCTTCTCCAAGGGCTCTTCTGGACCCAGTGAGGCAGGCAGATTTTTACTGCTGAGTCACCAGGGAAGCATTCTTGCTCCTTTATCTTAATAGCAGTAGTATCACATTTATCCACCAAGAATCACAACCTCTCCTATTTAAAAATTGTCACAGGTCTTTGGAATATGACTTATGTATTTTTTAAGGATTCTCTTGATTGGTACCATTTTCCCACATAGAGTGGCTCATCATCTATTTGATTCCATATGGACTCTTAATTATGTATCATATATGAATATCTTCCATTATAATCTAGAAATAGGGAGGATTATCTGTTATTTGAAAATAAAGAAAGTTTATCTATATATATTAAGCTGAATAAAATTAAAGGTTAATCAAAACCATCTTTATAATCCAAATTGGCTATAAATGTAGTATATCATTTTTCCCTTAAAATACCTGTAACTTTATAATATAATGAATGTTTCAAAGCAAATAATGATTTTTAATGAATGCTGTAACATTTAAGTATTCCTATAAGTCTTCAAAAGAACCCATGTTATTACTTTTGAAAGTCATTATTGCTCATTTACATGAGTGAAAGTAGCTTAGATTGAAAGTAGCTTAGATTGAAAGTAGCTTAGATTGAAAGTTTAAATTTTAACAGCAATAATAATACTTATAAATACTAACAATCACAAGGCTTATCAGATAATATTGGAAACACTGAAACTATCATTCATTAATGACATTTAAATATAAAAAAGCAGAGACATTACTTTGCCAACAAAGGTTCATCTAGTCAAAGTTATGGTTTTTACAGTAGTCATGTATGGATGCAAAAGTTGGACCATAAATAAGGTTGAACTCTAAAGAATTGATATTTTTGAACTATGGTGTTGGAGAAGACTCTTGAGAGTCCCTTGGACTTCAAGGAGATCTAACCAGTCCATGCTAAAGGAAATCAGTCCTGAATATTCATTGGAAGGGCTGATGCTGAAGCTCCAATACTTTGGCCACCTGATGCAAAGAACTGACTCATTGGAAAAGACCCTGATGCTGGGAAAGATTGAAGGAAGGAGGAGAAGGGGATGAGAGAGGATGAGATGACTGGATAGCATCACTGATTCAATGGACATGAGTTTGGGCAAGCTCTGGAAGATGGTGAAGGACAGGGAAACTAGGCATGCTGCAGTCCACGGAGTCACAAAGAGTTGGATACGAATAAGCAACTGAACAAGAACAACAAATATAAAATGAAAAATAAAATTACCTGAGGGAAACAAAAAGTAAGGGAGGTGATTTAAGGATAAAGACACTGAAGCTAATCACTTGGGTTGGTGAGATATGTGACTTTGGAGGAACGTAGTTAATATTCCTATAACTAGGTCTCTCATCACCTAGGAGGAAAATGTTTGTGCCTAATGCATGTTTAGGGCTTCCCTGGTCACTCAGTGTTAAAGAATCTGCCTGTCAAGTAGAAGATGTGGGTTTGATCCCTGGGTGGGGAAGATCCCCTGGAGAAGGAAATGGCAACCTACTCCACTATTCTTGCTTGGAGAATCCCATGGACAGAGGAGCCTGGCAGGCTACAGTTTGTGGGCTTGCAAAAACTCAGACATGATTTGGCACACAAGCACATGTACATATATACATGTGTATATATATGTATATATATGAATTTGCTCAATTTTATTACAAGCTAGGATTTATTTATTCTGCTCTGTGAATTCACTAGTGAGTTCTTTTTTTTTTTTTTTTTTAACATCAGTGCTTTGTCTTTGAGACTACAGGCAGATCTAGGTCTGTTTTTCATCAGTGCTATAGCATATACTTATATTTTAATGAAATAGATGAAGTACACAAAGGGAGTATCATATCAAGAATTTGTCTTGAAAAATAACTCCCAGAAGACATTATACAGTGAATGTAAAATAGTTGGTGATTGTAGGTGTTTAATGTTAAGGAGAAGGGTTGAATACTTGAAGCAAATCGATCTCTTTAAAGCAGTGAAATAATTATCTGATACTGCACTTGCGGATATATCATATTGTAAATTCATCAATACATGTAGAACTTTACAGCATGAAACTTAATGTACACATATAAAATATCTATTCTAGGACTGAATGTAGAAAGTGATAAAACAGTAAGAAACAACCTCACCGAAGGAAATGAAAAAATAGTACTGACCCAAGTAATTCTAGAAATGAGTAGACTTTATAAAACTAAAAATAAAATAAATGTTATGCAAACACTATAATCTTTTTAACAAATAGAGTCGTTTCCCACAAGGGAACAGGTTCATGGTTCTAACCGGGCTATGCAAGCATTCCGGAACTGAACAATTAGGTATAAATGGATGGTGGGGGATAAGAACCAGATTTTTCATTTTTGGAGAGTGAATTTATAGATAAACAATGAGGGAAAACTAAAATCAGCCAAGTGATAAAGAGTAAGAGACAGAAGCATCAGTATGAATTCATGATCAGCTTGATATAGATATGCCTGGCTACAAATGGGAATACATATGGATAGGGGTATAAATTATACGTGGAACAACAGACTGGTTCCAAATCAGGAAAGGCTGTAGACTGTCACCTTGCTTATTTAACTTATATGCAGAGTACATCATTCAACATGCTGGGCTGGATGAAACACAAGCTGAAATCAAGATTGCCAAGAAAAATATCAATAACCTCAGATATGCAAATGACACCACCCTTATGGCAGAAAGTGAAGAACTAAAAAGCCTCTTGATGACAGTGAAAGAGGAGAGTGAAAAAGTTGTCTTAAAACACAACATTCTAGGCCTAAGATCCTGGCCTCCAGTCCCATCACTTCATGGCAAATAGATGGGGAAACAATGGAAACAGTGAGAGACTTTATTTTGAGGGGCTCCAAAATCACTGCAGATGGTGAGTGCAGCCATGAAATTAAAAGACACTCCTTGGAAGAAAAGTTATGACCAACCTAGACAGCATATTAAAAAGCAGAAATATTACTTTACCAACAAGGTCCGTCTAGTTAAAGCTATGGTTTTTCAGTAGTCATGTATGGATGTGAGAGTTGGACTATAAAGAAAGCTGAGTGCCAAAGAATTGATGTTTTTGAACTCTGGTGTTGTAGAAGACTCTTGAGAGTCTCTTCGACTGCAAGGAAATCCAACCAATTCATCTTGAAGGAAATCAGTCCTGAATATTCATTTGAAGGACCAATGCTGAAGCTGAAGCTTCATGACTTGTACATGACTAAGCAAATGAACTGAACTGAACTGAACTGAATAGGTGTAGACTCTTTTTGTTATGCACACATACACATCCATGTTCTCTTATCAGAATCTACATGCAGTGCTCCACAGGAATAAGGAACACATTTCATGCCCCATCTTTTTTTCTGACACTATTCCCCAGTAAAATTCACCAGTATAACTGGGGAAAGGCAGATTCTCGGACTGGAACAGAAATACAGAACATGATACCGCTGCATCTTATAGTGACAGGAAGTAAAGAATTTTAAAAATATGAAAAAGCAAAACAATCATCAATCTTTGGGGTATGCCAATAGAATACAAGGAGGAACTGGAAAAAGTTGTAAAGTTAATAAAGAAAAATTGGATTATAACCAAAATATAGAATACCTCCATGAGTTGGTACTTATATAAATAATTACAACAGTAAACAAATGGGGGAGAAGAGACAAATCTACTATGTGCATGTCTGCATGCTAAGTTGCTTCACTCATGTCCAACTTTTTGTGACCCTATGGACTGTAGCCTGCCAGGCTCCTCTGTTTGTGGGATTCTCCAGGCAAAAATACTGAAATGCGTTGTCATGCCCTCCTCCAAGGGATCTTTCTCACCTATGATAAAACCCACATTTCTTGCATCTCTGGCATTGGCCAGCAGGTTCTTTACCACTAGCGCCACCCAGGAAACCCAATCTCTTGTGCAGAATAACCACAAATAGTTATATAGATATTCCTCCCTTAATAAATTGAAGCATAGCTCATCACTCCTTAAGTGGAGACTACACAGTGGAACTTCCTTAAGAGTACAGCCCGAAAAGTGGGGGCAAAAAACAAACTTCACAGTGTAAAAGAAACTTGACAACTTAATCTCACCCAGCTAAAGAAGGTTCTCAACAATACTGATAACCATTGAAAGTGTGCCCTTTGATATGTAGTGATCAAAACAGTGTTTTACCTCTGTGTTCTTTCACTTCAAAACACACAACCTAGTCTAATCAAGAAAATAAAACTAATTACCAGTTCAGTTCAGTTCAGTTCAGTCGCTCAGTTGTGTCCGACTCTCTGTGACCCCATGAATCACAGCATGCCAGGCCTCCCTGTCCATCACCAACTTCCAGAGTTCACTTAAACTCATGTCCATTGAGTCAGTGATGCCATCCAGCCATCTCATCCCCTTCTCCTGCCCCCAAGCCCTCCAAGCATCAGGGTCTTTTCCAATGAGTCAAGTCTTTGCATGAGGTGGCCAAAGTATTGGAGTTTCAGTTTCAGCTTCAGCATCAGTCCTTCCAGTGAACACCCAGGACTGATCTCCTTTAGGATGGACTGCTTCCATCTCCTTGCAGTCCAAGGGACTCTCAAGATCTTCTCCAACACCACAGTTCAAAAACATCAATTACCAAACTAATTACCAAGCAAATATCAACTGAGAGATACTCTTTTTAGAATATTTGACCAGCACTCTTTAAAACTGTCAAGATCATGAAGATCAAGGCAAATCAGAGACCCTGTCATAGCCAAGAGGAGACAGTAGATGGATAACTAAATGTAATGCAGAATTGTGGGGTAGAACATTGGAACAGAAAAATGATATTGGCTAATGATACATTATCACTGCCAGTTCATTAACTGTAACAAATGCATTGCACTAATATAAGGTGCAATGGGGGGAACTGTGTAGGAATTAAGTGGAATATCCCTATGTGTTGTTAGCAATCGTCTATTAAGTCTAAACTGTTACAACAATGCAACTGATTTTAAAAATCCATCTTATGTTATATAACTAAACATTATTATTAAAAATATATGCAGATTGCTCAACAAAAATACATTCACACATTTAAGCACCCCAAAACCTTAAGATGGAGGCGTTACTTTTTATAAATAAGAAAACTGAAGTTCAGAGATGCTACTTAACCTTTAGAACTGAAAACAGTGATCATTATCTCAAACTAAATATTCTATTTTTTATAATACCATAAAATGAAAAATGATATTCTTAAAGTGATTATCCAAAAGAATACATTATTTTGTTAACAAAAATATATGTTCAATATCCCCTGAAAAGGAGAAGCAAAGTATACTAACCTATAGTATAAAAAGATTAAGATATTCAAACCTTCTATGATAAGACAATAGTTTAAAATAAGAATAATTTAAATAAATAGTGAAAATTAATTAAAACAGAAACTAAAGAGTTGGAGACAAGATGGCAGATTTGAAGGACTTGAGCTCATCTCCTGTCAGAAAAACACCAAAATCACAGCTAACTGCTGAAGAACCATTAACAAAAAAGACTTGAACCTATCAGAAAAGATACTCTAAGTCCAAAGACAAAGCCGCAGCCATAGCAAGATGGTAGAAAGGAACATCACTGTACTCAATATACAATCAAATCCTATACATGATGGGTAGATGACTCAAAAACTGGAAAATAATTGTATTCCAGGGATTCTGTCACAGGAGTTAAAGTTCTGAGTCCCACATCAGGCTCCCAGCCTTAGGATCTGACAGCCAAAGAGGGAGCCCCCAGAGCATCTGGCTTTGAAGGCCAGTGGGGCTTGATTGTGAGAGTTCCATGGGATTGGGAGAAATAGAAACTCTGGCACTGGAGGGTCCACATAAGTTCTCATGTACACTGGGACCCAGGGAAATAGCAGTAACTTCATAGGCTCTCAGGCCAGAGATGGTCTTGGAGGATCTCCTGGGGAGGTAGGAGTTTGCTGTGACTCTTGTGGGAACAAAGACACTGGTAGAGGATGTACTGGGGAGTACTCATTAGTGTGAGCTCTCATAGACATTGCCATTTTGACATCAATACCTGTGTTCCCCAACCAACAGGTTCAGGTGCTGGGACAACTTAGATGAAACAAAAAATAGGGCAGGAACATAGCCACACTCATCAGTAGAAGGCTGCTTAAAATCTTCCTGCACCCATATCTGCTTCTAAACACACCACTTAACATGAAAGTGGCCATCAGAGGGAAAAGAACAAGATCCACCTAGCAGTGGGTAGGCACCAGCCCTTCCTACAAGAGAGCCTGCACGAACCTCCTAGAACAATCTCACCCATCAAGGGGCACACACCAGAAGCTAGAGGAACTACAGTCCTGCCATCTGGGCAACAAACACTGCAAACACAAAGTTAAATAAAATGAAACAGCAGAGGAATATGTTCCAGACAAATAAATGATAAATACCCAGAAAAAAATAAAAAATAAAAAACAAAACCTAAGTGAGGTGGACATAGGTAACCTACCTGAAAAGAATTCAGGGTAATATTAGTAAAGATGATTCAAGATCTCAGAAAAAAGGAAAAGAGGTACAGACCAAGAAGATATAAGAATTTTTTAACATAGAGCTAGATGATATAAATAATAAACAAACAGTTGCATAATACAATAACTAAAATGAAAAATATACTAGAAGGAAAGAATAGCAGAAAAACTGGAAAATATTTAAGTGAGCTGGAAGACAGAATGGAGGAAATCACCACCACAGAACAAAATGCAGGAAAAAAAAAAAAGAATGGAAAGAAATGAGGAGAGTTTAAGAAACTGCTGGGACAACATTAAATGCACCAACATTCACTTATAGGGGCCTCAGGAGATGAAGAGACAGAGAGAGGGCCCAAGAAAATATTTGAAAGGATAATAGCTGAAAATTTCCCTAACACTGGGAAAAGAAATAGTCACCCAAGTCCGGGAAGTGCAGAACCCCAAACAGGATAAACCCAAGGAGGAACACATTGAGACACATATTAATCAAATTCACAAAAATTAAAAACAAAGCGAAGATGTTAAAAGAATAAAGGAGAGAGCAAAAACAGCATTCAAGAGAATTTCCATATTTTAGTAGCTGATTTTTCAGAAGAAATTCTGTAGGTCAGAGGGGAATGGCATGATATATGGAAAGTGATGAAAGGGGTCAACATTCAACCAAGAATTCTCTACTCAGTGAGGCTCTCATTCAGACTTCAGAAAGTTTTACAGACAAGTTTCCCTAGTGGCTCAGATGGTAAAGAATCCACATGCAGTGTGGCAGGCCTGGGTTCTATCTTGGGTCGGGAAGGTTCCCCAGAGAAGGGAATGGTTACCCACTCCAGTATTCTTGCCTGGAGAATTCCATGGAGAGAAGAGCCTGGTGGGCTGCAGTCCATAGGGGTTACAAAGAGTCAGATGGGACTGAGAGACTTTCACTTCTCACTTTCTTTACAGATAAAAGCTGAGAGAATTTAGCACCACCAAAAACAGCTTTACCACAAAAGCTAAAAGAATTTCTCTAGGCAGAAAAGAAATGTAAAACTCTTGCATAGCAAAGGAAACCATAAGCAAAATGAAAAGACAATCCACAGAATAGGAGAAAATATTTGCAAACAATGTAACCATCAGGGATTAAAATTCTAAATATACTAACAGCTCATGCAGCTAAATTAAAAAAAGAAAAGAAAAGCCCCATCAAATAATGTGCAGAAGATCTAAATAGACATTTCTCCAAAGACATACAGATGGTCAACAAACACATGAAAAAATGATAAGCATTACTAATTATTAGAAAAATGCAAATCAAAACTACAATGAGGTATTACCTCATACAAGTTAGAATGGCCATCATCAAAAATTCTACAAACAATAACTGCTGGAAAGGGTGTGAAAAAAAGAGAGTTGCATTACATTTTTGGTGGGTATAAAAGTTGGTGCAGCCACTATGGAGAACAATATGCAAATTCCTTAAAAAAAAAAAAAAAAAAAAAGAGCTCCCATATAATTCAGCAATTCCAATCCTGGGTGTATATCAAGAGAAAAACCATACTTTGAAAATATACATTCACCCCAGTTTTTATTACAGCACTATTTACAACAGCCAGGACATGGAACCAACATAAATGTCCATCAACAGATGAATAGATAAAGACGATGTGGTACATATATACAAAAAGTATACAATGGAATATAACTCAGTGATAAAAAAGAATCAATCTCATTTGCATCAACAGGGATGGACCTAGATATTACCATACTAAGTGCAAACAGACAGAGAAAGATATATATCACATGATATTATTTATATATGGAATCTAAATGTGATATAATGAACTTATTTACAAAACAGAAACAGATTCATAAACTTAGAAAACAAACACATGTCTACCAAAGGGGAAAACTGGGGAGGAGGGATGAATTAGGGGGTTGGGATTAACATATGCATGCTACTGTGTGGATCACAATAAATTGTGGAAAATTCTGAAAGAGATGGGAATACCAGACCACCTGACCTGCCTCTTGAGAAACCTATATGCAGGTCAGGAAGCAACAGTTAGAACTGGACATGGAGCAACACACTGGTTCCAAATAGGAAAAGGAGTATGTTAAGTCTGTATATTGTCACCCTGCTTATTTAACTTATATGCAGAGTACATCATGAGAAGCGCTGGACTGGAAGAACCACAAGCTGGAATCAAGATTGCCAGGAGAAATATCAATAACCTCAGATATGCAGATGATACCACTCTTATGGCAGAAAGTGAAGAGGAACTAAAAAGCCACTTGATGAAAGTGAAAGAGGAGAGTGAAAAAGTTGGCTTAAAGCTCAACATTCAGAAAATGAAAATCATGGCATCTGGTCCCATGACTTCATGGGAAATAGATGGGGAAACAGTGGAAACAGTGTCAGACTTTATTTTTTGGCGCTGCAAAATCATTGCAGATGGTGATTGCAGCCATGAAATTAAAAGACCCTTACTCCTAACTGCAGATGGTGATGGCAGCCATGAAATTAAAAGATGCTTACTCCTTGGAAGAAAAGTTATGACCAACCTAGATAGCATATTCAAAAGCAGAGACATTACTTTGCTGACTAAGGTCCATCTAGTCAAGGCTATGGTTTTTCCAGTAGTCATGTATAGATGTGAGAGTTGGACTGTGAAGAAGCCTGAGCGCCGAAGAATTGATGCTTTTGAACTGTGGTGTTGGAGAAGACTCTTGAGAGTCACTTGGACTCCAAGGAGAGCCAACCTGTTCTTTCTGAAGGAGATCCACCCTGGGATTTCTTTCGAAGGAATGATGCTAAAGCTGAAACTCCAGTACTTTGGCCACCTCATGCAAAAAGTTGACTCACTGAAAAAGACTTTGATGCTGGGAGGGATTTGGGATGCTAAAGCTGAAACTCCAGTACTTTGGCCACCTCATGCAAAGAGTTGACTCACTGAAAAAGACTTTGATGCTGAGAGAAGGGGATGACAGAGGATGAGATGGCTGGATGGCATCACTGACTCAATGGACATGAGTTTGAGTGAACTCCAGGAGTTGTTGATGGACACGGTGGCCTGGCATGCTGCAGTTCATGGGGTCGCAAAGGGTCGGACACGACTGAGTGACTGAACTGAACTACTATATATCCCCTGGAAGAGGAAATGGCAACCCATTCCAGTATTCTTGCCTGGGAAATCCCATGGACAGAGGAACCTGGTGGGCTACAGTCCATGATGTTGCAAAGGATCAGACGCAACTGAGCAACTGAGCACACACTACTATATTTAAAATAGATAATCAACATGGACCTGCTGTATAGCACAGGGACCTCTACTCAATATTATGTAATAACTTATATGTGAAAAGAATCTGATAAAGAATAGATATATGTGTATGTTTAACTGAATCCATTTTGCTGTACACCTGAAACTAATATAACATTGAAATCACTATCCTCCAACATAAAATAAAACATTTTTTGAGTATTAAAAGAAATCAATGTGAAAGTGAAGTTGCTCAGTCATGTCCGACTCTTTGCAACTCCATGGACTGTAGCCTAGCTGGCTCCTCCGTCCATCCATGGGATTTTCCAGGCAAGAGTACCAGAATGGGTTGTCATTTCCTTCTCCAGAAAGAAACCCATGGATAAAAGTTAATAGAAAACTAAAATTATTTGGTTCAGAATAAACTTTAGAGAGTAGCCTAATCCTGAAGAAAATATTTCATATAACACTGAGGAAACTTGAGTCCAGAATAATAGAGGACTATTTAATATTATACAATTAGCTGTGAAGACATTGTTAAAAAGCACATGGATCCTAACTGAGTCTAGTCCCAATATGACATATAAAGCAAAGAAAATTTCACTGCCACTTTACTAGAAAATTAGAATATTCACCTCTTTTGTACTGTTATTATTCCTTGATATGTCATTGAAAAAAGTTTATAAAGATAAATATCTATATAATATATAGACAATATACATACATACATACATGCATATGTACATATATGTAATATATACACAAAAGCGTATATATGCACACATATATAGATAAATATATATTTTTATAAATAAATGCAAAAGTAAAAATACACAAACTCTGAACTATTTTTAAAGAAAACAATGGCAGACATTAACCAGCTTTTGTGTGTGTGTTCACATGTTTTTCCCAAACCATATCATCTTTCTTTTTAAGCAATTATAAGATTGTGCTAATAATTATTTGAACCAGATAAAATACTAGTTTTTCACTTTTTTCATGATAAAATATTTTAGTTGTCAACCACATTAAATTATTTTAAAAGTAAACAACTCTTATTTTACTAAAGAAGGTTTGTAATGCTTTGCATACTGTAATAAAATGTGCTGTTAAGTTTTCCTGCTTCAAAATTCATCAACATTCATGTGTATGCTTTGCTGTGAGCTGAAGAGGATCGAGTATTCACAGAAGAAAAAGAGTTTTTCCTTCAGTGATAGTTTGAAACTCTCAAGATTAGAGAAGTACTGTTATACTAGGATCAGCACCAATTTGAATCCTCTAGATGAACTGTGTTACATTTTTACAAGTTATATCTCACAAACTTTAAATATTCACATCAGTGAATTAAGGTTGCATGAAACATTTACCTTGATAAAATTTGAAAATATATAGTGAGTATCTATCCCATGTCAATAATGTGGTTACAGTATATAAATAAAAGTATCAGTTGTACCTATTTGGTGATTAAATTTTCCCCAAAGAAAACTTTAAATATCCTTTATTTTATTAAAATGCTGGCATAATTAGGACTACCTCCAGGTAATGTATTGAATTTAAAAGAGGCATATGGTGCTAAAATCACGTTAATGGTTTCTTTTTAACTTCCATCAAGTTTTTAGAGTTTATTCCATGGTCTGTCATATTGCATGTCTTCTATAAATTAACTTATTCAGGAATAACTTCATCGGGGATTTTTAAAGCTAAATTTTGAAGCATCAATTGAAACACGCTTAATAATTCTTGCTTTGAAAATCAGAAGAGTCATCAAAGCCCAATGTCAAAATTTGTTAAGCAGATAACGATAATCCAGTATCTTAAATTTGTTAAGCTTCTGTTTATTCAGTTGCCAAAAATATCCTACCTATGAAGCAGAATTGGCCAGATATTTATCAACCCCATTTTTTCCTCCCATAAACACAATCACAAAACTTTTCAGATCTTCTCACATTTACACAAGGCGCTGATATGAGTTCTAACCATTATGCAGCATGCCAAAGTGATGTGCTGAGCTTCTAACACTGAGTCATACACTAACAAAAGAAAGAAAAAACTATAAACAACTCTTCATGCCCTTTCTTCATCTTTGGGTTGGATGTCAAAGCCTAAGGTAAATTTGAAATCCATTTACAATGTTGAAAAGACTAAGTCTTCAGATGCTTTTTTCCCTAAACAACTGTGTGGCTGACCAGCCTATGTAACCTGCATACATAAATTTCAGATCACTTTGGTCTATGTTACATGAACAAGAAACATTTCATTTCTGTTGCAAAATGTTTATTTTTGGTGGTTATCATTATGACTACTGTATAATAAACAAAGCCAAGATGTGAAGGATATTTTGAGGATTGAAAAATAAATCACAATTAAAGATTTCAGTTCAGTAACTAACACTAGATTTCAATTAACAAGGTCTGAGTGAGCACGCACAAAACTTGCAGGTAAATTAAAAAAAAAAAAATCCATGTTTGGACAGAAAAATTGCCTATCTTGATAAATAATTTAGAGATGTTTCCCATCCTTCAGACTAATCTAACTTTTAGTTAACAGACTTGGGTTAACAAAGAGAGCTAACTTTCATTATGCTTTATACGAGATGTCTGTTTGTAGCAAAAAAAAAACTGTACAGCCATATGGAATTGTCATTAAAGAGCAATAAAAGCAATTGAGGAAGGCTTGGGCCTGGGAATAGAAGATGCAAATGTGTGTTTTTGGCAAAAAAAAATGGCAATAAGGGAGAGTGATGAGAGAAGATACTTTAGAGATCAGCAACATGGATGGATCTAGAGAATATCATATTAAGTGAAGCAAGTCAGACAGATATCTTATGATGTCACTTATAGGGACTTCCCCAGTGGCTCAGATGGTAAAGAATTTGCCTGCAATGCAGGAGACACAGGTTCAACCCCTGAGTCAGGAAGATCCCCTTGGAGAAGCAATGGCAGCCCACTCCCATAATTGTGCCTGGAGAATTCCATAGACAGAGGAGCCTAGTAGACTAGAGTCCATAGGATCATAAAAAATTGGACACGACTGAGTGACTAACACTAACACATGTACACACACACATTCACTTATATGTGGAATCTAAAATATTGACACAAATGAACTTATTTACAAAATAGAAATAGACTCACAGACATAGAAAACAATTTATGGTTACCAAAGGAGGGGTAATTTATTTTTGGAGGATTAACAGATACACACTACGTATATGTAAAATAGATAAACAAAGTTCTACTGGAGTACAGAAACTATATGCAGTATCTTATAATAACCTATAATAGAAAAGAATCTGAAACATTATCTATGTATATTATATATGTATGTATGTATAACTGAATCATCTTGCTGTACACCTGAACCTAAGACAACACTGTAAATCAACTATGAAGTGAAAGTGAAAGTCGCTCAGTCTATCCAACTCGTTGTGACCCCATAGACTATACCATCCATGGAATTCTCTAGGCCAGAATACTGGAGTGACTAGTCATTCTATTTCAATTAAAAAAAAAAAAATTAAGTAAAATTGAAAATAGGCTTCCCTTGTGGTTCAGTTGGTAAAATGTCTGCCTGCAATGTGGGAAACCTGGGTTCGATCCTTGGGTTGGGAAGATCCACTGGAGAATGGGGTGGGGAAGATCCCCTGGAGAAGGGAAAGGCTACCCACTCCAGTGTTTGGGCCTAGAGAATTACATGGAATGCCTAGTCCATGGGGTCACAAAGAATTGGACACGACTGAGCAACTTTCACTGAAAATTAAATAAATAAACTATTTAGGTCCTCACTGTGTTCAGTCACTCAGTCTTGTCTGATGTTTTGTGATTCCATGAACTGCAGCACACCAGGCTTTCCTGTCCTTCACCATCTCTCAGAGTTCGCTCAAACTCATGTCCATTGAGTTAGAGACACCATCCAACTATCTCATCTTCTGTGGTCCCCTTCTCCTCCTGCCTTCAATCTCTCCCAGCATCAGGGTCTTTTCTAATGAGTCAGCTCTTTGCATCAGGTGGCCAAAGTTTCAGAGCTTCAGTTTCAGCAGCAGTCCTTCTAATGAACATTCAGAATTGATTTCCTTTAGAACTGACTGTTTTGGTTTTTCAGTCCAAGGGACACTCAAAATTCTTCTATAACACCACAGCTCAAAAGAATCAATTCTTCAATGCTCAGCCTTCTTTATGGTCCAACTTCACATCCATACATTTAGGGTATTTAAATGAAAGCAATAAATGCTATTTTAAAAAAGCAATATCAAATATATCAAATTATGGATGGAGATAATATATTAACCATATAAAAACTACACTAGTGTTCAACTTATTCATAGTTTAGTGTGCAGGGCAACTGATAAGAGAACGTGTCTGATGATTTACGAATCAAACTATAAACAGAATACATAAGAGTCACTGGGGATCTTGCCAAGAATAAATGATACCTCTTCACAAAAGGAGACTTTGTTATAGAAAGCATGTCATGTAACACATGAATCTGTACCTTTTAAAAATACACATTTCTAGGGTGAGTAATTCTCGAACCACATTCTGAAAAAACTTCTTAAAATCATTTTCTTATTCTGTTTCTACTTCTCACTAGGAATCTTTATGTTCAGTAGAGTAAACATATAAAAGAAAATTGGTTTATATTTATATATTGCTATAACTTACACAAGATGCCAGAGATGAAACTCTTAAATCATGATCTCACATCTTAAAGTGACTTTCAGAGGGTCAGAGACATTCATAAAAATAAGAAGTTTTCAGCATATGCAAAACCAATCAGATGTGAAAATAAAGATCTGCCACATAGACGATAATGATCTTGGAGGGAAAGTAGTGAGCAGTCCTGAAGGGACTTCTCAGCTCCCTGCCCAGGAATTAAACCTGGGTAACCTGAATGAAAACCAAGAATCCTAACCACTAGAACACCAGTGGCTAGAGGCTGGAAGCAAAGTGACCCTGTCTCTTTCACCTAGTTGAAAGCAAGAATATTTCAAGGAGGCCAAAACTATACAAACAGGTACAAAGGTGATTATCAGAGACACAGAGCAATGTACAGGAGAGCACGAATGAAAACAGTTTGTTAATTCAACTCAGAAGTAGGGCAGAAATACACACTCAGAAAGAAAGAGTATGGGCATCCTCTCTAAAGAGGAGGAGGGCAGTAAGTCAGATACTAGGCAGAGAGGGACACACACCTGGAGAGGAATGTGAGCATCCTGAGTGACAAGGAGCACAGTCCATCAGAAACTAGGCAGAGTACACACTTGGGGAGGAGTAAGGAGGAGCATGGTATAGAGGCAACATCAATCACTTATATAAGAGAGCCCTTCTGGGTCTTTGTCAACCTCTGGTCAATTATCTTGATCCTTTCTTCACACATGACTCATCCATGGATCCTTCCCAAGATGCATGCTCAACTTTTTACTAAGATGGATCCCACTGGATAGGCCTATGGGTGCATGTCTACACTTATTATGGGGTGGGGTCCCCTCCCTTTTCAACCCCCAAGAAGCCTTCCTGTGCATGTGCAGACAGGAAAATCTTCCTTGACCACAGGAGCAGGCACCTTATCTCTTTGCTTTAGAAGAGCTCAGCTTTACTACTAGCTTTGTCCTCAGAGTATCTGGGTAAGAACAAACTTGAATTTTACTCCACTTGACAAATACTAGATGTCCATCCCAGAGGCCCACTGTCTCCTGTCTCAATAGCAGAAAGGAGATTCAGGCAACAAGATGACTTTGGGAAGAACATGGTTATTTTGTAAAGTCTGGTTTGCTCAGCAGGCTAAATACACCCTTGTCTTACTTGTGTTGTAAAAATACCTGGAGGGTAATGTCGAATTATAGAATATTGCTTTTATAAGAGAATGGGTTTTAAATATATAATTTGATTTCTTGAGAATGCACTGTTGTACCAAAGAAATAACTGCTTTAGCACTTTGATCAAGAATGTACTTCTCAGAACAGAGAAGTTGGTTGCAATGAGTCAAATGTGTTGGTTGCATGGTGTCAAATTCAGTCTGAGTCACATCATTCATTTCACTTAAGTCACATATGTTACTGCCACCCTACAATTTTTAAGCCATGACTTAGTTTTCTTGTCTGAAAAATGGAGGATTAGAATAATGCCCACTCCATACAACTGTACTGAGGGTTAAGTGGAAAAGTAAAATCATGAAACATGCTTGGAATCATGGCTGCCACTGAGTATACATGTCCTCAGCATCATTTGTGTTTGAAATTTTTGTAATTGTGATCGAAAGCTGGTACTAAATATATAGATTCATAGAATATTGGAACCTTGAAATGTGGATGACATTTATTTTAGGATCTGCAAAATAATGTACCTTGTCCAAAATCACTGCAGATGGTAATGGTAGCCATGAAATTATAAGACACTTACTCCTTGGAAGGAAATTTATGACCAACCTAGATAGCATATTAAAAAGCAGAGACATTACTTTGCCAACAAAGGTCCATCAAGTCAAGGCTATGGTTTTTCCAGTATTCAAGTATGGATGTGAGAGTTGGACTATAAAGAAAGCTGAGAGCTGAAGAATTGATGCTTTTGAACTGTGGTGTTGGAAAAGACTCTTGAGAGTCCCTTGGACTGCAAGGAGATCCAACCAGTCCATCCTAAAGGAGATCAGTCTTGGGTGTTCATTGGAAGGACTGATGTTGAAGCTGAAACTCCAATACTTTGGCCACCTGATGCAAAGAGCTGACTCATTTGAAAAGATCGTGATGGCTGGGAAAGATTGAGAGCAGGAGGAGAAGGGGACAACAGAGGAGGAGATGGTTGGATGGCATCACCAATTCAATGGACATGAGTTTGGGTAAACTCCCGAAGTTGGTGATGGATAGGGAGGCCTGGTGTGCTGCGGTCCATGAGGTCGCAAAGAGTTGGATACAACTTAGCGACTGAACTGAACTAAACTGACACATCTTTTTGAGTACATGAGATTTCCTAGTTGATCTTGGCACTCTACAAGTGTGAGCTTAGAACAGCTGTGGTGACTGCCACAATTAATCAATTAAGTCAAGAAAAGACGAGAATTTGTCTGCTGCCCCATGTTGAGCAAAACAATTTTTGTCATAAGAGGAAATGAATGTACTGTTGTGTTTTACTTCCATATATGTAATAGTAGCCATTGCCTTGTAAGGACAAGAAAATATTTGTTACAGTTTAAGAGTATGAATGAAGTCACAGAAGAAAAGATTAACTTAAAGAAGTTAGACCTGGTTTATAAATGTGATGTTGTCTCTTTGGTAATGTTTACTTCTAGACTTTGAAACAGTTTATATTTGTTTTTATCTGTTTATATAAATATATTGCAAATCAAGTATTTGATTTATAATCTTGTATTAGTTTCACATGTACAGCAAAGTGTACAGCAAAGTGATTTAGTTTTACACATACAAAGATCAGCTGGATGGAATTCCAACTGAGCTATTTAAAATCCTAAAAGATGATGCTGATAAAATGCTTCACTGAATATGTCAGCAAACTTGGAAAATTTAGCAATAACCACAGGACTGGAAAAGGTCAGTTTTCATTCCAGTCCCAAGAAAGACAATTCCAAAGAATGTTCAAACTACTGTACAGTTGTATTAATTTCACATGCTAGCAAGGTAATACTCAAAATCATTCAAGCTACCCTTAAGCAGCATGAGAACTGAGAAATTCCAGATGTAAAAGCTGGAGTTAGAAAAGGCAGAGTGATTAGAGATAAAATTGCCAACATCCATTGGATCATAGAAAAAGGAAGGGAGTTCAAGAAAAACATCTATTTCTGCTTCATTGAGTATGCTAAGAATTTTGACTGTGTGGAAAACAACAAAATGTGGAAATGTTTTAAGGCTATGGGAACACCAGACCATCTTACTTGCCTCCTGAGAAATCTGTTTGCAGGTCAAGAAGCAACAGTTAGAACTAGACATGTAACAACAGACTGATTCCAAATTGGGAAAGGAGTACTTCAAGGTTGTATATTGTCACCCTGATTATTTAACTTATATGCAGAGTACATCATGAGAAGCCAGGCTGGATGAATCCCAAGCTGGAATCAAGATTGCCTGGAGGAATATCAACAAGATATGCAGATGATATCACCCCAATGACTGAAAGTAAAGAGGAACTAAAGATCCTCTTGGTCATCTCTGGTGGCTCAGACTGTAAAGAATCCACCTGCAATGTGAGAGACCTGGGTTCGATCCCTGGGCTGGGAAGATCCCCTGCAGATCATCATGGAAACCCACTCCAGTATTCCTGAGTGGAGAATCCCCATGGACAGAGAGCCCGGTGGGCTACAGTCCATGGTGTTTCAAAGGGTTGAACATAACTGAGTGACTAAGCACAGCACACAAAGAACCTCTTGATGAGGGTGAAAGAGGAGAGAGAAAATTCTAGTGTAGAACTCAATATTCAAAAAATGAAGATCATGACATCTAATCCCATCACTTTATGGCAAATAGATGGGAAAAAAAATGAAAGTAGTGGCAGATTTTATTTTCTTGGGGTCCAGAATTATTGCAGGCAGTGACTGCAGCCATGAAATTAATAGACACTTGCTCTTTGAAAGAAAAGCTATGACAAATGTAGACAGATTATTTTAAAAAAAGCAGAGACGTCACTTTGCTCACAAAGGTCCATATAATCAAAGTTATAGTTTTTCCAGGAGTCATGTACAGATGTGAGATTTGTACCATAAAGAAGGCTAAGTGCAAAGAATTGATGCTTTTGAATTGTGGTGCTGGAGAATACTCTTGAGAGCCCTTGGACTGCTAGGAAATCAAACCAATGCATTCTGAATGAAATCAACACTGAATATTCATTGGAAGAACTGATGCTGAAGCTCTGATACCTTGGCCACCTGATGTTAAGAGCCACCTCATTGGAAAAGGCCCTGATAGTGGGAAAGATTGAAGGCAGCAAGAGAAGGGGATGACAGAGGATGAGATGTTTGGATGGCATCACCAACTCAATGGACATGAGTTTGAGCAAACTCTAGGAGATATTGAAGGATAAGGAAGCCTGGCGTACTGTAGTCCATGGGGTCACAACGAGTGGGACAAAACTTAGCAAGTGAACAATAACAATACATATCTCTACTCTTTTTAAGATTCTTTCACCATAGAGGTCATTACAGAATATTGAGCAGAGTTCATTTTTGCTATACAATAGGTCCCTATTAGTTATGTATTTTATATATGAGGGCTTCCCTGGTGGCTCAGCAGTAAAATATCCACATTCAGTGGGGGAAATGTGAGTAGGAGACAAGGGTCCAATCCCTGTGCTGGGAAGATCCTCTGGAGAAGGAAATGGCAACCCATTCCTGTATTTTTGCCTGGGAATTCTCATGGACCAAGGAGCCCTGTGGGTTACAGTTCATAGGGTCACAAAATAGTTGGATATGACTAGGTGACTAAATAGCAACAATAATTTTATATATAGTAGAGTATATATGTCAATAAAATGTGTGCAATATAGATTTTACAAAAGTGTAAAATGTTATTGTGCAAAAAGTTAGGATCTATAAATAATTTCAATCTGCCCAATACAAAACATTTAGATATAGCAATATTAATATTATATTTTCATGCATACTTAAATGATATTGTAGATTTCTAGATATAAGGCATCTGTACTTCAACAAAATACACACTGTTAATTGTTTTGTTTCTGTACAGATGACAGAGTATTGGCAACCCAAATCATAAAACCAAGCCACAAAAATAATTAGACATCATGATCAGGTAGAGTTTATTCCAAGTATACAAGGTTGGTTCAATATTCAAAAATTAATTAACATAGTCCATTATGCCAACAGACAAGAGAATCATATAGTCCTACAGAGAGATGCAGGAAATGCACGTGACCTATTGATTTTAAGCACTCTCAGAAAAATAGGACTAGAATGGAATTTCCTGAACTGGATAAATGACATCTCAAAAATCTACAAATAACATTATACTTAGGGTGAGAAACTATGTACTTTCCCAATAAGATCGGGAAGAACACAAACAGTTCTCTCTCACCACTGCTGCACAACATGGCAGTAAAGACAATTCAATAAAGAAAGGACAGTGTTTTCAACAAATAAATGGTGCTGAAACAACTGGTCATCCATATACAAAATAATTAATCTAGACATATACTTTACACGCTTCACAAATTAACTCAAATGGATAACAGATATAAAAATAAAATGTAAGCCTGAGCAATTTGTAGGTGATAATATAAATAAAATATTTCTATTTCTTCTCTAACTCGTGTCCTTTTTTTGTGTAGAAAATGTGACTGTAGTTCTATAGCTGGCCCTCTGTATGCAAGGCTGCATTCTCAGGACCATGTGGTGCTATGGTAAGTGTTTATCCTGCAGTTCTTCAGCTGTGTTCACCTTTATCACATAGAAGCCTGTTGATGTGGTGGTAAAACCTGGAGATGAGCATATACTACAGTCTTATGATTAGATCTCAGTTTGATCTGCAACTTTTCATCATTGTTTCTCAGAGTGGAGTCCCAGGTCTCCTGCTTTTAGGTGAGAGAACAAAGCACTTGTCAACGACTGAACAACACAATGACAAGGGCCTTAGCCATCTGCCTCTGTGGAGATTAGGCCCTGTGCTGCTGCACCCCTTGACCTTCAACATCACCTGAGGGAGTTCAGGGTGGAGTGAGGCACTCTGTGTTCCAGGGAATCTGGTAGAACAGGTCTTTGGATATGATTTTCAGGAACTGATTTCATGATCCGAATCCTTGCATCTCTTCATATCTAGAAAAGCACTATATTGCTTCATGATGACATCATCTCCTCATAACTAGCAGAAAACCTCTTGTAAAGTAAGTGCTTGTATGCATTGAACTCTTCCTTCATCAAAATCTTATGTATTACCTTCTCCCACCACCTCTTTGGAGCAGTCTCTCAGATATCTAAGGTATTTTCTCCGAGGCTACAGTCCTCATTTTGCCCCAAATAAAATTCAACTTGCAACTCTCATGTTGTGCATCACTTTTTTTTTTTAAATTTATTTTAATTGGTGGTTAATTACTTTACAATATTGTATTGGTTTTGCCATTTTTTAGTCAACAAAGACTAAAAGGAACTGGAGTTGTGGATTTCCCTTACTCTGAGGTCTGTAAGGCTCTGCTAAAACTCCAGTGTGTAAGGCTCTGGAAATATAATTTCCCCTGAGACTTTTATTGTCAAGATGCTCTAGTGTATTTCAGAATGAAGAATGTCTTCTCCTCCCTGACAGAAGTGGGAACATGAAACATGAGGAAACTTTTCTGAGATCTTTACGGTGAGAACTTGGTAGGGCTTCTGGGAGTAATAAAAATCACAAATGTGTGTGTGGAGTGGGGAGAGGGAGGGGGAGCATTTTGACTGACTTCTCCTTACAGGGTTTCACTCTCAAATCTGTCCACACTCAGGCTCACACAGTTTCATCAGATACAGTTTAAGTGTTCCCATCCTGGAGCTAGTTCCTGCAGAGGATTTTCCTCCTGGGCTTCTGCTCTGATAAACTGTGACTTCCATATCCAACTGTCTATCTCTCCAATTTGGGGGCAGCAGTTTTCTCTGCTGCCTAAATTTTCTGCTAAAAAAGAAAAAAATATATATATATATATACATATATTTTTTACTTTGTTCTTTTGAGGATGAGAGTGATGGCTTCCAAACTTCTTACATTCTGGTTTGGAAACTTCAAGTACTTTCCCTTTGCTTTGAAACCAAATCAAAACAAAACAAAACAGACAGTAAATTTCTTTGGCTCCATATTCACTCCAAATGTGCAATTTTCTACTTACTTTTCATTTTATTCATTCTCTTCTGCCTGTAGTTGTCTGCAACCATATGGCTTCAATCTTCACCCTAAAGTTCAACTGTTATTGCCAAGGTCACATTTTGCTAATTGCTAAACCCCCTACTACGGTCTTTTAAGTCTTGAATTAGTCAGCTCCTCATCCTCTCATCTCATCCTCTGCTGCCTCCTTTTCCTTTTGCCCTCAAACTTTCCCAGGATCAGGGTCTGTTCTAATGAGTCAGGTCTTCGCATCAGGTAGTCTAAATATTGGAGCTTCAGCTTCAGATGGATAGATAGCATCAGTGACTCAATGGACATGAGTTGGAGCAAATTGCAGGAAATAGTGAAGGACAGGGAAGCAAGGTGAGCTACGGTCCATGGGGTCACAAAGAGTCAGACACAACTTAGCAACTAAATAACAACAACAACAAGTCAGTCAACTTACATATATAGCATTTCAAAATATGGACTGTTTTCTTGAATGTACTTTCCTTGGTTTCCCAAATATTATTTATTTCACATGTTCTTTGTCTTTTCTCAATCTCTCTTATCAGTTCTTTGTTTTAGTTTGGTTATCTCATAATTTGGCACCAGCTCTGGATGTTCTGTTCTAAGATTTTTCTCTTTTTATTTTACACATTTGCTATAGGTGACCTCCACACCCCCCTAAAGAATTATTTACTAAAATTTATTCATCAAAATCACAGATCAGTTCCTCCACTTGTGTTTCTTAACTCAGAGAACCATTTGCTTTAGTTGAGAATATAAAATTTATTCATTCTTTTTAAGTGTCATAAAATTTACATATATAAATAAAAGCAATGAAAATAGATATTTTGTAAATATTTTATTTAAAATATATATTATGTACATATTTTATATTTTATTATATATTTATCTCATAGATCCAGTTTCTCATCATTGATGAAATGCACATAAAATATACAAAAAGCTATTATGTATTTTATTCAAATTTTTGATTGTTAAATTCACTTAAATACTTCAGATCCTCCAAATTGGCATCTATGGGCATAAATGCCATTTCTTTTTTTTTTTTTTTAATACTGCAACTATTTTATTTTATTTATTTTTTTTAAATTTTTTTTATTTTCTTGGTGTTTTATTAAAAATGGACTTTACAATACTGTATTGGTTTTGCCATACATTGACATGAATCCACCACGGGTGTACATACGTTTATTTCTTTCTGTATATGTATTATGTAATAGAATGTATTGTCAATAACTTACATTAGTAATAATCTATGGACACAAAGAAAAGACCAGCAAAAGGTAAACTTCAGAGAAAAGTCATAAAAAAAACTATATAAATGAATCTTTCAACAGTAAGTCAAAGCTCTACTATAATAAATCACAAGCTATGCACATACTCTTCATGATACAGACTTACAAGTAAAGCCCAAATTTGCCTTTGCAGAAACAACTGAAATATTAAAATCTAGTTTCTTTTTTCTGCAGGGAAAAAATCCTTTTATAAATCTGAGAGATGTTTGTACCCAGAATACAAAATGGGACCTGAGTGTAGCATGAAACCTGATGGATTTGACAGACTTTTATCAACAAAATTTGCATTCTTTCTTTCTTAAAAAAAAAAAGTGTCATAATATTTTCTGACAGGTTATCTTTGAATTCCTCCTAGCTTGAAATAATATGACAGAGAGACTAACAACAGAAACAAAGTCCCTAGTAAAATACAATATTTCATCTTGAAAATATTTGTTGGAAGTGTAAATTATAAAATTAATCATGTTAATTACCTTTGTTTATCCTTCCAGCAAGCCTGACGATTTAATCTTCCCTTGTATCATTATGTCTACCTGAATGTTTTTGGGTTTTTTTCCCCTCATCTTCATTTTAACTCAATAAGAATAAAATTTGAAGATTTATGATCGACTTTTTTTTTCCTTAAAGAGTTTATCAATACTACAGATCCCGTGAGTCAAATCCTCCATATGATGATGCTATATTTTTTCAGGAAGCACACAAACTCTTTTAAACTATATTATAGTATTTAATATTACCTTGAAGACATTTTGAGTAGAACAGTTGGGTTTTCATGGTGAATGGGGATAGAGAACTTTGAAATCTTTCCTGCAGCAAATGAAGAATCCATTTTTAGAAGTCCACTGTCAGTGGTAGCGAAAATAGATTCAGGAAGAAGTTATTGAAACCAGGATGTTAGGAAGAGACTTTTGAAATCACAGCAGTTTAATTGGGAAACATTTAGAAATATTCTTAAAGGTCAGGAGGGAGGGGACATATTTACACCGATGGCTGATTCATGTTGATGTTTGACAGAAAACAACAAAATTCTGTAAAGCAATTATCCTTCAATTAAAACAAAAATGACACGTGAAAAAAAATTTAAAAAAAGAAATATTCATAAAGGATAGTAATGTGGAGACTTTACAAAGTAGAATTTGGAGGTGCAAGAAGGAAAGTAATCAAGAATAATTCATGGCCTCTTTTCTAGCTGAAAACATAGAGTGAGTTAAAGAGAACTAAAGGAAGATTCTAGCTGTGCCAGTTTCAGTGAAGATAAAAACAATTTAATTTTACAAATAACTTATGTGGCTTAATATTTAAAAAAAAATTAAAAACAGAATATCTAAAAACACATTTCTCCAAAGAAGACATACAGATGGCCAAGAGGCATATGAAAAGATGCTCAATATTGCTAGTTGTTAGAAGAAAGCAAGGCAAAACTACAACGAGGTATCATCTCACAGCAATGAGTACCCATCATCAAAAAGCTACAAATGTAAATAATGAGGAAGGTGTAGAGAAAAGGAAACTGTCCTACATGGTTGTTGGAAATATAAACTGGTACTGCCACTATAGAGAACAGCATGGAGATTCCTTAAAAAACTAAACATAGAACTACCATATGATTCAATAGCCCCACTCCTGTGCATATATCTGGAGAAAAACACAGTTTTAAAGGATACATGCACCCCAAAGATCACTGTAGCAATATTTACAACAGCCAAGACATGGGAACAACCTAATGTCCATCAGCTGCTGACTGGATAAAGAAGATATGTTATATACATACAATGGACCATTACTTAGCCATTAAAAACAGTAAAATAATGCATTTTCAGCAACATGGATGTATCTGGAGATCATCATATTAAATGAAATAAGTCAGACAGTGAAAGACAAATATCATATATCACTTACATGTAGAATCTAAAAAATTATACAAATGAATTTGTTTACAAAACATAGACAGACTCACAGACTTTGAGAACAAACTTATCGTTACCAGGAGGGATAGATTGGGAGTTTGGACTTAACATGTACACAATGTGTGTTAGTCATTTAGTCGTGGCCAACTCTGCTTCCCCATGGACTGTAGCCTGCCAGGCTCCTCCATTCTATGAAATTCTCCAGGCAAGAATACTGGAGTGGGTTGCCACTTCCTTCTCCAGGGTATCTTCCTGACCCAGGGATTGAACCCGGGTCTCCTGCATTGCAAACAGTTTCCTTACGATCTGAACTATAGGGAAAGCCCATGTACACAATGCTACACTTAAAATAGATAACCAACAAGAACCTATTGTATAGCACATGGGACTCTGCTCGATACTCTGTCATAACCTTAAAGAATTTGAAAAGGAATAGATACATATACAAGTATAAATGAATCACTTTGCTATATACCTAAACCTAACATATTATTCATCAACTGCCCTTTAATATAAAATAAAAATTCTAAAAAACACTCTTAACTTTGTGCAACTGAAAGCTGACCTAGTAGAAAATTTCTCAGAAGATAGTTAAAAACCAAGCAAACAAAAAAATAAAGGTGAATTCATGTGACAAAGAAAATACCTATTTTGAGGAATATAGTTAAATGTTATGAAATGGATCAGATGGCTAGAATGGCAACTTATGAAACCTAGCAACTTTGGTAGACTTATGGAATACACTTCAGTATTTATCACAAGGATGTAGGCATGTGTAGTGTGACCTGAGAGGTCTAAAAATTGCTGTAACAGCTTGGTTTTGCCAAATATTCAGTGGCATGCTTTTAAGTTCAACAAAGCTTCATCTGGGCATTGTGAAACTGCAAATTTCATGGAGCTACCCAAAACTGAAGTCAGCAAATTAACTGACTCCTAAGTATGATTATGGGAAAATCATTTAAAAGAAAATTACCCTGAAATTTATTTTGAGTAGGCCCAACCAAGACTTTCTCAGCAGACCAGTAGAAAACTCCAATTTATTTTTTATTTTATATATAATGAGAAAATTTTATTAGATATGATTATATACTAATTAATATAATTATTTTGTGTTATACTTCATTGATAGCCTATGAAAATTAACTATTGTGTAACCATGGCTTCAATGAATTAATGAAACATTTTATTTCGAATGTATATTGTAAAAATTTTCATTAGCATTTTCAAAAGATGTTATTTTTCCAAAGCATTTGGCCACTAACATTTGAGTACTATCAAAATGGCATCCATAAATTCTTTTATTTTTAATTAGATTTTTATATTTATTGGCCTTCCCTTGTGGCTCAGGGGCTAAAGAAGCTGCCTGCCATGCAGGAGACCTGGGTTCGATCCCTGGGTTGGGAAGATCCCCTGGAGAAGGGAAAGGCTACCCATTCCAGTATTCTGGCCTGAACTGTATAGTCCATGGGGTCACAAAGAGTTGGACATGACTGTGTGTTTTTAAATTTTAATTAGATTTTTATATTTATTACTTAAGCTTTAAATGAAATTATTTGCATCCTTTTTCTCTATGAATTAGTCTCTTTATAAAGAGATACTTCTCTTCCATAGATTGTTTTAATAGATTTTTAAATCTGTGCCTTACCTTTAAAAAAAAAAGTGGTTATTAAGGAAAGATGTGAGACAGTATGTTTAATCGCACAAATATAAAGTCCAAATCACTGAACATCAGCAAGCTGTCATTCCAGAGAATAATAAAATAAACAAGTGAAACTCCTAAAGTAATAAAAATGTCATGTTGTTAAGTTTGATGGAAGTGTAGATAAGAAGTACACACGATCAATTTCTATTCTAGTCTTAAACCTCATTATTGTTTATTAATGCATCAAATCAACATGTTTGTTTGCATGCAACTCATGAGGTATTGACAATTTGAAAATACCTTGAAGGACTGGGCCTGTAGGTCTGGGGCTGTTATTGAAATAATTTTCTTACTATATATTAGCATAACTGATAAAATATTCAGAGGATTTTGATCATCTGACTCTATTGATATTTCAGCCTCCTAAAGTTGAAGATGTGGCTTTCGTAGGACCAGGCCTGTGCTTCAGTAATTTACCTGCAGCAATCCAAATGGGATTTCACAAATCACTGGAAAGCCAGATGGTTATTCCAGCCTTATACTGTGAATGGCTTAAGAATTTCACCTTTTCAAATAAGTAAGAAAAACAAGGCTTGCTAACCCTTGAAAATGTTTAATGGTCCAGAGTGAATAATCTATAAGAATGGTATTTCACACTTTTTTTTTTTTTTTTTTTTTCAGTAAACATTGAAGTTGTTGAAGGGGAAAGAAAGAGGGACACAAATTTCTAGGAGAACATGCTGCTGCTGCTGCTGCTAAGTCACTTCAGTTGTGTCCGACTCTGTGTGACCCCATAGATGGCAGCCCACCAGGCTCTCCCGTCTCTGGGATTCTCCAGGCAAGAACAGTGGAGTGGGTTGCCATCTCCTTCTCTGCTAGGAGAATGTAAGAGATCTTTTTTCCAAGAAAATGACATTTATACTGGATACTAAAATACAGCTGAACAGTTCATTTTAATTATAATTCAATATTTTCTCCTAATTGATTAATTTATATGTTTTTCAAAGTATAAATGAGTTTATGAATTTCCATTTTTGCTTATTCAGGAGATGGTCACTCATGGATCATGAGTGCAGATTCTGGGAGTGGATTAAATGTTTCTAAAACCTGGGATTCACAGTGGTGACACCCTGTCAGGGGCAAGAACTTCTGGAAAATAGTAAGAGAACAAAGGGGCTCTGCATAGGAGGAAAGACCATATGTCAAAAAGGTGACAAGAGTCACCTGTGGGTCATCTTGAACAAATCCCTTCAATAAAAACTATAGCATACATCTTTAGGAAATTCATATCTAAAGTGGGGTTATATTTCCTAGCCAACAGAGGACAGAGTTTCATATCTGGATCTGTTGAAAGGTAGACTCAAAAAGAGCCATATGATAAGCACATTTTTTCTGAAACTTTGGAAAGAGTAAAACCCTCTTTATACTGAGAAATCATTGGCTTGGCACAAGTTTACCTAATTTTGAGAGAGCATGAGACTTCTATGAAGAAGAAAATGGCACCCTACTCCAGTACTCTTGCCTGGAAAATCACATGGATGGAGGAGCCTGGTAGACTGCAGTCCATGGGGTCGCGAAGAGTCTGGCACGACTCAGCAACTTCACTTTCGCTTTTCACTTTCATGCATTGGAGAAGGAAATGGCAACCCACTCCAGTGTTCTTGCCTGGAGAATCCCCGGGACAGTGGGCTCCTGTCTATGGAGTCGCACAGAGTCGGACACGACTGAAGCGACTTAACAGCAGCATGAGACTTCTAAATAACATGTTGCAAACTGATTTACTTTCTTTGACATATGGGCTTCCTGGTGGCTCAGACAGTAAAAAGAAAAATCTGCCTGCAATGCAAAAGACCTAGAATCAATCCCTGTGTCAGGAAGATCCCCTGAAGAAAGGAGCGGCAACCCACTTCAGTATTCTTGGTTGGAGAATTTCATGAACAGAGCAGACTGGCAGGCTATAGGCCATGAGGTTGCAAAGAGTTAGACATGACTGAGAAACTAACACCTTCTTTCCTTTTCTTATCATATAAAGTTGTTCTCACTGAAGTGATATCAACAGTGCATTTCTTCATGAACTTCCAAACCACTAGACTCAATCTAACCACAGCCTAAGAACTTGGGAGCAGATGATCAGATAGAAAGTCAATTTTAAACAGTGTAATGTGTCTTAATGAGAGAGAGCAAGTCTTTATAAAGTAAATTTTCTCTTGGAATTGCCTTGTAGACAAAATTACTGAATCTAGAGTTTTAAGAAATTGTAGTTCTTTCTGGAAGGGAAAAGAGGTAATAATATAATGAGTTAGTTAATTCAAAATACATTATTGAGCACTTGGTATGTGCCAGCTACTCTTCCAGGTGCTAGGAATACATTGCTGAATGAAACTGGCAACAATCCCTTTCTGTCTAATGGACCTTATATTAACATGGGAGGAAACAAATAAAAAGAGACACCCTCAAAGCTGAGTGAGCTAGGTTTCTAATAAGAGAATCTTACATCTAACATGTTTCTAAGAAGAGCATCTAACATCTACCATGTTAAATGATGCTGTGGCTCAAGTAAGATTGAAAGAGTGATATCACCATTCTTAGATTCACAGTGGCCATGGTGACCACAAAAAGACTATTTTCAGAGGAGTTTTTAAAAAATTCTCATGACTTAAGAAAGAAGAAAAAAGTTGGGTGATGGATAGACTATGCAACTCTTTAGGAGTATTGCTGCAAAAGAGAGCAGATAAATAAATCAAAAGCTTGAGGGTCAATGGGGGTAAAAAAAAAAAAGTATTGTTCTTGCAATAAGAGAGAAAATATATTATTTGTATTCTGATTCATTTGGTCAAATAGAGAAAGGAAAATGGTAAAGGAAAAGTGGAGACCTACTTTAGAAATATCCTTGACTTGGTATCACAGGATAATATTAATTTATAACTAAAAGGGATTGTCATGCACATGAGCAGGAAGAGTTCAACTATAGTAGTAAGAGGAAAGATAGGTGGGTGGTTTGGAAAGATGGCTGAAGGAAATGCTGTTTTAGTTGTGTCTATCATTTCCTTGAAATAGAAAGTCAGGTCATCTATTGAGAGAGATGATTGAGGAGTGATGTCACAAAATTTAGAAGAGAAGGGAACACTATGATAATCAATTAGAAGAATGGCAGAGGCAATGGATTAGAGGACTAAACCCTGGTTGCCTTGTCATACCAGTGATCTTGTGATGTTCCCTTCAGTTCAGTTGCTCAGTCATTTCAGACTTTCTCAGAACCCATGGACTGCACCATGCCAGGTTTCCCTGTCCATCCCCAACACCCAGAACTTACTCTGACTCATATCCATTGAGTCAGTGATGACATCCAACCATCTCATCCTCTGTCATCCCCTTCTCCTCCCACCTTCAATCTTTCCCAGCATCAGGGTCTTTTCAAATGAGTCAGTTCTTCCCATCAGGCAGCCAAGTATTGGAGTTTCAGCATCAGGCCTTCAGATGAATATTTAGAACTGATTTCCTTTAGGATGGACTGATTGGCTCTCCTTGCAATCCATGGGACTCTCAAGAGTCTTTTCCAACACCACAGTTCAAAAGCATCAATTCTTTGGGGCTCAGCTTTCTTTCTAGTCCAACTGTCACATCCATACATGACTACTGGAAAAACCATAAAGTAATGTCTCTGCTTTTTAATATGCTGTCTAGGTTGGCCATAGCTTTTCTTGCAAGGTGAAAGTGTATTTTAATTTCATGGCTGCAGTCACAATCTGCAGTGATCTTGGAGCCCCCCAAAATAAAGTCTCTCACTATTTCCATTGTTTCCCCATCTATTTGCCATGAAGTGATGGGACCGGATGCCATGATCTTAGCTTTCTGAATGTTGAGTTCTCAGCCAACTTTTTCACTTTCTTCTTTCACTTTCATCAAGAGGCTCTTTAGTTCTTCTTTGCTTTCTGCCATAAGGGTGGTGCCATCTGCATATCTCAGGTTATTGATGTTTGTCCAGGCAATCTTGATTCTAGCTTGTGCTTCATCCAGTACAGCAGTTTGTATGATGTACTTGGCTATAGGTTAAACAAGCAGGATAACAATATATAGCCTTGATGTACTCCTTTTCCAATTTGGAACCAGTCTGTTGTTCTATGTCCAGTTCTAACTGTTGCTTCTTGACCTGCATACAGATTTCTCAGGAGGCAAATAAGGTGGTCTGTTATTCCCGTCTCTTGAAGAATTTTCCACTATTTGTCATGATCCACATAGTCAAAGGCTTTGGCAGAGTCAATAAAGCAGAAGTTGATGTTTTTCAGGAACTCTCTTGCTTTTTTGATGACCCATTGGATGTTTGCAATTTGATCTCTGGCTTACAAGATGGCAGAGTAGAAGGACGTGAGCTCATCTCCTCCTGCGAGAACTCCAAAATTACAACTTGGTGCTGAATAACCATCAACAGGAGAATGTTGGATCCCACCAAAAAAATATACCCCATGTCCACAGGCAAAGGGGAAGCCCCAGCAAGATGGTAGGAAGGGTGAAATTGCATTTAGAACCATAGCCCATATCCACCAGTGATGTTTAGAAGGCTCAAACAAACCTTGTGTCCACCAGGACCCAGAGACTCCACAGAAACTGAGCCAGAACTGTGTTTCGGTGCCCTCTGGAGGTACAAGTCAGCAGTGACCTGCTGCAGGAGCAGGGGCTCTGGGTGCAGCCTACCTGGATATGGCCTAAGGCCTCTTAGAGGAGGTAATGATTAAGCCTATTGTACAGTCACCAGAACTCACACAGGACTGGGAAACAGACTCTTGGAGGGCACCAAAAAAAAAAAAAAAAAAAAAACTTTGTGCTCTCTAGGACGCAGAAGAAAAGACCAGTGACCCCACAAAGAGACTGACCCAAACTTGCCTGTGAGTGTCCAGGAGTCTCCAATGAAGGTGTTGGTCGGTTGTGGCCTGCTGCAGGGTCATGGGCACTGAGTACGGCACTGCATGTATGGGACCTTTTGAAGAAGGTCATCATTATCTTCATTACCTCCACCATACTTTGGCCTTAAGTCAAACAACAGGGAGGGAACACAGCTCTGCCCATCAGAACAAGATCCAGTTTCCCCCTCAGTCAGTCTCTCCCATCAGGAAGATTCCATAAGCCTCTTATCCTTATATATCAGAGGGCAGAAAGAATGAAAACCACATTCACAGAAAACTAACCAAATCGATGACATGGACCACAGCCTTGTCTAACTCAATAGAACTATAAGCCATGCTGTGTAGGGCCACCCAAGACAGATGGCTCATGGTGGAGAGTTCTGACAAAACGTGGTCCATTGGAGAAGGGAATGGCAAACCACTTCAGTAGTCTTGCCTTGAGAACCCCATGAACAATATGTTAATAGTGACCTATTTAAATAGAAAGAACTCTGATTTTTTTAAAACTTTATTCTTTAGCCACACAGCTGCATGGACACAGTTGTGGGCTAGGCAGAATGCTGGATTTATCCAAATTTGTTGTTTGGTTAAGGGTGTGCACATTTGAATGGATTTGACTTAATATGTGGCAGCCTGTCAAGCAAGAGTTGAATTTCTGTTGAGAGCAAAGAAACCAGAGACATTTGTGGGAACTAGAGAAAGTATTTTGAGTAGTGGTTACTATACAATGCTGAAATGTTGCCAACTAACCAGGAACTGGAAGAAGAGAAGTGAATGAGCTTAACGGTATGGTAGGAATTATATATGATCTCAAATCAGTAAATTAGGGTAGAATTTGTGACAGCATCTAAGTGGGTATATGGTAATTTAGATAGAAGCCAATGTATTATTAATCTTAGGAACTTTTGTTAACAGGAATATAAAAACATACTTATTCCATAGATCATAGAGGCAATATTTCAGTCATCCAAGCAATTTTCAAAACTGGCCTAGCTACAACTAGTCAATTCAGGAGTGGTTAATTAGAAATATTTCTGGAAAATCAACACAAAAGACATGATTCTGCCATCTAGCCCTCATCTCTCCTTTCCCACAATGGTTGTCCTTAGTGAAGAAGAAATTTAAAGTAGAAGAAGAATTAATTTAATCTACCCTTAGTGATTGCAGCACATGCTTAAGGGGCTATGTATGCTGGAAGAACAAGCTTAATATGATGATTAAAGGTGATGCAGGTGCCAGTGAGTCACATGAGGAAAGAAATAGTCCAGATTCTCCTTTCAACAAATGTCATCCAGACAAAATTTGGAATTCAGATTAAATAAGCTTTTCAATACATTATTTTTTGTATAAGAATGTGAGTTACCATAAAAATAACTCAGTGTTATCACTTGTCCATGTCAAGAAGATCATATATTTGCAGGGCAGATTCCAGAAAAGATCAAGGGAATAATTGCAATTTACTGAGGATAGTATTTGGTTTTGCTGCAGCAAGAACAACAGTAATGCTTTTACAGGTGATGCCACTGAGATCAAGAAAGAAAACAAATTTATAGGGTCACATAGTAAGTGGATGAGTATGAATTAAATCTCACCTTGTAGAGTTTGCCCTCTTGAGTTACTAAGGAAGGAAATATTAACCTGGTCCCTCAGAATGTACTGTCTACATAAGGAAGGATTGAAGTGCAGAGTAAATCTGACCTCTCTAGTATAAAGGTGCATGAGTACTGACTTCCCTCCTTCAGAAGTCATGGATTCTGGGGAAGGACGATAACAAGGTCAGGCTCCCACCTGAAGATGCTTCTGTGCAGCCAGATAGGAGTCTCACACAATTTACAGGGCCTATCTAGGAAGATGAAAGAATTACAGCAGACATCTTAAACTCAGAACTGATTCTGACTGCCAAGCAACCTTTAATAATGATACTGTTTTGTGTATTTGACCCTGCACATTTCATAACTACTCAAATATTTCTAAATGTTTCTTGTGATGCAGAACAAGTACTTAGTGGTTGTGCTAATATATGAGATCAAATAATAGGAATCAGTGCTCCAGGAAAAGGACTAGAGCATTTCAATTTATGAAAGATTCAAGGTCAAGACAAGACATGATCTCAAAGAAGAAAATGAAGGAAGAGAAAGTTTTTCCTAATTCTTAGGGGAAAATTACCTAATTTTTAGGGGGATAAAAGATAAGCAGGATGAATGAACTTTAACATTGAAATGTCTGGATTGTATTAATTAAAAAAAAAATAGTGTTGATTTTTTTCTTACCTCCTGCTCCTCGCAGTATGCAGTAGAGCACAATTCCTACTAAAATCCCAACAGTATTCTTTGTAGATGTATCTAATTTAGTTACTTATTTAAAAGAAAAATCAAGGAAACCAAAACAATTATGAAAAAGAAAAAATTGAAAGAATTATGCTATCTGATTATAACACTTAACATATAGCTAAGTAAAAAAAAAAAAAGAAAGAAAAGAAAATGTACTATTGGCATGGTTAAGGGATTAAAGGAACAGAATCAAGAAGCCAGAAACTGACCCACCCAGAAACAGTCAGCTAATTTTAGACAAGTCTGTCAAAGAAAATAAGTGGAATAGAAATGATCTTATCAACAAATGATATTGGATAATTACAAACTCAACCTAAATTCCACATTTTATTCAAAGCTAACTCAACAAAGACTGCAAGACTATACAATGTTATAATGATAGTCTCTTCAACAAATGGCTCTGGGAAAACTATATAGCTATGTGTAAATGAAATTAGATTATTGTTTAACATGATACACAAAAATAAGCTCAAAATAGATTGAAGACATAAATGTGAGACCAGACATTGTAAACCTCCTAGAAGAAAATATAGGCAGACCACTCTCTGACATAAATCATACCAAGATCTTTTTTATATCCCAGAAAAATGGAAATAAAAACAAGCATAAATAAATGGAACCTCAGTTCAGTTCAGTCCAGTCACTCAGTCATGTCTGACTCTTTGCGACCCCAAGAATTGCAGCACGCCAGGCTTCCCTGTCAATCACCAACTCCCGGAGTTCACTCAAACTCATGTTCATCGAATCGGTGATGCCATCCACCCATCTCATCCTCTGTCACCTCCTTCTCCTCCTGCCCCCAATCCCTCCCAGCATCAGAGTCTTTTCCAATAAGTCAACTCTTCACATGAGGTGGCCAAAGTACTGGAGTTTCAGCTTTAGCATCAGTCCTTCCAATGAATACCCAGGGCTGATCTCCTTTAGAATGGACTGGTTGGATCGCCTTGCAGTCCAAGGGACTGACAAGAGTCCTCTCCAACCCCACAGTTCAAAAACATCAATTCTTCGGCACTCAGCTTTCTTCACAGTCCAACTCTCACATCCATACATGGCCACTGGATAAACCATAGCCTTGACTAGATGGACCTTTATTGACAAAGTAATGTCTCTGCTTTTGAATATGCTATCTAGGTTGGTCATAACTTTCCTTCCAAGGAGTAAGCATCTTTTAATTTCATGGCTGACAGAATGTGGTCCACTGGAGAAGGGAATGGTAAACCACTTCAGTATTCTTGCCTTAAGAACTCCATAAACAGTATGAAAATGCAAAATGACAGGAGGAACTCCCCAGGTCTGTAGGTGCCCAATATGCTACTGGAGATCAGTGGAAAAATAACTCCAGAAAGAATGAAGCGATGGAGTCAAAGCAAAACAAAACCCAGTTGTGGATTGGACTGGTGATAGAAGCAAGGTCCAATGGTGTAAAGAACAATATTGCATAGGAACCTGGAATGTTAGGTCCATGAATCAAGGCAAATTTTAAGTAGTCAAACAGGAGATGGCAAGAGTGAACGTCGACATTCTAGGAATCAGTGAACTAAAATGGACTGGAATGGGTGAATTTAACTCAGATGGCCATTATATCTACTACTGTGGGCAGGAATCCCTTAGAATTCCCTTAGAGTTTGTAGTCATCATGGTCAACAAAAGCGTCTGAAATGCAGTACTTGGATGCAATCTCAAAAATGACAGAACGATCTCTGTTCGTTTCCAAGGCAAACCATTCAATATCATAGTAATCCAAGTGTATGCCCCAATGAGTAATGCTGAAGAAGCTGAAGTTAAATGGTTCTATGAAAACTTACAAGACCTTTTAGGACTAACACCCAAATGGGACCTACTTAAACTTAAAATCTTCTGCATAGCAAAGGAAACAATAAACAAAACAAAAGACACCTCCATATTGGGAGAAAATATTTGCAAATGATGTGACAAACAAGGGATTAGTTTCCAAAATATACAAACAGCACATGAAGCTCAACATCATCAAAACAAAAAGCCCTATCCTAAAATGAGCAGAAGACCTAAACAGACATTTCTCCAAAGACATACAGATGGCCAAAAGGCACATGAAAAAAAAAGGTGTTCAACATCACTAATCACTAATTATAAGAGAAATGCAAATCAAAACTACAGTGAGATATCACCTCATAGCAGTCAAAATGGCTATAATCAAAAAATCCCAAAACAATAAATGCTAGAGAGGGTGGGAAGAGAACAGAACCTTCCTACATTGTTAATAAGAATGGGAATTGGTACAGCCACTCTGGAGAACAGTATGGAGGTTCTTTAAAAAACTAAAAATAGAACTACCATATTACCAATCAGTCCTGCTCCTGGGCATACAACCAAAAGAAAACATGACCCAAAAGTAAGCATGCACCCCAATATTCATTGCAGCACTGTTTACAATAGCCAAGACATGGAAGAAACCTAAATTGATCAACAGAGGAATAGATAAAAAAGATGTGGTACATATATTCAATGGCACATTACACAGTCATCAAAAAAGAATGAAATAATGTAATTTGCAGCAACATAGATGGAACTAGAGACTGTTATAATGAGTGAAGTAAGTCAGAGAAGGAGAAATATCTTATGACATCCCTTATATATAGACTCTAAAAAGACATGATACAAATGAGCTTATTTACAAAAGAGAAACAGACTCACAAACTTAGAGAAAAGACTTGATTGTCAAGGGGTAAAAAAAAGGGGGAAGAATATATAGTTAGGGAGTTTGGGATGGACAGGTGCACACTGCTATGTTTAAAATGGATACCAACAAGGAGCTATGTATAGCACAAGGAACACTGCTCATTGTCATGCGGTAGCCTGGATGGGAGGCGAGTTCGGGGGAGGATGCATACATGTATGTGTATGACTGAGCTAATTTGCTTTCTACCTAAAACTATCACAACACTGCTAATCAGCTATTTGTTGTTGTTATTGTTTAGTTGCTACATCATATCCAGGTTTTGTGATGGTCTGCAGCCCACCAGGCTCCTCTGTCCGTGGGGTTTCCCGGACAAGAGTATACTGAAGTGGGTTGCCCTTTCCTTCTCTAGGGAATCTTCCTGAACCAGGGATCAAACCCATGTCTCCTGCATTGGCAGATGATTCTTTACCACTGAGTCATCCAGAAAGCCCATGCAAAATAAAAAGTCTAATAAAAAATAAGTTAAAAGAAAAGCAAAAACAACAACAACAAAGGAAAACAAACCTTAACCAAATGCATAGCAGACTTAAATGTAAAACAAAACAAAAAATTAGACGTGTAAGAAAAAAACATTGGTACCTAAGGTAAAGTAAAAAATCAAAAACAAACAAAGAAACAAAACACCTCTTACTCAAGACCCCAAAAGCATGACCAATAAAAATTTTAAAATATATAAACTAACTTACTTAAAACTAAAAGGTTTTGTTCTTCATAAAGAATATGTTAAGTAGATTAAAGACAATGCAAATTGTGGCAAATTATTTGCAAATCACATATGACAAATGATTTAGTTTCATAGTGTCCAAGTAACTTTGTATTAATAGGAATTGCTTAAAAATATAGATCAATCAATATAGATCAAATTGAGGAGAGTTGACAGTTACTAGTTTAATATTCCAATTCACAAACATGTTCTATCTCTCCACTTACTGAGATTTTTTTCATTAGATATTAATATTTTTTGACATTCAGCTACTATACATGTTTGGATATACTTATCCCTGCATACTTCATTATTTAGGGTGAGTGATAACTAAAGTTGCTGTGTTTTCAAATTTGGTTTTCCCTTGTATTTTTCAGTATATAGAAAAAAAAAACTGCTTTTAGTTATTGACTATGTGTCCTGAAACCTTGCCTAACTTAATTTGTCAAGGATTCTAGAATTATTTTTGTTAGATTGCTTGGTATTTTCTACATAAATAACTATGTCTTCTGCAACTAGTGGAGTCTCTGGATAAGGGTGAAAGAGGAGAGTGCAAAAGTTTGTTTGAAACTCAGCATTCAAAACACTAAAATGTTGACAATGGGTCATATCAATGCATGTTAAATAGAAGGGGAAAAAGTAGAACCAGTGACAGATTTTCTCTTCTTGGGCTCTAAAATCACTGCAGATGGTGACTGAAGCCATGAAATTAAAAGATGTTTGCTTCTTGGAAGGAAAGTTATGGCAAACCTAGATAGTGTATTAAAAAGCAGAGACATCACTTTACTGACAAAAGTCCATATAGTCAAAGCAACGGTTTTTCCAGTAGTTATGTACAGATGTGAGGAATGGACCATAAAAAAGGCTGAGCGCTGAAGAATTTGTTTTTGAACTGCTGTTGGAGAAGACGATTCAGAGTCCCTTGGACTGCAAGGAAATCAAACCAGTCAGTCTTAAAGGAAATCAATATGGAATATTCTTTGGAGGGACTGATGCTGAAGCTGAAACTTCAATAATTTGGCCAACTGATGCAAAGAGCTGACTCATTAGAAAAGACCTTGATGCTAGGAAAGATTGAAGGCAGGAGGAGAAGGGGATGACAGAGGATGAGATGGTTATATGGCATCACTGATTCAGTGGATGTGAGTTTGAACAAGCTCTGGAAGATGGAGAAAGGCAGGGAAGTCCGGAATGCTGCAGTCGATGGGGTCCCAGGGTCAAATATGACTGAGTTACTGAACAACAATGCATACTTAGGAAGAGGAATCAAACTAAAGAGACTATATTAAATATTATCTTCATGGTTACTCAAAATAGTACCATAATAACTACACTATCAAATTTTGGTTTTTAAATGAAATTTTGCACAACACTCCTAAAATTCTTAACTCTCATTTTAACATAGTATGTTGTCTTCCTGCTCTCTTTCAGTTCTTTTTTCTCTATATATCCAGAATGTTCAAGCTGATCCCTCAACTCCTAGCACCATCATCCACCTGATAAAACAGGATGAAACAGCACAATTCCCTAATGACAAATAAAGACCGGGTAAGGAACAGTCTTCAATTTGTATATAATCATTAAGATAACCATAGAGGAACTAGGCTCTAAAGAAGTGCGTATTTAAGTAAGAATATCAAATCATTTGGCTTTCTGTTTTTGCTGTTCATTCGTGCTGCTTGCTCAGTCGCCAAGTCATGTCTGACTCTTTGAAATCCCATGTACTGTAGCCCTCCAGGCTCCTCTGTCTATGGAATTTTCCAGGTAAGAACCCTGGAGTGGGTAGCCATTTCCTTCTCTACTGGTCTTCATTCACATCCACTTTATTTTTAGCCAAGAAGTAGTCTGAAGTTAATTCTATCATTTTTCCAGAAAAGCAGTTTTCCTTCCAAATTCAGTTTCTATAGTGCTTTAGGCAAAGGTCAGCGATTACATCTCTTCCAATCTATTGTAATATACAGTCTACTGTAATAACGTATTTTTAATGTAAATATCATCACCATTTAAATAATTACATATTTTTAATTTTCACAAAAATTTTTGGTCATTGATATTATGTTGAATTGGCAAAACTCAGCAGTTTTATCTGGGCAATATATACTGTTTCTCAAAGATTAGGAAACATTAAGCGAGAAGAAAGCTCAACATATCACCTTAACCAGCTCTGGCATTTGAGGCAGTCAAAGAGAACACTGTAGATGATTATCTAAATTTGCACGATCCTGTTGCTGTTGTCACTAAACATGTCTAACTCTTTGTGACCACATGGACTGCAGCAAGCCAGGCTTCCCTGTCCTTCATTATTTTCCAGAGTTTGCTGAAATTCACATCCGTTGAGTTGGTAATGCCATCCCACCATCTCATCCTGTGTTATTCCCTTCTACTCCTGCCTTCAGTCTTTGCCTTTTTCAATGCCTTTTTCAATGAGTTGGCTCTTCACATCAGGTGTCTGAAGTATCTGTTTGGTCTTTGATGCTTAGGGACATTTATCCCTTGATAGGTCTTTCTTTTTATTTTCTTGTTTTCTGTTCTATTTTGTATTTTGTGAAGAATGTGGGCCTAATATTATTCTTCAATAATATTCTTCAGTCAGCAGAGATTGGTCCATCAATTGATATAGTCCAACACAGTAAATGAGATATAAGAAACTTTCCTCCATATTAAAATAATTAATAGTGCTAGGGTCTGAATATTTATGTACCCCCAAAATTCACAGGCTAAAATCTTACCCTTTAAGGTCATACAATTAGGAGGTAAAGTCTTTGGAAAATGATTAACACATTTGGATGATGTCCTTATAAGAAAGCCCAGGAGAGCTCCACTTCCCCTCCTTCTATGTGAAGACTCAGCAGGAAGCTACCATACCTGTATGAACCAGGAAGTCGACTTTATCAAATCTCCTCATTTTGTTCTTGAACTTCCAACATTCAGAGCTATGAGAAATAACTTTCTGTTGTTTATAATTCACCCAGTTTACAATATTTTGTTATAGCAATCTAAATGCACTAAGACAAATAGTCTTAAAAACGATGAATGAAAACCTGGGCCTGTCTCAACCTAATAAACATCCCACAATTATGAGTAGAATTAGAGCATAAATCCAGTGTTGTAGATGAAAACATAAAACTATGAGAAGAGCTTAAAGATGAAACACTGACCAGTCACAGCTTCAGTCATCACTCTAGACTGTCCCTCTTCTGAGCCAAAGTAAACCTATTTTTTAAGATAATTTTTTGTTGTTTTCAGATCCATTTAGTTAACATAATTCTAACAGATACAGAAGCTAACAAATTTAGAAAAGATACAGCATGGAACAACTTGAGAACACATGCCAGTACATAAAAATGTGACAGATTAGAACTACCAAATTTATAGTATTGTTATTTGTGAAATGCTGTCTGTAGGATTTAAAAAAAAAAAAAAAAAAAGGAAGCTACACATGCTGAGGAATACCTGGAAATTTGAACATGGCAGGATTTGGTGAAAAGCAGAAGACAAGATTTGTATGAGAAATTAAGGACTATGAGATTTTAGGAGTGAATGAAGAACATATCAAGCATTGAAAGAACAGTAGAACAAAATGTAAAAACAGAAAATAATCATGAGGAATTTCTCCTCACACCAAGATTATAGATACGGATAGAATGTACTATATACTTCAGAGTACATTGCATATTTTACCCAAATCATAAATAATATGGATATAATCCAAATATTACAATCATATTTTATTTGTATTCCATGTTTGTATGCAATATATTAATAGAATTGTCCTCAGTTCTTACATTGGGATATATAAACTGTTTATCCATTTTGTGCTCTCTGATTCAAACAAAAAATGTTGAGGTTGTTAAAATTTAATTCTGACAGATTGAAAACCACAATCACAGAAAACTAATCAAACTGATCACAAGGCTGGATCTCAGTCTTGTCTAACTCAATGAAACTATGAGACATGCTCTGTAGGGTGACCCAAGACAGACGGGTCACTTTGGAGAGTTCTGAAAAGAAAGTGATCCACTGGAGAAGGGAATGACAAACCACTTCAGTATTCTTTCCTTGAGAACCCCATGAAGAGTATGAAATGGCAAAAAGATAGGATACTGAAAGACGAACTCCCTAGGTCAGTAGGTGCCCAATATGCTACTAGAGATCAGTGGAGAAATAACTCCAAAAAGAATGAAGAGATAGAGCCAAAGCAAAACAACACCCATTTGTGGATGTGACTGGTGATGGAAGTAAACTCCAGTGCTGTAAAAAACAATATTGCATAGAAACCTGGAATCTTAGGTCCATGAATCAAGGTATGTTGAAAGTGATCAAACAGGAGATGGCAAGAGTAAACATTGAGTTAACATTTAAGGAACCAGTGAACTAAAATGGACTGGGATGGGTAAATTTAACTCAGATACCATTAAATCTACTACTGTGGGCAAAACCCCCTTAGAACAAATGGAGTAGCCCTCACAGTCAACAAAAGAGTCTGAAATACTTGGATGCACTCTCAGAAATGACAAAATGATCACTGTTTCCAAGGAAAACCATTCATATAACAGTAATCCAAGTCTATGCTCCAACAAGTAATGCTGAAAGAGCTGAAGTTGAATGGTTCTATGAAGACCTACAAGACCTTCTAGAACTAACACACACACACACACACACACACACACACACGTCTTGTTCATTATAAGGGACTCAAATGCAAAAGTAGGAAGTCAAGAGATACCTGGAGAAACAGACAAATTTGGCCTTGGAGAACAAAATGAAACAGGGCAAATACTAACAGAGTATTGCCAAGAAAATGATCTGGTCATAGTAAACATGCTCTTCCAACATCACGGGAGAAGACTACACATGGACATCACCAGAGGGTCAATACTGAAATCAGATTGATTATATTCTTTGCAGCCAAAGGTGGAGAAGCTCTATACAGTCAGAAAAAGAAAAAAAAAAAAAGACCAGGGGCTGATTGTGGCTAAGATGAACTCCTTATTGCAAAATACAGACTGAAATTGAAGAAAGTAAGGAAAACCACTAGACCATTAAGATATGACCTACATCAAATCCCTTATGATTATACAGTGGAAGTGACAGATTCAAAGGATAAGATCTCATAGACAGAGTGCCTGAAGAACAATAGATGGAATTTCATGATATTGTACCAGATGCAGTGATCAAGACCATCTCCAAGGGAGGGAAAAATGTAAAAAGGCATAATGGTTGTCTGAGGAGGCCTTACAAATAGCTGAGAAAAGAAGAGAATTGAAGGCAAAGGAGAAAAGGAAAGACATATCCATTTGAGAGCAGAGTTCCAAAAAATAGCAAGAAGAGATTAAAAAAAAAAGCCTTCCTCAGTGATCAATGCAAATAAAAGAGAAAAAAAAAATAGAATGGGAAAGAATAAAGATCTCTTCAAGAAAATTAGAGATAGCAAGGGAACATTTCATGCAAAGATGGGCACAATAAAGGACAGAAAGAGTATGGACATAACAGAAGCAGAAGATATTGAGCAATGGTGGCAAGAATAGAGAAGAACTATACAAAAAAGATCTTAATGACCCAGACAACAATGATGGAGTGATCACTCATTTACAGTCAGATATCCTGGACTGCAAAGTCAAGTGGGCCTTAGGAAGCATCAGTACAAACAAAGCTAGTGGAGGTGATGGAATTCCAGTTGAGTTATTTCAAATCCTAAAAGACGATGCTCTGAAACTGCTGCACTCAATATGTCAGCAAATTTGGAAAACTCAGCAGTGGCCACAGAGCTGGAAAAGGTCAGTTTTCATTTCAGTCCCAAAGAAAGGAAATGCCAAAGAATGCTCAAACTACAGCACGATTGCACTCATCTCACATATTATCAAAGAAATGCTCAAAATTCTTCAAGCCAGGATTCAACAGTATGTGAACTGTGTACTTCCAGATGTTCAGATGGATTTAGAAAAGGCAGAGGAAACAGATGTCAAATTGCCAACAGCTGCTGGATCATAAACAAAGGAAGAGAGTTCCAGAAAATCATCTATTTCTACTTTATTGACTATACCAAGCCTTTGACTGGGTGGATCACAACAAACTGTGGAAAATTCTCTAAGAAATGGGAATATCAGACCACCTTATCTACCTCCTGAGAAATCTGTATGCAGATCAAGAAGCAACAGATAGAACTGATCATGGAACAACAGACTGGTTCCTAGTTGGGAAAGGAGTATATCAAGGCTGTATACTGTCACCCTGCTTATTTAACTTATATGCAGATTACATCATGTGAAATGCTGGGCTGGAGGAAGTACAAGCTGGAATCAAAATTTCCAGGAGAAATATCAATAACCTCATATATGCAGATGCTGCTGCCGCTAAGTCACTTCAGTCATGTCCAACTCTGTGTGACCCTATAGATGGCAGCCCACCAGGCTCCCCCATCCCTGGGATTCTCCAGGCAAGAACACTGGAGTGGGTTGCCAGTTCTTTCCACAATATGCAGATGACACCACCCTTATGACAGAAAGTGAAGAACTAAAGAGCCTCTTGATGAAAGTGAAAGAAGAGAGTGAAAAAGTTAGCTTAAAACTCACCATTCAGAAAACTAAATCATGGCATCTAGTCCCATCACTTCATGGCAAGTAGATGGGGAAACTGCCAGAAGCTAGCATGGGGAATTCTGCCCGTGGCAAAGGTCATGAGGAAAGGGGCCTGACAAAACGCAAAGGCAGGATCAGGCCTCAGAGTTCCCCCTGGATTTTCTTGAGCATCTACCCCCCAAACCAGAATCTGCCTGCTTTACTGTGTTATGCTTTCCACCTACTCCTCTGACATTAACAGGGGGCTGTCCCCCCACCACCTTTTTCTGGAAAAAGTAAATTTAGAGCTTTTAGATAATAAGTCTCCTGGGCATAATAAGACTATTTCAATCCAAAAACCCCTCTGATGGCTTGCTAGCCACCAAATCTGACAGGTTTTTCCAGACTCTTACAGCTGCACATGTGATTGTTTTTGGCCTCCTGACAGTGAGAGGCACAGGAAGCGTAAAACATTCTAGGAATGTAGGGGCTTCTGAGGAGTCAAAATCATTAGAATAGGACTGATTAAGGGTTTCATTGTTGAGCCAATACTTGCTGCCAAGTTTTCATTTCTTTTATTTGTAGATATAGTTGGTATGTAGAAAAAACAGGTAGTAGCCCTGGTATTAGCAACATTAGATCTTTGAGTTAAGTACTTTCTTTGTTATAACCCACTGCACCTTTGTTCTACAGGAATGTAACCTTATTTGGTACTTTGAGGGTGATTCAGATTAAAGAAAAAACACTTCAAGGGAAAATGAGTTTTCTGGTTGATAGACGTTTATCTAGGAAAAGAGCCATAAAAATGTTAACAGGCCCCCTGGCCAGAAGATGATGTAAAACCACCTGAGACCTTTTGTATATGGGAAGGTATACAAAAAGAAAGCCTGGTCTCAATAAGGGTCAGGACTGCTGCCCCTGCATAACTCTGCATATTCCATTATTTCTTTATGTACAACTTGGGTTATATAAGCTGCTTTTGAAAATAAAGTTGTGGGTCTTGCACCGATGCTTGGCTCCCCCATGTCATTCTTTTCTCTGCTTTCAGGCTGAATTCCCATCTGAAGCACAGAGGATCTCCGTGTCTACTTATTTGCCCTGGCTTCTAAGACCCACGCGAGAGGGAGCCCAAGGCGGGGCATCCTCCGCTATTCAAGCGGGTGCCGGTGGCCTATGTAGATGGTGCAAGTTCCTTGTCTTGGAACTTTATTGGTTTCCTGTGTAAACCAAGTTTTTCAGCCTCTTTTCTCCACTAATTTTCCTACTACACTATTCTTTCCTAATCTCTCTTTATATCTCTAACTAAATAAATCTCTCCTCGCTGACTCCATCCCCACTTCGAATTACCCTGGATCCACTGGGGCTGGACTCCGGCAGGAAACAATGGAAACAGTGAGAGACTTTATTTATTTATTTAATTTTTGGCTCCAAAGTCACTGCAAATGGTGATTGCAGCCATCAAATTAAAGGTGCTTGCTCCTTGAAGGAAAAGTTATGACCAGCCTCAACACCTTATTAAAAAGCAGAGACATTATTTTGCCAATAAATGTCTGTCTAGTCAAAGCTATGGTTTTTACCATAGTCATGTATGGATGTGAGAGTTGGACCATAAAGAAAGCCAAAAAATTGATGCTTTTGAACTGTGTTGTTGAAGACTCTTGGACTGCAAGGACATCCAACCAGTCCATCCTAAAGGAAATCAGTCCTAAATATTCACTGGAAGGACTGATGCTGAAGCTGAAGCTCCAATGGTTTGGCCACTTGATGCAAAGAACTGACTCTTTGGAAAAGACACTGATGCTGGGAAAGATTGAAGGCAGGAGGAGAAGCGGACAACAGAGGATGAGATGGTTGGATGGCATTACCAACTCGATGGACATGAGTCTGAGGAAGCTCCAGGAGTTGGTGATGGACAAGGAAGCCTGTGTGCTGCAATCCATTATGATGCAAATAGTCAGACATGGCTGAGTGACTGAACTGAACTAAAATTTAATTATTTCTAATGAAAAGGACAGTCATGTATGTTTTTAAATAATTTCAACAGTTTTTAATGAAAGCTGTTGACAATATGACTTTATTCCTGCATCTTCTCAATTGTTTCTTCCTTATATTTGCCCTTTTATTTTCCTACTTGGCCAGATTTGGCTTTCCCTTCCAGGATCTTTATGCAGTCTTTGTCTGGTTTTAGTCTAGTGTTAACCTCCTTGCGGTAGTGAATGCCCACATAGAGAGCTGTACCATTAGCCTTCTCCTACTGCATTTCTTCAGTGAAGTTGACACATTTCTTCCTGTAAACCTGGATTGCTTTGCCAATTTGCTGCCTTTTGTAGTGCCCTCCTACAACTTGTACTTTCCGAACTTCATTATCCTTTTAGAAGGGCAAGGATTGAACCTTTACTTCTGTCTCAGCTCTTTAGAAAGAGGAGAAGACATAATTTTCCTGTGAATGGGGGAAGGCACATTGAAATGTGGTTTTTTGTTCTTGCTTAGGTCAGACGTCACAAAGGGATTTAACTCCTCTGACCATTTGAATCTATGAAATGGAGCATGAACAGACTAAACCCCCTGCAAAAAGAATGAAATCAGGCCTTATATCTAGAGCCCAGAAAATGCACAGGACTTGGGTCCAAAAAATCTTCCAATGGCCAGTGAGGCCTGAAAGTTTTACCAAGAAAGTACCCCAAGACCATTTTTAAAAAAACTACCTACCCAGACTAGACTCCATCGCCACAGACTCCCTTCCCTTCAGCTCAGCTCAGATTTCCAAGTGTCAAAACCCTCTTTCCTCTGGCTGGTGGTGCTAGGAGAAAGGCCAAGACCATCCCGGCCCCTCTGCGGCAACACGCCCTGAATGGATGGCTGCAGATTGCATACCTTGTCTCAGCAAATACTTACCCACTGGCCAGTCATGTACTTTTTTATGGTTCAAATATATATGGTTCAAAATGTAGAATATCCACAAGAAATAGAATGAAAATCACCAGGAATAATTATGAGATAAAGGTATTATTCTTAATTTTAAGTTATTGTAAGAATGTAGTTGATAAAATGTTTTATTTTTCATTATATGTCTTTTTGTCCTCTTACACACATTCAATATTGTATTTTATTCCTGTGTTATCTTCAGTAATTTAAAGGGGAAATTTAAGTGAAATTATACCAAAGATCTTAAAATAAAAATCCAAAAGTAAAAATGAATCATTTGTTTTCTTAAACAAATTGAAAGGAAGACAGAATCACACATATGATAACACACAGTAATGAGCTCTCAAGCTCTCACTCTGTTTGTGTCATTGACCAAAGCTGCCACTCAATTGTGCCTCCTCAGACACATAATTGCAGTCATTCTCTAGCAAATCCTGATGAGGAAGTTATCTTTATCCAGAGCTCTAGTGAGCATGTCGTGTTAAAATTAAAGCAGACAATGACCTTTATGTCTCAGTTCTCATTTCTCCAATAATTACCATTCTGCATCTGCACTTCAAGTAACAGATAAACAAGGTTAATTTAGGAAGATATAAAGAATCTTTCTGAAGTATTCTTTCTCCTCTGATAATAACTACCTAGAGGACGAACACGCATGCTTAGTCACTCAGTTGTGTCTGACTCTTTGCAAATGCAGGGACTGTAGTCTGCCTCTGTCCATGGGATTACCCAGGCAAGAATACTGGAGTGGGTTGCCATTTCCTCCTCCAGGGAATCTTCCCCATCCAGGGATCAAACGTGAGTCTCCTGTGTCTCCTGTATTGGCAGGCAGATTCTTTACCACTGCACTACTTGGGAAGCTCTACTATGTTTACAGTTCTAATTCTTTTTATAACCACTATCAGTGGTCCACTTTCGATTCTCTCTCTAATGATAGTTTCTTTTTATATAAATTTAATTTTATTTGTATCTCTGTGGCTTTTCTCATGCCATTTCCTATAAGGATGTTTCAATAATCCAAGTTATCACCTTTCAAGTACTCTATTAATCAGTATTGCTTTAAATATCATGTTATGTAAAGTGTTGATCTGTGGTTCCATAGAATCCTGTACATATATCTATCTGTATTGCTCACAATATTATATGGAAATAAATCCCTTGGTGTGTTTGAATTTGAATTTCATAGTAATAGACATTGCAAATTATTACATTCTATATTTTTCATATTTTGTCCTCAACAGTCTGGCTACCTTAGGAAAATTGCAAGCAATAAATTGGTATATTTGAAAATAATCCTGGAAAGATAAACAAGAAAATAAAACTGAAACTTAGAATTTTTAATTATGGAATTCCTCAGATGTTAAATAACATCCTCTTTTCTTATATCTATTTCTTTATTTTGATTATCTAGACTTTGGCATAAAATGTGAAGCAAAGTAAACTTTACGAAAATTCAGTTCTATGTTGAACAGACCTATGCTCAAGTGAAAATGTGAGATTATAAATATATTGTTCCAGAAACAATTTAAATGTACCCTAATTGTTCACTGAAGCACTATTTACAATAACCAGAACATGAAAGCAGCAAAAATGGCTATTGACAGATGAATGGATAAAGATGTACATGTTATATATGGTGGCATATTACTAAGCCATAAAAAAAGAACAAAATATTGTCATTAGCAGTGATATGGAGGGATCTAGAGATTGTCATATTGAGTGAAATAAGCCAGACAGAGAAAAGTAAATGTCATATGATATCACATATATGTAGAATCTAAAAATATGGTACAAATGAATTTATTTATAAAACAGAAAGAGATTCATAGGTGTAGAAAGTAAATATGGTTACCAAGGGGGAAAGGAAGAAGGAGGGATAAATTGGGAGATTGGGATTGATTTGCACACACTACTATATATAAAATTGACACTAATAAGAACCTACTCTATAGTACAGGGAACTCTGTTCAATACTCTGTAATGACCTATAAGGGAAAAGTTATCTTTAAAAAGTGGATATATGTGTGTGTGTGTGTGTGTGTGTGTGTATATATATATATATATATATATATATATATATATATAATTGATTCACTTTGCTGTACAGCAGAAGCTTACACAACATTGTAAATTAATTATACTCCAATAAAAATTAATAAGGAAAATTATATAATCTGACCTTCTATTTATTCTTTGAATGATATAGTTGCCTTCAGGAAATATGTGTAAGTAAAATAATTCTCTAGGAATACATTAGAAAATGAAGAAAGAAAAAAGAAATCTGATAACACACATTGACAGACACACACACACACCTTATATAAATATGAGAGAATGTATGAGAATTTCATTCAAATAATATTAGATTTATTTTTAATGTAAAAATATGCTAGCAGTTTGTGTCTGATGTCAGTGAATATGGTGGAGTAGGTAGTTCCAAAGGGGTTGTTCCTCTAAAAACAAAGTTAAAGTGAATGAAAACTGTCAGACTTACTTTTTTTTTTTAACTCTTAATTAAAAAAAAAAAAAAAGTCAAAGGCTTATTTTTGTTGTTTATTCACTAATTCATGTCTGACTCTTTTGCAACCCTGTGGACTATATCCCACCAGGCTCCTCTGTCCATGAGATTTCCCAGGCAAGAATACTGGAGTGGATTGCCATTTCTTTCTCCAGGGGATCTTTCCAACTGAAGGATCAAACCTGCCTCTCCAATTGCAGGCAGATTCTTTACCACTGAGCCACCAGGAAAGCCACAAAGGCTTATAGCAGCCAAGTAAACACCTAATCAACTTAAAAATAGTTGGGGAGTTTTGAAGTACTTGCCTTTGTCCTACCTCCCTCCTGTCTCCAAGATGGTCTTGAAATGGCAACCAATATTCCAGTTTGGCATTCTGGTCCCTTGTTCTGGAGGAAGGAAAGTTGATCTTGTTCTCAAATAGTTATTTTTATCTGTTTTATTCTAACACTCACTTGTAGGACTGATGAAAGCATGTGCCTCTGCTTCACCTGATTGAGAACTTTCTCAGGGCAGAAAAGTGGTACACAGAGGGATTTTCTCAAAATCCATGGAAGGCAAGTAAAGAACCCATTGCTGCCTAGAGCACATGATTGCAATTTGAGGGACAAAAAAAAAAAAACTGCCAAAAGCCTGAGAGGAAAATTTGTGGAGAAAGGGTCTTTGAAGAATTATGGGATTGAAAATCTCACATGAGTATTGGGGAATATAGGAAGCCATGTGCATGCCCAGGGGAAGTTTTTTGTTAAAAACAGAAAACAAAAGAATGTGGGACGGCCCTAAACTTTTACCTCAGGCTGATCTTTAGGCTCTGCACAAACAGAAAGTGAAGACTAAGCAAGGTCTGTAACTAGCCATCTAAGTGTTAAAGGAGTGTTGCAACACAGGGCCAATGTGCAAAGACTAAGAGAATTGGGGGTTTTATTTTTGTCTCTAAACATTCAAAGGCATCTGTCAAATCAGAAAATAAAAGAAGAGAGACTGCAGTCCACACATATCAATGAATACATTCTTTACAATCATAGACTAGAAAACTCACTGAAAATCCAACCAATTACAAAGCAGAAAAAGCAAGAACAAAAAAAATTTTTAAGTGGCAGAAGAATCTAATCACCAGAATTAATAAGTCATACTATTTAAAATGTTCAAGTTTCAACAGAAAATAATGAAGCATGTAACAACAACAACAAAAAAAGTATGCCCCACACATAGGAAATTTAACCAAAATTGTCTCTGTGCAAGCATAGACATTGGACTTACTAGAAACAGACTCTAAGACTCTACTGTGTTACAGTCACAGACGTAAATAGAACTATGCACATAGCTAAAGGATATCATGCAATTAATGCCTCAGGAATCATGATATCAATAAAGACACAGAAACTATAAAAAACGAACTGAACTAAAATTCTGGAGCTGTAAAGAATAAAATGTACAAAATGGTGGCATAGGTTTTTCTCTCTACAAAATAATAGTACACAAAAAGTATCAGAATTTTTTGTTTAACTCTTGAAAAAAGTAAAAGGCTTATAGTAATCAAATAAATATAGAATCAAGAAGGAAACTTAAGAATAGTTGGAGCACTTTGAAATATTGTTTAGTAAAATAAAAATCACCAGAGAATTTCAACAAGAGATTTAAGGAACACAAATGTATATATAAGAGAGATCAATTGAAGCTATCCAGTCATAGGAGCAGAAAGAAAAACTAACAGAGATTAAAAAAAAAAAAAAAAAGAAAGAAAATGTTGAGATGTATGGAGAAAACACACACACACACACACACAGAGCAATAAAAGGCCTGTAAGACATCATCAAATTTACTGATATATGCAGAGTAGGAGTCTCAGTGAGAGAAGAGAAACTGACAGAGTATGTGAAGACACAATAGCTGAAAACTTCCCAAATGTGATGGAAGACATGATTTTACACAAAGAGGATATATGATGAACTCCAACAAAAATGAATAAAACAGTATCCACAATGAGATACACAATTTGAACTGTGTAAAGAAAAAGAGAGCACCCTGAAATCAAAAGAAGAGAAGCTACTTATTATTAAAAAATTTGTTGCCAATATTAAGTGTAAATTTCTTAGCAAAAATGACGGAGCCAAGAACGTTGTAGGGTGGCATTCCTAAACTGTGAAAAAACAACAATAACAACAAAATAATTGACTGAATTCCACATCTGATGAACAAAATTTAAAAATCAACAAGAAATTAAAACAGTTTATGGCATATGGAACTATACTCAATATCTTGCAATAACTTGCAATGAAAAATAATCTGAAAAAGAATATATATACATATGGGCTTCCTTGGTAGCTCAAACAGTAAAGTGTCTGCCTACAATGCAGGAGACCCGGGTTCAATCCCTGGGTCAAGAAGATCCTTTGGAGAAAGAAATGGCAGTCCACTCCAGTATTCATGCCTGGAAAATCCCATGGACTGAGGAGCCTGGTGGGCTAAAATCCATGGGGTCATGAATGAGTTGGGCACAACTGAGCAACTTCACTTCACTTTATATATATATATATATGTATATATATACACATATATATACATATATATATACACATATACATATATACATGCTGCTTCTGCTGCTAAGTTGCTTCAGTCATGTCCGACTCTGTGCGACCCCACAGACTGCAGCCCACCAGGCTCCCTCGTCCATGGGATTCTCCAGGCAAGAATATTGGAGTGGGTTGCCATTTCCTTCTCCAATGCATGAAAGTGAAAAGTGAAAGTGAAGTCTCTCAGTCGTGTCCGACTCTTAGCAACCCCATGGACTGCAGCCCACCAAGCTCCTCCGTCCATGAGATTTTCCTTGCAAGAGTTATATATATATATGTGTATATATACATATATATATATGCATGTATGTATGTATGTGTGTATATATATATATATCAGTTTGATTCAGTCACTCAGTTATGTCTGACTCCTTGTGACTTCATGGACTGCAGCAGGCCAGGATTCCCTGTGCAATACTAACTCCCGGAGCTTGCTCAAACTCATGCCCATATAGTTGGTGATGCTGTCCAGTCATCTCATCCTCTGTCACTCCCTTCTCCTCCTGCCTTCAGTCTTTCCCGGCATCAGGGTCCTTCCCAGAGTCAGCTCTTCTCATCAGGTAGCCAAAGTATTGTAGATTCACCTTCAGCATCCATCCCTCCAAAGAATATTCAGGACTGATTTCCTTTAGAATTAACTAGCTTGATCTCCTTGCAGTCCAAGAGACTCTCAAGAGTCTTCTCCAACACCACAGTTCAAAGCATCAGTTCTTCGGTATTCAGCTTTTGTTATGGTCCAACTCGCACATCCAAACATGATTACTGGAAAAACCATAGATTTGACTAGATGGACCTTTGTTGGCAAAGTAATGTCTCCGTTTTTTAATAGGCTGTCTAGGTTGGTCATAGCTTTTCTTCCAAGGAGCAAGAAGGAATCTTTTAATTTCATGGCTTTAGTCACCATCTGCAGTGATTTTGGAGCCCAAGAAAATAAAGTCTGTCACTGTTTCCCCATCTATTTGCCATAAAGTGATGGGACCAGATGCCATGATTTTTGTTGTTTGACTGTCAAGTTTTAAGCCAGCTTTTCCACTCTCCTCTTTCACTTTCAACAGGCTCTTTAGTTCTTCTTCACTTTCTGTCATAAGGGTGGTGTCATATCTGCATATCTGAGGTTATTGATATTTCTCCCAGCAATCTTGATTCCAGCTTGTGCTACATCCAGCCCAGCATTTTGCACTATGTACTCTGTATAGTTAAATAAGCAGGGTGAAATACTTCTTTCCCAATTTTGAACTAGTCTGTTGTTCCATGCCCAGTTCTAACTGTTGCTTCTTGACCTGCATACAGATTTCTCAGGAGGCAGGCAAGGTGGTCTGGTATTCCTATCTCTTGAAGAATTTTCCACAGTTTGTTGTGATCCATGCAGTCAAAGGCTTTGGCATAGTCAATAAAGCAGAAATAGATGTTTTTCTGGAACTCTCTTGCTTTGTCTATGATCTAACAGATGTTGGTGATTTGATTTCTGGTTCCCCTGCTTTTTCTAAATCCAGCTTCAACATCTGGAATTTCTAAGTTCATGAAATGTTGAAGCCTTGCTTGGAGAATTTTGAGACTAGTTTCCTAGCTTGTGAGATGAATGCAATTGTGTGGTAGTTTAAATATTCTTTGGCATTGCCTGTCTTTGGAGTTGGAATGAAAACTGACCTTTTCTATTCCTGTGGCCACTGCTGATTTTTCCAAATTTGCTGGCATATTGAGTGCAGCCCTTCACAGCATCATCTTTTAGGACTTGAAATAGCTCAGCTCAAATTCCATCATCTCCACTAGCTTATTTCCTAAGACCCAGCTGACTTCTGACTCCAGGATTTCTGGCTGTAGATGAGTGATCACACCATCATGGCTATCTGGGTCATTAAGATTTTTTGTATAGTTCTTCTATGTTCTTGACACCTCTTCTTAATATTTTCTGCTTCTGTTAGGTCTATACCATTTCTGTCCTTTATTGTGCCCATCTTTGCATGAAATGTTCCCTTGGTATCTCTAACTTTCTTGAGAAATCTCTACTCTTTCCCATTCTGTTGTTTCCCTCTATTTCTTTACATTGATCACTGAGGAATTGATCTTTCTTTTCTCTCCTTGCTGTTCTTTGAAACTCTACATTCAGATGGGTATATCTTTCCTTTTACCCTTTACCTTTACCCTCTCTTCTTTTCTCCACTTTTTGTAAGCGCTCCTCAGACATCACTGCAATTAAAAAAAAAATTCCAGATAACAAAAGTTCAAAGAACTAGTTGTTTGTAGACCTATCATATAAAAATGCAAAAGGGAGACTTTAGGGTATAAAAACAAGCACATTTTACAGTAACTTGAAGCCATACAAAGAAATAAAGAATACTGGCAGAGAAAATTACATAACTAAGTCCAAAATCAATCATTATAATATTTCTTGTTTAAAATCTCTCCACTTGTACTTATATGATTTAAAGGACCAATGGATAAAATAGATATAAACTTATTTTAATGGATATATAATGTATAAATATGTAATTCATGATGACCAAAAAAAGTCAAGAATCATGCATCTATATAAGAGTTCAGTTTTCATATACCACTGAAGCTAGGGTGCTATTAAACCAAACAATTTACTATAAATGTAAGAAGCTAATTGTAATCTCTAACATAGCTGCTAGAAAATAATTTTAATATAGATATGAAAGGAATTGAAAAACAAAATTGTACACTAAAAAATAAAAACAAAAGGAGAAAATAATTAAGGAATTGGAAAGCAACAAATTATATGATATATATAGAAAACCAATAGCAAAATGGCAGAAGTATTTCCATATCAGTGATTAAATGTAAAGGATAAAAATCTCCAATATAAGCCAGAGATTATTGAAACGGATTAAAAAAATAAGCATGGCCTGACTATTTGCTTTGTTCAAAGGACGCATATTTTATTTAAAGACACAAAATAAGTGGAAAGTGAAAGGTTGAAATACAATATTACATACAAATAGTAACTAAATGAGAGCCAGACAGGCTATACCAGTATCATAAGAAATAGAATTTAAGTCAAATAATAGTACAAGGGACAAAGAAGGACATCATACATTGATAAAAGTGGCAATTTATCAAAAAGATATGACAAGTATATATGTATCTAAAAATAAAGAGATACTCAAGAATTGCAACTGTTGAGTTTTGAATTTTGATATTCCCTTCAGTCAATACTTTATATTTTATCCATATCAATTGTTTGAAAATATAAATATTTTTGAGTGATAAAAATAAACATTTTTTCTGTTACATTTCTTAGTATTTTAAATATGAGCAAACCAAATCAAGTAAAAGTGCTGTGGCTGAACATTTTGTAGAGAGTGTGCCCAAAACAAAAATTTATATGCAGAAGCCCTGTCCCCCATTATGATTGTATTTGGACATAATGCCTTGAAGGTAGTAATTAAAGTGAAAAGAGGTCAAAGGGTGGCACCCCTAATGATAGTATTGGTGTCATATAAGAAGAGGGAGGGAGACATCACAAGCACACACAGAGCAAAGGCTATATGTCAATACAGTAAAAGTGTCTTTAAGCCAAGCGGAGAGGTTGTATCAGAAATCAATATTTCCAGCACCTCGATCTTATATTTCCAGCTTCCAGAATTATGAGAAAATACATTTCTCTTGTGTAAGTCAGTCTGTGGTATTTGTGTGCATTGTTTCCTTAGTCCTGGTATGGATAATATGTATATCTTTATGGTTAATATGTATGCCATACATAAATTCCTTATTAATATAATTAAAAATTTTTAAGAGGTTTGTTGGTTGATTTAATCAAGTGAAATTTTGTGTAAATTTTTTTGATGAAAGTTTCAATCCAAGTGTATAGCTTTAACTTATTGGAATTATCAACAGTATTAACATAAAATTTATTCCATTTTAAAGAAAACATGAATATAGGTCATATATCCCTTATGGCCATCTGAAATTTGCTCGCTAATATTTTGTAAGACAATATCTGTATTAATAAATATGACTTAGCTTAAATATTTTAGAGTTATTCAGCTTAGAATTAAGATTGCTTAAAATTAATGCTGCAAAGAACAATATGGCATAGAAACCTGAAATGTTAGGTCCATGAATCAAGATATATTGGAAGTGGTCAAACAGGAGATGGTGAGAGTGAACATCAACATTTTAGGAATCAGTGATGCAAAGTTGACTGGAATGGACAAATTTTAGTTGAGATAACCATTATATCTATTACAGTGGGCAAGAATCCCTTAGAAGAAATGGACTAGCCCTCATAGTCAACAAAAGAGTTCAAAGTGCAGAACTTGGGTGCAAACACAAAAATTACAGAATGATCTCTGTTCAGTTCCAAACCAAACCATTGAATATCACAGTAAGCCAAGTATATGGCAAAACCATGAATGCCAAAGAAGCTGAAGTTGAACGGTTCTATGATGACCCACAAGATCTTCTATAACTAAAACCAAAAATAAGATGTCCTTTTCATCATTGGGGCCTGGAATGCAAAAGTAGAAATTCAAGGCATACGCAGTGTAACAGGCATGTTTGGCCTTGGAGTACAGAATTAAGCAGGTCAAAGGCTAACAGAATTTTGCCAAGGGAATGCACTGGTCACAGTAAGCACCCTCTTCCCACAACACAAGAGACAACTCTATACATGGACATCACCAGATGGTCAATAACAAAATCAGATTTATTATATTCTTTGCAGTCAAAGATGGAGAAACTCTATACTGTCAGCACAAACAAGACCAGGGGCTGACTCTGACTCAAATCATGGACTCCTTACTGCAAATTTCAGACTTAAATTGAAGAAAGTAGGGAAAAACACTAGATTATTCATGTATGACTTAAATCAAATCCCTTGGCGATCACACAGTTGAAGTGACAAACAGATTCAAGGGATTAGATCTGATAGACAGAGTGCCTGAAGACCTATGGATGGAGTTTCAGGACATTGTATAGGAGGCAGTGATCAAGACAATCCACAAGAAAAAGAAATGCAAAAAGGCAAAATTGTTGTCTGAGGAGGCCTTAAAAAATAGCTGAGAAAAGAGAATCTAAAGGCAAAGGAGAAAAGGAAAGATATACCCATATGAATGAAGAGTTCCAAAGAATAATGAGGAGAGATAGGAAAGCCTTCCTCAGTGATCAATGAAAGAAATAGAGGGAAACAATAGAATGGGAAAGACTAGAGATCTCTTCAAGAAAATTAGAGTTATGAAGGGAACATTTCATGCAAAGATGGGTACAATAAAGGATAGAAACAGTATGGACCTAACAGGAGCAGAAGATATTAAGAAGAGGTGGCAAGAATGCATAGAAATACTATAAAAAAATAACTTCATGACCCAGATAACGATGATGATGTGATCACTCACCTAGAGCCAGACATACTGGAATGCAAAGTCAAGTGGGCCTTAGGAAACATCACTATGAACATAGCTAGTGGGGGTTATGGAATGCAAGCTACACTGTTTCAAATCCTGAAAGATGATGCTGTGAAAGTGCTGCCCTCAATATGCCAGAAAACTTGAAAAACTCAGCAGTGACAAGACTGGAAAAGGTGAGGTTTCATTCCAGTCCCAAAAACAGGCAATGGCAAAGAATGTTCAAACTACTGCAGAATTTCACTAATCTCACATGGTAGCAAAGTAATGTCAAAATTCTCCAGGCTAGGCTTTAATATGGAGAAGGCAATGGAAATCCACTCCAGTACTCTTGTCTGGAAAATCCCATGGACGGAGGAGCCTGGTGGGCTGCAGTCCATGGCGTCGCGACTGAGCGACTTCACTTTCACTTTTCACTATAATGCATTGGAGAAGGAAATGGCAACCCACCCCAGTGTTCCTGCCTGGAGAATCCCAGGGACGGTGGAGCCTGGTGGGTTGCCATCTACGGGGTCGCACAGAGTCGGACACGACTGAAGCAACTTAGCAGCAGCAGCAGCAGGCTTTAATAGTTCATGAACTGAGATCTTCCAAATGTTCCAGCTGGACTTAGAAAAGGCAGAAGAACCAGAGATAAAATTGCTAACATCCACTGGACCATAGAGAAAGCAATAGAGTTCCAGAAAAACATCAACTTCTGCTTTATTTGCTATGCCAAAGCCTTTGACTGTGTGGATCACAACAAACTGTGGAAAATTCTTCAAGAGATGGGAATATCAGACTACTTTACCTGCCTCCTGAGAAATCTGTATGCACATCAAGAAGCAACAGGTAGAACCAGACATGGAAAAACAGACTGGTTCCAAATTGGGAAAGGAGTATATCAAAGATGTGTATTGTCACCCTGCTCATTTAACTTATATGCAGATTACATCATGTGAAATGCATGGCTGGATGAAGTACAAGCTAGAATCAAGATTGTCTGGAGAAATATAAATAACCTCAGATAGGCAGATGACGTCACCCTTATTGCAGAAAGCAAAGAACTAAAGAACCTCTTGATGAAAGTGAAAGATGAATGAAAAATGCTGATTTAAAACTCAACATTCATAAAAAGAAGGTCATGTCATCTGGTCCTATCACATCATGAGAAATAGATGGGGAAACATTGGAAACTGTGACACACTTTATTTTCTTGGGCTCTGAAGTCACTGCAGATGACGACTAAAGCCATGAAATTAAAAGATGTTTGCTCCTTGGAAGAAAAACTGTGACCAACCTAGACAGCATATTAAAAAGCAGAGACATTACTTTGCCAACAAAGGTCCATCTAGTCAACGCTATGGTTTTTCTAGTAGTCAGGTATGGATGTGAGAGTTGGACCATAAAAACGCTGAGCATCAAAGAATTGATGCTTTTTAACTGTCATGTTGGAGAAGACTCTTGGGAGTCCCTTGGACTGCAAGGAGATCAAACGAATCAACCCTAAAGAAAATTAGTCCAGAATATTCACTGGAAGGACTGATGCTGAAGCTGAAACTCCAATACTTTGGCCACCTGATGCAAAGAACTGACTGTATGGAAAAGACCCTGAAGTTGGGAAAGATTGAAGGCAGGAGGAGTAGGGGATGACAGAGGATGAGATGGTTGGATGACATCACTGACTCTATGGACATGAGGTTGAGCAAGCTCCAAGTGTTGGTGATGGACAGGAAAGACTGGCATGCTGCAGACCATTGGGTTCCAAAGGGTTGGACACAGCTGAGTGGTTGCACTGAAGAAACTTAATGTAGCCTATATTTTCCATGATGTGTCTGCTTTATAAAATGAAAATTGTTATTTATCATGGAAATAAGGAAGGGTCCATAAATTTAATTTGAATTTTACTAACTTTTAGAAACCATTAGTTGGTGCTTTTGTTTTTTTAATTTTTGATTTGATGACTATTTACTCTGAATATTGAGTCATTAAGTTATCTGTACTTCATTGGATTAATTTTATGAAATTCTGGCTCTGCTTGAGTATAATTTCTTATAAGGCTTTCAAATTCATTGACTCACCATCACACATTTAGTCACACATACAAACACATGCACACCCACAGTTCCAAACACATATTTTAGCTATTCCATTTTAGTTACTCTTTGTTTTTTTCTTTTCATTGTTGTATAGATTTATCAGTAATCATTTCATCTTTTTTAAAGCTATTGGTTCCTGAATTATTTAATCCATTTTACAGATTTTATTTCTTTGTTTTTGTGTATTAATTTCCATCTATAATTTAAATACATTTCTTTTATTTATTTGAAGCAAATTATTAGTTAACTTAAAAAAATTTGCTGACTGTTTAACAAACTTGGTCTCTTCATCTCTAACTAAGCATAGCTTTAGGTTTCAATTTTGATTTAAACATTATTTGTCATATATTTTGTACATTTCTTTTATTACCTTATTGTTGTGTCTTATATTTTATACTTCTAGTATTAAATTGTTAGGTTTTTATTTATGTGTGCATGTTTGTGTATTTCCTATGCATTAATGTAACTGACAAGTGATATTACTTGAACAATATATTTTATAGGAGCTTTCTTCAAGTTTTCTCACTAACCTAAAATATAAAATTATTTAAACATACTCATAGATACTGATATCACCCACATGTATTTTATGTCTATTATTGTTTGCTATTTTGGTAGCTAAATGTTGGAAATAGATGCCAGGGGCCCATTTATTTTCTGGAGACCATGTTTCAAGGCATCACAGTAACAGAGGTTGAAACAATCCTAGCGTGTTTAGGGTTTCTGGTACCTAGAGCTCTTGGTTTGTAGATATTATTTCCAAAAGTTAATGTGAATTAAAGAAAAGATCCTTTTTCTACATTAATGTTATGACTCTTGGTACCAAATACAGGCACCCAAAAAAAAAAAAAAAAATAGGATGCCTTTATTTTCTATATCCTGGACTTCCTCCAAGTACATTTACACTTTCACAAAATTTCTAGAATACAATAAATATCAATCAATATAGCAAATTAAAAAAAAATGTGCCTCTAGAAACAAGCTAGTATACAAACAGGTTTTTCGACCTTAAATGTCAACTCGCCTCCCCTAAATCAGCTCAAAATCATATGATAAGTTATAAGAATTTAGGTTATATGAGACTTTAATCATCTCCTAGTTTTTAGATTTTCCTATAGAGTTGAGTCTAATATCAGTCAATCAGTTTGAACTATGCAGAATCAGTCATTTTATTAAATCAGAAGAGTCCAGACTTGCAAGCTTAGTTTTGTATACCACTGACAAAATGAGACCGCAAAGTAACTTAGGGTCATACCATTTAAGATATTTACTACTGTACCACAGTACATATTTTCATGTTATTTAAGATACTTATTACTATACCACAGTTACATATTTTCATGTTAAACAATGAAAAGGGTTAAGTAAGTCCCAGGCATGCTCTATGATGGGTAGTAAACTAAAATTAAGACCACCTTGAAAAGAGTCCACGTCTTTAAACCACCATTTTTTAAAGTTTATCAACACCAAGGAGAAGACGAGATTGTGCCAGTTTTACTACAAGTAGAGTACATTCCAATATGTCTCGCAGCAAATTTTGAGAAGGGCTGCACAGAGTTCAAGTTGTAAAGCAGAATCTTACATCTGTATCTTTTAATAATCATGAATTAACTGTAACGAGGAAAGATTGCCTACTTAAACCACTAGATAGGTTTTCTTACTCTTTGAATGTTAATCACATTTCAACCTTTTCTTTTACCCAGACTACATCCAAGATAACTTCGGCTATTTTTTTTTCTTTACTGTGTTACAGTATTTTATAATAAATGGTCAAGGAAAACTTAAATGAACATCTGAAATTAGCAGCAGGAACTAGAGAAGGGATAGAATGCTTCCAAAGTCTACCATGTATCATCTTACATGACACCACATGGTTAGGAACTTATACAATAGCAAGATTTTCAATACTGTTAAAATATTGATGTATTTTACTAAAGAAGTTATTACAAAAAGTAATTGAGAAGGCATAACACTATTTTCAGAATGAGGGAATAAAACCATGGTCAAAGATACTTAAATATGTCAACACATTAACCATTTAATATTTCACATAATTTCATTCTTCTACATATTATCTCATTTTACTTGTTTCACTGACAAGGCAAACTTATGTAGAGTTATGTAAAACATTCACCTGCATTTCCTTCCTTTACATAAAATTTTAATGTGATGTTGCCTTGTTCTATTTGGTACCTGGTGAGTCTAAATTACTTTCCTTTTTAATTACAGTTTTGGACTTTGGCATCTTCTTTAAAATTTTGATCTACATAAGTTTTAAATAATTCTTTTCATTTCTTTTTTGACTTTTGCCACCTTGACAAAATTTGAATAAAAAAATCACAAGGTATGCAAAATAAAGAAATATCATCAGAAATTAAATTAAGAATTATAGCAGATAATATTAAAAAAACTTTTAAAATGCTCTAATAAAAATAATGAAATACTTCATCTCAAAATGATAATACATTTGCAGTGAAACTCTTTCAAGTACAATACTAACAGAAGAAAAATAAGATGACTCTGTTACTTTTTATTCTCAAGTACCATAATTACAAGTTATGAGGGGAAAAATGATAATAAACAGTCAACATGAATTACACAAATGTGAAGTCAGAACTGAGTCTCAAATGTGATGAGAATTCATAAAAGCAAAATATAACACAACAAACTTCCAAACCAGAAGTTACATTTAGCACTGCAAACCTATATGTGTGTGCATTTGTTTGCAATAATATTTTTTTTTCCTTAGTACGTTTCTGCATATTTTTCCTACTAGTAATAGAAAACTTTCTTAATATTATACAGAAGATGTTTGTCAAAGTAAACATATATTATTTTTTCAATGAATTTTTTAAAAATATAGCTGAGTATATTTCAGCCTATTTCAGTCCCATGAAAAGACTTAAATTATAATAATTTCAAGACAATGCATTCTATTAATATTTTTGGCTTTATAATAGAAAATCTAAGTCATCTTCTAGAATATTGATTATAGTATAATGTCCATACCATACTAAATCCCACACACAAATATACACACATAGTAATACAAGACTCCAAGACTTGAAGGTGATTCCCCTACAAATATTAAATTTAATATCTTTATGTATCAGTTTTGGGAAGGTCTTTTTAATTCTTGTTATCCTTATCCTGATAAAGTAAAACAGTATTTTACTATTCATGTATAGATAAAAACGAAGGGATGCATGAATCATTTTGGTAAACACTGACAATGTGATAGATTATAGGTCCAAAAATATAGAATAATAGAAAGTAATAGAATTATTAATAATTCTATTAATAAAAGTAATAGAAATAATGAAAATAGAATTAATAAAAATAATAGAATTGCCAAATTATCCACTTACAATTTGATTTCACAGGATGTTAGAGAACAACAGTATTTTTTCCATGAATGAGTCAGAAAAAATTGAGAGGAATATGTAAACACCATAAAGAAAGATACTGGCCCACTGGGATTCTAAAAATAACATAGCAGGCATTTCCTGCTGAACACCAGCAAACTGTTCCTGAAAATTCAGACTTATATAAAAAAATACTGATTAGAATACTTTCTGTAAATTAGGTAATTTTAACACTAACACCAAATCTCCAATCTGTTTCCCCAAAATACAACTAAAATAAGCAAACAGGCATACAGACACATGTATATCCAAAAAGCAATCCACTGTGCTTTCTCTAGTACCAATATGCTCTTAACAATTGCTTTGTGTATTTTTTACATTTCTCTCTTAATTTTTCTCTTCTCCACAAGTTTATTCAGCACATTTGAGTCTTGTGATACTATACACACTGACAAAAGTAGGAGGCAAGGTGGAGATACATTCTGATACACACAGTTGCAAAAATCATGACACAGAGTATGATACTGTGATGCTTTTCTTAAAGTCAACAACATCCAAGACAGACAAACCTTTGAGGATGCACAATGAGTTTTTCAAATAGCTCCATACAATTATCAGTTGCTATCAACGGAATTTAGAATACAATTCTAGAGTTTTTGTCCATATATAGTTACTATTAATATTTTATTAATACAATGAGACAAAATATAAATGCTTTCATGTAAGCATTAGTCAGAAACACTGAACTGAGAGACATGTATGGTTTATGATATACTGTTGGGGCTTCCTGGGTGGCTTAGCTGGTAAAGAATCCACCTGCAATGCAGGAGACCCCAGTTTGAACCCTGGGTTGAGAAGTTCCCATGGTGAAGGGATCTACTACCCACTTCAGTATTCTTGGGCTTCCCTGGTGGCTCAGACAGTAAAGAATCTGCCTGAAATGTAGGAGATCTGGGTTCGATCCCTGGGTTGGGAAGACCCCTTGGAGGAGAACATGGCCACCCACTCCGATGTTTTTGCCTGGAGAATCCCCATGGGCAGTGGAGCCTGGCGGGCTATAGTCCATGGGTTGCAAAGAGTTGGACATGCTCGCACATGATATACTGTTACAAAAATTCAAACATTGGTCTACTGGAATAAATATTAAAACAGAAGGAAATTTTGGTCTACTCATATCTGCTGAAGGATTTGGAACTAATAGTGCATACATATACCACATAGAGAAAACAAAATAATAGAATAGAATGTCAAAGCCTTGCTAGAAGACAAAAAAGTCAACAAATATTAAGAAATGCTTGGATGTCAAGCATGTATTTGTCAAAGATGTCAAAGACATATTTCATTTTGCATACAGTGATAGAAATACTGTTAGCTACCTGCCTCTATTCAGGATTAACATCTTCTGAAATAATACTTATAAATATTCGTTTTTCAAAGTAATTATTAGGAGCATGTCTCATAAATATGTTTATATTTTGTAAAGTTTCCCTCTTCAAATCAGACCATCTGGGAAAAAATGCTGTATCACATTATATCAATAAACTGAATTTATCATGCCTTTTTTAAATAGCCTATAATTCAAACAAAGACATGTACTCTCAAGGTGTTTTGAATACTAAATTAGCTAAAGAGGCTCTGGTTTATAATCCAACAGGATAATAAGCTTCAAAAAATATTATTCCCAATGCATTTCCCTATTCCATTTTGGTTATGCTTGATTTATAAGTTTACAAAAATTTTCATAAGTTGTTCTACTGAAAATGAATTCTCATTTATTATTATTCTTGTAAACTTGTTTGAAACACCATATCTATTTTTATGTCAATGTATATACATCTTTTAGTTTCCAATGTAAGAAATAAAAGCTTTTTTGTTTTTTGTTACAGACAAATTTCTATGATAAATTAAGAAAAAAAATATTTCTCCCCAAACTCATTTGAAGTACACTGTTAATGGAATTAACTTTTCAGTTGTTGCATGGATTTTTTTTTTTTTTTTTTTTTTTGCCAAGAACAACAGATGGACTTTCAGTTTCCATTTCTGCCTATAAAGAGCTTGGAAGTTATCACACTACCCTAACAGGTAAAATACTGAACAGACTGGAAATCAACAACTCTTCCTGGATAAAAAGACAAACACAGGAAAAACTGCTACCTTCAGGACAGGAGAGACAGACAGGCAAACACACAGAGGCAGGCACATCTTACCAGAGCAGAATCTAGGGAGATGAACCACTGCAGAAACCAGAGCCAACATAGGAAAATCTGTACTGTAATTGGTGAATTGCTGGAGGCTCACTGCAGACAAGTCTCAGAGCTACAAACTGCACAAGATATTGAAATTTACCTCTAGGAGCTTAGCCAAGTTCTCACTGTAAATATCAGAGAAAAATCCTTTCCAGTTTCTGTCATGAGGCTGAGGAAAGGAACCATTTTGAGAGATGCCAAAACATACTGTCTGGTTAATAAGGCCTTTTTGCAGGAGAAACTTGTTAACCAGAGCCTAATCCTCTGGGGGTTTGATCAGAACTAAACTGATTTGGAGGGTCTTTCCTGGTGGTTCAGCAGTAAAGAATCTGCCTGCCAATACGAGAGACACAGGTTCAATCCTTGGGTGGCGAAGACCCCCCAGAGAAGGAAATGGCAACCCAGTCCAGTATTCTTGCCTGGGAAATCCCATGGATCAAGCAGCCTTGCAGACTATAGCCCATGGGGTCACAAAGAATCAGACACAACTTACTAACTAAACAACAAAGACAATCATAGGACTACAGGATGCTTTCTCTCCTCTCATACCTCATCACCACTTCACTAAAGGACTATTTACAGAAGTTTCTTTTTACCAGTACATCACATCTGGATATCATGAAAAAAATACAATGCATACTAAAAGGCAGAAAAAAAAAAATTAAAGAGAGAGAGCAAGCATCAGAACCAGGCATGGCAGGGGTACTGATATGATTAGACTGTGAATTGGAAAGGAATATGATTAATATGCTAAAGATTCTAATGGATAGAGCAGATGCTTCAAAAACAGATAAAAATACTTTCAATTTTTCACCATTGAGGATAATGTTTGCTGTGGGTTTAATACAGTATTGTAAAGTAAAAATAAAATAAAATAAAAAGATATTTTCTCTCTCTCTTAAAAAAAAAAAAAAACGATAAAAATATAAGCAGGGAAATGGAAATTACAAGAACAGACCCAAAGTAAATGACAGAGATAGAAAACGCGAGGGGAACAGAAATAAAGACTGTCTGTGATGGGCTAGTTAGGTGACTGTGCATGGGTGAGGATAGACTTTCTGAGCTTGAGAATGTATCACTAGAATCCTCAGAAACCGAACAGCAAAGAGAACAATGACTGACAAAACTGATGAGAGACTCGAAGGATTGTGGGACAGCTACAACAGATATGCATGTAAACTCCAGAAAGAGAAGGAAAAGAGAAAACGAAAAGAAAAACTGAAGAAATATTTGAAACAAAAATTGATAATTTCTCCAAATTAATATCTGACACAAGACCAAAGATCCAAGAAGCTCAGAGTGTTGCCAGAACTTCTCCAAGTATTTGTTTAAAACCATCTAACTCCCACCCTTCCCCAGCGTTTATCATAAATCTTTAAGTAAGGGGTTCACAGACAAGAAAGGAATCTATAAAAAACCCACACCATATGGGACCAGCAGGGACCAAGATGGCAACAAATCAGACCTGCAACGGACCCTGAGTCTCTTTATACACGGTGCTACTATATTTGCATATTAAATGACACACATACCAGTAGTTAGGACCAGACACTAAGTATCACAAAAAGGCAAAAATTGAGGGGCACCTAGTCCCTAGAAAAAGCCTTGCCCCTTACCCACCAACTAATTATCATGTCTCCCCATCATTAGCTTCACTCTTACTCTTCCACCGTTTGTCTCTACTCTTTATAATTAAATTTCTCTTTCCAGGTGGGAGAAGTTTATCTGTGAACTTAGTTTCTACTTCTCCATTCTTTGACCACTGAATAAAGTCTGTGCTGTATTGATCTCAGTTTTTGTTTTGTTATTTACCTCCTCAAACTAGAAAAAGAAAAGAATCTTCCCACTCAGAGGCTGGGCTAGACCTGAGAGTAAGATAATTAGACTCAATTCAGTAACAAGAGAATATGAAGAAGGGTAAATTAAAAAAAAAAAAAGAAAGAAAGAAAAGAAGTTACACCTCAGCACAGCACATATTTTTCAAAGTATACAAAATCAAAAATAAACAAAAATCTTCTAAAACAAGGTAGAGGAAAAATGCATTTTCCCTAGAGAAGAACAAAGAATAACATACAACTTCTCTTTGGAAAACATGAAAACAAGACGAGGATAAACAAAAATATGTACAATGTTGGTAGACAACAACCACCAAATTCGATTCTGTACACTAGGCAATTATCTTTCAAAGGTGAAGGAGAAATAGACTTTTTCTGACAAACAAAAATTGAAAGAATTTGTTCCTAGTGGACTTGCCTTGAGAAAAAATTTAAAATAAGTTCAAAAGAAAGAAGGAAAATAAGTTCTAACCCCAGATCTACATACAGGAACAACATGAAAGAGAAATATATGAAGATTAAAAAAAAAAAAAAAAAAGACTTTCATTTTTCTTATTTTTAATTGATTTTATAGATAACAGTCTGTTGAAAATAAAAACAGCAATATGATATTCAACTATGTATGCTTATGTATATGTCATATATATGGTAATTTATCCTTATTATAAGTGAAATGATGGCAACAATGGTATAAGGAATGAAAGGAAATTAGGGTTAGTTTCAAAAGATGTACAAATTACCTGGGAAGTTGTACAGTCCTATTTGAAAGTAGATTGGCACGTCATAAATGTATACTGAAAACTCTAAAACAACCACTAAAAAAGTGAAACAAAGAAACATAACTGAAATACTAAAAAGAGAAAAGAGAATCATTACATGCTCAAAAATACAGGTGACTAAGGAGAGAAAATTGTGGTTTAATTGCAGGCAGGTTCTTTACCAACTGAGCTATCAGGGAAGCCCTAGGAGAGAAATGGAATCATATAAAATCACAAAAGGCCCCAAAGGAGTGACAGACAAAAGCAGTTACAAAGAACAAGGGAACAAAGAGGAAACAGGAACTAATACAGTAGGTACTAGTCCAGCTCTATTAATAATCACTTTGAATGTCAATGGCCTAACTGTACCAGTTAAGACAGATATTGCCACAAAGGATCAAAACCATACTCAACCATGTGTCATCTATAGGAAACTCACTTTAAATACAGATATACATAGAGTAAGAGCAAATGGATGGAGAAAAATATACCATGCTAACACAAATGAAAGGAGATCAAACCAGTCAATCTTAAAGGAAATCAATTCTGAATATTCATTGGAAGGACTGATGCTGAAGCCCAATACTCTGATCATCTGAGGTGAAGAGCCAACTCATTAGAAAAGATCCTGATGCTGGGAAAGATTGAAGGCAGAAGGAGAATGGATGACAAAGGATGAGATGGTTGCATGGCAACACTTACTCAATGGACATGAGTTTGAGCAAACTCCAGGAGACGGTGAAGGGCAGGGAAACCTGGCGTAATGCAGTCCATATGGTCACAGAGTCCGACACAACTGAGCGATTGAACAAGAACAACACAAATGAAAAGAAAGCAAGAGTAGTTATACTAATTCAGACAGAGCTGACACCAAGGAAAGTCAGAGACACAGGACTCACATAATGATAAAGGGATTAATTTTTAAGACATGACAATTCTTAACATGCATATGCCTAAAAACAGAGTATCAAACAATGTGACTGAAAACCTGGTAGGACTTACAGAGAAACAGATGAACCCAACATCATAGTTAGAAACTTTAACACCCCTTTGCCAGATGGACAGATCTAGCAGCCAGAAAATCAGTAGGATACAGCTGAAAGCACCAAACGCTATTTATACACTATTGATACTAAGTATAAAATATATAACTAATGAGAACCTATTGTATAGCATAAGGAATTCTATTCAATGCCCTGTGGTGACCTGAATAGGATGGAAATCCAAAAAAAAGAGGGGATATATATATACCTATAGCTGACACACTTTTTTGTACAGCAAAAACTAGCACAACATTGTAAAGTAACTATAGGGCAATTGCAAATTAAAAAAAAAAAAAACCTATACTCTCAATTAAATGTATAAAATTGACATCTAGAAAGCACTTCATCCAACTATAGCAGAATGCACATTTTTCTCAAGCACACATGGGACATTCACAAAGATAGACCACACTATGAGCCATGCAAGTGTGTAGTAGCTCAGTCATGTCCGACTCTTTGTGACCCCACAGACTGTAGCCTACCAGGCTTCTCTGTCCATGGGATTTTCCAGGCAATAGTACTGGAGTGGATTGCCATTTCCTTCTCCAGAGGATCTTCCCAACTTAGGGCTTGAACCCGTGTCTCCCACATGGTAGACAAACACTTTACAGTCTGAGCCACCAGGGAAGTCACTGTGGCTGTGTCTCACACCGTGAGCCATAGAACACAGCAAATTTAAAAGAATAGAAATAATACAATGTCTGCTCTCAAACTACAAGAAATTAAACCAAAAATAAATAGTTATATGAAGATAACTGGAAAAGTCCAAAACATAAGTAGATTAAACAACACACTTCCAAATGACACATGGGTCAAATAAAATTTCAAGAAAAATTAAAAAAAAAAAAAAACAACTTTTGAATGAAAATGTGAAAGCAATTTATCAGAATTTGAGGAATACAGCAAAAGAAGTGCTAGAGGAACTTTTATAGCATTAAATGTACATAGTATAAAAGATGAAAGATCTAAACTCCAACAATAGAAGAACTTTCCACCATAAAAAAATGGCAAAATAAGAGCAAATTAAATTCAAAATAAGCATAAGTTGAAAACAAAAAATCAGTACAGAAAATCATGAGAACAAAAAGGTGATACTTTGAAAAAAACTGATAAAATTAATAATCTTTTAACCTGGAGAAGGAAATGGCAACCCACTTCATTATTTTTGCTTAGAAAATCCCATGGACAGAGGGGCCTGGCAGGCTACTGTCCATAGGGTCGCAAAGAGTCAGACACAACTGAAGCAACTTAGCATTTAACTAGGATAACAAAGAAAAAAGAGAGCAGACACAGATTGCTATTGATAATATCAAAAGTGAAAGAAGGAAATTTACTGCAGATACCATGGAAATGAAAAGGATAATAATGAAATAGCTATGCCCACATGGTTGATAATATGGATAAAATGGACTAATTGCTAGAAAGACAATCTGCCATAACACACCCAAGAATATATAGATGTGTTGGATTAGGCCTAAATCATTTAAAATGAATCAGTAATTAACAACCTTACAAAACAGAGAGCACAAGAAACAATCGAATTCATTGATGAATTCTATTAAACATTTAAGGAAGAAATTATAGCAATTGTACCTCACTTTTTTCAGAGGATAGAAACATAAAAACTACTTTTAGCACACTCTATGAGGTCAGCATTACACTGAAATTACAAATTTTACTGGAGAAATACAGACCAATGTCTTTTTCATGAACATAGATGTAAAATTCTAAACACAACTGTCAGCAAATAGAATCTGTTGTTACTGTTGTTCCATTCCTCAGTTGTGTCCAACTCTTCGTGACCCCATGGACTGGAGCACATCAGGCTTCCCTATCCTTCACCATCTTCTGGAGCTTGCTCAAACTCATGTCCATTGAGTTGGTGATGCCTTTCAACCATCTCATCCTTTGTCCTCCCCTTCTCTTCCTCCCTTCAGTCGTTTCCAGCATCAGGGTCTTTTCGAACAAATCTGCTCTTCATATCAGGTGGCCAAAGTATTGGAGTTTCAGCTTCAGCATCAGTCCTTCCAATGAATGTTCAGGATTGATTTCCTTTTGGATTGACTATTTTAATTTCCTTGCAGTCCAAGGGACTCTCAGGAGTCTTCTCCAACATCACGATTCAAAAGTGTCAATTCTTGGTGCTCAGCTTTCTTTATAGTCCAACTCTCACATCTATACATGACTACTAGAAAAACCATAGCTTTGACTATATGGACCTTTAATGCAAGGTAAAGTCTCTGCTTTTTAATATGCTGTTTAGGTTTGTCATGCCTTTTCTTCCAAGGAGCAAGCGTGTTTTAATTTCATGGCTGCAGTCACCATCTGCAGTGATTTTGGGGCCCCAAAAAATAAAGTCTTTCACAGTTTCCATTGTTTCCCCATTGATTTGACGTGATGGAATTGGATGCCATGATCATAGTTTTTTGAATGTTGAGTTTTAAGCCAGCTTCTTCACTCTTCTCTTTCACTTTCATCAACAGGCTCTTTAGTTCCTCTTCACTTTCTGCCATAAGGGAGGTTTCATGTCAATGCTCTGTGTCAAATATCCTATGTGAAATAGAGTCTAATGATGTATAAAAATAATTATACACCATGACCAAGTGGGATTCATCCCAGGTATGAAACATTAATTTCATTTTTAAATATTAATTAATACAACCTCATATCAATAAGCTGAGAAAGAAAAATAAATTATTACATAATAGATGAAGAAAAGAATTTGAAAAAAAAAGTCCAACACCACTTATGATAAAAACATTCAGCAAACTAGGAATACAGGAATACTTTGTCAACCTGATAAAGACTATTTGCAAAAAAATCTATAGCTAATATCATGCTTAATCATGAGATACTCGAAGTTCTCTAATATGATCAAATATAAAGATAAGGATTTATCTTCTTGCCACTCCTTTTTAACATCATATTGGAAGTCCTAGATAATATAATAAGACAAGAAGAAAAAATATTTCTGTGATTGGGAAGGGGAAAGTAAAACTGTCTTTATTCACAGATGACATAATTGTCAATTTAGAATATCTGAAAGGATGACAGAAAATTTCAGAAACTAATAAGCAGTTATGGCAACATGGAAGAATCAAGATTAATACAAAAGTCAATGGTTTTCCATGTTTCATCAAGTGGAATTTTAAGTAAAATCCAATACCACTTATAGCACATATGTGCTCATGCTCAGTCATGTCTGACTCTTTGAGACCTCATGGACTGTAGCCTGGCAGTGTCCACTGTCTATGGAATTTTCTGGGCAAGAATACTGGAGTGGGTTGCCATTTCCTATTCCAGGGAGTCTTTCTGGCCCAGGGATAGAACTGTCTCTTGTGTCTCCTGGATTGGCAGGTGGGTTCTTTACCACTGTGCCACCAATATGTGTATGGCGAGGCAAAAGACCAAGATTAGCCAACACAATATTAAGAAGGAATAAAGTCGGAAGTGTGACACTAACCAATTTCAGCATTAATATAAAGCTACAGTGATCAAGACAGTATGGTACTGGCAATAGAAAGGACTAACAGATCAATGATACAGAATAGGAAGTATAGAAATAAACCCTGATAAATATAGACTACTGATCTTTTACTGGTGGCTCAGATGGTAAAGAATCTGCCTGTAATATAGAAGACTGGGGTTCAATCCCTGTGTCAGGAAACTCCTGTGGAGAAGGGAATGGCTACCCGTTCCAATAGTCTTGCCTAGAGAATTCCATAGACAAAGGAGCCTGGTGAGCTACAGTCCACACGGTCTCTAAGAGTCAGTACTGAGGGAGTAACACTTTCACTTTTGTTTCAAAGGCAATAAAATGGAGCAAAGAAAGTTTCTTTAAATTGGGACAACTTGATATCCACATGAAAAGCAATGAATTCAGAAACAGACCTTATACCTTTCACAAAAAATTAACTCAAAACTGGGGCTTCTCTGGTGTTCCAGTGGTTAAGACTTCCCTTTCCAATGCAAGTAGTGTAAATTCCATCATCCCTGGTCAGGGAGCTAAGTCCCCATATGTTGTTGCTGTTGTTCAGTTGTGTCCCACACTTTGTGACCCCAAGAGCTGCAGCAAATCAGGCTTCCCTGTCCTTCACTAACTATCTCCCAGAATTTGCTCATACTTCTGTGCATTAAATTGTTGATGCCATCTAATCATTTTATACTTTGTTGCCCCCTTCTTCTCCTGCCCTCAATCTTTCCCAGCATCAGGGTATTTTCCAATGAGTCAGGTAGCCAAAGTATTGGAGCTTCAGTTTCAGCATTAGTCCTTTCAATGAACACTCAGGACTGATTTCCTTTAGCGTTGACTGGTTTGACCTTCATGCTGTTCAAGGGACTCTCAAGAGTCTTTACCAGTACCACAGTTCCAAAGCATCTGTTCTTCGGTGCTCAGGCTTTTTTATGGCCCAACATTCATAATGACTACTGGAAAAACCATAGCTTTGACTAGATGGATCTTTGTTGGCAAAGTGATATCTCTGCTTTGCAATGCCCTGTCTAGGTTTATCATAACTTTTTTTCCCAAGGAGCAAGTGTCTTATTTTTATGGCTGCAGTCACCGTCTATAGTGATTTTGGAGCCCAAGAAAATAAAGTCTGTCACAGTTTCCATTGTTTCCTCATCTAATTGCAATGAAATGATGGGATTAGATGTCATGATCTTATTGTTTTAAATGTGGAGTTTTAAGCCATATTTTTCGTTCTACTTTTTCACCTTCATCAAAAGGGTTCTTTACTGCCTCTTACTTTTCTGTCATAAGGGTGGTGTCCTCTGCATATCTGAGCCTACTGATATATCTCCTGGCAATTTTGATTCCAGCTTGTGCTTCATTCAGCCTTGCATTTGGCATGATGTACTCTACATGGAGAAGGCAATGGCACCCCACTCCAGTACTCTTGCCTGGAAAATCCCATGGATGGAGGAGCCTGATAGGCTGCAGTCCATGGGGTTGCAAAGAGTCGGACACAACTGAGAGACTTCTTTCACTTTTCACTTTCATGCATTGGAGAAGGAAATGGCAACCCACTCCAGTGTTCTTGCCTGGAGAATCCCAGGGATGGTGGAGCCTGGTGGGCTGCCATCTCTGGGGTTGCACAGGGTCGGACACGACTAAAGCGACTTAGCAGTAGCAGCAACTCTACATAGAAGTTAAGTAAGCAGGATGACAATATACAGCTTTGACATACTCCTTTCCCAAATTTGGATCAATCTGTTGTTCCTTGTCTGGTACTAACTATTGCTTCTTGACCGGCATACAGTTTTCTCAGGAGGCAGGAAAGGTGATCTGTTATTCCCATTTCTTGAAGAATTTTCCACAGTTTGTTGTGATCCATACAGTCAAAGGCTTTAATGTTGTTAGTGAAGCAGAGTAGATGCTTTTTTTCTGGAATTCTCTTGCTTTTTCTGTTATCTGACAGATTTTGGAATTTGATCTCTGTTTCCCCTGCCTTTTCTAAATCCAGCTGGAATCTGGAAGTTCTCAGTTCACATGCATTGTAGGCTCCTCAGTCCATGGGATTTCCTAGGGAAGAATACTAGAGTGTGTTGCCAATTACTACTATTTGAGATCTTCCCAACCCAGAGATCGAACCCAACTCTCCTGAACTGGGAGGAGGTTTGTATACCACTGAGCCAACAGGAAAGGTATTTATTAAATTGAGTTAGTTATTTTATCTTAAAAATCATTTTCAAAGCTTCTGTCACTTATGTTTTATTTATAATATAGACTTTATTATAGTAAACAATGTTGAGTTTTAATTGAAATGTAATTAAACTTATAATGTAAATTTCATGAACAAAATAATATTTTGCCAATTTAAAAAAATGCTTCTTAACAATTGAACATTTGATGATTGTTTTAAAAGTAATTTTTAAAAATGTAAATATAAAATTTTACAATATTATCTATAATAATTAAATGAAATTACAACAAATGAAACAGCAGTTATGGTGCCCTTTAAAGATGATTTTCCTCATTTAGTACAATATTTTGGCATGTTAAGTGGTGGAACTCAATGTTTTTAATATAAAACTAATTTTGTTTGATATAAAACTAAATTCTTATGTTCAATAATATTCTCATCTCAGAGGGTAATGAAGAAAAATCCCACTAATTTGCAAACTAATGACACACTGACAAAATAACATAGGATGATATGAACTGCAAAATGTTAAGACCTTAAAATCAATAAGCAATATAACACATTAATTAAAATCAAAATTTTCCAAGTATGACATTACATGATATTCTAGCTTCATGGAACGTGTCAAGTAAAATATGCCAATCATAGAAACTTCAGAGTGCAATATTTTAAACTTTGAGAGAAAATAGGTATCTCAGTAGTGTTTCAGATTTATTTGGGGCTAAAATGAAATATGAGCAATTCAGGGCTAAAATAGAGCTTCCTAAGCTTTTTTAGTGTAATGTCCATGACGGTCTAGAGATTTACATGGAAAGATCAGCATGATGAGGTGATTATGCACAGATGCAAAATTTCAATCACACCATCCATAGGTGGTCTCAATAATGAGATACTGGTTGCCTAAAGGGAATGAAAATCTGAAGGCTGATTTCTTGCAAAATTAGAGGACATACTACATCTAGGATAGTTTCTCCAGTCATGAAATAAGTTTTTTAAATAATTTCTCTCAAATAATTGGCTCTTTTTAAACATGAAAATAAATACTTTTGAAGATAAAACTAGGGGATTATTTTCAATGCCACTTACACATTACATGATTGAGTATAATTATGTATCTGAAATTTTACAAATTATAAAGAATTTTCACCTTTCAAATATAATTTTGATTTACACAAATCTTTACTAATAAACATCTTTTAAAAGTGGTATAGAGGAGATGGCACTCAGAGTGTTCACTCATCTTCCCTTTCTCCTGTTACTCAGCCAGCAGAATGACCATTATTGACAGATCATTAGATTCTGCAGGGGAATCATCTTTTTAGGCTTGAGGTCCTTAGGGAGATGTTTTGTTAAGTATTATAATTGGAAGAAGGGAATGGCAACCCACTCCAATACTCTTGCCTGGAGAATCCCAGGGATAGAGGACTTTGTCAGGCTATAGTCCATGAGAGGTGGATGCGGCTAAGTGACTAAGAAATAATTTGTGAGAACACAGTGAAGACTAAAAACTACAGCATCTTGCTAATAAATTGCCATCCTTGTGTTCATGCACAATGATCAAACAATAAAGTTGATATTCTTCCTGGATAAATGATAGGAGAGAGAACCAACAGAAACTACTCAAATAATTCAGAGTTTGCATGATAAAAACAAAATCATTAAAAATTATAGCATTTGTCACAGGTCAATAATATCCCCAAACACTTATCAAAATAAAATCCAAAAGTAATTTGGAGGAACATTTCCAAAGCTTAGGTAGTAAAAAAACAAACAGACAAACAAACAAAAAATCCTGTTAATTCTAAGTAGGTATTCCAATGAATACAATATTATTCTAAATCATATATAGAAACAATTGATGATTATAGCACATGGAAAGTATTAATAAAATGAACAACAGCAATGACTCAAAGAATGGGAGGGAAAGAATGGGAACATTCTGTTCTAAAGTATCTCAATTACACAGGAAATAATCTGTTACATTAGTTAAAAAGTGAAAATGAATACTGTAAACTCTAGGCAACTGATGTGCTAGAAAGGAGATAAAATGGAATCCTATAAAATGCTCAATTAAAACTAGATAAAAGAGCAAAAAATGCCTCTGTCAATAAAGAGAAACGATTATGAACATGGTTGATGTTTATCCAACTTTAAACATGAATGGCCTAAAGATAATAATTAAAAGAAAGAGATTGTTGAAATTTTTTAAATATAAATTCATTTATTTTAATTGGAGGTTAATTACTTGGGAGAATGGCATTGAAACATGTATAATATCATATATGAGACAAGATTGTTGGAATTCATATAAACAACTGTGTGAGGTCTATAAAAAAACTATTTAAAATATAAAGACCAAGATATATTAAAAGTAAAGAGATGAACTTCTACTTCTGAAAAGATGAAATGTCATATCTTTCTTCATAAGTACATTGAAAAGTCCTGAACAGTTATATAGAAATCAAGCATAACACAACTCTAAAAGGTGAAAGAACTTGAGGATCTATAGAATAACATGATGATGAGTTTTCTGAGTTTTCTTTTTACTTCATATATTCCAAATGAAAAGGAGAAAAAAGACAATAATAAAGGGTTGCAAACAATAATGGAAGAAAACTTTCCAATTTGGGGAAAAAAATCTTATAAACCTATACGTTTAAGAAGTTGAGTGAATTGTGTTATTCCAAACAAAATAAACCTAAAAAATACTTAACAAGATCCTTTATAATTAAGCTCCCAACAACTAAAGAGATAAAATAGTCTTGAATGTAGTCAAAGAAAAATGACACTTTACCTAACTGAGAATTAACTTAGAAGACAGTAGATTTCTCATCTCCAAACATTGAGGCCAGAAGAAAAGTATTTAAGTGTTGAAATAATAGAACTTTCAACAATCTCATGCATAGTGAAATATCCTTTGGGGCTAAAGGGGAAATCAAGATATTCTCAGATAAAGAAAACTAAGAGACTTACCCTAAAAGAAAGGCTGGAAGTTTTCTAACAGGAAAAGAATGATAAAAGAAGAAACTGGGATATCAGGAAAGGAGAAAGACAGTTAACAAAAGAGTAATGAATACAATAGAAAACTTTCTCATGAGTCTTCTAAATTACTTTTGGTGACTGAAGTAAAAATTATAATACTGACTGGTGTGATTCTATGTATATACACAGGATACATTTAAGAAAATTATTTTTTTTAAAGGAGAGTAAAAGCCCATAAATGGAGGAAAGCCTTCAACTTTTCAAACAAGCTGATGAAATGACAGCAATAGACTGTGAAAATTGAAGTATATAAATAGTGTAATACATAAAAATTCATCAATAAAGCTGTACAAAGAAAAACACTCAGGAGCACTATAGATAAATCAAAGTAGAATTCTAAAAATTGGTTCAAGTAAGTAGTTCAAAGTGAGGAAAAAGAAAGCCTAGAGGAATAACAGAAAATATTATATATATATATATATATGCAAAAAATGCAGAATTAAGTTCTAATTAATCAATAATCATATCAAATGGAAAATGATCTGAATGTATCAGACAGAAGACAGCTATTGATAAGGTGGATCAAAAAATATGACCCAACAATATGCCAGTGGCAAATAACTCTCTTCAAATATAATTATACAGGCAGTTGAAGATAATGAAAAAATCTTATGCAAATATTAATAAAAAGAAAGCCAAAGTGACTATATTAATATCAAATAAATTCAACTTCAGAGTAAAGAAAGTCACTTGGTAGGAAGAGAGATTGCATCATAAAACTGTCAATCCATCTTAAAAACAGAATACACATATGTGGGCATGCACTTAGCCATAGAGATGAAAAATATGCAAAGTAAAATCCAATCAAACTGAAGGAGAAATACAGATATCCATATTAGTTAAAGATTTTGACTAACTTTAGATTAGATTTGATTAACTTTAGATTAGAGATACCAAGGTAACATTTCATGCAAAGATGGGCTCAATAAAGGACAGAAATGGTATGGACCTAACAGAAGCAGAAGATATTAATAAGAGGTGGCAAGAATACACAGAAGAATGGTACAAAACAACAACAACAACAACAACAACTTAACGACCCAGATAATCACGAAGGTGTGATCACTCACACTCACCTAGAGCAGGACATCGTGTAATGTGCAGTCAGGTGGGCCTTAGGAAGCATCACTACAAACAAAGCTAGTGGAGGTGATGAGATTCCAGTTGAGCTATTTCAAATTCTAAAAGACGATGCTCTGAAACTGCTGCACTCAATATGTCAGCAAATTTGGAAAACTCCAGAGTGGCCACAGGACTGGAAAAGGTCAGTTTTCATTTCAATCCCAAAGAAAGGTAATGCCAAAGAATGCTCAGACTACTGCACAATTGCACTCATCTCACACGCTAGTAAAGTAATGGTCAAAATTTTCCAAGCCAGGCTTCAGCAATATGTGAACGATGAAATTCCAGATGTTCAAGCTGGTTTTAGAAAAGGCAGAGGAACCAGAGATCAAATTTCTAACATCTGCTGGATCACTGGAAAGAGAGTTCCAGAAAAACACCTATTTGTGCTTTATTGACTATGCCAAAGCCTTTGACTGTGTGGATCACAATAAACTGTGGAAAATTCTGAAAGAGATGGGAATACCAGACCACCTGACCTGCCTCTTGAGAAACTTATATATAGGTCAGGAAGCAACAGTTAGAACTGGACATGGAACAACAGGCTGGTTCCAGATAGGAAAAGGAGTACATCAAGGCTGTATATTCTCACTCTGCTTATTTAACTTCTATGCAGAGTGCATCATAAGAAATGCTGGGCTGGAAGAAGCGCAAGCTGGAATCAAGATTGCCAGGAGAAATATCAATAACCTCAGATATGCAGATGACACCACCCTTATGGCAGAAAGTGAAGAAGCACTAAATAGCCTCTTAATGAAAGTGAAAGAGGAGAGTGAAAATGTTGGCTTAAAACTCAACATCAAAAAAACTAAGATCATGGCATCCGGTCCCATCACTTCATAGCAAATAGATGGAGAAACAGTGGAAACAGTGGCTGACTTTATTTTTCTGGGCTCGAAAATCACTGCGGATGGTGATTGTAGCCATGAAATTAAAAGATGCTTGCTCCTGGAAGGAAAGTTATGACCAACCTAGACTGCATATTAGAAAGCAGAGACATTACTTTGCCAACAAAGGTCCATCTAGTCAAGGCTATGGATTTTCCAGTAGTCATGTATGGATGTGAGAATTATATAGAAATCTGAGCGTGAAAGAATTGATGCTTTTGAACTGTGGTGCTGGAGAAGACTCTTGAGAGTCCCTTGGACTGCAAGGAGATCCAACCAGTCCATCCTAAAGGAGATTAGTTTTGGGTGTTCATTGGAGGGACTGATGTTGAAGCTGGAACTCCAATACTTTGGCCACCTGATGTGGAGAGTTGACTCATTTGAAAATACTCTGGTGCTGGGAAAAATTGAGGGCAGGAGGAGAAGGGGACAACAGAAGATGAGATGGTTGGATGGCATCACCGACACAATGGACATGGGTTTGGGTAGACTCCAGGAGTTGGTGATGGACAGCGAGGCCTGGTGTGCTGTGATTCATGGGGTCGCAAAGAGTAGGACACAACTGAGTGACTGAACTGAACTGAGCTGAAAGATTTTGATACTCATTTCAAAAAATTAGTACGACAACTCAAGAGAGATTCAGTAAGTACAGAAGAACTCAAGGACAACATTTATCTCCAGGATTCAGTCAAAATTCATACAACCCTCCATGAAAAGAAGCAGTAGATGTATTCAAGTGCTGACAAGCTCAAAACATGATATACACTTTATCCTGGGATATAACCTCAAAACATGTACAAAAATTGAAATCGTACAAAATGTGTGCTCTACCTACAGTTGAATTAGTTACTAATCAATAACAAAAGGACAATAAGAAAATATCAAACACTAAACAACAGGCTTAATCCATTCATGTATCAAAGAGAAAATATTTAGGGAAGTATCTTAGGGGCTTCCCTGGTGGCTTAGATGGTAAAGAATCCACCTGCAATTCAGGAGACTAGGGTTTGATCCCCTGGTCAGGAAGATCCCCTGGAGGAGGGAATGCCTACCCACTCCAGTATTCTTGCCTGAAAAATCCCATGGGCAGAGGAGCCTGGGAGGCTACAGTCCATGGGGTTGCAAAGATTCAGACATGACTGACCAACTAATTAATTACACATGAAATGCTTTGAAATAAAAGGTAATGAAAACATATCAAAGAGACAAGGGTAAAGCAGCCTTGAGAGAAATATTATAACACAAAGTGCATATGCTAAAAAGAATAGCCCACCATGTACACAGAGCCTTTTTAATATTGAAAAATGAAAATCTTCCAAGTCCCTGCCTCCAGCCTCTGCTCTGGATGAGCAACCTGTGTCCCTATCATGAGGGAGAAGATTCTGGCAGCAAAGTGCAGAAATTCATGATCTCTGGGCTCCAGATCCCCTCTGGCTGCAGCAGCGAGACTGCTCCATCCTTGACAAGAGGAACGATGAAGTGTAAGAACAAGCTCCAGAAACTGAGAGCAGCTTGAGACAGTTTTCTGAGCATCTTTGGTGTAGAAGAGATAGCCAGCTGGAAGAAGTACAGTGAGGGAAAGATCCAGAAACCAGATGACCATTCAGGCAGTACAGCCTGGAGTCAGCTACCTACCCAGGCCAATAGCAGCCCCTGGAGCTCCACAGGCCTGTGGCTGGCAGACAATGCCAGAGGAAAGATTGGCCCCAGCAAGCCTCTTGAAATCCCAACAGCCACCACCTTCATTTTCAGCTATCAACATTCCCAACTCCACCACACCCATCATCTCAGTGCCTCAGCCACTCGCAGGGTTGGTGAATATTTTGAATACTACCTCTTTATCAAATGGGCATCTTGCAAAAATTTTTACCTAGGTTGCATCTTTGCTTTCTGTTAATGTGTTCTCTGCTCAGTCACTCAACCATGTCCAACTCTTTGTGAGCCCATAGGCTCCTCTGTCTATGGCATTTCCAAGAAAGCCAGAACACTGGAGTGGTTTACCATTTCCTCTTCCAGGAGATCTTCCCAACCTAGGGATCGAACCCATGTCACCTGCATCTTTCTCTTAATAGAGTCTTTCAAAATTTCAACATCATTTTTTTCCCCCTATGGATTATGCCACACTTAAAATCTCATTGGAAGTGAAAATGTTAGTTGTTCAGTTGTGTCTGACTCTTTGCAAACCCATGGACTGTAGCCCATTAGGCCCCTCTGTTCATGGAATTCTCCAGGCAAGAATATTGGAGTGGGTTGCCATACCCTTCTACCCGGGATCTTCCTGACCCAGGGATCAACCCAGATCTCCTGCATTGCAGGCAGATTATTTACCACCTGGGAAGCCCTAAAGTACAAAATCAAATTTGTTATTTTGTTGAAGCTTCCAGTATTTTTCTCCAACTACAAATATTCAGTGGTGCCTTATTTTGGAATGCCTGTTTTTCTTCCATCAAGTTAAATAGAAAAAACAAAAACAAAAACACAGGCATATTCATTATTCAGTAAGAAACCAAGAAAACAATTTTTGTTGTTTTTGTTATTGAAGTAACATCCCATACTTGAAGGTAAAAAAGGTTCTGTGTTATCACAGGTCTGGTTTTGCTCAACTGGCAAGGAGTGCAAAATATCCTTATAAGGAGACAATCTCAACATTAACTTTTTCCAAAGGCTCAGAGGAAGTTTGATCAATTTATGATGGTGTAAAGGACCCTCTAGTGAAGACTGGGGCTTCCCTGGTGTCTCAGCAGTGAATAATCTGCCTGTAATGCAGGATACCCAGGCTGGGAAGATCCCCTAGAGAAGAGAAAGGCAACCCACTCTAGAACTCATGCCTAGAGAATCCCATAGATAGAGGAGCCTAGCGGCCTACAGTCCACAGTGCCGCACAGAGTTGGACAGGACCAAAGTAACTAAGCAGCAGCAGCATCTAGTGAAGATTCCAATGTTACTGGTTGCATCTTCAGTTAAAAGACATAAAGGCACTACTGTGTTAAATGAACTTTGCCTCCAGATAAGTGGAGCCAATACAGAACTAAAACTCAGAATTGGGATTTATTACCATCAACTAGAAAATTAATAAGTGTAGATAGCAGATGAAATAATACCAGGAGCAAGCTTTCTAGTTATTTTTCGATTTTCCTATTTTTTAGATTAGGATTACTTAGACATATGTATATATTAATATTAAGCCTCATGCTCCTACAAAAAAAAAAACCAATGGATCTTAATTATTTGCAGATTACATATTTGCAAATTCATCAATTTGTTAAAATTTATTTGTAAAACCAAATCAACACTTGGAGTGTCTCCACGGTTATTCTTGGACATGCACAGATGGGCAAAATCTCTGAGCTGCCCTAAGTACACCTTCCCAGCCAAGGCTGAAAATGATCCCTTTCTCCTTTATCCCTTATGCTATAAGCAAACTTTCTTTCTTTCAAACTTCTTAGTGCCAGTGTTTCACCTTTTTTCTATTTTTTTTCTGTTGGTAATTTCAACAAAATTTGGTGATTCCTCTCATGTCTTCAGCACAAGAGGCCTGTTATTGTGTCAGTGGATATATTTTTGATATTCACTGATAAAATCCACATCAATAATAGTGTGGATAAAGGATGGAACCCCATAGAGTTTAAATAACTTGTTCAGGTTCCACAGCAGGAGTTGAGATATAAATTATCTTGAACTTTCAGCCATTGTGTTATAAAGAATATTAATAAACCCCTCTAGGAGAGAGACTGCCATTATGGTGGCACCATGTGACACCACCCTTATGGAAGAAAGCAAAGAACTAAAGAGTCTTTTGATAGAAGTGAAAGAGGATAGTGAAGAAGTTGGCTTAAAACTCAACATTCAGAGATCATGGCATGCAGCCCCATCACTTCATGGCAAGTAGACGGGGAAACAATGGAAACTATTACAGACTTTATTTTGGGGGGCTCCAAAATCAATGTAGATGGTTACTGCAGCCATGGAATTAAAAGATTGAAGAAAATCTTCTTTCTTTGGAAGAAAAGCTATGACAAACCTAGACAGCATGTTAAAAAACAGAGACATTGCTTTGACAATAAAGGTCCGTCTACTCAAAGCTATGGTGTTTCCAGTAGTCACAAATGGATGTGAGAGTTGGACCTCAGCTGAGCACCAAAGAACTGATGCTTTTGAACTTCGGTGTTGGAGAAAACTCTTGAGAGTCCCTTGGATTGCAAGGAGATCAAACCAGTTAGATCTAAAGGAAATTAGTCCTGAGTATTCATTGGAAGGACTGATGCTGAAGCTGAAACTTCAATATTTTGGCGATGTGATGAGAAAAACTGACACTTTGGAAAAGACCCTGATGCTGGGAAGTTTGAAGGCAAGAGGAAAGGGGGATGAAAGGGGATGAGATGGTTGGATGACATCACCAACTCGATGGACCTGAGTTTGAGCAAGCTCCAGGAGTGGTGATGGACAGGGAAGCCTGGCGTGTTGCAGTCCATGGGATCACAAAGAGTCGGACATGATTGAGTGAATGAACTGAGGTGAAAGACACCACCCTCTCAAGTGATGAGTTATTTTGGTCATTCTAAATAAAATGAATGGAAGCAGAAATTAGAAAAGAAAAACATTTTGTCTTTTTGCAATTATTCATGTATCTATTGTTACAACATGAATTCCTTTTAGGTGTGATGCATTGTTTTTAGGAAAATAAGTAACTTCAGGCATTTTTATATTTACAGGATTATTGGAATAATTTTTTATTTATGTATTATTTTAAGTGGATTTTAGTTTAAATCAGCAATTATATAAATGGCTTTACTATTTTGTATTATTATATTTACATTGGATGCTTAACATACAAATCAATTAAAGACATTTGAATTGAGGAAATTATTAAGGTATATTATTGTGTTTAACCACTAATTTGACTATTTCACCTTAAACACATTAAATGTAAATCTAACATACTACATTCATTACTGTAAGTCAAATACTTGCTAAGATATAAAATGATTTTAAAAAAATATTATTCTGAGCATAAATAAATTTGGTTCCATATATCTACTCAGTCTTAATAAAGCCTTACCAAGCATACTAACACTCAGTAAAGTAGTTTACCAACAGAATACAGTAGTTATAAAATTACCTCATTTATTTAGAAGATTGTTTTGTTTAATGAAAGTACTTACATGAATATATACCTGTGAACCAGTATATTATATTATTTTCACAGTAGAATCACAAAAAGGAAACAAGATACATGAAATCAATTCTGCTTTTCAATTGTGCAATAAAAAAAGAAATCTTCCTCCCAGGAAGTCACAACCTTTAATTTCCATTATTAACAAGTTATATGTTGGGGATGAGTCAATTCTCTTTAGAAATTATATTTGTCCTCTAAACATCTTCCTCTATAGGTTAAGTAAAATATTAATAGTGTATGACCTAAATTGTATTTTATGATCTTCTAGTTTATGAAAATAAGTTTTATTTCAAACAAGTTACTATTAAGAACCCTTAAATTATGAATATGAATCTCCAGTGGTGTAAAAATTCACTGTATGTGTAATTGAAAATGTATTCTAAATTTTAGAGCAAAACTACATCATAGTGCTCTGATTTTCTTTTGAAAAGATGAAGACATTGCACAGAACTGTTAATGTTCTACCAAGTAGTTGTAGAAATTTTGATAGAATCCTAAATTATTCTTGTGTCAAATTTTTAGTTATATATACATACATCAGTTCAGTTCAGTTCATTTCAGTCGCTCAGTCGTGTCCGATTCTTTGTGACCCTATGAATCGCAGCATGCCAGGCCTCCCTGTCTATCACCAACTCCCGGAGTTCACTCAGACTCACGTCCATCAAGTCGGTGATGTCATCCAGCCATCTCATCCTCTGTTGTCCCGTTCTCCTCCTGCCCCCAATCCCTCCCAGCCTCAGAGTCTTTTCCAATGAGTCAACTCTTTGCATGAGGTGGCCAAAGTACTGGAGTTTCAGCTTTAGCATCATTCCTTCCAAAGAAATCCCAGGGCTGATCTCCTTCAGAATACATACTAGTAAATTCAATCTACCCCAACACCCTACAATATTACTAGTTTCTGACAAGAGCCAAGTTTATCTACACAGTCTCAGAAAATTAGAGGCACTTTAAGGTTACTTCTGGGGTGAAGGATCTTGGTGTGTGTATGGAGGGAGCATGCAGGGAAAGTAAATAAAGCTTATGCATTATTTACAAAAATGAAGTTTCTCCTGAAAGTAACCTATATTTGACTTCACCTAAAATTTTGAAATAAACCCAAATTTCAAATTTAGAGTAAATTGAACACATGCAGAAGGAAAGATTACACGTGAAAACCTATACTCAGTGGGATCTCCAGAAACCACTGATTATCTGGAATATCTAATATCGCCAGAAGCAGTTTCTTTTTCTTTTTTTTTTGATCGTGAAACCTGGAAATGAACTGACAGACTTGAGGCTCTGATTAGGAATATTTTCTAGTAAAATGTGTTTACAGAACATAAGCAACCATCATGATTAGAAGAGAAGGAGTAGATATTCTACAGCACAATGGACCTCAGCAGAAAACTGCCTTATAATACACACTTCAGAAATTTGTATAGATATTTTTTGGGAGACATTGCTCGGTTTAGTCATCTGTGTACAGGGAAGCTAGAAAATTTCCAAAGCTATGGATACTTTCTTCAAATCAAAGATTTGTTGTAGTTCCCACATAATATTTAAATAACTGGCAACTACTCAGGGAATCTTCCAGGCCAGTATAATAAAATGCTATTTTATGTGTAAATACAAGACATTTTGGCACAGTTTTAATAGCCATTGAATTTGCAGGGATGCAAATGCAAATTACAAATTGCATTATTTAAATTGACAGATTTTTTTTTTTTTTGCTACAGAGTACATAGCAGTAATTCATTAAATATTTAAGCAATTATTTGAATGATATAGAGAAAATAAACTAGAACACAGTTTTTTGTAATAATAAGCTAAATAACATTAAATATAACTCTACCTCATTGCAGTTTTGATTTTCATTTTTCTGGTAATTAGCAATGTTGAGCATCTTTTCATGTGCCAGTTGGCCATCTGTATGTCTTCTTTGGAGAAATGTCTATTTAGATCTGCCCATTTTTGTTTGGGCTGTCTGTTTTTATATTTAGTTGAACGAGTCGTTATATATTTTGAAAATTAATCCTATATTTCTGGAACTATTCCAAAAATTGCTGAGTAAGAAACACTCCCTAGCCTATTCTATGAAGCCACCATCACACTGATAACAATACCAGGCAAAGGTATTGTTATCAAATATGCTAAGTACAGGAAAATATCATTGATGAGTATAGATGCAAACGTCCTCAACAAAATTATAGCAAACAGAATCCAACAATACATTATAGGGTCATATACCATGATCAAGTGGGATTTATCTTAGTGAGGCAAAGATTTTTCAAAACCTCCAAATCAATCAATGTGATACACTATACCAACAAATCAAGGAATAAGTCATATGATAATCTCAGTAGATGCAGGAAAATTTGACAAAATTTGACAAATATTTTAAATAAATAAATAATAATATGCTTTTCTCAGAATACACAATTAAAAATCCACAATTAAAAATAAAGTTGTAAAATAAAGATTCTTTTGCCCTGTATCTTTTCATTCATGGAAAAATTACATAAGGATAGAGATAAATATCTGAAGGAGGCTTTCTTGATGATTTACTGTAATTTCTACTCTGGCAAAGAATAACATGTGTGAGCTCAGTCGTGTCTGACTCTTTGCAATCTCATGAACTGTACCCTACTAGGCTTCTATGTCCATAAGATTTCCCAGGGAAGAATACTGGACTGGGTATCCATTTTCTTCTTCAAGGAATCTTCCTGACCTGGGGATTGAACCTGCATCCTTTGTGTCTTCTGCATTATCAGGCAGATTCTTTACCACTGTGCCACCTGGGAAGCCCCATGGCAAAGCACAGGGAAGTATCATATATTTGTGGATCCCCAAAGTGGTTCTCGAAGTATAACCAGTGAGTCTGCAAATACTGTGACATGACTATGCAGGCAAACAAGCTGGTAGAAGTTTCATTGGGCAATGGAACTCAGCTGTTTTCCCACTTCAAAATTCTGGTCCACTCCTTCCACCCTAACAGCAATGACAAACTATATTCCTAGAGAACTGTGCTTTGTTCTTTTCTTTATTATTTTCATATTAAATACTTTGATATAATATCTTGTATCATGTGACAAATTATAATGACCCAATAAAACTGAATCAGTTGTTTCTATTTTCAAGCCACAGGGATGTCATTACTTTCAAGTGTATATGTAGATTTGATGATATATATCCCATCAACCCAAACACAAATTTTAAAAAAATCATCTCAGAAAATGTAAGCAAAGAGCTCACTAAAGCTGTTGTGCCAACACTTCAACCTGGTCAGACACCAGATTATTGAGCCTTAGGAACAAGGACCCCTGTGACATCTGTTTCAAAGATTTGAAATAAAAATTCACTAGGGCAAAGACTAGAATGTCCATTGGAAGAAAGAACTATGTGTGTTTGAGACTTGCTTTCAAGCTCAAGTTGACTCAATGTGAGCAATAACTACTAACAAGTGAGTAACTGATGGAAACAGGATAACAGATACACCACTTTTTTATTACCATCTTCCACTGGAATATTTTGAAACCCAATGACTTGGAGACCGAGTACGGGTAATAATGGAATCTATCAGCTACAAGTTGCATAGTCCTAGAGAAATCTTCATGGCTTCTTATAGAACTTCATTTTGATTTACTTCTTTTTGACAGAGGTCCATATCTCTATGTCTCTCTCATCTCTACATCTATCTCTACCTCCCTATACCAGTTCTTGCTTTCATTTGGTATTTGTGATTTCAGTAAAGATGCTTCTCTGCATGGTGGACTTTTTTTAAAATATAAATTTATTTATTTTAATTGGAGGCTAATTACTTTACAATATTGCAGTGATTTTTGCCATACATTGACATGACTCCACCATGGGTGTATATGTGTTCCCCATTCAGAACCCCTCTCCCACCTACCTCCCCATTTCATCCCTCTGGGTCATCCCACCAGTTCCGAGCACCCTGTATCATGCATTGAAACTGGACCAGCAATTCATTTCACATATGATAATATACATGTTTCAATGCCATTCTCCCAAATCGTCCCACCCTCACCCTCTCCCACAGAGTCCAAGACTGTTCTATACATCTGTGTCTCTTTGGCTGTCTTGCATACAAGGTTATCATTACCATCTTTCTAAATTCCATACATATGCATTAGTATACTGTATTGGTGTTTTTCTTTCTGGCTTAATTCACTGTATATAATAGTCTCCAGTTTCATCCACCTCATTAGAACTGATTCAAATCTATTCTTTTTAATGGCTGAGTAATACTCCATTGTGTATAGGTACCACAGCTTTTTTATCCATTCATCTGCTGATGGACATCTAGGTTGCTTCCATATCCTGGCTGTTATAAACAGTGCTGCGATGAACATTGGGGTACGCGTGTCTCTTTCAATTCTGGTTTCCTCGGTGTGTATGCCCAGCAGTGGGATTGCTGGGTCATAAGGCAGTTCTATTTGCAATTTTTTAAGGAATCTCCAGACTGTTCTCCATAGTGGCTGTACTAGTTTGCATTCCCACCAACAGTGTAGGAGGGTTCCCTTTTCTCCACACCCTCTCCAGTATTTATTGCTTGAAGATTTTTGATACAGCCATTCTGACTGGCATGAAATGGTACCTCATTGTGGTTTTGATTTGCATTTCTCTGATAATGAGTGACGTTGAGCATCTTTTCATGTGTTTGTTAGCCATCTGTATGTCTTCTTTGGAGAAATGTCTGTTTAGTTCTTTTGCCCATTTTTTTGGGGGGGGGGGTCGTTTATCTTTCTGGGATTGGGCTGCAGGAGTTGCTTGTATATTTTTGAGGTTAATTCTTTGTCAGTTGTTTCATTTGCTATTATTTTCACCCATTCTGAAGGCTGTCTTTTCACCTTGCTTATAGTTTCCTTTGTTGTGCAGAAGCTTTTAAGTTTAATTAGGTCCCATTTGTTTATTTTTGCTTATATTTCCAATATTCTGGGAGATGGGTCATAGAGGATCCTGCTGTGATTTATGTCGGAGAGTGTTTTGCCTATGTTCTCCTCTGGTCTTACATTTAGATCTTTAGTCCCTTTTGAGTTTATTTTTGTGTATGGTGTTAGCAAGTGTTCTAGTTTCATTCTTTTACAAGTGGTTAACCAGTTTTCCCAGCACCACTTGTTAAAGAGATTATCTTTTCTCCATTGTATATTCTTGCCTCCTTTGTTAAAGATAAGGTGTCCATAGGTGCATGGATTTATCTATGGGCTTTCTATTTTGTTCCATAGATCTATATTTCTGTCTTTGTGCCAATATCATACTGTCTTGATAACTGTGGCTTCGTAGCAGAGCCTGATGTCAAGCAGGTTGATTCCTCCAATTCCATTCTTCTTTCTCAAGATTGCTTTGGCTATTTGAGGTTTTTTGTATTTCCATACAAATTGTGAAATTATTTGTTCTAACTCTGTGAAAAATACTGTTGGTAGCTTGATAGGGATTGCATTGATCTATAGATTGCTTTGAGTAGTATATTCATTTTCACTATATTGATTCTTCCAATCCATGAACACAGCATATTTCTCCATCTATTAGTGTCCTCTTTGATTTCTGTTACTAGTGTTTTATAGTTTTCTATATATAGGTCTTTTGTTTCTTTAGGTAGATATATTCCTAAGTATTTTATTCTTTGCATTGCAATGGTGAATGGAATCGTTTCCTTAATTTCTCTTTCTATTTTCTCATTATTAGTGTATAGGAATGCAAGGGATTTCTGTGTGTTGATTTTATATCCTGCAACTTTATTATATTCATTGATTAGCTCTAGTAATTTTCTGGTGGAGTCTTTAGGGTTTTGTGTGTAGAGGATCATGTCATCTGCAAACAGTGAGAGTTTTACTCCTTCATGGTAGACTTTTAAAACTGATGGAGACACAACTGAATGCAAACATCATTTGAGCTCAGAGCATCTCAAGTGGTGTTGACAATATGTCTGCAAGATTTGAAGACTCTCAGTGTGCTGGGAGGAGGAATTCGAGTCCAGAGTGTGTCATGCAGCCTGTCTGCCAGACAAGGCTTAAAAGAGTTCTGGCTACAGCACACTGTCATGTGCTGGATCTGGTCACAATCAGCCTTCTTGAGACACAGATGCCAGAGCAGGGAGTGTCTATAAAGTGGCAAAGTGCCTCTATCCCAATATCCTATTACAGGGCAGACAGAGAGTCTTCAACAGAAAACAGTAGTAGGAAAGAAAGATCAGTTTCTATTTTGTCTTACTGAGTTTAGTCAATTTAAACAGACCAGTTACTGGAGTAACACAAGAACAATAGACATGCATTATGCATGCATGTTCAATTGTGTCCAACTCTGTGTAACCCCATGAACTGTAGTCTGCCTGACTCCTTTGTCCATGGGATTCTCCAGACAAGAATACTGAAGTGGGTTCCCATTCACTTCTCCAGGAGATATTCCTGACCCAGGGATTGAACCTGGGTCTTTTGCATCTCAGGCAGATTCATTACCATCTGAGCTATAATGGAACCCAAATTCTAAGTAAAAAATATATTACTTTGAATGCTTACTAGACAAATGTCTTCAATTTTTAAAATGGGTTACGTGCAAATGCTCTGGGTTCTCATCCCATTCATTTTGTTAGCAGTTACATATCTTTAAACAGATGGCTTTAAATGTATAAATTCCTCTGCTCACTCATCTCTAAATGAGAATAATAATAATGCCGACAGTTCAGTTCAGTTGCTCAGTCATGTCTGACTCTGCGACACCATGGACGGCAGCACGCCAGGCCTCCTTGTCCATCACCAACTCCCGGAGTTTACTCAAACTCATGTCCATTGAGGCGGTGATGACATCCCACCATCTCACCCTCTGACATCTCCTTCTCCTCCTGCCATCAATCTTTCACAGCATCGGGTCTTTTCAATTGAGTCAGTTCTTTGCATCTGGTGGTCAAAGGATTGGAGTTTCAGCTTCAGCATCAGTCCTTCAAATGAATATTCAGGGTTGATTTCTTTTAGGAAGGACTGGTTGTATCTCCTTGTTGTCCAAGGGACTCTCAAGAATCTTCTCCAACACCACAGTTCAAAAGCATTAATTCTTCAACACTCAGCTTTCTTTATGGTCCAACTTTGAAATCTGTACATGATTACTGGAAAAACATAGCTTTGACTAGATGGACTTTGTTGGCAATGTAATGTCTCTGCTTTTTAATATGCTGTCTAGGTTGGTCATAACTTTTTTTTTCTAAGGAGCAAGCGTCTTTTAATTTTATGGCTGTAGTCTCCACCTGCATTGATTTTGGAGCCCCCCAAAAATAAAGTCTGCCACTGTTTCCCCATCTATTGCCTTGAAGTGATGGGAATAGATGCCATGATCTTAGTTTTTTGAATGATGAGCTTAAAGCCAACTTCTTCACTCTCTCACTTTCATCAAGAGGCTCTTTAGTGCTTCTTCACTTTCGACCATAAGGGTGATGCCATCTGCATATCTGAGGTTACTGATATTTCTCCCAGCAATCTTGATTCCAGCTTGTGCTCCATCCAGACCAGCATTTCTCATAATATACTCTATTTATAAGTTAAATAAGTAAGGTGACAATATACAGTCTTGACATACTCCTTTCCCAATTTGGAACCAGGTTGTTGTTCCATGTCCAGTTCTAACTGTTGCTTCATGACCTGCATACAGATTTCTCAGGACGCATGTCAGGTGGTTTGGTATTCCCATCTCTGGAAGAATTTTCCACAGTTTTCTGTGATCTACACAGCCAAAAGGGTAGACAAAGGCAATAAAGCAGAATTAGACGTTTTTCTGGAACTCTCTTGCTTATTTGATAAACCGACAGATGTTGGCAATTTGATCTCTGGTTCCTCTGCCTTTTCTAAAACCATTTTGAGCATCTGAAAGTTCACGGTTCATGTACTGTTGAAGCCTGGCTTGAAGAATTTTGAGCATTACTTTGCTAGCTTGTGAGAAAAGTGCAATTGTGAGGTAGTTTCAGCTTTCTTTGTCATTGTCTTTCTTTGGGATTGGAATGAAAACTGACCTTTTCCAGTCCTGTGGCCACTGCTGAGTTTTCCAAATTTGCTGACATATTGAGTGCAGCACTTTAACAGCATCATCTTTTAGGATTTGAAGTACCTCAACTGGAATTCCATCACCTCCACTAGCTTTGTTCATAGTGATGCTTTCTAAGGACCACTTGACTTCACATTCCAGGATGTCTGGCTCTAGGTGAGTGATCACACCATTGTGATTATCTGGGTCATGAAGATCTTTTTTGTATAGTTCTTCTGTGTATTCTTGCCACCTCTTCTTAATTTCTTCTGCTTCTATTAGGTCCATACCATTTCTGTCCATTATTGTGCTCATCTTTGCATGAAAACTTGCCTTGGTATCTCTAATTTTTTTCATTTATTTATTTTAATTGGAGGCTAATTACTTTACAATATTGTAATGGTTTTTGCCATACATTGACATGAATCAGCCATGGGTTTACATATGTTCCCCATCCTGAACCTCCCTCCCACCTCCCTCTCCATCTCATCCCTCTGGGTCATCCCAGTGCTTTCTTGAAGAGATCTCTAGTCATTCCCATTCTATTGTTATCCCCTATTTCTTTGCACTGATCACTGAGGAAGGCTTTCTTATCTATCCTTGCTATTCTTTGGAACTCTGCATTCAAATGGATATATCTTTCCTTTTCTCCTTTGCCTTTTGCTTCTCTTCCTTTCATAGCTATTTGTAAGGCCTCCTCAGACAACCATTCTGCCTTTTTGCATTTCTTTTTCTTGGCGTGGTCTTGATCACTACCTCTTTTACAATGTCACGAACCTTCATCCATAGTTCTTCCAGCACTCTGTCTATCAGATCTAATCCCTTGAATCTATTTGTCACCTCCACTGTTTAATTGTAAGGGTTTGGTTTAGCCATACATGAATGGTCTAGTGGTTTTCCCTACTTTCTTTCAGTTAAGTCTGAATTTGGCATTAAGGAGTTCATGATCTGAGCCACAGTCAGTTCCCTGTCTTTTTTTCTTTGCTGACTATATAGAGCTTCTCCATCTTTGGCTGCAAAAATATAATCAATCTGATTTTGGTATGACCACCTGTTGATATCCATGTGTAGAGTCTTCTCTTGTGTTATTGGAAGAGGGTGTTTGCAATGACCAGTGTGTTCTGTTGGCAAAACTCTAATAGTGCCAACTTCACATGATTAAAATGAAATTGAGATTCAATTAGTCTTCAATTAATATTAATCACCATTGTTAATACTCAAAATACTAAGAAGGATATTGTTTTTACAGAGAGGAAAACATTTACAGAAATATGTATCTTTCAAAAGGTTCTTCAGTGCTCAGTATTTGAATTCAATTTATGTTATGCCTGAGGCCAAGTTCTTAACAAGTGACCCATACCTCTTCTCCTATCAGGTTAGATACTCCATGGATGTTGAACTACTAATCCTGATCAGAAGGGTACTTTCTAATGCTATGAAGTTATCATGTCAGAACAGGCAGGCTGAAACACTTAACATAATTCAGAGCAGTGTTTAGATCCCTTATTCAGAAATCGATTCACCGATGGCATCTTTTTAAAAGTAAACTAACTTCTATCCAATCCTGTGTCAAATTCCAGCCACTCCAGTTAATCTTTCAAATTCCTCTCTTTCTGAGATAGATAGGATGACTCTAGTCAATATATTATCTTGAGACTGGTGTGAGAAATAATTCAGGGGAAGAGGTTGATTAAAATAGGAAAATATTCCTGATAGACTTTGTTATCCAATATGATTAGAGGTTTATAACAGAAGTTGTTGCACACGTTTTTAATTTTTGAAGGATATTTCTACTTATGAAACTTTATGCTGTCAGGATGAGTGGATTTAGAGTCAAACTGATTTAAGTCACAGTCAGGAATGCTCTCTTCCTACATTTTTAATGTTAACTAATTGTTTTACATAAAAAATTTAAAACTGAACCGACTTTCAACAGATTAAATAATTTTAAATAATGTATACTATATTTAAAGGCATTATATTTTTAATTATGTTGTTTATTTATACTTTATAATTTATTAAAATTTTCTTTTATTAAATTATCTTTTGCTATAGTTTTGTTGCTAAGTTGTATCTGACTCTTTGCAATCTCATGGACTGTTATCTGTCATAATACTCTGACCGTGGGATTTCCCAGGCAAAAATCCTGGAGCACGTTGTCATTTCCTTCTCCAGGGGATCTTTCTGACCCAGGGATCAAATCTACATCTCCTACATTGGTAGGCAGATTCCTCACTGCTGATAATTCTCTATACCATCATAAAAATCATATAGGCACAAATATAGTATAAAAAAACCTCTCTGAACTTCCACCAAAATGTACAGAATTATATTCTGGCTCATGATGGTTGAATTCATACATAACAGATTTTCTATGATGTTTAATAATCCATTAATGAAATGACTAGTCAAATATTTAGGAAAAAGTTAAAATATGCCAGGAGCTCTACTAAGAGTTAAGAGGACTAAGACCAATTAGAAATCATTCTTGCCTGGAAGAGATCCTATATGAGTTGTTGAGAAAGACACTTGAAGTACTAATTACAATTCATCATGTTAAAGGGCATGATTAATTAAAAAGAAAACATTCCAAGGGAAGACAAAAAGGAATTGCCTGACTCATTACGGATGCACTATCTTCTTAATATAATTAGATCTCTCTTAGGGAGACAAGAGGAGACAGAAGTCAAAATGAAGAGCAGGGAATTTAAACACACACCATGATGGTTCTGCTTTTGCTGGGGAAGCTCAGGAGAGTTGGAGGAAGCCTCAGAGTGGTGCACCTGGATAAGACTTCAGTTCTGTGGGAATAAGAATATCAGGCAGGTTGAAGGCCCTCCTGGTTTTCAGATGTCAGATCCCTGGTGGACATTTTGAGATGACCTGCAGCAATCCAGGCTGCAGCCTTTGCTTTTGACTAACTAGAAACTAGTGTGGATGATCATTCAAACTAGGATGATAGATGTGAATGTCCACAGGGCATGATGCACTCATGATGGAGAATCAGGCTCCTGATGATGATCATGACTGATGATGACCCTTATTAGGATCATCCTCACACATCCTCACAGGGGCTAGTGAGTAGTGAGAATCCCTAAAGACTCTCACAGGAATAGTCTGGGGAGCGCAAAGTCCCTCCTGTCCAAGGTTTTAAGACTATGGGGTTGGGGGTTCTTATAAATACCTGATGGAGTTCTCATCCCCCTCAGTGTGTCTGTGGGCTGTGGAGTGAATTTAAGGCAAAGGAAAATTAGCCTCCAACAAAGAATACACTGTGTCTACTGAACAATGTAACCGTTTACCCGTATATATAAATTGCATTGCTTCTCAGTATTTTTCCTCTAGGAAATACAATTACTACCATCATCACCACTTCTACTACTACAAATAATAATGTGCAGAATGATTTTAAGATATACATATCTTAATCATTAAAAATGCTTAGAACAGGAATTATGCAGACTAAACAAGATATGTTAGATATTACTACTGTTATCAATTATCAATATTATTACATTAAGGGAACTTTCCCTTTCGTGTATTATTTGCTGATGTCTTCCCATCATTTTTTGTCAAAATTGTAGCCATTACTTGAGACATAAAAGTGATCAGATCCAAATCATAGTGTTTCTTTGGATATTGTCCTCTGTTAGTAGACACAGACAAGCTTTAATTTTAAGAAAATGACTCTAGGAGAGAGCCTGTGGATGAAGTTGCATGTAGAACCACAATGAGCAGACAGTCTAGTCAGAAAAAGTCTAGTAAGATAGTAATTGGAAACATAATGAGATCCTAACATGAGGTGGTAGAATAAAAGCTGCAGTGGTTAAAGCTAATTTATGAAATACTTGGGAGAAAGGCCCAAACAAGGAGATGTAGCAGATGGAGGAGATGAAGCTATGAGGGGGTCTGGGCAGCAGGCAATCTCTGTAAGATTAAGGACCTTTCCTAACTTTATGAAGTATATTTAGGACATGTAATAATAGTTTCCCAATTATTTTACACACTAATTATTAAATCATTAATTAAATGCAGACTGTGTGTCTATGTCCCAATGATCAAATGTTTGAAATTACTTTTGAATATGATTTAGAGCTTAGCATTGTGTTGAATGTGAATTTTGATTTGATCACACACAAAAGGCATCAGGTTAGCCTCTTGCCGTATCATCGGTGGCAGCAGAAGGCCCAAAACTCATGGGTGAGAGTCAGATGACTTTGTTACTAAGAGGAAAGGAAGCACCATGACTCTCACATCTGCACTGGTACCATTTGTGCCCTGTGTGGACATGATGGATGTCTGCACACTCAGTGGGCTATATTACATGAGAAAATTGCTGAGCTTGGAATACTCTGTCTTTCATTACTAAACAGCATGTGAACTGCTCTTTGCTTTAGAAAGAGACATTACTTCCTTCCTCAAGGTTCTTTGCAAACTCCAAGAAATGGTTTGAGTAGAAAGCAGTCAAGGCCATATATTCTATCTGTGTGAGCCCAGTAGAGGAAACTCTCCCCACAATGAAATACAGAGAATAAACAGGTATTTTTACTTGCTTTTACACTGTGATAAATTCTGTGAATGGAGCAGGTTAGTGTGTCATAGGTGTATACAAGTGTATACAACCTAAAAGTTGGGTACATCAGGTTTGTGAAGGAACTGATTTCTAAGTGGGGACCATATGAATGAATAGAATCAAGTTAATCAGCAGACAGAACATTACAGAGAGAGATAGCAGAGAGAAACATTTAAGATAGTGAAAAAAAGTGAAATGTTGTTTTATCTGGGAATTGGAGTACCAGAGTAGGGATGTGAGGGGGAAAGGTGAAAAGTAAGCGCAGAATAATGTAAGAATTTGTAAACTATATTCAGAAGTTTAGAGATGACCTTAAAAACCCCAGAAAGCCATTGAATATTTACATCTATTCATTTATCCCTCCATCCATCCATCTATCCATTTGACCATCATTCATCTACATATTCAATATATTCACTTTAGAATTTTCCATATTTAGAAAGTGTGGTTTGGGCAGAGGGATAGACACAAAACCTGTGGAACAGATTAGAGGGCCCAGAAAGAGAGCCACACAAAAAGCCCACCTGATTTTCAACAAAGATGTAAAAGCAATTCAATGGATGAAGTGGAGTCTTCAGCAAATGGAGCTGGAGCAAGTGCACATTCACAGATAAACAACAAATGTCAACCCCAACCTCATGATTTGCACAAGAAGTATCTCAAATGGATAGTGGGCATAAAAGTAAAATGCAAACATATGAAACATTCAAGAAAAAAGTCTTGGGGATTCATGATTAGAAAAAGAGTTATTAGATATGATACCAAAAATGTGACCCATAAAAGGAAAGTTTGATATATTGAATGCCATCAAAATGAAAAAATCCTCCTTCATGAAAGACCCTTTTAACAATGAAGGAAACAAGATCCAGAGTGCACAAAAATGTTTACAAGCCCCTTGTCCAACAAGGGGCAAGTATCTAGAAAATACTTGAAAATTCTCAAAACTCAGACTTAAAAATAAGTCATCAGCAAAAGACATTTACGGAACTGTAACTGAAGCTTCAACATTGCCAGAGCACTTTGCGGAAGTATCTCTGAGAAACAGTAACCTATGGTCTCCTGTCATTCAGTTTTGTTTTGTTTTTTTTTTTCAGGACCATAGAATATTTTTTCTAAATTCCCACTGTCTATATCTACTTACAAAGTTTTAATTGTAAAAGTTTGGCTATCATATTTGTTTACTTTTATTTCTGCTTAAAACTTTACTTTTATTTCTGCTTAAAACTCTCATCTCATCTGTGATGCCAGTCCACCATTTGCAACATCCCCACCTAGTTAACATAAAATAAGTTTATATTCAATAAATGTGTTTATGTGTGTGCTCCTACCTTCTTGCTATGGCTTAATGACAGTTTGGAGAAATAAGGCAATGAATATCTGATCCTACAATGATTTAATAGTAATTCTAAAATGCTGCCAAGGTCTTTGAATTGCAAAGCAGTCATGTGTGAATAAAACAATACAACTAATTTATTGCAACCAGTAAAAAAATGTATAAACACTAAGTATGGAAATCCATGATATATTGGCAAATAACCTATAGGCTTAGACTCTTTGAAGTAAAAGATATCAACAGGCTAATGATAAATATAGGCAATGACCATTGAACTTGTATACTGAAAACTCATGAGATAATTCAGTATTGTCAGAAGCTATCAAATCAAGGGCATGGAAAATGGATTGATGGTATAGATTATTCTTTGCGTTTTGCAAATGATTTTCACTCATATAAGATTTAGAGAAGAGGCTCTTGCATACATTATTTGCTGTTTTCTTTTACTTTAAAGTTTAGCATGGACCCAAGAAGACCATGACCTTGCATACATTGCGGTACATATGTTACAGGAAAATACTAGCTTTAATGTTTTTTAATCTATTTTAATTTCTCCCAGCATTGAGGAAGATGGATACCAAGTGACCAAGAAACCCTGAGATCATCACTTTTCAAAGCTACCTCAACAAAGTACTCTGGCAATGTTGAAGTCAGAAGTATGATCATTCTTTAGTAATTATTATTTTTTAATGCAAGAGCCGTAATGTTCATAATTTTAGTAAAATCTGTAGGACGATTACATTTGCTTTTATGAGCTTAAAAGAAGAAAAATATTACTTCAAAGCAATGAAGGCATATATTGCATTCTTCCATACCAAAGCATTCTGTATTTCTTTGAGTCCAGTGATAGCCAGTACTGGGTATTTTGGTTTTAACTGCAGAAAATCAATCACTAAAAAGAACTGAGATTTGCCTGGGAGCCGACGGTGTCCATATACCATCCTCAGAAATGTCCATTCACTTTTATTCCTGTAATAAATTGCATACTTTTAATGGCCATAGTTATCAGAGGTGGGATTTGAACTAAGATGAGAAATACAGAATGTTAGGAAAGAGGGCTACAATCCATAGGGTCACAAAGAATCGGACATGACTGAAGTGACTTAGCACACACACAGGAATGAAGAGACAGAAGATATATAAAGAAGGAATCCAAAGCTCAAAGCACGAATGGGAATATAAGTCCAATTTGTGTCAGGCTATTCCTATTCTTGTTCTAGTTTTGAGCTCTGTATTCCTTCTTTATATATCCTCTGTCTCTTCGTTCCTAACATTCTGTATTTCTCATCTTAGGTCAAACTCCACTTCTCTCTGTCAAGTATTTTATTGTGTAATTTTGGACTCTTCTTTGTAATCAATATCATTCCTACATCATTAACACTATCTAAAAGCATTGCCTAATTGTTTCCTTCCCTTAACTGGATCATAGCCAGTTCTGGAAGAGACATTCTCCCTTAAGACTCTTTTGAGTCTTCTCTTACATTTCATTTACTTCAGTATTGGAAGCCATGCTCTCTGACTTCTCCTTCTGTAGTGCTGATTAAAACCTATTATAACACTATCAACTTGGAAAAGTGCCCAGAAAGTTATGGCCAACTACATATGGCTAGTGTTTTGATCTAGACAGGAGAAGGCAATGGCAACCCACTCCAGTACTCTTTCTTGGAAAATACTGTGGACAGAGGAGCCTGGTAGGCCGCAGTCCATGGGGTCGCTAAGAGTGGGACACGACTGAGCGATTTCACTTTCACTTTTCACTTTCATTCATTGGAGAAGGTAATGGCAACCCTCTGCAGTATTCTTGCTTGGAGAATCCCAGGGACATAGGAGCCTGGTGGGCAGCTGTCTATGGGGTCGCAGAGTCAGACATGACTGAAGTGACTTGGCAGCAGCAGCAGCAGCAGCAGCACAATATAGGCTCTAGATAAATACCTATTGAATGACATGGAACTCCCCCAAAACTTACCACGATTGTCTGCAACTTCTAAAGTAGATCCCAAACTTAGCTTTCTTTCTTATCATCCTTATGACTTGAAACTTTGTCAAAACCATAAATAAAACAAAATACAATCTACAGAATGTGTGAAAATATTTGTAAATGAAGTGACTGACATGAGATTAATCTCTAAAATATACAAAGAGCTCAAGCAATTCTATATTAAAAAACAAACAACCCAATCAACAATGGTCAGAAGATCTAAATAGACACTTCTCCAAAAAAAGACATACAAATGGCTAAAAGGCACATGAAAATATGCTCAACATCACTAATTATCAGAGGAATGCAAATCAAAATTACAATGAGATATCTTACTCCCATCAGAATGGCCATCATCAAAAAGTCTATAAACAGTATATGCTGGAGATGGTGTGGAAAAAGCAAATCCTCTTACACTGTTGATGTGAATGCGAACTGACACAACTACTCTGGAAAAAATATGGAGGTTCCTTAAAAAACTAAAAATAGAATTCATATTATCCAGTAGACCCATTCCTGGGCATGTATCTGGAGAAAACTACAATTAGAAAAGATTCATGAACCCCAATATTTATTACAGCACTATTTACAGTAGTCAAGACATGGAAGCAACCTAAATGTCCATTGACAGAGGAATGGATAAAGAAGATGTGTTGTATATATACAAAGGGATATTACTCAGCTATAAAAAAGGGATGAAATAATGCCATTTGAAGTAACATGAATGGACCTAGAGATTGCCATACGAAATGAAGTAAGACAAAGAAAGACAAATGTCACTCATATAATCAGATTGATTATATTCTTTGCAGCCAAGATGGGGAAGCTCTATATAATCAGTAAAAACAAGACCTGGGGCTGACTGTGGCTCAGATCATTAGTTCCTTATGCAAAATCCAGGCTCAAGTTGAATAAAGCGTGGAAAACTACTAGGCCATTCAAGTATGACCTAAATCAAATTCCTTATAATTATATAGTGGAGGGATGAATAAATTAAAGGGACTAGATATAGTAGATAGAGTGCTTGAAGAACTATGGATGGGGGTTCATAAAGTTATACAGGAGGTGGTGACCAAAACCATCCCCAAGAAAAGAAATGCAAGAAGGCAAGGTGGTTTTCTAAAAGTGCTTACAAATAGCTGAGAAAAGAAGAGAGGCAAAAGGCAAAGGAGAAAGGGAAAGATATACCAAACTGAATGCAGAGTTCCAGAGAATAGCAAGGAGAGATAAGGAAGCCTTCTTAAGTGACCAGTGCAAAGAAATAGAGGAAAACAATAGAATGTGAAAGACTAGAAATCTCTTTTATATAAAGTGAAGTAAGCCAGAAAGAAAGACACCAATACAGTATACTAACACCTGTATATAGAATTGAGAAAGATGGTAATGATAACCCTGTATGCGAGACAGCAAAAGAGACACAGATGTATAGAACGGACTTTTGGACTCTGTGGGAGAGGGAGAGGGTGGTTGATTTGGGAGAATGGCATTGAAACATGTATACTATCATGTAAGAAACAAATCGCCAGTCTATGTTTGATACAGGATACAGGATGCTTGGGGCTGGTGCACGAGGATGATCCAGAGAGATGATATGGGGTGGGAGGTGGGAGGGAGGTTCAGGATTGGGAACTCATGTACACCCGTGGTGGATTCATGTCAATGTATGGCAAAACCAATACAGTATTGTAAAGTAAAATAAAGTAAAAATAAAAATTAAAAAAAAAGAAAAGAAAAGAAAATTGGAGCTGCCAAGGGAATATTTCATGCAAAGATGGGTATAATAAAACACAAAACAGCAAGGACCTAACAGAATTAGAAGATATTAATAAGAGGTGGCAAGAGTACACAGAGGAACAGTACAAAAAATGTCTTAATGACCCAGAGAATGACGATGGTATGGTCACACACAAGCCAGAAATCCTGGAATATGAATTGAAGGGGGCCATAGGAAACATTACAACAAACAAAGGTAGTGGAGGTGATGGAATTCCAGCTGAACTATTTCAAATCCTAAAAGATGATGCTCTGAAAGTGCTGCATTCATTATGGTAGCAAATTTGGATAGCTCAGTAGTGGCCACGAGACTGGAAAAGGTCAGTTTTCTTTCCAATCCCAAGGAAAGACAAAGCCAAAGAATGTTCAAATTACTGTACAATTGCATTCATTTCAAATGCCAGCAAGATAATGCTCAAAATCCTTCAAGGTAGACTTCAACTGTACATAAACTGAGAACTTCTCTATGTACAAGCTGGATTTAGAAAATTCAGAGGAACCAGAGATCAAATTGCCAGCATATTATGAATCATAGAAAAAGCAAGGGTATTCAAAAAAATAAATAAAATCTACTTCTGCTTCATTGACTACACTAAAGTCTTTGATTGTATGGATCATAACAAAATGTGTAATATTCTTAAAGAGATGGGAATATGAGACCAAATTACCTGTCTGCTGAGAAACCTGTAAGAAGGACAAAAAGCAACATTTAGTACCAGACATGGAACAACAGACTGGTCCAAAATTGGGAAAGGAGTACATCAAGGCTGTATATTGACACTCTGCTTTTTAAAATTATATACAGAGTACATCATACAAAATGCTGGACTGAATGAATCAAAAGCTGGAATCAAGATTGCCAGGAGGAATATCAACAACCTCAGATATGCAGATGGTACCACTGTAATGGCAGAAAGTGAAGAGGAACTAAAGAACCTCTTGAAAGTGAAAGAATAGAATGAAAAAGCTGGCTTAAAAATCAACATTCAAAAAATGAAGATCATGATATCTGGCCTTATCACTTCATGGCAAGTAGATGGGGAAAAATTGGAAACAGAGTCAGATTTCATTTTTCTTGGACCCCAAAATCACTGTGGATGGTGACTGCAGTCACAAAATTAAAAGACACCTCTTCCTTGGAAGAAAAGCTATGGCAAACCTAGACACTGTATTAAAAAGCAGAGACATCACATTGCTGACAAAAGTCTGTATACTCAAAGCCAGGATTTTTAAAAGCAGTCATGTATGTATGTGAGAGTTAGACCATAAAGAATGCTGAGTGATGGAGAATTGATGCTGTTTATCTATGGTGCTGGAGAACACTCCTGAGAGTCCCCTGGACAGCAAGGAGATCAATCCAGTCATTCCTAAAGGAATCAGCCCTGAATATTTACTGTAAGGAGTAATGCTGAAGCTCCAATACTTTGGCCACCTGATGAGAACTGACTGTTTAGAAAAGACCTTGATGCTAGGAAAGGTTGAGGGCAAGAGCAGAAGGGGGTGACAGGATGAGATGGTTGGATGGCATCACTGACTCACAGGACACGAGTTTGAGCAACCTCAAGGAAATAGTGAAGGGCAGGAAATCCTGGTGTGTTGCAGTTCATGGAGTCACAAAGAATAAGGCACAACTTGGTGACTGAACAACAAAACTAACAATCACTCACATGTGAAATATAATTTACAAAAGGATGCAAAAGAACTTATGTACAAGATGGAACACACTTACAGATGTTGAAAACAAACGTATGGTTACCAAAGGGGAAATATGGGGTGGGGTGGCACAGATAAATTAGGAGCTCGGGATTAACACACTACTATATATAACATACATAACCAACAAGGATCTACTGTATAGCCCAAGGAACTCTCCTCAATGTTCTGTAAGAACCTATATGGGAAAAGAATCTGAGAAAGGGTCAATATATGTGCCTGTATAACTGAATCACTTTGCTGTACACCTGAAACTAACACAACATTGTAAACCAACTATACTCCAATAAATTTTTTGAGAATCCTCCATTATTTAAACTATAGCAAAAAAAATTAATTGTATTTTCTTCCTTTTCTTTGCTAATAATATAGAGATTTACCAGATAGAAAAATGTCAATCAGAATAATTGAACTCTAGAGAAGCTTAATTCCCTATCAAGGAAGGTAAGTTATGCTAGTACTTTGGCCACCTCATGCGAAGAGTTGACTCATTGGAAAAGACTCTGATGATGGGAGGGATTGGGGGCAGGAGGAGAAGGGGACGACCGAGGGTGAGAAGGCTGGATGGCATCACTGACTCGATGGACGTGAGTCTGAGTGAACTCCGGGAGTTGGTGATGGACAGGGAGGCCTGGCGTGCTGCAATTCATGGGGTCGCAAAGAGTTGTACACAACTGAGCGACTGAACTGAACTGAGCTGAACTGAAGAAATTTTGAAACCCTATACTCTGAACCCTTGAATCTTGAAAAGGTGGTATGCTCTCCTTTTTAGGAGTAAGATAATGTACAAAGAGACCTCTGTCCTCTGAGACAATATGTTTGCCCTCAGAATTGGCCCTATCCTTCTCTGCTGTGCATACTAGGCATATAATTGATGTTAAGTTGTGGCATAACCCAGCTGGAAATTTGCTGATCCTCATAATAAAGGAAAGGAACATGATCTTCAATGACCTAATCAGCATGTACCTTAAGTAGCTGGGGAAATACAAGTAGGATTTAATTCTGAGAATTTTTTTGATCCAGGGGGACAGAATATAAGATTGAATATGGTAGAATTTATTTATTTCTGAGACATCACTGAATATACATTTTAATACCCTGTCAAGACCCCCAGGAATGGTATGAACTGGCCAGCAAGATAACTTCTGAAAGCTGAGAAAGGGATGACCATGCTAAGTCAAAACATCAAAACCCCATTGTTAAGGACAGAATATTCAAAAGTTTGGGGATGCAGGACACCTGGATGGGTTACAACAGGAGGGGAAGGAAATGTTACCGGGTGGTTCCATGCCAAGGGAAAGAATGGGGGATTCAACACTTGCCATGGGCATAAGAAACATGCTGTGGGAGGGTACCAGCATTATTAAAATTCTCTTCAGTTTCTCTCCTCAGTAAGCCAAGGATAATTTTAGGAGAGGCTGTTACAGAATGAGGAACCACAATAGAAATGGAGATGATAGCACCCTGGAAAGGCCTAATAAATATGTTCAACCACCAAAAGCCAGGAGGATGCAATTATTGCAATGAGCAACTCAGTTAGACTCGCTGGGTTAGACTAGACTAGACTTGCCTAAGCCACAGGTATTTGTAGGGATAGAAGGAGAACACAGTGCCCTTCAGTAAGTGCAAAGGAACAGGCAGCCCAATAGGGCTCTCAGTCAGTTCAGTTGCCCACTCATGTCCAACTCTTTGTGACCCCATGGACTGCAGCACACCAGGCTTCCCAGTCCATAACCAACTCCCAGAGCTTGCTCAAACTCATGTCCACCAAGTCAGTGATGCCATGCAACCATCTTGTCATCTGTTATCCCCTTCTCCTCCTGCCTTCAATCTTTCCCAGCATCAGGGTTTTATCCAAAGAGTCAGTTCTTTATATCAGGTGGCCAAAATATTGGAGCTTCAGCTTCAGCATCAGTGAATATTCAGGATTCCTGAATATTCAGCATCAGCATTCCTTCCAGTGAATATTCAGGACAGATTTCCTTTAGGATTGACTGGTTTGATCTCCTTGCTGTCTCAAGACTCTTCTCCAACACCACAGTTCAAAAGCATCAATTTTTTGGCACTCAGCTTTCTTTATGGTCCAACTCCCACATCCATACATGACTACTGGAAAAATCATATATTTGACTATACAGACCTTTGTCAGAAAAGTAATGTCTCTGCAGTTTAATATGCTATGTTTGTCATAGCTTTTCTTCCAAGGAGCAAGTGTCTTTTAATTTCATGGCTGCAGTCACCATCTGCAGTGATTTTGGAGCTCAAGAAAATAAAGTCTGTCATCGTTTCCATCGTTTCCCCATCTATTTGACATGAAGTGATGGGACTGGATGCCATGATCTTAGTTTTTTTGAATGTTGAATTTTAAGCCAGCTTTTTCACTATCCTCTTTCACTTTCATCAAGAGGCTCCTTAGTTGCTCTTCATTTTCTGCCATAAGGGATAGTGTACTACATTACTTATAATATCAGGAGAAACCAGACCTAAGAATTTTGTTTGTAATATTCTAAAAATGTTATAATTATCTCCCCAGATTCCAGACTTGAGCTCATTTTCAGATTCAGAACCCTTTTATTTAAAAGGAGGCCAGATCTCCAGAAAGAAGAACCCAGCATCATAACCCCAGAAACACACACAAATAGTACCTCCAGACTTCCTCCAAGAGGATCTCATGGCTATTTACTTGGATAACTGCATTAGGAAAAGGAGCCATCCAGACTTTAGAGGATGATTTTTCAATGCCTGAGTTACACGAATACCTGGAGATTCGAAACACCATCATGGTTCTCTGTTTGACTGGATAAGTAAGAGTCGCTCAGTTGTGTCCGACTCTTTGTGCCCCACGAACTATAAAGTCCATGAAATTCTCCAGGCCAAAATACTGGAGTGGGTAGCCATTGTCTTCTCCAGAGGATTTTCCTAACCCAGGGATCAGACCTAGGTCTCCCACATTATCGGTAGATTATTTACCAGCTGAGCCACAAGAGAAGCCCAAGAATACTGCAGTGGGTATCCTATCCTTTCTCCAGTGGATCTTCCTGACCCAGGAATAAAACTGGGGTCTCCTGCATTGCAGGCAGATTATTTACCAACTGAACTATCAGGGAAGCCCAACCCTCAGATTGGATAAGACCAGGTAATAGATACATTTCTTCACATGGTTCAGCAAACAGTGGGTAAGCTGCATTCCTAGGCCATCTTGTAATCATATTCTGGGCTCAAGAGAGTATGATTGGGTTTGATGTACCTGGTAGTTGTTGAAACTTCCATATCAGGCTGTGTGCTCATCAGAAAGAGTGATAACAAATGCAAGCTTCTGTAACAGACTTTCAAGACAATAAATAGAAAGTGATATCATATTATGGAGCAACAAGGCAGATATCAGTGGATTCTCTGGGATCTAAAGAATATAGGGCAGTATGCCTCAACATTTCTATATTAAATTCACCAGTTTGCCTCAGGAGACACCAGTTGAATCCTGAAGAGTAACTACAAACTATCCTGAATTCAATTAAGTTGTAGCATCAACTGCAGCTGCCATGTCACATGCTGTATTTTTTATCTAGATATGTTTTGAGAGTTTTCAAACAGAAAGTACTGAAATGTATCATACAATGTATTGGAATAATCGTTGGAGGGTCTTATACTGAGTTTTGCTTGATATCAACAACACATTAATAGCTATTTTTCATTGAGTAATTGCTGAGTTTAAGGCACTATAATGAACACTTTATAGTCATTATTAGAGGTAGGTAATATTAACACTAGCAATTTCATATGAGAAGCCAACGGAGGATAAAAAATCAAAGTACATATCGAAAGTCAGAGTATCAGCCAAGGTTGAAGTGCACACAACTGTCTGATTAAAAACACATAGGTTTAATATGCAGAAGGTCGAAATAGGCACATAAAAAGATGTTCAACATCACTAATAATCAGGGAAAGGCAAGTCAAAGCCACAGTGAGATATCACCTCACACCTGTCAGAATGTCTATCTTCACTTCACTCAAAAAAAAAAAAAAAAAACAACACACACACACACACACAAATGACAAATGATGACAAGGATGTGGATAAAAAGGAATCCTCCTAAACTGTTGGTGGGAATGGAAATTGGTGCAGCCACCGTGGAAAACAGTATGAAGGTTTCTGAAAAAGAAACTAAAAATAAAACCACTATAAAACTTGTCAATTCCACTCAAATTTGCAAAAAAAAAAAAAAAAAAACTAATTAAAAAAGATATGTGCATTCCAGTGTTCATAGCAGCATTATATATAGTAGTTAAGATATGGAAGTAGCCTGTGTGTCCATTCCTGGGTAGCTCAAATGGTAAAGAATATGCCTGAAATGCAGGAGACCTGGGTTCAAACCCTGGATCAGAAAGATCCACTGGAGAAAGTCATGGCAACCCACTCCAGTATTCTTGCCTGGAGAATTCCAAGGACAGAGACTGGCAGGCTCCAGTCTATGGGGTTGCAAAGAGTCAGACTACTGAGGGGCTACTACTTTCACTACTTTTCACTATGTGTCCATCAACAGATGGAATGGCTTAAAACAAACAAACAAACAAACAAAAAACATAAAATGGAATATTACTCAGCCATAAAAAGAATGATGCTATGTCACTTGCACCAAACTGGGTAGACTTGGAGGGTATTATGCTAAATAAGTCAGAGAAAAACAAATACTCTATGAGATCTCTTGCATGTGAAATATAAAAAACACAACAATTTAGTGAATATTAAAAAAAAAAAAATACCAGAGTCACAGATATAGAAAACAAACTGGTGGCTAGCAATGGGAAGTGAGGAGAGGGGCAATAAATGGGGTTTAAGATGTACAAACTATTGGGTGTAAGATAGGCTCAAGGGTATATTATACAACATGAGGAATATAGTCAATATCTTGTAATAACTGTAAATGGAAAGTAACCTTTACTATATACATTTATTTTTATTCTAAAAGATAAAATAGAAAAGGATATATAGGTTTAGCCTTGAACAACAATGCTCTTGTAAACAGATTATGCAGCGAAGTTAGAAAGATAAATATCCCACTCAGAAATGATTTATGCCAGGCATAAATTATCTATATTTACAAAGTAAATACAGATTTATAAAATAATTGAATGATTATTGGAGTAACACTGATAATAATTGAAAGTGATAACTGATAATAATTAAGTTTGCTATGAATAGTCAATGAAGTGTCAAAGAGCAGAGATATTTATCTGGGTCTTTAACAAAGGATAGTTTGCTTATGAATCTTCCAAAACAGAATAGACAGCTTTATGGATCAAATGTCTTTGACATTTTAAAAACTAATCTCAGCTGAGGCACAATTTCATCTCTGTGGTTTCATGATTTTTCTTATTATACATCTCCTTATTTTCTTACAAAATTATTTATTTGTCCCTGATAAACAAGAAACCATATATAATCTTGCAAGCTATTTCTAATTAGGTGTAAGAAAAATAAATCTATTCTCTCCATTTCTAGCTATTTTGTAAAATCCAAAATAACTAGAGACCTTTCCTAAACAGTAGATTATAATAACCATAATATACAACTTGCTATTAAAGGCATTTATACAAGGTCACTGATAAGCTATGGCATTTAGTAACAAAATGATTAATTCTGATATTTTTGTGAGTCAGAGTATTTTCAAAGTTGAATTTGCTTTCCTACGTCTTTATCTTCACAACTACCTGACAGTTGATTTGTGAGTTGGTGTCACAGTTGGGCGGTGTGCACCCATCTAAGAAATAACAAACACAGGGACCAGTTGGAACAGATGGAAGGCATTCACGGATGGGTTCGCTTACTTAGAGGACTGGCAAATTAATGGAGGAGTCTGGGTTCTGATATTGAGATACTTGCTTGCCAGCATAACTGCAGAAGTCGTCAATGACAGCTGCTGTCTCTAAGCATTTTAAACTCTTAGTCAAGCCTCAGTTCTCCAGACTTCATTTTATATTTGGAACAGTAAGTCCCAGTAATAAGTATTGGGGTTTTCTTGCATTAAAAAAAAATTTTTTCTTAGGAAGTATTTTTATACTAAAGAGGAAATAAGTTACAGGTAGAAGTGAAAAGATTACATTACATAAGGAAAAGGGGGGGGGTGCTAATTATAAAATAAATGCCCAGTTTCAAGTTTTGCAATTTCACAGATTTCCCATGTAATGTTTTCATCATGTATAATTACTTTCATTAAAAAGTCATATTTGACTAAAAATATGACCCATATTCATAATTTTATGAAGTCCAGGGTATATAATTTGGGTTTCTGTCTGATTAGTCATCAATCCACAGATTTTTTAAAATTTCATAATGGTATGAATATATTCTGATTTTCCTTTTTGATTTTTTGTTGTTGTTGTTGCTTTTCTTGAAGACTGATTTAGGTCAGGGTGTATTTTCCCCCCTTAATTAAAATAAATTAACCCTTTGAAAGTTGAAAATATGATTTTAAGAGAAGTACTTCATTTTTTTGAATTATTGCTCTTATGAGCCACATTTATACTGATCTTCCATATGCATTTAGAACACATCTAAAAACTGATAGAGAAAATATTTGTACTTTAGTTCTCTGCAGTCCCTTTTAAAAATTCTTAATGAATTAGGGTGCTGAGAAGTTTAAGCATTTCTAATATTGTTCTGCCACAGTTGCTTCATTATTTACCATCCCAAGTAATAATATGTAAAGCTAAATTGCATATTAATTAAATTCATGGATAAACTAAACTGAGAACAGCAGTAAACTGAAGAAACAGCAGTCACACACAAGTGTTATAGTGATATAGAAATCTTAGAAGGGGAAAAAAAAGGTTAAAAATGTAAAATGAAGAAATGTGATTTTATTTTTTTAATTGAAAATTTTAACTGGAGGGAATTGTTTTACAGTATTATGTTGGTTTCTGACACACACCAACAGCCATAGGTACACACATGTCCCCTCCCTCTTGAAACTTTCTCCCACCTCCCACTCCATCCTACCCCTCTGAGTTGTCACAGAATACTGGTTTTGGGTTGCCTGCATCCTAGAGCAAATTCCCACTGGCTATCTAATTTTGCATATGGTAATATATATGTTTCAATGCTACTCTGTCTGGGCACCTTAACTTGACAAAGGAGGCAAGAATATGCAGTAAAGAAAAGATGGTCTCTTTAATCAGTGATGCTGGGAAAAGTGCACAGCTACATATAAAAGAATGAAATTAGAACATTTCCTAACACTATACACAAAAATAAATTCAAAATGTTTTAAAGACCAAAATGTGATTTCTTAGGTAGAGAAAGTTACTGGGCTTCTCAGCAGTCTTTGCCTTTACTAAACATGTATGAAAAGTGAAAGTGAAAGTTGCTCAGTCATGTCCAACTCTTTGCAACCCCATGGACTATACAGTCCATAGAATTCTCCAGGCCAGAATACTGGAGTGGGCAGCCTTTCCCTTCTCCAGGGGATCTTCCCAACCCAGGGATTGAACGCAGGTCTCCTGCATTGTGGGCATATTCTTTACCAGCTGAGTCACAAGGAAAGCCTATTAAACATGTATGTGCTGGTGTAAATCTTCATTAGAACCCTAGCTAGTTACGTAGAGGTAATGCTTCTTTATTTGAAGCTTTGGAAAATAGGAAACATTTGGTTGTCAGTACAGAACGCCTTATATGCGTTGGACCACATGGAGTAAATCATAACTCTCCTTCACTACACTGATGGTTTCCTTTTAGTTGCATTTAACTTATAATTTATCTCTAAGCATAATTCTTTCCTTTTATTTGTGACGATGTGTAGATCTTCAAGACAGGCTCTGCAGCTTATAGCTTTTTAAATTACATTGACATGTTAATACTGGCCTTTCCTGGTTGCTCAGTCTGTAAAGAACCTGCCTGCAATTCAGGAGACCCACTTTTGATCCCTAGGTTGGGAGACTGCCTGGAGAAAGGAATGGTTATCCACTCTAGTATTCCTTTTTGAAGAATCCCGTGGATAGAGGAGTTTGACGGGTTACAGTCCATGGCACCGCAGAAGTAGGACACAACTAAGCAACTGATGTCTTCACTTCACTTTAATGTTAATAATAGTAATATTTATTTTTGCCTAGACCTCAGTATGGAAGTTGATTTAAGGAAATACTAGGGGAATTCATGCTTTATTTACTAATTTTCCCATCATAGTTATTTCAACTAAAAACCTTATTAAACATATAAATAAGCAGTATTATTTTCTATGTTTATGGGGTGATTAAAACGAGTAATAATATCAGAATGTAACAAGTACTGATATATTAAGAAATTACATATGAGAGGAAAATGAATGTACACAATACACATAGAGCAAATATATATATATATATGCATTGAAATGATTAAGAATCATTATTCTCTTAAAAGACAATAAAAAGGTAAGTTTATATAATGAAATGAGAGTCATGGCATTTTACAAATTAGGTAGGTTATTTTTAAACTAAAGAAATTTGAGAGTTATAGGGATAATCTAGTCATAGTATAATAAAATCTTGTATCAGTAAACAATCTGAGTTTTAGGCTAAGAGAATTATGACAAAGAAATGGATGAATTATCATATACTAAAAGCATAACTAAAGTTAGAACTTACTTATTTTGATTTGAATTTTGGTGCTGTCATTACTGTGCTCTGTGGCCAATGTACTGCAGTTCTCAGGGTCAATATTATATCATGATATTAATAAGCTTTCACTACAATATTGATTTTTTTAAAAAAACAGACTATAACAGAGTTCAATCTATCAGCCATGAAAATATCAAAGTTTTGCTCAGAAACTCCCTTCAGGTTACAATTGGCATTATCCAGAGAATGAAGACATATAGGATGGTATTTCTGTTTTGAGGAATTTACAACTGGACTTTACAAATTAAAAAAACATACTTGCATTTGTTGCCCATCTATGTGTCTTCTTTGGGGAAATGTCTGGTTAGGTCTTCTGTTCATTTTTCGATTGGGTTGTCTGTTTTTCTGGTATTGAGCTGTATGAGCTGCTTGTGTATTTTGGAAATTAATCATTTGTCAGTTGATTAGTTTGAAATTATTTTCTCCCATTCTGAGCATTTCCTTTTTTAATCTTGTTTATTGTCTCCTTTGCCGAGCAAAAGCTTTAAAGTTTAATAAATCCCATTTGTTTACTTCTGTTTTTATTTCCATTACTCTAGGAGGTGGGTCAAAGAGTATGGAGATTCTTTAAAAAACTAGGAATAGAACTACCATATGACCCAGCAATCCCACTACTAGGCATACACCCTGAATAAACCATAACTGAAATAGACACATGTACCTCAATGTTCATTGCAGCACTTTTTACAATAGCTAGGACATAGAAGCAACCTAAATGTCCATTGACAGATGAATGGATACAGAAATTGTGGTGAAATTGAAAATGTTAGTCATTCAGTCGTGTCTGACTCTTTACGAACCAATGGAGCCTGCCAGGCTTCCCTGTCCATGGAATTATCCAGGCAAGAATACTGGGGAGGGTTGCCATTCCCTTCTCCAGGGGATCTTCCCCAAAACTATAGTACATATATGCAACGGAATATTACTCAGCTATAAAAAAGAATGCATTTGAGTCAGTCCTAATGACTCAAAAGGTGGATGAACCTAGAGCCTAATGTACAGAGTGAAGTAAGAAAGAGAAAGACAAATATTGTATATTAATGCTTATATATGGAATCTAGTGACTTCCCTTGTGGCTCAGCTGGTAAAGAATCTGCCTGCAATGTGGGAGACCTGGGTTCAATCCCTGGGTTGGGAAGATCCCCTGGAGAAGGGAATAACTACCAACTCTAGTATTCTGGCCTGGAGAATTCCATGGGCTACAGTCCAAGGAGTCACAAAGAGCTGGACACAACTGAGTGACTTTCACTTTCACATGGAATCTAGAAAGATGCTACTAATGAACCTATTCTCAGGGCAGCAGTGGAGACACAGACTTAGAGAGCATACTTGTAGACAGTGTGTGAAGGAAATAGTGGGACAGATTGAGAGAGTAGAATGGAAACATATATATTACCATAGGTAAAAGGAATAATGGGAATTTGCTATGGGACACAAAGAGCTCAATCCAGTGCTCTGTGACAACCTGGAGGGGTAGTGTATTGCTGATCCTGTTCAAACTGTCCACACTGTTTGCTGAACTCAGGGTAGGCAAGATGCAAACTCAAAGCCTGGAAGGAGACTTGAGGAGCCATAGGATTTGCAGACACATTTATTCTCTCCTGGGTGTCATGGCAGCCATAACATAGCCATAATGTAGTCAAAACACTGCCAAAACGTAACCTCATATTGCATACCCATGATGTTGCTCCAGCATAGCCCCAGTGCAGCAGCAGTCAGAGCTTTCGTGGTGCAGCTCAAACAGGCGGACTGCACAAAGCAGCCCATGACCAAGTAAGCACTTCACGACGTGCATGTGAAGTGGTATATGTGATCTCAGCTATCACATAAACCTCATGACACACATGCCCAGTGCTATGAGTGATCTCAGATGTTAAGTACTTCATGACGTGCATGTGAAGTGGTATATGTGATCTCAGCTATTACATAAACCTCACGACACACAACCCCAGTGCTATGAGTGATCTCAGATGTTACGTAATCATTATTCACAAAGTGTGGGACAAGAGCGAGAGGCCATGAGGTAAGAGAGCCTGACCATGCTCTCTTGGTTAATTTGTTCTTTCCCTACAGAAGGGATGGGGTGGGAGGTGGGAGGGAGTTTCAAGGGGTAGGGAACATATGCATACCTGTGACTGATCTATGTTGATGCATGGCAGAGACCAGTACAATACTGTAAACCAATTATCCTCCAATAAAAAATAATTTAAAAAAACAGAAAAAAAAACACTAAAAGAGAAACACTGTTAAATGCTGTTGAAGTATTAAACAAAAGCTATCCTATTGCATTTTAGAAAAAAAACATTTACTGAAATAGAATCATTGTTTAAAACTTAGATGAATGAGCTTCAAATCATGAAAACCTATAAATCAATTAAAAAAACATTATACATGAAAAGATCTCAATTAGAAAATGCTCAGAAGGACAGAATTAGTTCTTAAGAGTAAATAATTTTTATTGGATTATACATTGCTTTAGATACAGCATGAAGACAATTCAAAAGATGCTGTTGATTATGGAATCATTTATTACCTTAAACATTAAGATAACTTTTGAGGAAGTCTTTAATATTTATAAGGCAATGTTCTAAGGACTTGAACTTGAGAAAATTTTTGCAGGATGTATGTGAGAGTAAATTTTATACCCTAATCAAATATACTGCATGGTCCTTTAGAATTATGAATGATTTCACAAGCTATGACTCTAAAATATACAACAGTTGATACAATTCAATAATGAAAAAACAAACAAACAAAAAAAACAATCAAAAATGGGTGAAGGACCTAAATAGATATTTTCCAAAAAAGACATACAGATGGCCAACAGGCACATGAAAACATGAAAAGGCACATCACTAATTAGAGAACTGAAAATCAAAACTATAATTAGGTACCATCTCAGTAGTCAGAATGCTCATCATTAAAATGTCTACAAATAACAAACACTGGACAGGATGAGGAGGAAATGAAACTCTCCTACAGTGTTGGTATGAACATAAATTAGTGCAGCCACTATAGAAATGGTATGGAGGTGCCTCAAAAAGTTAAATATAAAGTTGACATATGATCTAGCAATCCCAATCCTTGGCATATACCTAGAAAAAACTGTCATTCAACAACATACATGCACCCGCATATTCACTGAAGCACTATTCGCAGTAGCTAAGACACAGAAGGAATCTAAATATCCATCAACAGATGAATGGATAAAATAGATGTGGTACAGATTTACAATAGAATACTGTTCAACCATAAAAAGAAGACAAACCTAGACAGCATATTAAAAAGCAGAGACATCACTTTGCCAGCAAAACTCCATACAGTCAAAGCTGTGGTTTTTCCAGTAGCCTTGTATGGATGTGAGATTTAGACCATAAAGAAGGCTGAGCACCAAAGAACTTATGCTTTCAAATTGTGCTTGAGAAGACTCTTGAGAGTCCCCTGAACAGACAGGAGATCAAATCAGTCAATCCTAAAGGAAATCAAACCGGAATATTCATGGAAGGACTGATGCTGAAGCTCCAATACTTCAGCCACCTGATGGGAAGAGCTGACTCATTGGAGAAACCTGAGGCTGGGAAAGACTGAAGGCAAAAGGAGAAGAGGGAAGTTTGGATGAGATAGTTAGATAGCATCACCAACTCAATGGACATAAATTTGAGCAAACTCCAGGAAATAGTGAAAGACAGGGAAGGCTGGTTTGCTGCAGTCCATGGGTCACAAAAGGTCAGACATGACTTAGCAGCTGAACAGCAATGTCATTTGCAGCAACATGGATGAACCTAGAGATTATCCTACTAAGTGAAGTAAGTCAGAAAGAGAAAGACAAATATACCACTTACATGTGGAATCTAAAATATAATACAAATAAACTTACTTTCAAAATAGAAACTAACAGAAATAGAGGATAGACTTTCAGTTGCCAAGGAGTAGGGGGGAGAGATGAATTGGGAGTTTGTGATTAGCAGATGAAAAATATTATATATAGGTATAACTGAATCCCATCTCTTCATGGTAAATAGATTGGGAAACAATGGAAATAGTGACAAACTTTATCTTCTTGGGCTCCAAATCACTGCAGATGGTGGCTGCAGCCATGAGATTAAAAGACACTTGCTCCTTGGAAGAAAAGTTATGACAAACTTAGCATATTATAAAGCAGAGACATTACTTTGAGGACAAAGATCCATATAGTCAAAGCTATGGTTTTTCTAGCAGTCATGCATGGATATGAGAGTTGGACCATAAAGAAAGCTGAGAAAAAAGAATTGATGCTTTTGAACTGTGGTGTTGGAGAAGACTCTTGAGAGTCCCTTGGACTGCAAGGAGATCCAACCAGTCCATCCTAAAGGAAATCAGTCCTGAATATTCATTGGAAGGACTGATGCTGAAGCTAAAGCTCCAAAACTTTGGCCACCTTATGCGAACAATTGACTCACTGGAATAGACTCTGATGCTGGGTAAGATTGAAGGCAGGAAGAGAAGGGGATGACAGAGGATGAGATGGGTGGATGGCATCACCGACTCAATGGACATGAGTCTGATAAGCTCCAGGAGTTGGCAATGGACAGGAAAGCCTGGCATACTGCAGTCCATGGGATCACAGAGTTGGACACAACTGAGTGACTGAACTGATAACTGAATCACTTTATTGTACTCCAGAAACTAACACAACATTGTAAATCAACTATAAGTTAATAAAATAAATTTATAAAAAGAAAATTGAACTGTTGTTGCTTTGCATCCCACAGGCCTACAAGCCTATAGTTTCCCAGCTTTAAGACCAAAGAAAAAGCCCAGAGTCAATCTCGGAGACATCAGTGGTTTAATGGATCAGGGATTGTACATGTATGCAGCAGGGTCCTGGAGCCACACCTCACTGCATACTTTAGTACTCGGGCAGGACTTGATGACAGTCTTCCCTTCCAGAGAGGAGGAGGTTATCAGTTAAGGGGAAGTGATGTCAGGCTATCTTATTGGTTACCAGGGAAACCATGAGGACACAGTTCATTGCCCCTTTGACAACCAAAATAGAAAATCCTGTTTTAAAGCTGAAATCATCATTTGCTGGGACTTGTGACAAATATGTAAAAAGGTCAGTCGTGAGTAGGGTGCAGGTGAAGCAGGTACTGATCAAGCAGGAAATGGTCAGAGAGCAAAAGAATACCCATTTTGAGTGGCCTGACAATACACCTATGAAAGAAAACAAGTTCTTAATTAGGTAGTGGCATTGCCATAGAAAATCACTCTTAAAGAGTTCAGTGAGTTAAGCAGATATATTATCTGAGCCTTTGTTATTTAACCTGATGGATTGCTCCTCATTAAAGCCAGAGTTCCCAAAAATGAGATTCACAAAGGAATTTCATGTTGCTTCAACAAATTGTGACATTTAAGAGAAAGTCTTAATCAGTAAAACTCACTTTTGGAACTCACTTATACAAGAAGATATAAGACACTATTGCCTCTCTTCATAATTTAGCTAACTCCTCACATTCTAACTTTGTTCAGTATCATCCTTGACTTGGTTACCCCACTCCACTTATAGGACGTTTTTTTATTGACTTGTTTTGACTCCCTTCATCCTGAATGGAACTTATTATACAAGTGCTTTATGTATACTATTAAATTTCAAAACCCAGTCTCATAGGCCAAGACTGAAAATTGCATTTGACATATTAATTATTTACTTTCTTCAACCTACAGGTGCAAGCAAAGCTAAATCTACAACCATCACTCATTATTTAGCCACTAAATCTAATTTACTATTCTGGAGCTCTTTCTTATTTACAGCCACAACTTTCAGCTTCTATTAGTAAATTGTCCTAGTTTGAACCTTGACATTTAATATAGGCAAGAATATGGAACAAAAAATTGACTTTCTTAAGATTAATGTGTCTAAAACATGCAGAAGGGATTGGAGAAGAGGAGAAAAGGAACAAAGGAAGCAATTGCAGTAGTTCAAAACTGGGGTGACATTGGCTCAACCTAGACTAAATACAGTGACAATGCTAAGAGGGTATATATTAGTATTATGTATATGCATGGCTGAGTTTCTCTGCTGTCCACCTGAAAATATCACAACATTGTTGACTGATTAAACTCCAATATAAAATAAAAGGTTTAAAAACAAAAACTATCAGTTTGCAAAAGAAAGTGTTTTTTTTTTTTTTTAATATTGCAGATGTATAATAATGTGGAGAGAAAATCAACAGGACTAACTAAAGGAAGAAAGCAAAAAGAAAAATGCTGAATTTTTCTCGAACCCGGTCACCAAGAGACAGAGTATCACTAAAAAAAACTGGAAAACCTACAGAAGGATGGACTGTCATAAGACATGGGGCTGATGTAAGCTTGTTTAATTTGAGGGTAAACCATCCAGGTGGAGACATTCTGCATGGAAACTCAAAATCAGAATTTAGAATAATAGTTCTGGATTAAATATTTACATTTGGAGGTTATAGATGTTGAAGTGATGCATGAATCTATTAGAAATCTAAACATAATAGAACAATGGAAGGAAGCTGAAATCTCAGAGTTTCATGGACATTACGAATAAGAATTGAGCCAGGAAAATATACAGAGATGAGGTCAAAAACACAAGAAGAAAACAAAGAGAGCGTGATCTCAAAAAGAAAGTGTTTGAGAGAAAGGAGAAGGGGGTAAAGAGAAAGAGAAAGAAGAGAGAGGGAGAATAGAGGAGAAAAACAAGATTCATAAACAGCTGGGATGTTTTCAGGGAATGTGAGTTAAGGAAACCACTGTCTATCTAGACACCAAAAATATTAATAACACTGTAATTTTGAGTGTAATGGTTATATTATACCTCTGTGTTTGTGAGTGACTATATCTACCAAAAAATAAAAAACAAAAACATTAAAACAAACTAAAATCACAAATATACAACAAACAAAAAAAGCCTTTATTGTGAGACATTATAAAAAATACCAGTAATTGCATCAGTAGGTTGTTGCCCAGACATCTATAGCTCTGCTTATTTAAGAAACTCAAAGATGTCGAGTAAAGACCAGACAACACTAGATTTATGTTAACAACATGATTTTTTTTTCTATAACTGCTTTCTTTTGCTTTAAAAAAGTCACTTTCAATAATAAGATTGTACCTTGAAACTTTGAAATTAGATATATTACATTAGAATTTTAAAATAAGCACATGAGAATATGAAATATATTAAACAATAAAAGAATTTTCACCTGGAGAGTAGCTAACCAGTTTGATGTTAGGTTAAATCAGGAAAGTTTCTGAACTACTTTGAAAGAGAGGAGGCTATTAAGCTCTCAAAATTTTAAATGAAATATTATGCTATCCTTAGTTTTAGAAAATGTGCATTCAATATTTGAAAATTATATAGGATTATTAAAAATTAGTTCTAGGTTGAACAAAATAAGCAAGTAAGAATTTCCTTATTAGAATATTTTGTGTATTCTAGCAAAGGCAGCTTACAAAGCCCTTGTGCTGTGCACTGTGCTTAGTCCCTCAGTTGTGTCTGACTCTTTGCCACCCCATGGACTGTAGCCCACCAGGCTCCTCTGTCCATGGGATTCTCCAGGCTAGAATACTAGAATGGGTAGCCATTCCCTTCTCCAGGGGATCCTCCCAACCCAGGAATCAAACCCAGGTGTCCTGCCTTGCAGGCAGAATCTTTATCATCTGAGCCACAAGAGAAGCCCAAACTTCTGATACATGCCTCAGGATATGTTAATCTCAAACACAAGATGTTAATTGAAAAAAGTTGAAACACAGAGGATACATACTGCATGACTGCATTTATAGAATATCTAGAGAAGAAAAATCTATGGGTATAATGAATAGAACAGTAATTTTCAAGTGATGAGTTTGGGGGAGAGTGATGATGTAAAATAGAGAACAGTGGAAGTTTCTGTGGTGATAATCATATTTTGTGTTAATTTGGGTAGCAGCCACACTAAAAACATTTGTCAGAGCCCACTGAAATTTCTTCTTAAAAAACAGTGAAGTTTATGGAATGTAAAATAGTTCAGTGAAGCTGATTTTAAATAGAAAATAAATATCAGATTCTATCTAGCATGAACGAGAAAGATTTATCTGAGTATTTATCCTCAGTGATGTTGTTCTCATTAACATTTTGATAATTATATAAAAATATGGAGAAGAGATAAATATATACTGTTTTGCATGTAAGATTTGAATTATTCTTTTAAGATTAGATGGTAAACTACATTTTATAATCATTTTCCTTAATGGTTAATATAGTGAATGTAGCTAATCCTTAAATTACTGACCCTGTACTTTTGTATTCTCAGATATTAGCTATATTTCCTGGGTTAACACAAATGATTGGCCGTAAAGCTTAAGCCAAAATTCTGCTTCTTTTACAGACTATTTTTTATCTACATGCTCTGAAATTCCATTCATGTAATTTTCCTGTAATGTCCCATCAGTAGGAAATTCTAATTTATTTTCTTTTAAAGATGCATAATTTGATATTGAAAATAGATTTGCTATTTGTTCAGGGATTGTTACATGGTTAAACATCATTAACATTATTACAATAGCTTCAAAAAGCAGATCAAGGCTGGGTTTATTATCATCCACATAATTATATCAAAGACACTTCATTTAGTGCCTTTTTCCACCATGGGAATTCTTTTCATATTGAGACAGTGTGGAAAAGGTTTTTTCCTAATTATTCCACGTTTCATTTTCAACATGAAGTGCTAAACCTATTGAACTGTAGACCTTTGGTGAATTGATCTCTTCTCTCGAGTTATTAACCACTCTGGTAAATTAGGTGTACATAATAACCAGCTGTCGAACTCCAGATGCAATAGAGTCAAGCTGCATAAATGCCCAGCCTTCCAGACACACATGTTTTGATGCCTTTTTCTGAGAACTTGGTCGACTGCTGCTGTAATAATTTCATACTGTGGAACTAATTTCATGCCATCTTTGTTTTACTTATTTAAAAATAGATAAAAAACAGGGAATATTTGTAATAAAACTTCAACCATAGTGGTGATATTTCAAAGTTTTTTTTAAAAAGACATTTTGTTCAACAGAAGTTCACATTTAAAATTATTTCCACATTTAAAATTATATATATATATATATATATAATAATTAAGGGTCACTTTTTCTAAATAGAATTATTTGTATCTTTCCATTAATTGAATCACAGCACCACTTATACATTAATTTCAACTTTGGCAATGAGTAAATAGCCAGAAGAGATTTATCTTTTTAAAGTTGGAAATCTCAGTCCCTGAATAATACTGATTGGACAAATGGATAATATAAAAGAATGTCACAAGTAAACTCAATGACCAAGGAAAAAAATATTTTCTGAAATGAAAAATCTTTAAAGTTCCTAGATATCTAGAAGAAGAAACAATGCATCACACACATGAAACACACATGCATCAAATAGTTTGGGGAGCCACTAAGGTACAAAGCGTAAAATAAGAGTAAGTGTAGTTTGACTGAATTAAAAACTATCAGAAGTTATACTCACTTCCAAAAGGAGCCCCAAAAGATTGTTCTATACATCTGTGTCTCTTTTGCTGTCTCACATACAGGGTTATCATTACCATATTTCTAAATTCCATATATATGTGTTAGTATACTGTACTGGTGTTTTTCTTTCTGGGTTACTTCACTCTGTAAAATAGGCTCCAATTTCATCCACCGAGGGAGACAGTGGGATGATTTTGGAGAATGACATTGAAACATGTAAAATATCATATATGAAACAAATCACCAGTCCAGGTTCAACGCATGATACAAGATGCTTGGGGCTGGTGCACTGGGATGACCCAGAGGGATGGTACAGGGAGGGAGGTGGGAGGGGGTTTCAGGATAGGGAACACATGTACACCCGTGGCAGATTCATGTTGATGTATGGCAAAACTAATACAATATTGTAAAGTAATTAGTCTCCAATTAAAATAAATAAATTTATATTAAAAAAAAAAGAAACCAGAATGAGATAAGATTGGAGAAATAGGCAGGAGAATAATACTTGGCTTTCAATGCTATTAGGAGTTTAAATTTTATTAAAAAAAAAAAAAAAAAAAAGGAGCCCAACTGAATCTGCTGTGGCTCAACTGAGAAAGAACCTACTTCAGCAAAATGTTCACCATTCCAAAGACAAAGGTCAGCAGAAAGGATTTAAGTAATTATTGAAAAGCCCAAACATGCCATTTTGGAGCTGTATATTAATTTGAAAAATTGATGATATTACAGTTATAAATAGATTAATCAATAAGAAATAAATCTGACTGAGACAGTTGGGGCCAGTTGGTCTTTGCTGGGTCAGGATGATAAATGGAACACAAAACTCTATTGACAGTCTCTCCAGGAGGCTTTATGATTGACAAAGACTATGATGTGAAAGACAGTATTGTGGTATTCTTGATGGTTGTAGAAACATTGTTTAAAGTTATAATCATGCTAATAGTTTAGTGAAAATGGAATTATGAGCCAGCTGCTAGTGGCACAATAGAGGCAAGGCCACAAGCACATTAGTGCTGACAGGCTGAACTCTATTGCCATCAAATCTGATCCCTTCTCACCTGTATGACAAAGCCTCTCTGCCTCCATCTGGGATAAAGAGAAACACCACTCTACATTCCAACAGAACAATAAATTGGTAAGGGTGGGTGGGGTGGGGTGGGGTGGGCTATTCCTTTCAAACAGAGTTTGCAACAAAACAAGCCAAAAGAAAATCAAACACACCACAAAAAACCTAGAGGGATAATAACTTCCTGAATGTGCAAAGCTAATATTTCTAGTTCAACCAAAATTTTCTCCCCAAGGAAAACATAATTGTAAAGTTAGAATGAAAGCTATAGACAGATTGACACAATAATAAACTCTGGTTAACTAAGTACTCTGGGTTAACCACAGAAAGGTTAGTAGCCAATGATTAAGTTTTATGAAAATCAAATCAGATGTTTGATTACCATAAAAATTTCACTGTGCCCTGTTGTGCTTAAGTCCCTCAGTCTTGTCAGAATCTTTGAGACCCGGTGTACTGTACCCTGCCATGCTCATCTGTCCATAGGGATTCTCCAGGCAGGAATACTAGAGTGGGTTACCATGCCCTCCTCCAGATAAAAATCCACTATATTATCACAAGTAACAAACTGATCTTGCAAAGATATTGACCACAACATAGCTTGTATGGATAGGGAATAATTACCTCTCCCCTCATTTGTACATCTATTTTTTTAAATTAAATTAATACCATATAAGATTGTCTAATAGACATCTCCATCAGCCTACACTTCTTAATCAAGAGTATCCTGAAGGTCGTGCATTAAGAACTTATGTATTCTATAAAACATTATAAAAACACAAAGAACCATCTACCACTTCTATGCTCAGATTCTAGCTAGATACTTCTAAGACCTTGGTGAAATCCTGTAAGGACAGGAATGTCTATTCTCACTGGAAAAAAAAAAAAAAAAAAAGCTTTCCACTTAACTAAAAACATCATTTCTAAAATAGTTTGAATTTTTTAAATAATATAATAATAATCAATATTTTCTCACCCTAATTAATGATATGTAAAGAGATCTACGGAGAAGGCAATGGCAGCCCACTCCAGTACTCTTGCCTGGAAAATTCCATGGACGGAGGAGCCTGGTAGGCTGCAGTCCATGGGGTCGCTAAGAGTGGGACACGACTGAGCGAATTCACTTTCACTTTTCACTTTCATGCATTGGAGAAGGAAATGGCAACCCACTCCAGTGTTCTTGCCTGGAGAATCTCAGGGACGGGGGAATCTGGTGGGCTTCTGTCTATGGGGTCGCACAGAGTCGGATACGACTGAAGCGACTTAGCAGCAGCAGCAGCAAGGAGATCCAACTAGCCCATTCTGAAGGGGATCAGCCTTGGGTGTTCTTTGAACGCAATGATGCTAAAGCTGAAGCTCCAGTACTTTGGCCACCTCATGTGAAGAGCTGACTCATTGGAAAAGACTCTGATGCTGGGAGGGATTGGGGGCAGGAGGAAAAGGGAACGACAAAGGATGAGATGGCTGGATGGCATCACTGACTCGATGGACATGAGTTTGAGTGAACTCCGGGAGTTGGTGATGGACAGGGAGGCCTGGAGTGCTGCGATTCATGGGGTAGCAAAGAGTCCGACACGAGCGAGCGACTGAACTGAATCAAGCACTGTGTGATTCAGTATCTTTTTTTTTTTTTTCTATTTTATGAATAACTTTGTGTGTTCTGAGGGATAAGTTAAATAGTGAAACTAAGATTTTTTTAGCCTACCAAAAATACATTGACTTTGATGAGAGTGATATAGTTGGACGAATCCTTTAGTCACTATGGGCTTCCCTGGTGGCTCAGCTGGTAAGGAATCCAACTGCAAAGCAGGAGACCTGGACTCTATCCCTGGGCTAGGAAGATCACCTGGAGAAGGGAACGCTAACCACTCCAGTGTTCTTACCTGGAGAATTCCATAACCAGAGGAGCCTAGTAGGGTACAGTTCATGGGGTTGCAAACAGTTGGACACAACTGAGCAAATTTCACTTACTCGTTATAGTACTTATATGAAAAATAACAATTTTTTCCTTATTTAAAAAGAAACATTGGGGCCAAAATTATTGGAAGGAAGATGCTGGAAAGAGAGGGTCAGATTAAAAAAAAAATTGGTTCTTAGAAATACACTACCATATACTGGGTTTCCCAGGTGTCTCAGTGATAAATGATCCACCTGCCAATGCAGGAGACACAAAAGATATGAGTTTGATCCCTGGGTCAGAAAGATACCCTGGAGAAGGAATTGGTAACCCACTCCAATATTCCTGCCTGGGAAGTCCCATGGACAAAGAAGCCTAGCGGTATACAACCCATGGGGCTGCAAAGAGTCGGACATGACAGAGCACACACACACAAACACACACATCATATATCAGTTCAGTTCAGTTCAGTTCAGTCACTCAGTCATGTCCGAGTCTTTGCGACCCCATGAATTGCAGCATGCCAGGCCTCCCTGTCCATCACCAACTCCCAGAGTTTACCCAAACTCATGTCATCGAGTTGGTGATGCCATCCAGCCATCTCATCCTCTGTCATCCCCTTCTCCCGCCCCCAATCCCTCCCAGCATCAGGGTCTTTTCCAATGAGTTAACTCTTCGCATGAGGTGGCCAAAGTATTGGAGTTTCAGCCTCAGCATCAGTCCTTCCAATGAACATCCAGGTCTGGTCTCCTGTAGGATGGACTGGTTGGCTCTCCTTGCAATCCAAGGGACTCTCAAGAGTCTTCTCCAGCACCACAGTTCAAAAGCACCAATTCTTTGGTATTCAGCTGGCTTTATAGTCCAACTCTCACATCCATACATGACCACTGGAACAACCATAGCCTTGACTAGACAGACCTTTGTTGGGCGAGATAACCCACATCATATATGAATGATACCAAATGTAAAATACCATACATGTTATTTTGCATTGCTCTCAGGCACAGCTTTCTGAGTTCTATTAGAGATTTTGACAAACATGTTTCGACTTCACATATCATAACATCAAAATGCTGCCACAAGCCAGAAAAGCTTCATAATATGAAATCATCTTGTTCGTAAGTCTGATACAACATATTGGTTGAATTTCTGAATTTCCCTGATTGTAACATGTGGATTTTTATGGGAAATTATAAATGATGTCCTAAAATGGTTTTAGGATAGGTGGCTAGCCCACCCTTCCCGTATCAGATAACTAGTTAAATTCTACAGCCCCAGTTGAAGCCTGTGAGAGTGACTATTACAGAGAGATCCTAGCCTCCTGTAGTGTCACATGACCATCATTTAGAAATCAAAAGCATCTGGATCAATGATTGACACATGTTCTAAGGTGGCTCACACTCTCTCAGCCTTGGTCTTGGGTCACAGACTCTTGACATAATTTTTTCCTTCCAGGTTCTCACTGTGGAATAGGACCACAGGAAGGATATGCTCCATTTTTCACCAGCTTCAACGTGGCGTGGACACTCAGGTCCAAGAATCCATATGCTCCATTTTCTCAACATCTTTATAGTTTCCTTCTTTCTCATGCCATATTTTGTTACCAGATATGTAAAAGACACTGGTAAGGTCATAGTTGAGCAGAGACCTAATTAATACAAAGAAGAAGGGCAATGAAGCACTTGGGTGTCTGGAGGAAGAATGTTGAATGCAGGGAAAATTGTAGAGGAAGGTATCAAAAAAGGAGCATGCTTAGTGTATTGGCACAGATCTAGTAAGTCAGTGTTGATGGAGCACAGGAGACAGGGCATGAGGATGGTAAAGCATCAGAATTTAACATCATAACAGTACACTGCAGACCATCGTAGTACATAGGCTTTTATTCTTTCTGAACTGTAAAATCAAAGTAGGATTTTGTGTAGAGAAATGATGAAATCTAAAATACATTCTCAGAGGGTTACTGCTTGTGTGAAAATTTGCTGTAAGGGGTCAAGAACAGAAGTAAGATGATCAATTAAGAAACTCCCATACTAGTAAAAGATGGTATACCAGACCAAAATCCTAGCTGGAAAGTAGGTGACATGTAATCAGGATCTGGATAGATGTTATACCTAACAAGATTTAGTGATGAGTTAGACAGGGTGTGAGGACAGAAATAATTCAAAAATAATATAAGATTATTGCCCTGAAAAACCAGAGTGGACTTACTTAACAAGATATGGAAGACTGCAGTGAAAGCAAGATTACAATTTAGGAAGGGGTCAGATGTAAAACTTTTTAAAAAATGTATTTGGGTATTAGAAATCTGAGGTAGAATTTTGAATATCCATTGAATATACAAGATAAGATTCCATAGTAGAGACATTTATACATTTGGGGATTTTCAAAACATAGTATTATGATTTGATGTCAAAAGAGTAAATGAGTTTACCTAGATTTAAAAGACTATACAGAAATGAAAAATTCCAATATTAAAGAAAATATACAAATGAGATAAATAAGAAGAAGTAACATTTTAAAGGACTGAACAGTGATAAGGAGTTCACGATACGTCTAAATAAAGTGATAAGAAAATAATTCTAGAAGGCAGAGGTGATAAAATTTGCCAAATTTTTTATGTCCAGTAAGATGAGGCTTTGGGGGAGTAATGACTCTGAAAAGAGCTGTTGCATTTTTATGGTGGAGTTGAAAAATTGACTAGAGTATGTTAAAGAAAATATGTGAACACAGTAATTATAAACTGGAAGTGGACACATCAAGGATTATTACCATTTTTTTTAATAGAAAAAGTCAACAGAGTTTTCTTCTGTGTCAAAGCTTAGTTGTTTTAAGATGGCCAATACTTCTTGTTTGTATAAGAGAATACATTTGATAGAGAAGTAAATAACAGATGATACAACACTAAGGGAAAAAAAAAAAAAAACTGTTGGAGTAATGTCCTTGGAAAGGAAATAGTGAAGAATTGATTTCAAACTGTAGTATGAACATTTAATTTTTATTCACAATAGGGAATGCAGATTATGTGGGCACAAATGCAGGTGTGCAGGTGTTGGTAGTTATGGTGGTATCATCAGTGGGATTTCCTATTGATTTATTTCCTTAATGGAGTCATAAACAAGGTCACTGATTGAGACCAAAAATTAGGAAAGCTGTTACTAAGGGGCTTATTTTTCAATATTTAAGCAGTGTCCTTTAAGTAGCTTCAAGAAGGAGTTAGTTTTGATGCCAAGAATGTAGCAGATCAGAGAAGAGGTGGATTATGTAAAAGATCATGTAAAAGATATGACAGACAGACAGTGAGTCCTAAAAGCCTGTGGCTGATTCATGTCAGTGTATGGCAAGAGGCTTTGTCTATGCTGCTGCTTGATGAAAGTGAAAGTGGAGAGTGAAAAGTTGGCTTAAAGCTCAACATTCAGAAAACAAAGATCATGGCATCCAGTCCCATCACTTCATGGGAAATAGATGAGGAAACAGTGGAAACAGTGTCAGACTTTATTTTTTGGGCTCCAAAATCACTGCAGATGGTGATTGCAGCCATGAAATTAAAAGACGCTTACTCTTTGGAAGAAAAGTTATGACCAACCTAGATAGCATATTCAAAAGTAGAGACATTACTTTGCCGACTAAGGTCTGTCTAATCAAGGCTATGTTTTTTCCTGTGGTCATGTATGGATGTGACTTTCACTCTCATCAAGAGGCTTTGTCTATAGGTAGATCTTAAAATCTGAACATCAAAAAGGGAATACATGTCATTATGATTACATATTGTTGATTGCAGGGCCATAATTTGTTTTTATTTTTTTTTAACTCTGTTGTTGTAGTTGTTCAGTCTCTAAGTCATTCACTTGCAACCCAATAGACCTCAGTGCGCTAGGCTTCCCAGTCCTTCACTATCTTTTGGATATCTCAAACTGATATTCATTGAGTTGGTGATGATATCCAACCATGTCATCCTCTGTCTCCCCCTTCTCCTTCTGCCCTCACTCTTTCTCATCATCAGGGTCTTTTCCAATGAGTTGGCTCTTCACATTAGATGGCCAGTTTTGGTGCAAAGCACAGGAAATGATCCAGTGCTTCTAGCATTGAGATTAATGTTTTACATATTTCCTTAACTGCTTAAAATTATGCAACATTTTATTCAGCTGCATATTTAGACTATTGATTTGACTGTATACTTGCCTTTTCCAGGAATTTCTGACTACTTATCTCCTTCATCAAATTAAAAGAAAATAAGGTGATTTCACATAACTTCACATGACCCTGAGTCTCCTGACTGGTTTTTTCTTTCGCCTCTTGTCTTAGAACTTTGATTATTCTTAAGAAAACAGTCCTACAGACCTGCTTGTATTAATTCTGCTGCACAAATCTTCAACTTGGATTTTTTTTTTTTACTGCTTTTCTGTGTTATGTTTACTTTTACTGCATGCTAAATCTTGCAACCACACTGTCATTAAGTAAATAATAATATATAGTAATTTAATATGAAAATACAAGCAAATTTTCTGTGTAAATATTGCTGAAAATATTGCTAAAAATATTCTTGAATTTTCCATCAATAATATTTACATATTTTAAGTTTTAGATTCCAAATTATTTTTATTCAGTGTTTTAAAGTAATTTTCCATTGTTTTATAATAAACAGGAGTTATGAGAACTCTGTGGCCAATTAAAATCTACTTTATTATGACATAATTTATGTGATTTTTGTGTGTGTTTGATGGTAATGTTTTTCTCTATCCATCTCCTTGGAATCTTTAAAAATTTTCTACTTATTCTTGGGATTCTGATTCAGGTCATATTTTGTTTATCTTAATTGTTTTACAAAGTTGTGAAGAGAGAGTAATGCCAATATTCTTTCAAAATAAAGATGCATGTTGGATTTTAAGATATTTTGCTCTATAATGTGAAATTTCTTTTCATATTTTTAAAATCTTCTAGAGCTTCCATTAGGATCTTTTGGCAATCTGTTTTGTTTGTGTTCAAACTCCAAGTATGTGTTCTTAGTCTGTTCAGGTTGCTACAACAAAATAACACCACCAACATGTTAAATAACAGATATTATTTATAGTTTTAGAGGATAAAAATTGAAGTTTAAGGTGACATGGTCATGTTCTGGTAACGGACTTCTTCCTGGTTCATAGCTGGTTTTTTCTGTTGTTGTTGTTTATTTGTTTGTTTTTTTTGCTCTTTTCTCACACAATTGTTTTTCAGTTACTCAGTCACATCCAACTCTTTGTGACCCCATGGACTGCAACACACAAGGCTTCCTTATCTTCACTATTTCCCAGTGTTTGTTCAAACTCATTTCCATTGAGTTGATGATGCCATCCAATCATCTCATCCTCTCCCATTTCCTTCTCCTATTGCTCTCAATCTTTCCCAGCATCAGGGTCTTTTCCAAAGAGTCAGTTATTTGCATCAGGTGGCCAAAGTACTGGAACTTCAGCTTCATCACCAGTCTTTCCAATGGATATTCAGGGTTGATTTCTTTAAGATTGACTGGTCTGATCTCCTTGCTGTCCAAAAGGCTCTCAAGAGTCTTCTCCATCACCACAATTTGAAACCACCAGTTCTTTGGTGTTCAGATTTCTTTATGGTCAAACTCTCACATCCACACATGACTACTGGAAACACCATAGCTTTGACTAGAAGGACATATGACTAGAAGGACATTTGTTGGCAAAGTGATATCTCTGGTTTTTAATATGTTGTCTAGGTTTGTCATAGTTTTTCTTCAAAAGGAGCAAGTCTTTTAATTTTGTGGATGCTGTCACTGCAATCATTTTGGAGCCCAAGGAAATAATCTGTCACTGTTTCCATTGTTTTTCCATCTATTTGCCATGAAATGATGAGACTGAATGCCATAATCTGTTTTTTGAATACTGAGTTTTAAGTCAGCTTTTTCACTCTCCTCTTTCACATTCATCTAGAAGCTCTTCAGTTCCTCTTTACTTTTTGCCATAAGAGTGGTGTCTGAGGTTGGTGTCTGCACATCTGAAGTTGTTGATATTTCTCCTGATAACTTTGATTTCAGCTTGTGCTTCACCTAGCCTTGAATTTCACCTGATGTCCTCTGCATAGAAGTTGAATAAGCAAGGTGACAATATAAAGCCTTGGTGGTCTCTTTGCCCAGTTTTGAACCAGTCCATTGTTTCATGTCCAATCTTAACTGCTGCTACTTGACCTGCATAGAGATTTCTCAGGAGGCAGGTAAGGTTGTCTGGTATTCATATTCTTTAAGAATTTTCCAGTTTGTTCTCTATTTGCCATGAAGTGATGGGGCTGGATGCCATAATATTTGGTTTAGGGTAGGAGGCAGGAATTTATTCTTTTTCTACAAAGCCTCCGAATGTCAAATTGTATTAAGCTTTACTGTGGGCTACCTGTCTCCACAATGAGCCATTAACTCTCCTGAGATGATTACTTTCTGTGATGAAGATCTTCTGATATTTTACTTTGTAAAGTGATTTGTAAACATAACAATACCATAAACTAGGAGACATTTGGGAAACTTTTGGACATGTCTATGTTCTAGCACATTTTTTCCAAATATTAATATATGGAAATATTGCTTTATGATAAATCATTTTTGTCATTTCTTTCCTGTATTAGTTATGATTTTACATTTATGCTCAAAAATGTGTTGGGGGATTATGTCATCTATGCCTTTCATTTCACAGAGTCATTCTAACTTGATCTGATATAGCTGATATAATTGAGGACTGATGGCTGCAGATTCTCCCACTCTGTTCTCTCCATTAATATATTTATGCAATGCTTCACCGAGACGTTCCCTCCCTAACTTTACTTTAGCCTGAAGTTATTGTATTTGGCCCATTTTTATCTCAGTTTGAGTTCAGGAGGTGTGGCAAGTGATTCAAGATCACAGAAAGAGAAAACTGTAATTCAGAAAGATACATGCACCCCAGTGTTTTGTAGCAGCACCATTTACAATAGCCAAGACATAGAAGCCGCCTAGATGTCATTTACAGATGAATGGATAAAGATGTGGCACATATATATAATGGAATATTAGTCATGGAAAAGAACAAAATAATGTCATTTGCAGCAACATGGATGAACCTAGAGATTATAGTAAGTAAAGCAAGTCAGAAAGAGAAAGACGAATGTCATATGATATCACATACATGGAATCTAAAATATCATGCAAATGAATGTACTTACAAAACATAAATGGACTCACTCACAAACATAGAAAATGAATGCATGGGCACCAGAAGGGATGTGGAGGGATAAATTAGGAGTTTAGGATTAACAAATACACACTACTATAGATAAAATAGCTAACAAGGACCTACCATACAACAGAAGGAACTATACTCAACATTTTGTAATAATCAATAAGAGAAAAGAATCTGAAAAAGAATACATATGTATATATTTACAATTTATATATACATAATAATGAATCACTTTCCTCTATACCTGAAAACGAACACATTGTAAATAAATTCTACTTCAATAAAAAATTAATTAAATATTTTCAAAGAATTGAAAAATAAAATATATCTGCAAAAAAGTGATGGCACAATGAGAATGGTGAAGTAAGAAGAGTTGAATAGAGGGTCTTTCTGCACAAGGTAAAATATTTCAACAAGGGAGATACAATACCCCAGGAGCAAGGTTAGGTAGTCATAACACCTGATTCTTATGCATGAACTCCTGACCTATGATGGGTGGGCTAGACTGAAGTGTTCAAGCTGATTTTTGTTGTTTTTTCCCATATATATGATGCTTGGTGGCTATATTAGTTTCCTAGCTCTGTTGTAACAAAGGACTACAAACAGGGAAGCTTAAAATAACAGAAATGTATTTAAAGAAGGCTAGGAGTCTGAAGTCAAGGTGTTGACAGGGCCATACTTTCTTTGAAATATGTAGAGGAGAATCCTTCTTTGCCTCTTACAGGTTCTGGTGCTTGCTGTCAATCATTTGCCTTCTTGGTTTGCCGATACATTATTCCAATCTCTGCCTCCTTTGTTGCTTGAATGCATGGATGTTTCCTCCTGTTTCTTCATATCACATTGTCTTCTTATAAGGATAGCAGTCATATTGGAATAAGGGCCTACCTACTCCAGTAAGATCTTAACTATTTACATCTGCTTCTGCTGCTAAGTCACTTCAGTTGTGTCCGACTCTGTGCAACCTCATAGATGGCAGCCCACCAGGCTCCCCTGTCCCTGGGATTCTCCAGGCAAGAACACTGGAGTGGGTTGCCATTTCCTTCTCCAATGCATGAAAGTGAAAAGTGAAAGTGAAGTCGCTCAGTTGTATCCTACTCTTAGCGACCCATGGACTGCAGCCTACTACACTGGTCCTATTTTCATGTAAGCTTGCATTCTGAGATGCTTAGAGTTAGAATTTCAACATATTTCTTTGGAGGAAGGACTCAATTTAATTCATAACTATGAGGATTGTTGGAAGCATGGGCTTAGTTTGGACTGTTTACATTTTCAGCACTCTCAGTGTGGCCAGACTTCTTACATCTGAGCTGGATTCCTCCAGAGTAAGTGTTCTAAGAGACAGGAGGTGGAAAATGCCAGGCTTTCAAAGTCTAAGTTCAGACTGGTGCTATATTTCACCCAGAGTCTATTGATCAAAGTTGTTAATTTCTCCAACTGATTCAAAGGAAAGGCAATTTCTAGTCAAAGGCATAAGTGAAAAGTAATTTAAAGTCATCTTATTTTACTACAGACCTCAGTTAATCTAATCCAAATTTTCATTCCTGGGTCCAAGATCACAGCGGTCTTATTCTTAATGGACTACCACAGATTACATAGACCAGTATTACTGAGCAAGGGAATGCTAAGAAGTGCTGATGGGAAGCCTCTAGAAACTTCAGAGATAGAACTTCTTATTCTATGAGGCATCAATTCAAATTACTCTTTATAAGTGGAATCAAGCAACCGATTGATGAGTCAACTCTTCTGACCACTGGGCAAGGTGAGTGAAGAATTCAGAATAATTTTGTGCCGTGTTAGCTCTAAATCAATGCAGTCTTCACTGTGTTCTCTGGTATAATCATCCCCTGCTTTGATTCTAGGCCATTGAAACCTAGTGATTCTAAGTTCACTCTAATGGCAAACGTAATATCCTTAAAGGAATCACTGGGCATGGTCATGAAAGTGGACACTACTTGCCTCTCCCTTGTTCTGTAAAAGAGTCATGTGGAAGATTCCAATCATATCAGTCAATGGTTAAGGGAAAATATATTCACATCCTATAGGAAATAACTCTAATCTCAAACACATTGCATCTCACCTGGCATGCTATTCCATTATTCCACCAAGTCAGTTACTTCTTGTTGATAGGCACATATTAATCTTTATAAATTCTGTATGGTTATACTTTGTCATAAAAATGAGTTTGTTGGTCAGAGGTACTATTATGTACAATATGAAACAAGCAAGGTAACAGAGTACAAGAAAATTGATATATAAAAATGTTCTTTGCCACTTGAATATATATTGCTTCTGATTACTTTTGGTGATATAAACGGAAAAGAATCCATTTACTAGCTTAAGATGTACATACCAGATGTCTGGGTTTATTGTGATTTGCTACTGCAAATATACCCCATATGGAACTATGATTGGAATCAGAGTCAATTCCAGATTTATGATATAATAATACACAGTTATTTTCCACAACCTGTTTGACTTTTGTACAGGCAAAAGGTGAAGAGATATGAAGTAAAACTTGTTAATCCTGCATTTTTAAAATCATTGATTTTTGCATTAATTTCTGAACTCCCCTCAGAAATCTCTCAGGGATACTGTAGTGCTTCCCCCGCTTCCACCCTTTTGAATATAAGGGGATATAGATGAGAAGATTTCAATGAACATTAATTTGAGTAAACTTGGGGAGATAGTGAAGGACAGGAAAACCTGGTGTGTTGCAGGGCATGGGGTCACAAAAAGTCAGACTTGACTTAGTGGCTGAACAACAGCAACAGAGATGATAGGCACTTCCAAGGATTTACTATTTGGTTCTTCCTTTCAGAATATCACTCTATGGATCAGGGATCATTGTTGGAAATTTTACAGTTTTTAAATTAGACCATTTTTTTATTGTATGGGTTGGAACTAAAGAAACACTGTTAGTAGTAGTATGGGTCATGGCCCCCACTGAACCATCTGGGAAGCGGGCTCAGAACCACACTCCATAAATCATGAAACTTTGTGTGTGACTGGTGTTACAGTTTTCAGGAACTGGCATCAAAGATACTTTTTAACTGAGTGGAAATTCAAAATATTTCCCTTTTCTTAATAACTAGTCACTATATAAATCACTACAAGTCCTACTGTAAGACACTTGAAAAGACACGTTGTGGTTACATAACAGAGTCCTCCAAAGAAATTTTCTAGCCCCTCAGTCAAGAGGATGCAGGTACAAATTGACTTCAATTTGGCAATGGAATAAGAAAATATGAAATGCCTGTGTAGACAACTGAATCAATTCACCCCAACAGATCTAGAATATTTTTCTGTTTATGTATGTGACGTAGCACTTTAATATTCTACCCTATGATATATGGACTCCATGACAAATCATACACAAGAGTCTGTTAATAGTACCCTGCCCATCAATGTCTCTTATTAGTAACCAAGTTCACTCCTTTTATCCCCTCAGACACCCAGTGGTCACATTGACCAAACCAGCCAGAAGGTACAGAAATCAGCTTGATATAAAATAAAGAGATTTGTTTCTCAGGATAAATAATATTGAATAATGAAATACAAAAATGCAAAAAAAAAAAAAAAATCCAGCTCAGATGTAAGAATTATCTTGACAACTACATTTTCCATTTTAATTAAAACAACTTTTCAGTGATTATTTTATATTTTATTCACAATGCTTTGGCTATAGTAGAAAAGGTAAAATTATATCTTTTGTTTCATATTCTATACTGAGAAGTCGAATCAGGTAAAAATACATTTGTTTCATGCTCTATACTGAGAAGTATTATCAGATCTCTTTGATAGGAATGAATACCACAGAAAATACCAACATCATATTTAGATATCCTGTCCTGGATATGATTTTAAATTGCATAGGGGTAGCAAGATATTTTTTGACTCAACTCCTAGAGTTATGAAAATGAAAACAAAAATAAATAAATGGGACCTAATTAAACTTAAAACTTTTACACATCAAAGGAAACCATATGTGTTCATTTGTGTCCAATTCTTTACAGCCTCATGGACTAAAGCCCACCAGGCTCCTCTGCCCACGGAATTCTCCAGGCATGAATACTTGAGTGGAGTGCCATTTCCTACTCGAGGGGATCTTTCCAATCCAGAGAAACTGAGTCTCTTACATCTCCGGCATTGGCAGGTAGATTCTTTACCACTAGTGTCACCTGGGAAGCCCACAAGAAAACCATAGCTAAGATGAAAAAAAAAAACCTTCAGAATGGGAGAATACGTCTGCAAATGAAACCACTAACAAAGAATTAATCTCCAAAATATACACAAAGAAGGCAAACAGCTCATGCAGCTCAATACAAAAAAATTAAAATAAAAAAGGGGGCAGAAGTTGTAAATAGACATTTCTCCAAAGAATATATACAGATGACCAACAAACACATGAAAATATACTCAACATCACTAATTATTAGAGAAATGCAAATCAAAACTACAATGAGGTATCACCTCATACCTGTCAGAATGGCCATCATCAGAAAAATCTACAAAGAATAAATTCTAGAGATTGTGTGTAGAATAGGGAGGGAATCCTCCTACACTGTTAACGGGAATGTAAATTGATACAAAATTGACAAATTCTGTATCAATGTAAATTGATACAGAACAATATGGAGCTTCCTTTCAAAAAAAAAAAAAAATAACTAAACTAAACTAAAAATAGAATTACCAGCAATCCCACTCCTGGACATATACCCAGAAAAGAACATAGTTCAAAAAGTTACATGCACCCCAATGTGCATTCCAGCACTCTCAGAAGCCAAGACATGAAAAAAACCTAAATGTCCATCAACAAAAGAAAGGATAAAGATGTGGTAAATGTATACAATGGAATATTACTCAGCCAAACAATATATGAACAAAATTTTATCATTTACAGAGACATGGATCTACCTAGAGACTACCATACAGAGTGAACTAAGCCAGAATGAGAAAAATATCTTATATTAAGGCATATATATATGGAATATAGAAAAATAGTCTGGATAATATTATATGCAAATCAAAAACAGAGCCACAGATGTAGAGAATAAATGAACTGATACAAAGAGGGAAAGAAGGAATGAATTAAGAGCTTGGGATTGACTATGTATATATATATATATATATATATATATAAAACTGACATTAAATATAAAATAGATAATGAGAACCTACTGTTTAGCAGGAACTCTACTCAACACTTTGTGGTGACCAAAATGGCAAGGAAATCCAAAAGAGAGACAATATACGTAAACATATAGCTGATTCACTTTTCTGTATAGCAGAAACCCAACATTTTAGAGCAACTATACTCTAATAAAAATAAAAAAGATAAATTGCATAGAGGATAATTGAACTTGACTATGTGGGACATTTTCAAAATTGAATTTGAGAAGGAAATAAATGCATGGGAATGCATGTTTCTATGCATAAATGTGTATATATATATGAATAAGCAAAGGGTAAATGGAGATAGACATCTCTAATTTAATTGCTTTTTTAAAATTTAAATGTATGCAAAATGGAAACTGCTGACCTAATGATAAAAACATGGAAATATGGGCCTAAGCACTATATAGTGAAAGTCGCTCAGTCTTGTCCTACTCTTTGTGACCCCATGGAATATATAGTCCATGAAATTTTCTAGGCCAGAATATTGGAGTGGGCAGCTATTCGCTTCTCCAGGGGAAGTACTGTATGATTTCCACCATATTGAGATTACCAGTTGATGAAGTGAATGAAGCCACAATATAAATTGGGAAAATACAAAAGATGGAGATAATTTGTTTCTTTATTTTTCTCCCAAGTGCCTGCTTCCAGTAATCACTGTGGCCAAATGATCCCATGCAGTTGTCTGGAATAAATATTCATTCTAATTAAGTCTCCTATTCAACTGAGCTAAATATGAACATGTGCCACTTACATATAGAGAGCAACAAGTAATTTTTAGGAGGTAATTTAATCAATATTCCTAATTGCAATTGCTCAACATTATTTCCACTGTTCTAGGGAACTCACAAATATATTCTAGTCCTTCTAATAGATCTCCAAAGAGAAGTGACAGTTAATAAGACTTTGCCTCTGATTCTTAAATAAGTATTTTTAATCTTTGACTTGGTGCATTTTGTTAACTGCTACTTCTAATTAAAGTGAAAGATTATAGCACTTTAAGTTAATACTGAGTAATCAAAAAATGTATTTACAGAGAAACTAAGTTAGTCTCTACAGGACTGAGTTTCACAAAAAGCCTTTTTTCTTTTCTTAAATTACATTAATATATGCTATATTAGTTTCAACAATCTTCACAATAGGAACACAGATATAGCAGGAGGAAAAGTACTACTTCTGGCACTTTTGTATGTAGAGATTGATTTGTTTATCTCATTAGTAAAATCAACTGAGTGAAACTAAACTGGATGTGCCTGAAAGATTCTGTTGGTGCAATGCTCATGGACAGTACATATATGGCAGTGCAGTAGATGAAACAATTAAATATTTCACTTGTATGAGATTTTCTTAACGTGTCTTAAGAACTGTATATAGATCTAAACTGTATCATTCATTTGGGCCTCATGAAATCCTTCCTAAGTTGTAAAACGATAGTAAAATATATTATTGATTCTACCGGGAAACTAAAAAGACTGTATCTGTGAAATAAAAAGTAATATCTTCATTAAACAAAGTGTCGTAGGGAGATAAATCCTGAATCTTTACATATTTAGCAAATTTTAACAATTTTATCTACTTTTCAAATAGTATTAGGTAACAGAATTGCTATGTCTTCCATAATTAAATGGGATTTAATGTTTATATATATATAGTTTTTATATTGATGAAACTGCTATAAGTTACGATAAAGGTACTTATGTATTTATATACACATATGTTTACATGTTTATATTATACAGGTTGATATATGTGTATGTGTTTGCTTATAGTAATTTAATTAATAATTATATAATTAAAATTGCTTTTGTAACTTTTACATCTAGATAGGAATATCTTGTATTACAAAACTTCTAATGAATACAAGAAAAAACAAAACTAATACCCTGATTTTTAAGATTTCTATAGGGACCATCCTCAGAGATAACTATGAAATCAATTTGCCTAAAGTCCATAAGTGCTGTCCAGGGGGCAGGAGGTGGCATGGATGTGGGAGGGGCCAGGATATGATGTCTGTCACAGTTATAACTATTATCATTATTAAATATATACATATTATTTTTGAAATTGAATAATTAAATTCCAGCAAAGAAACACCAGTCATCCCTACTGACAGTAGGACAGGTGACAATGGATTCATGATTGTGAAACTTTGAGTATTTCTGACATAACTTAGAGACATGTTTTAAAAGGGGAGAAGATACTTAAAGACTTGGTAAGACAATAGTTATTGGATTTTAGATGAAATATTGGTTATGAGGTGATGATGAGTCACATAAGGGCTTAGGTGTATTCCAAAGCATGTATGTTGAAAATGCAGAACTAACAAAAAGGGGTCACATTTAGAAACTGTCATACACAATTTTATAAAAAATGCAGAGATTAACCACAGATTAAGAATAAAGTAGATGTCCACATATAAGTAAAGCCAAAGGAGAGAGATTCAAGGAGCGCTGAAATAATATAAACATTTCTAGAAAAATTTTAAAAATAGATATTACTTTTAGGAAGTGTCACATAAATTGGGGGAGATTTTGACTTTTTCCCTGTAAAATTATAATGGTTGTGGTTATAACTCAGTATCTTGTGTAGTTTTGTGGCTGAAGTGTAGAGGCAACAGATACATAGAATGAGGTACTAGAGAAAAGAAAGTCTACAGAAAGAGTCTAAAGAAAGAGTCTACCAAAATCTTGCTTTAGAGATAACCTGGGGATACGTGATGCAGAGAACACATAGGTAATGTGGAGAAAGTAACTGAATGTAAGGAAAGAGGATTGAAAATGTGATCCTTGTCCCAGAGCACTAGAAAGAAACAGAACATTAAGGAAGTTTACATACGAGAAATCAGATTGTTCCAACTGATAACTGAAACATCAATGGGAAATGTGCTATTAGGTTATTTTCAGAATATAAGATGAGCATTAGGAAATTCACATAACAACAAGATTTAAGAAACCGGGGTAGATATCAGGGTTTAGATCTGAGGGCTCAGCATCTAGCAAAGACACAATCCTGAAAAACTAATATTGTACACTAAATAATACGTATACAAATAGACATCTAGTTACATAATGTCAACTATAGAACACACATCCAAACATAAATAAATAAATAAATAACCCTGTTTGTTAGAACGAAGTTGCCAGAACAAAACTGAAGGGTAAGATTTTGCTTTTTCCAACCCCAATTCTTCCTGTCTATAATCTATTTCCCCCAACATCAAAGTCTCACTGTCTGAAAACAGGATTAGGATAGGCTGAGCCTGGAGGCCCACAGGGAATGCCTTAGGATGAATACGAGGGTAGCATCAGGTCTTCTATCAAGTTACAGAGCATGAACTTGAAGTGAGCCAGCTTTTAAAAGTTCTCTTTATTCTTGTTATTTGTTTGTAACTTGAGATCTGGGTTGGGAGGCCAGATGCATGTTTATTTACTTACTTTGGAATTAATTACTTCATTTTAATTGGAGGATAATCACTTTACAATATTGTGGTGGGTTTTGCCATACATTGACATGAATCAGCCATAGGTACACATGTGTCCTCTCATCCTGAAACCCTCAACTCCCTCCCCACTGCATCCCTCTGGATTGTCCCAGTGCACCAGCTTTGAGTGCATTGCTTCATGCATCGAACTTGCACTGATCATCTATTTTATACATGGTAATATACATGTTTCACTGTTAGCCTCTCAAATCATCCTTCCCTCACCTTCTCCTACAGAGTTCAAAAGTCTGTTCTTTACATCTGTGTCTCTTTTGCTGTCATGCATATAGGGTCATCACTAACATCTTTCTAAGTTCCATATATGTACATTAATATACAGTATTGGTGTTTCTCTTTCTGACTTAATTCATTCTGTATAATAGGCTCCAGTTTCATTGACCTCATTAGAACTGACTCAAACGCATTCTTCTTCTTTTTTTTTTTTTTAACAGCTGAGTAATGTCCCGTTGTGTATACATACCACAACTTTCTTACCTGTTCGTCTGCTGATGGACATCTAAGTTGCTTCCATGTCCTAGCTGTTGTAAACAGTGCTTCAGTGAACACTGGAGTACATGTGTCTGTTTCAATTCTGGTTTCCTCTGTGTGTATGCCCAGCAGTGGGATTGTTGGGTCATCAGTTCAGTACAGTTCAGTCACTCAGTCATGTCTGACTCTTTGCGACCCCGTGAACCACAGCACACCAGGCCTCCCTGTCCATTGCCGGAGTCCAGCTCCAGCAGCCAGGGATTCAACCTGAAGGGGTGGGTGGTGTCAGCGAGAAACCGAGGGAGCCTCTCATTTTTCCTGGACTGCCTGTTTATTTCAAGCTTATGATTCTCTTTTATACTTTTACAACAGCATTAGGTCAGAGGTTTGATATTTTTAGTTCCCATTGACCCAGATTTGTTTTTCTCCAAAAATAATTGTTGCCCCTCAAAAGGAATTCCTTCCTCAGCGATTCTCTTATCTACTTTTTCTCATGTGTCCTTGTGAATACACTGTAACTCATGCTAATATCTGGGCTGCATACCACATTCCTCAGTTTAATTCTTATCTTTCTAAGTTCTGTTTACCCCTAGTGTCCTAAGCTCACTATTTCTTAGAAAGGGCTTGTAGCTAATAATATCTCTAAAGTCCCTAATTTCTATAAGCTATAGTAGAATATTGTAATTATAGCAATACTTAAATCTTTAGCTTCTAACTATTTTAATTATTCCTAAGCCCTAAATTCAGCAAATTCCTTTGCCATAAACACTTTTCTCACAAATGGGCTTCAGATAGCAATCCCTCCCACGGCCTCAAGCTGCAGCCTGTGTGCTCACCCTGGAATGCTTTTTTGTAAAAGTCCTTGAACAGACATCATTGATTAACTTTATGAATTATTCTTTGAGCACAGCTGCAGAAAGCTTTATGCCTTCTCATGCTCCTCTGAAAAACAATAAGTACCTTAATATTCTCTTCAGTCAACTCAGCTGAGGAAAGGAAAAGACAAGTCAGAATCACAAAGTCTAACTCCCTCATTCCGGGTCTGTGCCTACGGAACAAAGGGAGGGGGTTTAGGGCCGTGCCTCTATTTTGTCAGTAAAGCCTAATGCGGCTCCTGACAGTCCATCACCAACTCCTGGAGTTCACCCAAACCCATGTCCATTGAGTTGGTAATGCTATCCAATCATCTCATCCTCTGTCATCCCCTTCTCCTCCTGCCCGCACTCTTTCCCAGCATCAGGGTCTTTTCAAATGAGTCAGCTCTTTGCATCAGGTGGCCAACGTATTGGAGTTTCAGCTTCACCATCAGTCCTTCCAATGAATATTCAGGACTGACTTCCTTTAGGATGGACTGGTTGGATCTCCCTGCAGTCCAAGGGATTCTCAAGAGTCTTCTCCAACACCACAGTTCAAAAGCATCAATTCTTCAGCACTCAGCTTTCTTTATAGTTCAACTCTCACATTCATGCATGACGACTGGAAAAACCATAGCCTTGACTAGATGGACTTTTATTGACAAAGTTATGTCTCTGCTTTTCTATATGCTATCTAGGTTGGTCATAACTTTCCTTCCCAGGAGTAAGTGTCTTTTAATTTCATGGCTGCAATCACCATCTGCAGTGACTTTGGAGGCCAGAAAAATAAAGTCAGCCACTGTTTCCAATGTTTCCCCATCTATTTGTCATGAAGTGATGGGACTGGATGTCATGATCTTAGTTTTCTGAATGTTCAGCTTTAAGCCAACTTTTTCACTCTCCTCTTTCACCTTCACCAAGAGGCTCTTTAGTTCTTCTTTCTGCCATAAGTGTGGTGTCATCTGCATATCTGAGGTTATTGATATTTCTCCCAGCAATGTTGATTCTTGCCTGTGTTTTCTCCAGCCCAGCCTTCCTCATGACATACTCTGTATATAAGTTAAATAAGCAGGGTGACAATGTACAGTCTTGACATACTTTTTTTCCTATTTGGAACCAATCTGTCTTTCCATGTCCAGTTCTAACTGTTGCTTCCTGACCTGCATATGGTAGTTCTATTTCCAGATTTTTAAGGAATCTCCACACTGCTCTCCATAGTAGCTATAACAGATTGCAATCCTACCAACAGGGTATGTTTAAAGAGCTAAGGTAGGGAGGTTCCTTTGTCCAGTAGCTAAAACTCCACACTCTTGCTGGGGACCCGATTTGATCCCTGGTCAGGAAGCTAGATCCTACATACTTCAAGTAAAAATTCTCACATGACACAACTAAGAAACAATACAGCCAAATAAATAAATATTTTATAAAATAATAATAAACACTTAAGGGAGGGTATTTCTGGAAGAATGCAATAGTCCTAGTAACAGTTTTAGGTTTTTCTGATTATCACATTAAAATAGGCAAACAATTAGGTAGCAAAATCAAAACCTCCTGGACAGCATCTATAATAACCATTAATATCCAGGAGACCAGCATAATATTCATGTTGGTTTGGTGAAAGCAGACAGAAATGATGAGAATTGTTCTTATTCAGCCACTATGTCTGACTGTTTCTGATCCCATCGACTGCAGCACATTGGGTTTCCCTGTCCTTCGCTATCTCCTGGAGTTTGTTCAAACTCATGTCCATTGAGTCAGTGTTGCCATTCAGCTCTTTTATCTTCTGTCGCCCCTTCTCTTGCTTTCAATCTTTCCTAGCATCAGGGCCTTTTCCAATGAGTTGGCTCTTCACATCAGGTGGCCAAAGTATTGGAGCTTCAGCATCTGTCCTTCCAATGAATATATAGGGTTGATTTCCTGTAGGAGTGACTGGTAGAATAGGCAAACAATAAAATAGCTTAAAGATAATCACAGGAAGGCACTATGGTCTCAAGGAAAATAGTCTGAAATCAGAACGCACTTCGCCTGCTCTGATAGTAGAGTTTAGTGCACTTGCAGTGAGAACTCATGAGCTGGAATAGTCTAGCTATCATGAACTTCCAGGGCTCAGACCTCCTATCTGCCAGTGGGCCTCAGAGAAAAAAAGGAAAACTCTTGTGAGTGGAAATAAAATTGTGTCCCATAGAGGAAATAGAGTCAATTTTTAAAAATAGTCCAGATAAAAGTGATAAAGAGATGCTTTCACATCTCAGAAAGAAATTTACCTAAGAATGACTGACTAAATTCATTTGAGAATGAGAAACCTAAGAGCATCAAGGTCAAATCCATTTGAAAAATTATCAAAATAAAACAAGAATAGAAAACACCTCTACAAAGAACTTGTGTTTGAAAAACATACTAAAAAAGGGGATTAATTTTGAAATAAAATATTAAATTACTCAAAATATACCAAAGCTTTCTCAGAATTGTATCCTGTCAATTACATACTTTTATTTTGATTAAATGAATGAGATAAAACTCAATATGATAAGTGAATAGTTTAAACATTTCTTTATATCTCATTTAAAAAAATACTGATAATTCATGGGGAAGACTTAATCTGCTAATCTCATTTTGTCTGGCTGTCTTTTTCATCAGTAGCTAAGAGTATGGAGATATGGAGTTAAATTTCCCTAGTACAGTGAGAATAGTAGATGCTTCTTTTTTTGTGTCTGATGCTAATTTTAACTTTGTATATGACACAGAGACATGACAACCTTATAGTATGTTCAAACAACATTTAAATTATTTGTTATATTACAGAAGTACAAAAGTAGTTAAATGCCCCAAAGTTAAGAATCAAGAAGGAAAATGAACAGGAAATTATTTCACTTTTTTTTAAATTACACAAGCAGCATTTCTATATGAGCCTGAAGTATTACTGCATATTAGCAAGTGACATCTCATCTTTAAAGAGGAAGATTTGCACTAAGCTAGAAATCTTTTTCTTGTAATAAAACCTGCAATTGCTTAAATAAGTTACAAAATGCAATTCTAAGCCTTACATGGTATCAGACCATTGTGCTGGCTTGAAAATATTTGTCATAATCTTAGGTTTTGGAAGTAGAATTTATATGATGATCTCTATCACATTTAAGAATATTGTATCTTTTGTTCTCAAAATTAAGTATTTTTTAATTGCATTGTCACTGTATTTTCTCACCAATAAAATAAAGCTCTTCACTTTTATGAGGATTTTCCCTCTCTCAATAGTAAGTACTTTGTATACCTCTTAAGATAATAAACAAATATGCATCATTTTCTCTATCTTTGAAACATTTTATTTTTTTTTTTTTTTTTTTTTTTTTTTATTATTATTTTTTTTTAATTTTAAAATCTTTAATTCTTACATGTGTTCCCAAACATGAACCCCCCTCCCACCTCCCTCCCCATAACATCTCTGTGGGTCATCCCCATGCACCAGCCCCAAGCATGCTGTATCCTGCGTCAGACATAGACTAGCGATTCAATTCTTACATGATAGTATACATGATAGAATGCCATTCTCCCATATCATCCCACCCTCTCCCTCTCCCTCTGAGTCCAAAAGTCCGTTATAGACAGCTGCGTCTTTTTCCTGTCTTGCATCCAGGGTCGTCATTGCCATCTTTCTAAATTCCGTATATATGTGTTAGTATACTGTATTGGTGTTTTTCTTTCTGGCTTACTTCACTCTGTATAATCGGCTCCAGTTTCGTCCATCTCATCAGAACTGATTCAAATGAATTCTTTTTAACGGCTGAGTAATACTCCATTGTGTATATGTACCACAGCTTTCTTAGCCATTCATCTGCTGATGGACATCTAGGTTGTTTCCATGTCCTGGCTATTATAAACAGTGCTGCGATGAACATTGGGGTACATGTGTCTCTTTCAATTCTGGTTTCCTCGGTGTGTATGCCCAGCAGTGGGATTGCTGGGTCATAAGGGAGTTCTATTTGCAATTTTTTAAGGAATCTCCACACTGTTCTCCATAGTGGCTGTACTAGTTTGCATTCCCACCAACAGTGTAGGAGGGTTCCCTTTTCTCCACACCCTCTCCAGCATTTATTGCTTGCAGATTTTTGGATCGCAGCCATTCTGACTGGTGTGAAGTGGTACCTCATTGTGGTTTTGATTTGCATTTCTCTGATAATGAGTGATGTTGAGCATCTTTTCATGTGTTTGTTAGCCATCCGTATGTCTTCTTTGGAGAAATGTCTATTTAGTTCTTTGGCCCATTTTTTGATTGGGTCGTTTATTTTTCTGGAATTGAGCTGCATAAGTTGCTTGTATATTTTTGAGATTAGTTGTTTGTCAGTTGCTTCATTTGCTATTATTTTCTCCCATTCAGAAGGCTGTCTTTTCACCTTGCTGATATTTTCCTTTGTTGTGCAGAAGCTTTTAATTTTAATTAGATCCCATTTGTTTATTTTTGCTTTTATTTCCAGAATTCTGGGGGGTGGATCATAGAGGATCCTGCTGTGATTTATGTCTGAGAGTGTTTTGCCTATGTTCTCCTCTAGGAGTTTTATAGTTTCTGGTCTTACATTTAGATCTTTAATCCATTTTGAGTTTATTTTTGTGTGTGGTGTTAGAAAGTGATCTAGTTTCATTCTTTTACAAGTGGTTGACCAGTTTTCCCAGCACCACTTGTTAAAGAACGCCCCAACCAAAAGGCAAAGACTGGCCGAATGGATACAAAAACAAGACCCCTCTATATGCTGCTTACAAGAGACCCACTTCAAAACAAGGGACACATACAGACTGAAAGTGAAGGGCTGGAAAAAGATATACCACGCAAATAGAGACCAAAAGAAAGCAGGAGTGGCAATACTCATATCCGATAAAATAGACTTTAAAACAAAGGCTGTGAAAAGAGACAAAGAAGGCCACTACATAATGATCAAAGGATCAATCCAAGAAGAAGATATAACAATTATAAATATATATGCACCCAACATAGGAGCACCGCAATATGTAAGACAAATGCTAACAAGTATGAAAGGGGAAATCAACAATAACACAATAATAGTGGGAGACTTTAATACCCCACTCACACCTATGGACAGATCAACTAAACAGAAAATTAACAAAGAAACGCAAACTTTAAATGATACATTAGATCAATTAGACCTAATTGATATCTATAGGACATTTCACCCCAAAACAATGAATTTCACCTTTTTCTCAAGTGCTCATGGAACCTTCTCCAGGATAGATCACATCCTGGGCCATAAATCTAAACTTGATAAATTCAAAACAATCGAAATCATTCCAAGCATCTTTTCTGACCATAATGCATTAAGATTAGATCTCAATTACAGGAGAAAAAATACTAAAAAGTCCAACATATGGAGGTTGAACAACACACTTCTGAATAACCAACAATTCATAGAAGAAATCAAAAAAGAAATCAAAATATGCATAGAAACTAATGAAAATGAAAACACAACAACCCAAAACCTGTGGGACACTATAAAAGCAGTGCTAAGAGGAAAGTTCATAGCAATACAGGCATACCTCAAGAAACAAGAAAAAAGTCAAATAAATAACCTAACTCTACAACTAAAGCAACTAGAAAAGGAAGAATTGGAGAACCCCAGAGTTAGTAGAAGGAAAGAAATCTTAAAAATTAGGGCAGAAATAAATGCAAAAGAAACAAAAGAGACCATAGCAAAAATCAACAAAGCCAAAAGCTGGTTCTTTGAAAGGATAAATAAAATTGACAAACCATTAGCCAGACTCATCAAGAAGCAAAGAGAGAAAAATCAAATCAATAAAATTAGAAATGAAAATGGAGAGATCACAACAGACAACACAGAAATACAAAGGATCATAAGAGACTACTATCAGCAGTTGTATGCCAATAAAATGGACAACATGGAAGAAATGGACAAATTCTTAGAAAAGTACAATTTTCCAAAACTGAACCAGGAAGAAATAGAAAATCTTAACAGACCCATCACAAGCACGGAAATTGAAACTGTAATCAGAAATCTTCCAGGAAACAAAAGCCCAGGTCCAGACGGCTTCACAGCTGAATTCTACCAAAAATTTCGAGAAGAGCTAACACCTATCCTACTCAAACTCTTCCAGAAAATTGCAGAGGAAGGTAAACTTCCAAACTCATTCTATGAGGCCACCATCACTCTAATACCAAAACCTGACAAAGATGTCACAAAAAAAGAAAACTACAGGCCAATATCACTGATGAACATAGATGCAAAAATCCTCAACAAAATTCTAGCAATCAGAATCCAACAACACATTAAAAAGATCATACACCATGACCAAGTGGGCTTTATCCCAGGGATGCAAGGATTCTTCAATATCCGCAAATCAATCAATGTAATTCACCACATTAACAAACTGAAAAATAAAAACCATATGATTATCTCAATAGATGCAGAGAAGGCCTTTGACAAAATTCAACATCCATTTATGATTAAAACTCTCCAGAAAGCAGGAATAGAAGGAACATACCTCAACATAATAAAAGCTATATATGACAAACCCACAGCAAACATTATCCTCAATGGTGAAAAATTGAAAGCATTTCCCCTAAAGTCAGGAACAAGACAAGGGTGTCCACTTTCACCGCTACTATTCAACATAGTTCTGGGAAGTTTTGGCCACAGCAATCAGAGCAGAAAAAGAAATAAAAGGAATCCAAATTGGAAAAGAAGAAGTAAAACTCTCACTGTTTGCAGATGACATGATCCTCTACATAGAAAACCCTAAAGACTCCACCAGAAAATTACTAGAGCTCATCAATGAATATAGTAAAGTTGCAGGATATAAAATCAACACACAGAAATCCCTTGCATTCCTATACACCAATAATGAGAAAGTAGAAAAAGCAATTAAGGAAACAATTCCATTCACCATTGCAACGAAAAGAATAAAATACTTAGGAATATATCTACCCAAAGAAACTAAAGACCTATATACAGAAAACTATAAAACACTGATGAAAGAAATCAAAGAGGACACTAATAGATGGAGAAATATACCATGTTCATGGATCGGAAGAATCAATATAGTGAAAATGAGTATACTACCCAAAGCAATTTACAAATTCAATGCAATCCCTATCAAGCTACCAGCCATATTTTTCACAGAACTAGAACAAATAATTTCAAGATTTGTATGGAAACATTTTAATGACAAAGTTAGCAGAAATCATATATATAATTTCATATGTGTATAATTACATATATATGTATATGTATGTATGCCATGACTACAATTGCAAAGCTTATTTTGACTTTAATTTTGTGTGATTTAAGAATGACTTCATAAAGATAATTCACCTAAACACACAGGAATGCACTGGGATATCTGAATCACTAAAATGGATTAGGATTATTTATCATGTGAATATAGCAATATCCCTAAAAGAGTGGGACATAGTTTAAATAGTTTTCCATGCTTCCAAAATTCTCCAGAGTGGTTGCAGAAAGTGTATCTTTGAAGAATAGAGAAATATACCTTGTCTCATAGAATGACAAAGGAAAGAAAAATCACTGCCTAGCCTGCTGATTTTCTCATTCTGGCTCTGGAGTAAACAACCACAGGAACAAAGAAATTGCATGGTTTGACAATTTAGCAGGGCTGATTCATCAATAAACACCTTGACAAAAGTATAAATGCAGATTTTTTAACTCAGTCATAGGCAGTGATTTTCTTCCCTTCAGAAAATCTGAGATATCAAAGAAAGCAGCATCTGTCTCCTTTTAGAAAACACTGCTGTGATCGTCTCTCTCAATGAACCCACAGGACAAAAATATTCTGAAAAGCATTTGGTTAAAACTAATGCAAACATATTTTGTAAAGTTTTTGGAAAATAGGTAAATTATCTAAATGACATAGGAGATGGTTAAATCATTACTTTTGCCAAATAATGTATATTCATATTTCTAAGTATGTTCAAGATATAAATTCATGATAGTTTTGTCCTTTCTGAGTATTCTCTTCATGTTAACTTTGACAATATACTTCATGATAACTTTTGGTTACATTAGTGCTAACCAAATGCTTTTTGGAATATGTTTGTCCTGTGAGTTCATTTGGAAAGAAAATCATAGCAGTGTTTTCCAATCTGCTTTTTCATTTGTCTTTTCTTTTCAATTCTCTTGTAGATTCTCCTGAACCAATCACTCATCATGTCTAAACTGTTGAGAATTTCATTGTGACTTCAACGCATATACTTTCTCATTTGCAATCCATATATTTCAATAAAAATTATCGGTTATATACAATTTGGGTATAAATCCTCATTTACAGGTTCACACCTCTTGCCCAGGCACAATTACTAATAGTGCCATATTTCATTTGGAAAGTATCCCAGTTTTATGGGCAAATTATATGGTCAACCTCATTCAAAATCAAGTATATCCCAGACTAAATTTCTGAAATTCCACCATGTTTTTTCCAAGTGCAAAATCTGCAATTATATTCAATAGTTTGAATGGGTTTTTCTTTTGTATACTGCATTATATATAAGAGAGATATTTAAATCATTCTGATTTTAAAGTATCTTCCCATTCTCTAGTATTTGTTCGTGGTAATGCAATAAAACTAGACTAAGCTTCCACATATCTAAAGGACTATTTATTCACTAGACAATCCTTAAATCTTTCCTCACTTATAGCTTTGATTCTCTGAAGCAGACATACAAACATGTGGTTGTCAGGAACTCATCTGAAATCTTTATACCACTTTCCACCATGATAGTGATTTTATTTAAGCCTGTGCCACTATGACGCTTATATCTGTGCTTCTGATTTCTTTTAGAGTATTTATTTTCTCTTAAATTTTATTTAGACAAAAATTTTTAAATATAAGAAATGAGTCACCGGTCCAGGTTCGATGCAGGATACAGGATGCTTGGGGCTGGTGCACTGGGATGACCCAGAGGGATGGTACAGGGAGGGAGATGGGAGGGGGGTTCAGGATGGGGAACACGTGTACACCCATGGCGGATTCATGTTGATGTATGGCAAAACCAATACAATATTGTAAAGTAAAAAAAAAAAAGAAAAAAAAGAAAAGAAAAGAAAAGAGGATGCCAAATAGAAATAACCATATTCCTATCATCCAGAATTGAAAAGCTTAATAATACTTGTTTCCTTCAAGTAACTATTTAAGTCAATAAGGTAAAATATAATAGAAACATTTGAAGTAAACTTTGACCAATTTTTAATTATTTTTACTTCACTTCATCCTCAAATGATCTTTAATCTTTTTCTCAAAAAAAAAAAAAAAAAAAACTAAAATAAATCTGGGGTATAAGCTCATTTTTAATATATGTGTATCTAGATAGAATATATAACATTATGCAACTGGGATTTTTTAAGATTTTTTTTTAATGAGGACATTTTTAAACTCCATTTGAATTTGTTACAATATTGCTTCTGTTTTATGTTTTGGTTTCTTGGCCACGAGACATGTGGGATCCTAGCTTCTCAACCAGGGGTCGAATCTGCACCCCCTACATTGGAAGATGAACTGAGCTTTTATGACTCTCCAAAATACAGTTGAGGAAATGTGCCCTTTTTACTCACAATGTAGTTTTGAGCTGTATCTTTAGTTGATGGATGCTGGAGCTGGCTAGTGTTGGCTTGAAAAAGCTCATTGATTCATTTTCACATTAGTAGCCTGAAATCAGCCACAGCTTATTTACAACGTGGTAATGGCAAAACACTATGAACCAGGACTTTATTTTTTTATGAACTGGTTATATTTCTCATGTATCTCATTTTTCATTTGACTATTATGCTTTTTATAAACTTGCTAAGTTCAATGAGCTGCTGCTTTATACATGGAATTGTTTCCTTTCTTTCATCTCTCTCTTTCTCTCCCTCTCTCATTTGGCATCATACATAATGTCACCTTGTATATCCTCCTGGAAACTTCAACAGGAAGTGAAACTGCTGAATTCCTGAGTGTGCTTCTTGGGTTTCAACCTGACTGCAGCTAAAGCAGCATAGGTACACTGGTTCTCATTTCTCCTCTCCTTGACAATCCTGACAGTTTTCAGCTTCCTCTATTCTGATAATCTTATGGGTGAAACAGTATATCATTTTTGTTCATTTCTATTTCTCTTATAAGTTTGATCTCTTCATTCAGTTATTTTAAATGTTTTTCTTCTGTTGCATGGAAGAAAACAACTTTCCTAGTATAATAATAGTTTCATTTTCTTTAAGCATATAAACCTTAGCTGTTCCCTTCCAGGATTAAAACAATTGCTTGCAATCAAGAAACATGCTCTTAGTTTAGCTTTGTTTTTCATCAAGAGATGGTGCTAGTACACGAATTTCATTTCTCTTATTCACTCTCTGTGTCACAGTGATTTATCCCTTCTCAGTCTACTCATTCATTCAATGAACATATAATGAGAACTTTTTATGTCAGGCACTATTTTAGATTCCACGGATTTAACTAAGAACGACAAAAAAAAAGAGAAAATAGACTGAATGAAGCTTCCAGTTTTGTAGTGGAAATCTATCTAGAAGTAAGACGTATCAGAAAAAATGCTTTGTATTATAAATAATGGTGAGGATTTTAAGAGGAACATAAAGTGGGAACAAAGTCACTAGGGAGGGCTATAATTTTAAGTTGAGTGGCCCAAGGAAGGTCTCACAACAAAGGTTACATTTGGGCAAAGCCTGGAAGGATATAAGTGAGCAAATCATACAACTGATTTAGTACCTGCTGATATAAGAATTAGAATTCTTGGAGAAGGAAACGGCAACCCACTCCAGTATCCTTGCCTGGAGAATCCCCAGGGACAGAGAAGCCTGGCAGGCTACAGTCCATAGGGTCACAAGAGTAGACACGACTTAATAACTAAACCACCACCACCACAATATAATATGATCAGCAAGTTCAAAGGCATTGTTTGCAAAATCTAGTAGAATTTTCAGCAGTGATAGTACAATAGCTCCCTTTTAAGATCAAAGGGAAAAATAAGTCATAAAAAACAAAATTACTTCAAAGAGACCAAAAACCTATCCCTATGGAGACTTATTCATCATTACTATGACATATTTAGAAAAAAAACCAAAAAACCCTTTGTGCCCAAGCCCACATTTCTACTTCATATTGCTTTACCAATAGATGATTCCTTTAGAAGGATGCAGTTATTATAATAAAACTAGTGTAAAATTAAAATATAATTTTAGTCCATGCTGGTTAAAGTCAAATGGAATATAAACTGTTATTCTTTCAGAAAGTATTACTATAGGCATTTTCACCCATGCCAACCAATCTGATTTGCCATTAATAGACATTTATTAGGGACATTTATATACAAATAAAAATATGAGAAATTAAACTCCCTAAACTGTTGTTACAATAAGGGAAGAGGAAAATTCCTTTCCCCCTGCATATCTCCATGTTCCTCTCATTTCTGACCACTTACTGAAGTTGCTCAGTCTTTTCTGACTCTTTGTGACAACATGGACTGTAGCCTGCAAGGCTCCTACATCCATAGGATTTTCCAGGCAAAGTACTGGAGTGGGTTGCCATTTACTTCTGCAGGAGATTTTCCTGACCCATTGATCAAACCCAGGTCTGCCACCTTGCAGGCAGACTCTACCATCTTAGCCACCAGGGAAGCACTTATTTAAATGTTTGGACCTTGTTTTTCCCAAATCTATGAGAATAATTGTCCAAAGGTAAGGATGTCAAGGAAATGAGTATTCTCTGCTCTGACCTTATACTCTTAAGACCCAGAAGTCAAACGTCCTTGCCCATAATTCTGTTCTGAATGTGTAACTTCATTTGATGAAAATGACCTTCCCCTAAGTGCACTAGTCATTGGGTCTGTGTCTGGAAACCCTAATTTGTACTAGAGTTTTCTGGGTTCTTAGTGCTCTTTTTGCTGCTGCTTCTTTAGTTGTGTGGCTTCATTCTTACCAATAAAATGTGACAAAGGTCTGTCTAGTCAGAGCTATGATTTTTCCAGTAGTCATGTATGGATGTGAGAGTCGGACCATAAAGAAATCTGAACACCGAAGAATTGATGCTTTTGATCTGTGGTGTTGGAGAAGACTCTAGAGAGTCCCTTGGACTGCAAGGGGATCCAACCAGTACATCCTAAAGGAAATCAGTCCTGAATATTCATTGGAAGGCCTGATGCTGAAGCTGAAATTCCAGTACTTTGGCCACCTGATGTGAAGAACTGATTCATTTGAAAAGACCAAGATGCTTGGAAAAATTGAAGATGGGAGTAGAAGGGGACAACAGAGGATGAGCCAGTTGGATGGCATCACCGACTCTATAAACATGAGTTTGAATAAGCTCCAGGAGTTGGCAATGGACAGGAAGGCCTGGTGTACTGCTGTCCATTGGGTCACAAAGAGTTGGACACAACTGAGTGACTGAACTGAACTGACTGAACTGAAGGTACTCCTGCTGGTTGCATGGGGCTACCCTGATGGGTTAGTGGTGAAGAATCCACATGCTAGTTCAAGAGATGCTGATTCAATCCCTGGTTCAGGAAGATCCCCTGGAGAGGTAAAAGGCAACCCACTCCAGTATCCTTGCTTGGGAAATCCCATGAACAGAGGAGCCTGGTGGGCTACAGTCCAAGGGGTTGCAAGAGTCAGACACAAAATAGCAACTAAAAGACAACTGGTTGCTTGAGTTTTTACCTGCTGACCAGCCTTCACCTGTACTGTAATGCCCCCAGATAAACAAAATAACTACTAGCAAGAGTTCTACTGTCTGGTGTCTTACTTTCCAACAGATGGTCTTGACCCTAAACACATTATTTCCCCATACCCTGAGACTCATCTAATTTTCAGAACATGGAGCTATTTTTGCCCTCCTTAGATCATATACAAGATATTATACCATCAGTGGTACAAATGAGCTTATTTACAAACTAGAAATAGAGCCACAGATTTAGAAAACCAACACGGTTTCTAGAAGGGAAGTGGAGAGGGGGATAAATTGAGAGACTGGAATTGACATATACACACTACTAAATATAAGAGAGATAAATAATAAGGACCTACTGTATAGTACAGGGACATTTACTCAATACTCTGTAATAATCTACATGGAAGTGTGAAGTATCAGTCGTGCAGTTGTGCCCGACTCTGTGACCCCATGGACTGCAGCCCACCAGGCTCCTCTGCCCATGAGATTTTCCAAGCAAGGATATTGGACTGGGTTGCCATTTCCTTTTCCAGGGGATCTTCCCGAACCAGGGATCAAACCCATGTCTCCTGCACTACAGGCAGATTCTTCACCAACTAAAATCTACATGGAAAAATGAATCTAAAAAAGAGTGTATATATATATAGGTATGACTGATTCACTTCGCTGTACTACAGAAAATAACACATTGTAAATCGACTATACCCCAATAAAAATTTTTTAAACTATTATACTGTCATCCTATAAATAAGGCATATATAAATTTACAGGATATAGTAAACATTAAATATTATTCATAAGGTTTATTCTTATATTTACCTTTACAAATAAAAATATTATATTAGTTAATTGATAAGTCTGTTTTGAGTGTATACAGCACTGGTTGGTTCTATATGAGACTGTAGCCCATTTTCAATTGCAAATAATATAGTTTATGAAATAAAACATGTACACTAGAGATAATGAAAGAGCAACATAAATCAGTATACAATTTTGCAATTATGAATGCATTAATAATTAACTGACTCCTTATTATGTATTCAAAATTCTTCTGAGTTTTGAGGTGACTACAAATAAAAGAATTATTCATCAAGGAGCTTAGGAGAAAGATAGCAATCAGACAGGTTCAGAATGGTGAGTAAATTGATGCACCTAGATGTACTCATATACCTAGAAGACTTTGAGCAGGGCAAGGTTAGGAAGCCTTCCCTGGGTAAGAGTATCAAAGGCAATGCAGAAAGACTTAAGGCAAAGAGGATTTCAGGCATTTGAATGTGCAAAAGCTGACGGTGCTAAGCTCATGTATAAATTCTACAAATACGGAAGATGTGATGCTCATTCAATCTTACCTTCTAGATCAGCTCAGACATTAATCAGTTATACAACCTTGGGAAAGTTGGTTGAACATTTTGAAACTGATGTTATTCAACCATATAAAAAAGTGATTAGACTCAGCTGTTTCTTCAATTCTTTCCAGTCCTCTGTGGTTCACTTTTCCAAAACAAGGAGAGAAAAACAGATATTAATGAAATGGAGCAGGACCCTATGGTCCTTGCCCCCGATGCCCTCTATCTGTCTTCTGTCTGTGGAAAAACCTTAGCCAAAGGCTAAGTTTAATCAGAGAAATGAGAACATGCAGAAACAAAGGAAAGTAATCAAATAATAACAGCTTAGTCATTAGCAAAGGACATTTATTTTATTCTCAAGGGCTACAGATAATATTCTGAGCCATATCCTGTGAGCTATCTTCTAGATACTAAAACCCCACCAGGTGGAATGAGTTAACTACACAATGACCAGATTGTAGCCATGGCATAAGCTGCCACAGTTACAGGAATGGGCCTTGGAGAAATGGAAACAAACCGGCACTGGGACTGTGAATTAACTGTACCTAAAACAATGAAGATGATGTTGGTCAGATTATTAGTTTCAAGATGACTGTCAGAGCTGCCTGTGCTCTTTCTGCACATAGCTCTCTCCCTCTGTCTTAAACACTCTTGCCCACTGACTGTCCAGGGTGGAGGGTGCAGGAATCAGACTTTGGATGGGAATTCTCCTTCCTGCACTGGTTGGCAGCATTCAGAATAAAGAAACCCTTCTTTGCCACCAACCTGGCCTCTTTATTGGCCTTTGAATGACGAGCAGCCAGACTTGGTTGGTTACATTGGACTAATGAAATTAATTTTAGCCTCTGTCTTGACCTTAGATAACCAGACACAACTATAATGAAAGTCTTCTGGTTCTGCATTCACTTCTCAGTTTCTGAAAAAAAAAATAAATAAATAAAAATTAAAAAAGAAAGAAAAAAAAAGCTTTCTTCATGATACTCTCCATGATCCCAAAGTCTGCTATAATCTTTCCACCCTCGAGTCTGTGTGAGTTTCATTCCCACTCTCTGTAAGACATTTCTCACACTCTCCCTTCCATTACAGTCATTTTCAAACAGGTCTTTATTTTCCTGGAGAAGTTTAGACATTTCCCTTGAGTACACTACTAAGGGCCTGACTCACCTTAAACCTTGTTTGAAAAAAAAAAAGAAAGTCCTAAACAGTGCTTTTAGAATAATGGCAAACTGTCACCAGACCAAGCCTATGCACAGCAAAGCCACTCTAATGACACTGGATTGCAGTGAAGGAGTGCAGGTCTATTTTGTGTCACCAAGCAAGAAGTGCAGGCAGCTAGCACTAGAAAAAAAAAAAACTTTCCTAAGCAGCTCAGCAAAGCATTTATAATGGCCAGGTAGGGGCAGGACATCCCAGAGCACATGATCAGCTCATGTACAGTTCTCTGATTGGTTGATGCTGAGGAGATAAGGTTGTTGTCACAGGTGTTAACAGTATCAGTCCTTAGGAGGTGCTACTAGGTCTGGGGACTTGTGATCAAGTAGTTAATTTCTTCCATCTAGTGATAGTCTTAACCATTGTAACACAACTCTGGAAGTATATATCACATGCCATTATCTGGGTACTTCAGAGAGAAACTAAAGCAAAAGATATGGGGCAAGGTCTGTCTCCAGAAGCACCCAGAGGGTCCTGCTTATATACACTACTTCATAATACATTTATAATTAATCATTTAACAAAAAGTGAATTATAATATATATTCTTGATATAAAATGTATCTTTGAAAAAGCAAAATAACACTTGTTCAATCAATTATTTAATAAGATTTGCCAGTGCCATTTTGAGAAATGTTTTTACTATAGATTTTTAAACTATCAAAACAACTCTCTGTAAACAGATTCAAACAGTGTAATTAGTTAACTTACATTAGACGGAGCACATATTCAATACCGTTTCTCCAGTACTTCTTCAGATTAATTTTTTTTTCACATGAAGCATGATGATAATTTACATCAGTTGTTTTATTGCTGCCTTATTTCCAATAAAATTCTAGGGGTCATATGAATATAGATTGGATAAATATAATTTTAAACTATTATGTGTATTCATACTAAAAGGCAGGGGATAAGAAGGAAATTTTTAATAATTATACTCCATCCATTACAAAATTTAAATTGATTTGACTTCAGGATGAAGGCTAAAAGCATATTCAATGTATTAAAAAGCACAAATCTACGCTCTATTGTTCAACACACTGTTATTACTACTAGTACATCATTTTCTCTTCAGACTTTCACTGCAGAAAGTTTTAAGAAAATGATTGCAATCAATCTTTTAATAACCTGAGTGCAGTTCTTCTAAAGTTCTATTATCTATGGCTAAGGGAGTTTTAGTCATTCTTTGCCTCAGTTTTCTTATGCAAGTAGATAAAGATCTTAACTAAATCACAAATTCAAAGTCCTTTTTTTTTTTTTTTTTCCTCCTCAAAGTTGTTCTCTGGCCCTCAAAATAACACTAGTAGAAAAGAAAGAGGAGCCAAAATGGTAGTAACTTACTAACCTTCTGGCTTGAACATTTTAAACTCAGATGTTTTGATACTTTTATTTCATTGTAAGTCTATGTAGTGTTTATTGTAAGTACTGGTTTCTATGAAAAGAAAGACAAAGAGGAAAGAGGAGAAAAAGAGGAAAATAAACCACTAAAATGAATCATAGCTGACATTTAAGACCGTTATTTAATTATTAACAAATTAGCAGTTTTAGTTTTACTTCTATTTCTCAAAAGAATGTGTTAGTTGACAAATTACCCTTTTTTTTCTTTTTAAACCATTTTTTTAAATTGATATATAGTTAATTACAATATTGTGTTAGTTTCAGGTATACAATAAAGTCAGTAGATATATATGCATATATATCTGAATACAGGTATTTATTTTCTGATTTTTTAATTATATGTTATAACAAGATAATGAATCCCTGACATTCCTATACATGAATAATGAGAAGACAGAGAAATTAAGGAAACAATCCCATTCATTACTGCAATAAAAAGAAAAAATACAAAAGAAAGAAAAAAAAAGAAAGAAAAAATAGGAATAAATTTACCTAAAGAAACAGAAGACCTATATATAGAAAACTATAAAACATTGATGAAGGAAATCAAAGACGGTACATATTGATGGAGAAATATAACATGTTAATGTATCAGAAGAATCAGTATAGTGAAAATGAGTATACTAACCAAAGCAATCTATAGATTCTATGCAATCCCTATTAAGCGACCAGTGGTCTTTTTCACATAACTAGAACAAATAATCTCACAATTTGTATGGAAATACAAAAAACCTCGAATAGCCAAAGCAACCTTAAGAAAGAAGAATAGAACTGGAGGAATCAACCTGCCTGACTTCAGACTGTACTACAAAGCTACAGTCATCAAAGCTACTGGCACAAAGACAGAAATATAGATCAATGGAACAAGATAGAAAGCCCAGAGATAAATCTACACACCTATGGACACCTTAACTTTGGCAAAGGAAGCAAAAATATAGAATGGAAAAAAGACAATCCCTTTAGTAAGCAGTGCTGGGAAAACTGGTGAATCACCTTTAAAAAAATGAAACTAAAACACTTCATAACACCATACACAAAAATAAACTCAAAATGGATTAACAATCTAAACATAAGATCATAAACTGCAAAACTCTTGGAGGAAAACATAGGTAGAACACATGCTGACATAAATCACAGCAAGATCCTCTATGACTCACCTCCCAGAATAATTAAAACAAAAGGAAAAATTAAAAATTTAGACCTAATAAAAATTAAAAGCTTTTTCACAGTGAAGGAAACTATAAGCAAGGTGAAAAGACAGGGTTCAGAATAGGAGAAAATAATAGCAAATGAAGCAACTGGCAATGAATTAATCCCAAAAATATACAAGAAGCTTATTTTGCTCAGTACCAAAAAAATAAATAACCCAATCAAAAAACGAGCCAAAGAACTAAACAGACATTTCTCCAAAGAAGACATGCAGATGGCTAACAAATACATGAAAAGGTGCTCAACATCACTCATTGTCAGAGAAATGCAAATCAAAACCACAATGAGGTACCATCTCACACCGGTCAGAATGGCTACTGTCAAAAAGTCTACAAACAATAAGTGTTTGCTGTAGAGGGTGTGGAGAAAAGGGAACCCTCTTACACTGTTGGTGGGAATGCAAACTAGTACAGCCACTATGGAGAACAGTGTGGAGATTCCTTAAAAAACTGGAAATAACTGCCATATGACCTAGCAATCCCACTGCTGGACATACACACTGAGGAAACCAGAACTGAAAGAGACACATGTACCCTAATGTTCAGCACAGCACTGTTTATAATAGCCAGAACATGGAAGCAACCTAGATGTTCATCAGCAGACGAATGGAGAAGAAAGCTGTAGTACATATACACAATGAAATATTACTCAGCTATTAAAAAGAACACATTTTAGGCAGTTCTGATGAGGTGGTTGAAACTGGAGCCTATTACACAGAGTGAAATAAGTCAGAAAGAAGAACACCAATAGAGTATTTTAACATATATGTGTGTGTGTGTGTGTGTGTGTGTGTGTGTGTAATTTAGAAAGATGGTAAAGATGACCCTACATGCGAGAGAGCAAAAGAGACACAGATATAAAGAATAGACTTTTGGACTGTGGGAGAAGGTGAGGGTCAGATGATTTGAGAGAATAGCATTGAAATATGTATATTACCATACGTAAAATAGATCACCAGTCCAAGTTTGATGCATGAAACAGGGCACTCAAAGCTGGTGCACTGGGAAAATCCAGAGGGATGAGATGGAGAGGGAGGCAGGAGGGGAGTTCGTGACAGAAGAACACATATACACCTGTGGCTGATTCATATCAATGTATGTAAAAAAACACAACAATATTGTAAAGTAATTAACCTCCACTTAAATAAATTTTAAAACATCGACACATAGTTAATTTATAGTATTGTGTAAGTTTCAGGTATACAATAAAGAGCTTAGATATATGTGCATAGATATGTGAATATAGATATTTCTTTTCAGATTATTTTCCATTGTGTTATAGCAAGATACTGAATGTAGTTCCATATGCTATACAGTAGGTCCATTTTTTTTTCTTTTTTTTAAATAAATGATATCATACTACATTTTTTTTGAGACCTAATTTATTTCATTTTCATTTTAATCCAAAATTATTTTGCATATATCTTTTATGGTGCTATTATGGTGATTTTTTAACCTATCTATATAACAGTCTTTCTTTGTCTCATATAGTAGTGTTCTCCCCACAAATTCTACTTTATCTACAATTAAGATTGGTGAGTAAGTGTTAATATTTCTCTATATGCATTGATGTATTTCAATATCTATTCAGCCCCATCATTTTTTCCAAATATGTTATTGTTGATTCTGTTCTATTATTTAAGCTTTTTTTATCTTGTGAAGAATGACAGGTTTTATGTTTGTTCTCTTTTAATATTTTTCCTCCTATATTCTGTCATTATTTCTTGAACTGTGGAGAATTTTAATGACTAAGCATTTCACTGGTCTGATTTTCAGCTCAATTCTTTTTCTATTCACTCCAAAGTGAATTTTAATTTTGTTTTGAAATTTGGGTTTTCCTATGGCACTATCTTCTTATCAAGTCTCTTCTTTTGTGTCTTTACTTTAATCTTAGATTTTCCTTTCATAAATATCTGCATTTTTTATAAGCCGCATCTTGTTGCCCTCAATTGAAGATAAAAAAGATAAAAGAAAAACAAGGTTATTTTAATCCATTCCTACTTTTTTTTTTTTTTACTTTACAATATTGTATTGGTTTTGCCATACACCAACATGAATCTGCCACGGGTATACACATGTTCCCCATCCTGAACCTCCCTCACACCTCCCTCCCCCTACCACCCCTCTGGGTCATCCCAGTGCACCAGTCCCAAGCATCCTGTATCCTACATCAAACCTGGACTGGTGATTCATTTCATATATAATATTATACATGTTTCAATGCCATTCTCCCAAATCATCCCACCCTCTCCCTCTCCCACAGAGTCCAAAAGACTGTTCTATACATCTGTCTCTCTTTTGCTGTCTTGCATACAGGGTTATCATTACCATCTTTCTAAATTCCATATATATGTGTTAGTATACTGTATTGTTGTTTTTCTTTCTGGCTTACTTCACTCTGTCTAATAGGCTCCAGTTTCATCCACCTCATTAGAACTGATTCAAATGTATTCTTTTTAATGGCTGAGTAATACTCCATTGTGTATGTGTACCACAGATTTCTTAATCATTCATCTGCTGATGGACATATGCCATTCTGGAACTTGCCTTTTATTGTTGTTGTTTTGGCTATACTACACACCCTTGCAGGATCTTAGGTTTCTGGACCAGGGATTGAACCCATGCCCTCTGCATTGGAAGCATAGATTCTTAACCACTGGGCTATCAGGAAAGTCCCTGTTTATCCATTTCATTTAGAGTAGTGTGTGTCTGTCCATCCAAAACTCCTAATTTATCCCCCTGACTGTGCTATCCCCTTTGATAACCATAAATTTGTTTCCTGTGTCTGTGAGTCTATTTTTGTTTGTAAGCAAGTTCATTTGTATCATTATTTTAGGTTCCATACATAAGTGATATCATATAATATTTGACAATATCACATCATATGTCTGACATAATATAATAATCTCTAGGTCCATCCTTGTTGCTGCAAATGGCTTTATTTCATTCTTTTTACAGCTAAAATTTACTCATTTTTGTATATAATTAGAGACTCTTTAAGCTATAAAATAGATTTTATATTTCAGTAATTTATATAATTTTCAATAATAAAAATATATTTTATATTTCATTAAAGAAGAGAGTAAACCAATAGGTATAATCTTTGCTATGTTTTTTATATATTGCACCTGAGCATAGCTCATTCTGAGAAGTTTTTTGAATCTTAGAGCAATGAATTGATCCCTCCACCCCCATTATCTGATATGGCAAACCAAGTGGAAGATATGAAGTTATCTGGGAATAAAATACTGATCATCTCTCACCTTCCAAAGGTGATGGCAACTGTATAATCTACCTTGTGTTAAAGGGATCTGAGACATTAAAACAATCTAACAAAAACAAGACAACAATTCCAGTTCTAAATATTTTGTTTGTCTCTGGACTCTTCAGGGGTACTGCAGTAACCACAATGGTCCATGGGTGATTTTGTCCTCTAATTTTTATGTCACTGCTAATTACCTTGAACTATTTTTCAAATAGTCTCTTCCAGCTTAAATATAGGAAAAACTAGCTTATTCTCTATATTTGGAATAAAATTTCCAATGACAGTTCCAAATTCATAAACATTCTGAATGACAGATTCAAATAATTCAGTATTGAATAACATGTATATATAAATAAAGATATATGTAAAATATGTCTGAAAATGTATATATATATATATACTAAGATATTATTACATACACATAAATATCACCGTCTTCTTTCCCAGACACAAAAGCTATGCTTTTTATTATATTTATATTTTCTATGCATTAATCTTACAAGTTTAACAATTATGCTAACCCTCTACGTCTTGATCCATCCAGTTTAGACTTTATACATTTGGTAATTAATAATTACTTATGCATGTCCAACTCTGTGACCCCATAGACTGTCCACCAGACTCCTCTGTCCATGGAATTCTCCAGGCAAGAACTCGAGTCAGCAGCCATTCCCTTCTCCAGGGGATCTACGCAACCCAGGGATTGAACGTTGGCCTCCCGAATTTCAGTCAGATTCTTTACCATCTGAGCAACCAGGGAAGCCCAATCCAAGATTAAGAAGTTGAATGTTTATTACATTTTTATTCCCATTTCCGCATGTTTTTCTGTGTTAGAATGTGACATAATTTCCCCTACGATGATTTTTTTTTTTTTTTTTTAGTCCAACCTCTTATCTAGGCCTTAATTAACTGAAGAATTGCATTTAAACAGAGAAAAATTGGAGAAGGTAATGGCAGCCCACTCCAGTACTCTTGCCTGGAAAATCCCATGGATGGAGGAGCCTGGTAGGCTGCAGTCCATGGGGTCGCGAAGAGTCAGACACGACTAAGCGACTTCACTTTCACTTTTCACTTTCATGCATTGGAGAAGGAAATGGCAACCCACTCCAGTGTTCTTGCCTCGAGAATCCCAGGGTCGGGGGAGCCTGGTGTGCTGCGGTCTCTGGGGTAGCCCAGAGTCAGACAGGACTGAAGCAACTTAGCAGCAGCAGCAGAGAAAAACTATGATATACGTTTTCCAAGCTTTGTCCTTTAAAGTCATCACGTTTTAATTCTTTAAACTCCTTGGACATGAACAAGTGTATTTGAAAGCAGGGTTTGAACGAAACATAGTTTGAGGTGGGCACGCATGTAAGTGGAATGCATGAATTCATTATTTCTTATATCAAAATCATTTCTCTACTTATACCAATCAGTTCAGTTCAGTTCAGTTCAGTTCAGGTCAGTCGCTCAGTCGTGTCCGACTCTTTGCGACCCCATGCATCGCAGCACGCCAGGCCTCCCTGTCCATCACCGACTCCCGGAGTTCACTCAGAGTCACTGCAATTGCTTTGTGGTGACATTGGAAGAAAGGAAGACGGCATAAACTGGTAGCGAGGTTGAACTATTTCCAGGTCTTGTTGAAATGCATACTTAAGAGCAGCATGTGGGCGTTTTCAGAAAAAAAAAAAAAAATTGACATGCCAACACACTAGTGGTAAAAAGATCTATAGCTTTAAAAGTACTGCATTAGAAAATTTGTTTTCCATGATCATAACTAATAGATAGTGGAATATAAATCCTGGCTAAGGAACTAAACTATTTTAATGGACCTAGTGACAAAGTCTGCTTCCTACAAGTTTAAACTAAGAAAGAAGGAAGATGCTTTTTCAACAAATATATCTGTAGTTTAATAACATCATTTCTAAAATGTATCCTTGATTGCTATGCTTATTTTCATTTTTTAGGAAATTATTTATTCTTTATAATCTTTAGCAAGATAATATTTTCTTAAATCAAAATATCAAATAGTATATTAATACTTTCCTACTGTAAAATGTTGAATAATGAATTGAATCTTTATTATCACCATACATTTTCACCATAAATATTAAATTCACATATATATATAATGAAAATTTTTAATATGAATAGAGTATTTATAATGAATCACATTAAAATCAATATTGTCTTATGTAATTTTAAATTATACCCTATCATATTTATTATACTTTGTACTTTGGTGATATAAACTCCCTAGCTGATTTTTAAAATTCTAAACATTAAGAAACATTTTTGCAGTATAATTATGCATGAAATTTTAGTACACATTTAAATCATTTATAAATGTTTATAAAATGCACATTTCCATTTCTGATGTTACTGAGTTTTACCTGCTTGAAAGCAAAGAGTATGCATTCTTTAAATTTGCAAACTCAAAGTGTAGCCCCTAGTGGATGGCCAATGATGCTTATGGATGAATATACATTTCTCAAACCTCATTAATAAAAAAAAAAATGTAAACAGAGCTCCTGTTTTCTAGAATTGTAAAATGTTCTCGAATATAATTTTGCATGGATGTGTTAAAACAATATGAGCATTATACAACATTATTTATAACATATTGAATAAAAATAATGCTTTTGATTAGTTTAATAGGGAGGAAAACAAATCACAATGATAAACCTCACTGTTCTCTAAAATACAAATGTTTGCTGGAAAGCAGATAATCTCAGATTAGTGGCACTGAAGGAGCCTCTCAGAGAAAATTATTTTAGAGACCTGGGTTACTAGAATTATTGGAGTGAAATCATTAAGAGACTGCTCAGTGAGAGAACTCTTCTCTGCCATATTTCAAATAACTTTAGAAAGAAGAAACAAGCATTTCAAAGTGCATTTTCTTGTAAGAAATTCAAAATGCATTTTTTCTAAGAATGGGCTAGTTACTTCATTTTTGCATGAGAAAAAAATTGATTTTCCTGTAATAGCAGAATCACTGAACAGCAGTGCCTAAAGATAATAATAACCAGCATTTCAAATCTTTTTAGTGTCCCTAGGCAGATGGCTACTAACAAGCAAATGGAACTCTGTAATTAATAAGCATATTGTTTTGGTCAAATTGTATTTTTAATAAAGTCCATCTTTCATCACTCACATTTATTTTACCCCTAATCTTAGACAATAGGCTACTTACTAAAATGGATAAATACAGAGATATACAGTATGGTGAGAAAACAGGTGCATATAAATAATTATACAAATAAATGCAAAATAAATATCAGAAAAATGTGACAGATGACAGTAATAAGCCATCACAAAAATTTAACAAATGAACAATAAGATATTATATGACTTACTTAGTCAAAGGTGTCCTTGTAAAACCTGATAGCATAGTATGTTTTATTTCTTAAATATGGTAATAGCTATGCTTATATGCCTGTTAATTTGTTGATTATTCACCACTCCAAGTACATCTGAGAATCAAAGATAATTTGAAATACACACAGTACATTAAGTTTCACACTAGAGGTAACTTCATTGCTGGAGTTCAGATATGTGAGTACTCACTGCAAACTACTGTCTTGATAGAAGCCTATATTCATGAAACAAATTTGATCCCCAAAAAAGCATTTTGCATTTTTCAAAATAATGATGATTTTAAATGCAGTGTCATTCTGTTGGGGCCAGTGTGAAGAAAGCAGGAGAAATTCTACCTTGAAGCCTGCCATCCCTCTTAAAGACAGGATGTGAACTGGGCCTGAACCTTGCCCAAGAGTGAGAAAACTGTTGCTAGGGAGAACGAGGTCTCCTGGAGACTCCCTTGCCTACAGATGGCAAATGGAGATTGGTCAGGCTGCCCTTGTTAGATTAACTATGGAGACATCCCACCTTGATGTGTAATCATTGTCCCCCTCCCTTTAACATTAATTGTTTGTTCTCCTAGCACCTACTTGTTGTAAAACTCAATCATATACAACAAAAAGGTTGTTAACATGTCATATATTAGAGGTTATAAAACTGGGCCTCTCAGAAACATCAGAGTCCTTGTTGGGAACTGATTCCCCTTGGACCCACTGGCATAATAAACTGTACTCCACTGTCTTGAGTGTTCTCCAAGGTATGTTTTGAGACTCTGGATTCAACAATTCAAATTTGTCTTCAGGCTAAATCTTTAAAAGTATACACAGGCCTGCTGGGAGGCAGTGGAGTATGAGAAACAGAAAGAAATACTCTTATTGATAACTAGTGAAATACCTCAGACTAATTGACATTAATGATCCCATGTCATACAAACTCAGGGGGAGAAAAGGATGCCATGATTTCTGTTATCTCTGTAAAATTTAACTATGTGTAAATACAGGAATGATCTATCAAACATTTAAAATGCTTAAAAACTATTTTGCTACCTCCTCATCCCTTTTCCAAATCACATCTTCTCCTGAATGTACCAGAAAATTGAATATCCCACTATTCACTCAATTACAGGAACTCAAAATTTGAGCTTCATGCTTTTCTTTTCTTTTTTTAGTCAAATATTGATTAAGTCACAGGTTAAGTTTCTATGTACTAATACTACTCCAAATATCTTATTATACTTTTAAAAATATTCTATTTGAATTCTGAAATTTTCACCAAGCTCAGTATTTTCTTTTCTTTTTTTTTGTATTTTCTAATTTTTATTTCTAATAGTTGTATTTTCTAATGCAATTCCATGTATATAATTTACATAATTATATATGTATAATTACAAACCTTATATATGAACATATAAAATAATATGTATATATAACATATGTATTCATCTCAAGGTTCCTTAAGTTTTTTTATTTTTTTTTATTTTATTATTATTATTTTTTACTTTATTTTACTTTACAATACTGTATTGGTTTTGCCATACATTGACATGAATCCACCATGGGTGTACATGTGTTCCCAAACATGAACCCCCCTCCCACCTCCCTCCCCACAACATCCCTCTGGGTCATCCCCGTGCACCAGCCCCAAGCATGCTGTATCCTGCATAGCGGACTTTTGGACTCAGAGGGAGAGGGTGGGATGATTTGGGAGAATGGCATTGAAACATGTATATTATCATGTAAGAATTGAATCACCAGTCTATGTCCGATGCAGGATACAAGCTCAGTATTTTCCAAACCATCTAGGATCAGTCACTCCGCTTCCTCCACCCCTTGCACAATTCAGTGTGGAAAAATAATTTTGTAACATGAAAGAGATATAAAGTACTAGACAGATATAAGCAATGAAGACATATAAAATGCAAATTCTACTTTTATTAGATACAACAGAGAGAAAATAGCATTACAATAAATATATTCAGGATTAATATTATAAGAACAAAGTATAAACATTTTATACATTGTTTATGGAAAATACACAGGGGGACTAATATAGATAATTGCTTTTAAAATTGATATGCTTTTTGCTCCTGCAGTCATAAATGAAGAAAACAGTGATTCCTCATATTAAACACCTATATGCAAACATTAAACAAGCCCATTTGTCATATTAAAACTCAAAGATATACACAGTATTCATCCAATGTGTGCATATAGTTTGACAACTCTAACTCAAAAATGTATAAAGCCTTGCTTGTAAAGTTCTATGTTAGGTTGAAGACATTATTCCTGGAAAAAGATGCCTATTCATCTGCTAACTATGTTTTGCTTTAGTAACTCATATTATAGCAATCAGTCTCACAGAAATGTATTGATGAGTCATGAAAGTGGCTTTAAAGCACCTTTAGTGAGCTTCTGATACTCATTTTTAATGCTGTATGCAAAGAGTCTGTCTGATTCTTTGCAACCCCGTGGACTGTAGCCTGCCAGGCTCCTCGGTCCGTTGGATTTTCCAGGCAAGAATACTGGAGTGAGTTGCCATTTCCTTCTCTAGGGGTTTTTCCCAACCCAGGAATCAAATCTATTTCTCCTGCGTCTCCTGCATTGGCAGGCAGATTCCTCACTACTAGCACCACATGGGAAGCCTATTTTTAACTTTTATGCAAAATGAAGGAAGTGTTGTATTTTCAAAGTTCATCTTTAAAATTTTATCCAGCTTCAATTATGTTTCTTACATGACTATAACTGAAGTATCTTTCTCTAGAAGAAATAAACACTAGTTCATATGCTTTTGAGTTATATTTACTGAACTGAGCTTTGACTATTAAAAATTAAAACATGGTTCTGCTTCTAGTAACTAGCAAGAATATCTCAGCACACGCAAATGTCAAATATCAACAGAAGTTTCCAAATGGTTACTCTCAGTTTCCATGCTTAACTTGTTAAAAGAAAAAAATCATTTATGGACTAGCAACAGTAACCCATGACCCACGGATCAAACCTCATCTCAATTCCCAAGAAGGGTAGTATTAATAATGTGCTAATTATCAGACAATTGCACTCATTTCCCATGCTTGTAAGGTAATGCATAAAATCTTGCATGGTAGGCTTCAGCATTGTATGAATGAAAAATTTCTAGATGTCCAAGCTGGATTTAGAAAACAAAGAAGAACCAGAGATCAAACTGACAACATTCACTGGATCATTGAGAAAGCTAGGAAATTCCCCCTCAAAAAAAAAAAAGAACAAACTACCTGTTTCATTGACTACCACAAAGCCTTTGACTGTGTGGATCATCATGAAACATGGAAAGCTCTTGAAGAGATGGGAATATCAGACCATCTTGCCTGTCTCCTGAGAAATATGTATGTGGGTCAAGAAGCAAGAATTAGAACTCTGTATGGAACAACAGATTGGTTCAAGATTGAGAAAGAAGTATGACAGGGCTGTCTGCTGTCACCCTGTTTGTTTAATCTATACACTGAGCACATTATGAAAATGCCTGGCTGGATGAGCTACAAGCTGGAATCAAGGTAGGTGGGAGAGACATCAACAACCTCAGATATGAGGATAATGCCACTCTAATGGCAAAAAGTGAAGAGGAACTAAAGAGCTTCTTGATGAGGTGGAAGGAGGAGAGTGAAAGTGCCAGCTTAGAGCTAAGTATTCAAAAAACTAAGATCATGGCATTCAGCTCCATTACATCTTGGAAAATAGAGGGGGAAAATGTGGAAGTAGTGACAGATTTCCTCCTGCGCTCTAAAATCACTGCAGATGGTGCCTAATGCCAAGAAGTCAGAAGGTGTTTGCTTCTTGCAAGGAAAACTATGACAAACCTAGACACTGGGCTGAAAAGTAGAGACATTGCTCAGCCAACAAAGGTCCATATAGTCAAGGTTAGGGTCTTCCCCATGATCAAGCATGATTGTGAGAGCTGGACCATAAAGAAGGCAGAGCAATGAAGAATTGATGCTTCTGAACTATGGTGCTGAGAATACTCCTGAGAGTCCCTTGGACAGCAAGGAGATCAAATCAGTCAAGCTTAAGGGAAATCAACCCTGAATACTCACTGTAAGGACTGCTGCTGAAATTGAAACTCCAGTATTTTGGCCAGTATTCACATCATCTGATGTGAATGATTGATTTATTGGAAAAGTCCCTGATGCTGGGAAAGATTGAGGACAGAAGAAGAAGAGGATGTCAGAGGATGAGATGCCTGGATGGCATCACTGATGCAATGAATATGAACTTGGGCAAACCTCGGGAGATGGTGAGGGACAGAGAACTCTGGCAGTGCTGCAGTCCATGGGGTCACAAAGAGGTGGACACTACTGGGTGACTGGACAACAAAAAATGACTCCTGAACCACACTTTGAAGAGCACTGACCCAGAATATCTCAGCTTTAGTTAGTTAGTTAGTTTGTTTCTTCACTGTACAAGTTTGAGTGATCAGGTGATTAGAATATTCATTCTGTTAGAGTTTCCTCTTCACTTCCCAACTGAAATCTTTCAGTGATTCCGTAGAGAATTTATTATTGCTCAGTTGTATCCAACTCTTTATGACCCCATGAACTGCAGCAAAACAGACTTCCCTGTCTTCACTATCTCACTGCATTGCTCAAAGTCATGTCCATTGACTCAGTGAGGCCATACAATCATCTCATTCTCTGTTGCTCCCTTCTGCTTTTGCCCTCAGTTTTTCCCAGCATCAAGATCTTTTCCAGTGAGTTGGCTTTTCCCATCAGGTGACCAAAGTATTGGAGCTTCAGCTTCAGCATCAGTATTCCAATGAATATTCAGGGTTAATTTTATTTAGAAATGACTGGTTTGATCTTGCTGTCCAAGGGACTCTCAAGAGTCTTCTCCAGTACCACAGTTTGAAAGCATCAATTCTTCTGCATTCAGCCTTCTTTATGGTCCAACTCTCATATCCATACATGACTACTGGAAAAACGATAGCCTTGACTAGATGAACATTTGTTGGCAATGTGATATTTCTGCTTTTTATACTGTGAATAGCTTTTCTGCCAAGGAGCAGGCATCTTTTTGTGGCTGCAGTCACTGTCCAGAGTGATTTTGTAGCCCAAGAAAATAAAATCTGTCACTGTTTCCACTTTTTCCCCATCTATTTGCCATGAAGTGATAGGACCAGATGCCAAGATCTTCTTTTTTTGAATGTTGAGTTTTAAGTCAGTTTTTTTTTTTTTTCACTATCCTCCTACACTTTAATCAAGAGCTCTTTAGTTCCTCTTTGCTTTCTGCCTTTCAAGTGGTATCAAACTGCATATCTGTGTTTGTTGGTCTTTCTCCCAGAAATCTTGATTCCATCTTGTGATTCATCCAGCCCAGCATTTCACATGATGTACTCTCTTTGCATATAAGCTAAATAAGCAGGGTGACAATATATAGCCTTGACATCCTTCTTTGCCAATTTTGGATACGTTCATTATTCCATGTCCTGTTCTAACTTGCTTGTCCTGCATACAGGTTTCTCAGGAGCCAGGCAAGGTGGTCTGGTATTCCCAACACTTTAAGAACTTTCCACAATCTGTTGTGATCCACATAGTCAAAGGCTTTAGGGTAGTCAATAAAGCAGAAGATTTTCTGGAATTCTCCTGTTTTTTTCTGTGTTCCAAAGGATGTTGGCAATTTGATCTCTGGTTCTTCTGCCTTTTCTAAATCCAGCTTGTGCATCTGGAAATTCTCAGTTCATGTACTTTAGAGAGTAAGTAGCATCTATCAGGCACAGCATATAGATATAAAACTGGTAGAGTTTAACCCTAGGTTTAAAAATGTTAACAAATACAACAGGAACACCGTGTTTTGTCTACCTCAGTGTCATTCCAATTCTTGACCAGGAAGAGAAGTAAACCCCTGGGGAAGATAATTTCTTGCAAAAAGACATCTTTGGATAGTGCTGAACTTTTTTCCTAAGTGTAGAGAGGAGGCATCTAAAAATGAAAATATCTGGCCAGTAATAGTCACTAATTATCCATTGTGATTTGTATGCTCTGATTATCAACTCTCTTGCATTCTTGTGTTGTTTTCATGTTCATATTGCATGCTCAGTCTCAGTTTGTGTATGACGCTTTGTAACACCATGGAATATTGTCCACCAGGCTCCTATGTCCATGGAATTTTTGAGGCAAGAATACTTCAGTGAGTTACCATTTACTACTCCAGGGTATATTCCTGACCCAGGGATCAAATCTATGTCTGCTGCATTGGTAAGTGGCTTCTCTAGCACTGAGCCACCAGGGAAGCCATTACAGAAAATGAATAGTAGGTGTTCTAAGAGGTCAGTGGTGGAACCCAAAAAATGAAACAATCATTTTCATACCTGTGTATTAACTGCTTAGCATTAGTTCAGTTCAGTTGCCCAGTGTGTCTGACTCTTTGTGATCACATGGACTGCAGCACACCAGGATTCCCTGTCCATCACCAACTCCCGGAGTTTACTCAAATTCAAGTCCATCTAGTCAGTGAAGCCATCCAACAATCTGATCCTCTGTCAGCCCCTTCTCCTCCAGCCTTCAATCTTCCCCAGCATCAGGGTCTTTTCCAATGAGTCAGTTCTTCACATCATATGGCCAAAGTATTAGAGTTTCAGCTTCAGCATCAGTCCTTCCAATGAATATTCAGGAACGATTTCCTTTAGGGTAGATTAATTGTATCTGCTTATAGTCCAAGGGAGTCGCAAGAGTCTTCTCCAACACCACAGATCAAAAGCATCAGTTATTTGGTGTTCAGATTTCTTTATAGTTCAACTCTCACATCCATACATAAGTACTTGAAAAAACATAGCTTTGACTAGATGGAATTTGTTGGCAAAGTAATGTCTCTGCTTTTTAATATAGTGTCTATGTTTATCATAGCTTTCCTTCTATGGAGCAACCATTTTTCAATTTCATGGCTGCAGTCACCATTTGCAATGATTTTGGATCCCCCAAAAATAAAGATTCTGTTGTTTCCCTATCTGTTTTCTCCTTTGCATTCTGCTTCTTTTCTTCTCACAGCTATTTGTAAGGCCTCTTCAGACAACCATTTTGCTTTTTTGCATTGCTTTTTCTTTGGGATGGTCTTGATCACTGCCTCCTGTACAATATCATGAACCTCTGGCCATAGTTCTTCAGGCATTCTGTCTATCAGATCTAATCCCTTGAATATATTTGTCACTTCCACTGTATAATTATAAGGGATTTAATTTAGGTCATACCTGAATGGTCTAGACAATTTTCCTACTTTCTGAAATTTAAGTCTGAATTTGGTAATAAGAAGTTCATGATCTGAGCCACAGTCAGCTAACAAGTCTTGTTTTTGCAGACTGTATAGAGCTTCTCCATCTTTGGCTGCAAAGAATATAATCAATCTGATTTCAGTGTTGACCATCTGGTGATGTCCATGTGTGGAGTCTTCTCTTGTGTTGTTGGAAGAGGGTGTTTGTTATGACCCGTGTGTTCTCTTGGCAAAGTTCTGTTAGCCTTTGCCCTGCTTTATTCTATACCCCAAGGTCAAATTAGCCTGTTACTCCAGGTGTTTCTTGACTTTCTACTTTTGCATTCCAGTCCCCTATAATGAAAAGGGCATCTTTTTTGGATGTTAGTTCCAGAAGGCATTGTAGGTCTTCATAGAATCATTCAACTTCAGCGTCTTCAGCAATACTGTCCAGGGCATAGACTTGGATCACTGTGATATTGAATGGTTTGCCTTGGAAATGAACAGAAATCATTCTCTCATTTTTGAGATTGCATCCAAGTACTGCATTTTGGACTCCTTTGTTGACTATGATGGATACTCCATTTTTTCTAACGGATGCTTGTCCATAGTAGAAGATATAATGGTCATTTGAGTTAAATTTACCCATTCCAGTCCATTTTAGTTCACTGATTCCTAAAATGTCAGTGTTCACTCTTGCCATCTCCTGTTTGGCCACTTCCAAGTTGCCTTGATTCATGGACTTAACATTCCAGGTTCCTATGCAATATTGCTCTTTACAACATCGGATCTTGCTTCCATCACCAGTCACACCCACAACTGGGTGTTGTTTTTTCTTTGGCTCCATCTCTTCATTCTTTCTGGAGTTATCTCTCCACTCATCTCCAGTAGCATATTGGGCACCTACCAACCTGGGGAGTTCATCTTTCAGTGTCCTATCTTTCTGCCTTTTGATACTGTTCATGAGGTTCTCAAGGCAAGAATGTTGAAGTGGTTTGCCATTCTCTTCTCCAGTGGACCACGTTTTGTCAAAACTCTTCACCATGACCTGCCCATCTTTGGCGGCTCTACGCAGCATGGCTCATATTTTAACTCAGTGGTCCATGTGATCATTTTCATTAGTTTTCTGTGATTGTGGTTTTCATTCTTCTTGCCCTCTGATGGAGAAAGATAAGAGGCTTATGGACACTTTCTGATGGCAGAGACTGACTGTGGAGGCAACAGGGTCTTTTTCTGATGGGTGGGACCATGCTCAGTAAATCTTTAATTCAATTTTCTGATGATAGGCGGGGCTGTGTTCCTTTCCCTGTTATTTTAACTAAGGTGAAACTATGGTGGAGGTAATGAATATAATGGAGATCTTCTTCAGAAGGTCCCAAGCGCAGACTGCTACACTCAGTGCCCCCACCTGCAGCAGGCCACTGCTGACCCATGCCTCTACCAGAGACTCCTGGATACTCATGGGGAAGTCTGGGTCAGTCTCCTGTGGGGTCACTGCTCCTTTCTCCTGGGTCCTGGTGCACACAAGGTTTCGTTTGTGCTCTCCAAGAGACTGTTTCCCTAGTCCTGTGTAAGGTCTTTGGCTCTCTGGTGGGGTTAATGTTGATCTCTGAGAGGGCTTATGCCATATGCAGGTCTACTGCACCCAGAGCCCCTGCCCCAACAGCCATCCACTGTTAACCAGTACCTCCTCAGGAGACACTCAAACACAGTTCTGTTTCAGTCTCTGTGGGGTCTCTGGGTCCCGGTACACACAAGATATGTTTAAGCTCTCTGAGCATCTCTGGCGGGTGTGGAGTTTGGTTCTAAAGGTGATTTTGCCCCTCCTACTCTCTTGCTGGGGCTTCTTTGCCTTTGGACGTGGTGTGGGTGTGGGTGTGTGTGTGTGTATGTGTGTGTAAATACATATATAACAAACTATATATTATATGTAGCTAACTTAGGTGAAAAAAGTTTACATATAAAAATACTTTTGGAAACAATATAGGGAATATATTTATTATCTTTGGATATGAGGGAAAACTGATAGCAGACATGCCAATCATAAAGATGACAGATAATGACACATTTGACTAAATTAAAATGAAAACATTTTATTTAGTAGCAATAAAAGCTTCAATAAAAGAGAGAGACAACCCCTAAAGTGGGAGAATTATTTGGAATTCACATAACTAGCAAAGACTTTTGTTGTTCTTTAGTCACTAAGTCATGTCTAACTCTTTTGCAACCCCATGGACTGTATGTAGTCCAACAGGTTTCTCCATCCATAGGATTTCCCAGGCAAGAATACTGGAGTGTGCTACCATTCCCTTTTCCATGGGATCTTCCCAACCCAGGGATCAAACCTGCATCTCCTGCATACTAGGTAGATTATTTACCACTCAGCAACCAGGGAAGCCCAAACAAAGTCTTAGTAGTAGCATATAGGAACAAAGATTTTAAATTAAAAAAATAAAAATTAAAAATAGAAAAATGTGGGGGGAAACTTGATCCAGGATTTAGAGAACAAAATTTTAAATGATCATGACCATATGAAAAAGTTATTATCATTACTAATGATAAGGAAAATATAGACTAAAAGTATAGAGAAATATCATTTGACACTTAACAAATTGGTGAAACAAATCAAGTCAGACACCACTAAGCAATGGCAGAGAAATAGAGCACTAATATTCCACTCATTAGTGTTCTGTTGTGTGTGTGTGGTGGTCCAAGTGAATAGGAAGATAATTTAGCCCAATCCAGTTTTATAAAACTGAAAACATCACCCTATGATGCAGATATTCAGTTATGAGTTATTTGCCAAATTGGTTTTACACATGTAACACAGGGCTTCCCAGGTGGCACTAATGGTAAAGAACCCACCTGCCAAAGCAGGAAACATAAGAGATGTGGGTTCAATCCCTGGGTCGGGAACATCCTCTAGATGAGGGCACAGCAACCCACTCCAGTACTCTTGCATGAAGAATCCCATGGACAGAGGAGCCTGGCAGGCAACAGTCCACAGAGTTGCCAAGAGTTGGACATGACTGAAGTGACTTAGCACACACATACAACAGTATGAGATATGATTTAAAAAATGAAAAAGCATATAAAATCTCTCAATATATTTGGTAAAGCCTAAATTAATAGTAAACTAATTTTCAATGAAAAATTCAACCTAGTGGTTACCCCTGAGAGGATCAGAAAAGAGGATTGGTCATCTGAGTCAAGCAAATGATAGCAAGATAAGCATCATATTCTATTCTTAGACTGAGTGGTGAGTCTTTGAAAAGATAATATGGATTCCTTTCATTACTTTTTCTTCTCTGATTGTTGTGGTTAAAATTTCCAAAACTATGTTGAATAGAAGTGGTGAGAGTGGGCACCCTTGTCTTGTTCCTGCAATCAGAGAAGAAAAATAAATAAAAGGGATCCAGATTGAAAAATAAGAAGTAAAACTCTCATTGCTTGCAGATGACATGATCCTTTACACAGAAAACCCTAAAGACACCACCATAAAATTACTAGAGCTAATCAATTAGTACAGTAGAATTTCAGGATACAAAATTAACACACAGAAATCCCTTGCATTCCTATACACTAACAATGAGAATAAAGAAAGAGAAATTAAGGAAACAATTCCATTCACCATTGCTACAAAAATAATAAAATACTTAGGGAAAAATCTGCCTAAAGAAACAAAGGCCTATATATAGAAAACTATAAAACACTGATGAAAGAAATCAAAGATGACACAAATAGATGGAGAAATATACCATGTTCATGGATTGGAAGAATCAATATAGTGAAAATGAGTATTCAATACAAAACAATCTACAGATTCAATGCAATCACTCTCAAGCAACCAACGGAATTTTTCACAGAACTAGAACAAGTTCAGTTCAGTTCACTAGCTCAGCCGTGTCCAACTGTTTGTGACCCCATAGACTGCAGCACGCCAGACCTCCCTGTCTATCACCAACTCCTGGAGTCTACTCAAATTCCTGTCCAATGAGTCAGTGATGCCATCCAGCCATCTCATCCTTTATCATCCCCTTCTACTTTTGCTGTCAGTCCTTCAAAGTATCAGGGTCTTTTCCACTGAGTCAGTTCTTCACATCAGGTGGCTAAAGTATTGGAACTGAACTTCAGCTTCACCATCAGTCTTTCCTTTAGGATCGACTCCTTTGATCTCCTTACAGTCCAAAAGACTCTCAGGAGTCTTTTCCAACACTATAGTTTAAAAGCATCACTTCTTCAGTGCTCAGATTACTTTATGGTCCAATTATCACATCCATATATAACTATTGGAAAAATCATAGCTTTGCCTGTAACTTTGACAGCAAAGTTGTATCTCTGCTTTTTTCCCCCCTTTAATTTCTTTGTTTTTTATTGAAGAATAATAGCTTTACAGAATTTTGCTGTTTTCTGTCTGTTTTTTTAATATGCTGTCTAGGTTTGTCATAGCTTTTCTTTCAAGAAGCAAATGTCTTTTGATTTCATGGGTGCAATCACCATCTGCAGTGATTTTGGAATCCACAAAAATAGTTTGTCGCTGTTTCCACTGCTTCCTCATCTATTTGCCATGAAGTGATGGAACTGGATGCAATGATCTTTGCTTTTTGAATGTTGAATTTTAAGCTGGATTGTGCTTTCTGCCATAAGGGTGGTGTCATTTGCACATCTGAGATTAAAGATATTTCTCATAGCAATCTTGATTCCAGATTGTGCTTCATCCAGCCCAGCATTTCACATAATGTACTCTGCATAGAAGTTAAATAAGCAAAGTGACAATATACAGCCTTGGTGCACTCATATCCCAGTTTGGAACCGATCCATTGTTCCATCTACAGTTCTAACTGTGGCTTCTTGACCTGCATACAGATTTTCTCAGGAGACAGGTAAGGTGGTCTGCTATTCCCATCTCTTGAAAAAATTTCCATAGTTTGTTGTGATCCACACAGTCAAAGGCTTTGACATAGTCAATAAAGCAGAAGTAGTTGTTTTTCTGGAAGTCTCTTGCTTTTTCGGTAATCCAAAGTATACTGGAAATTCAATCTCTGGTTCCTCTGCCTTTTATAAATCCAGCTTGGACATCTGGATGTTCTCAGTTCACATACTGTTGAAGCCTAGCTTGGAGAATTTTGAGCATTGCTTTGCTAGCTTGTGAAGTGAATGCAATTGTGCAGCAGTTTGAACAGTCTTTGGCATTGCATTTCTTTGGGATTGGAATGAAAACTGAACTTTTCCAGTCTTGTGGCCACTGATAAGTTTTCCAAATTTGCTGACATTTTGAGTGCACCACTTTCACAGCATCATCTTTTAGGATCTGAAATAGCTCAACTGTAATTCCATCATCTCCACTAACTTTTCTCAGAGTGATGCTTCCTAAGGCTCATTTGATTTCGCTTTCAAGGTTGTCTAGCTCTAGGAGAGTGATCACACCTTCATGGTTATCTGTATCATGAAGGTATTTTTTGTATAGTTCTCTGTGTATTCTGCCACCTCTTCTTAATATCATCTGCTTTGTCCTTGTCATTTCTGTCCTTTATTATGCCCATCTTCACATGAAATATTTCCTTGGTATCTCTAATTTTCTTGAAGAGATCTCTAGTTTTTCCCATTCTGTTGTCTTCCTCTATTTCTTTGCATTTCTTTCATAAGTTTAACTATACAATAATTGTTCTTTACTAATCTCCCCCTTTTCAATAAGAAAGTGTTATATTTCATTGCATATATTTAGCATATATTATAAACATATATATGTATATATTCATATCATGTATATGTACATATATATATTTATATACACACATACATAGGCTAGGAACCATTAATTAATTGAATCAACTGATAGAACATTAAACTCAGGAAGATCAATTTCTTCTCGAACAGTGTCTTCCATTTCCTCTCTCTTTCAACATGTAAATCAGGCAATTTTATATGTAAGTCACATTCTAGATCAAAGTATCCATCATTTTAGCCAGAGGATGTTCAATATTTTTGACACAAACATCCTTTCACTTCTACAGATGGTTGCACACTGATGTTATTCTTTGTTACAGTCTCGGAGTCAGTCATTATAGTAAACAAACTGGTAACATGTATAAGATATCTTATTATTCAATAGTTTGCATTAGATGTATTCAAAGTGTATTTGTAGTCATCAAAGACACTGAGGCCCCTGAAACAATGGATAGACATTTCCATAATCTCTAGTGACAGGATGAGACAGCATTTACTGAGAAGCTGTCCTGGTGCACCCTACTGCCTTAGTGACACATCACAGTAGCCCTGAAAAGTAGACAGGATTTTCCCAGTTTTAGAGATTAAGAACTGTGAATTAAAAGACATTAAAGGGCCTGCCTTTGATAAGCAATCACAAATAACATTGCTGAGATGTTTATCCAGCTGTACTTTTGAGTTTGACATTGTATCAGCTTGATTGTTTCAAGTTGTTTTAAACTGACTAGAATATTACTCAAAATATGTTTTCAGCAGGAATAAGAATGTCCTTGCCATATCAGCTGTTTTTCAGCTGCATGTGATGGTATTTAAATGAACTCTTGCAAGAAAGTTCAATGAAAAGCACAGGAAGACATTTTCTTTCTCTTTTCCTCTTTCATATAACTTAAGATTTAAATATTTTATTCTTGAAAGAAGTGTGGTAAAGTATTTTAATAAATACGCTACTGATTTTATGGTAAGCTCTATGCTTCTTATATTCTCCATGGATTCATTTAAATTCATGTTCTGGTATGCTTATGACTTGTTCTTATTTCAGCCTTCAGACATAAGCCATGATTCTTAAAGTAATAATTGTTAAAAAAATTGGCCTCAAGTTATAATAAAATAGGAACTGCAAAACACTCTGCCCTTGATCTTTCAGAAAAGTTAAAAAGCTTTGAGAATAAATCTAAATGCCAGTATCAAAGGGATGCCATTTTGATAAAAAATTTATACCAGTGTGCTTAATCTAGTATTAAGATAGTCTTGATTTCCTCTTTAGATATAATGTTTCTCATTATCAGTAATTAAAACAAATTTTGGGATGTAGCTCTTATTAAACAAGACAAATGCTGCATGAAAAGTGGTGTGACCTTTTCATTCTTGATTTGTCAGGACATTTCTCCAGAAATATTTATTCATTTCCAAAGATTTCTATGTCTTCAAAGAGCTCAGTAAGGTATGTTTCTGGTGTGAATGCAAGTTTCCACATTCGAAAAGAAGGCTTATAATTTACTATAAACAGCAAGATTTTGAAGTGTGAGTTAAACAGTAAAAGGAATTCATATTGTAGAAAGACAAATCATACCCACTTGAGAAGAATTTTAAAGGCAGGAAGAATTTTATGTGTGTAAAAATTTGGGGTTATATCTCACTATATATGCTCAGGATATTTATATATCAATATTTCAGAACTCATCTGATATAAAATGTCCTAGTAGAATATTCATATTGAATCAGGATTGGAGAATTTCCCACAGCACGGGATGGGAAAAGTGTGTTTGAAATTCATCATCACATTCCTAGGAATAACTGCTTAATTTTGGGGTCCCTGCTTAAACCTCAGACCAACAGAGGTAGCTAGTGTGTCCAGCAGTATATTCAGGCCTTTCTCTTAATTCTTTTCTTTAAGTCATTGTCACCTAATTCATGATGATAATTTAGAAAAACAATGCTAAAAATGGAGTGAATTACCTTAATCAGAAATAGCTTGAAGGATTATAAATGAAAGTGTGTATAATACCCAGGATGTGCTTTCAACTCAAGTGAATCTTGCAGAAAATTATGTAATGATATTCTTAAATGGGAGGAAACATGGCTGGGAAGAAGAATAAACTTTAGCATTCTCTGCTTATTCTTATACACTACTTTCTTGATATAATTTGGCAAGACAGAAAAGTAACCCCATAAGCAAAAACAATAATAAGAACTCAGTTCCTAGAACCTCAAAAAAGGCTTTCAAGTCAAGGTACCATATATATAAAGACAGCAATCATTGAATAAATTTGAAAAGGTATGAGGTTCGACTTCATTCCCTTGCCACTGATTTCAATCACAAGAACTTCTGTTCTCCCAGCAACAGGATATGGTGGGCCAGTACCACACTTAGTCTCCAAGCAAGCCCTGAGCTCTGAATTTCTGACACACCAGAGAGATGTATTTAGTTCAGTTCAGTCACTAAGTTGTGTCTGACTCTTTGCAACCACAAGGACTGCAGTGCACCAGGCTTCCCTGTTCATCAACAACTCCTGAAGCTTGCTCAAACTCTTGTCCATTGAGTCAGTGATTTCATGCAACCATCTCATCCTCTATCTGCCACTTCTCCTCTGGCTTTCAATCTTTCCCAGCACCAAAATTTTTTTCCAGTGAGTCAGTTCTTCACATCAGGTGGCCAAAGTATAGGAGATTCAGCTTCAGCATCAATCCTTCCAATGAATATTCAGGACTGATTTCCTTGAGGATTGATTGGTTTGATACCCTTGCAATCCAAGGGACTCTCAAGAGTCTTCTCCAACACCACTGTTCAAAAGCATCAATTCTTCAGTGCTCAGCTTTCTTTATAGCCCAACTCTCACCTCCATACATGAGTACTGGAAAAACCATAGCCTTGACTACACGGACCTTTGTTGACAAAGTAATGTGTCTGCTTTTCAATATGCTGTCTAGGTTGGTCATAACTTGTCTTTCAAGGAGCAAGCGTCTTTTAATTTAATGGCTGCAGTCACCATCTGCAGTGATTTTGAAGTCAAAAATAACAAAGTCTCTCACTGTTTCCATTGTTTCCCCATCTATTTGCCATGAAGTGATGGGACCAGATGCCATGATCTTCTTTTTTTGAATGTTGAATTTTAAGCCAGATTTTTCACTGTCCTCTTTCACTTTCATCAAGAGGCTCTTTAGTTCTTCTTCACTTTCTGCCATAAGGGTGGTGTCATCTTCATATCTGAGGTTATTTATATTTATCCTTGCAATCTAGATTCCAGCTTATGCTTCATTGAGCCTGACATTTTGCGTGATGTACTCTTCATAGAAATTAAACAAGTAGGGTGACAATTTCCAGCCTTGACCTACTCCTTTCCTTATTTGGAACCATCTGTTGTTCCATGTTCAGCTCTAACAGTTGCTTCTTGACCTGCATACAGATTTCTGAGGAGACAGGTAAGGTGGTCTGGTATTCTCATCTCTTGGGTGTTTTCCACAGTTTCTTGTGATCCATACAGTCAAATGCTTTGGCAGAGTCAATAAAGCAGAAAAAGATGTTTTTCTGGAAATCCCTCACTTTCTAATGATCCAACAGATGTTGGCAATTTGATCTCTGGTTCTTCTGCCTTTTTAAAATCCAGCTTTAACATCTGTAAATTCATGATTCATGTACTGTTGAAGCCTGGCTTGGAGAATTTTGAGCATTACTTTAATAGCATGTGAGATGACTGCAATTGTGTTTTAGTCTGGACATTCTTTGGCATTGTCTTTCTTTGGGACTGGAATGTAAACTGACCTTTTCCAGTCCTGTGGCCACTGTTGAGTTTTCCAACATTGTTGGCATATTGAGTGCAGCATTTTCATAGCATCACCTTTTTTAATTTGAAATATCTCAATTCGAATTCCATCACCTCCACTAGCTTTGCTGGTAGCAATGCTTCCTAAGGCCCACTTGACTTCACATTCCAGTATGTCTGGCTCTAGGTGACTGATCACACCATTGTGGTTATCTGGGTCATGAAGTCTTTCTTGTATAGTTCTTCGGTATATTCTTGCCACCTCTTATTAAGATCTTCTGCTTCTGTTAGGTCCATACCATTTCTGTTCTTTATTGTACCCATCTTTGCATTAAGTATTCCTTTGGAATCACTAATTTTCTTGAAGAGATCTCTAGTCTTTCTCATTCTGTTGTTTTCCTCTATTTCTTTGCACTGATCACTTGTCTTGACAAATCTGTGAACAGTATGTAAAACCAAAAAGATAGGACACTGAAAGATGAACTCCCAGGTTGGTACATGCCCAATATGTTACTGGAGAAGAGTGGAGAAATAGTTCAAAAAAAATGGAGAGATAGTGCCAAAACGACAACAATGCCCAGTTGTGGATATGACTGGGGATGGAAGTTAAGTCTGATGCTGTAAGAGCAATATTACATAGGAACCTGGAATGTTAGGTCTATGAATGAAGGTAAATTGAGAGTGTTCAAACAGGTGAGGGCAAGAGTGAACACCAACATTTTAGAAATCAGTGAACTAAAATGGCCTGAAATGGGCAAGTTTAACTGAAATGCTCATTATATCTACTACTGCAGGCAAGAATCCCTTAGAAGAAATGAAGTAGCCCTAATAGTCAACGAGTCCAAAATGCAGTAGATAGATATAATCTCAAAAATGACAGAATGATCTGTGTTCGTTTCCAAGGCAAACCATTCAGTATCACAGTAATCCAAGTCTATGCACCAACCAGTAATGCTGAAGAAGCTGAAGTTAAACAGTTCTATGAAGACCTATAAGACCTTCTAGAACTTACACCACAAAAAAAATATCCTTTTCATTATAGGGGACTGGAATGCAAAAGTAGGAAGTCAAGAGATACCTGGAGTAACAGGTAAATTTGGACTTGGAGTACAGAATAAAGCAGGGCAAAGGCTAACAGAGTATTGTCAAGAGAACACACTGGTCATAGTAAATACCCTCTTCCAACAACACAAGAGAAGAATCTACACATGGACAAATGATCAATACCAAAATAATATTGATTACTTTCTTTGCAGCCAAATGTAGGGAAGCTCTATACAGTTGGCAAAAGGAAGACTGGGAGCTGACTGTGGCTCAGATCATGAACTCCTTATTGCCAAATTCAGACTTAAATTGAAGAAAGTAGGGAAAACCACTAGACCATTCAGGTCTGACCCAAATCAAATGCCTTATAATCATAAAGTGGAAGTGACAAATAGATTTAAGGGATTAGATCTTGTAGCAGAGTGCCTGGAAAACTCTGAATGGAGGTTCATGACACTGTACAGGAGGCAGTGATCAAGACCATCACCAAGAGAAAGAAATGCAAAAAGGCAAAATGGTTGTCTGGAGAGGCTTTAGCTGAGAAAAGAAGAGAAGTGAAAGGCAAGAGAGAAAAGCAAAGAGAGATGTAATATTTCCAGCCATATCAGTAAGCAAGGATGTCACAGTCATCAGCAATTGCAGCCGTCACAGATGGGAGCTGGGAGCCCTAAAGGCACTTAGAAAGGGGAAGAATTCAGTTATCAGACTGTAGCCACTCCCTACAGTGAGCCTTAAGAGAGCTCAGGATATGGAAAAGATAGGAGACTGGCCCCAGAATAGCTGGGATGCATATCAAATGAACAATTTCAGTGAGTCCAGACTGCTATGTCTTCTCAAACACAGAATAATACACACTAAATTCCTTGACTTGAGATATCTGGTTTTCTTTAATTAACAATAACCTTTCAATGTTAACAGTACCTGCCCTTTGTTGTAAAACTTCCATGTAACCTGACTCCTCCCTTCTTATCCTTCAAGCTCTTCTCTCTGGGTCACTTGAGATGCTATCTCCTCCTCTTAAGGTCCTAAATTTCCCACTGAATAAAACATACCTCTCAAATTTTAGGAGGTGTGTATGTTTTAATTCAGCAAAGCTTTCCCACTGGACTAGCTTACTGAATTTTTAAATTTCAGAATATCCTGACTTCAATACCATGTAATTTTACCTTTTCTATAAGGTGAAAACATAAAATATATAATTCACAGTATTGCCATTAAAAAGGGAACATGATAACCATAGTATGCATAGCATGATGACTTTTGTGAAAATAAAAAAAGCATATGCATAATTTATTTCTTATGGAAACAGACAGGATGAGGATTTGCCTAATGGTCCAGTGGTTATGACTATGTGCTTCCAATGCAAAGGACTCAGGTTTGATCCCTAGTGGGGAAACTAAAATCCCACATGTTGTGAGGTGTGGTCAAAAAGGGGGAAAAATGTATATAAAGCAAATTGTATGCAAAATGGAGCACTCTAAAACTAAGAGTAATTGCTAAAATTTAATTATAAAATTAGTTGTAAACATCAGAAACATTGAAAATACTATCCTATGCTTATTTGAATACAGAAGCATGACTCCTACTTCATTTTTGTTCTGTAAAATGAAATCCTTGACATACAGTGTTCGAATTTTTTTTCTCTCTCAGTAATATGTGTAGGCACTATATCTAAACAAACCAAACGAGTGCTTATGAACTACATCTGTTTCAAATTTCACAAATTCCTTAATATTAAAAATCAAAAGCAATATGAAAAGAGCTTTAAAAATCAACCAGAACATTGATTTTGAGACTGCTCTACTAAAAAATTTAAAAATAATGACCTGATCTGAATCTTTTTTTGTAAAGTTTAGCTTCCAAGGCCTTCAGCTGAAAGAATGCAACTCTTACCTTACTACTGACAACATTCAAATTCCAAGGAAAATGGGAGAGACGCTATTACATAGATTTTTATTCCCTTCAGAGAAAGTCTTCTGACATTTTTCTCTTACTGTTATTCTTGTCCAGTAAAAAAACAAAATGATTATATTAAGGGTATTTGCTTCGTTACTTGTCTGTTTTGGAGTGCTACATTACTAAATGGATCCTGATTTCACTGAGTTTTCTTTGTGATTAAACTGTAAAAATTCTCTCACTAAGGCCACAGTATTTATTTCTATGCATGGAAGTTTCTATAATCAAAGATAGCAAACTTTATTTTACAATTTAATCAAAGAAGTACCCTTAAGATATACAAATATATATATAGATATATCTGTGCATCTTAAGATAGACTGGAATTTGGGATGTTCATGTGTATCTCACCATTTCTATATCTACATCTAAATCTGTGTTTCTTTCCCTATATCTCCTGAAGAGGAGAAGACCACTGAAAGTAGGCATTGAAAGTTATTTTTAAGTTGACATAATATCAGGAAGTTATTAAAGGCCTCCTGTCTCTCAAAGTAACTAATCTTATCTACTGGACAGAATCAAAATTTTTCCTTTTGGTCTACAATCATTTAATGAAAGTCCTGTTTAAGTCAATACAGAAATACTTACATACACATACATGCATACACACATTTTCTTAGGCCAGTATTTATCCCATCAATTTTGTGATCTTTTATACTATTGCTATATTTTCCCTTTTCAAAGAAAAGTAACAGGGGATTTCTACAAGAAGTGCTTATAATTTTAAAATGACATACAGGTGCAAAAATGAAAATATAGATCAATGGAACAAGTTAGAAAGCATAGAAATAAACCCACATGCATATGGTCAATTAATCTACTACAAAGGAGTCAAGAATATACAATGGACAAAACACAGTCTCTTCAATAAATGGTGCTAGGTAAACTAGATAGCTACAAGTAAAAGAATGAAATTAAAACCTTGTATAACAATACATACACATACACACAAATAAACTCAAAATGAATTAAAGACCTAAATGTAAGACTGAATATTATAAAACTCCTAGAGGAAAACACACACAGAACACTGTTTGGTAAAAATCACAGCAATATATTTTTATGAATTTGACTCCTAGAGTAATGGAAATAAAAATAAACAAATGGAACCTAGTTAAACTTCAAAGCTTTTTCCTAGAAAAGGAAACCATAAACAAAATGAAATTACAACCTACAGAATGGGAGAACGTACTTGCAAATGATGTATTAATCTCCAGAGATTAATCTCCAAATACACAAACAGATTAATATATATATATATATATATATATATATATATATATATAAAACTAAAAGTAAGCAGAAGATCTACATAGGCATTTCTCTGAGGAAGACATACAGATAGTCAACAGACACATGAAAAGAGAATGCAAATCAAAACCACAATGAGATATCAAGTCACACCAGTCAGAATGATCATCATTAAAAAATGTACAAATAATAAATGCTGGAAAGGGTGTGAAGAAAAGGAAACACTCCTAAATGATTGGTGGGGATGTAAACTGGCACAACCAATATGGAGAACAGTATGGAGGTTCTTTAAGAAACTAAAAGAGCTACCATCTGATGCAGCAATACCTATCCTGGGCATAAATCCAGATAAAACCATAATTTACAAAGACACACACACCCTGATGTTCGCTGAAACACTTTTATGACAGGTGAAACATGGAAGCGACCCAAATGTCCATCAACAGAGGAATGGATAAAGATGTGTTACATATATATAATGGCGTATTATTCAATTATAAACAAAGAATGAAATAATGTCGTTTGTAGCAACATAGATGGATCCAGAAACTATCATACTAAGTGACGTAAGCTTGACAGAGAAAGGCAAATCTCATACGATATTGCTTGTATGTTGATCTCTAAATAAAAAAAAAAAGGAGAGAGAAATACAACTGAACGTATATACAAAGCAGAAACATACCCACAGACATGAAAAACAAACTTCCAGTGAAAAAAGGGTAAAATCAGGAGGGAATTAATTAGGAGTTTGGGATTAAAATATACACACTACTATATATAAAATATACTACTGACAAAGACCTACAGTATAGCAGAGAACTATACTATTTTGTAATAACTTCTAAGGGAAAAGAATCTGAAAAAAAAAATACGTACGTGTGTCTGTGTGTGTTTAATAGATGTGTGTGTGTGTGTGTGTGTGTGTGTGTGTGTGTGTTTAGTTGCTAAGTCATGTTCAATTCTTTGTGACCCCATGGACTGCAGCCCTGCGAGTTTCCTCTGTGAGATGTCCTGGGTAAGAATACTGGGTCCGGTTGCCATTTCCTTCTCCAGAGCACCTTCCCCACCCAGGGCTTGAATCCTCATCTCCTGCCTTGGCAGGCTGATTCTCTACTGCAGAGCCACCAGGGAAGACCACAGATACATATGCAGATATATATATGGGTCGCAGAGAGTCAGACACTACTGAGTAACTGGACAACCAGTTCAGTCTTCAGAATGTGACTACCCTTCCCACCTCCACCTCTACCAATTCTGTTTCAATTCTCCCCTGAATTATTTTAATAGCATTAGCTGTTAATTACTATAATAGATACACAACTGCTACTGCCCTTACCCTCTTTCGCACCACTTTATTATATTATGTTCTTTGCGGCCCTTGAACCAGGAACCCTACAAGGGATCAGACCACCAGCAAGTGAGCTTTGCCTCACAGGGCGGCCTGGCCATGTTTTCTCCATCAATTTCCCTGACGCAGATTAAATCAGCACTTGATCTCTGTCATCTCTAATTGAAGGTGGGGAAAAGAAAGGAACTGATGTTTATTTTCTACATCTGGCAATTCTAGGCTAGCTATCATTTTACTAGTGTGAGCCACCCATGCACCTCACATTCAGTTGTGTCCACCTCTTTGCAACCACATGGACTGTAGCCCACAAGGTTTCTCTGTCCATGGAATACTCCAGACAAGAATACTGGAGTGGGCTGCCATTTATTTATCCAGGGGATCTTCCAGACCTAGACACTGAACCTGAGTGTCTTGTCTTCTGCATTGAAAGGCAGATTCTTTACCACTGTGCCACCTGGGAAGCCCATCTTTACATACACAAAATTGTTACATTCCTTTCACAGGCAATGAAACCAGTGCATGTCTGGAAAATCTGTGTAACTCTGTGAACAAGTGTCAACCTAGCCAATTAGCACTGGGATTCAAACCCAGATAAATCTGGGGCCAACTTCCACACCCTATCTACACCATGCTGCCTTGAAGTCATGCGTTACCACTTCTCACTGGCCTCCCTGGGATCCCAGAATGACTGTTTTGACAAGTAGTAAGAGGATATATTTCAGAAGCAGGGGGGAAAAAAAGAATTTAAGACCATATTTTACATATAAAATAGAAATAAAAAATCCTAATATGGAGAATTATTTAATTAAATCAAATAATTCAGATAAAGAATTTAGCACTGTTATTAGAAAAGAATAACAACACAGATACACACTTTGCTGCTTCTTTTACCCTCTTGCTCATTAAACAAGTCTAAATACACACCCAATAAGTTAGGTCAGGCCACTCATTCTCTTGTTGACCTCTCCAATTTCACCACCTAATACCTGACTTTATGTCTACTATATTGATTTCCCCACTGTTTCTGGCAGACACAGTGCCTAGTGAGGGCCTTTCCTTTAGGCTTCTTCTCTGCCTGCCAAGTTCATCCCCGAGGCTTGACTTGTTCATTTACTTTCTTCTGATGCCTGCTCAAGGTAACTCGATTAGATAAGCCAGCCTTCATTACTCTATTAAGACAGCTCACCGTGTCTTACCACAGGCACTGGTACCCTAACTTTGGTTTGTCTCCCTACCTTTTACCGCAATCTAACAAACAATGCAATATGTTTACTTTTTTCCCTATAATATCTGCCTTCTCAAAAGAATTCTAATAGAATGAGATTAAAGGGGTCTCTATGTTTTGTTTACTTCTAGATTCCAAATGACTAGTGATTAACACCTGTTATCTGATAAATAAATATTCATTAGATAAATTTAATGAACTAGTTGAATACCTGTTATTGTGTAAATAAAGATTTTAGAATCTGGCCATTTCTTTGGCCAATTGAATCTTCTTCTGTCAGTCATATTAAGAGATTTTAGTGTAAGTCTCAGCTGATTGATTACTGACAGTAGAGGTCAAAATTGCAATTGTTTAATTCCACAGATTGCCTTGGAGAGCAATAAAACAGAAAACTGATAGTGTTTGATCTTTTCCACAGTTGTTTATGTAAAATAAACTTTCAAAATGGCATTGTGGAATATACTGAAGTGATCTGTATATTTACAATACAATTATACGAAAATGTCCAAGAATGGTGTGCATGGCAAGTATTGCTAAGTTGTACACAATTTGTTAAAAATTAATAAAATGCCATTTGTTATCATTTTAAAGAGAAAGTATTCAAAGAGTTGTTTGTAATTGTTCTTAATCTCCATGCTTTCAATAGTTTGGAAACTATGGTCTTAAAATTTAATATGATAAATATAATAGCATTTAAGGAATGACTTTGACTTATAAAATACAAAAGTACGGTTCACTCTATTTTTTATATTAACTAGTTAAATATGAAAAAAGAATTACTGACTCTTTGGCTCTAATCAATTAGATAAAAAATTCTGACTGCTTATTTGGTAATTTATTAATTTTTGTATGAAATGGTGCCAATCAGGTTCTCTCACCCCACACTCTCATGCTGTCTAGCCCCATGTTCTATAATCAATAAGCTTGCAGGTTATGGAAGAGTTGAGATCACGTATGGCACTGTGCATACATATCACATTGTACCCACTTGGCCAGGGACCATTTTTGTTCTATACAAGCATATAAGCCCCACCTTAGGAAACCGTTTCTGCTATTTCTCAGCTAGAATAAACATATCTGAAGTTCCTACTGCTCCTCGAGTTTTCTTCAGCTTCCCCACTTCCACCTTGCTTGCCTACCCTGAGAAGTGAGACATATGATAAGGCAAAATTTAGGGCAATATTTATCTTAAAGATATTTGAGCTGTTAAAATTACCACTCTTCTTAGAAATGTGTTTTCCACTGCCAAGAAAGGCACACGGAGCAGGACAGGGAATTTTTATTTTATTATTTCACTCATTTTTTTTCCAAGGACATTTCTCAGCATAGTTGGAAATTCCCCAGATTTATAAGACATCAGTATCAAAAATAAAATAAATATTAAGCTATAAAATCCAATTACATAGGAATTGAAAAATATCCTCTTGATTAAAACTTGTTTTAGGTATGGAGAGTTTTTAGGGGATTATCTCTTCAATGCAGGAGAAAATTCATAACCAAAAATAGCATTATCAAAGCCAAGCAGCATTACTCAGTGTAATGATGATAAGGCTGACAATTCACAGGACAAATTATATGAAAAATTAAAACATTTATATATATATATATATATATATATATATATATATATATCTCAGCAAATATGCCAGACATTTTGGAAAACACAGCAGTGGCCACAGGACTGGAAAAGATCAGTTTTCATTCCAATTGCAAAGAAGGGCAATTCCAAAGAATGTTCAAAGTACCACACAACTGCACTCATTTCACACACTAGCACAATAATGCCCCAAATTCTCAAAGCTAGACTTCAACAGTACATGAACTGAAAACTTTCAGATGTTCAAGCTGGCTTTAGAAAAGGCAGAGGAACCAGAGATCAAATTGACAACATCTGCTGTATCATCAAAAAGCAAGAGAATTCCAGAAAAATATCTACTTCTGCTTCATTAACTGCACTAAAGCCTTTCACAAACTGTGAAAATTTTTCCAAGAAATGGGAATATCAGACCACCTTAACTGCCTTCTGAGAAATCAGTATGCAGGTCGAGAAGCAACAGTTAGAACTGGACATGAAACAGACTGGTTCCAAATTGGGAAAAGAGTATGTCAAGGATGTGTATTCTCACCCTGCTTATATAACTTCTATGCAGAATACATCATGCAAAATGATGGACTGGATGAAGCACAAACCAGAACCAAGATTGCTGGGAGAAATATCATTAACCTGGGATATGCAGATGATGCCACCCTTATGGCAGAATGCAAAGACATACTAAACAGCCTCTGGATAAAGGTGAAACAGGAGAGTGAAAAAACTGGTTTAAAACTCAATATTCAAAAAATGAAGAGCATAGCATCTGGTCCCATCACGTCATGGCAAATAGATGGGGAAACAATGGAAACAGTGACAGGCATTATTTTATTGGATTTCCAAATCACTGCTGATGGTGACTCCAAACATAAAATTAAAAGATACTTGCTCCTTGGAAGAAAAGCTATGACAAACATAGACAACATATTAAAAAGTAGAGGCATTACTTTTCTGACAACAGACTGTACAGAGAAAACTATGGTTTTTCCAGTATTCATGTATGGATGTGAGATTTGGACCATAAAGAAGGCTGAGCGCTGAAGAAATGATGCTTTTGAACTGTGGTTTTGGAGAAGACTCTTGAGAGTCCTCTGGACTGCAAGAAGATCAAACCTTGCCTGGAGAATCCCAGGGATGGCGGAGCCTGGTGGGCTGCCGTCTATGGGGTCACACAGAGTCGAACACGACTGAAGCGACTTAGCAGCAGCAGCAGCAGAATATTAAAACAGAAGACATACTGTTTGTAATAATTAACTCTATGAACTATGTTGCCTCCTAGGGTCAAGCCACAGGAAAATCAATTGTGGTAGATGAATTAGAGGAAAATAACAATTTGCTTGTATATTGAGATTAAGATCATTAATCTTAATGCTTAATAAGATTAAGATGCTTAATCTTAGCATGTGGCATGTTCTAGAAATAATTGAAGTTTTAAGAATTCAGTTTATTTGAATAGTTAATCATAAATATCGGACTTCTCTGGTAGCTCAGCTGGCAAAGAATCCACCTGCATGAGACCCTGGTATGATTCCTGGATCAAAAGAAGGGATAGGCTACCCACTCCAGTATTCTTTGGTTTCACCGGTAGCCCAGATGGTAAATAATGCACCTGCAATTTCTAGAGAGAATTGAACTTTTAAGAATCCAGTTTATTTGAATAGTTAATAATAAATATTGGATCAAAATCTTGAGCTTTGTAATTTCATTTATTATACTGAACTCAGTTTCATCAAATCAAAATCATGACAAAACTAAATTATAAAATAGCAGTGGTTAAAACATACTTCTCCCTCTCATTAAAAAAATAAATAAATAAACATAAAAATTCCTTAGGCTGCCTTTCTCAATATTGAAGGTTTGTGAAAAGACCGACAAATATGAAGTTACTTATTTTCAATTTAAATATTGTACGGAAAGCTGAATATGGTAATGATGCAGCAATGGAGGAATGCTATCATCATGTGAATAAGTTTTCCTAAAACTTCACTTAAAATAAAAATAATCACCATTACTCTATCAGTATTTGGAATTATTTACATTCTAAATTGCTTTCTCATAATAAAAAATGTATTTTATACAATTAAAGAATAAAAGAGTTTAGTATAGGCCAGATATGGCTTCCCAGGTGACGCTAGTGGTAAAGAACCTGTCTGCCAATGCAGGAGATGCAGAAGATGCTAGTTTGACCCCCAGGTTGGGAAGATCACCTGGAGAAGGGCATGGCAGTCTACCCCAGTAGTCTTGGCTGGAAAATCCCATGGACAGAGGAGCCTGGTGGGCTACAGTCAATAGGGTCACACAGAGTTGGACACGACTGAAGCAACTTAGCACAGCATGGCTAATATGTTCCTTGATAATTTAACTTAATTTTCATAACAACTCTCTGAGGTACATCGTACCTGTAAAGTTACTGAAAAAGTGAAAGTCACTCAGTCTTGTCCAACTCTTTGTGACCACAGTCCATAGAGTTCTCCAAGTAAGAATACTGGGGTGGGTTGACTTTCCATTCTTCAGGGGATCATCTGGACCCAGGAGTCACACCCAGTTTTCCTGCATTGCAGGTGGATTCTTTACCATCTTAAATAAGAGGAAACAAGAGGAAAATTCTTTAGCATCTTAAACCTGAAAACATATAGTCAGGAAGAAACAACAATAACTAGAAACTATATGAACTGAAGCTTGGAATATCTGGACATAGAAAGGGTCTATCCTCTTTTAACAGGTTTTTCCAGGTAACTCAATGATAAAGAAACCTCCTGCCAATGCAGCTGACATGGGTTTGATCCCTGGGTCAGGAGATTCCCTGGAAAAGGAAATAGCAACCCACTTCAATATTCTTGTCTGGAAAATTCCATAGACAGAGGAGTCTAGCAGGCTACAGTCCATGGGGTTGCAAAAGATTCAGACATGACTTAGAAACTGAGCATGCATACACCCTGCTTTAAAGGCCTTTTGACCATAAATGGATGTTGAATTTTGTCAAAGGCTTTCTCTGCATCTATTGTGATAATCACATGGCTTTTATTTTTCAATTTGTTAATGTGGTGTATTATATTAGTTGATTGACAGATATTGAAGAATCCTTGCATCCCTGGGATAAAGCCCACTTGGTCATGGTGTATATTCTTTTTAATGTGTTGTTGGATTCTGAGTGCTAGAATTTTGTTAAGGATTTTTGCATCAATGTTCATCAGTGATATTGGCCTGTAGTTTTCTTTTTTTGTGGCATCTTTGTCAGGTTTTGGTATTCGGTTGATGGTGGCCTCATAGAATGAGTTTGGAAGTTTACCTTCCTCTGCAATTTTCTGGAAGAGTTTGAACTGCAGGAGTTGCTTGTATATTTTTGAGATTAGTTATTTGTCAGTTGCTTCATTTGCTATTATTTTCTCCCATTCTGAATGCTGTCTCTTCACCTTGCTTATAGTTTCCTTTGTTGCGCAGAAGCTTTTAAGTTTAATTAGGTCCCATTTGTTTATTTTTGCTTTTATTTCCAATATTCTGGGAGGTGGGTCATAGAGGATCCTGCTGTGATGTATGTCGGAGAGTGTTTTGCCTATGTTCTCCTCTAGGAGTTTTATAGTTTCTGGTCTTATGTTTAGATCTTTAATCCTTTTTGAGTTTATTTTTGTGTATGGTGTTAGAAAGTGTTCTAGTTTCATTCTTTTACAAGTTGTTGACCAGTTTTCCCAGCACTACTTGTTAAAGAGAGTGTCTTTTCTCAGTTGTATATTCTTGCCTCCTGTGCCTCAAAGATAAGTTGTCCATAGGTGCATGGATTTATCTCTGGGCTTTCTATTTTGTTCCATTGATCTATATTTCTGTCTTTGTGCCAGTGCCATACTGTCTTGATGACTATGTCTTTCTAGTAGAGCCTGAAGTCAGGCAGGTTGATTCCTCCAGTTCCATTCTTCCTTCTCAAGATTGCTTTGGCTATTTGAGGGTTTCTGTATTTCCATACAAATTGTGAAATTATTTGTTCTAGCTTTGTGAAAAATACCGTTGGTATTCTTCCAATCCATGAACATGGTATATTTCTCCATCTATTAGTGTCCTCTTTGATTTCTCTCATCAGTGTTTTATAGTTTTCTATGTATAGGTCTTTAGTTTCTTTAGGTAGATATATTCCTAAGTATTTTATTCTTTTCATTACAATGGTGAATGGAATTGTTTCCTTAATTTCTCTTTCTATTTTCTCATTATTAGTGTATAGGAATGCAAGAGATTTCTGTGTGTTGACTTTGTATCCTGCAACATTACTGTATTCATTGATTAGCTCTAGTTATTTTCTGGTGGAGTCTTTAGGGTTTTCTATGCAGAGGATCATGTCATCTGCAAGCAGCAAGAGCTTTAGTTCTTCTTTTCCAATTTGGATTCCTTTAACTTCTATTTATGCTCTGATTGCTGTGGCCAAAACTTCCAAAACTGTTGAATAGCAGTGGTGAAAGTGGGCACCCTTGTCTTGTTCCTGACTTTAGGGGAAATGCTTTCAATTTTTCACCATTGAGGATAATGTTTGTTGTGGGTTTGTCATATATAGCTTTTATTATGTTGAGTTATGGAGAAAAGGGAACCCTCTTACACTGTGGGTGGGAATGAAAACTAGTACAGCCACTATGGAGAACAGTGTGGAGATTCCTTAAAAAACTGGAAATAGAACTGCCTTATGACCCAGCAATCCCACTGCTGGGCATACACACTGAGGAAACCAGAATGGAAAGAGACACATGTACCACAATGTTCATCGCAGCACTGTTTATAATAGCCAGGACATGAAAGCAGCCTAGATGTCCATCAGCAGACGAATGGATAAGAAAGCTGTGGTACATATACACAATGGAGTATTACTCAGCCATTAAAAAGAATACATTTGAATCAATTCTAATGAGGTGGATGAAACTGGAGCCTATTATACAGAGTGAAGTAAGCCAGAAAGAAAAACACCAATACAGTATACTAACACATATATATGGAATTTAGAAAGAGGGTAACGATAACCCTGTATGTGAGACAGCAAAAGAGACACAGATGTATAGAACAGTCTTTTGGACTCTGTGGGAGAGGGAGAGGGTAGAATGATTTGGGAGAATGGCATTGAAACATGTGTAATATCATATAAGAAACTAATCGCCAGTCCAGGTTCGATGCAGGATACAGGATGCTTGGGGCTGGTGCACTGGGATGACCCAGAGTGATGGTACGGGGAGGGAGGTGGGAGGAGGGTTCAGGATGGGGAACACATGTACACCCATGGTGGATTCATGTTGATGTATGGCAAACCCAATACAATATTGTAAAGTAATTAGCCTCCAATTAAAAAAAAAAAGTCACATAAAAAAAAAGAGAAAGAAAAAGGAAAAAAAATGAAAATAAAGACCTTCTTTTGATTAATTAAGTCAGGCCCACCCAAGATGATAAATCTTTTAATAAAATTGACTGGTTAGGACTGATAAATTAAATCAATTTAATTACAGCTGTGAATTTCCTACACAGCAATGCATAGATGAGTGTGCAACTGACTCATTGGGTGGTGTGTGTGTACACTATAAATTAGTTATTTCACTGCCTCCTTGACGTTTCACAGGAGTGCAGCTCTTGAAGTCTACCTGATGTAGAAACACTAGAAAGGGAATTCTGGAGGATTTAGTTCAGAAGCAAAGCTGTGTGGGAAATCATGACGGTAGATATAGCAGTCATGGTAGTCTGGGGGGGAAGCGCTGTGGACAAAAAAGCAAATTCGTTTTCTGGGTGAGTGTATCTTCAAGTAAAAGCAAGATCTTATCCAATTCCAGAAAGAAAGGGATTTAATGTAGTCAACCTGCCACCAGGTAACTGGCTGATCACCTCAGAGAACTCAGCGTCAGTCTCCATTGCTGGGATATAGACATTCAACAATGTCTATAGCCAGGCCAGCCTTGGGGGTGGAATTCAGCTTTGCTAAGCTCACGCTGACCCCATCCTTGTCACCAGGGCTTCTTTATTCATGAATCATTGGGCAAAGAGAGAGGTGGCTGAGCAGGATGCTGACAGACATTCACAGTAGAGGTCGTTTTAGTCACTTGATTGCTAACGTCTCTCTCTTCCTTCCCCGCCCCCCGCAACTAATTCACATGAAACACAAATATCTTCCTATCCTGTTTCCAAAGATATCTATTCACATACCATCTTCAAGACTCTTTTTTCATGAATCCTACAATTGTGCCCCTGATCATTTCACCAAACCATTGGCCACATTTCATGAACTGGTATCAAGCTGGTCATTTGGCACCTCTCCTTCTAGGCAAAAACAAACAATTACCCTGACTGAAGCTCTGCCTTTCACTGAAAAACAAGTCCCTATGTTCGATGCACAGGGAGGCTAAACAAGAACGAAAGGATGGAGTGTGGAGCCCAGAAAGATGTACTGAGGGCCCTGCAAGGAGAGGAGTGGCTCATGCCTTAAAAACCCCAAACTCCCTGAAAGCTCTCAGCAAAGCCCTTTCCTAGAAAGCTGAGGCAGGGGGGTGGTGAGTTGTTTAAACATCTTGGTATCAGAGCCTTGGTTCTGGGGGTCAGGTCAAGGTCAAATAACTGTTCCCATAAATATCTCATGAGTATTAGTCTCTGTTCCTACAAGAAGGGCAGGTCCTGAGGCAAGACTTACACACCAGGGTCCAGTCCTGGCTGAGTCAGAGCTCAGCTGGCAGCTCCCTCAGGGCCGGGTCCTCAGACCCTGCTCAGCAGTCATTGCTGAGGGAGCTGGGCGCACAACTCAACTGGCCCTCAGGCTCCTCAGGCTGGCCATGTGGTGGGGGGTGTGGAAGCAGGTCCTGCAGATGGCATCCACAGCAGATAGGGCTGCCAGGAGGTGGCAGAGGCAGGGAGAGGGTCACTGCCTCCTCAAGGCCTGGGCCTGGCCAGTAGGGGCCACAGTGAGAGCTCTGGAGGTCAGCAGGACACAGCCTCCCACATGTCCTCTGGACCCCCAGATCACCGCTGGTCTGAGGCTGGATGAACTGGAGTACCCTGGGGGGAAGGCCAGGATTGACCTTACCTCACTGTCCTCCTTATGATCCCTGTTCCACTGACCTTGCCTGAATGTTGCCACTAATAGTCACTCACTGACAGTTGCTTCCTTGGGAGAGGAGCCCATTGCAAATGGCTGAACAGGACTTGTTGTCTGGTGACAGAGTGCAGAGTAATAGCTCACAGGTACGGCTGTGCTGAGGTCTGCTCTTGGCCTTAGTTCTGTTACATACCTACTAGGAGCGTCTCCATTCACAGAAACTAGATGGCCACAGCTGTCAGCTTTGGATGGTCTCTATATCACTCAGTACTGTCTTTATTGGGTTCAAGAATGTGATATATGAGTACGAGCCATGGGGATTTGAGCTACCTCCTCACACAAGCTACCTTTTCCCTCAGCACCTGCTCAAGCCCCATCTCCTCCATAGCACTTCCATTTGATAATGGAGCACTGTCACACATGCCTGACTTTGTGCCTTAGTAGGTCAGAAAATCTTGCCTCATGATGGATGGCTCCAAATGCATGGCAACTTGGTGGCCCACAATTAAGCTTTAGTCTTTAATGAGACCCAGAAACAAGCCAAAAGCTATGTTCAAAAGGAAACTAGTTTTCCACAGATGATGTCTGGGCTTTGTTCCAAAACCCTAAGGGTGGGAGATATGATTTACCTAGACCTGTCAATGGCACTGAACAACCTCTCTGTCTGCCAAGAATGATTAGAGCACCATTAGATCTGCTGACCCATGTGACGTAAGTGGCAGAGCAGTTTCAGCTGGTGTCCCTGGGCTCCCAGTCTGCTGCAGTCTTCCCATTCCTGTTGCCTGTAGATATTAACCTCCAGCCCAGTGTTGAATATTCTCTGACTCTTAATGAATATTTCTTGTATATGTGAGTAGACCTAGGATATTGAAGTTAATTTGCATATTAGTATTACTATGTAGTTTTCAATGCCATCCTCAAGCAACTGCTTCTTTTTCACCCACAGTTTACAACCATCTAATTAATGCTGGGCTTCCCTGGAGACTCAGTAGTAAAAATTCCGCTTGGCAATTCAGGAGATGCGGTTTGATCCCTGAGTCACAAAGATCCCCTGGAGGAGGAAAATGGCAATCCTCTCCAGTATTATTGTCTAGAGAATCCCATGGACAGAGAAGCCTGGTAGACTACAGTCCATGTGGTTGCAAAGAAGTATGACACAACAGCAACTAAACAACAACAATATTAATGTCTGTGGTATAGTAGGCACTTGAAATAAATATATTAAATTCATTTGAGTTTAATATATGTTTTCTGATAAAAGTAATCATGTAAATTCCAAGATGCACTTTATAGGCACATGTGTGCAAATGTGTGCACATTAATATACACAAAGTTCTGAAGAAATAAATTACCAAATAATAACCTCTTCATTCATTACCTCTTAATGAAGATATATCCAATACTCTTTCTTTAGGCCATATCCTTGACAATTATTTTTGTGTGTGTGTGTGTGTGTGTTTATTAAATTTTTATTTTTACTTTATTTTACTTTACAATACTGTATTGTATCCTTGACAATTAAATTTTTAAAAACTCATTTAATCTCACTAATTTTGGGTCTACTTATCTATACATGTACTTAAAATGTCCTATTCCATCTGATTCAGTGGATCATACATGGATTTCATTTCCTCTTTGAACTAAGGTCATTGCCAAACCATAATGTTAGACATTAGCAGTTTCACAGGAACATATTTTAGAGGATTAATATAATTAGTCTGAGTAATTACAGGATTGGTACAGTCACAGATTGCTCTAATTAGCCTTTGAACAGACTGATGGCTCAATTTAAATGATAATCAATTATCTGGCTGATCTCCACACACCTTTTATGCTTGGTTTGATTAATACCCAAGCCTTTGGCAAAGGGCTAAAGCTTTGGGTGAAGGGCTAAAACTTAGCTGATCGATTTTCAATAATCATATACTTTGGATGGGTATATACTGCTCTTGAGTACTTGATTCCTTTTGTTTTGATACACACACATACATATGTAGTGATGCTTATATCAATGATCAATATTTTCCATTTATTTTCATATAGGCTATTTATTAGAAGGCTTCTGTGAGACTGTCTGGATGATATAAGTGAATAATTTTAGGAAATCTAGAAATATTGAATAAAAATGCATGAAATTAAACTATAATTTGTTTTCTGTCATCTGGAGATTTGCTAGAGAATTCTGAACAAACTTCCTTTGCTCTTGACAAATAATGCTGATTTCCTCCAAATCTTCATTTTTACCTAATTTTATGTATGCTCTGCTGTTTGCTCAGTTTCTCAGTCGTTTCCAACTCTTTGTGACCCCATGCACTGTAGTCCACCAGGCTTCACTGTTTATGGAATTTCCCACGTGAGAATACTGGAGTCGGTTGCCATTTCCTTCTCCAAGGAAATCTTCCCAAGCCAGGGATTGAATCTGAGTCTCCTGTGGCCCCTGTTGTCAGCAGTTTCTTTGCCAATGAGCGACCTGAAGCTCAATTCTATGTTTAGGGAGCATGATAAATAAGGATTGCTTTCAGAGTTATTTGCATGTCTTTGAATGAAATAGGTAATAATAATATAATAATATTAATACATGTGTAACTTCTGGTATTGTTTCTATTCCACAGAATAGTGGAATATAATATTGCATAGTCTACTTAAGCTGTATTTACATTTAATTAATTAATTATTTTTTAAATGTACAGAAGTCTCCTTGACATTATGATTTTTTATTGTGATAAATCTACTGATGCATACATTCAGGCAGTAAATGGAAACTATAAATGTGTTCAGTTCAGTTCACTTCAGTGACTCATTAGTGTCCTACTCTTTGGGACCCCATGAATCGCAGCATGCCAGGAGTCCCTGTCCATCACCAACTCCCAGAATTCACCCAAATTCACGTCCATTGAGTCGGTGATGCCATCCAGCCATCTCATCCTCTGTTGTCCCCTTCTCCTGCCCCCAATCCCTCCCAGCATCAAAGTCTTTTCCAATGAGTCGACTCTTCACATGAGGTGGCCAAAGTACTGGAGTTTCAGCTTTAGCATCATTCCCTCCAGAGAACACCCAGGGCTGATCTCCTTCAGAATGGACTGGTTGGATCTCCTTGCAGTCCAAGGGACTCTCAGGAGTCTTCTCCAACACCACAGTTCAAAAGCATCAATTCTTTGGTGCTCAGCTTTCTTCACAGTCCAACTAGCACATCCATACATGACCACTGGAAAAACCATAGCCTGGACTAGATGGACATTTGTTGGCAAAGTAATGTCTCTGCTTTTGAATATGCTATTTAGGTTGGTCATAACTTTTCTTCCAAGGAGTAAGCGTCTTTTAATTTCATGGCTGCAATCACCATCTGCAGTGATTTTGGAGCTCAAAAAAATAAAGTCTGACACTGTTTCCCCATCTATTCGCCATGAAGTGATGGGACCAGATGCCATGATCTTCGTTTTCTGAATGTTGAGCTGTAAGCCAACTTTTTCACTCTCCTCTTTCACTTTCATCAAGAGGCTTTTTAGCTCCTCTTCGCTTTCTGCCGTAGGTTAATTATAATGAGAGAGCTAGTGCATGATCAGAGCTCATTTACCAGGTGGTGAGTAATACATATTTTTATTAATTCTTATGTTACATTAAACCTAACTAAACCTGTACCTAGTCTAAAATATATTCTCATAATATATAAATTGGTATTTAGCTGCAGAAAGTATTGATCAATCATAATCATACACTATGTTTTATGTTCTATCAGGAACATTGTAATTTGATGCTATAATAAGTGTCTCCTCAATATAGAAATAATTGTTAGTGGTCCAGGTGCATGCTTGGTCGAATTCTCGTTAGTAAATTGCCCTTCTCATGGACATTATAAACCAAAGACTTATTAAATGTTGCCCATCACACATTATTTCACTTTTAAACACTTAATACGGACTAGTAGTCTCTTCCCACTATCCTTTCTCCTACCCACTAGGAACCACTAATCTACTTTTTGTCTCTGCACTCTGGGCTGTGCTCAGTTGTGTCCTATTCTGTGCCACTCTCTGGACTATAGGTCTCCAGGCTCCTCTGTCCATGGGATTTCCCAGGCAAGAATACTGGAGTGAGTTGCCATTTCATACTCCAGGGTATCTTCACAACCCTGGAATCCAGCTCACCTCTCCTGTGTCTCCTGCACTGCAAGTGGATTCTTTACTGTTGAACTATCAAATCAGGGAAGCCCTGTCTCTGCAGGCTGCTTTGGAAAACCCCTATTGATATTCTTCAAATCTGTTCCTCTTCCTCTTACTGCAGTATCTAATCTGCTTTCAGTATCATCAAATAACTTCCTTATAGCTGGACTTCCCTGGTGGCTTAGTTGGTAAAGAGTCCGCCTGCAATGAAGGACAGCAGGGTTTGATCCCTGGGTTGGGAAGATACCCTGGAGAAGGGAATGGCTACCCACTCCAGTATTCTGCCCTGGAAAATTCCATAGACTGTATAGTCCAAGAAGTCACTCATGATTGAGCAACTTCCACTCTTTCACTCTTTACAGCTAAGTTTTCAGTTTTCTATTTTTCCTTTAATTTATTGAATCCTATAACACACAAATATGCAAAGTAATTTTTGGTATTTTCATCCTTTCTACCAGTTCTATTAATAGTTTTACTATTGAGCATTATTCTTTTGCTAATGAGTCACATTTTCCTGATTCTTGGCATGTCTAGAAATTTTCTTAATTGGATGGTGTGGTGGTTTATTTACTAAGTCATGTCTGATTCCTCTGACCCAGTGGAATAGGTTGCCATGCCCTCCTCCAGGGTAATCTGCCTGACACAGAGAACAAACCTGCCTCTCCTACATTGCAGGCAGATTCTTTACCTTAGAGACACCAGGGAGTTGGGCATTGTAACTAATACATTGCTGAATGACTATAACTTATTTTCTTCTTTAAGAGTTATTGTTCGGTTGCTGAGTCATGTCTGACTCTTTTCGACCTCTTGGACAGCAGCACACCAAGCTTCCCTGTCCACCATTTCCTGAAGCTTGGTCAAACTCATATCCATTGAGTTGGTGATGCCAGCCAACCATCTCACCCTGTGTCATCCCCTTCTCCTCCTGCCTTCAGTCTTTTCCAGCATCAAGGTCTTTTCTAAGGAGTTGGCTCTTTGCATCAGGCTGCCAAAGTATTGGAGCTTCAGCTTCAGCATCAGTCCTTCCAAAGATATTCAGGATTGATTTCTTTTAGGATTGACTGATTTGATCTCTTTGCTGTCCAAGGGATTCTCAAGAGACTTCTCCAACACCACAGTCCAAAAGCATCAATTCTTTGACATTCAGACTTCCTTATGGTCCAACTCTCACATCTGGACAAGACTACTGGAAAAAACACAGATTTGACTATATGGTCTTTTGTTAGCAAAGTAATGCCTCTGCTTTTAAATATGCTGTCTATGTTTGTCATAGCTTTTCTTCCAAGGAGCAAGCATCTTTTAATTTTATGGTTGCAGTCACCGTCTACAGTGATTTTGGAATCCAAGAAAATAATGTCTGTCCCTGTTTCCATTGTTTCCTCATCTATTTGCCATGAAGTGATGGGACTGGATGCCATGATCTTCATTTTTTAAATGTTGACTTTTAAGCCAGTTTTTCCATTCTTCTGTTTCACTGTGATTGAGAGGCTCTGTAGTTCCTGTTCATCTCCTGCCATAAGGGTGGTGTTATCTGCCTATCTGAAGTTATTGATATTTCCCCTGGCAATCTTGATTCCAGCTTGTGCTTCATCTAGCCCAGCATTTCACATGATGTACTCTGCATATAAGTTAAATAAGCAGACAATACACAGCCTTGACATACTGCTCTCCCGATTTTGAACCAGTCTATTGTTCCATGTCCAGTTCTGTTTCTTCTTGATTTCTCAGGTGGTCTGGGATTCCTATCTCTTGAAAAATTTTCCACAGTTTGTTGTGATTCACACAGTCAAAGGCTTTGACATAGTCAATGAAGCAGAAGTAGATGTTTTTCTGGAACTCTCTTGCTTTTGTGATGATCCAACAGATGTCGGCAATTTGATCTCTTGTTCCTCGGCCTTTTCTAAAACCAGCTTGAACATCTGGAAATTCATGGTTTACGTTATTGGTGAAGCCTGACTTGGAGAATTTTGACATTTCTTTGCTAGCGTGTGAAATGAGTGCAACTGTGCAGTAGTTTGAACATTCTTTGGCATTGCCTTTCTTTGGGATTGGAATGAAAACTGACTATTTCCAGTCCTGTGGCCACTGCTGGGCTTTCCAAGTTTACTGGCATATTGAGTGAAGCACTTTAACTGCATCACCTTTCAGGATTTGATATATCTCAAATGGAATTCCATCACCTCCACTAGCTTTGTTCATAGTGATGGTTCCTAAGGCCTACCTGATTTCACACTCCAAGATATCTGTCTCTAGTTGGGTGATCACACAATTGTGGCTATCTGGATCATTAAGATCATTTTTTAATAGTTATTCTACATATGCTTGCCATCGCTTGTTAATATCTTCTGATTCTTTTAGGTTCATACTGTTTCTGTCCCTTTTTGTACCCATCTTTCAATGAAATGTTCTCTTGGTAACTCTAACTTTCTTGAAGATATCTCTAGTCTTTTCCATCCTATTGCTTTCCTCTATTTCTTTGCTTGTTCACTTAGGAAAGCTTTCTTATCTTTCCTTGCTATTCTTTGGAACTCTGCATTCAATTGGGTATATATTTCCTTTTGCCCTTTGCCTTTAGCTTCTCTTCTTTTCTCAGCTGCTTGTAACACCTCCTCAAGAGACCATTTTGCTTTCTAGCCTTTCTTTTTCTTTGAAATGGCTTGATTACCACCTTCTATACAATGTTATGAACCTCTGTCCATAGGTCGTTTGACACTCTGTCTATCAGATCTAATTCCTTGAATCTATTTGTCACTTCCACTGTATAATTAGCAGGGGTTTGATTTAGGTCATACCAGAAAGGCCTATTGGTTTTCCCTACTTCAATTTAAGTCCAAATTTTGCGATGAGGAGTTCATAATCTGAGCTACAGTCAGCTCCTGGTGTCTTTTCTTTTCTTTTTTTTGCCAACAGTATAGAGCTTCTCCATCTTTGGCTGCAGAGAATATAATAAATCTGATTTCAATATTGATCGTGTGGTGATGTCCATGTGTAGTTTCATCTCTTGCATTCTTAGAAACAGGTGTTTGTAATGACCAGTGTAATCTCTTCTCAAAGAAGAGAATTTACCCTGCTTCATTTTGTACTCCAAGACCAAACGTGCCTGTTACTCCAGGTTATCTTTTGACTTTCTACTTTTTCATTCCAGTCTCCTATGATGAAAAGGACATATTTTTAGGATGTTAGTTCTAGAAGGTCGTTTAGGTCTTCATAAAGCCGTTCAACTTCAGCTTTTGGCATTAGTGCTTGGGACATAGACTTGGATTGCTATGATATTGAATAGTTTATCTTGAAAATGAACTGAGATTATTCAGTTATTTTTGAGATTGCACCCAAGTACTGAATTCTGAACTCTTTTGTTGACTATGAGGGCTACTTAATTTCTTCTAAGGGATTCTTGACCACCATAAAAAATATAATGGTCATCTGAATTAAATTCACCTATTCTGGTCCATTTTAGTTTGCTGATTCCTAAAATGTCAATGTCCACTCTTGCCATCTCCTCTTTGACCACTTTCAATTTACTTTCATTCGTGGACCTAACATTCCAGGTTCTTATGCAGTATTGTTCTTTACAGCATTGGACTTTACATTCACCACCAGATACATTCACAACTGGGTGTTGTTTTTCTTTTACTCTGGCTCTCCATTCCTTCTGGAGCTATTTCTCTGCTCTTCTCCAGTAGCATACTGGGCACCTACTGACCTTGGAAGTGCATCTTTAAGTGTCTTCTTTTTGTCTTTTCATACTGTTCGTGGGTTTCTCAAGTCAAGAATGCTAATGTGGCTTGCCATTCACTTCTGCAATGGACCTCATTTTGTCAGAACTCTCCACCAAGACTCATCTATCTTGGGTGGCACTACACTGCATGGCTTATAGTTTCATTGAGTTAGACAAAGCTGTAATCCATGGGATCAGTTTGGTTAGTTTTCTGTGATTGTGGTTTTCATTATGTCTGCCCACTGATGGATGAGGAAAAGAGGCTTGTGGAAGCTTCCTGATGGCAGGAACTAGCTGTGGGGAGAACTAGGTCTTGCTCTGGTGAGCAAGGGCATGTTCAGTAAATCTTTAATGCAATACACTGTTGATGAGTTCCAGAAAGCAATTAAATTATCCTTACATCAGGTTGATTTTTCTCTAGACTTATTTTTAAGCATTTATGTTTTGATTGTAAAATTGATATTTTTCTGAAGAAAATTTATACATATTACAACCAGTAACATTACATCTCAGTTCAGTTCAGTTGCTCAGTCCTGTCTGACTTTGTGACTCCATGACTGCAGCATGCCAGGCCTCCCTGTCCACCACCAACTCCCAGAGTTTACTCAAACTCATGCCCCATTGAGTTGGTGATGCCATCCAATCACCTCATCCTCTGTCATCCCCTTCTCCTCCTACTTTCAATCTTTCCCAGAATCAGGGTATTTTCAAATGAGTTAGCTCTCTGTATCAGGTGGCCAACATATTGGAGTTTCAGCCTCAACATCAGTCCTTCAAATGAATATTCAGGACTCATTTTCTTTAGGATGGACTGGTTGTATCTCTTTGCAATCCAAGGAACTCTCAAGAGTCTTCTCCAACACAACAGTTCAAAAGCATCAATTCTTTGGCACTCAGCTTTCTTTATAGTCCAACTGTCACATCCATACACGACTACTGGAAAAATCATAGCCTTGAGTAGATGGACCTTTGTTGGCAAAGTAACTTTGGCAATGTAATCTTACGTCTAGGCTAGACAAATTAGGCTTACTACTGTCATTGTTTTCTGTTAAAATATTAATCTCCTGGGAACCTTACTCAATGCCCAAAATTATTGAGAGTTGACTCTCCAGTAATGTTGTTTGGGTCTTGGATATTTCTGCACCTCATGCAGTCTCTGAGAACTATCCAGTTTACATCATCATCCTATCACTTTTTCCTAGTCTCATAAACTTTCATTGTACACATATATAGTTTAGTATTCTGTGAAGACTCAGTGCACTTGCTATGCAGTTTGCGTGCACTTTTTCTATATAAGTTCCTCTTAGGTTGAACTATGCCTTGCAATTTACAACTACCTCAGTGTACCTACACTTTAATTTCTATATGCTTTGTGCCCATGCTCAGTCACTCTGGTCATGTTCACTCTTTGAAACTCTATGGACTGTAGCCTGCCAAGCTCCTTTGTCCATGGGATTCTGCAGGCAAGAATCCTGGAGTGGGTTGCCAAGCCCTCCTTCAGGGGATCTGCCTGAAACAGGGATCGAAACCATGACTCCAGCATCTCCTGCATTGCAGGTGGATTCTTTACCTATATGCTTGCTTAGATCAGTGATATTACTATGCTCTACTTGGGATCTCTGTCTCTGCACTGTCATTTGTAATATGTCTCTGCTACTGCTGCTGCTAAGTCCCTTCAATCATGTCCGACTCTGGGCAACCCCATAGACCACAGCCCACCAGGCTCCCCTGTCCCTGGGATTCTCCAGGCAAGAACACTGGAGTGGGTTGCCATTTCCTTCTCCAGTGAATAAAAGTGAAAAGTGAAAGTTAAGTCACTCAGTCGTGTCCGACTCCTAGTGACCCCATGGACTGCAGCCTACCAGGCTCCTCCATCCATGGGATTTTCCAGGCAAGAGTACTGGAATGGGTTGCCATTGCCTTCTAGATAATTTTATTTCTCACATTATTCAGTTTCCCACTTCAGGGGATCACAGTCCAATGCCATGAATTATCTAATGTCTATTTTTGTTTGTTTGTGTTTTTACCCTTCTTCTCTAATTGTTCATGGTTGAGGTTAATTCTGGACATTTTTCTTGATTATTGCCAGAAGCAGAAGTCTAGTTCATAAATTTTAATTAGTATATTAATGCAAAAATCAATTTCCTCATTCTTTTTCTCTTGCAGTTATAATTAATAAGTAGTTCAGTAGTTCAGTGAACTTTACATTTTATTGTTAATCATATGACTTGCTGATAGGTTTTAAATCCATATGTTTTATTTGTTTTCTATATTTGTACAAAAGTAGTTATTATATGCACATAAAATATAGTTAGGAAAATACAAAACAAAATGATTCCTATGAATTTTTCCATATTTAATATATTCTTCTGAACTTCCTTTGTATTTTGAAAATCACTTAAATTTAACTATTTTAAGGTGAAAAAGTAAGTGCAACGTCAGCTGTTTGAAAAAAATTATGTTTTTAATTTTATATTATATACAATTTTAATGAAGAAAGTAGTAAAAATACTATGTGGGATATAAAATACATTTAAAAACATGAACTCTGAAATTAGACTTGCTTGAATATAAATTCTTACTTTGCCATTTACTCGGTCTGTAACCTGCTGCTGCTGCTTCTACTGCTAAGTCGCTTCAGTCGTGTCCAATTCTGTGCAACCCCATAGACGGCAGCCCACCAGGCTCCCCCATCCCTGGGATTCTCCAGGCAGGAACGCTGGAGTAGGGTGCCATTTCCTTCTCCAATGCATGAAAGTGAAAAGTGAAAGCAAAGACGCTCAGTCGTGTCCGACTCCTAGCGACCCCATGGACTGCAGCCCACCAGGCTAGGAATGGTTAATTATACTTTTCGTGCCTTATCATCCTAACCTGAGATATACCACTACAATATTGTAAAGTAATTAGCCTCCAATTAAAATAAATTAAAAAAAAACAAATACATAAGCAAAAAGTTCTATTTCATAGAGTTGTTGTAAAGATAAATTATGTGTTTGTGTTTAAAATGGTTGGTACATCTAACAGCTATAAAGGTAATTATTATTCCCATACACAAGAGAAATTATAAAAAAGAAATAATACAGAATTAAATTTCATTACAGAAAATATCTGAGCAAGTAATAATCATGTCCAACTCTTTGCGACACCATAGACTGTAGTCCACCAGGCTCCTCTCTCCATGGAATTTTCCAGGTAAGAACATTGGAGTGGATTGGCATTTCCTTCTCCAGGGGATCAAACCCGACCCAGGGATCAAACCCTGGTCTCCTGCATTATAGGCAGATTCTTTACCTTTTAAGCCACCAGGGAAGCCCACAACTTTATAAGTATAATTAAATGCATTTTTACAATGAAAAATAAAATAACTGATAAAGCATAATAAATATCACTTCTGTTGATCAGAATATGAACCAAAACTTTCTGATATAAGACAAGAATGTGACCAAGAAGAAGAACAGATTATCACTTGTTATTCTCTACAAAGAAGAAGGAGTGTATTTTTCTGTAAAATAATTGTAACTGTGTTATAAAAGGTCAGGACTCAAACACAGATGAAAGAGACACTAAAAGTCCTGATTGAGAAATGGTGCAAACCACATTAATTCTCTGAGAAGGAGTTAAGAAAGAAAGTGAAGTCGCTCAGTTGTGTCCGACTCTTTGCAACCCCATGGACTGTAAACTGCCACACTGCTCCATCCATGGGATTTTCCAGGCAAGAATACTGGAGTGGGTTGCCATTTCCTTCTCCAGGGGATCTTCCTGACCCAAGGATTGAACCCAGGTCTCCCACAAGGCAGGAAGACTCATCACTGCCTGAGCCACCAGGGAGTAAGGCAAGTATTAAAGAGCAGAAGATTTTAAGACAAGGTATTTCATATCTGTCTTCTGATATGAAAAGAACTGAATAAAACCTTTATTTAAGAGCATTTATATAATGCAGAAAATAACCATTTTATGGGGTGTTTTTAAACCTTTTCTTTTTGAAATAGCATAGTCTAACCAAAATAAAACAGGTTATTATTTATTGCTTGGTAAGTTGGCTCTTCATTGCTTTCCCACCTGATTTCCCTAACAAAGGTAAAAGTTGTTATTCAGGAGACTTAATGGCTGACATTAGTTTAGGATAATGAGGGCATGTAATTTGTTTTGCATAGACAAGCACTGTTATAAGGAATGAAAAATTATGATAATAGCAGAGTCAGCATAACTGACATTGCAGACAAAGAGTAAAGAAATTTATGTACCATCAAGCTATCATTTTGATAAAGTAGGTTTTACTTCCAGAGACTTTTAAATGTCTTAGTAAAATAGTACATTTGGCTTCCCAGGTGGGTCAGTGATAAAGAATCTGTCTGCCAATGCAACGGACAGGAAACTTAGGTTCCATTTCTGGTTCAGGAAGATCCCCGGGAGGAGGAAATGTCAATGTACTCCAGTTTTCTTGCTGGAAACTTCCTTGGACAGAGGAATCTGGCAGATTGCAGTCCTTGGTGTAACAAAGAATCAAACATAACTGAGCACACATTCAAGCAAAATAGTACACAGAGGAGCTATTATATATTCGACTGTTACCAAATTATGTTTTCTTAAAACTGAATTATCTAATGGAAGTAATCCAATTATAGGACATTGTATTATGTAAGAAATAATCAGGTTAAAATTATAATATTTCTTAAATTTGAATATAAGCTTTAACTGTTACTGTAGAAGTTCTGCAGCTTATCTACAATGCTTAATGTCAAAGAATTTTATCAGTTTACTTATTTTTAGTGTCTCAGTAGTGCATTCCAACTTGCTGTGACATTTAATTAAAAATGTCATAAGTCTGCTCCTTGTTTTTCTTAGTTGTAAGGTAAGGTATTTGACTAGGTAGTTCTTACTGTTAAACAAACATCAGAATTCATGAATAATTGAATACACTTATCACATGAACACTAATGACAGCTAAAAGCATAAGCAGTCATCCCCATGATTATTAGTCTCTCACAGCATTTCAATCTCCAGTGGTGTCTGTATAGGCCAAAGTGAGAGACACCAATTTTGTGTTTCTTTAGAAAAGGCAGAGGAACCAGAGATCAAACTGTCAACTTCTGATGGAACATCGAAAAACCAAGAGAGTTCCAGAAAAACATCTATTTCTGCTTTATTGACTATGCCAAAGCCTTTGACTGTGTGGATCACAATAAAATGTGGAAAATTCTGAAAGGGATGGGAATACCAGACCACCTGACCTGCCTTTTGAGAAACCTGTATGCAGACCAGGAAGCAACAGTTAGAACTGGATATAAAACAAGTGAATGGTTCCAAACAGGAAAAGGAGTACATCAAGGCTGTATATTGTCACCCTGCTTATTTAACTTATATGCAGAGTACATAATGAGAAATGCTGGGCTGGAAGAAGCCCAAGCTGGAATCAAGATCGCTGGGAGAAATATCAATAACCTCAGATATGCAGATAACACCACCCTTGTGGCAGAAAGTGAAGAGGAGCTAAAAAACCTCTTGATGAAAGTGAAAGAGGAGAGTTAAAAAGTTGGCTTACAGCTCAACATTCCGAAAACGAAGATCATGGCATCTGGTCCTGTCACTTCATGGCAGATAGATGGGGAAACAGTGTCAGACTTTATTCTTCTGGGTTCCAAAATCACTGCAGATGGTGACTGCAGCCATGAAATTAAGAGATGCTTACTCCTTGGAAGAAAAGCTATGACCAACCTGTGTGTGTGTGTTTGTGAAGTCGCTCAGTCGTGTCCGACTCTTTGTGACCCCATGGACTGTAGCCTACCAGGCTCCTCTGTCCGTGGGATTTTCCAAGCAATAGTACTGAAGTGGATTGCCATTTCCTTCTCCAGGGGATCTTCCTGACCCAGGGATCGAACCTAGGTTTCCCGTATTGTAGACAGATGCTTTACCGTCTAAGCCACCAGGGAAACCTAGATAGCATAGTAAAAAGCAGAGACATTACTTTGCCAACAAAGGCCCATCTAGTCAAGGCTATAGTTTTTCCAGTGGTCATGTATGGATGTGAGAGTTGGACTATAAAGAAAGCTGAGCGCTGAAAAATTGATGCTTTTGAACTGTGTTGTTGGAGAAACATCTTGAGATTCCCTTGGACCACAAGGAGATCCAAGCAGTCCATCCTAAAAGAGATCAGTCCTGGGTGTTCATTGGAAGGACTGATGTTGAAGCTGAAACTCCAATACTTTGGCCACCTGATGCAAAGAGCTGACTCATTGGAAAAAGACCCTGATGCTGGGAAAGATTGAGGGCAGGAGGAGAAGGTGACTATAGAGGATGAGATGGTTGGATGGCATCATCGACTCGATGGACATGGGTTTGGGTAAACTCCAGGAGTTGGTGATGGACAGGGGGGCCTGGCGTACTGTAGTCCATGGGTTCACAAAGAGTCGGATATGACTGAATGACTGAAAAGAACTGAGCTAAAGTAAATATAATATGAAGTGAAAAAGTAGTGTTAGTTTCCAAGTCATGTCAGACAGCCAGGCTCCTCTATTCATGGGGTGGCAAAGAGTCAGACATGACTGAGTGGCTGAACTGAACTAATGACTTATTTTGTAAATTAAAGTAAATTTATTTTTATGTCACTTACCATAACTTTCCCCAGGAAGAAAAAAGAAATAAAATATATGTAACAGAAATAGTTCAAACTAAAAAATTTGCTGATCTAATATGCATACTAGTATACATGACTATATTATTGAGAAAGTTATCCACAAACCTAGACAATATAAAACTTTCTAATCTAAATAATTAAATTATCCTAGATTAAAATGTTATCAATGCTAGATAAAAATTCTCAGTGGTTCCTTGAAATCATAAATTTGAAGGCAGTATGACATACAATGTCCCTTTGTATACTGTCTTCAGTTACCTATTATATTGTCAGATATATTGAACTTTTTTCCAATAATTGCTTATTGAAAATTACTTTTTCTATCTCATTCTAAAGCAATATTGAAACTCAGCCAAACAACCAGGACAGTACAGCAAGTTATTTCCAGCTTTAATGTTGCTCTTTGTTTCAAATTCAGAATAGCTATAAATATGAAGAAAACTAAGACAGACAATTGAGTTCATATATGAGATAAATACTAAGAACAGGGACTTTGTCTATAACATGAGTATTGCTCCACCTTGGTTGGTGCCCTGACTTACTGGTATGATTATGGCGACCTGAGTTTAGCTCAATGCTTGAAGTCAGTGTTTCTACTTTTATCAGTGAATAAAAGAAGAAAAATAAATAGTACTGAGCACACAAATACATTAAATTCAACATAACTCCTTGAATTGGGAAGATCCCCTGGAGTAGGAAATGGCAATCCATTCCGATATTCTTGCTTGGAAAATTCCATTGAAAGAATTGGAATTTTGCCAGGCTACATACAGTCCATGGGGTGCAAAGAACCAGACATGACTGAATGACTGAGCCCTCACACACTCAAGCATACCTTAAGGCTATAATTTTTCATGAAGTAAATAATTTCAAAATGCTAAACAGAAGAAAAAATAGAGAGAAAAACTCAAAATCTCTTGCTGAAAATGACCTCTCAATAAAAGTTAAAACAAAAACAAAAAAATACAATACTAAAAATGCCAATAAAGTTGACAGTTAAAAATGTATTTCTGATAAAATTAATCTTTAAAGAATATAATATTTCAAAGTTTTGAAATAAGTGTGAAAAAGATGTCCAAAAATATATCTGAAAGCATAATTTACATTTAAAAAGCAATAAACTATGAAACAAAATAACATTAAATCAAATTATACTGGAACAGACATCCAGATTCAAAACTAATGATGCTTTTGTAGGTCTTGAAATTACTGATAAATGTTCATTTTCTAACTGGGCTTCATTATTTATGTATATTTATATTTAGTAATATAAATATATTATATCTAAGTTAACAAAGTACTCTAAGAGAAACAAACACTGTTTTATTAATTTATGCTTACTGTTTACCACAAATAAAGCTTATTAAAAACATGTCAGGTTAGGGATTTCTCTGGATATCCAGTGGTTAGGGTTCTGAGTTTCCACTGCAGGGCATAGGTTTTATCTCTGGTTGGGGAACTAAGATCCCACATGCAACTTGGCATGGCCAAAAGAGATATAGAGAAGGCTTATTGTAAGGAATACAAAGATATATTAAATAAATTAATTAAATAAATATGCCAGGTTACTTCTCTAAAACTCTGAATATAAAAAATGGAAAAAAGAGATGAGGAAATGAAAAACTGTAAAAATAGTATAACAAATAAGATTAAGACATTAAAATACTAATTTTAAAATGCTCAGGAGTAATATTAAAATCAGAAAAAAAATGTTTTCAAGCAAAAAATAGTAGGGATAAGTGATATAGTAACAATAACATGATATAATTGATTTTTCCTAAATAATTGCTATAGTAAACATAATTCCAATCAACAAGAGAGAAGAGGGACCTACTTTGTCTACTTCAAAGGGGTCAAAGTACAAAGTCATTTGACCTACTATACTTTACATTTAAAACATAAAATAGCATTATATAAGAATTTACTTTTAAAAAATGACCTTAAATGCTATAACAAATATGTAATATACATAATCACCAGTGTGAGCCTCAAAGATACACATTAAACATGTACACACAAAAAAGTGAAAAGGCCAATAACACAACTGATAAAATATTTGGGTTGGCAGTGGATCTGCAGAAAAATAATACAAATATTCAGAAAACAAATTAAAAGAATAATCAATCTCATTGATGATCATAAATATTCAAATAAAAGATTATATAATACCATTATGCACCTATAATATTGATTTTAAATAGTTTAAAATACTAATATTTTTATAAAGATGTAAAGAGAACTCTAAGACACTGCTGGCATATAAATGGAAATATTTTACAGTACTTTGGATTAGATTTAGCTAATATATGAGAAACTTTAAGATGCCCTTATACATGACCCCAAAACTCCATTTCCATGCATATACCCTAGACTTGCTCTTATGTAAAGACTTAAGTACAAAAATGTTGAGAAAAGAAAAATCTTAGGTCAGAAAAAAGTAACTTAAAAATATGTGTTGCATTGCAATAAATACTGAATATGCATTAAAAAGAATAGTGTGGAATGCTTCCATTGACATCTTATTTCTCTTTAGTTCCCCAGAATAATTATTACCTTCTTTTTCTTTCACAGTATTTGAAACCTAGTCTATGTGTTCACAGGTCATTATCAGAAGAGATGAAGAGTGATTTAAACTAACCAGATATCTGTAGACATTTAATTCACTTCTTTCTTTCCTTCTAAGTCACAGCCAAGCAGCTGTGTTACCTTCACACTCAACTTAATGAAGTTGGGTTTATTCCAGGATGCAAGGATTCTTCAATATGATGTATCATATTAACATCATCATAGTAACAAATTAAAAGATAAAAACCATATGATCATCTCAATAGATGCAGAAAAAGCCTTTGACAAAATTCAGCACCCATTTCCGATTAAAACTCTTAAAGAATGGGCATAGAAGCAACCTACTTCAACTTGCTGCTGCTGCTACTGCTGCTGCTGCCAAGTCACTTCAGTCATGTCCAACTCTGTGTGATCACATAGACGGCAGCCCACCAGGCTCCCCTGTCCCTGGGATTCTCCAGGCAAGAACACTGGTGTGGGTTGCCATTTCCTTCTCCAATGCGTGAAAGTGAAGTCGCTCAGTCGTGTCCAACTCCATGACCCCATGGACTGCAGCCTACCAGGCTCCTCCATTCATGGGATTTTCCAGGCAAGAGTAGTAGAGTGGGGTGCCTTCACCTTCTCCACGACCTCAACATAGTAAAGGCCAAATACGATAAGCCTTCAGCAAACATTATTCTCATTGATGAAAAACTGAAAGCATTCCTTGGAAGATCAGGAACAAGAAAAGGGTGTCCACTTTCACTACCGTTATTCAACATAGTTCTGGAAGTCCTAGCTACAGTAATCAGAGAGGAAAAAGAAATAAAAGGAATCCAGATCTGAAAGACTAACTACAGCTCTCACTGTTAGCAGATGGCATGATACTGTACATAGAAAACTCCAAAGATAGTATAAGGACATTACTAGAGCCAATCAGTGAATTTAGCAGATTTGCAGGATACAAAATCAATACACAGGAATCACCTGCATTTATGTATACTAACAATGAAAAATCAGAAAGAGAAATTATATCAATCCCATTCACTATTGCAACAAAAATAATTAAATATCTAGGAATAAAATTACCTAAGGAGACAAAAGAACTGTACACAGAAAATTATAAGACACTAATGAAAGAAATCAAAGACAACATAAAAAGACGAAGCAACATTCCAACTTTCTGGGTAGGAAGAATCAATATTATGAAAATGACTATACTACAAAAGCAAGCTACAGATTCAATACAATCCCTATCAAATTATCAATGGCAATTTTCACAGAACTAGAACAAAAAAATCCACAATTCATATGGAAACAAAAAAGACCCCGAATAGACAAAGCAGTCTTGAGAAAAAAGGATGGAGCTGGAGAAATCAACCTTCCTGACTTCAGATTATACTCCGAAGCTACACTCATCAAGATGGTATGGTACTGGCACAAAAACAGAAATATAGGTCAATGGAACAAGATAGAAAGCCCAGAAATAAACCTATGCACCTATGGGTACCTTGTTTTCAACAAAGGAGGCAAAAATATACAATTGGGCAAAGATAGCCTCTTCAATAAATGGAGCTGGGAAAAATGGACAGCTACATGTAAAAGAAAGAAATTAGACCACTTCCTAACACAATAAACAAAGATGATCTCAAAGTGGATTAAAGACTTAAATGTAAGACCAGAAACTATAAAACTCTTAGAGGAAAACATAGAACAGTCGATGACATAAATCAAAGCAAGATCCTCTATGCCCCACCTCCTATGGTAATGGAAATAAAAACAAAAGTAAACAAGTGGGACCTGATTAAACTTAAAAACTTTGCATAGCAAAGGAAACTATAAACAAGGTGAAAAGACAACCATCAGTATGGGAGAAAATAATAGCAAATTAAACAACTGACAAAGGATAAATTTTCAAAATATAAAAGAAACTCATACAACTCAATGCCAGAAAAACAAACAACCCAACCAAAAAGTGGAGAAAAGATATATACAGACATTTCTCTGAAGAAGACATACAGATGGCTAACAAACACATGAAAAGATGCTCAACATCGCTCATTATTAGAGAAATGCAAATCAAAAATATAATGGCATGTTACATCACACCAATCAGAATATCTATCATCAAAAAGACTACAAACAATATATGCTGGCGAGGGTATGGAGTAAAGGAAACTTTCTTGCACTGATGGTAGGAATGTAAATTGATACATCCACTATGGAAGATGGTATGGAGATTCCTTAAAAAAAAAAAAAAAGGAATAAAACCAGCATAGGACCCAGCAATTCCAGTCCTAGGCACATTCCCTGAGGAAATCAAAAGTGAAAAAGACACATTTACAATATTTACAACAGCTAGGACATGGAAACAACCTAGATGTCCATCAACAGATGAATGGATAAAGAAGTGTGGTACACGTGTTCCCCATCCTGAACCCCCCTCCCTCCTCCCTCCCCATACCATCCCTCTGGGTCGTCCAATACAATACTGTAAAGTAATTAATCTCCAACTAAAATAAATAAACATATTTTAAAAAATTGTGGGACATATACACAACGAAATATTCAGTTCATTTCAGCTGCTCAGTTGTGTCTGACTCTTTGTGACCCCGTGAATCGCAGGATGCCAGGCCTCCCTGTCCATCATCAACTCCCAGAGTTCACTCAAACTCACATCCATCGAGTCAGTGATCCCATCCAGCCATCTCATCCTCTGTTGTCCCCTTTTCCTCCTGCCCCTAATCCCTCCCAGCATCAGAGTCTTTTCCAATGGAATATTACTCAGCCATATAAGGGAACACATTTGAGTCAGTTCTGATAAAGTGGATGAACATAAAACCTATTATACAGAGTGAAGCAAGTCAGAAAGAGAAAGATAAATACCGTATTCTAACGCCTATAAATGGAATCTAGAAAAATGATACCAAAGAACTTATTTACAGGGCAGCAATGGAGAAGCAGGCATAGAGAATGGACTTACGGACATGGGGAGAGGGGAGGAGAGGGTGAGATGTATGGAAAGAGTAACATGGAAACTAATAATACCATATTTTAAATAGACAGGAATTTGCTGTATGGCTCAGGAAGCTCGAACAGGGGCTCTGTGTCAACATAGAAGGGTGGGATAGGTTGGAAGATGGGAGGGAGGTTTAAAAGGGAGGGAATATATGCAAACCTATGGCTAACTCATGTTGAAATTTGACAGAAAACAGCAATATTCTGTAAAGGAATTATCTTTCAATAAAGAATACTTTAAAAACAAAAAATATATATACAAAGAAGAGAAAGGTTGACAGAGGATGAGATGGCTGTCACTAACTTATGAACGGATATGATTTTGAGCAAACTCCAGGAGATTGTGAGGGACAGGGAAGCCTGGTGTGCTGCAGTCCATGGGGTTGCAAAGAGTTGGATATGACTGAGCAACTGAAAAACAACATAGTTGCTCAGCAGGTAAAGAATCCAGCTGCAATCCAGTAGATGCAGGGGATAGGGGATGCAATTTCAATCCCTGAGTCAGGAAGATCCCCTTGAAAATGTAATGGTAATCTACTCCAGCATTCTTGCCTGGAAAATCCCATGGACAGAGGAACCTGGAGGGCTACAGTCCAAAGGGTCACAAAGAGTACGACATGACTGAATGATTAAGCACTAAATTTGTTCTACGATGTTATGTTAGTCTCTAATGCACAGAAAAATGAATCCAGGATACATATACATTTATACCCTCCATTTTTAAAAATTTAATTTCCATATAGGTTACCACATAGCATTGAGCCGAGTTCCCTGTGCTATACAGTAGATTCTCATTAGTAATCTGTTTTATGCACAATATTAATAGTTTATATATGCCAATCTCAATTCATCCCACCTAGGTAAGCTCTCTGGAGCAACAACAAAACATGACTGTCCTTTAAAACATGAAAGACCTTCCATGACTGCCATCCAAATACCTTTCTTCTTTTCCAATTCCTTTGATAAAGATGCATCTCAAAGACTACTATCACCATCACTACATTATTCTAACTACATCTTAGTTTGTCAGTATTTCTCTCAAATGAATCATCTGTAATGAATTTAGTATTTTGAATAGCTACTAAAGAATGGAGATCATTACTGTTTCTAATCTTTTTTTTTTTTTTAAGTATCTTCTAACACAACAAGACCTTGATATGACTCATAAAACTTCAGTTTTCAAAGAAGCAAATTTCAACGTGGTGACCAAGACAAAGATCTAGTAAATTAAATCACTTTACCTGAACAAAGCATACTATCATTCTACATGTTGAAAATAATCTTTTTGCAAAATACTTTTTGGCTTGAGTATAAAGATTCATTGGTACTGGTGTGCTAGGTGAGGGGAACCTGTTAGAAGTACATTTACAACCTGGAATATGAAAGGACTTTGTCATCAATGTAGAAGATAAAGTTTACCTTATTTGCTATGATAGAGAAGCATTCCTTTGTATCACTGCAAAGTTATATCAATTATTGAGGTGAAACTTTAAAAAGCTAGTTGACTACAACAGAGCAGTCTTTTTTTTAAAAAAAAAGTGGAACTGAAATTTACTCTGTCAAGAGTTCTGCTGCTGCTGCTGCTGCTAAGTAACTTTAGTCGTGTCCGACTCTGTGCGACCCCATAGATGGCAGTCCACCAGGCTCCCCCATCCCTATGATTCTCCAGGCAAGAACACTGGAGTGGGTTGCCATTTCCTTCTCCAATGCATTAAAGTGAAAAGTGAAAGTAAAGTCGCCCAGTCGTGCCCTACTCTTAGCGACCCCATGGACTGCAGCCTACCAGGCTCCTTCGTCCATGGGATTTTCCAGGCAAGAGTACTGGAGTGGGTTGCCATTGACTTCTCCGATCAAGAGTTCAGAGTTACTAAATATCTTCAGATGGTTTTACAACAAAGGCTTTAATGAAAATTAAAACATTTTAACATTTTTAAAAAGAGGCTCTTTAATTCCTCTTTGTTTTCTGCCTAAGGGTGGTGTCATCTGCATATCTGAGGATATTGATATTTTTCCCAACAATCTTGATTCCAGCTTGTTCTTCATCCAGCCTAGCGTTTCACATGATGTACTCTGCATATAAATTAAATAAGCAGGGTGACAATATACAGCCTTGACATACTCCTTTCCCAATTTGGAACCACTCTGTTGTTCCATTTTCAGTTCTAACTGTGGCTTCTTGACCTGCATACAGATTTCTCAGGATGCAAGTAAGGTGGTCTGATATTCCCATCTCTTGAAGAATTTTCCACAATTTGTTTGATTCACATAGTCAAAGGCTTTAGTGTAGTCAATGAAGCAGAAGTAGATGTTTTCTCTGGAATTCTCTTGTTTTTTCTATGATCCAATGGATGCCGGCAATTTGATATAAAATGTAACTAGAGTTAAATTTAAACTAGAAGAGATATGTACTAGTTAGGGCCTTGCCTGCAACTGTCTCCCCATCCACAATTTTAGAAAACAAAGCTGATATTCCAAAGGGTGTCATGCATCTAAGACTGTGACAAGTATTGAGGTAGACATCAGACTGCTCAATAATAACTTTTGATATTGAAAAATAATATAATATTTCATGTATTTTAAAACATAACTAATAAGAACATAATGTACAGCTCAGGGAATTCTACTTAATGCTCTGTGGTGATCTGAATCAGAAGGAAATACAAAAGGGAGGGGATATATATATATATATATATATATATGCTGATTCATTTTATTATATATTAGAAACTAACTCAACATTTTTAATCAATGATACTCCAATAAAAACTAATTTTAAACAATCATTAAAAAAGAATGCTGGAATTAAAATTTTATCAACTAGATCACCTTCAAATATGAGAGGCTAATTACTATATGTGTATATACACATATATATATACACATAAATATAGTAATTATCCTCTCATATTTGAAGGTGATCTAGTTGATAAAATTTTGGAAAACTCGGCAGTAGCCACAGGACTGGAAAAGGTCAGTTTTCATTCCAGTTCCAAAGAGAGACAATGCCAAAGAATGCTCAAACTACCACACAATTGCACTCATCTCACATGCTAGTAAAGTAATGCTCAAAATTCTCCAATCCAGGCTTCAGAAATATGTGAACCGTGAACTTCCTGATGTTCAAGCTGGTTTTAGAAAAGGCAGAGGAACCAGAGATCAAATTACCAACATCCGCTGGATCATGGAAAAAGCAAGAGAGTTCCAGAAAAACATCTATTTCTGCTTTATTGACTATGCCAAAGCCTTTGACTGTATGGATCACAATCAACTGCAGACAATTTTGAAAGAGATGGGTATACCAGATCACCTGACCTGCCTCTTGAGAAATCTGTATGCAGGTCAGGAAGCAACAGTTAGAACTGGGAATGGAACAACAGACTGGTTCCAAATAGGAAAGGAATATGTCAAGGCTGTATATTGTCACCCTGCTTATTTAACTTATATGCAGAGTACATCATGAGAAACGCTGGGCTGGAAGAAACACAAGCTGGAATCAAGATTGCTGGGAGAAATATCAATAACTTTAGATATGCAGATGACACGACCCTTATGGCAGAAAGTGAAGAGGAACTAAAAACTCTCTTGATGAAAGTGAAAGAGGAGAGTGAAAAAGTTGGCTTAAAGCTCAACATTCAGAAAACGAAGATCATGGCATCTGGTCCCATCACTTCATGGGAAATAGATGGGGAAACAGTGGAAACAGTGTCAGACTTTATTTTGGGGGGGCTCCAAAATCACTGCAGATGGTGACTGCAGCCATGAAATTAAAAGACACTTATTCCTTGGAAGAAAAGTTATAACCAACCTAGATAGTATATTCAAAAGCAGAGACATTACTTTTCCGACTAAGGTCCGTCTAGTCAAGGCTATGGTTTTTCCTGTGGTCATGTATGGATGTGAGAGTTGGACTGTGAAGAAAGCTGAGCGCCGAAGAATTGATGCTTTTGAACTGTGGTGTTGGAGAAGACTCTTTTTTTTTTTTTTCTCCTTTCAATTTATTTTTTTTTAATTTTAATTTTATTTTGCTTTACAATACTGTATTGGTTTTGCCATACATTGACATAAATAAGCCACAGGTGTTCATGAGTTCCCAATCCTGAACCACCCTCCCACCTCCCCGCTCCGACCCCATATCATCTCTCTGGATCATCCCCGTGCACCAGCCCCAAGCATCCTGTATCCTGTATCAAACATAGACTGGCGATTCATTTCTTACCTGATAGTATACATGTTTCAATGCCATTCTCCCAAATTATCCTACCCTCTCCCTCTCCCACAGAGTCTAAAAGTTCGTTCTATACATCTGTGTCTCTTTTGCTGTCTCGCATAGAGGGTTATTATTACCATCTTTCTAAATTCCATATATATGTGTTAGTATACTGTATTGGTGTTTTTCTTTCTGGCTTTCTTCACTCTGTATAATAAGCTCCAGTTTTATCCACCTCATTATTCAAATGTATTCTTTTTAATGGCTGAGTAATACTCCATTGTGTATATGTACCTCAGCTTTCTTATCCATTCATCTGCTGATGGACATCTAGATTGTTTCCATGTCCTGGCTATTATAAACAGTGCTGCAATGAACATTGGGGTACACATGTCTCTTTCAAGTCTGGTTTGTTGGCGTGTATGCCCAGCAGTGGGATTGCTGGGTCATAAGGCAGTTCTATTTGCAATTTTTTAAGAAATCTCCACACTGTTCTCCATAGTGGCTGTACTAGTTTGCATTCCCACCAACAGTGTAGGAGCGTTCCCTTTTCTCCACACCCTCTCCAGCATTTATTGCTTGTAGACTTTTGGATTGCTGCCATTCTGACTGGTGTGAAGTGGTACCTCACTGTGGTTTTGATTTGCATTTCTCTGATAATGAGTGATGTTGAGCATCTTTCCATGTGTTTGTTAGCCATCCATATGTTTTCTTTGGAGAAATGTCTATTTAGTTCTTTGGCCCATTTTTTGATTGGGTCTTTTATTTTTCTGGACTTGAGCTGCATAAGTTGCTTGTATATTTTTGAGATTAGTTGTTTGTCAGTTGCTTCATTTGCTATTATTTTCTCCCATTCAGAAGGCTGTCTTTTTGCTTTGCTTATAGATTCCTTTGTTGTGTAGAAGCTTTTAATTTTAATTAGATCCCATTTGTTTATTTTTGCTTTTCTTTCCAGTATTCTGGGAGGTGGATCATAGAGGATCCTGCTGTGATTTATGTCAGAGAGTGTTTTGCCTATGTTCCCCTCTAGGAGTTTTATAGTTTCTGGTCTTACATTTAGATCTTTAATCTATTTTGAGTTTATTTTTGTGTATGGTGTTAGAAAGTGATCTAGTTTCATTCTTCTACAAGTGGTTGACCAGTTTTCCCAGCACCACTTGTTAAAAAGACTGTCTTTAATCCATTGTATATTCTTGCCTCCTTTGTCGAAGATAAGGTGTCCATAGGTGTGTGGATTTATCTCTGGGCTTTCTATTCTGTTCCATTGATCTATATTTGTGTCTTTGTGCCAGTACCATACTGTCTTGATGACTGTGGCTTTGTAGTAGAGCCTGAAGTCAGCCAGGTTGATTCCTCCAGTTCCATTCTTCTTTCTCAAGATTGCATTTGGCTATTGAGGTTTTTTGTATTTCCATACAAATCATGAAATTATTTGTTCTAGCTCTGTGAAAAATACCACTGGTAGCTTAATAGGGATTGCATTGAATCTGTAGGTTGCTTTGTGTAGTGTACTCATTTTCAACATAATGATTCTTCCAATCATTTTCACTATATTGATTCTTCTTATCCATGAACATGGTATATTTCTCCATCTATTAGTGTCCTCTTTGATTTCTTTCATCAGTGTTTTATAATTTTCTATATATAGGTCTTTAGTTTCTTTAGTTAGGTATATTCCTAAGTATTTTATTCTTTTCGTTGCAATGGTGAATGGAAATGTTTCCTTAATTTCTTTTTCTACTTTCTCATTATTAGTGTATAGGAATGCAAGGGATTTCTGTGTGTTGATTTTATATCCTGCAATTTTACTATATTCATTGATTAGCTCTACTAATTTTCTGGTGGCGTTTTTAGGGTTTTCTAAGTAGAGGATCATGTCATCTGTGAACAGTGAGAGTTTTGCTTCTTCTTTTCCAATTTGGATTCCTTTTATTTCTTTTTCTGCTCTGATTGCTGTGGCCAAATCTTCCAGAACTATGTTGAATAGTAGTGGTGAAAGTGGTGAAAGCACCCTTGTCTTGTTCCTGACTTTAGAGGAAGTGCTTTCAATTTTTCAACATTGAGGACAACGTTTGCAGTGGGCTTGTCATATATAGCTTTTATTATGTTGAGGTATGTTCCTTCTATTCCTGCTTTCTGGAGAGTTTTTATCATAAATGGATGTTGAATTTTGTCAAAGGCCTTCTCTGCATCTATTGAGATAATCATATGGCTTTTAATTTTCAATTTGTTAATGTGGTGAATTACACTGATTGATTTGTGGATATTGAAGAATCCTTGCATCCCTGGGATAAAGCCTAATTTGTCATGTGTTGCTGGATTCTGATTGCTAGAATTTTGTTAAGGATTTTTGCGTCTATGTTCATCAGTGATATTGGCCTGTAGTTTTCTTTTTTGGTGGCATCTTTGTCAGGTTTTGGTATTAGGGTGATGGTGGCCTCATAGAATGAGTTTGGAAGTTTACCTTCCTCTGCAATTTTCTGGAAGAGTTTGAGTAGTATAGGTGTTAGCTCTTCTCTAAATTTTTGGTAGAATTCAGCTGTGAAGCCGTCTGCACCTGGGCTTTTGTTTGCTGGAAGATTTCTGATTGCTGTTTCAATTTCTGTGCTTGTGATGAGTCTGTTAAGACTTTCTATTTCTTCCTGGTTCAGTTTTGGAAAGTTGTACTTTTCTAAGAGTTTGTCCATTTCTTCCACGTTGTCCATTTTATTGGCATATAATTGCTGATAGTAGTCTCTTATGATCCTTTGTATTTCTGTGTTGTCTGTTGTGATCTCTCCACTTTTCATTTCTAATTTTATTGATTTGATTTTTCTCCCTTTGCTTCTTGATGAGTCTGGCTAATGGTTTGTCAATTTTATTTATCCTTTCAAAGAACCAGCTTTTGGCTTTGTTGATTTTTGCTATGGTCTCTTTTGTTTCTTTTGCATTTATTTCTGCCCTAATTTTTAAGATTTCTTTCCTTCTACTAACTCTGGGGTTCTCCATTTCTTCCTTTTCTAGTTGCTTTAGGTGTAGAGTTAGGTTATTTATTTGACTTTTTTCTTGTTTCTTGAGGTATGCCTGTATTGCTATGAACTTTCCTCTTAGCACTGCTTTTATAGTGTCCCACAGGTTTTCAGTTGTTGTGTTTTCATTTTCATTTGTTTCTATGCATATTTTGATTTCTTTTTTTATTTCTTCTGTGATTTGTTGGTTATTCAGCAGCGTGTTGTTCAGCCTCCATATGTTGGAATTTTTAATAGTTTTTCTCCTGTAATTGAGATCTAATCTTAATGCATTACGGTCAGAAAAGATGCTTGGAATGATTTCAGTTTTTTTGAATTTATCAAGGTTAGATTTATGGCCCAGGATGTGATCTATCCTGGAGAAGGTTCCGTGAGCACTTGAGAAAAAGGTGAAATTCATTGTTTTGGGGTGAAATGTCCTATAGACATCAATTAGGTCAAACTGGTCTATTGTATCATTTAAAGTTTGTGTTTCTTTCTTAATTTTCTGTTTAGTTGATCTGTCCATAGGTGTGAGTGGGGTATTAAAGTCTCCCACTATTATTGTGTTACTGTTAATTTCCCCTTTCATACTCATTAGCATTTGTCTTACATATTGCGGTGCTCCTATGTTGGGTGCATATATATTTATAATTGTTATATCTTCTTGGATTGGTCTTTTAATCAGTATGTAGCGGCCTTCTTTATCTCTTTTCACAGCCTTTGTTTTAAAGTCTATTTTATCGGATATGAGTATTGCTACTCCTGCTTTCTTTTGGTCTCTATTTGTGTGGAATATCTTTTTCCAGCCCTTCACTTTCAGTCTGTATGTGTCCCTTGTTTTGAGGTGGGTCTCTTGTAGGCAGCATATAGAGGGATCTTGTTTTTGTATCCATTCAGCCGGTCTTTGCCTTTTGGTTGGGGCATTAAACCCATTTACGTTTAAGGTAATCATTGATAAGTATGATCCCGTTACCATTTACTTTATTGTTTTGGGTTCGGGTTTATATGCCCTTTTTGTATTTCCTGTCTAGAGAATATCCTTTAGCATTTGTTGGAGAGCTGGTTTGGTGGTGCTGAATTCTTTCAGCTTTTGCTTGTCTGTAAAGCTTTTGATTTCTCCTTCATATTTGAATGAAATCCTTGCTGGGTACTGTAATCTGAGCTGCAGATTATTTTCTTTCATCACTTTAAGTATGTCTTGCCATTCCCTCCTGGCCTGAAGCGTTTCTGTTGAAAGATCAGCTGTTATCCTTATGGGAATCCCCTTGTGTGTTATTTGCTGTTTTTCCCTTGCTGCTTTTAATATTTGTCCTTTGTGTTTGATCTTTGTTAATTTGATTAATATGTGTCTTGGGGTGTTTCGCCTTGGGTTTATCCTGTTTGGGACTCTCTGGGATTCTTGGGCTTGGATGATTATTTCCTTCCCTATTTTAGGGAAGTTTTCAACTATTATCTCCTCAAGTATTTTCTCATGGTCTTTCTTTTTGTCTTCTTCTTCTGAGACTCCTATAATTCAAATGTTGGAGAGTTTCATATTATCCTGGAGGTCTCTGAGATTGTCCTCATTTCTTTTAATTCTTTTTTCTTCTCTGATTCATTTATTTCTACCATTCTATCTTCTATTTCACTAATCCTATCTTCTGCCTCCGTTATTCTACTATTCATTGCCTCCAGAGTGTTTCTGATCTCATTTATTGCATTATTCATTATATGTGGACTCTTTTTTATTTCTTCTATGTCCTTGTTAAACCTTTCTTGCATCTTCTCAATCCTTGTCTCCAGGCTATTTATCTGTGATTCCATTTTGATTTCAAGATTTTGGATCATTTTCACTATCATTATTCGGAATTCTTTCTCAGGGAGATTCCCTATCATTTCCTCTTTTGTTTGGTTTGGTGGGCATTTCTCCTGTTCCTTTACCTGCTGGGTATTCCTCTGTCTCTTCATCTTGGTTATATTGCTGCATTTGGGGTGGCCTTTCTGTATTCTGGGAATTTGTGGAGTTTTCTTTATTATGGAGTTTCCTCGCTGTGGGTGGGGTTGTATCAGTGGCTTGTCAAGGTTTCTTGGTTAGGGAAGCATGTGTCAGAGTTCTGGTGGGTATAGCTGAATTTCTTCTCTCTGGAGTGCAATGAAGTGTCCAATAATGAGTTATGAGACATCTATGGTTTTGGAGTAACTTAAGCTGCCTGTATATTGAAGCTCAGGGGTGTGTTCCTGTGTTGCTGGAGAATTTGCATGGTATATCTTGCTCTGGAACTTGTTGGCCCTTGAGTGGTACTTGGTTTCAGTGTAGGTATGGAGGCGTTTGATGAGCTCCTATCGATTAATGTTCCCTGGATTCAGGAGTTCTCTGATGTTCTCAGGCTTTGGACTTAAGCCTCCTGCTTCTGGTTTTCAGTTTTATTTTTACAGTAGCCTCAAGACTTCTCCATCTATACAGCACTGATGATAAAATATCTAGGTTAAAGATGAAAAGTTTCTCCACATTGAGGGACTCCCAGAGAGGTTCACTGAGTTACATGGAGAAGAGAAGAGAGAGAGGGTAGTTAGAGGTGACTGGAATAAGATGAGGTGGGATCAAAAGAGGAGAGAGCCAGCTAGCCAGCAATCACTTCCTTATGTGTGCTCCTCAGTCTGGACCACTCAGAGATGTTCATAGAGTTATACAGGGAAGAGGAGAGGGAAGAAGTAGACAGAGGTGGCCAGGAGGATAAAAGAGGGAAATGAAAAGGAGAGAGACAGATCCAGCCAGTAACCAGTTCCTTATGTGTTCTCCATCGTCTGGAACACACAGAGATTCACAGAGTTGGGTAGAGAAGAGAAGAGAAGAGAGAGGAGGAGACAGAGACAATCTGGTGGAGAAAAAGGAGAGTCCAAAGGAGAGAGTGGTCAAGCCAGTAATCTCACTCTCAGGTAAAATTGGGTAGTGAAGATTGGGTTTTTAAATGTACAAAATTGACAACAAATACCAAAAAGCAGAGATTAAAAATCTAGAGTAGAGGTTGGATTTTCAAAAACACAATATTAAAGAAAAGAACAACAAGAAGAGAGAGAGAAAAAAAAAAAAAACAAACTCACGAGAATTATTGAAAAACAATAACCACCACACACACAAAAAAATATATATATACAACATTTGCTTTAAAAATAGGGTCTTTTTTTTTTTTAAAGTGATAGTAGGTTGTAAAAATTAAAATTAAAGGAGAAATAGAGTATTTAAAAATTTTAAAAAGTTAATAAAAAGGAGAAGAAAATGAAAAGAAGAAAAAACAATCAAACAACATCAACAACAACAAAAAAAGAGAATGGTCGTAAAAATAGCAAAGATATTTCTGGGACTTTCTCTGGTGTTGTGGGCAGTGTGGGGTCACTTCCAACGTGGTGCACACCACTCAGGCTCTACATTGCTCCACCGGGAACCATCTGAGGCCAGCCCTAGGCTGCATGCACCTCCCCGATCTAAGCCACTCAGGCTCGGCTCTCAGGTAGCCCTCAGAGGCGCAGATTCAGTTGGGCCTGCGTTTTGTGCCCTTCCCAGGTCCGAGTAGCTCAGGTGTTTGGTGAGCACGGTCTCTGTGATTTATCAACTTTCCCTGCTGCTCAGTTTTCTGGGTGTACCGCTGGTGCCCCTTGTCAGGCAGATGGTGACTGTCCAGAACCCCAAGAAGTCTTAGTTAGCAAACAAGTCTGCTTGCGGTTTGGTAGGTAGTCTCTCCGGGGCTGCGATTGCCCCCTTCCAGCCCTTACGACTCTGGCTGCCTGTCACCGGCGGGGGATGGTCTGCAGCTGGCTATTTCTGTTCCATCCTTTCTTCTGTGCGTGGTCCTGGCGGTGTCTTATGTTAGAGCTTTTCGCATCATAGCTATCCCACAGTCTGGTATGCTAGCCCAAGTTAGTTCGCTCTGGTTACATTCGGGGCATTCCAGCTCAATTCTCAAAAAGAACTGCAGACTGCGCCTCCCTGCCCAGCCCCCACTTACTAGTGGTGGATGCAGGCATCTGCGCTGCTTCTCCACTGGGGGAGTTACCTTTGGGCTTGTTATCTGTTGGTTTTAACTATTTATTTATTTTTCTTCCCTGTTATGTTGCCCTCTGTGCTTCCAAGGCCCGCCACAGACTCAGCAGTGACAGTGTTTCCTGGTGTTTGGAAACTTCTTTCTTTTTAAGACCCCCTTCCCGGGATGGGACTCCTTTCCCAGGACAGAGCTCCCTCCCTACCTCCTTTGTCTCTATTTTCATCTTTTATATTTTTCCTACCTGTTTTTGAAGACAATAATCTGCTTTTCTGGGTGCCTAATGTCCTCTGACAGCATTCAGAAGTTGTTTTGTAGAATTTACTCAGCGTTGAAATGTTCTTTTGATGAATTTGTGGGGGAGAAAGTGCTCTCCCCATCCTATTCCTCTGCCATCTTAGGACCGCCACTGAGAAGACTCTTGAGAGTCCCTTGGACTGCAAGGAGATCCAACCAGTCCATTCTGAAGGAGATCAGCCCTGGGATTTCTTTGAAAGGAATGATGCTAAAGCTGAAACTTCAGTACTTTGGCCACCTAATGAGAAGAGTTGACACACTGGAAAAGACTTTGATGATGGGAGGGATTGAGGGCAGGAGGAGAAGGGGACGATAGAGGATGAGATGGCTGGATGGCATCACTGACTCGATGGACGTGAATCTGAGTGAACTCCAGGAGTTGGTGATGGACAGGGAGGCCTGGCATGCTGCAATTCATGGGGTTTCAAAGAGTCAGACACGACTGAGCGACTGAACTGAATACACATATATATGTAGGAATTATATATATATATATATATATATATATATATATATATAGGACTTATATATATACACATATGTGTATATATGCATATATATTTTTTTCTTATACACTTTCCTCCTCAGAAAAGTTACCACAAAAATATCTACATTTAAATGACAAATACATGAACGTTAAGTTATACAGGAATTAATGTGATCAATTATATTACACTTTGTTTTCTTGAAAAAGTAATCATGGACAAAAAGAGACAAAATAGAAAGTATTTGCTATAGAAGTAGTTCCAGGAAAGAGACCCTTAAAGCTGGGAATCTGGAATTGGTTGTCTGATTTGGTTAGATTAGAAGATGGTAATGGCTTATTCTTCAGGGAACTGTGAGAGAGTGGAAGTAAATGTAATCCAGTGGCAAAAAAAAAAAAAAAAAAGCTTAGATTATCACATATAGTGTTCTGGAATAAAGTATCTATTGATGCTACAGAGTCTGAAGAACAAGAGCTATTGCAAAATATTTTGGTGAAACTAGACAGTCAGAATTTCTAGATCAGATGTCCACTCCTTACTAACTTGAAGATCTCATAGTGAAGCAAACGAGAAATTCAGTGCAGGCCAAAGAACCACAATACTTTTGCGGGCACGCTAAGTGTCTTATTTCTTGGAAATGCAGAAAATACTTCTACCTGGACCCAAATTCTCCAGTTTGATCATTGGAGTAGCAACAGTATAATGTAATTTAAAATGGTCTTTAGTTTGAAATTTCTAGTTTTGTTTGGGAAAGAAGAAGGCCCTGTAATTTTGTAGACTCCTATCAACCTGATTACCTCCCATCTCTCTTCCACTCCTTCTCCCTCTTTGGGGGAGATTAAAGGACTCTTTGTTGTGTAGTTGCACAGTCGTGTCTAACTCCTTTGTGACCCGGTGGATTGTAGCCCACCAGGTTGCTCAGTCCATGGAATTTTCCAGGCAAGAATACTGAGGAGAGTTGTCATTTCCATCTCCAGGGGATCTTCCAAGGACAGCGATTGAACCATGTCTCCCGCATTGCAGGCTGCTTCTTTACCTTTGAGCCACCTGGGAAGCCCTAGAGGACTCTTACTTCGGTCTCTATAATGCCCTTGCCTGAGGCAGAACTTTGCAAAAAGATGCCAATCGCCTGAGGCAGAACTTTGCAAAAAGATGCCGATCGCTTCAGAAACCACTAGCTCTCACTGCTGCAGACTCATGACTAGAACATTATTTCAGTGGAATGCATAGCATTGAATACAAATCCTGTTCTAGGGAGAGTTAGCATACACCATGAAAATTTTTTGATATTTTAAAAAGTGAGTTTATAAATTGGATGCACTACCTTGAATCCATGGGTTCATGTGCCCTCACTCCAGTGGTAGGATGGCTCTAGACAGTTGATGTTCTAAATCTGAAGGGCAAGGTGGATACACAAGTTGAGACACATGCAAAAACACAAGGTTGTAGGCTCTGAAAAAGTGTTGTGCTATGACAGAGTGATTTTTCACTCTAATTTTTATGCTCTTTGAGTGTTTTGGAAAACAGTATGGCATCTCCAGTACAATAACTATGCTATTGTTTTGAAGAATGTGTATGTGCTTAGTCTAAGATAGCAACTATTACAGGGAAATAGATAAGCATCTAAACGCCCTGTTCATTTCCCTATATACCCCCACCTCTAAATCATAGGATGATTTCTTTTCTTATCTCTACTCACTTGTTCATTTATCTTGGTCATAGAGTAAAAAAGGAGAGATGGGTCTATGTGTGTGTGTGTATGCACACATGTGCGTGTGTGTGTAAGGAAGTTAGAAAACACATTGTGATTTTAAGTGCATCTGTGTTTCCTGTTTATGCAAACAGCTTTAGATGGTAAGAGATCCTTCAACTTCTACTACTGCTCCTTCCCAGAACTTCCCCCCCTCACACACATAAATCACTCCCTTGCATTAATTTATATTGAAATTTTTTCTCAAGTTTCAAGATAAAAGCCATTCTTATTTCCTATCGAATACTTCATTCCTTCAGTTTGGCTCACACTTTTAGTTAGGGTTCAGAAACACTCAGGCATAACATTTATCATCATTCTATTCAAGTTTTATGTATGAAATCCCTCTCTCCATTTACCTCTGCTCCATTATCCCCTGTGGCCAAGGAATAACTGTGTACTTCTGAGTAGTTATGGGTTCTAACAGAATTGGCAACCATTCCACTCACAATATGTTTTATTTTTGGCTTTCTAATTTCCAAATATTTAAATTTAAAAAAGTATGATTAAAATAATGGCTAAGTTATCTACATTTAACCTAAATAGAAAGTGAACCCTGCTAAACTAAGAACTATGACTTATTTTTCTTAATCTTCCACTATTTAAGACTAAGTGTTAATTTATGATTCTGCCATGAAACTAACTCCTAAAGAGAATAAAATTAGTAAGTCTATGTATTTTAGAACTATATCATGCACAGATCCTGAGAATATTTTAATACTGAAAATGTATTCTACCATCAGAAGGCTGATACATAGTGATATAACTATTTTATTGACTATTAGAAATACATAACTATGAAATATGTTATAACCAGAAGTTTAAAAGTGGTTTTGTGGCCCCCAATGCTTTTCTTTTTAAAATAATACCCAATGTATCTAATATTTATTAAATAACTACTTTCTACATGTTTCATTAACTTAGTATCACTTTCTTTAATTCTATAATATTTTCTTATCATGGTGATTAAATAATATATAAAATAATATTTTTTCTGGGTATGAAGGGGTATGAAGCCAAGTAAAGATATAGGTCACATTAAACTGTTGTTTTCTAATTAAAAGAAAATATAAAGAGCACATCTGGTAGAAATGGTAGCCAAAGGTAAGAAACCAGAGAATAATATAAAATAAAAAGTAAAAATACCACCTGCTCACAATTTCTTTATCTTTTTCCAGCAGTAGTTTCATAAAACCTAAAGAATTTGGCACAAAAATCTACTTTATGTATTTTGGACAGTAGTGTTGCCCTGGATATCTTCAAATATATTAGTCATATAGTCATTACATTTTTTTACTTATATAATTTTCTTGGTATGTAAAGTCTCGGTAATGCTGTATAAGTGGTAAAATATAAATACCTTGACTCTGTTTGAAAATTTTGACTGTATTATTAAGATACCTAATAATGAAGGTGAAGTCGCTCAGTTGTGTCGGACTCTTTGCCACCCCGTGGACTATAACCTACTAGACTTCTCCATCCGTGGGATTCTCCAGGCAAGAATACTGGAGTGGATTGCCATTTCTTTCTCCAGGGGATCTTCCCAAACCAGGGATTGAACACAGGTCTCCCACATTGGAGGCAGACACTTTAACCTCTGAGCCACCAGGGAAGCCCCATATATATATTTTTTCAATAAGGAAAATGGTTGATGCCTCACATTAACAGCTTTTAGTACTTCGAGAAAATGTTTTCTGAACTCTCTTCTCACCAATACACATTCTCATTTTACTAATACCATATTAAATATGGCTATTTCATAATTATAAAAATCACATATGTGATTTTTATAATTATGAAATAGCCATATGTGATTTTTATAATTATAAAATAGCCATATGTGATTTTTATAATTATGAAATAGCCATATGTGATTTTTATAATTTAATCACATCCCCATTAGTAATAGTAGGAAATAAGGACTAAATGCAATGCCACAATCTGACAACAGAATCCAAAATTCCATGGAAAGGCACACTTGGTTTATGTTGAAATTATTTTTGTGCCATGGAGGACAAGGTAGAGGATAAATATGAGAATATGAAGAGTGAAACACAAGCTGATTCTTGAAGTGTCACCAAGAATTCCATGCAAAAGTGGTGAGAAAGACATTGAAAACCAAAAAGCAACTCATACACATGTCTAAGATAAATGATGTGTTTGAAATGTAATCGTTTGGTATGTGGTACAAGTAACTTCTCTTTACAATATGTACAAAAACATGGTGAGAGTGAAGATGAAAATTTAAAGTAAATCAAGTTTTATGAATGGAAGATGTGCATTTATAAGCAAAATTCACAGAACTTGGTGACTAATATGAGAAAGATGAGAATCTTAGAATTATTGTTATATATTTTATTGTCAATTTATCTACCTATAAAAATGATATAAAAACATTCTTCCATTTAACCTTAATGTGATTTCTCCTTGACTTATAGTAATGCTGATATTTTTAAATCCAATATAGTATGCATATTATTAATAATAACATAGTGAGCAGGTTTTTAGCATACATTTAAAGAGTTGGAATCCCAGACGTCTAGTATCCTTGACAGCTATAAGTAAAACAACAGCTCAGAGCCTTCTTTTACCTTTCTCCCCAAGAATAAGAATAATTTCTCAAAGATGGGCCTGAAAAAAATATAATGATGCCATTTTTTACCAAACAATAGAGCAGAAATCCCATAAGAAATATTCTGAAGACAGCATCACAACATGTCAGATGTAAGCAGATATCTGGGATAATTGGTCACCACTCCTGAATGACCTGGTTTCATATTGTGACCCATGGTACTGAATCTTCAATAAAATTTTCCACTCAAATAACTCTCTCATCCTCAGGTTGAGATCTATTACTTACTGGTATTGTTATCAGATTTGGGGAGGGTAAAAGAGGATCTTCCTTTGTGGGCCTCAGTTCTTACTAAGGACACAGAAAAGAATCTGAGGACTTACTCATGACTAAAACAAGTTTATTAAGGAAAGAACCCAAAATAACACCTCAAGGGAGAGGTGGGCCAGGCTGAGAGAGGCCCTGGTGATGGAATGATGAGATAAGAAGGGATTTCAAGACAGGGCTTTTGCATATTCTAGGTGGGCATGGACTGGCAGTTTTGATTGACAGTTGTAAGTTACATAACAATATGCTGTATTGCACGTCTTTTCTATAATTCAGTCTGTTATAATCAGATGTATGTATGTATAGAATATTTATTAACACTTAATAGGCTCCAGCTGCCTAAGGTCACTTAAGGATGCAGCTGTGCATCAAGGGCAAGTGTCTAGGAATTGATGAAGCCCCTGTGGATAGTCTGTATTCACTGCATGCCTAGGGCACATAGGTGGAGTTGGAAGAGTCTCTGTGATTATTTTGAAGCATATCTTTGAGCTCTCCTGGGCCACACTGTGGCTTGTCTGGAGTGGGATTTATAGTGACTAGCTTGAATCTTTTTCAGCTAGGCCAACCCTCATTGCTCACATCTAACTTCTTACCTAATAATATCAGATAGGGAAGCAATCAGTGAAGGTGAAATTAACTTTACAGCAAAAAGTTTACTAGTGAGATAGACAGCTTCTGTTTAATGGTAAAATGTTAGCAAGAAGATCAATACCTGGTGTCTGAGACAGTAAAGAGTTTGCTTACAAAGTAAGAGACCCAAGTTCTATCCCTGGGTAGGGAAGATCCTCTGGAGAAAGGAAAGTCTACCAATTCCAGTATTCTCACCTGGAGAATTCCATGGACAGAGGAGTCTGATGGAGTCCGTGGGGTCACAAACTCAGACAAGACTGAGCAACCAACACTAACTAATACTAAAATAATTCTTCCACTTAATAACATAAGAAAAAAAGTATAAAGCAAAAACATTTTGTATTACAATTACTGGTATTGTTATCACTTACCACCAAATATCAAGGCTCTTATAAAGTGAAAGAAAGTGAACGTGAAGTTGCTCAGTGGTTTTGGACTCTTTGCAACCCCATGGACTGTAACCTACCACTCCTCCATCGGTCCATGGTACTTTCTAGGCAAGAGTACCAAAGTGGGTCGCCATTTTTTTCTCCAGGGTGATCTTCCCGACCTAAGGATCAAACCTGGGTCTCCCGCATTGAAGGCAGATGCTTTTTACCATCTGAGCCACCAGGAAAGTCCTATTATAAAGTATTGGTAAATAAGATAGTGAAGCATTCGTGTAAAAATAGAATAAGAAAAGAAAAAAAAAATAGGCCAATAAAACAGAATAAAGCAGAAGCCAGACGAACATACATTAACACTTTACAGTTATGTTATGTGTTAACAAATGTTCCACTGCAGTGAAGCGAGAGGAAATAATGGTATTTTTAAGAAACTCTATGGGTTTATTTAAATTGGTACATAGAAAAATAACAATAATGTGACCTCCTACACCTCATACTAAGTGCTTCCCAGGTGACTCAGTGGTAAAGATCCACCTGCCAAGCAAGAGACACAGGAGATGCAAGTTCAGTCCCTGGGGAAGGTTCCTTGCAGGAAGAAATGGCAATCCATTCCAGTATTCTTGCCTGGAAAATTCCATGGACAGAGGAGCCTGGTGAGTCCATAGGGTCACAAAGAGTTAGACTTAGCAACTAAACAGCAACAACAACCTCACACTAAACACAGAAATATATTCCAGACAGATTATAGGTATAAGTTCAAATAAAAATACAATCATCTCATAGAAGCTAAAGTATAGAAAATATTTTCAAAATCTTAGAGTAGGAATTATTTCTTAACCAGGATTTGAAAAATAATAACCACACAGGAAAAGATAAGAAAATGGACTATATTACCAACAAGAGCTTCTCCTTACCAAACGCATTTTATAAGAGTCAATCCACAGGCCAAAGCATGAATAAATTTATTTGAAATAAATATTTTTCCAAGAAAAGACTAATATTCCCAAATATAAAGAAGTCCAAAGTATTAATAAGACAAATAACCCAATAAAAGTTGGCAAAAGATAGAGATGACCCAAAAACTTACATGCATGTCATCATTAGTCGTCAGGAGAAAATATGTATTAAAGCAAAATTAGGATCTATTACATATTCAACAGTACGGCTAAAATAAAAAAGACCAAAGATACCAAAACACAATGTATGTACTGAACAACTGGGATTCACATGCATTACTGTTTGGAGTGTAAATTTGTAGTATGCCTTTGCAAAACAGAGCAGCAAAGTATCTTTTTCTTCATGAAACAAATTCAGATTCTTCTATTCAATCTGATAGTATATATAAGGGTTAACAGTTACAAATCTGCCTCTCAAAATCTTTTAACAGGTGTGGATGTGTGTCTATTTAAAAATAGCCATACTGCTAGCTGAAGAGTAGTATCAATTTTCAGAGAAATTCATATAACAATTTCAGTTTTTTGTTTAGAAAAGGTGGTTAATTATAAAAATGCATTTAGTTATTTGTATATATTTATATAATCCTTTGAAAAGACCACAGAAATAGTTTTCAAGCCAAACCAAAGAAAATTGCACTTTGAAAATTAATCTGTGGAACAGGATCACCTAAGCTTCAATAAATTCATATGATAAAATACTGGAAATGTGATAAGCTGTAAGGAATATTACTTATAAAAATCTTTAGTTATATTCCAGATTTGAAAATTATAGTCATTTAAAAATAAATATATATATTTAATATCTAACAATTTAATAGCTTTTACTATTTTGTGGATTTCATGATACAAATGGATACTCTGATTTATGATCATTGTTACAGTATTTATTAGGAGTCAGGAGAAAGCAAGGAAAACTCTGTGAGCCAAGGGCTCCCTGTTTTCCCCCAACATATTCTTTCAGGACAAAACTTAAGGCTGAGTCACAAGGACAAGAGGATCAATAATGAAGACTTTAGGATTGAGGGTGTCAAAGGAAGAGTGGGTATAACCAAACATGAGACAGAAAAAAATGAAACATTTCTGCAGTTGATGAGAGCAAGTGCCAGGCCAAGCAGGGTGCCCACACCCATAACCCCACAAGTTGCCAAAGAAGTGGTAAACATTATATTTGATGCCAAACATCAGTGACATATTCATGAATCAACAGAGATATGAGATATGACTTGGAACCTTTTCAAAGTACAATTTTAACAAAAAAGGCATTAAATCCTAGACCAAACAAGCAAACAAATGCCTTCCAAAATGTTTCATGTTATTCTAACTTATTTCCAGAAATTGTTTCTTTATATTCACATACATATATTCTGCACAAAACACAACACCTTGTGACCTTACAGTCATTCAAGAGTCATTTTGATCACAATTCTAACTTAACTGTTATTTTAGTCAATAATTAAGTGTATAAGTTGAAGACTACTGAATATAATCCAAAAATTATTCACAATTTTTCAACTACAAAATTTTGTGAGTATTTTCTACTTCTTCCTTGAAAATATAATGTCTTATCAACTTGGGTAACAATGTAATGATGCAATTAGTTGCAAAAAAGTTTACAAATCACTTTGTTATATCTGAGCAAATAAAACTTTATTGATATAAACTATGCCAGATAAGTATTAATATTTATTCTTCCAAGAATAAAAAAACAGAGGCAGAAACACATTTATAGGTTTATTATGTGCTATGTTCTAAGTTGCTTCAGTCATGTCCAACTCTTTGTGACCCTATGGACTGTGGCCTGCCAAACTCCTATGTCCATGGGATTGTCCAGGCAAGAATACTGGAATGGGTTGCCATTTCCTCCTCCAGGGGATCTTTCCAACCCAGTGACTGAACCCTTGTCTCTCATTGACAAGCAGGTTCTTTACCACTAGTGCCACTTAGATAGCTGGGATCAAATTAAATCTCATATATTTTATTAGGGAAAATACTCTTTCCACTAAGCTCTCCAGCATTCTGTTCTTCTTTGGACAAATTAATGTTTCCTTTCTGCCTTTGCAGAGATATTGTAACAGTGAAGAACCCTGACTCCATATTGAATCTGTTCCTTTAAGACTTATGCTCTGTTGCCCGTGCTTAGAAATGCTAGCTCTGCACCTTTTGTAAAAGAATGTTGCTCATAGCCTGAAATATACATTCTCAAGGCTCTGACCTTTACAGGTATAAGACTTCAATTCATATAGAGATCAAAAGTTGCAGAACATAATATCTGAAAACTTCCCTAACATTGGAAGTAAAATAGTCAACCAGGTCTAGGAATCATAGAGAGTCCCAGGTAGGATAAAACCCAAGAAGAAACACACGAAGACACATAGCAACCAAATCGACAAAAATTAAACACAAAATATTAAAAACAATAAGGGAAAAACAACAAATAACATAAAGGGAACTCCCATCAGGCTGATATCTGAAAAGAAACTCTACAAGTCACATGAGAATGGCATGATATAGTTAAAGTGATGAAAGGGAAGATCCTACAGCCAAGAATACTCTACCCAGATAGACTCTCATTCAGATTTGATGGAGAAATCAAATGCTTTCCAGACAAGCAAAAGTTAAGAGAATTTCACACCAGCAAACACTTTTACAACAAATGCTAAAGGAACATCTCTAGGCAGGAAACACAAGGCAAGGAAAAGACCTACAGAAAATAAACCCAAAGCAAATAAGAAAATGGTCATAGGTTTCTAATTAGCAGTCATGGTTGAGAACAACTGGACTGTATGATGATCTTTCACTTTTATCCAGTTTGTTTCACTTTTTCTATTTCATATTCAATGGTCCTATTTCTTTTTATGTTCTCCAATTTCTCTTATTTTTCGGTGTTGTTTCTCAACTGTTTATCAAGTGTGGTAGAAATTACTTTGTATACATATATGTATAATATGTGCAGTATATGTATATATACTAGGAAACATGAATTTCTGCCTAAGAAGTTTATGAAACTTTGATTCCAGTTTCTTGATTTGGCATGAATAGAATGCTAGATTTCTGATTATAAAATAGATATGTGACAAGCAACAAAGGTTCACTGTATGGCACAGGGAACTCAAGTCAATAACTTACAATAACTTTTGATGGAAATAATATCAAAATTAATATATTTGTATATGCATAGGTGAATCACCTAACTGTGTACCTAACCACTGTAGGTCAACTATACCTCAACTATACCTCAATTATATATATATATATATATATGCATGCTAAGTGACTTCAGTCATGTTCGACTTTGTGCGACCCCATAGATAGCAGCCCACCAGGCTCCTCTGTCCCTGGGATTCTCCAGGCAAGAACACTGGAGTGGGTTGCCATTTCCTTCTCCCATATATATAATTTTATCTATCTATCTATCTATATATATATATACATACATATATATATACACATACATATATATATATATAAAGTTGCAAAATAGAGAATAACATTTGTCTTTGTGGAGGTTTATAAGAACACTGTGACCAAATCTACATGTACAGCTGCAAGAACAAAGGATTCTGGTACCAAGAAGTTTGCAACAAGTGATATTCCATCCCCTTTTAGTATAAAATAAGCTTGAATTATCAACGGAGTAAGATGGTTCTTTGGGGCTAAACTAGTTCATCACCTTATGAGTCAGCTAAATTTCTGAATAAAGTTGCTATTCCCCACTGCAACAGCTTGCCTCTGGATTTATTGTTCTGTTTCATGGTGAGCAGGAGGAGCTTAGTCTCTGTAGCAAAATCTACACTTTTATGCATTCCCACACTTTCTGTGTCTTTTTCCCCATAATTCAGAATTCCAACCTTTATCCTCCCAACTGATCCAATAACACAGAACCAAATTTGCTTTCTAATCAAAATGATTTTGTTAAAATTGCTTCTATAGTGTTTAGAGGTCTCCAAGTATCACTCTAAATAATTCAGTTACAGAAAATATGAACTATAGGTATTAGCGTGCATTATTTGGTAATAGCTTAAGTTATATACACTAAATATGGAGCTTTCCCAAAAAATTAAAAATAGAAATAGCATATGATCCAGAAATTCCACTTATGGGTATTTTTTCAAAGTGTGTATCACATGACTGTTATTATAGTGGTATTTTAACCGTATTTTCAACTCTTCATTAAAGCATATATTAGAGGAAAAAATACCATCCCAATCACATACATTCCCTAAAAAGTATATTATGAAATGAACGGTGGAGAATGTGATAATACTGGTACCGCACAGCTGTATCTTGGAGCAAGGTTACTTTCATGACTTCAAATGGAAGTGTAAGATCGAATTTAATTATAATGAAATTAGTGGATGCAGTTTTCCTTTGAGTTTATATCATTCTCAGGACTTCCCTGTAGCTTAAATGGTAAAGAATCTGCCTTCAATTCAGGAGACCAGAGTTGTATCCCTGGGCTGGGAAGATTCTCTGGAGAAGGGAACGATAATCCACTTCAGTATTCTTGCTAGGAGAATCCCATCGACACAGAAACCTGGTGGGCGACAGTCCGTGGGGTTGCAAAAAGTCGGACACAACTGAGCAACTAATACGCACACACTGTATCATTCTCATTGGAAAGATTGCTGTAGTTTTCATTTAGATGAATCATTATTCTATATAGAATGATTAAAACTTGACTGGATGCTTGGGGCTGGTGCCCTGGGACGACCCAGAGGGATGCTATGGGGAGGGAGGTGGGAGGGGCGTTCAGGATGGGGAACAGTGTATGCCTGTGGTGGATTCATGTTGATGTATGGCAAAACCAATACAATATTGTAAATTAATTAACCTCCAATTAAAATAAATAAATCTATATTTTTAAAAAAAAGAGATGAATGAATAAGATGTGATCTACATGGATTATTGCTCAGCCATAAAGAATGAAATCTTGTCATTTGTGAGAAAATGGATGGACCTAGAGGGTAATATGCATAAGATATTCCTGACTTATGCCTGAAAATAAGTAAGACAGAGTGACAAGTAGAGTATGATGTCACTTGTATGTGGAAACTGAAAACCAAAACAAATCAACCAACATATCCAAACAGTAATGAAGTCACAGATACAGAGAACAAAGAAGTGGTTACCAGAGAGGAGAGGGTTGTGGTAATGAGAGAAGTAGGCGAGAGAGATTAAGATTTACAAACTTGCCTTACAAAACAGATTAGTTCAGAGAACAAAATGTACACCATGAGAATATAGTCAATGAAAATAATTTGGCTACAAATGGTACCTAGTCTTATTGTGGTGATCATTTTGTAATGTATAGAAATATCAAATCACTATATTGTGCACCTGAAGCTATCAGTGCTGTAGTTCAATTAAATTACAATTATACTTCAATTAGAAAAGACTTGGGAATAAGTAAACTTTACAGAAATGCTTAGCAACTTCTCCATAGATATAAACATTCTCATTTCATGCATGATGATGCGCTTAACAATTAAAAAAAAAAATAGCAGAAAAAAAAATCAAGTTTTGAAAGGACATCATACTTCAGATTGAGAAAACTCATAAATCAGTGTGTGGGACTCAGAAAAGAATAAGAAAAAAATTGAAAAATTACTTTGTAAGTGAAAGTAGGTGAAATGTATTGAGAAATAATGCTTATAAGAAACAGCAGATGAAAACAAGAATCTTTTAAAAACAATTAAAAAAAAAAACCTCCTGGCAAATAACTTAAGGAGAAAGCTGTAAAATATTTGATGAATATGTTAATAGTGGAAGTCATCACAAGAGATCTGATGAATGATTGTGGTTGTTCAGTTGTTCAGTCGTGTCCAACTCTCTGCGACCCCATGGACTACAGCACACTAGGCTGCCCTGGCCGTCTCTGAAAGTGTAAAATCACAGCAGAGATGCAAAGCAAATGCTAAATATTGTGATGCAAAGTTTTCTGGAACAAAAGGCTTTGAAATTGTTTATTAAAAAGAATAATGAGCATACACTTGTAATGACTACTAGCAAATGATACTGTAGTAAAGCTACTAGGTTTTAACAGTAAAAGTCCTTTGGGTAGCTAGAATAAAAGAGTGGGAGAAATATAAAGGAATAAAAACTAGAATTTTAAGAGCATTTTCAGAAAGAAATTCTCTGTGTTAGAAGAAAAGAGACAAACACATTTAAGCTACACAAGGAGAGAAATGATGAATCAGGAACTTTCTCCCAGACAAGCAGAATGAGTTTTGAAAGTCCTGACATGCAAATCATGAAAGATCTTGGGTAATATTGATCTTCTATGACTAGTAGAATGAGCAGACATGAGAAAACAGAATCCTTAAAGACAATGTGTAAGGAAAGATGTAAGGACTAAATTTGCAGTTCGTTGTTCAACGAGGACTGAGTTGTGTGTGAGGCGGGAGATCTTGGTGGTGGACACAAGAGTGACTGCCTTACAAAAATTCATTAAGTTCTACCTCTGTTGAGGGTGCTTTTCTGTACATGTGTGTGTTTTTACAAAAAAAATTATTTTAAAAGTAACAAGATAGATTAAGCATTTTAATGAAAAACCTTACATATAAATATTGAACATATAGATACATACAAAACATATAGATAAAATTAATACTAAATCTATACAGCAAAACAATTGAAGCTGTACTAAATGAGGGCCCTCAGGAAAGGAGCAAAGGGGCCTCACCTGATCTGGTCCAGATGAGGCTCCTGGTGCTGTGGGGGCTCCATCCCCTCTCCGGTCCGGGATGGGGTCCAGGTCCAGGTCTTCAGGGATTTGGATCAGAGACTGCAACGACAACACAGGTGATGGAGTCCCTGGGAAGTGCAGAGTCAGGCAGAGGAGGGCTCCCTGGGGAGGGTGTGTAGAACCCAGAGGACTTCCCAGGATCTAGAGTTGGCTTTGGGGCTCAGATCTGCAAGGCACTGGGTATGTTTGCTGCTCTTTGCTGAGGGTATTGTCTGTTAACACATAGTTTAGAAATGTCTCACAGGAGCAACTACTCTTGGGCATCTGGCCAGCATTGTTCAACTGATGGGTCCCCTTGACAATGAGACTCAGGCAGAGGAACAGGGGACTCTGGGATCCAGGACTGAAAGCTTGGATCCCCTCTTCCTTCTAGGCCCCGAGAGGAGCAGGTCAGATGACACTGCGGGTAGGAGAACCTGCCCACCCACGCTACAGTCAGTACAGCTGCTCCTGAGACATGAGCCTTGGAAATGGACAGATACCTGGAGTCTCAATATTCCCTAATAATTGTTCCTAACCCCTAGCCAAACTTTCCTGAAGATTATGATTTTAAACTGATACTATGTTGTTGTAATAAAAAGGTACATTTTACCTGTCTAGCATATTGCAACACTAAAATTTGACAGAAGACACAGCTTTTTAAATTGTAATAAAACAAGATGTGTTATTAATGACAGAATTGAAAAAAAAAAAAAAAAAGGAACATGAGTAACTTGAATCCTGCCACTCATCCCAAGTCAGTTGCTCAGTTGCTTCAGTTGTGTCTGACTGTGCAGCCTTATGGATTATAGCCCACCAGGCTCTTCAATCACTGGGATTCTTCAGGCAAGAATACTGGTGTGTGTTGACAGTTCCTTTCTCTGGGGGATCTCACCTACCCAGAGATCTAACCCAAGTCTCTTGTGTCTTCTGCATTGACAGGTGGTTTCCTTACCACTAGCACCACCATCCCAAGAGCACACTGCACTGTATTTCTTTCTGCTGTTTCTTTAGCTGAAGTTGGAAACATACACAGAAAAAACTACAGAACCTCCAATTTCAGGTTGAGAAATGGTGCCCTGAGCTGGCCCAGGATCCCAGGGTTCCAGAACCTGAAGGACCCCAGACTTGGGCACCCCCCAGTCTGGCTGGGACCCTCAGGACCAGGGGTCACCCACAGGGATGTGGAGTTGCCAGATGACTCATGCCTGCATGAGCTTTGGGCACCTGTGTCTCCTTCACTCTGTTCCCAGGAGCCAAGGACTGGGGAGGGCGGAGCCACCCCAACCTCTCTCTGCAGCTGGTGATGGACTAGGGGTGCACCCTGCTGCCTTTAGGGGGTTTGGAGGGCAGAGCTGGGTCCTGCAGAGGGAGATGAAGAAGACCCCAGTGGGGATCTTCAAAGAGAACATGTTGGAACAGCAGCTCCTGGACTCCTGCACACAGTGGCCTCACAGTGCCCCCAGCCTCCCTGCAAATGTAAGAGCTGCCAGAGGAGCTAGCCCAGCAACCTCTGGGGCATCTGGGCACAGGACCCATGCCCTGGGGAGACGTGCTCAGGGCATCCTCCACTCTTCTGCACAGATTGTTACCACCCTCTTCTCTCCACTTGTGTGATGTTTTTGCTGGTGATTCTGAAGCACCAACAAGTGAGTTGGGGTCATGATGGAGTCACATGCCCTTGTCTGCCTCACCTTCCATGTTCACACTTGCTCTTCCTGGTCTTCATCATCACCATTGACATTCCTCAAGAAAGTGAGCAGAGGTTTTTCTGACATCTGGAAGTAAGAGATCAGTCAGGCAGGTCTAAGCCCTCCCAGGGCAGGAAAGCAACCATACGGGGTAGCCCAGGTCAGTGCAGACATCATGGGGGCCCTTCAGCCATGTGGGTCCAGACCTGCTGACTCCAGCCTCAATTCCTCCTCAGGACATTCCTGGTGACAAAGGCAGGTTCAAGGGTGCAGGCTTGTTGTCAGGAGCTGGAGTGAAGCTAAGAGAGTAGGAGAATAGGGCTGCAGACAGATTTGTAGATTTTATATAAGCTCCCAGAATCTGCAGTGCCTACAAGAGACCAGGTCCTCCAGATAATCATAAAAAGATGGAAAGAGGAGATAGGGTAGGGTTACAAGGAAAAGTCTATGGATAAAAAGAAAAAAAAAAGAGAGAGAGAGAGAAAATGTTAAAAGATATGAAAGAAGAAATAAATGACCTCCATATTCTTGCTCTCCTCTGAATCTTCATTATCTGTCATGCAGTTTTCTGGTGTTGAGGGAAGCAGTCATGTGGAGAGTCTGTGGGAAAGCAAAAGGGAGATTTAGAGTCAGGATGTGACTGGGGGACCCTGGTGCTCCTCAGAGCCTGACTCTGGGACCCCTGGTGTCCTTGTCTCCAGGGACCTCCCAGGGCCTCAGTGTTTCACCTCTTTAGTGAAAAAGTGGGTCTCTGATCTGCAGCTTCCTGTCACCACCCTCAACTTGTCTACAAGTGACAAGGAATGAGGCCATGACCATCTGTTCCTCCTCCAGGTGGTCACTGTCTCCATGCATCTGTGCCCACGACCTTCCTTGCCTCCTCCTCCTGCTGCTGCTTCTCCACTTTCTTCCTCATTGCTCTCCTTTAGTCACTGTTCCTTTCTTTCCTCCTTGAAGCTCCACCAACCCTAGAGTTCTCCAACATGGGCACATTGAAGAAAGACCATAGGTGTATGACCACTGTTTCCAATCAGCCCATTATTTAATTAAACAATCCATCCCTCCCAGAGAAGACCTGGCTTGGACTTGAGAGTGTTTTGAGCCCTGAGGGAAGGAAGGATAAAAATTACTTATAACAGCAACTCTCCCATTGCCTGGGATGACCTTAGTTACCTGGGAGGTACTTAATACTCACAGCAACACCTTCAGTTTCCCAGACCCTTAGAGAGGATAGAGGCAAACACTTCCAATTTCAGTTAGCCAGAATGATGAGACAAGGGTCCTCCATAAACACCTCGTAGCTGCCAGGTTTGCACTAAGACTTGGAAAATTGGAAGAAATGAGACCTGGGAAAGTGTAAGGAAAAGGCAGAGGATGGGTCAGGCCTGGGGTTGGGGAGAAGGGGCAGGACTCTCTGGATGCAGCAGTGGGTTCTGAGAGCAGCAGTGACTCCAGGACCTGCTGCCCTGGGACTGCTCAATCCCAGGAGACCAGGTCAGCAGGGCTGTGAGAGCAAGTGTGTGAAGAAGCCCAGTGGCTCCTTCACAGAATCTAGAATCTCCAGCCATGGAGGTCTCTAGGAGCAGCTGGACATGGATCTCTCACTTGGAGGCACCTTCAGCACATCAGCCTTGATGTGTGGAGGCTGAGACGCGATTCAGGAGACCAAGCCCAGGCAGGGACCCAGAGCCTGTGTGCTGTGACTCATACACCCCTGGGGGCGACCTCTACATGAGGAATTAACAGTGAAGGCCAGCATGAGAAGAAGTCACAAGTCCTGAAAGGGCAGAGTCTCCAGTGTCAAGTGACTGAGAGTTTTGCGCCCACTAGGATATGGCCATCATAGTTAAACATACAATAGAAAACAGTCTGCAGTGCACAATACCCGAGATGTGCTGACCAGAGACCAGGCTTCCATACTAGTCAGTGACAGAAGCAGGAAAGAGCAGCTCTTATGGGAAAAATTATCTTTGAAGAGCAAAGCAAGAAAAGGTGATTATAGACAGAGCACAATGCAAGACCAGGACAAAATTTCTCTATCATATCATTAAAATATGAAAAATACTACACACATTTCCTCCTTCCTAATTTCATGTTCTCCTTCCTTAGCCTCCAAGCAGAGTGTTTAACCCTAAAGTTCCAGGAGCCGTCTCCCATCAGATCCCAACTGAATGTTGTTTCCTGCCTATTTCTTCACCACTCTATCCAATGCTTTCCACAATACATTCCATAGAAACACAACCATGAGCAACAAAGTGATTAGAATGAGTGACCCACCAACTTCTGCGGTTGGCTCTCACAGCATCACCTTGATCTTTTTCCCAGGGTTCTGAAGAGACACCCCACTGTGGATAGCAGATGGCAGTCATCTGTGCTCTGTGCAGTGAGAGCCCTTCAATAAGACACTGATCTCAGTTGCAAGCCTACAGATAGAGATGCTGAAAGAGTCAGTTCTCAACCTCTCACTTCTACAGGCCCATTAGAGCTCTCACCTTCATGCTAAGCAACCTGAAATTCCAAGTGTTTTTGACACATGCAAAACATGCCTTTATGCAAATTAGAACAGTCACATCTGGCTAGTGGCTACCACACTATAATACACAACAACCACTAGATATGTTTATATATGTGTGCATGCTTGTTCACTCAGTCGTGTTCAACAATTTGCGACCCCATGGACTGTAGCCCACCAGGCCCCTCTGTCATGGAATTCTCCAGGCATGAATACTGTATTGGGCAGTCATTGCTTTCTTCAGGGGATCCTCCTGACTCAGATTTTGAACCCAGTCTGCTGTACTGCAGGTGAATTCTTTACCATCTGAGCCACCAGGGAAGATTTAATGAATCTTAAGATCAGTACCACTTGTTCTAACACTTCTGATAGATTATGGCAGAACAGTTTTTGGAATACCAGGAGACTTCGGTACAAAGGAAGGTGTAGGGTTTCCCAGGTGGCTCAGTGGTAAAGAATCTGCCTACCAATGCAGGAGACATGGGTTCGATCCCTGGGTTGGGATGATGCTTTGGAGGAGGAAGTGGCAACCCCCCTCAATATTCTTATCTGGAGAATACCATGGACAGAGTAGCCTGGTAGGATATAGTCCATGGGATTGCAAAGAGTTGGACACAACTGAGTGACTGAGCATGCATGAATATATGCAGGATGTTACCACCCTTTCTTCTTTATTCCCTTTGCATTTTCTGGCATTTTCAAGATGGCTGTTTGTTGATAGATTAACAATGTATGAAAGTATTTAGCCTCAGGGGCTAAGAGAGGGATGTTGCTTTCTACTAGTTTCCATGGTAACCAATATAACCAATGAGCCAATCTGCCATTAATTCCCCCTATAACTGGTAGACTCCCTATCCCCCCAGAATGAAGAATGCTGCAGCTGCTGTGTTCTGCCTGTCACGTGTTATCCACAGTGGGTGTCTCTCCAGGACCCTTTTACTTCAGACATTTAAAACATCCCATCTGTTAAACCCTCTGCTATCTCTGTCAACTCCAGGATCTTTCTTTGGTCTCAAGTCCAGGTAAGTACAGGGCTTCCAGGCCTGTGCAGTGTAGCCCAACAGATTCTGCAGAGGATTTGGCTTGTTTGATTTGATGATTCATTTGCAAGTATTTCCTGGGCTCATGCACACATCCCAGGTACTCATGAGCCTTTGGGACACTAAAACAGCAATTTCAACACCCAGATCTTGGAGAAATTCCCAGCAGGTGCTCCACTTGAGGGGACAGGTATGGACACAGGGCCCAGGGCACCTGTGCTGAACATTATCAGAGAAGAGGAGAGGAGGGAGGGAGAGACACTGAATCTTTTCATGAAGCCATCCCTCCACCACTGATTCTGAGATCAGGGAGGGAGAGACACAGTGCCTTCAGAGAGACAAGACCAGCACACTGAATACTACACACCACACTGAGAGAGTGAAACAAGGCATACGGAATTGAGACGACATATCATGCTCATAGACTGGAGACTTGGTACTCTTGACATTTCTACACTACCCGAAGCTAAGTAAAAATTCATGCAACACCAATCAAAATATTAATGTCATTTTCATGGAAATGGAAAAAGCAAGTCCACTATACGGAACCACTAAAGACTCCAATAGACAAAATGAGAACAAAGATCAGTTTCTCACCTGCTGATTTCAAAACACATTACAAAGATATAGGAATCAAAGCTGTATGATACTGACATGGAAACAGATTCATAGCCCTATATACCAGAATAAAGACCCCCAAGTAAACTCAAGGATACGTAGTCAAATGAAATTCACCAAGTTTCTAAGACAACATAGGGAAATGGTAGTCTCTTTAACAATCAGCAGGATGAAAAGATAACCCACAGAAAAATAACAAATCATATATCAGATAAGGAGCTCACACTTACAATATATAGGAAAATGCCACAACTCAAATGCAAAACAAAAAAGGTAAAAAAAAAAAGAAAAACAAAAAAACCAAATTGACAAGTGTGCAAAGATGGTGATCAAAACCATCTGGAGCTTTTGTCTGGAGGGTGTATTGTGTTCTAAGAGGAGCAGTGACCCTGGGCCTTGCTGCTCTGAGTCTCTGACCTAGGTCTCGTCAGTCCCAGGAGACCAGGTCAGCAGAGCTGCGAGAGGAAATGTGTAAAGAAAGCCGGCGGCCTCTTCACAGTCTCTAGAATCTGTGGCCATACTGGTCTCTGGGAGCAGCTGGACATGGCCTGCTCTCACATGGAAGCACCTGCAGCACAGCATCCTTGGGGAGGTGTGGTGCTGAGATGAGCTCCAGGAGACTCAGCCCAGGCAGGGATGCTAGAGTACATGTGCTTTGACTCATCCAACCCTGAGAGCACCCTTTACATGAGGAATAAATAGTGAGGACAAGCATGAGGGGAAGCCACACGTCCCGAAAATGCAGAAGGAGAGGGTTCACGTCTCACCCACCACCTGACAATCAAGAACTTGATCTCCAGTGTCAAGTGACTATGAGATTTTGTGCCTGCTAGGATATGGCCATCATAGGAGAATTAAACATGAAGCCAAGGTTCCCTGTACATAATACCCAGCAGGTACTAACCAGAAGCCAACCTTTCATATTTGGCAGTGAAAGGACTGAGAAAGGACATTTCTAAATGGAAAAGCAAGAAGAGGTGACTATAAGTAAATAATAAAGCACATGAGACATAATTCTATTATTTCATTAAAATATGAAAAGAACAAATCACAATTCTATAAATATGTTTTTCTTCTTCCTCAGTTTATATTCACCTTCCTTCATCTCCAAAGAAGCAGGTGTAAACCATGTGGTCCTGGAACCCTCTCCCTCTAAATCTCAGCTGAGAATTGTTCCCTACCCGAGTTCTCTTCCACATCACTGCTGCTAATGCTCTCCAGGAAGCAGCCTGTAGAAAGACAACCATGAGCAATAATACAGTTATTATACAAGTTGACCCACCCATTTCTCCTCCTCCTCTTGACTCACACAGCATCTCCCTGGTCTTCCCTCCAGGTTCACAGACCTCCCCTGTTGTTTGTGAAGTCAGAGCCCTTCAACAAGATGTGATCACAGTTGTGAAATTTACATGAAAGGCAGATGCAGAGAGAATCACCCTTCAATATTACACTTCTACAGGCCCAATATAGCTCTAACCTTCAAGCTTATGAAGCTAAATTCCAACACTTGTGGACACACTTTAAATATGGCTAGTGTGATCAAACAATTGTGTGATATTTTTAATATAACAAACTAATTATTGTTTGAAATATGTTAATTATAGATAGGCAGGTCTAACTCATGGCTACTACACTGGAAAGTTCAGTTATAACAGCTCCAAAAACAGGGAAAAGTCACCTAGTTGACTGTTATGGTTTTTCTTTATTCCAGACGATTTTATGGCCTAATAAGATCATTCATGTGTAGGCATACCTGGAGCTCTTGAACCCAGTCCAGGCATTGGGAGTGTGCTTGTGGACATTCCAATAGTAAGGTGAACACTCAGATTCAAAGAAAATTCTCAATAAGTGGCTCACTTGTAGGCAGAGGAGAAGGGCATGGCCCTACACACCTATATTACAAGTAACCAAAAAGTAGGTACAGAGGGGAGGGAAGGGACAGTCACTGTCTTCATGAGCCCATCTTTCCCATCCCTGACTCTAGAGGTCCCAACAAGGCAACACAAAAGTCTCCTTAGGAAATGAAAGATTTGTGCACTGAAAATCATAGAACACTTCCGAAAGAAAGAAGAGACAAGTAATTGGAATGATATAACATATTCATAGACTGGAATATTTAGTGTTGTTGACCTTCCTATACTCCTAAAAGTGAGGTAAATATATATTGAACCCACTCACAAAATCCCATATCATTTTTATAGAAATGGAAAAAAAAAAAAAAAAAAAACCCCAAATACTAAGATTTATGTAACCCAAAAGAAACCCAGAGAAAACAGTCGTAAGAGAAAAGAACAACAATGGGGTCTTCAGGCTTCCTGAATTCAAAACAGATAAGAATTCCACAACAGTCAAAACGGTATTCTACCAGCAACAAAACAGGCAGAGAGAGCAATGAATCTTAAGGAGGGAATCTTGAATAAATTGACACAGGTGTGGCCAAATGATCTTTGCCAAGTTTCTAAAATTACCAAGTGAAGGATGGACACTCTCTTCAGCAGTCAATAGAAAGGCAACCTATAGAATGAGAAGAAATATCTGCAAACTTCGTATCTGAATAAGGGGCAAATATCCAGAGTAAATAAGCAACTACTACAATTCAACTGCAAAACAACAGCAGGCAAATAACTGCCTTTAAAAAATGTGTAAAAATCTTCAGTAGACATTACCTCATAGAAGATATAGAAGTTACCAATATGCATAGGAAATGTGCTCCTCCATCCATGGAATTTTCTAGGCAAGAGTACTAGAGTAAGTTGTCATTTCCTTCTCCAGAGGTTCTTCTTGACTGAGGAATTGAACCCAGGTCTCCCTCATTGCAGGCAGACACTTTACCCTCTCAGCCACCAGGGAAGCCCCAGCATCACTAAGTATTGGTGAAATGGAAACCAAGACAAAAGGAGATATCAAGAAAATAACAGATGTTGGCAAGGAAGCAGAGAAGTGGAACTTTTGTGCCCTGTTGGTAGGAATGGAAAATGGTGTAACCTTAAAGAACAGTTTGGAAATCCTTCAAAAATTATTGAGAACATAAGATTCAGGAATCATTCTTTTGAGTTTATGTTGAAAGGAGATAAAATAAGAATGTCCAGGAGATTTCTACAGTCTCATATTCATTGCTACATTATACACAACAACCAAGATAAAAAAAAAACTGCCCAGAGTCCATGGGCAGATAAATGAAAAAAGAAAATGTTGTGTATACATACACTGGAATGTGTTTTAGTGTTTAAAAATGAAGAATATCTTATCATTTGCAGAAATATGAATGAAGCTGGAGGATATTGGTAAGAGTGAAATAAGCTAGTCACAGGAGGACTTACCTGAGGTATCTTAAGAAAAATTCAGAGAAACAGAGAGTAGAAAGACTAGAAAAGGTCAGTTTTCATTCCAATCCCAAAGAAAGACAATACTAAATAATCTTCAAACTACCACACAATTGCATTCATTTCTCACACTAGCAAAGTAATGCTCAAAATTCTCCAAGCCAGGCTTTAACAGTACATGAACCGGGAACTTGCAGAGGCACAGGCTGGACTTCGAAAAGGCAGAGGAACCAGAGAGCAAATTGCCAATGAATCATCGAAAAAGCTAGAGAGTTCTGGAGAAAAACATCTACTTTTGCTTTATTGACTATGCTAAAGCCTGTGACTGTGTGGATTACAACAAACCGTGGAAAAGTCTTAAAGAGATGGGAATAACAGACCATCTGACCTGTCTCCTGAGAAATCTGTATGCAGGTCAGGAAGAAACAGTTAAAACTGGACATAGAACAACAGACCGGTTCCAAATTGCGAAAGGAGTATATCAAGACTGTGCATTGTTACCCTGCTTATTTAACTTATATGCAGAGTACATCATGAGAAGTGGTGGGCTGGATGAACCACAAGCTGGAATCAAGATTGCCAGGAGAAATATCAATAACTTCAGATATGCGGATAACACTACTCTTATGGCAGAATGTGAGAAAGAACTAAAGAGCCTCTTGATGAAAGGGAAAGAGGAGAGTGAAAAAGTTGGCTTAAAACTCAACATTCAGAAAATGAAAATCATGACATCTGGTCCCATCACTTCGTGGCAAATAGATGGGGAAACAATGGAAACAGTGACAGACTTATGACAGAGATATGAATTCAATCCCTGGTCTGGAAAGATTCCACATGCCGTGGAACAACTAATCCCCTGTGCCTCAATTACTGAGCCCAAGCTCTGTAATTGGGAGCCACAACTACTGAGCCCACGTGCCAAAACTACTGAAGCTAGAGAGCCCTAGAAGCCATGCACTGTAACCAAAGCCACAAAGTGAGAAGCCTACACTCCAAAACTGGAGAGTTTTCCTGGCTCTCGACAAGCAGAGAAAAGCCTTCACAGCAATGAAGACCCAGCAGAGACAATAAAAAATTTAATACAAATTAAAAGGAATCCTGTAAACATTTCCCTGGGTAATGATGGGATTCGTCTTCCAGGTTAAAGGATTTCACTTGGTATAAATTTAAATACAGTGAAGGTGTATACTTTGTTTAATCTTAATATGCATACTCATTCATGGTGCATGGTGTTAGGAAATTTATTAGGGAAGTTGACACCGGTAATAGTGATGGTTAGGGTGACAAATATCGAAGAAAACACAGCAGAAAAAAATCACACACAAAGAATCACACTATTCATTATACATAGAGATAAACCCAGTCCCATGGACACTAACCTGTGCTATTAACCATAATAGAGCTTCTTTCTGGAACTACAGTAATCAGCCACATTTCTCTACTTGTAAATCACTTTTTATTACCAGGGCCCCTATACTCATTCCCAACACAAATTTAGAAACAGTTTACCCTCTACATTAAAACCAGCAAGAAAGCCCCAGCTCTCTCACCTACAAAGTTTTTTCTCCCAGAGTAATGATTCTAGAATACATACTGTTTTCACATTATGGAGAGGCCACCTGCAAGTACAGAAGAGAAGACACTATGAGGATAAGATCACAAAGATGCACAGTCTTTGGTTCATTTGGTGACAGTAGAAAACATAATGAAGGGCAGGGGTGGAATCCAGGGAACCCAGCAAGATCAGAGCACACATACTCAGGATGAAAGGCAAGACCTTTGCCTGGAGGATGGAACTTTGAAGACCTTTTCGGTTGCAAATCACAGAATCCTTTTCCTAAAGGGAAGGTTGCTGCAGGAGAGAGAATGCTGTACCCTACAGGGTGTAATCAGTCAGTTCAGTTCAGTTCAGTCTCTCAGTCGTGTCCAACTCTTTGCGACCCCATGAATCGCAGCACGCCAGGCCTCCCTGTCCATCACCAACTCCCGGAGTTCATTCAGACTCACGTCCATCGAGTCAGTGATGCCATCCAGCCATCTCATCCTCTGTCGTCCACTTCTCCTCCTGTCCCAATTCCTCCCAGCATCAGAGTCTTTTCCAATGAGTCAACTCTTCACATTAGGTGGCCAAAGTACTGGAGTTTCAGCTTTAGCATCAGTCCTTCCAAAGAAATCCCAGGGCTGATCTCCTTCAGAATGGACTGGTTGGATCTCTTTGCAGTCCAAGGGACCCTCAAGAGTCTTCTCCAACACCACAGTTCAAAAGCATCAATTCTTCAGCACTCAACCTTCTTCACAGTCCAACTCTCATATCCATACATGACCACAGGGAAAACCATAGCCTTGACTAGATGGACCTTAGTGGGCAAAGTAATGTCTCTGCTTTTGAATATATATACTATCTAGGTTGGTGATAACTTTTCTGCGAAGGAGTAAGCATCTTTTAATTTCATGGCTGCAATCACTATCTAATGGTAACAATTTTAATATCCTGTGGACTGAGGCATCATGAGTTGGTTGGTAATAAGACTCTCACTCCACAATATCTCAACCAAGGGAATTGTCTCAATCTGAAACAAACAACCTCAAAGACTCATAACTTAATTCTACTAAAAGAGAAATGAAACACTATTTCTATCTAAGATCAGAAGGAAAACAAAACAAAACAGCTTGCCTTGGAGAAACACCCAGTCTCTTCTGTGTTGTCACATGGTGGGTTGACTGGCAGGTCCTCAGTGGAGTCTAGAGGGTCACAGAGTAGCTGTTAGAACACTGGTGAGGCTGTGCAGGAATTATTCAGGGGTTTTTCTCTTTGTGTGGACACGGGGTGGTGTGTATGGATGTGGGAGGTTAATAAGCATGGGCTGACACTATATTCATCCATCCTTTTTGGAGGAGGAAGGAAATGAAAACAGAGCTTTGACTTTCTAGCTAAGAGGAACCTAATCAACAGGAAATAGTCTATCTAAAAAAAAGGAAAACTCTAAAATGTGTATACTGTTTACCAAAAGAGAACCATGACTCTTGCTTATTTTGAGCTCTTGCTAAATTGCCATGGTCTCTCGATTTTTCCCAGATCACTCTTCCTCCAGGATCCACAGTTGCTGCTACTAAATCATCTTTTCTATGGGACTTTGTACTTGATTAAAAGTGAACTCTTAGAGGACTAAATTCAAGCCTGGGCAATGTATGCTATTCTATTAATTCACGCATCACTTGTCTTAAAATCAAATATAGAAGGTTTGATAATACTAAATTCCTACCATATAAAAACAGCCACTATGATTAATGCTATATTATTCTATCAATATTTGTTTTCTATACAATGCATGCATGTCCACTGAATCAGTTGCTGTCCACACTCACTGGGGTCATACGTTTAGTGGGACAATTGATTATAGACAGCACAGTTACTCCACAAGGCCTTCCTGGGGAGCTAGAGGGACACGTGGTAGCTGTCAGGACACTGATGAGGCTGCTCACCAATCAATCACTCAGCATTTCTTTCTTTCTTTCTTTCTTTTTTGTTTTGTTTTGATGGGGACATGGGGTGAAGTGCATGCATGAGGGAGGTTGTAACTGTGGACTAAGCTGCTGTTGAATCATCCTCTTTGCAAAGGAGAGGAGCAGGAAAGAAATGAATGAGAGCTTCTATGCTTTAGCGATAACATAACCAATGGGGAAAAAATAAATATCAAAATGCATGCCAGCATTCAATGACAGAGATCATGACCCTCCTGCTTAATTAGAGCATCTGCTAAATTGGCCCTGTCTTCTGGATTTCTTCCCAGAGAACTGTCTCCCCAGGATCCACATTTTTAGCTATTGTACTTATTAAGTCTTCTATGAAACTCTGTTCTTTATAAAAAGCAAACTCTGCTAGAGGACTGAATTCAACCCTACCTTTCCAAATAGCTATTATCAATCATGTGATATTCTTTCCCAGTCTTCATTTTCCAAACAATTTTTGCGTGTCCACTGAGTTAGTGGCTGTCCACACTCACAGAAGTCATACATTTAGTGGGACATTATGCAGAGGAAGCATAGGGTGAATGCTGACTGTCTCTGACCCAGCTGATCAGGAGATTATAACAAGAGTAATGGTCTTTAGACTAAGGAACAAGTGCCATTATTAGATTTGACACCTTCCATTGAGTATGGCAACAAAGATCCATCTAGTCAAAGCTATGGTTTTTCCAGTATTCATGTATAGATGTGAGAGTTGGAATATAAAGAAAGCTGAGTGCCAAAGAATTGATGCTTTTGAACTGTGATGTTAGGGAAGACTCTTAAGAGTCCCTAAGACTGCAAGGAGATCATACCAGTCAATCCTAAAGGAAAACAGTCCTGAATATTCATTGGAAGGACTGATGTTGAAGCTGAAACTCCAATACTTTGGCCACCTGATGTGAAGAACTGACTCATTGGAAAAGACCCTGAAGCTGGGCAAGATTAAAGGCAGGAGAAGAAAGGGATGACAGAGGACAAGATGGTTGGATGGCACCACTGACTCGATGGACATGAGTTTGAGTAAACTCTGGGGGATGCTGAAGGACAGGGAAACCTGGTGTGTTGGAGTCCATGGGGTCACAAAGAATCAGACATGACTGACTGTACTGAACTGATTGAAAGTGTGCTACAGGGTTTAATCAATGTAAGGCTTATGTTAATGTCACCCAGTACAATGAAATATCTCCCTAATGATAATCTGCTTTTGCCCTTGCTTAAGCAATGATGCTAGCGTCAATACATATGACTTACAGTTTCTACATAAGGCCACACAACTCTCAGAATCTGAGAGCTGACTAGAAGAATGTGAAGAATGTCACTAGAAGAATGTGACCCCGAGGTGCTTTTCACACGAATAACTGTGTCACATTTGGCTGTTAATCCACCTATGCTTCCCCTGGGTTCCATGACCGCTGAGCCCACCTTATAATGATCGGCATGGTCTGGACCTATGGAGCTGCTACTACCTCCTGGCATAAATATAGATGCAGGGACCACTTTCTCCATGACTAAGATTCCAAGGCTGAGTGATCAGTGCAGGTCAGGGGTCCAGAGCAGTCACACTGGGACCACCACCCTGGGTTCTCAGTTGGGCTTTTCCACTTGAAGGTCAAGAGCTTGGGCCATTTTTCTCAGTACCATCCCCATTTGAGGAAAATAAATATTAACCAAAGTTGAGGAACGGCTGAATTGAGGAAAGAATCAAGTAATATATAGCCAGTGTGCAGTGGTGATAAGAAGTGTTTAGAATGTTCTCAGTTGACTTGTGCTGTGTAAGAGGGAAACATGACAGAGCTTCAAAATCACACCACCTGGGCTCACACATAGGGCCCCAACCCTGATTCACACACACCCACAGCATCTAAATGATGCAGTTGTTTCCAGGGACCGTAGGACAAAATACAGACATTGTTTTTCCTGGGAGATCAGTCTCTTCTCTGCACAGCCCGCTCTCAGCCCTCTAGGAATCCATCATGAGCATCTATATACAATGGAATATTACTCTCCAATGGCGCCTCACCAACCAGAGCTGGCAAGACAGCCCCACCTTCAACAACTAGATTCTCAGCAAGGGGATGATCCCTGAATATTTACCGTGTTCACAGACTGCTCCATGTGCCTGTGAATAGAGAGAAGCAAACAGAGTGAGGGTGTCAGTAACGTGTTCTTTGCGGTAAGTCTTCTTTTAGCTGATTTTGGTCCTCAGATAACTAAAAGTTATTTGGTCCTCAGATAACTAAAACTCTTTAAGTCAAAGCCTCCCTAAGAAAACAAAGAGGACCCCTGTTGAAAAGCCTGGAGTATTTCACACAAGATCTCTCAGTTTCAATTTGAACAACAATTACCAAGTTGTTTATGAAGCAAGGAAATATTTCTACTGAGAAAATTACCTACAGTAGTAATTGATGCTTTTTTTAATGAAATTTATTTATTTTTAATTGAAGGATAATTGCTTTACAGCATTTTGCTGTTTTCTGCCGAACCTCAACATGAATCAGCCACAGGTATTCATATATCCCCTCCCTTTTAAGCCTCCCTCCCTTCACCCTCCCCATCCCACCACTCTAGGTTGATACAGAGCCCCTGTTTGAGTTTCCTGAGCCATACAGCAAATTCCCATTGGTTATCTATTTTACATAAGGAAATGTAAGTTGCCATGTTACTCTTTCCATTACTCATCCTCTCCTCCCTTCTCCCCATGTCCATCAGTCTATTCTCTATGTCTATTTCTCCACTGTTGCCCTGTAAATAAATTCTTCAGTACCATTTTTCGAGATTCCATATACAGTCATTAGAACATGATACTTATCTTTCTCTTTCTGATTCAATTCACTCTGTATAATAGGTTCTAGATTCATCTGCCTCATCAGAACTGACTCAAATGTGTTCCTTTTTATGGCTGAGTAATATTCCATTGTATATATGTACCACAAATTCTTTACCCATTCATCTGTTGATGGACATCTAGGTCGCTTCCGTGCTCTAGCTATTGTAAATAGTGCTGCAATGAACGATAAGATACATGTGTTTTTTAGAATTTTGGTTTCCTTAGGGTATATGCCTACAAGTGGGATTGCTGGGTCCTATGGTGGTTTTATCTCCTGTTTTTTTAAGGTATCTCCATACCATCTTTCATAGTGGGTGTATCACTTTACATTCCCACCAACAGTGCAAGAGCAGTCCCTTTTTTCCACACCCTTTCCAGCATTTACTGTTTGTAGACTTTTTGATGATGGTCATTCTGTTTGGTGTGAGGTAATATGTCATTGTAGTTTTGATTTGAATTTCTCTAATAATGAGCAATATTGAGCATCTTTTCATGTGTTTGTTAGCCATCTGCATGTCTTCCTTGGAGAAATGTCTGTTTTGGTCTTTTTCCCACTTTTTGATGGGATCGTTTGCTTTTCTGGCATTGAGTTGTGTGAGCTGCTGGTATCTTTTGGAAATTAATCCTTTTCAGTTGTTTCATTTGCCCATTATTTTCTCTCATTCTGAGAGTTGAATTTGCACCTTGCTGTGCAAAACCTTTTAAGTTTAATCAGGTCCCACTTGTTTACTTTTGTTTTTATTTCCATTACTCTAGGAGGTGGGGCATAGAGGATCTTGCTTTGATTTATGTCATCAACTGTTCTGCCTATGTTTTCCTCTAAGAGTTTTATAGTTTCTGGTGTTACATTTAGATCTTTAATCCACTTTGAGTTTATCTTTGTGTATTGTGTTAAGAAGTGTTCTAATTTCATTCTTTTACATGTAGCTGCCCAGTTTTCCTGGCACTATTTATTGAAGAGTCTGTCTTTGCTCCATTGTATATTCTTGCCTCCTTTGTTGAAAGTAAAGTACCCATAGGTGCATGGGTTTATTTCTGGGCTTTCTATCTTGTTTCATTGGTCTATATTTCTGCTTTTGTACCAGTTCCATACTGTCTTGATGACTGGAGCTTTGCAGTATAATCAGAAATCAGGAAGGTTGATTCCTCCAGGTCCATCCTTCTTTCTCAAGACTGCTTTGTCTATTCGGGGTCTTTTTCGTTTCCAAATGAATTGTGAAATTTTTTGTTCTAGTTCTGTGAAAACTGTATTAATAATTTGATAGGGACTGCATTGAATCTGTAGAGGCATTTGGTAGTATAGTCATTTTCACAATATTGATTCTTCCTACCCAGGTACTTGGAATATCTCTCCATCTGTTTATGTCATCTTTTAATGCTTTCATTAGTGTCATAGTGTTTCACTATCTATGTCATTCTGTGTACAGTTCTTTTGTCTCCTTGCTGCTGCTGTTGCTGCTAAGTCACTTCAGTCATGTCCGACTCTGTGCGACCCCAGAGACGGCAGCCCACCAGGCTCCCCCGTCCCTGGCATTCTCCAGGCAAGAACACTGGAACGGGTTGCCATTTCCTTCTCCAATGCATGAAAGTGAAACATGAAAGTGAAGTCACTCAGTGACTCTCCACGACCCCATGGATGGCAGCCCACCAGGCTCCTCCATCTATGGGACTTTCCAGGCAAGAGTACTGGAGTGGGATGCCATTGCTTTGTTTCCTTAGGTAAGTTTATTCCTAGATATTTAATTATTTTTGTTTCAATGGTGAATGGGATTGATTCCTTAAATTCTCTTTTTGATTTTTTATTGTTAGTATATAGAAAAGCAAATGATTTTGTGTATTAATTTTGTATTCTGCAACTTTGCTAAATTCCCTGATTAGCTCTAGTAATGTTCTCATACTATCTTTAGAGTTTTCTATGTACAGTATCATGCCATCTGCAAACAGTGAGAGCTTTACTTTTTTTCTGATCTGGATTCCTTTTATTTCTTTTTCTTCTCTGATTGCTGTTGCTAAGATGTCCAGACTAGGTTGAATAATAGTGGCAAAAGTGGACACCCTTGTCTTCTTCTTGATCTTAGGGGAAATGCTTTCAGTTTTTCACCACTGAGAATAATATTTGCTGTAATCTTATCATATATAGCCTTTACTATGTTGATGTAGGTTGCTTCTTTGCTCATTTTTGGAGAGTTTTAATCATGAATGGGTGCTGAATTTTGCCACATATTTTTCTGCATTCACTGAGAAGATCACATGGCTTTTATATTTCAATTTGTTAATATGGTATATCACATTGATTGATTTGCATATATCAAAGAATCCTTGCATCCCTGGAATAAACCCAACTTGGTCATGGTGTATGAGCTTTTTGATATCTTGCATTCTGCTTGTGAAAATTTTGTTGAGGATTTTTGCATCTATATTAATTAGTGATATTGCCCTATAGTTTTGTTTTTGTGTTGTCTTTGTCTGGTTTTGGTATGAGGGTGATGGTAGCCTCATAGAATGAGTTTGGAAGTGTTCCTTCCTCTGCAATTTTTTGAAAGAATTTTCAAAGGATAGGCATTAGCTTTTCTCTAAATGTTTGATAGAATTCTCCTGTGAAGCCATCTGGTCCTGGGCTTTTGAATTTTTGGAGATTTGTTTTTAATCGTAGCTTCAATTTCAGTGCTTGCGATTGGTTTGTTAATAATTTATATTTCTTCCTGGTTTAGTCTTGGAAGATGGAACTTTTCTAAGAATATGTCCATTTCTTCCAGGCTATCTTATTTATTGCCATATCAGTTCAATTCAGTCGCTCAGTCATGTCCGACTCTTTCCGCAGCACATCAGGCCTCCCTGTCCATCACCAACTCCAGAAGTCCCCTCGAACTCATTTCCATTGTGTCAGTGATGCCATCCAAGCATCTCATCCTCTGTTGTCCCCTTCTCCTCCTGCCCCCAATCCCTCCCAGCATCAGAGTATTTTCAAATGAGTTAGCTCTCCTCATCAGGTGGCCAAAGTATTGGAGTTTCAGCTTCAAGGTCAGTCCCTCCAATGAACACCCAAAAATAATCTCCTTTAGAATGGACTGGTTGGATCTCCTTGCAGTCCAAGGGACTCTCAAGAGTCTTCTCCAACACCACAGTTCAAAAGCATCAATTCTTCTGCACTCAGCTTTCTTCACAGTCCAACTGTCACATCCATACATGACTACTGGAAAAACCATAGTGTTGACTAGATGGACCTTTGTTGGCAAAGTAATGTCTCTGCTTTTTGATATGTTATCTAGGTTGGTCATAACTTTCATTCCAAGGAGCAAGCATCTTTTAATTTCATGGCTTCAATCACCATCTACAGTGATTTGGGAGCCCAGAAAAATAAAGTCAGCCACTGTTTCCACTGTTTCCCCATCTATTTGCCATGAAATGATGGGACCGGATGCCATGATCTTAGTTTTTGGAATGTTGTCCTTTAAGCCAACGTTTTCACTTTCTTCTTTCACTTTCATCAAGAGGTTCTTTAGTTTTTCTTCACTTTGTGCCATAAGGGTGGTGTCATCTGCATATCTGAGGTTATTGATATTTCTCTTGGAAATCTTGATTCCAGCTTGTGCTACCCCATGTCCAACGTCAGGGGCAGAGAATGAGAGGAGTTACCCTATGTCCAAGATGAGGACCAGTAGCTGCACATTGCTGGACTGGCCGTGAAGAGATACCCCATATAGAAGGTAAGAAAAACCCAAGTAGGATGGTAGGTGCTGAGAGATGCCATCAGAGGCCAGACAGACTGAAACCACAATCACAGACAGCTAGCCAATCTAATCACATGGATCATAGCCTTGTCTAATTCAATGAAACTAAGCCATGCCATGTGGGGTCACCCAAGACAGACAGGTCACGTGGGAGAAGTCTGACAGAAAGTGGTCCACTGGAGAAAGGAATGGCAAACCACTTCAGCATGCTTGCCTTGAGAACCCCATGAACAGTATGAAAAGGCAAAAAGATAGGACATTGAAAAATGAACTCCCCAGGTCAGTATGTGCCCAATATGCTACTGGAGAATGGTGGAGAAATAACTCCAGAAAGAATGAAGGGATGGAGCCAAAGCAAAAACAATACCCAGTTGTGGATGGGACTGGTGATAAAAACAACCTGGAATGTTAGGTCCATGAATCAGTGCAAATTGAAAGTGGTCAAACAGGAGATGGAAAGACTGAACATCGACATTCTAGGAATCAGACAGCTAAGATGGACTGGAATGGGTGAATTTAAGTCACATGACCATTATATCTACTACTGTGGGCCGGAATCCCTTAGAAGAAATGGAGTAGCCATCATAGTCAACTAAAGAGTCTGAAATGCAGTACTTGGATGCAATCTCAAAAACGACAGAATGATCTGTTTCCAAGGCAAACCATTCAATATCATGGTAATCCAAGTCTATTCTCTGACCAGTAATGCTGAAGAAGCTAAAGTTGAATGGTTCTAAGAAGACCTACAAGAAGTGCTAGCATACCCACCCCCCACCAAAACAAACAAACAAAAATGTCCTTTTCATTATAGGGGCCTGGAATGCAAAAGCAGGAAGTCAAGAAGCACCTGGAGTAACAGGCAAATTTGGCCTAGGAGTACGGAATGAAGCAGGGCAAATGCTAACAGAGTTCTGCCAAGAGAACACACTGGTCATAGCAAACACCCTCTTCCAACAACACAGAAGACTCTACATGGACATCACCAGATGGTCAACACCGAAATCAGATTGATTATATTCTTTGCAGCCAAAGATGGAGAAGCTCTATATAGTCAGCAAAATCATGACCGGAAGTGGACTGTGGCTCAGATCATTAACTCCTTATTGCCAAATTTAGACTTAAATTGAAGAAAATGGGGAAGACCACTAAATCATTCAGGAATGACCTAAATCAAATTCCTTATTGCCATATAGTTGTTCATAATAGTCTCTTATACTCCTTTGTATTTCTTCATTGTCTATTATAACTTCACCTTTTTCATTTCTAATTACATTGTTTTGATTCTTCTTTCTTTCTTTCTTTTTTAATTGATGAGTCTAGCTAAAGATTTGTCAATTTTATCTTCTAAAAGAACCAGCTTTTAGTTTTATTAATCTCTACTATTGCTTTTATCAACTCTCCTTCACTTATTTCTGCTCATAACTTTATCATTTCTTTTCTTCTACTAATTTTTTTGTTGTTGTTCTTTTTCTAGTTGTTTTAGGTGTAAAGTTAGATTGCCCATTCAATGTTTTTCTTGTTTCTTGAAGCAAGATTGTATTGCTATAAACTTCCCTCTTAGAACTGCTTTTGCTGCATCCTATTGGTTTTGAGTTGTTGTGTTTTTATTATCATTTGTTTCTAGAAATATTTTTATTTCCCTTTTGATTTCTTCAGTAACATGTTTGTTGTTTAGAAACACGTTGTTTAATCTCCAAGTGTTTGTGTTTCTTACAGTTTTTTTTTTCCTTGTAATTGATACCTAGTCTCATAGTGTGGCAGTTGGAGAAGATTTCTGATATGATTTCAATTTTCTTAAATTTTCTGAGGTTTGATTTGTGACCCAAGATATGATCTGTCCTGGAGAATGTTCCATGTGTGCTTAAGAAGGTGTATTCTTCTGCATTTGGATGGAATGTCCTGAAGATATCAGTGAGATTCTTCTCATCTAACGCATAATTTAAGACTTGTGTTTTCTTATTAATATTCTGTTTTGATGATCTGTCTATTGATGTGAGTGGGGTGTTAAAGTCTTATATGATTATTGTGTTACTGTCAATTTCTCCTTTTATGCCTGTTTGTGTTTGTCTTTTGTACTGAGTTGTTCCTATGTTGGATGCATAGATATTCACAATTGTTATGTCTTCCTCTTGGATTCATCCCTTGATCATTATGTATTATGCTTCCTTATCTCTTACAACATTCTTTATTTTAAGGTCTATTTTGTCTGATATAAGGATTGCTATTCCAGCTTTCTTTTGCTACCTGCTTGCAAGGAATATATTTTTTTCATCATCTCACTTTCAGTCTATATGTGTCTTTTGGTCTGAAGTGGGTTTGTTATAGACAGCATATATATGGGTCATGTTTTGGTATCCATTCACCCAGTCTGTGTGTTTTGGTTGGAGATGCTGGGTTTCTTTTTTTGTTGTTGTTTGTTTTGTGTTTTGCTTTTTTTTAATGTCTTTTTGAATCAAGTCTGTGCTGATAATAGATTTATATTTGATATTTCCCCAGCCAAGGAACTGCATACATTGTGATAATGTACATTGTCAGATTACATAGATAGCTGTGTTTGACTGAACAAAAAATAAAGAAATGAAGCAACAGTCTTATCACAGATAAAGACAGGTGAACTTACCTTCAGAGTGCTCAGAGATTGTTCTTCAGCCCAGGCCTGGTGCAGTTTCACCCCTGGGCTCTCATGGGAAGCTATAGGGACACAAAATAGACACCAGGACACAGGTGAGTCTGCTCACCAGTCACTCAATGTTTTGTTTGTTTGTTTGATAGGGACATGGAGTGGAGTGTATGCATGAGGGAGGTTAGTAACTATGAGCAGAGTTGCTGTTGAATCATCCTCTTTCTTGAATGAAGGTGAGCATAGGAGAGGTTCAGGAAAAAAAGGAAAGAAACCTTCTGCATTTTAACTAGGGATAACCTAACTGTTTGGGAAAAAAACAAGTACTAAAATGCACACCAGCTTTCAGTGTCAGAGATCCATGATCCTCCTGCCTGTTTAGAGCTTCTGCTAAATTTCCCTGTCTCCTGGATTTTTTCCTAGATCACTGCCTCCCCAGGATCCACAGTTATAGCTATTGTACTTATCAAGTCTTCTATGAGACTCTGTTCTTTATAAAAAACAAACTCTGTTAGAGAACTGAATTCAACCCTACCTTTCCAAATAGCTGTTATCAATCATGTGATATTTTTTTCCCGTCTTTATTTGCCAAACAACGTTTGCATGTCCATTGAGTCAATGGCTGTCCACACTCACAGAAGTCATATATTTTGGGGACAGTTCATTATGGAGAGATACCATGAGTTGAACGCTGACTGTCTCTGACCAAGCTGTGAGGAAGTTTACAACAAAAGTCATGGTCACTAGGCTAACTATCAAGTTAGCTATCAAATTCCACTGTGAGATCTATTTGACACCTTTTCTTGAGTGTGTGACACAGGGTTTAATCAATGTAAGGCTTATGTTAATGTCACCAAATACAATAAAATATCTCCCTGATGATAATCTGCTTTTGTCCTTGTTTAAGCAATGACAGTAGCACCAACAGATATGACCTACAGTGTCTACACAAAGTCACACAACTCTCAGAATCTGTGAGCTGACCAGGAGAATATGAGTCCCAAAGTGCCTTTCACACTAATAATCGTGCCAAAGTTGGCTGTTAATCCGCCTATGCTTGCCCTGGGTTCTGTGACCACTGAGCCGACTTTATAATGATTAGCATGGTCTGGACCTCTGGAGCAGCTAGTACATCCAGGTATAAATATAGATGCAAGGACCCCCTATATCCATGACTAGGACCCCATGAGAGTGATCAGTGCAGGTCAGGGGTCCAGAGCAGACACACTGGGACCACCCTAAGGTTCTCAGTTTGGCTTTTCCATCTAGGAGGTCAAGAGCTTGGGCCATTTTTTAGCAGCATCTCCGTCTGAGGAAAATGAATATTAACCAAACTTGAGGAATGACTGAGTTGAGGAAAGAATCAGGTAATGTATAGCCAGGGGCCACTGTGATGAGAAGTGTTCAGAAAGTTCTCAGTTGACTTGTGCTGTGTAAGAGGGAAACATGTCCTGAGGAAACACAAACACACACCTTCAAAATCACACCACATGGACCCACACAAGGGCCCCTAGCTGATTCACACAAACCAGCATCATCTAAGTGATGTAGTTATTCCCAGGGACCATAGAACACAGACACGGTTCTTTCCTGGAAGATCAGTCTCTTCTCTGCACCCACAGGCCTCACCCCCATAGGAACCAAGCATCAGGGCACCTCTCCAACCAGAGCCGGCAAGAGAACCCCACCTTCATCAGCTAGATGAAGAACGTTCCCTGAATACTTATCATGTCCATAGGCTGCTTCACATGCCTGTGAGTAGAGAGAAGAAAAGAGTGTAAGGGTTTCAGCATCTTGAGTACCATGCATTCAGGTCTTTCATTCTCAATTTGTTCTCATAAAAGCAAATGGGAAAGTGTTGTTGAGTCCATAGCCCCAAAAGAAAACATAGAAGACACCTGTGGGGAAGCCTGGAACTTTTCCTAGAAGATCTCTCCAGCTCTTTTTAACCAGCAATTACCACATTTTATTTCAAGAAAAAAAAAGATTTCTGCTAAGGAAACTGTTCCTGGCTATAGTTTTAAATTTATATTGCCATTTTTGAAAAATTTCCTCTTGAGTAAGTTATTTGCTGGGTAAGACTCAACATTCATCCATTAAATTAAAAACTGTATATATCAACTGTCTTGAATATTTTGAAAGTTTTTTCTGAATTCAGCTAAAAAAATAAAGTCATGAATCAACAGTTTTATCTCAGATAAATAAGGGCCACTTACCACAGATGTGCACAGAGCCTCTTCCTCCAACTCTGTTTTTTTCTTTTTTTAAAAAAATTTTTATTTTTACTTTATTTTACTTTACAATACTGTATTGGTTTTGCCATATATTGATGTGAATCCACCACGGGTGTACATGCATTCCCAAACATGAATCCCCCTCCCACCTGCCTCCCCATAACATCTCTCTGGGTCATCCCCGGGCACCAGCACCAAGCATCCTATATCCTGCGTCAGACATAGACTGGCGATTCGATTTTTACATGATAGTATACATGTTTTAATACCATTCTCCCAAATCAACCCACCCTCTCCCTCTCCCTCTGAGTCCAAAAGTCCGCTCTACACATCTGTGTGTTTTTTGCTGTCTTGCATACAGGGTCATCATTGCCGTCTTTCTAAATTCCATATATATGTGTTAGTATACTGTATTGGTGTTTTTCTTTCTGGCTTACTTCACTCTGTATAATCGGCTCCAGTTTCATCCATCTCATCAGAACTGATTCAAATGTATTCTTTTTAACGCCTGAGTAATACTCCATTGTGTATATGTACCACAGCTTTCTTATCCATTCATCTGCTGATGGACATCTAGGTTGTTTCCATGTCCTGGCTATTATAAACAGTGCTGCAATGAATATTGGGGTACATGTGTCTCTTTCAATTCTGGTTTGTTGGTGTGTATGCCCAGCAGTGGGATTGCTGGGTCATAAGGCAGTTCTATTTGTAATTTTTAAAGGAATCTCCACACTGTTCTCCATAGTGGCTGTACTAGTTTGCATTCCCACCAACAGTGTAGGAGGGTTCCCTTTTCTCCACACCCTCTCCAGCATTTATTGCTTGCAGATTTTTGGATTGCAGACATTCTTACTGGTGTGAAGTGGTACCTCACTGTGGTTTTGATTTGCATTTCTCTAATAATGAATGATGTTGAGCATCTTTTCATGTGTTTGTTAGCCATCTGTATGTCTTCTTTGGAGAAATGTCTGTTTAGTTCTTTGGCCCATTTTTTGAATGGGTCATTTATTTTTCTGGAATTGAGCTGCATAAGTTGCTTGTATATTTTTGAGATTAGTTGTTTGTCAGTTGCTTCATTTGCTATTGTTTTCTCCCATTCTGAAGGCTGTCTTTTCACCTTGCTTATATTTTCCTTTGTTGTGCAGAAGGTAGATTTTTAATCTTCCTCCAACTTTCAATTGGATACTTCCCCCAGCTGGTGCTCAGGGAGCTCTAGGAGGACATAGAGGGACTGTCAGGACATTTGTGATGCTGATCGGGAAGACCTTGTTAATGCAAATATGTGGGGGGAGTGTATGGATGTGGGTGGTTAATAAGTGTGGGCTGAGATCTGATGGACAACATTCCTCATGGGTGGAGAAGGCAAAATAGATGAATGTTTCAGAAATGAGTCAGAGAGCCTTTAACGTTCTAGCTAAGGGGACCCTGATTGACTTGAAATTGTCAGTCTGACAAAGGGAAACACTAAAAATCACACTAAGCTTCAGTAGTCATGTACATTTGTGAGACTTGGACCATAAAGAAGACTGAGTGCCAAGAATTGATGCTTTAGAACAGTAGTGCTGAAGAGACTCTTGAGAATTCCTTGGACAGCAATGAGATCAAACAAATTAATCCTAAAGGAAATCAACCATGAATATTCATTAGAAGGACTGATGCTGAAGCTCCAATACTTTGGCCACCTGATGTGAAGGGCAGACTCACTGAAAAGCCCTGATTCTGGGAAAGACTCAAGGTAGGAGGAAATGAGAGGCTGCAGAGGATGAGATGGTTGGATGGCATCATCAACTCAATGGACATGAATTTGAGCAAACTCCAGGAGATACTGAAGAACAGGGAAGCCTGGTGTGCTGCTGTCCATGGGCTCACAGTCAGACACAACTTAGCAATTGAGCTATGTGATCAAAGATATGTTGTATTTATTATTTTCATAACTTTTAAGAATTAAAAAGTTACATAGCATTTTCTATACTCACAATGCTGTGTACCTATCAACACCATCTACATCTAAATCACTTTCATCCAACCCAATAAAACCTCTGTACCTATTAAGTCATAATCCACCTTCCCTCTTGCCTCTTGGCTTTGTTAATTTCTATTTCCAGTTTCTGTGTGTTTGCCTGTTTTACATACATTAAACCAGTGGAATCATACAATATTTGTCTTTCTGTACCTGCCATCTTTCACTAGCCATTTTTTTCAATAATACAATAATTGTTGTATTTTTTCAATAATACATTTTTGTATTATTTTGTGCATCCATGTTGCAGTATATTTCAATCCTTAATTCATTTTTATGGCTGAATAGTATCCCACTATGAGTGTGTGTGTGTGTATATATATATATATATATCTCCATTCATCACATTATAGTCTTTGGGTTGTTTCTATCATGTGAGTACTAATAATACACTGTACATTAGTGAATGGATTTCTGTATGGTACCATAATGGTGATAAATAATGTGAATATTTAAAATATCATTGAGTGTAACAATAAAAAGTGTGAATTTAAGGTGAACGATGGATTTTTAATTGCTAAAAATATATTATCTCACTAATTGTATAAACCTTCCACACATATGTTATCTCTGAGTAACATATGATTGCTGAAACTGAAATGATAGGATATAAGAATTTTCTGTACTATTTTTAAAACTTTTATGTCAATGTAATCCCATTCTAAATAAAGTCTAATAATTTGAAGAAATCTTGAAACATGGCTTCAGGGAGGAACATATGACAGCTAATGTTAAAAAGTTAGCTAATGTATAAACCATAGCTAGAGACCATCTTCACTCTTAAACATGAACCAGATGTTGAATTTAAAATGCATCTTTCTTTCCATAGTTAAAACAGTACGAACTGATGTAGTAAGTTGCCATTTGAACACATATAATAAAAGAGGAACATTGCTTAATATTTCACAGTTTTTTTCTTAAATATGAGGAACTGCACATATTACAATAATTATTGATGAGTGAATTTAATAAGAAAATTTCCAGAGTACCTCTAACTGGGTCAGTTATAAGGTGCACCCTATTTCGTGACCAACAACGAACCCTCTTCACCCAGCTGGAGACCGATGCTTTTGAACTGCTAAGCGATGGTTTTTCTGGCTTTCGGGGTGAAGCATCCTGGGAAATGCATTATAATGGAGAGAGCTGTTGACATCTTGCTGGCACAAGACCACAGGGAAACTAATAATAATTGATCCACAATTCAATCCCCTTCCTCACCAGATGCCTAGCAGGACCTCCTGGTCCAAGGTGGAGTTAGGAAAATATTGTAGTTTTATGTACCCTGAAAACATCCAACAGACTGATTGTCCAGGCAAATATCTCTATTCAACTGAGACTTAGAAGCTCAACAGAGCAGTGACCATGCCTGATGGGCTGGATTCAAACCCCATAAACGAGAAACAAATATTTGGGAAACACATATAGATCCCTCTCTGATTCAGTTCCCTCTACTGAGTTGGAGAAATGTTAATATGGCCTATTTTTAGTATTATGAGGCCAAGAATGATTAACTGCAATTAAAATATTAGAAAAATAAAGGAGAGACTTCCCTGGTAGTCCAGTGTTAAGAATATGCCTTGCAATGCACGAATGGGGTTTGATTTCTGGTCAGGGAACCAAGATCCCACACATGGCTTTCAGCAACTAAGCCCACATGTTGCAGCTACTGAGCCCAAGTGCCACAACTAGAGAGTCAGTGCACTGCAAAAAAAGATCTGCATGACGCAACAAAGACCCCATGGGCCACGACTAAGACCCAATGCAGCCAAATAAATAAATAGATAGATAGACAAATAAATAAATAGAAAAGTAAAGCACTGTTGCCTCATAAACTTTCTATAAGTGTTCAATCTTCAATGATTGCAAGCATAAGGTAGACCTTCAGTAGTGGTGGAAAGCAGAGAGGGCATTTGAATGGCTCCAAGTAAGTGGGGACAGAACCATACTCCAGCTTTTTCACACAAACAAGGCTTTACAGCTCATGGAGAGTATTTATGATTGCCTCCTTTGACATCCAGCCCAGTTGGGGAGGAAGGGAGAACAAAGTGGGGGCTGTAACCCATATGTGACATTGGAGGGTGTTGAAATTTAGAGAGGTCAAGTGACTTTCCAAGATTTACACAATAATCAATGTCCCCATCTCTCAAATTCTCCTGCACCTAGTTTTCTGTGGATGACAGCTGATGCCCTAGAGAAGACGCCTGAGCCTGAAACAGAGCTCAAATCCTCCTTCTACCATTTGACTCTATATTTCAATTCCTGATCCAAAATACAAGCTTCTTCTGAGCAAAGCCCCTCAGAAAAACCACAGGATTTCAACTCTGTCCATCCTCCACAGACTCTTCACATCGTCAACTGTGTCACAACATCCTCTCTAATGTCCAGGTCACCTTGCTGAGTAGCCAGTGGTCGTTTGGCTGTCAGTTTGTCTCAGAGCCCAGGACCTTCTAAACCAAAGGCCACATGATGGCTCTACCAAGAATTAGCTTCGCTTCCACTGACCAATTCTGGATGAGGAGTTAATGTGCACCAACTGGGGAGGTGGCCATTTGTGCTGGGCTTTCTTAGCTTAATTAAGTCTGTGACACTCGAAGTCTCACAGTTGATCTGAGCACTGATTTGAGCAGCCTGGACCAAGAGTTAGCTAAGAATGGGCAGAGCTCAAGTCTTTCCTCACTAAAATTCTGACTCTGTTACCTCCTTGTCATACTCTAGACCCTGTAGTGGAAGACAACAGAGCCCATATTCTTTTTGAAAGTCATCTCCATACTCACAGCCTGGAGACCTCACCCCAAGATTCTCCGTGAGAATCAACAGACAGACCCTCCTTCCCTCAGTGGCTAAAAGTTCATTCTACTAACCCAACAGCACTGCCCCATTCCATCAAACTCCCTGGCAACAACTTCACAGTGATACTGCCTAAATCCACCCAAGGAAATCCCACTAGTAAAACCTAGTTTCTTTCTTTTTTTTAAAGTCTTTGGATTTAGACAACATAAACCACTCATAAAATCTCATGACATTATTATATAAATGGAAAAAAATACCAAAATACTAATATTTATATAACCCAGAAGAAACCCAAAGAGAAAAAACAATCTTGAGGGCAAAGATCAATGGGGCCTTAAGACTTCCTGTTTTCAAAACACATAAGAATGCCACAACAGTCAAAACAGTGTTCTCCCAGCAACAAAACAGGGAGACCAATGAACCATAAAGGAATCACGAATAAATTGACACATGTGTGGCCAAATGATCTTTGCCAAGGTCCTAAAATTACCAAGAGAAGAAAGGATAGGCTCCTCAACAATCAACAGAAAGACAACCTATAGAATGAGAGGAAGTATCTGCAAAATTTGAACAAGGGACCAAATCCAGAATATATAAGAAGATACTACAACTCAACTTTAAAACAACAGCAGGCAAGTAAATAACTGAGTTTAAAAAATGTGTAAAAAGCCTCATTAACATTTCTTCATAGAAATGATCAATATACATAAGAAAAGTGTCTAACATCACTAAGGATCAGTGAAATGGAAATCAAGTCAAAAAGAGATATCACTTTTCAGGATATGTATTATAAAAAGAAAATAACAGATGTTAACAAGGATGTGGAGAAGTGGAACATTTGTGCCCTATTGGTGGGAATGGAAAATGGTGTAGCCATTATGGAACAGTTTGGAGGTCCCTCAAAAAATTAAGATCCAACAATCATTTATTTGAATTTATGTACAAAGGAGATAAAGCAAGAAGGTCCAGAAGATACCTACAATCTCATATCCATTGCCACATTGTACACAACAACCAATATAGAGGAACTATCCTGTGTCCACAGGCAGAAAAATCAATAAAGCAAATATGGTGTATATATACACTGGAATGTGATTCAGTCTTTAATAATGAAGCCAATCTTGTCACTTGAAATAATTAATGAAGCAGGTGGATACTGGTAAGACTGAAATTAGCCAGTCACAGGAAGACGAACACTGCTCGATTCCATTTACCTGAGGTATCCAAAGGAAAACTCAGAGAAGCAGAGAGTAGAATGGTGGTGCCAAGAGCTGGAAGTAGGTTGACACAGGCAGGGTCTGTTCAATGGTTATACAATTTTAATAGAGAGATGAAAAAGTTCTAGAGCTTTGCTGAACAACATGGTGCATTGAGTTAAGAGGACTGACTAGACACTTCAAAGTTTAAGAGGCAAAGCTGGACTGAACTTCCTCCATCTATGTTTGGAGGCTCCTCCTTTGTTAGATTCATCTAGAACTGGGTCCGGCCTGTGGGTACCACTGGGGGCTCCCTACAGAAGGAAGGAGCTTCCCCAGTACTGGGGGTCATAGGTGAGAGGGGAGGATTCATTAGGAGGCTCTAATAGGAAAGAGTGTGAATGAGGGAAGTGGCAGAGTGATGAATCATGATCAATCAAAACATTAGAAGACCTACCAAGAGATGAGATTTATTATTAAATGAAGGTGTGATTGACACAATCAGGGGGATTCTGAAACAGTTTTGCTCATTAACACTCTTGTAAGGCTTCCTTTGTGGCTCAGTGGTTAAGAATCTACCTGCCAATGCAAGAGATAAAGGCTGGATCCCTGATCTAGAATGATTCCACATTCCCCAGAGCATATAAGCTGGTGCACCACAACTGAGCCTGTACTCTAGAGCCCAAAACCTGTTAACTACTGAGCCCATGTGCCAAAACTACTGAAGCCCGAGAACCCTAGAACCCATGCTCTGCAGCAAAAGAAGCCACAAAAGTGAGAAGCCTACACACCACAACTAGCCTTGGCTTTCCACAAGTAGAGAAAAGTCTGTGCAATAATGAAGACTGAGCACAGCCAATTAAAAAAATGAATACAAATTAAAAAGAATCCTGTAAACATTTCCCTGGGTAGCAATGGGATCTGTCTTCCAGGTTAAAGGATTTCACTTGGTATAAAATCAAGCATACAGTGAATGTGTATACTTTGCTTAATTCTTATATAGTTACTCATTCATAGTGCAATGGTGTGAATTTGGGGTGGGAAGTTGACACCAGTAACAGCGATGTTTAGGGTAACATAAACTGAGGAAAACACAACACACAAAAAGTCACAAACACACAAAGAATCACTCTATTCTTTACACATAGAGACATACCTAGTTCCATGGAAACAAACCTACACTGCTGCTGCTGACAGTATTAACCATAATACAGCCTTTTACTGGAACTACAGTAATTCTCCACATTATTCTATTTATAAGCCACTTTCTACCACCAGGGCCCCTATACTCATTCCCAGAAGTAATTTAGAATTAATTTGGCCTCTACACTAAAACTAGTGAGAAAGCCCCAACTTTCTCATCTGTTAAGTTTTTTCTCCCCAAGTGAATGATTCTAGAAAACATACCACTTTCACATGCTGAAAGGGCCACCTGCAAGCACAGAAGACACTATGAGGATAATATCACATTGATACACAATCTTTGGTTCATTTGATGATAGTAGAAAACCTGATGAGGAGCAGTGGTGGAGTCCAGGGAACCCAGCAAGATCAGAGCACTGGTGCTCAGGATGTCAGGCTGAAAGGCAAGACCTGTGCCTGGAGGATGGCACTTCCAAGCCCATTTGGGCTTCAAACTGCAAAATTATTTTTCTAGAGGAAAGGTTGCTGCAGGAGAGAGAATTCTGTACCCTACAGGGTGTAACGGATGGTAACAATTTTAATATATTGTGGACTGAGGCATTGTGTGTTGGTAATAAGACTCTCACTTTACAGTATCTCAACCAAGGGAATCCCTCAAAGACTCATAACTTAATTCCATCAAAAGAGAAATGAAACAATATTTCTATCTCAGATCAGAAGAAAACAAACAAACAAACAAAACAGCTTGCCTTGGAGACACATGGAGTCTCTTCTGTCCTGTCACAAGCTGAGTTGACTGGCAGGTCCCTTATTCAAACTCTTTCCTATTAGAGCCTCCTTAATGAATCCTCCCCTCTCACCTATGGCCCCCAGTACTGGGGAGGCTCCTTCCTTTTGCAGGGAGCCCCCAGTGGTACCCACATGCCACACCCAGTTCTAGAGGAATCTAACAAAGGGGGAGCCTCCAAACATAGATGGAGGAAGTTCAGTCCAGCTTTGCCTCTTAAACTTTGAAGTGTCTAGTCAGTCCTCTTAACTCAATGCACCATGTTCAGCATAGCTCTAGAACTTTTTCATCTCTCTATTAAAATTGTATAACCATTGAACAGACCCTGCCTGTGTCAACCTACTTCCAGCTCTTGGCATCACCATTCTACTCTCTGCTTCTCTGAGTTTTCCTTTGGATACCTCAGGTAAATGGAATCGAGCAGTGTTCGTCTTCCTGTGACTGGCTAATTTCAGTCTTACCAATATCTGCCTGCTTCATTAATTATTTCAAGTGACAAGATTGGCTTCATTATTAAAGACTGAATCACATTCAGAATGTACCCCCAGACCTCACCAGCTGTGGAAACCCAAATTCAGAGCTCCTCTCTAACTAGAGGCAGCAAAGAGCCCCACCTTCATCATTTTGAACGTATCTGAGCAGAGGGATGTAGATATTTGTATGTGAAGCAATCTCTTTGGCCGTTCCATGCACCTATGATTAGAGAGAGAAGCAAACAGTGTGAGGGTGTCAGCGTCTTTTGTTCTCTGCACTAAGTCTTCTGTTCTCTGATTTTTGTCCTCCAAAAACTAAAACTCCTTAAGTCAATGGCTCCAAAAGAAGACAGAGAGGACCCCTTGTTGAAAAGGCTGGCCTATTTCACGTAAGATCTCTCCGTTTCACTTTGACCAACAATTACAAAATTCTTTTTCAAGGAGGAAAAACTTCTGCTGAGGAAAGTACCTACTATTATACAGTAGCAACAGATGCTGTCTTTTAAAATGTCCTTTTGAATCAGGTGTGTGTTGATAATAGATTTACCCTCATTATTCCCCCACCCAAGTAAATTTCACATATCAGTGATACTGTACATTGTTAGATGACTATAATTGTATTCGACTGAATAAAAAAGAAAGAAGTGAAGCAAAGGTCTTATCCCAGATAAAGAGAGGTGACCATACCTTCAGGGTACTCAGTTTCTGTTCCTCATTCCGGCCTCGCGGGGGTTCCTCCACCAGGTCCTTCTGGGAAACTAGTGAGACACAGAGTAGCTGTCAGAACACTGGTGAGGCTGCTCACCAATCCCTCAGAGTTGTGTTTTTTTTTTTTTTTTTTGATTGTTTGTTTGTTTTCCCAATGGGGACGCAAGACGGAATGTATGCATGTGGGAGGTTAGTAACTATGCACTGACGTGTGGTTGAATCATTCTCTTTGCTGGATAAAGGAGAGTAAAGGACAGGAGCAGGAAAGAAATGAAATAGAATTCCTGCATTTTAACTAATGATAACCTAACCAATGGGGAAAAAAAGAAACACTAAAATGCATGCCAGCTTTCAAGACAGAGACAGAGACTCATGACCCTTCTGTTTGTGCAGAGCTTCTGGTAAATTACCCCCGTCTTCTGTCTTTCTTCCCAGATCACTGCCTCCCCAGGATCCACAGCTATAGCTACCGTACTTATCAAGTCTTCTTTGAGACTTTGTTTTTATTAAAAGCAAACTCTGTTAGAGGATTGAATTCAGTCTAATAGCTATTTGAAATAGTTATTATCAATCAGGTGATATTTTTTTTCCCAGTCTTCATTTTCCAAACAATGTTTGAATCTCCACTGAGTCAGTGGCTGTCCACAATCACAGAAGTGATACATTTAGTGGGACAGTTCATTATGGAGAGGAAACATAGGGTGAATGCTGTCTCTGATCCAACTGTGCAGGAGATTTATAAAAGTCATGGTCACGAGGCTAACTATCAAGTTTCACTGTGAGATTTATTTGAAACCTTCCCTTGAGTGTGTTGGAGGATGAGATGGTTGAATGGCATCACCAACTTGATGGACATGAATTTAACCAAGCTCCCAGAGTTGGTGATGGACAGGGAAGCCTGGTGTGCTGCAGCCCATGGGGTCACAAAGAGTCGGGAGCAACTGAGCAACTGAACTGAACTGACTAACTTGAGTGTGTACTACAGGGTTTAATCGATGTAAGGTTATGGTAATGTCACCCAGTACAATGAAATATCTCCCTAATGATTATCTGCTTTTGTCCTTATTTAAGCAATGACAGTAGCACCAACACATATAACCTATAGTGCCGACACAAGGCCACACAACTCTGGATCTGTGAGCTGACCAGGAGGATGTGAGTCCCAAAGTGCCTTTCATACTAACGACTGTGCCAAAGTTGGCTGTTAATCCACCTTTGGTTGCCCTGGGTTCCTTGAGCACTGAGCCCACTTTATAATGATGGACAGGATTTGGACCCCTGGACCTGCTACTACCTCCATGCATGGACATAGATGCAGGGACCCCCTTGCTCCATTAATGAGGATCCCATGGCTGAGTGATAAGCATGGGAATCATACAATATTTGTCTTTCTATGTCTGCCTTGTTTCACCAACTATAATACGCTTTTGCATTATTTGGTCCATCCATTTGTAGCATATTTCAATCCTTAATTCATTTTTATGGCTGAACAGTATACTATTATGAGTATATATCATATTTCATTTATCCATTGATCACATGACAGTCCTTGGATTGTTTCTAATAATACACTGTGAAATTAGAGTACAGATTTCTGTACGGTACCATAATGGTACCAGAATAATGGTGATAAATATTATGCATATTTAAAATATCATTGAATATAACAAAACAAAGTGTGAATCTTAGGTGAACTGTGGACTTTTAATTACTAAAAATATGTTATCTCACTAATTATAATAAGTGTACCACACATATGTTATCTGTGAGTAACATATGATAGCTGAAACTGGAGTGATAGGATATAAGAATTTTCTGCATTGTCTGTACAACATTATGTCAATGTAATCGTGTTATAAATAAAGTCTAATAATTTAAAGAAATCTTGAAACATGGCTTCAGGGAGGAACGTATCACAGCTAATGTTAAAAAGTTAGCTAATGTCCAAATCATAGCTAGAGACCATCTTCACTCTTCAACATGAACCAGATGTTGAATTGGAGCCGATTATAGAGTGAAGTAAGCCAGAAAGAAAAACACCAATACACTATACTAACACATATATATGGAATTTAGAAAGATGGCAATGATGACCCTGTATGCAAGACAACAAAAAAGACACAGATGTGAATAGCGGACTTTTGGACTCAGGGGGAGAGGGAGAGGGTGGGATGATTTGGGAGAATGGCATTGAAACATGTATACTATCATGTAAGAATCGAATCACCAGTCTATGTCTGATGCAGGATACAGCATGCTTGGGGCTGGTGCACGGGGATGACCCAGAGGGATGTTGTGGGGAGGGAGGTGGGAGGGGGGTTCATGTTTGGGATCGCATGTACACCCGTGGTAGATTCATGTCAATGTAAGGCAAAACCAATACAGTATTGTAAAGTAAAATAAAGTAAAAATAAAAGTTTAAAAATAAGAAAGAAAAATAAAATATAAAAATAAATAAATAAAATGCATCTTTCTTTCCATGGTTAAACAGTACCAACTGATGTAGTAAGTTGTCATTTGAACACATAAAATAAAAGAAGAACACTGCTTAATATTTCACAGTTTTTTTCTTAAATATGAGGAATTGCATATACTACAATAATTATTCACAAGTGAACTTAATGAGAAAATTTCCAGAATACCTTCAACTGGGTCAGTTATAGGGTGCATCTTATTTTGTGACCAACTACGAACCCTCTTCACCCAGCTGGAGTGTGATGGTCTTGACCCCTGATGGACGTTTCTTCTGGCCTTTTGGGCCAAGTATCCTGGGAAACCAATTATAATGCAGACAGCTGTTGACTTCTTGCTGGCACAAGACCACAGGGAAACTAATAATCATTGATCTACAGTTCAATCCTTGGTCCCCTTCCTCACCAGATGCCTAGCAGGGCCTCCTGAATCCAAAGTGAACTTAGGAAGATCTGAAGTTTGATGTGCACTGAAAACACCCAACAGATGGGCTGTGTGTGCATGAATATCTCTATTTAACTGAGACCTAGAAGGTCAGCAGAGCTTAGTGACCATGCCTGATGGACTGGATTCAGATCCCATTTAGGAGAAGCAGGTACTTGGGAAAGACATTTGAATCTCTCTTTGCCCCAGTTCCCTGTAGTGAGTTGGAGAAATGTTAATATGGCCTATTTTTAGTATTATGAGGCCAAGATTAACTATATACAGTTAAAATATTAGAAAAATAAAGGAGGGACTTCCCTGGAAGTCCAGTGGTTAAGAATATGCCTTGCAATGCACCAATGGGGATTTGATTTCTGGTCAGGGAACTAAGATCCCACACATGGCTTGCAGCAACTAAGCCCATGTATTACAACTACTGAGGCCAAGCACCACAACTAGAGCATCAGTGCACTGCAATGAAAGATCTGCATGATGCAACAAAGATCCTATGTGCTGCAACTAAGAGCCAATGCAGCCAAATAAATAAATAGATAGATAGACAAATAAATAAATAGAAAAGTAGAGCACTGTTGCTTCATAACCTTTCTATAAGTGTTCAGTCTTCAATGATGATGAGAATAAGGTGGAACTTTAGCAGTGGTTGAAAACAGATGGGGTGTTTGGATGGCTCCAAGTAAGTGGGGACAGAACCATACTCCAGCTTTTTCACACAAACAAGGCTTTACAGCTCAAGGAGAGTATTTATGATTACCTTCTCTGATACCCAGCCCAGTTGGGGAGGAAGGGGGAACAAAGTGGGGGCTGTAACCCGTATGTGACATTGGAGGGTGTTGAAATTTAGAGAGGTCAAGTGACTTTCCAAGAGTTACACGATAATAAATGTCCCCATCTCTCAAATTCTCCTGCACCTAGTTTTCTGTGGATGAGAGTTGATGCCCTGGAGAAGATGCCTGAGCCTGAAACAGCTCAAATCCTCCTTCCATCTTTTGTCTCTATATTCAATTCCTGATCCAAAATACAAGCTTCTTCTGAGCAAAGTCCCTCTGAAAGACCACAAGATTCCAACTCTGTCCATCCTCCACAGACTCTTCACATGGTCAACTGTGTCACAACATCCTCTCTAATGTCCAGGTCACCTTGCTGAGTAGCCAGTGGTCTTTTGGCTGTCAGTTTGTCTCAGAGCCCAGGACCTTCTAAACCAAAGGTCACATGGTGTCTCTACCAAGAAATAGCTTCCCTTGGAGAGGGAAATGGCAACCCATTCCAGTGTTCTTGCGTGGAGAATCCTGGGGACAGGGGAGCCTGGTGGGCTGCCATCTATGGGGTTGCAAAGAGTTGAACACGACTGAAGCAATTTAGCAGCAGCCACTGACCAAGTCTGGATGAGGAGTCAATGTGTACCAACTGGGGAGGTGGCCATCTGTGATGGGCTTTTGTGGCTTAATTAAGCCTGGATTATTAAAGTCTCACGGCTGATGTAAGCACTGATTTGAGCAGCCTGGACCAAGAGCTAGCTAAGAATGGGCAGGAGTTCAAGTCTTTCCTCACTAAAATTCTGACTCTATCAACTTCTCATCATGCTCTAGACCCTGTAGTGGAAGACAACAGAGCCCCATATTCTTTTTGAAAGTCATCTCCATACTCACAACCTGGAGACCTCACCCCAAGATTCTCCTTGAGAATCAACAGACAGACCCGCCTTCCCTCAGTGGCCAAAAGTTCATTCTACTAACCCAGCAGCACTGCCCCGTCTCATCAAACTCCCTGGCAACAACCTAACAGTGATCCTGCCCACATCCACCCACGGAAATCCCACCAGTAAATCCCGGTTTCTTCACTTCTAGTACTTGTAGATACGGGAAGCTACATTTAGAAGAGTTGAGCTGTAATTCCATTTTCCTGTAATGTCCATTGTTGGGGAGACCTCATGGTTCTCCTGCTTCAGGTCTTTCCATCTGTTCTCTGTTAGAGTGTGTACAAAACTGGCACTAGGATATTGTACATTTTTCTAAATTGGTAAAGATATTTAATGCAGCCAGCTGACAGAATAATCAAAAAATATAAATTAAGGAATCTAACAAAACTATAAAATACATTTAGAATGCTGCAGGTAAACTAGAGTGATGCAAATAAAAAAGATGAGGAAAAAACTTCAGTAAAAATTAACCAGCCTATTTGAAGAAACAGCCTCCAGAGGATCAGTAGGAACCTACCTCCAGAGCAGCAGTTCAGATTGCCCATTTTCAAATTCTCAAGGTTGAAGCTGAATCCTTCACAGCTGCCACCGTATCTGAACCTCTCAGCTCACAAACTGGCACTTGGTACAGAATACGGAATGCACATTACTGCATTACCGTGGCAATGATACATCACAGAACTTTCAGAGTGAACTGGACTCTGAACAGGATGAGTCCAACTGCTACCATCCAGAAAGTGTGTTTCCATGGGCAAATTGGGCTTTTCAGAGTAAACATTTTATTTCAGAAACTGAATCCCAGGCTCACAGATTCCTCTATGCTTAAGGAAATAATTTATATGAGAGAAAACTCCCTGCTCCCCAAATATAGTTGTTTGTGAACATATCAGAGTGAAGAAGGACAAGGCTAACACACTGAGAATAAAATGAATGGTATTCCTAATATATATATATATATATATATATATATATATATATATATATGTATATAATCTCCTGTCATTTCTAGGATTTCTAAGTCACCAGACATATCTAGATCAAATAATTTAAAATATGTTCCAGTTGAAATATAAAGCAACATCAATCAAAATTCAATTGCAAATTATCGTATTTCTCTAAGCATATACTTATAAAATTATGTAAATCCTTCTCTCATTCTCTACATGTATCACTTCCTTTTCTTTAATGCACCTAAATATACAGACTTACTTATCTCTCAATATCTGCCAATTTATTTGATAAATTATTTGTTATTGTGTGTTAATCCTGGCTACTCACTGCACAAGTAACAAAAACAAATCACTGTGTTTTCACCTGTAGGTTGGGTGAAAATGTAGTGATGGCTTTTCTAAATGAATGATTTTAAACAACCTGAAACTCCAGGATTAGATGTATGTTCTGGGTCATAATTCAATACCTAATCACACACCCCATTCTCATGCTCATGAACCCTGGCTATAGGATGATAAGTGCCTAGCCACCTGAAACATAGAAGTGAAAACTTTAGGAGAAAGATGAAAAGTTGCCCTACTAAAACAAAGTAGGTGCCCTTATAAGCTATGGAATGCTGTACTGTGTGTGCGTGTGCCTGTGTGCTCAGTTGTGTCTGACTCTTTGTGACCCTATGAACTGTGGTCTTCCAGGCTCTCCCATGGGATTTTCAAGGCAAGAACACTGGAGTGGGTTGCCATTTCCTTTCCATGGGATCTTCCCAACCCAGATGGAACTCTTGTCTCCTGTTTCTCTGCATTGGCAGGCAGATTCTTTACCACTGAGCCATCTGGGAAGCCCAGGTGGAGTACAGATCCTTATCATTGCTGTAAAACAAAAAAAAAGCGTGAGCCACTCAATCATGTCCGACTCTTTGCATCTCCATGGACTATAGTCAGCTAGTTTCCTCTGTCCATGGGATTCTCCAGGCAAGAATACTGGAGTGGTAGCTACTCCCTTCTCCAGAGGATCTTCCCAATCTAGGGGTTGAACCTGTGTCTCTTGCACTGCCACCAGGGAAGCCCTTCACTGCTGACTCACCTCACCTCCAAGTATCTGAACTAACAGTTTAAGTGGGTCCTTGATGAAGTAAAACAATAACTGAGGTATGACAAGGAGTAGAAAATAATAGGTAATTTACATTATTTTAAAGGAACAATTTTAGTGCTTCCCAGCTTGATGGAAAATGCGCATGCCTGTGTATAAATAAGGAAATTGGGGAATAAAATAAAAAGAGAATTAGTGAATGTATTCCTTTTTTAAACGGGATTTTCTTTTTTTAATGCATTGAATTTATAACAATATTGCTTTATTTTTCTTTATGTTTCCGGATTTTTGGCTTCCAGACATGGGGAATCTTACCTCCCGACTAAAGATTGAACCTGAAACCACCCCCATCTTCCACTTTGGGTGGCAAAATCCTAACCACTAGACAACCAGGCATATCCATAGGGAATGTATTTCAAAAGATATTGGAGGAATGCCATTCAAAATGGAGTAAAGCATAGCAGTTCAGACACCCAGTTTTGGAAGGGAATCAGAATGAAGCAGAGGACTCCCCTTCCAGCTGCTGCTGCGGCTGCTACTGCTAAGTCATGTCAGTCATGTCCGACTCTGTGAAACCCCATAGACGGCAGCCCACCAGGCTCCCCCGTCCCTGGGATTCTCCAGGCAAGAACGCTGGAGTGGGTTGCCATTTCCTTCTCCAATGCATGAAAGTGAAAAGTGAAAGTGAAATTGCTCAGTCATATCCGACTCCTAGCGACCCCATGGACTGTAGCCTACCAGGCCCCTCCATGAATGGGATTTTCCAGTCAAGAGTGCTGGAGTGGGTTGCCATTGCCTTCTCCACCATTTCCAGCTACCATCTGAGAACAAAGAGTAAATGAGTAAATGCAGGTAAAGCTCTTAGTGAAATGCTTCTCAGAGCATCAGTGCTATCTGATCGTTCCATCAATAAATCTGGAAGGAGTAACAGTTGTTACTTCCAGAGACGGCATCTAGAAAGCCACAGAATAGGGAAGCAAGGAAACACCGATTTTAATTGGTGTTCTGTTGTAACCCATGATTTTTCCACAAGTGTGGTTTTCTAGTTGTTATTATTATAAAGTTTTTATAAAGTAACCCCCAACTTCATGGCATGTAACACCCACATATTTTGCTCATGGTCCCAAGGTGAGGAATTTAGACAGGGTGCAGTGGGATGGGCTTTTCTGCTCTAGGATGTTGGGCTCTCAGGAGTGGAGACTCAGAGGTTGGGACTGACACTAACACTAGAAGCTGGACTCCTCTGGAGGTGAGGTCACTGGCACATCTGCAGCTGAAGCTGGGTTTGCTGGAGGAGCTTCAGGAAACCTCCCCACAAGGCCTGGGCTTCATCCCAGCAGGCAGGACTGCAAAGCTCATTCTTGGTGGTGAAGGGCTCCAACAGGAGACTGACCGGAGTGACTCATGGCCTTTTCAAGCTTAACTGTGGACATTATGCAGTGTTATTTCCAGGACATCTGTGAGTGATAAGTAAGCCCTTGTCAGTCTGTAACAACTCTAGTTATAAGAAAGGGCCTAGACCCCACATCTAAGTGGGAGTAATATAAGAGAAATTGCCTAGGTGTTAAGATTTACACCTGTATATATCAGTTTTAAAATACTCAATAACAGCTCATGAAAAGGTGCTCAGTATAGCTAATCATCAGGGAAATGCAGATTAAAACACACACACACACACACACACACACACACAATGAGGTATGCAGATAACAAATGTTGGTGAGGATATGGAGAAAGGGACCCCTCCCACACTGTTGGTGGGAATGTAAATCGCAACAGGCACTACAGAAAACAGTATAAAGGCTCAAAAAACTAAAAATAGAGCTACCATATGATCCAGCAGTTCACTCCTGAGTATAAACCTGAAGAAAACCAAAAACCAATATTCAAAAAAATACATGAACCCCACTGTTCATAGCAGCATTATTTACAATTGCCAAGATATGGAAGTAACCTCGTGTCCAACATCAGATGAATGGATAAAGAAGATGTGATGTGTGTGTGTATGTATCTATGTGTGTATATATATATATATATATACACACACACATATATATAAATATATATATATTCACAGATATACAATAGAATACTACTCATCCATAAAAAATGAAAATTTGCCATTTGCAGCAACATGGATGGATTTGGAGGATATTATGCTCAGTAAAATAAATCAGAGAAAGAAACATACTGAATGATATCACTTACATGTGGAATCTCAGTAACACAACAAACTAGTGAATGTAACAATAAAGAAGCAGACTCACAGATATAAAGAACAAACTAGGGGTTACCAGTGGGGAGACGGAAAAGAAGGGCAGAATAATGATGCGGGATTGAGATAAAACTACTGTGTATAAAATAAGCTACAAAGATATTTTGTACAACATGGGAAATATAGCCAGTATCATATAATAACTGTAAATGGACTATAACCTTTAAAAATTATAAAGCACTGTTGTACACCTGCAACTTATATAATGGAGCTTCTTTGGTTGTGGTTCAGTGGTAAAGAATCTGTCTGCAATTCAGGAGACACAGGAGATGATGCAGGTTTAATCCCTGGATCAGGAAGGTCCCATAGAGAAGTAAATGACAGTCTCCTCCAGTATTCTTATCTGGGAAATCCCAAGGACAGAGAGAGAGAGAAGCCTGGTGGGCTACAGTCCATGGGGTCACAAAAGAGTTGGTATGGCTGAAAGATTAAAGCAACAACAACTTAGACAATATTGTAGATCAGCTATACATCAATTAAAAAAAAAAGTACTCAGTAGCAGAGGTACTGATCTAACACATGTAAGACAGGAACAGTGGCCTCCTGGCATAGAGTCAAGGGTGAGGTAATTGCAGTTTGAACTCCTGCCTCCACCACTATAAGCCTTTTGACAAGTAAACACAAACACATAGGAAACCATATATAATGGTTATCAGATAATAAAGAATGATGTCTCCCTCCAATGCCGTAGCAAAGAAATGCTTTCTACATTCTCACATCAGGATGCATGGTTTATGTGCCCCTACGGCTTCCTGCACTTCTCTTTCAATGCAGTGCAGATGCTTGTAAGGAATCATGGAGCCGTGTACAATTTGCATGGTGATCACTTTTCCTTTTAGCCTTAGAAGCCCTGTGATGAATGAGGTCAAGGCTGTTTTGTTCATTTTAGCTCTGTGCTCACCTGAACATTGATGGGGTCATGCTGAAAATTCAAATACCTTTCTTTAGGTTATAGTCCATCTCTGGACCTTCCCCACAATTCTGAATCCATAAAGCTCTCTTTAAAATGACATTCTCCTTAAGTTTGGCGCCAAAACTGAAATGGCAGGAAACTTGACCTAACTGAATAAAATATATTTCTACTCTTTTTTACTCTCTTCTGACATTTGTTTCTACATTATAGTGTGTAGTGATGTCTCATTGTAGATTTAATTTGTATTTCCTAACAATGAACTGCACTGAATACATTTCTGTATACTTACATATCTTCTTTGGAGAAATATCTATTCAAATATTTTGCCATTTCTGCTGCTGTTGCTGCTGCTGCTGCTAAGTCACTTCAGTCATGTCCAACTTTGTGTGACCCCATCGATGGCAGCCCACTAGGTTCCCCATCCCTGGGATTATCTAGGCAAGAATACTGGAGTGGGTTGCCATTTCCTTCTCCAATGCATGAAAGTGAAAAGTCAAAGTGAAGTCTCTCAGTTGTGTCTGACTCTTGGCGACCCCATGGACTGCAGCCTACCAGGCTCCTCCATCCATGGGATTTTCCATGCAAGAGTACTGGAGTGGGGTGCCATTTCCTATTCCAGGGGATCTTCCCAACCCAGGGATTGAACCCACATCCCACATCTCCTGTATTGTCAGAGGAATTATTTACCCCGGCACCACCTGGCAAGCCCTCATCAGATCAGTAGTTGACCAGAAAAATAAAGTGAAGGATTTCAACAAAACTAATGGCTAGTGAACAAACTAATGATATAGACAAATCTCACACAAGACAGGAAAACCTGGTATAAAAACACTGGGAGTAAAGAGGGCTGAGATGAGGGATGGGTTTGCTTTTATTGTACGAGAGTAACATAAATAACTTTTCCAGTGAAATTGGAAATATTGATGAAATTGTTGATTTCTCCTAAGACACAAATTATTAAGCTGATGCAAGGCCCAGTTTTAACATGGGATCATTGAAGGTTCAAAGGAGACCACAGTCAAGGTTTAAAGGAGACCACAGGCTGGCTGCCACATGGACCAGGAGCTGGTCACACAGGTGAGGGAGGAGCCTGATGGTCCTGAGGTGCAGCTAGTAAGGCAGAGAGGGCCATTATGAATGTGAAGGCAGCTGGAGAAGAAAATGAGGGATGAGAGTGCAGACTGGGCAGGCAGGTGTGGAGGTAAAATGATGAAAGACAAGCCCCTGTGGCAGGAAGTGGTCAGAGGTCAAGGACCTTCCTCACTGCAGAGCGCACAGGCAGGTTCCAGCCCCCGAGGTAACAAATGCCCTGTTGAGTGGACAAGGCAGTGGCTAGCCTCTCTGAGGTGCCATTGGCCCTGCGTGTCAACACTGAATATTCCCACTCCTATGGGCTCTGTGACTTCACTTCTAGGAGTGTTTCCTGTAGTTACCTTGGCCCAGGAGATCTAAAATCCAGCTTCTTTGCACCATTTCTGAAAGAGGGAAATTTTGGAAAAGATCCTAAATGCCTCTCAATAAGGATCTCTGTGGGGAAATTCATGAACATATCAGGATCCCCTGGAAAGAAGGATGAGGAAATTGTCCAAAATGTCTTTCTAAGTGAACAGACTAAGTGTGGGGGAGAAATGTTTCAAAAGTGCTTTGGAACTGCATATTAAATGAGTGCACTGAGCACAGAACTTGGATGTAGTAAGGGCAGAACATACACTGCTGAAACTACTGGGATTTAAAGAAAGAAGTTTTTTGGTAGTCTAGAACAAAAAAGTGAGTGAAATATACCACACAAAAACTAGAATTTCATCAACCTTTTTGTGATAGCTTGTGAAAAAAAAAAAAGAGTACTACATTTATAAAAAGAGCAGTGAGCTAAGAGTTTTATACTGTGGAAAAGTAAAATGCACTGATCCACATCCAAAGAAATGAAGTCTTCAGAACATAAAATACTGAGGAAGACACTGGCCTAAGGGTTCAGAGTAAGTTCTAATTTGCAGTTATTTTTCAGTTAAGACTTACGGTTGAACAGATACATGCCATCCAATGTTCACTGCAGCACCATTTACAACAGCCATGACATGGAAGCGACCTAAATGTTCATCAACAGAGGAATGGATAAAGACTATGTGGCACATATACACAGTGGAATATCACTCAGACTTGAAAGGGAACAGAGGTGGGCCACTTGCAGAGACATGGATGGCCCAAGAGCTTAGCATATTAAGCGAAGTGAGACAAAGAAAGACAAACATCATACAACACCACTTATATAAGGAATATTTTTTAAAAAGATACAAATGAACTTATTTACCAATCAGACATAGACTCACACACATAGAAAACAAATTTTATGGTAACCCAAGGGGAAAGGAGGAGAAGGATAAATTAGAAGGTTGGGGTTAACATACATATATTCAGTTTATTTCAGTCACTGAGTCGTGTCTGACTGAGACTCCACAGACTGCAGCATGTCAGGTTTCCCTGTCCATCACCAACTCCTGGAGCTTACGCAAACTCATGTCCATTGAGTCAATGATGCCATCCAACCATCTCATTTTCTGTCATCCCCTTCTCCTCCCACCTTCAATCTTTGCCAGCATCAGGGTCTTTTCCAATGAGTCAGTTCTTCGTATCAGGTGGCCAAAGTATTGGAGCTTCAGCCTCAGCATCAGTCCTTCCAATGAATATTCAGGACTGATTTCCTTTAGGATAGACTGGTAGGACCTCCTTGCAGCCCAAGGGACTCTCAAGAGTCTTCTCCAACACCACATTTCAAAAGCATCAATTCTTTGGCACTCAACTTTCTTTATAGTCCAACTCTCACATCCATACATGACCACTGGAAAAACCATAGTTTTTTGACTAGATGGACCTTTGTTGGCAAAGTAATGTCTCTACTTTTAAATATGCTCTCTAGGTTGGTCATAACTTTTCTTCACAAGGAGCAAGAGTCTTTTAATTTCATGGCTGCAGTCACCATCTGCAGTGATTTTGGAGTAAAAAAAAATTAAGTCTGTCACTGTTTCCACTGTTTCTCCATTTATTTGCCATGAATTGATGGGACCAGATGCCATGATCTTCATTTTCTGAATGTTGAGCTTTAAGCCAAATTTTTCACTCTCCTCTTTCACTTTCATCACTTCTTCGCTTTCTGCCATAAGTGTGGTGTCATCTGCATATCTGAAGTTATTGATTGATGGTGTACATACATACAATACTACATATAAAATAGATAACCAACAAGGGCCTATTGTGTAGCACAGGGAACTAGCCTCAATTCCTTGTGGCTCAGATGGTAAAGAATCTTCCTGCAATGTGGGAGACTTGAGTTGGATCACTGAGTTGGGAAGGTCCCCTGGAGGAGTGCATGGCACCCTCTCAAGTATTCTTTCCTAGAGAATTCCATGATCAGAAGATCCTTGTGGGCTAACAGTCCATGGGGTTGCAGAGTTGGGTAACTGAGTGACTGTGCATAGCACATAAGGAAACAGAATCAGAAAAGCTTCTGACATTAATTATAAAACATATCTAAATCTAATTCTAAATCCATACAATAAGAAACAAATTAGCTGGCTCTAAATTGGCTGACTTAGTGGGAGGGGGGACAGGAGGAGGTGCAGATAAGGAACAAGGGGAGGAGGGGAGTGAGGTGGGGGAAACAGGGCAGAGGAGCAGGGGGATGTGCAGGGGGAACTGGCCGGGCAGCCTTGTGGTGACTGGTTCCTGACAGTGAAACTGATGACAGGGAAGGGAAGGCTGTGGGATCCAGGGTTGAAGGGGTGAGTTCCTCCCACCTGGTCCCTGTGAGAAGCAGGAGGTCTGATGACCCAGGAAGGAAGGTGACCCTTCTCCTTCATTCTTAACCTCAATACAATCCAGTCATGAGATTTTCATATGAGTAAAAAAGATAACTTCCTGGATCTCTTCTATTTTTTTTTTTTTGAATAATCTTTTAAAAAAATAAAACCTTTGTCAAACTTTGCTCATGCCTTTAAAATAAGAAACAATCATTGTGCTTTAGTAGTAAGCCCATAAATTCAATGGTGTTAGCATAATTCAAAGTGAAAAGGTTACAGAAGACACTGCTTTTCAAAATGTAATATACTCAGGTATATTTATTATATTAATTACAAACATGTGGGGTAAATAAGAAGAATATGAACAATGTGTAATATTTCCTCTGTAACTCATACCATTGAGCATTGTTTGCCTATATGATAGGTTAAAAATAATGTCTCATAAGAATTTAATTTATATTCATCTTATTATAAATGAGGATAGTTTTTCCACATTTAACTTCCACTTGTACTCCTTTACTTAGTGTCCTCTAAATTCAGCTTTTCTCCTCACAAAATTAATGCTTTTGTTGTGTATTGCAATTACTTTTCCAATTTGTCAATTTTTATAATTTATTAGTGACTTTTACTTACATCATGAAGATATTTTATTTTTGAATATTCAGTAATTAAAATATTTGTTATTTTTGGCTGTGAGAAAGGAAAAGAAGAAGAATATCAAAACTAATATTCATATTAATGGCTAAATACTCTTTAAGACAGACTTTACTAATGGGGAAAAGAAATGCAGTGTGTTTCAAGAAAACTTTTTTATTAAACAATTTAAACTATTTCCAAAAATATACGTCTAAAGGGCCTAATTATTTTCTTTAGCATAATGATACAACTTTTTCCCCCAGAAACAATATATACTCAGAAAGGCCCTGCTATATTCATAAAGTGAGCTCCATGAGCTCAGTGTTTTGTAAAGTGCATGAAGTAATTTATATCTCAGATTAAAAGTTAAGAATATTTTGGAAGCAATAATGACGGTGCATCAATGATTCATTCAGTTGAACAGGTTGGGTTTGTATTGTGTCTTTTCTTCCAATAATGATCTTGTAGATGTTTGCTGAGAAAAACAGGGGCATACTCAACAAATGTTAGTGAAAGCACATGAAATGAATTTGCAATTAACATAAATTTATAAATATCCTATTATTGGTTTCAATGGTTGAGAATTAACTGAGTTTTAATATGGATTCAATTTGATAAGTTTATTGGTATTTCTTTGACCAAGGAATAATTGATTTTTTGAAATTCTTCTTATAATTGATTCAAGAACTGGTTTTAAAAGCTGGTGAATTTTTACAATTAATTTAGGTAAATTAAGTAAAAAATAATAAAGTAAAGCCAACATGGAAATTCCTACTCTGTTAAATGCATACTACCTTGAACATTCTAATAAATCCTGCTGACTATAAATAGCATGAGCTATTATTGTTATAGACTGCAGGTTTGTATCCTCCAAAAAAGTCATATATTGTATCCTAAACTCCAGTGGGATGGTCCCAGCTGGTGATATTTTTGGGAAGTAATTAGGTCACAGAGATGGGGTCCCCATAATGAGGCTAGTGTCTTTATAAAAAGACAAATAGAGTAAGTCCTTTCTCTCTTTCTGCCATGTTAGGATGGAAGAGAAGATGGCTCTGTGTAAATCAGTGAGAGGGCATTCACCAGAACCTGACCATTTGGCACCTTGACCTTGAACTTCCAACATTCAGAGCTATGAATATATACTGAAAAGTATATAGCTGATGTTTATGCCACCTCGTCTGTAGTATTCTGCTAGGGCCGTCCACACTAAGGCAGCTATCATTATAGATTTTGAGAGTAAGATTTCTCTTTAATTATTTACTTAATAGAAAACAGTCACAGATCACCCAAAAAACATTGCATTAGACAGAACTAAATAGGTAAGGAAAAGTTTATCCAAGACATTGAAATGAAGATCAAGAGTATTTCAAGAAGAAAGGTTGAACTCAACTCCCCTAAACAAGTGACTTCAGGAGTTTGTAAACACTGAGTGAGCTAATGAGAAGGCACTACAGGCCCTCAGCCTCGAGGCTGCCCATCTGTGCTTACTCATTGGCACTTAACGGAAGTGAGGCTCCCCCTTTTCCACAGAGACTGGGGTAAAGGGGCTCTTCCTTTTTTAAACACTTTTATTTTATGTTTAATTGGAGGATAATTACTATACAATACTGTGTTGGTTTCTGCCACACATCAACATGAATCAGCCATAGGCATACATATGTCCCCTCCCTCTTGAACCTCCCTCCTACCTCCGTTCCTATCTTCCCCTCTAAGTTGTCACAGAGCACTGGCTTTGGGTTGCCTGCAACATACAGCAAATTCCCACTGGCTATATCTACTTTACACATGCTAATGTATACGTTTCAATACTACTCCGTCAAGTCATCCCTCCTTCTCCCTCCTCCACTGTGCCCAAAAGTCTGTCCTTTTTGACTCTATCTTTCTTGATTATTACTTTTAGGAAGGAAAACTCCCAGATTCTTGACAAAGACACTCCAGAGTTGTAAAACATTCACATATTGATGGAGGGCTTTGTGTGTGTGCTAAGTTGCTTTAGCTGTGTCTGACTCCGCGATCCCGTGGACCATAGCCTGCCAGCCTCCTCTGTCCATGGAATTCTCCAGGCAAGAATACTAGAGTGGATATTTCTCTAGGGGATCTTCCCAACCCACGCATGAAACCCATGTCTCTTACATCTCTTGCACTGCCAGGCAGATTCTTTACCACTAGCTCCACTTGGGAGGAAGGAATTTACATTTTCTAAAATACATGATTGAAGAGTCAGGATATCAGGGAAAAAATATCTGGAGTAAACTGAGAGACTGGGATTCACATTTATATATAATATATATACTATTATGTATAATAGTATATATATTATATATAAAATTAATAACCAATAAGGACCTAGTGTATAACACAGGGAACTCTATTCAATACTATATAATGATCTTTATGGGACAGAATCTAAACAAGAGTGTGTATATGTAACTGATTCACTTAGATATACAGTAGAAACTAATACAACATTGTAAATTAGCTATTGTTGTTCAGTCGCCCAGTCACGTCTGACTTTTTATGACCCCACAGACTTCAGCACGCCAGGCTGCATGCTGCAATTATACTCCAGTACAAGTTAATTTTTAAAAATGTCTGCAGTCTAGTCAGGTTATGGGGACTGTTAAGGCCCTTTTGGTAAAGTCCTTGTTCTTGCTTATAAATACTAGAGAGAAAGGCAGAAGTAAAAGAAAATCTTGAGCTGAAAAGAGATGCACTGCTGATCTTTTTGTTTTGTGGATTATTCATGAGGAACCTCTGAATTAGTGAAGTAGCAAAATTAATCCATAAACATTCTCCATAATACCTTCTTGTTAAAACATAATTAACAATTCTATATTTTTGTGAGGGGCAAGTAGAATAATGACCACAAAGCATGGTTTCAAGATGCTTTTCCATATGATTATTATAGTAATTATTATAATGACTGCTCTTGCGATGTGTAGCAGTGTGAGGGACTGAAAATTACTTTTAGGCATGCCAGACCTCCTCCATTGTTCTAAAATTCCACCTAGTCATCCAGATCCACAATCAAAAATAGATGGTTGTTTATTCTATATATATTCTATACATATTCTATATATTCATACATCTATACATGTGCACACCTACCTATGTGTTTTAATTTTTTTTGTTTTAGTTGATTATTATTTCATATTGTTATATCTGACTTGAGTTCTACTTCCATTTTATTTATTTTTTGACAGTTTTTATGTTTCTTGTTTTTCTTTCTATTCTGTGATTTTTGTAAACAGTTGTTTGAAAGCATGTTTAGAAGACTAGTTTTTAAGAGAGCTGATGTCACACAAAAAAGGAAGCTTTGAGCCTCATCTATAATTCTGTATATTCACTCTTTGACAGTTCATAATTTCCCTTGTGATGGTTCTCAGAATGCTTTTGTTTGTCAGATGCAAATAGCCCAGTGATGTGCCAGCTGAAAATCTCAACTTGCCAAGTGCACATTTGACTGTTTCATCAAGATCAATGCTTATGAAAAGATTGTAGTGTACAGAATAAATCATTATTTGACATGTTAAAGATTTTGTTAATGTGCTTCTGTATATTTTCAGACACTAATTTTTTCCTATAAAACAAAAATAATTGGCAACAGTAAGTATGCAGATAGAGATATATTTTCTTATGTATTTCAGTAACACATACATGAAACTATGAAACTGGTATCATTTCAGAAACATCACTGTCTCATATTCAGAATTTCAAAACTGTGTAATCTTCTATGGAAAGAGAATTTGGCTGAGTTAATGGTAAATTGTTTACCTGAATCAATCAGGATTTACTATAGAAGAGGCATATTTACATTTTTTTTTCAAGCAAGAGGTATCAAATACTTTAAATCAGATACTTATACATTGTTTGGTAACTAAAGATGTGGAAGCAAGAAGACAGTTGCAGCCTTCAGATTTTACTCATGAGTTTTCTTTTTGTTTTGTTTTTTCCTCATCAGGTGGCATGCAGGATCTCAGTTCCCCAACCAGGGATCAAACTGGTGTCCCCTGGAGTGGGAGAGTGGGAGTGTGGGGTCTTAACCACTGGACCATCAGGGAAGTCCCTCTTCATGAGTTTTATCAAGAAAATCAGTAAGTTGCTGCTTTCCCCACTCCATGTCTTATCAAAGTACTGCTTCTAATTATTACTCCTGCATTGTGGCACCAAGGCAAGTGCATGAGAGGAAAATGACCTAAAACAGCTTATGAAAAAAAAAAAAAAAATCCTCACTTTTACAAAGCACACACTTTTGCTCCCCACTACTATAGAGAGATTGATAGGACACTCCTACCCCTTCTACCTTCTGATTCTCACACATCATTTACTGATTGGTGGGACTTGAAATCCTACCCAGGCAAGGCATTCAAGATACATATTGAGAATTCCCTGAGTTACAGGGAAATCCTATAAGGATTTTGGAATTGATGTTATAGCCAAAATTCCATCTTTTCCCACAGTTTAACACAATGGCTTACATTTTAACTTTTGAATAAAGAGAACATCAATAATAGCATGCTTTTGAGAGGGTAACAGGCAGGAAGGCTAGGGGTCTCCAAATGGACAAAATAGGCTGCAAGTGTCAGACATTTTTTATCTCTCTCTTAAAATGAAGGAAGAAACAAACTACACCTGTCAGACTCTTTTTCCCTTCTCTATACAAAATTAAAATGAGGTTTTTTTTTTTTTTAATTCTGTGTTGCCATGATGACACCTGGTTCCACCTAAACTTAAAACTTTTCTCAAACCTGGATCTAACCAATGTGTTTTTCTTATGGAAATGTTTTTTCTTAAGCTGTTACTGAACTATGCATTTACCCTAGACTCTGTCTTTTTTCAAGTCACTTCCGCCTAAGACTAAGAACCCATAATGGCTCAACAAACCAGTATGTTTTACTCATACAAATGTTCTTCAGCTATGTTAATGAGACTATGTGTTTGGAAACTTGCCTTTCTTCAAGAATCATATTAATTGTTTAATGACCCTGGATGACTCACCTTGTGCCAATGTTATCTCAAAATGCATGTTGTGGGTGAGGGGCCTGGTGCCACTCGCTGAGTTTTGAGACATTTCCTTTCAGCAGCCTGCTTTCATGCATTGGAGAAAGAAATGGCAACCCACTCCAGTGTGCTTGCCTGGAGAATCCCAGGGACTGCAGAGCCTGGTGGGCTGCCGTCTATGGGGTCGCGCAGAGTCGGACACAACTGAAGCGACTTAGCAGCAGCAGCAATAGGTATACGACTCCTTGCTAAAAATTAGCAAGGGGGCACTCTTTCTGCCCCCTTCTGATGTCTGTGTCAGAAGCTTTCTCTATCTCTTTTATACTTTAATAAAACTTTGTCACAGGAGTGTGTAATTTCCTCGGTTCTGTCTCATCACAATAAAAACCTTGAAGCCACAGACCAGTGTTACAGCTCTCAGACAGACCAGTGTTATAGTTCCCTGTTACCGCTCAGTTTTATCTAGAAAATAAAAGAAAATACATCCTCAAGGTGTGAGGGCACACCAACCCGGAAGATGCAAAGAGGAGAAAGAGACTGAGAGCCCTGTGGACCTCTGGCTCCTTTTTTATGTTTTCCTATTCCCCCTGGGCCTGCCCTGTGTAAATCTGGCTAGCCAGGAGTGCCGCTTGTTCTACCTGAGGTCCTCACTCCAGTCTTTGGACCTTCCTTTGTTCTATTTTCACAGGCTTTTTCCTTTCCTTGTCTTTCAGCCACCTCCATTCTGGACTCCTTTTTCTTATTCTAACTACCTAACAACTTTATTACACAAAAGCTCTGAGCAATAAAGCCTCGTCACTGGCCCCAGATTGAATTCCTCTCCTCCAGAGGCCAAGAACCCCAGTGTCTTTCACGGCTTAGCAACAACCTTTCATTTTGTTCTAATGTAATGCAGGTCTCTCCCCATTTAGTGAAGATTTCCTGAAGGTCCCGCCTCACAGTAGAGATCCACACTTGAATCAGTCACTGTATCCATGTCTGGGTGATGCTTATGATTTTTTCCTAGTTAAGATATATAGCTCTGTGATCATCAGAAAGAAAATTATAAGGTAATGAGCACCAACACAACTTATATGTAATATTTAGGAATAAGGAAAGTAGTGGCAATTAAATTTGTTAAAATATATGGTATTAAATATTAATATTAATTAGTTAAATATGTGTAAATTAAAATGTAATGGATGAGGTCTACCTCACTATTACTAAAGGGCTGAAACTACCTTTGAGGTATTGGTGGTGTTGTTTTTTCTTTAAATTTCCTTTTTCCACTATCTGGAAAATTTTTTGGTTTCCTTTTTCTACTACATATTTCTTTCTTACTCTCAGCCATCATTTTAATTTTTCATGATTGTTAACTTTGTGGACATTTCTTGTTAGCCTTGACTGTGTTGGAGTCAGTGGTTTTACCAATTAGACTTGGAAAGACAATGCAGTATCCCTGGATGTCTTCTGAACTGCAGATATGTGTCTTTACAACCATTATGTGGCAGGATCCATCACTCCACCCAGAATAATAACCCACACCACTGCCTGTTGTTTTCAGAGTCATGAAACACCTAGGATGTAAACTATGAGGCTTGTAGCTCAATGCCCAGATCCATCTAAATCCTTCCACATATATACTCAGCTGAAATTTGAGGGTGATAATTTTTGCTAACTAATGCTCTAAATTTCATGTAAGTGATTTACCTATGCTTTTAATTCAGTTACTGCTTAATTAAAACTACAGGGTCAAGTGGGTCTGATGTTTAAGATTTCTATATTCTACAGCTATAAAATGTAAAATATTACTTAAAGAGTGATATTTAAAAGGCTGTGCTGTGTGTGTGTGCTCAGTCGTGTCTGACTCTTTGTGACCCCATGAACTGTAACAGCCTGCCAGGTTCCTCTGTCCATGGAATTTTCCAGGCAAGAATAGTAGAGTGGGTTGTCATTTCTTTCTCCAGGGGATCTTCCCGACCCAAGGATCAAACTCGAGAATCTTGTACCTCTTGCATTGGCAGGCAGATTATTTACAACTGTGCCATTTAGGAACCCCTTTAAAATGCATCAAAACCTTTTTTATCATGCTTGGGCTGAGGACTTGAAATCCCAAGTGAGTAATTTTCTATCTATAGGCAATTCCATAATGACAAAAGCAACCAGTCCACCAAGTCTTGTACCAATCTTTTACCTTTTTTTTTTGCTGTTGTTTTTTTGTTCGGTTTCGGTTTTGGTAAAAGCCTTCTGGGCTTTTGGTAAAATTGGCCTTCTGGGCTACCCAGGTGACTCAGTGGTAAAGAATCCACCTGTAATGAAGGAGACTCAGGTTTTATCCCTGAGTTTAGGGGATACCCTGGAGAAGGGAATGGCTACCCACTCCAGTATTCTTGCCTGAAGTCTCATGGGAAATCTCATGGACCGAGGAGCCTGGTGGGCTTCAGTCCATGGGATTGCAAAGAGTGGAAAACTATTGAGCATCTGAGCACAGAACAGTTAGCCTTCCTAAGCCATGCCTTCAAAGGATAACTTATTTGAGCACACATGATAATTTAAGGAGTCACTTGGAATACCATGCCTTGGAAAGTCAGCATATATTGTTCACTTGCTGCTGCTGCTGCTATGTCGCTTCAGTCACTTAGGGTATAACAATCCCCACTAAACAATTCTCACCTTCCATTTTTTATTTTCCAGTTCTTGGAAACAGTTCTTGGTGTTCTGTTTTGTTTCATCATAATTTTTTAAAGAAACCAAAAACTATTTTAGGTACTTCCAGCAAAAATAAACTGATACAATATTGCAAAGTAATTAACCTCCAATTAAAATAAATAAATTTATATTTAAATAAATAAATAAAATGAGGCTGATATCAACCACACAAAAAAATAAAAATAAAATAAATAAATCTAGAGAAACCATGTTTACAAAGTCACTAGAAGTCTTGGATGAATGAAACTCACTAGGTTTTTCTGTTTTCTTTCTTTTTTTTTTTTCCAGTTGTGATCTATATAGTCATAAATCTTCTCTTATGATACAGACCATAAAATGATTGGAAATCCCTGCTGATTATGGAGACTTCCTTTAATATTTCTGAAGTTAAGGGAGATTAACTTGAAGCCCCCATAAGGTGTGTTTATAGGGATAACACAAGAGGGTAAGAAATGCTTATATCAAAATAAAAGGAAAATTTAAAGAAATGGGAAGAAACCTCAACATAGACTCACAGTTGTCTGCCTCAGGATTATGATATAAAGTGACATGGAAAATATGACAGAGATTGTTGTCCTTTTTTTCAGATTTCTACAAATATGTTCTAAGTGATACAATGTAATAGATACACGAGTGATCTCTGTAAATGTTATAGCAAACTAGCAACATTTTCCTTCTGTTCCCAAATCTTAGGGTCTAGAGAGGAATATGGAGGTACAATCTAATGTCTTACCTTTATTGGTGATAACGATATGTGAGACAATATTTGTTTAATTTTAACTTTAATTTTAAAATCATCAAATTGATATGTTTCAGCTTTTGCTTTTTCTCTCGTATAACTCTAGATTCTAAGGATTGACTGATTACTAGGAAAGCTGGGTCCGTGGACAAAAATGGGATCATTGTTGTCAGGATTGCCACTTGATCTCCATGTTTTCATTCTGTTTACTGGTATTGACTCCTTTTTGTAAAATTTTCCTTTATCATTTTGGTAAAAATGTCACCAAGTGTTTCTTCAGGGAGATAAGGGACTCTTCAAAGTTAGCTTGGCAAAAGTGCTTACCTGGTGGGGGGCAGGGATAATTTTGCTGTTAACAAATCCACCAGCATAGTGTGGAAGGAGTGGGAAGCACAGGGTACAAACAGGAAAGAAGCTTTGTACCACAAGGAGGAGATGGGATGGGAGCCGGGCAGACAAACTATAAAGATGTCAGTTGGATCCTTCATCAAAGATAACTTGCTAAAGTGAAAATATTCTGCTGATTGAAACATGAAGAGTTACTGGGTGCCACTGAAATGTAAGGGGCAAGGCAGATGGATAAAACAGTTCAGGCAGAGGGAACTCTGAAGTGAGGCACAAAGTTGAAAGACAGAATTCTGTGCAAACCATTGCTATGCCTTAATAAAGGAGGAGGAACTGAGATTAAAATATGCTTTAAGTGAGAAATGATGGGGCAATAGACTACCAGTTTAGAGAATATCAACAGATTTGAGAGATATTTTTTGGAAGATGATTTCTTCTCTAGGTAACCTAGACACTAACCGGAATCACTGTATACTCCTCTCACCATGGCCCCTGCATTTTGTTCTTATTTACACATACTACATAATCCATAAAAGTGTTATTTATTGGACCACCATAACCTTTTTATCTCATTATTAATTCCCATCACATTCCCCACCCCTTACTGTGTTTTATTTTTCTTCATAGTCCTTATGATGAATTCATTCATTTTATAATACATGTTCATTTGCTCATCTTTGTCAGTATTTCCTGCAATTCTTTTGAAAGCAAGATTTAACCCTTTTGTTCACTGCTAGATCCCAGCGAAAACAGTGCTGCTACACATCACTTAAATGACAGCGACTCAAATGGTGCAATCGCAGGCTGCATCTCAAAGACAGGTATTAAGAGATACTGAAGGAGGATAACTCATCACCACCGGTGGCTCGTAAGATGCAGCTGCACCGCCTACAAGGCTTCACTCCCTCTCCTGTCTGGAAGAGCTCTTCATGGTCATCAGTCATCAGCGCTGGTGGAAGCAGACTCTGAATTTCTGGCCACTTGTGTTTTGCCTATCATTCTGGTCACTGGAAACTGGTGACAAAAGCACACAAAAGTCATTCACTGAAATTGCTTTTCGTCCCTAGTATTTTGTAGATAGAGTGAGTATGGAAGGAACCCAGGAAAGGTTTGTGAGCAGGTCCTCTCTGCTCAGAGCACCAGTTCTTCCCTGGGCAGGAGGCAGATGCAGAGATACCCAGCAGCCCTTCACTGCAGCCCAGAGACTGACAACTAATCAACTGCAGTGTTCGGCATCTTGAAAACTAGGTAATGACACCTTTTGCCATTATTTCATATGGAAAATTGCTCTTGAAAAGCTTTTCTAAGATCAGCACGTTTTTAGATATACATCCCTCAGTTGTCAGGTGTACCTCCCTTTCATACTAAGCTCCCCCTTCCTTACTAGCCTTCAGGATCATTATTATGGACCTTTATTTCAATCCCTAACACTGCTGTTTCAGAGGCAATGTGCATTCATGGTTTGACTGGAAGTATCAGAAGCCGAGTAAAGTTATATCAAAATATGAGTTTTCAGAGTATTTTTGAGACTCTTTACTAAATGAATAATGGATACTTTTATTTTATATAGTTCAAGGAAACTACTTCTTTCGTCTCTTGCATTAATAACTGTTCATAATCAGAATTTTTTATGATTTCTATGCCTTGACAATCATGATTCTTACTGATGCACGCAAAAAAATACTTTCTTACAGCAAAAAATGCATCATTCATCATGCATATTGTGACTTTTAATACTTTAAATGTCAATTGCCCCTAATATGGTGAGTTTCACTCATTTTTGGAAAGGTTTTTTAATTAACATTCTCGTATAGCAGAGCTTGTTATAATGCTTATCATGAATGGTGGTCTCTACATTTCTTATCCATTAGCATTTTAAGAGTTTCTCAGGATTCTGCAGTCGAATGTACCAAGAGTTTTGTGTGTGTGTGTGTGTTTTTAAATTCTAATAACATTGCCAAGTTTAATTTGACTCTAATAATAGTTCATTTTTAAAATTCCATACTGTCTTATCTTCAAGTTAAAATATCAAATTTTCCAACAAAACATGTAATTTCCCTTCACAATTATTGCAAATTAAGTCATCAAGGAAATATCCTGCTAAGGAAAAAGAAGCATGTTTTAGGTTTTAACTATTCAAATATAAAACCCAATACAGTGAAATATGTTACTGAGTTACTGAGTTACTTTTGGTTTTATAGACTTTGACATTAATAACACATACTTTTTATAAATTTTCCTGCAATAATATTCATTATACATTTTTAATAGATTGTATTCTTTAACTGTTTTAGTCAGAATCAGTTGTAATGTCCTTAATAAATTGATAACGTCTCTCAGTAGTATAAAACAAGAATCTACTCTGACTCTTTTCTAATGCATTTTTGCACTAATCCATTTTTTAAAAAAGCTTTAAATATGATGAAAAATAATGTCCTCTTTCATAATGATACCAGGTATTTTTGAAACATTCTAGCACCTTATATTCAATAACATAAATAACACCTTTAGGTTAATTAGTGTCATTAAAGAATATCGTATTGGTTGAAATAAATCACATTATATAGAAAAAATGTAGCAGTCCACAGTCTCAGGAGAAGAATTTGACCTGCATTTGGAAGCTGTGTTACCTCAGACATGTATCCCATGGGGTGAGATATGTGCCGTGCCATGCTAAGTTGTTTCAGTCATGTCCAACTCTGTGCAATCCCATGAACTGTAGCCCACTAGGCTCCCCTGTCCACAGGCTTCTCCAGGAAAGAATACTGGAGTGGATTGCCAGGTATAATCGTACCCATTTTAGGGGATTATGCAAGCAAATATGGATAGTGTACTTCATAATAAACACAGGAATAATGGCTGGAATTTCCAAGTTTTAATGAAGTATGTGAAATTATATTTACAAATTTTAACTCTCTGGCTTCAATTCCCAACTGCATTCACAAGATTTCTGACATTCATATCACATACAATGGAATATTACTCAGCTATAAAAAATAACTGAAGTCAGTCCTAATGAGATGGATGAATCTATAGCATATTACACAGAGTGAAGTCAGAAAAAGAAAGACAAATATTGTATATTAACACATGTGTATGGAATCTAGAAGCAACAGTCAGAACCCTGTGTGGAACAACTGGGGCTTCTCTGGTGGCTCAGATGGTAAAGAGTCTCCCCACAATGCAGGACACTTGGGTTTGATCCCTTGGTTGGGAAGATCCCCTGAAGGAGGGCATGACAACACACACCAGTATTCTTGCCTGGAGAGTCCCCATGGACAGAAGAACCTGGCAGGCTATAGTTCATGAGATCACAAACAGTCAGACATGACCGAGTGACTAAGCACAGCACAGGGAACAACTGATTGGTTCAAGATTGAGAAAGGAGTACTACAGAGCTGTCTCCTATCACCCTGTTTGTTTAATCTATATGCTGAGCACATCATGAGAAATACTGGTCTGAATGAATTACAAACTGGAATTAACATAGACAGGAGAAACACCCAACAACCTCAGATATGAGGATGATACCACTCTAATGTCAAAAAGAGCAGAGGAATTAAAGAGCCTCTTGATGAGGGTGAAGGAGGAAAGTGGAAGAGCTGGCTTAAAACTAAATATTAAAAAAAAATAATAATAAGATCATGGCATCTGGCCCCACTACTTCATGGCAAACAGAAGGGGAAAAATGAAAGTAAGGGACAAATTTCCTCTTCTTAGTCTCTAAAATCACTCTGGATGGTAACTGCAGCCATGAAATCAGAAGACAGTTGCTTCTTGGCAGGAGAGCTATGACAAACCGAGATAGTGTGTTGAAAAGCAGAGACATTACTCACTGACAAAGGTCTGTATAGTCAAGGCTATAGTCTTCTCAGTGGTCAAGTATGACTCTGAGAGCTGGACTGTAAAGAAGTCAGAATGTCAAAGAAGTCCTGAAGGAATTCTGAAACAAGGAACTCCTGACAATTCCTTGGACATCAAGGATATCAAACCAGTCAATCTTAAGGAAAATCAACCCTGAATACTCTTTGGAAGGACGGATACTGAAGTTGAAGCTCCAGTATTTTGGTCATCTGATGCAAACAGACAACTCATTGGAAAAGTCCCTGATGCTGGGACAGATCAAGAGTAGAAGGAGAAGAGGGCCTCAGAGGATGAGATGGCTAGATGGTATCATCAATGCAATGGACATGAACTTGGGCAAACTTTGGGAGATGCTGAGGGACAGAGAGTGCTGCAGTCCATGGGGCTGTAAAGAGTCAGACGTGACTGGGTGGCTGAACAACAACATAGAATCTAGAAAGATAGCAATGATGAACCTGCTTGCAGAGCAGCAGTGGAGACACAATCACAAGAACAAACTTGACATAGAAGGGGAAGGAGAGGGTGGGACAAATTGACAGAATAGCGTGGAAACATATATACTCAGTTCAGTTTCAGTTCAGTGGTTCAGTCGTGTCTGACTCTTTGCAACCCCATGAATCGCAGCACGCCAGGCCTCCCTGTCCATCACCATCTCCCTGAGTTCACTCAGACTCACGTCCATCGAGTCAGTGATGCCATCCAGCCATCTCATCCTTGGTCATCCCCGTCTCCTCCTGCCCCCAATACCTCCCAGCATCAGAGTCTTTTCCAATGAGTCAACTCTTTACATGAGGTGGCCAAAGTACTGGAGCTTCAGCTTTAGCATCATTCCTTCCAAAGAAATCCCAGGGCTGATCTCCTTCAGAATGGACTGGTTGGATCTCCTTGCAGTCCAAGGGACTCTCAAGAGTCTTCTCCAACACCACAGTTCAAAAGCATCAATTCTTCGGCGCTCAGCTTTTTTCACATATACATTACCATATGTAAAATAGACAGCAAGTGGGAATGTGTTGTTTGACAAAAGGAGCTCAAGCCAGTGCTCTGTGACAACCTAGAGGGGTGGGGTGGGGTGGGGAGGAAGGTGGGAGAGGGGTTCAGGAAGGACGGGAGAGGGGGGTTCAGGAGGTAGGGGCCTTATGTATACCGTATACCAGTGGCTGATTCATGTTGATGGATGACAGAAACCAACACAATATTGTGAAGCAGTTATCCTCCAATTTAAAAAATAAACATAAAAAATACATTTGATTCATGAAGCCTTTAAGTGTGTGTGTGTTTTAAATTTATTTGTCATTTGGCTGTGCTGGATCTTAGTTGCAACATGTGGGACCTAGTTCCCTGACCAAGAATAGAACCCTGGGCTCCCTGCATTGGAGCACAGAGTTTAGTCACTAAACCACAAAAAAGTCCAGAGAAGTGACAGCTTTAATCTTTCTGCTCTGTCTATAAAGGATGCCTGATTCTGCTGCATCTTAAGATTTCATAAGGACAGAAAATCAGGATTATGTTGGCTCTACGTTTTGCAATGATTCAGGTGGCTGTTCTAGTTTCATTGATGGTGGCTTGGTCTACATCAGTGTGTACTTGAAGTCAGCCTAGCTGTGTTTTAACTGCTATGACACTTGCCTGGATCCATCCTCTTTATGGGATGCTCCTCTTTTCCACATTTCAACTCTCTCCTTGCTTTTTTAAGACAAAACTTGCCCCTCACTCTCATGAATTACGGTTTGTATCCCTTATCTTCACCTTAGACAAGATCTATTTCCTTTATTCCTCTGTGATTGTTAACAGTGTATTCATTTAGAAATTTATCAAAAACAATGAACCCCAATTTCATATTAGAACTCTAATTTCATCTTTGTGTGGTTACCTCATAGTGTCTTTACATTTCTATTAGCAGATGTTGTGGCTTCTTTAGCTTTGAGACTTATCCCCTCACCCTGCCACTCCCACAAACCTTCAAACATCCAACACTGTCTCTGACTTTACAAATCATTAAGTTACCATTTATATTTATCATGTATAATGAGGCTAAAGAATGTTGACTTCATCAAGGAAATAAGGCTAATGAGAAGCAGTAGAATGCAAAAATTTGTTTCAAAAACATATCCACTTGCAAAGCGTTTTAGTGTAAGTTAATAGGATAATGTTTAAAATAAAAATCTGCAAGGAGTTTAATTATGCCACAACCACATGTGCTTGGAAGAGAACTTCAAGTTCCAAAGCAGAATGTTGCTAAGCTGACACTTTGATTTTGAACTTCAGAGACACCAAGCAGAGAATCTAGCAATGGACTGTCTCAAATTCTGATCTACACAGCCCTGAAAACAGTACCTGGGAGTTGCTGTAAATCATCAAGTGTATGGATGTTTGTTATTCAACAATAAAAAAAACTATTACACCACACATGTACAGAGGGGCAGTAAAAGAAGGGAAGGGAGAGGAAGAAAGGGAGAAGGAAAAGAGAAGGAGGGAAACAGAGAAAGAGATATAATAACTAGAAGGGGCTACAATTCCTTCCTCTTCTACTCAGGACTACTCTCCCTCAGAGTGAGCATGTGGTGGAAGACACAACTGCACTTCCTTCCAGTGTCCTAATTTTTCCACAACTTTCACAGAATGAAATCCACACGTTACTGAGACTGACCTTTTGTTTCAGAAAACCGTTTTCTATTCAATACAGCTGTAAAATCAAGCCAGTAGCCTCATCTCATGTTCAAACAAAGACAGATTTATCTGTTTCAACATTGGAGGAAAACAGGACCAAGTTTGATTGATTAAGAAATGCATATGATTAATTAGTTAACATATTCAATTTGGGTGATTTAATAAACTCTCAAGATAATTTTACTTAAACATATTCAGTGCCTCATAAACTGAATGTGTATCTGTATCTTGAATGACAGCTAACTTCATTATAATCCCATCTTATTACTGTTATGAATTCAGTAGAGATAGGAGGTTCAAGTTAATTTGAATGATTTATTTTTACAGGATTTATGAAGTAGGAAGAATATACTGTTATTTTTTTCATTTTTTGTGCATATAAACACTCAAAAAATAAGCTTCTGGGGGACCTTCCTGGTGGTCCACTGCATAAGAACTTCATGCTTCCAATGAAGGGGACATGGGTTCCATTGCTGGTCTGGGGACTAAGATTGCACATGCTACATGGCAAAAAAAAAAAAAAAAAAAAAGAAAGAAATAGAATTTTGATTTAAAGTAGTTTAAAAGGGAACAGAGCAGCCTTGCAGGCTACAGTCCATGAGGTCACAAAGAGTCAGACATGACTTAGCAACTAAATCACCACCACCAAAATAAAATAAATAAAAACTGGCAACAAATTGATAAAATTAACCATAAGTACTGGTATGCATGCAATAGTTCTATCTATAAATGATTTATATTGTGAAAACTGGAACTGAAAAAATGCAGTTTGTATTATAGACAGAGGGAAGATCAAGAAAAATTACTGAATCCTTTTATACTGTTACCTGGCTGTAATACCAGGAGCAGACAATTTATACAAAACAACATTTCTGTAAATAAAATAAGCTTCTGGAATGAATGCTTTTGTAAATGAATATATTAATCTGTCTAATCAGAATGCCGTTTATAACATGGTTAATTTTTACTCACTGATCACATAAAATGTGCTAAGATTTTTTTTCCCTTATGTCCCCACACTTGGTTAGATTCTATTATATGTTTCCATGTAACATGTGAACTGGCTGTGCCTTAAAACTCTTTACAGTGTATTGAATTGCCTCTTTTCTTGACTCAGTCACCAAGCTATAAGCCCCTTGAAAAAAAGCAATCTAGCCTTGTTCTTACAAATATACACACAATACTTATTGAACAAGTATTATTTTTAAAATTTTTGTATTCTAAAATAAAATAGATGATGACTTCTTTTTATTTAAACTGAATTTTTAATTCAGATAATTTCAGTTCTGTTCAGTGGTAATGAAAAGAATGTTACATTAGTTCTGCGTTCAAGGGACCCACACTCTAGTGCCATGAAGCTACAAAACAAATTTAGAGTCCAATTATAATAAATATGTCAATCCAAGTGACTTGTAATACCCACTGCAACATTTTCACTTCAAACTGCTTCGTGCAATTCCCTAATTATATTATATGGTAACCTAGTAAATGGAGGCTTCCTTGGTAACTCAGTAGTAAAGAAGCTGCTTGTTAATGCAGGAATTGCAAGAGATGGGGATTTGATCCCTGGGTTGGGAAGATCCCCTGGAAAATGACAATCCATTCCAGTATTCTTGCCTAGGATATCCCATGGACAGAGGAGCCTGGTGGGCTATAGTCAATGGGATTGCAAAGAGTAAGACACAACAGTAACTGAGCACAACCTAGTAAATGATTTCAAGTCCTTGAGATAAGAAGCATGATAGAAAATTAAGAAATAGATTGAGTAAAATGAAGGGTATTGTGGCAAAATGATGTGCTTTTGATTCATAAGCCAGTTAATCTAGAATGAACATTTGGGTAACATTTCATCTGGTTTGTCAGCCCATTTTACAAAAATAAGGAGTTCACTTGGAAGAATTTTGTTTATTCCTGCTGGGTTTAAAACTTCAACTGAATGACTGCCATTCCACTTCCCATGAGAGGTAGCTTAATTTCAATTTTTCTTCATAATTCACATCTCTGAGAGCAGGAACATATTAGTTGGAATAATTTTGTATCCCAGTAGGAGCAATTATACATTTTATCATGTGATTGAAACTGTAGGCAAGTCTATTGGTGACCAGTAACCTGCGCCTTGTAATTCCTTTAATTTCAGTTATATTCAGCTGGGAAAGGAGCCAACATTATCCTGGCTTCTGCAAATTCATTGAGGGTTAGGCAGTAAAGAAGCTTTTTATTTTACCCTCTGTAATGGCAACCCACTCCAGTGTTCTTGCCTTGAGAATCCCAGGGACGGGTGAGCCTGGTGGGCTGCCGTCTATGGGGTCGCACAGAGTCGGACACGACTGAAGCGACTTAGCAGCAGCAGCAGCTGTACTTGTAGGTTTGCCAGCTATAACACTTCCTTCCTTTGCAACTTTTTTTTTTTATCACTAATCTATTATTCACTAGGAATACATTTCCTACCTTTATCATGTTTTCCCAGAAAAGTTTCCCATTACACTACTTTGTGATGTAAGTTCATTTGAACCCTTTTTAAGTAGCCTAGATTTGGAACCACAAATTTAAACTTCTTAAGATAAAAAGTTGACGAGAGACTGTATTTCAGAAACATTGTGTTTACTTTGTATGTCAGAAATGTACTTATTATTGATATACACCATTTATCTCGGCATCTGTTATAGAATTTCTCAACTATAAGGGAACACATTTTATCTTTCCTGATTCATCTCCCCAGAACAGGAAAGACAGCTGACCTTGTGATCTTGATTTTATAGAGTGACATGTCATTCTCATTTTTAATTTGGGTATGACAGGGCTACAATTTGTAAACATAAATTTTCAACATTTGTATCTTTATAAGAGAGTGATAAGTTTGAGCAGCATCCTTATTCTCAAAAATATAAGAGAAATCAAAATGAAGGAGAGGTGAGTTAATAAATCCTGTGTAGTTCAAAAATTAAAATTGCTGTTTGATAAAAACTGCTCCTGGTATTGCAGTCAGGTAACAGTATAAAAGAATCAGGTCATTTCTCTTATTCTTCCCTCTGTCTATACAAAATTGTGTATGTGGGTGTGTTAGTTGTTCAGTCATGTCTGACCCTGGTACCCATGAACTGTAGCTTTCCAGGCTCCTCTGTCCATGGAGTTCTCCAGGGAAGAATACTGCAGCGGATAGCCATTCCCTTCTCCAGTCTATACAAAGTGCATTCTTCTAATTCCTACTTTCACAATGTAAATCATTTATAGACAGAATGGTTGTACTCATAGCCAATGTTTTTACTGATTCTTTTATCAATTTGTTGTGAAATTCTTATTTATCTCCTTTTAAGCTAACTTAAATCTCAATGCTACTTTAGCAAATTTTTTTTTTATTATATTTGTTACATGATTGATGCTTTTGAGCTGTGGTGTTGGAGAAGACTCTTGAGAGTCCCTTGGACTACAAGGAGATCCAACCACTCCATCCTAAAGGAAATAAGTCCTGAATATTCATTGGGAGGACTGATGCTGAAGGTGAAGCTCCAGTACTTTGGCCACCTGATGCAAAGAACTGACTCATTGGAAAAGACTCTGATGCTGGGAAAGATTGAAGGCGAGAGGAGAAGGGGTTGACAGAGGATGAGATGGTTGGATGGCATCACCGACTCAACTGACATGAGTTTGAGTAAGCTCCGGGAGTTGGTGATGGACAGGGAAGCCTGGCATGTTGCATTCCATGGGGTTGCAAAATGTCAGACATGATTGAGCGACTGAACCAAACCTATACATTTTAGGATTATTTATTCTAGTTCTGTAAAATGTCATAGATGATTTGACAGAGATTACTTTAAATCTGTGGATTGTTTTACGCATTATGGGCATTTTAACAATACTAATTATTCCAATCCAAGATCATGTAATATCACTCCATTTCTTTGAATCATTTTCAGTTTTCTTTAGCAGTGTTTCAGATTTGTCAGCATATAGTTCTTTCACCTTCTTAGTCAGGTTTATTCCTAAGTATTTTATTTGTTATGGAATTTTAAAAGGGACTTTTAAAAATATACATTTTTAATTGGAGGATAATTGCTTTACAATATTTTGTTGGTTTCTGTCATACATCAACATGAATCAGCCATAAGCATATATATGCTCCTTCCTTCATGAACCCCCCTCCCACCTCCTATCCCATCTCTCTAGACTGTCATAGAGCACTAGGTTGATCTCCTTGTGTTATACATAAACTTCAAATCAGATATCTATTTTACATATGCTAATGTATATATTTCAATGTTACTCTCTCAATTCATCTTACCTTTTCCTGCCCCTGCTATGTTCAGAAGTCTGTCCTCAATGTCTAAATCTCTATTCCTGCCTTGCAAATAAGTTCATTAGTACCATTTTATATATTCCATATATATGCATTAATGTACAATATTTGTTTTTTCCTCTTTATCACTTACTTCACTCTGTATAACACACTCTGGGTTCATCTACCTCACTTCAACTAACTCAAATGTGTTCCTTTTTATGGCTGAGCAATATTCCATTGTATGTATATACCACAACTTCTTTATCCATTCATCTGTCAGTAATGTCTAGGTTGTTTCCATGTTCTTGCTATTGTAAAGAGTGCTGCAGTGAACACGGGGGTACATGGGTCTCTTAGAATTGTGGTAAGCCGGGGCTACTCTTCTTTGCAGTGTAGAGGCTTCTCATTGTGGTGCTTTCTCCTGCTGTGGAGCACAGATTCTATGCATGGGGGCTTCACTAGTTGCATCACATGGACTCAGTAGTCATATCCTGGGGTTCTACAGCACAGGATCAGAAGCTGTGACACCTGCAGCATATGGAATCTTCCTGGATTGAACCTGTGTCCCCTACATGGGCAGGCAGATTCTTATCCACTGTACTACCAGGGAAGTCCCCAAATGGAAGGCTTTTATACACAGAAGAGCGTGGAAAAATAAAGTTTCTAACAGTGAGTGGATTTTTTTTTCTAACAAAGTCATCTTCCTTTGGAGGATTTCACCTGTCTAGCAGGCAGATTACCTCACTAGAGTTAACCAAGTAATTCCAGAGTAACTGATTAGAGTCATTTCTGGGAGAGGCTGCAATTATTAGGTCTTAAGCCTTGGTTTATTAATGTAGGCTTAGCAAGAGTGGTCCTCTTTCAGGCATGCTGTTTCCTTTTAAACCCTTGTAACTGGACATGGAACAATAGACTGGTTCTGAATAGGGAAAGAAGTATGTCAAGGCTGTATATTGTCACCCTGCTTATTTAACTTATATGCAGAGTACATCATGAGAAATGCTGGACTGGTAGAAGCACAAGCTGGAATCAAGATTGCCGGGAGAAATATCAATAACCTCAGATATGCAGATGATGCCACTGTTATGGCAGAAAGTGAAGAGGAACTAAAATGCCCCTTGATGAAAGTGAAAGAGGACAGTGAGAAAGTTTGCTTAAAGCTCAACATTCAGAAAATGAAGATCATGGCATCTGGTCCCATCACTTCATGGAAAATAGATGGGGAAACTGTGGAAACAGTGTCAGATTTTATTTTGGGGGGCTCCAAAGTCACTGCAGATGGTGATTGCAGCCATGAAATTAAAAGACGCTTACTCCTTGGAAGAAAAGTTATGACCAACTTAGAGAGCATATTCAAAAGCAGAGACATTACTTTGCCAACAAAGGTCCGTCTTGTCAAGGCTATGGTTTTTCCAGTGGTCATGTATGGATGTGAGAGTTGGGCTGTGAAGAAGACTGAAAGCCAAAGAATTGATGCTTTTGAACTGTGGTGTTGGAGAAGACTCTTGACAGTCCCTTGGACTGTGAGGAGATCCAACCAGTCCATTCTGAAGGAGATCAGCCCTGGGATTTCTTTGGAAGGAATGATGCTAAAGCTGAAATGCCAGTACTTTGGCTACCTCATGTGAAGAATTGACTCATTGGAAAAGACTCTGATGCTGGGAGGGATTGGGGGCAGGAGGAGAAGGGGACGACCGAGGATGAGATGGTTGGATGGCATCACTGACTCTATGGACAAGAGTTTGATTGAACTCCGGGAGTTGGTGATGGACAGGGAGGCCTGGTGTGCTGCAATTCATTGGGGTTGGAAAGAGTCAGACATGACTGAGTAACTGAACTGAACTGAACAGAACTGAGACCTTTATTTTAAGATTAATTTGTTCCTATACAAAGTTTATTCCTTAGAATGTTCTTTAGTGCAATTCTATTGCTACTAAAATGTCTAAGCTCTTTTTTGAAGTATACTGCTACTACTACTACTAAGTCGCTTCAGTTGTGTCCGACTCTGTGCCGCCCCACAGATGGCAGCCCACCAGGCTCCCCCATCCCTGAGATTCTCCAGGCAAGAACACTGGAGTGGGTTGCCATTTCCTTCTTCAGTTTTCCTTTAAAGTTGGAGGAAGTTACAGTTCAGTTGGCTGTACTGGGTCTTCATTGCCATGAGGGCTTTTCTGGGAGCTACTATCTAGTTGTGGTGTCTGGGTTTCTCATTGTGGTAACTTCTCTTGTTGCAGAGCACAGGCTCTAGGGCTTCAGTAATTGCTGAACGTGGGCTCAGTAGTTGTGGATCCCAGGCACTACAGCACAGGCTCAAAAGATGTGGAATATGGGCTTAGATGCTCTGAGGCATGTGGGATCTTCCTGGGTCTGGGATCAAGCCTGTGGCTCCTGCACTGGTAGGTGAATTCTTTACCACTGAGCCACCAGAGAAGCCCCTGTCACCTCTGTTTTGTGTGAAAATGTGTTTAACTTGACATGAGCACTGAAAGATAATTTTACCCAGTATAGAATTCTTGAATGGAAGTTATTTTTAAATATTTTGAAGCCATTGTTCTATTATGTCTTACTTTACTTTTGGCTATGGAGAAAATAATATGAAGGATAAATTATTTGACTGCCTTTGGCCATTCTTATCATCTTCTTGTACCTGTAGACCTAAGCTATCATCACATCTCAGCTGGATTCCTGTGATGAAATTCTACCTTTGACTCTCCCTGACCACCCTCTCCCCAATCACATATTACCTACTATTACACAGCAGCTGGGATAATGCCTTTGAAGTATTAGACAAGTCTTTTTCATGCTTAGAAGCTTCCAGAGAGTTTTCTTTTTTTATATTCAGCCAAATCCAAAATCATTACACAGGTCTGGCCCCATCTGCATTGCTCCATTAATTCTGTGATCCTATCACTCTTTTTTCTCTTTTTTGTTAAATTTGCCCCAGGCTCTTTGACCCCTCTGTTGTTCCTTGACCAAGCTGGATACTCTCCAACTTCAATGTCTTTCTATTCATTTTTATTCTTTATAGAATATTTTTCCTCCAGATGTGCAATGTATAACTCTTTCATTGCCTTCAAGATGTTCCTGAATGTTGACTTCCCATTAAGTACTGTCCTGACAACCTCCATCAAAATTTCACACATTACTCTGATCACTCCCAGTATACCTGACTCTACTGTAATGTTGTAATTCTTATTGCATTATAGCAATATAATGTACTTATTTGTTATGCACAATTGTTATTATTTCTTAAATTTGACTGTGCCAAGTCTTAGTCGTGGCACACAGGATCTAGGTTGCTGCGTGCAGCACCTCTGTTGCAGCAAGCAGGATCTAGTTCCCTGACCAGGGATAGAACCTGGACTCCCTGAATTGGGAGTTTGGAGTCTTAGCCACTGGACCACCAGGGAAATCCCTCATTTTCTTTCTCTTTTTTATATGATATAAACTCTATAAGGGCAAGCTTAATCAGTTTTGTAATACTGTCATGTTTCTTGAACAATGCCTATCATAATAATTAATTTGCTAAAAAAAATAAAGGGATGTTGGGCTATCACTTATATCTGCTTTGTTTCCCCCACAATTAAAACTCAAGGTGTTTCAGTCACTACATTGAATTTTGAATCATGGTTGAACAGCTCATGTTAACAAATTCTTCCATGTGGCCTTATCCTTGTATCCCTTCTGTCCAACACCATCAAGATACATTCTCACACATGCAACCCAGCTATTTTTCTTTTCTTTTTTAAAAATATTGATTTATTTACTTGGCTGCACCAGGTTTTAGTTGTGGTATGCGGGATCTCTAGTGGTGGTATGTTTGATCTAGTTCCCCAACCAAGGGTTGAACCTGGCCCCTGTGCACTGGGAATGCAAAGTCTTAGTCACTGGTACACCAAGAAGTCCCACAATCCAGTATTTTGAGGTAAGTATTAGCCATGTCTTACAATTCCTTTGGTGTTTAATGGGTCTTTCTGGACCAGGGACTGCACTTCTCTGCTTTGACTTCAGTTAGAGATACCCTGATTACTGGCCTACAGAAAGTGCTATTTGTGGAGCCAGAGGAAAAAAGGAGAATTTCTTGAAACATCTCACTCTCTGCTTTTCCTGACCTGGGATGTCTGTTTTCTTCTCCAAGTTACAGGGGACCATTTTTGCCAGCTAGGAGCATTTAGGGGAATTTGGGGGTCAGGTACTTCTGATCGTTGCCATCCGGTGTTTCAGTGACATACAGGCCCCATGTGAAGGTTCTGAATTTGATTTTTGACACTATTGTGTCTGAAAATTTAGTCTCATTTCCAGTCCTGTTACCCTCAGTGTCACTTTCTAAACATGATTTTTGGCAAAGTCAGTCCCGTAACGGTAGGAGCTTGGCATTTCCTATTGTTGAGGCTCCGTGGCTTTCCAAGCACCCCATTACTTGGATAACAACTGTCTTCAGCCTGTCTTTTTTTTTTTTTTTTTCTAAAGTTTTAATGTGGTCAAGAGATCTGGTCTTAGAAAAGGAGGACTAAGAAGGAAAGGAACTGGAAGCAGAGAAACAAGGAGATGAAAAACTAGGTGAACTAACCATAGGTTCTTAACAAGTATGGCTGTTCCATTTCAAGACTTTTTAAAATAGCCATATAATAGCTTTCTTTGAATTAGGGTAGACACACAGGAAAGGGGAAAATTTTGTCTGATGGTTCTTCTCACTGTGTGGTGAACACAACTTAAAGTGGCCCCAGTGTGCACCTTTATTTACATAAATCTGTTAGAATGCAAGGGGGGGGGCTATTATTTGCTTCTGACTAAAGGTACTGACTCGATGCACATGAGTTTGGGTGACCTCCAGGAGTTCATGATGGACAGGGAGGCCTGGCATGCTGTGATTCATGGGGTCACAAAAAGTTGGACATGACTGACTGACTGAACTGAAATGAACTGAACTGAAAGGTATTAGACTGCCACTTCCCTATCTGAGTTACTATTTATGGAAAAGGAGATGTGATGTCCTATCTGTGATTATGTTTCACTATATAAGACTCTGTCTTCAGTCAGTTCAGTCCATTCGCTCAGTCCTGTCTGACTCTTTGCGACCCCATGAATTGCAGCACGCCAGGCCTCCCTGTCCATCACCAACATCCGGAGTTCACTCAGATTCACGTCCATCGAGTCAGTGATGCCATCCAGCCATCTCATCCTCTGTTGGCCCCTTCTCTTCCTGCCCCCAATCCTTCCCAGCATCAGAGTCTTTTCCAATGAGTCAACTCTTCACATGAGGTGGCCAAAGTACTGGAGTTTAAGCTTTAGCATCATTCCTTCCAAAGAAATCCCAGAGCTGATCTCCTTCAGAATGGACTAATTGGATCTCCTTGCAGTCCAAGGGACTCTCAAGAGTCTTCTCCAACACCACAGTTCAAAAGCATCAATTCTTCGGTGCTCAGCCTTCTTCACAGTCCAACTCTCACATCCATACATGACCACTGGAAAAACCATAGCCTTGACTAGATGGACCTTAGTCGGCAAAGTAATGTCTCTGCTTTTGAATATACTATCTAGGTTGGTCATAACTTTTCTTCCAATGAGTAAGCACCTTTTAATTTCATGGCTGCAATCACCATCTGCAGTGATTTTGGAGCCCCCCAAAATAAAGTCTGACACTGTTTCCACTGTTTCCCCATCTTAGCAGAATGTAAAAAGGTATTACTCTGGTGGCCTTAAGAAGCAAATCAATACTGGGAATTGCTTATGAAAAGGGCCATATGGCAGGGAAATGAGGACAGCCCCCAAGACCTGAGGGTGGCCTCCAGTTAACAACCAGTAAGAGGCCATGAGCCTCAGCCATACAACTGCAAGGCAATGAATTCTGCCAACCTCCTGAATGGGTTTGGAAGCACATGCTGCTTCAGCCAAACCTCCAGATGACAAAGCCGACCAGATGACACATACTCTTAATTGCAACCTGTGAGAATCTGAATAGAAGACTCACCTGAACTGTGCCCAGACCCTCACGATTAAAACTGAAAAACAAACAAACAAACAAAAACTCCTCGATTTAAGCTACTAAGTTTTTCATAAGTTTTTACTCAGGGATGAAAAATAGTATAATATCCAGTTGAAACAGTCCCACACTCGTGGTCCTTGACTTCCTGATGTTTCTGGTTTGTCATCTGGTCTCTCCTGGAAGACACTGGAAACCGAGAGCATTGGCCTCTCATTTGCTGTGTCCATCTGGTAGGTGGATGGGTCCAGAAATCTCGTTGTGCCCTTGCATGTGCTGGGCTCCTTGATCTGTAATTGTGACATAGACAGAGGGAGCCCCGGTGTTCAGTTTGTGGCTTTATAGTATACACTGAAATTTTTATACCCAGTCACTCAGTTTCCAAATGTCTAAATTATGATAGAAATTATGACAAAGACAACTAATTAATCTATTCACTGATCCACTTAGTCATTTAATAGGGATTTGTCCAATGCTGTGTGCAGTTATAAAATGGTGACCAAGACCATCCATGGTTCCTGCCTTCATGGAATGTAACTACTGGTGGACAAAATAGACAGGAAGCAAATAAACCAAAAAAAAAAAAAAAAAAAAAATTATGACCTTTCTAATAAGAAGGATATAACTGTGCTCTCAGTATAAAGATACTTGATATATAATAATAATTAATAGGGGCTTCCCTGGTGACTCAATGATAAAGAAGCTCCCTGACAGTTCAGGATATGCAGGAGATGTGGGTTTGATCCTGGGCTCAGGAAGATATCTTGGAGAAGGAAATGGCAACCCACTCCAGTATTCTTGCCTGGAAAACCCCACGGACAGAGAGGCCTGATGCACTACAGACCATGGGGTTGCAAAGAGTTGGACATGATTTAGCAACTGAACAACAGCAAAATAATTAATAATTATGATTTGTTTTTCGCTATGTTCCTAACACTAATCAAAGTATTTCACATACATTAACTCCCTTTATCTTCACAACAACCACATTAGGAGGAAAAGTGAAACAGAAATGTTCATGTATTTATTGAGGGACATATAGCTAGCATCTGGCTGAGCTGGGAGCAGATCGCAGGACATTTGGGACCAGAGCCTGAGTTCTTAAGTGTTACCCAGTACTGCGTCAAATCTGGCTGATGGCCTAATTGGAAGTTTCTCTCAAAAATAATAGATTTGAAAGATGAAAAGAGAGTATCAGAAGAAGAAAATGAGGTAATATGTTTTAGACATTGCAAATGTTACATGGAAACACCATGTGATCAAAGAGAATAAAGGGTGTTAGAAGAACTTAAAGGAAAGGACAACTGGTATGGAATATCAATAGAGTATGATGCAGGGCAAAAAAGACAGACTTAAGCTCCATTAAAGTACCTCTTGAGTGGGAGGGCACATGGGTAAACCTATGGCTGATTCATGTTGATGTTTGGTAGAAACCAATGCAATACTGTCAGAGAAGGCAATGGCAACCCACTCCAGTACTCTTGCCTGGAAAATCCTATGGACGGAGGAGCCTTGTAGGCTGCAGTCCATGGGGTCGCTAGGAGTCAGACACGACTGAGCGACTTCACTTTCACTTTTCACTTTCATGCATTGGAGAAGGAAATGGCAACCCACTCCAGTATTCTTGCCTGGAGAATCCCAGGGATGGGGGAGCTCCCCCATAGATGGGCTGCCATCTATGGGGTCGCACAGAGTCAGACACGACTGAAGTGACTTAGCAGCAGTAGCAGCAATGCAATACTGTAAAGCAACTATCTTTCAACTAAAAATTTAAAAAAATAAAAATTTAATGTAGCTCTTGAATGATGTGTGACTTAAAAGCCTGTTCCTCTGTTCAATCGATCCAATATTTTATTGTTGTTCAGTTGTCAGTGTCCAACTCTTTGCATCCCCATGGGCTACAGCACACCAGGGTTTCCTGTCCTTCACTATCTCCAGGAGTTTGCTCAAGCTCATGTCCATTGAGTGGAGGATACCATCCAATGTTTTACCATTACCTATTTGCTTCTACTGTTTAATTACAGTTTTTAAGTAATAATTATCACTACTTGATTGTTGTCAACATAATTGACTTTTTTCTCCTCTTCAATAATTTAATTACCCTTCTGCATTTTTTTTAATAAAAAAAATAAACATTTCCTTCTGATGCCAACTATAGTTATTAGGAACCATAGAATTCTATTTTTCCCTTTCCCTAAAATGAGATTTTAGCATGGTATACAATTATATATTGAGTCCCCAAACCTCTTCGCTGGCCCTGTATGGGCCCTGAAGCCTGAGCACTAACTCTTGGATCCAATAACTCCCCACTGCGGCTGTAGAAACATTAGCCCCTGAATGTAAACTATTATTGTTTACAGCAATTTATTTTATTGTGAAATATGGACATTTCCTTTTCATTTTAACTCCAGGCAAACTTTTAAACAGACATTTTTGTTCTATTTTATCTGGCATTATATATTTTTTTCTGAGTATTACAGCATAACCTCATCTTTCACATCACAGGTATTGCAAGTCTTAGTAATATGATTTCAGTGAAACTAAATCATGACTTTATGGTTAGGACAAGGTCATTGAGATTACACTTGAATATAAAAAGATACTGGAGTATATACCATACTAACATTTTGGTAAATCCTTTAAATCTTTCTCTCCTAAAATATTAAAATTAGCAATTAGTTGGACCTTAAAATGATTATCCTTCCTATAAGTCCTCAGCTCATATCTAACTTTAACAAGAACACACTAGATAAAGTTAATTCATGTATCAAGACCCACAGAGTGAAGGAGGCCCTGCAGGCAACAGCCTGTCAGTTCAGTTCAGTTCAGTCACTCAGTCATGTCTGACTCTTTGAGACCCCATGAACTGCAGCACACCAGGCCTCCCTGTCTATCGCTAACTCCCAGACTCTACCAAAACTCATGTCCATTGAGTCAGTGATGCCATCCAATCATCTCATCCTCTGTCATCCCCTTCTCCTCCTGCCATCAATTTCTCCCAGCATCAGGGTCTTTTCAAATGAGTCAGCTTTTCGCATTAGGTATCCAAAGTATTGGACTTTCAGCTTCAACATCAGTCCTTCCAATGAACACCCAGGACTGATCTCCTTTAGGATGGACTGGTTGGATCTCCTTGCAGTCCAAGGGACTCTCAAGAGTCTTCTCCAACACCACAGTTCAAAAGCATCAATTCTTCGGCACTCAGCTAAGTCAGGGGACTTCTCTGGTGGTCCAGCTGCTAAGACTTTGTGCTTCCAATGCAGGGGCCAAGGATTCATCCCTTGTCAGGGAACTAGATACCACACATTGCAGCTAAAAGATTCCACAGGCTGTAACAAAAACCTGACTAATAATAAATAAGTAAATAAATTTAGAAAAATATAAATTTTATAAATTTATAAAATATAAATAAATATTAAAAAAATAAGCCCAATTCAGCCTATCCTTAGAGAAAACATCACTGATGAGGAAACCTAATACCAGGCATAAGCCTCCAACTCAGCATGAGCTAGCTTACCTTACCCTAATATATAGGACCTGCTACCATTATCAAAAAATCCTGGACTCCTCTTGCCCTGCTTCTGCACTGCCTCTTGTGAGGCTCTATGAAAGTCACTCTTGCCCCAAATCCCTTATGGCCAGAGCTCCACTGCTTGTGAGGCATTTTTGTTGTTCAGTCGCTAAGTCTCATCTGACTCTTTCAGACCCCATGGACTGTAGAATGCCAGGCTCCTTTGTCCTTCACTGTCTCCCGGATTTGCTCAAACTCATGTCCATTGAGTCCATGATGTTATCTAACCATCTCATCCTCTGCTCCCTTCCTTCTTTTGCCTTCAATAGTCATACATAAAACCATTTAAATTTACTATTGAACTGTAATCCTGATTTGATGACTTTAATCCTGATTTGATATTTGAGCTCTAAATTTTTATCTTTAACTACCAACTCTACATATTCGCTTGGATAATTATATAAGCATGTCAAATATTCCCAAAACAGACCATTCATTTTCCCATCCCCTCCCAATGCTCTAATTGAAGTCTCAACCTAAATTTATAATACATTTTGTCTATACAACGGCAACCCACTCCAGTATTCTTGCCTGGGAAATCCAAAGTACAGAGAAACCTGACAGGCTGCAATCCATATGGTTGCAAAAGAGTTGCATGTGACTTATTGACGAAACAACAACAATTCATTACTGAGGACATAAATTCAAAGATCTTCTATCTTCTATTCACTCTCTCAGGCTTCTTTATCAACCAACCTTTAGCTGTGAGTCAACATTTTATTATTTCAGCAATTTCTCTACCACTATTCTAATCCAAGCCACCATGTAAGTGAAAAGTGAAAGTCACTCAGTCATGTCTGACTCTTTGCAACCCCATGGACTATATACAGTCCATGGAATTCTCCAGGCCAGAGTACTGGAATGGGTAGTCATTCCCTTCTCCAGGGAATCTTCCCAACGCAGGGATCGAACCCAGGTCTCCTGCATTGCAGGTGTATTCTTTACCAGCTGAGCCACAAGGGAAGCCCAGGTTAATGTTGCCCAAACAGGGATTTGAACCCTGGACCCTCAGATTAAAAGTCTGATGCTCTACTGACTGAGCTATCTAGGTTTTCCCCTAAATAATTTAAAAAACACCTATTAATTTACCTCTTTCCTCTTGTGTGCTGCAGTCAATTTCCATGTTGCTTATAGAGTGATACTTTACATCATATTAAACCATTATTTTACAAAAAGTAATTAAAAGACAAAAAATCAAAATGCAAAAAACTACAAAGCAACATGTTACTATCCTCCCTTAGATAAAATCCAAAGTCTTTATTGTGGGTTTCATGACTCAGTCATCTGTCTCATCAACCACCTCACCCAAAAAAGGGAAGCTAAATCTTGCTCCTGCCACAATGACCATGCTGTTTTCCTGTTATTTAAACACATCAATCTTCTTCCCACCTCAGGTTGTTTGTATTTGATGTTCAAATTCCTGCAAAACCATTATTAGTTGATGGTCCCTGTTTATTGATGTGGTCTCAGCTCTACTCAGTCAGGAGTTCCTACACAACAAGGGACATTTCCTTCCTTCTTTTCCTTCTCCTTTCCCTTTCTTTTCCCTACTCGTTCCTTCCTCCAGGCCCTCCACCGCATGTTTTGATCTGAATAACATCTGAAATTGCTTAGTGACTTTTGAAGTTCCCCTGTCCTGGTTGAAGGCAGAGCTTGCTTCCTAATGCTTTTGTTGTTTAGTCATTAAGTTGTGTCCAACTCTTTTGTGACCCCATGAACTGTAGCCCAACAGGCTCCTCTGTCCATAGGATTTCTCAGACAAGAATGCTAGAATTGATTGTCATTTCCTTCTCAAGGGGATCTTCCCAATCCAGGGATTGAGCCTGTGTTTCCTGCATTGGTATGCAGTTTCTTTTCCTCTGAGCCACCTGGGAAGCCTGTTTCCTAATATAGTAAAATTCAGATATTTCTTTCCAGTTTTCTGCAGTCTGCATTGATCTAATTTTAGCTAATTGAATTCACTCACTTTGAATCAAGTGATCTAGCAACTCTCAGGACAATGGAAAACACATTCTGAGAGGAGTAGCAGCAGAAACCTCAGGTTTTCTGAGTCTGAGGCACCAGAAGGGCTAGGGAGAGCCACGTGGTCAGGGCACTAATTCCACATCCTCACTCTGGCTGTGGTTGTGTCTGGCTTGATTTTCAGAGCCCAGTTCTCCAGGTTCTCAGGAATTCTCTTGAGTCCCAAACATCTGCACCCGTTTTCTGTCTAGATGAGAGGCTGCTTCAGGTGCTTGTCAATAGACACCTCGGCTGTCATTCTCTATTCCCCTGTTCAATTTCATATTCTTCAGAGAAAGTATTAATATCTAAAATCCTCTTATTTATTGATTTGTGCATTTTTTGAAGATTTTCAATTTCTTGTTCTAAGTCTGTCACAGCAGTAAGAAAACACTCAAATTTTAAACAGAAAAGAGAGACGCACTGTATGACCTTTTCTATATAGTCTCCTTCCTGCATTTTGGTTTGGGAAAAAAAAATATGTGCCTCTTTTGAGGATCCAGTATATTTTTTAAATTGTCATTAAAATAAATCTTAACCATTGAGCTCCTTTATTCTTTGCTGATGTTATTTTAGGAATGCAGACCTGAATTGTGATCAAGTGGCAGTGCAAGGTATAGAAGCTTTAATTTAGATAATTAATTTTCATTTGCCACTTTTTCCTTAATTGAATTATATTCAATTTTCTTGTGTATAGTTTAGAAGTTATTTCAGTGTTCTTAAATAATAAATGAAGCCATTATTTAATTATTACACTCTCTTATGTTTCTATATCCTTCCATATCTCTCTGATAATGTGACCTAATGAAATTGTAAAAGGAAATCGACAAACTTAAAAACATATAAAGTCTTTCCTGGTGGCTCAGAGGGTAAAGTGCCTGCCTACAGTGCAGGAGACCCAGGTTTGTTCCCTGGGTCAGGAAGATCCCTTGGAGAAGGAAGTGGCAACCCACTCCAGTATTCTTGCCTGGAAAGTCCCATGGATGGAGAAGACTGGTAGTCTACAGTCCATGGGGTTGCAAAGAGTCGGACATGACTAAGCAACTTCACTTATACACTTATAAAAACATATAAAAATATGTAAACTTTGAACAATGACACATTAAATTCCAGATATTTACCCTACTTTTGAAATAGTAAGGTCCCATATTTTAAGTTCTGTGCATAATGTCCTTCTTGCAGTTTTCTTCCTGATATATGTTGGGTTTTTAATATTTACCTGTATTAATTTAATCCTGAAAGTATTCATGTGCTGTTATAGACCAAAGATGAATTTTATGTAAAACACTTCATGGTAAATTGTACATGTGTCAGGTCACCTTTGACCCAGTCCTCATATACAGGGAGACATGATAAGAGCCAAGCCAATTTTCCTACATGAGGAGATGGCAAGAGATAAAGATAAATGATTCTTCTCTGCTTATAAAGAGAAAAGAGGAGGTGAGTTTATTCCCTTCTTAAGAAAGTCTCTCTGGAAACTTATGGGCCTGAAGTCTATCTTCAACCTTTTGCTATATGAGTGAAGTGTCTCCAGGAATCAGATGACCTCAGATTTCTCTAGGTTTTGTAACTAAGTGATGTCTCTAAATTCTGGGATTCCTTCCCTTAGAAAGAAACTTAGTTTTTCAGTCTTCCTGGCACCTAGGAACCTTGTCTAGCCAGACTGCAAGCATTTGCCTTATTGTTGTTATACAGTCACTAAGTCGTGTCCACTCTTTGTGACCCCATGGACAATAGAACACCAGGCTCCTCTATCTTCCACTGTCTCCTGGAATTTGATCAAATTCAGGTCCATTGAGTTGGTGAGGCTATCTAACCATCTCATCCTCTGCCACTCTCTTGTTTTGCCTTCAATCTTTCCCAGCATCAGGGTCTTTTTCAATGAGTTGGCTCTTTGCATCAGGTGGCCAAAATATTGTAGCTTCTGTTTCAGCATGTCCTTTTAATGAAAATTCAGGGTTGATTTCCTTTAGGATTGACTGGTTTGATCTCCGTGAAGTCCAAGGGACTCTCAAGAGTCTTCTCCAACACCACAGTCCAAAAGTACCATTGCTTGGCACTCAGCCTTCTTTATGATCCAACTCTCATATCCATACATTACTACTGGAAAACCATAACTTTGACTATATGGATCTTTTTCAGCAAAGTGGTGTCTCTGCTTTTTAATACATTGTCTAGGTTTATCAAGCTTTCCTTCCAAGAAGCAAACACCTTAATTTCATGGCAGTAGTCACCATTGCCATGATTTTGGAGCCCCCAGATATAAAATCTGTCACTGCTTCCAATTTTCCCCCTTCTATTTGTCATGAAGTGACTAGGCAGATGTCATGATCTTCATTTTTTGAATGCTGAATATCAAGCCAGCTTTTTCACTCTCCTCTTTCACTCTCATCAAGAAGCTCTTTAGTTCCTTTTCACTTTTTGCCATTAAAGTGGTATCTTCTGCATATCTGAGATTGTTAATATTTCTCCCAGTAATCTTGATTCCAACTTGTGAGTCAACCATCATTGGCACTTTCAGGAAAAGATAATGTTTTATCCTTTTGGATGAGATCAATTAACGAGATAATGGCTACAGATCTATTTCTCATTGGATGTCAGGGTATTTCAAGGGAAAGTGAAATCAGTCTCCAGCTTTATAGCACATATGTTTCCATGTCCCAGAACACCAAAGCTTTCAGCAGGAACTTTGAAAAATCCAGGAAACTGTATTTCATTACAATATCTTCCCTACTACCACTCTGTCACTACATCTAAGATTTTCCTAAATCAGTTACCTTTTAATTTCAGAGATTGTCTTGCCTAGTTTTGTGAATTATGAGCAATAATAAATATGTAACTTATTCTAAACAGATGTACAATTTGTTTAAGTGACAAGACACATGGAAAGTGTAAAATAATATTAGAAATAATTCAATGTGCAAAAATATTATAATAGTACATAGTTAAATGTCAAAATGAAGATTGCAAATGTTATATAAAAAAACATACTGGAAATATTACCTTGTTAGATTTAGTGTGGGTATCTAGAATGTCAATATACACTTCTATTTTTATACTTATTTGTATGCTTTGTAATGTCAAGGTCATTCTGTGTAGGCATCTGTTACATTTGATAGATCATTTAAGGGGATTTTGTTTTATTTCTATTTCTTTTATATATGACTTATACAAACAGAGATCTAAGCTCTGACTCTTAAACTTCTTTAAATCGAAGAAATTGTGTTATTTTATCCCAAACAGTACTTACAATGACTTATATTGAAATCTAATGTTCAAGAAGTATGTTGAATGTTCTAAAAGTAGTGAGTAGGACAAACTAATAATGCTTATAAAATAGTTTGGACTGCTTTTACAAAGTAGCTAAGTGATTACTGCTAGATAACTTCAAGGAAGGGTGGGACAACCACTTGGCAGAAATGTAATGTTCTAGAATACAACTATTGGGTTCTTAATATTCACTTTTATTAATTTTTTAAGTTAATATATGCCTACTTGTCATGTCCAACTCTTTGTGACCCCATAGATTGTAGCCCACCAGGACCCTCTGTCCATGGGACTTTCCAGGCAAGAATACTGGAATGGGTTGTCATTCTTTTCCTCCAGGGGATCTTCTGACCCAGGAATGAAACTTGAATCTCCTGTGTCTCCTCCATTGCAGGTATATTCTTTACCCACTGGACCAAATTAACATAGAGGAATATTAAACCAACCAGTCCATTCTGAAGGAGATCAACCCTGGGATTTCTTTGGAAGGAATGATGCTAAAGCTGAAACTCCAGTACTTTGGCCCCCTCATGCGAAGAGTTGACTCATTGGAAAAGACTTTGATGCTGGGAGGGATTGGGGGCAGGAGGAGAAGGGGAAGACAGAGGATGAGATGGCTGGATGGCATCACTGACTTGATGGACGTGAGTCTGAGTGAACTCCGGGAGTTGGTGATGGACAGGGAGGCCTGGCGTGCTGCGATTCATGGGGCTGCAAAGAGTCGGACACAATGGAGCGACTGAAGTGAACTGAATATTAAACCAAAACAGATATATCACTACAGAGAATTTGAAAAGCTGAAAAGGATAATAATTTGATGATGTCCAACCACACTTCTAGACATATGATTATAATATATGACATTCCTTTATGTTAAAAAATCCTTTATATTCAAATCTTAACAGTCTATTGGTGCAGTGTGTTGCCACTCTTCAATTCAAAGAAGAAAGCTGGTAACACCAAAATATTTAATCTTTATACTTCTTGAGTGCTGAACACTATACTAGTGATGCATATTAAAGGAAATCATTAAGAAGGAGATTGCCTCAGTACTTCAAATAATTCTCAAAGGATTTAATAAAAACTTTTTTTTTTTTTTGGATATTGGTCATTTTTTTTAGAGTCTTTAGTGGACTTGTTACAGTATTGCCTCTATTTTATGTTTTATGTTTTTGACCATGAGGTATGTGGAAACTTAGCTCCCTGACCAGGTATCACTTTCCCCATATTGAAAGGCAAAGTCTCAACCACTGAACCACCAGGGATGGCCTTCATAGGATTTCTGCATCTTTGCTGCCACTGCCTTATCATTATACTTTCTTCTAATATGATATATCTTTTCAACTATATAAACTTGTATAGTCTCTGACCACAAAGTTTCTGATATTACACTAAGGAATTTAGTTAGTGATTTAAACTTTTGCTTTGAAAATAAATTCAGAGCAGACTGCTTAAGTCTAAATTAAAGTTTTAAACATTGAAATACTTTATTTATTGTAATTAATGCTCTCATTTCCCAGATGCCTTTATCTTTAAATAAGCCAAGATTACAACATATGCAGCATGGTGAGGAAAAAATAAAACATGATCCATACAGTTATATGACTTAACTTCAAATATAAAAAATATTATTACCAAAGTGCCCTGAAGCAATGTAGTGAATGCTTCGGGTCCTCATCTCTAAAATGGAAATAATACCTACTGCACCAAGCTGAACCATGATTATGCACATGAAATACATCACTTAGTTCCTGGACATATTAAGATTTAATATATGAAAATACTTAAAATATTCTGAATTGAAACTCTATATTAGTTTTCCCTCTCACTTTTTCCACATTCATATGTGTTCATGATCCAACTCAATAAGTAAGCTGAAAAGAAGAAAAATACCACACTGACTTTTAGAACAGGAAAAAAGTCACAGCATTAAAATTTTAAGACCATTAATTTGGATTACATACATTTTTAGAAAAAGGGTAAAGTCCAAATATGAAATCAAAAGGTAGATAGTTCCTCTTTGCCTTGGAAAGAAGTAGTTTACCATCACTCAGATAGATACAGCAGAAGGGCTTGTATGATGGATCAATGGTTAAGAGTCTGGACTGCAAATGCAGAGGGTGCAGGTTTGGGCCCTGGTCAGGAAACTAAGATACTGCATGCCATGTGACATGGCATAACCAAAAAATTTAATTAATTAATTGAGAAAAAGATCTAGCAGAGATGAAAATTAAACCAAATTAGCATGGAGCTTTAGAAAAGGGGAGGCAAATAGGATCAGGTTGAATTATATATGGTAGAGCTGTCCCCGAGGATTCACAGTAGAAAAAGCTACTCCATAACTAAGCTTTTCAAGTGTAAATGCATAAGCAGAACTGGGCAAGGAATAGTGATCTGCTAAATACAAGGAATAAATATAAAGAATGCTGAGTGAAATTTGAGTTTCAAATTAGCAACTTTTTTTTTTTTTTTAATTTTAGTGTAAGTATGCTCTGTGATGCTTTGAGGACATATTTGTACTAAAAGAAGATATTAGTTATTCATCTGAAATTCATATTTAGCTAGATAGCCTAAATTTTACCTGGTAACCCTGCAAGGGAAACCACAATGCTGTTCCCCCAAAATACAAAATTATAATTTGTCATTAAATTAATCACCAATTTATATCCAATTTTGCATTTTCAATCTTGATCTTATTTTATGATATAATGAATTTTATATTAATTTTCTCTTTCCCAAGATGATAAATAATTTTGCATTGATATAGAGAGGATTTAATTTCAAAATGCATGTATTGTCACAGAATGTCCTCAAGTAATTCAATCTGTCTACTCTTTAACCACAGAAAAAATAAAGAATCTTTGGTTACTAGTTGTTCTGAAAAAAACTTTGAGACACTGAGAAAGTAAAATGAAAACCTTAATATGCATATTAAACTCACTTTAAACATTGTATGATTTCAAGTTAAAGTTATTTATATTCCAAAAGAGGTAATACTTAAAATGACTTATATGACCATAAATTAAGACTTTCCTATTTTCTTATTTCTCTTAGTGACTCTGGTGTTCTATTTCCTTTTTGAGAATGTGTGTTTAGAAACTTTAGTTTTATCTTCTATTTCACATAAACTTTCATACTTTCAGATATTGAATTTTTTAACTATTAATTTTGAAGGCTGGGCTTGCCAATGAACCTCAATAAATGTTACTTGTCCATCCATAATGTAAGGGAGATATATGTATCCATTCTAATGCACCATAAAACAATATTTTCCCCTACAATTCTAAATACAAAGTAAATTGTGTCTCCTGAAGTCTGAATTAGGAGTTTCAAATTTTTTCTATAAAGGCCCAGAGAGTAAATATTTCTGGTTTCATGGTTCTCATGGTCTCTCTAGGAACTACTGGAGAGGGGCGGTGGAGGGGTGGGAAAAAAGAGAAGTCGAGGACCGGAAGGAGAACCTCTGGTCCTGTGTGTAACCAATCAGGCAAATCCCCTATTTGCATAGGATGTAACCCAGGGAAAACACACACCCTTCCCTAATTGGTTCTGTGCATAACCAATCAGGTGAATACTGGTGCCAATTAGGTGAATACTGGAGCCAATCACACTTCAGGAGGATGAAACAGAAAGTATAAAAAGGGGAAACAAGAGGAATACTGGTTTCTTTAGGGGTCAGCCTGCCTTGTATCTGGGAATCTAGCTACATGCTTTCAACTGCCTATTTCCCACTTGAGCTGTCACTGAGCTGTGAACTAGTTTCTTATTAGGAATGTGGCCTACTGCCTGCTTAATAAAATCCTGTCTGAGTAGCTACAAGTGGCCCATCCATCCAAATCTTTGTTATGACAAGACAAGAATGGAGGGAAAGGAGTATACCAACCCAACATTTATGTCAGTATTCCACTAAAATTCTATTTAAGAAACGAGAGTATTCACCTGGATATACTTTATTATAAATATTTCAAAAATAATTCATTGGAAAGAGACAGAGTACATTTTCAGTTGGCCCAGGTATTTCATTTTCTTTCCTGTCTTTCTGTCTAAACATGTTTTGACCATCTTTTGTTTCTTCTCCACTTAAGATACAAACTCTTGCCACTCTGGGCCCATGTCTGATTCGTACCAATTCTTTTATTAGAATAAGTCTGTTGTAAACAGTAAAACAACAACTAAACTAACTTCCTGATCTTCACTGATAGCTCAGCTGGTAAAGAATATTCCTACAATGTAAGAGACCCAAGTTCGATTCCTGGGTTGGAAACTGGTCAACCACTTGTAAAAGAATGAAACTAGATCACTTTCTAACACCACACACAAAAATAAATTCAAAATGGATTAAAGATCTAAATGTAAGACCAGAAACTATAAAACTCCTAGAGGAGAACATAGGCAAAACACTCTCAGACATAAATCACAGCAGGATCCTCTATGATCCACCTCCCAGAATTCTGGAAATAAAAGCAAAAATAAACAAATGGGATCTAATTAAAATTAAAAGCTTCTGCACAACAAAGGAAACTCTAAGCAAGGTGAAAAGACAGCCTTCTGAATGGGAGAAAATAATAGCAAATGAAGCAACTGACAAACAACTAATCTCAAAAATATACAAGCAACTTATGCAGCTCAATTCCAGAAAAATAAACGACCCAATCAAAAAATGGGCCAAAGAACTAAATAGACATTTCTCCAAAGAAGACATACGGATGGCTAACAAACACATGAAAAGATGCTCAACATCACTCATTATCAGAGAAATGCAAATCAAAACCACAATGAGGTACCACTTCACACCAGTCAGAATGGCTGCGATCCAAAAATCTGCAAGCAATAAATGCTGGAGAGGGTGTGGAGAAAAGGGAACCCTCCTACACTGTTGGTGGGAATGCAAACTAGTACAGCCACTATGGAGAACAGTGTGGAGATTCCTTAAAAAATTGCAAATAGAACTCCCTTATGACCCAGCAATCCCACTGCTGGGCATACACACCGAGGAAACCAGAATTGAAAGAGACACATGTACCCCAATGTTCATCGCAGCACTGATTATAATAGCCAGGACATGGAAACAACCTAGATGTCCATCAGCAGATGAATGGCTAAGAAAGCTGTGGTACATATACACAATGGAGTATTACTCAGCCGTTAAAAAGAATTCATTTGAATCAGTTCTGATGAGATGGACGAAACTGGAGCCGATTATACAGAGTGAAGTAAGCCAGAAAGAAAAACACCAATACAGTATACTAACACATATATATGGAATTTAGAAAGATGGCAATGACGACCCTGTATGCAAGACAGGAAAAAAGACGCAGCAGTCTATAACGGACTTTTGGACTCAGAGGGAGAGGGAGAGGGTGGGATGATATGGGAGAATGGCATTCTATCATGTATACTATCATGTAAGAATTGAATCGCTAGTCTATGTCTGACGCAGGATACAGCATGCTTGGGGCTGGTGCATGGGGATGACCCACAGAGATGTTATGGGGAGGGAGGTGGGAGGGGGGTTCATGTTTGGGAACACATGTAAGAATTAAAGATTTTAAAATTAAAAAAAAAAAAATAAAGTATATGAAAGTCCTAAAAAAAAAAAAAAAAGAAAAGAAAGATCCCCTGTCGAAGAGAACAGCTACCTACTCCAGTATTCTGGCCTGGAGAATTCCATGGACTATATAGCCCATGAGGTCACAAAGAGTCTGACACTGACTGAGTGACTTTTACTTAAACTAATAAACATAAAATGCACAAAATCAAAGAAATCTATCATGTATCACCCTTTATGATGTTCTTTAGCTTTTGTAATGAGTAATTTCAGCAACTTAAATACCTTGGCAAACCAGCAGACAGAAAAGCAAAGTAAAAACATCATGTGTGTGAATTATATTTGAATTCATACATAACTGAATTTATATATATTTTAAATGTTACTTATAAGAGATAAACCATGTAAAAATGTTTAGCATAGCATGGAGGACATATTAATAAGTTTCTGATAATGAAATATACCTATTTTTAGATACTAAAAGTAATTATGAAGTCAAAAAGTCACTTCTTGGGCATGTAAGTTTCATCAGTTTCTTACTCTTACCCACCTTGCCCTGACTTTTTTTTTTTGCCCAGTTCATACTACCCAAAAATGACAGTACTTCTTAAATGGATAAATCTGTACTAATATTGGATCCATAGCGAAACTGAGCAGGACCCTGTGGGGTTCCTGGGCATGGAAACCTTTCCAACAGTTGCTATTCGGGTAAAAGAGGGGTGCAGAGACAAGTGAGGAGCAGCCAAGAAACAATAGTGCAGCTTTGGAGCAGGGTCCTGGGTTTTGAAACACAGTTCAAAAGCAAAGTTCTTCAGAACTCAGACTTCCTTATGGTTCAAATCTCACAACCATATGTAACTACTGGAAACACCTAGATTTGACTTTATGGTCCATTGTTGGCTAAGTAACGTCTTTGCTTTTTAATATGCTATCTAGGTTGGTCATAGCTTTTCTTCCAAGAAGCAAGTGTCTTTTAATTTCATGGCTGCAGTCACCATCTGCAATGATTTTGGATCCCGAGAAAATAAAGTCTGTCACTGTTTCCATTGTTTTCCTATCTGTTTGCCATGAGGTGGTGGGACTGATGCTATGATCTTCATTTTGTGAATGTTGAGTTTTAAGTCAACTTTTTTCACTCTCTTCTTTCAGGCCCTGTGATACACTAATTTTTAATCAGCAAACCTGAGCTTGAATCTTTGCTGGAAAACTCACCAAACCCTCCTGGGTTTGGACACAGAGTTTGAGATGCATGAGTCTGTTGTGTCCCCATTTTCCTGGAAAAGTAATGAAGCTATTCTTTTCTATTTCATCCAAAATTTTCCTCTAAGATTCAATTCAGCACCTGTAAACAGAAACTGTATTTTCAGCACCAATACTAAGTACTATTTTTGCCACGTGGGGAGACTAGTTGGAAAAGTGAGCTCAGTAAAGCATTTGGGATTTAATAAAATTAAAAAAATTAGGAAAGCAAAGGGCCATGACTAAATAGAAAGCTCAAACCTAATGATTAGAAATCTAATACATGTTAAAAAGAGATGAAAGCGCTAAGTCTTTAAAAAGTCAAATATCAAAGCTGCACTATGGATAGCACAGCTAAATCATAAACCGAAGCTAATTGTCTTCATTGAATCTGTAGTTTATACACAAAATAAAATGAGTATTGAAGTTGACTTTTTTTTTTCAACGGGACAGGTGGGATCAAACACATGCTCCCTACATTGGGAAGTGCAAAGTTCTAACCACAGGATCACCAGAGAATTCCCTTGAAGTTGATTTTCTCACATGACTTGTTAGAATTCCCAAGGTTATTTTCAACAATAAATTATTGTTTAAGAATTGAGATTAATCTTAATCATTTAAAAATTAGCCTAAACTCAGGTCCTTTAATATGTTGGGTCTCATAGTATTAGGGCTATAATTGATAATTTGCAACATCTAAATATAGCCAAGTACAAATACAAGTGAAAGTGGCTCAGTCATTTCTGACTCTTCGTGACCTCATGGACTGTAGCATGCCAGGCTCCTTTGTCCATGGAATTCTCCAGGCAAGAATACTGGAGCGGGTAGCCGTTCCCTTCTCCAGGGGATTTCCCACCAACTCAGGAATGGAACCCAAGTCTCCTACATTGCAGGTGAATTCTTTACCATCTGAGCCACCAAGGAAGCCCCTATATATAGAAAGAAGCCAATATGTCATTTAAAAAGTAATATATTAGTGAATTATTATACAAATAATATAAATATTCTAATTCTAGAGTAGGTCATGAAAGGAATAATATAGGCTAACAGTGCTGGATATATTTTTTCCTTTACTTACATAAATATTTAAAAATTAGCTTAGGTATCTTGAATAAAATCATATATAATTTTAGACTGGAGAATTTTGATAACCACGAAGTTTCAAAAGAAATTGTTTACTAATACAAGTAAGTCACAGAGTACAATGCATTTGATTATACTGTTCTTTTAGAAACTCACAATTTCATTATAGTTTTTAGAATGACACATTCGATTTAATGCAACAAACATTTTGCATATATCATGAATATTTATCCATGTAAGCTCCACAGTTAAAGGCTTAAGTAAATTTCTGATTTTCTCTATATTAGTGCTGTAAAACATAGTGAAACCATTAAAATGCAGTGAGAAAAATATATATAAATAAAAAACTAATAAAATTTGATCTACCTAAAAAAATAGAGCATACTGCTTTCAAGTGATAAGCTTACAGGTGTTCAGTTCAGTTCAGTTCAGTTCAGTCGCTCAGCCAGGTCCAACTCTTTGCGACCCCATGAATCGCAGCATGCCAGGCCACCCTGTCCATCACCAACTCCCAGAGTTCACTCAGACTTGCGTCCATCTAGTCAGTGATGCCATCCAGCCATCTCATCCTCAGTCGTCCCCTTCTTCTCCTGCCCTCAATCCCTCCCAGCATCAAAGTCTTTTCCAATGAGTCAACTCTTCACATGAGGTGGCCAAAGTACTGGAGTTTCAGCTTTAGCATCATTCCTTCCAAAGTGTTAACTACAAAAAAAAAAAAAAAAAAAAATTAAGAACAATAAATTTAAATTTTATAACATTTTCAAGTTTACTTGAAAAAAAATAAGGAAATTAAGTCAAACATGCAGGAAAATTACCAGATTTTATTAATTGATATGTTTCAATAAAGGATCTATAGAGAAAATATAAACTATACTTACTGACCAAGACAGCATCAATATTTTCTCTGCCTGACTAAATTTTAGACAGGCTCCCGCTGGCTTCTAGAATCCTAATCTTCCATTTCTCAGAGCATTTACTTTGGAAAACTTGTAACTGGTAGTTCTTTTATTTTTGTTCCTTTGAGATATAAATTGTTTAAAAGCTTCTTGTCTGTTTTAAAACTTAAGACTGTCTTCCTTAAAGACCTAGAACCTACCCCCTTGAAATGTCATCAAGGGACATCATGCCCTATCTCCTAGTCTCTCTTATCATTTCCTATTCCTGAGTCAGCAATTACATTTGAAAAGGCCTTAAGAGTCTATTTGTGGAAGTCTGGGAGAAAACTTAACACTGTAATTTTTTTATTTTCTTCTGTAGTGTGTCAAAGTTCTTCCTTAAAAGGAGCTGGCCCTTCTCTTCATTCAAGGGGTTCTTGTTTTATGAAGTCAATCAAGTCTGGATGCTGATCAAGTTGAGGAGTTTTTACTTTCTCTTCTTATGATTTGAGTTAGTCTTGTTCACTTGACCTAGAAGTTTTCTACTTATACAAATTGAGTAAGAATTTAATAAGTTTTTTATCTATTTCATTTCTGAGAATGCCATGATTAACTAGCCAACATCAGAGGTCAAACTATTTTAATTATAGCTTTGACTCTATAGTCCAGTACTGTAACTATGCCTACTTTTTCATTGGTGATTGAATGTCATTACTTGCCCTCTGGTACCCAGGGATCCAACTATTCCCATTGCATTTAGGTCTTCCAGTTGATCTAACAGTAGTGTGGCTACTGTTCCCACACTAAGGTAAGGTCCAGCCTGCAGAGAAGAGTGGTCATAGAGCTCTTCAAGCATGCTGACTCCTCGCACAAACTGCTTTCTCAAAATATTGGTGAAAAGCATGTGATTCAAGAACTTCCATATGTACAAGCTGGATTTAGAAAACACAGAGGAATCAACATCCATTGGATTGCCAACATCCATTGGATCATAATAGAAAAAGCAAGGGAATTCCAGGAAAACATCTTCTACTGCTTTATTTACTACGCTAAAGCTTTTTAGTGTGTGGATCACAACAAACGGTAAAATTCTTCAAAAGATGGGAACACCAGACCACCTTACCTGCCTCCAGAGAAACCTGTACGCAGGTCAAGAAGCAACAGTTAGAACCTTACAAGAAACAAAGGACTGTAAAAAATTGGGCAAAGAGTACATCAAGGCTGCATATTGTCACCCTGCTTATTTAACGTCTATGCTGAATACATGATGCAAAAGACAGGCTGAATGAATCACAAGCTGAAATCAAGACTGTCAGGAGAAATATTAACAACCTCAGATATGCAGATGATAACACTCTAATGACATAAAGTGAAGAGGAAGTAAAGTGGCTCTTGATGAGTGTGAAAGAGGAGAGTGGAAAAGCTGGCTTAAAACTCAACATTCAAATAACTAAGACCATGGCACACAGTACCTTCACTTCATGGTAAATAGAAGGGGAAAAAATGGAAACAGTGACAGATTTTATTTTCTTGAGCTCCAAAATCATTGCAGTTGGTGACTTCAGCCATGAAATTAAAAATGCTTGCTCCTTGAAAGGAAAGCTTTGACAAACCTATACAGCATATTACAAAGCAGAGATATCACTGCTGACAAAGGTCTGTATAGTCAAAGCTATGGTTTTCCAGTAGTCATGTCTGAATGTAAGAGTTAGATAATAAAACTAAGCACCAAAGAATGGATGCTTTTGAATTGTGGTGCTAGAGAAGACTCTTTAGAGTCACTTGGACATCAAGGTGATCAAACCAGTCAATCCTAAAAGAAATAAATCCTGAATATTCATTAGAAGAGCTGATGCTGAAACTGAAGTTCCAATACTTTAGCTACCTGATGGGAAGAGCCAACCCATTGGAAAAGACCCTGATACTGGGAAAGATTGAAGGCAGGAGAAGGGGCTGACAGAGGATAAGATGTTTGGATACCATCAACAACATAATGGACATGAGTTTGAGCAAACTCTGCAAGACAGTGAAGGACAGAAAAGTCCAGCATGCTCAGTTCATGGGATCACAAACAGTTGGACAGGACTTAGTGACTAAACAAAAAAAATGTCTTTTGGATCCTCCCAGTGTATCTGGGTAAATCTTAAATGATATATCGACTTTGACATTCCTTTACTCCTCAGCCATTGAATCCCTTTCTCACCATTAAACCAACTTAGACCAGGCATTTTCAGTTTGCATATAGTAGGCCTTCTTTTGGTCCATGTTTCAGCCAGTCAACCAACCAAATTGTTAGAGACTTTCTAAATCCCTGAGCTACATTGTTCAATAAAGAATCCCTGCTTAGGGCCTATAACCATCTCTATAATCTGTATATTGATAGATCTATTTATAAGATTATATATATTATATTATTTTATTTTTATATATTATATATAACATATATTACATAATATATATTATATATTAAATCCATCTATAAATCTATAGATATATAGATGTTTATATAGATACTTTATATAGATATTTATACATCTATAATATTATATATATTATAATATCCATATATTATATATCTATATATTATATATTCATATTTATATATTATATATCAATACCTATATATTATATATCTGTATCTATAATATAGATATATAATTATATATATAATATATTACATATTAAATCTATCTATAAATCTATAGATTTATTTATATTTCTCTAACAATTATTCCATACCCTCAGCGTTCATTTCTACACATATCCTCTGGATTTGTTTGTATAAATTGGGAAACTCAAGTATTTCTTTTTGGAGTGTAGTACACCTTGTCATGTAACAGAGTAGGACCCTTATGGAATCTTCCTGGGACAGACCTTCCTCCATATCCTCTGCTGTAGTTCCTCTCTAAAGTACCTAGATAATAGTATTTGATGTATATTTCCTGAGTTGTTTTACAGATGTGAAAACCCCCTACAACAGAAAGATGTTAACTACTTGATGACCAGGAGCACACAGTCCCAGGCCTGCTGGAGCTGAAGGACTGCCAGTGTTAAACCCTGCAACATCCCCTTATCTTACCATCAGTCAGTCAGAGAATTGTGCACAAGCTGATTACAGACACTGCAACCTCAGCCCCACCCCACCCCCACCTTTTAAAAGCAGTTTTTTGAAACCTCTCAGGTAGTTTGGGGCTTCTAGGGCATGAGCCACCTGTCTCCTTGCATGATTGTGCAATGAAACTTTCTCTGCTTCAAACTCTGATATTTCACTTTGTCTCCTCTCTCTGCTGACAGTTAGCACATGAACCTGTGCTAACAACTCTCATGAGTCATACTTTGTATCTTGCTGCTGAGATCCTACTTTTTTTTTTTTATTAGTTAATTTATTTTAATTGGAGGATAATTTCTTTACAATATTTTGGTGTTTTTTTCACACATCGAAATGAATCACCCATGGGTGCCCTTGTGTCTCCTCATCCTGAGCTCCCCTCCCACCTCTTTCCCAACCCCGTCCCTCTAGATTGTCCCAGAGCACTGGATTTGAGTGCCCTGCTTCATGATGCATGGAACTTGAGGGTCTGTCTGAATCTGAAGCTAGTTACAAGTCTAGATGCAAAAAGGGATAACAGGGGTGCTTGCTGTGGGGAATTGACATTGTCTTGCATGTCACCTCCCTCCAAGGAGGCTATTACCATTGCCCCAGGCTCTGCAGGATTAATTCCAGAGTAAGGAAACTCAACAAACTAAGAACTGATTTTCCATAAATATCTGATTTACTGAAGGAAGGTCAAAACTTCTCTCCTGGTCATCTGCCAAGGAATTCTGCACCATCCTTAAGCCAAGAAAGTTACTGCTTGGACTCCATGTGACTTCTCTCTTTGTACTTCTTGCAAACCTTCAACAGACTCCTGGGTCTTGCTATAATAGTACACATTTTCCCAACTGCAATTCCTCAGCTATTCTGGAATAAGCTTAATATCCAGTAATTCCAGCTTGCTTCAATTTGCCTCCTTATTTGGGATGGCAGTATAAAATACTGTCTAAATACAAGTGCCAAGCACTGTCAAAGAAATGTGTTGTAAAATAAGAAAACCCAAACTCCTCAAAAAACCCCAAGAATACGGAAAAAACCTTTTGGAAAGTAAAAGAAAGAGTAAATGAGAAGACAAATAGAAGAGTGAAAACCAATCAAGGCTATGGAAAATAACTTGTTTCTCCATACATATCTTATAAAAAAGGAAATGTAAAGTAGAACTTGAAGACAATATAGCAGAGATAGGCTTTGTATTTCTAGTTCTGATTTTCTTCTAAGATGTGATCAACCAAGAGATCAAACAAGACGTATATTTTAGCTCCAGATAGAAAATTGACTTGCCTGTGTTAAAATAATGCATTTTACTCCTATTATGTATGTATTATGTTCTTTTAAACAATCATCAATGTAGGTCATATGTACATTGCCATGAATTCCTTGTCTTCGAAATAAATGGGTATATTCAGTTTTAGAAAGTGGATAAAATGTGCTACTGAAAAGGACTACATAAATAATGAATGAATTGAAATGGAACACATGTATTTTTAATAGCTCTGATGAAATAAATATTAATTTGAAAATAACCCTATGTTATCTTTCAGTTTTGTGAATATGTGTTGCATTAAATATATAAAATAAACATATATATAAATATATAAAATAAGTTCTCATGTGAAGATTAGAATACTATAATTGTATAGCATATACTTTTGTGTTTCTACCTTTTTACATTTCTGAGATTGCCTGATTTTAACAAGGTTAGAGATATATTACAAACAAAGTAATTAGCTAGTTTTTCTATTCATCATTTTACACTTGTGCATGCTTAGTGCCTCCAGTCATGTCCGACTTTTTGCAACCCTATTATATACATTAATAAATAACTCCTTATTTGATAATGTATATTCGTCATAGCAGCAGGAATCAAAATCCAGTCCTTTGCAAATTTAAAATTATCAAATGCAATGATTTTTTCCTTAATAATGAACAAATTTTTTTTTAATTTTAATTTTTTGGCTGCACCACATGGCATGTGGGATCTTAGTTCCCTAATCAGGGAATGAAACCTCATCTCCGACACTGGAAGTGCAGACTCTTAACCACTGGACCACCAGAGAAGTCTCTGAATAGCTATTAATGAAACATTTTAGTGCTCCAAGCTATAGTCTCAGTAAGTATTATGAATTTCCAAAAACTTTTTATTTACTTTAATTATTGATGTATAAAAAATAATTCTTTTTACACAAAAAGTACCATTATGATAGGCTTTATTTTTTTTTAATAAAATTTCATGTGCTTTTTCCTTTTGGACTAATGATAACACGATTCAGCAGACTTATTTTTACAACACTATATTGAAAGATATTTTAATTTCAGGCTTACTTCACAAAAATATTTTATTAACTGAAAAAGCTATGTAGTTCCCCTATTTATTCTACTTATGTTACTTTTTATTAATACTACTTCATTTAGAAAAGTAAAATATGATTAGCAGGTATATAGCCCTCCTTTTTGTTAATGAAGAATTAATATTATCAGCTTCATTATAGTATTATATCTAGAACAATGAACTCAAATCATCAATTAATCTTTTGCAGTGTTGTTTATATGCACTATAATATCAGTTATTGAAAAAAGTGTATTAAAGCATGAAAGTGAAAATGTTAATTGCTCAGTTATGTCTAACTCTTTGCGACCCCACGGAATATGCCTGCCAGACTTCTCTGTCCATGGAATTCTCCATGCACAAATGTTAGAGTGAGTAGCCATTCACTTCTCCAGGGGATCTTTCTACCCAGAGATCGAATCTGTGTCTCCTGGCAGACTATAGGGCAACAAACTGCTAATCAACAAAAAGAATGTTTACTTCTGTGGGTACACCATGTTTCTTCTACATACATAGTTGTGTATGTTAATATGTACACATTTATATGGTCAAATCAGTATTTACCCCACAAATATATCCAAGAAACAATACCCTAAATAGAATATTTTCAAGAGATTTGTACACACACCTGTATTTATTTTTTATAGCAGGAGAATATCTTCATGTATTCACCACTGCCAGTAGGATTTTACAAAGATGGTGCTTAGTTGATTTTTTTTTTAAATATATATGTTGTCAGAAACAAGTCCATTTTAATTATTTTGGATGTGCATATCTAGCTTCCTCAATACCATTTGTTGAAGAAATTATCTTTTCCCTATTGTGTATTCTTGGCACCCTTGTCAAAAATCAATTGATTGCATATATGTTGATTTATTTCTGAATTCTTTATTCTGTTCCATTGATGTATATGTCTGCATGAGTGTGCTATTAAAAACAAAGTGAAAAGAATTTATAAATATTCTGAAAATTATTTTTGAATGAGGTTTATCCACCTGGCCAAGAGATAAATTATGTATGAGGATAGAATAAAGACATTTTTAGATGATTAATATCTCAAGAATGACATTCCAAGTATTCAGTTTCTGGAAGTTATAAGAGGATATGCTTAATCAAACCAAAAAGGAAGACATTAGGTCCAGGAAACAAGGGGAGATGAATGGATATAATTAAAGATTATGTGTGAAGCAAGCCAACAAAATAACTAGTCCAGGATTGAAAGGAACAACTGAGAATTTCAATACCTGTGTCCCTAATGGAAAAACAAAAATAATAATAAACCTGATACACTAGTTGATATATTTGATCTTATAGAAAACATTATTCCATAGCATTTGACAATTATCAATATATAGAGGGAATTGCAAAAAATGAGTAGTAGTTAGATTTAAGGGACTAGATTTGATAGACAGAGTGCCTGATGAATTATGGATGGAGGTTCATGACACTGTACAGGAGACAGGGATCCAGACCATCCCCAAGGAAAAGAAATGCAAAAAAGCAAAATGGCTGTCTGAGGAGACCTTACAAATAGCTGTGAAAAGAAGGAATGCAAAAAGCTAAGGAGAAAAGGAAAGATATAAGCATCTGAATGCAGAGTTCCAAGGAATAGCAAAGAGAGATAAGAAAGCCTTCCTCAGCAATCAATGCAAAGAAATAGAGGAAAACAACAGAATGGGAAAGACTAGAGATCACTTCAAGAAAATTAGAGATACCCAGGGAACATTTCATGCAAAGATGGGCTAGATAAAGGACAGAAATGGTATGGAACTAACTGAAACAGAAGATATTAAAAAGAGGTGGCAAGAATACACAGAATAACTGTACAAAAAAGATCTTCACAATCCAGATAATCACGATGGTGTGCTCACTCACTTAGAGCGAGACATCCTGGAATGTGAAGTCAAGTGGGCCTTAGAAAGCATCACTACGAACAAAGCTAGTGGAGGTGATGGAATTCCAGGGGAGCTATTTCAAATCCTAAAGGATGATGCTGTGAAAGTGCTGCACTCAATATGCCAGCAAATTTGGAAAACTCAGCAGTGGCCACGGGACTGGAAAAAGGTCACTTTTCATTCCAATTCCAAAGAAAGGCAATGCCAAAGAATGCTCCAACTACCACACAACTGCACTCATCTCACACACTAGTAAAGTAACGCTCAAAATTCTCTAAGCTAGGCTTCAGCAATACGTGAACTGTGAACTTCCAGATGTTCAAGCTGTATTTAGAAAAGACAGAAGAACCAGAGATCAAATTGCCAGCATCTGCTGGATCATGGAAATAGCAAGAGAGTCCAGAAAAACATCTATTTCCGCTTCATTGACTATGTTAAAGTCTTTGACTGTGTGGATCACAAAAAACTGTGGAAAATTCTGAAAGAGATGAGAATACCAGACCACCTAACCTGCCTCTTGAGAAATCTGTATGCAGGTCAGGAAGCAACAGTTAGAACTGGACATGGAACAACAGACTGGTTCCAAATAGGAAAAGGAGTACGTCAAGGCTGTATATTGTCACCCTGCTTATTTAACTTATATGCAGAATACATAATGAGAAATGCTGGGCTGGAAGAATCACAAGGTGGAATCAAGATTGGCAGGAGAAATATGAATAACCTCAGATATGCAGATGACACCACCCTTATGGCAGAAAATGAAGAGGAAATAAAAAAGCCTCTTGATGAAAGTGAAAGAGGAGAGTGAAAAAGTTGACTTAAAGCTCAACATTCAGAAAACTAAGATCATGGCATCTGGTCCCATCATTTCATGGGAAATAATGGGGAAGCTGTGGAAACAGTGGCTGACTTTATCTTTCTGGACTCCAAAATCACTGCGGATGGTGACTGCAGCCATGAAATTAAAAGACACTTACTACTTGGAAGGAAAGTTATGACCAACCTAGATAGCATATTCAAAAGAAGAGACCTTACTTTGCCAACAAAGGTCCATCTAGTCAAGACTATGGTTTTTCCAGTATTCATGTACAAATGTGAGAATTGGACTGTGAAGAAAGCTGAGCACCGAAGAATTGATGCTTTTGAACAGTGGTGTTGGAGAAGACTCTTGAGAGTCCCTTGGACTGCAAGGAGATCCAACCAGTCCATTTTAAAGGAAATCAGTCCTGGGTGTTCATTGGAAGGACTGATGCTAAAGCTGAAAATCCAATACTTTGGCCACCTCATGTGAAGAGTTGACTCATTGGAAAAGACCCTGATGCTGGGAGTGATTGGGGGCAGGAGGAGGAGGGGACGACCGAGGATAAGATGGCTGGATGGCATCACTGTTTCTATGGACATGAGTCTGAGTAAACTCCGGGAGTTGGTGATGGACAGGGAGGCTTGGCATGCTGTGATTCATGCGGTCGCAAAGAGTTGGACATGACTGAACTACTGAACTGAACTGAATAGTAGTTATATACAGGCATACTTTCTTTTATTGAGGTTTGCTTTATTGTGCTTTGCAGGTGTTTTGGTGTTTACAAATTGAAGGCTTATGACAATCATGTAAAAAGTAAGTAAGTCTTGCAGTATCTATTTTTCAGAACTTTCACTCACTTTTTTTTTTCACAGTGTCATATTTTGGTAATTCTTGCAACACTTCAAACTTTATTATATTTTTGATGGTGATAAGCAATCAATGATCTTCAGTGTTACTATGCAATTGATTTGGGGTACCATGGGTTGTGTCCATATAAGACAGTGAACCGAATGGATAAATGACATATGTGTTCTGACTGTTCCATTAACTGACTGTACCCTATCTCTCTCCCTCTACACAGGCCTCCCTATCTTGAGACTCAACAATATTAAAATTAATTAATTAGACCAATTATAACTCTACTATGGTCTCTAAGTGTTCAAGTGTAAAGTCACAAGTCTTTCATTTTAAGTCAAAAGCTAGAAATGCTTAAGCTTATTGAAGAAGGCATAATGAAAACGAAAATAGGTAGAAAGGTAGGCCTTTCAGGCAAAAAAGGAACCTAGCAGGCTACAGTCCATGGGATCACAAAGAGTTGGACACGACTGAGCAACTAACATTTTCACTTTTCATTTCCTTTTCTTTTGTCTAAGTATTTACATTTTAATGAAAAGACTAATGTAAAATAACTCGAGTCAAAAAAAAAATCTGTGTAAATTCAAAGTTTACAAGAAAATCAGTAAGGAACCATTTTTTGGGGATCATATTCATATCACTATACCACTTTTAAAGTAAATCAGAATTTTTCATTTTGAACTATTTTTAGTTAAAAAATGTAAACTCTAAATATGTAGCAGAATATTTAACAGATGCATTTTCACACACTCGTTTCCATAATCTAATCTAGTAAGAAATCTTTTTCCTAAGGCTACTGTTGTCATAGGAAATAGATGGGGAAACAGTGGAAACAGTGTCAGACTTTATTTTGGGGGGCTCCAAAATCACTGCAGATGGTGATTGCAGCCATGAAATTAAAAGACTCTTACTCCTTTGAAGGAAAGTTACGACCAACATAAATAGCATATTCAAAAGCAGAGACCTTACTTTGCCAACAAAGGTCCGTCTAGTCAAGGCTATTGTTTTTCCTGTAGTCATGTATGGATGTGAGAGTTGGACTGTGAAGAAAGCTGAGCACCAAAGAATTAATGCTTTTGAACTGTGGTGTTGGAGAAGACCCTTGAGAGTCCCTTAGACTGCCAGGAGGTCCAACCAGTCCATCCTAAAGGAGATCAGTCCTGGGTGTTCATTGGCAGGACTGATGCTAAAGCTGAAACTCCATTACCTTGGACACCTCATGTGAAGAGTTAACTCATTGGAAAAGACCCTGATGCTGGAAGGGATTGGGGGCAGGAGGAGAAGGGGATGACAGAGGATGAGATGGCTGGATGGCATCACCGACTCGATGGACATGAGTTTGGGTGAACTCTGGGAGTTGGTGATGGACAGGGAGGCCTGGCGTGCTGTGATTCACGGGGTCACAAAGAGTCGGACACGACTGAGCGACTGAACTGAACTGAACTGTTGCCATATATAGTGATTCCTTCTACTAATCTGGGCAAATAAGTTGGTATCTTTCTAGAAAGGATTCACCACTGTACATGCCATCAAGAACATTCATGATTCAGGGGAAGAGCTCAAAATGTCAAGATTAACAGAAGTTTGGAAGAAGCTGATTCCAACACTCCTGAATGAGGGGTTCAAAATTTCCTTGGAGGAAATTGCCTATGGTCTTGAACTAGTAGCAGAACTATTAATAGAATTAGATCCTGAAGAAGAAATTGAATTGCTGCTGTCTTAATGATAAAACTTTAATGGTTGAGGAGGTATTTCTTACAATTAAGCAAAGAAAGAGGAGTTTTGAGACAGAATCTACTCCTGGTGAAGATGCTGTGAAGACTGTTGAAATGGCAGCAAAAGAATATATAATATTACATGTACTTATTTGATAAAACAGCACCAAGGTTTGAGAGGAATGACTCCAATTTTTTAAGAATTCTACTGTGGGTAAAATACCACCAAATGGCATTGCAGTGAACAGAGAAATGATTCATGAAAGGAAGAGTCAATTAATGTGGAAAGTTTATTGTCTTATTTTACAAAAGCTACCACAGCTTTCTCAACATTCAGCAATGAATAGTGAGCCAGTAAACCAGCTATCAACATCCAGGCAAAACTTTCACCAGCAAAAAGATTGCAACCTGCTTAAGGCTCAGATGATGTTCAACTTTTTTATCAACAAAGTATAATTTTTAAATAATGATATTTTTTAATAAGATATTTACACTGTTTTTAAAGACATAATGCTACTGCACACTTAATAGACTACAGGGTGGTATAAACATAACTTTTATATACACTGCTGCTGCTGCTGCTTCTGCTAAGTCGCTTCAGTCATGTCCAACTCTGTGTGACCCCATTGACTGCGGCAGCCCACCAGGCTGCCCCATCCCTGGGATTCTCGAGACAAGAACACTGGAGTGGGTTGCCATTTCCTTCTCCAATGCATGAAAGTGAAAAGTGAAAGTGAAGATGCTCAGTCATTTCTGACTCTTAGCGACCCCATGGACTGAAGCCTACCAGGCTCCTCCATCCATGGGATTTTCCAGGCAAGAGTGCTGGAGTGGGTTGCCATTGCCAGGAAACCCCAAAATTTGTGTGACTAGCTTTATTGCAATATTTACTTTATTGTGGCTGTCTGAAGTCAAACCAGAAATATCTCTGAGGAATGTCTATACATAGAAAACTAGCCTATAAAAATGAGAGAGGCATATAGAAAAAAGAAAAAATGCAAAGTTTACAGGGAAAAAATTGTCAACAAAAGAATAGTAATCAAATTAAAGCACATTATCTGACTGAGCAGTTATAATATTAATACAACAACGTTGAGATAAATCCATATTGGATGGATGGCATGTGCTAGGAAGGAGAGGAGAAAAAGCAAATCTAACAATAAAAAGCAAAATAAAGTCAATAAAGTATATAAATAAAAATAGTACAGTATTTAGATATATTGAAATGAAAGCCATAATTAGCAACTTAAAATTCTTAAATAAAATCAAAGTGCTATAACAACAGTAAAAGTCCCTTGCCCTGTTTTACCACACTCAATTGTACTTTCTTAAAGGAAACCACTTTCACTTTCTATGTCTGTCTTTAGGCCAGGATTATACTATTGTTCTGTTCTATAAAATTAGAGCTTGACCGCACTGCAAATAATATCAGGGAAATGTAAATCAAAACTACAGTGAGATATCACCTCACTCCTGTTAGTATGGTTGTTCTCAAAAAAGCAGGAAATAAGTATTAGTGAAGCTGTGGAGAAATTAGAACTCTTACTCAGCATTGGTGGGAATGCAACATGGTGCAGCGACAATAGAAAGCAGTTCTATTGTTTAGAACCTCTAGAAAGAGGTTCTTCAAAAAATTACAAAACAAAAAAATACTCCTCAATAATCCAGTAATTCCACTTCTGGGTATTTATTGAGAAGTACTGAAATCAGGATCTCAAAGACATATTAGCATTTTCATGTTCATTTCAGCACTACTCACAATAGCCAAGATATTGAAAGAAATGTCCATTGGTGGATAAATTAATCAGGAAATTTGACATATATATATACAATAGAATATTATTCAGCCTTTGAAAAGAAGGAAATTCTGTACTATGTTATGACATTAGTGAAACTTGAAGACATAGCTAAGTAAAATAAACCAGTCACAGGACAAACAGTGCATAATTTCAGCTCAATCAGGGTAGCTAAAATAGTCAAAGCCATGGTGTTAGATAAGGGGGGAGGGGAGGTAATGTGAGTATTTGCTCATCAAAGGACATAAAGTTTCAAATGTGTGAGATGAATAAATTCTAGAGATTAGCTGAACACCACCATGCATATAGCTGCCAATACATTATTATACACTTAAAAATGTGTTTAGAAGGTAGATCTCATGTTGTGCTCTTTCCACAACAATGTAATGAAAAGCACTCGGTAAATATGTGCAGAATTAATAACGACAAATTACTTTGAAAATAATATTAATGAAATTATCATTAAAAAATGAATGTATTCCAAAAGTTGTATATTTCAACCTTTTTTTCTTGAGAAGAATGTGTGCTTTTAGGAATGTAATAAAGAAAGCTACACACACAAACACATATACACAGATTGTTATTCTCCTTTCCTTGAAAACAGGTAACTTGCTAAAAACTTAAATTTGTACTTAATCTTCAAACCACCTAATAATTGGTAGAAATTTATTTTTCTACCACATTCTGCAAATTATGGAAAATTATTATAAGTGAATGTTACACAGAACATGGGCACATTTAATTTATACGAAAGGTTAATTACATTGCTCTGTTAGCATGGCCTGCTTGAGTACTGAACACAGGAAGCATAAATGATTTTTAACTACACAGTAAGAAAGTAGATTCACCCTTAGGGTTATTTCTGTCCTTTTTGCTCAGTCAAGCAATAAGAGATATTACACATCTCTATGGTGACTGTTCTCAACACTCCTGAAATTTAATCCCTAAAGATCATGAGATAAAACTCAGCAATTAATAGATTTCTGAGGCTAGCATCTAAACAAAAAGAGAACATTAGTGGCTTTATTCTTCTTTAAAAATATATAAAGTGTCTGTAACATAAACATACTATAATAACCCCTTGGATCAGTGAAGATTTAGTCTTTTCCTTCAAATTATGAAGATTCTACTCTATTCAAGGTATTTGAAAATTCTAACCACATGTTCTTTCTTTAAAGATGACTTATTCTTTGAGAAAAATGAGGGTTATTGGAGTCAATGTAATTTGAGCTACTGTACATTATACAGCTGCTACTAAAATTTAGGCATGCTATTGCTGCCATTGATATAATAGACTTCATTTAAATCTATTTGTTGCTAGTGATTTTGTTCTTGCCTACCAATTCCCCAAATCAATTCTGGTAAATGCTAGGCTTTGAAAATTTGAAATTGTATGAATTCAATGCATGTACCTGGAGGTAGGGATGAAAATATTAATTTTCTCTTTTTCTGGACTGTGGATCTTTTTTTATTGTCATCAAAATGAATTTTAAAAAAATTTATCTTCATCAAAAATGAAGGTCGTTCAGTCATTTCTGACTGTTTGCGACCTCATGGACTTCTCCAGGCCAGAATACTGGAGTAGGTAGCCTTTCCATTGTCCAGGGGAGTCTTCCTAATCCAGGGATCAAACCCAGGGTCTCCCACATTGCAGGCAGTTTCTTTACCAGCTGAGCCACAAGGGAAGCCCCCTTTTGTTTTTATTGTAATGGCTCCTTAATTTGTCCACCATGAAATTAAGGGTGTAAGTGAACTGATTATATTATCTTTATGAGTATATGTTGGATGAAGAGCAGCAACAAGAAGTCACAGATTTTATTATTATTATAGTTTATTTTTTGTACAGTATGTCTTTATCCATGAATATATTTGAAAATAAGTAAACCCACTTATTCTTAGAATATGAGATTTTTGCATACCAACTATTCCCACATTGCTAGTTTCTCTTAACATAAAAACAAAACAAATTATAACACTGATCCCAGAAAACCTGTGTCTCTTTAATGATACTCTAATCATCACATAAAATAAAATTTTCAAATTGTATTGTCAGTCTATTGTCAACCTGAATATTCAACCCTGAATCAACCCTGAATATTCATTGGAAGTACTGTTGCTGAAGCTGAAGCTTCAATACGTTGGCCACCTGATGTGAAGAGCCAACTTATTAGAAAAGACCCTGATGCTGGGAAAGACGGAGGCAAAAGGAGAAGGAGGCAGCAGAGGATGAGACGGTTAGACAGCATCAATGACTGACATGAATTTGAGCAAATTCCGAGAGAAAGTTTTCCCTGATGGATCAGTGGTAAAGAATCCACCTGCAATGCAGGAAACACAGGAGATGCGGGTCAGGAAGATCCCCTGGAGGATGAAATGGCAACCCACTTCAGTATTCTTGCGTGGAAAATCCCACAGACAGAGGAGTCTGGTGGATTACAGTCCATAGGGTCATAAAGAGTTGGAGACTACTGAGGGTGGGAGGAGGAGATAGTAGAGGAGAGAGGAGTCTGACATGTTACAGCCCAAGGGGTTGCAGAGACATGACTTAGTCACACATGACTTAACAACCACAGATGCATATTTCAGGTAAAAGTTTTATAAATATATCTTTCCAATCCATGATTTATTCTTTTTATTTTTGTCAGAGTGTATAAAGACCAAACATCTTTTCAAAATTTTGGTTAATAAATTTCTTGATTTTATTATAGACTTTATTTATTGTGTGGTATATTAAGAAACATTTGCCAAAATAAAAGTTACTAAGATCTTCCACAATATTTTAATTATAAAAATTGCAGTATTTTAAACTATGCATTCAGCTTTGTTACCTATTTTCAGTTAATTTATTATTATTATTTTTCAGAATCTCAGGTATGATGCAACAAAATTGATTGCATCTTCAAGGGAGTGATTATCACATTGAAGATGCAACCTAAGCTGGGTAGGAAGGAGGTGAGGATATGTGGAATGAATGTTCTTAATAAATTGTAATGATCAACGGAGTTTGGTCACAGTGGAATTTTGAAGTTTTCAGATCTGTGGTACTAAAAACAGTGAAAATGAAAGATAGGAGGTCATAGTCAGATGGTTGTTGTTGTTGTTCAGTCACTAAGTTGTGCCTGAATCCCACATCCTACTGAGGAAGAATGGAGAAACAGCTCTAGAAGAATGAAGAGGATAGGCCAAAGTGGAAACATGGCTCAGCTGTGGATGCGTTTGGTGGTGAAAGTCCAATGCTGTAAAGAACAATATTGCATAGGAACCTGGAATGTTAGGTCTATGAATCAAGGCAAATTGGATGTAGTCAAGCAGAAGATGACAAGAAAAAACATTGACATTTTAGGAATCCATGAACTAAAATGTATGGGAATGGGCAAATTTAATTCAGATGACCATTGTATCTACTACTGTGGGCAAGAATTCCTTAGAAGAAATGGAGTAGCCCTCCTAGTTAACAAAAGAGTCCAAAATGCAGTACTTGGCTACAATTTCAAGTGACAGAATGATCTCTGTTGGGTTTCAAGGCAAGCCATTCAATATCACAGTAATTCAAGTCTGTGTCCCACCCCTACTAATGCTGAAGAAGCTGAAGTTTAAAGGTTCTATGAGGACCTTCAAGACCTTCCAGAACTATCACCAAAAAAAGATGTCCTTTTCATCATAGGGGACTGGAATGCAAAAGTGAGAAGTTAAGGGATGCCTGGAGTAACAGGCAAGTTTGGCCTTGGAGTATAAAATAAAGCAAAGCAAATGCTAACTGAGTTTTGCCAAGACAACACACTGGTCATAGAAATCACCTTCTTCCAACAACACTAGAGACAATTCTAGACATGGACATCACCAGATGGTCAATAGTGAAATCAGATCGATTATATTCTTTGTAATCACATGCTAGGATACTTGAAAGTGAGATTAAATTACAGAACAGAGAGAGCTACTGGAAAAGTTGTGGCAAGGGCAGTTTTTCTTAAACTTGCATATGTGAGAAGCATAGATAATGTTAACATTTACACAGCACAGAGGACAAACTATATGGGACTTTCGTTGCTATGTAGATTTGGCTAAACATTTAAAATGCACCGTATACATTTAAAATAAGAGAAGATGCTAAATATTATTAAATCTTAAATTTGTAAAATTTTTATTTTACAATAAATTATTACTTCCAAAACTGTTCAAAAATTTTAATTATAATTGGAAATAGTTTTCATGAAAATTTTGCCATATCAAGTTTTTCACTTATTCCTGAGTTCTATTGTAATCATGATCACTAGAAAATTTTGAGCTAGAATATTTTTACAGAGAACAAAATTAAAATGATATTAGTAACCTTCATAAAATTTAAATAGTTGAACTTACTTTCAAGTGACTTTACAATATTAAACTATAATCATTTCCTTTTTAAGTTGAGAAATGTAATTTTAAATTTTCATTTGATAATGTGAGTGAATTTGAAAACAACTGGAAATATTCACATCAAATACTTTAAATAATAACCTTGCAATTTACAAAAGAACCAACTTAGAACAACTGTTTTATATGTAGTCCAGAAGCCACACAAAGTTGCTTAAAATACAATTATCAAATTTAAGATTAAACAGACATCAGTGACTGTGGTGACCTTACCTGTTTACTTCTGCTTCTCCATTTCTCATCCCAGCCAGGTGTACTCTGGGCATTGCTCTTTCTTTTTTAAGTGAATGGAACATTACTCCAGCCAACCAAAGACTACTTTTCCATGATGAACAACTGTCTGTTCTGCAGTTGTTTATCAACTGTTCTGAAGTTGATATCTGTTCTGAAGATATCCAGATTATATACATCTTCTGAGCCACACTCAGATTTTGCTGAATTAGTAAAGCTGGATATAGACACTCTTGGTTCATCTTCTCAGTCTTTTGGTTAGATAAAGAATAGTACATGTGCTTCTCAGGTGGCCCAGTTGTAATGAATCTGCCTGCCAATGTAGGAGATGCAAGAGACACAGGTTTGATCCCTGGGTAGGGAAGATCCTCTTGGGTAGGAAATGGTAACCTGCTCCAGTGTTCTTGTCTGATAAATTCCATAAACAGAGAACCCTGGCAGGCTATAGTCTATGGGGTCACAAAAACTCAGGTGCAACTGAGACATGCACACACGCACACACACACACACACACCATTCTGGTTCTACTTTGACTGTTGTCTTAAAAAGCCCCATGCATGACATTTCACATGCTCAGGACACCTTGACTTTTTATATGTGTTCCTACGTGCTGAGGAGATTATTGTACCAAAACAACGGTTGAGACACTGACATGAGGGTGAGTGATGAAGTAAGTGATAAAACAAGATTTTTAAATACACAGAAGTGAAGGAACTGAGAAGCCAACAGGTTGACTGTCATATTGAAAGAGCCAGGATAATTGATAGGGTATTTTGGGAGCAATACTACAGAAATGTTACTCAAAAGAGAACTTAAAGCAATTCCCCACAGGATTCTCTAGGTCATTGAATTAGCGGTCTCTTTCTCAATCCCTCTATTGATGACAAATACCTCAGTTACTTCTCATGTGGCTTCATAGAGCTTTTATTCCTTGAGGAAAAAAGTCAGGTTTGTATTAGTAGTGCTTAACTCCTGATTCTTCTTCAACTTTTACAATAAAATGGTGGATAAATGCTTAATAATGCTCTGCAACAAATGCCTAAAATAATATTTTATAGCCCCCATTGTTAGAGGGAAACATTTCACTTATGACAAATATTTTTCTGGATTTAGACAAATGTATAAATAAGCTGTTTTGGAAAATGAATATTTTTTCAGTCTTCTTTGCTTTCACTTTTAAACGAAATATCTTTTGGGATATTGTTCTTTTCAACATTAATATGCAATTTATATTACTGGGAAAGCTATAAAACTGAGACAGCTATCAGATATTCAAAATGTTACTGATACTATGATATAGATGTATTTAACCCATACACAGTGTTTGCCATAGTCCAATCTAAATGGTAATTCATCTGATCTTTACAATAGCCCAAATGGCATATTCAGTTTAGTTCAGTTGCTCAGTCGTGTCTGACTCTGTGACCCCATGGATTGTAGCATACCAGGTTTCTCTGTCCATCACCAACTCCTGGAGTTTACTCAAACTCATGTCTATTGAGTCAGTGATGCCATCCAACCATCTCATCCTCTGTTATCCCCTTCTCCTCCCGCCTTCAATCTTTCCTAGCATCAGGGTCCTTTCAAATGAGTCAGCTCTTTGCATCAGGTGGCCAAAGTATTGGCGTTTCAGCTTTAATGAAATGGCATATTAGTAGAGTTTTAAAAATTTGTGGGTGAGGAAACAGATCCACAAAGAGATGAAGATGTTTGTGTAAATTCACATGGTAACAGGAGGTGAAGCCAGGAATCAAATCTAGGCAATTAATCTCTAGGTTCCATTTGTTCAAGATTGTATTTTGTAACATTGTGTCTCTATTATGGAAACCTATTAAGGCTTGAAACTATTTTGGATATTTGCAGTCTCAAAATTGTTCGGAAAAATGACATATTTATCAGTTATTTTTTCAAAGTTCTCTGATGGAGTTAGATATAATTTCCTGTGCATTTTTTTAATTTTAGGAAAAACTGCTAAGGCAGCCCCTTGGTTCAGTTCCATACTCCCCACCCATATCTGTTTTCTTCTTCTGAAATAAAATAAATTTAGCATGTGTGTGTGTGTTTGCACAGTTGTGTCTGACTCTTTGCAACCCCATGGATTATAGTCTGCCAGAATCCTCTGTCCATGGAATCCTCCAGGCAAGAATACTGGAGTGGGTTGCCATTCCCTTCTCCAGGGGCTCTTCCTGACTCAGGGATCAAACCTGGATCTCCTGCACTGCAGGCAGAGTCTTCACTGTTTGACTGTTAAATTTTCCCATCTTCATCTTTCCTTGTGGCTAGGTGTGTTTATAAGGCTAACTTCTAGTCATTGTGTTGTGAGCCTAGGAACAATTAGTGCTGATGGAGGTTTTATTCTTAAATTTATTGTTTGCTTCCCTGGTCCCTAGTATCTTTACTCAAAACCAGAGTGTCCAAGCTCCAAAGTCACTCTTTACAATCATTAGTATGCACAATGAAATCTCATTTATCAATGTCTTTTCTGTTTCTTATAATAAAAAGTAATGAGGGAAACTTCTATACAATTTACTGTATCTAATACGGCCTCACTGGAATTTGATGTATCAGTAAAACCAAGGCTCTATATTCAGAGATATATTAGAACCAATCAGGAATTCAATTCTGCATTTGAAAGGTATCTATAAAAAGTAGGCAATTTTTATAATTTTTTATCTATCATTGCTTGTTATTTGCAACTTGAGGCCTTAATCAGAGGCTGTTTTTAGTAAATACAGTGAGGCTGTTTTGTTTACAGATTATTTGATTTATTCTATTTTTTCAAAATTCTATATTCATTTAATCATTTATTCTTTATTAGATTTTTACATTATCACAGGGACTGTGAAATCAAGACCATTAAGAAACATGTCTTGATTAAAGTGAATCATATTCTTGATAATAGCCATTAATTAATTCAATTTTCTATTTGCCCAAATATGTTTCATTAAGCTAAATTCACCAAATTATTTAACAACAACAACAACAAAAAAAAAACAGAGTATCAAGCTGCTAACTTCCAAACCATTCAAACATGCATATATTTTATTTCAATCAACTGGATCATGGGAATGTTACATAATCAGACATTTGAGAATCACTGTGGCATGTTCAACTATATGTAGTATTGATTAAGGAGCTACGTTCTTGTTTCATAAAGTAGTGATTTGGTTTAGTCTGGGAAGAAGGGCAGAATATTTGAATTTGGTCTTCTGGATTCAAAGTATATTAGACACAGACAAAGACAGAGAGAATGGGGATGGAAGGCTTAATGTGCATTCTACAAGTATTAAACAGGGTACAAAATACAAGGTATCCAGCTATTTGTAGACAAATGATTCTTAAATTACTTGGTTTATTTATTGTTGGTATGCAAACTTTGCATAACAGATTGTAAGAAAGATAGCCTCAACCTTATTGACCTTATTTCATTTAGGTCAATAATGACTCCAAATGATTGATGTGCATCACTTCAATATAAATGATTATTATTATTATTCTATATAAGGATCCTGGAAAAGGAATCCACTCTAGTATTTTCCCTAGGAAATCCCAAGGACAGAGGAACCTGGTGGGCTACAAGTCCATGGGGTAGCAAAGAGTCAGACATGACTTAGTCACCAAACCACCACGACCATATTGAGCAGATGCTGACAATTGCAAGGTACATCTTAGGGCAGACTAAAGATCGTTTTTAATCAGATTGTTATTTGATTAAAATTTGTCTGACTCTTTGTGACTCCATGGACTATAGCTTGCCAGGTTCCTCCGTCCATGGGATTCTCCAGGCAAGAATACTGGAGTGGGTTGCCATTTCCTTCTCCAGGGGATCTTCCCAACCTAGGGATCAAACCTATGTCTCCTGCATTGCAGGCAGATGCTTTAACCTCTGAGCCATCAGGGAAGCCTGCAGTCTAAGGGAATAAGAAATATTAAAATGGATTTTGTTGCAAATTTTGATCAAGCACTATATGTATTTATACTAGAAATATAAAAAAGGCCTCTGCCTGCATAGTCTATTGTTAATAAAATATCCTTTGAGTTTTAAATATTCTCACATTCTTAAAAGAAGAAATATCACATAATTTTACAATGGACTTATCTTTGTTCTAAAAATTAATTTGTCATCTCATTTACAGATCACAGATAGCTGTCCAGGTAGATTACTAAAAACAACTTCTTGTCATTTGGGGAAACTTTGCCCAAAACATAATTACTGGGGAAAAAAAATGTGTTTCTTGATGTGTAAAATAAGAAGAATCCTAATATTTTTAGTGAGATCATAATAAAAGAGTAGTGGATATACCTGATTTATTGAGAACATTTAGTTTTTAGATGAGCCTACACAAGTCTCAAAGAGGCTGCTTTTATCCAAAATATGTCACTAATGATCGGACAGTGTAATGCTAGAAACTTACTCTTTTTATTTTTGTAGTTTCATAACTATATGAGTATGTGGTATGACTTTTTCATAGAGTCATGTGGTCCAACCCATAAACTGAGAAAAACTTCATTATGTTTGCTGAGGTTTTCCAAATAAGATATGAAAAAAAAAAATCAGAGGAAAGATTATATTTAAAATCAATAGGAAGAATAAATTCATTGTTTTCTAAAATGTAGATTCCCAAGCCAACAGATTTTCACTAATTTATACTTTCATTTCAACATTTTATCATTTGGGACTTAAAATTCTAGTGATATATTTCTGCCATAAAAATTGGCAAAGGTAATCAGATTTTTGTTGTAAATAAATAATCAAAATATTTTTCTGAAAAACTCAGATATATTTTTGAATTTATTCTAAACCCTTAATATATTTCAAAATATAAAATGAAAATATAAATTTCACACATAGAATTTAACCATTTAAACTTTTCAAGTCAAGACACTATTACAAATTATTTCAAATGATGAGTCAGAATTTGAGGGTATAAGCTGGAAACCCTAAAACTTAAATATGCACAAACATTCATCTGGTGTATGCTATATATAAGGCACTGTGTACTAAGCACACAGAAGAAAATATTGATCAATACCATGCTTTATGTATTAGAGAATGTCATCAGTTATTAAGATATACCATTGCTTCTTATGCGACTTAGAAAAATCCTGCAATTAAAGTGTGATACAATACTTTAAAAAGAACCAGGTACAACTAAAGAATTTCTCCTATCATTGTTATGAAATTTTTTATTTATTCCATTGACTTTCTAATTCATATTCTTTTGCATTGCTTAATATCTGATAGTCAATCTCTCTGCATGTAACTCAGTAATAAAACTTAACCCAGCTTTGTCTCTTAGTGTACTTTTCTTCTCATCAATATAAAACTCTTGTTTTTTAAAAACAATATAAGAATTCTAGTTATTTTTTCAAGATGTTTGTTTCAATTATATCTTTATGCTTCTCCACTCTGTTCTCCTGACTTTTTATGCAGTGATTTTACATGATAATACTGAAAGAATCCAGTCTCTTGAACACCTAGATGTCAATTCAATTTAATACATTGATTGACAACTGCACATGTTATTTAACTGAAGTGAGAATGATGCAAAGACCTATGCTCAAATTCACACATGGTTTATATGATCTCCAAATGCAAAATAAAACTACATGCAAAATTTGTTTCCTCCTCCATTTCTTTTCAAATTCTAATATTCTCCCAACACCTGAGATAATTATAGCACCATAGACACATATCTAAAAAAATTACCAGAAACAGAAAGTGAGCACTGAAACAAATCCCCACAAAACATCAGGCGTTGATTTCATCATGAAATTACATGTTCGGGAGGAAAAAAAAAAAAAAATCTGTTCTAAGCATAATAGGTACATTAATAGAGTTGTCACGACCCATTTTAGATGCTTCTTTCTAGGCCTGCTCTAAGGTGCACTCTTTAGACAGTTAAGTGCATGCTGGTTATGACTGAGCAGCACAGAAACATCACAATGAGAACAACTGTAAAAGCCAGGTGACATACACACACGCTGACATTTGAAAGCCCTAGAAAGTATCAGAGGCAGCTGAAATTTAAGGGTCAGTGTAGCACAAAGAAAAAGCAGTGAAGTGAGCCCAATATTTTTTCTACTTTTTCCTTGAAACACATGCTGGTTCTTAATTGATATGCGGCTTAGAGGTCAAGAAAAAGAGGATCAGAATGAGCGCTGTCTTGCATAGCTCGACAAACTCTGGAGAGAAGCGGTCTGAAGGTACCTAAGACTTAAGGAGTCAAAATGCTAGAGAAAATGGAGCCTCTGAAAGGTGAGCCTGATGTTGTGTCTTAAGCTTTCTGTCATTTTTTTTTTTTTCTTCAATTTTTGCTGGTCAAGAGACTAACAAACTAAGTGAAATGCAATAGCTAAGAAACTAAAAGATGAGCAAAGATTCTGCTTTCAGATAAAATGGGGCAGATTGCCTCTGATTAACATAACAATGAAAATTAGTAAGATTTCCAGAATGGCAGTATGGGGTGCTCAACAGACCCTCTGCCCAGTGAAATAAATGTTTAATGGGTGAAAATTACACATATGTAAAATTGGAGTCTCTGCAATTTGCCCTAAGAGCAGACAGAAAAAAGAGGAACATATAACCACAAAAACTGACTAAATCTCAGCAACAGCAGTAAGAGCCACGACATGCTCCCCTATGCCACCTGCCACCAGCTCATCATGGCAGAGCTCTCCTCTGGGAAGACAGAGCTAAGAACCCAGGGCTTGCTTGCCCCCAGGCTCCAGGTATAAGGCTGCATATGAGCTCCAGGAGGGCCAGGGCACCTACCTCTTTCATCACAGTCAGCTCTACATTGCAGAAACTATTCCAGGCAGTCATAGCTTAAAAGTGAAAGTGAAGTCACTCAGTCATGTCTGACTCTGCAACCCATGGACTGTAGCCCACCAAGCTCCTCCATCCATGGGATTTTCCAGGCAAGAATACTGGAGTGGGTTGCCATTTCCTTCTCCAGGGGGATCTTCCCGACCCAGGTATCAAACCCAGGTCTCCCACATTGCAGGCAGACGCTTTAACCTCTGAGCCACCAGGGAAGCCCTCCAGGGACAAAATTCAGATCCAAAATTACAAATAAACTGAATGTGAAAGGAATGAACCATGCACAAAGAAGCCATAAGAAATGAAGTGGTTGTACTGGTACTAAGATAGACATAAAGTCAGACTTCTCTGGTGGTCCAGTGGTTAAGCATCCACTTGCCAATGCAGGGGACACAGGTTCAATCCCTGGTTTGGGAAGATCCCATGTGCTGCAAGACAAATAAACCCATGTGCTACTGAGACAGGGGCTCTAGAGCCCCTGACCTGCAACTACTGAGCCCACACATCACAACTATTGAAGCCCATGTGCCTAGAGCCTGTGCTCTGCAATAAGAAAAGCCAGTGTAATGAGAAGCCCACACACCTCAAAGAAGAACAGCCTCCACTTGCTACAACTAGAGAAAGCACAGAGCAGCAACGAAGACCCAGTACAATCAAAAATAAAGAATAAATTAAAAATAAAGTTATAAAAAAATTAAAAGTTGCTTGACTGTAGATATAATAATAAAATGGAATTGTAGATATAATAATAAATAATAATAAAAGTGTAAGCTATACACCTATATTCACCTAACAACAATGACTCAAAATACATGAAGCAAAACTGATAGAACTGAAAGGAGAAATAGATAATTCAACAATAAGATGTAGATATTTCTGTACCCCATCTTCCATAATGAATAGCACAATCAGTGTTAGATCAACAAGGTACAGAAAATTTGAAAACACCAAACCAACAAGACTTAATCTATACCTAAGGGACAGTTGATACAACCATAGCAGAATTCACATTCTTCTCATGCACACATGAAACATACACCAAGAAAGACCAAATGCAAGCCCATTAAAAAGTGTTAATACATTTAAAATAAATGAAATGAAACAAGTGTGTTCTCTAAACACAACAGAGTGAACTCAGGAATGAATAACAGGGGAAAGGGGAAGATTGGAGAGCTCATCATCCCCATTTCTCCTTCTCCCATGAAAATCAGTGATTGGACAGCTGTCCATGAGCAAAAACAGCTCTGGGGGAGGCCCCAAGAATCCACTTAGGAAGTCTTAGCAACACAATGAAACTCAAGACACAGAGTTTTCCGATGAAGACATACAAATGGTCAACAGGTACAGTAAACAGTTCTCTATGCTACTAATCATCAAAAATACAATGAAATATCAACTCATATTTGTTAGAATGGCTGTCATCAAAAAAGATAGGAGGTATAGTGTTGATGAAATTGTGGAGAAAACAAAACCTTGTACACTATTGATACAAATGTAAATTGGTGCTGCCATTATGGAATATGCAGGTTCCTCAAAGAAATGAAAAATAAAACTAAATCCCATTTTTGGGTATATATTCCAAAAGAATCAAAATTAGGTATCTGTACTGCCATGTTCACTGCATTATAAATAATAGTCAAACTATGGAAAACCTTAAATGTCTGTCAACAGATGAATGGATGATATAGATGTAATATGTATTACAGAATGTTATGCAGTCACAAGGAAGAAGGAAATCCTGCCATTTGTGACAATTTGTATAAAAACTGAAGAGTATTATGCTAAGAGAAATGTCCCAGAAAAATAAACATTGCTTAATAGCACTTATGTGGATTCAAGACAGCTGAGATCAGAGAATTCATCAGGGATGGTTACCAGAGGCCTGAGGTGAGGGAAATGGAGAGATATTGATTAAAGGGTACAGACTTCCAGTTCTAAGATTAACAAGTGAACACACTACAGTGAACACCCAGCACAGCCAATTGACAGATATTTATACAATCATTATATACTTGCAAGTTTATAAGAGAGTAGATTGTAAACGTTTTCATCACAAAGAAAAATGGTAATTATGTGATGAAACGAAGGTATTAGGTAAGGCTAGGTGGTAATCTTAGCGCAGGAAGCTGCGACCAGCGCACTTAGCATGGCCGAGAGGATCTATCCCACGTCCGAGGTCAGGGGCAGAAGCCAGGAGGACTCCATGCCCGAGGGGCAGCAGCCAAGAGGAGTTACTCCACATCCGAGGTCAGGGGCAGCGGCCGAGAGTGCCAGGCTGCAATGGTGCAGGAACAGCCAAGAGGAGCTATCCCACTCCGAGGTCAGGGGTGGCATCCGAGAGGAGCTACCTCGTGTCCGAGGCCAGGGGCGACGGCCAGGAAGAGCAACCCCACGTCCAAGGAGTGGTGGCTGCGCGGGCGCAGGTGGGCCTAGAGGAGCTATCCCACGTTCAAGGTCAGGAGGGGTGGGAGTGAGGAGATACTCCTAGTCCGAGGTAAGGAGCAGCCGCTGTGCTTTGCTGGAGCAGATGTGAAGAGACACCCCACATCCAAGGTAAGAGAAACCCAAGTAAGATGGTAGGTGTTGCAAGAGGCTATCAGAGGGGAGACACACTGAAACCATACTCACAGAAAACTAGTCAATCTACTCACACAAGGACCACAGCCTTGTCTAACTCAATGAAACTAAGCCAAGCCTGTGGGGCCACCCAAGACGGGTGGGTCATGGTGGAGAGGTCTGACAGAATGTGGTCCACTGGAGAAGGGAATGGCAAACCACTTCAGTATTCTTGCCTTGAGAACCCCATTAACAGTATGAAAAGGCAAAATAATAGGATACTGAAAGAGGAACTCCCCAGGTCAGTAGGTGCCCAATACGCTACTGGAGATCAGTGGAGAAGTAACTCTAGAAAGAATGAAGGGATGGAGCCAAAGCAAAAACAATACCCAGTTGTGGGTGTGACTGGTGATAGAAGCAAGGTCCAATGCTGTAAAGAGCAATATTGCATAGGAACCTGGAATGTCAGGTCCATGAATCAAGGCAAATTGGAAGTGGTCAAACAAGAGATGGCAAGAGTGAACATTGACATTCTAGGAATTAGTGAACTAAAATGAACTGGAATGGGTGAATTTAACTCAGATGACCATTATCTCTACTACTGCGGGCAAGAATCCCTCAGAAGAAATGGAGTAGCCATCATGGTCAACAAAACAGTCCGAAATGCAGTACTTGGATGCAATCTCAAAAACGACAGAATGATCTCTGTTCATTTCCAAGGCAAACCATTCAATATCACAGTAATCCAGGTCTATGCCCCAAGCAGTAATGCTGAAAAAGCTGAAGTTCAATGGTTCTATGAAGACTTACAAGATCTTTTAGAACTAACACCCAAAAAAGATGTCCTTTTCATTATAGGGGACTGGAATGCAACAGTAGGAAGTCAAGAAACACCTGGAGTAACAGGCAAATTTGGCCTTGGAATATGGAATGAAGCAGGGCAAAGACTAATAGAGTTTTGCCAAGAAAATGCACTGGTCATAGCAAACAGCCTCTTCCAACAACACAAGAGAAGACTCTACACATGGACATCACCAGATGGTCAACACCGAAATCAGATTGATTATATTCTTTGCAGCCAAAGATGGAGAAGCTCTATACAGTCAACAAAAACAAGACCAGGAGCTGACTGCACTCAGATCATGAACTCCTTATTGCCAAATTCATACTGAAATTGAAGAAAGTAGGGAAAACCACTAGAACATTCGGGTATGACCTAAATGAAATCCCTTATTATTTTACAGTGGAAGTGAGAAATAGATATAAGGGCCTATATCTGATAGATAGAGTGCCTGATGAACTATGGAATGAGATTCATGACATTGTACAGGCGACAGAGATCAAGACCATCCCCATGGAAAAGAAATGCAAAAAAGCAAAATGGCTGTCTGGGGAGGCCGTACAAATAGCTGTGAAAAGAAGAGAAGTGAAAAGCAAAAGAAAAAAGGAAAGATATAAGCATCTGAATGCAGAGTTCCAAAGAATAGCAAGAAGAGATAAGAAAGCCTTCCTCAGCTCTAAATGCAAAGAAACAGAGAAAAACAACAGAATGGGAAAGACTAGAGATCTCTTCAAGAAAATTAGAGATTCCAAGGGAATATTTCATGCATAGATGGGCGCAATAAAGGATAGAAATGATATGGACCTAACTGAAACAGAAGATATTAAGAATAGGTGGCAAGAATACACAGAAGAACTGTACAAAAAAGATCTTCATGACCCAGATAATCATGATGGCGTGATCACTCATCTAGAGACAGACATCCTGAAATGTGAAGTCAGGTGGGCCTTAGAAAGCATCACTACGAACAAAGCTAGTGGAGGTGATGGAATTCCAGAGGAGCTATTTCAAATCCTGAAAGATGCTGCTGTGAAAGTACTGCACTCAATATGCCAGCAAACATGGAAAACTCAGCAGTGGCCACAGGTCTGGAAAAGGTCAGTTTTCATTCCAATCCCAAAGAAAGGCCATGCCAAAGAATGCTCAAACTACCGCACAATTGCACTCATCTCACATGCTAGTAAAGTAATGCTCAAAATTCTCCAAGCCAGGCTTCAGCAATATGTGAACCGTGAACTTCCAGATGTTCAAGCTGGTTTTAGAAAAGGCAGAAGAAGCAGAGATCAAATTGCCAACATCCGCTGGATCATGGAAAAAGCAAAAGAGTTCCAGAAAAACATCTATTTCTGCTTTATTGACTATGTCAAAGCCTTTGACTGTGTGGGTCACAATAAACTGTGGAAACTTCTGAAAGAGATGGGAATACCAAACCACCTGACCTGCCTCTTGAGAAACCTGTATGCAGGTCAGGAAGCAACAGTTAGAACTGGACATGGAACAACAGATTGGTTCTGAATAGGAAAAGGAGTACGTCAAGGCTGCATATTGTCACCCTGCTTATTTAACTTCTATGCAGAGTACATCATGAGAAATGCTGAGCTGGAAGAAGCACAAGCTGGAATCAAGGTTGCCGGGAGAAATATCAATAACCTCAGATATGCAGATGACACCACCCTTATGGCAGAAAGTGAACAGGAACTAAAAAGCCTCTCGATGAATGTGAAAGAGGAGAGTGAAAAAGTTGGCTTAATGCTCAACATTTAGAAAACGAAGATCATGGCATCTGGTCCCATCCCTTCATGGGAAATAGATGGGGAAACAGTGGAAATAGTGTCAGACTTTTGATTTTTGGGGGCTCCAAAATCACTGTGAATGGTGACTGCAGCCATGAAATTAAAAGATGCTTACTTACTCCTTGGAAGAAAAGTTATGACCAACCTAGATAGTATGTTGAAAAGCAGAGACATTACTTTTCCAACAAAGGTCCGTCTAGTCAAGGCTATGGTTTCTCCAGTGGTCATGTATGGATGTGAGAGTTGGACTGTGAAGAAGGCTGAGCGCTGAAGAATTGATGCTTTTGAACAGTGGTGTTGGAGAAGACTCTTGAGAGTCCCTTGGACTGCAAGGAGATCCAACCAGTCCATTCTGAAGGAGATCAGCCCTGGGATTTCTTTGGAAGGAATGATGCTACAGCTGAAACTCCAGTACTTTGGCCACCTCATGTGATTGGAAAAGACTCTGATGCTGAGAGGGAATGGGGGCAGGAGGAGAAGGGGACGACTAGGCTGGATGAGATGGCTGGATGGCATCACTGACTCGATGGACGTGAGTCTGAGTGAACTTCGGGAGTTGGTGATGGACAGGGAGGCCTGGCTTGCTGTGATTCATGGGATCGCAAAGAGTTGGACATTACTGAGTGGCTGGACTGGACTGAACTGAGGTGGTAATCATTTGCAATATATAAACATATCAAATCAACACACTCTTCTTAAATGTATACAAATGTTATTGCTAATTATATCTCAATGAAGTTGGAATTTTTAGAAACAAATAATGGAAGAATTTGGAAACTTTAAAAGTAGGTGGAAACTTACACACCTATAAATATTTGATGGGTCAAAATTTGTTTTGAAAAATATGTTAAACACAATGGATACCCAGTCTCCTTCTGAGTCTTATCAAATTACTTTTGATGTCCAAAGAAAAAAATTACAGCATTGTCTGATATTCTCCATGTATGCAGAGCAATATTTTAGACACTTACAAAAGTGCAACTAATTCTTTCTTTCCTGTATCACTCAATATTATAATTCTTTGTTCTGTTTCTCAAATTATTTCAACTTTCACAACTAGGAGATTTTTCACACTAACTTCCTTGTCTTTTTGACATGCTTCATTCATTCTTCTCTCATTAGAAATTCTTTATGTTTGACCAATGCAAGATGCTTCAGGCTTATCTTGTTTTTCTCCTGATTCACTTGTAGACTTTGCTGTTCCTTCAAGTGACTCTCAGTCCTTTCACTGGAGAATATTAATGAAAAAAAAAAAAAAAAAAAAAGATCTGAACATAAGGTAGGTCCATTGTTAGTGAAGTGATACTTCTTTTAATCCTTCTAAGAAAACAGAATTAGGCTGTTGTGTATGATCATTAACACACAAACTCATAGTTGTTTATTTTTATATCAAGTAATCAACATACCCTTTAAAACAGTTTAATTATATGCATTTAATATCAGTTCAGTTCAGTTGCTCAGTCCTGTCTGACTCATTGTGATCCCATGGAATGCAGCACACCAGGCTTCCTTGTCCATCACAAACCCAAATCTTGCTCAAACTCATGTCCATCGAGTTGGTGGTGCCATCCAACCATCTCATCCTCTGTCATCTGTCCCCTTCTCCTCCTGCCTTCAATCTTTCCCAGAATTAGGGTCTTTTCCAATGAGTCAGTTCTTTGCATCAGGTGGCCAAAGTATTGGAGATTTAGCTTCAGCATCAGTTCTTCCAATGAATGTTCCAGACTGAATTCCTTTAGGATTGACTGGATAGATCTCCTTGCAGTCCAAGAGACTCTGAAGAGTTTTCTCTGATGTTCAAAAGCATCAATTCTTTGGTGTTCAGCTTTCTTTATAGTCCAACTCTCACATCCATAGATGACTACTGGAAAAAACCATAGCTTTGACTAGACAGACCTTATTAGGCAAGGTAATGTCTCTGCTTTTTAATATGCTGTCTAGATTGGTCATAGCTTTTCTTGAAAAGAGCAAGCGACTTTTAATTCCATGGTTGCAGTCACCATTTGCAGTGATTTTGCAAGATGCTTCAGGCCTATCTTGTTTTTCTCCTGTTTCAGATGTAGATTTTGCTATTTCTTCAAGTGGCTCTTTCTTCAAAATTATCTTGCAGTGATTTTCAGTAGAAAATTGGATTAAAGATTTACTGAAAGTGAAAGTAGAGAGTGAAAAAGTTGGCTTAAAGCTCAACATTCTGAAAACGAAGATCATGGCATCTGGTCCCATCACTTCATGGGAAATAGATGGGGAAACAGTGGAAACAGTATCAGACTTTACTTTGGGGGGCTACAAAATCACTGCAGATGGTGATTGCAGCCATGAAATTCAAAGACGCTTACTCCTTGGAAGAAAAGCTTTGACCAACCTAGATAGCATTTTCAAAAGCAGGACGTTACTTTGCTGACTAAGGTCCATCTAGTCAAGGCTACGTCCAGTGGTCATGTATGGATGTGAGAGTTGGACTGTGAAGAAAGCTGAACACCAAAGAATTAATGCTTTTGAACTGTGGTGTTGGAGAAGATTCTTGAGAGTCCCTTGGACTGCAAGGAGATCCAACCAATCCATTCTGAAGGAGATCAGCCCTGGGATTTCTTTGGAACGAATGATCCTAAAGTTGAAACACCAGTACTTTGGCCACCTCATGTGAAGAGTTGACTCATTGGAAAAGACTCTGATGCTGGGAGGGATTGTGGGCAGGAGGAGAAGGGGATGACAGAGGATGAGATGGCTGGATGGCATCACTGACTCGATGGACGTGAGTCTGAGTGAACTCTGGGAGTTGGTGATGGACAGGGAGGCCTGGCGTGCTGCGATTCATGGGGTTGCAAAGAGTCAAACACGACTGAATGACTGAACTGAACTGAGCATGGCCCCACCCATTAGAACAATTCCCAGTTTTCCCCAGTCAGTCTCTCCCATCAGGAAGCTTCCATAAGCCTCTTATCTTTATTCATCAGAAGGTAGACAGAATGAAAGCCACAATCACAGAAAACTAATCAAACTGATCACATAAACAACAGCCTTATTTAACACAATGAAATTATCAGAGGTGCCTCATAGGCCCACCCAAGATGGACAGGTCATAGTGGAGATTTCTGACAAAATGTGGCCCACTGAAGAAGGAAATGTGGCCCACTGAAGAAGGGAATGTCAAACTACTTCAGTATTCTTGCTTTGAGAACTCCGTGAACAGTATGAAAAGGCAAAAAGATATGACACTGAAAGATGAACTCCCCAGGTCGGTGAGTGCCCAATATGCTACTGGAAAAGAGTAGAGAAATAAGTCCAGAAAGAATGAAGAGATAGACCCAAAGTGAAAACAATACCCAGTTGTGGATGTGACTGGTAATGGAAGTAAAGTCTGATGCTGTAAAGAAAAATATTGCATAGGAACCTGGAATGTTAGGTCCATGAATGAAGGTAAATTGGAAGTGGTCAAATAGGAGATGGCAAGAGTGAACACCAACATTTTAGGAATCAGTGAACTAAGATGGACTGGAATGGGCAAATGTAAATCAGATGACCATTATATCTACTATTGTGGGCAAGAATTCGTTAGAGGAAATGGAGTAGCACTCGTAGTCAACAAAAGAGTCTAAAATGCAGTACTTGGTTGCATTGATTTCTGCTCATTTCCATTTAATATATTTAATATAGTAATTAGTCATATAATTATTATAATTACTCCATTTAATATATTTGGAGTAATTATAAGAAACCTCTGTGTGTGTGTGTGTGTGAGAGAGAGAGAGAGAGGGAGAGACAGACAAGAAGAGAGAGAGAGAAGGGGAGAGAAACTATTCTGAAAATCCTCATTTTATTTTGAAATATTATCTTGTAACATATCCCTTCGATATAAAATACTGCTGTTAGTATTTCTTATAGCACAGTTTGACTAAAGAGTTTTTCCAGTATTTGCCTGTCTGTACTATTTTTATTTAGGTTTTATTCTTGAATATTTTCACTGCTTTCAGTTTTCTAGATTTTTTAATTTTTTCTTACTACTTTAAACACATTTTCCCTTTGCTTTTCAATATTCTTTTTTTTTTTTTTTTTAATGAGAACTCAGGGCTCTTTTTATTGCTGTGTTCCTGTATACAATTTATAATTTTATTTAGTTGTTTTAGGAATTTTTTCTTTACATTGGTTTCCAGTTGTTTGATGAGGATGTGCCTACGGGTGTGTATGTGTGTGCACGTGTTTTGTAATTATTATTCTCATGGTCCTCTGAGCCCCTTGGATTGGTTTTGGTTGTTAAGGTGGAGAAATTGTTGGGACATCATGTCTTCAAAGCTTTACTCTGTTCCATCTTTTCTCTCTTTCTGGCACTTCAATTACATATGTTTATATTATCTCAAGATCTTGGAAACTTTTAAATGTATTTTTCCACTCATTTTCATTTTGTGTTATGGGGATAATTTCTTTTCATTGCTTTTCAGTTGTATCAATTCTTTCCTCTATTTCACTCAATCAGTAAACCAAAATATACTTCATCACTGATAACTTGTTTTTCAATATCAGTATTTTAATTTGACATTTTATTCATCTTATTGCTAAACTTCTTTATCTATGCATGTTTACTGTTTATGTTTTGCAATATATCATTAAATATATTTATATTATTTTTTAATTACTCTGCCTGATAATTTCAAACTCTGTTCCACTCTTGTCCAGGTTCCACTGATTCTTTTTCTCTTGATACTTTGTTTTATTTTATAATTTTTTCATAGATTTTCTAAAATTTTGTTTGAGCTTAAGGTTTTATAATAGGATGATGTAGACTAAAGTAAGCAACTTTAATGTATTACATATAGTAACACTCATATTCAGAAAATGTCATACTTTGCCTTTTGTTGGGTCACTGGCATTGTGATGAAGTCAGTTTAATTGGAACTGAGCTGGTCTGGGAGGTGTAATTTGGGAGCCAATGTTTCCTCAAGTGGAGTTATGATTTGACTTGTAGATGTCTTGCCTGACCTTCAACCTCAGCAGCACCTGCACCTCACCTCAGGGCCATCCCTTCCAGGCATCTACCTGCCTGAGGGAACTGTGCCACTGCTTGATACCCTACGTGGGATGAAGATACCTGTGTGGTTTCTCTCTTTGCTCCTTCTACCACTTGGCTTCAGCAAACACTCTGTGTTTAAACTTTAGTAGGTAGACTCTGTAAAATGCAATATTCCATAAGAACCTCTGAGGTTAGGTCCATAAATCAAGGCAAATTGAAATTGGCCAAACAGGAGATGGCAAGAGTGAACATTGACATTTTAGGAATCAGCGAACTAAAATAGACTGGAATGGGTGAATTTTAATTCAGATGAACATTACATCTACTACTATGGGCAGGAATGCCTTAGAAGAAATGGAGTAGCCATCATAGTCAACAAAATAATCTGAAATGCAGTACTTAGCTGCAATCTCAAAAATGACAGAAGGATCTCTGTTCATTTCCAAGGCAAATCATCCATTATTACGGTAATCAAAGTCTATGCCCCGACCAGTAATGCTGAAATATCTGAAGTTGAATGGTTCTATGAAGACCTACAAAACCTTTTAGAAGTCTAGGTAAAAAGTGGAAATTACATGGAGATTCCTGTTGTCCCTGCCTCTCTGGAATTCTATACTTTTGTGCCAGACCACCCTCAGGCTTTACACATCTGAACTTCACTGGTGTTCTTACCCCTATGGCTGCTTAGGGAAGAATGCCAGTGGCTGTGGGTCCTTCTTCCCCTAACAGACTTGTCACTTCTCAGATTTTAGTTAATTAGATCCCTTACCAACTAAGCTCTGAGGCGGTTTTGTTCCTATTGTTGTCATGCAAGAGAGTTATTTTGTGACTGTATCTTAAGAAAAAGCAGACGTTTTATTTTAAAATGTCAATAATTAAAGTACCTCAGAGACTATAAAACTTGGAACTGTTTTAATTATGAAAAGATTCAGATGTCAAATTAAAATGAAACATAATTCACTGCAAATTTTGAAATTAAAAAAGAAAATTACTTCAGATTTCCTCTACAATGTACCTAAAGACAGTGCTTGAAGACCACTGACCTAAAGTACTTTGTACTAACTGCTATGCCCAATGGTAAAAGAAAAATGGCTGATTGTAGAATCCAAGTAGGCATAATACCAAGACCGTTGTATTGCTGTTCTGTCACTAAGGTGTGTCTGACTCTGGGACCCCATGGACTGCAGAAAACCAGACTTCCTTGTCCTCCACTGTCTCCCAGAGTTTGCTCAAATTCACGTTCATTGGGTCAGTGATGCCATTCCAGCCATCTCATGCTCTGCCACCCTCTTCTCCTTTTGCCTTCAATCTTTCCCAGCATCAGGGTATTTTCCAATTAGTTGCCTCTTTGCATCAGGTGGCCAAAATATTGGAGCTTCAGCATCAGTCCTAGTCAACATTCAGGACTGACTTCCTTTAGAAATAACTGGCCATGTGAAACTAATAGGACATAGCAGATACCATGGAAAAGCAAAGTTGAAAAATATTGACTATGGTCAGTTGCGTAAATGAGGACTGTAGCAGTAATTATTTGTTCTCTCCATCCCACCTTATATAGGTTGTGTGTAGTGGTTATTAGCTGATCTTTGATTACAATAATAATAATTATTATTGTTCAGTTGCTCAGTCGCGCCTGATTCTTTTGCAACCTCATGGACAGTAGCTCACCATGCTCCTCTGTCCATGGGTTTTCCTAGGCAAGAATACTGGAGTGAGCTGCCATTTTCTTCTCCAAGAATCTGATACAGGGATTGAACCCTCTTATCTGGGTCTTCTGCATTGGCAGGCAAACTCTACTACTGAGCCACAGGGGAATCCCTTGGCTAGATGAAGTAATTAAAGGGACATTTATTTGCCCCTTGGGAAAATGTTTAATGCATGCGTGTGTAGGGGTGGTGGTGGTGGTGGTGGTGTACACATTAAGTGCAGTACATTAGGTGGGAACATTTGTTGCTTATTAGTGGAATTTTACATATATATGGAGAGCTCTATAGATCTCTAGTAGGAAATCAGTGTAGGACATGACATTATTTTTCAGTATCCATTCTATCCTAGTGCACCTTCCTTAACTTAGAGACTGAAAAGCTCAAAACTATCATTTTCCTACTTTCTTGTGTTTGCCTCTGGAGAGGTGACACATTCCAGATTAAGAAGCCTTTGTTGGATATCCAGAAAGAATCTTTAAGAGCATCATGGATGGTGATTGCTTCTTCTGGCAAGCAAGGCAGCATTTTGGTGGCCAGTTTCTAGGTCAGCATCATGCAACAGCTGAGGCTGTGATCCCTGGATCATAGCAATGACCAGTTGTTCTTTTTATGTAAAAGGAATTAAGACTTTATTTTGGATGAGCAGTTTTACATTAACAACAATATTTACAGGAAGGTTCAGGAATTTCTCTTATACACCCCTGTTCCTACACATGCATGTCTTCCCTTACTGTGAATATCACTCACAAGGATTGTATGTTCTTAGCAAGCATGACCCTAAATTGACACATCATAATCACCCTAAGTCCATAGGCTGTCTTAGGACTTCCACTCTTAATGTTGTACATTTTATAGGTTTAGACAAAACTGTAATGACATATAATTTTGGCATGCTGCAGTCCCTGGGGTCACAGAGTTGAACACAACTGGGCGACTGAACAACAGCATAATGACATAACAGTTCAGTTCAGTTCAGCTCAGTTGCTCAGTCATGTCCGACTCTTTGAGACCCCATGAACCACAGCACACCAGGCCTCCCTGTCTTTCACCAACTGCCAGAGTCTACCCAAACCCATGTCCATTGAGTTGGTGATGCCATCCAACTATCTCGTCCTCTGTCATCCCCTTCGCCTCCTGCCCTCAATCTTTCCCAGCATCAGAGTCTTTTCAAATGAATTAGCTCTTCGCATCAGGTGGCCAAAGTATTGGAGTTTCAGCTTCAACATCAGTCCTTCCAATGAATATTCAGGACTGATCTCCTTTAGGATGGACTGGTTGGATCCCCTTGCAATCCAAGGGACTCTCAACAGTCTTTTCCAACACCACAGTTCAAAAGCATCAGTTCTTCAGTGCTCAGCTTTCTTTATAGTCCAACTCTCACATCTATACATGACCACTGGAAAAACCATAGCCTTGACTAAATGGACCTTTGTTGACAAAGTAATATCTCTGCTTTCAAATATGCTGTCTAGGTTTGTTATAACTTTCCTTCCAAGGGATAAGCATCTTTTAATTTTATGGCTGCAATCACCATCCGCAGTGATTTTGGAGCCCAAAAATATAAAATCAGCCACTGTTTCCACTGTTACCCATCTATTAGCCATAAAGTGATGGGACCGGATGCCATGATCTAAGTTTTCTGAATGTTGAGCTTTAAGCCAAAGGTTTCACTCTCCTCTTTCACTTTCATCAAGAGGCTCTTGAAAGTTCTTCTTCACTTTCTGCCATAAAGGTGGTGTCATCTGCATATCTGAGGTTATTGATATTTCTCCTGGCAATCTTGATTCCAGCTTGTGCTTCCTCCAGCCTAGCTTTTCTCACGATGCACTCTGAATATAAATTAAATGAGCAGGGTGACAATATACAGCCTTAATGTACTCCTTTTCCTATTTGGAACCTGTCTGTTGTTCCATGTCCAGTTCTAACTGTTGCTTCCTGACCTGCATACAGGTTTCTCAAGAGGCAGGTCAGGTGGTCTGGTATTCCCATCTCTTTCAAAATTTTCCACATTTCATTGTGATCCATACAGTCAAAGGCTTTGGCATAGTCAATAACGTAGAAATAGATGTTTTTCTGGAACTCTCTTCCTTTTTCGATGATCCGCAGATGGTAATTTGATCTCTTGTTCTCTGCCTTTTCTAAAACCAGTTTGAATATCTAGAAGTTCATGGTTCATGTATTGCTGAAGCCTGGCTTGAAGAATTTTGAGCATTACTGTACTAACATGTAAGATGAATGTAATTGTGCAGTAGTTTGAGCATTCTTTGGCACTGCCTTTCTTTGGGACTGGAATGAAAAACTAACCTTTCCCAGTCCTGGGGCCACTGCTGAGTTTTCCACATTTGCTGGCATATTGAGTGCAGCATTTTCACAGCATCATCTTTCAGGATTTGAAAGAGCTCCACTGGAATTCCATCACCTCCACTAGCTTTGTTTATAATGATGCTTTCCAACACTCACTTGACCTCACATTCCAGGATGTCTGGATCTAGGTGAGTGTGAGTGATCACACCATCGTGATTATCTGTGTCGTGATGATCTTTTTTGTACAGTTCTTCTGTGTATTCTTGCCACCTCCTCTTAATATCTTCTGCTTCTCTTAGGTCCCTACCATTTCTGTCCTTTATTGAGTCCATCTTTGCATTAAATGTTCCCTTGGTATCTCTAATTTTCTTGAAGAGATCTCTAGTCTTTTCCATTCTATTGTTTTCCTCTATTTCTTTGCACTGATCGCTGAGGAAGGCTTTCTTATATTTTCTTGCTATTCTTTGGAACTCTGCATGCAAACGGGTATATCTTTCCTTTTCTCCTATCATTATATCATACAGAGTATTTTCAAGGTCTTAAAAGTCCTCTGTGGGCTTCGCAGGTGGCACATTTGTAAAGAATCCAGCTGCCAATGCAGGAACCACAGGCTCAGTCCCTGGGGAAGATCCCTGGAATAGGAAAAAGCAACCCACAGCAGTATTCTTGCCTGGCAAATTCCATGGGCAGAGGAGCCTCGAAGGCTATAGTCCATGGAGTCACAGAGTCAGACACAACTGAAGCTATTGAACACATCCTGTGTTCTCTGCCTGTTCATCTCCTCTGACCCCTGACAGACATTGATCTTTTTATTGTTTCTGTAGTTCTGTGACCATTTGTGTCTGAACTCATTAATTTCAGTGATGAATCTTGATTCTCACTCCTCAGGCCATCTGCTGATTTTATAAGTCATTTACTTCCTTGCATTAACTCCATTTCCACTCTTTACACCTGGAGTGTTTCTGTTCCTACCACTTATTTATACTGATACACCAGAGAAGAGCTCAGAGAATAGAAATAATTAGAGAAAAAATAAATGAATGTTTAAGTATACAACTATTGGACCTCCAAATTTAGTAAATTCCTTCCCATCTAAAATCTGATGTAGTATAAGAAGAAACAACACAAGAAACCTATGTCAGGAAAATGAACAGCATTTCATTTCATGACTGCATTAGCATGAATGTTGTTGCTGTTCAGTTGCTAAGTTGTATCCAACTCTTTGTGACCCAATGATGTCCTTCACTATCTCCTGGAGTTTATTCAAACTCATGTCCATTGAGTAGGTGATGCCATCCAACCATCTCCTCCCCTTTTTTCCTTTTGCCCTCAATCTGTCCCAGAATCAGGGTATTTTCCAAATGATTCAACTCTTCACATCAGGTGGCCAAAATTTTGGAACTTCAGCTTCAGCATCAGTCCTTTCAATGAATATTCAGGGTTTATTTCCTTTAGGACTGACTGATTTCATCTCTTTGCAGTCCAAGCATGAATGTTTCTCCTTTGAATGAACTGCTTTCACAAATACTGGAAATAATCAAAAATTATTACTATATACTACATTCAGACACAAGAAAGTACATAAATATATTTTTTAAAAGTTAATTTCTATAATAAAGCATCCCCATATTTCCTGTGGCAAAATACTATGATTATAAACCCTAGCTACCTTATTATATCACATGTGAGTGCCGTCAGGAAGCATTTTACATGAATGTGAAAATCATTCTATTTCAATATGGCAATGTACCTTCTCAACTCTTGCAGTTATAATGCTCTAGCCCAAGAAAAAATCCTAAGTATAAGATCACCATTATGCATTTCAATATTATTCCATTTTATTTAATTTCATAAAAGTGGAATTTATTCTTTAATACTCCAAATACAGTTTGGTTAAAGGAAGACACAGAATGATCTTTCTAAATTATGGAATCATTATTTTGAAGTTGAAATTCTGGGTTAATAACTAAGATTGTTATTCTCTAGAGAATGAATATAAAAAGTATGAAAAATTATATAAGCAAAACTTGTCACATATTAAAGTGGGGGAAAGTATAATTTTAAGTTGTTTTTTTTTTTTTTTTTTTGCGTGTGAAATTTGTACCTAAATTTCTCATATGAAGTTTAGGTACAATCATAATCTGTCCTCTATTAATTTCTTGATGGTAACCAACATTGACTCTATTCCTATATTGTTCACAACATACAGTATGGATGTTACATTGCATTGATCCTCTATAGTAGTATAATAGTTTCAACAAGTTAGTATAAAAGTATTATAGTTCCAACAAATTAATAAGACTTTGCCAGAAATATTTAAATAGGATACAAATTCTGTGAAGGCAGATAAAGTACACTTTACTTGCTCATGTTCTTTTCTGGACTAAAATGGCTTTTCTACACGAAGCAACATGTACCCGGAACTCTCAGTATTATTCACTACAAAGAAAGTAGTGAATAATGCTCCATATCTCAGAATTCTTGTGTATAAAATGAGAATTATCAAATACTTAACTAAGTAGGAGCCAAGATTTGGTAAGTTCTAAGTTAGAGGTCAAGGTTTTGCTGTTGTTTAATCATTCAGTTGTGTTCAACTCTTTGCAACATCATGGATTGTAGCCCACCAAGCTCCTCTGACCATGGGATTCTCCAAGCAAGAATACTGGAGTGGGGTGTCATTTCTTTCTCCAGAGGACCTTCTGATGCAGGGATCAAATCTGCATCTCCTACATTGACTAGTGGGTTCTTTACCACTGAGCCACCAGGAAAGCCCAATAGTCAAATTTGTCTGTATTAAAACCTAAAGGTTATCAATTTTTAATTTGGAGTATTCTCACAAAGCATAGCTTATAAGGTGTATTTTAAAATTAGAAATATTGGGGGAAAACTAAAAAGCATATTTTCATTTTAGGGACTATATTGCTTAAATAACAGTAACAGAATGTGTATATATGTACGTAATAGAAATTGTCATAAAATTCAAAATTAATTTTATCAAGTTTTTCAGCCATAAGCTGATGCTTCTATTTTTGCCCATACCGATGTTTATCAGTCAGCTCAGTTCAGTCGCTCAGTCATGTCCGACTCTTTATGACCCCATGAATTGCAGCACACCAGGCCACCCTGTGCATCACCAACTCCCGGAGTTCACTCAGACTCATGTCCATCAAGTCAGTGATGCCATCCAGCCATCTCATCCTCTGTCATCCCCTTCTCCTCCTGCCTCCAATCCCTCCCAGCATCAAAGTCTTTTCCAATAAGTCAACTCTTCGCATGAGATGGCCAAAGTAATGGAGTTTCAGCTTTAGCATCATTCCTTCCAAAGAAATCCCAGGGTTGATCTCCTTCAGAATGGACTGGTTGGATCTCCTTGCAGTCCAAGGGACTCTCAAGAGTCTTCTCCAACACCACAGTTCAAAAGCATCAATTCTTTGGTGCTCAGCTTTCTTCACAGTCCAACTCTCACATCCATACATGACCGCAGGAAAAACCATAGCCTTGACTAGATGGACCTTAATCAGCAAAGTAATGTCTCTGCTTTTGCATATGCTATCTAGGTTGGTCAAAACTTTTCTTCCAAGGAGTAAGTGTCTTTTAATTTCATGGTTGCAGTCACCATCTGCAGTGATTTTGGAGCCCCAAAAAATGAAGTCAGCCACTGTTTCCACTGTTTCCCCATCTATTTCCCATGAAGTGATTGGACTGGATGCCATGATCTTCATTTTCTGAATGTGGAGCTTTAAGCCAACTTTTTCACTGTCCTCTTTCACTTTCATCAAGAGGCTTTTTAGTTCCTCTTCACTTTCTGCCATAAGGGTGGTATCATCTGTATATCTGAGATTATTAAATAACAATAAAATAGAAACGTTTTGAAAAATCTCACTAGATGTATCAAGCATCAGATAATAGTTGAATCTGTAGTTAGTAGTAAACCAATAAATTGGAATACATTGTAAAACTTTTTTTACTATAAATAAAAAAATGGAAGTTAAGAGACATGATGCTCCAAGAAGTTCCAGAAGGAAAAAATCAAGAGGAAAGGAGATAGGCAATACTAAAGAACATACTGTCAAAGAATTATCTCAATTTTAAGGAAGTGGTGAGGTAGCGATAGGAGGCATGCATGTATGCTAAGTCACTTCAGTCATGTCTGACTCTTTTCAACCTTATGGACTGTAGCCTTCTGGGCTCCTCTGTCCATGAGATTATCCAGGCAAGAATTCTGGGGTGGGTTGCTGTGTCCTTCTCCAGGGGATTTTCCTGACCCAGGGATTGAACCTGCATCTCCTGTGGCTTCCGAAATGCAGACAGATTCTTCACTTGAGCTCCCAGGGAAGCCCCAGCAATAGGATCTTAGCATCTAAATCTGGACTGCAGTCTCTCCTTGAGTCACCAATTAAAAACAGACACCAAAGCTGACTCTGAAGGATTCATGTTCATTTACCTTTTCCAATGTAATGTGAAGTTGTAGGATTCTGTTTCCTAGTTGTGTGTTAGGAATAAATATTAGATTTTTTCTCTCATCTCCTACTTGATCATTTTTAAAGTTTTTATTTTCAACTGAAGTATACCAGGTGGCACTAGTGGTAAAGAACACCCCTTGCCAATGCAGGCACTGCAAGAAAAACAGGTTCTGTCTTTGGGCTGGGAAGATCCCTTGCAGTAGGAAATGGCAACCCATTCCAATATTCTTGCCTGAAAAATTCCATGGACTGAGGAGTCTGACAGGCTACAGTCCATGGAGTGGCAGAGAGTCAGAAATTACAGAGTAAGCACACACACACACACACACACACACACACACACACACACACACACACAGAGATGATGTACAGTGCTTCAGGTATACAGCAAAGTAATTCATAAATCCATATATGTATGTACATATATATATTCTTTTTCAGATTCTTTTCCATTATGTATGCATGTTAAGTCACTTCAGTCACGTCTGACTCTCTTCAGCCTCATGGACTGCAGGCCACCAGGCTCCCTAGACCATGGAATTCTCCAGGCAAGAACACTGGGGTGGATAGCCGTTTCCCTCTTCATCTTTTCCATTATAAGTTCTTACAAGATATTGAATATAGTTCCTGTCCTATACATCAGGTGCTTGCTGTTTATTTTCTATATAGTAGTCTGCATCTGTTAATACCAAATGTATCGTTCCCCTGAACTTGATCTGGGCTTATGTTTTGTTTTGTAATTTGAAGATACATTAAGAAATTCAGAATAAAAGAGAACAGGAATCCTTAAAGAAATTGCTCACTGTACGGACCAAGGCAGGGAAAATATTTAATACTAGATGAGCCTGGGGAAATCAGTAGTGTCACAAGGTAAAAAAAAAAAGTGCTTAAAATGAGGAAAGAAAGGCATGAAAAAGGGACCAAACTGAAAAAAACTTCTAATGAGCAAAGATAGAAGAATGTGAGCAACAAAACCCAGTACAAAATTATCTGCTTATAAAACAAAGCAGAAAAATAAATAAACAAATAACTGGTAGGGAAGATGTAGGCCCCTTTAGTTTTTGTTGTCTGGAATATGTGATGGTCCCTGGTGGCTCAGCTGGTAAAGAATTTGCCTCGCCTACAATGCAGGAGACCTAGTTTTGATCCCTGGGTCAGGAAGATCCCTATGGGGAAGGGAATGGCAACTCACTCCAGTATCCTTGTCTGAAAAATTCCATGGATAGAAGAGCCTGGTGAGCTACAGTTCATGGGGTCACAAAGAGTCACACACGACTGAGATACTAACACTTTCACTTTCTTTCAATCTTTGTTGCCTGGAATATGTGATGCTACAGGGCAAAAAGAACTTTACAGATACAATTAAGTTTATAAAACTTAAAATAAGGAGATCATCCTCAATTCTCCAGATGGGCCCAATCTATTCAACTGAGTCTGTGAAAACAAAGAGATTTCTCTCCAGCTGGGTGCCGAGAGATTCAGTAGAAAGGAAGGAGGCAGGGGAGAGATTCAAATCGTGAGAGGCCTACCCATCACTGCTGGATTAGCAAGGGACTATGAGTCAGGGGACACTGGTGGTCTCTGGAAGCAGAGAATGATGCCTTGCTCACATCCAGCAAGTAAACTTCAGGCTTACAGCCACAGGCAGCTGAACCCCACCAAAAACCTGAGTGAACTTGGAAGAGACTCTAGAAAATATATCAGCCCTGTACACAACTGTTTTTTATCTTGTGGGTTTCAGAGCAGAGGAACCAGATGAGCTACACAATGCCCTGACTTTTGACACATGGAAACTAGGAAATAATAAATGGACACTGTTGTAAGCTGCTAAATGAGTGCAGTATCTTTAAAGCATCAACAGAAAACAAATACAATAACCATGAATCCATTTGATTTAAATAGAGGGATAGAGGACAAATCTTTCTTGGAAAACAGTTTAAAATAACAAATGCAGAAGAAATGTATGAACTATAAAATCATTGTAAGAATACCACAATAATTGTTATAGGCAAGACCAATGATGAATGATAAAATTTGTGAACAAATAAATAATGAGAAACTGTATCTGCATAGCCTCAAAGTATGTCTTGCAACAGCATATTAATTTATGTGGTGACTTGTAACAGATCTACGTATTAGTTAATTATTCTCTCACCAGGATGTAGAGCTTAACTCCCCTTCATTTTCAGTATGGATACTTAAATATATTTCCTTTTTTTTTTATGTAAAATAATATGTGATGCAATATAAGTAAATAAACATAAAAATAGTTTCAATGAGTCTGGACAGAACATTAAAGAAGGACCTAGACAATAGAAATACAAATAAAAAACCCAACAGGATGCAGTTTGTCATTTGGTAAAATATGGGCCAGTAATTCCTCCCAGAATTTAGAATAACTGAATCACTAACTAAAGAGATCAAAAATATATCAAAGGCATCTGAAATCACATATACTTAAAGTTACTTTCGTAAGCAACTGAAAACTTATTGCACAGCTTGAATAATGTTAAATTCATACCAGAGAAAACCAAGCCATGATAAATTAACTTGGGATGGGCAACAAGTGAAATTGAGCATAAAGTCTAGGTTAAGGTAAGGGTAGATGAAATATAAATGTATTAAAATAACAAGTGTATATGGCAGAGACTTGAGTAAGAAACAACAAAGCATGTGTGCAAAGCTGGTTATAAATACAGAGTAACTAATATCAATAATGTATGAGCAACAAAGATGAAATATTGAAATAAATGAATCAGAGGTTCAGCAGCCCATTAATATGTCTTGGCTCTGGTAGATATGCCTCCACCTGAGGAGTCAGCCAGTAACTTGCAGTGTGATTAATCTCTCAGGTGATGTTTCAGTAGACCCTGAACATGAGTGATGACAAGAAAAAATAAACATAACAGACAAGTTTGGTCTTGGAGTACAAAATGAAACAAGGCAAAGGCTAACAGTTTTGCCAAGAGAACACACTGGTCATAGAAAACATCCTCTTCTAATAACACAACAGATGACTCTAAACATGGATATCTCCAGATGGTCAATACTGAAACCAGGTTGATTATATTCTTTGCAGCCAAAGATGAAGAAGCTCTATACAGTCAGCAAAAAACAAAACCAGGAGTTGACTGTGGCTCAGATCATGAACTCCTTATTGCCAAATTCAGCTTTAATGAAGAAAGTAAGGAAAAACACTAGACCATTCAGGTATGACCTAAATAAAATCCCTTATGATTATACAGTAGAAGTGACAAATAGATTCAAGGGATTAGATTTGATAGACAGAGAACCTGAAGAACAATGGATGGAGGTTTGTGACATTATATAGGAAGCAATGATCAAAACCATCCCCAAGAAAAAGAAATGTAAAAAAGCAAAATGGTTGTCTGAGGAGTCCTTACAAATAGCTGAGAAAAGAAGAGAAGCTAAGGGAAAGGAAAAAAGGAAAGATATACCCATCTGAATGCAGCGTTCCAAAAAATAGCAAAGAGAGATAAGAAAGCCTTTCTCAATGATCAATGCAAAGAAATAGAGGAAAACAATAGAATAGGAAAGACTAGAGATCTCTTCAAGAAAATTAGAGACAAAAGGAACATTTCATACAAAATGGATACAATAAAGCACAAAAAAGAGTATCAGCCTAAGAGAAGCAGAAGATATTAAGAAGAGGTGGCAAGAATACACAGAAAAACAATACAAAAAAGATCATAATGACCCAGATAACCACGATAGTGTGATCACTCACCTAGAGCCAGACATCCTGGAAAGTGAACTCAAGTGGGTCTTAGGAAGTATCACTATGAATAAAGCTAGTGGAGCTGATGAAATTCCAACTGAGCTATGGCAAATGCTAACAGATGATGTTATTAATATGCTACACTAGATATGCCAGCGAATTTGGAAAACTCAGCAGTGGCCAGAGGACTGGAAAAGATCACTTTTCACTCCAATCCCAAAAAAAGGAAATGCTAAAGAATGTTCAAACTACCACACAATTACACTCATTTCACATGCTAGCAAAGTAATGCTCAAAATTCTTGAAACAAGACTTCAATAGTATGCAAACTCAGAATTTCCAGATGTTCAAGCTGGACTCACAAAAGGCAGAGGTGCCAGAGATCAAATTGCCAATATCCGCTGGATAATAGGAAAAGCAAGAAAATTACAGAAAAACCCTACTTCTTTGTTGACTATGCTAAAGCCTTTGACTGTGTGGATCACTACAAACTGTGGAAAATCCTTAAAGAAATGGGAATACCAGACCAGCTTACCTGACTCCTGAGAAATCTGTATGCAGGTCAAGAAGGAACAGTTAGAACTGGACATGGAACAACAGACTTGTTCCAAATTGGGAAAGGAGTAGGTCAAGGAGGTATGTTAACACCTTGCTTATTAATTTTCTATGCAGAGTACACGATGAGAAACTCTGGGCTGGAGGACACACAAGCTGGAATAAAGATTGCCAGGAGAAATATCAATAACCTCAGATATGCAGATGACACCACCATTATGGCTGAAAATGAAAAAGAAATGAAGGGCCTCTTGATGAAAGTGATAAAGTAGAGTGAAATGGCTGACTAAAAACTCAATATTCAGCAAACTAAGATCATGGCATCTGGTCCCACCACTTCATGGTAGATAGATGGGGAAACAATGGAAACAGTGACAGACTTTATTTTCTGGGGCTCCAAAATTACTGCAGATGGTGACTGCTGTAGGAGATTTCTGGAGATTACGAGTGAAATGACATAGAACAAGACATAAGACATACAAGAGACAGACACACTCTGGCCAGAGGAAAAATAATAACTGCGCAAGCAAGCAGGCTCACGGTTTATTTTTATGTAGCCCCCCGCCCCCCCCCCCCGCCCCCCGGGGAGAATTCCAGACTGTACGACCAAACTTGTTCAGTACAGCACATGTGCATAAATGTTGTCGTACAGCAAAACAGAGTGAAATTCCAGCCTACTGCAGAGTCTGTCCAGAGCGTACGACCAAACTTGTTCAGTACAGCACATGTGCATAAATGTTGTCGTACAGCAAAACAGAGTGAAATTCCAGCCTACTGCAGAGTCTGTCCAGAGCCCTTATCACAAGAAGGAAATGTTCCCTTATTTGCAAGGGACCATTAATCTCAAGGCTGTGTCCATCTTCTTGGCAGAACATCTTGTTTGCAAGCAGTACATCTCCACTTTTTCCTTATTGTGGCTGCATGAAATTAAAGAAAAGCTATTTCAAACCTAGACTGCACATTAAAAAGCAGAGACATTACTTTGTCAACAAATGTCCATATAGTCAAAGGTCCATATAGACAATGTTTTCTCCATTTGTCCTGTACAGACATGAGAGCTGGACCATAAAGAAGGCTGAACACCAAAGGATTGATGCTTTTGAACTGTGGTGTTGGAGAAGACTTGAGAGTCCCATGGACTACAAGGAGATCAAGCCAGTCAATCCTACAGGAAATCAGTCTTGAATATTCATTGGAAGGACTGATGCTGAAGCTGAAGCTCCAATACTTTGGCTACCTGATGGAAAGAGTTGACTCATTAGGAAATACCCTGATGCTGGGAAAGATTGAAGGCATGAGGAGAAGGGGGCAACAGAGGATGAGATGGTTGGATGGTAACACTGAGTCAATGGACATGAGTTAAGCAAGCACAGGGAGATGGTGAAGGACTGAGAAGCCTGGTGTGTTGCAATCCATGAGGTCACAGAGTCGAACACAGCTGAGTGACTGAGTCCATGAGGTTGCAAACATTCGGGCACAACTGAGCGACTGAACAACAAAAAAATTGCATGATGGAGAGTGAAATAAACTTGTTAACCACAAGATCGTAATAATGGGATAGAAATTAAATAATGTGAAGAAATTAGTTTCAACCATTGAAATAGGTTGGTTTAATCATTAAAGAAGAATTAAAGCTAAATAATCATTTTATGCCAACCTTCCATAAAATCCTGCAAAAGTTAAATGAAAAAATATAGAAACTATGCTTATGGAAACCTTTTTCTTAAAATGAGTTGTCAAATAGAAAATATCATTATTATAATAAGATGTCTTTATTAATAATTTATTGTACTGAGAGCTTACGCTATTATTCAGAAACCTAAATCCCATTTCAGTGGAAGAACAGATTCTCAAGAGTGTACTGGGGATTTTTGTAGGCAACTAACTAGATTCATGGCCACTTAACCACCTCTGTAAGTCAACTGGAACATAAGCTATTTACTATTTGCTGTGCAAGTACCTTTGAGGAAAGTTAAGATAACAAGTATTTATTCCAGGCCCAATTCATAGACTGTATGACAGTGAACTCAGAGTCAGTCCTTGGTGGAGAATATCAGACTAAGAAAGTAATGAAGTGAAGGCTCAAGAATGTCTTACGTATTCATTGCCCCTTTACAGATTACAGTTAAGGTTGACTAAAACGGAAAAAAACCTAAGTGTTTTGAGACCAGGATTGACATTAATTTTCCTTAATATATTCATTTATAAAGTTTAACAGACAAAAGTTTGAGAAAATATCACAGTGATAAGGTAATGCATATCTGCCATGTAAGTATATTGACGCACATTTTAGAGCCATTCAAAATTTCTAATTTTAAAAATACCACTCTGTGCAGAGGATCGTGCTTAAGAATTCATCTTACTAATACACATTTAAATAGACAAAACTTTACTCTTTTATGGACAATGATTCTATTTGTACTATATAGTTTCAAATGTACAGTGTTTGACATAGTTTTAATTGTTGTACTAAATAAAGAGGAATAAAAATGAAAGAAGCACACAATATTCCATTTATAAATTACTCACTCTAAAGTAATTTTTCTTCTGATATTTCAGAAGTCTGAATTATGTATTGTTATAAACACCCACCTAAGAAAGTCTGATATTTTCCACTTTTAAAAAAATAAAAAAAATAATTAAGAACCAGAATTCTCCTATTTATCTCTGCTGACAGATTGACTCTTAAATTAAAAAGTCATAATAAAAATAAACCATATTAAATAAAAATAAAATACTTACTAGGTAGGAAAGCTTCTGCAATTTTTGGCTGAATGCATATTCAGCATATAGAATTTACATCTTTTGATTTCTATGCATGATTTGTTTGGTTAATTGATTTTTATGCATTCTTCTAGATTTATGTTTGTTTTCTATCCATGTAATGCAAATGATGGACAGCTCATGAAAACAACATTTAGACTTTGCCTAGTGCTTCGAATAAAAATAAGTTCAGAATAGAAGATTAAACCTTTGAGACAGAAAATACATTTCTGAGCATGAAATGAACTTCTTTAGTAAAATTTAGAGGTTAAAAAGTTAATGTTAATACTTCACAAGTAAAATAAAAATTCAAATTTCATTGATTAAATTATACAATATGACCAAAAGTCTCTACACAAAATGCCAGATACGTGATATATTCTTTCAATTTAAAAAAAAATGAGATGCAGAAATATTGAAATTAAAGCAATTTCTAAACAGCCAAGTCAGTTTTTCATGTTTTTCCAGAAAATACTATCCATGTGAAATGTGGATAGTTGTTATAATCACAGTTCAGTTCATTTCAGTAGCTCAGTCGTGTCCGACTCTTTGCGACCCCATGAATTGCAGCACGCCAGGCGTCCCTGTCCATCATCAACTCCCGGAGCTCACTCAGACTTACATCCATCGAGTCACTGATGCCATTCAGCCATCTTATCCTCTGTCGTCCCCTCCTCCTCCTTCCCCCAATCCCTCCCAGCATCAGAGTCTTTTCCAAGGAGTCATCTCTTTGCATGAGGTGGCCAAAGTACTGGAGTTTCAGCTTTAGCATCATTCCTTCCAAAGAAATCCCAGGGCTGATCTCCTTCAGAATGCACTGGTTGGATCTCCTTGCAGTCCAAGGGACTCTCAAGAGTCTTCTCCAACACCACAGTTCAAAAGCATCAATTCTTTGGTGCTCAGCTTTCTTCACAGTCCAACTCTCACATCCATACATGACCACTGGAAAAACCATAGCCATGACTAGATGGACCTTAGTCGGAAAAGTAATGTCTCTGCTTTTTAATATGCTATCTAGGTTGGTCATAAACTTTCTTCCAAGGAGTATGCGTCTTTTAATTTCATGGCTGCAGTCACCATCTGCAGTGATTTTGGAGCCCCCCAAAATAAAGTCTGACACTGTTTCCACTGTTTCCCCATCTATTTCCTATGAAGTGATTGGACTGGATGCCATGATCTTCGTTTTCTGAATGTTGAGCTTTAAGCCAACTTTTTCACTCTCCTCTTTCACTTTCATCAAGAGGCTTTTGAGTTCCTGTTCACTTTCTGCCATAAGGGTGGTGTCATCTGCATATCTGCGGTTATTGATATTTCTCCCAGCAATCTTGATTCCAGCTTGTGTTTCTTCTAGTCCAGCGTTTCTCATGATGTACCCTGCATATAAGTTAAATAAGCAGGGTGACAATATACAGCCTTGACACACTCCTTTTCCTATTTGGAACCAGTCAGTTTTTCCATGTCCAGTTCTAACTGTTGCTTCCTGACCTGCATACAGTTTTCTCAAGAGGCAGGTGAGGTGGTCTGTTATTCCCATCTCTCTCACAATTTTCAACAGTTTTTGGTGATCCACACAGTCAAAGGTTTTGGCATAGTCAATAAAGCAGAAATAGACGCTTTTCTGGAACTCTCTTGCTTTTTCCATCATCCAGCAGATGTTGGCAATTTGATCTCTGGTTTCTCTGCCTTTTCTAAAACCAGCTTGAACATCAGGGAGCTCACAGTTTACATATTGCTGAAGCCTGGCTTGGAGAATTTTGAGCATTATTTTACTAGCATGTGAGATGAGTGCAATTGTGTGGTAGTTTGAGCATTCTTTGGCATTGCCTTTCTTTGGGATTGGAATAAAAACTGACCTTTTGCAGTTCTGTGTCCACTGCTGAGTTTTCCAAATTTACTGGCATATTGAGTGCAGCACTTTCACAGCATCGTCTTTCAGGATTTGAAATAGCTCCACTGGAATTCCATCACCTCCACTAGCTTTGTTTGTAGTGATGCTTTCTCACACCCACTTGACTTCACATTTCAGGATGTCTCGGTCTAGATGAGTGATCACACCATCATGATTGTCTGGGTTTTGAAGATATTTTTTGTACAGTTCTTCTGTGTATTCTTGCCACCTCTTCTGAGTGCAAGCGGCTGCAACAGCCGGCGCAGTGAGCATGGCCGAGAGGAGCTACCTCACGTCCGAGGTCCGAGGCAGCGGCCAAGAGTGCCAGGCTGCGATGGCGCAGGAATGGTCGAGAGGAGCCACCCCACATCCGAGGTCAGGGGCTGTGGCCGGGAGGAGCCACCCCGTGTTTGAGGTCAGGGGCACGGTCTGGAGGAGCCACCCTGCATACGAGGCCAGGGGCAGCGGCTAGGAGGAGCCACCCCATGTCCTAGGCCAGGGGCAGTGGCCAGGGGGAGCAACCCCGCACCTGAGGCCAGGGGCGGCAGCTGGGAAGAACAACCCATGTCCAAGCAGCAGTGGCTGCGCTGGAGCAGGAGGGCCTAGAGGAGCTATCCCACTTTGAAAGTCAGGAAGGGCCGCGGTGAGGAGCTACCCTTCGTCCGAGATAAGGAGCAGTGGCTGTGTTTTGCTGGAGCAGCTGTGAAGAGATACCCCACATCCAAGGTAAGAGAAACCCAAGTAAGATGGTAGGTGTTGCAAGAGGCCATCAGAGGGCAGACACACTGAAACCATACTTAGAGAAAACTAGTTGATCTAATCACACTAGGACCACAGCCTTGTCTAACTCAATGAAACTAAGCCATGCCCACGGGGCAACCGGGATGGGTGGGTCATGGTGGAAAGGCCTGACAGAATGTGGTCCACTGGAGAAGGGAATGGCAAACCAATTCAGTATTCTTGCCTTGAGAACCCCATGAACAGTATGAAAAGGCAAAACGATAGGATACTGAAAGAGGAACTCCCCAGGTCAGTAGGTGCCCAATATGCTAACTGGAGATCAGTGGAGAAATAACTCCAGAAAGAATGAGAGGATGGAACCAAAGCAAAAACAATACCCAGTTGTGGGTGTGACTGGTGATAGAAACAAGGTCCGATGCTGTAAAGAGCAATATTGCATAGGAACAAGGAATGTCAGGTCCATGAATCAAGGCAGATTGGAAGTGGTCAAACAAGAGATGGCAAGAGTGAACATCGACATTCTAGGAGTCAGCGAACTAAAATGGACTGGAATGGGTGAATTTAACTCAGCTGACCATTATATTTACTACTGTGGGCAGGAATCCCTCAGAAGAATTGGAGTAGCCATCATGGTCAACAAAAGAGTCTGAAATGCAGTACTTGGATGCAATCTCAAAAATGACAGAATGATCTCTGTTCATTCCCAAAGCAAACCATTCAGTATCACCATAATCCAAGTCTATGCCCCAACCAGTAATGCTGAAGAAGCTGAAGTTGAACGGTTCTATGAAGACCTACAAGACCTTTTAGAACTAACACCCAAAAAAGATGTCTTCTTCATTATAGGGGACTGGAATGCAAAAGTTATAATCACAACTTAAAGCAAAAAAATAAAGTTTGTCAAAATTTTATTTAAATAGTAATTTGTATTTCAAAATTAAATGAAAATGATGGAACACTTTAAAAATCTGAATACAAGAACAAATCAAAATATCTGATATAATCTACACAAAAAATTACAATCATATTTTACAGCAAAATGTAGTTTTAAAGGTGATATAATTCATCTCTCAAGAGATAAAAAATAAATTTAAAAAGTTTTAATATATGTTAGACTTCTTGAGAGTTATAATGTCATGATGAAAACAGTAAATATTATTGAAGTTATACAGATTACATTTCAACTATGGTTAAGAACATCAAGGGCAATTAATAAGTAACATTAGATACTATGGGCTTCTCTGCTGTCTCAGCACTAAAGCATACATCTCCCAGTGCAGAAGACATAGGTTCGATCCCTGGATCGGGAAGATATCTGTGGAGAAGCGAATGGCAACCTACCTCATTATTCTTGCCTGGAAAATTCCATGGACAGAGAAGCCTGGTGGGCTACTGTTCATGGAGTCACAAAGAGTCACACACGACTGAGGGACTAACACTTTCACTTTCTTTCAGTCTTTGATGCCTGGAATATATGATGCTATGTGGCAAAAAAGATCTTTGCAGATACGATTAAGTTTATAAAACTTAAAATAAGGAGGTCATCCTCAGTTCTCCAGATGGGCCCAATCTATTCAGTTGAGCCTGTGACAGCAAAGAGATTTCTCTCCAGCTGGGCGCAGACAGCTGCAGCAGAAAAGTGGGAGGCAGGGAAGAGATTCAAATCATGAGAGAGCCAACCCATCACTGCTGGATTAGCAAGGGATTATCCCCTGAAGAAGGGGAGATCCCCTGGAGAAGGGAATGACAATCCACTCCAGTATTCTTGCCTGGAGAGTCCCATGGACAGAGGAGCTTGGTGGGCTACAGTCCATGGGGTGACAAATTGTAGATGAGCATGCAAGCACACATTATTTATTATATGGCAACAATGATGGGGCAGCCTTTCCAATGATTAGGTATGTTACAGAACCTTCCCTTGTAGACAGCTAGAGGATTATTCTCCTGCTGTCCTTGAATCTTGTAATAGGACTGCAGGGCTAGTACGAGTGGGCCCACTAACAACTGGCAACAACTTATGGCCAAAACCAGTAAGAAAATCAAGAGTTCATATAACCACAAAGAATTAACTCTTTTGACAACCTCAGTGAAACTAACACAACATTGTAAGGCAACTGTATTACAATAAAACTTAATTAAAAATAAATAATTATAGTAACTTCCCAAAAAATTGTCTCTACAATTTTGTAATGTATCTTCAAGAACACATTTCTTGAATCTAAACAAAAAGTGTTAGGGCTATTCTAAATTATCATTTTATTTGATTAAAAAGTAAATACAAATTTCTCACTAGATTTTAAGAGAGAAGCTTTCAGTGGGCACTGGATACAGGCAGCAGAGGCTGTCCCCAAGCAGGTAGTTACTTGTTCCCTGCTACATCCAGGCTGTCACTTTCTCTCACTTCCCCAGCTTCCTCAGTATATCTGCCTGGAATTATTCTAATATGAAAGTGCTCTCTGTTTCCTGTTGGTGCCCTATCTTAGAAAACTACATTTGTTTTTTCCACTCAGAAATGCAAGTTGTTTTGTGTATATGAATATGGTTTCTTTGTTTTCCTGTTTAACAATACTGCAAATATGTATTTACTATGTACTCACTAGCTAAAAGACATTTACTTTTTCCTGATTTTTGCTCTTAATTAAAATACTGCTATAAATTTTCTTGTTGATGTTCTCTAGTATAATTTATGAGTGTCTCTTGTTTACAGTGGAAGTGAGAAATAGATTTAAGGACTAGATCTGATAGAGAGAGTGCCTGATGAATTATGGATTGAGGTTCGTGACATTGTACAGGAGACAGGGATCAAGGCCATCCCATGGAAAAGAAATGCAAAAAAGCAAAATGGTTGTCTGGGGAGGCCTTACAAATAGCTGTGAAAAGAAGAGAAGTGAAAAGCAAAGGAGAAAAGGAACTATATAAGCATCTGAATGCAGAATTCCAAAGAATAGCAAGAAAAGATAAGAAACCCTTCCTCAGCGATCAATGCAAAGAAATAGAAGAAAATAATAGAATGGGAAAGACTAGAGATCTCTTCAAGAAAATTAGAGATATCAAGGGAACATTTCATGCAAAGATGGGCTCGATAAAGGACAGAAATGGTATGGACCTAACAGAAGCAGAAGAAATTAAGAAGAGGTGGCAAGAATACACAGAAGAATTGTACAAAAAAAGATCTTCACAACCAAGATAATCACGATAGTGTGATCACTCACCTAGAGCCAGAATCCTGGAATGTGATATCCTAAGTATGCGTGCATGCTTAGTCGCTCCGTCGTGTCCAACTCTTTGTGACCCTATGGCCTTTAGCCCTCTAGGCTCCTTTTTCCATGGGATTCTCCAGACAAGAATACAGGAATGGGTTACCATGTTCTCCTCCAGGGGATCTTCCACACACAAGGATAGAACCTTCGTATCCTGTGTCTCCTGCATTGGCAGGGGTGTTCTTTATCACTAGCACCACCGGGGAAGCCCCATGCTAAATGTAAAAATGTAAATGTATGGCAAAACCAATACAATATTGTAAAGTAATTAGCCTCCAATTAAAATAAATAAATTTATATTTAAAAATGTAAATAAGTATAATCTTTTTCTTGGGGGGGGTGAAGGAGATTTTCGATAATAACAAGTGACTGGAATATGTAATTGAAACATGTTTACATAGAAAATGATCACAATGAAATGTGATTAAGTCAGAAACAATCTAAACATTTGAACTAGTCATGTGGTTTAGTTAAGTAACAGCATAATTCTGCCAACTCCATATAGATATTAATCATGTAGCAAGCATTCTACAATCATATTATGCACAAAAATGGTATATGTGAAAATTTATAATGGATGTTACATTCAAGGAAAATGCTTAGAAAAAAAATTTATTTCAGGGAGCATGAAAAATATTTCCAGTCTTTGTCAATCATTATTTGCTTGTGCATGCTTTTACTTTTATGTGAATTTTATAATTTCCAAATTTCTTCAGTTGGGATATATATGTTTTATAATAAAAATCTCTTTCTCTGTAGCTGCAGGCTAAGCAGATATCTACAGAATATAAAATCAAACTGATTTTATCTCAAATCCATTAAGAATTCTATGGTTCAAAGCTCAGTTCTTGGCTCTCTTTCTGATCTTCTGAATATAATTTTGTCTCTGGAGCATATATTTTCATAATTTCAGTGGTTATTCCTAGTATTTGTCTTTATTTTTTCTGCATGTTGTTCCAAAACATTAAAAGTAATTTGAAAGGTCTTAACACATCACAGAGCTACAGTCTATTGGCAGAAATAAGGGACATGAGAAAACAATGAACTAGAACATAATATAATCAGGAGGCTCAATTTTATCAGGGGGGAAAGAAAGCTTTGAAGTGAGACCAAACCTGAACTTCAATCCTATTTGCAAATATTTAAATGTAGGCAAGTCTGCTTGCTTTCATACCTGTAAGAAATCCAAAGATGAGAATATTTACACTGTTCAGTTCAGTTCAGTCGCTCAGTCATGTCCAACCCTTTGTGATCCCATGGATTGCAACATGCCAGGCTTCCCTGTACATCACCAACTCCTGAAACTCGCTCAAACCTATGTGCATTGAGTCAGTGATGCCTTCCAACCATTTCATCCTCTGCCGTCCCCTTATCCTCCTGCCTAACATCTTTCCCAGCATCAGGGTCTTTTCTAATGAGTCAGTTCTTTGCATCAGGTGGCCAGGTACTGAAGCTTCAGCTTCAGTATCAATCCTTTCAATGAATATTCAGGACTGATTTCCATTAGGACTGACTGATTTGATCTCCTTGCAGTACAAGGGACTCTCAAGAGTCTTCTCCAACATCACAGTTTAAAAGCACCAATTCTTGGCACTCAGTTTTCTTTAGTCCAGCTCTGAAATCCATACATGACTACTGGAAAAACCATAGCTTTGACCATATGGACCTTTGTTGGTAAAAAAACAGTAATGTCTCTGCTTTTTAATATGCTGTCTGTCTAGGTTTGTCATAGCTTTTCTTCCTAGGAGCATGCATCTTTTAATTTCAGCTTGCACTGTATTGCTGAACATATTGTTCAGTTCAGTTCAGCTCAGTCACTCAGTCATGTTTGACTCTTTGCAACCCCATGAACCGCAACACACCAGGCCTCCCTGCCCATCACCAACTCCAGGAGTCCACCCAAACCCATGTCCATTGAGTCAGTGATGCCATCCAACCATCTCATCCTCTTTCATCCCCTTTTCCTCCTGCCCTCAATCTTTCCCAGCATCAGGGTCTTTTCAAATGAGTCAGCTCTTCGCATCAGGTGGCCAAAGTATTGGAATTTCAGCTTCAACATCAGTCCTTGCAACCCACCAAGCAAGGATTGATTGATTTGATCTCCTTGCAGTCCAAGGGACTCTCAAGAGTTTTCTCCAACACCACAACTCAGAAGCATCCATTCTTCGGCACTCAGCTTTCTTTATATTCTAACTCTCACATCCATACATGACTACTGGAAAAACCATAGCTTTGACTATATGGACCTTTTTCACAAAGTGATATCTTTGCTTTATGATACGCTGCTGCTGCTGCTGCTGCTGCGTCACTTCAGTCGTGTCCGACTCTGTGTGACCCCATAGATCACAGCTCACCAGGCTCCCCTGTCCCTGGGATTCTTCAGGCAAGAACACTGGAGTGGGTTGCCGTTTCTTTCTCCAATGCATGAAAGTGAAAAGTGAAAGTTAAGTCCCTCCGTCATGTCCAACTCTTAGTGACCCCATGTACTGCAGCCTACCAGTCTCCTCCGTCCACGCCATGAAGCTAGGAAGTTGGGTTTGATTATCTGACCTTGAGAGATTTGAAGCCAGGAGTTAAACCAGCAGTGAAAAATGGGACTCTTGAGGAACACAGCATATAAAATACAGAGTGTTTTTCATAATTTTCTACCTGAAGATGAATGAAATAAAGGTGCTATGGGAATCCATGTAGTAAGAAACAAGTGACTAGTGCAATGACATATTATGGCATCGGGACTTCCCTCACAGTCCAGTGGTTAAGATTCATGCTTCCACTACCGGGGATGTGGGTTTGAACCCTGGTCAGAGAACTAAGATACTGCATGCCCCAAAGTGAAGTCAATAAAAAATAAACAGGAACTATATATATATAGGCATAAAGAGTAGAATACTCCATTTTCAGTTAGTTCTTTTTGAGTACTGTATACAATGTATACAACTGTATACAGCTCAGATGCAAAGAATCCACCTGCAATTTCAGAGACCTGGGATTGATCCATGGGTTGGGAAGATCCCCTGGAGAAGGGAATGACTACCCACTCCAGTACTCTTGCCTGGAGAATTCCATGGACAGAGGAGCTTGGTGGGCTACAGTCCATGGGGTCACAAACAGTTGGATACAATTGATCAACTTTCACTTCTACTTTTTGAGTGCATTTTAGAGAATACAGAAAGAAATAGACAAGGTCATGGATTTAAATTTCCATTTCAAGTCATAATCAAAGAATGAGAGAGCTTCTGTGATTTCCCTGAAATTCTCTCTTAGCTCTTATTAGCCACAATGCAAAATTTCAGAAAATTAGACACAGGTTATGAGGCTGCAGTTTAATGAATTACCATTCACAGCTTTTCCAGTCCTATAGTTAGCAATTTAGGGTTTGAAGAGCAGTGGGACGATAAGGGGAATTCTGATGAATCTATGTGCCTTAAACCCTAGTTCCTTTGATCCTTTTCCTAGAGAAGAAATATCACCTTCCTATTCTAAAGTTAGCTGACCTGTATTTAATCCTCTCTTAATCATTTCACTTGAGCAGTTTCCTTGTAAGCATCTTTCCTCAAAACCTACCTCTAACATCTCTCGTTACTACAATACCTATGCATGCGTGTGTGCTAGGTTGCTTCAGTCATGTCTGACTCTTCACAATCCTGTGTACTTTAGCCCATCAGGCTCCTCTGTGGGATTCTTCAGGCAAGAACACTGGAGTGGGTTTCCATGTCCTTCTCCAGGGGATCTTCCTTACTCAAGGATCAAACCCATGTCTCTTATGTCTCCTGCACTGGCAGTTCTCTTCCACTAGCACTAGCTGGAAAGCTCCACAATATCTACAGTTAGATTTAAAACCAAGTAGAGGAAGGGGATGCAAGTACAAAGTTTGCATTGGCATACAGCATACACACCAAAATCTAGTATCATTTGAACAAGTTATGCCATCAAGATCACAAGAATACATGCAAAAATAGCTAAAATATAAAAGGGTAGTGGACCGGGGAAGGAGGAGCATGACACTGGATCAGGCTGAGCTTGTCAATGGATTTACTTACAGAAACAGATTCTATATTCTGAATTCAGTGTTAGCTTCATAGCCAGTTCTAGCAATCTGCTTGTTTCTACTAACGTGGCTTCAAATACGGCCGAAATTAAATGAGTTGGAAAGACCAGAACTCCATGCAGTATGAAAGAAGGAATCATGGAGCTTGTGGGAATGGCACTATTGATGCGTGTGCAAATTGCTTAATATCCAGAAAAGCACTGTCCTTCAGATATCACAGAAAACACTTTCTTCAAAAAGGACATTGGGAAATGGACAGAGGGCTGACAGTATGTGGGGATAATACCTTTGAAAAGTTTTTCAGCATCTGCCCATTGGAAGCAGGGAATAATTATAAGGGGTGCCACTATTCATGTGGGCTCTCTGGTATCAACGAAAAAGAATCCTGAAGTGGCAAAAACAAGGAGTAAGTCTGAAGGATGGAGTAAAGGTAAGCATGTTAGAGCTTCATGTTTTTAGCAATATGGTTAATTTGAGAAAAATACCCTTAAGGTGACTAGGACAATGATTATACATATCACAATATATTAATCAACATTCTACTGATAACCATCTATGTTGTTACTAAATCATTTCTTTAACTACAATATTGAGATGTGTCTTTCTGTTAGTTTATAAGAGAATTCCTTCTTTTTGATGTGATATAAGTATGTCTATAATTCATCTTGTAATTATTCTGTCATTGTATTGAAGCGACTTAGTAGCAGCAGGAGCATTCTCTTTTTATCATTTAATTTTTTTGTATTTTTTCTTTTCCCATTTGTCTTCAAAGTGAATCACAAAATATTCTATTATCCTATGGTTCTTCTCTAAAATTACATGAAAAATAGATTACATTGCTCTTTCAGGAATTCCCCTCATCCTCCTCCTATTCTATTTTAAATGAAGTGTAATATACATACTGGAAAACAAATTGTATATCACAACTCAATGTATTTTCACAGGTAATCACATGCATACAATGGGCACCTGGATCAAGAAGCAGCACATTACCATCCTACCAGGAATACTCTGAATAATTCTATTTACAATTACCTAGAACAGTGAATAGCCTTTACACTATTTCTACTTTTCAGAATGTATATAGACTGTAGCCATTGTATTTTATACAAATGTACTACATTGCTTCCAATCATTTGGATCTTCTCTTTTGTGAAATTCCTCTTTATATCTTCTTCTTCTTTCTAATATTCACATTTATATTATATCATAATGTTATATTCACATTTTAATAAGTGTATATTATTCACAGAACTTTTACCTGTGTATTGTCTTTTCATGTCCTTTTTGTCTTTGATCTCTAGCTCTCTGAGTTATTTTCTTATTGGCTTATAAAGAGAGTTTATTTATTTTGAATGTAGAGAGGTTAAGGATTTGTCTACTTCATTTATTCTCAATACAAATATACACTGTTTTTTTACCTTTTAAAAATAATTCTTTATTTAATATACGATAATTTTTAGAATCTGTCTCAACAAATATGTCAGCTTCAATAGATTTTAGATGATGTGATGTAATAAAAAAAACATTATTTTCAAACTGACGTAAAATATAATTATTTTTATAACTTTTTATAAAAGTTTTTTATATCTATATAAATGTCTATTTTTACCTGAGTAAATATTCATAATTAAAATATTGATTAATTAGACATATTAGTAATTAGTGAGTTCTTCTCTAATAGTAATATGGCATTTTAATTTTAATATTTGACCTAGAGATTTTAATAATTATTTCTTTCAAAATATGTGTATTACATAAAAATTAAGGGGTTCCCTGGTGGCTCAGATGGTAAAGAATCTGCTTGCAATGCAGGAGATGCAAAAGATGCAGATTCCACCCTTGGTTCTGGAAGATCTCCTGGAGAAGAGAATGACTACCCATTCTAGTATTCTTGCCTGGAGAATCCCATGGACAAAGAAGCCTGGTGGGCTACAGTCCATGGGGTCACAAAGAGTCAGACATGACTGAGCAAATAAGGACACATAAAAATTAAATATAAACTAGAAAGGAGATTAAAGTTTTGATTAAATTGTAAGCAGAAATATTACCATAATTATTTCTTGATTTGTGTGCATGTATTTGTATAAAATATTTACAATAAAACTCAATTTTATAAATAGCACAGATAGTAATTTATAACTTACCTTTTCTGGTTAACAAAAAATACAAATTCATTTCGCTGTGTAAATGGTTGTCTTTATAGAAGGAAATCATTTAAAAATTTAACAGCATAGTTATAATTGCAGATGACATAACTTCAATTAGATAAAATTTTCCCTCAAATTACAAACTATATATTTATCTCCAAAATATCACCTGTAATATAGTTTCTGATTTAGTAAAATAATTTAGGATAAAAAGGACAGAGTCTTTTTTTTAATAGCTAAGAGAAATAATAGGAAGTTTTGAGAATCATGGAATGATTATATTAGAATAATGTCACAGCACATTGACAAGGGTAACTTTAAAATTTATATAAATAGGTCTTTTATAAAATTTAAAATGTTTTATGTCCTTTCTAATAAGATAAATTAGTTAAACATATATTTATAAATTTTAAATGATTCATGTCTTATTTTAAAAAGAGTACAAACATATGATTGTATTCTGAATCACAGTTGCTAACACTTAAATATCTATTTAATTTCCATTTAAATTTTCTTTAAGAAATTATTCTATTCTGCTTAGACTGTAAGCTTAAACAGAAAAATACACTCTGTGGAAAAGAGGTTAATTTTAGTGTGCCAAGAAATTATGTGCTTAACACCACACTGTGACCTATAAAACTGCAATATAAAGTCTCCAGTTAGTCCAGTTCCATCTCTAATAAACATGGACATGATTAAGGGTACAGGAAGGGCTAAAATGATGTTAGTAACAGGGGACAAAGGAAGAAGTGACTTTGGCAGATTTTCCACTGTCTGTTCCCTTCAATTCACTATTTCATAAAAATGGAGGCTTTCTGCAGACAACTGCCATGAATCCCTTTAAAATGTTAAAAGCAACAAGCCTCATAGATTCACTCTAATTACAGGCCACACTGGGGGGACTTTTCTTTATTTAGTGAACTTTTTTTTACTTCTTAGTAATCCAGAATATTAAAGATATTTCTAGGAAAAATAATCTCATAAACTGCAAGTTCACACACACAAGATGTTCACACAATGTAGTCAATAAAGGAAACCCCCAGTTAAAGTATTATCGAATAAAACACATTTGTCATTGAAGATATGATCAGTATTTGATAAGAAAAATCACATACCTTCATATTTCATTTTCCTATCATCTTTGAGTAGCAAAGTGTTATCTTTCTTTAAGATAGGACCTAAAAGCACAATGGTTTCTTGCTGTAAGTTTCCAGAAATACAACTCTCCGAGAAGCAGTTTCAAAACTACCAAGGAGTTCCAGTCTTCCAAACTTTATTTTTCTGAGTGTCAGCCATTGATGATAATCTACAGAAGGCACACAATTTTAAAAGAAAAGTTTAGTTTTAAATGAAAGATAAGGAGAATCAAAGAATACTAGAAACTGTGTGACCTCTTCCTCTCCTGCAATCTTACAGAAATATAAATGGAGCCCCACAGAGTCTACATTATCTTGAGGTAAAACATAAAACATACAGTGTAGCCATTGGCATGGTCAGGCAATGCCACCAGGACCCCAGAGACCCTTAGCAATATTTATAAAATACAAGTACACACATATATGCATTCAATGTACTTATTTACATTCAATTTACTTATATGTAGAAATGAATTGATACTTATTGCCTTATTGAGAACTTTCTTTCCTTTCTCCTTGGCTAGGCCTCATTGAGATAACAAAAGGCATACTGTTGTTATAGCTACATGCATTTATGTATTCTTTAAAGGTGTTTGAAATTTAAATTCTTTATTATTTAATTAAACTGACAAACTGGACTAATCACATTGACAAGAAGCTCAGTTATTTCATGCTTATCTCTCCGAAGTGTCAATATCCCTTCTTCCTTCACTATGGGTTTGCCTTGACCTTGATAGAAATACAGAGAGAAATACTCTTTCCGAGAAGAAACTATCTGTGGCTCCCTTTCAAAACTTGTCTTTAAAGGTCAAATGAATACTTTAGCTCCAGTTCCACTTAAGTCATACAGTCTTAATTCTAACTGACCAACTTCATATTAATCTCATTCTGAAATAAGAAATGAAAGATGTCTTCCAAACTCAGCATACCTAGAACACATACTTTTTCCTAATGCATTCAATCCTGTTTGAATCTGTTTACTAATATTGAATGTTCCTTCCCCATGACAGTTTTCCATCATGTAGGTCAAGTAAGGAAGTTAAACAGTTCTCTACTTGTGCTCTATTCTGAGTGAATCACAGACGATTAAATATTCAATTGAAAAAACATGTCTTATTTATGGATGTGCTATATGATGCCATGAGTGTATGAGGTCAGTCTATGTTCCTGGAAAGTCTACCAAATTTTGAAGTAGAAAACTCAGACTTCCAATGTGACTACTTCATGCTCTTTTGTGTTTTATTTGATTAATATTTAAAGGTTTCCTAAATATGGTTAGTATTGTGAGTACATGTCCAAGTATGAAATTATTGGCTTGTATAGGTTATAAAAATGAGACCTCTTTGTTGAGATTAGTAGTACAGGTGAATTGTTTGCTTGAAATATTTAGAATCTTCTGTATCCCTCTATAAGCAGACCCTAAGCATCTTGCCAACTGTGAAACAGGTACTATTAGGAATGAAACCCAAGACTTGGTGACTGATTATTTCTGTGTCCAACCAGTGGGCCTAAGTATTGGCAGCCTTGTATTGCTCCTAAGGGTAAGAGAACTCTGCCTCTATAATACAAACCTCTTTTTGGAATGAATCATTTAAGTAAGTTTGGATCAGAGAACATAAAGGAGTCATTTTCAAAATCAAGTCTCCAGCATAGAATGCATGTAGTGCTTTATACCAGCTTGCTAAAAAAAAAGTGTGCCTAACAAATAGCATGGTGGAAGGACTTAGTATTCAACTTTCATTCATTGGTATCCGGAAGAGATCAAGGAGAATTGTAACTCTGAATGCCATCTACTTCTATTCAAAATTGACACAGGCCAGTTCACAACAGAATAACTTTAAAATCATACACAAAAAATAAATAAATAAAATTATACACAAAGAAAGTCCCCTTGTCCCCAGCTTCCTGAATTATGTATTTTCAAAACATGCAGAGAACACAGATGCTGTCAAACATTTTCTTCCTCTGACTCTGATTAAGTTCATGTAAATCTCCATTAAATAAGTCCAGTATGTCCTTGAGATACTGGCTTCCTATGTTTACTATGAATAGCTAAGCTAACATAGCTTTCTAAGGCATCAGTGGAATCAAGATTGTTCAATGACAAACTTGAGGAATGGGATGAGCAAGGGGCCTTAAAATCATATTTAATGGTTAACTGGGGCCCGAACTCTAAATTGCTAATCCCAAGGCAGAAATCAGGCATAATTGAAATCAATGCCATCAATTTACCACATATATTTAGGATGTTCCTGTCAACACAATTTTACACAAGTCTCTATTAATTGTGTGGATTCACTGAAAGGCTAGGATAAATCTCCTTAGTCTCAGCTGCATCACCAAACCACAGTGGTAAACTGACTTCTCTTTCATAATGAAAACAGTGCTTCAGTGAAGTATCATTTCAGAACGAGCACTTCTGAAATGTACTTTGGTATTATTTTTCTGTACCTTAAAAGAATTTGGAATGTTTGCATGATTAGTTTATGTTTGTCATTGGCTTCTTCAGTCTAACATTTCCTTTTTCATATTTCAGTTCAATTCAGTCGCTCAGTCATGTCCGACTCTGCGACCCCATGAATCACAGCACGCCAGGCCTCCCTGTCCATCACCAACTCCCGGAGTTCACCCAAACTCATGTCCATCGAGTCGGTGATGCCATCCAGCCATCTCATCCTCTGTCGTCCCTTTCTCCTCCTGCCCCATATTAGGCATGCATAATTACTTCTATGTTAAGTATAAAATATCAGTGATTTTTTTTTGTTGCAAATAAAATAAAAATGACTAAGAAATATTTATCCTGCATTTATTCCAGTTTTATTAAAGTGTATACACAGAAAAACCTTTTATTATTTCACCATAAATATGTAAAATACTTAAACACTTCTCTGACATTTCTAGAAACAACACTGGCTTCTTCAACTAGTTCAAAATTGTTTCTTCTAAATTAATTATTCATTAAGTCCTATATTATCAACAGACTCCCAAATTCATTTCTTACGAAAATGTTCTTCCCAAAAGTTTCCCAAATATTATACTTCTTTTGATTAAATACTCAAGATTCAAACATCTTAGGAGAAAAATTTAAAGCAATTAAATAAACATGAGCCATGTGTGGTATTGTATTAATTAGAATGCAAGTTACTAGAAGACAAGCATAATATTCCTATAGTTACTGATACACAATCAATGCTCTTTAATATTTATAATCTAAGTTCATAGTTATTTTGCATAAAAGATAAAACATTTTAGGACACAACTATTTTTCATCTGCTTCAGAAATGTGTTATTTATTGAATAAAACATATTAGCTAGTTTAATTTAGATTGAATGTGTGAAATGTTTTGAAGTCTAGAAACCTAAAGAATGGAATTTACTTGCAGGCATTAGAATAAACCTAAATCAAGTGATGTTTTATCTAAATGTACTAATAAAGAGAAATATTGCCCCCTGCCTCAATACTTTATTCATACTGCTTCATCATTCTAATTTAAGGTTTTGATTCTGGTTAAAATGGAAATACTGAGATGAGCAATATACTTAAACTTAGAGTATCAAACTAAGATTCCTAGCTGGTCCAAACACATGTGATATGACAAATGAGTGAGAGTAACAAATATAAATGATATTAATCAGTTTTTGGAATAGAAAACATAGGAACAACCCCCCCCCCCCAAAAAAAAAAACCCCACTAAATTCATTTCTAGGATAGACAAAAAATAAATATTTGTCTAATTTTAAAATCCAATCTGAAACTACATTATCAATTCATGTGATCAGTCATGTCTGATTGTTTGCAACCCCATTGACTATTGCCTGCCAGGCTCCTCTGTCCATGGGATTTTCCCAGCAAGAATACTGGAGCAGGTTGCCATTTCCTCTTCCATCTACCATTGATTCTTAGCAAGCTCTTAAGAAATGGAACAGTGCAATTTTGTTTTTTGTTTTTTTAATTTTTATTTTTTGTAGATAGGTAAGAAAGCTCTGCAAACTTTGAAAGATGATTCTTTTGTTGGAATTAAAAGGACTTGAAGAGCGAGAAGACCAAGTGACAAAGCCATTTTGAGGATTAGTGTCACATGTAAAATGCTTTAATGAGGCAAGTGTAAAGCAAGTTAAAAGAACAGAGTTCCTCATTCTCAAATGTAATGAGGAAAAAAAAAGAATAAGGGTTGATTTATGACACAAGATTCACTTGTCTTTTCCAGATGTAGGCTCCCCAACAGAATGATGGAGCAGTCTACTGAAGATATCACCTTTGACAACATCATTCTGCAGGGTTAGGGCTCTGCGACCTAGAATGTGGAATATACACTAAACTGCCAATAGTCAATGCATGGTGTTCAACACTATCTGAGAGAATCACAAAGAAGAGGACCTGCACTCCAGAGACTCACTGGACCATTTGAGGTTCTCATTCCAACAACATTAGATAGTGCTGGTATAGGAGTCTAGTTTCCTAGAAGTGAACACATTTGACAAGTTTCAACTACCATTTGGCCAGTTTGATCTCCAACTAACAATAGGTGAAAGAAAATGCATTATTGTCTGGGGCATTCATTGTGAATTGCAATGTGGATGTTGGGTTCTAAATACAAAATAGGGTAAAGATAATATATCTGGAGTCAAGTCAATTCCCTGGGGCCATCACTTCATATATCATGCCCAGTAATAACTACCAATTAGTAGTTACAATGACCATAATCCAAGAAAGGCAAGACGACTCAAGTAACCCAGAACAGCCATGTTACTGGTTAGAAACAAGGTAATATTACGATAGGTGGTAGGGAAATAGATGATGATGATCAACTACAGCCTCCAAATCAGCCCTCTTCAATACCTCAGAAAACATTGTATTTGCATTCCAGCTTTCTCTGCTTCCATTTCCCCCAATCCTGTCCTAGAATTACATCACACAATAAATAAAGCATCAACATTAAGTTTTGTTTCAAGTTTTATATTCTACATAACCCAGACAAAAACATTCCTTAAGAACAAAGAAATATTAATTGCATAATTAATATAGAACAAACAATTGAATCTTCTTTACAAAAGAAGTCACCTGGAATTCTAAGTGCCCTTTTAACTATTGTTCATGTTCTAATAGACCTCGTGATGCAATCTCCAAAGAGTTTTCTAAAGTCAAGAGTGTGTGTGCTTGTGCTTTTCCCTCAGCTTTCTAAAAGCTCATTTAAATTCTTTGTCCCCAAGATCTCTAGAGATTATATCTTGACTTAAGGATCAAATCACCTTATTGTAACACTCCTTAAGCATCCATCACTGCCAACAAAATGCTGTTCTTAAATATTTAGTGTTAATATTTTTTTATGACTTTGGAAGAGGAGTCGGGCAATAGGGAAAAAGAGAAAAAAGGTGTATTAAAAATTTTATGGATAATTTAAAAGAGTATTTCCAATAAAGCTCAAGCTTTTATATGGATAAAAGTTGCCTACTTCTTGTAATTCTCCCACATAAAGTGTTTCACTAATTCCACAAAACTTCCATACTATCCATGTAGCATTTTGCTTTTGTTATCTTTATTATTACTAAATGTTACTTTATTATTCCACTTCCTATTTATTTTTTCAATCAGTATATGTAAATTTAAAGCATAGTATATTATACACTTTCTACTAAATCTTGCATATTCCGTATTCTTGCCATAGTAGTTTACAATCTAGTAAGAACATAAGCACTTGACTTTGTTTCATGCTTTTGTCTTTATAGTATCTATTTTGGTTAACAGTATATTCTTAATAACCAATATCCAACCTGGAACATGGTACATGCTGAAAATATTTATCAAATGATGAGTATATAAATTAAGAATCTGATTTTGTATTTGTTATTTTCCAAATGGATAACAGTATTAACTGACAATTTTTCAAAAGTAAAAACCTGAATTTCCTCACTTACATAACTTCCAACTTAATTATAGGTTGTATATGATTTATATCTTAGTCCATTTCTGCCTTCAATGTGCTGAACATTATTTTTAAACTAAGAATTATATATCAAGCCAAAATATCAAAGGACATATGAAAGCACATGAGGCTTTTTAAGACATTAGAAGGATTCATAAGGTTAAGTACAATTTCTTTACATCTGAGTGAAAATGCATTCTAGTAAAAAACAAAAATACAAAAAGAAAGAGAATGAAATTGCATTCAATGTACTAGATCAAGCATAGAATAAAGGTGAAGAGAAGAACCTGAACAACATCCTCAGAGGCAGCCTTGAGTTCAATAAATCTGAATTTAATCAGGTGAGTAGAATATCATGGAAGTGAGAAGGAGCAGGAGAGAAATTTGTAGATTAGCTGCAATGATCAAGAGCCTGGAAGATGATCTAGATTACTGTTAAACTAGAAACTCCATTTGAACTCTATACTTGTGACGTTTCCAATATATGACATAAAAATTTGTAACTTAAATAATTCTAGGAGAAAATATATACTTTCACATTGAGTCCTGGTAGTGAAGTGAACAGAATTTGCATAACAATGATAGAGTAATGGCAGAAAATGTAAAAACAAAGATACATCAAACAAAGGAAGAAAACTAAGTGAGAGTGGTGGAGGGAAGGGTAACTGTTAAAACATCCTACAATTGTCAACAAGATTTTATGCTGTGGAAAAAAAAAAAAATATATATATATATATATATATATAGGGCTTCCCTGGTGACTCAGATGGTAAAGAATCTGACTGCAATGAGGGTGACCTGGGTTCTGTCCCTGGGTTGGGAAGATTCCCTGGAGGAGGGGATGGGAACCCACTCCAGTATTCTTGCCTGGAGAATCCCTGTGGACAGAAGGAGCCTGATGGGCTACAGTCCATGGGGTCACAAATAGTTGGACACAACTGAGCCATACCAAAGAATGTTCAAACTACCACACAATTGCACTCATCTCACATACTACTAAGGTAATGCTCAAAATTCTCCAAGCCAGGCTTCAGCAATTCGTGAACTGTGAACTTCCAGATGTTCAAGCTGGTTTTAAAAAAGGCAGAGAAACCAGAGATCAAATTGCCAACATCCGCTGGATCATGGAAAAAGCAAGAGAGTTCCAGAAAAGCATCTATTTCTGCTTTATTGACTATGCCAAAGCCTTTGACTGTGTGGATCACAATAAACTCAGGAAAATTTTGAAAGAGATGGGAATACAAGACCACCTGACCTGACTCTTGAGAAACTCATATGCAGGTCAGGAAGCGACAGTTAGAACTGGACACGGAACAACAGACTGGTTCCAAATAGGAAAAGGAGTACACCAAGGCTGTATATTGTTCCCCTGCTTATTTAACTTATATGCAGAGTACATCATGAGAAACGCTGGACTGGAAGAAGCACAAGCTGGAATCAAGATTGCTGGGAGAAATATCAATAACCTCAGATATGCAGATGACACCACCCTTATGGCAGAAAGTGAAGAGGAACTAAAAAGCCTCTTCTTGATGAAAGTGAAAGAGGAGAGTGAAAAAGTTGGCTTAAAGCTCAACATTCAGAAAACGAAGATCATGGCATCTGGTCCCATCACTTCATGGGAAATAGATGGGGAAACAGTGGAAAAAATGTCAGACTTTATTTTTTTGGGCTCCAAAATCACTGCAGATGGTGACTGCAGCCATGAAGTTAAAAGACGCTTACTCCTTGGAAGAAAAGTTATTACCAACCTAGATAGCATATTCAAAAGCAGAGACATTACTTTGCCGACTAAGGTCTGTCTAGTCAAGGCTATGGTTTGTCCAGTGGTCATGTATGGATGTGAGAGTTGTACTGTGAAGAAAGCTGAGCGCTGAAGAATTGACGCTTTTGAACTGTGGTGTTGGAGAAGACTCTTGAGAGTCCCTTGGACTGCAAGGAGATCCAACCAGTCCATTTTGAAGATCAGCCCTGGGATTTCTTTGGAGGGAATGATGCTAAAGCTGAAACTCCAGTACTTTGGCCACCTCATGCGAAGAGTTGACTCACTGGAAAAGACTCTGATGCTGGGAGGCATTGGGGGCAGTAGGAGAAAGGGGTGACAGAGGATGAGATGGCTGGATGACATCACTGACTCGATGGACGTGAGTCTGAGTGAACTCCGGGAGTTGGTGATGGACAGGGAAGCCTGGCATGCTTCAGTTCATGGGGTTGCAGAGAGTTGGACACAACTGAGCAACTGAACTGAACTGAACTGATCCACAAAATCATGTCTTTAAATTACAATTGAAATAAGTCAAAATAATACATCTATATTAGATTATGAATAAGTGTATTCATAATCTAGGGCTTCCTTGGTGGCTCAGATGGTAAAAAATCTTCCTGCAATGCGGGAGACCTGGGTTTGGTCCCTGGGCTGGGAAGTTCCCCTGGAGGAGGGCATAGCAACTCACTCCAGTATTCTTGCCTGGAGAATCCCCATGGACAGAAAGAGCCTGGTGGGCTACTGTTCATGGGGATTCAAAGAGTCGGAAATGAATCGGCGAGTAAGCATGGCACAGCACCAGTATTCTTGCCTGAAAAATCCCATGGACCGAGGAACCTGGTGGGAGTCCAAGGGGTCACAAAGAGTCAGTCATGACTGAGTGACTAACACTTTCACTTCATTCATAATCTAGATATGAATAAGTATATTTATGTGTATATTATCATAATCTAAATATATACACACACCACAATAAAATATAGCCTTTTTTAAGTGTGACAACAAAATCTGTTATCAAAATAAACTTCATTTAGAGATTTATTGTTTCCTCCTAGAAATAACCAGTCCATTCTAAAGGAGATCAGCCCTGGGTGTTCTTTGGAAGGAATGATGCTAAAGCTGAAACTCCAGTACTTTGGCCACCTCATGCAAAGAGTTGACTCATTGGAAAAGACTCTGATGCCGGAAGGGATTGGGGGCAGGAGGGAAAGCGGACGACAGAGGATGAGATGGCTGGATGACATCACTGACTCGATGGACATAAGTTTGAATGAACTCCGGGAGTTGGTGATGGACAGGGAGGCCTGGGGTGCTGCGATTCATGGGGTCGCAAAGAGTTGGACACGACTGAGCAACTGAACTGAACTGAACTGAGAAATAATTTATTGTTCTCCATTATTATGAACTACTATAAAATGCTACTGAAAATGTCATATTGCACTCACTGAACTGTATAACTGTTGTTATTTAAATTCTATGTATTTAGCTAAATAATCTAATGAGAAACTGTCTCTGCTATCTTAAGTACTGTTGCTGTTGTTCAGTCACTAAGTCATGTCTGACTTTTGTGACCCTACAGACTGTAACTTGCTGGGCTTCTCTGTCCATGGGATTTCCCAGACAAGAATTCTGGGGTGAGTTGCCATTTTCTACTCCAGGGGATCTTCCCAACCCAGGGATTGAACCCACATCTTCTGCTTGGCAAGCAGATTCTTTACCATTGAACCACAGGGGAAGCCCCATCTTAAGAATATATATTATTGCTATTATCATTGTTATTATCATTATATATCATTGTTATTATTATATCATTGTTATTATTATTGCTATATTACCATTCATAATTGATGCACATTAAATTATTCAAGTAAGTGAAACAGTCATAAGAATTTTCTCCTGTAATAATATTTGCAAAAAGAGATGCAAGTTAAGCAGTTAACTTTTTTTTTCCAATTCCCTTTAGCAAAGCAAGCAGCTTGTCTCCCTTTTATGCAATGATCATTTTTAAGTATGTCTTATTAAACTGAGTAATCTTAAATAAAATTATGTTTTACATTTTTTATGTATAAAATTTGAGTGTGCTCAGTACAAAATTTAACCAAGCTTTAAAAAAATTCTATGATTGTCACAGGATAAAAATGTAAAAATAATGTATTAAAATGAACAAAACCTAGAATTTCATATGTTAAAAGGTATTTTATCTTAACTGATGATATTGTATCTCTACATTTTTTAATATATTAATGTATCTTTGTTCTTTCAAATGTATTTTTCTTACTGTGATGACATAAAGTAATATGATGACAAAAGTAAAACAATGAGAACATTAGCAAAATTCAAACAAGGAAAATCACCTGATTAAGTGATGCACCAGACTCTAGCAGAAACAGGATATCCTCTTTTATTTTATTTTCAATAAATGATACTTTACTGTTTTATTTTATGTCATATGTTTTTTGCTAAAATTATCTAGAGTGAATCCAAAAGCTACTGACTTTAAGAAACTAATGAAAATAAAGTCAAATAATGCAGAATGATTGGGAAAGCCTCAGGAATACAAAGAAGAAACGTTGTGGGAATACTGAAAGCTTAATTTCCACAGGTCACAAGATGTAGTGTCTAAACTGAAGTTTTATAGCAGAGGTGATAACTGAATAATGCAAAGAATGAGGTTAATCACTAAGGTCATTTCAGGCTGAATTACAGCACAGAGACATCAGAGGCTTATGTATTTGCTTATCTTCAACTAGTTTTGCATGGTGACAACATGAATTTTGAGGGTAGATCATTTATATCAGAGACTAAAAAGTCTGATCATTACTCTATTAATGATCTTACTTACTATATTTAGGAGATTAGGTAAAGGGAATAAAGATTTCATGAAGAAATATGAGAAGAGATATATAGCACATTTTGAGTTTATAAAGAACATTTGACCAGCAATATGACAAACAGATTCTGAGGCTTTGAGATTAATAAAAGTAAATCACTGCCTGAGCAGTAGCAAAATGATGATTTTGTTGGAAACCAAAGGGATTTGGAAACAGTCAGGTAGTGGAATTTGTAGCATGGATGAATCTGAATATCAAAGGTAAAGGAGAAAAGGAGTCTAGGAGGTACCCAAGGCTGTAATTTGACTGCAGAACATGTAAAACAGGAGAATATGGAATCAGAAAATATGACAAAGTCTCATCCCCACACTTTAGCTGAGGTTACCATTCAGAGAGGAAGCAGTTTCACAAGTCTGAAATTCAACAATGAAGTTTGAGTTAGAGCGAAAGATTATATAATCATGAGTATATTGATAATATTCAGATAAGAGCATGTAGCACAAGGCCTTCCCACGTGGTGCTACTGGTAAAGAACCCACCTGCCAATGCAGGAGATGGAACAGACATGGGTTCATTCTCTGGGTCAGGAAAATACCGTGGAAGGGGGCACAGCAGGCCACTCCAGTATTCTTGCCTAAAAATCCTATGGATAGAGAAGCTTGGCATGCTACAGTCCTTAGAGTAGCAAATAGTCAGATGTAAATGAAGCAACTGAGCATACATACATGCACATAGCACAAAATAAGATGACTGAAGAGAAATCCTGGTGAATCCCACAGTGAATGAAGGAAAAGCAGTCCACAACGAGTAGGATAACCAAAAAAGAGGTTAGGGGTTAAAAATGCTGTCACAAAAGTCAAGACTACCATTCTTGAAAAAGATTGTGCCTACAATTCAGGAGTGATCACATATATTAAGTTTAAGAATTGTCTGCTCCATTGGCCACCAGAAGATTATTAATCACCCCAAACTGTTTTGTAGTGAAGTCATGGTTGTTAATGAATAGTTATGTAGACTTAGTGTTGAATGGCAGGTGATGAAGTAAATAAATTGATTGACAAGATTCTCTTCTGAAAAGCCCAGCTAAGAAGGGATGGTGAAAGATGAGGTACTGGAGTTTTAATTCAATTAAAGTGATAATATTTGTATGGCACACTGAAGAAAATTGTGGAGAAATTTAGGAAGACATCCTGTAAATGTGAGAATTTAGGGACATGTTGAGAGAGTTAATTCTTAGGCAGATTGATAAAAAGTCTGGGCCATCAAGGAGGGAGGGGTCTAGGGTCCTTGAGGAGGAGAAAGGAGTTCAGGGTTGTACAGGAGGAGAAAAGGACAAACTTTTTTTTTTTCTACATTGCTTTGTCTTAGTCACAAAAAGCATTTTTTCTTAACTCTGAGCTGTTATGACAACAATATTTATGACCAACTTCTTTAAGCCCTGAGCTAATGATTACACAACAAAACAACTCATCTTGCTCAAGGGCATGTTTTTCCTTAAGCTCTGTTCTAATGATTATATAATAACAATGTATGTTGCTTGAGGACAAATTTCTCCTCAACAGTAACCTTCTGACTAATCTTGTTAATATTAAGACATATGTTTTGGGAGTGGGTCTGGTAAGACCTTTCTATTATTAGTTCTAATCCTGTTATTTTAAGATGCATTTTGTGGGAGTGACTCTGCTTCAGTTCAGTCACTCAGTTCTCTCTGACTGTTTGCAACCCCATGGACTGCAGCACACCAGGCCTCCCTGTCCATCATCAACTCCTGGAGTTTACTCAAACTCATGTCCATTGAGTTGGTGATGTCATCCAACCATCCCAACCTCTGGCATCCCCTTCTCCTTCTGCCTTCAATCTTTCCCAGCATCAAGGTGTTTTTAAATGAGTCAGCTCTTCACATCATGTGGCCAAAGTATTGGAGTTTCAGCTTCAAAATCAGTCCCTCCAATGAATATTAAGGACCGATTTCCTTTACGGTAGACTGGATCTACTTGCAGGCCAAGGGACTTTCAACAGTCTTCTCCAACACCACAGTTCAAAATCATCAATTCTTCAGCACTCAGCTTTCATCACAGTCCAACTCTCACATCAAAACCACAGCCTTGACTAGATGGGCCTTTGTTGGCAAAGTAATGTCTCTGCTTTTGAATATGCTGTCTAGGTTAGTCATAACTTTCCTTCCAAGGAGTAAGTGTCTTTTAATTTCATGGCTGCAGTCACCATCTGCAGTGATTTTGGAGCCCCCCAAAAATAAAGTCTGACACTGTTTACACTGTTTCCGATCTACTTGCCATGAAATGATGGGACCAGATGCCATGATCTTAGTTTTCTAAATGTTGAGCTTTAAACCAACTTCCTCACTCTCCTCTTTCACTTTCATTAAGAGACTCTTTAGTTCTGCTTCACTTTCTGCCATAAGTGTGGTGTCATCTGCATATCTGAGGTTATTGATATTTCTCCTGGCAATCTTGATTCCAGCTTGTGCTTCCTCCAGCACAGCATTTCTCATGATGTACTCTGCATAGAAGTTAAATAAGCAGGGTGACAATATACAGCCTTGACATACTCCTTTTCCTATTTGGAAACAGTATGTTGTTTCATGTTCAGTTCTAACTGTTGCTTCCTGACCTGCACACAGATTTCTCATGAGGCAGGTCAGGTGGTCTGGTATTCCCATCTCTGAGAGTTTTCCACAGTTTATTGTGATCCACACAGTAAAAAGCTTTGGCACAGTCAATAAAGCAGAAATAGATGCTTTTCTGGAACTTTCATCCTTTTTGATGATCCAGTGGATGTTGGCAATTTGATCTCTGATTCCTCTGCCTTTTCTAAAACCAGCTTGAACATGTGGAAGTTCACGGTTCTCATATTGTTAAATCCTGGCTCGGAAAATTTTGAGCATTATTTTACCAGTGTGTGAGATGAGTGCCATTGTGCAGTGGTTTGAGCATTCTTTGACACTGCCTTTCTGTGGGTCTGGTAAGACCTTTCTATCATTAGTAACTGAGAGGTTGTTTCTGAACTACACAAAGACGCCAGGATTCTTGGCCTCCCGAGGAGAACAATTCAATCTGGGGCAAGAGACGCGGCCTGATCGCTCAGAGCTTTTGTGTAATAAAGTTTTATTAAAGTATAAAGCAGATAGATAAAGCTTTTGACATAGGCATCAGAAGGGGGCAGAAAGAGTACCCCCTTGCTAGTGTTAGCAGTGGAGTTATATACTCTCCAATGAATCAAAAGAATGTCTGGAGGTTTTAAAGACCTCACCAGATCTACGCCCATAATTTACATTATAAGATAACAGGATTGTCCAGAAGGTTTAATCCAGAGACTGTCCTCAGGCAGGATACATCATTGTTATATAATCCTAAAGAATGTAGGGAATGGCAACCTACTCCAGTATTCTTGCCTAGAGAATTCCATGGACAGAGGAGCCTGGTGGGCTACAGTCCATGGGGTCACAAAGAGTTGGATACGACTTTGCCTGTGTGTACTGAACTGTAACTTCCTCCAATTTTAAAGGAAAACTGGAGAAGGAAATGGCAACCCACTCCAGTGTTCTTGCCTGGAGAATCCCAGGGATGGGGAGCCTGGTGGGCTGCCGTGTATGGGGTCGCACAGAGTCGGACACAACTGAAGCAACTTAGAAGTAGTAGTAGTAAAGAATGTAGAGGGGAAAAAGTTTGTCCTTTCTTCCTCCTTGAGAATCCCAGACCCCTCTCTCCTTGGGGACCCCTAGACTTCTTATCAATCTGCCAGTAAACGACTCTCTCATAACCAACTGATAAACTATGTAAGGCCTTGATAAGACTCTCTGCCCCCTTCTGATGTCTATATCAGAAGCTTTCTCTGTCTCTTTTTATACTTTAATAAAACTCAGCTACACAAAAGCTCTGACTAATCAAGCATCATCTCTGGTCCCAAAGCTAAATTCTCTTCTTCAGAGATCATGAATCTGACATAGTTCACCTTAAGCTATCAATAAGCAAGGGAGCATGTTATGAAAATATCCATCATGTTTTCTTTACATCATACAATTATCTTAACAATGAAATACAACTTATTAAGAAAAGCATTGAAAATTGTACTTGGGTCCAATGTACTGATGGAATCATTTCAGTATTTAATTTAAAAAGTGAAAAGTGTGAGACTCCTCACACAAACATTTTTAGCATTGCATTTTCTTCTTAAAGGAGTAAATTCAATTAATGATTAAGAAATGGAGGTCATGAATTTGAAATTACTCACCCTCTATTACTCACCATTCCACACAGATCTAATGATACCTTCGACCACAGAATTTTACTGACACCTATCACACAAGTTTCCAGCAGCTTCATGGTTGGGCCTCTTGTCTATCATCAATAGTAGCGTTCTGCAAAAGTTTCCAACTTACACAGTCTTTCCCTGATCACTCTGGACCAATTTCTCCTTCATGACACCATGCATACCATAATGAATTCAAATAACTCAGTGACTCTTATGAAACCCAAATAAAATAGAACTGCTTATTGCTAGAGGCAACTAGCCTGAGATATCCAAACTAACCAAAGTATCTCTAGGTTATCCATTAGACTTTGGGTATAACTATGGGAACACCAGACCACCTAACCTGCCTCTTGAGAAATCTGTGTGCAGGTCAGGAAGCAACAGTTAGAACTGGACATGGAACAACAGACTGGTTCCAAATAGGAAAAGGAGTACACCAAGGCTGTATATTGTCACCCTGCTTATTTATCTTTATATGCAGAGTACATCATGAGAAATGCTGGACTGGATGAAACACAAGCTGGAATCAAGATTGCCGGGAGAAATATCAATAACCTCAGATATGCAGATGACACCACCCTTATGGCAGAAAGTGAAGAGGAACTAAAAAACCTCTTGATGAAATTGAAAGAGGAAAGTGAAAAAGTTGGCTAAAAGCTCAACATTCAGAAAACTAAGATCATGGCATCCGGTCCCATCACTTCATGGGAAATAGATGGAAAAACAGTGGAAACAGTGTCAGACTTTATATTTTGGGGCTCCAAAATCACTGCAGATGGTGACTGCAGCCATGAAATTAAAAGACACTTACTCCTTGGAAGAAAAGTTATGACCAACCTAGATAGCATATTCAAAAGCAGAGACATTACTTTGCCTACTAAGGTCTGTCTAGTCAAAGGTATGGTTTTTCCAGTGGTCATGTATGGATGTGAGAGTTGGACTGTGAAGAAGGCTGAGCACCAAAGAATTGAGGCTTTTGAATTGTGGTGTTGGATAAGACTCTTGAGAGTCCCTTGGGCTGCAAGGAGATCCAACCAGTCCATTCTGAAGGAGATCAGCCCTGGGATTTCTTTGGAAGGAATGATGCTAAAGCTGAAACTCCAATACTTTGGCCACCTCATATGAAGAGTTGACTCATAGAAAAAGACTCTGATGCTGGGAAGGACTGGGGGCAGGAGGAGAAGGGGACGACAGAGGATGAGATGGCTGGATGGCATCACAGACTTGATGAACATGAGTCTGAGTATACTCTGGGAGATGGTAATGCATAGGGAGGCCTGGTGTGCTGCGATTCATGGGGTCGCAAAGAGTCGGACATGACTGAGCGACTGAACTGAACTCATTTCCACTTGTATCTTAAATTTAATTGCAATAGAACAATTTGGATGTCTTTTCTAAAAGGAGACAGAGTTGAGTTTTTTTTCATTTGTTTAAATTAGAGAAAGTGAAGGATATATGCAGGCCATCATGTAATTTAGAAGGAATATGGAGGTATTAACTACAGGGAAGGATAATAGAAAATAGTAATTTCTTTGGTAGGTGAAAGAAAACAACTTAAGCGAAGCTCCAATTAATTGGCTTCTTTGCTTGCTTTTCATTTGCTTTTGATGAAGTGGTGATGCATTTGAGAATGATGGAGTGATGTTAGGATAGAAGAATTAAATAAATCATGTTAAATACTTGCAATGGCTTTTTGAAACATGGTGGGGATAACTGAGACATATTATATTAAAACCTGCTAACTGATGATTCAGGTTGTGAAAGTGAAGTTGCTCAGTCATGTCCGACTATTTGTAACCCCATGGACCATAGCCTACATGGATGGTTCCTCCATCCATGGTATTTTCCAGGCAAGAGTACTAGAGTGGGTTGCCATTTCCTTCTCCACGGGATCTTCCCCACCCAGGGATCAAACCCACGTCTCCAGCATTGCAGGCAGACACTTTACCATCTGATCCACAAGGGAAGCCTGATTCAGGCTAGGAAAAAAGAATTCAGTGTATCACTTCATTGGATCCTGGAGTGAGTGTTGGAGGTGGATTTGGTAGGTATAAGTGTGGGTGTGTTTTGTATTTCTTCAGTAGAATTTCCCACAGAGGTTAATTTCCATACAGTAGATTATTTATTTATTTATTTATTTTACTAAGTTTGCAGTTTGTTTGGGCAGATATCCGAATAAAGAGCAAAAGAGTTAAGGACATACAGGATGAGAGTTGAAAACTGATATCTAAGCCAGTTTGGGAAAGAAAAAGATCAAGGACAGACTGATGAAGAGACAAAAAGGTGACAAGATTGGTAGATCCTGATGGTGTCAAAATATATTGAGAATAAGGAATTCAGAAAATCACTGTCATTGTATTCATAAGTTGCAGGGACTTCCCTGGGTCCAGTGATTAAGACTCTGTGCTTCCAATGCAAGGGGTGTGGACCTCTGGTTAGGGAACTAAGATACCACAGACAGCACTGTGTGTCCCCCTCAAAAAAATGGAATACTGTAAGTTTTTAGAAGAAATATGACAAAAAGTAAAGCCTCTAAAGGAACAGAAAAAATACAATTGAAATTAAATGTCTCAAAAAAATGTGAGACAAGGATTCTTTTTTACCGTTAATCTCTTTAATTTTACTATTATTTTTTTACAAGCTACATGTCAGACTAAGATGGTCTATAAATAAAATCCTCTTCTGTTTCACAAGTAGAGACTGAATACCAATTAACAATTATAAGAGAGCCACAACCAAGCCTCTCAAGACCAGTGCCAACAAGTAAATCAGTCTGTGCTGCCTGGAGAGGGGTCACACAGCATTGTTCTGGGTCCCCATCCTGACTAAAAGGAAGCTTTCACAATGCCCTGAGCCCTTGATGTCCTGCAAGTGATGGAGGATGTCCGCAAGTCCCATGTAGCAGGAACCTGCTTAAGTAGCAACGACCTTCACTCTCAAATGGAAGGGAACATGTACAAAAGGAAAAGTGATGGAAAGTGAAAGTGAAGTCGCTCAGTGACTCTTTGCAACCCCATGGACTGAGAAGCCTGGTAGGTAGACTGTAGCCTATTAGGCTTCTCAGTCCATGGAATATTCCAGGCAAGAGTATTGGAGTGGGTTGCCATTTCCTTCTCCAGGGGATCTTCCCGACTAAGGGACTGAACCTGGGTCTCCCACATTGCAGGCAGACGCTTTACCATCTGAGCCATCGGGGAAGCCCTGAAAAGTGATGGGGGTACCTTTAAATTTGATGAGAACCTGGAGGAAGCTCCTGCTGGCAGATCAGACACCACTTTTTCCACTGGAAACTAGGTTGATGTATTATATCCTCCAAGAAGACCAGGCCGCAAGTTGGGCCATGAGCACCACTCCTACTGCTGGTCACCTCCCTCCTGGAACCTCACTCATAGGAGACTGGTGGCTCCTGGGTGGCCCCAGGAGTCACGACTTCTGGTGGTGATGGATCCTGAGGCTTTCATGACCACCGGCATTAAAGGCATCTTCTGTGAATCTGCCTATACAGCTCTGGTCACAGACTCTCCTCTACTGTTGAGGACCAACGCCAGGGCTACCACAGTGGAGCTGACTCCAGCGGAAATGGTGGAGGCTGGCCGGCGTTCTGCACAGGTGTGCCTGCCGCTCCCATGAGCACCCGTGGATGGTCATGCCTCAGCACTGCTGAGGAATACCTTAACAAGGATGAGCTGGCCGGTGCTGCAAAGGCTGCGACCCCAGACTGAGTGTCCTGCTGTGTCTCCTAAGATCACCACCACCAAAGCAGAGGTCAGAACGGGTTTGAAGACATCAGGTGCCCTCTTCAGCAGTTCCTTTCTGAAGACTTCCCACAGCCAGGCTTAAAGACGGTCCACAGCTTCCAAAGCTTAGGCCTCTGATACGTAGAAATAGCCACTGAGTGGTCTTTTTTAATTAAGGTGTAATCAATAGAGAACATTATGTTAGTTTCAGATGTATAGCATTGTGGTTTGACATGTGTATATGTTTTGAAATGGTCACCACAATACATCTATTTCATAAGCATCACCATAGAGTTATATTTTTTTCTTCTGAATTTTTAAGATCTAGTCTCCTAGCAACTTTCAACTATGCAATACAGAATTATTAACTGTAGTCACCATGTTCATCTTTACATCTCCAGAAATTATTTTACACCTAGAAGTTTGGACATTCTGACCCACCTCACCTGTTTTGCCTATCCCCTTTCCGTTTGGCAACACACCATCTGTTCTCTGTATCTAAAGTTGTTTATTTCTTGTCACTTTTTCACTTAGCATAATGCCCTTAGCATAAGGTCCCTGTTGTCCCAAATGGAAATATTTCATTCTTTCCTATGGCTGACTGTTCATTAGTTAGTTGAATATATATGTATGGAAGAAGAGGTGGCAAGAATACACAGAACTATACAGAAAAACTCTTCATGATCCAATAACCTTGATGGTGTGATCACTCACCTAAAGCCAGACATCTTGGAGTGCAAAGTCAAGTGAGCCTTAGGAAGCATCACTACGAACAAAACTAGTGGAGGTGGTGGAATTCCAGTTGAGCTATTATAAATCCTAAAAGATGACACTGTTACATTGCCGCACTCAGTATGGCAGCAAATTAGGAAAACTCAACAGTGGCCACAGGACTGGAAAAAAAGTCAGTTTTCATTCCAATCCCAAAGAAAGGAAATGCCAAAGAATGTTCAAACTACCACACAATTGCACTCATTTCATAGGCTAGCAAAGTAATGCTCAATATTCTCCAAGCTAGGCTTCAACTATCCATGAACCTAGAACTTCCAGATGTCCAAGCTGGTTTTAGAAAAGGCAGAGGAATCAGAGATCAAATCGCCAACATCTGCTGGATCATAGAAAAAGCAAAAGAATTCCAGAAAAACATCTACTTCTGCTTCACTGGCTTTCCCTGGTGGCTCAGATGGTAAGGCGTCTGCCTGCAGTGTGGGAGACCCGGGTTCTATTCCTGGGTCGGGAAGATCCCCTGGAGAAGGAAACAGCAATCCACTCCAGCACTCTTGCCTGGAAAATCCCATGGACAGGGGAGCCTGATAGGCTACAGTCCATGGGGTCACAAAGAGTCAGACATGACTGAGTGACTTCACTTCACTTCACTTCTGCTTCACTGACTATGCTAAGGTCTTTGACTGTGTGGATCACAACAAACTGGAAAATTCTTGAAGAGGTGGGAATACCCGACCACCTTACCTGTGTTGAGAAATCTGTATACAGGTCAAGAAGCCTCAGTTAAGACCGGATATGGAACAACAGACTGGTTCCAAATTGGGAAAGGAATACATCAAGGCTTTATATTGTCACTTGCTTATTTAACTTCTGTGCAGAGTACATCATGTGAAATGCTGGGCTGGATGAAGCACAAGCTGGAATCAAAATTGTGGGAAGAAATATCAATACTTTCAGATATTCAGATGACACCCCCCTTATAGAAGAAAGTGAAGAAGACCTAAAGAGCCTCTTGATGAAAGTGAAAGAGGAGAGTGTAAAAACTAGCTAAAACCTCAGCATTCAAAATATGAAGATCATGGCATCTTGAATCATGACTTCATGGCAAATAGAAGGGGAAACAGTGGAAACAGTGGCTGACTTTATTTTTCTGGGCTCCAAAATCACTGCAGATGGTGACTGCTGCTATGAACTTAAAAGAGACTTGCTCCTTGGAAGAAAAGCTATGACAAACCTAGACTTCATATTAAAAAGCGGAGGCATTACTTTCCTGACAAAGGTTCATATATTCAAAGCTATGGTTTCTCCAGTAGTCATGTATGGATGTGAGTGTTGGACCATAAAGAAAGCTGAGTGCCAAAGAATCGATGTTTTTAAACTGTGGTGTTGGAGAAAAGTCTTGAGATTCCCTTGGACAGTTTGATCAAGGAGATCCAACCAGTCAACCCTAAAGGAAATCGGTTCTGAATTTTCATTGGAAGGACTGATGCTGAAGCTGAAGTTCCAATACTTTGGTCACCTGATGGGAAGAACTGACTTATTTGAAAAGACCTTGATGCTGGGAAAGATTGAAGATAGGAGGAGAAGGTAACAACAGAGGTTGGATGGCATCCCCAAGCTCAATGGATATGAGTTTGAGCAAGCTCAGGAGTTGGTGACAGACAGGGAAGCCTGGCATGCTGCAGTCCATGGGTGGCAAAGAGTTGGATATGACTGAGTGACTGAACTGAACTGAATGTGTATATACATGTATTTATTAGATATTCCCTAACTGCAAGGAGATCCAACTAGTCCCTGCTAAAGGAGACCAGTCTTGGGTCTTCATTGGAATGGCTGAGGCTGAAACTCCAATACTTTGGCCATCTCATGCGAAGAGTTGACTCATTGGAAAAGACCCTGATGCTGGGAGGGATTGGGGGCAGGAGGAGAAGGGGACGACAGAGGATGAGATGGCTGGATGGCATCACCAAGTCAATGTACATGAGTTTGGGTGAACTCCAGGAGTTGGTGATGGACAGAGAGGCCTGATGTGCTGCAATTCATAGGGTCACAAAGAGTTGGACATGACTGAGCAACTGAACTGAACTGAACCATTCATCTGTAGATAGTCACTCAAGTTTTTTTTTTTTTTTTTTATCTTGTTTGTTACAAATAATGCCTAATGCTGCAAAGAACATCGGGCTGTATATATCTTTTCGAAATAGTATTTTTGTTTCTTTTGAAGAAATATTCTAAGTAGAATTGCTGGATCATTTGGAAGTTCTGTTTTAAAATTCTTCAAGAACCTCCATACTATTTTCCATAGTGGCAACACCAATTTTCACTCCACCAGCTGTGCACAAGAGTTTCCTTTTCTCCACATCTTCACTAATACTTGTTATGTATTATCTTTTTGAAAGTAGCCATTTTGAGAGGTATGAAGTGATAACTCATTGTGGTTTTGGTTTGAATTTCCCTAATAATTAGTGATGTTGAGCATCTTTTCATGTACCTGTTAGCTGTCTGTATGTCTTCTTTGGATAAATGCGATTCAGATCTTCTGCCCATTTTTAAAAATTGAATTGTTTGTGGTTTTTGCTGTTGAGTTGTGTGGCTTTTGATATATAATGGACTTGGATATTGAAATTCTCAAGATGATGTGAACATCTTTATGGCAAAAAAATTAATCCCAGCCTATTGTTATATTAACATTGTATCTTAAGCCAGATGGTTACCTCAGCAGTCCTGTTAAAAAATAAACTGGTTTTAGATCTACCTGAAAGATGTTTGGTTTGACACTGATGCCACTTTACCTCCAAATCTATCAGGGCCCTTCACAACATACATGTGTGAAGGAGGATCAGATACACCACTCTTCAGATTAATGGGAAATAATCGAGTTTCACTGTTCATTATTTTCACTCTTCATAATGTATTCTTCAGAAATAACACATTGGTTAGTATTAAATATTATAAATATATTGGGTTTGCCAAACTTGGTCTACCTGCTGTAATCTTTCCATACATATTAAGCTAGAGAAAAGACAGTTAATTAGGATTGCTCTGAGTTGATATAATAGAAGAGGATTCTCCGGAGATATTTTGTCTTGACTGATTAAGTCAAGCAGATAATGTAGAAGCCTAAGTGTCAAGGTGAAAGCCTCATTTTAGCAAACTATGATAGTTTTTAATTTTCAGGTCTGTTTGTTTCCTACACTTGTAGTACCACACTGGGGATGCCATATTCAATGAGCATGACTTGGTGCACAAGTAGCTAAACAGGGACATGATCAGACTGATGCTCCCCCTCATAGGGTCAGGGAAACTGTGAAGCACAAGTCTCAACATTATATTTATCCCAACACAGAGCATTCCTACAGAATATTGATAGAGATAAGCAGAACCAAGAGGCAGAGAGAAAGGCAGGAACTTCGTCATTATTTTGTGTTCTAGAAACGAGTCTTCTCTTATCTTACCATGTAAGATGCTGAGCACTGTGGTTATTAGTTCCATGGAACATCCTTTACTGACCAGAGTCAGAGCTGAATTTTTCACTTTAATAGAAAACATCAGGAGTAGCACAGAAAAGAGGTATGTGAGCACAGAATGTGACAAGGGACAGAAACATATTTTTAATTTAAATTGGGGTATAGTGGTGACTGTGGATTGAGATTTAGAACACTGGAGAAATATATGACAATGTTATAGTTGGTTGAGTACTTCTTATAGTTGCAATATAAAATGATCTTTACGAAAGCAGATCAAACCACATGGTAGTATCCTTTCTTTTTTTTTTTTTAGTAACCAAAAATCTGGAATGACTGTCAATTATGGAATAATGGAATAGATCTTTGTGCTCCAAGGTAAAGTTAGCAACAGCAAAATTGAGTGTGATTCATAAATGAGAGTGGGGGGGGGGGGGGAGTAGCATAAAAAGAAATAGAAAAGCTTGATCTCTCCACACTAATACCACAGTGCTGGGGCTATTGAGTACCTAAATGTGCTTTGAGTGTATAAAACATACACACTTTTAGATATATTGGATTAAATAATTATATAATTGAATATCATTATTTTTAATTTTTTCAATTTTATCACTTGAGTTAAAATTGTACAAACATATATATGACTTTCATCTGAGGTTCACATTATATTTCTCCTTTACTCTAGATTTTCCTAAATATTAAATTGAACACCATGCATATTTTCTGCTGAAAGTTTCTAAAATAATTAAAAATTGGCTCCATTATAAATTTCTATCAATTGAGTTATATCATGGTTTATAGAGACACAGGCTAATTCTGGGCCTAAACATAAGTCAGTAAGCCAAGGTTTGAAAGGACAGAAAGAGCTATAAAGTCTGATAATTAGAGATTAAAACCACAAAGTTGATTGCCTGATTCATGGTTACTAAATTATTTTGGTTACTAAAAAAAATAATTCCTAGTTTTGAATGAAATCTAGGTTGAGATTTTAGAGGAGGTGCCTTGTTGGAGGCAACCTCAAAGCTGTTAAACATTTCCCCTTGCTATAGTCTGAATGTTTGCATCCCTCCAAAATTCATATATTGAAATCCTGATGCCTAAAGTGATGGTATAAAGAAGTGCAATATTTGGATAGCACTCAGATCATGATTGGGGGAGCCTCAAGAATAGGCTTATCAGACTCCATAGAGATCCCGCTCTCTTTTACAAAGTGAAGATACAGGAGGAAGGTTTCAGCTGCAAACAAGGAAGAGCATCATCCCTAGACCATGAACATGCTGGCAACTTGCTCTTAGATTTCCCAGCCTGCAGAACTGTGAGAAATAAGTGGATGTTGTGTACAAGCTATCAGAATTTGGTTACAGCAAAACAGACCAAGTGTGTATGTGTGCTCATTTGCCCAGTCATGTCTGACTATTTTTGACCACATGGACTACATAGCCCACCCAGCTCCTCTATCCAAGGGAATTTTCCTGGCAAGAATACTGAGTGGATTGCCATTTCCTCTTCCAAGAGATCTTCCCTCTCCAGGGATAAAACCAGCATCTCCTGAGACTCCAGCATTCCCAGACGGATTCTTTACCATTGTGCCACCTGGAAGCCAGAGCAGACTAAGACTATCCCTAACTTCTTGGACTTCCCAGGTGGCACTAGTGGTAAAGAACTCGACTGTCAATGTAGAAGACATAAGAGGCACAGGTTCACCCTTGGGTCAGGAAGATCCCCTGGAAGAGGGCTTGGCAACCCACACTAGTATTCTTGACTAGAGAACCCCATAGGCAAAGGAGCCTAGCGGACTATGAATAGGGTTGCAATGAGTCAGACAGTATTGAAGCCACATAGAATGAATGAACATCCCTAACTTCTTTTCCTCATAAAAGGTAAACATTTTATATATATAATGCTAGTAAACAAATCTGGAGACAGCTAAATTCACCAACCTAAGTGCATGCTATTGGGCAGAGTGGTTTGTTGTTTTTGTTGTTGTTGTTGTTTTTTCTCCTGGACTGCAAGAGAGAAAATGTTATAAATTATTTTTCCCCAGCTTTATTCCTTTTCCAAAGGAGAGGCATTTTCTTTTCACTCTGCCATCGTGTTTGAGTGCATTGGGGGAGATGAAATCATCATTTAACCTCAGAATAACATTCTCATTAGAAATTACAACTTGCATCAAAACAGAAAGACCATGTTGAAATACTTGGAGCCTTATAAAAATGTGCCTGCCATCCTTTGGAAAATTATAGATATAATTTGCATTTCAGGTGCAAACATTGTATCAGATTAGAAGTAAATATTATTGAAATTGAATTATTATTGTATTGTTTGTTAAATGGGATGAATACATATAGGACAATAAGAGTAAAACAAATTTAGCAGATATGTTTAGTGTGTGTGTGTGTGTGTGTGTGTGTGTGTGTGTATTCAAGTGAACTTGCACTTTTGAATCTTCTTATATATCTTTCCATTCTTTTGAGTGATTTATATTATAAGCTATGTGGTTATGACTGCCTATAAATCACGATACTTCCTTTCAGGTACAAAGCAGCATACAATCATGTTTTATTCTTCATCAGTTAGTGTAAGATAGGTTTATTTTTTAATAGCATGTATTTGTATGAATATGTGTTGATGTTTGGACTTGGCTTTTCTCTTAAGCAATCAAAAAAACCTTCTATAGCAAAGGTAGGAAAAATTGACAAAGGAAGAAATAAAGGTAGTTCTAGGGAATAAATTTTCTGAATTTATTTTGTGGTTGCATAAATAATTTTCTCTTCACATACAATCTAATTGGTTCATAAGGAGCCAGTGCTGGTGGTTCCTCATTTCCCCAAAACATCATTAGGTCTATCTCTTGGCTTCTTATTGAATAAAAGGTAAAACCTCACACTATTTTTCCAATTCTTTACTCAAATTTATTCACTGAGAAGAGTGTGTCTTTATATATGAAAAATATGATTACATATAAAGACTATGCTATAACTAATTTAAAGTTTGCTTTGGTATATTCCTTAGACATGTCAATACTTACAGTCTGGTAAATGTTTTATTTCACTTTTATTTAATGCATTCACCATATTCTGCTATTTAGGACTGCTATCTCAGTGTGTAACGACAGTCTTCCAATGTGTGTAAATTATCTCACACAATGTACTGATCATACTAGTTCTAAGCCTAAGGTCTTGTGGTCATTTACATTTGTGAACTTAATTTTCCAGTTCAAATGGCATCTGTGTTTCAAAGTACTAGCACATATTCCTCTGGTACAGAATAATGACAGTTATTTTCAAGTGTAAGTTATAACCACATTGGCTGTTGGAGTTTACTGTCAATAAGTTGATTTATTCCTCTTGTGCTGCAGGATTGGAATTGGAGTGTCTAGTGAATCCATGTGCACCAAAATTGAGTGAATGAGAAGTATATGTGAATCATAATAATGTTTTTAGATACAAAGAAAAATATGAAAAATTAGACTATCTGGAGACATATACTACAGTAATTAGCTTTATAATGAAGGAATTTTATTTGCACTTTTCAATTTTGTTCACAATCTTAGTTTTATATTATATGAAATAAATGTAAAATAAATGTTCTAAAACAGTGCCTAGCACATCATAACTACCGAACAGATGTTAATTATTAGTAATCATAAATCAAAACTCACCTGCTTTGTACAATTCTTAAATCTCAGTATAAATAATTTTACATCAGGGGTTAATTGTTATGTTAAATTACATTTAATCATTTCTTGAATAGGCTTAACTTGAAGGTATTCTGAGAATATACTTGCATGCTGGTAGGGAAAAGGGGATTCATCTGGACCTGAAAATGATCCAGCCAAAGTTGTTGCAGGCAATGTTTGGTAACATATCATCATCAAACAAATGAGCAAAAAAAAAAAGAAAAGATGATTACGCATTATATGAAACAGTGATCTATATAGTGAAGAGTAGGCATACATTCACGAAATAATGCATGGTGGACAGGGATTCACGGTGTGCTGCAGTCCATGGGGTCGCAAAGAGTCAGACATGACTGAGCAACTGAACTGCACTGAGACATGCACTCATGAAATAATGCATGATGATAGCTATGTATATCAACTTGTTAGAAGATGAAATTATGAAAACACTTACTGAAAGTGTGAAATAAGGGAGTGTAAGGCCAGATTGCACTGTGCTAGACAATGACAACATACCAGTTTGCAGATCTCTTTGTGTACATTCATTCCTTCCATCCATCAGAACCAAAAGCCTACCAAGACCTAGCAATATAAAGGAGGCAGCTGCGAATTCACAACTGTCTTTAAGAGCATTAATTATTAATTCCTTAGCTAACTTCAATATAACAGCTTGTTTTCCAATACTATCTTTATCAAATCTATTAATCATGTTATAAGCTGGAAGCAAGAGATGAACTAAGTGCCTCCTATGAAAACAAAGAAATGGTTATGTGACTTCTGACGAGTATAAGTTTCTTGACAATGGTGAAAATATTTTGCTATTTAATGATGGAGAACATGATGTAGACAGAATTTTGACTAACATGAAAGAAGAGAGTGAAAATGTTGGCTTAAAGCTCAACATTCAGAAAACTAAGATCATGGCATCTGGTCCCATCACTTCAGGGCAACTAGATGGGGAAACAATGGAAACAGTGAGAGACTTTATTTTATTGGGATCCAAAATCACTACAGATGGTGACTTCAGTTATGAAATTAAAAAACACTTGCTCCTTGAAAGAAAAGCTATGATCAACCTAGACAGCATATTAAAAAGCAGAGACATTACTTTACCAACAAAGGTCCATCTAGTCAAAGCTATGATTTTTCCAGTAGTCATGTATGGATGTGAAAGTTGGACTATAAAGAAAGCTGAGTGCTGAAGAATTGATGCTTTTGAACTGTGGTGTGGGAAAAGACTCTTGAGAGTCCCTTTGACTTCAAGGAGACCCAAACAGTCAATCCTAAAGGAAATCAGTCCTGAATATTCATTGGAAGGACTGATGCTGAAGCTGAAACTAATACTTTGGCCCCCTAATGTGAAGCACGAACTCATTGGAAAAGACCCTGATGCTGGGAAAGATTGAAGGTGGGAGGATAAGCGGTCGACAGAAGATGAGATGGTTGGATGGCATCACTGACTCGATGGCCATGAGTTTGAGTAGGCTCCAGGAGTTGGTGATAGACAAGGAGACCTGGGGTGCTGCATTCCACGGGTTCACAAAGAGTTGGACATGACTAAGCGACTGAACTGAACTGAACTGGCAGAATCTTCTGATTTGGATGATTTGGTAAACTATACAGATGCTTACTCCTTGGAAGGAAAGCTATGACAAAACTAGACAGTGTATTAAAAATCAAAGACATCACTTTGCTAACAAGGGACTGTATTGTCAAAGCTATGGTTTTTCCAGTAGCCATGTATAGATGTGAGAGTTGGATCATAAGGCTGGGCACCAAAGAATTGATTCTTTTGAATTGTGGTGTTGGATAAGACTCCTGAGAGTCCCTTGGATAGCAAGGAGATCAAACCAGTCAATCCTAAAGGAAATCAGTTCTGAATATTCATTGGAAGTACTGATACTGAAGTACTGATATTAAAGTTAAAGCTGCAGTACTCTGGCCACATGATGCAAACAGCTGACTCATTGGAAAAGACCCTGATGCTGGGAAAGAGTGAAAGCAAAAGTCGAAGGGGGCAACAGAGGATGAGATGGTTGGATGGCATCACTGACTTTATGAACATGAGTTTGAGCAAACTCTGGAAGATAGTGAAGGACAGGGAAACCTGGGTGATGCAGTCCATAGGGTCTCAAAGAGTTGGACACAACTTAGTGATTGAACAACAACAACAGACTGAATGTGTGATGAAACAATTAAGTATTTAAACATTTACGTGTACTACCAGTTATATATGTTACATATTTTGCTAAGAAATAGCAGCATCCCTTATTGATTTTACTTCCAAGGAAATCTGAGGAGACTTACAGCAGATTTTTAAAAATAATTTTATTTATTTATTTATTTTTTGCTGTGTTGTGTCTTCATTGCTGTGCAGGCTTTTCCGTAGTTTCTGCGAGTGGGGGTTACTCTCTACTTGCAGTAAGTGTGTTTCTCATTGTGGTGGCTTCTCTTGTTGTGGATCATGGGTTCTAGCATTTGTGGGTTTCAGTGTTTCAGCTCCTGAGATCTAGAATACAGGCTCAGTAGTTATGGGCACAGACTTTGTTGTTCCACAGCATGTGGGATCTCCCAGGACCAAGGACTGAACCCATGTCTCTTGCATTGCTAGGCAGATTCTTTACCACTGAGCCACCAGGGAAGAACATATATATATATATATATATATATATATATATATATGGAGAACTTATGGCCAACATTAAATTCTAATCTTTAGTGATCAACTTTGAGAAAAATAATGTCATCACCTAAGATATACCCAAATACACCTATAACTGGCTCTTTATTTCATATGGCAAAACATATTTACCATTGATACTGGACAGGAGTTGTGCTGTCAAACTATTGCTGAATTTAATGCAAAAATTAAATTCATTACAGTTTTACCATTCCTTCCATTCAGCAATTTTATCAATGGCTTTATCCACCTGACTGATGATGATGATTTGCTCTAAGAATTGGTTTCTTATTCTGAAACACACTTCCTTGGAGGAGAAAGAAGCCAAGGGCTTTGTCCAGAGAGCTGACCCCATGTTTCCCACACTATTTTGGAATATCAATCAATGGACATGTGACAGTATGCCAAGAACACACAATAGTGTAGAAAACTTTCACTACACAATACAAAACATTCTAATATTTGACAACTGATACTTATCTTAATGAAGAAGGGGATTTTAACGCTGAAAAAAATAAAAATGAAACACCAAAAGAGGAAACAAAAAGCAAAAAGCAAAAAAAAAAGCTTAATATTATGAAGAAAAGTCTTTAAAGTGCTTGATACAATTCACAGAATAAAATCAGTTATGGTCACTAATGCAATGATTCTGAAAGGGAAGACCCTTTGAGATTCCTGAGCATGGAAGACATTTTGTCCCCAGCTTCTTGTAGGCAAACTCCAGCCTCCATGATCTTCCCTGCATTCCAAAGGGTAGATTGCTAATCAAGTGAGGAGCAGTCATGAAACCATCTGAGGTAAGATTAAAGGGGCCAGAGATACTCATCAAGAGTCTGCATACACCCTAATCTTGTCAGCAACCCCATCCACCTTGATCCATTGCTATAAAACTCCTCATCAAACCCTCCCAGGTTGGGGCACATCATTTTCTGAGGCACAGGCCCACTGTGTTTTCCTTTTCCTAGCAAAGCAATAAAGCTCTTTTCTATGTTATCCAAAACTGAGATTTCATTTGGCACCAGCATACAGAAGCCAAGCTTTCAGGATCAATTTCACATACATTTTAAAAGTGTTCAAACAGCTTTAGCACTTTCACTTTCCACAATAAAATCTTTAAAAATTTTCATTAATCATTTCTATATGTCTTTTTTAATTTACCTATTTTATTTTAATTATTTTATTTTTTACGGCAAAATTGTCTTACAGCCAATTCAGTTCAGTCGCTCAGACGTGTCTGATTCTTTGGGACCCCATGAATCGCAGCATGCCAGTCCTCCCTGTCCATCACCATCTCCCGGAGTTCGCTCAGACTCACGTCCACCGAATCAGTGATGCCATCCAGCCATCTCATTCTCTGTCGTCCCCTTCTCCTCCTGCCCGCAATCCCTCCCAGCATCAGAGTCTTTGCCAATGAGTCAAATCTTCGCATGAGGTGGCCAAAGTACTGGAGCTTCAGCTTTAGCATCATTCCTTCCAAAGAAATCCCAGGGCTGATCTCCTTCAGAATGGACTGGTTGGATCTCCTTGCGGTCCAAGGGACCCTCAAGAGTTTTCTCCAACACCACAGTTCAAAAGCATCAGTTCTTCAGTGCTCAGCCTTCTTCACAGTCCAATTCTCACATCCATACATGACCACAGGAAAAACCATAGCCTTGACTAGACAGACCTTAGTAGGCAAAGTAATGTCTCTATTTTTGAATATACTATCTAGGTTTGTCATAACTTTTCTTCCAAGGAGTAAGCGTCTTTTAATTTCATGGCTGCAGTCACCATCTGCAGGGATTTTGGAGCCCCCAAAAATAAAGTCTGACACTATTTCCACTGTTTCCCCATCTATTTCCCATGAAGTGATGGGACCAGATGCCATGATCTTAGTTTTCTAATGTTGAGCTTTAAGCCAACTTTTTCATTCTCCTCTTTCACTTTCATCAAGAGGCTTTTGAGTTTCTCTTCACTTTCTGCCATAAGGGTGGTGTCATCTGCATATCTGAGGTTATTGATATTTCTCCCAGCAATCTTGATTCCAGGTTGTGTTTCTTCCAGTCCAGCATTTCTCATGATGTACCCTGCATATAAGTTAAATAAGGAGGGTGACAATATACAGCCTTGACATACTTCTTTTCCTATTTGAAACCAGTCCGTTGTTCCATGTCCAGTTCTAACTGTTGCTTCCTGACCTGCATACAGATTTCTCAAGAGGCAGGTTAGGTGGTCTGGTATTCCCATCTCTCTCAGAATTTTCCATAGTTTATTGTGATCCACACAGTCAAAGGCTTTGGCATAGTCAATAAAGCAGAAGTAGATGCTTTTCTGGAACTCTCTTGCTTTTTCCATGATCCAGAGGATGTTGTCAATTTGATCTCTGGTTCCTCTGCCTTTTCTAAAACCAGCTTGAACATCAGGGAGTTCATGGTTCACGTATTGCTGAAGCCTGTCTTGGAGAATTTTGAGCATTATTTACTAGCGTGTGAGATGAGTGCAATTGTGTGGTAGTTTGAGCATTCTTTTGCATTGCCTTTCTTTGGAATTGGAATGAAAACTGACTTTTTCCAGTCCTGTGGCCACTGCTGAGTTTTCCAAATTTGCTGGCATATTGAGTGCAGCACTTTCACAGCATCATCTCTCAGGATTTGAAACAGCTCCACTGGAATTCCATCACCTCCACTAGTTTTGTTCGTAGTGGCAGAACTGCTTGCAGAGAAACAACTTATGGCAAAGAATCTTAGAACTGAAATCACAATAACTTAACAAAATGATAGGTTCAATATTTCCTACTTAAAATCCAAGGTTATTGTGTGTGTTGACATGTAGCCAGTGGATGTGGAAAAGAGAGAGGTGTCACTACACAGGGATTTTTTATGTACCCAGCCTGCACTCATGTATATAACATACACCTATATCCATTCATCAGTGATATATTACCTGGCCATATTTACCTATAAGTAAGTCTGGGAGATATCAACCAACTATGGAGCCCACCAGGCTCTTCTGTCCATGGGATTCACCAGGCAAGAATATCAAAGTGGGTTGCCATTCCCTTTTCCAGGGCATCTTCCTGTCCCAGGGATCAAATCTAGGTCTCCTGCATTTCAAGCAGTGTTTTGTTTTGTTTTGTTTTTAACTATCTGAGCCACTAGGGAAGCCCATAACTAACTAAACCTGGGAGATATCAACCAGCTATATGTTCATCAGAAAAAGGAGATAGTGTACAGATTGCTAGTTTTGGGCAGAAGGGCTTTAGAAGGTACTTATATTCAGAATCAGTCCAGAAGTACTAACTTCATTCCAAACGGTCCTAATATTTTGGAATATATTCACAAAGAGAAGAATGTGTAGATTGTAGGCAGAAAGATTATGGCCAGATAAAAAGTGATTCAGAGCAAGTCTCATAATTGGATTTAACACAACAACAACAACAAAAAATCAAGAAACAAAGGCTGAAATCTATTCCTGTAGACTGGGAAAATAATGCAGAAGTGTGAACAAGAATTTGGCTTCATGGAAAGAAGTTCTCAGTTCTTATCTCAATTAGGCTTCAGTGAATAACAAAAATGTCATATTCCACTAACTATTGGGTGCGTTAAACAGAGAACACTCAGTGATCTGACAGGAATGACTCTGAATCTGTAAGTGTCTTATTGCCTGCGGCTGAGCAAGGTTAGATGATATTCTGTGACAAAACAGGTACCAGTATTCTGCTGACATAAAGGTGCACTAACTTATTAAGTTAGAATAGCACATCAGCAATGCAATTCACATTTTATTCATTGGTATTTTAATAGCTAAACTGAATTATATTTTGTTGTAAATATCCTGTTTGTGTATTATGAGAACAGATTATATTTTAAATTTGACATTAATATATCATATTTTAGTATACTTGAACAACTTCATTTGTAAATTCATAAAAATTATTTTAATTAAAACCTTGGTTGGAAAAGTACATAAGTATTAAGTAACTATTTTTAGGTTCAGTCATTTTCACATATTAAATGAGAAGAATTAAGACCAATCATTTGTTCATGATTTGCTATTAAAATAACAATTTAAAGTCTAAGGAACTAACAATACTATAAGAATATAGACTATTATTCTTTTTTTAAGAATATAGATACTAGTTTAAATGGTTCTGTAGATCACCCTTAAAATTTGTATTATCTAAAGGAACAACATATTTTTGTTGTTGTTTAGACAGTAAGTCATGCCCAATTCTTTTACAACCCATGGACTACAGTCTGCCAGGTTTCTCTGTCCGTGGGATTTCCCAGGCAAGAATACTGGAGTGCGTTGCCATATCTTCCCCCAACAACATGTTTTTAGTCATATCTATTTAAAGATAACTTAAATATGTGGAAAACAATTGGTCCATTTGCTTCATAGAAGTCTATTAATACAGCTCTTCCACTTGACATGAGGTCAGACATACTGTCTTGGTCAAATACATATTATCAGGACAAATTTCAAGTGAATTAAAAATCGCCAAATTTTTCTGTTGCATGCAATTTAATACATATCATATTGATGCTGAACACTCAGTCTCTGTCCACTAGTGTTGAAGGGAATCTCAAGAGACAGAATTTGGGGTAAAGTAGAAAAGAATAGCTTTATTACTTTGCCAGTCAAAGTGGGACACAGCAAACTTGTGCCTCTCAAAACTGTGTGCCCCAACCCAGGAAGATCTGGTGAGGAGTTTTATAACAATGGTTCTGGATGGAGTTGCTGATAAGAATCTTGGTGTGTGCAGGGCCTGCACTCCATTTAACCTCAAGTGATCTCCTGATGAGCTTTTCTGGTTCCTTTAAACTAGCCTTAGATGGTCTTTTGATGAGTGTATCAAGGTTATCAGTGAAGAATGCTAACATCTTTCATTTGTTGGGGGTTTTAATTCTGTAAGGGGCTCAAAGATCTTGTTACATGTATCCTTTGAGGTACAACCAGGACACTGCCCCAAGACTGCACTGCTGTTTCCTGGCTGCTCCTCCCTTGTCTCTGCATCCCATCCCTTCCCAGATTAGTAATTCTTTGAATCTGCTGTTTGGGACTCAGGGAAGGTCATGAAGCCTGGGGTCTATTCCCTACAAGCAAGGAACAGGTGACACAGTAAGGCTTCTGTGCCCTGGAGCCCCACAGAGTCCTGCTCAGTTTCAGTGCCACAGAATTTATGTCATCATGTTATTTTCTGAATATCAGTAAATATGTGTATATGCATATATATCTGGCATTAAAAAATAAGCCTACAGAGTCAGAGAAAATGCAATCAAGCAAACCAGTCAGGATAATATAACCCTAATCATAGAATTATTTAAAACTTAAATTTATTTAGCCACCTGGTGTGTTTGAGTCAACACAAATAAAGCAAGATGGGGATGAAGTAGTTAATAAGAATTTACTTTATAATAACCATTTCAAATGTGTAGTTTAAATGCTTTACCCATGAATGTAAATAATAGGAAAGTTATTAGGAACAAGATGATATACATGACATAACCCGGAGAGCCAAAGTAGAACACCATTTGCTAAAATTCTAGTGCAAGGGGAAAAAAAAAAACGAAATAATATCCACATGAACTAAACTGTACACACACACACACTTTCCCCCTAAAATGAAAGCAAACAAGCAAAATTAAGCATTGTTTCAAGAGTTCCACTGACAACAACCTTATACTATAACAGATGCGAGAGATACTAAAATGAACAAGGCAAGCACACTCCTGTCCAAAAAGGTATTCCATCTGGAAGAAAAACAATTTAAGCATGATAAGCATAATAAAAAGAGAAATGCATAGAGACACGGAGCAACTAAATAAGTAAAGGAGCCTGATCCGGAGCAGCAGTGTTTAGATGAGACACAAAAGACAAATAGGAGTCAGATAAGGCTTCCATCCTTGTGAATGATAGGAAAGAGAAAATGCAGCATCGTCAAGTTTCTAAATCAGGACAGAACATGATCTTCAGAAACCAAATGAGGCTTCATATTGCTGAAGTGAAAACAGCTTGCGAGATCGTGCCCACAGATGAGACCAGGCATAAACAAACGTACAAAATCAGGCAGGGTAATTACTTACGAACTGTAGTAAAGAGCCTCAACACTATCCTAAGTATCACATGAAGCAAAATACATTTATGTAGTAGAAGTCAGGGATCTATTTGAATTTTAAAATGTTATCCCTCTAGGTGCAGTCTAAAACTGTTTGACTTTGGTTAATAATTTAGTTGAGAGACCAGGAAAAAATCTTACTTCAATAGTCTAGGTTAAAAAAAGAAAAAAATCGTTCTAACATTGACTAAGGGAATGAGAGAAAGGAATAAGATATCAGTGGGGTCGAATTTATTGAGTTTATAGATTGATTAACTACTTGGCTTTAGAAAGAATTAGATTTTGAAAAATGTAGCTGCTTTTTTTTTTCTTCTTCTTCTTCATCTTGGTATAAAGATGGCTAGTGGTGCTTGCACTGAGATAGGGAAAACAAATAAAATGAGCAAATTTGGAGAATATATGTTTATATCACCTATTAATCTGGTAAATATGAGGTGTCCAACAGCAATCCAAGTCGAGATATCTGGGGTAAAGTCAAATATGTACATCTGAGGGTGATAGGGTGGTCCAGACTAGAAAAACCTGGGATCACAGGAGTCAATACAGTCACCTGAAGATGACGTATGAAGTGAGAAAATATACACATAAGAGATTCCTGAAGAACTCAAAAAAATAATGGCTGTATAGAGGGGGAAGCCTGAAGAAAAAAAAAAAGAAGAAAATTAAAGGGCATTGCATATAGATAATGAAGAAATTCAAGAAATGCTATTTTTGTCTTATCCAATAGAATTTACTTGAGAGAAGTAATAAAAGATCAGTGCAATTTATTTATAGTTTGTTTACTTGGTGGTAGAAAGCTAAAGTGGTTCTGTTTTGATGACTTCTCCCTGACTATATTTTCTAAAATATTAACTACATAAGAAGGTCATCAACTGAAGTTGGAGAGAAAACAAGAATGTCAGAAGTTTGCTTAGGAAAGTAGGAAGCTACAAATAAAACAGAGAAATTGTAAACTTGTTTACAAAACAGAAGTAGGCTCACAGACATGGAAAACAAACTTAAGGTTACAAAAAGGCAAAGCAAGGGAGAGATAAATTATGACTTTGGGATTAATATATGCACACTACTGTATATTAGATAGATAACCACCAAGGAGCTACTATATATCACAGGGAATTATACTAATAGTTTGTAATAACCTATAAGGGAAAAGAATCTGAAACATATATATATATATATATATATATATCCATCAATATACTGATAATAAATACGCTGCTGCTGCTGTTAAGTTGCTTCAGTCCTGTCTAACTCTGTGCCACCCCATGGAATACAGGCAGCATGCCAGGCTTCCCTGTCCATCGCCAACTCCCAGAGCTTACTCAAGCTCATGTCCATCGAGTCAGTGATGTCATCCAAACATCTCACCCTCTGCCATCCCCTTCTCCTCCCACCTTCAGTCTTTTCTAGCATCAGGCTCTTTTCCAATGAGTCCATTCTTTGCATCAGGTGGCCAAATTATACAGCTTCAGCTTCAGCATCAGTCCTTGCAATGAATATTCAAAACTGATTTCCTTTAGGATGGACTGGTTGTGTCTCCTTACAGTCCAAGGGACTCTCAAGAGTCTTCTCCAACACCACAGTTCAAGAACACCAGTTCTTTGGTGCTCAGCTTTCTTCACAGTCCAACTCTCACATCCATACATGACAACTGGAAAAACCATAGCTTTGACTAGACGGACCTTTGTTGGCAAAGTAATGTCTCTGCTTTTGAATATGCTCCTACAAAGACATTGCTTTGCCAACAAAGGTCCATCTAGTCAAGGCTATGGTTTTTCCAGTGGTCATGTATGATGTGAGAGTTGGACTGTGAAGAAAGCTGAGCACCAAAGAATTGATGCTTTTGAACTGTGATGTTGGAGAAGACTCTTCAGAGTCCCTTGGACTGCAAGGAGATACAACAAGTCCATTCTAAAGGAGATCAGTCCTGGGTGTTCTTTGAAAGACTGATGCTAAAGCTGAAACTCCAATACTTTGGCCACCTGATGTAAAGAGTTGACTCATTGGAAAAGACCCTGATGCTTGGAGGGATTGGGGTCAGGAAGAGAAGGGGATAACAGAGGATGAGATGGCTGGATGGCATCATCGACTTGATGGACGTGAGTTTGGGTGAACTCCTGGAGTTGGTGATGGACAGGGAGGCCTGGTGTGCTGCAATTCATGAGGTCACATGAAGTCAGACACGACTGAGTGACTGAACTGAACTGAAGGTTGGTCATAGCTTTTCTTTTAAGGAGTAAGTATCTTTTAATTTCATGGCTGCAGTTGCCATCTGCAATGATTTTGGAGCCCAAAAAATAAAGTCTTTCACTTTTTCCATTTTTCCCCTGTCTATTTGTCATGAAGTGATGGGACTGGATGCTATGAACTTAGTTTTCTGAATGCTGAGTTTTAAGCCAACTTTTTCACTCTCCTGTTTCACTTTCATCAGGAGGCTCTCTAGTTCTTCTTCGCTTTCTGCCATAAGTTTGGTGTCATCGGCATATCTGAGGTTGTTGATATTTCTCCTGGCAATCTTGATTCCAACTTGTGCTTCATCCAACCCAGCATTTTGCATGATGTACTCTGAATATAAGTTAAATAAGCAGGTTAACAATATATAGCCTTGATGTACTCCTTTCCCAATTTGAAACCAGTCTGTTTTTCAATGTCCAGTTCTAAATATTGCTTCTTGACCAGCATGCAAATTTCTCAGGACGCAGAAAGCAGGTCAGGTGGTCTGTTATTCCAATCTCTTAAAGAATTTTCCACAATTTGTTGTGATTCACATAAATCAAAGGTTTTGGCATAGTCAATAAAGCAGAAGTAGATGTTTTTCTGGAACTCTCTTGCTTTTTTGATGATTCAGTGGATGTTGGCAATTTGATCTCTGATTCCTCTGATTTTTCTAAATCCAGACTGAACATCTGGAAGTTCAGGTCATGTATTATTGAAGCTTGGTTTGGAGAATTTTGAGCATTACTTAGGGCTTCCCTGGTGGCTCAGAGGTTAAAGCATCCACTTCTAATGCGGGAGACCTGGGTTCGATCCCTGGGTGAGGAAGATCCCCTGGAGAAGGAAATGGCAACCCACTCCAGTATTCTTGCCTGGAGAATCCCATGGACAGAGGAGCCTGGTGGGCTACAGTCCACGGGGTTGCAAAGAGTCGGACATGACTGAGCGACTTAACTAACTAACTTGCTAGCAAGTAGAAAAATCAAAGTGACCTGTTTTTATTGACAAAAATATGTAGTTTAATAGAGTATATCCATTTTTCCTGCAATTTATTCTCCTAACTACCATTCCAGATATTCTTTTTTATAGGGAGCAAATATTAACTATCTAATAACTAGGTCACAACTGAAAGAACAATGGCAAAATCAAATATACCACAGAAAGAGTTATGTTTTCACTCTTCATTATTACCATTTTGTTAAAAAATAATTTTTCAAGATTTTTTAAATTTCAGTTTTTTAGAGTTATAATTATTTTTCTTTTTTTATTAATGTAGCATTAGTACATGTTTTGCTACCAGATATTTTTAATTACTCATGTTTTACATGAGTATGAATTTATATTGATTTCATTAAACCAACATTCCTATGTTAGATTTAACAGTATTTTTAAACACTGACAGCTTTTATATGAAATTATATTGTTAGCTTGATAAATTAGACTTTTATGTACTTCTGATCAAATTCAATATATTTATCTAGTTTTTCAATATATTTATCCAGTTATATTAATATATGAGTATATAAATACATAAAAGTTTATCTATAGTTAGATAAAGATTGTACTTCAAAAACATTACATTCTTCATTCATTCTAGTTGCTCAGTCCTGTCTGACTCTTTGCAATCCCATGGACTACAACACAGCTGGGTTTCCCTGTCCATCACCAACTCCCTGAGCTTGCTTGAACTTATGTCCATTGAGTCGGTGATGCCATCCACCCATCTCATCCCCTGTCATCCCCTTCCTCTCCTGCCTTTAATCTTTCCCAGAATCAGGGGCTTTCCAAAAGCATTCTTCATATTTTCTAATAAAATGGCATTTGAAATTTATAAATGATATTCTCTTTTGTAATGAAGTGATTCAAGGAATTTAACATTCAAATTATTCAGAAATATATTTTGAAATATAATTATATATCATTATCTACTTCAGAATAAAATATAAATTCAGACGAGAGAATAAGAACCTTTAGAGGGTACTGACAATATCAGCCAAAAAGGGGCAGAATGGGGAAAAAGAGTGTGGTGTTATGTGAATGTTGTGTTTAGTAGTATTGAATGTTACCAGCAAGTCCAATGTGAGCTGAAATATTTATTGAATTTAGCAAAAACAAAGAATTTGCAATCTTGTCAACAGCAGTTGATTTGTGCTGAAGAGGATTTTATTGATATTTGAACTGCAGTTGTAAACTAATGAGTTACTGGGAGGACAAGAAACAGGGAGCAAATGGAAAGTAGAAATATGTCTAAAAGAGGAGAGATACATGTTTTAACTCCTCTGTTAATTCTGACCCACTCACACATGTACATATTCTCAAAAGTGTGCTGTATATACATTCCCTTAAGGAAGAAAAGGTGATTGTTTTCAAGATACTTCAACTAAAGACTATTTTCTGTAGATAATGTATTCAGCTGATGTTTATCAACTTCCTGTTTGTCCTAAACCGTGTTCAAGGCTCTAAGAATTTAAAAGAAATAAACTATATATGGACAAAGTCCAAATTATTATAAATATTACATTCTGGTGTTTGGGAGAACACCAAAATGTAATATATGTATATGCATATATACATATATATATATGTGTGTGTATATATATACACACACATACAGACTACTACATATAAAATAGTCTAGATTTTGAAGGCTCTGAAGTCACTCTGAAAACTTTGGGTTCTACTCTGAAAGAGATGCAAAGCCACTGTAAAGATTCAGACCTAAAATAGTATATTCTCATCAGGAGTGACTGTAAACACATCCCTGCTTCTGCGTTAAAGGGAAACTAGTGGAACAAAGGTAGAAAAGGAGACAAATGCCAGAAAACCCTTGCAGCGACTCTTCCAGGTAGACCTTGCAAAGCAGAAAGAAGTCAGAGGAGATATTCTGAAAGAGGTGCAGGTCGGAGTAGTTGATCTTATGTGACATAAGAGAGAGGTCAACTTTGTTGTGACATTTATGTTGGTTGTTTCTTTGCAGCTAAGGTGAAAAAAGTTGCTATTTTGATTTTTTAGACTGTGAGGGAAAGCTTATTGAAGTGGAAAATTAAGAATTGGATCAGCTTATTTTTGTGTACATTCAAGAAAATGTTGGAGGCAGTTATCTGCATTAGTGTTTTGAAATGGGATTCTGAGATTTCTACACATAAAAATTTTAAATATGTGTAAGATGTCTGAACTACATATGGAAAAGACTGTCTGTAAATTCATTTTCATAAAGCTGATAGACCTAACAAAATAAACTCTCTTTTTAGGACATGGAAGGAATTTTGCTGACTTGAAAAGATCTTGAGGTGAGAATTGGATTTATAAAACTACACTGGAGGTTGAGTTAAAAATAGTAATTTTACCATTATTAAAATTTTACCATATATCTTGTAATTTTTAATAGCTTGGGAAACTAGGTATTGCTTTCCACATTTACTGCTTCCATTATGCCTTTTATATATGCAGTATAATGCTCTGAAATTAGATGTGAGATAATTTGTATCAATTATCACGAAATTATATATTATACATTTTGCATGTGTGAGTGCATGTGCACTCAGTCGCTCAATCGTGTCCAACGTTTTGCCCAGCCCCATGAACTGTAGCCTTCCAGGCTTCTCTGTCCATGGCATTCCCCAGGCAAAAATACTGAAGTATGTTGCCATTTGCTTCTCCAGGTTATTTTTTCAAAGGGATCAAACCCGAGTCTCCTGCATCTCCTGCATTGACAGGTGGATTCTTTACCACTGAACCACCTGTTAAATGTTTTCATATTAATTAATTCAATTTTTTAATTTGAAAAGTTAGTTTATATAAATCTTATAAAAACTAGAAAAAAAAAACCTCTCCACATTATCATGAACCATAAAAGGACTGCAGCTTCCATATTTTATATGCTCATTTAGTTTCCCAGTTGTGAAAATATGCAGACAATATTTTTAACTGAATAAAACTGAAAAGAAAATTGAGTAGATGCTTGTTCCCTAGTTGTTCAAACAAACCAGATGAACTGGTGACTTTTATACTTATTATCTTATTAAAAACAATCTCCACACTGGCTGCTGTAGGTATCTAAAGCTGTGTTTGTGTTCTCCATTGAAATATAAATCATTTTGAGAGACCCAGATATTATCACCCTTTGAGGATGAACATATTTTTAATAATCCTTGAATGAAAATATATGAGGTAGAGGCTGATAAAATAAGCAGTAAATTACTTGAACACCCTTTATGGATGTAGCTGTCTTCTGAGGCTTACTGTAACCATGGCAAAAAAAGGAAAAGTAAAAGAGATATTGAAATAATGACTTTATTTCACAAATAAATGTATATCATAATACCATTTTATAATAAAAGTTTTGCTAATTTTAAAAAATAATAAAAAAGAAATACAATGGGAGTTCTTGCAAATCTCAGATTTCTTAAAATATATGACCTGTTTTTAAGAGCAATGTGCTTAAATTAAAAATATAATATCTTTTAAACTTATTTTTATAAAATATTTACATTGACCAATTTACATCAAGGAAAAATGCAGATATATATATGACTATAAATAATTATATCTCTTAACAAATCAAAAAATAAATCTGTTTGTAATAAAATATACTATTAAAATGCTTAAATCATTGATTTAAATGATTCTTAAGTGTATCAATTAAATTACACATTTTCTGCCCACAAGTAAAGTACACTTATTTAACATTTACTTTTGAAAAATACCTTTTGGGGCAACCAAATCCAATTCATAATTTATCCTGACAATGTTAGTTTATAATTATAGTCAGAATAAATTGTGAGTTGGATTTTATTATATTTTGCATTATATTTTATAAAAATGAATATCAAAGTATACTAATATATTTTGCCTATAGTTTTTAGCAGTTGCAACAGGAAGGGTTTGACAAAATATATACTAAAACAGAAAACTAAGAAATGGAAAGATGTGGTTTGTTTGTACAAAATATATGTTCATTCTGTGTTTGAAATGTTGAGGCTTTGGCATTTTGATTTCAAGCTTTTTACAGATTAAAAGTCAAATATGAGGTGAGTAATATCATAGGCACAATTTTGAAGTAAAAGTAACCAAAAGTAAGTGGAGAAATTGAAAATCTTGTTCTCTTACATAACAAACTAGATGAAGATCAGTAGTTCAGGGAGGGAGGTGGCTTCATTCCACAATGTCATCCATGGGCTCCATATATTTTTGTATTATCAGACACTAAGTTATAGTTGTCCTTTGCACAGTAAGTTTTGACACTTTGTTGCTGTATTTCAGCCCAAGGGAAGCACCAAGTGGAAGAAGGAGACATCTAATCATTTTGAGGGCATGATTGAGAAATTAGCTATTTCAAATCTTTTCACAGTCAATTGGCTATAGATTAGTCACTTGGCCATATTTAGATACTAGTGAATTGTAGTCTCAGTTTTGGTATCCGTTTAGCAAAATTTAGTAACATACTAAATTATGAAGTGGGTTGTATCTTAAATCAGGAAGTAGAAGGAAGAATGAATGAATGGAAGATAAATAGGAGTCTCTGTCAAACTCCTTTTCTTTTTCATTTTCAAAATTCAAGGTGTTAAGTATATTTATATAGAGAAATATTTTGGACATGTATGAGAATACATCACAAATTTATCCAATGCAAATAATTGAAGATAATAATTATATACCACAAAACTCCATCAAATAGTAAAATACTACATATACTTAGTATATATCAGTTTCTTATGGTCCAGTATTTATAAAAATTAAGGGAAAATAATATTCTTTGGAAAATAGTTTATTTTGGTATTCTTTCCTCTTTCATTACACCTTTACCACAGGAAAAGAAATGATAGGATATGAATATAAAACCACTTGCGTACAATTTTTATGAAAATGAAAAGAAAAAGAAAATAGACATTTAAGAATGTAGCCTCCTAGTTCGGGAATAAATGAAAATTTAGAGGCTATCTCAAACACACATACACATTCTTGGAAGAGAGTTGGAAGACGTTTATAAGAACTCTATCAAATAATAGTAACAACAAATATGCAGTATTATCACCATTTTTAACTGAAATATTCTAGACAATAGTAGCAGAAAACATGACTAATCCAAGAGTTAATTATATAGGTGTGCAAGGGAAATGTATGCAGGCAGAGAGTACACAAATACACTCACGTGGGAAGAACTCCACACATTCAAGGGACTTAAGTTCAGTGTGGTTGAAGTACAGAGAATAAAATGAATCAAGGACTTGTTAAGTTTTGCATTTATTATATTATATACATGTTTATGTATACACACCACACACACACACACACACACACACACACACACACACACACTATGCATGCTTCCTAAGTCACTTCAGTCATGTCAGTCAGAGTAGCCTGCCAGGCTCCTCTGTCCTTGGGATTCTCCATGCAAGAATACTGGAGTGGGTAGCCATTCCCTCCTCCAGGGGATATTCCTGACCCAGGGATCAAACCTGGGTCTCCTGCACTGCAGGCAGATTGTTTACCACCTGAATCACCAGGGAAGCCCATACAAAATATATGAATGGCAAATAAACACCTGAGAGGAAAATCAATATAATTAATTACCAGGAAAATTAAATTCAAACCACAATGTAATACTGTTGCAGGAAGGAGGACCCCTTCCAGGGCCTGAAACTGGGCTCTTGTCTAACACGGAAATGAATCATCTGAGGAGACACATGTGCTGGCAAAGCAAGAGATTTTACTGGGAAAGGGCACCCGGGTGGAAAGCAGTAGAGTAAGGGAATCCAGGAGAACTGCTCTGTGCGTGGCTCACAATGTCATGTTTTATGGTAATGGGATTAGTTTCTGGGTGGTCTTTGACCAATCATTCTAATTCAGAGTCTTTCCTGGTGGAGCACGCATCGCTCAGCCAGATGGATGCTAGCGAGAGGGATTCTGGGAAGTGGACGGACATGCAGTGTCTCGTTTAGACCTTTCCCGAACTCTTCCGGTTGGTGGTGGCTTATTAGTTCCGTATTCCTAATCAGGATCTCCTGTCGTAAAACAAGTCATGCAAATGGTTACTATCGTACCTGGCCAGGGTGGGCGGTTTCAATCAGTGTGCTTCCCCTAACTATACTATGATATAGCAACTAGAATGGTTAAACAGAATGGTGAAAACATCAAATGTTTATGAAGATGAGAGGAAAAATCAGAACACCTCTCCACTGCTATAGAAAATGTAAAATGATACCACTGCTTTTATAAGATAGTGTGGCAGTTTCTTATCTACTCTCAAATTCTTAGAAGCTTTTTCAAAAAATGCAAAAACAATCCAAATGCCCATCACGTGGATAGATACACACTGGGGTATATCCGTATAATGAAATATTACTTAGCGATAAAAGTAATATACACTCTGAGACTTCTCTGGTGGTCCAGTGCCTCACCTTCCAATGCAGGGGATATGGGTTTGCTCCTGAGTTCAGGAGCTATGATTCCACATGCCTCTTGGCCAAAAAACCAAAACATAAAACAGAAGCAACATTGTAACAAATTCAATTAAAGCTTTAATAGTGATCCATATCAAAAAATTTTTATAAAATATTTTTTTAAATTACACAATAAACCATGGATTTTTTTCAAAACCATTGTGTAAGTGAAAGTCAAAAATTGTACATGCTATATAATTTTAACCCTACAAAGTTCTGCAATATGTAAATATAATCTACTGGGCCAATTTCATGGATATGGATATGACATCAAAAAGACACGAGGGAACATTTGGGGATAATGAAAGTATTTTATACCTAGATTTTGGTATTGGTTACACAAACATATTCATGTTGTAAAATGTATTAAACTGTACTATTAAATATAAAAATTCATTATTATCAAATTGAATCTAGATGAGGTTGATGAGGAAGAAGAAGTAAGGAGAGGAAAGAAGAGATGGGGAAAGAATAAGGATGTTCTCTTTCCTCTCCCTACTTCTTCCTCATCAACTTCATATATATATTAAAGGCTCAGTATTTTGATTTTCTTATAGTCCTGATGATGCCAAAAGCTCAGCTTCTCTGTATACCAGTGGCAAATCTAATATTAAACATAGAATTTTGGGTGAAATAGAAAAGGATAGCTTTATTAATTGGCCAGGCACAGGGGGACACAGCTGGCTTCTGCCTTGAAAAACTGTATGTCCCTACTTGGAGGGGATAGTGAGAAGGTCTCCTGTCATGGTTCAAGCAGGGTGTGATCTAGTGGACATTTTTCTGATGGGCTGGTGGTGAGGCAAGTAGGACTTCAGGTTCCAACTGGCCAGGGGGCTACATGCTTATGGACAGCATACCATCTTTAATCATTAACTTCTCCCATCTGGAAGGGGTTTCAGTTTCTACAATATAGTCCCAAGATACTGTTGTGTGTTGACGGAGAACCAGGACCTTGCCCAAAATTGCAATATGTTTCTTAAATTGTTTCTAATATTGTTTCTCCCTGGTCTCACATCCCCTATCTTCCCTAATTAGCAACTGTTGAATCTGCCCTTTGGAATTCAGGGGAGGTCATGGACACTGAATGATGCCTATTTCCTATAATCAAAGAAATAAAGGACACAGATAGGCTTTGTGTCCAGGAGCCACACAGAGTTCTGCTCGGTATCACTGATATTGAATACAATAGTCAGTTTATACTTGAGTGTCAAATAATTATTGTTTAAATATGATCTTTTTCTGAGAGAAAAGCCCTTTATTATATTGAACAATGAAATGTTCCCAACACTCTGAATACAGAAAATCAGTTCATGCTCTATGCATTTTATTGTATATTTTTGTATTTAAATGCATTGAAGTACAAAGGAAAATTCTAATTTCTAATATTTTTGCATACATAATAAATGTATATAATCTCTTAAGATACTATGAATATTTTATAATATTGTAGGAAGAAAGAATAAAAGTTTAAATTCTAAGTCTAAAAGGAAATTTTTCATTTTCTTCTGCCAAAATGCCGTGCTCTGAGGCATCTTTGAATCCTCCAGCAAAATAATCTTTCACTTCAAAGACACATTATCTCAGAATATCAAGGCCATTTGCATCCTGAAGTTTTACCTGAAACATTATAGTTTTGAGGGTTTTTTTTTTTCCTACTGAAAAATTTCTTAAGCCTTTTCAGTAGCAATTTTCCATTTTATTTCTCATATTTTTTTACTTTCCTTCCACTGAAGAAGTCTCTTGATTCAATGACATTTTCATAATGATTTTTTAAAACTTTTATTAATTTTTCAGATTTCTATCCATAAAAATTGCAACAAATATAGGTGAAATTAGTTTCAATAAAGTGAACAAGGAAGGTCAACAGAGAGCATAGGCTTCTCTTTAAAGGACAAGATTCATGTAGCCCTGCCAAATATACCTAAACTATCTGCAAGATTCGTGTATTGTAAAATCATGCTCTGACAGAGGTTTATATTAAAATGTGGAAATATTGTTTCTGAATGTTAGTATACTATGAACTGCATCATGTGGTTTTTTATATTATTTGAATAAAACAGAATATCAGTTTATCAAACTTTATCTGGACTAATTGTCTCATTATGAACAGGCGAGATATATATATACCATACTCAATTCAAAGTATATAATGCATGCATGCTAAGTCATTTCAATTGTGTCTGACTCTTTGCAACCCTATGGAATAGCCCATTAGGCTCCTCACTCCATGGGATTTCCCAGGCAAGAATACTGGTGTGGGTTGCCATGCCCTTCTCCTGGGGATCTTCCCCATCCAGGGATGGAACCCATGTCTCTTATGTCTTCTGCATTGGCAGGTGCCAATTTACCACTAGTGCCACCAGGGAAGCCCAAATTATACAGTATTCATTACTAAAAAAATTGACGATTATCACTGCAAGTATATCACTTATGACATATCATCATTTAGCCAAAAAGATACTGAAGTATCTCTGTTTCCATTGATAGTTGAAACATTTAAAAATAAAAGATTTCAAGCAACATTTGAAGTAGAACAAGCTGCTTTCCCAACAAGATTTTGCATTATCTTCACACATTAATTGTTTTTAACTTTCAAATTATTATTTGTATTGCTATTTTAAACTAATTTCCAGTATGGCTTTTTAATTTAAGATACAGACTGTAAACTTGAATTACAAAAATCTAACTGCCTCAGGGGGCTTCCATTATAGCTCAATGTATAAACAATCCACCTGCAATGCCGGAGACAGAGACATAGATTTCATTCCTGGGTTGGGAAGATCCCCTGGAAGAGGGCATGCCAATCCAATCGAGTACTCTTGCCTGGGGAATCTGCAGGCACAGAGGAGCCTGGAGGGCTACTCAAAGGGTCACAAAATTCAATCGACTGAGCTGAGCGATTGGATACACATGCACAGCTGCCTCAAGACAAGTTATTATAGGACAAGAAGAGAATGAAGCCATACCTCCATCTATCATTTATCTATCATAAAAATAGAATGCTTTACATTAAAGAGGTTACTAATATGTTATCCTTGGAGGTCCACATCTCAATATTCTAAAAGTTATCATTCAAATTAGGATTTATGCAACTATATATTTTTGAGAACTAAGAAAATAAAAAAGTTTTACAGAGTTAATTTTTTCCTGAAATATAACCTCAAAAATATTTTATTACATATTCTACATTCGTTCTGCTTTTAGTAAGTAATATCTATTCTATTTTGCAAAATATACACATCCAAGTTAGAACGCATCTAGTCTAGGCAAATAAGAAATAGACATAACTAGGCCACACAATTTTACCTCACTAAATTCTCTGCCATATCAGTGATCAATTTTATCTATCACCTTAGACAAAATCTATAATTCCACATGTTAATATTGTCTTATCTATAAAACATTTCTTTATATGTAGTAACAATGGCGCTTGTGCTAACTAAATAGCTACAATTACTCATGTAAGTTAACAAGCACATATTAGGACTCAATGGATAAACCAAATCCTTACAAACCATTATTATTTTATTTATAACCTTATAAATAAAATGGGTTATAAAGTATGTAATGTACTATTAACTTTTTGCTGGAAATTGTCAAATTAGAGTGCTTTGTGTATAAAAGTTGTCATCAACACCAAGTTTGCTTTATATATAGCTACTTCTACAAGCAAGCAATAAGATCAGATGCTAATAAGCTATCGTTCACTGGTTTTCTTTCAGTCTCTTCAGTAAGTATTTTAGGTTGTGTCAGAATTGCTGAAAAATTCATTGCTACAAGAAGTAAAGTAATGCTCAAGAATTTCATTAATAAACTCTCAGCTTAGTAAGATAAATAGATATGAAAGTAATTAAGAGGATAATTGTTAAAATAGATATTTTAAATTTGTGGTCAAGAAGAATGTTTAATTCATAACTCTCTTGGTAAACTCAAGAATTAATAAAGAGGTGGCATTATAACTTAGTTTTAAATGACAAATGTAAACTTAGAAGTCTGACAAAGATAGTGCAATCTCTTGAGGACAAAGAGCAAGCATGAAAGAAGTGAGATAAGAAGTGGCAGGGTAATTTGAAATCGATGAGCAATTCAGATTAGTTGAACAGATTACATTGTGGGATGAGGCAGAAAATGTATTAGAACTCTATTTCTAGATTACATTATTGATAGATAAAATGTTAAGACAAAAGATGAAGAACAGTTGAAATATGTATAGCTTAATTTTAAGCACCTAATGTTTACTATTCTTTGATGGGAATTTACAGAATCAATAGATTATGCTTCACACTTGTTCTCTGTATCAAAAGTCTCTTGTGTTTTAAGAAAATAATTCAGGTGTGACTGAACTGTGCATTTATGGAGAATCATCTGTCTGGTAGATATAGAGCTAAGATAGTCATGTTTTACATCACAAATTATTCAAATATTGCTATGAAATGGGTATTATATTTTCAGTTTAGACATAGGACATTTCTTGTTAAGCATAAATAATTGACCAACAAGTTTGTTGATAGCTTGACTTTGGCCTGTGATGAAATAGCTAATATGTTTAAATCCAAGTGCACACAATTCTGAATTTCTGTCTAAATATTAACTAATATATATGTTCAGTCTATCGTGACTGATTTCTGATAACATAAAAACATAAGTAAGTAAAATGTGTGGTTTGACACAGCTAGAACTTGTCTGATTGTCACTTTTGATGTCTATATTTTCCTTACATCTTTTTGAAATGCAGCTGTCCAAATGGAGACATTGTTATAGGAGAGCGGGGAACACAGAGTAGAAGAATCATCTTTGATGATATACTTTTATTCTTCCTGGTGGCTCAGATGGTAAAGCATCTGTCTACAACGTGAGAAACCTGGGTTCGATCCCTGGGTTGGGAAGATTTCCTAGAGAAGGAAATGGCAACCCACTCCAGTATTTCTTGCCTTGATAATCCCATGGACAGAGGAGCTTAGTGCAGGTTACTATCCATGGGGTCTCAAAGAGTCGGGCACGACTGAGCGACTTCACTTTCTTTCTTTATTCTTCTTAGTATTAGACTTTTTGCAGTAATATTGCATTGCTAACTCATATTCAGTGGACTTATTTGCACATAACATGTTTATTGAATACTAATTATACCATATCAAGTACTGTGTCAGTTAGTATCCCTCTTCTCAAAGAGTTAGGCACTTGCCAAAACACTCTCACCTATCTTGTATTTAGACTTGTAGACACTGAGACCTTGAATGTGTATAGGCAATCATAATCTAATCATTTCATTAATCTAGTCATTAGGTTATCTTATCTACAATTCTTAAATACATTCCTAAGTTGCTACATGGAGAAGGAAATGACAATCCACTCCAGTATTCTTCCCTGGAAAAATCTTATGGACAGAGGATCCTGGTGGGCTACAATCCATGGGGTTGCAAGAGTCAGACATGACTTATAGACTAACCACCACCACCACCACCACCACCAAGTTCTTACAGATCCCTGAAAATCAGATTTTTGACTCCTAAGCCAACTTTATTTCCTCTCTAATCTGATATAGTACGTTTTAGATAGTAAGGAGTTGCTGTCTTGTTTTTCTCTCTAAGAAAGTGCCCTTTTACTTGAACATGAAAATCCTTCATGCATAGTATTATTTAGTTTTTTTTCATACTTATCAGAATAATGTTGAAGTCAGAGACTATTATGGCTACTTGATTATGAAATTTTAAAATTAGGAAAGATTTATAAAAGACTAAGGGAACAGAAGAGACATTAAACTATTTCTTTAGCGTGATTTGCATGTGAGGATGAAAAATAAATACCAATATAAGTTCTTTTCTGGAATGTAAATATAAATATGTTCCTTTCAACAACAATCTTTTAGGTGTTATTTTTCAGTTGCTCCGTTATGTCCGACTCTTTGTTACCCCATGGACTGAAGCACATCAGGCTTCCTTGTCCTTCACCATCTCCTGGAGTTTGCTCAAATTCATGTCCATGGAGTCGGTGATGCCACCCAACCATCTCATCTTCTGTGGTCCCCTTCTCCTCCTGCCTTCAATCTTTCCCAGCATCAGAGTCTTTTCTAATGAGTCATCCCTTAGCATCAGGTGACCAAAGTATTGGAGCTTCAGCTTCAGCATCAGTCCTTCCAATGAATATTTAGGGTTGATTTCCTTTAAGGTGGGCTGGTTTGATCTCCTTGCAGTCCAAGGGGCTCTCAAGAGTCTTCTCCAACACTGTAGTTCAAAAGAATCAGTTCTTTGGCACTCAGCCTTCTTTATGGTCCAACTCTCACATGACTACAGGAAAAACATAGCTTTGACTATATGGACCTCTATTGACAAAGTAATCTGTCTCTGCTTTTTAATACACTGTCTAGCTTTGCAATAGCTTTTCTTCCAAGGAGCAAACATCTTTTAATTTCATAGCTGTAGACACCACTTGAAGTAATCTTCCAGGTAGGCATCCTTTCATTTGGTAGTTTAGGATAATGGTGGAGTTGTAATCTATTAAATTTGAAGTTGTTTACTGAAGCATCTACCACATTTGGGACACTTAATTTTGTGCTGTGAGTGAGAGTAATCTATGTAAAGCTGATTTGTGTTTGGTTTCCTACCTTAGATTAAAGTAGTCATTTGAAACCTCAACATATTCATGTTTTTAACTTATCAAAATAACACAAGTACTTCAAAGTCATTTTTAATAATATTAAAGTCTAGATAAATGTAAATGTAACTAAAAAAACAGCCATAGTTTTTCTCATTGTCTTAATTTGTCTTCAATGAGAATATTAATTTTATTTTTACTGTAAAATTAAAAGAACACATGATCTTTCCTTTTTCTCAACATTCATGTAGATAAGAAATAATAGTGTACAGTCTGAAAGTCAAATATGTAGTGTTTTTTTTTTTTTTTTTAACTAACAGATACCAAAGCTTTTTTGAGATATTAGAAGAGGGGTCCTTTTGATAAATGAATAAACAATTAAACATTTCTAGTTAAATGGATTTGTATCTTACTGTTCCTTTTGAAATACAAATAGAAACTCAGTAGTTTTGCTAAAAAATAAATCATAGGTTTTCTTTAAAAAAAAATGCAGTGCCCAGAGATAATATAGATTATCTTACATCTTATTTAAGATGTAAGCAAAAAAGAGGAAATGGATATGAGGGAAATACAAGTTGCAAAGTAAGACAAATAAATCAACCAACAACATATTCTGCTGAAAATACCCCATACCTAGCAAAGAGATCTGCTCATCCATTAATAATAATAATAATAATAATATCATCACATTTTGCTGAATTAGGATATGAACTGTTGATTGGACAAGCCTGGGTCTTTGGCTGCAGCTATAATACTGACCATAATAATCAATCTGATATGACATCTTGTACCATGCAAAGAAAAAAACAAATTTGAAGCAGTTGAGTAGTTTGCCTTCATGAGCATGTGATTAGATTGTGTACAACCAAAACAAATGACTACATTTTTAAACTAGAACTATGTGATGTAAATAGAAATGGGATTACCTGAAAAATATGAGATATGGATTTGAAGTTTGTAAACCAATATATAAACACACACACACATGAATTTTATACCTGCTAAGCAAGCACTAAATAACTGATTTATATTCATGAATATATTGCATTGAATTGTTCTGCGAACACAGTAAATGACATTTGCAGCAGTGTAATGTTCAAACTGATCCTTTAAAAAGCTAACGGGAAATTATTATTCAGTTTTAGTTCAAATAGATTTGAAGTGGATAGCATTAAAACTGAGAAAACAGAATAAGAACTATGAGGACTGCTTCATTTGTAGAAAGGAAGCTGACAAGGTGTATGCTAATATTTTTAATTTTGAAAATAAATAAAAGAAATAAAATATTGTGCCAAACCTAGACAGTATATTAAAATGCAGAGACAGATTACGTTCCCAACAAAGTTCCTTATAGTCCAAGCTATGGTTTTTCCAGCTGTCATATATGAATGTGAGAGTTAGACCATAAAGAAGGCTGAGCCCCAAAGTATGGATGCTTTTGAACTCTGATGCTGGAGAAGACTCTTGAGAGTCCTTGGGGCATCAAGCAGATCAAACCAGTCGATCCTAAAGGATATCAGCCTGGAATAATTCATCAGAAGGACTAATGCTGAAGCTCTAATACTTAGACCACCTGATGCAAAGAGCCACCTGATGGAAAAGACCTGGATGCTGGGAAAGATTGATGTCAGGAGGAGAAGGGTATGGCAGAGGATGAGATGGTTGGATGGTATCACTGATTCAAGGAACATGAGTTTGAGCAAACTCCAAGAGATAATGAAGGACAGGGAAGGAAGCCTGCAGTGCTGCAATCCATGGGGTCACAAAGAGTCAGACATGATTGAGCGACTAAACAACAAAAGATGCCAAACTAGTTTCAGTCTATATCAATTAAACATTAATAAAATATACAGTATTTTAGTGATATAATTTATTTTAAATCTAATACATTTAAAATTTCCTGTTTGTTGGTTATTAGTTGAAAACAGAAGCCCTTTGCTATTGTTGTCTAAATTGTTTCATGTAATCTGTTTGACTTTGCTTACAACTCTGGAATCACTTTCTTTTAGGTATAATTCAACTATCTAATCACTTTTAGGCACAGTTTTTTGCTACTTTCCTTTTGCTTCAGGGTGGGTGTATGTGTGTGTGTGTTGTGTGTATTGTTCTTGAAACCACATATGCTTACAAAAGAACTACATTCATCTTTTGGTCATATCTAGTACTTATTTTTAAGGTAAATTAATGCATAAAATTTGTTAGAAATTTGAGATCTCTTTCTATAGATGAAGTAATTCACTTCAGAAGAGATTGTTTCCCCAATATTGGTTTAGTTTTGCTCTTATTCAGTCACTAAGTCACATCCGACTCTTTGTGACTCCATGAACTGCAGCACGCCAGGCTTTCCTGTTCTTCACTATCTCCCAGAGTTTGCTCAAATTCATGTCCATTTAGTGGATGATACCATGCAAGCAACACATCTCTGTAGTTCCCTTTTCCTCCTGCCTTCAATCTTTCCCAGCATCAGGGTCTTTTCTAATAAGCTGCCTCTTTGCAACAGGTGGTCAAAATATTGAAACTTCAGAATCAATCCTTCCAATGAACATACAGGGTTGATTTTCTTTAAGATTGACTGGTTTGATCTTGCAGTCCAAGGGACTCTCAAGAGTCTTCTTCAGCACCACAGTTCAAAAGCATCAGTTCTTCAGTGCTCAGCCTTCTTTATATTCCAGCTCTCACATCCAAACATGACTACTGGAAAAACCATACCTTAGGCTATATGGATCTTTCCTGGCAAAGTAATGTCTCTGCTTTTTAATACACTGTCTAGGTTTGTCATAGCTTTTCTTCCATGGAGCAAGTGCCTTTTAATTTCCTGGCTGCAGTCACCATCTGCAGTGATTTTGCAGCCCAAGAAAATAAAGTCTGAAACTGTTTACATTGTTTCCCCATCTATCTGCCATGAAGTGATGGGACCAGATGCCATGTTCTTAGTTTTTTGAATGTTGAGTTTTACGCCAGCATTTTCACTCTTCTGTTTCACCTTCATCAAGAGGATCCTTAGTTTCTTTTTGCTTTCTGCCATTAGACTGCTGAATCTGCATATCTGAGGTTGTTGATATTTCTCATGGCAGTCTTGATTCCAGCTTGTGCTTCATCCAGTCTGGCATATCACATGATGTACTCTGCATATAAATTAAGTAAGCAGGGTGACAATATACAACTTTGATGTATTCCTTTCCCAATTTTGAACCAGTCTGTTTTTCCATGTCCAGTTATAACTGTCACTTTTTGACCTGACCTGCATACAGTTTTCTCAAGAGGTAGGTGAGGTAGTCTGATATTTCCATCTCTTTAAGAATTTTGCTCAGTTTGTTGTGATCCACACAATCAAATGCTTCAGCATTGTTCATGAAGCAGATGTTCCTTCTGGAATTTTCTTGCTTTTGCTATGATCCAGCAGATGTTGGCAATTTGATCTCTGGTTCCTCTGCCTTTTCTACACCCAGTTTGTACATCTGAAAGTTCTTGGTACTGTTGAAGCCTAGCTTGAAGGATTTTGAGTACTACCTCGCTCACATGTGAAATTAATCTAATTATGTGGTAGTTTGAACATTCTTTAGTATTGCCCTTCTTTGGGATTGAAATGAAAACTGATCATTTTCAGTCCTGTGGCCATTGCTAAGTTCTCTGGCCAACCATAAAGATCCATAACCATAAAGATTGTGTGGTGGCCCAATTTCTGGAAAGCCCCACTCTTTCCCCCAAACACTGACTATTCCTCAAATTCATTAGCCTATGAAGTTACCCACCCTTCTAAAACCTGACATTCTCATACCCTGGTGGCATTCTTGCCTTCTGAGATGACCCACATTCTGTTTCTGGAGTGTGTTTCTCTCTAAATAAATCCACTTCTTATCTACTATTCAGTCTATCACTGAATTCTTTCTGTGATGAGACATCAAGAACCTGAGCTTCATGAAGTCCTGAGACCAAGCATGATCTCAGTTAAAAGACCATAAGTTCAAGTCCCAGTCTGTGTTTTGTTTGGATTCAAGTCCTCACAAGTGAGTTCAAGTACCTATCTGAGTTACACAGTTTCAATAATTGTATTTTTAAGATCTCTGATTCTAGAAGAAATCTTTGAAACAAGTGATAAGAATTCTGGGTTGCTTTGAATATTGGTTGCCAACTAAGTCAAATGTTTTGGCTTTTATTTTTTTAATTAGAGGCTAATTACTTTACAATATTGTGGTAGGTTCTTTTGGCTTTTAAATGTTAAATAAAACACTTGCAGCTTTTACCACTAGGTGGTTTTCAGGAAACTTTTATTTTTTGGAAGGTACTGAAAGTAGGTTAATTACAACATGTAAATCATCCTGATATGATTTAATGAGTGTAATTATTTCTCAATAAAATAGATGATTTTTTCCATGAAGAAGAAAATTGCCCTCCTCCAAAATATATGATATCTTATCTGAGAATTTTTAAAATATTTTCTTAAAGATAAAAATTTAAGATCGCATACAAAACTGTTATGTTCCAAGGCATATGCTCCAAGTCTGATTCGTTTGTTTTTAAATTTATTATATTCAGAATATTTAACAAAAGATTGTTTTGAGAACAATGAGAAATAGTTGGAACATTCTCAAGTACTTCAGCATATATTACAACATGCAAATAATTTCAGAGTATATAGCATTCAACAATGTAATTTGCTAATTTGACATAATATAAAATAAATGCAAATGAAATTCATATTACATGGAAACAAAAGGCACTTTCCTGCATATAGGAAAAATATGAAAGAATAAATAAATGTTGTAGCTAATGGCAGGGTTTTGTTTGTTGGGTCTCTATTTTTGTTCCAGTTTTTCTAACTTCAAACTTTCCAGTCAATTTGAACTTGTACCCTACAGAGAAACTACCCAGTTCATTTATTTTAAATAAGTAAATCACCCTACAGTATCCAATTATACTATTACTACTACTAATAATAAAATTTAACATCTATTGGGTATACACATAGGTTTTCTCAGAAAATGTATGCCATTTCATTTAGTTAGATACTATTATTACTCATGTTTTATTGTAGTGAAACTGATGCTCAGAGCAGTAAAGCAGGTTACCCATGATAATTCAGGAAGTGACAGGTGGAACTGAAATTTGCAACCCACATTTAAGAGCTTATACTTCCACCAAATATATTATATTGAATGCTTTTATTTTTGCATACTTTCACTGTTAATGTTGGCTCATTTCTCCATTTATACATATTTAAGTTATTTAGGTGAAGTTTCTCCTTAATAATCAACATCTTAAAGATTCAAAATAAAACATGAAAAATGGTGCTAAATTTGTCATATTTTATTTTTGCTATCTTTCGTTAGGCTGTGAGAATTTTTAATTCAGTGGAGATGGATAATAGTCCTCAAAAATAAGCTTATTTTTCAAAAAAATTAGACATGCATAATAAACCACTTAAATGTACCATGTAGTTGGAGTCTGATGAGAGAAAAATTTGTTTAGGTATGCATTAAGATATACTCAGGAAAAATACATGAAAATATTAAAACTGGCTGTCACAATAGCAGATTATTTTGTATATATACATAATTTTCTCAATTTTCAAGCAAGCTATTGTGTTATTTTTAAAATAAGGAAATTTTTGATATTTCTTTTTTGCTTTCAACAGTTTCAATAATAGCAAATCTGAATAACCATATATGCTTGATCTAGAAAAAGAGAAACTACCTTCCTTTATTGGAACAAGGTAACTGCTGTGTTCAGCAGCTACTGACTGTATAATTTGATGGAAAATAGGGAATATTTCCAGACTGCAGATGATAATGCAGTTGCCATATCTCCCAGTTGTTTTCCTGCCAACAGATTCATAAAATGGTAGTTAAAGAAGACAAGAATTTTAAGAATGAACTATCTTGAGCTGGAAAACATAGCTACATGTTGAAAAGCTTACCAATGTCACTGATTTCTGTCAACCAAAATAATAGTTATTGAATGGATTAATGCGTTTCTGGAGAGGCTATTGTTATCTATGCCAACTCACTTGTTTCTTGCCCAACAAAATCTGTATGTGATTTTAGCTTCCATAATACTGACATAGTTGTTAGTTTAATCTGCATATAATGATAATATCTATGTTGGTACCTTATTTTAGATATGGAGATATTAAAAACTGCATCATTTAAACTTCAAATAACCTTGTGAAATAAGTACTCTTACTGCATGTAGTTAAAATGTACAAACACAAAGAAAACAAAACAAAAATCAAAACCAAAGAAACAAACAAAAATCCCCTCTGCTGTCAAAATTTCTATCACATTGAATATTTCTCTATGAAGTTAGACCAGTCAGCTAGCTGTATGTCCAACAGGCTGTTTTCCTTGTTCTATATCTATCTTTTAATTAAAACTAGTATGTTTGGTTTGTCTCATGCATGGGACAAGCCCCAAAACAGTAAGAAAGGACTGATTAAAAAATTTATATATGCATATATATCATTAGGGTTTCCACGTGGCGCCCTGGTAAAGAATCCTCTTGCAGGAGATGGTGATTCGATCCCTAGTTCATGAAGATTCCCTGGAAGAGGAAATGACCATCCTCTCCAGTATTCTTGCCCAAGAAATCCCAGAGAGAGAGAAGCCTGGGGGGCTACAATCCATGGGGTCACACAGAGATGGACACAACTTAGTGACTAAACAACAATGTATTTATTTATTTTTAATTGTTTCAAAAGTATTTTAGTTTTTAAATCTTTTCCTGAATTGTTTCTACTGTTTTTTTTTTTTTTTTTATCTTGTAGTTGATTTACAAAACTGTGTTAGTTTTAGGTGTCCAGCAAAGTGATTTAGCTATACATATATCTATTTTTTTCAAATTCTTTCCTATATACATTATTACAGAGTACTGAATATAGAGTTCCCTGTACAGTATTTTCTCGTGTTGATTTTCTATTTTATGTGTAATAGTGTGTATCCCAAACCCCTAGTTTATTCCTCCTCACTTTTCCCTTTTAGTAACCATAAATTTATTTTCTAAGCCTGTGAGTCTGTTTCTGTTTTGTAAACAAGTTCATTTGTATCGGGTTGTTTTTTTTTAAAGATTATACATATAAGTGATATCATATGGTATTTGTCTTTCTGATTTACTTCACTTATAATATTCTCTAATTGAATCCATATTGCTATAAATAGCATTAGTTCATTCTTTTCAGGTTGGATTATTTGTGTTTTATGGATATTGAGCTTCACGAGCTGTTTGTATATTTTGGAGATTAATTCCTTGTCTGATGCATCATTTTAAAATATTTGAACTCTGTGGGAGAGGGAGAGGGTGGGATGATTTGGGAGAATGGCATTGAAATATGTATAATATCATATAAGAAACAAATTGCCAGTCCAGTTCGATGCAGGATACAGGATGCTTGTGGCTGGTGCACTGGGTTGACCCAGAGAGATGGTATCGGGAGGAAGGTGGGAGGGGGGTTCAGGATAGGGAACACATGTACACCCACGGTGGATTCATGTTGATGTATGGCAAAACCAATACAATATTGTAAAGTAATTAGCCTCCAATTAAAATAAATAAATTTATATTAAAAATATGTTTGCATATTATAAATTGTCTTTTCATTTTGTTTACGGTTTGCTTGCTGTCGAAAGCTTATGTTTTAATTAGGTCCCATTTGTTTATTTTTACTTTTATTTCCTTCACTTTAGGAGACAGATACAAAAAATCATGGCTCTGGTTTATAACACAAAGTGTTATGCCTATGTTTTCCTCTAAGAGTTTTATTATTTTTTTCCTTACATTTTGGTCTTTAATCTATTTTGACTTTATTTTTGTGTATGATGTTAGAGAATGTTCTAATTTCATTCTTTTACATGTAGGTATCCAGTTTTCTTAGCATCACTTATTGATGAAACGATTTTTTTCTCCTTTGCATATGCTTGCATCCTTTGTTGTAGCTTAACTGACCATAGGTGTGTCGGTTTATTTCTGGGTTTTCTATGCTGTTTCATTGATCTATAAGCCTGTCTTTGCGTCAGTACCATACTGTTTAGATTGATTACTATAGCTTAATTTTATAGTCTAAAGTCAGGGAGCCTGATTCCTCCAGCGCCATTTTTCTTTTTCAGAATCGTTTTGGAGATTTGGCATCTTTTATGTCTCCAAACGGATTGTAATTTTTTTTTTTTTTTTTTTTAATTCTAGGTCTGTAAAAAAAAAAAAAATTCCATTTGATGCTTCAGTAGGATTTGCATTATATCTGTGGATTATCGTGGGTAGTATATTCATTTTGACAACATTGATTCTTCCACTCCAAGGACATACTATATCTTTCCATCTACCTGTGTCATCTTCAGTTTCTTTCATCAGCATTTTATGATTTTTAACTACAGTTTTTTTCCCTCCTTAGGTAGTTTTATTTCTTGGCATTTTATTTTACTTTTTTTTGATGAGATGGTAAATGGGATTATTTACTCAATATCTCTTTCTGATCATTCATTATTAACATATAGAAGTGGAATACATTTCTATGTATTTATTTTGTATTCTGTACCTTCACTAAATTCTTTGATGAACTCTAGCAGTTTCCTGGTGCGAAATGTAAGATTTTCTATGTATAGTATAACGTCATCAAATAGTGACAGTTTTGCTTCTCCTTTTTGAATTTGGATTCCTTCTCTTTTCTGATCTGATTGCCATGGCTAGGACCTCCAAAATTATACTGAATAAAAGTGGTGCCAATGAACATCCTTATCTCATTCCTGACCTTAGAGGAAATACTTTCAGCTTTTCACTGTTAAGTATTATATTTCTTGAGGATAGCAAGAGATTTTCATTTAAGTTGAGCACAATAAAGGACAGAAATGGACCTAACAGAAACACATGATATTAAGAAAAGGTGGCAAGAATACATAAAGGAATTATGCAAAAAAGGTCTTCATGACTCAGATAACCATGATGGTGTGAACACTGACCTAGAGCCAGAAATCCTGGACTAAGAAGTCAAGTGGGCCCTAAGAAATATCACTACAAACAAAGCTAGGGGAAGTGATGGAATTCTGGTTGGCCTATTTCAAATCCTAAAAGATGATGCTGTGAAAGTTCTGCACTGAATATGCCAGCAAATTAGGGAAACTCAGCAGTGGCCACATGACTAGAAAAGGTCAGTTTTCCTTCCAATCCCAAAGAAAGGCAATGAGAAAGAATGTTCAAACTACAACAAAATTGCACTCACCTCACACTCTAGCAAAGTAATGCTCAAAATTCTCCAAGCTAAGCTTCAACAGTACATGAACCATGAACTTCCAGATGTTCAAGCTGGTTTTAGGAAAGGCAGAGGAACCAGAGGCCAAATTGCCAACATCCACTGGATCATCAAAAAAGCAAGAGAGTTACAGAAAAACATCTACTTCTGCTTTATGGACTATGCCAAAGTCTTTGACTGTGTAGATCACAACAAATTTTGGAAAATCCTGAAAGAGATGGGAAAACCGGACCACCTGACCTGCCTCCTGAGAAATCTGTATACAGGTCAAGAGGCAACAGTTAGACCTGGACATGGAACAACAGACTGGTTCCAAGTTGGGAAAGGAGTACGTCAAGGCTATATATTGTCACCCTGCTTAGTTAACTTATATGTAGAGTACATTGTGCAAAATATTGGGCTGGAAGAAGCATAAGCTGGAATCAAGATTGCTGGGAGAAATATCAATAGTCACAGATATGCAGATGACATCACCCTTATGGCAGAAAGCAAAGAACAACTGAAGAGTGTCTTGATGAAAGTGAAAGAAGAAAGTGGAAAAGTTGGCTTAAAACTCAACAATCAGAAAACTAAGATCATCACTTCCATTCCTGTCACTTTATGGCAAATAGATGGGGAAAAAAATGGAAACAGTGAGAGACTTTTGTGGAGCTCCAAAATCACTGCAGATGGTAACTGCAGCCATGAAATTAAATGACGCTTGCTCCTTGGAAGAAAAGTTGTGACCAAACTAGACAGCACATTGAAAAGCAGAGATATTATTTTGCCCACTAAGGTCCATCTAGTCTAAGCTATGGTTTATCCAGTAGTCTTGTGTGGAAGTGAGAGATGGGCTATAAAGAGAGCTGAGCACCAAAGAATCGATGCTTTTGAATTGTGGTGTTGGAGAAGATTCTTGAGAGTCCCTTGGACTATAAGGAGATCCAATCAGTCCAGCATAAAGGAAATCAGTCCTGAGTATTCATTGGAAGGACTGATGCTGAAGCTGAAACTCCAATACTTTGGCCACCTGATGCACAGAACTGACTCTTTTTAAAATATCCTGATGCTGGGAAAGATTGATGGAGGGAAGAAAAGGGGATGACAGAGGATGAGATGGTTGGATGGCATCACTGACTCGATGGACATGAGTTTGAGCAAACTCTTGGAGATGGTGATGGACAGTGACACCTGGCATGGTGCATGGAGTCCATGGGGTCACAGAGTCTGACATGACTGAGCAACTGAACTGAACTGATTATGTTACCTGTGGTTTGTCATTAGTTCAGTTCATTCACTCAGTCGTGTTTGACTCTTTGTAATATACGGCATAAGGGGAAAAAAAAATTAAAGGCAGTCTTACAAGGGGTAGATGAAAAGTTAGAACCTGTGAGTGTGGAAATTACCTCACAGAGTTGAGGAGACTGAAAAGGCTGCATATCCTGCCTTAATTTAGAGATGGTTGTGGTGAATTATTCTCCTTAGTGACCAGGCATTAATAACAATGCCTCCAACCTGAACTCAGCCAACTGATTGGAGGGAATATATTGATATTCCCATATGCATAAAGCAGCATGCAGTTAGTCTTTTAGGTAAAATGTGTAATCTCCTTGAGGGACAGAACTGTGGAACAGTGTCCTTGGTTATAAAAATACACATAAAAAGAAATGTAGAGAATAGTAGGAGTTGCAGATAATAGCTGGGGAAAACTCCATGTATTCAGAAACAATGAAGTTGTTCAGCCAAGGTGTCATCTGTTCCAGTCTACAACTGAGCATTTGGTCCTCAAAGAGATTTCCTTCATTCATCTTCCGACTAGTGCCTTGTCAGGGATAGTTTCATGTTTACAGACAGGGGTGTGATTTGGCTGCTGGACAGTGACCAGGAGCCACAGGACTACCACTGATTATGTTTTCATGTCTTTGTTAATCTTGTTGTAGCCAAAGACAAAGGCTTTAGATTTCCAATTGTGCCAAAAGATCCAAAAGAAGGTTTCTTCCATTTATCCCTCAAAGAAGTTTACTCTGGGTCCAATTCTTTACTGCTCATCGGCAAGAAATGAAGGTGGAGATGAGGACAAAATTTCTTTCCATTTCCCCATTATCACAAAGTGGGATGATCATAGATCTCACAGCCAGAGAAATATTGTACTTTATTTTTAGTCATCTGTTAGTAGCTGTTGGCCTTTTGAAAATTAATTTTCTCACCTTCAGTTTCTTTATCTGAAAAAGGGAGATACTATTTATCTTATAATTGTGAACTTTGAATATCTCTTCCTTTAATAATCTTCCCTGGTGGCTCAGAAGGTAAGGTGTCTACCTGCAATGCAGGAGATCCAGGTTCTATCCCAGAGTTGGGAAGATACCCTGGAGAAGGAAATGGCTACCCATTCCAGTACTCTTGCCTGGAAAATTCCATGGACTGAAGAGCCTGAAGAGTCAGACACGACTGAGCGACTTCACTTTCACTTTCACTTTTAAATAGCTCACATAGGCCCTAGTATCCATTCAGTCCGTTCAGTTCAGTTGCTCAGTCATGTCCGACTCTGCAACACCATGAATTGCAGCACTTCAGGCCTCCCTGCACATCACCAACTCCTGGATTTCACTCAGACTCACGTCCACCAAGTCGGTGATGCCATACAGCCATCTCATTCTCTGTTGTCCCCTTCTCCTCCTGCCCCCAATCCCTCCCAGCATCAGGGTCTTTTCCAATGAGTCAACTCTTCACATGAGGTGGCCAAAGTACTCGAGTTTCAGCTTCAGTGTCAGTCCTTCCAAAGAACACCCAGGGCTGATCTCCTTCAGAATGGACTGGTTGGATCTCCTTGCAGTCCAAGGGCCTCTCAAGAGCCTTCTCCAACACCACAGTTCAAAAACATCAATTCTTCAGCTCTCAGCTTTCTTCACAGTCCAACTCTCACATCCATACATGACCAATGGAAAAACCATAGCCTTGACTAGACGGACCTTTGTTGGCAAAGTTATGTCTCTGATTTTTAATATGCTATCTAGGTTGGCCATAGTACCCATTAGTGCTAAATAAATTATATCTTTTAGAATTGCGCCTGTGTGCTCAGTCACTTCAGTCAAGTCCGAATCTTGGCAACTCCTTAGACTGTAGATGTCCAGGCTCCTCTGTTCCTGGGTTTCTCCATGCAAGAATACTGGAGTAGATTGTCATGCCTTCCTCCAGGGAATCTTCCCAACCCAATGATCGAGCCCATGCCTCCTGTGTCTCCTGCTTTGTAGGTGGATACTTTACCCACTGAACCACCTGGGAAGTCCATCTTTTAGTATCACTAGATACTAAAAAGCAAACAAACAAATAAAAATAAACATATGATAGACAAGGAAAGTATCATATTTATGCTTTCAGAATTATTTTGTTGTGAAAAGTTTTGTCTTCCTTCAATGAGAAGAGTAGGAGATCAAAAAATTGTTCCTAAGATAAGGGTTTCCAGGAAAAAAGATCAGTAGATGGTTTGCAGTTTTTCTCAACAGAATTTGGTATGTTGTTGGGCCTATATGCAGTGAAGGATGACAATGTTTCTTCATTTCACCAGGCCTCAAATGGGGAAGTTGCAGAAGGAAATGTCAACCCACTTCAGTCTTCTTGCCTGGAGAATCTCATGGACAAAGGAGCCTGGCAGGCTACAGTCTATGGGGTCACAAGAGTAGGGCACGACTGAGTGACTAAGCACACAAATGGGGCAGTGAAACTTTTTTTTTCCAAATTACTAACCAGGTAGTCTTGCAAATATAAAGTTACAGGAAAAAATGTTATTTGACACATTGATAGCTTAACGTCTTTTCATGGTACTAGACTCTATTTGCCACTTTAAATAGAACAGATGTATAAATGGATTTTAAATAGAGGCTCAAGACTATTTTTGTTGCAAAAAGAACTCAGACAGAAGCTGTCTTGAATTTTTAAGAAAGTCATCATTTTAGGAAATCTCGATCTTTTATATTATAGCAAAACATATTTTTCTTTGAAGAGTCTTATTAAAACTTCTAGAGTGAATAAGCAGTTAAGAAAATAAAATACTTTACTTAGAATTTGAAATACATATGCTTATGCATTTGCAGTTACAAATACATTGTTAATTTACAAAAGCCTGTAAGTAAAAGAAGATACAATATGAGATTAGTTTCTGTATTGCTCATATGTATGAGTTACTGAATAGTTCTCTATTTGAAAGACAAGCTACTAATTGTGTGCCTTTTTGGTATTTTCCTGGATAAGTCAACTTAAGAGCAGCTGGTATGTTATTAAGAATATTTTTTAAAATTCTCCATAATTTTCTTTTGGGATTATATGTGTTTTGTGATTTCTTTCAAATCATAACAACTTCTCTTTCATGGGATCTGCTCTCTGCTTATCCCGCTTGAGTCCAAAGGGCAGAATATGAAGCCAAGGGAGGATAATGTGCATGTCTTGAAACCTCATGAAATTTTCACTGCTATAGTCTAAAGTCACTCAAGATCAGTGAATTTTTTTTGCTTCCATTTACTCCTTTTGGAATGGGAATATCTATAATTGTTAGCCTATGCCTGTTCCACCATTGTTTTTGGAAGCAGATAACATGTTTAGTTTCTTAGGGTCACTCATGTAGGTAAAATTGTCCTGGGATAGCCCATACTCAGAGACTTTTCTAAGCCAGATTTCGGTGATGGTACTTGTGATGTTTGTGTTGACATTTAGAGTAAATTTTGGACTTTGAGTTAATGCTCTAATGGGTAGGGAATTTGGGGCACTTTGGGTTGGATTGAATGTATGAATGGGTGTATGATTGGATGTATGAATGTATGACTGTATTGAATGGTATATGCAATAGACAGAAATCTTCAGGGATCTGGGGTCAGCCTGTAGTTGTCTAATGAATGTCATACTCCCAACCTCTACAAATGATGTATACATCCTACTTTACATGGAAAAAAAATAATACGTGTGTCATTAAATCAAAGCTCTTGAGATGTTTCTTTTCCAGGATTATCTCTGTGGGCCCTGAATGTAATCAAATGCATCATCTAAGGAGGGAAGAAAGAAGATTTTGGGTGTTCCCCAGTGGCTCAGAGATTAAAGCATCTGCCTGCAATGCGGAAGACCTGGGTTCGATCCCTGGGTCAAGAAGATCCCCTGGAGAAGGAAATGGCAACCCGCTCCAGTATTCTTGCCTGGAGAATCCCATGGATGGAGGAGCCTGATGGGCTACAGTCCACGGGGTCGCAAAGAGTCAGACACGACTGAGCAACTTCACTTTTCACTTCACTATGAAAAGCAGAAGGTGGTGTGACCACAGGGACAGAGATTGGAGTCACATGATTAAGTGACACAGATTAAGAAATGCCAGGTCTTCCCTAGTGGCCCAGTGCCCAGTGGTAAAGAATTTGCCTACTAGCAAGAAACACAGGTTCTATCCCTGGTCCCAGAGTATCTCACATGGTGTGACACAACTAAGCTTGTGTGCCACAACCACAGAGTCTGTGATCTAGGTCCTGAGAGCCACAACTGCTGAGCCCAGCAGCTGCAACTACTGAATCCAGCATTCCTGACAGCCTATGCTCCCTCAACAAGAGAAGTCACCGCAATGAGAACGCCATGAGCCTCAACAAAGAGCAGTCCCTGCTTGCTGCAACTAGAGTAGAGGCTATGCAGGAATGAAGACCCACCACAGCCAAATACAAATAAATAAATAAAAATATTTAAAAAACAAACCAAAAAAAAAAGAAGAAGAAGAAGAAGAAATGCCAGCATCCATCAGAACCTGAAGGAGACAAGGAACAAACTCTTTTCTCGATCCCTTAGGAGTGTGGTGCTGGTAACACCAGGATTTCAGAGAGTTAAACTAATGTCAAACTTCTGGCCTGAAAAATCATGAGAGAATAGATTTCTATTTTTCTAAGCCACCACATCTGTGATAATTTATTATAGCCTCCTCACCAATACAGCGGAAGTGTTGCCAATATTTGTGTTGTTTGTCCCTGTCCTGTGCCCTTAGGCAACTTGATGCCATAGGGATAAACACCTAATCAAATGAGCCCCAATCAGACTCTCTTCCCCTAAAAATTTGGCATAGGATCTAGGTAAATAAACACCTAGGTTGGTTTCTCTATTCACTTAGATATTTCTTATATAAACATAGTAACAAAGACAACTATGTCAGCACTTTGTCTATGAAGATTTCTATGTCCTGTTCCTTGATTCAATATTTCCACAGATTATAAGCCTCTGTAGAAAAAAGAGCTCACCTCGCATTCCTTTAAAAAAAAAATGAAACAAAACAAAAATTTTTTGGCCATGCTGAATGCATATGTGATCTTAGTTTCCCAACCAGTGATCGAACCCTTATTACTTACAGTGGAAACAGAGTCTTAAACACTGGACTCCCAGGGAAGTCCCTCATCTTTCATTCTTAAAGGTAAAAGACATTATGTGTACTCTTGATAGACTCTCTAAGTAGCTCAGCTATACCTACTACATACATGATGTTTTGTCAGTAAGAGATGTACATATATGATACCTTTTGAACTTACAACTAAGGATTATTCGAACAATGGAGTTGCCACACCCCTTAACAGAAGCAAAATAGGAAAGGAACATGGCAATATCCACTAACACTGGTGGTGTCAGAATGTTAGGTGTGGAATCCTATATGAAATGGCAGTGGTATATTTATCAAATCAACTCAGTTGATCCACTGAGCTCTGCTATTACTTTCACTGTGATGTTTCTTGCTTGTGTTCTGAATCTCCTATTAAAATTCCAGAAGCTTCCACAAAGAATCCAATCTCTTTTTAGTAAATTTCCTTTCCTTGTGCAAGTAGAAACCTAGGCTGATATAGGAGAGAGGTAAGACCATACTACACTCTATGGACAATAAATAGAAACAAAAACAATGTGCTAAGAGAAAACAGTAAGTCACTTGACTACGAGGGTTACTTTATTTCTTCTAAAGGATTCTTGCTCACAGTAGTAGGTATAATGGTCATCTGACTGCAGCCATGAAATTAAAAGGGGCTTGCTCCTTGGAAGAAAAGCTATGACCAACCTAAACAGCATATTAAAAAGCAAAGACATTACTTTGCCAACAAAGGTCCATCTAGTCAAAGCTATGTTTTTTCCAGTAGTCACATTTATTCATGTATGATTGTAAGAGGTGGACTATAAAAAAAGCTAAGCACCAAAGAATTGATGCTTTGAACTGTGGTGTTGGAGAAGACTCTTGAGAGTCCCTTGGACTGCAAGGAGATCCAACCAGTCCATCTTAAAGGAAATCAGTCTTGAATATTCATTGGAAGGACTGATGCTGAAGCTGAAACTCCACTACTTTGGCCACCTGATGCAAAGAACTGACTGATTGGAAAAGACCCTAATGCTGGGAAAGATTAAAGGTGGAAAGAGAAGGGGATGACAGAGGATGAGATGGTTGGATGGTATCACTGGAGTTGATGGACATGAGTTTGAGTAAGCTCCGACAATTGGGATGTACAGTGAAGCCCGGTGTGCTGCAGTCCATGGGGTTGCAAAGAGTCTGACAGGACTGAGCAACTGAACTGAACTGAAGTCATTTGAAGATGGAAAGAATAGAGATAAGAATGTGAAAAAATTATTTTCCCACATCTGCTTCTAACTCTTTTTTTTTTTTTAGTACAACTGAACTTTTGCATTTAGAATTCTTTTATTAATAAATTTTATACTACTTTAATTTTAAGCTTATGTTGTTGTTTTGCATTATTGGCATTTGAAATGTGTTAACCACAATGGATTTTAAATCTGAATTAGAAATATAGCTGCCTTGTTATGTAATTTCAGAATACAACTTTATGAGACTGAGATTATAGTATATAAAATATTGATGTTCATCTACTTATTGATTTTAAGTGCTAAAACATTTAAAGTATATAAAATCAGCAAATTACTTTGCTATTATGTATTGATATAATTATATGGGAGTATCTACATTTCTTAAAAATCACCATCTTCAGTTATTTTTGTCAATTTTATTTAAACATTTCATAGATATATACTTTTAATTTTTTAATATCTTTTGTAATTTTTAACTATTTTTGATATTATATATCAAATGATGTAGTTTGGCATCAAATAGTAATTTTAATGAGATGGGCCATTATAATAACACTGTATCAGACATATTAGACTCTGGTAGACCTTAGTATAGATATCAAATAGATTATTGTTCAAACTTACCTTTCGTTTCCTCAATTTATCAAATAGAACTATTTAGGTATGCTTAAGGATCCTATTTTTGAGGAGTATATTTAGTTAGTAGCTATAGCAAAAAGAGAGAGAGCATGATATTTTTCTATAATTACAAGTACTCAAAAGATTTGATTCAATAACTTTAGTCAAGATTAGGTTTAGTAAAACCCTTGAAAATTAACAGTATAAATTATTTAAAGTATTTCATAGATAACTCATAAATATTTCAGTATTAAATAATAGAAAAGTTCAAATTACAAAAACTCAAAACCAAAAAAATAAAATTAAAAATTGTTTTTCCTGGTTTGGTGGTATTGGTGCTGGTGGTATATGTGTGTCTATGTGTGGCATACATAAAATCAAATATGATAAAGGAAACACAAATTATTTCTAGGAATGCGGTATATTTTTTGACGTTGCATAAGTCATTCAAATTCATGAAAATGTAAAAAGTGAGGAAAAAAATATGTTTGACTTGAATCATCATAGGAAAGTCACTAAAAATGCATTTAACTGACAGGGTCATGCTCTTGCCAAGTAATTTTGGCCATACACTTTCAGTGCTAGCCAGCTGTTCTCGCAATGATGGACAGGAGTAATGCTAAACAGTTCCAATACAGGCTGAATGCAGTTGATGATGAATATTTATCCTAACTTTAGATTTTATTGGATACTGATTCTATTGAACCTTAATATCTAGTCTGCTTACAAAGACCAAGAGATAGATTTTATTTTTGATACAGTCCTCTTTTTTATTTTAGTAAATATTTCATAAAGCTACTAAAAGTATTACATAGATAATTTTTTTGTTTGATACATTGTAAAGACCTGGAAATATTCTTTTATTTAGTCAAAATATGATGTTTCTGCCTAGTTAATTGGTTTGTCACCCTAGCAGGAAAAATTAGTTAATAAATTTATGACATTTTAGATCCATTAATTAATATGTGGCAGCCTCAAAATTGTCTCATCAGAGCAAAGTTAAAAACAAACAGAAGATGAAATATGAAAGCATAACCATAAGGAAACCTGTTTAATATTACTTATCTACAATAATAATAGCAATTGGTGTCACTGAAATCTGTAAAAGAGGATATCACCTAATCATCCACTAAGTTATAAGGGTAAATTCTATGTAGATAATTGAATTCATGTGTAAGTCATCATAGACAGTGACTTTTGAAAGTTTTTATGGTCTGAAAAGATCTGTGGCCTGGAGATGACTTAATTGTCTTCAGTTGAGCAACTTGAAAGTTTAATTGCTTCACTTTACAACGTAGATATGAAAATGATTTAGAGCTAACTAGGAGCAGAGATTTCCTGAGATTGAAGTTAAACCAGTATCAATTCATACTAGGTTTTGTAAATTTAAAGTGCTAAATACAATCATGCAATCTCCATTATAACCAATACAATTTAAAAAAATATATAAAATATATATATATGAAAGGGGATTCCAAACAGTTCACTGCAAAAAAAATTTTAGTAAACATGAAAGAAAATTGCAATGGAAGAAATGAAAATTGAAAATAGCATAAGATATATGAAAAACAACAAAATGGCAAAAGTTGTTTCTTATCAATAATTTCATTAGTGTAAATAAACTTTCTTCAATCAAAAAGCAATGATTAACAGAATAGATTTGAAAAAATGTTCCAAATATATGCTATCTACAAGGGACACATTTTAATTCAAACACAAAAACAAGTGGAAACTGAAAGAATGAAAGAAGATAAGAGTAAACAAAAGAAAGACTTAGTAGCTATGTTACTATCAGATAAGATATATTTTAAGTCAAAATCTGTTACAAGAGACAAAATGGTGTTCTATACTGATATAGGAATAATTCATCAAGAAGCGAGAATACTTATAGTTATACATGAGCCACCAAAGTTTCCCAAATATATGAAAAAAACATTAGCAGAATTTAAGGGAGAAATATTAAATTTTATAATAATAATTAAACAGTTCATTAAAATAATTTTGATAATGGATAGAATACCTAGACAGAAAATACATGAGGAAGCAGTGAACAACAGCATAGACCAAGTAGATATAATAGACAAATATAGAACATTCAACACCATAGCAGAAAATACATTCTTCTTAAGTGCTCATTGAAAATTTTCCAGGTTAGGCCGTATGTTAGATTAGAAAACAGCTCTCAATAAATTTTAAAATATTGAAATAATATTGACTATCCTTCTAGCCACAATAGAATGAAGCTATAGATCAATAATAGAAATGAATTTTTAAAAAATGGAAATTAAACAACATATTCTTAAACAACCAGTGAATCAAAGAAATCACAAGAACAATAAACACATTTAGAGATGAATTAAACTAGGGCTTTAAGGAAAATTTATAGCTGTAAACACCTATATCTAAAATATCTCAAATTAATAATCTGAGGAAGGATGGGGAAAAAACACAATAACCTCAAAGCTAGTGGAAAGAAGAAAATAATAAAGCATAGAATGGAGATAGATAGCATAATGAATAGAAAAACAATAGAATCAATCAAATCAGAAGTTGGTGCTTTGAAATGGTGAACACAATTATCAAACATTTAGCTGGACTGACAAAGGAAAATCTGAAGAGACAAATAACTGCAATCAGAAATGAAAAGTGGAAACATTATTAGCAACAACTCAGAAATAATCAAATACTATTAGTAAATTTGATGAAGAATTGAATACCAACAAATTAAATAACTTAGATGAAATAAGCAAATACCTAGAGACACATAAATGATCTAAGCTAATTCTAGTAGTTAGAAGATCTTAACATATCTAAAACAGATTAAAAAATGACATTAGTAATTAAAAACTTCCAACAAAGAAAAGTCTAGGACTGGTCAGATTTACTGGTGAATTAAATGAAAAACAGAAAAATAACACTCAAACTTTCAAGAAAGGGGACAATTCTTAATTAATTTTATCAGACCATGATTACACTGAAGCCAAAGCCAATCAAAGGCATCACAAGGAAAGAAAATTACAGGCCAATGTCCCTTATGACTTTAGGTGAAATAATCCTCAAGGAAAGATGAAGAAACCAAATTCAGTAGCATATGAAAAAGGTTATACACCCTGACCAATTTATTGCAGGGCTGTAAGGATAGATCAATGTAAGACAATCAGTCAGTATAAGATGCTACATTAATTGAATGTGAGGAGTGGCAGTGCATGTGATTGTCTCTGTATCAACTGTAGCACAAGAAGCATTTAAAAAATCCAACATCCACTTGTGATAAAAGCACTCTGACAACTAGGAATAGAAAAGGGCTTCCTTAATATGATAAAGAGCATTTATTAAAAGCCCACAGCTAGCCTCATACCCAATGGTGAAAGACTGAATGTCACCCCATAAGATCAGGAACAGGGTACCTACTTTTACCATGGCTATTCAACATTATACTAGAAGCTCCAATTAGAGCAATTAGACAAGAAAAATAAATAAAAGTGACACAAATTGGAAAGTAAGGAAAGAATGATCTTTATATGAAGATGAAAAAAATCCCATATGAAGATTATTCCGAAGAATCAATAGGAAAACAACTCAAGCTAATAAATAAATTCAGACAAATTGCAGGGTACAAGACCAAGATCTGGAAATCAGTTGAGTTTTTATACACTGCCAATAAACTCTTTGACAAGAGAATTAAGAAAGAACTCCCACTTGCAATAAGAGCAAAAAGAATAAAATATTTAGAAATAACTTTAACCAAGAATGTCAAAATCTTATATACTGAAAACTGCAAAACATTTCTAAACAACTAATTTTAAAAAACATAAATAAATAGAAAAAATTATTCAGTTTCATGGATAAGAATACTTAAAACTGTTAAGATGACAGCAGTATTCAAAGCATTCTGTTGCTTCCATACTGTTTATATCAAAACTCTAACAACCATTTGCAGCAGTAAGAAAGTTGATCCTCAAATTCATATGGAATTTAAAGGGGCTCTGAAAAACTACACCGAAGATTAAAAACAAAAATAGAAAACTCACACTACCTGAATTCAAAATTTACCATAAAGCTGCAGTAACCAAAGCGATGTACTACTGGCAGAGCAGTGGGACCAATGGGCTAATGGTAAAAAATTGTGAGTCCAGGAATAAACCCACACAGCTATAGTCAATTTTTGACAAATATGTTAAATTGAAAGAATAGTCTTTTTAGCAAAGAATATGGGAAAATTGGATATTCACTTGGAAAAACATGACAGTGGAGTGCTCCTTCACATCATATATAGAAATCAAGATGAATCAGCGATTTAATTATGAGAGCTAAATACTATCAACTATCAGGCTTCCCAGAAGATTCAATGGTAAAGAATCCACCTACTAATGAAGGAAACATAGGAGATATGGGTTTGCTTCCTGGGTTAGGAAGATCCCCAGGAGAAGGAAATGGCTACCCACTCCAGTATTCTTCTGTGGAAAGTTTCACAGACAGAGGAACCTGGTGGAGTGCAGTCCATGGTGTCCCAAAGAGTTGGACATGACAGAGCACACACACATGTTCCATAAAACTCTCAGAATTAGATGTCAGAATAAGTTCTCATAAATTGAGATGTGGTGAAGAATTATTTCATGGAGCATAAAATAATGCACAACAGAAGAAAATGTAAAGTTGACTTTCTTAAAATTAAATTGTATATTTCTTGACTGCCGGGGGCCAGCGTGAGGAACTCCGCCCATGGCAAAGGTCATGAGGAAGGAGGCTTGGCATACGCAAAGGCGTGATCAAGCCTCAGGAAACCCCCAGTTCCCGAGCATCTAACCCCAAAACCAGAGTCTGTTTTATGCTCTAACCTACACCTCTGACTTTACTGGGGGCTCTCCCCCATAACCGTTTCTCTCGGAGAAGGAGTAAACGTGCAGCTCCAAGGCAATAAAAATTCTTGGGCGTGACAAGAGTGTTTCAGCTTACGGACTCCTCTGAAGGTTATCTAGCCCACCTGTATAGGTTCGTCCGGCCACATGTGATTATTTACAGCCTCCCAACCTGAGAGGCACGAGATGTTTTAGACTTCCTAAAGGCAAAATCTTTTGTGGAGTTAGAAATTATTAGTATAATGGGTTGGTTAGGAATTATATTGGTGAAGGGTTTTTCATTTTTGTGTCAATAATTGCTGCTAATTCCCTGCTCTGGGTGGGACAAGGATGTCTCAGGTCAAACCTCTCTGCTGACAGACTAGCTTGTGTGACAGGATTATCCATACTCCTGCCACATGATTATTTACTACCTCTTAACCATAAACAGCACAGAGTTTTGGAGTATTTTGAGTCTTAATTAGCATAGGGCTTTTTCTTCTTGTTGAGTCAATGATTGCCGCCAGGCCTCTATATCCTTAGGCACTTGGGAATATATTAATCAGTGTATTTGGAATATAGCAAAGGAAATATAGTAGTTTTTGATGTTAGCAATACTAGACTTTTTGAGTTAATGGGTTTTCTTTTTTGTAATAGATCACTGTACTTTGTTATATATCACTGTGTCCTTGCTATGTAAAAATGTAACTTTATCATATCTTAAGACTAAATAGATCTTAAGGGGAGCATTGGTGAAAGGATTTTCATTTGTTGGGCTGATGTTTGCTGCTAAATCTCCATGTTCCCTACCCTTATAATGAATATAACTAACATATAGAAGAAATAAGTATTAACCTTTAAGCATATAGGAGAAATAAGTATTAACCTTTAAGACTAATCATGTTAACCTTGGGTTAAATAAATTCCTTTCTTGATTGTAACTCACTACACCCTCACCCTATAGGAATGTAACTTTATTTGGAGGGTGGTGCCTGGTTTAAGAAAAAATACACTTGGAAAAAACAAGTTTTTTGGTTATCAGAAAGAAAGGATCATAAAATGTCAGCGGGTCTCACTCATGGCCAGATGATGATGCAATGTCCCTAAGACCTTTTTTTATACATTTATGTGAAGCACCTGATTTTGATAAAGGTCAGGACTGCTGACCCCCACGTGACTCTGTATTCATCCCTATGTGTAACAAAAGGTATATAAGCAAACCCAAAAATAAAGAAATCGGATCAGTTTCCGGAAAGACTGATTGCCCCATGTCGCTTCTTTCTTGTTCCCGTTTTTCTGGCTGAATTCCCATCTGGAGCATGGCTGCTATTCCACGTAATCCAAGTTATTCAGCCTCTTTTTCTCCACTGATCTTCCTACTACACTATGCATTTCTAATCCCTCTTTATCTGTGATTAAATATGTATTTTTCCAAAGACGCCAACTCCGTCCCCACCTTCGAATCACCCTGGATCCACCGGGGCTGGACCCCGGCACTTGACATTATCAAGAAAATGAAAAGACAACCTATACTATGAGAGAAAATATTTGCAAGTTACATATCTAATGAGTTAAATAACCAGAATATATAAAGAGATTGTATGGTACAAAAACTAAAAAGACAAACACTCCCTGTTAAAAAATGAGTAAAGGAGTTAAATAGACATGTTTCTGAAGAAAATATACAAATGGTCAATATGCAGACTAAAAATGCTAAACATTATTAATTATGCGGGAAATATAAATCAACATCATGAGATAATAGGAGGATTATAATGAAAAGATTGAAAATACCAAGTGTTAATAAGAATGTAGAGAAATTAGAATCTTCTTAAATTGCTGGTGAAAATTTAAAATCTAGCCATTACTGAAAAATTTGTTGCTTCCTCCAAAAGCTAAATGAAATTACCAGTAATTCTACTCCTAGGCATATAACCCCAAAATTGAAAAGAGGAACTTGAACTGGTATAAAAATGTTTATTGAAGCATTATTCAAATTTTGATAGATACAATCCATATTTCCATTAGTGAGCAGATAAACAATATGATGTAAACATGAAATGGGATACTACTCAGTTTCTGATACATGTGACAACATTGATGAACCTTGAAAATACTATGCTAAGTGAAATAGCATAGTAAAATAAGCTAGAAATGAAAGGATAAATGTTTTATGAATCCAGGTATATGAATGACCAACATAGACAGTATATTAGAAAGCAGAGACATTACTTTTCCAACAAAGATCCAGTCAAAGCTATGGTTTTTTCCAGTAGCCATGTATGGATGTGAGAGTTGGACTATAAAGAAAGCTGAGCACCAAAGAATTGATGCTTTTGAGCAGTGTTGTTGGAGAAGACTCTTGAGAGTCCCTTGGACTGCAAGGAGATCCAACCAGTCCATCCTTAAGGAGATCAGTCCTGAGTATTCATTGGAAGGACTGATGCTAAAGCTGAAACTCCAATATTTTGGCCACCTGATGCAAAGAACTGACTCACTGGAAAAGACTCTGATGTTGGGAAAGATTGAAGGTGGAAGGAGAAGGGGATGACAGAGGATGAGATGGTTGGATGGCATCACCGACTCAATGGACATGAATTTGAATAAGCTCCAGGAGCTGGTGATGCACGGCGAAGCCTGCCATGTTGCAGTCCATGGGGTCACAAAGAGTCGGACAGGACTTAGTGACTGAACTGAACTGAGAATAGGCAAACAGATAGAGATAGAAAGTAAATTAGAGGATACTGTTTCATTGATTACACTGAAGGCTTTGACTGCATGGATCACAACAAACTGGAAAATTCTTATAGAGATGTGAATACCAGACCTCCTACCTGTTTGCTGAGAAATCTGTGTGTAGGTCAAGAAGCAATAGTTAGAACAACTGACAGGTTCAAAATTGGGAAAGGAGTGTGACAAGGCTGTATGTTGTCACTCTGCTTATTTAACTTCTATACAGAGTACATGATAACCCCCTAGTGGCAGAAAGCCAAAAACTCCTAATGAAGGTGAAATGGGAGAGTGAAATATCTGCCTTAAAATTCAACATTCAAAAAACGAAGATCATGGCATCTGGTCCCATATTTCACAGCAAATAGATGGGGGAAAAGTGAAAACAGTGACAAAATTTATTTTCTTGGGCTCAAAAATCACTGCAGATGGTGACTGCAGCCATGAAATTAAAAGACCCTTGCTCCTTGAAAGAAAAGCTATGACAAAGCTAGACTGCATATTAAAAAGCAGAGACATCACTTTGTTGACAAATGTCCATATGGTCAAAGCTATGGTTTTTCCAACATGCATGTGACAGTTGGACCACAAAGAAGGCTGATCACTGAAGAACTGATGCTTTCATACTGAGGTGCTGGAGAAGACTCTTGAGAGTCTCTGAACTGCAAGGAAATTAAACCAGTAAATCCTGAAGAAAATCAAACTTGAATATTCACTGGAAGAACTGATGCTGAGCTGAAGCTTCAATAATTTGCCCACCTGATGGAAAGAGCTGACTCATTGGAAAAGACCGTAATGCTGGGAAAGATTGAAAACAGGAGAAGAAGGGGGCAACGGAGAATGAGATGGTTGGATGGTATCATTGACTCGATGGACATGAGTTAGAGCAAACTCTGAGAGATAGTGAAGGACAGAGAATCCTGGCCATGATGCAGTGCATGGGATCACAAAGAGTCAGACAAAACCGAGTGACTGAAGAACAACAAAATTAAAAGCTTCTGCACAACAAAGGAAAATATAAGCAAGGTTAAAAGACAGCCTTCTGAATGGGAGAAAATAATAGCAAATGAAGCAACTGACAAACAACTCATTTCAAAAATATACAAGCAACTTATGCAGCTCAATTCCAGAAAAATAAACGACCCAATCAAAAAATGGGCCAAAGAACTAAACAGACATTTCTCCAAAGAAGACATACAGATGGCTAACAAACACATGAAAAGATGCTCAACATCACTCATTATTAGAGAAATGCAAATCAAAACCACAATGAGGTACCACTTCATACCAGTCAGAATGGCTGTGATCCAAAAATCTGCAAGCAATAAATGCTGGAGAGTGTGTGGAGAAAAGGGAACCCTCCTACACTGTTGGTGGGAATGCAAACTAGTACAGCCACTATGGAGAACAGTGTGGAGATTCCTTAAAAAATTGCAAATAGAACTCCCTTATGACCTAGCAATCCCACTGCTGGGCATACACACCGAAGAAACCAGAATTGAAAGAGATACATGTACCCCAATGTTCATTGCAGCACTGTTTATAATAGCCAGGACATGGAAACAACCTAGATGTCCATCAGCAGATGAATGGATAAGAAAGCTGTGGTACATATACACAATGGAGTATTACTCAGCCATTAAAAAGAATACATTTGAATCAGTTCTGATGAGATGGATGAAACTGGAGCAGATTATACAGAGTGAAGTAAGCCAGAAAGAAAAACACCAATACAGTATACTAACACATATATATGGAATTTAGAAAGATGGCAATGATGACCCTGTATGCGAGACAGCAAAAAAGACACAGATGTATAGAACGGACTTTTGGACTCAGAGGGATAGGGCGAGGGTGGGATGATCTGGGAGAATGGCATTGTAACATGTATACTATCATGTAAGAATCGAATCGCCAGTCTATGTCTGACGCAGGATACAGCATGCTTGGGGCTGGTGCATGGGGATGACCCACAGAGATGTTATGGGGAGGGAGGTGGGAGGGGGGTTCATGTTTGGGAACGCATGTACGTGGTGGATTCATGTCAATGTATGGCAAAACCAATACAGTATTGTAAAGTAAAATAAAGTAAAAATGAAAATTAAAAAAAAATCCAGAGTACATAATGTGAAACTCCAGCCTGGGGATGAATCATAAGCTGTAATTAAGATGGCCTGGAGAAATATCAACAACCTCAGATAGGGAGATGATACCACTCTAAGGGCACAAAGGGAAGAGGAACTAAAGAGCCTCTAGATGAAGTTGAAAGAGGAGAATGAAAAGCTGGCTTAAAACTCAACATTAAAAAGAACAAAAACAAACAAAAACTAAGATCATGGCATCCAGTCTCATCACTTTATGGCAAATAGAAGGGGATAAAGTGTAAACAATGATAAATTTTATTTTCTTAGGCTCCAAAATCACTGTGGACAAGGAATGTACCCATGAAATTATAAGACACTTGCTCCTTGGAAGGAAAAAAATGACAAAGATAGACAGTGTATTAAAAAGCAGAGACATCAGTTTACTGACAAAGTACTATTTAGTCAAAGATATGGTTTTTCCAGTATTCATGTAGGGATGTGAGAATTGGACCATAAGGAAGGTTGAGTGTCAAAGAACTGATGCTTTTGAAGTGTGGTGCTGGAGAAGACTCTTGAGACTCCCTGGACTGCAAAGAGATCAAACCTGTCAATCATAAGGGAAAATAAGTCTGAATATTTGTTGGTAGGACTGATGCTGAAGCTGCAGCTCCAAAAGTTTGGCCACCTGAATTGAAGAGCTGACTCATTAGAAAAGACTCAGATGCTGGGAAAGACTGAAGGCAGGAAGAGAAGGAAATGGCAGAGGATAAGATGGTTAGATAGCATCACTGACTCAATGGACATTAATTTGCGCAAACTCTGGGAGATAGTGAAGGACAGAGAAGTCTGGCTGTAGTCCATGGGGTCGCAAAGAATCAGACATGACTTAGTGACTGAACAACAACAACTGGCTGTGAGCAGGGGAAATAGGGATTTATTTCGTAATGAGTACAAAGTGTCCATTTGGATTGTTTAGACTAAAAGTGTTTTTGTAAGTAGTGGGTATGGTTGAGCTTTGTGAATGTAATAAGTGTAATGACTAAAATCTCAAACAAAAGATTATATATGTTTTAGCACAAGCAAACCTTTTTAAATAAGGACAAGAGACCTACATGTAAAATATAAAATGTCTGCAAGATATAGACTAAAAAGATGCATGATGTGCAAGTTGTGAGTTAAGCTTTATTTGAGGCAAAAAGAGGACTCTAGCCCAGGAGACAACACCTCAGATAGCTCTGAGAGACTGCACCAAACCAGCAATGGTGGAAGGTCAATATGCAAAATCTTGTTGAAGGGGGAGTTCAAAGAAATCATTGGCTTACTTTGCAAAAATTTTCTGCTAATCACAATGAGCTGATGTCACTATAGGGAATTTAGTGTTTGTCTAGTTATGAAAAGATTCAAGGATTGGGATCATGAAATCAGTTCTTGAAAATATCTGTCTGAAGACTTGCTATACCAGTTTCCCTGGAGCAAAGAATGTCTCACTCTTTACTATGAATTCCCTTCAGCAGGTGTTGAAGTTCAGCAGCTGCAGCAGTACAAGGTTCAGTCTCCACAGAGGCAGATGGTAAATGCCTTCGTTGTTCAGTCACTGGCAAACGCTCTTGGCGAGCACCCGTTTGTAAGTTGACAAAGGTAATAGGAGAAGGTTTAAGGGACTAGATTTAGTGATGGTTTGTTGTTGTTGTTGTTTTCTGATAAAATACCAAAAGAGTGGCCCATAAAAGAAAAAAATGGTTAGTTGGATTCTATTAAAACTAAAAACTTATAGTTTGCAAAGATCGCTGTTAGAATATAAACAAAGACAGACTGGTAGAAAATTTTGTAAGAAAATCCCTTCTAAAACTTGATAAAGAAATGATATCCAAAATAGACAAAGAAATCTTAAAATTTAACAATAAAAATCAAATTTAAAACAGGTAGAATATCTGAGCACATATCTCATCAAAAAGACTGCTCTGCAGATAAAATACTCACTATCGTATAGAGAGTTGAAAATTAACACAATGAAGTAATTCTACTCACCTATTACAAAAACTAAAACCCAAGTCACTGACAGTAACAAATTCTGGCCAGGGTGTGAAGGAATAAGAACCCTTAGTCATTGCTGTTAGAATGCAAATTGATATATCTATTTGTCAGACACTTGACAATGCCTTATAAGGATAAATATAGTCCTACCATGTAATCCAGCAATTATGCTCCTTGATATTATGCTCTAAATGAGTTACAAATTACATCCTCATAAAAACCTGTACACAGATATTTTGGTAGTTTTAGTCACAATTGCCAAAATTTTGAAGAAACCCAGATGTATTTCAATAGATGAATAGACATAAAGACTGTGGCATGTTCATATATGAATATTATTCAGCAATAAAAATAAGTGAGCTATCAAAATATAAAATGAGGTGGAGGAACTTTAAAGGCATATTGTTAAGTGAGTGAAACCTATCTGAAAAGGCTATATACTTTCTGATTATAACTATATGACAGTCTGAAAAATATATAAAGAAGGTAAATTATAAGCAGATTTTTGTACAGGTCTCTAGAAATTATTCATCTTTCATAACTGAAACTTTTTGCCAATTTATCTCTCCATTTTTACCTCCTCCCAGCCCCTGGTAATCACTGGTTTGTGTTTTTCTTCTATGAGCTTGACCATTTTAGATAGCTCATAATAATTGTCTGACTCTTTACAACGCATGGCCTGTAGCCTGCTATGCTCCTCTGTCTATGGAATTTTCTGGCAAGAATACTGGAGCATGTTGCCATTTAGCATTAGATAAATAAAATTAAATTCTTGTCCATATTAGACCTAAATAGATATATGCATTTTAAATCATCTTGAAGATTAAATTTTAGGAATTTTTTTTTTTTTTTTTTTTAATATAGGCTATGTGACAGCTACAAGATTCACATTGGATCTCTTGGAAAATATCTCTTGCAAATAGGTAGTCATTCTCCAGGAAGGGGAAATTTAGAAAAAAATAATTCATCAAGATAGGACTATATATATCATGGCATCTGGTCCCATCAGTTCATGGGAAATAGATGGGGAAACAGTAGAAACAGTGTCAGACTTTATTTTGGGGGGCTTCAAAATCACTGCAGATGGTGACTGCAGCCATGAAATTAAAAGACACTTACTCCTTGGAAGAAAAGTTATGACCAACTTAGATAGTATATTCAAAAGCGGAGACATTAATTTGCTGACTAAGGTCCATCTAGTCAAGGCTATGGTTTTTCCAATGGTCATGTATGGATGTGAGAGTTGGACTGTGAAGAAAGCTGAGCGCCGAAGAATTGATGCTTTTGAACTGTGGTGTTGGAGAAGACTCTTGAGAGTCCCTTGGACTGCAAGGAGATCCAACCAGTCCCTCCTGAAGAAGATCAGCCCTGGGTGTTCATTGAAAGGACTGATGCTGAAGCTGAAACTCCAGTACTTTGGCCACTTCATGTGAAGAATTGACCCATTGGAAAAGACCCTGATGCTGGGAGGGATTTGGGGCAGGAGAAGAAGGGGACGACAGAGGATGAGATGGCTGGATGGCATCACCCACTCAATGGACATGAGTCTGAGTGAACTCTGGGGGTTGGTGATGGACAGGGAGGCCTTGTGTGCTGTGATTCCTGGGGTCACAAAAAGTCAGTCACGACCGAGCAACTGAACTGAACCGAACTGAACTGAATGCACAAAAACCTTTGTAAAGTAGCTAATTTAATTCCTAATTTTTAGATAAGAAAAAGTAAGCACAGAGAAATAAAGCAAATTACCGTTGTTGCTCAGATTTGACCCAGTGTTTTCAGACTGGCAAGAAGAGCACGCTTTTGTTGTTGTTGTTTAGTCCCTAAGTCGTCTATCTTTTTGCAACCCCATGGACTGTAGCCCGCCAGGCTTCTCTATCCATGGGTTTTCCCAGGCAAGAATACTGGAGTCAGTTACCATTTCTTACTCCAGGGGATCTTCTGACCCAGGGATGGAACCCATGTCTTCAGCACTGGCAGGCAGATCCTTTATCACTGCACCACCATGCCTTTTAACCACTACTTATTTGCTTCCATATATAACAATTTTATTCCTATTTAACTGTGATACATACTATAATAATTTCTCTGAATTTTTGTCTGCTGTTGTTTGTTTTATGCTGGAAGTCTTGTCTTTGTTTGTCAGTCATATTCATGTACATCAATCTATTGGTTCATATTGTTTCTGTCTTCATAAAGCCCTGTGTTTTTCTATTTTGAAAGAATTCAATTTGATATACTTACAATATTCTTATGTTTTTATACATATCATGTTTTATGTATTAAAATTTATTTTGGCTTGTAGAATTATATATGAATATGATATTTTATCCAAAGCTTAGCCTCTTAATCAATACTATGTACTTAGTATTCTCCTATTGGAGAAGGAAATGGCAACCCATTCCAGTGTTCTTGCCTGGAGAATCCCAGGGATGGGGGAGCCTGGTGGGCTGCCATCTGTGGGGTCGCAGAGTCAGATATGACTGAAGCGACTTAGCAGCAGCAGCAGCAGCAGTATTCTTATTTCTGCCAACTGTATATGCCACTTTATGATCAAATAAATATTACATGTAACTTTTTTTCTTACTGAATCTTACTTTTTTGTCTATTTGCCAGATGCACAAGCTTTTAATTATGCCCGCTTTAAAATCCCTTAACATATCTATGTAAACATTCCCATGAATATGCTATATTAATAAGAAAAATTTTTGTTCATCATTCTAATTGGAATTTTGTTAAATTTATATCTTAATTAAGAGTAAATGGAGGGAGGAACAAAATGGCAGAGGAGTAGGTGGATGTGGAATACATCTCTCTCCATGGATACATCAGGAATTCACCTTCAGACACAGAAGTGCATCCAGAACACCAGCTGAGAGTGGACAGGAGTACCTAAGCAGCAGAAAATATATATAGACCCACACAAAATTTAGTAGAATGAAGGAACTTGGGGAAAAACAGGAGTATTAGTAGGACTGGACCTGCCCTCAGCGGGTGGGGGAACTGAAGCAAGGGTCTGATCCCCACATCAGGGCAATTGTCTGAATCAAAAGGGAAACATTTAACACTGAGAGGGATACAGCTGATCTGTGGCAGCCTAAATGGAATGAAAATCAGACAGTTCTTACTGCAGCCATACATACCCTAGATGCCACAGTGGCTGGGAGCTGGAGTTTAGGGACTGTCAAGCAAACCCAGGGCGAGGGCTGCTGTTGACTGTGAAGAGATGGATCAAGGGTATGTGAAGGAGGAGGTTGTGGTGGGAAATGCCTGTGGAGGAAAGCCAGGCAGCCATGAAAACAAGGCTGCTGAGTCATGCGTAGGGAGTGGAGCCATCACCATAGCCTCTCTTTCCCCACAGGACAGCATCAGCAGCTGAACAATAGAGAGGCTGGGCCATCAAATGCCTGACACACTGAAATACAGAGTAGTACCCCACCCAGGCTGCCTCTTTAAGTGCCTGATGCACCGATCTACAGAATAGGACCCCAGTCAGGAGGCCCCTCTGTGACTGACATGTCGAACAACAGAGAAGGACCCCAGGGAAGGGAGCCTTCTAAGTGCTTGAATGGGCAGAGCTGTGGAGAAAGACTGGCCAAAGAGTCCTTTTGATTGCAAACTACAAGAGACTTGAAAAAAGACTCTGATAAGGCCATAAGTCCTGTGGTGGAGGCAGTCCGCGTCTCTGCACATTTGGCATCACCAGGGTCCCCACAAGCCAAGCAGCTGCACCAATTTCATGCTCAACTCTCACTTAGGCAGAGCTGCCACAGGCCAAAAATGTCTTGTGCCTATATGTGCAGGGTTGCTTCTGTAGTGTCTGACTCTTTACAACCCTGTGGACTGTGGACTGTGGCCTGCCATGCTTCTCTGTCAGGGATGGGGGTTCTCCAGGCAAGAATACTGGAGTGTATTGGCCAATATTGGTTGCTACACCCTTCTAGAGCATTGTATTTCCTGCTGCACCAGTCACCAACTCCCCTGAGTATCTGGTGGTGCTGCAAGAAACCCTGCGACCCAAGCAGCTGCACCACTTCCACACCTGGCCCTCACTGGGGCAGACCCAAGTCCTCCTGGGCAGCCTCAGGAGCAAACCCCAGTGGATGACCCACATGCAGAGGTAAAACCACAATTGAAACCCAGGGGCAATGTGACTAAGGAAGAAGACCCAAAACCCTCCCACCAGGTGTACAAGATGCAGATTAAATCCACAAGATCAATAGGCAGACTCTGTATCTGTGGAGTATATAAAAGGTCATTGAGAGTTCCCACAAAAGAAATCGCAGTAGTTCTAATGGCTGTGAATAGTGGAGGCAAGAATACAGAGCAGTAGGAGCAGATTAGAATCTAAGCTGCCCTCACCGAAGGTCCAGAGATCAGCACAGTGTTAGAGGGCATCCTAGGGAGATAAAGTGGACTGTGACTCCCAGTGAGGGAAACACCCTGACAGCAGTGACTCAATAAAAACATTTATTATTCTTGTTTTGACTTGTCTTGTTGATTCTTTTGGATTTTATTTTTCTTTCCCCCCTCTCTGTTGTAGTAGTTGATTTTATTGTCACTGTGAAATCTAACTAAGCTTTTCAGCTTTTTTTCTCTTTTTTTTTTTCCTCAGTTATATTTTTTATTGTTGTTATTAACCTTTGACTCTATATTGGGCTTTTCAGTTCTGGGGAGTTTTTGTTTGTTTGTTTGTTTTTAATTTTTTAAGCCTATGATTACTTTTTTCTACATTTATTCCTTTGTTTGCTTTTCCTACTATTCTTTTCCCCTTGCAGTTAATCTTTAATATATATATATATATAAAAATCTTCCTTATCTACATCTCTTTAACCTTGCATATCTATTCTTTCTTTCTTTTCTTTCTTTCTTTTCCTCTCAATATAGTTCTGTTTTATTTTCATTTCTTTTTTCCCCAATTGGTACCTTGCTTTAGTATTGTTTTTCAGTTTGTTCTTTAGTTAGTTTTGTTCTGGTAGATACAAGTTTAGGTTCCCTTTGATCATGGGTCAAACTATTGTACTTTATATTTGTTGGACTGCTTTGATTTTGCTTATGGGTGTATATATTTATGTGTATATTCAGGCATACATTTTATTATTATCATAAACCTCTGCATCTAGGTTGGGCTTTTGTAGTTTGGTAGGGTTTTCCTTTTATTTTCCTTCTTTCTTCTTCCATTTTTTAATCTTTTCTCTTTTGTATAATTTTTATTTTTTAAACCTATTATATTTTTCTACCTTTATTCCTTTGTTTGCCTTTCTTACTGTTCTTTTCCCCTTGCATTTATCTTTAATATATATAAATCTTCTTCATCTACCTCTATTTAACTTTGCATACCTATTTTTTCTTTCTTTTCTTTCTTTCCTCTCCTCTCAGCATATTTGTCAGTTTTCTTTTCATTGCTTTATTCCACACTTAGCACCTTACTTAAGTTTCATTTTCCAGTTTGTACTTTATTTAGTTTTTTTCCTTAACTGGTATATATAATTTTTTATTTCCTTATAAGCTGGGTCAATCTATTGTACTTTATATTTGTTGGACTGGTTTGAATTTGCTGATTGGTGTATATGTATACATGTATATTCCATTATTTTAGTTATTCTTTGCCTGATTTTGTAACTCCCATTTGCTGGGGTTCTTCTTTGGTTTTTAATTTTTGGATATTTGTTTTAATCTCACTTAATGTCATAACAAACCACTCGTGGAATATTCATTCCTGGCCAGAGATCAAGCCCTTACATTTTGGAGTGGGAGCACTGACTCCAATACCCTAGACTACCAGGGAACTAACCTTAGGATGTATTAAATAGTGAGAATTCACACAAAGGAAACCTCTGTAATACAAGACCCAGGTATCACCCAACCACCAATAGCTCTTATCTAAACAACAAACAAAACAAAAATAGAAAGCCAGTCATCAGAAGACAAGATTATTACCTCACTCAACTTTGCCCATCAGAGGAAAAATAAAGTAACAAACAAAAAACAAAAACAAAAACTCAGCACAAATCTCACTCTGTAAGAAGCTTACAAAAACCACTAGACCAACCTTAGAGGGCAGAAACCAAAAGGAAGAAAGAATTCAACATTGTAGCCTGGGAAAAGGAGACTTCAAACACAGTCATTCGGGGGGGGGGAAAAAAAAAGTGAAAAGGCAGAGAAATACTACAAAAACTAGAAACACAGAAGTCCAAATAAATGAAGAAGAAACAGGCAAACTACATGAAAAAGACTTCACAGTAATGATAGTAAAGATGATCAAAAACTTTGAAACAAAATGGAGAAAATCCAAGAATCAATTAACAAAGATATTCAAGAATTAAAGTATAAACATGCAGAGACAAACAACATAATTACTGAAATTAAAAAGATGCTAGAAGGAATCAATAGCAGAATATCTGAAGCAGAAGAATGAATCAGTGAGCTGGAAGATGAAATGGAAATGACTTCTGAACAGCAGAATAAAGTAAAAAGAATGTAAAGAACTGAGGATAGCCTCAGAGACCTCTGGAACAATACCAAATGCACCAACATTCAAATAATGGGGGTCGCAGAAGAAGAAGCTTCTGGTCCCAGAAGCTTCCCTTGTGACTCAGCTGGTAAAGAATCCTCCTGCAATGCCGGAAACCTGAGTTTGATCCCTGGGTTGGGAAAATCCCTTAGAGAAGGGAAAGGCTACCCATGCCAGTATTCTGGGCTGGAGAATTCCATGGACTGTATAGTTCATGAGGTCTCAAAGATTTGGATACAACTGAGTGACTTTCACTTTCATTTTCAGAAGAAAAGAGAAAAAGAAAGGGTATGAGAAAATTTTTGAAGAGATTATAGGTGAAAATTTCCCCAACATGGAAAAGGAAATAGTCAATCAAGACAAAAAGTCACAAAGAGTCCTATACAGGATAAACCCAAGAAGAAACATGCCAAGGCACATACTAATCAAACTAACAAAGAATAACACAAAGAAATAATATTAAAAGGAGTAAGGCCAAAGCAACAAGTAACATACAAGGGAACCCCCATACACTTAACAGCTGATCTTTTAGAAGAAACTCTGCAGGCCAGAAGGGAATGGCAGGATATATTTAAAGTACTGAAAGGGAAAAACCTACAACCAAGATTACTGTACCTGGAAAGGATCTCATTCAAAACTTATGGAGAAATCAAAAGCTTTTCAGACAAGCAAAAGTTAAGAGAATTCAGTACCACAAAGCCAGCTTTACAACAAATGTTAAACAGACTTACATAGTCAAAAAATACAAGAGAAAAATGATCTACAAAATCAACCCCAAACAATTAAGAAAATGACAATAGGAAAATATATTACAATAATTACTTTAAATGTAAATGGATTAAATGCTCCAACCAAAAGACACAGACTGGCTGAATGGATACAAAAACATGACCCTTATATATGTTGTCTACAAGAAGCCCACCGTAGACCTCAAGAAACAAATAGACATGCAAATGGAAAGCAAAAGAAAGCTGGAGTAGCAATTATCTTATCAGACAAAATAGACCTTAAAATAAAGACGATTACAAAAGTAAGGACGACTCTACATCATGATCAAGGGATCAATCCAAGAGAAAGACATAACAATTGTAAATACCTATGCACCCAACATGAGAGCACCTCAGTACAGAAGGCAAACACGGACAAACATAAAAGGAGAAATTGACAGTAAGACAATAATCGTAGGAGACTTTAACACTCCACTCACACCAATGGAAAAATCATCAGAACAGAAAATTAATAAGGAAGCAAAAGTCTTCAAGGATACATTAGATGAGATAGATCTCATTGATATCTTGAGGATGTTCCATCCAAGTGCAGAATACACCTTCTTCTCAAGTGCACATGGAACATTCTCCAGGATAGACCATATCTTGGTCACAAATCAAACCTCAGTAATTTAAGAAAATTGAAATTGTATCAAGGATCTTCTGTAACCACAATTCTATGAGACTAGATATCAATTATAAGGGGAAAAAAAAACTGTGATAAACACAAACACATGAAGATTAAACATGTTTCTAAATAACCAACAGGTAACTGAAAAAATCAAAAGGGAAATAAAAAATTTTCTAGAAACAAATGACAATGAAAATACTATAACTCAAAACCTATGGGATGTAGCAAAAGCAGTCTTAAGAGGGAAGTTTATAGTAATACAATCCTACCTCAAGAAATAGAAAAACATCAAACTTTACACCTAAAGCAACTGGGAAAACAGGAAGGAAAAAAAAATTAGTAGAAGGACAGAAATCAAAGATCCGAGCAGAAAGAAATGAAAGAAACAATAGTAAAAATTAATAAAAATATCTTTGTGAAGATAAATAAAATTGACAAGCCTTAAGCCAGACTCATCAATTAAAAAAGAGAGAAGAATCATATCAACAAAATTAGAAATGAAAAAGGACAAGTTACAACAGACAATGCAGAAATACAAAGAAGTGTAAGAGACTATTAAGAACAACTATATGGCAATAAAATGGATAACCTGGAGGAAATGGACAGATTCTTAGAAAAGTTCAATCTTCCAAGACTGAACCAGGAAGAAATAGAAATTATGAACAACCCAATTACAAGCACTGAAATTGAAGCTGTGATCAAAAATCTCCCAAAAAACAACAGCCCAGGACCAGATGGCTTCACAGGGGAATTCTATCAAACATTTAGAGAAGAGCTAATGCCTATCCTTCTAAAACTCTTTCATAAAATTGCAGAGGAAGGAACACTTCCAAACTCATTCTATGAGGCCACCATCACCCTAATATCAAAACAAGACAAAGGCAACACACACAAAAAGAAAACTACAGGACAATATCACTGATGAATATAGATGCAAAAATCCTCAACAAAATTTTAGCAAATAAAATTCCCCAAGACCTACACCATGATTAAGTTGGGTTTATTCCATGAATGCAAGGATTCTTCAGTATATGCAAATCAATGAATGTGATATACCATATTAACAAGTTGAAAGATAAAAATCATATGATCATCTCAATAGATGCAGAAAAAGCCTTTGACAAAATTCAGCACCCATTTATGATTAAAACTCTTCAAAAAATGCACATAGAAGGAACCTACCTCAACATGGTAAAGACCATATATGTTTAGCTACAGCAAACCTTATTCTTAATGGTGAGAAACTGAAAGCATTTCCCCTAAGAATAAGAACATGACAAGAGTGTCCATTTTCACCACTATTATTCAGCATAGTTCTGCGAGTCCTAGCTACAGCAAACAGAAGAAAAAGAAATACAAGGAATCCAGATTAGAAAAAAGAAGCTAAGCTCTCACTGTTTGCAGATGACATGATACTGTACATAGAAAACCCTAAAGATAGGATCAGAATATTACTAGAGCTAATCAGTGAATTTAGCAGTTGCAGGATACAGAATCAATACACAGAAATCACTTGCATTTCTATATACTAAGAATGAAAAGTCAGAAAGAGAATTTAAGGAATCAATCCCGTTCACTATTGCAAAAAAAGATAATTAAATATCTAGGAATAAACTTACCTAAAGAAACAAAAGAACTGTCCACAGAAAACTATAAGACACTAATGAAACAAATAAAAGAGGACATACACAGATGCAGAGATGTTCCATGTTCCTGGGTAGGAAGAATCAATATTGTGAAAATGACTATACTACCAAATTCAATCTACAGATTCAATCTGATCCCTACCAAATTACCAATGACATTTTTCACAGAACTAGAAGAAAAAATTTCACAATTTGTATGAAAATACAAAAGACCCCGAACAGCCAAAGCTGTCTTGAAAAAGAAGAATGGAGTTGGAGGAATCAACCTTCCTGACTTCAGATTATACTACAAAGCTACAGTCATCAAGACAGTATGGGACTGGCAAAAAAACAGACATATAGATCAATGGAACAAGATAGAAAGCCCAGAAATAAACCCACACACATATGGGTACCTTCTTTTCTACAAAGGAGGCAAGAATATACAATGGGACAAAGATAGCCTCTTCAATAAATCATACTGGAAAACTGGACAACTATGTGTAAAATAATGAAATTAGAACACTTCCTAACACCATACACAAAGATAAATTCAAAATGGATTAAAGACCTAAATGTAAGACCAGATGTTATAAAACTCTTAGAGGAAAACATAGGCAGAACACTTGATGACATAAATCAAAGCAAGATCCTCTATGACCCACCTACTATAGTAATGGAAATAAAAACAAAGTAAACAAGTGGGGCCGGATTAAACTTAAAAGCTTTTGCACAGTAAAGGAAACTATAAACAGGTGAAAAGACAACCCTCAGAATGGGAGAAAACAATAGTAAATGAAACAATTGACAAAGGATTAATTTCCAAAATATACAAGCAGTTCATACAACTCAATACCAGGAAAGCAAACAACCCAGTGAAAAAGTGGGAAAACACTCATACAGACATTTCTCCAAAGAAAACATGCAGATGGCTAACAAATACATGAAAAGATACTCAACATCGCTCATTATTAGAGAAATGCAAATCAAAACCACAATAAGCTATCACCTCACACAGGTCAGAATGGCCATCATCAAAAGTCTACAAACAATAAATGCTGGAGAGCATGTGGAGAAAAGGGAATGCTCTTGCACTCTTGGTGGGAATGTAAATTGATACAGCCACTATGGAAGATGGTATGGAGATTCCTTTAAAAACTAAGAATAAAACCAACATTTGTCCCAGCAATCCAACTCCTAGTCATATACCCTGAGGAAAACAGGGTTGAAAAATACACATTGTTCATTGCAGCACCGTTTGTAATAGCTAGAACATGGAAGCAACCTAGAAGCCTATCAACAGATGAATGGATAAAGAAGTTGTGGTACATATACTCGATGGAATATTACTCAACCATTAAAAGGAAAACGTTTGAGTCAGTTCTGATGAGGTGGATGAACCTAGAACCTATTATACAGAGTGAAGTGAGTCAGAAAGAGAAAGATAAATATAATATTCTAATGCACATATACAGAATCTAGAAAATAGTTTTGAGGAATTTATTTATGGCAGCTATGAAGAAGCATAGAGAATAGACTTACGGACATGGGGAGAAGGGAGGGGAGGGTGAGACGCATGGAAAGAGTAACATGGAAACTTATATTATCATATGTAAAATAGATAGCCAACAGGAATTTGCTGTATGTTTCAGGAAACTCAAACAGAGGCTCTGTATCAACCAAGAGGGGTGGGATAGGGAGAGAGAAGAGAGGGAGTTTCAGAAGGGAGGGGATATATGTGTATCTATGTCAGACTTTACTTTTTTGGGCTCCAAAATCACTGTAGATGGTGATTGCAGCCATGAAATTAAAAGACACTTACTCCTTGGAAGAAAAGTTATGACCAACCTAGATAGTATATTCAAAAGCAGAGACATTACTTTGCCAATTAAGGCCCATCTAGTCAAGGCTATGGTTTTTCCTGTGGTCATGTATGGATGTGAGAGTTGGACTGTGAAGAAGGCTGGGTGCCGAAGAATTAATGCTTTTGAACTGTGGTGTTGGAGAAGACTCTTGAGAGTCCTGTGGACTGCAGTGAGATCCAACCAGTCCATTCTGAAGGAGATCAGCCCTGGAATTTCTTTGGAAGGAAGGATACCAAAGCTGAAACTCCAGTACTTTGGCCACCTCATACGAAGAGTTGACTCATTGACTCTGATGCTGGGAGGGATTGTGGGCAGGATGAGAAGGGGACGACAGAGGATGAGATGGCTGGATGGCATCACTGACTCAATGGACGTGAATCTGAGTGAACTCCAGGAGTTGGTGATGGACAGGCAGGCCTGGCGTGCTGCGATTCATGGGGTCACAAAGAGTCGGACAGGACTGAGTGACTGAACTGAACTGAACTGAACTGAACTGAACTGGTGGCTGATTCAAGTTGAAGTTTTATAGAAGACAACAATATTCTGTAAAGCAATTATCCTTCAACAAAATATAAATTAAAAACAATAAGAGTAAATAATATCTTTAGAATAGTTTTATTTGCAGTCCAGAAATAGGATTATTTTTCTCTTATTAAGTTCATCTGTAAACTTTCTTTATGTTGATTTTTCATATGTCTTAAAAATCATTCCTAAACATTTTATAAATCCTGAAGTGAAGAAAGCCAAACCTAAGCTAATGATTTTTGTGACCATATAATCGACAAAGCACCTTAAATCTGTGTCATAAAAGGACAAAGTATAAAGGAGATATTAAATCAGACGGTCCATTAAAACAGCTTCTTACCTACGTGTCTGCCAGTGCAGTTAGTGTTCCCTATCCTCAGGTTCCACACTTGTGAATTCAACCAAGTATGGATCAGAAATATCTGGGGGGAAAAAATCAGAAAGTTCCAAAAACAAAACTTAAATTTGCTCCACACTGGCAACTATTGAAAGAGCATTTACATTGTATTAAAGCATTTTGTTAGTATTTACATTATATTATAAGTGGACTTCCTGGAGGCTCAGTGGTAAAGAATCCTTTCACCAGTGCAAGAGATGTGGGTTTGATTATTGGGTGGAGAAGATCCTTTTGAGGAGAAAATGAAAACCCACTCCAGTATTCTTGTCTGGAAAATCTCAAGGACAGAGTAGTCTGGTGGGCTGCAGTCCATAGGGTTGCAATGAGTAAGACACAACTGACCAACTGAAAAAAAATAGAGATGTTTTAAGGTAGATGGTAGGATGTGCATGGGTTTCAGGCAGACCTCATTTTCTTGAGCTTTGCTTTATTGCACTTCAAATACATTGCATTTTAAAATGAATTGTTGATTAGTGTCAATCCTGCATTGTCAGATGATGGTCAGAACTTTTTAGCAATAAATTATTTTCAATACTTAAAAATATGTATTTTGAAGATATGAGATATGTATTTTTTATTCATAGTTGATACACGATGGAATAGTGTAAACAGAGAAGGCAATGGCAACCCACTCCACTACTCTTGCCTGGAAAATCCCATGGATGAAGGAGTCTGGTGGGCTGCACTTCATGGGGTCACTAAGAGTCAGGCACGACTGAGCAACTTCACTTTCACTTTCATGCATTGGAAAAGGAAATGGCAACCCATTCCAGTATTCTTGCCTGTAGAATCCCAGGATCGGGGAGCCTGGTGGGCTGCCATCTATGGGGTCACACAGAGTCAGGCACAACTGAAGCAACTTAGCAGCAGCAGCAGCATAGTGTAAACATACCATTTTAAAAACTTCCTGTGACTCACTTTATTGTGATATACATTTTACAGTGATGGTCTGAAATTGAAACTGAAATATCTCCAAAATATCCCTGTTTATGCAAACACATATAAGAGACTTTATCATCCTTGGATAGCGGGTCCAGAAACCAATCCTTGAATACTGAGGAATGACTATATTCTTGCTATCCAGTTATTCTTCTGATGCATTATTTCAGGACCAGCTTTTCTAAAACATATTTCTGACTGTGGCAATTACCAATTGAGAAAGTTCTGTAGATCTACATGGGTTTCTGAAATAAGAACAAATTTTTTAATATGATACTTATGGTTGCCTACATTATCACTGTAATTGCTTCAGATTTGTTTCTCATTAATAACCATTATTAGCAATTCACAGTGTGTCATACAGATGACATCTGTAATGTCACTGGTGGTATGTATGGCAATTTAGGTGGTGATAAAAATTTTATACACACATATACATATATATACATAAAAGTTATACATATGTATATATAATTTATGTAAGAAAATTTGTTGATTATGGACATTATATACAAGATTTTTGATAGTTGTTATGAAACTATGGTTATTTATTTAACATGATACACAAATATGTAACTATATATAGTAATTACTATCTTTAAGAACTCATAACTCCTAAGTGACTTTCCATTTTGTCTTCTATGTATTCTTACTTAAAACATTGCTTTCTTACTTAAAAAAAAATGCTTTCTTACTTAAAAAAGAAGTGTTCTTATGTTTAAAAAAAAAAAAAATGCTTTCTTACTTAAAACATTGGTTTTTCCCAGACTCATAAACATCACCACTACGCATCTGAATTTTGATTCTTTATGCTACTATCAAAACTGAAGAATAAGGACTTTTTTTTTTTTAAGTATGGCTCTTTGCCAAGTACCTTGTAAATATTACAATCCTCAGTAAATGATTATTAAATTACAGCAAATTTGTCAATCACCACAGTACTTCAGTTCAGTCGTTCAGTCGTGTCTGATTCTTCGTGACCCGTGGACTGCAGCACACCAGGCTTCCCTGTCCATCACTTACTCCCAGAGTTTATTCAAACTCATGTCCATCGAGTCGGTGATGGACTGGCCATCTCATCCTCTGTTGTCCCCTTTTCCTCCTGCCTTCAATCATTCCCAGCATCAGGGTCTTTTCAAATGAATCAGTTCTTCCCATCAGGTGGACAAAGTATTGGAGTTTCAGCTTCAGCATCGGTCTTTCCAGTGAATATTCAGGACTGATTTCCTTTAGGATGGACTGGTTGGATCTCCTTGCAGTCCAAGGGATTCTCAAGAATCTTCTCCAACACCACAGTTCAAAAACATCAATTCTTTGGTACTCAACTTTCTTTATAGTCCAAATCTCACATCCATACATGACTACTGGCAAAAACATAGCTTTGACTAGATGGACTTTTATTGACAAAGTAATGTGTTTGCTTTTTAATATGATTTCTAGGTTGGTCATAAATTTTCTTCCAAGGAGCAAGTGTCTTTTAATCTCATGGCTGCAGTCACCATCTGCAGTGATTTTGGAGCCCAAAAAAGTAAAGTCTGTCACTGTTTGCACTGTTTCCCCGCCTATTTGCCATGAAGTGATGGCACCAGATGGGACCATTGTTAGTTTTCTGAATGTTGAGTTTTAAGCCAACTTTTTCACTCTCTTTCACTTTCATCAAGAGACTCTTTAGTTCTTCTTCACTTTCTGTGATAAAGGTGGTGGCATCTGCATATCTGAGGTTATTGATATTTCTCCCAGCAATCTTGTTTCCAGCTTGTGGTTCATCCAGCTCAGCATTTCTCATGATGTACTCTGCATATAAGTTTAATAAGCAGGGTGACAATATACAGCCTTGATGTACTCCTTTTCTTATTTGGAACCAGTCTGTTGTTCCATGTCCAGTTGTAGCTATTGCTTCATAACATACATACAGATTTCTCAATAGGCAGGTCAAGTGGTCTAGTATCCCCATCTCTTTAACAATTTTCACAGTTTGCTGTAATCTACATAGTCAAAGGCTTTGGCATAGTCAATAAAGCCAAAATAGATGTTTTTCTGGAACTCTCTTGCCTTTTCAATGATCCAGCACATGCTGGCCATTTGATCCTGGTTCCTCTGCCTTTTCTAAAGCCAGCTTGAACATCTGGAAGTTCATGGTTCACATACTGTTGAAACCTGGCTTGTAGAATTTTGAGCATTCCTTTGCTAGCATGTGAGATGAGTGCAATTGTGTGGTAGTTTGGGCATTCTTTGGCATGGCCCTTCTTTGGGATTGGAATGAAAACTAACCTTTTCCAGTCTTATGGCAACTGCTGAGTTTTTCAAATTTGCTGGCATATTGAGTGTAGCACTTTCACAGCATCATCTTTCAGGATTTGAAATGCTCACCTGGAATTCTATCACCTCCTCTAGCTTTGTTTGTAGTGATGCTTTCTAAGGCACACTTGACTTCGCATTCCAGGATGTCTGGCTCAAGGTGAGTGATCATACCATTGTGATTATCTCGGTTGTGAAGATCTTTTTTGTATGGTTATTATGTGTATTCTTGCCACTTTTTCTCAATATCTTCTGCTTCTGTTAGGTCCATACCATTTCTGTCCTTTATTGAGCCTGCCTTTGCATGAAATGTTCCCTTGGTATCTCTAATTTTCTTGAAGAGATCTCTAGTCTTTCCCATTCTGCTGTTTTCCTCTATTTCTTTGCACTGATCACTGAGGAAGGCTTTCTTACCTCTCCTTGCTATTTTTTAGCACTTTGCATTCAGATGGGTATATCTTTCCTTTTCTGCTTTGCCTGTAGCTTCTCTTCTTTTCACAACAATTTGTAAGGCCTCCTCAGATAGGCATTTTGCTTTTTTGCATTTCTTTTTCTTGGAGATGGTCTTGATCCCTGTTTTTTATACAATGTCATGAGCCTCAGTCCATAGTTCTTCAGGCACACTATCATATCTAATCCCTTGAATCTATTTCTCACTTCCACTGTATAATCATAAGAGATTTGGTTTTGGTCATACCTGAATGGTCAAGTTGTTTTCCCTACTTTCTTCAATTTAAGTCTGAATTTGGCCATAAGGAGTTCATGAACTGAGCCACAGTTAGCTCCTGGTCTTTTTTTTTTTTTTTTTTTTTGCTGACTGTATAGAGCTTCTCCATCTTTGGTTGCAAAGAATATAATCAATCTGATTTCAGTATTGAGCATCTGTTAGGTCCATGAATCAAGGCAGATTGGAAGTGGTCAAACAGGAGATGGCAAGAGTGAACATCGACATTTTAGGAATCAGCAAACTAAAATGGACTTGAATGGGTGAATTTAACTCAGATGACCATAATATCTACTACTGTGGGCAAGAATCCCTTAGAAGAAATGAAGTAGCCATTATAGTCAACAAAATAGCCTGAAATGCAGTACTTGGATGCAATCTCAATAACGACAGAATGATCTCTGTTCATTTCCAAGGCAAACCATTCAGTATCACAATAATCAAACTCTATCCCCCAAGAATGCTGAAGAAGAGCTGAAGTTGAATGGTTCTATGAAGACCCTCAAGACCTTCTAGAAGAAATACCCCTCAAATATGTCCTTTTAATTACAGGAATGCAAATTAAGGAAGTCAAGAAACACCTGGAGTAACAGGCAAGTTTTGCCTTAGAGAACAGAATGATGCAAGGCAGAGTCTAATAGAGTTTTGCCAAGAGAATGCACTGGTCATAGCAAATGCCCTCTTCTAACAACACAAGAGAATATCTACAGTAAAACTGAACAAAATTCTTTTCTACTTTTCAAGTTTGCTGTCATTTTCCTCTAAACAAATCATTGAGTCCAGATGACCTCACTGGAAATTTTTAACAAAAAATTTAAAAGGAAATAACCATTCAACACAAACTCTTTCAAAAAATGGAGGAAGAATGTTGCTGCTGTTTAGTCAGTAAGTTCTATCTGACTCTTTGTAATGCCATTGACTATAACCTCCCATGCTCCTCTGTCCATGGGACTTCCCAGGCATGCATACTGGGGTGGACTGCCATTTCCTTCCCCAGCAGATCTTCCCAACACAGTGATTGAACCTGCATTTTCTGCTTGGCAGTCAGTTTCTTTACCACTGAGCCATCTGGGAGGAAGAATGAAGACTCCCAAATTACCTTTTAACAATATTACATGATCAACTACAGTTAAATACCCCTTCCCCAAAAAGATGCAATAATTCCTACCAAATGTGCAAATCAAATTGAGCAATATATTACAAGATATTACACCATGTAGGCATGGTTTATAACAGAATTGAGATTTTAACATTCAAAAATAAAGTGATATAATTTACCACTCTTCTGCTTATATCCTATTGTCTTACTTATATCTGCGCTTCTCCAGGAAAATGAAACTTAAACATAGTTATCAGATAGGATTTATAATCAACAAAATCTTAAAGGTCATCACACAGTCAGATCAACTGAAAAGTTAACACATGAAAAACTCCAAATGACCGATAAAAACTTTCATCAAAAAAGAAAGGTCAAAGCTTTTTGGAAGTGAGCTCCATAGAGTATTTTTATTTTCTGTCCATATGAAAAGGGTTTATAACAATGGGAAATGTTTAACAAATAATATGCTAATGAAGGTGATTGAAATGTCAAATAATCTATAAAAATGAGCAGTCTCTCAGAAAACTTTACCATTTTAATGTGATAGGAAGCTAATATTTTGCAGAATTTTTGCCTAGAATATAATTATCATAATTTTTAAATGGGCTGATATCTACAATGATTATTTTGGCATATTTTAAAAAAATAAACACGTATACTGCAGAAAACTTCCTAATAAAAAGATGCATAAAAAGGAAAAGAAAATCCATTCAAGATGGCCAATAGTAACATTTTTACAATATCAGTAAATGTCTTTATAAAGAAGCTTTGACATAATTCATTTCTGGAGCCTTGTCTATGTGTTCCCAATAGTTTCTTTGAAAACAACTTTCTTCCTTTTGATAATTGCATCTAAAGCAATTAAAAAATGGAAAATGTTACACATACATCTGCAGATCTATAGATGCAACTTAATTGCAATATTTTTCTTGGTATTGTTATTTAGTTACTCAGTTGTGTCCAATTATTTATTACCCAATGGACCCGCCAGGCTCCTCTGTCCATGGGATTTCCCAGGCAAGAATACTGAAGTGGGCTGCCATTCCTTCTCCTGGGGATCTTCCCAACCCAGAAATCAAACCTGCATCTCCTGCACTGGCAGATTCATTCTTTACCACTATACCACCAGGGAAGCCCAGTTTGAATTTAAGAATCTAAGCCATGCTTAGTATAGTTTTGACTGTGTTTTAAAATATATATTCTCCTAGAGAGGATGTTGTCACGTTTCATAGGTGCTATCTTGACACAGTTTTGAGATCATAGCTAAAACTCTCATCCACTCTGCAGGCAGTTTGCTAAACCTTACTTCCCTTATACTAACTCCTGGGTTAAAACATATACACCCAGCTGCCAGAAATCCAAGCTGCCAAACATCTAGAGGTAGGTTCTGCTTTCTTAAACCATGGAAATATTCAAAATAACCAATCTTTCCATACATGTAAGCCAGCTTGCCATACAGCTCCAACTTGCTGTTAATCCTTTCCTTGGGGCAAACTCCTGTCTGGCCCTGTGTGACAGCCTTCTCCCCGCCAAAGCTGTAAGTAATTTAAAAGTCTGCCTTTCATCCATCTTGGGGTCATTGTGTTTTGCCTTGTCATCATCAGAACCTAATAAACACTGAAACAATGGCACAGCCCCGGTTCCTGCCATATGTGTGTGTGTGCGTGTGGGAAGAAGTAGTCACCCTCCATAAGGTTAAAAGTCTACCTCCAAATGCCTTGATGTTATGAAAAGGATAGGAGTACACTCAACTTGCCCATTTTAGTTTACTTTTTCTGTGTTTCAGAAAGTGAAAATGACATAAGGATACTGTATCTTTCCTTTCCCTTTTACCTGAAGCAGCCTTTGCTGCTGAAATGTTCAGTGAAAGTATATCTGTCCTTGATTTAACCAAAAGATAGAATTTATCATTGTAGAATCATGTTACAAAACAGCACCAGTGCCCAATCCCCATCTCAGCTGTTGAAAGGCACTAGAATCTACTTAGTATAGACTTAGTAAATCAACACTTGTCTTTGGTTGAGGGTCCACACTAAGTCTTTTCTACTTCATCTCAGTATACTTTCAGCAACATTAAAGCCTTCCTATGTTTTTTTTTTTCCCCCTAAATTCCATCAATCTGTTATTCTATGTAAATCTGATACATCTACAAAACAAACAAAAACTACTTACACTACACTTTACACTCTTTTTTTGGATTAAAAAAAAAAAATCATCCTTAACAGACATATGTTGTTTACTTCTCTCCATTCTAATACATAGTGCTCTAAAGCTGGGAATTTAACCTATGTTCAATGTTGTATTCCTATTTAATCAAATACTAGGTTAACTCTTTCCCCGTGTAAATATTACTCTTTGAAAACACAGTTTCCATGGCTACATAACATTCTAACATTTATTTAGCCTACCCTCTATTAGTTAGCTTACTCAGATTTTCATAATTCTTTTTCAGAAAGAGTGATATAATAAAATTATATTTAATTTTTCCTAATATATTTTCCTTAAGGTTATATTTCTAGAAGTAGACACATTGCTATGGTTAATATATTTTAAGTCTTATAAAATATATTGCTCTCTAGATAGATACTAGCAATGTATATTCCTATTAATAGACTGTAATGAGACTATTTTTGAAGGTCCACTTTCAACTCTTAACATTTTTTAATTCTAATATAAATGCTTGAGCAAAACTATAGTAACCTCTCTTAAAATAATAGGATATGATAGTATTTCTTAATATTAAAAAGAGAAAAGAAGCTAACAAATAAGTCCTAAAGGGTCTGTTACTCTGTGAATGTAGTTGGAAAAATATGAAACAACTCTTTATGGATAAGCCACAGACTTTATAGTCAGACACACTAGGGAATAAGTTCCATCATTATTACTCAGAGCTGTATAAACTTGAACAAGTTGCCTAATTTTTTTATACTTCAGGGTCTCATCTGTAAAACTGATTTTCTATTCCATGTCATTAAATAATTGTCAGGATTAAATGAGAAAAGTTAGTGGCCCAAACTAAGTCCTAAATATATGGTAACTCTAACCACACGTTGCCTTTGTAAATTATTCAAAAGCAATATAAAAATCAATCTATAAAATTTATTAACTCCTTTTTTACAGAAAAGAAATCAACTACAATTGATTTTTAAATGTTTCACTTGGTTGCTGCAGAATGATGAAAGTGTTTATTTCTAACCTGGTAAATCCTTTTTCTTTTCCTTTGAAATCCAACATGGGCAGGAGTGAGGCAAATGTGTTGAACATTATGAGAGAAATCTTGCTTTCTTTCTCCCCATAAGTCTCAACTACATTCAAAATCATTTCTAAGTTCGGCATGTGTAAAACAGATTAAAAAGACCTAGATTCAGTAAACAATCACTCAGTCTGAATAATTATCCTGTGAAGGGAAATTGCATGCGGTTTGGGCACCATTTAAAAATCAACATGTGTGTAGATTTCAGGGGTCCTGATTTTCAGCCAACTTTTCCCTGCTAATATATATTCCATTGTTTCTCTCAAGTGTGAATTTTTTTATGAAAGAAAGTGGTTAGAATTTCTAATGGAAGTGAAAACAATGAAGATAGCAATCTTTACTCTCTGGTGATATGTCATTATTATGTAATTTGATTATGAGATTTGTTTTTCATGCTCTTGAAAACAATGATCATTCATTTATTAAGCAAAAGTTTATTGAGGTTCTACTGTATGTTTATACTGAGTAGAACTGTAAAAATAATACATGTCCCCTCACATAAATTTGTCTACATGTTCTTGAAAAACACAAAGAATAAAAATGAAAATACAAAACTAAAAAAAAAATCAAATTTTGATAAATGCCAAGAACGAAATAAACAACTTAATATGATAGAAAATGACCCTAGAGTTGGTCAGAATTATGTCCTCTAGGGCAGTGACATTTTACCTAAGACTTCAAAGTTGAAAAACAGCCAGTTCTTAAAAGGGCCTGGGGAAGTATAGAAGGTCATGAAGTAAGAATGGATTTGGCCTGATCTAGAAAGAGAAATAAGATTATTGAGTAATAGTGAACAAGAGAGGAATAACAGAATGTGAAACATAACAAGGTTGAAATAATGTAAGAATTTGTTGACAAAGGTGAACGTTTGTGTTTCATTCTGATTTCAAAGCAAAGTCATAGTATGGTTTTAATCAGGAGAATTGCATGATCCAGTTTGTTGATTGAAGAGACTCTTCTTGCTGCTCTGTAGTAGCTGTCCATGTGGAAGATGAGAATTAGAGGATGGATGGAGAAGAATGGGGTTACCCAGGGTGTTTTGAGAAATATTTAGGCTAAATAGGATGAAGAAGAAGAGGTGCTCATGGGCTACTGAAAGTTATGAAAGAGACCAGGGCTGTAGGTATGATGCACAGACAGGAAATCTATCCACTCTCATATTCCTCTTTGCTTCTCTTTTATTTGTTTTGAACCCTAAAAGGAAACGTTTGCCGGGGTCATCATAGTGCATTTGGGTATACATAAAAAGGCATGATTCGTCTACATTTTAGAGAGTATCTAGAACATATCAATGAAGTCTCTCTAATTACCTGCATAGTAACAAATGTAAGTTGCCAAGCACAAAATGTTGTTTAAAGATCCAAGAATAGTCTGTGTGTAGGGTGGGGATTTCATGGAAAGGATTCACATTTAATATCTCCTCTTTCCATTTCTTTCTTGCTGTTTTCAGTTTAATCATATATTATGCCTACAAATCAGTCTTACGGAAAGTGTAAAGGAGAGTTTGAGTTTTGGGGGTCACATATGGAGAAGGGTATACTGTAAACTAGAGAACAAGGATATGAAGATGGAAAATGACATACATTTCCATGACCTCTTACAGCATGCTGAAAAAAAAAAAAAAAAAAAAGATACCCTTGCTGAGGGTATCCATATCTGATTAATATACCTACAATACCTACAAAAAAGTGTTGATTCTTCCTTTTCTTAGTGATACAGTCTATTTCAAGATCCTATCAACTCCCTTCAATGTTTTCTCCAGATTGTACAGTTTGACCATACTATTATTTCATTTTATATTAGATTAATTAAAAAGCATAAAAAGGACAACCAGAATCGTGTAACTTTTATTTCCCTATATCCTTGGTAGGGAGCTTCCCTTGTGGCTCGGTGGTAAAGAATCCACATTCCAATGCAGGAGAAAATGACAACCCACTCCAATATTCTCACCTAGGAAATTCCATGGACAAAGGAGTCTGGCAGGTTACAGTTCATGAGGTCACAACAGAGTCAGACACGACTTAGTGACTGAGCACCAGATTATAATCTCAGTCTATAATTTCACATATATTTCAGGTAATTGATTGTCACTGACAATAGATTGAACTATAGTTCAACTGTGCAAATAGAAAAGTTGAAAGTATACATTTTCAAGATATACTGGGAAATATTTTCCAATAATATTTGGAAATTTAATAAATTAGTAATGTACCATTAGTAATTTCATCCTATTCTGTCAGTATTTTCACTTTAAATTGGAGAACTAATTCACAAACAGAGTTATAATGAGAAATACCTCTTTACCTGAACTACATCAGTTGAGCTGGCATGACATTTTGAAGAGGCTTAAGGACAAAATCAAACATGGCCCAAATAGACTGTAGTCCTGCTGTCCAATAGCCAGATGCTGCACCTTTTAGCAGACCACCTAAAGACAAAGACTTTTAGAGCTATTTTAAGGAGAAAGGACACTTAAAAATATTGCCTATCTTAAAAAAGAAGAAATAAAGATAAATACCTCAATTAAAGTCAGTGACTCAGTGGACATGAGTTTGAGCAACCTGTGGGAGATGGTGAAGGACAAGGAAGCTTGGTGTGCTACAGTCCCTGGGGTCTCCGAGAGTCAGAAACAACTGAATGACTGAACAACAACAAGTCAATGAGAGTGATGCAAAAAGGAAAAAAAAAAAGCCCAATACCATGCCGTATGCTTAAACACTCAAGGTTGATTAACTACAAATCCAGAATTAACTATACTAATAAATCAACCTCATCAATTCCCAGTAGATGTGGTTGCTACCAGTCCTAGGTTATAGTGGCAACTTTGCTTAATCCTGTCCTTAGAGTGCAAATGCCATACAGGTTTTAGGTATTTCAAACCAATCAGATTTCTCCTATCTCACAGCCCTTACTTAAGATGGCTGAGGTCTTGGCAGAAATACATATCTTCCTACTCTGGTTATCATTGCTGAAACTTTAATAGAGACAGACTTACTTTTCAAATGAAATTGTACTCTTTGTTGTACAGCAGAGGGACAATTTTTGAGGTTCCAGGTAATTTCTGTCTTCATAACTAAGTTATATCTATCTTGGATATATCATTATCTTCTTCATTATAATTTCTGCACACTTCACATAAAGTTGACAATGTACCTGAAATTCTATAGACTAAAGAAAAATAGAAAAAGAATTACTGATGAAAGCTCAGAAAAGCCAATATAATATTGAAGGAGAAATGTTTGAAGAATGGTGCTGACTGACTTCAAGGTTTATTATAAAGCTGCACTAATCAAAACAGTGTGATACTGGTAAAACAAATAGATCAATGGAACAGAAGAGAAAGGCCAGATATAGACCCTTCTAAATATAGTCATCCTAGAGTAGGATATGGCAACCCACTCCAGGCTTCTTGCGTGGAAATTTCAGTGGACATAAGAGCCTGATGGGCTATAGCCCTTGGGGTAGCAAAGAGCCAGACATGACTGAGCAACTGAGCACACAAATATAGTCAACTGACTTTTGATAAACTGCAGTGCCAATACAATGTAATAAATGTGTTTTCAACAAATGGTTGAAGCAACCATTGTTGCTGAAGCAACTGGATATCCACATGCCCCGTCCCATCAGGAAAAAAAAAAAAGGAAAGAAACTAGATCCTGACCTTTTACAAAAATTAACTCAAAATGGATCATATAGTTACATATAAAATGAAATGCACAAAACTATGAAACCCCTGGAAGTTAACAATGAGAAAATCTAGATGACTTTGTATGTCATGATTCCTTTTTAGATACAACACAAAAGACATGGTCTATGAAAGAATTAATTGATGAATTAGAATTTATTAAAATTAAAAAATTTCTGCTATGCAAAAGACAATGTCAAAAATTAGAATATAAGCCACAGACTGGGAGAATGACTCATCAGATAAAGGACTGTTATGTAAATATACAAATAACTCTTAAAATTCAACCAGAAGAAAACAAGCAACCTGATTAAAAAATTAACTAACGATCTTAATATAGATATCACCAAGGAAGACATTACAGATGGCAAATAAACATATGAAAAGATGCTCCACATCACACGTCATCAGGCAAATACAAATTGAAACTGCAATGAGATACCTCTTCATAGCTAACAAAATGTTCAGAGTCTGGAACACTGACAATACCAAATGCTGGTGAGGCTGTAGACCAACAGGAAATCAAACAATTTGGCTAAAATGCAGAATGGAAGACAGTTGGTTAGAAATCAATTTGATGAATTCTTACAAAATGAAACACACTCTTATGATTTCCACACAAAAAACTGCACACTGATTTTCTTAGAAGCTTTATTCATAATTGTCCAAACTCAGAAGCAACTAAGTTGTCCTTCAAAATGGTGAAAGGATAAACTGTGGAACATCCAGACAATGAAATATTTTTCAGTGATAAATTATTTATCAAGCCATGAAAAGACATGAAGAAAACTGAAATGCATATTACTATTAATAAGTGAAAGAAGTCAATCTGAAAGGTTACATATTGTATAATTGCAACTATATGACATTCTGGAAAATCAAAACTATGAAGACAATGAAAAGATCAGCGGTTTTCAAGGTTTGGGCTATGGGGGAAATGAATAGGCAGGACACAGAATTTTTAGGGTGGTGAAAATACTTTATATGTTATTATTATGGTGGGTATATGTCATTATACTTTTGTCCATACCCAAAGAAGGTACAACACCAAGGTGAAACCTTAAGGTAAACTATGTACTTTACATGCTTATGATGCCAATATAGGCCCATTGATGGTAAAACTGCACAATTTGGTTAGTGATGTTCATAAAGGGGGAGGTTATACATGTGTGGGAGCAGAGGAAATGGGAAAAACTATACCTTCATCTCTATTTTGTTGTATGCCTAAAGGTATTCTAAGATGATAAATTCTATTAAAAATTCTTTTGACATAGGAAAAATAATTGAAGTAGAACTTATTAAAAGTCAGATGGATCTTCAGTTCAGTCACTCAGTCGTGTCTGACTCTTTGCAACCCCATGAATCGCAGCACGCCAGGCCTCGCTGTCCATCACCAACTCCCGGAGTTCACTCAGACTCACGTCCATCGAGTCAGTGATGCCATCCAGCCATCTCATCCTCTGTCATCCCATTCTCCTCCCGCTCCCAATCCCTCCCAGCATCAGAGTCTTTTCCAATGAGTCAACTCTTTGCATGAGGTGGCCAAAGTACTGGAGTCTCAGCTTTAACATCATTCCTTCCAAAGAAATCCCAGGGCTGATCTCCTTCAGAATGGACTGGTTGTATCTCCTTGCAGTCCAAGGGACTCTCAAGAGTCCTCTCCAACACCACAGTTCAAAAGCATCAATTCTTCGGTGCTCAGCCTTCTTCACAGTCCAACTCTCACATCCATACATGACCACTGGAAAAACCATAGCCTTGACTAGATGGACCCTTTGTTGGCAAAGTAATGTCTCTGCTTTTGAATATGCTATCTAGGTTGCTCATAACTTTTCTTCCAAGAAGTAAGCGTCTTTGAATTGCATGGCTGCAGTCACCATCTGCAGTGATTTTGGAGGCCAAAAGAATAAAGTCTGACACTGTTTCCACTGTTTCCCCATCTATTTCCCATGAAGCAATGGGACCAGATGCCATGATCTTTGTTTTCTGAATGTTGAGCTTTAAGCCAACTTTTTCACTGTCCTCTTTCACTTTCATCAAGAGGCTTTTTAGTTCCTTTTCACTTTCTGCCATTACCAAACCATTATTCAGACCTTCCTAATATAATATCTCTTGAAGTTAGAAGCAAAAGAAGGAATCAAATACACATTTCAAGGCATTCTATCCAAAGATCTTCTCATGTCTAGTGTAGGACTTGTTATACTGCTGTCCTGCCAGGAAAGAAACCAAACAGATAAAGATACTAATTTTTCTCCAGACCTCAAGCCTGTCAGAAAAGCCATTATCTCTCACTCACTGGTACTACTTAACCTCAGTACCATGCATTCTTCCTGAAGCTACTTGCTTCATGTGTGAATTCTTCCTCAGGAGTTTTCAGTGTGCGTCCAGAACAGGATAGCCAACACCTTATTGTTTTCACCTGGAGAAGGCTGCAGTACACCTGAACAGTCAGAACCCAGCAGCTCACTGAAATACCCTTTAATTTTCCCTAGGTCCCGTATCAAAAATTAAAAATATAAATTGTGGGGGGATTCGGTTCTGATATAGCATGTACACCATCTCCTACTTTGTTCAAAGGATTTTGTTTATTTGCTCTCAGCCTTAGAAAAAAAATGACATGCATCCTAAAAGACAAATTACAGTTTACTAGGACAGATCATTATTTAGTGTGTGACTTATCCAAGAAGAGGGAAACACTCTCCTACAGACTAAAGCCCATCCAAATTTATCGCAGATCCCTCACAAACCACCCATTAATAATATTTCTGTGTTTAACTGAATATTACAGACAATAGGTGCCAAGTTTTTCTGAGATGTCAACACTATTGTATGAATTGACTAGTCCTCAGGAAGAAACCCTGTCCTTCTAGGAGACAGGAACAGGGCTTCTATAATCCAGAGAAAAGTGTTAAATACCCGTTTTTTATAGTTTGCCCACATGACAAAAACTTATTCTGTGTATTTGTGCATGAGGAGTCTGGCCAAGAATTGGAATTTTAACTCAATTTCAGATATACCTTCAAATACCTTTCTCTTAATATATCCTCAGGCTCACCTGGGTATAAAACCATAATCCCCTCATCTTTGGGCAGTGAGTGCTGCTGCAGAAATTGTTGATATTTCTGCTGAACTTTTCTGGGTTCCCTGGTTGACCTCAGGATTCCTCATTCAGTAAAGACATTTCTGCTTACTGAAAACCTTTAATAATTTTCAGCCAGCTAATTAACCTCTTACGGGATGATTAGTGCCTCCCCCTCATTACCATCTATCACCATAGCACTGTGAATCTTGGAACTATTCCCACCAGTAGAGGTGGGAGGGGGTGGTGGTTATAAATCTCTGATCTCAGGGATTTTTCTTCATTGCACTCAGTTTTATTATAGGCTCTCATGAGAAACCTGACCAAGAGTTATTATTGATACATCTTACCTCAAAACTGAAACTGGCTTATTCATGTTCTCCTTGGAATATAGTCTCTACCTGAGGTAAAGTCAGCCCAGATGGAATAACTTATTGCATTTGCTAGAGCTTTTCAACTAGCTAAAGACTATAGAGCAATCACATAGAAAGTGTTATAGACCAAAATATGCCTCTCCTTCCTACGTGGAAATCCTAACCTTCAGTGTAACTGTACCAGGCTACAGAGTTCCTTAGGGGTTAACTAAGGTTATAAGGGTGGAGCCCTAAGCTAAGTCCTTGTAAGAAGAGGAAGAGACACCAGGAAATCCAGCATACGAAGGAAAGATCCTAAGAGGACTCAGTGAGAACACAGCCATCTACAAGCCACAGACAAAAGCCTCAGGAGAAACCAGCTGTGCTGACACTGTGAATGGATGCCCAGCCTCTAGACCTATGGGAAAATAAATGTCTGTGGCTTAAATCACCCAGTGCATAGTATTTTGTTTTGGCAATTCTAGAAGACCAATGTATATAGATAACAGATTTGGTTTCAGAGTATTACAGAACTTTGGAATACTTTGGAAACACAGGGGGTTTCTCATTTTTGCAGGAACTCTCTCAAAGCTAGACAAGCTAAGCAACTTTCAGAAGCAATGCTAGACATAACACCATTAGAAAGTGATTATACATACTGAGACCCAGGCTCCTCAAAAAATGTTCTAGCAGATAATTATGCCAAACTAGTAGCTTAAACCAAAATTACAATTCTGTGCAAGCCATAAAAAGGACAAATAACCTCTGAATGTATTCAAAAATATCATTAAAATATATTAACACTTATCCCTTGAATTTGAGAATGGAAGAATGGAAAAGATCCCATTGAACACTTTGCACAGATAATCTCTGGCACTTCCAAGACGGCTGCTTGGTGGCACCAATAGATTTCAAAAGTATGTTATATAAATTTCTTCATGACACTCCTTAATACAGTATATATAAATTGATCAAATTATATTAAATCAATATCGGCAGAGAAACTATACAAAGACATCTGAAGGGACTTCTCTGGTGGTCCTGTGGTTAAGAAACTGCTTTGCAAAGCAGGGGACTCAGGTTCGATCCATGGTCAGGACACTTAAGATCCCAGATGCTGCAGAACAACTAAATCCTAGCGCCACAACTGCTGAGCCTGTGCACCACGACTGGAGAGTCTGTGTGCTGCAACCAAAGATCCCACATTACACAGCGAAAATCCTGCATGTCACAACTAAGACCAAATATAGCCAAATAAATAAATAAGAAATCTGCAAGTCCTCTTAGGATCTTTCCTTCCTGTGCTGGATTCCCTGGTGTCTTTTCCTCTTCTTACAAGGACATCGGTACTATAGCTTAGGGCTCCACCCTTATAACCTCAGTTAACCCCTAAGGAATTCTGCTGCTTGGTACAGTCACACTGAAGGTTAGGATTTCAAGGTAGGAAGGTGGGGCATATTTCCATCTGTAACACTTACTATGTGATTGCTCTATAGTCTTTAGCTAGTTGAAAAGCTCTAGCAAATGCAATTTTACAGCCATGTGTGCCATTTGTCAACAACACATGCTGGAAAAATTACAAAAGGAGGAAATGGCCAGGAACCATTATAAAAAATTCTGTAAGCCTTCACCACTTAAAGACTACACTGCCCTTGCCAGCTACCATCTTTTGAAAAAAATGAAAGAAAATGCATCATCCTAAAATTAAAATTATCGAAATGTTCAGAAACCCATGAATTCCCTTAGCCAAAGGATTTTCCACTAGAACTTGTGGCCAGATGATCTGCCCCCTTAGGGGAACATTACTTATCCCCAGATGAACTTCTGATAAGTAGAAGGTCCATGTACTTACAGGTTTCATCTCCAATACTAGACCCTGCACTCATGCAGATGTGGCAAAATATTGCAAGACCTCAGACTAACCATCAACAGAATATAGCCTTCTCAAAATAGATTTCTAAACAGCAAGATGTTGCCTATTAAAATGACAGTTTTAAAAATCTGCTCTTGAAATTCACTGTAAGGGACTTTATTAAGTCTAATAACTAATACAGCACTATGATTTCAGGAAGTCAGTCCCTGAGTTCATGTTTTGAAACTAAAGAAGCAATTTAGAATTACATGCAACCAAAAGGTCATCCAATTGAGAACCCCAGGCTGAGAATTCTCTGAGTTCCTCTGCTGCTGCTGCTAAGTCGCTTCAGTCGTGTCCGACTTTGTACAACCCCATAGACGGCAGCCCACCAGGCTCCCCCGTCCCTGGGATTCTCTAGGCAAGAACACTGGAGTGGGTTGCCATTTCCTTCTCCAATCCATGAAAGTGAAAAGTGAAAGTGAAGTCGCTCAGTCATGTCTGACTCTTCCTGACCCTATCGACTGCAGCCTACCAGGCTCCTCTGCCCATGGGATTTTCCAGGCAAGAGTACTGGAGTGGGGTGTCATTGCCTTCTCTGGCTGAGTTCCTCTAGAAGCAGTCAATTCACAGAAGCAGACAACTGACTTAAGATCTCTGCAACAAATGGATGGCCTCAAGTAGACAGCTTCTGTCCAAGACAAAGGACCATGACCCCAGCCCAATACTTGTTTTGCTTTTTTATATGCATGTTATAATAATTCTTCTCATTTTTTACGGACCCCTTGTTTTTGCCCATCTAGAATGACCCTTTTTGTACCTTCTTGTAATTATTGCAGAGTATTCTCATTTTACCACATTCTTAGATTAATCCAAACAGCATTCACTGCTTTAATTTTACTGACAGCTAGATAAGCCATCCATCACTAGATCCTGTGATAAAAACCTCTGAATAAACCTAATTCATCAAATGAGCCCATAGAGAACTATAAGTAATGGAGTCCGCATTTGCACTTACATAGGCAAATCACCTCAAAAAAAAAAAAAAGAAAAAAGTTTTTCTTCTCTATCAGAGAAAGAACCAATCATTATAATCTATTAATCAAACCCTAAATAATTATACATTTGAATTCAACAACCTTCATAGAATCATGGGTCAAATATTTGCAATGTGAAAAATACTAATATTGTTTCAAATATGTAGCCTACTTAATTCAAGGCCTTGATTCCAATCTTGTGTCGTAAACAACTCATTTCCCCCTGAACTTTCGTTTACCTCTACCACCACTGTTTTCTTTGTGGTCAAGATGTGTGATCCTGTTTGCCTCAGGCAGATATACTGTGCACTTCGTGATATTATTTAAAGACTTCTCTTTACACAGTAGAAAACTTTTATAAATCACAAAAGCTAGAAAGTCTACTTTGACATAAGCCCCAAATGAAGCCACCCTTATTCATGCACTCCACCAGATGAATTATTGGTAACAATCAGAGTGGTATTCCATCACTCAATAAGGAGAAAAGACTGTGAGAAACATCACTAATTCTAGATGAATTTGTTAACAATACCACTTCTGCCATAGGAAGAATACAATTCAGTATCAATTTATTGGCATGAGTAGTAAATGACCATCCCAATGCTGTGTATTTCTTGTTGGCTAGTTATGATGTCTATATCATTGTTCATACTTCTTTCCATATTTGGATCAATGAAACAGCCAAGGTGGAACAAACTGTATATTACCTTAAAGACAAAGATAATTGGTTCTCTAAGTGTGATCTTCATGGACTGCGGACTGTGGGATTTATTCTGTACACCTATATTAGGAAAATGTTCCTGATTCTGAGGCATCCTATAGGGACTTAGTTGTTCTTGTTTTTGTCTTAGTGATCATGATATTCATCTGTTTAATTCAGTCCAAAATTTTAAATGCCCCTGTGCCTCTTTCATCCACTCTTTCATCAGATGATTGTCATGATGTCACAATAACAAAAATAAGATCTGTAGCATAGTTGACTATGAAGACAATTGAACAGTTTCCAAGTAGCAAAGCACTGGATCTCAAGAAACATCTCATGAGACAGTGAATGAACAGCAGAAGAGACTGAAAGACTGAATACACAAATAGACAATGGCAGGTGACATATGACCTTAGAACTGTGACCCACTGCCTCTGCAGGAAATGACTGAAATGGTGAGGACTTAGTTTTGCCTCTGGGTCCAAGTCAGACCCAAACAGGAAAATTCAAATAAGCTCATCAAACTAATCACATAAGATGATCCCCTTATAATTAGCCTACCTCTGTCTTTCCCTTCAGGAACCTCCAATCAGATCATATCCAAAGTAATTTCTTCTTCGATTTTTTTCTGTGTAAAGCTATTTCACGTCCTGTCCATCTTTGACTTCTTGCCAAATACAAATGACAATGACTATGACTATGACCTTTCCACAGCAAATTCTGAATATGTAGCTTATTTTTTTCTCGCATTGGTTGTCTTTATTTATTTCCACAACATATACACATATAACTATTTTCGATATGACTCCATTTATATCCAGTGCCATGTATGAGTTTTAAAACCTGTAGTTTAGAAATACACACTCTGTATGAATACAAGAAATTCTAACCAGCTTTTTAAAGCACTGATGTTTTCATATTTGTTTTCTCATTGTCACCAAAATTTCTGTTTCATTTGTTGGTTGATTTGCTTTAGTATTGCTTCATGTTAATAGTGTGTACTGAGATTTGACTGTCTGTGAAAAGGAAATTTCTGGTCATAAACATGATCACTATAAAAAATTTTGAAAGCACATTTGAGAATAAAGAGTAACATAAATATCACTCAAAATATGCTAAGCAAAGTAACTGCTATGAATTTTTTTTATTTTTACATGCATTTCTTACAATGCAAAATGTCATCATATTAAACTACTATTGTTATCTTGCTTTTTTTAGTTATCTTATACTAGCAACATATTAACTTCTAATAAATATTCTGTCAAATGTAAATTTTAAAGTATCTATCATATTGATTACCATAACTTGTTTTATAAAGAAAAACCATGGTATTAGAGTGTTGCTTAGAAATATCACTGTCAGGAGTTCAGAAGATGCTTGCAGCGAAGAAAGATTTGTGGTCACGAGATGCTAGAAGCTTAGGAACATTATGGTAAGTGAAAGTCTAAACTTATTAAGATAAACAACACACAGCCTTATCCATATTTATTCCCTCAGTCTTTTTAATTATCAATTTTTCTTCCTTACAGCCAGAATTGCTCCCTAATTTTTGTGTCCCTTTATTTTCACTATACTATCAAAGAAAGAGGTGTTAATACTGTAATCCATTAACTAACTTTTAATACCATAAATGTGAATAATATTATTCATAAGAAAGTTTTCAGTGCATATTCAATAAGGAGAAATTATTCATCTGATATAGTAATAACTATTAAGAACAATTATTCACAGTGTTGTGAGTCTAAAGATTTCCTAGATGGATATTTATTGTCTGTAACTCTTGCGCCTTGGTCTCATCAGTAAAATAAAGGAAAGGCATGGTGTCACATTTTTAAATTTACATAACAAAGCACTCATGTAATTGTTCCTAATGAACTGAGATGAGGGTACTGGAGTTAGAAACAGAGTCAGGAAGGCGACAATTAAGACAGTTTTAAGAAAAATAAAATAGAATTTCCAGGGGAAATATTTGGAAAGAGAGAAATGTACTTATGGTGAATTTATGTGAAATGTTGTGGCTTCCAGGTGGCTCAGTGGTAAAGAGTACTCCTGCCAAAGCCAGAGACTTGGGTTTGATCCCTGGGTCAAGAAGATCCCCTGGAGGAGGAAAATAGCAACCTGTTCCAGAATTCTTGCCTGGAAAATCCATTGACAGAAGAACCTGGCAGGCTACAATCCATGGGGTGGCAAAGAAGTGGACAAGTTTGAGTGATTGAACATGCACACATGATATGAAATGTTATACAATCCAATTCCTTCATCTACTATCTCCTGGGGATACTTTAATTAAGGAGTAATCTTAACTTTTGATTACTCATTAATTTGAGAATATTGTGAATTTTAGTTTGGATTTCTTTGAATGTTTATCATGACTAGCAGCTTCTTGATTTTCCACGGGTTGCATTTGTTTTAGAAAATTTCCACTTGCAGAGTTTTATCAACTAGACAAAATAAAATCACTGACTTGTCATTAATCTTACTATTATTCCTGAGTTTATAAATGCTTTCCACTGTGACAAGCCATCCTTATCTGCAGTTGTGGTTTATAGATACTAGAGTCTTATCCTACCACAGAGATTAGAAGATTACATATTAAAGGAATGACTTCCAGGCCACTGAGGAAGACAAGGGTTTTAAAATCATGTGCAGCAGGAAGGAGATTCATTTTTCAAATGACAACAAAAATTTACAACTGAAAGTGTTTTGAAGTAAATGCTCTAAGGAAAGGAGGTCAGGCTGATTGTCAGGAAGAAATCTGTTTGAAATTTAGATTTCTCTTAGTTATGCTAAAAGGAAATTTAAGGTGGTCATGTTCAGATGTAGTGGAGTATTCTATATTCTGACTTTGTTAACTTATGTTTTAAGTTCAAATTAGTAAGTTCAAGCATTACACAACATCATTTACACATACTAAATTTCTTCCCTAAAATGCAATTTCATAAAGATGCCTTCAATTTCTATACATTCACAGTTTTTTATTCTTGTTTGCTATACAATTTCTCAACTGCCATGTGTTTCCCAAAATCTAACCATGAGGTAGAGTTTCCCCACATTATAGAGGGAGCTTACAGTTTCCTTCATAATGTAAAATGGGTCATAATCTTTCATTTGACTTTTTCGTAATAGTTTTCTAGTCTTAATTGTAATTATGCTTAAACTTAGATAATTTTTTTCCTGAGCATAAGGCAACTGCATGAGTAAATGTCACAATTTTGAAATATATTATGAGTAAGAGGATTTGATTCCAAGTTTTTATATTCAGTTCGGTTCAGTTCAGTTTGGTCACTCAGTCATGTCCGACTCTTTGCGACCCTATGAATTGCAGCATGCCAGGCCTCCCTATCTATCACCATCTCCCGGAGTTCACACAAATTCACGTCCATCGAGTCGATGATGCCATCCAGCCATCTGTTGTCCCCTTCTCCTCCTGCCCCCAATCCCTCCCAGCATCAGAGTCTTTGCCAATGAGTCAACTCTTTCCATGAGGTGGCCAAAGTACTGGAGTTTCAGCTTTAGCATCATTCCTTCCAATGAACACCCAGGGCTGATCTCCTTCAGAATGGACTGGTTGGATCTCCTTGCAGTCCAAGGGACTCTCAAGAGTCTTCTCCAACACCACAGTTCAAAAGCATCAATTCTTTGGCGCTCAGCTTTCTTCACAGTCCAACTCTCACATCCATACATGACCACTGGAAAAACCATAGCCTTGACTAGATGGACTTTTGTTGGCAAAGTAATGTCTCTGCTTTTGAATATGCTATCTAGGTGGGTCATAACTTTTCTTCCAAAGAATAAGCGTCTTTTAATTTCATGGCTTCAGTCACCATCTGCAGTGATTATGGAGCCCCAAAAAATAAAGTCTGACACTGTTTCCACATCTATTTCCCATGAAGTGATGGGGCCAGATGCCATGATCTTCGTTTTCTGAATGTTGAGCTTTAAGCCAAATTTTTCACTCTCCTCTTTCACTTTTCATCAAGAGGCTTTTTAGTTCCTCTTCACTTTCTGCCATAATGGTGGTGTCATCTTCATATTAGAAATGGATAATTCAGTGATGAATGACTGATAATTTTATAGTGTATTTCAAAAACATTGATCCTCCACAGCAAATAATAGTAAAGACCATAGAGACAAATACGTATAAATACTATGAAAGTGAAAGTGTTAGTCACTCAGTCATGTGCGACTCTTTGCATCTCCATGAACTGTGGCCCACGAGGCTCCTCCCTGTTCATGGGATTGCCCAGGCAAGAATTTTGGAGTGGGTTGCCATTTCCTCCTCCAGAGGATCTTTCTGGCCCAGGGATTGAACTAGGGTTTCCTGCATTGCCATCTGAGCCACCAGAGACTTAAATATTATGGAAGTGAAATAAGTGAAAGTTAGTCGCACAGTTGTGTCACACAAAAGTTGTGAGTTAACCTTTATTCAGGGGCCTTATTGAGGACTGTAGCCTAGGAGTTATAGGCTCTCAGAAAACCCTTAGGAAGTGCTCCTAAAAGGTAAGAGAAGAGTTGGGATACATGAATCCCACCCACCCGCTCCCACCCACCCACCCCCCCCCCCCCGGGAAAATAAAATGTAGTTGAACATCAAAAAATTGTTGCTAATCACAACACTTCAAGTTAATGATTTTTGTGCTTTTCTGGCTATGTATGTGAGGATGCATCTAAGGTCAGGTGAATTTTTCTCTTTCGTTATAGTTCCTAACCCTCCAGGGGCCAGTTTTTGCAAAACACAGTGTGGTTACTGCTTTGTTTTGTTTTGTTTCCAACCTGAATTCCCTCAGGGTGCACTGTCCATGGGCAACTGCAGTGGCTAAAGGCTTGATCCTTGTAGACTGGAATGGCAGGCAACTTTGTTTTACATTACTAAGAGTTTAGGGCTAATGGACGTCATGATGTAGGGGACTTAAACGTGACTCTTGTTTAAATAAATTGCTTTTTGGAAGCCAATAGTTTGCCCAGGTAAGTGACGTGTTCTTTCTAGCAGTAGTTTGTCCACACCACCAATTACTTGCTCTGAAAATGGGTTATTTGATAGTCAGTTAGATAAACTGACTTTTAGGAAGTTCCCAAGGTAAGCAGTGAAATTATTACTGGTTTGTATTTGAATCCTTCTGAACAAGAATTTCTTGGAAAGAATGCAAGGGTATATTTGATATAGGCAGCCTAAATTCTCAGCATAATCAAAATTATAAAAAGAATGTTCCCTTGGTGAATTAAAGTCGTTAAAAATTTCTACACACATTTGAGACCTTAGTTCAATAAACAATTTATAGTAACTGGTTATTTTTAGAAATCTCAAGACTCTTTTTATGTCTCAGTGCTTCCCAATTATTATAACTTTATTAATAGCAAACTATAATCTGCAAACAAATATAATGGTTTTCCTTCAGTATAAGAATACCCTCTATGTCTCTGTCTTCCTCCCTCCCTCCCTCTCTTTCTTTCTTTTTCTATGACATTAAGAACATGTAAATAATACTCCACATTCATATAAATACATTTTAACTGTCGACTCTGCAAAATACCATAAGACAATCTGAAGTTCTTGAAACATTTGTGAAACTGTTAATTTTCCTTTTAAATAGATGTTATTTCCCCTGAATACAGAGTTCAGATGTTTATATTCCTAATTTCATATTTGCAAGTAAATTGTGTACATACATATAAATGAGACATTTCACAAAAATTGCTCAATATCATAAACAAATGCAAAATGTGTACACCAAACACAAAATCAATACTACTAAAATGTTAATAAAGTTGATTTTGAAACAGTGCCTTTATTTTCTCAGGGATAGTGAAAATATATTTGTTATTGTCACTACATTTTTTTAAAGTGATCTAAAGGTCCTTAAATTCTTATTTTTGATACTTGCTTTATTACTCTCAAGATGTGCATATAGAAATAAAATTTATTTTGCAAACAGCTCTTTTTTTCTTCATGTGTTTATAACATATTCAGTGCTGGACTGGATGAAGCACAAGCTGAAGCACAAGCTGGAATCAAGACTGCTGGGAGAAATATCAGTAACCGCAGATACAAATATCACTGTATGGGAGAAAGTGAGGAGGAACTAAAGAGCCTCTTGATAAGAGTGAAAGAGGAGTGAAAAAGCTGGCTTAAAAGTCAGCATTTAAAAAATGAAGATCATGGCATCTGTTCCCATCACTTTGTGGCAAACAGATGGGGAAACAATGGAAACAGTGACAGACTTTATTTTCTTGGGCTCCAAAATCACTGCAGATGGTGACTGCAGCCATGAAATTAAAAGACGCTTGCTCCTTGGAAGAAAAGCTATGACCAACCTAGAGAGCATATTCAAAAACAGAAACATTACTTTGCTGACTAAGGTCCGTCTATTCAAGGCTATGGTTTTTCCTGTGGTCATGTATGGATGTGAGAGTTGGACTGTGAAGAAGGCTGAGCGCCGAAGAATTGATGCTTTTGAACCGTGGTGTTGGAGAAAACTCTTGAGAGTCCCTTGGACTGCAAGGAGATCCAACCAGTCCATTCTGAAGGAGATCAGCCCTGGGATTTCTTTGGAAGGAATGATGCTAAAGCTGAAACTCCAGTACTTTGGCCACCTGATGTGAAGAACTGACTCACTGGATAAAAAACCCTGATGCTGGGAAAGACTGAAGGCAGAAGGAGTAGGAGATGACAGAGGATGAGATGATTGGATAGCATCACCAACTCAGTGGACATGATTTTGAGTGAGCTCTGGGAGATGGCAATGGACAAGGAAGCCTGGTGTGCTGCAGTCCACGGAGTCGCAGAGTCAGCCGTGACTGAGCGACTGAACTGAACTGAGAGTTCTTTTCTTCTCCATATCATTTACATGTTGTTTTTCAATGTATTTTCTGGATTTTTTTCTTCTATTCAGTGTCCTTTCCTAGATAGTCAAATATAGTCTCAAGTCATATAAATCCAGTAGGTCTCTTTCATTTGCCACTCCAAATTCATCCTTAGCCTTACTTCTTTCATCTCTGTGCCCTAAGAGACTGGAATTCTATAGTCAGTGTCAATGCATCTTTTTTTTGTCATCCAGTGTATTGGATTAAAAAATCTAACCCATTGGAAGTGTAGGTCAGAAAAGAACAGTAGTTATACCAGTTTTTACTCCCTGGCTCTGCTGAGATGCCTGATAAAGGCATCTCTCTCTACAGTTACTTTCTCCAACTTTCCTAGTTTCCCTGCCTTTAACTATTCAGGCTAAAGTATCTCGAATGGGATTATTGACATTTTGAGACAGATAATTCCTGGCTTTATAAGGAGATTACCTGGCCTCCTCACATTAAATACCAACAGCAATCTCAAAGTTGAACAATCAAATGTATATCCAGATACCACAGGTCTCCCGGTGGTAAAATCTTCCCCTTTTGAAAACTACTGCTTTAGACCTCAGGCTAATTAATCAATCAATTAATTAATTAATCAATCAGGATCCCTGAGAGAAACAGGAGCAGAAAGAGATAGAACGGTAGATAGATAGAACTAAGTAGATAGAGATATATACCTGGATATATATTAGTTTTCTAGCTGTGTAAAATATATTGTAAGCATTGGCTCACACAGTTTGGAGGCTAATTAATCTCATTAGCTGCCATCTGCGAACTGGAGAACTGGAGAAGCTAGGGCTGTAATTAGTCCACGCTTAAAGGTCTAAAAACCAACATAGCTGTTGTGTAAGTCCCAAGGCTTTTGAACCAGGAACACTGACATCCGAGAGCCAAAGATGGACATCTCAGCTTAAGCAGAGAGAAAATTGGCCATTCTTCCACATTTTTGCTCTATTCAGCCCTCAACCAGTTGGATGATGCCTACACGTATGGGTGACGGTGAGCTTTACAGAAATGCCAATCTCTTTCATAAATTCTTCCGTGGACACACCCAGGAATGTTGTTTTACCAGCTGTCTGGGCATCCCCAAATTCACCCATCCAGGTGGCCCAGACAAGATGGTAATGGCTCTTTGATATTAACATTGGCATTTCAATTGTTTTTACTGTTTTTATCTTAAGCTTTCTTCACAGCTTTGCAAGTTGTTTCTTTCTTAAACTCTCTGCAAATTTTACATTTGAATATGTGTTTCTTTTCTGAGGGGTCCATGCGTGTGTGCGTGCTTGCTCAGTTGTATCTGACTCTTTGCAACCCCGTGGACTGTAGCCCACCAGGCTCCTCTGTCCATGGAATTTTTCTGACAAGAATACTGGAATGGGTTGTCATTTCCTCCTCCAAGGGATTTTCTTGACCCAGGGATCAAATTGCATCTCCTGTATTGGCACGCAGATTCTTTAACACTATGCCACCTGGGACATGCTAGTACAATAATTGATACCAGGATTGTCTTTAAGAAACATAAACTTAAAAAGGGATTTACACATTTGGGGTTCACATAGAAAATCTCCTTGCTGGCTGTGAATGAAACACTGGTAATTTGTGTGATTTAGTAGAATTTCTCAAACTTGCTCTCTGGGTGTCACAGGATAAAATGCAGATGGAAGTCAGGACATTGATGGACAAAATGGAACTGGCACCTAGTTACCTGAGTAAAATGGATATTAGAACAGCTGGTTTCAGCTGGCTTCCTGCAATGATCTTAGAAATAAAAGTTAAAATGGAATACTGAAATATACATGTCAAAGCCTGAAAGGGAATTCAAAAAGCCTCTATTTTGAGGCATTTTGAAAGAGCATTCCTATTGCTCTTATTAAAAACCAAGTAAGTGACTGATGATGAAGCCTAAAATCTGATTTTGAGAATTCCAGAATTAGATTCCAGCCTTGCCATGTGACATGACCAGTCATGGAGGGGAAAAATGGAACTCTCAGATGGGAGGAATGTGATTGACACATGTCAATCAACAATATGATTAAGAAATTTCAATCAAATTTTACTGGCCCCCCTATTGGAAGAAGAAACCGTCCTCTATATATCATGTTAGTTCCATGTTTCTCTGTTATTAATTAAAAACAAGCAAATGTATTAATTATTTGAAGCTCATAAATAGAAACCTCTCAATGGTTAAAGTTAAAGCAGATACCTTCACAAGCTGATAATAAATTTCTTCAAAATTCCACTTCATTATCCTTCAGAGAACTCTCTGGCTTGCTCTAGGGGAAAGTAGTCTGTGTATCAAATAGTTTCATATGTGCTTATGCAGCCGCCCGTGTTTGTATGTTTATGCAGATAACATTATAGGACATTGAGTAACAACAAGATGAAAACTCTACAGTATGTACGTACATATGATAGTAAAGCCTAATGGCATATACTCATAGTATCAAATATAATGCTTTATTGGGCTAAATTTACCAATTTGGAAAGGATTCTTCAGGATTAGGGATTTCTAATTTTTTTAAAGTATGTAATTTATGCACATATATATATACAGATACATATATATATATATATATATATATATATACACTTTGATTTATCTATTTATTTTAAGCTCCCATATTTTTTTATAAAGACAAATGTCATCAGTAAACCCCTGTATACATGTTTGCACCTGAGTAGAAATGTAGATGGATACCCTCTATGATGCTAACATAGGATTAAAGATTTAATATTTTGGTTTGGAAGCACCTAGGAGTTTTGTTAGCAGTATTCTAGGTTGGCTAATAAAAACTGGCTCATCCCTATGAGTCTAGAGTCATTGAAGCTGAAGTTATAGAAGTACTTCGGTGTGAAGGATGGACTCTGAAAGTGGTCTTGTGATCACTGCCTCCTCTGTTCATGCCCTTCTATGATCTCCGCTCCTTGAGTGTAGGTAAAACCTGTGACGTATTTCTAACCAGTCTGCTGTTTTCCAGTTGCTCAGTTATGTCCAACTCTTTGCAACCCCATCCTCAGCAGCACACCAGGCTTCCCTGTCCATCACCAACTCCTGGAGCTTGCTCAAACTCATGTCCCTCTCCTCCTGGCTTCTATCTTTCCCAGAATCAGGGTTTTTTCTAATGAACATTTGCCACATTCTAAAAGAATGGCAAAAGCAACAGGATGTGCAGTATTGGTCTGAGATTCATTATGTTATATGCAAGTTTAATGTCCATATTGCTGAAGTGTCTTGCTCTCTCACTTCTGTTGGTTTTGAGTAAGCAAATTATTTAGGAGAACCCCATATGGCAAATAAATGTGCACAGCCTATAGGAGCTGAGAGCAGCCTCTGACCAGCAGGAAGTAGGGACTGAATCTCTCAATCCTACAACTGAAAGTTGCTGAAATCTGCCAACTTCAGTGACCTTCACAGTTGATTCTTTCTCAGTGTAGCCTCAGTTTACGTTGCAACCCTAACTGTAAACTTGTGAAATCCTCAGCAGGGGAACAAATTAATCCATGGCAAGATTATTGTCCCACATAAACTGTGAAATAATGAACTTTATTGCATCAAAACTCTAAGTTTGGTGCAATATTGTTACACAGAATAGAAAATGAATATACATGATACTCTGTGTAAAGAATAAATCTGCATGTTCAGGGAGATTAAAGTTTCAAAATGAATCTACTATAAGCAAATAGATTTCTCACCTACCCTCTTACCACAATGAGTGGGCTTCTTAGGCATTGTTTTGACCAAGACATTGAAAATTAATTAGTCATGTAAACACTGGTACCCTTCAAAAACTCAGAAAGGCAATTCGTTTCTTACATGACATTATACATGTTTCAATGCCATTCTCCCAAATGCTTGGGGCTGGTGCACTGGGATGACCCAGAGAGATGGTATGGGGAGGGTGGTGGGGGGGGATTCAGGACTGGGAACTCATGTACACCCGTGGCAGATTCATGTGGATGTATGGCAAAACCAATCAGTTCAGTTCAGTCGGTCAGTCGTGTCCAACTCTTTGCAATCCCATGAATTGCAGCACGCCAGGTCTCCCTGTCCATCACCATCTCCCGGAGTTCACCCAGACTCACGTCCATCGAGTCTGTGATGCCATCCAGCCATCTCACCCTGGGTCGTCCCCTTCTCCTCCTGCCCTCAATCCTTCCCAGCATCAGAGTCTTTGCCAATGAGTCAACTCTTCACATGAGGTGGCCAAAGTACTGGAGCTTCAGCTTTAGCATCATTCCTTCCAAAGAAATCCCAGGGCTGATCTCCTTCAGAATGGACTGGTTGGATCTCCTTGCAGTCCAAGGGACCCTCAAGAGTCTTCTCCAACACCACGGTTCAAAAGCATCAATTCTTTGGTGCTCAGCCTTCTTCACAGTCCAACTCTCACATCCATACATGACCACTGGAAAATCCATAGCTTGACTAGGCGGACCTTAGTCGGCAAAGTAATGTCTCTGCTTTTGAAAATACTATCTAGGTTGGTCATAACTTTTCTTCCAAGGAGTAAGTGTCTTTTAATTTCATGGCTGCAGTCACCATCTGCAATGATTTTGGAGCCCCCAAAAATGAAGTCTGACGATGTTTCCACTGTTTCCCCTGTTTCCCCATCTATTTCCCATGAAGTGATGGGACCAGATGCCATGATCTTCGTTTTCTGAATGTTGAGCTTTAAGCCAACTTTTTCACTCTCCTCTTTCACTTTCATCAAGAGGCTCTTTAGTTCTTCTTCACTTTCTGCCATAAGGGTGGTGTCATCTGCATATCTGAGGTTATTGATATTTCTCCCTGCAATCTTGATTCCAGCTTGTGTTTCTTCCAGTCCAGCATTTCTCATGATGTACTCTGCATATAACTTATATAAGCAGGGTGACAATATACAGCCTTGACGTATTCCTTTTCCTATTTGGAACCAGTCTGTTGTTCCATGTCCAGTTCTAACTGTTGCTTCCTGACCTGTATACAGATTTCTCAAGAGGCAGGTTAGATGGTCTGGTATTCCCATCTCTTTCAGAATTTTCCACAATTTATTGTGATCCACACACAGTATTGTAAAGTAAAATAAAAAAATAAAAAAACTCAGAAGGGGTCATACTTTTATAGCAGAGAAGATGATGAGGATGCTACAATGGAATTGTTTTCTGATTTCAATGGGAAGAATTGGAGTTTTAAGTTGTAATGGAAACTTACTTGTTAGAGATAAGGCAGGCATTCCCATCATCTTTATTATCACTTTCAGTTGGTGAGACAGCCATTCACCCAGGCTCTTGAACAAAAAGAACAATTGGCAAGTACTTTCCTTACCAAAGCTCTCAGTTTATTCACATTTTTCAAGTGTCTTCTATATTCCATAAAATTATTGCCTTATGTGACTGACTTTTGCTCATCAATTTGTTAAACTGAACTTTATTTCCCACAATTATCTTTATTGAATGTTTACAGGTAAGTTTTTCCCACAAGAGAAATTTCTGTGAGATTTGGGAAGCAGAAATGGAAAACATCCTGTTTCCTACTCTGAAGATCAGTGTTGTGCCAAGTGCTCTTGCCTTACACATTATGACTGCTCTGCTGGCTCTCCTGTTGGTGCTGGGGCAGCAGCTGGTAGGCAGCTTCTCCAGAATGGCCAAATCTGCATCAGCTCCTCTGAGTCCTGAGCCAGGCATGTGTGAAGCTCCATAAAAAAGGGCACCAGCTTATCCCCTGCAGTGGACAGGAGTCTGGGCAGTGCATCTGTTTGCTCACTTGCCTGAAAGGAGAGGTGGCCAGAGGTATGGATCTAGAGGTCTGGCCAGAACTCAGAGGAAACTTGGTAACAAGGTCTGGTGAAATAGTTTGTGTCTAGGCCATTTGGAATAGAGAATATAAAGATATTTGCATTCTATTTAAATGCCCAAAAAGGATTAACAGTTAAACAAATTACATCATTCTGTACATGAAAGTCAGATTTTTTCCCAGCTATTCCTTTCTTTTCTATAGGGCTCATGACAAAACAGTCATGGTGGCAGGGATGTATATTATGTAAGGACTAATCAAAATGACTTAAAATCACCAAGACTTGCCCACAATCACTGCTCTGTGTTCGACCTGCCAGTATAAGAAAACAACATTAAATTTCTACATCCTACTATTACGTGGTATAACTGGCCAGCTTCCTAATGGTATCTTAATCATAGAAGACCAGTTCATGAAATAGACATTGCATTGTTCTTCCTGGAATAGACACTTCCCTGCATTGGGAAGATCCCCTAGAAGAGGGCATGACAACCCACTCCAGTATTCTTGCCTGGAGAATCCCATAGAGAGAGGAGTCTGGCAGGCTACAGTCCTTTGGGTCACAAAGAGTTGGACCTAACTGAGCGAGTATGCATGCATACACACTGGCTATAAATTTGCCTTCTCTGACCCAGTCCTTCTGTTGAAACCAAAATCTGTGGACTTTAGAAAACAAAAAAGTGTCTTGATATTGCATGCATAACTTCTGACTAAAACGCCAACTTCCCAGCAAGAGAAGAATGGCAGTGTTATTGACAATTATGGAATTTATTGATTTTATTATGTTCCCATGACCATATAGTAGCTGTCCTGGTAAAATAGTAGAACAGCTTTTCTAATATTCTGCTTCAGCTGAGTGGCAAAACCTGGCTGGCACAAGATAATGTCCTCTAGGATGTATCAATATTTGCAAAGTCTTCCTTAGAGCCAGAGTTTGATGTCCTTCAACCAATGAGTAGAACATGTGATGTATCTTCTGACTACTATCTTTATTGATGTCCTCATCTCAAGTCTGCCGGTGTAAAGATCTTAGTTTCCAAAAGGAAAATGATTTCATCCAAGTATCCAGGAAGTTTCATTAAACTTGAAGACAAGACACCATCTGGCCAATTTGGCCTTCCCTTAACAGGGAATCAGCAGACAAAATGTCGACTACTATACTGGAGAGTGATTTACTGTAACTAGAGGAAAACTGGGTTGCTACCACACAAAAGACATGAGAAGTATGTCTGGAATTCAGAAGATCCATAGAATGTCTATAAATAATACTGTGCCCTATGATTAGAAAGAATGGAAAATGACAACAACCCAATACAAGGATCAGAGATAATGGCCCACACTCTCACATTCTTTAGGAATTAAGATGTGGCTCAGCTCACCAAGTAATTATGCACTTGCTTGTATAATTGAGTGTCCACCAAGCACCAAGTTTCTCGATGTGAACAAAAGGATTATATATCGAGTAGTAAGAGAAGAATGTCATAAATATCAACTATGAACAGGTACCCAGGTGTAGAAATGAGGACTGTAATTGTTATGAATTCCTTATTGTAATTTGAATATATTTATATACACTCTAACCACCACCACCCTCTTTTTCTTTTTTCCATCACCAGCTAATCTACAACTGTAAATGTTAGGTAATTTTATATAAAGCATTTAAATTATAGACTGTTAAAAGAGAAAATGTGTAAATCAGAGAAATGAACATCAGAATATCATCTAAAGAGAAGAATGAGAATTTGTATTTTTGTGAGGAGTGTGTTGCTGCATTTTGGTTATGTAAAGGCAAGCTGTGTCATGCTAAGCTGAAATATAATTCTTCTTTTTATTTGAACATTAAGTTATAGGTAAAAATGCTGAGTATTGGTGCAACACTTACATGTATGGGCTTTGTACTTTGTCAAGTTAGCTAAGCTAACACATTTTCCAGAAACCTCCCCTCACTGGGCTCAGTATTAGAACTGACCAAAAAGAAGTCTGCATGAGATTTAGGATGTGGATGTAATGTAGCAGTAGGTTTGCATTCTAAACATTGGTGAAGACCAAACCCTACATCACTTTCTTCATGCATTGTCACTCGTCTTCTGGCTAAATTTTGTTGTGGGCAGCTGCCATATTCACAAATCCATAGATCCTACCAGATCTCCTTCTTTGGCTTCTCCAATAGTCTGGGCCAAACATTGGACAACACAGTGGTGAAGAGTAATAGTTTATGGGTCACCTGCTGGACTGGAAGAAACACAAGCTGGAATCAAGATTGCTGGGAGAAATATCAATCACCTCAGATATGCAGATGACACCACCCTTATGGCAGAAAGCAAAGAGGAACTAAAAAACCTCTTGATGAAAGTGAAAGAGGAGAGTGAAAAAGTTGGCTTAAAGCTCAACATTCAGAAAACGAAGATCATGGCATCTGGTCCCATCACTTCATGGGAAATAGATGGGGAAACAGTAGAAACAGTGTCAAACTTTATTTTTGGGGGCTCCAAAATCACTGCAGATGGTGACTGCAGCCATGAAATTAAAAGACGCTTATTCCTTGGAAGAAAAGTTATGACCAACCTAGATAGCATATTCAAAAGCAGAGGCATTACTTTGCCAACAAAGGTCCATCTAGTCAAGGCTATGGTTTTTCCAGTGGTCATGTATGGATGTGAGAATTGGACTGTGAAGAAGGCTGAGCGCTGAAGAATTGATGCTTTTGAACTGTGGTGTTGGAGAAGACTCTTGAGAGTCCCTTGGACTGGAAGGAGATCCAACCAGTCCATTCTGAAGGAGATCAGCCCTGGGATTTCTTTGGAAGGAATGATGCTAAAGCTGAAACTCCAGTACTTTGGCCACCTCATGTGAAGAGTTGACTCATTGGAAAAGACTCTGGTGCTGGGAGGGATTAGGGGCAAGAGTAGAAGGGGACGACCGAGGACGAGATGGCTGGATGGCATCACAGACTTGATGGATGTGAGTCTGAGTGAACTCCGGGAGTTGGTGATGGACAGGGAGGCCTGGAATGCTTCAATTCATGGTGTCACAAAGAGGCAGACACGACTGAGCAACTGAACTGAACTGAACTGCACCACTGTGGCTTTAGATGATGAGTGATAGATGCAAATTTCAGCCTGTCCTTTTTCTTTCCAGACAATCATTATGAGTTCTGGTGTCTCTGTACCCTTATGACTTTTACTTGTGTCTTTTCAACTGCTGATTCTGTTTAGTTCAAGCCCCACACCAAATAGAGAAGCAACATCCTTATGTGGGTTACTTAAACAACTTCCACAACTATATAAGGCATGATATGCTAAATACATTTTTTATCCTCCATCACTCTAAGTGGTTCTATTTCTGTGATAAAACGCCAACTAATACCCTCAGTTTCAACTTCTCTGTCACCTGTTCTCTAGAGTGTCCCATTTCTGAATTCCATAATCATATGCCTTTATAGTGGGTAGAGAAGAAGAGGACATATATAGTTTAATTCTACTCCAACTTTAATGGAAAGTAGTAGTTTCCAAGATGAGTCTATTTCATACTGTAATCATTGATATTATAATATTATTGTTAACATTATATTAAATGTCCCTCTGGCTCAAGCATCTCAGGATTTTACTACTATATCATTCTTTATCCCTTGTTATTTAGGCTATCCTTATTTTTTTATCCTTAAAATTTGACCTTCAAATATGTTATGGTATACCAGTGACTACATTTCAAACAAAAAACAGTCATAATAGAATGAGGAATTGTAACTTTTTTAGTTAGTTTAATATGTTGAAATCTGTTTCCAGTGAAAATATTTTAAATTCCCTAATCTTGAAATTAAAAAAAAAAACTTACTTCAATATATTTTTCCATTAAAAATATATTTGAAGAGACTTCCCTGGTGGTCCATTAGTTAGGACTCTTGATTCCACTGCAGAGGGCACAAGTTTGATCCTTGGTTGGGGAACTGGGATCATGTATGCCATGTGACATGGCCAATAAATAAAAACAAGCAACAGCAAAAAACAAACTATCATAAAAAACAAAAAACAAAACATATTTGATATAGCCACAGTTTATAAAAATCAAGGCTTGTACCAAATGCTCTCTATTCTCCTACTATCCAATACTAACTTTCTCTAGGACAAAAGTTGTCAAACTTAGTATTGAAAAATCATCTGGGGACCTTAAGAAGCATATATTATTTGGTCCTATCACCCGAGAATTTGACGCGACAGATCTTCTAGGGGCCCCAGGATTCTATATTATAGCAAAAACACAGGTGATACCAATGCACATACTGTGGAGACTGCACAATCAAATCAATCAAATTGAGTATAATGTGTCCGATTTTGTTTCCATTTTCTCTACTACAATATGCAAAACTTCTATAAATACTACATCTGAAACTGGAAATAAAGGAGCCTATTGATTGTGTTTGTTTTTCAGGAGTTTGCTGTCAATCCAGTGTACATTTTCAATGATAAATTGAAATCAGATGGTGAGAATAAATTTGGAGTAATAACTTTTCAAAGATGAAGGAAAAAGTAATAAAGACCGAAAAATGTCCTTCCCCTAATGCCAATAAAAATGCCTTGTATTTTCACAGTGCTTTATATTTTTCAAAGCATCTTCAAATATTTCATTTGATTCTCACAATTGAGTAAGGTGAGGAATTGGATTTGTGTTGCTCTTTTGATGCCGCATGGGTGAAAAAATGAAGTTAACAACACAAATGTACTTCATGTCACCTTTTGGTTTGGGACCAGGCTGATCCATTGCTGCAGGGCACCTCTGGGGACATATATGCAGAAACAGAGATGCAACATTTTTTGTGGCAGATGAAAAAATTTGAAAGTCGATGGCAGTCGATTAGAATGTTATCTCCTTTAGAGAAAGGTTTTGAAAACAGTAAAACAATCCATACATTTATAGAGAACTGAGCAGGAAAATTTATGTTTTAGCAATAAAATAGAGAGATAAGTAGAAATCAATTTTGATATAAACTTTATAATTATGTTACTGAAGAAATGTTAAAATTTACAATAAATAGATTGTATTTTGCATAAGTTTGTGATTTGTGATACAGTTCTAATTATGATTTTTTGTGTGTGTCTACATATTCTGAGCCTATATAGGTGATTTTCTATTTCTGTTTATTTTATAGTCAATGTTAATAACTGTTCTAAAGTGTAGTGGGAAAATGACTTGCACAACTTTGAGTGGTGAAGGTTAAAATATAAATAATAAAAGTGATAACTTGGAGAAAAATTATTTTGAAATTTTTTAATATAAAATACATAATTTTCAATATAACCCCTTGTTTTTAAATAAAATATAGATTCATAATAGATATTGGAAAGAACTTCAATACAAAATGACTTCCTACACTAGGGTTTCTAGGACATAATTTGAAGTATAAAGTTAATTGAGAAATATTATACTTCAACTAATTTATAGAATATTTTCAATGAAATTTTAAAAATTGTGTGCATTTATATTTCACCTATTAGAAAACAAATAAAAGTATAATAGCATTGAACATGAAAATAAAAGTGCTTCTTAAAAACTATTAATCAGTATTAAAATATTCTTGAATCACCCTTAAAATTCAATATCTGCAAAATTTGAATTCTCACAAAAATATGTTGATTTTCTCACACAATTTAAAACTATACAGATTAAAATTAAGGCTCTGTAAAAATCTTTGAAACCATAAATGTCACATGTGATGCAATTAAATATAACACTGCAGGATTTCTGTGAATGGATTAATTATGCTCAGGTTTCCATATTAATGTATGGCTTCATTAACTACAGGGCCCTAATATTCCAAGTGCTGATTTAATAAAGCAGAAATTCTTCTTGGATCTGTTCAACTCTCCATCAGTTCAGTTGTCTGAATTTATTTAACTAATGAACAAATAAGCTATATTTTTATTGTGGGTTTGTAAATTCCAGTTCAATGTCCTTTCTAGTACACTCTGGTAGTTCGACCACAGAACCAAAAATAGGAATGTGTTTTCCAATACCACCCTCCCTATTCAGATGCTGTTTAAACTTGCAATATTGTTATTGTGGGGAAATTATAACACATCGATAAATTATTAAGAAGTCATTTTTTCCCTACTAAATCCAGTTTATTTATGGAAAGCTATATCTTTTTTACCTTTGCATTCTCAGGTTGTACTATCCTTTCTGGAATATAATAAATCAATAATCCTTATTTATTAGTGACTGAATAGAAATATGGAACTGATACAGTATATTTGCAAGATAAATTAAAACTTGACAATCATATGATTTAATTACTTTCAAAACTGGACTCTGCTACCCACAACACTCATTTGACCCCCCACCTTGTGACATTAATCAAATGACTCCAAATACCAGACTGCTTTTCTCTACACTTAATCCAGTCATTTATTGTTTATTGAAATTAGATTAACAGGATCAAGCTCAAATTATTTATCTTTTATGAAGCTTCTTCTAAATTTCTCTATCACCTGCCATAATCTTTTCCTCCATGAAGACTCAAAGTGATTGTTGTCAATAGAGATTGTTTATAAGAATTCTTGCTTAAAAGAATTAACAAATATATACCTGTGAGCTCTTCCCATGTGTGTTGTCACACATACACACACACTGTGCTTTATTAAAGCTCCTTTATAACAATTGTCTTTTATTAGTTTCCATATTCTTTACACATCTAGCATCTTAACTGAGCCTGCATAATTGGGTATTTAACACAAAATTTTATAGTAAAAATTGTAATGCCTGAGATGCAACATTTTTAACTGCTTACTTTTATTTAAAGGTGAATACAATTAATTTTATTTTAATATAGGTTTTATTTTTTTTATTTTACTTTACAATACTGTATTGGTTTTGCTATATATCAACATGAATCCGCCACGGGTGTACATGAGTTCCCAATCCTGAACCCCCCTCCCACCTCCCTCCCCATACCATCTCTCTGGGTCATCCCAGTGCACCAGCCCCAAGCATCCTGTATCCTGCATCAAACCTAGACTGGCAATTCATTTCTTACATGATAGTACACATGTTTCAATGCCATTCTCCCAAATCATCCCACCCTCTCCCTCTCCCACAGAGTCCAAAAGTCTGTTCTATACATCTGTGTCTCTTTTGCTATCTCGCATACAGGGTTATCATTACCATCTTTCTAAATTCCATATATATGTGTTAGTATACTGTATTGGTGTTTTTCTTTCTGGCTTACTTCACTCTGTATATAGGTTTTAGAAATTTAAATAAAACTGTATGTATACTTTCAAGGAAAAATAGCTTATCAGTTATACTTGATTATGTGGTTAAACATAATTAACTGTGCTTTGTGAATAGCTACACAAACAACTACAGAGCTTTTCTTTTAAGCTATTAGTGCTATATTTTATTTTTTTTAATGTATTAATACACATTCACCAAAGACCACTGTTCTTTTCCTATGTAGTGCCCACATTCTTTTAGGAGCTCTTTAATTCTTCAACTTTTTCTTGGAATCTCTACACTCTTTCCAATGATGAAACTAAAGTTTAGTGTATTTAAGATGTCACAAAATCAATTTGGGGTTCTTTAATGTCTCTACTTACAATATGAATGATTTAGTTAAAATAACTTTAATTGTAAAATACCCACTTTGAGGGAATATAAAGACATTCTCCTTGTGATTTACATTCATTTTCCCTTAGTTATTCATTTTCTTCTACTCGTTATTCAAAATTTAGGCTAATCATCCCTTTTTTTAGAAATAACTTTATCTTATTCAGTGTAGTATAAATCTGTCTTGGATTCCCTTAGAATTCTGTATGTGCACCTATGGCTGCCCCCAAAACATTCCATGCAAGCCCTTTGGCAATAGTGACGGGTGAGTCTTTTGCCAATTTCACTCAAGTATATAGTTATTAAGTATAATATCTATAAATAGAAGGTTTACATTAGAAAGTAACCCAAAGGTTCTTCGATAGTGAAACATTTTGAGAGCTCCTCTTACTTTGCTGCTTGATACAATGAAACTATTCATTAGAATTACAGCTCATTGTGTCATTTAATCATGCTGTTTCCATTTATTCAAAAAACATCCTGTGTAATATAACCTATTAAAAATAAAGAAAATATATACACAGGAGGTTTTTTAAAAGTAAAAGAAAAACATGACTTTAGGAGAAACATTATACTATAGTTACCTATAACAATCTTCTCTTTTTGCAAATAAGAATTTCCAAAGAAAAGGGAAACATATTTTTCAAAGGAGACCTTTCTTTTTATAATAAATCCTGAGATAAGTATCTTACTTTCCATAGTATATAGAAACACTGAAACACAACATGATCAATGTCCTCAGCTGAAATAGAAACAGAAATTACAGCAATATGCATGTGGCTGCTTTTGCACTCACGGACATCATACCAACAATTACTCACCTCCCTTACACTTTTCCCTCTACACTGAATCACTCACACATAAATACAGATGTTATACTAATTATAACCTCAAGTAAAGTAAATCAAAGCAAAGTTTCTATTATCTTTAGATATCACATCATTTCCCCTTCATGGATCACAGCTTTGTCATGGCGAAGGAACTTAAGTAACTCAATGAAGCAATGAGGCATGCTGTGCAGGGCCACATGAGATGGATGGGGCATAGTGAAGATTTCTGACCAAACATGCTACAGTGAGAAGGAAATGGCAAATATTCTACACTACACTAGTGAAATACACTAGTAGTGGAATACACTAGTAGTGGAATATTCTTGCTGTGAGAACCCTATGAACAAAATTAAAAGGCAAAATTATATGACACCAGAAGATGAGCAGCCCTAGGTCTCAAAGTGTCCAATATGCTACTGGAGAGCAGTGAGGGCAATTACTAATAACTCCAGAAAGAATGAAAACTTAGAGTGTTGTTTGTGCTCTCTCTCTCTCTCTCTCTCTCTCACACACACACACACAGAAAATGGTTTATTAGTGTGTGGGGGTCAAAGTGGAAATGATGCTAAGATGCAGATGCCTGATGGCAAAAGTCCAATGCTGTAAAGAATGATACTTGCATAGGAACCTGGAATATTGGGTCCATGAATCAAAGTAAATCAGACATAGTAAAGCTGGAGATGGCAAGAATAAACATCAACATTTTAGGAATCAGCAAACTACCATGGATGGGAATGGATGTGTTTCATTCAGATGACCATTATATCTACTACTGAGGACAAGAATCCCTTAGAAGAAATGGAGTAGCCCTCATAGTCAACAAGAGTCCAAAATGCAGTACTTGTGGGCAATCTCAAAAAGAACAGAGTGATCTCTGTTTGCTTCTAAGGCAAATCATTCAGTATCACGGTAATCCAAGTCTATGCCCCAACCACTGACACCAAAGAAGTTGAAGTTGAACAATTCTATAATGATGTACAAGACCTTTTAGAACTAACAACAACAACAACAACGTATCTATTTTGCATAACAGGAAACTGGAATGCAAAAGTAGGAAGTTAAGAGATACCCAGAATAACAGTCAAGTTTGATCTTGGTGTACAAAATGAAGCAGGGCAAAGATTAATGGAATTTTGTCAAGAGAACAAATTGGTCATAGAAAGCATGCTTTTCCAACAACAAAAGATATATGAACATCATCAAATGGTCAATAGTGAAATCAGATTGATTATATTTTTTGCAGCCAAAGATGAAGAAACTCTATATAGTCAGCAAAAACAAGACCTGGAGCAGAATATGGCTCATTCCATGAGGAATTATTGCACAATTCACACTTAAATTGAAAAAAGTAGGGGAATTCACTGGGCAATTCTGAAATGACCTAAATTCCTTATGATTATACAGTGGAGGAGAAAAACAGATTCAAGGCATTGGATTTGGTAGACAGTGTGCCTGAAGAACTATGGACAGAGGTTTGTAACATTGTACAGGAGGCAATGACCAAAACCATGCCCAAGAAAAAGGAATGCAAGAAGGAAAAGTGGTTGGCTGATGAGGCCTTACAAATGGCTGAGCAAAGAGACAGCAAAGGCAAAAGAGAAAGGGAAAGCTATTACCAACTGAATGCATTATTCCAGAGAATAGCAAGGAGACATAAGAAAGCCTTCTTAAATGAACAATGCAAAGAAATAGAGCAAAACAATTAGAATGGGAAAGTCTAGAGACATCTTCAAGGAAATTGGAAATACCAAGGGACTATTTCATTGAAAGATGGGCACAATAAAGTACAGAAACATAAGGACCTAACAGAAGCTGGTGATACTAAGAAGAGGTGGAGAGAATACACAGAAGAACTATACAAAAAAGTTCTCAATGATTAAATAACTAAAATGGTATAGTCGCTCACCTAGAGCCAGGCATCCTGAAGTGTGAAGCCAAGTGGTCCTTAGGAAGCATTATTGTGAACAAAGCTAGTGGAGATAACAAAATTCCAGCTGAGCTATTCTAGCCCTAAAAGACGATGCCGTAAAAGTGCTGTACTCAGTATGTCAGCCAATTTTGAACTCAGCAGTAGCCACAGAATTGGAAAAGGTCAGTTTTCATTCCACTCTTGAAAAAGGACAATGCCAAAGAAAGTTCAAGCTGCTGTACAATTGCACTCACTTCACATGCTAGTAAGATTATGCTTAAAATCATTCCAGCTAGGCTTCAGCAGTATGAAACAGAGAATGTCCAGATGTATATGATGGCTTTAGAAAAGGCACAGGAAACAGAGGTCAAACTGTCAACACATTGGATCATAGAGAAAGCAAAGGAATTCCATAAAAACAACTATTTCTGCTTTGTTGACTACGCCAAAGCCTTTGACTGTGTGGATCACAACAAACTGTGGAAAATTCTTCAAGAGATGGGAATACCAGACCACCTTACCTGCCTCCTGAGAAATCTGTATGCAGGTCAAGAAGCAACAGGTAGAAACAGACATGGAAAAACAGACTTGTTCAAAATTGGGAAAGAAGTTTGTCAAGGCTGTATATTGCAAATCTGATTATTTAGCATATATGCAGAGTACATCAGGTGAAATGCCAAGCAGGTGAATCAAAAGCGGAATCAAGATTCCTGGGAGAAATACCAAAACCCTCAGATATGCAGATGATGACACTCTAATGAATAGTATGAAAAGGCAAAAATATAGGAAACTGAAAGATGAGCTCCCAAAGTCAGTAGGCACCCAAAAAAGATGTCCTCTTCATTATAGTGGACTGGAATGCAAAAGTAGGAAGTTCAGAAACATGAGGAGTAACAGGAAAATTTAGCCTTGGTGTACGAAGTGAAGCAGAAAAGGCTAACAGAGTTTTGCCAAGAAAATACACTGGTCATAGCAAACAGCCTTTTCCAACAACACAAGAGAAGACTCTACACATGGACATCACTAGATGGTCGATACAAAAATCAGATTAATTATATTCTTTGCAGACAAAGATGGAGAAGCTCTATACAGTCAGCAAAAACAAGACCGGGAGCTGACTGTGGCTCATATCATGAACTCCTTATTGCCAAAATCAGACTTAAATTGAAGGAAGTAGGGAAAACCACTAGACCATTCAGATATGACTTAAATCTAATCCCTTATGATTATACAGAGGAAGTGAGAAATAGATTCAAGGGGTTAGATCTGAGAGAGAGCCCAAAGAACCTTGGACAGAGGTTCGTGACATTGTACAGGAGGCAGTGATCAAGACCATCCCCAAGAAAAAGAAAGGCAGAAATGCAAAACTGTTGTTTGAGGAGGACTTACAAATAACTGTGAAAAGAAGAGAAGTGAAAAGCAAAGAAGAAAATGAAAGATATACCCATTTGAATGCAGAGTTCCAAAGAATAGCAAGAAGGGATAAGAAAGCCTTCCTCAATGATCAATGAAAAGAAATAGAGGAAAACAATAGAATGGGAAAGGCTGGAGATCTCTTCAAGAAAATTAGAGATACCAAGGGAACATTTCATGCAAAGATGTGCAAAATAAATGACAGAAATGATATGGACCTAATGGAAGCAGAAGATATTAAGAAATAGTGGCAAGAATACAGAAGAACTATACAAAAAAAGCTCTCCGTGATCCAGATAACCATGATGGTGTGATCACTCAACTAGAGTCAGACATCCTAAAATGCAAAGTCAAGCGTTTCTTAGGAAGTATCACTACGAAAAAAGGTAGTGGAGGTGATGGAATTCCAGTTGAGATATTTCAAATCCTAAAAGATGATACTGTGGAAATGCTGCACTCAATATGCCAGGAATTTCAGTTTTCATTCCAATCCCAAAGAAAGGAAACACCAAAGAATGTTCAAAGTACCACACAACTGTTGCCATCTCACACACTAGCAGAGTAATGCTCAAAATTCTACAAGCTAGGTTTTAACAGTACATGAACCTTGAAGTTCCAGATGCTCAAGCTGGATTTAGAAAAGTCAGACGAACCAGATATCAAATTGACAACATATGTTGGATCATCGAAAAAGCATGAGAGTTACAGAAAATTATCTACTTCTGCTTTCTTTATAATGTCAAAATATTTGACTTTGTGGATCACAACAAACTGTGGAAAATTCTTAAAGAGGTGGGAATACCAGACCACCTGACCTGCCTCCTGAGAAATCTGTATGCATGTCAAGAAGCAATAGTTAGAACTGGACATGGAACAACAGAATGATTCCAAATTGGGAAAGGAGTACGTCAGGGCTGCATACTGTTAGCCTGTTTATTTAACTTATATGCAGCATACATCATGTGAAATACCAGGCTGGATGAACCACAAGCTGGAATCAACATTGCCAGGAGAAATATCAGTAATCTCAGATATGCAGATGACACCACCCTTTTGGCAGAAAGGAAAGAACTAAAGAGCCTCTTAATGAAAGTGAAAGAGGAGACCAAAAAAGTTGGCTTAAAACTCAACATTCAGAAAACTAAAATCATGGCATCTGGTCCCATCGCTTCATAGCAGATGGATGGGGAAACAATGGAAACAGTAAGAGACTATTTGGGGGGCTCCAAAATCACTGCAGATGGTGACTGCAGCCATGAAATTACATGAAGCTTGCTCCTCAGAAGAAAAGCTATGACCAACCTAGAGAGCTTATTAAAAAGCAGAGACATTACTTTGCCAACAAAGGTCCCTCTAGTCAAAAATATGGGTTTTCCAGTGTTCATGCTCTGATGTGAGAGTTGGACTCTAAAGAAAGCTGACCCGCAGAGAATTGATGATTTTGAACTGCGGTGTTGGACAAGGCTCTTGAGAATCCCTTGGACTGCAAGGAGATCCAACAAGTCATTACTAAAGGAAATCAGTCCTGAATATTCTTTGGAAGGATTGATGCTGAAGCTGAATCTCCAGTACTTTGGTCACCTGTTGCAAAGAACTAACTCATAGGAAAAGACCCTGATTCTGGGAAAGATTGAAGGTGGGTGGAAAAGGGGTCCTCAGAGGATGAGATGGTTGGATGGCATCACCAACTTAATGGGCATGAGTTTGAGTAGGCTCCAGGAGTTGTGATGGACAGGGAAGCCTGGTGTTCTGCTGTCCACGGCTTCACAAAGAGTCAGATATGACTGAATGACTGAACTGAACTGAACTGAACTGAACCACTCTATTGGCAGAAAGTAACAAGGAACTGAAGAGCCTCTTAATAAGGGTGAAAGGGGAGAGTGAAAAAGCTAGCTTGAAACTCAACATTCAAAAAACTAAGATCCTGGTATCTAGCGCCATCACTTCATGGCAAATAGATTAGATAAAGGTAGAAGCAGTGAATGATTTTATTTCCTTGGTATCCAAAATCACTGTGAATGGCATGAAATTAAAAGATTATTCCTCCTTGGATGAAAGCTATTACAAACCTAGACAGCGTATTAAAAATAAGAAGCATCACTTTGACAACATGGGTCCGTAAATCAAAGATATTGCTTTTCCAGTATTCACGTATGAATGTGAGAATTGGACTATAAAGAAGGCTGAGCACCAAAGAATTGAAGTTTTCAAGTTGTGTTGCTGGAGAAGACTCTTGAGAGTCCCTTGGACTCCAAGGAGGTCACACCAGTCAATCTAAAGGAAATCAACCTTCAATTCTTTAGAAGAACTGATGATGAAACTGAAGGTCCAATACTTTGGCAGCCTGATGATGGGAAATATGGAAGGCAAATGGGGAAGGGGGTGGCAGAGGATGAGATGGTTATATAGAATCACCAGTTCAATGGAGATGAATTTGAGCAAACTCAGGGAGATAGCGGAGGACTTAGGAGCCTGGTGTGCTGCAGTCCTTGGGATTGCAAAGAGTCTGACATGACGTAGCAACTGAACAACAAATCTCATCATTTTTCTCGTCTTTATAGCAAAACTGCTCAAAGCATTTCTGTATAAATTATTTTAGTTTTTCTGTCTCTAACATCTCTTGAACCAAAAGTCTAATTAGGTTTTCTTTCCTATTTCCTACAACAAAGTTTTAACAGTTTTCTTCAGTTACTGCTGACAAGATTCTTGTAGTTTTTAGGTCCATTCAGACCTTGTCTGCATTAGCCTTTCTGCAGCACCTAGCATTTTCTCCCCTTGACTTTGAGGCCTCCATCCTCTTTTGGTGTTTCCTTATCATACTGTCAATTCTTTTTAATAATTCCTCCTCCTTTCATTGAAATTTAAATGTCATCTTATTATAAAAGATCTCCCCTTAGAATTCTTCTTTTATTTATCAATTTTGGGTGGGATCTCCTAGTTACCATCAGTTCAGTTCAGTTCAGTTCAGTCGCTCAGTCGTGTCTGACTCTTTGTGATCCCATGAATCGCAGCATGCCAGGCCTCCCTGTCCATCACCAACTCTGGGAGTTCATTCAGACTCGCGTCTGTCGAGTCAGTGATGCCATCCAGCCATCTCATCCTCGGTTGTCCCCTTCTTCTCCTGCTCCCGATCCCTCCCAGCATCAAAGTCTTTTCCAATGAGTCAACTCTTCACATGAGGTGGCCAAAGTACTGGAGTTTCAGCTTTAGCATCATTCCTTCCAGAGAAATCCCAGGGCTGATCTCCTTCAGAATGGACTGGTTGGATCTCCTTGCAGTCCAAGGGACTCTCAAGAGTCTTCTCCAACACCACCGTTCAAAAGCATCAATTCTTCGGCCCTCAGCCTTCTTCACAGTCCAACTCTCATATCCATACATGACTACTGGAAAAACCATAGCCTTGACTAGATGGACCTTAGGCGGCAAAGTAATGTCTCTGCTTTTGAATATGCTATCTAGGTTGGTTATAACTTTTCTTCCAAGGAGTAAGCATCTTTTAATTTCATGGCTGCAGTCACCATCTGCAGGGATTTTGGAGGCCCAAAAAATAAAGTCTGACACTGTTTCCACTGTTTCCCCATCTATTTGCCATGAAGTGATGGGACCAGATGCCATGATCTTCATTTTCTGAATGTTGAGCTTTAAGCCAACTTTTTCTTTCATCAAGAGGTTTTTTAGTTCCTCTTTGCTTTGTGCCATAAGGGTGGTGTCATCTACATATCTGAGGTTATTGATATTTCTCCCAGCAATCTTGATTCCAGCTTATGTTTCTTCCAGTCCAGCCTTTCTCATGATGTACTCTGCATATAAGTTAAATAAGCAGGGTGACCATATACAGCCTTGGTGTACTCCTCTTCCTATTTGGAACCAGTCTGTTGTTCCATGTCCGGTATAGATGCCTACAAATCCCAAATATTCCCAATTTCAAACACTTATGCTCAGGTCATATCTGAACTTCAGACTCATATGCCCAGTTTCCTACTTGCCACCTCCCTTGGAAGAGTAATAAGAATATTTGATTTATCAAACTCTCAAACAATCCTTCTCATCTACTCCTACCTTAAAATATCCTTTTAAAAACATGTCCATTTTCACACCCTTTACTGTTATAAGAAATTTCAATTATATGCTTCAAGTTGCTCAGGAAAGTACACTATAAGAAAGGATAATTATAGTCTGATCTCTCTTATAAACTTGCAGATGAATATCTTGAAACAGTTAACAAATTTAATCAAGCAGTAGGTAAGAAAGAGGACACATCATGAGCAAATGATGTTTTATTTATTTTAGCATTTTGTAACCATAAAGTATGTCACTGTATTAGAACAATGAGATAGAAATATCATGTAAACTTATCTTAGAAACATGTATTTGAAAAGCTCATTGATCATTTAGAAGATAATAAAACTTAATTACTTAAGATTTTCTGCCAATCTCTATAGAGTTATGAAATACTCAAGATGAAAACAAGAAAGTTTACTATTACCATTTCCATCCACCCTTGTACTGGAGTATGTAGCTTATGAAATTAGAAAAAGAAATAAAATGAATAATAATTAGAAAGGAAGAGATAAGTGTCATTATCTGTGTTTGTGATGATAGAAAATAAACGAAACCTACTGGGAAATTATTAAAACAAATCAGTGAATTTGTTAAGTTCATGGTTTTTTGTACAATATTGAAAACTCTATTTTAGTATAAAACAATTAGAATAAGTCTTGAAAGTACAAATGATGTTTATAAAGCATCAAAAGTATGCATTATTTATAAGTAAATACTTAAAAGAATATGTAAGAACCTAACAGAGATTGTACAGACATTGTTTAAAGTCAAAGGAGATGGAAAGTCCATAGATCTATAGTTTATTATCACTGATTAAACAAACTAAGTAACTTAAAGGTCACAAATTTATCTGTAAACTTCTTTTGATCTCAAATAAAAATCCTATCAAAGTTCTTTCTCAAACTGATTTAAAACATTTCATGGAAAACAACCAACCAATAACAGCAAAGAAAGTCAGGAAAATAAACAAAGCAGGGGAAAACATGTCTCCATAGCTTAGGGCTTACTTTATAAAGTTTTCTTAATAAGTACATTAATATATTTCCCAAAAAACAGAAGAGAAAAATAAGAGAACATGTAAGAGCTAAAACTGGGAGACTTCAAAGAATACACACACACAGATTTAAGAAAAGTTGCAGGTTTGGTTTCATATCACTGCAACAAAGTAAACTTGCAGTAATGCACATCACACAAATTTTTGGCTTCCCAGTGCATATAATAGCTTTGTTTATAGCATAGTCTCTTAAATGTATGATAACATTATGTCTGAAAAAACAATGTACTTACCTAAATTAAAAATAATTCTATTGGAAATGAAAATGCCAATAAACTTGTTTGATATAGGGTAGCCAAAAACCTGAAATATGTAGAAAATGCTGTATCTGCGAAGTGCAGTAAAGCAAAGTGTAATAAAATAAGGTATGCCTGAGGATTCCTTGGCAGTCCAGTGGTTAAACTTGGGCGCTCCCTTTGCAGGGGGCACAGATTTGATCTTTGGTTGGAGAACTAAAGTCCTGCATAGGACTCTTTGGTGCAGCCAAAAACAAAAATATGAGGATATGCCTTTATATCAGAGTATCTCTCCCTGCACTTGGATAGGAAAGGCCTTTCAAATCTGCCATCACAACCACAAGTGGCAAAAGACAAAATATATTGAACTTCACCAGGAAAAAAAAAACAAAAAAAATTTATTCGAATAATACCTTTATTCAAATGTTTATTCAAAAGAAATTGAAAAGCAACTCAGAAAATGGGTGGAATACTTTACAAATCCTGTATCTGAGAAGGAACTTATCTCCAGATTACCTAAGAATTCTTACAACTCAATAATAGAAGATAAATATCACAAGAAATCAGCAAAGAGCTGAGTAAATATTTCTAGGACGATGTGACATTGATGACTAGAGACATGAAAAGATGCTCAATTAAATTTCAATAGCCTTTGTGAAAGTGCATACTCAGTCGTGTCTGACTCTGCGATTTCATGAAAGTAACCCTTAGAGAAATGCAAATCAAAACCATACCACTTTTTATAGGATGTTGAGTTTTGTTGCTGTTCAGTCAACTCTTTGCTACCCCATGGACTTCAGCACGCCCAGGTCCTCTGTCCTCCATGATTTCCCTGAGTTTGCTCAAATTCATGTCCATTGAATCAGTTATGTAACCATCTCCTCCTCTACCACCCCCTTTTCCTTTTGCCTTCAATCTTTCCCAGCATCAGGGTCTCTTCCAATGAGTTAGCTCTTCACATCACGTGGCCAAAGTACTGGGGCTTCAGCTTCAGCATCAGTCCTTCCAATGAATATTCATGGTTGATTTCCTTTAGGATTGACTGGTTTGATCTCCTTGGAGTGCAAGGGACTGTCGAAAGTCTCCAGCAACACAACTCAAAAGAACCAATTCTTTATCACTCAGCCTTCTTTTTGGTACAACTCTCACAGCAATCCATTACTACTGGAAAAAGCACAAGTTTGACTATATGGACCTTTTTCAGCAGCGATCTCTCTGCTCTTTAATGTGCTGTCTAGATTTGACATAGCTTTCCTCCCAAGGAAATAGATTCTTTTAATTTCATGGCTGCAATCACCATCCACAGGATGGTCAAACAAGAGGAGAAATGCAAAGCTTCATACAATGCTGATTGTTATAAAATGAGGTTAACAGCTTTGACAGTCTGACAGTTTCTCAAAATGTTAAACAAGATGTAAATGAAAGGAAAGGTGAACAATCTTTGCAGAGTTTGAGGAGATGGAAGATGAAAGGGTGCATGTGTTTAGTGGGACAAAAGAAAGAAAGGGATCTAAATCTGCATTTTTTAATAATGGGAAGTCAATAGATGATATCTAAAACAAAACCTCCCCTCAAATCAGGAAACAGCAATACAAATACATTGTTAGATATAAGGTGGTGAGGACCAAATGACATCTAGAAAAGATAAATGTAGTTGTTTCTGGGAAGGGGAAAATGGAGGAGGTAACAGGGGCTGTTTTTGTTTGTTTGTTTGTTTTTTTCCTTAGCAAACCTTCTATCACGAGTGGTCTTTAAACTGTTGTTTTTGTTCAGTTCTAAGTCGTATCCAACTCTGCAACCCCATGAAAGGCAGTACTCCAGGCTTCCCTCTCCTTCATTAGTTGCTTCAGTCGTGTCCAACTCCGTGCGACCCCAGAGACGGCAGCCCACTAGGCTCCCCCGTCCCTGGGATTCTCCAGGCAAGAACACTGGAGAGGGTTGCCATTTCCTTCTCCAATGCAAGAAAGTGAAAAGCGAAAGTGAAGTCGCTCAGTCATGTCTGACTCTTAGCGACCCCATGGACTGCAGCCCACCAGGCTCCTTTCATCCATGGGATTTTCCAGGCAAGAGTACTGGAGTGGGGTGCCACTGTTCAAACTCATGCTCACTGAGTCAGTGATGCCATCCAGCCATCTCATCCTCTGTCACCCCCTTCTTCTGTTACCCTCAAACTTTCCTGGAATCAGGGGCTTTTCCAGTGAGTTGGTTCTTTGCATTAGGTGGCCAGAGTATTGGAGCTTTAGCTTCAGTATCAGTTCTTCCAATGAATATTCAGGATTGATTTCCTTTAGAATTGACTGGTTTGATCTCCTTGCTGTCCAAAGAACTCTCAAGAGGCTTCTCCAGCACCACAGGTCAAAAGAATGATTTCTTCAATGCTCAGCCTTCTTTATGGTCTAACTCTAGCATCCATACATGACTACTTGAGAAACCATAGCTTTGACTATATGCATCTTTGTGGTAAAATTATGTTTCTGCTTTTTAATATACTGTCTAGGTTTGGCATAGCTTTTCTTTCATGGAGCAAGTGTCTTTATTTCGGGGCTGCAGTCACCATCAGTATTGATTTTGGATCCCAAGAAAATGAAATCTGACACTGTTTTCACTTATTCCCCCACTAGTTCCCATGAAATGATAGGATCAGATGCCATGATCTTCATTTTTTGAATGTTGAATTTTAAGCCAGCTTTTTCACTCTCTTTCACTTTCATCAAGAAGCTCTTTAGTTCCTCTTCACTTTCTGCCATTAAAGTGGTATCATCTGCATATCCCAAGTTGTTGATATTTCTCCCAGCAATCTTGATTCCAACTTGTGAGTCATCCAGCCCAACTTTCATATAATGTGCTCTGAATATACATTAAATAAGCAGAGTGACAATATACAGCCTTGGTATATTCCTTTCAAACTTTGAATCAGTCTATTGTTCCATGAGTATATGTGTGGAATCTTGAAAAAATTAAAAGTTAAAACAATTTTTTTTTTTAAATTTTAATGATTAACAGTATTGCCACATGACCCATCTGTTCCATTCCCAGGTATCTACTTAGGAGAAATAAAAACATATCCTCACATAAAAATTTTATAGACTAACAGTTACATCAGCATTTTTCTTAATATTAAAAAAAAAAGTCCAAAGAACTCAAATGTTCATCAATTATTGAAAGGAGAAACAACCAATGGGATAATACTGGGGAGTGAAAAGCAATGATATATGATACATGCAATAACATCATTGTATCCAAAATCTCATAACCAGAGCCAAACAGGCTCTAATCTCTTTCTAACAAGGTAAGTCATTTTCTAGAGACAGTAGAACAAAAACTTAAGTCATGCAGCTGAAGCATGAGCGAGGAGAAAATTTTCCTCGAATGACATCTGGAACCAAAGTCCCACCCCCAACCCCACGCAAACCTCCCACCCGACTCCAATTCCCCAGTCCCACTCCCCCAACCCCCGGCAGCCCCCTGCAGAACCAAAGAATTAGGATTGGGCCATGACCAGAACATAAAAGACAGAAGCCTTCTGGAAGCCACAAATCCATTACCAGGGAAGACCCAACAGTGAATCCCATCCCACGTTGTTGCTGGTGTCATTTAATTGCGAAGTGTAAGTGAAAGTGAAAGTCGCTCAGTCATGTCCGATTCTTTGCGACCCCATGGGTCCATGGAATTACAGTCCATGGAATTCTCTAGGCCAGAATACTGGAGTGTGTAGCCTTTCCCTTCCTCAGGGGATCTTCCCAACTCAGGGATCAAACCCAGGTCTTTCTCATTGCAGGAGGGTTCTTTACCAGCTGACACAAGGAAAGCCCATTTAGTTGCCAAGTCTTGTCCAACTCTTTGCAAGAGAGTAGCGGAGAAGACAATGGCACCCCACTCCAGCACTCTTGCCTGGAAAATCCCATGGACAGAGGAGCCTGGTGGGCCACAGTCCATGGGATCACTTAGAGTCGGACACGACTGAGCGACTTCACTTTCACTTTTCACTTTCATGCATTGGAGAAGGAAATGGAAACCCACTCCAGCGTTCTTGCCTGGAGAATCCCAGGGACGGGGGAGCCTAGTGGGCTGCCGTCTATGGGGTCTCACAGAATCGGACAGGATTGAAGCAACTTAGCAGCAGCAGCAACAGCAGCCCATAGACTGAAGCCTGCCAGGTTCCTCTATTCATGGGATTTTCAAAACAGGAATACTGGAGTGGATTGCCATTCCCTTCTCCAGGGGATCTTCCTGGCCCATGGGTTGAACCTGTGTCTCCTCCATTGGTAGGCAAGTTCTTTAGCACTGAGCCACTAGAAAAGCTGCCCATTTCCCATGTTTCAGGATAAATAGAGAAGTTACAAGGCCTCTAATGGAAGCTGGCTGCACTAGGGACTCTGCATACTAACCATTTTCTACTGAGTCATGGAAATTTGACCAACACCAGGATAGAAAGACAGGACTGAGTTTTGCCTCCCTCCTGTTTCCCTTATGACTGACTTTGCAATAAAGCTTTTTTCTTTTCTCAATAATCAATCCCATTGTATTGAATTCTATGTATACCATAACAGGCAGGGAAAATTTTGCTTGGTATTTGACCTTGAAAAGATTATGCCAAATAAAAAACAATCACAAAATAACACATATTGCATGATAACATTTTTATAAAATATCCAGAAGATGCTACTCTATAGGGACTGCCAGTTAGGAACATGATTTCTTTTTGGAAGAATGCGAATGATTTAAAACTATATAATAATAATAATTGCACAACTGTGAATATACTAAAAACCATTAAATTTTATGTTTTAAGTGTCTGAATTCTATAGTAACTGAATGATATCTTAATAGAGGGATAAAAAGAAAAAGTTCAGTTCAGTTCAATTCAGTTGCTCAGTCGTGTCTGACTCCTTGCGATGCCATGAACTGCAGCACGCCAGGCCTCCCTGTCCATCACCAACTCCCGGGGTCCACTCAAACCCATGTCCATTGAGTTGGTGATGCCATCCAACCATCTCATTCTCTGTCATCCCCTTCTCCTCCTGCCCACAATCTTTCCCAGCATCAGGGTCTTTTCAAATTAGTCAGCTCTTCACATCAGGTGGCCAAAGTACCGGAGCTTCAGCTTCAGCATCAGTCCTTCCAATGAACACCCAGGACTGATCTCCTTTAGGATGGACTGGTTGGATCTTCTTGCAGTCCAAGGGATTCTCAAGAGTCTTCTCCAACACCACAGTTCAAAAGCATTAATTCTTTTGTGCTCAGCTTTCTTTATAGTCAGGCTCTCACATCCATACATGACTACTGGAAAAACCATAGCCTTGACTAGACGGACCTTTGTTAACAAAGTAATGTCTCTGCTTTTTAATATGCTGTCTAGGTTGGTCATAACTTCCCTTCCTAGGAGTAAGCGTCTTTTAACTTCATGGCTGCAATCACCATCTGCAGTCATTTTGGAGCCCAGAAAAATAAAGTCAGCCACTGTTTCCTCATCTATTTGCCATAAAGTGATGGGACCAGATGCCTTGATCTTAGTTTTCTGAATGTTGAGCTTTAAGTAACCTTTTTCACCCTCCTCTTTCACTTTCATCAAGAGGCTTTTTACTTCCTCTTTACTTTCTGCCTAAGGATGGTGTCATCTGCATAACTGAGGTTATTGATATTTCTCCCCGCAAACTTGATTCCAGCTTGTGCTTCCTCCAGCCCAGCATTTCTCATGATGTATTCTGCATATAAGTTAAATAAGCAGGGTGACAATACACAGCCTTGACATATTCCATTTCCTATTTGCAACCAGTCTGTTGTTCCATGTCCAGTTCTAACTGTTGCTTCATGACCTGCATATAGATTTCTCAAGAGGCAGGTCAAGTGGTCTGGTATTCTTATCTCTTTCAGAATTTTCCACAGTTTATTGTGATCCACACAGTCAAAGGGTTTGGCATAGTCAATAAAGCAGAAATAGATGTTTTGCTGGAACTCTCTTGCTTTTTCAATGACCCAGTAGATGTTGGGAATTTGATCTCTGGTTCCTCTGCCTTTTCTAAAACCAGTTTGAACATTTGGAAGTTCACGGTTCATGTATTGCTGAAGCCTGGCCTGGAGAATTTTAAGCATCTCTTTACTAGCATGTGAGATCAAATTGCCAACATCCACTGCATCATGGAAAAAGCAAGAGAGTTCCAGAAAAACATCTATTTCTGCTTTATTGACTATGTCAAAGCCTTTGACTTGTGTGGATCAAAATAAACTGTGGAAAATTCCGAGAGAGATGGGAATACTAGACCACCTGACCTGCCTCTTGAGAAATCTGTATGCAGGTCAGGAAGCAACAGTTAGAACTGGACATGGAACAACTAACTGGTTCCAAATAGGAAAAGGAGTACATCAAGGCTGTATATTGTCACCCTGCTTATTTAACTTATATGCAGAGTACATCATGAGAAATGCTGGGCTGGAAGAAGCACAAGCTGGAATCAAGGTTGCTGAGAGAAATATCAACAACCTCAAAAATGCAGATGACATCCCCCCTTATGGCAGAAAGTGAAGAAGAACTAAAGAGCCTCTTGATGAAAGTGAAAGAGGAGAGTGCAAAAGTTGGCTTAAGGATCAACATTCAAAAAACTAAGAACATGGCATAACTTCATGGCAAATAGATGGGGAAACAGTGGAAACAGTGGCAGACTTTAATTTTTGGGGATCCAAAATCACTGCAGATAGTGACTGCAGCCATGAAATTACAAGACACTTACTCTTTGGAAGGAAAGTTATGACTAATTTAGACAGCATATTAAAAATTACATTACTTTACTAACAAATGTCCATCTAGTCAAGGCTATGGTTTTTCCAATAGTCATGTATGGATGTGAGAGTTGGACTAAAGAAAGCTGAACCCCAAAGAATTGATGCTTTTGATCTGTGGTGTTGGACAGGACTCTTGAGAGTGCCTTGGACTACAAGGAGATCCAACCAGTGCATCCTAAAGAAGAGCTGTCCTGAATGCTTGTTGGTGGGACTTATGTTGAATCTGAAATTCCAATAACTTGGCCACCTAAAGCAAAGAGCTGACTCGTTTGAAAAGACCATGATGCTGGGAAAGATAGAGAGCAAGAGCAGAAAGGAATGACAGAGGATGAGATGGCTGGATGGTATCACCCACTCAATGGACATGAGTTTGGATAAACTCCAGGAATTGGTGATGGACAGGGAAGCCTGGTGTTTTGTGGTCCATGGGGTCATAAAGCGTTGCACACGACTGAAAGACTGAACTGAACTGAATTGATAGAAGCCAAAGAGAGAATGTCTGCCTAATGATGATGATTGTGTCATGTGTGCTAATAAACTGGTGGATAAAGCAAGTCACAGGAGTGAGGTCAAAGTCAAGAGCTGGGATGTAAATCCAGTCTCAAGTGTTGTGTACAGGATATTGAAATAAAGAGTGATTTAGGGCAGTGCTATCAATACTATTTACTATAATTAATCTCTTTCTCTCTCTTTCTGACATATACATGCACATGCAGACACTGACACACACACATGTGTAGTTTAAAAAAGTAACATATATAACAAGCTTCAAAGAAGTAATAGTATTGAAATGATTTAAAGTGAGTTTGGGGCTTTTAGCCATGTGACCTCATATATTCTTCAGTCACGGTGATGAACAAAGGACTTAATTTACATAGCTATCAGCAGAAACAAACAAAAATGACATTCAGTTGCTTTAAAATACTACACATCTGGATTTTTTTTCTTTTTTGTATTGATTAGTTACTTACTAATTATCAGAGAGACACAATTTTCTCCTCTTCATTTTTTGAGAAGCTTTGAGAATTTCTAATCTCAGTTGTGTTTGCTTTTCCTTTTCTCAGCTGCAATATATATCCCCATTATGCCATCCAGAAAATTTTATGAGTTATATTTGACAAAAGGTTTACTCTTAAAAATCTGTCAAAGAATTAAATTGTTAGGCCTACATAAATGCCAATTCCATGCATATATGTAAATGCGTGTATGTTGGTTGCTCAGTCTTGTCCAACTCTGCAAACTTGTGAACTGTAGCCTGCCACGCTCCTTTGTCCACGGAATTCTCCAGCCAAGGATATTTGATTGGGTGGTCATTCCCTTCTCAAGGGAATCTTCCTGACCCAGGGATCAAACCTGTGTCTCCTGCATTGCAGGCAGATTTTTTACCATCTGTGACATCAGGGAAGCCTCATATATAAATGTAATACCTAGAAAAACTTCACAATAATTCTAAATGTTAACATATAATTGTATTTAGTTTTAACTGTTTTGCAGTTAAATAGCCACCTGAAATATTACAGGTATCTTATGAATCAAATTTAATTAATTATTGGCTTGTTTATACTTAACACTTATTAATCTACCAGTTTATTACAGCAGATTATATAAAGAAGATTATTACCTGCTGGGTATAATCTATAAATTATGTTCCCAAAACCTTAGCAACTACTGCTAGATATTTTTCTTTATTATCACTAACAAAATCAGATTTTGTTATATATTATATTGAAGTAAGGTACTAGTTCACATTCTATAACCAAAATCTCTGTCACAGAAATAGTTTGTTATGCCATTTTTCTCTATTGTCCAAAGAGGTCTTGTCATTCTAATGCTAACAGTGTAAATGCCACCTGCAAAACAAAATCACAGTTGCACCACATGACTTGTTAGGGGTCCTGTTCTTTGACCTCTGGTCATTTGGATGCCTCTTAGTTCTCAAATGTTCTTGTTTATTGCTGTTCAGTTGCTAAATTATCTCCAGACCCTGTGGACTGCAGCTTGCCAGACTTCTCTGTCCTTTACCATCTCCTGCAGGAGTTTGCTCAGATTCAGGTCTATTGAGTCAGTAATGCCATCCAACCATCTCATCCTTTGCCATCCCCTTCTCCTCCTGCCCTCAATCTTTCCTAACATCAGGGTCTTTTCCAATGAGTCAGCTCTTTGCATCAGGTGGCCAGATTATTAGAGCTTCAACTTCTACATCAGTCTTTCCAGTGAATAATTAGGGACTATTTCCTTTAGGATTGACTGGTTCGATGTCCTTGCAATCCAAGGGACTCTCAAGAGTCTTCTCCAGCACCACAATTATTTATTGTCTATTGGAAAAAGTTTTTTCTTTGTTTTTTAAGCCTCCAGACAAAATGACATATATATGTGACATGACATGACATAGAAAATAATGCTCATGAGTTTCACAGATGATTCATGATATGTAAACACAGAAACAACTGTCAGCTATAGACACTGTATTAATCTTTCTCTTTTGCTTGTGTTTTCCAACATTGATATCATATAGATTTTATCTACAAGGGAAAGTCACTACATATCATGGGCAAACAGACATAACAGATATAAATACTTCTGAAGCAAATGTATTTTGTTTGTGTTTATGTACATTTGTAAATAAATCACACTGATGTGTGTAAATTATGAAATGTAGGGTTTTTCTTTGTTTATGCTGCCTGTCTTGCAGGGATCTTAAGTTCCCCTACTAGGGTTTGAAACTGGGCCCCCATGAGTGTATGTGAGGAGTCCTAACTACAGGTCCACCAGGGAATTCCCTGAAAGGTAGGATTTTTTAAGTCCATAAGATACATTATGTTGAATATGTCTAGAATTATCACAACCCTCGTCATAGTAAAAAGTCTGGTTGTTACCATTCCAATTCAAATATGATTTGCTCATCTTTAATGCTCTGATACTAGGTCTCAGTTCATCTAATCTCTTCTTCATGATCTCTTAGTCATTTGTTTATTTCTATGTTTCAGTCTCTCTAATTATATTACTCTGTCCTAGAGAGCATGAAAGTCAGCCTACATATTCATAATCATCCAGTATATAGTACAGTTCCTTTTAGAAAATACTAGTAACGTAATAGCATAATTAATTTATTAGCACACAAAATTAAAGATAATAAATTGGAATAGTTTCTTAATAATGACAAATTTTACATATGAATGGAAACAGACTTTTTTAATGCCATCAATTATGTTTCTCTAAATAGTAAATACTACCTTTCATAGGACATTGAAGCAATATTTAATAACATTGATTCTTCTCATCAATTGAACATCTACAGTGTGTTGTCAATATAATATTAATAAGACAGCACATTAATACTTTATCTAGGAGGCATCAATAGCCCTATTTTACACACGAGTAGTGTAGTCTCAAAAATTTATAGCAGTCAACTGCGAGCACAAATTGTCAAGTGAAAATGCTGAAGTTTGCTAGCAGACCTGTCAGAAGCTAAGGCCCTGGGTTTTCACTGACAAAGCAATGTTGCCTTTTAGAATATGTATATCTTCACTGACATATACTTGTCAACTTACTACAGTGAAAACTCATTCTTTATTGCAACATACAAATCTTTTTTATGTTTACCTGAGCTGGTCTTCTCTTTCACTGTTTATCTTCAATACTGCTTATACAACTATATAAAAATACAGGTTAAAACACTTTGGGCATTAAGTTACATAGTTTCCTTTGCAAATTGTAAACAAACAGCAACTACACAAAAGAACACAAAACGCAACTGGAAAGAAAAGAATGCCATTCCTGACTTAATTTCCATCTACCATGAATCACCAACACATTTAGGAATGTCTTAAAACTTCCTTAATTGTGTTTTTGAAAACAGAAGAAAGCTATTTTTAAATTTAAACTATTCTGGAAAATGAGGTTGTATTATCTTTAAACTCAGACAGCCTTCTTCTTTGTCACACAGAGTGAGAAAGCTCAAGAAAAAGAGACGTAAATTTGAATTAATATAATTGGAAGTATATAGACATCACGTTTTAAAGGACACCTCAGCTAACAATAAAGTTCCATTATTAAATTAGGCAATGAGGTTTCCATTAAACTTCCATCAAAGATATTATACTTTACAACCCTGCAATAATCTCACTTATTCTAAGGGGACCACCTTTGTCCTGTCAATCTTCACTAGCTGTTCATTCAGGCTTGCTCTTTTGAAAGTTCTTTGATCTTTCCTGAAATTATGTCTACAATTACACTTTCTTCTTCTGATTTACCAGTTACAGCTATCTTTCCTTCCAGTCCTGAGCTCAGTTGGCAGATGATCTCACAGTGTTAACTTGAATTAAGGTAACAGTAAACAAAAATTAATTCAGAAGATGTTTTCCCCCTTTTTTTTTTGGAAATATATTAGTATATCTTTATTTTGAGAGAATTTTAAGAAGACTGTGAAGTTTGAGTGTTCTAGTTCTTTCTGCAGGTATATCCATACTCACATACTCAAATTAAGATGGCAAACATGGTGAAGGATGAGTAATAATCTGCTTTCTATTTAGATTCTGTTATTTAATACTATATAGATGCCAAAGGTTGTGTGTGATAATTCCTAAAGACAGATTGATAAAGAGAAGAGAGATGAGTAATGCCATGTAGATTAAAGGGAAATAACTAAATGTGACTGCATAACATGTCAATTGTAGTTTAAAGCTTATTCTTGTTTAGGAAAAGTGCTGATCAAGTGTTTACAAAGCAGCTCACCTTATATTGTTATTATAATTTAATAAAGGTATTGCAAAGTCTTTACAGTCTATTTTCATTCCTCAACTCTGTGTAAAACCCTTCGGAGAGAGATGATTTTTTTTATCATCAACATATTTGAGAAATTATTTGATCATAAACTATTAAATATAAATATGTAATTAATTGATTTAAGTATTCTTCCTGTTTGCAATTTTTTTTTTTTACCAGTGTAGGAATAATGCATAACAATAGGATATTATAAAAGAATTCTTTCGGGGAAAACAAATCAACCACATTATTGAATTAAAATCTTTGAGGCACTTTTCAACCTGAATGTGTACATCTGTGAATTGCATAGTGAAAAGTTATCATTTCATTTTGATAGCAAACACATTTAAAAATAAGACTCTATAAGGAAATTAATGATGCATATTTGACATATAAGACAAATGTAGGAAGGAGAATGAAATCAAGAACTATTATCAAAAATAATTCAGTGATCAGATATGAAATAAGAAAGTTGAAAAGAATGATAAATTATGAAAATTACTCAAAATTTCAGGGTATTTGCTCAAATAATTTTAGTGATTTTTTTTTTTCTGAGCCCATTTTCTGATCATTCTGGCCTCATATTTTAGTGAGAAAGGTCAAAATCAAAAGTAAAATTAGAATTCTCAGCTGAAAAATTTATGTATCATCACAAAATGGTGTTTTGAGGTCTGATGAGCAGTCACATAAGAGAAATCACTAGACTTCCATCTTGTTTCAAACTTCCAGAGCAATTATATGTAGACAACACCCAATGGTGATAACACAAGAAAACCCAGGGGAGGGAAACCCAGTTACCTAAGATCTCTGGAGACAAAAGTTTTTTCCATGTTTCAGAACAGTGAAAAACACTGTAAAGGAGACAGATAACAACAGGAGTTTGTAAAATGTAAAATGCTGTAAAATTTAAAATTATCCTCTCCTTACTTATGAGAAGCAGTTTTTTCTTTTTTTTTTTTTTGATATATAAAAGGTTTAGTGTCTATAAAATAGCACATACTTTTAATTAAAATATTTAAAAGCTAAAATTTACTTAAAATAGTTTATCAAATTTTAAAATCAGAATTTTATATAAGAAAATACATGTAGAAAATTTCAAGCTATTAGAAAAACACATACTAAAATAGGCACCGTTCCAATATCTTCTAGTAGTACAGAGATTATTGTACTAAATATAGTTGAGGATATTGTGAAATTAAGTTTATACCCTATCGGTAAATTAGTTATTTTAAATTGGACAACTCTTTTGAAGATGAACATGATGAATCATTTCAGCAGCTAAAGTTTTTTTTTTGAATTTTTGACCTCTTAGTTTTTTTCTAAGAAACCTGCATTTATAAAAAGAGAGATGATGCAATCTTAATGTGACTTCTGATAGTAAGAAGATAGAGATCTCCTTAGTGTCTCAAACTGTTAAATTCAATCAATATGTTATGTTAGACTACAACTCAAATCATGCATTTTGGTATTAAAGACTTCAAGCAGCATGAAAAACAACTTTTTTTGTGTGTTGAAGATACAAAATTCTATGTTTGCAAAATTTAAAATACAGTATTCTTGGCAAGATTTTCCCCACCATTCTATTTAAAACTCGAAGTACCCACCCCAACACCACAAACATATATATCTGCACACACACATACCCACACACACACATAGACTTTCTTATCTGCTTTATCCTTTCCATAGTATTTACCACTATGAATGATGTTGGATATCGTATGTGTGAGTTTTGTGCATCGTGGGCTTTCCTGTCTGCCATTAGGGCCATAGCTTTCATTTCCCACTGGACCTCTAGTCCCTACAATAATGCCCAGCTCAAAACTGTTGTTCAATAAGTATAGCTGATTTTGTAGACAAAGAAATAAAGAAAATGCATGCAAGAATATTTCTTATAGGCTTAAGAGTAAGTCTACAATTACAACCGAGTCTAAAGTAATTTTGCAAACAGAAGTCATTTAAAAAAGAACCTTAAAAGTATGCATGTATCTTGCCATTGTGTAAAATCCTCAAAGGTTTTATATTAATTTATTTATATATAGCCAAAATAATTTGAAATGTACTTTTTTTTCTTAATTAGCTAGGTTTTTCTTAGAAATTGGTATGATTAATTGTTAATTCAGAAACCTGAGTGGTAATTGTATATTTGCTAGATCCTATTATTTAATCTAATAATAAAGAATAAACTTTAATTAATTTTAGTGATTTTGCTTGAAACTCAACATTGAAAAACAAAGATCATTGCATCCGGTCCCATCACTTCATGACAAGTAGGAGGGGAAAAATTGGAAGTAGTGACATATTTTATTTTCTTGGACTCCCAAATCACTGCAGTTAGTGACTGTAGCCATGAAATTTTAAAAAATGCTTGCTTCTTGGAAGGAATGCCCTGATAAACTTAGACTCAGCATTAAAAAGTAGAGACACCACTTTGCCAACAAAGGTACATCTAGGCATAGCTATGGTTTTTCCAGTAGACATTCATGGATGTGAGAGTTGGACCGTAAAGGAGGCTGAGTGCCCAAGAATTGATCCTTCTGAACAGTGGTGTTGGAGAAGGCTCTTGAGAATCCCTTGGACTCCAATGAAATCAAACTAGTCAATCCTAAAGGAACTCAACCCTGAATATTCATTGGAATGAGTGATGCTGAAGCTGAAGCTCCAATATTTTGGTCATCTGATGTGAAGAGCTGACTGACTGGAAAAGTTTGGGAAAGACATGATGCTGGGAAAGATTGAAGGCAAAGGAGAAGGTTGCAGCAGGAGACGGTTACATAGTATCACCAGCTCAATATATATGAATTTGAGCAAACTCTGGGAGATAGTGGAGGACAGAGGAGCCTGGCACTCTATAGACCATGAGGTCTCAAAGAGTTAGACATGACTTAACAACCAAACAAGAACAACAATTTTACTAAATAATTAGAATTCAGTTATTATTAATTCTAACAGTATACTTAAAAACATCAAAACATTCATGTCGTTGCTTAGATAACATATAAGCTCCTACTGTATATATATTCTATTTTCTTTCACTGTGTTACTTATTTTGATTTGGAGCAACATGGCAGCATTCTGTTTTATTACAAGGCAGTATAACAGCAAGTGAAATTATAAAATGTTTGTCATACAAATGCATTCTTTTTTAAAGATTTTTTTTTAATGTGGAACATTTAAAAAATATATATCGAATTTGTTACAGTACTGCTTCTATTGTTTATGTTCTGGAGTCATGTGGTATCTTAGCTCCCTGACCAGGGATCTAACCTGCATCTCCTGCATTGGAAGACAAAGTCTAAACTATTGGATTACCAGGGAAGTGCCACACTGTACTGTTAGGAATAATTGCTTTGGGGCAATTTATTTAATCATATTATGCCTTATGGGGAAAAAGTACTGACTTTATAAAAGTGAAAATATAGTAATTTCTCAATCAGTTCAGTTCAGTCGCCCAGTCGTGTCCGACTCTTTGCGACCCCATGATTCGCAGCACTCCAGGCCTCCCTGTTCATCACCAACTCCCGGAGTTCACTCAAACTCATGTCCATCGAGTCAGTGATGCCATCCAGCCATCTCATCCTCTGTCGTCCCCTCCTCCTCCTGCCCCCAATCCCTCCCAGCATCAGAGTCTTTTCCAATGAGTCAACTTTTCACAAGTGGTGGCCAAATTATTGGAGTTTCAACTTTAGCATCATTCCTTCCAATGAACACCCAGGACTGATCTCCTTTAGAATTGACTGGTTGGATCTCCTTGCAGTCCAAGGGACTCTCAAGAGTCTTCTCCTACACCACAGTTCAAAAGCACCTATTCTTTGGCATTCATCTCTATTCACAGTCCAGTTCTCACATCCATACACAACTACTGGAAAAACCATAGCCTTGACTAGATGGACCTTTGTTGGCAAAGTAATGTCTCTGCTTTTCAATATGCTATCTAGGTTGGTCATAACTTTCCTTTCCAAGGTCTTTTAATTTCATGGCTGCAATCACCATCTGCAGTGATTTTGGAGCCCCCCAAAATAAAGTCTGACATTGTTTCCACTGTTTCCCCACCTATTTCCCGTGAAGTGACGGGACCGGATGCCATGCTCTTCGTTTTCTGAATGTTGAGCTTTAAGCCAACTTTTTCACTCTCCTCTTTCACTTTTATCAAGAGTCTTTTTAGTTCCTCTTCACTTTCTGCCATAAGGGTGGTGTCATCTGCATATGTGAGGTTATTGATATTTCTCCTGGCAATCTTGATTCCAGCTTGTGCTTCTTCCAGCCCAGCGTTTCTCATGATGTACTCTGGATATAAGTTAAATAAGCAGGGTGACCATATACAGCCTTGACATACTCTGTTTCCTATTTGGAACCAGTCTGTTGTTCCATGTCCAGTTCTAACTGTTGCTTCCTGACCTGCATACAGATTTCTCAAGAGGTGGGTCAGGTGGTCTGGTATTCCCATCTCTTGCAGAATTTTCCACAGTTTATTGTGATCCACACAGTCAAAGTCTTTGGCATAGTCAATAAAGCAGAAATAGATGTTCTTCTGGAACTCTCTTGCTTTTTCCATGATCCAGCAGATGTTGGCAATTTGATCTCTGGTTCCTCTGCCTTTTTTTAAATTTCTCAGTAAACATTGACTATTTTTACTCTGATTGAAAAATATTGTCTTTGTGCATGATAGATTTTGAAAAAAATACATAGTATGTGTATACCATTTAGCCATTGATCTTTGGTGCAAATGCACTATGTTTTCCCTTTTCCCAACTTAGGTATACTTGCTGCCCATTTATTCGTTTTAACTTTCCACCAGTTTGACAAGTTTCCTTTCAGCAGGTTTTTTTTTTTTTTTTTTTTTTTAATTCTCAGGAGATTTGTTGTTTCTCTTAAGAATTTAACCATCCTTAACTCTATGAAGGGAAGATTGTTTTCATTTTTTCTTGTCCTCAAAATTTATTCAGGAGTCTGTGGAAGGAGTGAGCAGATTACAAATTAAATTGTGGCGTTTGAATGAAAATACTTCCAGTGTACTAGCTGGCAAGTGACTCATTCAACATATTATAAAGCAGAAAAATTCTTATCTAAACACGAAATGTTTAACACTGCTGCTGCTGCTGCTGCTAAGTCGCTTCAGTCATGTCCGACTCTGTGCGACCCCATAGACGGCAGCCCACCAGGCTCCCCCGTCCCTGGGATTCTCCAGGCAAGAACACTGGAATGGGTTGCCATTTCCTTCTCCAACGCAGGAAAGTGAAAAGTGTAAGTGAAGTTGCTCAGTTGTGTCTGACTCTTAGTGACCCCATGGACTGTAGCCCACCAGGCTCTTCCATTCATGGGATTTTCCAGGCAAGAGCACTGGAGTGGGTTGCCATTGCCTTCTCCATGTTTAACACAAGGTAATATATATTCCTACAAAGTATTATATCCAAAAGAACAAGAAAATTGTCAAATAAATTGGTATAGATAACCTTTGAGTTGATGCCTTAGAAAATAAGTGTCATATTAAAAAGGACTTTTAATTTACCCACTTCCCAAAGTGCAAAATATATTGAGATATGTTGGTAAGATTGATTTGCTTTCTTATTATATAAACAGATGTTTGCAATATACAATAAACCCTTGTTCTTTAATCTTGATATTTAAGACTTTCTAAATATCAAGTAATTGTTTAGTAACTCTACTAACTGTAGCATTTATCTCTATTTGTATTATTAAAGAAGATTTAACTTTTGAGTTAGGAAAAATATAACCAGGAGCAATATTTATAAATTGTTAAAATTATTTTATTTTTAAGTTTAACAAAATATGTCTTCATTAAAACATAAGCCAGTGATGATGGTATATCAATTTTTAAGAAAACTTAAAAAAATAAAATGTATGCAGTCTTTTAACTATGTTACATTTTAACATCTTTCTCTCTTGAATATAATTCAGTTAAAAGAAAGTAACTATGCCCAAAAAGATATCAAAAATTTTTTCTACTAATTTTATGCTATTCTACAAAACTCCCGTGTCATATTTTTTTATAATACCCTTGTACAGCATCATGAAAATATAACTATATTGTGTTTTCTTTATCATGAAACTTCTGTGGCATGAAACAACTAAACAGTCATAATTTACAGTCCACATGATTTCCTTAATTAAATGTTGAAAGGATTCAAAAGATCTAGATACAGCACTTTTATATAAGTTAGAGAATAAATGAAAGGATCAGCTGTTTTCACATCAGAAATATTTATGTGGTGATTTTTATGTAGGAGTCTAAGCATATCAATTATCTGAAGCTATTCCTAGGTCATAGAGAATCTTATGAAATGAAAATTAAACAAACAAGCAAACAAACAAAAAAGACTACACAAGCATAAATAACCAATTACTGAGGACATTTATGTACATCATTTGGAAAATCATCATTTTAAATAAAACAATCAATGATGCTCTGGTGTGAACAGTGGCTGTTAACTGTGGTACCTTTTGCAGTAAATAAGTGCACAACTGTATTTCTGACCCAGAGTGTCTTCATGGAGATGATTTTATCATTTTAAGCAAAATATACACATAGTTCACCATTGGTTCACATCTTAAACTTTATCAGTAATAACTAGGGGGCAGACAGCTCCAAGTTTTTCTCACAAATTTTTGTGTTGCCACCAATCCTTGATATCCCTTGGCTTATATATACATTACTCCGAGCTCTACCTCTGTTATTTAATGGACTTCTTCCTTGTGTTTTTTGTCTATTTGTTTGTCCTTTCTCTTCTTGTGAAGAAACCAGTCATATTGATTTCAGGATATACCTAATCCTGACCTCCTGCATTGCAGGCAGATTTTTTAATGACTGAGCTAACAGGAAAGCCTCTAGTCCATATAAACTCATCTTAACTTACATCTCACTTACTTTTTCAAAGATCATTTTCAAATAAGTTACATTTAGGACAGAAATGAATGGAAATATACTGTGCTCTTGGATTGAAAGAATCAATATTGTCAAAATGACTATGCTACCCAAGGCAACCTGCAAATTCAATGCAATTCCTATCAAATTGCCAATGGCATCTTTCAGAGAACTAGCCACCCCCCCCCCCCAAAAAAAGCAAGTATATATGGAAACAAAATACTCTAAATAGCCAAAGCTATCTTGAGAAAGATGTTAGAGGAGCCAGAGGAATCAGGCTCCCTGAATACAGACTATACTGCAAAGCTACATAAATTAAAAGAGTATGGTAATGGCACAAAATCAGACATAGACATAAATAAAAGAGGATAGAAAGCCCAGAATTAAATGTACATATATATGGTCAATTCATTAATGATAAAGAAGGCAAAACACTACAATGGAGAAAAGACAGTCCCTTTAATAGGATTGCTGGGAAAACTGGACAGCTACTTGTGAAAGAAAGAAATTATAACATGTTCTAACACCACAACAAAAAATAAACTCAAGATGAATTAAAGATCTAAATGTAAAACTGGATACACTAAAACCTCTTAGAATAAAACATAGGCAGAACCCACTTTGACATAAATAACAGTGATTTTTTTTCAACCTGTCCTTTAGAATAATGGAAATAAAACCAAAAATAAACAAATGGGACCTCATTAAACTCAGAAGCTTTTTCACAGCAAAGGAAAACACAAACAAAATGAAAAGACAACACACAGAATGGGAAAAAAAAAAAATGTTAGCAAGTGATGTGACTGACAAGGGATTAATCTCCAAAATTTACAAAAACTCATGCAGCTCAATATCAAAACAAATAAACAGCTTGATCAAAAAATAGAAGATCTCAAAAGACATTCTTCCAAATAAGACATACAAGCCAAAAGGCACATGAAAAAAATGCTCAACATCACCAGTTAGAGAAGCGCAAATCAAAACTATAATGAGGTATCACCTCACACATCTCAGAACGGCCCTCATCAAAATGTTTACAAATAATAAATGCTGGAGAGGTTGTGGAGAAGAAGGAACTCTCCCACACTGTCAGTGAAAGTGTAAATTGGTACAGCCACTATGGAAAACAGTATGGAACTTCCTTCAAAAATTAAAAATAAAATTACCATATGATCCTGCAATCCCACTCCTGGGCATATATAGATGAAACTATAATTTGAAAAGACACATGCACCCCAATGATCATCTCACCACTATTTTCAATAGCCAAGACATGGAATCAACCTAAATGTTGATTGGACAGACAAATGGATACATGAGATGTGTTATATATATACAATGGAATACTACTCGGTCATAAAAAAGAGTGAAATAATGCTATTTGTACCTAGCATATGGATGGACCTAGAAAATGTCATAATGAGTGAGATAAGCCAAGCAGGGTTGAGTTCATTTAGAACTGACTGGTTTGATCTCCTTGCTGTACAAGGGACTCCCAAGAGTTTTTTTCAGCACCACAATTCAAAAGCATCAGTTCTTTGGTGCTCAGGTTTACCTTGGCATATTTCAAAGAGAAAGGTACTTTTGCCCTTAGATTGATAGTATTTTTAAATTTTTTTTCATTTTTATGTCATTTATTACTCACAGTTTCATTTTCAGTATAGAAAATGCAGTTAATCATTTAGCAAAAAATATTATTTATTTAAGCAATTTTATATCTTTGAAATAGCTATATGCAAACAGACAATTGCAAGCCTCTGTCCAATACTCAGTTTAGCCTTGTAAAGTTAACGTGGTAATTAAAAACTTCATATCCTTCTACTCTTATTTTCTATGCAACACACATTTTTTTTAATTACTATTTTTTATACCTGTTTTAGTTTTTACAATTCAATCTAGAAACATTTTAGTAATTATTCTAATAACTGAGTCATTTCATTATTTTCCAATGCAAGCAAGTTATCCTTTAATTCTGCTTGATGCTTAGATGTTTGCACAACTATATGCATGTGGATTCAACTGCTGTCTTGTGTACCATCCCAGGTGACAGGATTTTTCTGAAGCAGTGTGTCAGGTCAGGAATATATTCACAAGATATACTTAGGCAAGAATATTAGGTATTGAAGTTAAAGGGGTATAAGTGAGTAAATTATTTAGTATGCTAGAAAGTGAAATTGTTATGGGCATAAAGGAGGAAAAAATAATAAAGCACAGAGGATAAGAAGTATTTTGGTAAATATTTGACATCTTTAAATAAAGTAGTTGTTGAGAAGGGAAGATTTGGGCCAAAACTTCAAGAGATAGCCAAGAGATAAAAGTAGATTATAGAAGAAGATTATAGAAGAAGATGGCAGAGTAGTTGGACATGGAGTATCATCTCTCTACACGGATACATCAGGAATACAACTTCAGACACAGATGTGCATGCAGAACACCAGCTGAGAGCACACAAGAGTACCTGACCAGCAGAAAAGAATGTATCAGTTCAGTTCAGTTCAGTCGCTCAGTCGTGTCTGACTCTTTGCGACCCCATGAATTGCAGCACGCCATGCCTCCCTGTCCATCACCAGCTCCCGGACTTCACTTAAATTCAAGCCCATCGAGTCAGTGATGCCATCCAGCCATTTCATCCTCTGTCATCCCCTTCTTCTCCTGCCCCCAATCCCTCCCAGCATCAGAGTCTTTTCCAATGAGTCAACTCTTCTCATGAGGTGGCCGAAGTACTGGAGTTTCAGCTTTAGCATCATTCCTTTCAAGAACACCCAGAGCTGATCTCCTTCAGAATGGACTGGTTGGATCTCCTTGCAATCCAAGGGACTCTCAAGAGTCTTCTCCAACACCACAGTTCAAAAGCATCAATTCTTCGGTGCTCAGCTTACGCATAGATGGCAGCCCACCAGGTGCTCCCGTCCCTGGGATTCTCCAGGCAAGAGCGCTGGAGTGGATTGCCATTACCTTCTCCAATGCATGCAAGTGAAAAGGGAAAGTGAAGTCACTCAGTCATGTCCGATTCTTAGCAACCCCATGGACTGCAGCCTTCCAGGCTCCTCTGTCCATGGGATTTTCCAGGCAAGAGTACTGGAGTAGGTTGCCATTGCCTTCTCCTAGAACCATGAAAAACTCGGTAAGACAAAGGAATTAGGGGGGAAAACAGGAGTGTTAGTAGGACTGGACCTGCCCTTGGTGGGTGGGGGAACTGAAGCAGGGGCCCAGTTCCCACATTGGGGCCACTGTCTGAGTCAGAGGAGAATCATTTAAGACTGAGAGTGAAACAGCTGATCTGTGACAGCCTAAATGGGATGATAATCAGACAGTCCTTACCACAGTTATACGTACACTTGACAGGGACTCACGTCCCCTAGAGGATACAGTGGCGGGGAGCTGGAGTTTAGGGATCATGGAGGGCTGCTGTTGACTCTGGAGAAATGGATCGAGGGGTTGTGAGGGAGGAGATTGTGGTGGGAAATACCTGTGGGGGAAAGTCAGGCACCCATGGAAACAAGGCAATACTGTTAAGTCATGCAAAGGGAGTGGAGCCCTCACCATAGCTCCTCTCTCTCCACATGCCAGCATCGGCAGCTGAACAATAGAGAAGCTGGCCCATCAAACGCCTGACGCACTGAACTACAGAGTAAGACCTCACCCAAAGTGCCCCTTTAAGTACCTGATGCACTTAACTATAGAGTAGGATCTCAGCCAGAAGGACCCCTCTATGTGCTTGATGCACCAAACAACAGAGATGGACCCCATGCAAGGGAGCCCTCTAAGTGCCTGAATGGGCAGAGCAGTGGAGAAAGACTGGCCAAGAGGAATTCTGATCACCAGCTATAAGAGGTTTAGAAAATGATCCTGATAGGGCCATAAGTCTTATGGTGGAGGAATTCTGTGTCCCTGCACACTTGTCACCACCAGGGTCCCCGCAAGCCAAACAACTACACCTCCTTCATGGTCAACCCTCACTGGGGCAGAGCAACCACAGGCAAAAAGTCTTGCACCTATACATGCAGGGTTGCCTCAGTCGTGTACAACTATTTGGGACCCTGTGGACTGTGGCTTGTGTCAGAGGGGTTCTCCAGGCAAGAATACTGACGTGTATTAGCCAATACTGGTTGCCATACCCTCTGGAGCACTGTATTTCCTTTTGCCCTATCCACCAACTCCCCTAAGTAACTGGTGCTACCAGAACCCTGTGACCCAAAGAGCTGCATCACCTCCACACCTGGCCCTCACCATGGCAAACCCAAGTCCTCCAGGGCAGCCTCAGGAGTAAACCCCAGTGGATGACACACATGCAGGGGTGGAAATAAAACCACAATTGAAACCCAGGGGCAGTGTGGTTAAGAAATAAGACCCAAAAGCTTCCCACCAGCTGTACAAACTGCAGATTAAATACACACAATCAACTAGACAGACTCTGTGCCTATGGAATATATAAAAGGACATTGAGGGCTCTCACAAAAGAAAATGCACTAGTTCTGATAGCTGTGAACATTGGAGGCAAGAACACACAAGAGTAGGACTAGATTAGAATCTGAGCTGCCAGATTCAGCAGATCCAGAGACCAGCACAATATGGAGGGCATACTTGAGAGGTGAGGTGGACTGTAACTCCAAGCGAGGGAAAGGACTCTGACAGAATGACTCAAGAAAAGTATTTATTGTTCTTATGCTTTAACTTGTTCTACAGATTCTTTTGGATTTTTCTTCCATCCCCCCACACTTTTTCCCCAGTATGTTGTAGTTTATTTTATTGGCACTATGAAATCTAATTAAGTGTTGAGCTTTTTTGTTTGTTTGTTTTCTCAGTCATGGTTTTTATTGTTGTTATAAACCTCTGCCTCTACGTTGGACCTTTACAGTTCTATGGCATTCCCCCCCCCCCCCCCCGCTTTCTTCTTCCTTTTTTTTTTTTCTTTCTCTTCTTTAATTTTAATTTTCAGGTTTTTTACACTTTTACATTTTTCTACATCTATCCACTTGTTAGCTTTTCCTACTGTTCTTTTTCCCTTACAGTTAATTTTTAATGTATATAAATCTTCTTTATATACCTCTATTTAACTTTGTGTATCTATTCTTTCATTCTTTTCTTTCTTTCCTTTCCTCTCAACTTATTTGTTAGCTTTGTTTTCATTGCTTTATTCACCACTTGGAACCTTGCTTTAGTTCTGTTTTCTAGTTTGTGCTTTAGGTAATTATGTTCTTAACTGGTAGATATAATTTTTTATTTCCTTTGTTTCTGGGTCAACCTACTGTACAGTATTTTTGTTGGACTGCTGTTTTTGCTTATGGGTATATATGCATATGTGTATATTCCATTGTTTTAATTATTATTTGCTTGATTTTGTAACTGCCATTTGTCTGGGGTTCATCTTTGGTTTCTCGTGTGGGGGTATTTGTCTTAATCTCAATTAACGCCATAACAAACCACTTGTGGAATCTTTGTTCCTGACCGGAGACCAAGCCCTGAGCCTTTGATGTGAGAGCACTGACTCAGGGACATTTGACTAGCAGAAAACAAACCCTAGGGAGTATCAGATAGTGAGAACTCACACAAAAGAAACCACTTGAATATAAGACTTGTCATTACACAACCACCAGTAGCACCTGATGCAGGAGGCTTACCTAAACAACAAAAGGAAAAATACAAGCCCAATCATCAGCAGACAGGATTACCACCTCACTCAGCCTTGCCCACCAGAGGTAAAACAAACAAACAAAAACCAGCAAACAACTCAGCACAAATCTCTCCCTAGAAGAATTTCACACAAACCACTGGACCAATTTCAGGAGGGCAGAAACCAAAAGGAAGAAAGAATTCAAACTTGAAGACTGGGAAAAGGAAACCTCAAACAAAATAAGTTCAAAAAATAATAACAATGAAAAGGCAGAGAAATCCTACAAACATGAAGGAACAAACTAGAAACAAAGAAGTCCAAATAAATGAAGAGGAAATAGGCAAACTACCTGAAAAACAATTCAGAATATTGATAGTAAAAATGATTGAAATCCTTGAAAACACAATGGAGAAAATGCAAGAATCAATTAACAAAGACCTAGGAGAATTAAAGAATAAACATACAGAGACAAACAATACAACTACTGAAATTAAAAATACTCTGGAAGAAATCAATAGCAGAATATCTGAAGTAGAAGAATGAATCAGTGAGCAGGAAGATAAAATGGTGGAGATAACTTCTGAAGGGCAGAATAAAGTAAAAAGAATGAAAAGAACTGAAGATAGTCTCAGAGACTTCTGGGACAATATCAAAGGCACCAACATCCAAATTATAGAAGTCCCAGAAGAAGAAGAGAAAAGAAAAAGTATGAGAAAATTTTTGAAGATATTATAGTTGAAAATTTTCCCAAAATATATAGGGAATAGTCAGTCAAGTTTAAGAGAGGCAAAGAGTTCCATTCAGCATAAACTCAAGGAGAAACACGCCAAGGCACATGGTAATTGAAAAAAAAGAAAAGAAATGAAGACTAAACACAAAGAAAAAATATTAAAAGCGAAAGGGAAAAGCAACATGTAACATACAAGGGAAACCCCATACATTTAACAGTTGATCTTTCAGCAGAAACTCTGCAGGCTAGAAGGGAATGGCAGGATATATTTAAAGTACTGAAAGGGAAAAAAAATCTATAACCAAGATTACTGTACCCAGCAGGGATCTCATTTAAAATTGATGGAGAAATAAAAAGCTTTTCAGACAAGCAAAAGTTAAGTGAACTCAGTACCACAAAACTAGCTTTACAACAAATGTTAAAGGGATTTATATAGTCAAGAAATACAACACAGAAAAAAAAAAAAATCTACAAAATCAATCCCAAACAATTAAGAAAATGACATCAGGAACATAATTATCAATAATATCTTTAAATGTAAATGGATTAAATACTCCAACCAAAAGACACAAACTGGCTGAATGGATACAAAAACAAGACACACATATTTGCTGTCTACAAGAAACCCACTTCAGACCTAAAGACACATACAGACTGAAAGTGAGAGGAAGGAAAAAATGTATTCCATTAAAATGTGATGCAAAAGAAAGCGGGGGTAGCAATCTTCATATCAGACAAAATAGACCTTAAAATAAAGAATATTACAAGAGATAAGGAAGGACACTACATAATGATCAAGGGATAAATTCAAGAGGAAGACCTAACGATTGTAAATATCTATGCACCCAATTTAGGAGCACTTCAATATATAAGACAAACACTAACATACATAGAAGGAGAAATTGACAGTAACACAATAATAATAGGAGACTTTAACACCCCACTAACACCAATGGGCTGATCATCAAAACAGAAAATTAATAAGGAAACACAAGTCTTAAATGATACATTAGATGAGATGGATCTCATTGATATCTTCAGGACATTCCATCCAAGTGCAGAAGAATAAACTTTCTTCTCAAGCACACATGGAACATTCTCCAGGATAGACCACATCTTGGGTCACAAATTAAACCTAAGTAAATTTAAAAAGATTCAGATTGTATCATGCATCTTCTCCAACCACAATGCTATGAGGCTAGGTATCAATTAAAAGAAAAAACTGTAAAAAAAAAAAAAAAAAAAAGAAAGAAAGAAAGAAACACATGGACATTAAACAAAATGTTTCTAAATAACCAACAGGTTACTGAGGAAATCAAAGGGAAAATTAAAATAATTCTAGAAGCAAATGACAATGAAAACACTAAAACTCAAAACCTATGGTATGTGGCTAAAGCAGTTCTAAGAGGGAAGGTTATAGAGATATAATCCTACCTCAAGAAACAAGAAAAGTATTGAATAGACAACATACTGTTACACCTAAAGCAACTGGAAAAAGAAGATCAAAAACCCCAAAATTAATAGAAAGAAAGAAATCATAAAGATATGAGCAGAAATAAATGAAAAAGAAATGAAAGAAACAATAGCAAAGATTAACAAAATGAAAAGCTGGTTCTTTGAGAAGATAAAATTGACAAACTTTTGCCAGATTCCTCAAGAAAAAAAGAGAGAAGAATCAAATCAACAAAATCAAAAATGAAAAAGAAGAGGTTACAACAGACACTGCAGAAATACAAAGGAGTATAAGAGACTATTATGGACAACCATATGGAAATAAAATGGATAACCTGGAAGAAATAGTCAAATTCTTAGAAAAGTTCAATCTTCCAAGACTGAACCAGGAAGAAATAGAAATTATGAACAACCCAATTACAAGCACTGAAATTGAAGCTCTGAACAAAAATCTCCCAAGAAACAAAGCCTGGGACCAGATGCCTTCACAGGAGAATTGTATCAAACATTTAGAGAAGAGCTAATGCCTATCCTTCTAAAACTCTTTCAAAAAATTGCAGAGTAAGGAACACTTCCAAACTCATTCTACGAGGCCACCATCACCCTGATACCAAAACAAAACAAAGACAACACACAAAAAAAGTAAATTATAGGACAAAATCAATGATGAGCATATATGCAAAAATCCTTTACAAAATTTTAGCAAACAGAATTCAGTAAGACATCAAAAACCTCATACACCGTGATCAAGTTGGGTTTATTCCAGGGATACAAGGATTCTTCAATATACACAAATCAATCAATGTAACATACCAAATTAACAAATTGAAAGATAAAAACCATATGATAATCTTAATAGATGCAGAAAAAGACTTTGAAAAAATTCAGTACCCATTTATGATTAAAAGTCTCCAAAAAATGGGCATAGAAGGAACCTACCTCAACATAGTAAAGGTCATATTTGATTAGCCTACAGCAAACGTTATTCTCAATGGTGAAAAACTGAAAGCATTCCCCCTAAGATCAGGAATAAGACAAGGGTGTCCACTTTTACCACTATTATTCAACATAATTTTGAATGCCCTAGCTACAGAAATCACAGAAAAAAAGAAATAAAAGCAATCCAGATCAGAAAAGAAGTAAAGCTCTCACTGTTTGTGGATGATATGATACTGTACATAGAAAACCCTAAAGATAGTATCAGAAAATTGCTAGAGCTATTCAGTGAATTTAGCAAAGCTGCAAGATACAAAGTCAATACACAGAAATCACCATTTTGATATATTAACAATTAAAAGGCAGGTGTCTGCAATGGCACGCAGAGTGTGGCTGAGAGGAGCTACCCCATGTCTGAGGTCAGGGGCAGAAGCTGGGAGGACCCCACGCACGAGGGATGGCAGCCGAGAGGAGCTACCCCATGACCGAGGTCAGGGGCAGCAGCCAAAAGGAGTTATCCCAAGTCCGAGATCAGGGGCGGCAGCCGAGAGGAGCTATGCCACGTCCGAGGTCAGGGGCAGCAGCCGAGAGTGCCAAGCTGCGACAGTGTAGGAGCAGCCAACTGGAGCTACCCCTACCCAAAGCCAGCGGCGGCGACCGGGAAGAGTGGCCCCACATCCACGGAGCGGTGGCCGTGCGGGCGCCCAAGGGCCCACAGGAGCTATTCCACGCTTAAGGTCGGGAAGGGTGGTGGTGAGGAGATACCACTTGTCCAAGGTAAGGAGCAGCGGCTGTGCTTTGCTGGAGCAGCTGTGAAGAGATACCCCACATCCAAGGTAAGAGAAACCCAAGTGAGACGGTAGGGGTCGCAAGAGGGGATCAGAGGGCAGACACACTGAAACCATACTCACAGAAAACTAGTCAATCTAATCACAGTAGGACCACAGCCTTGTCTAACTCAAGGAAACTAAGCCATGCCCATGGGGCCACCTAAGACGGGCGGGTCATGGTGGAGAGGTCTGACAGAATGTGGTCCACTGGAGAAGGGAATGGCAAACCAGTTCAGTATTCTTGCCTTGAGAACTCCATGAACAGTGTGAAAAGGCAAAATGATAGGATACTGAAAGAGGAACTCCCCAGGTCAGTAGGTGCCCAATATGCTATTGGAGATCAGTGGAGAAATAACTCCAGAAAGAATGAAGGGATGGAGCCAAAGCAAAAACAATATCCAGCTGTGGATGTGACTGGTGATAGAAGCAAGGTCCGATGCTGGAAAGAACAATATTGTATAGGAACCTGGAATGTCAGGTCCATGAATCAAGGCAAATTGGAAGTGGTCAAACAAGAGATAGCAAGAGTGAACGTCGACATTCTAGAAATCAGCGAACTAAAATGGACTGGAATGGGTGAATTTAACTCAGATGACCATTATATCTACCATTGTGGGCAGGAATCCCTCAGAAGAAATGAAGTAGCCATCATGGTCAACAAAAGAGTCCGAAATGGAGTACTTGAATGCAATCTCAAAAATGACAGAATGATCTCTGTTCATTTCCAAGGCAAACCATTCAATATCACAGTAATCCAGGTCTATGCCCCAAGCAGTAATGCTGAAAAAGCTGAAGTTGAATGGTTTTATGAAGACCTACAAGACCTTTTAGAACTAACACCCAAAAGAGATGTCCGTTTCATTATAGGGGACTGGAATGCAAAAGTAGGAAGTCAAGAAACACCTGGAGTAACAGGCAAATTTGGCCTTGGAATGTGGAATGAAGCAGGGCAAAGACTAATAGAGTTTTGCCAAGAAAATGCACTGGTCATAGCAAACACCCTCTTCCAACAACACAAGAGAAGACTCTACACATGGGCATCACCAGATGGTCAACACTGAAATCAGATTAATTATATTCTTTGCAGCCAAAGATGGAGAAGCTCTATACAGTCAACAAAAACAAGACCAGGTGCTGACTGTAGCTCAGATCATGAACTTCTAATTACCAAATTCAGACTTAAATTAAAGAAAGTAGGGAAAACCACTCGACGATTCAGATATGACCTAAATCTAATCCCTTATGATTATAAGGCAGAAGTGAGAAATAGATTTAAGGGACTAGATCTAAGAGATAGAGTGCCTGATGAACTATGGAATGAGGTTCGTGACATTGTACAGGAGACAGGGATCAAGACCATCCCTATGGAAAAAAATGCAGAAAAAAGCAATATGGCTGTCTGGGGAGGACTTACAAATAGCTGTGAAAAGAAGAGAAGTGAAAAGCAAAGGAGAAAAGGAAAGATATAAGCATCTGAATGCAGAGTTCCAAAGAATAGCATGAGATAAGAAAGCCTTCCTCAGTGATCAATGCAAAGAAATAGAGGCAAACAACAGAATGGGAAAGACTAGAGATCTCTTCAAGAAAATTAGAGATACCAAGGGAATATTTCATGCAAAGATGGGCTCGATAAAGCACAGAAATGGTATGGACGTAACAGAAGCAGTAGATATTAAGAAGAGGTGGCAAGAATACACAGAAGAACTGTACAAAAAAGATCTTCATGACCCAGATAATCACGATGGTATGATCACTCATCTGGAGCCAAACATCCTGGAATGTGAAGTCAAGTGGGCCTCAGAAAGCATCACTATGAACAAAGCTAGTGGAGGTAATGGAATTCCAGTTGAGCTATTTCAAATTCTGAAAGATGATGCTGTGAAAGTGCTGCACTCAATATGCCAGCAAATTTGGAAAACTCAGCAGTAGCCACAGGACTGGAAAAGGTCAGTTTTCATTCCAATCCCAAAGAAAGGCAATGCCAAAGAATGCTCAAACTACCACACCATTGCAGTCATCTCACATACCTGTAAAGTAATGCTCAAAATTCTCCAAGCCAGGCTTCAGCAATATGCGAACCGTGAACTTTCAGATATTCAAGCTGGTTTTAAAAAAAGGCAGAGGAACCAGAGATCAAATTGCCAACATCTGCTGGATCATCAAAAAAGCAAGAGAGTTCCAGAAAAACATTGATTTCTGCTTTATTGACTATGCCAAAGCCTTTGACTGTGTGGATCACAATAAACTGTGAAAAATTCTGAAAGAGATGGGAATATCAGACCACCTGACTTGCCTCTTGAGAAACCTATATGCAGGTCAGGAAGCAACAGTTAGAACTGGACATGGAACAACAGACTGGTTCCAAATAGGAAAAGACGTATGTCAAGGCTGTATATTGTCACTCTGCTTATTTAACTTCTATGCAGAGTACATCATGAGAAACGCTGGACTGGAAGAAGCACAAACTGGAATCAAGATTTCCGGGAGAAATATCAATAACCTTAGATATGCAGATGATACCACCCTTATGGGAGAAAGTAAAGAGGAACTAAAAAGCCTCTCGATGAAAGTGAAAGAGGAGAGTGAAAAATTTGGCTTTAAGCTCAGCATTCAGAAAACGAAGATCATGGCATCTGGTCCCATCACTTCATGGGAAATAGATAGGGAAACAGTGGAAACAGTGTCAGACTTTTTTGGGGTGGGCTCCAAAATCACTGCAGACGGTGACTGCAGCCATGAATTTAAAAGATACTTACTCCTTGGAAGAAAAGTTATGACCAACTTAGATAGAATATTGAAAAACAGAGACATTACTTTGCTAACAAAGGTCCGTCTAGTCAAGGCTATGGTTTTTCCTGTGGTCATGTATGGAAGTGAGAGTTGGACTGTGAAGAAGGCTGAGCGCTGAAGAATTGATGCTTCTGAACTGTGGTTTGGAGAAGACTCTCACGAGTCCCTTGGACTGCAAGGAGATCCAGTCTGTCCATTCTGAAGGAAATCAGCCCTGGAATTTTTTTGAAGGGAATGATGCTGAAGCTGAAACTCCAGTACTTTGGCCACCTCATGTGAAGAGTTGACTCTTGGAAAATACTCTGATGCTGGGAGGGATTGGGGGCAGGAGGAGAAGGGGCCGACAGAGGGTGAGATGCCTGGATGGCGTCACTGACTCGATGGATGTGAGTCTGAGTGAACTCCGGGAGTTGGTGATGGACAGGGAGGCGGGCGTGCTGTAATTCATGGGGTCGCAAAGATTCGGACACGACTGAGCGAATGAACTGAACTGAACAATTAAAAATCAGAAAGAGAAATTAAGGAATCAATCCCATTCACCATTGCATCAAAAATATTTAAATATCTAGGAATAAACTTTTGGAGACAAAAGAACTGTACACAGAAAACTATAAGATACCGATGAAAGAAATCAAAGATGACATAAACAGACGAAGAGATATTCCATGTTCCTGGTAGGAACAATCAACATTGTGAAAATGACTATACTACCAAATGCCATCTACAGATTCAAAGCAATCCTCATCAAATTACCAATGGCATTCTTCACAGAACTAGAGCCCAAAATTTCACAATTCATATGTAAATGTAAAAGATCCTGAGTAGCCAAAGCATGAAATAAGTCAGAAAGAGAAAGATAAATATTATATTCTAACACATATATACAGAATCTATAAATATGTTCTGAAGAAATTTGTTTACAGGGCAGGAATGGAGAAACAGACATAGAGAATAGATTTATAGACATGGGGAGAGGATAGAAAAGGGTGAAATATATGGAAAGAGTAACGTGTAAACATATTACCATATGTAAAATAGATAGCCAATGGGGATTTTCTGTATGGCTCAGGAAACTCCAACAGGGGTTCTGTACCAACCTAGAGGGTTGGGGTGGGGAGGGAGATGGGAAGGACATTCAAAAGGTAGGGGGTTATATGTATACCATGTCTGATGCATGTTGAGGTTTGACAGAAAACAAACAAAAATCTGTAAAGCAATTATCCTTCAATTAATAAATTAAAACATAGTGAAAAAAAGTGGATTACAAGCAGATAAAATTAAGATCTTATTCTCCGAAGCATGCCCAGAATCTTTGAGAAACAACAGATAGACCATTGTGACTGTAGTGGAATAAACTAACGAAAAAGCAGCAGTAAAAACATTCAGAAAATGTGTTGGAGGCCAGATTTTGTGGGGATTTTTGACATTTACAGTCATTTATGGAGGCTTACCGAAGTGGAATGGCATAATATTCCTTTTAAATATTTTTAAAAGAGTGACTCCATCTGCAGTTTTTTTCTGTTTCTATATTTTCTTTTTTTTAAATATAAATTTATTTATTTTAATTGGAGGCTAATTACTTACAATAGTGTATTGGTTTTGCCATACATCAACATGTATCCATCTGCAGTTTTAAGAGAACAGTTAAAATATTAAAGCTAAAACTAATCTTTTCAAATATTCACGTATAGAATATGGACCAGGGTGTTAGCATGGATTTCCACCATAAATTGAGTAATTGAGTATGGGGTTTAAGGTGTACAGTAAGAGAAAGAATAAGGATCCTATAGGAATCTTATATTTTTGTTTGATGGTGTTATTATCAACTGGGAACAAAGGATGACCTTAAGAAAGATAAAGAGAGTATCAGGAGTTTAAAATTAAACACAGTACATTTACTATCTTAATTATTCTGTTGTATATAACAGAATAGTTTGTAAATGCTTGCAAAGATATATCAATATATGCTTGTGTGACATCATCGACTTGAGTTTGAGTAAACTTGGGGAGATAGTGAAGGACAGGGAAGCCTGGCGGGCTACAGTCCATGCGGTCACACAGAGTCAGACACAATTTAGCAACTGAACATTTCTTTCTCCAAAGGGCTTCCCAGGTGGCTCAGTGGTGAAGAATCCACCTGCCAATGCAGGAGCCACATAAGAGGTAGGTTCAATCCCTGGGTCAGGAAGATCTCCTGGAGGAGGATATAGCAACCTATTTCAGTATTCTTGCCAGGATAATCCCAGGGACACAGGAGCCTGGCGGGCTACAGTCCATGGGGTCCCAAAGAGTCAAACATGACATAGCGACTAAAACAACAAGATGGTAAGTAATTATTTAAAACTCGTGAGAAGGAAAATATTACCTAAAGAGTAAGTATAAAGAACAGAGAAAGAAGAAGAACTGATGTCTGCTGTGTTTCAGTACTAACATTTGGGGATAAGAGGAGGGAGCAGTCAAGGGGCCACCATTGAGATAGGAAGATGTGTGATTGAGAAAACCTGCTGAACGAAACAGACCAATAAGGAAGAAGTGATGCACTGTTTTAAATACTAAGAAGTACTTAAATTACCTGGATTGGATCAGGATATGTTTCTGTCACCTGGTAACCTCAGTAGATGATGTGTGTGCAGGTGAAGTTAATCTAATATATGGAGCTATGGCTGATGCATATGAATGCCTAGATCTCCTCAGGGAAAATTTATATCCTTTAAAACCTGTATATTTATTTCTTCTTCACAATCTCAAAGATATTTGAATGATTCTGCCTTTCTCTTGGGATATCTACATGGCCTAGTTTGGAATTGTGGATTTAAAAAAAAAAAAAAAGGAGAAAGACAGAGAAAGGAAAAGAAAATTCCTTCCTACAGTGGAAATGTTTTCTAATATTTTGAACCATAAAAAATGATTCACTTATAAATACTTGGTTAGTTCAATGACCATTCTCTGTGGAACTAGAAATTATCTTAGGTGCTGATGGTAAATTGATGAGCAAATTTAAGAATAGCTGACCTCAGGGAATACACTAATGGAGGAGGTGATATTAAGCAAAGAATGTCACAGAGATATTTTTAAATATTTAACAGTTTGTAAATATTTGTAAAGATTGGCTTAAAGACAATATGGGAATAAAATCTTTTCTAATGTCAATATAATTCATCATGAAATACTGACTATAAAAGAGTAATCCTCAAGATATGGACTAATTAGCCTTCAGATTCTGAACAGACTTCAAATGATAAGTCACCAGAATTGCATGCAAAATCTTTTGAGTGTTTGAACAAGCAATTTCCCTCAGTGATTAGGTTGACAGCTATCATCTTTTGCCAAACAGCCCTTTGACCTCAAAAGTTTATGAACAATACCACAGATGAATGATAAAATGCTATTTCAAACAACATGCAGTTTTTCAATAGCCAGATGTTCGGAAGCATGAGGATATATATATATATATATATATATATATATATATATGGATGACTGACTAAATTTCCATTTCATATGGATGTTTTGACAGCACATGCTCTGTGTAAGAAATGCAAATTAGCTCATTAGTTTGGGGATAAAGCAATTAATGCTGGAATATGACCAAGTATTAAGATTCAGAGGATGAAATGAAGATTAAAATCCTCCTTTCTTAGAGGTTAATGGCTTTTGCTTAAGATTTTGTAAGGGACATAAGAGAATAGTAAGTTCAGTAGGATTTAATTACATTCCCACTTTCTTCAAAATTTATATTAAATATTAAAGTAGGCACATAAATAGAGACTAACAAATTGATAAATATACTCTTTATAGCTATGGAAATTATGTAATAATATACAGTTTTTAAAAGTATAGAGCAGAAAAGACCTTGCAGTTCTGTTTAGCTTTGTTTCTCACTCCTATCCCCATTTTAGCAATGGGCAAACATGGTCTTTTCATTAACTTACTATAAATATTTATTACTTGCCTGACGTATATATGTCAGATGCTAGGAGAGAGGACAAAAGTGTAGGTTCAGTGTCTCTTCTAAATTTAGTAGCTGGCAATTCCTCCTTGAGTACTTTTAAACATTGTAACTTACACAGGTAACAAAGGTCCATCTAGTCAAGGCTATGGTTTTTCCAGTAGTCATGTATGGATGTGAGAATTGGACTATAAAGAAGGCTGAGAGTCTAACAATTTTTGCTATTGAACTCTGGTGATGTTGAAGACTGTTGAGAGTCCCTTGGACTGCAAGGAAATCCAACCAGTCCATTCTAAAGGAAATCAGCCCTGAATGTTTGTTGGAAGGACTGATGCTGAAGCTGAAACTCCAATACTATGGCCACCTGATGTGAAGAACTGACTCATTAGAAAAGACCCTTATGCTGAGAAAGATTGAAGGTAGGAGGAGAAGGGGACGACACAGGATCAGAGGGTTGGATGGCATCACTGACTCAATGTACGTGAGTTTGAGTAAACTCTGGGTGTTGGTGATGGACAGGGAGGCCTGACATGCTGCAGTCCATGGTGTTGCAAAGAGTCAGACATGGGTGAGCAACTGAACTGAACTGATCTTATACAGAAGTTTCAGCTTTGGAGAAGAAAATATTTTAAGATATTCCTCAATCAGAGAATATCTTAAGAATATCTTCAGTCTGCTCAGTGTGCCTTCATGATTGAATGTTTCAGACATTTCTAAATCCATGTGCCTCATTCTTCAAAGATTTAAATATATTTCCATTAAATAAAAATGTATGTTTCTGCTCTTCAGCCAAACTTAGTCTTTAAATTTTTTTGAAAAAGTTTTTCTCTATCGCCATTTGATATGTGTGTGTTTTGTTTGAATTCTTCCTTTTATTATGGTTCAGTATGAATCACAGCTGGTAGGTGGTCACAAAAGCTCATGCAACAAGTTCAACAAAACTAATGGAGATAAGATAGATATTAATACTTTATCAAAAGATCTGGCCAGTTAATATTTCTCTGAAACTATCTTATTTGTTCTGTATAAAAATCAGACTCATTAGTTATATATATTTTAAAAAATAATTGACAATATTTTTATTGCTAATGAATTATGCTCTTTACTCATGATGTAAAAACAAAATGCACATGGAACATTGACTTAGAACCTTGATTATGAGGGAGAACTCTGTTCTGTCACCTCTTCACCCTCCAGACAAAGGACTTCACTTCTCTAGTCTCAGGAAAACTTTTCACTGAAATTTCCCATGTAACAATCAGTTAAACCTCATCATTCAACTTAAACTTCACAAATTATAGAAAACTCTGAAAAAACTGAGTGATATATTTTCTTCTTCTTCTTTTTTTTTTTACAGAGAAAGTCACTTTGTATTATCTTCTAGGTGATATTCAAGGACAACAAGCAAGAAAGCAGTTATGGTACAGTGACCAAAGATCTAGTCCTTTCAGGCAGTTCAGGAAAAAAAGAAAAAAAATCAATACTTTTGTGCAAAAAATAGGCCAAATAGTATACATTATGCCCTTTATCTGATTGAATATATTTTTATTCAATTATCTAGAATAAATATACATTTAAACTTTTTTTCAAACAGAAACATCATCTAATAAAATATTACTTATGTCTTAGGTATTTTACTTACAAATATTTTAATCACTTTGTTAGTGCATTAATAGGAATTTCACTGCAATTATGTTTAACATTGTAAGGATAACTTAAATCCCAAATACCTGTTTATGTACCACTGAGATTTCCAGAAATTCTGACATAAATTCATAAGGGAAACAGATGAGAACTTACACACTGAGCAATACATTTTCAAGAAGATATATAGTGAAAAATCTGGCCTTGAGGTTGCTGAATTTTTTAACATTAAATCTTTTAAAATTCTGGATTTGCAATAGGACTCAAAATCTGGTGGAGGCAGAACTTGATTGATGCTTTAATTATAAGTGACTGAAAAAAAAATTTTTAATGTAAGGATAATCAATGTAAGGATTCAGAAAACGAAGATCATGGCATCTGGTCCCATCACTTCATGGGAAATAGATGGGGAAACAGTAGAAACAGTGTCAGACTTTATTTTGGGGGGCTCCAAAATCACTGCAGATGGTGACTGCAGCCATGAAATTAAAAGACGCTTACTCCTTGGAAGAAAAGTTATAACCAACCTAGATAGTATATTCAAAAGCAGAGACATTACTTTGCCGACTAAAGTCTGTCTAGTCAAGGCTATGGTTTTTCCTGTGGTCATGTATGGAAGTGAGAGTTGGACTGTGAAGAAGGCTGAGCGCCCGCAGAATTGATGCTTTTGAACTGTGGTCTTGGAGAAGACTCTTGCGAGTGCCTTGGACTGCAAGGAGATCCAACCAGTCCATTCTGAAGGAGAACAGCCCTGGGATTTCTTTGGAAGGAATGATGCTAAAGCTGAAGCTCCAGTACTTTGGCCACCTCATGCGAAGATTTGACTCATTGGAAAAGACTCTGATGCTGGGAGGGATTGGGGGCAGGAGGAGAAGGGGACGACAGAGAGTGAGATGGCTGGATAGCATCACTGATTCGGTGGACGTGAGTCTGAGCGAACTCTGGGAGATGGTGATGGACAGGGAGGCCTGGCATGCTGCGATTCATGGGGTCGCAAAGAGTCGGACATGACTGAGCAACTGAACTGAACTGAACTGAACTGAACTGAATCCACATTTTGCAAATGACAATGGAAAGAGACATCAATTGCATTTTTGTTACTCTAATTTATAAGAACAGGTAATTTTCCACCCTGTATGTAGTTTTTACTTGGAGTGGCATATTACACAAAATATATTACAGTGTTATATAGAACAATCATGTAGATCTCTGTTATGGGAAAAGCTTCTAGAGGATTATCAGTAGTAAGAACTTTTAGTTGTCTGTGTGAAACTCTAATCTCATAAACTACCTTCTTCATATGATATCCTTTATCTGTTTTGGTTGGTCCTTATATTCTATTTGGCTATGATATTCTACAGAGAAAAACTCACAACTATTTTCAAATAATAAAATTAAAGCCTAAAAATAATATTTGTAGAGAGATTTTGAAATTATCAATCATATAAATGTTTTCATTTTTAGTTATTAGCTGATAACAATAAATGTATCAACAATCGAGATGCTTTCAGATTAAAATGCTCATGCCTATTTGAGAAAAAAGAAGACAAGTATAATAATATATGTAAGTTTGTATTGTGAACATTTTACATTATAGGTATCTGACTCCTTTTTAGATTTCAAGGGTTAAATTGGAGAGAAAAAATAATGAGTTATAGAAAGTATAATAAATAGACAATTTTCTTTTTAAAGTGAGGGAGAAAATCAGATAGCAAAACTGAGTGAAGATAGCCTCAGAGTGAAGGTAGTAAAAAGTATTGTAATTTTAAAGGTTAGTAGGTCCTCTTATGATAGAGAGCTAAAGACATACCAAAAAATATTATCAAATACCAACTATCACAGTTAAAATTTTCTTAAAGACTCAATCTTTTATATCTGAGCAGTTCTATAATAAAAGATACATCACATATGTATAAAAGACATGTATATATACAAAAGATATGTAACATATATGTGTATATATATAACATGTAACATATATAAAAGATATTCATACATATATATTAAAGATGTTACATATATATGTAACATATATTTTGTTGAATGTTATCTTATAGGTTTACATTTTAAAATTAATTTATAATTGAAAACCTGTCCATGATGTAACAATGGAATAAAATTATGAAGTGTTGGAACAAACCTTGGGCAGAGTCAAATCGATGTAAAAGTCATCATTTTTGCTGCTCAAGTTCTAATATGCATCTCACAAATGAATAATTCTGAAACTACTATTGATTCTTCCCTATCGTGATAATTGGAGAAGGATAAACAGCCTTCACATGATATCCTACATGAGTTTAGGATATGGTCAGTGCCTTTTCTCAGGACCATGAATTTCTATGGTAATAGAAATAGAAATTCTATGGTAATATAGCAATTCATAATACAGACTTACATAGTAAGTGATCTCTGAACATTACAGTCTAGATTCTTGAAAACTCTAATAATTTTACTATGATACACATTTAAGATTCAGGTTTGAATAAATGTTTTTTAGAGATTCAGAAATAACAACACACAATAGTACTCTGGACATAATACACTTTATTTTCTAGTTGAGGGTACTGGAGTCTAGGAAATTGAATACATTACATGAGAAATGTCAAATATTTTTAGAATTAGAGAATTAATCCCAAATTTCCTGTCTCTTATCCTGGGACACCTTGTTAAATCTTTTTGCTAAATTTTTAATTAAAGTAATTTTCATTTTAAATAGAAAATGATTAAGACAAGAGTAAACATCAGATAAGCAAGCAATGAGTATGTAATCCTTCCTGTTACATCACCAAGTAGGCAAAACAAAGAACAGTGGGACAGTGATTTTCCCACTTATTTATTCATTTTTTCAGTCACCAAGAAAACCACTAAGGAAATGTTAGTCTTATTCAGAACACTAGACTGAAAGACTGCAATAAAAATGGCCAAGTTGTATGTACTTCATGATGGATCTCTTCAAGGAGCCTATGTAGGTTTCAGTGGGTTCCATGAGGCAATACATTTTTAAGTTCAAACATTAGTATTTCCAGCTGAATCATTTACAATCATTTCAAATTGTCAAAAAGCCAATCTTAGTCCTGAGATGACTCTTAGTTTAAAGATTGTCTCATGTGATAAAACTAAGGCATTGTCCTCAACTTCACACACCCACATAATATATGCATGAACACCATATAAACACACACACATATACATCACACACATAAATACTGGGTCATATTAGAATCAGTAAAAAGGAATATCATTCTACCTAATTTACAAGTTTAATCACTATATCTGTAACCTACCAACTTCCTAAATGTAGCACTACTATATATAGGGTGAGGTTTTATGGACACATAAGTAAATTTTAATTGTATCAAGTTTCCATTTGCTATCAATTTTATTAGTGAAACATCTTTACCAAGTTTTCCATTGGAATTTATCAATGGAAGTGCTTTTGTTTGTTTGTTTGTTTCTTTCAGATGAAAGTGACTAAGTTTGCTACCAGTTATTATGTTTCTATAATAATATCAAACATTGTTTATTAATAATGCAAGATACACAGCAAAAATACATCTTCAATGGAAATTCAGTATATTAATAAAAATAATAGTATACATGAAAACAAAACAAAAACCAACCTGATAACATGAAATTTTGTTCAAAAGTTTGTGTGTTTAAGCATAAAAAAGGGTTGGTTAAGATCATAAATTCTTCAAGTTGCTATTTTATTTAAAATAATCAAAATAAGCCCAGAGTCATAAACACAACTTAATAAGCTATTTCAAACCCACTTACCTGATTAGTTAGTATATATTCTGGTTTTATATTTTGTTTTTAAATTAAGTTTTAGTAGCTAGGAGAGAAGGGATTTGCATTTTCCATTTTCCTCCATTTTTTTGTGTTAATTTCTTTCTTTACAAGTGAGCCACATGGACACTAAATTCAGAGGTCCAAAAAGCAGTAACATTTTAATGGTGGCATGGTATATTTTCCATAGATGCATATGTCCCCTACATGTGAGCCTTCAAGTTGTAAACTTTCAAAGATATGAACGTGTGTTTGCATGTCCAACCGTGTAAGTAAGCTCACTTGTCTGGCACACATTGTCATATGCATGCATCCTTTAAAAGAAGTTGTGCTTTTGAGCACTTTGTCATACAGTACTGTATAGAGTACAGTAATAAAGTATCTTTATTTCAAGCACAGGATGTCCAGAAGCAAGTATAAAAGAAGTAGCTAGTACTGCCAAGAAGCGCCAGCTGCTGTAAGGTACTACTGTACCTTTTAAGATACCATACTGTAAAATTAAAAGGTTTATTTTTGACTGTTTTTAAGTCTTATTTGTTTGGAAAAGTCTTATAAACCAGTTACAGTACAGTACTATATGACCAATTGCGTTAGTTGAATACCTATGCTAACTTTGCTGGACTTCTGAACAAATTGGACTTCTGAATATGCTCTCAGAATGGGACTCGTTTGTATGTAGGGGACTTACTGTATATAAAACAGCAAAAATGTTTTCTTTTAGTACTGATTGACAGAGATCAAATTGCCAACATCTGCTGGATCATGGAAAAAGCAAGAGAGTTAGAGAAAAACATCTATTTCTGCTTCATTGACTATGCCAAAGCCTTTGACTGTGTGGATCACAAGAAACTGTGGAAAATTCTGAAAGAGATGGGAATACCAGACCACCTGACCTGCCTCTTGAGAAACCTATATGTAGGTCAGGAAGCAACAGTTGGAACTGGACATACAACAACAGACTGGTTCCAAATAGGAAAAGGAATACGTCAAGGCTGTATATTGTCACTCTGCTTATTTAACTTATATGCAGAGTACATCATGAGGAACGCAGGGCTGGAAGAAGCATAAGCTGGAATCAAGATTGCCGGGAGAAATATCAATAACCTCAGATATGCACATGACACCACCCTTATGACAGAAAGTGAAGAGGAACTAAAAAGCCTCTTGATGAAAGTGAAAGTGGAGAGTGAAAAAGTTGGCTTAAAAGTTCATTTAGAAAACGAAGATCATGACATCTGGTCCCATCACTTCATGGGAAATAGATGGGGAAACAGTGGAAACAGTGTCAGACTTTATTTTGGGGGGCTCCAAAATCACTGCAGATGGTGTCTGCAGCCATGAAATTTAAAGACACTTACTCCTTGGAAGAAAAGGAGACATCACTTTGCCAACAAAGATCTGTCTAGTCAAAGCTATGGTTTTTCCAGTAATCATGTATGGATGTGCAAGTTGAACCATAACAAAAGCTGAGTACCAAAGAACTGATGCTTTTGAACTATGATGCTGGATAAGAATCTTGAGAGTTCCTTGGACTGCAAGGAGATCCAACCAGTCTAGGCTAAAGGTAATCAGTTCTGAATATTCATTGTAATGACTGATGCTGAAGCTAAAACTCCAATACTTTGGCCAGGCCTCCCTGTCCATCACCAACTCCCAGAGTTCACTCAGACTCACGTCCATCGAGTCAGTGATGCCATCCAGCCATCTCACCCTTAATTCTTCGGTGCTCAGCTTTCTTCACAGTCCAACTCTTACATCCTTACATGACCAATGGAAAAACCATAGCCTTGACTAGATGGACTTTTGTTGAAAAAGTGATGTCTCCACTCTTTAATATGCTGTCTAGGCTGGTCATAATTTTTCTTCCAAGGAGTAAGCGTCTGTTAATTTAATGGCTGCAATCACCATCTACAGTGATTTTGGAGCTACCCAAAATAAAGTCTGTCACTGTTTCCACTGTTTCCCCATCTGTTTGCCATGAAGTGATGGGACCAGATTCCATGATCTTCATTTTCTGAGTGTTAGTTTTAAGCCACAGTTTTCACTCTCCTCTTTCCCTTTTATCAAGAGGCTCTTTAGTTCTTCTTCCCTTTCTGCCATAAGGGTGGTGTCATGTGCATATCTGAGGTTATTGATATTTCTCTTAGCAGTCTAGATCCCAGCTTGTGCTTCATCCAGTCGAGCATTTCTCATGATGTACTCTGCATATAAGTTAAATAAGCAGTGTGGCAATATACAGCCTTGATATACTCCTTTCCCAGTTTGGAAGCAGTCTGTTGTTCCATGTCCAGTTCTAACAGTTGTTTGTTGAACTGCATACAGATTTCTCAGGAGGCAGGTCAGGTGGTCTAGTATTCCAATCTCTTTAAAAATTTTCCATAGTTTATTGTGATCCACACAGTCAAAGGATTTAGCATAGGCAATAAAGCAGAAGTTGATGTTTTTCTGGAACTCTCTTGCTTTTTTGATGATCCAATGGATGTTGGCAATTTGATCTCTAGTTCCTCTGCCTTTGCTAAATCCAGCTTGAACATTGGAAGTTCAAGGTTCATGTACGGTTGAAGCCTGGCTTGGAGAATTTTGATCATTATTTTGCTAGCATTTGAGATGAGTCTAATTGTGCAGTAGTTTGAACATTTTTTGTCATGGCCCTTCTTTGGGATTGTAATGAAAACTGACCTTTTCCAGTCCTTTGGCCACTGCTGAGTTTTCCAAAAATGTTGGCACATTGAATGCAGCACTTTCACAGCATCATATTTTAGGATTTGAAATAGCTCCACTGGAATTCCATCACCTCCAGTAGCTTTGTTTATAGTGATTCTTCCTAAGCCCCACTTGACTTCACATTCCAGGATATCTGGCTCTAGGTGAGTGATCACATCACCATGATGATCTGGGTCATGAAGTTCTTTTTTGTATAGTTCTGTGTATTCTTGCCACCTCCTCTGAGTTGTCACCTCAGACCTGTTAAAAAGGCTAGAAGATAAAATATCATCAAGATGATAAAAGATGTGGAGAATAGGAACCTTTAGGCCTTGTTTGTGGGAGCGCAAGTTGGTTTAGCAGTTATGGAAAATGATATGGGTATTTCTTTAAAAATAATGGCCCAATTGGCTTCCCATGTGGTTCTAGTGGTAAAGAGCCTACCTGCCAGTGCAGGAGATGCAGGAATCATAGGTATAATCCCTGGGTTAGGAAGATTCCCTGGAGGTGGACATAGCAACACACAATAGTTTTCCTGCCTAGAGAATCCCATGGATAGAGGAGGCTGCAATGCTACAGTCTGTATAGTTGCAAAGAGTAGTACATGACTGAAGCAACTTAGCATGCACACATATGACCCAGTGGAGATGTTATAGAAGGGAATAAACTTGCACTAGAAGATGAATGTTCTGAGGATCTAATGATAACATGATGATTGTAGTCAACAATGCTATATTACATACTTCACCACTGCTAAGAGACTAAATCTCGTGTTCTCACAACAAAAAAAGAAATGGTAATAATGTGATATTATAGAACTTCCAGGTGGCACAGTGGTAAAGAATCTACCTGCCAATGCAGGAAACTTGGGTTCAATCCCTTGGTCGAGAAGAATCCCTGGAGTAGGAAATGGCAACCTGATCCAGTATTCTTGCTTGGAAAATTCCATGGACAGAGAAGCCTGGTGGCCTACAGTCCATGGGGTCACAAAGTCCGCGGGACACCACCGAACACACACACACACAGAAGTTTTAGCTACCACTATGGTGATAATCATACTTCAATATATAAGTAAGTCAGAACAACATATTTTGCACCTTAAATGTATACAATGTAAAATGCATTTATATCTCAATAAAAGTTACATAACATGCATAAAATGCATTCTTTTATTTCATCACAAAAGAAATTTACCTACTCGATATAAGAATCAGTTCAGTTCAGTCACTCAATTGTGTCTGACTCTTTGCGACCCCATGAATCGCAGCACGCCAGGCCTCCCTGTCCATCACCAACTCCCAGAGTTCACTCAGACTCAGTCCATCAAGTCAGTGATGCCATCCAGCCATCTCATCCTCTGTCGTCCCCTTTTCCTCCTGCCCCCAATCCCTCCCAGCATCAGAGTCTTTTCCAATGAATCAACTCTTCACATGAGGTGGCCAAAGTACTGGAGTTTCAGCTTTAGCATCATTCCTTCCGAAGAAATCCCAGGGCTGATCTCCTTCAGAATAGCAAATAATTTTTTCCAAACTGAAATGTAGGTAAAATTAAATAAAAAACACTTATATGAACAAGAAATACAAAACTTGCATTTATATTTAGCCACTAGTTGATTTCCACTAACTTCTGTATTGTCAGTTTCCTCCAAAAATTTGTGGTTCACATCAACAATAACAATACATATAGGAATTATTAGAAAAGGGAGGTAAATATGTGAGACAAAGACCAGTCTTGGAAAAGCTGGCCAGCCAGTAAAAATAAAAGTTTTATTTTACTTTTAAATAAAATAAAATAAAATAAAAAAGCAATTTAAAAAAGTTGCTTCTGATGTCATCCCTTCCTCCTTCACTATGGCCTCAAAGTTTCTACTCTATGTCCTCTATTCCTTGAAAAGGAACCAAACCTTACATTTATAGCTTTAATAGTTGTATAGTGTCCTTTTTACCTCCTGTTATTAACAATATGGTAGATATCTTTCTACTACTTTAGTTTATTAAAAATATGTAATGCAAGTATCTATTAACATTAAAACATTAACCTAGAGTTAGCATTAGGGATTTAGATCTGGAAGTTTCTTTTCATTTCCAAATTAGTCTGTCTGTCAAATATGGATGAGGCATTTTATTGTTGTAAATGCAAATGCTTATTCTGTATGGTACATAAAAGGTCAAAGTAATTTATATCTGCTTCTACAAAACATTTTACTTCAAAGAGATCCCTTGATTAATATTTTATTCAAATAGATTTATTTCATAAATTTTGTTCTTTGGAACTTTGCCCTTTCAAATTTAACTGGCTCTAAGAAATTGCATTCTGCGATTTCTCCTGAAATAGCAAAATGTCAGGGGAGGGTGGCTGTCAATATGATCATAAAACCTGACGAGTTCCGATACATCTCAGATGAGCATCCAGGCTCACATGTGATTATCAGCTTTGAATTAAACATCTGACATTTCATCAGTTCTTAGCCCCAAATACATTGTATCATGCTTTGCTCTATTTAGGTATCTATTATACAAAATATGCTTTTTCAGTTTAAAGCAGTAGCAAATAACTTGATTTTGAATGAGCATACTAAATATGCTAAATTGTTAATAAAATGCAGAATTTTAAATATACATTTTTGATAGATTTGCTGTTTTTAAAATTCTAAGTAAATTGTTATAGTGTTCCTGTTTGTTTGTGATGTGCCATGTGTTTGGACTCAAAGTGCTTCTATTGTTTAAGGAAATAAGCAATATAACTAGAAGAAAGAGTGAAAAAAAAAAAAAAAAAGATGATTATGACAGACTAAATTCACAATATAGTTGAATTGCTCATCCAATGTTACCAATTAGGAAATTGAGGCTCATGTGGGGTGTTTTCACTGAAAGTTTATATGCAATAATAATGATTATTATCACAATCAGCATCAATATGAAAATGATGATGTTAACTACTCTTTGTTGAAACATTATATTGAAGGAAGGTTTTCATGCACATTATTTCATACTCCTCCAATGAACCAAGCAAGTAGGTATAATTATTTGTAGAGTAATATTATAGCCTACATAATATATGACCTACATCATACGACCAGTTGAATGGATTCTTTTGAATTGACTCAAGATCCCAAGGTCTTAATCAGTACAAGAAGATCTTTTATTATATCGACAAACATGATACATAATATGAGAGATAAGTTTCCAAAAACTCCCCTACATATTTGGGAATATAATATTTTCTGAGATCAATAAATATATGAGAACTCTTTAACCAGTAGGTGTTTTTAGAAAACAAAGTTCATTAAAATAAAGTTAAAATGAGATCAGGAAAACATTCAAATACAATATGACTTCAGCTTTTGTATATGAAAAGGTAGCTGGATAGCAGCTTTATAATCTTATTTTTTAAACTTAATTTTACACTTAATTTACATAAAGACAATTATGCAGAATGCATAAAACATAAAAAGAACAATTTAAAACAACCCCAGTAAGACATGGCACAGTGTGTCACGATCTCAGAGAAAAGACAAGTGAAATGAAATGAGCCAGATTCTTAGACCCATGCTCCCTCATTTGTGGCAGGGGCATAGGAGACTGATAGAAATCAGAACCTTAGAAAACATGGTCTGTGAGATAATTATTAAATTCTCTCTACAAGAATATCCAGAGTCTGTGCCAGCAATCAAACTGAATGACCGGTTTGGAACTTTGGCTAGGAAACAGCACCAAAGAACATAAAGCCAAATTGGAAAAAGATTATATACACTGAATCATAAGTGATACTGACAAGGAAAGGCATCAAATATGGTCATTAATATAGTAACTACGATTAATATATTAAAGGAAATGAACCCAAATGAATTTTACCCAGAGAACTTGAATATATTTTAAAAAGAACATCCTATAAGTAAAAAATAAAATAGCTAAAGTTAAGTATTATAGAGATGAGATTAAAGAGCAGAATAGATACAACAGAAAATTGGTACAGTAGAAGTTATATCAGTACATCATACCTGAATTAAAGCATAAATAGGGAACCATTATTATAAAATATAGAAAATAGGTCAAACAATTATGCAACATGATGGGAAAGTAGAGTATATATGTAATTTAAGCTATAGAAGAACAGACCTGTTCAGAGAAATTTCTAAAGCAGTTGAAAGAGATCAAGCTACACATTCAAAAGGCTCTATGAAGCCCAAACTTGAAAATACAATGAGCATAACCTAGCAAGCAGCTGAACATCAAAGACACACAAAAAGTACTAACGACTGTCAGGTGGAAAAATACATATTCCTGTAAAGAAACAGTAAAGATTAACTATTGATTTCTTGATAGAAAACATAAACACAAAACAACGGCACCATTTAGTGCTGAAATGAAATAATTGTCATCCTAGAATTATGTAGCCAGTGAATTTTTTGTCTTATTAATTTCAGTTCAGTACAGTTCAGTTGCTCATCCATGTCTGACTCAGGACTGCAGCACGCCAGGCTTCCCTGTCCATCACAAACTCCCAGAGCTTGCTCAAACTCATGTCCGTTGAGTCAGTTATGCCATCCAACCATCTCATCTTCTGCCATCCCCTTCTCCTCCTGACTTCAATCTTTCCCAGCATCAGGGTCTTTTCCATTGACTCAGTTATTCACCAAAGTATTGGAGTTTTAGCTTCAGCATCAGTCATTCCAATGAATATTCAGGACTGATTTCCTTTACACTAGACTGGTTGGATCTCCTTGCAGTCCAAGGGACTCTCAAGTCTTCTCAAACACCACAGTTCAAAATCATCAATTCTATGGTGCTCAGCTCTCTTTATGGTCCAACCCTCACATCCATTCATTACCACTGGAAAAACCATAGCTTTGACTAGATGGACCTTTTTCGGCAAAGTAATGTCTCTGCTTTTTAATATGCTGTTTAGGTTGGTCATAGCTTTTCTTCCAAGGAGTAAGCATCTTTTAATTTCATGGCTGCAATCACCATCTGCAGTGATTTTGGAGCCCCTCAAAATAAAGCCTGTCACTCTTTCCCTTGTTCCCCCATCTATTTGCCATGAAGTGATGGGACTCCATGCCATAATCTTAGTTTTCTGAATGCTGAGTTTTAAGCTAACTTTTCACTCTCCTCTTTTGCTTTCATCAAGAGGTTCTTTAGTTCTTCTTTGCTTTCTGCCATAAGGATGGTGTCATCTGCATATCTGAGGTTATTGATATTTCCCCTGGTAATCTTAATTCTACCTTGTGCTTCATCCAGCCCAGCATTTTGCATGATGGACTCCGCATATAGGTGACAATATACAGCCTTGACATACTCCTTTCCCAATTAGGACCCAGTCTATTGTTCCACGTCCAGTTCTAACTGTTGCTTCTTGCCCTGCATACAGATTTCTTAGGAGGTAAGTAAGGTGGTCTGATATTCCCATCTCTTGAATAATTTTCCACAGTTTGTTGTGATCCACACAGTCAAAGGCTTTGCTGTAGTCAATAAAGCAGAAGTAGATGTTTTTCCTGGAATTCTATTGCTTTTTCTTTGATCCAGCAGATGTTGGCAGTTTGATCCTAGTTCCTCTGCCCTTTCTAAATTCAGCTTGAACATCTGGAAGTTCACAGTTCACATACTGTTGAAGCCTGACTTGGAGAATTTTGAGCATTTCTTTGCTAGTGTGTGAGATGACAGCAATTATGTGGTAGTTTAGCATTGCCTTTCTTTGAGATTGGAATGAAAACTGACTTTTTCCAGTCCTGTAGCCACTGCTGAGTTTTCCAAAAATGCTGGTATATTGAATGCAACACTTTCACAGTATCATCTTTTAGGATTTGAAATAGCTCCACTGGAATTCCATAACCTCCATTAGCTTTGTTCATAGTGATGCTTCCTAAGACTCACTTGATTTGACATTCCAGGATATCAGGCTCTAGGTGAGTGATCACACCATCATGGTTTTCTGGGTATGAAAATCTTTTTTTGTATACTTCTTCTGTGCATTCTTTCCACATCTTCTTAATATTTTCTGCTTCTGTTAGGTCCATACCATTTCTGTCCTTTATCGAGCCCATCTTTGCATGAAATATTCCCTTGGTATCTATAATTTTCTAGAAGAGATCTCTAGTCTTTCCCATTCTATTGTTTTCTTCTGTTTCTTTACATTGATCGCTGAGGAAGGCTTTCTTATCTCCCCATGTGAGTCTTTGTAACTGTGCATTCCAATGGTTATATCTATCTTTTCTCTTTTGCCTTTCACTTCTCTTCTTTTCTCAGCTATTTTTAAGGCCTCCTCAGGCAACCATTTGCCTTTTAGCATTTATTTTTCTTAGGATGATCTTAATCCCTGTCTCCTATACAATGTCACAAACCTCCATCCATAGTTCTTCAGCCACTCTGTCTATCAGATCTAATCCCTTGAATCTATTTGCTAAATTTATTAACTTAGAAAATTGAAAATAAAATAATGTCTGACAGAAGCTGAAACTAAAAGAAATACTAAAGTAAAGCAAGAGTAATTATGTTAAATGAATTGCACAAATACAAGAATGAAGGAAAAGCATGAGAAAATATTATGACAGTAGATATTAAGGAATATTCAATTTTAAAATAAAAACTTTTGGAGATTGAAATATGGGGAATGGGGTAAATAAGGTTAAGTTGTATAAAATATTTATTTTGTTTTCTTAGAAATAGTAAAAGTACATATTTAAGATTGACTACAAGTGGGGTAACCATTCTAATCACTAAGGCAAGCACTGTGAAAATATTAATGAACTTTAATAACAAATTAAAAGTAAATATCTCAACAAAATACTTAAAAATAAAACAACAAATAAGACAAAAAGAGACATAAAGAAAACAAAGATTAACTGGGACAGATAGAAGAAACTATACTAAACATAAATAAATTCAGTGGAAATAGTTTTGAAAAATGATCACAGAAATAAAAATAAAAACACTGAAAGCAAATGAAACTCCAATTAGACTGCTCTGAAGAGATATTCTTCAAATAGAAGAATCCCAGAAATTTAAAAAGTCAACATGCCTGCTCAGTTGTGTCTGACTCTTCCCAACCAAGCGGACTATAGCCCACCAGACTAAACTATCCATGGGATTATCCCAGCAGAATACTGAAGCGGGTTGCCATTTCTTCCTTCAGGAACTATTCCAGACCCAGGGATTAAACCCACATCACCTGCATTGCAGGTGAATTCTTTACAACTTTGCCTCTAGGTACACTATATATATACAAAGATACACATACACACACATGACTAAGACAAAACCACAAAATAAAAGTGTAGCTTTCAGTTCAGTTGCTCAGTCATGTCTGACTCATTGTCACCCCATGGTCTGCAGCATGCCAGGCTTCCCTGTCCATCATCAACTCCTGGAGCTTGCTTACACTCATGGTCATCAAGTTGGTGATGTTATTCAACCATCTCATCCTCTGTCATCCCTTTATCCTCCTATCTTCAATCTTTCCCAGAAAACAATGAGTCAGTTCCTCATAAAAGGTGGCCAAAGTATTGGAGCTTCAACTTCAGCATCAGTCCTTCCAATGAACATTCAGGACTGATTTCCTTTAGGATTGACTGATTTGTTCTCCTTGCTGTCCAAGGGACTCTCAAGAGTCATCTCCAACACCACAGTTCAAAAGCATCAATTCTTCAGCACTCAGCTTTCTTTATAGTCCAACTCTCACATCCATACATGACTACTGGAAAAAACACAGCTTTGGCTACATGGACCTATGTCAGTAAACTAATGTCTCTGCTTTTTAATATGCTGTCTAGTTTTATCTTTGCTTTACTTCCAGAAAGTAAGCATTTTTTTTTTGTTTTGTTTTGTTTTTAAATTTCAGCTTGAACTGTAGTTCTGAACATATTGCAGATGTGAATTTAAAAAATTCATACTTTCAGAAATCAACAGGAAGACTTCCCAATTGTGTGGACTCAGACACCAAAATAAAAGACACTTAAAATAAAGTGTTTTCTGTTTTTTTACTGAGCACATTATTTAGGAATGAAAATTTTATTGTTTGTCACTAAGTCGTGGCTGCAGTCACTATCTGCAGTGATTTTGAAGACCAAGAAAGTAGTCTGTCACTGTATCCATTGTTTCCCCATCTGTTTGCCACAAAATGATGGGAACAGATGCCATGATCTTCATTTTTTGAATGTTGAGTTTTAAGCCAGCTTTTTCACTCTTCTCTTTCACTTTCATCAAGAGGCCTTTAGTTCCTCTTTGCTTTCTGCCATAAGGGTGGTGTCATCTGCATATCTGAGATTATTAATATTTCTCCCCCAATCTTCATTCCAGCCTGAGTTTCATCCAGTCTAGCATTTCACATGATGTACTCTGCATAGAAGTTAAATATGCAAGGTGACAATATGCAGCCTTGACATATTCCTTTTCCCAATTTCAAACCAGTCCTTCCTTTGCAGCTTTAATAAAGTGTAGCTTTATTAATGTGTAAAAAGAAACCATGGGTTTCCCAGGTGGCTCATTGGTAAAGAATCTGCCTGCCAGTGTAGAAAATGCGGGTTCGATCCCTGGGTTGGGACTTCGCTGGAGTAGGTAATTGTAATCTACTTCATTATTCTTACTTGAAAAAAGTCCCATGAACAGAGGAATCTGGCTGGTTATACTCCATGGAGTTTCAAAGTGTCAGACATGACTGAATAACTGAATACAAAAAAAATAAACTCTAAAATAAATAGTGGCATGACCTGAGAAGAACAGGTAACAAGATCTGCATCCAGTTTATCTGGACAAGAATAAGAGAAAACCAGAGAATCAAGGTGTTAGGTTAGAATAAATTAAAAATGGAGTCTTTAATTAATGAACAGTGATATGGATAAAGCAACTTATGTGGTAAAATCAGATCAATTGTGTTTGTGATGCCTCTTAAACATAAAGGACACATATCTAGTTAGAATTTGGATACTCATTTTGGAGTTCAGCAAAGAGACTAGGGTTTGAGGTTTAAAATTGGGAATGATCAACACCTACATAATATTTAAGTCACAAGACTAGAAATTGTCAAAGGGACAACTATAGATAGAAAAGAGGAGAAATGTAAGACCTAAGAGCTCCTGAATCCTTTAAGTTTGAAAGTTTGGATGCATATCCAGAATTAGCAAAGGAGAAAGGGAAAAACCAGTGAGACAAAAAGAAGACCCACCTTTAGAAGTCTACTGGCAAAAGTCTGCTAAGGAAGAAGTATTCAACTATGTCAAGAATTGTCAATACTTCATATGTTGAGAGAACCAGTGAATATAGTGGTGTGGTAGCTATTGCCAGAAACAGCTGAGCATTGATTCTAGCCAGATTATAGCATTCCTTAAAGATAGTCTGGCTTTTGTTCTCAGAAATTCTATTTCCTAAGTTGAAATGTGTGACATATTCTACTGTGACAAATATACTTTATAGTCAGAATGAAATCCTCCATTTACAAAGATTTTCTTAGATTAAATGAAATACAGACAAAGAGCATGTTAAATGAGGAGGGAGGAAAGAACAAAACAGGATACTTTGAAAGACATCTTTATACTTACTAGCACTGAACATCAGTCTTATGGGCTTCATGGATGTCTGAAAAAGAGCTCAGGTTGTGGTTGACAATCTTCAGCAACTCATCGTGCACCTGAGAAGTGACTCCCATCCTCCATGTGGACTGGTAACTATATCCTTACAACACCTGCTCCATTGTCTCACCTAAGAAATTCCTTGACACTTAACACCCATGTAAATAGCCTTCTGTTTGTAAAGTGAAACTTCCACCAGTATGATTGTCTGTTGTTGGCTATGTATCTTTGAAAGCAGAGGCATTTCTGAACACTGTCTTTAGGATGGCCACACAGTGATCACAAAATATCTCATTTGAATAATGAATCACAGACTCTAATAAAATCCTTTTAAAATTTCCTTTGGGCCAATAAACAAAGAATGGACCAACCAACTAATGAACAAAAACATTAAAAAAAAAAAAAAAGAACAAAAAGTCAAGGACTGTCAGTGAGTGAGAATGTGGCTTTACATATGTAACTGAAGAGTTTGCTTCAGTGGAATTTGAAAAACCAAGCATGGAATAATTTCCACACCAGAGTCTGAGGGTATCACGCCGCCAGTTATTCACTCTATTGACCCTGTAGGTAGGTATTTTGCCCTGTGTGTCCTGTTGCTGATGATCAAAGACTTGAAATGAAATTTAACAGCTGTGTTTATATTAATTAGTACCTTAAATTCTATCATAAATTCATTTGACAGTTGTCAGAATAACTTGTATAATCATAGTTCAACATATGTAATTTTATATATAATTATAATACTTTCTTTTCCATTAAAATGTCTTACAAATGAAGAACAGAAATCTAGCTCATGATGTGCAAATTAATATGTTTCCTTCTCTTCCTTCACTGTATCCAACTGAAACAATTGAAAGGATATAGAACTATTTACAGAGTATCATGCAAGTTAGGAGATGTTATTATGACAAATTAATCTAAGACACAGAAATCAGATTAATATGAAAGGATAAAGATATTGGGCATCTTTCAAAGATATACAAGCAAAAATCAGGACAACAAAAAATCAAGATTCCACAGCAGAGGTTTTGAATATCTGTACAATCAGGTGCTAATAAACCTGGATAAAAACAATGGAATATAGGCCTTCAGTACAGTTATTAAATTACTCTGTCACAACTACTCCAGTTCCTGGTTTTCAGTTGCTTGACTTCAGTATTTGTTCTAACACTGAAGCCCAAAGCGAGATGACTGAAAATTCTGCCACAGCAGATGAAAGAGTGCCCCTAAGTGATGTGTGATTTCCTCAACCAGCGAACTCAAACCCAGGAAACAAGCTTCCCATATATTCAAAAAATATATATGTATTTCTTGGCCTCATACTTATCTTTAAGTCCTTCTTTCCAGTAGCCACAGAACTACAATTGGTACATATGTATGTACATATCAATTCACCTCTTACTCCATGCATGCATGTGTACTTAGTCGCTTCAGTCGTATCTGACTCTGTGTGACATTATAGACTGTAGCCCACCAGGCTCCTCTGTTCATGGGATTCTCCAGGCAAGCATACTGGAGTGGATAGACAGTCCCTTCTCCAGGGGATCTTTCTGACCCAGGGCTAGAACCTGGGCCTTCTGCTTTGCAGGCAGATTTTTTAACCTTCCAAACTACTAGGGAAAGAAACCCCAATAGTAAGAAAACAGGTCTAAAAATTAATTAATTCAATTTCTAACTAAAATATAAACATTCAAAAAAAGTGAATGGGTAAATTTAAGACAAGTAATCAGATGACAAACAAAAATCTGTAGATGGTAAAAGAAAGATAGTGTTTAAGCTTAATAAAATGAAAATACAATTGGGATTAATGCTTAAAGATCAGTTCAGTTCAGTTCAGTTCAGTTGCTCAGTCGTGTCTGATTCTTTGCGACCCCATGAACTGCAGCACACCAGGCCTCCCTGTCCATCACCAACTCCCGGAGTTCACTCAAACTCACGTCCATCAGGTCAGTGATGCCATCCAGCCATCTCATCCTCTGTCGTCCCCTTCTCCTCCTGCCCCCAATCCCTCCCAGCATCAGAGTCTTTTCCAATGAGTCAGCCAAAGTACTGGAGTTTCAGCTTCAGCATCATTCCCTCCAAAGAAATCCCAGGGCTGATCTCCTTCAGAATGACTGGTTGGATCTCCTTGCAGTCCAAGGGACTCTCAAGAGTTTCCTCCAACACCACAGTTCAAAAGCATCAATTCTTCAGCGCTCAGCTTTCTTCACAGTCCGACTCTCACATCCATACATGACCACTGGAAAAACCATAGCCTAGACTAGACAGACCTTTGTTGGCAAAAGTCAATGTTTCTGCTTTTGAATATGCTATCTAGGTTAGTCATAACTTTCCTTCCAAGGAGTAAGGGTCTTTTAATTTCATGGCTGCAGTCACCTTCTGCAATGACTTTGGAGCCCCCAAAAATAAAGTCTGACACTGTTTCCACTGTTTCCCCATCTATACCCAATGAAATGATGGGACCAGATGCCATGATCTTCGTTTGAACCTTAAATGTTGAACCATAAGCCAACTTTTTCACTCTCCTCTTTCACTTTCATCAAGAGGCCTTTTAGTTCCTCTTCAAAGATAATTGAATTTAATTATTAATATTAAGTATTAGAAATTAAAAGATAATATGTTAACAGATTTAGAGGTGATTAAACATAAGTAGAAGGAAATGGAGAAGGAAATGGCAACCCACTCCAGGGTTCTTGCCTGGAGAATCCCAGAGATGGGGGAGCCAGGTGGGCTACTATATATGGGGTCGCATAGAGTAGGACACAACTGAAGCGACTTAGCAGCAAACATAAGTATATTTTATACATCACATTAACACTTGTTAGTAAATTTGAAAAAAAAAATTGAAGCATGTAAATTTCAAAGAAAAAGTTCTTATGTTAAGTTACAGGATTTAACTCAAATAAACTGTAAATGAAAATAAACTTACATTAGAAAAGAAGAAAAAATTTCTAGTTTCAAGTGTTCCAAACAGAAAAATGGAAAATGCTGTATAATAACTTCTTTAAATACAGCTTGAAGTCCATTTATATCAAGCACTATTGTTCTCACAAGAAAAACAGCAGATTCATTTCATTTATGCAAATATAGTTTGCAAATCCTTAATGGGGTATTAAGTGTGCCAAATACAATGGTAGATTAAAAATCAGTATAATAAAAATTGTTTCTTTAAAGCAACACAAAAGTGTTTCAGTTTAAGTAAATCAATACCATTCAATAACAACTAAAAGAAAGAACACTTGAATATTTCAATAGATACTAAATGTATTTGATCAGCTTTAATAAGTGATTGTGATTAAATTATTGATAAGGAAAAAGTAGCATGTTTTATTGATAAAGTTCATCTCTCAATATCAATTCCTAACATTATTATGAAGTGATAAAATTACTATTATTATCAGGAAAAATATAGTAAAGTCTCTCATCATTGCTAATTTTTTGTATTTTTCTGCAGTTATTCAGCAACATATAAGACATTGAAAATCAGTATAGATGTTGAAAAAGCATAATCAATATTCACAGGTGAAGATTCAAGAGAATCTCTTTGATAAACAATTACTGAAATCAATACAAAAAGCCAGTACCTCTTCTGTGTGTGTTTTTTTTTTTACTTATTAACCACTAGGTAAAGTGATTATGTATTTTCAGTATTCTACTGCTATATAACCAACTACTATAAATGTAGTGTGTGAAACACCATCCATTTATGCTTTTAAAATTCTGTGGGTTAGAAGTCTAGGATGCATGGTTGGTTTCTCTGTTCAGCGTATCATAAGATTGAAATTGAGGTTTAAGCTGAAGCTATAGTGCCCATCTGAAGCTTGTGGTTCTTTTAACTTTACTGGTTATTGGCCAAACTCAGTATTTTGCAACTACATGTAGAATGTCCCCTTTTCCTTGTTAACAATCAGTCAGGCCACTCTCTGCCCCTAAAGTATGTCCACATTCCTTCTCACTTGGCCTCTCCTATCATCAAACCTATATCAGTATGTGAGCCCTTCTCAACCTCCAAATTTGTTTGATGTTTTCTCCTGCTGCTAGTAAGAACTGTTAAAAAGATTTCTGCTATTAGATTTGATCCACCAGGATAATATCTCTATTTTAAGATCAGCTGTGTCTGCCTACAATGTGGGAAACCCGGGTTTGATCCCTGGGTTGGGAAGATCCCCTGGAGAAGGAAATGGCAACCCACTCCAGTACTCTTGCCTGGAGAATCCCATGGACAGAGGAGCCTGGCAGTCTACAGTCCATGGGGTCACAAAGGGTTGGACACGACTGAGTAACTAAACTATGTACTATGTATGTGATACAAAAAAAGGCCTTTCCCATACATATATGCATGTGTGTTGTATGTGTGTGTGTGTATGTGTATGTGTGTAACTTTATAGAGACATATAGTCTTGTGTGGGGAAAGAAGATATAACTGTTAGGAAAACAAGCTCTGAAGAGAAACTGCATGGCTCAGTCTCAGTCTCCCCTAAGAGATAAATTATTTGTTTCATGTGTCTTTATTTTCTCACCTGAGTATGAGTGTGTGTGCATGCTCAGTAATGTCCAACTCTATAGTAGCTTCAGTTCATGTTTAAGATGTGCAATTGTATTTTAAATCACAATGTAATCTTTGGTCAATTGGCAAATGTTTATTTTTTTAATTAAATATTAGAGAAAAATCAACTTTTTGAAAAGAAAAAAATCTGTACATCTGTTAGCAAAATACATTTTAAGCACAAAATGACATAATTCTAACACAGAAAAAGACAAAATCATTCGTTTACTCACTCTATAACAGGAACTTCTGTAGGCTCTACAGGCAGATAAAATAGAAACACAATAGACAAAAATCTCTGAATGGAACCTAGTCATAGAATAAATGAAAGGATATGATTTACAGTGTTCTAAGAGGACTCTGAGCCTGGCAATAATAATCACTGCTCTATGTATAAAGTGGCCTGCTAGTCATGATTTATTTTAATCGGAGAGCCTGATTTGGTGATTTAATTACTAGGTATGTCAACTGCTGATCAAAATAGAGCATAAACTCTTCAAGAATAGCTGATTTACTTCGTATCTCCTATAGCATTTAACAAAGTAGCAGACAGTGGAGACTTACTCATATTATCTGAGTGCCTGAACAAAAGAATATGTGAGATAATTACTTTCAATAAATCATTCAAAAGCTATGAAGAAAGGGATAGGCTTTTAAATTTATTTGCCCTTTTCTTTTTAATCAATACTCACTGAACAAAGAAAATATAGAGAAGCACTTTTCTTTAAATTGTAACTGTAATATGCAAAACAAATCTCTCTGACTGCAAGCATGTCAGAAAAATAATAAGGTGAAATAAAGTTTACATTAAGAAGAAAACTGAATTAGAAACAATTATATATCCAAGTTCTTAAAATGAGTAGCTGTTTTAAAGCAGGCAAATTCATATTGCCAATTTTAAATTAATGTATTTAAATTAAATATTTATATATATACATTTTCTGGGGGTTGCATGATTATGCTTTTATATAATAACACCAATGTCGCTTTTATGGAATAAAGATAGTGTTATCTGAAAAAGAAGTGTTGGCTCGTAGGTTGACACTATATTAGCAGCTCCATGTTCATTTTCTCCTTTTAACTTTAAAATACATATGAAGAAACAGATGAAGGAGTTCTAGTACAGCAAGGTCAAGCAGTTAGCCCCCAAATACCCATTTATGAAGTTTCTGAGTTGGCATTGAATGCAAATTTGTATTGCTATAAATCCTATGCTCCTTAACATATATTTTTCATAATTGAAAAAGGAAGAGAGGAGAGAGAAGGAGGGAGGAAAAAAAGTAGAATTATTAATATATTTTAATTTCATTGAAATTAAATTTTATGATTAATGATTTAAATGTATATTTTATTTTTATATCATAAACACTTTAAAAAATTTGATTGCAGTATAATCGGTTTACAATGTGTTAGTTTCTGCTATATAATGAAGTGACTCAGCTACATGTATACATGTATCTCTTTGCTCTTGGACCTCCCGCCCTCCTCCCCATCCTACTTCTCTAGGTCATCACAGACCATTGAGCTGAGCTTACTGTATCATAGCTATCATAGCTATCTATTTTACATATGATAGTGTATTTATATCAACGCTACTCTCTCTATTTGTCCCACCCTCCCCTTAACTCCCTGGTGTCCCTAGACACTTTTTAAAAAATATGGCAATATATTAGGGCTTCTCTGGTGGCTCAGATGGTAAAGAATCTGCCTACCAATGTGGGAGACCTGGGTTCGACCCCTGGGTTGGGAACAATGTATTACACATTTTAAAATGCTATTTGAATAATTTTACAAGGTCTGTATTTGTAATCTGTTGAATTCTTAGGGCTATGTTTGGGAGATTCATCTTTGCTGATGTGTCTAGTTGTATTTTTTTTAATTCCTCTGGAGATGAGGCTGTTTCAAATTTTGATGTTAGAAAATACAACTGCACTAAATATTGATGTCATGTGCCCTCTTGGACATAGCATGAGAGAGTCTCTCCAGGGTAAATAACTAAGGTAGACTTGCTGAGGAATAGGCTCTCAGGCTTCCCTGGTAGCTCAGCTGGTAAAGAATCTGCCTGTAATGCAGGAGAGTGAGTGAAGTCACTCAGTTGTGTCTGACTCTTTTTGACCCCATGGACTGTAGCCTACAAGGCTCCTCTGTCCATGAGATTTTCCAGGCAAGGGTACTGGAGTGGGCTGCCATTTCCTTCTCCAGGTAATCTTCCCAACTCAGGGATCAAACCCAGGCCTCCCGCATTATAGGCAGACGCTTTACTGTCTGAACCACCAGGGAAGTAATGTAATGCAGGAGACCCTGGTTCAATTCCTAGGTTGGGAAGATCCCCTGGGGGAGGGCATGGCAACCCACACCAGTATTCTTGCCTGGAGAATCCCCATAGACTGAGGAGTCTGGCAAGCTACAGTCCAGGGGGTCACAATGAGTTGGACCTGATTGACCAACTAAGCATAGCACAGCACAGGCTGTCTTTAATTTTGTGAGTCTGTTAAAATTATTTTGGCAGATTTGCACTCCCACTAGCATGCAGACTATTTCTTTATCCCACATTCTCAGCATAAGTTTGTATTATGTAACTCATTTTTTCCAATATGAGGTCACATAGACTTTTTGACATGTATTGATTTCTGCCATTTTCCATTTCTATAGGACTCTTCACGCTCACCCAAAAGAGAGCATTCTATGTGGAGCTCTCCTTTCGCTGAGAAACAAAAATGAATCTTTCTGAAGGCAGGAAAGGTTAAAGCGAACCTTTCATTAAGTGAAAGGTTAAAAAAGGTCAACATATGAACCTATAACTTTACCGGAGGCAATCCTCTAAAGGAAGCCTATTATATAAACTTACAAAGGAACTAAAGAAGACATTCAGCTGTCTCGGCATTATTGGCTGGGGTCTGGGAAAAAGCGCCATCTTGCTACCCGTTAACTTATGACAGAAATTCTCATTGATTGTAATCTAATCTGCTAGCATATAATTAAGAATAAACTGAGGATTTTGTTTTTATGTAACTGGAAATCTGTCTTCTTAAAATTATTCTTTGTATCCTCAGAGGTTTATTCACATCCCAGGGGAAAAAAATGCATTGAATTTGAGCCATCCAATACAAAGAACAATGACATTTTATACAATTTTATGATGATTTTTATGCTTATCTCCTATAGTCCTAGGCTCTTCTCAGCTGTATGTGTGTGTGTGTGTGTGTGTGTGTGTGTGTGTGTGTGTGTGTGTGTTTGGCAGTTTAGATTAGCCAAAAGTTACTTCTGCCTGGAAAAAACACAATTTTTCTCAAATTACCTCCTTAACTGGACACCTCCTACTCATTCTTTAGTCTCAGATTAAATAGAATTTCATTAGGAAACTCACTCTGATTGTCTCTGTTCAGTGAAGTTCCAGCCACAGTCCACTATATCTCACAGTGTGGTTAACTTTGGCTAACTATAAGCAGTTATTAAAAAGAAAAAAAAGATAAATAAAACATAGTACCTACATAGGTATGTGGCTTAAAAGGGAGCTATATAGGGTTTCTGGAGAGCTGGCAATTTTGTCTTTTAATTTGGTGATGTTAAATGGATTTTAACTTAGCAATAATTTATTAAACTCTACAATTGTTTTATACATCCTGAAGATTGTTGATGTTATATTTCACAATAAATAGGTTTTGAAGCTTAAAAAAAAGTTAATATAAATGAGTGACGAGTGAACTACTCATGATGTCAGTAGGTTATATCATTTTATTTATGATATGCTTGTCTAAGAGATCAGTAAACCATCAAAAATACCCATCATCCAGCCACACATTTCCTAGAAATGAATATTTAATATAAACTTGATTTCCCTTTGTATATTATGAGCAATTATGGATTCAATTTTTTTATGAAAATGCAAAAATATCTTATTTTAAATATATTTTCTTAATAAAAATAAAAATATCTTTCCTTTATGAATAATGAAATGCATGCCTTATGTTTATCAAACAGGTAAAAACAAGGAAGTAACATGTAACCAACACTCAAGCCCATCTGTTTTATAAAAAATTCACCTGCATTCTAAAAAAAATGCCCATTTTAATTCATGTAATTTTAAAAATTTAATGATAATGAGCACATATGTGAACAACTTCCCCATGAGAAAGAAGTTCTTGAAAAACTGTTTCTGTAATGCTAGCATTTTTTCTATTTTGTTTTCTACCAACAGTTTTATTGACCCACTGCTGCTGCTGCTGCTGCTGCTGCTGCTGCTGCTGCTGCTAAGCCACTTCAGTCCAGTCTGACTCTGTGTGACCCCATAGACCAGCCCACCAGGCTCCCCCATCCCTGGGATTCTCCAGGCAAGAACACTGGAGTGGGTTGCCATTTCCTTCTCCAAGGCGTGAACATGAAAAGTGAAAGTGACCCTGTAAGGTGATAAAATAATACCAATGTCTCTACAACATAAAGCAGGTCAATCACTGGCTTGATATTATTAGATATTTCTGAGTAACTGTGATATGACCTACTGCTGTAAATTAAGATATCTCAGATTTAAAATACTGAGCTTCCTTAAAATGCAATATTAGAATACAAGTTAAGGTTAGGTAAATTCAAGGTGATGTGCAATGGTAAAGAAAAGTATATTAGGAATTTAGGAATTTCCACATAGCATTATCTATATTGCATCACAAAAGAAGCCATTTAAGAGTGAAGAGTCTCTTTTATATTTCATCATACTCAAGTAAGCCCAGATAACTGACTGTCAAACAACACAACAAAAACAGCCTTCTCAATATAAATGGTCTATTGACAGTCTTAGAGCAACTAAATATGGTGCTTGAAAGCTATCAATACTTGCCAAAATCTTTACTTTTACCATAAAGGCAATCATTATATCACTGATGTTAGAATTATTCTGAGGGAATTGTATATGCCCCTTTCACACATGAAATGCCTCAGTGACTGAATATTACTGATATTTACTTGTCAGTGGCTGGTATTTCATACGTGACTCTGAGAAATAAAATAAGAAATGGGACCACTTTTTATCTGGAGAGCAAAATGCTATAATGTACTGTCAGTAACAAAAAATCACTTGACTCAGCTTAGTAGGATATTTGATTAAGGTAGCCATGATTCCCAGTATTTGGTGTGTACATGAACTATATTTTAATTTTAATAAAATTAAAGTAGGAGAACTTGACAATTACTATTTTTCATGCATAATATTGCTCTAGAAATGTGTAGACAAAAACCTTGCCTGCTGTTCCATTTCTACAAGGATCAAGCCATTAGCCACTGTAGTTACCCATGGACAGTGCACCCTGGGAGAAGGCAATGGCACCCCACTCCAGTACTCTTGCCTGGAGAATCCCATGGATGGAGGAGCCTGGTAGGCTATGGTCCATGGGGTCGCTAAGAGTCTCACACGACTGAGCGACTTCACTTTCACTTCTCATTTTCATGCATTGGAGAAGGAAATGGCAGCCCACTCCACTGTTCTTGCCTGGAGAATCCCAGGGACAGGGGAGCCTGGTGGGCTGCCATCTATGTGGTCACACAGAGTCGGACACGACTGGAGAGACAGCAGCAGCAGCAGCAGCAGCAGGGCACCCTGAGGGAATTCAGAATGGAAAAAACAGGAAGCATTCTGGGCTTTGAATTAACTGACCCCTGGAGAGTTGAGATGCATATCTAGAGAAAATTTTCAAATGAACCAGACTGTTTCATCTGCCCATACATAGAAAAACTATGGAATTATTAACCTGAGATGTCTGCACATTGTTATCAACAGCAAACTTCTGATTTTTAACTACATGGTTTTCCAGCAAAAAAAATAAATAAATAAGCTCATACATATCCTAGCATCACCTTTATCTCTTCAGAGCAGTTTCTCAGAACCTCCTGAGAGTCTGTCTCCTAGATTATAGTGTCTAGTAAGATCTCCAAATAAAACTTACCTTGCAGGTTTTTCTTTTTGTATTTTTAAGTTGAAAAATGCATTTCCCATATTTTTGTTGAGATTTGTGGAGGACTGTCAATTTACTAACAAAAACTTTTTGTTTTAAAATGTAAATGTGAAATGTACATTTCTATTATTTACTTAGAAATGATTTTTTAAAGGCAAATTAAAGAGAAAATGAGAACTTGACTTTTAGTTTGTGAAAATTAAAATACCAGATTATACTTAAGTGAATGTAATTCAAACATAGGCATCGTAATAGCACACACTTACACATGCCACTGTAACAACATACAAGAAAGAAGCTTGATGTGGAATAAAATTATATATATTGAAAACATATATTGACACCCTAACAGAAGAAAAATATTTTTCCTCAGAAACAGTTTATCACTTCAAACATTGAATTAATTAGTTGATTATTTATTTTTTAAGTAGATGTCTTCCTTTCATATTAGTGAGAGCTTTAGGACAGTTTAGGTCTCCCTCCTCAATTTTTAAAAAAAACTTTTATTTTCAAATAATTTTACATTAGCAAGAAGTTGCCAAATGTATTTTCCATGAGTCTTCCATCTAGCTTTCTCTGTTGATAAGTGCTGATATAAGGATTCAAATGAGAGATTTCGTTCTTTTCCTTTTACGAAATTATGCATGAATTATTGAGATGGTAACAAAATTTGTTTCCAAACGGTTCGGTTCAGTTCAGTTCAATCGCTCAGTCGTGTCCGATTCTTTGTGACCCCACGAATCGCAGCACATCAGGCCTCCCTGACCATCACCAACTCCCGGACTTCACTCAGACTCAGGTCGATTGAGTCCGTGATGCCATCCAGCCATCTCATCCTCGGTCGTCCCCTTCTTCTCCTGCCCCCAATCCCTCCCAGCATCAAAGTCTTTTCCAATGAGTCAACTCTTCACATGAGGTGGCCAAAGTACTGGAGTTTCAGCTTTAGCATCATTCCTTCCAAAGAAATCCCAGGGCTGATCTCCTTCAGAATGGACTGGTTGGATCTCCTTGCAGTCCAAGGGACTCTCAAGAGTCTTCTCCAACACCACAGTTCAAAGGCATCAATTCTTCGGTGTTCAGCCTTCTTCACAGTCCAACTCTCACATCCATACATGACTACTGGAAAAACCATAGCCTTGACTAGATGGACCTAGTCGATTACAAGATAAATTTTCTTAATTTCTCCAAGAAGAATCATTTAGAAATTATAATTCCAGACCAAGGGCTTTTGTACAGTGTTAATCCAGTTACTTTAACTTGCTGTCATGTGAATAGTTTTGGTAGAGTTATATACTTATTGTCTCTTTTTTTATCTAAATTTTCCCCAAAGTATTTCTTTGGTGAGCTAGGTAGTAGTTTACTACCTAAAATGACTGCCTTATATTCTGTTCCAATGAAGAAGTCTAGCTAGAGACACTCTGGAACAGATAAGAAAAATCCAATATAGAAGTGTGTCAATTAACTTATATTAAATATATATTTTTAAATCACAAGTCTTACACAACTGATTTACATTAAAAAAAAAAAAAAAAAAAACACCTTAGTTTTCCTTTGTGGGACATAAGGAAATACTCTGAACACCTTAGTAAAGAATTAATTCCAAATAGCTATATGTATCACTCACTTCAACGGTATTTTTTTTTTCTTATTTTAATTTCAATTAAAAAACATTTATGGACCATTATTTGTATTGTAGATACTATGCTACATTTGGCAGTGTAAAGCTAAATGACAATAACTTTACCAATTTGGAGCTTGTAATTATAAGGAGTGAGTTGGCCTCCAAGCATATATTTTGTCACAACAGTAAACTACATTAAATGACCTATATAATTGGAAAATGGTAGAAATTATACTACTTTTCTACAGTTAAGATTATAAAATCAACACATCAGTAGTAAGAAAATGAATGTTACAAAGTCACCCTACATGACTGCATTGATAAAATGCAAGAATCCAATCAAGAATTATCAAATCTGACAATATAGAAAAAAAAAAAAAAAAAGACAGTTTTTCACTGTGCAGACCTTCTCAGTGCCCATCCTGGGGCAACTTAGAAGTCCATGTAACACAACCTAAGAATCATCTAACCCACACAGTCAGTATCTCTATTCTAATGAAAGTGAATGCATACAACATAACTAATACATTTTCATCATCCAGTATAATCAACACTCTGACTTTAATAATTTTAATATATGTTTTGAAATAACACCAGTTTCCAAACTAACAATATAAACTTTTAGGCTTCAATAGCTAAGCTACTTTTGGAAAATAACTTTTTAAAATTAACAGATATTATTTTTAGAGCAGTTTTATATTTCCAAGGAGTTGTCATACAAGCTTCTCTTGTCACAGTTTTCCCTTTTTGAAAACATTTTTCAGTAGTGTGATACATTTGTTAGATTTAATGAACCAATACTAATGCATTACTATTAACTGAAGTCCATAGTTTACATCATGGTTCACTCTTTGTGTTTTAAATTTCAGTGGATTTTGACAAATGCATTATGTCATGAATTCACATTAAAGTATCAAGCAGAGTAGACTCACTGCTATAAAAAATGCCCTGTGCTTTACCCATTCCTCATTCCCTACCCTGATTTTACATTATCTTTATAGTTTTGCATTTCCAAAAATATCATATCATTGAAATCATATAAAATGTAGCATTTTGAGACTGGCTTCTTCTGCTTATCAATAATCATTTAATACTCCTCCTATTACTGAATTGAATTCAGGTCCAGTTACTTGGTACACAGCAAAACCAATTTACAGGTTTCAGGTTGCAGTGAAGGAGACTGTGGCATTTATTGTAGGGCACAATGCAAGGAGAATGGACAGCTCAGAAGACCCAAACTCCCCAGTGGCTTTCAAGCAAGAAGGTTTTACAGTGTGTTAGGGAAAGGGTGGTTAAAATACTTTATCAGCCTGTGGACAATTTTATGATTGGTTGGTGTTGAGCTAACAGGTTGATATTGTGGGAATCTAGGTCATCAGTCTCTGGCAACAAGGAGCTTAGGCTCTGTGTGTGGTCAGCAGTTTCCAGTTGGTGGGGCACTTGTTCCTGTAAAAACAGCTCAAGAATCTGAGAGAGATTGTTACCTGTATCCCTCAAGGAGGAACAAAGAGTTCTGTGAGTTTGTTTTATGGCTGATATTATTTAAGCTATTAATATCCCCTTTTGCTTGCCTGTTTTTTCTTTGTTTCTAGTTTTCCTCTTCTCTAACCAAAAACTAAGTTTCTCTGATGACTCAGTGATAAAGAATCTGCCTACCAATACAGGAGACTTGGGTTTGATCCCTGGGTCCAGAAGACCCTCTAAAGAAGGAAATTCAACCCACTCCAGTATTCTTGCCTGGGAAATCCATAAAACAGAGGAGCCTGGTGGATTATAGTTCATGGGGTTGCAAAAGAGTTGGACACAACTTAGTGACTAAACAACTACAACAACAATCATTAACTACTTGAACTTGTACTTTAGAATACAGGACATGAAGACCTTGGAGCTATATATATATATATATATATATATATATATATGTATGTATGTATGTATTTTTTTTTTCCTCACAAACAAGAGTTGGGGACGCAGAGGGACTTGTGTCCAAGAGGACCAGAGAGTCCTGGTCAGTTTTATCCCATGTCTTTTTGTAGCTTGACAGCTTTTTTTTTTTTTTTCTTATAGCTGACTAATATTTTATTGTATAGATTTACAAAATTCTTCTCATCTTTCAGTTTTTAGCAATTATGAATCAAGAACTACTAACCTTTTAACGCAGGTTTCTGTGTGAATATATATTTCAACTCATTTGTATTTGCTGAGTTATATGATAAGATTACATTTAGCTTTGTTAGAAACTACTACAGCATCTTTGAAAGTGGTCATACCATTTTGCACTCCTTCCAGGAATGAGTGATAGTACTGTGACTTAATACTCATCAGAATCTGGTAATCTCAGTTTGAATTTTAGTCATTCTAATAGGCGTAGAATGATGTCTCATTGTTTTGATTTTTAATTTCTTAATGATATATTATGGAGATCGTTTTTTCAAAAGCTTCTTTGCTATTTTTACATCTTTTTGGTGAGGCTCCTGGTCTATTTTTTAATTGGGTTGATTCTTATCATTAAATTTTTAAAGGTATTTTGTATATTGAGAATACAATGATAAATCAAAAAATTTTTTTTAATTCTACTTTTTTGTAACTGTTTTGGTTTTAATGTGTGTTTTCATGTTTCTACTTTCTCTTCTTAATATGTCAATTATACTTTCTTAAAATTAGCTATTTTGTCTGCAATATAGTTTTACAACTAACTTAAATCCACTTTTAATTAACCCTATACTGTTTTATGGGTAGTGCAGATACCATAAAACAGTGCTCCCACTTCCTTGCTCCCAAGCCTTAAAAAATTTTTGTCATTCATTTTACTTGTCCATAAGCTATGAAAATGCAATGTATTGTTATTATTAATTTGAATAAACTGTTCTCTGTTAGATCAAATAAGACTAAGAAAAGTAAATGTTATATTCATTCTCCAACAATATCATTTTGTTTGTGTAAATCCAAAACTCTAGAGTTTATTACTTTTTTCTCTCTGATAATTTATTTTTAACACTCATTGTAAGGCAAATCTATTCGTGACAAATTCATGCAGTATTTATTTGTCTGATGAAGTCTTTTTTATATTATTCATATATATTTTTAAATTTATTTTAATTGGAGGCTAATTACTTTACAATATTGTAGTGGGTTTTGCCATACATTGACATGAATCAGCCATGGGTGCACATGTGTCCCCCATCCTGACCCCTCCCACCTCCCTCCCCATCCCATCCCTCAGAGTTGTCCCAGTGCACCGGCTTTGAGTGCCCTGCTTCATGCATTGAACTTGGACTGGTGATCTATTTCATATATGGTAATATACATGTTTCAGTGCTATTCTCACAAATCATCCCGCTCTTCCCTTTTCCCACAGAGTCCAATAGTCTGTTCTTTGTATATGTGTCTCTTTTGCTGTATCATGTCTTTATTTCTCCTTTATTTTGAAGGATAATTTTGCCAGATATGCAATATGCTATTCCAGTTTGTTATTTTTTTCTATCAGTGCTTTAAATAATCCATTCCATTGTTTTTGTTGCAAGATTTTTGAAGAGAAGTCTGATATAGTTCTCATCCTTATTTCTCTATTGATGGAGTATCTTTGCCCATCTGCATTCAGTGTTTATTTCTTGTTCATGTTTGGTTTTCTGAAGTTTGAATCAGAAATTTCTAGGTAAAGTACTCCAAAGTCTGCTAGGGTTGCTGAATATTATTTCATATAATTTCTGTGATGGCATATGATATTCTAAAAGATGATGCTGTTAAAATGTGGCATTCAATATGCCAGCAAATATGGAAAACTCACTAGGAGCCACAGGACTGAAAAAGGTCAGTTTTCATTCCAATACCAAAGAAAGTCAATGCTAAGGAATGTTCAAACTACCACACAATCACACTCATTTCACCTGCTATCGAAGTAATGCTCTAAACTCTCGAAACCAGGCCAAGTTCTGCCTTGTTCTCCAAGCCAGTTCTGGAACTGATAACTTCCAGAAGTTCCAGTTCAAGCTGGATTTAGAAAATGCAAAAATCAAATTTCCAACATCCTCTAGATCATAGAAAAATCAAGAGAATTCCTGAAAAGCATCTACTTCTGCTTCACTGACTATGCTAAATCCTTTGACTATGTGCAGCACAACAAACTGTGGAAAATTCTTAAAGAGAAGGGAATATCAGACCACCTTACCTGCCTCCTGGGAAATCTGTATGCAGGTCAAGAAGCAACAGTTAGAACCAGACATGGAACCCTGGACAGGTTCAAAATTGGGAAAGGAGTACATCAAGGCTGTATATTGTCATCCCGCTTATTTAACTTATATGCAGAGTACATCATGCGAAATGCAAGGCTGGATGAAGCACAGTTGGAATCAAGATTTCCAGGAGGAATACCAATAACCTCACATATGCAGATGATACCACCCTTATGGCAGAAAGCGAAGAGGATCTAAAGAGCTTCTTGATGAAAGTGAAAGAGAAGAGTGAAAAAGCTGGCTTAAAACTCAACATTCAAAAAACAAAGATCATGGCACCCAGCCCCATCACTTCATGTCAAATAGATGAAGAAAAGTGGAAATAGTGACAGACTTTATTTTCTTGGGCTCAAAAATCACTCCAGATGGTGACTGCAGCCATGAAATTAAAAGACACTTGCTCCTTGGAAGGAAAACCTATGACAAACCTAGACAGCATATTAAAAAAAGCAGAAACATTACTAACAAAGGTCCACATAGTCAAAGCTATGGTTTGTCTGTTAGTCATGTATGGATGTGTGGGTTGGACTGACTGCCAAAGAATTTTACTTTTGAATTGTGGTGTTTGATTAGTCTCTTGAGAGACCTTTGGACTTCAAGAAGATCAATCCAGTCAATCTTAAAAGTCAACCCTGAATATTCATTGGAAGGACTGATGCTGAAGCTGAAGCTCTGATGCTTTGGCCACCTGATGTGAAGAGCTGACTCATTAGAAAAGACCTGATGCTGGGAAAGAGTGAAGGCAGGAGGAGAAAGGGATGACAGAGAATGAAATTGTTGAATGGCATCACTGATTCAATGGACATGAGTTTAAGCAAGCTCCTGGAGATGGTAAAGAACAGGGAAGCCTAGTGTGCTGCTGTCCGTGGGGTCGCAAATGAGTGACTGAACAACAAATACAATATGGCCCTTGACTTCAACATAATGTGATGTAAAAGAAATTTCAAGGAATTATGAATCCATGCTGTATTTACTAGCCTCAGCTATGCCATTATTAATTCTACGAACTTAGATAAACTTTTTAATATATGCCTGCTTTTTATATGCCTGTATAAAATCAATAGACTGATTTTGATACATCAGATTGTTCCCAAATTTAAAATTATATAATTTTGCACATTTCCTCCAACATTTATAATTAGAAAATCTTCAATTTACTTGTGCCAATATAACATTCTGTTCTACTGTTTTTAGCATCCACAGACAAGTTTCAGTTATATTTTAACTACATATAGATATTTTTCAGCATATGGCTATCTGACAGCAAAATGTCATTATCAAGTAATGTTTAAATCAGAGATTAATTTAATACATGCTATGTATAAAATGTTAAAATTTTTTTTGAGTTGTCCTACCTTTGGTGCCAGCCCAACAACAGAAAGTGTGAGGAGTCCCTCCTGGATGAAAGCCTTTGTGTGATTTTTCATGTTATATCATAGGCAATTGCAGAATCTTTACCTGCCAGATGCCTGGGGGAGATTTGCCCCCACTCTGGACTTGGTGTGCAGCCAATGTGGGAAGGCTCTGGGAGATGCAGTGGAGGACTCAGACTCCCCTAGGGTCAAAATGTTGGTATATTTGTGGTCTTAGGTTCCTCATCTGAAGCATTTTCTGGCTCCTCCCCCAAGTCTGTTTGTAGGATGGGGATACAGTGGGAAGGGGAAGACTTGAAAACATCTTTCCTTATTCTAACTCAGTACCCAGTACTTCTCCACTCCACTCCTAGCCTTCACTCTGCTTCCTCCCCTGACTTCAGTGCTGGAGGCTTTTTTGAGGCTTCCTCAATAGTGAGAGCCCTTCAGGTCTGTGCTGATCCACTTGTCTCTGAACAGTATGCCTTCCACGGAAGAAGTGGAATGTGGGGGGCTGGCGCTTCTCCAGTTTAGAACTTGCTTTACCACCACCATAAGAGAATCCAAAGCTTATTAATTCTTTCATGTTTGACTCTTTTTTGGCTACTCTTACACCTGATAGCTCAGTACTCTCTGTCTCTGTTTCACTGCTGTCTCCCTGACTCTCAACAGCTCAGCTGAGCTTTGATAGCCTGGTGAGATGGGGTGAGTCTGTGGGACATCCATCTTACATATCCTATTTAGGCAAGTGTGGATAGAAAGATGCCTATGATGCTTAGAAAAATCTCTCGTTATTTGTTTGTTTTCTATCAGATTAAATGCATTATTTATTCCTTACTCTCTAAGGCTCTAGGTTGGAAAACCAATGAAGTGGTAGAAAGGGACAGAAATAAAGTCAGGCTCATTTGTTCTAATAACATGAAATACATCTTTAAGAAGAAAGGTGTTGGGAACATAAAAAATAAATTCGTAATGATTGAAAACCAATGGAGGAAACAAATATTTCGAGTAGTGGTGTGATTTCAAATATTTTCATAATATAATAATTAATTGAATTCATATAATATAACCACAAAATAAATTACACAAGACTTTCTCTTCCATTCTGAATGGATTTTCATTTTCTCTGCTGAAACATTTCTGATGACATAGTGTAAAATATAGATTTAGATATAGACCTATAGATTTTTTTGTTATTGATGAGGCTTTATAAATGTTTTAATATACTATGTACATTATATTATATATAGTTTTAAATATATGTGTATATATATATATATATGTGCTACTTTCAAATATCAGCTTCCTGCCTCTTGAGCCAGATTACCAAAATCTTTTTTAAAAATTTATTTCTCTAAATCTCTTAAGAATTTATCACATATTTATATAACCCAATCTGATAGATTACTCATTTTTGCAATACTATATAAAGGTTGTAATAACACCTATAATTCTTCTGAAATTTGCATTCTTCATTCAGTGTTGTACACAGAAGACAAATTCATGGTGACACATGAAGCTCAAGTTTATTTAGCTTCAGTTTTTTGTAATATTCCATTGGATGAACAATGTCTAAATTATTTTTTCTAGTATTCTGTATAGATTTGGGAATTAATGTCATTTAACTCCAGAAGATAAGGTCCTCGAGGTGTTTATGCATGTTTACTGGTTGGAATGGTCAAGACTTTCTCCAGGGTATAAACCTGCTTGTGTAAATCCTGGGTCATATACATAGAATGTATGCTTACTAATTTTTAAAGGTTAAGACCAATTATCTTCCAGCAACAGAAGTTTAATGTACTACAGATTTTCCAGCACTGTGAGATCCCAGTGAGCCAAATCTTTGTTAACACTTTTGAAAGACATGAAATTGCTTTTTCTTTATTTTCTTTTGGCATGAAAGATTTTATGATCATGATTGTAATTTTTGGATTAGCAGTGTCACTTAGGAATCTTTTATGATTATTAATCATTCATAGTTCCTCTAATGTTTTACTTCTGTTTGCTTGAATTGTGTCTTTTTCATGGTTATGATGTTTTACTATAATCTAAGCATTTCTTTGCCTGTTGTAGATGTAACAAGTGTATTCTTTAGCTTGAAGAATTTTTTGTGTCTTTTCTTGATGAAACATAGTTAATTTTAATATAAAACTTAATCAATGGTGGTTTTACTTCCTTTTGATAAAAACATTACCTTTAATATGGTCAGAAAGATATACTCATCTGTTTCTTTTGAGTATTTTGAAGTTTTGTGGTTTAAAGTTCTTAATGCACTTGGAGTTAATTTTTCTTTGTGTGGTAGTCATGCTTTTAAATTTGGTTACACAGTACCAGTTTATTACTAAGTGACCCATTCTCAGAAATGATTTCAATTCAAAACATTTGAGCATTGTTTTTGGCATACAGTCCTGCTTTATAACAAAATGGTTTTGAAATTGTCACTCAGATATGTGATAAACTTTACAATTGATTATAGTTTTTAGAGTAAATAGAGCATGTCAATAATTTAACTTTGCATATATTTAGAAATAATGTCTGTCATATGCATTATTAAATACTATGCAGAAAATTGAAACATGGTTAGTCAAATTTAGATTCAGCAATGAGAAAATAAGATTCACTGCTACGTGAATTTTGATGTAAATGATTTACACATTTTCCAATATGTATGTGTATATGTCAGTAACCTCTCTCTCACACACACACACACACACACACACACACACACACACACACACACATACACACACACACAGACTTATGAAAAAAAATCCCTCTTTCAGTAATTCAAAATTCACATTTTATTATTAATGCATTCATTATTTTTTAGGAAAGAAATGTATAATATTGTTTGACTCAGTATTCCCTAAAATTATTATATCCTAGAGCATGGCTTATGATTGTTTCTTCTTTTCTTTTGTGCTATATAAATGTTAATATTCTGTGGAATATCTCTTGTTTAAAGGAATATGAGTTTAGGGACTAGTTTTTTGAATGTACATTATTATTGCTTTTAAAAAGATAGGCAAACCCAACCAAAGCTACAACACGGAATAACTAAAAAATGTAAGCAAAAAGGAGAAGCTTTTATCAAATAATGTAAAGTTAGAATGATCGTTAACGTGAACAAACCCATTGTGGTGAAAAACAGCAGGAGGGAAATGGGCCAGTAAAGTTTCACCATGAATTGAGTAGCTTCAGTTTTGGCAGATCTAGTGATATACAAGATCCAAAACTGTCCCTCTTTCAGAAACTGGTGGTGCAGAATGAAATGTCACACATTTCTGATTTCCACACTATGCTATTTGAATCTACACACTGCATATTATTCTATATAGCACACAGTAAAAACTCAGGATTATAGTAAAAACTCAGGAATGCCTGGTAAAATAAATTTTAATGATACAAAATTATTCATTGAGAAAAATATTCTACTCCATGATATATTGTAGAGTTTGAAGCTTTTCACTTAGGTAAACAATATTAGACACTACTAGGTACAAATACTATTTTTCAAAGTACATTTTAAATAAAATATTTGGTCCCAGAGACAAAAATAAAACAGATTGTGAGGCTTGATTAAATGTCATACATATTAATGTATTACTTTGAACATCTCTAAAATAAAGCATCATGCCCTTGTTGATGGTAATATTCTGAGAAATCCTAATTCCCATCTTAATTGTTCACACATTATGTAATTCACAATTTGTTACTTTTATTTTATTAACTTATTGAGTGATTAAAATTTTTATTTTTCCTTAGCGTTATCTTAGGTTATTTTCAGTAAGATGAACAAAGCTTTTGAAAAGTAAATTTCAACATTAAAATAATTCTTTCAATATCAGCAGAGAAAGAACCCTCTCTTTTTTTTAACTTTTTATTTTATATTGGAATACAGTTGATTAATAATGTGTTAGTTTCAGGTGTAGAGAAAAGTGATTCAATTATACATATGCTTGTTTCTGTTCTTTTGAAAATTCTTTTCCCATTTAGGTTGTTACATAGTATTTTGTCTGAAGACTTTCTTATATTTTGAATTCCAATCCATCAAGATGTTGCTGTTTTTTAGTTGCTCAGTCATGTGTGATTCTTTGTGACCCCATGAACCACAGCACACCAGGTTTCCCTGTCCTTCACTATCTCCTAGAGTTTGCTCAAACTCATGTCCATTGAGTCGATGATGCCATCCAATTATCTCATCCTTTGTTACCCCCTTTTCCTCCTTCCCTCAAAGTTTCCCAGCATCAAGGGCTTTTCCAGTGAGTCAACTTTTCACATCATGTGGCAAAAATATTGGAACTTCAGCTTCAGGCTTCAGATCCAGTCCTTCCAACATTCAGGGTTGATTTCCTTTAGGATTAACTGGTTGATTACCTTGCTGTCCAAGGGACTCTCAAGAGTCTCCTCTTGCACAAAGTTCGAAAGTATCAGTTCTTCAACACTCAGCCTTCTTTATGGTCCAGATCTCACATGTGTACGTGACTACAGGAAAAACCTTAGTTTTGACTATACAGACCTTTATCAGCAAAGTGATGTTTCTGCTTTTTAATACATTGGTAGGTTTGTCATAGTTTCCCCCCCCCCCCCCCCCCCCCCCCGCAAAGAGTAGGCATCTTTTAATTTCATGGGTGCAGTCACCATCTGCAGTGATTTGGAAGCCCAAGAAACTTAAGTTGGTCACCTTTCCCCATCAATTTGCCATGAAGTGATGGGATCAGATGCCATGATATTTAGTTTTTTGAATGTTGAGCTTTAAGCCAGCTTTTTCATTCTTCTCTTTCACCTTCATCAAGAGACTCTTTAGTTCCTCTTTGCTTTCTGCCATAATAGTGGTGTCATCTGTATATCTGAGGTTGTTGATATTTCTCACAGCAATTTTGATTCCAACTTGAGCTTCATCCAGTCCAGCATTTCACATGATGTACTCTACATAGAAGTTAAATAAAAAGGGTGACAATATACAGCCTTGAGGTACTCTCTTCCCAATTTGGAACCAATGTATTGTTCCATGTCCGGTTCTAAGTGTTGCTTCTTGACCTGCATGCAGGCTTCTTAGGAGGCAGGTACCATGAAGATACCTGGCTATATCAAGTGTTCCTGCTAATGTTTCTTAGCAACTATTTCATAAAGCCAGTCTGTTGGCTCTAAGAATGATTTCTTTGTGTTATATAGCTCATCAAATACCATATCCAAATTCCAACACTGACCCTAGATTGCAGAGTTAAAGTATTTTTATTGAGACCCCCTTTCCCCTAGTTTCTATATTATATCTACTCCAACTTATGTTATAAAAGCTCAATAAAGTGTATTTGGATATATTAAGCATTCATATGTTAATCCATTGCTTTTTATCTTTCTCTTTGTACAATATTTCTTCTACTTTGGGGACTTAATTTTTTTCCTCACCATTTGTGAATTTGGCTAACTGAGATGAAAAACTCAAAATAAATGACTTTTATAAGCATCTGATTCTTATTAGAAGCAGGCAGTATAAGTCTCTTATTTTAAACCAGTGTTTCAGAAATCATGGTGTAATGACCACCTGTGTCTGGATCATCAAGGCCGTCTGTTATGAATGCGAACTCCTAGGCTTCACCCAGTCTTGTTTCATTACAAGATAGATGATAAAAATAAAAAAATTAACAAGCTCTCTGGATGGCTCTGGTGCACAGTTATGGAGCTATTACTTTAAATGTTCTACATGGAATTGAGCAGAGATTAGTTACGGTGTACAGCAGATTTATTTCTTAAAATTTGTTCACCCTCATCATAGAACATATAAGAAACTGATGTTTCTAGTTTTCTTTTATTTTTGTGTTAAAAATATTATCCAAGACCTAGAAATTTATTGGTTGTATTCAGAATACAAGAGGAGTGATTTATACAGAAAAATTAAAACCTAAAACAAAAAGCAGGTTCATGTGAAATCTTGAAGAATTGTGTTATAATCACCCTTGTCAAACAATTAAAGGGAGATAGAAAAAAAGCAGGTTGGAAAGTTAGAAAAGAGATCTTTTAAAAAATATTAATGAGATGGTTTTCAAAAAGAAGTTTTAACTCATTTTTGAGATTAAGTTAATTAATCTCAAAGGTATTATTACCTTTTGAAAAAGAGCCAAACCTAAGAATCAGCATTTAAATCTCCATTTTGTAAGTGTAAAGCATGATCATTAACCCCACATCTCCAACAAAGAAAACATTTCATCTTACTCCCTCAGGATTAATTAGAAAACATTTTCTAAATTATTTAACTCTTAGATCCTTCTTTTCTGAGCAATTCCTATCTGAAACTTAGCAATTTAAGTGCTTTTACATTTTGCCACTCCCTTGTGTGTGTGTGTGTGTGTGTGTGTGTGTCCGTGTCTGTGTGTGTGTATGTGAATGCAGTCATGTCTGACTCTTCTGACCCCATTGACTGTAGCCCACCAGGCTTCTCTGTCCATCGGATTTCCCAGGCAAGAATACTGGAATGGGTTGACATTTCTTTCTCCAGGGGATTTTTCTGACCCAAGGATCGAACCCATGTCTCCTGCATTGTCAGGTGGATTCTTTACCACTGAGCCCCCAGGGAATCCTATGTATCATACCTTTTCCTGCACAAAGTAATTTTTCCAGTAGTCTTTTTCATACATGTTCATAAAAAGATGATTGTTTTCTATAATCAAAAATAGCCCATTAACTTTGCATTATTATTTAGTCATTATGTCATTATTTTACATTCACTTGATACTTGATTTATAATCTTGTCATGGATGTTCACAATTATATACTCAACACACACACTTTTGTGTTTTTTTACTTTAAAAATGTTTTGGGGCATAATTATGTTCAGTGGAAAAAGTTTTAAAAAGTTTGCTTTCAGTATATAGAAGCAGCACATCAGAATGTAAATGCAAATATTATTACATTACTCAAGCCGTGTTTAGTGAAGCATTTTCAGAACACATTATATGTTTGTAAAACTATAATAATCGAATGTTATATACCTGGGTTATTAATGAAACACTAGATTTAGGATGGGGCTTATATTGTGGTTCAGCTGGTAAAGAATCCACCTGCAACATGGGAGACTTGGGTTCAATCCCTGGTTTGGGAAGATCCCTTGGAGAAGGGGAAGGCTACTTACTCCAGTATTCTGGCCTGGAGAATTCCATGGACTGTATAGTCCATGGGGGTGCAAATAGTCGGACACTACTGAGCAGCTTTCACTTTCACTTTCAGATTTAGGATAATAGGATTATTTAATGGAGAGATGGAGAGCTTTTCCATATCTTTTGTGTGTTTATAAGCATTATGAACTCTAGGAAGAGTATAGAGTATCCAGCATTCCTCACAATTATTGTGATAAAAGAGAACTCCTCTTGCCCCATAATCTTGACCTCCTCCTTTAGCACCTTTTAGTTTTCACATAAAACAAGTTTGGAGAACCCTTGTCTATTGCCACTATTCTATTCCATATTTTGCACATATTCTCTGATATCTGGAATGTTTTTTAAAATTTCTGTTTTATTGAAATATAGTTAGTTTACAATTTGGTGTTAGTTTCTGGTGTACAGAAAAGTGATTCAGTTTTACATATATAATAGTTCACATTTGCTAATCCCAAACTCCCTATCACTCCCTCAGTGCCCTCCCACTGGGCAACAAGTCTGTTCTGTATGTCTGTGAGTCTGTTTCTCTTTTGTAGGAAAGTTCATTTGTGTCATGTTTCAGACTCCACATATAAGTGATATCATATGGCATTTGTTTTTCTGTTTCTTATTACTTTCCTTAGTATGGAAATCTCTAGGTCTATCCATGTTACTGCTAATGGCATTATTTCATTCATTTGTATGGCTGAGTATTATTCAGTTGTGTATATGTTTCACAAGTTCTTTATCCACTAATCAATTGATGGGCATTTAGGTTGTTACCATGTCTTGACTATCATAAATCATTCTGTTGTGAACATAGGAGTGCAAGTATCTTTACAATTTATAATTTTAACTAGGTATATGCCTGGGAGAGGGTTTGCTGGATCATATGTTAACTCTAACCTCCACACTGTTTTCCGTAGTGGCTATACCAAGTTACATTCTCACCATCAGTACAGGAGGGTTCAATTTCCTCCACACCCTCTCCAACACTTTTTATTTGTAGACTTTTTAATGAAGGCCATCTGAATGGTGTGATGTGGTAACATATTGTGGTTTTGATTGCCTTCCTCAAGTAACTAACAGTATTGAACATCTTTGCATGTTCCTATTGGCCATCTGTATGGCTTCTTAGGAGAAATTTCTATTTAGATCTGTGCCCATTTATTGATTGGATTGTTTTTGTTTTTGTTGTGGAGTTGTATGAGCTATTTGTATGTTTTGGAAATTAAGCACTTGTCCACAGTATTTGAAACTATTTTCTCCCATTTCATAGCATTTCTTCCCCTTTTACTTAGGGTTTCCTTTTCAGTGCAAAAGATTATGTTTGATTAAGTTCTATTTATTTATTTTTGCTTTTATATCTATTGGCTTTAGAGATTGCCCTAAAAAATATCAGTACAATTTATGTCAGAGATTATTTTGCCTATAATCTCTTCTATGAGTTTTCTGGTGTCATGTCTTAAATTTTAGTTTGTAAGCCACTTTGAGTTTATTTTTGTGTATGGTGTGAGAGTGTGTTCTAACTTCATTAACCTACATGTTGCTGTCTGAATTTCACAAAACCATTTACGGAAGAGACTATTTCCCATTGTATCTACTTGCCTTCTTTGTCAAAGATTAATTGACCATAGGTATGTGGGTTTATTTCTGGGCCCTCTATTGTGTCCCATTGATCCATACATTTGTTTTGTGTCAACACTGTGCTGTTTGGTTACTCTAGCTTTATGTGTTGTCTGAAGTCTGAAGGGTTATACCTCCTGCTTTTTTCCTTTTCCTCAGGATTTCTTTAGTGTCTTAGGATCTTTCATGGTTCCAATAAATTTTAGGGTTATATTTTCTAGTTCTGTAAAAAGTGTCATGGGTAATTTAATAGAGATCAATTAAATCTGTAGAGTGCTCTGGGTGGTAGTATGGCAATCTCAACAATATTAATTCTTCCAATCCAAGAGCATAGGATATCTTTTTATTTGTTTCAGTCACCTTCACTTTACTTTGAAAGTGAAAATAAAAGTGTTATTTGCTCAGTCATGTCCAACTCAACTGTACCAAGCCAGGCTCTTCTGTCAATGAAATTTTCCAGGTAAGAATACTGGAGTGGGTTGCCATTTCCTTCCCAGGGGATCTTCCTGACCCAGGGATCAAACCTGGGTCTCCCACACTGCAGGCAGATTCGTTGCTGTTTGAGCCATCAGGGAAGCCCTCAGTTTCCGTTTTTAATATTTTATAGCTCTCAGCATATATGTCTTTCACTTCTTTGGTCATACTTATTCCTAAGTATTTTTTGATACAATTTTAAAAGTTGTTCTTTTTTTTTTTTTTTTTTTTTAACATTCCCTTTCCAATGTTTCATTTTCAGTGTAAATAAATATAACCAATTTCTGTCTGTTATTCTTGTACACTGCTACTTTGTTGAATTAACAGTTCTACTAATTTTGTGTGAAGTTTTTGAACTCTATATGTAGTACTATGTCCCATGCATGAAATGAGAATTTATTCTTCCCTTCCAATTTGGATGCATTTTATTTCTTTTTCTTGTCTGATTGCTGTGGATATGATTTATGATGTATGTTGAATAGAAGTGGTAAGAGTAGTTATCCCTGCTTCTGTTCCAGAGTCCAGTACTCGGTTTGCCATAAATAGCTTTTTTTTTTTTTCCTCCTGGTCATGCTGTGTAGCATGTAGAATCTTATTCCCCTGAACAGGGAGAAGGCACAGGTCTCTACCCTGCTTCCTAAGTCATGTAGCTCCAGGGATCAGCTTGGGTTTCAGGCACACCTCCACTTCCAGAAGTGGCACTCACACACTTCCAGAACGTCTAGAAGAAGCACCACAGCTGTTAGACACACTGAGAAAGGGGTTGTTCTGGCAGGGCCCACCATCCTCTCATGTGCCGCTTTACTTCTGTGCTGGGCCCAGGCTTCTTCTGTGTATGCCCTTTGGTTCAGCCCCTCCAGGCTGTCTCCATGTAGCCGACGCCAGTCCTCTCAATGTCTGTCCTCTGAAGCCCAGGTTTCAGCACCCGGTCCCTGCACACACAGTGGATGTGGGTCTTGGAAGGGTAGAGAGGTGGTATCAGCTGTCTGTGCAGGGCTCTCTGTGTTCTGCTGGCTACAGACCATCTGCTGTGTGTTCCTCTGAGCCTTTGAAGCTCTCTTTCTGTCCTGGCTGCCCTCTTCATGAGAGAAAGGGCTTCCCAAGGTAAGGGAACCTTTCCTCTTTCACAGCTCTTTCCCAGGGGTGCAGGACATGCCCTGATTTTTTTTTTTCTTTTGTCTTAATTCAGTTACATGGAGACCTTTCTTGCAGTTTTGACTGTCTGAGATCTACCAGCATTCAGTAGATATTCTGTGAGGATTTTTCCACATGTAGATGGTCTTTTTGATCTATTTATGAATGGGGAGTGCAGGTTCCACATCTGTCTATCTCACCATCTTGATTGGAATGACTCATATTTTGTATTATGGCCTGAATGACTGTGTCTTTGAAAAATTCATATGTCAGAGTCATTATGTACAATTTGATGGTGTTAGAAGAAGTGGCCTTTAGGAGGTGCTTAGGTCATGAGGATGGAACCCTTGTGAATATTACAAGAGAGATTCCAGAGAACACCCTGGATCCTTCCATCCTGTGGGAATGCCAGAAGTCTTCAGTCCAGAAGAGGGTCTTTATCCAGTGTAGTTCATACTCTGCTCTCAGACATTTAGCATCTGGGACAGGGAACATTATGTACCTGTTGGATTTTTTTTTTCCCCGTCAGTTTGTGACATTTTGTTATAGCAGGATGGACAAACTAAGATATTTTGATATCTGAAGTTGTCATTTTATTCATAATTCATTGATATGTGTTATCACTGTAAGGTAAATGGCACACTTTCTTTATACAGATATTTTCATTTACTAACAAGCTAAATTCTTGCTATCACTATTAAATTCTGATTTTATGCTCTCAAATTCTGTAAGATTAATTATCTATTTTATAAACATATTAACTATAAGTGCAAAAATAATTACATTTCATGGCAAGCCCCATAGATTTTTAGATGTATCACAAGATATTCTCCATGATGTTCATTAATCTAGAAATTTCCTTATGAGCCACATTCTTAAAGAGAATAAGCTGCATCCTAGTTTTTACAGAAAGATGTAGATTTAAATGCTAGTTTCTGCTGATGTCTAAATGATTGAATAATATTATTTACATTTAAAACTTTATTTGATTTAAAACTAGCTACAATCTTTTTATTGCTAATACTAAAGCCTGATTAAAGTCTGATTAAATACATCACAACTGGTGACTTTAAAAGTAGCCTAAAATTGTATTCAGAAATAAAAATTTAACAATATAATACAAGTAATAAGTGGAAATAAATATGATTACACATTTATCCTTGATTTATTCAGAATATTTATATATATTTTTATGGAGTTGATTTATCATTATTTATATTGTAGATCATTAATAGATTCTATTTTTAATACATGTACTAGACAAGGTAACACTATACAAGATAACAAGGTACTTAAGAATGTTTTTAAGTTTATTTTGTATTTTCATCATTTTGATTCAAACTCTCTGAAATTTTGGATACCTATGGAGTCCATGATTCATCTGTTAACTGATAATTTATATAATTTGTAAAAAGTGTAACAATATAAGCCTCTCCTGCAACATTTTTCATAAAAATAGAACAAACACTCCTAAATTATGTTAGAGTCACAAAAGATCCCAAATGGCCAAAGAAATCTTGAGAATGAAGAAAGAGCTTGAAGCATCAAACTCCCTGATTTTAAACTATATTATCAAAAGCAGAGATATTACTTTGCCGACCAAGGTCCGTCTAGTCAAGGCTATGGTTTTTCCAGTAGTCATGTACGGATGTGAGAGTTGGACTGTGAAGAAGGCTGAACACCAAAGAATTGATGCTTTTGAACTGTGGTGTTGGAGAAGACTTTTGAGAGTCCCTTGGACTGCAAGGAGATCCAACCAGTCCATTCTGAAGGAGATCAGCCCTGGGATTTCTTTGGAGGGAATGATGCTAAAGCTGAAACTCCAGTACTTTGGCCACCTCATGCAAAGAGTTGACTCATTGGAAAAGACTCTGATGCTGGGAGGGATTGGGGGCAGGAGGAGAAGGGGATGACTGAGGATGAGATGGCTGGGTGGCATCACGGACTCGATGGACTTGAATCTGAGTGAACTCCGGGAGTTGGTGATGGACAGGGAGGCCTGGCGTGCTGCGATTCATGGGGTCTCAAAGAGTCGGACACGACAGAACTGAACTGAACTGAACTGATAAGGCTATGGTTTAAAAAAAATAGTATTCTACTGGCATAGAAACAGATACACAGATCAGTGGAACAGAATGAGAGCCCAGAAATAAACCCATGCATATGTGGTATATTAATTTAGGACAAAGGAAGCAAGAACATACAGTGGAGAAAGGACAGTCTCTTCAATAAATGGTGCCTGCACAAGAGGGAACCCACATGCCAATGAATAAATAAATATCACTATTTTATACTGTATACCAAGCCAACTCAAAATGGTTAAAAAAAACCTGAATGTAAGACCAGAAACCATAAAATTCTAGAAATTTAACATCACTCTTGGCAATATATTTTTGAATCTCATTCCAAAGCAACAGAAGCAAAAAATAAATAATACAGCATCAAACTAAGCAGGCTTCACAGGTAGCTCAGTAGTAAAGAATCTACCTGCCAGTGCAGGCTATGCAGGAGACATAGCTTCAGTCTTTGAGTTGGGAAGATCCCTGGAAGAGGACATGGCTACTTACTCCTATATTCTTCCCTGAAAAATTACACGGACAAAGGAGCCTGGTGGGTTACAGTCCATAGGATTGCAAAGAATCAGACACACCTGAAGCAACCTAACACACACATCAAACTAAAAACTTCTTCAAAACCAAGAAAGAAAACCCTCAAGAACAATAACAACAACAAAAAAACCTCCTGAAAGCGATAGGATACTTACAGATCATGTATCCAATAAGGAATTAATGTAAACTATATAAAGAATTTATGCAACTCAATATCCAAAAACAAACAATCTCATTTTAAAAAAAAAGAGCAGAGGACATAAAAAGGCATTTTCCCAAAGAAGATACACAGATGGTCAAACAGGCACATAAAAAGATGCTCAATACTAATGATCCTCAGGGAAATGCAAGTCAAAACCTCAATGAGTATGACCTGGCAACTCTCAGAAGGGATTATCAAAAAAAACAAACAATGACAAGTGTTGGCCAAGAGGTGATGAAAAGGCAACCCTTCCACACTTTTGGTGGGAATGTAAATTGGTGCAGCCACTGTGGAAAGTAGTATGGAGTTTTCTCACAAAAATAGGACTGCCATATGATCCAGAAATTTCACTCCTTGGTATTTATCCAAAGAAAATAAAAGCACTAATTCAAAAAATATATGTATACCCTACTATATTTAAAATAAATAACCAGCCAACAAGGATCTTCTGTATAGCACAGGGAACTCTGTTCTATATTCTGTAATAACCTACATGGGAAAAGAATTTGAAACAGAATAGGTACATGTATATGTATAACTGAATCACTTTGCTATACACCTGAAAGTAACACCACATGATTTATCAACTTGCTTCGATATAAAAACACACTTAAAAATTGAAGAACAATATAGACAATATACGAATTCTTCTGTTCATTGCAAAATTATTTACAATAACCAAAATATGGAATCAATGTTAAGTGCCCATCGATCGAGGAATGGATAAATTGTAATACACACACTGATATTGAAGTTGAAACTCCAATACTTTGGCCACCTGATGCGAAGAGCTGACTCTTTAGAAAAGACCCTGATGCTGGGAAAGATCGAGGGCAGGAGGAGAAGGGGATGGCAAAGGATGAGATGGTTGGATGGCATCACTGACTTGATGGACATGGGTTTGGGTGGACTCTGGGAATTGGTGACGGACAGGGAGGCCTGGCGTGCTGCGGTTCATGGGGTTGCAGAGTCAGACACAACTGAGTGACTGAACTGAACTGAATTGAATACACACACACGCATATACACACAGACACATGCATACTACCCAGTCATGAAAAAAAAAATGATGAAGTATTGCCATTTTCAACAACATTTATGGATATTATGCTAAGTGAAATATCAGATGAAGTGAAGTAAAGTGAAATGTTAATTGCTCAGTAGTGTCCAATTCTTTGTGACCCCATGGACTGTAACCTGCCAGGCTTCTCTGTCCATCGAAACCTCTGGACAAGAATACTGGAGTGATTTGCCATTCCCTTCTACAGTGGATCTTCCTGACCCAAGAATTGAACCTGCGTCTCCTGCATTGCAGGCAGATCCTTTACCAACTGATCCACTATAAAGATTAATACTGTATGATTTCATTCCCATGTAAAATATAAACACAAAACGAATAAGACAAAACTGATAGATACAGAGAACAGATTGTTCTTGATAGAGAAGTAGGAGGTTGGAGGTTGGGCAAATAGGTGAAGGGGGTCAATTTTTTGGTGACAGATGGTAACAGGACTTCACACTGATATATTTTAGAGTGTATGCAAATGTCAAATTACTTGTTATTACCTGAAACTATTAATAATAAAATGGTATATCTCAATTATGCTTTTGAAAAATTATAGCATGTAAAATTACATATATATATAAATGTATAATCTTTATGTTAACCTAGCTAGCATATCTGAAGGTTGAGATAATAAAAAATTAAGGGGACCATAAAGAAGTTCAGTCAGTCTAATATTAAGTGCATTTTATATATAGGCATAGTTACTATATGAGAACAGATAATAGCAAGCAATAAGATAAAAATATTTTGGTGCAATAGGAATTAAGTTTTAAAAATTCTTCCAAAGATCTTAAGGTAAATATTAGGACAATTTTTCTTTTAAATCAGCCAAATATCTAAGATACATAATATTGCTCTGGATGTCAAATATGAAATTGTTAAAAATTATTTATGTTTAATACATTTCAAAATTTTATAAATTGACTTTATTAAATAAAATAATAGCTTTGAGTATTATTTCCATAGTATTTATAAATATTAGAACTGGTCCAGTTCTCACATTCATACATGACTACTGGAAAAAACCATAGCTTTGAGTATATGGGCCTTTGTCAGCAAAGTGATGTCTCTGCTTTTCAGTTTGCTATGTTTATCATAACTTTTCTTCCAAGGAAGAAGCTTCTTTTAATTTCATGGCTGTGGTGATTTTGGAGCGCAATAAAATAAAGCCTGTTACTTTTTCCATTTTTCCCCATCTATTTGTCATGAAGTGATGAGACTGGATACCATGAACTTAGTTTTTTTAATTTAAATTTTTGTTGTTGTTTGTTTTGTTTTTTATTTATTTATCTTTTGAATTGCTTTATTTATTTTACTTTATTTTTTTAATAATGATAAAAAATTTTATTTCTTTTTTATTTTTTAATTTTTTTAATTTTTTATTATTTTTATATTATAGTTTTTTATTTTTTTAATTTTAAAATCTTTAATTCTTACATGTGTTCCCAAACATGGACCCCCCTCCCACCTCCCTCCCCATAACATCTCTCTGGGTCATCCCCATGCACCAGCCCCAAGCATGCTGTATCCTGCGTCAGATATAGACTGGCGATTCAATTCTTACATGATAGTATACATGATAGAATGCCATTCTCCCAAATCATCCCACCCTCTCCCTCTCCCTCTGAGTCCAAAAGTCTGTTATACACAGCTGTGTCTTTTTTCCTGTCTTGCATACAGGGTCGTCATTGCCATCTTTCTAAATTCCATATATATGTGTTAGTATACTGTATTGGTGTTTTTCTTTCTGGCTTACTTCACTCTGTATAATCGGCTCCAGTTTCATCCATCTCATCAGAACTGATTCAAATGAATTCTTTTTAACGGCTGAGTAAGACTCCATTGTGTATATGTACCACAGCTTTCTTATCCATTCATCTGCTGATGGACATCTAGGTTGTTTCTATGTCCTGGCTATTATAAACAGTACTACGATGAACATTGGGGTACATGTGTCTCTTTCAATTCTGGTTTCCTTGGTGTGTATGCCCAGCAGTGGGATTGCTGGGTCATAAGGGAGTTCTATTTGCAACTTTTTAAGGAATCTCCACACCGTTCTCCATAGTGGCTGTACTAGTTTGCATTCCCACCAACAGTGTAGGAGGGTTCCCTTTTCTCCACACCCTCTCCAGCATTTATTGCTTGCAGATTTTTGGATCGCAGCCATTCTGACTGGTGTGAAGTGGTACCTCATTGTGGTTTTGATTTGCATTTCTCTGATAATGAGTGATGTTGAGCATCTTCTCATGTGTTTGTTAGCCATCCATATGTCTTCTTTGGAGAAATGTCTATTCAGTTCTTTGGCCCATTTTTTGACTGGGTCGTTTATTTTTCTGGAATTGAGCTGCATAAGTTGCTTGTATATTTTTGAGATTTGTTGTTTGTCAGTTGCTTCATTTGCTATTATTTTCTCCCATTCAGAAGGCTGTCTTTTCACCTTGCTTGTATTTTCCTTTGTTGTGCAGAAGCTTTTAATTTTAATTAGATCCCATTTGTTTATTTTTGCTTTTATTTCCAGAATTCTGGGAGGTGGATCATAGAGGATCCTGCTGTGATTTATGTCGGAGAGTGTTTTGCCTATGTTCTCCTCTAGGAGTTTTATAGTTTCTGATCTTACATTTAGATCTTTAATCCATTTTGAGTTTATTTTTGTGTGCGGTGTTAGAAAGTGATCTAGTTTCATTCTTTTACAAGTGGTTGACCAGTTTTCCCAGCACCACTTGTTAAAGAGATTGTCTTTACTCCATTGTATATTCTTGCCTCCTTTGTCAAAGATAAGGTGTCCATAGGTGTGTGGATTTATCTCTGGGCTTTCTATTTTGTTCCATTGATCTATATGTCTGTCTTTGTGCCAGTACCATACTGTTTTGATGACTGTGGCTTTGTAGTAGAGCCTGAAGTCAGGCAAGTTGATTCCTCCAGTTCCATTCTTCTTTCTCAAGATTGCTTTGGCAATTCGAGATTTTTTGTATTTCCATACAAATCTTGAAATTATTTGTTCTAGTTCTGTGAAAAATATGGCTGGTAGCTTGATAGGGATTGCATTGAATTTGTAAATTGCTTTGGGTAGTATACTCATTTTCACTATATTGATTCTTCCGATCCATGAACATGGTATATTTCTCCATCTATTAGTGTCCTCTTTGATTTCTTTCATCAGTGTTTTATAGTTTTCTATATATAGGTCTTTAGTTTCTTTGGGTAGATATATTCCTAAGTATTTTATTCTGTTCGTTGCAATGGTGAATGGAATTGTTTCCTTAATTTCTTTTTCTACCTTCTCATTATTCGTGTATAGGAATGCAAGGGATTTCTGTGTGTTGATTTTATATCCTGCAACTTTACTATATTCATTGATGAGCTCTAGTAATTTCCTGGTGGAGTCTTTAGGGTTTTCCATGTAGAGGATCATGTCATCTGCAAACAGTGAGAGTTTTACTTCTTCTTTTCCAGTTTGGATTCCTTTTATTTCTTTGTCTGCTCTGATTGCTGTGGCCAAAACTTCCAGAGCTATGTTGAATAGTAGCGGTGAAAGTGGACACCCTTGTCTTGTTCCTGACTTTAGGGGAAATGCTTTCAATTTTTCACCATTGAGGATAATGTTTGCTGTGGGTTTGTCATATATAGCTTTTATTATGTTGAGGTATGTTCCTTCTATTCCTGATTTCTGGAGAGTTTTTATCATAAATGGATGTTGAATTTTGTCAAAGGCCTTCTCTGCATCTATTGAGATAATCATATGGTTTTTATTTTTCAATTTGTTAATGTGGTGAATTACACTGATTGATTTGTGGATATTGAAGAATCCTTGCATCCCTGGGATAAAGCCCACTTGGTCATGGTGTACGATCTTTTTAATGTGTTGTTGGATTCTGATTGCTAGAATTTTGTTGAGGATTTTTGCATCTATGTTCATCAGTGATATTGGCCTGTAGTTTTCTTTTTTTGTGACATCTTTGTCAGGTTTTGGTATTAGGGTGATGGTGGCCTCATAGAATGAGTTTGGAAGTTTACCTTCCTCTGCAATTTTCTGGAAGAGTTTGAGTAGGATAGGTGTTAGCTCTTCTCAAAATTTTTGGTAGAATTCAGCTGTGAAGCCGTCTGGACCTGGGCTTTTGTTTGCTGGAAGATTTCTGATTACAGTTTCAATTTCCGTGCTTGTGATGGGTCTGTTAAGATTTTCTATTTCTTCCTGGTTCAGTTTTGGAAAATTGTACTTTTCTAAGAATTTGTCCATTTCTTCCACGTTGTCCATTTTATTGGCATACAACTGCTGATAGTAGTCTCTTATGATCCTTTGTATTTCTGTGTTGTCTGTTGTGATCTCTCCATTTTCATTTCTAATTTTATTGATTTGATTTTTCTCTCTTTGCTTCTTGATGAGTCTGGCTAGTGGTTTGGCAATTTTATTTATCCTTTCAAAGAACCAGCTTTTGGTTTTGTTGATTTTTGCTATGGTCGCTTTTGTTTCGTTTGCATTTATTTCTGCCCTAATTTTTAAGATTTCTTTCCTTCTGCTAACTCTGGGGTTCTCCAATTCTTCCTTTTCTAGTTGCTTTAGGTGTAGAGTTAGGTTATTTATTTGACTTTTTTCTTGTTTCTTGAGGTATGCCTGTATTGCTATGAACTTTCCTCTTAGCACTGCTTTTATAGTGTCCCACAGGTTTTGGGTTGTTGTGTTTTCATTTTCATTAGTTTCTATGCATATTTTGATTTCTTTTTTGATTTCTTCTGTGATTTGTTGGTTATTCAGAAGTGTGTCGTTCAACCTCCATATGTTGGAATTTTTAGTAGTTTTTCTCCTGTAGTTGAGATCTAATCTTAATGCATTATGGTCAGAAAAGATGCTTGGAATGATTTCAATGTTTTTGAATTTATCAAGTTTAGATTTATGGCCCAGGATGTGATCTATCCTGGAGAAGGTTCCATGAGCACTTGAAAAAAAGGTGAAATTCATTGTTTTGGGGTGAAATGTCCTATAGATATCAATTAGGTCTAACTGATCTAATGTATCATTTAAAGTTTGCTTTTCTTTGTTAATTTTCTGTTTAGTTGATCTGTTCATAGGTGTGAGTGGGGTATTAAAGTCTCCCACTATTATTGTGTTATTGTTGATTTCCCCTTTCATACTTGTTAGCATTTGTCTTACATATTGCGGTGCTCCTACGTTGGGTGCATATATATTTATAATTGTTATATCTTCTTCTTGGATTGATCCTTTGATCATTATGTAGTGGCCTTCTTTGTCTCTTTTCACAGCCTTTGTTTTAAAGTCTATTTTATCGGATATGAGTATTGCCACTCCTGCTTTCTTTTGGTCTCTATTTGCGTGGTATATCTTTTTCCAGCCCTTCACTTTCAGTCTGTATGTGTCCCTTGTTTTGAGGTGGGTCTCTTGTAAGCAGCATATAGAGGGGTTTTGTTTTTGTATCCATTCGGCCAGTCTTTGCCTTTTGGTGGGGCGTTCAACCCATTTACGTTTAAGGTAATTATTGATAAGTATGATCCCGTTATCATTTACCTTATTGTTTTGGGTTCGGGTTTATACACCCTTTTCATGTTTCCTGTCTAGAGAATATCCTTTAGAATTTGTTGGAGAGCGGGTTTGGTGGTGCTGAATTCTCTCAGCTTTTGCTTGTCTGTAAAGCTTTTGATTTCTCCTTCGTATTTGAATGAGATCCTTGCTGGGAACAGTAATCTGGGCTGTAGGTTATTGTCTTTCATCACTTTCAGTATGTCTTGCCATTCCCTCCTGGCCTGAAGAGTTTCTATTGAAAGATCAGCTGTTATCCGTATGGGAATCCCCTTGTGTGTTATTTGTTGTTTTTCCCTTGCTGCTTTTAATATTTGTTCTTTGTGTTTGATCTTTGTTAATTTGATTAATATGTGTCTTGGGGTGTTTCGCCTTGGGTTTATCCTATTAGGAACTCTGTGTTTCTTGGACTTGGGTGATTATTTCCTTCCCCATTTTAGGGAAGTTTTCAACTATTATCTCCTCAAGGATTTTCTCATGATCTTTCTTTCTGTCTTCTTCTTCTGGGACTCCTATAATTCGAATGTTGGAGCGTTTCATATTGTCCTGGAGGTCTCTGAGATTGTCCTCGTTTCTTTTAATTCGTTTTTCTTGTTTCCTCTCTGATTCATTTATTTCTACCATTCTATCTTCTATTTCACTAATCCTATCTTCTGCCTCCGTTATTCTACTCTTTGTTGCCTCCAGAGTGTTTCTGATCTCATTTATTGCGTTATTCATTATATTTTGACTCTTTTTTATTTCCTCTAGGTCCTTGTTAAACCTTTCTTGCATCTTCTCAATCCTTGTCTCTAGGCTATTTATCTGTGATTCCATTTTGATTTCAAGATTTTGGATCTTTTTCACTATCAATATTCGGAATTCCTTCTCAGGTAGATTCCCTACTTCTTCCTCTTTTGTTTGGTTTGGTGGGCAACTCTCCTGTTCCTTTACCTGCTGAGTATTCCTCTGTCTCTTCATCTTGGTTATATTGCTGCATTTGGGGTGGCCTTTTTATATTCTGGTAATTTGTGGAGTTCTCTTTATTATGGAGCTTCCTCACTGTGGGTGGGGTTCTATCAGTGGCTTGTCAAGGTTTCCTGGTTAGGGAGGCTTGTGTTGGAGTTCTGGTGGGTGGAGCTGGGTTTCTTCTCTCTGGAGTGCAGTGGAGCGACCAGTAATGGGTTATGAGACATCAAGGTCTTTGGAATAACTTTGAGCTACCTGTATATTGAAGCTCAGGGGAGTGTTCCTGTGTTGCTGGAGAATTTGAGTGGTATGTCTTGTTTTGGAACTTGTTGGCCCTTGGGTGGAGCTTGGTTTCAGTGTAGGTATGAAGGCATTTGATGAGCTCCTATTGCTTAATGTTCCCTCAATTCAAGAGTTCTCTAATGTTTTCAGGCTTTGGATTTAAGCCTCCTGCTTCTGGTTTTCAGTTTTATTTTTACAGTAGCCTCTAGACTTCTCCATCTATACAGCACCGATGATAAAACATCTAGGTTAAAGATGAAAAGTTTCTCCACATTGAGGGACACTCAGAGAGGTTCACTGAGTTACAAGGAGAAGAGAAGATGGAGGGGGTAGTTAGAGGTAACTGGAATGAGATGAGGTGAGATCAAAAGAGGAGAGAGCAAGCTAGCCAGTAGTCACTTCCTTATGTGCGCTCTATAGTCTGGACCGCTCAGAGGTATTTACGGAGTTATACGGGGAAGAGGAGAGGGAGGAAGTAGACAGAGGTGACCAGGAGGATAAGAGAGAGGAATGAAAAGGAGGGAGACAAATCCTGCCAGTAACCAGTTCCTTAGGTGTTCTCCACCGTCTGGAACACACAGAGATTCACAGAGTTGGATAGAGAAGAGATGGGGGAGAAAAGAGACAGAGACCACCTGGTGGAGAAAAAGGAGAGTCCAAAGGAGGAGAGAGTGGTCAAGCCAGTAATCTCACTCTCAGGTAAACTTGCGTAGTGAAGTTTGGGTTTTTAAATGTACAAAATTGACAACAAAAGCCTAAGAGCAAAGATCAAAAATCTAGAGTAGAGGTTGGATTTTCAAAAATACAATATTAAAGAAAAGAAGCAGAAGCAAAAAGGAAGAAAGAAAAAAAAAAGAATTATTTTTATAAAACAAACAAACAACAAAAATAAAACAAAACAAAAATAAAACAAAAAATCACCAACAACCATCCAAAGGCTATATATGGTGTTTGCCTTAAAAAAAAAAAAAAGTCTTTTTTTTTTTTTAAAGTAATAGTAGGTTATAGAAATAAAATTTAGAGGAGAATTAGAAGACTTAACAATTAAAAAAGAAGTTAGAAAAAGAAAAAAACAAAAAAGAAGAAGAAAAAAAAGAAAAAAAAAAAAGGAATGATTTTAAAAATAGTAAAAATATATCTGGCCCTTCTCTGATGTTTTGGGCCGTGTGGGATCACTTCCAAGGTGGTTCCCTCTGTTTAACTTCTTCTGTTTGCTGGTTTTTTAGGCTCACTAGTTCAGTCGCGCTGTGGGGAGGGGGGATGCTGCAAACAAATAGCACTGTCGTGTGCGCACAGTGTCTCAGCCCCGCTTGACCTGTCCCTTCTCGCGGCGCACAAACCGCTCCGGCTCTACAATGCTCAGCCGGGAACCGTCTGGGGCCGGCCCTAGGCTGCGTGCACTTCCCCGGTCCAAGCCTCTCAGGTTCGGCGCTCAGCAGCCCTCAGAGGCACAGATTCGGCTGGGACTGCGCTTTGTGCCCTTCCCAGGTCCAAGTAGCTCAGGAGTTTGGCGAGCGCGATCGCCGCAGCTTGTCACCTTTTCTGCCGCTGCTGCTCAGCTTTCTGGGTGGACCACTGGCATCCCCCGTGAGGCAGATTGTGAGTGTCCAGCGCCCCCAGAAATCTTAGCAAAGAGGCCTGCTTGCAGTTAGGTAAGTAAAGTCTCTCCGGATCTGCAATTGCCCCTTTCCAGTCCTTACAGCTCTGGCTGCCTGTCCCCGGCGGGGGATGGTCTGCAGCCGGCTTTTTCCGTTCTGTCCTTTGTTCTGTGCTCGGTCCTGGCGGTGTCTTATGTTCGAACTTTTCGTGCGGTAGCTATCTCACAGTCTGGTTTGCTAGCGCAAGTTAGATCGTTCTGGTTGCGCGTGGGGCGTTCCTGCACGATTCTTACAAAGCACTGCAGCCCGTGCCTCCCGCGCGTCCCTGCCCTGCCCCCACTTCCCAATGGCGGATGCAGCCGTCTGTGCTGCTTTTCCGCTGGGGGAGTTACTGTTGGGCTTGTAATCTCTTGGTTTTAATTATTTCTTTATTTGTCCTTCCTGTTATGTTGCCCTCTGTGTTTCCAAGGCTCGCCACAGACTCGGCAGGGAGAGTGTTTCCTGGTGTTTGGCAACCTCTCTTCTTAAAATTCCCTTCCCGGGACGGGCTTCCCTTCCCAGGACGGAGCTCCCTCCCCACCTCCTTTGTCTCCTTTTTCGTCTTTTATATTTTTTCCTACCTGTTTTTGAAGACAATGGTCTGCTTTTCTGGTTGCCTGATGTCCTCTGCCAGCCTACAGAAGTTGTTTTGTGGAGTTTGCTCGGCATTGAAATGTTCTTTTGAGGAATTTGTGAGGGAGAAAGTGGTCTTCCCGTCCTATTCCTCCACCATCTTTATCCAATCTCCTATTTATTTTAATTGGAGGAAAATTGCTTTACAATATTGTGATGGTTTTTTCCATACATCTACATGAACTGGCAACAAATATACATATGCCCCTCATCCTGAGCCCTCCTTCCACCTTCCTCCCCACCCTATCCCTCTGAGTTGTTGCAGAGCACTGGCTTTGGGTATCCTTCTTCATGCATCAAACTTGCACTGGTCATCTATTTCACTTTAGGTAAAGTACATGTTCAATGCTATTCTCTCAAGTCATCCCACCCTCATCTTCTCCCACTGAGTCCAAAAGTCTGCTCTTTACATCTGTATCTCCTTTGCTGTGCTGAAAGTAGAATCAAGGGTAACATCTTTCTAAATTCCATATATATGTATTAATACACAGGTTTTGTCTTTCTCTTCCTGACTTACTTCGCCCTGCATAAAAGGCTCCAGGTTCATCCACCTCCTTAGAACTGACTCAAATGCATTCCTTTTTATAAAGGAGTGATATTTCATGGTGTATATGTACCACAGCTTCCTTATCCATTCATCTGCCAATTGACACCTAGGTTGCTTCCATGTCCTACCTATTATAAACAGTGCAGCAATGAACTTTGGGATACGTGTGTCTCTTTTGATTCTGGTTTCCTTGGGGCGTATGCCCAGCAGTGGGATTGCTGAGTTGTATGGCAGTTCTATTGCCACATTGTCTTGATGACTGTAGCTTTGCAGTATAGCCTGGAGTCAGGAATGCTGATTCTTCCAGTTCCATTCTTCTTTCTGAAGATTGCTTTGGCTATTTGGGATGTTTTGTATTTCCACACAAATTGCACAATTATATGTCCAAGTTCTGTGAAAAATACCATTGGTAGTTTGATAGGGATTGTACTGAATTTATAGATCGCTTTGGATAGCATACTCATTTTCACTATATTGATTCTTCCAATCCAAGGACCTGGTATATTTCTCCATTTATTTGTGCCATCTTTGATTTCTTTCATCAGGGTTTTATGGTTTTCTGTATACACATCTTTTGATTCTTTAGGTGAATTTATTCCTAAATATTTTATTCTTTTCATTGCAATGGTAAATGAGATTGTTTCCTTAGTTTCTCTAATTTTTCATTGTTAGTGTATAGGAATGCAAGCTATTTTAAAATTTGTAGTAATTTGATATCCTGCAACTTTACTATGTTCATTGATTAACTCCAGTAATTTTCTGGTGGCATCTTTAAGATTTTCTATAGAGGATTATGTCATCTGCAAACAGTGAGAGTTTTGCTTCTTCCTTTCCAATCTAGATTCTTTTTATTTCTTTTTCTTCTCTGAAGCTGTGAGTAGGACTCCCAAAGCTATGTTGAATAGTAGTTGTGAGAGTGGGCATCTCTGTCTTGTTCCGATTTTAGAGTAAATGCTTTCAATTTTTCACCACTGAGGATAATGCTTACTGTGGGTTTGTCATACATGGCTTTATTATGTTGAGTTATGCTCCTTCTATGCTTACTTTCTAGAGAGTTTTTATCATAAATGGTATTGAATTTTGTCAAAGGCCTCCTCTGCATCTGTTGAAGTAATCATATGATTTTTATCTTTCAATTTCTTAATATGGTGCATCACATTGATTGATTTGCAAATACTGAAGAATGCTGCATCCCTGGATTAAAGCCCACATGATCATGGTGTATGTTCTTGTTAACATATTGTTGGATTCTATTTGCTAGAATTTTGTTGAGGATTTTTATATCTATGCTCATTACTATTGGAGAAGGAAATGGCAACCCACTCCAGTGTTCTTGCCTGGAGAATTTCAGGGATGGGGGAGCCTGATGGGCTGCTGTCTATGGGGTCGCACAGAGTCTGACACAACTGAAGCGATGCAGCAGCAGCAGCATGCTCATTACTGATGCTAGCCCATAATTTTCTTTTTTTGTGGCATCTTTGCCTAGTTTGGGTATCAGGTATCAGTGGCCTCATAGAATAAGGTTGCAAATTTTCTTTCCTCTGCAATTTTCTGGAAGAGTTTGAATAGGAAAAGTGTTCAGTTCAGTTCAGTCACTCAGTCATGTCCGAGTCTTTGGACCCCATGAATCGCAGCATGCCAGGCCTCCCTGTCCATCACCAACTCCCGGAGTTCACTCAGATTCACATCCATCGAGTCAGTGATGCCCTTCAGCCATCTCATCCTCTGTCATCCCCTTCTCCTCCTGCCCCCAATACCTCCCAGCATCAGAGTCTTTTCCAATGAGTCAGCTATTCGCATGAGGTGGCCAAAATACTGGAGTTTCAGCTTCAGCATCATTCCTGTTAATGCTTGTCTAAATTGTTGGTAAAATTCACCTATGAAGCCATCTGGTCCAGGAATTTCCTTTGTGAAAGATTTTTTTTTTTTTTTTATTGCAGTTTAGATTTCATGTTCATGATTGGTCTGCTTAAATTTTCTATTTCTTCCTGGTTGAATTTTGAAAGGTTATATTTTGCTAAGAATTTGTCCATTTTTTTCAAGTTGTCCATTTTATTGGCATACAGTTGATCATAGTAGTCAGTTACAATCATTTGTATTTTTCTGTTGTAATTTCTCCATTTTCATTTCTAACTTTATTGATTTGAGTCTTCTCCTTTTTTTTCTTGATAAGTCTGGCTAATAGCTTTTCTATTTTGTTTATCTTCTCAAAGAAACAGCTTTTGATTTTATTAATCTTTGCTGTATTCTCCTTAATTTCTTTTTTATTTATTTCTGTTCTAATTTTTATGATTTCTTTCCTTCGACTAACTTTGTTTTGTTTTGTTTTGTTTTGTTTTCTTTCTCTAATTGCTTAGGTGTAAAGTTATCTTGTTTATTTGATGTCTCTCTTGTTTCTGGAGCTTTCTTTTACAGAATACCATAGGTTTTGGATTGTCTGTTTTCATTATCATTTGTTTATATACATTTTTAAAAATCAACTTTTTATTTATTCTGTGATCTGCTGGCTATCAGGCGCATGCTGTTTAGCCTCCATATGTTGTGGTTTTTATAGTTCTTTTTTTTTTCCTATAGCCGGGTGCCATTGCCTTCTCCAGATATCTAATCTTACAGCACTGCGATCAGAAAAGATGCTTGAAATGGTTTCAGTTTTTGAAAATTTACCAAGGCTATATTTGTGGCCCAGGAGGTAGTCTATCCTGAAAAATGTTCTATGTGCACTTGAGAAAAAGTTGTAATTCATTGTTTTGGGGTGAAATGCCTTGTAGATATCAATTAGGTCTAACTGGTCCAATGTATCAGTTAAAGCTTGTGTTTCTTTGTTAATTTTCTGTCTGGATAATCTGTCCATTACTGTGAGTGGAGTATTAAAATTCCCCACTATTATTGCATTACTGTCAATTTCCTCTTTAATAACTGTTAGCATTTGCATTATATATTAAGGTGCTCCTGTGTTGGGTGCATATATATTTATAATTATTGTATCTTTTACCTGGATTGATCCATTGATCATTATGGAGTGTCCTTCTTGGTTCTTATAACAATCTTTATTTTAAAGTCTGTTTTATCTGATATTAGCATTGCTTTGGGAGAAGGCAATGGCAACCCACTCCAGTACTCTTGCCTGGAAAATCCCATGGGCAGAGGAGCCTGGTAGGCTGCAGTCCATGGGGTCGCTAAGAGTCCGACATGACTGAGCGACTTCACTTTCACTTTTCACTTTCATGCATTGGAGAAGGAAATGGCAACCCACTCCAGTGTTCTTGCCTGGAGAATCCCAGGGATGGGGGAGCCTGGTGGGCTGCCGTCTATGGTGTCGCACAGAGTCGGACACAACTGAAGCGACTTAGCAGCAGCAGTAGTAGCAGTATTGCTTCTCCCATTTTCCTTTGTTTTCCATTTGCATGACGTATCTTTTTCCAGTCCCTTACTTTCAGTCTGTATATGTCCCTGGGTTTGAGGTGGGTCTCTTGTAGACGGCATATATAGGGGTCTTGTTTTTGTATCCATTCAGCCAGTCTTTTCTTTGTCTTTTGGTTAGAGCATTTAGCCCATTTACGTTAAAGGTAATTATTGATAAGTATGATTCCATTACCATTTACTTTATTTTTCTGGGTTTGTTTTTATATATCTTTTCTGTGTTTCTTGTTTAGAGAAGATTCTTTAGCATTTGTTGGAGAGCTGGTTTGGTGGTGGTGAGTTCTCTCAGCTTTTGCTTGTCTGGTAAGCTTCTGATTTATCCCTTGAATCTGAATGAGATCCTTGCTGGGTAGAGTAATCTTGAATATAGGTTTTTCCTTTTCATCACTTTAAATATATTCTGCCATTCCATTCTGACTTGCAGAGTTTCTGTTGGAAGATCAGCTGTTATCCTTATGGGAATTCCCTTGTATGTTATTTGTTGCTTTCCCTTGCTGATTTCAATATTTGCGCTTTATGTTTAACTTCTGTTAGTTTAATATACTATGTATCCTGGTGTGTTTCTTCTTGAGTTTATCCTGTTTGGGACTCTCTGTGCCTCTTGGTATTGGGTGGTGATTTCCTTCCCAATTTTAGGGATGTTTTCAGCTGTTATCTCCTCAAACATGTTCTCATGTCCTTTTTTTTGTCTTCTGGGACACGTTTGATTCAAATATTGGGGTGATTAATATTGTCTCAAAAGTCTTTCAAGCTGTTCTCATTTCTTTTTATTCTATTTTTTATTTGTTTGTATTTCCACTTTGCTTCATTTATTTCTACCATTCTATCTTCCAGCTCACATATCTTTTCTTCTGCCACAATCTATTGTTGGTTCCTTCCAAAGTGTTTTTAATCTTTTAATGCATTGTTAATTCAGTTCAGTTCATGCGCTCAGTCATGTCTAATTCTCTGAGACCCCATGAATCGCAACATGCCCGGCCTCCCTGTCCATCACCAACTCCCGGACTTCACTCAGATTCACGTCCATCAAGTCCGTGATGCCATCCAGCCATCTCATCCTCTGTCATCCCCTTCTCCTCCTGCCCCCAATCCCTCCCAGCACCAGAGTCTTTTCCAATGAGTCAACTCTTCACATGAGGTGGCCAAAGTACTGGAGTTTCAGCTTCAGCATCATTCCTTCCAAAGAACACCAAGAGCTGATCTCCTTCAGAATGGACTGGTTGGATCTCCTTGAAGTCCAAGGGACTCTCAAGAGTCTTCTCCAACACCACAGTTCAAAAGCGTCAATTCTTCAGCACTCAGCTTTCTTCACAGTCCAACTCTCAAATCCATACATGACCACTGGAAAAACCATAGCCTTGACTAGATGGACCTTTGTTGGAAAAGTAATGTCTCTGCTTTTCAATATGTTATCTAGTTTGATCATTACTTTTCTTCCAAAGAGTAAGTGTCTTTTAATTTCATGGCTGCAATCACCATCTGCAGTCATTTTGGAGCCCAGGAAAGTAAAGTCTGACGCTGTTTCCACTGTTTCCCCATCTATTTTCCATGAAGTGATGGGACCAGATGCCATGATCTTCATTTTCTGAATGTTGAACTTTGAGCCAACTTTTTCATTCTCCACTTTCACTTTCATCAAGAGGCTTTTTAGTTCCTCTTCACTTTCTTCTGTAAGTGTGGTGTCATCTGCATATCAGAGGTTATTGATATTCTTCCCAGCAATCTTGATTCCAGCTGTGCTTCTTCCAGCCCAGCGTCTCTCATGATGTACTCTGCATAGAACTTAAATAAGCAGGGTGACAATATACAGCCTGGACGTACTCCTTTTCCTATTTGGAATCAGTCTGTTGTTCCATGTCCAGTTCTAACTGTTGCTTCCTGGCCTGCATACAGGTTTCTCAAGAGTCGGGTCAGGTGGTCTGGTATATCCATCTCTTTCAGAATTGTCCACAGTTTATTGTGATCCACACAGTCAAAGGCGTTGGCATAGTCAATGAAGCAGAAATAGATGTTTTTGTGGAACTCTCTTGCTTTTTCCATGATCCAGCAGATGTTGGCAGTTTGATTTCTGGTTCCTCTGCCTTTTCTAAAACCAGCTTGAACATCTGGAATTTCACAGTTCACATATTGCTGAAGCCTGGCTTGGAAAATTTTGAGCATTATTTTACTAGTGTGTGAGATGAGCGCAACTGTGCAGTCGTTTGAGCATGCTTTGGCAATGCCTTTCTTTGGGATTGGAATGAAAACTGACCTTTTCCAGTCCTGTGGCCACTGCTGAGTTTTCCAAATTTGCTGGCATATTGAGTGCAGCACTTTCACAGCATCATCTTTCAGAATTTGAAATAGCTCAACTGGAATTCCATCACCTCCACTAGCTTTGTTTGTAGTGCTGCTTTCTAAGGCCCACTTGACTTCACATTCCAAGATGTCTGGCTCTAGGTGAATGATCACACCATCGTGATCATCTGGGTCAAGAAGATCTTTTTTGTACAGTTCTTCTGTGTATTCTTGCCACCTCTTCTTAATATCTACTGCTTCTTTTAGGCTCATACCATTTCTGTCCTTTATCGAGCTCATCTTTGCATGAAATATTCCCTTGGTATCTCTAATTTTCTTGAAGAGATCTCTAGTCTTTCCCATTCTGTTGTTTTCCTCTATTTCTTTGCATTGATCACTGAGGAAGGCTTTCTTATCTCTTCTTGCTATTCTTTGGAACTCTGCATTCAGATGCTTATATCTTTCCTTTTCTCCTTTGCTTTTCACCTCTCTTCTTTTCACAGCTATTTGTAAGGCCTCCCCAGACAGCCATTTTGCTGTTTTGCATTTTTTTTCCATGGAGATGGTCTTGATCCCTGTCTCCTATACAATGTCACAAACCTCATTCCATAGTTCATCAGGCACTCTATCCATGAAGTCTAGGCCCTTAAATCTAGTTCTCACTTCCACTGTATAATCATAAGGCATTTGATTTAGGTCATACCTAAATGGTCTAGCGGTTTTCCCTACTTTCTTCAATTTGAGTCTGAATTTGGCAATAAGGAGTTCATGATCTGAGCCACAGTCAGCTCCTGGTCTTGTTTTTGTTGACTGTATAGTTTCTCCATCTTTGGCTGCAAAGAATGTAATCAATCTGATTTGGGTGTTGACCATCTGATGATGCCCATGTGTAGAGTCTTCTCTTGTGTTGTTGGAAGAGGGTGTTTGCTATGACCAGTGCATTTTCTTGGCAAAACTCTATTAGTCTTTGCCCTGCTTCATTCTGCATTCCAAGGCCAAATTTGCCTGTTACTCCAGGTGTTTCTTGACTTCCTACTTTTGCATTCCAGTCCCCTATAATGAAAAGAATATCTTTTGGGGCTGTTAGTTCTAAAAGGTCTTGTAGGTCTTCATAAAACTGTTCAACTTCAGCTTCTTCAGCATTACTGGTTGGGGCATAGATTTGGATTACTGTGATATTGAATGGTTTGCCTTGGAAACGAACAGAGATCATTCTGTCGTTTTTGAGATTGCATTCAAGTAATGCATTTCAGACTCTTTTGTTAACCATGATGGTTACTCCATTTCTTCTGAGGGATTCCTGCCCACAGTAGTAGATATAATGGTCATCTGAGTTAAATTCACCCATTCCAGTCCATTTTAATTTGCTGATTCCTAGAATGTCGATGTTCACTCTTGCCATCTCTTTTTTGACCACTTCCAATTTGCCTTGATTCATAGACCTGACATTCCAGGTTCCTATGCGATGTTGCTTTTTACAGCATCGGACCTTGCTTCTATCACCAGTCACATCCACAACTGGGTATTGTTTTTGCTTTGGCTCCATCCCTTCATTCTTTCTGGAGTTTTTTCTCCACTGATCTCCAGTAACATATTGGGCACCTACTGACCTGGGGAGTTCCTCTTTCAGTATCCTATCATTTTGCCTTTTCACACTGTTCATGGGGTTCTCAAGGCAAGAATACTGAATTGGTTTGCCATTCCCTTCTCCAGTGGACCACATTTTGTCAGACCTCTCCACCATGACCTGCCCGTCTTGGGTGGCCCCACAGGGCATGGCTTAGTTTCATTGAGTTAGACAAGGCTGTGGTCCTAGTGTGATTAGATTGACTAGTTTTCTGTGAGTATGGTTTCAGTGTGTCTGCCTTCTGATGCCCTCTTGCAACACCTCCCATCTTACTTGGGTTTCTCTTACCTTGAATGTGGGGTATATCTTCACAGATGCTCCAGCAAAGCACAGCCACTGCTCCTTACTTTGGACGAGGGGTATCTTCTCACCACAGCCCCTCCTGACCTTGAACTTGGGATAGATCCTCTAGGCCCTCCTGCATCCACTCAGCCACTGCTGATTGACTATTCTTTATTTTTTCTAGGTTCTTGTTAAAGATTTCTTGCATCTTCTCAATGTCTCTAATCTATTTATCTATAACTCCATTTTGTTTTCAAGATTTTGAATCATCTTCACTATCATTATTCTGAATTTTTTTTCAGGAAGGCTCCCTAACTCTTCTTTTGTTTGGTTTGGTGGGCTTTTATCATGTTCCTTCACCTGCTGCATATTTCTCTGCCTTTTCATTTTGTTTAGTTTGCAGTGTATGGGGGCCTCCTTTTTTGCAGAAGGAAGTTTCATATTTCCTCTTATTTGTGGAGCCTACTCCCTGTGGTGGGGTTGGACGAGTGGCTTGTAAGGTTTCCTGGTTGAGGGAGCTTGTGTCTGTCTTCTGGTGATGGAGCTAGGTCTTGCCTGTCTCAAGGGCAATGCAGTGTCTAGTAGTGACTTTTGGGTTGTCTACTGGTTTGGTATGGCTTTGGGCAGCTTGTCTTTTAATGCTCAGAGTTGTGTTCCTGTCTTCCTGGATGATTAGCATGTGGTGTCTTGCAGTGGAGCTTGCAGGCTCTTGGGTGAAGCTTGGTCTCAGAGTAGGTATGGAGGTTTAGGGTGGGCCCTCATCCGTTAGTGTTCCCTGGGGTCAGGAGTTCTATGATGGTCCAAAGCTTGGTGTTGAGCGTCCTGCCTCTGGGTTTTGGTCCCCCTTTTACAATAGCATCAAGTGCTTTCCAGCCACACAACACAGAGGACAAAACTCCTAGGTTATTGTTAAAACAATTCTCCACAGTCAGGAAAATCCAAAGAGATTCACAGAGTTATATAGAGAAGAGGGAGGAGGGAGATAGAGGTGACCAAGAGGAGGGAAAGGAGTCAAAAGGGAAGAGAGCAATCAAGCCAGTAATCAAATTCTTAAGTGAAAATGGATACTGAAATTTAGACTCTTCAAGGTACAAAATTAACAGCAAATATTAAAAAAAGCAATAATTGAAAACCTAGAATAAGGATTAGACTCTGAAAAGTACAATATTCAAAAAAAAAAAAAAACAACAACATAAAACGCAAAAATTTTTTTTAAAGTAAGTTGTTTTCTTTTTTTAAAGAAAAGTAACAGTAGGTTATAGAAAATAAAAGTTAAAAGATTAAAAAGACTATATTAGGACAGTATGAGGGAAAAAAGAAAAAGAAGATGGGAAAGAAAGGGGGAAAAAGAGAAAAATAAGAATAAAGAATAAAAAGAATTTTAAAAAATAAAAATTGATAATAATAAAAACATAGCTAAGAATTTCTGTGGAACTGTTGTGGGCAGTATGGGGTCAGTTCAGTGTCAGATAATCCTTTGTTCTAAAAGTCTACAGTTGCACCTCAAATGCACAGCCTCTGCTTAACTACAGAATTTTAATCTGTTGCACCTGTGACTTCTCTGGCAGTTTCCCCCTTCTTTTCTTTTCATTGGTCAGCCTCCTCTGCTTGCAAGTTTCTTCCGTGTCTAATCTCCACCCTGACATGAGGGAGTGAAAGTGGCCACTTACTTGGGCTTACTTGCTCAGTTGTACTGTGGAGAGGAAGGGATACTGAAAGCAAATACTGTTGAGATGTGTGGGGGACACTCGCAGTGGATGGACCATACTGGGAGTTGCCATAGTCCAAGGCAGTGTGCAGGTCCCAGGGCCAAGCTGCTCAGGCTCACAGGTGCTCCATGAGTGCAGTCGCGGGTGAGCCATGTGTCTCCTCAGGGATGCTTGTCTCAGGCTGTGACACTCCTGGCCAATATAAACCATCCAGGATCCCAGGAAATTGTAGTGAGTAACTGGCAGCCTGCTGACAGCTTGGCAGGAGTTTCAACTCTGTGGCTGAGTTTGCAGTGGCCCCTTGCCTTCAATCTCTGGCTGTTATGCATCTGCCTCTCTGCCTCCAGGGAGGGCTGTAAAGGGCAGATGGCTTGCTCTCCTTTGGTATTCACTAGGGCATGACTCTTTGTTCTTTGAGCACGCCAGGGGTCAGAGTGCTATGTTTGAGCTTTCCCGCAGGAAAGGTCCTTTGTTTTCCTTTGTCTCTCCGGAATTCCCATGGTTTGGTTTGCTACGTCATGTTAGTCCCCTCAGAGTGGCCTCCGGACATTCAACCCTGGTCCTTACCCTGATTGACAATGCAACCCATGCCTCCTCACCCAGCCTCTACTCACTGGGGGTGGACATGAGCTTGTGAGCTGCTTCTCTGCTGGTAATTGCCATTCAGTGTGAATTCTGTGATTTTCTTTTTTTTTTTTTTTTTCTTGTTATGCTGCCCTCTGAAATTCCAAAGTTCCCCACTGACCCCGCCTGTGAGAGGGTTTCCTATTGCATGGAATCTTCTCCTTCACAACTCCCTCCCCAGGACTTGTCTCCACCTCTAAATCCTTTGTCTCTCTTTTCATCTTTATCTTTTATCCTACCTCATTTCAAAGAGATTGGCTTGCCTTTCTGAGTATCTGGGGTCCTCTACCAGCATACAGAAGCTGTTTTGGGGACGTTGCTTCATGTACAGATGATCCTCTGATGTATTTGTGGGGGAGAAGGTGATCTCCCCATCCTTTCCTCCACCATCTTGGGACTGCCCCCCAAATGTTGAATTTTAAACTAGCTTTTTCACTCTCCTCTTTCACCTTCATTAAGAGGCTCTTTAGTTCCTCTTCACTTTCATATTATATTATATTATTATGCATATTTTTTCTGATGAAAAGATTTTAGCATCCTACAATGAAATATATAATGCATAATATGCCTTAAAAATTTTGCACACTTAAATCTACATTAGAAAGGCTTAGCAAGAAAATAAGGCTTGATTGGCAATTGCTCAAGGAAGTTCTAAAGGGTGTTTAACAGACCAGATCATAAGTTAATATGATGATCCCAGGGGCCTGTGTACATATATATATATACACATGTGTGTCTGCACACATATTTGTGTCTATATATGCATATTCTTTATATATGAATATATAGAGAGAGAATATATTTTTTCTTTCTTCCTCTCATACCAAGATTATTAACAACTTGGTCATAATACTTGGTTAAAGATTGCTATTTTCTACTTAGATTTACAATCTTGTAATTCCATAGGTATTATTCAGTTCTACTTTTATATTTTGTAAAGCAATAATGACTAGTTATTGTCTGACATTTAGGAAACTTGATTATACTTCATGCTTTCAGATAAGCCAAAGGTATCCATTTCCCTAAGCTACAAAAATGGAATACTGAATTGGCTTCCTTCAAATGCATTTAGTGCTCATTATCTCTTAATGACAATAATCATAAATATAATCTAACCTTGTACTGCTGATTTTTTTTTCCTTTTTGTTGTCTTTATACAGTATGTTAACAAAGTGTATTAATCAGGATTCTCCAAAGAAACGGAACCAATTGTTTGGGTGTATATGTGTGTACGTGTGTGTTTGTGTAAAAAGAGAGAGGAAGAGAGAGATTGAGAGCAGAGAGATTTAATGTTTGGAAGTGACTCATGGAGTGAGAGAGGTGAACAAGTCCCTAGATCTTCAGTGGGCAGTTGGGACCCACAAGAGCCCATGCTGTAATTTCAGTCCAATGGTCTGCTTGCTGGAGACCAGGAAGAGCAGACATTTCTGTTCCAGTCTGAAGGCAGGAAAAAAAATGATGTTGCAGCTAGAAGTTAAGCAGAAGGAATTCCATCTTCCTCCTCTTGCCTTTTTATTCTATTCAACTTTGGGATGGGCCCCATCCACATTAAGGAAGTCAGTCTGCCTTACTAGATTCTCCAACTCAAATATATTCCTTGTCCAGAATCACCCTCAGGGACACATCTAGGATAACATTTGACCAAATTCTGGGTACCTATGGCCAGTTGACTTATAAAACTAACTACCACACAAAGTATTCTATTGACACCAAAAAAATCTTTATCAAAAATCCAATATCTTGTTTAACCCATCCAGAAGAATTTGAAACACAAAACACAAAGGGGAAAAAACATACACTGAAGCCGAGGAGCAAAGAGAATAAAGAAATAGTATATTCCAGGGCAGAAGTGGGAGTTATGTACTCAGAGAAGAGTGCGTGTGAATTTGAATATGAGGGGTCACTACAGGGTTCTCTGATCCCCTTTTCTTTTTAGCCCTTTGAATGGGTTGGGGGTCTTTTTGATTAGGGGTGGAATATTCAATATTCCAGTACTTTGGCCACCTCTTGCGAAGAGTTGACTCATTGGAAAATATTTTGATGTTGGTGGGGATTGGTGGCAGAAGAAGAAGGGGATGACTGAGGATGAGATGGCTGGATGGCATCACTGACTCAATGGACGCGAGTCTGGGTGAACTCCGGGAATTGGTGGTGGACAGGGAGGCCTGGCGTGCTGCGATTCATGGGGTCGCAGAGAGTTGGACACGACTGAGCGATTAAACTAAACTAAATTCAGTATTCATCAAGTGGAGGGTTGAGGTGAGGTCTGGACTGCACCAGGTTGCATCAGCTCCCAGTCTTGCCTATTCCTCTCCTGAAGTCACCATGTGTGTGCTTAGTCAATCGGTCATGTCTGGTTCTTTTGAGACCCCATGGACTGCAGCCCCCCAGGCTCCTCTGTCCATAGAATTTCCCAGGCAAAGTACTGAAGTGGGTTGTCATTTACTTCTCCAGGGTATATTCCTGACCCAGGGATTGAACCTGTGTCTCCTGCATCACAGGCAGATTCTTTACCTGTGGAACCATCAGGAAACCCAATATATACACTCTGTTTCCCCTTACTAGTCAAGCACCACACATGGAAGGCTGTACTGTTGCAAGAAGGGGACCCCTATCAGGAACTGAGAGAGGGCTAATGTCTAACACTTGGAAATGAATTGTCTGAGGATACACATGTGCTGAAAAAGCAAAAACCTTTATAGGGTAGGAGCCCCCAGGCTGAGAGCAGCAGTACAAGGGAATGCAGGAGGGATGTTCTGCCACATGTCTTGCAGCCTCAGCTTTTATGGTAAATCGGGTTAGTTTCCAGGTTGTCTCTGGCCAGTCATCTTGTTTGGCCATGTTTGGTCTGACTCAGGGTCCTTCCTGATGTCACGTGCCTCTCTCAGCCAAAATGGACTCTATCTTGAAGGAGTCTGGGAATCATAGAGTAGTACTGTGAGCCCTTGCTGAATTCTTTCAGTTGATTTTCAATGGAAGTGCCAAGTTCCTTGTGTGGACCTCCTGTTGTGAGACAGCCCATTGTTGTTGTTCAGTCCCTCAGTCATGTCCCACTTTTTGCAAGCCCATGGAGTGCAGCATGCCAGACTTCCCCTTCTTTCACTATCTCCTGGAGTTTGCTCAAACTCATGTCCATTTAGTTGGTGGTGCCATCCAATCATTTCATCCTCTGTCATGCCCTTCATCTGCCCTCAATCTTTCCCAGCCTCAGGGTTTTTTCCAATGAGTCAGCTCTTCACATCAAGCAGCCAAATTATTGGAGCTTCAACTTTAGCAACAGTCCTTCTAATGATTATTTTGTGTTGATTTCCTTTAGGATTGACTGATTTGATCCCCTTGCTGTCCAAGGGACTTGCATGAGTAGTCTCCAGCCCCACAGTTCAAAAGCATCAATTCTTTGGTGCTCAGTCTTCTTTATGGTCCAACATCTGTACATGAATACTGGAAAAAAATGATAGCTTTGACTATACAGATTTTTGTGGCAAAATGATGTCTCTGCTTTTTAATTTGCTGTCTAGGTTTGCAATAGCTTTTCTCCATGGAGCAAGCCTAGAATTAGCTTTGACTCTACAGACTTTTAAGGGCAAAGTGATGTCTCTGCTTTTTAATACGCTGTCTAGGTTTGTCATAGCTTTTCTTCCAAGGGCTAAAAGTCTTTTAATTTACAAGCAGTTACCACCTTGCCTGGATAAGGTGGGTGATTTTAGTCAGCAGTTCCCTCATAGTACAAGGTCATTAGCAATCTGTGCATTTTTTGGTGTGTGCCTGCTTCACAGTTTTCATGGTCTGAGTTTCTCGTTCAGATGCTATTAACACAAAGTGTTTGCTTAAGATGCCTTTCCTCTATCCATCATGGCCTCAACAAGTGCAAAACAAGAAGGTGGCTTTGCCTTCTGATTAATGCCTATACTTGAGGATGATTTCCTTGGACCAACCTTGTCTTTTCTACCTCACTATTATAGTGTTTCTAATTTAATAGTAGGAAAATATAGAAAGAATTTATCCTTTTAGTTCATCTTGCCCTGATACTGCAATAAATGTTTGTCCGTGATTTTTCCTTTAATTTTCTTGTGTCAATGTGTGCATTCTCCCTGGACTGCGTCAGACAAAGATAATTAAAGAACCTCAAAGCCTTAAGTGAACAATGTAATAACTCCTAAAATCATCCTGCAATCTGGAGAAACATGTTCTTTGCTGATTCCCCTGCACTCTTCAGGATCATAATTTCCAAGTATAGCCCAGTTGGTCTTGTTACTAACTTTTCTCCATGTCATCCTTTCCCCACCAGCTTCCCCTGTCCTGTGAGAGCCTTTTCTTCTCATAAAACAAGCTACATCTCTCACTAGTCACTGAATAGTGTACACTGACACCAGGCATCCTTTACATGCAGCCTTAGTCACATTGCTCACAGCAGCAGGGGTTAGTGAAAAGATCATGAACTTTAGAAGTAGACAGGTCTAGGAGCCATACTCTGCCTCACAATTACTGGTTGTGCGTGATCTTTTGAAAATGCCTTAACTCTCAAACTTTACTTTTCTCACTTCCAAGATGGAGAGAAAAATGCTGCCTCGTAACTTTGTAATGAGAAAGAAATATTTGAGAAGGACACGGAATATCAGGCATACAGTAAAATCATTGTCTTCTCCTCCCTTTTTTCAGTATTTCCTTAAAACCCATGCTACATGACACATTACAGCTGTTACCAAGTGTACTGGGTTAAAAGACATGGTGTTTACCATCAAAGAACTCATAGGCTAGTGAAGAGATAACATAAAAATAAATAACCACCAACAATATAAAAATGTCTATACCATAAATAAGACTATTGCATTATGCTTATTCAGGAAATGTGTGAAAATACTGGGAAGGTCAAAGGATGGTTTTTTGAGTTTTCCAATAGAGAGTGGGCCACGAGGTTTTAGCATGTAGAGTCTATGACAGTCAAAGAGAGATGATGACAACACATAGGATCTTAGAAGGACTGAACTTTATTTTATTCAGAATGAACCTTGAGGAATCCAAAGAAAAACCCTGTCTTATAGAATTAAGAGGGGGCCTGCATATTCAAGGGCTTCCCTGGTGGTTCAGATGGTAAATAATCTGCCTGCAGTTCACGAGACCCAGATTCAATCCTTGGGTCTGGAAGATCCCCTGGATAAGAGAATGGCTACCCACTCCAGTATTCTTGCCTGGAGAATTCTATGGACAGAGGAGCCTGGCTGGCTACAGTCCATGGGGCAGCAAAGATTTGGACATGACTGAGTGGCTAACACTTTTCCCCTGCAGCCCTCACTCCGCTTTAGTTCATAAAGTGGCCAGAACTTCTTGTTTGGTCCTCTCCACAGTGAGATGCAACCCCCACATCTGCACTCCACCATATCTCCACCAGACCCTAGATCAGTGAGCTCTTCTGGAGTGGGAGGAGTGAATGGATAAAATAGGCCAAGTTGGTCTGGTTTTAGAATCTTGCTTATACCCTCATACTTTACAATTAACTCTTTCATAGTTGACTTATTACTTTAGTAACTCTAGTACCTGACAATTCAGCACTCTTTCTCCCAAATCAACTGAGCTACTGACATAAACAAAAAATACTAGAGATAATAAACTTGTGAGTGCAGTAAAAATCTTTAATGTGTGTAAGTAAATACAAAGGAAGAAAACTGTAAATCATACTGAAAACATTTGAATGAATGTTCTCATTCATTTACCAATTGACATTATTATAATCTCTGTATTGGTAAAAGTAACAATCCTTTCTAAATGAATCTAAAAATTCTATGCAGTCTCAATCAATATTCTAACCCTCTCCAAAGTTCAGTTGAATAGGGAGAGCTCAAATAAGGTTAAAGCAATTTCAAGAAAAATATAATGTTTCCCATAATTGTAATCCATAAAATTTTCACTGATGCCTAGTTATGGATTATGATGACCTATTTTGTATATTTATTGTTAAATACCTGTATGTTCTAAATTCCAATGACAAAGTGTGCTTCATATTTTTACACAGGGATAAAAAGAAGCAATATTGCTTCCCTAGAGGGTAATTGCTATCTTTTTTTAGAGTATAGTTGTTTATTCAGAATTCTTTTTACCAGAGTCTCAAATAGCATTTCTGTAAATCACACAAGCAGTGATAATTGATTTTCATAGTGATAAATTAATTAATCTGACATATTGAAGAACTTCTTGATCATTAAAGAAACAAAATGATTAGATTAGTTTTAGTGTTAAGTATTAAACACCATGTATCTTTTTGGGGGTACAATATCTTATTCATAGAGACGTCCATGCCCCTCTTGCCTGGGAAAGGCCGATTAACCATCCATTATATTAGCATATGTTGGATTGAAAGGGATCTTCTTTCTTTTTAATGGCTTCATCTGTGTCATATTTTAAAAACATGGATCTGGATAGTAGCTGAATCCATCCTGATCATGTCCAGTATTAGGAAACCAGTATCCTTTGCACTGGTCTCCCCATGTATCTGCTTCCATGCCTCCTTACTTCCCAAAATATCTCTCAAAAATTTAGGATAATATTTCTAAAATAAGTTTTAGTGTGGGGTCATGTTTTTTGTATCTCTTTAATTCACTTTGATGAGACCTGTACATTAAAATTCTATACTATGATGCTTAAAATATGTAAAAATTGTTACTGTGCTTTGCAGAATTTATTGATTATAATTAAAGCAGTACAAAGTTATGAGATACTTTTAATTTTAGGGAGATTTTAAAAGATAAGGAGAGTAGTGAAAAAAAATTATAAGGGGTGATGGAAGGCAGAGATAGAGATGGAGTAAGTAGAGAAAATGGCTTATATTCTAGGATAATACAGAAAGTTTAAGCAAAAAATAGTAAAGAGACAGGGAGTTTACACAATGGACTTGTCTTTGGATAATTGCTTGAGTTTTTGTTTGAAATCCCCAGGGAAGCTGAGCTGGGTGAGTTAAATGAAGTTATCATATTAGAGATAAAAAGCTTAGTCTGCATATATTTAACATCGTTTACAAATGATTCAGATGGATTGTGTGAAGCTAAAACAATTTCAAAGAATCAATGGACAGTAAGGGATTATGTTTCATTGAAAGGAACACATGTTCTTTTTAAATACAGGAATGATAATTAGGAATTACTGGAGATGGACAATTTTGTAACTGTATACATTTTCTATGCAAATTGCATTTTAAATTGAAAATTTTCTCAAATATTTACTTGTTATTTTTGATCCTAATTGGTTTATTTCATTGTTTTAAAAAGGGAATTACATACTCTAAAATTGTGTTTTCTAAATAAGAAGCCAGCTTTGTGTTAAAAGCACTGACTCTGAAATGAGTCCACTTGAGCTGAATGCCTGGCTTTGCTGATTGCCCACATTTATGAACCTTGAGCAAGTTAACAAATTTGTGTGCCTGGGGGTGGTGATCTTTATCATGGGATTAGTATTAGTACCTAGCTCAACAAGTTGTCAAGAGGTTTAAATAGTCAATTGTGTTCAAAGTTTCCTTGGTCTCTCTTTTATATATTTATGGTTTGGCAAAATTTTAATCATGTGGATAATTTAAAGATGTATTGGTGATTGCTATGAAATTCATATAACTGTCATTTCCTTACTATACATTTGTTTCCTGAGTTATTATTTTGTTTTTATATCACACCATCTTGCTTTTAGGGCTTCCCTGGTGACTCAGCAGTAAAGAATCCACTTGCGATGCCGGAGTTGCAAGAGATGCAGGTGTGATCCCTGGGTCGGGAAGATCCCGGGAGAGGAAGGCATGGTGACCCTATTCAGTATTCTTGCCTGGGGAATACCAGATAGAGGAGCCTGGCAGTCTACAGTCCACAGCATTGCAAAGAGTTAGACATGACTGAAGAGACTTAGCACAAATGCATCTTGCATTTAGGATAGATTTGTGTTGCATACACTGATAATGACTGATAAATAACAGTTTTATTATTTATCACTGATAAATAATAGTTTTATTTCTTTTCAGTGTTTTTCACAAAGTAAATATAAATATTAATTTCTATTGTTGATATTTGTTATTTTACTTTTGGCCATGCTGAATCTTCACATTTCAGGTTTACTCTAGTTGTGAATGGGGGCCACTCTTCAGTTGTGGTGGCTTCCTTTGTTGTGCAGCATGTGCTCTAGGACACTCAGGCTTCAGTATTTGCAGCAGAGTATTTGCAGCATGGGAGCTCAGTAACTGTGGCTCCTGGTCTCTAAAGCCCAGGCTCAATATTTGTGGCCCATGAGCTTAGTCACTCTTCAGCACTTGGAATCTTCCTAGACCAGGAATCAAATATGTCTCCTACATTGGCAGGTGGATTCTTCACCACTCAGCCACCTATCACCCTATCACTAATATTTAAGGCTGATATTTTGGATACATTTAAAAGTGGTTTATTTACCACATTCATATTAAAAATCATAGAATTTGATCAAAGCACATGAATGTTCAATATCTTACTAGGTGTAATTATTTATACTATTTAAACAACTATAATTGAGACCGCATGTCTCCTATGTCTGACTCTCTGCTTTAGAGGAAATTAATCAGATGAATTAAATATTGCATGAATGCTACTATAAAGAAAAGCTATGCCTTCAGTCTCAGCAGGCTTGTAAATATATACTTGTAGTTAGTTTTCATGCCTTTCCAACATTTAAACACATGATACCTTTCCAATCATGATACCTTTATCTCAAGCACCCACGTTACTTATTTGATCTTTTAGGTATACTTTGTGTGTTAGGTATACTTCTGTGATGGCCCCCAATGACGGCTGTTTCCTAGGACTGACAAACTGTAAACTATCCCCTTAAATTGAGGTTGGAACTGATAGATAAAGACAGAAGTTGTTTGTCACTTCATGATTAGATTATAAATGTTATGAAGTCTGTCTTGCAACCAGATTCTATTAACCTTTCATCTTACAGCTTTGATGAAGCAGATTGTCACATTTGAGAGATCATGATATATGAAACCAAGGAAGTAAATGCTGTCAACAACCACTAGGTGCACCTAGAAGAGGATCTTTCCCTATTTGAGCCTTCAGATGAGACTGCAGATCTAAGGCCTACGCTCAGGTTATGCCCATGGCTAACTTCCTGAATCACAGAAACTAAGAAATGATAAATGTATGTTGTTTTAAGTCATTAATTCTTGCATCAATTTGTAACACAGCAATAGACAATAATACACTGTGCCACACAAAAACAGCAACAACATTAATAATAATATAAGGATAAGAATGAGAATATACTCCAGTGTCATTAAGTCAAGTGGTTTCCTTAGTGTGGAAAGGTACTTTGTACTTTTGTTAGTACAAATTCAATTGCAATCATAAGGCATCAATATTGATTACTAATTATCTATGGAAGCAAACACAAATACATTTTCTATACATTATAAACTGTATAGAAGTCAAATATGTAGAAAAGATCATATTTTCATTTGGGGGAGTTTTTTTCACAAAATAATTTGGATTAGGCTTAAAACAATTAGTCAAAAGAAGATTTGCTTAAGACACATGGTAATTTTCCTGTTATTTCACTTTGTATACACACAGGCAATTATCATATTCCAAGGACTTTCCCAGTCACACTTCTCAAATGTAATTATATAATCAAAATCACATATGAATACTGTTAAGCTCAGCCATGACCTAGTCACCATAGTTGAGAACCAGAATAGCAACATCACTTTGAAGCTTTCTGACTGCTCCTCTTTATTATATCTCAATTGTAAATTTCATGGTTATCATCTCACTTTAAAAAGAGTTTGTGACACAGGTCTATAATCCTGAAATGTATTTTCTCTGATGAATATGCATAAAATAATGAAAAGCCAGTTTATATGACTGGCCTACAAAAATTGACTGCATGGAAAATTAATGAGATACACTCTTCAGACATCATAAAATATCTATATAATATTTATCACAGTCAGTATAGACATAATTTAATGTTTTATATCTGAGGGGAGATAAAGGAAAACTGTAGCTGCTTGTTCTGTTTTATTGCAATAAATTTCCAATTAAAATCTCCCAATCCTATGACTACAGTAAATCATGAAAGGAAACACCTAGAAAATACTTTAGAAATAATCATTAAGCATTTTAATGTGTCATATACCTTTAAAGGGATTCCTAGCTGGTTCAGTGGGTAAAGACTCCACCTGCAATGCAGGAGACTCAGGAGACCCAGTGCAATCCCTGGGTCAGGAAGATCCCCTGGGAGAGGAAATCGCAACCCATTCCAGTATTGTTGCATGTAAAATCCCTTGAACAGAGGACCCTGGCAGGCTACAGGCCATAGGGTCACAAAGAGTCAGACAAGGCTGAAGCAACCGAGCAATAATATCTTTAAAATTATCAAGGTTTGCATTCTTTTGGATACATCATATTTTCCTTGGTGACTGTTGTACTGGGAAACAGTGCAAAATTAGTGTAACCTGGAGAAATAGTTGTTTCCATCTTGTAACAGGTCATATAAGAATAAAATTAAGCAGAGTAGGTTTGAATGACTGATGGAACTAGAACTAACAGAATATCACAGAAGTTACATGTCATTTACATGACTGAAAGGTATTATTTTAGCGTCATTTGGGTTTTGCAGTTTTTAATATACTGCAATTGTCTATTAGCTGCAATCACCTTTTTGGGGAGAGCAGATTGACAATTTAAGAGAAACAAGCTGCATGCTGAAGCTTCAGTAGATACCATGTTTACATATCCATAAGAAAGATACAAAGCAGGAAACTAAATAGCATATATAACAACAGGATATACAGATATCTTGTTGCTCCCAGGTAGAATTTTGATGGCCTGAAGATAAGCATGGTCAAGAAAGAGAGGCCTGAGTGTATGTTGATAGCTTCTTGATGGAAACCACCAGTACTAGGTTCTTTTGTCTTTAATATCTTCTTAATCATATAGCCCTTAGGCACACTGGCCTGAGCTCATTTTCTGAGTCAGCTGACTCTTATCTAGGCTATGTACCAATTACTGGATCTTCAGGATAGGATGGGTGTATGTGTGCCTGCTCAGTCATGTCCAACTCTTTGTGACCACCAGACTCTTCTGTTCACGGGACTTTCCATGCAAAAATACTACTGTGGATTGCCATTTCCCCAACCCAAGGATCAAAGCCATGTCTTCTGCTTTGGCATAAAGATTTTTTTACCACTACAGTACCAGGGAAGCCCCTTAGATACTTAATCTTGTAGGGAGTTCTTGGCCAGATTCTCTCTACTTGGACCTGGAAATTCCAAGTTTGTTTGGTTAATAAATTAAGAGAGACTGGCCAAATGTCATGTCCTAAAAAATGTTGAAGAGAGAGAAACAGTCAAGGAACAAACTGTACAATCTTCTTCAGGTGTACAATCTTTCTTCCTGTGTATACTTTGAAGTTATTATGTCACAAAACAATTTTAAAGACTAAAAGTTGGTCATTTTCCTTATAAAATGATTCAGGATGTAATAACTGATTCTACTGGTTTCTAGCTCCAGTCCTTTAGTTCTTAGTATGTACCATTGGACCTTCATTTGACTTATTTTTGGCCATGCTGAACTACATGTGGTATCTTAGTTACCTATCCAAGCATCAAACCCATACTCTGCTCTAGAAGTGTGGAATCATAACCACTGGACTGCCAGGGAAGTCCCCTATTTGATTTTTTTTTTTTTTTTACTTTATTTTACTTTACAATACTCTATTGGTTTTGCCATACATTGACATGAATCCACCACGGGTGTACATGTGTTCCCAAACATGAACCCCCTTCCCACCTCCCTCCCCATAACATCTCTCTGGGTCATCACCGTGCACCAGCCCCAAGCATGCTGTATCCTGCGTTGGACATAGACTGGCAATTCGATTCTTACATGATAGTATACATGTTACAATGCCATTCTCCCAAATCATCCCACCCTCTCCCTCTCCCTCTGAGTCCAAAAGTCCGTTATACACATCTGTGTCTTTTTTGATTTTCTTTAAGGCATAGGGAAGAGGATGTGATAAAAACCAAGTGGTGAAAGAGTTAATAAAGACTGTTAAATTAACTTGAAGTAATCCTGTTATGTGGGAGTCCAGAGAATGAAGGAACTGTATGGTAGATAAAGCTAGAGAAGTAGGAAGTAGTAAACATGAAGGGCCTTGCATGTCAGAATACTGGAATATTTTTCTGTTATAAAAAGCTACTGTTGTTTTTTCTTCAGTCGCTAAGCCGTGTCTGACTCTATGTTGACTCAATGGACAGCGGCATGCCAAACTCCTCTGTCCTTCACTGTCTCCCAGAGTTTGCTCAAATTCATGTCCATTGAGTCAGTGACACTATCTAACCATCTCATCTTCTGCTTACCTTTTTCCTGTTTTCTCTAATCTTTCGAAGCATCAGGGTCTTTTCCAATCCCATCAGGTGGTCAAAGTATTGGAGCTTCAGCTCAGCATCAGTCCTTCCAGTGAATATTCAGGGTTGATTTCCTTTGGAATTGACTGATTTGATCTTATAGTTCAAGTGACTCTCAAGAGTCTTCTTCAAATCCATAATTCGAAAACAATTCTTTGGCACTCAGCCTTCTTTATGTTCCCACTCTCACATCCGTACATGATTACTGGAGAAACCATAGCTTTGACAATCAAAAAGCAATATCAGTGAAATTGTGGCTAGACTGCAGTAAATCTCTAAGGAAAATGATGAAGTGAAGGAAACTCTAAGAATGAGGATATTAACCAGGAAAGCATTCACTGGACATCTCATTAATCTGCTTATTTATATAAAGTGTACATATAATCAACTTCATTGCAATTATGATCACATAATTATATACTTAACACGATACTTAAAAATAATGAGGATAGCATTTAGCCTTAATAGCATAGCAAGGCTTATAAAAAAATGATCAGGTGAATATTGACAGAATGTGAGAAGGAAAATCTACTAATTCCAGTTGTATTTCACAATGCATTGTCAAAAGAAAATAGATTTGCAAGCTAAGAAATAGAATACTGTCAAGAAAACTGAGGAATCTACTGAACTTATATTTTATCTCCACTTTATTGTATCTTTAAATATATTAAACTGTTTTCAGCCAGTGTATCCAAATATTATTAAATTTTTACTAATAGATCTCATCAAAGACACAGGCTAAGCTAAACTTCTTATGTTAATAGTGTATATTTCCTTATTCTTAAGAATGGTTTGTTTTTTTAATTTAAGTCTGTGTTGTCTGATATTGGTCTGATATACTAATAATTGCTATATATCAAATCATATAATATCCAGCTTTACAAAGAGTGTCACATTTCTGATTATCATTGCTATTCCATGCTGTATTTCAGCCATCTTATTTTGTGTGATTCATTAAGCCCCTTTTATGCTTATTCATCATATTTTCTTCATTTGTAGTAAGGTTTTCTTTCATTTTATTTGTCCAATTTATCTGTTTAAAAGTTACATCTTCTGACCAGTGCAAGTTTGATCCCTGAAGCAGGGTGCTCAAAGCCAGTGCTCTGGGACAACCCAGCGGGATGGTGAGGGAGGTGGGAGGGGAGGTTCAGGACAGGGAGACACATGTGCACCCATGGGTGATTCATGTCAATATATGGCAATAACCACCACAACACTGTAAAGAAATTATCCTCCAAACAAAATTTAAAAATTAATTAAAAGTTAAATCTTCTAATTAAATATTACCCTTGGAATTTTACCATACTATATTAACAGAATGTAAGGAATTATAAAATGAATAAATACCTTATTTTTATCCTCACAAAAATCAGGGTTCTAGAATGCTCTGAATTCCCCCTCTCTAGGCTTGTGTACAAATAAAGTAGCTTAATTTACTCTTAACTTTATTTAAATAAATATATTGTTCACTGTTCTACAGGAGAATTTGTGGTTTGTGAAGTTTCATTTTACATGTATCCTGTCACTGCCAAATTAAATAAAAATCCACTGCTTTTCCCAGCTAGCAAAGACATCAAATTAACAAAGTATGTAAAATATTTGTAACAAGTACTTTTAATTAAAATTTAATAGATTGAGTGTACTTTAAAATTTAAAAAGAGCCAACATAAATAAAAGTGCCATAATAGATAAATTAATCATGACAAGAACATTAAAATGATATTCACAAAAATGTTTGGTAATGATTCTCAATATATCAAGAATATTAACAGCAGAAAGGGAAAGCAACAAGTAACATACAAGTGAAACCCCATATGTTTAACAGCTGATCTTTCAGCAGAAACTCTGAAGGCGAGAAGGGAATAGCAGGATATATTTAAGGTATTGAAAGGGAAACCCCTGCAAATAAGAATACTCTAACTAGCAAGGATCTCGTTCAAAATTGATGCAGAAATCAAAAGTTTTACAGACAAGCAAAAGTTAAGAGACTTTAGCACCACCAAATCAGCTTTGCAACAAATGTTAATGGGACTTACATAGTCAGTAAATACAAGTGAAGAAAAAGATCTTCACAAACAAAACCCAAACAATTAAGAAAATGGCAATATTTACATACATATCAATAATTGCTTTAAATATAAATGGATTAAATGCTCCAAACCAAAAGACACAGACTTCCTGAATGGATATAAAAACAAGACCCATATATATGCTGGCTACAAGAAACCCACTTCAGACCTAAAGAAATATATAGACTGAAAGTGAGAGGATAGGAAAATATATTCTATGCAAATGGAAATCAAAAGAAAGCTGGGGAATTCTAATATCAGACAAAACGGATCTTAAAATAAAGAAGATTGCAAGAGATAAGGAAGGACACTACATAATGATCAAGGGATCAATCCACGAGGAAGACATAACAATTGTAAATATCTATGCATGCAACATAGGAGCATCTCAATACGTAAGACAAACATGAACAGATATAAAAGGAGAAATTGACAGTAACATAATAACAGTAAGATGCTTTAATGCCCCACTTACAACGGACAGATCATCAAAACAGAAAATAAAAAAACATGAGTTTCAAATGATACACCATGCAAGAGAGATCTCATTGATATATTTAGGACATTCCATCCAAATTCAGGAGAATGCAACTTATTTTCAAGTGCACATGCAACATTCTCTAGGAGAGACTACCTCTTGGTTCACAAATCAAACCTCAGTAAATTTAAGAAAATTGAAATTGTATCAGGTATCTTTTCTGACCACAATGCCATGAAACTAGATATCAATTACAAGCAGATTAAAAAAAAAAAAAAAAAACCTGCAAAAAACCACAAACACATGGAAACTAGATAATACATTTCTAAATAATGAACAGATTATGGAAGAAATCAAAAGGGAAATAAAAACAAAATTCCTAGAAACAAATAATAATGAAAACATGACAATTAAAAACCTATGGGATACAGAAAAATCAGTTCTAAGAAGAAGTTTATAGCAATATGTTCCTACCTCAATAAACAATGAAACTATTGAATAGACAACATAACTTACACTAAAACAAAAGGACAAAGAAGAAGAACAACAACAAATCATCAGAAAGAAAGAAATCATGAAGATCAGAGCAGAAATAAGTGAAAAAGAAATTAAAGAAACAATAGTAAAAATTAATAACTATTGAAAGATTAATTAATTCTCTTTTGAGAATTAATTCTGTCTTGAGAAATCTGTATGCAGGTCAGGAAGCAACAGTTAAAACTGGACATGGAACAAAGACTGGTTCCAAATCTGGAAAGGAGTAGGTCATGGCTGAATGTTGTCATCCTGCTTATTTAACTTACATGCACAGTACCTAATGAAAATACAAAGGATTATAAGAGACTCATATGAGCAACTATTTGGCAATAAAATGGACAACCTGGAAGAAATGGAAAAATTCTTAGAAAAGTTCAATCTTCCAAGACTGAACCAAGAAGATTTAAAAGTTATAAACAACCAAATTACAAGCACTGAAATTAAAACTGATAAAAAAAAAAAATCTCCCCCAAAACAAAAGCTCAGGACCAAATAGCTTAACAAGTGAATTCTTCAAACATTTAGGGAAGAACTAATGCCTATCCTTTTAAAACTCTTACAAAAAATTACAGAGGAAGGAAAAATTCCAAACTCATTCTGCAAGGCCACCATCATCCTGACATCAAAAACAGAAAAGACATCACAAAAATAGAAAAGTACAGGTCAATATTACTGTTGAACATAGATGCAAAAATCCTCAACAAAATTCTAGCAGAGTTCAACAACATATTAAGAAGCTCATACACAATGAGCAAGTTGTGTTTATTCCAGGGATGCAAGGATTCCTCAATATATGCAAATCAATCAATGTAATACACCATATTAACAAATTGAAAGATAAAAACCATATAGCAATCTCAATAGATGCAGAAAAAACCTTTGACAAAATTCAGGACCCAGTTATGATTAAAACTCTTCAAAATGTGGACATAGAAAGAGCCTACCTCAACACAGTAAAGGTCTTATATGATAAACCCACAGCAATCATTGTTCTCAATGGTGAAAAACTGAAAGCATTCCCTCTAAGATAAGGAACAAGACAAGGAGTCCACTCTCACCACTATTATTCAATATAGTTTTGGAAGTCCCAGATAAGGCAATCAGAGAAGAAAAAGAACTAAAAGAAATTCAGATTGGAACAGAAGAAGTGAAGCTCTCAGTGTTTGCAGATGACATGATATTATACATAGAAAATCCTAAAGAAAATATCAGAAAATTACTAGAGCTAAACAGACTGGTTCCAAATAGGAAAATGAGTACATCAAGACTGTATATTGTCACCCTGCTTATTTAACTTGTATGCAGAACATCATAACAAACTCTGGGCTGGAGGAAGCACAAGGTGGAATCAAGATTGCCGGGAGAAATATCAGTAACTTCAGATATGCAGATGACACCACCCTTATGGCAGAAAGTGAAGAACTAAAGGGCCTCTTGATGAAAGTGAAAGACGAGAGTGAAAAGGTTGGCTTAAAGCTCAACATTCAGAAAACTAGGATTATGGCATCTGGTCCCATCACTTCATGGCAAATAGATGGAGAAGCAGTGGCTGACTTTATATTTCTGGACTCCAAAATCACTGCAGATGGTGATTGCAGCCATGAAATTAAAAGAGGTTTACTCCTTGGAAGGAAAGTTATGACCAACCTAGATAGCATATAAAAAGCAGAGACATTACTTTGCCAACAAAGTTCCATCTAGTCAAGTCTATGGTTTTTCCAGTGGTCATGCACAGATGTGAGAGTTTGACTGTGAAGAAAGCTGAGCACTGAAGAATTGATGCTTTTGAACTGTGGTGTTGGAGAAGACTCTTGAGAGTCCCTTGGACTACAAGGAGATCCAACAGGTCCGTTCTAAAGGAGATCAGTCCTGGGTGTTCATTGGAAGGACTAATGCTAAAGCTGAAGCTCCAGTACTTTGGCCACCTCATGCGAAGAGTTGACTCATTGGAAAAGACTCTGATGTTGGGAGGGATTGGGGGTAAGAGGAGAAGGGGACGACAGAGGATGAGATGGCTGGATGGCATCACCGACTCGATGGACATGAATTAGAGTAAACTCCGGGAGCTGGTGATGGACAGGGAGGCCTGGCGTGCTGCTATTCATGGGGTCGCAAAGAGTCAGATACTACTGAGGAAGTGAACTGAACGGAACTGAACTGAAGGAGACAAAAGAACTGTATACAGAAAATTACAAGATACTGATGAAAGAAATCAAAGATGACATAAACAGATGAATAGATAGTCCATGTTCCTAGGTAGGAAGAATCAAAATTGTGAAAATGACTATGCTACAAATGCAATCTACAGAGTCAGTGTGATCCCTATCAAGTTATCAATGGAATTTTTCAAAGAACTAGAACCAAAAATTTCACAATTCATATGGAAACACAAAAGACCCCTAACAGTCAAAGCAGCCTTGAGAAAAAAAGAATGGAGCCAGAGGAATCAACGTTCCTGTTTTCAGATTATACTGCAATTCTACAGTCATCAAGACAGTATGGTACTGGCACAAAAACAGAAATATAAACCAATGGAACAAGGAGAAAGCCCAGAAATAATCCCATGCACCTATGGGTACCTTATTTTTGACAGAGGAGACAAGAATATACAATGGGGCAAAGACACCTTCTTCAACAAATGGTGCTGGAGACCTGGACAACTACATGTAAAAGAATGAAATTAAAACACTTCCTAACACCATACAGAGAAAGCAATGGCTACCGACTCCTGTACTCTTGCCTGGAAAATACCATGGGTGGAGGAGTCTGGTAGGCTGCAGTCTATGGGGTCTCTAACAGTAGGACCTGACTGAGCAACTTCACTTTCACTTTTTACTTTCATGCGTTGGAGAAGGAAATGGCAAACCACTCCACTGTTCTTGCCTGAAGAATCCCAGGGACAGGGGAGCCTGATGGGCTGCCATCTATGGGGTCGCACAGAGTCAGACATGACTGAAGCAACTTAGCAATAGCAGCAGCAGCAGCAACAACACCATATAGAAAGATAAACTCAAAATGGATTAAAGACCTAAATGTAAGACCAAAATCTATAAAACTCTTAGAGGAAAAATATAGGCAGAACATGTGATGAGCTAAATCAAAGCAAGATCCTCTATGAACCTCTTAGAGTAATGGAAATGAAAACAAAAATAAAAAGTGAGACCTAATTAAATTTAAAAGCTTTTTCATAGCAAAGGAAACTACAAGCAAGGTGAAAAGACAACCTTCAGAATGAGAGAAAATAATAGAAAATGAAACAACTGACAATGGATTATTTTCCAAAACAAACAAGTAGCTCATACAAGTCAATAACAGAAAAACAATAATCCAATCAAAAGTGGGAAACAGACCGAAACAGACATTTCTCTAAGTAAGACATACAGATGGCTAACAAACTTATGTGGCAATACTGAACATTGCTCATTATTAGAGAAATGCAAATCAAAATTACAATGAGACATCACCTCACACTTGTCAGAATGGCCATCATCAAAATGTCTACAAACAATAAATGTTGGAGAGGCTGTAGAGAAAATGGAACCTTCTTGCACTATTCCTAGGAATGTAAATTGATACAGTCACTAAAGGTGTCATAAGGATTCCTTAAAAAACCAGGAGTAAAACATGACCCAGCAATATCACTCCTAGGCATATACCCTGAGGAAAAAAAAATTGAAAAGGACACATGTACCCCAATGCTCACTGCAGCATTATTTACAATAGCTAGAGCATGGATACAACCTAGATGTCCATCGAGAGATGAATGGATAAAGAAACAGTGGTACATATACACAATGGAATATTACTCAGCCATGAAAAGGAATGTATTTGAGTCAGTTCTAATGAGGTGGATGAACTTAGAGCCTATTACACAGAGTGAAGTAAGTCAGAAAGATAAAGATAAATATTGTATACTAATGCATATATATGGAATCTAGAAAGGTGGTACCGATGAATTTATTTTCAGGGCAGCAGTGGAGAAACAGACATAGAAAACAGACCTATGGACATGGGGGAGAGGGGAAGGGAAGGTGAGATGTATCGAGTGAGAAACATGGAAACTTACATTACCATATGTAAAATAGATAGCCAATGGGAATTTGCTGTATGACTCACAGAACTCAAACCGGGGTTCTGTACCAACATAGAGGGGTGGGTTCAGAAGGGAGATGGAAGGAATGTTCAAGAGAGAGGAGGCATGTGTATACCTCTGGCTGATGCATGTTGATTTTTGACAGAAAACAACAAAATTTTACAAAACAATTATCCTTTAAAAAATAAATAAATTTTAAAAAATCTTAGAATATTCATTCAAAATAACGTGTTTGAGAATTATATGCTCCCAGTCTAACCTTTCACAGTTTTTATTTCTTTTTTATTTAACTTTTTCTATAACATTTGTTGAAAAACAGAGACTTGTATATAGCAATAGCCTTCTAACTTTGCCCAGTTGCAGAAACATCATTCACTTTATGTCTTGACTCTCATTTTAGAGACGGCCCATGTGCAGAGAAAGATTTCCATGCTTCCAAGACATTTTTTTTATGTTTACCCTAGGCTCTCTGTGATTTCTTAACTCCAAAGAAAGCCACAATCTGCCAAACATAAATATAACCCAGAGGCTTGAGTTGGCTTTTCACCAAATACTTAAAAAAAACGTTCAACTTGGGAGAAAGTCAATTAAAGATACCATATCTTAAATCATATCTTTAACTGACACTTCCAAATGTTGGTCCTGGAAGTTTATGATGATATTGCAACCCTCAGATCTTCCTACAGAGAAAGTAATTAAGAATTTAAGGAAGTGCTCACAAATCAGGTAATACACAGAAGACCTATAGCCTCAGTATCAAATGTTTCGACAAGAGTGTGATTTCTTCAGTCACACATCCCAAGTTGTTAGACACCAGAGAATATGTATCTTCTACAGTGTCAGGAGACACTAGCTGAGCTAAGGTTTCAATTTGTTGTACTTGAATTCAATTAGTTGTACTAATTCCCCGAATTAGTCTCAAAATAGCATTTCATTAGATATATTAGAACCCTTTGTTGGTAACCATAATGAGAGGAGAAAATTAAGACTTTACAAGTATTTTCAGTGTGTGCTCAGTTGCTCAGTCTAATCTGACTCTTTGTGCCCATATGGATTGTAGCCCACCAGGCTCCTCTGTCCATGGGATTTTCCAGGCTAGAATATTGCAGGGGTTATCATTTCCTTCTCTAAGGATTTTCCTGATTCACGGATCAAACCCATGTCTCCGAAGGCAGATTCTTTACTACTGAGCCACCTGGGAAGGCCCATTTTTAGTGCATTTAGCCCCAAATTTGGGATTTTTAAGACATAAAAACGTACCCAACATCACTACATCTTTAATTTCCTTTATCCAATTAGCTTGAAAAATTTTGTTATGTTTGGGTATCAAAAATGTCCTTTGACATTTGAGGATTTATATACATATTTTAGAAGTTAATTTGCTGTCATAAAATTCCATAAATTTTTAGAAGTCAGGTATATTGATTTATCAACACTTTATAAAGAAATACATTAAGCTATTTCCTATAGAAAGGATTTTTATTTCTAATATCATGTGCTACAGTAGGAAACTCACAGAAGTCCAAGTCAAACTAGGTAGCCTGAAACATAACATGTTAACAAATATCATGGGTGACTTTTAAGTGTATATACATACAGTAAATAGTGTAAAGGTAGGACATATTCCTAAAAATGATGGACAAAAAAAATATATGAACAGCTCTGATGTTAAAAGGAGGCATGAGCACTGGCTTTGGGTTCCCTGCATGTGTATGACTGTGATTGATGTAGAGCAGAAACCATTACAATATTGTAAAGTAATTATCTGCTGATTAGAAATAAAATAAATAACCAAAAAGAGATACAAGAAAATTGTCTCTGCTATTTCAGATTACTTGAAGGTATAAAAACAGTTTAATAAGCATAAACTACAAATTATATAATATGAACACGTTTATAAAATTTTAAGAAGAGTCTAGCATGTAGTATATGCTACCTAAAATATTTCAAGTGCTATCATTATTTATACCTGATTAGATACACTATCCAGAAGACCTCATAGAAGCAATTTAAGCATAGTTTTACATTATAATATTGTTTTCTCTGACAGTGAGAAACCTGGTTATCATTTTCCATGAAATATTTACTGATTTTCAACACTGGTAAAAAATGAGCTTATTCCTGAATTTTTAACCCATATTACTTGAACCACAAATTTACCAATCTGTCTTTAGATTTGTGTGGTTTTCTTATGTGTATTCTGTTATCTGATTTGTTTTGTCTTTAGTTTTATATTTGCAATTATAAAACTGATTTCCAAAGTGACTTAGATTAGTTTTTCCTTCTCCGTCCCTTCTAGTGTGGTAATGTGATTCATTAAGCTTATATGTCACCATCTGTATTACTATTGACCCTTATTGACATTTTTTATTCAGATACAGTAAAATTAGTCAGCATATTGAAAAGCAGAGACATTACTTTTTCAATAAAGGTCAGCCTAGTCAAGGCTATGGTTTTTCCAGTAGTCATGTATGGGTGTGAGATTTGGACTATAAAGAAAGCTGAGCACTGAAGAATTGATACTTTTGAACGGTGGTGTTGGAGAAGACTCTTGAGAGTCCCTTGGACTGCAAGGAGAGCCAACCAGTCCATCCTAAAGAGATCAGTCCTGGGTGTTCATTGGAAGGACTGATGTCGAAGCTGAAACTCCAATACTTTGGCCACCTGGTGTGCAGAGCTGACTCATTTGAGAAGACCCTGATGCTGGGGAAGATTGAGGGAAGGAAGAGAAGGGGACAACAGAGGATGAGATAGTTGGATGGCATCACCAACTCAATGGACATGGGTTTGAGCAAGCTCATGGAGATAGTGAAAGACAGGGAGACTTGGCGTGCTCTGGTTCATGGGGTCGCAAAGAGTCAGACACAACTGAATGACCGAACAGCAACAGTTTTATTATTTCCTACTTAGAATATTTTATATCTAGAATAAATCTTAAAGCAGATGCAAATTCTGTCAGAATTTATATTGCTCTGCCTAATGAAATAGTTAATAGAATTTTAAAGTTTAATGGCCTTTGGAAGATCCATTAAGCCCTATCATTTACGAGTGAAAGTAGTATTGTTAAGAGGTGAATTTCACATTATAAAAGGAAGAAAAGTAAACCTTTTAAAAAAAAAAATTGAAATGGCAAGTATATTTTTTGTTTGTTTTGCTCACTTTGTATATCAGTCTGTATCAGTCTTTGGAATATAATACAGATCATTATTATGCACTCAATACTATGAAGTTCTTACCTAGTGAACTAGGTATTTTGCTAGATATTTGGAATATTAAATTGAACAAAATTAACTCTTCTTGAGTTTCAGTCCAAAGATCAGTGTGTTGGGAATAAGCAGGCTTTAGAATTAAATATATTCTATAATCTAATACTTGGTCAGTTCAGTTTAGTTGCTCAGTCATGTCCGACTCTTCGTGACCCTATGGACTACAGATTGCCAGGCCTCCCTGTCCATCACCAACTCCCGGAGATTACTCAAACGCATGCCCATTGAGTCGGTGATGCCATCCAACCATCTCAACCTCTGTCATCCCCTTCTTTTCCCACCTTTAATCTTTCCCAGCATCAGGGTCTTTTCAAATGAGTCAGCTCTTTGCATCAGGTGGCCAAAGTATTGGAGCTTCAGCCTCAGCATCAATCCTTCCAATGAATATTCAGGACTGAGTTCCTTTAGGATAGACTGGTTGGATCTCCTTGTAGACCAAGGGGCTCTCAAGACTCTTCTCCAACACTGCAGTTCAAAAGCATCCATTCGAGAGAACTGTAAAGATGGCGGAGGAATAGGACGGGAAGACCACTTTCTCCCTCACAAATTCCTCAAAAGAACATTTCAATGCCGAGCAAACTCCACAAAACAACTTCTGTAGGCTGGCAGAGGACATCAGGCAACCAGAAAAGCAGACCATTGTCTTCAAAAACAGGTAGGAAAAAATATAAAAGACGAAAAAGGAGACAAAGGAGGTGGGGAGGGAGCTCCGTCCCGGGAAGGGAAGCCCATCCCGGGAAGGGAATTTTAAGAAGAGAGGTTTCCAAACATCAGGAAACACTCTCCCTGCCGAGTCTGTGGCGAGCCTTGGAAACACAGAGGACAACATAACAGGAAGGACAAATAAAGAAATAATTAAAACCAAGAGATTACAAGCCCAACAGTAACTCCCCCAGCGGAAAAGCAGCACAGATGCCTGCATCCGCCACTGGGAAGTGGGGGCAGGGCAGGGACGCGTGGGAGACACGGGCTGCAGTGCTTTGTAAGAATCGGGCAGGAGCGCCCCACGCGCAACCAGAACGATCTAACTTGCGCTAGCAAACCAGACTGTGGGATAGCTACCGCACGAAAAGCTCGAACATAAGACACCGCCAGGACCGAGCACAGAACAAAGGACAGAACGGAAAAAGCCGGCTGCAGACCATCCCCCGCCAGGGACAGGCAGCCAGAGCTGTAAGGACTGGAAAGGGGCAATTGCACACCCGGAGACACTTTACTTACCTAACTGCAAGCAGGCTTCTCTGCTAAGACTTCTGGGGGTGCTGGACAGTCACAATCTGCCTCACGGGGGGGCGCCAGTAGTCCACCCAGAAAGCTGAGCAGCAGCGGCAGAAAAGGTGACAAGCTGCGGCGATCGCGCTCGCCAAACTCCTGAGCTACTTGGACCTGGGAAGGGCACAAAGCGCAGTCCCAGCCGAATCTGTGCCTCTGAGGGCTGCTGAGCGCCGAACCTGAGCGGCTTGGACCGGGGAAGTGCACGCAGCCTAGGGCCGGCCCCAGACAGTTCCCGGCTGAGCATCGTAGAGCTGGAGCGGTTTGTGCGCCACGAGAAGGGACAGGTCAAGCGGGGCTGAGACACTGTGCGCACACGACAGTGCTATTTGTTTGCAGCATCCCCCCTCCCCACAGCGCGACTGAACTAGTGAGCCTAAAAAACCAGCAAACAGAAGAAGTTAAACAGAGGGAACCACCTTGGAAGTGATCCCACATGGCCCACAACATCAGAGAAGGGCCAGATATATTTTTACTATTTTAAAAATCATTCCTATTGTTTTGTTTTGTTTTTTGTTTTTCTTTTTTCTTTTTTTTCTAACTTTTTTTAAATTGTTAAGTCTTCTATTTCTCCTCTAATTTTTATTTCTATAACCTACTATTACTATTTAAAAAAAAAAAGACTTTTTTTTTTTTTTTAAGGCAAACACCATATATAGTCTTTGGATGGTTGTTGGTGGTTTTTTTTTTTTTTTTTTTTTAATAATTCTTGTTTTTTTTTTTTTCTTTCTTACTTTTTCCTTCTGCTTTTCTTTAATATTGTATCTTTGAAAATCCAACCTCTACTCTAGATTTTTAATCTGTGCTCTTAGGCTTTTGTTGTCAATTTTGTACATTTAAAAACCCAAACTTCACTACGCAAGTTTACCTGAGAGCGAGATTACTGGCTTGACCACTCTCTCCTCCTTTGGACTCTCCTTTTTCTCCACCAGGTGGCCTCTGTCTCTTTTCTCCCCCATCTCTTCTCTATCCAACTCTGTGAATCTCTGTGTGTTCCAGATGGTGGAGAACACCTAAGGAACTGGTTACTGGCATGATTTGTCTCTCTCCTTCTCATTCCTCTCTCTTATCCTCCTGGCCACCTCTGTCTACTTCCTCCCTCTCCTCTTCCCTGTATAACTCCGTAAATACCTCTGAGCGGTCCAGACTATAGAGCGCACATAAGGAAGTGACTACTGGCTAGCTTGCTCTCTCCTCTTTTGATCTCACCTCATCTCATTCCAGTTACCTCTAACTACCCCCTCCATCTTCTCTTCTCCTTGTAACTCAGTGAACCTCTCTGAGTGTCCCTCAATGTGGAGAAACTTTTCATCTTTAACCTAGATGTTTTATCATCGGTGCTGTATAGATGGAGAAGTCTAGAGGCTACTGTAAAAATAAAACTGAAAACCAGAGCAGGAGGCTTAAATCCAAAGCCTGAAAACATTAGAGAACTCTTGAATTCAGGGAACATTAAGCAATAGGAGCTCATCAAATGCCTTCATACCTACACTGAAACCAAGCTCCACCCAAGGGCCAACAAGTTCCAAAACAAGACATACCACTCAAATTCTCCAGCAACACAGGAACACTCCCCTGAGCTTCAATATACAGGCAGCTCAAAATTATTCCAAAACCTTTGATGTCTCACAGCCCATTACTGGTCACTCCACTGCACTCCAGAGAGAAGAAACCCAGCTCCACCCACCAGAACTCCAACGCAGGCCTCCCTAACCAGGAAACCTTGACAAGCCACTGATAGAACCCCACCCACAGTGAGGAAGCTCCATAATAAAGAGAACTCCACAAATTACCAGAATATAAAAAGGCCACCCCAAATGCAGCAATATAACCAAGATGAAGAGACAGAGGAATACTCAGCAGGTAAAGGAACAGGAGAGTTGCCCACCAAACCAAACAAAAGAGGAAGAAGTAGGGAATCTACCTGAGAAGGAATTCCGAATATTGATAGTGAAAATGATCCAAAATCTTGAAATCAAAATGGAATCACAGATAAATAGCCTAGAGACAAGGATTGAGAAGATGCAAGAAAGGTTTAACAAGGACCTAGAAGAAATAAAAAAGAGTCAAAATATAATGAATAACGCAATAAATGAGATCAGAAACACTCTGGAGGCAACAAAGAGTAGAATAACGGAGGCAGAAGATAGGATTAGTGAAATAGAAGATAGAATGGTAGAAATAAATGAATCAGAGAGGAAACAAGAAAAACGAATTAAAAGAAACGAGGACAATCTCAGAGACCTCCAGGACAATATGAAATGCTCCAACATTCGAAATATAGGAGTCCCAGAAGAAGAAGACAGAAAGAAAGATCATGAGAAAATCCTTGAGGAGATAATAGTTGAAAACTTCCCTAAAATGGGGAAGGAAATAATCACCCAAGTCCAAGAAACACAGAGTTCCTAATAGGATAAACCCAAGGCGAAACACCCCAAGACACATATTAATCAAATTAACAAAGATCAAACACAAAGAACAAATATTAAAAGCAGCAAGGGAAAAACAACAAATAACACACAAGGGGATTCCCATACGGATAACAGCTGATCTTTCAATAGAAACTCTTCAGGCCAGGAGGGAATGGCAAGACATACTGAAAGTGATGAAAGACAATAACCTACAGCCCAGATTACTGTTCCCAGCAAGGATCTCATTCAAATACGAAGGAGAAATCAAAAGCTTTACAGACAAGCAAAAGCTGAGAGAATTCAGCACCACCAAACCCGCTCTCCAACAAATTCTAAAGGATATTCTCTAGACAGGAAACATGAAAAGGGTGTATAAACCCGAACCCAAAACAATAAGGTAAATGACAACGGGATCATACTTATCAATAATTACCTTAAACGTAAATGGGTTGAACGCCCCAACCAAAAGGCAAAGACTGGCCGAATGGATACAAAAACAAGACCCCTCTATATGCTGCTTACAAGAGACCCACCTCAAAACAAGGGACACATACAGACTGAAAGTGAAGGGCTGGAAAAAGATATACCACGCAAATAGAGACCAAAAGAAAGCAGGAGTGGCAATACTCATATCCGATAAAATAGACTTTAAAACAAAGGCTGTGAAAAGAGACAAAGAAGGCCACTACATAATGATCAAAGGATCAATCCAAGAAGAAGATATAACAATTATAAATATATATGCACCCAACGTAGGAGCACCGCAATATGTAAGACAAATGCTAACAAGTATGAAAGGGGAAATCAACAATAACACAATAATAGTGGGAGACTTTAATACCCCACTCACACCTATGGACAGATCAACTAAACAGAAAATCAACAAAGAAAAGCAAACTTTAAATGATACATTAGATCAGTTAGACCTAATTGATATCTATAGGACATTTCACCCCAAAACAATGAATTTCACCTTTTTTTCAAGTGCTCATGGAACCTTCTCCAGGATAGATCACATCCTGGGCCATAAATCTAAACTTGATAAATTCAAAAACATTGAAATCATTCCAAGCATCTTTTCTGACCATAATGCATTAAGATTAGATCTCAACTACAGGAGAAAAACTACTAAAAATTCCAACATATAGAGGTTGAACAACACACTTCTGAATAACCAACAAATCACAGAAGAAATCAAAAAAGAAATCAAAATATGCATAGAAACTAATGAAAATGAAAACACAACAACCCAAAACCTGTGGGACACTATAAAAGCAGTGCTAAGAGGAAAGTTCATAGCAATACAGGCATACCTCAAGAAACAAGAAAAAAGTCAAATAAATAACCTAACTCTACACCTAAAGCAACTAGAAAAGGAAGAATTGGAGAACCCCAGAGTTAGCAGAAGGAAAGAAATCTTAAAAATTAGGGCAGAAATAAATGCAAACGAAACAAAAGCGACCATAGCAAAAATCAACAAAACCAAAAGCTGGTTCTTTGAAAGGATAAATAAAATTGCCAAACCACTAGCCAGACTCATCAAGAAGCAAAGAGAGAAAAATCAAATCAATAAAATTAGAAATGAAAATGGAGAGATCACAACAGACAACACAGAAATACAAAGGATCATAAGAGACTACTATCAGCAGTTGTATGCCAATAAAATGGACAACGTGGAAGAAATGGACAAATTCTTAGAAAAGTACAATTTTCCAAAACTGAACCAGGAAGAAATAGAAAATCTTAACAGACCCATCACAAGCACGGAAATTGAAACTGTAATCAGAAATCTTCCAGCAAACAAAAGCCCAGGTCCAGACGGCTTCACAGCTGAATTCTACCAAAAATTTTGAGAAGAGCTAACACCTATCCTACTCAAACTCTTCCAGAAAATTGCAGAGGAAGGTAAACTTCCAAACTCATTCTATGAGGCCACCATCACCCTAATACCAAAACCTGACAAAGATGTCACAAAAAAAGAAAACTACAGGCCAATATCACTGATGAACATAGATGCAAAAATCCTCAACAAAATTCTAGCAATCAGAATCCAACAACACATTAAAAAGATCGTACACCATGACCAAGTGGGCTTTATCCCAGGGATGCAAGGATTCTTCAATATCCACAAATCAATCAGTGTAATTCACCACATTAACAAATTGAAAAATAAAAACCATATGATTATCTCAATAGATGCAGAGAAGGCCTTTGACAAAATTCAACATCCATTTATGATAAAAACTCTCCAGAAAGCAGGAATAGAAGGAACATACCTCAACATAATAAAAGCTATATATGACAAACCCACAGCAAACATTATCCTCAATGGTGAAAAATTGAAAGCATTTCCCCTAAAGTCAGGAACAAGACAAGGGTGTCCACTTTCACCGCTACTATTCAACATAGCTCTGGAAGTTTTGGCCACAGCAATCAGAGCAGACAAAGAAATAAAAGGAATCCAAACTGGAAAAGAAGAAGTAAAACTCTCACTGTTTGCAGATGACATGATCCTCTACATGGAAAACCCTAAAGACTCCACCAGGAAATTACTAGAGCTCATCAATGAATATGGTAAAGTTGCAGGATATAAAATCAACACACAGAAATCCCTTGCATTCCTATACACGAATAATGAGAAGGTAGAAAAAGAAATTAAGGAAACAATTCCATTCACCATTGCAACGAACAGAATAAAATACTTAGGAATATATCTACCCAAAGAAACTAAAGACCTATATATAGAAAACTATAAAACACTGATGAAAGAAATCAAAGAGGACACTAATAGATGGAGAAATATACCATGTTCATGGATCGGAAGAATCAATATAGTGAAAATGAGTATACTACCCAAAGCAATTTACAAATTCAATGCAATCCCTATCAAGCTACCAGCCATATTTTTCACAGAACTAGAACAAATAATTTCAAGATTTGTATGGAAATACAAAAAATCTCGAATTGCCAAAGCAATCTTGAGAAAGAAGAATGGAACTGGAGGAATCAACTTGCCTGACTTCAAGCTCTACTACAAAGCCACAGTCATCAAAACAGTATGGTACTGGCACAAAGACAGACATATAGATCAATGGAACAAAATAGAAAGCCCAGAGATAAATCCACACACCTATGGACACCTTATCTTTGACAAAGGAGGCAAGAATATACAATGGAGTAAAGACAATCTCTTTAACAAGTGGTGCTGGGAAAACTGGTCAACCACTTGTAAAAGAATGAAACTAGATCACTTTCTAACACCGCACACAAAAATAAACTCAAAATGGATTAAAGATCTAAATGTAAGACCAGAAACTATAAAACTCCTAGAGGAGAACATAGGCAAAACACTCTCAGACATAAATCACAGCAGGATCCTCTATGATCCACCTCCCAGAATTCTGGAAATAAAAGCAAAAATAAACAAATGGGATCTAATTAAAATTAAAAGCTTCTGCACAACAAAGGAAAATACAAGCAAGGTGAAAAGACAGCCTTCTGAATGGGAGAAAATAATAGCAAATGAAGCAACTGACAAACAACAAATCTCAAAAATATACAAGCAACTTATGCAGCTCAATTCCAGAAAAATAAACGACCCAGTCAAAAAATGGGCCAAAGAACTGAATAGACATTTCTCCAAAGAAGACATACGGATGGCTAACAAACACATGAAAAGATGCTCAACATCACTCATTATCAGAGAAATGCAAATCAAAACCACAATGAGGCACCACTTCACACCAGTCAGAATGGCTGCGATCCAAAAATCTGCAAGCAATAAATGCTGGAGAGGGTGTGGAGAAAAGGGAACCCTCCTACACTGTTGGTGGGAATGCAAACTAGTACAGCCACTTTGGAAAACAGTGTGGAGATTCCTTTAAAAATTGCAAACAGAACTACCGTATGACCCAGCAATCCCACTGCTGGGCATACACACCAAGAAAACCAGAATTGAAAGAGACACATGTACCCCAATGTTCATCGCAGCACTGTTTATAATAGCCAGGACATGGAAACAACCTAGATGTCCATCAGCAGATGAATGGATAAGAAAGCTGTGGTACATATACACAATGGAGTATTACTCAGCCATTAAAAAGAATTCATTTGAATCAGTTCTGATGAGATGGATGAAACTGGAGCCGATTATACAGAGTGAAGTAAGCCAGAAAGAAAAACACCAATACAGTATACTAACACATATATATGGAATTTAGAAAGATGGCAATGACGACCCTGTATGCAAGACAGGAAAAAAGACACAGATGTGTATAACGGACTTTTGGACTCAGAGGGAGAGGGAGAGGGTGGGATGATTTGGGAGAATGGCATTCTAACATGTATACTATCATGTAAGAATTGAATCGCCAGTCTATGTCTGATGCAGGATACAGCATGCTTGGGGCTGGTGCATGGGGATGACCCAGAGAGATGTTATGGGGAGGGAGGTGGGAGGGGGGTTTATATTTGGGAACGCATGTAAGAATTAAAGATTTTAAAATTAAAAAAAAATAAAAATTAAGTGATATAAAAAAATAATAAAAAATAAAGGAAAAAAGAAAAGCATCCATTCTTCTGCACTCAGCTTTCTTTATAGTCCAACTTTCACATCCATACATGTGAACAGTATGAAATGGCAAAAAGATAGGACACTGAAAGATGAACTCCCCAGGTCTGTAGGTGCCCAATATGCTACTGGAGATCAGTGGAGAAATAACTCCAGAAAGAATGAAGAGATGGAGCTAAAACAAAAACAACACATAATTGTGGATGTGACTGGTGATGGAAGGATAGCCATCATAGTCAACAAGAGAGTCTGAAATGCAGTACTTGGATGCAATCTCAAAAATGACAGAATGATCTCTGTTCATTACCAAGGCAAACCATTCAATATCACAGTAATCCAAGTCTATGCCCTGACCAGTAATGCTGAAGAAGCTGAAGTTGAACAGTTCTTTGAAGATCTACAAGACCTTCTGGAACTAATACCCCAAAAAAGATGTCCTTTTCATTATAGGGGGCTGGAATGCAAAAGTGGGAAGTCAAGAAACACCTGGAGTAACAGGCATATTCAGCCTTGAAGTACAGAATGAAACAGGACAAAGGCTAATAGAATTTTGCCAAAAGAATGCATTGGTCATAGCAAACACCCTCTTCCAACAACACAAGAGAAGACTCTACATATGGACAACAGCAGATACACACACCAAAACACATGATATTTTATATTAATTACATTGGCTTAATGCATTGAATTTTCTTCCTCATATAACTTACATGTCATCAAGGCAGGCCTATCAAAAACATGCATGTGAATATTACAATGATTGAGTAGACATTTTGCAATATGCATACAAAAGAACATCAGCTGCATTATTACCAACTATAAAATTATGCAATCTAGATTGTTCCAATATTGTTTTCTTGTTCACAGGCTTCTAACTGGCAGTGACATCTCCTTTTACAGTCTGAAATCTACTGGGTTTTCTTTGCCATTTCTAATATGACATGGTGTCCTAAATGTCTTATTTTTAATTTTTTTGTGTCAATCTTAGCATCAGTATTTGTAGCTACATTTTCCCTTCATGAACTTGCTGCCATTTTAGACAGTTTAGCATTTTGCAACTAATGAAACAGGTGAGAAAATAAACCTTTTTTTTTCAATATCAAAGAAAGAAAATACCCACTATTAATTTGCCCCTGAATCCCCTTTTAAATAGGCTACTTTTAAAATTTAAATTTTATTTTATATTGAAATATAATTGATTTCTATGTTGTGTTAGTTTCATGTGTACAGCAAAGTGATTCTCTGATTCACTGTACACATGAAACTAATCTATATGGGATATATATACATATATACATATGTATGTATATATGTATATCCTTTCTTTTTCAAATTCTTTTCCCATATAGGTTATCACAGAACTTTGAATAGAGTTCCCTGTGCTATATAATAGGTCCTTATTGACTTTCTATTTTATGTGTGAGTGTGTTTGTGTATGTTCAGTCATGTCTAACTCTTTGTGACCCCGTGGACTGTAGCCTTCCAGGCTCTTCTGGCTGTGGGATTTTCCAGGGCAGCAATGAGTTGCCATTCCCTTCTCCAGGGGATCTTTAAAACCCAGGAACTGAACCTGCATCTCCTGAATTGGCAGGCAGATTCTTTACCATTGCATCTCCTGGGAATCCCATTATAGTAGCTGTTGTCTGTGTTGTTCAGTTGCTAAATTGTGTCCAACTCTTTGCTACCCATTTGCAGCAGGCCAGGCTTCCCTCTTCTTCACTATCTCCTGGAGTTTGGCAAACTCATATCCATTAAGTCGGTGATGCCATTCAATCATCTCATCCTCTGTCACCCCCTTGTCTTGCTGCTCTCAATCTTCCCCAGCATCGGGGTCTTTTCATCAGGTGAGTCAGCTCTTAGCAACAGGTGGCCAAAGTATTGGACATTCAGCAGCAAGCCTTCCAATGAATATTCAGTGTTGATTTTCTTGAGAATTGGCTGGTTTAATCTTTTGCTGTCCAAGGAACTCTACAAGTCCAAAAAATAGTACATTATAGTAGTATTCATATGTTAATCCCAAACTGCCAATTTATTCCTCCCCACCACCTTTCCCCTTCGGCAAACATAATTTTTTTTTTTTTTTTAAGTCTGTGAGTCTGTCATTTTTTGGTAAATAATTTCATTTGTATATTTTTTAGACACCATATGTAAGTAACATTATATGGTATTTGTCTTTGACATGCTTCACTTAGCATGATAATCTCTAGTTTCATCCATGTTGCTAAAATGGCATTATTCATTTCCTTTTTATCACTAATATTGTACTATATGTATGTACCATATCTTCTTTATCCATTTCTCTATTGATCAACATTTAGGTTGCTTACACACCTTGGCTATTGTGAATAGTGCTGCAATGAACATTGAGGGGCATGTATCTTTTCCCCAGATTTATGCCCAGGTTTGGGATTGCTAATCATATTGTAGTTTTATTTTTAATTTTTAAAGCAACTTTCATACTGTTCTCTATAGGGGTCACCAATTTACATTCCCACTAACAGTATAAGACGGTTCCCTTTTCTCCACACCCTCTCAGCATTTATTGTTTGTAGACATTTTCATGATGCTCATTTTGACCAGTTTGAGGTGATACTTCATTGTAGTTTTGATTTGTATTTCTCTAATAATTAGTGATGTTGAACATCTTTGCATGTGCCTTTTGGCCATCTACATATCTTCCTTGTAAAATTGTCTGTTGAGAGCTTCTGCCAATTTTTTGATTCTTTGCTTGCTTTCTCCTCCCACCTTAAGTTTTCCCAGCATCAGGGTCTTTTCCAATGTCAGTTCTTCACATCAGTTGGCCAAATTATTGGAGTTTCAGCTTCAGCATCAGTCCTTCCATGAATATGCAGGACTGATTTCCTTTAGAATGGACTGGTTGGATCTCCTTGCAGTCCAAGGGACTCTCAAGAGTATTCTCCAACATCACAGTCCAAAAGCATCAATTATTTACCACTCAGCTTTCTTTTTAGTCCAACTCTCACATCCATACATGACTACTGGAAAAACCAAAGCTTTGACTACATGGACCTTTATTGGCAAAGTTATGTCTCTGCTTTTTAATATGCTATGTTGGTTATAGCTTTTCTCCAATGGAACAAGCATCTTTTAATTTCATGGCTGCAGTCACCATTTGCAGTGGTTTTGGAGCCCAGAAAAATAAAATCTGTCACTGTTTCCATTGTTTCCTCATCTATTTGCCATGAAGTGATGGGACCAGATGCCATGATCTTAGTTTTCTAAATGTTGAGTTTTAGGCCAAATTTTTCACTTTCCTCTTTGACTTTCATCAAGAGGTTCCTTAGTTCTTCTTTGCTTTCTGCCATAAGTGTGGTGTCATCTGCATATCTGAGGTTATTGATATTCTTCCCAGAAATCTTGATTCCAGCTTGTGCTTCATCCAGCCCAGCATTTCTCATGATGTACTCTGCATATAAGTTAAATAAGCAGGGTGACAATATACTGCATTGACATACTCCTTTCCTGATTTGAAACCAGTCTGTTGTTCCATGCCCAGTTCTAACTGTTGCTTGTTGACCTGCATACAGATTTCTCATGTATGCATGTATGATACTCTATGATATGTATGAAAATTGATGAAAAGTATATAAAGTGATATGTATGAAAAAGAATGATACTGGCACAAAATAGTAATATAGATCAATGGAACAGGATGGAAAGCCCAGAAATAAACCCACACACCTATGGTCATTTAACCCACAACAAAGGAGGCAAGAATATACAAAGGAGGAATGTGGAGCTGGGAAAACTAGACTGTTGCATGAAAAAGAAGCCCATTAGAACAGTCTCTAACACCATACACAGAAAAGTAAACTGAAAATGGATTAAAGACCTAAATGTCAATAGACAACTTTTTAATGTGTGGGCATTTCCCCTGTGTAAGAACTTCAGAATAAGTACTTGTAAACTGAACAACCTACCAAATAACTTTGTGAGCAAATCACACGTGAAGAGCATTAAAAATTTTAATGTTACTGTTTGTTTATTTTATGAGTCCCTTTTGGTAGTGGTGCATGCTATTTTTATTTGAAACTTTAATTACCTTTGCTTAATTTGCCAGCATAAATCATTCCTGCCTTCTCTGGTAATGAGACACATTAAGTGCTTATAAAATTTCACTGGGAATTTTGCTCATGAAAATCCTTTTGAAATACAACTGATCCATTGTTCAGACACAAAATTTTATTGTGTTCAACCATCCTTAACAAGCACAATGACACCACCCCCGCCCCCCTTCATTTTCCCTAGAGTCTTAGCATACACCTAGAGTCTACAACAGGGACTTAATAATATTGGACAAGAACCCCTGAGCTATTTGCATATCCTGTGGTTTCTGGTAAACTTGATAAATTCCAAAAGATACTCATTAAAATTTAAATAAAACATAGAATAACATTTACCAGGGAAAAAAACGTACATTTACTTTCTGTGACTGGAATGTTCTTTGCAACAAAATCATGTGCTAGTAATATGGTCTTTAAATTAGTTTGGGCCCTCAGCAAAATTTGAAGGTAGTAGCATGTTTCATTGACCCAGCTACTGTTCTAATTGTCAGCATTCTTTTCAGGTTACCTTTCATGATTATGATTCCACGTATCCATTTAGCTGAACTTGTCTTCTATCTTTTAGAGACTATAGAGACAAACACGAACTACCTTAAATCACATGCCTTCTGTCAATTCAGAGAACATGCCACCTTACACTAGTGTCCAAATGCTCATTTCAATGTAATTATTAATTATAATTTCTATAGGCCATTTCATCATTACAAAAATCAAGGTTTTACTAAAAGATTGGCTATTTTATATGATCAAAAATTATAAGGCTGACAGTTCATTAGCTTATTTATTTTATTGTAAAGTGAATTTCCTATCAGAACAACATACTGTAGTGTAATGTGAAATTTGTAAACTATTCAGTAAGTGACAGAAAGCACAACAGGAGGGGAAGACATAACAGGAGGGGAAGGCATATCAAAATGCTAAATGACTCTAACTCAGAAAAACAAATCATCAACTTTGTCATAGTCATAGTGTAATTAGGCCAGATTTTGTCCATCTGCTTCCAGTAACTGAGTATCGTCTTGAAAATCAAGTTTTCTTACTTCTTGTAAATTTGAAACTTGGAAATGATATATCTATGTTTTGAGCTCATAGTAGCCGTTAAGACATATCCATCAGGTTCTCTTGGTGAGCTTTAAATGATATGTGTCTCTTTCCTAAGTAAACCTGCTTATGCTTACCTTAAACCAAATCTTCTTCCAGAAACCATAGATGATGAGATATATAACCAAATTTTCTCATTGTAATTCGCCCTTTCCAAAAACCATTTATGTGTACTCTGTGCAATGATCTAGTGGCACAGAGTGCTGTTAATATTTCTGCCAGCAAGGGCAGCGGAGCCACTAGTAAAGGAGACTTGAAAGTTATTGTACTATGTCCAGTGAATAAAAATTTTCCTTCTACTACCATAATGTTGGCAGAGTGAAGGGTCAGTATGTGCCAGAAGGAAACATGATGAGATTTTGAAAACATTATAAGTTCCAGTCCTGTATGTAACTCTTTCTCTCTTATGGATTAAGCATACTGAGAATTATTTTTTACATCTATTAGTTAGATTTTTGCCTACATAAAATTACAAACTTTGAACATTCTTTATGTTGACCTTCCCTTTATACTTTGACTTTTGATGACATGTCTTTCCTTCTCTTTTGCCTCCATGAGTTAACCCAAGTCTATTAAAAGGCTTTTAACTAAGAAATGAAAGTTAAAGGAAATAAGAACAATTTTTCCCCCTTTTCAGAAAATTACCATGGAAAGTTACCACAACTTCTTCTACCCCATCAGAAAGAGGAGGAGGGAATGCAAATTGTAAGGAAGACTTAGGGGAAGCTATCCATGAGTACTCACACTACTTAAATCATTCCAACTCTGAAGATGCCAATCTTATCCAAAAATGTCCCAGTTTTCACATAGGCTATCTGGCAGGACTGTAAAAGTAACTGACATTATAATTTGCAACTCAGCAGGATCAGCAGATCAATGTTTGATTTTGGTTGTCACGTATCTCAATTTTGCAGCTACAAGAGATAAGAATTGCAAATTTATCACTACTATAAAAAGTTTCTTGGTTTGCACCAATGCCTTGAGCTGATATTTGAACTTTTACTCTTCAGAAAACTCAAGTTTTCTGAAATTTGAGGCTGAACTCCACTTCAGAGTCCTTGATTTTCTTGATTGTTGAACTGTTGAATGAACTGAATATGTTGTCTTTAAAATTCTAGATCCTAGTGGGCTCTTTATTCCAAATGATTACTAAGAATGATTGCATTTTATCTTGCTGCTGTGTAGCAAGATTTATTATCCTCATTGGTGAATATTAACAGAAAGCTGGCAGCCTAGCTAACCACATAATTTATCCAAGATCACCTGCATTTTCCTAGAAACCTGTTCTCTGCAATGCTTTCTAGTAATTATGTCCATGCAGTAACTGTCAGATGAAGAAGGAAATGGCAACCTACTCCAGTAGTCTTGCCTGGGAAATCCCATGGACAGAGGAGCCTGGCAGACTACAGTTCACGGTGTCACGAAGAGTCAGACACGACTTAGCAACTTAAATAACAACAATGACAGTTGTCAGGGAGCTGGGGGAAAGGATTTTCTAAGTTCCTTCTCTTTTTCTAAATAAAGATGAATGCCTCTCTCTCATTAAATCTTAGCTGTTACGGAATTCCTCCAAACTGAGAAGGCAGTTCAAATGTTGGAGAAACAAAAGTAACAAATAACTACAAATACTACACTTCTCCACATTACAAATATGTTCTTTATTACCCACCACCAGTTTGTAGGTCCTAGTTTATCTTCTATCTCTTCCGTTTATGTTGACTTAATTTCAAGCCCTTGAAAATGCAATGATTTTATTTATGACTTTATTATGCCTTATAATCCTTGTACAATTTCATTTTTCTTCAAATTCCATTCAATATCTTAAGTGTTCTCACTTTGAGTCACTTAACTCTTGAAGTTAAGTAAGTGATTTATACAAAACTGTATGATTGATTTCCCCTCTATCTAACAAAGTATTATGATCAAGCCACTGTTAAATGGGTCATATTGCTGTATGATTACCTTTCTTCCCACTCCCCTTTCTCTCTCTGTCTTAGCTCCCCAATATTCCTCTGTCCCTCCCTCTTTTAGTCCTTTTAAGAATAAAAATGTATTTGGCATATTTTAAGGGCTTCTAGTACATAGCACTCTACTTGGCATATTCTCAGTCCTTAACAAGAGTAGAGTGGTCAGTATAGGGTTAAAAAATTATTTCTTTTAATCTGTCATATTAAAATGAAGATGCTGATGAGGGATGACTAAATTATCTCCTTTACATTAGGTTACATAGGCAAACATCAGGTATTCTGCCATCTAGGCCAGTATTATTTCCACAACACAAAGCTAAAACTTTTGTATAAATTGATCAAAACAATAGGTCTAGTCATAGACAGCAAGGAACTGCTGACATCTAGAAAATAAAATCACATTGGTCAAAGTAGATTTACTAATAATTTGGGGGAAATTCTTCTGATACCAAACATCTTGAGGCATTTTTGAGACTTCCTATTCTTTAATGAGATACTTGATTCATAATAGAATTACCTTTATGTTGCAGGACAAATTTATTAAGTTCATTCATATATAATAACATTATTGGCATGATATTTATGCACACTCAGGAACTCCAAAATTATGTCTAAAAATGTTATATCAATCAGGTGTTCTAACAGGATGAATGCACACAAATATGTTTAAATTGACATGATGAATTATGCATGTAAACAAAGCCAATTCACTTGCTTATAAAGCATATGCTCTTATAAATTAGACATTGACCTATTGAAATATTTGGTATGTATTTCATGAAGTCTTCTTCCCACAGCAAACAGGAAGGCCATGCTAAACTTGACCTATGTACGAATTATTAGATATTTCAAATTGGTGTATTGCAATTGGTTACATTTTAGAGATCTAGATTGAAAGGAACCATAATGAGATTGAGTTCAAAGTGAAGCTGAGAGAATAAATTTATGATCTATGCTATAATCTATAAACAACTGAAAATAACACTAAATCAGAATGTAAGGAGCACCTCAAAAAAAAGGAGTACAATTACTACTCCTTGATTTTTTTTTTTCTCTGTTTGTTTTAAGATTTTGAGACAGTAAAAATTTTCCCAAGTTTGGTTCCTGGGTTGAGAAGATCCCATGGAGAAGAAAATGGCTACCCAGTCTAATATTTGTGCCTGGAGAATTCCATGGGGAAAGGAGACTGGTGGGTTATAGCCATGGGGTTACCAAGAGTCAGACATGACTGAGTGATGAACACTTTTCAACACTTGGGAAAAGAGGAAGGAAAATCACTAAAATGATATTTTATGAATTTCTAGTTTCCACTTTCATGTGTAAGCAGGTCACTACTACATCCTAACAACAAGTAAAAATTTGAACAGAATCAAAAGTTAAACACCGTGGATCCATGTGAAAGAAATGGACAACAGGGCTGGAGGAACAGAGAAGACTGGAGAGACAGATCATAAAAATCAGGAATCTGAGCCCCAGTCGGGGAAATGAACTATGGAACCAGAGTAATGATAGGAAAACCACAATTATAATCCACATTTACTGAAGGCTTAGTGTTGACCACTGTGAGGGTTATAAACACAATAAGGGCCATCATAAGAGAGTCCCAACAATATTGTGAGAGCTCCCTCCAGGAGCTTGACCAGAAAGTTGTGGGATGGTATTAAATGCATACATCTAATATCTAAAATCATTAGAAATATCTAAAAGAAATATCTAAAGTCAGCAATCTAAGTTTCTACCTTATGAAACTAGAAAATCAAGAGAAAATTAAATACCGAGTAAGTTAAAAAAGAAAGAAAGAAATATTAAGGATTACAGAAGAAACCAATGAAATTGTGAAAAAGGAAATCAATCAGAGTGGGGGTGGGGGAAGCAATTAAAAAAAAAGTTTTACAAAAGTCAATAAAACTAGTAAGCCTATAGCCAGGCTTATCAAGAGAAAAAAGAAATCATAATACTATTCATAGTATCATTCCCCAAAGTGAAATAAATGGGTATACATCTAATGAAATCTTTATAAAATATAAGGAAAGCCACAAATCTTTGATGAATGAAATACATGGATATATTTTCAATCTTAATGGATAAGACTCAATATTGTCCAGATGTCAGTTCTTCTGAACTTGATCAATAGACTCACTGTGATTCCAACAAAAATCTCAGCAAGTCATTTATGGGTATTGACAAACTGAACTTAAGGTTTATATGGAGAGGCAAAGCACCCAAAATAGCTAATGCAATATAGAAAAGAACAAAGCTGGAGGACGGGTGCTACATGATTTCAAGACTTACTATATAGCTGCAGCATCAATGTGGTGTTGGTGACAGAATGGACCTATAGACAACAGATTTTGTAAATCCAGAAATAGACCCTCATGAATATAGTCAAGTGATCTTTCACAGAGGAGAAAAGGCAGTACAGAAGATCAAAAATGGCCTTCTTAACAAGTAGCTCTGGAATAATGGGGAATCCACAGGTAAAATACCTAGGTAGAGACCTTACACCCTCCACAAAAATTAACTCAAAATGCATGACAGACACAAGTACAAAATGCAAAACTATAAAGCTACTAGAAAATAACATGGGAGAAAAAATCTAGATGACCTGGGATGTGGTGATCAAATTTTTATGTATAACACCAAAGACATGATCCATAAAAAAGTAATGGATAAGTTGGACTTCATTAAGTTTTAAAACTGCTCTGAGAAAGAAAATATCTAGCGAAGTAGAACACAAGCCATAAAATGGGTGAAAACAGTTTGCAAGACATATGTGATAAAGAACCGTTTTCTAAAATATATAAAGAATTCTTAAAATTCAGCAATAAGAAAACAAGCAACCTGAGAAAACACGGGCCAAAAAACCATTAACAGAATGCTCACCAAAGAAATCATACTGATGGCAAAGAAACATATGGAAATATGATCCATATCATATGTCAGCATGCAATGCAAATTAAATGCAAAATAAAACAACATTGAGATACCACGATACACCTACTTTGTTTGTGCATGTTCAGTCGTGTCTGACTTTTTGTTATCCCATGGACTGTAGCCCCACCCAGGCTCCTCTGACCAGGGATTTCTTAAGCCAACAATACTGAAGTGGGTGGCCATTCCTTTTTTTCAGGGGCTCTTCCTAACCCAGAAGCCAAACCTGAGTCTCTTACGTCTCATGCACTGCAGGTGGATTCTCTATCCAGTGAGCCACCTGTAGAGTGTCCCAAATTCACTTATTATACCAAACGTTGGCAACTATGTGGATCAACAGAAATGCAGGATGGTATAACCACTTTGTAAATTCATTTTGTGAATTCTTACAAAATTGAACATACTCATAATCAGTTCAGTTCAGCCACTCAGTTCTGCCTGACTTTTTGCAACCCCTTGGACTGTAGCATGCCAGAATTCCCTACCCATCACCAACTCAAACTCATGTCCATTGAGTCGGTGATGCCATCCAACCATCTCATCATCTATCAGCCCCTTCTCCTTCTGCCTTCAATCTTTCCCAGCATCAAGGTCTTTTCCAATGAGTCAGTTTTTCACATCAGGTGGCTAAATTATTGGAGTTTCAGCTTCAGCATCAGCCCTTCCAATGAATATTCAGGACTGATTTCCTTAGGACTAACTGGTTAGAGCTTGTTGCAGTTCAAGGGAATCTCAAGAGTCATCTCAAACACCACAGTTCAAAAGCATCAATACATTGGTGCTCAGCTTTCTTTATAGTCCAACTCTGACATCCATACATGACTACTGGAAAAACCAGCTTGACTAGACAGACCTTTGACAGAAAAGTCATGTCTCTGCTTTGTAATAAGCTGTCTAGGTTGGTCATAAATTTTCTTTCAAGGATCAGGTGTCTTTTAAATTCCATGGCTGCAGTGATTTTGTACTCCATGAAAATAAAGTTTGTCACTATTTCCATTGTTTCTCCATCTATTTGCCATGGATTGATGGGACCAGATACCATGATCTTGTTTCCAGAATATTAAGTTTTAAGCCAGCTTTTTCACTCTCCTCTTTCATTTTCATCAAAAGGCTCTTTAGTTCCTCTCCACTTTCTGCCATAAGGGTGGTGTCATTTGCATATCTGAGGTTATTGATATTTTTCCCGGCAAACATCATTTCAGTTTTTGCTTCATCCAGCCCAGCATTTCACATGATGTACTCAGCATATAAATTAAATAAGCAGGGTGACAGTATACAGCCTTGACATACTTCTTTCCCAGTTTGGAACCGATCTGTCATTCCATGTCCAATTCTAACTATTGCTTCTTGACCTGCATGCAAATTTCTCAGGAGGCAGGTCAGGTGGCCTGGTAATCTCATCTCTTAAAGAATTTTCCACAGTTTGTTGTGATCGACACTGTCAAAGACTTTGGCATAATCAATAAAGCAGAAATATATATTTTTCTGGAACTTTCTTGTGTTTTCTAGATGTTGGCAATTTGATCTCTAGTTCCTCTACCTTTTCTAAATCCAGCTTGAACATCTGGAAGTTCACAGTTCACATACTGTTAAAGGCTGGCTAGGAGAATTTTGAGCATTACTTTGCTGGTGGATGAGATGAGTGCAATCGTGTGGTAGTTTGAACATTCGAAGGCATTTCCCTTATTTAGGATTGGAATGGAAACTGAATTTTTCCAGTCCTATGGCCACTGCTAAGTTTTCCAAATTTGCTGGTGTAATGAATGTAGCATTATCACAGCATCATCTTTTAGGACTTGAAATAGCTCAACTGGAATTCCATCACCTCCACTAGTTTTGTTCATACTGATGCTTTCTAAAGTCCACTTGATTTCACATTCCAGGATGTCTGGCTCTAGATGAGTGATCACAGCATCATGATTATTTAGGTCATGAAGATTTTTTTGGTATATTTTTTCTGTGTATTCTTTCCACCACTTCTTAATATCTTCTGCTTCTGTTAGGTTTATATCATCTCTATTTTATTGTGCTCATCTTTGAATTAAATCTTCCCTTCATGTCTCTAATTTTCTAGAAGAGATCTCTAGTCTTTCCCGTTCTATTGTTTTCCTCTATTTGCACTGATCACTGAGGAAGGCTTTTTCATCTCTCCTTACTATTCTTTGGAACTCTGCACTCAAATGGATATATCTTTCTTTTTCTCTTGTGCCTTTAGCTTCTCTTCTTTTCTCTGTTATTTGTAAGACCTCCTCAGGCAACCATTTTGCCTTTTTGAGTTTCTTTTTTTGAGGATGCTCTTGATCACTGCCTCCTGTACAATGTCACAAATCTCAATCCATCATTCTTCAGGCAATCTGTCTATCAGATCTAATCCCTTGAATTTATTTGTCACTTCCACTGTATGATCATAAGGGATTTGATTTAGGTCGTGCCTGGATGGTCTAGTGGTTTCCCTACTTTTGTCAAATTAACACTGAATTTAGCAATAAGGAGTTCATGATTTGAGCAACAGTTGGCTCCTGGTCTCATTTTTGCTGACTGTATAGAGATTCTCCATTTTAGGCTGCAAAGAATATAATCAGTTTGATTTCAGTATTGATCTTCTGTTGATGTCTGTGTATAAGGTCTTCTCTTGTGTTATTGAAAAAAAGTGTTAGCTATGACCAGTGTGTTCTCTTGGCAAAACTCCGTTAGCCTTTGTCCTGCTTCATTTTGTACTCCAAGGCCAAATTTGCCTGTTAGTCCAGGTATCTCTTGACTTCCTTCTTTTGCATTCCAATACCCTATGAGAAGGAAAAGGCAACCCACTCCAGTGTTCTTGCCTGGAGAATCCCGTGGATGGAGGAGCTTAGTGGGCTACAGTCCACGGGTCGCAAAGAGTCGGACATGACTGAGCAACTTCACTTTCACTTTTACCCTATGATGAAAAGGACACATTTTGGGGGTGGTAGTTCTAGGAGATCTTGTAGGTCTTCATAGAACCGTTCAACTTCAGCTTCTTCAGTATTGCTGGTTGGGTCATAGGCTTGGAATACTGTGATATTGAATGGTTTGCCCTGGAAACAAACAGAGATCGTTCTGTCCTTTTAGAGACTGCATCCAAGTACTGCATATTGGACTCTCTTGTTGACTATGAGGGCTACTCCATTTCTTTTAAGGGATTCTTTCCCACAGTAGTAGATATCATGTTCAACTGAATTAAGTTCTCTCATTCTAGTCCATTTTAGTTTGCTGATTCCTAAAATGTTGATGTTCATTCTTGCTATCTTCTGTTTGACCAGTTCTAATTTACCTTGATTCATGGACCTAACATGGTTAGGTTAGGTTCCTATGTGATGTCGCTCTTTACAGCATCAGACTTTACTTCCATCACCAGTCACATCCACAACTGGGCCTTGTTTTCACTTTGGTTTTGTCTCTTCATTCTTTCTGGAGTTATTTCTCCACTCTTCTTCAGTAGCATATTGGGCACCTACAGGCCTGTGGAGTTTATCTTTCAGTGTCATATATTTTTGCCTTTTCATACTGTTCATGGGATTCTCAAGGCAAGAATACTGATTTGCCATCCTATTCTCCAGTGTACCACGTTTTGTCAGAACTCTCCACAACCTGTCCATCTTGGGTGGCCCTTCATGGCATGGCTCATAATTTCATTGAGTTAGACAAGGCTGTGGTCCATGTGGTCAGTTTGATTAGTTTTCTGTGATTGTGGTTTTCATTCTGTATTCTCTCTGATGGATAAGGATAAGAGGCTTATGGAAGCTTCCTGATGGGAGAGACTGACTGTAGGGGTAACTGGGTCTTATTCTGATGGGCGGGGCCATGCTCATTAAATCTTTAATCCAATTTTCTATTGATGGCTGGAGTTCTGTTCCCTCTCTGTTGTTTGACCTGATGCCAAACTATGGTGGAGGTAATGAAGATAATGTTTACCTCCTTCAAAAGATCCCATGCATGTTCTGCTGCACTCAGTGTCACCAACCCTGCAGCAGGCCACCACCAAACCATGCCTCTGCCAGAGACTCCTGGACACTCACTGGAAAGTCTGTGACAGTCTCTTGTGGGGTCACTGCTCCTTTCTCCTGGGTCTTGGTGCTCACAAGATTTTGTTTTTGCCATCCAAGAGTCTGTTTCCCCAGTCCTGTGTAAGTTCTGTAATCAAATCCCACTGGCCTTCAAAGTCAAATTCTCTTGGAGTTCTCAGCCCCTTTGCCATATCCCCAGGTTGGGAAATCTGTTATGGGTCCTAGAACTTTCTTAACAGTGCGATAATTTCTTTGGTATAATTGTTCTGCAGTTTGTGGGTTGTCTGCTTGGCAGATATATGGTGGGGTTAATGGAGACCTCCAAGAGGGCTTATGCCTCAACCTGTGTGACCAGATAGCTGCACCCAGAGCCCCTGCCCTGTGGCAGGCCACTTCTTGCCTGCACCTCTGCAGGAGACTCACACAACTCTGGCTCAGTCTCTGTGGGGTCTGTGTCCTGGGGCACACAAGGCTTTCTTTGAGCCCTCTGAGCATCTCTGGTGGGTATTGGGTTTAATTCTAAATGCGATTTCAAAAATGGCAACCCACTCCAGTACTCTTGCCTGGAAAATCCCATGGACGGAGGAGCCCGGTAGGCTACAGTCTATGGGGTCGCAAAGAGTCGGACATGACTGAGCGACTTCACTCACTCACGCACTCACTCACTCACTCACCCACCATCTTGCTGGGGATTCTACTTTGCCCTTGGATGTGGGTATCTTTTTTGGTGGGATCCAACATTCTCCTGGCTATGGTTGTTCAGCAACTAGTTGTGACTTTGGAGTTCTTGCGGGAGAAGATGATGTCCTTCTCCTCTGCCATTGAGATTAGGAAGCCTGAAGAATGAAATTGTATCCAGGGTTCTTTTTAGATTTCAGATGCCTTTTCTGCATCCAGAAGGTAGTATCTTATGAGCAGATGGAAAAAGGAGTCTGAGAACACTATTCATCATAGAATCATAAAATGACCATATACTCATCATAGAATCCAGTAATTGTGCTCCCTAGTGTTTACTCAAGGAGTCGGGCACAACTGAGTGACTTCCCTTTCACTTTTCACTTTCATGCATTGGAGAAGGAAATGGCAACCCACTCCAGTGTTCTTGCCTGGAGAATCCCAGGGATGGGGGTGCCTGGTGGGCTGCCGTCTATGGGGTCACCCAGAGTCAGACATGACTGAAATGACTTAGGAGTGTTTACTCAAAGAAGTTGAAAACTATGTCCACACAGAAATCTTCACACGAATGTTTATAGTATCTTTATAATTGATAATTCTTGAAAGCAAGCAAGATGTCTTTTTTGTTGTTGTTGTTACTGAATGGATTAACTGCGTCACCTCCAGAGAATGAAACATTGTTTAGTGCTGCCAAGAGATGGAATATCTAGTGGCAAAAATACACGAAGAGATATTAAATGCATATTATTAACTTGAAAAGGCTACATACTGTGTAATTCTGAGGATATGGCATCTGGAAAAGGGAATATTATAAAATACAAGATCAGTGTTTGCCATGATCAGATTGGGAAGATTCTGGTGAATGATAGTGATAATGTGGGAGGCTGTACATATGTGGCATCAGGGTGCCTAGTGAAATCTCTGTACCTTCTTATTATTTTTGTTGTAAATCTAAAGCTGCTCTAAAAAAATAAAATTCTCTATATAAGTCTCTATATATAAATTATCTAGGTAATACCTAGGCATCTTTATGACCTATTTGGCCTAAGTCAAAATGATGCCTGGGTTATTACTGCAGAAGTAATCATCAACAATTCTTTTTGTATTCCATATTTTAGGACTTTTCTCACATTGAAACTAAGTAAACCACATAAATCATGCACATGCCCAGGGAAATTAGCAAACACACTCCTGTTTTATGTTGGTAATTGACTGATTCTATATTCATGATTTTATGTTTCAACTCCAATCACTTTTAGCAAGTGTCACAAACATGTACAAACTTTTAAGGGCTTTTCCTGATGTGTGAGAAAGCAGGAGAGGCTTTGATTCACAAGTATTGTTGTGGTATAAAAATTAGTTTGTACTTATCACTTAGCCAGGTAAAGAATAAAATATAATGTGTAATATTATTTCATAGCACACATACATTTTGATTTTGTGCCGATTTAACCATTTTTCTGTTAGTGGTCCTGAAAGACAAGATAGGTCAATGAGCCAAGATATTGACAAGTTGGATAAAATGTGAGTTATTAAAATACCTTTCTTAATCAAGAATTATTTTGATTTTTTTCTTATTCATTCTTTGAGCAACATACATTTTATTTTCTCTAGGACACCAAGCCCCACTGTCTATGACTAAAATTGAGCTTAGTTAATTTGCATTGGATAACCACACCTGGGATCAACCAGTCAGATAGCTCATCAAGGAGCCTTGGAAAGCCACACTTAACGTTAACCTACCTGAGCTATAAAGAATTAGCATTTGAATGCAGCCTGATAGTTTAGGCTATCTTATTCCCTAAAACCTAGATATTTGTTGAATTTGGAAAATTAATATACATTCATGGACTGATTGAAATTGATTGAATTGGAACTAGCTAGTTGCTTTGGTTAATGCAGAGGGAGACAAATGTTTCCTCTACTTTTATTTCAAAGTGGATATTATTAGTATTCTATAAATGGACATTTTAAAGTTTAAAAAGCAACTATAATTGTGTTAACTGATTAAAACCACATATATTGAAATATGCAGATAATTTCAGTCTTTGAAGCTATAGAAATATCTGTATTTCAACAATATTACCATTCATTGAGCACAATGGTAGAAACATTATAATTATTATCACTTGAACATCAAACAATCCTGTAATATAAATATGAACATCCTAAAGCACTTACTCAAGTTAAATCTTTTTTTGTTTGTTTGTTTCTAACCTCAAAATGTAATGTAAATCTTGTATTCAGTTGGGGTGGGTTGCCATTCCCTTCTCTAGGAGATCTTCCCAACCCAGGAATCAAAACTGGGTCTCCTGCATTGTAGGCAGATTCTTTACCATCTGAGCCACCATGGAAGTCCTATATTCAATTAGATTGGTGCAATATTCCCCTCTTTTCTTTATCATATCTTCTCTTTTCCTGTATCTTTTCCTACACAGCACCCAGAGTCATCTTACTGGGTGCTATGTGGGAAAAGATACAGGAAATATGCATCTGAGGAATATTTAAATCTTTTTTATTTCAAAAATCAGCATTAAAATTACTAGTATGAGTTCAACTCAGTCAGAACTATTGTTCCCTTCACATAAAAATGTGTTTTTCATCTTAAAATTTCACTATGTGAAATGGAGTACTTGCTTATTTGATTGTCGGTTAAGCCTATTCTTATTATATTAGACAAAAATTAAATATTGCAAAAAAATGTAGCAGAAAATACTCATAAGTTAAAATGAAAAGCAATTTTGATAATTAGTATGTTTGATTAGTATGAATAAATAACCTATCCAATTACATTTTTGTAAGCTTTTCAAATCAACTCTTTTGGACAGTGAATAAAAAGAAAAGACCCTAGAGATCAGATAAAATAGGGACTATTATTCCTTTTTTTCCTTTCTACAATGACATTAATCATTAATGATTCAGTTCCAAACACTAGCATCTCTATTCAGAAGAGAGGAAAAAGCAAAAATAAGAACAATGAACCTAAAAATGTGTTTCACACTTTCTTTATTTGATTATACATTAATCTTTCTTTTGGGAACCTGTTCCTTAAAGTTGAATTAATCATATGTTAAAATTCATGGCATATTTGCTTCATTAGTCTTTCTGTGCTTTTTATTTTTTACTTTAATTTGCAATTTTCCCCTTTAACTACATCCTAATTTCATCTTCCACTGACACAAATTTGCCCTCTCCTTTAATACATGTACATACTTTCAAAATATATAGTATTATTACTATTTATATGTCTCAGACACCAGCTTTAAAAAGTATGCAAATATATACATGGGAATGTATGGGAATAAAAGTCTTATGGGAATAAAAGTTTAAGTTCTGCTTGCCTCCACAGCTAGGCAATCTGGGAAGCATTTGCAAAAATCTGGGCTCTAGGTGAATGTATAAGTTCTGTTCTGGTAGCTGCCAGCAAGCTTAAGGAGGGCCAAAAAACAGCTCTAAGCTGGTATCTATGGCTTATGTTCCTTGAGAAGACCTCTGTTATCTCTGGATGTGTGCCAAACATGAAACCTGCCCCTCAGGCTGAAGCTCCAGGTCATGAAATTTTTAATTTTAATTTTAATCACATCTCAACTAATTCATTTCTTTAATTATGAATATTTTCATAATTAAATGAAATTTAATTATGTGATTCTTGCCAAATACAAATTGCATTGCAATAAATATTCTTGGCCACATCCCCTTGCAAGTCTATACCTGTTTATCCCAAGTGTTATGGTTATTTAGTTGCTCAGTTGTGTCCAATTCTTTGCGACACCATGGACTGCAGCACACCAGGCTTCCCTGTCCTTCACTATGTCCTGGAGTTGGCTGAAACTCCTGTCCATTGAGTTGATGATGCTATCTAACCATCTCACCCTCTGTTTCCCCCTTCTCCTCTTGCTTTCAATCTTTCCCAGCATCAGGGTGTTTTTCAATGAGTTGGCTCTTCACATCAGGTAGACAAAATATTGGAGCTTCAACTTCAGCTTCAGTCCTTTCAATGAATATTCAGGGTTGATTTCCTTTAGGATTGACTGCTTTGATCTCCTTGCAGACCAAGGGACTCTCAAGAGTCTTCTCCAGAAGTATCAATTCTTCTGGCTCAGCCTTCTTTATGGTCCAAATCTCACATCCATACATGACTACTGGAAAAACCATAGCTTTGATTATATGGACATTTGTCGAAGTGAAAGGCAGAGGTGATAAAATGTATTTCAAGTATATACTAAAAATTAAGGATTCTGGGGCAAGAACTATATGAACATTCAGTTTCTTGGAAAAGTATGCAGTGTTCTCACTCTAAAAACAAATAAATTGTCTTCGTTATATACTCTACCTTTGTCAATTTGTTAAACATCTACAGTGACATGTCATTGTTTTTCCCCCATTTTGGCTAATACAGCAAGCTGGTATGTTACAGGATTGCAGTGGCCATTAATGCCTCAGGTCAAGCACTGAGAGCTATTTGTGGAAAACAGATGGATCTTTATGAAAAAAGAAGTTAGAAGGACATCTTTTCAAGGAAGTCATTCTTATTTTCAATGCAACTGGTCTAATTTTAACATAATATTCTATAGAAATCATGAAAATTGCCTAGATTAATATGATCAAATTATATGTGATATATGATATATAAACTATGAATATTATATATAACATATAGGCATAGTTTATACATGCTTATATATGGATCTTTTGTTTTGTTTTGTTGTTTGTTTAATTAGAATAACATAAGATTTGCTCCTAGTGCCAAAGAATGCAATTCCGTATTTAAAAAGTAACATCTATATAACATATTACTATGATGTATATGGGGTTTCTCAGATGGTTCTAGTGGTAAAGAATCTGCCTGCCAATCCAGGACATGCAAGAGGCATGAGTTCAACCTCTGTGTTGGGGAGATCCCCTGGCGTAGGAGATGGCAAAGCACTCCAGTATTCTTGCTTGGAAAATCCCATGGACAGAAGAGCCTGGCAGCCTACAGTCCATGGGGTCACAGAGAGTCAGACGTCATTTAGCAGCATGGTTTATATATTTTATTAAGACCTAGAAACATATTATGAGCTAACTGTGTGTGTTAATTTTGATTTAATTTTGAAAACCATCCTGAGAAGTTTGAATTTTATTTTTCAAGTAATTAAAAGCTATAAAATAACTTTTTATTGACCCATGAAATCATAACCCTTTTCAATTGGCTATGTTTGAGAATGATAGTGTTCCCATAAATCTAGAGAATATGTTAATAGGTAAGCATATAATACCTCCACAAGATTCTAAATGACATATATAAAAGAATGGAATTTTGTGTATTCTCTTTTGCTAAGTGTGTTAAGTCTGCTGCTAAGAATAAATCTTAATAATTTACTGGAAAGTTCAAAGGAAACTATTAAGACTGAAGCTCTGTCCTGAATTGGGATTTGGGTGCACTTGGTTTGGAACAGTGGTGACTTTAGGGGAAGAAATGATATTTAGGGAAAATGATCAGGTCGTCGTTACTTGTGAATGTACTGAGAACAAGAAGTAGTGGGACTTTTCAAGCTACATATTTACTGTAGTGTTATGGGCTTTCCTGATGGTCCAGTAGGTAAAGAATTCGCCTGTAATGCAGGAAACACGGGAGACACAGGTTTGATTCCTAGGTCAAGAAGATCCGCTGGAGGAGGGCATGGCAACCCACTCCGCTATTCTTGCCTGAAGAATCATGTGAATTGAGGAGCCTGGCAAGCTACAATCCAAAGGGCAGCAAAGAGTTGGCCATGACTGAGTGACTAAGCATCCAAATTTTAGTCTTATCTTTCCAAAGCAGGTGTGTCAGGGGTTAGTTCTAGCTTGTTTTACAAGTTACGTCAATGCAATTATTGAGTATTTTCAATTATATAACAAAATGTCACCGGGGATATTGTTAAGGCTCATTCAATTAGACAGCATGACAATTTCAGACCTATTCTGACATTCAAATAAATATTTTTCTATTTATCTATCTATTGAAGGAAACCAGGATCTTAATCCCAATACATGCCTCTTTGACATTAAAGTAATTTTGAGCTGAAGGCAATTAAGAAACAGAAAACCCAGAGTAAACTTCCTCATTTCAGCCTAAAGGTAGTATGTAAAAATCTCCTTTTACTGAAGAAACACTCTTGTCAGCCCAGAGATGGCACCAGAGGAACTGCAAACAATCTTCCTCCAGGCGTTCCTTCACTTTTAGTTACATCTTGCATTTTGACACCCTCAGACACTGATGGCTATTTTCCCTGTCCTGTCATTTACATACAAATGGATTGCTTTTCATTGAAGACTTTGTGTAAGCCAAAGTCCTAAGCCACTGCCTTGAATTCTTCTTTGTTTCAGGTTTCTCTCCACAATGCACGTGAATAAACTGTTTTCTCTTGTTAATCTGTCTTTTCATTAGTCTTCACCAAAAATCTAAGATGGGTAGAGGTAAAGTTTTGCCTTCTCAATGCCAACATCTGTCTATCACTGCGCCCTGACAAGTTGAATCCACAAGTACATGCTTTACAAGAAAATCATGCAGAGATAATTACACAGACAAAAATTCAATCTATATAAAAATGAGCCACTCTCGGGTACATTTTCATGCTCACAAACCTCTCCATTGTCCATTAAAATCAAGGTTTTATTCCATTTGATGAGGAAGAATATTATTTTGATTATTTTTGCTTTTCAAAATAGTTTCATCTTTAGATATGTAGCATATCTATGTTATGATTTAACAAATGTAACACATTTAGTTTAAAGCACATATGAAAATACTTAAGATACATTTTTAATGTTATTAAATTTGAATGTTTATGATAGTTTATCAGTATGACATTCTCATGAGAAAGATTAAAGGATTTATCATGTTTATACTGTGCTCCATATAATTCAAGGTATATTAGATAACTGAATGATAAATGAAATATTTCTGCTGTGAAGACATTTTCTTTTCAAGTTGTAACATAAATCCCTGTAGAGATGTTGACTAAAAAATTATTTCTAAATTTTCTGGTCACATTATTTTTAAACATGACTGCTTTCTGTAATTTCAGAATAGGAGTGAGAGTCCCCCCAAAAAAATTTTTTTTAATTGAAGTTTTAAATTATTTTATAGTTTACTGTCCCTTTCTTGAAGATTTTTGCTTCTTTCCCTAGATTCCACTATCACTTTGTTCATAGTTCTATGACTTGTTCATTATTTCATTTGGAATTTGTCATATAAAATAGTGCTTTCCTTGTTTATAAATCTGATTCAACCATTAAATTGTGAGTTTTTTTGTGTATGTCTTAGTTTTCTGTATACATTTATATCTCAAAAAATGCCCACAATTTTGATTACATATAAGTGGAAAGCACTGTTTATTGTTCATTTCCCTAAGCCACTTACTTTGACCCTTACAAAGTCTCTGAAATTGGTTTGGATATAAAAACTGTAGAAATTAATAACACATCCCAGTGAAAACATCTAGGTAGTGGGGTGTCCATAGTTTAAGCACAGGTCTGTTTGTGAATCTGGTTTCCTTTCCATTATACCTCAGGCCTACCTGCAATCCACCAGCCATTCTTGAAGATGTTGTTTATTTAGCTTATCAAATTTTGGTCTGCAGGATTAGGTATGTAAATATGCTAAAATCTTTTCCAAGGATTCCAAATGGGAAATGTTATGAAAAATAAATTCCAGCAGTATAAAAATAGAATTTCTGTTTTTTTTTTTTTTTTAAAGTTGTTAGGTCTGACTGGAAAGACAATATTGTTGTTCTTCTTTAGTTGCTAAGTTAAGTCCTACTCTTTTGAGATCCCATGCACTGTAATCAGTAGGACTGTAGACTGTAACATTACATAAAGTGAATGACTTTTTCTATTACTTAATAGTAAGACTTCTGTATGATAATATTTAGAATAGTATCTTTAATAGTATATTTTCTTTTGCTACATTTAAGCAGTATTTATTATTTCTAAGGAATCTTGCTAGGAAAATGTGAAGAATTTTATAATTTAACAGTACAAGACATTGTTAGCTTCACTGTTGGTGTGATCACTTGTAGACCATGAGACAAAAAGAAATTACCCATATATCAGTTCTTCATTTTGCTTGAATTACTATGGCCTACAAATAATCTAGTTAAAATATATAATAAGCTGATTGTATGGCTTTTATTGTGGGAGAATTTTTTTTTTTTTTTTCAGAGTCAGTATGGTTGATTTTCTCTGAAAATTCAAATTATATAATAGAAAGCAAAAATGTTAATTTTTGTTCTTTGTTGCAAAGGGTTAGGGCTTAAATTTGAAAATGGAAGAAAAATTTAATTTCAAAAATTAAAAATTATGTCTTTTAGTAGAATTTGAGTCAAAGAATGCATGATAACAAATGCCTATAATAATTATTATTATTATAAATAAGATTATGCAGATAAAATTCTACTTTATTGACTATGCCAAAACCTTTGATTGTGTGAATCACAATAAACTGTGGAAAATACTTCAAGAGATGGGAGTACTAGACCACCTAACCTGCCTCCTGAGAAATCTGTACACAGGTCAAGAAGCAACAGTTAGAACTGGACATGGAACAATGGACTGGTTCCAAATTGGGAAAGGAGTACGTTGAGGCTGTATATTATCATCCTGCTTATTTAACTTATATGTAGAGTACATCATGCAAAATGTTGGGCTGGATGAAGCACAAGCTGGAATCAAGATTGCCAGGAGAAATATCAATAACATCAGTTATGCAGATGACACCACCCTTATGGCAGAAAATGAAGAAGAATTAAAGAGCATCTTGATGAAAGTGAAAGAGGAGAGTGAATAAGCTGGCTTAAAATTCGTCATTCAAAAAACTAAGATCATGGCATCTGGTTGCATCACTTCATGGCAAATACATGGGGGGCAATGGAAACAGTGACAGACTATATTTTCTTGGGCTCTAAAATAACTGAAGATGTTAACTTCAGCCATGAAATTAAAAGTTGTTTGCTCACTGGAAGAAAAGCTATGACCAACCTAGACAGCATATTAAAAAGCAGAGACATTACTTCGCCAACAAAGATTTGTCTAGTCAAAGCTATGGTTTTTTCAGTAGTCATGTATGGAGAGGAGAGTCGGATCATAAAGAAGGCTGAGCACTGAAGAATCGATACTTTTGAACTGTGGTGTTGGAGAAGACTCTTGAGATTCCCTTGGGCTGCAAGGAGATCAATACAGTCAATCCTAAAGGAAATCAATCCTCAATATTCATTGGAGGGACTGATGCTGAGCCTGAAGCTCCAATACCTGATGTGAAGAGCTGACTCATTGGAAAAGGCCCTGATGCTTGGCAAGATTAGAGACAGGAGGAAAAGGGGATGACAGAGGATGAGATGGTTTGATGGCATCACAAACTTAATGGACATGAGTTTGAGCAAGATCTGGGAGTTGGTGATGGACAGTGAAGTCTGGTGTGCTGCAGTCCATGAAGCTGCAAAGAATCAGATACGACTGAGCAACTGAACTGAAATGATGCAGGTCAAAGATTTTATAAGAATTGAAACTTTCGTCAAACAGTATTTTTGGTGTGTTATAAGATAATCCAGTGCAAATTTCATTCTAAAGTAATAAAAATAAATATCCAATCTATTAATTATCTACTTTGACCAAATGTAACTATGAGTGAGTACTCTTTCAATAAGAGCAAACTTAACAAGCAAAACTTTATATTATCATGTAGCTGTATAAAATGGTGATTGCAGCCATGAAATTAAAAGATGCTTACTCCTTGGAAGGAAAGTTATGACCAACCTAGATAGTATATTAAAAAGCAGAGACATTACTTTGCCAACAAAGTTCCATCTAGTCAAGGTTATGGTTTTTCCAGTGGTCATGTATGGATGTGAGAGTGGTGTTGGAGAAGACTCTTGAGAGTCCCTTGGACTGCAAGGAGATCCAACCAGTCCGTTCTGAAGGAGATCAGCCCTAGGATTTCTTTGGAAGGAATGATGCTAAAGCTGAAACTCCAACACTTTGGCCACCTCATGCGAAGAGTTGACTCATTGGAAAAGACTCTGATGCTGGGAGGGATTGGGGGAAGGAGGAGAAGGGGACGACAGAGGATGACATGGATGGATGGCATCACCGACTCGATGGACATGAGTCTGAGTGAACTCCAGGAGTTGGTGATGGACAGGGAGGCCTGGCATGTTGCAATTCATGGGGTCGCAAAGAGTCAGACACAACTGAGTGACTGAACTGAATTGATAACATGGTTATCTATAGAATGAAAAGTATCAAATTCAAACACAAGAGTAGATTTAAAATACAAGCAAATGCAGTAATTGAAACAAAATCAATTTCCAAGCTTCAATTTGAATAATGAAACAAATTTATGCTAATTTAATGTATTTCCCCTATTGTGTTTTTTCAGCTCATTATGCTATATGTATAAATATGAGATTTTTTTTTCCTTTTAGTAATACTCAAGTTATTTGCTTCAAATTGGCTTGCTTCCTTTAAGTACCCACAAAGCCTTTTCAAAATATCTGGTTTTCAAATTAGCGTTCATTGCCTGTTATATTTTAATTTTGTTTACATCATGTAAAATGCATTACCAATTATTTTACTTACTTGTATTATAAGACTGTAGTACATTAGAATCTCAAATTGCCTCCCATTTTTTTTTCCTGAACTCTGTGCTCAATACAATCCCATCAAAAGTCTATAATAATGCTTCTGACTGTAAATACTTCTGAATTTTTCAGTGACTCAGGTCACTGTTGTCCAAATTCTCTGACCCAAGTTAACTTTCTTTTATCCTCTTACCACACAGTCATTAAGCTTTTCTTTTTATTTTCACTATTTTCTGGTCTTTTCAGTATTAAATGGTCAGTACTGCTTTCTTCTCATTTTCCTGAGTTTTTCATGGTCATATCAATAAATGAAAAATTATGCAGAGAATGTAAATTGCTTCATAAAATGAAGAATTTTCTTCTATTTTCATTTTCAAATTTCCAATATCTAGTTCAATTACATAGTTGTCATATTGTGTTTTATGGTTCCATTGATGTTCAGGATCAAACATGGTAGTAGTTTTATCGCTAAGTTGTGTCCGACTCTGTGACCCATGGACGGTAGCCTGCCAGGCTCCTGTGTCCATTGGATTCTCCAGGCAAGTATACTGGAGTGGTTTACCATTTACTTCTCCAGATCAAACATGGTACACACAGGAAAACTGAAATTCAATGAAACAGTAAAAGTTAATCAAAACAAATTACTAATAAACATTAACAAGGTGTAGAATAAATTATATTAAGAGGATATTAAGTCATTTATGTAAGGAAACTTCCAGCCTAAATAGAGAGAGATTTGGGCAATTTATTTTTCTTTTGGAGGACTTCCTTCCTCTCTTTATCTTTCATTCTTTCTCTTTTTTTATTCCTTTCTTCTCATCATCAAGTTTTCTCTTCTTTTCTTATTCTTAATTATGCATTTCCTTCTGACTTGCCTTATTCTTTCCTACAATACACTTGTAGAATATCATTGTATAATATTAATCATGGATGCAAATGCTTGTAGGGGTTAGGACATTAACTTGAATAAGTGAGGCAGGCAAGATTTTAGGGGGAAATAAGACAAAATAAAGAAGCAAATCAAAGAAAAAGAGCCTAGGAAAGGTGAATAACAACTCAGTTGGTCCGTTGGTCCTTAATGACAGAAATTCGGGGCTTAAAGAGTAAGCTAAGAAGCAATACTAATGGGCTATTGTCATTCCGTGGGCTTCCCTGGTGACTCATTGATAAAGAATTCACCTGCCAAGGCAGAAGATGAGGGTTTGATCCCTTATTCTGGAAGATCCCCTGGAGAGGGAAATGGCAACCCACTCCAGTGTTCTTGCCTGGGATATCAGGTAATATGATGACTGTCATATTGACCTTCAGAACTGCACTGTAGAAATCAGTTCAGTCGCTCAGTCGTGTCCGACTCTTTGTGACCCCATGAATTGCAGCACGCCAGGCCTCCCTGTCCATCACCAACTCCCGGAGTTCACTCAGACTCACGTCCATTGAGCCAGTGATGCCATCCAGCCATCTCATCCTCGGTCGTCCCCTTCTCCTCCTGCCCCCAATCCCTCCCAGCATCAGAGTCTTTTCCAATGAACCAACTCTTTGCATGAGGTGGCCAAAGTACTGGAGTTTCAGCTTTAGTATCATTCCTCCAAAGAAATCCCAGGGCTGATCTCCTCCAGAATGGACTGGTTGGATCTCCTTGCAGTCCAAGGGACTCTCAAGAGTCTTCTCCAACACCACAGTTCAAAAGCATCAATTCTTTGGCGCTCTGCCTTCTTCACAGTCCAACTCTCACATCCATACATGACCACAGGAAAAACCATAGCCTTGACTAGATGGACCTTAGTCGGCAAAGCAAAGATGGTATAAAAACTGTATATTAATGATTTCACTTGATCTATTTTGCTGTATCCATTATGCTTTAATTTGCTACATATATGACAGAGTTTAAAGTGCAATAACAACTAAAGTTAATTCTTTAGCTTTTTTTTTTTAAGTTTCTACTTGCTGTTTTTTAATTAGATGCATAGGTTGCAGATAAGAATAGGCATGGTTATATGTTTCATTATAATTAGTTCTAATGAATAAGGTTTATTCAAAATAATAATAATAATGATAATTAGCTTCTATAATTGGTAAGTATAAGCATTAGTTGGTGTTGATGACTCTAGGCCAAACACATCAAGTGTCTTTATCAGAGTAATGAAAAGAATGCCCTCTGTAATTGCTAATAGCTATTAATATTTATTAAATCCTTAATATGTCCCAGCCCCTATGCTATTTGGCTTACAGATTTTATTCATTTAATCATTACAAATCCATAATATAGTTTCTATGGTTACTTTCATTTTACAGAAAAAGGAAGCTGAGGCACACAGGGCCTGACATCTTTTCTTTTTGTTTTATTAATCTTTATGAGTACAGTTGCTTTACAATGTTGTGGTAATTTCTATGTACATCATAGTGAATCAGCCATAAATTTACATATATCCATTGCTTTTGGATTTCTTTCCCATTTTGGTGACCACAGAGCATTGAGTAAAGTTCCCTGTGCTCTACAGTAGGCTCTTATTAATTAACCATGTTATGTATAGTATCAAAAGTGTATATATGTCAATCCCAATCTCCCAATTCATCTCTCCCACATCTTCCCCCTAGGTATTGATCCATATGTTTGTTCTCTATGTCTGTGTCTGTATTTCTGCTTTTGCAAATAAGATCATCTATACCATTTCATTTAGATTCTACATATATGCATTAGTATACAATATTCCTTGGGAGAAAAGTTATGACCAACCTAGATAGCATATTCAAAAGCAGAGACATTACTTTGCCGACTAAGGTCCGTCTAGTTAAGGCTATGGTTTTTCCAGTGGTTATGTATGGATGTGAGAGTTGGACTGTGAAGAAGGCTGAGCGCCGAAGAATTGATGCTTTTGAACTGTGGTGTTGGAGAAGACTCTTGAGAGTCCCTTGGACTGCAAGGAGATCCAATCAGCCCATTCTGAAGGAAATCAACCTTGGGATTTCTTTGGAAGGAATGATGCTAAAGCTGATACTCCAGTACTTTGGCCACCTCATGTGAAGAGTTGACTCATTGGAAAAGACTTTGATTCTGGGAGGGATTGAGGGCAGGAGAAAAAGGGGATGACTGAGGATGAGATGGCTGGATGGCATCACTGACTCGATGAACATGAGTCTGAGTGAACTCCGGGAGTTGATGATGGACAGGGAGGCTTGGCGTGCTGCGATTCATGGGGTCGCAAAGAGTTGGACAAGACTGAGTGACTGAACTGAACTGAACTGATACAATATTTATTTTTCTCTTTCTGACTTACTTCGCTCTGTATGACAGTCTTTACACCTTATGACACATATACTCCAATATTCATTGTAGCACTATTTATAATAACCAGGACATGGAAGCAACCTAAATATCTATCAACAAATGAATAGATAAAGAAGATATGGTGAAAAGTGAAAGTGAAAGTCTCTCAGTTGTGTCTGACTCTTTGAGATCCCATGGACTATACAGTCCATGGAATTCTTCAGGTCTAAATATTGGAGTGGGTAGCCTTTTCCTTCTCCAGGACATCTTCCCAACCCAGGGATCAAACCCAGGTCTCCTACATTGCAGGCAGATTCTTTAACAGTTGACCACCAGAGAAGCACTATTTACAATAGCCAGGACATAGAAGCAACCTAAATGTCTATCAATAAGTGAATAGATAAAGATGTGGTACAGATGTATATATATATATATATCCAATTGTTGATAGATGCTTAGGTTCCTTCCATGTCCTGGCTATTGTTAATATATGCAATATATTTCATCGTATACATACAATGAAGTATTAGTCATATGAAGGAACGAAACTGGGTCATTTGTAGTGACTTATTTTCTTAAGTTTCACATTTGCAAGTGGATAAGTCTTGATTTGAAATCAAGCAATCAGATGCTAAAATCCTACCTCTTAAGCAAAATACTAGTCTATATCACACCAAAAGAAAAGGAGGATAAAGAAGAGAATAACTACTCTGAAATTTTAAAATCAATGAAATTATGAGCATTTCATCAACTTTGGTTTTTTTCCTACTTGAATATAAATGTTTAAAACTTTGATAAATACCAAATTATGTGGAAGTGGTGGTTCTGCTTTTTGTCTTTAATACTTCATCTTTCAGTGTGGGAAAAATAAAGTACAATATATTCTAAGGTCTACATATGTAAGTGCTGGAAAATTTACACACACACACCCACACACATACACACAAACACACAAACATAAGAAGTCATAGATAGTAATGTTCACTAGAAACGCTGCTCACAAAATGACTTTGAAGTCAAATATTTCATTCCAAGTTTAAAATGAAATAACAATGAAGGGAATTATCAAATGTATCTGTGATGGAGAGGCATTTATTTCTTCCTTTAATTATAAAAAATTCCCCACATTTAAGTTTTAAACTCTGCAATTTTATTGTTTATTGCTATCATTTAGTCACTCAGTCATGTCCGATTCTTTGTGACCCCATGGGCTGCAGCATGCCAGGCCTCCCTGTCCTTCACCATCTCCTGAAACTTGCTGAAACTCATGTCCATTGAGTCAGTGATGCCATCCAACCCTCTGATCCTCTGTCACTCCATTCTCCTCCTGCCTTCAATCCTTCCCAGCATCAGGGTCTTTTCCAACGAGTCAACTCTTCTCATCAGGTAGTCAGAATATTTGCGCTTCAGGCTCAGCATCAGTCTCTGTAATAAATATCCAGGATTGGTTTCCTTTAGGATTGACTGCTTTGAACACCTTGCAAGAGGATCCTAGTGCCTCTAAAAAGTCTTCTTCAACAACACAGTTCGAAAGCATCAATTCTTCTGTGCTCAGCTTTCTTTATGGCCCAACTCTCACATCCATACATGACCACTGGGAAAACCATAGCTTTGATTAGATGGACTTTTGTTGGCAAAGTAATGTCTCTGCTTTTCAATATGCTATCTAGGTTGGTCATAGCTTTTCTTCCAAGGAATAAGCATCTTATTTCATGGCTGCATTCACCTTCTGCAATGATTTTGGAACCCCCCAAAATAAAGTCTGTCACTGTTTTCACTGTTTCCCCATCTATTTGTCATGAAGTCTTGGAACCAGATGCCATAATCTTAGTTTTTTGAATGTTGAGTTTTAAGCCAGCTTTTTCACTCTCCTCTTTCACCTTATCAAGAGAATCTTTAGTTCCTCTTTGCTTTTTGCCATTAAAGTGGCATCAATCTGCATATCTGAGCAACCTTGATTCCATTTTGTGATTCATCCAGCCCAACATTTCACATGATATACTCTGCATATAAGCTAACTAAGCAGAATGACAATATACAGCCTTGACATCCTTCTTTTCCAATTTTGAATGAGTTAATTGTCCCATGTCCAGTCTTACTGTTCCCTCTTGTTCTGTATACAGGTTTCTCAAGAGGCAGGTAATGTGGTCTGGTATTCCTATCTTTTGAAGAATTTTCCACAGTTTGTTGTGATCCACACAGTCTAAGGTGTTAGCATAGTCAGTGAAACAAAATTAGATGTTTTTCTGAAATTTTCTAGCTTTTTCTATGATCTAATGGATGCTGGCAATTTGATCTCTGGCTATGCTCCCTTTTCTAAATCCAGCTTGAACATCTCAAAGTTCTCAGTTCACGTGCTGTTGAAGCCTAGTTTGGAGAATTTGGGGCATTACTTTGCTATCATGTGAAATGAGTGCGATCATGCAGTAGTTTGAACACTCTTTGGTATTGCCTTTCTTTGGGATTGAAATGAAAACTGACCTTTTCCAGTCCTGTGGCCATTGCTGAGTTATCCAAATTTGCTGGCATATTGAGTGCAGCACTCTCAGAGCATCATCTTTGAGGATTTGAAACAGCTTAGCTGAAATTCCATCATCTCTACTAGCTTTGTTTATAGTTGATAGTAGAGTCTTGATATTGTTTTGTAGGATCATACTGTTTGGTACCTATAAGCACTGGCTACAGGATCTCTCTGAGCCTTATTCTTTTCAATTCTATCAATAATTGAATGACTCTACATTTAAAACCCCATCCCAAAATTTAAGTAAACCTCCATATGCCCACTTGGTGCAGTTTCATGAAAAGTCTTTTGCTCCTGCTGGTACATGTTGGCTAGATTCTCAGGTTTATTGAAGTATAGTTTATATGCTCATAAATTGGACTGAGTAAGTCCACAGTGAAATTATGTTGTGACTTAACCCTGGTCTCTGAGTTAGTGACCAAAAGGGAGGGTGTGAGCAGACACTGTGTAATGGCTTATCTTGTCCTATGAAGGGAAGCCTTTGCATTGTCTTCAAGCAATGTGGCCCTTAGTAGAAAAGTGTGGTCCACCTTGCCAGAACCAGAGGGTTCCAAGTGATCTAAAGATTCAAGATTCTCAGGGGAATAAACCCAGAAGTCCTCATTCCATGATTGAAGGTCCTGTTCTTTCTCAACAAATGCCCTGATCCAGCCATAGCAACCTACCTCAAATGAGAGCTCAAACTTCTTGGGAATCTGCTACTCTTGTTATTCAGTTGTATTCAGTCACTAAGTCATGTCTGAATCTTTGCCACCCCATGAACTGCAGGATATCAGGCTTCCCTGGCTTTCACCATCTCCCAGAGTTTGCTCAAACTTATGTCCATTAAGTTGGTGATGTCATCCAACCAGCTCATCCTTTGTCTTCCCCTTTTCTTCCTGCCCTCTGTCGTTCCCAGCATCACAGTCTTTTCCAATGAGTCCACACTTCTCTCATGGCTCACACAGTAAAGAATCTGCCTGAAGTGCAGGAGACCCAGATTTGATCTCTGGGTCAGGAAGATCCCCTGGAGAAGGGAATGGCTACCCATCCCAGTATTCTTTCCTGGAGAATTCCATAGACAGAGGAGCCTGGCGGGCTGCGGTCCATGGGTTCACAAAGAGTTGGACAGGACTGAGTGACTTAGCAAGCATTATTTCATTAGGGGCCCTTTTACTCAAATTTCTCTTCCCTCCAGCTAAAGTAAATCAGGTTCTCTTTAAATGCTACTATGGGGCCTTCTGGCCTCCACATTGGGCCATTAGCTGCTGATTAATCATTCTCATGCATGCATGCTAAGTCGTTTCAGTCATGTCTAACTCTTTGTGACCCTATGGACTGTAGCCCACAAAGCTCCTCTGTCTACAGGATTCTCCATGCAAGAATACTGGAGTGAGTTGTTATGCTTACCTCCAGGGGATCTTTCCAACCCAAGGATCGAACCAGTGTCTCTTACATCTCCTGCACTGGCAAGCAGGTCCTTTAACATGAGCACCACTGGGAAGCCCTATCACGCTTGCCTTTACCTTATCTTTTTTAAAATGCATTATTTACACTCAGCAACCTAGTGCACTGTTGCTAATAGCATACCCTCCTTCACTGGAAATCCATCGCACCTTCAGTTCAGTTCAGTTCACTTACTCAGTCATGTTCAACTCTTTGTGACCCCATGGACTGAAGCATGCCAGGCTTCTCTGTCCTTCACAAACTCCTAGAGTTTACCCAAACTCATGTCCATTGAGTCGGTGATGCCATCCACCCATCTCATCCTCTGTCATCCCCTTCTCCTCCTGCTTTCAATCTTTCCCAGCATCAGGGTCTTTTCCAATGAAAAGACCCTTTGCCTCAGATAGTCAAAAGATTATAGCTTCAGCATCAGTCCTTCCAATTAATATTCAGGACAGATTACCTTTAGGATTGACTGGTTTGATTTCCTTGCAGTCCAAGGGACTCTTAAGAATCTTCTCCAACACCACAGTACAAAAGCATCAATTCTTCTGTGCCCAGCTTTCTTTATGGTCCAACTCTCACATCCATACATGACTACAAAAAAAAAAAAAAAAAAAAAAACACATAGTTTTGACTAGATGGACCTTTGTCAGCAAAGTAATGTCTCTGCTTTTTAATATGCTGTCTAGGTTGGCTATAGCTTTTCTTCCAAGGAACAAATGTCTTTTAATTTCATGGCTGCAGTCACCATCTGGGGTGATTTTCAAGCCCAAGAAAATAAAGTCTGTCACTGTTTCCTTTGTTTCCCCATCTATTTGCCACATCTACTTGCCCCATCTCATCTTACCACAGCCAAAATAACAATTGCAAGTCTTCCTTATACTAGGTCCTATCTGTGTTGTCTTCATCAATGATGATGGTGTCCTTATGGTCAGTGAGTTAGTAGATGATCCACCCTCAGCATCCCATCCTATCCCAATATAGTGAGATATACCATGGAACTGGAAATAAAAGTTAAGTGTGGAACTTCAGAAAAATCTTAAAGTATTTTATCTTGGCATCTGTATCTCATCCTGCATGGGATGAGTTTGGAACAGGCTTGGACATAGAGAGAATCTGGAGTAAGTTACAGTTCTGAACAAGGCTTATGCTAATGCCACAGAGAAAGAAATGGAAAGAGCTGAGAAAGTCCTTTAGGATGACCCTGCTTTCTGTAAAGAGACTGATATTCATACTCCCAGATCAACAGTCATAGGTATGGACTTCCCAAGAAAAAGTAACACTTGATGAAGTGCCTCTTTTCAGAGGAGGCATTTTCCGAAGGGAGCTGATGCTAGCAATATTCACAAATCATGAGGAAATAATCCCTCAGTCTTGAAGACAAATGTGGTAATGCATCAAATAATCAACATCAGAGATAAAAGGAGTTTGCAGGTTACCTACAGTGCTGCTGTAAGCAGAAGAGAAAATATTGTATGTTCAATTTTTATTCTGGAGGTCCCATTTGCAAGGTTCTTATTTCCCCAACCAGGAATCAAATCCAGGCCCCAGAAGTGGAAGTGGAGAGTTGTAGCCACTGGACCAACAGGTAATTGCCATATACGTTCAATTTTAACAGTTTGGCTTCATAGTTAATTATGCAATGCCTAAGTATATGTAGGACTTCCCTAGTGGCTCAGATAGTAAAGCGTCTGCCTACAACATGGGAGACCCGGGTTCAATCCTTGGGTCAGGAAGATCCCCTAAAGAAGGAAATGGCAACCCATTCTAGTGTTCTTGCCTGGAGAATCCCATGGATGGAGGAGCCTGGTAGGCTACAGTCCATGGACTCATGAAGAGTAGGATGCGACCGAGTGACTAAACTTTCACTTTTATTTTAAGTGTATGTGAACTACATGAAGTTATATATGGTTGAAGAGCTCAGCAGAGAAACTTGGACAGAAAATAAGGTTTTAGGTTTATAAATGTAGTAGTTGTTATTTGGTTTAGGTGAATTCAACAAGGAACAATCCATTGGCTAATGATGTTGTGGCAAATACTAATATTTAAGTACAAAGAAAGAAGAGCATGGGAAGTCACTTGTGGATGAGCAAGATAGTTATAGAGGAAAACCGGGATTCCCATCTTTAGGCTTATTCAAATGCCAGAGGTTTGATATGCAAATAAGAGTTATAATTCATTGTAACTTATTTAAGACAACTTTAATGATGTTCTAGATTTTTGCTAAAATTAGTATAAATGAAAGATAGTAAGATATACTTTGCAACTTGAAAAAGAAGTTCTTAAATTTGGTTCTTCAGAAAAATCTTATTTTATTTTTAATAAATTTCTATAACTGACAGCTATACCCCTTGTTTTATGAGAAAAATATGCCTGTGTATTTTGATAAGCCATTACTTGTATTACACATATATTTTATAAGCCTAAAAAGTGTTCCAGTATATGACTAATAAATGGAGGTGGTTAAATGAAATAAATGCACATAAAACCTTTCATAGATTTTGGTTATATTTCAGTCCTAAGTATGCCTATGAATAAGATGTTCATTTCTATTAATCCATTTGCTTTTGGTATCAAAGTAATATAAATAACTAAGCAAATAGGGACTAATAAAACCATTAAACCAATAAACATAAAAAGCAAATAAAAGTACAATTACTTCTATCATAAACTCATATAACTCCCTAGATTATATTGCTAAATTCTGGCTTAAATACAGTAACCTCATAAGCACAATAACTCATGCTAGCTAACAAGACCATGAACAGACATTTTCATCTGTTTAGATTAAATTTATCATTTTAAACTGAAGTCCAATGCACAGACTATACACAACATTAAAGTTGTCTTATCTTTTAAGGTCAGGTACTACTTTTATTTCATTTAATTTTGTGCTTTGTGATAGACATTTGTTAAATTCTCTATATCCCAACCTTTTTTTTCTATGAAACTTTGCTATTCAAGTTCATGTACAAGTTTATACTACGTTATGTATTAGCTCTATCCCCAATCATACAAAAAGTTAATTGGACCGAGAGTGGTACATTATTGCAAACACTCAAGTTCTTGGACAATGTTACTCTTAATCTTTTGATAATTTGAACTAAAAAAACATAATTAGATGTGATTAGATGAATTGTATTTGTATTATATAGTACTGTACAATTAATTCATTTAACCTATAATTAGATGAGTTAAAAGGTCTTTTAAAGTTAGGTTTAGAGCAGTGTGCATGATAATGTGAGAGCAAACAGACACTTAAGAAGGGTTGCTGGTAGAGGAAAATAAGATAATAGAACATGAAGCCATTTGTTGTAAGAAAGTGTTCTTGCTTCCTGCTATTCTAAAGTTCTATTTAGTTCCTTTTTCTCCTCTATTTTTTTTCTTTTTTCTTGCATGACTGTTATTAAAACAAACATTTATTTACATAAATATCCCCTTTTACTCAAAATAATTTTAGTGGTTTCTGTTCTTCACAATAGGTGCTATATTTAGAGGCACTGCTGAAGTTCAAACAAGCTAAACTATAAACAAGAATTCTCAAACATTTGCAATTTATTTTTATATGAAGTAGTTGAGAGTGGGATGCATAAAGTTCACAGAAGACTTTACCAAAAAGTCATTTATAAGAGCTGCCTAAGCAAAACAGGTAATGACACTCATTACTGGAACAGGGGGAGAAAGACATAATATCAATAAAAACTAGATAAAAACATCAGAGTGAGCTACATATTAAACTGAGATTTTGATGAATTATTATGAAAAGGAGAAAATGATATGTGTGAGTTTAAGGGTGAATGTAAGCAAAGACTCAACTGAGAAAAGGTATAAGAAATAGCAAATATTTAATTTGGTGCAGGATAGAAAGCATCACTGAAAACCTCTCATAGAAGATAAAAGATCATATACATTTGCTTCTAGAGAATGGTGGCCTTTGGATGTGAGTCTTAGAAAGCTGAACTTCATGTAATAGAAAAGAGGGCTACCGTGATAAATTAGATTCTTACTGTTACTGCCATAAAGTGTCTGCAACATGATGATTTAAAACAGAAAACAAATTATTATCCTCACTTTCTGAAAGCCAGAAGCGCAAAATCAGATTAACTGGGCTAAAATCAGTGTTTGCAGGCCTGCTTTCATTCTAGAGACTCCAGGGAAGAAACAATGACTTTTTCTGCCTCACAGGACCACCTCCATTCTTTGGCCAGTGACTTCCACTTCTACCTTCAAAGATTTCAGTGTAGCGTCTTCTCTTCTCTTTGACTTCTGTCTCAGTGCTTACATATTCACTGACTCTGATCACCTCACTTGAGACCTATATGATTACATTTGCTATTGATATTGTTGCTCAGTTGCTCTGTTGTGACTGACTCTTTGTGACCCCATGGACTGCAGCACGCCAGGCTTCCCTGTCTTTCACAATCTCTCAGAGCTTGCTCAAACTCATTGACTCAGTGATGTCAACCAAACATCCCCTTCTCCTCCTGCCTTCAATCTTTCCCAGCATCAGGGGCATTTCCAATGAATTAGGTCTTCATATCAGGTGGCCAAAATATTGAAGCTTCACTTGCAGCATCATCCTTTCAATGAATATTCAAAGTTGATTTCCTTTAGGATTGTCTGTCTTGATGCCTTTGCTATCCAAGAGACTCTCAAGAGTCTTCTCCAGCACAATAGTTTGAAAGTATCAGTTTTTCAGTGCTCAGCCTTCTTTATGGTCCAGCTTTCACATCCATACATAACTAATGGAAAATCCATAGCTTTGACTGCGTGGACCTTTGTCAGCAAAGTGATGTCTCTGCTTTTTAATATGCTATCTAGGTTTGTCGTCGCTTTTCTTCCAAGGAGCAAGCGTCTTTTAATTTTATGGCCACAGTCAGCATCCATATTGATTTTGTAGCCCAAGAAAATAAAAGTCTGTCACCATTTCCATTTTTCCCCTTCTATTTGCTATGACATGATGAGACCAGATGCCATGATCTTAGTTGTTGTTGTTTTTTTTAATATTGAATATTAAGGCAGCTTTTTCACTCTCCTTTCACCTTCATTATGATATATACAATACATGGACATAACACACATATATATCAAGTTGGCCATAAAATGAATCATCACACAGAATTTCCATCAAAATTCCCCAGAGTTTTTGTAAACATAGACACAATTATATTATTTTTTAAGTATAAAAGCTAAGGAACTAGATTAGCTAAGATAGTTTTGATAAAAACTAAGTGTAAGGAGTCACTTTACCTATTTTCAAGACTTACTATGTAGCTATAGTAATCAAGACTCTGATAATATGAAAGGGACATAGATTTAAGGAACTGAATTGTAAATAGACATTCAAATGTACACTTGACCAAAGATAGACTTTTCAACCTTTGTAAGTAGTGAAGCAAATGAACATCTACAGGTAAAAAAAATAAAATGAGTGAACCTAAACATAAGGCTTATAGACAGCAATTAACTACTAATATCACAGAGTTGAATGCAAAATGTCAAACTATAAAACATTTTTTAGAAAAATACAAGAAAAAATTTAGTTAGACAAAAACTCTGACAGGCTTCCCTTGTGGCTCAGACAGTAGAGAATCTGCCTGCCAGTACAGGGGACCTGGGTTCAATCCTTGGGTCAGGAAGACCCCCTGGAGAAGGGGATGGCTACCCACTCCAGTATTCTTGCCTGGAGAATTCCGTGGACAGAGGAGCCTGGTGGGCTACAGTCCATGAGATCGCAAAGAGCTGGAAACAACTGAGCAATTAACAAATAGCTCTTAAACTTAGTATAATACCAAAACCCTGATCCATAATAGGAAAATCTGATAAATTAAACTTCATGAAAATAGCTCTTCCCCTGTGAAAGAACCTGTTAAGGTAATGAATAGACAAGAAACACATCGGGACAAATATCAGCACACATTATATTCAGCAAAGGCCTAGTACTTTGGAGATATTAAAAAAAAAAAAAAAAAACCCTCTAAAATTTAACAAACCATACAATTCAACTACAATATGGACAAAGAAATGAAGCAACATTTAACAGAAGATATACAGATGGCAAATAAGTACATGAAAATATATTCAATATCATTAGCCATTGCTGCTAAGTCGCTTCAATCATGTCCGACTCTGTGAGACTCCATAGACGGCAGCCCACTAGGCTCCTCTGTGCTTGAGATTCTCCAGGCAAGAGTACTGGAGTGGGTTGCTATTGCCTTCTCCAAGACATGAAAGTGAAAAGTGAAAGTGAAGTCACTCAGTCGTGCGCAACTCTTAGCGACCCCATGGACTGCAGCCTACCAAGCTCCTCTGTCCATGGAATTTTCCAGGCAAGAGTACTGGAGTGGGTTGCCATTGCCTTCTCCAGTCATTAGCCATTAGAGGAATGCAAATTAAAATCATAGCCAGATACCACAACATGCATATCAGGATAGCTAAAAAATAAAATAATACCACTGACTGTTGGTGTTTATCACTTAAAACATTGCTCATAGGGATGTAAAATGGTGCAAACACTTTGGAAACCACTTTGGCAGATTCTGAAAAGAGGGAACCTACAGTTAATAGATGACCTAGCAATTGAAATCTTGGGTATTTATTGTATCAAAGACTTCAGTTCACATAAAAAATGCACACAAATATTTATAGTCACTTCATTTGAAATAGACCACAACTGGAGACAATCCAAATCTTTTGAACAGGTAAATGTCTAAAGCAACTCTAGCATATGTCTAACACTGACTATTACTCAGTAATAAAAAGAAATATTGTTCAAACACATGACAGCCTGCATGAATCTTCAGAGATTTAGGCTAAACAACAACAACAACAACAACAAAAACAGTTCCAAAAGGCAGCATACCCTATGATTCCATTTATATAACACTTATGAAACAACCTAATTATATAGCTAGACAACAGATTAGTCGTTGTCAGAGATTCGGAGAAGTAGGTGGGATGAAGCCTTGGTTGGAAGGAAGTGGGTGTGGTTATAAAAGGGCAGCATGAGGGGCCCTGGAGCTGATAGAAATGTTTGGTCTTTACTGAATTAGTGTAAACATCTTGGATGTGATATTGTGCCACAGTTTTGCAAGAAGTTACCATTTGGGGAAACTGGGTAAGGGTGTGGGCTTCCCAGATGGCGCAGTAGTAAAGTATTCGCCTGCCAGTGTAGACGGAGACGGCAATGGCGACCCACTCCAGTACTCTTGCCTGGAAAATCCCATGGGTGGAGGAGCCTGGTAGGCTGCAGTCCATGGGGTCGCTAAGAGTTGGATACGACTGAGCAACTTCACTTTCACTCTTCACTTTCATGCATTGGAGAAGGACATGGCAACCCACTCCAGTGTTCTTGCCTGGAGAATCCCAGGGATGGAGGAGCCTGGTGAGCTGCTGTCTGTGGGGTCGCACAGAGTCGGACACCACTGAAGCGACTTAGCAGCAGCAGCAGCAGCCAGTGCAGAAATGAGTTTGATCCCTGAGTCAGGAAGATTCCCCTGGAGGAAGAAATGGCAACCCACTGAAGTATTCTTGCTTGGAGAGTCCCATGGACAGAAGAGCCTGGTGAACTACGGGGTCACAAAGAGTTGGACGTGACTGAGCATACACGCATGAGTAAAGGTGCACAGCATTTTAGTTTCTGAATTATTTTTTTCCCAATAGCTGTAAATTTACAATTATGTTAAACTACAAAGATCTATTGGAACCAAAAAAAAAATCTTCTAAAATTAAATTAATCAGCATAGTTCTCAGTAATCTCCTTGGGAGAATTCTGGATATGTTGGAGAACAGAGATGCTACTCCTCTAAGTAATAAACAAATATTTAAATATGTTGATTGTTATTATTCAGTTGCTCAGTTGTGTTCAGTCTTTGCTACCCCAAGGACTACAGCATGTCAAGCTTCCTTGTCCTTCACTATCTCCCAGAATTTGCACAAACACATGTCCATTGAGTTGATGATTATTCTACTTAACTTAATGTGTCAAAGATATAGCTTATTAAAATAAGCAGATATTTCTAGATCAATTTTTTATTTTATCTACATTTGCACTTCTTTGAAATATAATGAGTAAAGCAAACTTGTATGTAGCATAATGCTCAGAGAAAAGCATACATTGTTTTACACCTTTAATAGAAATTTGAGAAAATTTTTAAAGTATCTATATTCTTTTTATTTTGTAATTGCAATATAACTGACATAGTAGTTTCAGGTGTACAACATAATAGTTCAATATTTAGGTATCTAGAGATGATTACTACAATTAAGTGCAGGTCACATGCATTTTAGCATCAGTTTTCTAAATATATATTAAATATATTTGACTAGTAAAACTTTCAAAATTGAGTTGCTAGGTCACGATGGATTCCCTTACGCCTGCATTCTATTGTGGCTTTTAAAAACTCCAAACATTTGGTTTCTGTGATAAAAATGTTGGCAGATTCACTTACTTTAAAATATTGAATTCCTCTTTCTTTAAAGAAGTGTCTTAGTCATAAGAATGGTTTATGTTCAATGTAGCTTTCAGGAAAATAAACCACTTTCTAGATCATTTTTGCATCATTAAATGCTTATTCAATGTAACCAACCAAAAGATATAACAAAAGTACAAACATCAGCATAAACATAGCATTAAGAATATTTTAGGACTTTTCCAATAGAATAACTTTGTAAAAATAGATGTGACACTCCTTTTGAAAATTATTGTAAAACCAAGAGACACTGTGGAGAGGAAATGGAATATCTGAATTCATTTTTATTTAATTGCACAGCATTTTTTGCTTAGTTTTTTATCTGAAACATTTTTCTCTTACTTCTTTCTGCTATTTACGTGTTATTACTTGTAACTGTTTTGATGAATTAGCATTTAACAACTCATTACACATTTTTTTTTGTTTTCTTTGTATTGGTTAATAATGCATTATGTGTATTATTATTATGTTTTGTTTTGTTTCAGTTAATTAGTGTTACTCTAGTGCAATCTTACTAAAGCAAAATTACAGGATGCCAACATTTGAGAAATAAAGGTATTATTTCTTATTATAAAGAAGAATTATTAATGAACTGTTAGTGCTAGCACAGTTAAGTCTAGTGCTAAACTTAGATTTTTGTGCTAGGAATACTTCTAAGAGAAAGTTCAGCAAATATCTACACAGTTCACTGAGGTCTTCTCTTACCACACTTTAAGGTTGCAACCTATCTTCAACAGTATTTTTGTTTTACTCTTTCAAGCTATTTTCTCAGTATATATTGTCATTCCCTCCCATAGTATGTATTTGAGGAGGTCGCTCAATTGTTTCTGACTTTGTGACCCCATGGACTGTAGCTTACCAGACTCTTTGTGACCCTGAAAACTGTAGCTTACCAGGCTCCTCTGTTCGTGGGGTTCTCCAGGCAAGAATACTGGAATGGTTTGCCATTTCCTTCTCCAGGGGATCTTCCCAACCCAGAGGTTGAACCCAGGTCTCCCTCATTGCAGGCAGACGCTTTACCCTCTTAGCCACCAAGGAAGCCAGGATGTATATATTTACTTTTATTCAAATTAGTATTTTGTTTATATTTTACTCAGCAAAGGTATGTACCAAGGACTTTAAATATTTTTAATAGATGAAGAATACCAAAAAATGATCATACAAAAAAAGTATTTCACCCTTTAGGGAATTTATTAACGACTACCATTTTTTTTTTGAAAGAGGCTTGCAAGTGTACAGCACTGTTTGATAATAAAGGACATACAGAAAACTGAATGGTAGAATGATGTACTGGACTGACGTTCTCAATATGGGGCAGAGAGAGTGCGGGGAATAAGGAGCACTGGTGGGCAATGAAAGCCATTCTTCCTTTCTCTCCTTGTTTCAACTTTCCCCCTGTGATGGGGTGGAGAGGGTGAATCAGCAACTCCTGTGCTACAGGTCCTCTGTCTCTAATTCAGTTAGAAGGAGGAAGAGGTTCACTGGACTCAAACTTCTACTCAACTTACCAGAGAACCCTGAGATGGGAAATACTGAGATCTTGTTGATTTTCTCAGCTTACTGGTGAATCCTGTTTTTATCTTTTTTTATGAGTTAGACCCCAGGAATTGAGTAGAAGTCTAGGTGCCAACCCCATAGCAGCAGTCATTCCAATACAGCCTGAGCCAATCCCAATAAAGTAATAGGATTGCAGCAACATTTGAGGTAGGTGACCCTGAACTACAGTTTTACTAAACTGCCTGGCTTGTGATTTTTATATAGGAAAACCTAGCAGGACAGGCAGGCAGGTGGGTGCACCAAAGCCTAAGCAAGAAAATGTGATGGAGGGAAGGATTTGAGTAGGTTGGGGAAGCCTGGCATGCTGCAGTCCCTGGGGTCATGAAGAGTTAGACACAACTTGGTGACCAAACAACATAACAATGGTCAAAAAGTCTACTAGATAAATAGTAAAGACAAGAAAAGGCTGACAAGAGGCGAGAAAGTGATGTGAACAAATTAGAACTTTCAAGGAGGTCATTTATTCATTCCTAAAAAATGTATTAGCTGCTGCTATAAGGTTACAAAACTGCCATGTTCTGAATGAAAAAGAATTAGCAAATTGTCTCTGCCCTCCAAGAGCTTATCGTCTAGTAGAAAAATGGTATTAGTCAAGTAGTAGGAGAAGGCAATGGCACCCCATTCCAGTACTCTTGCCTGGAAAATCCATGGACAGAGGAGCCTGGTAGGCTGCAGTCCATGGGGTCGCTAAAAATCGGACACGACTGTGCGACTTCACTTTCACTTTTCTCTTTCATGCATTGGAGAGGGAAATGGCAACCCACTCCAGTGTTCTTGCCTGAAGAATCCCAGGGACGGGGGAGCCTGGTGGGCTGCCATCTATGGGGTTGCACAGAATCGGACACCACTGAAGTGACTTAGCAGAAGCAGCAGCAGCAGCAGCAGCACCATTACATGCAACATTTAGTTACTTAATATAGTAAATGCAAGGTGGAAAAGTTCAATAGGTTAAAAAGTTATAATGGGAGAATTCAGGGAAGGGAAGACAAAACCCTAGGGAGGGGCAACAGCAAGTGTGAAGGCTTTGGAGAGAAGCATTTGATAAACTTGAAGAAAGAGGAAAATAATTGGGAGATAAAGCTTGAGTGGCCTAAAAGTAAACCATTACTCAGGGCCCAACTGGTCACTTTCAATATTATAAGCTCTAACTTAGGAGATTTAAGAAGCTTTAAGAGGGTTTTCAGTAGCAGTATGCTTGAGTGTTTATGAGAGGGAGGGTGTGTGAAAAGATGATTCTAGCTATTGCGAGATGGAGCTGGAATACTCTGAAAGAGACAAATAAGGAAGATCATTTGACTGTAGAATATTGAAATAGTTGGTCAGAAAAACAGAAGAGAGAGTCACCAGGTCAGAGCAATGCTACTGTGAATATGGGTAGATAAATGCCTTGCTTCAGCCTAATCAGATGACATCTTAATAGAAGTTCATTTTTTTCCTTTTTAAGTTTCTACTTCTAAACCTTTCTATACAGGAGACCTGGGTTTGACTCCTCGGTTGAGAAGATCCCCTGGAGAAGGAAATGGCAACCCAGTCCAGTATTCTTGATTGGAGAATCCCATGTACAGAGGAGTCTGGCAGGCTACAGTCCATGGGGTCACAAGAGTCAGACCTGACTTAGCAAGTAAACCACCATATCTACACCTACAGGGCTTCCCTGGTGGCCCAGATGGTAAAGAATTTGCCTGCAATGCAGTAGACCTGGATTCGATCCCTTCATCAGAAAGATCCCCTGGAGAAGAGAATGGCAACCCACTCCGGTATCCTTTCCTGGAAAATCCCATGAACAGAGGAACCTGGTGGGCTACAGTCAGTGGAATCACAAAGAGTCAGACATGACTAAGCATCCACCAGCCCCCTACCCCACCATCCCTGGCACACACACATATAAACCTACATTGAGATATCTTCTGGGAACACTCAGAAGTTCAGAATCCAGAAAAGATAGTAATAAAATGAAAAAGAGAATAATGGAACCCTACTCTTTGAGATTAGAGCACTTTTTCACAAATTAGTTTACTTATAACTTATAAGCAACATAGGGCTCCCCAGGTTGTTCCAGTGATAAAGAATCCACCTGCCAATGCAGGAGATGCTGGAGACATGGGTTCAATCCCTGGATTGGGAAGATCTCCTGGAGGAGTAAATGGCAACCCATTCCAGTATTCTTGCTGGGATAATTTCAATGGACAAAAAACCTGGAGGGCTACAGTTCATGGTTTGCAAAAGATTGGACATGACTCAGTGACTAACACACACACACACATAGGCTCCATGTAGCAAGAAATTCCAGTGAGAATGGACTCTGGAAAAGGCCCTGATGCTGGGAAAGATTGAAAGCAGGAAGAGAAGGGAACAACAGAGGATGAGATGGCTGGATGGCATCATCAGCTCGAGGGGCACGAGATTGAGTAAGCTCCTGGAGATGGTGAAGGGCAGGGAAACCTAGCATGATGCAGTCCATGGGGTCACAAAGAGTCAGACGCAACTGAGCGACTGAACTGAACTGAGCAGGAAATTTATTTTTCTTAGTTTAATTTAGTTGTATTTTTAAACATATACAGTGAAGTATTTTGATAACCTACTTAAAGAATTATCTTGAAACAATTTAAATTAAAAGCTTTTGCAAAGAAACATGTTCAAAGAAAAGCAACAAGAAGACTGTAAATGCTAAAAGTAGATAAATGGCATTTAAAGGCAAAAGCCAAGATTATCCCATCAAGTGTCTTACCTGGAGGGTTTTTTGTTTTGTTTTGTTTTGTTAAAATATACAATGCAAAGTGTGACTCATAAAGACTTAGAAAACTTGAACAGGCAATTTAAATGAAAATGAATTGGAAAGATTTACACAGGATGTCCATAACAAAGGATCCCAGAACCCAGACAGTTTCACACACTATTTCCATTCAAACTTTGTGGTAGTTATTCTCCTTCCTGATCCACTTCCTCTCCTTTCCTGAAAAACACCATTCTTTCTTTTCAGAGTCTCCTGTCTGCTTGGAACATCTTCCCTTGAGCTTCCTCACTCAAATGGGTTAACTCTCATTAAGACTGTCCCAAACATCCAAGTTAAATTTGCCATCCTCCAGTTCTATCCAGCACTCCTCACTTATCATGCTTAATTTTTGTTTTCCCTGTGTGATGCATGCTGAGTCATTCATTCATATCTGACTCTTTGTGACCCCGTGAATTGTAGCATGCCAGGCTCCTCTGTCCACGGACATTTCCAGGCAAGAATACCAAGAGTGGGTTGCCATTTCCTCTGACTATTCTTTTTTGCCCAGACACAACTAATTGCTTTCTATAGTGCTATATAATTTAGTTATTAAATACATTTATCCCCTCTTCCACACACAGACACACACTGTAATGAAGTAAACATGAAAACTTCTGTCTTTTGTTCATTGCTCATTTCTGCTGCGTTAATAAATCCCAGTCCTTATTTCTTGAATGCATAAATAACATTTAGGAGGGCAAACAACCATCCCTCACTCTCCCTACATCCATTTTTGCAAGGAAGAAAGAACGCGTTCCTCTTAAGATCTATTTGGAAAACTACGTTGCCTTTTGGTCTTCTCACCAGCCACTCTTCCAGGGAAAAGGAGCAAACTGATTGACAGGTGAGACTAAACAACCGCAATAAGCTCGCAGTCCGATCTCCTATGCTCTTTTTCTCTTCCTGTCTCCCCGTCACTGAGCTTTTTGTCCCTTAGATTTATTCAGCACTGGTACATTCAGTGCTACAATATATTAATGCAACAATAACTTTAGTAAATCAAATCCTATCTAACCTCTTTTACACAAGCCATTGACTCAGAACTCAGTGGAGAAAGAATTAAAATGTCTATGTATCACTAAACCATTTCAAAGCTAAATATTTAGTCTCAATATTCATTTTATGGGCTTCCCTGGTGGCTCAGATGGTAAAGAATCTGCCTGCAATGTGGGAGCCCTGAGTTCAATCCCTGGGTTGGGAAGATCCCCTGGAGAAGGGTATGGCAACCCACTCTAGTATTCTTGACTGGAGAATCCCCAAGGACGGAGGAGCCTGATGGGATACAGTCCATGGGGTCTCAAACAGCCAGGCACAACTGAGTGACTAAGCACAGCACATTCATTTTATAAATATCACCTGACTCTAATTGTTAGAATTGACAAGGGGCTTCTAGCATTTAGTTAAAATATGGACCATTGTGATGACCTGATTAACAAGGGATGAAGTCACAGTGGCCACATTGCCCTGGTGGGCATCCTGTTTCTTCCTTAAGGCTATATCCTGCTTTTCCGTGCTGGTGCCAGTTTCTCAAGACTACGTGACCACCCGATCATGAGACCCCTAGGACTACGTAACCACCTGACTGTGAGAGACCCCTTCACTACATGACTATAAGACTCCAGCTGCAGGCTAAAGATAAATTGAGGCCCCCTCCCTCTGGGGCACAACTCCCCATTGATAGGGTATAAGGAGGGTTGGCTATAAAAAGAGAGCCCTGATTCTTCTCTAAAGCCAATCACTTTCTTTCTTTCCTCCTATAATAAATCTTTCTTTGCCTGACTGCCCAACTTGCTCTCTTTTTCCCTGTGCTTGCCTTACAATAATATTCATGCATAAAATCATAGACCATTCTTTAGACAACCATAGATATAAAAAAATTCAAATAGGGATAGATATGAAATTCCTAAAAAATAATGAAAAATGATCCAACATTATTTTTAAAGACTGATTTGCATTGGCCAAATTAGTTGAATTCCACAGATTGGGGTGTGGCTGTATAACAGGCTATGTATTAATATAATTGACTGTTAGTAAGTTAAATAATAATGACAACATACATATAGCAATAAATTGTTGAACAAAATATGATAATGTGAGTGTTATTTTAAACATTTTAGGTGAACTAGAATTAGAAATATCTAATATGTTGCAATATACACTTGAAATCAACATATGTAATATAATCACTAAGGGTGTTGCCAATTAAAAATAACTGAGATTTACTGTTAAAATATATTTTACATATTATAATGAACATTCTAGCTAATGCAGCATTCTCTCAAATACCACAAGCTTATATTTTAGAAAAGTTGAGAAGCCAAAATATAAATCCTTAGTAAAACATAAAGCCAAATTCTCAAAACTAATATTTTAGAAAGCTATTTGTTGTTGTTCAGTTGCTCAGGCATGTTCGACTCCATGCAACCCCATGGACTGCAGCACACCAGGCTTCCCTGTCCTTCACTATCTCTCAGAATTGGCTCAAACTCATGCCCTCTGAGTTGATGATGTCATCCAACCATCTCAGCCTCTGTCATCCCTTTCTCCCCTCGCCTTCAATCTTTCCCAGCATCAGGGTGTTTTCCAATGAGTCGACTCTTTGCATCAGGTGGCCAAGGTATTGAAGCTTCATCATCAGTCCTTCCAGTGCATATTCAGGGTTGATTTCCTTTAGGATTGACAGATTTTATCTCCTTGCCATCCAACTCTCAAGAGTGTTCTCTAGCACCACAGTTCAAAAACATCAGTTCATCAGTGCTCAGCCTTCTTTTTGGTCCAACTCTCATATCTGTACATGACCACTGGAAAAACCACAACTTTTACTATACAGACCTTTGTCAGCAAAGAATCTATTGCTTTCTATGTATCAACAATAACTGTTGAGATGTGAATATCTGTGAAAAATTCTGCCATATGAAGGATAATACTCAGAGAAAATATATAAGCTAATTATGTCAGTGTGTGAGGGAAGCTTATGTACATGTGTGTGTGTGCACTTGTATAGATAAGATTCACATAAGGAAAAATTAAAATTAGGTGAAATAACATAAAAAAGCAAAATATTATAATATCATTAAAATATGAGCTATGAGATTTTTAGGTATACTCCTGGAATTTTACCATGATCATGTCAAATGATAAACATAATTTTCTAAAAATATTAAGACATGATTTTATTCATGTTAACAAAACAAATGTACCTCTGCTATTTAAGAACCTGCTTGAGAATGCAGGAGACAGAAGAGGCAAGAGTTCTATCCCTGTGTAGCAAAGATCCCCTGGAGGAGAGAATGGCAATCCGCTCTCATACTCTTGCCTGGAAAATCTCATGGACAAAGGAGCCTGACAGGCTACAGCCCATGGGGTTGCAAAGAGTCAAGGACAACTGAGTCACTGAGCACTTATTATTAAAAATATTCAGATTAATTAAATAACATTTAAAACATTTTTAAGTCACAAGAACTTTGGTGAAATCAAAGTTAGAATTGTGGGTCATTTATCCCAGCAATAGAATAAACAGATTTTGCTGTGTAGGCAGAGTTTAATTTTGCTTCAGTGTGAAATTTGTGTCTCTAAGCAAAATTCACTCACCCAAAGAATGCACTTTTTTATTCTACAGAATAAGAAAATGCAGAATGAACAACCAGTTACATAGTGATGCTTAAAAAGCAGCAACACTTGACTTGATTATAATAAATTAAAGTTATCTTCAGTTTTGTTTAAAAAACATAACAATTGCCATTATTATCCCTAGGAGGTGTGCTAAGTGTGTAAACATAGACTAAATTTTAAAATATCCTTTATTCAGCAGTTAACGTTGCAGGTTGCTAGAAGAGTTTTTCAACTATTTATAGTGAATTTTTCTATAGCTGCCCTTAATTTTAGAATGTATTCCCATATTTAATAAAGTATAATCTAAAAGTGTATGCTATGCAGTGGGCTGGTTTGGAGTTCTGATATTTTTAAAAATGTATATTGTTTTCTCATCTGAAGGATGCCCTAGTTTAAGATACTTATATACAGCAAAAGAGAGACTCACCTTCAAGTCCTGTTTAATTTTATCCGTTGCTTGAATTATAGCTTCACTTCTTAAATTGTATGGAAATTGTATAATGTATGATTGGTTAGAGACCACCTAGGATTTAGCTTTTTCTTTCTTTCCATTCAGTTGCCCTTAGTTCATTTTCCAAGCTTATAATATTCCTGATATCCAGAACCCCTACTTTTCCCCTACTTTGTTATTATCTGTTATCTCTTTCTCTATAATCTTTTCATCACATTCAACAGCAACAACAGCCAAAGCAAAGGACAGAATAATAAAAAAACAACAGTGCAATCCTGTACCCAATGCCAGAAAACACCAATTTCCTAAGCAAGCACACCTACCACCAACATAAGCCTTTAACCCCTACTTTGTTTTATTTTCTAAACTCCTTTATTCCAACTTTATAATCAATTGTACTCAAGTTCTACAAAAGCAGATATCCCTGGACAGTTTCCCCTCAACATTTGATTTCCCTTAGGCAAATTTCTCAGATACTGAAAGAGAAAATATATCAAGAATGAAATCACACACTGCACAGGCAACAAAAGTCATTGAATTCAAAATGCATTGGAAATAAAACTTCACATGCCATATTTTAGAGTAAATAGAATGATGATTGAATTTGATTTTAAATTTGGAGTATATGCTAATATTTTTAACCATAGATATAACATGCAAAGGATTCACTTCTAAATTCATTTTTATTTTATGTTTAAATATTTTTCATGAGCAAACACTTCTTTACATTGAATGATTGCATATAATTAATCTACTTTAAAATTAAAAGAAATTGCTACTACATATTAATAAGAATGTTATGATAGATAGAATAAATATTTATGAAACATGTCTTAATTCATGATTTAACATAATTTTTTCCTTGCTATTTAAATTCTAAAATTATACTATTGAAAAAAAGACTACTATATAGTTCAAATAAATCAAGATTTTGTGAGAAATACTAAGTACATATGGGATAGTGGTTGGACAGTATTGTGTATAAACAAAAAGCCATGAGATATTCACTTTACTTTTTTCTTTTTTTCAACTTTATTGAAATGAAGTGAAGTGAAGTGAACTCACACAGTCGTGTCTGACTCTTTGCGACCCTGTGGACTTGTAGCCCACCAGGCTCCTCTGTCCATGGGAGTCTCCAGGCAAGAATACTGGAGTGGGTTGCCATTTCCTTCTCCTTATTGAGGTAAGACTGGCAAAAATTGTATATATTTAAGGTGTACAACATGAAGGTTTTATGTAAATGTAAGTCATGAAATGATTAGCAAAATCAAATTAGCATTCATTACCTCACATAGTTACCTTTAAAAAAATTTTTTTAAATTCCTATACCCCCTCCTTTCTGGCAATTGCTGTTTGTTTTCTGCATATATGAGTCTGTTTCTGTTTTGTTATATTTGTTCATTTGCTTTGCTCTTATACCTATGTGACATACGGTGTTTGTCTTTTCCTGTCTGACATTTCACTTGGCACATTACCCTCTTGGTCCATTCATGTTGTCAGAAATGGAAAGATTCCATTCCTTTTTATTGCTGAGTAATATTCTTATCCATTCATCTCTCCTCTTTCTTTATCCTTCCATCTATCTGTTGATACCTAGCTTGCTTCCATATATTGGCTATTGTAAGTAGTGTTGCAATGAACATGGGAAAGAAACATATATATTTTCTAATTAGTATTTTTGTTTCCTTTGGAAAAGTACCCAAAAGTAGAATTATTGGAACATATGGTAACTCTATTTTATTATTCTAGGGAACCTTCAACTATGTTCTGCAGAAGCTACACTGATTTGAATTCCCACCAACAGTGCATGCACACTCCCCTCTGGTTACAGATCCGTGTGCTCTAGTGTTGCTTCCTGTGTGGGCTGCATGTGCCCTTCTGTTGTGATAGAGCAAACAACTGTGGATGCATTTGTAGGTGGGTCTGGCCCCTGCCCCTTTGGCTTTCAGCCTTGTCTCTTATGGAAGATGACGTCCTTCAAGCGGTCAGGGTCAGGTCCTGGTGGGTTATAATTCATGGCCCAGGAGGTCCAGGGTTTGTGCCAGTCCACTGGCGGCAGGGATGGGTACCGAGGAAGCTGGCTACTACAGGACCTGTGGGTTCAGACGCTGGTGTTCACTCACTGGTAGGTGGGATGAGTCCCCACATAGCTGTGGGCTCAGCATGGGAGTGCTCCTGGGAATTGTGTTGACAGACTAGTGGGCAGGTAAGGGCCAGTACTAATTGACTAGAGGGAGGACTCAAAAGTGGTATTTGCCTTCACCAGTGTCCTCATAGCAGAAAAAGTTTCCAAAAATGGGTACTGCCAGCATCCCTGCCCTCCACCCTGGATATTCCCACTTGTCTCTTGTCTCTCCAGGAGGCTCTTCAAGATCAGCAGTGGGTCTAACTCAGGCTTTTTTTCAGAATACGCCCTCTGCTCTGGGCTGGGTTTTGGAGCATGTGAGATTTTGTTCGTGCCCTTTAGGGGTAATCTTCTCCTGTAACCCTTCTGCTCTCCAAAACATCAGCCCCACTATCCTCAGTTCAGTACAGTTCCGTCGCTCAGTCATGTCCGACTCTTTGTGACCCCATGGATCGCAGCATGCCAGGCCTCCCTGTCCATCATTAACTCCTGGAGTTCACTCAGACTCAGGTCCATAGAGTCAGTGATGCCATCCAGCCATCTCATCCTCTGTCGTCCCCTTCTCCTCCTGCCCCCAATCCCTCCCAGCATCAAAGTCTTTCCCAATGAGTCAACTCTTTGCATGAGGTGGCCAAAGTACTGGAGTTTCAGCTTTAGCGTCATTCCTTCCAAAGAAATCCCAGGGCTGATCTCCTTCAGAATGGACTGGTTGGATCTCCTTGCAGACCAAGGGACTCTCAAGAGTTTTCTCCAACACCACAGTTCAAAAGCATCAATTCTCCAGTGCTCAGCCTTCTTCACAGTCCAACTCTCACATCCATACATGACTACTGGAGAAACCATAGCCTTGACTAGATGGACCTTAGTCGGCAAAGTAATGTCTCTGCTTTTGAATATGCTATCTAGGTTGGTCATAGCTTCCCTTCCAAGGAGTAAGCATCTTTTAATTTCATGGCTTCAGTCACCATCTGCAGGGATTTTGGAGCCCCCCAAAATAAAGTCTGACACTGTTTCCACTGTTTCCCCCATCTATTTCCCATGGAGTGATGGGACCAGATACCATGATCTTCGTTTTCTGAATGTTGAGCTTTAAGCCAACTTTCTTACTCTCCTCTTCCACTTTCATCCAGAGGCTTTTTAGCTCCTCTTCACCTTCTGCCATAAGGGTGGTGTCATCTGCATATCTGAGGTTATTGATATTTCTCCCAGCAATCTTTATTCCAGCTTGTGTTCTTCCAGTCCAGTGTTTCTCATGATAAACTCTACATAGAAGTTAAATAAGCAGAGTGACAATATACAGCCTGAACCAGTCTGTTGTTCCATGTCCTGTTCTAACTGTTGCTTCCTGACCTGCATACAGATTTCTCAAGAGGCAGGTCAGGTGGTCTGGTATTCCCATCTCTTTCAGAATTTTCCACAGTTTATTGTGATCCACACAGTCAAAGGCTTTGGCATAGTCAATAAAGCAGAAATACATGTTTTTCTGGAACTCTCTTGCTTTTTCCATGATCCAGCAGATGTTGGCAATTTGATCTCTGGTTCCTCTGCCTTTTTGAAAACCAGCTTGAACATCAGGGAGTTCACGGTTCACGTATTGCTGAAGCCTGGCTTTGAGAATTTTGAGCATTACTTTACTAGCATGTGAGATGAGTGCAACTGTGTGGTAGTTTGAGCATTCTTTGGCATTGCCTTTCTTTGGGATTGGAATGAAAACTGACCTTTTCCAGTCCTGTGGTCACTGCTGAGTTTTCCAAATTTGCTGGCATATTGAGTGCAACACTTTCACAGCATCATCTTTCAGGATTTGAAACAGCTCAACTGGAATTCCATCACCTCCATTAGCTTTGTTCATAGTGATGCTTTCTAAGGCCCACTTGACTTCACATTCCAGGATGTCTGGCTCTAGATGAGTGATCACACCATCATGATTATCTGGGTCATGAAGATCTTTTTTGTACAGTTCTTCTGTGTATCCTTTCCACCACTTCTTAATATCTGCTGCTTCTGTTAGGTCCATACCATTTCTGTCCTTTGTCGAGCCCATCTTTGCATGAAATGTTCCCTTGGTATCTCTAATTTTCTTGAAGAGATCTTTAGTCTTTCCCGTTCTGTTCTTTTCCTGTATTTCTTTGCATTGATCGCTGAAAAAGGCTTTCAAATCTCTTCTTGCTATCCTTGGAACTCTGCATTCAGATGCTTATATCTTTCCTTTTCTCCTTTGCTTTTTGCTTCTCTTCTTTTCACAGCGATTTGTAAGGCCTCCCCAGACAGCCATTTTGCTTTTTTACATATCTTTTCCATGGGGATGGTCTTGATCCCTGTCTCCTGTACAATGTCATGAACCTCATTCCATAGTTCATCAGGCACCCTATCTATCAGATCTAGGCCCTTAAATCTATTTCTCACTTCCACTGTATAATCATAAGGGATTTGATTTAGGTCATACCTGAATGGTCTAGCGATTTTCCCTACTTTCCTCAATTTGAGTCTAAATTTGGTAATAAGGATTTCATGATCTGAGCCACAGTCAGCTCCCGGTCTTGTTTTTGCTGACTGTATAGAGCTTCTCCATTTTTGGCTGCAAAGAATATAATCAATCTGATTTGGGTGTTGACCATCTGGTGATGTCCATGTGTAGAGTCTTCTCTTGTGTTGTTGGAAGAGGGTGTTTGCTATGACCAGTGCATTTTCTTGGCAAAACTCTATTAGTCTTTGCCCTGCTTCATTCCACATTCCAAGGCCAAATTTGCCTGTTACTCCAGGTGTTTTTGGACTTCCACTGTCCTCAAACCCAGACGTTCTGGGAGCTATTAACTCTGAGGCAGGATCTCCAGGCTGGAAAGTCCAACATGGGGCTTAGACCCCTTGCCCCTTGGGAAGATCATCTGTAGTTTTGTTTATCCTTCCATTTCTGGATAACCTACTCAAGGATGTGGGTCTTACCTCTACCACATCTCTGCTTCTCCTACGTGTTTTACTGCAGTCCTTTCTTTATTTCTTTAGTTGGGGAAAATCTGTGAGACTTCAGATTGTTTTCATCGACAGTTGCTGTGTAAATAGTTGTAATTCTGTGCTTTTGGGAGCAGGTGCGCTCAGAGTCTTCCTGCCCCACCATCTTGGCCACACCTCCCCCATGGAATTATTCCCTTTAAAATGATGACTATTAGGTTATGTGGATTTTGCCTCAATAAATTATTTTTAAAAATTTTGTTCAATTTTATATTTATCTTTTATAAATATCTCCGTGGATTTTAAAATAAATTTCTTTTGTTTTTAATTAATTTATTTTTTAATTGAAGATCATTGCTTTACAGAATTTTGCTGTTTTCTGTCAAACCTCAACATGAATCAGCCATAGGTATACATATATACCCTCCCTTTTGAACTTCCCTCTCCTCTCTCTCCCATCCCACCCCTCTAGGTTGATTCAGAGCCCCTGTTTGAATTTCCTGAGCCATAAAGCAAATTCCCATTGGCTATTTGTTTTACATATGATTTTGATAAAAATACACTTGATGAACTCATGACTTTAAAAATATACCAAGCAATGTATATAATCATTTGATAATTAATAGACTATATTCTCACATTCTAAAATTTCTTTTTCTTGATTAATTAGTCAAATTAAAAGCCTTAGTAATTAAGCAAAACTTGAGCATAAAGTAAAATTGAAGTTCATTTTATATTATTTCTTCCATACATATCTAAGCAATTCAAGGCAATGATTTAAAAAATGTTGATTTTGAAATGAATTATAGTCACATAGTGGAGAAGGCAATGGCACCTCACTCCAGTACTCTTGCCTGGAAAATCCCATGGACGGAGGAGCCTGGAAGGCTGCAGTCCATAGGGTCGCTGAGGATTGGACACGACTAAGCGACGTCACTTCCACTTTTCACTTTCATGCATTGGAGAAGGAAATGGCAACCCACTCCAGTGTTCTTGCCTGGAGAATCCCAGGGACAGGGGAGCCTGGTGGGCTGCCATCTTTGGGGTCGCACAGAGTCGGACACGACTGAAGTGACTTAGCAGCATAGTCACACAGGGACTATAGTATATGTTAAATGATCAAGGTGTATTCATTCTTTTGGGTTAATTATACAAACCTCATTCAACCCTGCAAGGTATTTATTGCCATTCTGTTTGCATATGAGTAAACTAAGGGCTTCCCTGGTAGCTCAGATGGTAAATAATCCACCTGCAATGTAGGAGACCTGGGTTCTATCCCTAGGTCAGGAAGATACCCTGGAGAAGAAAATGGCAACCCGCTCCAGTATTCTTGCCTGAAGAATCCCATGGACAGAGGAACCTGGTAAGCTATAGTCCATGGAGTTGCAATGACTGAGTGACTAAGCACACTTAGTTTAGATAATTCATCCCAAAGTTTGGATTATAAAACTTGAATACTGTTTTCACTGAAACTTGTATAAACCCAAGAAAGGCATTATTATTATTATGAATGCCTCTGGCTATATGGAAGTTGTGGGGAAAATGCATTAATGGAATGTAATCTGTGGTTTGAACAAAGACAATATGGGGACATGATATAAATAATTTTTTTATTTCTCTCCTACACTTTCTCCTTAATATTTGCAGAGCAAGGAAATGATTTTTTTTTTCTTTTTTGTAGTAACTAAATAAAAACTCTGGCAAAGCCCAAAGCATCTCTGGTAGCTTGTATTTAATAGATGGCCCTATGATAATTTCATTCATCAAGCCCACCTTCATTTCAGCAGCTTAAATAGCACTTCAATATATTAATTAAAACTTCACTCTTCACTGAGATGCATCACTTGCCTCTTTGTTCCTCCAGCTATAATCTGTAATCGGTGGGACTGCTGCCCTCACAGGGGATAGTGTGTTTGATTTTTCCTTTTTTCCTGCTCACATCTCCTTCTGCCCCTTCCCAGCTACCCACGCTTTGATCAGAAAAAACTGGAATTACTTTTTTTATGCATCAGTAAATGTGATTGTATTCTGTCAGGTGCTTCTTTTTAAAACTCAAGTCAACCATCAACACAAACTGTTATAAAATAAGAATTAATAACTATAAAAATTGCAGACCTTCAAAATTACAGATGTCTCTATTCTAGTTGTTTGTTTACAGACTAATTATTTGAGCAATCCAGTAACTTTTTTTCAATGTTTTATAACTTCTGGCCAATTTAACATATTTATTGTATGTAAATACAGTTTATTTGTATGTAATAAATGTATCTACAACTTTAGAATCTAGCATTCACCATAAAATTGATACTTCACATTTTTTTTAAACTACTTTTTTTACTTTTAAAGAAGTTAAAACAATAAAATATGTATTTGCTGTTGGCGTTTTTCTTCATTTCTTTAGTATGGATCAGATGTAATTTCTATCAGCCTGAAACTCTATTCCTATTTTTTAGACTGGGTTTACTGGCAAATCTGGGCTTCCCTGATGGTTCACTTGGTAAAGAATCTGACTGCAATGCAAGAGACCCCGGTTAGATTCCTGGGTCGGGAAGATCCCCTGGAGAAGGGATAGGCTACCCACCCCAGAATTCTTGAGCTTCCTTTGTGGCTCAACTGGTAAAGAATGTGGGAGACCTGAGTTCCATCCCTGGGTCGGGAAGATCCCCTAGAGAAGGGAAAGGCTACCCACTGGAGGATTCTGGCCTGGAGAGTTCCAGGGACTGACTAGTCCACGGGGTCTCGAAGAATCGGACATGACTGAGCAACTGTCACTTTCACACTTTCACTTCACTGACAAAGTAGGATCTCAGTTTTACTTAATCAGGAAGCATCTTGTTTTGCCTTCTTCAGTGAATATTTGTATCAAATACAAAAATCTTGTTGAAGTTATTTTCTCCTTTCATCAATTTAAGGAGGTCATTTCAGTGTTTTCGGAACCCCGTTGTTTCTGATGAGTAGTCTAATGTCATTTACGTAGCTGATCTGCATGTAGAAGTTTTTTTTTTCCTCTAGCTTCCTTTAACACTTCCTCTTTACCACTTTTTAGTAATTGTACCATGATGAGCCTATATTTCATATTTTTTCTGTATTATACTTATGATTTGTTGAATTTCTTGGATATATTAGTGTATACTGACAGTTTAACAGCATTTGTAGCAATTTCGATCAATATTTCTTCCATCTTTTTTCTGTTCTATTGTTTCTCTCATCCCATTTTTGAAACTCTGGTCATATATACATTAGTGGGAAGGCAAGACCAATAATGCTTACCGTTTATGACTGAAACTGAAAGCTTTATAATAAATTCTACTTAAATTAAAAAAAAAACAAAAACCAAAAAAAAAAACAGGGGAAATTATACTGGAGAAAAACCTTGTTCTCCTTTGGATATTTTTATATAGATTTAATAAAGTTGTACATTTTTAGAGATGGAAGAAAATCAAAAGTGGAAGCCAACATTTCATTCTAACACTTTCAATAATTCCTGTTATCAAGTATACTGTCTCCCACTTACGTATTTATACAAAGCAAAATCATTCAAATGAGCAAATATTTTATTGGAAATTAAAGTCTCATCATTGCAACAAATCAACTCTGCCTGCCACTACAACTTAAGAATTTCGCTTTTCTCTCTCTTAATTCTACCCTCCTCCCCTTCCCTTTATCTCAGTTGATTTTTCTTGAATTTCACTTAAATCTTTTTTGTTGGTCACCACCAAATCCACAAATTTAATCTGTTCATACATTACCTTTTTCACTTTAGTAAATTGAGACATGTGCCTCTCTTTTCAAATTCCAGTTCATTCATAAATATTTTAACAACCATGCATCACTGTGTTCTTATCACTCTTTTCTGAATAATCTAGTGCAATATGCAATTGCACACACAGATATACTTTAAAATCACCTAACTTAATCATAGCCAAATCACAACCTAAGAAATCCAAAGAGGAACAGCCTCTTGCATTTCATTCTTTTGCCATTACCAGGCACTTCATATTGATTTTATAGTAAATATTCACAGGATATTTATCTACTTTAATTGCCTTCACCTTCCATGTAAACTCTTCACTTTTTTTTTTTAACAAATGAGTTGTCTTTATTATTTCTTGTTTTCAACTAATTAATTTGTTTTTTAAATGAAGGATAATTGCTTTACAGAATTTTGCTGTTTTCTGTCAAACCTCAACATGAATCAGCCATAGGTGTATATATAGGTATCTATGGAAAATCCCATGGACAGAGGAGCCTGGTAGGCTGCAGTCCATGGGGTCGCAAAGAGTCGGACAGGACTGAGTGACTTCACTTTCACTTTTTACTTTCATGCGTTGGAGAAGGAAATGGCAACCCACTCCAGTGTTCTTGCCTGGAGAATCTCAGGGACTGGGGAGCCTGGTGGGCTGCCGTCTATGGGGTCACACAGAGTTGGACATGACTGAGGTGACTTAGTAGTAGTAGTAGTAGTAGTAGTAGTAGTAGTAGTAGGTATACATAGGTATACATAAACTCTTCTCTGTGTTTCAATATCATTTGTAATAGCGTTTACATAAGAGAAGCTACATGATTGATTAAGTCAAAGTTTGGAAGAAGAGAGAGAAGACATAAATAAAAGCAAGGATTACAAAAGGGACTCTTTTTTCATTAAATGTTAAACAGATAATTTCAATAATGATACATTAAGCATCACTGCTTAAAAGATTTAAAACCTTGATGAGCTATATATTTTATTTTATAGTTTGTATTTATCTGTTTTAACAAATATAGTATTTAATTGGAAGTCACTTCTTAAGTTATGGGTTCAGGATTGATTCAAATATTCCAGAATTATTGGCACAGCCACCAAACAAAAAACAGGTGATGCCATTCCCAACAATCTTACATCACAAGTTAGGGTTTTCTAGTAAGGTGAAAAACCAAAAAGGAAGAGAATAAATAAATAAATAAATAAACCAATAAGAGCTGCAATCTAATTTATGACTTCAAATATGCACTGTGTATAAATTGGTTATTGAAAATTTAAGCAATAAGCATTTTCATTATCAATATTTATTTACTTATTTTAATGGTACCTTCAAATAGTGACCACGTGGTATGCAGAATCTTCATATCTTGTGTGCTTGATTCTATCTAGTGTCATGTTTCTGAGTCCTTTTGCAAGTTTGTTCACCTCAACACCTATTCACAGAGGCTTCTATTGCCAAAGCAATATCCAGTGGCTAAAACTTATAATGGGATATTCTAAAGAATATCCTTATAAAGATAACTTTATAGAACTCTTGAGCTATAGAGTTCAATTAGCATATTGTAGCACTAGAAAGAGTCCTAGTAAAACCTTTAACAGTTTGAACTAATCAGTCTCAAATTCAAGAACCAGGAACCTCTATGCTCTACTCAACTCCAGCCCAAGGACACTGTTCAAATCCTATAATCACACAATGTCTTGCCTTGTCTTGTCTTGCCTGATTATTCTCTTTTTTGTGGAACCTACATCTAGATAATCAGGTTTCTTTTCTTTTAATATAAATCTATTTATTTTAATTGGAAGTTTATTAATTTACAATATTGTATTGGTTTTGCCATACATCAACATGAATCCACCACTTCTTTTCATAAATTCACAGGTTTTCCAAATTTTACCAGTTTTTTACATGTCCAAGATTATTCTAGACGTTTTTCATCCTTTATTCTGGGTTACTTCTAGAAGATTTTTATCTATTTCTCTTTTATCATCATCAACCCCTCCTTCACCACTCCTCCACAGGTTCAAGATTATTCTAGGCATTTTTCATCTTTTATTCTGGGTTGTTTTTAGAAGTTTTTTTTTTTTTTTTTACTTTTATTTTACCATCATTACTCCCTCCCTTAACCCCAGACACAATTATAACTACCCAGTGGCAATTCATCTTGATTATAAAAAATAATAATAGCCTGTCCCTACCTAGAAGACCATTCATGATGTGGCTGCTGCTTATATCCATACTACTTTTCATCCCAACTCCTGCTCATCTAGTATTACTATTGGCTGCCCAGACTTTTCTTTCCTGATTGAAATGCTCTCTTCTATGACATTCACATCTCAGCCCAATGGTTCATATGTGTTTTTCTTTATTAACAAATTTCACCGGCAGTGTTATTGAATGGGGGGCCCCTCTTCTTACCATTTTCAAAATCAATACTCTCAAATGTGGGTAGCAAAATAAAAATGACTTTGGTCAGAATGCCAGAAATCTGGGGAGACGGTGGACTGAGTATTCCCCGAAAATCACCTCTGGAGATTCTCCTCGGTTATGAAAGTTCTTAAGGTAAACAGAGAAGTCATGCGAGTTAATCACTGAGATGAGGGGTTGAGTTGTTGCCATTCTCCACTGTGTGCAGGCTTGTGGACTCCTCTTCTTCTTCCTCTAGATGTTCCCTTATTCACACAGGTTGATCACACAGTTTGTTCAGGAGGTTGATGAAGGGGAAGCTAGAGAAGAGATCTGGTCATCTGTCAGTTACTGATTCTTCACTCTACTTCTCTGAGCCACTGAAACAACTAACAAGCTAGGCAAGACACTGTGTGATTATAAGATCTGAACAGTGTCCTTGGCCTGGAGTTGAGTAGAGCATAGAGGTGCCTGGTTGAAAAGTTAGTTACAATTTTTCTTTGCTAAAGTGACAAGAAAAAGGAGCTTCCTGCTGAGCGTGGTGTCCTGCAGGGAGCTGCTTCAAGCTGTGCAGACTCAACTTATAAATAATAATTGCTTAGTATACACTTCAGTATCCTTACCTTTAAGCTGTTCTGGAAGAACTGGAGAAATTATTACAATCTAGAATGGGAGTGTTAGTACCAATACTTGTAACCTCCTTTCAGAGGCGTGAAATTTGAGTGAAAAAGACATGTAAAATCACAACACAACAATAAACAAAAATATGATCTTTCTTTTTTAACCTTTTCTCAGAAACTCTACCAAAGGTGAAATATTGCTGCAGTAGATAGAATTCAGAGATGTATCTTCATTTTAATATACAAGGTTTGAAATGCGGCCGTGATAAAGGGGACTAAATGTTCAGACTTGTGATCATATCAAACAGCCCACTTGCCTTTACATTGTTCCTGAATGAAGGGTGAAGGAAGTGCAATATGGATACATTCTTTGTTAAATGAGTACATTTGTAATCCTCTGTGTGTGTGTTTCTTAGCAATTTCTATGTTCCGGGGACTATTTTAGGTAAAAAGGGATGCTCGATAGAGCATAGGTAGAATGACTACTGAAACTAATAAATTCAAATGTTATATGTTTAAATTTCTGGAGGTGTTCATAAAGCATCAAATAATTAAAGAACAATATTTTAACATCATTCAATAAGATTTGGTTTATGAATATATGATACAAAAAAGCAGGAAAACTAAATAAAACAGTAAAAGTAGGTCAGCCTGAGATCCATTAAAATAATCTCATTTCATTAAAGGTGTGTCTCTCTCTAAGTGTGATAGAAGTTATACTGGGTAGCACACAGTATTTCTCTCTCTGAAGTCACTATGGAAACAGCCACAATAGATTATAAACTCCATGACCATATATTATAACACTTTTATTTTGTGTGTAGAATTTTTCCCTTCTTTAAAATCATTTAATACAGCATTATCAGGAGAGACTCACATATTCCTATAAATCTATTAAAGAACATAATTAAAGTAAGTTCAATTTTAGAAAAACGAAAGCCTGTAAACCCTGTGACTGATTAAATTCTGGCCAATTTTCTTTCCATTTAGAGTTTTAAGGTCATGGGTTATTTTTCTTTGAAATACTGTGCTTTCTCAGAACTACCAATACAGTTTTTCCCTTGGCCAAAGGGTTATAAATGAACAATAATTGAGAGTAAAGGAGACCAAGAAAAAGGCAACACAAGCCCACTAATAAACAGTGGACTCAGGACATGACTGTGTCATGGAGGATCATTAATTACCAATACACAAATATGTATATATACAAGCAAAGTCTTTTGTGTATTATTTTCCATTGAAAAAAATTAACAAACTACTCAAATGGAGTTTAAGTAGAGAATGATTGTCTGAACATTTAAGTGAAATTCAGATCAATTCAAATGCAATATTTTTATTCTTTGCACACTCGATATTCTAAATCATGTCTAACACAATATTTCTTAAAATGTGAATTGGCTTTGAAGCTATTATTGCTCTCTATAATATTTTGAACTTTATCCCATGGTGTGTTTATTTAAATGGTTTTTTTTCACAAAGATGCAATGTTTCCCTGTGTGTGCATGCTCAGTCGCTTCCATGGTGTCTGACTATTTGCAACCCCATAGACAGTGGCCTGCCAGGATGCTCTGTCCATGGGATTCTCCAGGCAAGAACACTGGAATGGATTGTCATGCCGTCCTCTAGGGGATCTTCCTGATTCAGGGATCGAACCTGCATCTCCTGTGTTTCCTGAATTGTAGGTGGAATTTTTTTAACCCCTGAGGAGAAGTCCAATATTTCCCTAGCTTAATATTTTTATAGTTTACATCATCTTTAACTCTAAGATGAACAACTATTTTAAGATTGCATGCAGTTAGCTTTTCAAACTCAAACCTTTAAATTACTAACTTAATGTCAATAATCTGTGATGAGTTAAATATGATCCATGGTGGATATTGAAAAATTCATACACAGCAGATTTTAAAAGTGAATTTCTCAATCATGATCAATCATTACCATAGTTTATTATTTCTTTTTTACATTTTTAATTGAAGGATAATTGTTTTACAATATTGTGTTAGTTTATGCCATACATCACCATGAATCAGCCACAGGTATACCTGTGTCCCCCTTTGGAGCCTCTCTCCCTGTTACCATACGTTAAAAAGATCTATTTTCCTGAGTAAATTAAAATAATTGTATTTTTCCCACTGATTATTTTCAATGGTCAGTTAATGTTTGAACTGAAGATAAACATATCAGTCAGTTGACACATCCATTGCAACAAAAACCTGAGGTCTCTATTTTAGAAAATGTATACAGATTAATATCAAATTTTATAGTATTTGAAGATATTGTAACAAATTTGAAAATATTGGATTAGTTTTCAGTTAACTGTCATTAATATATTGGTATTTCAACTGTAATAAAAATCTATATTACTTTAGCTGACATAGATTATTCTTGTTAAAAGTAGGCCAGATATGATATCTCAGATAATCTCCCTTAAAAAAATTGCAATTATGTTATGAAGTTTAAAACTTTCTTTTAAGGAAGACCATCAATAGGGATAAGTTTTGAATTTTTCGATATATCATTTTTAAAAATAATTCTATATTAAGAAAAGATATGAATGACCATGTTTGTCAAAATATGGGTTAAATATAAGCTCAGAATACAACTTGAAACAATATTCAAAAGAGTACTTTATCTAACATTTCATCACTAGTAAGTGATGGCTTTGTTGGTGGTGATTTTAAATTCAATTTAGCACATCATTCAAATATAGCTAATGTATTAAATGGGTTATAATTTTCTCAATTAGAGTGAATTAACTTATTTTTCCATATATTTTTGAATTGAGCAATGAGAACTACTGTGAGATAGTAACTCATTTGAGGTTATCTTGGTAAATAGGAGAAGAAAGAATTTAATTACAGATCATTATTTTCATCCTGATGTCTTTAAACAGATATTTAAAATTTTCGATACCAGCTAAAATATAGCTGAATAATATGTGTATTTACATCATCTGAAAAATCTATAAACTTTTTAAAATAATTTTATTTATTTATTTATTTTTGGCTGTGGTGGGTCTTAGTTGCTCTGGGGGCTTTTCTTTAGCTGTGGTCAGCAGGGGCTAATCTCTAGTTGCAATGCACGGGCTTCCTATTGCATGGCTTCTCTTGTTGCAGAGCATGGGCTCTAGGACTTGAGAGCTGCAATAGTTGTAGCATGAGGGCTCAGTAGTTGCAACTCCTGGGCTCTGGAACACAGGCTCAGTAGTTGTGGGTGCAGGGGCTTAGCTGCTCTGCGGTAAGTGGCATCTTCCTGGCCCAAGGACTGAACCTGCGCCTCCTGAGTTACAAGTGAATTCTTTACCCCTGAGCCATCAGAGAAGTCCAAATCTATGTAACAAGAAAAAGGAACTTTTATGTAAATATTTATGTAAAGTTGCAGGTGTTGGACAGTTTTCAAATCAGTACTGGTTCCAGCTAACAGGTAGATAACAGGAAGAACAGCATCTGCAGTTGATATCCTGGCATTACTGCTCCTAACTTTTCAGCAAAATCTCTGGTTGCTGCCTCTGCTGAAACATGCTCATTTGTCTCTTCATGGCTTATTCTTACTGTCTCATCATGTGATAAATAGCAAGTGATCAACAAATATTTGCTGACTGAAATAACAGATTTTAGTCAGATCCTGTTGCAAGTAGTAGAATTCCTATCAAGTTTCTCCCACACACTTTAATAACAAGCACCAGTTATCACCTAACATCATGGACCCTTTTAAGATAAGCTTTCTTCTCAAGTATCCATATAATTTACATACATTTGATGAACGTACATTAGAATTTTAGTGAAAAATGTTTGATACCCCCCAGTACCAATGCTTTCTATGCCTGCCTTCAAGCTTGGCCCTTGCTTTGCACCAGATGACCCTGGACTCTGCCCAGAGCTCATTAAATCTGGTCAAGGCAAGCAAAGTGGATTCTCTGAAATGAGATTTCAGAAATGGTATGTATAATGGTATAATGGTATAGGAACTCAGTTGTTAAACTGTGAGGAACTAGAAGAGTAGGCAGACCTAGGAGGTAAGGCTGCCATCTAGGGAGAGGAATATCACTTGTCCCCTGAAAGCTGAATGGGGATGAGTGGAGTGTGCTCTCTGCAGAGAGACTGAAGTGAAACAGGGGCAGGGAAGCAGAGCATGTTGGCCACATGCCCCAGGCAGAAAAAGAGAGATGGAAGGATTTTCCCATGAGGCCCCACTTCACTTTGCTCTATAATTTTGAGAGATTCTGGTGAGTTTCTAGGATAATCACCACTTTTAAGTGTTAGTGTATTTTCCCCCCTTTTAAACAAAGCAAGCCAAATTAGAAACATATGCTTTACTGAGAGAGTAACAGGCAGGAAGGCCAGGGGTCTCCAAATGGAGGAAATAGGCTGCAAGTGTCAGAAATTTTTATCTCTCTTAAGCGGCAGGAGGAAACAAACTTGCGATATTTTTTTCCCTTCTCTATACAGATTTAAAAGGAGGTTTCTCCTAAAATACTGTATTGCCATAATGACAACTGGTTTCATCTGAAGTTAACTATTTTCAAACCTAGAGTTAACCAATGCATTTTTCTTATGGAAATATTTGTGTACTATGCATTTACCCCAGGCTCTGTCTTCAAGTCTGTTCCACCTAATGGCTCAGAACCTACTTGACAAACCATTATGTAATACTCAGACATTGTTCCCCCGATCTATGTAAACGAAACTATTTGTATGGTAATCTGCGCTTCTACAAGATTCAAGTCAATCGTTTTATGGCCCGGGATAAATCATCTAGTGCCAAGATTATTCCAAAATACATCTTATGGGTGAGGGGCCTGGTGCCACTCTCAGTTTTAAGACATTCCTTTCTTTTATTAACAGACTGCTAGTGACTATATAACAACCAGCTGAAGACTAGCAGGGGCATACGCTTTCTGTCCCCTTCTGATGCCTATGTCAGAAGCTTTCTCTATCTCCTTTATACTTTAATAAAACTTTATTACACAAAAGCTCTGAGCGATCAAGCCTCGTCTCTGGCCCCGGATTGAATTCATCTCCTCTGGAGGCCAAAAATCCCAGTGTCTTTTCATGGGTCAGCAACAACTTTTTGTTAGAAAATGCAATGTGAACATATTTTTCAATAAATTGTGCTGGTTAAATTGTTTAATTTCAAAGCAAGATCTGAAGAGTGTGGAAATGGAACTGTACTGAAATTTGCTACATCAGGCTCTTTCAATGCAGAGTTGAAAACTGCGCACTTTTAAAATCTTGGCATATTTGGAATTATTTAGAGCATAGCCACCTTGAGTTTGGCAAGAAAACAAAGGAAAGGTTTCTTGGGGGAACTTACTCCTGGAATGTGCTGCATCTAGCATTGAAGATACTGATATCTGTGCCTAAAATCTCAGAAACACTAGCCTTGTCCTAATTATTCACCTGTCCTCAGTAAACAGCCTAAATTCCTGGAAAACTGGGCATTCATCTATTCTTCTCCAGTACTTGCCCCTTAATTCTGAAGAGAAAAATAAAACTAGAATATATATTTAAAAGTTCTATATAAACCTCATAATCACTTTAAAACACTTAATACTGTCAGAAGCTAGAATCATGGTTTTATATACAATATGAAGTTCTACTTGATTTAAGAAAAATATATTGTTTTGTTTTATTTATAGTTTTCACACTTTCATAGAGTCACCCATCAGGGAGTGCCACACCCATGTTTGGCCCAAGCAAGCAGATCACTAATCTGATGATAACTCAGCTAACTATGCAGGAACCCCCAGATCACACACCAGCACTTTGTTGAATCCAGGAATATATTGCTCTTTTCATAACCACAAGTCTGAGGAAATTGCTTTAAGGCTATGTTGCCTGATTTGATTACCCCAAATTTTACACTGCTGTGCCCAAGTGTCTGGAGAACAATTGCATGCATTTGTCATCTCTGTTTTAAAAGTGTTAGGTGTCTTGGAAACATTGAACCCTCTCACTGAAAAATGCCACGCAAGTTATGGCCCAAGGCAGTGATGTGCTAGTATAGAATTATTCTGCTGAAATGCATGCTGAAAAACAGCACCGGGCTTAGAGAAACCCAGATTTATTCCCCTCTCTTCATTCTCACAGCCCCTGCTTTAGTGAGAGACTTCAACCACTGAAGGGAGCAATTTTACATTACGAGTCAAGCAGCTCAGAAATTCCAAATAGAGAAAAAAGTAAATTCACCAGTCCAAGATCAAACTTTTAGTGAGGTCAGAACATGGATATTTAAGGAAGCAGTTTCTAGCTAGGTCCCTGCACGGAATGTTGCACATGTGGTCTTTAAAAAGACCAATGGGCATCTCTGAGGAATTTTCGACAGGAAAGGACATGAACATACATGCATTTTTTGGAGGATTCCTCTGAATAGTCTGGAGGTCAGATTATCAAATTCTGTAAACATTAGATTATATTAAATATTATATAAATCAGATTATATTATATTGTGACACTATTGAAACAAATTTACTTTCTATTATATTTTCCTTTATTGTCATTTTAATCAAATATTCTTTTTAGCATATTTTTCTGAGTCCATGTTTTCCTTGCTTTTGATTTTTCTTTCTATTAGAACAAAAGACAAACCAAGAACTACAACATTTTCTAGGTGGGGACCTGGCAGGAAGGGTGGGTATGGGATTTGAGAGAAGCCAATTCAAATTCTAATCACCAAATTTCCTGACTCTGGAGTCCTCAATGATCAGGACAAAACCCTGTGGAAAGATTTTTGGCTTTGCCCACTTTTTTGGATGGGCCTGGAATATACATATTCATTTGACCAAAGACCAAACAGGGCTTGACTTTCCAATAGCCAGGGAGAAATGAGTCACTATTGCAAGTCACAGGGCTTTTCCCTTTCAAATTAATAACTTCAAATAAAAACAGCATTCAATAAATCTCTATTACTAATAGATGATATTAAAAAAACAACGCCCTCTCTCTTGAAATGTGCATTTGTGTAAAAAAAAAAAAAAAAGCAGAAAGAAACATAGTTGTTCAGTTACTATGTTGTGTCTGACTCTTTGCCAACTCGACTGTAGCCCGCCAGGCTCCTCTGTCCATGGGATTTCCCAGGCAAGAATACTGGAGTGGGTTGTCATTTCCTCCTCCAGGGGATCTTTCTGACCCAGGGATCAAACCCAGATCTCCTGCACTGCAGGCGGATTCTTTACCACTGAGTCACCTGGGAAGCCCCCAAAGAAACATATATGTAGACATGTTAGGAGGTGCTTCATTTTCCTTCGAAGAAATTCTTTGCATAGAGAAAAAGGAAAGGCAGAGTGAGAGATTGTGACAAGGTGGTTTTAGACACCAATGCTAGTGAAATCTCTGATAAGGGGTGATCTGTAACCAGTGAGATAGGGAGTTTAAGCAATATGGAAAAGAGTGAACTAGGAGAAGAAAAGTTAAAGGGAAATCAATCAACAAAGTCTTTGTACAAATTATTTCCCCTGAAGTTTTTTTTTTTTTTTTTTTTTAGTGTCTCTTTTTGTTTGTTTGTTTGATTATGCCAGCCCTGAGCTGTGGGATCTTTAGTCATGCTGTGCAGGATCTTTTAGGTGCAGAATGTCAGATCTACTTCTCTGGCCAGAGATCTAACCTGAGCCTACTGCATTGGGAGTCCACAGTCTTAGCTGCTAGAGCACAAGGGAAGTCCCTTCTCTGAAGTTTTAAACAATTTTTTTGCTAATTTGCCAGCTCTACAAAAGACCCCCAAGTTCATTCCATCATCTGAGCCTTAATGACAGAGGAAATGACAAGGGAAAGATTTTTTTTTCCTTAAATAATGAGAAAAAAACATTTATTTTTATTATTTTCTAGGTAGTGTAAGTCATAAAAGAGAAGTTGAAAAGGGAAATTTGAGTGTAGTCTAATGTTTGTATTTTAAAGACATTTTTACTTGGGTGATTTTTTTTAAATGTATCATTTGTCCTTGAATGTAGACAAGGAAATGTGCTTCATTTACATGAGTAAATGCCAGCCTTTTTCTTTCTTTTGTTTTATCTGATATTTCATATGTATTAGCATACTAGAGTTACCACAACAAAGTATACAGATTGAGTTCCTTAAACAACAGAAATCTAGTTTGTCACAGTTCTGGAAGCTGGAGGTTCAAGATCAAGGTGTATCCAGGGTTGGTTTCCTCTGAGAACGTCTCTCTTGGGCTTGCAGATGCTAGTCTTCATGCAGTGTCTCCTATGTGACTTTGTGCTGTGGGCTCAGTTGCTCAGGCTGTGAGTGCCTGGGTCATAATCTCCCCTTCTGTGGACACCAGTCATAGTGGATTAAGGCCCAGCCCAGCGACCTAATTTGATACTTCTTTAAAGACATATCCTAAGATACTAGCAGTTATAACTCCAACATATACATTTTTGGAGGATACACAATTCAGCCCAGTTCAGTTCAGTTCAGTTGCTCAGTCGTGTCCGACTCTTTGCGACCCCATGAATCGCAGCACGCCAGGCCTCCCTGTCCATCACCATCTCCCGGAGTTGACTGACCTCCGACGCGGGGTAGCTCCTCTCGGCCGCCGCCCCTGACCTTGGACGCAGGGTAGCTCCTCCAGACAACAACACAACTGTAGAACTCTGGTTGACAAACAACTGCTTAGTCATAGGCACCTCTAGCCCCCAAGGACGAAACAACAGCTTCTCAAGCCCCAGGGAACCAGAATTCGAGCTTCCCGGCGAGTGCCACACGAAGGCAAAGCTAGACCTTGATCCAACAGTCTCCGTGATGGGTGCTCAGACTAGCCTGGCCCGGAAAATGCCACGACCCAGCGAGCCGCTTCCAGAAGCTCTGGTAACCCGCACGCAAGGCCTCAAGGACTCCTGAATTAAAATAAGCTGGGAGGCCCAGCGGGGAACTCGCAGGTTCACAGTACAGCCAAGGATAAAACGCCATTCGCCGCTTCCGAGGACTCGGGAACCAAGAAAACGCCACCCCCTTCAATTCAGCCCAAACACCATCATATTTTTCTCATGTATTTTCATCTCAAAATTTAGATTTTTCTAGTTCTAGAAAATGGTTTCAACTTATATAAGAATATCCATGTCAATATTCATTTTTTGTGTTATTTTTTATGGTGAATCATTTAAAATCATTTTATTCTTACTAATTTTATGCAGTATAGTTGTCTTACAAAGTAGTGTTCGTTTCTTCTCTACAGGAAATGAATCAGCTATATGTTTACATATATCCTTTCTTTTTTGTATTTTCTTTCTATCTAGGTCACCACAGAGCACTGAGTGGTTTTCTATGGTATACAGTATGTTCTCGTCAGTTATCTATTTTATAGATAGTACTAATAGCTTCCCACGTGGTGCTAGTGGTAAAGAACCTGCCTGCCAGTGCAGGAAATACAAGAGATGTGGGTTCAATCCCTGGGTCAGGAAGATCCCTTGGAGAAGGGAATGGCCACCCACTCCACTATTCTTGCCTGGAGAATACCATGGACAGGTCGGTCTGGCAGGCTACAGGCATTGTGGTGGCAAAGAGCTGCAGATGACTGAGCAACTGAGCACACAGCACCTCAATAAAATATACACAGACATTTGTGTGTGCAAGAATTCTCCACTCATCAAAGTCTCAACTATTAACAAGGAATATTTTTATAATGGTTTTCTGTGATCCATGTCATTTAGCCCATGATGGTGGCCTTTTGTGGATGCGTATGTACATTCATATGTACATATATATGCATACATATACGTGTATATGTGCCTGTAAACTATAATGGACAATAAAAGGGCTAGAGAAAAATCATTGTTATTTCTTTAAAAAATGCTAAGCATTGCTGTGTTCCCAGTATTGGTGTGCTCTCTGAGGTCATTTTCTCTACCAGTAGTCCAGGTGATCTATATGAAACAGAATTTTATATCAGTAAAAATAAATAATTTTCTTCCAAAATTGCATGAAGAAAATAAACATGATTTTTCTTTAACTGTCATCTATTTATACTTTAATTTCCCCTACCTAGAAAAAGTATTCTCTACTTAAAGCTCTGAAAGAAATCATAAGGGAAATCATTATGGCAGGTGCCAGAAGTGAGAATAGGATTTTTCCAGAGGTCAATGTCAGTCACTTATCTTCCTGACATTTTCTTTTAGTCACAGATCCCTCTGCAAAACTGTCGCCTACACTCTTTCTTTGAACATTTCACCAACTTCTGTAATTGAGCTTTGCTTACATTGTATTTTGTAAAGGTCAAATTCTATACTTTAAAATTATGTTACAACTGAAAAACTTTCTTTTAGAAAGTTTCTGAATAGTTTTAACTTCCCAAAGTCTGTTTTGTCAAAATATTTATAGAATTGCTTTAGAAATCGTTATGTAAATACCTTTAAATGAAAGTAGAAAAAATAATTATATAGAAAAATTGAAGAAAGCCAGAAAAAAGACAGCTGAGAGCAGGACAAGTCATGGACACTAAATCTGTAGGATGAAGATAAAATATGGGTTATTTTATCTCTTGGATTGCCCCAGGCACTATCTGACAAGATAGGGAAAAAGTTATGGCAATCAGCAAGAGAAAGTCTTCCCAGTTCTCCTTTATTTCCACTTCATATTTCTTAGACATTAAACCACGGTGATACCTGCACCCTAGAGTGACTGAATTTCAGAAACTAGGAATGCCTTTGAAGTCTCTTCTTATCAAGGGATAAATGCAGGGTCAGCAAGTTCATGCTGCAAATTTTCAAAGGAAAGAAATCCCAATGTTTTATGCTATTAAAAATCTATCACTCATTAACCTTTAACTTTTGATGTGAAACTGTATATAATTTGATTCAGTTGCAACAGAGTATAAGATTGGAATTTTTTATTCCTTTATTATTAAAAAGAAATTCTATGTTTGAGGGTGATGGGAGAGAAGCTGAGGCAGCAAGGCAGGGTTGGGTTTGAGTTGGAGGGGGTGTGAGTGCAGTTTTGTTCCTTTCTGTTCCCTATACTTATTTCCATTCCACACCTCTGTTCAATGACCAGAGGTTGTAGGACTGTGTAACAACCTATTATAATAATTTACAATACTAGCCCTCAGATTTTCTCCATACTCAATAGTTTTCCCATAGTCATTATTATTTCAAAAACTGATGGTGCTATAAAGAGTATCTATGGCAGTAATTCAGTTCAGTCTCTCAGTTGTGTCCGACTCTTTGCGACCCCATGAAACGCAGCACGCCAGGCCTCACTGTCCATCACCAACTCCTGGAGTTTACCCAAACCCATGCCCATTGAGTTGGTGATGCCATCTAGCCATCTCATCCTCTGTCATCCCTTTCTCCTCCTGTCCCAATCTTTCCTAGTGTCAGAGTCTTTTCCAATGAGTCAGCTCTTCGCATAAGGTGGCCAAAGTACTGGAGTTTCAGCTTTAGCATCATTCCTTCCAAAGAAATCCCAGGGCTGATCTCCTTCAGAATGGACTGGTTGGATCTCCTTGCAGACCAAGGGACTCTCAAGAGTCTTCTCCAACACCACAGTTCAAAAGCATCAATTCTTCGGTGCTCAGCCTTCTTCACAGTCCAACTCTCACATCCATACATGATCAAAGGAAAAACCTTAGCCTTGACTAGACTGACCTTAGTCGGCAAAGTAATGTCTCTGCTTTTGAATATACTATCTAGGTTGGTAATCACTTTTCTTCACAAGGAGTAAGCGTCTTTTAATTTCATGACTGCAGTCACCATCTGCAGTGATTTTGGAGCCCAAAAAAATAAAGTCTGACACTGTTTCCACTTTTTCCCCATCTATTTCCCATGAAGTGATGGGCCAGATGCCATGATCTTCGTTTTCTGAATGGTGAGCTTTAAGCCAACTTTTTCGCTCTCCTCTTTCACTCTCATCAAGAGGCTTTTTAGCTCCGCTTCACTTTCTGCCATAAGGGTGGTATCATCTGCATATGTGAGGTTATTGATATTTCTCCCAGCAATCTTGATTCCAGCTTGTGTTTCTTCCAGTCCAGCGTTTTTCATGATATGCTCTGCATATAAGTTAAATAAGCAGGGTAACAATATACAGCCTGGATGTACTCCTTTTTCTATTTGGAACCAGTCTGTTGTTCCATGTCCAGTTCTAACTGTTGCTTCCTGGCCTGCATACAGATTTCTCAAGAGGCAGGTCAGGTGGTCTGCTATTCCCATCTCTTTCAGAATTGTCCACAGTTTATTGTGATCCACACAGTCAAAGGCTTTGGCATAGTCAATAAAGCAAAAATAGATGTTTTTCTGGAACTCTCTTGCTTTTTCCATGATCCAGCAGATGTTGGCAATTTGATCTCTGGTTCCTCTGCCTTTTCTAAAACCAGCTTGAACATCAAGGAGTTCACGGTTCATGTATTGCTGAAGCCTGGCTTGGAGAATTTTGAGCATTACTTTGCTAGCATGTGAGATGAGTGCAATTGTGTGGTAATTTGAGCATTCTTTAGCATTGCCTTTCTTTGAGATTGGAATGAAAACTGACCTTTTCCAGTCCTGTGGCCACTGCTGAGGTTTCCATTTTTTGGCATATTAAGTGCAGCCCTTTCACAGCATCATCTTTCAGGATTTGAAATAGCTCAACTGGAATTCCATCACTTCCACTAGCTTTCTTCGTAGTGATGCTTCCTAAGGCCCACTTGACTTCATATTCCAGGATGTCTGGCTCTAGGTGAGTGATCCCACCATCGTTTGTGATAGGACACTCTGTAAAGGAAATATTCACAAGCAACTATAGAATAAATATTATGATGTCAGAACAAGCTGAGTAACTGAGGACTTGTGACTACATACCCTGTTGACTTTTTAATGCCTTGTCATATACAGTCTGTACACCATATCTGCAGGTTCCACATCCATGGATTCAATAAACCACAGATCGAAAGTGCTCAGAACAAAAATCCATGTTTCAAAAGGTAAAACTTGAATTTCCTATGTGCTGGCAGCAATATACCAGGCATTTACATTGTGTTTACAGCTATTTACACAGCAATTACATTGTATTAGGTAATATAAGTAATCTAGAGATGATTTAAAGTACAGGACTGTTTATACATTATGTGTAAATATTATGCCATGTTACATAAGGGATTTAAGCAGATATGGATTTTGGAATTCACATGGGTTTCTGGAACCAATGCCCCATGGATAAAAGGGTGAACTATATGCAGTTGTTTTTTGAGGCTTCATAGCATTTTTTTCCAAAGCTAGTCTTTCCCTTTGGTGAGATAAGAATCAGGCTGTGTGATTAATTGCCTTGTTTGGGTAGTTATAGACCTTAAGTCAGAAAAATGGATGTGATGACCTCTGGAAATTCCTTCAGGTCTTATTTCCCTAAGAAATCAAATATATTGCAAGCACCTGATCCTATAGCAAAAAATTAGCATTGTAAATATATGTATTTTCTGTATACATTGTTTTCATGAGGAAACACTGGATTATTAGCTAATCTAATTTTCTCTTGGCATATATATTTTTTTAATTTACTAACATGCATGTTTTAGATGCACATTCTGTAGAGAATTACTAATAACATTTTTTGTTCAAAATTAGAATAGTCATATACTCTTTTTTTTTTTTTTCTACAACTGCTTATCACCTGCCACTTTCCCTAGAGAACAATAAAAAGCTACACACTTACCTGGTGCTAGTCACACTGTTTATACACAACAGATGCTGACATAGTTGTAAACTGGCACATAAGAATTAAAATGCATCACCACATGAAAAATGTTGCTGGGGCTATGATACTAAAATAAAATCTAATATTTTAACACACCATATGCTACATTCATGTAAAATAAATGTATGCTTAAAGAAAGAAGATAATTTATTTCTTGATTTTTTTTCTGTATGAAAGGAAATAAATTATGATTTTAAATATTAGAATATAGTTGATTTAAAATGTTGTGTTAGTTTCTGCTGTATAGCAAAGGGTATCATGGTTATGCAAATACATATATCCACTTCATCTTAGATTCTTATCCCAAATAGATCATGACAGAGTATTGAGAAGGGTTACCCTCTGCTATACAGTTGGTTCTTATCAATTGTCTATTTTATACATGAAAGTGAAAGTGAAGTTGCTCAGTGGTGTCTGACTCTTTGCGACCCCATGGACTGTAGCCTACCAGGCTCCTCCATCCATGGGATTTTCCAGGCAAGAATACTGGAGTGGGTTACCATTTCCTTTTGCAGGAGATCTTCCTAACCCAGGGATTGGACCTGGGTCTCCCTCATTGTAGGCAGATGCTTTACCATCTGAGCCACCAGAGAAGTCTATATATTTTTATATATAGCAGTGTGTAAATGTCAATCCCAGTCTCCCAATTTATCACCTGCATGCAAACCATAAATTTATTTTCTACATCTGTGACTCTATATGTTAAGCTATTATTTTTGGTAATTTCCTGAGTTTATCACCTTGTTGGCTCTATAGTAGTATTCTCCTGCAAAGATAAAAATAAGGAATAATTTTGTCTTGAAACATTAAAATAACAGGAAAGTAGATAATATTGACCTTTCTCTCCTTTACTGAACAATCTCTAATGTTAAAGGGATTTCTCACTTGTATTGTCCAAAGTGTGTGATGTTTCTTATAATATTTTAATTTATATAATGTATAATAAAAATATATGAAATAAAAATATGTTATCCAAAGAAAGAAAAGCAATAGGCAGACCGGACTTGGACATAGAAAAATGGAGTGGTTCCAAATTGGGAAAGGAGTATGTGAATTCTGCATATTGTCATCCTGCTTATTTAACTTATATGCAGAGTACATCATAAGAAATGCTGGGCTGGATGAAGCACAAGCTGGAATCAAGATTACTGGCAGAAATATCAATAACCTCAGATATGCAGATGATACCACCCTCATGGCAGAAAGAGAAGAGGAACTAAAGAGCCCCTTGATGAAGGTGAAAGAGCATAGTGAAAGAGCTGGCTTAAATCTCAACATTCAAAAAACTAAGATCATGGCATCCGGCCCCATCACTTCATGGCAAATAGGTGGGGAAACAATGCAAACAATGACAAACTTTATTTTGAGGGGCACCAAAATCACTGCAAAGAGTCGGACACGACTGAGCGACTGAACTGAACTGAACTGAAAATCACTGCAGATAGTGACTACAGCCATGAAATGAAAAGAATTTTGCTCCTTGAAAGAAAAGCTATGAGAAACCTAGACATTTAAAAGTAGAGACATTACTTTGCCAACAAATGTCCGTCCAGTCAAAGCTATGGTTTTTCCAGTAGTCATGTATGGATGTGAGAGCTGGACCACAAAGAAGGCTGAACCCAAAGAACTGATGCTTTGAATCTGATTCTTTGAGAGTCAGCTCTTGAGACTGACTCTTGACTCTTGAGACTCTTGAAAGTGATCTATAATTTTGGAGAAGACTCTTGTGGAGTCCTTTGCACTGTAAGGAGATCAAACCAGTCAATCCTAAAGGAAATCCATCCTGTATATTCTTTAGGAGGATTGATGCTGAAGCTGAAGCTCTAATACACTGGCCATTTGATGTGAAGAACTGACTCATTAGAAAAGACCCTGATGCTGGGAAAGATTGAATGTGGGAGGAGAAGGGGACAACAGAGGGTGAGATGGTTGGGTGGCATCACTGACTCAATGGTTATGAGTTTTAGTAAGCTCCGAGAGATGGTAAACGACAGGGAGGCCTGGTATGCTGCAGTCCATGGGGTCGAAAATAGTCAGACACAACTGAACAACAATCCAACAAAAGAAATACTTATTAAAAGGAATTCTAGAATTAATGATAGCAACAAATTAAAAATTCTCTCTACAGAATGAATGCTGAGTTGAACCCTAATACCAGGAAAACAGTTGCAATGGTGGTTAGAGACCAGTTGGAGGAAATCTGTTTAAGCTTTTTACTTGCTATCCTGCTTCTGTTATCCTTCCTGGTAAGATAAGACCGTAACAATAGCCCAAACTACCGGCTGACATTTGTGGAAACCCATGCAGATTGACAGGAGCTCTCATAGTTCACTCTTCCACGTCAAATTCCTCCAAACATGAAGTCTTCAGCATTATCACTTAGAAAGAGTCTCTTCAAAGTCCTCCTTGTCTGTGACATTAAAATGAAACTCTGTCAAAGGGGTTCCCTTCCCTCTTGGATCTTGATTCCTCTAGTACAGTTTGCACTCATTTTTTTAAAATGTCATTTAATGGATTTTTTAAATAAGTGATCTTTTGTTTTCCAGTTATTCTCAGCAGGAATATTATCATGCTGAGTTAATTTTATAATACTAGAAGCAGAATCCTGCAAGCAAATACTAAGATACAGGATATATAATTTTAAAAATCTAGGTTCTATCAACAAAAGTAAAGTATCAAACTATAGACGAAAGTAAATAGTAACAAAAATACTAATTTTTTTTTTTGTCTGACTCTTTGCAACCCCATGGACTGCATGACACCAGGCTTCCCAGTCCTTTACCATTTCTCAGAGTTTACTCAACTTCATGTCCATTGAGTCAATGATGCCATCCAATCACCTTGTCCTCTGTTGTCCTCTTCTCCTAAACAGTAAAAAGAAAAAGAAAAAGAAAAAGAAAGGAAGGAAAAAAATAATTGAAGAAATAGTCAAAGTTTTGTTTTTTTTTTTTTTCCTAAAAAAGATGGACATTCTCTGCCTATTTATTTCCTATTGATATCTACTTGTGAACCTACCAGGACACCCTTGCCTCCAAATGATATAGACCAAGAATAGTTTGTTTCCTATTTCTGCTGTAACAGATTACCTTAGATTGGTGTCTTATATAATACAGATATATTCTCTACAATTCTGGAAAGAAGAAGACAAAATAAATTTCACTGGGCTAAAGTCACAGTGTCTTCAAAACTTTTTTTTCCAGAGGTTCCAGGTAAGAATTACTTCCTGGCCTTTTCCCCTTCTGGTGACTTCATTCCTTCTGGCCGCATCACTCCAATCAGGACTTCTATGGGCCCACCTGCCTTCTCCTTATAAGGATTCTTGGGATGACCCAGATAATCCATAACATTTGCTATATCTGTTTCCTTGGTATAACCTCATGTGTAAAGTGCTTTTTTTTTTTTTTTTTTTTAGCATATTTACTAAGCTTCAGGATTTGGATGTTGAGATCTCTTTTTGCGAGTACTAATTACTCAGCCTACCCTAGACAGCAAACACATAGATCTCTCTCTTTAATAAAACACTGCAAGGCAGGCTTGTGAAATCAATCACCATTCACACCAAAGTGAGCACAGAATCACCCTCAAGTGGAGTGATGGGAGATAAAGTGGGATCTGATTCTGAATTTGCTTTGTTGCTTAGTCGCTCAGTTGTGTCTGACTTTTTGCAACCTCATGGGCTGTAGCCCGCCAGGCTTCTCTGTCCATGGGATTTCCCAGGCAAGAATACTGGAGTGGGTTGCCATTTCCTTCTGCATGGGATCTTCCCAACCCAGGGATCAAGCGTGGGTCTATTGCATCTCTTGCATTGTTGGGTTGGTTCCTTACCTCTGAGCCACTTGAGCTTCCCTGATACTAACTTTAGGGACCAAAAATTGTCAGCAAACATGCCCATTGAGGAAGATAGATCCGATCCTTAGTGAAAACATGAGTAAGCATCTGAACATCATCATGGAAATGGGGAGCAATTTTCTGAGGTTCTAACTTGTTATAACTGCAACAATTTAGTAAAACCTCAAAAGGACTAAAGTGTACACCAGGATGGTTCAGTTCCTTGAGGATGAAAAAGAAATTTAACAAATAGATGCTCCCTCAAAATAACGGTTACTCCCAAGAAAAGATGGGTGCTTGTGTGTCAGTTGCTCAGTCATATCTGACTCTTTGCGACCCCATGGACTGTAGCCAGCCAGGCTCATCTGTCCATGGGATTTCCCAGACAAGAATACTGGAGTGGGTTGCCATTTTCTTCTTCAGGAGATCTTCTCAACTCAGGGATCAAATTGTGTCTCCTGCATTGCAGACAGATTCTTTACTGTCTGAGTCACCAGGGAAGCCCAAACAAAAGACAATCGATACAAATTTATTTATGCTGTCAATAACATTAGGTTAAGAAAAATAAAAGATAGTGATGGCAGAGATGGGTGGAGAAAATTAATGCAGAAAAGAATTAAGAACACAATAGAACATCTATGTATTGTGGAACGATTCAGCCATGGCTCAGAGAAAACAACCACAGTCCATTTCACCTGGACAAAACTAAATCTACTCCTATTATCCAAAAAAGGGAAAGTGAAAGTTGTTCAGTCATGTCTGACTCTTTGCCACTGCACACAGTCCACAGAATTCTCCAGGCCAGAATACTGGAGTGAGTATCCTTTCCCTTCTCCAGGGGAACTTCCCAACCCAGGGATCGAATGCAGGTCTCCCACAAGGCAGGCAGATTCTTTACCAGCTGAGCCACAAGAGAAGCCCAGAAAAACTCATCCTTTTAAGAGGGAATACAATTGAGGATTCACTAAAATAGCAAGCACAGCTATTACAAGAAATAGAAAGATGAGAATAAAGTGAATAATTTATAAAGACGGGCTTCCCTGGTGGCTCAGTCAGTAAAGAATCTGCCCGCAACACAGGAGACCCAAATTTAACCTCTGGGTCAGGAACATCACCTGGAGAAGGGAATGGCTACCCACTCTAGATTCTTGCTTGGGAAATTCCATAGACAGAGATGCATGGTGCACTAAAGTCCATGGTGTCCCAAAGAGTCAGACATGACTCAGCAACTAACACTTTCCCACTTTCCCAACGAATAAAGAACAATAAAATTACCAAAAAGTATTTGAAAAATTTAGCCTAATACTTCAATTGAAACCTTAAAATAGGTACCTTATTGATATAGCATAGAGGAACAACTCAGGGAGAGGGATAAATTAGGAGTTTGGGATTAACAAATACATACTATTATATATAAAATAGATTTTAAAAAAAACTACTGTATAGCACAGGGGACTATATTCAATATTTTATAATAACCTATAAGGGAAAATACTATGAAAAATATTGTATATACAATATATAATAAATATAATGTTTACAATTGAGTCATGGTACCTCAACCAACCTTAACTATAACAAATAAATTAATAAAGAACAGTGGGTACAAAAATTTCAATAATGTGACTAGAAATAAGTAGGATTTGAAACAGGACAGAATAAAATTTTGAAAATTTTGAAAAAAATAGAATGGAATCTCATCTTCACAAGGATAACAGGAATGAATAAACACCAATAAGGAAAAATAGGATGGGAAAAACAGAAAAGGAAAATAGTATGTAGGGAAATGTTGAATGTACTAGATTATAGATTGAAAAAAGTTTTTATACTTTTTAAATAGAGTTTTTGTAAAGTTAATACTTTAGATTTTAAGGATCACAGAGGCCTCTTAAATGCTCTTCTTTGCCTTCACAACTTTTAAAAAATATAAAAAATGAAATATTCTCACTTCTCAGGCCAGATTCAGGTCTAAATTTGGCTTTCAGATAAGTTTGCTGACCCCTTTACTAGATAGGCAAATAATGCCTTAAATATATAGTGTATAGATAGCTGGGCTCCTACAGACACACACACACACACACACATATAAAAGAAAAGAAGCAGACACTTTACTAAAAACTTTAATGCCTGCTATCTAGCTTTACTTCTGCTATCCCCCCCCTCCAAAAAAAAATATACTTGAACAAATATACTGAAAGATTGAAGATTGTATGCCTGGGACTTACACTGACTTATATTGACTTTAAAGATGAGAAGAAAATACACTTTATATATCAGTCAAAAATTCCAGCTCATATATAAGCAAAAATATCAGGATGCCATTAGTCTTCTCAACAGCAGAATTTTTACCCTACTCAACACTGTTAAGACCATCAGAAAACATGAGCCAAATTTAAACCAACTCTATTAATTTCAAGTTTGAAGTCTCAGGAAAACAATTATGGACATGAAGCTACTCAGAGAATACTTTTCATGAGACCACCACCATCATTATCATTATCCTCATTATTATCATAATCCTTATTACCACTACCACCATCATCATCAGGGCTATATTTCCATGCATAACTGTGAGGGTTTTTAAGAAGATCAAATGAGATAATCGCTGGCAATATTTTAAAAGTTGGAAGTGCTTTAAATGTGTAAAATATTGTGGTCATATAACTTAGTGTCCTTTTCCTGAGGCTTTCTTTCCCTTGTTTTGTTCAATGTTATCTCTTGCTCAGTCAGTTCAGAGCAATTTCCAGAGTATGTGAATGCAAGCCAACCTGTGTCTTGTCCAGCATGTCTGCACTATCACCAGTATTACTTTGATTCTTTTTTTTTAAGTTGAAGCATAGGTGATTTTAAATGACGTGATAATTTCAGATATACAGCGCAATGATTCAGGTATAGCTATATATTTGTATTATTTTTCATTATAGTTTATTACAAGACATTGAATATAATCCCCTATTTGATACAATAGATCCTCATTGTTTATTTTATATATAGTAGTATATTTCTCTTAACCCCAAACTCCTCATTTACCCTCCCCCCACTTTTTCCCTCTGGTAATCATGCATTTGTTTTCTACATCCGTGAGTCTATTTCTGTTTTGTAAATAAATTCATTTGTGTCATATTTTAGATTCCAAATATAAGTGGTATCTGTCATTCTCTTTCTGACCTACTTTACTTAGTAAGATAATCTCTAGGTCCATCCATGTTGCTGTAGATGACATTAATTCATTTTTATGACTGAGTAATATGTTGATGCTGGTTGTAAAATGCTAACACTTGCATTGTTGAAACCTTTATACTGTCATTTAGGCTTGAATATGGATCGCTGCGAATGATAAAATGGTAAGGTAAGCCAATCCTCATAATCATATACAAGTTCTTATTTGTCACAAATACTGAGGCAATAGAATGAAATACATTTTAATTCTGTCTGTTCCTGCACAATTCTAGCCTTGTCTTGGAGAAGCAGTTTTGCCACATGAACATGATTCGTCTTAGCTTGTTCCTTCCCATTCTCCCTTTCTTGTAACACGAGGGAGGAGTAGGGAATGAAGGGCACTAATGAGACAGCCGCAATAAATTATGCCCTTCAGAATTTCTAGTTGCCTTTGGCCTCATCCAGCTTTTGTTCCTGGCCCTTGGACTTTTTCTGCTTGCAGACATTTCTTCTGTCTTCATTATTAGTACATTCATCAGTGCTGTTCTCCAGTCACGGTTCCTTAGGAACATTCACAATCATCACCTTCCTGGTTGATGTGCTCTAGAGGTACATACAAACCACATTAGTCATAACTGTTGTGATAGAGCAGCATAACTTGGGTAGGTGTTGAGAATCTAGATCTGAGTTGTCCAATAAATCAGCCAATAGGTACAAATGGCTATTTAAAATTTAAAATGAAATAACATTAAAATTCAGTTCGTCCATCATACATGGGGCTCCCAGGTGGCACAGGTTGTAAAGAATCCACCTACCAAGCAGGAGACACAGGCTCAATCCCTGGGTAAGGAAGAACCCCTGGAGAGGGAAATGGCAACCCACTCGAGTATTCTTGCCTGGAAAATTTCATGGACTGAGGAGCCTGGCGGGCTATACAGTCCATGGGGTCACAAAAAGAGTCAGATACAACTTAGCAACTGAGCATAAATGCCATCATGCTAATCACATTTCAAGTATTCAAAAGCCACTGGCGATGAGTGTCTACATTTTGGGTTTTAGAAAGCACACATATGGAACATTTCCATCACAGTAGAAATGTCTGTTGGACAGTGCTACCCTAGATTCACAATAGTCTTTGAAATAGCATCATATGATTAAAAAATTCAGAAAATGTATTTGATATATTTCACATATTTTATTGCAGACTAGGAAGGTATATTTTAAAATATGTTGCAATTATTTTAAGCACATTGTTTCCCCGGATTAAATAAATTAGATAATGTTTTGTCCTTCCTGTTTGGACTAAAGAAAAACAAACAAACAAACTGGTATTTCATGGAATGCACTTTGAAGAAATATGATAGAGGACTAAAAAAATAATTTATTTTACCAAAATCTATTACAATCTAGTGGATGATGCACTTACTGCATATAGAGCATTTTAGCTTATAAACATAAATTTAGTAACTTTTAAAATCCACATTTACCAACAGATGCTCTTTAGCACCTACAAAGACTAATGGAAGCTCTATGCTTAGCTAATTAAAAAATGCAAGGCCTCTTTTTGTTTGTTTTTCGTGGGGGGAATTATGTAAAACTTCACAAATTCTAATTTTTATGTAACAGTAAAGGCTTGTTGCTTATAAAAGTTACTAAAGTTAGCTGATAGTAACTCAGAAGTTCTGTTCTAGAACTCTAAAAAGTGGTCCATAACAAAGGAATTATTCAATATTTTAAAAGTCACATATCTGCTAATGTATATCTCATTAGCAAATGTGTTGAATTACCACAACTTGAATAAATAGAAATTTGTTTTTAATGCAATGTCATTATTATATGGAGTTGTTTTGTTCCTCTTAACATTAATATTTAGTTAACTCATTGATAAGGTTGCTCTTAGTGATTACAATGGCTATTTATTTGGTTGTGAAAAATTAGATGGTTTTGACATGACTGATTAAAAGCTGATCTGCCTCAGTTCTTCAATATAATCAGATTCTTGGACCATCTTAACTTGGTCACCATTAAAAAAAAGGGTTTTCAAACACCCATATAAAGTTATGTCACTAGAATGACAGAACCAGGATGCAGGCACAATTATTCTGAAATATAATCTATTGTTTGTTTTATAAAATATCTCTTAATAATAGATTTAAGCATGAAATTAACATTATGGTATGTGAATTTTCTTTAAAAAGAAACGAAGATACAACATTTGCAAAAACAAGGGTAAATACAGAACCAAAGGGAGCAAAGAGGAGTTTTTATCCTGAAACAGAAACAAAAGCATCAACTCCTCCTTGACAGGGTTAGCATCTCAAGAGACACAGTAGGACTGTGTATGCATTCTGAATATATAAAAGACAATCTTTTTGTGGGTTAAAAAAGCCTGTCAAAAATCAGAAGATAGTGAATCACAATTAAACTTTGCTCTTTCAGCTGATATGAGTTGTTGGGAATAGCTAACAACCTGAAAATAGAAGACATAAGAAATATACAGAATATGTTAAACTTTTTCACAGGATTCAAGTTGTCTGTGGTAAGAACTTTGCCTTTGCCATAGACCTTCACCTATATAAATGAAGATGGTTTACAATTAAGCTAAATCACATGTATGAAATGGAATGCAATCCAGTATAAGACTATGTAAAAGACACACATATATGAAAGAAAAGTCCTGAGTGAAAGGACTTTGTAAAAGACTTCGCTGTTGAGCCAGTAGTTAAGATTCTGCCTGCCAGTGCAGGAGAAGTGGGTTCGATCCCTGGTCTGGGAAGATCCCATATGCCCTTGAGCAAATTAAGTCCACATCCCTAAAGCTTCAGCAAGAGAAGCCACCGCAATAAGCCTGCACACAGCAGAGAAAGAGTAACCCCCTTCCCGCTTGCCACAACTAGAGAAAAGCTGCAGGCAGCAATGAAGACCCAGCACAAACAACAACAAACATTATACAAGGCATTTCTCAACTTACAGCAAGAGGACAATATACTGCCTGGGAAATTCTCAAACAGTTCATGAAGAGATATTGTTGTCTCCTTTCATTTATCTTGTGTGTGTGTGTATTAGTCGCTCAGTCATATCCGACTCTTTGTGACCCCATGGACTGTAGCCTGCCAGGCTCCTCTACCCATGGAATTCTCCAGGCAAGAATACTGGAGTGGGTTTCCATGCCCTTCTCCAGGGGATCTTCCTGACCCAGGGATCCAACCTGGGTCTCCTGCATTGCAAGCATATTCTTTAATATTTGAGCTATCTGGGAAGCCCCTCATTTTATCTTATTTATTACTTACTTTTGTTTCATTTAAAGTATTACTTCTCTTTAAATCAAAGGGATACTTATCCATTGCAAAGATTAGGAAAAATTAGAAATGAGTAAAGAAAAAATAGTGTCTGTCAATGAGTTGCCAAATTCAGAGTGTTTTGTTGTTCAGTCGCCAAGTTATATCCGACTATTTGTAACCCCATGGATTGCAGCACGCCAGGCTCCCTTGTCCTCCACCCTCTTCCAGAGTTTGCTCAAACTCATATTCATCAAGTCAGTGATGCTATCCAACCATGCATGCGCTATGACTCTCTTCTCCTCCTGTCTTCATCTTCCCCAGCATCAGTGTCTTTTCCAACGAGTCAGTTCTTCGCGTCAGGTGGCCCAGAGTATTAGAACTTCAACTTCAGCATTTCAGTCCTTCCAATGAATATTCAGAGCTGATTTCCATCAGGATTGACTAGTTTGATCTCCTTGCAGTTCAAGCTTTTTAGGGGGTTGTTTAGTCACTCAGTTGTGTCTGACACTTTTTGCGACCCCATGGACTGCAGCACACCAGGCTTCCCTCTCCTTCACTATCTCCCAGAGTTTGCTCATACTCATGTCCATCAAGTTGATACCATCCTACCATCTCAAAATTTGGCTTGTTAAATTGCCAAAGTTGGAAAGAATATTTCAAGTTTTCATTAATTCTCTAATTTAACTAATCATGAATTTATTAATTTATTCATTCATTGCATGTGTCTATATATGTATCTATGTTTGAAAGTATGTATATATGTATATGTATATTTATTTGCTTGTAATTTCTTACTGAATATTTTTGGCTGTCTTGGTATTCAAAGCAGCAAGTTGAATTATTTTAATTGAACATTGAATTAAATCCTGTCAGACAGTTATCTTTATTTACTTGTTAAAAGTAAATAAATATGTAGGGGAGGGTGGGAGAGAGAAACTGGAAGTTTGAGACTAACATATTCACACTTGTATATATAAAATAGAGCTACTCTATAGTACAGGGAGCTATAATATATTCAATATTTTATAATAATCTATAAAAGAAAAATCTGAAAAAGAACATATATATGCATATTCAGTTATACATATAACTGGAGCATTTTGCTATACATCTGAAACTAACATAACACTGCAAATTATATTTCAATTTAAAATAAAAAAAAGTTAAGTAATATCAGCTGTCTATCTTACATTAAAATTTTTCTTGAATCCTGTCCAATTTTATCTCAAGACTAAGTCCTACCTTACATTATTAAAGATACTAAATATTAACTATTTTTATGTTGTTTTTAATAATTTGCATCTCTTTTTCAATCACATACTTTTTGGATATGTCCTTCCAAAGAATATTCAGGATTGATTTATTTTAGAATTGACTGGTTTGATCTGCTTGCAGTCCATGGGACTCTCAAAAGTCTTCTCCAACACCACAGTTCAAAAGCATCAATTCTTCTTCAGTGCTCAACTTCCCTTACAGTCCAACTTTCACATCCATACATGACTCCTGGAAAAACCATAGCTTTGACAAGACAAAATTTTGTTAGCAAAGTAACATCTCTGCTTTTTAGTATGCAGTCTAGGTTTGTTATAGCTTCTCTTCCAAGGAGCAAACATCTTTTAATTTCATGGTTTCAGTCACCATCTGCAGTGAGTTTTGGAGCCTGAAGAAATACAGCTTCTTACTGTTTCCACCGTTTCCCCATCTATTTGCCATGAAGTGATGGGGCCAGATGCCATGATCTTAGTTTTCTGAATGTGGAGTTTTAAGTCATTTTTTTCACTTTCTTCTTTCACTTTCATCAAGAGGCTCTTTAGTTCTTTCCTTTCTGCCATAAGGGTGAGAGATGGCAACCCACTCCAGTGTTCTTGCCTGGAGAATCCCAGGGACGGGGAGCCTGATGGGCTGCCGTCTATGGGGTCTCACAGAGTTGGACACAACTGAAGCGACTTAGCAGCAGTAGCAGCATAAGGGTGGTGTCATTTGCATATCTGAGGTTATCAATATTTCTCCTGGAAATCTAGATTTCAGCTTGTGCTTCATCCAGCCTGGCATTTTGCATGATGTACTGTGCATATAAGTTAAATAAGCAGGGTGACAAAATACAGCCTTGACATATTCCTTTCTGTATTTCAAACCAGGCTGTTGTTCCATGTCCAGTTCTAACTGTTGTTTCTTGACCTGCATACAGATTTCTCATGAGGCAGGTAAGGTGTTCTGGTATTCCCATCTCTTGAATAATTTTCCAGTTTATTCTGATCCACATAAGCAAAGGCTTTGGCATAGTCAATACAGCAGAAGTAGATGTGGAACTCTCATGCTTTCTCAATGATCCAACGGATGTTGGCAATTTGATCTCTGAAATCTCTGACTTTTCTGAATCCAGCTTGAACATCTATCTGGAAGTTCAGGGTTCATGTACTGTTGAAGCCTGGCTTGGAGAATTTTGAGCATTACTTTGCTGCCGTGTGAGATGAGTACCATTGTGTGGTAGTTGAACATGATTTGGCATTGCCTTTCTTTGGGATTGAAATGAAAGCTGACCTTTTCCAGACCTGTGGCCACAACTGAGTTTTCCAAATTTACTGTCATCTTTAGAGTAGGGCTTTCAGAGCATCATCTTTTAGGATTTGAAATAGCTCAACTAGAATTCCATCACCTCCACCAGCTTTGTTCATGGTGATGAAGCTTAAATAATAATTCATATTTTGAAGCTTAAATTATAATTTTTGTGTTTTTGACATGTCTGTTTATTACTGATTTTAAAAAATATTGCTTGGATAAATTTTGTGTTTTTGTTCCATAAAAAACAGTGTGCCTTGAGCAATTGTAACTGATTATGCTTTTTGCTTTCTTTACTCTCAATAATGTTACAGATCTGCACAAATTGATTGCAGCAGGTGGCATTAGAGCTGACTCCCATGGACTCTTCTTCCTGAGTGTTGTGATAGTACTGTCCCTCATGAGGTTTACCTGGCAAAAAATAGTCTTTCCTGACTCCATCTAATAGCCAGGAAGGAATAGGGGACTGCAGGCCAATAAACCAGAGGAAGTGAATCCTATCAACAACTGCCTGAGCAATTTTGAAAGCCAATTCATCTTTAATTGAGCCCTAAGATGACTCCAGTCCCAGACGATACATTTTGCACCTTTGTCAACTCCCTTAGCCAGAAGTCCCAACTAAGCTGGCCTTGGATTCCTAACCCACAAAAATTGTGAGATAATAAATGCTCGTTGCTTTGTGCTCTGTCACTTAGCTGTGTCCAACTCTTTGTGACCACGTGGATTGTAGCCTGCCAGGAAGTTTCTGTCCATGGAATATTCTAGGCCAGAATACTGGATGGAGTTGCCATTGATTAAAATATGAAGATTTGCCTAATTCAAGTGAAAGCTTTACATAATAGGAATTATTGCTGTTGTTCAGTCACTAAGTCATGTCTGACTCTTTGCGACCCCATAAACTGCAACATGCCAGGCTTCCCCGTCTTTCACTATTTCCCTGAGTTTGTTCCAACTCATGTCCATTGAGTCAGTGATGTCCTCCAACCATCTCATCCTCACCTCCTTCTCCTCGTTTTTCCCCAGCATCAGGGCCATTTCCAATGAGTTGGCTCTTGGCACCAGGTGGCCAAAATATAGGAGCTTCAACTTCAGCATCAGTTTTTCTGGTGCTTTATTCCAGAATATTCCTTCTGGAATATTCAGGGCTGAATTTCTTTAGGATAACTTGTTTGATCTTCTTGCTCTCCACAGTACTCTTGAGAGTCTTCTCTAGAATCACAGTTTGAAGGCATCATTTCTTTGGTTCTCAGCCTCCTTTATGGTCCAACTTTCACATCCATACATAACTACTGGAAAAACCACAGCCTTGACTATATAGACCTTTGTCAGAAAAGTGTTGTTTCTGCTTTTTAATACTTTGTGTAGGCATTTCATAGATTTTCTTCCAAAAAGAAATTTTGGGGCTGCAGTCACCATACACATTGACTTTGGGGCCCAAGAATATTAAATCTGACACTGTTTCCACTTTTCCCCATATATTTGCCATGAAGTGATAGAACCAGATGCCATGATCTTAGTTTTTTTAAGCTAAATTTTAAGCCATATTTTTCACGCTCCCTTTTCACCTTTATCAAGGGGATCTTTGGCTCCTCTTCATTTTCTGCCATTACAGTGGTATCATCTGCATAACTGAGGTTGTTCATATTTCTCCTGGCAATCTTTATTCCAGCTTGTGCTTCATCCAGCCCAACATTTCATATGATGTACTCTGCATACAAGTTAAATAAGTAGAGTGACAGTATACAGCCTTTAGGTAATCCTTTCCAAATTTTGAGCCAGCCCATTGTTTCATGTCCAGTTCTAACTGTTGCTTCTTGACCTGCATACAAGTTTCTCAGCCAGCAGGTAATGTGGTCTCATATTCTTATCTATTTTTGTATGGCAAAACCAATACAGTATTGTAAAGTAAAATAAAGTAAACATAAAAATTAAAAAAAAAAAAGAATATTCCACAGTTTGTTAAGATACACACAATCAAAGGCTTTAGGGAGATATTTAGTATCAATTTTTGAAGGTGATTGAAATATGAAGATATGCCTAATTCAAGTGGTTTTTATCTAAGAGACAAGATAAAGTAATTGAATGTAAAGAATGCAGAAGTGTTGAATAGGAGTTGTGAGAGATTAAACTCTTATTCTATGGCCTCCATAAGATATAAGGAAAGATAATTAACATCAAAAACAACTAATTGAGGGGTTTCTGGTGTTCAAGTGGCTAAGACCCCACTCTCCTTATTTGGGGAACCTGAGTTCAAATCTTGGTTATGGAACTAGATTCCACATGCCACAACTGAGACCCAGTACATCAAACTAAATAAACAGTTTTTAAAAAGAAATAATTGAGAATGAATAAGGACAGAATGGAAGATAATATTTTCCTGAGGGTACATAAATATGGGAATTAATGAGAACTGAAACAACCTTTATATAGAAATCACAATGTATAATTAGCCCAGAGGTAGAGCTATTCATCCAGTCCTATCACTTCATGGCAAATAGATGGGGAAACAATGGAAACATTGACAGACTTTATTTTCTTGGGCTCCAAAATCACTGCAGATGGGAACTGAAGCCATGAAATTAAAAGACGCTTGCTCCTTGGAAAAAAAGCTATGACCAACCTAGGCAGCATATTAAAAAGCAGAGAATGTTGACCAAGGTCTATATAGTCAAAGCTAAGGTTTTTCCAGTAGTTATGTATGGATGTGAGAGTTGGACCATAAAGAAGGCTGAGCACCAAAGAATTAATACTTTTTAACTGTGGTGTTGGAGAAGACTCTGCTGAAGCTGAAGCTACAATAATTTGGCCACCTGATGTGAAGAGCTGACTCATTAAAAAAGACCCTGATGCTGGGAAAGATTGAAGGAGATAATAGAAGATGAGACTGTTGTATGGCATCTCTGAACTATGGAGCTGCGTTTGAGTAAACTCCAGGAGATAGTGAAAGAGAGGGAAGCCTAGACAGAGACATTACTTTGCCGACTAAGGTCCGTCTAGTCAAGGCCATGGTTTTTCCTGTGGTCATGTATGGATGTGAGAGTTGGACTGTGAAGAAGGCTGAGCACCAAAGAATTGATGCTTCTGAACTGTGGTGTTGGAGAAGACTCTTGAGAGTCCCTTGGACTGCAAGGAGATCCAACCAGTCCATTCTGAAGGAGATCAGCTGTGGGATTTCTTTGGCAGGAATGATGCTGAAGCTGAAACTCCAGTACTTTTGCCACCTCATGAGAAGAGTTGACTGCTTGGAAAAGACTCATGCTGGGAGGGATTGGGGGCAGGAGGAGAAGGGGATGACCGAGGATGAGATGGCTGGATGGCATCATGGACTCGATGGACATGAGTCTGAGTGAACTCCAGGAGATGGTGATGGACAGGGAGGCCTGGCGTGCTGCAATTCATGGGGTCACAAATAGTTGGACATGACTAAGTGACTGAACTGAACTTAACTGAAACAAACCTTTCACTGTTCTTGGGCTGACCTGATGGCTATAGATTGTGGGAAGGCCAAATGACAGTGTCATACAGCACTCATACACTGTTCACCACAGACCTTCTTCACCTGCAGAAGGTAGAGAGAAGACCTTTGAGAGATGCTCCAGGTGAAAAGCATCTTTCTGGTTGCAGGACAACAGCATGGGCTGATTGAAGCAAGGAAGGGGAAGCCAGTGAGAGACATGCCCAGAAGCTTCTGGGGTCTTCCCAACATGCAGCACTGCAGTCTCCAGAGGGCAGATGGAAGAATATCATGGTGCAAACATCCCTCCTGGTGATAAGGGTTAAGACCTTCACTGGATCCATCAACAACCACCCTCTGTGGCACAGGTCCCCAACCTTGGGGCCACAGACCAGTACCTCCTCTCATATCAGAGGCAACATTAGATTAAAGTGCACAATAAATGTCATGTGCTTGAATCATCTCAAAGCATTCCTCCCCCAAACTCTCTCTGGGAAATGTATCTTCCAAGAAATTCATCCCTGGTGCCTAAAAGTTGGAGACTGCTGCCTATGGTTTATCTTCCAAAGAGTAGAGCGGGATACCAAGATTTTATCTTTAGTCAAAACAGTAATCTTATTTTCAGACACTGATTTTCCCCCTACATTATATCCTTGATTTCTACATGCATAGAATTTATTGCTGTGAAATAAAAGAATACTGCATGTGTGAAATGTTATTTTCTTTAGTAGCTTGATAATTGTGGCTTCCACGGTATAATAATGACCACTGTAAGCATTCATGTATACTACTTACTATAAAAGAATGCATTTCTAGTTTTGTATGCAATTTAATGCACAGTCCGAGGCTGTTAATTGCATAATTTGGGTCTTCTATATTTTTGTTTTGTCTAGCTCATGTCAACTTTTGAAAGTGTCTAAGTGCAATTGTTGCTGAATTGGTTTGCTTTTTGGTACTGTTCACTGAAATAAAAGTTGCACAAGCAAAGAGAATTTTACCTTTTATTGATCAATGTCTTCAAAGCACCTGGAAGAGAGCCTGAAGCAAGGTAAGCCTTCAAGAAATGTTGGCTGATTAACGTGATTTTCCATTAAGTATTTTGACTTATGCATTTCAAAAAAGTTTATTTTCATGATTGTCACAGACTTTGAGTTTTTCTTTTAATCAACACAACACTTTTCAATATATATTATTAATTCAATGCTTAGAATAATATTTTGAGTGGTCTTGAAATTGTGATTCCTTCTGGCTGTTTATTCAAAGTAATGATTAAGGGATGGGACATGAGAATAGCCTGTCTTGAGTGCATCGTTCATAGAGATTTAACAATAGTGTTCTAGTTAAAATTCAGCCTTTCCATTATCATGATAAACCCGCTTATAAATGATGTCAATGATGAGGCATACCTGTTGCCAGGGCACATGGTTCACGTGCCCCAGGCCTTGAAGCCTATCTTCCCATACCTGTTTATTTCCAAAATGTCTTTATTTACTTTGCTTTCTTTCAAGGGAGAAGGATTGGATTTTTTGATGAATTAAGTACCTTTTGATTTATAAACATCTACATAGTTCATAATAATACTTGGATGAATTGGCAAAAATTTGAGGAAAAAAAAAAATTATGTAAGTAAAACAGAAAACAAGTTACAGACTATTAACTGCAACCCAGAAACGGTACTGTGTCATCACAGACAATAATCTCCAGCCAGGAGAAAGCACTGACTTGATTTTCCACTGAGAACTAATGTTTATCATGATTGACATTGACATGAGTGGAGTCTTAATTGTGTATGTTTTTGAGTTGGTTTCTTCCCTGTAATGTTTGTGAAACTCATTCTTGATGCACATGGCTATAATTCATTAATTTGTTGGAGTTGCCTAGTCACTTAGCAGTGTCTGACTTTTTGTGACCACATGGACTATAGCCTGCGAGGTTCCTCAGTCCATGGGATTCTCCAGGCAAGAATACTGGAGTGGGTTGCCATTTCCTTCTCCAACGTGTTGGAGTATATGATGATAATATATTTATATATTTACATTTAACTATCTACTGCAGAGAGAGGTGCTTGTTTTTTTTCAGTTTGCATTTTTATGAATATTACTGCTATGAATATTTTCATACATTTTTGGTATAAATATGTGCACAATATTCTTTGGGAGCATATGCTTGCTAAGCCCTAATTCAGTTTTGGTAAATACTTTCAGATACCTTTCCAAACTGATTGTCTCAATTTATACTTCTACTAGCTATAAAGTTTGATTAACTTTGTTTTATATGATTGTTGTTATTATTAATAGCAATCTTTTAATATTTGCTGTGCTAGTGGCAATTTATTAGCAGTAGAATTGCATTAGGATAATTTTATGAATTATTAGTTTTAATTCATATTTTCCTACTGGTTCATGATGTGCACGACACTTCAAGAAATATTAGTTACACCTGGAGATGGTCATGTCTCTTCTGTTATTCTTGAGAGTGAGTTCTGGGTGAATCTTGTTAGGGCTTTAATTGGCTAGAGGTTTATTGTCATGGCTACCTTTAAAAACAATGGCTTCAAATTCCTGTAAATTTAACAAATGTTGAGGGTAAGTACTGATGTACAGCAGATTTTATTCATTTCCTCAGCTACCATAACCCATGGGTGGTTCTGTGCTCCTGAGCCTTCATAGGGTCTCTCTTTAGGACTTGATTGGTCCACTTTCCCTGATTAGATAACCATTCATGTTACTCTGTGCTTACTAACCTGCTGATGAGGGTAGGGAATTCGTAAAGCTATCTTCATGTCTAAACCTATGATGCTGAGTCATAAGAAAGGAGCTTTCTCAGATATTCTGCCCTCCTCAGTGTTAAGAAACCTTTTCTGCAACAGGTCTTCAGGTGTTCTTGGGAGCAAAATGATTTGTTGCCATTTCATCAGTGTTCTGAAACTTTTCTTCATTCGCCATGGATATAGAAAGTGGGTTTATGAGTTGAAAACATCGCTTCTGTCTCTTCACAGAAGCTTTGTTCAACTTTATTCTCCTGAAACTGGGCTGAGGAAGGACCTTATATTTGTAATACAATACAATAGCATTACAAATAGCATTATAATACAATATTGTATTAAAATAGCAATACAATAGCATTGCAAATAGCATTTGTAATAACAACACAAACCATTATTCAATTAGTAGTTTGTTTAGCTCAGAAATATCTATGAGTATAAGCCTCTATAAATTTTGAGGAGGAAAAAATGTGAAAATGAAATGGTGAAAGCATTTGCTTTCAATCATTGCCTCCTTATCAAAAGTAGTAATAGGAGGTATCCTCTCACTGTGACATGACAGTAGAGCTTCATTTTCTCCTACTTTTCCTTATAAGCTTAATAAAATTTATTATACTCTCGGCTTGACAAACATCATTGCTGTAAAGGTTAAATATAGTAGAATAAACCTCATTAGATTTCAGTGTGGATAATCCATCACTTTAAAACCTATCCTCCTCAGATTATAAAGATACAGGCCTTTATGTTTAATACCCTGATGTGTGAAGTGATGAAGCAAAACAATTCCTTGGGATTTCAGAAGATGTATTTTTATCTGTCAGCATCTATTAGCCTTTTATTCTGACTTGTATATGTTTTTGTTTGTTTGCTTTATTCTTTTTTCACTTTTTTTAATGTGTCTGTGACACTTCCTGATAGCCTAGAGCTGTGGTTCATCACCTTTTTATTGTCCCGTGTATTCTGTTGTGATTATACCACAATTTATTCATTTATTCAAATGTTGATGAACATTTGGGTAGTATCCAATTTTGGCAGTTGTAAATGTTGATGCTATGAATATTCTTATGCATGCTTTCTGGATTATATGTGCACTCGTTTCTCTAGGGTCTACAGCTGGAAGTAGAATTGCTAAATTGTAGAATATGCATATGGTAAACTTTAGAGAAATTGTCAATGTGTTCTTAAGTATTTTTGTCTGATTTTCATGACCTTCAACAGTGTACAAAAATTCTCATAGATCCCCATCCTTACCAACACTGATAGTGTCAGAATTTCATGTTAGCCAACCAATCATAGTGCAGAAGAGTCATATTGTAGCTTTTATTTGATTTTGTCTAGTTACTAGAGATTGTATCTTTATGCATTTATTAGCCATTTGGAATTCATCTTTTGTAAAGTTTGTGTATATCCACTTTTTTTTTTTTTAATCTTATGGAGTATGTAAAGTTCTTTATATGTCTGTGTAGCCATCATTCTTCAGCTTAATTTTTTTATAGCTTTTAAGAGTTTCTAATTTCAATGTATATACCATATGCTAATATCTCCCTTGGGTTATTTCTTCCAATGTTTTGTCTTGGAAATCATCCTCTTTTTCAAGGTCATAAGGATAATCTCTTATATTAGTTTTCAAAGGTTTTACATGGTTGATTTTCACATTCAGGACTTCAGTCTACCTGGCATTGATTCTCTATAAGGGTGTGATATAGAGGTCCAAATTCACATCTTTTTCTTTATATAAATAACCAGGTTTTCTAGCACCAATGATTAAAAATCCTGTCCTGCCCTCACTGTCTGCTAGGCTGCAATGTCCATATCAATCTTCTGTGTATGTGTAGGTCTAATCTCAGGTTTGCCCCTCTGTTTCATTTGCCACATTGTCAATACCTGCAGTAATACCATACATTTTTTGTTCTTCAGTAGCATTTTGACTATGGTTGGATCATTACATTTCCATATAAATGTAAAGTCAGGAAGTAAACAATATGCATTACTTCTGTTTTAAAATAAAATATATATCCAGCCATACTATTTATAATGCTAGTCCTAACAATGATTAAATAATTATTATTAATTTACTTCTGGATACTCTTATGTATGCAAACATATAATCAGTGATTATTTTTGTTTCTTCTTTTCTATTTCTGATGTTTTCTCACTGAGATTTTTTGATTTATCTATTACAACACTTGATTTCCTTAGCCAAAAAAAAACAACGTAATAGATGCTTACTGGATCAATTTCCATTTTAGGGTTCATAAAGGATATTTGACTGAATATTTGGCTGTCACCCATGAACTACATAATACAGGATAAGAGATAATATAGCTGCCATCCTGGCATTGTTCATGCTGTTGTACAGATGCTGTTGTGCAGATGTTATTGCTGAGCCAGCAAATCCAAGAGGAAGACTGATGTTTCTCTGTTGGATCAGGATTCTAGCTGGAGTCTGCAGAAATCTCCAGTCAGAGAAGCACACCACAGAACTCTCATTTATGGAACATAAGCTAATTCTTATGCTTGTCCCTTTTGCCTTTGCCATGTTACCAACACCTGCAATAACATCACACTTTTTTCTATTCTTCTTAAGCACATCCTTCTTATGAGAAATACTATCAGACTCATATACTAGTGATAAGAACCCCTTTAACATGTAAAAGTGTATGAATGAGGAAACCTAACTCTGTGTCCTAAAAGTGAAAGTGAAAGTCGCTCAGTCATGTCTGACTCTTTGTGACCCCATGGACTGTCCATGGAATTCTCCAGGCTAAATACAGGAGTAGGTAGCCTTTCCCTTCTCCAGGGGATCTTCCCAACCCAGGGATTGAACCCAGGTCTCCTGCATTGCAGGCAGATTCTTTACCAGCTGAGCCACAAAAGAAGCCCAAGAATACTGGAGTGGGTAGCCTATCCCTTCTCTACGGATCTTCCTGACCCAGGAATCAAACCAGATCTCCTGCATTGCAGGCAGATTCTTTATCAACTGAGCTATGAGGGAAGCCCTCTGTGTCCTAAAGCCAGTAATATTTTGTACACATCTGTGGAACCATAGAGAGATCATAATGGGCAATCAACTCAGGAAATCACATATAAGCCCGAGTTACAGTTGGTTTTGGCTCATTGCCTGGATGCTGTTATAAATGAAAAGCTATTCCATTTCACCTGCACACTGAAGCATGGATCTGAAGGCTAGTGGAGATCAAGCTCTCAACTGGACAAAGTTTGTCCAGTATATCCTGAAGTATACTTTTTTTTTTTTCTTTTTCTAAAGACGGGAATGCCAGAGGTAAAAATTATGCAATGATTTATGGACGATGACTGACCATATGGTGAGAAGGTAAGGGCAATTAAAAATAACAGTTGGTGGGTTCCTCATAAAAGGATCTTGAGATTATTATGTAAAGAACTTTTAGAGTCAGGATCAAGTGAGATAACACATTTGTTTCTTGTGTGAATACTCACAAAAGAGTAATTTACTGCAGAAGAAATGTTCGATAATCAAGAGGGACAAATATACCAGTCCTGTTAAACATCAGCTTATTTCAATGATGACTATAAAATCAGATCAGTAATCTGCAAGGCAGCTGAGGTGATCATTCCTGGATCAAACAGCATGTATTTCCCCCCACTACATCTAAATAGATCACTGTCATTAATGGGAAACAGTCTCACAGGTTCATACATCACTGTTATTACCCGATGTTACACCATTTCTCTGGAGGATGGGGAACTCACCCAGTGAAAGTTTCATTATGTCTGATTCCCCTCTTTTATAAATAAACAACTCTTTCTTCTCCGTTGAATAAATGCTATGTTAGACATAGAAATCTTCTTTGATCCCAATGCTTATATAAGCACTAACATTTGTGGGTTTACTGAATGTCTAATTCACTATTATGTATTTTGTACAATAAACAATTTGAATAAAATTTTTGAATAAACTATTGACTTTATAATAGCAACCGAGTAAAATTGATATCCATGAAGTGACTCATGTCTAGGGAATTTGACTTATCATAGTTTTCTCAGAAAAACTTTTCATGTGAAAGTTGAAATGGCCTTTTGAAGATTTAGTAAAGGCATCACTATAAGCTGTAAGTATGCTGTCCCACAAAATGTGACTTAGCTAATAAGCAAATCTGTTGGGCATGAATAACCCTTCCCTTGGCAATATTTGATACCATTTTGCCCCAGCTGTAACATATTGTTCTGGTTTTCAAGGATTTGTAAGTGGTCTTTCCTTATAATCAGCTAACAAATGTTTTGTTTTCCATCAGCAGAAATTTGTGCTCTTATGGTTTAAAGGTAAAATTCACCCAGAAAACAAAAACACCATTTATATATAGTCACTGTGCCACTTTGGATTTCATCACCTTTGAATCAACAAAATCAGATATTTATCATCCTGGGTGATATGATTAATCCTGATTGTCAAAAAGAGGGAGATAAAGAAGAGACTGTTTTGAAAACATGGGCTCCTCCATTCATTATTCAACTCCTTCATAACCTGTGATAATAGTAAAAGTATAAACACTAATGGCTCAAAGTACTGAGTAATAATATGTTAAGTGCTGAGATGTTGTTGAAAGGAAAACACAACATGAAATATTTGGGAGATAAAAACATTATAATTACTGACCATAGCCCTGTAAACTGATAAGCAGGCTTTAGTAACTAAATATATTCTCCTTTCTTCAAATACACATTTATTAGATCTCTCCTTACATTTCCTTATGACATTCCCTAACGTAGATCTGCAGTTACTTTTCCTTAATGACTATGGATATTTTCTTCTTTCCTTTAATGTGGATATATGCTTTGCTCTTCTTTTTCCTAAACACTTATAAATAGTACATTTTGATAATTAGCTTCTTTGATAATAGAAATTGGATTTCTATTTACAGAAAAGCAGGGCAGAATAGTGACTAAGTAAGCAGAGAGTGGATGTCACTTTGAGATAGATACCCTGACCGATGGTATACTGGTTACCCTCTTTAGCTTTGTCTTCTGGTACAAATGGACATTTATTATGCACAGAAAGCTATGAATGGAATTTGAGTAGCCAGAGTGATGGAACTCGATGGGTATGTTGACTGACACTCATAACCTTTCTTTTGCCTTGTATCTCTAAGGTTTGAAAGCTAAATATTGCATTTTTCAGACATCTCTAAAGCTAGAGTTCTGAATGTAAATTAGGTATCACATTTATGAGTTGGAAGTGAGGCAGATCCATACCTCAGGAGTATTATTGACAGATAAGATAGCTTTGACAGTACTGAATGTTAGCAGAAGCTGGACTCCTTGTTTTAATGTCTAATTACCAGTCTTATGTACCAAGGAAACAGAGACTGTGGCTCTTAAGAGGCAGAAAATTCTGGGATATCACATCTTGTCTTCTTGATCCTGGCTGTACTGGTATGAAATTAAAGCCAAAGTTTAGTGATAGCCACATGTATTTAGCATCTCTATTTCTTCTAAGAATTGTGTAGGCATCTAATAGGTCTTTCTGTCCTGCTGGGCTGGAAGAAGCACAAGCTGCAATCAAGATTGCTGGGAGAAGTATCAATAATCTCAGACATGCAGATGATACCACCCTTATTGCAAAAGTGAAGAGGAACTAAAAAGCCTCTTGATGAAAGTGAAAGAGGAGAGTGAAAAAGTTGGCTTAAAGCTCAACATTCAGAAAACGAAGATCATGGCATCTGGTCCCATCACTTCATGAGAAATAGATGGGGAAACAGTGGAAACAATGTCAGACTTTATTTTTTGGGGTCTCTAAAATCACTGCAGATGGTGACTGTAGCCATGAAATTAAAAGACACTTACTCCTTGGAAGGAAAGTTATGACCAACCTAGATAACATATTCAAAAGCAGAGACATTACTTTGCCAACAAAGGCCCATCTAGTCAAGGCTATGGTTTTTCCAGCGGTCATGTATGGATGTGAAAGTTGGACTGTGAAGAAAGCTGAGCACTGAAGAATTGATGCTTTTGAATTGTGGTGTTGGAGAAGACTCTTGGGAGACCCTTGGTCTGCAAGGAGATCCAACCAGTCCATTCTAAAGGAGATCAGTCCTGTGTGTTCTTTGGAAGGACTGATGCTAAAGCTGAAACTCCAATACTTTGGCCACCTCATGCGACAAATTGACTCATTGGAAAAGACTCTGATGCTGGGAGGGATTGGGGGCAGGAGGAGAAGGGGACAACAGAGGATGAGATGGCTGGATGGCATCACCGACTCGATGGACATGAGTTTGGGTGAACTCTGGGAGTTGGTGATGGACAGGGAGGACTGGCGTGCTGCAATTCATGTGGTCGCAAAGAGTCGGACACGACTGTGCGACTGAACTGAACTGAACTGAAGACTCTTAGCTGTGTTAGTTTTATTACTCTCGTTCTGTTGTCATGTAAAACACACACACACATATGTTCAGAACTTGCTTACAAATTATATGTGGGATTTTTAAAAAATTATCCTACATCTAGTTTTTGTGCAGATTAATATTACTTCAACTTTTTATACAGGAGCCGGGAAAGACTTATTTATGCTGTAAGTGAAAAACAACCATGGCATCTTCCTCTGGTCAAAATGCAGTAACAGGGTGAGATTTACTGTCCTAGCTCAACAACTAAACAGCTCTTGAAACAATAGCTCTTAAGACATTGGACATCAAGCAAGGAGGGATGGTAAGTGGGAGTAATGAGAAAGGATCCACTTTGTCAGTTTCCCATTTGCCCAGTTTACTGCTGAAGACATTTCCAGGCTATGACTCAAGTCTTGGGCAGCAGAAGCCAAAGCAGAGCTAGAAAGCTTCCTTTACTGAGGAGATACAGTTAGGAATCCAGACAAGTGTGGCCAGAATTTGCAGGAAAGAATATTAGATAGAATATGCCTTTACAGAAAAAGAGCCCTGGACATCTTCAGGAAATCCCTTCAAGAATCCAGCTAAGGGATTTCCCTGATGGTCCAGTGGTTAAGACTCTGTGCTCCCAATTCAGGGGACCTGGGTTTGATCCCTGGTCAGGGAACTAGATCACACATGTGACAACTAAGTGTTCACATGCTGTAACTAAAGATCCCACATGCCCTAACTAAGACATGGTACAGCCAAATAAACAAAATAGTTTTGTTGTTGTTGTTGTTGTTGTTTTTGTAATTTTGATGGATTGTATTTTTAGAGCAGTTTTAGGTTCACAGAAATATTAAGCAGAAAGTTCCCATATACTTCCCACCCACCATCCTATTCCATTCTTGACATCCCATTTCAAAGTGGTGTGTCTTTTACAAAAGATGAATCTACATTGACACATCATTATTATCCAAGTTTGTACTTTACATTAGGGTTCACTCGTATTGTAGGTTCTATGGGGTTTGGACAAATGTATAATGACATGCTGTTGTTGTTCAGTCGCTAAGTCATGCCTGACTCTATTGCAACACCATGGACTGTAGCCTACCAGGCTCCTCTATCCATGAGATTTCCCAGGCAAGAATACTGGAGTGGGTTGCCATTTCCTCCTCCAGGGGACTTCCTAATCCTGGATCAAAGCTGCCTCTCCTGTGTCTCCTGCATTGGCAGGGAATTTCTTTACCACTGTGCCAGCTGGGAAGACCTTAATGGATGTTAGATTCTGTTAAATACTTCTGCATCCATTAACATAATCATGACAGCTTCCTTCTTATGATGTTGATGTGAGGATTAGTTTTTCAAATGTTGAATCAGCCTTGCAAACCTGTAATAAATCCCACATGGTCATATACTTTTTTCATATATTGTTAAATTCTATTTGCTAGTACTTTAAGGATTTTTGCATCTATCTTCAAGAGAAATACTGGCTGTAGATTTTTTTTTTTTTTTTTTTTGTAACATCATTATCTGATTTTAGTGTTAGGGTAATGTTGGCCTTACCAATTGAGTTAGGAAGTACTCTCTCTATGTCTATCTTCTGAAAGAGATTATGGAGAATTTGTCTAATTCTTTACATAAATGTGCTGATATAAATCACCAATTAAGCCATCTGGGCTGGATGTTTTCTGTTTTAAAAATTATTGATTCAATTTCTTTAAGAGATATAGGCTTATAAAGATAGTCCATTTGAAATGTGTAGATTTGTGTATAGATTATTTACGATAATGATAGTTTCATTTTTTTGTTTGTTTTGTGTTTTTAACTGCTTTATTGAGATATAATTCACACATCATACAGTTTAGTTATCTTTAGGATAGTCACAGCAACTACCACCATAGTCAATTTTAGAACTTTTTAATCACTCTAAGAAGAAACAACCAACCTTTGAGATGTTATCCCTTATATGCCTAAAGCAACTAATGATTTATGTGGTCTTTATAGATCTGCCTATTGTGGATATTTTATGTGAATGAAATTATATATCTTGTCTTTTGTAACTGGCTTCTTTCATTTGACATGTTTTCAATGTTGACCTGTGTTGTAGAATATATCAGAAAATCACTATTTCTGAACAATAGTCTGTAGTATGGCTGTACTTCAATTGTCAGTCAATCAGTTGATAGACAATTGAATTGTTTCCACTTTTGCTCATTATAAATAGTGCTGCTATAAATTTTACTCAGAATTTTTGTGTGAACATATGCTTTCATTTCTCATATATATTGGGTTGCCCAAAAAAATTATTTATGTTTTCCTGTAACATCTTACAGAAAGCAAAACTGAATGAACTTTTGGCCAAGCTAATATCCAAAATTATTGTGTTATATGGTAGCTCTGTTCATTTCAGAAACTTGCAGACTGTTTTACAAAGTGGCTATACCTTTTTACAGTCCCACCAGGAATGTATGAGAGTTCTGATTTCTCCATATCCTCAGTTTGGCATTTCCTGACTTTTTCATTCTAACAAGTTTAGTGGGATTGAAGTAGTATCTCATTTTGGTTTTGATTTGAATTTCCCCAGTGACTAATGATGTTGAGCATCTCATTGCCCATATTATGTGTTCCTTGGAGAAATGTCTTTTAAAATCATTTGCCCAGTTTTAAAAAATGGGTTATTTGTACTTTAATTACTGAGTTGTGTTTCTTAAATGTTAATAATACAAATCTCTTATCAGATATGATTTGCAAATAATTCCCTCATATCTGTGGGTACTATTTTCACTTTCTGAATGATGCCCCTTGAAGCAGAAAAATATCACTTTGATAAAGTCCCTAATGTCTGTATTTTCTCACTCCTACTTTTGTTGACATATCTATGAATTTGTAAAATCCAAGGTCAAAATTTATTCCTATGCTTTCTTCTAAGATTTTTATGGATTTAAATCTCATATTTACTTTTTGATCCATTGGATGTTATTTTTTGCATATCATGTGAGTTTAAAATTCCAGCTCCATTCTTTTTTAAATTAATTTTATTCGAGTATACTTGTGTTACTATGTTCTATTAGCTTTTAGTATACACCAAAATGAATCCATCATACAAATATACCCTTTCCCTTTTTGACTTCTTCCCATTATGATCATCACAGTACATTTAGTACAGTTCCCTGTGCTAGACAGTAGGTTCTCACTAGTTATCTAGTTTATATATAGTAAAGATATACCCATTTGAGTGCAAAGTTCCAAAGAATAGCAAGGAGAGAGAAAAAAGCCTTCCTCAGTGACCAATGCAAAGAAATAGAGGAAAACATAGAATGGGAAAGACTAGAGATCTCTTCAAGAAAATTAGAAATACCAAGGGAACATTTCATGCAAAGATGGGCTCAATAAAGGACAGAAACACTATCAACATAACAGAAGCATAAGATATTAAAAAGGAGTGACAAGAATACATGGAAGAATTATACAAAAAAGATCTTCATGACCCAGATGACCATGATGGTGTGATCACTCACCTAGAGCCAGACATCCTGGAATGTGAAGTCAAGTGGGCCTTAGGGAGCATCACTATGAACAAAGCTAGTGGAGGTGATAGAATTCCAGCTGAGTTATTTCAAATCCTAAAAGATGATGCTGTGAAAGTGCTGCACTCAGTATGCCAGCAAACTTGAAAAACTCAAGAGTGGCCACGGGACTGGAAAAGGTCAGTTTTCATTCCAATTCCAAAGAAAGGCAATGCCAAAGAATGCTCAAACTACCGCACAATTGCACTCTTTTCACACGGTAGCAAAGTACTGCTCATAATTCTCCAAGTTAGGCTTCAAAAGTACGTGAAACATGAAATTCAAGATGTTCGAGCTGGATTTAGAAAAGGCAGAGGAAACAGAGATCAAATTGCCAACATCCGTTAGATCATCAAACAAGCAAGAGAGTTCCAGAAAAACATCTACTCTGCTTTATTGAGTATGCCAAATCTTTTGACTGTGTGGATCACAACAAACTGTGGATAATTCTTAAAGATATGGGAATAGCAGGCCACCTGATCTGCCTCTTGAGAAATCTGTATGCAGTTTAGGAAGCAACAGCTAGAACTGGACATGGAAAAACAGACAGGTTGCAAATTGGGAAAGGAATACTTCAAGGCACTATATTGTACCCTGCTTATTTAACTTGTATGCAGAGTACATCATGCAAAATTCTGGACTGGATGAAGCACAGGCTAGAATCAAGATTGCTTGGAGAAATATCCATAACCTCAGATACACAGATAACACCACATCTATGGCAGAAAGTGAAGAAGTAAAGAGCTTTTCGATGAAAGTGAAAGAGGAGAGTGAAAAAGTTGGCTTAAAGCTCAACATTCAGAAAACTAAGTTCCAATATCCGGTCCCATCACTTCATGGCAAATAGATGGGGAAACAATGGAAACTGTGAGAGACTTTATTTTGGGACGCTCAAAAACCACTGCAGATGGTGGTTGTAGCCATGAAATTAAAAGACGCTTACTCCTTGGAAGAAAAGCTATGATCAACCTAGACAGCATATTAAAAAGCAGAGACTTGACTTTGCCAACAAAGGTCCGTCTCATCAAAGCTATGGTTTTTCCAGTAGCTATTTATGGATGTAAGAGCTGCACTATTAAGAAAGCTGAGAGACGAAGAATTGATGCTTTTGAACTGTGGGTGAGACTCTTGAGAGTTCTTTGGACTACAAGGAGATCCAACCAGTCAATCCTAAAGGAAATCAGTGCTGAATATTCACTGAAAGGACTGATGCTAAAGCTGAAACTACAATACTTTGGCCATCTGATGTGAAGAACCAGCTCATTGGAAAAGACCCTGATGCTGGAAATATTGAATGGAGGAGGAGAAGGGGACGACAGAGGATGAGATGGTGGATGGCATCACTGATGTGATGGACATGCATTTGTGTTGGCTCTGAGAGTTGATGATGGACAGGGAAGCCAGGCATGCTGAGGTCCATGGGGTTTCAAAGAGTCGGACACAACAGAGGGACTGAACTGAAATGAACAATATTGTGTATGTATCAATCCTAATCTCCCAATTCCTCCCACCACCACCCCTTCCCTGTGGGTATCCATACAATTTTCTCTATATGTCTCTATTTCTGCTTTGAAAATAGGATTATCTATGCCATTTTTTCAAGATCCCATGTATATGCATTAATATTTGATATTTTCTTTTCTCTTTCTGACTTCACTGTGTATGACACTCTCTAGGTTCATCCACACCTCTACAAATAACCCAATCTAGCTCCTTTTTTTATGGCTGAGTAACATTCAATTTAATATATGTTCCATATCTTCTTTAGCCATTCCTCTGTTGATGGATATTTAGGTTGCTTCAGTGTCCTAGATATTATAATAGTACTGCTATGAACATTGGGGTGTATGTATCTTTTTGAATTAAGTGACTAAATTTTGAATTGAGTGATATATGCAGAGGATTGGGATTGCTGAGTCATATGGTAGTTTTCTTTTTAGCTCTTTAAGGAAGCTTCATACTGTTTTCAATATATGTTATTGTTGCTCAGTTATTAAGTTGTGGTTGATTCTTTTCAAAACCATGAACTGAAGCATGGTAGACTTCCCTGTCCTTCACTATTTCCCTGAGTTTACTCAGACTCAAGTCAGTTGAGCCAGTGATGCCATCCAACCATCTCATCCTCTGTTGCCCCCTTCTCCTCTCACCCTCAATGTTTTCAACAGTGGCTGCATCAATTTACTTTCCTACCAAACACTGTAGAAGGTTTTCCTGTCCTCCACACCCTCTCCAGCAATTATTGTTTATAGATTTTTTGATGATGGCCATTCTGACCACTGTAAGGTGATATCTTATTTTAGTTTTTTCATTTATCTATAAATTAGTGATGTGACCATCTTTCCATGTGTTAAAAAAAAAAAAAAAGAATTCAACTCAGTATTGATCAGTGCATACGTGGGAAGAAACTATCAAAGAATGTGGAGAGAACTACTGAGCCAACAGTAGAAATCAACCCCTGATACTCATGAAGTGTCAGAAATACCACCTGCTTACAACAACCATATTGGAAAACCTCATAAATCATGGGGCATCAAGTAGAACATTCAGAAGGTTTTGCCTCAGGTCAGTTCAGTTCAATGGCTCAGTTGTGTCTGACTCTTTGCAACACTATGAATCGCAGCATGCCAGTCCTCCCTGTCCATCATCAACTCCTGGGTTCTACCCAAACTCATGTCCATTGAGTCGGTGATTCTATCCTACTATCTCATCCTCTGTCATCCCCTTCTCCTCCTGTCCTCAACCTTTCTCAGCATCAGGGTCTTTTCAGATGAGTCAGCTCTTGCCTCAGTAGTAGAGGGGAAAATACCCTAGACTAAACACTCTTCTGTTCTTATTTGTTGCTTAGTCACTCAGTCGTGTCCAACTCTTTTGTGACCTCATGGACTGTAGCCTGCCAGGCTTCTCTGTCCATGGTATTTTCAGGCAAGAATACTGGAAATGGTGGCCATTTCCTTCTCCAGGGGATCTTCCTAACTCATGGATTGAACCCATGACTCCTTGGTAGTTGGATTCTTTGCTACTGAGCCTCCAGGGAAGCCCCTATTTCCTGCCTAACACACTGTTAAAGAAAGATTGGAAATGAGAAAACAATTTTCAAGATTTAATGACATCCTAGACAGCTCAAGAATATTTGCAGGGATAAAAAGTTATCCTTCACCCAAGAAGTTAAAATTCACAGTGCCTGGTGTCTAATCATATTCACTAGGCATGCAAAGGTACAGGAAAACATGATCTGTAATGAAGAGACAAAGCAATCCTTAATCATCAGAGAATAGCAAATTAAAGCCACAATTAGCTATCAACAGAATACTAAAGTGTAAAATGGTGAAATGACTCACCATACAACAAGTTTGCAAGGAAGTAGTGTAATAGAAATCTTAATGCACTGCTGGTCAGAGCGTAAAATGTAGCAACATTGAAAATTAGTTTGTCAGTATCTTAAAGATTTAAACAGACACCTATCATATAGACTTATGAATTCCAATAGGTTGAATTCAATAATTATTCTGAGTGAAAAGAGTCAGATAAAAGGGGAAATGTATTCTTTCATTTAACTAAACATTCTAGAAAACACAAGCTTTCTATAATATGTCAGTCTCTGTCAGGGGATAGAAGGGCATCATGGAAGAGTAGTATATAAAATATTCCTTAATTAGTGTGGTGTCATGTCTGAAATTAATTTAATATTATATGCTTCCATGACATCAAGAGGTTGGAGGGCCTCAAACGGCCTAACTACTAGATCCCCTCCTCAAGTCTACTTCTGTGAATGAGATCCTCTAATCAAATAACCCTCCAGGTACAGTGGCTGCCTATTTCTGCATAGCAAGTTTCACTTCCCTACCAGCTTGCAAAATCAAAACAGGCATGCACATCCTCCTATGGGAACCAGGAATCAACTTTTCCTCCTGTTACTGCAAAAAGCTCTCACACAGCCCCTGTTCACTCACTCTGTCCTGAACTGCAAACTCCTTATGACCCTGCATGCATGGTGTCCTGCTGCCTTGGCTGTGAGTATGTGTGACTAATAAACTACTGTTGATCTCAACTGCCCTGTGTCCTGTGTCCTATTAGGTCATTCCCATGACCCTAGATGAGAAATGCCCCCTTCACCAACAGGTGGAAGAAAACATGATCAAAACATGAATCCCTTGTCCATTTTTATCTATGAGTTCCACACCTGATCTCCATGTGCCTAGTGGGAGGCGTGATAGCTTTACATTATATTGTTGCCACTTCTGAAGTAAGCATCTCTGAATATGTCCTTGCCGAGCATCATTTTCAGTTAATTTCCTGACAGAAGCAACATAAGCTCCCAAAGCAGATTTAATGCTCAGATAATCACAATCTCTTTTGGTCCAGAACTGTGGGTATTTTGGTAATGTAACACATTACATAGTTTTACAGTAGTACTTCTGAAATACTGTTCTCAATTATTTGCCTCCTGTCATCTCCGTAGTCTAGTAGCCATGTGTGTGTGTGTGTGTGTGCACGCACGCATGCATGTGTACATCCATGTGTGTGCTCCACCATGTCTGAATCTTTGTGACTCCAGTGACTGTAGCCCCACCCCCCCGCCCCCCAGGTTCCCCTGTCCCTGGAATTTTCCAGGAAATAATACCAGAATGGGTTGCATTTCCTCCTCCAGGAATCTTCCTGACCCAAAAACTGAACCCATGTCTCCCTCATCTCCTGCACTAGCAGGCAGCTTCTTTACCACTTGAGCCACCTGAGAAGTCATACCTATGTTCATTTTGGCACACAATCTTCATGCTTGCTGTATTTATTTTCTTATTCCCCATGTCTCTCTCTCTTAATTTACCTTTATGTATATGTGAGGCTTCAGTAAGGGGCTACATTTTCTTTCTTTCTTCCTTTTCTTTGAGGTATTTGACCTAATTGAAACATGTATTGTTTATCTACTTTTTTTAATGTGCATAAAACCTCATCTTTCACCTGGAACAATACAATTCCAATTCAGCAATAAATGTATCTGTTCTTTTTTTGAATTTCCTTCCCATTTAGGCCATCACATAGTATTGAGCAGAGTTTCCTGAGCTATACAGTAGCATCTCATTAGCTATCTATTTTATACATAGTATACTGACTCGAGCTTAGAGCTGGGAAAAAGAAAAAGAATAGCCATTTACACTGATTCCAAATATGCCTTTCTGGTGCTACATGCACATGCTGCTATTTGGAAAGAAAGGGGCCACTTGACCACCTGAGGGTCCCCAATCAAACATGGTGATCATATTCTTCGACTTTTGGAGGCAGTCCGTCTGCCTACCGAGGCTTCAGTCTCCCACTGTAAAGGACACCAAAAAGGGGACACAGAAGTGGCACGAGGGAACCAAGCAGCTGATCAGGCAGCTAAGAGAGCAGCATTACAGAACCATGACCAAATAGGGGTTGCCACCTTAGTTCCACAGACTAATTTGCCACAAACTCCTTCATATACTGAAGGTGAGACTCTTAAAGCTAAGAGTGAGGGCTTTCAAGAAGATCATATGGGGTGGCTCCAAAAGGAGGGACTCCTTTTTCTGCCTGGGAACCTCCAATGCAAGTTGGTTAACTCCTTACATGCCACTACTCATTTAGGAGAAAAGGCCCTCCAAAGATTACTAGAAAGGTCCTTCAGAGGAACAGGCTTCCAAACAACTATAAGACAGGTGGTCTCCTCTTGTCCCACTTGCCAATTAAACAACCCCCAAGGAGCTCGAAGACCCCAGCTGGCCCAGCCCATACAACGATGTGGAGCCTACCCAGGAGAGGACTGGCAGATGGACTTCACCCAGATGCCAGTTTCTCAAGGGTATAAATACCTATTAGTCATGATAGACGGAGAAGGCAATGGCACCCCATTCCAGTACTTTTGCCTGAAAAATCCCATGGACAGAGGAGCCTGGTGGGCTGCAGTTCATGAGGTCGCTAAGAGTCGGACAGGACTGAACAAATTCACTTTCACTTTTCACTTTCCTGCATTGGAGAAGGAAATGGCAACCCACTCCAGTGTTCTTGCCTGGAGAATCCCAGGGACGGGGGAGCCTGGTGGGCTGCCGTCTACGGGGTCGCACAGGGTCGGACACCACTGAAGCGACTTAGCAGCAGTAGCAGCAGCATAGTATATATGGGGTTTCTCAGGTGGTGCTAGCGGTAAGAAGAATCTGCCTGTCAATGTAGGAAATGAGACTGGGGTTTGATCCCTGGGACAGATAGATCCTCTGGAAGAGGGCATGGCAACCCACTCTAATAATCTTGCGTGGAGAATCCCATGGACAGAGGAGCCTGGCGGGCTACAGCCCGTGGGGTTGCAAGGAGTTGGACAACACTGAAGTAACTTTGCACACATGCATACATACTATATATATATATTATATATATATATATGTCATTTCCAATCTCCCAATTTACTCCACCCCTTCTTCACCCATTTGGTATTCACACATTTGTGTTCTATGTTTGTGTCTCTGTTCCTGCCCTGCAAATAAGACCATCTATACCACTTTTTTTACATTCCACATTAATATATGCATTAATATATGGTATTTGCTTTTCTCTTTCTGACTTACTTCATTCTAAAGTGTTCTGATAGTCTGAAAAATATTAATCAGAGGTTTTATTAATGAGGATATTAGATATAACCTTAATATATCTGCCTCAAGGCTTATTTTAATTACCCTCTGTAGGTGCTATATTTTACTGCTTAGGATTAAGAAGGGTTGATTTCCTCTGATAATGTAAGTCCCAGAATTTATAGGCTACATTCCCTGTCATTTATGATTTTGACCTAGCTACTGTTTTCCTGAACTCATTTTTTTCTTGTAATATTTTGACAGACTCATCAAAAAACAATCAACACCTACCAACAAAAACTTCTTTACTGACCTTTCTCCTCAAAGGTGCAAGTTAATTACATACCTGTCTTCCAAGTTATTGTTGGCAGCAATTTATCAAATGTTTCAACTTGGTTCTGGGTTTTTCTTGAAACACACATGTTATATGAATGTTATATAAAATAGTTTAATTCTTAATACTCTTCTACTTAGTTATTCCAAAACTGTCCCTATACATATTAGTTTCATGTGAGGACTACAGCCATTAAAATAAAACTTTCGTCATAAGTTTTCCCAATGGTATTTACCATTTTGTTATTTTGTTAGAAGGAAAGGCGTTACAAGACACGGAAATAGCCTACATATCTGTCAAGAGATAAATAGATGAAGAAGATGTGGTATATATGTACAGTAGTACACTATTTAGACATAAAAAAAGGAGACCTTGCTGTTTGTGACAATGTAGATGAATCCGTGAGGGCTTATGCTAAGTGAGTTGTTAGAGAAAGATAACTACTGTATGATCTCACTTAAATGGTGAATCTGAAAAAGCCAAAGTCATAGAAACAGAGTAAGGTGGTAGTTACCAGGGGCCAGGAGGTGTTAGGAGATGGAAAGATGCTGATCAAAGGGTGGTTGTTGTTCATTCTCAGTCATGTCTGCCTCTTTGCAACCCCATGGACTGCAACATGTCAGGCCTCCCTGTGCTTCACTATCTTCAATCTTTCCCAACATCAAAGTCTTTTCCAAAGAATCAGTTCTTACCATCAGGTGGCCAAAGTATTGAAGCTTCAGCATCAGCCCTTCCAAAGAATATTCAGGGTTGATTCCCTTTAGTATTAACTGATTTGATCTTGCTGACCAAGGGACTCTCAAGAGTCTTCTCCAGCACCACTGTTGGAAGGCATCAATTCTTTGGCACTCAGCCTTTTTTATTGTCCAGGTCTCACATGCATACATGACTACTGGAAAAATAATAGCTTTACCAATACAGACCTTTGTAGGCAAAGCAATGTCTCTGTTGTTTAATATGGTATCTAGGTTTGTCATTGCTTTTCTTCCAATGAGCAAATGTCTTTGAATTTCATGGCTGCAGTCACCATCCACAGTGATTTTGGTGCCCATGAAAATAGCCTCTCACTGTTTCCATTGTTTCTCCATGTACTTGCCATGAAGTGATGGGACCAGATGCCATAATCTTAGTTTTTTGAATGTTGAGTTTTAAGCCAGGTTTTCACTCTCTTCTTTCATCTTCATCAAAAGACTGTTTAATTTCTCTTTGCTTTCTGCTATTAGGGTGGTGTCATCTGTATATCTGAGTTTTTTTATATTTCTCTGCATAATCTTGATTCCAATTTGTGCTTCATCCAGCCTGACATAATGTACTCTGCGTATAAGTTAACTTAGGAGGGTGACAGTATACAGCCTTGATGCACTCCTTTCCTAATTTGGAACCAGTCCATTTTTTCTTATCTGGTTCTAACTATTGCTTCTTGATCTGCATACAGGTTTTGCAGGAGGCAGGAAAGGTGGTCTAGTATTCCCATCTCTTTAAGAATTTTCCACAGTTTGTTATGATCTACACAGTCAAAGGCTTTATTGTAGTCAATGAAGCATAAGTAGATGTTTTTCTGGAATTCTCTTGCTTTTTCTATGATCCAACAAATGTTGGTAATCTGATCTCTGGTTCCTCTGCCTTTTCTAAATTCAACTTTTCCATCTGGAAGACCAAAGGGTACAAACTTAAAAGTTGAGTAACTTCTGGGGTTTAGGTTACAGCATAGTGAGTATAGTTAAAATACTATATTGTATACTTTAAAGTTGCTAAGAGAGTAAATGTTAAGTATTCTCACCACACACACAAACAAGAAAGTCTGTAAAGTGATGCAAATGTTAATTAACTTTACTGTGGTAATTGTTTCACAACAGATATGTATATCCAATCATTATATGGTATAGTTTAAACTTACACGAGGTTATGTGTCAGTTATATCTCAATAAAACTGGAATAAAAAAGAAGTTATAGGTATAAATGGACATTGAACCATGGAGTGAGAAAGTGAGCCACCACAATATGGATTAAATCCACTTGGTGATAGAATGAGGACTTTGTTTTCTGGTTGAATACACTATGATTCAAGTGAAACGAAATTGTTCAGTACTGTCTGACTCTTTGCGTTCCCATGGACTGTAGGCTGCCAGGTTCCTCTGTCCATGGGATTTTCCAGGCAAGAATACTGGAGTGGGGGCTCCCATTTCCTTCTCCAGGGGATCTTCCTGACCCAGGGATCGAATCTGGGTCTCCCACACTGCAGTCAGACTCTTTACCATCTGAGTCACCAGGGACGCTCTGACATCTTGAATTAAGATATGATCTCATTTCAACTATGAGATATCTTTAAACATGCATAGAGTCGGACACAACTGAAGCGAATTAGCAGCAGCAGCAGCAGTGAAGTGAAGTTGCTCAGTCATGTCCAACTCTTTGAGACCCCATGGACTGTAGCCTACCAGGTTCCTCTGTCAATGGGAATTTCCAGGCAAGAATACTGGAATGGGTTGCCATTTCCTTCTCCAGGGGATCTTCCTGACACAGTGATCGAACCTGGGTCTCCCACACTGCAGGCAGATACTCGACCATCTGAGCCACCTGGGAAGCATAGGTCTCTAGTAATTTCTCTTTTCCCATCTTATTCCTGCACTTTCCCCCCGATTTTGAGAATAATATTTCTGACAGATATAAATTAAATTATTATGCTTTCTGTACTTTGGCACCCCACTTTCTATTCAGTATAACTCAAGGAAATACAAGGACTCTGAGGCAGGAACACTTTGCAGTGAGAGGTTTCCACATAGAACAAGTATAATGGTTAATATCATCCAGCTTCAGTAGTTGTATGTATTCCACTATAGCACTTGAAAATATTTCTGTTTCTTTTGGACAGAGCTAAAGACTGCTTAAAATGTCAAATAAAATTTTGAAAAAAAAGACTAAAAATTTTTATAAGTTTAGACTCAGAATAACATAAAGTTATGCTTACATGCATCATTTTTGATGATAGCAGGACATTCATTGAAGTACTGAAAAACAAACTTATTTCCACAATTGCATAGTTGTTTACCCCCAAATTTAAATGAAGTGAAGTATAAATTATGAATTAGAACTTCCAAATCATACTCAATGTATCTTTGAAACAGAGTTTCACATCAAATATTATTATACCAAGATCAAAGTGATATAACATTAAAGACTATTGTTAGTCTTTCTTCAAAAGATCAAAGAAGGGGTGATTCCAAATGTTGAAAAGGAAACTCATCTCAGCCTCTTAGGAGATCAAATGTCAGATTTTAGGTTAGAAGAAGAAATGAATTGATACCAATTAATGCAGGTCTGAAACTGGTAGGAGATTATCAATTTACAAGGCACCAAAATCAGGTATTATAAAAAAGGATGGATTTCAAATTGATGTTACAGTTTGAAAGATATTCAGAAGAGCTTCATGTAAATTGAAAGATTATAACTTGTAATCATAGAATAGAGCATGAATAATTATGCTAATGACTTCATTTATATATTTAATTTTATGTTTTCTCCCTTATGCTGAATTTTTACATCATTTTCAAACTTAATATTGAAATAAAATTATAAATAAAATTCAAATAGCTTTATAAAGATAGTACATATAAAATATTGAAACATTAATAAAACTCTTAATATGTTGAATTTTTCCAAAGGATTATGCAATAACTATAAGGAATTATAAAATGGTAATATGTAGGAGAAGCAGGGTCTAAATATTGTGTAATTATATATATACATTAATGACCTCAACAGAGAAGACAATGGCAACCCACTCCAGAACTCGAGACTGCTAGGAGTTGGACATGACTGAGTGACTTTACTTTCACTTTTCACTTTCATGCATTAGAGAAGGAAATGGGAACCCACTCCAGTGTTCTTGCCTGGAGAATCCCAGGGATGGGGGAGCCTACCGCCTATGGGGTCGCACAGAGTCGGACGCGACTGAAGTGACTTAGCAGCAGCAGCAGCAATGACCTCAAATATATATCTATACATGCTTCTTTCAAATCTTAATATGTGCTAGAAACTAAGGATCATGGGAAATTTATTTAATTGAATTTAATTTTTATATTAATTTTATTGAAGTACTGTTGATTTACAGTGTTGTGTTAGTTTTTGCTATATAGCAAAACATGTATATATATTCATATGTATATGTATATAATCCATTAATTTTTAGACACTTTTCCCATACAAGCCATTACAGATTATTAAGTAGAGTTTCCTGTAGTATTATACAGCAGTTTCTTATTAGTTATCTATTTTGAATATGGTAATGTGTTTTTCAATCCAAACCTTCCAATTTTCCCCCCATTTATCCCTTAGTAACCATAAGGTTTCTTTTTCCTACATTCATACCTCTGTATCTGTTTCATAGACAAATTCATTTATAACCTTTTAGGTTCCACATATACACAATATCATGATATTTGTCTTTCTCTGTCTGATTTACTTAACTCAGTATCACAATCTTTATGCACATCTATGTTGCTGCAAATGGCGTTATTTCATTCTTTTATAAGGCTGAATAATTTTCCATTGAATATATGCACCATGTCTCCTTAATCCATTTCTCTGTCAATGGACATTTAGATTGCTTACATGTCCTGACTATAGTAAATTGTCTGGCACTGAACGCTGAAGTGCATGTATGTTTTTGAATTATTGTTTTCTCCAGACAAATGTGCAGAAATGAGATTTCTGGATCACATTGTTCAGTTGCTCAGTTGTGTCCAACTCTTTGTGACCCTATGCAATGCAGCATGCCAAGCTTCCCTGTTCTTCACCATCTCCTGGAACTTGCTCAAACTCATGTCCACTGAGTCAGTGATGCCATCCAGCCATCTCATCCTCTGTCATTCCCTTCTCCTTATGCCTTCAATCTTCCCCAGCATCAGGGTCTTTTCTAATGATTCATCTCTTCCCATCTGGTGGCCAAAGTGTTGGAGCTTCACCTTCAGCATCAGTCTTTCCAATGAATATTCAGGTTTGATTTCTTTAGGATTGACTGGTTGGATCTCCTTGCAGTCCAAGGGACTCTCAAGAGTCTTCAGCACCACAGTTAAAAAGCATCGATTCTTCATCAATCAACCTTCTTTATCATCCTGCATCATATGGCAGTTCTATTTTTAGCTTTCTAAGGAACCTCTATTCTCTGCTCCATAGTGGATGTACCAGTTTAGATTCCCACCAACAGTGTAGGAGGGTCCCTTTTATCCGCATCCTCTATAAGATTAATAATTTGTAGATTTTTTGATGATGGCCATTTCAACCAGTGTCGTTCTGATTTGTATTTCACTGAAAATGATGTTGAGTAACTTTTCCTGTGCTATTGGACTATTTATGTGTCTTCTTTGCAGAAATGTCTGTCTAGATCTTCCACTCATTTTTTTGTTCAGTTGTTTCTTGTTTTTTTTTTTTTTTTTTTTTAATATTGAGCTGAATGTGTTGTTTATATATTTTAGAGATTAATCCCTTTTTGATTGCTTTTTTTGCAAATATTTTCCTTCCTTATGAGGGTTGTCTTTTCATTATATTTATAATTTGTTGTGCAAAATCTTTTAAGTTTAATTAGGCCTCATTTGTTTTTATTCTAATAGTCATTCTAATAGTTTTATTCTAATAGTCATTACCCTAGTTCAATTTAGTTCAGTTCAGTTGCTCAGTTGTGTCCGACTCTGCAACCCTTGAACTGCAGTATGCCAGGTCTCCCTGTCTATCACTAACTCCTGGAGTCCACACAAACCCATGTCCATAGAGTCAGTGACCCATCCAATCATCTTATGCTCTGTTGTCCCCTTCTCCTCCTGCCCCCAATCTTTCCTAGCATCAGGGTCTTTTCAAATAAGTCAGCTCTTTGCATCAGGTGGCAAAGTATTGGAGTTTCAGCTTCAATATTACTCCTTCCAATGAACACCCAGGACTGATCTCCTGTAGGATGGACTGGTTGGATCTTCTTGCAGTCCAAGGGACTCTCAAGAGTCTTCTCCAACACCACAGTTCAAAAGCATCAATTCTTCAGCACTCAGCCTTCTTCATAGTTCAACTCTCACATCCATACATGACCACTGGAAAAACCATAGCCTTTGCCATGAGATCATGGGACCAGATGCCATGATCTTAGTTTTCTGAATATTGAACTTTAAGACAACATTTTCACTCTCCTCTTTCGCTTTCATCAAGATGCTCTTTAGTTCTTCTTCACTTTCTGCAATAAGGGTCATGTCATCTGCATATCTGAGGTTACTGTTATTTACCCCGGCAATCTTGATTCCAGCTTGTGCTTCTTCCAGCCCAGCGTTTCTCATGATGTACTCTGCATAGAAGTTAAATAAGCGAGGTGACAATATACAGCCTTGAGATACTCTTTTTCCTATCTGGAACCAGTCCTAGGAGACACATCAAAAATGATCTTGACATAATTTACAGCAGAATGTGTTCTGCCTATATTTTCCTCTATGAGCTTATGGTGTCTTGCCTTACATTTAGGTCTTTAAACCATTTTGCATTTATTTTTGTGTATGGTGTTAGGAAGTGTGTTCTAATTTTATTCTTTTACATGTAGCTGTCCAGTTTCCCCAGAACCACTTCTTGAAGAGATTGTCTTGCCTTCATTGTATGTTCTTGCTTCCACTCTCACAGATGAGGTGATCATTGGTATGTGGGTTTATCTCTGGGCTTTCTATCCTTTTCCATTTATCTATATTTATGTTTTTGTGCCAGTACCATAATGTTTTGATGACTGTAGCTTTGTAGTCAGGGAATGTAATTCCTCCAGCTCCATTTTTCTTTCTCAAGTTTGCTTTGACTACTTAGAGTCTTTTGTGTCTCTATACACATTATAAAAATGTTTGGATCTAACTCTGTGAAAAATGCCATTGGTCATTTGGAAAAAAGCATTGACTCTGTAGATTACTTTGGATAGAATATTCATTTTCACAATATCAATTCCTCCAATCCAAAACATGGCATATCTCTCCATTTGTTTGTGTCCAGTTTGATTTCTTTCAACAGTATCTTACACTTTATTGAGTACTGATATTTTGCCTCATTATGTTTATTCCTAGGTATTTTGTTCTTTTTGTTGCAATGGTAAATGGGATTGTTTCCTCAATTTCTCTTTCTGATCTTGTGTTGCTAATATATAGGAATGCAAAAGAGCTCTGTCGATTAATTTTGTTTCATGCAACTTTACCAAATCCATTGATAAGCTCTAGAAGTTTTCCAGTGGCCTCTTTAGGATTTTCTATGTATAGTGTCACATCATCTGTAAACAGTGACAGTTTTAGTTCTTCTTTTCTGGTTTGGATTCCTTTTATTTCTTTTTCTCTCTTATTGCCTTGGCTAAGACTTCCAAAACTCTGTTGAATAATAATGGTTAGAGTTGACATACTTGGATTTCTTTTTTCCCGAAAAATTTAGAGGATATGCTTTCAGCTTGTCACCATTAAGAATGATATTTGCTGTGGCTTTTTCATATATGGCCTTTATTATTTTGAGTTAGATTCCCTTTGTGGCCACCTTCTGGAGATTTATTTTCACAAATGGTGTTGAATTTTCTCAAAAACTTTTTCTGCAAATATTGAAAAGATCATATGGTTTTTATTCTTGAAATTGTTAACATGGTATATCACATTCATTGATTTGCATAAATTGAAAAATCCTTGCATCTTGGAATCAATCCCACTTGAACATGGTGTATGGTCCTTTTAATGTGTTGTTAGATTCTGTTTGTTAGTATTTTGTTGATAATATTTGCATCTATGTTCATCAGTGATATTGGCCTATAATTTTCTTTATTTTGTAATATCTTTGTTTGACTTAGTTATCAGGGTGATGGTAGATTTGTAGGATGAATTTGGGAGTGTTCCTCCCTCTGCAATGTTTTGTAAGAGTTGAGAAAGGTAGGTGTTAGCTCTTCTTTAAATTGTTAATAGAATTCACCCGTGAAGCCATTTGGTCTTGGATTTTTGTTTGTTGGGAGATTTTTTTTTTTTTTTTTCACAATAGTAAAGGATCTTTATCAGTTTTCACAGTCAAGAGCCAGACAAAAAATAAAAGGTAATTACAATTGCAAGCCTCTATGGGAGCATGTTTAACCTAACAGTATAAAATAATTACATACAATTTGGGTGGTCAAGCAGAGTGATATAAGTGGAAGTGCATACATGCGCATGTTTTTATCCACCAGCCAGTCTGTGTCCTTTGGTTGGTGCATTTAATCCACTTACATTTAAGGTAATTATTGATATGTGTGATCCTATTACCACATTCTCAATTGTTGTTGTTTTTTTTTTTTTCTGTAGAGCTTTTCCTTGTCTTGTGTTTTCTGCCTAAGAAATTCCTTTAGCATTTGTTGTAAAGCTGGTTTGGTGTTGCTGAATTCTTTTAACTTTTGCTTGTCTGGAAAGCTTTTGATTTCTCCATCAAATCCGAAGCAGAGTTTTGCTGGGAAAAGAATTCTTGGATGAAGATTTTTCCCTTTCATCACTTTAAATGTATCATGCCAGTCCCTTCTGGTTTGTAGAGTTTCTATTTAGAAATCAGCTGAAAACCTGATGGGAGTTCCCTTGTGTGTTGTCATTTTTTCCCTTGTTACTTTTAGATCATTGTGTTTTGGTTGTCATTAGTTTCTAGGTTTTTGGTTTTTTTTTTTACTTTTTGATTTCTTCAATGATCAGTTGGTTATTTTGTAACATATTATTTAGATTTTGTGTGTTTGTTTTTATACATTTTTTTTTCAGTAATTGATTTCTAATCAGTTACGTTCAACCTGTGGTGTTGAAGAAGACTCTTGAGAGTCCCTTGGACTTCAAGGAGATCCAACCAGTCCATTCTGAAGGAGATGAGCCCTGGGATTTCTTTGGAAGGAATGATGCTAAAGCTGAAGCTCCGGTACTTTGGACACCTCATGCGAAGAGTTGACTCATTGGGAAAGACTCTGATGCTGGGAGGGATTGGGGGCAGGAGGAGAAGAGGACGACCGAGGATGAGATGGCTGGATGGCATCACAGACTCGATGGACGTGAGTCTGAGTGACCTCCGGGAGATGGTGATAGACAGGGAGGCCTGGCGTGCTGTGATTCATGGGGTCGCAAAGAGTCAGACACGACTGAGTGACTGAATTGAACTGAACTGAACTACGTTCAAAAAAGATACTTGATATGATTTCAGTTTTCTTGTATTTACCAAGGCTTGATTTGTGACACAAGATATGATCTGTCCTGAAAAACATTTCATGTGTACTTCAGAATAAAGTATATCCTGTTTCTTTCATATGGAATGTCCTGTAAATATCAATTAATTATCTTTGGTGCAATATTTAAAGGTTGTATTTCCTTATTAATCCTCTATCCAGATGATCAGTCTAATGGTTTAAGGGGAATGTTAAACCCTTCAGTATTATTGTGTTATTGTTGATTTCTCCTTTTATGGCTGTTAACATTTAACTTATATATTAACATGCCTCTATGATGGCTACATAAATAGCTGCAATTGTTAGAACTGTGAGAAAAATTTCTTGGATTGATCCCTTGATCATTATGTAGTGTCCTTCCTTGTCTCTTGTAACAATCTTTATTTTAAAGTCTATTTTGCCTATTTTTGTTACTTCAACTATCATTTGATTTCCATTTGCATGGAATATCATTTACCATCCCCTCAGTTTCAGTCTGCACTTATCCCTAGGTCTGAAGTGGGTCTCTTGTAGACCACATGTATGCAGGTTTTGTTTGGTATTCACTCAACCAATCTGTGTCTTTTGGTTGGTGCATTGAATTTATATTTAAAGTAATGATCAGTCTGTGTATTCCTATTACCATTTCCTTAATTGTTTTGGGTTTGGTTTTGTAGGACTCTATTTTTCATCCCTTCCTCTTTTGTACTTCTGTGATTTTTGCCTAGAGAAATTCCTTTAGCAATTATTGTAATGCTGGTTTGGCAGTACTGAATTCTCTTAGTTTACATTTGTCTGTAAAGCTTTTGATTTCTCCATCAAATCTGAACGAGAGGCTTGCTGGGTAGACTGTTCCTGGTTGTAGGTTTTTTGCTTGCATCACTTTATATATGTCAAGGCACTCTCTTCTAGCCTACAGAGTTTCTGCTGAAAAATCAGCTGATAAACTTGAGTGTCCCCTTGTATGCTATTTGTTACTTTTCCCTTGCTGTTTTTAATATTTTTCTTTGCATTTAATTTTTGTTAGTTTGATTAATATGTATCTCAGTGTGTTCTTACTTGGTTTTATGCTAAATGAGACTCACTACACTTTCCAGACTTGGGTAAATATTTCTTTTCCCATTTTAGGGAATTTTTTGATTGTGATCTCTTCAAACATTTTTTCAGGCTCTTTCCCTTTTTCTTCTTCTAAGACACCTATAATTCAAATAGTGTCATGTTGAATGTTGACTTAAACATCCCTGAGACTGTTCACATTTCATTTTATTCCTTTTTTTTTTTTTTTAAATTTTGTTCCCCAGCAGATTTCCACCATTCTGTTTCCATTCTGGAATCCATTGAATGGAATGAATGGATTGAATGGAATGATCCATCCAGAATGAATGGATGATTTATCCATTCTTTTGCCTAGTTATTCTGCTATTAATTCCATCTAGTATATTTTTTTTTTCTTTAAGTTATTGTCTTTTTCATCTGTGTGTGTTTGTTTCCTAGTTCTTCTAAGTGTGTCCTAAAGTTTTCTTGCATCTTCTCTATCTGTGCCTCCATTCTGCTTCTGAGATCTTGGATCATCTTTACTGTCATTACTCTGAATTCTTTTTCAGATAGATTGCTTTTATCCTCTTCAGTGATATTTCCTGTAGGTATTTTTGTCATTGTTCAGCTGCTCAGTCATGTCCAACTCTTTCAGACCCCATGGACTGCCGCATGTCAGGCTTCCCTCTCCTTCACTGTCTCTTGGAGATTGCTCATGTCCATTGAGTCAATGATGCCATCCAACTATCTCATCCTCTGTTGCCCCCTTCTCCATCAGGATCTTTTCCAATGAGTCAGCTCTTCACATCAGGAGGCCAAATTATCGGAGCTTCAGCTTCAGCATCAGTCCTTCCAATGAATATTCCAGGTTGATTTCCTTTAAGATTGACTGGCATGATTCCTTGCAGTCCAAGGGACTCTCAAGAATCTTCTCCAACACCACACTTTGAAAGCATCAGTTCTTCAGTGCTCAACCTTCTTTATGTCATTTTTATCTTATTCCTTTATCTGTAACATATTTCTTTGTTATCTCATTTTGTGAAATTTTTTGTGGTTGTGGCCTCTTTCAGCAAGCTTCAGAATGATAGTTTCTCTTGCTTCTGGTATCTGCACCCAGCTCCCCCAACCCCTAAGGTGTGTGAGTTTTGTCCAGAGGCTTGTGCCAATATCCCCTTGACAGGGACTTTGATTGGTGTTGTATTGATCAAAGTCTGCCCTAGATATTGAGTGGGGCCTCCCTTTGGTACTGTGGTTGTCACTGCCTTGTCAACGTCAGAGTCTCCTCCCTGGTTGTTGGAGTAGAGGTCTGCAGATTTGTGTCTTAGCTGTGATTCTGATCTGTGGTGCGAAGTGGATGGAACTGGAGCACTCTCATTGGGAGAAAAACTTAGTATTCATTCTCTGGAGCTGTTCACCTGTGGGTATACTCTGTTTTTGTCACCTTTCACCTGTTGTATGAGGTCTCAGAGTATGCTGATGTTGGTACTTGCTATGCCAGTAGTTGACCCTGATGTCTCTCAGATGTTGCTTTTACCAGGGCACCAAAGTAAATCCACTGAAGTCAGATCCCAGTAATGCAGTAATCATGGATCAGGACCTGTTGTAGGTGTAATGAAGGCAGCTGAGACTTTTGCCTGGCCAAACCCCCATGGGTATGGGCCAACAAATTCTACAGTTGCAGAAGCTAGGTCCATCCTGGCTGTGGGAGCACTCGTCCATTCAGATGTTTTGTAGGCACTGAGTTTTTCCCAAACTGGCTGCAGGTTTGTCAGTTTGTGGTTTGTGCAGCTGTGAGTGGAGACTTCAGGTTTTCTTTCCTACTTGCATGAACCCTGGGGCTCAGTTGTTGTTTTAGCCCCACCGTCACATGTGGGCCACACACAAAGGTCTTCATCTAAGGCTGCCCTTGAGCATTTGAGTGAGCCCTAGTGATGATAGGGTGCAAAGGTGGCAAGGCCACTATGGTCATGGGGGCCCCAGTGGTGCCAGGTTTGTGGGGTAGTGGGTGGAAGCCAGAGATCTGGCATCTCAGCGGCAAGATGCATGGGGTAGTCAGTGGCCACAGTCACAAGAGATTCAGCCCTGGAGAGGGGCCTTTTTAGCACCAAGTGGCAGTCACAAAAGGGTCAGTCCCAGTGGGGACCTTTCCTAGTACCTGCAGGGTGGCAGGAGGGATCAGCTCATGGGGAGAAAGCCTGTGATGGGATTCCACTACATAAGCATCACTCAATACTGGCACCTTGCTTTTGGCAGTCCCAGTTGCCTCCACGAGTATTTCTGGTTGTGAATATCCTCATTCTTGCCCCCTCATGCTGTCTCCTCTTACCCAGAAGCAGTCCTCTCCTGTTTTACTCTCCAATCTGCACATTTCAGCACCCAGCCCCTGTGCACACTGATGAATACATGTCCCAGGCTGGGACAGTCAGGGCTGTGTCAAAGATCATCTGGGTAGGTCACATTCTGTCCTGCCTGCCACATACAGGCCATTGCACACGACTTGCACATCCCCAGGGGCTTTCCTTTTGTCCCAACTGATCTAGTCAGTGAGGGGACTTCTCCAGATGTGAGAACCTCCCCTCTCCTTCAGCTCCCCTCCCCACTCCATGGCTCGGGTTCTATCCTGCTGTCTTCATTTTTCCCTTCTTCTATCTTTCATCCTATTCAGTTACGTGGGAATCTCTATTTTCCTTTCTGGTGTCTGAGATCTTCTGCTAGTGTTCAGTTGGTGTGCTGTGAGAATTGTTCCATTCGTAGATGTTTTCTTGATATATTTGAGGAGAGAAATGAACTCTAATTCCTCCCACTCTTCTGTTAGCTTATGTCTCTCTGCAAGTATTTTAAAAATTCCCTCTTCTATGCTTCCTGGAGAATTGCATGGACAGAGGAGACTGGTGGGCTACAGTCCATGGGGTCACAAAGAGTTAGATACAGCTGAGCAACTAACACTTTCACTTTAATTTATTCAGTTTCCATTGTTTAGTAGCATATTGTTTAGCCTCCATGTGTTTGTGTTTTTACAGATTTTCTTTTTCCTATAATTTATTTCTAATCTCATAGTGTTGTGGTCAGAAAAGATGTTTGATATGATTTCAGCCTTCTTAAATTTACTGAGGCTTGGTATATGGGACAAGATCTGATCTATCCTGGAGAATGCTTCATATGCACTTGAGAAGAAAATTTACTCTGCTGCTATTGAATGGAATGCCTGCTAGATATTGATTAAATCTATCTGGCCTTAGCTTACTTTATAACAGAAAATATACTCCTTCAGTTCAGTTCAGTTCAGTTCAGTTGCTCAGTCGTGTCCGACTCTTTGCGACCCCATGAATCACAGCATGCCAGGCCTCCCTGTCCATCACCAACTCCCGGAGTTCACTCAGATTCACATCCATCGAGTCAGTGACGCCATCCAGCCATCTCATCCTCGGTCGTCCCATTTTCCTCCTGCCCCCAATCCCTCCCAACATCAAAGTCTCTTCCAATGAGTTAACTCTTCACATGAGATGGCCAAAGTACTGGAGTTTCAGCTTTAGCATCATTCCTTCCAAAGAAATCCCAGGGCTGATCTCCTTCAGAATGGACTGGTTGGATCTCCTTGCAGTCCAAGGGACTCTCAAGAGTCTTCTCCAACACCACAGTTCAAAAGCATCGATTCTTCGGTGCTCAGCCTTCTTCGCAGTCCAACTCTCACATCCATACATGACCACTGGAAAAGCCATAGCCTTGTCTAGATGGACCTTAGTTGACAAAGTAATGTCTCTGCTTTTGAATATGCTATCTAGGTTGGTCATAACTTTTCTTCCAAGGAGTAAGCATCTTTGAATTTCATGGCTGCAGTCACCACCTGCAGTGATTTTGGAGCCCAAAAAAATAAAGTCTGACACAGTTTCCACTGTTTCCCCATCTATTTCCCATGAAGTGATGGGACCAGATGCCATGATCTTTGTTTTCTGAATTTCTTTAAGCCAACTTTTTCACTCTCCTCTTTCACTTTCATCAAGAGGCGTTTTAGTTCCTCTTCACTTTCTGCCATAAGGGTGGTGTCATCTGCATATCTGAGGTTATTGATATTTCTCCTGGCAATCTTGATTCCAGCTTGTGCTTCTTCCAGTCCAGCGTTTCTCATGACGTACTTTGCGTATAAGTTAAATAAGCAGGGTGACAATATACAGCCTTGACGTACTCCGTTTCCTATTTGGAACCAGTCTGATGTTCCATGTCCAGTTCTAACTGTTGCCTCCTGACCTGCATACAGGTTTTTCAAGAGGCAGGTTAGGTGGTCTGCTATTCCCATCTCTCTCAGAATCTTCCACAGTTTATTGTGATCCACACAGTCAAAGGCTTTGGCATAGTCAGTAAAGCAGAAATAGATGTTTTTCTGGAACTCTCTTGCTTTTTCCATGATCCAGTGGATGTTGACAATTTGATCTCTGGTTCCTCTGCCTTTTCTAAAACCAGCTTGAACATCAGGAAGTTCACGGTTCACGTATTGCTGAAGCCTGGCTTGGAGAATTTTGAGCATCACTTTACTAGCGTGTGAGATGAGTGCAATTTGTGGACGTTTGAGCATTCTTTGGCATTGCCTTTCTCTGGGATTGTAATGAAAACTGACCTTTTCCAGTCCTGTGGCCACTGCTGAGTTTTCCAAATTTGCTGGCATATTGAGTGCATTCCTATTCATTCCCAAATAGCATTCTCCATGTTTTTGCCCTTTTAAGAAGTTATAGAGAGTTGATGTCTAGTTAGTTAGCAAAAGAATGTATATAATTTTACTTCTAAAATATTGGCAAAGGAAAGAGTAATTAGGCCATTATTATTAGCTATTATTATTATCTCATGTTTTCCTGAATTGCCAATTTAAAATATCAGCCTATAAAATATCATCAATTTATGTTCTAGCCCCTGCAATTTCACTTTATATTTTGATTTCTTAAATTATTTTTAGTCACTGAAAAACAATTTAAATTGTACATTTAGGAAACCATTTTTATTGAAATATAACATTTAATGAGAAACATAAATAAAATATAAGTGTACAATTTAATGAATTTTCCAAAAATTAACATATATTTAATTAACTCACAGATAAATGACTAGTATCCCACAAATACCTTAGTAGCATCCTTCTTCCTGTTTTAGTATTCCCTAAAAAAGTACACTAAAGTAATATACAACCCTAAATTCTAGTATAAAATATAAGTTGTCTCTGTGTTTGAAGTTTTCATAAATGAAGTAATAATTTTGGATACTTTTGTGTTTGAATCATTTGATTCTTCATTATGTGTTATATCTATCCATATTGTTATATACAGATATAGCTTGTAAGTAAGTTTTCAACTACTTATAGTGTACAATGCTACACATGTACAAGTTTATTTCTTCTACTGTTGGTGAGAATTTGTGTTTTTGCTATTTTAGGTTATTATGACCAGTGCTGCTGTGAATGTTCTTAAACACAGTGTGTGGTGAAAATATACACTTGACCCTTGAACAATGCAGGGGTTAGGAGCACTGACCCCTCCATGCAGTTGAAAATTGCATGTAACTTTTGACTCTCATGAAACTTAGCTACTACTTGCCTACTATTGACTGGGAGCATTAGCAATAACATACACAGTCAATGTACAAATATTTTATATGTTCTATTGATATATGCATATGTACTGTATTCTTACAACAAGGTCAGCTATAGAAATTAAATTATAAGGAGAATATAGGAAAGGGAAAAGGCATTTGTGCATATTATGGCATTTATCAATAGCATAAATCTACATTATTTACAAGGTAAATTGTCTGTTGGTACCTACATTAATGTTACTTTATATGATACAAAATACTACAAACGTTTTGCATGTTACTAACATTAGACATCAAAAGTGAAAGGATAGTATCAAAAGTGAAAGGATAGTGTCAAAAGAAATTTGCGTATCACTTACAGGTATAACAATTCATGCACTGATAACAAAGAAGTGAAAATATGAGTGCTTTATGGTAGCCCAGTGTAATCAATACAATTGCTTCATGGTATCATAGCCTCCACACTAATGAATGCATCATTATAAAATCCTTATGACATACAGTATTACAGTCATATTTATAATACAGTATTGGAAAAATTATTACATATTAAAAAATACTTAGCTATGATTATAGGTTGGCATATAGTTTTTTCAATTAAGAGACAGAAACATATTATATGCTAGTTTTTTAAAAACAAATTTATAAGACAATAAGAAAACTAACATGATAATTTTATATTTAATATTAATATCACTCACCTTATACCTATGTAAAGATAGAATAGTGTTTACATATGTCCTTTGCTTTCATAACTAATTTTTCTTAATTTTTAAATATTTCTAAGCTATGCAGATCATCTTCAAGTTTTTCAACTTGTTGAAAACATCTGCACAGTTTTTGAATACACTTTTTCAAGACAGTTCACACATAAGTGGGCCTGTGCAGTTCAAACCCTATGTAGTTTAAAGATCAACTGTACACACATTTCTGTTAGAAACATATCTAAAATCAGTGAATACATAAATACATCTCAGAAATGGATAAATGAGCCATAGAATATAAGTATATTGTTGTTCATTCGCTAAGTCCTGTCCGACTTTTTGCAACCCCATGGATTGCAGCAAGCCAGGCTTTGCTTTCCTTTGTGATCTCCTGGAGTTTGCTAAAATTTATGCCCACTGAGTCAGTGATGCTATCTAACCATCTTATCCTCTGCTGTCCCCTTCTCCTTTTGCCTTCAGTCTTTCCCAGCATCAGTGTCTTTTCCAATGAGTCAACTTTTCACATCAGGTGGACAAAGTATTGGAGCTTCAGCCTCAGTATTAGCCCTTCCAGTGAATATTCAGGGTTGACTTCCAACTCTCATAAGTATATTGGAAATATCTCACAAGTATATTGAACTTCAGTTAATACTGCAAAAATATTTTCCCAAGAGTGTATTGCCTGTTTGAATGCATAACAGCAGTGGCAACATGGTCTGTATGTTCAATAGCCTCATCACTATTTGATTGTCAGTTTTTTTCTCTTAGCTCTTTGAATGATTGTAATCAAATTTCATTTTAATTTTTCCTAACAATTCATAGAATAGAAAAAGAAATATGCATATACATACATACATACACATGCATTTTATATAGCCTCATTTTTGAAGGCATGTCCCATTGAGCAAGTCTGTTACATTGATAAGTAAGTGCTCTGTATAGATTCAGTATTGGTTTTCCAGGTGAGGTATTATAATTCTAAACATCTGTGGATTTCAGTTTCACTAACACAAAGATATCTTTTGATAATCAACCTAATTTTACATTGGACACAACTTGGTGACTGAACAATTTATAAACAGTTTCCTTTATGTGTCTTTTTTTTTTTTTAAGTGCTTACCCAAGTTTGTAAAAAAATTTCATATGAATACTTCTGAAAGCATCAGTATTATGCTCTCATATGTATAAAAAACTTATTTGAAATCAATTTTTGAATATGAAGTGAGATAGGAATCAGGACCTATATTTTTATGTGCATAAAAATAGCTATTCTAATTTATTTAAAAGATATTTTCCCAAAATGTTATCCAGTTGTTTTATAAATCAAGTCATCTGTGAGTCTACTTTTGAACTCTGTATCTTGTTCTCCTGGTCTGTATGTCTATACTTGTGTCGATATTACAATAAAATTACTATGATGTTCTAATAATCTTGGTAAATGATAATGTATATTGTCTGGCTATTTTTAATTTTCTCAAAAATCATTTTCTTTTTCTTACTCTTTTCATTTCTGTGCATGCTAAGTCGCTTCAGTCATGTCTGACTCTTTGAGACCCTATGGACTGTCAGCCTCTCTCCATCGGATTCTCCAGGCAAGAATACTGGAGTGGGTTGCCATGCTCTTCTCCAGGGAATCTTCCTGACCCACGGATCGAACCTGCCTCTCATATGTCCCCTGCTTTGGCAGGCAGGTTCTTTACCACTAGCACCACCTGGGAAGCCCCCAATAATTTTTCTCATTGACATATTCATTTACCACACAACCACAGAAAATTCTTGTGTAATTTTGTTTGAAATTATGTTGCTGGCTTTGAGGAAAGTGTTTTCTTTAAAATATTGAATCTTCAATTGAACATTCATTTATTTAGAATTTATTTAATAAATTTAAATAATTTTCTGCAGTTTTTAAAAGTGTTTGTACAATTTTACTATATTCCCATGCATTTGCTGGGCTTTGATGTTACATTGATAAATGGAATTCATTTAATGATTTTTTAGCTCTTCTTTTGTACAGTTATGGCTGATTTTGATTATTGATATTGTACCCAGTGGCCCTACTAAGTTAACTCTCTTAAATTTTACTTTACATTGGGGTAAGGTTGTTGTGCCAGTTTCAGGTTTACAGCAAAGTGATTCAGTTATGCACATATCTGTTTTTTTTATATTAATTTCCCATTTAGCTTATTAGAGAATATGCTGCAGATTTTCCTGTGATATAGAATAGTCCTTGTTTGTTGTCTATGTTAAACATAGTAGTGTGTACTTATCAGTTCCACACTCCCAATTTATCCCTCTCTCCACCCCACCTTTCCCCTTTGGTACCATAGTTTGTTTTCTAAGTCTGTGAGTCTGTCTCTGTCTTATGAATAAGTTCTTTTGTATCACTGTTATTTTAGATTCTACATATAAACAATGTATATGTTTATATGTATAAAACATCATATGGTATTTATCCTTGTCTAACTTATTTGATTTAGTATAATAATCTCCAGGTCCATCCATGTTGCTACAAAGGGGATTATTTCATTATACTTTATGGTTGAGTATCATTCTATTCTATATATGTATCACACCTTCTTTATGCATTCATCTGTTGATGGATATTTACATTACTTTCATGTCTTAGCTATTGTAAACTGTACTGCAATGAACATTGGGGTATATGTATCATGTCAAACTAAGGTTTCCTCTGTGGGACCCTAAATGGGAAACCTTAAAAAAGAAGGGCTAGCTTTGCGTTTTAGAGCTAAGATGGCACCTGGCGGACGAGATGAGGGCGTGGCCTAAGTTGTTTGTCAAAACTTTTGATTGGCTCTCTTGATTTCTGTGCACGTGGACAGCACGTGATCACTGTAGACTCCTGTTACAATGAAGGCATATTACAATTTGACCTTTAACGTGATTGGTGCAACTATAGAAAGTCCCTCGCAAAACCCCCTTACTTGCCTGTATAAACCAAGAGTTTGTGGCAATAAAGCAGAACTACTTATAGGGAACCCTTGTTGCGTCTGATTGTCTCTGGCTCTCGGAGGGGCTGGGTTGGCGGACAGCAGGCTCACCTCTCCTCAGGACCCCTCAGCTTTGCTGAGGGAAGTTCCACTGCCTCTCTCTTTCTGTGGAGCGCCCCCTGCATTCCTCCAGATACATGCCCAGGAGTGGGATTGCTAGTTCATGTGGTAGCTATATTTTTAGTTCTTTAAGGAACCTCCATACAGTTCTTCATAGTGGCTGTACCAATTAACATTCCAACTAACAGTGTAGAAGGGTTCCTTTTCTCACAACTCCACCAACATTTATTGTTTTTAGATTTTCTGATGATGGCCATTTTGACTGATGTGAGAGGATATGTTACTGTAGTTGTGATTTGCATTTCCTTAATAATTAGTGATGCAGAGAATTTTTTCATGTACCTCCTGGACATCTGTATGTCTTTGAAGCAATATCTATGTAGGTCTTCTAACCGTTTTTGATTTTTCTTTTTTAATTGAGCTGCATGCATTGTTTGTAGATTTTGGAGATTAACCCCTTATTGTTTACTTTGTTTGCAAATATTTTCATCCATTCTGTGGGTTGCCTTTTTGTTTTTGTTTATGAAAGCTGTTGAAAAACTTTTGAGTTTGACTAGATCTCACTTGCTTATTCTTGTTTTTATCTTCTACAAGGAAGATCCAGAAATATATTTTTGTAATTTATATAAGAATGTTCTGACCAAGATTTCCTCTGAGTTTTAGAGTATCAGGTCTTACATTGATATCTGCAATCCATTTTTAATTTATTGTTGTGTATGGTGTTAAAGAATGCTGTACTTTAATTCTTTTAAATGTAGCTATCCAGTTTCCCTAGTACCATTTCATGAATAGAATACTTTTCCCTATTATGTATTTTTGGCCCCTTTGTCATTGATTAATTGACCTTGGGTGCATGGGGTTATTTCTAGGCTTACTATCCTGTTCCATTGATCTATATTTCTGTTTTTGTGCAAGTACCCACCTGTTTTGATGACTACATATTTGAGTTTAGTCTGAAGTCAGGGAGCCTGTTTCATCCAGCTTCATTTTTCTTTCTCAGTTTTGTTTTGGTTATTCAGGCTCACTTGTATCTCTATGCAAATTTAACATTTTTTATTCTAGTTGTGTGAGAAATGCCATTGGTAATTTGATGGTGATTATGTTGAATCTGTAGATTGTCTTAGGCAGTATAGTCATTTTCATCGTACACGTTCTTCCAATCCAAGAACATGATATATCTCTCCTTCTGTTTGGGTCATCACCAATTCCTTTTATCAGCATCTTATAGTTTTCAGATAGGTCTTTTGCTTCCTTAGGTGGATTTATTCCTAGGTAGATTTGTTCCTCGGAGAAGGCAATGGCACCCCACTCCAGTACCATGGACGGAGGAGCCTGATAGGCTGCAGTCCTTGGGTTGCTGAGGGTCGGACACAACTGAGTGACTTCATTTTCACTTTTCACTTTCATACATTGGAGAAGGAAATGGCAACCCACTCCAGTGTTCTTGCCTGGAGAATCCCAGGGATGGGGGAGCCTGGTGGGCTGCCGTCTATGGGGTCGCACAGAGTCAGGCAGGACTGAAGTGACTTAGCAGCAGCAACAGCAGGTTTGTTCCTAGGTATTTTATTATATTTAATGCAGTGATAAATGGGACTGTTTGCTTAATTTCTTTTTCTGACCTTTGTAAGTAGGTATAGAAATGCAACAGATTTCTGTAAATTAATTTTGTACCTTACAACTTTGCCAAATTCATTAATGAGCTCTTTAAGCAAGCTCTTTAATAAGCTCTTTAAAGATTTTCGGCATAAAGTAACATATCATCTTCAAACAGTGACATTTTGCTTCTTTTCCAATTTGGGTTCATTTTATTTCTTTTTCTTTTCTGATTGCCATGGGTAGGACTTCCAAAACTTGCTGAATTATAAAGGCAAGAGTGGACACCCTTGTCTTGTTCCTGATCTTAGAGGAAATGTTTTCAATTTTTCACCACTGAGAAAGATGCTTGCTATGGCTGTGTCATATATGGCCTTTATTATGTTGAGGTATGCTCCTTCTATGTCCACTTCTGGAGTTTTCTTTTTTGTTTGTTTTTAAATAGGTGTTGAATTTTGTCAAAAGTCTTTTCTGCTACTATTGATAATATGATATGGCTTTTATTCAAATTGCTTTTGTGGTGTATCATACAGATTGACTTGAGGATACTGAAAAACTCTTGCATCCCTGGGATAAATCCCACTTGATTATGTTGTATGATCCTTTTAATGTATTATTGGATTTGGTTTTCCTGGTATTTTATTGAGGTTTTATTTATTTGTGTGTCGGTATGTTCATCATTGATATTGCCCTGTAATTTTCTTTCTGTGATATTTTTGTCTTGTTTTGCTATCACAGAGCTGATGGTTTCATGGAATGAATTTGGGATTATTGCTTTTACTGCAGTTTTTTGGCATAGTTTTAAAAGGAAAAGTTTTAAATATTCTCTAAATGTTTGATACAATTCATCTGTGAAGACTTCTGGTCATGGATTTTTCTTTGTTGGGAGTTTTGACTTGTTTTCTTTTCTTGTTTTCTGGCTGCATAATGTGGCATGCAGGATCTTAGTTTGCTGACCAGGTATCAAACCCACGCTGCCTCCATTGGGAGCATGGAGTTTGAAACACTCTACTGCCAGGTAAGTCTCCGTTGCAGGTTTGAAAATCACAGTTTCAATTTCAGTACTTGTGAATGGTCTGCTCGAATCTTCTATCTCTTTCTAGTCCAGTCTTGTAACGTATATTTCTAAGAATTTATCCATTTTTTCCTACGTTGTCCATTTTATCTGAATACAGTGCTTGTGGTAGTCTCTTGTTCTTTGCATTTCTGTCGTGTCCATTGTAACTACCCCCCATTCATTTGTGATTTTATTTTTTTGAGCCCTCTCCCTGTTTTTCTTGTCATGTCTGGCTACAGGCTTATCAATTTTGTTTATGTTTTCAAAGAACCTGTTTTTAATTTTATCTTTTTTTAATAATTCATCTATTTCATTTATTTCTGCTTTAATTTTTATGATTTCATTTCTTCTACTAACATTAGGTTTCATTTCTATTTCTCTAATTGCTTTAGGTGTAAGGTTAGGTTGTTTTAGATTTACTTGTTTCCTGAGGTAAACATTTCTTTTTTTTTTTTTAACTTTTTATTTTTACTTTATTTTACTTTACAATACTGTATTGGTTTTGCCTTACATTGACATGAATCCACCACGGGTGTACATGTGATCCCAAACATGAACCCCCCTCCTACCTCCCTCCCCACAACATCCCTCTGGGTCATCCCCGTGCACCAGCCCCAAGCATGGTGTATCCTGCATTGGACATAGACTGGTGATTCGATTCTTACATGATAGTATACATGTTTCAATGCCATTCTCCCAAATCATCACACCCTCTCCCTCTCCCTCTGAGTCCAAAAGTCTGCTATACACATCTGTGTCTTTTTTGCTGTCTTTCATACAGGGTCATCTTTGCCATCTTTCTAAATTCCATATATATGTGTTAGTATACTGTATTGGTGTTTTTCTTTCTGGCTTACTTCACTCTGTATAATCGGCTCCAGTTTCATCCATCTCATCAGAACTGATTCAAATGTATTCTTTTTAACAACTGAGTAATACTCCATTGTGTATATGTACCACAGCTTTCTTATCCATTCATCTGCTGATGGACATCTAGGTTGTTTCCATGTCCTGGCTATTATAAACAGTGCTGTGATGAACATTGGGGTACATGTGTCTCTTTCAATTCTTGTTTCCTCGGTGTGTATGCCCAGCCAGTGGGATTGCTGGGTCATACGGCAGTTCTACTTGCAATTTTTTAAGGAATCTCCACACTGTTCTCCATAGTGGCTGTACTCGTTTGCATTCCCACCAACAGTGTAGGAGGGTTCCCTTTTCTCCACACCCTCTCCAGCATTTATTGCTTGCAGATTTTTGGATCGCAGACATTCTGACTGGTGTGAAGTGGTACTGAAGTAAACATTTCTTGCTATAAACTTTTCTCTTAGCACTGTTTTTGCTCTGTTCCATAGGTTTTGGGTCATGGTGCTTTCATTTTCATTTCTCTCTAGGGATTTTCTTTTGTTAATGTCCTCTGATTTCTTCAGATATCCACTGGTTGTTTAGAAGCCTATTGCCTAACCTCCAAGTGTTTTGGTCTTTGTATATATTTTTTCTTATAGTTGTTTTTTTTTTTTTTTTAATTTTACTTTATTTTACTTTGCAATACTGTATCGGTTTTGCCATACATTGACATGAATCCAACATGGGTGTACATGAGTTCCCAATCCTGAACCCCCCTCCCACCTCCCTCCCCATATCATCTCTCTGGGTCATCCCAGTGCACCAGCCCCAAGCATCCTGTATCCTGTATTGAACCTAGACTGGCGATTTGTTTTCTTATAGTTGTTTTTAACTACATAGTATTATGTTTGAAGATGTTTGATATGACTTCAATTTTCCTAGATTTACTGAGGCTCAGTTTGTAGTCTAGCGTGTGATTTACCTTGAATATTCCATATGTACTTGAGAAGAATAGGTTTTCTACTACTTTTGGATGAAATGCTCTATAAATATCACAAGTTCATCTGGTCTAGTGTGTCATTTAAGGCCTTTGTTTGCATATTGATTTTCTCTCTGGATGACCCTCCATTGATGACTGTGGGATGTTAAAGTTCTCACTATTATTGCATTATTGTTGATTTTTCCTTTTACACCTGTTAGTATTTGCCTTACATGTTGACATGCTCCTATGATGGGTGCATATATATTTAAAATTATTACGTTTTCTTCTTGAATTGGCCCCTTAATCATTATGTAGTGTCCTTCTTTATTTCTTGTATTAATCTTTATTTCATAGTCTATTTTGTCTGATATTAGTATCCTACAGATTTCTTTTGATTTTCATTTTCATGGAATTCTTTTTTCCATCTCTTGACTTAAGTCTGTGTGTGTCCTTAGATTTGAAGTGGGTCTCTTGTAGACAATTTGTGTATGGGTTCTGTTTTTGTATTCATTCAGTGAATCAATGTCTTTTGGTTGGAGCATTCAATACATTTACATTTGAGTTAGTTATCGATATTTGTGTTCTTATTGCTACTTTGTTTACTGTTCTGGTTTTATTTTTGCAGGTCTTTTTTCTTCCTTTCCTGTTTTGTATTCTTATGATTTGGTGATTAACTTTAGAGTTGTGGTTGGATTCCTTTTTCTTTTTTATGTGCATATCTATTGTAGATTTTTGCTTTGCAGTTACCATCAGGTTTTCATACAGCAGTCTATACATAAACAAGAGTTTTTTTTTAATTGTTGGTCTTTGTATTTCACATGCATTTCCAATATCCCGCATCTGTATCCTTCTCTTCTTATGGTTGTTGGGTTTATATAGGTTTAAACACCCTTATGGCAGAAAGTGAAGAGGAACTAAAAAGCCTCTTGATGAAAGTGAAAGAGGAGAGTGGAAAAGTTGGCTTAAAGCTCAACATTCAGAAAACCAAGATCATGGCATCTGGTCCGATCACTTCATGGGAAATAGATGGGGAAACAATGGAAATAGTGTCAGACTTTATTTTGGGGGATGCTAAAATCACTGCAGATGGTGACTGCAGCCATGAAATTCAAAGACGCTTACTCTGTGGAAGAAAAGTTATGACCAACCTAGATAGCATATTGAAAAACAGAGACATTACTTTGCCAACAAAGGTCCGTCTAGTCAAGGCTATGGTTTTTCCAGTGGTCATGTATGGATGTGAGAGTTGGACTGTGAAGAAAGCTGAGTGCTGAAGAATTGATGCTTTTGAACTGTGGTGTTGGAGAAGACTCTTGAGAGTCCCTTGGACTGCAAGGAGATCCAACCAGTCCATTCTAAAGGAGATCATCCCTGGATGTTCTTTAAAAGGAATGATGCTAAAGCTGAAACTCCAGTACTTGGGCCACCTCATGTGAAGAGTTAACTCATTGGAAAAGACTGTGGTGCTGGGAGGGATTGGGGGCAGGAGGAAAAGGGGACGAGATGGTTGCATGGCATCACCAACTCGATGGACGTGAGTTTGAGTGAACTCTGGGAGTTGGTGCTGGACAGGGATGCCTGGAGAGCTGCAATTCATGGGGTTGCAAAGATAGACACGACTGAGCGACTAAACTGAACTGAAACCTATCTTTAATGTAGGTTTGCCTTTACCAGTTAGCTTTTCCACTCATAATTTCTAGTTGTAGCCTTTTCTTTTCCACCCAGAGAAATTCCGTAATATTTGTTCCAGACTGGCCTGGTGCTGCTGAATTCTCTTAACTTTTGCTTGTTTAGAAAGCTTTTGATTTCTCCTTTGAATATGAACAAGAGTCTTGTTTGGTAGAGTATTCAAGATAGTAGTTTCTTCTCTTTCATCACTTTAAATATATTGTGCCACTTCCTTCTGCCCTTCAGAGTTTCTGCCAAGAAATCAGCTGATAACCCTATGGGTGTCCCTTGTATATTATTCTTTGCTTTTGCTGATTAAAATATTTTTTCTTTCTTTTGTCAGTTTGATTATTGTGTGTCTCAGCATGTTCCCCAATAATTTATCCTGCCTAAGAATCCCAATGCTTCCTGGATTTAGGTGACTTTTTCCTTTCCTAAGTTAGGGAAGTTTATAGCTGTCATTTCTCAGATACTTTCTCTCTTTTCTCTTTCTGAAACCCCTATAATATGCATGTTAGTGTGTTTAGTGTCTCAAATGCCTTTTAGATGTTTTCATTTATCTTTATTCTGTTCCATGGCAGACCTTTCTCCCATTCAATCGTCCAGGTCACTTCTGTTTTCTTCTGCTCACTTATTCTGTGATTCATTCCTTCTAGTTTACTTTTGATTTCAGTTATTATTTGTTCTTTAGCTTTATCTATGTCTTTGCTAAACATTTCTTGTCTCTTTTTAATCTGTGCCTCCATTCTTTTTCTTTTTCCTCCAGATCTGTAGAATTCATGCAATCAAATCCCATTGGCCTTCAAAGCCAGATTCTCTGGGAGCTCCCCCAATCATTGCCAGACCCTCAGTCTGGGCAGCCTGATGTGGGACTCATAACTTGAACTCCTGTGGGAGAACTTCTGTGATATAATTATTGTCCAGCTTGTGGGTTGCCTACATAGCAGATGTGGAATTTCATTTTATCATGATTGCATCCCTACTACCATCTCATCATGGCTGCTTCCTTGTCTTTGGATATAGATTATCTTTTTTTGGTCAGTTCTAGGATTTTTTTTTTTTGTAAACAGTTTTTTACCAAAAAAGTGAGGTCACATTTTTCCATCTACCAGCTTGTCCTTGCCTCCTATCTAAATTCACTTATTAATACTGAACAAGTATTGGAGATTTTTTTATACACTAATCATTTTGGCTGCAAATAATAATTATTCTACTTTCTCCACTCCAATTATTTTATCTTAATGTTTCTTGTCTCTTTTTATGAACTAAGAATTCTAAACAATGCTAAATATAGTTAATCATAAGAGGAATCTTGGTCTCATTCCTCATCTCATGAGACACTTTCAACATCTTATCATAATTATTAAGTTCATCATTACTTCCCATTATTCATCAAATTAAGGAAGTTAGTGTCAAACACTTGCTTTTTAATTTTTTTAAATTCTCGTGAATACTCATTGAATCTTGTCATTCCCCTATTCCTCTGATACAATGATTATATCATTTCGTTACTGTTTTTAATTTCATGAATTAGTTGGTTTGATATTTTGAAGGAAAATTATTCCTGCATAACAGGGATAAATCCTAAATGAATTAAATTTTCAGGAAATATACAGTCAATTTCCATCCTTTTAAATGCCTTTTTTAATTTTGATATAAATTTTGATACTGACTTCCTAAAGTTAGTTGTAAATGACTTCCTCTTATTATATTCAGAAGACTTGATAAAAAGCTTGCTGATAATTAAATATTTAGAAGAATTCAGATAAAGACTTCTGAGCCTGAAGTATGTATTTAAAACCCAATTTTAAATATTTCTTTAATTTTTAAAATAAATATAAAATTGCTGAGAATACTTTATTTTTGTGTTTGCTTGAATATTTTTTATAAAGGACTGTGTTGTTGGTATAAATTGTTAAAATTATTAGCAATACAGTTATTATATGTTGTACTATATTACCCATGAAATTAACTTTTCAGGGCTTACTGATACATTTGCCATTAAATGTCAGAAAATTAGAGAATACTTACTTTCTCTACTGCTTGAGAGATGATTCAAAAATGGAAGCAAACAAAACTATAGAGTGAGTAAAGAATTCAGTAGTTTTCAGGGATTACAGGGAGCAGATGTGAAGGATTGGGTAGGTGAATCTTAGGTGAATCATAGAGAATATTTTTATGGAGGTAAAACTATTTTGTATGATACCATTATGGTGAGGACAAGAAATTAAACATTCATCAAAACCCATTGGATTTACAGCACAAAGAAGTATCCTTTAATTTATGCAAATACTCTCCTCCCAAAGGTCATTTAGGAAGTTAAGGAAGTTCAGAATTGAGCAGAGAATGATAAAACAATCTAAACATGTTTATAAATAAATGAAACAATCTCACAGAAGGTAAGGAGGAGAAAGATGCTGAACTATGTGACTGTGGAAATAAGTAAAAACTGGACAAAAGCAAAGGAAAAAGAAATTATAAAGCATTATATTCCAGTTGATAATTTTTTTTTCCCACAGGGATACAGACTAACAATTCTGAAACCACTATACAGTACACATATACTAGAATTAAATAAATGTATGATGGATGGTAGGGACTAGGTCTCATCACTGAAGTAAGAGATTGCACAAAAGCAATGGAACAAAGTTGGAAAATATAGTAGGAACTCATGTTTAGCTAAATATAGCTGCAAACCATTCCTATATGCATAAATTTAGATATTTTATATATTAGTACATATAAAGGATAATGTACACACACACACACACACACACACACACATATATATACATTTTTTTTTTTTCAATTCACTGAAAAAGCCCAAATGCAATGGCACCCCAATAATAATTATTATACCTAGTGCCCAGATTTTGGTTTTTGATACCATAAATAAAAGAAAGATAGCAGAAATTCTTAGAGATATTCTGAATGGGGTATCATACTACCCAGCACAAAAATTTTAAATATATATATTTTTGTTGTTGTTTAGTTGCTAAGTCATGTCCAACTCTGTTGCCAACCCATGGACTGAAGCCCACCAAGTTCCTCAAAATTCATGGGATTTCTCAGGCATGAATAATGAAGTGGGTTGTCATTTCCTTCTCCAGGGGATCTTCCTGACCTAGAGACTGAACCCATGTCTCCTGCATTAGCAGCCAGATTCTTTACCATTGAGCCAAAGCCCCCCACCACAACCAAAATATTTTTTATAGGATAGGTAAATTTTATAGGATAATAATTTTTATGGGATAGGTATATAAATGTAGATATAAACATTTGACACATCGATCATGTTGTTCGTTTGAATCAGTTCTTGTTGGAAGGCTGTAATCAAATTTAAGTATCAAAAATACTGATAATTGAGAAAGATCATAGACATTGTAAATAACTGTCCTGGAATCTGACATTGCGTTCACCTATGAGGTTTACGAAATACTCTATCAAAAACACTTAAAATGGAAGGGCTTCTTGTATATGGATACTAACAGTCATTGAATTGAAAAGAGAAACCTAAAGACCTATTGAAATTAGTGCCAAATTGAAGCAATAGTTATGTTTAATATGAAATTAATCTGATATTTAATATTTTATAAAAATGAAAAGATTTAGTACTATTGAAGTGTATGAGATTTTTCAAAAAGCTGGGAATTGTCCTTTAAATAAAAATTTGTTCATTAGTGATAGGAATTAGATCAAATTGTAACCTTAGTTAACTAAATAAGAAAATAAGAATTTAGCAAGCTTTCAACCTATACTCAAAATTATTTAAAAAGCATATTGGACTGTAAAAATATAGAGTATCATTATTAATGAAAATAGAGTTTATGTGTGGTTTTACTAAGCATTGCAAACATGTAGTCTCTCAGTATGGAGAAGGCAATGGCACCCCACTCCAGTACTCTTGCCTGGAAAATCCCATGGACGGAGGAGCCTGGTAGGCTGCAGTCCATGGGGTCTCTAGGAGTCGGACACGACTGAGCGACTTCACTTTCACTTTTCACTTTCATGCATTGGAGAAGGAAATGGCAACCCGCTCCAGTGTTCTTGCCTGGAGAATCCCAGGGATGGGGGAGCCTGGTGGGCTGCCGTCTTTGGGGTCGCACAGAGTCGGACACAACTGAAGCGACTTAGCAGCAGCAGCAGCAGTCTCTCAGTCATGTCTGACTCTTTGCAATCCCTGGACTATAGCCCACCAGACTCCACTGTCCATGTGATTTCAATTCAGTTCAGTTCCATTCAGTCGCTCAGTCGTGTCCGACTCTTTACGACCCCATGAATCGCAGCACGCCAGGCCTCCCTGTTCATCACCATCTCCCGGAGTTCACTCAGACTCACGTCCATCGAGTCTGTGATGCCATCCAGCCATCTCATCCTCGGTCGTCCCCTTCTCCTCCTGCCCCCAATCCCTCCCAGCATCAGAGTCTTTTCCAATGAGTCAACTCTTCGCATGAGGTGGCCAGAGTACCAGAGCTTCAGCTTTAGCATCATTCCTTCCAAAGAAATCCCAAGGTTGATCTCCTTCAGAATGGACTGGTTGGATCTCCTTGTAGTCCAGGAGACCCTCAGGAGTCTTCTCCAACATCACAGTTCAAACGCATCAATTCTTCGGCGCTCAGCCTTCTTCACAGTCCAACTCTCACATCCATACATGACCACAGGAAAAACCATAGCCTTGACTAGACGGACCTTAGTCGGCAAAGTAATGTCTCTGCTTTTGAATATACTATCTAGGTTGGTCATAACTTTTCTTTGTCCATGTGATTTACCAGGCAAGAATACTGGAATGGGTTGCCATTTCCTTCTCCAGGGGATCCTCCCAACCCAGGGATCAAACCTATATGTCCTACATTGCAGGCAGATTCTGTAACACTGTGCCACGAAGAGAAGCCCTTACTAAGCATTGAAGATATGTAAAGATTAACTATCAGAAGCAAAAATAAATATATTTAAAAAAATTAAAAGATATATGGATGTTGGACATAATTTGGTATAAACTTTGCAATTGCCAGATGAAGAAATAAATGCTACAAAATAAATATCTTTCATTCAAATTCATATAGATTGTGCTCAGTTGCTCAGTCATATCTGACTGTGACCCTTTGGATGGTAGCCAGCCAACCTCCTCTGCCCATGGGATTTCCTAGGCAAGACTACTGTAATGGGTTGCTTTTCTCTTATCCAGGGCATCTTTCTATCACAGGGATTGAACCTGTGCCTCCTACATTGACAGATGGGTTCTTTACTACTAGTACCACCAGCAGACCAAGGTCCATAGCGTTTCAAAGAGTCAGACAAGACTGAAGTGACCGAGCATGCATGAGTGCAAGCACCTACATACATAAAAGTTGCATGCCATATACTCCATCCATTAAAAATTTACATGCAATGATTTTAATTAATTCATAGTGCTGTACAACTATCAACATGATCTAGTATTGGAACATTATATCATTCCTGAAAGAAACTCAGTACCCATTAATAGTAATTTCCATCTTTCTCCCCATCAATCCTCATAAACCACTAATCTGCATTCTGTCTCTATAGATTCACCATTTTAGACAATTCGTATACATGGAATCATTTATAATGTGATCTTTTGTGGCTAATTTCCTTCATAATGTTTGCAAAGTTTATCCATGCTTCATAAAGCTTCATTGTATGGATATGCCAAATTTATCCATTCATCATTTGATAGACAGTTGGAGTTTCCATTTGTCATAATGTAAGTAATGCTTTTACAAATATATGTCCATATATTTCAGTATTTGTCTTAATTTTTCTTAGTTTTATGTTTAGGTTTGAAATTGCTGAGTCATGTAGTAAATCTATTTTTAATTATTAAAAAAACTGCCAAATTGTGTTACATATAACCACACAATTTTACATTACCTCTAGTAATATATGAGGATGGCAAACACTCCACATACTAGTCAACATATATTATTGCCTGGCTTTTAGATTATAGACATCTCAGTGAGGATCGAATGGTATCTCTTTTTTTTTATTTTCTTTTTATTTTTTTTTTGGTATCTCTTTTTTAAAATTTTTATTTTCATAATGACTAAGGATGTTGAGTATATTTGCAGTTCTTCACCCAACATATTGCTTATTTGGAGAAATAATCTTTATATATTTTGACAATTTTGTATTTTAAAATTTGTCTTTGTTGTTTCAGTTGCTAAGTCATGTTTGACTCTTTGTGACCACATGGGCTGCAGCAGACTAGGCCTCCCTGTCTTGCATCATCTCCCAAAGTTTGCTCAAACTCATGTCCATTGAGTCAGTGATACCATCCAGCCATCTCATCTTCTGTCATCCCCTTCTCCTGTCTTCAATCTTTCCCAGCATCAGGGTCTTTTCCAGTGAGTCAGTTCTTCACACCAGGTGGCCAAAGTATTGGAGTTTCAGCTTCAGCATTAGTCCTACAAATGATAATTCAGGGTTGATTTCCTTTAAGATTGACTGGTTTGATCTCCTTGCTGTCCAAGGGATTCTCAAGAGTCTTCTCCAGTACCACAGTTAGAAAGCAGCAATTCTTTGGCACTCAGCCTTCTTTATGGTCCAACTCTCACATCTGTATGTAAATACTGGAAAAACCATACTTTGACTATACAGACCTTTGTCAACAAATTGATGTCTGCTTGCCTTATTGAGTTGTAAATGGTCCGTATATATTCTAGACACCAATCTCTTATTAGGTATATAAATTGCACACTTTTTTTTTTTTTTTTTACCTTTCTTGGGATGCATTTTCATTCTATTGACATAATTTGCAGCATAAATTTTTAAATGTGTAGCCCAATTTATGTATTTTATTTTCTTTTATTATTTGCCCTATTGGTGTGATATCTAAGAAGCCATCATCTAACCCAAAACCCAAGATGACAAAGATGTACCCCACATTTTATTCTAGGAGTTTTATAGTTTTAACTCTTGTAATTAGTTGTAGGTCTTACAAATTCATTTTGATTTAATTCTAATATATGATTTGAGGTAGAGGTCTTGTACCAGCACCATTTTTTGGGGGGTGGGGGGAGACAACTATTCTTTACTCAATTGAATTGTCTTAGCACCCTTATTAAGAATTAATTGACCTTAGACATACTTGCTATTTCTGGACTATCATTTTTTTCCCCAATGATCTATCCTTACATCAGGACTACCCTGTCTTAATTATGTGGCTACATAATCAGTTTTGTAATCAGGACTTAATTCCTCTGTTTTTTTTTTTTTTTTTCTTTTTAATTTAATTTCTAGTAACTTAATAAAAAGAATTCCTGAAAAAAAAAAAAAAGCCAACTGAGGTTATATAGACTGAGCTGAATATGTAGATCAGTTCGGAGAGTAAAATCATGTTCAGTGTATTGCCTTCTGATTCATGTCTTTTTTGTTTTCTGAGAAATGGATCTTCTTAGCTTTCTTTTAGCAATTGTTTTATAGTTATTAGATGTTTTGCAGTCCATCTATTAATTTTTCTCCTAGTATTTCATTCTTCATTCTTTGTAATACTTTGCAAGTTACTGTTTACTTTTCATTGATGGTGTGTTTATTGCTAGTTTATATGAACACAATTGATTTTATTTACTTTCATCCTACAACTTTGCTAAAGTACTCTGCAAGTTTCTAAACTAAGTCCTGATAGTTTTTTATTGTTTTCTTTAGGATTTGCTGTATAGAATATCATGTCTTCTGTGAATAAAGTTTTTTTTTTTACTTCTTTTCTATTCTGAGTGTCTCATTTTTTTTATGTCTAATTGCTCTGGATATATCCTCCAGTGAATGTTGAATGAAAGTGGAGAGTAGGCATCCATTGATTGTTCCTAATCTTAAGAGAGAAACATTCTTTCACCTTTAATATTAAATGGGGACTTTCTTAGATGCCTTTTAAATTGTTGATGACGTTTCTATATTTCTAGTGTTTTGACCGTTTCTTTTCATTCAATGAAAGCTTTTCAGATTTTGTCAAAATCTATTTCTACATCTATAGATACATAACCAATCATGGGATCCCTGTAATCTATACTGTTAATACAGCATATTAAACGAATTATTTTCCAGATGTTTACACAACTTTGCATACCTGGTATAATCCCCATTTTGTTGTGATGTATATTTTTTGTTACATATTGATGGATTATATTTGCTACTACGTTGTTGAGGATGTCAATGTGTTCATATTCATGTGAGTTATAGATCAATAGACTTCTCTTCTTGTGCATATTTTTCTGATTTTGGTATTGAGGTAACATGGACCTCATAGAATGCATTGGGGAGTGCTTGTGCTTTTATTTGGAAGGATTTGTGAAAGATTGGCATTAATTATGTTTTAAGTTGTAGAATTCACTACATCTGGACCTGAGATATTTTTATATATTTAAATTACTAATTCAGCATTTGTAACTAGTATAAGTTTAATTAGATTTTATGTATCTACTTGTCTTATAAAAAGGAGGCTTTGTCCTTTCTTCCACAGCTGCCTGAATTACAGTTTCTAAAACTCAAGAGCTAAGGAGAGGGTGAGAATATTAATAGCCTACTCCTCCAGGGATACAAATATAGACCTATATTGGGTGTTGGGGTAAGTGGGAACTTCATCTTCATGAATATATCCACCCAGAATAAAGCTTCCATCACACCACGGTGGGAATCAAGTTGGGAAACCATTCATGGCTCAAATGTTACAAACTCTCAAGATCCTTACTGAAGGTTCATAGATTTTCTTGAATAAATAGTTCTCCATATACTGTTTCCCCTTAGAAAGTTTCCACAGACTTTAAATATTTGGTGTTTTTGTTATATAATATTGCCACCAGGCTTCCCTGGTGGCTCAGACGGTAAAGTGTCTGCCTGCAATGCGGGAGACCTGGGTTCGATTCCTGGGTTGAGAAGATCCCCTGAAGAGGGAAATGTCAATCCATTCCAGCACTCTTCCCTGGAAAATCCCATAGAGTGGAGGAGCCTAATAGGCTACAGTCCATGGGGTCACAAAGAGTCAGACACGACTGAGAGACTTCACTTTCACTTTTATATAATATTACCGAGTAAATTATTGTTTCATTGAGGAGGTCTATTGAGTCCCTCTTATCACCATTCTGCCCCATAACCACTTTTAAAGGCAGAATCCTATAAGATATTAAATTAGGCATATTTTAGAAAATATCAATGAACATTTCCAGTATGATTCTTTAGAAAGTAATTTCTTTATTTCTTTAATGACCTGCATATACGTGAGTGAGTTTAAGATCTTTGGTGCTGTTGTTCAGTCACTAAGTCATATCTGATTCTTCGTGATCCCATGGACTGCAGCATGCCAGGCTCCTTTGTCCTCCACTATCTCCTGGAGTCTGTTCAAATTCATTTCCATTTAGTCAGTGATGCCATCTAACCACCTCCTCTGCCACCCTCTTCTCTTCTTCCCTCAATCTTTCCCAGCATCAGAGTTTTTCCAGTGAGCCAGCTCTTTTCTCATCAGGTGGCCAAAGTATTGGACTTCAGCTTCGGCATCAATCCTTCCAATGAATATTCAGGACTGATTTGATTTAGGATTCACTGGTTTGACCTCCTTGCAGTCCAAGGGACTCACAAGTGTCTTCTCCGGCACCACTATTCAAAAGCTTCAGTTCTTTGATGCTCAGCCTTCTTTACGGTCCAACTCTCACATCTATTCATAACTACTGGATAAACCAGAGCTTAGACTCTACAGACCTTTGTCAGCAAAGGGATGTCTCTGCTTAATACTCTGTCTAGGTTTGTCATAACTTTCTTTCCAAGGAGCAAGCGTCTTTTAATTTCATGGCTACAGTCACTATCTGCAGTGATTTTGAGTCCAATAAAATAAAATCTATCACTGTTTCCACTTTTTCCCTGTTTGCCATGAAGTGATGGGACCAGATGCCATGATCTTATGTTTTTGATTGTTGAGTTTCAAGCCAGCTTTTTCACTCTCCTCTTTCACTCTCATCAAGAGTCTCTTCAGAAATGAAAACCTATAAAGGAAAAATTGTATCATGCCTCATATACATTTAATTCCTCTACAGTGAAAAATTTAATAGAATATTCTTTAAGCACAAATTCCCAGTTACAATCATTTAACATAATCTAATTATAATATTTAAACACTAAAATTATAATGCCATTCAGCATAACAATGAAAACATAGTATATAGAATCTAAAAATTTAAATAAAATCCCAAAGTCTATGTAAATTTATAAAAATGTCTGTTATAAATTTAAACCTTCAAGTGATATTAAAAAATTATAAGATCATATGTATTATACTTCAGTTATTCCTAATTAATTTTTAAATTTCATTTGGAGGCTGATTACTTTACAATACTGTAGCGGTTTTTGCCATACATTGACATGAAGCAGCCATGGATGTACATCTGTCCCCCATCCTACCTCCCTTCTATCTCCTAGCTCCACTCCTACCTCCCTCCCCACCCCATCCCTCAGGGTCGTCCCAGTGCACCGGCCCTGTCCGCCCTGTCTCGTGCATCGAACATGGACTGGCGATCTATTTCACATATGGTAATATACATGTTTCAATGCTAGTCTCTCAAATCATCCCACCCTCGCCTTCTCCCACAGAGTCCAATAGTCTGTGCTTTACATCTGTGGCTGTTTTTCTGTCTCACATATAGAGTCATCATTACCATAATATTTCCGTTTTCAATGTAGACTTAGAATTTTTTTACATAGTATTATATTCACAAAAGAAAAACAAAACCACCTAAAAAGAACAGCAAAAACTTAAAATTATTTATACTATACAGTCTTAAATAGTAAAGCCAGACTTACATGTGCAAATAGGTAATAATAAGCACAAACCTTTCCTAACATTCAGGCTCTTCTGTCCATGGAATTCTCCAGACAAGAATACTGGAGTGGGTTGCCATTTTCTTCTCCAACATTAGATAAAGTGGTTTCAAAATTAACTCATATAAAACTCTATCTCATAGATAAAATACTGAGTCAACATACACTATCTAGATAAGAAGTTATAGTAAATACCATTACACATAATTTTCAATTTCAAACATATCCTGTATTGACAAAAATAATAGCTATGAAATAATAAATCACTGTGAAAAAGATTAAAATTATAGCAAATAATACATGCAGCATATTTTTTATCTAACAGTAGACATGGCCCAGTGTTTCTTGAACTATTATAAAATATTTTAGATATTTCATATACTACCACTGCCCCTCCCCACCCATTATAACCCCTAGTTTTTAATCTATACCTGAGATAAGTATACTTGGTTGAATCACTGTGCACCTGGAGTTTGAATATTACTATTTAACATCTCAGCCACAGTGAGTGACAAATATTTGATCAGTATCTCAAATTCTCCAAGTCTTATAGAATGAACATCTTTGGTGATCTGTTCCACTTGTAACTATTTATTCACTATAAAGGGTTTTATCCCTGTGGAATTTCATAAGAGGACATGTTTCCCTGAGTATTTGAGGAAGTTATATTCCTAGAATCATCTAACCAATAGCCCCACAAAACAATTTGTCTTGCTCTTTGATTGACATCAAGAGCCCAATTTATACCTACAAAAGAAGAATCTAACAGTCACACAAAAGGTATAAACAATTTTGCTGGAGCTGTAGGAATATTTTCTTTGGGTGTTTTTGTGGCAGATACTTTCTTGCATCTTTATAATTCTAGTGGAAGGATTTTCCTTAATGTATTCACTGTTTACAAAAATGTACTATTGGCAAGATTAATGTATATAATATTTTTATACCACTTTTTACATTGGTTGTACTATTGAGAGCTGGTTTTATATTTAATTTGATGATTTTATACATATAAAATCCTAGCCCTTGGCAAGTTATTATTATTGGTGAAATGAACAAGATTGAAGAATTGAAAAATATGTAAACTTAAATAAGTAAAGAGAAAACTATGGCCAAATTGATGATTTTTAAATGTGTATGACATATAGGTGAATGTAGTTCCAGTGATCTTTGCCAAAAGTTGGCTTCTCCAAGTGGTAATTTACTTTTAATGAAGATTTTTTGATTTTGCAAATTTATGCCTGTGAAGTGTGTTTCTAAAAGCATTGTAGGGTATAAGGCATAATTTAGCTAGTTGTAGTTTTCAAACTTGTCTTCAGCCTAGCAAGACCTCTAACAATTTATCTCTCAGAGACCATTTGGATTGGAGACTTCTTTGGCCTATATCCCCTGATTTCCTCTGAAACATTGTCTCCTGAATTCAGCTGAAATTAGACAATGAAGTATAAAAGAAAAATACATGAAAAATGTGTTTATACATACAGTAATCATTGAACTATGGCCAATGAGCCTAACAAGTCATATGTCTTAAGACTTTTATCATTTATACATGTGTCTGTATTGATACAAATTACAAGAGAGGAATGTGCACTAGAAATTGTAGCCAAAAAGACTAAAATATTAATTATGTAGACTTTTATAGTAAAATTTGACAACCAGTGATATATAGTTAAGCAATAGAAAATCATGTGGCAAAAGTAAAGCAAATTAATGTCAAAATATTTACTAGATTTGTTTCCAAAATAGAGTCTAATGACCTTAAATAAAAACTAAAGTTTAGCTATTTACCAAATATTTCATCTTGTAACCAAAAATCAATTTATTAAATACAAAATATGGGCCTGATTACCTTATGCTAATAACAAAGTCAAATTACTTACCACATTCTATACCTTAAAAACAAAAAGTCTAATTATTTTATACAAACACTTTTGCCTAATTATATTTCACGATGACAAAAGTCTAAAGACATCATATAAACACCTATTTTATTAGGAATACTATGGTTCAGTTCAGTTCAGTTCAGACTCTCAAGAGTCTTCTCCAACACCACAGTTCAAAAGCATCAATTCTTTGGTGCTCAGCCTTCTTTACAGTCCAACTCTCACATCCATACATGACTGCTGGATAAACCATAGCCTTGACTAGATGGACCTTACAAGATCTATATCTCACTATTAAGGGTTAGGTCATTGTTGATTACAAATCATTTCCTGGCAAAATAAAAAAAAGCTGGAACTTAAGCTCAAGAGACTCAGTGATTGCACTAGCAAAATGAAGTTTTAGAAGACTGCCAGCAAACAGTTTTTCATGCAAATGTATAGATATATAGTTGGTTTATAGCTGGACCAAAAAAGCTATGGAGATTTTTAGATATTTGAGTTTAGTAATTTTTTGTTACTCTTGGACATGGTAGGGCACTGGAATTCATGACATAATGCTTAAAGACAAAATTCCACAAATAATCTCCAATGGCAAATATTTTGAATTCCAAATTTAATATGTTTGATAGTGTGAGATTTAGGTGTCTAAGAAAACTTTGCTTAAATCAAGGTCACTGTAGTTTATGCCTTGGGTTCCTTCTAATTTTATAGCTTTAGACCTAAACATTGATTCATTTTTTAAAATTAGGTATAGTTGATTTACAATATTTTGCTAGATTATACAGCAAATTGGTTATATGTAGTTTATATATGTAAATACTCTTGTATTTGATTCTTTTCCATTATAGGTTATTATAAGATATTGAATATACTTCCTTGTGCTCCACTGGAGAAGGAAATGGCAACCCACTCCAGTATTCTTGCCTGCAGAATCCCATGGATGGAGGAGCTTGGTGGGCTACAGTCCACAGGTCGCAAAGAGTCAGACACTACTGAGAGACTTCACTTTCACTTCACTTTGTGCTCTATAGTAATTCCTTATTGCTTATTTTATATATGGTAGTGTGTATCTGTTAATTCCATAGTCCTAATTTATCCTCCCTCCCATATCCCCTTTGGTACCCATTAGTGTGTTTTCTATGTACATGAGTTTTATTTTTCTATTTTACAAATAAATTCATTTGTATCACTATTTTTTACATATAAATAATATATAAAATTTTCTTTCTCTGTCTGACTTACTTAGTATGATAATCCCTAGGTTCATCCATGTTGTTGCAAATGGCATTATTTGATTCTTTTTCTTTGACTGATTCATGTTACATTTTATATATGTGTATGTATATGTATATGTGTATATATATATGCGTGTATATATATATATATATATATATATATATATATATACACACACACACATATGCACACATCTTCTTATCTGTTGATAAACTCCGGCTGCTTTCACACCTTGGCTGTCATAAATAATGCTGCTATAAACATTGGGGCACATGCACCTTTTCAAATTACTTTTTGTCTTTCCCAGATATATGCCCAGAGTGGGATTTCTGGATCATACAGTAACTATTTTTACTTTTTTAAGAATACTTCCATAATGGTGTCCAGAGTAGCTGCACCAAAATGCATTCTCACCAGCAATGTACAAAGGTTCCCTTTTCTTCATGTTCTCTCTGACAATTATTATTTTTAGATGTGATGATGACCATTCTGACTGGTGTCAGCTGATACCTCATTGTAATTATAATTGGCATTTCTTTAATAAATTAGTGATGTTCAGCATTTTTTCATGTGCCTATTGGTCATCTGTACGTGCTCTTTGGAGAAATGTCTCTTTAGGTCTTCTGCCAATCTTATGATAGGGTTTGTTTTCTTTTCTTTTTTTTAGTTGTATGAGGAGTTTGTATAATTTGAAAAATAACCCCTTGTTTGTCTTATGATTTGCAAATATTTTCTCACATTCCGTATGTTGCATTTTCATTTTTTAATCTCTATTTTATTTATTTTCTCCTGAGCTTTATTATTTATTTCCTTCTTCTGACTAGGTTTTGTCTGTTCTTTCTCTAATCCTTTTAGGTGGTAGATTAGGTTGCTTATTTGGGATTTTTCTTGTTTTTTTGAGGAAGGCTTGCATTGCTATAAATTTCTATATTAGAATTGCTTTTGCTACATTCCATAGATTTTTTATGATTGTGTTTTTATTGTCATTTGTCTCAAGGTATTCTTTTTAACTTCCTCTTTGATTTTATGTTGACTCAGTGTTTTTTTAGTATCCTGTTGTTTAGTTTCCACGTAATCACCTGTCTTTTCTCTTTTCTCTTTCTGTGGTTGATGTCTGGTTTCATGCCAATCTGGTCAGAAAAAAGTTCTTGAAATAATTTCTCTCCTCTTAAATTCAGTGAGGCTTGTTCTGTGTCCAGGTTTATGATCTATCCCAGAGAATGTTGCATTTGCACTTGAAAAGAATGTTATTCTGTTTTTAGATATAATGTCCTATAGTTATCAATTTAACCTAACTATTTTATTGTGTTATTCAAGATCTGTTAGCTTATTGACTTTCAGTCTGGAAGAACTGTCCATTGATGTTTCTGGAATGGTAAAGTCTCCCACAATTATTATATTCCTATGAGATTTTTCCCTTTATGGATGCTACTATTTGTTTTATCTGTTTAGATATTCCTATATTTGGTGCATGTATGTTAAGGGGTATGATTTTTTTTTATTGTATTTGATTCTTTCATCACTTTTTAGTATCTTTCCTTATGACCTTTGCTTTAAAGTCTATGTTATCTGATATGAGTAATGCTACCCTGACTTTTTGTCATTTCCATTTGCATGAAATATCTCTTTCTATCCCCTCAGTTTAATATATATGTCTTTCACCCTGAAATGGGTTCTTATAGGCAGCATATTTTAGGTACTTGGTTTACTATCCAATGTTCTGTGACCCTAGGTCTTTTGATTGGAGCAAACAGCTTATCAACATTTAAAGTGTTGATAAGTATGTGTTTACTGCCATTTTAAACTTTGTTTCCCAGTTAATTTTGTAGTTCTTTATTGAGCCTTTTTTCTTCCCTATGTTTTTCCTTTTGTGTTTCCATAATTTTCTTTTTTTTATGCTTGAGTTCCTTTCTTTTGAGTTTATATGAGTCCATTGTATGTTTCTGATTTATGGATATCCTGATTTTCAATTATGTTACTTCTAACTATATTGACTTGCATTACACTTATCATATACACTCAAAAACATTCTAAAAGATCTGCATTTTCTTACTCCATTCTCCCACAAGGGCTTCCCAGGTGGCTCACATGGTAAAGTGTCTTCCTGCAATGTAGGAGACCTGGGTTCGATCCCTGGGTTGGGAAGATCCCCTGGAGAAGGAAATGGCAACCCACTCCAGTACTCTTGCCTGGAAAATTTTGTGGATGAAGGATCATGATAGGCTACAGTCTATGGGGTCACAAAGAGTCAGACACGACTGAGTGACTTCACTCTCCCACATTTTGTGATTTTAATGTTTTATTTTATATTCATATTTATCCTTTTTTCTATTCATTATAGTAATAATCACTTTTATAGGACTGCTTTTAAATCTATGTACTGTATTAATTAAGTGATCTTCAATACTTCCATACATCTAACTTTCTTCTTGTGATTTTCCCCTTCCTATGGACTTTTGCTTCTTTTTCATTTAGAGAAAACCTTTCAGTGTGTATTTTAGGATGCTTAGTTTGTTATATTCTTTCAGTTTTGCTTCTCTTAAAAATTCTTTATGTCTTCTTCTATTTTAAATGACAGTTTTTAAAGTAGCATATTCTAGATTGTAGGGTTGCTTTTTTTGTTTTGTTTTGTTGTTTTTTAATTTCCTGACTTTGGAGACCAGAGGGAGTGTCCAGATTTATTCAAAGCTTCCATTAAAAAAAAAAAAAATCAGCTTATATCCTCATGGGGATTCCCTTGTAACTGACTCTCTGATTTTCTCTTGCAGCATTAAGAGTCCTCTTTATCATTGATGATGCACAGGGAAGCCTGATGTGCTGCAATCAAGGGGGTCGCAAAGAGTCAAAGACTCAGTGACTGAACTGAACTGAACTGAGATGAGTGCAATTGTGCAGTAGTGTAACATTTTTTGCCATTGCCTTTCTTTGGAATTGGAATAAAAATTGACTTTTCCAGTCCTGTGGCCACTGCTGAATTTTCCAAATTTGTTGAAATATTGAGTGTAGCACTTTCACAGTGTCATCTTTTATTTTTTTTAAAAATTTAAATTTATTTATTTTAATTAGAAGGTAATTACTTTACAATATTGTATTGGTTTTGCCATACATCAACATGAATCTGCCACGGGTGTACTTGTGTTCCCAATCCTGAACCCCTCTCCCACCTCCCTTTCCATACCATCCCTCTGGGTAATCCCAGTGCACCAGCCCCAAGCATCCTGTATCTTGCATCCTAGACTGGCGATTCATTTCTTTCTTTCTTTTTTTTTTTTTTTTTTAAGCTTACGTACTTTTATTATTTTTTTTAATTTATTTATTTATTTTTTTTAAATTTTAAAATCTTTAATTCTTACATGTGTTCCCAAACATGAACCCCCCTCCCACCACCCTCCCCATAACATCTCTGTGGGTCATCCCCATGCACCAGCCCCAAGCATGCTGTATCCTGCATCAGACATAGACTGGTGATTCAATTCTTACATGATAGTATACATGATAGAATGCCATTCTCCCAAATCATCCCACCCTCTCCCTCTCATACATGTTTCAGTGCCATTATCCCAAATCATCCCACCCTCTCCCTCTCCCACAGAGTCCAAAAGACTGTTCTATACATCTTTGTCTCTTTTGCTGTCTTGCTGTCTTACCATCTTTCTAAATTCCATATATATGCATTAGTATACGGTATTGGTGTTTTTCTTTCTGGCTTACTTCACTCTGTATAATCGGCTCCAGTTTCAACCACCTCATTAGAACTGATTCAAATATATTCGCTTTAATGGCTGAGTAATACTCCATTGTGTATATGTACCACAGCTTTCTTATCCATTCATCTGCGGATGGACATCTAGGTTGCTTCCATGTCCTGGCTGTTATAAACAGTGCTGTGATGAACATTGGGGTACACATGTCTCTTTCAATTCTGGTTTCCTCTGTGTGTATGCCCAGCAGTAACAAATAATTTCACAATTTGTATGGAAATACAAAAAACCTCAAATAGCCAAAGCAATCTTTTAGGTTTTGAAATAGCTCAACTCTATTTTCATCACCTCCATGAGCTTTATTTGTAGTGATGCTTCCTAAGGCCCAGTTGACTTCACACTCCAGGATGTCTGGCTCTAGGTGAGTGATCACTCCATCGTGGTTATCTGGTTAATTAAGATCTTTTTTTGTATAGTTCTTCTGGGAATTCTTGCCATCTCTTCTTAAAATCTGCTTCTGTTAGTTCCATATTGTTTCTGTCCTTTATTGTGCTCACCTCTGTATGAAATGTTCCCTTGCTATCTCTAATTTTCTTGAAGAGATCTCTATAGTCTTTTCTATTCTATTGTTTTTCTCTATTTCTTGGCATTGATCACCAAGGAAATCTTTACTACCTCTTTTTTCCAGTATTTGAAACTCAGCATTCACATGGTGATGTCCTTCCTTTCCTCCTTTGCTTTTCACTTCTTTTCTCAGCTATTTCTAAGACCTCCTCAGACAGCCATTTTGCCTTTTTCCATTTCTTTTTCTTGTGGATGGTTTTGATCACTGCCTCTTGCACAGTGTTATGAACCTCCATCCATAGTTCTTCAGGTTCTCTATGTATCAGATCTAATTTCTTCAATTTATTTGTCACTGCTACTGTATAATCGTAAGGGATTTAATTTAGGGAATATCTTAATGGTCTATGGTTTTTCTCTGCTTTGTTCAACTTAAGTCTGAATTTTGCAATAAAGAGTTTGCAAATCTTTTTATGTAATACTTTCAAATGTAAAATAGGATATATCAAATTGGGATTAAAATGAAGACTATTTAATATCTCAGAAAAATTTTAATTTTGGGTGACATGAGAGAGGACAATGAAACTTAGACACATTCCAAATTTTCTATAGACTAAACTTCTGAGTTTACCAAATATAAAGTTTCAATTTTGTGTTCTCTATTATCCCACTTGTAAAAAAAATCAAACTCATAGATTTTTTTATGATTTCTTATCTTTACCCATCTCTGTGTTCATTAGTTCAAAAATAATCATTTAGTTTTATAAATCATTGTATATTAAATAAAAATTTAACAGAGTTAAATAGGTCATCATATTGTTTGACTCAAAACTAAATGAGTTCTTTTTACTAGAACTTTTGATATGGTCCTAATTATTTTTACTGCTGAATCTTTCTTTCCTTATTATATGTACAAAAATCTACAAAAGTTTATGGATGTCATATGCACAGTTTCTTCATTTTTTTTTTTTTTTTGAATAAAAAGTGGCTGGACACATTCACTTTCTTTTTATGGTTTGCATTACATAATCCATTACTGTTACCAATTATTTGTATTACTGAAAGTTTCCATCTCACAAAGCCTCAATGAATATATGAAAATGAGTGGTCTATTTAGTGGTGTACTGGCACAAATATGTTCTTAATTGGAAAATTTAATGCAAGGTAAGTATTAGAGAAAATCGGATGTATTAAAAAAAAGGACAGAAGAAGTTAAATTTTTATGGTAATATTGCCAGAATATGGAGCAGTTATTGCTGTCTTACTTGTAGATGGCATAATATTATATATAGATGACCCTAAAGACTCCACCAAAAAGCTGTTAAAACTAACACATTCAGTAAAGTTGCAGGATAGAAAATTAATATACAAGAGTTGTGTTTTTATAAACTAATAATGAAACGTCTGTAAAGTAGAACAATTTTACTCACAATAGCATCAAAAACAATAAAATACTTAGGAAAAAATTTAACCAAGGAATAAAAGATGTGTACAATGGATATTTCAAGACTTTGGTTAAAGAAATTGACAGAAACAAACAAATGGTAAGATATCATACAAACATGAATTATAAGAATATTAAAATGCCCTACTAGTAAAAGTCATCTATAATTTCAGTTCAATCCCTATCAACATTCCAATGATAATTTTCACAGAAATAGATAAAACAGTCCTGTAATTTGTATTGGGCCAAAAGCGATCCTGAAGAGTGTGAGACATCTTGATAAAGAACAAAGCTTGAGGAATCACACTTCCTGACTCCAAATTATATTACTATAGTTTTCAAAACAGCTGTAGTAATCAAAACAACATGTTACTAGCATGAAAATAGACACATAGGCCCACTGAACAGAATAGAGAACAGAGACATACACCCAGATAATATATGGTCAACTTATACTTGACAAAGCAATAAATAATACTCAACTAGAAAAGAATAGTCTCTTCAATAAATGATGTTGGTAAAACTGTATATCCATATGCAGAAAAATTAAATTGGACTTCTATCTCACACAACTCACCAAAGTTAGCATTAAAATGGATTAGAGACTTACACAATAAATATAATCATAAAAGTTCTAGAAATGTAATCAAAAGTGCTAAAAGAGATTATAAGGAAAAAGTGCCTCACCATTGGTTTCAGCAGTGATTTTTTGGATACGTCATCAAAAGCACAACAACAAAAGCAAAAGTGGAAAAATATCAATCTAAAAATGTTTTGGACAACAAAGAATCAGTATCATGCTCTTTTGATTACTATAGCTTTCGTCTGAAGTCAGGGACCATGATACCTCCAACTTTGTTAATTTTTCTCAAGATTGCTTTGGCAACTCAGATTCTTTTGTGGTTCTGTATAAATTTTAGGATTATTCTAGTTGTGTGGAAAAAGAAAAAAAAAAACCTCACAGGTATTTTCATAGGAATTGCATTATGCCCGTAAACTATTTTCAGTGGTATGGAAATTTTAAAAAATATATTAATTTTTCTAAACCTAAAACACACAATACCTTATCATTTCTTTGTATCATTTTCAAACTCCCTCATCATCATTTTATAGTTTTCAGAATATGTCTTCCCCTCTTTGGTTAAGTTTGTTTCTAGGTATTTTATTCTTTTTAATGTGCTTATAAATAGAATATTTTTTTGCTTTTCATTATGAAAGATCATTATGAGTGTATAGAAAAGTGACAGGCTAATGAATATTAATCTTTTATCTTGAAAATTTATTTAATTCATTTATTAGTTCTAATAGATTATTTGATGGATAGTTTAGCATTGTCTATAGCATCATGTCATCTGCATATAGTGACAGTTTAACTTCTTCCCTTCCAATTTGGATGCATGTTATTTCCTTTTTTTTTTGGTCTGATTTTATGTCTAGGGATTACAAAACTATATAAAAGTGAGAGTGGGCCTCCTAGTCTTCTTCCTGCTTTAAGACCAAAAACTTTCAGCTTTTCACATTTGAGTATGATGTCAGCTATATGCTTGTCATAAATGGTATTATTATGTTGAAATATGATACTTCCATATCAACTTTGAGGATTCTTATTATTTTATTAAATGCATTTCTGTGTCTATTGAGATAATCATGTAGTTTTGTCATTTCAGTGTTTTGTTTTTGTTTTTTTTTTTTTTTTTATGTGGTATATCACACTGCTTTGCCTATGTTGACCTTGGGATAAGTTCATTTTGGTTGTGGTGTATGATCTTCTTTATATGTTATTGAAGTCAGTTTGCTAATATTTTGTTGAGAATTTTTGCATCTATATTCACAGAGATATTGACTATAATTTGCTTTTTTGTAGTGTTTTTGTTTCATTTTAGTATCAAGGTAATGGTGACTTCATAGAATGAATTTGGAAATATTCCATGTTCTTCAATTCTTTGCAGATTTTAGGAAAGCATATGTATTAGCTTTTAAGATATTTGGTAGAATTTCCCTGTGAAGCCATCCCCTGTGAACTTTTGCTTGCTGGGAGTATTTTTCATTACCATTTCAATTACAGTACTAGTGTTTCTTCTATTCAGATTATCTATCTCTTCCTAAATATTGTCCATTTCTTCTAGATTGTTCAACTTGTTGGCATCTAATTCTTCATAGTATTCACTTATGCTCTTTTTATATCTCTGTGATATTGTTTATTTCTCCTCTTTCATTTATTATTTTATTTATTTCATTCCTCTCTTTTATTCTTTTTTAGTCTTATTGAAGGTTAGTTAATTTTATCTTTTCAAAAAATAAATTGTTGGTTTCATTGACCTCTTTGGGTTTTTTTTGGTGGGGGGAAGAGCTATTTTATTTATCTTCACATCAATCTTTTTTATGTCTTCTGGTAACTTTGGGCTTTTTAGTTCTTTATATAACCCCTTAAATAGAAGATTAGATTATTTACTTGAGATTGTAATTGTTTTTTGAGGTAGCCTTGTAGCACCATAAACTTGCTCTCAGAACTGATTTTGTTGCCTCTTCTAAATTCTGTAAAATTGTTTTTGTATCTTCATTTGTTTTGAGTTATTTTCTGATTTCCTCTTTGATTTCTTCATTGACCCAATATTTCCTTAGTAGCATATTGTCTAATCTCATGGTTGTGCTTTTCCCATTTTTTACCTGTAATTATTTCTAGTTTCATACCATTGCAGTTGTAAAATACTTGATAAAATTTCTATTGTCTTAAATTTCTCAACTTCTTTATGGCCTCACGTGGTTTCCTCCTAGATATATCCTGGAGAATGTTTCTTCGATATTTTTTAAAAATGGGTATTTCCTTGTTTTGGGGTGGAGTGTCCTATAGTATGGTACTGGAACAAAAGCAGATATATAGATCAGTGTAAAAGGATAGCCTGAAAATACACATCCAAACTATGATCAATTAATTTACAATGAAAGCAAGAGTATACAATGAAGCAGAGAAAAGCAGTTCTGTGAAAAATTTACAGCTACTTATAAAATAATGAGATTAGAACACTTCCTTATAGCATAGAGAAAAATAAAGTGGATTAAAGATTTAAATGTAAAACCTGAAACCATAAACCTCTTAAAAGAGAATATAGAAAGAACATTCTTAAACAAAAATTGTAGCTCTAATTTTTGGATCTGTCTCCTAAACCAAGAGAAATAAAAGCAAAAATAGACACATAAGACTAAAGTAAAACGTTTTGCAAAACAAAGAAAACCATGGCAAAACAAAAAAGCAACCTACAAAATGGGAGAAAATGTTTGCAAATAATATCATCAATAAGGGATCAATATTCAAAACTTATAAATAGCTCATACAACTCAGTATGAAAAACACAATGAACTCAATTTTTAAAAAATCACAAAAGACCTGAATAGTCATTTTCCAAAAAAGATACACATATGGCAAACAAGCACACAAAAACATGTTCAACACTGCTAATCATCAGAGAAATGTAAATCAAAATGACTATTCTTAAAGTCTACTAATAACAAATGTTGTTGATTATGTGGAAAAAGGGAGCCCTTCTACCCTGCCTGGTGGGAATGTACATTGTTATAACCACTATGGAAAACTGTATGAGGTTAATCTAAAAACTAAAACCCCCATATGATCCAGCAATTCTACTGCTAGATTATATATGTGAAGAAAATGAAAACACTAATTTAAAAGATAAATGCACCCCAAGTTCTTAACAAAATCTTCTACAAAAGCCAAGGTATGAAATCAAACTTAGTGGCTTTCAATAGAAGAATGTAAGGAAGTAAGATGTGAAATATACATATTCATACATAAGTTTCCCAGGTGGCTCACAGTGGTAATGCATCTGCCTGTCGATGCAGGAGATGCAAGTTCGATCCCTGGTCAGGAAGATCCTCTGGAGTAGGAAATGGCAACCTATTCCAGTGTTCTTGCCTGGGAAATTCCATGATAGAGGGGCCTGGCAGGTTAGAGTCCATGAGATAATAAAGAGTTGGACACTACTGAACATGCACACACACACGTGTGTGTGTGTGTGTGTGTGTGTGTGTGTGTGTGTGTGTGTAGGATGTTACTCAGCCATAAAAACATGAAATCCTATTATTTGCAACAATGTGGGGAATTGTGTGGATGGTCCACTGGTTAGGACTCTGCACTTTCACTGCTACAGGCCTGGGTTTGTTTCTTGGTTGGGGAACTAAGACCCCACAAGTCATGTGCCATGGCCAAAAAAAAAAAAAAAGAAGATGGACATAGAGAGTATCATGATTTACAACATGTCATACAAATAAACAAAAATACTCTATTATCACTTGTATGCTGAGTCTAAAAAATAAATGAATATATATAATAAAACAGAAACAGATCATAGACATAGAGAATGAACTAGTGGTTACCAGTGAATAAAGAGAAGCAGGAAGAGGTGAGATAGGGCTACGGGACCAGAGACACAAACTACTATGTGTAATACAAATGAACAACAAGGATACATTGTACATCACAAGGAAATATAACCATTATTTTAATACATTTAAATGGATTATAATTTGTAAAAATATCAAATATTTATTACTTACTGAAAGTAATATAATATTGTAAGTCAACTCTACTTCAATAAAAAGAAACAATACAATAAAAAGGCAACCATGAAGTGATGGAAATTTTTGAACCATATATCTGATAAGGGATTAATATACAAAATTCATAGAGAACACTTACCACTCTATAGCAAAAAAAAAAGAAAAAAAAGGAGTTTAAAATGTGCAGAGAACCTGAGTAGGTACTTTCCCAAAGAACATATATAGATTGCCAACAGGTACATGAAAGTTGCTCAACATCTCTGCTGCTGCTGCTGCTACTAAATCGCTTCAGTCGTGTCCGACTCTGTGTGACCCCTGAGATGGCAGCCTACCAGGCTCTCCCGTCCCTGGGATTCTCCAGGCAAGAACACTGGAGTGGGTTGCCATTTCCTTCTCCAATGCATGAAAGTGAAAAGTGAAAGTGAGGTCGCCCAGTCGTGTCCAAATCTTCGCGACCCCATGGACTGCAGCTTACCAGGCTTCTCCGCCCATGAGATTTTCCAGGCAAGAGTACTGGAGTGAGGTGCCATTGCCTTCTCTGCTAGTCACATTTACAATACAAATCAAAACCATGATAACATACTACTGTACACATGTTAAAATAACTGTCATCAAGAAGACCAGAGATAACAGTATTGACAAAGATGTAGAGAAAGGTAACCTTGTTCCCTCTTGGTGAGACTGTAAAATTGTGTAGGCATTATGGGAAACAGTATGGAGGTTTCTTTAAAAAAAAAAAAAAAAAAAGAACTATCATAAGATCTATCATTCCCACTTCTGGCTATATATCCAAAGGAAATTAAAATAGGATATTGAAAAGCTATCTGAACTTCCATGTTTATTGCTATTATTCACAATAGCCACAATGTAGAAAAAAAAACCTAAGTGTTCATCAATGAATGGACAAAAAAGGATACTTTATATTCAGTATTATACAGCCATGTGAGAAAAATAAATCCATCATTGGTTACAACATTAATGTAGAATCTAAAATGCCAGACCATGGAAGCAAAGTAGAATAGTGATTACTAGGGGATGAGGAGGAGAAGGTGGGGAAAAATAAAAAAAACCTTGTAATTAGAAGATGAGTAAGTTCTGGATATCTAAGGCACAGTGTAGTACATATAATCAACAATACCATATTGTATATTTCACAAATTCTAGGTGACAAGATATTAATAATCTCCCCATGAAAAATAAATAATTATTTGAGATGAGTAGAGGGGTTACCTAATTGGTGTGAATCATACTGCAATATATAAACGTACCAAATCAATAAATTGCACACCTTAAAAGTTCACTCAAGACTGGAACAATGGACTGGTGCCAAATAGAAAGTTGTACATCAAGGCTGTATATTGTCACCTTGCTTGTTTAACTTATATGCAGAATACATTATGCAAAATGCTGGGATGGATGAAGCATAAGGTAGAATGAAGAGTACAGGGAGAAAATATTGATAACCTTAGATACCCAGATGACACCACCCTTATGCCATAGGGCGAAGAAGAACTAGAGGCTCTTGATGAAAGTGAAAGAGGAGAGTGAAAAGCTGGCTAGAAGCTCAACATTCAGAAAATGAAGGTCATGGTGTCTGGTCCCATCACTTCATGGCAAATAGATGGGGAAATGATGGAAACAGTTACAGAGTTTATTTTCTTGACCTCCAAAATCACTGCAGATGGTGACTGAAGCCATGAAATTAAAAGTTGCCTGCTCCTCAGAAGAAAAGCTGTGACCAACCTAGACAGCATATTAAAAAGCAGAGACTATTTTGCCAACAAATGTCCATCTAGTCAAAGCTATGGTTTTCCAGTAGTCATGTATGGATATGAAAGTTGGATCGTATACAAAGCTGAGTGCCAGAGAACTGATGCTTTTTAACTGTGTAGTTAGAGAAGATGCTTGCGAGTCCCTTGGACAGCAAGATCAAACCAGTCAATCCAAAAGGAAATCAGTCCTGAATATTCATTGGAAGTACTGATGCTAAAGCGGAAGCTCCAATACTTTGGCCACTTGATGTGGAGAACTGACTCCTTAGAAAAACCTTAATGCTGGGAAAGATTGAAGGCAGGAGGATAAGGTGATAACAGAAGATGAGATGATGGATTGGATCAGCAATTCAACGGACATGGGTTTGAGCGAGCTCTGGGAGTTGGTGATGGACAGGGAAGCCTGGGGGGCTGCAGCAGCACATGGGGTCATAGAGTTGGAGATGACTGAGTGACTAACCTGAAGTGAATTGAAACTTGCACAATTTTTATGTCAGTTATATCTCAAATTAAAAAAAGAAAAAGGAGGCAAAATATCCTCCAGAAACATTGTTTAACTAGCTAAATATTCACTATACCATCATTTATTCCACATGTATCTATATCAGCGAAAAATGAGGTGGTATTCAGTTCAGTTCAGTTCAGTCGCTCAGTCGTGTCTGACTCTTTGCAACCCCATGAATCACAGCATGCCAGGCCTCCCTGTACATCACCATCTCCTGGAGTTCACTCAGATTCACGTCCATCGAGTCAGTGATGCCATCCAGCCATCTCAGCCTTGGTTGTCCCTTTCTCCTCCTGCCCCCAATCCCTCCCAGCATCAGAGTCTTTTCCAATGAGTCAACTCTTCTCATGAGGTGGCCAAAGTACTGGAGTTTCAGCTTCAGCATCATTCTCTCCAAAGAAATCCCAGGGTTGATCTCCTTCAGAATGGACTGGTTGGATCTCCTTGCAGTCCAAGGAACTCTCAAGAGTCTTCTCCAGTTACTCTTTCCAAAATATGTTATTCAAAGGTAGATTTGTTTTATACAGGTTGAAAAAGTTATATGGAAATGGAAATTATGTAAGATTTTAAAAGTAATTTAAAAATAGTTCAGTAGTTTTAAAATAGATAACATGAATTAACAATTTATCTGTCTCTTTCTATTGCCTAGACATTAATCCATACAATATTTAGAGAGTACCTGTTAAACACTCTGTCCTATGTTTTCTGTATGGTCCTCAATAGGAAATAGTGATGATAACTTTAGCTGAAATATGAGATTTGTTATGGAAGTAAAAGCATAGAAAGTTTAAAAACATATAAATGCATGGTGGTGGTTGTTTAGTCGCTAAGTTGTATTCAACTCTTGTGACCCCATGAAATGTTGCCCGCCAGGCTCCTCTGTCCATGGCATTCCAGGCAAGAATACTGGAGTGGATTGCCATGGCCTTCTCCAGATAAATACATGACATATACATTAAGATGTCCATTTTATAAGTAAAGCAAAATAATTATATTTTTATTCATCTATATGAAAAATGCACAAAATATTTTTAACATATAATTTGCATTTTTCCTAAAATTTTTGACCTGGCTATACTTCACTTACTATGTTTAGTAAAATTAGGATCAATGATAAAGTGAAAATAATATTTTAAGTTGCCTTGCTCAACTTTTAAATAGTTAAGAATTCAGAAGTGTCTGGCAAAAAGAATATATTATCAAAATAGAGCATATGGTATTGTTTGAGTCTTAGTTAATTAAAAAAAATATCCCACTGAGCTGGTTTTATTTCTTTTTTAAATAGATAATGGGTGGACAGATGGATGGATGGATGTGTGCTAAGCTGCTTCAGTTGTGTCTGACTCTGTGCAACCCTGTAGACTATAGCTCAACACGCTTCTCTGTCCATGGGACTCTTCAGACAAGAACATTGGAGTGGGTTGCCGTATCCTCCTCCACAGGATCTTCCTCACCAGGGATCGAACCAATGTCTCTTATGCCTACCTGCATTGGCAGGAGGGTTCTTTACCACTTGGAAAGCTGGGATGGATGGATATAGACAGACAAATAGACAGATATTTGGGAAATCATCCTTATTATTAATCTAAAATCTGTATGTCAAAGACATACTGTTTCATCTTTATTATGATAATTCAGAAAGCTATCCATAAACATTTTAGTTATTTATCAGCATATTTACAAATAATGCTTAGCCATTTCTAAACAAAAAGTAATAAAAATTTATTAGAGAAAACTGGAAATAGAAACAGTTTTATTGTTGGGAGACTTACATATGTTAAAATATCCCTCTTCCTTCCTTTCTCCCTATTTTCCTCCCTCCCCTCTCTTCCTCTTCTTTACTTTTTAGTTTTTCTTTTTTTTTCCTATCTCTCTCCTGGTGTCTGCAAGTAAATGAATACCCAAGGCCAGCCACTAGAGTATGATTCGGAAAATTATGTCAGAGAGAACAAATGCCTTTTAAATGGTACTCTAATGGCCCCAAAGAGTTAACGAACCCTATATTCTTCATGAACTGGATTCATTTTATAGATACCTTTCCACAGATGAGGTGTATGGCTAATTATATTTGCACATTTGGCTAGCTGCTTAGTCATGCAAAATGAGTGATATTATGTGCCATGAATCACCACCATCTTGCCATATGGACATATTTTTCTAAATATCTATAGTTTTACAAGACTTTATTATAATAGCATCTTATTGTGGCATAAAACATAAGATTACTTTTGGTAAAATTTTTCCTATTAAATTTGTTGGGAGTAATATTTGATGTTTTTAAAAAATAAAGGCAACTATTTTAAAATATCCCTTTTAATGAGATAAATTTTGAAATGAAGTTAAACAGCATAACTTCCCTACTTTTTTACATGGAAATCGCTAGTAGGAGCTTCATACAGAGTACATTGAAGGACTGAGGAGATATTCATGAAAGAGTAATCAATAGAAAACAAGATAACTCATATAGTTTTCCCACAGTTATAGTGCTTGTATGAGGTATCTTTCATGATCATTGTGTCAAGTTGTATTTGATAAACAAAATGAACTTAAAAGGATTAACAACACATTCATATTACATTTTGTAATAGAAAACTTTTTATGCCTGCTGCTAAATGTAACGGCAAAATTTCATGTTCACTTAGTTAACTTGTTTCACATAACCTCATACTGTGACCATTAGCATTGCACCAGCATGTGAAAATTGTAGGACAACTGCTTATATCACTTAATTAGATCTAGTTATAAAGATCAAAGATGAAAATCTAAGTCTATATGAATGGTGTCTTGAGCAGGTGGTATAATGAACACAACACATTGCTACAGAAATGTAGTGTGCAATGATCAGAATTATTATAAAATTTCTTAGAACATTTTTTATATTTCATGGGTATTTATAGGTCTATGAGATCCTTAAGAAACTCATGTACTTTTATTTAATTGAAGTACAATAATTTATAATGTTGTATTAGTTTCAGGTGTACTGTCAAATGATTCAGTTACAAGTTATATATATACTTTTTCAGATTCTTGTCCATTATAGTTTGTTACAAGATATTGAATATAATTAGTTCCCTATGCTGTACAGTAGGTCCTTGTTATTTATATATAGTAGTATATATCAGTGATGGCAAAGTCCTAATTTATCCCTCCCCTCTTCCCCTTTGGGAGACTTCTTCTCTCCAGATATTTGATGAAACCATTTGACAGGTTTTTGGAAACTGATACCTGTCCTTTCTTTTTCCTCTTCTTTGATATCCTGGTACTTTGTTGTCACCAATCCTTTCATGTATGTGTGAGTCAGTTTCTGTTTGGTAGATAAGTTCATTTGTATCAGCTTTTTAGATTCTACATGTAATATTTGTCTTTGCCTGATTTACTTAGTGTGATAATCTCTAAGATTATCCATGTTGCTGCAAATGGTAATATTTTTATTTTTATGGCTGAGTAATATTCCCTTATACACACATCCCACATCTTTTTGTATTCATCTCTCAATAGACTTTTAGGTTACTTCCATGTCTTGGCTATCATAAATGTTGCTTTGAACATTGTGGTGCATGTATCTTTTCAAACTGGAGTTTTTGTCTTTTGGTTATATGTCTAGGAGTGGGATGGCTGTGTCATATGATAACTCTGTTTTTAGTTTTTTAAGGAACTTCTCTTACTGGTTTCCATAGTGGCTATACCAATTTACATTCCCACCATCAGATTAGGAGAGTTCCCTTTTCTCCATTGCCTTTCCAGAATTTATTTGTAAATTTTTGATAATGGACATTCTGACCAATATGAGGTGACACCTCATTTGAGTTTTGTGTTTCTCTAATAATTAGTGATGTGGAGCATCTTTTCATGTGCCTGCTAGCCACCTGTATGTCTTTTTTTTTTTTTTTTGAGAAATGTCTACTTATACTTTCTAGTTTTTTAATGTGTGTGTGTGTTGATATTGAGCTATATGAGCTGTTTGCATATTTTGGAAATCAAGCCAATGTCAGTCACATTGTTTGCAAATATTTTCTCTGAATCCATAAGTTGTCTTTGTTTGTTTAAAGTTTCCTTTTTTAAAATTAATTTATTTTAATTGGAGGTTAATTATTTTACATTATTGTGGTGGTTTCTGCCATACATTCATATGAATCAGCCATGGGTATACATGTGTTCCCCATTCTGAACCTCCCTCCCACCTCCTTCCCCATCCCATCCCTTGGGGTCATCCCAGTGCACCTGCCCTGAGCACCCTGTCTCATGCATCGAACCTGGACTGGTGATCTGTTTCATATGTGATAATATACATGTTTCAATGCTATTCTCTCAATCATCCCACCCTTGCTATGCAAAGGCTTCTAAGTCTGATTAGATCCCATTTGTTTATTTTTGCTTTCATTTCTTTTGCCTTGGGAGTCTGACTTGAGAAAAAGTGCTCTAATTTATGTCACAGTGTTTTGCCTATGTACTCTTGTAGGTGTTTTATGGTGTCTTGTCTTATATTTAAATATTTAAAGCATTTTGAGTTTATTTCTATAAATGGTTGAAGGTATGTTCTAACTTCATCAATTTACATGTGGTTGTCCAGTTTTCCCAACACCACTTGCTAAAGAGACTGTCTTTTCTCCAATCTCCTTTGTCAAAGATTAACTAATTGTATGTATGTATAAATTTATTTCTATTTTTTTGTATTTTGTTTCATTGATCTATATATCTGATTTTGTGTCAATACCATACTCTATTGATTACTGTAGATTTGTAATACTGTCTGAAGTCTGGGAGGATTTTGCCTCCAGCTTTGTTCTTTTTCCTCCAGATTTTCTTGGCAATTCAGGGTCTTTTATTGTTCTATATAAAGCTTATTTTTCTAATTCTATTAAAAATTTCATGGATAATTTGATACAGATCACATTAAATCTGTAGATTTCTTTGGGTAGTGTAGCCATTTTAACAATATTAAGTCTTTCAGTCCAACAGCATGGGATATCTTTACATTTCTCTGCATCATCTTCAATTTCCTTTATCAGTGTTTACAGTTTTCAGTGTATAGCTCTGTCTTTCACCTCTTTGGTCAGGTTTATTCCTAGGTATTGTTTTAACATGACTTTAAATGGGATTTTTGTTCTCTTTCTGACATTTCATTGTTAGTGAAAAGAAATGCAACAGATTCCTATAAGCTGTGGCCTTTTTTAAAAAAAATTTGATAGCTCTTACAAATTTTTTAATTTAATAATTTACATTAGATTATCAATTTAATGTTTATGGATAAATGAGATTTGTTACAATTGAAAAATATACTCAAATTTCTTCTCTGTGTGTGTGTGTGTGTGCATTCTTTACATGTGGATGTGTGTTTACAATGGTGTCTTTATGTGCCATTTAGGACTTTGGGCATTTGAATAGTCAAGTTTTTTGAAGTATAAGGAAATATATTGACTTAATTAAATTAACAGTTAGGGGAGGTCTTGTATTAAGTATAGTTTACTTCCAAACCTTAAACCATACTCTATGGCTTGGCTTTCTTTCCATCTCTAGGATCTGTTTTCTACTGCTTTCTGTCCAAGGCTCATAGTTTCACATCAACTCAATGTTGACGGTACCCAGAAGAAAATACAGAAGGTGTCTATGTGTCTCCTTCTAAACAAATAAAAATATTCTCTTTCCTTGGAAATACGATTCCCTATCTATTTTCACAGCTTAGAAGGATGAGATTCTTGACTTTGACCAGCCTGAGTGGCCTGATTATTTCTGAACTCTGGGATGAAGCCAATTAACCCAATTATACAAATAATGAGAAAGTGAATAGTTTTTGGAAGACATTTGACATACTATTTCCGAAAACATAGTGAATGCATGTTGAGGTGGCAAAAAGCATTTCAACTCTTGATCATAACATAATACAAATAATTTATAAGTTGCATTCCAGTCTGTCCTCTTCTCTCCAGATATCTGATGGAACCATATGACAGATTTGGACATTGATGTCTGTTCTTTCTTTTTCCTCTTTGATAACCTGGTACTGCAGTCTACCTATGCTTTCCTATGTAGTATTGCTGGTGGACGTCTGCTGCTAGTTAATATTTTACCATTTGTTCAATTATTGATTGGTTAGGAATGACCCACTTATAATAGAAAATTGTTACTCTGTCTCTACATTGTTCAACTTTCAGAATTCAAATTTATGTAATTCTAAATTTTATGTGGCCTCTGTTTTTAATATTGTGGTTTTCAGTTGGGTTGCATTTTAATTTTTGTAAATCTGCTGTTGGGTTACTTTTTGTTGTTGTTTTTCTTTTAAATAACCCTGAATTTTGGACAGGAAGAAATTATAAAGGAGGAACTACTCCTGAAAAATTATATTATGTTAATAAAAGTTGGCAAGCAGGAAAGGAGAGAAGAAAAGAGACAGGGAAGCATAAATGAAGGACTAATAACTGAAATAAACCAAATAATTATATTCTTCCTGTTCTCTCCTCAATTTCCTGGAGTAGGTAAGAAGAAACGTTAGTCTTCAAAGTTTTAAGGATACCAAACAACAATCAACTCTCTTTCATATTTGGGTATCTTATGAACCTAGAATAGATTTGTGTTGTTTTACATAATAACATTCATATAATCCAGAATGTGAAAACCCAAACTTATCAAAGATAGGGAATCATCACTCTCCATCTTATGTTCAGAATTAGAAAATTTATTTATAGAATATTTACATTATATTTTGCCATTCAAACATTTAAGTGAATATAAAGTGAAAAAAGCTTTTTTCATTCAACTTTAATATGTAAAACAAAAGTGTGTGTTCTGTGATCAAGAACCTAAAAAAATACTTTAATGTTGATAAAATGGAAAGCAATGCCTGTAATAATTTTTGCCTATGTAGATAGTTAGAAATAATTTTATTATTTGTAGTTTACCAATATATTAACAAATTCATAAATTTCCAATATACAAAAACATATACTAAGCCTTCTATGAACCTAACACCATTCGACCATTTCAACCGCTTTGTATAAAGTGAGGAAACCAAGCTAGCTGATTTAAGTAAAGTGTCCATTTCAAAGGTATTAGAAATAGGAGCAAAATGAAGCTCTGACATCTAAGATTCTCTTAACCAATATGAATTATTATTTTATGAGTAATTTATTATCAATATTTATACTCAATATACTATGGAAAAATTGATAATAAAATCAGCATTTGAAAATCATAGTAACTTGATTAATTTCATTCTTGTCTAGCAAATAGTTCTTAAGAATTATCCTAAATAAGATTTATTCAAAGATTAAAAACATCCACACAAATGCAAGGTTAATAATCTATATAACAAAACATATTTCTGGTTTATAGTTATAAACACTGGTGTAAAATAAAAAATGCATTTGTTTGCACAGAGCTTTTGGTAACAAAATAAATGACCATGTTTCAGAGTGTAAGGCATGAATCTACTTTTCTCACTTTTGATAATTCCACTGTGTTGTTCAAAGGTTTATTCTGGAAGTTTGGAACTATTCAAGTGGATAATTGAGTTTGGGGGCACTCACATGATAGATGGAATTGTTGTTAATTAAAACACTTGCCTGGGGCCTTTCCAGTGCTCTCTCAAAGAAAATAACTTCCCCCCAAAGCAGCCACTGACAATTTTTTTTTCTAAAGTCCTCTACTAAAATATAGAAAATAAACTATTTTCTCCATAAAAATGATTCACAGCCTGGAGATATATATGAAGTTCTCTACCTCATTTCAAAGTACACTATGAAATGAACTATCTCCAGAAAAAGCTTAAATAAAATTTGAGTGGACCATCTGAAACAAAGGAGCATGAAGACTTTAAGTTATATTTCCAAGATGTATTGTATTTTATCTAATTTTAGAAATTTTGGAGTTTTGCCTTAACATTCAATTATATTTAAATTCATTATTTTAAACAATAATAGACTTAAATTTAGATTTCAATCTAAAACCAATTTAATGTTAAAAATTAAAAAAAAAACAATGTTCTATATTTAGGAGATCAAAATGGTTGATAAAGTAATATGCATAAAGGTATACTTGTGATTCACTGATGTATAAATAAGTTTTCTATCAAATACTTTTAATATTTACTGGAAATGAATTCTTGCTAACTAGACTTAAATTTAGCACTCACAACAGAATTTATATAGCTAAGTCATTTCTGAAGTTGCACCCAGAAGACTTTGACAAGTGTCTAATGCCTGGGTTCCTGGATTGGCTCTGCCCAAAGTGTTAAGGATTTTAGTTCTATAAACTACTCCTTTAAATTATCTAGTTTTTTCATTTCCTGAAATAAAGGAAACTTAACTGATATGCTTCTTTATGTCTTGTATGTCTTGTAAACTTTGAGAAATTATATTTTTTCTGACATATTCAATTTTACCCTGCTCCATCTGATTATTCCCTTTGGCTCAACTCTACCATATATTCATATTTTCCATGTGAAAAAATAGTTCAGTGGTTAACATTTTTGCATTTTTCATTTTTGTTCATATTAAAAACATGTTTTTTGTTAAGTCAAACAATATTGCTACAAGTATCACTATAACATGTAGGGTTAGACAAACACCTATAATAAAGTGTATTAATGATAATGAAACAAAACTGAGACTGTCTAATAAATAAAAAGCAAGACAGGGATTATTGCCAGTATTTTATAGCTTTATACATAGAATAACTTGTAGAAATATCAGATCATTATGTTGTATGTCTGAATGGCTTAGTCACTAAGCTATGTCTGGCTCTTGTGACCCCATGCACTGTAGCCCACCAGGCTCCTCTGTCCATGGGATTTCCCAGGCAAGAATACTGGAGTGTGTTGCCTTTTCCTTCTCCAGGGGATCTTCCCAACCAAAGGATGGAACCCAGGTCTCCTGCATTGCAGGCAGTCTCCTGTGTTGCAGGTGGTTTTTTTTTTAACAACTAAGCCATCAGGGAAATACATTAAAATGTTAATAATAAAAATAATGACTTAGTTATTACACATTGAACTCTAACTTTGATCATTTTCTGTCTATAATATGTCACCTACCTGGTCCTTCTTGTGAACAGTAGGTCAATTTAAAATAAAATGAAAAAATTTAAAGTCAGCTGAGCCTATATATTTACCAAGATGGGCTGGTTATTCAGAATACAGAATATATTTTGGTTATACAGAATATAAACAGAACAAAGCAGAAAATAATTACTTGAAGGAAGCAATAGTTGCTTCAGTGAAAAAGTGCCATGGCATTACATTTAATACATGTAATTACAGCATATTCTATTTATTTTTTTAAATGTTATTGAAGTATAGTTGATTTACAATGTGTTAATTTCTTCTGTACAGCAAAATGCCTCAGTTATACACACACACACACACACATACACACACACTGAATTGTGTCTTACTTCAGATTCCACATATAAATGATATAATATGGTATTTGTCTTTTTCTGACATATTTTGCTTAGTATGATAATTTCTGAGTCCATCCATGTTGCTGGAAGTGGCATTGTTTCATTCTTTTTAGTGACTGAGTAATATTCCATTGTATATATGGAATCTTTATCCATTCATCCATTGATGTAGATAAATTTAGGTTGTTCCCATGTCTTTGCTATGTGCTGGTATGAACACAGGGATACATAGGTCTTTTTGAATTATAGTTTTGTCTGGATATATGCCCAGGAATGGGATTACTGGATCATATGGAAACTCTTTTTAGTTTTCTGAGGAAGTTCTGTAGTGATTATATACCAATTCACATTCCCACCAACAGTTTAGGAGGGTTCTTTTTTCTCCACACCCATTCCAGCATTTGCTATTTATATAGTTTTTAACGATGGCCATTCTGACGTGTGTAAGCTGGCAACTGGCTTGTTGCCTCTCAGGCTTTGGTTTCACAAGGCCTTCTGTGCAGCCTCACTGATGTCAGATTCCAGGACTGTAGTGAAGTTCTGGAGGCAGCTCAGACCCTGGCCCAGTCCAGCCCTCATGTGTATGCACCCACAAAGCCCACAGCTTCTCAGGTCAGACCTGTCTCAGCCCTTAGAGGCACCAGTTGTCCATTCACACGTTCCCCAGGTCCTGAATTTACATCAGTGGCGCTATAAACATGCAGTTTGCACAGCTCTGGGGAGAGATTCCAGCTCTGAGTCAGATGGCCTCTGGGGCTCAGCTGTGATTTCAGCCCCAACTTGGGTATTAGCAAACAGCTGGAATCTGCTCCCTGGTTGCTGAGGCAACAGCTAGAGTAAGCAAAGTGCTCTACTTGTGCCAGTCTCTCCTGGAGCCTGCCGGTGGGACAGAGGTTGCAATGGGTGTCCTACCCCGCCCTTCACAGGCCACTTCACAGTAACACTTAGCTTTTATGTGTCCTTGGTTTCTTCTGGAAAATCCCACGGATGGAGGAGCCTGGTCGGCTACAGTTCATGGGGTCGCTAAGAGTCGGACAGGACTGAGCGACTTCACTTTCACTTTTCACTTTCATGCCTTGGAGAAGGAAATGGCAACCCACTCCAGTGTTCTCGCCTGGCGAATCCCAGGGACAGGGGAGCCTGGTGGGCTGCCGTCTATGTGGTCGCACAGAGTTGGACACGACTGAAGCGACTTAGCAGCAGGAGCGGCAGCTGGTTTCTTCTGCGAATACTCTGGTTGCTGCTCTCCACACTCCCAGCCCTTCAGGCTGTATCCAAACAGCCAATGGCAGTTCTCTCCCGGGTCTGCGCTCTAAACCCTGAGTTCCAGGACCAGCCCCTGCTCATACCAGCAATCGCACTCTCAGGCTGGGTTGTGCAGGGTTGGGGCATGGACCATCTGTGTAGGTTTCTCTCTGTTCTGCTTGCCACCAGCTGGTTGTGCTCTTCTCTGAGACTCTGAAGCTTCTGTCCTGATATCCCCACTGGCCCTCATAGGGTGCATCTTTCCTCTTTTTTTTTCTTTTCATTCTGCCTAGATAGGTGGAGAACTTTCTTGTCCTTTTAGGCATTCGAGATCTTCAGGAGATGTTCAGCTAGTGTTCAGTAGGTGATCTGTAAGAATTGTTTCATTAGTAGAGGTATTTTTGATGTATTTGTGGGAAGAGGTGAATTCTACCTCTTATGACTCCTCCACCTGTATTCCAATCTGTATAGCATATTTTTAATAAAGGAAAAATCAATATGCAGTATTAGGTGATTCCAACTAAATTTTATGTGGCAGCAGATTGTTTTCCAACTTTACACATAGTAAACTGAAGTTCAGAAAAGGAACTAGCTCCAGGTAACCCAATAAGGATCCAGTGAAGTAAGAATTTGTTTATAGTTTATCTAAAAGACCTGTGTGTCAATTAGTTGAGGCAGTATTTGAAGACAATACTTACTTAAAAATTTTACAATTTTACCAAGGTCAAACTTGCATCAGCATCTTGTGTACTCTTTTCAAATTTGCCTTTAATCACCTGGTAGGATCAAAGGTTATTCAAAGAGATCCTATAATTAAGCAGGTAGGGCTTTGGGGGAAGGCAGTATTAGAAAAGCATTTTTTTTAGTGGGCTGGATAAAAGGAAGGTTATCAAAGTACATTTATATTTGAACATTAAGAAGCACTTCCTTGAAGTACTTCCTGATGGAGATTCCACTTGGTTAAATACTCTTCCAAAATGCACTTCCATCCAGATGGAGAGAGGAGTAGGGATAGATCTGTATGGAGTTCTTGAACAGCTAAAGACCTTTATGCTTCTGTCAGATTTAGAATCTTGTATTTTTTGGTTGTTGTTACATTCTGTTAAGTGGTATGTATGTCAGTTCTTTCCATGACAACAAAGATATTTTATCTAGCCCATGATCTTTACGGAATTGCATTTTTAAATTAAGCAAATGCATCAGAATGCATGCATTCATCAGTGCATAATTATATTTTAATTGATTGGAATGGATGATCTGAAATTATTCATTGGGTCATAAAATTTCCACTTGGCTGAGTTAAAACTTATCTTCTCATGAATTTCTTACTTAGTGGAGATATGCTTCCCACAATAATGATTAGTAGGCTTCCTTTTGAAAATAACCACTTTGCTACTTTAACATAACTCTACATAAAATACTTCTGCAGTTATTTATTGTAACTTTCCCTTTACAATATTTTACATAGCAGCATGATAAATAAACTCTTTTTTTTTTTCTGACATAGGCTTTAGAGCTAATCTTTTGCTTTAAAGTGATGAATATAAGTCACCTACATGATTGTCAGTTCTTTCTTTTTTTCTGTTTGGTGTTTTCTGGAAGTAGAAACATTTCTCTTTTTTCAGTGGAATAAAACATTTCTTAAGTTCTGTCGTGTTACAATTTTCAAAAGTTTTACACACACAATTTTAAAACTTTGTAATAGCCTCTTTTTGCCCCCTACCTCTATACTACCCCTTCCAACTCCCCAATAATAACCACTAGCTTGTTTGCTATATCTGTGAGTCTGCTTCTTTTGTTTTCTTCATGGGTTTCTTGAACTTTTTTGGATTACACATATAACTGATATCATATAGTATTTGTCTTTGGATTATTTCACTTAGCATAATGAACTTTAAGTCCATCCTTGTTACTGAAAATGGAAAATTTTTCATACCTTTTTTACAGCTAAGTAGTATTTCTCTGTGTGTGTGTGTGAATGTAACAACTTTTTTGTCCGTTTGACTGCTGATGGACACATAGGTTGCTTTCACATCTTGCCAATGTTAAACAATGGACATTGCAGTGTGTGTGTGTCTTTCCAAAGTAGTATTTTTGTTTCTTTTGGATATATACCCAAGAGTTTAACTGGTGGACCATATGGTAGTTTTATTTTTAGTTTTTTGGAGAAACTTCCATATTGTTTTCCACAGTGACTTCACCAATCTTCATTCCCACCAAAAGTATATGAGAGTTCCTCTTTCTCCACACCCTCCCCAACATTTGTTATTTGTATTCTTTTTGATGATAGCCATTCTGACAAGTGTCAGGTAATCTCTTACTGTGGTTTTGATTTTCATTTCCTTGATTATTACTGATGTTGATGTTGACCATCATCATTTCCTTTTGAGGAAATATCTATTCAATTCTGGGTAGGTATAAACAGAAAGAAAATAGGCACAATAAATTCATATCATACAAAAGAGATCTTAAGATTAAAAATAATGAATGATGATTGTGAGATACTACATAATCATAATCATTTTTAAAAATCAGGAGGACATAATAATAAACTTTTTGATAGATGGATATAATTATATATTCTCATATAATTATATATTCTCATATAATTATATATTCTCATATATATATATATATATATACATACTCTCAAATATATAGAGAAAAAGAAGTCAATTTGTATATATCCACAGTCACTGTAAGAAAACTATTCAGTAATTCATTATCTTGGTAGTTGACAGATTATGACCAGCAAAGCATTAGAAAGGGCTGCAATTTAATAGGCTTTAGAAGGCAATGGCAACCCACGCCAGTACTCTTGCCTGGAAACTCCCCATGGATGGAGGAGCCTGGTGGGCAGCAGTCCATGGGGGTGAGAAGAGTCAGACATGACTGAGCGACTTCACTTTCACTTTTCACTTTCATGCACTGGAGAAGGCAAAGGCAACCCACTCCAGTGTTCTTGCCTGAAGAATCCCAGGGGTGAGGGAGCCTGGTGGGCTGCCGTCCATGGGGTCGCACAGAGTTGGACACGACTGAAGCAACTTAGCAGCAGCAGCATGATGGCACAAGGAGTAAAGAATCTGCTTGCCATTGCAGGAGATACAAGAGATGTGGCTCAATCCCTGGATCAGGAAGATTCTCTGGAGAAGAGAATATCAACCTACTCCAATATTCTTGCCTGTAAAATCCAATGGACAGTGGAGCCTGGTGGGCTACCGTCCATGGGGTTGCAAAGAGTCAAACATGACTGAACACAAACAGATCTAACAGACATATTCAAAATCCAGTACCGACACACAACCAAAATTGTTTCAAGAATATATGGAACTTGTTCAAAATCAGATTGTAGAAGCCTTACTTTGATTAATTAGTTAATTTATATTTTTGCTGTTGATTTTTGCAAGAGCAACAGGACTGCCTCTGGGCTCAGTGGAATGCCTTCTTTCACTATCTTAACAGAAGTTTCATTCTAATGTAAGATATTAGGAGCATATGTTCCTTGGTCTAGTTTCTGGCACAGAAATATCCATGTAATTGTCAAGTGGCATCAGCTAATTTAACATTAGTGTCAGTGCCATTGACTATGTCTCCAGATGTACACAGGTCTCTAGCACCTATGGAATCTCCCAGGGACAGAGACACTGTCACTCTAATTCACAAGCAAAAGGCTCAGTGTTGTTGGTACTATGTTGGCTCATGATAGGGATTGGACAACAATACATATTAAACAAATGGTGCTTTGAAATTGAGTAATCTAACTAATATCCTACACATATATGGATTTCAGATAATAAACTTGCTATAAATTATTCTTTATTAATCCTTTCCTTATTTTAATACTAAATATACATCTCAAATAATAATGCTGAAATACGTGACTGCTATTTGACTATTTAAAACATGAAAATATATAGTTGATATAATAAGATATTTGTAATAAAACACATAAATACAAGCCCTTCAGAACACATTTTAAACTTTGTGTGACATAATATTGCTCAAGATTTAACAATTCTCTCAAAGGAAATATTCTAGAAAGGTATGTGCATATATCTCAAGAATATAAATATATTTTGAATGGGATTATTATAGCCATATTTGAGACATTTACTGCTACTGCTACTGCTGCTAAGTCGCTTCAGTCGTGTCCAACTCTGTGCGACCCCATAGACGACAGCCCACCAGGCTCCCCCGTTCCTGGGATTCTCCAGGCAAGAACACTGGGATGGGTTGCCATTTCCTTCCCCAATGCATGAAAGTGAAAAGTGAAAGTGAAGCTGCTCAGTCGTGTCCAACTTAGTGATTCCATGGACTGCAGCCTACCAGGCTCCTGCATCCATGGGGTTTTCCAGGCAAGAGTACTGGAGTGGGGTGCCATTGCCTTCTCCATGAGACATTTAAAATGAACATTAAAATGAAAATAAATACCAAAGATATATGTATAATTTAAGAATGTGTGTGTATACATATATATATGAATATTTATAAACATACATACTTATCTAAATTTTAAAACATGATAAATTTTTTGTAAAAATGGAATAATTATGTGTATATATGCATGCATGCTCAATGTGTCCACTCTTTTTGACTCCATGTACTGTACCCTGCTGGGGTCCAGCCCCGGTGGATGCAGGGAATTCGAAGGGTGGATGGCGTTGGCGTGGAAAGACTTGTTTATTTATTAATATAAGATTAGATTAAGAAACAATAGTGTAGTAGGAGAATTAAGTGGAGGAAGAGGGCTGATTAACTTGGGTTACGTGGAAAACCAATAAAGCCCCAGACAAAAAGCTTGCACCATCTACGTTAGGCCGCCGGTGCCCATTTGAATATCGTAGAGTGCCCCGCCTTGGGCTCCCTCTCTTACGGATCTTAAAAGCTGGGGCAAGTAAGTAGACATAGTGAGCCTCCACGTTCCAAGGGATCAGCTTGAAATTAGAGTGAAGAGGAGACACGGGGGAAACCAGTCCAGCGACTGGCTCCCCTTCTATTGTCCTTCAAGGCCTTTTATACTTTTGATTATACATAGAGATCAATGGGTAATACAAAATTATGTAGCATTCGCAGCCCAGACTCTGTATATTTTTTGTATACAAAAGGTTTCAGGTGATTTACATTATCTTCTGGCCAAGAGGCTTGTTAACACTTTTTGGCTCTCTTCCTTAATGAATGTTAATTTTGTTTCCCCTGAAGTGTTTTTCTTTAATCTGCATCTCCTTAAAGCATTAAAGTTACATCTCTATAGAACAAAGGTGCCGTGGGTTATAACAAAGAAGGTACTTAACTCAAAGATCTAATGTTGCTAATACCAGGTCTATTACTTGTTTTTCTATATACCGACTATATCTAAAAATAAAGGATATGAAAATTTAGCAGCAAGCATTGGCTCAACAAATGAAACCTTTAATCAGTCCTATTCTAGTGACTTTGACTCCTCGGAAGCCCCTACATTCCCAGGATGTTTTAAGCTTCCTGTGCCTCCTGTGGTCAGGAGGCCTCAAACAATCACACACGCAGCTGTACGAGTCCTGCAGGCAGGCTAGAAAGCCATCAGAGGGGTTTTTTGGATTGAAACACTCTTTCAAATGCAGAAGACTAAAGCCCTGAATTGACTTTTTCCAGAGAATGTCAGAAGAGTGGAAAAGCAGAGCACAAAAACCGGCAGATTTTGTTGGGGTACATGCTTAGGACTCTCCAGAGGGGCCCCTGAAGTCTGAGCACGCCTTGCGTATGTCAGCTTCCTTCCTCATGACCTTGTCACGGGCGGGATTCCTCACACTGGCTCCCGGCAGTACCCTGTCAGGCACATCTGTCCATGGGAATCTCCAAGCAAGAATATTGGAGTGGGTTGTCATTTCTCCTCCAGGAGATCTTCCCAACCCAGAGACTGGACTCATGTCTCCTTGAATGGAAGGTGGATTCTTTACCACTGAGCCATCTGGAAATGTTAAAGTAGTTCAAATCTATAAACAGATACTATATGTATCAAGAGTGGTAAAACTGAAAAATTATCTTGAAAAAAAATTGCAAAAGTAGATACCATTTACTTAAAGTTTTGTTGCAAGATAAACATTTTTTAAAAAATCTCTTTATTGTTTAATGATTTCAAAATTCATTATAGATTTTACCTCTGGAGAGAGAAGAAAGTGAGTAGGTTGTGGAGAGATACAAAAAATCCTTCTTACATGTAAGCTATTTTTGCTTAAAATGACAGCAAAATAATATTTGAGCAAACCTGACAAAATGATACAATCTGACAAAGTTGCACTCTGTGTTAATAGTTGCAAGTTAAATTATTTTGTCTACTCTGTACATAAAGTAATATTTCAAGTAAAATTTTTAAAAAATATATAGAAAACTTTATTCCTCAGATCGAATGAATTTCACTATTGAATTACAGGCAGTAATGATAGGAAGGCTATTAATATGAGTCTTAGCCTCATAAAATTACTTTAGCTTAAATAATTCTTTAAAGTTTCCATACAGAGTGAGGACATATGACTCACAAATGATGAAAAGTTATTCTGCCAGTGTCCTTGTCTCCTCAGTAGGTGCTGAAGCAGTGGGGAATAGACTTTGCAAGCCTCTGAGAGCAAAGACCATAGCCTCCAACACTTTGCTTATCCAAGATATCATTCACTCCCATAATATTTTTAAGAAGGGTACATTTCAGATATTTAAAAAATTCAGAAAACAAAATATCTATGAACTCACCTCTAAGTAAACTCTTCCAGATGTTCAAGCTGGTTTTAGAATAGGCAGAGGAACCAGAGATCAAATGGCCAACATCTGCTGGATCATGGAAAAAGCAAGAGAGTTCCAGAAAAACATCTATTTCTGCTTCATTGACTATGCCAAAGCCTTTGACTGTGTGGATCACAATAAACTGTAGAAAATTCTGAAAGAGATGGGAATACCAGACCACCTGACCTGCCTCTTGAGAAACCTATATGTAGGTCAGGAAGCAACAGTTGGAACTGGACATACAACAATAGACTGGTTCCAAATAGGAAAAGGAATACGTCAAGGCTGTATATTGTCACCCTGCTTATTTAACTTATATGCAGAGTATATCATGAGAAACACTGGGCTGGAAGAAGCACAAGCTGGAATCAAGATTGTCAGGAGTAATATGAATAACCTCATATAGGCAGATAACACCACCATTATGGCAGAAAGTGAAGAGGAATTAAAAAGCCTCTTGATGAAAGTGAAAGAGGAGAGTGAAAAAGTTGGCTTAAAGCTCAACATTCAGAAAACTAAGATTATGGCATTTGGTCTCATCACTTTATGGGAAATAGATGCGGAAACAGTGGAGACAGTATCTGACTTTATTTTTTTGGTCTCCGAAATCACTGCAGATGGTGACTGCAGCCATGAAATTAAAAGACGCTTACTCCTTGAAAGGAATGTTATGACCAACCTAGCTAGCATATTCAAAAGCAAGAGACATTGCTTGCCAACAAAGGTCCGTCTAGTCAAGGCTATGGTTTTTCCAATGGTCATGTATGGATGTGAGAATTGGACTGTAAAGAAGGCTGAGAGCCAAAGAATTGATGCGTTTGGACTATGATGTTGGAAAAGACTCTTGAGAGTCCCTTGGACTGCAAGGAGATCCAACCAATACATTCTAAAGGAGATTAGTCCTGGATGTTCGCTGGAAGGACTGATACTAAAGCTGAAATGCAATACTTTGGCCACCTGATGTGAAGAGCTGACTCATTGGAAAAGACTCTGATGCTGGGAGGGATTCAGGGCAGGAAGAAAAGGGGACAACAGAGGATGAGATGGCTGGATGGCATCACCGGCTCGATGGACATGAGTTTGAGTGAACGCTGGGAGTTGGTGATGGAAAGGGAGGCCTGGTGTGCTGTGATTCATGGGGCAACTGAACTGACTGAAGAAAATAAGAAAAGGATTCAACTAAAAAATTCAAGCAGAACATAAATCTCAGAGTAGAAATCAAGTAGAATAATGTATTTCAAAACCTATTTATATTTTTCTAAGCTTTGCTTATGGATAAAAGATATAAAAGAAAAAACAAAGAGTGCAATGAATATTGACTATTTATAATTAAGTAAATATGGTATTATTTGCATCAATATATATAGCATATTGATATAGCATGCATATATATATATATAAATGGATATGTATAAGCTATCTGAATTTCTAATAAAACTTTAAAAATAAATGCATATTCTTGAAAGGCAAGTGGTAAAAACTAACAATAATTTGAATGTATCAAACAGTATCACTAAAGTCTAAGCATTTAGATGGAGTCTTGTTAAAAAATTATCTAAATGTTGCATTAAATGGAATAGAAGTGGTTAATTAAAAGATCTTTAAATTACCATGCTATTATGAAAAGGGGATTGTTACAACTAAGAACAAACATTTTTATGTGCACTTTTACCCCAAAAGACCATATACGGAGTAACAAAATAAGTCACAGCAAAAGTCAAATTTGCAACATTGGATTATTTTACACAGTGAATTTATCACAGTGAATTTATCAGTATTACCAATAAATAAAAAAGAATATGGGGTTTTAAAATTGCATCACTGATAATATCAAACTATACCAAATATTATGGTTATGTAACATATGTAAGCAATGGCAATCCACTCCAGTACTCTTGCCTGGAGAATCCCATGGACGGAGGAGCCTGGTAGGCTGTAGTCCATGGGATCGCTGAGGATCAGACATAACTGAGCTACTTCACTTTCACTTTCCACTTTCATGCACTGGAGAAGGAAATGGCAACCCACTTGAGTGTTCTTGCCTGGAAAAATCCCAGGGATGACAGAGCCTGGTAAGCTGCCATCTATGGGGTCCCACAGAGTCGGACACAACTGAAGCCACTTAGCAGCAGCAGCAGCAGCAACAGCAGCAGCAGCAACATATGTAAGATATCTATACTTTTATTTAATTTTATATTTCTCAAAGAATTCTTATGCTAATCACCCAGAGTTAGTACAGATTCCAAGGTTTAAGGGTATGGTTTTCAGTAAGGCCATACTTACTATAGATGAAAATCACAGTTTTGGGGGTCTCTAGGCCACAGGCGCTTCTCAGCAACTGAATATAAACTCAGAAGCTACATATGTCCTCAGGTTCGATACTTCACTACAATGACAGAACTCAGAAAAATGCTATAATACTCACTATTATTGTTTTATTTTAAGTAGTACAAATACAAACAGCCAAGTGAATGGATGCATCAGGTAAATCTATTAAGGTCTAGAAAGCAGACCTACTGCATTTTCTCTCCATCTCAGGTCTAGAAGCCTGGCATTATGCTGAAAAGACCAACCATGTGGTTATAAAATGTCCATCCTGAGACTACCATTAATCACTAGCATAAAGTCAGAAGAATAATAAAGACAGTACTACCACTTTGAAAATCAGAAGGGTTTAGTTATATCTCCAGAAAAGTCTTGAAAAAACATTTTTTAGAAAATAAAATTTAATACCTCCCTCTTTTCCAACAGCAATATAATAATACCTCACTTGAATATTTCACTTTCAGCAATGGATAGACATCTAGACAGAAATATTAGCAAAGAAACATTGGATTTAAAGAACCCATTATACCTGAAGGACTTAACAGATATGTACAGCAATGCCTTCTAACATCTGGAGAATACAAATTCTTCTCAGTTACACCTGGATATTCTCCAAGATCACAGATGGGACCACAAAATCAGTCTTGATAAATGAAAAAAGATTGAAATCAGGTTAAGCATGTGTTCTTACATAAATGTACAAAACTAGAAATCAATTATAAAAAGAAAACTGAAAAATCCATAAATATGTGGAGAATAAACAGCTATTGGATCAAAAAAGAAGTCAAAAGAGAAATTTTACAAAAATACCTTGAGACAAATACATATAAATATAACACATCGAAATTTACTGTGTATAGCAGAAGCATTTCAGAGAGGGACATCGTAGTCATAAATGCCTACATTAAGAAAGAAGTAAGATTCAAATGGTGGATTGTTGAGGTCCTTTAATGGACCAGAACCTGGTGGGCTGGAATCGACAATACGAAAGTAAAAGAGAGAGAGAAAGAGGCTGATATTCCTTCGTTTCCGCAGAAAACCAATAAAGCCCTTGACATGGGGCTTGAACTACTTCACATAGGCACAGGGCACCCTCTCGCAAGGGTCTTGCAAGCCTGGGCAAGAAAGTGAGCTCAGCGGGCTTCTGTGCTCCAAAGAATTAGCCTGAGAGAGAGAGAGAAAGAAAAAGAAAGAAAGACATGGGGACCCAAGCTTTGATGGAACAATGGTGTTTTATTCAACATAGTGTGGGTATATTTACTGTCTTACAAGATAGCTTTGGTCAGCAAAGATAAAGATAAAAAGTCCAGACTAGCAAGTTATCTAGGAAACATAAGGCAATTCATATCAAAGAGAGGGTTGTAAATAATTATTTTTTACTGTTCAGTTAAGTTCAGTTCAGTCACTCAGTCATGTCCGACTCTTTGCGACCCCATGAATTGCAGCAAGCCAGGCCTCCTTGTCTATCACCAACTCCCGGAGTTCACTCAGATCCACGTCCATCGAGTCCGTGATGCCATCCAGGCATCTCATCCTCTGTCGTCCCCTCTCTTCCTGCCCCCAATCCCTATCAGCATCAGAGTCTTTTCCAATGAGTTAATTCTTCGTATGAGGTGGCCAAAGTACTGGAGTTTCAGCTTTAGCATCATTCCTTCCAAAGAAATCCCAGGGCTGATCTCCTTCAGAATGGACTGGTTGGATCTCCTTGCAGTCCAAGGGACTCTCAAGAGTCTTCTCCAACATCACAGTTCAAAAGCATCAATTCTTCGGTCCTCAGCCTTCTTCACAGTCCAACTCTTACATCCATGCATGACTACAGGAAAAACCACAGCCTTGACTAGACGGACCTTAGTTGGCAAAGTAATGTCTCTGCTTTTGAATATACTATCTAGGTTGGTCATAACTTTTCTTCTGAGGAGTAAGCGTCTTTTAATTTCATGGCTGCAATCACCATCTGCAGTGATTTTGGAGCCCCAAAAAATAAAGTCTGACACTGTTTCCACTGTTTCCCCATCTATTTCCCATGAAGTGATGGGACCGGATGCCATGATCTTCATTTTCTGAATGTTGAGCTTTAAGCCGACTTTTTCGCTCTCCTCTTTTGCTTTCATCAAGAGGCTTTTTAGCTCCTCTTCACTTTCTGCCATAAGGGTGATGTCACCTGCATATCTGAGGTTATTGATATTTCTCCTGGCAATCTTGATTCCAGCTTGTGTTTCTTCCAGCTCCACGTTTCTCATAATGTACTCTGCATAGAAAGGTAAATAAGCAGGGTGACAATATGCAGCCTTGACGTACTCCTTTTCCTATTTGGAACCAGTCTGTTGTTCCATGTCCAGTTCTAACTGTTGCTTCCTGACCTGCATACAGATTTCTCAAGAGGCAGGTTAGGTGGTCTGGTATTCCCATCTCTTTCAGAATTTTCCACAATTTATTGTGATCCACACAGTCAAAGGCTTTGGCATAGTCAAAAAAGCAGAAATAGATGTTTTTCTGGAACTCTCTTGCTTTTTCCATGATCCAGTGGATGCTGGCAATTTGATCTCTGGTTCCTCTGCCTTTTCTAAAACCAGCTTGAACATCAGGGAGTTCACAGTTCACGTATTGTTGAAGCCTGGCTTGGAGAATTTTGAGGATTACTTTACTAGCATGTGAGATGAGTGCAACTGTGTGGTAGTTTGAGCATTCTTTTGCATGGCCTTTCTTTGGAATTGGAATGAAAACTGACCTTTTACAGTCCTGTGGCCACTGCTGAGTGGAGATACCCCTCGTCCAAGGTAAGGAGCAGCAGCTGTGCTTTGCTGGAGCAGCTGTGAAGAGATACCCCATGCCCAAGGTAAGAGAAACCCAAGTAAGATGGTAGGTGTTGCAAGAGGGCATCAGAGGGCAGACACACTGAAACCATACTCACAGAAAACTAGCCAATCTAGTCAATCTAATTTTTACTGTATGGTTCATAAAAAGGAAGAGTGTTGAAATAGTTACTTATCACCGTACAGAAACACTAATGAAGGAAATGGATGCATTCCTCAGCCCCGGGAGTGGTTTGCCACTCCTCTTAATTCTTGAATATTCAGGAATTAATAAGGAACAGGGGATTCATGACAGATCCAAAACAGCAGACAGGAAGCTTCCTGTTAAATGCTTCCTGACAGTGGCTCAGGGGTAAAGTATCTGCCTGCAAAGGTTCGATCCCTGGGTCAGGAAGATCCTCTGGAGAAGGAAATGGCAACCCACTCCAATACTCTTGCCTGGAAAACCCCATGGATGAGAAGCCTGGTAGGCTACAGCCCATGGGGTTGCAGAGTCAAACACAACTGACTGACCTCACTTTCACTTTCACTTTAAAGATCTCAAACAAGCCAACTATATACCACAACAAAGTATAGATCAAAGTTAGTAGAAGAAATTAAGGCCAAAGTTGGTAGAGGGGAGGAAATATAAAATGTAACAGTAAAAATAAATAAATGGAGACTAAACATACAATACATGACCACAGGAAAAACCACAGCCTTGACTAGACGGACCTTAGTCAGCAAAGTAATGTCTCTGCTTTTGAATATACTATCTAGGTTGGTCATAAATTTTCTTCCAAGGAGTAAGCATCTTTTAATTTCATGGCTGCAGTCACCATCTGCAGTGATTTTGGAGCCCCTCAAAATAAAGTCTGACACTGTTTCCACTGTTTCCCCATCTATTTCCCATGAAGTGATGGGACCGGATGCCATGATCTTCATTTTCTGAATGTTGAGCTTTAAGCCGACTTTTTCGCTCTCCTCTTTCACTTTCATTAAGAGGCTTTTTAGCTCCTCTTCACTTTCTGCCATAAGGGTGGTGTCATCTGCATATCTGAGGTTATTGATATTTCTCCTGGCAATCTTGACTCCAGCTTGTGCTTCTTCCAGTCCAGCTTTTCTCATGATGTACTCTGCATAGACGTTGAATAAGCAGGGTGACAATATGCAGCCTTGACGTACTCCTTTTCCTATTTGGAACCAGTCTATTGTTGTATGTCCAGTTCCAACTGTTGCTTCCTGACCTGCATACAGATTTCTCAAGAGGCAGGTCAGGTGGTCTGCTATTCCCATCTCTTTCAGAATTTTCCACAATTTATTGTGATCCACACAGTCAAAGGCTTTGGCATAGTCAAAAAAGCAAAAGTAGATGTTTTTCTGGAACTCTCTTGCTTTTTCCATAATCCAGCAGATGTTGGCCATTTGATCTCTGGTTCCTCTGCCTTTTCTAAAACCAGCTTGAACATCAGGGAGTTCACGGTTCATGTATTGCTGAAGCCTGGCTTCAAGAATTTTGAGCATTACTTTACTAGCATGTGAGATGAGTGCAATTGTGGGATAGTTTGAGCATTCTTTGGCATTGCCTTTCTTTGGGATTGGAATGAAAACTGACCTTTTCCATTCCTGAGGCCACTGCTGAGTTTTCCAAGTTTGCTGGCATATTGAGTGCAGCACTTTCACAGCATCATCTTTCAGGATTTGAAACAGCTCAACTGGAATTCTGTCACCTCCACTAGCTTTGTTCACAGTGATGCTTTCTAAGGCCCACTTGACTTCACATTCCAAGATGTCTGGCTCTAGATTAGTGATCACATCAGCATGATTATCTGGGTCATGAAGATCTTTTGTACAATTCTTCTATGTATTCTTGCCACCTCTTCTTAATACCTTCTGCTTCTGTTAGGTCCAAACCATTTTTGTCCTTTATTGAGCCCATCTTTGCATGAAATATTCCCTTGGTATCTCTAATTTTCTTGAAGAGATCTCTAGTCTTTCCCATTCTGTTGTTTTCCTCTATTTCTTTGCAATGATCACTGAAGAAGGGTTTTTTATCTCTTCTTGCTATTCTTTGGAACTCTGCATTCAGATGCTTATATCTTTCCTTTTCTCCTTTGCTTTTCACCTCTCTTCTCTTCACAGCTATTTGTAAGGCCTCCCCGCACAGCCATTTTGCTTTTTTGCATTTCTTTTCCATGAGGATGGTGTTGATCCCTGTCTCCTGTACAATGTCACTAACCTCATTCCATAGTTTTTCCTGTGGTCATGTATGGATGTGAGAGTTGGACTGTGAAGAAGGCTGAGTGCCAAAGAATTGATGCTTTTGAACTGTGGTGTTGGAGAAGACTCTTGAGAATCCCTTGGACTGCAAGGCGATTCAACCAGTCCATTCTGAAGGAGATCAGCCCTGGGATTTCTTTGGAAGGAATGATGTTAAAGCTGAAACTCCAGTACTTTGGCCACCTCATGCGAAGACTTGACTCATTGGAAAAGACTCCGATGCTAGGAGGGATTGGGGGTGGGAGGAGAAGGGGACGACAGAGGATGAGATGGCTGGATGGCATCACTGACTCGATGGACGTGAGTCTGAGTGAACGCCGGAAGTTGGTGATGGACAGGGAGGCCTGGCGTGCTGCGATTCATGGGGTCACAAAGAGACGGACATGACTGAGTGACTGAACTGAAATGAACTGAAACATACGATAGAAAATAATCAGAGAAAATAAGAAGTAGTTATTTTTTAAAAAGATAAAGTAGAGAAACTTTTAGCTATACCTACCAGGAAATAAAGAGAAAGAACTCAAGTAAAATTAGAAATGAAAGGGAGACATTACAAATGAAACCGTACAATATAAAGGATCAACAGAGACTACCATGAGCAAATATTGGCCAAAAATCTGATAGACTTGAAAAAACACTTAAACCATACTACCTATTGATGCTGTTTTTGAAAAATAAAAATAAAATAAAAATTTAAACCAATTGCTAATATTAAGATTAATACTCAAAATATTCCAAAAAAATAACTTGACCAGATGGTTTTATTGATGAGCTTTATGAAACATTTAAATAATTAACGGCAACCCTTCAGAAATTCTTAAAATTTGTGTGAAGAAGGTATATTTCCAACCTGTTTTAGGACCCCAGCATTACCTTGATAAGAAAAACTGCAGACCAATACTACTGTATTATGGATATAAAAATCATTAACAAATATTAGCAAGCCAAATACAACAATATATTAAAAGGATTATACACCACAATCAAGCAGGATTTATTTCACAGATGTTAAAATAACTCAACATTTGAAAATTAATCATTATGATAAATCACACTAACAAAAGTTAGAAATCACACTATCATCTCAAAGATGCAGAAAAAGCTTCTGATAAAATTCGACACCCATTCATAAAAGTTCTCAAACTAGGTATACAGACAACCTACCTTGGCAAAATAAAGGGTATGTGAAACAAGTCCACAAGCAACACCATATTTAATGGTGAAAGGCCTTTTACCTAAGATGAGGAACTAATCAAGGGGGACAACTCTTGCCACTTTTAGTCAACATAATACTGGCAGTTGTGGCATGAAACTCCAAAAGGTTCCAAATACCCAAAGTAATCCTCAGCAAGATCAACAAAGTTGGAAGCATCCTGCTTCCTAATTTCAGAATATAAACCTAGTCATCAAAAGAATATGGCACTGGCACAAAGACAGACACATAGATAAATGGATGTTTTGTTGAAAGCTTTCACTTTCACCTCAGGTTCAAAGTAAGCCACTCATTATATACAAAGAAATAATCAAATATTTATTAGAGAATTATCTAGCTTACTTTTAATATACTAAGATTAAAAGAAACAGCAGAGCCTACATCACAAAATTGGGTTTTGACCAATATCCAGAATCAAATAGTGCTGGGAAGTCCCATGACACAGCACATCTCGAGTCCCAACTGGGGAAAGGTCCCAAGCAACCTGTCTGTTCCATGGGTGAGATTTCAAAGATCCTAGTTTGGGTTCCTGCTAATAATCCCAGGATGCAAACTGATATCACCATCAACCTGTAAGCAAACAGCAGCTCTGATTTCATGTTAATGTGTAAGACTTGGAATGTTAAGCCCAGGGCTTTGTTGTCCAGCCCTCCTCCAGGAACTCAACAATCTCAAGATTCATCCCTTATCTTATCTACGGTGTTGCAAGTCTTGCATTCATAGCTGGCAGTCACTCACAGTCAGGGAAGTGTCCAGGGAGGTGAGAAGCAAGGCCAGAGACCTACTCTGCTTTGTCTCTGAAGCCTAAACAAGACTATTTGATTTCCTAAAAATAGTGGTGGTATTGGGTTAGTGGCAAAGTCCTATCTGACTCTTGCAACCCCATGGACTATGGCCTGCCAGGCTCCTATATCCCAGGGACTTTCCCAGCAAGAATACTGGAGTGGATTTTTATTTCCTTCTCCAGGGGATCTTCCCAACCTAGAAATTGAAACTGGGTCTCTTGCGTTGCCGGCAGATTCTTTACTGACTCAACTACAAGTGAAGCCACCTCCCTAAGAGTGGATCAGATTAAAAAGCCCAGGAATAAACCCACACATATTTGGTCATTATAATTCACAGTGAAAGAACCCAAAATATATAATAGGGAAAGAATAAATCTATCAATAAATAGTTTAGAGAAATTGGACAGCAACATCCCTAATAAAAGAAATCAATAGAATGTAGATTAAAGAACTGAACATAAAATTTGCAAGTGTAAAACTACAAGAAAATCTAGAGACTAAGTCCCTTGACACCAATCTTAGTAATAACTTTTTAAAATTTCACATCAGAAGCAAAGACAACAAAATCAAAAGAAATAAGTAGGGCTACATCAAACTAAAATGCTTCTGCATAGCAAAGGAAGCCATCCACAAAATGAAAAGGAAACCTATGTAATGTGAGAAAATATTTGCAACACGTATCTCATAGGGGTTAATATCCAAAATATACAAAAAAATCCATCCAGCTCAGTAGCAAAAAAATAGCGAGAAGTCTAATTATCAATGGGCAGAGGAATTAAAAAAAAAAAAAAAACTTTTTAAAAGAGGACATACAGATGGAAGACTGGTACATGAAGACATACTCATGTCACTAATAATCAGGGTAAAGCAAAAAACAAACAAACAAACAAACAAACCACAATGGGTAGTGCCTCATACCTGTTAGAATGAGTATTATCCAAAATAAGATATAACAAATGTGTTGAGGATGTGATGAATAGACTGAGACCTTTTGATCTTAGTGGAAATGTAAATCGGTGTAGCAACTGTAGAAAACAGTGTGGAGGTGCTTCAAGAAATTAAAACATTAAAAATAGAAATACCATATGATCTAGGAATTCTTTTTATGGGTGTATATCTGAAGGAAAGAAGTTACATTATCAAAGAGATATCTCCAGACCCCCATGTTTATTGCAGCATTACTTACAATACCCTACATATAGAAACAAGTGTCCCTGGATTTTATATATATATATATATATATATATATATATCTTCACTGGCAGCTCAGTTGTAAAGAATCTGCCTCCAATACAGGAGACACAGATTTGATTCCTCAGTTGGGAAGATCCCCTGGAAGAGGGCATGGCAACCCATGCCAGTATTCTTGCCTGGAGAATCCCATGGACAGAGGAGCCTGGTGGGCTACAGTCCATAGGATCGCAAAGCGTAGGACTCCATCAAAGTGACTTAGCATGCAATTGTGTATATATCAGTTCAGTTCAGTCACTCAGTCATTAACATCTACTATAATTTATACATAAAATGCATACAGTTCAGTTCACTTCGGGTACTCAGTTGTGTCTGACTCTGCAGCCCCATGGACTGCAGCACACCAGGCTTCTCTGTCCATCACCAATTCCCAGAGCTTGTTCAAATTCATATCCACCAAGTCAGTGATGCCATCCAGCCATCTCATCCTCTGTCATCCCCTTCTCCTCCTGCCTTCAGTCTTTCCCAGCATCAAGGTCTTTTCCAATGGGTCAGTTCTTTATATCAGGTGGCCAAAATATTGGAGCTTCACCTTCAGCCATCAGTCCTTCCAATGAATATTTGGGACTGATTTCATTAGGATTGACTGATTTGATCTCCTTGCAGTCCAAGGGACTCTCAAGAGTCTTCTCCAACACTGTGGTACTCACAGCAATATGCATATAGACATACATATATACACACAGAGAGACATACATGTGTATACACATACACACACACACACACAATGGAATATTGGGCCAACTTAAAAAGGAAATTCTATTTCATCAAAAGATAAATGGATAAAGAAGATAGGGTGCATATAAACAGTGTAATATTAGCCATAAAAATGAAAAAATAATGTCATTTGCAACAACATGGATAGACCTAGAGATTGTCACACTGAGTGAAGCTTGCTTCAGACAGAGAAAGACAAATATCATATGACCTTACCTATATATGGAATTTACCAAATGGTACAGTAAACTTTTCATACTGTCTGTGAGCTTCTCAAGGCAAGAATAGTGAAGTGGTTTGCCATTCCTTTCTCCAGTGGACCACATTCTGTCAGAAACTCTCCACCATGACCCATTCATCTTGGGTGGCCCTACATGGCAGGGCTCATAGTTTCATTGAGTTAGACCCCAGGAGTTGGTGATGGACAAGGAGGCCTGGCATGCTGCAGTCCATAGGGTCACAAAGAATTGGACATGACTGAGTGAATGAACTAAACTGAACTGAACAGTAAACTTATTTATAAAATGGATAGAGTACAATAAACTTATTTGCAGACCAGAAATAGAGTCACAGACATAGAAAACAAACTTATGGTTTCCATGGGGAGAAAGGGGAGAGGGATAAATTGGGAGATTGAAATTGATGTATATACACTACTATATATATATATATATGATAGATAACTAATAAGGACCTGTTGGATAGAATGGGGAAATCTTCTCAATATTCTGCAATGACCTATATGGTAAAAAGATCTAAAAAAAAGTGTATATATATACATAATAACTGATTCACATTGTGGTACAGTAGAAACTAATGCACCATTGTAAATCAACCCCATTCAAATATTTTTTAAAGGAATTCTTGTCTTTTGAAACAAATATGAATGGACAAGAGGACATGATGCTAAGTGAATAAGTGAAACAAACAAACAAAAAATGACAAATACTGTGTGATCACACTTATATGTGGAATCTAAGAAAACAGACCCTGATGCTGGGAAAGATTGAAGGCAGGAAGAGAAGGGGACAACAGAGGATGAGATGGATGGATGGCATCACTGACTCAATGGACATGAGTTGAGCAAGCTCTGGGAGTTGGTGATGTATAGGGAAGCCTGTCATGCTGCAGTCCATGGGGTCGTAAAGAGTCAGACATGACTCAGCTACTGAACTGAACTGAAGAAAACAAATAAGCAAAGTACAAGCAAATGAGCAAACTCAACAAACAGAAAACAGATTGGTGTGATTGTTAGAGGAGGGGTCTGGGGGCAGGGGAAATAGAACAAGGTACACAAAAGGTGCTAACTTACAGCAATAAGACAACTAATTATTGCAATATGATGCACAGTAGATGACTACAGTTAATAAAGCTATATTTTACATCTAAAATTCTAAAAGAGTAAAATTTAAAATTTATATGACACAAAAAATGTGTAACAATGTGAGATGTTACATGTTAACCGAAATTATTGGAGTCATCATTTGCAATATATACATATAACAAATCAGTATCTTTATATCATAAGCTAATACAATGCTATACGTCAACTATATATCAATAAATTTGGAAACTAAAGGCAAAGGAGAAAAGGAAAGATATAAACATCTAAATGAAGAGTTCCAAAGAAAAAGGAGGGATAAGAAAGCCTTCTTAAGTGATCGATGCAAAGAAATAGAGGAAAGCAATAGAATGGGAAAGACTAGAGATCTCTTTAAGAAAATTAGAGATACCAAGGGAATATTTAATGCAAAGATTTGCGCAATAAAGGACAGAAAAGGTATGGACTGAACAGAGCAGAAGATATTAAGAAGAGGTGGCAAGAATACACGTGAGAACTATACAAAAAAGATCTTCATGAATCAGATAACCATGATGGAGTGATCACTCACCTAGAGCCAAACATTCTGGAATGCGAAGTCAAGTGGGCATAAAGAAGGATCACTGAGAACAAAGCTATTGGATGTGACAGAATTCCAACTGAGCTATTTCAAATCCTAAAAGATGAAGTTGTGAAAGTGCTGTGTTCAATATGCCAGCAAATTTGGAAAACTCAGCAGTGGCCACAGGACTGGAAAAGGTCAGGTTTCATTCCAATCTCAATGAAAGACAATGCCAAAGAATGTTCAAACTACCACACAATTGCAGTCATCTTGCATGCTAGCAAAGTAATGATCAAAATTTTCCAAGCCAGGCTTCAACAGTATGTGAACCAAAAACTTTCCGATGTCCAAGCTGGATTTAGAAAAGGCAGAGGTACCAGAGACCAAATTGCCAACATCTGTTGGATCATAGAAAAAGCAAGAGGGTTGCAGAAAAATATCTACTTCTGCTTTATTGACTACACCAAAGCCTTTGACTGTGTGGATCACACAAACTGTGGAAAATTCTTAAAGTGATGAGAATACCAGACCACCTTACCTGCCTCCTGAGAAATCTGTATACAGGTCAAGAGGTCACAGTTAGAAATGAACATGAAACAACAGACTGGTTTCAAATCGGGAAAGGAGTATGTCAAGGGTGTATATTATCACCCTGCTTATTTAACTTATATACAGATTACATTGTGGAATATGTTAGGTTAGTCCATGGGGCCGCACAGAGTCCAGCTTGAAGCACAAGCTGGAGTCAAGATTGCAGGAAGAAACATCAGTAACCACAGATAGGCCGAAGACATCACCCTTATGGCAGAAAGTGAAGAGGAAATAGTCTCTTTTTGAAAGTGAAAGAGAAGAGTGAAAAAAGCTGGCTTAAAACTCAACATTCAAAAAACGAAGATCATGGCATCTGGTCCCATCAGTTCAGTTCAGTCACTCAGTCACGTCCGACTCTTTGTGACCACATGGACTGCAGCACAATGGGCTTCCCTGTTCATCTACCAACCTCCGGAGTTTACTCAAGCTCATGTCCATTGATTCTGTGATGCCGTCCAACCATCTCATCCTCTGTTGTCCCCTTCTCCTCCCGCCTTCAATCTTTCCCAGCATCAGGGTCTTTTCAAATGAGACACTTCCTCACATCAGGTGGCATCTGCTGCTGCTAAGTCGCTTCAGTTGTGTCCGACTCTGTGCAACCTCATAGATGGCAGCCCACCAGGCTCCCCCATCCCTGGGATTCTCCAGGCAAGAACACTGGAGTGGATTGCCATTTCCTTCTCCAATGCATGAAAGTGAAAAGTGAAAACTGAAAGTGAAGTCACTCAGTCCTGTCCGACTCTTAGTGACCTCATGGACTGCAGCCTACCAGGCTCCTCCGTCCATGGGATTTTCCAGGCAAGAGTACTAGAGTGGGGTGCCATTGCCAGGTGGCATCACTTCACACCATCCCCATCAATTCATGACAAATAGATGGGGAAACAGTGGAAACAGTGAGAGACTTTATTTTCTTGGGCTCCAAAATCACTGTGGACGGCGATTACATCCATGAAATTAAAAGTCGCTTGCTCCTTGGAAGAAAAGTTATGACAAACCTAGACACCTTATTAAGAAGCAGAGACATTTATTGCTGACAAAGTTCTGTCTAATCAAAGCTATGGCTTTTCCACTAGTCATGTATGGATGTGAGAACTACTTGGACCATAAAGAAAGCTGAGCTTTTGAACTGTGGTGTTGGAGAAGACTCTTGAGGGTCCCTTGGACTTCAAGGAGATCAAACCAGTCCATCCTAAATGAAACCAGTCCTGAATTTTCATTGGAAAAACTGATGCTGAATGTGAAACTCCAATACTTTGGCCACCTGATGTGAAGAACTGACTCACTGGAAAAGGCACTGATGCAGGAGGAGAAGGGGACAACAGAGGATGAGATGGTAGGATGGCATCACTGACTCGATGGACATGAGTTTAGCAAGCTCTGGGAGTTGGTGATGGACAGGGAAGCCTTCATGCTGCAGTCCATGGAGTCAAATAGAGTCGGACACGACTCAATGACTGAACTAAACTGAAAATTGGGATAAAATTAAGAATTGAAAAATATAGCAAGCATAAAATTCATAAAGTTAATTATTTTAATATTAGAAAGTTCAAGTATATTGGAACTTCATTAGCAAGATAAAACTATCAAAGAAACTGAGGTAAAAAAATAAGCGATTCAAATGTTTTTTAAGAAATAGGAAATCACTCAATTATATTAAACATGAGAAACATTAAATAAGTTAACAAGGTAAATTGCATGAATGTATTATGTGTTTATTACTAAGAATTAGAGATGCTTGCAAACATGATTAGGGCTTCCCTGATAGTTCTGTTGGTAAAAAATCCACCTGCAATGCAGGAGACCCTGGTTTGATTCCTGGTAAGGGGAGATCCACTGGAGAAGGGATAGACTACCCCTTCCAGTATCCTTGGGCTTCCCCTGTGGCTTAGCTGGTAAAGACTCTGCCTGCAATGTGGCAGACCTGGGTTTGATCCCTGGGTTGGAGGATCCCCTGGAGAAGGGAAAGGCTACCCATTCCAGTATTCTGGACTAGAGAATTCCATGGACTGAATAGTCCATGGGGTTGCAAAGAGTCAGACAAAACTGAGCAATTTTTACTTTCACAAACATGACTAATTTGGGGAAAATACTATTTAAATTAATAAAGATAGAAAAATGCAAGTTGATAAAAGATTTATTTGTCATTGTCAAATTAATTTCATACTAATTAATCAAAATTTTATATATATTAAAGTACTATCCTACCCAAGATAAACTTATAAAAAATACAGAGAGCAATAGTATGTTTCTGCACTAGAATTTCTAATAGCCTGGTATGTTTGCAGATGCAGTGAAAGTATTAAGGCAATTCCCAAAGTGTGCAACTTTTTAAAATTTGTTTATATCCTTGAAGATATTTTTCCCCATAAAATATAAGAAATGATAAAAAGATATGCTGTTTTTGGACTGGAAAAATCAATACTCTAAAAGTGACTATAATACGTAACACAATCTAGAAATTCAATGCAATCTTTACCAAATTATCAATGGCTTCTTTCATAGAAGTAGTATGATAAATTGTAAAATTTCTATAGAGACGCAAAAGACTCCAAGTAACAAAAGCAATCTTAGGAAAGAAAAACAGGTGAGGTATCAGGCTCTCTGACTTTAGAATATACTACAGTCATCAAAACAGTATGATACTGGTACAAGAAAAGAAAAATAAAGATCAAAAAAACAGGATAGAAAGCCCAGAAATAAATCCATGCACATATGGTTAATTAATCTATGACAAAGGGGGCGAGACTATACAATGGAGAAAAGACAATCACCCCAGTAAATGTTGCTGGGAAAATGGGACAGCTTCATGAAAAGCAATGAAAGTATAACATTCTTTAACACAATACACAAAAACTCAAAATGGATTAAAGACCTAAATTTAAGATGGAATATCATAAAACTTAGAGGAAAACAAAGGCAGATTTGATATAAAACATGAAATTTGACACATATCAAATGATATCTTTTTTGATCTGTCTCCTAGAGAGCAATGGAAATAAAAACAAAAGCAAGTGAGATCTAGTTAAATTCAAAAGCTTTTGCACAATAAAGGAAACCATAAACGAAAGCAAAAGACAACCCACAAATAGGAGAAAATCTTTCAAGCAATGCCACCAGCAAGGGATTAATCTTCAAATACAAATAACTAATGCAGGTCAATATCAAAAAAAACAAAACAAGCAAACCAATCAAAACATGGCAGAAAACCTATAGAGACGTTTCTCCAAAGAATACATGCAAATGGCCAGGAGGCATGTGAAAAGATGCTCAACATGACTATCTATTAGAGAAAAGTAAATCAAAACTACAATGAGATTATCACCTCACAGGGTCAGAATGACTATCATCAAAATATCTACACACAATAAACGCTGGACAGGGAAAAGGGAACCCTCTTTTGCTATAGCTGAGAATGCAAACTGGTGAATCCACTGTGGAGAACAGTATGGCATTTCCTTAAAAAACTAAAAAATAGAGTTACCATGTGATCCAGCAAACTCATTCTTCAGCATATATCTACAGAAAAACATGGTTCAAAATAATGCATGAACCTTAATTCACTGCAGCATTATTTAGAATAGTCAAGACACAGAAGCAAGCTAAATGCTCATGAACAGATGAATGAATAAAGAAGATACACATACACAATGGAGTATTACTCAGCCATAAAAAACAACAAAATAATGTCCTTGCAGCTACATGGATGGACCTGAAGATTTTCATACTAAGCAACGTAAGTCAGACAGAGAAAGACAAATATCATATGATATTGCTTATGAGTGTAATCTAAAAGAGTTGATACAATTGTACCTATTTACAAAGCAGAAACAGAGCCACGGGCTCAGAAAACAAACTTCTAGTTACCAAAGAGGAAAGGTGGGAGTTGAGGGATAGATTGGGATTTTGTGATTGACATATACATACTATTGTATTTAAAATAGATAACCAACAAGTACCTACTGCACAGCACCAGGAACTATACTCAATGTTCTCTAATAACCTAGAATGGGAAAAATATTGAAAAAGAATATATATATATATATAAAACTGAATCACTTTGTTGTATACCAAAAACTAGGCAACATTGTAAATCAACTATATTCCAATATAAAATAAATATTAAAAAAGGAAATGGACCCAAGTTAATTTTTTAATTTCCATTTCAATATGTCTCTTTCTTAGTAGTACTTTTGATTCCAGGTAACATCAGCATTATTTTATAAGACATGGAATATAACATTTCCTAAGATAGTTTTGCACAGTGTTTGAAATATATGGTACTAATATTTAATATATTATCATTAAAAAACACAAACTGATTTTTTAAATAGATACAAAGATAAGCTTTCCTGCAATATTCACTTGAACTAAGAATATAACCATTTACGATGTAAGATATATTTATTGTTAAAATCTTTTCTCATGTACTTACCTATTTTGTTTACAGAAATTTACTTTGCAATTTTTTTAACTTCTGAGTTTATTTAGTAATGGAGAAAAAATTGAATTAGTTAAAGAATGAACTTTATAAAATGCATGAATACATGGACTTTTGTCAGCAAATTGTCTCTGATTTTTAATATGCTGTCTAGATTTCAAACTGTGGTGCCGGGTAAGACTTTTGAGAGTCTCTTGCACAGCAGGGAGATCAAATCAGTCAATCCTAAAAGAAATCAACCCTGAATATTCATTGGAAGGACTGATGCTGAAGCTCCCATACTTTGTGCACCTGATGCAAACAGCCAACTCATTGGAAAAGACCCTGATGCTAGGATAGATTGAGGGTAGGAAGAGAAGAGGGTGGTAGAGGAGGAGACAAGGGATGGCATCACTGACTCAATGGAGATGAGTTTGAGAAAACTCCAGGAGATAGTGAAGGACAGAGAAGCATGGCAACAGAGGTCTGTCTAGTCAAAGCTATGGCTTTTCCAGTAGTCATCTATAGATGTGACAGTTGGACCATAAAAAAAAAAGCTGAACTCTGGAGAATTGATGGTTTAGAACTGTGGCATTGGAGAAGACTCTCCAGAGTCCCTTGGACAGAAAAGAGATCAAACTAGTTAATAAGGAAATCAGTCCTGAATATTCACTGGAAGGACTGATGCTTAAGCTGAAGCTCCAGTACTTTGGCCACCTGATGCAAAGAACTGACTCATTGGAAAAGATCCTGATACTTGGAAAAACTGAAAGCAGGAGGAGAAAGTGATGCCAGAGGATGAGATGTTTGATTGACAACACTGACTCAACAGACATGAGTTTGGGCAAGCTCCGGGGATTGGTGATGGACAGGGAAGCTGGGCATGATGCAGGCTATGGGGTTGCTAAGAGTCGGACAAATATGAGTGAGTGAACTGAACCTCATGCTAGTCTACTGTTTCCAGTCTCTCAGTCTTTCAAAGCTTTGCTCAATACACACATTATTCTAGTTGATCACATTTGACTGCATAAGTATGCCACTGATTGATCACTGAGTGCCAGCATTTATCAAGTCTCTTTACTGAAACTGGATCCACATTTCCAACAAAACTAACTGATTGGAAACCAATACAAATCCCTATCCCCTAAGTGTTTATTATCCTAATTTCTATATTAATAAATATTTTTAATTACAGATAACATATATCACTCTTAATGCATATAAAGGAATTTAATGAATGGAATATGTGTGTATGTATTTGAAGATATATATATATATATATATATACATATATATATAAACATGTACATAATAAACATGTATTAATATAATCTTCCAGGATCAGTGAGAGGGTTAAAATATCACTAACCTAAGTCTCTAGGAAGAGCACCACATTAAAAAAAAAAAATGAATAAAAAAAGAATATGCTATCCAGTAAGCTACTGCCATTGCCGCCATGTAGAACCTTAAATTAGGAAACTTTCCTTAAAACTTTTGATATCAGAACGATGCTAATTTTTCCAAAATTAATATGAGCAAAATTGGTGTCCTTTTTAATGTTCTCCTCTCTGAATGCTTCAGTTGCAAAAAAAAAGCCTGCACAAATTCATCCACCTTGAAAGTGAAAGTGTTAGTTGCTCAGTGGCATCTGCATTTCAAGCAGGTTCTTTACCTTCTGAGCCATCAGGAGAGCCCCAAGAATATTGGAGTGAATAGCTATTCTCTTCTCTAGGATATCTTCCTAACCCAGGGAGTGAATCTGTGTCTCTTGCATTGCAGGCAGATTCTTTACAGTCTGAGCTTATGGACCTTAAAATACTAACTTTATGCCAAGTATCAGAGGATGCAAACCTTTGAATGTTAGAAATAGTTTAAAAGGAAACTGGACAAAACAAATAGTATCAGCCACACTTCTTACTTTTAATTTTTATTTATTATGAAATATTTTCCAAGATAGAAATTACTGATTACTTACTTATAACTGATACTAAATGCTATAATAATTTATATTTCCACTAGCAGTATGTTAATATACCCTTTTCCCACATTTTGTGTGATATAGCTCATCTTATAACGTTCAAAATCCTGGTGGCTATAAGTTGTTGGTAAAGTAATCAAATTATTTTTGTCATATATATCTATTGCAGATACTTTCAACAAAATTTCTCTGTTATTTATGAAAGTTTAAAAAATTCATTTGTCAAAACTTTTTAATTAGTATAGATATTAAAAGTATATCAGTATGTGTGTATAAACTAAAAAAATTCAACTTATCTATAAAATTATTTCTTGTCTTATTCATAATTTGAAATAGAGTTGGTAATTTTTATTTATAATTTTGCTTTATTTTCTCTATTAGTTAAAAATTACTTTCTCCTTCTCTTTGACTTGGCAGAATGAGTAGCATACTGAAATGAGAAGACATCATTCCTTTTTCTTTTGTAAGACATGACATTTTTGGTCAAAATATAGCTAATGACACATAAATGCAATAACATCAAGATAGAAGTCTTGAGATTTCAGAAGAAAGGTCAAATGGAGAATAAATAAGCCAGGGAGAATATTGAATATATATTCAGACTGCACTGTAAAACCAGGGCAATTAAACAGTATGGTAGTGACATAAACAGAAACAGATTAGTGCAACATGATAGAGAGAACAGAAATAACCCCAGACACTTATGATCAATTAATCTTTGACAGAAGAGACAAGACTATATAATGGGAAACAGAAAACCTCTTCAGAAAGTCTTACTGAGAAAGTTGGACAGCTGCATGGAAATAAATTAAAGCATGTGCTCACACCATACGCAGAAACAAACTCAAAATGCCTTAAAGACTTAAACATAAGACACAGCACCATAAAACTCATAGAAGAGATAATAGGCAAAATATTCATTGACATTAATCAAACCACTGTTTTCTTATGGCAGTCTTCCAATGCAATGGAAATAAAAACAAAAACAAATGAATGGGACCTACTTACAAGCATTTGCACAGCAAAAGAAAATAATAAACAACAAAAAGACAACCTACAAACTGGGAGAAAGTATTCATTAATAATGAGATTGACAAGAATTTAATTTCAAAAATATGAAGTCAGCTCATACAATTTAACAGCAAAAAATCAACCCAAACAAAAAATGAACGCAAGACCTAGACATTTCTCCAAAGAAGACATACAGATGGACAATTTGCACATGAAAACATGTTCAGCATCACTAATTATTATAGAAATGGAAATCAAAACTACAATGAGGTGCCACCACACACCTGTCAGAACGACCCTCATTAAAAATTTTAGGAATAAAAAATTCTGGAGAGGATGTGGAGAAAAGGAAACCTCAGACATCATGGGTGGGAGTGTAAGTTGGTGCAGATTTCTCAAAAATTAAATATAGAATTGCTATATGATCTGGAAATTCCATTCCTGGGCATATATTTAGACAAAATTACAATCCCCAAAATACATGGACCCCTATATTCATAGCAGCACTATATTCACAATAGTCAAGATGTAGAAACAACCTAAATGTCCATCAACAGATGAGTGGATAAAGATATGGTACCTATTTACAATGGAATATTACTCAGCCATAAAAAAGGATGAAATAATGTCATTTGCAGCAACATGCATGGATCTACAGATTATCATACCTAGTGAAGTAAGTCAGAAAATGAAAGTGAAAGTGAAGTTGCCCAGTCGTGTCCAACTCTTTGAGACTCTGTGGACTGTAGCCCACCAGGGTCCTCTGTCCATGGGATTCTCCAGGCAAGAGTACTGGACTGGGTTGCCATTTCCTTTTCCAGGGGATCCTCCCGACCCAGGGATGGAACCCAGGTCTCCCGCATTGTAGTCAGACGCTTTAGCCTCTCAGCCACCAGGGATGCCCAACAAGAGAAAGACAAATACCAAATGATATCACTTATATTTGGTATCTAAAATATGATACAAATGAATCTATCTATTAAACAGAAACAAACTCACAGACACGGAGAACAAAAGTGTTGCCAAGGAGGAGAGAGGGTGGGGGAGGAATGGACTTGAAGTTTGGGGTTAGCAGATCCAAAATATTATATATAAACAACAAGATTCCACTGTATAGCACATGAAACTATATTCAATATCTTGAAATAAACCATAATGAAAAAGAATATTAAAAGAATGTGTGTATATATATATATATATATCTGAATCACTTTTCTATACAGTAAAATTAATACAATATTGTAGATCAACTACACTTCACTAAAAATTTAAAAATTATCTTAGAATATTTTCTAACACTATATGTAAAAATAAAGTCCTAATGGATTAAAAACCTAAATATAGAACAGATACCACAAAATTATCAGAGAGGGGGAAAAAAGTAGGCAGAACACTTTCAAGTAAATTGCCGCAATATTTTTTTTGATCCATCTCCTAAAGGAAAGAACATGAAAGCAAAAGTAAATGAGACTTAATTTAACTGAAAAGCTTTTGCACAGCAAAGTAAACTATTGACAAAACAAAAGCACAAGCTATGGAATGGGAGAAAATATTTAAAAATGATATAACTATCATCAGTCCCAATAAGGGATTAATATACCACATATATCGTGTGCTGCAGTCCATGGGGTTGCAAAGAGTCAGACATGACTGAGTTACTGAACAACAACAATACCACATAATTATAATTTCCCCATAAATAACTTCTACAACTCAATATTTAAAAAAATACAACTCTATTAGAAAATGAACAGAATAATTGAACAGATATTTTTCAAGTGAGAAAATGAAGATGGTTAAAAGACACATGAAAAAATTCTCAACATTGCTCACAATCAGTAAAATTCAAGTCTTAACCATAAGATATTGCCTTACACCTATCAGAATGCTTATCATCCAAAGGAGCACAAATAACAAACATTGTCAAAAATGTGGGGAAAAGGGAACCCATGTACATTGTTGGTGGAAATGTAGATTGGTGTAGCCACTATGGAAAATAGTACGGATACTCCCCAAAGCTAAATATAGAACTACCATATGGTCTAACAATTCAAAGGAAAACACTAATTCAAAATATATACAATCCAGCATTCACAACAGCACTATTTACAGTTGTCAAGAAATGGATACAGTCTAAATGTACATCAACAGCTGATTGGATAAATAAGATGGATAAATAAGATGTGTATTCCATACACAAGAGTAGCATCCCTTTGAATAGAAATCCAATGTAATTCTTTTTCTTCTTCTGTATGTAAGTTTTTGTCTTTGTTTTCCCCCTAGTGTTGTATAAGTTTTTTTTTTTTTGGTCTGGATTTTAAGTAGTTTGAATCTAATTTGTTGATTCAGTTCTGAATCTGATGGTACTTATCTTGCTTGTTTTCTCTGAGCTTCCTGAATGAGTTGTCTGTTATTAATTTTGGAAGAATTTTAGCCTTTATTACTTCAAATACTTCTACCCATTTCTCTCTTTCATGTCTTCTTGTATTCTCATGACGTATGTTACACTTTTTGTGATTTCCCCACAGTTCTTAAATATTTTATTCAAAATTTTTATTATTTTTTTCTCTTTGCATTTAAATTTTGAAAGTTTGTACTGGTATATACTCAAGCTCACTGATTCTTTCCTCTCTGCATCTAGTCTACTGATGAGCCATCAGAGGCATTCTTTACTTCTGTTAGTATTTTTGATTTCTAGCATTTCCTTTATATTCTTTTTTGAGTTTTTGAGTTTTCTGACTTTTCATCTCTCTGCTTACATTATTCATATCGTTCTTGCATGGCTTCCATTTTTTCTATTTGACCTCTTAACAGATTATTCATGCTATTTAAAAAATTTTATTTGAAAACACAGAAGTCTCTGAAATATCTGATTTTAGCTTGAATATTCTCTTTGATTCATTAAACAGTGTTGTTTGCCTTTGTAGGTTGTCTTTTGGTAGTTCTGTTTGAAAGTTGAACCTGATGTATCGGATAAAAAGAACTCAGATAGACAGACCTTTAGTGTGAGTTGACAGGTCACATTTACTATGAGCTTTAGCTATGGTATTAGAGGCTAAAATGTCCTCTAGTGTCCTGGTTTTTGTGTCTCTTGTTGTCTTTGGCTTTTCCCAAGTAGACAAAGACTGAAGAAGCTCGTTACCACCAGGTATGCCTTACAAGAAACACTAAAGAATGTTCTTTGAGTGGAAGCAGAACTTTACTAATTAACATTCTAAAAAGATATCAAGGCAGTGTAAATCTCACTGGTAATGGTAAATATATAGTAACAGTTAGATTCTGAGGCTATGGCAATAGTGGCACATAAATCACTCATAACTCTAGTGAAAAGTTTTAAATCTCTCATTATAAGAAAAAATTGTTTTCTACAATGAAGAAAAGCCTAAGATCTGATGAATTCTCTGGTAAATTTTATCAAACATTTAAAGAAGAATTAACATCAATATTTCTCAAACTCTTCCCCCAAATTGAAGAGAATAAAATACTTCCAAACTCATTTTACAATGTGAGCATTACCCAGATACAAAAATCAGAAAAGGATACTACTAGAAAAGAAAATTACAGGGTAGTATCCCTGATGAATAAAGATGCAAAATTTCTCAAAATACTAGTAAACTGAATTCATCAACTCACTAAAAATTTTACCTTTATCAAGTGGGATTTATCCCTGGAATGTTAGAAAGAAAAAATGCAGGAATGGTTCAACATATATAAATAAATCAGTGTTATATATCAAATTAATAAAATGAAAGAGAATCATAAGAGCATCTCAAAAATGCAAAAAAAAAAAAAAAAAAGCATTAAAAAGAATTAAACATCCATTCATGATAAAACCTCTGAACAACTTAGGTATAGAAGAAACATATCTCAGCATAATAAAGCTTGTATATGACAGGTCCACAGCTAACATTATTGTCAATCATGAAAAGTTGAAAGTTTTTCTTCTGAGATCAAGAATAAGACAAGAATTTCTGTTCTCACCACTCTCACTTAACATAATACCCGAAGTCCTGGCTAGAGCAAACAAGTAACCAAAGCAAATAAACAAAAATATGCATACATGTATGAAAATTGGAAAGAGAAAACTAAAATTGTCTCTATTTTTAGGTAACATGATCTTATAGAAAGAGAATCTTAAACATCACCAAAAAAATCACTCAATCCAGTCAATGAGAATTTGGTAAACTTGCAAGATTTAAATTAACACAATAATCAGTAACATTTCTACACCCAAACAATGATTTTTTTAAAAAAAGAAATGAAGTTGTTTATTCCATTTACAACAACATCAAAAACAATAAGTTGCTTAGGATCAATTGAACTAAAGAGGTAAAAGTTCTCAACTCTGAAAACCATGAGACGCTGATGAAATAAATTGAATAAATGGAAAGGAGTTTCACATTCATGTATTAGAAGAATTAATGTTAAAATTTCAATGTTGCCCCAAAAGTCATCTATAGATTCAATGCAATTTCCATCAAGATTCCCATGACATTTTACATAAATAGGAAAAACTAAAATTTATCTAGAAACTAAATATGCCCAAATAACAAAAATAAATAAAAATCCTGAGAAAAAAGAATAAAGCAGGAAGCATCATACTTCCTAATTTCAAGTTACACTATAAAGCTGTAAATATAAAAAAAAGTATAGTATTGGCATAAAAACAGACAAATAGACCAATGGGATGAATCAAAAGTATAGGAATAAGCCTGAGAGTATATGATCAACTGATATTTGACAAGACACCCAAGAATACATGATGTAGAGTACACATCTCACTAATAAATTATGCTTGGATAATTGGTTATTCACATGTAAAAGAAACTGGAGTTATATCTTACATTACTCATAAAAATTAATTCAAAATGTATTTAAATGTAAGACCCAAAATCACAAAAAAAAAATCCTAGAAGAAACATATGAATAAAACTTCTTGACACAGGTCTTGTAATGAATTTTTGCTATGACAATGAAAGGACAAGAAACAAAATTAACAGATGGACTACATCAAATTAAAAAACTTCTACAGAGCAAAAGAAATCATCAACAGAAAGAAAAGGAAACCTACAGAATGATTGCCAAACATTTAAAGAATTAGCATCAATATTTCTCATACTCTTCCAAAAAATTGAAGATAGCACTTCCAAATCCATTTTACAATGTGAGAATTATCCTGATACAAAAGTAATATTTGTAAATCATTTACTTGGTAAAGGATTGATATGAAAAATAAATGTTACAACTAAATAAAAATAAAATAAAATAACTCAATTAAAAATGAGCAAAGAACCTGAATAAACTTTCCCCAAAATAAGATATAGGAAAGACCAACAGGTACATGAAAATATGCTCAACATCATGAGTCTTAAACGAAATACAAATGAATTATCTTCCACACCTGTTAGTATGACTATAATCAAAAAGGCATCAAAAAGATAACAAATGCGGGTGTGGATGTAGAGAAAAGAGAAACCTGTGAACTGCTGGTGAGTTTGTAAACTGGTACAGCCACTATGGAAAACAGTATGGAGGATCCTATTAAAATTAAAAATAGAACCACCATACCATCCAGCAATTTTACTTCTGGGAATATATCCAAAGTAATGAAAACACTAGCTCAAAACAATATCTGCACCGTGATGTTTTTAGAAGCCTTATTTACAGTAGTGGAAGACAAAAACATCCCAAGTGTCCACCAATGAACAAAAGGAAAAGGAAGTTGTAATACAGAAACATTGTAATATTATTCAGTCAAAAATGAGAGAAATCATTTGAGACAACATGGATGGACCTGGAAGGCATTATGCTAAGTGAAATAAGTCAGACAGAAAAAGACAAACATTGAACAACTTTACTTATGTATAGGGAAGCTTTAAAAAAGCAAACAAAATCTCCTAGAAAAAGAAGAGATTGGGTTTGTGGTTACCAGGGGAAGGGGAGAAAAGAGGGAAGCTGGGTAATGTGGTCAAAAGGTACAAATTTCCTGTTACAAGATAGGTACTAGGGATGTCATATATAACATGATGATTTTTGTTGATACTGCTGCATGATATATCAGAAAATTGCTAAGAGTAAATTCTTAGAGTTATTGTTGCAAGATTTCTTTTTTTCTGTTTTCTTTTTAACATATCTGTATGAGAAGATGAATGTTAGGTGAAAATACTGGGGTAATCATTTCACAATATATGTAAATAAAACCACTATGCTTAATGCTTTAAGCTTACATACAGTGGCATATGTCAGTTGCCTTCCCAGGTGGCGTTAGTGGTAAAGAACCTGCCTATTAATTCAGGAGACATTAGAGATATGGGTTTGATCCCTGGGTTGGAAAGATCCCCTGGAGGAGGGCATGACAACCTATTCCAGTATTCTTGCCTGGAGAATCCCTATGGACAGAGGAGCATTGAACACTGATGGTGTTCAACCTGCTTCTGAACAGCAGCTATGCAGAGAATAAATTCTAGAATACTGAAAAAATGGTCTGCAAAGCCAAATTGCATCTCTGTGTCTTTATGTTTACTCTTAATTTTCAGGTCTTTTCTGTATACCTGATTAGGTGATTCCAGGTGAAAAGTCAGTCAGTACCTCAGTGAGAAAGAAGTCTGAGAAATATACTTTTAAAATCTGCAATGAATAAACGTGATTGGAAAGACTTTAAGCCAGATTTTTATATCTGCCATATTTTATCCCTTGAACTATATTTAATACAGATTTTTTTAAATTTATAAACTCTAAACAATAAAATCACTGTCTATTTTTCCTAAAATAGACCTAGACCACAAAATAATTAACAACATGCTTTTTCCCTTTTCCAAATGATAGCACTATAATTCCCATTATTCACTGTATTAACGTATGGTTGATATTTATTTCTCCCTCTTGATCCAAATTAATATTGATAAACACAAAAAATCTTGAGAAATAATGGTTGAATGAAAATTATTTCATATGGATCTGATTTATAGGTTTGAGGTCAGGTTTTATATGTTTAATATTTTAACATGTTTATATATTAAGCAGACATAGCATATTTAATTTATCTTAAATATTTATTTTTGAGATGTTAAGTAGACCTCACTCTGTGTGCCTCATACTTCTCTTTTATTCAATGCAATTTATTTTTTATTTTTTTATTTTTTTAATTTTAAAATCTTTAATTCTTACATGTGTTCCCAAACATGGACCCCCCTCCCACCTCCCTCCCCATAACATCTCTGTGGGTCATCCCCATGCACCAGCCCCAAGCATGCTGTATCCTGCGTCAGACATAGACTGGCGATTCAATTCTTACATGATAGTATACATGATAGAATGCCATTCTCCCAAATCATCCCACCCTCTCCCTCTCCCTCTGAGTCCAAAAGTCTGTTATACACAGCTGTGTCTTTTTTCCTGTCTTGCATACAGGGTCGTCATTGCCATTTTTCTAAATTCCATATATATGTGTTAGTATACTGTATTGGTGTTTTTCTTTCTGGCTTACTTCACTCTGTATAATCGGCTCCAGTTTCATCCATCTCATCAGAACTGATTCAAATGAATTCTTTTTAATGGCGGAGTAATACTCCATTGTGTATGTGTACCACAGCTTTCTGATCCATTCATCTGCTGATGGACATCTAGGTTGTTTCCATGTCCTGGCTATTATAAACAGTGCTGCGATGAACATTGGGGTACATGTGTCTCTTTCAATTCTGGTTTCCTCGGTGTGTATGCCCAGCAGTGGGATTGCTGGGTCATAAGGTAGTTCTATTTGCAATTTTTTAAGGAATCTCCACACTGTTCTCCATAGTGGCTGTACTAGTTTGCATCCCCACCAACAGTGTTGGAGGGTTCCCTTTTCTCCACACCCTCTCCAGCATTTATTGCTTGCAGATTTTTGGATCGCAGCCATTCTGACTGGTGTGAAGTGGTACCTCATTGTGGTTTTGATTTGCATTTCTCTGATAATGAGTGATGTTGAGCATCTTTTCATGTGTTTGTTAGCCATCCGTAGGTCTTCTTTGGAGAAATGTCTATTTAGTTCTTTGGCCCATTTTTTGCTTGGGTCATTTATTTTTCTGGAATTGAGCTGCATAAGTTGCTTGTATATTTTTGAGATGAGTTGTTTGTCAGTTGCTTCATTTGCTATTATTTTCTCCCATTCAGAAGGCTGTCTTTTCACCTTGCTGATATTTTCCTTTGTTGTGCAGAAGCTTTTAATTTTAATTAGATCCCATTTGTTTATTTTTGCTTTTATTTCCAGAATTCTGGGAGGTGGATCATAGAGGATCCTGCTGTGATTTATGTCGGAGAGTGTTTTGCCTATGTTCTCCTCTAGGAGTTGTATAGTTTCTGGTCTTACATTTAGATCTTTAATCCATTTTGAGTTTATTTTTGTGTGCGGTGTTAGAAAGTGACCTAGTTTCATTCTTTTACAAGTGGTTGACCAGTTTTCCCAGCACCACTTGTTAAAGAGATTGTCTTTACTCCATTGTATATTCTTGCCTCCTTTGTCAAAGATAAGGTGTCCATATGTGTGTGGATTTATCTCTGGGCTTTCTATTTTGTTCCATTGATCAATGCAATTTTATCTTTTTCTTGTCAACTCTTCATTCTGAGTGAATATTTTAAACCAATTATCCATACCAGGGATTTGTTTGTCTGCTGTATTGATTCATTTTTACCAAAGTGATTTTCAAACACAACTAAAGTTGTCTTCAATGTCTCTTTAGTGCTAATTTTTTAAATCTTTGATCCCTGTGGACTTTATATATTTCTTAGACTCACAGACATAGAAAACATATTTGTTATTATGAAGGAGAAGTGAGGGGAGGAATAAATTAGGATTTGGGATTAAAATATGTACACTACTATATACAAAATATATAACCAACAAGATTTAATGCAGGGAAATATACTCAATGTCTTGTAATAACCTTTAATAGAAGAGAATGTAAAAAATATATATATAGTATATAATACATAATATATTATATATTACATGAAATAATATATAATTTATAATATATAATATTATTATATAATATATAATTTCTCTGAACCTTTGTTGTACACCTGAAACCTGTGTTTGTGAAACTAACATAAAACTGTATATAAATTATATTTCAACAAAATTTAAAAATTTTTTCAGTATGGGACACCTTTGTTAAATTTTCTTCTTTTTTATCACATTAAGAATGTATGTAAAGACTTTAAGCAACAATTATATATTTTTAGGATGTCTTATTGGGTTTTTCTTTGCAGTTTGCTTCTTTCTTTATCTTTCATATCCCATTCTCTTGTGTCCAGCTTCTCTGTGTAGTGTCCAAGGAAAACAAATTCTATTTCCAGCTTTTTCTTTTATATAAATCCTAATTGACCTGTTTTGTTGCCACATTATTTCCATATGTGCTGGGGAAAGAATACTGCTTTTCCAGTATTTACTATTTTTTAAATGAAAAACAGAGGTTATTTATGCTTAAAAAAGTCAACTTAAAAAAAAAAACAAAACAAAGAATGACCTTAACAAATATCTTCTCTCCTGAATTTTGTGAATACATTCCATTTCTAAACATGTTCATTCATAGTAATCATATTTAAGTGCTTTGTAGGGTGTTATTTATAGTCTGTCTCAGAGAGCCTGATCCCACTTAAGTTCAATCATTTCACAATGTGGCAGAGAGAGTGAAGTATGTCCCTAAAATGACTTATATTTTTCTTTGAATATATATATATATTTCTCAGCCTTTCTTTCACCTATGTGAGTTCTTGTGACTGAGTTCTAGTCAAAGAACTGTAGGGAAAAGTGATATTGATCATGATCTTTCCTATTCTCTCTATCCTGCTCTATATAAGTGGAAATTAATGATGTCATGTTAATCTAGATATAAAATGGAAGAAGCATAAATCATTGAGTTTATTGCTTGGAGAAAAGTCAACAGAGAGAGCCATCTGACAGACTCTTTTTCTCAGACTTGTTACAATTGGGAAACACAGATTTTTCTGCAAGAAACTTGGAAATTGGACACTGATCATCTAAACCACTTAGCATAAGAGAAAATGTGTGGCGTGTACCTGCAAATTGCTATAGGAGAGTCCCAAAACCCCTACAGTTGACCTTTCTAAAGTTGGAGTCCTTACATTCTCTTTATGTCTTTTAAAAATATTAGCTCACATTACTTCACATGGATTTCTATCCCTAGTTCCTAATTTTTCTTAGGGAAAAAAAAAAAAAAAAACCCTGTATTCCTCTGGATTCTGTTACTAGATATTTGCCATCTGTCTGCATAATCATTGTGACAGAATTCCTAGTCACAAGACGGGCTGGCTGCAGTTCCTTTAAGCAGACAGTGTGTATGTGTGCACTCAGTTGCTCAGTTGTGTCCAAGTCTTTACAACCCTATGGACTATAGCCCACCAGGCTCCTCTGTCCATGGGATTTCCATGTCAAGAATACTGGACTGGGTTGTCATTTCCTCTTTCAGAGCATCTTCTTGACCCAAGGACTGAGTGTGCATTTGCTGCATTGCAGGCGGATACTGTACCACTGGATTCTTTACTGCTGGGAAAACCCAAGCAGACAGTAAGTTCATTAAATGAACACTGTGTAGCTTGAAGTCAGGAAAGGTGATTCCTCCAGCTCCATTTTTCTTTCTCAAGATTGCTTTGGCTATTCAGGATCTTTATTGTTTTCATACAACTTGTGAAATTTTTGCTCTACTTCTGTGAATAATACCATTGGCACTTGGATAGGGATTTCATTTATCTGTAGATTATGTTGAGTAGTACATTTATTTTTACAATATTAATTATTCCAATCCAAGAACATGGTATATCTACCTGTTTCTGTCATCTTTGATTTCTTTCATCAGTGTCCTATAGTTTTATACATACAGGTTTTTTGTCTCTTTAGGTAAATTTATTCTAAGGTATTTTATTCTTTTTGTTGCAATGGAGAATGGGATTGTTACCATAATTTCTCTTTCTGATTTTTTATTGTTAGTGTATAGGAAAGCAAGGGATTTCTGTGTTTAAATTTTATATTCTTCAACTTTACTATATTCATTGATTAGGTCTAGTAATTTTGTGGTGGCATACTTAGGGTTTTCTATGTATAGTATCATGTCATCTGAAGCTATAGTCATCAAGACAGTATGCTATTGGCACAAAAACAGAAATATAGACCAGTGGAACAAGACAAAAAGGCCTGAGATAAACCCACATAGCTTTGAAAAAGGAGATAAGACTATACAATGCAGAAAGATGGCTTCTTGATTAAGTGGTGCTGGGAAAATTGGATAGCTACATGTAAAAGAATGAAACTAGAATACTTCCTAACACCAAACAGAAAAATAAAACTGAAAATGGATTAAAGACTTAGATGTAAACCCAGAAACTATAAAGCTCTTGGAGGAAACAAAGGCAGTAGTACTACTCTTTGACATAAATCATCACAAGATCCTCTTTGACCCACCTCCTAGAGTAATGGAAATAAAAAACAAAAATAAACAAATGGGACCTAATTAAACTTAAAAGCTTCTTACACAGCAAAGGAAACAATGTGTGTGTTAGTCATTCAGTCACATTCGACTCTTTGCTACTCCATGGGACATAGCCCACCAGGCTCCTCTTTCAGTGGGATTTTCCAGGCAAGAATACTGGAGTGGGTTGCCATTTCCTTCTCCAGGGGATCCTCCTGACTCAGGGGTCAAAACCAGATCTCCTGCATTACAGGCAGACTCTACTGTCTGAGCCACCAGGAAAGCCCATTCTATGTGAACCCATGGACAATAGAGTCCATGGAATTCTCCAGACCAGAATACAAGAGTGGTTAGCCATTTTCTTCTCCAGGGGATCTTCCCAACCCAGAGATCAAAAGGAAACAACAAATAAGATTAAAAAGGCAACTCTTATAATGGGAGAAAATAATTGCAAATGAAGTAATGAGAAAAATTAGGCTCCAAAATATATAAACAGCTCATTAACTCAATATCATAAAAATAAACAGCCCAGTCAAAAACTGGTCATAAGATATAAGCAGAAAGTTCTCCAAAGAAGACATACAGATAGTCAATAAATATGTGAAAGAATGCTCGACATCACTAATTAGTAAAGAAAGGCAAACAAAACTATTATTAGGTATTACGTCACCCCAGTCAGAATAGCCATCATCAAAAAAAATATACCAAAAATAAATGCTGGAGAGGATGTGGAGGAAAGGGGACCCTCCTGCACTGTGGGTGAGGGTATAAACTGATACACTCATTATGGAGAATGGTACAGAGATACCTTTAAAAAAAAGGAATAAATCTACCATATGATCCAACAATTCCAATACCAGTATATACCCTGAGAAAACCACAGTTCCAAAAGACAGATGTACCCCAAGTTTCATTGCAGCACTATTTGCAATAACCAGGACATGGAAGCAACCTAGATGCCCATCAACATATGAATGGATAAAGAAGATATGATATATACATGCAATGGAATATTACTCAGTCATAAAAAAAGAACAAATTTGAATCAGTTCTAATGAGGTGGATGAACCTAGAGCCTGTTACACAGAGTGAAGTAAGTCAGAAAGAAAAAAAACAAATATCATATATTCATACACATATATGTAATATATGTAGAGGAAAATGGTCCTGATGAACCTATTTGTAGGGGAGGAATGGAGAACACATATAGAGAACAGTTGTGTGGACACAGTGGGGGACTGTGAGGATGGGGCGAATGGAAGAAGAGGGTGGGATGAATGGAAAAGGTAGTAGTGATGCATATACACTATTGTGTGTACCCTATTAATAGACCGCTGGTGGAAAGTTGCTATATAATTCAGGGAGCCCAGGCGGGTTCTCTGTGATAATCTAGAGGAGTGGGATGGAGTGAGGGGTGGGAGGTTTAAAAGGGAAGGGATATATGTATGCTTATGGCTGATTCTGTTGTTGGATGGCAGAAACAAACACAAAATTATAAAGCAATTTTCCTCCAGTTAAAAAATAAATTTATTTATATATAAAGCAATATTGTGTGGTTTCACAGAGAGAACTGGGAATGGAGACCTGAGGCAAAGACCTGAAGCATGCTGTATCCAAAAAGCAGACCTGATCTGGTGATAAACTATGGCTTTTCCAACAAAGCACTAGAAACTACACTTTGCACCACTGTCAATTCTGGGATAAAACTAAGGTCCACGAAAACAATGAACAGAGCCACTACTGGAATGTGTTCTAATATGCATGTTTCTCGTATTACAGGATTACATGGAAAACTCTGTTGCTAATGCATCTGCTGATAGTTCTCAAATATCTGTTGAAATCTATAATAATATCAACCCTAGGATCTATTTGGTATGTGACAATTTCTACACAGCTTTGTTCTGGAAAACTGTGAAAATTATTTGGATAACTTCTGGCCAATAAGATGGGAGAAGTGTGGCTTACCACTCCATGTTAATGTCCCTAGGAAGAAATATATACTTTTTCTCCTTCCATTTTTCATTCATGATGGCTAGAAGATGGAGAAAAAAACAGGTTACACAAAAAAGAAGACAACACTTTCCCGCTATTGAGTTCTGCCAGAAATCAACAGTGCATACAGCAATGACTTTTTTTTATAACTAAACTCTAGTTGCAAAATTCTGGGGAGAAGTGTAGTTTTCAAAAAAAAAAAAAAATAATAATAAATAAACAAATAAAAAGCATCTTAGACTAAAGATAGAAGACATTCAATAAATAACTTCCACATCATCCATACTTATCTGCAATCTAAATTATAAGACCATCCATTAGAAAATAAGAAACAAATAACTTTTATGCAAACTTGGGAATTAATTAAATATCAGGGAAAATATTAAAAATGGTGGTAAAAAGCAAATATATGAACTACTCATCTTAAACTTTCCTAGATCCAAATATATTCAGTTCAGTTCAGTTGCTCAGTGGGGTACGACTCTGCAATCCCATGGACTGCAGCAGGCCCCCTTCTCTGACCATCACCAACTCCAAGAGCCTGCTCAAACTCATGTCCATTGAATCAGTGATTCCATCCAACCATCTCATACTCTGTTGTCCCCTTCTCCTCCTGTCTTCAATCTTTCCAGCAACAGGATCTTTTAAAATGAGTCAGTCTTCAGATCAGGAGGCCAAAACGTTGGAGCTCAGTTCAGCATCAGTCTTTCCAGTGAATATTCAGGACTGATTTCCTTTAAGATTGATTGGTTTGATCTACTTGCTGTCCAAGAGACAATCAAGAGTCTTCAACACCACAGTTCGGTAGCATCAATTCTTCAGCACTCAGCATTCTATATGGTCCAACTCTCATATCCATACATGAGTACTGGAAAAACCATAGTTTTGACTAGATTGACCTTTTTTGATAAAGGTTTGTTTCTATTTTCTTAATATTCTGTCTAGGTTGGTCATATCTTTTCTTCCAAGGAGTAAGCATCTTTTAATTTCATGGCTGCACTCAACAACTGCAGTGATTTTGGGGCCCAAGAAAATAAAGTCTGTCACTGTTTCCATTTTTTCCCCACTTATTGCCATGAAGTGATGGGACTGGAACCATGATCTTCATTTTTTGAATACTGAGTTATAAGCGAGATTTCTCACTCTTCCTTTCACTTTCATCAAGGGACTCCTTAGTTCCTTATCGCTTTCTGCCATAAGGGTGGTGTCATCTGCATATCTGAGGTCACTGATATTTCTCCCGGAAATCTTGACTCCAGCTTGTGCTTCATCCAGTCCAGCGTTGGGCATGATGCACTCTACATATAAGTTGAACAAGCAGGGTGGGAATATACAACCTTGATGTATTCCTTTCCCAGTTTGGAACCAGTCTTTTGTTGCATGTTCAGTTCTAACTGTTGCTTATGACCTGCAACCACATTTCTCAGGAGGCAGGTCAGGTGGTCTGGTATTCCCATCTGTTTAAGAATTTTCCATAGTTTTTTATGATCCACACAGTGAAAGTCTTTGTCGTAGTCAATACAGAAGAAGTAGATAGTTTTCTGGAACTCTCTCACTTTTCCTGTGATCCAATGGATGTTGGCAATTTGATTTCTGGTTCCTCTGCCTTTTCTAAATCCAGCTGAAACATCTGGAAGCTCTCCATTCATGCACTATTAAAGCCTCACTTGAAGAATTTTGAGTGTTATTTTGCTAGCATGTGTAATGTGTGCAATATTGCAATAGTTTGAACATTCTTTGACATTGCCTTTCTTTGGGATTAGAATGAAAACTGACCTTTTCCAGGCCTGTGGCCACTGCTGAGTTCACCAAATTTGCTGGCATATTGAGTACAGCACTTTCACAGTATCACCTTTTAGGTTTTGAAATAGCCCAGCTGAAATTCCACCACCTCCACTAGCCTTCTTCATAGTGATGCTTCCAATGGCCCACTTGACTTTGCACTCCAGGATGTCTGGGTCTAGGTGAGTGATCACACCATCGTGGTTATTGGGTCATGAAGATCTTTTTTGTATAGTTCTTCTGTGTACTTTTGTCATCTCTGCTTAATATCATCGGCTTCTGTTAGGTCCGTATCGTTTTTGTCTTTTATTGTCCCCATCTTTGCATGAAATGTTCCCTTGGTACCTCTAATTTTCTTGAAGAGATTTCTAGCCTTCCCCATTCTATTGTTTTCCTCTATATATTTGCATTGATCACTGAGGAAGGCTTTCTTACTTCTCCTTGCCATTCTTTGAAATGCTGCATTCAAATGGGTACACCTTTCCTTTCCTCCTTTGCCTTTTAGTGTCTCCTCTTTTCTCAGTTATTTGTAATGCCTCCTGAGACAACCGTTTTGCCTTTTTGCATTTCTGTTCCTTGGGGATGGTCTTCATCACAGCCTCCTTTAAATGCCCCAAACCACCATCCACAGTTCTTCAGCCACACTATCAGATCCAAACCCTTGAATCTAGTTGTCACTTCCACTGTATAATTATAAAGGATTTGATTTAGATCATATCTGAATGATCTAATGGTTTTCCCTACTTTTCAATTTAAGTCTGAATTTGGCAATAAGGAGTTCATGATCTGAGCCACAGCAAGCTCCCGGTCTTGTTTTTGCTGACTGTATAGAGCTTCTCCATCTTTGGCTGCAAAGAATATAATCAATCTGATTTCAGTATTGACTGTCTGGTGATGTCCATGTGTAGAGTATTCTCTTGCATTGTTGGAAGAGGGTGTTTGCTATGACCAGTGCATTCTCTTGGCAAAACTCTGTTCGCCTTTTCCCTGCTTCATTTTGTATTCCAAGGCCAAATTTGCCTGTTACTCCAGATATCTCTTAACTTCCTATCTTTGCATTCTAGTCCTCTATGATGAAAAGAACATCTTTTTTGGGTATTAGTTCTACAAGTTCTTGTAGGTCATCATAGAACCATTCAAGTTCAGCTTCTTCAGCATTATTGGTTGGGGCATAGACTTGGATTACTGCAATATTGAATGTTTTGCCTTGAAAATGAACAGAGATCATTCTGTCATTTGCAATTTGAGATTGCAAATATGTTAACAAATATATTAACATTATTAAATTTCCTGAAGATTCTTAAAATTTAGCTCCTTATCACTTGTATAACTATTTCTCAATATACCTGAATAGCAACAAGAAAGTTTATAAGTGCATCTTAATAACATCTAAATTCTGTATCATGACTCATAAAATTATTTTGTGGTTTCATATCATTCATTTTATATGTGTTTATCATAAGCATTTTGCTTAGAGCACAGTAGTCATCTCATATTGCTATTAATGACATGAGTGAGCAGATATTGACAAAGTTTCATTTTTAATATCACTATTTTGATTATTTCTCTTTTTATATACTGTTTTCAAAAGACTGAGTATTTTTGAAAGTAAAGTACTCTGTTTCTCCCACAATTTGTTTTTTGCATTTTATACGATGACAAAGCTGCTTCTAAATGAAAATATTTTTCACATCTTACAAATTTAAATGTACAATTTTTAGTTGAATGAAAGATTTCTTACATTCTATAGTGCTTTATAATTTACGAAAGTTTCACACACATGAGTTCTACAATCCCATAAATTTACTTCACAGGTAAATTTTACCAAACATTTAGAGAAGAGTTAACACCTTTATTTCTCAAACTCTTACAAAAACATGCAGAGGAAGGAACACTTCTGAACTCATTCTATGAGACCACCATCACCATGACACCAAAACAAACAAACAAAAAAACCACACTAAAAGATGTTATTTACAGGCTATCACTGATAAACATAGATGCAAGAATCTTCAGCAAAATGTTAGCAAAGCTAACCCAACAATACATTAAAAGGATCATATACCATGATTAAGTGGGGTTTATCCCAGGATGCAAGAATCTTTCAATATCTGCAAATCAGTGTAATATACCACTTTAACAAATTGAAGAATAAATACTACATATGCAGAAAACTTTCTGATGAAACATCCATTTATGATTAAAAACTCCCAAGTGGGCATAGAGAAAACCTGTCCTAAGTCGCTTCAGTTATGTCCAACTTTGTGAGACTGTATGGACTGTAGCCTGCCAGGCTCCTCTGTCCATAGGATTCTCCAGGCATGAATACTCAAATGGGTTGCCATGCCCTGTTGCAGGGGATCATACTTACCCAGGTATTGCACCTGCATCTCCTATGTTTCCTCTGTTGGCAGGCGGGTTCCTTACCAGTAGCGCCAGCTGGGAAACCCAGAGAGACTCTACCTCAATGTAAGAAAGGCTGTATATGACAAACCCACAGCTAATATTATGCTCAATGATGAAAAGCTAATGCATTTCCTCTAAGATCAGCAATAAGACAAAAATGGACACTTTCACCACTTTTATTCAGCAGGGTTTGGAAGTCCTAGCCATACAGTCAGAGAAAAATAAATAAATAAAAGGAATCCAAATTGGAAAGAAGTAATATTGTTACTGTCTGCAGATGACATGATACTATTTTAATAGAAAATCCTAAAGACAGTACCAGAAAACTACTTAGTTCAGTTCAGTTCAGTTCAGTCACTCAGTCGTGTCCGACTGTTTATGCCCCCATGAATCGCAGCCCACCAGGTCTCTGTCCATCACCAACTCCCGGAGTTTACTCAGACTCGCGTCCATCGAGTCAGTGATGCCATCCAACCATCTCATCCTCTGTTGTCCCCTTCTCTTCCTGCCCCCAATCCCTCCCAGAATCTTTTCCAATGAGTCAGCTCCTCACATGAGGTGGCCAAAGTACTGGAGTTTCAGCTTTAGCATCATTCCTTCCAAAGAAATCCCAGGGCTGATCTCCTTCAGAATGGACTGGTTGGATCTCCTTGCAGTCCAAGGGACTCTCAAGAGTCTTCTCCAACACCACAGTTCAAAAGCATCAATTCTTTGGCACTCAGCCTTCTTCACAGTCCAACTCTCACATCCATACATGACTACTGGAAAAACCATAACCTTGACTAGATGGACCTTTGTTGGCAAAGTAATGTCTCTGCCTTTCAATATGCTATCTAGGTTGGTCATAACTTTTCTTCCAAGGAGTAAACGTCTTTTAGAATGCATCAATTAATTTGGTAAAGTTTCAGGATACAAAACTAATATACAAAAATCTGTTACATTTCTATTCACACAACAATCTATCAAATAAGAGAAGTTGAAGAAATAATTCTACTTACTATAACATCAAAAATAATAAAATACTTAGGAATAAAGCTAGCTAAGGAGGTAGAAGACCTGTACTCAGAAAATAAGACACTGATGAAAGAAATTGAAGATGAAACAAACAGGTGGAAAGATACACCATGCTTTGGATTAGAAGAACTAACAGTGATTAAATGATCACAGACCTCTGACAATCAACAGATTCAGTGAAATCTCAATCAAAATACCAAAGGCATTTTTTTATAGAAGTAGAACAACTAATTTTAAAATTTGTATGGAAACAAAAAAGACCTCAAATAATCAAAACAACCTTGAGAAAGAAGAAAGAGCTGGAAGAATCATACTCCCCGACTTCAGGCCATACTACAAAGCTACAGTAAACATATAAATTTTAAATCATTATTTTTTTTCTTTCTTGGGGGGTGATTTTTATTACATGAGTATATAACTGAATAGAGTCCTTTCTTTGTACTTGAAATCTATATATGATAGCTTTAATGTTCTCAACTATAGCATCGACATTTATACACTATCATGTATAAAACAGATAGCTATTGGGAAATTGCTAAATAACAAAAGGTACCCAGCCTAGTGCTCTGTGATGACCTAGAAGGGTGGAACAGGGGGAGGGGAGGGAATCTCAGGAGGGAAGGAATATATATAATCAAGACTGATTCATATTGTTGTATGGCAGAAACCAACACAAAACTGTAAAACAATTTTTCACAAATTAAAAAATAAATAAAAATTTACTGATGCCAAAATGTATCATGAAAATGTTTCTGCATTTCTTTCTCTAAAAATATGAATTAAATTTGGTATTTAGTAGGCAAGATTAATTCATATTTTTGGAGAAAGAAATTCAGAAACATTTTCATGATACATTTTGGCATCAGTTTCTTGTTTAAGAACAAATGTCCTATATTTGCATATATGTATACATGTGTGTACATATGTATGGATATATATTCATTCATATATATCACAAAGCATTAAAAATTCTGATAGATATTTGTGACAATTTTCTGAGTTTATGAGGGTTTCAAACACTGTACTTCAACTGAAAGTAATTTTGCATTTAAAATTATGTTGTTAATATAGTCTCACTCATTTAAGTCTCTTACTGAGGGTTGATAGCCACTCAGAGTCAACAGTGTTACATTTTTCTCTTTTTCCCCTTTTTATACTTTCCTGCTATTCAGTCTTTCACTGTGGGAACCCAAAAAACATATAATAAAAATTTAAAAAACATAATTAAAAATATATTGAGATTATGAAGACACACAGACATTTTAGACACTATACTTTACAGGCCATACTTAATTTCAATTCAGTTCAATTCAGTTCAGTTGCTCAGTCGTGTCCAACTCTTTGCGACTCCATGAATTGCAGCACACCAGGCCTCCCTGTCCATCGAGTCAGTGATGCCATCCAACCATCTCATCCTCTGTCGTTCCCCTTCTCCTCCTGCCCCCAATCCCTCCCAGCATCAGAGTCTTTTCCAATGAGTCAACTTGTCGCATGAGGTGGCCAAAGTACTGGAGTTTCAGCTTTAGCATCATTCCTTCCAAAGAAATCCCAGGGCTGATCTCCTTCAGAGTGGACCGGTTGGATCTCCTTGCAGTCCAAGGGACTCTCAAGAGTCTTCTCCAACACCACAGTTCAAAAGCATCAATTCTTCAACTTTCATCAAAACTTTATGTCATGAGTGTTACTAATATCTTTATTTTATAGACATATGAACTGTGTATTAAGAAAGATAACTTGCCAGAATTTTTGCATCTGAAATATAGTCCAAATTTGTGTGTCATCTATTTTCAGACAGATCAAATGTGTAGGGATTAGAAAATTTCTAGAGCTCTGAACTTTGCTATAAAAGTATGATTGTTATGGACTTGATTGGCCTCACACATATGAAATACCTTCTTACACCATACATTGAATATTAAAATTGTCTATTTACTTTCTTTTTGTCTCTTAATTCACTCCCTAGACCGTAAGTTCAAGAAGGCAGGGATATGTTTGCCATATTTATCATTTTATAATCAATGTATTTCACTGTGTCAATTTCAGCCATTATGCATAAAAAAATGTTTATCAAACAAATAAATACATGAATTTATAATTAAGATATCTCAAAGGAGATGAGACATTGGAAACATTGTTGACAACTGATTTCTGCCTCCAGAAATTGTGCTTCAGTGTCAAAAATCATTTTATCTGTAAAATTTAATATATTGAAAACTTCAGAATTAAAGGTGGATCATTAAATATCTTGTCAATATGAAGACCAAACATAAATGATAAAGGATCTGTACTCAAAACTATGTGACTGAGAGTTGAAACTGCATTCACCCATGTTAAAGACTTTTTATTTATTCAAAATAGCATGCATATATTAAAATCATATCTCAAGTTCAGAAGAATATGTATAGATGCATATTCTATAGTAATAAATTATTTCAATAAATTTGTATAGGATTAAAACAATCACTACTCAAAGAAATTGAAAATAATATTCCATGGACACTTTCAGACAACAGTATTTTGAAGACTTAATATGTCATATCCTTATTAGCTTATATTTTTAGGTTATTTAAATATTATACATTGAATTTCCATTTAAGAAATCAAATTATCTAACTTGAATTTATTCAAATATAATTTATCCATAGCAGTCTTTAATAGAGACAGTCATATGACATTAAGTTCTCATCATCAATCATTATAAAAATTCATAGAGGAAAAGATCAGATAAGTCTTACTTCCATTATTTTCTAAGTCAAAACTAATTCAGAAGAATATTGAAATCACTTTTTATTGTCAAAAAAAATCTGAGTTTGCCAGTGATTAACTCATAGATTTCCCCCCAATTTGACTATTTCTGCTCAGCTTTTTTGTAAACTCTGTCCTGCTTCCTGGGTGTTCAATCTTCAGTAGCCTTCCTCTTTCTTTTCTATTATTACTGAAGAAGGTAATGTGCTCACAAAAGTTATTATATAAGCAATATTCAAATCTACATTTATAGCTTAGTCTTGGACCCACTTTAAAAATGCTTGCATGTGTGAGGCAGGTGAAAGATTTAAAATTTGTTGCTACTTCTCCAGTGGTCTTATTTTAGGTTTTCATCAACTTCTACCTCACCTTCACACCACAAATAGTCAGATCATTCTATTTTGTGTGTGTGTGTGTGAGGGGGGTGCAGAGGAATGGTTTTCAATCTTTACCACTCTATAGAGTATATTTAAAATATGTAAGGACACACTGTACTGTCAGAAAGACAAAATTATCATTGTTTTTTAGCAGACTAAAGCCAGATAAGTCTAAATTCTTCAGTACACTAGATAATAACAAAGAATTATCCATCCAAAATATCAATATTACCTGTTTTAAAAACAATGTGCTATCCACAGCATATCAATCCAAAATCCTTTTACTGCTGCAAAGTTTTTTACACTTATTTCTTTTTTTTTTATCTCTAATACCAATTGCTCTTTCAGTATCTCATAAGACCTTGACTATTCTCCTGCAATATTTTCTGAAATGTTACGTGAACTGAATAGCTCATCTAGTTACTCAACAATCATCAAGTGCCTTGAATATGGCAAACATTTTTCTAGGCACTGGTGACAGAGTAATGAATAAGCTAGGCAAATATATTATTTTAAATATCTACATTCTTGTGAAAGGAGACAACATGAAATTAAAGTCAACAACAAAATCAGAGAGCAATAATAACGTGTAAAAATAAAGATAGTATGGTAAGCAGCAACTGAGAAATAGTATATAGTAGGCAGCAACTGAGAAAGCAAATTTGGATGGGATGATGGTGCAAATAGAAGAGCAATTATCACAGCATTTGTATTGAACAGATAGGAGACCATGACAGATAAACTGGAGAAGTAACTTGTCCAGAGACTGCAACGTGATGATCTTGGCTAAATAGTCAGGAGTCAGATCTCACATGCCATTGTAGAGAGGGACTGTGCATTCAATCATGCCCTAAGTAAGATCATGAAATCTTTTTAGTGTAATTATTAATAAGTTTCTTATTAATGAGGGAATGATGTGAAGCTGAGACTCCAGTACTTTGGCCACCTCATGAGAAGACTTGACTCATTGGAAAAGACTCTGATGCTGGGAGGGATTGGGGGCGGGAGGAAAAGGGGATGACAGAGGATGAGATGGCTGGATGGCATCACTGACTTGATGGACGTGAGTCTGAGTGAACTCTGGGAGTTGGTGATGGACAGGGAGGCCTGGCGTGCTGCGATTCATGGGGTCACAAAGAGTCCAACACAACTGAGTGACTGAACTGAACTGAATGTTCACCAGGGAAGTTTGGTGTGCTGCAGTTCATGGGATCACAAAAAGTCAGACATGACTTAGCAACAGAACAATGAACAGCAACAATATTCACCCTCAAAAACTTTTACACAAAGAATTATACGATCATTCTACTTACAGAATATGTTAAAAGATTGACCTGTAGGGACTTCTGCAGTGGTCCAGTGGTTAAGAATCCATTTTCCAATGCAGGGAACAAAGATCCCATGTACCATGAAGCAACTAAGCCCACAAACACAACCAGAGAGAAACCTGCACGCTGCTAAGAGCCCGCATGCCACAACAAAGATCCTTCATGCTGCAGTAAGACCTGACACAGTCAAAAATAAAGCAAAACAAACTAACAACAACAACAAAAATTGGCATATAATATATACACTAAGTTAACCTAGGGCTTGCCAGGTGGCGCTAGTGGTAAAGAACTGGCCTGCCAATGCAGGGGACTTAAGAGACACGGGCTCGATCCCTAAGTCAGTAAGATCCCCTGGAGGAGGGCATGGAAACCCACTCCAGTATTCCTAACAGGAGAATTCTATGGACAGAGGAGCATGGTGGGCTACAGTCCATGGGATCGCATAGAGTTGGACACGACCAAAGTGACTTAGTATGCACACACAAATTAACTTAAAAACTTTTTGAAAGTTAATAAAGTACAGATGTGACCTAATTTAAGTAAAGACTACACTGACTACTACGTGAAACTTTATTGGTGAGGAGCAAGGAATGGGAAACATGACAAAGATGAAAACCAAACAGAAGAATATTGCAGCTGTCCTGATGAGAGTACCGAAGGAATGGACAAGGGTTATGGTAGCTCAAGTCCACCTAGCAAAATCAGCTATAATGACTCCTGCCCTTTTTCTGCTGTATCTTTACTTTGGCAGGAACATAAACTTTAGAGGGGTCAGCTGAGCAGAAAAGAGAACTGATGCCTGGGTATATTGGTGCCCTTTGAATGGGATTTCCTTCTATATCCTAACTGTCACTTCACCATTACTAAGACTGACTTATTTTTCTTTCTTGGCATGTTCCCACAATGTTAGATAGATGCTTTCCTTTGACGGTTTTTCTTCTTACGTGAAGATACTTAAATCCTATCCTTTCTTCATCTATTCATTCTTTGAACTCAGCTCAAATGGCTTTTCTGCACTCCTAGTTCACCAATTCATGAGCTCCTCATGGTTATTAAGCAGCAAGTTGTTTAGACATATAGGCCAAATCTTATCTTCTGCCCCTGGTTGTTATCTGATGTAACAGTTGCTATGTAATTATGGAGATTTAGAATTAACATTCTTCATCTTTGTGCACCATCATGAGATAAAGGAGGCAGAAACACTCTTTTTTATTGGTTCTTTACTGCTGCTGCTGCTGCTGCTGCTGCTGCTAAATCAGAAAAATATAACAGTTTCAATTATTCTTGGATTTTTGGATGAATATTTCTTTGATTGCAAACTCATGCTTAAATTAAGGAAATTGTGGTTACATGGTTATATTTCTACAATTTACAATCTGTCTCCAATCCCTCTCCTCCCACTCCCCCAATAAATACTTTTTTAAAAAAATCATCTTTTGTTTTTTATATTTACATTTCTAGTGCTTACCTTGTATTTGGGTATATATATATATATATATATATATATATACACACACACACATATGGTATTCAGTAGATATTTGTTAAAAAAAAAAGATTAAGCTGAAGCACTGCTTTGGTGAAAATTCTAAAACAAAAATTCAGTGTTTCCTTAACTGCTGCTTCTTCATTGATGATCTGGAAACTTTACACAAGAGTCTTTGTATACTACCTAAATCAAATGAATTATTAATATTATTCTTGAAGTAGCAGGTTTCACATCAGCTTATCAAAACCTTTAATAATCAGTGACATATGACCTCAGTTCTCCATATATTCTCAATCTATTCAGATGTTAGTATTTAAAATAAAAGCATGATATTACTTTCCTAGGGAATTAAAATAACCAAGCAACCTGACACCCACACCAATTACTTAAGATATATTAGAACAAGTCTTTAATCGCCAGAAATGTTACATGGTTGCTGGTTCTAAGAAATTATACTGAACTTCCATTTAAGAATTTATGACTTTAATTTTTATCTTAATGTTTTATATTTCTAGTTTGTAAGTCCTTTATTGATCACTGTCATATTTATCACCAATATATGGTGATCCCAAATATTTTATTTATTTTTTCTATTATTGCAATCTATTATTTCTTTTCAGCATATAATTAATGTCAATAAATGATTTGCAATTTAAAGTCAAAAATAATATTTCTTTAGAAATATATTTCTTATGTAGATGACTGAAGATTTCTTTTTTTTTTTTTTGCTTGAAGTAGTTTTTATATTCCCCAAGGATTATTGCTTTTGTTAGTGTTTTGTTTTCATAGGTATAACCTCTAAAGAAACTTGGTCACATAAAATAGTAGATGTAAATGGAAGGAATTTCAGTATGTTTATAGCATACCATTATTCTAGTTCATTTCAAGTTATAAGTCAAAATTTATATGATTCTATCATCATAAAATATAATTAATGACCTGTCAACTGATAAGTAAGCTCAGTCCCTTCTCAATTTCGTTGAAATCAAGGAACAGAAAATATGTAATAGAACTTCTTTATTTGTCATTAGATGCATGTCAACTTTTTCAGTTTTATCAAACTGTAAAATGCTTTTAACAAATCATAAGATTCATAATCATAACTAATATACTTTATTTTATCAGATTTACAAACAATTCAGGAAAAAACAGGAATTATTATATCATTACATCCTCTTAAGTTGGATTCTGTGGTGGCTCAGATGGTAAAGAATCTGTCTGCAATGCAGGAGACCTGGGTTCCATTCCTGGATAGGGAATATCCCCTGGAGGCGTGTGTGACAACCCACTCCAGCATTCTTGCCTGGAGAATCCCCATGTACAGAGGAGCCTGATGGGCTACAGCCCATGGGGTCACAAAGACTCAGAAATGACTAAGTGACTAAGCACAGCACATGCTACTAAGTATTCAAATGAAATAGTTTTTAAAATCTCTCATATATTTAAGTGGTTCTTGACAAAATTTTTAAATTGAATTTTATTTATGTTCTACTATATTGAAGTTCTAAAATAATTTTAAAATTTAGCAAAAGCAATTTCCATTGTCAAACCAATTAACCAAAGTAGATGCATTTCTTCAGAAAATGTTTACATTTATTTTTCAATTCAAATAATCATTAATATACACTTGAGAAACATTTTTTAAAAATTCAGATACAAATTATTAAATTCAATTTTTAAGCTATGTACATCATTTACAGGCAATATAATGAATTTGTCCATGTTTATAAGTTATGAAATAAGATGGTATAATTGTTTTCTCATTACGGCTAATGACATAGGCTAATAAGTTGTTAAAATTGTAAGTTATTTATAAGTGAGATGTATGATAAAAGAAAGTACTATTTGCAAGTTATATATATAAATGAGTATAGAAGTCTGCTTTTGAGATCTAAGTAACAATTAAGAAGATGAATAAAATAAGAAATAAATCATTCTTCATAGATTTTCCATTATAATTTGCCTTCTATTTAATGAAAAAGAAAATTACATTGGGCTAAAATCAAATAAACCAACATCTAATATAGTAATAGTAAATTAGTTCAGTTCAGTCGCTCAGTTGTGTCCAATTCTTTGTGACCCCATGAACAGCAGCACGCCAGGCCTTGCTGTCCATTACCAACTCCCAGAGTCGACCCAAACCCAAGTCCATCGAGTTGGTGATGCCATCCAACCATCTGATCCTCTGTCGTCCCCTTCTCCTCCTGCCCTCAATCTTTCTCAACATCAGGGTCTTTTCAAATGAGTCAGCTCTTTGCATAAGGTGGCCAGAGTACTGGAGTTTCAGCTTCAACATCAGTCCCTCCAATAAACACTCAAGACTGATCTCCTTTAGGATGGATTGGCTGGATCTCCTTACAGTCCAAGGGACTCTCAAGAGTCTTCTCCAACACCACAGTTCAGAAGCATCAATTCTTTGGTGCTCAACCTTCTTTATAGTCCAACTCTTGCATCCATACATGACCACTGGAAAAACCATAGCCTCGACCAGACAGACCTTTGTTGGCAAAGTAATGTCTCTGCTTTTTAATATGCTATCTAGGTTGGCCATAACTTTCCTTCCAAGGAGAAAGCATCTTTTAATTTCATGGCTGCAATAACCATCTGCAGTGATTTTGGAGCCCAGAAAAATAAAGTCATCCACCATTTCCACTGTTTTCTCATCTATTTGCCATGAAGTGATGGGACCAGATGCCATGATCTTAGTTTTCTGAATGTTGAGCTTTAAGCCAACTTTTTCACTCATCAAGAGGCCCTTTAGTTCCTTATCACTTTCTGCCATAAGGGTAGTGTCATCTGCATATCTGAGGTTATCGATATTTCTCCCAGAAATCTTGATTCCATGTTGTGCTTCTTCTAGCCCAGCGTTTCTCATGATGTACTCTGCTGGCAACCCACTCCAGTATTCTTGCCTGGAAAATCCCATGGATGAAGTAGCCTGGTAGGCTACAGTCCATGGGGTCACAAAGAGTTGGACATGATTGAGCAGCTTCACTTTCACTCTCACTCTGCATATAACTTAAATTAGCAGGGTAACAATATACAGCCTTGACGTACTCCTTTTCCTACTTGGAATCAGTCTGTTGTCCCATGTCCAGTTCTAACTGTTGTTTCCTGACCTGCATACAGGTTTCTCAAGAGGCAGGTCAGGTGGTCTGGTATTCCCATCTCTCTCAGAATTTTCCACAGTTTATTGTGATCCACACAGTCAAAGGCTTTGGCATAGTCAATAAAGCAGAAATAGATGTTTAAAAATACTTTAATGAAAAAATGAGAATTGACCATAACTGTAATATATATTTCATTCTAATAATGAAATTATTGTGAAATCATTCTAATTGCCTACTTCATGGGATTATGAAGAATGTATCCAAAAGAAACCACATTTTACCTTTTAGTGTATCCTGAAACTTTTGATCATCCTCAGAAGCACTGTAGTGACATTTAAAAGATTTGGCAACATAAACAAATTTCACTTTTTTTTTTTTTTTTAGGACCTTCCTCATCACTCTTCCTAATGATGAGTCACAAGAAAATGTAGAAACACTGCTTATTCTTAATTTGTTGTTTAGTCACTAAGTCATGTCTGACTCTTTGCAACCCCATGGGCTAATGAATAATTTTTATCTTTCCATATTTTCTTTGGATTGGTTTTAAAAATCTCTTCCTGAGGAGACATGAAATATTTGACAATAACTCTTCAAAGATTAAAGAGAAAAGTCACTTTCACCAAATTTTCTAGGCTATCTCTGAATTTTAAATATCTCAACAAGTGCCAAAATACCTTGTTTCCAAAGCTTCATTAACTCAACATAAATATATGGAAAAAGCACACATGTTTTATGACATAATAAACCATAAAAGGGCCTTTCTCAAGAACTAATAATTCTAATTGACACTTACTTTTGCATCCCAGGTGATTTCATACCCAGGAGCAATATATCAGAATAAAGTTCCGGACAGTAAAAGGATGTATTTCTTTAGATAGAATATTTCATGAAAGAGGATATGGAAAAAGAGAACCTAGAGAGACATATAGGTCAGTTTTCAGGCAAATCAATTTTAGTAAAGAGACCATAGGGATATTATACATATGGAAATTTATTTTTATAACAATATCCATGTTCTCTCCTTTAACCTTGGAGACACTTCTTGTAGTTCATTTTAAAGACTGTGTGAATCAGAAGTTTCAGCTAGGACGGTCAGCATATTAGTACATTAATCTTAAACATGAATAGGCATTAGCAAATTTAGGAGGGGGTTTTAAGAGTATTAAAAAAAAAAAACCTCATTATCAAAAGTTACTCATTTCCCACTATCAGTAGATTTCTGAGGTTACTGTATAAAATATTTGAAAATTGTATAATTGAGGTGAACGATATAACTAAATACACCTTCTGTATCATTACATTTAATTTCATTATTTAACAATTTTAACTAACAATCTTACAGTATCGACATTGGCTTCGACAGATAAAGTGATGGTCAGTCAATAACTCTGTCTTCAAGTAGTCCATGGTGCATCAGCAGAAATAAGCTAAATAGACACAACCAATGAAGAAAGTTGCAGAGTGTATGTCAGTATGATAGAACTCGTAGAAAGGCAACTGAAAAGGTATTAATATATTCTCAATTTTGGACTAAAAGAAAGCTTCATAAAGAAAACCCAGATACAATACAATCTCTGATCTATGAGACAAATTCCTATAAACATGACAAATATGTAGAAGCATGCTTTGAAATAAAGATCACTTATCACATTGATAAATTTTCTATAGTCAGTGGACATTTAGGTAGCTTCCAAGTCTTGGCTATTCCAAATAGTGCTTCAGTGAACATTATGGTGGATGTGTCCTTTAGGACTATGTTATAGAAGATGTGGTGCATACATACAATGGAATATTACTTGACCATTAAAAAGAATGAAATAATGCTCTTTGCAGCAACATGGATGGACCTAGAGTTTGTCATACTGAGTAAAGTAAGTCAGACAGAGAAAGAGTAAGTCATACAAAGAAATATTGTACACTATCACTTATATATGGAATCTTAAAAAAGATACAAAGAATTATTTATTAATAAAAACATTTCTTCAGTTGTATACAAAATGGTGATCTGAATCATGTCGGCATGGTTCTTTCAACTGTTAATAACCATTTCCTAAATATTTTACTAATTTTATTATCTGATACTCTGCTTATTGTGTATCTCTATGTACTGGAAATTTCATAAAAATTGCAAATGAGATAATATACATAACATCCTCATAAAGAAAAATTAATACAATGATTACAACATAATAAGTGACTATGAAGGGTGGTTAACTCTATGCAAATATTTATGCATTTTGTGCATATGCATGCCTACATGGGGGTGTGTGTGTGTGTGTGTGTGTGTGTATGTATGTATGTATGTTATGTATGAGTGGCTATGGACATGGGTCAGTGTGGAGTGATATGCAAAATTCCATGACTGTCCTAGTTAGGTGTTCAATTAGGAAAAGGTACAAAGATTGAGTAATCTGAAATTTAAAAACTGTTCAGTATATAAATGCTGCACTAGGTTGTGAAAATAAATCCTAAATAAAATATGCTTGCTTCAAAGTTCTTTGTTGACTTTGCAGACAGAACAGAGAGCTTGACAGTGAGAAGTAATTTGATGTGCTTGTTCTTAGTTACTCAGTTGTGTCTGACCCTTTGTGACCCCATGGACCATTGCCTGCCAGGTTCCTCTGTCCAAGGAGATTCTCCAGGTAAGAATAGTGGAGTGGGTTGCCATGCCCTCTTCCAGGGTATGTCCCAACCCAGGGATCAAACCCATGTCTCCTGTATGGCAGGCAGATTCTTTACCATCTGAGTCATGAAGGAAGACCAGTTCTTGACAGTTTCATAGTTATTCATGTAAATCAGTGTAATAGTCTGTGATACACTGGTACAAATTTTCAATCTTTAATACTAATGTATGACTGATTCGTACCTTGCCTATGATACTTTGACCCAGTAATCTTAGAACAATAGAAACTGCCTCATGAGGTGGGTAAGTGACTTAATAATTGAAACATCTTAGAAGTAAGACAAAGAATTTCAACCCACAGCATAAATGTGCTTCTTGCCTAGAAAGTTGTTTTATTGCAATATAATTGTTGAGTTTGTTATTGAAGATTAATATTTAAGAGAAATATGAGAGAACCTGGACCATTAGGCATGATTATAATTTGAAAGAGGAAATCGGAACTGTTGAGTGTGTGAGGTTAAGTCACATTGCATAATCACATTTGTTAAGGTTTGTAAATGATATTGGAATATATGAGAACTTAATTTACTACATTTATTATTTTGGCTTATTTATGATTTCTTTAAATGCTTAAAAATAGTTTGCTTGATAAATTCTAATAGTATTCTATGAGGTATTGAGAGTGCTTAAGAATATCATGTTAACTGCAGAAATATATAATTTATTATAATTTAATTAGCCAAATTTATAAATGGAATATGATTGTTTAAGGGAATTTAATCTTTTAACTTATTCCATGAAGTATTAATTAAATCATGAGGGAAAAAATAATATTTGCAATTTTAAACTGTAAGCTTAAAATAATCTAAGTTTTCATATGTATATGGTTAATAAATTAAATTCCAATATACACACACAAACTGCAATTGCTTTATACATACACACATATATATTCATATAAAATTCAAATATTAAACATTCAAACTAACACATACCAGCTGAGTGACCATGAGAGAATATCTTAACCTCATCCATCTCCCTCTGCTGTAAAATAAGTGTCAGGGAGTGTATAATTTCCTCAGTTCTGTCTCGTCATAACAAAATTTGAAGTGACGGATGGATCAGCGTTACAACCTTCAGACAGCTCTTGGATGGGCCAGTGTTACAGTCCTGTGTTACAGCTCAGTTTCATTTAGAAAGCAAAGGAATGCTGACCCAAAAGACACGAAGAGAAGAGAGGCCCCACCCTAATTTTGGCCCCTCTTTTTATATGTTTTTCCTCCTTTCCCTGGTCCTGCCCTATGTAAATTGGGCTAGCCAGGAGTGCTGTTTGCTTTACCTGAGGTCCTCACTCTGGTCCTCAGACCTTCCTTTGTTCTATTTGTGTGGGCTTTTCCCTTCTTTGTCCTTTAGCTACAGCCATTTTGGACTCCTTTTTCCTATTGTCACTACCTAACATTCCCCCCTCAAGAGATGGGAAGCCAAATTCTTTGAGAATAGGGACGTCGTGGTCTCTCTGGCTACTTCCTGCTGAACTGGGATGACGAGGGGCATTGGGCCTCCCCCTATTGCTAGTCTCAAGCCTCAGAGTCCTTGTAGCAGTGTCCATCTAAGGGTGAGTAATATTTTCTGTGGTTGGCTACAGTTTTATATATCGTTGTTGAACTGGCACTGCATGTTGTAGTTTGTTGACCTGGGCAGAGACAAAATAGTTTAGACAATTGATAAGACATGGAGCAATCATAAGCAGCATCAATATGGTGATGACAGGGACTAGTAGGGGTATTAGCCAACTCCAAATTTCCCATCACCAGGAGGATCCCCCAAAGAGAAATGGTAGCCACCCTGAGAACTCTGCAACTGGTTCTTTGAGATCCTGTAGGGTCTAAATGTTTTTCTTGAGGACTTTGAGACTTTTTTTAACTTAGCTGGAGGTATTTACCCAGAAGCAACACATCTCATTCAAGATGGCTCAAATCCCTCCTTGTCCAGGGGTCAGGAGATCTATCTCCAGTCTGTTTTGAAGTAATACCCCTACCAAACTATGTTGGCTCTTTAGAGCTGTCCTGAGAAATTGTACCCCCAGAAAATTAATTTTGGGAGTGTTCATTAGAATGGTACTCATTTGTAGTTCTGAATATGTATCTGAGATCCCCCAGGGGCTCACAGGTGTATTGAGTGTCCTCTTCTGTTTTCTTCCACAGCTTGACTCCTGAGTAGTGAATTCCGAAGTCGTGTCCTGGTACCTTGACTGCTGTGGGGGTAGAAAGTATTAGAGGGGAGGAACCCTTCCATGTGGGCTTGAGTTGAGCCTTTGGGGACCCATCTTTCCATACTTTAATTAGGACTTGAGTCCCTGGACATATGGTGATGACTCTTGAGAATCTTTTGGGTCCTGGTTGACACCCCACAAGCATATATTTTGTTGGAATTGCCCAATGGCCATGGTCTAAGACTGGAGGGTCAGAGCCTCTGGATCAAGGAAGAGGTCATTGACATAAACAAAAGGTCTCCCATAGAGCATTTCATAAGGACTAAGACCAACTTGTTCCTTAGGGGCAATGCGGGTGTGGAGGAGAGCTATTGGTAAAGCTTCCTTCCATTCCAGGGAGGTCTCCTGGTTTATTATATTTATTGCTGATTTTAAGAATTGGTTGGCTCTTTCTATTTTTCCTGAAGACTGAGACTTCCAGGCACAATGGCGGTAATAAGTAATGTCTAAGAATTGGTTGGCTCTTTCTATTTTTCCTGAAGACTGAGACTTCCAGGCACAATGGCGGTAATAAGTAATGTCCGATGCTTTAGAGGGGAGAAGGCAATGGCAACCCACTTCAGTACTCTTGCCTGGAAAATCCCATGGACGGAGGAGCCTGGTGGGCTGCAGTCCATGGAATCTTGAAGAGTCGGACACGACTGAATGACTTCACTTTCAATTTTCACTTTCATGCATTGGAGAAGGAAATGGCAACCCACTCCAGTGTTCTTGCCTGGAGAGTCCCAGGGATGGTGGAGCCTGGTGGGCTGCCGTCTATGGGTTGCACAGAGTTGGACACGATTGAAGATACTTAGCAGCAGTATCAGCAATGCTTTAGAGACCACTTGGGTGACCTTAGAAGTAAATGATGTCCCATTGTCACTTTGTAATGACCTGGGCAGACCAAATCTCAGAATGATTTCATGGAGCAGTTTTTCATTTTCCCAGCTCTAAAGCTTGAGTCAGGGCTATGAGCTCAGCCAATTGGGCTGAAGTATCTGGTGGCAAAGGTTTAGCCTCTATGGTCTCGAAATTGGAGACTACTGCATATCCAGCTCTTCTTTTTCCATCCAAGACAAATCTCCCATCAATGTACCAGATTTCCTCAGGATTGGTCAGAGGATGTTCCAACAGTCCCTCTCAGGGATTTGTCCAGTTGTCCAAAGTTTCTCAGAGAAGGCAATGGCACCCCACTCCAGTACTCTTGCCTGGAAAATCCCATGGATGCAGGAGCCTGGTGGGCTGCAGTCCATGGGGTCACTAAGAGTCAGACACAACTGCGTGACTTCACTTTCACTTTTCACTTTCATGCATTGGAGAAGGAAATGGCAACCCACTCCAGTGTTCTTGCCTGGAGAATCCCAGGGATGGGGGAGCCTGGTGGGCTGCCGTCTATGGGGTCGCACAGAGTCGGACACCACTGAAGCGACTTAGCATTGGCAGCCAAAGTTTCTAGGCAAGAGTGAAAGGGGAGAGAGCCCTCAGGGGTAGGCAGGAGAGTAGCAGGGTTAAGAAGCTCACAAGGGGATAGAGTTAGGCCTGGATTTTCCATCAGCACCACTTGATATCTGAGGATCCTTTCATCGGTTCAGTTCAGTTCAGTTGCTCAGGCACGTCTGACTCTTTGCGACCCCATGAATCGCAGCACACCAGGCCTCCCTGTCCATCACCAACTCCCAGAGTTCACTCAGACTCACGTCCATCGAGTCAGTGATGCCATCCAGCCATCTCATCCTCTGTCATCCCCTTCTCCTGCCCCCAATCCCTCCCAGCATCAGTCTTTTCCAATGAGTCAACTCTTCACATGAGGTGGCCAAAGTACTGGAGTTTCAGCTTCAGCATCATTCCCTCCAAAGAAATTCCAGGGCTGATCTCCAGAATGGACTGGTTGGATCTCCTTGCAGTCCAAGGGACTCTCAAGAGTCTTCTCCAACACCACAGTTCAAAAGCATCAATTCTTCAGTGCTCAGCCTTCTTCTCAGTCCAACTCTCACATCCATACATGACTACTGGAAAATCCATAGCCTTGACTAGACTAACCTTAGTTGGCAAAGTAATGTCTCTGCTTTCGAATATGCTATCTAGGTTGGTCATAACTTTTCTTCCAAGGAGTAAGCGTCTTTTAATTTCATCAGACATCCATAAATGGCCTCTTCCATTCAGGAGTTGTTTCACTTAGTGGCTGGTAAAAATATTTTGCCCCCAAGAGAGTTTTAAACCACCTTCTATCAGGACTGCAACAGCTGCAAGATTTCAAAGGCAGGAAAGATCTCTTCCCAATAAGGGAGTAGGACACTCAGGGACCACCAGAAACTGGTGGGAAAATATTTGTCCATCCCAGCAGTGATGAAGAGCTCTGGTGAATCTTTTGTGTGTGTGTGTGTGTGTGTGTGTGTGTTTTTTTTTTTTTTTTTTTTGTAGCACCAAAAATGGTACAAGTTTGGGAGGAGAAGGCTCTGGAGTAGGAGGTCAGGAAAATAGGTAGCCCCTGTGTCAACCAAGAAATTCTTGGACCTACCTGCCACATCCAGTTACACCCTTGGCTCCAGTCCCATGATGGTTATCTGTGACAGGTGGGCTGGCTGGAGTGGGATGCTTCTGTCCTGTTGAACCATCATGAGGGAAGGCTTGGCACTGGACCTTGAGGCTCTTGGGTCCCCAGGGCAGAGTGCTGACCAATGTCTCAACGGATGGCATTTATAGCAAGCCATTTTAGGAGACTTATCAAGGTTTGGACACTCTTTGGCCAATGCCTCACCTGTCTACAGATTAGGCATTTACTTCATGCCTTGTCCTTTAAAGACTCAGGGTTTGCCTTATGGCTTCCCTGTAGGGCGGCCAGCATCTCGGCTTCCCTTTTCTCTTTCATTTTCTCCCTTTCCTGGGCCTAAGCCTCCTTTTCCTGTTCTCTGTTATAAAAGGTTTTGGTGAGTTTCTGGACCATCTCATCTAAAAAGGCAGCAGGGTCCTGCTGCTGTAGCTGTTGTAACTTAATCCCAATATCTAATGCACATTGGGACAGGGATTTGCCTTTAAAATCACCTGTCCCTTGTAAGAGTCTAAGTCCAGATTGGTAAACTTTCAGAGAGCCTCTTTTATTCTTTCCAGAAAGGTAATGGGGTTCTCATTGGGCTCCTGAGTTATTGCTGTGACTGGGCACAGTCCCACAAGTAATAGGCTTTCTTCTATTTCCATGGGTGGACTTCCCTAGGGGTGAGTCTTTCTGAAGCTTATACTACCCAGTACTGTTGCAATCTGAGAGCCAGGCGTCCCCAGGTCGGGTGCAGATCCCCCAGCAAGCTGAGGCATGAGCCTCCTGGAGGGTGACTCCTGGGCAGGTTGAGGCAGGTCAGCCTCCCAAGAATTGGGTCCCTAGGCAGGTCGAGGCATGTTGACCTCCTGGGACCCCTGGACTGGCAGATCCCTGAGTAAGCTGAGGCATGAAAACCTTTCAAGGACCAGATCCCTAGGTAGGTTGAGGCAGGTCGACCTCCTGGGACTCCCGGGCTGGAGTTGGGCGTCCTCAGTGTCTCCAGTGTGACCAGTGCTGGGTAGGATTAAGGGGTTGTAATTTTAACTTATTGCCAGTTTGTTCACCACAGATGGGAACAGATATCATGATGTAAAGCAATCCAACCTGTGCCCTGAGACTGGGAACCTGGTGAAACAGCCGTAACCCTTATCCTCTTATTTCTCTGACAGAATATAAGTCATTTATTTCCTCCCCTAGTCCTCCATAAGAGCAGTAAGGGGGCAGGGTCCTGGTTGTAGGGGTTAGTAAGTGGCTTAAGAACAAACTGATAAGAGACAACAAACCAGATGTTCCGTAAAAGTGGAGTGGAGATTTGATCCGGGGATATGTTTGTAACTTTAGGAGAATGTTGGTAAGTGTTGGGCCCAAACGGCCTGCAGGGCTAATTCCCCAAATGGCAAACATTCTTCCTGGAAACCCAATTGCCTTTGAAGGGATGCCAACAGATGGACTTCTAGAAGCCATTGTGTGCCTGTCTCCCACCCTAGCGGGTTCACTGAGAGATGTTGATATTGCACATCTTGTAGGAAACATGGAAGATGAAGGTGTGGACATCTAGAGGGATTGGATATTATACAGCATTTCCCTCCCAAATGCCAGCTATTTTCTGGTTGTCCCTCCAGAAGATAGTAGAGGCAACATTGTGGGTCTGGATGGGGCTCAAGAAAAGAGCATGAAACAGGAGGGAAAGGGGCAGGGCACAACTTTTGAAAGAATGACATAGCACAAGGGTATAATGTAAACCAATTAAAATCAAATGGGTCCAAGATGAAAAACCAAATTCAACTAAACCTTGATCCCCAATCTGTAAGTTAAATGACACACCCAGAAGTGGCAGGACAGTTCCAAGGCAGACTGTCAAAAGACAGAGGGGTGAGTTGTTCCCCAATAGTTGGGATGATCCTCCCACTCACTAGCATATGAATTCACCCAGCTTGCAAAACTTAACCACACCACATCCATGGTCACAGCATTTGCCCTCTGTGATGGCCCACACCCTTTGGAGTGTGCTTCTCTCTGAATCCAAACACATCCACCTCTTACCTATCACTGTGTCTCCAACTGAATTTTTGCAATGAGACATCAGAGCCTGAGCTTCACTGGGTCCTGAAGCCAGGCACCATGAATTTTGGTTGGGCTCCTGCTATACTTGGTTTCCTCCTCGCTGGGGCCATGCAGAGGTGGTTTCAGCCAGGTAAAATCTGAGAAACAGCACCATAGATGCCGAGGTAGTATATAATTTCCTTGGTTCTTTCTCGTCACAACAAAAATTTGAAACGACGAATGGACCAGTGTTACAGTTCTTGGATGGGCCAGTGAGTGTTACAGCTCAGTTTTATTTACAAAGTAAAGGGAAATACATCCTCAAGGTGTGAGGGAATGCCGACCCAAAAGACACAAAGAGAAGAGAGGCCCGGCCCAATTTTGGCTCCTTTTTTTACATGTTTTTCCCTCAGCCAGGGCCTGCCCTATGTAAACTGGGCTAGCCATGAGTGCTGTTTGTTTTACCTGAGGTCCTCACTCCAGTCCTTGGACCTACCTTTGTTCTATTTGTATGGGCTTTTCCTTCTTTGTCTTTTAGCCATGGCCATTTTGGACTCCTTTTTCCTATTCTAACTTCCTAACATAAGGATAATGATAATATCCATCTCATAGAGTTGATTTGAACAAGCAGAGCATTGGATGATAAATGTAAAAGAGATTCAGAAATTGCATGAGTTCAAAACAGTGCTTTAAAATGATACTCTAACTAAAACAATGACATCTCATTGCAATCTACTACACTTAGTAGTAGGTCTTTTCTTCCTTTAGCATGAAAAATTGCTTATTTAATTTATTGATCTTCAAAATGAAATGTTACCTTAGATTATAATTTTCTTTCTTTCTATTCTATATTGATTATTGTTTGTAAATCCCATTAGTCAGAAATATATATAAAAGATGATCTATGCAACTCTTGGGGAAATTAAATGAATAGTCTTGTTTAGTCTTCAGAGACAAAGCAGAGCAGGCCTCTGACCTTGCTTCTGTCTGGACACTGCTCTGAGTGATGGCCTGCTGTGAATGAAAGACTTGCATCATCACAGATAAGATGGGGAAGAAATCTTGACATTGTTGAGCCCCTGGAGGGGCCAACCAAGCCCCAGGGTTAGCAAAATTTCAAGTTTTACAAGACAAAACAAACAGCGTTAACATGAAAGCAGACTTGCAATTTGGTCACAGGTTGATGGTGATATCAGTTTGCTTCCATCCTGGGATTATTCATTGGAAGGACTGATGCTGAAACTGAAATTCCAATACTTTGGCCACCTGATGTGAAGAACTGGTTCACTGGAGAATACCCTGATGCTGGGAAAGGTAGAAGGCAAGAGGAGAAGTGGACAACAGAGGATGAGATTGTTGGATGGCATCACCAACTGTATGGACATAAGTTTGAGTAAGCTCTGCGAGTTGGTGATAGACAGGGAAACTTGGCATGCTACAGTCTGTGGGGTCACAAGAGCCAGACATGACTGAGCGACTGAACTGAACTGAACTGGGATTATAAGCAGGAACCTTGAACTGCTATCTTTGAAGTCTCACCCATGGAGCTGAAGCACTGCCTGGGACATTTTTCCAATTGGGACTCCTGATGTGCTGTAACTTGGGACTTCCCAGCACTGATTAAGTCTAAATGTTAGTCAAAGCACAATTTGGTGATATATCTTCTGCTCTTTCTATATATCTTTTCTTTTAATGTTAGTATGCTGAAAGTAAGCTAGATAATTCACTAATAAATATTTATTTGGATATAACGAGTGGCTTATTTTGTTAACAAATCCTTTGAACCTGAGACGAAAGTGAAAACTTTTGGCGAAACAGTAACTCAAGGTTTTTTCAAGTGTCCATAAATAATTATTGAATATCTAATGTTTGCCAGGATTGCAGCTTCTGAGACTCAAAAGTGAACCAGGTGACACAGAGTAGATCAAGGTTTCTTAAAAAAATATAAAATAGTAGTTCTCATTCATTAAACACTAACTATGAGCTAGGAAAAGATCCTGATTTTTTGTGTATTCTATCTCATTTCTCTTTAATGGCATTTTTATGAGGAATGGATTTTTAATGGATTTTTATTAATCATTCATTTGACAATGACAAAACTGAAGCTCTGAGTGTTTCAGTTACTTGCTCAGGGCCTTGGAGATAGGGACTAGTGGAATTGACATTTAAAAGCTCACTCAACAATTACATTGTGTTAAATTGTGCCCAAGAAGTTTTAAAGTCATGATACAAATAATTAAAAAATTATCAAAGTAAGCCTTAATATTTTACATATTATATAGCATATATGTTACATATATTATATACATTTGCCATGGCCTTTAATTTTACTCTGTATATTAAAAGGTAATTCTAATTCATATCTATTCACAACTGATACATAATAAATCAATTCTCAAAAATTTTGGAGAAGACTGTTGAGAGTCCCTTGGACTGCAAGGAGATCCAACTAGTCATCCTAAAAGAAATCAGTCCTGAATATTCGTTACTAGGACTGATGCTAAAGCTGAAACTCCAGTACTTTGGCCACCTGATGTGAAGAACCGACTCACTGGAAAACACCCTGAAGCTGGGAAAGATTGAAGGCAGGAGAAGGGGAAGACAGAGGATGAGATGGCTGGATGGCATCACCGACTGTATGGACATGAGTTTGAGTAAGCTCTGGGAATTAGTGATGGACAGGGAAAACTGGCGTGCTGCCGTCCATGGGGTTGCAAAGAATCAGACACGACTGAGTGATTGAACTGAATTGAATTCAAAAATTTTACCTTCTTTACTGCAGAATAAGCATATTTCATAGGCATTCAATCAAGGATATCAATATTAGAGACTATAATGTATGATTCTTTGGGTTCGCTTGTTTTAAGATGAATAGCCACAATTATCGGAGAAGGCAATTGTGACCCACTCCAGTAGTCTTGCCTGGAAAATCCCATGGACAGAGGAGCCTGGTAGGCTGCAGTCCATGGGATCACTAATAGTCGGACACGACTTCACTTTCACTTTTCACTTTCATGCATTGGAGAAGGAAATGGCAACCCACTCCAGTGTTCTCGCCTGGAGAGTCCCAGGGACAGGGGAGCCAGGTGGGCTGCCGTCTATGGGGTTGCACAGAGTTGAACAAGACTGAAGCAACTTAGCAACAGCAGCAGCAGCCACAATTATAATTGGACATTATAAAAACTGGAAACAAAATATTCTTTAAAATATTAACTGGTTAAAAATGGAATATTTAATACTTTTGGAATGATTAATCCTGTTCCTAAAAAAATCATTTTGTAATTATTAGTAATTGATGATCTTAGGACAAAATTAAGGAAAATTAGGAGACACTCTATTGTTGTGTTCCAGTCCTTGACAGTCTTTACCTACCTGACATGGAATTCTTCAGCTTAAAAATATCACTAACTTTTTTTTATCATAACCCACTAACTGTGTATAATACAATAAAATGTGATTTTTTTCAATTAAGTAACAACATGAACCCTTCATGCTTCATGCCACTTTTGAGTTTTAGGCAACTTTGTGTTCAAAGTCATTTTAGAAAAGTTATAAAAGGTCTTTTCCCTACAGATTCTACAGCATCTCATTTCTAGCTGAGGGCACTGAAGTGAGCATCTACAAAATCTCATCTCTTTTTTTGAGGAATGATAAAAAGAAAATGACATCAAAATCTTCTTATACTCCTTATTAGGAACTTTGTTCTCCTGAACAAGGGAAAAGGGACAGATTCACAATTACATCTAAGCTGCACATGTGAGTTTTTGCTTGATAAATTAGGCCAATAATTGTGTCTTTATAATGAATAGAATTGATGCTATTGATGACGGTGTGAAAGATTGACTACACTGTCATCTGTGTAGTTACTTGCTTACCAGATCCATCTAGGAAAGTGAACTGGTTTTTTTTAATTGTCGTTTCATGTTATCTTTTTATTTTGGAGTCTCATAGGTTTCTTCTTGTAGTATCTGGATTTACCTTGGATTTTTCTTTTAAGGTTTATATCCTTCCAAACTTAAAAGAAATCATTGAATCCATGACATATTTTTCTTATGAACAATTAAAACACATGGAAAGGAAGAGAGAGAAAAGGAGAGGATTACAGATTAGCATAATTAAGAGTTGTGTCTTTGCCAATTATAGCGATGGGAGTAAGAATAATATAGAAGAAGAAAATACATGATGTCTTCTTTTATATTTAGGGACATTAATTCCCAAAAGGAGTAATGATATGGAGGTGTGTGTTTATTTGTGTGTCTATCTGCTGCAATAAACAGGAGGGTAAAAGAAGATAAAGAAAAAGATATAAGGAATTTTTTCCTCAAACTTTGAAATTCTTCCAGGAAAATACTATGGGCAAGGTTTAATTTCTGAAGTATGTAGTCACTAAGCTGGGCAGAGGAACAACAAAAGCAGTTTCCTTTGATCTCTGAAACCAAAGTATTTGTTGGATTTTTTTTAAAGTAGAGCTTCAATTAGGACACTCTAAGAGTATTTCTAGTTCTTGCAGAGTTTACTTTCTCAGTAGAGACCTAAGAAGTGATAGGGCAAATTTGTGTATTGTTCGTAAATTATACTTTCTCCTTTTAGCAGCTTTATTGGGGCATAACTGATACACAAAATATTTAATACAGAAATGTTTAATATACAACTAGATGGGTTTGGGCATGCATGTATATGTGTGCTGCTGTCACTAAATCAAGATAACAAATATATTCATTGTCCCAGTATGAGTCTTTGTGTCCTTTTATTATTATCTTTGTATGTATAGTTAGAATGCTTAACATGAGATCTACTTTCTAAAAAATATTTAAGTATGCAGTATCATGTCCTTAACTATAGCTACTACACAGATTTCTGGAATTTGAACACTTTTTCATATAATTGTTGGCCATTTATCTGTTCAAATCTTTTGCCCATTTTTGAGTTATGTGTCTCTGCTTTTGTTGTTGAGTTGTGTTTTGTACATTTTTTATATCAATATTTTCTCAGTTAAATGGTTTGTAAATAAGTCCTCCCACTTCATAGGTTGCCTTTCATGCTTGATTTGTTTTCTTCCTGTGATGGGTAGAAGATTTTTAATTTAATATAGTTCTTTGTCTATTTAACTTTTGTCCAACTTTTTTTGGTGTATGTTCAAGACATTGTCAAAACAGATGTCTAGAACCTGTTTATGTTTTCTTCTAGGAGTTTTACAGTTTTAGGTCTTTCATTTAAGTTCTTGGTCCATTGTGAGTTGATCTTTGACAGGTATAAGAGATACAATTTCAGTCTTTTGCATATGAATATCCAGTTTTCCTAATAACATCTGTTGAAAAGACTTCCTTTCATCATTCTGTATTCTTGGCATCTTTGTTGAAGTCAGTTGACTATATATGTGTGAGGATTTTTGCATTATGGGATATTTATCTGTAATTTATTTTACTGCAAGGTGTTTGTTTGATTTTAGTATCTAGGTAACAGTGGCCTCATAAAATGAGTTTACAGCTTTCCTTCTTCTTCCAAATTTAGGAATGGTTTGAGAAAGATTGGTATTCATTCTTCTTTATGTGCTTGATAAAATTTACCAGAGAAGCAATCTGTGCCTATGCTTATCTTTATTGGAAAGTATTATTATTATTATTTCAATCTCCATAGTCACTGGTCTTATCAAATTTTCTATTTCTTTATAGTTCATAATTGATTTGTTGCATGATTCTAAAATCATATTTAATTTTCTAGGTTATCCAAATTCTGACAATTTTTCATGGTGAAATCATATCAAGTATGTTTTACAACTCATGATATAAAACTGAAATCAATAATTATTAACCAATAAGAAGGAGAAGTGGAAAATTCACAGACTCATGGAAACCAAAAATACATTCCTAAGCAAATAATGGCTCAAGAAAAAATCAAAAAGAAAAGCAGAAAATATATTTAGAGACATCAAAATAAACATACTAAAATTCATACTGCTGTTGTTCAGTAATTCAGTTGCGTTCGACCCTTTGCAACCCATGGACTACAGCACACCAGGCTTCCTTGTCCTTCACCATCTCCTGGAGCTTGCTCAAACTCATGTACATTGAATTCTTCTCCAACATCACAGTTTGAAAGGATCAGTACTTTGGTATTCAGACTTCCTTATGGTCCAAATCTCACACCCATACATGACTACTGGAAAAACCATAGCTTTGACTATATGGATGTTTATCAGCAAAGTGTTGTCTCTGCTTTTCAATACACTGTCTAGGTTTGTCATAGCTTTTCTTCTAAAGAGTAAGCATCTTTTAATTTCATGGCTGCAGTCACCATCTGCAATGGCTTGGAGCTCAAGAAAATAAAGTCTTTTACTGTTTGCATTGTTTCCTCATCTATTTGCAACGATCTTCATTTTGGAATGCTGAATTTTAAGCCAGCTTTTTCATTCCTCTCTTTCACCCTCATCACGAAGCTCTTTAGTTGTTTGTTTGTTTGTTTGTTTCCTCTGTCTGCTATTATGGTGATGTCATTTGCACATTAAAGGTTGTTGATAATTCTCCCAACAATCTTGATTCCATCTTGTGCTTCATTCAGCCTGGCATTTCACATGATGTACTCTGCATAGAAGTTAAATAAGCAAGGTGACAATATACAACCTTGAAGTACACCTTTCCCAAATTTAAACCAGTCTGTTGTTCCATGTCCACTAACTATGCTTCTTAACATGTAATTAGGTTTCTCAGGAGGCACGTAAGATGGTCTGGTATTCCCATCTCTTGAAGAATATTCCATAGTTTGTAATGATCCATAGAGTCAAAGCCTTTCAGTCCAGTTCAGGCACTCAGTCGTGTCCAACTTTTTGTGACCCCATGGACTGCAGCATGCCAGGTTTCCATGTCCATCACCAACTCCTAGAGCTTACTCAAATTCACCTGCATCGAGGTGCTGATGCCATCCAACCATCTCATCCTCTGTTGTCCCCTTCTCCACCTGCCTTCAATCTTTCCTAGCATCAGGGTCTTTTCCAAAGAGTCAGTTCTTTCACATCAAGTGGCCAAGGTATTGGAGTTTCAGCTTCAATAGCAGTCATTCTAATGAATATTCAGGAGTGATTTCCTTTAGGACTGACTGGTTTGATCTCCTTGCTGTACAAGGGACTGTCAACAGTCTTCTCCAACACCACTGTTCAAAAGCATCAATTCTTGGGTGCTCAGCTTTCTTTATAGTCCAACTCTCACATTCATCATGACTACTGGAAAAACCATAGCTTTGAGTAGATGGAACTTTGTCAGCAAAGTTATGTCTCTGCTTTTTAATATGCTGTTTAGGCGGGTCATAGCTTTTCTTCCAAGGAGTAAACGTCTTTTAATTCCATGGCTGCAGTCACCATCTGCAGTGGTGTTAGAGTCAAAGAAAATAGTCTGTCACTGTTTCCATTGTTTGCCCATCTGTTTGCCATGAAGTGATGGGACAAGATGCCATGATTTTATTCCCTGAATATTGAGTTTTAGGCCAGCTTTTTCACTCTCCTCTTTCACTTTCATCAAGAGGCTCTTTAATTCCTCCCCACTTTCTGCCATAAGGGTGGTGTCATCTGACTATCTGAACTTATTGATATTTCTCCTGGCATTCTTGATTCCAGCTTGCACTTCACCCTGCCTGGCATTGCAAGTAGCAGTTCATCCAGCCCAGCATTTCGCAGGAAAACCACAAATAAAGAAAACTGATCAAACTGATCACATGGACCACAGCCTTGTCTAACTCAATGTAACTGTGAGCCATGCCGTAGGACCATCCGAGATGGAAGGATCATGGTGGGGAGTTCTGAGAAAATGTGGTCCACTGGAAAGGGAATGGCAAACCACTTCAATATTATTGCCTTTAGAACCCCATGAACAGTATAAAAAGGCCAAAATATATGACACTGAAAGATGAATTTCCCAGGTAGGTAGGTGCCCAATATGTTACTGGAGAAGAGTGGAGAAGTAACTCCAAAAATAATGAAGAGATGGAGCCAAAGCAAAAACAACACCCACTTGTGGATATGACTGGTGATGGAAGTAAAGTCCGATGTTGTAAATAGCAGCAGTGCATACGAACCTGGAATGTTATGTCCATGAATTAAGGTAAATTAGAAGTGGTCAAACAGATGTTGGCAAGAATGAACATCGACATTTTAGGAATCAGTAAACTAAAATGGATGAGGATGGGTGAATTTAGTTCAGATGACCATTACATCTGCAACTGTGGGAAGAATCCCTTAGAAGAAAGACAATAGCACTCAGAGTCAACAAAAGAGCCAAAAATGCAATATGTGGGTGCAAAGTCAAAAAAGACAGAATTATCTCTGTCTGTTTCCAAGTCAAACCATTCAATATCACAGTAATCCAAGTCTATGCCCCAACCACTAATGCTGAAGAAGCTGAATTTGACTGGTTCTATGAAAACCTACAAGACCCTCTAGAACTAACACCCCAAAAAAGACATCCTTTTCATCATAGGGGACTGGAATGCAAGTAGGAAGTCAAGAGATATCTGGAGTAACAGGGAAGTGTGGCCTTGGAGTTCAAAATGAAGCAGGGCAAAGGCTAACAGAGTTTTGCCAAGAGAACTCACTTCTCATAGCAAACACCCTCTTCCAACAACACAAGAGAAGACTCTACACATCACCAGATGTCACTCTGGACATCACCAGATGTCACTCTGGACATCACCAGATGGACAATACTGATATCAGTTTGATTATATTCTTTGCAGCCAAAGATGGAGAAGCTCTATATAGTCAGCAAAAATAAGACTGGGAACTTACTGTGGCTCAGATCATCAACACTTATTGCAAAATTCAGACTTAAATGGAAGAAAGTAGGGAAAACCACTAGACCATTCAGGTATGACCTAAATCAAATCCCTATGATTATACAGTGGAAGTGACAAATAGATTCCAGGGATTAGATCTGATAGAGTGCCTGAAGAACTATGGATGGATGTTCATGACATTGTATAGGAACCAGTGATCAAGACCATCCCCATGGAATAGAAATGCAAAAAGGCAAAACAGTTGTCTGAGGAGACCTTACAAATAGCTGAGAAAAGAAGAGAAGCTAAAGGCAAAGGAGAAAAGGAAAGATATACCCATTTGGATGCAGAGTTCCAAAAAATAGCAGGGAGAGATAAGAAAGCCTTCCTCAGTGATCAGTGCAAAAAATAGAGGAAAACAATAGAATCGGAAAGACTAGAGATCTCTTCAAGAAAATTAGAGATACCAAAGGAACATTTCATGCAAAGATGGGCACAATAAAGGGCAGAAATGGTATGGACCTAACAGAAGCAGAAGATATTAAGAAGAGGTGGTAAGAATACACAGAAGAAATATATAAAAAAGATCTTCATGACCTAGATAACCATGATGGTGTGATCACTCACCTAGAGCCAGACATCGTGGAATGTGAAGTCAAAGCTTTTAGCATAGTCAATGAGGCAGAAATGGATGTTGTTTTCTGTAATTCCCTTGCTTTCCTGTGATGCAACACATGCTGATAATTTGATTTCTGGTCCTCTTCCTTTTCTAAATCCAGCTTGTACATCTGGAAGTTTTCAGTGTGTGTAATGTTGAAGCCTAGCTTAGAGAATTTTGAGCATTACCTTGCTAGCATGTGAAATGAGAGTAGTTGTGTGGTAGTTTGAACAATCCTGGGAACTGGTCTTCTATGGGACTGGAAAGAAAATGGAACTTTTCCAATTCTGTGGCCATTGCCTAGTTTTCCTAATTTGCTTGCATACTGAGTGCAGAACTGTAACAGCGTCATCTTTTAGAATTTGAAATAGCTCAAATGGAATCCCATGACCTCCACTAGCTTTATTTGAAGTGATGCTTCCTAAGCCCTACTTGACTTTGCACTCCAAAACGTCTGGCTCTAGGTGAGTGGTTACACCATCATGGTTATCTGGGTCATTAACATCTTTTTTGTATTTTTTTTTCTATGTATTCTTGCTAACACTTAATATTTTTTGCTTCTTTTAGGTCCATATTATTTCTGTTCTTTACTGTGCCCATCTTTGCATGAAGTTTTTCCCTTGGTATCTCTAATTTTCTTGAAGAGATCTCTAGTCTTCCCCATTCTATTCTTTTCCTCTATTTCTTTGCATTATTAACTTAAGGAATCTTTCTTATCTCTCCTTGCTATTCTTTGGAACTCTGTATTCAAATAGGTATATCTTTCCTTTTCTTCATTGCCTTTCACTTCTCTTCTTTTCTCAGCTATTTGTAAGGTCTCCTCAGACAACTGTTTTGCCTTTTTGCATTTCTTTTCCTTGGGGATGGTCTTGATCGACTGCCTTCTGTGCAACATTATCAACCTTTGTCCATAGATTTTCAGGTGATCTATCAGATTTAATCCCTTGAAATTTTTTGTCACTTCCACTATATAATCATAAGGAATTTGATTTAGGTCATATCTGAATTGCTTGTTGTTTTCTGTACTTTCTTCCATTTAAGTCTGAATTTCGCAATAAAGAGTTCATGATCTGAGCTACAGTCAGTTTCCAGTCTTGATTTTGCTGACTCTATAGAGCTTCTCCACCTTTGGCTGCAAAGAATATAATCAATCTGATTTCAGTATTGTCCATCTGGTGATCTCCGTGTGTAGAGTCATCTCTTGTGTTGTTGGAAGAGGGTGTTTGCTATGAGAAGTGAGTTCTCTTGGCAAAACTCTATTAGCCTTTGCCTTCATTCCATACTCCAAGGCCACACTTGCCTGTTACTCCAGGTATCTCCTGACTTCCTACTTCTTCATTCCAGTCTACTATGTTTCTGAAAAGGACATCTTTTTTGGGTGTTAGTGCTAGAAGGCCTTGTAAGTCATCATAAAATAACTCAACCTCAGCTTCTTCAGCATTAATGGTTGGGACATGGACTTGGATTACTGTGATATTGAATGGTTTGCCTTGGAAATGAACTGAGATCATTCTGTTGTTTTTGAAATTGCATCCAAGTACTGCATTTTGGACTCTTCTGTTGACTTTGAGTACTACTGCATTTCTTTTCAGGGACTCTCCTCCACAGTAGTAGATATAATGATCATCTGAATTAAATTCACCCAATCCTGTCCGTTTAAGTTCACTGATTCCTAAAATGTTGTTTACTCTTGCCATCTTCTGTTTGATCACTTCCAGTTTACATTGATTCATGGACCTAACATTCCAAGTTCCTATGCAATACTGTTTTTCACAGCATTGTAATTTACTTTCGATGCCAGACACAGCTACAGCTGGGTGTTGTTTCATCTTTGACTCAGCCTCCTCATTCCTTCTGGAGCTATTTCTCTGTTCTTCTCCAGTAGCCTATCAGGCAGCTACCAACCTGAGGAGTTCATCTTTCAGTGCCATGTCTTCGCCTTTTCATATCACTCATGGAGTTCTGAAGACATTAATGCTGAAAAGGTTTGCCATCCACCTCACCAGTGGACTACATTTTGTTAGAAATCTCCACCATGGCCCCTCCTTCTTGCGTGGCCATACGCACCATGGCTCCTAGTTTCACTGAGTTACACAAGACTGTAGTCCATGGGATCACTTTGGTTAGTTTCCTATGACTGTATTTCATTCTGTCTGCCCTCTAATGGATGAGGATAAGAGGCCTGTGAAAGCTTCCTGATGGGAGGGACTGGTTGTCCAGAAAACTGGGTCTTGCAAGAGCATGCTCAGTAAATCTTTAATCCAATTTTCTGCTAATGGGCAGGGCTGTGTTCCCTCCCTGGGTAATGGTGACCCCCTCCAAAACATGTTGCACTTCCCAAGACTGCTAGAGTCAGTAAGCTGTAATAAAAGCAGTCCTAAGTGGACTAAGATATTTATTGTAGCAATACATATCTACATGAAAAAGAATGATTTGAAAGAAACCTAATTTATCATAACTAAGTTAGAATAAAAACAAGTTTAAAGTTAGCAAAAGGATGGGAATAATAAATAAAATAGAAAATCAAAACAGCATTGACAAATAATGAGTTGGTTTTCTGAAAAAAAATTAAAATTAAGAAAACTTTAGCTATATTAAGTAAAACAGAAACTTCAAGTAAATAAATTGGAGCTGAAAAAGAACCCATTGCATTTAATGCCACATAAATTAAAGAGACCATAGGAACTACTGTCTTTTTTCCTTTGTTTTATGTAAAGTAAAAATTTCCTTCCAAAGGAAACATGCTAAATTGAAGATTCTTGTTTTAATAAAAATTCTCAGCAGAAATTATCTTTGTAATATTATGTCTAAATTACAGGTTATGAATTCTCCTTTTAAATTGCAAAAGCTATAGACCTAAAAAAAAAAAACTAAACTAAACTTCAAAAAGATATTGTTCATAAATATAAATAGCAAGAATAAAATGTGGACATTACAAAATTAAAAAAAAAAATTGCATGGAGAGAAGTTTCAGCATTAACTTTTTTCAAAGTACCTCAAAATGAAACTGGAATTAACCAGAAACTGTTTTGTTTGTTGCTTTTTCTTTCTTTACATTTGAAAGTAGAAATGCAGTTTGTCAGGCCTTTTAATCACATAGTTGAAATCTCAATCATTTAAATTGTTCAAGACCCTGGAACATTGAAAAGAAAAGAAGAAAACAAATAGCAGAACATTAGAATCTGAAATTCTTAGTCATTTTCTCTCACACAACTCATTGCCAAAAGGTTCCTATAGGAACAAACCAAATTCCTTAAATATAGAATGTCTCTTTTTCAATTATCCTATGTGATCTCTAAATCTAGATTGTACCAGAAAAAAAGGGGGAAAAAAAAAAAAACTTATGCAATAAAATAACACATTTTGATGGCTTTTGCGTTGTCACTGAATTCTAAATTCATCACTTAACTGGCATTTCCCTTTTGTTTAAAATAATCTTGAATCAAATAAGAAATATTCACACTATTCTGCCACTTTGTTCAAAATAAAACTCAACAGAAATAAAAAGGGGGTAGAGAGTTTCTCTACAGTACTCTCTCTCTCTCTCTCTCTCTCTGTATATATATATATATACATGCACACACATACACACACATATACATAAATATAAGTAAAAAACATATTGGGTTATTTAAATATATACACATATCTGATAAAATTGCATGATTTACCATTAAAGCCTTCCAACCTAGAAGAGTTTTGAACAAAGTTCTCTGTCTTTAACAAAGAGATCATGCAAAGGTTGTGCTGTTTTAGTTTATTTAATCAATGGAATTCAGTTCAGTTCAGTTCAGTCACTCAGTTATATTTGACTCTTTATGACCCCATAGACTACAGCATACTAGGCCTACCTGTCCATCACCACCTCCCAGATTTAACCAAACTCATCTCCATTGAGTTGGTGATGCCATCCAACCATCTTATCCTCTGTCATCCCCTTCTCCTCCCGCCTTCAATCTTTCCCAGCATCAGAGTATTTTCCAATGAGTCATCACTCCGCATAAGGTGGCCGAAGTATTGAGTTTCAGCTTCAACATCAGTCCTTCCAATGAACATCCAGGACTGATCTCCTTTAGGATGGACTGGTTGGATTTCCTTGCAGTCCAAGGGACTCTCAAGAGTCTTCTCCAACACCACAGTTCAAAAGCATCAATTCTTCAGTGCTCAGCTTTCTTTATAGTCCAACTCTCACATCCATACGTGACTACTGAAAAAACCATAGCCTTGACTCTATGGACCTTTGTTGGCTAAGTAATGTCTCTACTTTTTAATATGTTGTCTAGGTTGGTCATAACTTTCTTTCCAAGGAGTAAGTGTCTTTTAATTTCATGGTTGCAGTCACCATCTGCAGTGATTTTGGAGCCCAGAAAAATAAAGTCAGCCACTGTTTCCACTGTTTCCTCATCTATTTGCCATGAAATGATGCTACTAGATGCCATGATCTTAGTTTTCTGAATGTTGAGCTTTAGGCCAACATTTTCACTCTCCTCTTTCACTTTTGTCAAGAGGCTCTTTAGTTCTTCCTCACTTTTTGCCATAAAGGTGATGTCATCTGCATATCTAAGGTTATTGATCTTTCTTCCAGCAATTTTGATTCCAGCTTGTGCTTCATCCAGCCCAGTATTTTTCATGATGTACTCTGCATATAAGTTAAATAAGGAGAGTGACAATATGCAGCTTTGACATACTCCTTTTCTTATTTGGAACCAGTTTGTTGTTCCATGTCCAGTTCTAACTGTTGCTTCCTGACCTGCGTACAGATTTCTCAGGAGGCAGGTCAGGTGGTCTGGTATTCTCATCGCTTTCAGAATTTCCCACAGTTTCTTGTGATCCACACAGTCAAAGGCTTTGGCAAAGTCAATAAAACAGAAATAGATGTTTTTCTGGAACTCTCTTGCTTTTTTGATGATCTAAAGGATGTTGGCAATTTGACCTCTGGTTCCTCTGCCTTTTCTAAATCCAGCTTGAATATCTGGAACATTCACAGTTCACGTATTGTTGAAACTTGGATTGGAGAATTTTCAGCATTACTTTACTAGTGTGTTCAATGAGTACAATTGTGCGGTAATTTGAGCATTATTTGGCATTGCCTTTCTTAGGGATTGGAATGAAAACTCACCTTTTCCAGTCCTATGGGCACTGCTGTGTTTTCCATATTTGTTGGCATATTGGTGCAGCACTTTCACAGTATCATATTTTAGGATTTGAAATAGCTCAACTGGAATTCCATCACCTCCACTAGCTTTGTTTGTAGTGATGTTTTCTAAGGCCCACTGGACTTCACATTCCAGGATGTCTGGCTCTAGGTGAGTGATCATACCCATGTGGTTATCTGTGTCATGAAGATCTCTTTTGTACAGTTCTGTGTATTCTTGCCACCTCTTCTTAATATCTTCTGCTTGTTTTAGGTCCAATCAATGGAATTGCACACTTGTTATTATTCTTGCACTGGCAATATGGCAAAGAAAACACAAATATCTTTGTCTTCAGTGTACATGACTATTATACAAATGAACATACAAAAAATACATGTGCTAGTTAGTGAAAAATGATATTGAATACAAAGAAATCAGCTGAGATTCCTGGAGGTAAGAGTAAGCATCACTTAGGATAGTCTACTCAAAGATTGTCCTAAATGAAACAAGGGACCAAAAAGTGTTTAGACCTGAAGGATACTGAGTACACAGACTCTGAGGTGGGGTTATGCTTGAGATGATTAAGGCATTCTAGATGTGTGGTTTTAGTGGAGGGGAAAAAAAAAAAAGAAAGGAAAGTAGGCAACAATATGTTCTGAGAAGCCCATCTGTATGTCTTTTTGGAAGAAATAACTATTTTGATCTTCTAACCATTTTTTTGATTGAGTTGTTTTGTTTTTTGATATTGAGCTAAATGATTTATTTATATCATTTTGGAGATTAATCCCTTTTTTGTTGCTTCATTTGCAAATACTGTCTCCTATTGTAAGGGTGTCTTTTTGCCTTATTTATGGTTTCTTTTGCTATGCAGAAGCTTTTAAGTTTAATTAGGTCTGATTTGATCATTTTTGTTTTCATTTCCATTACTCTAGGAGGTGGGTCATAAATCTTTTCATGATTTATGTCAGAGTATTCTGCCTGTGGTTTCCCCTAAGAGACTTTTAGTGATGTATGGCCTTTAATTTAGGTCTTTAATCCATTTTGAGTTTATTTCATGTTCGTAGTAGCATCACTGTTTATAGTAGCCAGGACATGGAAGCAACTTAAATGTCCATCAACAGAAGAATGGGTAATGAAGATGTGGTACATATTCATAATGGGAGGTTACTCATCCATAAAAAGAAATGAAATTGGGTCATTTGTAGCGACAGGAGTGGAAGGACCTAGAAATGTCATACAGAGTGAAGTAAGTCAGAAAGAGAAAAACAAATATTGTATGTTAATGCATATCCGTGGAACTAAGGAAGATGGTATAGATCTTATTTGCAAAGCAGAAATAAGAGACACAGAGGTGGAGAAGAAACTTTTAGGCACTGAGATGGGGAGGTGAGATGGAATGAATTGGGAGATTGGGATTAACATATATACACTACTGATACTAGGTAGAAAATGGATGGATATCCCTGATGGTTCAGATGGTTAAAAAAAAAAAAAAAAATCCTGCCTGTAATGCAGGAGATCTGGCTTCAGTAACTAATGGGAAACTACCATACAGCTTCAGTTCAGTTCAGCCTCTCAGTCGTGTCTGACTCTTTGAGACCCCATGAATCCCAACACGCCAGGCCTCCCTGTCCATCACCAACTCCTGGAGTTCACTAAAACTCACGTCCATCGAGTCAGTGATGCCATCCAGCCATCTCATCCTCGATCATCCCCTTCTCCTCCTGCTCCCAATCCCTCCCAGCATCAGACTCTTTTCCAATGAGTCAACTCTTTGCATGAGGTGGCCACAGTACTGGAGTTTCAGCTTTAGCATCATTCCTTCCAAAGATAACCTAGGGATGATCTCCTTCAGAATGGACTGGTTGGCCCTCCTTGCAGTCCAAGGGACTCTCAAGAGTCTTCTCCAACACCACAGTTCGAAAGCATCAATTCCTCAGTGGCCAGTTTTTTTCACAGTCCAACACTCACATTCATACATAACCACAGGAAAAACCATAGGCTTGACTAGACGGACCTTTGTTGGCAAAGTAATGTCTCCGCTTTTCAATATGCTGTCGAGGTTGGTCATAACTTCTCTTCCAAGGAGTAAGCATCTTTTAATTTCATGGCTGCAGTCACCATCTGCAGTGATTTTGGAGCCCCCCAAAATAAAGTCTGACACTGTTTCCACTGTTTCCCCATCTATTTCTCATGAAGTCATGGGACCAGATGCCATGATCTTCATTTTCTGAATGTTGAGCTTTAAACCAACTTTTTCACTCTCCTCTTTCACTTTCATCAAGAGGCTCTTTAGTTCCTCTTCACTTTCTGCCATAAGGGTGGTGTCATCTGCATATCTGAGGTTATTGATATTTCTCCTGGAAATCTCGATTCCAGCTTGTGATTCTTCCAGCCCAGCGTTTCTTATGATGTACTCTGAATAGAAGTTAAATAATTAGGGTGACAGTATACAGCCTTGACGTACTCCTTTGCCTATTTGGAACCAGTCTGTTGTTCCATGTCCAGTTCTTAACTGTTGCTTCCTGACCTGCATATAAGTCTCTCAAGAGGCAGGTCAGGTAGTTCTGGTATTCCCATCTCTTTCAGAATTTTCCACAGTTTCTTGTGATCCACACAGTCAAAGGCTTTGGCATAGTCAATAAAGCAGAAATTGATGTTTCCTCTGCCTTTTCTAAAACCAGCTTGAACATCTGGAAGTTCACGGTTCACGTATTGCTGAAGCCTGGCTTGGAGAATTTTGAGCATTACTTTACTAGCATGTGAGATGAGTGCAATTGTGCAGTAGTTTGAGCATTCTTTGGTTATTGCCTTTCTTTGGGATTGGAGCTTAGGGAGCTCTATCTACTTAGTGCTCTGTGGTGACCTATATCAGAAGGAAATCCACTAAATAGGGGATGTATACACACACACATATGGCTGATACACTTTATTGTATAGCAGAAATGAACACAATATTATAAAGCAATTATATTCCAATAAAAATTAAAAAAAATATTCTGAGTAGAGGTAAACAGAGTTTTGATTATCTTCTACAGTATGAAACCTAGATTTTATTATACATCTGATTTCAGTGGTAGGAGCATTTGACCAGGATGATAAGAATATTTGTTTTAAAGAATTATGTTTTATGAATTGGAGGGCAAACATGGCAGGCAGGGAAGACAAGTTTAAAAACAAAGAGAACACATGGGAGCTTACTTCATTAAGAAGTAACTGGCTTCAAAGTTATTATTGTCTCCATATTTCAGATTTGAAACTTAAATGGTTGAGTTACATTCCTAATCAAGCTAGTATGTGTTAGAACTGAGATTTGAATTCAGGCAATCAGAGTTCACACTTTTAACATAGAGATTAATTATACATTTGTAGCAATAAAGGTGGTATAGAGAAAACTAGCCCTATTTGTGATACATATTCAGAGAGGCTAATTAAGTGGGTTTGTGGTACAGAAAAACAATATATGTAAATATATATGTGTGTGTGTATGTATGTGTGTATATATATATATATATATATAATATGTGTATATACACATGAGTTTCTCCTTGGAGGGTCAGTGGTACAGAATACACCTGCCAATGTTGGAGACATGGGTTCAACCCCTGGTTTGGGAAGATCCCCTTGAGAAGTAAATGACAACCCACTTCAGTATTTTTACCTGGAAATCCCATGGCCAGGGGAGCTGGAGGTCTACAGTTCATGGGGTCTCAAGAGTCTGATATGACTTAGTGAATAAACAAAAATTTTATATATATATATATATATATATATATATATATATATATATGTATGTATATATACACACACACACATGCACACATGGAAAAAGCAAGAGAGTTCCAGAAAAACATCTATTTTTGCTTAATTGACTATGCCAAAGCCTTTGACTGTGTGGATCACAATAAACTGTGGAAAATTTTGAAAGAGATGGGAATACCAGACCACCTGACCTGCCTCTTGAGAAACCTGTATGCAGGTCAGGAAACAACAGTTAGAACTGGACATGGGACAACAGACTGGCTCCAAATAGGAAAAGGAGTACATCAAGGCTGTATATTGTCACTCTGCTTTTTTAACTTCTATGCAGAGTACATCATGAGAAACGCTGGACTGGAAGAATCACAAGCTGGAATCAAGATTGCTGGGAGAAATATCAATAACCTCAGATATGCAGAAGACACCACCCCTATGGCAGAAAGTGAAGAGGAGCTAAAAAGCCTCTTGATGAAAGTGAAAGAGGAGAGCAAAAAGTTGGCTTAAAGCTCAACTTTCAGAAAATGAAGATCATGGCATCCGGTCCCATCACTTCATGAGAAATAGATGGGGAAACAGTGGAAACAGTGTCAGACTTTATTTTTTGGGCTCCAAAATCACTGCAGATGGTGACTGCAGCCATGAAATTCAAAGATGCTTACTCCTTGGAAGAAAAGTTATGACCAACCTCGATAGTATATTCAAAAGCAGAGACATCACTTTGTCGACTAAGGCCTGTCTAGTCAAGGCTATAGTTTTTCCTGTGGTCATGTATGGATGTGAGAGATGGACTGTTAGGAAGGCTGAGCGCCGAAGAATTGATGCTTTTGAACTGTGGTGTTGGAGAAGACTCTTGAGAGTCCCTTGGACCGCAAGGAGATCCAACCAGTCCATTCTGAAGGAGATCAGCCCTGGGATTTCTTTGGAAGGAATGATGCTAAAGCTTAAACTCCAGGACTTTGGCCACCTCATGCGAAGAGTTGACTCATTGGAAAAGACATTGATGCTGGGAGGGATTGGGGGCAGGAGGAGAAGGGGACGACAGACGATGAGATGGCTGGATGGCATCATGGACTCAATGGACGTGAGTCTGAGTGAACTCCGGGAGATGGTGATGGACAGGGAGGCCTGGCGTGCTGCGATTCACGGGGTCGCAAAGAGTCAGACACGACTGAGCAACTGAACTATGAACTATATATATACACACACATGTTTATATTTGTATAGATAGATGTTTAGATAAATAGATGATATTGCTTTATTTAGCCACTAAGTCATGTCTGACTCTTCCTTGGTGGCTCAGAGAGTAAAGAATCCATCTGCTATGTGAGAGACCTGGGTTCAGTCCCCTGGTTGGGAAGATCCCATGGAGGAGGGCATGGCAACCCACTCCAGTATTCTTTTCCGGAGAATCTCCATGGACAGGGGAGTCTCGCAGGCTACAGTCCATGGGGTCTCAAGAGTCTGACACGACTTAGTGACTAAACAACAACAATTTATATAAATATATATATATACACATATATATGTATGTGTACATATATTTATGTAGATAGATGTTTAATAAATAGATGATGTTGGTGTGACTAAACAACAACAATTTATATAAATATATATATATACACACATATATATGTATGTGTACATATGTTTATATAGATAGATGTTTAATAAATAGATGATGTTGGTTTGTTTAGTCACTAAGTCATGTCTGCATATAAGTTAAATAAGCAGGGTAACAATATACAGCCTTGACAGACTCCTTTTCCTATTTGAAACCAGTCTGTTGTTCCATGTCCAGTTCTAACTGTTGCTTCCTAACCTGCATACAGATTTCTCAAGAGGCCGGTTAGGTGGTCTGCTATTCCCATCTCTTTCAGAATTTTCCACAGTTTATTGTGATCCACACAGTCAAAGGCTTTGGCATAGTCAGTAAAGCAGAAATAGATGTTTTTCTGGAACTCTGTTGCTTTTTCGATGATCCAGCAGATGTTGGCAATTTGATCTCTGGTTCCTCTGACCTTTCTAAAACCCACTTAAACACCAGGAAGTTCATGGTTCCTGTCTTGCTGAAGCCTGGCTTGGAGAATTTTGAGCATTACTTTACTAGAGTGTGCTGCTAAGTTTCTTCAGTCGTGTCAGACTCTGTGCAACCCCATAGATGGCAGCCCATCAGGCTCCGCTGTCCACAGGATTCTCTAGGCAAGAATACTGGAGTGAGGTGCCATTTCCTTCTCCACTAGCATGTGAGATGAGTGCAATTGTGCAGTAGTTTGAGCGGGTTTTTTTTTTTTTTTTTTTTGGTGTTGCCTTTCTTTGGGATTGGAATGTAAACTCACCTCTTCCCGTCCTGTGGCCACTGCTGAGTTTTCCAAATTTGCTGGTATATTGAGTGCAGCACTTTCACAGCATCATCTTTCAGGATTTGAAATAGCTCAACTGGAATTCCATCTTATATGCAGGGTACTTCATGAGAAACCCTGCACTGGAAGAAACACAAGCTGGAATCAAGATTGCTGGGAGAAATATCAATAACCTCAGATATGCAGATGACACCACCTTAATGGCAGAAAGTGAAGAGGAACTAAAAAGTCTCTTGATGAAAGTGAAAGAGGAGAGTGAAAAAGTTGGCTTAAAGCTCAACATTCAGAAAATGAAGATCATGGCATCCGGTCCCATCACTTCATGGGAAATAGATGGGGAAACAGTGGAAACAGTGTCAGACTTTATTTTGGGGGCTCCAAAATCACTGCAGATGGTGATTGAAGCCATGAAATTAAAAGACGCTTATTCCTTGGAAGAAAAGGTATGAGCAACCTAGATAGCATATTCAAAAGCAGAGACATTACTTTGCCAACAAAGGTCCGTCTAGTCAAGCCTATGGTTTTTCCTGTGGTCATGTATGGATGTGAGAGTTGGACTGAAGAAGGCTGAATGCCGAAGAATTGATGCTTTTGAACTGTGGTGTTGGAGAAGACTCTGGAGAGTCCCTTAGACTGCAAGGAGATCCAACCAGTCCATTCTGAAGGAGATCAGCCCTGGGATTTCTTTGGAAGGAATGATGCTAAAGCTGAAACTCCAGTACTTTGGCCATCTCCTGCGAAGAACTGACTCACTGGAAAAGACTCTGATGCTGGGAGGGATTGGGGGCAGGAGGAGAAGGGGATGACACAGGGTGAGATGTCTGGATGGCATCACTGACTCGATGGAAGTGAGTCTGAATGAACTATGGGAGTTGGTGATGTACAAGGAGGCCTGGCGTGCTGCAATTCATGAGGCCGCAAAGAGTCAGACACGACTGAGCAACTGAACTGAACTGAACTGAAGTCATGTCTGACTCTTCCCTGGTGGCTCATATAATAAAGAATCCATCTGCTATGTGGGAGATCTGGGTTCGATCCCTAGCTTGAGACGATCCCCTGGAGGAGGGCATGACAACCCACTCCCGTATTCTTGCCTGGAGAATCCCCATGGACAGAAGAGCCTGGTGGGCTACAGTCCATGGGCTCACAATAGGTCAGACACAACTGAGTGTGGAAGCACAGCACAGTATTTCCTTAAATAAATTTCCAGAAATGTTCTATTTTTAATTTTTTAGGAACATCCATATTATTTTCAGTAATGGCTGTACCAATTTACATTCCCACCAATAATGCTAAAATGTTCTCTTTTCTCTACCTCCTCCTCAGCTTTTCTTACCACTTGTGTTTTGTTAACAGCTGTCCTAACACATATGAGATAACATCTTATTGTAGCTTTGGTTTGCAATGTCTTTGTGTTTAGGTATATTGAGTATTTTTCTCCTGTACCTGTTGACCATTTTTTACATTTGGAAAAATGTCTCTTCAGATCTTTTGTCCATTCATTAAGTGGACTATTCATTTTTGGCTTTTGAGCTGTTTTAGCTTCTTGTGTATCTTGGATATAAATTCCTTTTTGGATGTGTGGTTGCTGATATATATTTTTTTCTCATTTCATAAGTTGCCTTTTCATTTTGTTCATGATTTCTTTTGATGTGAAGAAGCTTTTTAGTTTTATGCAGTCCCACTTGTTTATTTTTTTATTTTGTTGTCTCTGTTTTCGGTGTCAAATGAAAAAAAAAAATCATTGTCAAGACCAATCAAGGTATTGACCCCTTTGTTTCTTCTAGGAGTTTCACATTTTCAAGTCTTACATTAAAGTGTTTAATCCATTTTGAGTTGCTTTTTGTGTGTGATATAGGATAGAGCATCCAGTTTAATTCTTCTGCATGTGATGATCAAGTTTTTTAACACCATTTCTTTCTTTCCTATTTTATATTCTTAGTTGCTTGGTGTAAATTAATTGACCTTATATGCATTGGTTATTTCTCAACTCTTCATTCTGTTCCGTTGTTTTACAAGTCTGTTTTTATCATGATTTTATTATAGCTTTGTATTATAGTTTGAAATCAGAAACTGTGAATCCTACTCTGTTCTTTCTCAAGATTCTATTAGGTATTTGAGGTCTTTTCTTTTGGGGGGGATTCCATACAAACTTTAAGATTTTTGTTCTGTTTCTGTGATAAATGCCATCAGAATTTTGATAGGGATTACAGTTGTATCTGTACATTGATTTGGGTAGTATGTCCATTTTATTAATATTAAATCTTTAATCCATGAAGACAGGAAGTCATTTTATATATTTGTATCTTCCTTATCATCTTATCAATACTTTATACTTTTTTCAGTATGCTTACCTTTCACCTCCTTGGTTAAATTTATTCCTAAGTATTTTTGATGCTATTATAAATGGGATTATTTTTTCAGAAATCATTTTTTTTTCCAAAAAATTTCAGATACTTTGCAGTTGATATATAGAAATCCTTATGATAATGTATGATATTTTGTATCCTGCAAATTTAGTATATTTGTTTTTAGTTGTAAGAGGTTTTGGTGGATTTATTAGATGTTTCTATGTATAAGATCATGTCATCTGCAAACAGAAAAAGTATTATTAATTAATTTATTATTTAGATGTCTTACTTCTTTTTCTGACCTAATTGATCTTAAGACTTCTATTACTATGTTGAATAGAAGTGGCAAGAGTGGAGATTTTAATATTATTTCTGATCTTAAAGAAAAATCTTTCTGCTATATCATCAAGTATGATATTAGGTGTGTGATTGTCATTCATGGCTTTATGATGATGAACTTAACTCTTTTTATATCTAATCTGTTGAGAATTTTTGTCAGAAAATGAATGTAAATTTTGAAAAATGCTTTTTCTGCATCTATTGATATGGTCATATGATTTTCATCCTCCTTTTTGGTAACATTGTATACTCATGTATTGATTTGCTAAATTAAACCATCTTGACAATCCCAGGGATAATATCATTTGATCATAGTATATGATCATTTTAATGTTATTTAATGCTTTTAAATTTGGTTTGCTAATGTAATCTCAGCAGAGACATTACTTTGCCAACAAAGGTCCATCTAGTCAAGGCTATGGTTTTTCCAGTGGTCATGTATGGATATGAGAGATGGACTGTGAAGAAGGCTGAGCACCAAAGAATTGATGCTTTTGAACTGCGGTGTTGGAGAAGACTCCTGAGAGTCCCTTGCACTGCAAGGAGATCCAACCAGTCCATTCTGAAGGAGATCAACCCTGGGATTTCTTTGGAAGGAATGATGCTAAAGCTGAAGCTCCAGTACTTTGGCCACCTCATGCGAAGAGTTGACTTATTGGAAAAGACTTTGATGCTGGGAGGGATTGGGGGCAGGAGGAGAAGAGGACGACAGAGGATGAGATGGCTGGATGGCATCACCAACTCGATGGACATGAGTTTGAGTGAACTCTGGGAGTTGGTGATGGACAGGGAGGCCTGGCGTGCTGCAATTCATGGGGTCGCAAAGAGTTGGACACGACTGAGGGACTGAACTGAACTGAACTGAACTGAATGTAATCTCTGATACTAAAGTCAGACAAGGACACCATAAGAAAATAGAATTATTGTATAAGCAAAATTTTATCATTTGTAGAGACATGAATGGACCTAGAATACATCATACAGAATTGTCAGAAAAAGAGAAACAGATATCATCTATTAATGCATATATGTGGAATCTAGAAAAATGGTATATATGCACCTATCTGCAGGGCAGGAATAGGAAGACATAGAGAGTGGACATGAGGATACAGGGCAGATGTGGAGGGCAGGATGAACTGGGAGATTAGGATGGACATAGTTACACTGTGTGCTCAGTCGTGTCCAATTCTTTGTGACCCCCTGGACTGTAGCCCTCCAGGCTCTGGTGTCCGTGGGAGTTTCTAGGCAAGAATACTGGAGTGGGTTGCCATTCCCTTCTGCTTCCTGACCCAGGAATAGAACCTGCATCTCCAGCATCTCTTACAGTGGCAAGCAGTTTCTTTACCACTGAGCCACCTCATCTATAAAATAAATAGCTAGCGGGAACCTGCTGTAAGCACAGGGAGCTCAGCTCAGTTCTCTGTGATGACCTCAATGGGTGGGGAGTGTTGGGGTGGGAGGGAGGTCCAAGAGAGGGGGGCATATATATACATATAGCTGATAAACTTTGTTGTATAGCAGAAGCTAACACAATATTGTAAACAAATATAATGCAAAAAAAAAAAAAAAAAGAAAGAAAGAAAAACAATTATAGGCCAATTTCCTTTATGACATAAATGCAAAAATCCCCTCAAAATACAGGAAACAGAAATAAGGTTGACTTTTTTTATGATGTCTAAACCTTACTTCCCTGTTTATCCTGCCAGGCAATCTGCTATCATGTGAGAAAATCTTTAAATGCTATATTTCTACAAATTTTAGATCTCCGTGGCACAAAGACTACAGAATATATTAGTTTTATGAATATCACAAAATAGAGCTTTAATACAAGTTAAAACATTAAGCTACATTAAATAAATCCTTTGTTATCTATTTTACTATGTATATTTTGTCTAATCCAATCACTGATTCATTCAGCAAATGATAATTTTAAAACTACTGTATTGTGAAAACCATGATGAATTCTGAGATATTCAGTGATAAATGAGTGATATAAACCCTGAATGCTTTACCTTTCAGTCTTGAAAGAGAAAGCTATAGGGAAGGTAATGTTAGTATTAAGGATAATACTAATGTATAGATGTTATTGGAGCATATAACAGTGGGACTGACCTTTGTTTGTGGGAAATAATATCTTCAATGGCACTGAATGTGAGACTAGTTATAAGAATTAGCTATGTCATAATGCTAATAGAGAACATTACAGGAAGTTAGATTTGAATGTGTGAGGGCCCAGATACATCATAATAATCAGATAAATTTTAACATCTGTATAACAGAAAATACTGATCAATAGACGGTCAAGGACCCAGATAGAGAGTGGCATGGGTGAGTTTGGGGAGATAAGCTGAGCAAGTTCTGACACAGACATAAGAAAGGGACAGAAAGAGTGCCCCCCTGATAGTCTTTAAGGGAAAGTTATATACCTACTAGCAGGCTGCTAATTAGAGAATGGAAATGTCTCAAAACTAAGAGAGCTGCACCAGGCCTCTCACCCACAACATGCATTTTGAGACAATGTTGGCAGAAGATGAGTCATCCAGGGCCATAAAACCATTGACATGAATCTTGAAGAAAGGCAGGTTTCCAAGCAACTGCATTGTTTCATTAACATAGATTAAGAGAACAATTGTATGAGTAAAACATACTACTGGCTTGTTGACTGATTATGGGTTCTGAGTCTTAGGCAGAACACACTGGAAGAAAGACAAGAGTCTAGGGCAAATACTTAGTTCATTAACATAGCTTAAGAAAAGTATTTCCATAAGAAAATCTGATTGGTTACCTCAAGGTTTGAGAAAAGTTAAGTTCGGGTGGAACCAAGTGTTGTCATGGCAACACAGAATTTTAAAATAAACCTCCTTTTAATTTTGTATAGAGAAGAGAAAAAAAATCTAACACTTGTAGTTTGTTTCCTCCTGCTGCTTAAGAAAGAGATGAACATGTCTGACACTTGCAGTCTATTTCCTCCATTTGGAGCCTTTAGCCTTCCTACCAGAGAAGGTGATGGCACCCCACTCCAGTACTCTTGCCTGGAAATCCCTTGGACGGAGGAGCCTGGTAGGCTGCAGTCCATCACTTTCACTTTTCACTTTCATGCATTAGAGAAGGAAATGGCAATCCACTCCAGTGTTCTTGCCTGGAGAATCCCAGGGATGGGGGAGCCTGGTGGGCTGCTGTCTACGGGGTCACCCAGAGTCGGACATGACTGAAGCGACTTAGCAGCAGCAGCAGCAGTAGCCTTCCTACCTGCTACCCTCTCAATATGCTGATACAATTCAAATCAACCTATATATTTGATGCTATTCTTATCAAAATCCCAATGACATTTTTGAAGACAAAAAATTAATCCTAAAATTCATATGGAATCTCAAATTACCTCACATAGCCAAAACAATCCTGAAAAAGAACTAATCTGGAGGACTCACATTTCCTGATTTCAAAGCATGTTACAAAGTTACAATAATCAAACATGTGATCCTGACATAAAGATAGATATAGAGATCAATGGATTAAAATGGAAAGTTCAGAAATAATAAATGTTCACATTATTTTCAACAAGGCTTTCATGATCGTTCAATGAATGAGACAGTCTTTTCAACAAATAGTGCTGAGAAAATTAATGAATTTGGAACTTTACTGAAGATTATATATGAAAAATTCTCAAAATGAATTTGTGGCATATATGTCAGACCTAAAACTGTGAAACTCTCTGAAAAAAAAAAGGCAAAAATGTTAGGATGCTGTCTTTGTCAGTGACTTCTTGACTATGACATCTGTGCATAGAAAACAGAAAAAATGGACAAACTGGATTTTATTATATTATTTCAATTGTGAATCAAAACACACTATGAGTAGAGTAAAAAGAAAACCCACAAGAAGAGAGAAAATATTCACAAATCATAAAGTTAATGAGGTTTTTAATATCTAGAGTATATGGAGGACTCCTAAAACTCAACAGTAAGAAAACAACTTGGTTCAAAAAATGCACAAAGAACTTGCAGATATATTAATCATATATGAATGATTAATAAGCTCATGAAACAATGATCACCATTGCTCTTCCTTAGGGAAATGCAAATCAAATCACAGTGTGATATCAACTCATAACCATTATGATGGCTAATATTAAAACAAAACAGACATAGAAAATAACAACTGTTGGTGAAGATGTGAAGAAATTTTGAACCTTGTGAATTGTTGTGAAATGTACTTGGTATAGCTGTTGCCAACACCATAAGGTAATTCCTCAAAAAATTAGAAATAGAATTACCACATGATGCAACAATTCAAATTCGGGGTATATGATCAAAAAAATTCAAATCATACCTTAAAAAGATATGTGCACACTCAGGTCCATAGCAGCATTAATCATAGTAGCAAAAATATGGAAGCAGCTCAAGTATCCACTGACAGATGAATAGGCAAACGAAATGTGTTATTTATATATAATAGGTTATTAGCCTAGAAAAGGAAGGAAATTCTGATACGGACAAACCTTGAGGATATAAGTGAAATAAACCAATAAAAAAAAAACACCTTAATTATTATCCTTAATACTTGCATTACCTTTCCTATAGCTCTCCCCTTCAAGGCTGAAAGTTAAAGCATCCAGGGTTTATATCACTCATTTGTCACTGAATATCTCTCTAGTTCTCTCTATTTGAGATACCTAAAATAGTTGAATTCATATACAGAAAGTAGAGAAGTAGTTTCAAGGACTAGGGGTAGGGAACAATGGGGAATTATTGTTTAATGGATATAAAGTTTCAGTTTTGCAAGAAGAAAAGCATTTCAGTATAGATGGTGGTGATGTTTGCACAACAGTATGGATGCACTTAAAACACTTAAAAATGGTTAACATTGTAAATATTATGTTATGTGTATTTTATCACAGTAAAAAGAAATGAAAAGAGACATTTTTAGTTTAGCACATTTTTTGTTGTTATTTGCCTATTTACTATTTCATTGAATTCTGCCCTTATTATTTCATTCTTTAGACACAGTTTCATTTCTATTTTCTAGCTTTTAAGGTAGAAACTTAGATCATTCATTTTAGGCATTTTTTCTTTGAAAATAAACATTTAGTATTGTAAACTTCTCTTAATCACTGCTTTAATTTCTTTCCATAGATTTTGGTATTTTTAAATTATATTTTCCAATTTCTTTAGTGTTTTTAACTCCTTTGTTATTTTAGAGTGCTTTATTTAAAAATTTTCTACTCGTAACAGATCTGTAGTGCAAAGCCACTGAAGTAGAGTACATATTCTTCATAATTTCAACTCTTTTATATTCTCTTCTTTATAATCCTTGGCAGATGGTCTACCTTGCTGAAAACCCATATGCACTTAGTTTCAACTCCTGAATAACATCAAGAAAAATACTTCAATATAAATAATATGCAATTTTCTTTTTGATTATTCAGTAATAATATTTCCTATATTAATTTAATACTGCCAGTGGCAGGATTAGAGAGAGGGAGAGACAGGGCTCAAAATTACCAGTTTAACTATCTAAAGGACAGTTTAATTGTCAATATATCCATGTGGCCACTTGCACTATAATGCTATAATTTCCCCTAGTATCTCAGCAACAAGAATTATTATAGTTTAATTTTTTGGCCACATAACAGATATAAACTTTTATTGACAGATTCTTGATTTATATGTCCTTGATTGCTAGTTAAGTTTGGGATCTTTTAATGTGTTTATCTGTTTTAGCCTTTCTTTGAATTAGCTACTGATGTACATTGGATATTTTTACTATTTTATTATTAATCTTCCTTTACTGATTTATTTTTATTACATGTACTGACACTTTGTGTGTGTTAGTCATGTCTGACTCTTTGCAACCAGAGTGTACTTGTCAGGATCTTCTGTTCATGGGATTCTCCAGGCAAGAATACTGGAGTGGATTGCCATTCTCTTCTCCAGGGGACCTTCCAAACCATGGATCAAACCCAGGTCTCCCACATTGCAGGCAGACTCGTTACCATCTGACACACCAGGGAAGACCTTTAGCTCTTATAAACTTGCAACCATTATTTCCCCCCATTTATGTAATATCATTTGCTGTGAATGATCCACAAATCTCTACTCTGTCTGATAGTCTTGGAGGTATGTTTTTCTGTTGAGTGGGTTAATTATTTTACACTTGTTATGTTTTGTATCTTTTTTACAAAGGACTTCTGAGTTTAACATGCCTGTAAAATAATTTATTTTAATATTTATTTTTATTTTATTAGTTAATTCATTAACCTATGCAAAATTAGCTTTTTATATAATAGGCATAATTCAATGTTCTTTTCTTAGGTAGCTTTGACAATATTATATGTATTTTTTATTCTCAATATAATGAACTTCCTTCTTCTTGTATGGAGTCAAAATTATTACTGAGGATATTTAATATGCTATCTATAATGAGCTGAGAAAATTTTAAAATTTTTAATAATGAAGCCAAAATGAATTTGAGTGTGGATATGGTGTAAGACTCCTGAGCTTTAAGTGATTAAGTAATGTAATAAAACAATTCTACAATGCTATCATTATCCCCAGGTACATATAAGAAAATCCAGGAGAGAGATTTAGATCTAGGTAGACCAATTCTAGAAACCAGTATCTAAGTACTGAATAAACACAATCATTTATGCAATTAATGCAATCTGTACTTGATATTGATGTCAGACTCTGATTGCAAAACTCTAAGGAAAAAAAAAAAAACTGGGGGGGTGCGGATACTGCTTTCTAAGTTTGAAGTCATAAAATCAAACTAGAAAGAGTATATTTGTTTCAAATCAGCTTATACTGAACACACACTGAAGATATTGAAGGTTTCATAAATAAGATGGGTTATTAATAACTCAAGGACAAATATGACATTGGGTTGATGGGTAACTTACAGTTTTATTTTTTGGGGGGGGATAATCAATGCTATAGAAAAGGTACATTTGTACAAAAAATATACAAGCATGAGACTGACTAGGGCACAGTAGCATTAAAGCAACTAAATGAGGAGGCCATTCGACTGAGATGACAATGTCTGGAAGACTACATAGCAAATGAAAACCTAAGCCCCAGTCACTTGTAAATGCACTGTTATCCATATAAAAAAGATATTTAAAAACAGCAAATCACAAATGGTCAACTAGTTTTCATATATAGTGTATTTACATGAGCCATAGCCAGTCAAATAATTTCCTTTCTTTGCTTCTGCATCTGTTCTATAAAACCCTTTCTCCTAGCTCCTGCAGGTGGAGTACTTTCAGATTTGAATATATGTCACTCCAAAAAAAAAAAAAAAAAAAACTTGAGAAGTTTCTATTTGCCTCAGTTTATCTGTTAACAATTTAGAAGACCAAAGTTGATTTTTTATTTTGTCTGGGATAATATAAGGTTACTGATACACATTGTAATTTTTGTGTTATTTCACTCAGTTGTACATATAATTATATGTTTAAAGAGAAAATGTTGAGCTAAGAGTTTTAAAATACTTAATTTTAGCTGTTTCTCTGATGAAGAAATTCCATATTTTAGTTTCGTTGCTATTGTTATTAGTACCATGTATAGTGTTGTACGCGGAGAAGGCAATGGCACCCCACTTCCTTTCCTGGAAAATCCCATGGGCGGAGGAGCCTGGTAGGCTTCAGTCCATGGGGTCACTAAGAGTCGGACACGACTGAAGTGACTTAGCAGCAACAACTGATAATTTAACATATTTTAATATATTGTTTTTCAAATTTGAAGGGAACATAGAGGAATAAATTAGAATCTAGAAGATTATGACAATACACAAAGGAAAAATATAGTACATATGAATTGATTCATATGAATTATGTTAAACTAATGTTAAACTAGCTTATTAATTCTAGGTCTGAGATTACTTAATAATATGTGGCTAAAATAACTACTTTAAATCCACCAATCAAAAAACAGATGCCCTTAGACTGAATTAGAGCTACAGGGTGTCAGGGGCAGACAAGATGGCAGAGTAGAAGGATTTGAGATTACTTCATCTCAGGAAAACACCAAAATCACAACTAACTGCTGAATTATCATCTACAGACATGCCTGGAATCTGTGTAAAAAAAGATATTTCACATCCAAAGACAAAAAGCCACATCATGAAGGTAGGAGGGGCACTTTTGTGAGATAATAAAATCCCCAACCTGCCAGGTGGGTGACTACAGACAGGAAATTAATTCTATTGGAGAGATTCTCCCACAGAAGTGACAGTTCAGAGCCCTGTCTCAGGTTCCTCAGCCTGAGGGTCTGATATTGCGAGGAGGAGCCCGCAGAGCCCTTGGCTTTGAAGGCCAGGAGAGTTTGAGCGCGGGAGCTCCACAGGACTGGGAGAAACGGAGAATCTGCTCTTGGAGGACACACACAAGTTTTCACGTGCACTGGGACCCAGCTCAAAGCACTGACTCCAGAGTAGCCTGGGCTAAACTGCTGGTGGGTCACGGAGGATCTCTTGGGAAGGCAGGGGTCACATGTAGCTCATGGTGGGGGCAAGGATACTGGTAGCAGACGCTCCAGGGAGTATTCACTGGGGTGAGCTCTCGTGAGGGTCATCGTTTTGGCACCAAGACTTGACCACTGAACAACCTGTGGGCTCCACTGCTGGGACACCTCAAGTCAAACAGCCGAGAGGGTAGCTGCCACACCATATCATCAGGAGATGGCTGTCTGAAGTCACTCAATGATTTACCAAGGTATTGTTTAAAGTTAAGCACTTCTATTTAAATAATGCAGTGATGCTGAAAATAAGATAATGCAGGACAAAATTTTTAAAAAGAAAAACACAAAATGAAAGAAAGCCTGCTGCTGTTGCTGCTGCTAAGTCGCTTCAGTCATGTCTGACTCCGTGCGACCCCACAGGCAGCAGCCCACCAGGCTCCCCCATCCCTGGGATTCTCCATCAAGAACACTGGAGTGGGTTGCCATTTCCTCCCGCAATGCTTCAAAGTGAAAAGTGAAAGTGAAGTCGCTCAGTTGTGTCCTACTCTTCGCGACCCTATGCACTACAGCCTACCAGGCTCCTCCGTCCATGGTATTTTCCAGGCAAGATTACTAGAGTGGGTTGTCATTGCCTTCTCTGAAAAGAAAGCCTAGGTAATTTTAATAAAAAATAGTAATCAAACTCTTTTAAATTAAGGAAGAGACAAATATATTTGTAAAATTTTAAAAGTTAAGGAGAAATAAGAAACATAATGATAACTAAAGTATAAATCCAAAATAAACAAGGTACAAATTGAAAAAAATATATATGCAGAAAATAGTGTAAATAATCAGTTTGACTGTTGAGAGAGAAAAGCAAAGTAACTTCTTAAAAATAATCTAAATAATACAAACATTAATACAGAACTAAGAGAGTGTGTTTCTTTGTGCAACAGAACATAAACTTTATGTAGTAAACTACAACAAAGCCTTAACAATCCTGAAAAATCAGTGAATATTAACCAGATTCTCTGAATGAAGCCTAATATGATTAAAAATCACTGATGACAATTAGAAAAAATGTTTAAAAATTCATAAAATATATCTGTGCATAACCTTTGGGTTAAAACAGAAATCAGAGTGATGTTAAATAATAAAGTACAATAATTACAATAACAGATCTTGGACACAGTAATGCAATACTTATTGCATTAAAACAAAGATGTTAAAATATGCCTAATAAGAACAATACAAGATATAAGCATTCATGCTATGCTATTAAAGAAGTTAGCCAAACACAATCAAATTAATGACTCTGCACTGCTTTTCAAAGGAATAAAGTAAAGTTAGAGATGAGAAAAGGATTAATAGAACAAAGAACTATAAAACAATATCAAAAATTAATACAGACAAAATCTCTTTCTTTGAAAATAAGTAAAATACTACTACTAATAATAGAACTTTCAGAGAACCTCCCAAGAAAAATGAAAAGACTTCCAATAAGTAAAACATGGTGTAAAGTTACAAAAGTTCAGACATAATAGGTGTGATGTACTTAAAGTGAAATATAAACAAATATACACCAATAAAATTTTTAAAACATAGTTAAAAAGTTAATTTTTACAGAATGTTAGATTTTACCAAAGAAACAGAAATCTCTAATATACAGACAATGGCTAAAGAAACTGATAATTTGATTGCTATAAAAACTCTTACCCAAAATGCCATCATGCTGCTGCTAAGTCGCTTCAGTCATGTCCGACTCTATGTGACCCCAGAGATGGCAGCCCACCAGGCTCCCCTGTCCCTGGGATTCTCCAGGCAAGAACACTGGAGTGGGTTGCCATTTCCTTCTCTAATGCGTGAAAGTGAAAAGTGAAAGTGAAGTCACTCAATCGTATCCACTACCGCATGGACTGTAGCCTACCAGGCTCCCCCGTCCATGGGATTTCCCAGGCAAGTGTACTGGAGTGGCGTGCCATTGCCTTCTCCGAAAATACCATCGTAGAAAGTTGTAACTTTGAAGAAGCAAAATATAACTCCTCTCTGATACAGATCATTCTAAAGAAGAGATGATTGAAGACTATTGAATGCATTTTACAGTGATAGTAGAAGCTTGATTTTCAAACTGGATAAAGGCAATAGAAAAGAAATAAACAGGCACATGTATCTAATTCTCTACCCACAGCAGTCTCTGCAATATACCTGATACATCTGGTGAAAGTTTAAAAAATTGGACAATGACTCCCAACACAAAATTTAGTTTTGTATTGCTTTGACAGATAAACCATTTGCTCTAAATTTTACAAATTAAAGGAAATTACTTCTGAAAATAGATACTGCTTCTATGTTTTCATGTGCCATATATTTATTGTCTTTTATATTTTCTCTATGGATATTTAGTTTATTATATTATGCAGACTTTTCATCTAAGAAATAATCATAAGGGTGAGTCATTTATTATTAATGTTAATTAAGGTGCAATTTCTTATAAGAGTATTTTTGTGGCTTTTTTTTTTTTTTGCATTGCCTTATATCACCTTTATTTTGTTTTTGTAATTTACACACACACTCCTTGGCTTAATAAAGGTTCCTTGTTTTTGTTTTTTTTTAATTGACCCTCTTTTCAAGGACAGCATTTTTAGTATACCTTGGGACAATGTCCTAACAAACAATTATATAAACAGGTTTTTTTCCTCTTAGAAAAACATCCAAACAAAATAAAGCCCTGAAAGTTTTACTCATTAATGTCTATCCATTGTCAGATAAAATACTTCAAAAATTTTCACATACATGAAAGAATTTTTTCAACAGAAATGTAAGAAGTTTGAAGTCTGAGAAAACACCCATTAAATTTTGACAAGAAGGGAAATAAATTACATTCAGTTTAATACTACCTTCTGATGATATTGCTTTATTCAATTTTCATTAATACTTGGAAAGTGCATATTCCTTAGACTGCCTTGGCACAAGCTGGATTAGTCATGTTCATACAACCCAGTTTTTCTTCCCATGTCTAGCAGAGTACAAGTCACACTCCTTAGCTCAGCAAATCATGTGTGTCTTCACTTGTAGCAGACACATCCTTTACATACTGATAATTTTCATTTTCTCATCAGATTGGTGACAGCTAAAGGAAAACCTGACTCCACCAGCAAACTCCACCTCCCTGTACTTAGAGTGAAGTTGGAAACATTATCCATGCAGTTTTAAAGGATTTTTTAAGGCAAGTATTTGCATCCTTTCTGTGTCCAGCACATTTGGACAGGTTCCCTGGCCTGCCAGTCTTCCATCAATGGAAATCCTGCAATCGACCCTTCCCATTCAAGTGATATTTTGAAGATGGAAAATGAATCATACCAGTTTCCAAATGACAGACTTTCTATACTTGATTAATTTGAATTTGTCATTTTGAAGACAAGTAACTATAAACTTGCTTTAATACCTTAAAAGGGGATGCCCCTGGATGATCTCTGCATTCCCAAATTATAGCCCATACATCCCAAACCCTAATTCCTTTTGGATTTTCTCCAAATCTAAGGACCTATATTCTGTGCTATTTATGCCCAAGCTCTGTCCTATTACAATGCCAAGCAACTTCATCGCATATGGTTTTCTAAAGTGGTCACTTTCCTCATATTTTGCAATCATTTCAGCTCTTTCTTTCTTTTTCACAGGCCTATATTCTCCATATGGGTAGAAATCACATCAACATTACTTTGTCATTATATTAGTGTGTCAGGGCCAGAGATAGAATCTGTTGCACTGTGTGTGCTTGCTAAGCCGCTTCAGCCATGTTGGACTCTTTGCTACCCTAGGGACTGTAGCCTGCTAGGCTCCTCTGTCCATAGGATTCTCCAGGCAAGAATACTGGAGTGGGTTGCCATTGCCCTCCTCCAGGGGATCTTCCCCAACCAGGGATTGAACTCACGTCTCTGTCTCATCTCCTACATTTGTAGCTGTTCAATAAAATAGTTCCATGAGTAATGAATATAGTTTCATACACTGTGGTCAGTCACAGTGATCATCTCCTTCCAAAACAGGCGGCTGAGAAGCATTTATTTAGTGCCTAAAAAATACATATATTTAGGGTCTGATCATTATTATTTTTTATATTTGTGCAAATCATAATCTGCCCTTTAATTCTTGCCAGAATTATACTGCTGTGCTTAAAAATGTGAATTTTCAACCAGATTCTAGTTTTGTAGCTTCAATAATTTACTAGCTCAGCTTTCCTCTTTCATAAAGACAGGCATTGGATTTCACTAGAGAGTAAAAACCAATTAAAATAATTCAGAAGCTCTTTCAAGTCTAGACTCACAATATTTGAAGAGAAATTTTGTCTTCAGACTCCTTTTTTAATACATCTATCAGCAAAAAAGTCTACTGTAGTAGCAGATCATCTGATTTTCCTGATTTGGAGAACAGGAGAATATATTTTGAATAAGCTAATATTTTTAAAATTTACAATATTTTAAAAATGTAATTTTTTAAATACAACAAAAATGTTTAAACATATATAAATGTGAAACAAATTATAACATGAAGAATATAATGTCACAATCTGTTGCTTTCTGCAACCAAAAATCACATTTAAATATTCAGTGAGGTAAGTTTGATAAATATATGACATTTTCTACATAACAAAATTGGTTGAATAAACTTTTCCCAATGCAGTTAATTAAGCTTTATAACTTCACACACACAGACACACACACATATATTACTTACAAAAAAAATCTATATTTAACTCTTAGTTCAATTTAGTGTGTCTTTGTGTGCATTTCTTAGCTCTCTTGGCCTCAGTTGCCTGTTTATTTATTTATTTATTTATTTTGCCTGTTTAATATGAAGATAATACCACCACTTATCTGGTACATTCAAATCATTACTTAGGTTTGTAAATATGTAACATGTATGTATTAATCTTTTAAGAAAACAAATTTCTCCTTGACTCCTGTAATAACTTCATGGCTAAAAGGCAATTTGTATGCAGATATATTTCAACTATTTAGTGCTAACACTACAAGCAAAGGTTGTAGTGGTGATCAGAGGCAGATCTGGCATCAGATTACTGAGAACTTTGTAGGTTGTTAATTTTGTTAGACTCTTTATGAAAACACCCAAATTTCTAATGAGTTGGATGAATTAAAGTAGTGTCTCTATTGCAACTCTGTGCTTTAATTAGCATTTTACAATCTTATCTGAATTTTTCTGTATTTGTCAAGTTGAAATTTGAAGAAACCATCATCAGAATTTATTAATCTACTAGTTAGAATGTTTTTTCATGACTCTTCAGTATTGGTTTCTTTGTGAATAATTGGCTCACGTTCTTTGCTCAATTTTATCTTTTAAATTAATTTAAAACATTTTAATTAATTAAATATAATAACCCTTCTCTAAACATTTTTTGTTTTGCAAATATTTTTCCAAATATCATTTCCCTTTTGAGTTTGAAGTCGCTCAGTCGTGTCCAACTCTTTGCGACCCAATGGACTGTAGCCTATCAGGCTCCCCCGTCCATGGAATTTTCCAGGCAAGAGTGCTGGAGTGGATTGCCATTTCCTTCTCCAGCGTATCTTCCTGACCCAGGAAATCGAACCCAGGTCTCCCACATTGCAGGCCGATGCTTTACCATCTGAGCCACCAGGGAATGGCTTTTGAGTTTGCAATTGCTTGTTTCCTGGACATAAATTATTTTTTGAAGTTAAAATTACCTCTTCTGGCCAAACATAGCTTCATTGTATGCTTTAAGTTGTAATATTTTAGTTTGTATTTTGTTTTGTTTTTAACTGTTTTGTTTTGAAATGTTGAAACTAGCTAGTTTATCTGAAAAACATAGCTATTTCTTCTTTTTTATGACATAATTTAGAGGTGCTATGTAAATTTATGGATCACAATAAACTGTGGAAAATTCTTCAAGAGATGGGAATACCAGACCACCTGACCTGCCTCTTGCGAAATCTGTATGCAGGTCAGGAAGCAACAGTTATAACTGGACATGGAACAACAGACTGGTTCCAAATAGGAAAAGGAGTATGTCAAGGCTGTATATTGTCACCCTGCTTATTTAACTTATATGCAGAGTACATCAAGAGAAATGCTGGACAGGCAGAAACACAAGCTGGAATCAAGATTGCCGGGAGAAATATCAATAACCTCAGATATGCAGATGACACCACCCTTATGGCAGAAAGTGAAGAGGGACTAAAAAGCCTCTTGATGAAAGTAAAATAGGAGAGTCAAAATTTGGCTTAAAGCTCAACATTCAGAAAATGAAGTCATGGCATCCAGTCCTATCACTCCATGTGATATAGATGGAGAAACAGTGGAAAGAGTGTCAGACTTTAATTTTGGGGGGCTCCAAAATCACTGCAGATGGTGATTGCAGCCATGAAATTAAAAGATGCTTACTCCTTGGAAGAAAAGTTATGACCAACCTAGACAGCATATTCAAAAGCAGAGACATTACTTTGACAACTAAGGTCCGTCTAGTCAAGGCTATGGTTTTTCCAGTAGTCATGTATAGATGTGAAAGTTGGACTGTGAAGAAGGCTGAGTGCCGAAGAATTGATGCTTTTGAACTGTGGTGTTGGAGAAGACTCCTGAGAGTCCCTTGCACTGCAAGGAGATCCAACCAGTCCATTCTGAAGGAGATCAACTCTGGGATTTCTTTGGAAGGAATGATGCTAAAGCTGAAACTCCAGTACTTTGGCCACCTCATGCGAAGGGTTGACTCATTGGAAAAGACTTTGTTGCTGGGAGGGATTGGGGGCAGGAGAAGAAGGGGACGACAGAGGATGAGATGGCTGGATGGCATCACTGACTCGATGAACGCGAGTCTGAGTGAACTCTGGGCGTTGGTGATGGACAGGGAGGCCTGGAGTGCTGCGATTCATGGGGTTGCAAAGAGTCAGATACGACTGAGCGACTGAACTGAACTGAATAAAAAATGAGGTCTTCATAACTATTCCAGCACCATTTATTAAATAATTTATTACCACTCATTTGAAATGGTATTTTATTTTATAATAGAAAATATTATAATAAATAAAATATTTTAAATAAATGTTTTATTTATAATATACAATATTTGTATATAATAGACAATAATTTGTATCTGATGCTAACCAAAGATGTAATAAATTGCATTTTTAACTACTGAAACTATAATTTTTAACAAAGTAATTTAATGTTCCATTTAAAAAATATCAGCTTATTGCAAATTTATAGCTCTATCAAAGTGACAACTGTTTTGATTTTTTTTTAATGATTAGATAAGGCATTTGTTTGCAGTAAAATGCTCAGGGGACCTAAGTTTAATTCATTTGTGTGAAAAATTGTTTTTAGGCCAAACATAGTCTAATCCTTTCACTTTTCTCAGGTAACCACAGTCACCTCTATCTAGCAGCATCTAACTGAATAATAGCTTCATTGTTATTTAACAATATTTAGATTTTTCATTTTAAAATGTCTAAGTATAATAGCATTATATATGACTTTATACACAATAAAGCAACATGACCATCACACTGAAACTACTACAGTGTGCAAACACTTTCTTATAGGTTACACAATTAAGACCTGGAAATCATGCCTTACTATTTTAATCCTACTGATATTCTCAGGTCACACCTCCTTAATCCATCTTTTATGAACTACTAGATCCCCTAAGTTCTTTCTATTAACTATGAAGACCATTTATACTCTCAAGACTTTTAAAACAGCTTTAGTATATAAATTGTAGAGTATTTTAATGATGATACATTATTAAAAATCAGAGATATTTCTTTCCCAACAAAAGTCTGTCTAGTCAAAGCTATGGTTTTTCCAGTAGTCATGTATGGATGTGACAGTTGAACTGTAAAGAAAGATGAACACCAAAGAATTGATGCTTTTGAACTGTGGTGTTAGAGAAGATTCTTGAGTGTCCCTTGAACAGCAAGGAGATCAAACCAGTCAGTCCTAAAGAAAATCAACCCTGAATATTCATTGGAAGAACTGATGCTGAAGCTGAAGCTCCAACTACCTAATGCAAAGAGTAGACTCATTGGAAAAGACCGGGATGCTGGGAAAGATTGAAGGCAGGAGGAGAAAGGGACATCAAAGAATGAGATGTTTTGATGACATCCCTGACTCAATGGACATGAGTTTGAGCAAGCTCCAGGAGTTGGTGATGGACAGGGAAGACTGACATGCTGCAGTCCATGGGGTCACAAAGAATCAGACATGACTGAGCAACTGAACTGAACTGAATGATAATACAAAATAATAATAAATCTACAAAGCAGTCAAAATTTGTATGGGTGTTGAATAAATGATGCAAGTGTTTAATGTACATTGTCCACTTAGTGATAGTTTACTGCTTAGGGTATTCTCCTTGATCAGAAAAATAATTTTTCTGTTTTTAATTTATATGTCTACTTCTGTTTTATTGACTATGCCAAAGACTTTGACTGTGTAGACCACAACAAACTCTGGAAAATTTTTAAAGAGAAGGGAATACCAGACCACCTGACCTGCCTCTTGAGAAATCTGTATGCAGGTCAGGAAACATCAGTTAGAACTGGACATGGAACAACAGACTGGTTCTAAATTGGGAAAAGAGTGTGTTGAGGCTGTATATTGTCACTCTGCTTCTTTAACTTTAATGCAGCGTACATCATGAGAAACGCTGGACTGAATGAAGCACAAGTTGGAATCAAGATCGCCAGGAGAAGTATCAATCACCTCAGACATGCAGATGACACCACCCTTATGGCAGAAAGCAAAGAACTAAAGAGCCTCTTGATGAAAGTGAAAGAGGAGAGTGAAAAAGTTGGCTTAAAGCTCAACATTCAGAAAACGAAGATCATGGCATCTGGTCCTATCATTTCATGGCAAATAGATGGGGAAACGGTGGAAACAGTGGCTGACTTTATTTTTCTTGGGCTCCAAAATCACTGCAGATGGTGACTGCAGCCATGAAATTAAAAGACACATGCTTGAATTTTGTTAAGTATTTTTGCATCTATGTTCATCAGTGATATTGGCCTGAAGTTTTCTTTTTTTGTGGCATCTTTGTCAGGTTTTGATATTCGGGTGATGGTGGCCTCAGAGAATGAGTTTGGAAGTTTATGTTCCTCTGCAATTTTCTGGAAGAGTTTGATTAGGATAAGTATTAGCTCTTCTCAAAATTTTTGGTAGAATTCAGCTGTGAAGCCGTCTGGACCTGGGCTTTTGTTTGCTGGAAGATTTCTGATTACAGTTTCAATTTCTGTGCTTGTGATGGGTCTGTTAAGATTTTTTATTTCTTCCTGGTTCAGTTTTGGGAAGTTGTACTTTTCTAAGAATTTGTCCATTTCTTCCATGTTGTCCATTTTTTGGCACATAATTGCTGATAGTAGTCTCTTATAATCTCTTGCATTTCTGTGTTTTCTGTTGTGATCTCTCCATTTTCATTTCTAATTTTATTGATTTGATTTTTCTCCCTTTGTTTCTTGATGAGTCTGGCTAATGGTTTGTCAATTTTATTTATCCTTTCAAAGAATCAGCTTTTGGCTTTGTTGATTTTTGCTATGGTCTCTTTTGTTTCTTTTACATTTATTTCTGCCCTAATTTTTAAGATTTCTTTCCTTCTACTAACCCTGGGGTTCTTCATTTCTCTCTTTTCTAGTTACTTTAGGTGTAGAGTTAGGTTGTTTACTTGACTTTTTTCTTGTTTCTTGAGGTATGCCTGTATTGCTATGAACTTTCCCCTTAGCACTGCTTTTACAGTGTCCCACAGGTTTTAGGTTGTTGTGTTTTCATTTTCATTCATTTCTATGCATATTTTGATTTCTTTTTTGATTTCTTCTGTGATTTGTTGGTTATTCAGCAGCATGTTGTTCAGCCTCCATATGTTAGAATTTTTATTAGTTTTTCTCCTGTAATTGAGATCTAATCTTAATGCATTATGGTCAGAAAAGATGCTTGGTATGATTTAAATTTTTTTGAATTGACCAAGGCTACATTTATGGCCCAGGATGTGATCTATCCTGGAGAAGGTTCTGTGTGCAGTTGAGAAAAAGGTGAAATTCGTTGTTTGGGGGTAAAATGTCCTATAGATATCAATTAGATCTAACTGATCCATTGTATCATTTAAAGTTTGTGTTTCCTTGTTACTTTTCTGTTTAGTTGATCTGTCCATAGGTGTGAGTGGGGTATTAAAGTCTCCCACTATTATTGTGTTATTGTTAATTTCCCCTTTCATACTTGTTAGCAGTTGTCTTACATATTGTGGTGCTCCTATGTTGGGTGCATATATATTTATAATTGTTATATCTTCTTGGATTGATCCTTTGATCATTATGTAGTGTCCTTCTTTGTCTCTTTTTACTGCCTTTGTTTTAAAGTCTATTTTATCAGATATGAGTATTGCTATTCCTGCTTTCTTTTGGTCTCTATTTGCATGAAATATCTTTTTCTAGTCCTTCACTTTCAGTCTGTATATGTCCCCTGTTTTGAGGTGGGTCTCTTGTAGACAACATATATGGAGAAGACTCTTGAGAGTCCCTTAGACAGCAAGGAGATTCAACCAGTCCATCCTAAAGGAGATCAGTCCTGGGTGTTCATTGGAAGGACTGATGCTGAAGCTGAAACCAGAATACCTTGGCCACCTGATATGAAGAACTGATTCATTTGAAAAAACCCTGATGCTGGGAAAGATTGAAGGCAGTAGGAGAAGGGGATGACAGAAGATGAGATGGTTGGATGGCATCACCTGCTCAATGGACATGAGTTTGAGTAAACTCTGGGAGTTGATAATGGACAGGGAGGCCTGGTGTGTTGCAGTCCATGGGGTCACAAAGGGTCAGACAACTGAGCTGAATTTATACTAATATCCTTTAGAAATTCTAAATGTGATACTGGAGAATACTTGAGAATCCCTTGGACAGCAGGAGATCAAAACAGTCTTTCCTAAAGGACATCAACTATGAAAGAATTTTTTTAAATTGGGTTCACTTTATTTAAATTGGAGGCTTATTACTTTACAATATTGTAGTGGTTTTTACCATACTTGACATGAATCCACTACAGGTGTGCATATGTTCGCCATCCTGAAGCCCCCTCCCACCTCCCTCCCCATCCCATCCCTCTGGGGCATCCCCGTGCACCAGCCCCGAGCACCCTGTCTCATGCATTGAACCTGGACTGGTGATCTGTTTCACATATGATAATATACATGTTTCAATGCTATTCTCTCAGATCATCCCGCCCTCGCCTTCTCCTACAGAGTCCAAAAGGTTGATCTGTACATCTGTGTCTCTTTTGTTGTCTCGCATACAGAGTTATCATTACCCTGTTTCTAAATTCCATATATATGCGTTAGCATACTGTATTGGTGTTTTTCTTTCTGACTTACTTCACTCTGTATAGTAGGCTCCAGTTTCATCCACCTCATTAGAACTGATTCAAATGCATTCTTTTTAATGGCTGGGTAATATTCCACTGTGTATATGTCCTACTGCTTTCTTATCCATTCATCTGCTGATGGACATCTGGGTTGCTTCCATGTCCTGGTTACTGTAAACAGTGCTGTGATGAACATTGGGGTACACATGCCTCTATTTTTTGGAAGACTGATGCTAAAGCTGAAGCTCCAATACGTTGGCCATCTGATATGAAGAACCAATTCACTCTAAAAGACTCGGGTGCTGGGAAAGATTGAGGATAGGAAAAGTGGATGACACAAGATAAGATGGTTGTATGGTATCACTGACTCAAAGGGCATATGTTTGAGCCAACTGTGAGAGATAGTGAAGGACAGAAATCCTGGTGTGTTGCAGTCCATGGGGTCGCAAAGAGTCAGACATGACCAAATGACTGAACGTCTCCCTATATATTGAAGAAAGTTTGAGCCAAGGTTATTTCTATCCTTGCTGTTCTGGTTTTAGGAAAGAATGATTTGAATATAAAATCTGGAATACCATAAACATGATTCAATAATTAGATCCAAAATTTTGCTATATACTTTCTTCTTTAGTCTAAAAAATTTATGTATCTTACTTAAAAACATGAACCTTATTCAAATGATTAAATTGGTTTCTCTATCAATAGATTTTTCTAGTTATCATGTACTGATAATTTAGCAAAGATAGCCTCTTCCTTAAATGTCATTGATTCCACTGTTCCTTATTCTTATGAAAGAAAGAGAACATGGCATTATAAACTTTTGATGTACCTGATCCTTTAATTACAAATAAATTAAGCTTGCCTAATCTTAGCTGTGTTTACAACTGTATTTACAACTTTTAACTCGAGTATCTTAAGGTGCTTGAATAAAAGAAGTACATACAACATTTCCTTATACTGATATGTTTCTTCTTATGTTTTTATCAGTTCCTATGGCTTCAACATGAAATTGAATATCCAAGTTTAAAATTATTTTAAAAATTCTCAAGAAACGTATAGATATGTTATTTCAATATTCTGTATATCTATGGATGCATTTGTTGTTGTTTAGTCACTATGTAATGTCTGACTATTTGTGACCCCCTAGACGGTAGCCACTAGGCTCCTTTGCCCATGGGATTTCCCCGGCAAGCACCCCGGAGTGAGTTGCCATTTCCTTTTCAGGGGATATTTCTGACCCTGGAATCAAATCCACGTGTCCTGCATTGGCAGGATTCTTTACTACTAAGCCACCAGAGAAGCCCATACGTACGTTCCTCCATCCATGGGATTTTCCAGGCAAGAGAATTGGAGTGGGTTGCCATTTCCTTCTCCAGAGGATCTTCCCAACCCAGGGATCGAACCCAGGTCTCCTGCATTGTAGGCAGACGCTTTACCCTCTGAGCCACCAGGGAAGTCCTATATGTATGCACAACCACATATAAATCCTTATGGCATATAGGCCTAATTCATTTTTTAAATACACAATTAAAATTTATGTGTAATTGTCATTTTTTTCAATAATTCTTAGTACACAGAAGCATATTCTAGTCATAGCTACTAAATAAAAAACAAGAACATGAAAAAAAGATACATATATAGATATGTTAAATTAAATGAACCAATGTCCTCATAAAAGTCTATTTAGATACTCCACATTGAAATTATTTTTCCTCCAGCTTCTTTTTTATTATAACAACTCAATTATTATATGCCATTAATTCCTTGTTATTATTATTACCCCAGTTTTCTGAATAAATCAAGACCTTATTTTCACACTTCTCCTCTGCTTAAACTCTTTTTTCTGTTATCATATTTCTGTAGACATTAGACTGAATGATCTCACTTGTTCACCAAGCTGCAGCTTAATAGTACCTTTCTTGTAGGGAAAAATTTACTTATTTTTCTAGAAGGAAGAACACTAACTGTGTCATAACAACCTAAGAAAAGCCTCCCAGGGGATGCACTTATTTACAGGGGTGCAGGCTGTCATCTCCTGGTTGGATGACATTTGAGCTGCTATTGAAAGAGAGACATTTTCTCGTGCCTCTGCCTTGGAGCACAGTGAATTCCAGTGGAAGACAACAATACTCCAAGAAGGTTTCAGTTGTATACCAAGACAGTGAATTCTATGACTGGGTTGGTAAATCATAACATGAAGGCAGGCAGGAACTTTCACTGATTGTAGAGTTAGGACAGAGGGCAGCATTTTAAGGTTATGAACTTGCCTTTTGGTTGAAGAAATAGATTTCTAGATTATTATTAATTTGTATCTTATGAATTTTAGAAAATACAGTCTGCTTTTTCCAGAATAAAAACTCATATTATTTTATTAGGACACTAAAGCCTCTTAATGAAAATGAAAAAGGAGAATTAAAAATTGGCTTAAAGCTCAACATTCAGAAAACTAAGATCATGGCATCTGGTCCCATCACTTCATGGGAAATAGGTGGGGAAACAATGGAAAGAGTGTCAGACTTTATTTTGGGGGGGCACCAAAATCACTGCAGATGGTGATTGCAGTCATCAAATTAAAAGACGCTTACTCCTTGGAAGGACAGTTATGAACAACCTAGATAGCGTATTCAAAAGCAGAGATATTACTTTGCCAACAAAGGTCCGTCTAGTCAAGGCTATAGTTTTTCCGGTGGTCACGTATGGATGTGAGTTGGACTGTGAAGAAAGCTGAGCGCCAAGGAATTGATGCTTTTGAACTGTGGTGTTGGAGAAGACTCTTGAGAGTCCCTTGGACTGCAAGGAGATCCAATCAGTCCAACCGAAAGGAGATCAGTCCTGGGTGTTCATTGGAAAGACTGATGCTGAACTGAAACTCCAATACTTTGGCCATCTCATGTGAAGAGGTGACCCATAGGAAAAGACTCTGATGCTGGGAAGGATTAGGGGCAGGAGGAGAAGGGGACAACAGAGGATGAGATGGCTCGATGGCATCACCGACTCAATGGACATGAGATTGAGTGAACTCCGAGAGTTGGTGATGAACAGGGAGGCCTGGCATGCTGTGATTCATGGGGTCACAAAGAGTAATGCACGACTTAGCAACTGAACTGAACTGAACTGAAGAGGTTCTAGTAGGTACTTTTTTTTTTAGGTTTTCTCATTAATTGATATGTTGGATGTTCACTTGAAAATAAAAGATGTGTAAGATTAAAAAAAAGAAAGAATTCCATAGGAATGCTTCTAATTGACATTTTCCTATATTCTTTCTTGTGCTGTTTAAATTCATTTAATGATCATGGTTACAGAATGAGTGGGGCAACTTTCTTCATGTTATGTTTCTCACTTATCTCTCTTTTTTTAATTTTTATTTTTACTTTATTTTACTTTACAATACTGTATTGGTTTTGCCATACATTGACATGAATCCACCACGGGTGTACATGAGTCCCAAACATGAACCCCCCCTCCCACCTCCCTCCCCATAACATCTCTCTGGGTCATCCCCGTGTACCAGCCCCAAGCATGCTGTATCCTGCATTAGACATAGACTGGCAATTTGTTTCTTACATGACAGTATACATGTTTCAATGCCATTCTCCCAAATCATCCCACCCTCTCCCTCTCCCTCTGAGTCCAAAAGTCCACTCTACACATCTGTGTCTCCTTTGCTGTCTTGCATACAGGGTCATCATTGCCATCTTTCTAAATTCCATATATATGTGTTAGTATACTGTACTGGTGTTTTTCTTTCTGGCTTACTTGACTCTGTATAATTGGCTCCAGTTTCACCCATCTCACCAGAACTGATTCAAATGTGTTCTTTTTAATGGCTGAGTAATACTCCATTGTGTATATGTGCCACAGCTTTCTTATCCATTCATTGCTGATGGACATCTAGGTTGCTTCCATGTCCTGGCTATTATAAACAGTGCTGCAATAAACATTGGGGTATATGTATCTCTTTCAATTCTGGTTTCCTCGGTGTGTATGCCCAGCAGTGGGATTGCTCGGTCATAAGGCAGTTCTATTTGCAGTTTTTTAAGGAATCTCCACACTGTTCTCCATGGTGGCTGTACTAGTTTGCATTCCCACCAACAGTGTAAGATGGCGGAGGAATAGGACAGGAAGACCACTTTCTCCCTCACAAATTCCTCAAAAGAACATTTCAATGCTGAGCAAACTCCACAAAACAACTTCTGAATGCTGGCAGAGGACATCAGGCACCCAGAAAAGCAGATCATTGTCTTCAAAAACAGGTAGGAAAAAATATAAAAGACGAAAAAAGACAAAGGAGATGGGGAGGGAGCTTCATCCCGGGAAGGGAAGCCTGTCCCGGGAAAAGAATTTTAAGAAAAGAGGTTTCCAAACACCAGGAAACACTCTCCCTGCCGGGTCTGTGGCAAGCCTTGGAAGCACAGAGGGCAACATAATAGGAAGGAAAAATAAATACATAATTAAAACCAACAGATTACAAGTCCAACAGTAACTCCCCCAGCGGAAAAGCAGCGCAGATGCCTGCATCCGCCACTAGCAAGTGGGGGCAGGGCAGGGAGGCGCAGGAGGCGCAGGCTGCAGTGCTTTGTAAGAATCAGGCAGGAACACCCCATGTAACCAGAACGAACTAACTTGGGCTAGCAAACCAGACTGTGGGATAGCTACCACACGGAAAGCTCGAACATAAGACACTGCCAGGATCTCACTTATCTCTCTTAAAATATTTTCTAATTCTTGGAATTTTACTCACCATCTGGATCTAGAACATTTTTGTGCAGGAAGTTATCACATTGACCAAAAAGTTAATTCAGGCTTTTCCATACATCTTAGAGAAAAACCCAAATGAACTTTTTGGCCAACCCAAATTTTCAAATTAAATATTTCTTTATTATTCATATGTTGAGGAATTCGGGAACCTTAGGTAGTAGCATATCCTTGGAGGAATAAATAATGGTGATATTCTAACTTGTGACCACACGTGTTGTTTAAATTTTCAGGTAGTTTTTCCAGCGGGTAGAATCTCCACTGAAACTGCAGTTAACTGTTACATACCCCAAATTACTCAGCCTGAATCCATAAAAGTTATATTAATTAAAGTTCTCATGTGTTGCTCCTTTCCAAGAGCCTTTAACTTGTGACTGATTCACAAAATGTGTTTTTTGTCCTTCAGTCGCTAGTTTTGTGTGACTCTTTGCAATTCCATGGTCTGCAGCATGGCAGGCTCCTCTGTCCTCCACTATCCCCCAGAGTTTGCTCAAATTCATGTCCACTGAGTTAATGATACTATCTAACCATTTCATCCTCTGCTGCCCCTTTCTCTTTTGCCTTCAATCTTTCCCATCATCAAGGTCTTTTTGAATGAGTTGGCTCTTTGAATCACATGGCCAACATATTGCAGCTTCAGCATCAATCCTTCCAAAGAATATTCAGGGTTGATTTCTCTTAGGATGAACTGTTGATCTCCTTGCTGTCCAAGGAACTCTCAAGAATCTTTTCCAGTACCACAGTTCAAAAGCATCTTTGGTGCTCAGCCTTCTTTATGGTACAACTCTCACATCCATATGTGACTACTGGAAAAACCATAGCTTTGACTAGAAGGACCTTTGTTTGCAAAGTGATGTCTCTGCTTTTTAATACACTGTCTAGGTTTGTCACAGCTTTTCTTCCAAGGAGCAAGTGTCTTTTAATTTCATGGCTGCAGTCACCATGTGCAGTGATTTTGGAGCCCAAGAAAATAAAATCTGTCACTGGTCCCACATTTTTCCTTCTATTTGCCATGAAATGATGGGACAAGAAGCCATGATCTTAGTTCTCTTAATACTGAGTTTAAAGCCAGATTTTTCACTCTCTTTCACCATCCTCAAGAAGCTATAATAGGTTAGAAGATGGACAGGCTGGCAAATTCATTCTTCCTGCTGTGGTGTCCCAGCTCCTCTTCCCTGCTCCTATTTGACATCGCCTTTGTTTTCCTCATCTATTGCTTTGGTCTCTGTGTTTTTCCTGGAAATTTTGCATTTTTCTTTAGCTCAGAGTTCTTCTTTAGAGATGTGATCTACCACTCCATCTCTCTGTTGGTTTATCCCAACTTATATTTTGTGCATGAGTGTGTGTGTGTGTGTGTGTGTACACTCTTCCTTCTACTCATATCTGTCCACACAACTGGGGTTTGGATTTATCAGCACCCAGTTATTGATAAGTTTTGTTTAAGGGATTAATATTTTACTGAAGCTAATTGCTAACATGAAAAAGTAAGAGATGTGATGGGTCTCCAGATTATTTTTAATATATGATTTAAAAGAAATCTCTGTAGTTCACTTATATCATTTTGAGATTTTTAGTTGGAAAACAGTCTGGAAATCTGACAAGAATAAACTTTCACATAATTTTTTTCACTCTCTAACTGGCAAGATCAGAAATGCCATGAAAAGTAGACTGTCGTACAGTATATTTTCTACTTCAGCTGGTTTCTGCACTTGTGCAGACACACAGTCATATGCCTGCATACATAAAATCACATTCTCAAAGCCTAAAGAAGAAAAGAGGGGGGAGAGAGCTGTGTTCAATTATCTCCCAGGCTTTGTCCAAAGATTAATTGAACTAAGATATAATAACACCTGGTAATAATTTTTTTCCACTTATAAGGGGGCTGACAAAGTGAACAGAATGTATTTTTCTCACTGTTTCTGTTCTTTATTGTAAAAATAACCAACTCAAATTTTAGATAAGATGCAAATTCCATTTTTAAATATGGGAAAGCCTATTAAGAAATTCAGTTCGCATGCTAATTTAGCTTTTATAGTATTAAGATATGTACATAGAGAGACAGTGTAATACCAACATATTATTTCAGTGCCCACTTCATTCCATTTCATTTTACTCTAGGCACAATTAAGTCTAGATAGCACAGTTCATGTGTTTTATGAGGCACTGAACTGGCAGCATATGAGAAAATCATGCCTGTTCTTGCTGCTGCTTCTGACAGGGTGGGAAGATAATAGGCCAATCTTCCTTCTTGATGACTCCTGCCTGACCAGAGAAGATGAGGGGGAAGAGGAATTGAATCATTTTAAAAGAGGCATTTGTGCAGAATGAAGAGTGAACTATCAATTGAGTCGTACTTGACAGAAAATGGCACTTTTGCCTTCTGGCATCTTTTTAAGAGTGAGAACAAAGTTATATTTAATACCTTCTTGATTTCATCCAATGAACATTGAATTTTCCCAAACGTATATTAGAATAAATGGTATCTTGGTGTCATGTTATTATCATAGGTAACTTCATAGAAGAGAGAGACTATAACCACATTTAAGCTAATTTCCTGGGATTGATCTCCCTGTTTGAAGGCAATATAAGTGACAAGACACAGAGGAATTTCCATAACACTAAATTACAAAGACATAGGACTCAAATTCCCAAATAAAATTTAAAATTCATATCAATTAAACTCTCATTTCATAAATTAGTGATGAAAACTACAAAATATTATTAATACTGTTTATGTGTCTACAGTTTTCCTTATCTATTGATATATAAATTTAAGCTCTTTCTACATCATCTGGAAAACCATAAAATAAGACAAATTATCTATATTATACTTCTGTCTTTCTAGTGCTTTGAAATTCCACTTTACTGAATTTTCCAATCTCTTGGTTTTTAGTTTTTTGTTTTGTTTTTCATTTTTAATAAACAGAATATTGTATAGTTTTTCAGTTATTTTTATTTCAGTGTCACTTAAACAGTCTATTCATGGCAGGAATTGTAAACATGTATGTCAGTAACAGTAGTAAGATACTTAATTGGTAGTAATTCTTTATGGTTATAATCATTTTGGTTTAGGATAGCTTCACATTATGTATGGTAAATTCCATAAACATAAGACTAATTTAAGCTTAGATATAACAAATGAAGTTTTTTTCAATAATAGAAACTTGGACCAAGCTATGGATATCCTGAAATGTCTGTTTTGTTTCATAAAACCTTCTTCAACTCATCTTAAGGCCTGGATTCTGAATTTCTTTTATTTTATTGTGCCTGTTGTTCTATCACAGAGACTAAAACACAGTATTTCATAATTTCTTTTTAGTCCTTTCAGTGTCTTATTTCACATTCCTTGCAAACTCTAGCAAATGGTTAATTATTACACATAATTCTCTCTTAAGGATGCTTCCTATGCATTTTAATAAGAATTTGCAACTGCTCATGGAAGATTAATTTAGCATTATTTTAATACAGAAGATTCCTTTATTTTTATTCATTATAATAGAGCTACTAGTCAATTTATAAATATATGCATGGCTCATATTTATTATGTATAAACCTAAATCCTTATCTTTCAAATTTAAAACTCATAATCTATCAGATCTTCCATATTGACAAATATAAAATTAAAGTACCAGTTTTGCATTTATGTGTTTTGCCAAAATGTGTTGAAACCATTTCTCCTTTAGTTACTGAAATAATCATTGACAAAATTATACTGTTGGGGGAGTGGGTTAAAGCTTTAAAGCACATTAAATTTAGCTCAGAAGGAAAGCTTTAGGATTTTTAAAACATTCTAGAAGAATTTCTTTACTCATTTATCAGGTGTTTTGAAATGCCGATACCTATATTCTTGAGTTTAACCATCAATACATAAATTACTTTAATTATTTGTTCTATCTTTTAATAGTGCAAATTATTCCATTTTTCTGTCTTCTATATAAATAGAAAATTATAAGGCATTATTTAATTCCAACTATTGTATTTGCAATCTGCTAAACAATTTTTCAGTGGAAGGTTAAAAAATATAAACATATATATATATATACATATATATGCATATATGATATTTATACACATACACGTGTGTGTTAGTCACTGAATCATGTCCGACTCCTTCCGAACCCATGGGCTATACATCCTGCCAGGCTCCTCTGTCCATGAAATTCTTCAGGCAAGAATATTGCAGTAGGTTACCATTCCTTCCCATAGAGGATATTATACATAGATACCAAATAAAACACTATGATTTAGGGAAGCTATCCAATGGCATTATTTTAGAGTTGAAAAATGATGGAGTAAAAGAAGAGAATTTGCCGTTCCATTGAGTGATCTTAATATGTGGTTGTCATTTATTAGCCTTTAATTACATTATGCATCATGATTGACAATGAATGGTGGAAAGTGTGTTTTGAACAATACTGTAAACTGGTGTGAAAAACATCGTAATCACTTTGGCAATAACTTGCACTTAAATGGGATTAGACTTTTAATATTGTTCTATTGAGAAATTCAGATTTGACAAGACTTACTCATTCTGTTTGATATGCTTAAAGATATAAGCAATATTAGATATCATCTCTCAGTGAAAATAATTACTAGATAATATACACATTTGATTAGTGGGAACTCAAAGAAGGTTGGTGGTCATGCATAAAATTATAGTGTGAGCCATTAAATCAATGACAACATCTTCTTTTCAGATTTAAGCACAAGACAAAGAAAAGAAAAAGTTTTGTAAAGATTGATCTCCAATTAGTGAACTTAAGGAGCAAATCAATTATTTTATTTTATAAATGTAAAAAAAAATCTAAAGCTTTACCAAGAAAGACCTTTTAAATACAGTTCAGTTCAGTTCAGTTGCTCAGTAGTGTTGGACTCATTCCGACCCCATGAACACAGCATGCCAGGCCTCCCGTCCATCACCAACTCCCGGAGTTTACTCAGACTCATGTCCATTGAGTTGGTGATGCCATCCTGCCATCTCATCCCCTGTCGTCCCCATCTCCTCCTGCCCCCAAATCCCTCCCAGCATCAGAGTCTTTTCCAATGAGTCAACTCTTCACGTGAGGTGTCCAAGGTATTGGAGACTCAGCTTTAGCATCAGTCCTTCCAATGAACACCCAAGACTGATCTCCTTTAGGATGGACTGGTTGGATCTCCTTGCAGACCAAGAGATTCTCAAGAGTCTTCTCCAACACCACAGTTCAAAAGCATCAATTCTTTGGTGTCAGCTATCTTCACAGTCCAACTCTCACATCCATACACGACCACTGGGAAAACCATAGCCTTGACTAGATGGACATTTGTTGGCAAAGTAATATCTCTGCTTTTGAATATGCTATCTAGGTTGGTCATAACTTTTCTTCCAAGGAGTAAGCATCTTTTAATTTAATGACTGCAATCACCAACTGCAGTGATTTAGAAGCCCAAAAAAATAAAGTCTGACACTGTTTCCACTGCTTCCCTATCTCTTTCCCATGAAGTGATGGGACCAGATGCCATGATCTTAGTTTTTTGAATGTAAAGCTTTAAGCCAACTTTTTCACTCTCCTCTTTCACTTTCATTAAGAGGCTTTTTAGTTCCTCTTCACCTTCTGCCATAAGGGTGGTGTCATATGCATATCTAAGGTTATTGATATTTCTCCCGGCAATCTTGATTCCAGCTTGTGCTTCCTCCAGCCCAGAATTTCTCATGATGTACTCTGCATATAAGTTAAATAAGCAGGGTGACAATATACAGCCTTGACTTATTCCTTTTTCTATTTGGAACCAATCCATGTCCAGTTCTAACTGTTGCTTCCTGACCTGCAAAGAGGTTTCTCAAGAGGCAGGTCAGGTGATCTGGTATTCCCATCTCTTTCAGAATTTTCCAGTTTATTGTGATCCACACAGTCAAAGGCTTTGGCATAGTCAATAAAGCAGAAATAGATGTTTTTTCTGAAACTCTCTTGCTTTTTCCGTGATCCAGCGGATATTGGCAATTTGATCTCTGGTTCCTCTGCCTCTTCTAAAACCAGCTTGAACATCTGGAAGTTCACAGTTCACATATTGCTGAAGTCCAGCTTGGAGAATTTTGAGCATTACTTTACTAGCGTGTGCTGCTAAGCTGCTTCAGTCGTGTCCGACTCTGTGCAACTCCATAGACGGCAGCCCATCAGGCTCTGCTGTCCACAGGATTCTCTAGGCAAGAATACTGGAGTGGGGTGCCATTTCCTTCTCCACCAGCGTGTGAGATGAGTGCAATTGAGCAGTAGTTTGAGCATTCTTTGGCGTTGCCTTTCTTTGGGATTGAAATGAAAACTCACCTTTTCCTGTCCTGTGGCCACTGCTGAGTTTTCCAGATTTCCTTACATATTGAGTGCAACACTTTCACAGCATCATCTTTCAGGATTTGAAATAGCTCCACTGGAATTCCATCACCTCCACTAGCTTTGTTCGTAGTGATGCTTTCTAAGGCCCACTTGACTTCACATTCCCGGATGTCTGGCTCTAGGTGAGTGATCACATCTGGGTCATGAAGCTCTTTTTTGTACAGTTCTGTGCTTTCTTGCCACCTCTTCTTAATATCTTCTGCTTCTGTTATGTCCATACCATGTCTGTCCTTTATTGAACCCATCTTTGCATGAAATGTTCCCTTGGTATCTTTAATTTTCATGAAGAGATCTCTAGTCTCTCCCATTCTATTGTTTTCCTCTGTTTCTTTGCATTGATCACTGAGGAAGGCTTTCTTATCTCCCCTTGCTATTCTTTGGAACTCTGAATTCAAATGGGAATATCTTTGCTTTTCTCCTCTGCTTTTTGCTTCTCTTCCTTCCACATTATTTGTAAGGCCTCCTCAGAGAGCCATTTTGCTTTTTCGCATTTCTTTTCCATGGGGATGGTCTTGATCCCTGTCCCCTGTACAATGTCACAAAACTCCATCCACAGTTCATCAGGTACTCTATCTATCAGATCTAGGCCCTTAAATCTATTTCTCACTTCCACTGTATAATCATAAGGGATTTGATTTAGGTCATACCTGAATGGTCTAGTAGTTTTCCCTACTTTCTTCAATTTAAGTCTGAATTTAGCAACAAGGTGGTCATGATCTGAGCCACAGTCAGATCCCGGTCTTGTTTTTGCTGACAGTATAGAGTTTCTCTATCTTTGGCTGCAAAGAATATAATCAATCTGATTTTTTTATTGACCGTCTGGTGATGTCCATGTGTAGAGTCTTCTCTTGTGTTGTTGGAAAGAGTGTTTGCTATGACCAGTGCATTTTCTTGGCAAAACTGTATTAGTCTTTGCCCTGCTTCATTCCACATTCCAAGGCCAAATTTGCCTGTTACTCCAGGTGCTTCTTGACTTCCTACTTTTGCATTCCAGTCCCCTAGAATGAAAAGGATATTTTTTTTTTCTTTGTTAGTTCTAAAAAGTCTTGTAGGTCTTCATAGAACTGTTCAGCTTCAGCTTCTTCAGCATTACTGTATGGGGCATAGGCTTGGATTACCATGATATTGAATGGTTTTCCTTGGAAACGAACAGAGATCATTCTGTCGTTTTTGAGATTGCATCCAGGTACTGCATTTCGGACTCTCTTGTTGACTGTGATGGCTACTCCATTTCTTCTAAGGGATTCCTGCCCCACAGTGTAGATATCATGGTCATAGGAGTTAAATTCACCCATTCCAGTCCATTTTAGTTCGCTGATTCCTAGAATATCGACGTTCATTCTTGCCATCTCCTGTTTGACGACTTCCAACTTGCCTTGATTCATGGACCTAACATTTTAGGTTCCTATGCAATATTGCTCTTTACAGCATGACACCTTGCTTCTATCACCAGTCACATCCACAATTGGGTATTGGTTTTGCTTTTGCTCATTCTTTCTGGAGTTAATTCTCCACTGACCTCCAGCAGCATATTGGAGTTCATATACAGTACATGTCCACAACTCCTTTTCCACAGCTCTTAAATTTCAAAACCTCTAGTAGCAAGCATAATCATATGGTCCATTAATGGAAACCTTGTATGAATTAGCATGAAGTTATTTATGACCTTTATTTTGCTGTGATTGTATATATGGCTTGTTGAAAATATGTTAACATGTGAAAATATGCAAATTTAGAGTTTTCTCCAAACCTGCTGGGACAGTATTACTCATCAATTTTATAAATCTGAAAATTCTAAATTCTGCAATACATCTGCCCCTGAGAGGTTTCCTAAGCAAATATGTATATGAACACTGAGAACCACTAATTTATATACCTTCTGTCCATTTTGCAATGGTTTATTTAATAAAAAATAACTAATTGTCTCTATAACATGATATTTAACTGCATTGGACTTAGTGAATATGCATTTTTATATGTCCCAATAAGCTGGCATTGAACACAAAACTTTCTACCCCTTTTGAATAACACCAAGCTCTTGGCCAGAATGGTGCTGGTTTATACCAATGTCCTGGCCTATATTAACTGGACTCCTTTTTTTCAGACATATCATGATTTGGATTATAAGTTAAACATCTTCCTTTTCCTTCCACTTCTTGACACATTTCATTCTCTGTCTCCCCACCTTCACATCCCAGTACTTGGAAAATCTTACTCCTCTTTCAGGATATCCCATATCTAGGAAGCCACTTAGAGCTGTCTGGACAATGACTAACTGATGGGAAAGGGTTTCTACTGTTAATCCATATATTCAATATAAGCAAAGTTATTATCATTCTTTTTAAGATACAAAACTAAATAGGTATGCATATATTTTAACACAACAATGGGTTACTGTGAGAATTTCATGGATTCTTCTTCCATCTGGGTAAACAAAGGTTGGTGGTTGGACACAAGGAGAAGAAAGTGGGCAGAGAACCAGGGGCACAATATTCTGTGCCTAAAGTGGGGCTGATTTCTGGCTTTGTCATATGACTTTTCCTTATATGTTCTATAACACATTTTAGCACAGTTATATATACACAGATTTATAGAAAATTTTGAATTTTAAGTGTAAGTAAGGCAAGTTTCCCATGTGTTGAATTCAATTTTCTTTCGAAGCATGCTCCAAGACACCTGGTCACCTTATGCTTTACTCTCTATATCTAAATGTGTGAGAACAAGTTTAAGATGTATTTACATTCTGTGAAAGTATACATATTTAGCTGCATGTCAATTTCCCAAACATTTTTATTCCCTTACTGACACTGTTACACTGATGTTATACTAATTTTTTTGTAAAATATTGCATTATCAGTATTTTTGTTAAAAGCAATCATTATTGCTATTAACAATAGAGTAACTTTAATTATTTCACTTCTGTCTACTTTTTTGCTAGGACAGAATTTGACCCTATATAAAGATAACATTTCTTTAAGCAAATAAAATTGTTTTCTCCAAAACTTTACGAACTGACCACCTCTACCAAAAATAATTTAAAATCAACCTGCCTTGGGCAAATATCTGCTGTTTACTTCTGTTCTGTTTCAATCTGACCAAGTGTAACAGATGAATTGCTAACATGGACCTGGAGGAGTGTCCTTAACAGATGTGAGTGAACAGATGAGCAGTCAGAGAAAGTTTAGAAATTATGTAATCAACAACATCTTCATGACCTTTAGAAACATCACTTACCAATTAAAATCATCACTTCGTGACTTTGGAAGTTATTACAAAATAATTTCATGTACATATCAAATTACCTTAAAATAGCACTCACACAAGTGAGAAGAGTTTTAAAATTGAACTATTTCTCTGATGTCTGTTGAATAAAACTTTATTTTTATAGGAATCTACTTGGGTTTCTTACTGATATAATTATGAGTTTCTAAAATCTACCTCATTAAAAATAATGGTCTCCTTAAAATACATCATCCATTGGTAGCAGATGCAAACTTCTTTAGAGGAAATACATGCTTTTAATATATTTGAAAAAATTCTTTAACTATATATTGCTAACTTTTAATTTTATTATGCTTTTCAGACCACATAGGACACCACAAAGATTTTTTCTGATGGCTGTTTGCTGTGCATATTTTCTTGTTTATGTTCCATTCCTGCATTGGAGCTAAGTCAAGTGTACATATATAATTTGAAGAGTGAATTCAGTGCTTGTTCAGGCTGAAAGCTGTATGCATTTAGATAAGAAGGAATAAGGAATAGGGGGAAAAATAACCTTGGAAACTGTCTTCTGTTTGCTAGTGCTATGTTTTACTAAATCAAACAACCCTTATTATGAGTTTTCAATCTCTCTTTAACATGAAAACACAAAGAAGAAATATTTATAAAGTTAATATTTTTCAAATATTATCTTGCCTGAAGTTATTTATTTTTACCATAACTTTTGAAAGATGATCTACTAATAAAACTATATGAATGAAGTAAAGATTCAAGCCCAAAACATTTTGCTTTTATATTTTTAATTAAATGGCAGAATGTATAAAACATTATTTTCCTTTTTAAGCTAAAAAAGTTCATCCAATATAAGTAGTTGTGTAATTTAGTAAGTAAATTTACAGAATTGAATCAGGTGATCTTTCTGTTCACTTCCCAGTGAAATGGGCATGACATTTTGTCTTCTCTTCATTTTGCATTTTCAACACACAGAGAAAATATTGGAGAGGATAAATGCATATATATTTTAAAATAATTTGAAACATTTCAACATGCAGTTAAAAGTGAAGTGACCTTAACTCCAAAATATGGTTATGTTAAGGGTTTAATATGACCCTTCCTTTTTCTACTAGAGATTAAATAACTGTCTATAATTTTAATGGGAAGTACAGCGAAGTTGAGGCTAGATTAATCTTCAATAAATAAACAAAATAATTATTTAATATAAAATATCTCATTGTGGAACATGTCTATTTAATAGCAAACTAAACTATAATAATTGTAACTCGATCAGCACTCCTAAATACTAATGAAGAATTCTGAATATTAATTTGTCAAGCAAACTTTTTTTTTTTTAATGAAGAGGAGACCAGAATTTCATTACACTGATTTTCAACAATAATTTAATTAATAAACATAAACCTACAATAGTGATTCGAGCCTGATTTCAGAATAGTAATCATACAAATCTGCATTCCTAGTATAATCTCTTGGAGAAGGCACTGGCGACCCACTCCAGTACTCTTGCCTGGAGAATCCCATGGATGGAGGAGCCTGGTGGGCTACAGTCTATGAGGTCGCTAAAAGTCGGACACGACTGAGTGACTTCACTTCACTTTTCACTTTCATGCATTGGAGAAGGAAATGGCAACCCACTCCACTGTTCTTGCCTGAAGAATCCCAGGGACGGAGGAGCCTGGTGGGCTGCCGTCTATCGGGTCACACAGAGTCGGACACGACTGATGTGACTTAGCAGCAGCAGCAGCAGTGTAATCTCTTAATCATTCACCTATCATCTATATTTGTTAAGGCTGAAATGGTAATATCGGGATATATATACATATATATCCTCTTTGAATAGTGGATAATTTTTGACTTGATTTGTAAATCCTTTTAAAATATAAAGATAACTTTTCTCATTGGGACAGTTATAAAGCTTGCCTGGTTTTAAACAAAGTTTCTTGCAGCTCTCATTTAAGTTGTACAAAACAAAACAAAACAAAACAAAAAAAACACATTACCACCACTACCATCATGAAAACAAAATCTTTCCAATAGTTATTTTCTCTTCAAACTAAAATTTAAGTGTTATCTTTTTTATCTTAAATCTGATGGCATGTAAAAAAACTGACAACATCTAATTCACATTTAAAAAATTGTCTAATAATTGTGGATTTTTTAATATGGATAATGAAAGATACTGTTGATAAAGGATCTAAATTAGATTAATGTTAATGAACATTTTGTTGTTATTCTTGATGCAGTTTGTGGTTCTGGGTGGACAGGTTATTTTTTGATAATCATGTCCACATGAAATTCAAGGAGCATTTCAGGGCAGGGTCTTTAAAAATAATCTGAAAACCTTTGTTCACCATGTGTAACCTTATGCCTCTTACAAAAATTTAACTAAAATGCATCATTATGCAGATCCTATATATAGCTCATATTTTTCTTATTTGTGCAAATAACAAATGTTTTACTGGTTTATATGCAAAATTAAGAATAATGATGTTATGGAACTAACCAATGTTTTTAACAGACTTTAATTTAAAAAATACATCTTTCTGCAGAGAAGTATCTCCTTTAGAAGTTGACTCCTAGAAGTCAGGGGTTAGGTAGTAGCTTTATACTTTATCCCTATTAGTCCCTATCATTTTTATTACTTAAAATACCAAGTTCAAAGGGATCTAAATCACTCATATGATAATTCTATTTATTTTTACACATTTTTAAGTGGTCATAAATCCACAGCTTAAAACATCTCTGGTAGTGAAGTCAGTATTTGTTAAAACAGATTATCTTTATTTCTATGACAAAATACACACTTAGTAAGTCTTTTGAGTTAAATGAAATAATTATCAACCAATGTATTATTATCCTAATGTATGGGGAAGATGACATTTTTGTCATGTTCTTTTGAAGATTCTCTGTTTAAGATTTCTTATATCAGTTAACTACTTTCCCCCACCCCCAAAGGGAAAGACAGAGAGAAACTGACATCTTGACCTATTAATGCTATTAAATGAGTCTGAACAGAACTCAGGTGCATCACATTATCTTTTTTATGGAAGTAATGGATTTGAAAGAGAGCTACCAAAGATTTCAAGTACTTCCTTTTCTTGCCTGTCAATTGATGATAGTGACACCATGGAACAACTAAATATTGTTCAGATCATTAAAATTTTTTTTAAGTTATCATACCAGTTAGAATAAGACCATAAATGAACTAATTATAGCCTAAGGTAAACTTGCAGAATTATTACTGTTATAAATAACCAGTGAAAGACCAAGAAGGTAGTCAATAGGGAGCCCAGTGATATGAAACATTCTTTGGATGACACCAGTTCAGTTCAGCTCAGTCATGTCTGACTCTTTGTGACCCCATGAATCTCAGCACACCAGGTCTCCCTGTCCATCACCAACTCCTGGAGTTCACTCAAACTCATGTCCATCGAGTTGTTGATGCCATCCAGCCATCTCATACTCTGTCCTCCCCTCTCCTCCTGCCCCCAATCCCTCCCAGTATCAGAGTCTTTTCCAATGAGTCAACTCTTTGCATGAGGTGGCCAAAGTACTGGAGTTTCACCTTTAGCATCATTCTTTCCAAAGAACACCCAGGACTGGTCTCCTTTAGAATGTACTGGTTAGATCTCCTTGCAGTCCAAAGGACTCTCAAGAGTCTTCTCCAATACCATAGTTCAAAAGCATCAGCTCTTCAGCGCTCAGCTTTCTTCACAGTCCAACTCTCACATCCATACATGATCACTGGAAAAACCATGAGCTTGACTAGATGGACCTTTGTTGGCCAAGTAATGTCTCTGCTTTTGAATATGCTGTCTAGTTTGGTCATAACTTTTCTTCCAAGGAGTAAGCGTCTTTTAATTACATGGCTGCCATCACCATCTGCAGTGCTTTGGAGCCCCCCCAAAATAAAATCTGATACTGTTTCCACTGTTTCCCCATCTATTTCCCATGAAGTGATGGGACCAGATACTATGATCTTAGTTTTCTGAATGTTGAGCTGGTCATGGAACAACAGATAGGTTGTTCCAGATAGGTAAAGGAGTACGTCAAAGTTGTATATTGTCACCCTGCTTATTTAACTTTTATGCAGAGTACATCATGAGAAACACAGGGCTGGAAGAAGCACAAGCTGGAATCAAGAATGCCAGGAGAAATATCAATAACCTTAGATATGCAGATAGCACCACCCTTATGGCAGAAAGTAAAGAGGAACTAAAAAGCCTCTTGATGAAAGTAAAAGAGGAGAGTGACAAAGTTGGCTTAAAGCTCAACATTCAGAAAACTAAGATCATGGCATCTAGTCCCATCACCTGGATGACACAGCAGAAGATAAAACATGCCCTTCCCAACCAGCAGTCAAATCTATCTCCAATGTAATAATAAAACACCTCTTTTGCTCTTCTGAAACTCTTCCATGATGGTGTGCTTCAAGCAGAAGGCAGTCTAGAAAGGTTATAACTATTGCCGAGTGACTGGCTCACAAAGAGCTGAGATATGAGGAGCTTACTGTGGTCATTTTTTAAATTATAATAATTGCAACAATGTATTGATTAAAAACTAGAGGTAAACCTATCCATATGCATTAATGAAGGATAAAGACACATACATAATTAATATATATATATGTATTAGTTTTATATAAATTTAAGAACGTAAATTAAGAAAAGGCTTAAAGAATAATTCCACTGTGCTACAAAGAAAAAGTTTAAAGAAGGTCTTACTGACCAAGTAGCTAACTCTGGGGTGTGGAAAATTTGGTATGTTAAATTTGTTATATATCTTCCTGCAATATTTGAATGTGTTGTCTTAAATACATAATTTTCATATAAATTGAAAATAATTCTCTTAAGGGAAAATTATTACTGAATACACACAGAGAGACAGAGTCAGTGGAAAGATGATACTATGGGTCAAGTTTTAAATAGAATATTTTAAGACTCAGCATTTATGATGTCTTTCCTATAAACTCTGCAAAGGGAAAAGTTTTTAAAAAATCTAAAAACATGACTCTGTCTTAAGAAAATGAGTTAAACATCAGTGCTTTCTGGTTGCCTTGAGCTCAGTCCTAGCTCTTTAGAATATGACAGATTTTCACCAAATTAATGTGACAGACTAATCAGATTGAAAAATTAACACTGATAAATTTCCATACATATTGATTTATGGGAATCGATGAGAGAAAAAATTTTCTCCCTCTCACAAGAGAATAGCCAAGGTACCACATCCTTAAATTCTTGGCTTTTCCTGACTTCACACATCAGGGAAATTTTAAAAAGCATTTTTTTTTCTTTATGATCCAAGCTAGAACTTTCAAACTGTAAAAGGAAATATATATATGTTTATATATCAGTTCAGTTCAGTCGCCCAGTGTTGTCCTACTCTTTGCGACCCCATGGACTGCAGTACACCAGGTTTCCCTGTCCATCATGAACTCCCGGAGCTTACTCAAACTCATGTCCATAGAGTCTGTGATGCCATCCAGCCATCTCGTGCTCTGTCATCCCATTCTCCTCCCACCATCAATCTTTCCCAGCATCAGGGTCTTTTCTCATGAGTCACTTCTTTGCATCAGGTGGCCAAAATATTGGAGTATTAGCTTTAGTCAGTCCTTCCAAAAAATATTCAGGACTGATTTCCTTTAGGATGGACTGGTTGGATCTCCTTGCAGTCCAAGGGACTCTCATGAGTCTTATCTAACACCACTGTTCAAAAGCATCAATTTTTCAGTACTCAGCTTTTTAAAGTCCAACTCTCACATCCATACATGACTGCTGGAAAAGTCAAAGCTTTGACTAGAAGGACCTTTGTTGGCAAAATAATGTCTCTGCTTTTTAATATGCTATCTAGGTTGGTCATAACTTTTCTTCCAAGAAGCAAATGTCTTTTAATTTCATGGCTGTAAGTCACCATCTGCAGTGATTCTGGAGCCCCAAAATTAGTCTGTCACTGTTTCCATTGTTTCCCCATCTAGGATTTAAAATAGCTCAACTGGAATATCATCACCTCCACTAGCTTTGTTTGTAGTGATGTTTCCTAAGGCCCACTTGACCTCTCATTCCAAGATGTCTGGCTCTAGGTGAGTGATCACACTGTCATGATTATCTGGGTCATGAAGATTTTTTTGGACAGTTCTTCTGTGTATTATTGCCATCTCTTCTTAATATCTTCTGCTTTGGTTAGTTCCATCACATTTCTGTCCTTTCTTGTGCCCATCTTATCATGAAGTGTTCCCTTGGTATCTGTAATTTTCTTGAGGAGATCTCTAGTCTTTCCCATTCTATTGTTTTCCCTCTATTTCTTTGCATTGATCACTGAAGGCTTTCTTATCTCTCCTTGCTATTCTTTGGACATCTGCATTCAAATGGGTACACCTTTCCTTCTCTGATTGCCTTTCTCTTTATATACACACACACAGACACACATATAAAATTCTGTGGACATACTTTTCACATATTTATGATTTAAATGCCTTTGGTATAATTTGGTTCATTTCATTCCCTGTTGTATTATATCCTTGGGGACTGTGGTGTGAAGTAGCATTGTGAGTGAACAACAGAAAATTCAAATCTTGTGAGGAAGAGCAAAAAAACAAAAACAGTGAAATTCTTCTAACCCAGAAATTCTGGATTCCCACACGGTGGAGTCTGCAACAGCAGAGGTGGAGCTTCCACCTTGTGCTGACAGAGTGCCCCGACTGGAGGACCTGTGCAAAAGCTGACTGGATGTGTGTCTAGACACTGACCTATTTCATCTGCAGGGCATCTGGTGGTTACTTGCTGGCAAGGATAGTGCTCACAAGTATCTCCTGAGCTCTCCTCCACTTCCTAGTCTCCCTTGCAGTTAGGTTGAAGCAGCAGAGCAGCTATTCCATGACTTTGGGGGAAAGTTGCTTGTACCGCTTGTGAAGCTTTTAAGAGTTATTGTCCTTCATACACACACACACACACACACATACACACACAAACTATATATATATTTCAATCCTTGCATGTACTGAGACTTCAGAGAGCAAGTGTTCCACATGGTGCAACCATGGTGCAATTACTAATTGAAGAAGGGCTTCCAGCCTCATATCAGGACCTCCAAGAAATGAAAGATCTATAAACTATCTACCCAGATTACAGGACTTGTTTGAAGTGACATTTAGCTTTGTTTTTCTGATAAACTGGGGCTTCCCAGGTGGTGCCAGTGGTACAGAAAGTGCTTGCCAATGCAGTAGATGTAAAAGACATGGGTTTGATCCTTGGGTCAGGATTTTGTTATATATGCCTTTATTTGTATGGGACACATGGGCTTGAACAATGATCTTAACTGTGGGAACAATGGCATTAAGACCACAGATATTATCCCAAATTTAATATTGAATAAAATGTGGTGTTCCTTTAGTATCTCAAGGGAAGGGAGATATTACCTTCCCTGTAATGAAAGAATTGCTATAATAGGATATATCCTGAGTCCAAGCTAACATAATTTCAAACTGTGGGGGAAATTGTCGCTTAGAATTTGAGTATGTCCTTCATTTGAAGAATCATTTTTGAGGAAATCTCAAACACAGAAAATATACTGGCATTTAATTTAGAAACCATTCCTATTATTTCTGTGAATATGAAAAGATCAGCTATATCAAAGATATGACAGAATAACCTGACTGAAGATAATTGTTTCATTTTCTTAGATGTAGACTTATCAGAAAGAAGTGAGATAATGAGAAACAAAGTTTTCTTAGATACAAAACTATGGATAGCCAAATGGACAGCATGTCATGGAAAATTATTGTGGAGATACAATTTGGCAAGGAATCCATTTTTTTCTGATATAGGTATTAAAACAAGAGACATATGTAAATTTCTCATACTTAAATGATTCAATGAATGAAATACAACAAGTTTTTTGGATTAAGTATTCTAGATTGTATATATGTTGGGATTTTTAGAAAATTTCCAAATTTCACCGGATGGTGGATGAAGATGTAAATGACTACTTCCAAATCTCAATTGTGTGCATTGGTTCAATTGTCTTTCTAATTTATTTATTTTTTTAATTGAAGGATAATTGCTTTACAGAATTTTGTTGGCTTCTGTCAAACAGCAACATGAATACAAGCCTGAACTGTGTGCACTAGTTCAGTTTTGTATATTATTATAAGTCAAATTCTAGTGAAATGCACAGATTTTAAGTGTAAATTCTGAATCTTGACAATATGTTCATGTGTAACTAATACAACAATCAAAATATAAAACATCCTCAGCTATACATGTGTGTGTATATACATATATACCATATATGGAATATTACTCAGTCAAAATGAAAAAGGAAAATCTTGCCATCTGCAATTACATGGGTTAAATTGTAAGGAATTATGCTAAATAAGTAGCCACACAGAGAAAGACAAATCATTATACGTAGAATCAAAAAAAAAAGAAGAAGAACTCATATAAATAGAGAACAGAAAACTGGTTGCCAGGGCCTGGGCATTTAGAGTAATATGATGAGGTTGGTAAAAGGGTACAAAGTTTTAATTATAAGATGACTAAGTTCTGAGGATCTCATATGTAATATGGCAACTGTAGTTGATAATACTGTGTTCTATGATTGAAATTTGCTAGGAAAGTAGAACTTAAATGTTCCCATACATCCATAAAAAAGTACACATTTGAAGTGACAGATATGATAATTAACTAGATGAGAGCATCTATTAACTCAAAATAAAATATATTTTTAAAATGAGGACAATATTTCAATAAAAAGATATAAAAATGACAAGAAAGAATAAGTGCCTGGCAATGCTACTGATTGGTGAAACTCTCACTGAAATATAACCAAAATGGACTTCCCATGTGACTCAGTGGTAAAGAATCTGCCTACAATGCAGGAGATGCAGATTTAATCCCTGGCTCAGGAATATGCCCTGAAGAAGGAAATGGCAACACATTCCAACATTCTTGCCTGGAAAATCCTATGGACAGATAAGACGGGCAGGCTGCAAGTCCATGGGGGTCACAAAGAGTCAGACATAACTTACTGACTAAACAACAAAATAACAACGACAACAAATAGCTAAAATATTACAAAAAATATTACTAGATATCTTTTCCTGGATGTACACTTACTTGGAAAACTGAAATCAAATCAGAAGATAGAATGCAGGGCACATAGAAAAGCAACAGCTAAGATTAATTGAACTCGAACTAAGGGCCATGTCCTAGATGTAATTAAGCTTTAATTATAATAATAATCTTAGAAGCTAGATACTATTATTATCCCCATTTTATAAGTGAGGAAACAGAAGAACATAGTAAGAAAGTTTCCCAAGATCTTAGTGCTAAAAGCCACAGCAGAGCCAGAACAAAAGTCTCAGGTCCCTCAGGACCTAGAAGCTTGCTCTTGACCTCTAAATCATGTCTCATTCTTATCTCTAAAATTCTTCACTTAATGAAACAAGGACTCCTGCATTTATGTCTATTACAAGAAGAACCTGAAATATTTTGTTTGAACAGGAAGCAAGAAAAGGCTCAAAGAGCCATGGGTTATGTCAAAAGGACATGAAAGTCCATGAGGAAGAGCCTTTGCAGCTAAATCTGTGACATCTTGAATATGAAAAGGAATAAAAATCTTCAGAGACTGTCACTTTGAATAAAAGGAGGATACCTTGTTGGAGGAGGTGGAAAGGACATGACATGACCTGACTGCAGGTTGATCTCTGGCTATATCTAGGCTATCTGAAGCTCCTTAACCCCTCTCCTGTCCGTGGCTTTGCCTACTGTTTGAGACTCAGTGGACATAAGTTTAAGCAAACTCTGGGAGATAGTGAAGGACAGAAAAGCCAGGCATGCTGCAGTCCATGGGGTCACAAAGAGTTGGTCATGACTGAGAGGCTGAACAAAAAGTACTGTTCCCATACTAAGAGCCCTTTCAAGTTCACAGCCTTGATACAGCGAGGTGTATTTGAGACCATCTGGACTGAATATATGACTGAACCCAGTTAATGCTCCTCTAAACTTAAGAGTTGCAAGGGTGGGATGCAGAGATCTTCTTGTCCTGCAGCACTGAAGACAAGCCTCCTATGTAAGTTTGCTTGTTTATTAAATTAACCACCTACCGACCTAGAGTGGTCTGCTTCATTTATTGGTCTCTCTTTGCCCTCCATATACTGGGGTGAGTTTCAGATTTCACCTGGGAATTTTCTAACATGGCAAACCAACACCCATCATTACTATTCTAATATGTGTGTGTGTGTGTGTGTGTGTGTGTGTATAGTGTTTATATATATATATGTATATATAGTGTTTATATTTATATATATATGAAATAAGTAAATGAGATAGAACCAAATTGCCAACTAGTAAATAAAAAAGAAATAATGTATTTCAAAATTGTAATGTATGTTAAAACTAATGAGTTAAAATTTAAAGAGTTATAAAGTGTTATAAAGTTATAAACAGTTATAACTTATAAAGAGACACAAAGTATCTTCCTACAAACCATTAATTATAAATGAAAAAAGAGTGACTTTCCAGCATGGAAAACTATTGCCCACTACCTTAAGTCATCAAAACTAATATCACTGTTATGGGGTCAAGCAAAAATAAAAAATAAAAAACATTCTTCCTAAAAAGATGGCACCATGAAGGACAAATCAGATCATAGATATTCCTGAAAATTAAATACTCTGAATCTAATGACTGCATAACCCCACCTTGCAAAGGTATTTTACAAAGAAACTGGCCTGTACGTTTCAAAACTAACAAGGTTAGGAAACACCAGAGAAATGATGTGAGACACTGCTACATATTATGAGAAAATAAAAAGATGTGACAGCTGACAGAAAAGCATGATGCTGGACTGGAAACAGAACTGAGAAAACCAACAGCTCCAGTGGACACTGGCTCTGTGCATGTATCGTACTTGACAGCAGTGAACTATGTGACATCTGATGGTTCCGATGGGAAAGAACCTGCCTGCAACGTGGGGGACCTGGGTTTGATTCCTGGGTCAAGAAGATCCCCTGGCGAACTGAATGGCAATCCACTCTAGTCTCCTTGCTTGGAGAATTCCATGGACAGAGAAGGCAGGTGGATTACAGTCCATGAGGTTGCAAAGAATCAGACACAAATGAGTGACTTTCGTTTCCTTAAATGAAAAAAATTCTATAATTCTGTAATGACATATATGGCATATTTCCTAACATGGCAAAATTCATGTATATATATTTTTTATATGATATATATATGTATATAATATATATATTATATATAGAAACAGAGAGACAGAAAGAGAGAGAGAAATAGAGACAGAGAGAGAAAAAGGAAGATATTTAACTAATAAATATACATATGAAAGAATAAATGAATGGGATAGAAGCTAAGTGAAAACTATCAAAGAAGGAATAGTGCATTTTATTATCTCACTGAGCACACTGAACAAGAGAACTCCAGAAAAACATCTACTTCTGCTTCATAAAATACAATCAGCCTTTGGCTATGTGGATCAAAAGACTGTGGAAAATTTTCCAAGAGATGGGAATACCAGACCACCTGACCTGCCTCCTGAGAAATCTGTATGCAGGTCAAGAAGCAACAGTTACAACCAGACATTGAACAATGGACTGGTCCAAAATGGGGAAAGGAGCATGTGAAGGCTGTATATTGTCAGCCAGCTTATTTAACTTCTATGCAGAGTATATCAAGTGAAAGACTGGGCTGGATGAAACATAAACTGGAATAAAGGTTGCTGGGAGAAAATTCTGTAAAGCAATCATTCTTCAGGTAAAAAGTAAATAAATTTTAAAAAAAAAGATTGCTGGGAGAAATATCAATAACCTCAGATAGGCAGATGACACCACTCTTATGGCAGAAAGTGAAGAAGAACTAAAGAGTCTCTTGTTGAAGGTGAAAGAGGAGAGTGTAAAAGCTGGCTTAAAACTCAGCATTCATAAAATGAAGATCATGGCATCTGGTCTCATCACTATATGGCAAAGAGATGGGGAAACAATGGAAACAGTGACAGACTATTTTCTTGGGCCCCCAAAATCACTGCAGATGTTGAGTGTAGCCATGAAATTAAAAGATGCTTGCTCCTTAGAAGAAAAGCTATGACTAGCCTGCTGCTAAGTCACTTCAGTTGTGTCTGACTCTGTGCGACCCCACAGACGGCAGCCCACCAGGCTCCCTGATCCCTGGGATTCTCCAGGCAAGAACACTGGAGTGGGGTGCCAGTTCCTTCTTCAATGCATGAAAGTGAAAAGTGAAAGTGAAGTCACTCAGTCGTATCCGACTCTTCACGACCCGATGGACTGCAGCCTACCAGGCTCCTCCATCCATGGGATTTTCCAGGCAAGAGTACTGGAGGGGGGTGCCATTGCCTTCTCCATGACTAGCCTAGATAGCATATTAAAAAGCAGAGACATTGTTTTGCCAACAAAGGTCTGTCTAGTCAAGGCTATAGTTTTTCCATTAGTCAAGTATGGATGTGAGAGTTGGACCATAAAGAAGGCTGAGTGCTGAAGAATTGATGCTTTTGAACTGTGATGTTGGAGAAGACTCTTGAGAGTCCCTTGGACTGCAAGCAGATCAAACCAGTCCATCCTTCAGCATATCAGTCCTAAATATCCACTGGAAGGACTGATGCTGAAACTGAAACTCCAATACTTTGGCCACCTGATGTGAAGAACTGACTCACTGGAAAAGACCCTGATGCCAGGGAAGGTAGAAGGCAGGAGGAGAAAGGGATGACATGATCAGATGGTTATATGGCATCACCATCTCAATGAACATGAGTTTTGAGCAGCTCTGTGAGTTGGTGATGGGCAGGGAAGCCTGGAATGCTGCAGTTTGTAGGGTCACAATGAGTCAGGCAGGACTGAGCAACTGAACTGAAATGAACTGATTGCACTTTATTTATAATTTATCAGTTCCATTCAGCTCAGTTCAGTTTCTTAGTCGTGTTCGATTATGTGCGACACCATGAATCGCAGCACCCCAGTCCTCCCTGTTCAACACCAACTCCCGGAGTTCACTCAAACTCATGTCCATCGAGTCACTGATGCCATCCAGCCATTTTATCCTCTCTCGTCCCCTTCTCCTCCTGCCCCCAATCCTTCCCAGCATCAGAGTCTTTTTCAATGAGTCAACTCTTCGCATGAGGTGGCCAAAGTACTGGAGTTTCAGCTTTAGCATCATTCCTTCCAAAGAAATCCCAGGGATGATCTCCTTCAGAATGGACTGGTTGGATCTCCTTGCAGTCCAAGGGACTCTCAAGAGTCTTCTCCAACACCACAGTTCAAAAGCATCAATTCCTTGGCACTCAGCTTTCTTCACAGTCCAACTCTCACATCCATACATGAGCACTAGAAAAACCATAGCCTTGACTTGATGGACCTTTGTTGGCAAAGTAACGCCTCTGCTTTTGAATATGCTATCTAGGTTGGTCATAACTTTCCTTCCAAGAAGTCAGTGTCTTTTAATTTCATGGCTGCAGTCACCATCTGCTGTGATTTTGGAGCCCCCCCCCCACCAAAATAAAGTCTAACACTGTTTCCAATGTTTCCCCATCTATTTCCCATGAAGTGATGGGACCAGATGTCATAATCTTCGTTTTCTGAATGTTGAGCTTTAAGCCAACTTTTTTGCTCTCTACTTTTACTTTCATCAAGAGGCTTTTTAGTTCCTCTTCACTTTCTGCCATAAAGGTGGTGTCATCTGCATATCTGAGGTTATTGATATTTCTCCCAGCAATCTTGCTTCCAGCTTGTTCTTCTTCCAGCCCAGGATTTCTCATGATGTACTCTGCATATAAGTTAAATAAGCAGGGTGACAATATACAGCCTTGACGTATTTCTTCTCCTATTTGGAACCAGTCTGTTGTTCCATGTCCAGTTCTAACTGTCGTTTCCTGACCTGCATATAGGTTTCTCTAGAGGCAGGTCAGGTGGTCTAGTATTCCCATCTTTTTCAGAATTTTCCAGTTTATTGTGACCCACACAGTCAAAGGCTTTGACATAGTCAATAAAGCAGAAATAGATGTTTTCTGGAACTCTCTTGCTTTTTTGATGATTCCGCAGATGTTGGCAATTTGATCTCTGGTTCCTCTGCCTTTTTTAAAACCAGCTTAACATCTGGAAGCTCATGGTTCACATATTGCTGAAGCCTGGCTTGGAGAATTTTGAGCTTTACTTTACTAGCGTGTGAGATGAGTGCAATCGTGTGGTAGATTGGGCATTCTTTGGCATTGCCTTTCTCTGGGATTGGAATGAAAACTGACCTTTTCCAGTCCTGTGGCCACTGCTGAATTTTCCAAATTTGATGGCATATTGAGTGCAGCACTTTCACAGCATCATCTTTCAGGATTTGAAATAGCTCCACTGGAATACCATCACCGCCACTAGCTTTGTTCATAGTGATGCTTCTTAAGGCCCACCTGACTTCACATTCCAGGAGTCTGGCTCTAGGTGAGTGATCACACCATCATGATTATCTTGGTCTTGAAGATCTTTTTTGTACAGTTCTTCTGTGTATTCCTGCCACCTGTTCTTAGTATCTAATGCTTCTGTTAGGTCCATACCATGTCTGTCCTTTATCGAAACCATCTTTGCATAAAAAGTTCCCTTGGTATCTCTACTTTTCTTGAAGAGATCTCTAGTCTTTCCCATTCTGTTGTTTTCCTCTATTTATTTGCATTGATCACTGAGGAAGGCTTTCTTATCTTTCCTTACTATTCTTTGGAACTCTGCATTCACATGCTTATATCTTTCCTTTTCTCCTTTGCTTTTCACTTCTCTTCATTTCACAGCTATTTTAAGGCCTCCCCAGACGGCCATTTTGCTTTTTTGCATTTCTTTTCCATGGGGATGGTCTTGATCCCTTTCTCCTGTACAATGTCACGAACCTCATTCCATAGTTCATCAGGCACTCTATCTATCAGATCTAGACCCTTAAGTCTATTTCTCACTTCCACTGTATAATCATAAGGGATTTGATTTAGGTCATACCTGAATGGTTTTCCCTACTTTCTTCAATTTGAGTCTGAATTTGACAATAAGGGGTTCATGCTCTGAGCCACAGTCAGCTCCTGGTCTTGTTTTTGTTGACTGTATAGAGCTTCTGCATCTTTGGCTGCAAAGAATATAATCAAATCTGATTTCATTGTTGACCATCTGGTGATGTTCATGTGTAGAGTCTTCTCCTGTGGTGTTGGAAGAGGGTGTTTGCTATGACCAGTGTGTTCTCTTGACAAAACTCTATTAGTCTTTGCCCTGCTTCATTCCATATTCCAAAGCCAAATTTTCCTGTTACTCCAGGTGTTTCTTGACTTCCTACTTTTGCATTCCAGTCCCCTAGAATGAAAAGGACATATTTTTTCAGTGATAGTTCTAAAAGGTCTTGTAGGTCTTCATAGAACTGTTCAACTTCAGCTTCTTCAGCATTACTGGTTGGGGCGTAGACTTGGATTACTGTGATATTGAATGGTTTGCCTTGGAAACAAACAAAGATCATTCTGTCATTTTTGAGATTGCATCCAAGTACTGCATTTTGGACTCTTTTGTTGACCATGATGGCTACTCCATTTCTTCTCTGGGACTCCTGCCTTCAGTAGTAGATATAATGGTCATCTGAGTTAAATTCACCCATTCCAGTCCATTTTAGTCCCTGATTTCTAGAATGTCGACCTTCACTCTTGCCATCTCTTGTTTGACCACTTCCAATTTATAGTAGATGCTAAAACTAAAATTTTGATGAGAAATAAGTGCAGAAATAGATGGTTATCTATCTTCATTGTTATGCTTTGTGTATATTCTCAACTATTTACATATATATGTAAATATTTATCCATGAATTTATTATTTCAGTTGAGTCACTGGTGGCTCAGTGGGTAGAGAATTTGCCTGCAATGGAGGAGACACAAGAGATGAGAGTTTGAACCCTAGGTCAGGAAGATCCCCTGGAGAAAGAAGTAGCAATCCATTCCAGTCTTTTTGCTTGGGAACTCAAATGGACAGAGGAGCCTGGTGGGTTACAGTTCAAAGGGTTGCAAAGAGTTGGCCACAACTTAGCAACTAAACACCCATTATTTATAAATGCAATTAAAGATAGGAAACTTAATTCTACTGCTTGTCTAGATTATTTCTTTCTCAGTATACAAAATGTGTATGTTTAAGATAATTGTATCTGATGTAAGATGCTTACACATGCATTGTTATTTAGTTTGAATTATTTTCTTAAGAATGAATCAAGATCCTGCCAGAGTTGAAACTTTCAGCTTAAGCCAAATCTGAGTCATGCCAATCAGAAAGGCAGTCTGGAAAATGTTGATACTGTACATAAAGCATTAATTTCACTGCCAAATAACTTTAATGTGCTTGTTCTTAAATCTCACAATGAAATAAAGCACAAATATTTTCTTCAGCTGGCACATTTACTCTCAGATTATTTAGAAAAAATGTTCAGCATGGGACAAAGAAAAAAAAAAGTTGCCAGAATTAAATATTGAAATTCAGAATCATGCAGTTTATGGCTAATATCTTCATCCAAAATAATATTTGAAATGAAAAAATCATTTATTCAGGAAAGTATCATTTTGAACTAATGTATGAAGGAAAACATCATATGCATACCAAGTTGTCTGATATAAAAAATATTTTTCTGTGCTTTATAATTATTATAAATTTTTAAAGTAAAATTATTATCTCTTGGCCCATTATTTTACTATTCAAAAATTTATAATTATGTCATTTTTCTCTTATTGCAAAAATAATAATAATGAACAGTTATATATAATACAAACTTACATACATACACATAGACAAAGGAAAGAAAAGGTTTATGTAAATATGTCCATTTTTTAATTTAAATCTATGCTCAGGATTATGTGTCTTGTTTTACATGGGTATTTTGGAAATCAAAATGTTAATGTTTGATACAACTTAACATTAAAATTAACTCAACAATTAATCTTAATTTCACTTAACACATTACTTTCTCCTGTGTAAAAGATTAAAGCATACTAGTAAAACTCAGAGGATTTAATACTAGATACTCATTTAATAAGTTTATATGTGAGTTATTTTATTATTACTATTATATTTTAATATGAATCATAAACTTTTAAAGATAAGTTGAAGATAACTTGAAATAATCAATACTAAACTCTCAATTGTGGCCTTCTCAGAAGCTTGTGATCTCAAGATTCCTCCTTCTAGATACCCAGACCCAGACTGTGGGATGGGATGGGTTAGAGGTGACTGCAGTAAGGACATAGTCCAGAGACTGGAAGTAAGATCCTGACCCCAGTTAGCTGACTCTCCACATAATGAAGGGTGTGTCTGAACCTAAGCACATGAAAGGAAGCTGAAGAGAAAAGCAAAGTTCATATTTCATTAAATCTGCAAAAACATTAACCAATCTTGACAAAAATACTTTAATGTTGTTGTTGTTGTTGTTTTTGTTCAGTCACCCAGTCATGTCCAACTCTTTGTGACCCTATGGACTGCAGCACGCCAGACCTCCCTGTCCTTCACCCTCTCCTGTAGTTTGCCCAAGTTCATGTTCATTGCATCTATGATGCATCACTTTCTGCCACTAGAGTGGTATCTTCTACATATCTGAAGTCATTGATGTTTCTCTTTCCTATCTTGATTCCAGCTTGTTACTCACCCAGCCCAGCATTTCTCATGATGCACTCAGTGTATAGGTTAAACAAACAGGGTGACAGCAGGCAGCCCTGTTGTACTCCTTTCTTGATCTTGAACCGATCAGTTATTCCATACAGGGTTCTAACTGTTGCTTCTTGGCCTGCACACAGGTTTCTCAGGAGACAGGTAAGATGGTCTACTAGTCCCATCTCTCTAAGAGCTTTCCACACTTTGCCATGATCCACACAGTCAAAGGCTTTAGTGTAGTTGATGAAATAAAGATAGATGATTTTCTGAAATTCCCTTGCTTTCTCTATAATCCAGTGAATGCTGGCAATTTGATCTCTAGTTCCTCTTCCTTTTCTAAACCAAGTGTGGACATCTGAAAGTTCTTGGTTCACATAATGTTAAAACCTAGCATGCAAGATTTTAAGCACGACCCTACTAGCGTGGGAGATGAATGCAACTGTCTGATGGTTAGCATGTTCTTTGGTACCACCCTTCTTGGATATTGGGATGAAGGTTGACTTTTTCCAGTCCTGTGACCACTGCTGGGTCTTTCAGATTTGCTGACATAATGAATGCAAAATCTTGATTGCCCCATCCTTTAGGGATTTGAATAGCTTTACTGGAATTTCATCGTATCCACTAGCTTTATTAACAGCAGTGCTTCTTAAGGCCCACTTGACTTCTCACTCCAGAATATCTGGCTCTGGGTGACTAAACACATCATTGTAGTAATCTGGTTCATTAAGATCTTTTTTATACAGTTCTTCTGTGTATTCTTTCCATCACTTCTTGATCTCTTCAGCATATACTAGGACTCTACCATTTTTGTCCTTTATTGTGCCCATCTTTGGGCGGAATTCTCCCTTGATGTTTCCAGTTTTCCTGAAGAGATCTCTAGTCTTTCCCCTTTTGTTGTTTTCTTCTATTATTAAGCATTGTTCATTGAAGAAGTCCTTCTTGTATTTTCTAGCTGTTTTTTGGAACTCTGCACTTAATTGGATGTACCTTTCCTTTCCTCCCTTGCTTTTCTCTTCTCTTCATTCTTCTGCTATTTTTAAAGCCTCCTCAGATAACCACTTGGCCTTCTTGTTTTTCTTTTTCTTTGGGATGTTTTGTTTGCTGCCTCCTGTACAATATTATGGACCACTGTCCATAGTTCTTCAGGCACACTGAAGAACAATGGAGATTAATCAACCTTGACAAAAAAAGCTAAGAGTTCAAATTAATTATGGAGTCCAAGAGCTGCATGATAATCATTAATGGAGAAAGCATACAGAAAAAGCCCCCATAATTCTACAAATATTCTTGTAAACAAGGGCATTACCAACAACTTTGAGGAATACACTGAAGGTTGAGATGATAGAGACTTGCTTTTGAGAGTTGCTTACATGGTGGTGAGTTTGGAATCAGCTGAACAGTGTGGGGTACCAGAATCACATCTTTTACTGAAAGCTTCTGTTAGGATTGCTGTTCTTTAGGGCTGCCGTTTTCATTTTCTCTCCATATATTTTCCAGTGATGGCTTTCATATGTATGAAATTATTTTTCACATCTATGAGTTTGGCATTGATCAAGTTACCATGATATCATTTAATACCCTTTCAGAGAAAAAAGTGAATATTTTCTTTTTACTATGACCCAATGGACAATTATTTCCTTCATTGTAAAACAGAAATCTTATAATGCAAATGTCTCTTAATTCCAAAAAACAGAATAGTGTTCATTGCTTTTATGTTGTTCTTTGTGATTGCTCTTGTTTTATAAGGAGTCTCTTGACTCTGTAATTATATTTTCTATTTGGCAAATTGTGTAATGGTCTATGTGTTAGTATCCTCATCTCTAAAAGAAGTTTAGAATAGACAAGAATGTATTTTACTTTTGGTAATAAAATGCTGTGAATGTGACTTTCTCTGCCATTTTTTTTTCAATGTTACTCTCCACTGGCTTACTCTGACTTCCTTTACCATAATAGAATGGCCAGGTTTTAGTATTAGGCTTAAACAATTAACAATTGGCTAGTTTTGTTCTTTTATTGAGAGTATTATTAAATATATAGAAGCAGATTATTTTCTGATTATGTGTATCCTTTTGTACTGTATGAAAGTAATTTAAATGGTTTAAATTATGGAGGAGTTTATCTATAGCTAAATTTGCAGTTTATTGTGAGACACTGAGTTTCTGGGGAAGAAAAGATACCTTGGGCTTCAAATTGTTTTTGTGTAAAAATTAATGGGGATAAAGATATGCCTGGAAGAATTCCAGTTTTCCTTTCCTCCTGTTGTAAATTTGACATTAGCTCTATCTCTTTAGCAAAAGAAGATAATGCCATCTCACCATTCTCATTCTCACCGTGAGTGGCACATAGCACTGTTCTCCAAGACTGAACACAATATCAATAGCAACAACATGGATGGACTCAGAAACTGTGCTACTGAGTGAAGTAACTCAGAGAGAGACAAATTATTCCACTTATATGTGGAATTTATTTTTTTTTTTAATGGCAAACATGAACTTATTTACAAAACCAAAATAGTCACAGACGTATTAAACTAACTTCCAGTTACCAGGAAGGGGGGCAGTGGGAGGATAAACTTAGAGACGGGGATTGACATATACACATTACTATGTGTAAAATGGGATTCCCTTGTGGCTCAACTGGAAAGAATCTTCCTGCAATGCGGGAGACCTGGGTTTGATCCCTGGGTTGGGAAAATGCCCTGGAGAAGGGAAAGGCTATCTACTCCAGTATTCTGGCCTGGAGAATTCTATGGACTGTATAGTCCAGGGGGTTGCAAAGAGCCAGACACAATGAGCAACTTTCACTTTCACTTCATATGTAAAATAGATAACTAGTAAAGCCCCACTGCATAGCATAAGGAACTCTACTCAATGCCCTGTAATGACCTATATGGGGAAAAAAATTCTAAAAAAGTAGAAATATGTATATGTATAATTGATTCACTTTGTTGTACGGCATAAATTAACACAACATTGTAAATCATCTATACTCTAAAACTATTTTTAAAATCCCAGGTTAAAAAAAAAGGCTGATCACAAATGCTTCTTATATGCTTTCTTGCCATTAGTAAGAGGCATGATGATGGCACACTGTATGTTCATTCAATCTCTTCTGTGTTGAGATGTTTAGAATATTTTCTAGTCCCTTTCAGAAAATTGAGCTACCTGCTGTTTGTCCCAGACAGCCTAAATAGAGGGTAAGCCATTTACCAAATGATGTTCAAGAAAAAGTACAGGTCAAAAGTAGGGCAGAATGAGAACTTGCAACATTAAGATGAAAAAAAAAAATTTGTAAAGTTCTAGGAGCAGATGGTCATAGCCTCAGAACCAAAGGAAGAAGGAGGTGGGAAAGATGAAATCAAGAAGAGAAAGCCAAAGCAATTCAGTGAAAATACTTTTTCCTTTTGTGATGATTCATATCTCCTTTAAAGACTTCATGCAAAACAGACCAGTAGAGAGAAATTAGAGATATTAAACTTAAATGTGTTTATTCTTTAGTAAATTCAAATACATGTACATTAAAATATTCCTATGAACATTTACTACAGGTTGTTAAATAAGTGCCTCTTACTTGAACATTTTATATTTACATATATACAGAGCTATTTAATAGATTAATCATCTATTAATTCTCATCTTCAGGTTTTTTTTTAAAACATCTTATGAAGACTCATAGGTTTTGAATTTCTATATGATGAATTTTTATTAAATATCTATCACTATTGCCAAAATTTCCAAATAGACTTTATAAATGAAATTTATTAAAAAAAATTTTTACTTGTGAATGAAGAGCTATAATCAATAGATGGATAAAGCAAGTTATATTGAGAATAATAATCTTCCCTAAAATTATTAATATGTGGTAATGATTTTTTATTTCTTTTATCTGTTCAACAGTTTCTTCCAAAAGGAAATTATATAAAGGTCATTGTTGTTTATGGTGAACACATAAAATTTTACTACTATGCTGTAATAAATCCAATAGACTGCTCACAAGTTAATTAAAATGTTTATCCCCTTAGCTGTTAGTAAATCACAATATGGGTATAAAGTAGCCTTACTTTATTTACGTGATTGACAAAACATTTTTTTGATTTGTGTGACTGATAAAAATTGATGAGACCAATGAGGAAACAACCAATGAAAGAATAAAAAAAAGAATATACATATTTTATTTTTATTATTTTTATTAGTTTCAATATTTTACAGGTTCCTATATTTTCTGCATTCCATTATTTTATCTTTTGGCACTACTGTCTTTGGCAATTTTATTGGTGGGAGATTCAGCTTGCTTTCCAAAGTATGAAAAGAAAGAATGAGTTCAAACTTTTTCATTCAGAATATTTTTTATGGTTAATGAGTCTTCTTTTTTAAGAACATCTCTGATAAGGCATCTTTTAAATTACTCTAAAGGTATATTAGGGATAAACAATATTAGGTAAAGCTTCTGTGAGCAAGCTATACAGGGCACATTAGGATACAAACTGTCATCAAAATTTTAACAGTGGAGGCTGCTAAGTTTCTGGTGAGGACAAGATAAGTGACCTACTACTTGAAGAAAGAGTCTACAAGATCAAAACAGAATGTCTAATGGGGCATACAATACATGTTAAGACCACAGATAGAAACAAACCTGGGATTTTTCAGGAACTAATGATCCATCAAGATTCTAGTTGAAAAAAATTACACAAAACTTGAGGTTGGACTACTTGATAGAGTTAAGGAATTTTAGTTGACTCCGAGTGAAATGGGTGCCCAATTAACACTTAAATATCTCTCTAGGTTCTGTATAGAAAGCTGATGAGGAATAACAACAACAACAAGACACACTGTAATAGTCAACAGGAAATCTATCAACCATCGTGGAGGAGAGGTGGTGGAAGTTGGATGATGGAGGTCAAGTCTGATGTGGAAGGAAATACAAGGAGCCAAGACAGAATTTGTGGTCCTAATTCACAGTGTTGATGATGAATGGGATGTGCCGTGTGAGGAAAAGAATACGTAAAGCATGAAACCAAGGTAGTCTAGATTGATCCACTGCATGGATTAAGATGTAATTTACTGAGTCTGGAAAGAATAAAAATTAAGAGGTTGATTAATGAGCTCAAGCATTGTAAAATACTCTGTAATGTCTATGAGACAACCAGTGAAGATGTTAATTAGATACATGGATAAATAATTGTAGATAAATACAGATACAGACATAGATATACAGTACAATTAGCTAAATACATAAATTAGGCTTTCCTGCTGGCTCAGATAGTAAAGAATCCACTTGTCATGAGGGAGACCTGGGTTTGATCCATAGGTTGAGAAGATCTGGAGGAGGGAATGGCAACCTACCCCAGTATTCTTACCTGGAGAATCCCATGGACAGAGAGCCTAGCAGGCTCCAGTCCTTAGGGTCACAAAGATTCAGACATGACTGAGTAACTAAGCACATAAATTAGCAATATACAGTGTGTAGGATTAAAAATTATTGATATATTAGTGTTAGTTAGTATTAGCTGTTCAGTTGTGTCTGACTCTTGGGGCTATAGACAGCCAGGCTCATCTGCCCATGGAATTCCCCAAGCAAGAAAACTGGAGTGGGTTGCCGTTCCCTTCTCCACAGAATCTTCCTGACCTAGGGATTGAACCCAGGTCTCTCACATTGCAGATAGGTTCTCTATCATCTAAGCTAACAGGGAAGCCCATTGATATATCGTGCTGTGCCCTAAGTCGCTTCAGTCATGTCTGACTCTTTGTTAGGACCCAGTGGACTATAGTCTGCCAGGGTCCTCTGTCCATGGGATTCTCCAGGCAAGAATACCAGAGTGGGTTGCCATTTCCTTCTTCAAGGAGTCTTCCCTATGCAAGGATTGAACCAGTGTTTCTTAAGTTTCCTGCATTGGCAGGTGGGTTCTTTACCACAGTACCACCTGGGCCCCATTGATATATTGGATCTCATTAAATTAAAAAAAAAGTTTATCAAAACATTATTCAAAAACATGAAAAAATAAAATATTCACAACTAAGGACTTATATGTAGATACTTAAAGAACTATAATGAGTTTTAAAATATAATTGACCCAATTTTAACCTGGAGTGTTAAAAGTTGGAAAAGACAGAGGAATAACATGTGAATAAAGAAAATTACATCAATTGGAATGTTCCTCCTATACTAAAACTTATTCATACAGCTCTGTATTTTGATTAGCTATTTTCCCAAGCAATATAAGAATATATGTCCAAATAAAAATTTGTATATAAAAGTTACAGCGGTTTAAACACAACATGAAGACTACCCAAATGTGTATGACTCTAATGTTTGAACAATCTATGATACAGCCATGTAATGGACAGTTAATGATCAACAAATGAATGAACTGCTGATACATTCAACAACAGAAATTAGATCCAAGTAGATTAAGTGAGAGGTGCTAGACTCAAAAGATTAGATACTGAATATTTAATTCCTAAATCATACTTGAACAGGCAAAAACATTGGTATAAGAAACATATCGGTTGCCAGAACATTAGGGAAAAGAGGAAGGAGAGGAACTTCATGGAGCAAGACGACTTTTGTGATATTAAAGACTACATGCATCTTCACCATGATAGCAATTACAAAACTTTTGTAAAAATTCAGAGAATTAGGTGCAAATGATGTACCTACATCATGTAAAATTTAACCCAATAAACCTGACTTAAAAAAAAATTATATGTGGAGTGTAGCTGTAAATTTTATCAGTATGTAAAAATGCTCTATGAGTGTGAGTAGATGTTATTATGTTTATTCAGTTTTATCTGTGTTTATTTTTAGATTTTTTCTACAAGGTGACCAGAATTAAATAACTCATAATGTTTTATAATAAAATCAGAAAAAGTTTTAAAATGTAAGTCATACCATCATTATTTCCTTGATCCAAACAAGTTTATCATTTTATTAGTAGTAGTAGCAAAAAAGTAATTTAAAGCATTAACAAAAAGGCTTTGCTCTTAAAAATTTCCTGAAGACCAAATTAATGTGAATCGTATATGTCTTACACTTAACAGCTCTTTACAAATGGAGAGAAAGTAAGAGAAAGTAAAAAATAAAATTCAATATTCTATTTTATATGGCAAATGAGGTGAGTGGTGGCTTTGATTTTACACATTACAGTTGTTGATTGCAGTTTGAACAATGACACAAAAATTATATAGCTCTTAATTTCTTTGTATTTTATCTAATTATTGTTGACAAAATATGGCATTTTTAATGTTTCCTTATTTTGTTGTGAAATTATATATTTGAATACTCTGCAATTTAAAAGGGTAATTTAAAAAAATCTTCCCTTGAAAATCAAGAGTATTTTTTAAAAACATAGTAAAATGCAGAGACTCATAATAGGGGAAATTCTTTCCAAGAATTCTTATTTCATAAGTAACAATGATTTCATAAATGTATCTGTTTACTTCCTTCTTCTCAAAGTAATTATTAATAGTTATGTTAATAAACATGTTAATTACCCAACTATTTATTACTTAGCAACTATACTATTTAATATATGTTACTGTAATAGATGATGCAATTACTAATATTGCTTATATGAATTGTAATGTGCTAAAATTTTATATATCTCTTAAAATACTTTTCATTTATTTAATTTTAATTGGAATATAAAGCCTTTATAATATTCTGACTATAATATATATATATTCTGAATATTATATATATATAATATAATAATATGAATCAGCCATAGCTATACATATGTCCTCACCCTCTTGCACCTCCCTCATACCTCTCACCCATCTAGGTTGTCACAGAGCATCAGATTTGAGCTTCCTGTGTCAAATTCCCACTGGCCATATCTTTTACATATGGTAATGTACACGTTTCAAAGCTACTCTCTCAATTCATCTGACCCTCTCCTTCCCCCACTGTATCCACACGTCTGTTCTCTACATCTGTGTCTCCATTGCTGCCCTCCAAATATGTTCATGTGTACCATCTTTCTAGATTCCATATATATGTGCTAATATGCTATTTTTGGTTTTCTCTTTCTGACTTACTTCACTCTGTATAATAGGCTCTAGGTTGATCCACTTCACTAGAACTGACTCAAATGTGTTCCTTTCTGTGGCTGAGTAATATTCCATTGTATATATGTGCCACAAATTCTATATCCTTTCATCTGTGGATGGATATCTAGATTGTTTCTACATCCTTGTACTTTGGTGGAAATGTATCTCTTTCAATTATGGATTCCTCAGGGTACAGGCAATGGCACCCCACTCCAGTACTCTTGCCTGGAAAATCCCATGGACAGAGGAACCTGGTGGGCTCTGTCCATGGGGTTGCTAAGGGCCAGACACGACTGAGTGACTTCACTTTCACTTTTCACTTTTCACTTTCCTGCATTGGAGAAGGAAATGGCAACCCACTCCAGTGTTCTTGCCTGGAGAATCCCAGGGACGGGGGAGCCTGGTGGACTGCCGTCTATGGGGTCACACAGAGTCAGACATGACTGAAGCGACTTAGCAGCAGCAGCAGCAGGGTATATGCCCAGTAGTGGGATTGTACGGTCACAGGGTAGTTTTATTTCTAGTTTTTAAGGGATCTCACAATAAACTGCAAAATTCTGAAAGAGATGGGAATACCAGACCATGTGACCTGCCTCTTGAGAAATCTGTATGCAGGGTCAGGAAGCAACAGTTAGAACTGGACATGGAACAATAGACTGGTTTCAAATAGGAAAAATACATCAAGGCTGTATATTGTCACCCTGCTTATTTAACTTCTATGCAGAATACATCATGAGAAACGCTAGACAGGAAGAACCACAAGCTGGAATCAAGATTTGTGGGAGAAATATCAATAACCTCACATATGCAGATGACACCACCCTTATGGCAGAAAGTGAAGAGGAACTAAAAAGCCTCTTGATGAAAGTGAAAGTAGAGACTGAAAAAATTGGCTTAAAGCTTAACATTCAGAACACTAAGATCATGGCATCCGGTCCCATCACTTCATGGGGAATAGATGGGGAAACAGTGGAAACAGTGTCAGACTTTATTTTGGGGGGCTCCAAAATCACTGCAGATGGTGACTGCAGCCATGAAATTAAAAGACGCTTACTCCTTGGAAGAAAAGTTATGACCAACCTAGATAGCATATTCAAAAGCAGAGACATTACTTTGCCAACTAAGGTCCGTCTAGTCAAGGCTATGGTTTTTCCAGTAGTCATGTATGGATGTGAGAGTTGGACTGTGAAGAAGGCTAAGCGCTGAAGAATTGATGCGTTTGAACTGTGGTGTTGGAGAAGACTCTTGAGAGTCCCTTGGACTGCAAGGAGATCCAACCAGTCCATTCTGAAGGAGATCAGCCCTGGGATTTCTTTGGAAGAAATGATGCTAAAGCTGAGACTCCAGTACTTTGGCCACCTCATGCAAAGAGTTGACCCATTGGAAAAGACTCTGATGCTGGGAGAGATTGGGGGCAGGAGGAGAAGGGGACGACAAAGGATGAGATAGCTGGATGGCATTACTGACTCGATGGACGTGAGTCTGAGTGAACTGCGGGAGTTGGTGATGAATAGGGAGGCCTGGCATGCTTCGATTCATGGAGTTGCAAAGAGTCGGACACAACTGAGCGACTGAACTGAACTGATACTGTTCTCCATAGTAGCTGTATCAATTTACCTCACCAACAATGCAAGATAAATCCCTTCTCTCCACACCCTCTCTAGCATTATATCATTTGTATATTTTTTGATGATGGCCATTCTGACCAGTGTGAGTTGATACTGCATTGCAATTTTGATTTTCATTTTTCTGAAAATGAGCAATGCTGAGCATCTTTTCATGTGTTTATTAGCCATCTGTAATATGTCTTCTTTGGAGAAATGTCTGTTTAGGTCTTCTGCCCACATTGTCATTGGGTTGCTTGTTTTTCTGATATTGAGCTTCATGAGCTGCTTGCATATTTTGGAGATTACATCTTTGTTAGTTCTTTCATTTGCTATTAAGTTCTCCCATTCTGAGGGTTGTCTTTACACCTTGTTTGTAGTTTCCTTTGGTGTACAAAAGTTTTAAAGTTAAATTAGGTCCCATTTATTTTTGTTCTTATTTCCATTACTCTGGGAGGTGGGTCATAGAGGATCTTTCTCTGATTTATGTCAAAGAGTGTTCTGCCTGTGTTTTCTTCTAAGAGTTTTATATTTTCTGTCTTAGTTTTTTATATAGTCTTTTTTATATAGTTTTTAATAGTCTTTCATTTAGGTCTTTATATTTTGATATTTTTGTAGTCTTTATGATTAGTGTAGTAAAGATCAAATTTTGTTCATTGCATTTAAAAACATTCTAAATCATTCTGTAAGAAATAGAAACTTGAAGATGTCCATTTTCAAGACAAAGTAGCTAACTCTGAATGGAAAAAAATAAATAAATAAATAACAGCTAAACTTGTAGACATGAGAACGTTGAGGCCAGGACTCTAGAAAATTTCAAGTTCAGGGTGAGAGATTGGACTAGATCCTAAAGAGATAGGACTACACCCAATGCCTGTGCCCTGACTGTAAACTTGCCTAAGGACTTATGGACATGACATAGTTCATGTACCTGGAGGGTTCCTAAGCAAACAGGATGTTGGCAGAAGGGATAAACTAACAAGAAATTCTTTGTTGAAAAAGATGTAAGTAGGAAAAGGAGAAAAAAGGATACCTTGTAAAGAAATGATGAAACTTAGGCAAAGTCCAGGAAGATTGTACACACCATAGTACTCAACCAATGAGGAACCAGGGGGTGGGACCTGTGTTTAGGAAATAAATTGCTTGTTGTAACCGCCCTGGGTGTGCCTGCCGGCTAGACACCCAATCTTGCAAAACCATCATTAAAAGTGTTATTTTCACTGTGCTTCATTTCTCTGAGCCCATCCCTTGGTTCTCTTCCCTGGTAGCTCAGTCTGTAGTCTGCCTGCAATGCGGGAGACCAGGGGTTCAATCCTGGGTCAGGAAAGGCGATTCCCTGGAGAAGGAAATGGCAACCCATTCCAGCATTCTTGCCTGGAGAAAATCATATAGAGAGTAACCTGGTGGGCTACAGCCCATGGGTCACAAGGAGTTGGACACGACTGAGTGACAAACACACACACAGACACACACATCCTTTGTTTCAGCTGGTGTGTGTATTTTCTCACAGTTCTAATCCATACTAATTGTTACTACATTGATACCTTTTCAGTGTGCACTTTTATTCATAACACTTTTTAAACTCAACTGTTCAAGATGTCTCTAGGAATTATGAAATTACTGATTCAAAGACATGGATATATTTATAGCTCTAGCTAATGATTTCCTATTTATATAAAATTATCACAAATAATTAGAGCTGTATAGAAATTTTACAACATGTCAAATATCTTTTTACAATTGAGTGAAATTATGCTGAAATTTCTTGAAGAGATCTCTAGTCTTTCCCATTCTATTGTTTTCCTCTATTTATTTGCACTGATCACTGAGGAAGGCTTTCTTATCTCTCCTTGCTATTCTTTGGAACTCTGCATTCAAATGGGTATATCTTTCCTTTTCTCCTTTGCTTTTCACTTCCCTTCTTTTGACAGCTATTTGTAAGGCCTCCTCAGGCAGCCATTTTGGGGTTTTTTGCATTTCTTTTTCTTGGGGATAGTTTTGATTCCTGTCTCCTGTACAATGTCATGAACCTCCAGCCATAGTTCATCAGGCACTCTGTCTATCAGATCTAGTCCCTTAAATCTATTTCTCACTTCCACTGTATAGTCATAAGGGATTTGATTTAGGCCATACCCGAATGACCTAATGGTCTAGAGGTTTTCTCCACTTTCTTCCATTTCAGTCTGAATTTGGCAATAAGAAGTTCATAATCTGAGCCACAGTCTGCTCCCGGTCTTGTTTTTGCTGACTGTACAGAGCTTCTCCATCTTTGGCTGCAAAGAATATAATCAATCTGATTTCAGTGTCGACCATCTGCTGATGTCCATGTGTAGAGTCTTCTCTTGTGTTGTTGGAAGAGGGTTTTGCTATGACCAGTGCATTCTCTTCGTAGAACTCTATTAGCCTTTGCCCTGCTTCATTCTGTACTATGAGGCCAAATTCGTCTGTTCAGTTCAGTTCAGTTACTTAGTCATGTTCAACTCTTTGCAATCCCATGAATCACAGCACTCCAGGCCTCCCTGTCCATCACCAACTCCTGGAGTTCACTCAAACTCACGTCCATCAAGTCAGTGATGCCATCCAGCCATTTCATCCTCTCTCGTCCCCTTCTCCTCCTGCCCTCAATCCCTCCCAGCATCAAAGTCTTTCCCAATGAGTCAAATATTTGCATGAGGTGGCCAAAGTACTAGAGTTTCAGCTTTAGCATCATTCCTTCCAAAGAAATCCTGGGGCTGATCTCCTTCAGAATGGACTGGTTGAATCTCCTTGCAGTCCAAGGGACTCACAAGAGTCTTCTCCAACACCACAGTTCAAAAGCATCAATTCTTTAGCACTCAGCCTTCTTCACAGCCCAACTATCACATCCATACATGACCGCAGGAAAAACCATTATTCAGCAAAGTAATGTCTTTGTTTTTAAATAAGCTATCTAGGTTACTACAGGTGTTTTTGACTTCCTACTTTTGCATTCCAGTCCTCTATAATGAAAAGGACATCTTTTTGGGGGTGTTAGTTCTAGAAGGTCTTGTAGCTCTTCATAGAACTATTCAACCTCAGCTTCTTCAGCATTACTGGTCGGGGCATAGACTTGGATTACCATGATATTGAATAGTTTGCCTTGGAAACAGAGATCACTCTATTGTTTTTGAGGTTGCATCCAAGTACTGCATTTTGGACTCTTGAGAGATACCAAGGGAACATTTCATGCAAAGATGGGCTCAATAAAGGACAGAAATGGCAGGGACCTAACAGAAGCAGAAGATATTAAGAAGAAGTGGCAAGAATACACAGAAGAACTGTACAAAAAAGATATTCACAACCCAGATAATCATGATGGTGTGATCACTCACCTAGAGCTGGATATCCTGGAATGTGAAGTCAAGTGGGCCTTAAGAAGCATTACTATGGACAAAGCTAGTGGAGGTGATGGAATTTCAGTTGAGCTATTTCAAATCCTGAAAGATGATGCTGTGAAATTGCTGCACTCAATATGCTAGCACATTTGGAAAACTCAGCAGTGGCCACAGGACTAGAAAATGTCAGTTTTTATTCCAATCTTAAAGAAAGGCAATGCCAAAGAATGCTCAAACTACCACACATTTGCACTAATCTCACATGCTAGTAAAGTGATGCTTAAAAGTCTTCAATCCAGGCCTCAGCAATATGTAAATCGTGAACTTCCAGATGTTAAGCTGGTTTTAGAAAAGGCAGAAGAAACAGAGATCAAATTGCCCACACCCGTGGGATCATTGAAAAAGCTAGCAAGTCACAGAAAAACATCTATTTCTGCTTTATTTACTATGCAAAGCCTTTGACTGTGTGGATCACAACAAACTGCGGAAAATTTTTCAAGAGATGGGAATACCAGAACACTTGACCAGTATCCTCTTGAGGAATCTGTATGCAGGTCAGGAAGCAAAACTTAGAACTGGAGATGGAACAACAGACTGGTTCCAAATAGGAAAAGGAGTATGTCAAGGCTGTATATTGTCACCCTGCTTATTTACCTTATATGCAGAGTACATTATGAGAAAAGCTGGGATGGAGGAAGCCCAAGCTGGAATCAAGATTGCTGGGAGAAATATCAATAACCTCAGATATGCAGATGACACCACCCTTATGGCAGAAAGTGAAGAAATAAAGAGCCTCTTGACGAAAGTGAAAGAGGAGAATGAAAAAGTTGGCTTAAAGCTCAACATTCAGAAAACGAAGATCATCACATCTGGTCCCATCACTTCTTGGGAAACAGATGGGGAAACAGTGGAAACAGTGTCAAACTTTATTTTTTTTTTTGGCTCCAAATCACTGCAGATGGTGATTGCAGCCATGAAATTAAAAGACACTTATACATTGGAAGGAAAGTTATGACCAACCTAGATAGCATATCGGAAAGCAGAGACATTACTTTGCCAAAAAAGGTCCGTCTAGTCAAGCCTATGGTTTTTCCAGTGGTCATGTATGGATGTGAAAGTTGGACTATAAAGAAAGCTGAGAGCTGAAGAACTGATGCTTTCGAACTGTGGTGTTGGAGAAGACTCTTGAGAGTCCCTTGGACTGCAAGGAGATCCAACCCCATTCTAAAGGACATCAGTCCTGGGTGTTCATTGGAAGGACTGATGTTGAAGCTGAAACTCCAATACTTTGGCCACCTGATGTGAAGAGCTGACTCATTGGAAAAGACGCTGATGCTGGGAAAGATTGAGGGCAGGAAGTAAAGGGGACAGCAGAGGATGAGATGGTTGGATGGCATCACTGACTCAATGGACATGGGTTTGGGTGGACTCTGGGAGTTGGTGATGGACAGGGAGGCCTTGTGTGCTGCTGTTCATGGGGTCACAAAGCATCAGACACTCCTGAGTGAACTAACCTTGCTGAAATTTTTCTTTGCCTTACACATAAATATTGTAGAGAAAGTTAATCCAAGTGAAATTATTATCTAGTTGCAAAATTACAAAAGGAGTATATCTGAGAAGAAATCATACTGTAACATAAGGTGATATAACATTTTTTCAAGGAAAAAAAAGTCACCTTTTGGTTAGAGTAATGAGAGTGTCTTGATTAAGCTAGGAGAGACAAAATGACCAGTAATAATCCTGCTTTTAATTAAGTAGAGGCATTTATAGCATCTTGGGCCAGAAGAGGAAGAATGGCACTGAGAAAGTCAATGATACAACTCTTTTGAGCTAGTTTGAAAACATTTAAGTCCATGTAAATTCTATAATGTTTACGATTAATTCTGCTGATGTCACCCTCTTAGTATTAGAAACAAACATGTCTTTATATGAAGGGCTGGGTACCAGCCAAGGATTAATTTCAAATGCTACCTAGCCTGTAATATTGCACATCTTCTGTATCACACATGAGGAGGAAATACTAAGTAACTGATTCTCAGAGATGATAGAAAACAGTTTTCCTGTAGGAAAATCAAATGCCTACAAGGATCAGGCAGTCAAAAGAGAACTTTGAGACTGGACAAAGATAAAATAATAGAGAATACAGGATTCCTTGACATACATCAAGTATTTACCAGATTAAAGGCATACTAATTCCTAATGTTAAAGGGAAGTATAGGCTTCAAAATGTTTATCTATTGGGAACTCTTGACCCAGGAACCATCTGTTTCTGATACTTTGACTCTTGAAATATTTAGTATTATAATAAATTGCATTATATGCAGATATTTAAACTTTATACTTCTTTCTATTACTAAGAGTAATGATAGTATGTTAGAAACATAAATCTAAGATGCTGCTGCTACTGCTACTGCTGCTAAGTCGCTTCAGTCATGTCCGACTCTGTGCGACCCCAAAGACAGCAGCCCACCAGGCTCCCCTGTCCCTGGGATTCTCCAGGCAAGAACACTGGAGTGGGGTGCCATTTCCTTCTCCAATGCATGAAAGTGAAAAGTGAAAGTGAAGTCACTCAGTTGTGCCTGACTAATAGAGACCCCATGGACTGCAGCCCACCAGCCTCCTCCGTCCATAGGATTTTCCAGGCGAGCGTACTGGAGTGGGGTGCCATTGCCTTCTCCAAAATCTAAGCTCGATAATCTAAACAGGTATCAAAAACAAACATTGCAATTGTTCATTATTCACAAACTATACAAACACAGCCATCAACATACATTTTAAAATCTGATCATTGGCACACAAAGCACGGTATTTACAGTAAATTATCCTTCACTTGAGTCTTCCATGTTGGCTTGGTGGTAAAGAACCCACCTGCCAATGTAGGAGAGATGGGTTTGATCCCTGTTCCGTGAAGCCCCCACCTGCCATGGGACAACTAAGCCCATGCTCCACAACTACTGGGCCCATGCTCCACAACTACTGAGCCCATGCTCCACAACTACTGAGCCCATGCTCCACAACTACTGAGCCCATGCTCCACAACTACTGGGCCCATGCTCCACAACTACTGAGCCCATGCTCCACAACTACTGAGCCCATGCTCCACAACTACTGAGCCCATGCTCCACAACTACTGAGCCCGTGCTCCACAACTACTGGGCCCATGCTCCGAAGCCTGGGAGCCACAGCTACTGAAGTCTATGTGTCCTAGAGCTTGCTCGCCACAACGAGCAGCCTGCACACCACCCCCGTCTGCTGCCACTAGAGAAGAGCCTGCACAGCAATGAAGACCCAGCACAGCCAAAAATAAAAGTAAATAAATAAAATTTTAAAAAACGGTGTGTGTGTGTGTTAGTCACTCAGTTGTGTCCAACTCTTTGTGATCCCATGGACTACAGGCCACCAGGCACCTCTGATCATGGAATTCTCCAGGCAAGAATACTGGAGTCAGGTGCCATTCCCTTCTCCTGGGGATCTTCCTGACCCAGGAATCAAATCTGGGTCTTCTGCATTTCAGGCAGATTCTTTACCATCTGAATCACCAATTACACTTATCTTTAATTTGTCACTAAGTTTGTGCTTGTGTGTGACTATACATTACTTTTATAATTGTTTGTAGGCATCCATAATAATTAGAAAAAGTAATGTCAGAGATTTTCATTTTATAAAATACTCAAGAGACATTAAATATTCTGCTAACTAAAATATAAGTTAATAGACATAATAATAATAGATATAATAATTGATTTATGATCAATTGTCAACTTCTTAGATTTTTAGCACCATATGCCACATATCAGCATTATGCTATTTACTGTTTATTGACTGTGCATTTTATCTTCTAAGCTTGTGAACTAGAATTGTCTTCTTGAAGGATAAAAATTTTAATTATCTGAGTGGTTGATCTACCAGAAAATATCTCTAGTCAACTTTGACATTTAAAATACATTTGAAATTTTCTAGAGGGGTAGTTACATTACTGAATGGTCAATGTATTACTTAGGAACCAAATCCCTTGCATTTGAAAAAAAATAGGTACATGACTAGAAAGGGAGTCTTTATGACTAGAAAGGGAGTCTTTATATTAGTTCCCACCAGCTACTATATATTTTGCCATCAAGCATGTTTACAAATAATCAATTTATTTTTCAGACATTGATATTGCTGAATAAAGCATGGAAAATAAAACAAATCAATGCTGCCTTAGTAACTCCAGTCAAAACCTTTGAACATAAAACTTTTGAAAATAAAGGATCTGTCTTTTAAGTGAGGCATACAAATATTTCCCTAATCAGTTTCACCAACTCAAGAGATAGACTGTGAAAAAAATATTATGAGGGATTGCCTTCACCTAAAGAATATTTTTATTCTTGGATATGCACTTATCTTTTTTTCAAGAAATGAAAGATATTTGTTTCACACATAGCTAGATGGGCTGATAATTCAGTTGGGTTTTTCATGACTAAACAAACTGGCTCATTGTTCCTATAGTTACCTCCTGCTATTGATTAGTCTTGACTATCATTTCCATTGGACAATGAAAACTAGTAAAAATATAATCCCATGTAATCACATACAGTTTCAAAGAAATAATATTTACTCACGGATTTAATTAACAAAGCACGTAATCACCAGGGCAATAAGTATTTGTGAACTATATAGCATTTATAGTTGAAAGCTTATTGTTCATTTCTTACTTATCAGGGCTATATTTTGAGTTGAACATATTTCTGCCAAGATGGCTGGGGGTTGGGGAGAGAGAGAGAGAGAGAGGGGGAGAGAGATAGAAGAAGAAGAACAGAGAGAATCCCAGAGAGAACGTGAGAGAGCACAATACAGAATGAAAATAATACATTTAACATGGAACAATTCTTTGAGAATCAAGAATATTGTTAGCTACATACATCTAAGAAATTTGTACAACAATGTGCAAGAGCAGGAACATGAATAATGACTGCCAATCAAACGTGCTCACAATTTCTTCATAAAATATTTGATTTATATTCTATCTATTGTATCCTTTTCAAAAGATATACAGATTCTCAAATGACAGTGGCTATCTGTGTCAGTCATTCATGTTATAAATGAGGTGGAATACTGATATTTGGAATGCTCTAAAAGATGCTTGGGAATATGAATCAACATAATTCTTAGATGAAATCCACAAAACGAAAGGCTAATTCACCTAATGATATAGATATGCTGATATTATAAATAGATATAGATATGATAGATGGATGGAGAGATGGATGGATGGATGTAGACAGTAAGCTCAAAAGCCTGATGAATGCCTACTTTAATTACTTTCTCACAGTGTCCTCGTGAACATAGTTTTCTTATCTTTCATTTATTATTAAAATAACTTAGAGTTATCACCTTTGAACTTCATACATACTTTCAAATACTTACATTTCAAAGATAGAACCATCAACTTTCCTTTATGTTAAAAAGCTTTTATACTAGTTTTAATTGGGACTCGGTAGGTCTGTGAAAGGAAGGTTACTATCCTTGGACATTCCATGTAGCTTCTTCAATTAATCGTAGATTTTCCTTGCTACTAGTTCAAGATGAAGTTAGTTAGCTTCTACATCTACAAACTATAATTGGTAATAGTAGTAGTAGTAGGTTTGCATATTTTGCTGAGCTTTTAAAATAGGAAGTTCGATGAAAATACTATCTTGAGGTTCATAATAATCACACTGAATCACTGTTTAATTTGGTGACAAATAATCTGTACATAACTCAAGTGAGAATAAAGTAGCTATGCCACAAGCCCCATTTAGTCTCACAAGTTTCATCTTAGTACTCCGTGTGCAGTTTATGTTTTATCCCATGAGATTAATTTACCAAAACACAAAACTTCTCATTGAATCATTTAAACAATTATTCAAGTATTAAAAACATCTTCATAAAATAACATATAGTCATGTCTATTTATTTTCTTTAACCCTTACCCAATTTATTTCACATTCACAATGATCTAAAATAGTTTGTTTTAATATTTTTATGTCTTGGATGTAGAGTAGGACAGGGAAGCCTGGTGTGCTACAGTCCATGGGGTCACACATGAGTCAGAAAGAGTCAGACACAACTTAGTGACTGAACAACAGCACATCCTTAATAGAAATATAAACCAGAAAGGGTTAGCAGATCACTACCTAGTCACATGTCAGACTTCAATTATCCATGTCATGATGAGGAGTCAGCATATTTTAAAAATTTCTAAATTATCTTAATTTTATTCATAGAAGATTTCATGCTTTTCATAGATGGACAATTTCAAGGGCCTGACAACAGTGGCAGAATTTAATTATCCACAGAAAATCTTGTGGTGTATAAGAAATCCCCCCAATCAAGTGAAAGATAATTATGTAACTAAACAATTACAGTTCCATAGCTTTCCAATCTATTATAAATAGCAATTTGAAACAGGCTATAGAAAAGCATGTCATGTAAGGAACATCAAGAAATTAACAATTTAGTCACAATATTGATAGTGTATGTTCAAAATCTATATGATACGAAACAAAAAGTTGTCAAAACCTTTGACTTGATAGACTGAGAATGACATTGGGTACATTTTCTATATGTACCCAAATAAAAAATATAAAACAGTGAATGGCAGCAAAGACAATTGTTTACAACTAAATTATAGGCTTAATGAATTTCCAAATACAAACATCCTGAATTTTTTCAAATTTAATTATGATCTATCTTCCTATCTGCTTCCTGATGTTAATTACATCTTTTTGAAGTCATTACAGCATTGATAACATTGCTTTAATAACAATAAAGTGTTAAGTCTATGAATTTAAAGAAACAGGAGGAATTGGATAAAGGCACAGATCACCTGATCTGCTTCCTAAGAAATCTATATACAGGTCAAGAAGCAACAGTAAGAACTGGACATGAAACAACAGACTGGTTCCAAATCAGGAAATGGGTATGTCAAGACTGTATATTGTCACCCTGCTTATTTAACTTATATGCAGACTACATCGTGCAAAATGCTGGGCTGGATGAAGCACAAGCTGGAATGAAGATTGCCAGGAGAAATATCAATAACTTCAGATATGCAAATGATACCACCCTTATGGCAGAAAGCAAAGAAGAACTAAGAGCCTCTTAATGAAAGTGAAAGAGGATAGTGAAAAGTTGGCTTAAAGCTCAACATTCAGAAAACTAAGATAATGGCATCAGGTCCTATCACTTCATGGTAAATAGATGTGGAAACAATGGAAACAGTAAGACACTTTATTTTTTGGGCTCCAAAATCACTGCAGACGGTGACTGCAGCCTTAAAATTAAAAGACGTTGTTCCTTGGAAGAAAAGTTATGACCAAACTAGACAGCATACTAAAACTCAAAGACATTATTTTGGCAACAAAGGTCCATCTAGTCAAAACTATAGTTTTTTCAGTTGTCATGTATGGATGTGAGAGTTGGACTATAAAGATAGCTGAGTGCCAAAGAATTGATGCTTTTGAACTGTGATGTTGGAGAAGACTCTTGAGAGTCCCTTGGACTGCAAGGAGATCCAACCAGTCTATCCTCAAGCAAATCAGCCCTGAATATTCATTAGAAGGCCTGATTCTGAAGCTGGAATTCCAATCCTTTGGCCACCTGATGTGAAGAACTGACTCATTTGAAAAGACCCTGATACTGGGAAAGATTGAAGGCAGGAGGAGAAGGGGATGACAGAGCATGAGATGGTTGGGTGGCATCATCAACTCCAGGGACATGAGTCTGAATAAGCTCCTGGAGTTGGTGATGGACAGGGAGGCCTGGCATGCTGCAGTCCATGGGGTTGCAAAAATCAGACACGACTGAGCGACTGAACTGAACAGAATTGATGTATGTTTGTCTGTTAGTTGCTCAGTCAGATCTGATTCTTTGCAACCCTATGGACTGGAGCCCAGCAGACTCCTCTGCCTATGGAATTCTCCAGACAAAAATACTGGAGTCTGTAGCCATTTCCTTCCCCCAGGTATCTTCCCAACACAGGGATCATACCCAGATCTCCTGCAGTGCAGGTGGATTCTCGACCATTTGAGCCACCTCACTTTTATGCAGAATCAAAAAAAGTGAGATACATAAAAGCAGAAATTAGACAGGTAGTTACCAGGGGAAAAGATGTGGGGAGGTAAGAAGATACTGGTCAAAGGATACAAAGTGGTAATTACATAGGATGAATAAGTTCTCCAGAGCCTAATATACATCATGATGACTCTAGGCATTATTACTTTATCATATATTCGATATTTGCTAAGATAGTAGAACTCAGGTGCTTTCATTGCACACACTCATAAAGCAGTTCTGTGAAACGATTGATCTGCTAATTAAGCTTTTTTTTTTTTAATTCTAAGGAATATAGAACATTTTGGGTATCATTGTGGCCTATGGCGGCAACCATGTTTCTTTTATAAAACACATTGTTGCACTGGACCTTTAAAGCCCAATGGATCTGAGTGTAAGGTGCCAATTCCACATGGCATTTCTCCTACCTTATCACATACTTCTCTCTCCCTCTGGTCCCATGATCAGCAAATTTCATTTCCTATATTTCTAGTTTTGTCAACAGAGTAACAGAACAACTCTTTTTTCTACACAATCTATTACACACTGCTAAACCTTATAGCTATTTACTTCCAACTCAGCATAGCTCTTAGACAAGATTGGAAAAATCTTCATTTTACTTAAATTTGTTATTTGCAAAAAATTTAAGAATCTTGGAGTCTTCATTCTAATAGTAGGATTCTATATTTTATCTTTAATGTCATTTTGTTATTATACATTTATTCTTTATTCTTAAAAATTCTCTTTTGCTCAATTATTTTAAAATATCCTATCATACTATTATTTTCATAATTTATGCTAGAATTCACTAAAGAGAAATCCGAGATCACAAATGATGACATATTTATATTCAACACAATGTCCTCTTAGCTATTTAGAGCTCACTTTAAAAAAAAAAAATTGCTCCCCTATATGTCTTTTTATTACCTTTCTTATTTTCTAAAAAAAGATATTATATGAGCAGGTACATATGAAATTATTCTTTTTATTTTTCTGACTGAAGTCCTTATATTTCATACTCATCATTTTTTCTTCATCAAGATACACACACATACACATGCATTCTCTTTCTTGACCTGGGCTTTATACTTTCTCACTTTCTTCTGATTTAGACATTTTTTAAGATTAGTCCAGAGGTTGAAAATTTAAACTTGAAAAACTGTGAGAAAAAGTGCGGTGAAAACTTTACATTCTGTTGGTAGCTTTATTACCCATGTGAAGGCCCCTTAACTGAGTGAGGCCTTTTGAGGTTGTTGTTTAGTCACTAAGTCATGTCCGACTCTTTGCAACCCTGTAGGCTCATCTGTCCTCTAACATCTCCTGGAGTTTGATCATGTCCTAAGAGCTTGCTCAGGCCCTAGAGCTGAGAATGCACAAAGGCTTCTACATCTGGGCTCAGCAGATAATGTCCTACCTCCCTAAAAAATGCTCAACACCTTGATAACTGAAGCTTGTCAGTATCTTACATTACATGGCAATGCTGAATTAAGTGTGCAGGCAGTGGAAGTAAGTTTGCCAATCAGCTGATATTACTATAAGATTATCCTGGATTATCCAAAGGGACCCAACGTAATCACAAGAGTCCTAAGAAGATGCAGAGGAAGCTGTGACTAAGGAGAACCAGAGAGATGACAATGTGAGAAGGCCTTAGTCCAGAGTCACTGGCTTTGAAAATGTGGGTACAGAGTCACAAGCCAAGAAATATGGACACCCTCTGGAAACTGGACAATGCATTCAGCATAACTAGACCATCTATCAGAACCTTCCAGAATTAATGCAGCTCTGCTGATATCCTGATTGTTTGTCCAGGAGATCCATTTCTGACTTCTGACCTTAGAACTCGAAAGTAACAGATCTGTACTACTGGAAGCCACTATCGGTAGCAATCTGCTACAGGAACAAATTGGTGGAAGTAGAGATCTACAGTGAATAGCAGACAGAGTAGATTGCTTGTTGTTTAGTAGCTAAGTTGTGTTCAACTCTTTTGTGACCCCATGGACAGTAGCCTGCCAGACTTCTCTGTCCATGGAATTTCCCAGGCAAGGATACTGGAGGGGGTTGCCGTTTCCTTCTCCAGGAGATCTTCCTGAACCAGGGACTCTAACCAGAGTCTCCTGCATTGGCAGGCAGATTCTTTACCACCACTTCATGTGGGAAGTCCCATACAGAGTAGACAGAAGCTAATACACTGTCCTATGGAACAGGGACTCAGTTCTCGGCTTTGCTATTTATTTAGTACTAGTATGCATGATCGGAGAGGGCAATGGCACCCCACTCCAGTACTCTTGCCTGGAAAATCTCATGGATGGAGGAGCCTGGTAAGCTGCAGTCCATGGGGTCACTATGCGTCGGACACGACTGAGCAACTTCACTTTCATTTTTCACTTTCATGCACTGGAGCAGGAAAAGTCAACCCACTCCAGTATTCTGGCCTGGAGAATCCCAGGGACTGGGGAGCCTGGTGGGCTGCCGTCTATGGGGTCGCACAAAGTCGGACAAGACTGAAGCGAATTAGCAGCAGCAGTATCGGCAGCAGCAGCAGCAGAAGCAGCAGAATGCATGATTCCTAAAACTGGTTGTTCAATGACAAAATAGGTATAATAATCCTGACCTTTCAGAAACATCATGGTAAATAAGATTATATATGAAATTCATATGTCAAACTTTTTAAATTTTACCTTTTTTTTAAAATCACCAAGCATTATTGGTTTTGAATCTGTTATTGAACCTTGCATTTGGGGATCTGATCTGTGAAGATTTTCCTTCTCCATTACAGAACCCTTACTTAACTGGGTTTTAATACCTCCCCAAAACTTCATGATGTGCCTGACTGAATCAACTGTCTTTTGGACCTGTTGCATATCCTAATGCAATAATCTCATGTGTGTTTGTTTTTTTCTGGAATCCCTCTCAGGCCTCTATTTTTCAGGTATCACTAAAATCTGCCTTCTTCTCTATGCTCTTCTGACTCTTTCATTCTAGCTCTTGCTCTGTGATTTACTACAACCACTGCTTTGGACTAGCTGATTTCTACTCTTTCCTTATTCCCTGCTTACTTTTCCATATTCCATTTGCAAAGTTCCAGACATTTCACCTTTCTCCGTGATTTGGTACTTCTTACATTTATTCCTGGAGTAGGAGAGGGCAACTCACTCCAGTATTCTTGCCCAAGAAATCCCATGGACAGAGGAGCTTGGTGGGCTACAGTACATGGTCCTGCAAAGAGTCAGATACAACTGAGAGCATACAAGCACATGCACACATACACACACAGATACTTCTCAGTGTGTGGAAAAAAAAAAAAAAACAGAAATATGAAAGTAAAACAATTAGCAATCTTTTAGAAAGTAATGGTATAAAATCAGTTCAATACCCTAACTCCAAAATATGTTGCCATGCCTGAAAATTCGGTTGATTCTGAAGATGAAATTTAGAGTCAGGATAAAGTTACCTAAAAATTCAAAATGATAACAACACACTTAAGATGAAAAGGGGACTTTCATAGATCACTTATATAAAATACATAGTTAAGTGTACAGAATTTCAGAGAGGCAAAATTATGCATATACATAGAGATTTTTTTTTTCTCCCTTGCTTACATAGTCTATGTATGTAAGTATCTTACATACCTTTAGAAGGAAAATAAGGTTATGGAAATGTACTATTTATGAAGGTGCCTCCTGAAAAGTTTTACTGACTGAACGGTATGAATAAATTTATTATATTTACATTTAACCCTAAGATTTTAAATTTTCTTAAATCTAGAAAACCTAATTAGATACAAATGAAACATTAGTAATATGGCATCTTGCTTATAAATTATCCTGTTGCTGTATAGTGCAAATCTATTTTTGTGTGTGTGAAAATTCATCAATGTTATGTCCATATCCTTTTAATTTCTTTAAGTGTATGAATTTACTGCCTCTTGGAGGTGCCTCTTGATCAGTCAGACATGACTGACCATGCACCCCATGAATGTGACCCCATGGACTGCAACCTGCCAGGCTCCCCTATCCATGGGATTTATCCAGCAAGAATACTGGAGTGGGTTGCCATTTCTCTCTCCAGGGGATCTTCTTGACCCAGGGATTGAACCCCCATCTCCTGCTTGGCAGACAGATTTTTTACCACTCAGCCACCCTGGGAAGCCCTCTTACTGTCTCTTACCCACTTCTTATTCTATATATATATATATATATATATATATTTTTTTTTTTTTTTAGTTTTCCTATAAAAAATTTTCCAAAATGTTCTTCAAATAAGAAGGACCAATAATGACAAGATTAAGAAATCATAATGAAAATCAGTAAACATTTTTTGGAGTGACCTATTTAACCTGAAATACATTCATATAAACTTCAAAATCTAATGCAGCATGTACAACGTGATGGTCCACAGATCAGTTCTGTCACAGATTTGTTAGATACACTTTAGCCATTTTAAAATCAAATTAATTATCAGGGGTTTTGCTGGTATTTTTTATAGCAAGGTATCTCACAATAGGTGAGGCAGTTTGTTTCGGTTGCTGTTTTATTTTTAGAACCTCGGAGCTCACATTTCATCACATACTGACAGTTGGCCAGGAGGGAAGATGCCCGTCTCCCTGGCCAGGTACTCTTGGATGGCCACACTCCATGCCCCACCCCATCCCGCTGTATCACATTAGAGTTATTTTCCTTTGTATTACTTATTTGGCCAAACAGTTAATGGATTATGTTAACTTATGAGAAATGATTCTGAAAATATTTCAGATTTAATATTATCTAATATGAATGAGTGTTAGTCGCTCAGTCATGTTCAACTCTTGACAACCCCAAGGTCTGTCCATGGAATTCTCCAGGCAAGAATACTGGAGTGGGTTGCCATTCCCTTCTCCAGGGGATCTTCCAGGCCCAGGGGTCAAATCTGGGTCTCCTGCATTGCAGGCAGGCTCTTTAACACCTGAACTACCGGGAAAGCCTGGTATGAATGACATAAAACCAGGTAATAACCTACACGTTTTCCTACATAGCTTTACTCTTTCAAGTGATAAAGATAAATTAGTCCTAGTTCTTCAAATAAGTTATTTCAGGATCATTCATAACTTTTGTTTTTGATTGACATATGCCATGGTCACACAATAAAAGACATTTAAGACATTCACTAGTTATTAAAACTGAAAAATTATAATAAGATGCTTAATCTTACAGTTTATATTTATTAGACTAACTTTTAGATGAGCCAAGGTGTAGGAGATTCCTCAGCCAAAGAAAAAAAATATATATAACAGTGGTATAAAAGCTATAAAAAACAAACTTTGTTTGAGAACTTGGTACCACAAACTATTATGGAAATGTAAAAACATCTAGTATAAATGATGATTTTCCCATCAAGTTAAATAAAATCCTCATTCAATGATATCTGTTGTTAGCTGACTGTACAGATATTGTTGATTTTAAATGATCCACACAAAACAATTTTCCAGATGAGCTGTATGTACACACAAAAAACAGTTCAAATATAAACTATTTTTTTATACAATATAAAAAATAGGTAGGTAAAATGCTGTGGGACATTATTGTGATTATTTTTATTAAGACACAAGTAACCTTTTATTAATAATATTTCATCAAGATTTTTTTCTTTTGAGAAAATTACTCCCTCATTATCCCTTGAATTTCACTTCAATTTACAATATGCTTTTTTAATGCTGAGCAAAGGCACTACTGAAATATCATTTTAACTTCATTTCTGAAAACAAAGCCTGACTCAGAGCAGCAGAAACTCATAGCTGTCCCTCAAGGAGGGAGGGTAATGGAACACCAGAGTTTTAGCCCAGTACCTCACCGTCAGAAAACTGACCACATTACCAATCTTTCTTCCAGCTAATTATGGCCTTTATACTAGATTGGCCAGAAGGAATAGAAGTAAAATTACGTATCCACCTTAAAAATCACAGCCTGAAGTGACTAGCTGATCACTCTATTTTCCCTTCTAAATCTTTTATACACAGAATGGTACATATATCAAAGTATGCAGTTTGTTGCTATCTCACAAAATGCAGTAACCAGATTAAATAATATATGAGTGCTCCAGAAACGCCTCTCATGTTCCCTTCCATTTTCTGTGTACCACCCCTTCTCCATGCAGGATCATATCTACTCTAATTTCTAGTAAACTATTGTAGTTTTAGTTAACTTTATTTAATGAAATCATATAATAATATATTCTTTTGTGACTATCTTCTTTTGATCATTACTATGGTTCTCAGATTGATTTTTATTTTGTGCATATTTGAAGTTAATTTATTTTTATTGCTGTACAGTATTCCCCCATGTGAATATAAGATTTCCAAAACACATTACAGTAGATATGGAATAATCAAATTATAAATAGATTGTGGATAATATTCAGAAAAAAGACATTAATTCCAACTTTAATTGGACATGTTGAAACAGACATGGCAATAAAATGTGCCTTTCTTTTTTCTATTCTCAAGTAAATAATCATAATAGCAATGCCACTTTCACAGTGTTTTTATAAGGTGTTTCACATATACTATTAGTTGAAATATCTTTGTGCCAAGGGACATTAAATATATTTTGCTAAATAAATAAGGAGGTGGAACTATAAAAAATCTAGTAATTTTTAAATTATTCACAGTACGTGTTTCTATATTAAAATCTATAGAATTAAAGACTTTATATTGAGTACCTTTTAAGAAGGTATAATATGAAAATATTTTATCAAGGAAGCTCTACAGATAAATGATAATATTTTAATAGCATGGATACACACGTAGAAATATAATACAATAGAAAATAGAAAGTAACAACAGGAAATGAAAGAGATCATCAGGTACTGAGTTATGGCAACAGTGAAATAATATGTTTCTATATTTTTAACAGTCATATATGTATACAATGAAATATTACTCAGCCGCAAATAAAGAAAGAATGCCATTTGCAGCAACATGGATGACCTAGAGATTCCAATAGATAAAGACAAATATCACATGGTATCACTCATATGTAAAACTTTAAAAAAATTAAATAACTTATTTATATAATGAAATCAGACTTACAAATATTAAAAAACAAAGTTATAGTTACCAAAAGAGAAACATGAAGGGGCAGAATAAATCAGAAGCTTGGGATGAAGATACATACACTACTATATACAAATAACCAAAAAGGACCTACTGCTGTATAGCACAGGAAAGTATACTGAATATTCTAGGACAACTTATATGACAAAAGAAGGTAAAAGAGAATGAATATATGGATATGTATAACTCTGTCATTTTGCTGTATACCTGAAACTAACACAATGCTGTAAATTAACTATGCAGCTAAGTCTGCTGCTAAGTTGCTTTGGTTGTGTCTGACTCTGTGCGACCCCATAGACGGCAGCCCACCAGGCTCCCCCGACCCTGGGATTCTCCAGGCAAGAACACTGAAGTGGGTTGCCATTTCCTTCTCCAATGCATGAAAGCGAAAAGTCAAAGTGAAGTTGCTCAGTTGTGTCTGACTCTTAGTGACCCCATTGACCCCATGGATGGATTTTCCAGGCAAGAGTGCTCCAGTGGGGTGCCATTGCCTTAACCAAGAATTAACTATATCCAAATAAAATTTAATATTATCTAATAGGCTTTCCTCGTACTGCTATTAGAGTTCATCACCACCCTGCACCTTCCAAAGAGCATAATTTTAACCTTTATCCCTAGAATCCACCTCTTTTCTTTTCTTTGCCAAATTCTTTTACCCTTTATTGTCTTTAGTGCTAATATATCTCTGATACTAAGCTCAGATCCATATACAATCAATTAGATCAGATTAGAATTAGAATTCATTACATTAGATTAGATTGAATTAGATTACAAGAGTGATTTCTTCTTTTCATATCATTGACTTCCTAGTGTTTCCTACAGAGAACCAGTGTTCTCTCCATGGTGGTCACTGAGATGAATTCTGATGCCAGGAAATAGGACAGAGATTGTGGTGTGGCCCATCAGTGGTTAGTTCTTTGCATCAGGTGACCAAGCTATTGGAGCTTCAGATACAATACTGATGCAAAGAGTTGACTCAGTGGAAAAGACCCTGATGTTGGGAAAGACTGAAGACAAAAGGTGACGGGGGTGGCAGAGGATGAGATGGTTAGATAGCATCACTGACTCAACGGACATGAACTTGAGCAAATTCCAGGAGGACAGGGGAGCCTGGTGTTCTGCAGTCCATGCACTGCAAAGAGCTGGGCATGACTCAGGAATTGAACAACAACAATTCCCATCAGTGGTGGATGGAAGGTGTAGTGGATATCACATGGGCTGAACATGGGCTGAAGGTAGAGAGATGGAGGAAGTGAGAACCACTAATTCTACCCAAGAGTGTGATATAAGCTGGTAGACTGAAATGCCAGCTTATATTTAGAGGTAAGCTGCATATGTAATGATAAGTGGGTCATGCCAGCTAAGTCACTCCCAAAATGCACCATGAGCCTAGGTGCTTCTTTTCCCTTAATGTCACAACGAAATGTAATTCACCTGTTCCTACTTCATAAAGTGAAAAATCCTTTTACAGAGAGAAGCAGAGGGAGGTTACCTGAGAAAATAAAGAACTTAAAAAAATAACATTGAACAACACATGCATTTTAATGATGAACGTAACTACAATATGTATGGATGTGAGAGCTCGACCATAAAGAAGGCTGAGCACTGAAGAACTGATGCTTTGGAACTGTGTTCCTAGAGAAGACTCTTGATAGTCCCTTGGACTGCAAGATCAAATCAGTCAATCCTAAAGGAAATCAACCCTGAATATTTATTGGAAGGACTGATGCTGAAGCTCCAATACTTGTGCCACCTGACGCAAAGAGCTGACTCATTGGAAAAGACGGTGATGCTAGGAAAGATTGAGGGCAAGGGGAGAAGGGGTGGCAGAGGATAAGATGGTTAAACAGCATCACCAACTCAATGGACATGAATCTGAGAAAACTCTGAGAAACAGTGAAGAACAGAGGAGTCTGACTTAACTGCAGTCCATGGGGTCGCAAAGCCAGACACAACTTAGCAACTGAACAACAACATTATAGAAATTCATAATTATTTAAAAATCAATTTGAAAGTCTATTACAGTGTGGTCTTAGAATTTCCAGGAGTTCCTTGAATTTTTGGGGGGGCCCTTTATTTTACTTAAATATATTTCTTCATACTATAATTTAAAGGAGTTGGGGTAAGCTGTTCTTTCTATTCTTATATAAATAACTTATTTTATAAAGAGTAAGAAGTATTGGGAATTCCCTGGTGATCCAGTGGTTAGGACTGTGTGCTGTCACTCCCAAAGGCATGGGTTCAATCTCTGTTTAGGGAATTACGATTTCACATGTCATGCAGCTCTGACAAAACAAAAGAAGCAAAAAAAAAAGTGTAAGATGCATTGCAGATATGAAATATTGTTCAAATGTAGCCTCTTTCCCTGAAGATAACTGGGTGAACCTTTATGAGCAAATAATTACTTTATAACCTTGCTATAAAACAAAGGATGAAAAACTGCCTCTCAGAATATGAAATAGCACGTGATTGTGTTTTAGGCATTGCACATATAAAAAATTATTTTTGCTTATTTATCTTTGCTTTCATATAATATATTTTGTAAAGATTAAATGGCACAAAGAGCTGAAACATTACCACACTAATTAAGGGACTGTTTTCTAGAAGCCAAATGCATTATAGTTCCACAATGTGACTAAGAATGGGTTTGCAATGCTGTTGACTTATTAAACATTCAACATTTACTGAATGTCTACCAATGCTAGGCAATGTGCAAGGCACTGATTTGAACTTGGTCCATATTTTTAATCACTTCTATTTTTTATGCAACCTACAGAATGAATGGTAAGAGTTGCCAGTATATGTGTTAATGAAATAAAATGTTCAGCACAGTAATGAGCCAGTAATGGGGGCCAGCATGCTCTATATTACACAGAAAAGTGTAGGACACATTTGTTCAGCTTGATGAAAATGCTTACTATGAATCGACACAATTCTTAACATCTGCAAATTCAACAGATACTACAGGACATCCTATAATTTACAAAGAGCCTAGCCATGACAATGAGATAAAATGAAAACTGTGCATTTTAAAGTAAGAGAACATATTTTCAAACTAACATATGATTCAAAGTCATGTAATTACTGCATCCAAGGAATCATGATCTTTCACTGAGACAGTTTTCTATCCTACAAGTAAAAATAATTTTCAGAGAAAAAAATGGTTTGCTTTGAATTAAATTAAAATCTTCTTTTCTTATTGGCATGAACTAGTTTCTTTAGGAAATAATGTATTTTGCAAAGTATGTTGTGCTCTATTCACAATGCAAAGTAATTTTGTTTTTACAAAGCAATTGGATAAGCAGGATTCTAAAAGTTCCTTAAAGTACATAAATAAGTAAAATTATAATGTTGATTTTAAAATAACCTTTCTCCCTTTAAAACTTAGTTTCAAGTATCAAATAAGGTTGAGAGGAGAATGATAGATCTTTTAAAAATTTAAATGTTTTAGCAATTGGAGAAGGAAATGGAAACCCACTCCAGTATTCTTGCTTGGAGAATTCCATGGATAGAGGAGCCTGGCAGGCTGCAGTCTATGGGGTTGCAAAGAGTCAGACACAACTGAATTACATTCACTCATTTTGGCACTGAGAGTGAGTGAGTGAAGTTGCTCAGACTCTTTGCGACCACATGGACTGTAGCCTACCAGGCTCCTCCCTCCACGGAATTCTCCAGGCAAGAGTAGAGTGGAGTGGCTTGCCATTTCCTTCTCCAGGGGATCTTCCCAACCCAGGGATCAAACCCGGGTCTCCTGCATTCCAGGGAGACGCTTTAACTTCTGAGCCACCAGGGAAGCCCTGCTAAGTCGTCTCAGTAGTGTCTGACTCTGTGCGACCCCATAGACGGTAGCCCACCAGGCTCCTCCGTCCCTGGGATTCTCCAGGCAAGAACATTGGAGTCGGTTGCCATTTCCTTCTCCAATCATGAAAGTGAAAATTGAAAGTGAACTCACTAAGTCTTGTCTGACTCTTAGCGACCCCATGGACCGCATCCTGCCAGGCTCCTCCATCCATGAGATTTTCCAGGCAAGAGGACTGGAGTGGGGTGCCATTGCCTTCTCCAAGGGAAGCCCTAGTGGCACATTTTGGCACTAAGAACATTTAAAATTTTAGACACTCTCTCTTAAAACCCTCTGTATATTGCTGCTGCTAAGTCGCTTCAGTGGTGTCCGACTCTGTGCGACCCCATAGACGGCAGCCCACCAGGCTCCCCCATCCCTGGGATTCTCCAGGCAAGAACACTGGAGTGGGTTGCCATTTCCTTCTCCAATGCATGAAAGTGAAAAGTGAAAGTGAAGTCGCTCAGTCATATCCGACTCTTAGCGACCCCATAGACTTCAGCTTACCAGGCTCCTCCGTCCATAGGATTTTCCAGCAAGAGTACTGGAGTGGGGTGCCATTGCCTTCTCCACTCTGTATATTAATGGCCTAATAATACTGATATTTTCTTATCAAGCTGTTTCTACTCAAGGTTGTATTAAATTTATACTGATACAATATACTTATTTAACTTCTACAATACCCCTATAGGCTGTCTAGGTGGCTCAGTGGTAAAGAATTTACCTGCAATGCAGGAGATGTGAGTTTGATCCCTGAATTGGGAAAATCCTCTGAAGGAGGAAATGGCAACCCACTCCAGTATTCTTGCCTGGGAAATCTCATGGTCCAAGGAGCCTAGTGGGCTACAGTCCAGAGGATTGTAAAGAGTCGGACACAACTGAGTGACTGAGCACAAGCACCATCTCCAATAAAGATGATATCCGCTAACTCTTCTTAAATTAGATAACTGATACTAAGTGAATTTCATGCTTTTGTTTTACTACCTCAAAAGAGCTGCTTTTGGTTCATAATATAATATCTCTCTCCAAAATCTGGGCCTATAATCTCCTTCAATGTCATGATTTCCTTTCTGTAATTGAATCTTCTATTTTAAAATTACAAATTATATACAATTTTCTTTTAAAGCTTTTATTAAAATTAAATTTGTTAAGTTATAGATACAATTTTTGTTCTACATTGCAAAAATTAGTTGCTTATTAGTTTTTATAAAGAAATTTTCCCATATTCTGCAGATGGTGATTGCAGCCATGAAATTAAAAGATGCTTTTTTCTGGGAAGGAAAGTTATGACCAACCTAGATAGTATATTAAAAAGCAGAGACATCACTTTGCCAACAAAAGTCTGTCTAGTCAAGGCTATGGTTTTTCCAGTGGTCATGTATGGATGTGAGAGTTGGACTGTGAAGAAAGCTGAGCACCAAAGAATTGATGCTTTTGAACTGTGGTGTTGGAGAAGACTCTTGAGAGTCCCTTGGACTGCAAGGAGATCCAACTAGTCCATTCTAAAGGAGATCAGCCCTGGGATTTCTTTGGAAGGACTGATGCTAAAGCTGAAACTCCAGTACTTTGGCCACCTCATGCGAAGGGTTGACTCATTGGAAAAGACTCTGATGCTGGGAGGGATTGGGGGCAGGAGGAGAAGGGGACGACCGAGGATGAGATGGCTGGATGGCATCACCGACTCCATGGACGTGAGTCTGGGTGAACTCTAGGAGTTGGTGATGGACAGGGAGGCCTGGGGTGCTGCGATTCACGGGGTTGCAAAGAGTCGGCCACGACTGAGTGACTGAACTGAACTTAAGTGTATGTTTAACTTCCTTAACACCATAATTTTATTATTCCTGTCAAGGGTTATGTTAAAAAATCATATATTTAGGTGAAAAACAGAACTGAGACCAGAAAAGCTCTACATAGTGGATGCTTGTTCACCATGGGTCTGGAGGAAGAACAATGAAAACAGAAGAATCCACCACTGGTGCCAAATAGACACAGAATATGATTGAGGAACAAGTCTTTCTTCCAACATTGCAGCATATCTATTACAACTATTAAAAACAGAATGGAAGTTCCTCAAAAAATGAAAAAGACAACTATATATGATCCAGCAATTCAATATTTGAGTATTTTTCAAAGAAAACAAAATACTATTTTGGAAACACATATGCACCCCTATATTCATTGCAACATTAAGAAAAATGACCTTCTTTAATAAATATTTATACTAAATATAAACTAAATCATGCATATATTTAAAATTTTATATATAGAAACCAAGCAAATACACATTATTTTGAAATGCATATGGAGCATTCATCAAGATAGACTATATTATGACCAAAAAATTCAAGCTTACCAAATTTTAAATAATTAAAATTATGTAGACAAAGCTAGCAAAGCAATGTTCAAAATTCTCCAAGCCAGGTTTCAACAGTACATGAACCGTGAACTACCAGATGTTGAAGCAGGATTTAGAAAAGGCAGAGGAACCAGAGATCAAATTGCCAACATCAAAAAAGCAAAAGAGCTCCAGAAAAATATCTATTTCTGCTTTATTGACTATGCCAAAGCCTTTGACTATGTGGATCACAACAAACTGGAAAATCCTGAAAGAGATGGGAATACCAGATCACCTGACCTGCCTCTTGAGAGATCTGTATGCAGGTAAAGAAGCAACAGTTAGAACTGGACATGAAACAGACTGGTTGCAAATCAGGAAAGGAGTACATCAAGGCTGTATATTGTCACCCTGCTTATTTAACTTATATGCAGAATACATCGTGCGAAATGTTGGGCTGGATGAAGCACAAGCTGGAATCAAGATTGACTGGAGAAATATCAATAACCTCAGATACACAGATGACACCACCCTTATGTCAGAAAGTGAAGAAGAATTAAAGAGCCTCTTGATGAAAGTGAAAGAGGAGAGTGAAAAAGCTGACCTAAAGCACAACATTCAGAAAACTAAGATAATGGCATGTGGTCCCATCACTTCATGGCAAATAGATGGGAAAACAGTGGAAACAGTGAGAGACTTCTTTTTTTTTTTTTTTTTTTTTGGCTCCAAAATCACTGCAGATGGTGACTGCAGCCATGAAATTAAAAGACATTTGCTCCTTAGAAGAAAAGCTATGACCAGTGTAGACAGCATATTAAAAAGTAGAGTCATTTCTTGACCAACAAAGGTACATCTCATCAAAGCTATGGTTTTTCCAATAGTCATGTATGGATGTGAGAGTTGGACTATAAAGAAGGCTGAGCTCTGAAGAACTGATGCTTTTGAACTGTGGTGTTGGAGAAGACTCTTGAGAGTCCCTTGGACATCAAGGATATCCAACCTGTCCATCCTAAAGGAAATCTATCCTGGATATTCATTGGAAGGCCTAATGCTGAAGCTGAAATTCCAATCCTTTGGCCACCTGATGTGAAGAACTGACTCATTGACCCTGATGCTAGGAAAGATGAAGGCAGGAGGAGAAGGGGATGACAGAGGATGAGATGGTTGGATGCAGTCATCAACCTGATGGACATGAGTTTGAGGAGGCCTTGGGCATTGGTAATGGACAGAAAGCTTGACTTGCTGCAGTCCATGAGGTCACAGGGAGTCGGACATGACTCAGCGAGTGAACTGAATTGAGACAATGCTATCTGACTACATAAATACTAAATTCAAATCCAAGATCAAAAGCATGTCAGGAGTATATCCAAATATTTAAAATATATATAACAAGATGTTGGCGTTGACTGAGTGATCCAAGAAATTGGGGAAATAATTCATAACCCAAAGGAGAAATTTGAGGAAATGAAAGCAAGAGAGGAGCATATCAAATCTCCTTGAATGAAACTAAAGCTGTGATCAGAATATATATAACATCTTATAATATGATAACTCATGCTAGAAAAGTTAAAGGTCTGAAATTCATGACCCGAGCTTCCACTTATATGTCTGTGATAGAAGAGCAAATAAAATCAGCCATAAGCATAAGGAAATAACAACTGTAACATAAATACAAGGAGAAAGAAAAAATAATGGAGAAAATTTAAAACCACACATTGGTTCAATGAGATGACCGATAACATTAATAATTGTCATCAGACTGATGAGAGAGGAAGAGAGAGAGAGACCCCCAACTTGTCTATTTGTCTACAGAAGAAGAAAACATTAGTAACCCTATATTTATTAAATAAGGTAAGTTTTGTTCTTAAAAGTTCTCATAAGAAGAAGAAGAAGAAAAAAAAAAAAGCCCTGAATGCCTAACTGGGGAATTCCACAAAATATTTAAAAGAAGACACATCAATTCACACAAAACTTTCTAAATTATAGGACAGGAGGTAACATTTCCCAAATCTCGTCTCATGAACGTATGATCATGAAGGAATACTACGATCAACTCTATGTCCACAAATTTTAAAGCATAGATGATATGAACTAATACCTTGAGAGATACATCTAACCAATCTCACAAAGGATATATAGGTAAAACCCTAGATTAATTCAACCAATAATTAGTAATATTCTTAAAAATAGAGCAAAAACACAGACAGCTTACTGATAACTTTTACCATTTTAGAAAGAAATGATATTAATTGTCTACAACTGTTTGCAGAAATTAGAAGCAGGGGAACATGTCCTAATTTCATAAGACCAGTATTACTTTAATATCAAAATCAAATAAAGATGTTACAAGAAAGAAAAACTATAGATCATCATTTCTCATGATGATATACACAATTCTCAAGAAAATATTAGCAGGTATAAAAAAATGCGTTATATGCATGACCAAGTGAGATTTACACCAAATGTTCAAAGATAATTCAGTTAAAATAAATCAATGTATTACACGACAGTAACTTCAGAATAAAATTCATATAATCATATTAATTGATAAACAAAAATAATTTATCAATATTCACTGATGATAAAAACTCTCAGCAATATAGTAGTAAAACAGATCTTAAGTTAACAAAGAGTACTCACAAGCCTGTAAGCTAATATTGACTTAGTGGTGAGTAACTAGATGCTCTTCTCCTAAGATCAGAAAACATGAAGCATTCCTCTTTTTCTCTTAGCATATTCAATACTGACTTAAAACCTTACAGTATTCAGGGGCTAGAAAGGCACACAGATTGGGAAAAAAGGAGATAAAACTCTACTGATTACATGATTGAATATGTAGAAATTTCTAAAGTATCAACAACAACAAAATCTGGAAATATTGAATCACTATAGTGGAGTCATAGGATATAAGATTCACACACACACACAACTCAGTTGCACAGAGTGACATTCTCAGCATGGCAGAAAAAGAGTTTTATACCATCTTCTCCCAAAGAACATTGATTTCTATTTTAACAATCATTACAATGAAAGTGTCTTTCTGGAAGTCCAGGAGTGCAGCATACTGTTGGAGCATATGAAATCTGAGGATAGACACACTGAGGATTGCAAGAGGAAGAGTTTTACTTTACCCATATCACCCTTCCTGCAAGGTGGCAATAAAGTAATGCGAAAGTGTTAGTCACTCAGTCATTTCCAAATCTTTGAAACCTCACGGACTGTAGTTTGCCAGGCTCCTCAGTCCATGGCATTCTCCAGGCAAGAATAGTGGAGTGGGTAGCCATTCCCTTCTCCAGGGGATCTTCTAGACCAGGGATCAAAGCCCCGTCTCCTGCACTGCAGGCAAACTATTTACCATCTGAGCCACCAGGGAAGCAAGATGACAATGTTCACTGCCAAAGCCAACCTTCTTAGCCCTGATTTCTCCCATGAAAATGGTGAAATAATGTGGGTGAGCATCTGGCTTCCCTAGTTGTGTGGGACATCACCAAAGAGGCCCATTTCTATCTCATGTCATCAAGAATACTGAGGAACTGCACTGTCAGAGGGCAGTGAATGCCTGGGAGGATAGTGGCCAGGGATCCGAATGCAGCATATCAAGAGAGCTAGATCCTACTAGTGACATCTTGGACTCTACCAGAAAGCCAGCCCATCAGCTGCTGGGACGCCTCACCTACAAATCCCTCCAGTTTACCCGAAGGCACCCTCAGTGCCCTGTGGGCCTCACACACACACACCCTCATACCCTGGACACCTCCCTGTGCGTTTCCAATTGCAGCTTTTACAAATAACTAGTAAGCACACATAGAGGCCAATTCTTCAGAACTGGGAGAAATAGCATACTTGAGCCTGTATCAGTGCCTGAGAGGTAGCAAAAAGGTGGTTTTCTGCACAGGGCCTGGTTTGGCAGGATCAAGACAAAGCACAGAAGCCCATGAATTCTGCCACATAATTAAATAAGATACGTGGAGCAGATGGACTCATAGAAAATGTCATAACCCCTATCAAGACTGACAGATTTTTCTTCATCAAAACAAGTGAGTAAAGACTAGAGACATGACTTCCCCACCCCACCCCACCCCGCCCCCGCCCCAAATGTGAAAACAGCAACACAAGACTTTGATAAAATACCAGTGAAGGATACTGAAGGAACACAAAAAATTGTTCAGTAATTGATACCAAAGAAATGGAGACTGTAGTTTATCGAATGCAGGAATCAAAAAACCCGATTTAAGAAAGCTCGGTGAGCTGCAAGAAAACATAGAAACACAGTCCAATGAAATTAGGAAAATGATACATGAACAAAATGAGAAATTTATCAGAATGCTTAGAAATCATAAGGAAGAACTTAAAAAAGATTTGGAGATGAAGATATAATGAATGAAATGAAAAATGCAACAGTGTCAATAGCAAACTTGGTCAAGCCAAAGAAAGAATCTATGAAGTCAAAGATGGGACCTTTGAAATTATCTATTCAGAGAACAAAAGAAAAAGAATGAAAAAGAATCAATAAATCCTATATGAACCGTGAGATTCTATTAAGAAAAGCAATCACACCGCTCAGCTCAGTTGCTCAGTCGTGTCTGACTCTTTGTGATCCCATAGACTGCAGCATGCCAGGCCTCCCTGTCCATCACCAACTCCTGGAGTTTACTCAAACTCATGTCCACTGAGTCAGTGACATCATCCAACCATCTCATCCTGTCATCCTCTTTTCCTCTTGCCTTCAGTCTTTCCCAGCATCAGGGTCTTTTCCAATGAGTCAGCTCTTCACATCAGGTGGCCAAAGTATTGGAGTTTCAGCTTCAGCATCAGTCCCTCCAATGAACACCCAGGACTGATCTCCTTTATGATGGATTGGTTGGATCGCCTTGCAGTCCAAGGGACTCTCAAGAGTCTTCTCCAACACCACAGTTCAAAAGCATCAATTCTTTAGCGCTCAGCTTTCTTTATAGTTAAACTCTCACATCCATACATGACTACTGGAAAAACCATGACATTTAAAGTCTCCCAAGTTCCAGTTACTACTTATTTTCTTCGCCTGACCTGATGGTCAAACAAAATGTACCCTTAATAGGATCCTAGAATAGAAAAAGATATTAAGAAAATCTAATATGTTAACAGGGAAAACCGGGTGTATTACACAAGAACACTTTGTAGTATCTTTGAAATTTTTCTGTAAATCAAAAACTCTAAAACTGAAAGTTCAGGGCTTCCCTGGTGGCTCAGTGGTGTAGAGTCCACCTGCCAATGCAGGAGACACCAGTCTGATCCCTGGGCTGAGAGGATCCCACATGCCAAGGAGCAACTAAACCCGTGAACCATAACTACTGAGCCTGAGCTCTAGAGCCTGGAAACCACACCTCCTGAGCCTACATGCCATAACTACTGAAGCTTGTATGCCTAGAGCTCATGCTCCACAATAAGAAGCCACTGGAATGAGAAGTCTGTGCAACACAGCTAGAAAGTAGCCACTGCTTCCTGCTCCTAGAGAAAAGGCTACATAGCAACCAAGACCCAGTATAGCCAAAATAAATAAATAATTTATTTATAAAAATTTTAGGAAAATTTCTAGTTTGTTAATGATCAACTCAATCTAAAGATAGCCATGACAAATATTTCCCAAATGCCTACTGTGTGCCATGTTCTATGTATACTTCTAAGTTACAAAGGTAAATCAAATTCTTATGATTAGAAAGATTATTAGTTTAATTATGAGAGATGTTTTGAGAGTAAATTGTGGTTAGCATTAAATGTGTAGTCAAGAAATCTCTGCACTTATTGCTAATAATTAGTATATTTAATGGTCCAAAAAAATACAGTGGTGCTGATCAATGAAGAGGCTCTTTTCACTTCTAATTTTATGAGGCAAAGATTATTTGCCATAAAGGATTTAAAATGCTCTTCTTTTTATATCTAGTATCGAGAATGCATGCCCTCCATTTTCCTATATTCTAATTACAAATTGAAGTAGGGAGAGAGAGAAGTACCATTACACAGATATTTCTCCTAAAACATAACCCTAAAAGCTGATGTTTTACAAAGAAAATAGAAAAAAAGCAGTGTTTTTAATAAAATGAATAAATATTCAACAATTGCACACTATATTTGAAGAAAATATATTGATAAACAATGAAATTACTGTGGTTGATAACAATAAATAACATTTGTTTACCGCTTCCTGTGTGCTTTGCATGAGCAAGTTTGGAAAGGATTGAGATGTTTACAAGACCTTAGTCAAAGTTGTTTTGGAGTTACACATTTTCCCTAATAATGAGGAGCTTGAAGTTGATAATAAAATCAAACATCAGAGTACCATAATTTTGTCTCTCATAAATTCAACTGTCTTCCTCATTTCTTCAGTCCAATAGGTTTCATTAGTTATACATTTTACTTAATTTTATAGGGTTTCCCAGGTGGCATTAGTAGTAAGGAGCTCATCTGCGATTGCGGGAGATATAAAGAGATGTGGGTTCGATCCCTGGGTTTGGAAGATCCCCTGAGGAGGGCATGGCAACTCAGTTAATATTCTTGCTTGGAGAATCACCTGGATAGAGGAGCCTGATGGGCTTTTAAATTTTACTTTTCAACTCTACTAATTATTCAAAGCCTTATAGTTTTATATCCTTATAGCATATTATATACTTCTAATAGCATCAGTCAGGAATGTGTTATTTGAAAGTGACAGAAACCCAAATGTTACAAATATAGGCAAAAGAAGAATATATTGCTCATATAAATAAACCATGGCAAGGGCACCACGCAGCTCAAATTTAAGTATGACTGGAATAAGCAACGCTGTTCTTATGTGGGCTTTCTCTTAGATTATCTTTGTTTTTCCTTTATGTCAGTCTCATTATTTTAGACCATCCTTTACCATAATATTTCTAAGAGCTGCCAACTGTCAGTAGGTTAATGTCTCACTCTGTTGCCATCACGAGACAAAATAGCCTTTACTTAACAGGAAGAGTAAAACCCTTGGAAAAGTACTTTGAAAGAGTCAAGACCTCTCCCAAAGTAAAATGTGATCAATGAGTATTCAATTTTTACATTTATTTAATCATTCCAAAGTGTTGAGTTCCTATCATATCCATTGCTCTGTTCTACTCATTTGGCATATGATAGCTAATAAAACTCACATAATTCCTGCTATAATTTATTATCTGATGGGACACAAAGACAAAAAACAAATAAAATTAATGCATCAGGTTATGATAGCACAAAAGAGAAAGCCATAACAACCATAAAGCCATAACAAAGGAGAGATATCATGCCCAATATCTCCAATTCCCAGGTCAGGGAAGACTTCTCTGATAAGGCAAATCTTAAGAGAAGACTTGAAGGCAATTACAGCCATATGTTTCTCCATATGGCTGGAGAGGGTGGAAACAGGAACAGTCTTCCAAGGAATGAGTCCCATTCCCATTTGTGCTGGCCACATTTAAAAATAATAGACTGATTATACCGATTTAAATTTCTTCTAATGCTTCCATCCTTTAAAATTACTGTTTTTGGATTATTCTGATTATTTTTAAACACAACATTATGCTTAGTGTATGCAGCCTAGGAATCATTTGTTCTCTCAAAGTTTAAAGACAATAGTTGGCTGATAAGTAATTTATACATAACACTTAAAAACATAAAAAATGTTTATTTTATTTTTCACCATAACAAGAAAAGTCTATGCTAGTCTTAGAAACTGGATTAGAAAGACAAAATGTTCTTACAGGTTTCAGTGTTTCTATATCCTAACAATGTTTCATTTTAATAAAGAAGGTGTCTGCTGACTTAACATCTGCTTTTTCACATAACTATATGCCTGGTGTCTGATACAAAGATCATTTCCACCCAAGGTAACATCGTAATTTATGCTTTTTTTTTTCTTCTTGTATCCTTTATGACTTTTTGTTTTTATATTAAAGAACATCATGCATTTGGAATAGGATGAGTAAGAATGGGCAAATCTGGAGAGTCCTGGATGCCCAGTTGCCCTTCCTCTAGGTAACTTAAAGGTATTTTTTTCTTGGCAAAAAAAATGCCTTCCATTGAATTCCTCTGCCAAAGACCCACTCTTTACTGCTGCTGGTGCTAAGTCACTTCAGTCATGTCCGACTCTGTGCGACCCCATGGATGGCAGCCCACCAGTCTCCCCTGTCCCTGGGATTCTCCAGGCAAGAACACTGGAGTGGGTTGCCATTTCCTTCTCCAATGCATGAAAGTGAAAAGTGAAAGTGAAGTCGCTCAGTCGTGTCCAACTCTTAACGACCCCATGGACTGCAGCCTACCAGGCTCCTCTGTCCATGGGATTTTCCAGGCAAGAGTATTGGAGTGCCATTGGTTTCACCATTTTTCATGTTTCCCCATCCTAAGGAGGGTGCTGGCTGTTTTCTGTGGTTGCCACCTCTGTGATATACTAATATTCTCTTTCTATTGCAAGTTTTTGTATTAATTTCCTAATTCTATACATCTAGTTGACAATTATTGATACTAAATTCCTTTCTGTGAAAATAGTATGATTTCTGTCTCTTTTAAGACGGTTGTCTAGTCAAGCATTTAGATAGGTAATTTTGACATAAACATACAGGTTGAGCTAGATCCATATACATAATCAGTTTAAGATTGTTTGAAAGGACATACATCAAGTTATAAGCATGAGTTGCCCAGAAAGAGAGTGTGGACCAAATAATAGGAAAGAGCAAGTGGAGTTGGAAATAAAAAGAAAAGAATTAAAATATCTTTAGTATAACATTTGGGCTTCCTGGGTGGCACCAGTGGCAACCCAACAACCAATGCAGAAGACATAAGAGATGCAGGTTTGATCCCTGTGTTGGGAAGATTCCCTGGAGGACGACATGGCAACCCACTCCAGTATTCTTGCCTGGAGAATCCCATGAACACAGGAGTCTAGAGGGCTATAGTCCATAGTGTTGGAAAAGTCTGACACGATTGAAGTAAATATAAGTATGCATGCAGAGTAACATTTCAAATCATTGTACAAAACAATGGGGCTACCTCACGTTTTCTTCAAACTTCACCATATATGATTTAAAGTAGATATTATTTCTTTTCATATTAAAAAGAATTTTCTTTCCAGCTTTAAATGTATTTTCAACTTGGAGTATATGGGTTTTATGAAATTTATTTTCTCTGTGTATAATTGTTTTTATACTATGACATAAGGTGTTGAACACAATATTAAGTTCCTATGCTAAAACTGACTTTATTTGGCCACTTCAGGTTTTCATATCATTAGTAAATTACTGAATTCACTACATTTACTACAAATTTTGGGTGAGGTACTGTAAATGAACACTTTTGTGTCTGTATTTTATATACTCTATACTTATTTGTAGGGCTTCCCTGATAGCTCTTCCGTGATAGGCAGGTAAAGAATCTGCCTGCAAAGCAGGAGACCTCGGTTGGATTCCTGGGTCAGGAAGAACCTCTGGCTAAGGGATAGGCTACCCACTCCAGTATTCTTGGGCTTCCCTTTTGGTTCAACTGGTAAAGAATCCGCCTGCAATGCAGGAGACCTGGGTTCAATCCCTGGGTTGGAAAGATCCACTGGAGAAGGGAAAGGCTATCCACTCCAGTATTCTGGCCTGGAAAATTCCATGGACAGTATAGTCCATGGGGCCACAAAGAGTCAGACACAATTGAGCACTTTCACTTCACATACTTATTTTTAACCTGATTTGTGCTGGTTTTTTAAACTTATAGAGAAAATAACTACTTTTTTGGTTTGTTAGAATAATATATAAAATAAGTAACATATTGGTTTTGAGAACATCCACTGTAGAACTCTTGATATCCTGAGAATTTTGTTTTTTTAACTCTTTTATAAAAGCCTGATAAAAATTACTTGTTTTCTTTAAACAAGTATTTGAATAGTTTTACACTTGCCTGTGAAAGAGCATTCTATTTTGGCCTCAATGTTTGCAAGCATACATGCACAAAGATGATTTTAGTATTTAGTATAAACCCCGGAGCACAATATTTTTAGTCTCAATGTTTACAACTATTTGTTATACTTATCTTCTTCTGATTATGCAGATTGTGTATTTGAGAACTTTTAAAAAATCGCATTTTATTTCATAGATAGCTCTCAGATTTTTCTATTTTAAAGATGATATTTTCATTTCTATATATTTATGTGTGCTTTTGGATAAGGAAATGGCAATCCACTCCATAATTCTTACCTGGAAAATCCCATGGATGGAGTAACCTGGCAGGCTATAGTCCATGGGATCTCAAGGAGTTGGACATGACTGAACAACTAATACACACGTGTGTGCTATAGTCCTTAGACAAAATAAATGCTCAAATTTTAGATTGAAATCTTTCTCTGCTCAGTCTACTTCCTCAGAAAATTCTGAGGTTTTGAATTGCTGATATTATTTCCCACAATTACCTTTTATGTATTGTCCCATTTTAAACTTTTTCCTTTTTTTTTTTTCTGGATGGCTCTAAGCTTTTATTGCTCTCTCTATTGTTATAATATCCTATTAAGCATAAAGGCCACCAATTATAGCATAATACTTATAACAATTGTCTTATACATCAAAAATCTGTGTAATCTTCACATATATCAACTTGCAATGCCATTCGAGACTACAGCTTTCTTCAGTGTAAACTCATGTTGAATACTGATGAAAATCAACAGCAGCTGATTTCCAAAATGAAGCGCTATATTTATTTTTTATTAAATGGACTTTGAGAGATTGCAGAAATGTTTCCATCTTTATTTTAAATTTAAGAATGTCTATAAATTTCATTACTCTTACAGTATTCAACACTTTAAATGTAATCTTTATTTTCCCAATAATGTTGTGTGTGCATGGGTCCTCACTCAATCCCGCCTGACTCTTTGTAACCCCATGGATTGCAGTCCACAAGGATCCACTGCCCATGGAATTTTCCAGGCAAGCATACTGCAGTTGATCGCCATTTCCTCATCCAGGGGACCTTCCCAACCCAGGGACTGAAGCCGCATCTCCTATATCTTCTCCACTGGCAGGTGATTCTTTACAAACAATAAACCCTGAATGGCATTATACTCTGCATCTATTTTTAAAGCAAGAATTCATGGCAGGTACATGAGGCATTAAAAATACCACTGTGTCATTCATGAGGGAGAAGGCACAAAGGCCAAGACTTTCTGGTTGTTTGATTTTATATTTTAGTCAATCAATTATGGGAATGAAATGCATGTCCTTGCCACTACAATATATAATTCTGTTTACATGTGTTAACTGTACCAAAAATAGAATTCATGTTCCTCACAGGATATTAGGGGAACCCAAATACTTTGCTGGATAGGGGTCAAGAAGAACGGTGGATAAAATGGTTGCTGAGTAGCTGCCAATTAAATAATTTATCAGAATTCACCTCTAGAGAGCCAGTGTATAACAGCAGAGATCATTCAGAAACATTTTTCATTTTGTATTTGTTGTGTGCTTCTTTTCTGAAGGGTTTTTGTTACTTAGCAATAGCTGACTAAAAGAATGATACTTTAATTGGACTCTCCTTACACATTTGAATTCTAAACATTAATATGTATCTGTGTCCAATGACTTTTCCAAGACTGAGACTGGCATTTTCATATCCCTCAGGACTGTTTTTATAACTTTAATATAAATGTAATAAAATGTATCAATCATTTTCTTGTTGTTTACAATTCATGTGCCATTGGAGGAAAATTTCCTTCCAGGGGAATTATAAATATATTTGCACATGTCATATGTATTATAAAACATAAATATCATACATATGGATACTTTTATATTTAAGAATTTAATTCTAGACTAATTTTTATATGGTGTTAATTGCTAGGAATACAGTCAGTTGTGCCAAACTATTTATTGAATATTCACCATGATCTGAAATGCTAACTTTGTTATTTTTCAAGTTTCCATTGGTTCCCAATTCTTTACAATTATGCCTATAAAACTATATTCTGATAGACTTAATTTTTATCATTGTTTGCCACATCCAGCACAGTGGGTGAGAAAGACCTAAAATGGGGCCAGCATGTAATGAAAAGACAGACATATATAATTTGCCAAGCAGGGCATCAGGGGTCCTTCCTGCTCTCCATGCCAGGAAGACAAAATGACTCCTTTCACCTCATGCTTTTATTGACAGAATAAAAACATGAGATCACTAGGAAATATCTAGACTGGGGAGTTTGATCAGCGTACCATAAAGAGGGAGTAGAGTTAAGGTTCTGCTGTTGATCAGGAACATTTTGTGTTCTTTCCATGGGGAGGGAGGCAGGGGCAGGAAGTGAAGCGGAGCAGAGAGCACATCCTGCCCAAGAACGTCCTCTCAGCATGCTTACTAGGACTATTAGGAGGGCTCAGTTTGCTGCACCCTCCAGTCAGGGGACAGGTTCTGGTCTCTGCTCCACTAGGCTGCAACAATGGTTGTTTATGCTGCTATTATAAATATTTAATATAAGCCTATTTCCATAATTAGGTGATATTAGTGTATCAAACGGAGAAGGCAATGGCACCCTACTCCAGTACTCTTGCCTGGAGATTCCCATGGATGGAGGAGCCTGGTAGGCTGCAGTCCATGGGGTCGTTAAGAGTCAGAAACGACTGAGCGACTTCACTTTCACTTTTCACTTTCATGCATTGGAGAAGGAAATGGAAACCCACTCCAGTCTTCTTGCCTGGAAAATCCCAGGGATAGGGGAGCCTGGTGGGCTGCTGTCTGTGGGGTCGCACAGAGTTGGACACAGCTGAAGTGACTTAGCAGCAGTAGCAGTGTATCAAAAGGAAGTATATTTTATGTGATCTTACATTTCGAGAGACCCCAAAATTTTGTCATTATTATCTCATGCTTTTTTTAAATTAATTTGTTTTAATTGGAGGCTAATTACTTTACAATATTATAGTGGTTTTTGCCATAAAATGACATGAATCAGCCATGGGTGAACATGTGTCCCGCATTCTGAACCCCTCTCCCACCTCCCTCCCTATGTTGTCCCAGTGCACTGGCTTTGAGTGCCCTGTTCTACTCATCGAACTGGGACTGGTGATCTGTTTCACATATGGTAATATACATGTTTCAATGCTATTCTCTCAAATCATCCCACCCTTGCCTTCTCCCACAGAGTCCAAAAGGCTGTTCTTCATCTCTGTGTCTCTTTTGCTGTCTCACATATAGGGTCATCATTAGCATCTTTCTAAATTTCATATATATGCATTAATAGACTGTATTAGTGGTTTTCTTTCCCTGACTTACTGCACTCTGTATAATAGACTCCAGTTTCATCCACCTCATTAGAACTGATTCAAATGAGTTCTTTTTAATAGCTGAGTAATATTCCATTGTGTATATGTACCACAGCTTTCTTATCCATTCGTCTGCCGATGGACATCTAGGTTGTTTCCATGTCCTAGATACTGTAAACAGTGCTGTGATGAACACTGGGATACATGTATCTCTTTCAATTCTGGTTTCCTTGGTGTGTGTGCCCAGCAGTGGGATTGCTGGGTCGTAGGGCAGTTCTATTTCCAGTTTTTAAGGAATCTCCACACTGTTCTCCATAGTGGCTGTGATAGTTTGCATTCCCACCAACAGTCTAAGAGGGTTCCCTTTTTCAGTACCCTCTCTAGCATTTATTGTTTGTAGACTTTTTATAGCAGCCATTCGGACCAGTGTGAGATGGCACCTCATTGTGGTTTTGATTTGCATTTCTCTGATAAAGAGAGATGTTGAACATCTTTCATGTGTTTGTTAGACAGATGACCTGGAAACAATGATTGTCTTGCTTCCTCCTTATTAATTTATGTCTTCTTGGTTTTACAGTATTTGGAGAACTAGTAGGGCAATACTGAATAAAAGTGCCAATTTAACTATCTTATGTTTTTAAAGGAAGTGTTTTTAATATTTGATCATGACATATGTAGTTTGTATAGACTTTTGTTCAATATTTCTCATTAAAATAAGAAATTAACTTGCTTGATCAAATATTTTAAATTATATATGACTTTTTCATTTTATTGATACACTTTATATGTCTATTGAGATGAATCATTTATCATTTTTTCCTGCTTAGTATGTTAATGTGGTAAATTACATTGATAGATTTTTTTAAGTGTCAAAACAGACTTATTCTTTGTAAGAACCAAATTTGATCAATATATACTCTTTTTTATACTTTGATGGGTGAGAGTTAATTTTTCATTTTGCATATTGACATAATTGCTAATAAGGAAAAAGTGGCTGTAATTTGAAATTTATAACCACCTAGGTAGTTTTACAATCTAGCTTATATAATCATTAAAATTAATATCTATCATCTTAGGGTATGTACAGTTTCAAAATAATATGGCCTTAGAATGCTTGATAAAGCCTCTCATGAAATTACTATGTGATTTTCATTATTGAATGCTTTGTTTTCTCATTTTATATTTGCGGATAATTTTATAACTGAACCCAGTTTTCTAGTCAATGCAAGTTTATTCAGGTTTTTATACCTTTTGAAATACTCCTAATTAGGAGTTCATGATAAAATTATGATAAATTCTGCTTGCAATGAGGGAGACCTGGGTTCAATCCCTGGGTCTGGAAGATGCCCTGGAGGAGGAAATGGCAACCCATTCCAGTACTCTTGCCTGGAAAATTCTATGGATGGAGGAGCCTGGTGGGCTACAGGCCACGGGATCACAAAGTCGGACATAACTGAGCAACTTCATTTTCTTTCTTTCTTTCTATGATAAAATTAAAGTTGAGAATTTATTTAATAATCAACATGCCAAATCCACTATTAAAATAGTTCACATGCTGTATTTTTTTTAATTTTTAATATAAATTTATTTAATTGGAGGTTAATTACTTTACAATATTGTATTGGTTTTGCCATACAGCAACATGAATCTGCCACAGATGTACACGTGTTCCCCATCCTGAATCCCCCTCCCTCCGCCCTCCCTGTACCATCCCTCTGGGTCATCCCAGTGCACCTAGATGTCCATCAGCAGATGAATGGATAAGAAAGCTGTGGTACATATATATACACGATGGAGTATTACTCAGCCATTAAAAAGAATACATTTGAATCAGTTCTAATGAGGTGGATGAAATGAGCCTATTATACAGAGTGAAGTAAGCCAGAAAGAAAAACACATGCTGTATTTTTTAAGTGATTTTTTCTTCCTTCTCAGTCATCATTTGATTTTATTTGTTTTGCCAAAACTGAGAACTTTGCATCTTTTAGAAGAGTTAATTTTTAGCTGTGTCATGTTTCTCAATTAATTTATTAATTTTTCTTTGAATTTTATCTTTTCCTCTTCTTACTCCTTTTGATTTATTCTGTTTATCTTTTTCTTACTTTCTGTATCTAAGTTTAGCTCATTATTTTTAGTCTCCTGTCTAAAGCATTTTGAAATGTTTCATTCTGTTTTTACTCAACCTAAATCATTTTGTATGTAATTTTATTTTCAAGAATTGTCTAACATGCATTATATTTTATAGTAGTATTATCCAGTGTTAAAAATGTAAGTCTTTTATTACAGAGATGGACAACAGGGATTTCTATTTCAACTTAAAGTCTTGTTTTCAGTCCTTTGCTCTTTCTAGACTCTAGGATTTTTTTATATTCCAACAAATTCATTTATGCATTTGAAATAATGCCAGTTATATTCTGTATAGTATTACTTGGTGTTTTTAAAGTGGGAGATTTTTAAGTTTCTTTAGCTCTCAAAATTGCTTCACTTTCTGCCATAAGAGTGGTGTCATCTGCATATCTGAGGTTATTCATATTTCTCCCGGCAATCTTGATTCCAGCTTGTGCTTCTTCCAGCCCAGCGTTTCTCATGATGTACTCTGCATAGAAGTTAAATAAGCAGGGTGACAATATACAGCCTTGATGTACTCCTTTTCCTATTTGGAACCAGTCTGTTGTTCCATGTCCAGTTCTAATTGTTGCTTCCTGACCTGAATACAGGTTTCTCAAGAGGCAGGTCAAGTGCTCTGGTATTCCCATCTCTTTCAGAATTTTCCACAGTTTATTGTGATCCACACAGTCAAAGGCTTTGGCATAGTCAATAAAGCAGAAATAGATTTTTCTGGAACTCTCTTGCTTTTTCGATGATCCAGCGGATGTTGGCAATTTGATCTCTGGTTCCTCTGCCTTTTCTAAAACCAGCTTGAACATGTGGAAGTTCATGGTTCACATATTGCTGAAGCCTGTCTTGGAGAATTTGGAGCATTACTTTACTTGTGTGTGAGATGAGTTCAGTTGAGTGGTAGTTTGAGCATTCTTTGGCATTTCCTTTCTTTGGGATTGGAATAAAAACTGACCTTTTCCAGTCCTGTGGCCACTGCTGAGTTTTCCAAATTTGCTGGCATATTGAGTGCAGCACTTTCACAGCATTATCTTTTAGGATTTGAAATAGCTCAACTGGAATTCCATCACCTCCACTAGCTTTAGTAGGCTGCTAATTAGAAAAAGGGAATATCTCAAATCTCAGAGACTGGCACCAGGCCCCTTACCCACACATGCATTTTGAGATAACATTGGCTTTAGGTGAGTCATTCTGGACCATAAATCAATTAACATAAATCTTGAAGAAAGGCAGGTTTCCAAATAAATATATAGTTTCATTAACTTAGATTAGGAGAACAATGTATGAGAAAAACATACTGGTTTGTTGAGCCCTTATCGGTTCTGGTTCTGAGTCTTAAGTGGAATGGACTTAAAGAAAGACAGAGTCTAATTACTTTGCCGACTAAGGTCCGTCTAGTCAAAGCTATGGTTTTTCCTGTGGTCATGTATGGATGTGAAAGTTGGACTGTGAAGAAGGCTGAGCGCCAAAGAATTGATGTGTTTGAACTGTGGTGTTGGAGAAGACTCTTGAGGGTCCCTTGAACTGCAAGGAGATCCAACTAGTCCATTCTGAAGGAGATCAGCCCTGGGATTTCTTTGGAAGGAATGATGCTAAAGCTGAAGCTCCAGTACTTTGGCCACCTCATGAGAAGAGTTGACTCATTGGAAAAGACTCTGATGCTGGGAGGGATTGGGGGCAGGAGGAGAAGGGGACGACCCAGGATGAGATGGCTGGATGGCATCATGGACTCGATAGACGCGAGTCTGAGTGACCTCCGGGAGATGGTGATGGACAGGGAGGCCCGGCGTACTGCGATTCATGGGGTCACAAAGAGTCAGACACAACTGAGCGACTGAACTGAACTGAACTGAGGGTAAGTACTTAGTTCATTAGCATAGCTTAAGAAAAACATTTCCATAAGAAAAATGCACCGTTTAGCTCAAGGTTTGAGAAAAGTTAAGTTCAGGTGGAACCAGGTGTCATCACAGAATTTTAAGAGAAACCTTCTTTTAAATTTGTATAGAGAAGGGACACCTTCCCTGATAGCTCAGTTGGTAAGGAATCCATCTGCAATGCAGGAGATCCCAGTTCGATTCCTGAGTAGGGAAGATCCCCTGGAGAAGGGATAGGCTACCCACTCCAGTGTTCTTGGGCTTCCCTTGTGGCTCAGCTGGTAAAGAATCCACCTGCAATGGGAGAGACTGGGGTTCTGGAGTCCATGGGGTCTCAAAGAATTGAACACGACTGAGTGACTTTCACTCACTTCATTTAAGAGAAGGGAAAAAAAAAAATCTGACACTTGTAGTTTGTTTCCTCCTGCCGTATAAGAAAGATAAAAAATAACTGACCCTTTGCAGCCTATTTCCTTTATTTAACGGCCTTCCTGCCTGTTACCCTCTTAACAGTCAAAGTTATGGTTTTCCCAGTAGTCGTGTATGGATGTGAGAGTTTATTAAAAAAGGCTGAGTGCTGAAGAATTGACGCTTTTAAACTGTGGTACTGGAGAATACTTTTGAGCATCCCTGGGACCATAAGGTGATCAAACCAATCAATCCTAAAGGAAATCAATCCTGAATATTCATCGGAAGGACAGATGTTGAAGGTCCACTATTTGGCCACGTGATGCAAAGAGCCAGCTCACTGGACAAGACCCTGATGCTGGTAACGATCGAAGGCAGGGGGAGAAGCAGGTGATAGAGGATGAGACTGTTGGATGCTATCACCGATTCAACGGACATGAGTTTGAGCAAACTCTGGGAGATTGTGAAGGACAGGAAATCCTGGTATGCTGTAGTCCACAGGGTCACAAAGGCTCAGACATGACTGAATGACTGAACAACAACATCTTCCATCTGGAAACGTCTATTATTGTATCCCACTAGTGCCTCACCTTTATTTTGCTCAAGATGGAATTAATTATAAACATCAAACTAAGAGTTTTCTGTTTTTTTCCCATCTCAGTGAAGTCAGTACCAAAACCCTGAGTTAGGAGTATTCTGTTTTGGGGGAAGACAAATAAGCTTGATGTGAATATATTCCCACTGTGAGCACCTAGAAAAAGTAGACACAACTGGAAAATAAAATTTATATGAAAGTGTTAAAGTGCCAGTAAAGTAGAAGGACTTGGGATGCCTAGACCTTAGAGAGAAGGGGAAACAGGGTGGCATTAGACAGTTGTAAAGCTAAGGCTGAGGATATGAGAAAAAACTAGGAGAGGCTACAATGCTGGATTGAGATTTAGACATTCACATGAGGATGGGTAGACAAAGCTGCAGTTCAAATACCAGCAAGAAGGAGAACCACTGAAAAATAGCTTGGGTTTTCACTTGGAACTCCCAAAGGCTGTAACACAGGCATACAAAGGAATTATAAAACAATTATTCTTATCAAAACTCAAACTTGCTTTTAAACAAATGCAATCTCTGTGATCAATAAATTCAATACATAAACAGAAACCTGGAGAGCATGAGATGCTTGGAACATATAAAACATTCTCAACTGGTAATTTAAGAACCCAAACAATAACAGAAAGAACAAATTGGATAGATTAAAAATGACATTGTCTATTTGACTCTATTTTTATAGACACTATTATATAATATGTATGCATATGTTGTCAAGATCAGAATTTGGTTAGTTTTCACTTTCTCTTAAAGTCAAGCTCAAAGCCAGCTCTTTTAGCCCTATATTGATTTTCCTACTTCTGGTTATGTTTGGATGTGAGAGTTGGACTATAAAGAAAGCTGAGCACTGAAGAATTGAAGCTTTTGAACTGTGGTGTTGGAGAAGACTCTTGAGAGTCCCTTGGACTGCAAGGAGATCCAACCAGTCCATCCTAAAGGAAATCAGTCCTGAATATTTATTGGAAGGACTGAATGCTGAAGCTGAAACTCCAGTACTTTGGTCTCCTGATGTGAATAACTAACTTATTTGAAAAGACCCTGATGCTGGGAAAGATTGAAGGCAGGAGGAGAAGGGGACAACAGAGGATGAGATGGTTGGATGGCATCACCGACTCAATGGACATGAGTTTCAGTGAACTCTGGGAGTTGGGGATGGACAGCGAGGCCTGGCGTACTGCAATTCATGGGGTAGCAAAGAGTCGGACACAACTGAGAGACTGAACTGAACTGATGCATTCTGCTGTAAGAAATAGCACACCTCATGCAAATAAGCAATCTGGAAAATTATCTCAGATTATACTTAAGAGACACTTAAGTGTCTCCAAGTCAGTAGTCTTGCCTGGAAAATCCCATGGATGCAGGAGCCTGGTGGGCTGCAGTCCATGAGGTTGCCAGGAGTCGGACACGACTGAGCGACTTCACTTTCACTTTTCACTTTCATGCATTGGAGAAGGAAATGGCAACCCACTCCAGTATTCTTGCCTGGAGAATCCCAGGGACAGTGGAGCCTGGTGGGCTGCTGTCTGTGGGGTCACACAGAGTCAGACACGACTGAAGCTACTTAGCAGCAGTATTAGATGAGACACAGTTGAAAAAAAAAATCAGTGAACTGAAAATTACCACAGTAGAAAATATGCTGATTTGTATAAGCAGAGAAAGATGACTGGAAAAAGTGAAATAAAAATATATATGGAACATGGTAACAAAGTTCTAATACATTCAAATTACTTCCCAAGATAACCAAAGCAATATTTGTTAAAAGACACAAAGACATGGTTTTAAGAAGCTCTGTGAACCAAATTCATGATGAATACAACTAAAACCACATGTAGGCAAATCATAAAACACTGACAACCAAAGATAAAGTAGAAACCTTAAAAGCATCCAAATAGGTGAGCAGGGAACATATTTCTTTAAAGGAAACAGACATAACATTTACATCTGGCTTCTTAAGAGAAAATTGAGTCACAAAGAACATGGAATTACATCTTTAAATTACCCAAACAAAGCAGCTACTAACTAAGAATTTGATGTATTACAAACTGCTGCCCTTCAAAAATGATGGTAAAAAAGTAAACTTTCTAATAAACAAAATCTGAGAGACTGTCACCAAAAAAACTGTGGTGGAGAATGCAATGAAGGCGTTCTTGTGGCAGATGTATACTAACACTGAATTTTGTATTCAATTTTATTAGATTAAAAATTAAATTTAAATTAAATTAAATGTTATTAAAACACAATGATGTTCATGCAGTCATGTATTGTCTATGGCCGTTTTTATGCTTTAACTTCAGAGTTGAGCAGGTATTGATAAAAACCACATGGCCAACAAAGTCTAAAATACTATTATCTCGCTTTTTGCAGAAAATATTTGTCGATCTTGATATAGATTCACAGATTGAATACAGGTATTCAGAAAAAATAAATAGAAAGCAATGAAAGACTAACCAAACAAATCTAATATCTATTAGCAATGATAATGTCTTAATAAATTTAAAATATATACTCAATGAAATTCATGATAACAGTAGTTGAATGTCATTTAAGACAATTTTTATTTTCATGTATTCTATTGTTTTCAGGTATTCTAATTCTTTCATATATTTATTGAATTTTGGCCTTTTTTTTCCAAAACAATAATCAATCTCTTACTTTAATCAATCTCATACTTTAATCAATCTCTTACTTTAATCAATCTCTTACTTTCCAAATTTGTCTCTTTCTCCTATTTTTGTCCTATCACTTTGATCAAAATATGTTCAGGATATATATTTAGGTTTATAGCAATTTCACATTTTATTTTTGCTGATATTTGATAACAACATTTGTGAGATTATTTTTCATCTCAAGTAATGAGTTTTATCTGTAATCATACTTTATATGCTATATGCATGCATGCTAAGTCACTTCAGTCGCGTCTGACTTTTGAGACTCTATGGACTCTAGCCCACCAGGCTCCTCTGTTCATGGGAGTCTCCAGGAAAGAATACCATAGTGATTGCCATGCCCTCTTTCAAGGGATCTTCCTGACCCAAGGATCGAACTCATGTCTCTTATGTCTGCTGCATTGGCAGGTGGGTTCTTTATAGCTAGTGCCATGGAGGAATTCCCTTTATATGCCATTAGCATGGCTAAACATTTATATGTTTAATACTTACCGTTTTTATCCTGCAAGTTTCAAGCTTTCATATACTTATATTTAAGGTATTTGTTACAAATGATTATGAAGTCATTAGTAAACAGCTTATTAAACTCTTGATTGAGGTCAGCAGACTATGTTCAACTGACTAAGTCTTGCTTGCCATTATTTTTTAAATTCAATTTTATTAAAACACAATGATGCTCAGTCATGTATCGTCTGTGGCTATTTTCATGCGATAACTTCAAAGTTGAGCAGGTAGTGATAAAAACCACGTGGCCAACAAAGTCTAAAATACTACCTGGCTTTTTGCAGAAAGTATTTGTCAATCTTGATATGGACTAACAGATTTTAAGCTATGTGTATTAGTGCATATACATTTAATATAACTATCATGTTTTGGCTAAGTCTGCCATTTTATTACATGTTTAATAATTCTGCCGTCTATTTGTTACTTCTCTCTCTAAACATTTTTGAATGAATGATATATTTTTATTATTTTACTTTCCTTTCTATTTTCTGGTTAACTGTATATTGACTTAAAATTCTTTCTTTGTGTTTATATGAGTTACAAAATTAATAATTTTATATAAGAAAATTATATATATATCTTAACAAAAAAATCATTTTATAAATTCCTTTAAATTATAAGACATATAGATACAACTCCATTTATGGCCTGTGTACCTTTTACTGTTATCATGCAGCTTATTTTTATACATATTTTAAGGTAGGCGAGTGAAAAAGTTAGCTTGAAACTCAACATTCAAAAAACTAAGATCATGACATCTGGAACCATCACTTCATAACAAATAGATGGAGGAACAATGGAAAAAATGTGAGAATTTATTTTCTTGGGCTCCAAAATCACTACAGATGGTAACTGAAGCCATGAAATTAAAAAAAAATAATTGCCCCTTGGAAGAAAAGCTATGACCCACCTAGTAGCATATTAAAAAGCAGAGACATTACTTTGCCAACAAAGGTCTATCTAGTCAAGGCTATGGTTTTTCCAGTGGTCATGTATGGATGTGAGACTTGGACTATAAAGAAAGCTGAACACCGAAGAATTGATGCTTTTGAATTGCGGTGTTGGAGAGGAATCTTGAGAGTCCCTTGGATTGCAAGGAGATCAAACCAATCATTCCTAAAGGAAATCAGTCCTGGATATTCACTGGAAGGACTGATGCTGAAGCTGAAACTCCAATACTTTGGCCACCTGCTGTGAAGAACTGACTCATTGGAAAAGATCTTGATACTGGGAAATGTTGATAGCAGGAGGAAAAGGAGTCAACAGAGGATAAGATCGTTGGATAGCATCACTGACTGAATGGACATGAGTTTGAGCCAGTCCCGGCAGTTGGTGCTAGACAGGGAAGCTTGGCATGCTTCAGTCCACGGGGTCACAAAAAGTTGGACACGACTGATCTACTGAACTGAACTGAGGCCATTATGACAGTGTAACTTAAAGAGGGATGCTTGACATTTGTACACACAATGAGTTTTATTATAGGATAGGAATATCAGGCTTAGGAATCCAAGTCTTTTGGAAGTTTGCCTAATCTTTGATTTAGAGGGAGAAATTATCTTTATAGTCGTTGTTTAGTCATTAACTCTTATTCAATTGTTTTTGTAATCCCATGCACTGTACCACACCAGGCTCCTTGGCCCATGGAACTTCCCAGGCAAGAATATTCAGGTGGTTGTGTTTTTCTCCTCCAGGGTATCTTACCAATCCAGGCATCAAACCCTTGTCTCTTACATTGGCAGGCAGATTCTTTACCACTGAGCCACAAGGGAAGTCCCATTATCTGTTTATACTGGACAGTAATAGCCCCCTTCCTGTGCCAAAGTGAGACAATATTTCTATTTTCCAAGGCTTTTTAGTTACAATTTGAAAAATTGTCTGAAACAATGGACAGTCTGGGCCTTATGGAATAAAAATGCAGAAATACAAGAGACTCACAGGGAATTTTTTTAAAAAACAACATCTCACCATTACCTTGATATCAAATAAGGTCTGCAGGAAGTTTCATCCAGGAAGGGACCAGACAAATCAGTGTCTGCCTGAACCCTTGAAAACAAACAACAAATACCTGCCAACAAAAAATATACAGTGTATTTGGAAAAGACGTGCTTTAGAAATGAAGGTTTAGTAAAGATGTTCCTAGGCAAAGAAAAGCTGGGGAAGTTCGTCACTATTAGAACTGTTTTGCATGCTCAGTCATTTCAGCTGTGTCTGACTCTTTGTGACACTATGGACTGTAGCCTGCCAGGGTTCTTTATCCATGTAATTCTCTGGGCAAGCATACTGGAGTGGACTGCCATGCTCTCTTCCAGGGGATCTTCCTTACTCAGGGATCAAACCTGCATCTTCTGCAACCCCTGCATTGCAAGCAGATTCTTTAACTGTCTTACAAGAAAATAAATGCTAAAAAGGGAGCCTTTTAAATAGAAAGTAAAGGAAACTAAGTAACCATATGAAAATATAGGAAAATATAAAACTCACTGGTAATGGTAAATATATAAAGTCAGATTGTTGTAATATAATTATGGTACACTTTTAACTCCAGAATATAAGTTTAAAGTAATAGTACTAAAATAAGTATAGCTTCAGTAGATTGTAATGGATGCATAATATAAAAAGATGTGAAGCATGACATCATTAGCATAAAATATGTGGGGAAGAGAAGTCTAGAGCTTTTATATGCAATTGAAAGTAAATTGTTGCTGTCTTAAAATAGACTGTTATGTCTAAGATTTATATGTAAGTTTCATCATAAACACAAAGAAAAAAGAAAAAACCTATAGTAGATACAAAAAATTAATGAGAAAGGAATTAAAACATACAAATAAAGCAAGAATGGATTAAAGAAACTATAAAATGTCAGAAATCAATCAATAAAGTGAAAATAATGAGTCTTTACCTATCAATAATTACTTTAAATGTACATGGATTAAATTCTCCAATCAAAAGAAACAAAGCAACTGAATTTACAGCAAATAAGATCCAACAACGTGCTGCCTACATGATTCACATTAGCTTTAACCACACAAAGGCTGAAATGAAGGCATGGAAAAAGAATTGTTATGCAAATTTTTACAGAAAGAGAACCAGATTGTCAATATTTACATCAAACAAAATGCATATATATTCAGTCAAAATTAGTAAGAAGAGAAAAAGAAGGCTACTAAATAGTGTTAAAGAGATTGGTTTATGAAGAGCATATAACAATGCTAAATATATTTGAATCCAACATTTGACTATCTAAATATTAACAGTATTAACAGAACTAAAGGGGGAAATAGAAATATATTTCTATTCCCACTTTTAACAATGGATGGATCATTGGAAGGATCATCTGTTTTCATAATAGATAATATGTTGGGTCACAAGAAAGTTGTAAAAAGACAAGAAGATTAAAATCATATCAAGCATTTTTTATTACCATAATAATATGAAACTAGATATCAAATTTGAAAAATTAACCATCATATTGAAATTAAAAAATGTGTTACTCAATAACCAATAAGTCAAAGGAGAAATAAAAGAGAAAGCAAAAAGTACCTTGAAACAGATAAAAATCACACATGTAAAAATTTATGGGATGCAGCCAAAACATTCTAAAAGAGAAGTTTATAGTGAAAAAATGGCTACAGTTAGAAAAAATTCTCAAATAAATAACTTAACTTCATATCTTGAGGAACTGGTAAGAGAATAAAATAAGTGCAGAATTTAGCAGGTGAAAGGAAATACTAAAAAATAACTGAGCAGAAATAGATGATGTAGTGACCAGAAAGTAAATGGAATAAAACTCAAGAATTTTATTTAATATAGACAAATAAAAAACTGTTAGCTAGATGATCCAAGAAAACCAGAAGGGATTCAAATATGAAATTACAAATGAAAGATGAACCCTTACAATTGATTCAACAGAGATACAAAAGATCATAATAGACTATTCTGAGCAACTGCATGCATTAAATTGGATAACCTAGATGAATACATTTCTAGAGATGAAAAAATACCAAGACGGAATCAGGAATAAATAGAAAATCTGAACAGACCAATAACAAGTAAGGAAATTAAATAACTAACTCCAAATCTCCCAATACAGCAAAGCTCAGGTTAGATGGTAAAATTCTACTAAATATTTAAAGAATTAATGTCAATCTTTTTCAAACTCTCCTAAAAACACTGAAGAGGTGGGAGCACTCTCAAATCTATTTTTAAAGATCAGCATTACCCTGATACCAAAGCCAGACAAAGACACTATAAGAAAAGAAAATTACAGACCAATATCACTGAAAAAACATAGATGTAAAAATCTTCAACAAAATACTAGCAACTCAAATTCAACAACACATTAAAATATATACCACAATCAAGTAGGATTTATCCCTGGGATGCAATTATAGTTCAACATACTCAAATCAATAAATATGATACAAAACACTAACAAAATAAAGGATTAAAATATGTGACCTTCTCAATAGATGCATAAAAACAACCTGAAAAAATTCAATACCCTTCCATGATAAAAACTGTTCATAAATTAGGAATACAAAGAATATACTTCAATCTAATAAAGGCTCACAGATAATTTCATTATGGATAAAATGACCATCAAAACTCCAATGGTATTTTTTCCTCAGGAATGGTTAAAAAAAAAAAAAAACTATCATAAAACTTATGAGGAACCACTAAAGACCCTGAATAATCACATCAATTTTGAGAAAAATGAACAACTGGAGCTGTCATATTGCCTGATTTCACAAAGCTATAGTAATAAAGACTGTATAAAGCCTTTGACTGTGTTCAGTTCAGTTCAGTCGCTCAGTCGTGTCCGACTCTTACGACCCCAGAGGACGAGATGGCAGGATGGCATCACTGTCTCGATGGATGTGAGTTTGAGTGAACTCCGGGAGTTGGTGATGGACAGGGAGGCCTGGCGTGCTGCAATTCATGGGGTCACAAAGAGTCGGACACGACTGAGGGACTGAACTGAACTGAACTAATGATGTGGGTGTGGGTGTTAAAAATTGACACAATAAAATAGAAATAGAGTCCTGAAATAAATCTGTACATGTATACATAATCTATTACAAGAATGCCTAGAAAACACATAGGGAATAGGTAGCCTTTTCAACAAATGGCTTTTGGAAAAGTGGATAACCGAAATTGGACTCCCTATCTTGCACCAAATATAAAAATCAAATTAAAATGAGTTAAAAGACTTAAATTTAAGACATAAAACCATAAAACTCCAAGAAGAAAACATAGGAAAAACCTCCTTGGAATTGGTGTGGCAATGAATTTTTGTATAAAACACCAAAAGCACAAGCAATAAAGGAAAAAGCAACAAGTAGAATTACAACTCACCAAAAACCTCTTCCCAGCAAAGCAAATAATCGGCAAATGGAGTTCAACCTTCAGAGTTGGAGAAAACATTTATAAATTTCATATCTCATAAGAAGTTAATATGAAAAATATATGAGGATCTCATACAACTCACAAGACAAAAAAAATCAAGAAATCTTATTTTAAATTTAGCAAAGTATCTATGGACTTTTTTTTCAAGAAGACATACAAATAGGCAACAGGTAGATGAAAGTTTCTCAACATCATTAGTCATCAGGAAATGTATATTGAAACCACAGTGAAATTTCTCCTCACACCTATTAATATGGTTATGTCCTTAAAATTACAAGAGATAACAGGTGTTGGTAAGAGTGCAGAAAAAAAAAAAAATCTTAATATATTGTTGATGAAAATGTAAACTGAGACAGCCATTATGAAAACAGTATGAAATGCCTCAAAGTATTAAAAATAGAATTAACATATGATCTAGCAAGTAATTTATTGGTAATTATATAAAAGAAATACACTCACTGTCTCAAAGTGATATCTGAATTCTCATACTCTTTGCAGCATTATTAAAAATAGCCAAGATATGGGAAAATGTGATGGATAAATTGTGCACATAGGAGATATTATTCAGCCATAGAAAATAAGAAAATCTTGCTATTTGTTTCAGCATGGATGAACATGGAAGACATTATTCTAAGTGAAGTAAGCCAGACAAAGAAAGCATATGCTGTATTAACTCTTAATATATGGATTCTAAAACTGTTGAATTTCTACCACTGAAGTTACTGTGGACTTGAGGATAGGGGTAGTAGAGAAATATTGGTCAAATAGTACAAAAATTCAGTTACAAGATGAACAAGTTCTGGGAACCTAAAATACATTATTAGATGGGTTATAGTTAATAATGATCATAACTAATAATAGTCTATTGTATAGGTGAATTCTGCTAAGTGAATAATTTGTTTTTTTTTAATGTTTACTATATGAGGAAATTAATGTGCTGTTTATTTACAGTAATTATTTTAAAATGTATGTGTATATTAAACCAGCATATTACTTTAAATATATATAAATTTTGTCAATTATATCTCAATAGTGCTGGAAATAGAGAAAAAGAATTAAAAAATGAAGGAAAGTTTATTTGTCAAACTTGTTCATTAATGCAGGTGCAAAATCCTAAACAAATATTAATAAACTGATTCTGCAAATTTAAAACTGGCAAGATAACCAACTTTGATTTATTCCAGGAAATTAAGATCAATTTAACATATAAAAATCAATCTATTCTGTTTATCCCACTACCAGAATAAATAGAAAAATGAAATATTCATTAGATGCAGAAATCATCATTTGTTAAAAAATCAATAACCATTCATGTTAGTGTCAATAACTATTATTTAAATGAGCTAGTTTCTGAACTGACTTGAATGTGAAAGTCCAAGCCTTTAGTCTTCTTAAACATACATTGATCCTGCATGTCTGTCATAATGTTAGGAACAGTTTCACTGGAATAAGCACCATGAGGCTGCATCTTATAAAAGAAGAGGTATTTTAAGTTCCTCTCCATGGGGCATTATTATTCCTTTGATGCATAACATGAAAATTAATTCCTTAGAACAGTATATCATGATCTCTATTTCATGTATTAACCAGGACACTCTGCTCAAACTCCAGTAAAAAGAGTGAACAAAGCCCAATGTGATCCAGGACTATCTGCAAAATTTTCCCTGGGGTTATATGAAAATGGAGCAAGTTTAATATAGGTTCCTATAAAATTATAACTGCATATAAAATAACCTGAGTAATTTTAAAACTTATTTCTGATACCTTAAAATGTTTAAATCCAGTAAAACTCCTATACTGAAAGGAAAGAGAAAGAAAGGAACAGTTATTGTATATTTGTAACCATGATGGAAATGTGTATTATAGTGTTTCTCAAATTGATTTCTGCCTATTTAAACTGCCTTCCAAAGACAGAGAGACAGAGAAAGGGATGGAGGGAGGAAAGAAGGGAGGGAGGGATGGGAAGAGGAGGAGAGAGAAGAGAAAGAGAAAGAATGAAAGAGAAAGAGTCAAGTGAGATTTTAAAGACTCTTCAAATAAATTTGGAAAATGCCAAACATTCTATTTCTCTTGGCAATTCAGAAACGTTTCCTGTATATTTCAGATGGAAGAGTTCAGCCACGAAGCAAAGTGTTTTACTTTGTTCTACACAATATTTCCTAAACAGAGTTGAGAGGGAATCGGAGAGCAGGAAAACAGCCGTTTTCAGTCACTGGAAATGCTGGTCCCCCCTCTCTGTGTGTTCTCTCCTTCTGTCTCATGAAACAGATCCCAGTAGACAGAGCTGGTCCCTGATAAGAACAGTCACGTTTTCAAATGTCTGACTGGGTTTCTAGATGAGGGAAAGGTACTGGGTGTTTGTGTTTTGGTTTGGGGACTTTTCTGTTCCTGAGAGCTGAAACTCACCCTGATCCAGCAGGCTTTCTGAACTGAAAACAAATGCAAGCCTACTGATCTAGGGAGTTTTGTTGCAGGAATTGGAGTTTAGTGCATTTATTCTCAGCGTGGGCTGCACATCAAAACTGGAGAGTTTTTAAAAAAAATATTCTGACATGTAGGTAACAGCCAAGACCAAAGGACTCTGGAAAGTGGGCCGGGCATTGGCAGTTCTTAAAATCTTTCTAGGTGATTCTGCAATCACCATGAGGGCTGAGAATCACCCCTCAAGGGCATCACTTTTAACCTGGGCTGAAGAACTCCCTGTAAACCTGCTTTTTTCTCCTTTGACCTTTGCTATTGTCATCAAAGGGGCTTCCCCAGTGGTTCAGCTGTAAAGAATGCGCTTGCAATGCAGGAGACGCAGGTGTGATCCCTGGGTTGGGAAGATCCCATGGAGGAGAGCATAGCAACCCCACTCCAGTATTCTTGTCTGGAGAATTCCATGGACAGAAGAGCCTGGTGAGCTACAGGCCAAAGGGTCACAAAGAGTTGGACACAACTGAAATGACTGAGAACTCACACATGAATTGTCAGCAAAAGTTTAAAGACTTCACTGTCTTCTCTGTTGAAATTACTAAGAAACCCTAATTCACATAGATAATGAACCTTATCCATAATTACAAATAACTCTAGTCCTTGTTTTTGAAAAATGGGTTCACACTAGTATGTGTGTATATCTGTGTGTGTGTGTGTATTCAGTTGTGTCCAACTCTTTGGGACCCCATGAACTGTAGCCTGCCAGGCTCCTCTGTCCATGGAATTTTCCAGGCAAGAATATTGGAGTGGGTTGCCATTTTCCTACTCTACTAGGTCAAGCCCTAATTTGCTGGCCAGCAGATGGGTTCTGGTTTTTGCCTCAGGGGCCTATATTTAGATCAACTATTTGTGTCCTTTGGAGTTAGAATCACAGGAAACAAATACAATAGTCAACCAAAACAAACAAAAAATTGCATGCTTCTGTGCAAACAACAGTGTTTTACAAATACTCTGTGCAGTAAACCATAGTGCAATTGTTCTTACTACTGCACATTATACACTCTCTTGGTTGGAAACTATCAACACATTCTTCATCCAAAGCATATAGTTTGAAATATTTCCCACTAAATATGACCTAAGCAATGATGAATCAACAGGTTCATTAATTTACTCCCAATCCAGAGAGCAATCCAATGTCAATTCAATATAATTCGTTCCAAGGTGTAGATAGGGCCAAATTTATTTTATTTTTGATTAGTCTCAGAATTTAGAGCATCCAGTTTTCCAGTTCCCTTCTAATTTTATTCCCAAATCTATCTAGCTTTGCTCCCTAGGATTCTTCAGTCTAGGGAATAAATGTTACATTTAATCACTACCAACATAGCCTATATAAAATCAATGGTATAAGCAGAAAACTGGCAGTGTCATTTCTATTGGAAAGATCAAATTATCAGAAATACTTCCAGGCAGCATTGCAGCTTCTTAATGTAATGATGTTGGCTGTCACTTTAAAACCAAACAATTTTGTATGATGGGCTCTGTGACAGGACTAGTGAATCTTATAATCATTTGCATCACTCAATTGATGTACTACTGTTTGTTTTGCTACATATGAGTCTCTAGGTCAACAATACGGTTGCCAAAAGTTTAGCCACCCTCCTTCCCCCCAACCGGCAACTAGGGGCTAAAATCTACAGTGTTCCATTCCAAGCTCTATTAAGAGCCCTCAGGAAGAACACACAGAAGTCAATCTTGAATTATTTCACCCTATTTTCTAAGGTGTTGGAGAAGACTCTTGAGAGTCCCTTGTCCTGCAAGGAGATCCAACTAGTCCATTCTATATATATAGTTGCTTTGCTAATGCCTACTGTAACTCTTTCACACAGCATCCTCCCTCTGGTGGGTATAGAGATTTTATATTTCACCTTATAGTACTGATGTGTTTGTTGTTGTTTAGTTGCTAAGTTGTGTACAACTCTTGCGACTCCACAGATTGTAGCCTACCAGGCTCCAGTGTTTATGGGATGGCCAAGCAAGCATGCTGGAGTGGGTTGCCATTTCCTTCCATCTCCAGGGGATCTTCCCAATCTGTGGATTGAATTCACATCTCCTATATGCATCTTTTGCATTGCAGGTAGATTCTTTTACCACTTAGCCACCTGGGAAGTCCATCATCAGTTCAGTTCAGTCGCTCAGTTGTGTCTGACTCTTGGCGACCCCATGAATTGCAGCACGCCAGGCTTCCCTGTCCATCACCAACTCCCAGAGTTCACTCAAACTCATGTCCATCGAGTCAGTGATGCCATCCAGCCATCTCATCTTCTGTCGTCCCCTTCTCCTCCTGCCCCCAATCACTCCCAGCATCAGAGTCTTTTCCAATGAGTCAACTCTTGGCATGAGGTGGCCAAAGTACTGGAGTTTCAGCTTTCGCATCATTCCCTCCAAAGAACACCCAAGATTGATCTCCTTTAGAATGGACTGGTTGGCCCTCCTTGCAGTCTAACGGACTCTCAGGAGTCTTTTCCAACAACACAGTTCAAAAGCATCAATTCTTCGGCGTTCAGCTTTCTTTACAGTCCAACTCTCACATCCATACATGACCACTGGAAATACCATAGCCTTGACCAGACAGTCATATCTACATGTAAATTGTCTTTTAGGACGCATGGTATTTCCCAAGCAACCCTACTAATGGCACAGAGCTTATTTCAAATATATGCAATTACTAAACATATACAACTTAAAAGCTACATCAAGAGTATGGAAGAGTATGGACAGATATAATAATAAACAAAAAAAGCATACATTTATCAAAAAAGTGAGCAAATCTCCCAGAACTGAGTGGAGACTAGAACTAAATTCAGGGAAATTAAAGGAACCATTAGGCAAAGCTTGATGATGACTCACATTAACTCTACACCAAAAACAGGATTCAAATCTTCTTTATTCAGCTCATTCTGAATCATCTGTTTCTCTTTCTTTCATCAACTGAAGAATTCACTGCATATTTTCAGTGTTCTCAGAGACAGATTGCTTTGTCCAGACTGTTTCAACTTCTAAATATTTTTTGTTTTCATCAAAATACTCTATGTGCACACTAATGAAATAGCTCAATCTTTGTCATAGCTTTAGAACTCTCTCTTACTGAAGGTAATTGAACACATAGGAAAAAGGAAAGAGTTATAAATAATATTTGTGTTCTATATTTTACATTAAGTAAAATGCTTCATAAAATCAATAGCTGTGTGAATCTCCGCATGTTGTTTTAATGAAACGGTATTTTGTTTGCTTTGTTTTTAAGCTAGTATAAAAATTTTTTTAAAAAACAGTATAACATATACACATACTGAGCACAGTCGGAACTTCAAACTTTTTCTAACTCATTTCAGGGAACTGAAACACCAATCTAGTAAACATATAATGTGAGTTTACACCTATTAGCCATCCCTGCTCTTGAAGATTACTACGTTTAACAGATCAAAAGGCCAAATAATTTGATGACAATTGATAAGAATATGTACATGGACTCTATTAAGTGAAAATAATTATGAATGCTTATGTTGTTACTATGGAAAATTTGATACACAGTTTAAATATAGTACAAGCTACCACAAACATTAATTTAAATTGTGTATTTCCCTTTATTTGAATAGAAAATTTCAAATGCCTTTTGTAATTTTTTAAAACCACTATTCAGTAATTAATGCATATTAGGAAGCAATTCTTCATGGGTTTCCCAGTTTCTGTGCATCTTATCTTTCATTCTGGGTGATCATGTCAAGGATGTTTGTATAGCAAACAACCTTGGAAGACAGAGCTAGTGCCTTATCCTAAAATAAAGGACAGATTTATTTACTGTCCAGAACAAGACAGATGCTTGCTGACAGAATGGGCAGTTTGCTAGAATCTCCTATAAGTGATACAGGATTGCCACAATCTTGTTTCCTCAGCTGGGCTGTAGAACCACCAGGGGCACATCATTCACCTTGGTGACCCCCTCATTCCCTTCACAGGCTGTAGGGGGTACAAAATAGATGAACACAAATGAAAACTCTGCTTGTTTCCCTGGTGGGTCAGCGGTAAAGACTCCACTTGCAATGCAGGAGGCGCAAGTTTGATTCCCAGGTCGGGAAGAGAATCAGAGCCTTTTTGAAGCTAAGAATGAAGATATTATGTTTATGACTAACTTCCATTTATTATAAATTTCACATTCATTACTGTGCAATAGCTTTAAATTAATAAAAAGGAACTCTCATTTACAGGAACAGGAGTTAAGCATGTAACCAGAGAAATGATAAGTATGCATGGCACAAAATCTTGAAGTTTGAGAACCTTCATCTCTAGAGAAGTCCCACAAGCTTTTCATGAAAAAAGTGCACAGACTAGTACAGGAATTCTAAGATGGTAGCTTGCTTTGAATAAGTTACAATAAATAGAATAATATTTTAACAAAGAGCATAATCTGGTTGGGAGGTAGTGTGGGAAGACAATGGAGAGACACTTTCTAACTTGGGAGATTAGCTGAATGGTACAGATATTTACATCATAAGAATACGGGTGGAGGAGGCTTGGGTGAGATTAGATAATTTTGAGACACTTTTGAGGTAAGTTTTATTAAAACCTTCTCTGCAAAAGATTTTCCTCTCATCTATCAGTTTAGATATGTAAAACCTGAAGGAGGAACAAGGACAACATGTACTCCTGTCCAAGCTCCCAGGAGGGCACACACTTCCCTCATCTCTGATTTTACCTGATAGGCCCAATTTGGATGAGATAGGCTGATGTCAGCGGCACTGTCCTGATTTCATCCCAAATGAAGCAATCAAAGGAACCCAGTCAGCACAAACGAGGGAAGCCTGCCAGATGGGAAGCTAATGGGAGGGCGGCAGGGAGCGGGCTGTGAGCTGGAATTAGCTTGTTAAGTGGGACTAAAATTCACACAAAGCAGCCTTCTAGAAGTTCTAATTCAAAAGCTACTTTTGTGTGCCTCTGCTCATCAGGAGAAAGTATGTGATCAAACTGCTCATATATTGTGTCTATAGAGGAATTTATTTCAGTGCTGCTGCTGCTGCAAGTCTCTTCAGTCATGTCCGACTCTGTGCAACCCTATAGACAGCAGCCCACCAGGCTCCCCCGTCCCTGGGATTCTCCAGGCAAGAACACTGGAGTAGGTTGCCATTTCCTTCTCCAATGCATGAAAGTGAAAAGTGAGAGTGAAGTTATTCAATTGTGTCTGACTCTTCGCGACCCCATGGACTGCAGCCCACCAGACTCCTTCATCCATGGGATTTTCCAGGCAAGAGTACTGGAGTGGCTTGCCATTGCCTTTTCCGTATTTCAGTACATTAAGTTATTAATAATGAAATATAACAGAGTATTTTTAAATGTTTTAATAATTCAATTGAATTTTACCTTGGATTTTAAATTGGTGGTTTAGTTACTCAGTTATGTCTGACTTCGCAACCCCGCAGCCTGCAGCCCACCAGACTCCTGTGTCCATGTTATTTTCCAAGCAAGAATAATGGAGAGCGTAACCATTTCCTCCTCCAGGGGATCTTCCCCACCCAAGGATCAAACCTGGGTCTCCTGAATTGCAGGCAGATTCTTTATCAACTGAGTAACATTTGCTCCTCTGAAGGGTTTTTCTTTTCTCATCAGTACCTTAAACTTAGTGGAAAACTAGAATCTCTAATGACAATGGTTGAAATATACAGTAATATAATAGTTTATTATATTTCAGTTTAAAAAGCAAACCTATGTTGTTTTAACTTCCTTCAGTTTCCCTATAAGTTCATTTATAAAATGCATCCTTTTGCATTTATAATATTCATTAAAGTGAATATTTCATGAGTGAGATCTGATCTTTGTGGCATTCTATACAAGATATAGGATTCTGACCCACTCCAGTATTTGTGCCTAGAGAATCCCATGGACAAGGAAGCCTGGTAGGCTACAGTCCATGGAGTCACAAAGAGCCAGAAAGAACTGAGTGACTATCACTCACTCACATATAAGATATGGTACAGAGAAGGCTTAATTTATCAAAAACTTTAAAAATTTTTCCTACTTTTTATTTAGAGGATAAATAAATCAGTAAGCAATTATTTTGTTGATATTGTCTGTCAGGCTCCAGAATTATTTGTCAGTATGAATAAGGATAAGCCTAAGCTGATCCTAACAGCTTGCTTGAACTCTTAGAATTGGGTAAGCTGTTTATTATTTTGGTTTTCCTTAAAAATATATTTCAGCTTACTTGATTCAACATTTCTTGTCAGGACCAGTGTTACTGAACAAACATAGCAAATAAAAAAATACTGCTCACATTCCTAGTGCATGTAAAATAATAATTATGCAGTTAGAAAAGTATAAGTGTATTCACATTATTCCATCTGCAAAAACAATGGGAAGGTTTTTATGGTAAATATACATTTTAGATCATCTTTTTATAAAGTGACAGGAAATATCTCATAACAAAATTTTTGTTCTTAAAATGGAGGGAAATTGCATTATTCCATAGTTTTTAATGTTTTTATTTCTTTCTTCTATCTCAGCCCTCACACATTTTACAATTTATTTTGGAGTTTGCTTTGGTGTCTCTTCCTAAGACACCATTCTAGACTATTTCAGATAATGTAGCAAAAGGCATTGGCCCCTATATCTGCTTTGTATGTACATTTATGCTTTATAATTTCAGTTTCATTATCTATGTTTAATCTACATCTGTGAAAACAATTCAGTATCACAGTAATCCAAGTCTATGCCCTGACCAGTAATGCTGAAGAAGCTGAACGGTTCTATGAAGACCTACAAGACCTTCTAGAACTAACACCCAAAAAAGATGTCCTTTTCATTATAGGGGATTGGAATGCAGAAGTAGGAAGTCAAGAAATACCTGGAGCAACAGAAAAAATTGGCCTTGGAGTACAGAATGAAGCAAGGCAAGGGCTAACAGAGTTTTGCCAAGATAATGCACTGGTCAGAGCAAACACCCTCTCCAACAACACAAGACAAGACACTACACATGGACATCACCAGATGGTCAATACTGAAATCAGATTGGTTATGTTCTTTGCAGCCAAAGATGGAAGAGCTGTATACAATCAGCAAAAACAAGACTGGGAGCTGACTGTAGTTCAGATCATGAACTTTTTATTGCCAAATTCAGACTAAAATTAAAGAAAGTAGGGAAAACCACTAGACCATTCAGGTATGACCTAAATCACTATATCCTAATTCCACTATACAGTGGAAGTGACAAATATATTCAAGGGATTAGATCTGATAGACAAGAGTGCCTGAAAATCTATGGACAGAGATTCATGACATTGTACAGGAGGCAGGGCTCAAGATCATCCACAAGAGAAATAAATGCAAAAAGGCTAAATGGTTGTCTGAGGAGCCCTTACACACAGCTATGTAAAGAAGAAAAGCAAAAGGCAAAGGAGAAAAAGCAAGATATACCTATTTAAATGCAGAGTTCCAAAGAACAGCAGGGAGAGATAAGAAAGCCTTCCTCAGTGAACAATGCAAAGAAATAGAGGAAAACAATAGAAGGAGAAGACTAGAGATCTCTTCAAGAAAATCAGAGATAACAAGGATACTTTCCATGCAAAGATGGGCACAATAAAGGACCCAAATGGTGTGGAAGCAGAAGCAGAAGATATTAAGAGGAAGTGGCAAGAATACACAGAAGAACTATACATAAAAAGATCTTCACAACCCAGATAATCACGGTGGTGTTATCAGTCACCTAGAGCCAGACATCCTGGAATGCAAAGTCAAGTCGGCCTTAGGAAGCATCATTATGAACAAAGCTAGTGGAGGTGATGGAATTCCAGTTGAGCTGTTTCAAATCCTAAAAGATGATGCTGTGAAAGTGCTGCACTCAATATGCCAGCAAATTTGGAAAGCTCAGCAGTGGCCACAGGACTGGAAAAAGGTCAGTTTTCATTCAATCCCTAAGAAAGGCAATGCCAAAGAATGTTGAAACTACCGGACAATTGCACTCATCTCACATGCTAACAAAGTACTGCTCAAAATTCTCCAAGCAAGGAACAGTACATGTACCATGAACTTCCAGATGTTCAAGCTGGATTTAGAAAAGGTAGAGGAACCAGAGATCAAATTGTCAACATCCATTGGATCTTCGAGAAAGCAAGAGAATTCCAGAAAAATATCTACTCTTCTTTATTGACTATGCCAAAGCCTTTGACTGTGTGGATCACAAAAACTGCAGAAAATTCTTAAAGAGATAGGAATACCACACCATCTTACCTGCCCCCTGAGAAACCTGTATACAGGTCAAGAATCAACAGTTAGAACCAGACATGAAGGACAGACTGGTTCCAGATTGGGAAATGAATATGTCAAGGTTGTGTATTTTCACCCTATTTATTTGACTTATATTCAGAGACATCATGCAAAATATCAGGCTGGATGAAGCACAAACAGGAATCAAGATTGCTGGGAGAAATACCAATAACCTCAGATATGCACATGACACCACAGTTATGGCAGAAAGCAAAGAAGAACTAAAGAGTCTCTTGATGAAAGTGAAAGAATGAAGTGAAAAAGTTGGCTTAAAATTCAACATTCAGAATACTAAGATCATGGCATCCAGTTTCATCACTTCATGGCAATAGATGGGGAAATAGTGGAAACAGTGACAGACTTTATTTTGGGGGGATCCAACATTACTGCTAACAGTGACAGCAGCCATGAAATTAAAAATCGCTTGTTCCTTGGAAGAAAAGTTATGACCAACGTAGACAGTATATTAAAAAGCAGAGACATTACTTTGTCAGCAAATGTCCGTCTAGTTAAAGCTGTGGCTTTTCCAGTAGTCATGTTTGGATGTGAGAGTTGGACTAAAAAGAAGGCTAAGCACCAAAGAACTAATGCTTTTGAACTATGGTATTGGAGAAGACTCTTGAGAGTCCCTTGGGCAGCAAAGAGATCCAAGCAGTCCATCCTAAAGGAAATCAGTCCTGAATATTCATTGGAAGGACTGATGCTAAAGCTGTAATTCCAGTACTTTGGCCACATGATGTAAAGAACTGATTCCTTAGAAAATACCCTGATGCTGGGAAAATTGAAGGCAGAAGGAGAAGAGGACGACAGATGGCAGTTGGATGCCATCACTGACTCAAATGGGTAGATATGAGTTTAAGTAAACTCTGAGAGTTGGTGATGGCCAGAAAAGCCTAATGTGCTGCAGTTCATGGGGTCTCAAAGACTCAGACAGGACTGAGTGACAGAAATGAACTGAAGGAAAAGCAACATAGTGTTGGTTTCAGTTCAGTTCAGTTCAGTTCTGTCGCTCAGTCATGTCTGACTCTTTGCGACCCCATGAATCGCAGCATGCCAGGCCTCCCTCTCCAGCACCAACTCCCGGAGTTCACTCAGACTCACGTCCATTGAGTCCGTGATGCCATCCAGCCATCTCATCCTCTGTCGTCCCCTTCTCCTCCTTCCCCCAATCCCTCCCAGCATCAGAGTCTTTTCCAATGGGTCAACTCTTCTCATGAGGTGGCCAAAGTACTGGAGTTTCAGCTTTAGCATCAGTCCTTCCAAAGAAATCCCAGGGCTGATCTCCTTTAGAATGGTTTAGAGCTGGTTAATGGAGCCAAACAGTGCTTAAAATAACAGCTCCAACATTAATGAGCTGTTTGCCACTGGACAGGTATTATGATCTCTTTGCATCTCAGTGTTCTCATTTTTTAAAAAAAGATAATAAATGTACCTACTCCACATCACTGTTATGAAAATTTACTGTGAAAAATAAGTATATATATGAATGTATTATATATATTTGTATGTGTTCATGTGAGTTAAATGCTTCCAAATGTGCCTAGTGAAAGTAATCATTTATGTAGTCATTAACCATATCAATAATGTATCTTTCTTGATAGTGAAGCATATTATATCCAACTGTATTATATAAATTGTTCATTCTAATTCCCTTTCAATGGAATGTTAGCAGGTAGGGAATGTGATCTAGACTTGAATATATCTTCACTTTTCCAAATAGAGTTTTCATCAAACCACTGACAATCATTTGAAGAAGTGGCATTGAACTATCATTTTTGGCTGCTTCATACACAAGGGTCGACTGGCAATGTGCTTTACATACCAAAAGCATACTGAGACCAATATGTACGCAAAGTACACTTTCATGGATATGATCAATATAAACATGACTTCCCTCCTCGAGTTCCCCAAAATACTTAGCAACTTTCTGAGAGCATTTTTCTCTACTTCTGGACTAGAAAATTTCTCATTTAACATAAATGATTAATGCCTTTCTTAGAGAAAATCTATCTATGAATTAAGTAAGAAGATGCACTGAAAGAAAGAACATTAGATTATAAGGACCAATACATTCATTATCAACACATATTTAATGGGGCTTCCGTGGTGGCTCAGATGGTAAGGCATCTGCCCACAATGTGGGAGACCAAGGTTTGATCCCTGGGTTGGAAAGATCCCCAGGAGAAGGAAATGGCAACCCACTCCAGTATTCTTGCCTGAAAAATTTCATGGATAGAGGAGCCTACTGGCTACAGTTCATGGGGTTGCAAAGACTGACTGAGCAGCTTCACTTTTCTTTCTTTTTCACTCAGAATGCATATGTACTATTCAGAAATTAAAAGAATACATAATAAGAAAGCATCTAGTTCTCTGGCAGGATTTTATTTTGGCTCCTGTGAATACATGGCATGACTCCTCTTCCTGCTTAACCTCACCTATGTAACCTCATTTTCCACCTCCTAGTTTTAATATTTGTATTAATTCATCTAATTATTGATTGAACCCTTGCAACTGTTGGCTTCCATGGATCTTTCCCGTAAGTCTATTGATATGCCCTGACTAGGCTTTGCTACCCAACCCCATTGCCTCTCCTGAGTTCAGTACATTCTGATTTCAGTTTGGCTTTCACTTAGATGAATGTCTACTGTGATTCTTCCTCACCACCAACCCCTTACTCAACTTGGTACTTCCTTGCATGAGGTCAAACAAGTCTAGCATCAAATACAAGTTTATTCATGAGAAAATAAATAAACGATCTGGTGATGAGCTAGACAGACTAGGTATTGCAATCAAATAAGACAGAGAGGAAGAGTTTTATAGAAGCATGTTCAAAGAAGACGCCACATAGCTAAGATACAGAAAAAAATCTAAAAGTATATCAATGGCTAAGGCAGACAGGCTCTCTCCTTGGTAGTGAATATTACTATAAACTTTGAAAGACTACTTTGTAACACATGTTTTTGTTTGTAAATATAATTATAGTAAGGTTAGGCTTACCTGGTGGCTCAGTCAGTAAAGAATCTGTCTGCAATGCACGAGACTCGGGTTCCATCCCTGGTCAGGACAATCCCCTGGAGAAGGAAATGACAACCCACTCCAGTATTTTTTAAACTTTATTTAGTTATTTATTTTAATTGGTGGATAATTAATTTGCAATACTGTGATGGTCCCCGCCATACAGCAACGTGAATCAGCCAGAGTTACACATGGGCTCCCCCATGTTGAACTTCCCCATACAATCCCACCCCATCCTTCTAGGTTGTAACAAAGCACCAGCTGCTTCATGCATTAAACTTGGACTGGTTATCTACTTTACATATGGTAATGTATATGTTTCAGTGCTATTCTCTCAAACCATCCCACCCTCTTTTTTCCGGGGAAATTTCATGGACAGAGCTGCCTGGTGGGCTATAGTCCATGGGGTCACAAGAGTTAGACATAACTTAGTGACTAAATCACCATCACAGTAAGGTTAATTAGGATATCTATCAGAATAGCTATAAAAATACCCAATCTGATATTGTTATTCTTGACACCAGTTTTTACTCCTCATTTATTTTATTTATTCATTGACACAAGTTTTACATACACTGTTGTTAAATATAAAATGCTAAAAAGCATCAGGAGTCAACATGTGAGCAATACCCTCATTTCCTCTAAAAAGCTGTTATATGTAATTAGTAAACTTCCATCATAAACCACTCAAAATTTTCACTTTGGCAAATATGTGAAATCAATGTTCGGTGTATAATTTTTGCAACCAATAAGGCTTAATGTATATTAAATCTAATTTTATAACTTTAACTTAGATAATAAAAACAAAATGAATGAAAAAAGAGCATATACTTTCTACAGAATGTGTCTGAAATCATAAAATATCATACTGGTTACTGATTAACTTCTCCCCTTGGATATATAAAAATTGCAAAGCTGTATTCAATCTCTAATTATGCTCTCCATCATTTAATTTATGCAAGCTAATGCTTACTAAACCATATGAAAATACCTTGAAGTATGTTTTGAATGATCATGGAGGTATTAAATATAACTATGCCTGTCTTTAGAATATGTATTTTATATATTCAATTAGAAAAGCTCATAGATATATTGAAAATTAGAATGGAAATTAACATTGGAGGGATAACGGTATGTATTTTAGCTGTGAACAATGGTACTTCATATCAGAAAGAGACATTCATATTTATTTCAAGTTATTTTCCTATTTGTGAAATCATTGCTCCATGCCACTCTTCATTCCTTTTTAGCCACCATACCACATTGAAGCTGACATTTTGAAACTGGCATACACACAGACCATTTTTTAAAATTGCTATTTTTAATCTTGACATAATCTGAAAAGGAATTTTTCTGGCACTTTACTTTCTGTTCTGGAGCACATTAGTCACTTTGGTGACATATACCTCTGAGTGTCAATTTGAAACTGGAGGGAAACAAGTGTTCAAAGAGATCCAGACTAATTTTCCCTTCTGTTCTTGAGCTTATGTCAACCAATACAGCTTTCTCTCTTTCTTGGCATGCTACTGCAATACCATTGTTTTCTTTATTTGGTATAACTAACTTTAATAAAATAAACATGAATTTGTCACATATATTTTTAAGTTCATCAATATTTAAAATGCCTCAATAATTGTTGGGAAGATAATTATTTCAGACTCTAATATTGTTGACTTATAACTCCAGGATTCCTCTATAGAATTTATTTTTTTATATATAATAGAATAATTTTTAAGATATACATGTCAGAATATATTTCAGCACACAATAAATGGCTCTTTTACTTGTCTCTCTTACTGTTCTAATAAATAAATTGCAGCTTATCTCCTAGCACATTGATTAGAAAAATGCTTTTATAAATATATTTAATATATCTATTTTTAATATATGTGGATTTCAAATTTCATTCACACATATAAATTAAATTGCAATGAGGGACTTCCCTGGTGGTGTAGTGGCTAAGACTCCTCACTCCCAATGCAAAGGGCCCGGATTCAATCTTTTGTTTGGGAACGAGATCCCACATCCTCCGATTAAGCCCCAGTGAAAAAAAATAAAAATAATAAATTAAAAAGATTAAGTTGCATTGGGACATTAGTAAAGTTTGGTTTCAGCTTTCATTTATGATTATAAATGTGTATTATAACTATTTACCTACATTATCCATGTTGTTTACATATAAAATAATGGAGTTTAACAGAAGTATCTAACTTACAAATGCAGATGGGCTTTACCCGAGAAAACTCCCTTTATATTCTTATATAAAGTGCAAACACACTACCCACACATAGACATAAATCCATCCATCGAGTCTCTTCCTCTTCACTCCCTATTAGCACTGTTAACTTGTATCACACCTCAAGTAGAAATAATCATCTTCTATTACTGATGATTGTTACAGAGTATAAGTATGATGACCACCAGAATCCTCAGTGCTACAGTCATTGAAGGACCAAATGAACAAGGCTTTTAAAGGATAGATATTCCAAATTTAGAGAGAGTAATTAACTTTGCCTAAAATATTAAAACAGATTTTATGTATAGTCCCCAACTGCTGTAAAACTATTCAATAATTGACCAATTTCATGTAATAAAATTTACCTTTCTTGAAAACATGTTTTGAAATTTCATCTGTTGGCCATGCCTGAAAATGATTCCTCTCTCTATGCTCTTTTGAAGTAGAAAATATGTATTATGCCAGACTGAACTTGAGCAAGAATAGAATAATTTTTAGGTTGAGTGCACAGTAAAATTTTTTTAAATATACAAAATCAGTGACACTGTGTAATATTAAACAACCTTCCTAACTTCAGGCATCAGTGATTCAGCTGTTTTATGTTTACTTAGATGTGCTCTGTCTTTGAATGATATGCTTGAATTAAGAATCCTACTTATTCAGGTATGTGTTGATGCAAGAAAAGAGGAATACACCAGAAATCGACATCAGAGCCATTCATGAGTGAAGATAAATGTACGGTTTTCATGTATTTAAAATATTTTTCTTTTGTCATTTTCAAAATAATGTGACATTTTCATTTCTATCAATATTGAATGTGAGATATCTTAAAGAAACATGTACTATATGTCACACAGAAATGGTGTATAAAATAAAAACAAGTCCCTAAGAGCAGACATAGAAACCAAAACTTGGAAAACTGTATCATGACTTCCAAAAAAATTAACCTGATATGAAAGACAAATACTGAAGCAGCACATTCAGACTCATCATTTTAGACTATTATAGGCAAACTGATTTAACAGCAATTCCACAGCCTCATACATTCTACTTACGGCTCAAGCAACTCCCAACTCTTTTTGCAACCTGACTCACTTTGCCAAGACCAAAGAAAGACTGATTCTAGTCTCCCCAATTTTTTTTTTAAGTATGTTGTCTTACTTTACTTTTTCTGAAACACTCTCCTGTTCTTTGTTATATGTTCCCTGTCGGGTCACTAAGCATTTAGGCAAACTAAGTAGAGAGGTGTTTCTGTTAGCAATTGCCTAATGGGCTTCTAAGGATTGAAAGTTTCTACCAGATTTGGCCAACATCTTCACACCTGTGGACTCAGGGAGTGGATGCCCTGACAGGTGACTTTTCTTCTTGTAATTCGAGTGCCCAACTTAAGGTTTTTTGTTTTATCCAATGTATCCACTTCATAGAGCATCCATTTCAACAAAGTAGATCTCTAATAAACATAAAACACACTCCCAACACAGGACTAAAGAGCCAGGACAACTGGACATTCATGACCCCCTTCCCTCAGGCAATCTCCTTTGATGGAAAGACCCTGATTGATCTAGATAACTGGTCATGCATTCCCTTTCCTCCTTTATATCTCTTCCTATGCTTTAATACCTGCTCTAATGTTTTAAATTTGCTAATAAAGACTAAGCCTGGGAAACCTTAGACCCTCATTCTCAACTCCAATAAAAGAAGAACCCCAGACCCAAGTGTACTCTTCTTTCTCAACTTATGACCTCACTGAGTGTCCCTCGTATGCCCCAGTCATTGTAAGTAATACATTTTCTTTTCCATCAAATTTCCCTGTTGGTTATCACTGCAAATCATCTTGAAATCATAAGAAGAGCTCCAAGGGTTAGTCCAGTGGTCTCACTGGTTTGGAAAGCAGAGATGTCTGTGGGAAGTTCACCTGGAGCCCAGGTGAGTGATCCTAGGCATTTTTAACCATTAACAGTACTATCAACAGGCTAAGACCAGCACAAAACAACTCAGGGAGATTTCCCTAGTGGTCCACTGACTAAGACTCTGCTCTGCGCTGCCAATGCAGAAGGCCTAGGTTCAATTCCCGGTCAGGGAACTAGATTCCATAGGCTGCAACTAAGAGTTTCCATACTCAGCTTAAAAAAAAAAGTCCTCCATGCTGCAACTAAGACCTGGCACAGCCAAATATATAAATAATTTTTTAAAACTCAGTCTAAGCATCTCAACCCACACAAGACAAACTTATCCATCAAAGATTCTAAGCTGAATCAGTGTTAAACAAAGAAAAGAGGGATTAAACCATTAGCCACTGTAGGTCGCTGATTGACAAGCCTCCTGAGAGGAAGTTAGGTTGAAAAGCAGGATGCGGCACCTGTGTTTGGAAAAACAGGCCTCTTTAATAATGAGAGATTTCCCAGAAAAAAAATTTATGAACTCTGATTCTTGCATCTTCCCATACACAGAAAATCACTTAAAATCATTAACTTGAGATATGTGTTCTTTGTGACTGGCAAGAAATCTTTTACCAAGATGTAGGCTCAATTACATGCATGCCCTAGCCCAAAATTTACATACAAATGACTTGCCCCTTACCCCTCAGAGCAGTTCCCTTAGAGCTACTGAGAGGATGTCTCCTGGGCTATAGTCTTCGAAGGGCCCCTGAATAAACTCACAACTCTTATGGTGTGTGTTTTTAAGTCACAGAAGTTTTTAATATCTCATTGATACATGCAGGGCTGAGTTTATTTACTTTATCCTAGGAATAAATTCCCCCATGGCTCTTTGGGTATAGAATCAGAATTATACTTTTTTTTTTTTTTTTTTTTTGCTGAATGTCTAAAAGAACCTGTCTTTGCTGCTAACTATTTTATCTGCTTGTCTCCTGGTTACAGCAAAAAGTGAAAAAGAAAGTGTTAGTCAGTAGTGTCCAGCTCTTTACAATCCCTTGGACTGTAGCCCTCCAGGCTTCTGTCCATGGAATCCTCCAGGCAAGAATACTGGAGTGGGTAACCATTCCCTTCTCCAGGAGATTTTCCCCACCAAGGGATCAAACCTGGGTCTCCTGCATTGTAGGCATATTCCTACACATACAAATGACCTGTCCCTTACTCCTCAGAGCATTCCCATGGTGAATGTCTATTAAGCTAAATTCACAAGGCAGGAGACAGATGAAGAGAAAATATACTGGTCTCCTGAATTTGTCTCAAGGACTAACAAGTTAAGTTCCCCTAAGAATGTATCATTCATATAAACTACCTAAGGGATGTTTTACAAAGCTTGTAAAGATATTTCTGCATCTTGACTACATATGAGTAACTAGCATTGAAAGAGAACTACTCTGTACATAGTCTACTTTCCGGGAGAATGCTGATTTCTGCATCAAAACATTCTCAACTGATGCTTCATTTTTGACTATCAGTTGATTATGAATTCATTGCTGATAAACTTGCACTTCCTCCTGAATGGGTAGAGTTGTCATTCTTGTGTTTATGTTTCTAAATGGCATTAACTTCAAGCACAATTATAAATTTCAGTTACCACTTTGGAGAACATTTTAACATGAGAAAGATTTCTTATAAAAAATTCTCTCAAAAAATACTAATATTTTAAACTATTTATTATTAATTATAATACCCACAAAAGTGAAATGGAAAGTATCAGTTAAATTGGTTGAAATTTTGGAAAAACTTGGCAAAATATGATGCAAAAAATATATAAGGTTATAAAATTTACTGTATACTATAAAACAAAAAGAAGCTCAGTTATTTCTTTAAAAATATAGAAATACACAGATGGCAATTTCTGCTAGGCAGGGGAAAATCTAAATAATATTAAAAAAAAACTAGAACAACATGATAACCTTACTTCCAGGTTTGATGGGAACATTTGTAAATCATGGATAAAAGAGGAAAATCAAAAAGGCAAGAAAAGATTTACTTGCAAGTTATATATTTTAGTTTATGTAAAAGCAATTTTTATTGCAACTCTCAAAATTTTTAGTTCATTTGTCAAAACCTTTTAATTGATTCTACATATACGTGTGTGTGTGTGTGTGTGTGTGTGTGTATGTGTACAATCATATTACCTGAGGATACATGTTTTTTATTTTTGATCATTTTAACTCACTTTATTTTTGGTATTATTTTCAATTCTTTTGTTTTACTTGAGTATCTCCTTCATTAATTCCCTCAGAATGGTGCATACAAAGAATATTTAGAGAATTCATATGTCATAAATTGTTTATATTATGGCCTCTTTCACACTTTCTAGCTTTCTTGAACAGTGTTTCTTAAACTTAGCAAGATTGATGTTTTGAAATGGATAATTTGCTTAGAGGCCTCTCCTGTGCACTGTAGGATGGTTAATGCACCTCAATGTTGCATTATTCACAACAGCAAAGACATGGAAACAACCTAAACGTCCATCAACAGATGAATGGATAAAGAAGATGCAGTACATATATACTACGAAATACCACTCAGTCAAACAAAAAAAGAATGAAATAATGCCATTTACAGCAACATGGATGAACTCAGAGATTATCATACTAAGTAAAGTAAGTCAGAAAGATCTAGGTTCGATATAGGATACAGGATGCTTGGGGCTGGTGCACTGGGATGACCCAGAGAGATGATATGGGGAGGGTGGTGGGAGGGGGGTTCAGGATTGGGAACTCATGTACACCCATGGCAGATTCATGTCAATGTATGCCCAAACCAATACAGTATTGTAAAGTAAAAAAATAAAATAAAGAGCAAAAAAAAAAAAAAAAAGATAAACACCATATGATATCACTTATATGTGAAATCTAAAATCTGACACAAATGAACCTATCTATGAAACAGGAACAGACTCACAGATGGGAGAACAGACTTGTGGTTGCAAGCGGAAGGAGGCTAGGAGGAGGGATGGAGCGCTAGTATGGGCTTAGCAGATGGGAACCTGTATATACAGAATGGATAAACAACAAGGTCCTACTGTATAGCACAGGGAACTGTGCCCAATATCCCATGATAAACCACCATGGAAAAGAATTTATATGAAAAAAAATCTCAGGCCTCTACTCATCAGGAACCAGAAGCTCTGACAAACCCAGTTGTCTGCAGATGTTGCAAATGTTTCTTGGAGAAGAGTGAGTGGTATTGCTCCTGGTTGTATAGAATTCCCTGGTCTGTGTAAGTAGCCAGTCTCCTAAAAGGCCGCCAAACATCCCTGCCTCCTGCTGTTCACAACTTCTTTAGGTCATCCATTTTTAGGTCATCCTTAGGATGACCTCAAGACCATAGTCTTTGCAACCAATAGTATTTGGCAGAAATGATGGTATGTTCCAACAAACATTAGGTTTTAAAGAGACCATGGTTTTCACCATGAGTTGTCTTTCTTGGATCACCTGTTGGAGGGAAGCAAGCTGTGATATTGTAAGCAGCCCTGTGGAGAAAGCTCACATGGTAGGGATGAGAAGCCTTTGTCAGATTCCAGTGAGGAACTGAGGCCATCAACTACCAAGGCAGTGAAGCAGGAAGCAGATTCTTTTGCCCCAGTAGAACCTTGACATGACCACATACCCAACGGCGTCACTCTCCCTGAGGCAGAACCACTCAGTTGAACTATTACCACATTACTGACCCACAGAAATTAAAACATGTTAAGCATTTGGTGTTTGATATGCTAAGTAGTAGGGTAATTTATCAAAAATTCATAACTTATTGTTACTGTTGTTCAGTCAGTCAGTCATGTCTCACTCTTTGCAACCTCATGCATTGTACCATGCCAGGCTTCCCTGTCCTTCACTATCTCCTAGAGTTTGCTCAAACTCATGTGCATTGAGATGATGATACCATCCAACCATCCTATCCTCTGTCATCCCCTTCTCTTTCTGCTTTCAATCTTTCCCAGCATCAGGGTCTTTTCCAGTGAGTCAGCTCTTCGCATCAGGTGGCCGAAGTATTGGAACTTTAGATTCCGTATCACTCCTTCCAATGAATATTCAGGGTTGACTTTCTTTAGGATTGACTGGTTGGCTCTCTTTGCAGTCCAAGGGACTCTCAAGAGTCTTCTCTAACACCATAGTTCAAAAGCATCAATTGTTCAGCACTCAGCCTTCTTTATGGCCCAACCCTCACATCTGTACGTGACTACAAATAACTAATTACTGAGAAGCATAGTTTTTCTCAGAAATCTGTGTGTGCCTGTACTGTTTATTCCTATAATGTTTCATATTTTATTTATGTCTATAGTGACTCAAATTATTTTTATGGCAAAGATATAAGGATATCTTTTCTTGAAGATTATACTGCAAGTTGAAATATGCTTACACTTTTATTACCTAATACAGTTATATTATTTATGTATACTTGGCCATTATGTTCACTAACATCTGTTTCCACATTGAGCCAATTGGTGAGTGTATAAGAATATATGAATTGTCACATTGTAGTAAATTAAAGAAAAATAGAATAAATCCAAGTCTGAAAACAAAACAATGATCTGTCAGATTGTATAAATTTCTTTGTCATTAGAGCCATTCCATTTAAAACTACTCACAAGTTAGAGGCAGGGGTAAGACCAGAGCGGTAGAATCACAAGTCAGTGATGAACCTGAATTTTAATCTGAATACAGGCAGCTATCTGTTAGGTGTATGGGCTTTAAAAATGTTTTTAGATGTTAGTGATAATAATAAATAACCCCAAGGTAACACATTATCTGGGATGTAGTAATAGTAGGTACTCAGTAAGTTCAGCTTGTTTCTCCTTCCTTTTCTAAAAATTATATTTTGTACCATTTTTCATAAAATATCCTCTATTGAACTTTTCTCTGTGGTTACTGGCTCTGCCTATTTATGTCTAATAATTTGCAATATTCCCAAGTTATTAACTTTTACAGTGATTTCACCTTAAATTACTTATTCTCCAAGAGTGTAGGATCCATATGAATCCTTTAACATAAATGCAATGCATGCTTTGTCTTGTTTTGTTCTCATTTTCAATTGTACTTTACATCTTCTCGTCATATTTTTCAATTCTTTGTTCATATTCCTACCAAGTAAAATGTTTTTCAGCACAAACTATATAATCAATACTTACATAAAAATTGACTGATTCCTATTTTGTTACAATGGTTGTATCTCTACAAGGTATGCTAGAAACGGAAATGATAATGTCCTCTATTGTATCTAATATTTGATCATTCAAAATATGATGAGAATTTTTAAAAAAATCTTTGCACTGAAATATAGCAATTGTGATTCTTTTCATTTAACATGAAATAGACTTTTACTAGGTGCTCTAGGCATGCTAATATATAAGCAAGGAACTAAATGTATCATTTTCTAACCATAGGAAATATAACTTTTTCACTCTATGCTTCAACATTAGGATGACATTTTGTGACATTCAAAGGTCAGATATATTTGGTCACAAATGTTATTTTCAACCATCTATAAGGGTGCCTTCTTTAAAATGTGTTCATTTTCACCCTAATCAAAATATGCAGTATTTTTTTTCAAAAGCAACTTAATATCACCAGGCATAGAGCCATTCTCATTGCAAAACACTTTGTGGAAAGATTCAGCAGAACTGACTGAGCTCAAATAGCTTTCGGAGCTTTTGTGAGCAAATTTATATTATTAATCCATTATACCATCTGGTTACTGTGTGATTCAAAGAGTGCAATTAATTTGCCTCACAAATAACACATTATATTACGAAGCTGCCCATATTCTTAAGCCAATCAGAAGCCAATCAGAAGTGGCTTCTTCCATCTAGTCTTCTCTGATTTCCCAGTTCAATAATGAGCCATTTTGCCCCTGCCTGTCCAGTATAGGCATTCTAAGCATCCCTGTTTTCCACATTTATCTTGAATAGAAGTTGTTGCCATTTATATGTTACTATGTATTTTTTGGACTATCCCATATACATCTTTGTGTATTTATATGTAGGTGTTCACATGCAAAAGAATGTTTTAATTATTTTAGAGGGAGTGTTGAAGAATGACTCTGCTTTTCTTACTAACAATGAAAGACTCATTCAGTTCAGTTCAGATTAGTTGCTCAGTCGTGTCCGACTCTTTGTGAACCCATGAATCTCAGCACACCAGGCCTCCCTGTCCATCACCAACTCCCGGAATTCACTCAAACTCACATCCATCCAATAGGTGATGCCATCAGGCCATCTCATCCTCTGTTGTCCCCTTCTCCTCCTGCCCCCAATCCCTTCCAGCATCAGAATCTTTTCTTCGCATGAGGTGGCCAAAGTACTGGAGTTTCAGCTTTAGCATTATTCCTGCCAAAGAATACCCAGGGCTGATCTCCTTTAGAATGGACTGGTTGGAACTCCTTGCAGTCCAAGGGACTCTCAAGAGTCTTCTCCAACACCACAGTTCAAAAGCATCAATTCTTTGGTGCTCAGTTTTCTTCACAGTCCAACTCTCACATCCATACATGACCACAGGAAAAATCATAGCCTTGACTAGACAGACCTTTCTTGGCTAAGTAATGTCTCTGCTTTTGCATATGCTATCTAGGTTGGCCATAAATTTCCTTCCAAGGAGTAAGCGTCTTTTTAATTTCATGGCTGCAGTCACCATCTGCAGTGATTTTGGAGCCCCCCCAAAAAATAAAGTCTGACATTGTTTCCACAGTTTCCCCATCTATTTCCCATGAAGTGATGGGACCAGATGCCATGATCTTTGTTTTCTGAATGTTGAGCTTTAAGCCAGCTTTTTCACTCTCCTCTTTCACTTTCATCAGGAGGCTTTTTAGTTCCTCTTCACTTTCTGCCATTAGTATACTCTTAATCCTATTTATTATATTATGATGTTAAAGAAGACACTCAAATATGAACTAATTTAAACATGAAAATCTCTAAATAATATTCACACTGATAGAAAGTTTATTTATGTTTTTATATTTAAAATGCCCACACATGAAAAGGTCTAAATCATATTCACATTCATGAGGCTTATGTCTTTAAAAGGGGAAATTAACAATTGCAAATTTTGCACACAAATTCATTTGATTTAAAGGTAATTTTAAGCATATAATCTGTGTTCAGATGGTATAAAATAAAATAAAAAATCTAGCCATTAAAGTAATTTCTTGAGGAAGCATTCTAATGTCTATTAATTCACTCTCATTGCTGAAAAGCTACTATAATGTCTAAAACTTATATAATTCCCAGGAGTTTATTTTATAATCTACAATAACCTAGAACTTTTCAATCAAAATGATATAAAATGATTACATCTCATCTTTATTTTCTTAGTTATCTAACTCTGTATGTGACTTATCCCAACATGTTTTACCACTCTTTTAAAAGTAAAAAATATCTGGAATTATAATATTTGTCTTCTTCTCTACTGCAAGTTCTATCTATTAAAGTAAGATATTTAGGAAGTCATCATGATAAAAACATTCTGATGAAACTCGAAAAGAGAAATAAATTCGAAAAGAACATTGGAGACACCACCCCCAAAGGACATAGTTATCTGGGGAAAAGGAGGCCAAGAAAGAGGAAGAACTTAGCAACTGTTGAAAGGAAGAATGGTATGAAACACCGGCAGAGGACTCCTACTGTACCATTCTGGCTTTGATTCTGCATCCACTGCTGTAGGTTTTGCGTTTTATTTAGACTCAGAGGTCCTCAGCGTCCAGGATCTAATGCTATGACCTGAGATGGAGCTTATGTAATAATAACAGAAATTAACTGTACAATAAATGTAAGGCACTTGAATTATCAAAACCATTCCCCCTGACCCCCAGTCCATGGAAAATTGTCTTCCATGAAACTGGTCCCTGGTGCCAAAAAGGTTGGGGACAACTGATGTAGAGTGTTGTCTAATGCAACAACAGCCCCCGAGTGGTGACAGAGGAGGCAGAATACTCGGAGTACAAGAGAGGAAGTGAAAGAAGCACCTGTGCTGGGAAGGTCGACTACATCAGGGGAGGATGATTCCAAGGGAAAATCCTCTCTGCTTTCCACATTCAAATTGTACCAACTCAGAGTTCAACAAGCACAGGACACAGTATGGAACTGAATCATTGCATAACAATGGTTCCTGAGGAATTCTGCTTTTTAACACAAATTTTCCACTTAAGATTTTCATGAGAAAAATAATAACCCCATAAATTAAATATGCTAACATTATTCTGTGGCACAAATACCTGTCTGGCAATTTAGAAATCCACACTAGTGGTGATTGGGGAATACTATTGCTACTCTATAAACTATATGACCAAAGAAATTGGTGATTAAAATGTGCGTGTATTATGGGACAGTGTGTTTATTGTAGTAACTGAATGAACAACATTCTATGGTCAAAATTCTTGTTCTTACATTTACTAATTTTGCAATGTATTCACAATTGTGTATGTTACAAAATATCTACTGTCATTGAATATAGTTATAGAAATGTTAAGTGGCTATGTAATAACTGAACAGGGAATTGAAAACGGCAGTAATAATAACCAGAGCAGAGTGTCCAAATTAGGTTTATGGCTGCCGGTAGATTCTAAGGACATTTTGTATTGTTTTGCTCTATTTTAAGGAGAAAATTTTATATGCTGCTACTTGACTGCAATTAAATTTCTAGAAAGATTGCAAAGGGAGCAAAAGCATCAATGGTAAATTGACTTGGGAAAAATTAAGTAAACCTACTAATACTTCTGAGTTTTTACAATTCTAAGAACAGCAAGCATATACAAAGAGTAAAAAAGAAAAAAATTATGAAAAGAAAATAGATGAAAGTAAATGTATCAACTAGTAATATAAAACTATTTTAATAAAACACAGCATATATTTCAGATACATCTTTAGGAAAAAATGGGTTGTTGCAGAAGCCAGGAAATCATGTTCTTACCCAAAAAATATTAGCATCTCAATGATGCTATGTGTTTCGAGATTTTGCTGCTTTCATACTTACAATACAAAATATTTCCCTGGGGTTTCTATAGGTTCAAAACAGAAGCAAAGTACTCTCAATTGATATTTAAATATTTTTCTTTCTCTGCCTCTGTTACCCATACTCTTTTCTATAATTTTGTCAATAAATTTTCATGATCAAATATTGACATGTAAAAGTGAAATCAATCTAAAAATGTGACAATCTGAGGAAGTACAACTAATACTCTTGTTATATTTAGAGTGTTATGCTCCACAAACTTTGGATTATGTGTCTGGACTATTAAAAACATATTGCTCACATAAACAAATTAATTTAGGAATGTGAAAATGATTATCCTTCATAAGTACATTTCTCACTGACTCTAAACTATCTTAGTTTTCTCCTGCTCCATTTCCTTACTATCCTTTTGTTCTTTTATTTAAATGACAATTATACACAGACATTGTAAATACGTTCTAATACTCTGTATACTATAGGTGCTATAAATTAAATCACAATTTCTAACAATACCTAGACAGAAATAAAAATGGAGGGATGTGTGTATGTTTACTCAGTCGTGTCCAACTCTTTGCAACCCCCTGGACTGTAGCCCACCACGCTCATCTGTCCATTGAATTCTCCATGCAACAATATTGGAATGGGTCGCCAGTCCCTCCTCCAGGGGATATTCCTGATGAAGAGATGGAATCCGGGTCTCCTGCATTATAGGCAGATTCTTTATCATCTGAGCCACCAGAATCTGAAGATATTTGCTCTAATGAAATAGTTCCTGCAATGTTGTTCAGAAGTAATTTTTACTATTCTTTTTGCTTGTTTTTATTACAAGATGTTCTATGTACAAGGGAAAGGAAGTGACTTCCTCTGACAGCATCAGGTATGTGAGATTGTAAGAAACCTTCACTCTCTCACTTTAAAGAAAACAAATGACTTAACCCAAGGACGTAACAATGGCAAGGTAATCAGGGGAACTTTGACAAGTTAAGTATCTATGTAATGTAGATACTTGTTCTAGATTATGCATAGAAAACCGTATTAGGCTATGCATTAATGATAAAGGAAACATTTTATCACATGAATAAGAGTAAAAATGAAAGCTTATAAATGTTTTAATACTAAGAAATCAGTAAACATCTTGCTCTCTATGGTCATATAAAAATTTTAAAAGCTAAGTAGGTATAACATTGAATAGTAATAGGCTCACATAATTTTTCTATATATACTTTTTTGCATTTTCCTAATTTTTTTTCAAATTGTTATGGGTTACATTTTTCAAAACAAGGTCTAATACATTTTTCTTAAAAGTTTAAGTTGTCTAAGGGTCATTTAAAATGAAAGTTACTAAATTAGTATGCAAATAAGGATAAATTAAATGATGCAATCTTTCTGTCATTTTATACTTTAAAGTAAAATCTCTAGTGAGAGTTAGCATTTTTAAACCAATGTAATTTTGTACCTTTAAATTTGTATTTATTGATAGTGTTAAAATGAAATCACTCACCTGAATGAAGCAAAACATCCTGAATCAGCATAGAAACTGGATTATCATTGACAGAATCTGAAATTAAAAATTTAATAATTTATCATGTTTTTTCAACCTCAAATCATTATTTCCTACAACTAACTCAATGGCTCAATATTTCAATATAATTATACATAAACTCTTCTTGATGAAGTTAAAAGAGGAGAGTGAAAAAGCTGGTTTAAAATTCAACATTCAACAAAACTAAGATAATGGCATCTGATCCCATCACTTCATGGCAAATAGATGGGGAAACAATGTAAAAAGTCATAGACTTTATTTTCTTGGGCTCCAAAATTACTGTGGATGGTGACTGAAGCCATGAAATTAAAAGATATTTGCTCCTTGGAAGAAAAGCAATGACAAACTTTGAAGTGAAATGAAATTAAATTGCTCAGCCATGGCCAAATCTTTGTGACCCCATGGATTGTAGGCTGCCAGGCTCCTCCATCCATGGTATTTTCTAGGCAAGAATTGCAGGAGTGGGTTGCCATTTCCTTCTCCAGGAGATCTTCCTGACCCAGCGATCAAACCCAGATCTCCCACATTGCAGGCAGATTCTTTATCATCTGAACCACTAGGGAATCCTAGACAGCATATTAAAAAGCAGAGATATTACTTTGTCAAGAAATGTCCATATAGTCAAAGCTATGGATTTTCCAGTAGTCAAGTACAGATGTGAGAGATGGACAATAAAAAAAGGCTGAGTGACAAAGAATTGATACCTTCACACTGTGGTGCTGGAGAAGACTCCTGAGTGTCCCTTGGGAGATCAGACCAGTCAGTCCTAAAGGAAATCAACTCTGAATATTCACTGGAAAAAATGAGACTGAAGCTCCAATACTTTGGCCCCTGATGTGAAGAGCCAATTCACTGGAAAAAATCCTGCTGCTGGGGAAGTTTAAAGGCAAGAGAAGAAGGGGCAACAGAGGATGAGTAGGTTGGATGGCATCACCGACTCAATGGACATGAGTTTGAGCAAACTCCAGGAGCTGATGAAGAACAGGGAAGCCTGGCATGCTGCAGTCCATGGGGTCAAAAACAGTCAGACGTGACTGAACAACTGAACAACTCATCTGCTTCTATTGTATACAAAACTATTAATGATCTTAGGCTGAAATGGGTAAAATACATAAAGTTCAAAAATTGTTTAAAGCACTATCCTAACACTTTAAAAAAGAACTACATTCATAGGTATTTATTTACATATAAATTCCTCATGTCTATAACAGGTTTACAGTGATTTTTTTACCTAAGATTCTAATATGTCACCATGACTACTTATGACATAAGATAAATATTGTGAAAGAAATATATTTAAGAACTATCATTACTATTTCTAAGAGTAAAGTCAGATTTATCAATGCATTTGGGCAGTTAAGACACTTTTCATAAAAATTCTTCCAGTCATGTGTTTAAGCTGGGTATAATTATGATATATATGGAAGAGTTTGTTTGGATTTTTAAAACTATTTTTTGTAATGAATTTATATACTCAATCCAAAGTCTATTATATCCTCCCAACACTATGTGTTTAATCCATGTATCAATTTATACACTGCATTTCCCTCAGCCCCAAACTGTTTCAGATGTCTTTTAGCTTAGTAGAAGATTATCTATACTTATCGCGTAATTTCATTTGCACCATTACACTAATAATCACAACACCTGGCATAGAAGTCACTTATTCCTGTTAGTGTGTTGGTCAGCCTGGAAAATGTCCTTCAATTAACTCTTCATTAGTTATTTCAAGAAGGTGCTCAACAGTGTTCTGAAGATGTCATCAATTACTTGTGCCTTGTGTGCAAATGCTTGGAGAGTCCATAGCAATGGGAGGAAACACGAGAGCATAAATTCCTTCTCAGGCCACAGAGATCTCAAGTAAATACATTATATTAAAAGCAAAGATAAAAAAAAAATACTCAAAAATCATCACTTTCAAATTATTTTACTACTATCTATGCATGTTCTGATGTAAATTATACAGTTGACATGTAATCTTTCCTCCCATTTTACAGCCAAAACAACAAGTCTTTGGACTGGTCTGAAGTCTTGTGTCAATGCAAAAATAGCACCAGACAAGCAGACAAGGAAGACTTGATTTAAGACTATTGCAATAAGGAACACTTGCCAAAACTGAGTATAAACTCAACCTCTACTGAAATAAAAAGCAAAATATCCTATCAGTTCAGTTCAGTCGCTCAGTTGTGTCTGACTCTCTGTAACCCAATGAACTGCAGCACACCAGGCCTCCCTGTTCAACACCAACTCCCGGAGCTCACCCAAACTCATGTCCATCGAGTCAGTGATGCCATCCAGCCATCTCATCCTCGGTCGTCCCCTTCTCCTCCTGACCTCAATCCCTCCCAGCATCAGAGTCTTTTCCAATGAGTCAACTCTTCGCATGAGGTGGCCAAAGGACCGGAGTTTCAGCTTTAGCATCAGTCCTTCCAATGAACACCCAGGACTGATCTCCTTTAGAATGGACTGGTTGAATCTCCTTGCAGTCCAAGGGACTCTCAAGAGTCTTCTCCAACACCACAGTTCAAAAGCATCAATTCTTTGGTGCTCAGCTTTCTTCCCAGTCCAACTTTCACATCAATAATTGACCACTGGGGGAAAAAATAGCCTTGACTAGACGGACCTTTGTTGGCAAAGTAATCTCTCTGCTTTTGAATATGCTCTCTAGGTTGGTCATAACTTTTCTTCCAAGGAGTAAGAGTCTCTTAATTTCATGGCTGCAATCACCATCTGCAATGATTTTGGAGCTCCAAAAATAAAGTCTGACACTGTTTCCTGATCTATTTCCCATTAAGTGATGGAAGCAGATGCCATGATCTTTGTTTTCTGAATGTTGAGCTTTAAGCCAACTTTTTCACTCTCCTCTTTCACTTTCATCAAGAGGCTTTTTAGTTCCTCTTCACTTTCTGCCATAAGGGTGGTGTCATCTACATATCTGAGGTTATTGATATTTCTCCCAGCAATCTTGATTCCAGCTTGGGCTTCTTCCAGTCCAGCATTTCTCATGATGTTCTCTGCATAGAAGTTAAATAAGCAGGGTGAAGATATGCAGCCTTGACATACTCCTTTTCCTATTTGGAACCAGTCTGTTGTTCCATGTCCAATTCTAACTGCTGCTTCCTGACCTGCATATAGATTTCTCAAGAGGCAGGTCAGGTGGTCTGGTATTCCCATCTCTTTCAGAATTTTCCACAGTTTATTGTGATGCACACAGTCAAAGGCTTTGGCATAGTCAATGAAGCAGAAATAGATGTTTTTCTGGCTCTCTCCTGCTTTTTCCCTGATCCAGCAGATGTTGGCAATTTGATCTCTGGTTCCTCTGCCTTTTCTAAAACCAGCTTGAACATGTGGAAGTTCACGGTTCACGTATTGCTGAAGCCTGGCTAGGAGAATTTTGAGCATTACTTTACTATCATGTGAGATGAGTGCAATTGTGTGGTAGTTTGAGCATTGTTTGGCATTGCCTTTCTTTGGGATTGGAATGAAAACTGACCTTTCCCAGTCCTGTGGCCACTGCTGAGATTTCCAAATTTGCTGGCATATTGAGTGCAGCACTTTCACAGCATCATCTTTCAGGATTTGAAATATCTCAACTGAAATTCTATCACCTCCACTAGCTTTGTTCATAGAGATGCTTTCTAAGGCCCACTTGACTTCACATTCCAGGATGTCTGGCTCTAGGTGAGTGATCACACTATTGTGATTATCTGGATTGTGAAGATCTTTTTTGTACAGTTCTTCTGTGTATTCTTGCCACCTCTTCTTAATATCTTCTGCTTCTGTTAGGTCCATACCATTTCTATCCTTTATCAAGCCCATCTTTGCATGAAATGTTCCCTTGTTATCTCTAATTTACTTGAAGTGATCTCTAATCTTTCTCATTCTGTTGTTTGCCTCTATTTCTTTGCACTGATCACTGAAGGCGGCTTTCTTATCTCTCTTTGCTATTCTTTGGAACTCGCATTCAGATGCTTATATCTTTCCTTTTCCTTTGCTTTTCACTTCTCTTCTTTTCACAGCTATTTTAAGGCCTCCCCAGACAACCATTTTGCTTTTTTGCATTTATTTTCCATGGGGAAGGTCTTGACTCCTGTCTCCTGTACAATGTCATGAACCTCAGTCCATATTTCATCAGGCACTCTATCTATCAGATCGAGTCCCTTAAATCTATTTCTCACTTCCTCTGTAAAATCATAAGGAATTTGATTTAGGTCATACCTGAATGATCTAGTGGTTTTCCCTACTTTCTTCAATTTAAGTCTGAATTTGACAATAAGGAGTTCATGATCTGAGCCACAGTCAGCTCCCATTCTTGTTTTTGCTGACTGTACAGAGCTTCTCCATCTTCTCCAAATAATATAATCAATGTGATTTCAGTTTTGACCATCTGGTGATGTCCATGTGTAAAGTTTTCTCTTGTGTTGTTGGAAGAGGGTGTTTGCTATGACCAGTGCATTCTCTTGGTAAAACTCTATTAGCCTCTGCCCTTCTTCATTCCATATTCCAAGGCCAAATTTGCCTGTTACCCCAGGTGTTCCTTGAATTCCTACTTTTGCATTCCAGTCCCCTATAATGAAAAGGACATCTTCTTGGGATGTTAGTTCTAAAAGGTCTTGTAGGTCTAAATAGAACTGTTCAACTTCAGCTTCTTCAGCGTTACTGGTTGTGGCATAGTCTTGGGTGGGGCATAGTGGAGAGGTCTGACAGAATGTGGTCCATGGCAAACCACTTCAGTATTCTTCCCTTGAGAACCCCATGAACAGTATGAAAAGGCAAAATGATAGAATACTGAAAGAGGAACTCCCCAGGTCAGTAGGTGCCCAATATGCTCCTAGAGATCAGTGGAGAAATAACTCCAGAAAGAATGAAGGGATGGAGCCAAAGCAAAAACGATACCCAGTTGTGGATGTGACTGGTGATAGAAGCAAGGTCCGATGCTGTAAAGAGCAATATTGCATAGGAACCTGGAATGTTTGGTCCATGAATCAAGGCAAATTGGACGTGGTCAAACAGGAGACAGCAAGAGTGAACATCAACATTCTAGGAATCAGTGAACTAAAATGGACTGGCATGGGTGAATTTAACTCAGATGACCATTATATCTACTACTGTGGGCAGGAATCCCTTAGAAGAAATGGAGTAGCCATCATGGTCAACATAAGAGTCTGAAAACATCCTATAGGTTGGATAAAAAATAGGGTCTTACTGTATTGCATAGAGAAATATAGTCAATATCCTCCAATAAAACCTGTTGGAAAATAGTATAAAATAGAATATCTATATACATATAACCATATCACTATGCTGTAGGGCAGAGAGTAACACAGCATCATAAATCAACTATACCTCAGTGAAAATAAAGAAAATCAAAGAAAAAGCAAACTATGATAGAGTTTTAAAAGCTGGAATGAGACTACTTTACTCCCTCTGTGTTTGCTTATTGGCTGAAAAAAAAATAGTAAGTGTTCTCTTAGCTTCATGTTTAGAAGCAGCTTGGAGTAAGACACCCTTGTCAAGAGAAGTTAGGCTCCTGCCCTCCCCCACAGGAAATGGGAGATAGGGGTGCTATCTTTCTTGATGATTACCTATCAAAAGAATGGCTCCCAAGTCCTTGAGAAAGATATTCCTAGGTTGTAAAACGCAAAGGCTGTTTAAAAGATTTACGTTTCAAGGATGCAGAGAAAGGATTTATAGTGACAAGTTTTCTAAAGTAAAGGGAAGTCAGGGGTCTAGAGTTAGGAAATAGCCTCTTTAAAATTAAGTCAAGCTATGGGTAATGTTAAGGTTCCCTGGGCCAGTCACTTGTACTAATTATCTTTTAATGTTAAATCAATCTGTGGAGCAAAATTTTACATGTGTTTTCCTCAATGGCACCCCACTCCAGTACTCTTGCCTGGAAAATCCCATGGACGGAGGAGGCTGATAGGCTGCAGTCCATAGGGTTGCCAAGAGTCGAACACGATCTAGCGACTTCACTTTCACTTTTCACTTTCATGCATTGGAGAAGGAAATGGCAACCCACTCCAGTGTTCTTGCCTGGAAAATCCCAGGGACAGGGGAGCCTGGTGGGCTGCCATCTATGGTGTCACACAGAGTTGGACACACCTGAAGCGACTTAGCAGCAGCAGCAGCAGCATAGCTGATTTAAAAAGAAAAATAACTCTTTAATGCATCAGGAATAAATTTAGATTTAATATAAAGTGTCATTTTCTCATTCAAGTGCTACTTGTATCAGAGACATTACTTTGCCAACAAAGGTCTGTCTAGCAAAAGCTATGGTTTTTCCGGTAGTCATGTATGCATATGCAAGTTGGACCATAAAGAAAGCTAAAAGAACCGATGCTTTTGAACTGTGGTGTTGGAGAAGACTCTTGAGAGTTCTTTGAACTGCAAGGAGATCCAACCAGTCAATCCTAAAGGAAATCAGTCCTGAATATTCATTAGAAGGACTGATGCTGAAACTCCAATACTTTGCCTACCTGATGCAAAGAACTGACTTGTTGGAAAAGACCCTAATGCTGGGAAAGATTGAAGGCGGGAGGAGGAGATGACAGAGGATGAGATGGTTGGATGGCATCACCGACTCAATCAACATGAGTTTGAGTAAACTCTGGGAGTTGTGATGGACAGGGAGGCCTGGTGTGCTGCAGTTTATGGGGTCACAAAGAGTTGGACACAACTGAGCAACTGAACTGATAAGTGATAACTGTATCATATAGTACATTTTATATGTAATTGAAACTGTATTTGCATCTTTTATCTTTTCACAATATGTATGCTCATCTCTGCATCAATAAGTAATATTTTGTAATATTTCATTTTTAATTAATTTTTTGCAGTATAGTTGATTTATAATGCTGTATTAATTTCTTTATACAGCAAAGTGAGTCAGTTATACCTATGCATATATCAATCTTTTTTAGATTTTATTCTCATATAGGTCATTACAGAGTATTGAATAGAATTTTCTGTGTTTTATAGTAGGTTCTTGTTAGTTATATATTTTAAGACAAATTATTCTGTAGTATATTATCAAGGGAAAAACAAAAAATTACACCATCTGAAAGTTTAGAATTGTGTTTTAATCAGGGTATGACTAAGGACTATAGCCTGGGATACAGCTCTCAGATGAGGAACTGCTAAAGAGATAAGCCTGGATCCAGGATACATAGGAGTTTTTGCTGAAAATAATACAGGTAGTTGAACATTTAAAGAAAGAAAGTGAAGTCACTCAGTCGTGTCTGACTCTCTGTGATCCCATGAACTGTAGCCTACCAGGTTCCCCCATCCATGGGGTTTCCCAGGCAAGAATTCTGGAGTGGGTTGCCATTTCCTTCTCTAGGAGATCTTTCTGACCCAGGGACTGAACCCTGGTCTCCTGCATTGTAGGTGGATGCTTTATTGTCTGAGCCACCAGGGAAGCCCTGAATATCCAAATATTACAGCTAATCACAAAAAATAGACATCTCAAGTTAATGATTTTAGTGCTTTACTATATAGGAAGATGCAAGAGTCTGGGCTCATTAAAATTATTCCTTTGATATGCATCTCAGCTATCTAGGACCAGTATCCTGTTTTTCTCTATCCTGAATTCCTATCAGGGCATAGCCATGAGGGCAACTGGGGTGGCTGATGGCTTGACAGTGGCAACATTCTTGGCTTATTGAAATAGCAGGTGGTATTTTTTGTCCACAATATTATTTCTATATTCCAGATATTTCTAGACTGTTATTGCATTTTTAACATACACATAAGTCCTAAAAATTTTTAATCACTTTCTCATGTAAATCTATAAGCTTTTTATTTGAATTTTATTGTATACAGGAATATGCTTGAGATAATGTATTTCTTAAAATAGCTAAGATGCATAGTTCTACTTCATATTCTTTGTAGGATGTTACATAGTTATACAGATTTCACAAATCGCATATATTTATATATTGAAATATATTTTTGTCTTTTGTTTTTTGGTTGCATTTTTATAATACAACTTATACTATTTGGTTTTTTTGTCATTGTGTATATAACCTTAGTTTAATAATAGAATAGGTAATTCACCTAAGGTTAGTTTATCCTGCTTTTTATGAAAAGAAATCAAAAGAATATGGCAAGTTCCAACCAAAACGTCCATATATTATACAGGTAATTTAGAATAAACACAAAAAACATCATTCAAACTGTCAGCCAAACAGCTGCTGTGCTAATTAGGAAAGGATAATTTGATGTACGGTACATCTGTATTCCTTTTTCTGATCATAACTCATTAGAGATTTCATCTGTTGACACAAAAAGCTAGTTCTATAAAGTATGATGGATACAGTTAAAAAATAAAATACTAACATATAGTTGTCTATAAATAAAATGAAAGTGCTGTACAGGGTTTTAATTATATACAGTAAGATGTGACATTTACTTTTTGATGGGCTTTGTACAATGCAGTTTAGTCTATTTGAAGCTATGTAATTATATAATAATTATTTTAATATTAGAAGTAATTATTCAGTTGTTACTTGTATTTGGTTAATTAGGCTTCCACTTGCTAATGCAGCATTATTATGCTTCTTTCATCAGAACTGGTTACATAGTTAATCTATTTTGTAATTTTAGAAAATGACAAAGTAATCACACTTTTATTTCAGATTATTAAATGAGAGATTACTGTGGTTCATTGGACAAGATTTCATGAAGCAATGACCATGGTTCCAACAATTCCAGGTTTGCATCTTTGAACAAAATGCTGTGCCCTGTACACTGCTATTTCCAATAGAGTACTTTAAAGTCATCAAAGTCTCTTCAGCTCAGTTCAGTTTCCATGCTGTTTCATAAAATTTTCAAACAATTGTTAAGTGTGGTGAACAGGTGGATATCCCAGAAACATTCTTCAGTATTTGATCAAGTGGTCATGTGACACACTTGAAGTATTAATCTCTGCCTTAGCTTGGACTGCTATAATAAAACACCATATATTGGTGGCTTAAGAATTTAGACATTTATCTGTCCCAGTTCTAGAGGGTGAGTAGTATCAGTAGTATCAGTAGTATCAGTAGATCAGGGTATCAGCATGATTGGGTTCCACTGCAAGCTCTCTTCCTGACTTGCAGATGTTTTTTTGTTTGTTTGTTTGTTTGTTTCCTGCTATACCCTCATATAATACAGAGGGAGACTCTGGTGTCTTTCTCCTCTTATAGGATCACTTATCTCATCATGGGGATTCTACTTGAGTGATTCATCTAGCCCTAATTACTTCCCAAGGCCCCATCTACTAATACCATTATTTTAGGGATTATAATTTCAAGGTATGAATTGGGGCTGGACACAAACATTCAATCCATAACATAAATCTATGTACTTTCTCTACATTTCTACCATATTCTCCCCTTTCACGGGTAATACAAAATCAGTATTTTATATCCCCTAAACTCTACACTTAGAAAGCTAAGAGCAACTTAGGCAGCATGTTAAAAAGCAGACATGACTTTGCCAACAAAGGTCCATCCAGTCAAAGCTATGTCTTTTCCAGTAGTCATATATGGATGTGAGAGTTGGACTTTAAAGAAAGCTGAGCATCAAAGAACTGATGTATTTGAACTGTGGTGTTGGAGAGGATTCTTGGAGTCCCTTGGACTGCAAGGAGATCCAACCATTTAATCCTAAAGGAAATCAGTCCTGAATATTCATTAGAAAGATTGATGCTGAAACTCCAATACTTTGGCCACCTGATGCAAAGAACTGACTCATTTGAAAAGATCCTAATGCTGGGAAAGATTGAAGGCAGGAGGAGAAGGGGACAACAGAGGATAAGATGGTTGGATGGCATCACTGACTCAATGGACATGAGTTTGAGCAAGCTCCAGGTGTTGATGATGGACAGGGAAGCCTGGCATGCTGCAGTCCATGGGGTCACAAAGAGTAGGACACAACTGAGCTACTGAACTGAACTGAAACTCTATGTAGATCAAAGTAAGAAAAAGGTGGTTAAATATAACAAAGCTTTTATGTAATAAAAGTTCAATGAAATGAAGATTCAATGTTCCCCAAAGTGAAATAAGGAAACATTTCCATAAGAACTGGAAGAATTTAATTTTTTATCTTATTTTGAGGCTTACGGTTATTTCTGTTTTATCACTTATTTCTTCCATTCAGAAATCACTTTGCTGAAAACTATGTGTGACTAGAATTAGGTAAAGCTGAAGAATTCCTAGACAGTAAAAAGTAAAGAGCCTGGAGGTTTAAAGAGAAATTGAGAAGACATTCAGTCTTTAAGATGAAAAAAACAAAATGTACATGACTTGGCACCTAAGTGTCCTCCTATGTGGCTACCTTACCACCCTATTGCCCATTCACTACCTACCACACTCATTTACAGAAGTCAATATGTTTCCTCTTCTACTTATTCAGTGGGGTTTGAAAAATTACAACATTCTTCCTTGGTGGCTCAGATGGTAAAGAACCTGCCTCCAATGTGGGAGATCCAGGTTTGACCCCTGGGTCAGGAAGAGCCCTTAGAGAATGAAATGACAACCAACCCAGTTGGTTGCCTGGAAAATCCCATGGGCAGGGGAGACTGAAAGACTGCAAGGGACTACTACTGGGTTGATAAGATCTTCACTTCTGTGGTTTAAAAAATTTATCAAGAAGTTTGGATGACAGTTTCAATCATGAGCTTGAACAACAAGATTGAGGAAAAAATGGTGATGAAGAAAAATCTGCATTCTTTTTAACTTTTTGTACTACTTTGTCCACAAATGATATATTAGTTCAATATTGACCAAAACATCTTTGGTATATAGTGGGAAGAGGGACTTGGGGAAGGTTTTAACACACATTTGCTATATTTTTGTTTTGCACATGAAAACATTACTATGCAACAGTGATCTACAAGTAAATAAGTCATAATACCATTGTTTATAACCAAGACTTAAAGGCCACTCTGGTGCCTAAACCTTTTAGAATATTTTAAAAAGAATACCACAGAACTTAGAGAATTAAAAGATTTAACATTACACATAAATTAAGAACAGCCTTCTTTGTTGAATCTGTGGTTAGAAATATGATGTGCTGAGTCTAACTTGCTGCAGTTCAAATGAAGTTGAAGACTAGTAACCTATTGAAGTATTTTTGAGTCAATTTAAAAAAAAAAGTTGTAAGGATTAATTGGAAGTGGTCAAAAAGGCAATGGCAGGAGTGAAAACTCACATTTTAGGAATCAGGGAACTTAAATGGACTTGAATGGGTGAATTTAACGCAGATGACTAATATCTACTGCTATGGGCAAGAATCCTTTAAAAGAAATGGAGTAGCCATCAGAGTAAATAAGAGAGTCCTAAATGCAGTACTTGGATTCAATGTCAAAAATGACAGAAAGATCTCTGTTTGATTCATAGGCAAACCATTCTCCATCACAGTTATCCAGTCTATGCTCCAACTAGTAATGCCAAAGAAGCTGAAGTTGAACAGTTCTATGAGGACCTACAAGACCATTTACAACTAATACCTTAAAAAGACATCCTTTTCATGATAAGGGACTGAAATGCAAAAGTAGGAAGTCAAAAAATACCTGGAGTAACAAGCAAATTTGGCCTTGGAGTACAAAATGAAGCAGGGCAAAGGCTAACAGAGTTTTGCCAAGAGAACATAGTGGTCATAGCAAACACACCATTCCAACAACACAAGAGAAGACTCTATACATGGACATCACCAGACGGTCAATATTGAAATCAGATTGATTGTATTCTTTCCAGTCAAAGGTGAAAAAGCTCTATACAGTCAGCAAAAACAAGACTAGAGATGACTGTGGATCAGATCATGAACTCCTTATTGCCAAATACAGACTTAAATTGAAGAAAGTAGGGGAAAACAATAGACCATTCAGATATGACCTAAATCACACCCCTTAAAATCATACAGTGGCAATGACAAATTGATTGAAAGGATTAGATCTGATAGAGTGCCTGAAGAACTACAGAGAGAGGTTCATGACATTGTAAAACAGGCAGTTATCAAGACCATCCACAAGAAAAAGAAATGTAAAAAGGCAAATTGGTTATCTTATATGCAGAGTACATCATAAGAAATGCTGGACTGAAGAAACACAAGCTGGAATCAAGATTGCTGGGAGAAATGTCAATAACCTCAAATATGCAGATGACACCACCCTTATGGTAGAAAGTGAAGAGGAGCTAAAGAGCCTCTTGATCAAAGTGAAAGAGGAGAGCAAAGAAGTTGGCTTAAAGCTAAACATTCAGAAAATGAAGATCATGGCATCCGGTCCCATCACTTCATGGGAAATAGATGGGGAAACAGTGGAAACAGTGTCAGACTTTATTCTTTTGGGCTCCAAAATCACTGCAGATGGTGACTGCAGCCATGAAATTAAAAGATGCTTACTCCTTGGAAGAAAAGTTATGACCAACCTAGATAGCATATTCAAAAGCAGAGACATTACTTTGCCGACTAAGGTCTGTCTAGTCAAGGCTATGGTTTTTCCTGTGGTCATGTATGGATGTGAGAGTTGGACTTTGAAGAAGGCTGGGCGCTGAAGAATTGATGCGTTTGAACTGTGGTGTTGGAGAAGACTCTTGAGAGTCCCTTGGACTGCAAGAAGATCAAACCAGTCCATTCTGAGGGAGATCAGCCCTGAGATTTCTTTGGAAGGACTGATGCTAAAGCTGAAACTCCAGTACTTTGGCCACCTCATGCGAAGAGTTGACTCATTGGAAAAGACTCTGATGCTGGGAAGGATTGGGGGCAGGAGGAGAAGGGGACGACAGAGGATGAGATGGCTGGATGGCATCACTGACTCGATGGACGTGAGTCTGAGTGAACTCCGGGAGATTGTGCTGGACAGGGAGGCCTGGCGTGTTGCGATTCATGGGGTCACAAAGAGTCAGACACTACTGAGTGACTGAACTGAACTGAAATTGGTTGTCTGAGGAGGCCTTACAAACAGCTGAGAAAAGAAGAGAAGCTAAAGGCAAAGGAGAAAAGGAAAGATATACCCATTTAAATGCAGAGATCAAAAGAATAACAAAGATAAGAAAGCCTTCCTCAGTAATCAACATAAAGAAATAGAGGAAAACAATAGAATGGGAAAGAATAGAGATCTCTTCAAGAAAAGTTAGAGATTCCAAGGGAATATTCATGCAAAGATGGGCACAATAAAGGACAGAAATGGTATGGACCTAACAAAAGCAGAAGATATTAAGAAGAGGTGTCAAGAATACACAGTTGACTATAGAAAAAATATCTTCATCACCCAGATCGCCACATTGGTATGGTCACTCACCTAGAGCCAGACATGCCCAGAATGCAAAGTCAAGTGGGCCTTATATGAACAGAGCTAGTGGAGGTGATGGAATTTCAGTTGAGCTATTACAAATCCTAAAATATGATGCTGTGAAAGTGCTGCACTCAATATGCAAGCAAATTTAGAAAACTTAGCAGTGGTCACAGGACTGGAAAAGGTCAGTTTTCATTCCAATCCCAAAGAAAGGCAACACTAAAGAAGATTCAAACTACCGCACAAAAGCACTCATCTCACACACCGGAAAAATAATGCTCAAAATTCTCCAAGCCATGCTTTAACGGTATGTGAACCGTGAACTTCCAGATGTTCAAACACGATTTTAAAAAGGCAGAGGAACCGGAGATTAAATTGCCAACATCCACTGCGTCATTAAAAAAGTGAGAGAGTTCCAGAAACATATCTATTTCTGCTTCATTGACAAAGCCTTTGACTGTGTGGATCACAACAAACTGGAAAATTCTTCAAGAGATCAGAATACCAGATCACCTGATCTGCCTCTTGAGAAATCTGTATGCAGGTCAAGAAGCAACAGTTAGAACTGTACATGGAACAACAGACTGGTTTCAAGTAGGAAAAGGAGTACGTCAAGGTTGTATATTGTCACCCTGCTTATTTAACTTCTATGCAGAGTACATCATGTGAAATGTCAGGCTGGATGAAGCACAAGCTAGAATCAAGATCACTAGGAGAAATATCAATAACCTCAGATATGCAGATGACACCACTCTTATGTTAGAAAGTGAAGAAGAACTAAAGAGCCTCTTGATGAAAGTGAAAGGGGAGAGTGAAAAAGTTGGCTTAAAACTCAACATTCAGAAAACTAAGATCATGGCATCCAATCCCATCACTTCATGGCATATAGATGGGGAAACTATGGAAACAACGAGAGGCTTTATCTTCTTGGGCTCCAAAATTATGGCAGATGGTGACTGCAGCCATGAAATTAAAAGACTCTTGTTCCTTGGAAGAAAACCTATGACCCACCTAGACAGCATGTTTAAAAGCAGAGACATTATTTTGCCAACAGTGTCCATCTAGCCAAAGCTATGGTTTTTCCAGTAGTCATGTATGGACTTGAGAGTTGGACTATAAAGAAAGCTAAGTGCCAAAGAATTGATGCTTTTGAACTGTGGTGTTGGAGAAGACTCTTGGGAGTCCCTTGCACAGCAAGGAGATCCAACCAGTCCATCCTAAAGGAAAATAGTCCTGAATATTCATTGGAAGGACTGATGCTGAAGCTGAAACTCCAAAACTTTGGCCACTTGATGTGCAGAACTGACTCATTTAAAAGACCCTGATGCTGGGAAAGATTGAAGGTGGAGAGAGAAGGAGACAACAGAGGATGGTTGGCTGGCATCACCCACTTGATGGACATGAGTTTGAGTAAAATCTGGAAGTTGGTGATAGACAGAGAAGCCTAGAATTCTGCTGTCAATGGGGTCACAAAGAGTTGGACACGACTGAGCGACTGATCTGAACTGAAGGATTAATTTTCACTCAACATAACAGCATGTATCACATAGTCTCTGGCAGTTTTTAAAATCCTGACCTTTTGACTTCATGAACTTCCTATCTGACATTGTGATTTAACATTTCATGACATTTTGAAGGCTGTTTTTATGACAGCTATCTGAGGTGCTTTAAAACAACAATATTAACACCAAAAACATTTTAAAATGCTTGTCAAGGGCAATTTAGGATAGATGAATATTTATGAAAATAAATTTTGAAACACACAATTACCCTAAATCAGTTTTTTTTTTTCTTGCATTGGCATTATATAATCTTTTTTCTAATGACTTCAAAATGTTAAGGTATTTTCCAAAAGAGATTGATATAGTCTCTGTTTTCAATTCCCAAAAATGACATATAAAATATACATGCATTAGATCTTTTTACTTTTATTATTGACATAAAGGAGCTATATCCTGAAATATCCCTGCAATTTTCATTGCTTTTTAAAACTAGTCTAAAAAAAGGAAATTAAGAATATATATAACTCTCCCAACTTTAGTTCTTTGCTTCATTTGAATAAAGCCTAGCTCTTGAAGAATTTCTATAAAATTGAATAACAGTAACAACCATAATGACAAAAACAAAAATAACATGTGGGAATTTACATTGGTAAAGGATAACCAAGGAAAAATTTTGAAAACACAAAATTAGTTCAGATTGAATCAGATTATCAAATTACAGTTCAGATAACATAGGAAATTATCTACTTCTGATTAATTTGGGTAATTACTTTGATTACAAAACTTGTCAGTGATTAATTGTGTTCTAATAGGTTCCCCCACCCTAGTATATGGGAATACTACTCTTACTGAGTTGGAGAGAAGAATAATTTAACAGGAAAAACACTGTATTTTTAACCTACACTGGGTCAAAATACCCAACATCCTTTAGCTCAGTTTCTGTAGTGCATGAAACCAGTCATGATTTAGCACATGTCTTGGGCTCAATGTTCATCATGAACTTGCAGGCAGGATGTCGACCAAAGCTGTGGTCTTCTCTGAAGGCTTAACTGAGAGTAAGAGTCTGCATCCCAGTTGCCCTGTGGTTACTGGTAGGAAAGTTTCTTATCATGTGGATATCTCCTGGAGCTTTCCTAATGTCACAGCTAATGGCTTCCATAGGACAATGCAAGGCAAAGATAAGACAACACCAAAGACCGCTTTTGTGGCCATCAATTTTGATAAATTAATTTCAGTCTGACATCCCATAATTTCTGCCATAGTTTTTATAAGTGAATCAGTAAGTCTAGCAAACACTAAGGGCAGGAAGGATTAACAACTGTGCCAGTAAGCAGCTGTATCTGGAGGCAACACTAGTGTCTGTCTACCAAACTGTCAGAGCCACGTTGTCATTTTTGTTCACTCAGTCATGTCTGACTCTTGGTAGCACCACGGAATGCAGCATGACAGGCTTCTCTGTCCTTCACTATCTCCCACAGTTTGCTCAAACTCAAGTCCATTGAATTAGTGATGCCATCCAACCATCTCATCTTCTATCATCCCCTTCTCCTCTTGCCCTCTATCTTTCCCAGGAGCAAGGTCTTTTCCAATGAGTTGGCTCTTTGCACCAGGTGGCCAAATTATTGGAGCTTCAGCTTCAGGATCATTCCTTCCAGTGAATATTCAGGGTGGCAAAAAGCCAGGCTCCCCTGTACATGGGGATTCTCCAGGCAAGAATACTGTAGTGGGTTACCATGTCCTCCTCCAGGGGATCTTCCCAACCCAGGAAGAAAACACAGGTTTCCCACATTGCAGTCAGATTCTTTACCATCTGAGCCTTGAGGAAAGCCCAATTTCCTTTAGGACTGACAGATTTGATCTCCTTGCTAGTTTGACAACCCCAATCAGAGGCATGTAATATGTCCACGAAGTACTTCAGCAAAATAAAGGACAGATATATTTTAAACATAAAATGGCAATGAAAAAGATTATAGGCACACACATACAATACTATGAATTCATCAAAAATCTTATTTTTAGAATATTTTATGCATATTAATAGATAATATATCTCCTTTTAGCAGAACAACGGAAGTACAGGGTACAAGAAAAGAAGACTGCTGCTTTGGGAATTGGAGATAGCAGGCACTGCAGTAATAGGCTTATTTGCATACAATCCAAGGCCTGCTTTGGGCTTCCTGATGGCTCAGTAGGTAAGGAATCTGCCAGCAATGCAGGAGACACAAGAGACTCTTGGGTTCAGCCCTTGGGTTGGGAAGATCCTCTGGAGGAGGGCATGGCAAGCCATTCCAGTATTCTTGCTGGGAAAAAGACCGATGGTCAGAAGAGCCTGAGGAGCTACAGTCCATAGGGTCACAAAGAGTCAGACAAGACTGATGTGACTGAGTGCACGCGCACACACACACACACACAGTCTGCTATGGAATTCATTTAAGAAAGACAGGCACTAATGGGTTCCAAAAATTAGTGACAGAAACAACAATTAGTGATAGAATCTGCTTTTCACCTTCAAGATGAAACCTCATAAATGTAGGAATTCACCATGAAGGAGGGAGAGAGATTCTCTGGGATTCCAATTATCTTGTGTTATAGAATAACTTTATTTAAGCATTAAATACTATTTATTGTATTCCTCCAACTCGGTCTATCATTATTTCGAATATATTTACAGAAAAATGATGTAAAAATAAAGGGTACATGTGACTCTCAGGAGAATAGTTATCAAAGTTAATTGCTATAATTTTAACAATTATATCTGACAAGAGGAATTTTCCTTATTAGACATTAAAAGCATGGAAATTTAAATAGAACAAAGTCATTCAAGCATCCGTGTATGGAAAAAGAATTTTAAAAATGGAAATCATCATACTTCAAATCCAAATATTAAATGCTAGAAAAGAATTGTCTAGAATAGTTGAAGAAAAAGCTTGTGGTCCACCCTTTAAAACTCAGCCATACACCATCTACATAGAACTGTACAAAAAAGGTCTTGATAACCAGGATAACCATGATGGTGTGGTCACACATCTAGAACCAGACATGCTGGAGTGTGAAGTCAAGTGGGCCTCGGGAAGCATTACCATCAATACAGCTAGTCTAAGTGACTGAATTCCAGGTGAGCTATTTTAAATACTAAAATTTAATGGTGTTAAAGTGCTGCACTCAACATGTCAGCAAAACTGGAAAACCCAGCAGTGGCCCCAGGACTGGAAAATGTCAGTTTTTATCCCAATTCCAAAGAAGGGCAGTGCTAAAAATTGTTCCAATTATCAGACAATTTCACTCACTTCCCAAGCTAGTAAGGTTACCCTCAACATTCTTCAAGCTAGATTTCAGAAGTACTTGAATCGGGAACTTCCAGATGTACAGCTGGGTTTAGGAAAGGCAGAAGTACCAGAGATCAAATTGCCAACAGTGTGATTTGCATTTATTTCAATGCATATAGATGGGGAAACAATGGAAACTGTGACAGATTTTCTCTTCTTAGCTCCAAAATTACTACAGATGTTGACTGCAACCTTCAAATTAGAAGACACTTCTTGGAAAGAAGGCTACAACAAACCTAGGCAGCATATTAAAAAGTAAAGACATCACTTTGCTGGCAAATGTCCATATGGTCAAAGCTATGCTTTTTCCGGTAGTCAGGTATGGATGTGATGGTTGGACCATAAAGAAGACTGAGTGCAAAAGAACAGATGTTTCCAAAATGTGGTGCTGGAGAAGACTCTTGAGAGTCACTTGAAGAGCAAGGGGATCAAACGAGTCAATCCTAAAGGAAATCAACCCTGAATAGTCATTGGAAGGACTGATGCTGAAGCTGAAACTCCAATAGTTTGGCCACATGATTCTAAGAGCTGACTCATTGGAAAAGATCGTGATGCTGGGAAAGACAGAGGGGAGGAGGAGAAGGGGATGACAGAGGGTGAGATGGTTGAGTGGCATCACTGATTCAATGGGCATGAGTCTGAGCAAACTCCAGGAGATGGTGAGGGACAGAGAGGCCTGGTGTGCTGCAGTCCATGGGTTCACAAAGAGTAGGATATGTGTCGATAACTGAAGAGCAACAACAAAGACAGCAAAGAAGGAGTTCGATTTGCCTACTGAACCCAGGAGAGGGTTGTGCTCTGGAAACAGTGGCTGCTAAAAATAATAATTAGGATTTCAGAGGAGGATTCTGGTAGTCAGATCAGTATATGGCAAAAACAAACTCTTACTGTATTCTACCTCATTTCTTATATCTGGTTTTTAGGAATTAATCTCCAAGCAAAAAAACAAAAACAGATAACGGTTTTCTAAAAAGAACTAAAGGAATTGTGTCAAATCCAGCAAACTGGACCACACACTGGGTCCCCAGATCCAGTATTTCCATTTTCTGTTCTCATGAGATAAACTAGGGTGGTCTGTTCTCTTCCAGAACACAGAGAAGCATGCCAGATAAAAAGCACAAAGCACTGACAGAGGCTCTCACTTGGTCTTCAAAATCACTACCATTTTTACCAATTTTAATTTCCTGTCTTCTCTGAAAACCTTTGCCCTCCATGTCAAATGCCGCCACTTTGTACAGGCTTATGCCAAATCTTGCCTCAATTTCTATGCCATCTTCCTATTAATTATTTTGTGTCTGTCTCTCTCACTTCTCACACTAAGGTTAATTCACTATTTTGTGAACTTTTGAACTCCTTCATTTGGTCTCATCATTCCTTTTAAAATCTTCCGTGATATTTATGTGCTATCCAAATAGTTCACATGACTGAGAAAGCCCTGCATTATCTGGACACTAAACTCTTTCACAATTAACACTTGGAAACACTACTTGTTACTTTCTAAGTTGCACCTCACCCTCCAAACCTCTCTCTTTATCCATCTTGGCTTCCTCGAAGGTATCTGAAAGTGAAAGCGAAGTCACTCAGTCGTGTCCGACTCTTTGCAACCCCTTGGACCAGCAGGCTCCTCCGTCCGTGGGATTTTCCAGGCAAGAATACTGGAGTGGGTTGCCATTGCATGTTTCCTAACTGCAGATCTTCAAAGTGGCTGAAACTTAGCCTCACTCTCAATTGCTTGCCCAGTGAAGCTCTACTCAATGTCAAGAGTAACAAATCCTATTAAAAAGGGACTTAATAGGAATATTTTGATAAATCACTGACTGGCTGCATTCTCCTATCACAGGCTTTGTGAAACCCTGAACTTCACTGCAGCACTTGGTAAAGCTTATCCAACAGAATTACCACAGGTGGAAATCAATAAACGCAAGAAAAGAAAATATGACTGAGTTACTACCATAGCATGATGATCCAAAAAGGACAGTTTCTCCAGATTCTGCATACCTATCTCTCTGCAAGGAGATCCAACCAGTCCATCCTAAAGGAGATCAGTCTTGAGTGTTCATCGGAAGGACTGATGCTGAAGCTGAAACTCAAATACTTTCACTACCTGATGCGAAGAGCTGACTCATTTGAAAAGATGCTGATGTTGGGAAAGAAGGAAGGCAGGAGGAGAAGGGGACAACAGAGGATGAGATGGTTGGATGGCATCACTGACTCAATGGACATGAGTTTGGGTAAACTCTGGGAGTTGGTGAAGGACAGGGAGGCCTGGTTTGTTGCAGTCCATGAGGTTGGAAAGAGCCAGACATGACTGAGTGACTGAACTGAACTGAAACATCTGTCTAGTTACATAGTTTTATTTTTAATATCAATCCATAGATAATCATATCTATCCATCCATAGATAAATCAATGCATATGAATTAAGTTAGTAAAGAGTCTATCAAGATAATTAACAGTTCTGGTCAAGACTATATAACTATTTGTTTTTCTATGAATAAATTGTCTCTAGTTACATTCAGGAAGAACTGAGAACAAAAGCTGCCCTAGGAAAGGAAACAATGCTATGGGGGGCCAGGGCATAACAAGGATTCACGGTAAATGTTTAGTCCCTGGAAGTTTTGAATTTTGACCCATGGTTATGTTTTATGTACTGAGAGTATTTTTTTAAAGTATATTAGCAAAAAGATAGTGATATTGTTAAAAATCGACTTTAATGCTTATCTCATGGTCTGATAACTTACGTTGCTAATATAGCTACACTAGTTTTTAGAACTATGTCAGAAAATACGGCAAAATCTGGAGCAGTTTTATATCTTGGAAAAAGCATCAGGACATTACAAAATTAAAGTATGTCTGAATCTCTAGTAAATTTGAGTCTCAGATACTAGCAGTATTTACTATAGAAAGGTATTTAATACCTAAGCCTGCACATTTGTATTTTGAACCTGAAAGTGGAGCTAATATATCCTTTTCTTTAGAATTACTAAAATCAGTGACAGAACTTTATATAAAGCATATCAAAGGCTAACTACATTTTAGATGCTTATTGTGGCTAACAAGAAATACTAAATAAAAGCATGTTTATTTTTCTCACTGTGATAGCTTGAGACATTTTTATGGTAGTTTAATTAACAAAGTAAACATATATAATTATGAAAAATTCCCATAAAATATTGATAATTGTAAAGAATGCTGCAATGCCAAGTGTTTGTTACTTCCTTCCAAAACATATAATTGAATTATACTGCTTGTTTTAAAATACATTGTTCATATTTTTCAGTAGCTAGCATGAAATAAACATAATAAGTAAAATTCTATCATTTGTTTTTCATATAAAACTTCCAATAACATATGTCTACCTTCTGCTTTGAACTGAAGGTAAAATTGGGGTCTTTGATTTTTGTAAGAAACCCAATTATACAGCCAAAATTATGCTGCGGTCACATGTCATAGATACACGCAACAATAAATTTACTCAATATTGCTATTTTTTTCTACTCTCAATGGAAATCCAATTTCCATTTTAATTACATTTTCTGCAAATAGTATATATTTTTAATATTAAAATCTATGCAAGTCTTATTCTGTTGCTAAAATAAGTATTTTTATTTGTGTCATACCAATTCGCTCTGTGTTTAATAGGCTATTCTTTGTTTATAGAGATAACACTGTTAACCAGTCTTCAACTGGGCAAGCACATTTCTTTGTTTTGTCAGTTACAATGAAAGTTTTACCCTGAGTAATCTCTATCCATGCATCTAACTTCTTTGGTGACAAGTAGTATACTTTTGTGAGAATAAATGTTTGCAAGTCTCTGACTAGAGAAAACAACTATGCTGTTTGTCATTTAGCCAAGTCTTCATATTAGAATTTAAATAATCTAAGACAACAATAAAATAGTTTATAACAACTGGATTACTTATAAGTTTAACAGATAATAGAAGGATGATTTACAAATTATTAACATTTAAGCTATACATAAAATAAATGAATAAACCTAACACTAACTCCTGATTGTTGAAAAATAAATGGTATGTATTTGAAGTTGCTTCTGTTGTTTTAAAGAATTTGCTTCACAGAGTACACACAAGGCTCGGAGACGAACACTGTGGGTTCTTACAGTTCCTGCTATTCTACAGGACCAGAATATTAGGAGCTAAAAACATAGATTCAGTAACAAAGGAAAACTTTGATACGATGTTTCCTATATAATAGCTGTTTACTATATTTATCCATTCACCTCATTGAAAATTGGATCTTTTATAATTAGAGATGAGGTAAATACAAACTAGACACAGACTCATGACAGGGCAGGACTGACAGCATAAAGAAAATTTGCACACTAATGTTTCCATGTAGTTACATAGCTATCCAGATATCCAACTCAATTCACATATAGTACTAGAGATTTTTTCAAGAGAAGTAACAATATTATCCAATAGAATCACCACAGACAGAAACAAACAGACAAACAGAAAACAAGTACAATTGAAATGCTACCATAACTTCATATTCCCAAAGAACAGCTTATCCAGATTTCTGAACAGAGTCTGACTACAAACACAGAATTTCTGAAAATAATCCAAGAGAGCATACAGAAACTAGAGATAGTCAATAACACATGAAGACAAACAAAAAAATATTAGTTTAAATTTGTTTTAAATAAATGTATTGCTAATTCCCTGGTGGTCCAGTAGTTAGGATTCTGCACTTTCACTGCTAAGGGCTTGGGTTCGATCCCTGGTTGGGGAACTAAGATCCCATAAGCCTCACTGCACAACCAAAAAAAAAACAAAAAATTGCACTTTAAAAAGCAAAATTCATAAATACACTTAGTAATTGCAATTACTTACATGTCTTGAGTTAAAATTCATAACACATTTTACTTAACAGGTGAATAAATGAGTGAGTGAAAGTCATTCAGTAATGTCTGACTCTTTGCAACCCCATGACCTATACAGTCCATGGAATTCTCTAGGCCAGAATACTGGAGTGGGTAGTCTTTTCCTTTCTCCAGGGGATCTTCCCAACCCAGGAATCAAACCGGGATCTTCTGCACTGCAGGTGAATTCTTAACCAACTGAGCTATCAGGGAAGCCCTAACAAGTGAATAGCATCCAGTGAATAGTATCTAGTAATATAGTCACTTGAAATCAAGAGTAAGAAAATCACATTTATTACTCTTTGACCACTTTATTAGGAACTCTATTATATTTTCAGCACCCTTACAGAGAGTGGGATGGGATTATTTGAGAGAATAAAATGGACAAATCTCTCCCTCATGAAGTTTACCCTCTGTTATAACAAAATATTGAAGTAAATAAGTAATACAACAGCAAGAAGTGACTGATACAGAGTAAAGACAGAGAAGATACTTAGATGTCTTGAAAATCAACTTTGCCGTGCTATAATTAGTCCAGAAACTATAGAAAATGTGAGAAAATATTATTATTATTTGGGGAAGGATTACTAATCAACCTCAAATATTAGGGACACTATGCTTTAGTGTAAAAAATATTTTATACAATTCTGAATGAATATTTTATCGGTATTTATTAAGTTATGAGATTATTATTTAATGAATTGGTATGTAGTTCACAAAATGTTGAGAGCACTCAATATTACATGGTATCATTTGAGATGAAGGAACACAAAATATTTATATATTTTTTATTTTTGGAAAATGGACAAATATATAATATATATTATAAACTATATAGCATATATAGTGAACTATATATATATATATACACACACATTAGTAAACTAGGAATCTGCCTGCCAATGCAGGAAACATGGATTTGATCTCTAGGTCAGGAAGATCCCCTAGAGGAGGAAGTGGCAACCCACTCCAGTATTCTTGCCTGGGAAATCCCATGGACAGAGGAGCCAGGTAGGCTATAGTTCATAGGGTCACAGAGAGGTGGAAACAACTGAGTATGCAAACAAAAAAGTGAAACTATACATAGCATAAAATTAACCATATTTAAGTGGACAAATTGGTGGAATTAACTATATTTATGTGGTTGTGCAACGATCACTAGCATCCATGCCCAGAACTTTCTCATCTTCCCAGTTTGGATCTCTATACCTGTTAAATAATAAACTCCCTTTCCACTCTCCCCCAGCCACTGAAAACCACCATTCTAATTTCTGTTTCTATGAATTTGACTACTTTACATACCTTATTTAAGCGGATTCATTCAATATTTTTTTCTTTTAGTGACTAGTTTATTTCACTTAGCATAATGCCTTCAAGATCCATCCATACTATAGCATTCATCAGAATCTGATTCTTTTTGAGAGTGAATAATAGTCCCTTGTATACATGTATATATTCATCTGTTCATCAGTGGACAGTTGGATCGTTTCCACAGTTTGGCTATTGTGAATAATGCTGTCATGAACATAGGTGTACAAATATCTGTTAAAGTCTTTTCTTTTATCTGGGTATATATTCAGAAGTATAATGATGGATCATACAGTAATTCTGTTTATTTGTTTTTTGAGGGATTGCAAACTATTTTCCACAGAGGCTACACTATTTTACATCATCACCACCAGCAATGCAAGAGGGTTTGATTTTTTCCATGTCCTTGCCAACACTTGTTATTTTGTGGCTTTACACATGTGTACAAGTGTGTGTGTTTTAATGAGAGCTATTCTAACAGGTATGAAATGGTAACTCATTGCGGTTTTGATATGCATTTCTTTGATGATAAAGGACTGAACAACTTACGTGATTCATGACACTTAGTAGCTAGACTGGATAAAAAGTAATAATATACACTCACTTACCTAGCAGGCCAGGCTTCAGCAAATTGTGGAGATAGTTAGTAGAAAACAAAGAACTCAAAGGGAAAAGAACAGCAAGGATCTACTAAACTCACACCATCATTAGGAAGAATGATCAGAGGCCAGTCACATCAGTAAAATTTAGGGACCTAGCAATCAAGGACATCCCATCTTAAGAAAAATGATTGTCAGTTACATCTCCTGCCACAAAGAAAGAAGGACAATGTTGGAGGTTTCTTCAAAACCCAGAAAAGGCACAATCTGTATATAAGGAATTTAGGGTCTTATGATGAATAACACAAAGGGTTTCAATTTGGAGGGGATACATAGAGCTGAAAAGTATCCACAAGTAGGACAGGCTACTCCACAATAGCCCTGCTGTTTGGGCCACACAACCTGGCAGACACTACGATGTTCAAGAAAATGAAAGAACCTAGTAGCATTTGTACAAAAGTGCTATATTCATGAAAGGTCTCAGTGGGAAAATTACCTCATGGGCCCCTAGTGTTCCAGGGAAAGTCATGCCATTGGCCAGCCACAGTTGCTTATCTTTTTTAAAACAACTCATGCATTTTGACTAAAGTAGATACATATCCCAGATAAAGGTTTAGCTGCTTTATTCCAGACCTTAGTCAGCACAACCACTCAGGGTCTTACAGAGTGTTTGCTCCACCAGTATGTAATCCCACAGAATAAAGCATCAGAACTAGGGGGTGTAAGACCAGCTAATGATCATGAGATCCACTGGCTGTATCATTCTGCATTCACAGGAAGGACTGATAGAGGTTACGTGTAAGCTACTGACAATACTGATTGAAAACTTGCAGTTAATAGTTGAATCAAAGTTCCTTATTTAGTATTGCGTCACCAGTTGGAAGTACCAGTTGGTCCCGCTTATTACCACTCCCAAAGACTCCCTTGGGAAATTTGTACTTCCTATTTTTGAAAGGGGAACTAGGATTGCATTGCTATTAACCAATGGGCAAGGAAGAAATAGGTGGTAATACTGCTTCAGTTCAGTATACCCTTCAGTTCAGTTACTCAGTCATGTCTGAATATTTGCAACCCCATGGACTGCAGCATGCCAGGCATTCCGGTCCATCACCAACTCCCAGAGTTTACTCAAACTCATGTCCATTCAGTCAGTGATGCCATCCAACCATGTCATCCTGTCACCCCTTCTCCTCCCACCTTAAATCTTTCTCAGTATCAGTATCTTTTCAAATGAGTCATTTCTTCCCATTAGGTGGCCAAAGTATTAGAGTTTCAGCTTTAGCATCAGTCCTTCCAATGAATGTTCATGACTGATTTCCTTTAGGATGGACAGGTTGGATCTCCTCGCAGTCCAAAGGATTCAAAAGTCTTCTCCAACACCACAGTTCAAAAGCATTAATTCTTTGGTGCTCAGCTTTCTTTATAGTCCAACTCTCACATCCATACATGACTACTGGAAAAAACATAGCCTGGACTAGACAGACCTTTGTTGGCAAAGTAATGTCTCTGTTTTTTAATATGCTGCCTAGGTTAGTCATAACTTTTCTTCCAAGTAGCAAGCGTCTTTTAATTTCATGGCTGCAGTCACCATCTGTAGTGAATTTGGAGCCTAAAAAAATTAAGTCTGTTACTGTTTCCATTGTTTCCCCATTTGTTTGCTCCCTTATCCAATTTTAATAATACCTTAAAAACAGCAGTAATCTCAGAATGAGACACACAATGGTGACCAGTGACTCAGAAACCTCAGTAAAAAGATCTAATTAACCCCCACCAGCTATGACACCAAGACCCACATTGTGACCAGCTGAGGCTGAGAAAAATTTAGAATAAAAGTAGACAATGAAAAACATAATTATCAGTTATGTCCCAGGGCAAGCTGAGGCAACAGAATCTGAAGTTCTTCTCACTAGGCCTTTCTTTTTTGTCTGGGACTAGAGACCCATGTGGTTCCTGGAGGAGCTTCTTCATTAAGGCATATAAGGTAATGGATGCAAGCATCACAGGTAAACCTTGATGGACATGGAAATGCAAGGAAAAAAAAAAAAAAAACTATGCTCAACTTCTGGGAGTCTCATCAGTGTATGACCTTCAGTGTTGTCAGTGTCAGTCCCTTCAAGGTACATCTCAGCTTCAAAGGGCTAACCTGCCCCAAGCTCACACCTGAGGTGGTCCATTTTCAATGATGGAGAAGAGGTAAAGAATTAGCCATTTTACTCTAACACAGAACAATTCCAACAGGCCCCAAAGAACAATTCTCTATAATCTACTTTTCTAAAATGTTTTTTAACCAATGCCCTCTTGATGAAGATTTCTGTTATTCTTATCTTTGGCTCACAACAGACATTTAGAATGTTCTCAATTATGCATTTAGTTTCTTTAAAAATGCAGAAAACACTAGAATATCCATTTCTCCAAGAGTATAAACAGTCAGTTCAGTTCAGTTCCGTTGCCCACTCATGTCCAACTCTTTGTGACCCCATGACTGCAGCACGCCAGGCTTCTCTGTCCATCACCAACTCCCAGAACATGCTCAAACTCATGTCCATCAAGTTGGTGATGCCATCCAACCATTTCATCCTCTACCGTCCCCTTCTCCTCCTGCCTTCAATCTTTCCCAGCATCAGGATCTTTTCCAGGGAGTCAATTCTTTGGATCAGATGGCCAAAGTATTGGAGTTTCAATTTCAGTATCAGTCCTTCCAATGAATATTCATGACTGATTTCCATTAGGTTGGATCTCCTTGCAGTACAAGGGACTCTCAAGAGTCTTCTCCAACACCACAGTTCAAAAGCATCAATTCTTCAGTGCTCTGCTTTCATTATACTCCAACTCTCATATCCATACAGAACTATTGGAAAAACCATAGCTTTGATGAGACAGACCTTTGTCAGCAAAGTAATGTCTCTGTGTCTTATTATGCTAGGTTGGTAATAACTTTTCTTCCAAGCAGTAAGTATCTTTTAATTTCACGGCTGCAGTCACCATCTGCAGTGATTTTGGAGCCCAAAAAAATAAAGTCTGACACTGTTTCCCCATCTATTTCCCATGAAGTGATGGGACCAGATGCCATGATTTTGTTTTCTGAATGTTGAGTTTTAAGACAGCTTTTTCACCCTCCTCTTTCACTTTCATCAAGAGGCTCTTTAGATCCTCTTCATTTTCTGCCATAAGGGGGGTAAATGCAAAAAATGCAAACTAGTTTTCTAAGGAGGCCTTACAAAGTTGAGAAAAGAAGAGAATCTAAAGGCAAAGGAGAAAAGAAAAGATATATCCATTTGAATGCAGAATTGCAAAGAATAACAAGAAGAGATAAGAAAGCCTTCCTCAGTGATCAGTGCAAAAAAATAGAGGAAAACAATAGAATGCGAAAGACTAGAGATCTCTTCAAGAAAATTAGAGATACCAAGGGAACATTTCATGCAAAAATGGACTCAATAATGAACAGAAATGGTATGGACCTAATAGAAGCAGAAGATATTAAGAAAGGTGGCAAGAATACACAGAACTATATATATAAAAAAAAAAATTTCATGGTCCAGATAACCACAGTGGTTTGATTACTCACCTAGAGCCAGACATCCTGGAATGTGAAATCAGGTGAGACTTAGGAAGCATCACTATGAACAAAGCTAGTGGAGGTGATGGAATCCCCAGTTGAGATAGTTCAAATTTTAAAAGATAATGCTGTGAAAGTACTGCACTCAATATGCCAGCAAATTCGCAAAACTTAGCAGTGGCCACAGGACTGGAAAAGGTCAGTTTTCATTCCAATCTCAAAGAAGGGCAATGCCAAAGAATGTTCAAACAAATAGTCAACAGGTATATAAAAAGATGCTCAACATCACTATTCATCAAGAAAATGGAAATCAACATCACAATGAGATGTCACCTCATACCCATTAGAATAACCTTATCCAAAAAAATCCCCCAAAACAAGATATCAGATGTTGGTGAAAATGTGGAGCAGTTGGAATTCTTATACACTATTGGTGGAAATTTATAATGGTAAAGTCACTGTGGAAAACAATATGGACATTCCTCAAAGAATTAAAATATATCTATGATATGATCTAACAATCCTACTTCTGAGTATTTATCCACAAGAACTGAAATGCAAATCTTGAAATAACTAGTACACTTTTATATTCATTATAGCCTTAGTCGCAATAGCCAAGATGTGGAATCAAACTAAAAATTCATGGATGGATGAATGCATACAGAAAACATGGCTCTTATCATTATTCAGCCTTAAAAAGAAGGAAGTCCTGCAATATGTGACAACAAGCATGAAGCCAGAGAACATTGGCTTATTTGCTTTGTTTCTATACTTTCAAATATATCCTATAATAACTATATAATTCTGACTTTTGAGTGTTTTTTCTATTGAAAAATAAAGAGTTAGATTGGATTGCATAGTGCAAGCATCATTTATCTAGCAGAACTGCACATGAATTGTTCTCAGCAATTAACATATAAAAATATAAGAAAAGTCATGATATACTATATACTTTATATTGACTATTACCAAACGTATGTGCTAAAAATATAATAAGAGATTGTTTCTTTTTGATCACTAGGTCATATCCAACTCTTTGCAACCAATGGACTATAGCCCACCAGGCTCCTCTGTCCATGGGAATTTCTAGGCAATGGAGTGGGTTTCCATTTCTTTCTCCAGGGGATCTTTCTGGATCAAAGATAAAACTCATGTCTTTTGCATTGGCAGGTGGGTTCTTTACCATTGAGCCACCAGGGAAGCTCAATAATAGAGATTCAGTTCAGTTCAGTTCAGTCGCTCAGTCGTGTCCAAATCTTTGCGACCCCATGAATCTCAGCACGCCAGGCCTCCCTGTCCATCACCAACTCCCAGAGTTCACTCAGACTCACACCCATCGAGTCCATGATGCCATCCAGCCATCTCATCCTCTGTCGTCCCCTTCTCCTCCTGCCCCCAATCCCTCCCAGCATCAGAGTCTTTTCCAATGAGTCAACTCTTCGCATGAGGTGGCCAAAGTACTGGAGTTTCAGCTTTAGCATCATTCCTTCCAAAGTAATCCCAGGGCTGATCTCCTTCAGAATGGACTGGTTGGATCTCCTTGCAGTCCAAGGGACTCGCAAGAGTCTTCTCCAATACCACAGTTCAAAAGCATCAATTCTTTGGTGCTCAACCTTCTTCACAGTCCAACTCTCACCTCCATACATGACTACTGGAAAAACCATAGCATTGACTAGACACGTTTCTAAATCATAATCTCTAAATATTGTCTACATTCAAACCAAAATAGAAAAATGTTAATTTTATATACAATTACAAAGGATAGAAATGAAATTATCTTCATACATGTATGTTTGATACATACCATAAAATGTTCTTTAACCTTTAACATTACTTCTTAGAAAAAAATAAAATGTGAATAGATCTAGTTAAAAAGTGATATGTAAGGTAAAAATTATGTCATCTGGTTATTAATATTAAGCCTATAATATCAAAAATAAAGAGTAAACCAGAGATATGAATATTTATAGTAGAGAAAAATCTATATGCCAATGATAATTATTCTTAAAATGAAAGCTTGAAAAATCAAAATGTTTAAAAACATTACAACTATAATTGTGACAAAAATACATGGCTCTCCTAGGTAAATAAAAGCAATAATTGAAGATAGTTTTTCACTAACATAATTAGCAAAAGTAACATATATCAAAAAATGGCATGTTATATAATATTATGTGGGTTTTTGCTATCTTAAAATGTCCTAAAATTCAACTCTGTATTAGCAAATTAAACATAAAAATGCATACAAAAGTTTTATACCATACCCAACTGGAATCAATTCTGGCTGTTATTTGAAAATTAGTAAAAGTGATCCAGTTCATCAACAGGATAAAGAAGAAGAAACAAATGACTGTATTGATCAATGTAAACAACAACATCTACTATTTGAAAAATAACAGCATTCATTTATTATAAAATTCGCAGAAATCTAGAAATAGAGGGAAACTTCCTAGACTTCAGAACTTCTACAAAATCTCTATAGCTAAAGGAATACTAATGAAAGAAAGTTGTCCTTCTGACCCCAAAGACAGGAACAAGGCAGAAGGTCCTTTCTGACTACTTTCTATTCAACAATGTGCTGAATGTTATAAAAGAGAAATTATAAAGATCAGAAACAAAGAAATAAAACTATCCTTGTTCACAGATGATATGATTGCCTATTCTGAAGAATCAACAAAAATATCTTGAAAGTAAAAGTGAATATAGCCAGTCTGTAGGATACAAAATTCACATAAAAAATCAATTAATTTCCTATAAACTGAAAAATATATAATATGTATTTGAAATCTAAAAAGTTAAACTGCACCAAAAAGTGAAATATGTGGGTGTAAATCTAATCAACTATGTACAGAATATATTTATGGAAAAATAGAGTACTCTAATAAAAAGAAATTAAAATTCTAAATAAATGGAGCTACATTTCATGTTTATGGAGTAGAAGATTTGATATTCCTAAGATGTTCAGTTCAGTCATGTCCGACTCTTTGCGACCCCATGAATCTCAGCACACCAGGCCTCCCTGTCCATCACCAACACCCAGAGGTCACTCAGACTTATATCCACCGAGTTAGTGATGCCATCCAGCCATTTCATCCTCTGTCATCCCCTTCTCCTGCCCCCAATCCCTCCCAGAATCAGAGTTTTTTACATTGAGTCAGCTCTTCGCATGAGGTGGCCAAAGTACTGGAGTTTCAGCTTTAGCATCAGTCCTTCCAAAGAAATCTCAGGGCTGATCTCCCTCAGAATGGACTGGTTTGATCTTCTTGCAGTCCAAGGGACTCTCAAGAGTCTTCCCCAACATCACAGTTCAAAAGCATCTATTCTTCAGCGCTCAGCCTTCTTCACAGTCCAACGCTCACATACATACATGACTTCTGGAAAAACCATAGCCTTGACTAGACGGACCCTGGTCGGCAAAGTAATATATCTGTTTTTGAATATGCTATCTAGGTTGGTCATAACTTTTCTTCCAAGGAGTAAGTGTCTTTTTATTTCATGGCTGCAGTCACCATCTGCAGTGATTTTGGAGCCTCCAAAAATAAAGTCTGACAATGTTTCCACTGTTTCCCCATTTATTTGCCATGAAGTGATGGGACCGGATGCCATGATCTATGTTTTCTGAATGTTGAGCTTTAAGCCAAGTTTTTCGCTCTCCTCTTTCACTTTTATCAAGAGCCTTTTTAGCTCCTCTTCACTTTCTGCCATAAGGGTGGTGTCATCTGCATATCTGAGGTTATTGATATTTCTCCCGGCAATCTTGATTCCAGCTTGTGTTTCTTCCAGTCCAGCGTTTATCATGATGTACTCTGCATAGAAGTTAAACAAGCAGGGTTACAATATACAGCCTTGATGTACTCCTTTTCCTATTTGGAACCAGTCTGTTGTTCCATGTCCAGATCTAACTGTTGTTTCCTGGCCTGCATACAGACTTCTCAAGAGGCAGGTCAGGTGGTCTGGTATACCCATCTCTTTCAGAATTTTCCACAGTTTATTGTGATCCACACTGTCAAAAGCTTTGGCATAGTCAATAAAGAAGAGAGATGTTTTTCTGGAACTCTCTTGCTTTTTCCATGATCCAGCGGATGTTGGCAATTTGATCTCTGGTTCCTCTGCCTTTTCTAAAACCAGCTGGAATATCATGGTTCACATATTGCTGAAGCCTGGCTTGGAGAATTTTGAGCATTACTTTACTAGCATGTGAGATTAGTGCAATTGTGCAGTAGTTTGAGCATTCTTTGGCATTGCCTTTCTTTGGGATTGGAATGAAAACTGACCCTTTCCAGTCCTGTGGCCACTGCTGAGTTTTCCAAATGGTGATGGCATATTGATTGCAACACTTCCACAGCATTATCTTTCAGGATTTGAAATAGCTCAACTGGAATGCCATCACCTCCACTAGCTTTGTTCGTAGTGATGCTTTCTAAGGCCCACTTGACTTCACATTCCAGGATGTCTGGCTCTAGATGAGTGATCACACCATCGTGATTATCCGGGTCGTGAAGATCTTTTTTGTACAGTTCTTCTGTGTATTCTTGCCACCTCTTCTTAATATCTTCTGCTTCTGTTAGGTCCATACCCTTCTGTCCTTTATCGAGCCCATCTTTGCATGAAATGTTCCCTTGGTATCTCTAATTTTCTTGAAGAGATCTCTAGTCTTTCCCATTATGTTGTTTTCCTCTATTTCTTTGCATTGATCGCTGAAGAAGGTTTTCTTGTCTCTCCTTGCTATTCTTTGGAACTCTGCATTCAGATGCTTATATCTTTCCTTTCCTCCTTTGCTTTTCACTTCTCTTCTTTTCACAGCTATTTGTACAGCCTCCCCAGACAGCCATTTTGCTTTTTTGCATTTCTTTTCCATGGCGATGGTCTTGATCCCTGTCTCCTGTACAATGTCACGAACTTCATTCCATAGTTCATCAGGCACTCTATCTATCAGATCCAGGCCATTAAATCTATTTCTCACTTCCACTGTATAATCATAATGGATTTGATTTAGGTCATACCTGAATGGTCTAGTGGTTTTCCCTACTTTCTTCAATTTGAGTCTGAATTTGGTAATAAGTAGTTCATGATCTGAGCCACAGTCAGCTCCTGGTCTTGTTTTTGTTGACTGTATAGAGCTTCTCCATCTTTGACTGCAAAGAACATAATCAATCTGAATTTGGTGTTGACCATCTGGTGATGTCCATGTGTAGAGTCTTCTCTTGTGTTGTTGGAGGGTGTTTGCTATGACCAGTGCATTTTCTTGGCAAAACTCTATTAGTCTTGGCCCTGCTTCACACCATATTGCAAGGCAAATTTGCCTGTTATTCCAGGTGTTTCTTGACTTCCTACTTTTGCATTCTAGTCCCCTATAATGAAAAGGACATATTTTGGGGGTGTTAGTTCTACAAGGTCTTGTAGGTGTTCATAAAACCGTTCAACTTCAGCTTCTTCAGCGTTACTGGTTGGGGCATAGACTTGGATTACCGTGATATTGAATGGTTTGCCTTGGAAATGAACAGAGATCATTCTGTCGTTTTTGAGATTACATCCAAGTACTGAATTTCAGACTCTTTTGTTGACCATGATGGCTATTCCATTTCTTCTGAGGGATTCCTGCCCACAGTAGTAGATATAATGGTCATCTGAGTTAAATTTACCCGTTCCAGTCCATTTCAGTTCGCTGATTCCTAGAATGTTGACGTTTATTCTTGCCATCTCTTGTTTGACCACTTCCAATTTGCCTTGATTCATGGACCTGACATTCCAAATTCCTATGCAATATTGCTCTTTACAGCATCGAATCTTGCTTCTATCACCAGTCACATCCACAGCTGGGTATTGTTTTTGCTTCGGTTCCATCCCTTCATGCTTTCTGGAGTTATTTCTCCACTGATCTCCAGTAGCATATTGGGCACCTACTGACCTGGGGAGTTCCTCTCTCAGTATCCTATCATTTTGCCTTTTCATACTGTTCATGGGGTTCTCAAGGCAAGAATACTGAAGTGGTTTGCCATTCCCTTCTCCAGTGGACCACATTCTGTCAGACCTCTCCACCATGACCTGCCCATTTTGGGTTGCCCTGCGGGCATGACTTAGTTTCATTGAGTTACACAAGGCTGTGGTCCTAGTGTGATTAGACTGACTAGTTTTCTGTGAGTATGGTTTCAGTATGTCTGCCCTCTGATGCCCTCTTGCATCACCTACCATCTTACTTGGGTTTCTCTTACCTTGGGCATGGGGTATCTCTTCACGGCTGCTCCAGCAAAGCACAGCTGCTCCTCTTACCTTGGATGAGGGGTATCGCCTCACCGCTGCCCTTCCTGACCTTCAACGTGCGATAGCTCCTCTAGGCCCTCCTGCGCCCTCACAGCCCAAATCCACCTATAGATACAATGCAACCTCAATCAGTATCCCAGAAAACTATTTTGTACATATGCTCAACTGCCTGTAAATTCTATATGGAAAGGCAAAAGACTTAGTAAAGCCAAAATAATTTAAACGACTGTATCTAGCACTTAAGATTGTGGTTTCTAGTATCATTCCCTACTAAAAGAAGCTAGGACTTTTGGAGAAGTGACTGATTCCAGGAGAGGAACAGGAAATACACAAGAATCAGCTAATGGAAGTCTTCAAAAGCAAAATAAGACACACACAAATGTGCACAATCCATTAAGAAAGGGCATTTCAAAGGTGCATAGGAACCAAGCAAAATAGCTCCACCTGGTCAAAGCTAGAATAATCTGACCAACAAACTGTTAGATTATATTCCAAAGTATAAAATATCCATGAGTTCATGACGATATAAATAATTTAATAAATAAATAAATGGAGATTGGGAGATAAATCTCAGGGAGAATTTTTTTTAAATATGTAAATAATCCTCCCTTGAGGAAAAGGAGCATAACTTCCCATTTTTAGATGTGAGTGTAATGGCCTATTTCCAAAGATTAGAGCATGAAAAGGAAGAAAAAATAAAAACTTTACAGTGTAGAAAACTGTCAAATACAATCTCAGTCACATGATCAAGGTCAATATCAACATAAATCAGGCAGATAAGCATGTAACCTTGATATGATGTCATCAAAGTGGCATTTTACCTCTGTGGTCTTTCTCCCCAAAAGACACAGGAGCAGTCTAATCATGAGAAAAACATCAGGAATGGTCCCAATTGAAGGACATGTTACAAATGGCTGACACATACTCCATGCAATTTTCTTTTTTAAGAAAATTATTTAGTTTTAATTGGAGGATGATTGCTTTATAAAATTGTGTTGGTTTCCACCATATATCTACATAAATCAGTCATAGGTGTATGTATTTCAAGGAAAGCTTTTTCCTTTCTTTATGAGAAACAAAGAATGTTTGAATCTAGGAGATATAATAACTAAATGGAAGATCCTGAATAGGATTCAAGAACAAAACAAGTAAAAAAGTAAATAAAGAAATTTCAATTATAGTATTTGGGTAAAAATAATATTATCAATATCTGTTCATTAATTGTAACAAAGTTTCCAAACTTATGTAAGATGATAACAATAGGTGAAACTAGGTATGAGGTAGTTATACAGGACTTCTATTATTTTTTAAATTTTTCTGAAACTAAGGATACTAAAAAGTTTATTTAAAAATAGAAATAAAAATGTTCTTATATTTCTCTTCATTTTAATTCTTAACCTCTTGAAAGTTTTATTATGCTTGTCTTTCTTTTGCATTTACTTTCAAAATACTCCCGTACATTTGCTTTTCTGTTCAATCATGTCTTTAATTAGAACACAATACACTTTTGTTTATAGTTCTCAAGCTGTCAATGTAAATAATCTGTGGAAAAAGAAAAGAAATGTAAAGACACTCTTTCTTCTAATATGGAACACGAGAGCTATACTGATATTTATAAATTATATGTGCATTGGTTAATTAAGTATCACTAGAGGGAATTTCAGAGAAGGCAATGGCACCCCACTCCAGTACTCTTGCCTGGATAGTCCCATGGATGGGGGACCCTGGTGGGCTGCAGTCTATGGGCTTGTACAGAGTTGGACACGACTGAAGCGACTTAGCAGCAGCAGCAGCAGAGGGAATTTGGAAGTAATTGTGAATTGTTATCACAGAAATCTGGTGGTTGTTTCTGAGACAGAGACATAATAAGAGGATAAAAATAATAAAAAAGCAAAATGGAGTTAAAATCCTTTAAATGGTATTGTTGAATTAGACTATAATATGTAACTGTAAAAGTCAGTTTTCTTGCTTTCTCATTATAAAGTTAATAAAAATGCCTTTATTCTGAATGATTAATATATACCTTGCAGAAAGTTTATTACCACATATGCTATTACATTTGTCAAAAAAGTCAATATGAGAATTTAATGTAATTTGGAAAACTAAGAGAGCAGAAAGTAAAGTTTGAAACCAAACTATGTGTATGAAAGTACATGGTAAAAAGCTATACAAATGTAAACATAATGGAACATAATTTCTTAATGCTTGATGGATATACATACTTGAAAGCATACCATAGCTTGTCATGTTATTGCTGAAAGCATCTATTGTCTGGTATAAACAGTTAATATTTACTTCCAAGTGGAAAGAAACAACAAAATATGTGAAACAATATTCATGCTTGGGAAGGTATCAAAAGAATTGGTAAAACTAAAATAAGGAACTTATCTATGTAATCAATTAAGTCGTTCTTGCTAATGTGTGCACAAGATATAGTTTTTAGATTGAGAGACCCCTAAAATAAAAGTTAAAGTTTATTGTTGACAATGTAAAATACATAGTCTTTACATGTGCATCAATTGAACATTAAAAAATAAAAATGACACATAAAAATTTACCTTCCATCTTTGAAAGACTGACAATGATCAGTAAATATTTTTTAAAATGAATGGCCTCCTAAAACAGTTGACTATTTAAGATTTATTAAAACTCATGATTTTACTGTAAAAACTGTTATTGGAAAACTCAAAATGGTAAAAATGTACTTTATTATGCTAGTGGCACTCTTTAAAATATGCTTTTTTTCCCATAAATGTCAGAATTTTGATATGAACTAGAGAATGGAGGTTAAAAGAGATTAGCTGACTACATTCTGAAAAACTAGTTATTTTCAAATTCTTGACTCACAGAAGTGCAATCAAACAAATGTGTGTCCATGGTACAACACAAAATATAAAAGGTGTGGAGTCATGTCTATTTAAAATCAAATGTATAGCTCACTTCTTAACTGGTAAGACTGTACATCAAATTTCCCTCAACTGAAAAAAATAAATGTTTCCCTAGAATAAAAAAAGAATATTAACTGAGTAAAATCCATCCTTAAATATTTGAAGAGATGAGAGCCCTGATGAGTGCCAGCAAACCATCTACCTGCAAGTGTTCATAAATTTCTGATGCATCTCTGGGATGAGTTTTAAGTACTTATTATGAACTAACCAGCTGAATGAAAATTCATCATTCTAGTGCCCAGTTAACATTAATGCTACAAATCAATATATACATGAGATTGGAGAATGCCAACGATTGTGTAATCTCAGAAAATGTAAAGATTGATTAACATCCCATCTGTAACACAGAGGTACCAGGTTCATGTCTTGTATATATTGATGTTTTATTAATCAATGCAATGCATATCATAACTTTCCCTTCATATTGCATTTGAAAGAAAATATTATTTAATTTCATTCAACAATGGCAACAATTTTCACTCTGTCTTATACAGAATATTGAGATATTGTGCCCAAAAATTGATTCTCCTGCCAGGTTAGTTTGGGAAATCAGAATACAATTACCATTGGTTATATGTTCACAATGCATATTTGCTGCAAGAAGTTCAATAATGTGATTTTCCTGAGTTTCCTAAATATATCTGGATTGGAGACATTTGTGGAAGGAAAAAGATTATGTATCCTTACTTTAAAAAATGCTTATATGAGGAAAGCCTCAGTAACTACAATACAAACATTCTGTAATAACCCTAGTCCATCACTGTACCTTCACAAAACAGACTCTCCTTCCTATTATAAATGCTTTTTCACTTTAAAAGCTCAAATGGGTCATAGTAATCTTTTATGTATACTTTCAATATCATAACTAGACACTAGGCATCTCAAGAGGAAAAAGGATCATACCATAGAACTTCAGAGTTGAAACAGTGCTTAAAACAGTATCTTAAACATAATATGTACTAAAATAGCATTGATAATTTGGATATTGATGTTTCTGACCTAAGGCTGTTTCTACTTTTGATGAAGAATGAGTTGAGGCACAATATGTGTTATGTCTCTGAGTGTTTAATTCAATACCAAAATATATAAGACAAGAAAATCCAAATGGAATCTTAACCATAAGATATTTTCCAGGCAATGGACCTGTGTGTCCCTAGCCTAAGTTCCCAAATCTACATAGATCAGTGTAATTTTAAAAATACATTAGGGGAGGTGAGGTCAGCAAAATGGAGGGTTAGGAGGTTCTAACACTTATCTCACAGACCCACCCCCCCCCCCCAAAAAAAAAAAGCAACAAATAAACAGCTGCAATTCAACAAAAATAGCTCAGGGGAAGCTCTGGATGACAGAAAAGCAGCAGCAAAAATTCCACCAAGATAAAAAACTGAGAATGGCCACATAGAAAATCACAGGGAACATTTTGCCTGCATTGCCCTATCACCCCATCCTCCAGTCCAGTCAAGGACAGCACAGTGCCAGGTGGGACTGCCTTAGAAGAAAGATAGCCCACAGGAAAGAGAGCAGAAGGATCCCTGGAAGCCTAGCCATGTGGATTCTTGCACACTTTGATAAAAATATCTCCTACAAACTTCATTAAAGCTGGCCCCAGCTGATGGGGCTGCCTAGAGCACCCCCCCCCCGCCCCCGCTATACCTACTCCAGGGGATAGGGTGTCGCTATGATGAAACCTGCTTGCAAGGGGCCCCAGTCAGTGCTGGGCCCTGCTCTCCAAAACCAGGTTACATAGTGCCTCAGCACACACAGACCAAAGCTGTCAATACTCAGACCTGTTCACAGTTCCAGGTCATAGATTTGTCCCAAGATATCTGGGTAGCCTCTTCTGAGCTCTGGTACAGGTTCCCAAAACAAGGCATTGATGCCTCACGACATGCTGCTGCTCTCCTGCTGCTGTCCCCTGCAGCTCCAGCTGAGACTTAGATCCACCATTTCCAGGCTGTGTTGATACCACACCCTGCCCTCTCTGCCTAACCCACTAGTCCTTGTCATTTCAGGACCTCTGCTGCTGCTGCACTGACCCCTCAGCCAGAGTTACCATGGTGATCTCCAGGGACGCAGACCCTTGGTTCCACAGGAGATCTGCACATGGCCACACCTTAGACTGCAGTACTACTACTGCAGCAAGTCAACTTGTACCTCAGTATCCAGGTGATATGTTAGCTCTGCCTGTGCCTGATCTCAGGATTTTAGCTCTGCTGTTGCTCTGAGTGCCAGCATGTGAGACCAGATTCTAGGAGGGATCCCCTTGGCTACAACCTCCTTTCCAAGGCAAAAACAAACAAACAAGAGGACCCTAGTAGCCTTGTCTCTGGTGGTGGTGGTTTAGTTGCTAAGTCATGTCCGACTCTTGCTAACCCCATGGACTAGCCTGCCAGGTCCCTCTGTCCATGGGATTCTCCAGGCAAAAATACTGGAATGGGTTTCCATTTCCTTCTCCAAGCCTTGTTTTTAAGGATACTCATAACCCTAATCACGACTGCCAAAATGACCAATGAAGTCTTGGCTACAGAAGACACCCCTCCCCACAAGTCATGTACCATACCTAACAGAGTTACAGCTATAGAGCTGCTGGGCCACCATGCCTTACAAAGAACCAAAGCTACTGCAACCCATCCAGCTGGTGTCCTCACTGCCACCATTGGGTGAAAGTCTTTCCCCATGGAACCGAGTTAAAAAATACCTAAAGAGGTGACTGTGCCCTCAGTTGTGCAGACATCAGAACAAAGACATGAGAAACACAAAAATCCAGGAAACACTACACCAAAGGAAAACAATTTTCCAATTCAGTTGCTCAGTCGTGTCTGACTCTTTGCGACCCCATGAACTGCAGCACGCCAGGCCTCCCTGTCCATCACTAACTCCCAGAGTTCACTCAGACTCACGTCCATCGAGTCTGTGATGCCATCCAGCCATCTCATTCTCTGCTGGCCCCTTCTCCTCCTGCCCCCAATCCCTCCCAGCATCAAAGTCTTTTCCAATGAGTCAACTCTTCGCATGAGGTGGCCAAAGTACTGGAGTTTCAGCTTTAGCATCATTCCTTCCAAAGTAATTCCAGGGCTGATCTCCTTCAGAATGGACTGGTTGGATCTCCTTGCAGTCCAAGGGACTCTCAAGAGTCTTCTCCAACACCACAGTTCAAAAGCATCAATTCTTCCGCGCTCAGCCTTCTTCACAGTCCAACTCTCACATCCATACATGACCACTGGAAAAACCATAGCCTTGACTAGACGGACCTTTGTTGGCAAAGTAATGTCTCTGCTTTGCAATATGCTATCTAGGTTGATCATAACTTTTCTTCCAAGGAGTAAGCATCTTTTAATATTATGGCTGCAATCACCATCTGCAGTGATTTTGGAGCCCCCCAAAATAAAGTCTGACACTGTTTCCACTGTTTCCCCTTCTATTTCCCATGAAGTGATGGGACCAGATGCCATGATCTTCATTTTCTGAATGTTGAGCTTTAAGCCAACTTTTTCACTCTCCTCTTTCACTTTCATCAAGAAGCTTTTTAGTTCCTCTTTACCTACTGCCATAAGGGTGGTGTCATCTGCATATCTGAGGTTATTGATATTTCTCCCAGCAATCTTAATTCCAGCTTGTGCTTCTTCCAGCCCAGTGTTTCTCATGATGTACTCTGCATATAAGTTAAATAAGGAGGGTGACAATTTTCCAATAACTCTACATAAAAAATGTTGATCCACAAGTTATCTAAAAGGAATCAAAATCATTGATTTTAGAAAGCTGAGCAAGTTGCAAAAGGCTGCAGATAGACAATTCACTAAACTCAGGAAAACAATGCATGGACAAAATGAGAATTTCAACAAAAAGAAACCATAAAAAAGAACTAAACAAATTCTTAAAATGAAGGACACAATGTGTAAAATAAAATATGAAATAGAGAACTTCAACAGCAGACACAATCAGACAGAAGATAGAACCTATGAACTTCAAGAAAGATCTCTAGATATTATCCAGTCGAAGGAGGAGGAAAAAAGATACTGGAATGAAAAGAGTAAATAAGATCTACATGAACTATGGGACATGAGCTAACAAAACTAAACATGTTGTGGAAGTTTAGATTAAAATGAGAGATAGGGACAAACCATTTATTTCAAAAAATAATGGCTAAAATCTTCCTCCAAACTGTGGTTAAGATATGGCCATTCAAGTACCAAAAGCTCAAATATCCCCAAAGGTATTCCACTCAAAGAGATCTTCACTGAGAGTGGAGATAATTATATTTATTTCAGGCAAAATAGACTACAAGTGTAAACCTGTAACAAGACACAGAAAGTCAGTATATATTAACACAAAGGTCAGTTCCTGAAAAGGATGTGCTATTGTTTAGTTAATAAGTTGTATCTGGCTCATTTGTGACCAAATGGACTGTAGCATGCCAGATGCTTTGTCCATGGGATTTCTAGGCAAGAATACTGGAATGGGTTGTCATTTCCTTCTCCAGGGAATATTCCTGACCCAGTGATTGAACCCACATCTCCTGCATTGGCAAGAGGATTCTTTACTACTGAGCCACCAGAGAAGCCCAAAGAAGATTGAAAACTTGTAAACATACACAAACTCAATATGGTGCATATAAATATATCAATTATTAACTGATTTGAAGAGAAAAATATATAGCAATACAATAATATTAGAGAACATCAATATCTCACTGCTGACCATTGCTAGATCATCCAGGCAGAAAATCAAAGAAAATAATAGATTTGAATTATATTTTATATCAAAAGAATAGACATACACAGAACATCCCATCCAATAACACCAGAATACACATTTTTCTCAAGCACACATGGAACATTCTGAACAGACAATATGTTAGATCACAAAACAAGTCCCAAGAAATTTAAGAAAATTAAAATATAAGAAGTATCTTTTATTACCACAATGGTATGAAACTAGAAGTCAAAAGCAGGACAAATGCTAGAAATTCACAAATATGTGACAATGAGGCAACACATCTCTGACCAACTACTGGATCAAAGAATTAATCAAAGTGTCAAAAATTATGTTGTGGGAAAAAAACAGTGAAAACACAACATACCAAAATTCACATGGTGGAGCAAAACCAGTTTTAAGATGGGTGATTATAGTGACATAGGGTTACATTTTTTGAAAATCTCAAATTATCTCATCCTGATCTTAAATCTCAAGGAAAATATAGTAAGAACACACTAAGTTCAACATTTACAGAAAGAAAAACTATGAAGACCAATGTCAAAATAACTGAAAAAGAGACTAGAAAGACAATGAAATACCAACAAAATGAAGTTTTTTCTAAGTTAATAAAATTGATAAGTATTTTTAGCAAGACTCACCAGGAAGAAAACAGAGGTGATGCCATTTTATGAATTTATAAATGAGTGAGGAAATCATTGTGATGCCACAGAAATACAAAGGATTGTAAGATACTACTATAACCAAGTATATACAAAGAAAATGTAAAACCTAAAAGAACGGCATTAATTCTTAGAAACAAACAACTTACCAAGACTGAATCATGAAACAGAAATTTGAAGAGATTGATAACTAGAAAGAAGATTTAACCAATAATCTATAAATCTTCCAGCAAGTAAAAGCCCAGGAGTAGATGGCTCCACAGGTGAATTCTACCAGACATTTAAAGAAGAATAAATACAAGTATTTCTCAAAGTCTAACAAAAAATTGAAGAGGAAAGAGCTCATTAATGAGATCAGCATTATCCTGACTAAAGACTGACAAGGGCTTTACAATCCTGACAAAGACTTACAGTCAAGGACACTGCAAGGAAAAGAAAATTGCAGGTCGATATGTCTGATAACATAGGTGCAGCCATTCTCAACAACTTGCCAGCAAGCTGAGTTCAAGAATACATTATAAAATGATCTACATTATGAGACTTAATTTTGCAATATACATATGATTCTGAATATGCAAATCACCAAAGATGATACACCACATTAACAGAATGAAGGAAAAAGATAATATGATTATTTCAATAGGTATCAAAAAATACTTGAAAAAATTCAGTATTCATTCATAATAAAAATTCTCAACAAACAAGTAATAGAAAGAAAGCTCCTTGGCATAGTAAAGACCACAGCTAATATCATGTTTAGTGGTTCAAAATTAAAAGATTTTCCTCTAAGATCAGAAACAAAAGAAAGATGGCCATTCTTACCATTTCTGTTCAACATAATACTGGAAATGCTAGCCACAGTAAGTTAACAAGAAATAGAAATAAAAAACTATCCATATGAGAAAGGAAGATGTAAAATTATCTATTTGCAGATGATACAATCTTATACATAGAAAACTTGACAATATTCACAAAACAAAACTGTTCAGTTCAGTTCAGTTACTCAGTTGTGTCCAACTTTTTGCGACACCATGAACTGCAGCATGCCAGGCCTCCCTGTTCATCACCAACTCCTGTAATTTACTCAAACTCATGTCCACTGAGTTAGTGATGCTATCCAGCTGTCTCATCCTCTGTCATCTGCTTCTCCTTCTGCCCTCAATCTTTCCCAGCATCAGGGTCTTTCCAATGAGTCAGCACTTCACATGAGGTAGCCAAAGTATTGGAGTTTCAGCTTCAGTAGAAGTCCTTCCAATGAACATCCAGGACTGATCTCCTTTAGGATGGACTGGTTGGATCTCCTTGCAGTCCAAGGGACTCTCAAGAGTCTTCTCCAACACCACAGTTCAACAACATCAATTCTTCTGTGCCCAGCTTTCTTTGTAGTCCAACTCTCACATCCATACATGACCACTGGAAAAACCATAGCCTTGACTAGATGGACCTTTGTTGACAAAGTAATGTCTCTGCTTTTTAATATGCTGTCTAGGTTGGTCATAACTTTCCTTCCAAGGAGTAAGCGTCTTTTCATTTCATGGCTGCAATCACCATCTGCAGTGATTTTGGAGCCCAAAAAAATGAAGTCTGACACTGTTTCCACTGTTTCCCCATCTATTTCCTATAAAGTGATGGAAGCAGATTCCATGATCTTAGTTTTCTGAATGTTAAGCTTTAAGCCAACTTTTTCACTCTCCTCTTTCACTTTCATCAGGAGTCCCTTTAGTTCTTCTTCACTTTCTGCCATAAGGGTGGTGTCATCTGCATATCTGAGGTTATTGATATTTCTCCCAGCAATCTTGATTCCAGCTTGTGCTTCATCCAACCCAGTGTTTCTCATGATGTACTCTGCATATAAATTAAATAAGCAGAGTGACAATATACAGCCTTGACATACTCCTTTTCCTATTTGGAGCCTGTCTGTTAGGACAAAATAATAAAACTGCAAGATATAAAATTAACTTCAAAAATCTTGCATTTTATACACTAATGAATTATGGAGAAATTAAGGAACAGTCCTATTCACAACAGTATTAAAAGCTGTAAAATACTTAGGAATAAATCTAACAAAGGAGGTGAAAGACCCGTACACTGAAAGCTAAATATATTGATGAAAGGAAGTTAAAAAGATACAAATAAACATCAAGCTATTCCATGTTCTTGGATTGAAATAATTGAATTAATTTGTGATAATGTCCAAAGTATTTGAAACTATCTAAAGATTCAATGTAATTTCTATCTAAGTTTAAGTGGCATTTTTCACAGAAGTAGAAAATAAAGCTATTCAAATATTTGTGCAGAAGCAAAAGGACTTTGAATAGCCAAAACAACTGTGAGGAAGAACAAATCAGGAGATGTTGTACTCTGATTCCAAATTATACCACAAAGGTATATTGTCATAACACTAAAGTATGGGCTAAAAACAGGCACACAGATTAATGAATCAGAGCTCAGATATAGGCCACCATATATGTGGTCAACTAGTATTTGACAAGAACATAAGAACATAATATGGAGAAATACAACCTCCTCAATAAATGATGCTGCTGGAAAAAAACTTGATTTCCACATACAAAAGAATGAAACTGGACCCCAGTCTTATGCCACTCATAAAATTAAGTCCAAATAGATCAAAGATTTCAATGTATTAATAATACCTGAAACTACAAAAATTCTAGAGGAAACCATTGGGAAAAAAGACCCTTGATATTGGTCTTGGCAGTGATTTCATGGACAAAACACTGAAAGCAAAAGCAACAAAAGTGAAAAAATGGGACTGCATAAAACTAAATATCCTTCTGTGTAGTAAAGGAAACAATCAGTAAATTGAAAAGTCAATCTACAGAATGAAGACAATGCCCTCATATCTGGTAAGGGATTAATATCCAAAGTATAAAAAGAGGGTGTACAACTCAAAAGCAAAAAAGAAAGAAAAAAAATGAAGTTTAAAAATATACAAAGAATCTGAGTAGGAATTTTTCCAAAGAATACATACAAATGGCCAATAGGTATATGAAAAGGGCTCAGTACCACTAATCATCAGGAAAATGCAAGTCAAAACCACAATGAGGTATCATGTCACACATTTTAGGACAGCTATTATCAAAAAGACAAGTGAAAAGCACTGGTAAGAATGTGGAGAAAAGGCAACAATTACACACTGTTGGTGGGAATGTAAAACAGCACAACCATTACAGAAAACAATATGGTCATTTCTCAAAAGTTAAACTACCTTATCATTCAAAAATTTCATGTCTGGCTATTTACCCAAAGGAATTAAAATCAGAATCTCAGGAAGATGCCTTCATACCATGTTCATTGCAGCAATGAAAAATAGCTAAGACATGGAAGTGAGCTAAACATCTTTTAAGGGATGATTGGATAAAGAAAAAGTCACATATAAATATAAGTATATATAATTGAATATTATTTATTCAGCCATAAAAAGTAAGGAAGTCTTGCCACTTGCCATAACAAAGCAACATGAATATGAATCTGTAGGTCATTAGGCTAAGTGAAATAACTCAGACATGGAAAGACAGATACTGTATGGAATAACTAATGTGTGAAATCTCTTTTTAAAAAGCAATTAAAATAAATAAATTTATATTTTAAAAAAGCTAATTATCAAACAAAAAGAGGTTAGAATGCTGATTGCCAAGGGGCTAGGGGAGCAGGAAATAGGGTAGTATAGGTCAAATAATGTAAATTTTCAGTTATAAAACAGAAAATTTTGAGGATCTAACACATAGCATAGCTACAATGATTAATAATACTCTACCATATACTTGAATGTTCCTGAGAGTAGATGTTAAGCATTCTCATCACACACACATTCACAGACACACACATACACAGAGATGATGGATGTTAATTATGTTAATCTGGTAATCATTCTACAATGTGTATGTACATTAGATCATCATGTTGTACACTTCAAATATATACAATTATAGTTGACAAATTTTCCCTCAATAAATTTCTAAAATTCATCAAACAAGCAGGAAATGTAAAAATAGGTACAGAATATTCACTACTTAGACTGCTTAGTTTAAGGAGATATAATTACATAAAATGGTTTTATGAAATGAGCAGGATTTTGACAAGACTGCAATCCAACTGCTAGAATTCAGATAAACTTTATATGAATTCATAAATTTGTGTTTGAATAAATGTTTATACTAATTTTAATTCACCTTTTTCCTATACTAATAACTAAACAGCTTTTAAGATTTTCATTGAAGCTATTATTTGAAAAGTTATTAGAAAACAACAAATGCTTATCATATCTCTGATATATTACCTCAAAATTAATTATGTGAATCTGTTTTAATATCAGAGAAAATTGTTCCTCTGTCTCACTCTATATCAGTTTTAACTAATTTTTTCCAGGAGACCTAATAATAGATTACAAAAACCTTAATGATCACTTATGTGCTCTTTATGTCTCTCATTTTATTTTTATCCTTTGTTTCCTAAGTCCTGAGTTTCCAACAGTGCTTAATTTTATACAAGACAACTTTTAAAAAATTGTAAAGTAAAGCTGTTTTCCCATCAATTTTCTTTACAAAAAAATTATAAAGAAAAGATGTTTTCCCATCCCTTCTGATTTGAATATTTTGAATACAAGTCTGCTTAATTTTTATTCAGTTGTTTTTGTTAAGGTAGTCATGAATTCATGACCTGGCACTTATCAGAACATTTAAAATCTGCATGGAACAGCCCATTATATCCCAAACTTCTCAGAAAAGCATTATATCATTCCCTCTGTCTCACCCAATGAAACTGAAAAACTACTAATTGACATAAATAAATTTAGTGTTCTAAATATAATCTACCATTTTATGGGCATAAATGATTGAGATATCTTAAAAAAAGAATCCCACAAGGTACCAATGTTCCATTTATCCTATCAGTCACCCAAAAGGTCTATTTATTTTTATACGTTTGAGAAATATTATTTGCAACTATAAAATGTACCTGTCTTCCTCTTAGGCATTAGAGATTTTTTACTTGAATTGTGCCAGAGTTAGAAATTCCCAGTCCAGTGAACTTTTCCTTGCAAAGTTTCCATCTTTCTATCTAATACCTTCTAAAAATCAAGGCCATCACTATATTTCTTTCATAATAATTCACAATATAATGTTTTAAAGTGTCTATGAAAGTTGTCCAGTTGTGTTCAACTCTTGAAATCCCATGGACTGAATTATCCAGGCCAGAATACTGGAGTGGGTAACCATCCCCTTCTCCACAGGATCTTCCCAATGCAGGGATTGCACCCAGGTCTCCCACACCGCAGGCAAATTCTTTACCAGCTGAGCCATGAGGGAAGCCCATGATATTCTAAAGCACACCTCTAATAGGAGAAAATCTAGTATTTTATTTGCCATTGCCACTCAAGTCTGAATATACTTACATGAAGGAAACAAACTTTTTGTTAATTCGCATCACATTTTTAGGGCAAATTATCTTAAGTTTCATGAAATACCAAGAAATATCTCATTGTATGGATAAAAAAAAAATCTGTAATCATATTTGTTATCAGACATAGAAATTTTTTTTCTATTATTTAATATGATTCACTAACACAGACTTTATATGATTTTCCAACATTTATTTCACATTGAACAAAATTATCAAACTGTTTTTGTTTTCTTTATAAATGTTTTCATTATATTAGAATGTTTACTAAAAACCTTTAATAATTTGTCTAAAACAAGGCTACTTAACTTTTGCTTTTTAGTGGCTTTTGAAGAATATTTTATAACATATACTTTATGGATAAGGTTTATATTTAGTTCATGAATCATACATTTATACATCATACATTTATAGTTAAAATATATGTCTAGAAATTATAAAAATTCATATAAACCTGGTATGTATAGATATAAAATATGTAAACACATATTTTACTGTTTACATGTAAACAGTCTGTAATATGCATGCTATCTATCTGCATACGTGTTTATCTATCATCAGTCTATTATGCTCAGACAAACCAACTTATGGAAAAGTAAAATCTCTCTGAAAGTGAGCTGGGGGGGGGACGTTAATGATGCTATGATTTGAAAGAAGCTTATGGCTCAGCTGGTAAAGAATCTGTGTGCAAAGCAGAAGACCTGGTTCAATTTCTGGGTTGGGAAGATCCCCTGGAGAAGGGAAAGGTTACCCACTCCATTATTCTGGTTTGGAGAATTCCATGAAAGGTACAGGCCATGGGGTCACAAAGAGTCGAACACAACCAAGTGACTTTCACTTTCCTGAAGCTGCAAGGACAAAAACAGAGGGGTAGAAATATCAGGTGACTGTGACTCACAAGCTCTAGCCCTTTCCTCCAATAAAGTGGGTAAAGTCTTCATGTAGAGAAGAGCCTTAGTTCAAGGACAGGAAAATCTGAGGGGGCTCATGTGTGATCTGTGGATTTCTGGGAAAAAGGAAAAAGGAAACAAGGCTATTGTAGTTTGAATAAACTGACTTGGGCCTAAATCTTAGAGGAGGAAAAAAAAATACAATAAGGCTGAATCTGAAAGTTTTCTTGCCTTCTCAAAGACTTGGGGTCTAGATCTGGGATATTAAAAGTAATAAACTCATCAGTGAAAAGATCATATACTTCTTATCACAAACCATCAATAAAAAGTAACAAACTCAAATTCTCATTGCAAGAGTCTTTGCTCCCCTTCCTTTGTCACTTCCTTAAAACTGGAGACAGTATATTGCAACATCCTTCACTTCTTAGCTTTAATTCTGGTAGTGAATTCACTTCATGACAAATAGATGGGAAAACAGTGACAGAATTTATTTTCTTGGGCTCCAAAATCACTGCAGATGGTGACTGCAGTCATGAAATTAAAAGACGCTTACTCCTTGGAAGGAAAGTTATGACCAACCTAGACAGCCTATTAAAAAGCAGAGACATTACTTGGCCGACAAAGTTCCATCTAGTGAAAGCTATGGTTTTTCCAATAGTCATGTATGGATATGAGCGTGTGTGTTAGTTGTTCAGTCGTGTCTGACTCTTTGCAAATCCATGGACTGTAGCCTGCCAGGCTTCTCTGTCCATGGAATTCTCCATTCAAGAATACGGGAGTGGATTGCCTTTTCCTTCTCCAGAGGAAATTCCCAACCCAGGGATTGAACCCTAGTCTCCTGCATCGGAGGCAGATTCTTTACCATTTGAGCTACAGGGAAGTGATGTGAGAGTTGGACTATAAAGAAAGCTGAGCACTGAAGAATTGGTGCTTTTGAATGGTGGTTTTGGAGAAGACTTTTGAGAGTCCCTTGGACTGCAAGGAGATCAACCCTGAACATTCACTGGAAGGACTGATACTGAAGCTGAAACTCTAATACTCTGGCCACCTGATGTGAAGAACTGACTCATTGGAAAAGACCCTGATACTGGGAAAGATTGAAGGCAGGAGGAGAAGGGGGTGACAGAGAACGAGATGATTGGATGGCATCATCGACCCAATGACTGTGAGTTTGAGCAGGCTCCGGGAGTTGATGATGGACAGAAAAGCCTGGTGTGCTGCAGTCTATGGGGTCACAGAGAGTCAGACATGAATGAGCGGCTGAACTGAACTGGTAGTGACAATTAGTGTCATGTTACTAGTTGTGCGTTGGGTACTGCTTCAGGGTAATCCTCAAACACAAGGCAAAAATCCTTTCAGGATCATTACCTATTTATTTTTATAATCCTAAACTGGCATGACCTTACCCTAGGGAATAATTTCAACTACCTGTGGAAAGAATACTTTCTTGTTGATGACACCTGCTATGCAGCCAACACAAAGTTCCTTTTGTAAAGGCACCATCATCTCTCATCAATTTTGGTGCATATATGTAAGATGAGTTACTCTCCATCCAAAAACACCCCTTGAAAAAATGGGCAACAGCCCTATTAAGGTTAGAAAATTTCCTTTAAAAAAAAAAAGAAAGAAAATTTCCTTTGCTAGTAGTTCATGGGTCTCATATAGTCATATTCTTTATGTTCCTATGACACCATAGCCAGCATTTTTGCAGCTAATGAAGAGCTTAGCATGGTCAGAGAATTCTAGGACAGTATCTCATCATCTGTTGGGGTTTCTGGATATTATAAAGCTTCCTGTTTCCTCACTGTTAAGAAGCCTGAACTTTCTTCTCCACTGTCCCCTGCATTGCTTGATACCCATGATGTTAATTTGGTGATGCAATTTGGGGGCACTGATCTCTTAAAAAATCATAAATAACCCTTAGCAAGGCTCTCACAGGAAGTACTCAGCTCCAACTCTCTTTTTATCTATAGTGGAGATGAAGAATCAGTTGGGGGATTTTAGACTTTCTCAATAAATGGTCATGCTTGGGGCTGGTGCACGGTGATGACCCAGGGAGATGTTATGGGGAGGGAGGTAGGAGGGGGGTTAAAGTTTGGGAACACATGTAAAAAAAAAAAAAAAAGAAATGAAAAAAAAAATAAAACAAATTAATTTTTAAAATAAAAATAAAAAATAAAAATTCTAGAGAAATACAATAAAAATAAATAAATAACTAAATGGTCAAACACCTCAAGGAGCAGTAATGGGGTTCTTTCAGAATCTACTTCCTCAAAAAGAGGGTGGGGGAGGAAAATTAAATCAATAAACATAATTAGGTAATTTAAAGGGGACTCCCCAGGTGACTCAGTGGTAAAGAATCTGCTTGCAATGCAAGAGACACAGGTTTGTTCCCTGGATCAGGAAGATCCCCTGGAGAAGGAAATAGCAACCCACTTCAATATTCTTGCCTGGGAAATCCCATGGACAGAGGAGCCTGCCAGGCTACAGTACATGGGGTCGCAGAGTTAGACACAACTAAGTGTCTACACTTAGTGTGGACAACACTTAGTGTGGCTCAAACAACAACAAGATAATTTATTAATATATTTTCAACTAACTTCATCAATAACTAATATTAGTGGGAAATATTGAAATACTTTAGGGCATTTTTTTTCACACTGAGATATAGTTTTCTCTATTTTGGTGTCAAATGCAATGATAAAATCCTGATGGAAACATTATGGAAACATTTCCTCAAGCAAAAGAAAGATTTTCATTAGACTGGACCCTGCTTTCTAGAGAAACTCTTTTATCCGCTGTTTGATCCATCTTATGGGGGCAGGGTTTCCTCCCTATCTGATAACCTCCTGGACCACAGTGGATGGGGACAGTGCTATAGAGGAGCATCATCTTGAGGGATTGAGAGTTTCACAAACTAAGTAATACAATAACTTTTGGCATCCAAGTGTTGGGGTTGCAAGGCTGTCTCCCCAAGAACTCTTGAGCGTTCTTGACATAGTTTCTGGAATAAAAAGGCAATCAATGTTTATTTCATTATCATCATTTTGAGAACTTTTATTCCTATGTGTTTGAAAGTCGAATGATGAACTCTTTTCAACCTCTTGTTATGTAGTATCTATCTACATTGTGCATAATCATACTGTTTGTTTCAAGCTAGTAAAATATCCAACTAAATATAGAAATATAATAGAGCAGTAATATGAACTGAAACATAAAACAGTGACTGTATGAAATGAGGTATGAAAAGAGGTCAAGCAGTGCCACTTTAAAACACTTTAATTTGAATTCTATAATTATAGGTGCCACAGAAATTTTGCCACCCTTTTTGCAACTTTTGTTAAGCAGAGAATATAAAGAGGTATGCACTTACAGCAAGAAGATATGAAGTTTCAAAGGGCAAAAACCTATGAAATTTGCTAGATATTACTGAGTAAAGAGAGAACATATTATTACAATGAAAAAATAAAACTAAGCTGCAAAGTGAGATGTACAATTTTCATTTTAAAAATATGGTATCCTGTTGTATTCTGGAAATAGAATGAATCCTGGAAAACACTTAGTGTGAATCCTGGAAAACACTTGTTTATAAAATTAGGTGTGTATAAAATACATTAGGATTCTAGTGTATCTCTTCTGTTTTTAATTGCTTGTGCATTCCTTTGTGGTTTCTCATTATAGCCCTACTGCTTTTCAAGCAGCTAATTAACCTCTATTATTAGGTGCTTTCTCCACAAAAATACTCTCTGCTTTATATTTAATTACCTTTTCCAAATACCAGAGCCAGGAGGCTTATAAGGTGATAAGGGCAAATGACTATCTGTGGAGTGGAAAGCATATATTTTAGGTGGAGCAAGTGTGAATTATCACTAAGGAATTATTTATTAAAAGTAAATAAAAATAAAACAGCTAAATTAAAAGACTGCATTTAGTATTAGGTATGTTATAAAAATAACTAGACAGACAATAGCTACTATGAATATACCTAAAAGTATTACTGTCCTGTCAATTTTTTGAGAATTCTAAGGGTCCTTTCAGTATAAAATATTTAATTTCAAGATAATTATTATTAATTTCATTTTTACCAAATGACTATTCATGATACTGTAAAAACTGTTAAAATTGTTTAAAAATCAAGTTACTTCAACTACATAGAAACCTAGTGTACATATGTGCTTGCACATTATTTCAATACCAATTCTGGTTCAATAGGGAATAATTTAATAGCCTCCCACATCTATTAAAAAGAACATTTTGCTATATAAAGCTGACCATGTCATTGTAAGACAAGCATCACTATTTTCCCTAGAAAATAATAGCTTCACAACATGAAAGTTATTATGATTTAATTTAATAAAATATCTCTGTATGATACATTTGAAATTTATGTTAATAGACATTGTATGGAAGAAAGTTACATAATAGATAATAGTTACATTAAAGTTAGGTATTCTATTTTTTTCTTAATAGAATTACCTTAACTACAGTGTGGAGAATTGTCTCAATGTATAACAGATGCAACGATGAGGGCAGGAAGAAATCAGCTGCTAGCTGTGAGGGTGGACTGGCATGTTAGAGATGTAAACATGACAAGTGCCAAATGTACAGACTATTTTAGGAGGTAAAGCTGATTCCATGAAGTATCTGATACCGGAGATGAAAGGTAAGTATGATGAAGACTTCTCGGGCTGGCTCATGCATGCAGATGGAAGGCAGTAGCATGTCTGTTGGAGGAGCTGCTGAATAAGATGAAGTTGTATTGGAAGGACATGAGTTCCCAGGTAGGATGAATCTGCAGACTTGCCACAGCTAAGTATCCTAGCTCTGGTGAACATGATCATCAGATGAGAAGCTTTTAAAGACATCTAAATATTCTGATCTAATTGTTCTGGAATAGATCCTATATGCCAGTTTTTAAAAGCCCCTAAGTGGTTTCATTGTTAGTCAGCTCTGAGAATCAGAGTTAGGGCAGTCATATTTCAGTAACTATTAATGGATGCCATATGAATGTTAATGTTCATAAATACAGTTTAAATATCAAAATCTGTGGAAAAAACATTTTAAAATTAAATATAGAAAAAAGATTATGAAAAGTTTTGGGTAATAAAGAATGATTTTTCTAATAAGGACTCATAATATTTACCTGAAATTTTTTAAGCAATGTATTCATTTTTCCTCTAATGGATTTCAGTATTAGTATTTAAAAATATCTTTTCTCCATTGGTAATGCTGAATATTGTGATTGATCTTACAAAAAGTCTTAATATAAAAATATTCTACTCTTTTGGCTTTAATGTTTTCTCTTTTAGTTTCTAAATTGTGTTTTCTTATATCTTTCTACTTTTCCATTTCTTTCTTCATTAATGCTTTAAATTATTTAAAGTATATCTTAGAGCCTTGGCAAAACTGTTAGCTTTTGCCTTGCTTCATTTTCTTGCCAAGAGAATGCAAACAAACTCTTCCAACAACACAAGAGAAGACTCTACACATGGGCATCGCCAGATGGTCAGTACCAAATTCAGATTGATTAAATTCTTTGCAGCCAAAGATGTACAAACTCTATACAGTCAGCAAAAAACAAGACTGGGAGCCAACTGTCAATCATATCATGTACTCCTTATTGTCAAATTCAGATTTACATTGAAGAAAGTAGGTAAAACCACTAGACCATTCAGGTATGACCTAAATCAAATCCCTTATGATTATACAGTGGATCAAGGGACTAGATCTGATAGTGTGTCTGAAGATCTATGGACCGAGGTTCTTAACACTATACGGGAGGCAGTGGCAAGAGCATCCCCAAGAAAAAGAAATGGAGAAAGGCTAAATGGTTGTCTGGGGAGGCCTTACAAATAGCTGAGGAAGAAAGAGAAGCTAAAGGCAAAGGAGAAAAAGAAGGATATACCTATTTGAATGCAGAGTTACAAAGAATAGAAGGAGAGATAAGAAAGCCTTCCTCAATGATCAATGCAAAGAAATAGAGGAAAACAATAGAGTGGGAAGGACTAGAGATTTCTTCAAGAAAATTAGAGATACCTAGGGAACAGTTTATGCAAAGATGGGCATAATAAAGGACAGAAATGGTATGGACCTAACAGAAGCAGAAGATACTAAGAAGAGGGGCAAGAATACACAGAAGAACTATACAAAAAAGTTCTTCAAGATCCAGATAACTATGATGGTGTGATCACTCACCTAGAGCAAGACATCCTGGAATGTGGTCAAGTGGGCCTTAGGAAAGATCACTATGAAAAAGCTAGTGGGGGTGATGGAATTCTAGTTGAGCTATTTCAAATCCTAAAAGATGATGCTGTGAAAGTATCCCACTGAATATGCCAGCAAATTTGGAAAACTCAGCAGTGGCCACAGGACTCAAAAAGGTGTCTTCATTCCAATCCAAAAGAAAGGCAATGCCAAAGAATGTTCAAACGACTGCACAATTGCACTCATCTCACACACTAGCAAAGTACAGTTTAAAATTGTCCAAGCCAGGCCTCAACAGTACGTGACTGTGAACTTCCAGATGTTCAATCTGAATTTAGAAAAGACATAGGAACCAGATCAAATTGTCAACCTCCGTTGGATCATCAAAAAAGCAAGAGAGTTTCGGAAAAACATCTACTTCTGCTTTGTTGAGATTGCCAAAGCTTTGACTGTGTGGATCACAACAAATTGTGGAAAATTCTTCAAGAGATAGGAATACCAGATCACCTAATCTGCCTCTTGAGAAATCTGTATGCAGTTTAAGAAGTAATGGTTAGAACTGTACATGGAATAACAGGCTAGTTCCAAATAGGAAAAGGAGAACATCAAGGCTGTATATTGTTACCCTGTTAATTTAACTTCTATGAAGTGAACATCATGTGAAATGCTGGGCTGAATGAAGCAAATGCTGGAATCAGGATTGCTGGGAGAAATATCAGTAACCTCAGATATGCAGGTGACACCACCCTTATGGCAGAAAGTGAAGAAGAACTAAAGAGCCTCTTGATGAAAGTGATAGAGAGTGAAAAAGCTGGCTTGAAACTCAACATTCAAAAAACTAAGATCATAGCAACCAGTCCCATCACTCCATGGCAAGTAGATAGGGAAACAATTGAAAAATTGAGAGGCTTTATTTTGGGGGCTCCAAAATCACTGCAGATGATTACCTCAGCCATGAAATTAAAAGACACTTGCTACCTGGAAGAAAATCTATGACCAGGAGGAGAACAAGATGGCCAAGGAACTAGGGGAGAAACAGGAGTGTTACTAGGACTGGACCTGCCCTCGGTGGGTGGGGGAACAGAAACAAGGGTCTGATTCCCACATCAAGGCCAACTGTCTAAATCAGAGGAGAAACATTTAAGACTGAGAGTGAAATAGTTGATTTCCGGCAACCTGAAAGGAATGAGAATCAGACAGTCCTTGCCGCAGCCATACATACATCAGACAGGGATGCTGGAACTTTAGAACGTGCAGTAGTTGGGAGCTGGAGTTTAGGGATTGTGGAGCAACCCCAGGGTGAGAGCTGCTGTTGACTGCTGAGAGATGGACCAACGGGATGTGAGGGAGGAGACTGTGGTGGGAAATGCCAGGCAGCCAAGGAAGCAAGGTGACACTGCTGAGTCATGCATAGCCCATGGAGCCATCACCATAGCCTCTCCCTCCCCTCAGGCCAGCATCAGCAGCTGAACAATAGAGAGGCTGGCCCATCAAGCACCTGATGAACTACAGAGTAGGACCACACCCAGGGTGCCCCTTTAAGGGCTTGATGCATCAGACCCCAGCTGAGGGTGAGGGTGGGGGCCCTCTATGTGCCTGATATGCTGAACAACAGAGAAGGACCCCAGGCAAGGGAGACCTCTAAGTGCCTGAATGGGTGGACTATGGAGAAAGACTAGTCAGAGACCTTCTGATCATCAGTTACCAGAGACTCAAAAAAGAGTCTGATAAGGCCATAACTCCTGTGGCTTAGGCAGTGCAGTCCCTGTGCACTTGGTGGCGCCAGGGCCTCCGCAACCCAAGCAGCTGTGCCACCTTCACACTCAATCCTCACTGGGGCAGAGCTGCCAGAGGCAAAAAAAAGAAAGTCTTGTGTCTATGCATGTGGGGTCACTGGGTCAGTTTTCAACTCACTGCGATGCTGTAGACTGTGGCCTGCCAGGCTTCTCTGTCGGGGGGTTCTCCAGATGAGAGTACTGGAGTGTATTGGCCAATACTCGTTGCCATATCCTTCTAGAGCACTATATCTCCTGCTGTCATAACCTACAACTCCCCTGAGTAACTGGTGCTGCCAGAACCCCTGTGACCCAAGCAGCTGCATCACATCTGCACTTGGCCCTCACTGGGGCAGACCCAAGTCCTCCAGGGCAGTTTCAGGAGTAAACCCCACTGGATGACCCACATGTAGAGGTGGAAAAAAGCTTCTGCACAACAAAGGAAACTATAAGCAAGGTGAAAAGACAGCCTTCTGAATGGGAGAAAATAATAGCAAATGAAGCAACTGACAAACAACTAATCTCAAAAATATATAAGCAACTTATGCAGCTCAGTTCAGTTCAGTTCAGTTGCTTAGTCGTGTCCAACTCTTTGCGACCCCATGAATTGCAGCACTCCAGGCCTCCCTGTCTATCACCATCTCCCAGAGTTCACTCAGACTCACGTCCATCGAGGCTGTGATGCCATCCAGCCATCTCATCCTCGGTCATCCCCTTCACCTCCTGCCCCCAATCCCTCCCAGCATCAGAGTCTTTTCCAATCAGTCAACTCTTCGCATGAGGTGGCCAAAGTACTGGAGCTTCAGCTTTAGCATCATTCCTTCCAAAGAAATCCCAGGGTTGATCTCCTTCAGAATGGACTGGTTGGATCTCCTTGCAGTCCAAGGGACTCTCAAGAGTCTTCTCCAACACCACAGTTCAAAAGCATCAATTCTTCAGCACTCAGCCTTCACAGTCCAACTCTCACATCCATACATGACCACAGGAAAAACCACAGCCTTGACTAGACAGACCTTAGTTGGCAAAGTAATGTCTCTACTTTTGAATATGCTGATATGCTGTCTAGGTTGGTCATAACTTTTCTTCCAAGGAGTAAGTGTCTTTTAATTTCATGGCTGCAGTCACCATCTGCAGTGATTTTGGAGTCCCCAAAAATAAAGTCTCACACTGTTTCTCCTGTTTCTCCATCTATTTCCCATGAAGTGATGGGACCAGATGCCATGATCTTTGTTTTCTGAATGTTGAGCTTTAAGCCAACATTTTCACTCCCTCTTTCACTTTCATCAAGAGGCTTTTTAGCTCCTCTTCACTTTCTGCCATAAGGGTGGTGTCATCTGCCTATCTGAGGTTATTGATATTTCTCCCGGCAATCTTGATTCCAGCTTGTATTTCTTCCAGTCCAGCATTTCTCATTATGTACTCTGCATAGAAGTTAAATAAGCAGGGTGACAATATACAGCCTTGACATACTCCTTTTCCTATTTGGAACCAGTCTGTTGTTCCACGTCCAATTCTAACTGTTGCTTCCTGGCCTGCATACAAATTTCTCAAGAGGCAGGTTACGTGGTCTGGTATTCCCATCTCTTTCAGAATTTCCCACAGTTTATTGTGATCCACACAGTCAAAGGCTTTGGCATAGTCAATAAAGGAGAAATAGATGTTTTTCTGGAACTCTCTTGCTTTTTCCATGATCCAGCGGATGTTGGCAATTTGATCTCTGGTTCCTCTGCCTTTTCTAAAACCAGCTTGAACATCAGTTCACGGTTCATGTATAGCCAGGACATGGAAGCAACCTAGATGTCCATCAGCAGACGAATGGATAAGAAAGCTGTGGTACATATACACAATGGAGTATTACTCAGCCATTAAAAAGAATGCATTTGATTCAGTTCTAATGAGGTGGATGAAACTGGAGCCGATTATAAACAGTGAAGTAAGCCAGAAAGAAAAACACCAATACCATATACTAACACATATATATGGAATTTAGAAAGATGGTAATGATAACCCTGTATGCGAGAAAGCAAAAGAGACACAGATGTAAAGAACAGACCTTTGGCCTCTGTGGGAGAGGGAGAGGGTGGGATGATTTGGGAGAATGGCATTGAAACATATATACTATCATGTAAGAAATGAATCGCTAGTCTATGTCCGATGCAGGATACAGGATGTTTGGGGCCGGTGCACTGGGATGACCCAGAGAGATGATACGGGGAGGGTGGTGGGAGGGGGGTTCAGGGTTGGGAACTCGTGTACACCTGTGGTGGATTCATGTCAATGTATGGAAAAACTAATACAGTATTGTTAAGTAAAAAAAAAATAATAATAATTAAAAAATAAAGAAGCATGGGGAAAAAAAAAACACACACACACACACAATTGAAACTGAGGGGCATTGTGGCTAAGAAAGAAGACCCAAAACCTTCCCACCAACTGTACAAGCTGCAGATTAAATCCACATGATCAACTAGGCAGAATCTGTGTCTACAGAATATGTAAAATGACACTGAGAGTGCCCCAAAATGAAAACATACTAGTTTTGATATCTGTGGACATTGGAGGTAAGAAAACACAGGAGTAGGACCAGATTAGAATTTGAGCTGCTCCCACAGCAGGTCCAGAGACCAGCACAGTGTGGAGGGCATACTAGGGAGATGAAGTGGACCGTGACTCCCAGTGAGGGAAAGGACCCTGACAGCAGTGACTTAAGAGAAACATTCATTATTTTTGAATTTTTTTTTTAATTACACTTTTGATTGTAGTAATAAACCTCTGCTTCTGTTTTGGGTTTTTGCAGTTCTGTGGAGTTTTTCCTTTTTTGTTTTCTTTCCTCTTCTTTTTTTTAATTTTAATTTTTTAAATCCATTAATATTTCTTCTCATTTATTCCTTTGTTTGCTTTTCTTACTATTTTTTTCCACTTGCAATTAGTCTTTAATGTATATAAATCTTCTTTATTAACTACTTAACCTTGAATATCTATTTTTTTCTCTTTTGTTTCTTTCTTTTCCTCTCAACATATTTGTTAGTTTTGTTTTTATTGCTTTAATGCCCACTTGGCACCTTGCTTTAGTTTTGTTTTCCCATTTGTGCTTTAGTTAGTTTTGTTCTTAACTGGTAGATATAATTTTTGGTTTCCTTTGTTCACCAGATCAATCTATTATACTTTATTTTTGTTGGACTGCTGCTTATGGGTGTATATGTATATGTGTATATTCCATTATTTTAATTATTATTTGCCTGACTTTGAAACTGTCAACTGTCCAGGGTTCATCTTTGGTTGCTCATTTTTCGGTATTTGTTTTAATCTTGTTTAATGCCATAACAAACTACTTGCGGAATCTTCGTTCCTGACAGAGATCCAGCCCTGAGCCTTTGGAGTGGGAGCACAGACTCCAAGACCCTAGACTACAAGAGAACTAACCCTAGGGAGTGTCAAACAGTGAGGACTATCATCAACGAAACCACTTGAATACAAGACTCAGCATCACTCAAACATCAGCAGCACCCTGTGCAGGACCCCCCATCCAAACAATAAACAAAGCAAAAATACAAACCCAATAATCAGCAGACAGGATTGCTACCTCACTCAGCCTAGCCCATCAGAGGAAAAACAAACAAACAACAACAACAGCAAAAACCTCAGCACAAATCTCACCCTATACGAAGCTTACACAAACCACTGCACCAACCTTAGGAGGGAAGAAACCAAAAGGAAGAAAGATTCAACCTTGAAGCCTGGGAAAAGGAGACCCCCAAACACAGTAAGCTTCTTACAAACATAATGAAAAGGCAGAGAAATATTGCACAAGTGAAGGAACAAACTAGAAACACAGAAGTCCAAATAAATGAAGAGGAAATCGCAAACTACCTGAAAAAGAATTAAGAATAATGATAGTAAGATGATCAATTAACAAAGACCTAGAAGAATTAAAGAATAAACACACAGAGACAACACAATTACTGAAATTGAAAATACTCTAGAAGGAATCAATAGGAGAATATCTGAAGCAGAAGAATGAATCAGTAAGCTGGAAGATAAAATGGTGTAAATAATCTTTGAAGAGCAGAATAAATGAAAAAGAATGAAAAGGAACTGAGAATAGTCTCAGTTCTGGGACAATATGAAACTCAGAGACCTCTGGGACAATATCAAACTCAACAACATTTGAATTATAGGGGTCCCAGAAAAATTGGAAAAGAAAGGGTATGAGAAAATTTATGAAGAGATTATAGTTTAAGATTTCCCCAACATGGAAAAGAAAACAGTCAATCAAGTCCAAGCAGTGCAAAGAGTCCCCTACAGGGTAACCCCAAGGAGAAATATGCCAAGAGACATACTAATGAAACTAACAAAGATTAAACACAAAGAAAGAATATTAAAAGCAGCAAGAGAAAAGCAACAAGTAACATACAAGGGAAATCCTATACATTTAACAGCTGATCTTTCAGCAGAAACTCTGCAGTCCAGAAGGGAATGGCAGGATATATTTAAAGTACTGAAAAGCAAAAATCTACAACCAAGAATCCTCTACCCAGCAAGGATCTCACTCAAAATTTATGGAGAAATCAAAAGATTTTCAGACAAGCAAAAGTTAAGAGAATTCAGTACCACCAAACCAGCTTTACAACAAATGTTACAGGGACTTATATAGTCAAGAAACACAAGGGAAGAGAAATATCTACAAAGTCAAACACCAATTAAGAAAATGGCAATAAAAACATATATATCAATAATTACTTTAAATATAAATGGATTAAATACTGCAACCAAAAGATACAGACTGGCTGAATGGATACAAAGACAAGACCTGTATATATGCTGTCTATAAGAAACCCACTTCAGACCTAAAGACCCATATAGAATGAAAGTGAGAGGATGGAAAAATACATTCCATGCAAACGGAAAGCAAAAGAAAGCTGGAGCAGCAATCCTCATATCAGACAAAATAGACTTTAAAATAAAGAAGATTATAAGAGATAAGGAAGGACATTACATAATGATCAAGGGATCAATCCCTGAGGAAGTCATACAATTGTAAATATCTATGCACCCAACATAGGAGCACTTCAATACATAAGACAAACATGAACAGACATAAAAGGAGAAATTGACATTGACACAATAATAATAGGAGTCCAATAATAAAGGAATCCAGATCAGAAAAGACATAAAGCTCTCACTGTTTGCAGATGACATGATACTATACATAGAAAACCCTAAAAATACAATCAGAAAATTACTAGAGGTAATCAGTGAATTTAGCAAAGTCACAGGATATAAAATCAATACTCAGAAGTCACTTGCAGTCATATATACTAACAATGAAAAATCAGAAACAGAAATTAAGGAATCAATCCCATTCACCTTTGCAACAAAAATAACAAAATATCTATGAATAAACATACCTAAGGAGACAAAAGAACTGTATACAGAAAATTACAAGACACTGATGAAAGAAATCCAAGATGACATAAAAAGATGGAGAGATATTCCATGTTCCTGGATAGGGAGAATCAATATTGTGAAAATGACTATATTACCAATGCAATCTACAGATTCAATGTGATCCTTATCAAATTACCAATGGCATTTTTCACAGAACTAGAATGAAAAATTTCAAAATTCATATGGAAACACAAATACCCCCAAATAGTCCTGTCTTAAGACAGAAGAATGGAGCTGGAGGAATCAACCTTCTTGACTTCAGATTATACTACAAAGCTATAGCCATCAAGAAGTATGATACTGGCACAAAAACAGACATATAGACCAATGGAACAAGATACAAAGCCCAGAAATAAACCCATATACATATTGGTAGCTTATTTTTGACAAAGGAGGCAAGAATATACAATGGGGCAAATACAGCCTCTCCAATAAGTGGTGCTGGGAAAGCTGGACAGCTACATGTAAAAGAATGAAATTAGAATACTTCCAAACACCATACATAATGATAAATTCAAAATGGATTAAAGACCTAAGTGTAAGACTAGAAACTATAAAACTCTTAGAGGAAAACATAGGCAGAACACTCAACTACATAAGTCAAAGCAAGATTCTCTATGACCCATCTCCTAGAGTAATGGAAATAAAAATAAAAGTAAACAAGTGGGACCCAATTAAACTTAAGTTTTTGTACAGCAAAGGAAACTATAAGCAAGGTGAAAAGCCAACCTTCAGAATGGGAGAAAATAACAGCAAATGAAAAAACTGACAAAGGATTAATTTCCAAAATATACAAGCAGCTCATAAAACTCAATACCAGAAAAACAAACAACCCAATCAAAAAATGGGAAAAACACCTAAACAGACGTTTTTCCAAAGAAGACATACAGATGGCTAACAAGCACGTGCAAAGATTCTCAACATCGCTCATTATTAGAGAATTGCAAATTAAAACTACAATGAGGTATCACTTCACACCTGTCAAAATGGCCATCATCAAAATGTCTACAAACAATAAGTGCTGGAGAGGGTGTGGAGAAAATGAACACTCTGGCATCGTTGGTGGGAATGTAAATTGATACAGCCACTATGGAAGAAATTATAGAGATTCCTTACAAACTAGGAATAAAACCACCATATGACCCAGCAATTCGACTCCTAGGCATATACCCTGAGGAAACCAAAATTGAAAAAGACATATGTATCCCATTGTTCATTGCAGCACTACTTACAATAGCTAGAACAAGGAAGCAACCTAGATGCCCATCGACAGATGAATGAATAAAGATGTTGTGGTACATATACACAATGGAATATTACTCAGCCATAAAAAGGAACACATTTGAGTCAGTTCTGATGAGGTGGATGAAATTAGAGACTTATACAGAGTGAAGTAAGTCAGAAAGAGAAACATAAATATCATATACTAATGCATACATACAGGATCTAGAAAAATGGTACTGAAAAATTTATTTGCAGGGCAGCACTGGAGAAACAGACATAGAGAAAAGACTTACAGACATGGGAAGTAGAGAAGAGAGGGTGAGATGTATTGAGAGAGTAACATGGAAGCTTACATTACCATATGTAAAATAGATAGTGGGGATTTGCTGTATGGCTCAGGAAACTCAAAAAAGGGCTCTGTATCAACCTAGAGGGATAGGATTGGGAGGGAGATAAGAGGGAGGTTTCAAAAGGGAGGGGATGTATGTATACCTATGGCTGATTCATGTTGAAGTTTGAGAGAAAACAACAGAATTCTGTAAAGCAATTATCCTTCAATTAAAAAATAAATAAATTGAAGAAAAGAAAAGCTATAACCAATCTAGGCAGCATATTAAAAAGCAGAGACATTTCTTTGCCAACAAAGGTCTGTCTAGTCAAAACTATGTTTTTTTCAGTAGCCGTGTATGGATGTGAGGGTTGGAATATAAAGAAAGCTGAGTGCTGAAGAATTGATGTTTATGAACTGTGATGCTGGAGAAGACTCTTGAGAGTCCCTTGGACTGCAAGGAGATCCAATCAGTCCATCCTAAAGGAGACCAGTCCTTAATATTCATTGGAAGGCCTGATGCGAAGCTGAAACTGCAGTACTTTGGCCAGCTGGTGTGAATAACTGACTCATTAGAATAGATGCTGATGCTCAGAAAGGCTGAAGTCAGGAGGAGAAAGGGATGATAGAGGATGAGATTGTGGATGGCAACACCAACTCAATGGACATAAATCTGAGCAAGCTCCAGGAGTTGGTGATGGACAGGGAAGCCTGGCGTGCTGCAGTCCATGGTGCTGCAGAGTAGGACAAGACTGATCAACTGAACTCAACTTAGAGTTTATCCTATTCTATAAGGCTATTAGAAAATGCATAAGTAAGGTATTGTTTCAAAACTGAATTTTACATCATATATTGCTTTTGGAAATGTTTAATTTTTCTCAGATTGACTTTGTTCAGATAATCTATATTCAAAGAATGCCATAGCGTTTGCTATCCAAAGTAGTTGATACAATGATGGATACTTATAATGTATTTATATTTATTGTATATAAACAATGAGAGGAACCAGAGGTAAAATTGCCAACATCCATTGGATCATTGAAAAAGCAAGGGAATTCTAGATAAATATCTACTTCAGCTTCAGTGACTAGGCTCAATACTTTGACTGTGTGGATCACAAAAAAAATGCGAGAAATTCTTCAGTTCAGTCTCTCAGTCGTGTCTGACTCTTTGTGACCCCATGAATCGCAGCATGCCAGGCCTCCCTGTCCATCACCATCTCCTGGAGTTCACTCAGACTCACGTCCATCGAGTCCATGATGCCATCCAGCCATCTCATCCTCGGTCATCCCCTTCTCCTCCTGCCCCCAATCCCTCCCAGCATCAGAGTCTTTTCCAATCAGTCAACTCTTCACATGAGGTGGCCAAAGTACTGGAGCTTCAGCTTTAGCATCATTCCTTCCAAAGAAATCCCAGGGCTGATCTCCTTCAGAATGGACTGGTTGGATCTCCTTGCAGTCCAAGGGACCCTCAAGAGTCTTCTCCAACACCACAGTTCAAACACATCAATTCTTCAGCACTCAGCCTTCTTCACAGTCCAACTCTCACATCCATACATGACCACTGGAAAAACCATAGCCTTGACTAGACGGACCTTAGTCCGCAAAGTAATGTCTCTGCTTTTGAATATATTATCTAGGTTGGTCATAACTTTTCTTCCAAGGAGTAAGCATCTTTTAATTTCATGGCTGCAGTCACCATCTGCAGTGATTTTGGAGCCCAAAAAAATAAAGTCTGTCACTGTTTCTCCATCTATTTCCCATGAAGTGTTGGGACTGGATGCCATGATCTACGTTTTCTGAATGTTGAGCTTTAAGCCAACTTTTTCGCTCTCCTCTTTCACTTTCATCAAGAGGCTTTTTAGCTCCTCCTTCACTTTCTGCCATAAGGGTGGTCTCATCTGCATATCTGAGGCTATTGATATTTCTCCCAGCAATCTTGATTCCAGCTTGTGTTTCTTCCAGTCCAGCGTTTCTCATGATGTTCTCTGCATGAAGTTAAGCAGGGTGACAATATACAGCCTTGACGTACTCCTTTTCCTATTTGGAAACAGTCTGTTGTTCCATGTCCAGTTCTAACTGTTGCTTCCTGGCCTGCATACAGATTTCTCAAGAGGCAGGTCAGGTGGTCTGGAATTCCCATCTCTTTCAGAATTTTCCACAATTTATTGTGATCCACACAGTCAAAGGCTTTGTCATAGTCAATAAAGGAGAAATAGATGTTTTTCTGGAACTCTCTTGCTTTTTCCATGATCCAGCAGATGTTGGCAATTTGATCTCTGGTTCCTCTGACTTTTCTAAAACCAGCTTGAACATCAGGGAGTTCACAGTTCACGTATTGCAGAAGTCTGGCTTGGAGAATTTTGAGCATTACTTTACTCGCATGTGACAGAGATGCAAATATCAGACTACCTTACCTGCCTCTTGAAAAACCTGTATGCAGGTCAAAAAGCAAAATTTAGAACTGGACATGGAACAACCGACTGGTTCAAAATTGGGAAAGGAGTACATGAAGGCTGTATATTCTCACCTTTCTTATTTAACTTCTATGCAGAGTACATCATGCAAAATGTTGTGCTGAATGAGTTACAAGCTGGAATCAAGATTGCCAGGGTAATATCAATAACCTCAGATATGCACATGACACCATCCTAATGGCAGAAAGTGAAGAGGAACTAAAGAGCCTCTTGAAGAAGGTGAAACAGGAAAGGGAAAAGGCTGGCTTAAAACTCAACATTCAAAAAACCAAAAATCATGGTATTCAGTGCCATCACTTCATGGCAAATAGATGGGGAAAAAATGGAATTAGTAACAGACTTTATTTTCTTGAGTTCCAAAATCACTGTGAACAGTAACTGTAGTCATGAAATTAAAAGACATTTGCTCCTTGGAAGAAAAGCTATGACATCCTAGACAGTGTATTAAAAAGCAGAGACAGCATTTTGCCAAAGTCCGTATAGTCCAAGCTATGGTTTTTCCAGTAGTCGTGTATGGATGTGAGAGTTGGACCATAAAGAAAGCTGACCACCAAAGAATTGATGCTTTTGAATGGTAGTGTTGGTGAAAACTCTTGAGAGTTCCTTGGACTGCAAGGAGATCACACCAGTCAATTTTAGAGGAAATCAACCCTGAATATTCAGAAAGACTGATGCCAAATCCGAAGCTCCAATACTTTGTTCACCTAATGCAAAGAGCTGGCTCATTGGATAATACCCTGATGCTGTGAAAGAGAGAAGGGGATGACAGAGGATGAATTGGCTGAATGGCATCATTGATTCAATGGGCATGAATTTGAGCAGACTCTGGGAGATAGTGAAGGGAAGGAAAATCTGGCATGCTGCAGTCCATGGGGTCATAATGAGTTAGACATGACTATGTGACTGAACAACAACAACAGACAATATCATCAAACTAGTTGATACTAATTTCTATATTAAATAAAATAAATCTAATAGTTGTCATGCTTAGGATATAATAATGTGTTGAGCCAGCGTGTTGTTACATGTCCAATTCTAAATTTTTCCTCTTGAATCATATATAGGTTTCTTAGAAGATGGATAAGATTTTCTTGTATCCCAATGTTGCAGTGTTAGATGGAGAAACCTGCAACCAGTATGATTTTTCTATCTATAATTTGATTTGTTTTCTTTGTTGGATGTTCAAGAACTTTATATTTGAAGAATAATACCTAGGGTATCCTTGTGTTAATTGTTATACCTCAGTATTCCACACTATATAGTATGCTCTTTAAGTATGTAGAACTGAATTATCTTTTATTTTAGGTAAATGTTTTCAATTCTAGCTTACTTTTTTTCCACTGGAGACTCTAATCTATCATATATTGGTGTTCCTTACTGTATTTATTATGTCTGTTTTGCCTCTAACACTTCTAGCTCCTTTTAAACATTTTCTTTTTCTTTTCTATCATCGTTCTCCTTTCCCTTCCCTCCCCTTTCCTCCTTTGTCTGTGTTTCTCTTTCTTTGTCTCTCTTCCTCTCTCCTTCTCACCCTCCATCCATTCTGTAATGACTTTCTATCTGTTCATTTATCTATCCATCCATCAGTTGTCTATTATCTATTTATCTACCTAATCTAAACTAAGAAAGCTGAGCACTGAATTGATGCTTTTGAACTATGGTGTTGGAGAAGACTCTTGAGAGTCCCTTGGACTGCAAGGAGATCCAACCAGTCCATCCTAAAGGAGATTAGTCCTGGGTGTTCATTGGAAGGACTGATATTGAAGCTGAAACTCCAATACTTTGGCCACCTGATGCAAAGAGCTGACTCATTTGAAAAGACCCTGATGCTGGGAAGGATTGAGGGCAGGAGGAGAAGGGGATGAAAGAGGATGAGATGGCTGGCATCATCGACTCAATGGACATGAGTCCTGGTGGACTCCAGGGGTCAATGATGGACAGGGAGGCCTGGCATGCTGTGGTTCATGGGATCAAAAAGAGTTGGACATGACTCAGCTACTGAACTGAACTGTACTGATGTGACTGAACAACGATGACAGACAACAATATCAAACTAGTTGATACTAATTTCTATATTGAATAGAATAAACCTAATAGCTGCCATGCTTGGGATATAAAAATGTGTTGTGCCAATGAAGTTAGCTTCATGTAATTTTATCCGTAAGTTCACCAATTATTAATTAAATGATTAAAAAAGTTAAGATCTCATTTGCAAACCATAACAAGCTCATTAAATAATATTCTGAAATTTCTGAATGTCAGAGAATTAATCTCTATGATATTATAGCTTTTGATCATACATAATATATATTATACACATAATTCTTTATACATTTTACATTATAAAATATTGCACACATTGTGATTCTTTATATATTTGTATATGTATACACATATTTAACAGTAAGTAGAAAACTCAGATTGCATACAATGCTATTTATTGGATATAATATGTGTGTATATATGTATATGTATATGTATATATATATCTGTTTTACAAACTAATGTAAATGACAGTGAAGGTGAAAATTACAGGCTTAGTCATTGTCATTTGTGCATCCCCAAATCCACTGCACAAAGTGTGTGCAGAGTATTTTGTGACAGCAGATCCCATCCTTTTTGGCACCAGAACTGGTTTTGTGGAAGATAACTTTTCCATGAATGGTTGGGTGGTGTGGTTTTAGGATGATTCAATAACATTACATTTATTGTGCACTTTATCCCTATTATTGCATCAGTTCCACTTCAGATCATCAAGCATTATATCCTAGAAGCTGGATATCCAGACCCCTGCTCTATTACACTAGGGTTAAGGACTAACTTACAGGCAGAATTTTATACTACTATTATCCCACCAACAGGAATCTCAAATTTTGGGATAAAAGAAAGTATCTAATAAAAAATGAATTTCTTTTCTACAGTGCACCATACAATAATTTACCTGCTTTTATGGATCACAAAATAGAATACCTATCTTAGAAATACTTTAAATGCCAATACTTTGTGGATCAAAATACAATTCTGCTGACAATTTCTGAAAGGTCTATATAATTTTTTTCATACTTCTCATTAATACACCATGATGCCAAGTTATTGGCAATGCAAATTATTCATCATAAAATGAAAGATTAAATTGGATAAAAATGCAGTGTTAACTTTTAAAACCCATGTTTTAAAAATAAACATTTCACTGCCATTTATGAGGCATCAGATAAAGTGGTCTCAGGAGCATCATCATAAATGCAACTTCAAAGCAGTTAGAGTCATAAATTCCTTCCCAAACATTTATGAGATTGAATAAATAGAAGGTAGCATTTGGGAGGGATGGAAATTGTGTGCCAAGAATTTCTGATTGTTCTTTTTTCGATATACTCCATGATAGACTAAAGAAATAACACATCTATGGTTCAATTTTCATCTCGAACAAAAACAAAATTCCTATCAATACGAAAACCTGTTTATCATGCTGCATTAATATAATTTAATCAAACATATTAATAGTTCCACAGTAGAAAGAGTGAGTGATCACACCATCGTGATTATCTGGGTCTTGAAGATCTTTTTTGTATAGTTCTTTTGTGTATTCTTGCCACCTCTTCTTAACATCTTCTGCTTCTGTTAGGTCCTTACCATGCCTCTCCTTTATTGTGCCCATCTTTGCATGAAATGTTCCCTTGGTATCTCTACTTTTCTTGAAGATATCTCTAGTCTGTCTCATTCTATTGTTTTCCTCTCTTTATTTGCATTGATCACTGAGGAAGGCTTTGTAACGTCTCCTACTATTCTTTGGAACTCTGCATTCAAGTGGTATAATTTTCCTTTTCTCCTTTTCCTTTTGTTTCTCTTCTTTTCTCAGCTATTTGTAAGGCCTCCTCAGACAACCATTTTGCCTTTTTGAATTTCTCTTTCTTGGGGGTGATCTTGATCATGGCCTCCTGTTCAGTTCAGTTCATTCACTCAGTCATGTCCGACTCTTTGCGACCCCATGGACTGCAGCACACCAGGCCTCCCTGTCCATCACCAACTCCTGGAGTTACTCAAACTCATGTCCATTGAGTCGATGATGCCATCCAACAACCTCATCCTCTATTGTCCCCTTCTCATCCTGCCTTTAATCTTTCCCAGGATCACAGTTTTTTCTAGTGAACCAGTTCTTTGATTCAGGTGGCCAAAGCATTGGAGTTTCAGCTTCAGCATCAGTCCTTTCAGTGAATATTCAGGACTGATTTCCTTTAGGATGGACTGATTGGATCTCCTTCCAGTCCAAGGGACTCTCAAGGGTCTTCTCCAACACCATGGTTCAAAAGCATCAATTCATTGGCACTCAGATTTCTTTATAGTCCAACTCTCACATCCATATATGACTACTGAAAAAACCATAACTCAGACAAGATAGACCTTGTGGAAAGTTATGTCTCTGCTTTTTAATAGCATGTGTAGGGTCTGCTGTGTAGGTTGATCATAGCTTTTCTTCCAAGTAACAAACATCTTTTAATTTCATTGCTGCAATCTCCATCTGCAGTGATTTTGAAGCCCAATAAAATAAAGTCTGTCACTGTTTCCATTGTTTCCCCATCTACTAGCCATGGAGTGGTGGGACCATATGCCATGAACTTAGTCTTCTGAATATTGAATTTTAAGCCAGCTTTTTCACTCTCCTCTTTCACTTTCATCAAGAGGCTCTTTAATTCCTCTTGCTTTATGCCAATAAGGGTGGTGTCGTGTGCATATCTGAGGTTATTGATACTTCTCCTGGTAAACTTGATTTCTGCTTTTGCTTCATCCAGTCTGGCATTTCACATGATATACTCTGCATATAATTTAAAAAAGCAGTGTGACAATATCCAGACTCCACATACTCCATTCCCAATTTTTAACCAAGCTGTTGTTCCATGACTGGTCCTAACTGCTGCTTCTTGACCTGCACACAGATTTCTCAGGAGGCAGGTAATGTGGTCTGGTATTTCCATCTCCTGAAGAATTTTCCACAGTGTGTTGTGATCCACATGGTCAAAAGCTTTAATGTAGTCAATGAAGCAGAAGTAGATGTTTTCCTGGAATTCTCCTGCTTTGTCAATGATCCAGTGGATGCTGCCAATTTGATCTCTGGTTCCTCTGCCTTTTCTAAATCCAGCTTGAGCATCTGGAAGTTCTCAGTTGACATACTATTGAAGCCTAGCTTGGAGAATTTTGAGCATTTCTTTGCTAGCATGTGAGATGAGTGCAATTGTGTGGTAATTTGAACATTCTTTAGCATTGCCTTTCTTTGGGATTGGAATGAAAACTGACCTTTTCCAGTTCTGTGGACACTGCTGAGTTTTCCAAATTTGCTGGCATATTGAGTGCAGCACTTTCACAGTGTCATCTTTTAGGATTTGAAATAGCTCAACTGGAATTCCATCACTTTCACTAGCTTTCTTCATAGTGATGCCTCCTAATGCCCACTTGACTTCACACTCCAGGATATCTTACTCTAGGTTAGTGATCATACCATTGTGACTCTATCAGTCATTAAGATCTCTTTTGTATTGCTCTGTGTATTCTTGTCACGTCTTCTTTACATCCTGTGCTTCTTTTAGATCCATACCATTTCTGTCCTTTATTGTGCCCATATTTCATGAAATGTTCCCTTGGTAGCTCTAATTTTCTTGAAGAGATCTCTAGTCTTTCCCACTCTGTTGCTTTTCTTTATTTCTTTACATTGATCACTTAGGAAGGTTTTCTCATGTCTCTCTGCTATTTTTGAGAATTCTGCATTCAGATAGATATATCTTTCCTTTTCCTCTTTGTCTCTCACTTCTTTTCCCAGCTGTTTGTAAGGCTCACTCTGACAAGCATTTTATCTTTTCACATTTCTTTTTCTTGGGGCTGGTTTTGATCACTGCCTCCTTGTACAGTGTTATGAACCTCCGTCCATAGTTCTTCAGGCACTCTATCAGATCTAATCCCTTGAATCTATTTGTCACTTCCACTGTATAATAGCAGGGGATTTTATTTAGGTTATACCTGAATGGTCTAGTGGTTTTCCCTACTTTCTTCAATTTCATTCTGAATTTTGCAATAAGGGGCTCATGATCTGAGCCACAGTCAGTTCCTGGTCTTGTTTTTGCTAACTGTATAGTTTCTCTCTCTGGCTGCAAAGAATATAGTCAATCTGATTTCAGTATTGACCACCTGGTGAAGTTCATGTGTGGAGTTGTCTCATGTTGTTGGAAGAGGGTGTTCGCTATAACCAGTGCAATCTCTTGGCAAAACTTTGTTAGACTTTGCCCTGCTTCATTTTGTACTCCAAGGCCAAACTTGCCTGTTACTCCGGGTATCTCTTGATTTTCTTATTTTGCATTCCAGTCCCCTATGATGAAAAGAACATCTTTTTTTGTTTTTTGTTTTTTTTTTTTTTTTTTTAATGTTAGCTCTAAAAGGTCTTGTAGGTCTTCATAGAACCATTCAACTTCATCTTCTTCTGCATTAGTGGTTGGGGCATAGACCTGGATTACTGTGATTGAATGGTTTGCCTTGGAAACCACAAAGATCATTCTGTCAATTTTGAGATTGTACCCAAATACTGCATTTCAGACTCTTTTCTTGACTATAAGACCTACTCCATTTCTTTTTAAGGATTCTTACCCACAGTAGTAGATATAATGGTCATCTGAATTAAATTTGCCCATTCTGATAATACAGAGAAATTTTGTATTTTGCTGTTTATTTACCCAAATGAAATTTATCATCACTTTACTGGTTTACATTGAAAAATTACCTTAACTTTGACATATTAGTTTGTTAAGAATGAAATATTCAGAATTTCAGAGCTTCAAGTTTAGAAAAAACATATAATTTCTCCATTGAGTCAGGTCTTATTTTATGTCTCATTTATACATTAACATTTCTTCAATACACCTCCTAGGTACTTGTTAATTTATTTCTAAATACTGTTAATTGTATTATTTTAAAAAGTATTTTCTTGTTGTATTTAGTCATGGGATTTTCAAGTCATGAAAAATAAAACTGATTTATATGCATTTACCTAGTCTTTTATCAGGTCACAGTACTTGTTTATTGATATTTTTATTTTTTTAACTTCTGGGTCATAATGTGACAAATTTTGAAAGCAGTAAGTTTAAGTTCATATCTTCCCTCTCTCTAAAAACACACCCCCCCACACACATTTTTTCTGATTTTTAAATGAAAGAACAGTATCCACAAAGTTTTAAGAGATTATCATTTGTAGCAACATGGGTGGACCTGGAGATGCAAGTCAGACAGAAAGACAAATGATATTTGATATGACTTGTATCTAAAAAAATTATATAAATTAACTAATTTACAAAACACAACCACTCACAGACTTAGAGAATGAATTTATGGTTACCAGGTGGAAAGGGTAGGGAGGAAGGGTAGATTGGGAGTTTCAGGTTAACAATTATGTACTCTCATATTTAAAATAGAAAACCAACAGTGAGTTGCTGGATAGCACAGGCAACTCTGCCAACATTCTGTAGTAACCTAAATGGGAGCATAATTCCAAAAATAATAGATACTTGTAAATGTCTAACTGAATCAATTTGCTGTATACCTCAAACCAAATATTGTTAATCAACTCTACTCCATAATAAAATACAAACTGAAAACACTTGAGATGTATTAGAAAATAAGAAATAAAATACTTTCATTTCTGACTACATTATTTTGTTCAGTTTGTTTATTTCTCTGTAACAAATCACCCCCCAAATCAGTGGTTTAAACCTTAAAAAATCATTTACTTTTCATAATTTCTCTTGGGTGGGAATTCAGAAAGTCTTTGGCTAGGTGTTTCTTGCTTGGGGTCTCCAATATGGCTGTAGTCAGATATTGGCCGGCAGAAGCTAGAGTAGTGGTGGGTGAAGGGGGGAGCACTTGGAAGGTGGCTGACCAGGTATAGCTTTCTTTTCCTATGGCCTCTCCTTGTCGTCTCTGTAAAGGCCAGTTTGGGCTTCCTCTAAGGCATCGTATGCACAGAGTATTTAGTTTGCTTACTTGACACCTGAAGGCTTCAAGAGCAAATATTCCAGAGAGCAAGGCAGAAACTTTATTATCTTTTATGACCTAACCATGAAAGTTAGAATGCATCATTTCCAAAATATTCTATTTGCTGACCACTCAAAAGCTCATTCATACTGAAGAGAAAAAGAGACTTCACCTCTTGATGGGGTGGTTTTCCTGAAAGTCACACTTTCAGGTTTGATGCAGGATACTGGATGCTTGGGGCTGGTGCACTGGGATGACCCAGAGGGATGGTACGGAGAGGGAGGAGGGAGACGGGTTCAGGATGGGGAACACGTGTATACCTGTGGCAGATTCATGTCGATGTATGACAAAACCAATACAATATTGTAAAGTAAAAATAAATAAACAAAAAATATATAACTTCTAAAATTTTAGAAGATTGTTTGCTCTTTTCTTTGAATAAATATTCCTTATAATATTGAGGGGATTTTATTCTATCTTTAGTTTGCTTGAATATTCCATCTCTTTTAATTAGAATGTATATTTTATTAGCATTTCTCAAAATGATATGTACTGTGCTGTGTTTAGTCACTCACTCATGTCCAACTCTTTGCGACCCCATGGACTGTAGCCTGCCAGACTCCTCTGTTCATGGGCATTCTCCAGGCAAGAATACTGGAATGGGTTGACATGTCCTCCTCCAGAGGATCTTCCCAAACCAGGGATTGAACCCAGGTCTCCTGCATTGCAGGTGGATTCTTTACTGTCTGAGCCACCAGGGAAGCCCTATCAATATGATAAATATACTTAATTCATTCCAAGAAAATGTTTGCTGTATGCCTGGTTCTATGATGGATCCTGAATATACAGAGATGAGTTAGGCAAGGTCACTGTCCTTCAGCAACTGAGACATGCCAACCATGCTGACTCATCTCCATTGTTCTCAATACACAAACCTACTGTTGGCCAGAGTCCTACCTGACTATCCTACACTTTTGCTGAGTATTTTTCTCTTATGCTTAGTTTAGTCAAACCTTCTCTTAAAACCTCAAGATTCCCAGTCATAATCCTCAGTCAAAAATCTTAGTTCACCTACATGGTTTCATTTATCAGTAATTGTTTTCTTTTTGTTGCTGAGTAGTATTCCATTGCTTCACAGTTTATTTCCCTAGTTTTCTGGACTATGTCCAGTTTTTCTTTTTTTGCTTTTATGAATAAAACTACAATGAGCAACAAAAAATTGGTTTCTATTTCACTGGAAAACAAAACACAAGCTTTTCATTGTTTGTCAGTAGGCATTCTCCTTGTCATTTTATCATAAAATATTTCCATAAAAGTCCTACACCCATATTCTGTCTTCCTTCCAATAACAATGGATGGATTCTTTCTGCTGCTCACGTTTCTTCTTTCCTCTACTGGATTCTATTCCTTGATCTACACAAAGATTATGATCCTCCAATTTATCCTACTCTTTCCTACATTATGAAATTCTTTTCAACTGGAACCTTCCTATCAGAATAGAAATACAGTACACCGTCTCCCATTTTAAATAAAATTCTATAAATCCATGTGATTTTCCATTTACTAATCTGATTGTCTTTATAGCAAAACACTGACAGCCTTTATTAAAGGTTTTGCCTTTCTTTGATCTACTCACCCCCAGATACACAGAAATCTGTGCTTTTTCTCCCATGGATGGCTAATGCTGTTTTGTCTAGGTCAGCAATACATTGCTGAGTTCCATGGTCATTCTTAGTCCTCATCCTAACTCCACTGCAGCATTTGATACAGGGATCAGATTCTTGAAAGAATTTTTGACTCAGAGAAGTGGATTTATTTCTTATGAATTTATTTTTCTTATGGTCTACTTAAAAATGTAGGAGTTTCATTTTTTTTGGTAGAAGTGCCTAAACTTATTTTAATAAACTATTCAAAATTATCAGGGACAATATAATCCTTATGAATAGAAACATTTAAAGCAAAATTGTGTTTATACTTAAACATAAAATGTAGATAAAATCATTAAGAATTGCCTTTTTTTTTTTTTTTTTAAGAAGCAAGATGTATCAATACTCTGTAGGAAAACTCTGTATACAGGCTGATAATTTCCTTTATATTTCGCCAAAGAAAAATAAAAGTAATCAATACTTAACATAAGTCAAAATGCTGAATAAACACACATATTCACTTAAACATATGCATTTATTTACACATATATTTAGCCTTTGTGTGTATGTGAAGCTTGTTAAATTCTGGTTTCATGTAAAGTACCACGTCATAAAATCAATTAAGAAATTTCCCATGAGTATCTCTAATTTTCTAGTTTCATTAATATAGAATTACTTATTGTTAAAAGTAAGTTAGCACTCCCCTATTTGCCTTCCCACTCTAGTCTTCTTGCCTGGGAAACCCCATGAACAGAGGAGCCTGGTGGGCTACAGTCCATAAGGTTGCAAAGATTTGGAGAGACTGAGCCCACATACACATATTTGCCTTCCAGTTGGGAATAGAATGACTATTAGGAGTTGTCCTGTAGTCCATTCTCACCCTTTATCAGGAACAGCCAGACAAAGTAACAAAGATGATCTAGTCAGATCCCCTTATAAGTGCTTATGATACCTCTCCTGGAAAATATATAAAGTTATTTACTAATGGCTAGTCGTTATCTTTGGAGGAGGCTCTGGCGACCCACTCCAGTACTCTTGCCTGGAAAATCCCTTGGACAGAGGAGCCTGGTGGGCTATAGTCCACGGGGTCGCTAAGAGTCGGGCACGACTAAGCGACTTCACTTTTACTTTTCACTTTCATGCATTGGAGAAGGAAATGGCAACCCACTCCAGTATTCTTGCCTGGAGAATCCCAGGGAAGGGGGAGCCTGATGGGCTGCCGTCTATGGGGTCACACAGAGTCGGACATGACTGAAGCAACTTAGCAGCAGCAGCAGTCCTTATCTGGTCTAAGTTAGATTATGTTAAACTAACCCAGTGTCTATGGAATTGTGGACCATGGCTCCTTAAAATTTTCATGCAAGTGATGTAATTATTGAAGTAAAAATTGGAGGGTTCTTATGACTGAGATGTAGAGAAAGTGAAAGTGTTAGTTGCTCAGTTCGTGTCCAACTCTTTGCAACCCCATTGACTGTAGCCCACTGGACTCCTCTGTCCATGGAATTCTCCAGGCAAGAATACCGGCTTGAGGTGATATTCCCTTCTCCAGGGGATCTTCCCAACCAAAGTATCAAGCTCAGGTCCCCTGCACTGCAGGTGCATTCTTAACCATCTGAACTACCAGGGAAGTGTTATGACTGAGACAGATTCCTTTTATGTAAACAGGGACCACTTGTCTCACCTGGCGATTTAAGATGTTGAATCTGGGTCAGAAGCCATTTACACAAGGCAAGAAAGGACCTGGGAGGTAGCATTGAAATCATGGACTGCTTTGTGTTTTCCCTCTGCTGCAGAATTACTTATATACATAGTATTATTAAAATGCTTGTAATTGGTTTCTTTTCTCATTCTGGTGTGTCTGATATGACAATCTGGCACTTTGCTACAGCACCACCCCTGATGTCCATTTTTAATTGTGATATAATCTCAAGTCTTAAACATAAGAATAGTACAAGAAACTCCTATATACCCTTTAACCAGACTTATATTTTGCCCAGTTCTTTCACTGTAGAAATATGAAATATGTCTATAAATGCACATACACCTTACATATTATACACATACACATATATAGTTCATTTATGTTACATGTTATAATTAAATACAAAGTGAAGACCAGACATGAAAATTCCCTGAGCGGGCAAAACCAGTTATACTACAAAAGCAAAAGTTAATTACCTTATTCTGGAAAATAAGTCAAACTAGGGTTGCTTCTTATAAATGTGTCTAAAAATCATAAATAAAACTTAAGCTCTTCCCTACATTGGCATTGGGTAACATTTTTAATCGATTCCCTATCATTATGAAAATTCTATTTTATAACCTATCATTATAAGAATAAACAGCCGCGGGTTTTCACTGTATAAGTTGTTCTATAATAATCTACCTCTGAGTTGCATTTCACTGTTGGTTTAGAGCTGCCAGATAGCAAACTGTTTTTATGTACACACACATAAAAAATAAACCCTGAGTAATTGTTTTATTAATCTAGTGGTCTACATTTTTTTCTGGATTTTTGACACACATACATATATATTTTATATGTTTTTATGTACATATTTACACATGTATGCAAATATTATGAAATTGCATAGACTGTGGTGGAGATAGTATAACCTAAGTAATTTATTGTGTACTCTCTACATTCAAGGATAATGCATAACTACACCATAATTATGAAGATTGGACATTTTATGTTAAGTACAATACTGTTATTTAATCCAGTAAATCTCAAAATACAGTCAAGACACAGGATACCTTTAAGACTCAGTTGGTGAAGTCAAAATCACGCTATTAACAATATTATTAACAACAAGACAAAGTGATCTTGTTCACCATGGTGATATTTCCACTAGTGATTCAAAAGCTATGGTAGTAAAACTGTTGGCACATCGTAAGTCAAGAAAGTAGCACTAAACTCTGGAAGTAATTACTGCGTTTTCCACTCTCACAAATGTGCAGAAGAAAAAGCCAAATATACTCAAATCCATCTTTGATTAAGCAATAAATTGGTAGACTTACTGAATCTCAACCTCTGAATATGCCTCTTCTTAATAAAATATCTGATAAAGTGTGAATAGGTATAAAGCTCTTCTGGTGCACATAGAAGATAATTGTCCTAAGAAGACTCATTTGTACATTTCACTGAAGCATAAAGACCATCCGCTTCATTATGGAATACCAGTTTTGCATGGAAGAATACATGATGGCCAAACAAACTATGGTGTTTCTGGCTTGGGAATTTGGTATATATTTTCTTTAAAAATGAATGAATTGAACTTGTCACTTTAAGGGACTTGGCTACACATGTAGCCAATGATACAATTCAAGCTTTTAAAGAAAAAGTTAAAATTGTTGGCAACTTCTAGCCACTACTCGATTTTGACAGATCACCAAAAATTAAAGCTTTTGAGAAGTGGTCAGTGTGATATTATATTGTATAATAAAATTGTCTATATTTGGAATATCTAAAAGCTTCACTTACCCATTCATATTACTGGAATAACTATGGATAGGTTTGGAGTTCAGTTAAACATCATTTTACTATTTTCTTTATACTTGCCTCACTACTTTTTTTTTTTTTCTTTCTGTGTAACTCCTCTCCTGCCTTCACTGTTTTAAAGAAATATTCTTTATTACTCTATTCCTTCTGTAGGAAATTTAGCTACCCCTTTTGCATCATTTTTCCCTACGAGGTGTTAGGATTTTCATTCCTAATTTAGTCTACTTTAGAGTTAATTTTTACCCACGAATTTGAAATATAAGTATCTTACAAAATGCTATTTCCATTTACTCTCTGACACTTTGTGCTACATTTTGTCATATACACATGCTTGTGTGCTAAGTCACTTCAGTTGTGTCCTACTCTCTGTGACCCTATGGACTGTAGCCTACCAGGCTCCTCTGTCCATGAGATTCTCAAGGCAAGAATACTGGAGTGGATTGCCATGCCCTCCTCCAGGGGATCTTTTTCATCCAGGGATGGAATGTTTATGTCTTACATCTCCTGCATTGGCAGGCTGGTTCTTTACCACTAGCACCTGGGAAGTGCTATTCACAGTAGCACTTCCTGGGAAGCCCATTCACACACAAAGAATGAATTTTTGTTTCTCAGAAGAGATAATGGGAGCTGGAGGCAAGTGTGTATCTTTTAATCCTTACCATTTTTAGCCAGAGGTTGATATTGCCTCATTTAAGAAAATCAGAATATAGAAGCATAATATTTACAACTTTGAAAAGGACACCAGTGATACTAAAGAGAAAACTGATAAAAAACGAGGCACTCTAATAGCAGAGCTGGAAAAGTAAAGTATTGGAAAGGAGACCTGATTTTCATGGCTACTTAGTGATTTTTCAAAAAGTTTTGCCAGATACTTGCATTAGTTTTCTGTCACTATGTGCCCTTAGTCATTAAGTCATGTCCGATTCCTGTGATCCCTATGGACTGTAGCCTGCCAGGCTCCTCTGTCCATGGCATTTTCCAGGCAAGAATACTGGAGTGGGCTGCCATTTCCTCCTCCAAGGGATCTTCCCGACCCAGGGATCGAACTCACAGCTCTTGCTGGGTCTCCGGCACTGGCATGCAGATTCATTACCCTTAAGCCACCAGAGAAGCCCTTTCTATCACCACTGGGACACATTACCACAAATTTAGGGATCTAAAATAACACAAACTTCTTACCTTCTACATCTGTAGAAGTCCGACATATGTCTCATGGGACCAAAATCAAGACACTGACAGAGCTGTGTATCTGCCAGAGGTTCTAAGGGAGGATTCTTTCCTTGCCTTTTCCAGTTTCCAAAGGCCACCCACCTTCTTTGACTCAGGCTCCCTTCTTCCATCTTCAAGCCTACCATGTCGTGCCCCTCCGACTACCCTTCTACTGTTGTGATTCCTTCTGCCACTTCTATCCCTTCTCCTTCTGCTACTTTTAAGGGCCTTCCTGGTACATTGGATCCACCTGGGTAATCTGGGCTAATCCATTTATTTTAAGGCCAGGTGGTTAGTAGCCTTAATGCACCCTTTGTATGTTAACTAACTAGTCACAAAGGAATCAAATGTGGGCATCTGTGAGAAAGCTGCTATTTTGTCTACTAGTTTTAGTACTTAATGTGAATTTTAAAATAATGATATTTAAATTGCTAGCTTAATAATAAATCCAATACACATAACTATTCTTAGCTTTTTACAGTTTTCTTAAAGTATGGTCTGTATCATGCAAATCACCTGCATCAAAAGTCAGCAGTAGTGTGTCCTGTTCTTAGGTTCACACCCAGCTTTAAGGAAAAAGAACTTGGAAGACAGGTTTCAGTATTCTGGATTGTAACAAGAATCCTACAGAATTTTAACACACAGCAAACCAAAGGTTGAAGTCTACTGATTCAGCCCACTGAAAAAGTTAAGGAAATGGGATAAGCTGAGAGACTTAAGAGGTAATGGGGCACAAACTAACTTGAACTATTTGTTCTTAGGTAGGCAACTTAGAGGAATGTAACATTTAACCAGTATTAAGATCATATTTCCTGGAATATAAATAGTGAATAATAAAGAGATTCAAAGAGAAAGGATACACAGTGTCCTACAATTCACTCTGAAAGTTCATTGGAAGGACTGATGCTGAAGCTGAAGCTCCAATATTTTGGCCACTTGATGCAAATAGCAGACTCACTGAAAAAGACCCTGATGCTGGGAAAGAGAGAAGACAGGAGAAGGGGACAACAGAGGATGAGATGATTGGATGGCATCACTGACTCAATGGACATGAGCTTGAGAAAGTTCCAGGAGATGGTGAAGGACAGGGAAGTCTGGTGTGCTGCAGTCCATGGGGTCACAAAGAGTCAGACACAACTGAGCGAGTGAATGACAACAACAGGGACGTGCATGTGTACTCAGTTGCTTTGGCTTTGGTTGTGTCCAATTCTTTGCAACCCCATGGACTGTAGCCCGTTAAGCTCCTCTGTCCATGGAATTCTCCAGGCCAGAATACTGGAGTGGATTGTCATTCCCCACTAGGGGATCTTCCTGACCCAGGGATTGAAACTTCATCTCTTGAGTCTCCTGCATTGCAAGAAGATTTTTTACAGCTGAGCCACAGGGGAAGCCTCACAATTAGTACATTACTTCTAAAATGTTTTAAAAAATGAAACTTGAATGATTAACTATTTAAAAAGCACAAAAATAAAGTGTATTCTTGGGAAGCCTAAAGATTCAACAGACAAGCATCAGAATACTTCTAGAAACAATGGATGTCAGTATAAATTAGTAACAAGATATATGATTTGTTCTAAGAATTATTTGCTACTTTTTTAAACATTTATAGTACACCTTTTACATATTATATGTAGAAACTTAACACTAAATAAGTTGTGTCACATATAAAATATATGTTTTAATTTATAAAAAGGAACCAGTGAGCATTTTAAATAGTAATATTCCTATTTCCTCCTTTCTTATTTATGCAGGAAAAGTCTGGCCAGAGTAACTATACTTAATGAACAATCATTAATCACCTACTGACAGACACTAGCAATAAAAGCAGAGTGCATGGGAGGAATTTCAAAGTGTTTCTGGAATTGCCCCGAAATTTCAAGTTCTTTGAAGTGATGGAAAAGTTCATAAAGACATTGAATGCAGAAAAGTGAAAATGCAACTTTAAATTGCAACCAAGTCATAAAGGAAATGCGCTTCATCATTTATCATTTTGGGTCTCTTAAGCACTAACTCTAATGGGCTCTCTGTATCTCTGGTGCAGAATTTGTAATGGCTTTAAATTAGTATCTCTGTGACCAAGTCTAAATTGTCCTCTTAGACTGTTACATGATTAGGGGCAGAGACTATATCATGTATGTATGTGTGTGTTTGTGTGTATGTGTGTGTGTGTGACTCTAAAGCCCAACAGAGAACCCAACATTTAATAGATGTTGAAGAAACGTTTGTAGCATGTATGAGAGACAAAAAGAAAGGGCAGAAAGGCTAACTTTTAAGAGCTCTTTCTAAAATGCCCTTTTTTTTCAAGAATAGATTTCATTTATTTAAACAAGTAAGTTGTACATTCTCATTTGTTGATTTGTTTAGTCATTAGTATTTCCCACCACAAATATTACAAATTAATTGAAAGCATACATTATTAATTGTATAAATGCAAGAGGAATATTTTTCTTATATGTTTTTCTCATACAGCTTACAAAAGCACTGAAAATTTTACTTCAACAAGCTTATTAAAGTTAATAGAATATTTTAATGGTATATATTCATATTAAAAAAGCAAATGTATTACTAAGTAGGATTTACCAGAAGAAGCCTAATCCTGTAAATACAATTCCAGGGAGGCAAAAAATCATAATGTTTAGAATTTTAAAAAGAGATTATCAGGCATTCATGGTCCTAATAATCTGTTAATACTGTTTTTCTTGAAATCTATGTATTGCAATATGTAGATTAAAAATATTTTCTTATGTTTAAGTCTACACAATACTTTTAAAAATAGAAGAGCTCTCTGTTGCATTTTTCATATAGCCAAGAAGACCTGTATTAAACTATATAGTAGTTTAATATATTATGTAGGGGATACATGTTAAATATGGAATTTAAACTCAAGACTCATTCAGTATTTTTGTCACTAATAAGTATTGAAAATCATTGTAACAATGTTAAGAAAACATGCAACCACTTAAAATATGCCTAAGTATGTTGGAAAGCCAATCATTCCAGAAGTTCAACAATTTAAATGTGAATTCCATAATGCTAATGAAACTTGTTAAAAGTATTAACCAGAATTTGGGGGTGAATATAAAAGTAGGAAGACAAGTTGAGGCAATAACAATGCTCACTAAGTATCTGGTGATGCTTTATACAGCCAACACTTTATTGCAGGTGGGTTGAGCATCATTCACTGGTTCTGGCCAGTGAACTATTTTTTCTGGGATATGTCACTTTGGGTTTCAGGTAGTTAAGGGCCGTGTGCCTCCTCGGTCTCTCTCTTTCCTGCCACACTGGCACTAAAAGCAATGTGTTCACATGATGATATAATCTTGGGAAGGAGCCAGAATTTTCAAGTGACCAAGGATATGATGGCCTCACCAACCCCTGCCAGGCTTCCGGGGTAGCTCAGTGGCAAAGAGTCCACCTGCCAGTGCAGGAGGCACAGGAGATGTGGGTTTCATCCTGGGGTTGGGAAGATCCCCTGAAGGAGGAAGTGGCAACCCACTGAAGTATTCTTGCCTGGGAAATCCCATAGACAAAGGAGCCTGGCAGGCCACAGTCTGTGATGTGCCATGCTAAGTAACTTCAGTTGTGTCTGACTCATTGCAACCCTATGGACTGTAACCCGTCAGCTCCTGTGTCCATGGAATTTTCCAGGCAAGAATACTGGAACCATTTCCTTGGTTGCCGTTTCCTCCTCCAAGGGATCTTTCCAACCCAGGGATCAAACTTGTGTCTCTCGTGTCTCCTGCATTGGCAGGTGGATTCTTTACCACCAGGCCACATTGGATTAAACCAAGGACTTCTATATTTTATCCTTAGCCCAGACCCCTCCTTACTAAACCCTACATACTCCTTATAACTACCCTTTGAATGTACAAAGTTAGGTCTGTTTCAGCCAGCTCCAAATTTTCCTATGATTTTTCCTCCCACCAAGCCTGTCTTTCTTCCAATATTCAATATATCTGGAAGTAACGCAGTCACTCCGCAACTCCGCTGGCCATCAAACGACTGGTTTTTTACCTCAGGCTCCACATCAATGTGTCCCTGAACCCATCCATTGTACTTTCAAAATAATCTCTCAGACTGACAGTCTCTATTTCCATGACCATCATGATCCTAATTCAATTTTTAAATAACTATGACCTGAACTACTCTATTTCCTCCTATCCTGGTCTTTCTTGCTCCACATTTGATCCCTACTAATCCATTTTCTAGATCACATGCAGAATAATTTCATCAAAACACTAGTCTAATCTATACTGATTCTGCTAGATCCCTTCACCTAAGGTAAAGCAATTGTTTCTTTTTCTATGTAGTCACATGTTTAAAATAACTCAATTATACAATAGATATGCATATAGACTATTGGCTTTTATTTTATATTTACATAATATTCTGTGTTGAGCATTTTGAGGATATTACAATTTTTACAAAAGGCTAATAGTGATGGCAATGTTAATCATAATAATTGCTAACTTTTATTGAATGGCTTACTGGCTTACATGCACTAATGCAATGATTCCTCCCAACACACCCAATTATTATTATTATGATCTTCCCATATAGATAAGAAAATCAAGAAAATCCAGTCAGTGCTTCCCTAGGATTAATGGAAAAGCCAAGATGTAAACCCAGTCTAGAGGCTGAGCTATAATAATTGTTCAGTTTATATGTGTGTGTGCCTAGTCGATCAGTTATGTCAAACTCTGTGTAATCCCCTTCGACTGTAGCCCACCAGGCTCCTCTGTCCCTGGGATTCTCCAGGTAAGAATACTGGAGTGGGGAGCCATGCCCTTCTCTAGGGCATCTTCCCAACCCAAAGATCAAACGTGGATCTCCCGCATTGCAGGTGGATTCATTACCATCTGAGCTACCAGGGAAGTTCTCATATGTGTGTAATAATAAATAAATACTTCTTGGGAGGAAAGAGAAAACTTATCATGTGAAATTATTTTGTGAATACATTTATTAGTCAATTTTAAAATTCATATTATTATTATTATTTATTATAAATGCCTCTGAAACACAGTGACCCATTGCACGCCCTTCCCTAAACTGAAACTCTTATTCATAAATGCTTATTTTCAAGCTATTAAAGTCAACTTTTAAAAATTCCGTTAACCTGTGTTGGAAGTAGAATAACACACATAGGTCTAACATTTCAGGGCAGGCTGTGGTTACAACCACATTAATCTCTCTGCACCAAAGTACATCCAACTCTTGGTCTGATAAATCCTATTCCAGAGACACTTGCCACCTGTGAAGAAGGTTAACATCCTCCCTACACCTTGTGCCGTTGTCACAGTGATCAGACAAGGGGTCCAATGGCATTATAAGGCACTGCTGAGCTGGCATTTGTTTGTTGTAGAGGCCACTGTTGGTTGTATTCTGTAACGGTGACATCTGAGACATAGTTATGTATCAGTAAAGCACCCAAAATTTAACTTGTGTTTTTTAGTGTTGCTATTATCATATGTTCTCTGACTTCAGGTTTATCACAAATATAGAAGACGACTTGTCTCACAATTACCATCTTCCTTTTCTTTTATGCTTTGTTGCACGCCTAGCAGACTTGATGACATCCTGCTCCAGAATAATGTGTTTTCTTTCTGAATATCCTTCATGCCATTGTTTTCAAATTATTTAAACTGAAAGTTGATGAGGGAAGAGGTTCCATGATGAAGGAAATTCTGCTTAGACCAGGAATACACCATGAAGGTGATACAATCTTGAGTTTTAGGGACAGTGTTCCTAATTTTGCTGATGTATGATACAATTCATCTCTGCATTTGCGTACGCTTTATCACCTTTTCTGTTTCCTGGGAGCTAAACCCACAACTGCAGGGACTTTGAAATTCCTGCTAGAGATTCACTGCTCCTATCTTAGGTGGATCATTTGAGCTGTTCATGACCTCTTCCCTTCTTGCAGGGTCTGAGTATCAAGTGGAAAATTTAACCTGCTTCTTAGGCTCAAGCAAATTGTGTCCTTAAGAGTTGTCAACCTCTTCGTTTCTATGCAAGCTGTTTTCCAAAAGGGAAGTGCATGGGCCAATTCCTGAGATAAACATTCTGTTGCCAGTATGATACTTCTGGTTGTCTGGATCCCCACTGACTCCATAAATTTACTTTATTGATTTCAGAGGGAGAGGCTGAAAATTGATGAACCCAACATGTAAAAAATATATTTTTAAAAGTTATCAGCATCATACCTTTTTGCCCCTTTCTTTCAAAAATCATTATCTTTAGTTTTTATTTAAGAAACAAAACTCTTTCTTTTGTAAAGAAAAAGACACATGTATTTCCCCTCATTTGATTTTGATGTAAAATTAAAGGAAGGACAAAACTTGTTAAATCTATGGTTTAACTTGGCAAAATAAATATGACTTGTCTGGGATCTATAATACCATGGGCTGAAACAGAGCCACTCCAATTTTAAATTTAAGCTCAGGGAGTGAAATTTGGGAGTTTGGATTCTTTGATCTTAGTTCTTGAAGACTTCACAAAAGGCAATTTTTCTATATTTGCCAAAAAGACCCATCACTTAATGTAAGGCAACCTTTCAATGGCAACAGCATGAACATTATTTAAGTCAGAATATTAGTTACAATAATGCACTGTACAAGCTAGAAAATGACAGAAATTATAAACAGACTAAACTTGCTCTGATTCATGACTGACAGGAAGATTCAAATGCCCCCATAATGAGACTTTTCAATCTGAGGATTACAGCTCCTCAGACAGGAGAGTGGCCTACCAAATGAAAATTTGTAATGCTAAGAAGAAAAAAGAGGGGGATTGAAAGTCATTCGTCATTGTAACACTTCCCTGGAGACTGAGCAGAGATAAAATATTCTGTTCACATAAGAAATTATGGCTTTTGAAAAACTGTTTCTCTTCTACAACATTACATTGGAACTCATGAAGTGTTTCTAAATAAAAACTGATAAAGTCTAGGAATTTATGAAAAATAGTTTCTGTGATGACCCACAATTGAACTCTGCATTCTAAAAATGAATGATATGAGGGAATAGTTCCTTAAAATGTCAAAAAATATTTATCTCACAAGTGACCCCTCTGACCACAGCAAAATGAGCCAAGATATGGAATCATATTAGCCCAGGTTAGCAAATGTATGAAGTACACACCATTTATGTAGTAAACTGTGGGTTGGCCTTTGTTGTTCCATAAATATATTTTATTGTTTTATACTTTTAAGTAGTGTTTCTGTTTCCTACTGAACAGGCTTCTCTGTTTTAGTTTAGGTTCAGAAGTCAAGAGGTCAAATTTTGAGAATTCTTTCTGTTCAATATATGTTTACCTTAGACAACTGTATTAACATCTGAGGTTCATGCTTTGGCATAAGCAGTATATGATGGATGAACTTTTAATTTTTGAGCAACCCATCTGTGCAAATAAATTGTGCAGTTCATAAATATCCTAGAATCTATTGAAATCCAGTGCAATTTAAAATTCTGCAGAAGTGATTAGATAGATCTTCAATTCACACACACATAGACACACACATACATATGCATGTCAAAACTCAACTATTTCACAATAAGAAAGACTGATTAGTTGGATGTTGATTTCTTTTTATCTTAAAGTACATAGCCAACGCTGAAAGTGAGAGTGTTAGACTCTCAGTCGTGTCTGATTCTTTGCAACCCCATTAACTGTAGCCTACCAGGCTCTTTTGTACATTGGCAAGAATACTGGAGTGGGTCGCCATTTACTTCTCTAGGGGATCTTCCTGACTCAGGAATCAAACCCACATCTCCTGCATTGGCAGGCAGATTCTTTACCATCTAAGTCACTAGGGGAGCCCATGCTGCTTAAGTATAAAATTTAAGTTGGTCTTGCTGGCAAAACGAATATATATATATATATGTTATATACTAGAGTGTTGCCCTTAAAATCAATATGGTTGGTTGACAGATTGAGATCTCAGACTGAAGGTCTTAGTTTTGATTTTCAGTTGCATCTCAGAAAAGATAAGAGATAAGTGTTAGAAAGGATGTAAAGAAAAGAGATGTTCTGTATGCTGTTGGTGGGAATGTAAATTGGTTGAGTGACTATGTAAATCCATACGGAGATTACTCAAAAAATTACAAATAGAACTACCATATGATCCAGTAATCCTTCTGGGTATATCCATACAACATGAAATTGGTACTTTGAAGAGATATCTATGTTCCTATGTTCATTACAACATTACAATACCTAAGGAATGGACAAAAAGTAAATGTCTGTCAATGGATGAATGGATAAAGAAAATATTTTATATATAGGAACAGCAGAAAATATAATGTTACATTAAATTAAACATATATCTATATAATGTTATTTAATCTTAAAAAAGAAGGTGATCATGCCACTTGCAACAATATAAACAGACCTGGAGGAAACTATGCAAAGTAAAATAAACCAGATACAGAAAGAAAATGACAACCCATTCCGGTATTCTTGCCCGGGAAATTCCATGGATAGAGGAGCCTGGTGGGCTACATACAATCCATGTGGTTGCAAAGAGTTAAACGTGACCTAGAGATGAAACTACCACAACAGAAAGGAAAAAAAAAAAAAAAAAACCCTACATGATCTCACTTATATGTGAAATTAAAAAAGGTAAATACATAATCAGAAAGTGGACTTGTGGTTACTCAGAGCAGGATATTGGGGAAATGATCAAAGGGTACAAATGCAGTTATTTAGGATAAATAAGTCTAGAGATCTACTTACTGTACAGTATGGTGACTTCTGTTACTAATACTGTACTGAATATTGAACATTTGCTAAGAGAGTAGATTTCGGGTATTCTGATCACACAGAAGCACACACAAAAATGGTAACTGTGGTGAGGGGATGCTATATTCATTAGCTTGACAGTAGTAATTATTACTCTGAATATTGGGAGACATAAGAGATATGAGGTCAATCCTTGGTCGGGAAGATACTCTGGAGGAGGAAACGGCAATCCATTCCAGTTCTTACCTGGGAAATCCCATGGACAGAATAGTCTAGTGGGCTACAGCCTGTGGGGTCACAAAGAGTCAGATACAACTGAGTGACTGCACACCATATGTATATAAAATTATCATGTCTTACACCTGAAATATACACAATTTTCACTGAAAAATAAAATTTAAAAATTTAGCAAGCCCCAACCCCCTCCAACCGTTCAAAAGCATATCTATGCTTTTTCTGGCATGACTTTTTTATCCAAGAGTGAACCACATTCCTAAATTACTTCCTTCCTGCTTTCTTCTTCAACCTTAGATAGCTGACCACTCTATTCTTAACTCACCTGGTTTAAGTTAGACATTTTAGTGATTTGTTTCTTTAATTCAAAATAGTTCTCAGTGTTTATAGACTCCATTTTGGGAACTGCTAGGACATATTAAGAGAGCATTTAAAACACACATCTGCTTTAAAAAATACAAGGAGTTTCACTTTATTTTATACAAGATTTTTATCATAACCCTACAAGACAAAAGACAGTCAAACTGATACTTAGACAAGTGGAAGGAGCACAAAATTTTTTTTCAGTGCCCCAATTTACTAGCCACCATTTAAATGATAAACTACAATCTTTGGCAGACAAAAAAGTTTTAAGATAGTTAATATGCAATGAAATAGTTATATTCAGTATTCAGATTTTTAAGTGTTCAAATATGCTTGATACTGAGTACTTAGTCTTTAGACTCTTAATTGATGGAACTGATATTTATTCAGTGTTTGTCACAGAAGAGACAGTGCCCAGGGTTAGAGACGAAACAATGAGCAAGATGTTGAAAGTTTCTGGCCTCAGTAAGCTTGTACACCAGCAAAGAAAATGAACAAATAACCAGGTAATTCACACAAGGCAGAGACAGAGATGTGACAAAAGTGGTAGAGAGCATTCTAGAAGTGCTCGGGCAGAGGTAGGGGGTGAGGAGAAAACCCTGATTCAGGGAGTCAAAAATGTCTCTGATTGGAAATGTTCTTAAAATAGAGGCTGTAGAGAGAAACAAGACTAGTCAAATAGTCTTCTACTGTAAAGAAGGTAAGAAGGCCTGCAAGAGAAAAGATAAACACTTCTTTAAGGAAGCAAAATTATTTAGGGCTACACATTAAAGTTCATGTGAAGGAATCAAGTTTTGTGATTTTTATCTTTTGTATGACCTGGCTGGTAACTTTATCAGCTGTGTGATGCTGAGCCAGAGTTTTTGTCTTGATTTCTTTACCTTTAAATAAATTAATGCATAAATAAATAAACAATGGCAAAATGAAGACAAAAGAGTATAACAGCAGTACATATTTCACAGTGATATTTTCATTAATAAATGTGTTAATATACACAATTCACTTAGAATCTGCTATGTGATACTCAATATATATCGTTTTTCCTCATATTTTATTTCAAAATTATTATGATCAATTATCAAACAGGTTGGGCAGGGTCACTACAAGAGAGAGGAGTAACAATATTAAATGTGAATCTTAGTAAAATCAGTGAGTCTGTAGGGTGAAAAAATAAATTAGAGGACAATGATTAGGAGCCTCTCATAAACTTTATGGGACTTCCCGGGGGCTCAGACTGTAAAGACTCCATCTGCAATGTGGGAGACCTGGGTTTGATCCCTGGCTCAGGAAGATGCCCTGGAGGATAAGGGCATGGCAACCCACTCCAGTATTCTTGCCTGGAGAATCCCATGGACAAGAGCATGGCAGCTACAGCCCAAGGAGTCACAAAGAGTCTGACATGACTGAGCAACTAAGCGCAGCACGGCACAGCACATAGTATTAATGAGGGTGGATGGTGACCTGGAGTGGGGCAGTAGTAGCGATTTGATAAAGACGAATGAAAAAATACAATAATTCTCAACATTAAGGAGTACTATTATATTTGGATTTAGGTGACTGAATATGATCTAAATTGTCAACTTTAGGGGCTTCACTGAAGATATGGCAGTGACAGTTACTAAGATGGAGAGAGAACTGGCACAGAACCATTTTTGTAAGAGGAAGATGACTCAGTCCATTGAGCCTTCTGACACAAAACAGCATAGACTATAAACAACTGAAATTAATTGCACATCATTCTGGAGGCTGAATCCCAAAGTCAGGATGCAATATAATTGGGTTCTAGTGAGAGCCTTTTTACTTAGCTGAAGATAACTTTTGGCTGCCATGATCTTAGTTTTCTGAATGCTGAGTTTTAAGCCAGCTTTTTCACTCTGCTCCTTCACCTTCATTAAGAAGCTCTTTAGTTCCTCTTCACTTTCTGCCATTAGGGTAGTGTCATCTGCATATCTGAGGTTATTGATATTTCTCCCAGCATTCTTGATTCCAACTTGTGCTTCATCCAGTCAAGCATTTCTCATGATGTACTCTGCATATAAATTAAATAAGCAGGGTGACAATATATAGCCTTGACATCAGTTCAGTTCAGTTCAGTCGCTCAGTCATGTCCAACTCTTTGCAACCCCATGAATACAGCACGCCAGGCCTCCCTGTCCATCACCAACTCCTGGAGTTCACTCAAACTCATGTCCATTGAGTCGGTAATGCCATCCAGCCATCTCATCCTCTGTAGTCCCCTTCTCCTCCTGCCCCCAATCCCTCCCAGCATCAGGGTCTTTTCCAATGAGTCAACATTTCACATGAGGTGACCAAAGTATTAGAGTTTCAGCTTTAGCATCAGTTCTTCCAATGAACACCCTGGACTGATCTCCTTTAGGATGGACTGGTTGGACCTCCTTGCAATCCAAAGGACTCTCAAGAGTCCTCTCCAACACCACAGTTCAAAAGCATCAATTATTTGGCACTCAGCTTTCTTCACAGTCCAACTCTCACATCCATACATGACCACTGGAAAAACCATAGCCTTGACATACTCCTTTCCAAATTTTGAACTAGTCCATTGTTCCATGTCCGGATCTAACTGTTGCTTCTTGACATGCTTGTAGGTTTCTCAGGCGGCAGGTAAAGTGGTCTGGTATTCCTTATCTCTTGAAGAACTTTCCACAGTTTGTTGTAATCCACACAGTCAAAGGCTTTAATAGTCAGTGAAGCAGAATTAGATGTTTTTACTGGAATTTTCTTGCGTTTTCTAAGATCCAGTGGATGTTGACAATTTGATCTCTGGTTCCTCTGCCTTTTCTAAATTCAGCTTGTATATCTGGAAGTTGTCAGTTCATATATCGTTGAAGCCTAACTTGAAGAATTTTGTGCATTACCTTGGTAGCATGAGAAATGAGTGCAATTGTGCAGTACATTGAACATCCTTTGGCATTGCTATTCTTTGGTGGGATTGGAATGAAAACTGACCTTTTCCAGTCCTGTGGCCACTGCTGAGCTTCCCAAATTTGCTGGCATTTTGAATGCAGCACTTTAAAAGCATCATCTTTTAGGATTTGAAATAGCTCAGCTGGAATTCTATCACCTCCACTAGCTTCGTTTGCAGTGATGCTTCGTAAGGCCCACTTAACTTTACATTCCATGACGTCTGGCTCTACATGAGCCAGTTACTTGGGTCATCAAGATCTTTTTTTGTATAGTTCTGTGTATTCTTGCCACCTCTTCTTTATATCTTCTGCTTCTTTTTAAGACCAGTAGGACTCAATTATAGAACTTCCACATATACATGTATTTATGTGTATTTACATACATTCACACACAAATGCTAAAGACTATTTCAAGAATTAAATATTATCCAAAATTGTCAAATTAGAAAAGTCAAGAAAGTCAGTAGAAAAACTTTTAGATTCAACAAACAGAGTTTCACAGTATGATATCTAGATTTAATGGATTTAGGGATGAATGGAAACAGAAAAAAAAGAGAAGGAGTGCTGAAAAATCTAACTTAGTCCTAAAGCAGAAATAAGAGAAATTTCCACAACTAGAGTGGCATAAGGCAAAGGTTCATAGAAAATGGGAGAATTTCATGTATATTTAAGTGCCAATGAGTAGAATAAAAATGAAAGACATATCCTGAATATCATAGAGAAGAAGGAATAACCAAAGGTATAGTGCTGACAGGTGGAAATTCAGTTTCAGACAGGGAGATGTTCTGTTATTAGGAGAATACACACTGCTTTCATTGTAACATCATTGAAGTAGAAAGGGATGGTACAGAGTCACAGCTAAGAAGACTTTCTGTCTGCTACACAAATTATCTCAACCGTATTGCTCGGGTGCCCATCACAACTTCTGTACAATATCCATCAAGAGATAAGTAAATAAACATCCTTGGGTAGTTGAAACTGTAACATTTTTAAATTAAAATAAATTAGAAAGAAAGATGTTTGTTTCACACTTCATTCCTAAAACATTTACATTAATCGTGTAGAATTTAGAGACAGGATTAGTGATAAATTGTGGAAATGTTTAGCAGTCTGACAATTATAACTTCAGGGCCTAATGAAATAAACAGAGCATCTAATGCCTGCGGGTTTTATCTCACTACTCCACTCCTGCAATACCCAAGATTTATTCAGGCCTGAAATGAAGAGTCTTAGGTACTCAGCATCCATTATTTCCTTATCAAGACTCATAACATTGATAATCCTATGGTTCGCTTGCATTTTTTTTTCCCTTCATGGAGTAATGGGAGAGCAGTTACAAACATATATTTAGTAGTATTATATATCCTATACAAGTTGTAGATTTATATCTGAGGAGTGAGTACTCACTGATGAATTTTAAATAGACCAAGTATATAAGACTTCAATATATATGTGCTGGGAAGACAAACTGCTGCAATCAAGGGAAAAATACATAGTTTTGACAAGAAAAGAGTTACTGTGGGTTAAACTAAGTGACTGATAATGGAAATTAAGAGGAGAAGGTGAAATTAAAGGATATTTATAAAAAGGCATCAATTATTGCAATGGTGGAATTGATGTACACAAAGAAGATACTCCGGTTGGTATACCCATAGTTTTGTGTAATCCTTATGGAAAGTGCTCATTGCTAATTGTAAAATAATAAGTTATCATAATCTTCAGAGAAGCCAGGCACTTCCCTCATTTAGAACATGATAATGTGACTGAACTTCCTTCTTGATCTTACACGATCTACCTACAACTCATAAAATGATATTCTGTCAGGTTTACTTAGCATCTTTTCTTTAGGGAAAATATTCTGCCTCACTGCCCTTTGTGAAGAAAAAAAATTATTTGAATTTCAGTAAAAGATGCTTTCTTTAAACTTTTATTTTGTTAGAATAAATCTTTAGGGTATAATTTAATTGTTCTCCTATCTTTCATAAACTACTTATATTGAACTCATATAATTTATTATGTCAGCAGAAATTAAATTATACCCTTGTGTTCAGTTGGGAGTCATTTTTAAAATAATTTGGCATCAGAAAGTAAAAATCTTTTTCTAATATATGATAATTGTAGTTTATTATGAAAATGGAACAAACTGCTAACATTTTCATTTCAGGAAAAAAAAAAACAATGTGAGACTCAACTGATTTAATAAAATAATGTTTTGAAAGGGGAAATTACCATAAATGCACAATAAAATCTCCATTAAAATCATAAATAATCAAGTCTAAGCAGTTTATAAATATACAGCTTGACCTAATTGTTGTTCTGGCCTCCAATACCATCTGACCTCAACTACAGGTTCCCAAACACTGATGCCAGTCTCTCTAGACAATGCAGTATTGTCTTTGGAAATGCTCATCTTCTCCCCACCCAATCAGAGAAAGCACTGTTGGCAAACTTATCTTGGACATATAATCTGAAAACCAAGTTTAAGAAATGCTTGGGGAAATTACTGGTCTCTTTCTGTTACTTCATTCTCAGGATTATTCATGTCCAGAGTGGACTATAAGATCTGGAATCCCTTTATAATCAATAGAAGGAAAAATCACTTCTGATAAACTAACCTTGCTGTTCATCTGAGAGAGCAGAATATTCTTCCGAGTTTTGTCTTAAGAGGTCAGAACTATTCAAACTTTTTCCTTTTAAAGATTATTACTTAGTGTGTCTAAATTAAAAACAATATCAATTAACCCAATTCTTCCACACCCCAACTCTTACCTCTGGCAACCACCAATCTGTTTTCTGTACCTATGAGCTATATATATATATATATATATAGTCAGCATTTGTCTTTCTCTGACTTATTCCACTTGTCATAATGCCCTCAAGTTTCAACTATGTTTTCCCAAATGGCAAGATTTCATTCCTTTTTATGAATGAATTATATATCCCACAATTTCTTTTTTTACTTTTTATTTTTTTTAATTTTTATTTTTAATTTATTTTGCTTTACAATACTGTATTGGTTTTGCCATACATTGACATGAATCAGCCACGGGTGTACATGAGTTCCCAATCCTGAACCCCCCTCCTACCTCCCACCTCATATCATCTCTTTGGATCATCCCCATGCACCAGCCCCAAGCATCCTGTATCCTGTATCAAACATAGACTGGTGCTTCATTTCTGCATGATAGTATACATGTTTCAATGCCATTCTCCCAAATCATCCCACCCTCTCCCTCTCCCTCAGAGTCCAAAAGTCCGTTCTATACATCTGTGTCTCTTTTGCTGTCTTGCATACAGGGTCATCATTACCATCTTTCTAAATTCCATATATATATGTGTGTTAGTGTACTGTATTGGTGTTTTTCTTTCTGGCTTACTTCACTCTGTATAATCAGCTCCAGTTTCATCCACCTCATTAGAACTGATTCAAATGTGTACTTTGTAATGGCTGAGCACTACTTCATTGTGTACAGATTCAATGCAATCCCTATCAAGCTACCAGCGGTATTTTTCACAGAGCCACAATTTCTTTACCTGGGTTTCCTTGGTGGCTCAGATAGTAAAGAATCTCCCTGAATGCAAGAGACCCGACTTTGATCCCTCAGTTGGGATGATGCCCTGGAAAATGGAATAGCAACCCACTCCATTATCCTTGCTTCGAGAATTGGAGAATTCCATGGACAGAGGAGCCTGGCAGCTATAGTCCATGGGATTGCAAAGAGTTGGATACAACTGAGCTAGTAGCACACATGTATATATACCATAATTTATTTATCCATTTGATAAAAATGTTTCCATATCTCAGCTGTCATAAATATTGCTGTAATGAACATGGATCTGCATATATCTTTACAAATAAGTACTTTGTGTGTGTGTGTGTGTGTGTTTTTCTCAGATCAATGCACAGAAGTTGACTTGCTGGATCAAATACTAGTTCTATATCTATATCAAATAATTGCATCAAATACAATAAAATACCTAAGAGTAACTTTAACCTAGGAAGTAAAAGACATGTGTATTGCAAATAATGACAAAAAATAAATTGAAAATCACACAATAAGTAAGTTATGAATTGGAAGAATTAATATTGCTGAAATGTTGATTACCCAAAGATATATATATATATATATATATATATATATATATATATATGAAAGTGAAAGTGAAGTCACTCAGTCATGTCCAACTCTTTGCAACCTCATAGACTGTAGCCTACAAAGCTCCTCCACTCATGGGATTTTCAAGGCAAGAGTACTGGAGTGGGTTGCCATTTTCTTCTCTAGGGAACCTTCCCGAGGCAGGGATGGAACCCTGGTCTTCTGCATTGTAGGCAGATGCTTTGAGCATCGAACCAGCATATATATATATATATACATATACGATGTAAACTCTATCAAAAGTAATGGCATTTGTCACATAAGTAGAACAAAGTATCCTAAAATTTGTATGGAAATAATCAATAGATGTATTTGGGTTGTTTCTATATTTTGGCTATCATGAATAATGCTGCCATGAAAATGAGTGCAGAGATATCTCTTTAAGACTCTGTCTACAACTATTTTGAGTATATTCCCAGGAGTAGAATTGGTGTATTATTAGGTGATTCTATTTTTAATTATTAAGCAGTCTCCATGCTCTTTTTCAAGTGACTCTACCATTTCACATTCCCACCAATAGTGCAGAGGAGTTCTATTTTTTCACATCCTCAGAAACACTTTTATCTGCTTTTTAAAAATAGTAGCCATCCTGAAAGGTATGAGGTAGTATATCACTGGAGTTTTCATTTGCATTTCCCTAATGATTAATGATTGTTGAGTATATTTCCACTTGTTTATTTGTCATTTGTGTATATTCTTTGGAGAATTGTCTAATTAAAGTACCATTCTTGAATTGGATTGTGTTCTACTTTTGTTGTTAAATTGTAGGTGGTCTCTGTATATTTGAATACTAATCACTTATCTGATATGTGATTTACAAATATTATCTGCCATTCTCTGTGTTCCATTTTTATTCTGTTGATAGTATCATTTGGTGCACAATTATTTAAAATAATTTTATGAAGTCTATTTTTTGCTAATCCCTTTGATAACATATTCAAGAGATCATTGACAAATCCAATGCTGTGAAGTTTCATAGGTTTAACATTTATTTTTAGTTCTTTGATTCATTTTGAATGTTTTGTATATGGTATTAGGTAAAGATCCAAGTTTATTCTTTTTGTATGTGAATATCCAACTTTCCTAGCACAGTTTGCTGCAAGATTATCCTCTCCTTATTGAATGGTCTAGCATCCTTGTCAAATATTTGAGCATACATATTAGGGTTCATTTCTGGGTTCCTTGTTGTAATCCACTGACCTATATTTCCATCTTTATGTCAATACCATACTGTTTGGAGTCCTAAGTGTTGTAGTATGTTTTGAAATGAAAAAATATCAGACTACCAGATTTGTTCTTTTTCAAGCCTGTTTCAGCTACCCTGGTTTCCTTGAGATTCTGTATATATTTTAGGATGAGTTTTCTATTTCAAAAAAAATACCATTAGGATTTTGATATGAATTGCATTGAATCTATGGATTACTTTGTGTAGTATCAACGTCTTAATATTTAGTCTTCCAGTGCATGAAAATAGGCTGTGTTTCCATTTATTTATATCTTTATAAATTACTTTCAGCTCTATTTTGAACTTTTCACTGTACAAGCCATACGCCTCTGTAGTTGTTTATTATTCACCTCATTGACAAAGAATTTTATTCTATCTGATGCTGTTAAAATTAGAATTGTTTCCTTTTCATATTGTTCATTGTTATTATATAGAAATGAAATGCAACTGATGTAATTTTCTGTTGACTTTGTATTCTGTTACTTTGCTGAATTTGGTAGTTCTAATAGTTTTGTGTGTGTGTGTGAGAGAGAGAGCTCTTCATGCTTTCTTCATTAAGATCACAATATTTCAAACTATCTCATTAGTATTATATTTGTTATGGTGACCTGTAATCAGAGATCTTTGATGTTACTGGTACAAAAAGAATATGAGTTGCTGAGGGCTCAGATGCTGCTTAGCACTTTTTAGCAATGAAGTATTTTTAATTAACTTTTTAAGATATTATGATATTGTACACTTACAAGACTATGGTATAGTGTGAATATACTTTTTATATGCACTTAGCGAAAATATTATATGACTCACCTCATTGCAGTATTTACTTTATTGCAGGTGATTCAAATCTGAACCCTCAATATTTTCAAGGTACGTCTGTGTGTTTCTGTTTTCAGTCATCTCTAGGTATTTTCATTGCCAACATCTGCTGGATCATGGGAAAAGCAAGAGAGTTCCAGAAAAAATATCTATTTCTCCTTTATTGACTATGACAAAGCCTTTGACTGTGTGGATCACAATAAACTGTGGAAAATTCTGAAAGAGATGGGAATACCAGACAACCTAACCTGCCTCTTGAGAAATCTGTATGCAGGTCAGGAAGCAACAGTTAGAATTGGTCATGGAACAACAGACTGGTTCCAAATAGGAAAAGGAGTACATGAAGGCTGTATATTGTCACCCTGCTTATTTAACTTCTATGCAGAGTACATCATGAGAAATGCTGGACTGGAAGAAACACAAGCTGGAATCAAGATTGCCGGGAGAAATATCAGTCACCTCAGATATGCAGATGACACCACCCTTATGGCAGAAAATGAAGAAGAGCTAAAAAGCCTCTTGATGAAAGTAAAAGAGAGTGAAAAAGTTGGCTTAAAGATCAACATTCAGAAAATGAAGATCATGGTATCTGGTCCCATCACTTCATGGGAAATAGATGGGGAAACAGTGGAAACAGTGTCAGACTTTATTTTTGGGGGCTCCAAAATCACTGCAGATGGTGACTGCAGCCATGAAATTAAAAGACGCTTACTCCTTGGAAGAAAAGTTATGACCAACTTAGATAGCATATTCAAAAGCAGAGACATTACTTTGCCGACTAAGGTCCGTCTAGTCAAGGCTATGGTTTCCCCAGTAGTCATGTATGGATGTGAGAGTCGGACTGTGAAGAAGGCTGAGCCCTGAAGAATTGATGCTTTTGAACTGTGATGTTGGAGAAGACTCTTGAGGGTCCCTTGGACTTCAAGGAGATCCAACCAGTCCATTCTGAAGGAGATCAACCCTGGGATTTCTTTGGAAGGAATGATGCTGAAGCTGAAACTCCAGTACTTGGCCACCTCATGCGAAGAGTTGACTCATTGGAAAAGACTCTGATGCTGGGAGGGATTGGGGGCAGGAGGAGAAGGGGACGACAGAGGATGAGATAGCTGGATGGCATCACGGACTCGATGGACGTGAGTCTGAGTGAACTCTGGGAGATGGTGATGAACAGGGAGGCCTGGCGTGCTGCGATTCATGGGGTTGCAAAGAGTCGGACACGGCTGAGTGACTGAACTGAACTGAACTGAATTAGGTATTTTCTAATTCCCTTTGTGATGTCTTCTCTTTCTGTTTGTTATTATAAAGTGTGTTGTTGATACAATTTTTTTTTAATTTTCACAGAACTAGAACAAATAATTTCAAGATTTGTATGGAAATACAAAAAACCTCGAATTGCCAAAGCAATCTTGAGAAAGAAGAATGGAACTGGAGGAATCAACTTGCCTGACTTCAGGCTCTACTACAAAGCCACAGTCATCAAGACAGTATGGTACTGGCACAAAGACAGAAATATAGATCAATGGAACAAAATAGAAAGCCCAGAGATAAATCCACACACATATGGACACCTTATCTTTGACAAAGGAGGCAAGAATATACAATGGAGTAAAGACAATCTCTTTAACAAGTGGTGCTGGGAAAACTGGTCAACCACTTGTAAAAGAATGAAACTCGATCACTTTCTAACACTGCACACAAAAATAAACTCAAAATGGATTAAAGATCCAAATGTAAGACCAGAAACTGTAAAACTCCTAGAGGAGAACATAGGCAAAACACTCTCAGACATAAATCACAGCAGGATCCTCTATGATCCACCTCCCAGAATTCTGGAAATAAAAGCAAAAATAAACAAATGGGATCTAATTAAAATTAAAAGCTTCTGCACAACAAAGGAAATCATAAGCAAGGTGAAGAGACAGCCTTCTGAATGGGAGAAAATAATAGCAAATGAAACAACTGACAAACAAGTAATGTCAAAAATATACAAGCAAGTTATGCAACTCAATTCCAGAAAAATAAACGACCCAATCAAAAAATGGGCCAAAGAACTAAATAGACATTTCTCCAAAGAAGACATACGGATGGCTAACAAACACATGAAAAGATGCTCAATATCACTCATTATCAGAGAAATGCAAATCAAAACCACAATGAGGTACCACTTCACACCAGTCAGAATGGCTGCGATCCAAAAATCTGCAAGCAATAAATGCTGGAGAGGGTGTGGAGAAAAGGGAACCCTCCTACACTGTTGGTGGGAATGCAAACTAGTACAGCCACGATGGAGAACAGTGTGGAGATTCCTTTAAAAATTGCAAATAGAACTCCCTTATGACCCAGCAATCCCACTGCTGGGCATACACACCGAGGAAACCAGAATTGAAAGAGACACATGTACCCCAATGTTCATCGCAGCACTGTTTATAATAGCCAGGACATGGAAACAACCTAGATGTCCATCAGCAGATGAATGGATAAGAAAGCTGTGGTACATATACACAATGGAGTATTACTCAGCCATTAAAAAAATTCATTTGAATCAGTTCTGATGAGATGGACGAAACTGGAGCCGAGTATACAGAGTGAACTAAGCCAGAAAGAAAAACACCAATACAGTATACTAACACATATATATGGAATTTAGAAAGATGGCAATGACGACCCTGTATGCAAGACAGCAAAAAAGACACAGATGTGTATAACGGACTTTTGGACTCAGAGGGAGAGGGAGAGGGTGGGATGATTTGGGAGAATGGCATTCTAACATGTATACTATCATGTAAGAATCGAATCGCCAATCTATGTCTGACGCAGGATACAGCATGCTTGGGGCTGGTGCACGGGGAGGACCCGGAGGGATGTTGTGGGGAGGGAGGTGGTAGGGGGGTTCATTTTGGGATCGCATGTACACCCGTGGTGGATTCATGTCAATTTATGGCAAAACCAATACAGTATTATAAAGTAAAATAAAGTAAAAATAAAAAGTTTAAAAAATAATAATGATAATTTTCCAATTTTATTCTGTTACTTATATCTAGCCTTATCCCATTGTCATCAGAATAAAATAGTCTATATGTTATCTTTTTAAATCTACTGAGACTTAATTTGTGGCTTAACATATGATCTATCCTAGACAATGTCCCTTGTGTACTTGAGAAAAAATGTGTATTCTGTTGATTTTGGGAAGAGTGCCCTGTGGAATCCTGTTATATCTAATTGTTTTATTGTATTATCAAGTATCTATTTGTCTAGTTCTCATCCATCTGGTTGTTTTATCTAGCATTAACCACACGAAGGCACTGGCCCTTTAAAGCCCTGAAGGCCATTTCAGATCTCTAATATTTGGATGACAAGTTCCTTTGGTCAAGTTGTGCAAGCTGCTCTTGAAATGTGTGTAAGGATGCCTGTCACAGGCCTAGGAGAGGGGGATGGGTTGCTAATACTGTGGTTGAGTTCTGAAATTGATTAAAATTAACCACAACTTATTGTCCAAGCCAACCTTCAAAGTTGAAAGCCTTCAGGAGACTCCAGAGTTCCAAAATGGTTACATCAGACAGTCACTGAGATTGCTGTCTAGGTGAAGAGAGAGTCCTGCTGCTTCTCATTCCATCATCTTCCCAGAATCCTTCACTGCCTAATGTATTACATCCTCCTGGGGACTTCAGTTCAGTTCAGTCAATTAGTCATGTCCAACTCATTGCAACCCCATGAATCACAGTACGCCAGGCCTCCTTGTCCAGCACCAACTCCTGGAGTTCACTCAGACTCACGTCCATCGAGTCCGTGATGCCATCCAGCCATCTCATCCTCTGTCGTCCCCTTCTCCTCCTGCCCCCAATCCCTCCCAGCATCAGAGTCTTTTCCAATCAGTCAACTCTTCACATGAGGTGGCCAAAGTACTGGAGTTTCAGCTTCAGCATCATTCCCTCCAAAGAAACTCCAGGGCTGATCTCCTTCAGAATGGACTGGTTGGATTTCCTTGCAGTGCAAGGGACTCTCAAGGGTCTTCTCCAACACCACAGTTCAAAAGCATCAATTCTTTGGCATTCAGCTTTCTTCACAGTCCAACTCTCACGTCCATACATGACCACTGGAAAAACCATAGCATTGACTAGATGGACCTTTGTTGGCAAAGCAATGTCTCTGTTTTTCAATATGCCATCTAGGTTGGTCATAACTGTTTTTCCAACGAGTAAGCGTCTTTTAATTTCATGGCTGCAATCACCATCTGCAGTGATTACTGCACCAAAAAACACTTCACTGAGATGCAGGTATTACCCATAATCCAAACTACATCCCCTTATTCTTAGTAACTCTAACAGTATACTCAATTTAATAAACTGCCAAGAGATTACACTGGAAACCTGGATTATGTTATACTTCTATTGCTTTGATTGTTACATAAGAAATTTTAAACATTTTATGTTAAGCCTATATTGAATCAATACTATTATCCAATCAATGTAATTGTTTTAGAATACGCCTAAATTTAAAAACCAATTCCCTAACTGACATGGTCCTTTTTTAGAGTTTTGGATTTTCAGTTGGATTTTAATATACAAAAAATACATTATTTTTATGTCAATGTTTAAAGGCACAGATGCTATCAACTGAAGTTTTACTTTAAGTATATACCATAATATTGGTGAGAACCTCTTTCACTTTGTGTTGGTTTGAATGTATTTTTAGCAACTCTGTAGTGACAAAAATCTGGAAACAATAAAATCTTCCAGGAACAGAGATGTGTCTAAATATTCTGAAACAGTAACATCTTGAAAATAAGTAAAACATAAAAATATTTTTAAAAATGATTAATCTTTAAAATACAATATTAAGTGGAAAATACATTTCATAAATATTTCCTTATATTGAATTTAAAATGATTAATAATAAATGATTGTATTTCAGTAATCCTATATACTTTATGAAACTGTATAGTGTGAGAAGAGTTGACTCATTGGAAAAGACTCTGAGGCTGGGAGGGATTGGGGGTAGGAGAAGGGAACAACAGAGGATGAGATGGCTGGATGGCATCACTGACCCAATGGATGTGAGTCTGAGTGAACTCCAGGAGTTGGTTATGGACAGGGAGGCCTGGCGTGCCGCAATTCACGGGGTCGCAAATAGTCAGACACGACTGAGCAACTGAACTGAACTGATAGTGTGTATGTGTGTGTTGACACATACATGTATATAAAGCAAGGGCATGATAAATGAAACATTAAGGGAAAGTAAAAAGTAATTTTTTTTTTCTTCATTAAAGGAAGGCATGTGTTCATGTTTGGGAACACATGTAAGAATTAAAGATTTTAAAATTAAAAAAAATAAAAATAAAAAAATAAAATAACTTCAAAAAATAAAAATAAAAAAATAAAAAAAATAAAGGAAGGCAGATTAAAAAGATTGGAGAGAAACACATTGAGAGCTACAATTTAATGATGTGATTGTTTTAATTTTTATCTTGGATGGTGGGTTATAGCTACTGATATCATTGTTAAGATAAAATTAAAGATTATCATAATTGAATAATATCTAATGTTGAGACTGAAGTTTTAGAAATAGTTTAATTCTGTACATCTGAATTAATTAAGTGAAGATGCAAAAACCTAGACATTACACAGGCTCTTGATTTTTAAATTATACACGTAAGACAATAAGCTACTTGGGTCAGAGCAAGCAACTTACCAAAAAAGCCTAAATAAAAAACATACCCTCAGAAAAAGTCATCCTTTGAGTATTGGAGAAAATGTAACACACATTAAAACAACAATGAGATTTTATGAACAATGACTATGGAATCCCTAAAAGACTGATAAAACCAAGGTATGTAGGAGGAAAAGACAACTTCATGAATTGCTGTTCTATTGAACAATATCAACATCATGGAAAAATTTTTTGACATATCTAGTGAGTGAATTGGAGAAGGCAATGGCGCCCCACTCCAGTACTCTTGCCTGGAAAATCCCATGGACGGAGGAGCCTGGTAGGCTGAAGTCCATGGGGTTGCTAAGAGTCAGAAACGACTGAGCGACTTCACTTTCACTTTCACTTTTCACTTTCATGCATTGGAGAAGGAAATGGCAACCCACTCCAGTGTTCTTGCCTGGAGAATCCCAGGGATGGGGGAGCCTGGTCGGCTGCCATCTATGGGGTCGCACAGAGTCAGACACGACTGAAGCAACTTAGCAGTGAGTGAATACTATTTAACTTGTACTTTCTTTAACCCAGAGATTATATACCTAAGCAAGCTCATACTCAGTTTCTCAGTCATGTCCAGCTCTTTGTGACCCTATGGACCACAGCCTGCCAGGCTCCTCTGTCCATGGGATGGGTTGTCATTTCCTGCTTTAGGAAATCTTCCCGACCCAGGGATCAAATTGGTGTCTCCTGCACTGGCAGGTGGATTCTTTACCCCTGAGCTACATGGATGTCTCATTTCTAAACATACAGACATGTTAAATTGCGTCCAGATCTCTGGGGCTGTGGGAAAGCCCTCCAAACAATTTCCAGGTATAAATACACACACACACACACACACACATTTCTAGATATTCAACTTTCCTATATACTCAGTTCTCAATTCTTTTGGCCTGATAAAAGGACAACACTACTCTCTCTGTGACCACCTGTTGGATTTTTTTCCCCTCTTACACCTACTCTTGACCCTTCAACAATAGCCATTTCCCCTTTGAAAAAGGAAGACACACTCCTAATCCACTTGAAATCTTACCATTGTACGCTGCCAAGCACCAAAGTGACAATGAAAAGATTGATTTCAGAGAAGCTGTCTTTAATGCTCACTCAAGAGAACCAGAATCCTCCTTTACAGCTTTCTCTGAATCATTTCGAACAGCAAAAGTAATAATTGATAGTAAAGCTAATTACTATTGAATGGAATAGCAAAATTAATAATTATTAACAAAGCTAATTTTTAATTAGTAAAGCTTATATATATATGGTTTTTCCAGTGGTCATGTATGGATGTGAGAGTTGAACAATAAAGAAATTTGAGTGCAGAAGAATTGATGCTTTTGAATTGTGGTGTTGGAGAAGACTCTTGAGAGTCCCTTGGACTGCAAGGAGATTCAGCCAGTCCATCCTAAAAGAGATCAGTCCTAGGTGTTCATTGGAAGGACTGATGTTGAATCTGAAACTCCAATATTTTGGCCACCTCATGCGAAGAGCTGACTCATTGGAAAGGACCCCGACACTGGAAAAGACTGAGGGCAGAAGGAGTAGGGGACAACAGAGGATGAGATGGTTGGATGGCATCACCGACTCAATGGACATGGGTTTGAGTGGACTCCGGGAGTTAATGATGGACAGGGAAGCCTGGTGTGCTGCGCTTCATGGGGTCGCAAAGAGTTGGACACGACTGAGTGACTGAACTGAATTGAACTGATGAAGATTTCAAGAGGAATCAAATGTTTCAATATTCTCTTGATGAAATATGCAGTATGAATTTCTTTATCTTTCTCACCATCTACCTAGTGAGTGACATGTTACAGGTACAACCACATGCCTCTTCAGCCTGGATCCAGATTGAAGAAACACAGGTAATGGGGCATGCCATTCTCATGCCAGAGGGAAACTGTAAGAGAGTGTGTGAAACATTTCAATGACACCTACAGCTTCTTTTTGGAACCAACTTCCCTTATACTGCTGATTCTTCATCATCTTTTGAAGGACAATTCACAGCCAAGGCTAATGCCAATGGCAGAGGGAAGCATATAAGCCCACGTATCAGGAGACAGGACTATATAATCCTCTAAGGGAACAGCAGTGAATGATTGGGAAAATAATACATGTTACCACACATTTATCTCTAGGTTGTTCAACAAGTTTCACAACTAACAAACAATAAATTATGTACTAACTTCAGGATCAATTTATCATTGGTATTTTAGCTTATTTTCTATGAAATATGTAGAAAAATTCTGAACATGAGGTCCTATTTTTATTGAGATACTTATTGTTCCCAAAAGCTTTAAAAAAAAAGATATTAACACATACCTACACAGTAAAGGAAAACCACACCTTAAGCACATTGCTTGATTGAACAATTTTATCTAATAGAATATCAGTTCAGTTCAGTTTAGTCGCTCAGTTGTGTCAGACTTTGCGACCCCATGAATTGCAGCACGCCAGGCCTCCCTGTCCATCACCAACTCCCAGAGTTCACTCAGACTCACGTCCACCCAGTCGGTGATGCCATCCAGCCATCTCATCCTCTGTTGTCCCCTTTTCCTCCTGCTTGCAATCCCTCCCAGCATCAGAGTCTTTTCCAATGAGTCAGCTCTTCGCATGAGGTGGCCAAAGTACTGGAGTTTCAGCTTTAGCATCATTCCTTCCAAAGAACCCCCAGGGCTGATCTCCTTTAGAATGGACTGGTTGAATCTCCCTGCAGTCCATGGGACTCTCAAGAGTCTTCTCCAACACCACAGTTGAAATGCATCAATTCTTCAGTGCTCAGCCTTCTTCACAGTCCAATATCACCTTATTGCAAATGAAGAGGAACAACATATTGATTTATATTTTTATTTTATAGTTTATTATAAAAATGTATACATTTATACATTGTAATTTATCTGCATGTTAATTGCTATTCCAATTCCCCCTTAAAAATTTCCATTTTCTCTGTGGCTTCCCTAATAATCCCTCAAACTGAACCATGGTGAGGTGTACCTCATTTAATCATCCATTACTTACACCATGCTGCTTGTCCTGGTATGCTCTTAATGATAAGCCCTTATGTAGGTAACTATTTTTCTTATAGGCATGGATACACAACCATTTGTACTCTCCACTCTCTATCACTCTATTGTTTCGACAGTGTACTTCTCCCTACTTCCCTAAGGGGCTTGTAATGTCTCTTCTTTGCTGATCTAAACACATAATGTCTTTCAGTTCCCCAGAAGTGGATTCTGAAACAAAGGTTCTGGTTAAAGCACTTTGTGTTTGAAGGAAAGAATCACTAGGTGGGGAATATGGCAGCAATTCAGATTAGGGAAACATTCAATAAAAAAAGATACATAAACATTCAATAAGGAGATAAGAACCCTTGACTTTTGTTCAAGGGTCAATATATACATATATATATATATATAATATATATGTACATATGTGTGTGTGTCTGTGTGTGTGTATGTATTTAGACAGTTTCTATTGGAGGTGACTGCCCTTTAATCTTGATAAAATCTTATCAGTTAAAGACCACTAGAACCACCTGTAATCTGACAAAATGATACTTTTTGACTCCATCCTGTACAGGAGGGAACTTGAGAAGAACCAGGGAGAATTGCTTAAGAAGAAAGAGTGTGTGTGTGCTCAGACACTTGTCATGTCTGACTCTTTGCCACCCTATGGCCTGTAGCCTGCCAGTCTCCTCTGTCCATGGGATTCTCTAGGCAAGAATACTGGAGTAGGCTGCCATGCCCTCCTGCAGGGGATCTTCCTAACTCAGGGATAGAACCTGTGTCTCTTGTATTGCAGGCAGATTCTTTACCCACCAAGCCACCTGGGAAGCCCCAATGAAGGAAAAGCTATTTTGTCTGGTTCAGGTTCCAAAGAAGAACTCTGTGGTGAATTTAAGAGAACTAGGTGCCAGTTCAGTGTTGTTTGCTGTTTTTGCAGCAGGATTGGGAGAAGCAAGGATCAAGTAATGACTGTAAATGCAGAACAAAGGGGTGTTGGTGCATCACTGGTTAGAAGCAAGTAGTCATGTTAAGAGGTTGCTTTTAGTCTTCGTTTTAACCAAGATCCAGTATAGCTTCTGTCAAAACTTAGTGTTTTACATCTTATACTTAATGTTTATCCCCCTCTTTCAATTCAGTGGAGAAAGTCTGATAAATAGTATAACACACACCTCCGAATTACTTTCCCCAAGGCAGCTGTGAAATGGATTTACAGACCAACTCCCCTGAGCTATTCATTGAAGGGTGGTGGGGCAACAATACCTGCCTGTTCTTTTAACTGACCATACTTTTTTTCACATTTTAAAAGCCTTCAGGCATAAAAAATGTAGATACTTGCAATTTAAAGTCTGTAAGAGCATACTGAAAATGTCAGTGAAATACAGAAAGCATTTGTGTGGTGTGTGTGTGTGTGTGTGTATGTTGGGCGTATATATTGGTACAATGCTCTGGAAGTTGTCAAGTTCAAAGATGAGTATATATACTCAGTGATCCATCAATTCTAACATTAGTTATAAGACCAAGAAATGCGTACATTCATATCTGCACATAATAATGCCCCCAAAATGTGCATAACAGCATGATTTCAATAATAGGAGTTGAAAACAATCAAAGAATTTATTTCAACATGCAGTGGTATAAACATATATGGAAACCCTATACAGCAAAGCAGATAAATGAACTACAGCAATACCCAACAATGTATATGAACCCTACAAAGAAAATATTGTGTAAATCAGCCAGACACAAAAATACTGAATGATTTTACTTCTGTAAAGTTCAAAAATAGCAAAAAAAAAAAGAAAATCAAGAAGAAAGTCAGAATGGGGGGAGTAGGTAGTGATCAAAAGATATGAGGTAGAAAGCTTAAGAGGTGCTTTTCATCTTCTAGTTTTAGATCTGGTTGTGCTCAATTGGTGATAATTTATCAAGCTCTGCCTTGCGGTTTGGACACTTTCCTATAGAAACAGTATACTAAAAATTTTACCAATAAATTCATTGCACTGATTTGTATACCTTCTTCATTTGAGTGCATCTCAAGTCTTAAAGACTGTAATTTTTTTTCCCCCACATCTAACCTTTCCAGTAACAGGTTGAAGTATGTCTGCTTTGCGGAGCAAACCATGTCTTTAAAAATTTTGCAACAAAATTTCAAAGTAGCAGGGGAGTGTATTTATTTGCACTATCAAGCTTTTCTCCAAGTTAACTTTCCTCCATATTAATTCTAATTTTGAATTTTATATACTTAACTTCTCTCTCTAAATCTGTATTGTTTCTGAACTTGAATGGAGAGGATTTTCTTTCAGGCCTACTCAGCCTCAGTGTAGCTTGCCAGTAATTCTTAAAAATCATCTTCCATCTCCTTTGCAGACACTGGGTTCTTGCTGGTGGGTCTGCAATGAAGACAACTCCTTTCTGTGGTATTGGCTTATTGTAGGCATTGCCCCTACCTTCAGATCCCCAACATATCACTGAACATATACCTGCCTAAGAGGAAAATGTGTTTTGCTTGCTAGAATTAAATCTTTTTAGCTTTTAAGGAAAATGGGCATAAAGTTAAATCCTCACCAATATGTTATAGGTAATAGATTTCTGTGAGCTCTCAGGAATGCACTTTTTATGAGGGTGGAATTGAAACTCCTCTTCTTCCTCCTTCCTGCTAACTGGAGAACTTGCATAACAGTGGAAGCTTCACCAGTCTTAGCTAAGGACACTCATGCAGCAGATAAAAGCATGATCTAACGTCTGCAATACTTTGGCCACCTGATGAATACTGGAGTGGGTAGCCTTTCCCTTCTCCAGGGGTCTTCCCAACCCAGACTGAAGGCAAAAGGAAAAGAGAACAGCAGAGGATGAGACAGTTGGATGGCATCGCTGACTCAGTTGACATGAACAAACTCCGGGAGATAGTAGAGGGCAGAGGAGCCTCACGTGCTGCAGTCCGTGGGGTCTCAGAGTCGGACACAACTTAGTGACTGAACAACAACATGGCAAAATGATCCCATGCCAGGCACGGAGTCCCTACACCAGCATTTTCTTTCATGAGAGACTAAACTCTTTCAGGTTAAAAATGTTCAAGCCAAATGTGTGTGTGTGTGTGTGTCCACTCAGTTGCTCAGTCATGCCTGACTCTTTATGGACTGTAGCCTACCAGGCTCCTCCATCCATCTGGTGGACCAGTCCACCAGATTCCTCTGTCCATTGGATTTCCCAGACAAGAATACTGCAGCGGGTTGTGACCCAGGGATTGAACCTGTGTCACTTGAGACATCTGCATTGGCAGGTGGATTTTTTACCGCTACTCCACCTGTGTGTGTGTGTTAGTTGCTTAGTCATGTCCAACTCTTTGCATCTCCATAGACTGTAGACTACCAGGACCTTCCGTCCATGGGATTCTCCAGGCAAGAACACTGGAGTGGGTTGCCATTTCCTTCTCCAAAAGGAACTATAGAAAGAAAGAAAGTGAAGTCGCTCAGTCGTGTCCAACTCTTTGCAATTCCATGGACTGTAGCCTACCAGGCTCCTCCATCCATGGAATTTTCCAGGTAAGAGTACTGGAGTGGGTTGCCATTGCCTTCTGGGAAGCCCATACTCTAGTCAAATATCTGTTACCAATAACTGAGGACATTCCAAAATTTTTGTACTTTTGAATGATTCTTGGTTCCTACACTTTCTAAATAGCTAACAATTAATAGAATTATTTGGGTTTATACCATAGTAAAGATGCATTTAATTTAGGTACAAAGTTACAATAGGGGACAAAACTATATGAAAGAGAAGAAAAAGTTATAATGCATTATCTGACAATTTTTTTTCCTTACTTTTGGCTGATCAAATTCTCCAACTTCTTTTCAGGTTTTAATCACCTATTACTGCATCCATTATCTTTTTTCTCATTGACTATACAAAATATTTGTACTTTTGTCTAAATATCATTAGCAATTTTTTATTTCTTCCAATTATATTCTAAATATTTCTATTTTGTATTATTATTTCAATTGTAAGCACCTTGATGATATGAATTTTTATTATTTTTAAGTATCCCTACAGTCATATGCATAAAGTGTTCCTTAAAATATATAAATTTAGGCATGGAAAAATCTTATCATAAAAATTCAGAAATTTGTACAGTACAGCTATTTCAATGTTGAGTAGGTCTCAGAGGGAATTTTCTTAACTTTGAGACTTCAGGAAAAAGCAAACAGAACATATCCAGACAGATATACAACAGTTTGTTAAGAATGACTGAATTTCTCTTTGCTGTTGAAAGAATTGATCAGACAACATATTAAATATAGTTATGTTCCTCGATGTGCAGAATCTGTGATGTAGAACTCCAGTTCTTCAATAAGGGAATGTAACAGACATTTAATTAGTGTGAAAATGAAAGTTTCTGTGTCCTTGACTGGTGTAACTTCTGTCCTACCTTGCTTTGATTCCTCACCATTTTCCAGGTCTGAAATCCTTAGTTGTGTGCTGTGCTTTATAGCTTTGCTTTTTGACTTCTTCTAAACATATGTGAGCAGTAGATCTTTATCAGTTGATTTTTTCAGAATGCTAAGCTCCAATATGTGATGCCAAATACAGTCTATGACTGTGTGATGTCTCACTAAATCAAATCTTCTAAGTCTATATTCTCTTTGATCTTTCATTGAGGCAGAGGTAGCTGCATTTTTCTTCATGGATTCTCTTTCCTCTTTATTATATGTTATAGATATGAAAGTTCAAAACCTTTCTTTGTATAATGGAGGATAAACAAAAAACAGACTTTGCAGGCCAAGGAATTCCATGCCGCACCATTATGCATCTCCTAGAAGTGGCCCATGATTAGTTCAGGTTTTGTTCTAACACTACATACATGTAATTTTATGTTTCATATTGTATGTGCTATCTCAAAGGCCTGCAGATCCTGACATAGATGAGAGGAATGACAAATGGAACGCTGTTAAAATGACTTTTAAAATTACATGAAAGAATTTTCATTTTTCTGAAAAAGATAAATCCAGCTTCCTCATTGTGGTTTGGGGTATTATATACTTTGATAGCAAATCTAACATGATTCTGATTTACTTTCAGCAATTTTGACTTACTCAACTTTAAGGCCAACAATGAATGTGAAAAAATCCCATAAGCGCTAAATCCTGACAACACTTCCTTTATCATAAAACTGATTTAGTAATAAAACTATAGCAAATAATATATGACCTCTCATTTTACTGTCTGGTATTAAATAATTTGTAAATATGAAACAATTATTAGATTTGTAGCATGTTCTGATTTCAAAGAGTATATTATTTTAATATTGATTTGCAAATGCATAGTACAGTCTTGGAAGAATCATATTATAATTTAGGCATACAACTCAAATATTATAAAACTTTATCACACAAGATTCTGGGTACTAGAAATCAAGCCAATTTCAATTGACAAAAAAATGTGAAATATATTTTAATATTCTCTACATAATTTGTCTTATTCGAGGAAGATACACTTTACTTAGTCTTTTTTTTAAGAAAAATGCAATATCAGTATAAAACAAGCAAAAATGAATATTTAAGTTCCAATTTATGAATATCTAATGTTCTCACAAGAAGTAAAAATTAAAACTAGTCTTAAGTCTTTATTACAATATTAATATCAATTATCAATTAAGAAAATTGCTGACATTACACTGTAACTAGGATCAAACCTCACAATAATGAAATAATGAATGGACTCTCAGTAGAAGCTCTCCTGAGAATTTTACACTCTTTTGCTTTTTCCCCTTTGTTCTAGAGCCACCATTTCTCTTTGGTTTCAAGGACAAGTGAAAGTATTCTACGTGTACAAATCTCTCAGGAGTTTAGTGATTTGGGGCAGTTTCTTGTCACGGATTCCCTGGTGGCTCAGATGATAAGGAGTCTGCTTGTAATGCAGGAGACCCAGGTTCGATCCCTGTGTCAGGAAGATCCCCTAGAGAAGGAAATGGCAACCCACTCCAGTATTCTTGCCTAGAGAATTCCATGGACAGAGGAGCCTAGCAGGCTACAGTCCATGGGGTCACAAAGAGTCAGACATGACTGAGTGACTTCATTTTCACTTATCAGGATAATTTGCCTGTTGATGCACCCATCCATGGAATTCTCTAGTATTGGAATGGGTTGCCATTTCCTTCTCCAGGGGATCTTCCTGACCCAGGATCAAACCTGGGTCTCCTGCTTTGAAGGCAGACACTTTACCATCTGAGCCACCAGGGAAGCCCTGCTTATGCACACTTCCAGCTAAACACAGTGCCTCACACAAGGTATAATCTTATTTCTTGCTGATGGGACAATCACCTTGGATGGGCAGTTTGTGTGAACAAAGATCCAGGGACCCAAGCTACCAGAGAAACTAAGACTTAAACAGCTACAATGAAGATCACTTCCCTCACAGTGAGATGCTTCCAGAGGAAGAAACATGGAAGAGTATGTGCTGTGCAAATTCTGTTTAAAAACATAGTTTAGAAGCCATTGAGCACATGTCTCCTCATGTCCCCATGGTGGGAAAATTGTCCCACGTGAAACCAATGGAGAATGAAGTCTCAAGTTGAGAGGCTGTCCACCAAGAGCAAAGAAAGGAGCTAGGGGCTGGGGGACAGTCACAAAGCTGGCCAGGGAGAGCAAATAGTCTCTCCCCAAAGTAATGACAAACTAAGGCTATGAGAGACATATCCCTCAGTGTCTATGAAGCACAGTTAAATAAGAACATTGCATACTTTTTAAAATAATTATAGTGATTATGAAGTCTAAAGACAAAGCTTTCTTTGGTAATAATAGCTTTCAATTTTTATCCTGGAGAAACTCTGCTTTAAAAAAAAAAAAGAGGTTGTGTTTTATATAAATACATTCTTGTACTCAGTCTCTCAGTCATGTCCAACTCTTTTGCAAACCCATGGTCTATAGCCCACCTGTCTCCTCTGTCCATGGGATTTCCCCAGCAAGAACACTGGAGTGGGTTGCCATTTCCTCCTTCAGGGATCTTCCCCATCCAAGGACCAAGCCTGCATCTCCTGTGTATTCTGTACTGGCAGGAAGAATCTTTACCACTGGTGTCACCTGGGAAGTCCAAATACACTCTAAAACATCTAATAATTTATTATCAAAAATGCTTCTTTTAAGATATTCATTCTTATTTAATAGAAAAAATTTATTGTTACTATTTGAAATATATTTTTTAATGTCTATATATATTTTTACATTATATACTTAAGTACTAATTTTTTAAAAATAGGCTCTTCTTGAATGAATAGTATCATAATATATACCAAAAGTTGTGGAATTTTTTAAGTTTAGAGAAAATTGAGTATTGAGATGGGAAGGCAATAATATCAGGAAACATGGGTTGTATTTTGTTGTAATAAGGACTAACCCCAAATCTGTGTTGTAAGACAGTGATGGTTTATTTCTGGCTCATGCTGTGTACAGCTCACCAGGGACATAGTCATGTTGTCCTTTTTGTGGTAACTAGTTTCTGGGAGAAACAGCCGGAGATTATGAAGGAAGGAAAGTCAAAAGATGGCCCAACCAGCACTCAATCTTCAAGATCCTGCCAGAAATAACCAAGCAGGCCTCCAATTTCATATTACCAGATAAAGTAAATCATTTTGCCAAACTTAATATCTGGGGAGTTGGGAAGTACAATCCTACCTCATGCCTAGAACAAAGGAAAATGAAATGTCTGTCCCTAGTACAAATGTCTACAATGTCAAACTGTGGTGCTGGAGAAGACTCTTCAGAGTCTCTTGGGCTACAAGGAGATCAAACCAGTCAACCCTAAAGGAAGTCAACCCTGAATATTCACTGGAAGGACTGTTGCTGAAGCTGAAGCTCCATTATTTTGGCTACCTGATGAGAAGAACTGATTCACTGGAAAAGACCCTGATGCTGGGAAAGATTGAGGGCAGAAGGAGAATGGGATGCAGAGGATGAGATGGTTAGATGGCATCAAGAACTCAACGGACACGAGTCTGAGCAAGCTCTGGGTGATAAGGACGGGGGATCCTGGCGTGCTGCAGTCCATGGGTTCACAAAGAGTTAGATACAACTTAGCAACTGAACAGCAACAATCTCTGTTTTGGTTAGTTAACCACCTTTAAGTTCATTCTCCTTTTCCCATTAAAAATACACCCATTGCTTCACAGTAGAAGAAAAGAATCCTTACAGTGATAGCATGTTAACATGATATTATGTGAAATATTATGGATTTCTGTATAATTAGAGAAAAAGAATCTCTAAAATGACACCAGAAAGTGCAATTCGAAGTGGAGGAGGCAGGTGCAAAACATGGCAGAATGGTCCTGAAACCCCAGGAGAGATAGTGAGTGGGCATCTTACACTAGGAATAGAAAACATTTCTTGAGTAGATTCTAGTTTTGTCTACTGAGAGAGAAATGTTGTTCATTTACCTGTAGATTTTTTTCCCATTCTCTTCAAGTGTTATCTTTCTTCATTATTACTTTGCCATTAGTAGCTGTACACTGGAAATTTGCCTTCCTTAGTGGCTTCCCTTGTAGCTCAGTCGGTAAAGAATATGCGTGCAGTGCAGGAGACCTGGGTTCGATCCCTGGGTTGGGAAGATCCCCTGCAGAAGGAAATGGCAACCCACTCCAGTATCCTTGCCTGGAAAATCTCATGGACAGAGGAGCCTGGTGGACTGCAGTCCATGGGGTCACAAAGAGTCGGGCACGACTGAGCGACTGACACACAGTGGCTGAATACTTTCTGAATTTACTTTCTGCCTATAGGTAATTGGTGACTCTGGGGCATTTTACACTTAAAAAACTGTAATGTCTTTTAACCTATAATGGGTGAAGTATCCTAGTGTAAACATACCTAAGGAAACAACACAAAGGAAGGAGGGAAAGATAAAGAAGGGGGGGTGGGAAGAGGTGGGAAGAGAGAAAAGGAAAGAAAAAAAGGAGAGGAGGGGAGAGGAGAGGAAGAGAGGAAGGAAGGGGCATTTTAGTTAAAGAACAAAAGTCACCACACATACAATGTAAACCCCTAAGAGAAGTGAATGTTGCTTTTTACAGTACAAAGAAAAAAGAATGATAGAAATCAGATTTGAAGAGAATGTCTGAGAATTTTCTTAAAATTTCAAAAAAGAGCAAATGGTAGATCCAAGAAATCCTATGAATTTTAAAATAGAATATATTTTTTGTATTAGAATGTAAATAAATTAATGCCAACAGCAATTATTGTTCAAGATAATTTCTTTAGAATTGTAATATCAATCCTTTCAAAGAATGTTTTTTATTGTTAAGAGCATCTGTTTCTCTGAATATTTATTCTCTGAGTTACTGACAATTTTATGTATGTTTTGATGTGTTTTAATCATCTGTCTATATGTCAAATATCTGGCTTATTGTTCACTGGAAAATAAAAAAAAAACTTTTAAATTAACATTCAGCAGCAGCAATTTATTTTGCTTAAGCATTCTTGCAACTTAATTGAAAAATCTGTAAAAAAAAAATAAGCCAGTGATGGATAATATTTTAATTTTTAGTCTTGGGGTATATTTCAATTGATTGCAAAAAATAATTCTGGGAATAACTTCTGAATTAAATACAAAAAATTGAATAATGCTATTTGCATGCAAATAGTTTTTCATTTTTTATACTTAAGTGTATATGTTACACAAAGATGAAAGCTGAAGACAAAAAAAATCAAATAACAGTTTCTAATATTTTTTTACTATTTTACCTCTTTGAAAGTTTAATGTATTTCTTTTTGATATAAAGATAATGTGGGCTTAATTTCTGTGAATATATTTAAAATTGGCTGATATTTATACACTGGTAATTTAAATATATCATTTGAATCAGTAAAGAAAAGAATCTTACAAAACCTTCAGTTATTCCTGTAAAGGGCATAACAGTAGTGTAATATAACTGGACAGCTACATGGAAGAGAATGAAATTAGAACGTTTTCTCACACCATATATAAAACCAAACACAAAATGGATTAAACAACTAAAAGTAAGACCTAAAATCATAAAACCTCTGCAAGAGAACATAGGCAGAACAATTTTGACATAAATCTTAGAAACATTTTTTTTAATCTGTCACTTAAAAAAACAAAACAAAAGGGAAAATAAACAAATGGGATCCAGTGAAATGTAAAAGTTTTTGCACAACAAAGGAAACTATGGATAAAATTTAAAAATAATCTATAGAATGCAAAAAATGCAAATTATATGATTTATAAGGGATAATACCCAAAATATATAAACTCCTATAATTAAACATAAAAGAACCCATAAGCAAACTGATTTAAAAATGGGTAGAGGACATGAGTAGACATTTTTTCAAAGAAGTACAGATGGCTAATAGGTACATAAAAAGATGCTCAGTATTGCTAATCATCAGAGAAATGCAAACCAAAACCACAATAAGATATTACCTCACATATATCAGAATGGCTATTATCAAAAGTTTAAAAATAACAAGTGTACGTGAGGATGTAGTAAAAGGGAACTCTACTACACTGTTGGTAGGAATGTAAATAGGTGCAGCCACTTTGGAAAGGAGTATGGAGGTTCCTCAAAAAACTTAAAGTAGAACTACCCTACAAATGCACCAATTTCACTACTGGGTATAGCTCTGAGGAAAATGAAAACACTAATTCAAAAGATACATGCACCCCAATGTTCAAAGTAGCATTGTTTATAATAGCTAAGATATGGAAGAAACCTATGTGTCTATCAAGAGATGAATGAAAAAGATGTGAGATATATATACATACATACACACACACAAACACACATACACACACTCACACACACACACTCACACATAAATACATTCAGCCAAAAAAAAAAAGAATGAAACTGTCAGTTGCAACAATGTGTATGGACATAGAGGGTACTATGCTAAGTGAAATAAATCAGGCAGAGAAAGACAAATACTGCATGATATCCCTTATACGTGGAATCTAAAAAATAAAACCAATGAATGTATATAACAAAGCAGAAACATAGATATAGAAAACAAACTAGGGATTACCACTGGGGAGAGAAATTGGGGATGGGGTGGGACAGGAGTATGGGATTCAGAGATACAAACCACTACATCTAAAATGAATAATCTATCTGACGCAGGATACAGCATGCTTGGGGCTGGTGCACGGTGATGACCCAGAGAGATGTTATGGGGAGGGAGGTGGGAGGCGGGTTCATGTTTGGGAACACATGTACACCCGTGGTGGATTCATGTCAATGTATGGCAAAACCAATACAGTATTGTAAAATAAAATAAAGTAAAAATGAAAAAAAAAATAAAAAATAAAATAAATAATCATTAAGGATATATTATACAGTACAAGGAAATATAGGCACTATTTGGTAATAACTTCAAATGGACTGCATAAAAATATTGAATCATTATGGTGTACACCTGAAACTAGTATAACACAGTAAATTGTGTACTTCAAAAAAATTTTAAATACTCAAAATCAGAAAATAAATAGCAAATATTTCTTTCTTTCTTTCTTTCTTTTTTTCTAAAGTAGTCCTGGAGAAGGAAATGGCAACCCATTCCAGTATCTTGCCTGGAGAATTCCATGGACAAAGGAGCCTGGCAGGCTACAGTCCATGAGGTGGCAAAGAGTCAGACACAACTGAGCAATTATCACTCACCCAGTCTAAAGGTATATAGTCATATATTCAAGGCTACACAACTACCTATGTGAAATATCTAATATAGCCTTTAAGTTACTTTAATGTGATGATTGTTGATACATTTTTAAATAAATGATGAGCATGTACTAACATATACTTTTTACTGTATAACTGAGGCCCTGATCAAAATTTTTCATAAAATATCTTTAAAACCAAGATACGTCCTCAAAAATGCTTAAATTTTGTATGCAAAGATAATTCCAACTGTCTATAAAAAGAGACTATTTGCAAATTGGCAAAGAGAAATGAACAGAGCTGCAGAATGTATTCATTTTCTAACTGCCATTGTGTGTCAGGGTTTGTGTGCTTTCAAAAATTTTCCTGACTTGCCAGGACTTTCAGATATGTTTGTTGGGGCTTGGAAAGGAAGCCGACCACATTCTCCATCCTTGGCACAGACATCAAGAAAGTTTTAAGTAATACATTTCCATCTACTGTATACATTTCAAGTTTCAGCAACAGCAATTTCAAGGAGAACTTAACTTTGGATTAAAGTGATATTTTATAAGTATTTGCATTTCAGTATCATTTCCTTTTAAGAAATTGCATTTCCTTTCTGCAAGCATACTTGACAGTTAAATATTATTTATTAACCCTACTATTTTTTATTCGAATCATATCATTAAGTTATATTTCCTGGGTTCAAATATTTCAGTGTAAAAAAGCATGTTGCTTGGTTCATATGGCATATGAAAGCAGCTGTTGTGATGGAATTACTAATGAATTTCATCATTGATGGATAAAATATAAGTAATTTTAATGTTTCACAATAACATTTTCTTATTATTCCCAAAATGACCCTGTGATTCTGCAAAAATTCAGAAAATTCAAAGGATAATAATAAAATAATATTCAGTTAAATTAACCACTTAAATATAGGGTTAAAAGTTATAAATGATATATATACAATTTAAAAATATATAATTAATTAATCACTTAATCATTTTGCCTGTTCAGGATGAGTTATGAGTTATGAAGTAAAATATATAGATGACAGAAATCTATGATTCTTGGAGTGTTAAAATTTGCCTAACATTCTTTTTCCATTAAAGATAAAATGAATTGCATAAGAGAGCTCTGGAGAAGGTCAAAATCATACATTTTGAAGAACTAAAACTAATTTTAACTTAGAGTGATATTATCACCAGCTGGATATTCAAATCTGTATTTCACATAGACATTTAGATTTTCATTTCGAGTTAAGCTTAGATATCAGTCCATTACCTTTAGTAGGCAGGGTCAAATCCATTAACTTGGCCAACTCACATAAAAACTCCTGAATCTGAATTTTTCTGTATCTTAAAATTTTTAATGCAATAATGTATAAAATAGTCCACTAAGGAATAATCTACACCTTTCTGTTTTATCAATAAGAATGGATTTTTATAATTTATATTTTATTGCTTAAAATAGAGAGAGTCAATAGTAATTTAATAAGGCTCTATCTTTTTAATCTAGCATGTATCTATTTATCTATTACCTATCCTTACATTTTCTACCATATGTGAGTATTGCTAGCAGATAGCTTTTAACCATCAACAACATCCAGAATTGCCTCTTTTGAAAACAATATCTTCACCTAAGGGCATGTGCCCTTCTCAGGGTGGCCTGTATCCAATGACTGATTTCTGTGAGTTAGAAATTCCTTGCCTCCTTTCCCCAGTTTGGGACAACTTTGTAGGATCATCTCCACTTCAGAGTTCCTTATAGAAACCTCCACTAGAAATTTTATCTCACAGATCCCAGGAAATCTATCCTGAAACAGGAGTCACAATTCTTCAGTGTAGTGTCAAGTCTAGATCATAATAATTCTAGAACATAATATTAGGTTCTCAATGCTGTTTGCAAGTGATGGATTGAGTTCACCTACACACCTGAGAGCAAAGACACTAGTGCATGATATCTATTAGTTGTTGTGTGTGTGTGTGTGTGTGTGCGCGCATGATGCTGGATATACATTTACAAGCCACCTAGGTTCATGCCATGTCCTGGCTATTGTAAATACTGCTGTAATGAACACTAGGATACATGTGTCTTTTGGAATTATGGCTTTTTCAGGGTATATCCCCAGAAGTCAGGTTGCTGGATCATATGGTAGTTTCATTCCATATTTCTTAAGGAATCAACACACTGTTCTCCATGGTGACTATATGAATTTATATTCACACCAATGGAGGGTTCCCTTTTCTCCACACCTTCTCCAGCATTTATTGTTTATAGATTATTTCGATGATGCCATTCTGACTGGTGTGAGGCATACATATTGTACTTTTGATTTGCATTTATACACTCAGTTCAGTTCAGTCGCTCAGTCGTGTCCAACTCTTTGTGACCCCATGAATCGCAGCACGCCAGGCCTCCCTGTCCATCACCAACGCCCAGAGTTCACTCAGACTCATGTCCATCGAGTCAGTGATGCCATCCAGCCATCTAACCCTCTGTTATCCCCTTCTCCTCCTGCCCCAATCTCTCTCAGCATCAGAGTCTTTTCCAATGAGTCAACTCTTTGCATCAGGTGGCCAAAGTACTAGAGTTTCAGCTTTAGCATCATTCCCTCCAAAGAAATCCCAGGGTTGATCTCCTTCAGAATAGACTGACTGAAACTCCTTGCAGTCCAAGGGACTCTCAAGAGTCTTCTTCAACACCACAGTTCAAAAGCTTCAATTCTTCGGTGCTCAGCTTTCTTCACAGTCCAACTCTCACATCCATACATGACCACTGGAAAAACCATAGCCTTGACTAGACAGACATTTGTTGGCAAAGTAATGTCTCTGCTTTTCAATATACTATCTGGGTTGTTCATTACTTTTCTTCCAAGGATTAAGCGTCTTTTAATTTCATGGCTGCAGTCACATTCTGCAGTGATTTTGGAGCCCAATAAAAATAAAGTCAGCCACTGTTTCCACTGTTTCCCCATCTATTTCCCATGCAGTGATGAGACTAGATGCCATGATCTTCATTTTCTGAATGTTGAGCTTTAAGCCAACTTTTTCACTCTCCTCTTTCACTTTCATCAAGAGGATTTTGAGTTCCTCTTCACTTTCTGCCATAAGGATGGGGTCATCTGCATATCTGAGGTTATTGATATTTCTCCCCACAATCTTGATTCCAGCTTGTGTTTCTTCCAGTCCAGCATTTCTCATGATGTACTCTGCATAGAAGTTAAATAAGCAGGGTGACAATATACAGCCTTGACGTACTCCTTTTCCTATTTGGAACCAGTCTGTTGTTCCATGTCTAGTTTGAACTGTTGCTTCCTGACTTGCATATAGGTTTCTCAAGAGGCAGGTCAGGTGCTCTTGTATTCTCATCTCTTTCAGAATTTTCCACAGTTTATTGTGATTCACTCAGTCAAAGGCTTTGGCATAGGCAATAAAGCAGAAATAGATATTTTTCTGGAACTCTTTTGCTTTTTCCATGATCCAGCAGATGTTGGCAATTTGATTTCTGGTTCCTCTGCCTTTTCTAAAACCAGCTTGAACATCTGGAAGTTCATGGTTCACGTATTGCTGAAGCCTGGCTGGAGAATTTTGAGCATTACTTTACTAGTGTGTGAGATGAGTGCAATTTTGTGGTAGTTTGAGCATTGTTTGGCATTGCCTTTCTTTGAAATTGGAATGAAAACTGACCTTTTCCAGTCCTGTGGCCACTGCTGAGTTTTCCAAATTTCCTGGCATATTGAGTGCAGCACTTTCACAGCATCATCTTTCAGGATTTAAAATAGCTCCACTGGAATTCCATCACCTCCACTAGCTTTCTTTGTAGTGATGTTTTCTAAGGCCCACTTGACTTCACATTCCAGGATGTCTGGCTCTAGGTGAGTGATCACACCATCGTGATTATCTTGGTCATGAAGATCTTTTTTGTACCAAGTGTAAAACAGATAGCTAGTAGAAAGCTGCTCTATAACATGGGGAGTTCAGCTTCCAGGGGTAGAATTGTGGGGAGTGGAAGGAGGCTCAAAAGGGAGGGATATAGATATATATATATATATTTTTTAATTTATTTATTTATAGTTAATTCAAAACAGAAACTAACACAACATTGTAAAGCAGTCATCTTCCAATTTTTTAAAAAAAGTTGCCTAAACTGTTAAAGAAACCAAACCAGATTGTCAGGCAAAACTGCATAGAGAGACACTGTGTATCTTCTCTTGAATAGCAATGAAATTACTGCCATAAAATGGAAAATGTCTCGATGTTTTGATTAATTTTCTTATAAAAATGTGAATACACAGCTTTCTTTTTTAAAACATATGCCACCACAATCAGGTTGATCCTTTTAATAAGCACTTGAAAATGGCCTCATGACATGTAAGCATCCTTTAGATAAAAAGGCAAATTTATATTTTAGAAACTTTATTTTGCAACTTTTCTCTGAGCACTCAGAATACTATTTGGCTGAGTCATTAAAGTGGTGGCAAGTTTTGATTATTCTAAAAAGATGCTCTTCTTTCCAGCTACATAAAGAATTTGCTAACAAATGTACACACTCATTTACAAACTCCAGAGCATTTCTAGTTAGTACATAAGAATGCCTCTGACTAGATAATTTCAAATTTTATACTACAAGTGCTGCAGATATTATTATTGGCTAACATATACCCAATTTATTTTCAATGAATTAAATATATATTTTACATAAATAGAAAGGTCTGTCTAGTCAAGGCTATGGTTTTTCCAGTGGTCATGTATGCACGTGAGAGTTGGACTGTGAAGAAAGCTGAGCGCCGAAGAATTGATGCTTTTGAACTGTGGTGTTGGAGAAGACTCTTGAGAGTCCCTTGGACTGCAAGGAGATCCAACCAGTCTATTCTGAAGGAAATCAGCCCTGGGATTTCTTTGGAGGGACTGATGCTAAACTGTGGGTTGCAAGGAGTCGGACACGACTGAGCGACTGAACTGAACTGAACTGAAATATGTTCTTAAACTCTGGGAAACATGTATGAATGATCTTAATGCTTTCCAAACCATGCTAGATGCCAAGGATGTAAAGATAAACAGGAAGCAGAACCTCCTTTAATAATCTCATCAATCCAGTACATGAAATTTGACCAACTGCATATTGAGAATGAGCAGGGCTTTTCTGCTTCCTATTTCTTTCTCCTCTAGAGTCAAACACAAATCAGATAACAGACAGGTAGAGACACACTTTTAGCACAAACATCATACTAAAGATGATCAAAAGATTGCTAAACTGGGAGGTATAAGAAGCCTCATTATGTTCATGATAACACAGCTTAACAGCAAATTTATGCAAAGACCCATTTTCTTCTTTCCTCCTCTACACAAAAAAATTGGGAGAGTTGACTTTTAGGTGATTCAGTCAATATAAGAAAAGGTAAGGTGCCTGTGACTAGTTGTTAAAATAGAGATAAATGAACCCAGGAGAGAGGAGGAATAGATTGATGGTTCAAGAGGAAAAATATGCTCTGGGATTCTCCATCTTGTGTTCATAGAAAATGGTAAAGAACTGAAGTCCTCACTAGGGAGGAAAATTGGTGGCAATAATGATAACAGAAAAGGGCAGATTAACCACTACTGATTAGTTCAGCATTCTTGTTGTACATTGGCTAAGTAACGTTTGACTCTTTGTGACCCCAGGAACTGCAGCACGCCAGGCTCCTCTGTCCAAGGGATTTCTCAGGCAAGAATATTGAAATGGGTTGCCATATCCTTCTCCAAGAGATCATCCTTACCCAAAAATTGAACCCCTGTCTCCTGTTTGACAGGCAGATTCTTTACCACTGAGCCTATTCGTAGTGTCCCTTTAAAGGCTTTTAATGTATATCTGAAACTGAAACTATTTTTTTCCCTCACATTCTTCCAGATTCTGTGGATTTAATTCACCAGAAATTCTATCTGGGGCACTATATGTACACCCTGTAACCATAATGGCTTGATTATGGTGTCATAAAAATATTCTTTAAGTTTTATCTGGTTAATGTGAGGGGATAAGAGACCACATCAGAAGCCAACAAATCCAACTGGAAGGGTTAACTAGGACATTAGAAGGGATGGAAAATTGCAACTGGGTTTTCAACGAGGACTGACTGTTTTCTAATTGAACAAGGTAATACAAGCACATCTCAGTCAGAAGCTCAGGCATCAGAAAGACAAGTCAGAGAGTGTTTTTCAGAAACATTAACTGTCAGAACTGTAAGGAGACTTAGCATTATAAATTATGTAAAGAAGAACTGGCATAAATTTGAGATAATATTTAATGTAACTCCAGAAAATAACCAGGGAAAATTAATGTTTTCTTTTAACTGTTTTGCTCTTGGTTATAATACCTTTTGGCCTTCCCAGGTAGCTCAGTCATAAAGAATCCACCTGCCAAGCAGAAGACATGGGTTTGATCCCTGGGTCTGGAAGATCCCCTGGAGAAGGAAATGGCAACCCACTCTAGTACTCTTGCCTGGGAAATCCCATGGACAGAGGAGCCTGGCAGGCTACAGTCCACAGGGTTGCAAGAAGTCGAACACAACTAAGTGACTGAATTGTTCACAGCACAATACCTTTCATGTTTCCATTTCTTGCTTTTATTGGATGGGATGATATTTTTATTATTATGCAAAATAAATTAGTAGCAAAAGTCCCGCAGCGAGAAAGAGGAAAGTGGGAGAAATCATGTGCTCTACGTTTAGTTCCAGACTTAAATGCCCAACAGTCTACTTGATGTATCATCTTGGGCATCTTAAAGTCAATATGTATAAACCAAAATACTGGTCTTTCTCTCCCAGATTTGTTCCTTCTCAGGATACGCTTTCAGCAAATAATCATGTCACTCACTCACAAACTTGTTTAAAATACTTGTTTCCATTTGAATAACAAATCAAGAATCATGTTTTCCTTCTCTATCACAAGCACATGAGTGTATTTTCCCTCTGTGTCTTTCTGTGTCTCATCTCACCCTCTTTTGCACCTCCCCCCTCACATGTGGACCTGCAGCAAAGCATGCTTTCACTTCCACTTCCTAATGTGAAAAACAAAACCAAAATCTAACTAAGCTGATAACACAGGGGGTAAACGTTAATGCATGTATTAGTTTCCTTTGGCTACTTACAAAATAATAGAATATATATATTGCTATTTGTCCCCATTTCCTGACAGAGCTCTTAAAACTCAAGTAAATAGAGATGATAGGAGAACCTTTGTTCTTATATTTAGTCTTTGACCCTGGTTCCTGACACAGAGATCTTGTAGTTTTCTCAGTGATAGTAATATCGTTTGTTCTAGTAAGACAACTCTTGTTCAGTTCTGAGTGGGGCCTGATCACCAGGAAGATCAAGCTTTGATCAGTTTTCAGCCCCACCTCCTGTTCTCCAGAGAGGGTCTGCAAATGGAGTCAGTAACCAATCATATGTATGCAATGAAGCATCCATAAGAATCCCAACAGTGTGGGGTTTGGAACTTTCATGTTGGTGAATACATTCAGGATTCCAGAAGGGTGGCTGCCCAACTCCGTGAGAACAGAAGCTCCTAAACTCTGGACCTTGCCAGACCTAGCACTATTCATTCATCCAGGCAGGGTCAGCTATACCTTTTATCTTTATTCATTCATCTGAACAGTCACCTGCATCTTCTATCATGCCTTTTATTACATAATAAACTGGCACAAATAAATAAACCTTTATGTTTGAATTCTGTGAGCTCATCTAGCAAATGATTGAATCCAAGGAAGGAATTATGGGACCCTCTGATTTGTAGCCATGTTGGATAGAAGTTATGAAGTACTGCAATGTACTGCTTGCAATTGGTGTCTGAGGCAGGGAACATTTTTATGAGACTGAGCCCTTAACCTCTACCTGCACTAACCCAGGTTATTGTCAGAATTGAACTGAGTTGTAAGACACCTAGCTGGTTCACAGAAAATTGCTTGCTGCAGTGGAAAAACCCATATATCTGGTGTCAGAAATCATGTTTGTATGAGTAAATGAGAAGCACAGTGGTTTCTCTAGGGGCTGTCTTAACCTGTCTTAACAAACTTCAACAAACTTAATGGCTGGCAACAACAAAATGTATTTCATAGTTTCAAACTGGACTTAAATCAAAGTGTCAGCAGGCTGAGCTTCTTTCTGGACTCTCTAGGTAGGGGAGAACCTGTTCTCTTGCCTTTCCTTCCTCCAAACACTACCTGTGATTTACCTCCTTCCTCTTCTTCAAAGCCAGTGATGGGCAGCAAAGACTTTCTTGTGCTGCACCAGCCTGACTGACCTTCTGCCTCCCTCTTACATAGTACACGGTCTTTGTTTTCACATTGCTCCTATAATCCAGAATATTCTTTTTGAAGGTCAGCTGATCATAATCTCAATTCTATCTACTATCTTAATTCTCATTTGCCACATCATATACCATAGTCAATAACCCCAAGGATTAGGAAATGAACGGCTCTGGTAGTGAGTAGTGGTGGGGTGGTGGTGATGATTATTCTGCATACCACAGTATCCATTTGCATAGCTTATTGAAATCTCCAGTTGCTATTTCATTAAGATAATATTTTATAAGTTCTAACTACAATAACACTGGTAAATATGGCATATTAAATATTTTATCTGGCCCTTCCCTAAATATCACTGAAATAGCAGAGACAAAATATAAGAAAATAATAAACAACAACAACCAATAAAACAGTAATAATAGAAGGTTTAACGTTGGAAACACACTATGGTTGGCAGATAACTGATTTGGCAAACAGAACAAGAGAAAAACCTGAAGACACAGGAGAACCAGCCTGAAGAATAAGAATATTTGTGTCACAAAACTAAGCAATGTCTCAGAAATGAGAATCAACAAATGTCATTGAAAGCAATTTTTCTTTCAGTTAAATTCAATACCGTACAATTTTAAAAGTTAAAAATAAAATGACTGAATCAAGATAAAATTTTATTTCTCTTCTATGAAAAAAAAAAATGAGGTAGGCAGCTCAGATCCTATGTTGTGCTGTTACATATTCTGACTCCAAGCTTCTTATTCATCATTCCACTGCCTTGCTGCCATCCTCAGGTTGCGCTCATAAGCGAAGATGAATGTGGACATCTCAGTCATCATATACTCATCACAGGTTAGAAGACAGAAGGACAAAAGCAAGGCAAAAAGACAATTTACTGAGAGTGTTGTCACTTCAGTCATGTCCAACTCTTGGGGGACCCCATGAACTGTAAACTGCCAGGCTCCTCTGTCCATAGGGTTCTCCAGCCAATAATACTGGGGTGGATTGCCATGCTCTCCTCCAGGGGGTCTTCCTGACCCAGGGATCAAACTGATATCTCTTATGTCTATTGCATTGGCAGGCAGGTTCTTTACCACTAATACCCCCTGGGAAGCCCTAATCTAGTAGAGTCAGCAATTTTGAAGCAAATGTCTTTAAAAATTCCACATATGTCCTCCTGCCTCTCACTGGTAAGAATATAGGTAGAAAACCCTTCCAAGGGAAATATATTAACTTTTCAAGGAAAACCAGAAAAATGTAATATTTATTCCAAAACTCAGTTGAGTTTATGAACTTGTAGCAGGATATTTGGGCTTTCCAGGTGGCTCGGTGGTAAAGAATGTGCCTGCCAATGCAGGAGATGCAGGTTTGATTCCTGAGTCAGGAAGATCCCCTGGACGAGAACCTGGCAACCTATCCCAGTGTTCTTGCCTGGGACATCTCATGGACAGGAGCCTAGCATAAAACAGTCTATGGGGTCACAAAGAGTCAGACATGACTGAGTGACTAAACAACAACAGTAAAAAAAGTAGTATATTAGCAGTCACTGATTCAGAGATATGGGGGGAAAAAAAAACAAAATGGAAGGGTCAAATCTGTGAATAAGAAACACTTGGAGTCAAGATTCCTTCCATCACCTTGTGGGTCATATAACTTCTCCTTCTTCCTATAATAGGACTTCAAAAGTTTATTCTAGGAAGAGTTTGAAAATAAAATTTTCTATTCATAACATAGACACCAGTGGGAGATGAGAACCACTGTGTGCTATCATGTTAAAATCAGCAGGATTAGGTGAAAGCCTGTAAACAGAATGGTAAGGCCTTTTCCCTAATGCTGCCTTCCTTTCCGGGAGAAATGGCCAGCTCACAAAGAAAGCCTACAGATAGTGACATTAAAATTTGTTCCCTAAAGAAATGTCCCCACCCCTGCATTATCCACTAGTCAGAATCAATGACTAACAAGTTCCTTCCAAATAACCAGGGCTCAGAATGAGCCTTTTTGCTCATAATATTATCTAATAGCCTGGAATAATCAGACATCAAGGGAAAACCTTCTTTCAACAAGAGATAAAAATAAATCCCCAAAATAACATGAGGCAATAAAGGACATAGTTGAAAAATTCATGAAACTGAGTAGTGTGCTTGAAATAGTAGAAGACATTACACTCATGAAATATAAACTTAATATGAGTGAGTTCAGAAAAAAGCAAATGCAAAGGAGAAAACAAATATATACATACAAACATATCACACACACACACATGATTTTAGTGTTAGTGACATTCATTGAAACTTTATTCTCATCTATTTGTCCACAAGCCCCATATAGTACTATAAGCATCATTTATTCAGTATCCAATCAAATCACTTGGCTAATATTTTATCCCAAGCCTATCAACATCTCTTGATTGGACACCTCCAGAAAACTGAACCATATGTTCTTCCTTTGGGGAATGGGCAGGAAATTATGGGCTGGAATATTTGTAAAATATCATGAATAAAATAACACAGTTATTTATAAAATATATTTTTAAAATATTTAATGAAAAATGAAGAGGTGACAAAATATTAAGGAATTATCATGCAAGCATTTGGGTGAAAGAACTGAGCAAAACATGTGATGCATAGAACATGCACTTGCTGTACAGAATTCCCTGTTCTGATAGACTCTTGGGACCAGAATAACAACTTTGAAATCCCAGGGTGTAAGTAGAGACTGACAGAGACCCAAATCTTTCTCAAAAATATAGAACTCAAAAACTATACAACCTCAGTGGAAGTGTGAAATAGAGATAACTCTTAGGGCACAGCAGATAAATTTTCATTGATGCTAAGTATATTGTGGGAGAGAAGAAGGATGATAATATATAATCAAACCATTTATTGTTTGGGGGCTCCTCTGGTGGCTCAGGCAGTAAAGAATCTGCCTGTGATACAAGAGACCCAAGCTCAATCCCTGGGTTGGGAAGATCCCCTGGAGGAGGAAATGGCAACCCACTCCAGTACTCTTGCCTAGATAATTCCATGTGAAGAGAAATTTGGTGGGCCACAGTCCATGGGGTCACAAAGAGTCAGACATGACTGATTAAAATATAATAATTGAAATGAGAAAATAATTGGAAGAGATTGATTTTTGTTGTTCAGTCACTCAGTTGTGTCCGGTTCTTTGCAATCCCATGGACTGATAATAACTGGCATATTCTGAGAGACACGTATAAACAGTCAAAAGAAAGATTAGTAGAACATGACTCAAGAAATTAGAGCAACAGTGAGTTTTTTGTCTTTATGTTAAGGAATAATACAAATCAGAGCTTTTAGAAAAGTTGTGTATTTTCTGATATATCAGAAATGCAGTTCCCTTCAGAATGGTTCTTTTTGTTGTTGTTGTTGTTAACTCAATTTATGTAAAACATATGGTGAGACAGCTGTTTTAAAAACTGCTTTTTCATGGAATACTGAATAAAAGTAGAAAATCTGGGGCAGAGGCAAATTCAACAGAGACCATTTTAAAATAAAGCCACAGAGCTAAAATACATCAAGATAAATCACCTGGAGGTGGGCCAGTGTACGAGACTGTTTTCTCCCCCCTCCTATTCCTCACCCATAAAATATTAATACAAACCCAGAACATCAAGTGGCATAATTACGTTACTTGGAAACGACTGACTCTTAAGTCCTGAGGTGAGAGCATGGGTGTGGGGTGAGGGAAGTGGAGCGATTGAGGTTGAAATAAAGAATAATCAGGTTACATGGGGTGGACTCAACAGCCAAGATTAAAGAATATTTTTTCTTAAGTTGTTTTAAGTGAGCTGAATAAAGGGGAGGGATATTCTCAAATCCCCATTGACACTAAGTAGGTTATACTAGGAACCTTAAGCCAGAAAGAACTATATATGTACTCTGACTAGAAGTGACTTGCCAGTACTATGAATATCTTTTGTTTTACAATGGACTTTATCATACATTCCATCCACAATTAAAGGCACAGAATTTACACATATAAACCAGTTCTTATTATCTTATTACAATGCAATCACCATTAATTCAGGTAGAATTTTACTTAGAATGTCTAAATAATAGGACAGCTCTGTCTATAAGAAGATTGACTGCTGGAGTGGATTAAAAGCTTTTGGAAAAATCCTCTGCTCATTTATATTAGAGTGGGAGAATTTGATTTTCCTTTCAAAAGAAATTGCTGTTTTATCCGGTTTGTGTTTCTAAAGGGCATCCTAAAATAGCCTTGATTTATGCTATTCCATTGTTATAAAACATTTATCCAGCTTAATTTTATAGGTTACTTTATGATCTTCTCAAATATTATTTTCCATTTTAAATTATAACAAAGTTCTTTTAGTAAAATTTTATTGTAGGATGATAGTCTATAAACAATGGTATTTTATATAGTGAAAATAGGCATCTATTAATTTTTCTTTTTCTTTTAAAAATATTTCCTTTTAGAAAATGATTTCATAAAATTAAAAGTCACATAATGTTTATTCCTTTTCAGAATTCATATTTTACAATTATTTGAAAGAATAGCTATGAGAAACCTAGACAGTGTATTAAAAAGCAGAGACATCATTTTGCCAACAAAGGTCCGTATAGTCAAAGCTATGATTTTTCCATTAATCATGTATGGATGTGAGAGTTGAACTATAAGGAAGGCTGAGCACCAAAGCATTGATGCTTTTGTACTGCGGTTCTGGAGAAGACTCTTGAGAGTCCCTTGGACAGCAAGAAGATCAAACCAGTCAATCCTAAAGGAAATCAACCCTGAATATTCACTGAAAGGACTGGTGCTGAACTGAAGCTCCAAACTTTGGCCACCTGATGAAAAGAGCTGACTCATTGGAAAAGACCCTGATGCTGAGAAAGATTGAGGGCAAGAGGAGAAAAGGGTGACAGAGGTTGAGATGGTTGGATAGCATCACTGACTCAATGGACATGAGTTTGAGTAAACTCCGGGAGATAGTAAAGGACAGGAAAACTTGGTATGCTGCAGTTCATATAAAGAGTCAGACATGACTTAGCAACTGAACAACAATTATTTGAAAGTATTAAATATTCTAAAGTCAAGTAATCTTAATACCTGTTTCATTATTATTCTAAGAGTTTATTCTCCAATCTTTCAAACTTAAGGAAGAAATAAAAGTGACTTGCTAGCGCTATGTTCAGACAAAGGAGAGAATCAAATACCATTAAGACAATTCATAAATAAGTTGAGTTATTCAGTATAACTCTAAAATGGGCATGCAGATCAAGATAGCTATTAGCTAATTTCTGTGATCAGAGCACTTTTAAAATAATGCAATATGATATTTTTAGTATAATTAAAGTTATTTTCCTTTCCTCTTGTTGTGAAGTTGGGGTAGGGTGGAAGGCACTGGAAACTAAATAGAATGTAAGCACAGGTCATGTGCTGAAGGATATATGAGGAAAAAACTCTGTGCTTCACATTCCTAGTTGAATCCCAAGAGGAAGAGCTGAACCCACCAGAAACCCTATTCTTTAGGGACACTCCTAGAGCAGATAATCCTGGGCAGTCCATTGTGTTTAAGCCTGACAGTAAATTTGTCCTTTGTTTTTGGATAGTTTCCAAGTTTGGAGGCAGTGACCCACTATTCCCACTACTAAAGTCCTAGTAAATATCAGTTAACTGAATGTATAATGTTCTTATTTTGGATATTCTGATAGATATTGTTATGGTAAGCAGATATAAATCATGATAAAATCTATCCTTCCAGGTGTTTTACTGTTACTTGAATTTATTATAGAGTCCCCAGCTGGCCCTATGCAGCTCTTAATATGGCCATTGATTTAGAAACCTGCCCCAGTGCACAGAGAGAGCAGCAGGGGCAGTGGTAGACTCTGACCATCCTGCTTCATATTTATATCAGTTCTTCAATGTTGGCTACAGTTCATTCTGCAGGAACATGGATTATCTCACCCTCCCAAAGGCCACCACACTGGTCCATTATGCTGATGGATCATCTTCATTTTCTAAACAGAAACTAAAAGAAAGAAATGACTCATATTTGGTAGATTATTTAATAAGCTGCATTTACTAGATATGGAAAATAATTCTTGGTTTTCTACCAGACTCTGTGTGCATGTCCAACTCTTTGAGACCCCATGGACCATGGCCCACCAAGCTCCTCTGTCCATGGGATTCTCCAGGCAAGAACACTGGACTGGGTTGCCATTCCCTTCTCCAAGGAATCCTTGTGGAGACTATATGCCTGATCATGAAGTGAAACATGAAACTGGGACCCTAGCTTTCCACAATGAATTGTGCATAACATGATCAACAAAGCTATAAGCTAAGGCATTCCTAGTATCATTTTCTCATTAAACAGGTCTGCTTTATAGAGACCTGGGATATACGTGTCCCAAAGTGTAAGAAAGTTACATGGAATATTGCTCACTTTTCCAAAATGCCCGTATCTGGCATCTTGACATCTTTTCCTCAATCCACAGTCAAGGTTTCTCGGGAGGGAGTGTTCACTACAATGGTTTAAGATGCAAAGTGAGCTTTTTTTTTTTTCCATCTTATTTTATGATCCAGCATAGCCAGTTGGGTTCAAATTTCTGTGGGATGTTATATTTTCCATTGAGTCTGAGCAAAGTCTAGAAAGAAAACTTATAGAGGAGACCACTATAATTTTGAAGGAAAAACATATCTTTTCAACCAATAACATGTAGCAAGTATTTTTGCTCAATACAAATTCTTCCCTCATTGAAGCTGCCCTGTCTACTACCACTAGTGAGTGCATAATATGCTGGAAACAACAGCTAAAAACAATCGCTACCTTAGTTAAAGAATTAGGTGTGTGCTCAGTCGTGTCTGACTCTTTGCGATCACATGAATTGTAGCCCACCAGTCTCCTCTGTCCATTGGAAATTTACCAGGTAGGAATGCTGAAGTGGGTTGCCATTTCCTACTCCAGAGGATCTTCCCAACCCAGAGATCCAACCTGTATTTCTTGCATCTCCTGCATTGGCAGGTATATTGTTTACCATATGTCACCTGGGAAACCTCCATTAAAGAAAGAAGGAACATGTCTATTGCCCGGGGTAATAGATTAGATGCACAATTAGCAACATGAATGGGTCTTAAAAAAGAAAGTTATTACTTCAAGAAGTATAAAATGTATAGCAAAACAAATTGTACAGAAATAACAACAAAAATATGTGCACAAGAAAAGAAATCCCCTTTGCAAGAATATATTATAAGAAAAACACATGAGAATGGTTATTTTTATACAAGGACAGGATACTAGGTAATGGTTATAAAATTGAAAGTGTGTAGTGACTGAATAAATGATTAAAAATCAATCATAGACTTAGCATACACTCCAGTGATTAAAAGATGATATGAACTTAGAATCTTTTATTCAATCTGTGCATAATACCTAAAAAAAAAAAAAAAAAAAAAAAAGATCCTTAAAAAAAAAGAGAGAGAGAGAATGGGAAGGTGGCCCAGTGTAGCAAAAGAATAGGAAATGAGTAGTTGTAAGATATGGTCTTAGGGAGGTAGACAGCATCCCACTCATGTAGGTCATGGAAACAAATTTGACTTTTATTTTCTGATTTCACTGTTATTGTTATCTTCTGGAAATTTTTAAGCACAGGAGAAACATTATCACAATAAAACTACTGTGAAATATTGTGCTTTCTACATAAAAATAGACTGCAGGGAAATGAAATTAACAACAGACAACAGCTAGGAAGCTTTTGATTCCTCTGATGAGATTGTCCTGGTTGTTAACAAGGCTGACAGACACAGTAAGAAGTGGTAAAAGTGATCATGTCATGTACAGATTAAAATATGCCAATGGCATCTAACACACAGCTTTCTGGTTAAAGTCCATAAACTTTGAATGATATCCTTAGCACTTTAGGGTTCGACCTTGCCTACAAGAGTTTTTGCTAACGACAGAAAAATCTCTGTTCATCTCCAAGGCAAACCATTCAATATCACAATTATCCAAGTCTATGCCCCAACCAGTAATGCTGAAGAAGCTGAACGGTTTTATGAAGACCTACAAGACCTTTTAGAACTAACACCCAAAAAAGATGTCCTTTCCATTCTAGGGGACTGAAATGCAAAAGTAGGAAGTCAAGAAACACCTGGAGTAAGAGGCAAATTTGGCCTTGGAATGCGGAATGAAGCAGGGCAAAGACTAATAGAGTTTTGCCAAGAAAATGCACTGGTCATAGCAAACAACCTCTTCCAACAACACAAGAGAAGACTCTACACATGGACATCACCAGATGGTCAACACCGAAATCAGATTGATTATATTCTTTGTAGCCAAAGATGGAGAAGCTCTATAGAGTCAACAAAAACAAGACCAGGAGCTGACTGTGGCTCAGATCATGAACTCCTTATTACCAAATTCAGACTTAAATTGAAGAAAGTAGGGAAAATCATTAGACCACTCAGGTATGAACTCAATCAAATCCCTTATGATTATACAGTGGAAGTGAGAAATAGATTTAAGGGCCTAGATCTGATAGATAGAGTGCCTGACGAACTATGGAATGAGGTTCATGATGTTGTACAGGAGACAGGGATTAAGACCATCCCCATGGAAAAGAAATGCAAAAAAGCAAAATGGCTGTCTGGGGAGCCCTTACAAATAGCTGTGAAAAGAAGAGAAGTGAAAAGCAAAGTAGAAAAGGAAAGATATAAGCATCTGAATGCAGAGTTCCAAAGAATAGCAAGAAGAGACAAGAAAGCCTTCTTCAGTGATCAATGCAAAGAAATAGAGGTAAAGAACAGAATGGGAAAGACTAGAGATCTCTTCAAGAAAATTAGAGATACCAAGGGAACATTTCATGCAAAGATGGGCTCGATAAAGGACAGAAGGGTATGGACCTAACAGAAGCAGAAGATATTAAGAAGAGGTGGCAGGAATACACGGAAGAACTGTACAAAAAAGATCTTCACAACCCACAAAATCATGATGATGTGATCACTAATCTAGAGCCAGACATCCTGGAATGTGAAGTCAAGTGGGCCTTAGAAAGCATCACTACGAACAAAGCTAGTGGAGGTGATGGAATTCCAGTACAGCTATTTCAAATCCTGAAAGATGATGCTATGAAAGTGCTGCACTCACTATGCCAGCAAATTTGGAAAACTCAGCAGTGGCCACAGGAATGGAAAAGGTCAGTTTTCTTTCCCATCCCAAAGAAAGGCAATGCCAAATAGTGCTCAAACTACCGCACAATTGCACTCATCTCATATGCTAGTAAAGTAATGCTCAAAATTCTCCAAGCCAGGCTTCAGCCATACGTGAACCATGAACTCCCAGATGTTCAAGCTGGTTTTAGAAAAGGCAGAGGAACCAGAGATCAAATTGCCAACATCCGCTGGATCATGGAAAAGCAAGAGAGTTCCAGAAAAACATCTACTTCTGCTTACTTGACTATGCCAAAGCCTTTGACTGTGTGGACCACAATAAACTGTGGAAATTTCTGAAAGAGATGGGAATACCAGACCATGTAACCTGCCTCTTGAGAAATCTGTATGCAGGTCAGGAAGCAACAGTTAGAACAGGACATGGAACAACAGACTGGTTCCAAATAGGAAAAGGAGTACATCAAGGCTGTATATTGTCACCCTGCTTATTTAACTTCTATGCAGAGTACATCATGAGAAATGCTGGACTGGAAGAAACACAAGCTGGAATCAAGATTGCTGGGAGAAATATCAATAACCTCAGATATGCAGATGACACCACCTTTATGGCAGAAAGTGAGGAGGAACTAAAAAGCCTCTTGATGAAAGTGAAAGAGGAGAGTGAAAAAGTTGGCTTAAAGCTTAACATTCAGAAAACGAAGATCATGGCATCTGGTCCCATCACTTCATGGCAAATAGATAGGGAAACAGTAGAAAGAGTGTCAGACTTTATTTTTGGGGGCTCCAAAATCACTGCAGATGGTGACTGCAGCCATGAAATTAAAAGACACTTACTCCTTCGAAGGAAAGTTATGAACAACCTAGATAGCATATTCAAAAGCAGAGACATTACTTTGCCGACTAAGGTCCGTCTAGTCAAGGCTATGGTTTTTCCAGTGGTCATGTATGGATGTGAGAGCTGGACTGTGAAGAAGGCTGAGCACCGAAGAATTGATGCTTTTGAACTGTGGTTTTGGAGAAGACTCTTGAGAGTCCCTTGGACTGCAAGGAGATCCAACCAGTCCATTCTAAAGGAGATCAGCCCTGGGGGTTCTTTGGAAGGAATGATGCTAAAGCTGAAACTCGAGTACTTTGGCCTCGTCATGCGAAGAGCTGACTCATTGGAAAAGACTCTGATGGTGGGAGGGATTGGGGGCAGAAGGAGAAGGGGACGACCGAGGATGAGATGGCTGGGTGGCATCACGGACTCGATGAACGTGAGTCTGAGTGAACTCCGGGAGATGGTGATGGACAGGGCATGCTGTGATTCATGGGGTCGCAAAGTGTTGGACACGACTGAGCGACTGAACTGAACTGAACTGAACTGAAATATTATCCTTCCTTGAAGAGGCATTGCTTTGCTCCTATTTTCATGCCTTTTCATAGCTACTTCTTCCGTTTGGGAAAACCCCCCCTTTTCTTGGCCAGAATGTTTCAAAATCCACAAAAAATCATTTCTCTGAGATTTGTTTTAAGCTATTTTCATACCATAAGCAGTTTAGAGTAGTGTATGGTTTTAGTACTCCATTGTTAGTATAGGATTTGCTTATAATATCACTTCTCTATTAATGTGGCTTTCACTGTAATTTTCACTTATTTTTTAACTAGAATACAGCATCAGGAAATATGTTTGTATCATTTTATAATCATATCATATGATATCTTAAATATAGAAGTCCTCTAATAAATGTTTATTATTCAATCAAAAAATTAGCAAAGAGTATTGCCATTCTTCTTTCTTTCTGTGTGGTATGTTTTAAATTTATATGTCTGTTTTTGAGCTTTTTCTATAAAGTAAGATAATGTAAATGTGTAAATATGTTCAGGCAATTATGTGATGCTCCCTACAAAAGTGGAATATATCAACATGGTCAGTTAAATAAGTTGTTATTTTATAAGAACAATTTGTATTTATCAGAAATTATACAAAACACATTGCTAAGCACCATATAAAATATAAACAGCATTTCTAGCCTTGCAAAATGGAATAACACTGGTCAAACAAGTAGACACTTAAACCAAAAGCATGATTAACACAGAATTATAATAAAACTATATCAAGATCTCCACAAAAAAGCAGAAATTGAGAAGGAATGCCAAGTTTCCTTTTTTAAACACTTCTATTGTGCTGTGCTGTGCTTAGTTGCTCAGGTGTGTCCAACTCGTTGTGATGCCATGGACTGTAGCCCAGCAGGCTCCTCTGTTCATGGGGATTCTCCAGGCAAGAATACTGAGTGGGTTGCCATGCTCTCCTCCAGGGATCTTCCCAACCCAGGGATTGAAGCCAGGTCTCCCACTTTGCAGGAGGATTCTTAATCATCTGAGCCACCAGGGAAGCCCAAGAATATTGGAGTGGGTAGCCTATCCCTTCTCAAGGGGATCTTCCCCACCAAGGAATTGTACCCAGATCTCCTGCATTGCAAGGAGATTCTTTACCAGCTTGAGCTCCAGGGAAGTCCTAAACTTGTCCGTTCATTACATGTTCTTTATTTTAGTACAAGACAATATAAATTATAAACTGTTATACTAGTTAAGAGATCACAAGCTGCTATAATAGATACACACTGAGTTCCAGTGATTTAATTTAGGGAATAGTTACTTCTCATTAACATCAATTCTAATTGGTTCTGAGTGTAAGTGCTGAGATGGGAGTTGGGGTCAGCAATTCTAACCCATTTCGATCAGACCCAGATTACCAAATGCTCTCACTTTCTCCAGTCACTAGACAGGTGATGAGATCAAATGATAGATGAGGTGGGCAGTTTTTAGGGTTAGGTCTAGAATTAGTATGCATATTATCTAAGACATAGGTTAGTGGGATTAAATTATCCAGTCACTACCACAAATATACATAGAGGTATGCTTAATATCCCCTTCATAGATCATAGCCTTGTCATGGTGAAGGGACTTGCATGACCCAATTAAGCTATAAGCCTTGCAGTGCCCGATCATCCAAGACAGATGAATCATAGTGAAGAGTTCTCCCAAAACATGGTCCACTGGAGGAGGGAATGACAACTCACTCCAGTATTCTTGCCTAGAGAACCCCATGGACAGTATGAAAAAGCAAAAAGATATGACACAGATAGATGAGTACCTCCCACCCCCACCACAGTCACAAAGTGTCCAATATGCTATATGCTACTTGGGAAGAGCAGAGGGCAATTACTAACAGCTCTAGAAAGAATGAAACAACTGAGCCAAAGTGGAAACGATACCCAGTTGTGGATGTGTCTGATGGTGAAAGTAAAGGCCACTGTTGTAAAGAACAGAAATGCATAGGAACCTAGAAGGTTAAGGGCATAAATCAAGGTAAATTTGATGTGGTCAAGCAGAAGATGGCAAGACTGAACATGAACATCTTATGAATCAGTGAACTAAAATGGATAGAAATGGGCAAATTTAATTCAATTGACGATTATATCTAGTACTATGGGCAAAAATCTCATAGAAGAAATAGAGTAGCCCTTTTGGTTAACAAGAGTACTTAATGCAGTACTTGGGTGCAGTCTCAAAAATGACAGGATGATCTTGGATACTTTCCAAAGCAAACCATTCATTATCAGACTAATTCAAGTCTATGCCCAAACTGCTGATGCTAAAGAAGCTGTAGTTGACCAGATCTATGAAGACATACAACACCTTCTAGAACCAACACCAAAAAAAAAAAAAATCTTTTTCATTATAGGGGATTGGAATGCAAAAGTAGGAAGTCAAGAGATAACCCATAATAACAGGTAAGTTTGGCCTTGGAATAGAAAATGAAGGAGGGCAACGGCTAACAGAGTTTTGCCAAGAGAACACACTGGTCATAGCAAATACCCTCTTCCAATAACATAAGAGAAAACTCTACACATGGATATCACCAGATGGTCAATACTGAAATCAGGTTTGATTATATTCTTTACAGTCAAAGATGGAGAAGTTCAACACAGTCAGCAAAAACAAGATGTGGAGTTGACTGTGGCTCAGATTACGAGCTGCTTACTGCAAAATTCAGGCTTCAATTGAAGAAAGTATGAAAAACCACTAAGACATTGAAGTATGACCCAAATCAAATCCTTTACGATTATATAGTGCAGGTGATTAACAGGTTCAAGGGATTATATTTGGCAGACAGAGCTCCTGAGGAACTATGGATGGAGGTACATAACAGTGTACAAGAGGCAGTGACCAAAATCATTGCAAAGAAAAAAAGAAATGCATGAAGGCAAACTGGTTGTCTGAGGCGACTTTAATGGGGTGGGAGGTGGGAGGTGGGAGGGGGGTTCATGTTTAGGAACTCAGGTACACCCATGGTAGATTCATGTCAATGTATGGCAAAACCAATACAATATTGTAAAGTAAAATAAAGTAAAAATAAAAATTAAAAAAAAATAAATTACTATAAGCAAACACATATGCATATATCAACCTGTATAATATAAACATGTAAACATATGTGTATATAAATACATAAGTACCTTTATCCTAAAAAATAAAAAAATCAAAATAGCTGAGGGCCGAAGAGAAGTGAAAGGCAAGGGAGAAATGGAAAGATATACCCAACCAAATGCAGAATTCCAGAAAATAGCAAGGAGAGATAAGGAGGCCTTCTTAAATGAACAATACAAAGAAATAGAAGGAACTTCCCTGTAGCTCAGATGGTAAAGAATCTGCCTGTAATGCAGAAGACCCTGGTTCAATCCCTGGGTTGGGAAGATCCTCTGAAGAAGCAAATGGCAATCCACTCCAGTATTCGTGCCTGGAAAATCCCATGGACAGAGGAGTCTGGCAGGTTACAGGCCATGGTGTCAAAAGAGTCAGATACAACTGAGCAACTAACACTACTACTAGAGAAATAAAGGAAAACAATAGAATGGTAAATACTAGAAATCACTTCAAGAAAATTGGAGATATCAAACTATAATTTCATGCAAGGATGGGCATGATAAAGGACAGAAATGATAAGGATCTAACAGAAGCAGAAAAATTAAGAACAGGTGCAAGAACAAAGAACGGTACAAAAAAAAAGCCTTAGTGAGCTGGCTAACCAGGATGGTGTGGCCCCACACACTTAGAGTCAGATATCCTGGAGTGTGAAGTCAAGTGTGCTTTAGAGAGCATTAGTGTGAACAAAGCTAATGGAGATAATGGAATTCCAGCTGAGCTAATTGAAATCCTAAAAGATGATGCTGGTAAAGCACTGCACTCAATATGCCGGCAAATCTGAAAAAATTCAGCAGTGGTCACAGGACTGGAAAAGGTCAGCTTTCATTCTAATCCCAAAGAAGGGCAATGCCAAAGAATGTTCATATTACCATACAATTGCACTCATTTCACATACTAGCAAAATTTTTCTCATAATCCTTCAAGCTAGGCTTCAGGAGTATGTAAACCAAGAATTTTCAGATGTACAAGCTGGGTATTGAAAAGGCAGGGGAACCAGAAAGCAAGTTGCCAACATTCATTGGATCATGGAGAAAGCAAGGGAATTCCAGAAAAACATCTACTTCTACCTATGCTAAAGACTCTTATGTGTGGATCACAACAAACTGTAGAAAATTCTTAAAGACATGGGAATACAAGAACATCTTACCTGTCTCCTAAGAAACCTATATATGTTTCAAGAGGAAATGGTAAGAATTGGACATGTAAAAATAAGCTGTCTCAAAATTGGTAAAGGAGTATGACAAGACTGTATATTTTCACCCTGCTTATTTAACTCTGGGCTCTTGAGCTTTTCAATTGCTCTGGACAGTGACTGCAGCCATTAAATTAAAAGATGCTTATTTATGCAGAGTACATCATATGAAATGCCAGGCTAGATGACTCACATGCTGGAATCAAGATTACTGGGAGAAATATGAACAACCTCAGATATGCAGAGGATAACATTCTAATGGCAAAAAGTGAAGATGAATTAAAATTTCTCTTGATGAGGGTGAAAAAGGATGGTGAAAAAGTTGGCTTAAAGCTCAACATTAAAAAATTAAGGTCATGGTATCCAGTCCCATCACATCATGGCAAATAGAAGGGGGGAAATGGAAGAAATGACAAATTTTATTTTCTTGGGCTCTCCAGTCTCTGTGGACAGTGACTGTAGCCATTAAATTAAAAGATGCTTGCTCCTTGGCAGGAAAGCCATTAGAAATCTAGACAGCATATTATAAAGCAGAGACACTACTTTGCCAACAAATGTCCGTCTAGTCAAAGCTATGGTTTTCCAGTTGTCATGTGTGGATGTGAGAGTTGGACCATAAAGAAGGTCAAGCACTGAATTGATGCTTTTGAACTGTGGTGCTAGAGAGGACTCTTGAGAGTCCCTTGGACTGCAAGGAGATCAAACTTGTCAACCCTACAGGAAATCAACCCTGAATATTCATTGGAAGGAATGAAGCTGAAGCTCCAACACTTTGCCCACCTGATGTGAAGAGCTGACTCATTGTAAAAGACGCTGATGAAAAGAGCCAACTCATTAGAAAAGATTGAAGGCAGGAGGAGAATGGGGTGACTGAGGACAAAATAGTTGGATGGTGTTACCAACTCGATGGACTTGAGTTTGAGCAAGTTCCAGGAGACGGTAAAGGACAGGGAAGCCTGGTGTGCTGCAGTGCATGGTGTTGTAGAGCCTGACATAACAGAACAACTGAAAAACAACACCATAAAGAGTTGGACCATAAAGAGGGCTGAGTGCTGAAAAATTGATGCTTTTGATTTGTTGTCCTGGAGAAGACTCTAGAGAGTCTCTTGGACTGCTAGATCAAAACAGTCAATCCTAAAGGAAATCAACCCTGAATATTCACTGGAAGGACTGATGATGAAGCTGAAGCTCCAATACTTTGGCCACCTGATAGGAAGAGCCAACTCATCGCAGAAGACCCTGATGCTGGGAAAGATTGGAAGGTAAAAGGAGAAGAGGCTGGTGGAGGATGAGATGGTTCAATAGCATCACCAACACAATGGACATAAATTGAGCAAAATCATGGGGTAGGACAGAGGAGCCTGGCATGCTGCAGTCCATGGGGTTGCAAAGAGTCTGATGTGACTTAGTGACTGAACACCAAAAACACTTAATAAATTAACTTTAATAAAACACAGATAACTGAAGGGCTGAGGGAATAGTTAAATTCAGGATAAATTTGGGTTCTACCCAACTTAAAAAATTCCAAAAAAGCAATTCTATGTATCAACTATGATGTACCACAAAGAAAATCCTATTCAAATACACCTGGAAATATGCATGAGCAAAAATACACAAAAAAATACTTCATAGAGAAAATTAACCTGAAATGTTTCATCATTTTTGTAGTAAAATATTTTAAAAATATGATTTGGTATTTTTCTGTCTTTACAGACCTTTTTCTACTTCTGTCATGTTTGGTGGTATTGAAACCAAAATTGAAAAGAGATAACAAATTATCAGTAAGTATTAATTCTATCATATCTACAGTTCCACTTCATCATTATGATCATACTACTGTATTATGAAAAAAAATAACAAAGAAGGATGAAATTATAAATTCAGTAATAAAGAGAGACTACTTCAGTTGAGCTATTCAAAGTTAAACTGGTTAATGGGCAAATCTCAGGTGCTCTGTTCTGTTCTTTTTTTTCTTTAGCGATTGGTATTCCATTGGAACAAAAAACTATTTAAGTTGCCTTCTAGGTTACTGATTTCTTTTCTTTGATGTGTGTCTTTCTTGTTTGCACACTAAATGAATACTTTGTTTCAATTGAAATATATTTTCTACCATTTCTATTTGAATTTTTAAAATTAACTTCAATTTCTACTAAAATAATGTATTTGTTCATGCATAGTATCTATATGTTCCATTGTCTACTTCAACACTTTTGAATAGTCATTTAAAGTCCTTATTTTATAATTCCAGATTCTCAGTTTCTCTATATTTGTTTCTGTTGATTCTTTTTGACTCATCAAATGGGTTCACTTGCTTCTCTACATCTCTCATATATTATTTGTACTGCATAGCATATATTGTGTATGAAAGATCAGTAGAAGTGGAAATGACATTTGTGCCTAGAATGTTGCAGACTGAGGCACTACAGTTGGGTATGCAAGTACAGAAGTGTCTTGTTTGTTGCAGTTTTAGATAGGTCCAGTTGACTATCTGTTTCAAAGTGTTGGGAGAGTGAGGTGATTTTTCCTGCAGCAAATCAAAACACGAACACTGCTGAGACTCAGATCTCTTTATGATTACACTTTAACCAGCAGTTTTCCAACTCTGGGCATATTTATTCTATTTTACAGTTTGTTTTCATACTTTTGTGTTCTGGGGGACTCTCTTGCTCTGAAATCCTGCCCCTAAGGAGATCACTCCTGCCCTGGCTTCACTGACTTTCCAGACTCCAGTTTTCGAGGGTTACTACAGTGCACTTGGTGAGGGTTCAGAGTGTCTCTGAGCAGTTCTGCCCTGTTGTGTTCATTGGTAGTTTCCTGCCATATGTGTGGTGAAGTTCGGAAGTGCTCTTCAGAAAGGTGCTGCTTGTACTTGGGAAGTTCAGTTCAGTTCAGTCACTCAATTGTGTCCGACTATTTGTGACCTCATGGACGGCAGCAAGCCAGGCCTCCCTGTCCATCACCAACCCCCAGAGTTTACTCAGACTCATCTCCATTGAGTTGGTGATGCCATCCAACCATCTCATTGTCTGTCATCCCCCTCTCCCCCTGCCTTCAATCTTTCCCAGAATCAGGGTCTTTTCCAGAGAGTCAGTTCTTCACATCAGGTGGCCAAAATACTGGAGTTTCAGCTTCAACATCAGCCCTTCCAGTCAACATTCAGGACTGATTTCCTTTAGGATGGACTGGTTGGATCTCCTTGCAGTCCATGGAACTCTCAAAGAGTCTTCTCCAACACCACAGTTCAAAAGCATCAATTTTTCACTGCTCAGCTTTCTTATAGTCCAACCCTCACATGACTAATTGAAAAATCATATCCTTGACTAGACGGACCTTTGTTGGCAAACTAATGTCTCTGCTTTTTAACATGCTATCTAGGTTGGTCATAACTTTTCTTCCAAGGAGTAAGCATCTTTTATTTATTTATTTATTTATTTAATTTTATTTTTTTTTAATTTTTAATTTTTTTTATTTTTTAAAAAATTTTTTATTTTTTTATTTTTTTAATTTTAAAATCTTTAATTCTTACATGCGTTCCCAAACATGAACCCCCCTCCCACCTCCCTCCCCATAACATCTCCCTGGGTCATCCCCATGCACCAGCCCCAAGCATGCTGTATCCTGCGTCAGACATAGACTGGCGATTCGATTCTTACATGATAGTATACATGTTAGAATGCCATTCTCCCAAATCATCCCACCCTCTCCCTCTCCCTCTGAGTCCAAAAGTCCGTTATACACATCTGTGTCTTTTTTGCTGTCTTGCATACAGGGTCGTCATTGCCATCTTTCTAAATTCCATATATACGTGTTAGTATACTGTATTGGTGTTTTTCTTTCTGGCTTACTTCACTCTGTATAATCGGCTCCAGTTTCATCCATCTCATCAGAACTGATTCAAATGAATTCTTTTTAATGGCTGAGTAATACTCCATTGTGTATATGTACCACAGCTTTCTTATCCATTCATCTGCTGATGGACATCTAGGTTGTTTCCATGTCCTGGCTATTATAAACAGTGCTGCGATGAACATTGGGGTACATGTGTCTCTTTCAATGCTGGTTTCCTCGGTGTGTATGCCCAGCAGTGGGATTGCTGGGTCATAAGGGAGTTCTATTTGCAATTTTTTAAGGAATCTCCACACTGTTCTCCATCGTGGCTGTACTAGTTTGCATTCCACCAACAGTGTAGGAGGGTTCCCTTTTCTCCACACCCTCATTTATTGCTTGCAGATTTTTGGATCGCAGCCATTCTGACTGGTGTGAAGTGGTACCTCATTGTGGTTTTGATTTGCATTTCTCTAATAATGAGTGATGTTGAGCATCTTTTCATGTGTTAGCCATCCATATGTCTTCTTTGGAGAAATGTCTATTTAGTTCTTTGGACCATTTGTTGATTGGGTCGTTTATTTTTCTGGAATTGAGCTGCATAAGTTACTTGTATATTTTTAAGATTAGTTGTTTGTCAGTTGCTTCATTTGCTATTATTTTTCTCCCATTCAGAAGGCTGTCTCTTCACCTTGCTTATATTTTCCTTTGTTTGCAGAAGCTTTTAATTTTAATTAGATCCCATTTGTTTATTTTTGCTTTTATTTCCAGAATTCTGGGAGGTGGATCATAGAGGATCCTGCTGTGATTTATGTCGGAGAGTGTTTTGCCTATGTTCTCCTCTAGGAGTTTTATAGTTTCTGGTCTTTTTCATGGCTGCAGTCACAATCTGCAGTGATTTTTGAGCCCAAGAAAATTGGGAAAACCCTGTGCAAACCAGGAAGATGTGTCTCAGCCCCCTGCCCTGCTGCTAGCTTCAGGTTTGCCTCCCTGGGCTCTTGGTGCAAGCCCACTGGAGCATGGGTGGGTGAATGCCAGCAGACTCACTTGGACCTGAGGATACTTGTCATTTTAGTATGTATAATGCATATGCTACCACTGGTTCATTGAAAAATCAGATTATTTTTCCTTATTTCTCTCTGTGGTACATTTTTCCTTCTAGCATTCAAACATATATGAACATAGACATGTGTCTCTTTGTCTTTAGTAAGGGATTGTATCTACCCAGAACTTTGTTTATGAGATCTTTGGGTCCTCAGCACTCTGTTTTTAAATACTATGAGTTTGTAGTTTATTCTGCTTGTTACATGCCCTAAATGGTAATGGTAATTCATATAAGAAGATTTTTAAGTTTACTTATTTTTCTTACTTAATCAAATGGAAGAATAGCTACAAATGCTTAAAAAAAAACCTCAATTTGAAGTTTGCTAAATTAAATGACCTCAAGATATGAATTTAGCTAAGTAGGCCATAAGAATAAAAATCAGAATTTCTATAAGGATACTTAACCCATACAAATTTGTTAATTTTAACATTTTTACCCATTTAAACTACAAAGCCAAGTTTACATTTTATCTATCCCTTCACTGTCTATTCAAAAGTGGCTATTATATTGTCTTATTTTGTGAAATTTTTAAAATGATAAAAAATTCATGGTCAGAAAAAAATGTTTATTATACTAGATGACTGGAATTTAAACTTTTATTACCATGCTGATTATGATTACATCCCAAATAGAATATTTAAAGTGCAAACTACTAAAATTTTTAGATCTGAATAATTTCTGTTTTAGGATAAGAGCATACCCTTATAAAATTAACATTAAATATAATTTATTCCTGTTAATTGATGTGCCAAGAATTGCATCTATTGTTTCACCTTTTCCCCAAGCTCTATCATATAAATTAGAACATACACTACAGTTTAAAGGAAATGATGATAGACAATTATCATAAGCCCTTAGAGTCCAATAGCATTTAATAGCATCCTTTTAAGCTTTTTAAGATAATGCCAGTCTCAGGTTTATAAAAAATATATAGTAGTCTCCAGAACAGACATAAAGAGGAGACCTCTCACCTTAGGGAACAGTTTAAATGAAGCTTAAATCACACCAATTGACTTGAGTATTCCCCAGAACATTGCATCTATTAATATGCAGAATCAGTTAGATTCACTCCAATCAGAGCAGATACTTTGAAGTGATTTTAAACTATTTTTTCTTTTTAATTTAGGTGGGGAGAATATCAAGGACATGAACCTTTTCTCTTGTGTCACATTACATGTCATGTAAGTAGAATAAATGCGTTTAGAGACGATTGTTCAACCCCAAGATACATACAGCACTCATCACTCGGCTACTCCAAAAACTGATGACTGGCAAATACTCTTAAAAACATAACTGTACTCGTGCCTGGAAAATCCCATGGGCAGAGGAGCCTGGTAGGCTGCAGTCCATGGGGTCGCTAGGAGTCAGACACGACTGAGCAACTTCACTTTCACTTTTCACTTTCATGCATTGGAGAAGGAAATGGCAACCCACTCCAGTATTCTTGCCTGGAGGATCCCAGAGACAGGGGAGCCTGGTGGGCTGCTCTCTATGGGGTCGCACAGAGTCAGACACGACTGAAACGACTTAGCAGCAGCAGCAGTCCTTATCTGGTCTAAGTTAAATTATGTTAAACTAACCCAGTGTCTATGGATTTGTGGACCATGGCTCCTTAAAATTTTCATGTAAGTTCATGCCAGCATCTTTATTATTTCTAAGATAATATTGTTTATTTTTATTTTCTTTCAGAGTTTTCTATGTAAATTTTAAGTTAATATGATCATATATATCTATATAACTATGTCTCTGTGTATATCTGTAATGTATATAATTTTTGCATATATGTTCTCATATAATATAATCATGAGTATGAGTCTATTAATATGTCATTCTTTTTCACCTAGGATTTTATTTGCTACGTATTTTATCTTTTAATTATATCCTTATTTACTTTGTCCTATTTTGGAATAATTAAGCTATTTCCAATAACTTTGTTGGTTATATATAAAAAATAAAAATATATTTTAAAAATGTGTATCACATAAAATAACTGTTTTGTAAAATGTTTAGTTATATCTTTATTCTTTTCTTGAGAAATATTATGGAAAGTAATTGAGTCAAAGCCAAACATGGTAGATATTTTAACACATATGTTAACCTATTTACAAATACATTTCCAGAAAGATGATAGCAATTTGCAATCTGATGCAATATAAGGGTGTATGACTCATTATACTTCTAACATTTATGTCATCACTTTTTAATGCTCACTAGTTTGGTGGTTAAAAATAAAAGGATATCTCATATATTCTCTGTTATCACAACAATGATATTTAATGACTTATTTTCATTTCTTAATACTACCTACCTTTTCTGTTTGCATGTGCTTCATATACCCCTGAACTACTCAAGCCAAAATAATAACAACACTAAACTATTAAACTTCTAAGCCCTTCACTACTGAAATATGATTAAAAATTCTGTCTACTAAGGTATTCTCTTTCCTGATATCCTTGGTCTTTAAAAGACAACAGTAGGTTTACGGGATAGAAGAGTATATGTTAATGGAATGAGAAATATACAAGTGAACACTTGCAATCTGAAAGAAGAGGTCAGTACCACAAGGAAGATGTGCTGGGGCCTTTATCAGAGGAGCTGGGTGTGTCCGGCCTGTCCCTGAAGGCTCCCTGGTTTGGGATTAGGCTTCCCTTGTGACTCATCTGGCAAAGAATCTGCTGGTAATATGAGAGTCCTGGGTTTAGTCCCTGAGTTTGGAAGATCCGCTGGAGAAGGGAATGGCTACCCACCTCATATTGTGACCTGGAGAATTCTAAGCAGTTGCAAAGAGTCGAATAGGACTGAGTGACTTTCAATTTCACTTTCACTTTGCTCTCTTGAGTCTCAGAGTCCTTGTAAATGAAATGGTTATATATGATCTATTTTTCTAGGAAGGAAATTGCAATGACTTAGTAAGACTCAGGTGTAACAGTTTTTATCAAGTAAAAAAGAAAAAAATCTACCAGTGTATTTTATTAACATGTTACTTATGGGGATCTCTTTGCATTTGTATTCTTCTGTACCTGTAAACACCTTCACAGTAAAAAATAGATGATTCCAACAGTGATTAATATATATATGTCTTTAGAGGGAGCATATTTTGTAGACACTGCCCTCAAATAATAGCACTGTAGCAACAACTCAAATATATATGCGTATATCCTACTGAGAGAGTCAATTCCTAGGCAGACTGATAAGAAGCCCAGGGTCCCCAAGGAGAAGAAAGGGGTCTGGGGCTCTCAAAGTGGAGATAGGGGTCTGGAATTCTCAAAAAGGAGAAAAGAACAAACTTTTTTTTTTTTTTTCCTATACTCCTTCAGTTCAATTCAGTTCAGTCACTCAGTCATGTCCGAATATTTGCGACTCCATGAATTGCAGCATGCCAGGCCTCCCTGTCCATCACCAACTCCCAGAGTTCACTCACACTCACGTCCATCTAGTCAGTGATGCCATCTAGCCATCTCATCCTCTGTCGTCCCCTTCTCCTCCTGCCCCCAATCCCTCCTAGCATTAGAGTCTTTTCCAATGAGTCAACACTTCGCACGAGGTGGCCAAAGTACTGGATTTTCAGCTTTAGCATCATTCCTTCCAAAGAAATCCCAGGGCTGATCTCCTTCAGAATGGACTGGTTGGATCTCCTTGCAGTCCAAGGGACTCCCAAGAGTCTTCTCCAACACCACAGTTCAAAAGCATCAATTCTTCGGTGCTCAGCTTTCTTCACAGTCCAACTCTCACATCCATACATGACCACTGGAAAAACCATAGCCTTGACTAGATGGGCCTTTGTTGGCAAAGTAATGTCTCTGCTTTTCAATATGCTATCTAGGTTGATCATAACTTTCCTTCCAAGGAGTAAGCATCTTTTAATTTCATGGCTGCAGTCACCATCTGCAGTGATTTTACAGCCCCAAAAAATAAAGTTTGACACTGTTTCCACTGTTTCCCCATCTATTTCCCATGAAGTGATGGGACCAGATACCATGATCTTCATTTTCTGAATGTTGAACTTTAAACCAACCTTTTCACTCTCCTCTTTCACTTTCATCAAGAGGCTTTTTAGTTCCTCTTCACTTTCTGCCATAAGGCTGGTGTCATCTGCATATCTGAGGTTATTGATATTTCTCCCAGCAATCTTGATTTCAGCTTGTGCTTCTTCCAGCCCAGCGTTTCTTAGTCAGTTACACAACTCAGTCTACACTTTGTACTAGGGATTATACAACAACAGTGTATCCTACTTGAGGCCAGTTTCTCCTTCCTGAAAACCTTCTGACTAATCCTGATATTTTAGAATGTATATTATGGGAGTGGGTCTGGAGGATTTTTCTGTTGTTAAATTCTAATTTTCTTATCCTAAAATATAAATTGTGAGAGTAAGTCTGGTAAAATTTTCATGAACTTGAGACATTCATTTGATTCATTGTAATAACTAATTAAAAAGTATATAACTCCATTGCTAACACTAGCAAGGGGGTACTGTTTCTGCTCTCTTCTGATGCTTATGTCAGAAGCTCTCTCTATGCCTTTTATACTTTAATAAAACTCTATTGCACGATCAAGCCTCGTCTCTGGCCCTGGATTGAATTCTTCTCCTCCGGAGGCCAAGAATCCCGACATCTTTTCATGGGTCAGCAACAACTTTCACTACTGGTTTTGTTTTTCTGGAGAACCCTAATACATAAACAATATATTAATATGTATATATGTGAAAGTATGTTTAATGTAGAAATTCAATATTAGGTCACCTTTTGTTCTAATATTATATATTATACATTCTACTAAATAATATTATTTTACCATAATAATGATGTTTATTGATTTAGAAATTATTCTTGGATTTAGCTTCCATCAAAATCACATTTATCATTTCCATGCAATGATATAAAACAATTTCAGAGTAATTTCTAAGTGAAATTCTTTTTCTCATCATATAATCATAACATTTAGTGATTTATAAAATCACCATAGGGTCTAAAATAACCACAATATTTAGATAATGAGAATATGAATGTTCTGTCTTATAGAACTGATGCCATGCATATTTTTGAAGATCATCCATAACTAAAATTTAAAAAGTGAGCTTTTATATATGTTGCTGCTGTTGTTGTTCAGTTCCCCAGTCATGTCTGACTCTTTGTGATCCCATGGACAGCAGCACACCAGGACTCCCTTTCCCTCATCATCTCCTGGAGTTTGCCCAAGTTTATGTTCATTGCATTGGTGATGCTGTCCATCCATCTCATCCTCTGATGCCCTCTTCTTCTGCCCTCAATCTTTCCCAGCATCAGGGATTTTCCAATGAGTCTCCTGTTCACATCACATGATCAAAGTACTGGAGCTTCAGCTTCAGCATGAGTCCTTCCAGTGAATAGTCAGGGTCGATCTCCCTTAAGATTGACTGGTTTGATTTCCTTGCTCTCCAAGGGACTTTGAGGAGTCTTCTTCAGCACCACAGTTCGAAGGCATAAATTCTTTGGCATTTTGCCTTCCTTTACCTGAATATACCTTTAAATAGCTTCTTTTCTCATTGTAGTTTTATAGTTATCCTCTGTTTACCTGAATGACTTTTTTTTAGGTGACTAAAAAATACTAGAAACTCAGTCTTCCATTGCAAAACCAAATTTTCATTCCATTTATGAACCAGATTCCTAAGATTGGGAGATAGAATTAAAAACATGGAAATACAAAGAATGAAACTAGAAATTATGAAGCATCCTAGGAAGATCAAATCAAAAAAGATTTTACTGAGGACACCCTAATTTCATTTAGGATATTCTGCTGTAGAGGTGTACAAGCTTATCTACTTCCAGACATGGAGACCCTGGGGGCCCTAAGACAACAAGAACATCCATCTCCAGAGAGGGGCTCATAACCTAATTGAGGATATAGAGCAGCAATACTCCAGGATATGGCAACCTCTAAGTGATTCCCAGGTGGTGTCAGTGGTAAAGAATCCACCTGCCAGTGCAGGAGACACAAGAGATAATGGTTTAATCCCTGAATCAGGAGATTCCCTGTAGTAGGAAATGGCAACCCACTCCAGTATTCTTGCCTGGAAAATTCCATGGAGAGAGGAGCCTGGTGGGCCACAGTTCATGGGGTTGCAAAGAGCTGGACACGACTGAGTGCATATGCATGCACACACACAAGATGGAAGGGGAGCACCAACTTCCAAATTTCTCTTGGCCATGTAAACTCCTTCCTGACAGGACCAAGCTCTCCTCCACCTTAAAGATCCTGGTTTTCCTCAAATGCTCTAATTTTAAGTCGTGGAGATGATGAAGCAATTCCTTTTCAGGTAATATATCAACCTCAGCCATAGACATTGGTTGAGTTAGTATCAGGGACACTCTAGGAATGTGCTGACATATATTTATTCTATTTCTTCCAGAGATCACATATTTATGTCACAGATAAGTTCATCATTCATATTTTATTTTGTTAAGATGAAAACATGCAAAGTATAAAGAGAGTCCATTGTCTCTTTTATCCCTTTGAGATTTTAGTTACATTTGGATTCATAATGAGCAGTATGATTTGAAAAGAGAGAGGGAGGGAATATCAAGAGACTGTGTCCTAGTAATTACTAACATTTCACACAGTCCATCATGAGGATAATGTCTGAGTGCTAAACACAGAGATGCTGCTTCTGCAATTACAGCTATTTCATTTTACATTTAAAAAAAATTAGGCAGGAAAGAAGGGACAGGATGGGGAACACATGTACACTCGTGACTGGTTCATGTGAATGTATGGCAAAAACCACAACAATATTGTAAAGTAATTAGCCTCCAATTAAAATAGATTTTAAAAAATTGCATGTAACTTATTTTCTTAATTTTCCTTTTTTTGTGACTCAAATACTGTTAGCGAGTGAGTCCTGAAAAGATATGCTTCCTTCTCTAATACAGTGTCCAAATATCTGCTGGAACAATTTGAGCTATCAGAGCTAGCAGAGGTCTGGGGATGCTTCAGTGTAAAATCCTTTGGGTCATTTAAATAAACTAATTTCTATATATTTCTAAGTGAACAATGCAAAGAAGTAAAGAAAAACAATAAAATGGAAAAAAACTAGGGATCTTTAAAGAAAATTAAAGATAGCAAGGGAAGGTTTCATGGAAAGATGGGCACAAAAAAGGACAGAAATGGTATAGATCTAATGGAAGCAGAAAATATTAAGAAGAGGTGGCAAGAATACATGGAAGAATTATACAAAAAAAATTTCAGTGACCAGGATGGTGTGATCACTTACCCAGAGCCAGACATCCTGGAATGTGAAGTTGAGTGGGCCTTAGGAAGCATTACTATGAACAAAGCTAGTGGAGGTGATGGAATTCCAGCTGAGCTATTGCAAATGCTAAAAGACGATGCTGTGAAAGTGCTGCACTCAATATGCCAGCAAATTTGGAAAATTCCGCAGTGGCCACAGGACTGGAAAAGATCAGCTTTCATTCCAATTCCAAGGAAGAGCAATGCCACAGAATGTTCACATTTGAGTCACAAAAAAAAAAAAAAAAAAAGGAAAATTAAGAATACTTCACAATTGCACTCATTTCACAAGCTAGCAAAGCATGCTCAAAATTCTCCAAGCTAGGCTTCAACAGTACATGAACTGAGAACTTCCAGACATTCAAGCTGGATTTAGAAAAGGCAGGGGAACCAGAGACCAAATTATCAACATCCATTGGATCATAGAAAAAGCAAAAGAATTCCAGGAAAAAATCTAGTTCTGCTTTATTGACTATGCTAAAGCCTTTGATTATGTGGATTACAACAAACTGTGGAAAATTCTTCAAGAGATGGGAATACCATACCATCTTACCTGCCTCCTGCAAAACCTGTATGCAGGTCAAAAAGCATCAGTTAGAACCAGACATGGAACAACAGGCTGGTTCCAAATTGGGAAAGGAGTATCAAGGCTGTAAATTGTCCTCCTTCTTATATAAGTCATATGCAGAGTACATCATGCAAAATGCCAAGCTGGATGAAGCACAAGCAGGAATCACGATTGCCGGGGGAAATATCAATAACCTCAGATATGCAGATGACACCATCCTAATGACAGAAAGCAATGAGGAGCTAAAGTGCCTCTTGATGAAAGTGAAAGAGGAGAGTGAAAGAGCTGTCTTAATACTCACTATTCAAAAAAGGAAGATCATAGCATCTGGTCCCATCACTCCATGGAAAATAGATGAGGAAACAATGGAAACAGTGACAGACTTATTTTCTTGGGTTCCAAAATCACTGCAGATGGTGACTACAGCCATGAAATTAAAAGATGCTTTCTCCTTGGAAGAAAAGCAATGATAAAAAAGACTGTGTATTAAAAAGCAGAGACGTTCCTTTCCCAACAAAGGTCCATGCAATCAAAGGTATGTTTTTTCCAGTAGTCATGTATGGATGTAAGAGTTGGACCATAAAGAAGACTGAGCACCAAAGAACTGATGCCTTTGAACTGTGGTGCTGGCAAAGACTCTTGAGAGTCTCTTTGACTGCAAGGAGATCAAAGCAGTCAATCCTAAAGGAAATCAGCCCTGAATAGTCATTAGAGTGCCTGATGCTGAAGCTGAAGCTCCAATACTTTGGCCACCTGATGCGAAGAGCTGACTCATTAGAAAATACCCTGATGCTGGGAAAGATTGAAGGCAGGAGGAAAAGGGAATGACAGAAGATGAGAGGGTTGGATGGCCTCATCACCAACTCAATGGACATGAGTTTGGGCAAGCTCCAGGAAATGGTGAAGGACAGGGAAGCCTAGTGTGCTGCAGTTCATGAGGTCACAGTGTCAGACAAGACTGAGTGACAGAACAACAACTTCTACATGCCAGGCTTCATGGTGTTTAACAAATTCTCTTACATATGAGTTTCAACATTAATAGTAATTTCTACAATGGACAAGATTTTTTGGGGGGTGGTGCTTTCCTCTTATCTTATTTACTTTCTAATCTTTTGTATTAGAATACAGTTGATTAACAAGTTTGTCTTAGTTTCAGGTGTGGAGCAAAGTGATTCAGTTATACATACACATGTATCTATTCTTTTTCAAATTATTTTCCTATTTATTTTTTCCATAATATTGAATAGAGGTCTTTGTGTTATAGTGTAGGCTCTTATTGATTATAGTTTAAATATAGCAGTGTGTACATGTCAATATATTTTTGTCTATATCCTAGGATGTGACAGGTATTTAATGTATGAAAGATATTCAAATAACATCACTGAATTAATTAATTCATCCACCTAAACTGTTTTTGAATGAGTGAAAAATAAATGAACAAGTTCACTTCTCTCACAAGCGTATTTTATCTTTTCTTAGTTGGAATATTTATACACTTCAGCAAAGAATGCTGGGTGGGAAACGCATTTCATCTAGAATTCCCACTCAGAGGCAAATAGACTAAAAAGCAGAGAAAGTATGAGTTAGTTTCCTGTGGCTGCCATCATAAGTTACCACAATCTTTGTGGCTTAAAACATCAGAAATTTACTATCATATGAATCTAGAAGTCTGAAGTTTGAAATTAGAGTCACTGGGCTGGAATCAAGGTGTTGGTAGACCCACTCTTCTTCCAAAGCTCAAAATAAGTATCATTTCTTGTTTCTTCAGCTTTGATGACTGCTAGCTATGTTTGGGTCAATGGCCACATCACACCACTTTATGACTTCTTGGTCCCATTGCCTTCTTTTTTAGTTTTCAACATGTCCCCCAATCCTTCTTAGCTCTCACTAGAAACACCTTCAGCATTCATGAGTTTATGAAAATTCTGTATGAGGCAATCTAGGACATTTCTATAATATGCCTCCAAATTTTCTAGCTCATACCCATTACCAAATTCCAAATCCACTTCCACATGTTTAAGTATTTGTTATAGCAGCATTTCATTTCCCAGTACCATATTTCTTAGCAGAAATATATTTTACAAAGAAGGTTCATTACCTCAGGAAATGTCTATGCTGCAAAGCTAAATTTCTTCTATAAGCAAAAGGGACAGAATTCAAAGACAGTTTTCTCACTCTGTAAACTTGTTCTAACTTTTTACAAGTATTGCTTCCTAGAAATTACATTGGAAAAAAACTAAAGTTGAGGACATGTATTTCAAAATACATGGATATTAATAAATATTAACATTTATATTTTTTAAAAAGCATTTAATTTTACCAGAATGTATTTTCCCATGAGTTAAATGGCATGTTACCATTTCTATCTATGAGAGACTCTTGGGCTAAGATTAGGAGTAAGTGTAGAAGGAAATCACTGAGTGATTAGTAAAAACAAATTTAAGACAAAAATAAGAATTATGTTGAGTTTATTACTTCAATGTGTCTATTTTGTTCTCATTTTCAACTATTAATTTAAACTACATATGATAAAAAGGCATACTTGAACTATTAAGAAAATTTCCATTTTCACCAAGGACCATTTGAGGAAAGTGGACACAAGGCTAGTTAGGATGTTGCTTCAAGATGAGAAGCAACAGTAAAGGTCTGATAGGAGTAAGCTATTCTCACATACAATCCCACGACATCCTTATCTTTAATATAAATGTACTCTTACGTATATAATATTTATTCCTATTCAAACAAAGGTTACGTTTGATGTGGTGGCAGTTCCTAAATATACAAAAGTTATATGTATCGAAAACTCCTCCCAAACAAATTGATGCAGAAAGCAGTTTCAGAATGGGGGTATGAGTAGATTTGCAGCTCTCCTCCCCTGAAAAACAACCATTGTTGTTGTTCAGTTGTTAACTTGTTTACGACTCTTTGCAACCCCATGGACTGCAGCACACTAGGTTTCTCTGTCCTTCACCATCTCCCTAAGGTTGCTCAAACCCATGTACATTGAACTAGTGATGCCATCCAACCATTTCATCCTCTGTCCCCTCCTTCTCCTCTTGCCCTCAAGAGGGTCTTTCCCAGCATCACGGTCTTTTCTATTGAGTTGAATCAGCTTTTCCCATCAGGTGGCCAAACTATTGGAGCTTCAGCTTCAGCAACATTCCCTCTAGTGAATATTCAGGGTTGATTTCCTTTAGAATTGATTGGTTTGATCTCCTTGCAGTCCAAGTGATTCTCAAGAGTCTTCTCCAGCACCACAGTTCAAAAGCATCAATTCTTCAGCACTCAGCCTTCTTTATGGTCCAGCTCTCATATCCGTTCATGACTACTAGAAAAACCATACTTTTGACTACACAGATTTTTGTTGGGAAAGTGATGCCTCTGCTTTTTCATATGTCTAGGTTTTTCATAGCTATGCTTCTAAGGAGCAAGCATCTTTTAATTTTGTGGCTGCAGTCTCATCCTCATTGATTTTGAAACCCCCCAAAATGAAATCTGACACTATTTCCCCATTTTTTGCATCTATTTGCCATGAAATGATAGGCCTGGATGCCATGATCTTTATTTTTCGAATGTTGAGTTTTAAGCCAGCTTTTTCACTCTCCTCTTTTACCTTCATCAAAAGGCTCTTTAGTTTTCTTTGCTTTTTGCCATTAGGGTGATGTCATCTGCATATCTGAGGTTGTTGATATTTCTCCCAGCAATCCTGATTCCAGCTTGTCATTCATCCAGCCCAGTGTTTCACATTATGTACTCTGAATTGAAGTTAAATAAGCAGGGAGGGGGCTGGACAATATACAGCCTTGACTTACTCCTTTCTCAGTTCTGAACCAGTCTGCTGTTCTATGTCCAGTTCTATTGGTTGCTTCTTGTCCGGCACACAGGTTTCTCAGGAGGCAGGTAAGGTGGTGTGGGGTTCCCATCTCTTGAAGAATTTTCCACAGTTTGTTGTGATCCACACAGTCAAAGGCTTTAGCATAGTCAGTGACGCAGAACTATATGGTTTTTTTTTTCTGGAATTCTCTTGCTTTTTCTATGATCCAATGGATGTTGACCTGATCTCTGGTTCCTCTATTGTTTCTAAATCCAGCTTGTACATCTGGAATCTCTTGGTTCATGTACTGCTGAAGCCTAGCTTGAGGGATTTTGAGTATAATCTTGTTGGCATGTGAAATGAGTGCAATTGTGCAGTAATTTGAACATTCCTTGGCATTGCCCTTCTTTGGGATTGGAATGAAATACAGATTTTCCAGTCTGTGGCTATTGCTTAGTTTTCCAAATTTGCTGGCATAATGAGTGCAGTACTTCAATGCCATCTTTTAAGACTTGCAATAGCTCAGCTGGAATTCCATCACCTCCACTAGCTTTGTTCCTAGTAATGATTCCTAAGGCGCACATGACTTCACATTCCAGAATGTCTGGCTCTAGGTGAATGACCATATCATTGTGATTAAAGCTTTTCTGAACAGATTGTCTGTGTATTCTTGCCATCTTTTCTTAATCTCCTCTGCTTCTGTTGCTCCTTACCAATTTTGTACTTTTATTGCATTTATCTTTGTATGGAATACTCCTTTGGTTTATCTAATGTACTTGAAGAGATCTCTAGTCTTCCCATTCCATTCTTTTCCTTTATTTCTTTGTATTGTTTATTTAGGAAGACCTTCTTATCTCTCCTTGGTATTTTTTGGAACTCTGCATTCAGATGATGTATCTTTCCTTTTCTCCTTTGCCTTTTGCTTCTTTTCTCAGCTATTTGTAAGGCCTCTGCAGACAACCATTTTGCCTTTTGCATTTCTTTTTCTTGGGGATGGTTTTGATCACCACCTGCTTGTCAATGTCACAAACCTCCATCCACAGTTCTTCAGGCACTCGATCAGATATAACCCCTTGAATCTATTTATGACTTCTACCATATGATCATAAGTGATTTGATTTAGGTAATACCTGAATGGCCTAGTGATTTTCCCTACACTCTTCAATTTTTGTTTGAATTTTGCAATGAGGTGTTTATGAGCTGAGCCACAGTCAGCTCCCAGTCTTGTTTTTCTCACTGTATAGAACTTCTCCATCTTCAGCTGCAAAGAATATAATCAATCTGATTTTGGTACTGACCATTTGGCTATGTCCATGTGTAGAGTCCATGTTGATCATGTTTTGTCAGGTCGTAAATAGCAGGGACATGCCCTTCAGCCACTCAGTATAGATGGATGACATGCCTGGTTCCCTTGCTGTCCCACTGCTGGTCTTCACTGAGTGTTTAAACCTTCCCTGGCCATTGAGTGTAGTCAACGTGTGGTCAGGGCTCGAGGCAAAGGCCCTGCTATAATGGCTGGCAAGAGGTTCCAGGGAAGGCTGGAGCTGACGTTGGAAGATGTCCAGGAGCAGAGGGCACACTGGCCTCACTGCTGCTGCTGGCCACTCTGGAGCTGGTCAGGAGCCATTGGCCTTCATGAAGCCAATCCGCTGCCCAGGATCCGCAGCAGCCCAGGAGCCGCTGTCCAACACAGAGCCCATCCAGGAGCCAGCAGTACCCAAGCCTTGCCACTGCCACTGGTCTCCCTGGGGCCAATCTGCCATCACCACCAGCTCCACGCTGGGAGCTGGTGTCACTGGTCACTACCCTGCTCCTGCCTCCTTCTCTGGAGTGATTTTTATGAAGCAGTTTCCCCAGCCACCAGTACCTCTACAGGCATCCATGGCCATGTTATCACACTGTCATCTTTACAACCTTGTGGAAATTATTGTAAAATGACCATTTAAAATCTCTAGAAACTGTACTCAGGGCATAAAGCAAGTATAGAAACATTTATTTAAGAAAATCTATTAAATCTCCATAAGAACAGTGAGAGTCAGTTACATTGAAATCAAACCAGCTCTTTTGACCACCACCCCCAACCTAGATCTATATTTCAGAAGCTCTACTCCAGGTGAATTTAACTAAGAGAAGAGGGGCCCCCTGTTACCTAGTTTTCTAGTTTAAGGTGATTCCAGGAGAAGAAGGCTAAAAGCATTTCTCATCTTCCTCAATTCCATGTAGCAAAAGTGCTATTTGTGACAAGAGGAGGCAAGAGGTTGAAGGCCAATTCTTCTATGCAGTACCCACTTGTAGGGTGGAAGCACTACCCCAGACACTGAAGGCAGAGAATACTGAGCACCAACACCCTTCCCCAGATGACCTTTAAGTCACATCTTCTATTCTAGAAGAGAAATGGCAAAAAGCCCAGAGACTATTAAACTGCCCAGAACTCTGCTAATAAGCAGGAGTGATGCTCTGAGAGAAGCAGATTGCTGTCTCACACCCACTTCCAAAACAGTAGCACAGGAATCCTGCCAGGACTAGAAACAAATTGTAAAAACAGACCTCAGTAGCTCTATAGCTAGTAGCTGAAAATTAGCTAAATCTAATAGCTGTGTGTGAAGCTAACAAAAGCAGGAAGATTAACAGAGATCTGGGAAAGAGACAGTCAAAGAGAATCCTATTAAAAAACACTGTCATCCTTGAGGAAAAGGAGTCAGGGTAAATGACACAAGCCCAAGGCCGCACTCTTTGAAAACCAGCATTAGAGATTTCAATTCTGCCGAAGAGTTAGACTTCACTGGAATAGCTTAAACAAGTTACTGAGCTGATAAAGAGGGAAACAAACAACTAGCAGTTGTGGGGTTGTAGGGGTCAGAATCTAGTACTACTTTAAGACATTACCTAATGTGTCTTGTTAACCACAGCAGCAACAACAAAAATTATGAGCAATTCAAAGGCAGAGGGAAAGACGCAGAAAATGTGATTCATTTACAGGAGGAAAAGCAGCCAATAGAAATTGCCTATAAGAAGGCTCAGGTTTTAGTTAGTAACTATCAAAACATATTTTTAAAAATTTAAAGGAATAAAGAAAGGAGGCCAAGATATGATAATCATATCTCACTGAATAGAAAATATGAAGATTTAAAAATTGAACATATCTCCAAATAAAAATGATGGAATCATAAAGTATAATAAATAAAATGCAAATTTTACTAGAGAGGCTCAAAGATAGAATTAAGCTGGCAGAGAAAAGAACTAGTGAAATTGAAAGTGGATTAACAGAAACTACTTGAAAATAGATTGACAAAAATTACTTAAAAATAGATGGACAGAAATTACTTAATCTGAGGAATGAGCAGGAAACAGAACAAAGAAAGAATCAGAGAAATGTGTGACATCATAAAATATATCAATTTACACATGACGGGAGAACCTAGAGGAGAGAGACAAAAAGGGGCAGAAAAATGTGCAAATGAATAACAGCTTAAACTTTTCCTACCTGATAAAAACATTAATTTACACATTCATGAAGTTCAATGAGCTTGAAGGAGGATAAATACTAAGAGATGAACATTCAAAATGTTGACAGCCAGAAACAAAAGGAAAATCTTTAAAGGATCTAGAGTAAAACGATTTATGACGTGTGAGGAAACCAAGAATGTTAAGACCTAACTGTTAATAATGGAGACTAGAAGGCAGTGAACGGGCATGTTCAAAGTGCTAACACACAAAAATCAAATAACTCTCAACCAAGATTCTAATATCCAGCAAAAATAGCCTTTGAAAATGAACATAAAAAAAACCATTCACATATCTGTAAAAGCAAAGAGAATGTGATGCTGGTAAACCTTCATTGCAATAAAATGTTCAAGGAAATTCTTCAGGCTGAAAGTTTTTGACACCACGGAGAAATTCTAAGCTACATTAAAACAAATAAACAAAAACATCCAAAAAATTAATTATGCAAGTATTGACAAAAATAGTATAATTGCATATCTCTTTTTCTTTCTTACTTAATGTTCAGTTCAGTCACTCAGTCCTGTCCGACTCTGTGACCCCATGAATCACAGCACGCGAGGCCTACCTGTCCATCACCAACTCCCAGAGTTCACTCAGACTCACATCCATCGAGTCAGTGATGCCATCCAGCCATCTCATCCTCTGTCGTCCCCTTCACCTCCTGCCCCCAATCCCTCCCAGCATCAGAGTCTTTTCCAATGAGTCAACTCTTCGCATGAGGTGGCCAAAGTACTGGAGTTTCAGCTTCAGCATCAGTCCTTCCAAAGAAATCCCAGGGCAGATCTCCTTTAGAATGGACTGGTTGGATCTCCTTGCAGTCCAAGGGACACTCAAGAGTCTTCTCCAACACTACAGTTCAAAAGCATCAATTCTTCGGTGCTCAGCTTTCTTCACAGTCCAACTCTCACATCCATACATGACCACTGGAAAAACCATAGCCTTGACTAGACAGGCCTTAGTTGGCAAAGTAATGTCTCTGCTTTTGATTATACTATCTAGTTTGCTCATAACTTTTCTTCCAAGGAGTGAGCGTCTTTTAATTTCATGGCTGCAATCACCATCTGCAGTGATTTTGGAGCCCAAAAAAATAAAGTCTGACACTGTTTCCACTGTTTCCCCATCTATTTCCCATGAAGTGATGGGACCAGATGCCATGATCTTTGTTTTCTGAATGTTGAGCCTTAAGCCAACCTTTTCACTCTCCTCTTTCACTTTCATCAAGAGGCTTTTTAGTTCCTCTTCACTTTATGCCATAAGGGTGGTGTCATCTGCATATCTGAGGTTATTCATATTTCTCCCAGCAATCTTGATTCCAGCTTGTGCTTCTTCCAGTCCAGCGTTTCTCATGATGTACTCTGCATAGAAGTTCAATAAGCAGGGAGACAATATACAGCCTTGACATACTCCTTTTCCTATTTGAAACCAGTCTATTGTTCCATGTCCAATTCTAACTGCTGCTTCCTGACCTGCATACAGGTTTCTCAAGGGGCAGGTCAGGTTGTCTGGTATTTCCATCTCTTTCAGAATTTTCCACAGTTTATTGTGATCCACACAGTCAAAGGCTTTGGCATACTCAATTAAGCAGAAGTAGATGTTTTTCTGGAACTCTCTTGCTTTTTCCATGATCCAGAGGATGTTGGCAATTTGATCTCTGGTTCCTCTGCCTTTTCTAAAACCAGCTTGAACATCAGGGAGTTCACAGTTCACGTATTGCTGAAGCCTGGCTTGGAGAATTTTGAGCATTACGTTACTAGCATATGAGATGAGAGCAATTGTGCAGTAGTTTGAGCATTCTTTGGTATTGCCTTTCTTTGGGATTGGAATGAAAACTGACCTTTTCCAGTCCTGTGGCCACTGCTGAGTTTTCCAAATTTGCTGGCATATTGAGTGCAGCACTTTCACAGCATCATCTTCCAGGATTTGAAAAAGCTCCACTGGAATTCCATCACCTCCACTAGCTTTGTTCATAGTGATGCTTTCTGAGGCCCACTTGACTTCACATTCCAGAATGTCTGGCTCTAGATGAATGTTCACACCATCATTATTATCTGGGTCATGAAAATCTTTTTTGTACAGTTCTTCTGTGTATTCTTTTACAAAAAAAAGTATGTGTATAATTGTTAGCAAAATAAAATATAAACATGCAATGTATTTGATAATAATAAGATAAAAGGGGTAAGTGGGAAAAAAATGGGGTAAGTGGGAATAAGCTGTATTGGAGTAGTCAAATAACACTAGCTTGTAACTTGGATCAGCGAGAAGAAATGGAAAAAGCAAAATAGAACAGAAAAGATAGATAAGAAATAGAAAATGTACTCTACTGTTCCCTTCTCCAGGGGATCTTCCCAACCCAGGGATCAAACCCACGTCTCCCACATTGCAGGTGGATTGTTTACTAGCTGAGCCATCAGAGAAGCCCAAGAATACTGGAGTGGGTAGCCTATCCCTTCTCCAGGGTTTCTTCCAGACCCAGGGATCAAACTGGGGTCTCCTGCATTGCAGTTGGATTCTTTACCAGCTGAGCTACTAGAGAAGCCCAATATACACACACACACACACACACACACACACACACACACACACACACATATATACACTCCAAGTGAATATAACTTCAACTATATATATATATATATATACACCCACTCCTATCTTGTTTCAAGTTCTTTAAGGGAAATAAAATCATATAAAGCAACATTCATAACAAAGTATGTTAGGGACTATACCATATATAGATGAATATGTATAATAATAACAACGTCACAGAAAAGAGGCCATAAAGCTTTATAACCATAATCTTTCTGTAATTCACTAGAATTGACTGACTGTGAATCTGAAGTAGATTTTGATAAGATTTATACTGTGAGCTTCCCAGGTGGGTAGTGGTAAAAAAAATCTGCCTGCCAATGTAGGAGACGTAAGAGTCATGAGTTCAATCCCTGGGTCAGGAAGATCCTCTGGAGTAGGAAATGGGAACTTGCTCCAGTACTCTTGCCTGGAAAATTCCATGGACAGAGGAGCCTGGCAGGCTACAGTGTATGAGGCTGCAAAGAGTTGGGCATGACTGGGTGACTTAGCACACAATACAGACACATACTAATCGTGGTAGGATAATCATTAAAAAAAAAAATCAAAGTATATAGATAAAATAATTAAAGAAATTACAGTGTTACATTAGAAAGTATTCACTTAGTGCAAAAGAGAGCAGTAAAAGAGCAAGAGAGGAGTAAAAAAAGTGACATAAAAACCAAAACATATTGTGGCTGACATGAATTCAACTATATCATTAAAAATACCAAGTGTCATTTCATTAGACATTTCAAATCTATCCACAAATTTAATTCAATATCCTTCAAAATTTCAACTACTTCTTTTCCAGAATTTAATAGATTCTAAAATTCATGTGGAAATAGAAATTCACACTATAAATAGCCTAAACAATCATAGCAAAGTACAAAGGTAGGAGGACGGACAAAACCAATTTCAAAACTTACTATAAAGCAACAGCAGTTAATAAAGTATGATAATAGCAAGAATGTAGAAAAACAGATCAATGGAATAGCACTGAGAGCCCAGAGTTAGTCTTTTATATTTATGGTCAATTAACTTTTGACAAGGGTACCAAGACAATTCAATGGGGTAGGAATAGTTTTGTCAACAGTTGGTGCTGGAACAACTAGATATTCAAAAACTAATGAAAGAACTTGGACCTCTTCCACACCACAAACAAACATTAACTCAAAAGTAATCATGTCTCTAAATGTACAAACTAAAATTATACAACTCTTAAAAGAAAATATAAGATTAAATCTTGTGAACTAGGTTGAGGCAAAAAATCATAGAAGGACACCAAAAGCACAATCCATGAAAAAAAAAAAAGACTTAATCATATTTTAAAACCTTCCAGCTTAAAGGATACCTCAAGAAAGAGCAAATATAATCCATTAAGTGGGATAGTATATCTGAAAATCATAGAACTGATAATGGAATTATGCTAAGAAAAAATTTTTAAAAAACTTATAATTCCACAAAAAGATAAATAACTCAAAATTGAGAAAATAATGTGAATAGATATTTCTGTAAAATTATTACACAAATGGCCAATAACCACTTTTAAAATGTGTGACATTATCCAATATCAAAATACAAAGAAAAATCATAATGAAATAACACCCTACCACCAGCCACTCCCCCCACTAGAATGGCTATATTTAAATACATAAAGTAATATGCATCTGTGAGGATATGGATGGTTCTGAACTCCCATACATCATTGAAGGAAATGAAAAATGGTGAAAACTCCTATGGAAAACATGTGGGGCAGCCTCTGTCAAACTTAAAGTTCCCGTGTATATGTGTGTTAGTCACTCAATCATGTATGACTCTTTGTGACCACATGGGTTGTAGCCCTCTAGGCTCCTCTGTCCATGGAATTCTCCAGGCAGTATACTGGATTGGGTTGCCATTTTCTCCTCCAGGGATCTTCCCAACCGAGGTATTAAATCTCTGCTGTGCTGCGAGTAGATTCATTCATCTGAGCCACCAGGGAAGCCCCTTAAAGGTCTCATATACCCTAGCAATTCTACTCTTAGATACATATCCAAGAGAAATGAAAATATACAAGATAAATGAAGACAAACATAGACTAGAAAACTGTACATAAATGTTCTTATCAACATTATTCATGGTAGCCAAAGTTGGTGCAATTTAAATATCCATTAACCGATGCATCGATAAATAAAAAGTGACATGTCAATACAATAGAATTCAGAGATAAAAATGAATAATGTATGGGACATAGGCAAACCTTAACTATATTATGCTTAGGTGAAAAAAGTCAGGTTCAAAAATTGTAGGATTCCATGTACATTAAAAAGTCACAGTAGGCAAATTTATTTTTAAAAAAATAGATTTGTCCTTGTCTAATGGTAAGGAGGAATGTGGAGTGTCTGAAAATGGCAATGGCCATGAATTTCTTATGGGGATGATGGATGTACAACTGTGAATATACTAAATATTATCATCCTATATACTTGAATTGTATATTGTGTGATATTATCTAATAAAACTATTAAAATAGCTAGAAAATCAAATCTGTTAAGGAAAAATATCAGACAAATTTTTACCGAGGTGACGTTTCTTAGAAAAAATATATTTGATTTCCTTGCCATAATAGAGTCAAATAGATTACAAATATATACATCACAATTCTATCAGATATTTTTCACACTGCTGGACTTCAAGATATTGGATGTAATATATACATATATATATATTACCTTACCAAAGTGAGGTTAACTAGATTCATTGTTTATTCAGGCATTATCAGTAATGTTTGAAACATTCAAAAGTTTATTTCTACACACACATGAAAGCCCCAGGACTTAAAATGTATAATTTTTTGGTAAATGGGAAGTTTAGAAATAGACAATTACCAAGTTTGTAACAATTATCTAGCATAGCCGCAGAGAAAGAAGAGACTAAATAAGTAAAATTATTCTTCCACCTATTGGATTTTGACTGTATTATAAAGAGAGAAATCCTCTGTTTGCTTGGTAGAGAGGAGATTGAGCTGAGGCAGCCTACTGGGTACCACATGAATAAAGACGCTCTAATTCAACCCTTCAGCTATTGATTTGTATGAATCATCACTAAGATATTCACATAAGTAAGTATATGTGTTTTTCTCTGGCTTCCTCTAGGAGAGCAAATGTTTTCTTACTTACTAGTTAATGCACAGTTAAACACTCCAAAGTGCATTATGAAATGCAAATTTCTGCAGGAAAAAAAAAATCACCTGACTTATGAAGTAGTTACTCTTGTATTAAACTTTCAGAATGCAGTCATTGGTGTGATTTTAGCTTTTATCATTTGGGTCACATATGCTGTTCCCTCATGAATAGACCTAACTGTGATTGTGCCAGCTCTAGCATCACAATTCTCTTTTATACCAGCTTCCTTGACTTTTGTAGATTTGCTTAAGGCTTTTTATATTGAGGGGATAAGTTTTGCAAAAGGGAAAACCCTCCAGAGCTTTTTGTGCATTGCCAACGACAGCGGAAAGCTTCTGATTTCTAAAGTACCGTATTTTAACTGTCATAGCAGTGACATAAAACTACTGTAACTAAAAAGGAGAACTGGTAAGCTATTTGTAAATACAAATTTAAAATGTGATATATTTGTAAACAAAACAATTTGCTTTAGCTTTGTAAACTAGCCAATGCCATTTCATTGATAAAGAGATAGTTACATATATCTCAATGGCAAAAGTAAGTAGGGTATTAATACAAATTGTATTTCAATATCTTGGTTCCTGTCCTAATCACTTAAATAATCTTAGAAGAATCATTATTTTTTTAAAAATGTTATAATTTCTATTTTGGTTGATAGTTTTGTATAGAGTTGAGAATCAGTTAGTGCTTCACAACTGAATTACCAGGCTCATGAACTCTTCTCAATGAATACACATACACTTGAGATTTAGTTCTTAAAGGCAAAAACTAAACATAGTTGTTTGAAGTACTTCTCTATATATGTAATAAACTGAATATATTTAATTTGGTAATATGTTCTTGCCATATAAAATGCTATGATTGAGACTTTCTCTTAAAGAAAAACAGTAAAGTTTATTTAGAATGATGTGTTTATCAACAAAATGAAATTCATTTCTAAAGCAATGGTCTGAGGAATAATGGCACAAAAATTTTGAAGAAAAACTATGTGCTTTAATCAGATTCTTCCTTTTCCTATTTTTGTCTCCCCCTAGGTATGTGTGTATGCATTTATATCTGTGTATATAAACTTTTATATACTTATACATAATTATCATAAATATGATATGCATATATTCCTACATATAATTAATGGCATGCACATGGTTTTTTATATAATAGAAATAACATAAAATATACTCAAATATTTTATTAAAAGTTTGAATTTACAAATATATATCAGTTATTGGAATATGTCTTCTCTATTTTGTTTCTTCTATATAGATGACTTTCAAGGGAGGCATTAGAGACTTGATATAAGTGATGCTTGTATGTATACATGCACACTTCCTCTAAGTGAAATTAAATAAATTTCATCACATGCTTAAGGGTTACACAAACTATGTTGTCGTTGTTCAGTCACCCAGACATGTCCGACTCTTTGCAACCCCAGGGACTGAGCACTTCAGGCTTCCCTGTCCCTCACAATCTCACAGAGTTTGGCCAAGTTCATATCCATTGCATCAGTGATCCCATCCATCCATCTCATTCTCTATTGCCCTCTTCTCTTTCTGCACTCAATCTTTCCCAGCATCAGGGACTTTTCCAGTAAGTCGGTTGTTTGCATCAGGTGACCAAAATATTGGAGCATCATCTTCAGCATCAGTCCTTCCACTGACCTTCCTCCCTGAATATTCAGGGTTGATTTCCTTTAAAATTTACTGGTTTTATCTCCTTGCTGTTCAAGGGACTCTCAGGAGTCTTCTCCAGCACCACAGTTTGAAGGCATTAATTCCTTGGTGCTCTGCCTTCTTTACAGTCCAGCTTTCAAAACCATACATGACCACTAGGAAGACCATAGCTTTGACTATACGGAACTTTGTTGGCAAAGTGATGTCTCTGACTTTCAACACACTATCAACAGGTTTATCACAGATTTCCTGCCAAGAAGCAATCCTCTTCTGATTTCATGGCTGCAGTCACCATCCTCAGTGAGTTTAGAGCACAAGAGGAAATTCATCACTGCTTCCACCTCTTCCTCTTCCATTTGCCATGAAGTAACTGGGCCAGAGGGCATGATCTTTGTTTAATATTTAGTTTTAAGACAGTTTTTTCACTCTCCTCCTTCAGCCTCATCAAGAGGTTCTTTAGCTCCTCTTTGCTTTCTGCCATGAGAGTGATATTATCCACATACCTGAGGTTGTTGATGTTTCTTCTGCCTATCTTTTTTTTTTCTCCCGCCTATCTTGATTTTAACTTGTAACTCATCCAACCTGACATTTTTCACGATGTGCTCAGTTAAATAAACAGGGTGGCAACAGACAGCCCTGTCGTACTCCTTTCTCAAATCAGAACCAATCAGTTGTTCCATTCAGGGTTCAAACTGTTGTTTCTTGACCTGCATACAGGTTTCTCAGGAGACAGGTAAGATAGTTTGGCATTCCCATTCCTTTAAGAATTTCCCACAGTTTGTTATGATCCACAGAGTTAAAGGCTTTAGTGTAGTCAGTGAAATAGAGGTTGATATTTTTCTGGAATTTTCTTGCTTTCTTCATGATCCAGTGAGTATTAGCAATTTGGTCTCTAGATCCTCTTCCTTTTCTAAACCGAGCTTGGACATCTGTCAGCTCTTGATTCACATAATGCTGAAGCCTAGTATGCGTGAATTTAAACATTAACTTAGAGCAATTGTCCAGTGGTTTGAACATTCTTTAGCACTGCCCCTTTTGGGGATTGGGATGAGGATTGACCTTTTCCAGTCTTGTGCCCACTGCTGCGTCTTCCAAATTTGCTGATATTATTGAGTGCAACATTTTGATAGCATCATCTTTTAGAGTTCTGAGTGACTCTACTAGAATTCCATCACATCGGCTAGCTTTATTAAGGTACACTTGACTTCACACTCCAGAATGTCTGGCTCTAGGTAACTGACCATACCATCATGGTTATCCGATTCATTAAGATCTTTTTTGTACAGTTCTTTCATGTATTCTCATGTATTCTCTTTTGTTTCTGCTAGGATCTCTACCATTCCTGTCTATTACCATGCCCATCTTTGGCATCTTTGTTCCCTTGATATTTCCAATTTTCCTGAAGCGATCTCTAGTCTTTCCCCTTCTATTGTTTTCCTCGATCTTTGTGCATTATTCACTGGAGACGTCGTTCTTGTTTCTCCTTGCTATTCTTTGGAACCCTGATTTAGTTGGGTGTACCTTTCCCTTTCTCTCTTTTTTTCCACTTCTCTTCTTTCTTCAGCTATTTGTAACGTATCCTCAGATAGCCACCTTGCCTTCTTGCTTCTCCTTTTCTTTGGGATGGTTTTTATCTCTGCCTCCTATAAAATATTATGGACCTCTGTCCATAGTTCTCCTGGCAGAAGATTAGATCTTTACTGGATCTAATCCTGTGAATCTATTTGTCACCTTTACCACATATTCTAGAGGATTTGATTTAAGTCATACCTGGCTGTCCTGGTGCTTTTCCTGGCTTTCTTCAGTTTAAGAATTTTGCTATGAGAAACTCGCAATCTGAGCCAGTCAGCTCCTGGTCTTGTTTTTGCTCACTGTATATAGCTTCTCCATTATTGGCTAGAAAGAATGTTATCACTTTGATTTCTGTATTGACCATAATATACACAAACTATGTTGAATCATTCATTAATCATAGACTTAGCCTATAGAACTTCGTGAAAATGTACTGGATTTTTCTTTAATAGCACAGATGTAACAAAGTTGTTACAAAAAGAAATTTACATATGGCTTCCTGGATGCCAGTCTATGCAGATGGTAAAAAGATGGCAGTCAGATATTTTTATTGTTATTTTGTTCTAGCACTATCTTCAAATCTGTTGTACATAACCACACATGAAGGCAGATTGTTTCACTATGTATTGGCACCTCCAGCCAAACTCAGAAATTGTGACTATATCTTATATTGCTCCCAACAGCAAGAATCTCAAGATCCTGCTGTTAAAAATTTAATCTATGTACCTACTACTTAAGGTGAGGGGACTGTAAGTCTTGTGGGATAAATAGAGGAGCAGAGATAGAGTGAGGAAGAAGTAGAATCATGAAAAAATAAAAAGGGCTACAAGTTTGCATATCAAAATGTTTTTGACAATGATGATTGCACTACCTGGTTTTCATCAAAAAACATAAAATATTTCAATCCTTCTATAGAATAATGTTGATTAATTATCAGTCATGCATCACATGTTTGTATGTGTGCTCAGTCACTCGGTCTTGTGCTTCTCTTTGTGGCCTCATGGGCTGTAGCTTGCCAGACTTCTCTGTCCCTAGAATTTTCTAGGCAAGAATACTGGAGTGGGTTGCCATTTCCTATTCCAGGGAATCTTCCTAACCCAGGAATCAAATCCACATCTCTTGCATCTCCTGTATTGGCAGGCAGATGCTTTACCGAGTGCACCACCTGGGAAGTCCATATATTAATAGGTATGTATATCTATTTAATATTTTTATAGGTATATACTATAAATAAATCTATTTATCACCTTAACTTATGAGGTAGGTACTACCATCATTTTTACTTTGCAGATGAAGAGGGTGGGGTTTAGAGTGATTACATGATTTATCTCAGACCATACAGTATTTAAGGAGAAGGCAATGGCAACCCACTCCAGTACTCTTGCCTGGAAAATCCCATGGACGGAGGAGCCTGGAAGGCTGCAGTCCATGGGGTCGCTAAGAGTCAGACACGACTGAGCGACTTCACTTTCACTTTTCACTTTCATGCACTGGAGAAGGGAATGGAAACCCACTCCAGTATTCTTGCCTGGAGAATCCCAGGGACAGAGGAGCCTGGTGGGCTGCCATCTATGGGGTCACACAGAGTTGGACACGACTGAAGCGACTTAGCAGCAGCATACAGTATTTATGACTTTTAACCTCAGGCTGCATGAATAAAGTATCCCCACTTGTAACTTCTCTGCCATTACTGACTCTTAAAGTTGAGCTTTAAGCCAACTTTTTCACTCTCCTCTTTCACTTTCATCAAGAGGCTTTTTAGTTCCTCTTCACTTTATGCCATAAGGGTGGTGTCATCTGCATATCTGAGGTTATTCATATTTCTCCCGGCAATCTTGATTCCAGCTTGTGCTTCTTCCAGCCCAGCGTTTCTCATGATGTACTCTGCATAGAAGTTAAATAAGCAGGGTGACAATATACAGCCTTGACGTACTCCTTTTCCTATTTGGAACCAGTCTGTTGTTCCATGTCCAGTTCTAACTGTTGCTTCCTGACCTGCATACAGGTTTCTCAAGAGGCAGGTCAGGTGGTCTGGTATTTCCATCGCTTTCAGAATTTTCCACAGTTTATTGTGATCTACACAGTCAAAGGCTTTGGCATAGTCAATAAAGCAGAAATAGATGTTTTCTTGGAACTCTCTTGCTTTTTCCATGATCCAGAGGATGTTGGCAATTTGATCTCTGGTTCCTCTGCCTTTTCTAAAACCAGCTTGAACATTTGGAAATTCACAGTTCATGTATTGCTGAAGCTTGGCTTGGAGAATTTTGAGCATTACTTTACTAGCGTGTGAGATGAGTGGACCTTAAAAGCTTTTGTTTATGTTAATTTAATATAATGACATTTACCATTTTAGAAGTTAAAACTGCAAAGATAATGGTATGATTTTTTGCAAGGTATGTTCTTGGTTGAGTATGAGAAAATCTAGCCTCACACAGATACATAACCAAACACAGAGAACCTGGCAGATCCCCTGCAGTATGCTTGGCCTCCTCTAGGGGTCCTCAGATTACTCTTGGAATATGCTGCTTGAAGCTTCTAGTTCAGATCCACTCCCTCTATGCTTTGATACTTTTTTCTGAATCCTTGGAAACATTAATGCATGAAGTGCATGCAATGTCATTGCACATTTGTTTACTTTGTAACTTCTTTATAATGTGTCTTGATTTTTTTAAACTACAGAGTGTATTTTATTTATTTTTCCAATTGAAGCAATACAGTGTAGTGTTCCAATACTGGAATTCTGTAGCAAGATTTCCTGGGCTCATTTCAATTTTTTCCCAACCATTGACTAATAATAGAGTGAGTTTCTTAACTCTCTATGCCTTAAATGTTTTATCTATCAAAGACAAATAATAACAGTGCTTATATTATACAGCTGTTTTGAGGTATAAACTAGTATGTATGTACACACAGAAAATGTACAGAGACATAGAGACACACACATACAAACAACTGAATCACTTTCACTAGTATTTTTTTCAAAATAGGATAGAAAAATTACTGTATGCTTTCCAGCTGCAAAACATCAAAAATATTGTTCTAATTCATATTTACAATAATATTTTTAAATTATGAAAACCAGAAGCTAATAGTCACAGTATATAAGGTTTGAAAGAGAGCTAGAGTTTTGAAATATATCCATCTTACCAAAATATAAAGAGAAATAAAAGTCATTTCTGCACAATTAAACACAATCAGGTGATCATCTCTTAACTTAATCACAGTCAAGCAATGTGCCTTTCATTAATGGGGTCTATCTTTCTTCTTTCCTGCGGTATTCCTACTTGTCACTTGTGTCAAGTTCTCAAGATAATTAGGGAGAGACTTACAAAGAAAAAATAATATTTAGGTTAATTATGCACAAATTAAAGAATGTGTTTATTACATTACACAATCTGTAACTAAACTTAAAAAAAAAAAAAAGGAAGCTACCCAAGTATCTCAAACATATGAGGCTATTCCAAGATGCTGTCTTGAGAATGAAAATATTGAAAAATAAGATTTTACAGCTTCTTTCATAAAAATAAGCTATTAATAATATGGTTGGCATTTGGGTGTCTTCTGGCTCCTGCAACACACATGCACATGCACACGTACACACAAACACATTCGCACGCACTCCCCATTGTGCTTTACCTTGTTTTACCACCAAGAGATCGTTGCATCTGAGCTCCAGTGTCTTTTGGTTTCCATTAGATTTCACCAGTGGGAAAATCCCACAGGAGACTGGAGGTCTAATGGAACAATGCATAACTAAATATGCCAGGTACTAGATAACGAGGAAAACAAATTATATCTTGTATTTGTATTTCAAGGTGTGTGCCCAAGGCAGTAGAATTATTTGCTAAACTGTGTCCTTTCCTGCCAGGTCACCAAGCGTTAGCTGCATCCCTACCAAATCATTCTCTGTACTTCTGCTCTCCCCTGGTTCTAGCAGTGTTTTCACTCTTCTATCCTTCAGATTCTCTGCCATTAATTCCTCTGGGAAGACACCTGTGATTATATTTCCTCACCTTCTAATCACTTTGAATAAACAGCAGTCAGTGATACAAGTTCAGATGTCTCAAAATTTGCTTCATGTTGAGTGAGTTTCAATTCCTTTAGTTATTTTTCATTTTTTTTAACCGTAGGTCCTTGTTGGTTGTCCATTTTAAATATAGCAGTGTGTATATGTCAATCCCAAACTCCATATCTATCCTTTCCTCCCCATCCTGGCAATGTGGATGGACCTGGAAATTATCATCATTAGTGAAGTAAGCTATATAGAGAAAAACAATATCATATGATATTGCTTAAATGTAGAATTTTAATAGCTATATCTACATCTATATATATGAACTCATTTACAAAATAGAAACAGACTCCCAAACTTAGAAAATGAACTTATTGGTACTGGGGGAAGAATTTCCATCATTATAGATATAACTTTTCAATTTATGCTTATTTAAGGAAAAATTTAATGGAACAATGAATAATTAAATATGCCAGGTACTGTACTAGATGATGAGAAAAACAATTTCTCTCCTGTATTTGCATTTCAAGAGCTCACAATACATGGGCTCTGTTATCACACTGATAATATAAAATTATAGTACATTAAAAACTTTGAACCATAGCATCTCAAGGATCATTTAATTCAATACTGTACTTTTCTAGATAAGAAAACTAATACTCATAGAGTTAAATTCTAAATGAATATTGCTGCTCTTTACAGTATATAGTGGAATATCTACTTTTTTCCCCTAGACAATCTCAGTAACTTGTGAACCTACAGATCTATATATTTTGCTTTCATTTTCATAATTGCATTTGAATATTACCTAACAATTCACAAAAGTGAAGTTATAACACCTATAAAGCCAACCAAAGAAAATGTAGACTCTTTCCTTCTCCTTGACTATGTAGAGTTTCTCAGAAAAATATAATAGTATAGCTGTAAGAATACCACCATAAGACTGATTTTTCAACTAAAGTACAACCTATTTTCAGAAAATACAGATATATATGTACTAAATACTAATATTTAAATTAAAAGCACTGATATGAAGTTTGATTATAACATATATATACTAGCATATATATATACTAGCATATATATATATATACTATATATATACTAGTGTATATAATAGGCGATGACCTAATGTATAAAATAATAAGCAATTCTTTTAATGAAATATACAACAAGGAGTTGAACCATCTACTGAATTCACAATGACTTCCAGAACTTTTAACAACCAATGTTGAAGAGAATTTCTCGAAAATGTATCTCATATTTTGCTGAAGAGTGAGAGAAACAGATGCATTTTGTTTATAGTATATTCATGTTGCTTTTACTTAGTTTCCAGTAAATATTTAAAAACTACACTGACAGAGCTTCAGAGTTTATCTCTTTATATCCATAACAAAAATTAGTAAGTCATGGCCAAGTAAGGCCTTATTGAAAATATCCATGTTTATGCATTATATAAATTCTTGCCATTGGATTCTATAAATAAGAAAGCTGACTGCAGAAGAATTGATGCTTTTGAACTGTGGTGTTGGAGAAGACTCTTGAGAGTCCCTTGGACTGCAAGGAGATCCAACCAGTCCATTCTGAAGGAGATCAGTCCTGGGTGTTTACTGGAAGGACTGATGTTGAAGCTGAAACTCCAATACTCTGGCCACCTGATGTGAAGAGCTGACTCTTTGGAAAAGACTCTGATGCTGGGGAAGATTGAGGGCGGGCAGAGAAGGGAATGACAGAGGATGAGATGGTTGGATGGCATCACTGACACAATGGACTCTGGGAGTTGGTGATGGACAGGGAGGCCTGGCATACTGCGCTTCATGGGGTCACGAAGAGTCGGACATGACTGAGCGAGTGAACTGAACTGAACTGAACTATAATTTCACAGTCAAGAAAATAAAATTTATAATATTCTTTAATAGTTTTAAGCCAACAAAAGTGTTTAATATATGAAGAAAAGGGGTTTGAAATTTTAAATGAGAGCTTTCTCAAGTAAAGGAATTCCTACTTAAAAACATACTGACATTTTAAATTTTATTGTACTGTACTCTTTAATGCTTCTTAATTTAGTTCAATTTAAAGTCATGTTTTTAGGTCTCATATAGAAAAAATCCTATGTGATATCTTTAATAAAAAAGAATTTATTAGAGGAGGTGATATCATGAGACTTAAGGACAAGTCAGGTAAAGTGAAAGTGTCAGTAGCTCAGTTGTGTCCAGTTCTTGGAGACCCCATGAACTCATGGGGTAACCCATAAGGCTCCTCTGTCCATGGGACTCCCTAGTTAAAAATACTGCAGTGAGTTGCCATTCCCTTCTCCAGGAGAAGGAAACAAACCCAGGTCTCCCACGTTTCTGGCAGATTCTTTACCATTTGAGCCACCAGGGAGGCAATGAAAATCTGATGTGTTCTGCCTCATTTGGTTGCTTTAATACCTCGAGTCAACTCAGGTATTAAGGCAATCAAACAAGATAGAACATATCAAACTTTCATTATTTGTATAGCTATTCATTTTCACCTCATTGCTATGAAAAGACTGTGTCTTTCATGTTTCTGATATTGCCATTCAACATTGTTACTTTTTCACCTAAAAATGCTTACAATATAAAACTTAATGGTTCATAGTTTCACCTTTAATTCAAATTTGGAAGGAATAAAAAATAAAGACCATCTTAGAAATATGTAGTTTCAATACACAAATCTTAAATATTCAAATCCAAAAAAGGTACATATATATGTAACCACTATCTAGGATAAAATGAGAACGTAAGCAACACTCCAGAAGTCTCACCACTGCCTCCTCTTAGTCATCACCCTCTGGAGGTAAGCATTACTTGACCTCTATTCAACACATTGATTTTATCTGTGTTTGAATCTCATGTGAGCAGGATTATGCTATAAATGCTGTTTTACATCTGGCTTTTTCTCTCAGCATTATTTCTGTGAGCGACTTCCATATCACTGCTTATAGCAACAGCTTGTTGATTTTCATCACTTTATAATACTATATTGTATGAATACACAAAGATGCATTTATCCATCCAGCAACTGATGGATATTTGGCTTGCTTCCAGTTTAGGACACATGAATAATTTTTCAAAGAAAACTGATGTGTGCATTTTGGTGAAAATGTTATGCATTTTTGTTGGATCTATTACTACAAATGGAATTTAAATATTAACATATTAGGTTGAAAAGTTCAGCTTCAGGAGGGATTTTTAGACAACTTTTCAAAGTGTTCAATTCAGTTCAGTCACTCAGTCGTGTCGGACTCTTTGCATCCCCATGAATCGCAGCAATCCAGGCCTCCCTGTCCATCACCAACTCCTGGAGTTCACTCAAACTCACGTCCATTGAGTCAGTGATGCCATCCAGCCATCTCACACTCTGTTGTCCCCTTCTCCTCCTGCCCCCAATCCCTCCCAGCATCAGAGTCTTATCCAGTGAGTCAACACTTCACATGAGGTGGCCAAAGTACTGGAATTTCAGCTTCGGCATCATTCCTTCCAAAGAAATCCCAGGGCTGATCTCCTTCAGAATGGACTGGTTGGATTTCCTTGCTGTCCAAGGGACTCTCAAGAGTCTTCTCCAACACCACAGTTCAAAAGCAGCAATTCTTTGGCTCTCAGCCTTCTTCACAGTCCAACTCTCACATCCACACATGACCACTGTAAAAACCATAGCCTTGACAAAATGGACTTTGTTGGCAAAGTAATGGCTCTGCTTTGCAATATGCTATCTAGGTTGGTCATAACTTCTCTTCCAAGGAGTAAGCATCTTTTAATTTCATGATAGTACTAAGTAAAACTACCTATCAACACAATTTCAGAGGCCAAGTTCTTTTAAATCTTCTTGAATATATTTTAAAAAATATATATATATATATTTAAAATTTTACTTTTTTTGGGGTATAGCTGACTAACAATGTTATGACAGTTTCAGGTGAAGAGTAAAGGGACCCAGCTATACATACATTGGGTACATGTGTAAAATACATTAAACAAAAAAATTTTAGCCAATGCGGACTCATAGAGACAATGTAGACTATCTCACTTTTTATCTCATTTATTTTTCCCTAATGAGTAATGACCAGAGAAGGCAATGGCACCCCACTCCATTACTCTTGCCTGGAAAATCCCATGGATGGAGGAGCCTGGTAGGCTGCAGTCAATGGGGTCGCTAAGAGTTGGACAGGACTGAGCGACTTCACTTTCACTTTTCACTTTCATGCATTGGAGAAGGAAATAGCAACCCACTCCTGTGTTCTTGCCTGGAGAATCCCAGGGACAGAGGAGCCTGGTGGGCTGCCATCTACGGGGTCGCACAGAGTTGGACACGACTTAAGTGACTTAGCAGTACCAATGAGTAATGACAAAGGTCTGTCTAGTCAAAGCTATGGTTTTTGCAGTAGTCATGTATGAATGTGAGAGTTGGACCATAAAGAAAGCTGAGCACCAAAGAATTGGTGCTTTTGAACTGCGGTGTTTGAGAAGACTCCCGAGTGACCCTTGGACTGCAAGGAGATCAAACTAGTCCATCCTAAAGGAAATCAGTCCTGAATATTCATTGGAATGGCTGATGCTGAAGCTGAAATAGATGGCATCACTGACTGGATGGACATGAGTTTGAGCAAGCTCTAGGAGTTGGTGATGGACAGGGAAGCCTGGCGTGCTGTAGTCCACAGGGTCACAAAGAGTCAGACATGATTGAGCAACTGAACCAAACTAAATGAGTCATGAAGTTCATAAAATTATGTTACATTTGGTGCTTGGATATCAATCAGCTTTCATAAAGTATCTTCTAAAGGCTTTACCCATTTATAAAAATAATCTTTGGTATTTATCTTTTAATTAATATACAGGTCTTATTTTTATTTGTTCTTTGATATATGCTCTTTTATATGTTTGAAAGTTAAATTGTTAATTGCTGAGACATATTCAATTCTTTATAACCCTCCATGGACTGTGGTCTGCCAAGCTCCTCTGTCTGTGGGATTTCCCAGGCAAGAATACTAGAGTAGGTAGCCATTTCCTTCTCCAGGGGATCTTCCTGACCCAGAGATCAAACCTGGTCTCCTGTATTGCATGAAAATCTTTACCATCTGAGCCACCAGGGAAGCCATTTTATTGAGACATAATTAATATACCTACAATTTTATTGACCTATAATTCATATACTTGTCGCACATTTAAATGACAATTCAATGTTTACTAGTATATTAGAGGAATTGTGCAAACATGCCCAGAATCAATTTTAGAAGATGTTTAGTATCGTAAATGAAGCTCCAAACCAGTCATCACTCCCTTTTCCTCGCCATGCCCCCTCTTTAGACCAACGCAACCACTAATCTAGTTCATAGCTCTATAGATTTGCCTGTCTGGGTATTACCTACATGTGAATTCATTTGTGATCTTTTGTCAGTAATTCCTACAATATATGGTCTTTTGTGACCTCTCCTGTATCTTCTTTCACTTAACACGTCCAAGTCCATTCAAGTTGCCGCTTGTCTCAATACTTGATTGCTTTTGATTGGTAAATAATATTCCACTGTGTTAACATTTTTTACTTTATACATTAGTTGATTGATTTTGTTCATCCAAAATTTGGGTTTTATAAATATTACTGTTGTAAACATTCTTTTACAAGTTTTTGTAAGTGTTTATTTTCATTTGTCTTGTTTATATAACTAAGATTGAAATTGCTGGATCAGCAGCATGGTAACATTGTTCAACCTTTGAGAAACTGCCTGTTTGCCAGAGTGTAAATCCCTATTCACACTCCCACCAGCAGTGTATAAGTATTTCAGTGAATCTACATTGTTGTTTATAATGTTCATTATCTTTTTCACTTACTGACATCCTAGTTATGTGAGTAGTATCTCCTTGTAGTTTTGAGAGTTAATGCCAGTGAGAATATTTTCATGTGATTATTGTCCATTTGTATGTCTTCTTTAGAAAATGTCTACTAAAATACTTTAGCCACAAGATTTAGCCACTACTAAATCATATTTTAAATTAAATATTAAGAGTTTTTAATATATTTTAGATAAAAGTCCCTTATGAGAAACATGATTTGTATATTTTCTCTTACTGTGTGTGTTGTGTCCCTTTAGTGAATTTTTCATTTCATTTATTGCATATTTCAATCCCAGAATTTCCACTTGATCTTTTTTTATAATTTCTAATTTTTAGTGTTAGTGTTTGCTTGATAGGTTATTGTCATATAAACTTCTAAAATTCTTTAAGCATGGTTTCATCGGTTCTTTGAAGATATGTATAATGGCTGCTTTGAACACTTTCTCTACCAAGCCTACATCTTTATTTTCCTGCAGATGATTTCTTTTGTCTGCTCTTTTCCCCTCTGTGATGTATCATAATTTTCATATTTTTTTTTATTTTTCAGTTTTCATAATTTTTTGAAAATAGAACATTTTAGATGATCACCAAGTCTGCATGCCCATTCCACCTTCCCTTGTGGGGTTCATCATTGTTGTTGTTGTTATGGGTTATCTGTTTACTGGTAACTCAGCCTAACTATTTTTACAGTGTGGAGGTTCTGATGTTACTCCTCAGAGGTCTCAGACATGGGCATGTCTACAACACTACATGAGGATAGCGGTTTCAGCCAGGTCTCTTTCATCACTGCCTCCCCTCATCTCTGTTCTCTGCCTCTGTCAGTATCATGTCAAGATGCTAGATTCCACTAACCATCAATCAATGGCTCTATTGGGGCATATCTTGCTCCATAGTTTAATCCAATCAAATATGGGTCCCTTTGCATGGGTAGTTTTTGAGGCCATATTTTGAAAACTCTTTTTAGCTGTCTCATTCCTCAATTTAGCTGTCTGTATTCCGTGATAAGTTACCTGACCCATGGATGTCTGTTTATATCTTGTCTAACTCCATGTCCATAATATCTGAATCACTGCTCTAGTGTACAGAAGTGGTAAAGTTCTCAGAGAGATTTTCCTACTTTATGAGAAGAGAGGGGGGCGATCGTGGTGGCATCTGTTTTTCTGAGTTTATCTCTCTTGTGCTAGAGACTGTGACCACCTAGCAAGCTTGGGTAAGAAATCAGGCCCTCGGTACTGTCAGCCTGCCATGTCTGGCATAGAGCTCCCTTCTTTTCAGTGGGGCTTGGGTGTGGGAGAGGAGCCCTCAGCTGTCACAGCCTCCTTTACTTGAATATTTGCCTCAGCAGACACAGCAGAATGAGTTCTCTACTGCCTGAGTAGGAACAGAGACAGAAGAAAATTCATCGCTGCCACAGCTGTCTGGAGTGGAGAGTCCAGCTTATTCTAATCTTTGATGAGAGACATTCTCAAGTGAAACTCTGAAAGAAGGTGATTTTCTGTCACAAGTATTTGGCCAAAAAAAAAAGTTGCATACACAAACTACTCCTTCATAACGATCATTTAAATTAAGTACAGAATTAAATTATTTGTTTACTGAATCCACTTCTGTAGTGGATTAATCAATGAATTAATCAAGTGGATTAATCAATGAATTAATCAACTTGCCCATACTTCTATATCAGTTTAAGTACAACACAGAGAAGCTATATAAAAGTATTCTTTCAAATCAAAATAGTATTGTATCCACAAGAAATGGCAACTGCTGTAACTGAGATATGGTTTTAAAATGGCAGGGGAAAAAAGTAAAGGAAGAGAAAAACTATAACATAGAGAAAGTGACTTCTCAAAGTATAAAAGGTGAGTTTCTTTAGGCAGATCTAGGAGCCGTCGTGTTGGAGATCTCAGGAAGTTGGCCTGTTTTCTCAGCTTTCCCGTCCTGTTCACCTGTCACCACTTCATCACTTCCCTACCCCCAACCTAAGCTTCCCTCGACACAGTCTCATTATCCTTAACTGTTCACACTGGCAGTCACAGATAAATGACTGGAAATTCTTATTTATATTGCATATTATATACAAAAGCATGGTCAATTTTTTTTTTCTGCATGAATTTGATAAGTTAAATTCTTCATCATTATTTTACAAAGTTTGAACTCCTTCATCAGTACAACTTCTGATTTTGTCTTTACTGTTAGAAAATGATATTCACACCTAGTATTAAAATTTTAAAAAAATAAAACTAAATAACGGAGTCATATAGCCCAGTGGCATTTTAATCAGTTGTCACTCTGAATCTGTATAACATCAAGATAGTATTCAGCTCCTGTAACATCAGCAGAATTAAAACAGTAAATTTCTCTCCAGTCTCAGATCACTCAGCTGAAACTTCAAAATTCCAAAGAGCTATCACAGTATTTGCTTCTGAACCATATCTTTTTATAAAAACAGACAACTTCAGACTATTTTTTCACATATATTGTTTATGTAGACAAGTGAAGTGGACAGCTATACTATTATGCTTTAAGAGTCATTACTGGTGTTTGACAGAAAACAACAAAATTCTGTAAAGAAATCATCCTTCAATTAAAATATTTTTTTTAAAGAGTAGTTACTGAACAGTTATAGGGAGCATTCCAAATTTCTTTCTTTTATCAAGTATCCTGGATTTAATTTCATAGGTTTAAATCCATCCCATGAAAAAATGAAAAAAAAAGTAAATGGGAAAAGAGAAGCAGGTCATCTTGGGTCAGGCCAAATTGGAAGAGACTGACATACCAAATATAAGAAAATATGAGTCACTGGAAACCTGCAGGGTTAATTAAAGGAAAGGATTGAGAGACACACACAATAATGAGAATTCAAAAGATGATTCTAAACAAATGAGCAGGCGAGGACGATGGAGGGCCATTAGAAAAGATACAGGCCATCAAACAGATGGGACCAGGAGGAGCTGAAGGAATTCAAAGGGCTGCTGGTCTTGATCTTCTTAGGGCCCTGTGAGAAAGAACATCCACATGTGCATGAAGTGGCTGGAAGAAAATGAAGGGTTTGAGAGGAGTGAAAAAATTAATTGGCACTGTAGAAAATGGGAAAAGAAGCCAATTAGGGCTAAATAAGATTACTGAGTAGGGCTGCACACCTATCCAAGGTGAGAAATCATACATTTTGATGAGGCAATTAACACTGTTAGGTCACTTCTCACTGTTAGGCTTTGGCTACCCAGGGGCATGGGGTTATATAACCTGATGAAGGAGCATTCAGCATGTATGAGAGTTTACAGACAGAGAGGGATGGAAAGATCATTTTAAAAGGGCCTTAGAAAGACCCTCTAAATCAGCTCAAGAGTGACTTAAGACAGTGAAAACACCCAGTCCTTAAAATAATCTCACCATCCTTCTCTCTTTGTATGCCTTTGTTCCTGCTGAATGTTCCTACATCAGGTTATATTTCCCCTATACTAATGGGCTCTCCTGATGGCTCAGATGGTAAATAATCTGCCTGCAATGCAAAAAATCCAGGTTTGATCCCTGGGTCGGGAAGATCCCCTAGAGAAGGGAATGGCAACCAACTCCAGTATTCTTGCCTGGAGAATTCCATGGACTGAAGGGCCTGATAGGTTGCAGTCCATAGAGCTGCAAAGCCCATGGGGTCACAAAGAGTTGGATGCTACCCAGCAACTAACACTTCCTTTCACTTTCAGATCAACACTAATAGCTAAGAATTTTTCAAAGTGTCTACTATGTGCTAAACTTGTGTTCTACATTTCACAATATGTCTTTTATCCCATAAGGTATCTGTGGAGGGGGTTATAACCTCTTTTAGAAATGGCTACACTGAGTTCTGAAAGGTTAATCAGCATTCCAGTGTTACACAGTCACTAAGTGGTGCATCCTAATTCAGACACAAGTTTGCTTAGAACCACAGCTCATGATGAGGTAATTATGTTCTCTTGCTCTTCCAGAGGATTTATTCACTGACAGTTTCAAGACTTGGCTTTAAAATTAAACAGGTAGGTTCAGTTTGTGAAAATTCAGCTTGTTTACACAATTCTGATATGTGGATTTGTCTGAATGTGTTTTGTACTTCAATAAAAAGTGTTATAAAATGAATGAGAGCTTTGAGTTTGACTGAATGTGTCTAAGAGGTTCTGAAAGAAAGCAGAAGGGCATTTTTAGTGCCAGATGCAGTATATAATAATTTTTGCTTGTATTTTCAATGTGTTCTCCAGGAATCTACTTCTTACTACCTCTTTTGTCTTGGGTGACAGAGTTCACCTCTGTACTCTCATATTATCTTATCTGTAAAATGAAGCATTTAGAATTCTTGAATTATAAAGTCTTTGCATTGTTTAACTCTATGCATCATTTTTTTTTTCTTTCCTCAAGTCTGATTTTGGGTTTGGACTGTTTGGGTGAGAGAATATTTGAGCTCTCACAAAATGTGCAAGGATGATTAAAGTTTTATTACATGCATAAATCTTGGAAATGTATACTCCTTCTATCATATATATTAGCAAATAAATAGTCATCCACCCTTAGAAAATAGAATTCACATTTTAAGCGATGCTGAGTCAAGGTGTCATAATTTACACATTTAAGTCAAATTGAAGCAATATGAGAACTTTGAAATAAACAAAAGCAAAAAGAAAATAAGTCTGGACTTAGTAAGGGAAGACTTTATTCAAAGGAATTGTTGTCATGTGGGGGAAACCTACAGAAGGACGGGGACTCTTACAACAAGGGGCTTTTTCTGATCATAAATCATCAAGTGAGTCAAGGTTATTTAAAAAAAAGCATTTTCTTTTACAGAAAGAAGTCAACAAAGCTGAAAAGAATTGTGTGTTTGGAAGTAGAATGAAAGGCGTGGGAACTAGGAAGAAAGGATGGTGTGATCAGAAAGTGGGTCTGAGAATGTCTTATCCTAAAGCCAGCCTATTTCCCAAGAGGATCCTTTGAGGGTGGATTGTCTGCTGGCTCAGGGTGAGGGTGAGCCAGAGGTTCCAGAGTCTGGGGGTAGGAGATTATCTTAACCAGAGTTTGAATAATAAGCATTTATTCCAATTAATCAATGAAAATATGCAGTTCAGGTAATCATTTATGAACCAGAGAATGGAAATTGGGGGAGGGGGGGTCTGATTTTAGTCTTGTCCTAGGTTAACAAAGTGGGCACCTAGAAGACTTTATCTAAAGTCATATGGGGAAAGGAGGTTGTTTAGAATAAGTGGTTTTCTATAGCATAAGGGTTGAAGAATTTCTTAATCTTCACTGTTTTTCAAGATTATAGGACTTAGGCAAGATGTACATGGTTAGAGGTATAAAGCAATTAGTACATAGTCAAAGTATTGTTGGAGGAATATAATGGCAATAGACTGGAATATTTTATAAATACACTGTATTATCATTATGTATTTAATTTATTATTAAAATAAATAATTTTATTTAATAATACATTGTATTTAATTGATTATTGTATTTACTCATTATGCTGTACTGACTCTGAACAAGAAATACAGACTCAGGGATTTCCCTGGTGGTCTAGTAGTTAGGAATTTGCTTTTTAATGCAGGGGACATGGGTTTGATCCCTGGTTGGGCAACTAAGCCCATAGGTCACAATTAGAAAAGCCTGCATGCCACAACAAAGAGTCTGTACATTACAACAAAGACCCAGTGCAAATCCTCAAAAAAAAGAATGAAATGTAGATTCAATATTTTTGACATAATGATCATAATGATATGAAGTAGAGCAATGCCTTAGTGTGTCCAAGTAGAAGCTGGTATATGTACCAGGATTGTACATTAAATATGAATATAAAATAAGCTTCATACTCAGAGAAACAGAATGCAATCAGAATGCAGCTTTTTTGTTTGTTCATGTTAAGAATAAACTGTACTGAGAAATAATTAAGAAAAAATTCAGCATCACACAATCTAAAATGGAATTTCTACCTGTAATTTAAAGTATTAAAATAAAAGGCAGGTGGACTGATTTGTATACATATGATTTTAAGAAAAATATGTAAGTTTGTATTATTTATTCAAGTAATTGTGTTATAAAATGTCTACCAACATAACATCTTTTTATACCTCTTTCCAAAATAAAGCAGATTAAAGATTTTTATCCATATTTTTTTTGTGTTATTTTCAAACTGAAATTGTAAATTGGTGATAGAAAGTCTCCTGTAAACAGACAAAACAATCCTGAGAGAGAACAAAGCTGGAAGAATCAGACTTCCTTATTTCAGACTATACTACAAAGCTAAAGTAATCAAAACAGTGTGATATGAGCACAGGAACAGAGATATAGATCAATGGAACAAGCCAGGGGTCCCAGAAATAAACCCACACACTTAATGGTCAATTAACCTATGACAATGGAGGCAAGAATATATAATGGAGAAAAAAGTCTCTTCAATAAATGGTACTGGGAAAACTGGACAGCTACATGGAAAAGGGGATGAAATCAGAACATTTTCTAACACTGTATAAGAAAATAAACTTAAAATGAATTAAAGACCTAAATGTAAGACTGGACATTATAAAACTCCTAAAGGAAAACATAGAACATTCTTTGACATAAATTACAGCAATTTTTTTTTTGATCCATTGCCTAGAGTAATGAAAATAAAACCAAAAATAAACAAATGTAACCTAATTAAACTTAAAAGTTTTTGCACAGTAAAGGAAACCAGGAATAAACAACAAAGGAAAACCTATGAGCTGAGAGGCAATATTTGTGATCGATGATACCAATAAGGGAGCAATTAAATTATTTGCAAACAATGCTACCTACAAGGGATTAATTAAATTTCCAAAATATACAGTTTATATATATATATAAACTCAATCAAAAAAACAGGCAGAAGACCAAAAGAAACTTTTTTCCAAATAAGACATACAGATGGCCAAAAGGCACATGAAAAGATGCTCAACACTGATACAAAGAGAAATGCTAATCCAAACTACAATGAGGTATCATCTCACACCAGTCAGAATGACTATCACTAAAAGTCACTATCACTAAAAGTAATAAACGCTGGAGAGGATGTGGAGAAAAAGGAGCCCTCCACACACTATTGGTGGGAATGTAGACTGGTACAGCCACTGTAGAGAACAGTATGGAGGGTCCCAAAGAACTAAAAGTAAAACTAGCATATGATCCAGCAATTCCACTTCTCGGCATATATCAGGAGAAAGTTCTAATTCGCAGAGATCCATGCATCCCAATATACACCCCAGCACTATTTTCAATAGCCAAAACTTAAAAGAAACACAAATGTCCATAGACAGGTGAATGAATAAAGAAGATATGGCATGTGTGTAATAAAATACTCAGCAATAAAAAAGAATGAAATGATGTTATTTGCATCAATGTAGATTGACCTAGAGGTTGTCATACTAATGAAATGTCAAAGTATCATATGACATCACTTATGTATAACATTTTAAAAAATGATACAAATGAACTTGTTTACAGAACAGAAGTAGATTTATAGACAGAAAACAAACTTGTTACCAAAGGGAATTTTTAAAACTGACACAAGTGAACTTGTTTACAAAACAGAAATAGATTCACAGATAGGGAAAACAAACTTATGGTTACCAAAGGGAATAGAGAGATAAACTAGAAGTTTGGGATAGATAATAAGCCCTTACTGTATGGCACAGGAACTATATTCAATATCTTGTTATATTCCTCATCTGTTTTTACTTTCATTTTTATAACTCTGGAATTCTCAGCAAAATAATATTTACTTCTGCATATATACAGTTATTTCTGGTTCTGTTCATTCTGTCAATGGGAACAATATGTCAATGACCCATTTGGCAAAATTATATTCACAACTCTTCCTTGTGAAGACAATTTTGTGATTTTTCTGGGTCTGTCTTCTCAAGATTTTCAAAACCTCATAGAAAATAAAGGATTGACAAATAACTTCTGTGTGATGTCAACTGAAAGAAAAGAACTGATAGGCAACTCTACTGTCAGGCAAAGTAACAGAAGGGCTTTCAAGGGTGTGCAAACTGTGGAGACATGGCCTGGCCAGATACCACACACCATGCCCTGTTCTTGAGGCAAAATGAAAGGTAAAAACACAAACAAGATATGAAAACCATTCGGTCCAGACTGGACGGTGGGGAGCTGCAACAGTTCTTTTGGTTCAGTACTTTTGAAACATCAAGCCCAAGCAGGAGGAAACACCGTCAGGCAGTTGTCTTTTTCTGTTGCTCTCAGGACTGTTAGCAGTCATTTCGGAGTTGGTCATGCTAACCCTGGCCTCTTTTCTTTCTTTTTCCTATTGTCACTGAGTTTATTCATTCTATGCATAATCTTCTTGGGTCTAGGAGTCTATATTATTAACTCATAGGAAAGCAAAATGTATTTATTTAATCAGCAAAACTTAATTTCCATAAAGGATAATATCAAAGGGAGACAAAGGAGATTAACATTACATTTGTTCATGTCCCACAGTGTGTTTTTACCAGAAGGGATTCTTCCATTTTAAATATCTTTTATATGTCAAGCACAGTCATATCATTGATAAGAAATCCACGGGTCTTCTCTGGTGGCTCAGTGGTAAGGAATCTGTCTGCCAATGCAGGACACATGGGTTCAATTCCTGGTCTGAGAAGGTCCCACATCCCATGGAGCAACTAAGCCCATGTGTTGCAACTACTGAGCCTGTGCTCTGGAGCCTGGGAGCTGCAACTGCTGAAGTCCATCAGCTTAGAGCTTAGCCATGGGCTTAGCCCTGCAAGAAGGGAAACCCCTGCAATGAGAAGCCCATGCAATGTGACTAGAGAGTACCCGTTTTGCACAACTAGAGAAAAGCCCATGCAGCAAGAAAGACCCAGCAGTCAAAAATAAATAAATAAAATTTAAAAAATAAATCCTTGCATTTATGAAACAAGGGCATTTAAAAGAAGAAAGGGATTCTCGTAAGATCTCTATGGAATTGAAATTATTAATCTCATTAAAGCTCAACATTCAAAAAAACTAAGATCATGGCATCCGGTCCCATCAATTCATGGCAAATAGATGGGGAAACAGTGGCTGACTTTAATTTTGGGGGCTCCAAAATCACTGCAGATGGTGATTGCTGCGATGAGATTAAAAGATGCTTACTCCTTAGAAGGAAAGTTATGACCAAACTAGACAGCATATTAAAAAGCAGAGACATTACTTTGTCAACAAAGGTCTGTCTAGACAAGGCTATGGTTTTTCCAGTACTCATGTGTGGATGTGAGGGTTGGGCTATAAAAAAAGCTGAGTGCAGAAGAATTGCTGCTTTTGAACTGTGATATTGGAGCTGACTCACTTGAAAAGACCCTGATGCTGGGAAAGATTGAGGGCAGGAAGAGAAGGGGACGACAGAGGATGAGATGGTTGGATGGCATCACTGACTCAATGGACATGACATTGGGTGAACTCTGGGAGTTGGTGATGGACAGGGAGGCCTGGCATCCTGCAGTTCATGGGGATGCAAAGAGTCGGACATGACTGAGTGACTGAACTGAACTGAATCTCATTTAAACATGGGAGTATTGAGGCTGTAAGGGGTTAATTAAATTTAATGACATCACACACCATGGGTGTCAGAGCAGAAACTCACATTTAAAGTTCTTCCTCTATGTAATCCAGGCTTTTTCACTACCTTTTTAATTTTCTATACATCTTAGTTTCAAGTAGACATTAATATTGTATATGCTAATAAAATTCCTAATAGTCACCATAATATGGATTATATTGAACATTTACTATGAGTAGCACTGTTTAAGTGCCACACAACTATTTTTTCATTCAACCCTCGCAGTTGTCCTAGGTTTTTGTTAGCCTTTTTCCTCATTTTGCAAGATGAAGGTGAAGGAAGGCATGCAAGTTAAATTTACACAGTAAGGGAGAACTATGATTGGGTGAGATTCAAACCCCAGAAGTTAACTCCAGAGCCCATGTGCAATCATCATTTAATAAAATGACACTACATATAATAATAAAAAAAAAAGTAGTGACCTGGATAACTATACAAATGTATGTTACAGTCAGTAAATAATATGGGAATAACAAATGTAGTATAGTGTTGGATGGAGCCTTGGTGACCTAGACTGAAATGAGAATGTGGTTTCCTATCTCATCCAACTGTTTACAAATCCTTTGCCTTCAGCATCCTGGTACATATTTTGGTGCACAGATGTACACATTTATGCTTAGTATAGTTAAGAGTAGGACTGTTGAGCTAAGAGTATGCATATCTTTGGCTTTAGTGTATTTATAGAATGATGTAACAACATTATTATTGGCAGACTGAAGATTGCTAAGGTTTTCTGATTGACACATTTACCATTAGTTATTTATTTATATTTCTATATAGCGACTTGACTGGGTTAGAATGCTAATAACATCAACATCTGAATAGCACCTAAAACATTTTCCCAAAATGACCATGTTGTTGATATCCTGTTGACAATAGAAAACTCACTTTTCCAACAATGTAAATGAATATAGCAAACTCTCTTTATGTATCAGAATTATAAGATAATTGAATTTGTGTAGAATTTGTTCACTGTAACTTTTAGGTTTAACACAAAATATCACTGTGCTAACCCATTTTTATAAACATGTTTTATGTCCCCAAAACTATCCCCAAAGCAGGAGATACAAGAATGAATCAATGACTGCTGTCCAGAAACTTGAAGTTCAGTGAGGCAGACAGACTCAGTTGTTAAATACATAAATACACTATTTCAATTCATATCGATGATTACATCAACCACTAAAATAATGCAAAGATTTTTTTGAAGGAGAAATGTGGACATGGTGGAATCGATAACTAACCTGGGGGAGGAATTCACTGGGAAAATGTATTCTCAGTTTTTCCATAAATATCTCTTTGATCTTGAACAAGGGCTTAAAAGAAACATTTCTAGATACCATCCAATAGAATCCCTTCTAAACAGAAAAGTAAAGCAATGTGCAGTAAAACCATCCTATCAAACATTTCTTGTATATGTCCTTATTTGAAGGAGTGCAGTTAAAAATAGACACAAAACCCAAAAGTCCTCCATTAATTTAATTATTTCCATCTCTCCAGTGAGTTTATTTTAGAGATATCTGTAAGGGCCCTAGAATTATGTTATAATGTCTATCACTAAACTAAGTGGTTACAGATTCCAGTTTTATTAGATTTCCTGATTTCTTTTTCATGTTCTTTCTCTTTTCCTTTGATGCCTTCATTTTATTATTTTCTCTCATTGCTTACTTGACACCTGTCTGTAGAACAACAAACTTCACTTTTAATTTTCTAATTCTAAACCCTCAGAGTCTGGATTCCACCCTTGTTCAGTTGCTCAGTCTTGTCCAACTCTTAGCAAGCCCATGGGCTGCAGCACACAAGGCTTCCCTGTCCCTCACCATCTCCCAGAGCTCTCTGGAACTCACGTCCATTGAGTTAATGGTGCCATACAACAATCTTGTCCTCTGTCATCCCCTTCTCCTCCTGCCTTCAATCTTTCCCAGCATCAGGGTCTTTTCCAATGAGGCAGTTCTTTGCATCAGATGGCCAAAGTATTGGAGCTTCAGCTTCAGCATCAGTCCTTCCGATGAATATTCAGGACAGACTTCCTTTAGGGTTGAATAGTTTGATCTCCTTGCAGCCTAAGGGACTCTCAAGTCTTCTCCAACACCGCAGTTCAAAATCATCAATTCTTTGGCGCTCAGCGTTCTTTATGTTTCAACAGACACATCCATACATGACTACTGGAGAAACCATAGCTTTGACTACACAGACTTCTGTCAGCAAAATTTATTTATTTATCTGTTCCTTCTTTAAAAACAAATATTGAGCACTTTCTTTTGTTAGGTACTATGCCCAGTGCTGTTGAGTCAAAAATGAAAATATTTGATCATCTCCAAAGAAAATCATGGAATCCAAGCCACAATTATCAATACTAGCATTAGTAATTATCAATACTAGTACTACATGAAATATAGATGGGAAATTTTAGCAGATGGATAAACTGGAATTGTTGAAAATATTAACAAATTTTAAAATTATCATATTCTTTAATAAAGTATGCTTTAGAAAGCACTGCAAACCATAGGTATATTGCTGGTGAACCACAGCCATGTAACCAAAGCCAGATGCAGTACAGGATATAAATAATAGCCCAGAAAAATCCTGCAATCCTGGTCTAGTCATCATCTTGTTTTTGTTACACCTTAAAGTAGTATTATTTCTTTTTTAAATTTATATTAATGGAGTTATGTAATCTGTATAACTTTATTTCTGTTGCATATAATAATAGTTTATTTTTCTATTGCTACAATTATTAGCTGCATATATTTTTTGGTGCACACCTGTATACGTTTCCTGTGAGGTATGGGTATGCACATCCTCAACTTTAGTAAGTTTATGGAATAAAGTTATTTATAACATAAATAAATAGGCAGATTGATGATGACTAAGGGTTTTTAATCCACTCTTCTCTAAACAAAACAAAAAAATCACATCTATGCTTTATAGGATCTCACAATTCTCACAGTTAAAGAGCCTCTACATACTAAAAAAAATTACTTAAAACCTCATCTAAGAAACATTTATATGAACACTTTAAGCTCATTCAATTATATGCCTCCATAGAGTTTTATGTATTCTATACATATGTATTTGATCGTTTGGTTGAAGCTGTATTTAAACTTATGCTTTGTTTTATAGTATGTCCTTTTATTAGAGCTAGTGCCTGTGGGCAGAGCATGATAACAACAGTAAAATATTACATACACAACAGTATTTTTTACTTCTTTTTTTTTTTTTCAAAATATTTATATAACATTCCTGGAATCAGAGAAGGAAAGTAAAGAATCAATCCCTTTTCAGAGCCTCACCTCTCTCTGGAGGGTAAAACAATTTGCTGCTTCCCATTATGCACAAAACACTGCACTGTAGTTTAGCATAGAAATAGAAGAGGATGACAGCTGTGCTAGAAGCTGGCAAGGAACTGTAAGAAAGCAAAATGCAATTACCCAATTTGGAGTCTGACCAGGAGAACGGAAGTCATTCTTTTTTTTTTTTCTATTTAAGTTTTAGACACTTTTAATGAACAAATGCTCTGTGTACTTTAGTTTTCCTCTTCTTGCAAAAACAAAACCAAAACACAACCAAAACTTTTCTACATTTAGTTCTCAACAACAGTCTTTCTTTGATTTAAAATTGAAAAACTGTCTGTAAAACAACATACAAGAAATATTCTGACAGGTTTTGACAAGTAGTATATTGAGTGACTGCATATTTTCTTAAAGGACAAAAAAACAAAACAAAAAAATTTCAAATGAAAACAATTCACACAATTCTTCTACACAAAAGTTAAAAATGTAGGGGCTAAATTAAGAGCCTTTAATATTCATTTAGATACCTCATTCTTGGGTTATGATTCTTTATTATTTTCATTTAACTAATAACAAAGAATTTATGAATTATAAGCCCATAAGGACCATGGGCTTCCCAGGTGGCACTAGTGGTAAAGAACCCACTTGCCAATGCAGGAAATGTACAGGTTCAATCTTGGGTCAGGAAGATCCCCTGGAGGAGGTCATGACAACACACTCCAGTATTCTTACCTGGAGAATACCATGGACAGAGTAGCCTGGAAAACTACAGTCCTTGGGGTTGCAAAGAGTCGGACACAACTGAAGACACTTTGCATACAAGAACCATGGAATAGTCTCAAAAATATTTTTATTGAGCAGGCTCTAAGCTATCATAAACGGACTGCTATATATTTTTGCTAAATGTAAGGGAACACATTTTGGTTGCAGTTTCTCTGTTATCAGAACATATTTAATTTGGTAGCAAAATGGTTTGAAGAACATTACAATGTCATTATATTTAAGATTTTTTTTAATTTGAATATTTTTGGTGTTGTAGAATATTAATCAAGGGAATCTGTTTCATATTGGTTCAGCCACTGGTTGAGTAATGCCAAAAAAAAGCTCACTCTATAGGTGCCATTTTTTTTCTCTTTTTTAATAAACTTAATGCAGGTCGTTAGGAAGATGAAGTTCATTTTCTCAACAAGACTGATTCGAAGGCAGAGATGCCAATATTTGTAACTTGTGAGATGCTGCCCTGTTTACCACTTCACTTGCTGACACTGACTGTGACCAAATCAGTAAGAGAAGTATTCAGATCTTTTCTTTTGTGTCCTCCATTCTTAGCACAAATTTCAAACTTATCACCTAATCTTCTCATGAGGGTCTCACTCCAAATTACTAGCTATTTCCCTGGAAGTCTTTTACCTTCAAGCCTAGGTCACTTATCTTTTATATGGTCCTCCACCAGTGTGCAATTCACTATAATGTTTATCAAGAAGTGATTTTTTGCTTGTATTCTCTTTATTTCCACATACTTTTTTTGCGATATGACAGTAGAAGGTCCTCTTATACTGATTGTCATTTCATCTTTGCCAAGAAGTATAGCCCTTCCTTAGTAGGTAATCAAAAATTACTTGCTATATTATATGATTACATATTTTCCCAAGGAGATGATCAAAAGCTCAAGGATAACTAAAAATGGGCTATTTCAATTCTCATCCAGAGACAATGGTTTGGAGAAGGAAGACATTCTTCCTTCCTATGGGTTCCTATTAACTGCTTCCTATTTTGTACTTGTGCCTTACACCATCCCTCTCAAAAGGTCTCAGTCACAGTCTTATACCATCCTTATTATTACAATTAAGAAAATACATGTGAATATGCTATGTACCTATAAATGTCTATATATGCATCTCGTCATCATTCTCATTTCAACTTTAAGCATAAAGCATAGACAATAGAATCAAAGACTAACATCACAAACAAATACTACAAAATTAAAAATTGTATCACATTATATAATATTCAAGTTGTTTACCATTTTTATGTATTTTGTTCTTATAGAAATTTAAATACAACCAAGATGTTTATGGGGGCTTCTCTGGGGGCTCAGACAGTAAAGAATCTGCTTGCAATATGGGAGACCCAGGCTTGAGCCCTGGGTTAGGAAGATCCCCTGGAGAAGGGAATGATAATCTACTCCAGTACTCTTGTCTAGAGAAGCCCATGGACAGAGGAGCCTGACTGGCTATGGTCCATGGGGTTGCATAGAGTCGACACAACTAAAAGACTAACACTTTCACTCTTTTCAAGATGTTTATGTGATAATGACACTTTTTCTTTATCATTATCATATTTTGTAATCTATTAGGGAAAGTTCATTTTAAAGACATATTATTTAACCTAGATTGTCAATGGCATGTCATTGTCAAAACCAAAAACCACTCACAGCCATCATCAGCCCCTCTTCACCCACGAGAGCTAGAGTTTCACTTCATCCTTCTTTGATCTAAACCCAATACAAGGGGCAAGAAAAGACCATAAGTCTCCTACATGCTGATACCCCAACAGAGTGTGGTTTATTTGGCTTTAGCTTTTGCAAGCTGACCTCAGCAGCTTCAACCTTTCCGATTTTATGTATTCAGTTTGAAAGAGTCCGATTTTTTCAAAAGCAGCTAGCTGTTAACAGAAAGAAGAGAAAAACAAGATTTATCTTATCCTGCTCCATCCAAAACAAGGTGCTGTGCTTTCTGTGACTTCAATTTGACAAGTAAAGCCCTGGGCAGGCATGGTGCATCAGTGCTTGTCACTGTAAGGCAACAGAGTGGAAAAGATAGTGCAGGAATGAACAGTGTAGCAGGTAACTAATTAAGATTAGGAGGCAACAGCGGAAGATTTTCTAAATCCAAGACATCCAATCCTGCCATGTCTACTGTAATACAAAACATACACAATAGGCATGGAACAAACTCATCTTGGAAAATATGTTTTAAAAATTCTGTAAATTTCTAAAACAAAACTGGTAAATTGAAAAATGTGAAAGGGAGGCACAAAAAAAATCTTAAATCTAGTTTTATTTTACAAGTTTGTCACACTCATAAACTAAATTTCCTCCAAGTGAAGAGATAAAATATTTCTATTCTGAATTCTCAATATTCAAAATAATAATCTCTCTCCTCTGTTCCTATAAGCATATAAAAACATATTCACCTTAATGTATTTAATATGTGAAAGTCAATATGTTATGTGGCACCCCATGTAGTCCAGCTCTTTCACTGTGAATTTTCCTCCATTTCTCTCTTTAGAGCATTTCCCCTGAATTTATTTTTCTCCAGAGTTGTTTCTATCATGTTTCTCCTCTTATTATCGACTTTGTCTTCTTCCTGTATCAATCCATTAGCTTAAAATTATATGGGGAGCTTCTTTTCTGTACCAGGTTCTGTTTGTATAGGATATATTGTGTGGGAACGTGCATGCAGGAGGAATTACATGCAATTATAACTTTGAAATCAAGAGATACACACTAGGAAGCATCCAACAGAGCTCCTCTCATTTTGTTCTATCCCTCCATACATGTTCTTTCATGTTTGAATTTATTCCCAAATTCAATCATTTCCAACTCCAAGTCCTAATCTTCCATTGTGGAAATTGACAAAGGTTACAAATGTAAGTATTCTAGTTTACTTGTATTTTTCATATTTTTCAATGAAGTTTAGAATCATTGATATGGTCCAGCTGAAAATGTACTCAGAACTGAAGATAATATATTTAAAAAGACATGATTTCTGTCCTTCAGGAGGAAATAATGAGTAAGAAAATCTCACAACTGATTTCATACATTTCTTAAACCCAAGTAAGATGGTAGAAGTTGCAAGAGGGCATCAGAGGGCAGATACACTGAAACCATACTCACAGAAAACTAGTCAATCTAATCACACTAGGATCACAGCCTTGTCTAACTCAATGAAACTAAGCTATGCCCGTGCGGCAACCCAAGATGATGGGTCATGGTGGAGAGTTCTGACAGAATGTGGTCCACTGGAGAAGGGAATGGCAAACCATTTCAGTATTTTTGCCTTGAGAACCCCATGAACAGTATGAAAAGGCAAACTGATAGGATACTTAGAGAGGAACTCCCCAGGTCAGTAGGTGCCCAATATACTATTGGAGATCAGTGGAGAAATTACTCCAGAAAGAATGAAGGGATGGAGCCAAAGCAAACACAATACACAGCTGTGGATGTGACTGGTGATAGAAGCAAGGTCCAATGCTGTAAAGAGCAATATTGCCTAGGAACCTGGAATGTTAGGTCCATGAATCAAGGCAAATTGGAAGTGATCAAAAAAGAGATGGCAAGAGTAAACATCGACATTCCAGGAATCAGCAAACTAAAATGGACTGGAACTGGTAAACTTAACTCAGATGACCATTATATCTACTACTGCGGGCAGGAATCCCTCAGGATAAATGGAGCAGCCATCATGGTCAACAAAAGAGTCTGAAATGTAGTACTTGGATGCAATCTCAAAAACAACAGAATGATCTCTGTTTGTTTCCAAGATGAACCATTGAATATCACAGTAATCCAAGTCTATGCCCCAACCAGTAACACTGAAGAAGCTGAAGCTGAATGGTTCTATGAAGACCTACAAGATCTTTTAGAACTAACACCCAAAAAAGATGTCCTTTTCATTATAGGGGACTGGAATGCAAAAGTAGGAAGTCAAGAAACACCTGGAGTAACAGGCAAATTAGCCTTGGAATGCAGAATGAAGCAGGGCAAAGACTAATAGAGTTTTGCCAAGAAAATTCACTGGTCATACCAAACACCCTCTTCCAGCAACACAAGAGAAGACTCTACACATGGACATAACCAGATGGTCAACACTAAAATCAGATTCATTATATTTTTTGCAGCCAAAGGTGGAGAAGCTCTATAGAGTCAACAAAAACAAGACCAGGAGCTGACTGTGGCTCAGATCATGACCTCCTTGTTGTCAAATTCAGACTTAAATTGATGAAAGTAGGGAAAACCACTAGACCATTCAGGTATGATCTAAATCAAATCCCTTATGATTATACAGTAGAGGTGAGAAATAGATTTAAGGGCCTAGATTTGATAGATAGAGTGCCTGATGAACTATGGAATGAGGTTCGTGTATTGTACAGGAAACAGGGATCAAGACCATACCCATGGAAAAGAAATGCAAAAACGCAAAATGGCTGTCTGAGGAGGCCTTATAAATAGCTGTGAAAAGAAGAGAAGTGAAAAGCAAAGGAGAAAAGGAAAGATATAAGCATCTGAAAGCAGAGTTCCAGAGAATAGCAAGAAGAGATAAGAAAGCCTTCCTCAGCAATCAATGCAAAGAAATAGAGGAAAACAACAAAATGGGAAAGACTAGAGATGTCTTCAAGAAAATTACAGATATCAAGGGAACATTCCATGCAAAGATGGGCTCGATAAAGGACAGAAATGGTATGAACCTAACAGAGGCAGAAGATATTAAGAAGAGGTGGCAAGAATACACAGAAGAACTGTACAAAAAGATCTTCACGACCCAGATAATCACAATGGTGTGATCACTCATCTAGAGCCAGACATCCTGGAGTGTGAAGTCAAGTGGGCCTTAGAAAGCATCACTACGAACAAAGCTAGTGGAGGTAATGGCATTCCAGTTGAGCTGTTTCAAATCCTGAAACATGATGCTTTGAAAGTGCTGCAGTCAATATGCCAGCAAATTTGGAAAACTCAGCAGTGGCTACAGGACTGGAAAAGGTCAGTTTTCATTCCAATCCCAAAGAAAGGCAATACCAAAGAATGCTCAAACTACTGCACAATTGCACTCATCTTATATGCTAGTAAAGTAATGCTCAAAATTCTCCAAGCCAGGCTTCAGCAATACGTGAACTATGAACTTCCTGATGTTCAAGCTGGTTTTAGAAAAGGCAGAGAAATCAGAGATCAAATTGCCAACATCTGCTGTATCATGGAAAAAGCAAGAGAGTTCCAGAAAAATATCTATTTCTGCTTTATTGTCTATGTCAAAGCCTTTGACTGTGTGAATCACAATAAACTGTGGAAAATTCTGAAAGAGATGGGGATACCAGACCACCTAACCTGCCTCTTGAGAAATCTGTATGCACGTCAGGAAGCAACAGTTAGAACAGGACATGGAACAACAGACTGGTTCCAAATAGGAAAAGGAGTACGTCAAGGGTGCATATTGTCACCCTGCTTATTTAACTTCTATGCAGAGTACATCATGAGAAACACTGGACTGGAAGAAACACAAACTGGAATCAAGATTGCGGGGAGAAATATGAATAACCTCAGATATGCAGATGACACTACCCTTATGGCAGAAAGTGAAGAGGAACTAAAAAGCCTCTTGATGAAAGTGAAAGTGGAGAGTGAAAAAGTTGGCTTAAAGCTCAACATTCAGAAAACAAAGATCCTGGCATCTGGTCCCATCACTTCATGGGAAATAGATGGGGAAACATTGGAAACAGTGTCACTTCTCTCTGGGGGGCTCCAAAATCACTGCAGATGGTGACTGCAGTCATGAAATTAAAAGATGTTTGCTCCTTGGAAGAAAAATTATTACCAACCTAGATAGCACATTCAAAAGCAGAGACATTACTTTGCTGATAAGGTAGGTCTAGTCAAGGCTATGGTTTTTCCTGTGGTCATGTATGGATGTGAGAGTTGGACTGTGAATAAGGCTGAGCACCGAAGAATTGATGCTTTTGAACTGTGGTGTTGGAGAAGCCTCTTAAGAGTCCCTTGGACTGCAAGGAGATCCAACCAATCCATTCTGAAGGAGATCAGCCCTGGGATTTCTTTGGAAGGAATGATGCTAAAGCTGAAACTCCAGTACTTTGGCCACCTCATGCGAAGAGTTGACTCATTGGAAAAGACTCTGATGCTGGGACGGATTGGGGGCAGGAGGAGAAGAGGATGACAGAGGATGAGATGGCTGGATGGCATCACTGACTTGATGGACGTGAGTCTGAGTGAACTCCGGGAGTTGGTGATGGACAAGGGAGGCCTGGCGTGCTGCGATTCATCGGGTCGCAAAGAGTTGGACATGACTGAGTGACTGAACTGAACCGAACTTACTTTCTTATAGGTACCCATCAGTATGCTCATGAATTTTTTGTCCAGACTGCTGAAAAACTACGATAAAGTTGTACTCATATCATTTACAACAATGGAAGTTCAATGCCAAGATACAGGAGGCTGAAAAGGAATTAACAGAGTAGCAGTGGTTCTGTTTAAGAATTCTTCACACACAGGCATAGTCAGTGACCTCCTAACCAAGGAGAGTGATTCTGAGCAGAAGGATGTTACTCATTTTCTTTTTCCTGAAATTATACTTCCAAATGGAAAATAGTGACTGATTGCTTCTGGCACTGACATTCATAATGTCTTCATTGTATTTCCATACAGAGTTGCCTTCAATTTATGGAGTGGTCCCTGTTGCAGCTCAAAAGTTTCATCTAATTCAGAGTGTTATAGATGTTTATTCACCTGGAGTGACTTTTCAAGCCTTAGAGTCCATTATCACATGGCAATGTGAAGTTGTGTCAATTTTTTCATAGTGATCCCATTAATTGGCTTACTTCTTGCCAGTTTACAACCTGTGGACTAGCTGGTAACCATTTATTATAGTATTTCTGTAATTTCTTTCAATTCCAGTATTCAACATTTATTCTGTGGATGAAATGGTAAAGGCTTTAGTGCAGTGAATACTGATCAGTAAAGATAAAAACTAGAAGTAAATATTTCCTGTAATTTCTAAGTACCTAAATATCATACTCATTAGTACAGAAATGGGCTTCCTTGTGGCTCAGCAGTAAAGAAACCACCTCCATTAAAATGTGGCTGCTGCTACTGCTGCTGCTGCTAATTAGCTTCAGTCCTGTCCAACTCTGTGTGACCCCATAGATGGCAGCCCACCAGGCTCCCCTGTTCCTGAGATTTTCCAGGCAAAAGTACCAGAGTGGGGTGCCATTGCCTTCTCCTGCAGTGCAAGGACTTGAGTTCAATCCCTGGGTCAGGAAGATTCCATGGAGAAGGGAACAGCAACACAATCCAGTATTCTTGCCTGGGAAATCACATGGACAGAGGAGCCTGGAGGGCTGCAGTCCATGGGGCCACAAAGAGTCAGACACGACTTAGTGACTAAACAAAAAGTAACAGAAAGAAAACTAACGTGAAATTTAAGCCTACAACCAAATCTGTCACAGTGCCAGGATATTATTTCTTCCTTCTTCTTTTACTACGTCCAGGTTTCTCTTGCCTTTTGCTGAATTTTCAGGTGACTCCCCTTACCTAGTGGAGAAAATCTAGCCTCCACTTTCAGAGATTCTCAGCACCCATTGTGTGTATAACTGTAATGCTCTCCCATTAATTCTCACTGTAGTAACTGAAGCGAAAGGAGAAACTGGAGCCTGTTGGTCTCTGCCTATAAATCCCATGAACTCAAACCATACTGTAGGTCTCTTTTATTTCTGTTTTTCTAATGACATGAGAACCCTGAAACTTCCAGCTGACCAGACTCCCTCCAGCAGTCGTAAAACTTCCAGATTATAAGAAATCATGAATTTGAGGATCAAGTAACTCATTTCATGTGATTGAGTGTCACTAACTCCAACCCTTCATAATCAGATGAGTCATGGGGAACGTGGACCTGCTAAAAATATGTCCCCATGGATTCCTTTAAATGTGAGCAGTTTGACTAGGTACAAGGTAAATGACAGATAAATACACTATCTCCCATAATTAAAAGAATGCCACAGCACATGAGTCTCTTCCTTTTTTTTTTTTTTTTAATTTTAAAATCTTTAATTCTTACATGTGTTCCAAAACATGAACCCCCCTCCCACCTCCCTCCCCATAACATCTCTGTGGGTCATCCCCATGCACCAGCCCCAAGCATGCTGTATCCTGCGTCAGACATAGACTGGCGATTCAATTCTTACATGATAGTATATATGATAGAATGCCATTCTCCCAAATCATCCCACCCTCTCCCTCTCCCTCTGAGTCCAAAAGTCCGTTATAGACAGCTGCGTCTTTTTTGCTGTCTTGCATACAGGGTCGTCATTGCCATCTTTCTAAATTCCATATATATGTGTTAGTATACTGTATTGGTGTTTTTCTTTCTGGCTTACTTCACTCTGTATAATCGGCTCCAGTTTCGTCCATCTCATCAGAACTGATTCAAATGAATTCTTTTTAACGGCTGAGTAATACTCCATTGTGTATGTGTACCACTGCTTTCTTATCCATTCATCTGCTGATGGACATCTAGGTTGTTTCCATGTCCTGGCTATTATAAACAGTGCTGCAATGAACATTGGGGTACATGTGTCTCTTTCAATTCTGGTTTCCTCGGTGTGTATGCCCAGCAGTGGGATTGCTGGGTCATAAGGGAGTTCTATTTGCAATTTTTTAAGGAATCTCCACACTGTTCTCCATCGTGGCTGTACTAGTTTGCATTCCCACCAACAGTGTAGGAGGGTTCCCTTTTCTCCACACCCTCTCCAGCATTTATTGCTTGCAGATTTTTGGATCGCAGCCATTCTGACTGGTGTGAAGTGGTACCTCATTGTGGTTTTGATTTGCATTTCTCTGATAATGAGTGATGTTGAGCATCTTTTCATGTGTTTGTTAGCCATCCGTAGGTCTTCTTTGGAGAAATGTCTATTTAGTTCTTTGGCCCATTTGTTGATTGGGTCGTTTATTTTTCTGGAATTGAGCTGCATAAGTTGCTTGTATATTTTTGAGATTAGTTGTTTGTCAGTTGCTTCATTTGCTATTATTTTCTCCCTTTCAGAAGGCTGTCTTTTCACCTTGCTGATATTTTCCTTTGTTGTGCAGAATCTTTTAATTTTAATTAGATCCCATTTGTTTATTTTTGCTTTTATTTCCAGAATTCTGGGAGGTGGATCATAGAGGATCCTGCTGTGATTTATGTCTGAGAGTGTTTTGCCTATGTTCTCCTCTAGGAGTTTTATAGTTTCTGGTCTTACATTTAGATCTTTAATCCATTTTGAGTTTATTTTTGTGTGTGGTGTTAGAAAGTGATCTAGTTTCATTCTTTTACAAGTGGTTGACCAGTTTTCCCAGCACCACTTGTTAAAGAGATTGTCTTTACTCCATTGTATATTCTTGCCTCCTTTGTCAAAGATAAGGTGTCCATATGTGTGTGGATTTATCTCTGGGCTTTCTATTTTGTTCCATTGATCTATATGTCTGTCTTTGTGCCAGTACCATACTGTTTTGATGACTCATATCCGATAAAATAGACTTTAAAACAAAGGCTGTGAAAAGAGACAAAGAAGGCCACTACATAATGATCAAAGGATCAATCCAAGAAGAAGATATAACAATTATAAATATATATGCACCCAACATAGGAGCACCGCAATATGTAAGACAAATGCTAACAAGTATGAAAGGGGAAATCAACAATAACACAATAATAGTGGGAGACTTTAATACCCCACTCACACCTATGGACAGATCAACTAAACAGAAAATTAACAAAGAAACGCAAACTTTAAATGATACATTAGATCAATTAGACCTAATTGATATCTATAGGACATTTCACCCCAAAACAATGAATTTCACCTTTTTCTCAAGTGCTCATGGAACCTTCTCCAGGATAGATCACATCCTGGGCCATAAATCTAAACTTTATAAATTCAAAAAAATCGAAATCATTCCAAGCATCTTTTCTGACCATAATGCATTAAGATTAGATCTCAATTACAGGAGAAAAACTACTAAAAATTCCAACATATGGAGGCTGAACAACACACTTCTGAATAACCAACAAATCACAGAAGAAATCAAAAAAGAAATCAAAATATGCATAGAAACTAATGAAAATGAAAACACAACAACCCAAAACCCGTGGGACACTATAAAAGCAGTGCTAAGAGGAAAGTTCATAGCAATACAGGCATACCTCAAGAAACAAGAAAAAAGTCAAATAAATAACCTAACTCTACAACTAAAGCAACTAGAAAAGGAAGAATTGGAGAACCCCAGAGTTAGTAGAAGGAAAGAAATCTTAAAAATTAGGGCAGAAATAAATGCAAAAGAAACAAAAGAGACCATAGCAAAAATCAACAAAGCCAAAAGCTGGTTCTTTGAAAGGATAAATAAAATTGACAAACCACTAGCCAGACTCATCAAGAAGCAAAGAGAGAAAAATCAAATCAATAAAATTAGAAATGAAAATGGAGAGATCACAACAGACAACACAGAAATACAAAGGATCATAAGAGACTACTATCAGCAGTTGTATGCCAATAAAATGGACAACGTGGAAGAAATGGACAAATTCTTAGAAAAGTACAATTTTCCAAAACTGAACCAGGAAGAAATAGAAAATCTTAACAGACCCATCACAAGCACGGAAATTGAAACTGTAATCAGAAATCTTCCAGCAAACAAAAGCCCAGGTCCAGACGGCTTCACAGCTGAATTCTACCAAAAATTTCGAGAAGAGCTAACACCTATCCTACTCAAACTCTTCCAGAAAATTGCAGAGGAAGGTAAACATCCAAACTCATTCTATGAGGCCACCATCACCCTAATACCAAAACCTGACAAAGATGTCACAAAAAAAGAAAACTACAGGCCAATATCACTGATGAACATAGATGCAAAAATCCTCAACAAAATTCTAGCAATCAGAATCCAACAACACATTAAAAAGATCATACACCATGACCAAGTGGGCTTTATCCCAGGGATGCAAGGATTCTTCAATATCCGCAAATCAGTCAATGTAATTCACCACATTAACAAACTGAAAAATAAAAACCATATGATTATCTCAATAGATGCAGAGAAGGCCTTTGACAAAATTCAACATCCATTTATGATAAAAACTCTCCAGAAAGCAGGAATAGAAGGAACATACCTCAACATAATAAAAGCTATATATGACAAACCCACAGCAAACATTATCCTCAATGGGGAAAAATTGAAAGCATTTCCCCTAAAGTCAGGAACAAGACAATGGTGTCCACTTTCACCGCTACTATTCAACATAGTTCTGGAAGTTTTGGCCACAGCAATCAGAGCAGAAAAAGAAATAAAAGGAATCCAAATTGGAAAAGAAGAAGTAAAACTCTCACTGTTTGCAGATGACATGATCCTCTACATGGAAAACCCTAAAGACTCCACCAGAAAATTACTAGAGCTCATCAATGAATATAGTAAAGTTGCAGGATATAAAATCAACACACAGAAATCCCTTGCATTCCTATACACCAATAATGAGAAAGTAGAAAAAGAAATTAAGGAAACAATTCCATTCACCATTGCAACGAAAAGAATAAAATACTTAGGAATATATCTACCCAAAGAAACTAAAGACCTATATATAGAAAACTATAAAACACTGATGAAAGAAATCAAAGAGGACACTAATAGATGGAGAAATATACCATGTTCATGGATCGGAAGAATCAATATAGTGAAAATGAGTATACTACCCAAAGCAATTTACAAATTCAATGCAATCCCTATCAAGCTACCAGCCATATTTTTCACAGAACTAGAACAAATAATTTCAAGATTTGTATGGAAATACAAAAAACCTCGAATTGCCAAAGCAATCTTGAGAAAGAAGAATGGAACTGGAGGAGTCTCTTCCTTAGTGAAATTTGGTGAGTATCAAATTCACTCCCGGTCAGTGAAATCCCAGAATGTCTGGTCTCTGTCTGCAATAATTTTTTCCAAGTGTCTGCCATATGTGTATCCTTTCACTGGGTGTAAGGAGTGCTTCTAAGTCATGGGTGGTAAAAGGTCAGCTTTGTATTATATATTATATTTTGTATTTTTATACTCACTAAGTCATGTCTAGCTTTTTTGTGACTCCATGGACTGTAGACTGTCAGGCTTCTCTGTCCCTGGGATTATCTAGGCAAGAACACTCTATATGTATTTATTAAAATATTTATTATGATATGCCATAATATATTTTATATTATACTCTCCAATATGGAACAATATTTTATATATAATAAAAATGAATTACCAGAAGAAGGCTAAATACTTACAGACATGATTCCTGATTTTAGCAGTAAAGTCAACAAACAATGAAATTCTACAACTATTACTTGAATTATGAGTAAAACATCAATTACCCATTTTAAATGCCAATATGAACACCCTGAACAGAAATATCTTTCCTACGCTTGGTATTGCTTTTTGATTCTGGTGGGAGCATGTGGAGTGGTGTCTCACAATGGTTTTAATTTTAAATTTATGTTATGCCATGTGTTTAGTGTAGCATATTATTAAAAAAGGTATATGCTCTGGCTAAATAGTAGACATGTACAGAAATAAGGCTAATAAAACATGAACAGATGGGCTTTCTAATGTAAAAAAAAATTAATTTTTTGTTCCAAAGTGCTCCAATATAACTTGCTTTCAAATACAGCATTATCTGTTCCATTTGCCAGAATGGGAAGTTGTAAAATGCATCCAGGCATCGGCCCTACACAAGTTTACAGACTATATCCATAAACTACAATTAACAGGTTATAGGTGCTGCTCACATAATTGTTATAAATAAGATCATATTTTAATATTTAATCTAATAAAGATATTTGCTCCAATTTTATAGCCTTAGGAACTTTCTCCAGTCTGTTCTGGGTATTGTGAGAAATAGAAGGAAATTACACCTTCCTTGCTGTTCTGCATGAGCAGCCTGTTAATAGAGTATGTATTAACAGTTTGGTTAGTAACAGGTAAGCCATACTGTGATTAAGCAAGAACCAGATTCTGTAGGAGGTTAGGGAGAGATGAGTGTCTGTTGGATGAAATAATCTTTCTATAGTGCAGGGCTGACATGCATGTGATTTGTATTCAGATGTGGTTGCAGAGAGGAAACTAACAAAAATCAAACTTTTATGATCTTATTCTCACATTTTCCAGCCTGGAATCCCCTGAGTTCACAGAGTGTTGGGTAGAAGTATGTGTCAAGATTTGGGAGACGAGATTTGACGTTCTACTGTGATAGATTTTAAGTGTTAAATTGTGTATGTTTGTGTTTATTCTGTATGCAATGGGGGCTGTTAAGTATAAGCCTAATAAAGCTTGAACCAATGGAGCACACATGAGGAAAGAGGAGAATGATCATAAAATAGCAGCAAAATAATCGAACAGCTTATAATCTGTTGGTTGAAGAGAATATTTTAATAATTCATCTGAGAAGAGGCGTGCTAACAAGGAGCATGAAGGAAACATTGCCAAGGGAGGTAGATCTGGGTAAAAACAAGTGGACATGCTGCGCTGTTGTGTAATATGAGAAAGCACTAATGGGAAGTAAGAAGAGAAGAGGTATCAGAAGACGGGTCCTGACTGGAGAATAAGATCATAGAAATGTTAGTTCAAGTTATGAAAAGAAATCAGAATTTTGAGGGGGAAAAATAGATGTAATAAAGAGAGATTCTGAGAGTGGTGCTGTTTATTTTAAGTTGCTGAGTAAGGGTACATGAGTCATCCAAGGCAGCAGAGAAAATTGACAACTTAGGCACATTTGGAGATTAAAATGATATAGAAACCAGGTTATTCAAGGGAAAGAAGAAAGATAAGAATATTTATTTAACCATGAGGATTTGCTTGGTTTTCTCTAACTGCTTGTCCAGCATGAGTCAGTGATGGGGTTTGGGATGGTGGACCCTGATCTACACAATCCTTCTCAAGTCAGATGTAGCCTGTACCACAGGGAGTGGCATCCCTGCTGACAGGGAAATTCAGGTGCAAACTTCATCGCATCATCATGATCCATTCTGTAGTGATGAATTGAGAGCAAGTGGGGAAATATGGTTGAGCAAAGGTTTTATATGAGGGGTCCCATTGCTTACCTAGATTGTGAAGAAATGATGAGGAGAAAATGAGAGCAAATGACCAATCATGATCAAAGGATAGCTGGGATTTACTGTGTTTATACAAATATAAGGAGATAATCTAAAGAGGAAAGATTCTGAAGACAAAAAAGAAAGATATATTTATGAAATGAAGTCCCAAATAAGGCTCCCCTTTTTGTCTGTATGAAAAGAAAAAAAAAATCACTTCTTTAAATTGTAATATTCACTCTCTATAAAGTATCTTGAATCTAAAATTTCAGATTTTAAGAGTATCTCTAGCTTATAATACATACTCAATAATGATTATCTATTAATGATTAAATCATTGAAAATTAATTGTTTTAAATCATTTTTCAAATATTAAAAAATAATTTTTCAAATAAGTGGATGAATAATCTAATTAAATTAAAAAGATATTTAATAACACATTTTCTAGTATGGTTGAACAAAAAATCAGAATGTCTTCAGAGCTTGGAAAATTTTTTCAAAGATTGCCAAGGCCAAAAGAAAAAAAAAGGATTAAATGTATCTTATCACCAATCTAGACAGCGTATTAAAAAGCAGAGATATTGCTTTGCCAACAAAGATCCATCTAGTCCAGACTATGGCTTATCCAGTGGTTGTGTATGGATGTGAGAGTTGGACTGTGAAGAAAGCTGACTGCCAAAGAATTGGTGTTTTTGAACTGTGGTGTTGGAGAAGACTCTTGAGAGTGCCTTAACCAGTCTTGGGTGTTCATTGGAAGGACTGATGCTGAGGCTGGAACTCCAATAGCTTAGCCACCTCATGCGAAGAGTTGACTCATTGGAAAATACCCTGATGCTGGAAGGGATTGGGGGCAGGAGGAGAAGGGGATGACAGAGGATGAGATGGCTGGATGGCATCACTGACTCGATGCACATGAGTTTGGGTGAACTCCAGGAGTTGGTGATGGACAGGGAGGCCTGGCGTGCTGCGATTCATGGAGTCGCAGAGAGTCTGACATGACTGAGCGACTGAAGTGAACTGAACTGAATTATGGTTTTTAGAAACAAGATATTTAGTGAAATGGGGATTTCTAGAGTATCATATACAATGACATATGTACTAAAATTTTATATTCTTTGGAATATAGAGAGGATATTTGTAATTTCTTAAAACTTTGATCAATTTTGTTAAGTTGCCAAATAAATATATATTCTGTCACCACTAATTTTGTTAAGTTAAAAATTGTTTCTTGAAATGTGATATCTACTGTATCCTAGTTTCTCTTCTCTAAGGTAATAATTTTCTAATAATTTTTGTGTATCATTTTAGAAATTTGTATAATATATATAAGATTAGAGAGATCATTAATGCCTTACCAGATAGACATGTTATTGTTATTTAAGAAGGTAATATACACATTTTCTTAAACCTTCTATACAGATGTCTATAAAAAGAAATATAAGTATGATATAAAAATGAGAAATAAAATTTTTTTTCAAATACAGCTATACTACTTTCCTAGGTGCAATTGATTATTAAAGAGCATATACTAATTTTTCAAATGTTTCAAATTCACAATTTAAACAATGAATACCTTTGATCAGTATTCATGTGACACACATGATCAGTATTCATGTGTTTTTCATTAGGTACATGTTACCAAGTTGTAACATAATATATACTTACTAACTGATCTCACTCTTTCTTCATATGATACTGCTTCAAATCTTAAACCACAAAAATAAAAATAAAAGTTTATTCACCTGGAGTTCTAAGCCTGTTTACTTCTATTTCTTAAAACTTGGGTAGCAGAGAATAAAATTATTTTAGGGAGTTTATATAATAATTAAAATATCTGTGGGTTTTATACAGGAGAAAATGTACATTCATTACTTTAAGTTGTTTGCAGACTTGGTGTATCTCAAAACCCTTGGCTAAGTGCCAAGGTCAACTTTAAATCTTACTATGATATATATCCAATAAAATACTATAGGGATTAAATAAGTAAAACTACAAGATGTATGGTATGTAAGTCAACATGTCTGTGTAGATTATCAGCAACTAATAAAATTCACTTTCAATTCTAATGTGAAAACACTTATCAGATTGTAAGTATTAGAAGAAACTATACTTCTTTAACGCTTGTGGTCACATTGTCTTTAGAGTGTCCAAGATCTATTTGACACTTAAAAATATATTGAAATATTAATAAAAGGATTAATAAGTCAATGAGTGAATTATTGATACTATTAAATAAACAGTCATATAAATTAATTCTTCATTTGTGAAAAGTAACTGAGATTCAGGAATTCCTGTGATTGTGTACATGTCATAGATAATTTTGCTTCTTAGATCATCACATTTCCTATATTTGATGGTTACTTGTTCTTTTTAGGACATTTGTAGAAAATGTGCTTGCATGTAAAGATTACAAAAGTTATTAGAAATATAAATTTCCCTAGAATTATGACTACTTTTCTATATATCATGAATGCTATTCTTTGAAAACGTATTCAGAGGTAGTAAGGAATGTAAAATAATTTTATTAGTACTGCACTAAAAATCATATAATATTAATTTACATTGAAAATGTTATTTTTAATTATGTTTTGTTTGCACACTAAGATGGTGGAGTAGAAGGACATGCGCTCATTTTCCCCTGTGAGAATGCCAAAACTACAACTCACTGCTGAACAATTATCGACAGAAGAATGTTGGATCCCACCAAAAGAAGATACCTTACATTCAAGGGCAAAGGAAAAGCCCCAGTGAGATGGTAAAAGGGGTGAAATCAAGTTTAGAATCAAGCCCCATATCCACCAGAGATGTTCAGAGGGTTCAAAGAAAAGCTTGTGCACACCAGGAGACCACAGAGACTGAGCCAGACGTGCCTTTGAGTATTTGAGTGTCTCCTGTGGAGGTACAGGTCAGCAGTAGCCTGCATTAGGGAAAGGGGCTCTGGGTTTCCCAGATCTGCGTGTGGCATAAGCCCTCTTGGAGGAGGTCACCAATAACCCCACCATAGAGCTGCCAAAATATACAGAGACTGGGGAAACTCTTGGGGGACACAATCAAAACCTTGTGCACACCAGGACTCAGGAGAAAGGAACAGTGACCCCACAAGAGACTGGCCCAGAGTTGCCTGTGAGGGTCCAGGAGTATATGGCGGAGGCGTGGCTCAGGGGTGTGGCCTGCTGCAGGGTCGGGGGCACTAAGTGTGGCAGTGCTTGCACAGGACCTTTTGTAGGAGGTCGCCATTATCTTCATCACCTTTACCATAGTTTGGTCTCAAGTCAAGCAACAGGGAGGGAACACAGCCCTGCCCATCAATAGAATATTGGATTATTTACTGAGCATGGCCCCACTCATCAAAATAAGACCCAGCTTCCTCCAAAGTCAGTCTCTCCAATCAGGAAAATTACATAAGCCTCTTATTCTTATCACTCAGAGGGAAGACAGAATAAAACCCACAATCACAGAAAACTAATCAATCTGACCAGTCTTGTCTAACTCAATGAAACTATGAGCCATACAATGTAAGGTCACCCAAGATGGATGGATCATAGTATAGAGTTCTGACAAAATGTGGCCCACTAGGGAAGTGAATTGTAAACTGCTTCAGCATACTTGCCTTGAGAACCCCATGAACAGTATGAAAAGGCAAAAAGATATGACACAGAAAGAACTCCACAGGTCGGTAGGTGCCCAATATGCTACTGGAAAAGAGTAGAGAAATAACCTAGAAAGAAGGAAGAGATGGAGCCAAAGCAAAAACAATGCCCAGTTATGGATGTACCTGATGATAGACATAAAATCCAATGTTGTAAAGAACTATTTTACAATATTGCATAGCAACCTGGACTGTTAGGTCCATCAATCAAGGCAAATTGGAACAGGAGATGGCAAGAGTAAACATTGACATTTTAGGATTTAGCAAAATAAAATGGGCGGGAATGGGTGAATCTAACTCAGATGACCATTGTATCTACTACTGTGGGCCAGAATCCCTTAGAAGAAATGGAGTAGCCCTCATAGTCAACAAAAGAATCTGAAATGCAGTTCTTGGGTGACATCTCAGAAAAGACACAACAACCTCTGTTCATTTCCAAGGCAAATCATTCAAAATCACAGTAATCCAAGTCTATGCCCCGAACAGTAATGCTGAAGAAGGTGAAGTTGAACCGTTCTATATAAGAACTTCTAGAACTAACACCCATAAAAGATGTCCTTTTTGTTGTAGTGAAATGAAATGCAAAAGTAGGAAGTCAAGAGATACCTGGAGTAACAGGCAAATATGGCCTTCAAGTACAGAAAGAAACAGGGCAAAGGCTAATAGACTTTTGCCAAAGGAACACATTGGTAATAGCCAACACCCTCTTCCAACAACACAACAGAAGACTCTACACATGGAAATTGCCAGATGGTCAATACAAAAATCAGATTGATTATATTCTTTGCAGCCAAAAATGGAGAAGCTCTATACAGTCAGCAAAAACAAGACTGGGAACTGACTGTGTCTCAGATCATGAACTCCTTATTGCCAAGTTCAGAGGTAAATTGAAGAAAGTAGGGAAAACCACTAGACCATTCATGTATGACCTGCAAGTGACAAACAGATTTAACGGATTAGATCTGGTAGAGAGCCTGAAGAACGAATGGACTGAAATTCACATTGTACAGGAGGCAGTGATCAAGACCATCCCCAAGAAAAAGAAATGCAAACAGGTAAAACGGTTGCCTGAGGAGGTCTTACAAATAGCTGTGAAAATAAAAAGAAGTGAAAGGCAAAGGAGAAAAGGAAAGATATACTCATTTGAATGCAGAGTTCCAAGGAATAGCAAGGAGAGATAAGAAAGCCTTCCTCAGTGAGCAATCCAAAGAAATAGAGGGAAAACAATAGAATGGAAAAGACTAGAAATCTCTTCAAGAAAATTAGAGATATCAAGGGAACATGCCATGCAAAGATGGCCTCAATAAAGACAGAAATGGTATGGATATAACAGAAGCAGAAGATATTAAGAAGAGGTGGCAAGAATATACAGAAGAACTGTTCAAAAAGATCTTCATGACCCAGATAATCATGATAGTGTGATCACTCACCTAGAGCCAGACATCCTGGAATGTGAACTCAAGTGGGCCTTAGAAAGCATCACTATGAACAAAGCTAGTGGAGATAATGGAATTCCAGTTGAGCTATTTCAAATCCTGAAAGATGATCCTGTGAAAGTGCTGCACTTAATATGCCAGCAAATTTGGAAAACTCAGCAGTGGCCACAGGACTGGAAAAGGTCCTTTTTCTTTCCAATCCCAAAGAAAAGCAATGCCAAAGAATGCTCAAACTACTGCACAATTGCACTGATCTCACACACTAATAATGTCATGCTCAAAATTCTCCAAACTGGGCTTCAACAGCATTTGAACAGTGAACTTCCAGATGTTCAAGCTGGATTTAGAAAAGGCAGAGGAACCAGAGATCAAATTGGCAACATCTGTTGGATCATCAAAAAAGCAAGAGAGTTCCAGAAAAACACCTACTTTTGCCCTATTGACTATGCCAAAGCCTTTGACTGTGTGGATCACAACAAACTGTGGAAAATCATTAAACAGATGGAAATACCAGACCACCTGACTTGTCTTTTGAGAAATTTGTATGCAGGTGAGGAAGCAACAGCTAGAACTAGACACGAAAAAAACAGACCGGTTCCAGATATGGAAAGGAGTACGTCAAGGCTGTATATTGTCACCCTGCTTATTTAACTTACATGCAGAGTACATCTTGAGAAATGTTGGGTTGGATTAAGCACAAGCTGGAATCAAGTTTGCCAGGAGAAATATCAATAACCTCAGATATGCAGATGATACCACACTATGGCAGAAAGTGAGGAAGAATTAAACCTCTTGATGAAAGTAAAAGAGGAGAGTGAAAAGTTGGCTTAAAACTCAACATTCAGAAAACTAAGATCATGGCATCTGGTCCCATCACTTCATGGCAAGTAGATGGGGAAATAATGGAAATAGAGATAGATCTTATTTTGTTGGGCTCCAAAATCACTGCAGATGATAGCTGCAGCCATGAAATTAAAAGACACTTGCTCCTTGGAAGAAAGTTATGACCAACCTAGACAGCATATTAAAGAGCCGAGACATTTGCCAACAAAGGTTAGTCTAGTCAAAGTTCTGGTTTTTCCAGTAGTCATGTATGTATATTAGAGTCAGACATTAAGGAAGAAGAGCACCAAAGAATTGATGTTTTTGAACTGTGGTTTTGGAGAAGACTCTTGAGAGTCCCTTGGACTGCAAGGAGGTCAAATCAGTCATTTCTATATGAAATCAGTCCTGAATATTCATTGGAAGGGCTGAGGCTGAAGCTGAAGCTCCAATACTTTGGCCACCTGATGTGAAGAACTGACTCATTGGAAAAGACCCTGATGCTTGGAAAGATTGAAGGCAGGAGAAGGGGATGACAGAGGATGAGATGGTTGGAGGGCATCACCAACTTGACGGACATGAGTTTGAGCAAACTCCAGGAGTTTGTGATGGACAGGGAGACCTGGCCTAGTTTTTATGAATGTGCTGCAGTCCATGGAGTCACAATGAGTCAGACATGACAGAGCAACTGAACAGAAACTGATCTTCAGGAAGTAGAGATACGTTAATTCAGCAGAGTATGTATCAGTATTGTTTTCTTATCAACTACCTCTCATCAGGAGTAATTTCATACTTTTTTTCTTCTAAACACTTTTTCATTAAATTTTAATATTACATCTATACTGCACAGCTCTATGTACTTGATGCATACCTGAGCTTTATGCATAAAAGAGTAAGATTTCTGTCACCACCCTCCAAGACCCATATCACATCTACTGAGGATGCATTTTTCATCAGATGAGGTAGTCACGACTCAGAGATGTTAGGGGACCTGCATGGAGTCAATCACAACAAGAGCAAGAATTGAACTTATTCTAGTGAACTCCAAAAGACATATTTAACCATTATAATTTCCCATTGCCACTTCATAATTATTGTGTGTTTGTATGTGATAAGTTGCTTCAGTTGTGTTCAACTATTTGCAGCCCTATGAACTGTAGCCCACCAGGTTCCTCTGTTCAAGGGATCCTGCAGGCAAGAATACTGGAGTGGGTTGCCATTTCCATCTCCAGGGGATCTTTCCAACCCAGGGATTGAACCTGCACCACTTTACAGCTCCTACTTTGGGAGGTAGGTTCTTTACACTAGTGCCAACTCATATAGAAGGCAAAATATAAAGAAATCTATTTAATTTAAAAAATTAAAAGTCTTTGCTTCTAAGCTATAAACCTCCTGCCTTGGATCAACTACCCATGGTCTCTTCCCTGAGTCTCAATTAGTAAATAATTATAAAATCATAGTAAAATGGAAAATGTACAAATACATAAATATGCAAATACACAAATATATAGATAATTAAACCAGCTACTCTCCCTGGGTATATTGTTGGCATAGAAATTTTCATAAGTATTTATACATATACTCACATTTTTTGTAATTTAGGGGTTATCGGACTTTTTTTTGGAAAATTTGCTCCAGAGACAGAGACAATTGTTTTGCATAGATTTTCTACATATGCCAGAAATGTACTGAAGTGTTACCTCTTTTTCCCCGACCCTGTTTCTGAGGGCACCAGAATTACATCCATTATGTTCAATAGATCATTATTCATACCTGCTATGTCTGTCATTCTCCCCAAATCTAATTCTTATGCGAGATTTTAGTGAAAACTGAGGAAAGTGGACCAAGAAAGGAGTGAGTCCCTTCAGACAGTCATCTAGTGAATTTCTCTTCAAAAACTCATGAATGATTTTTCTTAAAAAATAAAAAAATTTAAAAAAAAAGCTATCTTAAGTTTCACACAGTTTGGGTCCTTTTAGTAGGTATAATCAACTCTGTATTCTCACGGAAAATTCTCCATTTATCTTCACAAGATTTATCTATTTCACACTCTTATCAAAAGTGACTCCTTTTAACCACCCTTTTCACAGTTTTCAATTCATTACCTCTTTCTTCGCTGCTTCTAATGTATAAATCCCCTACCCTGGGGCTACTACCCACAGTCTCCACTCTTATTCTCAAGCTCTCTGGAGGCATTCATTTTGTGGTGCAGAAAAACACAAAACAAGTTTAATAACTTCAGTAGGTTGGTAAGCACGTCTTAGTAACTGAACTCCTATCGGATATACACCTCTGTTCCTGAGTCCTATGTTTAACCTATATCCTTGCTTTCTAATTCACAGGGCAATGCATTCAATCTCATGCTTGCTCATATATAAAACTTTCCATTTGCTCTTACTTCATTTTTCCTCTCTAGCCTTCCAAGACTAGATGTACTATCACAGTTCAAGATTAATTTTCCCACCTAAGTTTTTTATCTGATTTCATGTCATCTTTGACTAGATATTATGCATTAACCCATGGGATCCTTATTCATTCCTGAATTTGCAGCATCAGCATTTTGAAAACAGTATTCCATTATCTTTTGGCCATTATTAGTGCAGCTGTGAAATTTACTGTCCACTAAATGATCAATGATCATTTTCCAAGTGGTAATGTGTATTTTCTCAGTTTTTTTATTTTTTCCCCCAATGAAATTTTTACTTTACAAATGAACAGCGAGAATTGTATAATGAACCCCATACATTCAGTACTCAGCTTTAAGAGCTATAAACATTTTTTCAATCTTTTTATCAATGTTTTTCTCTCCACTTTTTCCTATTTGGAATATTTTCCAGCATATTCTTTTTTTAACAGGTAGGTAGTTCAATATTGGAAAAGGAAATGGCAACCCACTCCAGTATTCTTGCCTGGGAAATCCCATGGACAGAGAAGCCTGATGGACTATATAGTCCATAGGGTCACAGAAAAGTTGGACAGGACTCAGTGAATAAATAGTAAAGTAGTCAATATACATTACAATGCCTAAGCTTTTTGTTTTGTTTTGTTACATGGTAATCTCAATGTCATTATCAACATAACATAATACATAAGAATAATTATACTTTGCATATTTTAATTCATAGTCTATATCCAAATTTTGCCATTTGATTAAAATGCCTTTTAATGTTGACTCATTCAAATAGGAACCAAAACAAGAGCCACAAATTGCATATGTATGCTACATCTCTTAACTCTCTTAATATGTATCAATTGCTTTATTTTTTTCTTTTCCATGCCATTTATGTGCTGAAGAAATTGAATCACTACTGCAGATACTTCCTGGATGTGTCTGACTGTTTCCTTATAATATCCTTAAACTTGCTAACTTATTTTTTTGTTTTAAATTTTTAAAAATCTTCCTATAAGTGAGTAATTTGTAGGTAGATCTAGGGATTTGCTTAGATAAGGAAATTTTTTGGCAAGCACAATTCATAAGTGACATTCTGTACTCCCACTGCATCATTTTAATCTACACAAAACATATGCGGTATGACTTTAAGGTTGCTAAGATTGAGGACTGATTAGAGAGTTCAGGTGTTGGCAGTATGATCTAATCATTAGAAAATTTCTTATTAACCTTTAACAGGATTGTTGCAGAATCCTCTCGTGATAATTGACTATTATTGCTTTATAGGAGGCATCTTTCTTCATTTATTATGCAGAAGAATGTTTTCTCCACTTCCTGTGTGTTTATAAGAAAGAGAGAATATATTTCCCCTTATTAATTTTGAGAGTAAAAAGCTGATTTCCTAGAATCCTAAAGTGAATTTGATATATTTGATGTATCTCAATAATTATCAGTCATTATTCATGTTAAAGCTCAAATTGTTCCATTCTCAGGTAGGGGAACCCCCTTGAAGTGTGTTTCTCTGTCTTTTTTAACAAAATCCCAGTAGCTTCTTGCTTTCTGGTATAAGATTCCTTGTTCTTTACAGTATGATAGATAAACCTTTCACCACCTCCACCTTGCCCCATTACTCCCCCCAACTCCAGTTCTTTTAGGAAGAAATGGCATTAAGAAACCATAATGGGGTGTTTGTGATGCAAATTATTATTAGAACATCATTTTACAGTCAATTCCAATGAAGAGCTAAGAAATGTATGTGTCTCAAAAGTAACTTGAATTTGAAGACAATGTTAGTACTCTGAACAATTTTTACTCTGGTTTTATTTTTTATGCTGAAAATATTGGGTCTTAAAACATCAGTGTATTTTCTTGCCTGCTTTATGCTGCAGTACACATACAAGACTTTCAAATGACAATAATGGTACCGATGCTAAAATAAGACTCCTGAATGAAATTTCACATTTTTTGCATATCTATTTACACTCTGCACATAGGTTTACCATCAATTTATATGTGCTTATGTAGTGTGTCCCCATTCATTTTCAAGGTTTAGAAATTATATATTTTCTTTCCTTACTGCTTTCTAAAATATATAAAATAGTTACATTCTTTTAAAAGTCAAAACAAAACAAGATAGATGTAGTGAAGTCTTACTTTTTTCTTTGCCCCCTTCATCCTATACTTTTTATCTTTTCCTGGGCATATATCCAAAGAAAAACATGGTCTGAAAGGATACATGTGCTTCAGTGTTCATTGAAGCACTGTTTATAATAGCCAGGACACAGAAGCAACCTAAATGTCCATGGAAAGATGAATGGATAGACAAGATGTGATACATATATACAATGGAATACTACTCAGTCATTTAAAAGAATGAAATAATATCATTTGCAGCAACTTAGACATATAGACAATGGCAACCCACTCCAGTACTCTTGCCTGGAGAATCCCATGGATGGAGGAGCCTGGTAGGCTGCAGTCCATGGGGTTGCTAAGAGTCGGACACGACTGAGCAACTTCACTTTCACTTTTCACTTTCATGCATTGGAGAAGGAAATGGCAACCCACTCCAGTATTCTTGCCTGGAGAATCGCAAGGACAGAGGAGCCTGTTGGGCTGCTCTCTGTGGAGTCGCACAGAGTCAGATATGACTGACGTGACTTAGCAGCAGCAGCAGCAGCAGACATGTAGATTGTCATACTGAGTGAAGTAAATCAGATAAGCAGAAACACCATATGGCCCAGAATCTTAAAAAAAAAAAAAAAAAAAAAAAACCCATGATACAAATGAACTTACTTACAAAAAAGAAACAGATTCACAGCTTAGAGAATGAACTTATGGTTGCAGATGGGAAGGAATGGGGGAAGGGATAGTTAGGGCATTTCGGATGGACATGTGTATACTGCCATATTTAAAATGGATAATGAAAAAGGACCTGCTGTACAGCACATTGATCTCTGCTCAGTGTTATGTGGCAGCCTGGATGTGAGGGCAGTTTGGGGGAAAATGGATAATGTATATGTATGGCTGAGTCCTTTCACTGTTCACCTGAAACCATCACAACATTGTCAATCATCTGTACTCTGATACAAAATAAAAAGTTTTTTTAAAAATTAAAATAAATAAATCAAAATAACCTGTCTTAGAACAAGGTTAGTTCATTATAATTTAAAGAATTCATTAGTTTTTATTTAAATACCATTAAACAATTTTTATTTTCCCATTAACTTGTGTACTGAGATTTTAATTTCATTACAAGATTTTTACTTCTAGAATTTTTGTACAGTCCTTTTTCAAATATGCCTTTTTCCCTTTTAAACAATTTATTGTTTTTATCTGAATGAGTCTAGTATTTCCTTTATCTCTTAAGATTTTTACATATACATTTCAATGGCTTATTGAATTTAGAGATGGAAGTAATACTCCTTACGTGGAAGTAATTGCTCCCAGACAGAGTCAGGCAAGTCCAGGATTAGTGGAGCATGCGACTTACACATTCGGGGAAATCTATCATAAGAAAAATATATATTTGACCATAAGCACTGAGCACTTTAAGTGCCTGGACTCTTCAAATGAGTCCTGGAGCTTGATACTTTATAGCAATTCTTCCTCTAGGCAAATTCCAATTTCTGCTTCAAGGACATATTTTGTGCATTTTTTTTTTTTTTTTTTCAAAAAGTTCAGATGCCTTCCTCAAGTGGACTCCTGCATCATCGTTCTGGCCTTGGCTATAAGAGCAGAATGTTTCTCTTTGTGCCATATCTTCTACCCCAAGGGATAGGTTGAAACTGATCCTACACCCACCTCTTCACATGAGATATTCACATCCTAATTTCTGGAACTGTGAATGTTACTTTATCTGGCAAGAAATGGTCTTTTCATCAGATTAGATTAAGGATCTTGAGCTACATTATTCTTATTATGAGTGGGCCATCAGTACAATTATATGCATTCTTGTAAAAAGGAGACAAAATTGTGTGGGGAGGGGAGGGAGGGACATTAACTCTCACTGTTTGCAGATGACATGATCCTCTACATGGAAAACCCTAAAGAGTCCACCAGAAAATTACTAGAGCTCATCAATGAATATAGTAAAGTTGCAGGATATAAAATCAACACACAGAAATCCCTTGCATTCCTATACACCAATAATGAGAAAGTAGAAAAAGAAATTAAGGAAACAATTCCATTCACCATTGCAACGAAAAGAATAAAATACTTAGGAATATATCTACCCAAAGAAACTAAAGATCTATATATAGAAAACTATAAAACACTGATGAAAGAAATCAAAGAGGACGCTAATAGGTGGAGAAATATACCATGTTCATGGATCGGAAGAATCAATATAGTGAAAATGAGGATACGACCCAAAGCAATTTACAAATTCAATGCAATCCCTATCAAGCTACCAGCCATGTTTTTCACAGAACTAGAACAAATCATTTCAAGATTTGTATGGAAATACAAAAAACCTCGAATTGCCAAAGCAATCTTGAGAAAGAAGAATGGAACTGGAGGAATCAACTTGCCTGACTTCAGGCTCTACTACAAAGCCACAGTCATCAAAACAGTATGGTACTGGCACAAAGACAGAAATATAGATCAATGGAACAAAATAGAAAGCCCAGAAATAAATCTACACACCTATGGACACCTTATCTTTGACAAAGGAGGCAAGAATATACAATGGAGTAAAGACAATCTCTTTAACAAGTGGTGCTGGGAAAACTGGTCAACCACTTGTAAAAGAATGAAACTAGATCACTTTCTAACACCACACACAAAAATAAACTCAAAATGGATTAAAGATCTAAATGTAAGACCAGAAACTATACAACTCCTAGAGGAGAACATAGGCAAAACACTCTCAGACATAAATCACAGCAGGATCCTCTATGATCCACCTCCCAGAATTCTGGAAATAAAAGCAAAAATATACAAATGGGATCTAATTAAAATTAAAAGATTCTGCACAACAAAGGAAAATATAAGCAAGGTGAAAAGACAGCCTTCTGAATGGGAGAAAATAATAGCAAATGAAGCAACTGACAAACAACTAATCTCAAAAATATACAAGCAACTTATGCAGCTCAATTCCAGAAAAATAAACGACCCAATCAACAAATGGGCCAAAGAACTAAATAGACATTTCTCCAAAGAAGACATACGGATGGCTAACAAACACATGAAAAGATGCTCAACATCACTCATTATTAGAGAAATGCAAATCAAAACCACAATGAGGTACCACTTCACACCAGTCAGAATGGCTGCGATCCAAAAATCTGCAAGCAATAAATGCTGGAGAGGGTGTGGAGAAAAGGGAACCCTCCTACACTGTTGGTGGGAATGCAAACTAGTACAGCCACGATGGAGAACAGTGTGGAGATTCCTTAAAAAATTGCAAATAGAACTCCCTTATGACCCAGCAATCCCACTGCTGGGCATACACACCGAGGAAACCAGAATTGAAAGAGACACATGTACCCCAATGTTCATTGCAGCACTGTTTATAATAGCCAGGACATGGAAACAACCTAGATGTCCATCAGCAGATGAATGGATAAGAAAGCTGTGGTACATATACACAATGGAGTATTACTCAGCCATTAAAAAGAATACATTTGATTCAGTTCTGATGAGATGGATGAAACTGGAGCCGATTATACCGAGTGAAGTAAGCCAGAAAGAAAAACACCAATACAGTATACTAACACATATATATGGAATTTAGAAAGATGGCAATGACGACCCTGTATGCAAGACAGCAAAAAAGACACAGCTGTGTATAACGGACTTTTGGACTCAGAGGGAGAGGGAGAGGGTGGGATGATTTGGGAGAATGGCATTCTATCATGTATACTATCATGTAAGAATTGAATCGCCAGTCTACGTCTGACGCAGGATACAGCATGCTTGGGGCTGGTGCATGGGGATGACCCACAGAGATGTTATGGGCAGGGAGGTGGGAGGGGGGTTCATGTTTGGGAACACATGTAAGAATTAAAGATTTTAAAATTAAAAAAAATAAACAAAAATAAAAAAAAAAGTGGATCGAAAACACACACACACGCACACACACACACACACAAAGGGGGAAAGGCAACATGACAGCAGAGAAAAATCTGAAGGTTCTACCCTAAATGATAGGAATGAGGCAGTGAAAAGCCAAGGAGGAATGGCAGCCCTCATGAGCAGAAGAAGACAAGGAAGAAGGTGCCACCTACAGAGCCTCTGAGAGGAGCATGGCTCTGCTGATACTTTGATCATGGCCCAGGGATTCTGTCTCAAGAGTTCTGGCCTCCAGAAGTATAAAAGAATAAATATATGTTGTTTTAAGCCACAATGTCCATGGTAATTTATTACAGCAGCTTTAGTAAACTAATGGGCCCTGTTTAACAGAAATTGATGCTTTTGAATTGTGGTGCTATAGATGATTCTTGAGAGTTCGTTAGACAGCAAGGAGATCAAACCAGTCAATCCTAAAGGACATCAACCCTGAATATTCATTGGAAGGATTGATGTTGAAGCCAAAGCTCTGACACTTTGGTCACCTGATGAAAAGAGCTGACTTATTGGAAAAGACCCTGATGCTGGGAAAAATTGAGGGCAGGAGGAAAATGGGGATGACAGAGGATGAGATGGTGGATGACATCACTGACTCAATGGACATGAGTCTGAGTAAATTCCAGAAGATAGTGAAGGACAGAAAAGCCTGGTGTGCTGCAATCCTTGGGGTTGCAAAGAGTTGGACATGACTTAGCAAATAAATAACAATAACAGGAATTTTACTTGGTCTTTTTCAGAACTCATAAAGTAAGGCTCAAAAATACCAAAGCACTTATCCAAGGTCTTTGAGTTACATTACAATATCTCCATGCTGTGATTAGAAATCCTTTATCCTCATTATGTGTAGAAATACCACAGACTCGCAGCTTGAAGTTTACTTATTTGGAAGCGAGGGGAGAGACTTCTATTGGCAAGCACTGGGGAGTCACTTGAATCACCATAAATATCTTGACAGTGGTTTGGGGGAATAGAGAAGAATCCTAACAATCCTTCCCAAAGGCTTATCTCTGAATCTTCTTCAGCTTATTTACCCAATATCCTGGTGGGTGTCCTGTGGATTTCCAAGGTCCTACAGCCTTCTGAAAATTGTCCTGACCCACTTAGAAAATGACCTGAATCCATACTACCTCAAAATACATTCATGTTGCAGATAATGCTTGAGAGGAGGAAGCAGATTTTCAACAAAAATAGCTATTAATTTAGATAAACAGTCTACTCCTTTAGATTTACATTTTATAAATTTGCTTTTAAAAGAACTTCATGCATTTTCTTTAAGCTTTTTAATTTTATTTTCTGTCCCATTCTAGATAAGGTTATTTATTACTTTTTTACAAAAGAGACTATAGTTTATAAGTCCTTATTTCCAGATGCTATATTTTTAAATGCAACAGAAATAGGCTTCATAAAATGAATATTTATTCAAGTGTTGTTTTTTTTTTCATTACAGATAGGTAGTCATATATTTGGTAAAGCTAAATGCATTTTCAACTTTTTTCTTTTTATGTGATTTAACTTTTAAAAATGTCCACTATCAGAAGGACTTTTATGCTAAAATGCAATCATTTATGTTATATATTCATTGGTCTCTGTTTAATATTCTCACTTGTCAAGTGCAGTGATTAAAAAAAAGTGAATTTCAAGAAAAACTTAGGAAACATCTTTTGAAGCATTCAATTGATTTCTCTCACTCCATCTTCTCAACAGGAGATATATTGCTTTCTGAAAAGCAATAATAAAATACTGATAACACTGGGAAATAGCTATCATGTTAAGAAGTCTCTTCCAATTACTACTTTCTGAAAGTCAAATGAAGTAAGATTCATTTTTTGTTCCTTAATTCATAAGAGCAATCTGAGGAAAGACTTTAAAGTATAATAACTGGTGAGTTTTTTACTAGAAAACAATCACATTTCATCATAGGTTCCATAAACCATCATCACTGAAGATTAAGAGAACTATGTATTACTGTTATTATGAGTAATTCTCCTTCTGGATATAGGTTTAGTATTGAAAATAAGTATATAATCAGGAACTTGTAATTTAGAAGCAGGATGTGTGCTTCTAAGAAACTAATTTAACAGAACTATATGAATTTACTGCCAAAAAAAGAAGTTGATAATTCAAAAATCACAAAAATAAGATTGACAATAACAACAACTTTCAACCCATATTACACATGTGCTAACTATGCATCAGCTTCTGGGGAGAATGTGGCAACCAAGTTAATAAAAGTTAGATCAGTGAATCCTGCCTTCACCTTTCTGTCCTTCCAAGTATCATTGGAGAAAAGACAGTCAGTGGATATAAATTTATAGCAGTACTACAGAGAAGAAAAGGTGCTATCAGAAGTAACTGCCAAAAAAAAAAAAATATTAATTTCTCACTGAGAAGTGTGATTAGAAGTAGAAGTTAGGGATTTCCCTGGTGATTCACAGTTAAGAATCTGACTGCCAGTACAGTATACACAGGTTCAATCCCTGGTCAGGGAAGATCCCACATGCTGTGTGGCAACCAAGCCCGTGTGCTGCAAATACTGAGCTCGCACCCTACAACCCGCTCTCTGCAGTGAGACAAGCCACCACAGTGAGAAGCACACACACCTCAGTGAAGAGTAGCCCCAGTTGTGGCAACTAGAGAAAGCCTGCACGTAGCAATGAAGACCCAAGCACAGTTAAAAACAAATACATGAATGAATAAATAAAATTTAAATTTAAAAAGGATAAAAATTATAACTAGATGGTAGAACAACCACAACAACAAAAAGATGTGTTTATCCTGAATGCTAAATATTTATGACAATACTTGGCCCCAGTTTGGATGCCCTTTGCTCAGCGTTTGGAAAGTTTTCCCTACCAACAAGAGAGTTAAAGAAACAACATTTTAAACTAAGAAAAATTAACATATACAAAAATAGTATGAGGATGCTTATCCACAAAGAAGAGGCTTTGATAAAAATTAAGAGGTTTTGAAATAAACCTCTTTAAACTGAAATAAACCATTTTAAAACTCAGTATTTGAACCTAATAGCACAGAAGCAGGGCTGCAATTTAAGTCACTGGGCAGCAAATGTGAAGTAAACATACTGTAAAATGAAAATGTCACAGATTATAAATATATTGAAGTCCCAACCTTTGTCTCAGAGCAGTTTAAGAATGCAATTACAAAAAAAGAAGTAGATATCATCAAAATAATATCATAAGAAAGGAGACTTTCTTGGAACATAGTGAAAATAATGAAATACCTAGATACAAAATAGTAAAATGTACAAACTCCAAAAATTAAAAATAAAATCAAAATTTTTGAGAAAACAAAACATTATAAATAGCAAACAGGTAACCTGTTAAATGAGTACTTGTTATATCTGCCTCTTATTTATTTCCACCATAAAGCAATATTATGGACCTAAATCCTTAGTTCTAAAGAAAAAAATAATTTTGAATATGGATTCTATGTTAAAGAAATGAAAATAACAAATTTAAGGGTAAAATAAAGAGATTTCCCTAATTGAAGAACTAAAATATTGATAAAAGATATTTCTGTGAGAAAATATTGACAAGCAAACCAACAGGTAACTTATAATAAAAATAAAACTGGTTAATTAAACTGCAAAGGTTACCTTTTTTTTCAACACAGAGTGAAAATTTTTAAAAATGTACACAATATTATTTTGTGATTTCACAATATATAGAAGATTGCAGGGGAAAATGGAGGCAGTGAATCCTTCCAATATATGGGAAGAAATGATAAGAACTTAATAATGTTAAATATTCTTTTCAAAAAAATTGAGGACAGAGGAAACTTTAGAGATAATAGTTCAGCTTAGGGCACTGTATATGGTGATAATTTCACATGTGTATATTTCAATTTAAACTGTTAAAAATATATACAGACTGTGTACCAATCACACCTCAATCAAAATATTTTAAAAAATAATTAAATCATTTCCCCACTGCATTGACCAATTACCCATTTTTTCTGTAAGCATAATAATTGGGATATTTATTATGATAAGGGAATATATTTTCCAATACTCTTTTTGTCTAGAAATATAGGTAACAATCCGTGGAAATTTTTAAAATGCTGATTTCAACTAGTTTTGCACAGTTTGATCATTTAAGAAACAAAAAAATCAACAATCCAATCAAGACCAGTTTATTTTGAAAAATCAGAGGAGAAAATGTACAGAAGTTATCAAAGAGCATAAAGTATATTTTTAAGTATAAACAAGTATATTTGTCAGGGGCTAAATCAGAAAATAAGAACATTTGATAGCCTCTAATATTCACCTAGCATTATTAAAAGGTCATTTTCTAGCTGTAGATCCCATAAAAATATTGTATTTTTTCTTTGTACATACTAAGTCGCTTGAGTCATGTCCAACTCTTTGTGGTCCCACAGACTGTGGTTCACCAGGCTCCTCTGTCCATGGGATTCTCCAGACAAGAATAGTGGAGTGGGCAGCCATTCCCTTTTCAAGGGTTCTACCTGACCCAGAGATTGAACCCGTGCCTCTTACGTCTCCTGCATAAGCAGGCAGATTCTTTACCACTGTGCCACCTGTACAAGGATAAGAGACATATTTGTCCTCACTTTAGTTGTAACAATAGAACATGCTTGAAAGAAAATTTAAATTATAACTGTGAGGATATATATATTTTTTCCCCACAAACGAATATCCACATGGGAACAGAAGTGGGCTCTTTCACAGAATGCCAGAGAGTGACCTAATATCTTGAGGGCAAAATTATCTGTCTTAGGAAGACAAAATTCAACCATGAAAAGGAGGAGGTATAATTTAATAAAAATAAAAAGCAGAGTCTTAGTAAAGAATTTTACATTTAGAAATAGCAAGGAAAAAATAAATACCAAAAAAGTTTGAAATCAGAAGCATGTTAAAATTTTTTAATTACTCATGTATTTTCTTTTAAATGTTTGTCTTATCTGCAAACACAATCAAATGTATTGTGGTTACATAAAGGAAGCAAAAACAGTAACAAAGCATTGGTACTTTGGAAATCTATGCATACCTTAAGGGCATAAAATAAGCAGATAATTATTAAATATTAAATATTTTCAAGAACAGTTACATGCTAATTGTGCCTTAAAAAATGAAACCAGTTTAATGGAACAGAATATGAAAAAGAATATATCCATGTATACTGAATCTGTTGCTATTCAGAAATTAACACAACACTGTAAATCTACTATACTTCAATAAAATATAAAAAAGAAACAGGATTTATAAACAAAATCATTTCACCAATACATATATCAGAAAAAACTGATATATCAATGCTCCCACTACTGGGACTAGAATCTAGGCTAAACGATCAAGCCATTATTTTGTCAAATAAGTAACACTAGCTCAGAAAATTATTTACCAATAAAATAAATGCAATCTTACTACTGAATAGCTAAAATTTCCAGTGAGGTCTTACATATAAAGAAGGCTGTAGACTTACACAGATCAGTTTTAAAACAAGACTTTCCATTAAACTGTGTTTTTTCTAAATACTATCAATGCACTGTTGACAGTTTTTATGACACTTTTAAAAAGCTTAAAGAAATATAAAAACACAGAGAAATATATATAAACTTAAAAATCTATGAACAAAGAGAATACCATCAAAAGAAAGTAAGTACAGAGACACGAAAATAATTAGAAAATATGGGAGACTATCGAAAGATATTAGCTTTGAAAAGGAAATAGTAGTAATAAGAGAACCCTAAATGTCAGAATAGAGATGACAATCTGGTCCCATCAAATCATGGGAAATGGATAGGGAAACAGTGGAAACAGTGTCAGACTATTTTTTTGGGCTCCAAAATCACTGCAGATGGTGATTGCAGCCATGAAATTAAAAGATGCTTACTCCTTGGAAGGAAAGTTATGACCAACCTAGATAGCATATTAAAAACCAGAGGCATTACTTTGCCAACAAAAGTCCATCTAGTCAAGGCTATCATTTTTCCAGTGGTCAAGTATGGATGTGAGAGTTGGACTGTGAAGAAAGCTGAGTGCCGAAGAATTGATGCTTTTGAACTGTGGTGCTGGAGAAGACTCTTGCAAGTCCCTTGGGTGTTCAATGGAAGGACTGATGCTGAGACTGAAGCTCCAATACTTTGGCCACCTCATGGGAAGAGTTGACTCATTGGAAAAGATCCTGATGCTGGGAGGGATTGGGGGCAGGAGGAGAGGGGGACAACAGAGGATGAGATGGCTGGATGGCATCACTGACTCAGTGGACATGAGTCTGAGCAAAATCTGAAAGATAGTGAGGGACAGAGAAGCCTAGAGTTCTGCAGTCCATGAGGTCACAGAGTCAGACACAACTTGGTAAATGAACAACACTTTTGACTACAACTTCCCTCTTAAAGTACCTAAACAAGCCAAACATGCTCAAAAATATATTAATAGCATCTGTCTGCATCCTCTTTTGTATCTAAATCCTACCAAATTTCTGTGTCTAATGTTTATCCCACTTCATCCATAATCTCTCATAATTACTTTCGTTAATACCTACTCCACTTACTTACACTTTGTAACTGTCATTATATATTTTTGCTAACTTTTAAATATGTTCTTACTTCCTTGAAAGTGCCATATGTCACTGAAAAAAATACATCACAATTATTGTAAGAATTAAAATGTAACTCTCATCCTGTAATATGTAACTCTAATCCTGTATTCTCTGCAAGTGAAATTCTGTTTCTGGCTTACAAAATAAAGATTTGTGTCTAGATAACTTACTCAATGGACATGACTCTAACATTTTAAATTTCTCAATTTTTTTTTCTATACTCTAAACTTCTGAAAAATGGAATTTCAGACTTGGAAGGAACATTACAATTCACCTAATTCAGCTTCTTTTGGCTATAGAAATGGCATAGCTGAAAATTCAATTTATATGACTTATTTGTTTGTCCATCAAACACTTATTGAATGTTTTGTATACTAGACATTATGCTAAATGTCAGGAAAATCAAGATGAATAAGTTTTTCAGGAATGTGCAGCAATGTGAAAGAAATGAAATAAACATATGATTATTATAAAATTAGTAAAGACACAAATAAAGCTATGAATGGGAATTGTTGAATTACAAAGGGTAACCTGAAGGAGTCAGAACAGTAATTCTGGAAATGTTTATGCTTGAACTGAATCATAAAAGACTTGTAAGAGGAAGACATATTTTAAAAGTGAAATTCAAATTTTTGAGAACTCACATTCTACTGTTTATATACTCATTTAGGGGAAAGGGGGCATTAGCCATCATTAATTCAATTGAAATTAAAACCCCCAAAGATTAAGTAGTTGTTGTATTTATAAACATGTTTAGATAGAATTCTGAAAAGATAAATATTTTAAAAAATCCAAAAGAATGTAAAATTCTAAAAATAGACTGATTGTATTCTTTTGGAAACATGTCATGTTTTTTGGGCTGAAACAGATTAAAGAAGACCAGCAGAGTAATGCATCTTGTAGAGAAGGACTCAGAAACAGTAGCATTTTAACCAGTCAATAAATCAAATCCTAGGCAAGTGCAACCCAGGGAGAATGCCAGTACTGAGATCCAGGTAGTCAGGCAGGTGAGGCTAGAGTCCTGATCAAGGTTGATGGGGCCTTGCAAAGATTCAGTCAGGACTTTCAAATTAGAACAAGTAGCTAAGTCTACTTTGTTAGACTTAAAGCACTTAATGTTGAAAAGTGGGTGAAAAGCAGAGAATAGCAATGTGAACAACAAGGCTTTAATCTCTGGTCTTAGGGCACAGGCTCCTTCCTCTCGGATGTGATTCTCTTTACCCTGATGGATGTGAGTGATTAAAAATCATAAAGGTCTACATCTCTGAGGGTCAGAGCCCAGGATGCCAAAGGAGGCATTGCAGCTGGGTCTGGTAGATCAGTTCTGACAGGATGATACCTGAAAACATATAAATAAATAACCGGATATTTATTCCACTTAGGCTATAGATTCAAAAACTATTACTGACCTTCTAGATTCAGAAATAAATTTTATACTGAATGTGAATACTGTTGATTCATTTATTGCTACTTCTGCCTAAGAGTTCTTTTCCAGCCAAGAAAAATTAAACAACATACCACTTGTGATTCCATCTTCACCTACTGCTTTCTATCCAAAACAATCAGATTTCCCCAGTAAAATCAAAGAAAGGTAGGAAGTTCAATTGTGGCTCAGAGTCTAAGAGAAGAAGAGCTTTAGTGATGACACTGAGATGACCATGGAACAGAAACTCTTCAGCCTGTGAACGCAACCAGAACGTCTGCTGTGGACAGGTGTGTTCGTTCTATAGAAAGTCAGATAAAGTGATATAAGCGTGGATTCAAAGTCCGGAGCCTTGCCTTCTAGCTCCAGCTCTACCACTGATTCCTGGGACTCCATTTTCCAATCTGCAAAATAGAGTGTTTCAACGAAATGGGTACGAAGGGTCCATTTAGCTTGAGTATTTTGTGAAGCAGATTTTTTTGTTTAAAGAAGGTGGAATAAAGTCTTATTTATTTCCCTCTTTTGTACCCTACAAAACACAGCAGCAACAAGAAATACGTAGAAGGATGAGGAGCTGCCTCTGTGTCAAACTGTGATAATACAGCACAACTGGTACTCTAATGGCTGTCCCGAGCGGAGAGCTAGTGATGCTGCTCTGACCCCAAGCAGTTCTGCAGGGTATATAAGTTATTTGATCATAAGAGACATCCATACAAAATAATTTTGATTCAAGGACAAAGTTTTGGGCAAAAGCTATTTTTTTTTCAACATTGAGAAATTTTCACAAATAAACAAATAGTAGACATCTGTCTTAAGACATTAAAAAGAACAGAAGGTAGAGAAAAGGACAAAATTTACAGGCAGATAATATTGATAGAAACCTCACAAGCATCCTCATTCAAAGAAAGTAAGAAGAGTTCATCAAAATATGAAAAAGATTATATGTAACATTAGGTATCTTCTAAAACATCAACTTAGAACAGTTAAAGGAAAAATACAGAGTGTTAAAAGCATCAGACTAATATCCTAGAAAGATATGTATAAGAAATTCAAGAGTTTAAACTGCACTGAAAGCCTCATGATAAGCATCAAACTAAAAATTAAAGCAAGTGATACAGTAATTGATATCAGGCTTGAGGAGAGCACAAGACATAAAAGGGAGTAGGATGAACACATGAGAATGTTTACTGATTATTTCCATCTAGTCAAGGCTATGGTTTTTCCAGTAGTCAGGTATAGATGTGAGAGTTGGACTATAAAGAAAGCTGAGCACAAAGAATTGATGCTTTTGAACTGTGGTGTTGAAGACTCGAGAGTACCTTGGATTGCAAGGAGGTCCAACCAGTCCATCCTAAAGGAGACCAGTCCTGGGTGTTCATTGGAAGGACTGATGGTGAAGCTGAAACTCCAATACTTTGGCCACCTCATGCAAAGAGCTGACTCATTTGAGAAGACCCTGATGCTGGGAAAGATTGAAGGCAGGAGGAGAAGGGGATGACAGAGGATGAGATGTCTGGATGGCATCACCAACTCAATGGACATGAGTTTGGGTAAACTACAGGGATTGATGATAGACAGGGAGGCGGAGGCCTGGCGTGCTGTGGTCCATGGGGTCGCAAAGAGTCAGATGTGACTGAGCGACTGAACTGAAGTATTTAATTGCATAAACCAATAAATAAGATTTATCATGAATAACTAGTATTTCTATAGAATAAACAAAAATGAAAGAAAAATATTCATGTGTCTAAGGGAAAAAAATTTACTTAATTGTTGTTATATTGAATGCCTTACTTTTATCAGAAAGGGAAAAAGAATGATCCAAGTGAAGGCAATGAATTTAATCATAAAGATGAAATCAAATGTGAGTTTAGGTAAAAGTAAATAATAATGCATCATTGATGGGTGGGAAATCAAGCCTCAGAATTTCTGCAGCCACACTCTACTGATCTACAGATGACATAAAGGTAATTCTAACAAAAATCTGATAAAAATAATGAAGCAGGTAATAAATACCCAATGATAAATATCCAATAATAAACATACAATGATCTTCCAGGTATGATGGGAAAATACAGATGCTTGCATCATACCAGAATTAAGAAAATAATGCAGATACAAAAAACTATTAAAACTTTATATGAAGATCAATTCTCGGGACAGGATATTATATCAAGGAAAGCAGAGTGAATGCATTAAAAAAGATTTTTGTTAAGCATCAAATATGTTTAGGAAGAAACAGAAACAAAATGTCTGAAAAAACAACAGAATATAAAAGCCATGAACATTTAATAATATATAATATATATAACATATATATATATAAACATAAAAATTAAAATATATATATTTTAATTGGAGGTTAATTATTTTACAATATTGTATTGGTTTTGCCATACATTAACATGAATCTGCCACAGGTATACACGTGTTCCGCATTGTGAACCCCCTTCCCTCCTCCCTCCCCGTACCATCCCTCTGGGTCGTCTCAGTGCACCAGCCCCAAGCATCCAGTATCATGCATTGAACCTGGACTGACAATTCCTTTCATATATGTTATTATACATGTTTCAATGCCATTCTCCCAAATCATCCCACCCTCTCCCTCTCCCTCTCCCACAGAGTCTAAAAGACTGTTCTATACATCTGTGTCTCTTTTGCTGTCTCACATACAGGGTTATCGTTACCATATTTCTAAATTCCATATATATGCTTTAGTATACTGTATTGGTGTTTTTCTTTCTGGCTTACTTCACTCTGTATATATATCTTGCTTTATTTTACTTTACAATACTGTATTGGTTTTGCCATGTATCAACAGGAGTCCGCCATGGGTGTACATGTGTTCCGAGTCCTGAACCCTCCTCCCACCTCCCTCCCCATACCATCTCTCTGGGTCATCCCAGTGCACCAGCCCCTAGCATCCTGTATCCTGCATCTAACCTAGACTGGCAATTCATTTCTTATATGATATTATACATATTTCAATCCCATTCTCCCAAATCATCCCATCCTCTCCCTCTCCCAAAGAGTCCAAATACTGTTCTATACATCTGTGTCTCTTTTGCTGTCTCACATACAGGGTTATCGTTACCATCTTTCTAAATTCCATATATGTGTGTTAGTATACTGTATTGGTGTTTTTCTTTCTGGCTTACTTCACTTTGTATAATCAGCTTCAGTTTCATCCATCTCATCAGAACTGATTCAAATGTATTCTTTTTAATGGCTGAGTAATACTCCATCGTGTATATGTACCACAGCTTTCTTATCCATTCATCTCCTGATGGACATCTAGGTTGTTTCCATGTCCTGGCTATGATAAACAGTGCTGCAGTGAACATTGGGGTACATGTGTCCCTTTCAATTCTGGTTTCCTCGGTGAGTATGCCCAGCAGTGGGATTGCTGGGTCATATGGCAGTTCTATTTGCAATTTTTAAAGGAATCGCCACACTGTTCTCCATAGTGGCTGTACTAGTTTGCATTCCCACCAACAGTGTAGGAGGGTTCCCTTTTCTTCACACCCTCTCCAGCATTTATTGTTTGCAGACTTTTGGATCACAACCATTCTGACTGGTGTGAAATGGTACCTCACTGTGGTCTTGATTTGCATTTCTCTGATAATGAGTGATGCTGAGCATCTTTTCATGTGTTTGTTAGCCATCCGTATGTCTACTTTGGAGAAATATCTATTTAGTTCTTTGGCCCATTGTTTGATTGGGTCGTTTATTTTTCTGGAGTTGAGCTGCAGGATTTGCTTGTATATTTTTGAGATTAGTTGTTTGTCAGTTGCTTCATTTGCTATTATTTTCTCCCATTCCAAAGGCTGTCTTTTCACCTTGCTTATAGTTTTCTTTGTTGTGCAGAAGCTTTTAATTTTAATTAGATCCCATTTGTTTATTTTTGCTTTTATTTCCAGTATTCTGGGAGGTGGATCATAGAGGATCCTGCTGTGATTTATGTCAGAGAGTGTTTTGCCTATGTTCTCCTTTAGGAGTTTTATAGTTCCTGGTCTTACGTTTAGATCTTTAATCCATTTTGAGTTTATTTTTGTGTGTGGTGTTAGAAAGTGTTCTAGTTTCATTCTTTTACAAGTGGTTGACCAGTTTTCCCAGCACCACTAATTAAAGAGATTGTCTTTAATCCACTGTATAGTCTTACCTTTTTTGTCGAAGATAAGGTGTCCATAGGTGTGTGGATTTATCTCTGGGCTTTCTATTTTGTTCCATTGATCTATATTTTTGTCTTTGTGCCAGTATCATACTGCCTTGATGACTGTGGCTTTGTAGTAGAGCCTGAAGTCAGGCAGGTTGATTCCTCCAGTTCCATTCTTCTTTCTCAAGATTGCTTTGGCTATTCAAAGTTTTTTGTATTTCCATACACGTTGTGACATTATTTGTTCTAGCTCTGTGAAAAATACTGCTGGTAGCTTGATAGGGATTGCACTGAATCTGTAGATTGCTTTGGGTTGTGTACTCATTTTCACTATATTGATTCTTCCAATCCATGAACATGGTATATTTCGCCATCTATTAGTGTCCTCTTTGATTCTTTTCACCAGTGTTTTATAGTTTTCTATATATAGGTCTTTAAAATTAACACTCTAAGTAACAAATCAGAAGACGGAAGATTGGAAAGAAGTTAAAGTTAGAATAAATAATATATACTGATTTTCTCACTTTCTATAGCAACAGCTTGCCATACTGAGTCTAATTTAAAATACAAATTTGTAAATGATGCTAATATCTTATTTTTATTTTATTTTTTGGTTTGTGAAGAATATTTGTCAATTAATATCTCATGATAAAAAGTAACAAAACTGTGTTTCCCTGGTGGCTCAGTGTCCAACCTGTTGGACACTGGTTTGAACCCTGATCCAGCAAGAATCTACATGCCATGGGACACCTAAGCCCATGTGCCACAACTAGTGAAGCCCTCATACCCTGGAGCCCATGCTCCAAAGTAAGAGATGTCATGGCAATGAGAAGCCTGCACACCTCAACTAGAGAGTAGGCCCTGCTTACCTAAACTAGAGGAAAGCCCACATAGCAATGAAGACCCAGCACGGCCAAAAACAAATAAAATTACTTTAAAAGTAATCAATTACTAAAAATCCCAGGAAGAGTAGCCTCCTGATGCTAAGCTGTAGATTCTAGAGCTCCTTTATGTTACTGACCACTTGAGGCATCAAGATCCTTTCCTTCTATAAATTGCCTACAACCCATGGGGTTGCAATTCACAGAGAGTCAGACACCACTGAGTGACTAACACTTTCAGTTTCAGACCTACTTTAACATAAGTTTTAGGGTAAAGGTAAAAGAGTAAGGTACCTAAGTTTCACCACTAACAGGTGTATTTGCTATATGCTATCTTTCACATTATATCACCTCTCTCTAGGTATCTGCATTCTACATTCAGCCATCATGAGTTATTTGTAACTCATCCGTAATTCATGTTATTTGTAACTCCCTCTGCTTTTCCTTTGTCCCTTGAAATCCCACTATCCTCACTTTGTCTGAATTAAGAGGTCAAACCTAAATCCCCAGAATGCTGGAGGCTACCTGATTTGTTCTTAAGTGTAAGTGTTCTTATTTATTTATTTTTGGTTAGACCATGTGGTCTTGAAGTAAGTTAACATACCCCTATGTCAAACACAGTACCTGAAGCAGTAACTGTCCACTGACAAATGCATGATAAAATTTTGCTACTTAAACATATTTCTGAGGTTGATAAGTTATAATCTGTGACTACAAGAGACTTTAAAAGTATTTAATACATTTATGTTCATTCTACATGATGGCATATATAAAATTCTGGGTTTGACCACTGCAGTTAATCACAGCCAATACTAAATGAAAATAGCTTACAATATTAAATAAATCTAACTTAATATTTCATACTGTATGGGAGGAAAACTGTTTTTCCCTTTATTCTTCTGAGTTCTCACTTGAAACTCCTGTAATAAAAGGCAAATGAAAGAGAGAAAAACATACAGATGTTTATTAACAGGTATATCTTATGAATACTAGAGAAATGCCCAGAAAAAAAGAATATTTCAAAAAGAAAACCCCCAGAATGGGAGAAAATTATAGCAAGTGAAGCAACTGACAAAAATTAATTTCCAAAGTGTACAAGCAGTTCATACAACTCAACAGCAGATAAAAAAATAAAAAGTGGGAAAAAGACCTAAATAGACATTTCTCCAAAGAAGACTTACAGATGGCCAACAAACACATGAAAAGATGTTCAACATTGCTCATTATTAAAAAAATGCAAATCAAAACTACAATGAGATATCACCTAACACCAGTCAGAATGGCCATCATAAAAGTCTATAAATGATAAATGCTGGAGAGGGTGGGGAGAAAAGGGAACACTCTTGCACTGTTGGTGGGAATGTAAATTGATAAAGCCACTATGGAAGATGGTATGGGGATTCCTTAAAAAACTAGGAATAGTTTAAAAAACCCAGCAATCCCACTCCTAAGTATATACCCCGAGGAAACCAAAATTGAGAAAGACACATGTGTCCCAATGTTCATTGCAGAACTATTTATAATAGCTAGAACATGGAAGCAATCTAGATGTCAATCAACAGATGAATGGATAAGGGAATTGTGGTACATATACACAGTGGAATATTATTCAGCCATAAAAAGAAACACATTTGAGTCAGTTCTAATGAAGTGGATGAACCTAGAACCTATTATACAGAGTGAAATAAGTTAGAAAGAGAAAGATAAATATCATATTCTAACACATATATACAAAATCTACAAAAATGATACTGAAGAATTTATTTACAAGGCAGCAATGGGGAAACAGAGAATAGATTTATGGACATGGGGAGAGGGGAGGAGAGGGTGATATGTATGGAGAAAGTAACATGGAAACTTACATTACTATATGTAAAATAGATAGCCAAGGGAAATTTCCTGTATGGCTCAGGAAACACAAATAGGGGCTCTGTATCAACCTAGAGGGGTGGGATGGGGAGGAAGATGGGAGGGAGTTTCAAAAGGGAGGGGATATATGCATACCTATGGCTGATTCTTGTTGAAGTTTGATAGAAGACAACTAAATTCTGTAAAGCAATTATCCTTCAATTAAAAAAATAAATAATTTTTGAAAAAGAAGTGTTTTAGAACTCTAGCTAAATACTAACATCATCACCAAAAGACAACAGGAAAAGAAAAAAGGATTTGTGGGGCTAGGGGAGACAGTTACAGAGAGACTACCAGGAAAAGCATAGTAAATGAGGGTAATATTTGTTATACAGACTTAAGTCTTTGCTTTCTCCATTGATAAGGGTCCAAAGTTTTCTCTAGGGAACAAATAGGTAAGTCTTTAGGGATAAAAATAAAAGAAGTACTTCTTCTTCCAGTGATGTCAAATTAGCTTGTATCCTACAAATATTCCAAACTCAAACTAGAAAACATACATACATTTTTTAAAAACTGTTACTTTAAGGCTGCCAAGGTCTGAGGACACCGGGTCCTGGACAGAAGGGAACAGAGGGGTTGCCCTGGAATTCCTGAGTGCCTCTCCCTTGAGGCATCCAACAATCCACCTGTGGTGCTGTAGAAGCCAAGATGCTGAACAAAGACTTTTGCAGTCTCTGAAAAGGTGGGATAATAGAAATTAAATGTAAGATCCATCAAGGGGGAAAGTGAAAGTGTTAGTCACTCAGTCATGTCTGACTCTGTGACCCCATGAACTATAGCCCACCAAGCTCCTCTGTCCATGGAATTTCTCAGGCAAGAATACTGGAGTGGGTTGCCATGTCCTTCTCTAAGGGAGAGGAGTACTCAGCGTTTAGCTTTTCATTTATAAGACATGGAGGAATAAACTGCAAATTTAATAGCAGCCTATAAATAGACGAGCTCTCCTAAAGACTGAAATCACAACAAAGATGAGCTCAATAACTGACTGAATTATGGTAATCTTCCCATAACTTATATAAAGCCCCAGAGATTGGAAATTGAAGATAGCTGTTAGTAATCTTACTAGACCTGTTAAGAAAGATGGAATTCATGGAATTCAGGGCTTGCAGAGATGGTGCATTTTTGATGAAGACAATAGTATTCAGATATAGTCAAGGAGATGCAAGCAACTCCAAAAATACCTGATATCTGGCATTAAATAAGCTGAATTTCATATTGGATGAGATGGACCATATTGAAATGCCTGTGAGAAACAAAACAAAACCTCAATAAAAGAAGATGATCCAATATATTACATTATTTCTAGAATGTCCAGAAATCAATTTTAAAATTGAGTAAGAAGAGATAAAAAATAAATAGGATTATCATGATAGTAACAAAGACAAAGATCTTTTTAAAAAGACAAAAAATAGATCCAGATGAAGGCTTGGAATTTTGAGACATAGTCTTTAAGCTAAGTTAAATTAGTATTTAAAAACAATACAGGTGAAGTTGTAATTTTTTGTTAATTTTTATTTTTACTTTATTTTACTTTACAATACTGTATTGGTTTTGCCATACATTGACATGAATCCACCACGGGTGTACATGCATTCCCAAACATGAACCCCCCTCCCACCTCCCTCCCCATAACATCTCTCTGGGTCTTTAAATCAGGAAGTTGGGTTATAGAAAATGATTTTAGAAAGCTGGAGGATGAAAAACATGCTGTAAGTGAAATTAGTAATTAAAAAGCTAGATTAGAAAGCAGATGAGACACAGTGAAATACAAGCTTGGATATGTGAATAATAAGTCAAATATAAATATCCAGAGAGAGGAAAACAGAAAAAGGGGGGTACCATGAACACACAGCAAAATACAAGTTTGGATATGTGAATAACAAGTCATATATAAATATCCAGAGAGAGGAAAACAGAAAAAAGGTTATCATGAACAGGTCTAACATACATATAACTGGACTCCTAGCAGGATAAACAGAATGAGTTAAAAAAATTATCTGAAAAATAATAGCTGATGATTCCAAAACTAGTCAGTTATACAATTCAAAGATTTAAGGAAATTTTCAAACTTCAAATAGAATATATAAAGTGAAAATAACACATATTATAGGAAAATATCTAAAATGTCAAAAAAATATTATAAACAACTAGATATGTTTAAAAATAATAAGAAGAAGAATTGACTCAGCAACATAAATGAGAGGAAAACAAGACCATGGGATGACTTCTTTTTCAAGAGCTGAAATAAAAATAACAACTGAAACCAACAAATAATTATACAAGTAGTAAAAAAAAAAAAAGAAGGCAAAATAGAAACAATTTTGGGGCAAAAAAATACTGAGTCTTCAACAGCAGCAGATTTTCAGTTTAAAAAATACAAAAGAAGTTTTGAAAGTAAAAGTATGTTACAACTGATGAGTTGGACTTCATTGAAATTGAAAGCTTCTGTTCTAAGGTAATGCCAAGAGACTGAGAAAATAAGCCACAGATATGGATAAAATTTTTTTTCAAGGTCTATTAAAGGACTCATCCCAAATGTACAAAATATCTTTAAACCTCAACAGTAAGACCAACAACCTGAATAAAAAATGGACAAAAGACCTGAACTGAAGAAGATAAACAGATGCCAAATAAGTGAAATAAGTATATGAAAAGGTGCTCTACAACATAGGTAACAGGGAAATGAACTTTAAAAAATGAGATATTATTACATATCTATCAGAAAAGTCAATAATACAGAATATTGATAATGCCAAATGCTGGTGAGGATGTGGAGCAATCACATCTTGGTATTTACTCAAAGCAGAAAATTTAGGTCTAAAAAAACACTTGCACATGGTTGGGTTCAGTAACTTTATTCATAATTGTGACAATTTGGAAATAATCAAGATGCCCTACAGTAGCTGAATACATGAACTGTGGTACATGCAGACAGTGACATGTTATTCAATACTAAAAGCAACTGAAACATTAAGCCATGAAAAGCCATGCAGAAACCTTAAATTGACATTTTTAAGTGAAAGAAGCCAGGTTGAAAGACTGCATGCTATGTAGTTTCAAAGATATGACATTAAGTAGATATATCAGGATTTCCAGGAGGAGTGGGAAGAACTTATATGCAGAATCTTCAGGGCAATAAAAACACTTCATGTGATACCATAATGATGGATACATGTCACACATTTGTGCAAGCTCATAGAATGTACAACTCCAAGAGTGAATATTAATGTAAATTATGAACTTTGGATGATTTTAATGTATCAATATAGGTTCATCAGTTTTAACAAACGTGCCACAGTGGTGGGGGATTTCAAAATGGATAAGGCTATGGACATATGGCAAAATGAAAAAAAATATGATGTATATGTGTATGTCTCTCTCTATATATGTGTGTGTATGTATGTGTATGTATACAGTTAGTCACTCCGTCATGTCAGACTCTTTACAACCCCATGGAGTGTAACATACCAGAATCTTCTGTCCATGAGATTTTCCAGGCAAGAATACTAGAGTGAGTATTCTAGCATCCATACCTCAGGGATTGAACCTGGGTCTCTCATATTTCAAGCAGAATTTTCATCATCAGAGCCACCAGGGAAGCCAGAATTGGGGTGGGGGGAGGTGCTTCCCCAGGGGCTCAGTTGTGAAGAATCTGCCTACACTGCAGGAGACATGGGAGATGTGGGTTTGATCCCTGGGTCAGGAAGATCCCCTGGAGGAGAAAATGGCAAGCCACTGAAATATTCTTACCTAGAAACATACCATGGACAGAGGAGGCTGCTGGGTTGCAGCCCTAGGGTCGCATGGAGTAGGGTGTGACTGAGCACACATGCAGGAATACACAGAGAGAGTGAGAGAAAGAAATGAGAGTCAGACAGTCAGAGAGATGGAAGAAGACAAAGAAGGATTAAGGAACTAGCTCATGAAATTATGTAGATACAAGTCCAAAAACTGCATCATGTTGGATTTTAGGCTTGTGGGCTAAAGATGCAGGGAAGACTTGTTCAGGTCCTTACATAGCCTAATTAGCTCAATTCTCTTCTTCAGGAAGGTTGATTATTTTAAGATTTTTCACTGATTTTAGAGGCCCACCACATTATAGAGAGCAAGCTGCTTTCTTCAATATCTACTGATTTAAATGTTAGTTCTACAAAAACAACACAAAAACCTTCAGCAAAACATCTAGAGTAATATTTGCCCCAGTATCTGAGTACCATAGCCCAGGCTGACATAAAATTAACCAACATACCCTATTTCCCAAAATATAATATTTCTGTTTATCCTCTTTAATCATCCTGTAATTTCACCATTATGGTATTAGCCATATTCAGGTGCATTTCTTCACTGCTAGAGGATATTCTGCATGAGAGAGTCTACCTGATGTTTCATTGTTGCTGCCCCATTATCAGAAAGTTCAGTGCAAGTGTTAGTCACTCAGTTGTGTCCAACTCTTTGTGACCCCATGGACTAGAGCCCACTAGGCTCCTCTGTTCATGGAATTCTCCAGGCACTTGGCAAATACTTAATACTTATATTTAAAGTGAAAAAATAAAAAATTGCATATCAGAGATACTTGGAAGAAAAACTTAGAAAGTTTGGTCACTGAAACAGGTGGCATATAAAAATTAATTCCAATCATCAGGTCATATGACTGTGGGTACTAATAGCATATAAAACGCTAGTTGAAGACCAGATGTAGCTACTAAGGTTTTAGCCAGATACCAGGGAAGAAACAGTCCAGGATATCTGAAAGTATAAAAGGTGATTACTGAGGAAAGGATGGGACAAGATATGTAAGGGTAATTGTAAAAGTTACAAGACAGGTGGAATTTCCAAGAAAGCTACACAAATAAGATGCTACCTAATAAATCACTGAACTGTAGAAAGTGTGCACTGTGCTTGTTTTTATTTTTATCATTTTTATTAATAATGCAGTTGATACACTCTAAGTCAGAGTGATAGAAGCAGATACAGAGGAAAGTGAAAGAGAACTTGGAAATCCTGAGACTGTAAGTCATTTATTCCAGTTCACACAGCTAATATGTGGCAGAGTAGAAACAGTCAGGCGCTTTGGCATCAGCATCTGTCTTAGCCTGCTGTCTCTTTAGACTCATGCTCACATTTAGGGGATGAGTTCAGAGAAAAAAGAAAACACTGAGAAATTATTGCATACCTAGCCAAGATAATGTAATATTACAGACAAGATAAACTTCTCAATAAAAGGCAGTCAGTGATGCCACAGAAATGTAAGGAAGAGGAGGACTGAATAAGAAATCATGTTGTTTCCTTTAACATCTACAGTTTAATAAAAATGAAATAAATGAGGTATCTTAAGTTTAGAAAAGGTGTCTTCTAAGATATTAATTATTCTTCCTCACTGTTCTCTGAACTGAAATAATTAGCTTTCACACGCCTTTTTCCTGTTTGTCATTTTGACTTTTAGATCTCAAGGGCATCGTCTTCTTGGTTGTTCTTTTAAGTATCTGTTATAATGGTAACCATCTGCTATTTAGAGCACTTCTAATGGCATAATAGTCTCTTTGCTGCCAGTCAATTAAAATAAACAAGAAGGAAATTCTATTTTTTTCCAGGCTGCCAGAATATTATTCTAAAATTTGGCATTTATATTATCCAGAAAAAAGAAATGAAGAATGTTTCAATTTCTGCATGCTAAGTTGCTTCAGTCCTGTCAGACTCTTGGTGACCTTATGGACTGTAGCCCCTCAGGCTCCTCTGTCCATGAGATTCCCCAGGCGTGAGCAGTGGAGTGAATGGGCTGCCATGCCCTCCTCCAGGGCATCTTCCCAACCCAGAGATCAACCTGCATCATTTGTGTCTCCTGCATTGGCAAGCAGGTTCTTTATCACTAGCACCATCTGGGAAACCCAAGATCCTTTTTTCTTTTTTTTTTTAACCTGATAATTTCACTTTTAAAATGTTCATTAAATACAGAAAGTCAAATTTTGCTTATCTCTGGACCTCCTTAGTGTATGTCAGGTTTTTGTTGGGATCATTTAAAACCTCAAGCGCTCATAAGCTCAATGCAAGAAAAAGGTTGCATAGATTTGGACTGGTTTTCATCCATTGGTTCCCACTTAAGAAATAGTTCAGCTGAAGGTCAGTTAAAAGTGTGCAAAGACGCTGTAAAATGAAGTGCTCCACAGTTCAGAGGTCAACAGTTTTCAGTGTCTGAATGATTGACCACCACTGACCAACATAAATTGCCCATAAAATACTTAATATAAATGACATAAGGGTGAGAAAAACCCTATTAAGTGATGCAGAAGTAAGGACATACTAAATTAAAGGAAGAAATCTGAAGTTCTTTTCTATTACCTAAATTACTCTCTGGTGAAGAATAGAAAATTGCGTAAAAAATCAGATTGAAAGTAGTCTGTAGTTTCATGGTATTTTTTTCCCTCTATTTAAGTTTACACCTAAATACCTAAAGTCTTATATTCATCCAAACAAGGCTGCATTTTCTTAAAGATCTTCAGTACCCATATTCATTGCTAATTCCTCTAATCTGTTACCAGTTCGCATCTTGTTAAACCTTCTGAAATATTTCACTCCTCCGACCACACTGTGCATGATTTTTTTTTCTTTCACACTGTTATTCTAGAAATCTTTTCTCAATTGTTTTGCCTAATAATGCACTGCTCTTGTATCTGCAATTATTAATTATAAGCCCACTTTACTGGCTCTTCTCTTGCCACCAGATTAAAAAATAATAAGGGGAGAAAAGAAAAACAAACCTCTAGGCACGATTTTCAGCTCTTTTTTTCTTGATTTACTTGGTCACTTAGACTATTTAAATTACAGGACAGCTTTGCAGACCAACTCTCTGACATGACTCTTAATTCTTCAGTCCTTAACATACAAAGCACTCTGCTAAATCTCTTTCCATGACTCCTTTTAGAGGAATTTGTGGTTCTCTCTTTCTAGCCTGTTCACTCTGATAGCTGCTCACTTTTTTTTAACAAATTCTGCTCCTTCAAAACACAATGCAAAATGAACATACTCTTTGAAGGATTCTGCTACTTCATAAGAAAAAAAGTAGTATTTTCAGTTTCTCTGTTCAGAGAGTATATTAAAATGTCCAGCACCAACTGCCTTCAGTTGCGATTTTTAATTTTTTTTAACGTTTCTACTATATTACATGGTAAACAGAGAGAAGAGCCCAAGTCTTATCATCTTTACCTTTGCTATTGGGTTTAGCCTTACTCTTTCAACACAGAGAGCCCTTAGTAAATGCTAGTTGTTTTTCTTTGACAAGGGCATTTTAAATCTCCCTAAAACATTATGAGAAACAACAAATAAACTGTGGAAAATTCTGAGAGAGATGAAAATACCAGACCACCTGACCGGCCTCTTGAGAAACCTATATGCAGGTCAGGAAGCAACAGTTAGAACTGGACATGGCACAACAGACTGGTTCCAAATAGGAAAAGGAGTACATCAAGGCTGTATATTGTCACCCTGCTTATTTAACTTCTATGCAGAGTACATCATGAGAAACGCTGGACTGGAAGAAGCACAAGCTGAAATCAAGATTGCCAGGAGAAATATCAATAACCTCAGCTATGCAGATGACACCACCCTTATGGCAGAAAGTGAAGAGGAACTAAAAACCCTCTTGATGAAAGTGAAAGAGGAGAGTGAAAAAGTTAGCTTAAAGCTCAACATTCAGAAAACGAAGATCATGGCATCTGGTCCCATCATTTCATGGGAAATAGATGGGGAAACAGTGGAAACAGTGTCAGACTTTATCTTTTTGGGCTCCAAAATCACTGCAGATGGTGACTGCAGCCATGAAATTAAAAGATGCTTACTCCTTGGAAGAAAAGTTGTGACCAACCTAGATAGCATATTGAAAAACAGAGACATTACTTTGCCAACAAAGGTCCGTCTAGTCAAGGGTATGGTTTTTTCCAGTGGTCAGGTATGGATGTGAGAGTTGGACTGTGAAGAAAGCTGAGAGCCGAAAAATTGATGCTTTTGAACTGTGGTGTTGGAGAAGACTCTTGAGAGTCCCTTGGACTTCAAGGAGATCCAACCAGTCCATTCTAAAAGAGATCAGCCCTGGGATTTCTTTGGAAGGAATGATGCTAAAGCTGAAAATACAGTACTTTGGCCACCTCATGTGAAGAGCTGACTCATTGGAAAAGACTGATGCTGGGAGGGATTGGGGGCAGGATGAGAAGGGGACGACAGAGGATGAGATGCCTGGATGGCATCACCAACTCAATGGACTTGAGTTTGAGTGAACTCTGGGAGATGGTGATGGACAGGGATGCCTGGCATGCTGCAATTCATGGGGTCGCAAAGAGTTGTACATGACTGAGTGACTGAATGAACTGAACTAAAAACATTATGAGAAACTACAAATAAACTGCCATGATGTTAGTTTCTTTAAACAGGGAAGTGCAAGAATAAATCCATTTTATGTTTTTTTTTTTTTCTCTTAAGAAAATATATCTAATTTTAGGCTTTAATTGTGAGATCTATATTTAGTGTTTTCTCTGGGACTAGATGCTCTTTCCCTGTAAAACAATCGGCTTTTTCTGAAGAGTGTAATTGAAAATTGGTAGTTTTTTTTTTTTTTTCTGGCAATATGAATACATTTTAAAACATTAAAATTACTTAGGCTTATATTGAAGATGTATCATTAATCTTAATATTCTCAAATATGTGCTTGGTATACTGGATTTTTTGTATGTTGTTTAATTAGAGCATGAACAAACTTTTATTTTTAATAAACATATTTTATACACATTCTTTCAGTACTACTCCAAAGACTCATCATCTTTTCCAGAAATTTTCTTATTTTAATTGCTTGTCTTCTGTTTCTTAACCTTTGGCTGTTTTTTCAACTTTGAAAGCATAGAGGTGCAGGATAATTAGCTGGAAGTTCAGTTCAGTTTAGTTGCTTAGTTGTGTCTGACTCTGCGACCCCATGGACTGCAGCATGCCAGACTTCTATGTCCATCACCAACTCCAGGAGCTAGTTACAACTTATGTCCATTGAGTTTGTGATGCCATTCAACCTTCTCATCCTCTGTTGTTCCCTTCTCCTCCTGCCTTCTATCTTTCCCAGCATAAGGGTCTTTTTAAATGAGTTACTTCCTCACATCACGTGGCCAAAGTATTGGAGTTTCAGCTTCAGCATCAGTACTTCCAATGAATATTCAGGACTGATTTCCTTTAGGATGGACTCCTTGCATCTCATTGCTGTCCAAGGGACTCTCAAGAGTCTTCCCCAACACCACAGTTCAAAAGCATCAATTCTTTGGTGCTCAGCTTTCTTTATAGCCCAACTCTCACATCCATACTTGACTACTGGAAAAATCATAGCTTTGACTAGAGGGACCTTTGTTGGCAAAGCAATGTCTCTGTTTTATAATATGTTGTCTAATTTGGTCATAGCTTTTCTTCCAAAGAGCAAACATCTTTTAATTTCATGGCTGCACTTACCATCTGCAGTGATTATGGAACCTGAGAAAATAGTCTCTCACTGTTTCCATTGTTTCCCCATCTATTTGCCATGAAGTGATGGACCAGATGCCATGATCTTAGTTTTCTGTATGTTGAGTATTAGGCCAGCTTTTTCATTTTCCTCTTTCACTTTCATCAAGAGGCTATATAGTTCTTCACTTTCTGTCATAAGGGTGGTGTCATCTGCATGTCTAAGGTTATTAATATTTCTCCCAGCAGTCTTGATTTCAGCTTGTACTTCATCCAGCCAGCATTTTGCATGATTTGTTCTGCATATAAGTTAAATAAGGAGGGTGGCAACAAACAGCTTTTATGTATGCTTTTCCCTATTTGGAACTAGTATGTTGTTCTGTGTCCAGTTATAACTGCTGCTTCTTAACTTTCATACAGATTTCTCAGAAAGCAGGTAAGGCGATCTGGTATTCCCATCTCTTTAAGAATTTTCATCAGTTTATTGTGATCCATGCAGGAAAAGGTTGTGGCTAGTCAATAAAGCAGAAGTAGATGTTTTCCTGGAACTCTTTTGCTTTTTCTGTGACCCAAAATTTATCGGCACCTTGATCTGTGGTTCCTCTGCCTTTTCAAAATCCAGCTTGAGAACTGGAAGTGCATGGTTCAAGTAATGTTGAACTCCGGTTTGGATAATTTTGAGCATTACTTTGCTAGCCTGTGAGAATAGTGCGATTGTGAGGTAGTTTGAACATTCTTTGGCGTTGGCTTTCTCAAGGACTGGAATGAAGACTGACCTTTTCTAGCCATGTGGCCACTGCTGAGATTTCTAAATTTGCTGGCATATTGGGTGTGCCACTTTCACAGCATTATCTTTTTGTATTTGAAATAGTTCGACTGGAATTCCATCACCTCTACTAGCTTTGTTCATAGTGATGCTTCCTAAGGCCCACTTGACTTCACATTCCAGGACGTCTAGTTCTGGGTGAGTGATCACACCATCTTGGTAATCTGGGTCATAAAACTGTTTTTGAATAGTTCTTCTCTGTATCCTTGCCTCCTCTCCTTAATATCTTTTTCTTCTGTTACGTCCATAGAGTTTCTCTCCTTTATTGTGTCCATCTTTGCATGCAATGTTCCCTTGGTAGCTCTAATTTTCTTCAAGTTATCTCTAATCTGTCCCATTCTATATTGTTTTCCTCTATTTCTTTGCACTGATCACTGAGGAAGGCTTTCTTATCTCTCCTTGCACTTCTTTGTAATTCTGCATTTAAATGAGTATATCTTTCCTTTTCTCCTTTGCCTCTAGCTTGTCTTCTTTTCTCAACTATTTATAAGGCCTCCTCAGACAACCATTTGGGGTTTATCCATTTCTTTCCCAGGGATGGTCTTGATCACTGCCTCCTGTCCAATGTCATGAACCTCCATCCACAGTTCTTCACAGTTCTTCAAACACTCCATCAGATCTAATCCCTTAAATATATTTGTCACTTCCACTGTATAATCTTAATGGGTTTGATTTAGGTCATACATGAATGGTCTAGTTTTTTCCCTACCTTATTCAATTTAAGTCTGAATTTGATAATAAGGAGTTCATGATCTGAGTCACAGTCAGCTCCTGATCTTGTTTTCACAGACTGTACAGAGGGTCTCCATCTTTGGCTGCAAAGAATATAATCGATCTGATTTTGGTATTGATCATCTCATCATGTCCATGTGTAGAGTCTTCTCTTGTATTGTTGGAAGAGGGTATTTGCTATGACCAGTGCGTTCTCTTGGCAAAACTCTGTTAGCCTTTGCCCTGTTTCATTTTGTACTCCAAGGCCAAATTTGCATGTTACCAGGAATCTCTTGACTTCCTACTTTTGCATTCTAGTCCCCTATAATGAAAAGGATGTCTATTTTTAGGTGTTAGTTCTAGAAGGTCTTGTAGATCTTCATAGAACCATTCAACTTCAGTGTCTTCCACATTACTGTTTGGGGTATAGCCTTGGATTACTGTAATACTGAATAATTTGCCTTGGTAATGAACAGAGATTATCCTGTCGTTTTTGAGATTGCATCCAAGTACTGCATTTTGGACTCTTGTTGACTATGATGGCTACTCCATTTCTTCTAAGGGATTCTTGCCCACAGTGGTAGATATAATGGTCATCTGAGTTAAATTCACCCATTCCAGTCCATTTTAGTTTGCTGACTCCTAAAATGTCAATGTTCACTCTTGCCATCTCCTGTTTCACCACTTCCAGTTTACCTTGATTCATGGACCTAACATTCCATGTTCCTTTGCAGTATTGCTCTTTATAGCATTGGACTTTACTTCCATCACCAGTCACATCCACTACTGGACATTGTTTTTGCTTTGGCTCTGTCTCTTCATTCTTTTGGGTTATTTCCCCACTCTTCTCCAGTAGTATATTGGGCACCTATTGACCTGGGGAGTTCATCTTTCACTGTCATATATTTTTGCATTTTCATAGTGTTCATGGGGTTCTCAAGGCAAGAATAGTGAAGTGATTTTTGGACCATGTTTTGTCAGAACCCTCCACCATCACCCATCCAACTTGGGTGAACTTACATGGCATGGCTCATAGTTTCATTGAGTTAGACAAGGTGTGGTCCATGTGATCAGATTGATTTATTTTCTGCCATTGTGGTTTTCATTCTGTCTGCCTTCTGAGGGATAAGGATAAGAAGCTTATGGAAACTTCCTGATGGAAGAGACTGACTGTGGGAGAGACTTGGTCTTGTTCTGATGGGCAGGGCCATGCTCAGTCAATCTTTAATCCAATTTTCTGTTGATGGATAGGGTTATGTTCCCTCCTGTTATTTGACCTGAGATCAAACAATGGGGAAGGTAATGAAGATAATGGAGACCTCCTTCAAAATGTGTTGTGCAAGCACTGTCACACTCTGTGCCCCCGACCCTGCAGCAGGCCGCCACTGACCCAAGCCTCCACCAGGGACTCCTGGATACTCACAGACAAGTCTAGATCAGTGCCTTATGGGGTCACTGCTCCTTTCTCCTGGGTCCTGGTTGCACACAGGCTTTCGTTTGTGCCCTCAAGGGTCTGTTTCCCTCATCTTTGTAAGTTCCTGTGTCTCTATGTTGGGATTAATGGTGACCTCCTCCAAAAGGGCTTATGCCACACCCAGGTCCGGGGCACTCAGAGCCCCTTCCCCTGAGACAGGCCACTGCTGACCTGTACCTCCACAGGAGATACTCAAACACTCAAAGGCAGGTCTGGCTCAGTCTCTGTGGTGTCTCCTGGTGTGTACAAGCTTTTCTTTGCACCCCTGAGTATCTCTGGCAGGAATGGGGTTTGATTCTAAGCATGATTTTGCTTCTCCTACCATATGGGGCTTCTCCTTTGCCCTTGGACATAGGGGATATATATATATATATATATATATATATATATATATATATTTTTTTTTTTTTTTTTTTCTTTTCCCGGTGTGATCCAACATCCTCCTGTCAGTGGCTGTTTGGCAGCAAGTTGTAATTTGGAGTTCTCACAGGAGATGAGTGCACATCCTTCTACTCCACCATCTTGTGAAATGTTTTCTCAGTCTTTTGGCTAAGATCAAGTGTAGTATCTGTTCTTATCAGTATAATTAGGTGGAAAGCTGTTTATAAAACATCTTGATTGTTGAATGGAATTCCACGTGTCTGGTCCATTTTCACAGGAGATCAATGTAAATATAAGCAGTCTTTCTCAAAAGTGTCATTTCAGTTCAGTTCAGCCACTCAATTGTGTTTGACTCTTTGCGACTCCATGAATTGCAGCACACCAGGCCTCCCTATCCATCACCATCTCCCAGAGTTCACTCAAACTCACGTCCATCGAGTTGGTGATGCCATCCAGCCATCTCATCCTCTGTTGTCCCCTTCTCCTCCTGCCCCCGATCCCCCCCAGCATCAGAGTCTTTTCCAACGAGTCAACTGTTCGCATCAGGGGGCCAAAGTATTGGAGCTTCAGCTTTAGCATCATTCCTTCCAAAGAATACCCAAGGCTGATCTCCTTTAGAATGGACTGGTTGGATCTCCTTGCAGTCCAAGGGACTCTCAGGAGTCTTCTCCAACACCACAGTTCAAAAGCATCAATTCTTCAGTGCTCAGCTTTCTTCACAGTCCAACTCTCATATCCATATATTTACTGACATATTTCATGACAATGGTTTTACCAAAATCAGAAAGACTAAAATGTGATTAGTTTGGTTAGTTTTCTGTTATGCGGCTTTCATTCTGTCTGTTCTCTGATGGATGAGGACAAGAAGCTTATGGACACTTATTAATGGGAGGGAAGGCATGTGGGGAAAACCGGGTCTTGTTTTGATGGGTAAGGCCATGCTCAGTAAATCTTTAATCCAATGTTCTATTGATGGATGTGGCTGTGTTTCCTCCTTGTAGTTTAGCTGAGGCCAAAAGATGTTAGAGGTCATGGCAACCTCCTCAAAAAGGATGTATTCCAGGGAGCTGAGCCTTCCAGGAATGCTCCTGTCAGTGCAGGTCACCATAGACCCACACCTCCACTGGAGACTCCCAAACGCTCATAGGCATGTCTGCCTCCATCTCTTATGGGGTGACTGCTCCTTTCCCCTGTGTCTCAGTGCCCTCCAAGAGTCTCTGTTTCCCCAGTTCTGTGGAAGTTCTGTAATTAAATCCTGCTGACCTTCAAAGTCAGATTCCCTGGGGATTCTCAGTCTCTTTGCCAGATTCCCAGGGGATTGGGAGGTCTGTTGTGGAGCCTAGAACTTTTGCAACAGTGTGAGAACTTCTATGGTATAATGGTTCTCCAGTTTGTGTATTGCCCACTCAGCAGCTCTATAGTGGGAACAATGGTGACCTCCTTCATGAGGACTTAAGCCACATGCCATGCCTCTCAGGACTGCTGCTGCCAGAGCTTCTGTCCCCAAGGCAAATTGGTGACCTATACCTCTGCAGGAGACCCTCAAACAGTGAAAGGCCCAGGGGGTCATAAATATTCCTGGCATTTAATTAATCCCCAAAAATATTTATGGAACAAATACAGGAATGATGATATTTTTCTATAGTGGTTTACTTTTTTTTTTTTTTTAAGAAATTATATTAGATGACAACTTTTCTGCTTTAATAGTCTTCTTTTTAAAATGTTGTTAAATTTGAGGCCGTCCTAAGATGGTGGAGGAATAAGATGGGAGACCAATTTCTCCCTCACAAATTCATCAAAGGAACATTTCAACGCTGAATAAATTCCACAAAACAACTTCTGAATGCTGGCAGAGGACATCAGGCACCCAGAAAAGCAGATCATTGTCTTCGAAAACAGGTAGGAAAAAATATAAAAGATGAAAAAAGAGACAAAGGAGGTAGGGAGGGAGCTCCGTACAGGGAAGGAAGTCCCATCCCGGGAAGGGAAAGTTAAGAAGAGGTTTCCAAACACCAGGAAACACTCTTGCTGCCGAGTCTGTGGTGAGCCTTGGAAGCACAGAGGGCAACATAACAGGAAGGAAAAATAAATAAAACCAACAGATTACGAGCCCAACAGTAACTCCCCCAGCGGAGAAGCAGTGCAGACGCCTGCATCCACCACTAGCAAGTGGGGGCTGGGCAGGGAGGCACTGGAGGCGTGGGCTGCAGTGCTTTTAAGAATCGGGCCAGAATGCCCTGCACATAACCAGAGTGAACTAACTTGGACTAGCAAACCAGACTGTGGGATAGCTACCACGCAAAAAGCTCGAATATAAGACACCGCCAAGACCGCACACAGGACAAAGGACAGAACAGAAATAGCCGGCTATTGACCATCTCCCTCTGGTAACAGGCAGCCAGAGCCATAAGGGCTGGAAGGAGGCAATCACAGCCCAAGAGAGACATTACCTACCAAAATGCAAGAAGACTTCTTTGCTAACTAAGGCTTCTTTGCTAACTAAGTCTTCTGGGGGTTCTGGACAGTCATCATCCACCTGAGAAGGGACTCCAGCGATACACCCAGAAAAATGAGCAGCAGAGACAGGAAAGGCCATAAGTCGCAGCGACTGCGCTCGCCAAACCCCTGAGCTACTCGGACCTGGGAGGCCCAACCGAATCTGTGCCTCTGAGGGCTACCTGAGCACCAAGCCTGACGGTTTAGACTGGGGAGGTGCATGCATCCTAGGGCCGGCCTCAGATGGTTCCCTGCAGAGCAACGTAGAGCCTGAGCAGTGTGCACCGCGAGCAGGGGCAGGCCCAGTGGGGCTGAGACACTGCAAACACACACCACTGTTACTAGTTTGCAGCATCCCTCCCTCCCCACAGAGCGACCGAACAAGTGAGCCTAAAAAAAAAAGTGTCCACCACCCCCCCCCCCACCCCCCGCCCCCGCCATGTCAGGGCGGAAATCAGACACTGAAGAGACCAGCAAACAGAAGTTAAACAGAGGAACCGCCTTGGAAGTGACCCCACACTGCCCACAACACCAGAGAAAGAGCCAGATATAGCTCTACTATTTTTATGATCGTTCCTTTTTGTTGTTGTTGTTGTTGATGTTGTTGTGTGACTGTTTTTCCTTCTTTTTTTAACTTTTTAAAATTTTTAAGTCCTCTATTTCTCCTTTAATTTTAATTTTAATTTCTATAACCTTCTGTTACTTAAAAAAAAAAAAAAGACCTTATTTTTAAAGCAAATGCTGTATATAGTCTTTTGTGTGGTTGCTGTTGTTGTTTTTTAATAATTCTTATGGCTTTGTTTTTGTTTTTTCTTCTTCTTCTTTTCTTTAATATTGTATTTTTGAAAATCCAACCTCTACTCTAGATTTTTAATCTTTGCTTTTTGGTATTTGTTGTCAATTTTGTATTTAAAAACCCAATCTTCAGTACCCAATTTTACCTGAGAGTGAGATTACTGGTTTGACCACTCTCTCCTCCTTTGGACTCTCCTTTTTCTCCACCAGGTGGCCTCTGTCTCTTCCCTCCTCCTTCTCTTCTCTACCCAACTCTGGGAATCTCTGTGTGTTCCAGACGGTGGAGAACACTTAGGGAACTGGTTACTGGCTGGATCTGTCTCTCTCCTTTTCATTTCCCTCTTTTGTCCTCCTGGCCACCTCTGTCGACTTCCTCCCTCTCATCTTCCCTGTATAACTCCGTGAACACCTCTGAGCGGTCCAGACTGTGGAGTGCACATAAGGAAGTGATTACTGGCTAGCTTGCTCTCTCCTCTTTTGATCCTACCTCATCTCATTCCAGTCACCTCTAACTACCCCCTCCCTCTTCCCTTCTCCATGTAACTCAGTGAACCTCTCTGGGTGATCTTCAATGTGGAGAAACTTTTCATCTTTAACATAGATGTTTTATCATCAGTGCTGCATAGATGGATAAGTCTGGAGGCTACTCTAAAAATAAAACTGAAAACCAGAAGCAGGAGGCTTAAGTCCAAAGCCTGAGAACATCAGAGAACTCCTGAATCCAGGGAACATTAATCGATAGGAGCTCATCAAATACCTCCATACCTACACTGAAACCAAGTACCACCCAAGGGCCAACAAATTCCAGGGCAAGACATACCATGCAAATTCTCCAGCAACACAGGAACACACCCCTGAGCTTCAATATACAGGCAGCTCAAAGTTACTCCAAAACCTTTGATGTCTCATAACCCATTACTGGTCACTCCATTGCACTCCAGAGAGAAGAAATCCAGCTCCACCCACCAGAACTCCAACACAAGCCTCCCTAACCAAGAAACCTTGACAAGCCACTGATACAACCCCACCCACAATGAGGAAATTCCATAATAAAGAGAACTCCACAAGTTACCAGAATATAAAAAGGCCACCCCAAACGCAGCAATATAACCAAGATGAAGAGACAGAGGAATACTCATCAGGTAAAGGAACAGGAGAAATGCCCACCAAACCAAACCAAAGAGGAAGAGATAGAGAATCTACTTGAGAAAGAATTCCAAATATTAATAGTGAAAATGATCCAAAATCTTGAAATCAAAATGGAATCAAAGATAAATAGCCTGGAGACAAGGATTGAGAAGATGCAAGAAAGGTTTAACAAGGACCTAGAAGAAATAAAAAAGAGTCAATATATAATGAATAATTCAATAAGTGAGATCAGAAACACTCTGGAGGCAACAAATAGTAGAATAACGGAGGCAGAAGATAGGATTAGTGAAATAGAAGATAGACTGGTAGTAATAAATGAATCAGAGAGGAAAAAAGAAAAATGAATTAAAAGAAATGAGGGCAATCTCAGAGACCTCCAGGGCAATATGAAACGCTCCAACATTCGAATTATAGGAGTCCCAGAAGAAGAAGACAAAAAGAAAGCCCATGAGAAAATCCTTGAGAAGATAATAGTTGAAAACTTCCCTAAAATGGGGAAGGAAATAATCACCCAAGTCCAAGAAACCCAGAGAGTTCCAAATAGGATAAACCCAAGGCGAAACACCCCAAGACACATATTAATCAAATTAACAAAGATCAAACACAAAGAACAAATATTAAAAGCAGCAAGGGAACAACAACAAATAACACACAAGGGGATTCCCTTAAGGATAACAGCTGATCTTTCAATAGAAACTTTTCAGACCAGGAGGGAATGGCAAGACATAATTAAAGTGATGAAAGAAAATAATCTACAACCCAGATTACTGTACCCAGCAAGGATCTCATTCAAATATGAAGGAGAAATCAAAAGCTTTACAGACAAGCAAAAGCTAAGAGAATTCAGCACCACCAAACCAGCTCTCCAACAAATTCTAAAGGATATTCTCTAGACAGGAAACACAAAAAGGGTGTATAAACCCGAACCCAAAACAATAAAGTAAACAGTAACTGGATCATACTTATCAATAATTACCTTAAACGTAAATGGTTTGAATGCCCCAACCAAAAGGCAAAGACTGGCCGAATGGATACAAAAACAAGACCCCTCTATATGCTGCTTACAAGAGACCCACCTCAAAACAAGGGACACATACAGACTGAAAGTGAAGGGCTGGAAAAAGATATTCCACGCAAATAGAGACCAAAAGAAAGCAGGAGTGGCAATACTCATATCCGATAAAATAGACTTTAAAACAAAGGCTGTGAAAAGAGACGAAGAAGGCCACTACATAATGATCAAAGGATCAATCCAAGAAGAAGATATAACAATTATAAATATATGTGTACCCAATATAGGAGCACCGCAATATGTAAGACATATGCTAACAAGTATGAAAGGGGAAATTAACAATAACACAATAATAGCGGGAGAATTTAATACCCCACTCACACCTATGGATAGATCAACTAAACAGAAAATTAAAAAAGAAACGCAAACTTTAAATGATACATTAGACCAGTTAGACCTAATTGATATCTATAGGACATTTCACCCCAAAACAAGGAATTTCACCTTTTTCTCAAGTGCTCATAGAACCTTCTCCAGGATAGATCACATCCTGGGTCATAAATCTAACCTTGATAAATTCAAAAAAATCAAAATCATTCCAAGCATCTTTTCTGACCATAATGAATTAAGATTAGATCTCAATTACAGGAGAAAAAACTATTAAAAATTCCAACATATGGAGGCTGAACAACACACTTCTGAATAACCAACAAATCACAGAAGAAATCAAAAAAGAAATCAAAATATGCATAGAAACTAATGAAAATGAAAACACAACAACCCAAAACTTGTGGGACACTATAAAAGCAGTGCTAAGAGGAAAGTTCATAGCAATACAGGCATACCTCAAGAAACAAGAAAAAAGTCAAATAAATAACCTAACGCTACACCTAAAGAAACTAGAAAAGGAAGAAATGGAGAACCCCAGAGTTGTTAGTAGAAGGAAAGAAATCTTAAAAATTAGGGCAGAAATAAATGCAAAAGAAACAAAAGAGACCATAGCAAAAATCAACAAAGCCAAAAGCTGGTTCTTTGAAAGGATAAATAAAATTGACAAACCATTAGCCAGACTCATCAAGAAACAAAGAGAGAAAAATCAAATCCGTGAAATTAGAAATGAAAATGGAGAGATTACAACAGACAACACAGAAATACAAAGTACCATAAGAGACTACTATCAGCAATTATATGCCAATAAAATGGACAACGTGGAAGAAACGGACAAATTCGTAGAAAAGTACAACTTTCCAAAACTGAACCAGGAAGAAATAGAAAATCTTAACAGACCCATCACAACCACGGAAATTGAAACTGTGATCAGAAATCTTCCAGCAAACAAAAGCCCAGGTCCAGACGGCTTCACAGCTGAATTCTACCAAAAATTTCGAGAAGAGCTAACACCTATCCTACTCAAACTCTTCCAGGAAATTGCAGAGGAAAGTAAACTTCCAAACTCATCCTATGAGGCCACCATCACCCTAATACCAAAACCTGACAAAGATGCCACAAAAAAAGAAAACTACGGGCCAATATCACTGATGAACATAAATGCAAAAATCCTTAACAAAATTCTAGCAATCAGAATCCAACAACACATTAAAAAGATCATACACCATGACCAAGTGGGCTTTATTCCAGGGATGCAAAGATACTTCAATATCCGCAAATCAATCAATGTAATTCACCACATTAACAAATTGAAAAATAAAAGCCATATGATTATCTCAATAGATGCAGAGAAGGCCTTTGACAAAATTCAACATCCATTTATGATAAAAATTCTCCAGAAAGCAGGAATAGAAGGAACATATCTCAACATAATAAAAGCTATATATGACAAACCCACAGCAAACATTATCCTCAATGGTGAAAAATTGAAAGCATTTCCCCTAAAGTTAGGACAAGACAAGGGTGCCCACTTTCACTGCTACTCTTCAACATAGTTCTGGACGTTTTGGCCACAGCAATCAGAGCAGAAAAAGAAATAAAAGGAATCCAAATTGGAAAAGAAGAAGTAAAACTCACTGTTTGCAGATGACATGATCCTCTACATAGAAAACCCTAAAGACTCCACCAGAAAATTACTAGAGCTAACCAATGAATATAGTAAATCTGAAGGATATAAAATCAACACACAGAAATCCCTTGCATTCCTATACACTAATAATGAGAAAATAGAAAAAGAAATTAAGGAAACAATTCCATTCACCATTGCAATGAAAAGAATAAAATACTTAGGAATATATCTACCTAAAGAAACTAAAGACCTATATATAGAAAACTATAAAATATTGATGAAAGAAATCAAAGAGGACACTAATAGATGGAGAAATATACCATGTTCATGGATCGGAAGAATCAATATAGTGAAAATGAGGATACTACCCAAAGCAATCTACAGATTCAATGCAATCCATATCAAGCTACTAGCGGTATTTTTCACGGAACTAGAACAAATAATTTCAAGATTTGTATGGAAATACAAAAAACCTCAAATAGCCAAAGCAATCTTGAGAAAGAAGAATGGAACTGGAGGAATCAACCTGCCTGACTTCAGGCTCTACTACAAAGCCACAGTCATCAAGACAGTATGGTACTGGCACAAAGACAGAAATATAGATCAGTGGAACAAAATAGAAAGCCCAAAGATAAACCACACACCTATGGACACCTTATCTTCAACAAAGGAGGCAAGAATATACAATGGAGTAAAGTGAAGTGAAGTGAATTTGCTCAATCGTGTCCAACTCTTTGTGACCCCATGGACTGTAGCCCACCAGGCTCCTCCCTCCATGGGATTCTCCAGGCAAGAGTACTGGAGTGGGTTTCCATTTCCTTCTCCAGGGGATCTTCCTGACCCAGGGATCTAACTCAGTTCTCCTGCATTCTAGGCAGACGTTTTAACCTCTGAGCCACCAGGGAAGCCCAGTGGAGTAAAGACAATCCCTTTAATAAGTGGTGCTAGGAAAACTGGTCAACCACTTGTAAAAGAATGAAACTAGAACACTTTCTAACACCACACACAAAAATAAACTCAAAATGGATTAAAGATATAAATGTAAGACTAGAAACTATACAACTCCTGGAGGAGAACATAGGCAAAACACTCTCTGACATAAATCACAGCAGGATCCTCTATGAACCACCTCCCAGAATATTGGGAATAAAAGCAAAAATAAACAAATGGGATCTAATTAAAATTAAAAGATTCTGCACAACAAAGGAAACTATAAGCAAGGTGAAAAGACAGCTTTCGGAATGGGAGAAAATAATAGCAGATGAAGCAACAGACAAACAACTAATCTCAAAAATATACAAGCAACTCCTGCAGCTCAACTCCAGAAAAATAAACGACCCAATCAAACAATGGGCCAAAGAACTAAATAGATATTTCTCCAAAGAAGACATACGGATGGCTAACAAACACATGAAAAGATGCTCAACATCACTCATTATCAGAGAAATGCAAATCAAGACCACAATGAGGTACCATTTCACACCAGTCAGAATGGTTGTGATCCAAAAGTCTGCAAGCAATAAATGCAGGAGAAGGTGTGGAGAAAAGTGAACCCTCTTACACTGTTGGTGGGAATGCAAACTAGTACAGCCACTATGGAGAACAGTGTGGAGATTCCTTAAAAAATTGCACATAGAACTGCCCTATGACCCAGAAATCCCACTACTGAGCATACACACCGAGGAAACCAGAATTGAAAGAGACACATGTACCCCAATGTTCATTGCAGCACTGTTTATAATAGCCAGGACATGGAAACAACCTAGATGTCCATCAGGAGATGAATGGATAAGAAAGCTGTGGTACATATACACAATGGAGTATTCAGCCATTAAAAATAATACATTTGAATCAGTTCTAATGAGATGGATGAAACTGGAGCTGATTATACAGAGTGAAGTAAGCCAGAAAGAAAAACACCAATACAGTATACTAACACATATATACGGAATTTAGAAAGATGGTAATGATAACCCTGTATGCAAGACAGCAAAAGAGACACAGATGTATAGAATGGACTTTTGGACTCTGAGGGAGAAGGAGAGGGTGGGATGATGTGGGAGAATGGCATTGAAACATGTATACTATCATGTAAGAAACGAATCACCAGTCTATGTTTGATACAGGATACAGGATGCTTGGGGCTGGTGCACGGGGATGATCCAGAGAGATGATATGGGATGGGAGGTGGGAGGGGGGTTCAGGATTATGAACTCATGTACACCCGTGGTGGATTCATGTCAATGTATGGCAAAACCAATACAGTACTGTAAAGTAAAATAAAGTAAAAATAGAAAATTAAAAAATAAAATAAAATAAAATGTTAAATTTATATCAATGCACCAAAGATTGCTTCACTGCTTTTTAAAATCCAAATGTCTAGAAATTATTATCTTAGAGGGCAATTTTCTGAGTGTGATCACAAAAATTCTTAAGAATTTTTAATTCCACTCCCATCTCACCCATACTTTACTCTCTTCTGTAATGAAGAAACTACCTAAATGGCTGAATACAGAATTCAGTCTGATGCAAAATTCTGACCCTGGAAAATGAAAGGAACTAGTCAAGTCAAAGTCATTTCGAAAAGCAACATTTAAGAAAACAATAAATAATACCCAAATCCAGAAGTTCACATAGATTCAAGTTGAGAGCAGAGTCAGAAGTCGTGATGAAGTGATGGAGATAGAAACTGAGCCAATGACCATCTGGAAGATGAGAAAGGGAGCCCCAGATTGTCAACTCTGCTTCTGACAATTGACTATATAAATCAGAGTTTCTCACACCCAACTCCTTTGTTGTTGTTCAGTCACTCAGTCATGTCTGACTCTTTCTGACCTCATTTACAGCAGTGTGCCAGGCTTCCCTGTCCTTCACTGTCCCCCAGAGTTTGCTCAAATTTATGTCCATTGAGTCGAGGGTGACATCTAACCATTTTTCCCTCTGTCATCCCCTTCTTTTCCTGCTGTCAATTATTCTCATCAACAGGGTCCTTTCCAATGAGTCAGTTCTTTGCATCAGGTGGCCAAAGCATTGGAGCTTCGGTTTCAGCATCAGTCCTTCCAATAAATATTCAGGGTTGATTTCCTTTAGGACTGACTACTTTAATCTCCTTGTTGTTCAAGGGACTCTCAAGAGTCTTCTCCAGCACTATGGTTCAAAGCATCAATTCTTTGGCACTCAGCCTTCTTTGTGGTCCAACTCACATCCATACATGACTACTGAAAAAATCATAGCTTTAAGTAGATGGACTTTTGTCAGAAAAGTGATGACTCTGCCTTTTAAAATGCTGTGAATGTTTGTCATAGCTTTTCTTCCAAGGAGCAAGAATTTTTTTTTTTTTTTAATTTCATGGTTGGAGTCACTGTCCGCAGTGATTTTGGAGCCCAAGAAAATAGTCTCTAGCTGTTTCCATTGTTTCCCCATCTATTTACCGTGAAGTGATGGTACCAGATGCCATTATCTTTGTTGAATGTTGAGTTTTAAGTCAGCTTTTTCATTCTCCTCTTTCATTTCCATCAAGAGTCTCTTTAGTTCCTTGGGTTTGATAAATATGCTAGACCAGTTCATAGAAGCTAGGAAACCTCTTTACTGACTAAATTACTGGTTTATTACAAGGGAGATTAAAGGATGTGAATTAACAACCAAATGAATAGATACATTGGACAAGGTCTTGAACAAAGGAGCTTTTGTTCGTGTAGAATTTGGGCCTGTTATGACTGGGGCATGTGGAAGCATTCTAGTTCCCCAGTCTGGAAACTCTTTGAAAATCCTTTTGGGGAGGTCTTATGGAGGCCTCACTACATAGGCATTATTAATTCATTGGTAGTTGGTGACTTATTCAATCTCCAACACTTCTTCCCTTCCCCAAAATCAAAGAAGACTGACAATTCCAATCTTCTAATTACATGGCTGGTTCTCTTAACATCAGCCCCCATCATTAGACTGTTTTATACAAAAGTCACCTGATTAACATTCATTTCAGTTCAATTCAGTCACTCAGTCATGTCTGACTCTTTGCAACCCTATGAACCGCAGCACGTCAGGCCTCCCTGTCTATCACCAACTCCTGGAGTCCACCCAAACCCATGTCTGTTGAGTCGGTGATGCCATCCAACCATCTCATTCTCTGTCATCTCCTTCTCCTGCCCGCAATCTTTCCCAGCATCAGGGTTTTTCCCATGAGTCAGCTCTTCGCATGAGGTGGCCAAAGTATTGGAGTTTCAGCTTCAACATCAGTCCTTCCAAAGAACACCCAGGACTGATCTCCTTTAGGATGGACTGGTTGGATCTCCTTGCAGTCCAAGCGACTCTCAAGAGTCTTCAACACCACAGTTCGAAAGCATCAATTATTCAGTACTCAGCTTTCTTTATAGTCCAACTTTCACATCCATACATGACTACTGGAAAAACCATAGCCTTGACTAGACAGATCTTTGTTGACAAAGTAATGTCTCTGCTTTTTAATATGCTATCTAGGTTGGTCATAACTTTCCTTCCAAGGAGTAAGCGTCTTTTAATTTCATGGCTGCAATCACCATCTGCAGTGACTTTGGAGCCCCCCCAAAAATAGTCTGACACTGTTTCCACTGTTTCTCCATCTATTTCCCATGAAATAATGGGACCAAATGCCACAATCTTAGTTTTCTGAATGTTGAGCTTTAAGCCAACTTCTTCACTCTTCTCTTTCACTTTCATCAAAAGGCTCTTTAGTTCTTCTTCACTTTCTTCCATAAGGGTGGTGTTATCTGCATAGCTGAGGTTATTGTTATTTCTCCCAGGAATCTTGATTCCAGCTTGTGCTTCTTCCAGCCCATCATTTCTCATGATGTACTCTGCATATAAGTTAAATAAGCAGGGTGATAATATATAGCCTTGATGTACTCCTTTTCCTATTTGGAACCAGTCTGTTGTTCCATGTCCAGTTCTAACTGTTGCTTCCTGACCCGCATATAGATTTCTCAAGAGGCAGGTTAGGTGGTCTGGTATTCCCATCTCTTTCAGAATTTTCCACAGTTTATTGTGATCCACACAGTCAAAGGCTTTGGCATAGTCAATAAAGCAGAAATAGATGTTTTTCTGGAACTCTCTTGCTTTTTCGATGATCCAGCAGATGTTGGCAATTTGATCTCTGGTTCCTCTGCCTTTTCTAAAACCAGCTTGAACATCTGGAAATTCACGGTTTATGTATTGCTGAAGCATGGCTTGGAGAATTTTAAGCATTACTTTACTAGCATGTGAGATGAGTAATTAACATAAGACATCTTAGTGTGTTCCTCACACTTAGAAAACTGCAAGGCTTTAGGAGCTCTTTGCCAGGAACAGGGCTGGAGACTAAATATCTGTTACTTACTATAAATTACAATATCACACCACCTCTATCTTCTCTTCAAATATTTCACAATAACACTGTTATGAAAAGGTTTTCAGGAATGTCAGTTACATGATTAGTTGTGCTGTTCAGGGCACCCTTTAAATAGAGATTTAGATGTATTTATTTAAAAAAATAAAAAAGAAGAAGAAGTATTCCCTCCATCTTTAGGATGCAAATATCCAAATCTACACCTAAGAACAATATAGTTATGAATATCTACAGCTTCAGTTAGGAAATGTGAATATCATCATAGAAATGATGTGGAAAATAATGCCTAGCTTTGTGTTTCATGGCATTTACAATGAAAAAATTGAAAGATAAGTTTGAAATATGCACTGGCGCTAGCACAAATTTTTTGGTTGTGATAGAGTGTTTCAAACATTTTGCAAGGAAATCAACAAACTTCATAAGTATATTTTTTTAAAACTTTCCCTTGTGTTATATTCTGTGAGTGCCTGTAAGGGAAGTGTGCATTGACGTTAAGAGTCTATGTGGATGGTCCTTGCTGACCAACATTTCTGCTCTGGCAACTTCACCATCACTCTTTGAGTGTGTGTGTGTGTGTGTGTGTGTGTGTGTGTGTGTGTGTGCATGTGTGTGTTTCAGCAAGTAATGTTAAGAGTTTATGTTATAAAAATTAAAAAATGGAAAAATCATATTGACATGAATAGTCAATATATTTGTCATTACATGATAAAGTCATAAAAAATTGGATTCTTGTCTTTTTTATTTCCTTGTTTTCTTTTCAGATTAATTATTTTATATATATCAGCCTATTAACAGTGTTTTAAAGTTTCAGGTTGTCATGTTGCATGCTAATTGTTTAAATTTTCTTCCCAGTTTATCATAGAAGGAATTCTCTCTAATGATTTCTTTTAATTTTCTTTTTTTGAATCTTTCCTTTTTTATTGAGGTATAATTGACATATAACACTATATTATTAGATTATTTTTAAATGCTTCAGTTCAGTTCAGTCACTCAGTCGTGTCCGACTCTTTGCGACCCCATGAATCGCAGCACGCTAGGCCTCCCTGTCCATCACTAATTCCCGGAGTTCACTCAGACTCGCGTCCATCGAGTCTGTGATGCCATCCAGCTATCTCATCCTCGGTCATCCCCTTCTCCTCCTGCCCCCAATCCCTCTCAGCGTCAGAGTCTTTTCCAATGAGTCAACTCTTCGCATCAGGTGGCCAAAGTACTGGAGTTTCAGCTTTAGCATCATTCCTTCCAAAGAAATCCCAGGGTTGATCTCCTTCAAAATGGATTGGTTGGATCTCCTTGCAGTCCAAGGGACTCTCAAGAGGCTTTTCCAACACCACAGTTCAAAAGCATCAATTCTTCGGTGCTCTGCCTTCTTCACAGTCCAACTCTCACATCCATACATGACCACAAGAAAAACCATAGCCTTGACTACACAGACCTTAGTCAGCAAAGTAATGTCTCTGCTCTTCAATATGCTATCTAGGTTAGTCATAATTTTTCTTCCAAGGAGTAAGCGTCTTTTAATTTCACGGCTGTAATCACCATCTACTTAACCCAGAACAATTTCACACTTGATCAGATAGTATTATAATTTACCACATAGGTTACAATCCAATTAGGGCTTCCGTGGTGGCTCAGAGGTTAAAACGTCTGCCTGCAATGTGGGGGACCTGGGTTAGATCCTTGGGTCAGGGAGATCCCCTGGAGAAGGAAATGGCAACCCACTCCAGTATTCTTGCCAGGAGAATCCCATGGATGGAAGAGGCTGGTGGGCTACAGTCCATGGGGTCGCAAAGAGTCGGACATGACTGAGCAACTTGACTTACTTGAATTCACTTACTACAATCCAACTGAGTATGGAAAATATACAAAATTGAAAGTATACAGACAAAATACTTCTGAATAACTAGCATTTTTAATTTTGGCTTTCATTTGTTATTAATCTTTGTTGTTTCCTTTGCTGTTGTTCCCATGACCACCATCTTTATAATAACTACAACTTTAAGTCTACTGAAGTTAACACAGTAGGTTCTTTACTTGCTTTCAGGAACAAATTATATGTACAAGCAGTGTACTACTTAGCAAACATGTCCTTAAAAAAAAAAGTCCTAAATAAACATAGTCATGCATATATATATGAGTCCATGACCTGAATAACCAAAGAAAAGTACAAACTTGAACTTAATTGTGTTTTTCTTGTGATGATTTGTGATATTTTATGATGTTTAGGGATGTTTCAAAGTGTGTGTCTTTCCTTGTATGAGTTTTGGGTTTTTTTTCCCCAAAGCTTCTTCCTCATTCTTGCCTGGCATAGAGTTGATTATCAATAAACATTTATTGGAGAGAACTGACCCATTTTACTGAATATATTCCTGTTCTGTACATTCCTGAATACATTTCATTGTGTCCCTTTCATTATAAGAATTTTGCTTAAAAAACCCTGCTTATATTTTAAAAAGAAAATGTCGATGTTTCATCCATAAAATATGTTTAATGTTTTACCTTCTACTCTCGAAAGTTAGTTCATGGAGAGCATCACATATTTCAAGATTGGGTATACAATGATAATTTAATAAGATCTGGTCTTGATATCCAAAGACCTTGGAAATTTTATTGTATTCACAGTCAACACCTCAACTTCATTTGGTGCTCAGATATGAAATTTTTTATTACTCTTTATAAATATTTCTTTCCTTCAATTTGACCTGAAGCTTTGGGAGAAAAAATGATTTTTCACTACAGTGCAGATTATGTAATTAATCCTTTCTTAAATGTTGGGTGAGATCCAGATGATTGGTCAAAAATTACATAAATCATTTTTGTTCTATTCCTCTCATATTTCAAGTGCAACCTATCACAAAATCATTTTGGCTTTGTTCTCAAAACATATGTTTTCTTTGTCTCCACTGCTACAGCCTTGTCTCACTATCATTTCATACCTGGAACATTCAGAGAGTTCTCTCAGCTTCTACCTTTTATCCACAAACCATTACCAACGCTGCCACTAGAATAATCCCCATAGAGTACCAGTGAGATAAGTTAGTCTTATACTCAGTACCTTACAGTGGTTCCTTCACTAGAGTAGAGCATGTTTGTAGCTGCTTACATGGGCCACAATACCCGAAACATTCCTGCCTCCTTTCCATTCTACCTGATATCCTCTTACTGTTTCCTGTTTTATGCCTTTCTGTGCACATTGGCCCCCTTGCTGATGCTAAAATACAAGAGCACACCAGGACTTTGCTCTACTTCTTGTCTCTGCTATACAACACACTTACTTACACTCCCAAACTTCACTTCATTTTTTCCATGAGCTTTATACAATTTTATAATAGTACATAATTTACTTAATATATTTTCACAGATATTTCCTTTTAAAATATAAAATCCTCAAGGTAAGAAATCTTTATGCATTTATATTTTGCAGTTTAACAGGCATTTTTTTACAGATATATCCCAAAAGACTAGACTACATTGACAAATACTTGGTTCTCATTATTTTAAGTATGAATGAATGACTCAAATACTGAATAAATGATTCTGAAAAGCAAAGTTTTAGAGTTATATTTAAACATCTCTGGATGTTTGAATATTCAATCAGAAATGATAATTGTCTTTTCATTCCTATGCATTTATGAAATTTATGCACCAGATCAGTTATTGCAAAAATAACTTTTAAAACTAAAAATTGGTACATAGTTCCTGATTTCTCTTCAGAACTGCAAGGCTTTCTCTCACAAAATAATCAGAATACAGAAGAGCCAGGGTGATCTTTATGGTATATTTGAGAAAAAAATTATTCAGAAATCCACCAAGCTACTTGTCCAAGGGGACAAGTAGCTCCAGCATATCAACTCAGATTTTAACAGCAATATTTGAAATTCTGGGAAAATATGGCAGAAAAAATAAGCAAAAGATTTCCTATATAACAAGTAGCACACAACTACTAATGACACAGACTATAAATTACTAAGTATTTGCTGAGTGGCAGTTATCCAGTCTTGGTATATATAGTATATAAGAAACTTAGATTAATGGGAGCTCAGAAGCAAAAGTAAAAGCAGAAAGACAGTCCTATTACATGGGAAAAATAGGCTAGGGACTGGCTCGTGAATCCCACTATCAGCTTGTGAGCACTGTCAAGTGTGGATATATTACAGGGCATATGTATGTACTATGACTGGTACTACAGCTGGTCTGCTCTCATTCCAACAGCATCTGTTCTCATACAGCATCTACTTCTGTAGTTTTTGTAACCTATTTGTTGTTGTTGTTCAGTAGTCAAGTTGTGTCCAACCCTTTGCAGCCCCATAGACTAGCTTATCAACCTCCTCTGTCCTGTACTATCTACCAGAGTTTGTTAAATTTGATGTCCAATAAGTCAGTGATGTTATTCTTCTGCCACCCCCTTCTCCTATTGCCTTCAGTCTTTCCTTGTCTGGGTCTTTTCCAATGAGTTGGCACTTTGAATCAGGTGGCCAAAGTATTGGAGCTTCAGCCTCAGTAACAGTCCTTCCAATGGATATTTGCAACCTATGCCCCACCATTCATTTATTGGTACAGAATAATTCAAGGTGTTTTATGCTTGTACTAAGATCCATTTCTTGAAAAAACATCACGTTATTTGTGTATGTTTAATGTCTTCACAATCATGTTAATTGCTGCTGGTCAACACATCATGTAAGAACCTATGGCAAGTGTCAATAATTACATCTTCTTATATTCAGAGCAATGAAAATGCCAATATGTTTAAACATCCTCATAAGATTACAATCTTCCATATACTCCAGAACACATATGACAGTTAATTTAATATCTGGTATAATGGAAACCTCTAGCAAATCTAACAACTCCCTAATGGCATCTTGCCACAGCTGCTTGATGGGGGAAGACAGTGTGTCAAATTTTTACTCCTATTTAAGCTCTAGAGAAACAGCTTGTTTATTTATAGCAAAACAATACTTTATCAGTAGCAGTTAAAATATATCACCTGCCATTTTTAATATTTATTATGTCATAAGTGACTGATGAAAACAGAAAGGAATACAATTTTAAAGACAGAAAGAGATACAGCTTTGCCAAATTCCTTTGAGACTCAGGTTAGGAAGGCTATTCAGTGACAGTGACTTTGAAAGAAGAAACATTATTTAATTAAATTTCCAATGATGAAAAATAATGTAATAACTGATAAGGGGAAACTACTACTTTTTGCTTTCAGACTATAAATTCAAATTGTTATGTAGAAAACATAGTCACTTTTCTTTCTATGACATGTATGTGAGTAGACAGATTGAAAGGTAAGTAAACAAGAAAATACAAGCGTCAATTCTTATGATAAAACATACAAAAATATCAAGAAGCGATTCCAGAGAAAGAGATCTCAATCAAGGACTCTGCGCATTGACATCTATCTCTTTCCTTGAAGGAGATCCTCACACATGAATATCAACCCTACTTGCCATTGTTGTTGTTCAGTCACTAAGTTATGTCTAACTCTTTGAACCCCATGTACTGTAGCTCTCCAGGCTCCTCTGTCCATGGGCTTTCCCAGTCAAGAATACTGGACTGGGTTGCCATTTCCTCCTCCAGGGATCTTCCCGACCCAGGGATCTAACCCACCTGTCCTGCATTGGCAAATGGATTCTTTCTCACTGAGACACCTGGGAAGCCCATAGGATGAGTGTTTCTTCCTCTTACATTTTTAAGTGTGTTGTTTTTTTTTTTCCTACCCACTGAAATCACTTCCTCTATTTTTCTCTAGTGGAAAACAAAAATGTAACATGATCTAATAAAAAACTTAAACAAACATCTATATTTTGAAAATTTTTAGCCTATATTTAGAAAAAAGAAAAATAATTTCCAGCTTTAAAATGCACTTTGTTATTATTATCTTTTAATCTCACAAAATTAAAAAAAAAAAAAAAGACAACACATTTGAGAGGAAGGGCCAAAGAACGCTGGTTTTAAAAGCTGGATAAATGAGCAAGTAATAGAAAAGGAACTAAGACATTGGCAAACCCAAGTTTCCTACGGATGATTTCATAAGTGACTAAGTAAGAACTCATGAAGTATTTTGGTTTACATCTTCAAGAATCATGTAACCCAAGCGAAAATTTGAAACTCTTTTGAAAAATCATAATTCTATCTATAACTCTACAATTTTAAGAATATGAGGCTATCTTGGGAAAATTATGAAACTCCATACAGATGTCCAGGAAATCATAATTCAAGTGATAATACTGATACCTCTCACCAAGACACAAGGTACCCTGTGACTTACCCACATCCAACTCTCTCTTTGCCCTCACTTACCTATTTTAGTGCAAGTGATGTAGAATAGGTCAGAATATCCTGCATGCAATATTCTCTTTCCCATCTCTATGATTTTCCTAGTACTCTGATAGGAAGGGATTTCTCCTATCTTGCTTCTTTAATGGAAAAAAACCTATTTATCTTCAAAGAATGAAATCAACTATCTTCTCTATAATTCCTTTCCTGGACCTCTGAGATGGACTGAGTTCCCCTTATTACAGAAGGGGTTGGTTGTATAGAACCCAAACACACCACTATAATATCTCTCCTTGGCAGACTTTGGAAATTATCTGTTCTCTGTGGTTTGTCTCTTCTACTATGCTGTAAAGTCCTTAATTAGAAAAAGTTGGCTTTCTTTATCTCTCTCTTTCCACTGCCTGTTACAATGATTGACACTCAACACGTGCTTTAAAATGTCTATCATAAAATAATGAGATCATTCTCAGAAATGGGGTCTGGAAATGGGGTCAAATTGCCTTAGCATCTGTGGAATTAGCATTTTACTTCTTTTTGTTTTCTATAGGCTATGGGATTCATTTTACACCATTACCAAAATAACAAAGAAAATCTTAAAGAGGATTATATCCTCCTGCAGATGGAGAAACAGTGCTATAACTACTTTTGCCTCTGCATCTTCTAAAAGATAAGCAGTTAGCATGATGGTTTAAAGTAACTTGATACATAATGTGATATTAGATACTGTGGGATAGTAGGAAAACCAATGCCTGGAAGATCTTACATACTGGGATTATGTGGTTTGCTTTCTGCAGGTAAAGCCTCTTGTGAGCATACTCAGTTGCTAAATAATGTCTGACTCTTTGTGACCACATGGACTGTAGCCCACCAGGCCCCTCCATGCATGGGATTTCCCAGGCAATAATACTGGAGTGGGTTGCCATTTCCCACTCCAGGGGATCTTCCCAACCCAGGGACTGAACCCACATCTCCTATGTCTCTTGGATTAGCAGGTGGATTCTTTACCACTGAACCACCGGGGAAGCCCCCAAAGCCTCTTGGCTCATGTAAAGAAGTTCCATGGTATCTGTTCTGATTACGACTAAGGCACTTTTCATATTATGTACTAAGTAAACACTGTGGAAGAAAGAAAGAGTGGAATGGAGAGAGAGGGGCGGGTATTGAGATAGGAAGAAAGAAAGAAAGAAAAGAAGGGAGAGATGGAGGGAAGGAGTAAGGACAGAATTGGATCTTTCAAACTGAAAATGTATCAATCACAACTTGAGTGGTCCTCCTGGGATTGCGACACAAAGTACCTCCTCTTACACATTCCAGTGCTTCCTCCATCATAGCATCTACAAATAACATCACTCATTGAACTAACTTCAAGGAAGAGCTGGTTGATATCACTGTATTTCTACAATGATGCAACTTCATTAAAATCAAAGGGAAGTTTCAACTCTCTAAATAATCAGAAAATAAGGACTGGGTCTACTTCTAAACAATTTAAAAGCAAGGATTGGGAATTCCTCGGCAATCCAGTGGTTAAGACTTGGAGCTTTCACTGTTGAGGACCAGGGTTCAATTCCTGATCCGGAAAGTAAGATCCCACAAGCCATGCAGCCAAGAACAAAAAAATAAAAAGTGAGGGCCATTTTCCTGTTACTCAGTGTAACTATTGCTTCTTACTGCTAAATAATTTCCTGCTGTTTGACAAGAAATAAAAGAAGCATGACAAAATCTTTCATAGTGTATATTTTATTGCAGTCTATATTTTACATTTAATATAAATATTTTACAGCAGGTGTCTTACACTGCAATTTTTATTCATTTCTTCTGATGAAAGGAAATACAAATGATAGGCTTAGATATCCTGGTATCTAAGATTTTAAAGCATTAATCCTGTCCTTGAAAGTTATAGATTATATTAACACTAGGCTTCAGGCAATGAAAATATTCTCTATATTTTAGTATCAATAGTCTAAACCTTAATTTTCCTTAAAACATAAAAGCCAACAAATTCTGTTACTGGGTAACAACTTGACCTAAAATCTAACCTATATTTATCCAATTAAATGAGAAAAGTGAAAAACGGATACATAGAGACTTTCAGATGATGAAACATTTAAAATTTATATGTAGTCATATGCAACTATTAATTTTACTCATTAGCACTTAATGTAATATAAAAACATAAATTATAGCTTTATTATACTCAGATAGCAATGTTAGCCCAATCATTACACTGCTAAGCAATTCACTAACATTTTATTTTTCTGATTTCTTCACATAAATAACAGAATTTGTATTCATATAATCAAAAATCTGTGGAATATTAATATTGTTGATATCATCTAGGGAATTCTCTTAATTAAACTCAGCTCTCTAAAGTATGTATTTAATGTCAAACTCTGAAGTAAAATAATAGCATTAATCCATATCTACTATACCTCTGGAAATGTAAATTCAGCCCTTAACCCAAAGCTTGCTTGTTTCTCTTGGGAATAATATTCCATGAGTCTTGAATATATGTTTATTAAGCACTCAGTATAAGTCAATAATTTGAGTCATTTTGACCAGTGTTATTTCATCTCTTGATCACCTGATAGGATTGGTGTTTTCCATTTAATTGACATAAAAGATAACAATACAATAATAACAGTTACTGTCTCCTGGAGTTTCCTCAAAATCATGTCCAGTGAGTCAGTGATGTTATCTAACTATCTCATCCTCTGCCTCATTTTCTTCTTTTACTTTCAATCTTTCCCAGCATCAATCTTTTCCAAAGAGTGGCACTTTGCATCATGTGGTCAAAGTATTAGCTTCAGCATCAATCCTCCCAGTGAATATTCAGGATTGATTTCCTTTAGGATTCACTGGTTGATCTCCTTGCTGTCCAGGGGAATCTCAAGTCTTCTCCTACACCATAATTCAAATGCATCAATTCTAAGGTGCTCACCCTTCTTTATGATCCAACTCTTACATCCATACTTGACTACTGGAAAAAGCATAGCTTTGACTCTATGAACATTTGTTGTCAAAGATCTCTGCTTTTTAATATGCTATCTAGATTTGTCATAGCTTTTCTTCTAAGCGTCTTTTAATTTCATGGCTTCAGTCACCATCAGCAGTGATTTTTGAGCTCAAGAACATAAAATCTGTCACGATTTCTACTTTTTCCTTTCTATTTCCCATGAAGTGATGGGACCAGATGCCATGATCTTAGTTTTTTGAATTTTAAGTTTTAAGTTGGCATTTTCACTCTTCTGTTTCTCCTTCATCAAGAAAGTATATTAACAAAGTGAAAGTATATGTGAATATAGTTTTTGAGATATTTTGTTTTTGACTAAACATATAACTATAGAGGGCTTTCCCCTACTCTGTCAATAGTTACAATTAACACTTGTCTTTTTTATATACAAATAATAGCTAGTCCTAGATAATTTTAAGGGAGAATAAGAGACAATAAAATGCATCTATAATTTTAGGATGGCCTCAGGAAATTTCAGAGAAGACAGATGACAAATACTGCAGAGGAAAAAAAAATCTCATTTTATAGAATTCATAAAACTTCATATTAAAATCCTCAAATACTTCAGCCACAGTTTAAAATGTAGAATACAAAACTAGATTTAGAAAAAAAGCTAGATGTTCCTACTAAAAGTAGTGGCTTTCAAATCTTCATGTGCATGAGACTCATTTGTTAAAATTGAGATTACTGGGCATTTGTTCCACACCTACCCTCCCTCCAGCTGAGTCTCCAATCCCCAGGGTTAGAGCCGGAGAATCTGCATTTCAGATGAGTTAACAAGAGATCCTAGAAGAGAGATCACACTTGCAGGTCAATACCACCTGTACGTTATGGTCATGGGGGGATATTTACAACATACTGATGCTCAGGCACAACAGTCAAGTTTCTCATGTAATTGATTTTTGGGAGACAAGACATCACTATGCACTTTCAAAACTCTCCAGGTGTTTCTAAACAGTCTTAAAGAAAAGTGCCTTCTTCAGGGATGATGTGAAACTTCGCCACTGACATATAGATTGAGCAAAACTAAAAAAAAAAAAAAAAACTAGGAAAGGATGTTTAATGACAGTAATTAATTACATTTGCTTAGCATTTTCCCACCTTACAGTGTGCTTGCTTATCCTTTACTTTGTTTAATTTTGATCTTTACAACAATTCAATATCTAAAAAGAAAGTATTAAAATTTCCATTTTTCAGAAGAAGAGTCTGAATCTCAGTAATCTTTCCTAATTGCCCCAGGGTATAGTGTTCATAGGCAGGCATCATAACCTAAGTATTTAGGCTATAAATTCAACAGTTTTTGCTGTATAACATATGATTACTGCCTCCACAAGACCTTGAAGAGACCAATCTAGGCAGAGCTAAGTCTACCTAGACTTTTCTAGGTATATGTGAAAACTGACATAGGATATTTGAAAGAAAATAGATATTAGTAGGGTAGGGCAAGATTATGGAGTATCTTGAAAAACATCAAGTCAGGAACTGAAAATTTACAGCAATTAATGAATGAAAATAGTATAAGACAGTGTCACAGGAATTGTGCAAATCATATATATATACACATGTTAACATCTTAATATCTGGAATCCACATGCAGAAAGCTGACACATGTGTGTATAGCTAAGAGGAAATGCAACTTATCATTTTCTCTAATTGCTACAATCAGCCTATTACAAACCCCAACTCCCAGAATAAAAGGCTGGTGGGCTAGGATGGGACAGAATTAGGACAACTAAACTCACAGCAATTTTTAATTCCAAATTTTATCCCTTTTCTGTTTTCAAATCCCTCTTTGATATTGAGGGAAAAATGTGCTCCTCTTGTCTGTGGTAAGTCTTCCTGAGCTCACAATCAATTTATTCTTGCACCATTTACCCATTTCATTGTGGCCAATGACAAAAGCTGGCTAATGTCAAGTAGACCAGGCATTTTCATATCTAGTTGTTCAATATCTCTTTCTTGGTGAGTGCTTTCTCGTTGGTGTTAAAATGTGAAATGCTCCAGAGTTTGTATCCACTCTTATGCTGATCTTCAGGCTGTGGCTCCAGACCTCATGTGTGACCTTTTTATTGACCATTTCACTACCTATCCAAAAATAAATATGTATTCTCATCACAGACCACTTTTCTTCCCATACAAAGTAGATGATTATTTACCCTTACCCCTACCTCCATCCATGGAGAAGATTTTTCCTCACTACTATCTTTCAAGGTCACCACTGAATGTGGCTGTGATGTAAAAATAGCTCATTACCAACATTTCCAGAGCCAATTCATCCATAATTCCAACTTAGGCTTTTCATCCCTCCTTTACCTGTTAAAAAGAGACCTCCCCATTTGGTCATGGGTATAATCCAAGGAAGAGGCCTTGCGGCCACTAAGGTGGGTGATATAGTCTGGGCTACCTTGTGCTTCTGTGGCTTCCTTGTGCCTCTGGTACTGGTCAAACTTGATGGTGGACTCTTTTGTGATGGAGTATGGATATGTGTGTGTGTGTGTGTGTGTGTATGTGTGTGTGTGTGTGTGTGTGTTAGTTGGTCAGTCCTGTCCAACTCTATCATCCCGTGGACTATAGCCCGCCTGGCTCCTCTTCCCATGGATCTCTCCAGGCAATAATACTGGACTGGGTTGCATTGCCTTCACTAGGGAATCTTCTGGATCCAGGGATCAAACCCAGGTCTTCTACATTGCAGGCAGATTCTGTACCATCTGAGCCACCAGGGAAGCCCCAGGATAGGCCTGTCCGATTTCATGACTGACAGACCCAAAGTCATAGTGTGCAGTTCCAGGTGCATGGTCCTTTGGTGCTAACTATTCTGTCTCTTCAGGAACCAGAAACAAGACTGAAGCTGAGGGTCACAAGGGGTTTAATTCTAAGCCCTCCTCTGAAATCTCAGGGGCCTGCATTCCATTCCTCCCTCTAGGATTTGTGGTGAATTCCTCATCGCATTGCTTCCTACCACTGACATTTCTGACACCATAAATGTGACTGGCTTTTATGGCCACATAACAGGGTTATTTTCCTCAAGATCCACATTGGCTACATAGCCCTTTCTTGCTCTGAGACACTCAAATGTGGCCTAATTTCCAATACAGAATGCATTGCCTCCTAAACCCAAGGCAGACTACCAGACACTGTGCTTCCTTTGTGGAATGGGGCTCCAGATGGAACCATCTGTCCTTTGCAAGGGGGACACAGAGACCTTTTAGTTTATCATACAAGTCTGCCCCCAGAGAAGGACAGGAGAAAGTGGGGAGGATTGTGTGCAAGAGTCTTATATCACAATCTGGTTCTAAGAACATCTGGGTTGTGGCCACAGGGGGCCCTGAGCCAAAGTTGCCTGTTAGAAATGCCTGATACTTCACAGAAGTGGGCCTGCCTTATTACCACTTTTCAGGCTCAGTCACTGGCCTGGAGAAGCCTCTGAACATTTGGACTAGGTAAAAAGTCAGTGGCAAATAAACAGTGTTGGGTATGGACTTCAATTTAGCTCTCAAAAGCAAGAAATAAGAGAGATACATTTTCTTGACCTCAATGACATAAACAACCTCCTAATTCTGTTTTGTTTTGTTTTGCCATGAGGTTTGTGGTGCATCAGGAGCACTGAATCAGACTCACACATTAGATGCCACACTCTCTGGCTGCTACAAATGCTGTACTACCAGTCCTCACCTGGGAATAAAGCCACTTTGCAGAACTGTCTCTTCCCAAGCTTCCATGAGAAAAGCAGACTAAAGCCCTGCCCCTCTGGGCATCTTCTTCAGCCTTTGAACCCATCTCTGTGCCTAGGAGATAAGCACTGTTTCAACCCCCTTCCTTCCCCAGTCTCCTGGGACTCAGAATCATTATTTTTTTATTCCCTTCACATTTTTCCCTTTTTATTCCATTCACTCATTGAGGGACTTTAATATTTCAAAGCCTTACTTCTTCTTTTAAAGCATTGTTTTGAAATATTTGCTGTACTTGTTACAATACTGCTTCTGTTTTATGTTTTGGTTTTTTGGCTGTGAGGCATGTGGGATTTTAGTTCCCTGACCAGGGACAGAACTCACATGCCCTGCTTTGGCAGGTGAAGTCTTAACCTTTGAACTGCCAGGGAAGTCCCCAAATCCTTATTTCTGCAGCTTGAGTTTACTAAATTTCTATGATTTAATCAATAAGAAATGTTCTTTATTTGCCAGTGGAAAATGAATCAACTAAGAAAATCTTCTGAAAAAGCTTGATTTTCAAGACTACTGTTGAATGTAATCTAGATATCAAAATATAAATATATTTATTCCTTATTTCTCATTAAATTCCTCCTACAAATTCTATTTATTTCTGTAGCAAATGGATGACTCTGGCAGATTATAGAATAATCCTGAACAAGGGAACATAAAATAGAAAAGTAAATGATTTTTCAAAGTATTATCTTTATTATGAGTCATGACAAATAAATGACAAAGCTAAGCAAAGGATTATAAGTGCCAAAAGGGGAAATGCTTTAACCAAGAAAAACAATCAGAGAAATAATTATGTAAGTTTATAGCTCAAATGACTGAAACCTGCAAATTTTTGTCATCTTGTGGCCACTGTTAAGGAATTTCTCTAGCCTGCTGATGCTAGCGGTCAGAACAGGTGGTCAGAGATGGGAGTAATATCATGTAATTTACCTCTGATGTTCACAGCCTGACTGGCACATTCTTTTGCCTGAATATTGAGACATGATCTTTTCTAGGTGTTTTTACATGAAAGCTTTTTTTGTCCTTCTCCAGGGATGTCTTTATTCTCTTTCATAAATCTACCTTTCTTTTTTCTATGTCCCTTTAATTTTTTCCATTATTTTGTCTGTCCTACTTTCCAAATCTTTCTAGTTTAGGGACCTCTCTCTGGGCTTGTCATTATTCATGAATATCAGCAGGATGTGAATATTTTTCACCTGGGTCCACTGCTGGATAAGAAGGAGGTAGAATTTCAGATTCTGAGCACAGAGAAACACAGAAAAACCACCCACCAGGTCTTATTTTCAAGTATAAAATGAGCTTATTGTTCTTTCTGTGCTTACAGACACAGTACAGCTCTCTAAACCTGTAAGGACAGTTTCTTGCTAACTTTCAGTTTTTGGTGAAGCAGTGGGAAAGTGGGCTGAGAGTAACTTCAGAGTTTTATTCTGAAATATAAATCTTCCCTTCTAGGAAGGAGAAGGACCATCTCAATCCAAACAAACAGGCTTTTTGTTAGTTTTAGTCCCTTTCTTCGAATTTACTTTGCTCTCCTCAACTTGGCCATCATGATGCTGAAAACTCAACCCAAAGATTAGTCTAGAGTATGAAGGGCATCTGCACACTTGCCCAGAAAACAAGTCCAGGGAGAATCGATCTCTCTCACTATTTCACTTCATTACTGATCACTAAGCTCTCCATTACTCCCTATTCACCCTAGATTTCATCTTTCCTCCCTGTGTCTCTGTGCCTCTTCCTTCATAGGACAGAGTTCCTGCCAACTTTTACTAGGTTGCCCAAAAATTTATTTGGGATTTTCCTTTAATATGTTGGGTTTTCCAATAAGATGTCACAAATATTTCAGCCAACTCAGTATTAGCTCTTCACACTGTTACTGCCATTGGTCCTCTGCCTAACGGATTTCATAGCCACTGCTGCCTAGCCTTTGGCTGAATCATTTTCCCAGCCATGTTTGTTTTTGTTGTTGTTGTTGTTTCCCCTGAATTGGACAAACTGTTGCTGTTTATCTGGAATGTGAATCTATGGTTTTGTACTCATTGGCTATGGTGTCAATTCTTGGTTCCCAATGCATAAAGTTAGTGTATTTAAACAGGTTTCCTCTCCATATTAGCAGTTCACTCTCCTGGCTGGAACTGGAACTGCATTCATACCCTTGAATGTGGTCTGTCATGAGACACATGTTGAAAATTATGGTTTAGGAGGCAGTGGCACCTGAATACTATCCCATAGCCCAGGAAAATTAACCTCTGGCACTTGGCTGAGCATGAGAAGAAAAACTGCATGGGCAGATAGATTTTCACTGGACATGGAGTTCACATCTTGACTAGAGCATGAGTTTGTTGCCTGTGACATTGTGGTACAAGGAGGAACTTAAGTGACCACGTGGAGGCTGAAATCTCTGTGATGGCCTCACAATTCAAGATCTATCAACCCAGAATCCAAGCCTAGAAAGAAATCCTTCTCCAAATTTTCTTCCCATTTTTGTCTGTAAAAAATGTGTTGGTACCCATTCACTTTATTAGCATATCTTTCATGTTTCTAAGCAAGACAAAAGTAAAGCACTTAGGAAATTATCCCTGACACCAAAAAAGGACTAGATTTTCATTTTTATAAGGAACATTAAAATGGAGACCCCCATTCAATATTGTCTTTGCCCAGAAAAATAAATATTGTGTGTGTGTGTGTGTGTGTGTGTGTGTGTGTGTGTGCACTCAGTCATGTTGGACTCTTTGCAAGTAGACTACAACCTGCCACACTCTTCTGTCCATGGGCCTTCACAAGCAAGGAACTGGAGTGGGTTGCCATTTCCTTCTTCAGGGGATATTCCCAACCCAGCAATCTAACTCATATCTCTTATAGCTTCTGTATTGGTAGGAGGATGTAATGAAAATATCTTAAATGTACTCTGCGGATGTTAAGTTGTTCAGTCATGTCTGACTCTTTGTGACCCCATGAACTGCAGCACACTAGGCTTCCCTGTCCTTCACTATCTCCCAGAGTTTGCTCAACCTCATTCCTATGAGCAGATGACGTCATACAACCATCTCATCCTCTGTTGCCTCATTTTCCTCCTACCCTCAATTTTTCCCAGCATCAGGGTCTTTTTCAATAAGTCAGCTCTTTGTATCAGGTGGCCAAAGCGTTGGAGCTTCAGCTTCAGCATTAGTCCTTCCAATGAATAATTAGGGTTGATTTCCTTTAGGATGGAATAGTTTGATCTCCTTGCAGTCCAAGGGACTCTCAAGAGTCTACTCCAACACCACGGTTCAAAAGCATGAATTCTTCAGTGCTTAGCCTTCTTTATGGTCCAACTCTCACATTCATACATAACCACTGGAAAAACTACAGCTTTGACAATACATACCTTTGTCAGAAAAGTGATATCTCTTGTTTTTAATATGCTGTCTAGGTTTTTCATAGCTATTTGTACAAGGAGCAAGCCTCTTTTAATTTCATGGCTTCAGTCACCATCCACAGTGATATTGGAGCTCAAGAAAATAAAGTCCGTCACTGTTTCCATTGTTTCCCCATCTATCTGCCATTAAGTGATGGGACTGGATGCCATGATCTTCATTTTTTTAATGCTGCAATTTAAGCCAATTTTTTTTGTTGTTTCACTCTCTTCTTTCACCTTCATCAAGAGGCTGTTTAGTTCCTCTGCTCTTTCTGCCATTAGGGTGGTGTCATCTGCCTATATGAGGTTATTAATATTTCTCTGTGCAATCTTGGTTCCAGCTTGTGATTTATCCAGCCTGGCATTCTGCATGAGGTAATCTGCATATAAGTTAAATAAGCAGGATGATAATATACAGTTAAATAAGCAGGATGACAATATACAACTTTGAAGTACTCCTTTTCCAAGTTTGAACCATTCCATTGTTTCATGTCAGGTTCTATTATTTCTTGACCTGCATACAGGTTTCTCCGGAGGCAGGTAAGGTGGTCTGGCATTCCCTTTTCTTTAAGAATTTTCTACAGTTTGTTGTCATCCAAACAGTTAAAGGCTTTAGTGTAGTCAATGAAGCAGATGTTTTTCTGGAATTCCATTGCCTTTTTTTTTTTTTAAATGATACAACAAATGTTATACTCTAACATGTATCAAAATGATCTTTGGAGATATTCTGATTTGTTGGAGAAATCATATCCCTATGAAAGCTAAATAATAATTCTGGGCAATTATGTAGAACTTTATAGCAATGATAATGAAATGACACAGGAAAGAACTGTATTATAAGAATAAACAGTGATGGCCTTCATGGTTAAATAAATGTGTCAGGATTGCTTTTTCGGAGGTACTGAAAATATCTCCCTCTCTTGAGAATAAAAATTTCTGCTGCATGTAAGATTAATCCTCTCCCTCGAGTGGATGCAGCACTCAAACCATAGACTGCAGAGCTGAATTTCATGTATTTAAATTCTGGTTCTGCCACTTAAAGACTGTATGTGAAAAAGGAAATGTCACACTGTACTATGTCTCAGTTTTGTCATCTACCTTATGGAAATAACAATTACACCCACTTAAGAAGTTACTAAAAACATTAAACATATTAATGTAAGGAAATATGTAGACCAGTACCTGGAAATATTAGTACTGACTTTCAGTTGTTATCATCATAATTCCTACTATATCACTCAATCAAGACATGTTCATTGAACACTAAGTCATACCAGGAGGTAGTAATAGTAGATTAATGACTGAACTTTGTTTCTATCTATGAGGAGTATCTTGAGGAAGAGCATTTGAGAGGGAAAAAAAAGAGGGGACAATGCTCGCATAAGGGAGGAAGAATAATATTTATTCACTACTTAAGCTCTGTGACATTTTTCATACCTTATGGCATTTTCCCTCAAACCAACATTAGTAATAGCTCAGCTTCGCATAACTAGTAGTGGCAGAAGAGGAATTAGAACAACTTTACTTACTATTAAATATATTGTTCTTGAAAGAAAAGAGAAAGAGAACAGATGTAAACACAGTTATTTTAAGCAGAGCTTATAACAGCAACAACAAATGTGACCAAATTTAATAAATATCTGTTTAAAATTCACTTTGCTGATATGTACTATCCACCTCTTCTAGTTGTATCCTTTGTTTAAAAAAAAAAAAAACGTGCATAATGGCTTCTTTTCTGATTGATGATTCATTGTGTTAATATTTTATGTTTTATGTTTACAAATTCTTCAGTTCTTTTCTGCTGCTCAGTTCAGTTTAGTTCAGTTCAGTCACTCAGTCATGTCTGACTCTTTGCGACCCCACGAATCGCAATACGCCAGGCCTCCCTGTCCATCACCATCTCCCGGAGTTCACTCAGACTCACGTCCATCGAGTCAGTGATGCCATCCAGCCATCTCATCCTCTGTCATCCCCTTCCCCTCCTACCCCCAATCCCTCCCAGCATCAGAGTCTTTTCCAGTGAGTCAACTCTTCACATGAGGTGGCCAAAGTACTGGAGTTTCAGCTTTAGCATCATTCCTTCCAAAGAACACCCAGGACCGATCTCCTTTAGAATGGACTGGTTGGATCTCCTTGCAGTCCAAGGGACTCCCAAGAGTCTTCTCCAACACCACAGTTCAAAAGCATCAATTCTTCGGTGCTCTGCCTTCTTCACAGTCCAACTCTCACATCCATGCCTGACCGCTGGAAAAACCATAGCCTTGACTAGACGGACCTTAGTCGGCAAAGTAATGTCTCTGTTTTTGAATATGCTATCTAGGTTGGTCATTACTTTCCTTCCAAGCAGCAAGCATCTAATTTCATGGCTGTAGTCACCATCTGTAGTGATTTTGGAGCCCAAAAAAATAAAGTCAGCAACTGTTTCCAGTGTTTCCCCATCTATTTCCCATGAAATGGTGGGACCAAATGCCATGATCTTAGTTTTCTGAATGTTGAGTTTTAAGCCAACTTTTTCACTCTCCACTTTCACTTTCATCAAGAGGCTTTTTAGTTCCTCTTCACTTTCTGCCATAAGGGTGGTGTCATCTGAATATCTGAGGTTATTGATATTTCTCCTGGCAATCTTGATTCCAGCTTGTGCTTCTTCCAGCCCAGGGTTTCTCATGATGTACTCTGCATAGAAGTTAAATAAGCAGGGTGACAATATACAGCCTTGACGTACTCCTTTTCCTATTCCTATTAGTAGTCATTAAATCACTACAATTATAGACTGTGTACAAGACTATGTTTTTTCCAGTGGTCATGTATGGATGTGAGAGTTGGACTACAAAGAAAGCTGAGTGCCAAAGAATTGATGCTTTTGAACTGTTGTGTCAGAGAAGACTCTTGAGAGTCCCTTGGACTGCAAGGAAATCCAACCAGTCCATCCTAAAAGAGACCAGTCCTGGGTGTTCATTGGGAGTACTAATGCTGAGGCTGAAACTCCAATACTTTGGCCACCTCATGCGAAGAGTTGATTCATTGGAAAAGACCCAGATGCTGGGAGGGATTGGGGGCAGAAGGAGAAGAGGATGACAGAGGATGAGATGGCTGGATGGCATCACGGACTCGATGGACGTGAGTTTGAGTGATATTTCATGGCTAGGAGTTGGTGATGGACAGGGAGGCCTGGCGTGCGGCAATTCATGGGGTCACAAAGAGTTGGACACGACTGAGTGATTGAACTGAACTGAATGTAAATATGAAGTTTTAAATGTATATTTAGTAAATTGGCCTTTGGTAAAGAGTAATGGTAAACAGCTCATTAAGCTGTTTTTTTCAGTTTTGTTAACTATCTCAGCAAATAATTTAAAACGTTAGTGAAAATATCCCAATTGTAGTTAATGACCTTTATTATGAATTAATTTATCTTGAGTATTTTTAAAAGTTAAATGATGTTCTAATTCTTAAAGACTAGTAAACCTCAAATAAATATCTTTGAATGTGGAATATAGCTCTTCATTTACTGTCTTCTTACATATAACATACCCAGAAGGATGCTGTTGACTTTTTTGTTTTCCTTGATAAGAAGCTTAACTACTTTTCCTCAGATTAGCAAGACAGCACAAGTATGTAGGTAAGCCATAAGCAAGGACTAAGGGCCAACCTTTTAATTAGAAAATATGTACAATCATACCTTTATCACAGTCTTCCCGGTTCTAAAATGAAGGAAGCTTAGATGAGGCAAGATATTTGCATTTCAAGAAGCCCTGTCTCTTGCCTTTCTCTCCAACCTCATTTGCCTCTACTCTTATTTGGAGAAATTTTTATAGTGTCAACTGTTGGATTTTTTTTCAGTTTTTTATACTGTTTCTTGCTCAAAATATTTACTCATCCACCTTTGCCCCATCAGTAAGTACGTGCTGTGATTGCTAAGTGATTTCAGTCGTATCTGACTCTTTGTGACCCTATGGACCATAGACCACCAGGCTACTCTGTCCATGAAATTCTCCAGGCAAGAATACTGGAGTGGGTTGTTGTCCCCTCCTCCAGAGGATTTTCCAGACCCAGAAATGGAACTCAGGTCTCTTATGTCTACCTGCATTGGTAGGTGGATTCTTTATCACTCTCTCCACAGGGGAAGCCCAGTAAGTGACTATTCATTCCTTATTATCACTTATTCATTCTTAAAAAAAAAAAAACACCTTATTTTATATTGGAGTATAGATGATTAAAAATGTTATGACAGTTTCAAGTGGACAGCAAAGGGACTCAGCCATATTATACATGTGTCTGTTCCCCCCCAGATTCCCCTGCCATCCAGGCTACAATATAACATTTAACAGAGTCCCCTGTGCTATATAGTATGACCTGTCCATTATCCATTTAAATATAGCAGTGTATACATGTCCATTTCAAACTCCCAAAGTATAGCTTTCCCCCATCCCTCAACAGGCAACCACACATTCATTCCCTAAGTCTATGAGTCTGTTTCTGTTTTGTAAATAGGTTCATTTGTATCATTTCTTTTTAGATTCCACATATAAAGAATGTTATGCATGCACACCAATGTTCACTGCAGCACTGTTCACAACAGCAGGAAATAGAATCAACCTAAATGTCCACTGACAGACGAATGGATAAAAAAGATGTGGTATACAGGGAGGCTGTATACTGTCACGCTGCTTATTTAACTTCTATGCAGAGACATCATGTGAAATGCCAGGCTGGATGAAGCACAAGCTGAAGTCAAGTTTGCTGGGAGAAATATCAATAACCTCAGATATGCATATTACATCACCCTTAAGACAGAAAGCAAAGAGGAACTAAAGAGCCTCTTTAGTGAAAAGAAGCCTCTTTAGTGAAAGTGAAAGAAGAGAGTGAAAAAGTGGACTTAAAATTCAATATTCAAAAAACTAAGATTATAGCACCCGGTGCCATCACATCATGGCAAATAGATGGGGAAACAATGGGAACAGTGACAGACCTTACTTTCTTAGACTCCAAAATCACTGCAGATGGTGACTGTAGCCACAAAAGTAGCAGACATTTTCTGCTTGCAAGAGAAGAAATGAAAATCCTAGGCATCATATTAAAAAGCAAAGACATTTCTTTGCCTCAAACATCCATACAGTCAAAGTGACAGTTTTTCCAGTAGCCATGAACATATATGAGAGCTGGACAATGCAAAAGGCTGAGCACTGAAGAACTGACGCCTTCGACCTTTGGTGCTGGAGGACTCTCGGGTCTCCCTTGGACTGCAAGGAGATCAAACCAGTCAACCCTAAAGGAAATCAGCTCTGGATATTCATGGGAAGGACTAATGATAAAACTGAAGCTTCAATATTTTGGCCACCTGATGCAAAGAACTGACTCATTGGAAAAGACCCTGGTGCTGGGAAAGATTGAAGGCAGGAACAGAAAGCGATGACAGAGGATGAGACGGTTGGATGACATCACTGACTTCATGGTGATAGATACAGAAGCCTGGTGTGCTGCAGTCCATGGGGGTCTCAAAGAGTCAGACACAACTGAGTGACTGAATTGAATTGAACTATAAAAACTAGGGGATAAAAAATCAAGCTCAGTCAATGAAATTTTTAAAAAGTGAAACAATGGTTGCTATTTTAAAATTAATAAATTCATAGTTTCTCTTATGTTATACTGTATAGAAAATTAATATATCATTAGTATTGGTTCAGTGCATGCCTAAAATTATTTGAAAACTGAGAGTAAAGATAACTGATTTATCTTTTTTCTTATGTCATTGGTATTAATTGGAATAACCATCATGGTCACTGAAGCCTCTGTTTGATGTTATTTTCAAATATATTTTAATTAAATTTCACAAAGAATTTTTTTGATCATTTCTGAACATCTGTTTAAGTTTTGTGATGCAGTTGATGTTTGTTATTCCATGTTACCCAAAAGTTACTTTGTCTTGCTTCTTCCTACTGTTTGGTCTTAGAAAAACATTCCATTTTTTGAAAACATAAATTGAAATGGGAGAGAACAATATGCAATAAACTCACAGAGCTTATTGTCTGTTTACATATCTCAGGCCAGATACAAGAGTAGTAACTCCATCACATCTGTGAGAAGCTCTAGGCACATCAGGGGCCATGAACATACCAGCTCCTCCTGTGTAACCTCAGTGGGTGCTGCTGCAGAGAAAGGCAGCCCACCATGATGAAGCAGAAGTAACGTTGTGGCTCCACAAAAATGACAGGAGTCTCAGTATAAATTAAGAATAAAAGTCACTCTCATTGAGGACTTACTTCATCTTACTTTAGCCTTTAAATTATTTGACTTAATCCCCACAATTAACACAATGATATGTATTATTTTGTTTACCTTAAGGATAAGGAAAATAAAGCCTTAGAGTTGTTGACAGAAGTGCCCAAGGTTATTGTTTAATTGGCAGCGCTTGCTGTTGAGCCCAGGTCCATCTGAGTTTTCACATAACCTTCTTTGTACTCCACTATGGCCAATCCCTGTCTTAAAACTTACATAAATAAAATGTACCAGAAAGTAGAAAATGAGCTTTTATTATTTTATAAATATTTATGTTTAAAATACTATGATTAATGAATATACCACATTTGAAAATATCCCCCCAAAAGAATATGTACACTACAGTAAAATGAAACACAATTGCAATGTTAACTGAAATTTCATGTTAATTTAAAATATATAACTGAATTATATATATCCACCTATGTGTACACACATATAAGTTTTATAAAATTGAGATTTTTATATGTGTGCACATATAGATGGACATAATTCAATTACATATATTAAATTAGCAGGCAAATTTTGTTCATCTCATTGCATTTTTTCTTGGCTAGTAGCACTTGTTATTCCAACTGTTATACAGACTATGTTATACACCTGCAAATAAAAATTGATGCAACCAAATGTTTTTAACCGTTTTTTAGTTTTTGAACATTTAGGTTGTCCTCACCAATTTTACTACCATTATCCAAGATGTATCAGGAATTTGCTTGCTTAAATGTGCATTTCAGATGTATCACTCTGTCTTCAGTACACAAAATAGATTGGAAGTGTCTCTAGGATGTGGAAAGAATATTTAAACCATTGTCAGATATTTTTAGTCAAGACATGATGGAAGCCTTAGGGTATTCCCTTAGGAGAGTGAGGGTACCTGCTCAGTTACTTCAGTTGTTTCTGACTCTTTGCAACCCTGTGGACAATAACCCACCAGGCTCTTCTGTCCATGGGATTTTTCAGGCAAGAATACAGGAGTGGGTTGCCCTGCCCTCCGTCAGGGGATCTTCTTGATCCAGGGATCAAGCTCACATCACTTATGTCTCCTGCATTGGCAGATAGTCTTTACCACTAGCACCACCTGGAAAGCCCGGGAGAGTGAGGGTAGGATTGAGAAATATTTGAAAGATGAATTTGGGAACATTTGATTATATCATATGAAGAATGAGTGATCAGGAAGAATCAAAGATAGAAGTCTAAATGCTGGTTTAAGTTATTGTTTAGTTAGTAGTATCATTATTAAGATTGAGAAGTCTGGAGAAGTGAGTTGAAGGAAAAGATAATACATTCAATACAAAATGCTTTGAGTTTGTTGTGTCTACCAGAAATACAAGTAAGAAAGTACATAGTTGTTTTTTTTTTTTTTAAAAAGATATTGGCTTGAGATACAGTTTTGGGAATCACAAGCTTACTTAGAATAAGAAAAAAGCACTGGGAACTTTTAAGTACAGAGGAATAAAAACTTATTAGGATGGAAAATAGGTCTAGTGTGGGTAACTGAATGAATAATAAAAGAATAATACACTGAATTTAAGAGAATGGCATTTTTAATCAAGGTCTGAGTATTGGAGCAGATTTGGTAATTGTAAATTCTAGAATATGGTCACATTTTGCTGAGAGGGGATGAATAGAAAAGTCATTTAACATGGAGAGGTCAAGATAATGAAAAGCTATAAATATCAATCTAGGGGGATAATGGCAGCTCTTGAAATATAAATAAAATTATGGTATCAGGTACTTGAAGACAGTAATGATTAAGAGAATTGTAAGACAGGGACAAGAAGGAAAAGACAGTGGTAGAGTAAAGCAGCATGAGCCACAAAGAACAGGTAATTTCCCAAAGAATAGAGAAGTGGTGATTTCCAGCTTTTGTGTGGGTGACGTTACACAGCACTTTCACCTTCTGTTTTAACACTAGTCTCCTTAGGCTCTGACACTAGTTGGTCCTTGGGCCTAAAGGACACTTCATTTCCCAGTATAAATGGCCTTTGAATGTAGAATGAACCCCCTTTTGGTGGAATCTCTTTAAAATACCTTCCTCCTCAGCCTGATTAGTTGTTTAAAGCATCCCTAACAGGTACAGTACACATACACACACATACACATTCAACAGAGTACCCCCCTGGTATTTATAAATTTTATAAATGGATGCACATTGTAAGTGTGATACTGCTTAATATTCATTACTCTTTTTTAATCCCTACAGGATTCTCCTCTTCACATGAATTAAAATAAAGAGACTTTATTGTGTATTTTCAAAATGAATAATGTTATCAGATAAAAGGTACATGAAGCAGTGCTAGACATTCAACTAGTATTCAGTAAATATCAGTAGAATGCTTCAGCAAATTCTAACAGCCAGGGAAAAGCACTCAGGGCAACCAACAGTTTCCCCATTATTGAAAATGATTCATGAATCTCAAATTTAATACTGACTTTTCAGAAAAATTTGTGAAAACACCTCATCTATTTGAAGTTATTATATGAGCCTGGTTGCCATTTTCCTACATTAGGACCAAAATATAGTCCCACTGTATCTGCATAGTTTATCTACTCCTTTCAACAAAAAAGTGGAAATAAGAAATATAAACATGGATAGTGATGAAAAAATATGACTTCTCTCAGACAACAAATAGGAAAAGGAGTACATCAAAGCTGTATATTGTCACTCTGCTTATTTAATTTATACACAGAGTACATCATGAGAAACACTGGGCTGGAAGAAGCACAAGCTGGAATCAAGATTGCTGGGAGAAATATCAATAACCTCAGATATGCAGATGACACCACCACTCTGACCTGGTAAAAAGTGGAGAAGAACTAAAGAGCCTCTTGATGAAAGTGAAAGAGAGTGAAAAAGTTGGCTTAAAGCTCAGCATTCAGAAAACAAAGATCATGGCATCTGCTTCCATCACATCATGGGAAATATATGGGGAAACAGTGTCAGACTTCATTTTTCTGGGCTCCAAAATCACTACAGATAGTGATTGCAGCCATGAAATTAAAAGACGCTTACTCCTTGGAAGGAAAGTTATGACCAACCTAGACAGCATATTAAAAAGCAGAGACATTACTTTGCCAACAAAGGTCTATCTAGTCAAGGCTATGGTTTTTCCAGTAGTCATGTATGGATGTGAGAGTTGGACTACAAAGAAAGCTGAGTGCCGAAGAACTGATGCTTTTGAACTGTGGTGTTGCAGAAGACTCTTGAAAGTCCCTTGAACTTCAAGAAGATCCAATCAGTCCATCCTAATAGAGATTAGTCCTAGGTGTTCACTGGAGGTACTGATGTTGAAGCTGAAACTCCAGTACTTTGGCCACCTGATGCGAAGAGCTGACTCATTTGAAAAGACCCTGATGCTGGGAGGGATTGGGGACAGGAGGAGAAGGGGATGACAGAGGATGAGATTGTTGGATGGCATCACCAACTCAATGGACATGGCTTTGGGAGGACTCTGGGAGTTGGTGATGGACAGCGAGGCTTGGCATGCTGCGGTTCATGGGGTCACAAAGAGTCGGACATGACTGAGCTACTGAACTGAATTGAACAGATGTCAAATCAGGTAGAAATCACTATCAGGCTAAACAAGTAATAATAACAATAACTATACATTCTAATCTCAGATAATAAGTGCACTGATATCTAATAATATTGATTAAGTGATGAAATGTTGCCCAATGACTATTCTACACAGAGCATCAGGGAGGGATTCTCTAAGAAGGTGAATATTTGGACATGGACATAAATAATGCAGGAAGTTAAAGCAAATGAATACAAGAAAAGTCATTCTGAATTGTCACAGCAGGTATAATACTATAGCTTGAATAATTTAAGAAAAAAATTCTAATTTGAAGTATTCTCATAATTTCAGTCTGTTGGTTAGAATAAGAAAGCTCTTTTAAATTATTTTGGGTTTTTACCACTATTGCTAGTTCCATTCTCTCACCCACTTCCTACCACGATTGCTTCTACTGTCAAGCAGAGATTACAACAACTGGCAATAATTCTACCACAAATGTTTGATATAACATGCTAGTAAAACCACTTGTACCTGGAGACCTTTTTTATAGAGGCTTTTTAATTATAGACTAAATTTCTTTCATAGCTATACACAGGTTCATATTACTCCTTCTTGAGTGAAGTTTAGTGAAATTCCTTTTTTGAGTGAAATTTAGTCTGAAGAGTTGTCCTAGTTCCTTTAAATTGTTAAATTTATGGGCATGGAGTTGTTCTTGCTGCTGCTGCTGCTGCTAGGTCTTTTCAGTTGTGTCCGACTCTGTGCGATCCCATAGACGGCAGCCCACCAGGCTCCCCCATCCCTGGGATTCTCCAGGCAAGAACACTGGAGTGGGTTGCCATTTCCTTCTCCAATGCCGGAAAGTGAAAAGTGAAAGTGAAGTCGAGCAGTCATGTCCGACTCAGCGACCCCATGGACTGCAGCCCACCAGGCTCCTCTGCCCATGGGATTTTCCAAGCAAGAGTACTGGAGTGGGGTGCCATTGCCTTCTCCGGGAATTGTTCTTAGTATTTGCTTATTACCCTTTCAGTCTAGATAGTAGTTATGTCTTTTATAAAATGCCTAATATTTATAATTTATTTTTTCCCTTTTTATGTCTTTGTCAATGTAGCTTCCTTGGGCTCCAAAATCACTGTGGACTGCAGCCATGAAAATAAAAGACACTTGCTCCTTGAAAGAAAAGCTATGACAAACCTAGGCAGCGTATTAAAAGGCAGAGACATCCCTTTGTCAACAAAGGTCCATATTGTCAAAACTTTGGTGTTTCCAGTAGTCATGTAAAGATGTGAGAGTCGGACCATAAAGAAGGCTGAGCACCAAAGAATTGATGCTTTTGAACTGTGGTTCTGGAGAAGATTCTTGAAGCTCCCTTGGACTGCAAGGAGATCAAACCAGTCAATCCTAAAAGAAATAAACCCTGAATATTCATTGGAAGGACTGATGCTAAAGTTTAAACTATAATACTTTGGCCACCTGATGTGAAAATATTTGACCAAACTCTGGGAGATAGTGAAGGACAGGAAAGCCTGGTGTGTACTGTCCATGGGGTGGCAAAGAGTTGGACATAACTGAGTGACTGAACAAAAGTGTAACTTGGAGGGATATCAATTTAGTGATCTCAAAAACAAAATCAGCTTTTGTTTTCATTAATTTCCTTGTTTTGTGTTTTTGTTTCTTCTTTTTATTATATTCCTCTTTTCTTTAGGTTTAAGTTAATTTTTTTCTATTTTATTTAGTTTAGAAGCTTAAGTTAGATTTTTCCTCTTTTCTAATATTAGTTACAATGCTATGCTGTAAATTACTTTCTAGATTTTGCTTTACATTTGTGACACACATTTTCATATGTTACATTTAATTTTTCCTTAGTTGAATATGGATAGAGGGTAGATAGGTAGGTGGGTAGTTATGTAAGTAGGTAGACAGATTTAAAGTTTCTTGAAACTGATTGTTTAAACTTGAATTATTTAGAATTGTATTTTTAAATTTGTTAAACAATTGTGGGTTTCCCAGATATATTATTATTACTTAATTTTAGTTTGTTTTCATATAACCTGAGACCGTTTTTTATATAATTTCTATTCTCTTGAAGTTATATTTTATTACAAAGATATGGTCTATCTTGGTTGATGTTCCATGCACAGTAAAGACAGGTGTATATTCTACCATTATGTGAAGTGTTCTATAAATGTTGATTACATTAAGTTGCTTGATAGTATTTTTTATGAAGTTTTTCATTGATTACTGAGTTTTTCATTAATTAATACACTGTGAGTACTGAAGTTAATTTGTCACTTCAGATCTATCAGTGTTTATCTCATGCATTTTGATTTATTCTTGCTATGTGTTATATATCTGCTATATATTCTTTGAGAAATTACTCCTTTACTATTACACATGTACTTTTTATCTGTGAAAATAGTCTTCATTTAGAAATTAATATAACTACTCCAGTTTTCTTTCAGTCAGTATCTGCATGGCATTTTTCCTCTAATCTTTTTACTTTTATATTCTAATTTTGTTTATATTTAAATGTGATTCTGGTAGACACAATATAAGTGGATCTTTTTTTTTTTAATCTAGTCTGATAATCTATGTCTTTTAACTGGTATGTTTATTTGGACCATTTACCTATTTTTAATACACAGGCACACCTCATTGTATTGTACTGTGCTTTATTGTACTCCTCAGATATTGCTTTTTTTTTTAACAAATCAAACGTTTATTGCAACCCCATGTCTAGCAAGTCAACTGATGCAAATTTTCCAACAGCTTCAGCATAATTTGTGTCTCTGTGTCATATTTTATAATTCTTATAATATTTCAAACTTATTATTATTATTACATTTGTTATGATGCTCTGTGATCATTGATCTTTGATGTTACTGTTGTAATTGGTAGGAAGGGGTCTGTGCATGAACCATGCCCATACAAGACGACAAACTTAATCCATAAATGTGTGTGCCCTGACTACTCCACCATCTGGCCATTCTCCAAATCTTTCTCCCTCTCCTCAATCTCCCTATTTCATGAGACACCACGGTATTGAAATTAGGCCCCTTACAATGGCCCCTAAGTGTTCAAGTGAAAGAAAGTCACATGTTTCTCACTTTAAATCAAAAGGTAGAAATGATTAGGCTTAGTGAGGACAGAATGTTGAAAGCCAAAACAGACACTAGATCTCTTGCACCAAATGACTAGCCAAATTGTGATGACAAGGAAAATTTTTTGATGAAAATTAAAAACATTACTCCAGTGACCATACAAGTGATAAGAGGAAAGAGACTGATTGGTGATATGAGAAAGTGTTAGTGGTCTAGACAGATGATCAAAACAACCGAAACATTCTCTTAAGGCCAAAGCATGATCCAGAGCAAGACTGTTCAGTTCAGTTCAGTCGCTCAGTCGTGTCCGACTCTTTGAGACCCCATGAATTGTGGCACGCCAGGCCTCCCTGTCTATCACCAACTCCCAGAGTTCACTCAGACTCACTTCCATCAAGTCAGTGATGCCATCCAGCCATCTCATCCTCTGTCGTCCCCTTCTCCTCCTGCCCCCAATTCCTCCCAGCATCAGAGTCTTTTCCAATGAGTCAACTCTTCGCATCAGGTGGCCAAAGTATTGGAGTTTCAGCTTTAGCATCATTCCTTCCAAAGAAATCCCAGGGTTGATCTCCTTCAGAATGGACTGGTTGGATCTCCTTGCAGTCCAAGGGACTCTCAAGAGTCTTTTCCAACACCACAGTTCAAAAGCATCAATTCTTTGGCGCTCAGTTTTCTTCACAGTCCAACTCTCACATCCATACATGACCACTAGAAAAACCTTAGCCTTGACTAGACGGAACTTAGTCGGCAAAGTAATGTCTCTGCTTTTGAACATGCTACCTAGGTTGATCATAACTTTCCTTCCAAGGAGTAAGCGTCTTTTAATTTCATGGCTGCAATCACCATCTGCAGTGATTTTGGAGCCCCCAAAAATAAAGTCTGACACTGTTTCCACTGTCTCCCCATCTAATTCCCATGAAGTGATGGGACCAGATGCCATGATCTTCATTTTCTGAATGTTGAGCTTTAAGCCAACTTTTTCACTCTTCTCTTTCACTTTCATCGAGAGGCTTTTTAGTTCCTCTTCACTTTCTGTCATGATGGTGGTGTCATCTGCATATTTGAGGTTACTGATATTTCTCCCGGCAAACTTGATTCCAGCTTGTGCATCTTCCAGCCCAGCGTTTCTTATGATGTACTCTGCATATAAGTTAAATAAGCAGGGTGACAATATACAGCCTTGATGTACTCCTTTTCCTATTTGAAACCAGTCTGTTGTTCCATGTCCAGTTCTAACTGTTGCTTCCTGACCTGCATACAGATTTCTCAAGAGGTAGGTTAGGTGGTCTGATATTCCCATATCTCTCAGAATTTTCCACAATTTATTGTGATCCACATAGTCAAAGGCTTTGGCACAGTCAATAAAGCAGAAATAGATGTTTTTCTGGAACTCTCTTGCTTTTTTGATGATCCAGCGGATGTTGGCAATTTGATCTCTGTTTCCTCTGCCTTTGTAACTCCCTTCAATTCTATGAAGGCTGGGAACAGTGAGGAAGGTGTAGAAAAGGTTGAAGTTCATGAAATTTAAAAAAAGAAACCATCTTCATAACATAAAAGTGCAAGGTGAAGAAGCAAGTGCTGGTGTACAGAATCTAGAAAAATGGTACTGAAGAATTCATTTACAAGGCGACAGTGAAGAAACAGACATAGAGAATAGACTTATGGACATGGGGAGAGGGGAGGAGAGGGTGAGATGTATAGAAAGAGTAATTTGGAAACTCACATTACCATATGTAAAATAGATAGCCAACCGGAATTTGCTGTGTGGCTCAGGAAACTCAAACAGGAGCTCTGTATCAGCCTAGAGGGGTGGGATGCGGAGGAAGATGGGAGGGAGGTTCAAAAGGGAGGGGGTATATGTATACGTACTGCTGGTTCATGCTGAGGTTTGACAGAAAAGAGCAAAATTCTGCAAAGCAAAAATCCTTCAATAAAAAATAAATTAATTAAAACCAAAAGTACTGGTGTAGAAGCAGCATCAAGTTATCCAGAATATCTAGCTAAGATTGTTAATGAAGGTGGTTACATTAGACAACAGATTTTCAATGTATACAAAACAACTTTCTCTGGCAGAAGATGTCATCTAGGACTTTCATAGCTAGAGAGGAGTCACTGCTTGTCTTCAAGGCTTCAAAGGACAGGGTGACTCTGTCGTTACAGCCTAATGCAGCTGGAGACAGTGAGTTGAAGCCAATGCTCATTTACCGTTCTGAAAATCCTAGGATCCTTAAAAGAATTATGCTGTCTATCCTGCCCATGATCTATAAATAGAACAATAAAAACTATATAACAGCACATTCATTTTCAAGATGATTTACTGCTTACACCTACTGCTCAGAAAAAAAAGATTTCTTTCAAACCATTACTGCTCATTGACAATGCACCTGGTCACCCAAAAGCTCTGATGGAAATGTATAAGATTAATGTTGTTTTCATGCCTGCTAACACAACACTCATTCTGTCAGTTCATATATCAAGAGGTAGTTTTAAATTTCAAGTCTTATTGTTTAAGAAATCCATTTTGTAAGGTCACAGCTGCCATAGACAGTGATTAGTGATTCCTCTGATAGATCTTGGCAAAGTAAATTGAAAATCTTCTGGAAAGGATTTAGCTTCAAGACACCATAAGAATGTTCAGGATTCATGGGAAGAGGTCAAATATTAACATTAACAGGAATTTGGAAGAAGTTGGTTTCAACCCTCATGGATGACTTTGAGGAGTTCAAGACTTAATCCAAAAAAAAAAAAAGGAACTATAGATGCAGCAGAAATAGAAAGAGAACTAAAATTAGAGCCTGAAGATGAGACTGAATTGCTGCAACCTTATGATAAAACTTGAAGGATAAGAAGTTGCTTCTTAAGTATGTGCAAAGAAAGTGGTTTCTTGAGATGGAAACTACTCTTGGTGATAATTCTGTGAAGATTATTGAAATGACAACAAAGGGTTTAAATATTACATAAACTTAGTTGACAAAGCAGCAGCGGAGTTTGAGATGACTGACTCCAAATTTGAAAGAATCTCTACTGTGGGTAAAATGCTATCACATAGTATCACAGGCTACAGAGAAATTCTTTGTGAAAGGAAGGGTCAATGTGGATATGGCAAACTCCAAGACTATGCATTTTAAGAAATTGCCTCAGGCACCCTAACCTTCAGCAACAACCACCCTAATCAGTCAGCAGCCATCAATACCAAGGCACGACTTTCCAACAGCAAAAAGATTATGACTTGACAAAGGCTCAGATGGTTAGTTCTCTTAGAAGTTAAATTTTTTTTTTCAAATTTAGGTATGGACATTGATTTTTAGACATAATACTATTGCTTACCTAATAGACTATAATATACTGTAAACATAATTTCTATATGCACTGGGAAGCCAAAAACTTTGTGTAATTTGCTTTATTATAGTGGTCTGGAACTGAACCCACAATATCCCTGATGTTTGACTGTAACAACTTTTTTGAGATAACTCAACACGCACAAAGCTTATAATTCATAATTGAAGTAAATCTACCACCTTTCTACATGTGCTTATTTTAATATTTATTTTTCATTTCTTTTAACTAACTTGTTTTCCCCCCATCTCTGGACTTAATTTAGCATTTTAATGATTCTATCTCACATCTCTATTGACTAATTTTTATATTTTAAAAAGTTTAATGCATTGTCTTATATCTCACAATATACATTTTTAATAACTTGGGTCTACTATCAAATAATATTATACTATTTCATACATAAAAGAAAGTCCTTTAAACTACACAATGGCATTTCCCTTGATGTAATTTCTGCTATATTTGTCATATATATTTACTTTTACATGTGCTATAAAGAAAACACATGGCTACTAACTTTGCTTTAAAAAGTCAACTATTAATTAGAGCAATTAAGGTAAGTAAAAATAATGCATTTTATTGTATATTAATTTATGTTTTCAAAACTCATTTCTCTCTTGGAACCTTGTTCCAAGTTTTAAAATTATATACAACTATTTCCTGAAGAATTTCTTTTAACATTTCTCAGAGGGTATGGAAAATTCTGAAAGAGATGGGAATACCAGACCACCTGACTTGCCTCTTGAGAAACCTATATGCAGGACAGGAAGCAACAGTTAGAACTGGACATGGAACAACAGACTGTTTCCAAATAGGAAAAGGAGTACGTCAAGGCTGTATATTGTCACCCTGCTTATTTAACTTCTATGCAGAGTACATCATGAGAAACGCTGGGCTGGAAGACGCACAAGCTGGAATCAAGATTGCTGGGAGAAATATCAATAACCTCAGATATGCAGAAAGTGAAGAGGAACTAAAAAGCCTCTTGATGAAAGTGAAAGAGGAGAGTGAAAAAGTTGGCTTAAAGCTCAGCATTCAGAAAACTAAGATCATGGCATCTGGTCCCATCACTTCATGGGAAATAGATGGGGAAACAGTGTCAGACTTTAATTTTGGAAGCTCCAAAATCACTGCAGATGGTGACTGCAGCCATGAAATTAAAAGACGCTTACTCCTTGGGAGGAAAGTTATGACCAACCTAGAAAGCATATTAAAAAGCGAGTTGATGTATGACAAAACCAATACAATATTGTAAAATAATTAACCTCCAATTAAAAAAAAAAAAAGCAGAGACATTATTTTGCCAACAAAGGTCTGTCTAGTCAAGGCTATGGTTTTTCCAGTGGTCATGTATGGATGTCAGAGTTGGACTGTGAAGAAAGCTAAGTGTCAAAGAATTGATGCTTTTGAACTGTGTTGTTGGAGAAGACTCTTGAGAGTCCCTTGGACTGCAAGGAGATCCAACCAGTTCATCCTAAAGGAGACCGGTCCTGGGTGTTCACTGGAAGGACTAATGCTGAGGATGAAACTCCAATACTTTGGTTACTTCATGAGAAGAGTTGACTCATTGGAAAAGACCCTGATGCTGGGAGGAATTGGGGGCAGAAGTAGAAGGGGACAACCAAGGATGAGATAGCTAGATGGCATCACCAACTCGATGCACACGAGTCTGAGTGAACTCCTGGAGTTGGTGATGGACAGAGAGGTCTGGCGTGTTGGGTTCCATCGGGTCGCAAAGAGTCAGACACTACTGAGCGACTGAACTGAATTGAACTGATAGGGTGGTCTAATGGTAATATTTTCTCCCAATCCTTGTTTGCCTGAAAATTTTCTTGGAGCATTTTTTCTGGGTATAAATTTCTGGACTGAAAGTTATATTTACATATATATGCAAAACCCAGAACACTGACAAAATCAAATCTGGTGTGGATGTGGGGTTACAGGAACTCTTATTCATTCTTGATGCAAATTCAAAATGATATGGTCATTCTGGAAGACAATTTGGCATGTGTGTGTGTGTGTGTGTGTGTGTGTGTGTGAAATCACTTTGCTGTAAACCTAAAACTGATACAACATTGTAAACTGACTATCCTTCAATTTTTAAAAATGATATAAAACAGTCCCATATATACTTCTTTTAAAATGGAATTCTTAATTTATTTTTGGTATGGATTTCTCCCTAATAGTAACAACATTTCAGGACATATATAACCTCAAATGGCAAAATGAAGAGAATGAAGTATACCATAAAGAGAAGAGAGTTTTCAGATATCAGGGCAGAAATTACTTGTCAATTTAAGCAGTTACAGAGTAATTTTATATTTTTTTATAAATAAGAAAAAATGGTGAAATAGTTGATGTTTCCTTGGTGCTTTGTTAATAAGCACTGATAAAGAGAATTTATCAGACCTTCTGTCTATCATAAATCTGTACTGATGCTTATCAATTTTGAAAGAAAACCAAATTAGCAACTCTGCAAAACTTATTTAAATAACTGTTGTTACCTAACCATAATTAAAAACAACTAGGCCTTGACAAAACTTTTTCATCATGATTAATTTCAGGGGTAGTAATTTGGAGAACTCACTTTAAGAACACAGTTTCTTCCTTCTAAGGCCTTTCACAATCATTCTTGTAAGTTCATAATGAAATGAAAAAAAAGGGTATAGGCTTATAATAAAATGTCACTAACAATTTTGCTTCTCTGACAATGTTCCAGTGTTATGTATGAAATAAAGGATTATATGTGTGGTCCCATCATTGTGAGTCTCAAGTTGACCCAAATTTCAATACAATTTAGCTTTATTTTATGCATATTCCCTTTCTATTACTGCATTTTGTATAATCTACCTAGAGTAAGTTTTACTTAAATTTTCTTCATTGATTGTCCCACGCTTAGTCACTCAGTCGTGTCCGACTCTTTGCAACCCAGTGGACTGTAGCACGCCAGGCTCTACTGTCCATAGGGGTTTTCCAGGCAAGAAGACTGGAGTGGGTTGCCACGCCCTCATCCAGGGGATCTTCCCAACCCAGGGATCAAACCCAGGTCTCCTGCATTGCAGGTGGATTCTTTATTGTCTGAGCCACCAGGGAAGCTCAAGAATACTGGAGTGGGTAGCCTATCCATATTGATTAAATATACACAATTGCTTATTTTGGAAACAGTGTCAGTAAAAAGAATATAAGGTTACTGACATATAGTTACACATTTAAAAATTTACTATGATTAAAGCCAAATATCTAATAATTTAAGTGAAATGGATATTTATAGCATGTTTTTAGATATTTAGATATAATAAATATATTATTATTATTTATAACATAAATATTCTGAAAAGTTACAAAAATATCAAATAATTGATACTGAATCTTTTTACATTTTGTGCCAAATGTTAAAAATGGCTTTATTCATAATTAGGAAAATATACAGAAAATACAAATACCCATCAACTGGTAAGGACATAACTATGTTTTATACATACAATTGAACACTACTCAGCAATAAAAATACACAAGGCACAAACTACTGATAAATGCAATAGTATGGAGAAATCCCAAATACACTAAGCAAAGAATAGAGTCTAGACTTAAAAGGCAATGTGATGTAAAATTGGATTTATGTAGCATTCTCAGAAAGACAAATTATAGGTGCATGAAATGTGTCAGGAAAAGGTTTGAGAGAAGGAAATTGACTAGAAAAATAAGAAATTCTGAGGAAACTTAGTGCTTCCTAGATATACACCCAGAAGTGGGGATGCTCTTGAAAGAATTCTTGCACCCCAGTGTTTAGAGCAGCACTATTTATACTGCATGGATATATGTCAATCCATTGTAAACAGTGTTGCTCTAAACATTATATAAATATATATAAATATACACATTATATATAAAATAACATAAATCAGAATATTTATGTTATAAATAATTATATTATTATATAGAAGCTGGATGAAGCACAAACTGGAACCAGGACTGCCAGGAGAAATATCAACAACTGCAGATATGCAGATAACACCACCCTTATGGCAGAAGGTGAAGAGGAACTGAAGATCCTCTTGATGAAAGTGAAAGAGGAGAGTGAAAACATTGGCTTAAAATTCAACATTCAGAAAATGAAGGCCATGGCATCTGGTCCCATCACTTCATGGCAAATAGATGGGGAAACAATGGAAACAGCGACAGACTTTATTTTCTTTGACTCTAAAATCACTGCAGATGGTGACTTCAGCCATGAAACCCAGAGGGATGGTATGGGGAGGGACGAGGGAGGGGGATTCAGGATGGGAACACATGTATACCTGTGGCGAATTCATGTTGATGTATGGCAAAACCAATACAATATTGTAAAGTAATTAACCTCCAATTAAAATAAATGAATTTATATTTAAAAAAGATGCTTGCTCTTTGGAAGAAGCATATTAAAAAGCAGAAATACTACTTTGCCGACAAAGTTCTGTCTCATCAAAACTGGTTTTCCAGTAGTCATGTAAGAATGTGTGAGTTGGACCATAAAGAAGGCTGAATGCCCAAGAATTGATGCTTTTGAGCTGTGGTGTTGGAGAAGATTCTTGAGAGTCCCGTGGACTGCAAGGAGATCAAACCAGTCAATGTTAAAGGAAATCAATCCTGAATATTCATTAGAAGGACTGATGCTGAAGCTCCAATACTTTGGCCACCTGAGGTGAAGAACTGACTCATTAGAAAAGACTTTGATTCTGGGAAAGATCAAAGGCAGGAGGAGGAGACAATAGAGGATGAAATGGTTGGATGGCATCATTGACTCAATGGACGTGAGTTTGAGCAAACTGTGAGATGGTCATGGACAGGGAAGCCTGGTGTGCTGCAGTCCATGGAGTTGCATAGAGTTGGACACAACTGAGTGACTAAATAACAACAATTTATAACAGCCAAGACATGGAAACAACTCTAATGCTCATGAACAGAGATTGGCTTAAAAAGATGTGGTGTATACATATATATGTGTGTGTATATATATATATATATTTTTTATAACAATGTGATATTATATATACATATGGAATTTCACTCAGTCTTTAAAAAAGAAGAAATATTTCCATTTCAAGCAAAATTGATGGACCTAGAAATATTACACTAAGTGAAGTAAGTCAAGCAAAAGAAACAAATACTATGTGATGTCATCTACATGTGGAGACTAAGAAATAAAATGAATGATTCTATATACAGAACAGAAAGTGAATCACAGACATAGAAAACAAACCTTAGGGTTACCAAAGGGGAGAGGGAGGGAGAGGTAATTAGGAGTCTGGGATTAGTAGATACAAGTCAATATGCTTAAAATAGATAGAAACAAGGACTTAGTTTTTAGCTAGGGAACCATATTCAATATCTTAGAGTAAGCTAAAATATAATATAGTCTGAAATAGATATAGCTAAATGTATAAATATATATGTAGCTGAATCACTGTGCTGTGCCATTGAAACTAACACAGTATAATACATCAACTATATTTCATTTAAGAAAGAAATAGAAAATGCTTAGGGAGAATGCAATAAAACTAATGTAAATCTTGATTTTGGTGTTATTTATAGCTCATAGAGTTTGTACAAATGTATACGAATTTTACTGTATTAAATTAGACTTTGAAATGTAAAAATTTATGATGTGAACTGACAACAACAAAAAACAATGAATTATAAATAGGATGGCTACTTAAAAGTAAAAATTCACCAAGAAGTTAAAATGGTAAATTAGCTATTATTCCATTAGTATGTTTACCACTTAAGACCTTGCTGTTAATAATTGGCCTGCCTACAAAAAAGCTATGGTATATAAAAGGTACCAATATAATTAACAATTTTAGTCAAACAAAAGTATAAAACTATACCCTAGCAGGGCTTTCCAGGTGGCGCTAATGGTAAAGAATCTACCTGCCAACGCAGGTAGAGACACAAGTTCTATCCCTGGGTTGGGAAGTTCCCCTGGAGAAAGGCATGGCAAGCCACTCCAGTATTCTTGTCTGGAGAATACATGGACAGAGGAAACTGGTGGGCTACCATCTACAGGATCACAAAGACTGGAATATGACTGAAGGAACTTAGCATGCACACATACCTTAGCAGGAAAGAGATGGCACATTCAAATAGGTGCATTGAGTAGTGTTGACAAAGGAACTATTTATGAAGATGTTGGCAGTTAGGAGAAATAAACAAGGGAAGACGGGGTTTTCCAGGAGGGAGCTACAGCATGAAATTCTCATCCCAAAGTAAAAAGGAACAAGAGGAAAGAGTATCTTCGAACCCAGCGAAAGATGTAGTTATAGTGGCATCCGATATAGTGACTGAGGTGCACGTGCATCTGAGAGCAGCTGTGGCCTTCAAGGGAGAAACAGAGCCACAGCCTCATGCTGGGGGAATACCAGGATGAAATACCTTACCTTTACTCTTCTCTTTTTCTTAAGATTTACATATAATGGACACAAACAATTGCACATATACAATAGATACATTTTGATGAGTTTAGACCTAAGTACACAATCATGATACCATCACCATAATCAAGGCACTAAACACATCTATCACTTCCGAAAATGTCCGTGTGCTTGTGTTTGTGTGTGTATTTCGTGGCCAGAATACTTAACATGATGTCTACCCTCTCAATAAGTTTTGAGGTACACAATATCATGCCGTTAACCATAGGCACTGTGTTTTACAGCGTTCCTCTAGAACTTACTCATCTTTATAACTGAAACTTTATACCCACTAAGCAAAAACTCCTATTTCCCATTCTGCTCCTCCTTGGAAATCACTATTCTATTCTCTGCCTCTAAGACTCTGTTTTAGATCCTATGTAAGTGGACACATGCAGTATTTTTCTGTAACTGGCTCATCTCACATAGCATAAAATCATCTGGAGCCACCCATGTTGACATAAATAGTAACATCTTTTTTTTTTTTTTAACACTGAATAACACCCCTGTGCTCATGTAACATGTGGCACATTTTCTTGATTCATCTGTTGATAGACACTCTGACTGCTTCTGTATCTTAGCCATTGTGACTACTGCTACTATGAACATAGTAGAGTATATCTCTGGGTATAGATACCTCTCTGAGATTCTAATTCAATTCCTTTGGATATATACCCAGACACAGCATTGCTGGATTCCATAGTGGTCACAGTTTTGTTTTCAGAAACTTTGTTTTCCATAGTGGCCACACCATTTTACACTCCCCAAAACAATGTATATGTTTTCTAATTTCTCTATGTCCTCACAAGTACTTATCATTTGTAGGGGTTTTTTTTGTTTTTATTTTTTATAATAGGCATTCTAACAGGTGTGAGGTGATAGCTCATGTGGATTGCTTTTCATTTCTCTGGTGATTAGTGATGTCAAGCACCCATATACTTCTGGGCCAAGCGTGTGTCTTCTTAGATAAACAGTTATTTAAGTTATTTGCCTATTTTTAGGTCAAAATGTTTGTATTTTTTGTCTTTGAGTTGTAAGAGATTCTTATAAACTTTGTATATTAATCCCTTATTAGATATATAATTGCAATTATTTGTTATCATTCCACAGCTTGCCTTTTCAGTCTGTTGATTATTTGCTGTATAGAAGCTTTTAGTCTGATGCAGTCTAATTTTAGTTTTGTTTGGACTGTTGGTGTTAAATCCAAAAGACTATTACCAATACCAAAGTCAAGAAGCTTTTCCTATGTGCTTTCTTCAGGGAGTGTTAATGGTTTATGTTTTACATTAAAGTCTTTAAATCATTTTCAGTTGATTTTTCTATATATGGTTAAATGTCTTTTTCCATTTTTAAAATCAACATGAAGACACCTTGTATTCTTAATATTTTATTTATCCACTTTCCTCAGTAACTGAATTGCCCTTTCAGTAGCTATTCAAGATTCATATCTTAAAGATGACTGATGTAATATTTATGGGTGTGTCTAAAGTTATTGATTACTTCAGCAGAATTCCTATCTGACGAGAAGTTTAAAATGTCAGGAGTTTATGTGTGAAGTCACTATGAACTTCCCTGGCCCCTTCACACCCGAAACCAGGGTAGGAATCCCCTCCCCTAGGCTTCCAGAGATTCTCCTGCCTGGCAGGATCACTGTGTTTGTAACATTGCTCTGCCACTGACTGTTCTCATGCATGCTTCATTTTCTCATTTGAAGTGAAAGTTAAAGTGTTAGCTGCTCAGTCATGTCCAGTTCTTTGTGAACCCATGGACTATAGGCCACCAGTCTCCTCTGTCCATCGAAGTTTCCAGGCAAGAGTCTTAGAGTGGGTAGCCATTTCTCCAGGGGATCTTCCCAACCTAAGAATCAAACCCTAGTCTGACATATTGCAGGCAGATACTTTATCGTCTGAGTCACCTGGGAAGCTCATTTTCCCACTTATGGAGGAATTTGAACACTGCCTTTATATGCCAACACTGACAGTTTCTGACATAACATATATACTTAATCAATGCTTGTTGAATATGTGCAAAAAATGTCTTAGACACTAGTTTCATTTTTTATATTGTTAAATGATATGAGTATAAATATCACTAAAGATATATTTTTTTTACAATTGTCTATTACTCTGCAATTGCCAAGTTGAGACTGTAACTTTTTATCTTGCCACTTCATATCAATTCAGCAAACCTGCACAAAATACCTCTTATTTTGGTAAATATAATAATGAAAACAATAACTTTACATAGTTGTAACCTAAGAGCAGAGGTAAGCACAAATAGCATTGAAATACAGGCAGAATGTGGCAAGTGTCATAACTATTTAATGCAAAATATTCTATTAACACAAAAAATGGAATATTTTTTCTAGAGGTCTTCTTGAAGAAATTTGAATGGATGGTGTTTATATATTTGATGAGAGAGAACAGAGAAATGGTTTACAATAATATAATAAGTAAGGAGATAGAGTGATCAGAAACTGTCAGAGATATGTAATTTAAATGAATTACAGATATATAAGAGCCTTCAATTGGAGGGAAAAGATTGTGTGTGTGTGTGTGTGTGTGTGTGTGTTCATTAGAAGCAATGGAAACCCAAGTTAGAGCCATGGCAGTGGGAACACAGGCTAGTGTAACTGTGTTAGGATGTCATGGAAATAAATCTCAAAGGTGGAATATCTGCACACATTCTGATACTGTGAGACTAAAACAGATCATCAAGGAAAAATAGTAAGAAAAGATGAGAGGCCTGAGCATAGGACTGTATGTGAAAGATACTTCTAAGAATCTCAGTTTTTATGTGTTAGAACTTAATTCTAATAACTATTAGTATACAATATTACACTATAAAACTTTATGTTTAATTACACTATTACTCAAAATAGTTAATTTGTTAGTTTGGTTTTTTTTTTCCAATTTTTTCTTTCTTTTGGTTTTTGGTTGTTTTTTTTTTTCTTCTGGAATTCTGGGTACAAGGCTTTTTAAGGGCCCCTTGGTTTTCAATAACCATATTTAGCTTCCTTTGTAGTTAATACATAATGCTCTTGTACCTGCCATTGAAGTGGTTATAAGTGACTCATTTCACATTTGCATACTTCATATCCTATTCCAAAATCTCCAGGTATTAATAAACTTTTTAATTGGTACAATCAGTGACTCTCCTGAAAGCCATGGGAAACATGTAATCCCTCGTAACTTACTGCTTTTTGAGACCACTGCGCCTTACATCAGGACACTAGTAAAAGTGCATAATCGTCTTTCCATTTATTATGACTTTGGGCTCCAACCATTTATAAGCCAATTTTAAATGTTTCATGAGAGCTAAGGTGTGATGTTACGACTTAGGTTCTTTTTATCACTTTTTAGTAATGTGTCTCATAAGTTCCACTGTTACAGTGTCATAACATTGAGCAAGGATGCTGTGCCAATACTTTTGCATATTAAATCTGCAATTTACACATAAAAGAAGTGCTTAGCTGTTTGATTTATAAGAAGAAAATTGAGGAAGTTAATCTAATAGTACTTTAAATTTCTTGATGTAGATATCAATTATCCAAACTAAAGACACGTGGTAGGTAATTTAGCTATTTCTCTGCCCATGAGCAAACTTCTACCTTAACTGTCATTTATGTTAAAAAGAAAAGGCCCTATAGGTTACTTACTTCTTCAATAGTGTATATTCACCATGTGATTTTTTTTCTCAAGAGGTATTGCTATACTTAACACTATTCCAACTATTTCAATGACTTTCATAGTCACTTGGAAAAGAAAAGAAAACAGTCACTGTCCCCCATTCTTTTACTGAAACCCTCGTATACATGAAGGACACTAATAAGAATCCATCAAGCATTTCTTCTCCTACCTAAGTGATATTTTAAATTTACTATATACTTTTAAATTATACATTTTAACATACAATCAAAAGAAAAATCGTTTTATGGGGATATGTCAGGCTAAAGCTAATGACTTTATTGAAAGACTTAATATCTTTGGATCAAGTGGCTAGTAGGCAGTATCTTGTCATACAATAAGCAGACATTCCTCATGTTAAAATATAATGACATATTTTGAACAAGACAAAAGTAATCTACAGACTGGAAGGAAATATCTTCAAGTGATGCTACACACAAGGGATTAATTTCCAACATATACATACAGCTCATATAGCTTAATATCAAAAAAAACTCAAAAAATGGGCAGAAGACCTTAATTGACATTTCTCAAAAAAACACATACATGAAAAGATACTCAATATCACTAATTATTAGAAAAATGTAAATCAAAATATAATGAGGTCAGACCGGTCAGAATGGCCATCATTAAAGTCTGCAAGTAACAATTGCTGGAGTGGGAGTGGAGAGGAGGAAACCCTCCCACATTGTTGGTAGGAATATAAAATTAGTGCAGCCACTAGTGAAGAACAGTACAGAGGCTTCTTAAAAAACTAAAAATATAATTTACCATATGATTTAGCAATACCATTCCTGAGCACATACCCAGAGAAAACTTTAATAGATTCACAAGCAAACAGACAAATGTTTTGGTACCAAAGGAGATAGCAAGGGTGGTAGTAAGCAGGGGCAGAGATAACGCAGGAGTTTGGGATTTACAGATGCTCACTACTATGTATGAAACAAACAACAAGGACCTACTTTATAGCACCAGGAATATATATTCAATATCTCGTAATGATTTATAATGGAAAAGAATCTGAAAAAGTATTCATACACACACACACACACACGCACACACATATCTATATAACTGTATCATTCTTCTGTACACCTGAAACAAACACAACATTGTAAATCAACTATACTTTAATAAAAAGGTTAAAACATAATTTTAAAATATATACTAACATATTTTAAGTGTGGATATTATTATTTCTTTTCATTATAAAGCACAGATTTTCTTTCTACTTTATGTCTATCGCTTTGTCCTGTGGGAAGTTACTGTAAGTTTTTAAACATACAGAAGGAATTTTCATTTACTAATACACTAAAACAGAACACATCACATTGCTTACTTAAGTCAATTTTTCTCATTAGTATTTACTAGTGAATATCATCCCTGACACTTTTGTCATTTGTTTGTAATCATTATTTCCTCATGCCATTTTCCCCAAATGTACAGAGTTGTAGCTGCTAGAATGTGGGATCCTAACTCCAGCTTGCCCTATACAGTTAAAATTCCAAACAGAGCTGGACATGAAACTTTACATGTTATTATTTCAATTAGAAGAGTATGCTTAATATACCATAGTATGAAGATATACAACTTTTTTTTCAGTTTTTTATCTATAATGGCTATCTTTTAATGATACATATAATTAAAAGTAGTTCCTATGCAGGTAACTTTCTGTCTTTATTTTCACTTGTAGTGTGACTTAAACTTCCTAAGAAAACCAAAATAAAGCAGTAACATCTAAATGCAGTTCGATGGGTCATTCTATTTTCTGGCCATCTCAACTCCTCCCCTGTCTGACAGCAGCCATGGAAAGAAGATGAGAAACTTGTCATTGTCTCTTCACCCACAGTGATAAACACATGTTTTATTCATCTGTACCTCAATTCTCTGAAGCTGCTTAGGAGAGGGTATTATAAGAAAAATAGGTTATAACGTACTGTTGATAAAGACACCGTACTTATTCTTGCAGGAAAAGAATGACACTTTTTAGAAACCAACTGATCCAACCGATTAACTTTAATTAAAGATAACATGCCATTTTGTGATAGCAATATAATTATTTTATTTGGACATTAGGCATGAAATAAGCTAGAAGAACAACATCATTCAGAGCCAAAGAGTAGCTGTTATTTTATATAGTTTTTGTATAATCATTAGATCAAAATTTGAGAAATATTAGAGCATCATGCTAAATTTTTAAGCAGAGAATTTTAAATAAAAATTATTAAACAATTTTAATGCAAAAAAAGAGATACACTCTTCTAGCTGGGACTTAAATAAGTATAAAACTCATATAAAAATAAACTCAGATTTATTGATTATTGTTTCTGAAAAGCAATTAAGCTGTTGTTAAATCTATTGGGGAATAGGTGAAAAAATTTTAGTAACTACATGTACTGAAGAGCAGGCCACATGATTAATGTAACTTATTTAGTGTTCATAAAACATTATGATATAGATATTATTATCTTCATTTTATGTATAAAGAGGAGCTTTAATATGCTTCCTGAAGGCACACATTTAATAAGTAGGGATATTTATATTTACAATTGTGCATATCTCACTATGCAATACAGTTAATGTCCACTACATGACAAATGTAAAATCAGTGGAAAATACATATGTTAGTAATTCATAATTTTATCAAATATAGAGTGCTTAGTGTATTTATAGTGATCCAAAGAATTACTTTACACTTTACTTGATAAATATTAATTGAACACACATGATCATTTTTAGAAGCAGGAACATATTTAATGACAAAACCTTATTGGTGGAGATGTAAGGTGTGGCGAAATCCATGATCAGTCTATGCTGGGGATATAAGGTATTTGGAACTGAAGAGCCTCTTTAAGCTTAGATTAAAAGACACCTCTTTGCTGATAACTTCAGTTCAGTTCAGTTGCACAGTTGTGTCCGATTCATTGCAGTCCCATAGAATGCAGCATCCCAGGGCTCCCTGTCCGTCATCAACTCCCGGAGTTTACTCAAACTCATTTCCGTTGATTCGGTGATGCCATCCAATCATCTCATCCTCTGTCACCCCCTTCTCCTTCCACCTTCAATCTTTCCCAGCATTAGGGTCTTTTCAAATGAGTCAGTTCTTCGCATTAGGTGGCCAAAGTATTAGAGTTTCAGCTTCAGTATCAGTCTTTCCAATGAATATGCAGGACTGATTTCCTTCCTTTATGATGGACTGGTTGGATCTCCTTGCAGTCCAAGGGACTCTGAAGAATCTTCTCCAACACCACAGTTCAAAAGCATCAACGCTTTGGCACTCAGTTTTCTGTATAGTCCAACTCTCACATCCATACATGATTACTGGAAAAAACATAGCTTTGACCAGACAGACCTTTGTTGGCAAAGTAATGTCTCTGCTTTTTAATATGCTGTCTAGGTTGGTCATAGCTTTTCTTCCAAAGAGCAAGCATCTTTTAATTTCATGGCTACAGTCAACATCGGCAGTGATTGTGGAGCCCCCCAAAATAGTCTGTGACTGTTTCCATTGCTACCCCATTTATTGCCATGAAGTCATGTGCTGTGATCAGATGCCATGATATTAGTTTCCTGAATGCTGAGTTTTATGCCAACTTCTCACTCTCCTCTTTCACTTTCTTCAAGAGGCATTTTAGTTCTTCTTCACTTTCTGCCATAGGGGTGGTTTCACCAGTATATCTGAGGTTATTGATACTTCCCCCAGCAATCTTGATTCCAGCTTGTGCTTCATCCAGCCCAGAGTTTCTCATGATATACTCTGCATATAAGTTAAATAAGCAGGGTGACAATACAATCTTGACACAATCTTTTCCCAATTTGGAACCAGTCTGTTGTTCCATGTCCAGTTGTAACTGTTGCTTCCTGATATGCATACAGATTTCTCAGGAAGCAGGTAAGGTGGTCTGGTATTCCCATCTCTTTCAGAATTTTCCACACTTTGCTGTGATACACACAGTCAAAGGCTTTGGCATAGTTAATAAGGCAGAAGTAGATATTTTCTGGAACTCTCTTGCTTTTTCAATGATCCAGTGGATGTTGGCAATTTGATCTCTGGTTCCTCTGACTTTTCTAAATCCAGCTTGAACAACTGGAAGTTCACAGTTCATGTACTGTTAAAGCCCGGCTTGAAGAATTTGAGTATTACTTTGCTAGCATGTGACATGAGTGCAATTGTGCAGTAGTTTGAACATTCTTTGGCATTTCCTTTCTTTGGAATTGGAATGAAAACTGACCTTTTTCAGCTCTGTGGCCACTGCTTCATTTTCCAAATTTGCTGGCATATTGAGTGCAGCACTTTCACAGCATCATCTTTCAGAATTTGAAATAGCTCAACTGGAATTCCATCACCTAGCTTTGTTTGTAGTGATGCTTCCTATGGCCTACTTGATTTCACATTCCAGGATGTCTGGCTCTAGGTGAGTGATCACACCATCATGATTATCTGGGTCGTGAAGATCTTTTTTGTATAGTTCTTCTGTGTATTCTTGCCACCTCTTCTTAATATCTTTTTCTTCTGTTGGGTCCATACCATTTCTGTCCTTTATTATGCCCATCTCTGCATGAAGTTTTTCCTTGGTATCTCTAATTTTCTTGAAGGGATCCCTAGTCTTCATGCTGATAAATTAGCATGTATTAAACAAGCAACAAAACCTTTTATTTGCACCAGTTTTGATTTTTAACCTGCTCTCAGATATTTGCATTATTTATTAAAGAAAGGGTAGGGTGATCCATTGTGGTGATCATAATCAAAGAGAATAATGATAATACTGAATCCACTAAGAAAAGTACTAGGAGGAAAAGTTGAGGGGGTAGGGATAAGGGATCCTGTGCTGTGACTGATCCTCATACTTTACTCTCCAGGTGTTACCATATGCTTGCATCTTGCTGTGTCCTCTTAGTTGGCATCCTTACCACTGGAGTGTGTGCTTTGCCACATGACTTGCTTTAGCCAATGACATATGAACAGATATGACTTTACCTTTAAAAAGGTGAGTTTGGGGTTCACCTCTAATACATGGATTATTTTCTATAATAGCAGTGTCCAGGTAACCAATGCTTCAGGACAGAAAACTTGGAGAATACCACACACTCTGGATAAGTTCTGTTCTAAAGAGACAAGGGACAGAGAGACGATCCAGGCCAACCTGAAGTCTGGGGAATAGAATACAGCTGATTGTAACTGCCACATAAGATACTGAACAGAAGATTACATTACTGCTGTTTGAAAACATTAAGTTTTGAGGTTCTTGTGGCAGTAGCTAACTCTTACTCTTGTTAATGTTGCCTATGATATTTTTAGGATCCCACAGTTGATATCACAATAAAATAGGGAGCTTGAAAGTGACCATTCACTTCTTGGACGCACAATGCTGCTACTGCTGCTAAGTTGCTTCAGTCATGTCCAACTCTGTGCGACCCCATAGACGGCAGCCCACCAGGCTCCCCCGTCCCTGGGATTCTCCATGCAAGAACACTGGAGTGGGTTGCCATTTCCTTCTCCAATGCATGAAAGTGAAAAGGGAAAGTGAAGTCACTCAGTCGTGTCCGACTCTTAGCGACCCCATGGACTGTGGCCCACCAGGCTCCTCCGCCCATGGGATTTTCCAGTCAAGAGTGCTGGAGTGGGGTGCCATTGGACGCACAATAGCATGATGGTATTAAATATCCCAAAAGGAATAATAGCAAGAGAATGAATGTCTGTGAGGATGACTGTGTGATGACCAGCAGGTTTTCAGTGATTACTGACTGAATGTTTGACATATTCCAGGAACTGTGCTAGTATCCATCCCACACAGAATTTAAAACCTAAATTTAGGTATCATTAAGATTCTGAGACTTAACTGTCATAGGTCTTTCTGAATTAATTGATTAGCATTTCCTAATACTCTCACATAGCTTCTGTATTTGTTAGAACTCACAGTTCAAAATGTCACTCAGCAGCACAAGCAAAATTCTGAATTTGGGGATAGGGAGTAAGGGTAAAACAGTTAATTTGTGACAGAATATATCACTTTCCTTCTTCACATTTTTTTGGATTGGACATTGCTAATTCTAAAGTTATTTCTTTTAATGCTCTCATTTTCTGTACACAGTCCTTCCTAAAATAGTGTTGGTATCCTCCCTTCTTCTTTTTCTAAGTCTCTGCTATTGAGTTGAACTTTGAGATCCATAGATTCAACTATGATTTGTTAAAGGAGGCCCCATTTCTCTGCTTTTCTGTCCAGCAATCCTATTTTTTTGCCTGCTCTTTCCCTAGTTCCTCCATTTCCTAAAATTTTTCCATTTAAGTTCCCAATCCCTATTAATGGTACAGGATTATCCCTATTACAAAAGGGTTTAAGACAGACATTAAACTTTGATGACACATGGTTGACACATACACAAAAAAAATATGTAGTTGGTGGAAGCTACCAGTAGAAATTTTATCCTTTCTAGTCAATCTCACCTTTTCTGTTACCATCACACTCTCTTGAATCTAGATGACCTTCAACTTACACCTTTGCCATAGCTTTTTAGCATGCAGTCTCCTGTGACTATGAACCATCCTGCATTTCCCAGTCAGACCAAATATCTCAACACCATGTGACTCTTTAGAAAGAGATGTATTGTATGTTCAATGTTTCCTGATAGCTTGTCAAGGCAAAGACATATCTCACCATTCAAAATTTTACAATGGTCCTCTACTCATTACTAATTGTTTTCCCAAATTTTCAAAGATATTTCACACATGATACATTCTCTATGAAGCCTTTGCTGTTCCTTTTAATAGAGAAAACTAACACAGCTTTACTTTGAACCACAATACCATTCATCATATCCAGTCAGATATTATAATTACTCAGATAATTATCTTATATATTGACAAGGCAGGGGTAACTGTCTTATTAATTTAAAAAAGATACACTAAATCCCTTGCATCCGGTAGCAAGGGTCTCCCATTGCTATAGTTAAGTACATTACTACTAAAGTGAAAGAAACTGAAAATATTCTAGTAGGTATGATTCTAGTGGTAGACTTTAGCTAGCACTAAAATAAAAAAGATAATAATAATAGCGTTACTGAGGGCTTACTATGTGCTTGACATTGTTTTAAACTGGAACAACACAGTTTGGTTTTATCATTTAGTCACCTTTTAAAGATGATGAATTTGAAGCACAGTAAATGGAAAGAAATGGCAACCCACTCTAGTATTCTTGCCTGGAAAATCCCATGAACAGGGGAACCTGGTGAGCTACAGTCCATGGGGGCACGACTTAGCAACTAAACCACCACCAAAGTCAATTTACTTACCCAAGATTGCACTGACAATAAAAGACCAGGAAGGCATAGAAATCGAAGCTAAGAACACATGCAGCCCACCCTTCTGTTCCTCAGAGATGTGAGGTGGCCCAAAGGAATACAAAAACTAATAGGAAGGGTGTTCCATGGTCAATGGTTCTCTACAAAATGTGGCCAGGCATTGTGAATAATGAATTTAAGTAAAATATGCATGAATTTGGAATAATTCTAGTCCAGTATGTCAGGAGTAGAGATTTTGAAGGCACAAAGAAAGTATGTTATTTATAGGTGATTCATAGAATCATAAAGCATTTATTTTACTATGTATGGAATAGAGAAATTATGCCGTGCATTACAGAATGTGGGGAAAAACTGCATTCCATGGGCTTCATCAAGTTCCTTTTTTAAGGGACAGGAAAAATTAATAAAGAATAGGTAACAGAGATCATATGTGGTCTAAATGACTAAAATTTTTATTATTTGACTTTCTCTGTAATTTCAGTTCAGTCGCACAGTTGTGTCTGACTCTGTGACCCCACGGACTGCAGCCTGCCAGGCTTCCCTATTCATCACCAACTCCTGGAGATTGCTCAAACTCATGTGCATTGAGTCAGTGATGCCATCCAACCATTTTATCCTCTGTTGTCTCCTTCTCCTCCTGCCTTCAATCTTTCCCAGCATCGGGGTCACTTCCTTGCATCAGGTAGCCAAAGTATTAGATTTTCAGCTTCAGCATCATTCCCTCCAAAGAAATCCCAGGGTTGATCTCCTTCAGAATAGACTGGTTGAAACTCCTTGCAGTCCAAGGGACTCTCAAGAGTCTTCTCCAACACCACAGTTCAAAAGCATCAATTCTTCAGTGCTCAGGTTTGTTTAGAGTCCAACTCTCACATCCATACATGACTACTGGAAAAACAATAGCTTTGACTAGATGGACCTTTATTTGCAGAGTAATGTCTTTGCTTTTTAACATGCTGTCTACATTGGTCATAGCTTTTCTTCCAAAGAGCGAGTGTCTTTTAAATTTATTGCTGCAGTCACCATCTGCAGTGAATTTGGACCCCTAAAAAAATAAAGTCTCTCATTGTTTCCATTGTTTCTCCATCTATTTGCCATGAAGTGATGGGACCAGATGCCATGATATTGGTTTCCTGAATGTTGAGTTTTAAGTCAACTTTTTCACTCTCCTCTCTTACTTTCCACCATATGTTGAGATCCAAATAGTCAAAGGCTTTGGCATGGTCAGTAAAGCACAAGTAGGACGTTTTTCTGGAACTCTCTTACTTTTTTGATGCTACAATGAACGCTGGCAATTTGATCTTTGGTTCCTCTGCCTTTTCTAAATCCTGCTTGAATATCTGAGAGCTCACAGTTCATGTATTGTTGAAACCTGGCTTGGAGAATTTTGAGCATTACTTTGCTAGCATGTGACATGAGTGCAATTGTGCAGTAGTTTGAACATTCTTTGGCATTTCCTTTCTTTGGGATTGGGATGAAAACTGACCTTTTCCACTCTGTGTCCAAAGCTGAGTTTTCCAAATTTTCTGGCATATGGAGTACAGCACTTTCACAGAATCAATTTTTAGCATTTGAAATAGCTCAACTGAAATTCCGTCAGCTCCACTGGCTTTGTTTGCAGCAATGCTTCCTAAGACCCACTTGACTTCAAATTCCAGGATGTCTGGCTCTAGGTGAGTGATCACACCATCGTAGTTATCTGGGTCATGAAGGTCTTTTTTGTACTGTTCTTGTGTGTATTCTTGCCACCTCGTCTTAATATCTTCTGCTTCTGTTAGGTCCATACTATTTCTGCCCTTTATTATGCACATCATTGCATGAAATGTTCCCTTGGTATCACTAATTTTCTTGAAGAGATCGTTAGTCTTTCCCATTCTATTGTTTCCCTCTATTTCTTTGCACTGATCACTGAGGAAGGCCTTCTTATCTCTCCTTGATATTCTTTGGAACTGCAATCAAATGGCTAATATCTTTCTTTTTCTACTTTGCCTTTAGCTTCTCTTCTCTCTCAAATATTTGTAAGGCCTCCTCAGACAAACATTTTGCCTTTTGCATTTCTTTTTCTTGAGGATTCTCTTGATCACTGCCTCCTATACAATGTCATGAACCTGTCTGTAGTTCTTCAGGCACTCTGTATATCAGATCTAATCTCTTAAATCTATTTGTCACTTCCACTGTATAATCATAAGGGATTTGATTCAGGTCATACCTGAATGGTCTAATGGTTATCACTACTTTCTTCAATTTTAAGTCTGAACTTGGCAATAAGGAGTTCATGATCTGAGTGACAGTCAGTTCCTGGTCTTGTTTCTGTTGACTGTATCGATCATCTCCATCTTTCCTACAAAGAATATAATCAATCTGATTTTGGTATTGACTATCTGGTGATGTCCAGGTGTAGAGTCTTCTCTTGTGTTGTTGGAAGTCAGTGTTTTGTATGACCAGTACGTTCTCTTGGCAAAAATCTGTCAGCCTTTGCCCTCCTTCATTTTGTACTCCAAGGCCAAATTTCCCTGTTACTCCAGGAATCTCTTGACTTCCTACTTTTGCATTCTAGTCCCCTATAATGAAAAGGACATCCTTTTGGGGTGTTAGTTCTAGAAGGTCTTGTAGGTCTTCATAGAACCATTCAACTTCTGCTTCTTCAGCATTCCTGGTTGGGGCATATACTTGGATTACTATGATATTGAATGGTTTGCCCTGGAAATGAACAGAGATCATTCTGTTTTTTGTGATTGCACCCAGGAACTGCATTTGGGATTTTTTTGTTGACTATGAGGACTACTTCATTTTTTCTAAGGGATTACTGTCCGCATAGTAGATATAATGGCCATCTGAGTTAAATTCGCCCCTTCCAGTCCATTTTAGTTCACGGATTCCTAAAATGTCGATGTTCACTCTTGCCATCTCCTGTTTTGTTTTGTTTTGTTTTTTTACTTTATTTTACTTTACAATACTGTATTGGTTTTGCCATACATCAACATGAATCCACCACGGATGTACACGTGTTCCCAATCCTGAAACCCCTCCCACCTCCCTCCCCATACCATCTCTCTAGGTCATCCTAGTGCACTAGCCCCAAGCATCCTGTATCCTGCATTGAACCTAGACTGGCGATTCATTTCTTATATGATATTATACATGTTTCAATGCCATTCTCCCAAATCATCCCACCCTCTCCCTCTCCCACAGAGTCCAAAAGACTGTTCTATACATCTGTGTCTCTTTTGCTGTCTCACATACATCTCCTGTCTGACCACTTCCAATTTACCTTGATTCATGGACCTAACATTCCAGGTTCCTATGCAATATTACTCTTTACAGCATTGGACTTTACTTCCATCGCCGGTCATGTCCACAACTAAGTGTTGTTTTTGCTTTAGCTCCATCTCTTCATTCTTTCTGGAGATATTTCTCCACTGATCTCCAGTAGCATATTGGGCACCTACTGAACTGTGGAATTCATCTTTCAGTGTCCTATCTTTTTGCTTTTTCATACTGTTCATGGGGTTCTCAAGCAAGAATGCTGAAGTGGTTTGCCATTGCCTTCTCCATTGGACCCCATTTTGTCAGACCTCTCCACCATGAGCCGTATACCTTGGGTGGCCTTACATGACATGGTTCGTAGTTCATTGTGTTCAAAAAGGCTGTGGTCTATGTGATCATTTTGATTAGTCTTCTGTGATTATGGTTTTCATTCTGACTGGCCTCTGACCAATAACGATAAGAGGCTTATGAAAGCTTCCTAATGGGAGAGACTGACTATGGGGGAACTGGGTCTTGTTCTGATGGGCAGGGCAATGTTCAGTAATTTTTAATCCAATTTTCTCTTGATGGGTGGGGCTGTATCCCCTCCCAGTTATTTGACCTGAGACCAACCTATAGTGGAGGTAATGAAGATAATGGCAACCTCCTTCAATGGCAACCTCCTGAGTATAGTATAGCCTCCTACACTCAGTACCCCTGACCCTGCAGCATGGCAATGCCAACCCATGCCTATACCAGAGACTCTTGGACACTCATAGGTAAGTCTGGGTCTGTCTCTTGTGGGATCACTGCTCCCTTCTCCTGGGTCCTGGTGCACACAGGGTTTGTTTGTGCCTTCCAAGAGTCTGTTTCCACAGTCCTTTTTAAGTTCCAGTTGCTCTATGGTGGGGTTAATGGTGACTTCCTCCTAGAGGGCTTATGCCACACCCAGGTCTGATGCACTCAGAGCCCCTGCCCCTGTGGCAGGCTAATGCAGACCCATACCTCCACAGGAGACACAGAAACACTCAAAGGCAGGTCTGGCTCAGTCTCTGTGGGGTCTCCTGGTACACAGCAGTTTTTCTTCGAGCCCTCCAAGCCTCTCTGGGCCATATGGGGTTTGATTCCAAACGTGATTTCTTCCCTCCTACCATCTGGCTGGGGCTTCTCCTTTGCCCTTGGACGTGGGGTATCTCTTTTTTTGGTGGGACCCAACATTCTCCTCTTGATGGTTGTTAAGCAGCGAGTTGTAATTTTGGAGTTCTCACAGGAGAAGATGGGTGAACTTCCTTCTTCTCTGCCATCTTTACATTTCTGTGTAAAATATCTCCTAATTTCTACTTTATTGTTAGTTCTAGATGAAATTACCAACCCATTTGTTAACTACAACTTGTTCAGTTTCCTTTATCTAATAATTCTGATAATAATAACAGTAATAACACCATAGATAATGCAATGTGGAGATTAACAATAATTGAAGTAAACAGCAATACATAAAAAAAGCTCAGTAAAGTCAGAGCTTAGTAAAAAGAATCAATTAATTCTGTTTGAGGAAAGTGCATTGCATATATTTTAATCAAGCCATCCCATTTACTAGTTAACACTCAGTCAAAGAAAATGATGTATAAAACCCTCATAGTTGTTGGAGATTAATATGTTCCTGGTGGATACTTAAAATGTCAACTGCTTTATTGTAATCTGGGCCACTTAAGTCATGGCCAGAATAATTATGAAACAATTCATGTCATGAGTACTTCAATTATAGACATTTACTTAGAAAAAGTATTGATTTTGTACCTTGGAGAAAATGAAAATAATCACAAAATATAGCCTTAGGTTTGTAAGAGTTGCTCTTCTCATTTGTGAGAATATATATATGCTCTCTGGGAGATGGAGAAGAACAGAGGAGCCTGATATGCTGCAGTCCATGGGGGTGCAAAGAATCTGACAAGACTTAGTGACTGAACAACAATAAATATGCATACAAACAACAATAGATCAATACAAATGATTGCATCCTTGAGTGCAATATAACTTTTTAAAAAATGTATAAATCCTAAATATTATACTTAGAGTATAGCCATACATATTGGTTTGCCTGGGACAGTAACAGTTTACACCCATTTTTCCCACCATAATTATTAATATTGTCCTTTCTAGTCACAATATCATCTTGATTTGGATAACAACTTGTGTGGTCCCAGGGTATAATTCAGAGGAGACCTGCTGTTCTCAGTCAAGTGAGAAAAACTACTAAATAAGTTAACTATCATCAACTGTCACACAAAACATTAACATATTTTATGCTACTGCTGCTGCTTAATTGCTCAGTCATGTCCGACTCTTTGAGACCCCATGGACTGTAGCCTTCCAGGCTCCTCTATCCATGGGGATTCTTCAGGGAAGAATACTGGAGTGGGTTGCCATGCCCTCCTCCAGGGGATCTTCCCAACTCAGGATTCAAACCCAGGTCTCCTGCATTGCAGGTAGATTATTTCTGAGCCATCAGGGAATCAACATATTTTATAGCTGGGATTATTTATACTCTATTCAAAGAGACAAGCCTAGAGTGTAACAAAAAGATCATATTTTCAGGTTATAGAAGGAGAAAGTAGTTACCCAGATAAACTAGAAACTGTCTAATGCTTATAAGACTTGAGATGACAAGAACTACCATATTAGGGAACAGGTCAGGGGTTTTTTATTTGAGATAAAGTGGCTGTAGCTGGGACTGTTGGACCCTTTTTCTTGGAATGTTTGCAGTATGACCCAACTTCATCCAGCCTCATATGCCCTCCCTCTCACTCCAGTGCTTGCCCTGCAACAAAGACAAAAAGGCAGACAGTTCCAAATGTAACACCCAGGAAACCAAGCACATCAGATGTTTATGGTATAAGTGAAATATATGCAAAGATGATCAGCCAAACTCCTAAAGAATCAAAGTTAAGTTGATAGTAAAGAAACGTAAGCACTAAACGAACAATTTCCAGGAGACAATGGGCTCTAAAGGAACTCTTTATTCCAAGGAGACAATGGACTCATGAGGCACACATGCTATAGGAATGTTCATTTTACATTGGAGTGATTGAGTCTGACACATACACAGGATGACTATATATGAAACAGATAACTACCTATTGTATAGAAAAGGGAACTGTACATGTATAACTGATTCACTTTGCTGTACAACAGAAGTAACATTTACAGCACTGTAAAACAACTATATTCCAATAAAATTAATTTAAAAATATAAGATTAAAGATTAAATACCATAAGGATGAAAAAAAGAATTTGATAAACATATTTCTTGAATGTATAGAGATCCAAAGTCTTTCAATGTTACAATGACATATTACTTTGAATGAGTTATACACACTTCAGATATAGCATTTGCCTTATATGCTTAAAATTATTTTTGATGTTGATTTTATTGTGTTGTCTTTGTCACTTACTGAACTCTTACCTTCGTTTTCAAGAAAACTTTACTATCAGAAGTAAAGTCAGTTATTAAAACAGTTGTATTTGTTTTCTTGACTATTCTTCTTTTTTTTTTTCCTTTTGAACCTTTTATTTTATATTAGGGTATAGCCAATTACCAATGTTGTGATAGTTTCAGGTGAGCAGCAAAAGGGCACAGCCATACATATACATGTATCTATTCACCCCCAAACTCCCCTCCCATCCTGGCTGCCACAAAGCATTGAGCAGAGTTCCATATGCTATACAGTAAGTCTTTGTTGGTTATCTATTTAAAAATATAGCAGTGTGTACAAGTCTATCCCAAACTCCCTAACTATTCCTCCCCCCCGCCACCTCACTGGGAACCATAAGTTTGTTCTCTATATCTGTGAGGATGTTTCTGTTTTAGAAGTAAGTTCATTTGTATCATTATTTTTTAGATTCCACATATAAGGGATATCACAATATTTCACCTTCTCTGTCTGACTTACTTCACTCAATATGACACTCTCTAGGTCCATCCATATTGCTGTAAATGACATTATTTAATTCTTTTTAATGGCTGAGAATATTGCATTGCATATATGTACCACATCTTTATCCACTCTTCTGTTGATGGACATTTAGGTTGCTTCCATGTCTTCACATGTAAACAGTGCTGCAATGAACATCAGGGTGCATATATCCTTGCAGATTATGTTTTTCTCTGATTATATGCTCAAGAATGAGATTCCTGGGCCAAACAGTAGCTCTATTTTGTGTTTAATGTACCTCCATACTATTTTCCATAGTGGATATATCAATTTACATTCCTACCAACAGTGCAAGAGGGTTCCCTTCTCTCCATGTCCTCTCTGGCATTTATTGTAAAATATGTATTTAAAATGTCATTGTCTCTGTAGTCAGTATATAGGAAAAGTTTTGTAATGCGTGGTCTTTATTTTCTGGTGATTTAATCAAAGATGTAGGTTTCAATTATGATAGCACTGATATGGCACTAAATTATCCCATATGCATCATAAAAACTATGTAAAAATGAGAAGTAATTTCTGTTTTATGTACTATCTTTTCTTATTTTATATAAGAGATAATATATGTAAGATACATATAATCTTTTTATTATTATTTTATAAACAACATATGTCCTCTTCTTCCTGATAACTATAAAAGTATGTGAAAACAAAGAAATATCCTGAAAAGGAAAAATAACTCTACAATGTAAGGATATGGCAATTTCTCACTTTCTGAATTTAATTTTGTGAAGTCTCAGTACCATATTGTTCTCAATGTGACTTTAGGTGCTTATAAAGAGCCAATAAAAATGTTATAATATATTGTAAGCCATTGAGTCTGGGACTTTAATCTGATTTTACTGTCTACAGCTCTTTAAAAGTTAGTACAAAAGACATCCAAATCTAATAAAATCTAATCTGAGCAAGGAATTATTGAGTTTTCCAAATGCATTAAGAAACCTAATGGCCATGTGTTGTGAACTAAGGCAAATGGAGTAATCTAATTTTGCCTTTTAAATGAGAGAGAGTAGCATGATTGTCAAAGACCTGTCTTTAGATATTAGCTAAGAAAGCCACAATAATAAGCATCATTACATTACATTAAAAGAGTAATGCACCAAGATTGCTAAATCTCTGATCTTTAGTTAACAAAGAGACCATTGTAAACTTGCCAAACGCTGACCTCAGTGAGGAGTCAAGACTACCAGAAGGGTGCAATTAGCAGGGACTAACCTACACACAAGCCCACAAAGGAGTGAAAGAAGAAAACAATATCATGCAAAATTTTCATAAATACCCATAAAATACATTATTAAGTTAGGCTTCCTTAACAAAGATTTTCTTTTCTTTTTTTCACCTCATTTTCAACTATCTTATCATCTTTTTCTATTTTTCTATTATCTCTAATGACAGAGTAACATTGTCATTGCAATAAAGACAACATGTCTGCCTTTGTGAGACTTCCAGAGACAATGCATACTAAAGATTCTCCTTTAGTATGTTTATATTTAATTGAGAGAAAATGAAGCCAAAAATATTCTTAGAAACATAAGATAGTCTAAAAAAAACATGGTACAAATGAACTTACTTACAAAACAGAAACAGACTCAGTGACACAGAGAATGAACTTATGGTTGCTAGCAGTGGGTAAGCAGGTGGAAGGATGGGGGAATGGATAGGGAGTGTGGATGAACAGGTATACACTGTTACATTCAAAACTGGGTAACCAACAAGATCCTATTGTATAGCAGATAGAATTCTGCTCAGTGTTGTGTGACAGCCTGGATGGGAGGGGAATTTGAGAGAGAATGGATGCATGTCTTAATATAAATATATGGCTGAGTTCCTTTACTGTTCACCTGAAACTATCACAAGACTGGTAATCAGCTATATCCCAATACAAAATAAAACATTAAAAAAGTAAGATAGTCTTCCACTGTGCCTGATAAACTTATTGGCAGAACAATATCAAGCATTCTACATGGTTCTGCTGTTCCAGATATTTCCCTCTTCCATTCAGTCATTCAGAAATATGTTAAATGCTACTACAATGGCCTATGACAGACATTAGAGAAACCACAATCTCTTGGCATCAGTAGTTGACCAGGGAAGTCCTCTTACAGATTACTTAATGATACCAAAAATTAACATTACCACGAAAAGCTATTATAAGAGCTCTGACTGTGAAAGTATATAGTTTGAAGCACGTCTCATAAATATAAACATCTGATCCCATCTTAAGTCTCTAGGGAAATATGCAAAAAGAGTTATACAAGCTGCAACAAGGGCATGAGGAAAAGTGGGCCAGATAAATAAGTGGGAGTGTTAGATATTACACACTGAGAAAAAATTGTAAAAGACCAGCTACATCAGAAAATGAAAAGATTAGATCTAAATTTCTCTCACCATATGCACACAAAATAATCATGTGATGTGAAAGAAGTGTTAACTAATGCTACAGTGGTAATCAGACTGCACTACATAAATGTATCAACTAAACACGTATATCTTAAACTTGCACAGTGTTATAAGTCAGTTATATCTCTATAAAAAATGTCAACTGTTGGTGAAAAGGAAATATGAATTGGGAAGTGGGTACAGTGAAAAAGATGAGGCTAAAGAGGGAAGGAGACCCAGGTTAGGAATCTCACCATTTATCTTTAAGCTAAAGGAAACAGTCAAACAATATTAACGATGACTCAGACATAAACGTATTTATATATAAAAATGATCACTTGGACTGCCATAAGGTCATTTTTTTTTTCCCTAAGAGCTGGGAAAATTTGAAGTGAATATACTATTAAAGCAGACTGCTGCAGTAAACATTGCTGGTGAATTTCTCATATGCAAAATGAGCTAAATCCAATTGTTTGGAAGGAAACAAATACATTTATTTTTCACCTTATATTCAGGCTTGCTCTTGTCATATTTTTCCTCATCCCAAAACCATCTTGCTTGCATCCTATATCTTCCCAAGCACTTGAAGGTGGTAAATAACAATACTATATTCAACGTGAGAAAGGTCATCACAATATCAAAATATCAATCTCACCAAAATGAACACTTGATTTTCCTAATTTTTCTTGTCCAGGAAATTCTCTAATAGTGGGGAAGTAGAGGCAGTCATTCTTGGAGAAGGTAATGGCACTCTACTCCAGTACTCTTGCCTGGAAAATCCCATGGATGGAGGAGCCTGGTAGGCTGCCGTCCAGGGGGTCGCTAAGAGTCAGACATGACTGAGTGACTTCACTTCACAGAGGAAGTCATACTTCCCCCAGGTTTTGGATGAATGAAGGAAAGAATATTAAGGGATCAAAATAGGCCTGCTTGACTAGTGTTGCTGTTATCTAGAGCTGGTGCAGCCAATGTCTGTGGTGCAGGTGCTCCAGGTTGGTCATTTCCTTGGAGAGCTGTTTTGCACATTCAGGATATCTCTACCCATGCCCTACAGACGTCATGGTTGCAATCCATTTTCTAGCAAGGCAATCATAGTTACTCAGCATCAAAGTGACTGTCTCTTATTATTCTTCCCTGAGGAAATAGCCTGGGGGGGGGGGGGGAGGGGAACTATACATAGACTTTTTCAGATGGGGCTGATTGATCTAAATTGTTGTCTTAAGAATCTGACAAAGATTTCTTGAATCTAATCCTCTTGGTTTGAGATTGAAAAAGGGGTTGGAACACAAGAATGAACAGCCATGCTAATTGGAAAGCTTTTGTAAAACATCCCCCTAGATTTTTTTGATGAATTGTTTTCTCATCTAGTCTGGAGGGTGGTTGATGGGCCAGAGTGGCCTCATTAGAAAGCACTGGAACTGTACTTTGTATGTTTTTAGAAAATTAAAGCAATTATTTGACCAGTTTTCAATAGCATGGTGCATTATCTTAAATTGAGACAACTGCTGAAGTCTCATTTTACATCTTCATCCTAAGGAAATGGTGGTAGAGATTCACTTGTTTTTAAGATACATGGTCAATAAGATTCAGTGATTAGAGGGATGGAGTAAAAGACAAGAAGTTCAGTTTGACTACTCAAATTTCTGTAAGAGAATGGTGATACAACTCATTGAAATAAGGAGGGCACAGACACAGTATTAAGGGGCTAGTAAGACTAGAGATCTCTTCAAGAAAATTAGAGATACCAAGGAAACATTTTATGCAAAGATGGGCTCAATAAAGGACAGAAATTGTAGGGACCTAACAGAAGAAGAATATATTAAGAAGAGGTGGCAAGAATACACAGAAGAACTATACAAAAAAGATCTTCACAACCCAGATAATCATGATGGTGTGATCACTCACTTAGAGCCAGACATCCTTGAGTGTGAAGTCAAGTGGGCCTTAGGAAGCATCACTATGAACAAAGCTAGTGGAGGTGATGGAATTCCAGCTGAGCTATTTCAAATCCTGAAAGGATGCTGTGAAAGTGCTGCACTCAATATGCCAGCAAATTTGGAAAACTTAGCAGTGGCCACAGGACTGGAAGAGGTCAGTTTTCATTCCAATCCCAAAGAAAGGCAATGCCAAAGAATGCTCAAACTCCTGCACAATTGCACTCATCTCACATACTAATAAAGTGATGCTTAAAATTCTCCAAGCCAGGCTTCAGCAGTACATGAACCGTGAACTTACAGATATTCAAGCTGGTTTTAGAAAAGGCAGAGGAACCAGAGATCAAATTGCCAACATCTGCTGGATCACTGAAAAAGAAAGAGAGGTCCAGAAAACACCTGTTTATGCTTTATTGATTATGTCGAGGCATATGACTGTGTGGATCACATTACACTGTGGAAAATTCTGAAAGCGATGGGAATACCAGATGAACTGACTTGCTTCTTGAGAAATCTATATGCATGTCAGGAAGCAACATTTAGAATTGGACATGGAACAACAGACTCCAAATAGGAAAAGGAGTACGTCAAGGCTGTATATTGTCCCCCTGCTTATTTAACTTCTGTGCAGAGTACATCATGAGAAACACTGGGCTGGAGGAAGCACAAGCTGGAATCAAAATTGCTGGGAGAAATATCAATAACCTCAGATATGAAGACAATACCACCCTTATGGCAGAAAGTGAAGAAGAACCAAAGAGCCTCTCGATGAAAGTGAAAAAGGAGAGTGAAAAAGTTGGCTTAAAGCTCAACACTCAGAAAACGAAGATCATGGCATCTGGTTCCATTACTTCATGGCAAATAGATGGGGAAACAGTTTAAACAGTGGCTGACTTTATTTTTCTGGGATCCAAAATCACTTCAAATGGTGATTGTAGCCATGAAATTAAAAGATGCTTACTCCTTGGAAGGAAAGTTATTACCAACCTAGACAGAATATTAAAAAGCAGAGACATTACTTTGCCAACAAAGCTCTGTCTAGTCAAGGCAATGGTTTTTCCAGTGGTCAAGTATGTATGTGAGAGTTGGACTATAAAGAAAGCTGAGCACTGAAGAACTGATGCTTTTGAAAAGCGGTGTTGGAGAAGACTCTTGAGAGTCCCTTGGACTTCAAGGAGATTCAACCAGTCCTGGGTGTTCATGGAAGGACTGATGTTGAAACTGAAACTCCAATACTTTGGCCACCTGATGCAAAGAGCTGACTCATTTGAAAAGACCCTGATGGTGGGAAAGATTGAGGGCAGGAGGAGAACGGGATGACAGAGGATAAGATGGTTGGATGGCATCACTGACTCAATGGCTTGGGTGGACTCCGGGAGTTGGTGATGGACAGGGAGGCCTGGCATGCTGCGGTTCATGGGGTTGCAAAGAGTTGAACACGACTGAGTGATTGAACTGAACTGAACTGAGTCTGTTAATCAGTGGTATGACTCTCAGAAAGCACAGTATCTCAAAAAACAAAAACAGCTTCAACTGTAAGTGTGCACACATGCAGAACATGTGGAAAAACAGCAAGACATTTTGAGTAATTATTAACATAAGTTCTCACTTCAAAACAGATAAATGCAAGGTTCTTTTTCTGAAGATAAACATCAAATTTGATGCCAGGTAGGACACAGAAGAGGACGGCAGAAGATGAAATGTTTAGGTAGCCTCACTGACTCAATGGACATGAGTTTGAGCAAAATCTGAAAGATAGTGAAGGATGGGGAAGCCGGTTGTGCTGCAGTCCATTGGGTTGCAAAGAGCTGGACATGACTTAGCAACTGAATAACAACACAGATATCAGGCTTGAAAACTGATCGGACAGATAATGGACATATAATCATCTCGTGTCTCTTATGCATACATTTCACATGAGCAGGATTGTGTTTCAAATTTTATAGCCTAGAAATATATAGGCTGGAATTTGCATTTATAATTATCTATAAAATAATTGTGCAATAATCCATCCCCATAAAAAGGTAGTATCTTGGGTCTCCTTATTCTAAGGATAGGTGAAAATGTTTTTAAAGACAGAAACCTTGCCTTTCATGCATGCTCACTCGTATTCAACTCTTTACAACCCCATGAACTCTAGCCTGTCAGGCTTCTTTGCCCATGGAAATTTTCCAGGCAAGAATACTGGAGTGGGTTGCCATTTCTACTCCATGGCATCTTCCTGACCCAGGGATCGAACACTATCTATGAATTACATAAATATTTGAATATACTGAGGTAACAATTGTAGTGGTAAAGCAAGAGACATGATATCCTGGTACAAGCCTGAGGAGTTTATTTATTTTTATTTAAAGAGATTTAATTTAGTGTCTGCTCAATATTGAATCCCCTTAAGCTAAAAAAAAAAAAAAAGAAGAAGAAGAAGAAGTTATAATTAACTGTTAACATTAATGAATTTAAACCTTCCCCAAAGCCTACATTCAAAAGAAAGTGTCCAAAAAAGTGAATATGAATTAGTGTGATGTTTCTTGTTTTGGTCTTAAACATTCTAAACATCAATCTAAGATGTTTGTGATAAGTTAAAATATGTAATTTGTTCTTGTTTCTCCTAGAAAAAAGAAGAGCTTGAGTAGTGACTGACAATAGTAGATATTCAATATATAACTTTGGAGGATATTTGAGGGGGGGTACTTTTTTAAATGTTCAAATGTTGAAAGAATGTGTCTTAACTATAAATATAAGCTGAAGTGGGTCGTTTATTTTTCTGGAATTGATCTGCAGGAGTTGCTTATATATTTTTGAGATTAGTTGTTTGTCAGTTGCTTCATTTACTATTATTTTCTTCCATTCTGAAGGCTGTCTTTTCACCTTGCTTATAGTTTCCTTTGTTGTGCAGAAGCTTTTAAGTTTAGTTAGGTCCCATTTGTTTATTTTTGCTTTGATTTCCAATATTCTGGGAGGTGGGTCATAGAGGATCCTGCTGTGATTTATGTCTGAGAGTGTTTTCTCCTCTAGGAGTTGTATAGTTTCTGGTCTTACATTTAGATCTTTAATCCATTTTGAGTTTAGTTTTGTGTATGGTGTTAGAAAGTGTTCTACTTTCATTCTTTTACAAGTGGTTGACGAGTTTTCCCAACACCACTTGTTAAAGAGATTATCTTTAATCCATTGTATAGTCTTGCCTCCTGTGCCTCAAAGATAAGGTGTCCATATGTGCATGGATTTATCTCCGGGCTTTCTATTTTGTTCCATTGATCTATATTTCTGTCTTTGTGCCAGTACCGTACTGTCTTGATGACTGTGGCTTTGTAGTAAAGCCTAAAGTCAGGCAGGTTGATTCACCCAAGTCCAGTCTTCTTTCTCAAGATTGCTTTGGCTATTTGAGGTTTTTTGTATTTCCATACAAATTGAGAAATTATCTGTTCTAGCTCTGTGAAAAATACCATTGGTAGCTTGATAAGGATGGCATTGAATCTATAGATTGCTTTGGGTAGTATACTCATTTACACTATATTGATTCTTCTGATCCATGAACATGGTATATTTCTCCATCTATTGGTGTCCTCTTTGATTTCTTTGGCCAGTGTTTTATACTTTTATATATATATATATATATATATATATATATATATATATGTTTTTAGTTTCTTTCAGTTCAGTTTACTTCAGTCGCTCAGTCGTGTCCAACTCTGTGAGCCCATGAATTGCAGCACGCTAGGCCTCCCTGTCCATCACCAACTCCAGGAGTTCACTCAGACTCACATGCATTGAGTCAGTGATGTCATCCAGCCATCTCACCCTCTATCGTCCCCTTCTCCTCTTTCTCCTCCTGTCCCCAATCCCTCCCAGCATCAGAGTCTTTTCCAATGAGTGAACCCTTCACATGAGGTGGCCAAAGTACTGGAGTTTCAGCATTAGCATCATTCCTTCCAAAGAAATCCCAGGGCAGATCTCCTTCAGAATGGACTGATTGGATCTCTTTGCAGTCCAAGTGACTCTAAAGAGTTTTCTCCAACACCACTGTTCAAAAGCATCAATTCTTCAGTGCTCAGCTTTCTTCACAGTCCAACTCTCACATCCATACATGACCACTGGAAAAAACATAGCCTTGACTAGATGGACCTTTGTTGGCAAAATTATGTCTCTGCTTTTCAACATGCTATCTAGGTTGGTCATAACTTTTCTTCCAAGGAGTAAGCGTCTTTTAATTTCATGGCTGCAGTCACATTCTGCAGTGATTTTGGAGCCCAAGAAAATAAAGTCTGACACTGTTTCCACTGTTTCCCCATCTATTTCCCATGAAGTGATGGGACCAGATGCCATGATCTTCGTTTTCTGAATGTTGAGCTTTAAGCCAACTTTTTCTCTCTCTTCTTTCACTTTCATCAAGAGGCTTTTTAGTTCCTCTTCACTTTCTGCCATAAGGGTGGTGTCATCTGCATCTCCAAGGTTATTGATATTTCTCCCGGCAATCTTGATTCCAGCTTGTGCTTCGTTCAGTCCAGTGTTTCTCATGATGTACTCTGCACAGAAGTTAAATAAGCAGGGGGACAATATACAGCCTTGACGTACTCCTTTTCCTATTTGGAACCAGTCTGTCGTTCCATGTCCAATTCTAACTGTTGCTTCCTGACCTGCATACAGATTTCTCAAGAGGCAAGTTAGGTGGTCTGGTATTCCCATCCTTTTAGAATTTTCCACAGTTTATTGTGATCCACACAGTCAAAGGATTTGGCATAGTCAATAAAGCAGAAATACATGATTTTCTGGAACTTTCTTTCTTTTTCCATGATCCAGCGGATGTTGGCAATTTGATCTCTGGTTCCTCTGCCTTTTCTAAAACCAGCTTGAACATCAGGGAGTTCACGGTTCACGTATTGCTGAAGTCTGGCTTGGAGAATTTTGAGCATTACTTTACTAGCATGTGAGATGAGTGTAATTGTGCGGTAGTTTAAGCATTCTTTGGCATTGCCTTTCTTTGGAATTGGAATGAAAATTTACCTTTTCCAGTCCTGTGGCCACTGCTGAGTTTTCCAAATTTTTTGGCATATTGAGTTCAGCACTTTCACAGCATCATCTTTCAGGATTTGAAACAGCTCAACTGGAATTCCATCTCCTCCACTAGCATTGTTTGTAGTGGTGCTTTCTAAGGCCCACTTGACTTCACATTCCAAGATGTCTGGCTCTAGATTAGTGATCACATCATCATGATTATCTGGGTTGTGAAGATCCTTTTTGTACAGTTCTTCCAGGTATTCTTGCCACCTCTTCTTAATATCTTCTGCTTCTGTTAGGTCCAGACCATTTCTGTCCTTTATCAAGCCCATCTTTGCATGAAATATTCCCTTGGTATCTCTAATTTTCTTGAAGAGATCTCTAGTTTGTCCCATTCTGTTGTTTTCCTCTATTTTTTTTTTTGCATTGATCGCTGAAGAAGGCTTTCTTATCTCTTCTTGCTATTCTTTGGAACTCTGCCTTCAGATACTTATATCTTTCCTTTTCTCCTTTGCTTTTCACCTCTCTTCTTTTCACAGCTATTTGTAAGGCCTCCCCAGACAGCCATTTTTTTTTTTTTTTTTTTTTTTTTTTGCATTTCTTTTCCATGGGGATGGTCTGGATCCCTGTCTCCTGTACAATGTCACGAACTTCATTCCATAGTTCATCAGGCACTCTATCTATCAGATCTAGGCCCTTAAATCTATTTCTCACTTCTACTGTATAATCATAAGGGATTTGATTGAGGTCATACCTGAATGGTCTAGCGGTTTTCCCTACTTTCTTCAATTTGAGACTGAATTTGGTAATAAGGAGTTCATGATCTGAGCCACAACCAGCTTCTGGTCTTGTTTTTGTCGACTGTATAGAGCTTCTCCATCATTGGCTGCAAAGAATATAATCAATCTGATTTCGGTGTTGACCATCTTGTGATGTCCATGTGTAGAGTCTTATCTTGTGCTGTTGGAAGAGGGTGTTTGCCATGACCAATGCATTTTCTTGGCAAAACTCTATTAGTCTTTGCCCTGCTTCATTCCACATTCCAAGGCCAAATTTGCCTGTTACTCCAGGTGTTTCTTGACTTCCTACTTTTGCATTCCAGTCCCCTATAATGAAAAGGACATCTTTTGGGGGTGTTAGTTCTAAAAGGTCTTGTAGGTCTTCACAAAACTGTTCAACTTCAGCTTCTTCAGCATTACTGGTTGGGGCATAGACTTTGATAACTGTGATATTGAATGGTTTGCCTTGGAGATGAACAGAGATCATTCTGTCATTTTTGAGATTGCATCCAAGTACTGCATTGTGGACTCTTTTGTTGACCATGATGGCTACTCCATTTCTTCTAAGGGATTCCTGCCTGCAGTAGTAGATATAATGGTCATTTCAGTTAAATTCACCCATTCTAGTTTATTTTAGTTTGCTGATTCCTAGAATGTCGATGTTCACCCTTGCCGTCTCTTGTTTGACCACTTCCAATTTGCCTTGATTCATGGACCTGACATTCCAGGTTCCTATGCAATATTGCTCCTTACAGCATTGGATCTTGCTTCTATCACCAGTCACATCCACAACTGGGTATTGTTTTTGCTTTGGCTCCATCCGTTCATTCTTTCTGGAGTTATTTCTCTACTGATCTCCAGTAGCATATTGGGCACCTAAGACCTGGGGAGTTCCTCTTTTGATATCCTATCATTTTGCCTTTTCATACTGCATATAAGTTAAATTAGCAGGGTGCCAATATACAGCCTTGACATACTACTTTTCCTATTTGGAACCAGTAGTTTCTTTAGGTAGATATATTCCTAAGTATTTTATTCTTTTCATTGCAATGGTGAATGGGATTGTTTCCTTAATTTCTCTTTCTATTTTCTCATTATTGGTGTAGAGGAATGCAAAGGATTTCTGTGTGTTGATTTTATATCCTGCAACTTTACCAAAGAAGACATACAGATGGCTAACAAACACATGAAAAGATGCTCAACATCACTCATTATCAGAGAAATGCAAATCAACCACAATGAGGTACCATTTCACATCAGTCAGAATGGCTGCAATCCAAAAGTCTGCAAACAATAAATGCTGGAGAGGGTGTGGAGAAAAGGGAACCCTCTTACACCGTTGGTGGGAATGCAAACTAGTACAGCCACTATGGAGAACAGTGTGGAGATTCCTTAAAAAACTGGAAATAGAACTGCCTTATGACCCAGCAATCCCACTGCTGGGCATGCACACCGAGGAAACCAGAATTGAAAGAGACACGTGTACCCCAAATGCAGCACTGTTTGTAATAGCCAGGACATGGAAGCAAGCTAGATGTCCATCAGCAGATGAATGGATAAGAAAGCTGTGGTATATATACAGAATGGAATATTACTCAGCCATTAAAAAGAATACATTTGAATCCATTCTAATAAGGTAGATGAAATGGAGTCTATTATACAGAGTGAAGTAAGCCAGAAAGAAAAACACCAATACAGTATACTAATGCATATATATGTTATTTAGAAAGATGGTAATGATATCCCTGTATGTGAGACAGCAAAAGAGACACAGATGTGTAGAACAGTCTTTCGGACTCTGTGGGATAGGGAGAGGGTGGAATGACTTGGGAGAATGGCACTGAACATGTATAATATCATATATGAAATGACAGCTTAATGCATGATACTGGATGCTTGGGGCTGGTGCACTGGGACTACCCAGAGGGATGGTATGGGGAGAGAGGAGGGAGGGGGGTTCAGGATGGGGAACATGTGTATACCACATGGGGAACATGTGGCAGATTCATGTCAATGTATGGCAAAACCAATACAATATTGTAAAGTAATTAACCTCCAATTAAAATAAATAAATTTATATATATATATATATATATATATATATATATATATGCTGAAGTGTTTCGTTAACTATAATGTGCTTGAAATTCACCAGAGAAGCTTATTAATACTTCAGATTCTTGGTACACAAAAGGTAGAGATCACTTGTGAATTATTTGGCAAGGCAAGGCCGATGGCCGAAAATAATAAACTATAAGTCTCTGATGTAGGTGGTTAAGAAGTTGGCACTAATAATAGGAAGTTGCTGTATAACACAGGAACACAGGAAGCTCATCCACTATGGATGGGAGGGAGGTTCAAGAGGGAGGGGATATATGTATACTTATGGCTGATTCATGTCCCTGTATGACAAAAGCCAACACAACATTGTAAAGCAATTATCCTCCAATTGAAAATTAAAAACAGCAACAGACACACACACACAAAATCAATGAGCAAAAAATGCATAATGTAAAATGATGCATACACAATGATCACAACTATATAAAATTATGTCTGTATAGCCAGCAGGATTGGAAAAACTACAAAACTGGTAATTTAGAGTGCTCTGTGCTTAGTCGCTCAGTCATGTCCAACTCTGCAACCCCATGGACTGTATCCTTCTAGGCTGCTCTGTCCATGGGATTCTCCAGCCAAGAAGACTGGAGTGGGTTGCCATGCCCTCCTCCAGGAGATCTTCCCAACCCAGGTATCGAACCCACTTCTCCCAAATTGCAGGTGGATTCTTTACCAGCTGAGCCACATGGGAATCTCAATAATACTGGAATGGGTAGCCTATTCCTTCTCCAGCAGATCTTCCCTACCCAGGAATCAAACTGGGATCTCCTGCATTGCAGGCAGACTTTTTACCATCTGAGTCACCAGGGAAGCCCTAACATTTTTGTTATTATTTGTTCATTCACTGGTAATTTTTATGTATTTAAAGTTATATTGCACTGTATTTTAGCACATATACATTAAAAAATGTAAATCTCCATTTTTTTTCTGGAAAATTGAAAAAAAAAAAAAAAGGAAGTCGGCACTAAGACAAAGATTAATCAAACCCTATCCTGTTAGTTTGAGAATTGTGTGTTACAGGAAAGACAGTTGACTAGATGGTGGAGAAAATTGTCTAAGGTTTGGTTATATACCCAGTGGGCTCCATTGGGGCTATTCTAAAGGGAGGTTAGTGTCTAAAAATGATTCAGCCGCTCTATATGTAACATTTTCAAACACAAATCTATGCAGGGACAATGCAGGTAATCCAGGACTAGAAAAATCTTTCAAAAAGGGTCTTCAGAAAAAATTTCCACAGTTATATATTATGAAATAACATTTTGCCAACTTGAGCTCCACATCAGGACAGTTTGTCTCTCTTGGTATCTCCCTTATTCACTGACTTAATATTACATCCTTACTGTAACCAAGATTTTAAAACAACCTATCATGATTTACATGTGTGTGAAAGTCTGTCTTTAATACAGTGATAAGCTATTTGGCCTTTTAGATTCCTCAAACATAGTATGAAAATAAATTCTATAAAATGATAGTCAACCTTTTGGTAATTTCCAGGGCTTCCCTGGTGGCTCAGTGGTAAAGAATCCACCTGCCAATTCAGGAGATGCAGATTCAGCCCCTGGGTTGGGAAGATCCCCTGAAGGGAATGGCTACCCACTCCAGTATTCTTGCCTCGGAAATCCCATGGACAGAGGAAACTGGAAGGGCTACAGCACATGGATCTCAAAGAGTCGGACGTGACTTAGCAACTACACAACAAACAAATGTCATAACAGTCTTCCAGATACTATTAATTGAATAATATTCTTGTTCTTAACTCTTCCAAAATGAACCTAATAAAAACATGGGTATTGAATATTGTTACATTATAGAAGTGGTGAACCAGGCACAGTGTAAATAAACTCCAGCTGAAAGCAGTGGGCCTCCAATGTAAGCATGTTTTTAGTTCTTGCAAAGAACAGACTCTGCAGATGTGACATTATTAATAGAATTAAAGAAATGATTTATATCTTCAGCCTTATTTGTTTTTTAACACTTTAAAGCAGATATTATTAAAGTAGACATTAATAAAAGGGCACCTACAATATGTGTAATGGTTTACAGTTTAAAATGTGCATTCATATCATAGACTTACTGATTTTCACTATCTTCATGTATATTTTACTTATGACAAACATGGAAAACAGAACTCGATCATAAACAGATAGTGAATGACAAAATTGTTTTTAGATGTCTCTTTGCTATTAAATGTGGGACACTGTAAGTATTACATTGTACAGAAAATATATATTCTACTTACTGCTGTACCAGGGTTTCCCTGAAAGCTCAGTTAATAAAGAATCTACCTGCAATGCAGGAGATCCCAGTTCGATTCCTGGGTCAGGAAGATGCCCTGGAGAAGGGATAGGCTACCCACTCCAGTATTCTTGGCCTCCCTTGTGGCTCAACTGGTAAAGAATCCGCCTGCAATGCAGGAGACCTGGATTCCACCCCTGGATTGGGAAGATGCCCTGGAGAAGGGAAAGGTTACTCACTCCAGTATTCTGGCCGGGAGAATCCCATGGACTGTATAATCCATGGAGAAAGAGTCAGACACAGCTGAATGACTTTCACTTTCACTTTACTGCTGTATCAAGTTACTAGGAGCATAGTTAATTACAATTGTCTAAACATAACAGTATGCAAGACAGGAGGAAAACTACTTTCTTTTAAAACAGAGATAAATCAGGTGACTTAAATTTGAGATCCATTCTTCAAACAGTGGTGACTTTCTGTATTATATTGATGAGGGTATCAGTTAGAAATATTTGATCTTGTGTCAATAGTCCCACAAGGAAATTATTACCCCAAATATATATATTAGAAAATAAACAGATGGAAAGAATTGGGTTCCAAAAAGTTTATAACAAATTATATTTTTTATAAAAAGGCTTGAAAGTTTTAATTTCATAAGGCAGTTTCCAAGACTGATTCTTTTCCATTTTTCAGTCATTGCCAATTTTCACTGAAGAAACATAAATCCATTTTTATTTAGCTTACTTAGCTTATTTTATTTAGCTTGTTTAACATAAATAAATCTTATTTATTTTATTTATTTCTCTACATTTTTATGAGGTTGTTTCCTTTTATTAGAAATTGGCATGTATATAAAGTTTAAATGTCTGGAAAATGTTACTATTAGGAGTTTTAAGATAAAAATATATTGTTATAATAACACTTTTATATCATGCTAATAATATGTAAGCTTCAATTTAAGATGTAGGTTTTTACTAGATTAATAATTGAAAATTAGAACTGGGCATATATTAATGCAAATATCTAAGTTTATGCTAATTTTAATTAATTTCTATGTCTGTTCTTAAATTGCTGAAATAGTATGTGATCTTAGAGAACTTTCAATATCTAAAAGATTATATATCTAAACATTTGCTCAAATATTTAGTCATCTAAATACCTGCTTGAAGTGAAGTGAAGGGAAGTCACTCAGTCATGTCCGACTCTTTGCGACCCCATGGACTGTAGCCCACCAGGCTCCTCCATCCATGGGATTCTCCAGGCAACAATACTGGAGTGGGTTACCATCTCCTTCTCCAGGGGATCTTCCCAACCCAGGGATCGAACACGGGTCTCCCACATTGGAGGCAGACGCTTTAACCTCTGAGCCACCAGGGAAGCCCCAAATACCTGCTTAATCTTTAAATACTTGTTTTAAAAACTACACTTTTTAGATTTTTCAATTACTTTTTAAAGGAAGGATGTAAATAAAAATAGCTGCTTAATCACATGAATATCTTTAGGGGTCTTGTTTCAAAGTACTTGCTTTTTGGCCAATGTAACTAGATTCATTTACAATTATCCATATGGGAGTAGTCTAATATACTATTTATAAGCATGCTATCTAGAATTGAAATGCTGTTTCATGAAACCAGTTAATTAACTATTCTGTGGTCTTGAACAATAAGTATGAAAATGACCTGTGAAAAATTCCAACCCTATCTTGACTCTGTAAAGAGACAAGAGAACTCTATCTCTCCCCTTACCTATCACCCTCCTCCCCAAGTCCTCACTGGTACCTTACCTCCAGAACTTTAGACAGTATGTTTCTGTTGTACAGTTCAGTTCAGTTCAGTCACTCAGTCGTGTTCGTCTCTTTGCGACCCCATGAATCACAGCACGCCAGGCCTCCCTATCCATCACCATCTCCCAGAGTTCACTCAGACTCATGTCCATCACGTCCGTGATGCCATCCAGCCATCTCATCCTCTGTCGTCCACTTCTCCTCCTGCCCTCAATCCCTCCCAGCATCAGAGTCTTTTCCAATGAGTCAACTCTTTGCATCAGGTGGTCAAAGTACTGGAGCTTCAGTTTTAGCATCATTCCTTCCAAAGAAATCCCAGGGCTGATCTCCTTCAGAATGGACTGGTTGGATCTCCTTGCAGTCCAAGGGACTCTCAAGAGTCTCCTCCAACACCACACTTCAAAAGCATCAATTCTTTGGCGCTCAGCCTTCTTCACAGTCCAACTCTCACATCCATACATGACCACAGGAAATACCATAGCCTTGAATGTCTCTGCTTTTGAATATACTATCTAGGTTGGTCATAACTTTTCTTCCATGGAGTAAGCGTCTTTTAATTTCATGGCTGCAGTCACATTCTGCAGTGAATTTGGAGCCCCCCAAAATAAAGTCTGACACTGTTTCTACTGTTTCCCCATCTATTTCCCATGAAGTGATGCGACCAGATGCCATGATCTTCGTTTTCTGAATGTTGAGCTTTAAGCCAACTTTTTTGCTCTCCTCTTTCACTTTCATCAAGAGGCTTTTTAGTTCCTCTTCACTTTCTGTCATAAGGGTGGTGTCATCTGCATCTCTGAGGTTATTGATATTTCTCCCCACAATCTTGATTCCAGCTTATGTTTCTTCCAGTGCAGCGTTTCTCATGATGTACTCTGCATAGAAGTTAAATAAGCAGGGTGACAATATACAGCCTTGACATACTCCTTTTCCTATTTGAAACCAGTCTGTTGTTCCATTTCCAGTTCTAACTGTTGCTTCCTGGCCTGCATACAGATTTCTCAAGAGGCAGGTCAGGTGGTCTGGTATTCCCATCCTTTCAGAATTTTCCACAGTTTATTGTGATCCACACAGTCAAAGGCTTTGGCAGTATATATGGGCAGACTAACACACAGCTAAAACTAATCAAAATATATTAATTGTTGACCAAGAAGAGCTCAGAATAGGGAAAATAACCAGGGATAAAGATTTGCATTATATAAAGATAAAAGGACTAATTCTCCAAGAAGATAAAACAACCCTTAACATTATCTACTTAAGAATAACACAACAAAATACAGAAAACTAAAACTGAGGAAACTGCAAGATTATTTCTAGCTAGTGGAGCTTTCTGGGCTGTATTTTCTAAATCCCACACAAATCATTTGTTAATGAGTGATGAACAATGTGAACTCTAAGGTTGGAAGATATTTTCTCTCTAGAAATGGTGATTTTTTTTCTTATACAATATGTTTTCAATACAAAACCATGAATATATACAAATTTAGGAAGCAAAAAAAAAAGGAAAATTATAATAAACTACATCCCAAACTGCTTACTTTGTACCACTGAAAGTGCATCAGATCATTACCATAATACATTATTCTGATATCTGTTTGTGTCATTGCTAGAAAAGAATTCATTGATAGCTTTAGGGGACGCACTTTCAAGACACAATTATATATATAAATGAGAAGAATAACAATAATGTATTATTACTTTAGAAATATATAATATTAAGATTCAAAGCTGGAGAATGTTAATTATAAAAGATACAGAACATTTTAAGTTTCAACTTTAATTCTTTATATATCATTATACTTGAAATTTAAATTATGTTCATGCAGTTCTTAAAATTCCATTTTAGAGAAAAACTTCTCCCCCTGATTTTCTCCACTCTCCTCTCAATTCCCCCTCAAAATAAAAAGCTAAAATGAAAAACAAAAATAAAAACATGAAGTTTCTTGCCTGCTTTTTTGGAGTCTTCTATTTTTCTCTAGAAACAATTTCAACATTTCACAGTGCAATAAATCCATTTAGCCTCCCTGACTCCAGGTTTTTATTTCCATCATTAAAATAAAGGCCTTGACCTCTCAGTGGCTCCTGAGCAAAGTGTCTTCTTAGAAGGTGAGGAGGTTGGGGTGGACGGTAGAGAGGCAGACTCAGAGGGGAGGAAGCTCGGCACAAGGATGATAGCAAGCCACATGCAACCTTTTGATTATTTAAAATAAAAAACAACTTTCGAAGTTGTTTTTCAGGACAAGAAAATAAAGCACTGTCTGTTGTTTAGTCTGAGCTATGAATACTTCTTCACTGCACATATTAGAAAAGGGGATACATTGTTCTTTTCTCATTTCACAGGAATATGATGACAACTTTTTGACAGAAAATCATTCTGCAAAAGATATTGCTGGTCCTCCATGCCCACATGTTTTCTTAACCCTTGTAAATTATTGTAAACATTTTTGTGTGAAGATGAAAGGGTAAGAAAATATGTCTGGCATACTTCTAAAATACTGTATTTTATTCCAGGTAAATCAAATAATTCAAACCTTTCTTCTTTTCCCTTCTGCTTCTATTCAATTGACCTCTGCCTTTTTTTCTCCTCATGAGTTTTAATACATCAGTGGCCTTGTCAGATTCTAATTTCATGTATGTTTTCACAAACAGCTTGAAAATTACATCCCATTTCCAGAATCCTGTCATCTGTTAGGTCTCCAGTTTTCCTAACATAGAATATGTCCTTAAATGCATTTTTGAATTCTCTAATTCTTTAAATTGATAAAGCACATGAGTACTCATGATGTACCTCAGCTACAGCTTTGCTTGCTGAATTATAATCACACAAACAATATTCCCAAGGGGGACTTGCTGTGCTTGCTTGTTTCCCGATGGTGACTGGCACTTGGTCTCAATTCAGGGTTCATTTTCCCTTACTGCTGGTCTCAAAAAGATTTATGTTTCTGAGTTTAACAATCATAGACAATTATTTCTTTCTCTTTACTCTTCACATGTCAGGAGATATCTGACCTTACATTTCATGCTTACCCCTGAATGAGATCCTATGTTAAACTATAATTCTTAGCATTGATTTTAAAGAAAATTAAGTTAATTTAAAAGTACAATTTTATTCATTGTTTTCATCAGAATATAATTTTATGCATCTCTCTTATTTATTTATTTACACAAATGATATACCTTGAATTATAGAAGAACAAAAGAAAAGAAAAATTATGTGTTTTCACATTGTCCAATTAGTATTCTATTAATTATACCTTATTTCCTTTTGCTTCTTAAGAAACTACATTTCAGTCACGATCCACTTTTCATTCTATTTTTAATTGACAGTGTGATTTTCTTTCAATTAAACTGCAGACACAAAGCACCTGAGGTAGAAGTCTAAATAATCTGTGTTAACCTGGTTATAGATGGTTATGATAATTTGGTAGTGACTTTCATTATTTCAGATTATGAAAAATTTGAGCAGAGGACCTTGGTGGTATGCTGGAAAATGGAGATATGTACTTTCTATAATCTACTTCCACAGACTCTCTTTCTTTAGCCTTCTCTCACAAGGAATGGAGCACTGATAATGCAAGTATGTATAACAAGGAAATAGAATTAAAAGCATATTTACTCAAAAGATCACTAGATAAAAAGACAAGTGAGTTAAGTTTAGTTCAGTCGCTCAGTCGTGTCCGACTCTTTGCGACTCCATGAATCTCAGCAAGCCAGGCCTCCCTGTCCATCACCATCTCATTTAGGGAGACCAAAATCATAAAAATACCAATACTCAGTAAACATGAAACAACATCTTCAGCCATACTACTATGAAAACATATGTCTTAATAATGAGTAAGATTTTCAAAACTAAAAATAATAACTAGAGTAAGGATGCAGCAAAATTACTACCCACATTCATGGCTTGTGGAGTGGTATATAGACAAAACCTCTTCTGAAAGAAAGTCTAAAATATAGATCAAAAGGTTTAGAAATAGTTACAATTTTTGCTCAGTATTTAATTTTATAAAAATTATCTTAGAAATTAAGTAATGTATATGTGCATATTCTTGAATAAGACTTTATTTCATGTGTATATATATACACACATGCAAAATATATCATGTATAAACAGATACCTCTGGAGGAAAAAAATAGACGGCATACTAAATGTTGAATCAATTAAAATGTATCCATAAGACAGGACAGTATGGGCTGTTTAAGATGGGTTTTCTGACATCCTTTACAGTATTATGGTTGAATTTAATTACCATCCATCTTCAGGCTATAAACCTCAACATATAATCTCAGTTAAAAGTTGTTAGTGTTTGCATATTTAAAAAGAGGGAAATGATAGAAGATATATATGAATTATAACAGTTGTTGTCTCTAAATGATAAGCTCTTGATGTTTTTAAAACAAATCTTCTTCATAAATTCATAGGTTATAAAGTATTTTAAGAACCTCTCATTAAAATTTATAGACTGTCAATAAAATACAGACACATAGATACAGGGCCTTGCTTTCTGAACATCTTGAACTTCTCTTTTTCAATTAATGACAACTTGCCACCAAATCAAGATTTGATTAGCATGTTAACCTTTATTTAGGATTTTATAAGGGCTTTTAGAATATGTATTTAAAAATAGTATATTCCATTAAAAGAATAACAGGGAAATATTATATTACTATAATAAGAGAGTTGGCCTGATGATTAGATAGATGAGGATTAAAACCCTCTGTATGACCTCCACAAACTGACACTTTCAGACTCAGGTGCTTCATATTTAAAATTAAGACAAAGGCATACACATCAACTCTTACACAATTTATAAGCTCTAAAAAAATATCTGGTTAAAAAATGTATGTGTGTCTGTATGTATGTATCTAGGCATAAGTATGTATGTGTGTATGTATATGTGTATATACATATGTGTATATACACATGTGTGTATATATACATACATACACACACACATATATATTTGAGCTGGTATTCTGTTTCATATATATATATGTGTGTATGTATGTGGTGGTTTAGTTGCTAAGTCCTGTCCAACTCCTGGTGACCCATGGACTGTAGCCTGCCAGGCTCCTCTTACTGGAGTGGGTTGCCATGTCCTTCCCCATAATATATATATGAGCTGGTATTTTTCTTTCTGTTATTATTTTAGAACACTTTAATTTTTAATTTTCAAACTGTGGCGCTCTTATTCTATACTGAAATAGAAAATGAACCTGAAAATAAACACATACTGCTGCTGCTGCTGCTGCTGCTGCTGCTGCTGCGTCACTTCAGTCGTGTCCGACTCTTTGTGACCCCATAGACAGCAGCCCACCAGGGTCCTCCTTCCCTGGGATTCTCCAGGCAAGAACACTGGAGTGGGTTGTCATTTCCTTCTTCAATGCATGAAAGTGAAAAGTGAAAGTGAAGTCGTTCAGTTGTGTCTGACTCTTTGCGACCCCACGGAAATATAATATAAACTAAATATAAAGTAGCCACTCTAATATCTTTGATATCCAGAATGATTTTAATATACTTAAGCTGATAAGGGGTTATTTAAACTATTACAAAATGATAGCCCAGGGTTTCAGAGACAAAGTTATATTTAAGCTACAAACAGGATGGTATGTTTTATAACTTCCTCTCCAGTATTCACAACATTATTATTGATTGAATTTCATGCTTGCAGAGATTCTCCACGTGCTTTCTTTTATGTTACTAAGTGTACTGCTTGAGGGATCTTAGTTCCCTGCCCAGGGATCAAACATGTGACCCCTGCAGTGGAAGCACTATGTCCTTACCACTCTACCACCAGGGAAGTCCCTCTATGTGCTTTGTTCGAGAATGGACATGTGACATATATTTATATTTTACTGATGTCAGTGATACAACTGATTACAAGAGTCTCCTAAAAATACTGCCACTCTTACAAAATGAAGTTAAATCCTAGTAAATATTTCTATTAAAGCTGTCTTTAAAATATAGTACAATACAAAAACTATTTAAAAAGATATATGCTTCTTCCCTTTATATGTATGGATGAACTTGTAGTTACTATTAAAATTTTTGTCTTAGGGTGTTATTCTTTAAGAAGAAGAAGAAAAAGTATCTGTGTAAGATCTTACCTATTAAGGACAATATTACTAGAAGAAAAGTGTTTCTGATACTGCTTTCACAATTTATACTAAATGCTAGAAAATTAGGATTTTATATTAAAGATGGTATATCAAGTTTCTTTACTACTTTTCTTCTCTAAAACAAACAAACAACAACAAGGAAAGGGGGAAAGAAACAGAGAGTGAGACCCAAACCTTCATCTTTAGTAATGTGAGGAAACATGGTGATAAGTAGTATGAAGATTAAATAAAGGCAGGAAGACCCCAAGAATATTCTGAGTAAAATCACCAGAAATGAGGACTCTGCAGCCAACACTACCCAAGCTGATGCCCACCAAAAGAAAGAAAATAAACATGGACTTTCTAATATGATGGTTAAGAACAGGGATTCAAGAATCAAAGAGAGAAATAAGAAGATTTTTTAAAAAGTGAGAAGGTGGGGGAAGAAAAAGTAAGTGCTTGGGAAGAAACTAAAATATATTAAATGACTGTGTGATAATAATGCTTGAATATGAATTTATATGCTGATAAAAACTATTGACAGTGTCACTGATGGAGGCTGTATTATTTTAAAGCATTACATAAGATTCAGCTGAAGAATCATAAATGCCCCTTCCATTGTAAAGTAATTTTAAGCAGATTGATTTGACAAGCCCTAATTATATCCTTTGTGCTAAAGCAGATCCTAATCATCTTTCTGAGTCATTTCAGACTGATTTGAAATATAAGAAATCTGCTAACATAGTTTAGCTAATTCTTACATCTGTTTCCAAATCAGAAGTAACTTGTATGATATTTATTTAAGTAAATTTGGAAATGTAGAGAGAATAATTTAAATCAGAATTCATTTTTTAATATTGCCTAATGTGACAAGGTGATAACTAATTAAAAATAACAGACAGCAATTTCTCCATCTCTTCTTTTTTTTCGATGTTCTTTCTCAAGACTTTAACAAGCACAGTAGAACAGGTTTTTATATATATAATATATATTTATATATATAATATATATAAATATTTATATATAAATATATGTATATTCTAGATAACTTGTGAATTTTTGCCTAACTAAAAAATTCATGACATTTTGATTCTACTTGTTCAATTTAGAATGAATAGAATGCTAGGTTTCTAATTTCAAAAATAGATATGAAACAAGCAACAAAAGTTTACCATATAGCACAGGGAATTATACTCAATATCTTATAATAATCTATAATGGAAAATAATTTAAAAAATAATATATGTGTATATGTATAACAATCACACATACAAAAAAGAATTCTAAATTTTGAAATTTAGTAACATTTATCTTTTCACCAGTTTTCTAAATGTCTTGTGGACATTTAATAAAAATGTATGAGGCACCAAATTTTAAATATATCTGTGTATAAGCCCTCTTGGAGGAGGTCGCCATTAGTCCCACCACAGAGCCACCAGAACTTACATAGGAAAGGGGAAACAGACTCTTGGAAGGCACAAAAAAAAAAACCTTGCATGCACCAGGACCCAGGAGAAAGGAGCAGTGACCCCAAAGAGGCTGACCTACACTTATCCATGAGTGTCCAGAAATCTCCGGTGGAGACAAGGGTTGGCAGTGGCCTGCTGCAGGCTTCTGGGCACTGAGTCCAGTAGTGCATGCACAAAGGAGGTGACCATTTATCTTCATTACTTCTACCATAGTTTGCCCCCAGGTCAAACAACAGGGAGAGAACACAATCCTGCCCATCAACAGAAAATTGGATTAAAGATTTACTGAGCATAGACCCCCATCAGAACAAGACCCAGTTTCACCCTGTCAGTCTCTCCATCAGGAAGCTTCCATAAGCCTCTTATACTTATACACTTTTAAGACTCTGTATATATTCATACAGAGGCCAGAAAGAATGCAAACCACAATCACAGAAAATTAATCAAAATGACCACATAAACCACAACCTTGTCTAACTTAATTAAACTATGAGCCATGCCCTGTAGGGCAACCTAACAAGTACGGGTCATGGTGGAAAGTTCTGACAAGATGTGGTCCACTAGAAGAGGAAAAGGCAAACCACTTCTGTATCCTTGCCTTGAGAACCCCATGAACAGTATGAAAAGACAAAAAGACAGGACAGTGAAAGATGAACTCCCCAGGTGGGTATATGCCCAATATGCTACTGGAGAAGAAGGGAGAAATAACTCCAGAAAGTATGAAGAGACAGAGCCAAAGCAAAGCAAAACAAAACAAAAAAAAACACCTAGTTATGGATGTGACTGGTGATGGAAGTAAAGTCCAATGCTGTAAAGAACAATATTGCATAGGAACCTGGAATGTTATGTCCATGAATCAAGGCAAATTGGAAGTCATCAAACAGAAGAAGGCAAGAGTGACATCAACATTTTAGGAATCAGTTAACTACAATGGACTGGAATAGGTGAATTTAACTCAGATGACAATTATATCTACTACTGTGGGCAAGAATCCCTTAGAAGAAATGAAATAGCCCTCACAGTCAAAAACAAAAAAAAAAAAAGGGTTCAAAATGCAGTACTTGGATGCAATATAAAAAATGACAGAATGATCTCTGGTTGTTTCCAAGGAACCATTCAATATCTCAGTAATCCAAGTCTATGCCCCAACCAGCAATGTTGAAGAAGTTGAAGTAGAACGGTTCAATGAAGAACTATAAGACCTTCTAGAACTAAAACCCAAAAAAGATGTCCTTTTTCATTATAGGCAACTGGAATGCAAAAGTAGGAAGTCAAGAGACATCTGGAATAACAGGCCAATTTGGCCTTGGATTAGAAATGAACTGGGGCAAATGCTAGCTTGCCAAGAGAACACCCTCTTCCAACAACACAAGAGAAGACTCTACACCTGGACATCACCAGATGATCAATGCCTAAATCAGATTGATAATATTCTTCACAGCCAAAGATGGAGAAGCTTTACACAGTCTGCAAAAACAAGAGAGGGAGCTGACTGTGGCTCAGATCATGAACTCCTTACTGCCAAATTCAGACTTAAATTGCAGAAAGTAGGGAAACCCACTGGAGAAGGCAGTGGCACCCCACTCCAGCACTCTTGCCTGGAAAATCCCATGGACAGAGGAGCCTGGTAGGCTGCAGTCCATGGGGTTGCTAAGAGTCGGGCACGACTGAGCAACTTCACTTTTGCTTTTCACTTTCATGCGTTGGAGAAGGAAATGGCAACCCACTCCAGTGTTCTTACCCGGAGAATCCCAGAGACAGAGGAGCCTGGTGGGCTGCCGTCTGTGGGGTCGCACAGAGTTGGACACGACTGAAGCGACTCAGCAGCAGCAGCAGCAGCAGCAGGGAAAACCACTAGAAAATTCAGGTTTCACCTAAACCAAATCCCTTAGGATTATACACTGGAAGTGAAAAATAGATTTGAGTTAGATCTGATAAGCAGAGGGCCTGAAGAACTATGGATGAAGGTTCGTGACATTGTACAGGAGGCAGTAAAGAGACCATCCCCATGAAAAAGAAATGCAAAAAGGCAAAAGAGTTGTCTGAGGAGGTCTTACAAATAGCAGAGAAAAGAAGTGAATCAAAAGGCAAAGGAGAAAAGGAAAGATAAACCCATTTGAATGCAGAGTTCAAAAGAATAACAAGGAGAGATAAGAAAGCCTTCCTCAATGATCAGTGCAAAGAAATAGAGGAAAACAACAGAGTGGAAAACACTAGTGATCTCTTCAAGAAAACTAGAGATACCAAAGGAACATTTCATGCAAAAATTGGCACAATAAAGGACAGAAATGGTATGGACCTAACAGAAGCAGAAGATATAAAGAAGAGGTGGCAAGAATACACAGAAGAAATCACCTAGAACCAGACATCCTGGAATGTGAAGTCAAGTGGGCCTCAAGAAGCATCACTAGGAGCAAAGCTAGTGGAGGTGATAGAATTCCAGCACCCTAAAAGATGCAGCTATGAAAGTGCTGCACTCAATACGTCAGCAAGTTTGGAAAACTCAGCAGTGGCCACAGGACTGGAAAAGATCAGTTTTCATTCTAATCCCAATGAAAGACAGTGCCAAACATGTTCAAGCTACCACACAATTGCATTCATGTCACATGCTAGCAAAGTAATGCTCAAAATTCTCCAAGCCAAGTTTCAACAGTACATGAACCGTGACATCCCAGATGTTCCAGATCGATTTAGAAAAGGGAGAGGAACCAGAGATCAAGTTGCCAACATCTACTGGATCATCAAAAAAGAAAGTTCCAGAAAAACATGTACTTCTGCTTTATTGACTATGCCAAAGGATTTGACTGTATGGATCAAAATACACTGTGGAAAATTCTTAAAGAGATGAGAATAACAGACCACCTTACCTGCCTTCTGAGAAATCTATACAGGTCAAGAAGCAACAGTTAGAACCGGATGTGGAACAACAGACTGGTTCCAAATTGGGAAAAGAGTATGTCAAGGGTGTATATTGTCACCCTGCTTATTTAACTTATATGCAGAGACATCACGCAAAATGCCAGGCCAGATGAAGCACAAGCTGGAATCAAGATTGCCAGGAGTAATATCAATAACCTCAGATAGGCAGATGACACCATCATTATGTCAGAAAATGAAAAAGAACTAAAAAACCTCTTGATGAAAGTGAAAGCAGAGAGTGAAAAAGCTGGCTTAAAGCTCAACATTCAGAAAACTAAGATCATGGCATGCGGTACTATCACTTCATGGCAAATAAATGGGGAAACAATGGAAACTACAACAGACTTTATTTGCTTGGGCTCCAAAATCACTGAAGTTGGTGACTGCAACCATAAAATTAAAAGACACTTGTTCCTTGAAAGAAAACCTATGACAAACCTAGAAGCATATTAAAAAGCAGAGATATTACTTCATTGAAAAAGGTCGGTCTAATCAAAACAATGTTTTTTCTAGTACTCATGTGAAAGTTGGACCATAAAGAAAGCACCAAAGAATTGATGCTTTTGAACTGTGTTGTTGGATAAGACTCTTAAGAGTCCCTTGGACCGCAAGGAGATCCAACTAGTCCATTCTAAAGGAAATCAGTCCTGAATATTCATTGGAAGGACTGATACTGAAGCTGAAACTCCAATACTTTGGCCACCTGATGAGAAGAACTGACACATTGGAAAAGACCCTGATGCTGGGAAAGATTGAAGGTGGGAGGAGAAGGGGATGACAGAGGATGAGATGGTTGAAATGCATCACGGACTCAATGGACACGAGTTTGAGTAAACTCCGAGTCAATGACGGAAAAGGAAGCCTGGCATGCTGCACTCCATGGGGTTTCAGAGAGTCAGACATGACTAAGCAACTGAGCTGAGCTGTTGTGTAGGATATGATTAATAAACTAGATATAAATCTATTATATTTAAATTATTGATATCATTCAAGATGCTTCTATTCTTTTTCTGCATTGATAACATATTGTCCAAGAAATGTTAATATGTCTCACTATGATTTTACATTTTTTCTTTTCACTTATATATCTTCTGAATTTTGTTTTATGTATGCTTATTTCCTTGCTGTTAAGGTATCTAATGGTTTATGATGTCTATCTTCTTTGTGAATTGTAACTTTTATTATTGAAAATATTCATCTTTGTTTCACTTTAAAAACATAATAAACAGTGATGTTTTCTTACTCAGAGAGCAGATTTCTAGCCATTTATTTTTATTTTTACAAGTTTACTCTTTCATGAAAAGAACTGACCATTCAAAATAATCCTCAGTTGTCAATAGCTTTTAACTTTGTGAGTGCTAAGAAATACTGCATATATAGGCTTATCTCTTAAAAGCAGGAATGGTGATGGCAAAGACATGAGGATGACAAGTTGACAGAGAGATTAGAGATGAAAAATGTTGCAAGTGGTCACTGGAGAAAGCTTACTGCAAATGCAGTGATGAAGGTTCATAATGATGGTTAAAGCATTAAATAAGCAGTCCAAGTAATCTTTGCTACACACCCAAAACTAACACAGCACTGTAGATTAACTATACTGCAACAATAAAAAACGGCTAAAGAAAAAATCTTAGGAATAACATGAAGTATTAAATATGTGATCTATGGTATAATAATTATTTTTAAAAATGTTAGTGTTTAGAGAAATAAATATTAGTTGTCTGTGGTATTATATGAGCCTTTTCCTAATTGGCTAATACAAAAAAGGATATAGTGAATAGGAGATATTGAATCCCAAATATGTAGTTTAATTCTTGATAAGCATGTGCTTAACACTCAGAAAAAAATAAAAATTAAAAATTATAATTATTGTTTTAAACTATTCAAAGAGAAATACTCAGAGATAAGTATAGTGAGGATATGGAACACTTTAAGAATGATACTTTAAATTGTGCAAAATGGCTACTTAAATTACACAGTATCTGAGTATCTCTGCCCCTAGGCAGCTATGTTACTCTATATTGTCCTATCTATGCACTGAATTTTTGTAAGTTTTTATCTTAATCTTTTTCTACTTCTTCATCTCTTTTTTGAATTTTTATACATATCTACTTTTTGGAATTATATTGTCTCATCTCTTTTCTCTTGCTAACAGCTATAAGATCTGTGGATTCAGCCTCTAGAGTGAAAAATAACTCCTTACCTTAACTGTGTCTAAGCTTATATCTTTAATATTTTTGTCCTTGAATCAGGAGAGAGGGTAGTCAAAGGCCTGGTTCTCTGTTAATCTGTACAAGTTGAATACAAAAACATATCCTATTAAAGGGTACAAAGATGATAGGGAAAGCTTCCAATTAGAATTAATTATATATTTGCATTAAATGATGTTAGAAGATATTTGATTATATAGCCCCCCAAAAAAAGATTTTAATGATACTTTAAACGTATAGGGCTGTGTGTGCACAGATGTGTGCATGCTATAAAGTAAGTAATTACAAAATTGCATGGGTTTCTTGAAGAGGTAGATAATTCTGTCACATAATATTTTTCTAGTTATAAATATATGATAATTTATTATATATTATAAATGACCTTCTATTTAGATTTGGAAGTTAGGTAAGGATCTCAGATCTTGCTCTATTCCTGAAATTACATTATCCTTTAAAATATTTGGAGGAATTTCAATTAACAGAGCATAAATGTGAATGATGCTGAGACTCAGTATGAGTAATAACATGCTAGAAATGAATGATGCACAACTTTCTGGAATTCTACATGCATATGTTTAAAGATAGGGAGTTGGACTATTCAATTGTTACCAAACTATCACTATACTAACAGCTTATATAAATTCTATAGAAACAGCTAACTCTTGGAATACATAGCATGCACCAGGCATAGTACTAAATATACAAGTTTTATGATATCTTAAACCTCAGCTCTCTAAGGATATATATTCCTATTATCCAATCTATCTATAGTCAAGGAGAATTAATCACAGACAGGCAAAGCTGTGGCAAAGCTGAGATTCAAACCTCTGACATTAGGCCTCCTGGTCCCCATTTGTAAACATCGTACACCATTCCTTTCATCCTCCTTCTCTACTTTCTGAAATGAAATCCCTTTTATTAGTTAAAACCTTCTCAAAAAACAAACACATTTCCAGTTTCCAGGCCCACATGTAAGGAGCGTGGAAGTTGCTGATCCATCTAACAAATTAAAAAATGCACAGGCTGAAGAGCCAAAAATGCTTGGGTCCATAAGGGAGGGGACAGCACAGACTAAGACTTTGCCCCCAGGACTGGAGAGAAGAAAGGAGGAAACAGGGAGTACCAAACTAATTATAACCAAACTGAAAGATGCACAAGAGGTATTCAACAGCAGAATGGATGAAACAGAAGCAGAAATCAGCAAGCAGGGAGACAAAGCAATTAAAAGCATCCAGACAAAGTAGCGAAATTAAACAAAAAATAATTAAAAGATGTGAGGATCCTTTAAGGGACTTCTGGGACAACATCAAATGGAATAACACTTGCATTACAGAGGCTCCCAGAAGGAAAAAAGAGAGAGAAAGAGTCACAGAATTATTTGAAGAAGAAATAGCTAAAAACCTACCTAATCTGGGAAAGGAAACAGTCAGGTATAGGAAGTCCAGAGAATTTCAAATAAGATGAAGCCAAAGAAATATAAAGCAAGATACAATATAATTAAAATTATGATGATTAAATATAACACTTTCTTTTTTTTTTAATAGTAGTCAAAACTGCATGGTATTGCCACAAAATCAGCCACACAGCTACAGTTCAGTGGAACAGAACAGAGCTTAGATACAAACACACACTTATACAGATGGTATGACAAAGAAGGCAAGAATATAAATGGGAAAATGTCTCTTCAGTAAATGGTGTTATACAGTTTGGATAATCATATGCAAAAGAATGAAACTAGACCCTTTTCTTACACCATATATAAAAGCAAACTCAAAATGAAGGAAGGACTTAAATGCAACACCAGAAATCCTAAAAACTCCTCAAAGAAAACATGGGCCCTATGCTCTTTAACATTTTTCTGAGCAACAGATAGATAGATAGATAGATAGATAGATAGATAGATAGATATTTTTTATCTATTTCTTCAGGCAAGGGCAGCAAAAGCAAAAATAATCAAATAAGACCATACAAAACAAAAGTTAACCTACTGGATGGGAAAATAATTTGAAAATGTTATATCTGATAAGGGTTTGTGCCAGCGTGAGGAATTCCACCCGTGACAAGGTCATGCAGCAGAGATCTGATGGGCAGGGTCGAGTCAGATCTCAGGTTTTCCCCCTGGCATTTCCTGAGCATGTACCCCCCAAAACAAGAATCTGCCTGCTTTTCCACTCTTCTGACATTCTCTGGAAAAAGTCAATTCATGGCTTTAGTCTTCTGTATTTGAAAGAGTGTTTCTCTCCAAAAACCCCTCTGATGGCTTTTTAGCCTGCCTGCAGGATTATACAGCTGCACATGTGATTGTTTGAGGCCTCCTGACCACAGGAAGCACAGGAAGCTTAAAACATCCTAGGAATGTAGGGGCTTCCGAGGAGTCAAAATCATTAGAATAGGACTGATTAAAGGTTTCATTTGTTAAGCCAATATTTTCTGCCAAATTTTCATATCTTTTACTTATTGATATAGTTGGTATATAGAAAAACAAGTAGCAACATTAGATCTTTGAGTTAAGTACCTTCTTTGTTATAACCCACTGTGCCTTTGTTCTGTAGAGATGTAACTTTAGTGCTTTAAGGAGATGCAGATTAAAGAAAAACACTTCAGGGGAAATGAGATTAACATTCATTAAGAAAGAGAGCCAAAAAAAACTGTTAACAAGCCTCTTGGCCAGAAGATAATGTAAATCACCCGAGACCTTTCATATACAAAAAGATATACAGAAAGAGTCTGGGCTGCTAACGCTACATAATTTTGTATTACCCATTGATCTCTATGTATAATCAAAAGTATAAAAGGCCTTGAAGGACAATAGAAGGAGAGCCAGTCATTGGACTGGTTTCCCCTGTGTCTCTTTACTTTAATTTCAGGCTGAATTCCCATCTGGGGCGCGGAGGCTTGCCAAGTCTACTTACTTGCCCTGGCTGTTAAGACCCGCGCGAAAGGGAGCCTAAGGCGAGACACCCTTAGATATTCAAGCGAGCGCCGGTGGCCCAACGTAGATGGTGCAAATTCCTTGTCTGGAATTTTATTGGTCTTCCACGTAATCCAAGTTATTCAGCCCTCTTTCTCCACTTAATTTTCCTACTACACTATTTCTTCCTAATGTAATCTTATATTAATAAATAAATAAGTTTTTTCCTCGCCAACTCCATCCACCCTTCGAATTCCCTGGATCCACCAGGGCTGGACCCTGGCAGATTTGATGTAGGAAATACACACAAAAAACCTTATAGAACTCCATATCAAAATAATCACACAATCTCATTAAAAATGGACAGAAGATCTGAATAGACATTTTTCTACACAAGACATACAGATGGCCAATGGATACATGACAAGATGCTCAAAACCATGAGTTATCAGAAAGATGCAAATGAGATGCCACTTTACACCAGTCAGCCTGGCTATAATCAAAAAGATAAGAAACAACAAGTATTGGTGAGAATGTGGAAAAAGATAACTCTTGTACACTGTTGATAGAAACATACATAGGTGTAGCCACTATGGAAAGCAGTGTGGAGGTTCCTTATAAAATTAAAATAGAGTTACTATAAAATCTAGCGATCCACTTTTGATTGTTTATCTGAAGAAAATGAAAATAATTTTTAAAAATGTATGTGTACAGCTATATTATTGCAGCAGTATTTACAATAGCCAAGATATGGAACCAATAAGTGTCCACTGAGAAGATGAATGGATAAAAAAATTGACATATACACAAATCTATACATATATATACATATGTATATATATGTATGTGTGTATATATATAGTTTCCCAGGTGGTGATAGGGATAAAGAATCTTCCTGCCAATGCAGGAGATGAAGGAGACACAAGAGACATGGGTTCAGTCCCTGGATTGGGAAAATCGAGGCAACCCACTCCAGTATTCCTCCCTGTAAAATCTGATAGACAGAGGAGCCTAGTGGGCTAAGTCCATGAAGCCACAAAGAGTCAAACATGACTGAGCACATGCATATGTGCTCACACACACATACACACACACACATATATTTATCATCAATGGACTATCACTAAGCCATGAGAAGAATGAAATCTTGTGATTTATGTTGACATGGATGAATCTAGAGGTTTTTATACTAAGTGAAATCAATCAGAGGGAGACAAATACTGTGTGATTTCACTTGTATGTTATCTGAAAAAAATAACAAATGAATAAGCAAAACAAAAACAAATTCATAGATAAGGAGAGCAAGCTGATAGTTGTCAAAGGGTAGTGAGGTTGGGGGTTAGGGAGAGTGTAGGGAAAAAGAGATCCACACTTCCAGCTATGAGGTAAAGAAGTCTTGAGGACAAAACGCACAGTGGCAATAAAAATGTACTATCTCTGTATGGGACACTTTTGTGTGCTAAGTCATTTCAGTCATGTCTGATACTTTTGTGACCTCAGGGACTGTAGCCTGCCAGGCTCCTCTGTCCATGGGGATTCTCCGGGCAAGAATACAGGAGTGGGTTGCCATGCCCTGGTCCAGGGGATCTTTTGACCAGGAATGACAGACAGTAACTAGACCTATTGTGGTGATCATTTTTTAATGCATAAACATATTGTGTCACTATGCTATATGCCATCCAACCAGTCCATCCTAAAAGAGATCAGTCCTGGGTGTTCATTGGAAGGACTGATTAAGCTGAAACTCCAATACTTTTGCCACCTGATGGAAAGAGTTAACTCATCGGAAAAGACCCTGATGCTGGGAGGGATTGGGGGCAGGAGAAGAAGGGGACGGCAGAGGATGAGAAGGCTGGATGGCATCACGGACGTGATGGACATGAGTTTGAGTGAACTCCAGGAGTTGGTGATGTCAGGGAGGCCTGGCGTGCTGCGATTCATGGGGTCGCAAAGAGTCGGACACGACTGAGCAACTGAACTGAACTGACCTGACTGAACTGATGCTATATGCCTGAAACTAATAGAATACTGTATGTCTTATTAAAATTAATAAGAAAAAATTATCATTAATGGAAAAAGTTAATTTAAAAATGATGTTAGCTGTTGAGACTCTCAAAAATTGCACAAGATAAGGTTAGAAAGGCAAAGAATACTTTATTCAAGATAATTACAATAGAAGTCAAGACTATTGCAATAGGGAAAACAAATTTAATTCAATTCTGTTGAAAAAAGGGCCTGGAGATACTTTAAGAACTGGGCTGATCTAGTGAAAAAGTTCTGGGGATATTAGGCAGGCTCAGCAGTGGGATTAGAGCCTCTGAGTTTGCTGAGTGGTGTTTATTGAAGTTAGACTCGCCCTTCTATGGTCTAGAAGTCAGGGGCATTGTCTTGATGGTTACATTTCAAAGAGATCAATAAGAAGTCCCTGAGGAAGACATTGCTGGGTTGCCAAACTTCAAAAGGGTGAAGAAGATTTACATCATGAAAGGGAAGAGAGCATTTACAGTCTTATTTTCTAAAGTAAAGCCTCCAAGAAAAGAGAGGTCAAAGAGCCGAAAGTCAGGAAAATCTTCAGGAAAATCTTCGAAAGTTTCATCAAGCCAAGGGGAATGGTAGGCTATCTTTGTCAGGAAATTAACATCATATCATAACATAACAAATTATAGCATAACATTGGGTTGGCCAACAAGTTCATTCAGGTTTTTCCATAACATCTTATAGAAAACCTGAACAAAGTTTTTGGCAAGCCCAATATAATGTTATTATATTAATAAGATATGACTAAGTGCAATAAAATAAGAGGAAACATGAACTAAATAGTAAGTTCAAAAGAACCCCCACAGATTATAAGTTAATTTTGTGCATCTGAAATCCACAAAAATAAGTATAAAACAATTTTAATATATTTAATATATTTACATAAATTATCTGAATTGGATATAAAGTTGTTGCATTAATATATATTAATTATAATCTATGAGCATATATTAGACATATTTTTATAACATTAAACCAGGACTTTGGTATAATTGCTTGGTTATATATTACGTATTTGGAGAAAAATATGTTATGTATCTAACAATAATAGAGAAAAATTCACTTTATATTTAATTTTGTTAATAGTAGAAAGAATTATTTATCTGTAATCCAAGTGGAAGTGTCTTTATTATTTAATGGGTTATAAATAATCAAAGGTAACTCCTTACTGATTTTAGCAAGATTTCCCTACACAAAGTAGAAAGAAGTATTCTTGAATCTAGATAATTGCATTAAAATTTCCTGTTAGCCCACATTGATAATATCCTTCATAACACAAATACTGAAGCTACAAATCTGTGTTTTATTTAGCAGTAACATTTCATCTTTGTATCAGAAAAACACTTGCTCTCCCTTCTACCCTCGTTATTATCCTTTTAGAGGTTAAACATCATGTGGGTGTCATGAAACCCACCAACTAATAGATTTGACAAGAAAGCCTACAATTTGCTCTAATTATCAACCTTTATAACACAGTTTCTAGAAACTGTGACTGTAAACCATTATCTAAAGTTCAGAGAAACATAGATGAAGTAAAAAATGTCAATCAAGAAAAGAAAATGCAATGCTATTGTTTGGAACTACAATGCTATTGTAAGGAACTATAGTGAGACAAATCAGAGCTTGTTAACCAGACCATATGATTTAAGCAGTTGCAAACCTGTTTTTTTCAAATGAGCCACATTCTGTGTCTTTTCCAGACTCTCATCCATTTCAGATCGGTAAATTCTCTTGGGAAGATGAGCATTACAACAAAATTGATCAACACATTAAATGGAAATAATTCTGCAGATGTAACCTTTTCCACAAAAGCTTAAGATGCATACTTGATAAAAGGTCATTGAAGACAGCATCCTGTTTTCCATGCTAAAGGCGGTGTTTTAAGAGAAGAAAGAAATCACTCTTCCCTGCCAAAGTCATGTTTTTGGTGAGTGTTAATTTCTTAGCTTGATTGATACAGCTTAAGAATCTCTGGAACCCTGCATTCCAGGCAGAAGTTTCTTTCTTTCTTTCTTTCTTTTTTAATTTTTTATTTTGTATTGGGGTATACCCAATTAAAGAGGTTGTATGCTGCTAAACCACTTCAGTGGTGTCTGATTCCGTGCGACCCCATAGATGGCAGCCCACCAGGCTCCCTCATCCCTGGGATTCTCCAGGCAAGAACACTGGAGCGGGTTGCCATTTCCTTCTCCAATGCATGAAAGTGAAAAGTGAAAGTGAAGTCACTCAGTCGTGTCCCACTCTTAGCGACCCCATGGACTGCAGCCTACCAGGCTCCTCCATACATGGGATTTTCCAGGCAAGAGTACTGGAGTGGGGTGCCATTGCCATCTCCAAAAGAGATTGTATAGCTTCATGTGAACAGCAAGCAGAAGTCAGCCACATATGTACATGTATCCATTCTCCCCCAGACTCCCCTCCCACCCAGGCTTCCTCATAATACCGAACAGTTTCATGTGCTATACAATAGGTCTTTGTTGGTTACCCATTCTAAATATAGCAGTGTGCACAAGCCCATCCCAAACTCCTTATCTATCCCTTCTCCCCATCCTTCCCATCAGCAACCATAAATTCGTTCTCTGTGAATCTCTGATTAGTAACTTCATTTGTATAATTTCTTTTTAGATTCCACATATAAGGGACATCATTCATGGATCCCAGTGTTCACTGTACCACTGTTTACAACGGTCAAGAAATGGAAGCAACATATATACAATGGAACATTATTCAGGCACTAAAAAGAATTAAATAATGCCATTTGAAGCAACACAGATGGACTTAGAAATTGTCATACTGAATGAAGTTAAGTCAGACAGAGAAGGAGGAATATTATAAGTAGACTTTTCTTAAAGGGAAATAAACAAGCACCCTTTTTATAGATATAGTTTTCAATGATCTTATAGGTTTAGAAAAGCAATTCATTTCACCTTCTTATGTAATTCCAATCATTTTGTATTTCTAGAAATGCAAACTTAAAAGTTGAGAGGAAATTTAAAGAGGACAAAACAGATATTCAAACCTTTCTCAAAAAATGACCAGAAGGTTATAAACACTTATATAAAATATAATTATAAAACTTGTTACTCACAGGTAAGAAATACTTAAGGAAAAAATCTTTATAAGAACAACTAATTATTTAATATCACCCTTATTCTTTTGCAAACCTTCTGTTTCTATCTCCCTAAGATTAATATTTAAACAAAACCATTTCAGATTTAGAAATATTCTTTAAATTTTTAAAAAGCTGCTGCTGCTGCTAAGTTGCTTCAGTCGTGTCCGACTCTCTGCGACCCCATAGACGGCAGCCCACCAGGTTCCACCATCCCCGGGATTCTCCAGGCAAGAACACTGAAGTGGGTTGCCATTCCCTTCTCCAATGCATGAAAATGAAAAGTGAAAGTGAAGTTGCTCAGTCGTGTCTGACCCTCAGCGACCCCATGGACTGCAGCCTTGCAGGCTCCTCCATCCATGTGATTTTCCAGGCAAGAGTACTGGAGTAAGGTGCCATTGCCTTCTCCGTTTTAAAAAGCAACCAACCGAAAAACAAAACAAAACCAGACAACTTCCTCCCCTTTGGCTTACAAGTTCTCAATGCTTATAACTCTGAAAAAACATCATAATCTATTATTGAGAAAAAGGATGGCATGTTTTTAAAGTTTAGACTTAATCTAAATATTTGTTGAGAAGACAGTGTAAGCAGAAGGGTAAATATTTATCACAGGTTTTCGTATATTCTGGAAAGACAATACCTGGAAAAAAAGTCTCTTGGATGAAAGTATTTAGTTTGCAAAGTGAACTCGGGAGGAAAGCAGACACATTTATAAGGAGGCTGTGATAAGCGTCCAATTTGACTTATGGAAACAGAAGGAGAAATCAACACAGGGAAGGACAGAATGCATCTTACAGCAATTATCTGCAAAATGGCAGCAGCTGTTCAAGCTTTTGGATGACTGGGATTCTGAAAAGTCCAGATAGAAACATATGGTATAGTGCATTACAAAACAATTTAAAGCTATTACTGTCCATGTTATTTCTTTATGTTATTCTCAGTGAAAGTTAATATGTACATAGATTTTTCTCTGGTGTATCATGAAAAAGAAATAAGTCTTGGGGTCCACAAACATATAGACACAGACAAAAGAATCCTTTAGGCAAAAAAGCCTATAATTTATATTAAAATTTTTATAACATTTATATTCTGTATCTATTTTGCATAACATAAAAGTCTACTGCAATTATATTTTTGGATATTTATGTAAAATTCAGTTAATAAGATGAGAAACCACTAAGCTTTTAAAAGATACACAGCATCTCTTTTCTAATAGATACTTTGCATTCAAGAAAAATAAAATTTCCATTAGTACTTCCCACTTATTTGTGTGGGCCCATTACAGTTTTAACACTTATAAGAGGAAGTGTTAATGGTGACATTTTAAAGCACTGGTTTAAAACGAGGGAGGTAACTTTATAAGAAAAAAAAAATCAGAACAAATTCCTTTTTCTAGCTTGTTAAAATTACATGAGATAAAATTATATTTTATTAAAAGATAAAATCTCATTAAAATCAGAGTATAAATGCACAAGATGAATCGAAGATATATTGCCATGTATAATAAACTCTGTCATTAGTGAGTATTGCTACATGATTATAGTATTCAAAATATCAAAAATTGTCTAATCAGTTAAGAGTATTTGAGGTACCATTTTACAAAGTGAGTGAAGACTATTAAAACTGTTCTATAGTATATGAAATTTTTGTTGGTTTGTTTTTCTATATAGCTTTCAGTTTAAAAGTTTACTCATCCTTTCGAAGTTGTATAGAATATTTTTGAATGGCAAAGTAATAATCCAATGTTTCTGGAAATTTTCGTCTCTGTTCCACATTTTGAATGTTGAATCTATAAGAAAATTCAATTTATTTGCAATTATTTATATTCTTAAAGGATAAAAATAATAGCTTTTGCTAAAATATGAAATGAAGAATATGCAAAATGGCAGACATGTGTGGCACATATATGGTTTGTAAAGATTTAATTCTCCAGCTAGATTGAAGTTATAAGTTACATAACAAAAATACATTAGTAAGAAAAATATTCTAATGATTCACTCCTATTTCAAGACTCACAGAATCTAATATTTAAAAATGAATTTTTTTAAGTGATAAAAACTTAAATAATCATAAGAAAGAAGTAACATGTGATGTGCTTTGTAGCACACAGATTTTTAAGGGAAAAACCCTGAATAGTTTAAATATTAGCTCAATATTTTATCAGCTGAATGACTTCATTAATCAATGGCTTTATTAATCAATCTTTGTCTCGTATTTCTCTAGTAGAAAAAAAGAAGGAAAAATCAATAATCACCTCACTAGTTGTTTTAAAAGAAAAAGCTTATCCAAAGTTATTTTTTAAACTCTAATGCATCTTTAACATAACTGCTTACAACTCAGAGTCACATAACTAATTAAATCTCAATTAACTGAAAAACAGATGTTCAACTGATGGACAATTACATCTATAGTTATTGACCTAAAGTAAAGGGTGTTGATGCAATGAGGAGTTTTAGAAAGACACATGAATCTTTTATAACACTCTGCTTGAGGCATTTATTGAGTAGGTCCAACTTTCAGACTTAAAATAAGATCTACAGAAATTGAAAAATAGATACACATCATATATAAATATATACGTGTGTGTGTATATATTTATACATACATGCATGTGTGTATATATATATACATATATATATATATATATACACACACACATACATATACAATCTCTCACTCACTCACTATGTATCATCAGGAAGTTGTGAAGTGAACCCAGTTAGGTTATTAATCAAGATTATTCTAATTTATACTTCACAGAATTCACTTATCTTAACTACCTTCTAGATTTTTGCCCACCCTGCTGAGATTCCCAGACAGACAATATAACAAAATGGGCAATCTATCTTCTAATTCTAATAATAAGAGCTAGAATTTTATTGAGCACTTCATATGTACTCACACTGTGTTAAGTACTTTATTTTATTTAATATCACCTCATGAAATAAGTAATTTTGGAATAACCATTCTTGTTAACTGAAATAAAACAACAGGGTAATCACAAATTTGAAATGCTTTTGGTTAAAAAGTATAGGCGCCAAAAGTTTTGGTCTCCAAAACTTGTTTCCAAGACAAATGCCCAATCATCTATTACACATGAATTCAGCAGAAAGCAGATATAAAACAGTCTCCAGTTCTCTGACCTGCCAGGTAATCCAACATAATGATGAATAGGTTTGTTCAAATAAGATGCAATCTTATTCTAGAGTCAGGATTCCATTACCTTATTTTCAGACAACTATATCCCTTTAATTTTTCTTTCACCCAATAATTAAACACTAGACTATTCAAGGATCAAGCTTTGTGTTCTATCCCTAAAAAGTACAAACTGTAGGGCTTCCTTTGTACACAGAAGTGTTAAGAAGTGATGCTAAAATGTTCTAGTTAACACACTTAGCTTGAATATCACTTATTTTATCCATGAGATGTCATGCTATCCTTCACTATGCAAAGAAGCTAGTCACTGATTTCATCAATGAAAGTTTGCATCTATGTGCATGTTCAGTCACTTAGTTTTATCCGAGTCTTTGTGACGCCACAGACTGTAGCCCGCCAAGTTCCTTTGTCCATTGGATTTTCTAGGCTAGAATATTGGATTGGGTTACCATTTACTTCTCCAGTGGTTCTTTCCAACCCAGGAATTGAATCCATGTTTCTTGTGGCTCCTGCATTGGCAGGTGAGTTCTTTGCCATGAGCCACCTGGGAAGCCAATGATACTTTAAAAGGTAATATTTCTTATGTTAAATAGAGAGGCTTCAGATGTCCCTTGCCTATAAAGATAGCTGAGCTGTTTAGTAATTGCCTCTAGACTGTGGTTACTGTGATCAAAGGCTAGTGGAGCATTCCTGAAGGGTGAAATTCTGAGTAGAACAAGTAAGCTTACTGAGACTGAGCATAACACAACTAAAGCATACATTGGCAGCTGTGCAGCACAGGAGCAGCCGATAGGAGATACCCCACATCCACGGTCAGGAGCAGCGGCCAAGAGGAGATAGCCCAAGTCAAAGGTCAGGAGTGGTGGCCAAGAGGACATACCCCATGTCCAAGGTCAGGAGCAGCGGCTGAGAGGAGATACCCCAAGTCCAGTCCAAGGTAAGAGAAACCCAAGTAAGACAGTAGGTGTTGTGAGACGGCATCAGAGGGCAGACACACTGAAACCACAGTCGCAGAAAACTATCCAATCTGATCACATGGACCACACCCTTGTCTAACTCAATGAAACTAAGCAATGCTATGTGGGCCACCCAAGAGGGATGGGTCATGGTGGAGAAGTCAGATAGAATGTGATCCACTGGAAAAGGGAGAGGCAAACCACTTTACTATTCTTGCCTTGAGAACCCCATGAACAGGATGAAAAGGCAAAATGATAGGATACTGAAAGAGGAACTCCCCAGGTCGGTAGGTGCCCAATATGCTATTGGAGATCAGTGGAGAAGAAACTCCAGAAAGAATGAAGGGATGGAGCCAAGCAAAAACAATACCCAGCTGTGGATGTGACTGGTGATAGAATCAAGGTCTGATGCTGTAAAGAGCAATATTGCATAGGAACCTGGAATGTTAGGTCCATGAATCAAGGCGAATTGGAGGTGGTCAAATAGGACATAGCAACAATGAATGTCAATGTTCTAGGAATCAGCAAACTAAAATGGATTAGAATAGGTGAATTTAACTCAGATGACCATTATATCTACTACTGTGGCAGGAATCCCTTAGAAGAAATGGAGTAGCCATCATAGTCAAGAAAAGAGTCAAAAATGTAGTACTTGGATGCAATCTCAAAAATGACAGACTGACCTCTGTTTCCAAGGCAAACCATTCAATATCACAGAAATGCAAGTCTGTGCCCCAACCAGTAACGCTGAAGAAGAAAAAGTTGAACAGTTCCATAAAGACCTATAAGACCTTTTAGAACTAACACCCAAAAAAGATGTCTTTTCATTATAGGGGACTGGAATGCAGAAGTAGGAAGTCAAGAAACACCTGGAGTAACAGGCAAATTTGGCTTTAGAGTACGGAATGAAGCAGGGCAAAGACTAATAGAGTTTTGCCAAGAAAATGCACTGGTCATAGCAAACACCCTCTTCCAACAACACAAGAGAAGACTCTACACATGGACATCACCAGATGGTCAACACAGAAATCAGATAGATTATATTCTTTGCAGCCAAAGATGGAGAAGCCCTATACAGTCAACAACAACAAAAAAGACCAGGAGCTGACTGTGGCTCAGATCATGACCTCCTTGTTGTCAAATTTAGACTTAAACTGATGAAAGTAGGGAAAACCGCTAGACCATTCAGGTATCACCTCAATCAAATCCCTTATGATTAAACAGTGGAAGTGAGAAATAGATTTAAGGAACTAGATCTGACAGAGTGCCTGATGAACTATGGACTGAGGTTTATGACATTGTACAGGAGACAGGGATCAAGACCATCCCCATGGAAAAGAAATGCAAAAAAGCAAAATGGCTGTCTGGGGAGGCCTTACAAATAGCTATGAAAGGAAGAAAAGCAAAAAGCAAAGGAGAAAAGGGAAAATATTCCCTTTTGAATGTAGAGTTCCAAAGAATAGAGGGAGAGATAAGAATGCCTTCCTCAGAGATCAATGCAAAGAAATAGAGGAAAACAATAGAATGGGAAAGACTAGAGATCTCTTCAAGAAAATTAGAGATATCAAGAGAACAGCTTATGCAAAATTGGGCTCAATAAAGGACAGAAGTGGTATGGACCTAACAGAAGCAGAAGATATTAAGAAGAGGTGGCAAGAATACACAGAAGAACTATACAAAATAGATTTTCATGACCTAGATAACCATGATGGTGTGATCACTCACCTAGAGCCAGACATCCTGGAATGTGAAGTCAAGTGGGCCTTAGGGAGCATCACTATGAACAAAACTAGTGGAGGTGATAGAATTCCAGCTGAGTTTTTTCAAATCCTAAAAGATGATGCTGTGAAGGTGCTGCACTCAGTATGTCAGCAAACTTGAAAAACTCGACAGTGGCCACGGGACTGGAAAAGGTCAGTTTTCATTCCAGTCCCAAAGAAAGGCAATGCCAAAGAATGCTCAAACTTCCACACAATTGAACTTATCTCACAGACTAGTAAAGTAAAGCTTAAAATTCTCCAAGCCAGGCTTCAGCAGTACGTGAACCGTGAACTTCCAGATGTTCAAGCTGGTTTTAGAAAAGGTAGAGGAACCAGAAATCAAATTGCCAACATCTGCTGGATCATCAAAAAAAGCAAGAAAAACATTGATTTCTGTTTTATTGACTATGCCAAAGCCTTTGACTGTGTGGATCACAATAAACTGTGGAAAATTCTGAGAGAGATGGGAATATCAGACCACCTGACCTGCCTCTTGAGAAACCTATATGCACGTCAGGAAGCAACAGTTAGAACTGGACATGGAACAACAGACTGGTTCCAAATAGGAAAAGGAGTATGTCAAGGCTGTATATTGTCACCCTGCTTATTTAACTTATATGCAGAGTACATCATGAGAAATGCTGGACTGGAAGAAACACAAGGTGGAATCAAGATTGCTGGGAGAAATATCAATAATCTCAGAGATGCAGATGACACCACCCTTATGGCAGAAAGTGAAGAGGAACTAAAAAGCCTCTTGATGAAAGTGAAAGAAGAGAGCAAAAAAGTTGGCTTAAAGCTCAACATTCAGAAAACGAAGATCATGGCATCTGATCCCATCACTTCATGGGAAATAGATGGGGAAACAGTGGAAACAGTGTCAGACTTTATTTTCTTGGGCTCCAAAATCACTGCAGATGGTGACTGCAGCCATGAAATTAAAAGACGCTTACTCCTTGGAAGAAAAGTTATGACCAACCTAGATAGTATATTCAAAAGCAGAGACATTACTTTGCCGACTAAGGTCAGTCTAGTCAAGGCTCTGGTTTTTCCAGTGGTCATGTATGGATGTGAGAGTTGGACTGTGAAGAAGGCAGAGCACTGAAGAATTGATGCTTTTGAACTGTGGTGTTGGAGAGACTCTTGAGAGTCCCTTGGACTGCAAGGAGATCCAACCAGTCCATTCTGAAGGAGATCAACCCTGGGATTTCTTTGGAAGGAATGATGCTAAAGCTGAAACTCCAGTATTTTGGCCACCTCATGTGAAGATTTGACTCATTGGAAAAGATTCTGATGCTGGGAGGGATTGGGGGCAGGAGGAGAAAGAGGAGAAGGGGATGACAGAGGATGAGATGGCTAGATGGCATCACTGACTCGATGGATGTGAGTCTGAGTGAACTCTGGGAGTTGGTGATGGACAGGGAGGCCTGGCGTGCTGGGATTCATGGGGTCACAAAAAGTTGGACACGACTGAGCGACTGAAATGAACTATTGACTATGCCAAGGCCTTTGACTGTGTGGATCACAATAAACTGTGGAAAATTCTGAAAGAGATGGGAATACCAGACCACCTAAACTGCCTCTTGAAAAACTTGTATGTGGGTCAGGAAGCAACAGTTAGAATTGGATATGGAAGAACCAACTGGTTCCAAAAAAGAAAAGGAGTACCTCAAGGCTGTATGTTGTCACCCTGTTTACTTAACTTATATGCAGAGTACATCACAAGAAACACTGGGCTAGAGGAAGCACAGGCTGGAATCAAGATTTCTGGGAGAAATATTAATAACCTCAGCTATGCAGGTGACTCCACCCTTATGGCAGAAAGTGAAGAGGAACTAAAAAGCCTCTTGATGAAAGTGAAAGAGGAGAGTGAAAAATTTGGCTTAAAGCTCAACATTCAGAAAACCAAGATCATGGCATTCAGTCCCATCAATTCATGGCAAATAGATGGGGAAACAGTGGCTGACTTTATTTTTCTGGGCTCCAAAATCACTGCAAATGGTGATTTTAGCCATGAAATTAAAAGACACTTGCTCCTTGGAAGGAAAGTTATGACCAACCTAGACAGCATATTGAAATGCAGAGACATTACTTTGTCAATAAATTTCTGTCTAGTCAAGGCTATGGTTTTTCCAATAGTCATGAATGGATGTGAGAGTTGGATTATAAAGAAAGCTGAGCACTGAAGAATTGATGTTTTTGAATTGTGGTGTGGAAGAGTCTTGAGAGCTCCTTGGACTGCAAGGAGGTCCAACCAGTCCATCCCAAAGGAGATCCATCCTGGGTGTTCATTGGAAGGACTGATGGTGAAGCTGAAACTCCAATACTTTGGCTACCTGATGCAAAGAGTTGACTCATTGGAAAGACCCTGATGCTGTGAAAGATTGAGGGCATGAGGAGAAGGGACAACAGAGGATGAGATGGTTGGATGGCATCACTGACTCAATGGACATGAGTTTGGGTATACTCCAGGAGTTGGTGATGGACAGGGAGGTCTGGCATGCTGCAGTTCATGGGATCACAAAGAGTCAGACACGACTGAGTGACTGAAGTGAACTGAACTGATACCACATTGTAACACCCACTGTAGCACCCATCTCAGAGATGAGAAAAGAGAACAAGGTGGCTGCTTCCATTTTATAGTCTAAATACCAGAACCAAAAATTAGACCCAGAGTTCTCTGACTTAAGCATACACTAGTTCTGTTTCACCAGAGTTCTTTTTGGCAGCAGAAAGTCACTAATATACAAACCTAGAAACTAAAAATATACAAACTCCTTTTATTGTCAGTGTGCATGTACTGAGTCACTTCAGAAGTGTCCTACTCTGGGTGACCCCATGGACTGTAGCCCAGCAGTCTTCTCTATGGGAATCCCCAGGCAAGAATACTGGAGTGGATTGCCATGCCCTCCTCCAGGGGATCTTCCTGACCCAGGGATTGAACCTGTGTCTCTTACATCTCCTGCATTGGCAGGCTGGTTCTTTACCACTAGCACCACCTGGGAAGCCTCTTAGAGTCAAGCTTTTGCAGAAATATATTCCTGCCTCTCAAAGACAAATTGAAGAGTGACCAGTAATGAAACCCTGGTAAACTTAGAAATTATAGGCAATGTGGCTGTCCTCAGTAATTTTGTTTTCTACTCTGGCCAGGTATTAGTTGTGGGGTTTTTTTGTTTGTTTGTTTGTTTGTTTTTCCTTTAGAAACTGCTGAAATGATGATGTAGCAGCTGGATAGAATTTGTTTAAAAAGGATTAACTTAATTAGCATTCAGGCCAGAGAAGTTGAAAACATTTTCAAAGATCCAAGACACTGAACAGACTTACAAGATTATAATATCCCCAGTTCAAATTTCAAAAACTCATGGAGCTTATGGAAGTATTCTCTACCAATAAAAAGATAATCCCCACATTTATAACACTAGACAGGTTTACTGAGGAGAGAGGGGTGAGTAGACATAGTAGAAAGGAAATAAGAGAGAAAACAATTTTTAACTTTGCAAGAATGAGAGTGAATCTAAGTCGGGTGTCTAGAGTCATTTACCGGTAATGCACACACATGTTTGTGAAATCTCCCTCTTAGAGAAAAATGGGGTATTATATGCCCCATCACCTTATCTAAAATATCTACTTTTATTACAGTGATTATTCTCTTGGGGAAAAGCACAAGAATACTCTTGTCTTAGAGTACAATTTAGACATCATATCTGGTAGATGGCGGACGCATGCCCTTCTGTCTGCCACTGAGTCTATAGTCACAAGTCTACATTTAGATTGTTGAGATGTATATTAGAAACCACTGTGAGTCCTACACTCCAGGGAATTCTACTGTGGTATTCTGCCCTCAGGTTGATCTCGTTACATCTTGAGGTGAGAGGAAAATACTTTTTGTTCTGTCCCTAACCTTCCATGTCCTGGGGTAGAAAATGCCACAGGACTCCAGCAGTTTTTATTGCAGTGATTTGGTTCTTTCTCTTCACTGTCTCAATACTTATTTAACCCTAATTCTGCTACTCAACTGCCACAGCTGACAGAACACCACAACCAGCCTGAATCTGTACATAGGAAATATATAGTAAATATTTTTGCTCATATAACTGAGGAGTCCACACACAATGATAATGATTCAGGCAACCTTTCTTTAAAGTAGAACATTTTATCACTGGGACCGAGTTTCTCCCTTATGATCTCATAACTTTATTTTGTCCCATTTAGACACTTCTGCCAAAATGCAGACTATATAAAGGATGTGAATAACACACAAACTTAAAAATAACAATGTTAGGAAGTTCAGGAAAGCAAAAGTAAATGACAGAAGTTCTTATGTGTATGACAAATTGCAGGAGTTCAGAACCTAGAAAAAAGGCAAAATTGACATCCTAAAACTGAAAAATGTTATACCTGATGCTGAGAACTCAATAGTAGGGGACAGGGACACCTGACATTCTGCAGTCCATTGGGTCACAAAGAGTTGGACATGACTTATCGACTGAACAACAAGAACTTAATAGGTAGCTTCAACAGCATATTAGATACTCCAGAATCTCAAATAATCACAAGCAGCATAAATGCAATAAAAAGCAAAAGCAACAACAATAAAAATATCATACCATAGCTCATTTTAACTAAATTAAAATCCAGAAAAATAAAAACCCATACACTCTAAGAACAGACAGAGGGAAATGGTGTATTATCCTCAAAAATCAAAAGTAAGTTTGATGACTAACTTTTTAACAGAAATGGCAAAAATGACAGCAATAAGAAATAGTTATAAATATAAGTGAAATAATTATAAAAGGGGTATAGAGAAAAAAACTATTTTCTAAAATTAAGCAAAAGTGTCACTAAATATTGAGAATAAACAAATGTTTTCCAGGAAAAAAATTTTGATTTTCACCATCAGAACGTATATAGAGTAATACTAAAGAGAATACTTCTAGGAGAGGGAATGTAAACCCTGAGAGAAACACAGGCATAAATATGTGCATATTTTTCTGAGAATTAATGGGATTGACAGTATAGAGGAATCAGAAATCATTCACATTCTACCTTGAAAACCAGAAGTCAGAAGCCCCAAATACAAACTTAATAAAACACAGTCCAGTTTGGAGATAAAACATATTCTGATGACTTGCCATGTTGCAAAATTAATGTCGTTTATTCCTTCTGTCAGCTCAGTCACTCAGTTGTGTCCAACTCTTTGCGACGCCATGAATCACAGCACACCAGGCTTCCCTGTCCATCACCAACTCACGGAGTTAACCCAAACTCATGTCTGTGGATTCAGTGATACCATCCAGCCATTTATCCTCTGTCATCCCCTTCTCCTCCTGCCCCTAATCCCTCCTACCATCAGGAGGAGTCAACTTTTCCAATGAGTCAACTCTTCACATGAGGTAGCCAAAGTATTGGAGTTTCAGCTTTAGCATCAGTCCTTCCAGTGAACACCCAGGACTGATCTCCATTATGATGGACTGGTTGGGTCTTCCTGCAGTCCAAGAGACCCTCAAGAGTCTTCACCAACAGCATAGATTCTCTGGCACTCAGCTTTCTTCACAGTCCAACTGTGAAGAAAGTCCACAGTCGTCCATGCATGACCACTGGAAAAACTGTAGCTTTGACTCAATGGACCTTTCTTGGCAAAGTAATGTCTGTGCTTTTTAATATGTTATCTAGGTTGGTCATAACTTTCCTTCCAAGGAGTAAGTGTCTTTTAATTTCATGGCTGCAATCACAATATGCAGTGATTTTGAAGCCCAGAAAAATAAAGCCTGACACTGTTTCCACTGTTTCCCCGTCTATTTCTGATGAAAGATGGGACCAGATGCCATGATCTTAGTTTTATGAATGTTGAGCTTTAAGCCAAATTTTTCACTCTCCTCTTTCACTTTCATCAAGAGGCTTTTTAGTTCCTCTTCACTTTCTGCCATAAGGGTGGTGTCATCTGCATCTCTGAGGTCACTGATATCTCCCCCAGCAATCTTGATTCCAGCTTGTGCTTTCTCCAGCCCAGCATTTCTCATGATGTACTCTGCATATAAGTTAAATAAGCAGGGTGACAATATATAGCCTTGACATACTCCTTTTCCTGTTTGGAAACCAGTCTGTTGTTCCATGTCCAGTTCTAACTGTTGCTTCCTGACGTGCATATAGGTTTCTCAAGAGGCAGGTCAGGTGGTCTGGTATTCCCATCTGTCTCAGAATTTTCCAGTTTATTGTGATCCACACAGTCAAAGATTTTGGCACACTCAATAAAACAGAAATCGATGTTTTTCTGGAACTCTCTTGCTTTTTCGATGATCCAGCAGATGTTTGCAATTTCATCTCTGGTTCCTCTGCCATTACTAAAACCAGCTAGAACATCTGGAAGTTCATGGTTCATGTATTGCCAAAGTCGGGCTTGGAGAATTTTAAGCATCACTTTACTAGCCTGTGAGATGAGTGCAGTTGTGTTTGAGCATTCTTTGGCATTGCCTTCCTTTGGGATTGGAATGAAAACTGACCTTTTCCAGTCCTGTGGCCACTGCTAAGTTTTCCAAATTTGCTGGCATATTGAGTGCAGCACTTTCACAGCATTATCTTTCAGGATTTGAAATAGCTCCTCAAATTCCATCACTTCCACTAGCTTTGTTCATAGTGATGCTTTCTAAGTCCCACTTGACTTCACATTCCAGGATGTCTGGCTCTAGGTGAGTGATCAAACCATCGTGATTATCTGGGTCGTGAAGATCTTTTTTGTACAGTTCTGCTGTGTATTCATGCCACCTCTTCTTAATATCTTCTGCTTCTGTTAGGTCCATACCATTTCTGTCCTTTATCGAGCCTATCTTTGTATGAAATGTTCCCTTGGTGTCTCTAATTTTCTTGAAGAGATCTCTAGTCTTTCCCATTCTCTTGTTTTCCTCTATTTCTTTGCATTGGTCACTGAGGAGGGTTTCTTACCTCTCCTTGCTATTCTTTGGAACTCTGCCTTCAGATGCTTATATCTTTCCTTTTCTCCTGTGCTTTTTGCTTTCCTTCTCTCCATTGCTTTTTGCTTTCCTTCTTTTCACCACTATTTGTAAGGCCTCCTCAGACAGCCATTCTGCTTTTTTGCATTTCTTTTCCATGGGGATGGTCTTGATCCCTGTCTCCTGTACAATGTCACGAACCTCATTCCATAGTTCACCAGGCACTCTCTCTATCAGATCTAGTCCCTTAAATCTATTTCTCACTTCCACTGCATAATCATAATGGATTTGATTTAGGTCATGCCTGAATGGTCTAGTGGTTTTCCCTACTTTCTTCAATTTAAATCTGAATTTGGCAATAAGGAGTACATGATCTGAGCCACAGTCAGCTCCCCATTGTTTTTTGGACTGTATAGAGCTTCTCCGTCTTCGGCTGCAAAGAATGTAATCAATCTGATTTCTGTGTTTACCATCTGGTGATGTCCATGTGTAGAGTCTTATCTTGTGTTATTGGAAGAGGGTGTTTCCTATGACCATTGCATTCTCCTGGCAAAACTCTATTAGTTTTTGCCCTGCTTCATTCCATACTCCAAGGCTAATTTGCCTATTTCTCCAGATGTTTCTTGACTTCCTATTTTTGCATTCCAGTCACTTCTAATGTAAAGGACATCTTTTGGGGGTGTTAGTTCTAAAAGGTCTTGTAGGTCTTCATAGAACTGTTCAACTTCAGCTTCTTCAGCATTACTGGTTGGGGCATAGACTTGGATTACTGTGATATTGAATGGTTTGCCTTGGAAACAAACAGAGATCATTCTGTTGTTTTGGAGACTGCATCCAAGTACTGCATTTCGGACTCTTTTGTTGACCATGATGGCTACTCCATTTCTTCTAAGTTATTCCTGCCCACAGTAGTAGATATAATGGTCATCTGAGTTAAATTCACCCATTCCAGTCCATTTTAATTTGCTGATTTCTAGAATGTCGATGTTCACTCTTGCCATCTCTTGTTTAATCACTTCCAATTTGCCTTGATTCATGGACCTAACATTTCAGGTTCCTATGCAATATTGCTCTTTACAGAATTGGACCTTGCTTCCATTACCAGTCACAGCCACAGCTGGGTGTTGTTTTTGCTTTGGTTCCATCCCTTCATTCTTTCTGGAGTTATTTCTCCACTGATCTCCAGTAGCATATTGGGCACCTACCGACCTGGGGAGTTCCTCTTTCAGTATCCTATCATTTTGCCTTTTCATACTGTTCATGGGTTTCTCAAGGCAAGAAAACTGAAGTGGTTTGCCATTCCCTTCTCCAGTGGACCACATTCTGTCAGTCCTCTCCACCTTGAGCCATCTGTCTTGGGTGGCCCCACAGGGCATGGCTTAATTTCACTTAGTTAGACAAGGCTGTGGTCTGTGTGATCAGATTGGCTAGCTTTCTGTGATAATTGTTTCAGTGTGTCTGCCCTCTGATGCCCTCTCACAACACCTACTGTCTTACTTGGGTTTCCGTTTCCTTTGACGTGGGAAATCTCTTCACGGCTGCCCCAGCAAAGCATAGCCGTTGCTCCTTTCCCTGGATGGGGGTTATCTCCTCACGGCCACCCCTCCTTACTTTGAACGTGGAGTAGCTTCTCTCGGCCCTGCTGCGCCCATGCAGCTGCTGCTCCTTGGGCATGGGGTTGCTCCTCTCGGCTGCCGCCCCTGACATCGGACATGGGGTATTCCTTACATTGCTTTAAAAATCAGAAATTGACCCTCACAGCATTTCTGTGGAGACAAAAACTATTTTCACCTATAGACTGAAATCTAAGGCAGTCATCTGGGAAGTGAATTGTCAAGAGTTTTACACCAAACTGCTAATTGAAGTGAGGTGGGAACTGAGATTTCCCTACTTCTGCGGCATTGCTGATTTCAAAGTATGGCCAAATTGCATCTTTAAGATATCAGTAAGCACAATACTGATATGTACATATTTTTCAAAGAAAAAATTTTTTTTATGTCATACTGGTCTTGTACTATTCTAATTCGATTGTTAGAGAAACATTTGGAGTTTTGCCCATATTGACACTGTTAGAAAGTATTTGTAGGAAAATCAGCAATGATACTTGGTAATACTGATTCCTTGCACTAATATTATTTTAGTCTTATTAAAATAGGAGAGTATAAAATGAAAAGGAAATGAACTGTTAAGAGTCCGTTATTTGAATTAAGTGTCTTGAATGCTCTGAACTATCTCATTTAGTGTGACAATATTTCTCTATACCTGCAATTTTTATTATCGTCATCTGATTCCATAGTTCTACATGAGTAGCTCCAGAGAACATTAGCCCTCATGTCACTACCAGAAGAATTCCAAATATAATTTGGCAACAGAAAATAGAGCATTTTCATTCTGTAAATTGCTCTTAATTGCTGCCTTATTTTGAGTATGATATGATATCTTCCTCTGAATAAATCACATGCATTTCTTTATAAGAACGTATAAACCATTGTAACTTGTAAAGTCCCAGGTTTTTTAATTTCCTCAGGAAGATAATGTAAAAGTCCTTTCTTGTTGCTACTAGTATTTGTTAATATATTCATGTTATTATTCTGTTTCAATGCTTTAAAATCCCACTATTATTACTGAATTAAAATATACCAGGCATAGAATGGAAATTATCTTTATTAAATAGGAACTGCTCCACTTAGAGATAGGAAGAGAGCAGAGATGCTGATATTGAGGAGAGTTATCTCAGTGACGTACAATGACAAGTAGCAGGAAAAGTAAACAGGAAATTTACAGAACAGAATATAACAGAGACTGTAAGAATCTGAATGTTGAGCTTGACTCTTTTGTGATAAAAATAAGGAATAAATGATAGAACTTTAAATAGACCTTGGCAAAGATGGGCAAAGAGTTGCAGCAAATTAACAGAGACAACTGGGTTAGTTTTTACATTTCCTCTATGTGTTACTTTAGTTTCTTTGGCTCCTTTATCAGTCTCTACTAATCTTGATCTTAGCCTGCTAAATTCCAATTTTAAGCTTTCACGTTGCTCAAGTTTGGTGACTCTCTATTTTTTCTCTACCAGTTTTTCCCTGATCAGCATGTACACACACCCAATCATTAACCTTTCCCACTTATATCACACATTTGGTCTTAAACTAGAGTTTTATTTTCACTTTGATATTGGCATATTGCATCATAAACCAGATAGTACCTCAAATTACTGAATCCTGCATTCCATCCAAAACATAAGAAATATATAAAGATAAAACTTACAAATTCCCTTACATAAATGTATTTACAAGTTCTATACATTTGTCATCTATTAGGAGCTAAAAGATCCAGCATTCTGGAAGCCAGAATCTTAATGTAACTGATGTTTCCATCCTAAGTTCAAAGATCTGTACACGAACACTGACTTCCAAAAGTCTTTGGGTAATATAGAAACATTGAACAATTAATTAGGATAGGTTAATTGCATCAAATAAGGTTTATATGGAAAATATGTAAATTATTGCATTTAATTTAGGCATGGTCACATAGCAAGTAGAATCTACTTGGTGCTACAAATAATGGTAAAGAATAAGGAAACAAAAACCTATTTTTAATGTTGGCACCTACTTTCTTATGAAATTATATGCAGTTCATGAACAAGTAGCTTGGATACTGATCCAGGTGTGGGGTTTAACTCCAGATTTTTTGAAAAATTATACACACACACACACATAGATATATGTATATATGTGAAAGTGTTAGATGCTCAGTTATGTCTGACTCTTTGCGACCTCATGGACCAGAGCCCACCAAGCTCCTCTGTCCACAGAATTCTCCAGGTAAGAATATTGAAGTGGGTAACTATTTCCTTTTGACAGGTGTCTTCCCAACCAGGGATCGAACCAAAGGCTCCTGCATTGCAGGCAGATTCTTTACCATTTGAGATGATACCATTCTTTACATATATGTGTATATGTATATACATATATACATATACAAACACACACACACAAATGTGTGTGTATATATATGTGTGTGTGTGTGTGTGTGTGTGAGCATGTTCAGTTCAGGCCAGTCACTCAGTCGTGTCCTAATCCTTTTGACCCCAAAGACTACAGCATGCAAGGCTTCCCTGTCAATCCCCAACTGCCAGAGCTTGCTCAAACTCATGTCCATTGAGTCAGTGATGCCATCTAACCAATTCATCCTCTGTCACCCCCTTTTCCTCCTGCCTTCAATCTTTCCCAGCATCAGGGCCTTTTCCAATGAGCCAGTTCTTCGCATCAAGTGGCCAAAGTACTGGAGTTTTAGCTTCAGCATCTGTCCTTCCAATGAAAATTTGGGACTGATTTGCTTTAGCATGGACTGGTTGGATCTCCTTGCAGACCAAGGGACTCTCAAGAGTCTTCTCCAATATTACAGTTCAAAAGCATCAATTCTTCGGTGCTCAGCCTTCTTTATAGTCCAACTCTAACACCCATACATGACTACTGGAAAAACCACAGCTTTGCCTAGATGCAACTTTGTTGGCAAAGTAATGTCTCTGCTTTTTAATATGTTATCTAGGTTGGTCATAGCTTTTCTTCCAAAGAGCAAACATCTTTTAATTTCAAGGTTGTAGTCATCACCTGCAGAGATTTTGGAGCCCAAGAAAATAAAGTCTCCCACCCTTCCCATTGTTTCTCCATCTATTTGCCATGAAGTGATGGGACCATATGCCATGATCTTAATTTCCTGAATGTTAAGTTTTAAGCCAACTTCTTCACTCTCCTCTTTCACTTTCATCAATAGGCTCTTTAGTTCTTCAAGTTCTGCCATTAGGGTGGCATCAAAGCATATCTGAGGTTATTGATATTTCCCCTAGCAATTTTGATTCCAGCTTGTGCTTCATCCAGCCTGGCATTTCACATAATGTACTCTGCATATAAGTTAAACAAGCAGGGTGACAATACAGCCTTGACTTACTCCTTTCCCAATTTGTAACCAGTCCCATTCCACATCCAGTTCTAACTGTTGCCTCTTGACCTGCATATAGATTTCTCAGGAGGCAGGTAACTTGGTCTGGTATTCCAGTCTCTTTAAGAATTTTTCACAGTTTGCTGTGATCCACACAGAGGCTTTGGCAAAGTCAATAGAACAAAAGTAGATGTTTTCCTAGAACTTTTTTTTTTTTTTTTTCCCGATGATCCAGTGAATGTTGTCAATTTGATCTCTGGATCCTCTTCCTTTTCTAAATCCAGCTTGAACAACTGGAAGTTCACGGTACATGCAATGTTGAAGCCTGGCTTGGAGAATTTTGAGCATTACTTTGCTAGCATATGAGATAAGTGCAACTGTGTGGTAGTTTGAGCATTCTTTGGCATTTCCTTTCTTTGGGATTGGAATGAAAACTGACCTTTTCCAGTGCTTGTGGCCACTGCTGGGTCTCTCAAATTGTTAGCATACTGAGTGGAGCACTTTCACAGCATCATCTTTTAGGATTTGAAATAGCTCAACTGGAATTCTGTCATCTCCACTGGCTTTGTTCATGGTGATGCTTCCTAAGGCCCACTTGACTTCACATTCCAGGATGTCTGGCTCTAGGTGAGGGATCACACCATCATGGTTATCTGGGTCATGATGATCTATTTTGTATAGTTCTTCTGTGTATTCTTGTCACCTCTTCTTGATATCTTCTGCTTCTGTCAGGTCCATACCATTTCTGTCCTTTATTGAGCCCATCTTTACATAAAATTTTCCTTTGGTATCTCTAATTTTTTTGAAGAGATCTCTAGTCTTTCCCATTCTATTCTTTTCCTCTATTTCTTTGCATTGATCGCTGAGGAAGGCTTTCTTATCTCTCCTTGCTATTCTTTGGAAATCTGCATTGAAGTGGGTATAATTTTCCTTTTCTCCTTTCCTTTAGCTTCTTTTCTTTTCTCAGCTATTTGTAAGGCCTCCTCAGACAACCATTTTTCCTGTTTTACATTCTTTTTCTTGGCGATGGTCTTGATCACTGCCTCTTGTACAATATCACGAACCTCTATCCATAGTTCTCAGGCACTCTATCAGGTCTAGTCCCTTGAATCAGTTTGTCACTTACACTGTATAATGGTAAGGGATTTGATTTAGGTCATACCTGAATGGTCTAGTGGTTTTCCCCACTTTCTTCAATTGAAGTCTGAATTTCGCAATAAGGAGTTCATGATCTGAGCCACAGTCAGCTACCGGTCTTGTTTTTGCTGACTGTATAGAGCTTCTCCATCTTTGGCTGCAAAGAATATTATCAATCTTATTTCAGCATTGACCATCTGGTGATGTCCATGTGTAGAGTCTTTTCTTGTGTTGTTTGAAGACAGTGTATGCTATGACCAATGTGCTCTCTTGGCAAAACTTTATTAGCATTTACCCTGTTTTGTTTTGTACTCCACGACCAAATTTGCCTGTTACTCCAAGTATTTCTTGACTTTCTACTTTTGCATTCCAGTCCCCTATAATGAAAAGGACATCTTTTTTGGGTCTTAGTTCTAGAAGGTCCTATAGGTCTTCATAGAACCGTTCAACTTCAGCTTCTTCAGCATTACTGGTTGGGGCATAGACTTGGATTACTGTGATATTGAATGGTTTGCCTTGGAAATGAACAGAGATCATTGTGTTGCTTTTGAGATTGTATCCAAGTACTCCATTTTAAACTCTTTTGTTGACTATGAGGACTACTCAATTTCTTCTAAGGGATTCTTGCCCACAGTAGTAGATATAATGGTCATCTGAGTTAAATTCACCCATTCCAGTCCATTTTAGTCACTGATTCCTAAAGTGTTGATGTTCGCTCTTGCCATCTCCTGTTTGACCACTTCCAATATGCCTTGATTGATGGACCTAACATTCCAGGTTCCTATGCAATACTGTTCTTTACACCATCAGACTTTACTTCCATCACCAGTCACAGCCACAACTGGGTATTGTTTTTGCTTTGGCTCTGTCTCGTCATTATTTCTGGAGTTATTTCTCCACTGAGCTCCCATAGCATATTGGGCACCTACCGACCTAGGGAGTTCATTTTTCAGTGTCCTGTCTTTTTGCCCTTTCATGCTGTTCATGCAGTTGTCAAGGCAAGAATGCTGAAGTGTTTTGCCATTCCCTTCTCCAGTTGACCATGTTCTGTCAGAACTCTCCATCATGACTCATCCATCTTTGGTGGCCATACAGGGCATTGTTGATAGTTTCATTAAGGCTGTGGTCCATATGATCAGTTTGGTTAGTTTTCTCTGATTGTGGTTTTCATTCTTTCTGCCCTCTGATGGAGTAGGATAAGAGGTAAATGGAACCTTACTCATGGGAGAGACTGACTGTGGGGGAAACTGGATATTAGTCTGATGGGCAAGGCCATGCTCAGTAAATCTCTAATTCAATTTGCTGTTGGGCTGGGTTGTGTTCCCTCCCTGTTTGACCTGAGGCCAAACTATGGTGGAGGTAATGAAGATAATGGTAACCTCCTTCTAAAGGCCCCATGCATTCACTGCTTCACTGAGTGCCCCTGACCCTGCATCAGGCCACTCTCAACCCATGCCTCAGCCAGAGACTCCTGGACACTCACGGGCAAGTCTGGGTCAGTCTCAGATTAATTACCATTAATTAATGGTAATTAATTATGGTCCACTCAATAAATATGGTGGACTCAATGGTCCACTCAAAACCACTTTATAATTTTGTTTACCAGAGCATTAACACATAAAAACATATGAATAAATAATGAATAAATGAATTTCTGAATAATTATTACTTCAGGAAATAACTGGAATAGTCCAGGTTGGCATAACTTAAAACAGCTTGGGCTGCTTCTTATGCTAAAAAGCATGATGTGTGTGTGATGTGGGTACACTTATGCACTTGCATATATACATTCATAGTAGAAATACTAGCTTATAGCTAGTGAGCTCACACTATGGTGGGAACAGAAAGGAGTACCACGTTTTCAGGAGTTGTGTATCATATAACCTGGGATTGGTTCAGTCACTCATTTCTTTTTAATTAAATTTCTTTTTTTAAGATAATCATAAGTATTTGGCTGTAAGAAATAATATAGAGGGATTTCATGTACTCTTTGCTCAGTCTCCCCAGATGGTAACATTTTGCAAAATAATAGTTTAATATCACAATCAGGATATTAGCATTAATACATTTGAGACATAGCACATTTCTATCACCACAAAGATTCCTTTTATCATTCACTTCCCTCCTGACCACCCAACTTCTTTAAACTCTGGCAATTGGTAAACTGTTATCTGTTTCTGTATACTAGCATTTCACACTATTTAAACATGTTAATACATTATAAGGCTTCCCTTGTGGCACAAATGGTAAAGAATCTGCCTGCAGTGCAGGAGACTGGGGTTTGATCCCTGAGTTGGGAAGACTCCCTGGAGAAGGGCATGGCAACACACTCTGGTATTTTTTCATGGTGAATTTCATGGACAGAGGAGCCTGGCAGGCTACAGTCCATGGGGTCACAAACAGTCAGACAGAACTGAGCAACTAACACCTTCAGTTTTACTATAGTATACTAAGATTTTAAAAATGTTATGTAAATGGAATCATAGAATATTGAACCTTTTTGGACTGGCCTTTTTATATAAGATGATTTTCTGGGAATGTGTCCATGCAAATTATTGTGTGTATCAATTTTGTGCCAATATAATTCAAGTATATTCGAAAGAATGGATGTATTATAGACCCAATCATATCTTGAAGGATATTTGGGTTCTTTATACTTATTCCTGCTTCAAGTAAAGCTAGCATAGACATTGCTGTAAAGGAATTTATGTGAACATAAGTTTTTTTATTTTTTTGAGTTAAATGCTCAGGATTTTAAGTGCTGGACCATATATGAATTACGTTTTTTGTTTTTTGTGTGTGTGTGTTTTTTTTTTTTTTGGAAAGAAAAAGACCATGTATAGTCCAGAGTTGCTATACTATTTTGCTATGCTATTAGTTGCTATAATATTTTTATACTAAATTGTGCTGATGTATATATAAATCAATTTTACCACATCCTCAGCAGTATTTGATGTTGTTTTGTTTTACCTATAGGTATGTAAGTTTGCATTTGAACTTCCCTACTGCCTAATTAAATTGTACACCATTCCACATGCTGATTTGCCACTTGTATGTCTGCTTTACTGAACATCTTCATTTTATTACTGAGTTTTGAGAATTCTTTATAAATTTTAGATGTTAGTCCATTGTTGGATGTGTGGCTTGAAAATACGTCTCTCACCTTAAAGTTTTATCTCCTTAACATCTTGTTTCTTTATCTCTCTAAGAGAGGAAAAGTTTCTAATTTTGTAAAATCAGTTATTCTTTTCTGCTTCTGTGTATTAGTATTTTAGTGTCAAGTCTAGGAATACTTTGCCTAGCTTTAGGTTCTAAAGATTTTCTTCTGTTTGTTTTTGCTAAAATTTCAGAATTTCATATTTTACATTTATGTCTATAATCTATTTTGAATTCACTTCTGTATAAGTTGTTAAGGGTTATAGTTCACATTTTGCCTATAAATATCCAATTGATGTCACACTGTTGAAAATGCCATACTTTCTCAGTGGACTGCTTCTAAAACTTTATCCAAAAGTCAACTTAGTATATTTGCATCGATTTACATGTGGGTTATCTTTTCTTCTACTTTGATCTATATGTTTATATCTCTGCCTATAAGACAGTCTTGTGTATATGATAAGCCTTGAAATTTTCATTCAGTTCAATGTATTCTTTCATTTCTTTGACTCAGAGGTTATTTGGAAACGTTTCATTTTAGGTATTTGGAAATTTTCCTATCTTCCACATTGATTTTTTAGCTTGATTCTGTTGTGTTTTTGAGAACATATTCTGTAAGATTTCAGTTCTCTTAAACTGTTCAGATACATTTTATGACCCTGTGTGTGCTGTGCTTAGTCACTCAGTTGTGTCCAACTATTTATGACCCCACAGTCTATCTTAGTGCATACTCAATGGACATTTGAAGAGACATATCCTGTCATTATTCAGTGGGATGCTCTCTCAATGCTGATTAGATGCTGTTAGTTGATGGAGTTGTTGCCTTCTTCTATATGCTTGCTGAATTTCTGTTCAGTTGCTCTATCAGCTGTTGAGAATTGAGTGTTAAATTTTTAAACCATAATTTTGGATTTGTCTGTTTCTCTTTCCAGATTTATCAGTTTTAGCATCATACATTTTGCAGTTCTGTTGTTAAGCGTATATACCTGTAGGGTTACTCTTCCTGGTGGATTGACTCTTTTACATAAAATTCTCATCTCTTGATAATTTTCTTTTCTCTAAAAACCTAGGGACTTCATCACATCATTCCTCAGACTCCAGAGCCCCTGTTTGGTCTGCCTATTTTGCTCTACCTCTCAGAGTTTTCTTAAGTTTATTTTATATGTAACGTCTAAGAGTTTGCTTACATTTAGTCAAAACAGCAGGAAAAGGTGTTACTCTAAATTCCTAGAAATATTCAAAGTTCTTTTTCACCACAAAACCACTGACTATAACTTTCCTCATTTCTGAAATGCTTCCAGATTTATGCTGCCTACTTTTACTTACCCTTTAGGTAAAATGTTAACCATAGATATCTTAGGAAAACCACCCTAGTATCCAAGTTTTGATTATTCAACTTTATAGACAGTAAGACGCTCTTATTAGTTTTTTTTTTTAATTTTTATTTTTACTTTATTTTACTTTACAATACTGTATTGGTTTTGCCATACATTGACATGAATCCACCACGGGTGTACATGCATTCCCAAACATGAACCCGCCTCCCACCTCCCTCCCCATAACATCTCCCTGGGTCATCATTTCACTTGATATACTGAGGCCTAAAATCCCCAACTGACTTTCTTTCATCCCTTACTCCCAGAACCACAGGTGTAGTAATGAGTACATACTATACGGTTGATCCTGAGGTACCTTGGGCTTTTCATCTTGACACTGTTTTTGTAAAAGAGCAGTGAACTCAGTTAGCTTAGTACATTTCACACAGTAGGTGGAGAAAAGAAAACAATTACATGCAAACACAGATACACACACTGGCACTCACTCATACATCCATACAAAAACACCCCGTCACTCATGTACATCCTAAGGCCAGATTTTCATCCTGGCAGATGCAAGGTGTCTAGAATTCATCCCAGAAGATTACTGGTGCCTGTTCCTTGAACCTCAGGGCTTTAACTTCTCTTTCAAACCCATCCATTTTTCACTACTCTGCAAAGGATGAAATGGATCCTTCACTCAATCCCCTCCATCAGGAACTACTCTTTTAAACACCATGGAAGATGGCTGAGGGCCATCCTAAAGGTAAAGGTCATGTCTATTTTTTTAACTATTGTAATACAATTTTTAGCACAGTTCCTTAACTCTCAGTAAATAGTTATTAAATGATTGAATAAAAAGATCAATGAGAAAAGTAAAATATGACTAAATAACTAAACTTTCACGAATCCTTTCATCACAACTTTCAGGAGTGCTACTGAATTTGCACTTTATCTCCAGCTCCCTTTCCTTCCTTCACTAAAATTGCTACTAAAAATTCATATTTTTTAAAAGGCATAGATTAAATGTCAAAAAGAATGAAGTGAGAGATATTAGAAGGAAATAGAAATATTTCAAAAAATTTGGAAGCTGGAAATCACTGTAATGGTGAAAAGCATACTGAAAACAATGAATTTAAGTATAAGTACGTATACCACAAGATCTCCAACCCTCTACCCATCCTGCTCCCCCTAACACACAGAATGCTCAAACCAAACCACTATAAGAAGAAAGAGAAGTACAATTCTTTGGGAAAATGTATCTCCAATAAAATAAAAATGTTACAGGTATTTTTTTAATTAATTAACTTTAATTGGAGGCTAATTACTTTACAATATTTGTGGTGTTTTTTGCCATACATCAATATGAATCAGCCACAGGGGTACATACATCCCCCCATCCTGAAGCCACCTCCCACCTCCCTCCCTACCTGATCCCTCTGGGTTGTTCCAGAGCATCAGCTTTGAGTGCCCTGATTCATGGATCACACTTGCACTGGTCATCTATTTTACATATGGTAACATACATATTTCAATACTATTCTCTCAAATCATCCCACCCTCACCTTCTCTGACAGAGTACAAAAGTCTGTTATTTACATCTGTGTCTCTTTTGCTGTTTTGCATATAGGGTCATCATTACCATCTTTCTAAATTCCACATATATGCATTAATATATTGTATTGGTGTTTCTCTTTTGGACTTACTTCACTCTGCATATTAGGCTCCAGTCTCATCCACCTCATTAGAACTGGTTCAAATGCTTTCTTTTTAATAGCTGAGTAATATTTCATTGTGTATATGTAGCACTACTTTTATCCATTTGCCTGCCAATGGATATCTAGGTTGCTTCCATGTCCTAGCTATTGTAAACAGTGCTTCAGTGAATATTGGGGTACATGTGTCTCTTTCAATTTGCGTTTCCTCAGTGTGTATGCCCAGCAGTGGGATTGCTGGGTCATATGGCAGTTCTATTTACAGCTTTTTAAGGAATCTCCACACTGTTCTCCATAGTGGCTATACTAGTTTGCATTCCCACCAGCAGTGTAAGAGGGTCCCCTTTTCTCCACACCCTCTCCAGCATTTACTGTTTGTAGACTTTTTGATGGCAGCCATTCTGACCAACATGAGATGATACCTCATTGAAGTTTTGATTTGCATTTCTCTGATAATGATTTATGTTGAGCATCTTTTCATGTGTTTGTTAGCCATCACTATGTCTTTGGAGAAATGTCTGTTTAGTTCTTTGGCCCATTTTTTGATTGGGTCATTTATTTTTCTGGTATTGAGCTACATGAGCTGCTTGTATATTTTGGAGATTAATTCTTTGTCAGTTGTTTCACTTGCTATTATTTTCTCCCATCCTGAAGCCTGCCTTTTCACCTTGCTTATAGTTTCCTTCATTGTGCAAGGGCTTTTAAGTTTAATTAGGTCCCATTTATTTTTGTTTATATTTCCATTACTCTGGGAGGTTAAGTCATAGAGGATCCTGCTGTGGTTTATGTCAGAGAGTGTTCTGCTTATTTTTTCCTCTAAGGGTTTTATAGTTTCTGATCTTGCATTTAGATCTTTAATCCATTTTGAGTTTATTTTTGTGTATGGTGTTAGAAAGTGTTCTAGTTTCTTTCCTTTACAGGTGGTTGACCCGTTTTTCCCAGCACCACTTGTTAAAGTTACAGGTGTTTACAATTCCTCAGTGGCATTGTCAGTGCCCAGCAATGGATAAACCACCATACCAAAATGTTAGGTCCACATTATTAAATATGAATATGAAAGCAAAGAATAACAAATATTTGTGAAAAATCTCTATTGTAACAGATCAAGGCCAAAAAAAATCAACCTAAAATATTAGGACAGAAAAAATTATTTTGAAATTTCAAATATATGATTTTTTCTAAAAAAGAAGATACTTCATTATTGAAACACAGAGGAGTCTACTGAAAAGAGAAGACCAAATAATTAGAAATATAAAGTGATTTTGGAATAAAAATATGAGCTCAAAAAAGACAAATTCACAAAAACAAATAGAAAAAAGATTAAGGAAATCTTCTGAGAAAAAAAGACAAAATTAAAAAGCAATGAATAATCAGTGAAAGAGATAAGAAATTTAGAAAATTATTTGTACAGAGATTCACTGTACAAATAAAACAAATTTAAAGAAGAAATGAAATAGATGTAAACTATCAAATTGTAACACATTATTTTTGAGTAAAGTTATGAATGTTGACACTTAAATAACTTTCTGGATACTGTATACAATGAATGAAACATACATATCCAACCACATCATTCTGGATTTTTAGAAGATAGAAATCATAATGACAATTAATTTTCATTGGTAACAATAATCTGTAAAAGAAATGGAGTACTAACACTAAACATCTAAGCAGTCCTACTTATAATAAAACTAAACAAAGTCTAGGAGCTACCTGAATATCCAGTGGTAGAGTGGGTAAATACAGAAGCATATAGTCCCTTAGTGAATTGCTATACAGTAGTTATCATTCAAAATAAGAAGTTAAAGCTATTTCTAAAACAGAAATATTAAAAAATAATAACATAATATAGAGGAAATCTTTCAAAGAGAATTAAGCATATTAAAAATTATATAATCAAAGAAGTGGAAATTTATATTCATGAATGATTAGACAAGGATCTGATATTTTTATTAGTCTAATAATTCTTCATTTTTAAATGATGTGTATGTATTACCTTTGTAAATACATAATAATTTTAAAGACTCATATCTAAAGAGAAGTCTAGTTGGATTAAATATTTAAAACTACTCAATCTAAAATTTATGGTTATTTCTAGATGAAATTATATTGTTAAAATATTTTCTATTTTTGTTCCATGATCTCAGTTTGGTCTTAATGTGAGCCATTTGAAGAGCTAGTGCAAAGACATACAAGTATTTTGAGAGTCAATGAATGTTGATATTTATCTGGATTTGATACTTGTTTTTAAACATTAGTAGCATTTAAATGTATTACCATTATTGTGCTGCTCCAAAATAGGACTAGAAATCTGGCAGAAATCTAGATGGCATTTTCAAACATTCTCATGTGGAAATGTGTTGTGGCACCTAAAAATATAAGAAGGAGTTATGAAATAGTCTTTTCTAGAAAGTAGAATCCTATAGTATGGCTTTGGAAAAGAGACAAATATCAGTTACTTATTGGAAATTATGTATTATATATGTCTGCCATAATAATGTCTGAAAGTACAGAATATATGTTATTATCAATATGTATATATTTTTCAATGTACATGTTCAATAGTGGGTATGCTTCAAATTATTATATAATGTTCAGTCAAAAAAACAAAAAAATATATAAATTATTCCTTACATAACTGGCACTTAGGAGATAAGAATTATGTTGTTGCTAATGGTTCAGCCGGTAAAGAATCAGCCTGCAATGCAGGAGACAAAGAAGATGCGAGTTGGATCCCTGGTTTAAGGAAGATCCCCTGGAGAAGGAAGTGGCAACCCACCCCAGTATTCTTGCCTGGAGAATCCCATGTACAGAGGAGCCTGGCACGTTACAGTCCATGGGGCCCAGAGTTGAACATGACTGAGCAACTAAGCACACACAGGAGGTGTTCATGTTGCTACCAAGGTATGTCACTCTTAATGGGGAACACACATTTGCTTAGGAGGAAAGAATTAAGGTAGAAATGGTTTAAAGAAACGCTCTAGCTGTTGAAATAAATGACTTGGAAATGAGTCTGAAGTAGCTTCACATAGGATCTTAAGCCAGTTTGCTAAATATAGACATTGAATTTTGCTGCTTCTGCTAAAGGGCAATCCAGAGAGGGCTTTGCTATGATTTAATAAATACTGCTTCAGAACAGCCAAAAATTGCTTCAGAGCAGCCAGAAACACCCTAGTTACTTGGACTGCAAGGAGATCTAACTGGTCAATCCTAAGGGAAATCAACCCTGAATATTCATTGGAAGGATTGATGCAGAAGCTGGAGCTCTAATACTTTGTCCACCTGATGTGAAGAGCCAGCTCACTGGAAAAGACCATGATGCGGGGAAAGGTTGAAGGCAAGAGGAGAAGGGGATGACAGAGGAGGAGATAGTTGGATGGCATCACCAACTTGATGGACATGATTTTGAGCAAACTCTGGGACATAATGAAGGTCAGGAAAGCCTGGTGTGCTGCAGTACATGAGGGATCAAAGAATTGGACCTGACTGAGCAACTGAACAACAATTTTTAGTTATAGATGAGCAGATCTTATTTGTATGTGTGTGCATTCATGTAGGTAGATGTAGATATAGATAGGATTTGCATTTGTTCATTTAACTCAACTGCCTCATCCATGAGCCTTCACCAGCCATTGTATTCGACAAAAACAATTAAAAAAAAAAAAAGATGGAAAAGGCACATTTCCTGACTTCACCTCACCTTAAGGATTCCACCAACTTGAAAACACAGAAAGACAAACATGATCAAAAATAACTATAGTTTCAGTAAAAGAAATTCACAACATATTGTGAGAATACAAAAAATAAGTAATGTAATACCAAATAATAGTTAGTGAATTATTAAGACTGAAGGGATTTTCTGAAGTCAGTCCCGATTCTCAAAAGAAAAACTGCCTTTTCTAGACACACAGTAAAAATGGAATTATTCCAGTTGTGTGTGTTCCAGGGGACATCGCAAGTATGATCTGGGAGTTGAAAGCGTATTTATATGTTTGTAGGACTGGAGTAGAAATTCCTAGTTCACTATTGCTTGACCACAGACTTCAAAATAAGAAGTGGCACAAAACAACATTGGAAAGTAGACAGGGAACAGTGTACAGAGGTACTTGAATCATGAGCTAATTTTTATTTTATCTTATGGCTTCCTTGGTGGCTCAGACAGTAAAGAATCTGACTGCAATGCAGGAGATCTGGGTTTGATCCCTGGGTTGGGAAAATCCCCTGGAGGAGGGCAAGGCAACCCACTCCAGTATTCTCGCCTGAAGAATCCCCATGGACAGAGAAGCCTCGTGGGCTACAGTCCATTGGGGGTCACAAAGAGTCAGACATGACTGAGCAACTAAGCACAGCACAGACATGGCATCAACGAGGAGAGAAATTAATAGCAGCAACAGAGAAGTTAACTTTGAGAACCACAATGCAAACACAAAAAACAACAGATGAAAGCTGCACCCAGGACCACAGTGATGGATGTGGAAAAAATAGGGACAATTTGAGAAAGTTCAGAACTAGGTAGTTGGTAAGATATAGGATATAAAAGAAAACCAGATAACTTTTTAAGTACTTGATTGGTTCATACTGCAGCTAATGAGAAAACAAGATATAATAAAATATTATTAAAATACAGAGATTGTAAGTTCAGTTTTAAACATATTATCTTGAGTTTTCTGCAAGAATTATCCAGCATAATCTTGTCCAACAATATCCACTTCTATCTATACGATCTTGGGTTTTGGGGATTTTCCCATAAGTATGCCACTCTGTTGGCCAATATAATTATTCTAACCAATAGAATCTAGAACCAAATTCATTTATTTTTCTCTATACAATATTTAAATAAGGAACCTATCAAAAGCACCCCAAGCAGCAATAAGTCACTTCGAAGTACTGACCTCAACCAGCGTTCCCAGGACCTGATCACAAACTTGTGAACAAACTGTGAACAAATCTTGCAAGCCTTCAGGGTCTAAGTTAGTCTCCCAAAGATTTAGTATTAATCTTGACACTGATTTGAGGTATTTATCTAGGCACTGCAGGATGTGTTAGAGATTTTTGGACTGCACATCGTTCCATAAGGAGGAAGACTAAGGTCACTCTATTACCCAGAACCACCCTGAATGGTGAGCCAAGACTGACCTGAATGCCTTCCAGGGCTGATGTGGAGCCACTGAGCATTCTGGATCAAGTTAGATGGCATTTTGTCATGTTTCTTTAGCCTGCTGAAATATATAATGTCCTCAGTCTTGATTTTCATTGTCTTGAAATTTTAAAGAGTATTGCTAAGTCATTTTTCAGAATGACTGTCAGTTTGAGTGTGACAGTATTTTTTATACTTGCATTCAAATTATGCATTATTGGAAAGAAAGACACCAAAGTGATGTGTCTCACTCAGGGCCTGTCAGGAGTAGATGATGCTAAGTCCCCTTTCTGGCAAGACTAACTTAGAAATTTGGTTAAGATAGGGTCAGGTTTCTCCACTGAATTGTTACATTATTCCCTCTATAATTAAAACATATTTACTTAAAAAGATATACTTTGAGAACATGTATATGTTCCGTTTTTACCTTAATACACATTTTTGGATCTTGCCTGTGGGAAATACTGCTGTGGCGTTTTAATGGTGATTTTATTCTTCCTTTATTTCTTATACATAAATTAATTGAAATTATTTTCTAATAGTTATGCAGTTTTTCTACTTATTTATTTATATTACTTGATTATTTATTTTACTGTCAGAGTCAGGAATATTCATTTTGTTCTTTGACTTATAATCCAATACCATTTATCCTCAATTCTAAAGTTGTTTAAATTACTTCCGCTTTGGCCATTGGTTGTGTCTGTGCCCTTCTGACATGCCCCCACTATTTTTCTTTTTCCCCCCTTTTTTCCTCCCTTTACCACTCAGCCATAAATTCCATAACAATAAAGTTTCCTTCTTTAGCTCTATGAATTAAGATAATTAACTTTCCCCTTTGGTAACAGTAACTTGTTCAAGTATGAGAATTTAATTGAATTTTGTCTAACCAAAGAGAGTAGAATCTAGGATTTTTGTTAGATTCCTCAAAAGAGACTCTCTCTTTTCCCCTAGAAGATACATTTTGACTATGTGATGCATTTGGACACTGCTGCTTAGTTGCTTTAGTAATGTCTGACTCTGTGTGATCCTAAGGACTGCAGTGTGCCAGGCTCCTCTGTCCATGGGATTCTCTAGGCAAGAGACCTAGAGTGAATTGCCATGCTCTCCTCCAGGGGATCTTCCTGACCGAGGGATCAAACCCAGGTTTCCTGCATTGCAGTCAGATTCTTTACGGCTGAGCCACCAAGGAAGCCCCATGAGGACACTACAGATATTTAATTACAAAGCAACATCTCGGACAGTCTCAGCGGAGCAACAGTCACCCTGTGAAGGCTGATGATTCAGTTGAAACAACAAAACACAAACATTCAGATGTAGGGTGAGGGAGGCTGTAACAAAATTCTTTGAGCTGCTGGATTTAAGTCATGTGTAAAATCAACAAGTACATTGTATAGATGAGTCAGTTTCGGGTTAGCCTTTGTTTTATAGCTTATCACTAATAAGTATGTCCTCAAATCAAGCTGTATCTGTATTTACCTTTCCAGTTGACATTTAGATGTCCAGTGGCTACAGAGAATGCATTGAATCTGGAATAATGTTTTTAGAATACTCATCCACTCATCTTGTGGAAAACTTGTCAGCCTCAAGCATTTTCAAGTATTAATCATAAGCAAATTATTTTATTCCATCAATCCACCTGAACAGCATATACTTTGCTGTTTTTGTTATTTCCCTAGACTGTAATTTACTACCCTGAAGTGGCTGGTCATTATTTAGAGGGCCTTTGATGTAAACTCTATAAGTATGGGTTACATGTTGCTTTTATCAAGAGGCAGAGTAATGTACATACAAAGAGGCAATGGACAACAAGAGATAAATATGGAGTGAAGCTACCTTCTGGTTTACCTTCCTCTACGTTCCCACTACACTCTTCATTTCCACACACAGCCAGGCCTGCAGTTAATCAAATGAGTCAGTAAGCAGTAAGTGAGATAAAGCATTACTTCTCAATCTCCTTAATTATATAGCAGGAAGCAAGCCCATGACTCGGAGTTACTGAAACTTAAATGATTTCTCACTCTCAGCAAGCTTCCTGACCACCTCTATGAGTTACTGTGCTCACTGCAGAAGATGTATCCATGTATTCTCTGTACTGTTGCCCAGTTAAAAACTTGGGGTTATTTATTTGTCTCGGAACTGACTGAAAAGTCCCAAGTCCTCATTCTTGCTAAACTCTGAATCTGTATGAGACTTGGGCATCTTACCAATCAAGGCTATAATTTAAAAAAAGGTAACCAAACACATACCTTTTGACTCTATGCCCACTCTCTCGGCAGTTTCACCTTGTCTTCACTGAGGTTTCCTATCTTTACAATATGGCAAACTGCAGACAGTAGGAAAGACCTGCAGTCCAACACAATGGGCCTAACAAGATTGTAATTAGAACAGGAAGAACAGAATAGCATTTATGGAAACAGAACTCTATCCTCAAAAATAATCCAGAGAATATCTCGACTTTCTACCAGGAGAGCCTGGGAAACTAGGCACGTGAAAGGTGGCCCGAGAAAGGCCAGTGTTCCTTTGTACCTTTTCTTGAGAGTGTTCCCTCAGTAACTTTCCCACCTGCTTGACTCATAAAAATAAACTTCAAATAGCATTTTCTGTTTGAATCAATATCTCAGGACAACATTCACCTTACTTCTTTCAAAGTGTTTTGCTTTGATTCAACTTTCAGTAGCCCTAGAGTCTTGATTCTGATGACCTTGAACTTAGAGGTTATTAGCTCCCCAAGTTAAGTGATAAAGAAACAAACTCAGTAGTACAAAGGTGCTTTTTTAAAGTTGATCCATCTTTTATTTTGTAATAAAATAATTTTTCCTGGTACTTCAAAGTCAAAGAAACATCATATAGTTAGATAATGCTAGCCTTTTATGTGCCTGCATATTGAGAATAACACTAAATTTCACAGAACATTTTGGCACAGATTTTCATCAAGTGACACAACTCCATTTTCTCCTAAAACTAATGAGGATTACAAATGCATCTTCATTTTGTAATGTAATTATGACAACCAGGAGATGATGGAATGGCAGTTTCTTTGTTTGTTCTATTCTGAAAACATTTCAAAATAATGTAAGTAAAGCAGCACATGTGTCCAAAATGATTTGATATGCTTCCTAGCTTTAATGAGTGTAAAATCTATTTCAGCATAATTACATTTAGCACAGATTCTGGCTTCCCTGGTGGTTTAGACAGGAAAGAATCTGCCTGCAATACAGGTGATATAGGTTCAGTTCCTGGGTCAGGAAGACCCCCTGGAGAAGGGGATGGCTACTCACTCCAGTAGTCTTGCCTGGAGAATTACCTCGACAGAGGAGGCTGGTGGCCTACAGTCCACGGGGTCACAAAGAGTCAGACACAACTGAATGAGTAATACTTTTACTTTCTAACTAATTATAATTCCTTTTCACATGCGTGAAGTACAGACAGTATGATACTATGGAAAGTATGATTCAATTTTCTCCAAAATGATAAGGAGTAGAAACAGCAGTTTAATTATTAATGTACTACTAATTCAGCACAACATTCTTGTCAACAGTGATTTGATTACTGTGGGTACCTCATGATCCACATATTTAGGAAACCACATAAATATCTAGTCAGGACATGATACCTTCTTTAAATTCAAATAATGCTAAAAAATCATGTTTTATGCTGTCATCACTTAAAAATTTTAGCTTTATTACATCTAAGTTGATATTCTATTTTATGCAAATATGACAAGCTATGAAATAAATAATAAACTATACAAAAATGTGACTTATTTTATGATAATATACTCTTAGCCTCAGCAAGTTTAAGTACCTAACTTTTAGTGAGTAGCACCAAATATCTATTTGTCCTCATTTATATTTGCCAGAAGAATGACTACAGGGTGTGCAAGACTGATATTCATGAGAAAGGCATGAATATGGCCACACATCTTTAGGTTGGTATGCATTTGTAGTTATTTTCATTGGATTTTAGAAGGAAAATTATGTAAAGCCCAACTTAACAGACACTGGATATCCCATAGGAGTTAGGAACGTGAACTTGAGTGGTATATCCTCATTGGTTCTTGCTACCTTGTGTTATTTGACTTCCTTTGTGATCTATACTGATCAGGCCAGTAAAAGATTGTGGGTAGGAAAAGTGATTAGAAAGTTAAGAAATGCCTATATGGTATATACTTTCAGGGTGAAGTTTCTCAAAATGTAAGATAATTATAATTCCTCCCTCTAATACATGACTCTATGTTGAATCAATACTCACATGTAATATCTACAATATCATTCTTTTCTTCTGGTTTCTTAATTAATATAAGACTCATTTAACTTCATAAAACTTTTAGGATCAACACTTGCTCTTAGAGAAAATTTAAGACAGCTGATTTAAACCTCTATCAAATTCAATATCCACACTTGCTCAGGTATAGTTTCTGTCCATTTATTTTAGTCCTGTGAATAGATCATACTTTCCTATTTCCTCACATACTGTAAGTATTTTTGTCAAAATATAGACATTTTATATGTTATAATGTGATAATATTGGAAATCAAAATGTCCCCCTCCCCAGAGTTTGTTCTTGTTGATTACTGAGAATTTTAGGTGCCCAGGTATCTGTATTTAGTGACTTTTCCAAATTATCTTTTCAAAGACTGTATTATTTTCATGCATGGTCACTGAAGTGCCTATTCCATTATTTCCTTGGTCAGCTAGTTGACAAATATTTCCTTAAATGCTCATGAAAGTAAAGAAAATCTTCTATTCTGGATTTTACAGAATGGCTTTGTGAAAGGCACTTCTTTAATGCTAAGCCTGGTCATCTACAACTCTGCTTCAGTTTTCATGTCCATTTTCACACAACACAAATATCAACATTGGTGTAAGCCTAAGCTCCTCAGATATTTTCAGAGTATGTATCCAGCCCTGGGCATGTGAGTGGCATGCCAGATTCCCTGGTATACATGGCAGCCCTTCTAAGCCATTATTCCTTCAAGAACATCTTTCTCAGTCTCCTCCTTTTCATGTGTTTGAGTTTAACCACTACTTATTCTGCCTGTCTCCCTTGCTCCAGGAAGCTTTGGGTGGGATATGCCTTTTCATGCTACCTAAGCTGCTGTTAAGAAAGCTTCTGTGGCTCAAAAGGGCATTGGAAAAAAGGTCAGCCTCTACGCTGGTCTCCCAGGGACCTCCAGACCAATAAAAATGCATAACGACATTCTTCTTTTTAGATCAAGATCTATATTGTTTCCCCTCTTAAACCTTCCCTACCACCAACTAACAGCAAGCTGCCCCAGGAACATGGGCAATGGTTGGTATTAATCTGGGGAGTGAGAAATGGGAGATGGACTAATTCATCAAAATTTAGTAGCCTCCTTCTTCATTTAAACAGACCCATAGCTATCTAATTTGGTTCCAGACTTATGAAAAAGTTGATTTTGTCTGCTTTTCCAGTCTAACATTTCAGCAGAAGGACCAAATTTTGGAGATCTCTACTGTGTTATTTCTGTGACATCAATACACACAAAGATCTTTCAACAACTTGTGCCAAAGAGGGGGACAAATACCAATTATAAAATATCTAGAAACAAATTATAGTCAAATTGTAACTTCATGACCTACAAAGATGACATTTTAAAAATCCCCAAAAATTGTCATAAATAGTTCAAACCAAGAAAGATACATAATTAACATTCAGCTGAAAATTTTTATAATTATCAAAAAAATGATAAGGAAATTATAAGATTACACAAAATCTATTTTTACAAATGGCATGAAATCTGAAAAACACATCAAAGATCAAGTCAAAGGAAAAGGAAACAACAAAAAAAGATTCATGAAAAACTTACTTAAGAAATGGAAGAGAAATTTTACAAAATTAGATATGAAATTGAATAAATGATGACTGATGTAAAGAATGATAGAAGTATAATATCTCATGAATAAAACACATTGAAATCTTGCATGTTACATGATACTTTTAGAAAAATGTCAATTACTAAAAAATGACGCTAAAGAACTATAAAAGAAAATGTGTCCAAATAATTCACATGTAAAATTTTGATGATTAATTCATCTCACAACTTACCCACCCATTTCAAAAAAAGTTATTAAATACAGAATGAATCACAGGGTATTATCACTTTATGAAGACAGACTATACCAAATCTATGTCTATAATTCCAGAATTTAAGAAGGTGTTCACAAATATGAAGTCAGCAAAATACCAATTTCCAATTTAAATAAAGGAGTACAAAATAATGACAGCTACATACCAATCCACTTTGACCATGAATGTGAAAATCCATATCACAGCAAATAGATTCCAGTTGTACTAGGCAAGATCAATATGCCAATAAACAGATTTCAAAGGAGTTTTGTATTCATAAACATGAAATATATTGACAGGCAAAAAAATGCAAGCCCTAGAACAAATTCCAGAGAAACAGAAATAACCTTTGATAAGATTCAGCTGTGCTTAAAGCACAGTAAATTTATTTAAAGCCCAATAGCAGGGAAGCCTTAAATTAATTTATAAATACATGTGTATTTATATATGTGTGTATCCATATTAAAAGTATAGGTTATACATAATCTCTTCTCCTTATAAGTTTAATTCAAATATAATTAATACAATTCAGCATCAGTAACTTTAAACACTTTAATAGTAATAGTGTTAATTATTCATATGTGGATATGTATTTAAATAAAAACATTTATACAATGCATGTGTATATTATTGTATAACCCTACTTATTTCAATTAAAACTTTTAATGACATAGTAATTGGTTTATGCTTGTGTATTATATTCAGATGATAGAAATCATGAGAATTTATTATGCCAGATGGTTAAAAACTAATATACAAAATTCAGTGAAAGTGAAGTGAAGTCGCTCAGTCATGTCCGACTCTTTGCAACCCCACGGACTGTAGCCTATCAGGCTCCTCTGTCCATGGGATTTTCCAGGCAAGAGTGCTGGAGTGGATTGCCATTTCCTTCTCCAGGGGATCTTCCCGTCCCAGGAATCGAACCCCGGTCTCCAAATTCAGTAGGTTACTTATGTACATTACAATGAAAACAAAGCACACAAATATACTTAAGAATAAATATGCAGATATATTCTCTATGAGAAAATTGTTAAAATTTTTATCAAGTGTGAATATATGAAAAAAAAATCATAGCTTGCCTTAGGAAGATCCAATAATGTGAATATGTGCATTTGAATGAAATTGCCACTTAAATTTAAAGCACTGTAATAAAAAACTAACTATAGTTTTTAATTTTGTTTGAATTCTATAACTTGATTCTGAATTTTAAAAGAAGCAACCCTAGACATTCAAAAATACTAGAAAATATAGAGAAAAAAATAGAGTAAAGAGTAGACACTTTTTTAATGAAAAATGCATTATGAAACTGCAGGAAAATATTTAGCAATGGAATATAAACAGACTATAAACCAGATCTATACCTGGTCCAGGTATAGATCAACTTGAATATGCAAATTTATGATATATGAAAGTGGCATTTCTTGTTAGAGACAAATGATGCTTTGAAATCCAATGGTTATTTGGAAGTAAGTAAGAAAGGTAGGAATAAAGGGAGAAGGGAAAGAGAGAGGAAAGAATACTTATTAATAATCAGTCCTTCATACAAATAAATATTAAATACTCCAGCATTTAACATACACAGAAAAACTGGGTAGTTACTAGAAAAAAAGCCTAACTCGCTTTGTTTTGCTTAATTTTACATGTGTTGGGAAGTGTTTTATAGAATATTAAAAAGTCATTAAAAATCACTGATAACTAGAAGTTCAAAATGTCCTTAAACAAAATACAACCAACTGGAAAAATTAATTCCAAGCTTTTATACATATATATATATATATATATATATATATATATATGAACAGTTAGCATTATTTATGAGAAAAGAAAGAGAAACAGACCAAAATAACAATGGCAAAACGTTTTTCAGCTGTGAGATTAAAGAAGATATTTTATGCCTACAACAGAGTCCTTGCTCATTATATCTTGATGTGATTTTGAAAATTAGTTCAAATTCTTAAATTAGTAAATTAAATAACATCCACTAACATAGAAAATTGGTTAAAACCAATTCTACTGCTAGACTTCTGGGACATACTAGCAAAAACATTTGAAGATTAGAAATTCATAACTACAGTGTCCTCAAAATGGAAGCTACCTTTTCTTTAGTAGGATGCAAAAGAGCCAAGTTACAACTGAGCTGTTAACAGGAAGGAAAACTCAGTCATGCCTGACTACAGTCTGTCCTCAGCCCACACAGAATGCGCAGTCAGTCTTGTGGATGCCAGCTCTGACTCATCACCTTCAGGGACCATGCCTGTCCATGCCCACAGTTCTCTCCAAGTCACGCCCACTATATATATTGACCTCATTATGCCTGCAGATGGCCTCTCTATATTCCATTTGCTATGCATCAGAGTGACTTATTTTTAAAGAGAAATCAAATTTATCAATCAAGCTCTGATCGTAACAATGAAGTTCATTCTGCCGACTGTGCCCAAGGCCTCACATAACCTGATTTCTACTTCTCTTTCCCACTAAAATATTAGCTGAATTCTGTGAGAACATGACACTTACTTTGTTTCCAGTTTCATACACAATTCCTGACAGAGTTGTTGTTCCATAAAAATTTACAGAATTAGTAAACCTTAGTCCCTCCATGCTATTTTGCACAAGATACCCTCTTCTTTGGGGAGATCCCCTGGAGGAGGGAATAGCTACTCATTCCAGTACTCTTGCCTGGAGAAACCCATGAACAGAGAAGCCTGGCAGGCTGCAGTCCATGGGGTTGCAAACAGCTGGATACGACTGAGCAATGAACACTTGATAACAGTTTCCTCTTTGTCATTTTGCACAGGATACACTCATTTACATGTTTCTCAGTCACAGTAACGTAAATTGCACCTTTGGCATTTGTATTTATTGTGACTTCTGCCTGGAGTGAAACTTGAATCTGTGACTTTTCTTGTACTAAATAAAGGTTTAAGTTTAAATGTGTTTCCAGTGAGAGGCTTTCCTTGACAGCTCAATTAAAATGACTAGATCTCCTTACAAAAATATACAATATTTCCATCATTTGTCAACATTTGAGGTTTTTGCTGGTTTGTTGATTTAGGAGGTTGCCTTTATAGTATGCTGATTTAAGAAAGCTGTGGTATATATGCACTATGGAGTATCACTCAGCCATTAAAAAGAATACATTTGAATCAGTTCTAATGAGGTGGATGAAACTGGAGCCTATTATACGGAGTGTGTAATACGGAGTGAAGTAAGCCAGAAAGAAAAACACCGATACAGTATACTAATGCATATATATGGAATTTATAAAGATGGTAACGATAACCCTGTATGTGAGACAGCAAAAGTGACACAGATGTATAGAACAGTCTTTTGGACTCTGTAGGAGAGGGTGAGGGTGGGATGATTTGGGAGAATGGCATTGAAACATGTATATTATCATATGTGAAATGAATCGCCAGTCCAGGTTTGATGCATGATGCAGGATGCTCGGGGCTGGTGCACTGGGATGACCCAGAGGGATGGTATGGGGAGGGAGGTGGGAGGGGGGTTCAGGATAGGGAACACATGTACACCCATACCAGATTCATGTTTATGTATGGCAAAGACTGGGTGCTGAGTCACTCCAACACTGAGAAATCAGAAAGATGAGCTAATAAAAAGCCTGATGGCAAGAAGATACTGCTGTGGGAGAGAGTGAAGTGTGGTGAAGTCCAAGGTTTTAAGTAGGGAAGAGTGATCAAGCTCCTATGGCTATTCCACTTCTAAAATAACATATCTAAGGCAGAATATGTAACGTTGATAATACAAAATGTAGATGAGAAGCTATTCAAAGAAAAGTATGTAAAGTATAATATCAGTAAACTAGAAGTACAGAAACAAATGTCAGGGGCTGAGCTGTGGCCTCTTTGCCAGTGATCTTATGTATCTGATATCAACAGAATCAAACACAAATACTTGCAGATTTCAGAAGGAAAATAATATAATCTCTGACCTCAAATAGTTTCTACAATTTTTCAAATGCAGTATCTTTCAAATAAGAAAAATAATCAGGAATGTATGGGTAAGGACAGGAATGATAAAAAATAAAAATATGAATACATTTAGAAGAATTCCAGATAACAATCATTTTATCAACTAAATGATATGTACAAAGTAGAAGACACAAAGTATAATACACACAATAAGAAATCAAAAGTACAGAACTATATAATAAATGAAGTTAATGAATAGAATAAGAACAAGAAACTGAATGATAATAAAACAAGGCAAAGTGTGGGAGTGGGTCTGGTAAGACCTTTACAACCTTGAGACATTCATTTGATTCTGTAATAAACAATTGAAAAAGTATATAGCTCCCTTGCTAAGACTAGCGATTGGGGCATCCTCTGTCCCCCTTCTGATGTCTATGTCAGAAGCCTTCTCTGCCCTTTTTCACTGTAACAAAACGTCTGCCACACAAAAGCTCTGAGTAAACAAGCCTGGTCCCTGATCCCAAGGCTAAACCATCTTCTTCGGAGATCATGAATCCATAAGCTATCAATAGTGAGAGTACAATTTATCTACAAATCAGTTGGACATTATCTACCACAAATCTCATAGGATAGTCCTGAGATCTCTGGAGGGTTCCTGAGAGCTCTCTTTAAGGTCTGTGAGGTTAAGAATGTTTACACAAAGCTAAGACATGGTTTTCTGCTTCACTCTATATACTCAGGGGTAAGTAGTGCTCCATGATGTGTAAAATTTCAACAGACAGAATGTATCAATAGAAGCAGATATGGGAGTCACCTGTCTTCATCAGACCTAAGAGCAAGGACATTTACTTTCTTTGGAAAATATTTGATTTCTTTGGAAAATATTTAATTTCTCAGTATTTAATTTCTTTGGAAAATGTATAAATTTTTTCACAAAAAATATATTATTTGTGCTTCCCAGGTGGCTCTGGGTAAAGAGTCTGCCAGCAGTGCAGGAGACATGGGTAATCCCTGGGTTAGGAAGATCCCCTGGAGGAGGGAATGGCAACACACTCCAGTATTCTTGCCTGAAAAATCTCATAGACAGAGGAGCCTGGCTGGCTTCAATCCATAGGGTCACAAAAGAGTTAGACACAACTTAGCAAATAAATGATAAAGAGATTAGTGTTATTGCTTTTAAGGGAATAAATATGGCTCAGATAGTAAAGAATCTGCCTGCAATGCAAGAGACTCTGGTTCCATTTCTGGGTCAGGAAGATCTCCTGGAGAAGGGAATAGCTAGCTACCCACTCCATATTCTTGCCTGGAGAATCCCACAGACAGAGGAGCTTGGTGGGCTATAGTCCATGGGGTCATAGAGAGTCGGACACAACTGAGTGACTTTAACTTTCACTTTGTTTCTTTTTATAGAGGTTAATGTTATTGCTTTTAAGGGAATGTATACACTATAATATACATATTCTCATTTTAATTTATAATATAGTAACTACCAATATCAAATTCAATACAAAAAAATAAATCAATTCAAATAAATAAAAGGTCTTCAGTTTCTCAATAATTCTTAAGAATGAAATGGAGTTCTGAGATGGAAAATATAATAGCTGCTGAACCATTAATACCAAAATTGAATTACATAACAGCAATGCACATGCAACAAGAGACATTTCTGCAGTGACCAAATATGGATGGAGGCTACTTTCTAAGAGAAATGAATGAATGACTAAATTGTGCTAAATTAATGAAGTACTATGAAAATCAGCATATTATAGATACATACAACATAGGTGAGTTACATATAAAATTTTGAAAACTACAGACTTAACATGATATTTACCCTATATTTCCATTTATATATGATCCAAAATTATTCAAAACTAAATGACACTATTTAGGAATTCATACTTTAAAAAAAAAACTATAAAGTATAAAGGATTGGCACACTGAAAAATAGCCTGGTAGTGTACTTTGTGGGATAGGAATAAGAAGAGATGAGTAATTGGACTCTGAGGAGCTTGTAATTTTCCATTTACTGATGTGGGTGGCCAACACAGATGTTTTCTTTCTTACAAAATTCACATTGCTGTACAGTTAAAATAGTACTGGGAGCTTATCCTAATTTAAAATGGCAAAGTTGAAAGTTTAAAAAATAACAATTTGGAAAGAAACAAAAAGTTATCTGTTAAGTCTCAAAAACAGAACACCTTTCAGGGCTTTTTTCTGATGCTTAGAAATTTGAAATATATGATGTGACATGTCATAATATTAGCAAGAATGGCATTGAAACATGTATAATATCATATATGAAACGAATTGCCAGTCCAAGTTCAATGCATGATACTGGATGCTTGGGGCTGGTGCACTGGGATGACCCAGAGGGATGGTACGGGAAGGGAGGAGGGCGGGGGGTTCAGGATGGGGAACATGTGTATATCTGTGGCGGATTCATGTGGATGTATGGCAAAACCAATACAATATTGTAAAGTAATTAACCTCCAATTAAAATAAATAAATTTATATTTAAAAAATTAAGTCAAAAAAAAAGGAAATGCTTTAAAAGAGTGAGAATAGAGAAATGCTTTAAAAGAGTGAGAATAGTAGGAAGAGTGGAAAACATTAGAAGTACTTTTTATTTTCCAGCTGAGCTATCAGAAAAAGCTTTCTAACCTAGGACTATAGTATTTATATGAAAAAAAAAATCTTCAATATTTCAGCAAATGCAGATGTTTTTGAAATACATATTATTTCCTCTCATAAAGACTCTCCAAGCCAATGAATAGATCAGAATGTGGACTTTTCAGTCTGCACAAATAACATAATTTATCAATGAAATGTGTTAATATGTAGACCTTGAAAGGTGAGTGTTAGTTGCTCAGTCACATTCTACTCTTTGCCACCCATGGACTGTAGCCTGCCAGGCTCCTCTTTCCTTGGGATTTCCCAGGCAATAAAATGGGAGAGGGTTGCCATTATGCCAGTACTTATATGCAAATCTAAGATGTCAAAAATACTATTCTTCAAAACATTCGAAAACATACAAATATGTTCCATACTTATTCGAGGTAGAGAAATTAAAAAAGAACTGCTTTACTTAACTTTCTTCTTAATAAAGACATTTTGATTAAATCATATCTTATTGTTCCCAGTGATGATGCATTTAATACGATTATATTTCTTTTATAGAAAAGTAAATAAGTCAAAGGCATTAGAATGAAATATGCTGTGAGCATAAAAATAACACTTGTGAGGCAAAGGATTCTTTCTGGTATTTCAACGAAACATTTTGGTTTGGAAAGAAGCAATATTCCAAATGATGCGAGATCATAAATGACACTAGATAGTCTCATTTTCATTTACTCTACCCAGAGTAGGCAAATATGTACATATCAATATATACCAGTCTTAGTGTTATTATAGACTCTCCCAGTGGCTCAGCAATAAAGACTCTGCCTGCCAATGCAGGAGACATTGGTTCAGTCTCTGGGTTGGGAAGATGCCCTGGAGGAGAAAATGCCAAGCATCTCCAGTATTCTTGCCTGAAATATCCCATGGATGGAGGAACTTGATGGGTTACAGTCCTTGGGGGTCTCATAGAGTTAGATATGACTTAGCAACTGAACGTGGACGTATGCACATACCTTCTGGATCAACAGATTTGCTCTACCAAGGTCAGGCTTTCCCCTTCTAAAGAACTATTTTTAGCAGTTTATATAACAAGTTCCAAAGTTCCATTTGTGCATAGCTGGTCAATGCTAACTTCTTAATTTCTACCTCTGAGAATCTATCATAAAGCCTTCTTACAATTCTTCAAGTGATCAATTTTACCGTAGAAAAAGTTGGATCATAGAAAAAGCAAGGGATTTTAAAAAAAAATCTACTTCTGCTTCACTGACTATGCTAAAGCCTTTGCCTGTGTGGCTTGCAATAAACTGTGGAACATTCTTAAAGAGATGGGACTACCAGAATACCTTACCTGTTTCCTGACAAACTCATATGTAGGGCAAGAAGCAAAAGTTAGAACTAGGCATGGAACAATTGACTAATTCAAAATTGAGAAAGGAGTACATCAAGGCTATATATAGTCACCCTGCTTATTTAACTTATATGCAGAGTACATCATGTGAAATGCTGGACTGGATGACTCACAAATCGGAATTAAGATTACTGGGAGAAATATCAATAACCTCAGATATGCAGATGATACTATTCTAATGGCAGTAAGCAAAGAGGAACTGAAGACCCACTTAATGAAGGTGAAAGAGGGGAGTGCAAGAGCTAGCTTAAAACTCAACATTTGAAATGAAAATCATGGCATCTGATCCTATCTCCTCATAGCAAATAGATGGGGAAAAAGTGGAAATAGTGACAGACTTTATTTTCGTGGCCTCCAAAGTCACTGAAGATGGTGACTGCAGCCATGAAATTAAAATATGCTTGCTCCTTGGAAAAAAAGCTATGAGAAACGTGGTCAGTGATTAAAAAGCAGAGACATCACTTTGCCAACAAAGATCCCTATAATCAAAGTTATAATTTTCCCAGTAGCTATGTCTGGATGTGAGAGCTGGACCATAAGGAAGGCTGAGCAGTGAAGAATTGATGCTTTTGTACTGTGGTGCTGGAGAAGACTCTTGAGAGTCCCATAGACATCAAGGAGATCAAACCATTCAATCCAAAAGGAAATCAACCCTGAACACTCTTTGGAAGGACTGATGCTGAAGCTGAAGCTCCAGTACTTTGGCCACCTGATGTGAAGAACTGACTCATTGGAAAAGACCCTGATGCTGGGAAAGATTGAGGGCAAAAGGAGAAGAGGGTGATAGAGGTTGGATGGCATCACTGACTCAATGGACATGAGTTTGACCAAACTCCTGGAGACAGCAAAGGACAGAGGAGTCCTGGGGTGCAGCTCTGGGCTTGCAAAGAGTTGGACACAATTTAGTGACTAAGCAACATTAATTAATAGAAAAATATTATTTATTTAAATCTAACTTACCTAAGAAGTCCATCCACATAAGCATTAAGCACTTCACATAAAACACATATATATGCACAACATCAAGTCTTTCATGGAATTCCAGTTGAGCTGTTTCAAATCCTGAAAGATGATGCTGTAAAAGTGCTGCACTCAATATGCCAGCAAGTTTGGAAAACTCAGCAATGGCCACAGGACTGGAAAAGGTCAGTTTTCATTTCAATTCCAAAGAAAGGCAATGCAAAAGAATGCTCAAACTACCGCACAATTGCACTCATCTCACATGCTAGTAAAGTAATGCTCAAAATTATCCAAGCCAGGCTTCAGCAATACTTGAATCGTGAACTCCCTGATGTTCAAGCTGGTTTTAGAAAAGGCAGAGGAACCAGAGATCAAATTGCCAACATCCTCTGGATCATGGAAAAAGCAAGAGAGTTCCAGAAAAACATCTATTTCTGCTTTATTGACTATGCCAAAGCCTTTGATTGTGTGGATCACAATAAACTGTGGAAAATTCTGAAACAGATGGAAATACCAGACCACCTGACCTGCCTCTTGAGAAATCTGTATGCAGGTCAGGAAGCAACAGTTAGAACTGGAGATGGAACAACAGACTGGTTCCAAATAGGAAAAGGAGTACGTCAAGGCTGTATATTGTCACCCTGCTTATTTAACTTCTATGCAGAGCACATCATGAGAAACGCTGGACTGGAAGAAACACAAGCTGGAATCAAGATTGCCAGGAGAAATATCAATAACCTCAGATATGCAGGTGACAACAGCCTCATGGCAGAAAGTGAAGAGGGGCTAAAAAGCCTCTTGATGAAAGTGAAAGAGGAGAGTGAAAAATTTGGCTTAAAGCTCAACATTCAGAAAAAGAAGATCATGGCATCCGGTCCCATCACTTCATGGGAAATAGATGGGGAAACAGTGGAAACAGTGTCAGAGTTTATTTTTGGGGGCTCCAAAATCACTGCAGATGGTGACTGCTGCCATGAAATTAAAAGACACTTACTCCTTGGAAAAAAAGTTATGACCAACCTAGATAGTATATTCAAAAGACAGACCTTTGCCGACTAAGGTCTGTCTAGTCAAGGCTATGGTATTTCCTGTGGTCATGTATGGATGTGAGAGTTGGACTGTGAAGAAGGCTGAGCGCCGAAGAATTGATGCGTTTGAACTGTGGTGTTGGAGAAGACTCTTGAGGGTCTCTTGGACTGCAGAGATCCAACCAGTCCATTCTGAAGGAGATCAACCCTGGGATTTCTTTGGAAGGAATAATGCTAAAGCTGAAGCTCCAGTACTTTGGACACCTCATGCGGAGAGTTGACTCATTGGAAAAGACTCTGATGCTGGGAGGGATTGGGGGCAGGAGGAGAAGGGGACGACAGAGGATGAGATGGCTGGATGGCATCACGGACTCGATGGACGTGAGTCTGAGTGGACTCCAGGAGTTGGTGATGGACAGGGAGGCCTGGCGTGCTGCGATTCATGGGGTCTCAAAGAGTCGGACACGACTGAGCGACTGAACTGAACTGAACTGAACTGAACTGATTTAAGCCTTAATTCAGTTAGCGAAACCACATCTACAGCTGCAATTTCATAACAGAAATTCTCTTATGTACTAACTAAAGATACAAAAGAAGGAAGAGAAAAGCCCCTGATTTCAGGAGTATACATTTTAATCAAGTATTTTTTCAAGACAATCAAAGATTGTGTTCACAAATGAGTATCACAAACATAAATGAATGATCAGGCTAGTAAAACTTCCCCAGCCCCATTTACAGCATATACCATGTAAAGGATAGGATGGCATCTTGCATAAAGCATTGCCTTTTATTTATCCTTGTTTAACTGCATAATACCAGGATAATCACCTGTAGTTAGGCTGAGGAAAATATTGCTTTTAATTTTTTTTTTTAAACAATGATTATATTTTATATTAAGCACCTCTACTCTTAGTTTTTTAAAAGCTATGTCAACTCTAAATACCTTGATTATCTATGTCTTATTAAGTAGAGTCCTATGAATCAAAAAGGATAAAAAGATTTAACTGAAAGTTGAAGTACTACTTTATTGATTAGTGGAAAAGTCCTTCATTATTAGCAGAAAGTAGTCAATTTAATTTAGAGACTGTTTGAGAGGCTATTTCAGAGTTTGTCACATCACAAAATCCAAGTAATTAGTGCTGAGATTTTAAAAAATAAAAGTTTTCATATCATGGTGTACAATAAAAATGGTAACTTAGTTTGATTGCCACAGATACTGTACAGTTTACACCAAAACTCATTTTGTTAGAAAGTAACTACTTTTTTAAAAAGAAATAAGCTTTTCCTTGGCCTTAAACTAATGCTTTCATTCTCAACTTTAAATCATAGAATGTTTTTATAATTACCGGTCTAATTCTCAAGCTATGTTAGGTTGGCCAAAAGTTCATTTGGGTTTTTCCATAAGATGTTTTGGAAAACTTAAATGAACTTTTAGCCAATCCAATAGTTGGGAATATTGTATGGACATGTAATTTTTCCAAAAGGATTTTCATAAAAATATATTTAAGATTATAGAGAATATGAATTTCTTTTTAAATTTAAATAAGATTGAATTACTAACAGATAATTTTATCTATGATTTAAAACTTTGGCAAACATTTAATCATTCAATAAAAGGAATTAGGGAAAGAGTTGCTCTCTTAGTCCTAATGCATATGGCACTTGTATAGAGAATTATTCTATATAAAACCATGGACACTAGGAGGATATACATATTGAACATGGGAAGGAAACACACACATACACACTATGCTCACACATACATACTCCTTTCCCAAACTGTAAATGCCAAAGGTCACTGAACCAACACAAATCCCTATTTCAATTTTATTACAAATGTAGAAACACTAGAAATAAGATGACGACCTCAGCCAATAGGTATTTCCTTGGAATACTTATTTAAACTTCTGAGCTTGATATATTTAAAACAGATAATGAAGACCAACTGTACAGCATAGAAAACCCTGTTCAATGTTATATGGCCGCCTGAATGGGAGAGGAGCTTGGGGGAGAATGGATACCTGTATATGTATGGCCAAGTCCCTTTGCTATCCACCTGAAACTATCACAACATTGCCAATTGGCTATACCCTAACACAAAATACAAAGTTTTAAAAAAAGTAAATAAATGTTTGAGCTTGGTAATTCTTTCTCTTGGGCAATCACAAGGCAGAAGAGGAGACCTTCTCATCTAACTGCTAGAATCTTAAACCTTTATACAGAGGCCTTAATTGGGTTCTGTCTGGAATACCATGCAGAATGGTCTCAACAATGCACTGCTCTCTCAAGGCCCTTGAAAAAGGCTCCTGCTATGGGAACAGTGGGCAGAATGTATATGCCAAGGACAGGAGAGGGTGAGCATTCTCCAAATGCCCAAGCTCAGCTCTCAGTTCAACCATTAGTCACATTCTCTTAATGACCTCTCCCAACACCCTGCCCTTGGGGACCTCCTCTGCCAATACCACATGCCCCTCCTCCTTTTTCTATGCACTGGAGAATTCAGCAAGAGGTTTCATCAGGGGGGCTGGTTCATTTGGTGGCTATCTGACTGCCTTGGAACAGATGTCACAGCAAATGTAGAGGCACATGTATTAAGAAATAGATTAAAAAATGATTACCAAAATAAATAAAAAATTTTGTTTTCCAATAGGAGCTCCATGATCAAAATCATTGATATGTTAATTCCCCTAAACTGGAGGTCAGATCACTTGAGATGTTCATTTGTGGCCCAATGTGATTAATAAAGATGATTCATTAACACACTCATCAGGTATGAACATACAGCCTCCTTGCAAACTTGTAAAAATGGTGACTCTTCCAGTCCAAGAGACCCTCAAGAGTCTTCTCCAACACCACTTTTTACGAGTAAAAATGTCCAAGGGCATTGTATTTTGGAGGACAGCTTCCTCATTAGACATACATCAGTGTTCAGTAAAGACAGGCTTGGCCAACCATCATTTAAGGTTTGGTAGGTGAATTTAGTCAGGGCATGTATTTGCTTATGTCCTTCAGGCCAATGAGAGTAACAAAGATGGCAGCAAAATGATCATACCAACACAAAAAAGAATGTGCCATCTGGCCTTGTAGAGAAGGAGGTTGGCAATTTTTGTTACTGTGGGGTAGATTCTCCCTGTACCTAGGAAAAACCCAGAATACAGCAGCCCAACCTCCCAGGTAGAAGGTTTGGCCAAAAATTTGTACTATACAACCACTGGGTTCCATTCAGGTGGACCCAATAAATACCTGAGTGGCACAACCCATCCATGCAAAATCAGTTGCTATCCCCTAGGGTGATAGGATATCCTTCTTATATGCCCAGTACAGTTGGGTTAACTCTATTTAGAATGATTTTTCTGTATCCAAACCCAGTTGCTCAAATGTCCATAGACCAATGTAAGCCACAAAAACACATTCCAAATCTGAGCACAGATATCTAAGACCCTAGCGGTTATATTTTTAGGATCCTTCTGATTATCAGTGAGATGGCTGCCTGTGCCATTTGATGGACATAAATACTCATGCCCAGTGTTACTGATAGTGTGGCCACAGGCCAGCTCCCTGGACCAGCATTGTGATATCAGATGAACTAAGGGCACTAGTTCTCACTTCTTCTACATTAATGTACTTCACCTGGGCCTTCCAATCTCCTTCCTATGGTGGTGATGCCCACCATGTCAGTTCTATAGAGGGGCAACTGCCCACCTACTCAAGAACTAGGTAGATTTCTTTATCAGGTATGCACAGATAGGCCCACCTGTAGGAAGGTAGGTAGGTATTTCCATTTGGTGCCCAACCTCTGACTGGACAATCCCAGGAGCACAGAAGTCTAAAGAAAAATAAATCCCTATTTAAAAGAAGATGCTTTTTAGGGTTTTCATAATTTTTAAGCGAAAATCAAAACCTAGTGACTTAAAGCCAATAGGAAGAAGAAGACATTAGAAACAAAGTCACAGATGGTTCATATTTTGATCTACTACACAAGAACCATAAGAAAATAAGTATTTGTATATATAAAATGTATATAAATCCATAAGAGGTGTAAAATGAGACATATAAAATAGTTAAAATATGATTCACAGAAATACATGACTTATCCAGACAGGAGAAAAATTATGAAGAAACAAATAGAAATCAAACAGCAAAATTGACTTAAAGAGATACATATTTACAATTTTGCTAAATATAAACTGTAAAATCCAGAAATTTTAAGATAAAATTTATGATAAATAAAAATACAATAAAAATTTAAAATAAATGGACTCTCTATTCAGTTCAGTTCAGTTGCTCGGTTGTGTCTGATTCTCCGTAATCCCATGGACTGCAGAACACCAGAATCTTTGTCCATCACCAACTTCTGGAGCTTGCTCAAACTCATGTCCATTAAGTCAGTGATGCCATTCAACCATCTCATCCTCTGTCATCCCCTTCTCCTCCTGTCTTCAATCTTTCCCAGCATCAAAGTCTTTTCCAATGAGTCAGTTCTTCGCATCAGGTGGCCAAAGTATTGGAGATTCAAATTCAGCATGAGACCTTCCAATGAACATTCAGGACTGATTTCCTTTCGGATTGACTGGTTGGAACTCCTTGCAGTCCAAGGGTCTTCTCCAGTCCAAGGGTCTTTTCCAGTCCAAGAAGACTTCTCAAGAGTCTTCTCCAATACCACAGTTCAAAAGCATCAATTCTTTGGTGCTCAGCTTTCTTTATGGTCCAATTTTCACATCCATACATGACTACTAGAAAAACCATTGTTTTGACTAGACTGACCTTTGTTGGTAAATTAATGTTTCTACTTTTTAATATGCTGTGTAGTTTGGTCATAGCTTTTCTTTCAAGGAGCAAGCATCTTTTAATTTCATGGCTGCAGTCACCATCTGCAGTGATTTTGGAGCCCCCAAAAATAAAGTCTGACACTGTTTCCACTGTTTCCCCATCTATTTCCCACGCAGTGATGGGACCGGATGCCATAATCTTAGTTTTCTGAATGCTGAGTTTTAAGCCAGCTTTTTCACTCTCCTCTTTCACTTTCATCATGAAACTCTTCATTTCCTTTTTGCTTTCTGCTATAATGGTGGTGTCATCTGCATGTCTGAGGTTATTGATATTTCTCCCAGCAATCTTGATTCCAGCTTGTGCTTCATCCAGCCCAGCATTTCTCATGATGTACTCTGCATATTAGTTAAATAAACAGGATGACAATATACACCCTTTCCCAATTTGGAACAAGTCTGTTGTTCCATATCTGGTTCTAACTGTTACCTTGACCTGCATACAGATTTCTCAAGAGGCAGGTCAGGTGTTCTGGTATTCCCATCTCTCTCAGAATTTTCCACAGTTTGTTGTGATCCACACAGTCAAAGGCTTTGGCAGAGTCAATAAACAAAAGTAGATGTTCTTCTGTAACTCGCTTTTTCTATGATCCACCAGATGTTGGCAATTTGATCTCTGGTTCCTCTGCCTTTTTTAAATCCAATTGAACATCTGGAAGTTCTTGGTTCAAATACTGTTGAAGCCTCACTTGGAGAATATCGAATATTACTTTGCTATCTTGTGATATGAGTGTAATTTTGCGGTAGTTGAACATTTTGGGCATTGCCTTTCTTTGGGATTGGAATTAAAACTGTCCTTTTCAGGACTCTATATATACACATATAGTCCCTATTTATAAATATATATATATGTATGTGTATATATATATGTATGTATGTATGTATGTATGTGTATGTATATATATACACACACACACACACAATGTGAATGCTTCCCTGGAGTAGGAAATGGCTACCCACTCCAGTATTCTTGCCTGGAAAATCCCATGGACAGAGGAGCTTGGCAGACTAGACTCCTTTGGATCATAAAGAGTTGGACACAACTGAGCCACTAAGCAATGTAAATGCTTACCTAAATAAGACCTTTGAAGCTAAATTGATGAAAAAATAATATTTTAAGCTAATAATCATTCTAGATTCAAAGAAAGAAAATTAGCAAATATTCACTTTGAAAGTAACAAACATACTGTCCTAAATTTGCATGCAGAGAATAACATAGTTTTAATGTTATTATGAAAATTTGATACAATGAAAAGGAGAAGTAGATCCATGTGCAAAAATATTTGAATATTATATCATCCCTATCCAGTAACTTTAAGAAGGAGCAAATAAAAATCAATAACATGAAATAATAATTAAACATACGAATATACTTGACTTAAGTAAGATATAGACTATTACACCCAAAGACAGCAGAATACATATTCTTTTAAAGTATACTTCAAACATTTACCAAACTTTACTATACACTACTATGTAACTCCAGATTTAGGAAGTTCAAATATTTGAAATCATACAGGTATTTTCTGACCACAGTAAAACTGAACTAAAAATCAATTGGAGAAAGATGAGCAGAAAATTCTCAAATTTTTAGAAATTAAATAACATTTTAGAAATTAAGTAATACATTTTAAATATCGAAACTTATTTTTGTTTGAAAACTTGGAGAAATGAGCTAGTAGTGGACCACTGCGTTCCAGGATTTCCATAGGCGAGTTTAGGAAGAGCAAAATCATTGCAAGAGAGGCAGACTATGTGGCAGAAAGACAGAGGGACGTTTAGATATTCATTATAAAGCTGCACTTTATTACACAAACATATTTTTATGCAAGTAATATACATATTTTGAGTGCCTTGAGGATGCTGATGAATATCATAGGCTCAGAAGAATTCTGTCAAGCCCAAACCCACCTCTGAAAAATAAGTTATCACCAATTCTAGGAAGAAACACCACCTATACTTAACCAAGTACTAATACCTGAACGAGTAAAACAAGCTTTTGCTAGATAACACCTAAGTGGTTTACACAAGGAAATAAAATGTAGGCTCCATCTTTGACTGACCTCTCTCAGGGTTTCACAATCTTGTTTTCAAAGGCTTCCACTAGAGCTTTTATTTTCATACTCATCACATCCATGTGTTACCCTAAGGTGTTATGCTGTGCTCAGTTGCTTCAGTCGTGTCCATCTCTTTGCAACCCTAAGGACTGTGGGACACCAGGCTCTTCAGTCCATGGGATTCTCCAGGCAAGAGCACTGGAGTGGGTTGCCATGCCCTCCTCCAGGGGGTCTTCCTGATCCAGAGATCAACCCCTCTCTCCAGGGTCTCTGGCACTGCAGGCAGATTCTTTATTGCTGAGTCACCAGGGAAGCCCTTGTGTAACCACACATGGTAACAGGCACCACTTCCAAAGAACACACCAGGACCAGGGTCTTCTGTCACCCATGTGCCTTTGCATTCCCACCCCCAGCTACATTTTAGGCTCCTGGGACAGATGTTTGGTTTCTAATGGTGTACAGAGGTGAATATCAGCACCTTTGGAAACTACAGCAAGTTGAATTATGAAGTATCTAGGCATGATCTGCTCACCTGTCATGACGCAGGACAGCTGGGATCTTTCATACACAGGGAGATCAGAAAGAAGAACATAATGTATTCTCAGAGCCCCCGAAGACACATCTAGACCAGAAGGCTGTAAAATATTCACATCGAGCAGCAGGTTTAAGTTATTCTGTGTTATGTAATTAATTCAGATCTGTTCTTCCTCAGGGTTCCATTAAATCCTATAAACTTTTACAACTTTATCTCAGGAGGACTATGAGTGATTAAAAGTCTGCTACACACTTTAGAAAGCAAGAAAGCATAGATGGAAAGGACCCTTTCTTCACTCATGGCAAAAACAAACAACAGCTGTGGTCAGTGGTTCAGAGCCAGTTAATGTTCAGGGATGAAGACAGAAGACATGGTGGCAGGGAAGACTGACAGACTTTTCATGGGGCAAAATCATGAGTGACTCTCAGAGAAATATTAAGAAATACTTTCATTTTCAGGAAAACAAAAGACTAGTCCTTAATATTTTATTAACGATTTCTGAAACCAAAAATGACAATGTGAGGCTGAAAAGAGAGCTGGAGGAAGGATATTTACAAAGTTAGAGAACTAGTCAGGATACGTAGAATGAAGAAATGAAGAAAACAGGTTCTAAAGCAGGATTTCTTCTTTTTCTAAAAAAAAATGATTTCATAGAATGGAGAAAATTAAAAAGAAAAATAATGAGCAAACTGACAAGGATAATAAGCCTATTAAAAATACTAACCCTAACTGGAAAAATTTTTGCTTTTTAATATTCAGTGTTCACATTACTTATATTACCAGAGTTTGATTATTTCTAAGGAGAAGTAAAAAGAAATAATGTTTTCATGATACTGTTTTTAATTTGCGAATATGGAAATTTTCAGGAACAAAACACAGAAAGAATGACATAATGTCTGATTACTTATCACTCAGAGATAAGGAAGGAAGAAGGAAATGGCAACCCACTCCAGTACTCTTGCCTGGAGAATCCCACAGACAGAGGAGCCTGGTAGTCTACAGTACATGGGGTTGCAAAGAGTCGGACACGACTGAGCGACTTTACTTACTTACTTTACTTACTTATCACTCAACTTCAAAAGTAAGCAGTTTTTCATTCATTTAATGCATTATCCATCTACACCTTTTTAATCACAGGTATTGAGTTGGCCAAAAGTTCATTTGGATTTTTCTGTAACATCTTATGGTAAAACCCTAAGGATCTTTTGGCCAATCCAGTATTTTGAAAAAAAAAAAAAATCCTAGATGTTATATTACCCACAGATACTTCATCATGGAAAACATAATAATCTTATATATTACTATGCATATAGGAATGACCATAATACACTACTACCTACCAAAATTAATGTAATTCTTTAACATCATCTAATAAAATCTTAATGGTTAAGATACCAAATACCTCAAACAATCTTTGTAGTTCAGTTCAGTTCAGTTGCTCAGTCGTGTCCGACTCTTTGCGACCCCATGAATCCCATCACATCAGGCCTCCCAGTCCATCACCAACTCCCAGAGTTTACTCAGATTCACATCCATCAAGTCAGTGATGCCATCCAGCCATCTCGTCCTCTGTCGTCCCCTTCTACTCCTGCCCCCAATCCCTTCCAGAATCAAGGTCTTTTCCAATGAGTCAACACTTCGCATGAGGTGGCCAAAGTACTGGAGTTTCAGCTTTAGCATCATTCCTTCCAAAGAAATCCCAGGGCTGATCTCCTTCAGAATGGACTGGTTGGATCTCCTTGCAGTCCAAGGGACTCCCAAGAGTCTTCTCCAACACCACAGTTCAAAAGCATCAATCCTTTGGTGCTCAGCCTTCTTCACAGTCCAACTCTCACATCCATACATGCCTACTGGAAAAACCATAGCCTTGACTAGACGGACCTTAGTCAGCAAAGTAATATCTCTGCTTTTGAATATGCTATCTAGGTTGGTCATAACTTTTCTTCCAAGGAGGAAGCGTCTTTAAATTTCATGGCTGCAGTTACCATCTGCAGTGATATTGGAGCCTCAAAAAATAAAGTCTGACACTGTTTCCACTGTTTCCCCATCTATTTCCCATGAAGTGATGGGACCGGTTAACATGATCTTTGTTATCTGAATGTTGAGTTTTAAGCCAACTTTTTCACTCTCCTCTTTCACTTCCATCAAGAGGCTTTTTAGTTCCTCTTCACTTTCTGCCATGAGGGTGGTGTCATCTTCATATCTGAGGTTATTGATATTTCTCCCAGCAATCTTTGTAGTTAGTGCATTGAAATTAGGTTCTAATGAAAGTCAGTTTTTAATTCTGAGCTCTTTATTTTGTTCTATTGGTCTATAAAGTGAAGTCACTCAGTCGTGCCCGACTCTTTGTGACCCCATGGATAGTAGCCTGCACCAAGTTCCTCTGTCCATGGGATTTTCAAGGCACGAGTACTGGAGTGGGTTGCCATTTCCTTCTCCAGGGAATCTTCCCAACCCAGGTATCGAACCCAGGTCTCTCACATTGTAGACAGATGCTTTACCATTTGAGCCACCAGGGAAGTATATGCATCCTCATAAAAACAAGCAAAAAAAAATCCTCATAGAAACAGATGTATAAACCAAAAGAACAAAATAAATTGCTCTGAATTAAACCCACATATATGTGGTCTACTGATTTTCAAAAGAGTGACAAGAATAAATAATGGGCAAATGGTAGTCGCTCATATAAATGGTGTTCTGAAAACTGGAGAGCCACATGTGAAAGAATGAAATTGGATTCATATGTCACACCACATGTAAAAATAAACTGAAAATTAATTGAAAATTTAAACATAAGATTGAAACCATAAGTCTTCTAGGAGAAAACAGGGAAGAAGCTGCTTGATGTTAATGTTGGCAATGATATTTTTGGATGCTATGCCAAAAGTACAGAAAACAAAAGCAAAACTAAACAAATGAGATTACATCCAACTAAAGAGCTTCTGCATAGCAAAGGACACAATCAATAAAAGAAAAGGTAACTAATGGAATGAGAGGAAAGAGTTGCAAACATATCTGATAAGAGGTTAGTATGCAAAATACATAAGTTACTTCTAAAACTCAATAGCAAAGAAACAAATAATTCAGTTTCAAAATGGGCAAAGTACCAAATAGATATTTCTCTGCAGATGACATACAAATGGCCAACAGATATGTGAAAATGAGCTCAGTATCACTGATCATTAGAAAATAAAAACCAAAACCACAGTGAGAAGCCAACTTGCACCTAGGATTTTTATTATTATCAAAGAAGCCAAAAGATAAGAAGTGTTGGCAAGAATATAATTTATGGAAAAATTTCCCACCATTATAATAAACTGTATGGAAGTTCTTCAAAAAATTAAAAATAGAACTACCATGTGATTCAGCAGTTTCACTTCTGAGCAGTTATCCAAAGGAAATTAAGTCAGAATCTCTAGATTACTACACTCCCACACCCATTGTAAAATATCTAGAGCCTCAAATATGTTAAAATTCAGGATTGGGGCAAGAATACCTTACAAGTGGTATTTTGTCATTTCTAGGACATTCCCATTAGGAGACATACACAATATTATGTGTTTTTAGTCTCATAACTGGTGATGCTACAACAAATCAATAAGCCCAAATGGTTTCAACTTGATTCCTTTATCACAAAACAACCATTAACCATTCACCTGGTTGTAGAAATATTAAATAAATGTATGAACTCCAATAGGGATGTTAAATTTGTAATTATAAGAAAAGCTATCACTTCTTCTTCAGGTATTAGATGAAATCATTCTGCAAAGAAAAAATTTTCCACTTTTTGCTATCGACTGTTTGGTTATTCTATCTGACACAATGTATGCACAACTAGTGTTTACCTTGGCCTTCCTTAATGATCTCTACCCAAAACTGGACTATGGATGCTACTTCTCTTATTTTTAAACTAATTTGTTTTTTTAATATTTTAAAAATATATATTTCAAAGGACAAAAATAAATTATCTCCAATTAATTATTCAATAGGAAGAAATTCATTGCAGAACATTCTGTGACAAAAAACTGGGTTATACCACATTGCTATAAAAATGCATGACAATGTTCTTTTAACTCTCATGTTTGTACATCAAACTTCACTTGAAATGATTCATAAGTTAAAAACAAAATGTGAAGGGAGATGTGAATATAAAGACTAGCAAATTTGTATACTATAGAAATGAAAATAGCAATTGAATTCATCATCCTAGTTGATATTTGGGAATCTAAAATTAAAGTTTTTAAGCTATGAAACAAATTTTATTTCCTGCATGAGGCACAGCACAGCACTTGGAAACACTAGAAAGCATTTCAACACTACATGTGTGGACCATTATAAATAGCAAAGTCACCAACAAAGAGCACAAAATGGGAACTATAACAAAATGTGAACTATAACAGGCTGCAAAAAAGACCCTTGTCTACAATAAGAGAGCTGAGAGAAAGCAGAGCATCACTTGTTTTGACCCCAGCAGGGAACATGTATCCAGGTACTCAAATTCATGACCACTCTGCATTTGCCTTCAAATGGCCACCAAAGCGCTGTTTGGTTTTGAGGTTGCAAATATATTTTAATGAGTAGATGAATTCACAAATAAAGATTCTGTGGATAATGAGGATCAACTCTTTTTGCTTCATTCTGCAACCAATAAAACATATGCCTGCGATATACACTTAAAACAACGTCTAAATAATAATACAAATATCACTACCAATATTAAGGTTTTTAAAATCATGATAGAATTTCTTTGAGGTTCTTTTTGTGCCCAGGATATAAAACAGTGAGTACATACACAAAAAAGTCTTTTTTAAAGTCATTTGAAGTTCATCTTTTCTCTGGGTTATTATACCACTGATTTGACATATATTGAGATTCCTCTGCTTGTTTGCAGTTATGCAGGATTGATTTTTATTTGTCCTTTGAGATAGCATTTTACCATTTTCATTTAAAATAGTTATGTGGCTTCAAGGTACAATTCATTTTTAAATTTTATTATACTGTAAGGTACATTTCATTTTCCACCCAATGCCACACTTTCTTTTCTCCTTTAAAAAACTTTAGATTAATTCAGGCTTTTATTTCCATTTTTTTCATTTTCAAATGTAAATATAAAATACATAGGCACACATATATCAAATATGGTGGTGATGGTGCTCAGTAATGTCCAGCACTTTGCGATCCCGTGGACTATAGCCCATCAGGCTCCTCTGTCCGTGGAATTTTCTGGGCAAGAATACTGCAGTAGGTTGCCATTTCCTGACTCAGGGATTTAACCTGCATCTCTTGCTTTCCCTGGATTGGCAGGCAGATTCTTTACCACGGCATCACCTGGGAAACCCATATATCACATATTTTCCATCAATGTAAACATACATATGCTGCTGCTAAGTCACTTCAGTCGTGTCCGACTCTGTGCGACTCCACAGACGGCAGCCCACCAGGCTCCCCCGTCCCTTGGATTCTCCAGACAAGAACACTGGAGTGGGTTGCCATTTCTTTCTCCAATGCATGAAAATGAAAAGTGAAAGTGAAGTCGCTCAGTCGTGTCCGACCCTCAGCAGCCCCATGGACTGCAGCCCACCAGGCTCCTCCATCCATGGGATTTTCAGATACATGTATGTATATATTTGTATGTATATAAATTTTTGTTGTTTGTATGTAAATTTCCCTTGCTCTATTGTCTAACACTAACATTTCACACTTAAAATATACCTGACAAACCATTATATATTATATCATATCAGTGTATAGAAACAGAATCATCATTATGTTTTTTTACAGAGCTTGCCTTGATTATGTATCAAAGTGTGTTCATCAGTTAATTTTGAAAACCACAATGTTATGTACCTTACTTATTCAGACCAACCAGGCCAAAGGTAGCTAACATTTCCATAGGTACTATACAACAAAATAAAACTTTCACAGCACATTTGAGTTAACTAGAGAGGATTTTGAAGGATATTTATAGAAGTCTCAAAAAATAATTATATTGTCTCTATACAAACTGTGTAATCAAAAAATAAAAATTAACGGCAATGTATGTTAAAATCATTTACAATATTCAAATGAAAAAATGTTAAATTTTAATGAGGTACTTAATTATAATTAACATCAACCTTAACACTCAAAATGATCATCTATAATTTTTTATCATAATATTAAGTGATGCTGTCTAGAATTTCTGACAGCACCAATAAGATGCTTTATCACACAGATAGGTTAAGAGCAAACTGCAAGAAGAGATCTGACTGCTTTTTTCCTTTCTAACCACTTAACAAATTCTTTTCTTGCAATTTAATACAATTTGAAGAGCTCAATCTATTTTTATTATATGTGTGTAATTATTCTTTTAGTGGCTCTTTTGTTTCTTGGATAATGTTGAAAAATTTTGTAATGATGTTGGCAGATTTTAAATAGTATAGGACTTTTTTCACATTATACATTTCAAAATAATTATCAAGATTTTTCTCAAATATAGGCACAGTGTCTTCTCTAGCCTTTTGAATATATTTGTATGTGTGTGTATGTATATAACACACATAGTCATATATGCTTATATACATATGAAGTGAAGTGAAGTCCCTCAATCCACTCACTGAGTCATGAAGAGTCAGTCTGACTCTTGTGACCCCATGAACTGTAGCCTACCAAGCTCCTCCATCCATGGAATTTTCCAGGTAAGAGTTCTGAAATAGACTGCCATTTCCTTCTCCAGGGGATCTTCCCAACCCAGGGATCGAACCCTGGTCTCCTGAATTGCAGACAGACGCTTTACTGTCTGAGCCACCAGGGAAGCCCCTATATATATAAGTACATATTATATATATGTGTGTGTGTGTTGGTGGCACTATCAAGTTTGTATACAGTCTGTGCCCTATGGTATTTACAGTTTATGTATTAGGAACTGATCTTAATGATAACAAATGTTATAGAACATAACCAAAACAGCAGTAAACTGTAATGCATATCAGTGGGTGGGAATTGAAAAGAATTTTAAAATAAATTATACACCTGGAGAGAAATATAACATTAATATAAGAAGTCCAGCTAGAATTGTGTCCAACACAAAATTTTATGAAGGAAAAATTATTTCACAGACAGTAAATGACTTTCCAAAAATGTACATCTGGACAACAGCAAGTTGAAGATTGGAATCCAGGACAATGTCCCCTCTATTCTCACATATTAATGCTACCTAGTGGATGCTTATGTGCCTGTATATCCAGTCCTCCTCTGCTACACACATACAGAAACCTTTCTAGGAACTGTGTCTTCTTTTAACATCCTTATAAGGCAAGCTCTTCGACTCATTTTGCACAAATTAGAATGCACATTCTCTCAAATTTGATTAGTCCAGGATTTAAAGGCAGTGTTCGCTCTGACAATCTGGAATTGGAACTATGAGATCCAAAAGCTGAATCCAATTTGCTGCTGCCAAGAGAAAGTAAACACGGTGGTACTGTAACCTGGATGGGAGTGGAAGGGAAGCTCTTTTGTAATCAACGTTAAAAGTGAAGCGGATACATAAAAAGAAACAGAGAAAAGACAAGAATAGAATCCTGGTTACATACCGTTCTTTAATTGATTTCTTTGCCCACATTTATGGATTAACTTTTTGCTTTCTCAGTGTAGCTCTATGGTGGTCTTTGTGGTTTATAAAAAGAGTCATCACAACTTTGCTGTAAGCCATAATATCATTCAACATCTTCTTTAAGAAGAAATCTGAAGGTATCTTTTGTTAATTTTTAATTGACATATACCTGGCTTACAAACTATATTAGTTTCAGGTGTACAACATACTGATTTGATATTCTTATAGGTTATATATATATTCCATTTAAAGCTACTACAAACTGATGACTATATTTTCCTGTGCTGTACAATATATTGTTGTTGCTTACAAATTTTATATATAGTAACCTGTGTCTCTTAATGAACCAATATTGAATTTAAAAGTACATGATTTGACAGAAAATTCAGAAGTGTTAGATACTAGAAGACAATTTAAAAAGAAAAGAATAATAAAATGGGAACCAATATGATATACTCAAAAAAGGGTAAGTAAACCAGTTTTTCAAAACAGGAATTCAAGTAAAAAGCATTGAAGAAAAACTCAAGCCCATCAAAAATGAAAATCCCAAGTAATGACCAAAGAATGGCCCATCTCCACTTAACCACATCTGAAATATATACTACATATCCAAATCTGAAATATATACTACAGTATATTTTAAAAATATATATATAGTATACTGTACATTTTTTAAAATATTTTTCTGTACAGATTAATATATAGGTGATGATATAGGAAGTATTAATTGATACATGTTGGGCTAAAATTAACAATTAGTTTAAATAAAGAACATACAAAAATTACATCAAGTTCAGTGGTAGATGGATCTCAAAACTGAATCATTCAGAGGTCCTGCAGTCTATAATGTTGACTTAATTATTATGGGATAGAAAGACTGTAGTAGTTGCTGAAACAGACACAGTTGCTAGAATTTAAGCACAACAGCCTCTAGAGGGAGGAGAGTGTGTCATTTCCTGTATGTCTACCTTGGGAGTAAGGAAACGCTCCAGGAATGCCCCAGATTTTCTCCAGATGCATTATTCGGACTTAAGCCACATCATTGTCCCTTAATCAGCAGGTAGGAAAGGCAGTTGAATCATCATGATTGGTCAGTGATCTAACATACAGTAGACGCAGACAGGTGGTATTGCAAAGTCACACACATGCATGCACACAGACACACATAAACACATATCTACACACTTGAATCAAAGTGTTGAATATTGATTTTTAATTTATTATGCCAGATGTTTCCCTTGTCAATAATATTTTTCAAAATCTTGTTGCTAATAGCTATTTAACATTTCAATAAGTATATATAAGGCAATTAACCACTGTTCAACCTGGCTATAGTTTATAATATTTTACAATTATAAATAAGGAATAGAAATGTGCTTTTTCTTCCTACGTTAATAGCTTATCATGATCTTAAAAATGGAAATATAAATAGTTTTAAAATTTACCAAATTTTACTCTAAAAGGACTCTTCCTTTTTATATTCCTATAGGTAATAAATGAGAAATCATAAGTATAGTATTCCCAGAGGTGAGCAAAAAATCGCTTTTAAATGCTTCTATTGATTTTAAATATAATATTATTTTTATGCTCTGTCATTAAGGTTAGACTTTTTGTTTCTAGTCCTATACATTTATGTTAAATACTAACTGTGTATTTCTTTCACCAATTTTTATAAAGTAAGCATTATAAAATTTCTTATATATTTTTAAATTTTTTTAGTATTTTTATTTATTTATTTTTCTTTCTTTTTTTTAATTTTTATTTTTACTTTATTTTACAATACTGTATTGGTTTTGCCATACATTAACATGAATCTGCCATGGGTGTACATGAGTTCCCAATCCCGAACTCCCCTCCCACCTCCCACCTCATATCATCTCTCTGGATCATCCCCGTGCACCAGCCCCAAGCATCCTGTATCCTGTATCGAACATAGACTGGCATTTCGTTTCTTACATGATAGTATACATGTTTCAGTGCCATTCTCCCAAATCATACCACCCTCTCCCTCTCCCTCAGAGTCCAAAAGTCCGCTCTATATATCTGTGTCTCTTTTGCTGTCTTGCATACAGGGTCATCATTACCATCTTTCTAAATTCCATATATATGCATTAGTATACTGTATTGGTGTTTTTCTTTCTGGCTTACTTCACTCTGTATAATCGGCTCCAGTTTCATCCATCTCATTAGAACTGATTCAAATGTATTCTTTTTAATGGCTGAGTAATACTCCATTGTGTATATGTACCACAGCTTTCTTATCCATTCATCTGCTGATGGACATCTAGGTTGCTTCCATGTCCTGGCTATTATAAACAGTGCTGCAATGAACATTGGGGTACATGTGTCTCTTTCAATTCTGGTTTCCTCGGTGAGTATGCCCAGCAGTGGGATTGCTGGGTCATATGGCAGTTCTATTTGCAATTTTTTAAGGAATCTCCACACTGTTCTCCATAGTGGCTGTACTAGTTTGCATTCCCACCAACAGTGTAAGAGGGTTCCCTTTTCTCCACACCCTCTCCAGCATTTATTGTTTGCAGACTTTTGGATCACAGCCATTCTGACTGGTGTGAAATGGTACCTCATTGTGGTCTTGATTTGCATTTCACTGATAATGAGTGATATGTGTTTTATGTCACAATTAGCAAAATATTTTTTTCAGAGACTGTATTTCCAATACCACTTGTTGAATTTTAGGAGCATACTGGAAGTAACACATCCTTTATCTGATCAATGTATTAATACTCTAGGATGTATTCTAGAGGCTACAATACAACAGACTCTATGTCTTCTAGGGTCGGCTAGGTATTCTAGAATGAATCAGAATAAATTACAATGTTGTTTACCCTGATTAACTTCTCTGACAATTCAGTAGTAATATCATAGTTTTTCATGATGAAAATCTAATATATTGGGGTATCCTGTAGAATAAATATCTCTATCAACTAAGTAGCAATACAATAAGTCACGGTTGGACAGGAATTTTCATGTGATTTCATTTCCCAATGAGCACAAAAATCATCAAGTGGTTGTAAAACTATACTTATTGATCTTTAAAGATTAATTCCTAAATAGAAAAAACAATTGTTAAAGATCTTTAGCTAAAATATTTTCTTTATGGACACTTTCTGGGCTCTTTATATGCATTAAACAATTCTCAAAACAATCTGATGCCATACTGTTCTTATTATTCTCATCTTACAAAAGAGAAAGCTGTTTAAGAGGCTTGGAAAATTATAAAAGCTTATTGTCGAGAGGGTCCAAAATTCATGCTGAGGAAGCTTTGAGCATATGCTTGTTCATGGTCAGCCAGTTATGCTGCCTGTAATAATCCTCCAGGGTGAGAGATATCTGTGATTGGGGATTGAGAATGTTACAGGGACCACAGCTGTACAAGACCTCAGGATCCCAGTAGAATTGGGAGGCAGTGAGATAATCTCTTCCTTGGGTCACCTTGTTCTTGTTCAGAATTGGGAGTTATATGTCACCCTCACCCTTGGCTGACTCCACTTTCTTTTTTTATTATAAATTTATTTATTTTAATTGGAGGCTAATTACTTTACAATATTGTATTGGTTTTGCCATACATCAACATGAATCCACCACGGGTATACAGGTGTTCCCCATCCTGAACCCCCCTCCCACCTTCCTCCCCATACCATCCCTCTGGGTCATCCCAGTGCACCAGCCCCAAGCATCCTGTATCATGCATCGATTTATATGTCAGTCTCACCCTTGGCTGACTCCACTTTCTAATCCTCTTATAGGGCATTGAGAGAATGAAATAAAGAAGTATGGCAAGGGTGAAGGGCTAATGTGGATTTATTCCTGGAATAGATTATTGCAGCTTCTTTAATTGGCTAAACAGCTAACCTGCAGGGAGGGATATTTATTGCTCAGCAATAAGATGATAAAAATCAGCAAGAAAACCTTCAAGTTTCTTTACTTGCCCCCTCCACACCAATGTCAGGCATCACTGTCCTCAAGTATATTTTGTTATCAAAAGGCAGTAGAAACACAAATTTATGCCTAACCACCAACTGTCTTGTACCTTCTTGTGATATGGTCTGAATTGCATCACATAGATCTATAACCTGCTCAAAATTTGTCAAAACCAATAAATACTTGGGGCTTCCCTGGTGGCTCAGATGGTAAGGAATCTGCCTGCAATGCAGGAGACCTGGGTTACATCCCTGGGTCAGAAAGGTGCCCTGGAGAAGGGAATGGCAACCAATTTCAGTATTCTTGCCTGGGAAATCCCATGGACAGAGGAGCCTGGTGGGCTACAGTCCACGAGATCCCTAAGAGTTGGAGACGACTGAGTGGGTAAACACTTTCTCAATACTCAGCAAGTTTTACCCATGAAACTTAGTCATTACCTGAATATTCTTTTTGGTCCAAAATTCTCCATAACTTCCCTCCCAGCCCACTACACCCAACTTTACTTCTGCTGGCATGTTCCCTCTTCTATCATGTTCAACTCCCATGGTGTGCTTCCCATGGAATGTCTAGTGTTTTCCCCTAAATGCCCAGATCTGTTTGTTTAGTATACTAAACATATATCTTCACCAAGAGAACTAGGCTTAGGTCTCTGATCCCTTGTAAACTATCTTTTATACTTCATATGCTTAGCACATTGCATCATTTTCAAAGAATATAAATCCAATTATAATTTCCTGTTACAAGTTGCAGAAAATCCAAATCAAATACCATTAAACTACAACTATGATTTGTAGGAATTGAATAATTCTGAAGAATAAATCACTGGTGTTATTTATAGGCACAGTTAGATAAATTTGGCATGACATCACCTGATCTCAGGTTCCATTTTTTTATCTTCCTCCTCAGAGTGGCTTTCTTCGTTTTTCTTTCTAAGTTGTGTTCAATTCTCTGTGACCCCATGGACTGCAGCACACCAGGCTTCCCTGCTCTTCACTATCTCCCAAAGTTTGCTCAAACTCATGTCCATTGAGTCGGTGATGCGATCCAACCATCTCATCCTCTGTCGCCCCCTTCTCCCCCTGTCCTCAACCTTTCCCAGCAACAGGATTTATTCCAGTGAATAGGCTCTTTGCATCAATTGGTCAAAGTATCAAAGCATCAGCATTGGTCCTTCTAATGAATATTTAGGGCTGATTTCATTTAGAATTGATGGGTTATATCCAAGTTAAATATCTTCGTAAGGCAAACTTTTGAGATTCATCCTGATTAGATACAGTTAGATCACTCCTAACATAGCGATCCAGAGGAAGAAACATGCAGTGTCACACATTTCATCTTAATCTAAGATTTTGCTGTCAACCTTCCAAGTAATCTATGAATTATCCACAAGTAGTTGAAAACAAACAAGCAAAGAAACAAAACCCGAAAAAAATGGGAAGGGAAAAGAAGACATTTAAACTGTATACACAGGGGACATGCTACTCATATACTAAGATGTTCCCAGGCTTGAATGGAGATGACTTTGGCATGACCATTTCAAATATATTTAATGACAAGTAAGTAGCATACTTACTTGTATGCTACTTGTGTTTACATAAAAATGTAAACACTGACAAATAAAAGATTATAGAAGCTTATAAAATTACATTATCTAAGCTTTTACTTAAAATGTTTAAAAAATAATCATAAAACACTATAACATGTCACAATTAAACGTGTGTCACAATTTTGTACTTACTATTCATTAAAGTATGTTAACTATCTACATGATTCTGAGTTTGTCATAGTAATAGATCTTTGGCAGATTTTGATTTTAGCTTCTCCAAATTATATTTGCTCTCTCAAGAGTTTCATCATTGAATTAACTGAATCACTGACATGATAGCAATTATTAAATGTATTTGAAATAAATTTATAAATACAAAGGACAGTAAGAAACTACTACAATAAACTATATGCCAATAAAATAGACAACCTAGAAGAAATGAATGAATTATTCACAATAAACTGTGGAAAATTCTGAAAGAGATGGGAATACCAGACCACCTGACCTGCCTCAGGAAGCAGGTCAGGTCAGGAAGCAACAGTTAGAACTGTACACGGAACAACAGACTAGTTCCAAATAGGAAAAGGAATATATCAAGGCTGTATATTGTCACCCTGCTTATTTAACTTATATGCAGAGTACATCATGAGAAACGCTGGACTGGAAGAACCACAAGCTGGAATCAAGATTGCCGGGAGAAATATCAATAAATTCAGATATGCAGATGACACTACCCTTATGGCAGAAAGTGATAAGGAACTAAAAAGCCTCTTGATGAAAGCGAAAGTGGAGAGTGAAAAAGTTAGCCTAAAGCTCAACATTCAGAAAACGAAGATCATGGCATCTTGTCCCATCACTTCATGGGAAACAGATGGGGAAACAGTGGAAACAGTGTCAGACTTTATTTTTGGGGGGCTCCAAAATCACTGCAGATGGTGACTGCAGCCATGAAATTAAAAGACGCTTATTCCTTGGAAGAAAAGTTATGACCAACCTAGATAGCATATTGAAAAGCAGAGACATTATTTTGCTGACTAAGGTCTGTCTAGTCAAGGCTATGGTTTTTCCAGTGGGCATGTATGGATGTGAGAGCTGGACTGTGAAGAAAGCTGAGCACCAAAGAAGTGATGCTTTTGAACTATGGTGTTGGAGAAGACTCTTGAGAGTCCCTTGGACTGCAAGGAGATCCAACCAGTCCATTCTGAACGAGATCAGCCCTGGGATTTCTTTGGAAGGAATGATGCTAAAGCTGAAACTCCAGTACTTTGGCCACCTCATGCAAAGAGTTGACTCATTGGAAAAGACTCTGTTGCTGGGAGGGATTGGGGGCGGAAGGAGAAGGGGATGACAGAGGATGAGATGGCTGGATGGCATCACTGACTCGATGGACATGAATCTGAGTGAACTCTGGGTGCTGGTGATGGACAGGGAGGCCTGGCGTGCTGTGATTCATGGGGTCGCAAAGAGTTGAACAGGACTGAGTGACTGAACTAAACTGAACTGAGAAAGGTACACTCTCCTAAGACTGAACCAGAAAGTAACAGAAAATACGTGCCAGTTACAAGTACTGAAATTGAATCTAATTTAAAAATTCCCAGCCACAAAGTCCAGGACTAGATGGCTTCACAGCAAATTCTACCAAACAATTAGAGAAGAGTTAACACCTATTCTTCTGAAACTTTCAAAAAATGCAGAAGAAGGAACACTTCTGAACTCATTCTATGATGTCATCATGACCTTGATACCAAAACCAGATAAAGATACTTCAAGAACATTAGAGAGCAATATCACTGATGAACATACACACAAAAATCCTCAACAAAATACTAGCAAACTGAGTCTAACAATACATTAAAAGAATCATATCCCATAACCAAATGGAATTTATCCCAAGGATGTAACAATTTTTTAATATCTATAAATCTATCAGTGTGATATACCATATTGACATATTGAAGAATAAAATCCAGATGATCAAAAGATGCTCAACATTTCTAATTATCAGAGAAATGCAAAACAAAACTACAGTGAAGTATCACCTCACACCTGTCACAATGACCATCATCAAAATGTCTACAAACAATAAATGCTAGAAGAGGGGGTGGAGAAAAAGGAACCCTCCTACATCAGTGGAAACATAAATTGGTACATCCACTAGGGAGAACAATATGGAGGTTCCATAAAGAACTAAAAATAGAGTTACCACATGATCAAGAAATTTCACTCCTCAGCATATATCTAGAGAAAACTCTGATTCAAAAATATACATGCACTCCAATGTTCACTGTATCACTATTTATAACTGCGAAGACATGGAAGTGAATGGACTCATTTGTTCATTATATAATCTAAACAAATACTAATGATACATTAAAACCTACTATTTTTAATTTTTAATGGATGCTCCATTGAAATATTTACAATGTGCAGCATTGTTTATTTAGAATTATAATGAGCTGATATTAAGAATTCTGAGAAACAATTGTGAATTAAAGAGGACAAAATATGTCTTCCTCATGCAAAAATGTCTACAGATTGGAGTTTAGGTTTGATGCAATAGATCAATGGTTTTATCAAGAACAATGCTTCTAACTTTCTCTTCTGACTCAAAGTTCTATCCTCATGGCCCAAAATAAGTTGACGAAGCTCTATCTACACATCTGTACTCCAGGTATCAGGTATCAGTGTTAGGGTAAATGTGATCTTCCCAGCTGTCTGTACCTACACCCACCTCTTATGGAATCATCCACAAACTTTCCAATAGGTTTAGCTTTTATTCCATGTGGTAGGTAATAGTCACATTACCCAACCAACTCTCAATGATTTCCAAAACGTGTCTTTTACCTGTATATATTGGATTACAATAGAAAGGTTATTAGTAAGAAAAAAGGGAAGAGTGGTAGGGCAGAAAATAAGTTGCCTCTTCAAAAAAATGTTGCTGTTATTTTTGTTTCACTTCTTAGTATTTAATCTGAATATGTATTGACTTCTTTGCTCTTCTTTTCTGATATTCTTACATAACTGTGTAATTCTAAGAGATTACAAAGATGGCAATAAGGATTATTAAAAATAATGGTGTTTTTTAGCAGATGATTCTGCCAGATTGTGATAAGCACTACTGACATGTTTAAATTGCCTGGGAGTTTTAATGAGATCAACCAGACAACCTAACAGTTTTCACTTTATATTTGATGACATGTAATTTGTCACTTTAATATTTTGAACTATTAGTTTTTAAATGTAACTGTCCATTTTACAACTAAAATTTTCTCTATACCTTTCATTTAACTTTGTATAAAACTAAGTTTTAATGATAAACATTTAATTGGAACTTTTCTAGTCAATATTATATCATCCTTTTGTTTCTACTTATTGTCTACTATAAATCTTTTGTAAGTTGAAAAGTCCGTGCATTCAGCAAGTATTTACTGAGGGCTTACTATTTGCCTGGCACTGTACCTGATGATCCAATTAAAAATAACTTTTAATTCACTCTGAGTTGAAAATGTTTATGTATATTTTTTAAATATGCATGACTTTATCATCTTGTTTTGTGCATTTAGTTTGATTTGAACTCTTTATTCTAGGACGTGTGTTCTTTACTTTCTGCTGATTTGGAATGCATGCCAATTAATTTGTAATTACACTGACAGTTATTATTAAATGAATAAAAACATTGAGGGCTTCCCTGATGCTCAGTGGTAAAAAAAAATTCATCTGCAGTGTAGAAGACAAGGGTTCAATTCCTGGGTCAGGAAGATTCCCTGGGGGAGGAAATGGCAACCCACTCCAGTATTCTTTCGTAGGAATTTCCATGGACAGAGGAACCTGGTGGGCTACAGTCCATGGGGTTGCAAAGAGTCAGACACAGCTGAGTGACTGACCACACAGCACAATAAAAACATTAAATCTGTATTTTACAAATGGCAAAGTCAAGAATGAAAGAATATGATTTTCTTTTCACTCAGACTATTCCTTCTGCATTTTAAAATGTGAAAACTGAGGAATTTGGTAATGATGAGAGGTTATGATGCTATTTGAGGGCAAGATGATTACATATAAAAGGAGCTTCTATCCCTTCAAGAATGATCTTCTCATAAAAAGGGAGATATATGGCACAAACTGGGGGTTTCCCAGGTGGCGTTAGTGGTAAAGAACCACCTGCCAATGCAGGAGATATAAGGCACCATGAATTCTATCCCTGAGTCAGGAAAGTCCCTTGGAGAAGGGCATGGCAACTCATTCTAGTATTCTTGCCTGGAGGATCCCATGAGAGAGGAGCCTGGAAGGCTAAAGTCCATAGAGTCGCCAAGAGTCAAATACAACTGAAGTGGCTTAGCATGCACACACACAAGGCGTATACTGAAAATTGAGTCAGAAATAGGTAAAGAAGGTGGATGGAGATTGAGCCTTCCCCATAGAAGACACAGCACCAGTGGTCCACAATTACTCTACTCAGAATCCCCAGAAACCCTACAACGTATCATCTCCCTATTTTCCAAACTCATTGGTGAATAATTTTCACTTTGGCTGTCCAGGATCCAACTCCCAACTTGAGGTGAACCCCTAGATAAATGGGAAACAAAGTGCCACTTCCTTGTAAGGAAAGCATGACGGTCAGAAATTCCCTCTCCCTGCACATGTCCTTAACCTCAGACATCAGTCAGCCAGGGCAACACAGTGCAACAGGAGGCCTTATTATTTTCTGGCTGTGTGACAACCCCAGAAATTTTCTTCTTCTGCCTCAGCTTCCTCCAATGGAAAAGGTGGATAAGATGACTACAGTAACTCTCTTCAGCTCCTTAGGTTATAATGTTGTGCAGTTACTAACTCTTTGTGTCCAACTCTTTCTAACGCCATGGACAGCAGTGTGCCAGTTTTCCCTGCCCTTCACAATTTCCTGGAGTTTCCTCAAACTCACGTCCATTGGGTCAGTGATGCCAGGTTATGATGAGTTTTAAGTTAAAATATACAGAGAGCTTAGAACAGCCAGCAGCACATGATGAATATTCAGTTCAGTTCAGTTGCTCAGTCATATCCAACTCTTCGCGACCCCATGAATCGCAGCACACTAGGCCTCCCTGTCCATCACCAACTCCCGGAGTTCACTCAGACTCACGTCCATCGAGTCAGTGATGCCATCCAGCCATCTTATCCTCTGTCATCCCCTTCTCCTCCTGCCCCCAGTCCCTCCCACATCAGAGTCCTTTCCAATGAGTCAACTCTTCATATGAGGTGGCCAAAGTATTGGAGTTTCAGCTTCAACATCAGTCCTTTCAATCCCCAGGACTGGTCTCCTTTAGGATGGACTAGTTGGGTCTCCTTGCAGCTCAAGGGACTTGCAAGAGTCTTCTCCAACACCATAGTTCAAAAGCATCAATTCTTTGGTGCTCAGCTTTCTTCACAGTCCAGCTCTCACATCCATACATGCCCACTGGAACAACCATAGCCTTGACTAGATGATGAATATTAGATTTTGTAATTAAAAATATTCCTGCTATAGGACTTTGAATCCTGTGGAGTGATTCAGCATTTTGAGATCCTTGGGATGACTCAGAATGGCATCTGCAGACTCAAGACAACATGGAAATACTGAATGAAGGGCCTGTGGGAGGGTGGTGTCTCTGTCCGTCCTCCTGTGGTTCCCATCTGAGACAGGTTTTCTCCAGCTTTCCCTGCCATTCTTGGAACTACTAGGTATCTTCTGAAACTGATTCCTTTGCTGCTTAAGTTAAAATATTTCTGTTTTGGCAAACAAGTACCCTGATTTACCATAAGCACCCTGTTTTGTGCTTCACAATACTTTCTACACACAATCTCAACTATAATCTCATGTTTAAATTTTATTAGCTAGATTGTAAACTCCATGAAATGAAAAGCTGCTGTGAGCTAGACTCCCTGTGGTTTTCCCAATATTTAACAGAATGCCTGAGACATATTCCTTAGAAATGCATAATGGAATACATGGGAGGGGGAGAAGGGCAGAAAGAACAAATACAGATATTGATGGACAAAATACTAAAGGGAAAATAATCTAGTGCTAGTTATCCCCAATATGAAATATTCAGTTAAAATGATTACCACCTACTATCATGGTAAGTGAGTGGAATTGGTGGGAGGCTTGTGCAAGATTTTCTGTTTTTGAAAGATTGTACAAGCATTTCAAAATGCTCACCAGCAAACGAAAAAGCCTGGAAGTACAAATGCAAATTAAATGTCATTTAACCTTGCAGAAAGAATCTCAGTATCTTATGTGAATTATAAGAGCTTCTTACAATGTTACTATTCTAACAAGAAAGCCCACATCTTTTCTGTGGATACATGAGGGGATACTCGCTGCAGCCAGAATGGATAGTTGTGTGTGGTGAATTGGGAGATGAACGATTGGCACAAACACATAAAAAGTAAACATAATAATGCTACAAGACCCATGGGATTTCTGTTGATTTCAGTTTAACTTTTTCAGAATTCAGAAACCCAATCTGAATACAATATCAGAAAGACAAGTCTGGCTGATAAATTTGATCTCTGGAGATTCAGTTCTGCTTTCCTTAAGGATCTGTTTTGAAGAGGCCAATGCTCCTGAATCATTGGTGTCGACTCTGGTGATAAAGACCATGACTTTCTTTGTTTTTTCTCCAGATCCTTTACCTTTCAAAGGAACCACAAGATAAAGAAATTAATTGGTTTTTCCCAAAAGGCCAGGGTTTTAATACAGCTCCAAAATAACGTATGCAATACAACTGCATTACAACTTCATTTTCAATCCATGGATAAAGTTGAATTCCGCATTCTTTTTTCTTATCCTTGTGGCTCAAGAGGGGGAAAGGGGCTTATTTAGGAACTAATTATTGATTTCTCCTTTTTATCCCACTGGCCTAACTCTTTGTTTCTTCAAAGATGCCCTACTATTGCTAAACCTTCAGTTTTCAGTCTCCACCTCTTTATCCTTTTATATCCACAGATCTACTCTGATTTATTTCTTTTGCTGCTTTGCCATTATTTATTAGGCAGGATTTTTTCCATATTATGTTCACAAATATTTTGAATAAATGATCTTAGTCAAATATGTTTTTGCAGTACCTATAAAGTTATTATTATGATAATCAGAGCCCTGAAATTATTATCTTTGACCATTTTTGATATCTATGTTGTTGTTCAATCATGAAGCCATGTACAACTCTTTGCAACCTCCATGGACTGTAACATCCAACCATCTCAACTTCTGCCATCCCTTTCTGCTTCTGCCTTCAGTCTTTACCAGCATCAGTGTCTTTACAATAGTCGACTCTTCGCATCACGTGGCCAAAATATTGGAGTTTCAGCTTCAGCACCAGTCCTTCCAATGAATATTCAGGACTGATTTCCTTTAAGATGGACTGGTGTGATCTCCTTGCAGTCCAAGGACTCTCAAGAGTCTTCTCAAGTACCACAATGGCTTCAGTTCAGTTCAGTTCAGTTGCTCAGCCATGTCCGACTCTTTGCTGCCGCATGAATCACAGCACGCCAGGCCTCCCTGTCCATCACCAACTCCCACAGTTCACTCAGACTCACGTCCATGAGTCAGTGATGCCATCCAGCCATTATCCTCTGTCGTCCCCTTCTCCTCCTGCCCCCAATCCCTCCCAGCATCAGAGTCTTTTCCAATGAGTCAACTCTTCGCATGAGGTGGCCAAAGTACTGGAGTTTCAGCTTTAGCATCATTCCTTCCAAAGAAATCCCAGGGCAGATCTCCTTCAGAATGGACTGGTTGGATCTCCTTGCAGTCCAAGGGACTCTCAAGAGTCTTCTCCAACACCACAGTTCAAAAGCATCAATTCTTCGGCACTCAGCCTTCTTCACAGTTCAACTCTCACATCCATACATGACTAAATGCTAAATCCAAAGATCATTAGCCATGATTTCTCAGCAGCATTTACATTTTCATCCTAACCTTTCAAAAATATTCCCTCCAGTAGCAAACTGTAAACTATTTTGAACTGGCTCTCACTGACAGTTTTTCCTGTCTCATTATTACTTTTCTCCTTCTGCAGCATGAATCGTGATTCTCAATGAGTTAATCTTAAGAATCACGTGAGAAACTTTTTCTGATTATATGTATTCTTAACTTAGATATCCTGAGATAACTGGCTTAACTTTCAGGCCTTCTGCATAAACAGGTTAAAATAATAGTCACTGCTAGAGTCAGTTGGTATTACTGATGAGAGTGTACCATTCTCCTTATGTACACTAGGCAACTGAAGAAAAAAAAAAAAAAGCCTAAGAATTATTGGAGAGTTAAAGACACATGAGACAAGCATACTGAAAACCTCAATTCACCAATGCATAAAGTCCTTTCACTTTTCTTCATTTATTTCATCCAAATGTACTAAGTGAAATCTTCTATTTCCCCAGTTGCAGATATTTTATCATATCTTTGGAAGATTGTATAACTCTCTCGTACATTTCAGTTATTAAATGTTCATTCACCTTAAAACCATAATATTCTATGTAATTTAAAACATCTGTCTCTCCACTGCTAATCATGCTAGTGGGTCAAATATCCTGAAATACAAATAAAGTAATTTCCTCCTTTTTTAAAAAAAACTCTGTTCTCTCACCTCTGGTATGTTGAAATGCTAACAGTAAGAATGTGTGAATATGTGACACATTTTTAATTAACATTTGTATTTAGGTCTAAGTTGATTATCACTTTTCTCTGACTCACGATGTTGGTTGCTGGTTGCTCAGACACTCAGTTGTGTCCAAATCTTTGCCAGCCTATAGACTGTAGCCCTCCAGGATCCTCTGTCCATGACATTTTCTAAGCAAGAATACAGGAGTGGTTTGCTGTTTCCTGCTCCAGGGGATCTTCCCAACCCAGGAATCAAACCTGTGTCTGCTTCGTCTTCTACATTGCAGGCATATTTTTCACCTGGTGAACTGTCAGGGAAGCTCTGATTCACAATAATAACCTCTTTGTAGCAGGTGTCCAAATGCTGGTGTTCTCACAAGGCATGGGTGTGAGCTCTCCCAGGTTCCCTGAGGGGGCAGTTCTCTACTGCATAATCCCTTAAATTATAAAAACTAGCTTTGGTTCAAACTTTTTCAGTCACTTACATCATGTTCCATATGGGGTGCCCCAATCCAAAGTCATATATTAATCCATATTAAATATAAGTAGTAAGTGGTGGGCTGCCGTCTATGGTGTCACACAGAGTCGGACAGGACTGAAATGACTTAGTAGCAGCAACAGCAGCAGCAGCAGCAGTAAGCCAAAAAGGTAGACAACATGGAATGATTTTTTAAACACTACTGAATAAATCAAAAGCATAGAGAAAGAGAAAAAACAAAAACAAACAAAAATAAGTAGCAAATTGGTAAACTTTAACATCTTAATCAGGTTAAATACAGATGTTCTACAACACCCCAATAGAAAAAAAATGCCATCTATGCATAATTATATAAACACAAGAAGACATGAGTAGGTTAAGAAAAAAGAATGGAAAATATAGTATCTAACTACTTAGTAAAAGAACAATGGAGTGACTAAAATACTAGACAAAATAGACTTCAGAACAAGGAATAGTACCAGAGATTAGAGGAACGTTAGCATTGTGAAAAGTCTGTCAATTTTTCACAAAGACGTATTAATCCTGAATATGTATGTGTCTTACAACAGAATTTCAAAGTACATAAAAAATTGTGATAAAACTAAAAGGATAGATAAACCCAAAATTATTGAGGTGTTCTTTAAATTTCTCTTATTAAGCAGTGCAGTAAGGTTAAAAATTCAGTAAAAGAATGAGATATTTAATAACACTATTAACCAACTTGAACTAATGGGTAATTATAGATTAAATAGAAAATTCTAGAATGTTCCACCCAAGAAGAGCAGAATATATGCTCTTTTTCAAGAGCATAAGGAATATTCACCAAAGCAGTCTATGTCCTGGACCATAAGTAAGTCTAAGCATATTTAAAAGAAGTTAAACTATATGAAGCGTACAGTTGACCCTTGAACAAACAATATAGGAACTGGGATGCTGACTGTCCGCACAGTCAAAAATTCCCCTATAATATGTTGGTACTCTGTATACATGGATTCTCAGTATCTACTGTTATCCTCCATATTTGTGGTTCTGTATTAGCAATTCAACTAACTGTGAATGTAGTACCACACTATTTACTACTGAAAAATATTCATGTGTAAGTAGGCCTCTGCAGTTCAAACACATGTTGTTCAAGGATCAACTGCATTTTATAATAATGATGGAATTAAAATAAAATTAACAAGAGAAAGATCCCACCAAAAACTTGCAAAAGATATAATACATTAATAAATGAAGCCACTTGAAATATTACAAAATGTTTTAAACTGAATTAATATGAAAATTCAACATATCAAAAGTTGCAGGATGTACCTAAAGCATTGATTAATGTCTAATTTATATATCTTTAAAAATAAGTACATAATGTCAGTGAAGAAGTGTCTCAAATGAAATATCTAGCTTCTAAAAATATTAAATGAAAGTAAATTAAAATCAAAACCAAAAATAAGGAAGATAATAAAAATAAGAAACGAAATTGGTAACATTAAAAGTATAAAAAGAATAGAGAAAGTGAACCAAACCCTTTAGTTTTGTGAAAAGCCAAGAAAATTGATAAACTTCCCAACAGACTGTTAAAATTAAAAGCAGAGAAAATACAAAGAAACATCACAAATGAAATGGGGATATCACTACAGATGCTACTGACCTTACAGTGATAATATGGACCTTACAATGATAATATTTCCCAACTAATAAATGGGGCAAATTTTTTGAAAGACACAAACTAAGAAAGCTATTCTAAGAAACAAATAGATAGCCTAAATATACTTTATATAAAATAAATTTCATTATGTAATATCTCACTACATAGAAAACTCTGAGAGAGTAAACTGGTAAATTCTCGCAGACAGTTAATGAATAAATAATTTCAATTTTAGACAAACTCAGAAACTAGAAAAAGAAGGAATATTCTGAACTCGTTGTGAGGACAGTATTGACCTGACACCAAAATCAAAGTGTTCACTGGATCTAAATATTAAAATATATTTTTATCATTCTGCCTTATAATTCTAGTATGAAGGATAAAAAGGAAATCAAATTTTAATAAGTGAATACCTATCTCATGATATAAGTAGCTCTTAGGCACCACCAGGGCAGAAGTTACAATTATGTGCAAACAGAATCACTGTGATGATAATCACTACATACGACACATCAGCCTCTGAAATGCCAAAATTTTTTCATCATTGTAACATTTTCAGGGACCCTAATATTTTTGTTGTTTACCACTATCACAATTTTTCTATGATCACCAATATACCAGTTCATGCAGATAACACATGTCCATTACTAGGACAATAAAAACATTGTTTATAAATAAAAATCATTCTGAAAATGGCGCTTCTGGGAAAAGAATGACCATCCATCCCCGTTTAGAATCACTTCTAGATGTATTTAGAAAAAGAAAAGGAACATTTTGGCAGTTTTCATACATATTTCTAAGCAGTAAACTTTAAAAATAACTGTGTCAAAATTCAGTTTTATGCATGCATGCTTAACTCAGTCATGTCTGACTCTGAAGGATCTTCCCCACGCAGGGATCAAACCTACTTCTCCTTCATCTCCTGCACTGGCAGGTGGGTTCTTTACCACTAGCACCACCTGGGAAGCCAAACTCAGTTTAAGAAATTCTTTACAAACATAATTATCTTATTCTTAAATTTCTAGAATTGAAAAGTTTCACCCACTCAAAAGATTAATCATGGAAAATGTTAATTTCTGATCAAAAGCAAAGAATTATTTCTTCAATGTACTTGATTTACATACTTGAGGAAGATGATTTATATAGGCATAAACATCAGACATGACTGAGACACTAAAAGACACACACACAAACATTTCCTAGATTTATGCTTTTCAATTAAAAGGGAATGCATTGTGATTTCATATTTAATCAAAGTAATTTTAATTGAAAAGAAAAAAAATTACATGCATGTTCAAAATAGCTGTCCTTTTGTTCTCTGTACATTCCTTGCCCGACCAGTGCCTGCTTCAACTGTACCCTACTCAAATGACTGACCTTCCTATGTATTTGCCCTAGACCCCAAATAGTGATGGTTCTTGTCAAAAGAGTAGTGAGTTGTGTGCCCTCTGCTGTTTCCCTGATAACTAATGAGCCCACCTGACATCAACTCCCCCATAACTGGTAACTGGTAATCTTCCATTCTCCTCAAATAAAGATTGCCACCATATTGTGGACTTAAAAAAAAAAAGCACAATGTGAGAGTTGCGACTTAAGTTTTCTTTGGGGCAATATGAGGACTGCAGCCCAAGAGGCTGCACCTAGGATAGCTCTGAGAAACTGTTCCAAAGAAGCAGAGGGGGAAGGTAAATATATGTGATTTTGGTGAAGAGGGAGTTCAATGCAATCAGGCACTTATCCTACAAAATGTTTTCTGCTAGTCACAAGGAGCTAGTGTCACCATGAATGGATTTAGTGCTTTTCTAGATATAACGAGATGCAAGGATTGGGCTCACAATATCAGTTCCTAAAAATATTTAACTATCTGAAGACCTGTTCCACCAGTTTTTTGGAACACAAGTGCCTCATGTCTGTTCTCTACGCTAAACTCCTTTCAGAGCATGACAAAAGTCAACAAATAGAGCAACACAGGATCTGGTCCAGCAGAGGTAGGTTGTAAATGCCCTTGGAAGAACCAATGTGTGGTTGACAATGTTCTGCCTGTTGTGTGCTATACATTATAGAGTGTCTATCCAGAACCCTGCCTCCAACATATAAGCCCCTTCCCCCATCTATTAAACCACTGATGTCTGTTCGCTGACTTTGACTGTTCCTTTGACCTTGAAGCTGCAATCACCATCTGCAGTCAGCTTCACTGCAGGTGGTGATTGCAGCCATGAAATTAAAAGACACTTACTCCTTAGAAGGAAAGTTATCACCAACCTAGACAGCATATTAAAAAGCAGAGACATTACTTTGTCAACAAAGGTACATTTAGCCAAGGCTATGGTTTTTCCAGTAGTCATGTATGGATTTGAGAGTTGGACTATAAAGAAAGCAGAGCACCGAAGAATTGATGCTTTTGAACTGTGATGTTGGAGAAGACTGTTGAGAGTCCCTTGAACAGCAAGGAGATCCAACCAGTCCATCCTAAAGGAAATCAGTCCTGGATGTTCATTCAATGGACTGATGTTGAAGCTGAAACTCCAATACTTTGGCCACCTGATGTGAAGAACTAACTCATTTGAAAAGATCCTGATGCTGGGAAAGATTGAGGGCGGGAGGAGAATGGGACGACAGAGGATAAGATGTCTGAATGGCATCACCGACTCAATGGACATGAGTTTGTGTAAACTCTTGGAGTTGGTGATAGACAAGGAGGCCTGGTGTGCTGCAGTTCATGGGGTCGCAAAGAGTTGAATGTGACTGAGTAACTGAACTGAACTGAACTTGACCTTGAAGCTGGGCAAGTGCAGGTCTTAGAGACCTGTGGGGTCAGCCCAACAGTATATCACAAGCTCCTATCTTCAAAATCTCTCTCCAAATGTAATAAGCCATTCTCTAAACAATGCAGTGTTCACAAAGGTTTAGGAGGAACCTTTAGGGAAAGAAATAATAGAGAAAGAACATACTGTTCTTGTATTCTAATCACCGCTGGTTGAAGAGTTAGAAATTGCCACAATACACAAAATACTCAAACATTAAAACAGAGTTGTGAAGGGGCTACCTCAAGTTCTTATGAGGAGAACTTGAAATGTATAAATTCTAATTATGAACTGTAGAGATTGGAAATCTATTATTTAAATATTTCCCTCATTTCAGTTGCTCAGTCATGTCTGACTCTGAAATCCCATGGACTCTCCTCTTTCACTTTCATCAAGAGGCGCTTTAGTTCTTCTTCAAGTTCTGCCAAAAGGGTGGTGTCAAAGCATATCTGAGGTTATTGATATTTCCCCAGCAATCTTGATTCCACCTTGTGCTTCATTCAGCCTGGCATTTTGCAGGCTGTACTCTGCATATAAGTTAAATAAGCAGAATGACAATATACAGCCTTGACATACTCCTTTCCTGATTTGGAACCAGTCTGTTATTCCATGTCCATTTCCAACTGTTGCTTCTTGACCTGCATACAGATTTCTCTGGTAAGTAGTAAATATTATATACATACATATATGCACATATACATATTTTCATAGCATTCTATGAACAAAACAATTTAAAAGACGTGCCATTCTTTAAAATTATATAAGCAAGTATTGTAAGTGCATAAAAATAAGCTTTTTTGATTGTAATGTAAGTGCCTGACATTAACCTTTAGATTTCTGAGAAATCCTTTTCAAAGTCATCCTTCTTTAACAAATATATTGCCAGCTGTATTGATTTCCCTGGTGGTTCAGACAGTAAAGAATCTGCCTGCAAGGCAGGAGACCCGGGTTCAATCCCTTGGTTAGGCATGTTGTAGGAGTTTGTATTTCCTCACTTCTGTCTTGCCACAGCAAAAATTTGAAGCAATGGCTGGACCAGTGTTACAGCTCCATGTTACAGCTCAGTTTTATTTGGCAAGCAAAGGGAAATACATCCTTGAGGCATGAAGGTGGGCCGACCCAAAAGACTGGAAGAGAAGAGAAGCCCCTGGCTCAATTTTGGCTCTTCTTTTTATTTGCTATTTCTCCTCCCCCTGAGCCTGCCCTATTTAATCTTGCTAGCCAGGAGAGCTGTTTGTTCTACCAGAGATTCTCACTCGAGTCCTTGGACCTTCCTTTGTTCTGTTTTTGTGGGCTTTTCCCTCCTTTGTCTTTTAGCCACCACAATTCTGACTCCTTTTTCCTATTCTAATTACCTAACAGGAAGATTCCCTGGACAAGGGAATGGCAATTCACTCTGCTATTTTTGACTGGAGAAGCCCACGGACAGAGGAGCCTGAAGGGATATAGTCCATGGGATTGCAAACGGTCAGACGACACCATTGATCAACTAACAATTTCAAGTCACTGCTGCTGCTGCTAAGTCGCTTCAGTCGTGTCCGACTCTGTGCAACCCCATAGATGGCAGCCCACCAGGCTCGCCCATCCCTGGGATTCTCCAGGCAAGAATACTGGAGTGGGTTGCCATTTCCTTCTCCAATGCATGAAAGTGAAAAGTGAAAGTGAAGTTGCTCAGTCGTTTCTGACTCTTAGAGACTTCATGGACTGCAGCCCACCATGCTCCTCTGTCCATGGGATTTTCCAGGCAAGAGTACTGGATTTCAAGTCACAACTACTAACAATACACTAGATAAGGAACCAGGCCACCCCACACATGAAATTTCCTTTATAGAAAGCTCTGGGTGATGTAGACAACCAAAAGCTTTTCCCTTCTGTCATCCTTATTTCTACTCTTAAACTTTAAATTCAGTAAGAGCGAGCCCACAGAATCCTAGGCACCCTATCCTAGACACCAGGAAAAGCAGAATTCCAGGTCCATATGCACACACACTCTTGAAACTGAGCAGGGCCCTATGGGCTTCTGGGTATGAAAGCCTTTCAGTTCCTTGTTTTTTGGTTCCAGCCTCCATGACCTTCCTTGAGTCCCAAAGGGCATACTCTAGGACAGTTGCTATCCTGGAAGGGATGGGATGCAGAGATAAGGGAAGTGCAGCCAGGAAACAAAGGTGCAGTCTTGGGGCAGGTCCTGGTTCCCCCTCAAGGGATACACATAACAGTATCTTTGAGCTCTTTAAGGTATCAGCATTCTTCAAACCAGAGAAAGACCACCTCCTGCTGCTGCTGCTGCTGCTGCTAATTCATTTCAGTAGTGTCCAACTCTGTGTGACCTCATAGACAGCAGCCCACCAGGCTCCCCCATCCCTGGGATTCTCCAGGCAAGAACACTGGAGTGGGTTGCCATTTCCTTCTCCAAAGCATAAAAGTGCAAAGTGAAAGTGAAGTCGCTCAGTAGTGTCCGACTCTTGGCGATCCCATGGACTGCAGCCTACCAGGCTCCTCCGTCCATGCGATTTTCCAGGCAAGAGTACTGGAGTGGGTTGCCATTGCCTTCTCTAAGACCACCTGAACCTACATTAAAAGAACCAGAGGAACTCATCAAGATTACTTGAGGGATTTCCCTGGCAGTCCAGTGGTTAAGAATTTGCTTTCCAACGTAGGGTGTGTGGGTTCAATTCCTAGTCTGGGAAAAAAGATTCCTCATGCTGCCTGGCCAAAAAAAGCCAAAACCTAAAACAGAAGTGATGTTGTAAAAAATTCAGTAAAGACTTTAAAAATGGTACACATAAACAACAGCAAAAAAAAAAAAAAAAACTTGAAAAATTGGATTAAATCAAAGAAGCCATTCAAAAAACTAAGATCACAGCATCTACTCCCATCTCTTCATGGCAAATAGATGGGGAAAAGGTGGAAACAGTCTCAGATTTTATTTTCTTGGGCTGCAAAGTCACTGTGACTGCAGCCATGAAATTAAGAAACACTCAGTCCTTGGACAAATAGCTATAACAAACCTAGATAACATATTAAAGAGCAGAGATATCACTTTGCCAACAAAGATTCATATAGTCAAAGCTATGATTTTTTCCAGTAATCATATAGAGATGTGGGTATTGGACCATAAAGAAGGCTGAGCACTAAAGGCTGATGCTTTTGAAGTGTTGTGCTTGAGAAGATTCTTGAGAGTCTCTTAGACAAGGAGATCCAACCAGTCCATCCTAAAGGAGATCAGTCCTGAGTGTTCATTGGAAGGACTGATGCTGAAGCTGAAGCTCCAATATTTTGGTTGCCTGATGCGAAGAGCTGACTCATTAGAGAAGACCTGATGCTGGGAAAGACTGAGAACAGGAAAAGGGAACTACAGATAATGGGATAGTTAGATGGCATCAATGACTCAATGGACATGAGTCTGAGCAAACTCCGGGAGACAGTGATGGACAGAGAAGTCTGGCATGCTACAGTCCATGGATCACAGCGTCAGACCCAACTTAGCACCTGAACAACAGCAAAGGAGTAATATCCCTGAATACACCCTAATCTTATGAGCATCCCTGCCCTTGAAGAACCATTGTTATAAAACTCCTCATCAAATCCTCCTAGGTTGGGACACAGTTTGGAGGGGGGAGTCAAAAGCTTACTATATCCCCTTTGCCTGGCAAATCAATAAAGCTTTTTTTTTTTTTTCTGTTTCATTCAAAACTCTGTCTCCAAGATTTGATTTGGCACTGATAGGCAGAGGTGGCAGAGGTTGAAGTGGTGAGATAGCATCACCAACCCAATGGACATGAGCTTGAGCCAACTCCAGGAGACAGAGGTAGACTGGGAAGCCTGGTGCGCTGCAGTCCACGAGGCTGGAAAGAATTGGCGATAACAGCTGAACAACAATAACACAGGGGCCACTATTTTGGCATCTCTCTCTTTCTCTCCCACCCCTACATGACCTCCCTATGTGACTCTCAGGCCCAGTATGTGGCCTCCAGGACCTGGGAGAATAAGCCTTGTTTTTTCAGTTGCCTGCTGGTTGTTACTGAGGTGTATCTTACAATATCTTGCACTAATAAAAAGAACCACAAGCTTGGCTCCCACTGTCTGAATGTCTGTGGGAGCTCTGTCCACGCAGTATGGCCTTGTGAGTGCCTCAGGCACTCCTAGCCAGTAGCATCACTACCATAGTCAGAGACCAACATGCAGTGGAACATATCCTTCGTAGTTAAATTTCTAAGTTGCATTCTGGGAAAAATTATCTATTGGAAATGGTAGAGAGTGGATATGACAGCAAAGGCTAATCATAACTATTCCCAGCTTGATGACAGCACCAACACCATTCTGTTGTTTGAATGGAAAAACATATTTACTTTCTCAAATTTTTATTAACTGTATTTCAAATAGGGCTTCCCCTGTGGCTCAGTGGTCAACAATCTGCCTGCAATGCAGGAGTCGCAGGAGACACAGGTTCGATCCCTGGGTCTGGAAGATCCCCTGGAGGAGGGCATGGCAACCCACCCCAGTATTCTTCCCTGGAGCTGGCAGTCTACAGTGTATAGGGTCACAAAGAGTCAGACACAACTGAAGCAACTTAGCACACACACACGTATTTTAAATAACATCAGGATTAAGGCCCTATATTTAACTTCCTCATATCCGTATCATCTATTTTCTGCATAGTTGATTCATCCCTATAAGTGGTTGTGTCGAGCAGTTACTGCCACAATACTATACACAAAGCATTAGAAAACAGCCTCATGTGTCTATGCATCAGATGGTTGAAAGATTTGGAGTCAGACTGGGCTCAGCCTGGCTCTCTGCTTCAGCTTGGGTCTGGGTCTGTTCCATCTAACTCCTTGGAGGAAGGGACTAGCTGGGGTAACTTCTCACTGCAGTCTCAGACATGCAAGAGAGGCATCATGGCCATACAAGTGTATCAACTCTCTGCTGCCATCATATCTACTTACTTCCTATTGATTAAAGTAAGTCACATGGTTGGTAGCACTAGGGCCCCATTCATCCTACAGATTTGAACAAGTAAAAGCAGAATCCAGGTGTGTGACCAGCAACTTAATTTACATTTTGATCGTATGAGCATCATGTTTAGAGCTCAGTCGCTCAGTTTTGTCTGACCCTTTGCAACCCCATGGACTGTAGCCTGCCAGACTCCTCTGTCCATGGGATTCTCCAGGCAAGAATACTGGAGTGGTTTGCCATTTTCTTTTCCTGTTACAGTATAAAACCAACAAAACTTTTTTATGAAAATAATATAAAAGAATTATATATAAATATAATTTATTTATGAGTTTATTTTCTCTATTAGTAGAATATTATTAAAATTTAATTTTAATATAGCAACTTAATTTACATTTTGATCATATGAGCCTCGAATATTAGAATATTAAATTTTACTATTTAATATTCTACTAATAGAAAGAAAAAATAAATCTTCATTTTGAGCGTGTTTGACCTAAAGGGAAAGGAAATTTTCTAGAGTAGCTTTTGAAAATATAAAATGCTAACTTATGGACATAAATCTTAGAAAAAATTATAACATGGATGGACTCTATATCACTAGTGTGGATTCAATACAGGTAGCTTGTGCTGTTTATAATTCTAATAGTACTGAAGACCTAATTGTGTAGGCTATTGTTCTAGGTACTAACATTTAGCATTATTAATAGTGAAAAAATTATAACAAATTGTGCAAAGATGATGATACAATACCACATTCATTAGTTAGAAACTGTAACCATTAATATACAAGAGAAAATCCAGTGGCTTAAGAAATATATAGAAAATTAAATTCAAATAGCTTGTCCAGGATCTCACATACAGTAAATGGTAGAGTTAGATTTCAAACTCATATAGTCTGTCAACTAAACCCACATGCTTAACCACCTGATTGTATTTCTCCTTCATATGTTCGTATCCGGTATATCTTCATTACTGCTTCATATCTGGTGTAGTCTTCATATCCTACCTAATTTTTATGTCCCACCTTTGGATCCTCCTGGAAAAAACAGACAATAACTTTCAATATGTGTCTTAAGCCACTTCAGTAGTGTCCAACTCTTCGTGACCCTATGGACTATAGCCCACCAGGCTCCTTTATCCATGGGATTCTCCAGGCAAGAATACTGAAGTGGGTTGCCATGCCCTCCTCCAGGGGATCTTCCCAATCCAGGGATCAAACCGGTGTCTCCTGGGTCTCTTGCACTTGCAGGTGGGTTCTTTACCACTAGTGCCACCTGGGAAGCCCCACTTTCATATATCATTTATGTCATTTTCAAGGCTGATTATCTTATTTAGGTATTTAGAAGGCAAATGTAATATATGAATGATTGTTTAATAAAACTTAGATCCATTCTTTTTGAAGTTAATATGATGCTGTTTCTATATTTACAAGTAAGTCCACCAGATAAGTAAATATTTAATATGATTAAAATTAATTCCTTATACTGAGCAATTCAATATTGTAGCTTTGTTAATTATAAAAATTAGTATTGCTCAAAAAATCACTGTTTGACACAATCTATGTAATTATATTTTTAGCTATCAAATAACAAGCAGTAACAAAATCGTCCCACAGTCCCTAAACAGTCCACTAAAATGTAAAAATAACACAGAGGGAAAAGAAAGTATCTAAAACCAAACAGCAAGTGAAAAAGATATAGCTATGTGTCTTCACTGTTATGTTCAAACTATTTATCCTTAATACAGTAAAGAGAAGCTGGTCTGACATTGTGCTTCATTCTTAGTCTCTTCTTATAATGAAACTCAATCAAAAATAAGGGATGTACTTCTAATGGGTTAATCATATTTTAGAATGTTTTAATATAGTTAATTTTGATAATTTCTTTAAAATGATCATACCATAAACATACATTTTAGCATTCCAATGAAACATGTCTCAGATAGATACATTTTATTCATGGCAACACAGTAGCCAATATCCCTTTCTTTCATCTTTACATGGCATACATTAGAAACCATTCCAACAGGAAGCCTTGGAAAAAACATTATTACTGAATCAAAGACCCGGCACTGATTCACCTGCTGTGTGACTCTGAGAACATAATATATAAAAGCGCTGAGTCATTTTTTAATCTTAGAAAGTCAGAAAATATGATTAATGCATCTTTTAGCATTATTTAAGATTTAAACCTAGCAAAACTTGTTAAAGTGTTTATAAACTCTAAATAACATGCAAACATAAAATTAAATTTCATTGTGACCACAGCCTTAAAACCTAGGGTATCTGCAGATACTTGAACTGAGAATTTTGGAATATTAGAAGAGGTAATTTATGAGTACAGCTTAAATGTAATAACACAATCTAATAGAACCTATTCCCACAGTGGAAATAATTATATCAAAAGGAAAGCAAATATGTGCAAAAAATAATTAACCATGGTATATTACTTATCAATTGCTGCATGACAAACTGCCGTGAAATTTAACAGCTTAAAATTGCAACTATTTTATTTTTTTCAGGCTTCCCAGGTGGCACAGAGGTAAAGAATCTGCCTGCCAATGAAGGATACAAAAGAGTCACAGGTTTAATCCCTAGGTTGAGAAGATCCCCTGGAGGAGGAAATGGCAACCCACTCCAGTATTCCTGTCTGGAAAATCCCATGGACAGAGGAGCCTGGGGAGCGACAGACTATGTAGACACAAAGAGTTGAACTCGGTTGAGCATATCTGCACACATTTTTATTTCTGGCCACACTGCATGGCTTGCAGCATCTCAGTTCCCTGACCAGGAAATGAATCCAGCCCTCAGCAATGAAAATGCAGTCTTCACCACAGGACAGCCCAGGAATTCCCTAAAATTACAAACTTTCAATCTCAGGTTTCTGTGGGTCAGAGTTCTGGGAGTGGTTCTCCAGAAGCCTAAGCTGGGTGGCTCTCATCGGGAAGTCTCACCAGGATGCAGTCAATGTACTGGCGGTGGCTGGGGCAGTCTGAAGACTTGATGGAAGACTGGCCAAGATGACTCATTCACATGGCTGTCGACAGGTGGCCTCAGATCCTCACCATGGGAACCTTTCTAAAGTACTTCTTGAATGTTCTCACAACATGACAGCTCTCTTTCCCCAATGCCAGTGATTCAAGAAGAAGGTAAGGAGGAGGCTGACAGAATCTTGATGACTGATTCTTACAAGTTTTACACCTTCAGTTTTGTTGTATTCTACTTGTTGAAAGTAACTCACTAAATCCTTCAAGCTAGGCTTCAACAGTATTTGAACCATGAACTTCCAGATGTACAAGCTGGATTTAGAAAAAGCAGAGGAACCAGAGATTAAACTGCCAACATCCACTGGATCATAGAAAAAAGCAAGGGAATTCCAGGAAAATATCTCCTACTTCACCGATTATGCTTAAGACCTTAACTGTGTGGATCACAAAAATGGTGGAAAATTCTTAAAGAGATGGCAATATGAGATCATCTTACCTGTCTCCTGATAAACCTGCAAGCAGGTCAAGAGGCAACAATAGAACCAGACATAGAACAACAGACTGGTTCAAAATTAGGAAAGGAGTACATCCAAGGCTGTATATGGTCACCCTGCTTATTAAACTTATGCACAGAGTACATCATGCGAAATTCCAAAATGGATGAAGCTCAAGCTGAAATCGAGATTGCCAGAGAAATATCAATAAACACACATAGGCAAATGAGACCACCCTAATGGCAAGCCAGGCTTCAGCAGTACATGAACTGTGAACTTCCAGATGTTCAAGCTGGTTTTAGAAAAGGCAGAGGAACTAGAGATCAAATTGCCAACATCCGCTGGATCATGAATAAAGCAAGAGTTCCAGAAAAACATCTATTTCTGCTTTATTGACTATGCCAAAGCCTTTGACTGTGTGGATCACAATAAACTGTGGAAAATTCTGAAAGAGATGGGAATACCAGACCACCTGACCTGCCTCTTGAGAAGCCTATATGCAGGTTAGGAAGCAACTGTTAGAACTGGACATGGAACAACAGACTGGTTTCCAAATAGGAAAAGGAGTACGTCAAGGCTGTATATTGTCACCCTGCTTATTTAACTTATATGCAGAGTTCCTCATAAGAAACCCTGGGCTGGAAGAAGCACAAGCTGGAATCAAGATTGCCGGGAGAAATATCAATAACCTCACATAGGCAGATGACACCACCTTTATGGCAGAAAGTGAAGAGGAACTAAAAAGCCTCTTGATGAAAGTGAAAGAGGAGAGTGAAAAAGTTGGCTTAAAGCTCAACATTCAGGAAATGAAAATCATGGCATCTGGTCCCATCACTTCATGGGAAATAGATGGGGAAACAGTGGAAACAGTGTCAGACTTTATTTTTGGGGGGCTCCAAAATCACTGCAGATGGTGACTGCAGCCATGAAATTAAAAGACCCTCACTCCTTGGAAGAAAAATTATGACCAAACTAGATAGCATGTTGAAAAGCAGAGACATTACTTTGCCAACAAAGGCCTGTCTAGTCAAGGCTATGGTTTTTCCATTGGTCATGTATGGATGTGAGAGTTGGACTGTGAAGAAGGCTGAACACCAAAGAATTGATGCTTTTGAACTGTGGTGTTGGAGAAGACTCTTGAGAGTCCCTTGGACTGCAAGGAGATTCAACCAGTCCATTCTGAAAGAGATCAGCCCTGGGATTTCTTTGGAAGGAATGATGCTAAAGCTGAAGCTCCAGTACTTTGGCCACCTCATGTGAAGGGCTGACTCATTGGAAAAGGCTCTGATGCTGGGAGGGATTGGGGGCAGGAGGAGAAGTGGACAACAGAGGATGAGATGGCTGGATGGCATTGCTGACTTGATGGACATGGGTCTGAGTGAACTCCAGGAGTTGGTGATGATGCCAGGGAGGCCTGGCATGCTGTGACTCATGGGGTCACAAGGAGTTGGAAATGACTGACTGACTGAACTGACTGAACTGAACTGAATGGCAGAAAGTGAAAAGGAGCTAAGGAACATCTTGATGAAGGTGAAAGAAGAAAGTGATAAAGCTGGCTTAAAACTCAACATTAAAAAAAAAAAAAACAGAGAACATGGCATCCAGTCCCATCCCTTCATGGCAAATAGAAGGGGAAAAATGGAAACAGTGACAGCCTCCAACATCACTGCAGACAGTGATTGTAGCCATGAAATTAAAAGATGCTTGCTTCTTAGAAGAAAATCTATGACAAACTTACACAGGAAATTAAAAAGCAGAGACATCACTTTACTGACAAAGGTCTGTCTAGTCAAAGCTATGGTTTTTCCAGTAGTCATGTATGGATGTGAGAAGTAGCCTGAACACAAAATAATTGATGCTTTTGAACTATGGTTTTGGAAAGAAAACTTGAGAGTCTATTGGACAGCAAGGATATCCAACCAATCAATCCTTTAGGAAATCAACCCTGAATGTTCTTTGGAAGGACTGATGCTGAAGCTCCAATAGTTTAGTCACCTGCTGTGAAGGACTGACTCACTGGAAAAGACCTTGATAATGGGGATAATTGAAGGCAAATGGAGAAGGGGGTGGCAGAGAATAAGATGATTAGGTAGCATCACTAATTCAGTGGACATGAGTTTGAGCAACCTCCAGGAGATAGTGAAGGACAGGGAAGCTTGGTGTGCTGCAGTCAATGTGGTTGCAAAGAGCTGGACATGACTGGGTGACTGAACACCCCACCACCACCACCAAATCCACCCCACACTGAAAGGAAGGAGAGTCAAGCTCTACTTCCTGAAAGGAGAGCTGTCAAAAATTTTGTGCACACTTGCAAACACTTCAAACTTCAGTCTCACTATTATGATCCAGTAATAAAGTGGGTCTCATTCAGTCTGCATCAAGTCAATTATTTTAATTATCATGAAGTTCTTACTAAAGCTACCATGCGTGTATGTGTATGCTCATGCTCAGTTGTGTCCAACTCTCTGTGACTCCATAGACCCCATAGACTGTAGCCCAACAGGCTTCTCTATCTATGGAATTTTCCAAGCAAGAATGCTGGAGTGGTTGCCATTTCCTTCTCCAGGGGATCTTCCTGACCCAGAGATTGAACCCATATCTTCCAAGTCATCTGCACTACAGGCAGTTTCTTTTTTTTTTCTTTTAACCACTGTACCACCTGGGAAAGGATGCTGAAACAGATGGTGGGGATGGTGAAACTTATTTACCTTTTAATGTATAAATCAGATATGCATAAAGTATAGAAATACACAGTATACTGTGGCATAAAACTTCACATGAGAGTAATTAGAAAAATAATGTCTAAGAACTCCTGGTAGGATTAATAATCAACAGGTTAAAGAACAAGTGATTTAATTTCTTTCTGCTTTAATAAGATAGTCAGAGATTTAATTTGTCTAATTGTTGAAACATTTGTCTAGTTGCTGAACAGTTAAATACTTTAAGAAACAATTATCTGGTTTTATGGTTAATTCAACCAAAATCTTTCACACAGTCATGAAAAAAAATTACATCTATTCATACACACACAAACATACATTTGTGTAATTAAAATGGTGTTTAGAGCACAAGTTTAATCAAGAGTATGAGTTTAATGCTTCTATATGTATTATCACAATACATCATCAGAGTCAGTATGGGGAATTAGAAAAGCCACAGAGTAAGTGTACTCCTGAGTTACTATCATTAACACTACAAATTTATAGCCAATAATTTTTTTTTAATTATAAGCCTAGTAGTTGAGAAAAATTTTGAACTTAATAATATGTGGTAACGCATCATGCTCCTGACAAAATAGAGCCAAGGGAGAAATACAGGTTTCAAAGTTAACATTCATAGTTGTATCTTTAAATGAGTTGATGACAATAACAGGAATAACTATATATAAATATAAATAATTTGCTTCATGTTGATCTGGCACTAAAGTTCCTGTTTTCTTCTAATAACAAAGGGTTCTTCCCCAAAAGCAATGCCTAAGCATGATAATTATCTACTTTGCAAGCATCTTTTAAACTGTTCTCTCTTTGGAATTCTATCTTAAGAACAGACTTTTCAACTTCTCTCCAAATTAAACACTACAGAATAGTGGTGTAAAGTGGCATTGTATAAACATGCAGTGTTAAAACCAGCACCATGCCTTTCCAGATGTGTGATTTTTATTCAAGACCATTATTAGTGAGTATCTACCATATAACAGGAACTGTTTAAGGAGAAGCAATACAACATGAAATAAGATGCTGTTTATATACTCATGGAGTGTGAATGTTCTGAATTGCCTAATATTCATTTAGTTCTCCATCTCTCCATCTATAAAATGGGAAAAGTATTGTACTCTAGACATAATGCTGTTGCTTAAATTAAATATGACAATTTCTGTACTGAGCTTTGCGTATACTATAAGCAGATAGAGTTTAGTCAATAAATAATTGATATCCCTGTGATTTTAGGACACATCTTAGTAATTCCCATAGAATTCTAGACAGAGTCTTTGTTCTTTATTAAGACATTATTGTTTTCCTTTATTTCTGATTCTGAGACTGAATTTCACTCTTTTATTTTGATTCATAGACTACTAATGGTAATCTAATGGGAGACAAAACAGTCTTCTACAGAGTATTTGCTTAACATCAATGCCTATCCTTGAAACATAATGTTTAAAACAAATAACCACAAAGGTATATTAAATCAGATAATTAAAGAATATGGAGAAACAGACATAGAGAATAGACTTACGGACATGGGGAGAGGAGAGGAGAGGGTGAGATGTATGGAGAGTTACATGGAAACTTACATTATCATGTAAAATAGATAGCCAACAGGAATTTGCTGTATAGCTCAGGAAACTCAAACAGGGGCTCTGTATCAATCTAAAGGGGTGGGATGGAGAGGGAGATGAGAGAGAGTTTCAAAAGGAAGGGGATATATGTATACCTATGGCTGATTCATGTTGAGGATTGATAGAAAATAGCAAAATTCTGTAAAGCAATTATCCTTCAATTCAAAATAAATTAATTTTTAAAAAAGAATAAGATGTTGAGTAAAACTGCAGACTATTGTGACTTCCTTAATCGGGTTTAGAGCTGTTTCCCTTTAATGGCAAAATACTCCTTCACTCCATTTAGGGCCCTATTTCAATACAGACCTACAGCTTTCTTGTTGTTGTTCAGCTGCTAAGCCCTGTCTGACTCCTTGCAAACCCACGAACTGCAGCTCGTCAGGCTTCCCTATCCTTCACTATCTCCTGGAGTTTGCTCAAACTCATGTCCATTGAGTCTGTGATGACATCTTTCTAGAGGGCATATAAAGCTATTAGTCAAGAATGTTCCTCTGGGGCAAGTCAAGTGGATTCAATGGCCAGCACAACCCAGAAGCCACGTGACCTTTGTAAGCACTCTTACCCCCCCCCCCCAATATATTTAAGTTCTCTCATCTAAACAAAGGAGATGATAACTGTTCATTGTTGTTCAGTCACCAAGTCATGTTTGACTCTTCATGACCCCATGGACAGCAGTATGTCGGGCATCCCTGTCCCCCACCATCTCCTGGAGTTTACCCAAGTTCATGTGCATTGCATCAGTGATACCATCCAGCCATCTCAACCTCTGTGGTCCTGTTCTCTTTCTGCCTTCTATCTTTCCAGTATCAGCATCTTTTCCAATGAGTCAGAAGCTTGCATCAGGTGGCCAGAGTATTAGAGTTAATAATACATACTTCATAGAGTTGTTGTGAAGATCAAATGGAAGGTTCAACTTAACTCACCGAATTAACATAAATTAAATCTCAGAGAGAATTATTAATATTATCAGATGTTGAATATCAAAGTGTACAGACACCACAGTTGGCTTTATTATATAAGGCACATGAGTTAGGCAATACATTTGAAAGACACTAAAAGAAGATCTAATGACTTAAGCAAAGTATAAAGTTTTATGTTGTTTCAGTTCAGTTGCTCAGTCATGTCCAACTCTTTGTGACCCCATGGACTGTAACACGCCAGGCTTCCCTGTCCAGCAACAACTCCTGGAGTTTGCTCAAACTCATGTCCATTGAGTCGGTGATGCCATCCAACCATCTCATCCTCTGTCGTCCCCTTCTCCTCCTACCTTTGCCAGCATCAGGGTTTTTCCAATGAGTCAGTTCTTTACATCATGTGGCCAAAGTATGGGAACTTCAGCTTCAGCATCAGTCCTTCCAATGAATATTCAGGAATTATTTTCTTTAGGATTGACTGCTTTGATCTCCTTGCTGTTCAAGGGACTCTCAAGAGACTTCTCCAACAGCACATTTGAAAAGCATCAATTCTGCAGCACTCAGCTTTCTTTGCATCCATGAAATCCAGAGGTAGATAGTACAGGGCTGTTATGGAGGGTCCAAAATGACAGAAGAAGCTCGATCTTTTTTTTTTTTTTTTTTTTTAACTTTCTCCCTGGCCATGCTTACCTCATGATGCCTCTGCTCAAATTACTTCTTCATGGCCCAATATGGTCTCTGAAATGATTGGTCAACATCTATAGAAGCATGTAAGAAGAAAAGAGAAACAAACAAGCGTACATCACAGCTGAAACAGAACCTTTCATGGTCTCTCAGAAGACAGCTCAACTGACATCCTTTCATAGCTCATAATAAAATCAAGGTGCTGTATTTTAAAGGGAGAATAGATATTGGACTGGAGAAGGTAATGGCACCCCACTCCAGTACTCTTGCCTGGAAAATCCCATGGACGGAGGAGCCTGGTGGGCTGCAGTCCATGGGGTCGCCAAGAGTGGGACACAACTGAGCGACTTCACTTTCACTTTTCACTTTCATACATTGGAGAAGGAAATGCAACCCACTCAAGTGTTCTTGCCTGGAGAATCCCAGGGACGGGGGAGCCTGGTGGGCTTCTGTCTATGGGGTCGCACAGAGTCGGACACGACTGAAGAGACTTAGCAGCAGCAGCAGCAGCATGAACCTTTGAGCAAGATGGCATTACACAATCAGAATTTCAAAATAAGCATTACATTCGGTCATCATGATAATAAAGAGAAAATGATAGGGAGAAATCAGGAAACTATACACCCTATCATTTCTGTCTAAAATGGCATGGCTTTTTCATTGAGGTGAAATTGTTAGAAGAAAAACAGCTATTGCTACCATGGTAACAACATTAAAAATAAAAAGAAAATGTGCGATGTTTTCAAATGGTAAGTTCAATTAAAATGCCTACTGAAAAATCAAATAGATCTTGAAACTTAATACTACAAGATATGTTATGAGACCATAAATTATGAATTATAAACATTCTAAAATTTATTAAGAAAAATAAATTAATTTCATTAAAGGGTGAGTATTGAAAAGCATGGTTTTAATAATAGCATAAAGAATTCTAGTATTCTAACTGTTGGAAATCTTTTACTGAAAAGTTAAAGAATATCTCCAAGATGTGAAAGCAATCATCATAAATAATAAGTTGTTTAAACATACCAAAAATAAATAGCAAAGACTCACATGAACATACATAAAACTGCACTGTTCCTTTTCCATCAATGTGCATTTGTATGGGATGAGTGTAAATATAATTGCTATGGACAAGTCTTCACTGATGGTTTCAACAACAAACATAATGTGGATACCTCCAATTCCATTTTTCCCATCTCACTACTGTCCTTCCCCAGACAAGTAGAGACCAAACACTGAGTAATAGCCTGAATCATTCCCCAGCGAGTCTCTTCCACCAAAGTATGTCTTGATTTCCATCTCTCTGCTCTCTTTCTTCTACCATCCTAGTGCGAGCCAACTCTAGATCTTCTCTTGGAGTCATGTAACACCCTCCTAAATGATCTTCCTGCTTCTGCTCTTGCCCTCTCAGTTGATTATCCACCAAGTAGCTAGAATAATCTTCATAACTTTATGTCCCTCTGCTTTAAACGTCTCCATGTCTTCTCATTGCACTCAGAATACAAGATAAATTTCTTATGGTCTGTAAAGCCCCGAACGATTTAGCTCTCATCTAACAGTTGACTTTATCCTTTACTCTAGCTGCTGTGAGCTGGCAAGCTTTGTTTTCTTCTGTCTTGGAGCACCTAAATTATTTCTGCATATGAATGTTTGCACTGTGGTCCACCTTGATCAGGAAGTTTTTCTCCCTTACAACTAGCTCCCTCACTTGTTTACTTTTAAGTCCAAATTCCTTAGAAGGCTTCTCTGTCCTACCTATTTAAAAAACACACACACACACACACATACACACAACTTACTATCATTTAGTTCATATCCCTTTTCTATTTTACTCTCATAATAATTCTTAATACTATCTGCATTAGTCTTGTTTAATTAATAATTAAATTACTTTGCCTGTGCTTATTCAAATACAAAGTTTTTGAAAATAGAGAACTTATTTGCCTTTTTACAACTATTTCACAATACTTAATCAGTCTCTGACATTCATTAAACAACTCAATATATATTTGGAATAGGTTTTAATGAAAATTTTATAAAAATAAATATACTAAGTGAAAGAATCACTTTGTATAAATGAAAGGATTTATGGTAAATATGTCATCTAAAAATCATATTCATTGCAGAAATACATGTGTCTGTGGGCAGCAGAAATCATTAATGTCATTGCTTTTCTTTAACAAATTATTAAAGGCAAGTTATGAATCCCCAAACTAAGTGAGAAGAATATAGAGAAAATGGAACAAAATATTGAAGTTATTAGGAAAAAGAATAATGCTGAAAGGTGGAATTAGAGGAAATTTGACATTTTTCAGACATCGACATCTGCTGAAAAGAGCTTCCAAAAAAAAAAAAAATTAAGAGCACTGTGTGCCAGTACTTAAAAGAAACAGAAATTAATGGGAGAGAAAAAATAATAGAGGAATAATAAGGTAAAAGGTTCTTTACAATCTCTTGAAGTCATTACTAGCCACAAACAAATGGTTATTATATCTAAGCTTAACTTCTCTCAATGAAGCTTTGAAGGCAAAAGCATAAAAATAGCATAAAATAACAAAGATGATTTCTAAAGTCAACACTCAAAATTTAACAGCAGTAAAAATCTTCCAGAAATTTCAGCAGAGTAAGAAGAGTATAAGAAAGTACAGTTTCTGAAAGTACATTAGACTCCCAAAACAGGGTCTAATAGCATGAATTCATAATCCCCTCTTTTTTCTCATGATGCTGAAACCATGCAACTCAGACTGGGACTTGAACCCATGAGTGAAGACTGAAACCCAACCAAAACCTAGAATGGGACTAAAACTCAGTCTAACTAAGGCACACCTGGTCTCAGGACTTAATGAAGCTCAGGTTCTTGGTCTTGTCTCAGAAAGAATTCAGTTAGAGACAAAGTGATAGGTAAAAGTCTGTGAAAGTGTTAGTCCTTCAGTCTTGTCCAACTGTTTGTGACCCATGGGCTGTAGCCCACAAGGCTCCTCTGCCCATGGAATTCCCCAGGCAAGAATACTGGAGTGGGTAACCATTCCCTTCTCCAGAAGATCTTCCCAATCCAGGGACTGAACCCAGGTTTCCTGCATTGCAGGCAGATTCTTTATCATCTGAGCTATCAGTGAAGCCCTGATGGCAAAGAGGGAATTTACTTAGACAGAAACAGTCCACAGAGTGTTGGGTGTTTCAGAAGGCAAGAGTGGTCTCAGGGTATAGTACTGTCAATTTTTTTATAGGGGTGGGTAATTTCATAGGCTAATGAGTGGGAGGAGTATTCTGGCTATTTTGGGGAAGGGGGTGGGGATTTCCATAAATTGGGCCACAGCCCATACTTTGACATTTCTGATTCACCTTGGAACTGTCATGGCACATGCGGGTATCATTTAACTTGGGAATATGTTCCAATGAGCATATACTGAGGCTCAAGCTCTAGTGGAAGTTGACTGTCATCTTCTTCCTATTTGGTCTGATCAGTTTATGTCACGTCCTTTGGCTATATCCTTCTCTTAAAGGTTATGCTCTGTCCTATTCTCTCCTGTTTCAACTGAATTTCAACCTTTCCTTTTTTGAAATATATTTTTCCTTTTTTTCATTCTTGATATTTTCCATCATTATCCAAATTCATTTCCTAAATCAAAGCCTGGATGGCACTGGACAAATTACTTGATTTACCTGAGAATTAATTCTCTTGTGAATTAGAAGAAAAGTGATAACTCTACCCATATATGTTTTAGTTATATTGATTTCAGATGCACTTAGCATTAAGTGGCAGCTTGCAGCAAGCAGTAGCTGGAAGCAAGGTCTTAGTTTCCCAGACCAGGAGTCCTAACCACTGGACCACAGGAGCCAGCTGTAATAGCTGAGGTCCCTAGTCTTGCCTGCCTAGTCAAGAACAAATTCAGGCAAGAAGGCAGAAGGCAAAGAGTAAAGTAAAAAGTTTACTGAAACAAAAAGTACATGCAGAAAGGCACATGGGTGAGCTCAGAGAGCGAGTCGCACCTTTGGGAAGTTTAAATCCTTTATAAAGGGGCAGTTCTCCAAGTCGAGTCTTTGTCTTCCCTCAGGTCAAACACTTTATTTGTTTCCCCTGGTTGATTTGTCTCAGGACCCTCCGCTGGGTTGTGCATGCACACCTTAGCCAAGATGGATCTCAAAGTGAAGGTTTCTGGGAGGAGCAAGATTCATTATAGCCTGGAATTATCCTCTGACTTTTGAGTCCAGGGATCCTTTCTGGGCATGTGTTGTTGTTATTGTTGTTCAGTCTCTCAGCCATGTCTGACTGTTTGCAACCCATGGACTGCAGCACGCCAGATTTCCCTGTCCTTCACCATCTCCCAGATAGTGCTCAAACTTGTGTTCATGAAGTCGGTAATGACATCCAACCATCTCATCCTCTGTTGTCCCCTTCTCTTGCCTTCAATCTTTCCCAGCATCAGGGTTTTTTCAAATAAGTCAGCTCTTCACATCAGGTAAAGTATTGGGGTTTCAACTTCCGTATCAGTTCTGGGCGTGTGTACTCAAGCCCAACAATCTTTTATCTCAGGAAAGGCAGAGAGGAGGCTGGCTGATTGTAAATGTCCAATCTGGAGCCTGTCTACCTCAATATGTCTTAATTTGTATTTCTCAAATATTTTGGGTTTTGGAGTTTTTACACACTTGAAAATTATCAGGACACCCAAAATAGGTTTTACATTGGATAAATTTTAATAGATGTACATTTGCCATCTTGGAAATTAGAACTGAGAAATAATTTAAATGTGCATATATTAATTTACTTAAAATAATTGTGATAAACCTGCCACATATTAATATAAAGACATATTTTATAAAAATTAGCTGCATTTTTTAAACAACAATAAAGCTAGTTAATTACACTTTTACAAGTTCCTTAATGTCTAGATTGATAGAAGAGAGCTGAATTCTTTTATCTGCTTCTGCTTCTAACATGTTGCTATACTTCGCCCTGTTTGAAGTTTATGAAGAAATTCTTATCTTACAGTACTTTGATAACATTATTTTAATAATCTTTTCAGATCATCTTAGATCTTATTCCTAGTTACTACACCAAAACTCATTAAGTGGTAGTTTCTTAAAGAAGAGAAGTGGTAAACTAGACTCCATTAAAATTTTTAAAACTTCTGCTCTTTAAAACATGCCATGAGAAGATTAAAAGGTTAGACAAGGACTGAGAGAAAAGAATGAAAATCACAATCTGATAAAAGAGTTGTATTTAGACTCTAGGAGGTCTTGAAACTCAGTAACAAACCAAACCACTCGATAAAAAATAGACGATTTGGGCAGATACGTCACTAAAGAAGATAAACAGATAGCAAGATTGTGGACATACAGAAAATACAAACTAAACTACAGTGAAGCAAATCATTCACCATCAGGACATAGTCCTGCTGCAGTTGGCCTGAAAGAGAGAAGAAGCGTTTGCTCTTGAGCATGGGAAACTTGAGCCTGATGGATTTGTTCATTGTCTTGATTGAGGTGATGGTTTCACAAGTGTATACCTTAGTCAAAACATACCAAACTGCATGCCCTAAATATGTGAAATTTATGATATTTCAATTAAATCTCAGTAAACATATTAAAATTGACAAATATTCAAGTATGCAAATTTAATAACATTCAAAGATATTCATTTTTATTAAGGAAATTTTATTAAGTGAAATTTGATTTTTTTTTTTTTTTTGGAGGGGGAACAGTACATGGCAGTGAAGAACAGTGACTACTTACATGTTTTGGTGTACTGCCTTGACTCGCACTAAGGTACCAGCAATTTTACAGTCTATGATTTCACACCATCAGAGTAAATGTTATCACATAGAGTTGTTCTAAGATAAATCAGGAAATTTTAAAGAATGTATTCTACACTGGATTATGTCAGTACTCGCTGTTGATGAGCATTATTTATACACATACAAACACACACACATCTTCAGGAAAAAATGTGGAACTGACTCTGGATGATAGAAAAACATCAAGCCCAGGTATACTTCATTCATAAATTCATCCACAGATCAGCTATTAACTTACTGTTTGCAGTTAAATCTGAAATGTTAAAAGTTGCTCTCTTATTGGAAAGTGGCAGTGCCATCATTGGCTTTGCTGATTTTTCACCCAGCGAGCATTCAGTTGTGTCAACAGTACAATGCATTGTTGGTTTTTCAGTCATTGTGTGTTCTCTCCTGTCAATCAAATAAGATAATTTAATGGCAGACATTTCTCTGACTTCTTCATTTCTAACTTGAAAAGAAATACAGACAATGGTTGGCTATTAAGAGATTACCACATCTACTTTTATACTATTTCTCTCTTTTAAAAATAATTCTGAATCTTTGGACTTAGTATGGAATTGAAACTTAACTGGCAGCATATACTATTGAAATAAGTTATCTGCATGAGATAACAATTTGGTGAATTATTAATATACCCAAGGCCAAAAGAAATCTATAATTTCATAATTGTGCTTTTCATTGGCAACTTTTCATTCTTTCTCTCTTCCATTAATGAGAGAATTTTTTGGTATGTCAGTTTATACATAATTTTCCTGTAGTTTTAGATGTAGGTAGTATAATCTTACAATAAGAAAGTGAGTTTTCTCATCTTCTGTTAAGTCAATGATCCACCTTTTAATATAAGTTGCTCCATTTAATGGAAGAAAATGAAAAAATGTGGAAGTGCTAAAAATAATAGTTAAAGGATGAAGGGGAACAGACCCATACTGGTTTAACTTTCCATGGACCTATCTTTAGTCAACTGACCTATTTTGAGGCCTACTTCTCCCATAACCTTACCCCCTCGCCTTCTTTCCTCCTGATTCTAAATTTGGAGACTGAGGTTTACTGTATAGATGAGTTTTCTTTCCTCACTCCTGCTCCAGAGTGAGCAATTCTAGGCTTTGAGTTTCTTGGCTCTGTTTCATTCATCATCCTTTCCTCTTTCTTCTAGAAATGCACTAAAATCTTTAATCATCCAAAGAATCATTTTCAACAAATGGAGTCATTTCCTTTTGTGTCTGTTTATTGTCATTATATTGTTTCTTTAAAGAACAAGAAGGTATATACTCAAGTCATCATCTTGATGGATAAACTGCATCAATTTACTTGCATTTCATTTGAATGCTTCTTTAATTCTTATAAATTACAAAAATTATAATTAAGAATTTTAGAGAGCAGTTCTCTCAGGTTCACTTGAGATGCTGCCTCTTGGGCTTGAAGCATTAAAAGTTTTCATCGAATAAAACATAACTTTCAATTTTGAGGTTGTGAAAATATTTTTTAGTCAACAATTATGACCAGCCAACAAAGGGACCAGAGCAGATTCCCTTACTTTGCTTGAACTCTACAAGGCTCCAGAGCCTTGGTACCAGCAGAGGCCTCTTGTGCCCATCCACCTCCATGGAGTTCAGATGAATTTGGGTGGATCTCTCCTGGTTCTAGGATTTACTGTTATTGGTTGATGATACTGTTTTATTATCTGTATGCAGGTCAGGAAGCAACAGTTAGAACTGGACATGGAACAACAGACTGGTTCCAAATAGGAAAAGGAGTACGTCAAGGCTGTATGCTGTCACCCTGCTTATTTAACTTCTATGCAGAATACATCATGAGAAACGCTGGACTGGAAGAAACACAAGCTGGAATCAAGATTGCCGGGAGAAATATCAATAACCTCAGCTATGAAGATGACACCACCCTCATGGAAGAAAGTGAAGAGGAACTAAAAAGCTTCCTGATGAAAGTGAAAGAGGAGAGTGAAAAAGTTGGCTTAAAGCTCAACATTCAGAAAACGAAGATCATGGCATCCAGTCCCATCACTTCATGGGAAATAGATGGGGAAACAGTGGAAACAGTGTCAGACTTTATTTTGGGGGGCTCCAAAATCACTGCAGATGGTGACTGCAGCCATGAAATTAAAAGACGCTTACTCCTTGGAAGAAAAGTTATGACCAACCTAGATAGTATATTCAGAAGCAGAGACATTACTTTACCGACTAAGGTCCGTCTAGTCAAGGCTATGGTTTTTCCAGTGATCATGTATGGATGTGAGAGTTGGACTGTGAAGAAAGCAGAGCACCAAAGAATTGATGCTTTTGAACTGTGGTGTTGGAGAAGACTCTTGAGAGTCCCTTGGACTGCAAGGAGATCCAACCAGTCCATTCTGAAGGAGATCAGCCCTGGGATTTCTTTGGAAGGAATGATGCTAAAGCTGAAGCTCCAGTACTTTGGCCACCTCATGCGAAGAGTTGACTCATTGGAAAAGACTTTGATGTTGGGAGGGATTGAGGGCAGGAGGAGAAGTGGACGACAGAGGATGAGATGGCTGGATGGCATCGCTGACTTGATGGATGTGGGTCTGAGTGAACTCCAGGAGTTGGTGATGGACAGGGAAGCCTGGTGTGCTGCGATTCATGGAGTCTCAAAGAGTCGGACACGACTGAACGACTGAACTGAACTGAACTGTTTTGTTAAGTAAGGGAATAGGTTATCCTTGAAAATTAGTTTCAAGAAGAGGTACCTGGGTTATCCTCAATTGAAGGACTGGGTAAATTTTGCTCAGTTTAGGCACTGAGTGGGTTATCCTCAGGGAAGGGAACTTGGAAATCTCAGTTTACATACTGAGTGGTCATGAGTTAGTCACTCAGTCGTGTCCTACTCTTTGCAACCCCTTGGACCAAGCTCCTCTGTCTGTGGGATTCTCCAGGCAAGAATCCTGTAGTGGGTTTTAATTTCCTTACCCAACTGAGTGGTTATCCTCAGTTTAAAGACTGGAAAGATTTTGCTCAGTTAGACACTGAGTAAGGTGGGACTGAGTATCTAGGGGTTAACACCAACCTGTGAGTTTTCCTTGAATTGGCTACCTTTATAGAGTTTGTTGAAATGAAAATAAAATTGTATGAGAGCATTAAAGGAAAACATGGGGGGAATGCTCTGACAAATCACAGCAAGACTTTTTGACCCACTTCCTAGAGTAATGAAAATAAAAATAAACAAATGGGACCTAATTAAACTCAAAAGCTTTTGCACAGGAAAGGAAATCATACACAAAATGAAAAGACAATCCTCAGAATGGGAAAAAATATATATTTGTAAACAAAGTGTCTGACAAGGGATTAATCTCCAAAATACACACACATAGTTTATGCAGTTCAGTAATAAAAAAAAAAGAAAAATCAACCCCCAAAATGGGCAGAAGACTTAAATATGCATTTCTCTAAAGAAGATATACAGATGGCCATAAAGCACATGAAAAGATGCTCAATGTCACTAACTATTAGAAAAATTAAAATCAAAACTACAATGAGGTATCACCTCACACTGGTGAGAATGGCCATCAACAAAAAATCTCCAAATAATAAATGCTGGAGAGAGTGTGAAGAGAAGGGAACCCTAATACACTCTTGGTGGGAATGTAAATTGTTATAGCCTCTATGGAGAGCAGTATGGAAGTTCCTTAAAAACAAAAAATTGAGCTACCATAGGATCCTGTAATTCCACTCCTGGGCATATATCTGGAGAAAAACATAATTCAAAAAGATACCTGCACCCCAGTGTTCACTGTAGCCCTATTTACAATAGCTAGGACTGGAAGAAACCTAAATGTCCATTGACAGAGGAATAGATAAAGAAGTTGTGGGACATACATATAGATATCATATGAATAAAATGGAATATTAATCAGCCATAAAGAGAACAAAATAATGTGGTTTGCAACAACATGGATGGACATAGAGATCACCATCTGAGTGAAATTAAAGACAGACAAATATGATATTATATTACTTATATGTGGAATATTTTTTAAAAATGCAAATGAACTTGAATACAAAACAGAAACAGAGTGACAGATGTAGAAAACAAACATGATTATCAAGGGGAAAAGAGGGGATGGGAAAAATTGGGATCCGGATTGATACATATGCAGAACTATATATAAAACAGATTACCAACAAGGCCCTACTGTAGAGCAGAGGGAACCCTACTCAACACTCTGTAATGACCTATGTGAAAAAAAATCTATACAAAAGTTAATATATGTTCATCTTATTCACTTTGCAAACAGCATAAAGTAACATAACAATGTAAGACAATTCTACTCCACTGGAGATTTTTTTTAAAGAATTTTAAATGAACTCATCCCATATATATAGATAGATAGATAGATAGAGATAGAGAGAGAGAGAGATGATGGATATGCAGAAAATAGCACAGAACATAGAAAGTGTCAATTATTCTCTGTGGAAAAATATAAAACTTCAAAAGTGGTATGGTCACAAATTAAGAAATAATCTGCCTTCTCGAAAGGAATAGCTATTACGATTACAAAATCACAGGCAATAGGGTAATGGGCTTACCATAGCTGATAATAAAAATGGATAGGGCTTGAATATTTAAAGCATTTTTTTTTCAGTAATTATATGTACTTAGCAGATTGGTACAAATATAAGTATTGGTTTCAGGAGATTTATTTTAAAGACATATCATATGTAGGGCTTTGGATTTGAGCTGGGTTGGTTGAGGGGCAAGTAGAGCACAGACTGTTGACTATGGACTAAAACATCTCTAGAGTGCAGTAGCAGGGCTCCAAGAAGAAGTATTTCTAGAAAATGTTTTCTAGCTGGCACTGTGAAAGCTGCATAGTGAAGCTGTGCCCTACACACTATTCAGTTTCCATATTGTTTATGGAACACCCCAGTCACCAATGGGAGCTGGATGACTTCCCTGGTGTCATCCAGCTAAGTGGCTAAGACTCCTTACTCCCAATGCAGGGGGCCTAGGTTCGATCCCTTGTCGGGGAACGAGATTCCACATGCTGCAATTAAGAGTTCATGATGCAGCTAAAGATTCTACCTGCCACAACTAAAAGATCCTACACACCACAACTAAGATCTGGCATAGACAAGTAAACAAATCATTTAAAAAATGAAACAAACAAACAAAAACTAATGGAAGCTGTGTCTGCCCTCAGCCTTCCCAGCAGAAACCAGATGTGTGACTTTAAAAAGCCATCTTAGAATCAGATATTCCAGCTCCAAGTATTTTGGCCCCATCTATAAAAGTCACCCTGAGCCATTCAGGCTATCCGTATGAGGCCCCAGATATTGTAGCCTAAGAAGGTCGGACCCCACTACCCCTTCTCTGGCTCACAGAGTCCATAGGAATAATAAAATCATTTAGGTCATTTTGGGGTGGCTTACAACACACAATATATACTGGGAACTCCAGAAACTAGACAAATTGAGTGGCACTGGCCAAATAATGTTGTATTATCCATCACAGAAAAATGTATACCACTTAGATTTGCATGTAATCAAAATTTTTGCCAATAAAACATTCTCACAAAATGGCAAAGGACATTGGAAGAACGTTATTTGCCTATTTAAAGTAAAATAAAATCATCTGAAGCCTTCCCTTTATTCTGTGTAATAGTATTGATTTTTAAATATTAAAATAATCCTTCAACCAACCACTTTTCAAAAGTGATAGGTCTATAGAGCCACATAAAACTGTTCTATTTCACAGTTTACTTTTAAATCTTTTTTCTTTTTTTATTGATCTCCAAAAGCTTCCGGAGGAGACACTTTTGATGTAAAATAAAGTATCTATTCTTTAGAAAATCTATTTTTTCCCCCACATAACAATTTGAAAGAGGATCACTGAAGTAATTTGATGTTACTTTACACTTTTTCAGAAAAATATTTTAAGTTGATTTTTTTGCTAAATCACATCATGATTAAAATGCATACTTAAATAGATGGATACAAACAAATTTCATTTAGTAAATCAGTTACTTTATACAAAAATTTTTTGAGTTCAATTGAAATTCAGGATATTTCTCTATTGAATCAAATGCTTTCCTAATTTGAAGTTAAAAACAAAGAAATGGAAGTTGTGTGGCAATTATCTGACAATAGCTTACAAATAATATCATTCTGTTTAAATTTAACTTAGAGTACATAAGAAGGGACTTCCCTGGTGGTTCAGTGGTTAAAGTGCTGTGCTTCCAATGCAGGGGGTGCAAGTTCGAACACTGGTCAGGAAACTAAGATCCCACATTCAACAAAGCAAAACACACACACACACGCAAAGAATATTGATAGCATGTAGATTGTGAGTTTTAATTTCAGGATCATTGCTTATGAGAAATAGAAATACTTTTCAAAGTCAATCCCTACAAATTTCAATCTATAAACTATTTCCACAATCACCTTCTATCTATGGTGAAAGGAAAATACAAACTCATTTTCTTTTCCCTCCTACTAAATCTTGACAGCCTTGGAGATGTGGTTCCTTAAACCTAAAGCAAGAGTTTCCATGGTGGCTCAAGGTTAAAGAACCCTCCTGCCAATATAGGAGGCTCAAGAGACATGGATTCAATCCCTGGGTCTGGAAGATCCCCTGGAGGAGGAAATGTCAACCCACTCCAGTATTCTTGCCTGGGAAATTCCATGGACAGAGAAGCCTGGCGGGCTGCAGTCCATGGGGTTGTAAAGAGTCAAAAAAGACTAGAGGATTAAATAACACAACAACAAACCTCAGGCAGGCACTGGCAAAAGGGGAAGGAAGACCTGGGCCTACCAATATAATGCAGCCTTTTTAAAAAAAAAAAAAATCCTGCATATATACATCTTATTAAACCAGTTAATCCTAAAGGAAATCAACCCTGAATATTCATTGGAAGGACTGATGCTGAAGCTGACGCTGCAGTACTTTGACTACCTGATGTGAAGATTATACTTCTTGGAAAAGACCCTGATGCTGGGAAAGATTAAAGGCAGGACTAGAAGGGGACAACAGAGATGAGATGACTGGATGGCATCACTGACTTAATGGACATGAGTCTGAGCAAACTACAGGAGATGGTGAAGGACAGGGAAGCCTGGTGTGCTGCAGTCCCTGAGGTTGCAAAGAGTCGGACATGACTTAGTGACTTAACAGCAACAAGGCCCACGTATGGCTTTTTTGAAGTACTAACAGGCTGAGAAATGAATATGCGTTCAAAGCACATAGCAGAGAACTATTACAAAGTACTTTATTTAAATAGTACTAAAGATATTAATGATACTTTAATAGCAAAAATTAAGATCTAGATCCTGGCACTTAAAATAATCCTGGTAAGTACGTAAAAGTTGAAATCTGCATTTCAAAAACTACTTGCAAAATAAATGTTCTTTTATTGTAAATATTATTTATTATTTTTTACTGAAATCCCCATGAAAAAGACATTCAAGGTGGATAAAAAAAGGAAGATGGTCCTCAAGAGCTGCACTGAAGTTATTTCTCTGCATATAAATTACTTCCTGTTGAGAGACTCTAGGTTCATATTAAAGAACATGGAACATGTACATTAAAGGGGAGCACAGGGTTCTTTGCTTGGCTCACTCTTCTAGATGGTGGTTGAATTCACTGCTCCTCATCTGGAGTTATTTTACTTCCCTCTGAGTAATATGTTTCATTTCTTAAATGAAAGAGCAAGAGAAATTCAAAAAACTAATTATCAAACAGATCAAAACCAAAATGCAGAAACCCCAAGCTGAAATCTAAACACAAATGAATTGTGTTTTTTTAAGGTGAATAGTTTTTATTTTTGACACTTATTCTCTCCGTCTTTATTAACTGCTCACTCTTATCAATCTTTTCCTGAAATATTTTCCAAAACATTTTCCATTATTTTACTTTTATTTTTGCTTTCCTTTTTTTTACTATATTTCCCCCTTACAGTCAAGCATATTGTGTAATTTTCTGTGACACTCAGCAGGTTCATGACCACTAGAAGAGTATTTGATCAAATCGAAGCTTATAGCTAAAGTTTGTTGAAGGTCACAGGAAAAAAATCTAAGGAGAAGAAAACAGAGAAAAAAAAGTATAATTGCAAGGCAAACTGGAATACTGTAGGATGGCTATAAAGTGAAAATGGCCTTGGTTCAAAGCTGTGCAAACCCCAAAATACATGTTTCTTTATTATTTACTCCTATGACTGCCCCTCATCAAATAAACTGTGTTTTGAAATATAATTTATATCAAATAAAATATTTCAATTTGATTTTTAAATTTCTGTGAGTTTGATAGATGTATACACCTGCGCTACACAATTAAGATTAATAAATTTCCATAATGCCAGAAAGTTCCCCTGTCAACTTTCACTGTTTTGTACTTAAGTTGACTGTTTGTCTCTCTTCCTAAAGTGGATGAAAACTCTTTGAGGGAAGGCAGTATATTTGTTAATGATTATTCTACATCACAAAGTATAGTGTCTAAATCAAAGTAAGTGCCAAATGCTCATAAGCAAAATTAATGACTAATATGAGGGAGACTCAATAGATGATATGGAAGATGACAGGGTGGTGACTTTTATAGAAAGAATATCAATTGAGACTGAACATACTATATGTAAAAATACAACTTTTATTACATGGCACAAAGAAAGAATATCATTAATTTTTGGTTGTATGTGATTGTAATTGAATTTTTCTTGCAATAACCTAACTAAAAGAATCAATGCCTTCATTAGGTTTTATATTAATCAGGGATTGCAAGTGATAGAAAAATATTCCTAAATAATTGTCAAAATAAATAAATTATTAATAAATGTATCCAGGAAAAAAAAGTAGTAACATTTTCACTTGACCAAAAAAATAATTCGAAAGTCACTAGGATTTTCTTTCTCTATTTTGTTTCCTCTTCAAACCCTCATCCCCACCCAGTATAAAGGGCATACAGTTTGTAGAATTCAGAGATCAAGCCCTAATGCCAATAGCATTGAAAATAAGAGTGGTTTCTTTACTTTGAGTCAGTTTAAAATACATTGAGGCCATGAACTGATATGATTGGTTTAAGTTAAAAGCATTCTTATTACTATGCCTCTAGCTCACAATAACTTTCTATTAAGAAATCATGACAGAAAGAGAAAAGTATTCTTTCAAGATTTCTTCAAAATCATGTCTTCCTAAGTTAAATTAGAGTAAATATAAAATTAACTTGTTTGGAAATCTTCCTTTTTAATTAGAACATGACTTATTTGAGAAAAAAAAATCATAGACATTACTCTAACTCAAAATATGCAGTATATCTTTTTTAGAGAAGAAGGCACTTTGTACCTGAGGGTAACAGAACATATATTCTAGGTTTTATTTATATATATATATATATATATATATATATATATAATCAGGACACGGTGTGAGGAGAATGCTATGTGTAGAGAACAGAGTGCCTCTAGAAACTCAAATGCAATCATTGAGACAACCACTGGACCTCATCAGTACAGACTAATAGAATGGCAGGGGGGAAATCAGATCAGATCTAGTGGGACTAAGGAGAATGATTTTGTAACAGAAGTGACCTCCATGAGAGCAACCAGATGGTCCAATGAACACTGAGAAATACACGTAGCAAACCCCATCATGGTACCCAAAATTTTAAATAATAGTAACTTTGGAGGTGATAGAATTTGCAAGTCATGGGCATAACAGCACAGGATATTCCTATTCAAAGACTGAAAGCTGTCTGAATAACGCCTCCCACTGGAGCTTCCTGAACCTGCTGTATCTATGCCCTCTATAGTCACCTCTACGTTGAGTCTAGGTTTGGCCATGTGATTTGCTGTGGCCAACAGGACAAGAAGAAATTTAACACAAGCAGAGACATAAAAAACTCTTTTACATTGGAGCTTAAACTCTACGCACACTTCTCACATGTGAAGAAGCCCAGGCTAATAAGCTACAGACATGAGTCTTAGATGACAGGTAGCATTAACCACCTAGTGTGCAGAGAGGCCACCTGGCCTCAAATGAATGACTGAAGCCATTGAGAACAACCATGGCAACCTCCACTTGAGTCCAGGTTGAATTTCTGAGCCACAGAATCATGAGAAAATGTTTATAATAATTTAATAATAATTTTAAGCCAATAATTTTTGGTGTGTGTGTGCGCATGTGTGTGTGCACACGTGCTGTGCTTATGCTTAGTTGGTCAGCCATGTCAGACTCTTTGTGACTCTGTCCATGGGGATTTTCCAGGCAAGAATACTGGAGTGGGTTGCCATGCCTTCTTCCAGGGGATCTTCCCCACCCAGGGATTGAACCCAGGCAGATTCTTTACCTTCTGACCATCACGGAAGTCCAGGAATACTGGAGTGGCTAGCCTATCCATTCGCCAGGGGATCTTTCCAATCTAGGAATCAGACTTGGGTCTCCTGCACAGCACGTGGATTCTTTACCAACTGAGCTGTGTGTGCGTACAATTACAGATAAATATTTGATTTAGGGTTCTCTGATGGCTCAGTGGTAAAGAATCTGCCTGCCAATTCAGGAGATGCAGTTTCAATCCCTGGGTCAGGAAGATCCCTTGGAGAAGGAAATGGTTACCCACTCCAGTATTTTTGCCTGGATAATTCCATGGACAGAGGAGGCTGGTGGGCTACTATCCACGAGCTCACAAAAAGTCGAACAAAACTGAGCAACTAAATAACAGGAGCAACATAGAAACAGTACCTTGAAATGGAGCGCTGTCACACTGAAAGCCTAAAATGATGTGGCATTGTCTTTGGGCAGACAACAGGCAGAGAGGCTGGAAGGAATATACGGAGATTGATAATAGAGGAGAAAACCAGGAGGAGGCCTGAGTCAGGTTAGAGGAATTTCAAACAAACTGCTACTATTTCTGTAAAACTGGTGAAGAAAGGGCTGCTGGAGGGGTATAGGGGGTTGAGGACCAATATATGCTGAGGTAGAATAATTAGCTGGCAAGAAAGAACCTTGCAAAGTCACTGTATCTAATGAATTGTTAGATCTGGCTAAAGACACGTCCTGGCAGTTTTTGAAAGTATCATCTGGCCTATTTCAGCTGAGTTTGCTAAGGTATGAGGACAAAGAGGAGAGACAAAAAGGAACCCTTCATTTTGCAATCATTTTAGAGGAAAAATAGAAGTGACTTGCTGGTTTGGAAAATAAAGTATTTACATTTTCAGTCTATCTGGCAAAAATCCTTAAAGTAGTAAGTTGTCTCAAGGCAAAGATCAGCAAGGGTGTGGCAGAAGGCCTTTTCTTAAGATCTCAGAGTGGTTTGCTGCTACTGCTGCTGCTGCTAAGTCGCTTCAGTCGCGTCTGACTCTGCGCGACCCCACAGAGGGCAGCCCACCAGGCTCCCCTGTCCCTGGGATTTTCCAGGCAAGGACACTGGAGTAGGTTGCCATTTTCTTCTCCAACGCATGAAAGTGAAACTGAAGTCTCTCAGTCATGTCCGACTCTTCGCGACCCCCTGGACTGCAGCCTACCAGGCTCCTCCATCCATGGGATTTTCCAGGCAAGAGTACTGGAGTGGGTTGCCATTGCCTTCTCCGCAGAGTGGCTTAAGGGTATGCCTAAAGATTTGTTCAGCTTGACAAAGATGGATTAAAATATCATATTTACATTGCAACACAGTAGTCTAACATCCAAAAGGAGACAGAGGTATGTATATTATGAAATGAATGACTTCGGGGACACGAAGTAAGTTCTCTAAAACATCCCAGGAGATTCACAAAGGTCTTTAAATAAGTGTACTGCTAAAAACCCTGACAGCTTGGATGGAGAAGCAGGACTGAGAGGATTCAAAATTAAATGAGGCCTCTTGGCCCCACTTTTGAAATGCATTTTGAGAAGGAATGCTTTGCCAAAAGCATGGACTATTTCTGTTTTGTGCTTGTTTTTTAATATTTTTTAATTGAAGCATAGTTGATTTACAATATTAGTTTCAGATGTACAATATATTCATTCAATATTTTTATATAATCCTTTTATAAAATATTGGCTATATTCCTGTGCTGTAACAATATATCCTTTTCACTTATTTCTTTTATTCACAGTAGTCTGTACCTGTTAATTCCCCACCCTAATCTTGCCCCTCCCCTCTTTCTTTTTCTAGGAGTACCTGCTATTTTGCTCTCTTTTTCTGTGAGTTTGTTTCTGTTTTGTTATATTTCTTTATCTGTTTTATTTTTTAAGGGAGGGTAATCTAAAGGGTGGAGCCAAGAACTACAGACAAAATCAGCATAAGAAGCTGTGTCCAGGGAGGAAAACTGACGTCTAGTCAGAGACCAGTACTTGCCCCTAGAATAGGGTCCAGAAACAGGTGTCTGGATTTCAGAAGTTCTCTGGACCAGTTATTATGCTGTCTCTCTTACATTAAATGGGCCTCTGTATTAATTTTCAGTTGCTATACTGTAAATTACCACAAACTCACTGCCTGAAATAACACAACTTACTGTCTCATTGTATCTTGGAGTAGGAATCTGGGTACCATTTGCTGAGCCCCCCGCTGAGAGTCTCCTGAGGCTAAATACAAGGTGTAGCCAGGGCTGTGACCTCTTCTGTGACCTCTTCCAAGATCACTGTTAGCAGAATTCAGTTTTCCGTGGGTGGCTGCAGGATGCAGGACCTCAGCTTCTAAAGAACACTCGTCATCTCGGGTTTCATGGTTCTCTTTACAAACTGGTAGTTTGCTTCCTCTGAGGTCAATGGGAGCAGAAATCTCTGATGCCTTACCTCTTTTTGAAATGCTCACCTGGTTAGGTCAGATCCACTTAGTATAATTGCCTTTTTGAGTAACTATAGATGGGCACATTGTTAATCTAATGGTAAGAAAAAGTGAAAAACCTGCTTAAAACTCACCATTAAAAAAACTTAGGTCATGGCATCCAGTCCCGTCACTTTGTGGCAAATAGATGCGGAAAAAGTGGAAGCAGTGACAGATTTTCTCTTCTGGGGCTCCATAATCACTGCAGATGGTGACTGCAGCCATGAAATTAGAAGATGTTTGCTTCTTGAAAGGAACGTTATGACAAATCTAGACAGCATGTTAGAAAACAAAAACATCACTTTTCCAACAAAGGTCTGTGTAGTCAAAGCTATGGTCTTTCTAGTAGTCATTTACGGATGTGAGAGTTGAACCATAAAGAAGGGTGAATGCCAAAGAACTGATGCTTTTGATCCGTGATGTTGGAGAAGACTCTTGAGAGTCTTCTCCCTTGGACAGCAAAGAGATTCAACCAGTCCATCCTAAAGGAAATCAAACCTGAATATTCATTGGAACGACTGATGCTGAAGCTGAAGCTCCAATACTTTAGCAACCTGATGTGAACAACTGACTCACTGGAAAAGATCTTGCTGCTGGGAAAGACTGAGGGCGGGAGAAGAAGGGGTAAATGGAGGATAAGATGGTTGGATGGCATCACCAATTCAATGGACATGAACTTGGGCAAACTCCAAGAGACAGTGAGGGACAGGGAGGCCTGGCGTGCTATAGTCCATGGGGTTGCAAAGAGTCAGACACGACTTAGTGACTGAACAGCAATAACAGCAACAATTGTAAGAAAGATATTCTATTACCTATTCATCTACACTCAAGGAATATATTCCAGGAAGAGAGAATCTTGAGGACATTTAGAATTCTGCCTAACATATCAGCATTGTGGGCTGGATAACTTGTTTATTTTTAAAGGTGGGTTGTTTTTTTTTTTTCATGTTGACCATTTTAAAATTGTTATTGACTTTATTACAATATTGCTTCTGTTTTATTTCATTTTATTTTGCAGAGAGGCATATAGTATCTCAGCTCTCTGACCATGGATTGAACCCGCACCCTCCTGCATTGGAAGGTAAAGGCTTAACCACTGGATCACCAGGAAAGTCCCCTGTTGCTGTTCACCTCAGAGGTATGTGAATGAAGTTTGGGACCTCAGAAGAGCTTCATCTACTCACATCCAGGCAATGTGCTCACAAATTTTGGATTTTGAGCCTGATGCCATAATTTGATAAGATTTTGGAGATCTTGGAAGGAAGGAGTGCATGTTGGGTGTGAAGGGTTATGAATCACTGGGTCCAGAGGAACACTGTGATGGATCGTTACAGTAACACTGCTCCACAGTGCATCACACTTCTCTGTATACATGCAATTGTGAAATTTCTTTCTCTTTGCACTGAATTTGCCTTGCTTTGGCCAACAAATCATCAGGAAATGTCACACACAGAGCTGGAAAGTTCTTGTTCTTCAAGCTAAAAATCAAATGACTGTAATCTCAACTGAGGCTAAATGCTTGCCAGCAGGTTTGCTTTCCCCAGTGATATGGATTAGTGAATCTGAATCATGTACTTCATTTATATTCTCAGATTAAGGCACATAAGAAATTTTTATAAATAATGATAAACAATTTTTTATAAATGATGTCTCACTGTTGGACAAGAGAATTATACACACACACACACGTATATGAAATGCTAGAAGAAACTTGTGCTAATTGTATTAGAATTGGAGGATTTTAATATGTATCTAAAGTTTTGAATGCATGCATACATATAAGTTGGTAGATGAATGGATGAATACATACATAAATAGAGACACAAATATAATAATGAACTCCTGTCTGCTGATGGGGTGGAGAAGTAATGAAACCCAGAAGCAATGAAAATACTAGTACCCAGATCTTGGTTCTAATTACTTTTCTCCCTTACAGGAAACAGAGAGTTTTATAGATAATTTGTTACTCTAATGAGTAGAACCAGGACAATGTAAAATTAGCCTGGAATATCTTGCTATGGAAAAAAAAAAAAGAACTGCTCAAAGATTGATGGATACCAATCTAAAGGAAATAGAAGCCTGATTGAACTTCTCATTGTTAAAAAAAAAAAGGAAGCTATGTTTTTCACCCTATGCTTAGGATGTCCATTCCAATAATAGAGAAACACCTCATATAAAATACTAATTAGGAAAAGAAAAATAAAATCTCAACAATCTGACTGATTCTTAATATTCAAAAAGGCAAACACTGAGATCCTGTGGACAGGTGCAAAGGTTTGTTTCTAGCACCTTTTCAAAATGTTGAAATATAATGGTAAAATAAATTGATGAAACTCTTCTAAATAAAATGAAAATGAAATGAACATATTACCTATGCTCTTCAGAAACTATTCATTATTTGATCTAAATGATAATAACAGCTAAAACTTACATTGTACTGCTCGAAGCACCTCATGTATGATAACTTCATTCCAACACTAATCCTTTTGTTTAATACTATTATTTTCTCAATTATTAAGATAAGGAAACTGAGATAATGTAACTTTTCAAACACCTGCAGCTAGTTAATGAGACAATGTAACTTTTCAAACACCTGCAGCTAGTTAATGAGACAATGTAACTTTTCAAACACCTGCAGCTAGTTAATGGTAGAAGTAGAATGTAAACCAAAGCAAACTCACCCATAATGTTAAGACTCTTAACCACTACACTGTTTAAATTTTACCTAACTGTAATTACTATGTTAATAATTTAATTAGCATGATAACATCTTCCAAAATTACCCATTGTCAGTTATTTTTCTCCTGAAAATTCTCAATACAGAAATCTCTGCACCTTTAAAAATGAAATATGCCAGAATCCTTACTTATTATGACCCAATTTGCTTCTCTATTATGCATTTTGGAAATTTATTAAAGCTCCTGTTAAAAAATGAATAAAGACCTCATAATAGGCAAAGGTTACTTCTGTTTTCATCCACTGAATAAATTATTATTTAACTGAACTTTTTAATGTCCTCAATGTGATTCATCTGTTTTCATTAAATGCAGTCATTACTCTGGTAACAACATTTATAAACCAAAGTTTTAAAATAAGCTAAATTATATTTAATTGTATGATCTTCCATCAAATGTTGAAAACTTCTAAAGACATCTTAGTACAGAATACAGTTTAATTTTCTTCCAAATAAACAAGTGAAGTGAAGTGAAGTCGCTCAGTCGTATCCGACTCTTTGCGACCCCATGGACTGTGGCCTATCAGGCTCCTCCGTCCATGGGATTTTCCAGGCAAGAGTGCTGGAGTGGGGTGCCATTGCCTTCTCCAGGGGAACTTCCTGACCCAGGAATTGAACCCGGGTCTCCCGCATTGCAGGCAGACGCTTTACCTGCTGCTGCCTATTATATACATATTCCAAAGACATATTGCTTGATGTTGATCTCTGCAACATTTGAACTCAAATAGTTATAATGTACATGTACATTGTGTATAAAATGAAGACAATTTATATATACAAACATGTATGTATCACTTCAGTTCACTCAGTCGTGTCCGATTCTTTGTGACCCCATGAACGGTGGCATGCCAGGCCTCCCTGTCCATCACCAACTCCCACAGTTTACTCAAACTCATATCCACTGAGTCGGTGATGCCATCCAACCATCTCATCCTCTGTCATCGCCTTCTCCTCCCACCTTCATTCTTTCCCAGCATCAGGGTCCTTTCAAATGATTCAGTTCTTCACATCACGTGGCCAAAGTATTCGAGTTTCAGCTTCAGTATCAGTCCTTCCAATGAATATTCAGAAATGATTTCCTTTAGGATGGACTAATTGGATCTCCTTGCAATCCAAGGGACTCTCAAGAGTCACCTCCAACATCACAGTTCAAAAGTAACAATTTCTTTAGTGCTCAGCTCTCTTTATAGTCCAACTCTCACATCCATACATGACTACTGGAAAAACCATAGCTTTGACTAGATGAACCTTTGACTAGATGGACCTTTTTTGTAAAGAAAAGGGCAACTCTTTCTAGAGACATTTGCATCATGCAGAGCCTTTATAATTTTCAGTCACAATGTCTGTCTTTTAATTTAACAAATTGCCAAGCAAACTAAAGTAACAACACAAACAAAGGTAACAACAAAAACTACCAAGGGAAATTTACCACATACTGATTCAATATGTGACTCACATATTCAAGTTATCAAAGACTTTAAAAATGCTGTAATTAATAAGTTCAAGGAAATAAAACCTATGATTGACAAACTAGGTACAACTTTAGAGCCTTTCTCCAAAGAATTGGAATCCATAAAAAAGTCAAACAGTATTTCTAAAACTAGAAAACACAAAAACAAAAATTAAGACTGAAGTAGATGGGTTTTAAGATTTCATCCTAAAATGTGAACATAACAGCCAATTCAGAAAGTTCTACTTATTCAAATATTTTTCAAAATGAAAGTGAAATAAATACACTTTTGGATACACAAAAACTGAATGAGAATTTTCATTAAAGAAATATGGTTGTAACAGGCTATAAAATATTTAAAAGCTTAAAAGAAGATGTTTAATATTTCTATACCTAAAATTATTAAACTCAGTTGAAGTTAAAATGACATGAATAAAGGAACATGCCATGAGACAAATTAAAAGACTCCTCAATAATGTAAAGATGTCAGTTTACCTCAAACTCTATGTGTCGGTTTATCATAATTCCTATCAAAAGTACAGCAATTTTAAATCAAAATGCTGATTTCAAGTTGCAGTGGCAATGTAAGTAACCTAAAATGACAAGAACAATCTTAAAGAATCAAGTTGGAGGATTTATACTATCAGATATTAAAAGTGATTATAAAGTCACACTGATTAAAATGTGATATTGGCATAAGAATAAAGAGAATGTGGGGGGAAAATAGATTGACAAAGACAGACTTGCAACTGAGTTATGAGAAGATACCACTTCATCATCACAGGGGGACAATGGTCTTTTTAATAATTGGTGCAATGTCACTTGGAGATATATATGGTGGGGCTGGGAAAAAAAGGGAAAAATCTTGACTATTAATATTTCCACACACCATACATAATCTCAACTTCAGATGGATGATGAATCTACATGTAAACTTTAAGATAATAAAGCTTTTAAAAGAAAACAGAGATTGTATGACCTTAAAAATAAATATTTTAATTAAGATACAAATATCACCAACTCTTTGAGAAGGAAATGTCACCCCAACCCAGTATTCTAGCCTGGAGAACTCCATGGACAGAGGAACCTGTCAGGCTACAGTGCATGGAGTCAAAAAGAGTCAGACATGACTGAGCAACTAACACACAAACACACATTACCAACTTTAAAAGAAAACAAATCAACTGATAAACTGACCACATTAAAACAGATAGATCAACATTGGGGTACATGAGTCTCTTTCAATTCGGGTTTCCTCAGTGTATATGCCCAGCAGTGGGATTGCTGGGTCATATGGCAGTTCTATTTGCAATTTTTTAAGGATTCTCCACACTGTTTTCCATAGTGGTTGTACTAGTTTCCATTCCCACCAACAGTGTAGGAGGGTTCCCTTTTCTCCACACCCTCTCCAGCATTTATTGCTTGCAGATTTTTGGATCGCAGACATTCTGACTGGTGTGAAGTGGTACCTCACTGTGGTTTTGATTTGCATTTCTCTAATAATGAGTGATGTTGAGCATCTTTTCATGGGTTTGTTAGCCATCCGTATGTCTTCTTTGGAGAAATGTCTATTTAGTTCTTTGGCCCATTTTTTGATTGGGTCATTTATTTTTCTGGAATTGAGTTGCATAAGTTGCTTGTATATTTTTGAGATTCATCGCAGCACTGTTTATAATAGCCAGGACATGGAAACAACCTAGATGTCCATCAGCAGATGAATGGATAAGAAAGCTGTGGTACATATACACAATGGAATATTACTCAGCCGTTAAAAAGAATACATTTGAATCAGTTCTGATGAGATGGATGAAACTGGAGCCAACTATGCAGAGTGAAGTAAGCCAGGAAGAAAAACACCAATACAGTATACTAACACATATATATGGAATTTAGAAAGATGGCAATGATGACCCTGTAGGCAAGACAGCAAAAAAAATACAGATGTGTATAGTGGACTTTTGGACTCAGAGGGAGAGGGAGAGGGTGGGATGATTTGGGAGAATGGCATTGAAACATGTATACTATCATGTAAGAATTGAATCGCCGGTCTATGTCCGATGCAGGATACAGGATGCTTGGGGCTGGTGCACGGGGATGACCCAGAGGGATGTTGTGGGGAGGGAGGTGGGAGGGGGGTTCATGTTTGGGAACACATGTACACCCGTGGTGGATTCATGTCAATGTATGGCAACACCAATACAGTATTGTAAAGTAAAATAAAGTAAAAATAATAAAAAAAAAACAGATAGATAAACACCATAAATCTGTTTAAAAGGTAAGTCACAGGGCTGAACATCTTTTTTAAAAGATATTTACAAATATGTATATCTAAAAAAGGAGACAGTAGGTAAACATATATATCTTCCCCACATATTAACACGAAAAAGACAATATAGTGGAAAAATAAGTAAAAGATTTGAACAAGCATGTCAAAGTAGAGGATATTCAAATAACAGATGAAAATAAGGAAAGGTGTTCAATTTCATCAATCACTAAGGAAATGTAAATAAAAACCACAGCAAAATATTGCTCAAATCACCAAAATGAATTAAAGGACAGAATATTTGCTGAAAATAAATAGCAACTAGAACTTGTGTGCACTTGTGTGACAGTGAAATTTTAAACTGGTACAACATTCAGTTCAGTTCAGTCACTCAGTTGTGTCCAACTCTTTGCAACCCCATGGACTGCAGCACACCAGGCTTCCCTGTCCATGACCAGCTCAGAGTTTACTCAAACTCATGTCCATTGAGTTGGTGATGCCATCCAAACATCTCATCCTTTGTTGCCCCCTTCTCCTCCTGCCTTCAATCTTTCCCAGCATTAGGGTCTTTTCCAATGAGTCAGCTCTTCACATCAGGTGGCCAAAGTACTGGAGTTTCAGCTTCAGCATCAGTCCTTCCAATGAATATTCAGCACTGATTTTGTTTAGGATGGACGAGTTGGATCTCCTTGCAGTCCAAGGGACTCTCAAGAGTCTTCTCCAACACCACAGTTCAAAAGCCTCAATTCTTTGGCACTCAGCTTTCTTTAAAGTCCAACCCTCAGTTCCACACATGACCACTGGAAAAATCATAGCTTTGACTAGACATTACAATTATTTGGTGTGTTTACTGAAGCTAAGCAGATGACTCAGCTATTCCACTGTGGGCACATATACAGAAATATATATATATATATACATACCTTAACTTTTAGTAACATCACAAAGAATTGGAATAACTATTGAATTTTAATAAATATATAGATGTTTGTTAACAAAAAAATGAATACATAAATTATGAAATATAATACAGTAGATTACCATATAATAAGCAATGAGTATGTCAAGGCTGTATATTGTCACCCTGCTTATTTAACTTATATGCAGAGTACATCATGAGAAATGCTGGGCTGGAGGAAGCACAAAATGGAATCAAGATTGCCAGGAGAAATATCATTAACCTCAGATATGCAGATGACACCACCCTTATGGCAGAAAGTGAACAGGAACTAAAAAGCCTAAAAGAAGAGAGTGAAAAAGTTGGCTTAAAGCTCAACATTCAGAAAACTAAGATCATGGCATCTGGTCCCATCACTTCATGGCAAATAGATGGAGAAACAGTGGAAACAGTGGTTGACTTTACATTTGAGGGCTCCAAAATTACTGCAGATGGTGACTTCAGCCATGAAATTAAAAGATGCTTACTGCTTGGAAGGAAAGTTATGACCAACCTAGATTGCATATTAAAAAGGAGAGACATTACTTTGTCAACAAAGGTCCATCTAGTCAAGGCTATGGTTTTTCCAGTGGTCATGTATGGCTGTGAGAGTTGGTCTATAAAGAAAGCTGAGCACCAAAGAATTGATGCTTTTGAACTATGGTGTTGGAGAAGACTCTCGAGAGTCCCTTGGACTGCAAGGAGATCCAACCAGTCCATCCTAAAGGAAGTCAGTACTGGCTGTTCATTGGAAGGGCTGATGTTGAAGCTGAAACTCCAATACTTTGGCCGCCTGATTCGAAGAGCTGACTCATTTGAAAAGACCCTGACGCTGGGAGAGATTGAAGGCAGGAGGAGAAGGGGACAACAGAGGATGAGATGGTTGGATGGCATTACTGACTCAATGGATGTGAGTTTGGGTAAACTCTGGGAGTTGGTGATGGACAGGGAGGCCTGGTGTGCTGTGGATCATGGGGTTGCAAAGAGTCAGACATGACTGAGTGACTGAACTGAACTGAAGCAATGAGAAAGAATGAACTGTAGGTCTACAATGACAGGGATTAATCTTACAAACATAGCACCGAGATTTAAAAAAAAAAAAAAAAGGGAAACCCTAGATAGATGAATGTATAGTTTCTTCCATTGTTTCAAAATTCAAAACTCTCATGGTAGAGGTTAAGGATGGCAGTGTTACTTAGGGGGAGAGAAGGGGACTGGAGTTTGTGCAAGATTAGTTTCTTGGCATAAGCATGTTTTATTAAATTTTTAAAATAATGTCTTATGCATATCTTAGAAGGAAGAAGTACTAAATAAGGGAAAAAGGATTTTTTGACAGGAAAAAAGATTTATTTTTCTCTTTACATCACAACTACCTTCAGGGTATACTTGAGAAACATTAAAGAGATAAATGTAAAATAAATTTATTTAAAATATATAGAGAAGAGAGATTATTTATAGACTCAGTATGTAACAGTTGTTGTACAAATTTTTAAAATGGAAAAACATAAACCACCAAGAAATGAAAGTCTATGGAAAGTAGTAAATGTACACAAAATTGTAAAATTTAAATAAATAAAAATTAGTATTTATATTAATAAATATAATTAATATTTAATAATAAACCCTTAAAAGTATAAATGCTCAAGAAGACAATGAAAGTGTGACCAAATATTTGGGCATAATTATACTTATAGTCACAGAAAGAAAATTCAATAGAAATCCCTAATATAAAGTGCAATACTTTTTACCAAATTAAGCATTTAAGGAATATTTTATGGATAATGTTACAAAGTAATTATTTTATTTCATCACAAAATAAATTTTTAGCATCTAAGTGTGTTGGACACAGTGGCAGGAATTAGGTAGAATGTGGTGAGCTAAACACACTTCTGTAACAATCTAGAGGCATGGGAAGGTGTGGAATGTGGAAGGAAGGCTCAAGTGGGACAGGACATATGTACACCTATAGCTCGTTCATACTGATGTATGGCAGAAAACAATACAATATTGTAAAGCGATCATCCTTCAATTAAAAATACATTTTAAAAAGCACGCTCCCTAATACCAAACTGTCTGCATTCTAATGCAGATGCTAATAATGTGAGCAGCTACATAAATAAGTAACTAACATTGTGAAAAAGGTGTGAAGGAAAAGGAGAAGTTATTTAGTGAAGAGTCACAGGTTTAATATTGGGCACCTCATGGGCCCCTCCTCCTCATCTTTCTGATGGTTCCTCCCTCCTTCCAGATCAACACTTTTACACATCACTGACTAGGGGATTTTTGCAGAATCTAACACCTGTGGCTGCAGTGTGTCTCTGGTCAATGACATGTTAATATAGAGTGTCTTCAGGCTTTGTCCTAGAAATTCTTTTCTTCACTGCTACACTGTGATTAGATTGGAATAAATGATAATTGATTCAGTTCTGATGAGATGGATGAAACTGGAGCCAATTATACAGAGTGAAGTAAGCCAGAAAGAAAAACACCAATACAGTATACTAACACATATATATGGAATTTAGAAAGATGGCAATGACGACCCTGTATGCAAGACAGGAAAAAAGACACAGCTGTGTATAACGGACTTTTGGACTCAGAGGGAGAGGGAGAGGGTGGGATAATTTGGGAGAATGGCATTCTATCATGTATACTATCATGTAAGAATTGAATCGCCAGTCTATGTCTGACGCAGGATGCAGCATGCTTGGGGCTGGTGCATGGGGATGACCCACAGAGATGTTATGGGGAGGGCGGTGGGAGGGGGGTTCATGTTTGGGAACACATGTAAGAATTAAAGATTTTAAAATTAAAAAATAAAGAAATAAATAAATTTAAAAAAATGATAATTCTATTGCTAGACTAATCCTACAATCTCCAAAGGCATAGATATAGTGATGATGCCACAATTATTTTCTAGTTCCAATATCCCCTCAAAATGTAGATTTATATGTTCTTCCATTAAATTTGTTCTTGTTATTTAGTCGCTAGTTCGTGTCTGACTCTTTTGTGGCCCCGTGGACGGCCAAGCTCCTCTGTCTATGAGATTTACCAGGCAGGAATACTGGAATGGATTATCATTTTCTTCTCCAAGGTAATCTTCCTGACCAGGAATTAAACCAGGGTTTCCTGTGGGTCTCTTGCTTGGGAGGTGGATTCTTTACTACTGAGCCACCTGGGAAGACTTCTTCCACTAAATATTCACATCTAAAATAGAAATTTTGATATCCCATACTCAGCCTGCTCCATTCTCAAATTTGTATTTCATTATGTCAATCTTATTCATGTATTTGTTCAAGCCAAAGACTTTGAAAGCATCATGACTCTTTCTTCTCATCCCAGATAAAAACAGAAGATGCTGCCAGATGTTTTCAAATATATTTCCCAAATATGATCATGTATCAACAATTCCAAGTTGTCTTAATCCAAGCCATCATTGTCATTTATCTAACTAATCAACAGCCCCCATATTGCTATTCCTTTTCCACATTTGCTTTCAAGATGCTTTATCACAAGACACTGAACCTAGTTCCCGGTGCTATACAGCAGGATCTTGCTGTTTTCTCACTCTATAATCTAATAGAATAGCTTGCATGTGCTAATCCCAAACCACCGACATCTATTACTGATGAAGCTGCGTGACACATATCCTTTTAAGTCAGTGTCTCTGTTTATATAACATAAGATATAAAATTTTGTTTTTCCTTCTATAGTTAGAAATTATATTTTCTGAGAAAAGATTGACTCAGACTTCATGAAAGTTGATAATTGTCTCTAAAGTCCTGTACATTCTTTCTCTAAACTATACCAGATGCTAGAACCCTATTATTAGGGAATGCTTCAGTTAAAAAAAATAGTTGAAAGGAAATTGCTTTATGAGAATAATCACCTAAATTAATAATATGGGATGTTTATGTGTATTCAGAAAGGAAGAAAACAATCACATTTATGTCCATATTATACTCTGTGCTTTGGAAAGGTAATCCAGTTGCTAAGAATTCAACAGCCCTTATAACGTTAAAAGGAAATGTTCCTGCAATTACTGACTTTATAGCATTTCGTTTTTTCCTGAGGGAAAATCAATAAAGGGATAAAGGAAATAAACTTTTAACTCTATTGGCTTTAATGTGAACATTTTGTTTACGTTAATTGCTAATACTGTTTAAACATATATCTCTTTTATCTCAAAGCACTGTTATCCACATACTATTCTTGATCAAATAATAGATTGATTCCATTTAATATTCTTCAACAGGCTAATAAGTAAACAATAAATTATAATTTTTTTGATCTTCCAGTCTTCTCTCACAAATGTCTTCTTCTGTGGCTATATATATAGATTATACTTTCTTCTACTGACAACATGTTTCAATATAAAGGTTTATACCCATCATTCTCACTGCTCAATGATTGATTGAGAAATGATTTATTGATTGGGTTGATTTCTCTGTTAATATATTGAAAGGTTATTAGCTCTGCTCCATTTTTACCTCCAGCACATGTGTTCTGAGGGGTACATCTACCACTCGCTGCCTAATCCATCTCTCTCTGAGCCAGTGAGAAGCTGATTCAAGCACATCGCACTTGCAAAGGAACAGGGATGAAAGTGGTTTGAAATCACTTACCTGCCCATTTATCAGTCACATTTTCTTTGTAATACCCCCAGCATTACCTTAGGATACTGTTGTCCGCACATTCTGTTTAAACAGAATGCTTTATCCTCAGAGAGCACCTTAGAAACAAAAAGCCGAGAGAAGGAAAGGGTTTGCAGGCTGTAAAGGAATAAGGCAGGAGGAGCAGAGCCAGGAAGAAAGTGTTAGCTTTGTTCTCATAGGTCCAATACGTTGTAACTTGCCCACACTCTAGCTTTACCTTACCCTTTCTTTTCACTTTGGAACAAAATTACTAGAATATGTTGTTCAGTGTCTTAACAAGTTGACTGGAACACCTTCCTGGAACACCTCAGGAACACTCAGGTTTGTCCTTCCTCTTTCAATCATTGGCCAGATCCGACTAATCTCCCATCCAACCTCCCTAAATTTGACATCAACAGAATCTGAAGAGGAACCACATTTATTTGCTGTCACTCTGCTTGCTCTTAGACTCTGAACACCAGACTGCCTTCAGGAGTCTGAACTGAGACTCCATCTCCTCCACTTCCTGTCAGTGTGTGGATACAGCTCCCATGCCTGATTTGGTTTGGATATTCTATTTTCAGGCTAACATAGATTGGCATACTCTATCACAAATCTGCTTTGTCAGCCATGGAGCTGAAGGTAAGACTCAGTTCTCAAGCCCAGCAAGTCCGCCCTGCCAGCTTAAGAGCTCTGACTTGGGAGTACTAAGGCCCTGCAGTATGAGATTAATAAACTGTGGTAAAATGCACTTGAAAATCTTGGAATCTCAGATTTCCTACACTCACAGAATTTTCAGAAGTGGTCCACTCCTCTGTCTTTCCAACAGCATGCCTTCCCTCCTGGCCATAAAATTCATAGCCAGGATTGCCACTACATAACCTGGTAAAGCAAAGGTTATATTCACGAAGGAAGAAACAACACTGTTATTTTCAATGATCTGTAGGACTCCATCCACATGTACCTGCAGGGTGTGGGAGACAATGGATCTAACTGGAGCTGGAACAAAAAGGGCAGAACTTGAAGTTGGTAAATGTTATCAACATGGGAGCAATCTCCTATAAAAATACCCTGGAAAGGATCCAGAAGGTAATACTATCATACTGGTAGGAAACCTCTGGAAAGTTTGGTGAAAGTGATGGCCCACACGAAGTAGAGTAGAAATACCATAATACTTGCTAAAAATTAGGTCAAGTAGAGGAAATGGTAAGAATACTGATAAAACTCAGAATGTTATAATGGATGTACATAAATATATAACATCAAGAACCTACCTGCCATGGAGAGGCTGAGCACTGTGCCACAACTACTGAGCCTGTGCTATAGAGCCTGGGAGATGCAACAACTGAGCCCATGAGTCACAACTACTGAAGTCTGTGTGCGCTAGAGGCTGTGCTCTGCAACAAGAGAAGCCGCTGTCATGAGAAGCCTGTGCACTGCAACTAGAGAGTAGCCCCCACTTTCCACAACTAGAGAAAAACCCACATAGCAATGAAGACCCAGCACAGTCAAAAATACATAAATAAAATTATATATTAAAGAGAACCTTATATATAAAAATTATATATAAAAATTGGCTATGATTCACAGGCATGCCTTGAAGACACATGGGTGACAGGGAAACTGGTATTACTGACATGCAATGTGGTGGGTGTTCTCTGTAGGTCAGAGGTGATAGTCGGAAACACTAGAACAGATCTGACTAGCCAGATAGCAACATGCATGACATAAAAGAGGCAAAAATGATGGTGCCTAACCATCAGAAGCAAAACAGTTGTCCTCAATTTTATTGTAAAGAATAGTACTATCTCAGTGGAAGACAGGTAAACACACTCTTTGAGTTCTCTGAGGATGGTTAAGACAACACAGATTCACTTGAGATAAGATAGATAACTACTAAAGCAGTTGCTCAGTCTATACAAAATAAAAAAGTATTCGTGATTAGTGTCCCATCCAGGTTCAAGTAACACACCTTATGCCAGTTCAGGCTTGAACCAGTTCTCATCCATTGAACTGATTGACTAAAAAAGTGGCCAGGTTCCAAGAGAGGAGGACCATTCAAAGTCATGGCAAAGATATACTCTAATGACTCCCTCAATTCTATTTACAATGACAGTTTGCTAGAATGATTTCATGCCCAGAAAATGGCGATACCAAATGTTTCAAGGATTTTTGGTTTTGCCAACATAAATTCTCTGGATCCCTGAGGAGTGATGCTTTCATGGAGTAACACAATAAATGTACAAATAATCATTAAAAACTAGGGCTGTGTCCAAAGTGTGTTCTCTAGAGGGTGAGATGAATTGAGAGAGCAGCATTGAAATACATATATTATCATATGTAAAATAGCTAATGGGAGGTTGCTGTATAACAGAGGGAACTCAACGCAGGCTCTGTGACAACCTAGAAGGGCGGGATGGGGCAGGGAGTGTGGGTGGGAGGGAGGTTAATAGGGAGGGAATATATTCATACTTATGGCTGATGCACATTTTCTTATGGCAGAAACCAAAGGATATTGTTAAGCTATTATTCTCCAATTAAAAATAAATTAAAAATATAAAAATGGGATGGAAAATTAAAAACAAAACAAAACAACAAACTAGGACTACTGCCCAATCACTTTTGTCTCTTTATGTGAGGATTCACCAATCTGGTCCTTGGGAATCAATGCTTCAGTTATAACAAGTAGGAAGGGTGTCAAGAACTGTGAAAGGCCTGAGATTTTTCTACTGCTTACAAAAGAAGTAACTTTCCTAGTTTCATAGATGCTGGTGTGGGGCATTAGAGACAAAAGGACTTCATCACTCACTTTGCAGTAGATACCATGAGCTTCATGTTCCTATCAGTTTCTTGTAGCTGACATGCCAACAAAGCAATAGGAGGAGGGCTAGATGCATGTTCTGAGTGCTGTAGTTTTGCATTGCAACTGAAAAAACTCAGGGTGCTTGCCTACTTGTTGCCATTGAAGATACATCATCTAATAAAGGTGGTGGTGGTTTAGTCACTCAGTCATGTCTGACTCTTGCAACCCCATGGACTGTAGCCTGCCAGACTCCTCTGTCCATGGGATTCTAGGCAAGAACACTGGAGTGGGTTGCCATTTTCTTCTCCAGGGGATCTTCCCAACCCAGGGATTGAACCCAGGTCTCCTGAGTTGCAGGCAGATTCTTTACCAACTGAGCTGGGTACTGCTCAGTAAATCCCTGTTCCCTCTGCCCGGAGAAAGATACTATATCTTCCAATGTTGCCTGTTGTACAAACATCCTTGAAAAGTCAGTCCAAAAAACATTACTTAACCTACATCATTCAGAAATGAATTAGACTCATGGAGAATTATCTCCCAAGAATACAGAACCATAATTTTTAGACCACTTCACTACTGGTGAATTTTCTCATATGGATATATGCCACCTGTCAGCCACTCTGAATCTGGTTTGACTGATGGGCTGGAACTAAATCTGTTTGAAACATCTTATACAGCATCTAACTAAATGCTGCTATCAACAAGACCCTAACAGCAAAATGACAACTTGTACTATTGACTTCAGCCTGGCATGTTGCATCCTCAGGTGAATAAACCCTACAAACTATCAGTGTCTGGCTTAGAAAGCCAGGTGGTATATTCCCTAAGTGTCTGTACTGACTTTTCTACTTGGTCAACAGGACCAAGTTATAAATTTAGGTACAACAGGATGTATTCAAGATTGCCCAGATCCCACCTTGGACAATAGGTACAACAATTCAGCCTATTGTCCAGGCAGTTGGCTGTCAATTCAGCTTACCCTGGATGCCTACCATGAGGTTGAACATTTGCTGCACTCATGACAAACTCTAAGGTACAAGGCATTATTTTTGCAGAGAAATGAAAGTTAACACCTAGTTTTCCATAGAAACACAATCCCAATGACATACAAGGTCTCCTAAAAAGAAGAAGTTATTCACCATTGTTGGGAACTCTCAGAGTTCCAACCTCCAACCTCAGTAATTTCATAGGGCAGCAATGTCATCTCACTGTTAGCATAGACAGAGGACAGACTGAAATGACTTCTCTCCGCCAGTTCCTCCAAAATCAGACAAGACTCAACAATCCCAGCTGAACTAGAAACCATATGTCTACCAGCTAGTTAGCAAATTACACAATGTCAACCTGTGTCCCACAGGTCAAACTTGAGGAACCCTAATTAAAGCGTTTGTGTTTTGTTGTGGTTATCTTAATGTTCTCATTCCCATAGGAGAGTATAATATTTTTAATTTCTAGGATGAGAAAATATTCATCTTTAGCAGTTTGTATTTCTTAAATATAACTGAAGTGCTAAACATACATTTTATGTCTCTGTCACATGTAGCAGAAATTGCAGACCACCAAAAATTCACATGTGCATTAGTATGTTTATAAAGCAGTATTTTAAAATTGGCAAAAGTACTTATTTTTCTACATGTACTATGCAGTAATTAAAATGACAACTTGGGCAATATTAGAGCTCTGATTTAATTGAGGGGTGTTTAGTTGATTACAAATAGTGTATTCATTTTTTTTAAAAAAATGAAATTCTAATTAGTGTTGGCTTCCTGTCAAAATCAGTAATTAAGAAAGTTGTCAAAGTCAATGCTATTATTCATCTTGATAATGAAATTATTTAAACATCAAACATGAATGTTCTATTAGCTTGAGGAGTATAATTGTTAATAGTGCTCACAGGGTGAAATAAACACATCACATCAGCTACATTATCTACCTAAATACCTGCACACAGATGCTGGTGATTAGGATGTTGAAACTTTGTAAGTTTAAGTATGTGATTGAGATTACTTTACAAATAACGTTTAACTTTGTTGAGGTAGTACATGTGAGGTATGTGGGAAAACATGACTCCACATTCTTTTGAAAGTCAATTATTAATAAAATGCTTTTATAACCTGCAAAAATAAACTGCACTTTAAGTGTTCAACTTTATGACTTTTGGCATGTATTCCACAAAACTGTGCCACTGTACATGTCCATCACCCCTGAAAGTCTCCTCCTCTCTGAATGAACTTCAGCCCTTCCTCGCCAATCCCCTCTTCCCAGGAAACCACTAATTTGTGGAGTTGTTTTTTGCTATATATTTGCTTGAATTTTCTAGAATTGATATGAATACAATCATACAGTAGGATTTTGTATGGATTTTTCAGTCATGATAATTAATATTCATTCATGTTGTGTTACATATTAATAATTAATTTTTATCACTAAGCAGAATTCCACTGTTTTGCTATACCATATTTTCTTGATCTATTCATACTTTTACGACATTCCAGCTATTTTCAGGTTTTAGCTATTACAGATAAAGATGCTATGAACATTCATACACAAGTCTTTGAGTTGGGATATATGTTTTAACTTGCTTGGATAAACAGAAATACAGGATAATGTTATTTCTATATCTAACATTTAAAAACATATTTTTAAAAACTTCCAAAAGTTTCTCCCAAGTGGAAAATCTTCTAAGATTTAACATTGGTACCCATATTATACGAGAATTTCAATTCCTCCAAATCATTGCTAAAACTTTTAAATCATTGCTGAAAGTTTAGTGTTTTTTTTTCAGTTGTTGGCTTGTTCTCACCATTCTAAGTATATGTAGTAATATAATACTGTAGTTGTAGTTTATATTTTCCTAATGACTCATGATTTTGAACACATTTCATGTACTTGTTTGGCTGCCATCTGTGTAGTTTTCTTTTGAGTGAAGAATCTGTTGAAATATTGTTGCTTATTTTTGTTGATATATGTGCTTTTTTATCAGGTTTGAGAATTCTGTATATATTTTGATACAAATCTTTTATTAGACATGTGATTTTTCAAATATTTTCCTTCCCTGATTTTTTTAATTTTAATGATATTTTATGAAAAACCGATATTAAGTTCAATTTATTGTTTTTAAGAAATCATACTTTGACATTCTCAAATGTTTTTAGAAGTTTAAAAATGTTGTTTATGTTCCAGTTGATAATACATTATGACTTTTTAAAAATATACCATTCATGATATGTATTTAAGTTTCTTCCATTCTTCCTTTCTATTTTTTGCATATTGATATACAAATGCAGCACCTTTTAAAAGATTCTTATACCATGTCTTCTTTCTCCACACACTTTCCCTCCACATTGTTGTCATTATCATATCACTAAGTCATGTCTGACTTTTTGTGACCCATGGACTGTAACCCAACAGGCTCCCCTATTCTTCACAGTCTCCTGAAGTTTGCTCATATTTATGTCCACTGAGTTGGTGATACTATTTAACCATCTCATCTTCTGCCTCCCTCTTCTCCTTTTTCCTTCAATCGTTCCAGCCTTAAGGCCTTTTCCAATGCTTCACATCAGTTGGCCAAATTATTGGAGCTTCAGCATCAGTTCTCCAAAAGAATATTCAATGAATATTCAGGGTTGATTGCCTCATTTCCATATATGCACACACACACACACACACACACACACACACATATATAGCCACATAAATATCTCTGAATTGTTTAGTATTTTCATTAATATATTAATATATTTATCTATTTCTATCTACTATCACATTGACATGGAATATAGAAATTTATATTTACTGTGGGCAAGAACCCCTTAGAAATGGAGTAGCCTTCATATTCAACAAAAGAGACTAGAATCTAGTACTTGGGTGCAATCTCAAAAATGATAAAATGATCTTGATTCACTTCCAAGGCAAACCATTCAACATGACAGTAATCTAAGTCTATGTCCCAACCACTAATGCTAAACAAGCTGAAGCTGAATGGTTCTATGAATACCTACAAGAACTTTTAGAACTAACACAAAAAAATATGTGCTTTTCATCATAAGGGACTGTAACACAAAAGGAGGAAGTAAAGAGATACCTGGAGTAACAGGCAAGTTTGGCCTTGAAGTACAAAATGAAGTAGGACAAAGGCTAACAGGGTTTTGCCAAGAGAATGGATTGGTCATAGCAAATACCTTCATCCAACAACACAAGAGATGAGTACACATGGACATCACCAGATTGTCAATATCAAAATCAGATTATTTATATTCTTTGCAGTCAAAGATGGAGAAGCTCTATACAGTCAGCAAAAACAAGACCTGGAGCTAACAGGGACTCAAATCATTGACTCCTTATGGCAAAATTCAGACTTAAAGAAAGTAGGGACCACCACTAGGCAGTTCTATACACAGTAGAGGTGACTTATCCCTTATATACAGCAGAGGTAATAAATACATTCAAGGGATTAGATCTGATAGACACAGTGAATGAAGAACTATGGACAGAGGTTCATAACACTGTACAGGAGGCAGTGACCAAAACCATCTCCCAAGAAAAAGAAATCCAAGAAGGCAAAGTGGTTGTCTGAGGAGGCCTTACAAATAGCTGAGAAAAAAAGCAAAAAGCAAGGGATAAATAGAAAAGTATACCCAACTGGATGCAGAGTCCCAGAAATAGCAAGGACAGAAAAGAAAGCCTTCCTAAGTGAACAATGCAAGGAAATAAAGGAAAACAATAGAGTGGGAAACACAAGAGATCTCTTCAAGAAAACTGGAGACACTAAAGGAACACTTCATGCAAAGATGGACACAATAAAGGACAGAAATGGCAAGGATCTAGCAGAAGCAGAAGATATTAAGAAGAGGTAGCAAGAACACAGAGGGACTGTACCAAAAAAGTTTTAATGACCCAGTTAACCATGATGGTGTGGTCACTCACCTAGAGCCAAGCATCCTAGGGTGTGAAGTCAAGTGGGCCTTAGGAAGCTTCACTACAAACAAAGCTAGTGGAGGTGACGAATTCCCTGAGCTATTTAAAATCCCAAAAGATGATGCTGTGAAAGTGCTGCACTCAATGTCAGCACACTTGGAAAACTCAACATTGGCCACAAGACTAAAAAAATTCAGTTTTCATTCCAATCCCAAAGAAAGACAATGCCAAAGAATATTCAAACTACTGTGCAATTGTGCTCATTTCACATGCTAGCAGAGTAATGCTTAAAATCCTTCAAGCTAGGCTTCAGCAGTATAAGAACTGAGAAATTCCAGATGTTTAAGCTGGATTTAGAAAGGCAGAGGAACCAGAGATCAAATTGCCAACACTTGTTGGATCATAGGGGAAGTAAAATAATTCCAGAAAAACACCTACTTTTGCTTCAGGGACTACACTAAAGGCTTTGACTGTATGGATCACAACAAACTGTGGAAAATGCTTTATGAGATGGGAATACCAGACCAACTTACCTGCCTCCTGGGGAATCTTTATGCAGGGATAGAAGCAACATTTAGAACCAGAAATAGAACAACAGACTGGTTCCAACCTGGGAAAGGAGTATTTCAAGCCTGAATATTGTCACCCTGCTTATTTAACATATGTAGAGTACTTCACGTGAAATGCCAAGCTGGATAAATCACAAGTTAGAATCAATACTACCAGGAGAAATATCAACAGCCTCAGATATGCAGATGATACCACTCTAATGGCACAAAGCAAAGAGAAACTAAAGAGCCCCTTGATGATGGTGAAAGAAGAGAGTGAAAAAGCTGGCTTAAAACTCAACATTCAAAAAACTAAGATCATGGCTTCTGGTCCCATCACTTAATGGCAAATAGATGGGGAAATAGTGGAAATGATGACAGGTTTTATTTTCTTGGTCTCCAAAGTCACTGCGGATGGTGACCTTAGCCATGAATTTAAAAGACACTTGTTACTTGGAAGGAAAGCTATGACAAATCTGGACAGCATAGTGAAAAGCAGAGACATCACTTTGCCAACAAAGGCTCATAAGTGAAATCTATGGTTTTTGCAGTAGTCATGTATGGATGTGAGAGTTGGACCATAAAGAAGACTGAGCACAGAAGAATTGAAACTTTCAAACTGTGATGCTGGAGAAGACTCTTGCAAGTCCCTTGGATAGCAAGGAGATAAAACCAGTCAATCCTAAAGGAACTTAACCCTGAATTTTCATTGGAAAGACTGATGCTGAAGCTCCAATACTTTGACCACCTGATGCAAACAGCCAACTCTTTGGGAAAGACCCTGATGCTGGGAAAGACTGAGAGCAGAAGGAACAGGGGGTGACAGAGGATGAGATGACTGGATGGCATAACTGACTGAATGTACTTCATTTTGAGCAAACTCCGGGAGATAGCGAAGGACAGGGAAGACTGGCATGCTGCAGTCCATGGGGCCACAGAGTTGGACACAACTTAGCAACTGTATAACAATAGAGTTTTATAAGTCTTAAAGTCAGATATGTGTATCTCTCAAGTTTTTTGTTTTCAAAGATTTTTTTGTTTTTTTGCCTGTATTATAAGCTCTGACTTTTCAAGTAAAGTTTAAAATCAGCTTATTTTTTGAATTAAGCTTTTTAAAATTAATTTATTTTAATTGGAGGCTAATTATTTTACAATATTGTGATGGTTCCTGCCATACACCGACATGAATCAGCCACGTTTGTTCTATTGCTTATTGCATCTTTTACATTTTATTTTAAGGGGGATTACTGTTGTACTTAGGAATTGATTTTTTTTTTTTTTTTCCTATATCCAGAACCCTTACGTTTCCATTCCTTCTAGTAGCTTTTGCTATAGATTTCTTAGGATTTTCTACTTGATAATGTATTCTATTAAGAATGACTTTTACTTCTTTCTACTCAGAGTGCTTTTGATTTTCATCTTTTCTCATCACATTGGCTTGACTGATTCAATTTTGAATAGAAGTGATGAAAGTGCACATCCTTCCTTTATTCTAATCTTCAAGGTACTTAGATTCTGTTATTACATATGAGACTAGCAGTAAGTTTTTCTCAGATCTTCTTTTCAAGTTGAGGACGTTTCCTGGTATTTCTATGTGCTGAGAGTTTTTCTTAGCAATGGCCTTCAGATTTGTCAATTTTCTGTATAGTCATCCTTACTGTCATAAAATTTTTAATGATATATCAGCCCATATTAATATTGTCATCCCCGTAGAATCTGTACTGATGCAACCTTCTCAATTCCTGGTGTTTTTTCATGTGTGTCTTCTTTCTTTTCCTTCTAGTCAGTTTGGCTAGAAATTTATCAATATTTTTGATCTTTAAAAAAAACTAACTTTTGTTTATTATGACTCTCCCTTATCTTTTATTTTTACACTTATTTTCATGGTTGTTTTTTTTCTCCTTTATTAGGCTTTCCTTTTCTCTTCATTTTCTGTTTTTGTTGCTGTTGTTTGTTTGTTTGTTTGATTTACTTTATTTTACTTTACAATACTGTATTGGTTTTGCCATACATCAATATGAATCCGCCACGGGTGTACATGAGTTCCCAATCCTGAACCTCCCTCCCACCTCCCTCCCCATACCATCTCTCTGGGTCATCCCAGTGCACCAGCCCCAAGCATCCTGTATCCTGCATCGAACCTAGACTCGCGATTCATTTCTTACACGATATTATACATGTTTCAATGCCATTGAACAAAAGTGTTTTAGTTTGAGACCTTTCTTTTTTTCTCATATAGGTGTTAGTGGGATAAGCCATCTCCTAAATATTATTTAGTATCATACCACAAATTTGGATATGTTGTGTTTTACTTTTACACAGTTAATCTATTTTTCATGTCTTCTCAATGTACAGGTAATTTAAAACTGCATTATTTGATATTTAAATATTTGGAAATTTTTGAAGTTAATTTCCAATTTGATACCATTATATTGAGTACATACATTTTGTGTAATATAATGCTCTTAAAAGTGTGTTAAATATGCTTTATTGTCCAGAATATGGACAGAATATTCTGTCAAACGTTTGATGTGTCCTTAAATGGGTGTGTATTCATCACTTATTGGGTGGGATATGTCTGGATTTTAATCCATTACTGCCAGATTACTGTCAAGCCTTCTGTATTAATCCTTCAAATACTGAGACATCTGCTATTAAAATATCTAATTTTAATTGTGGCTTTATCTATTCCTCCCTAGAGATCTATCATTGTTTGCTCCCTATTTTTGAAGCTCTGTTATTAAGAGTATAATAATATTAGTGTTAGGATTGTTGTGACTGCTTTACACATTGTTTGTCATTACAAAATAAACTTTTAAAAATCTGGTTTATTTATTGATCTGAAGTCTAATTTATCTGATATCAAAATAGCCACAACAGTTTTCTTTTGATTAATATTAGCAAACTATATCTGATTCTATCCTTTTACTTTTAAATTTTGTATGTTTATATATAAAATAATATCCTAAAGGAAACATATTCTTAGCTTTTTATACAATCTGACCACCTTTACCTTTTCATTACTATGCATGAGTATTTACATTTGTGCATAAATCTTTCATTTGCAATATACCTTTGTTTCATCTGGTCTTTTTTACATTTCTCTTTTTTTGCCTTGTTGGGTTAATCCATTACTATTATTCCATTTTATATCTTTTGTTGATTTATAAGCTAAAACAATACGCTCTAATACTTTGGCCACCTGATGTGAAGAACTGACTCACTGGAAAAGACCCTGATGCTGAGAAAGATTGAAGGCAGGAGGAGAAGGGGATGACAGAAGATGATATGTTTGGATGGCATCACTGACTCGATGGACATGAGTTTCAGCAAGCTCTGGGAGTTGGTGATGGACAGGGAAGCCTGGCTGCTACAGTCAATGGGGTCACAAAGAGCCAAACACGACTGAGCAACTGAACTGAAGTATAACACTCTAACTTTTAGAGGCTGTGTGAGAGTTTCTAGTATACTTTGTTAGCTACTTTCCATCTATCTCTAAATGATATTATGCCAATTTACATATAGTAAAAGAACCTTACCAGAGTTTCTGGGTATCTTTGGTTTGTTGTGGTGGTTTGTTTGCATTTTTTCATAGTGTGAACACTTACCATGAGATTCACTCTCTTAACAAATTGTGAAGTGCACAATACCATATTAGTAACTCTAGGCCCTGCGCTGTAGGACAGAACTCTACAACAAATTCATCTAGCATAACTAAACAGGCATGTCCATTGAACCATGAGGAACTATTCAATAGTTATCATGTCTTCTTTTGAAGATTTCTTGGGCAGGTATAGGGCAGCATCTAGTCCAAGTTTAAGTATCCTCAACTGCTGAACAAGCTCTATTTGTGTGCTTTTCTCACTGCTCCATAATGCAGGCCAAAACCAGGCCCAGTTTTTGACTTTGCAGGAATACAGAACACTGTTTCTTTTGGTCCTTTCAGGTAGATCCTTCTGGGCTCTCAACTAGTATGAGCTGTATGAGCTCATCATTGTTCTACTCAATACCCAGGGGTCCATCTGCACTTTTCTGAAGCTCTCTCTCTGAATCCCTCTTCTTTCCACTTCTCTGCCCTGGGAATTTTATCTGCCAGGGCTTTTATAAACTCAGTGACATCACTTCAACCCAGAGAGTCAGCCAAGCCCTGCCTGGGCACTTGCTTCTCATACCACAGTCTGAAAAATCCCTCAAGGCAGTGAGCTGGGGAGTTTTTCACTCACCATGATTGTTTATCCTGTATTTAAGGATCACACTTCTATTGGGTCGGCCAAAAAGTTTGTTTGGGAACTGAAACAAACTATGACCGATCCAATAAAATCATTATGTCAAATACTTACTTTTTAATTTTTAAAAAATGGTAAATCATTTTAAATTTAAAGATTTATCAGAAGGAGAAACCTAGTCCCTATTTTTCTATCTTAGCTAGGAGTAGAAGTCCTCAAAATGCTCTTTATTAATGGTATTAAATGATTGGTTTTTGGCTCATAACAAGTCTTGCATATTTTCCAGATGCAGGGAAGGAAAAACAAGCCATGTTTTTATGCTGCTTTCTTCAAATGCTAAGAAGCTTTCAAGAATTCAGTTCCTTCCAAATAGATACTATCTACAGTGATGGCCGTGAGTCTGAGTGAACTCCAGGAGTTGGTGATGGACAGGGAGGCTTGGCGTGCTGTGATTCTTGGGGTCACAAAGAGTCGGACACGACTGAGCGACTGAACTGACTGACTGACAGTGTATAATGATGAACTGGTAGCCTGAAATAATTAATGTATACAAGGTGATCTCTATGCTATTTTTACTGAACACCAGATGGCAGGAGTTCCTGGGTATATATAGGTATATTTTATAACTGGTTTAAATTTGAACAGCAATTAAGAAGAAAGACTCTTTAAAAGGAAGAAGCACAAAAATACAGTCAGGAAAAATCATTCACTGAGATAAGCAAATAATTTCCCGCTTTCATAACACAAGCTTACTAAGATACACAGATGTCCAGTGGTAGTTTATATTGTTACACACCAGGAAGTCCCTCTGGTAATTAAGTTAGCCTTGCTACAGTCAGAAATGGGCATACTGCTGTCATAAGCAAAAACACTAGTACTATTAAAATTTACTACCCTAACAAAGTGTACTCTGGGCTTTATCTGCAGAATATGAATGAGTGTCATCCAAGATTTTATTTAAAAAAAAAAAAAACACACACAAGGAGACCTAATTACTTTTTATATATTAAAGGAAGAAACACACAATTTTGTGAGTTTTACTCATGACAGAGGCTGTTTAAAGCCAAGAGAATAGAGTGGTATCAGGAATCAGTCCAATTAGAATTTCTATCCTTGCTCTTCTTAAGCATAATTAAGTAAGTCACATACAATTTTTCTTCATTATGAAATGAAGATATATTACATTGTGAGTGATAAGTGAGATGAGATAAACTAGACACCAAACACAGAATTCATATATTGAGCAAATACTATATATTTTTAAATGATGGGCAGAGATCAACTGAAATTTCACAAGAATGAACTAGGAATGATAATTGAGTTTTTAATGATAATATTTAAAGGGGTCTGGTCTAGAAAGAATGATGTAGAATTTCTTTTTTTTTTTTTTTTTCTTCCTCTACTCTATCCTGCTAATCACAATTATAAACTCAGGAAATTACACAAGATCAAACCAAGGGAGAATTCTTAAAAGTTAAAGGAGAATTCTAAACCAGAAGGAAGTAAACTTCTTTAGAACCTCAGGACTGAAGAACTGCCAATGATAGGGTAATGTGTTATCTCCTCAAAAAACAGATAAAGACCACTCAGACCCCCAAACCCAACTCACCATCTAGTGACAAAATGAAGCTAGAAAACCTTATTTCTCTGTCAGCTTGAACAGAAATTTTTCTGAGAGCCTCTTAAAAAGCCAGACCTACTGGGCAGAGAAAATTTGTTGGGAACCCAACAATAAGTGGACATTGGAATCATTCTCTTTAGGAGAATGGGAGTTCCAGTTTGGAACAAGAGTTCCTAAGGTGTGTAGGCAGCAGGTACGAGAGAGACCCAAACCCAGAAAACAGCCCAATCAATAAGAGCATCCTTATGGGCCAGGACTCTCCTTCTCACTCAGGGATATTGAAGAGAGTTCATGGGACAAGAAACAGGGACCCAGTCACACACGTGGCTTCACCCTAGAAGCCCATTTGTCCTACATGCTTAAGACATCCTGGCCTGTCCAGACATACCTGACAAGTGAGTCAAACAAGCAGAAAGGACCAAGTTGCAACAAGCAGCATGATTCAGGCAGCCTCTCTGTTCTCAGAGACTTGAGGACCCTTCATCTTCTCAGGGACATGGGGAAGCAAGTGGGCACTGATAGGGTAACCACTCCTCTACCTAAAGAGACCAAGCAACCTAGACAGGAGACATGCTTTCTGCTCTGCAGGAAAGTACCGCCAAAGTCCCATGGAAGTAATAGCAGCACCAGAAAAACCAAGCAGAACAAAGGGCTGTGAAAATTAAACTGTCACTGGAAACACATCATACCAAAGTAGGCCAATGTGCTCAGTTGGTTCATGGTGTCCAACTCTCTGTGACTGTGAGGACTGTAGCCTGGAAGGCTCCTCTGTACATGGAATTTCCCAACAAGAATAGTAGACTGGGTTGCCATTTCCTACTCCAAGGGATCTTCCCAACCTAGGGATCAAACCTGTGTCTCTTGCATTGGCAGATCGATTCTTTACCATTGTGCCATCTTGGAAGTAGGGCAATACCCACATGTTAACTCTAAACAGTGTGATCAACAGCTAAAATAATAGATTTTAATAGGACCTACAGTCTCCTAACATAATAAAAAAAAAAAAAGTCCAGGAAACAGTAATGACCCAATCACACCAGTAATCAATAATATCACAATTGGAATGAGAAAAGAAAATCAACTAACGCCAACCCCAAGCTGAATCAGATGCTAAAATGATTTGACCACAATTTGAAAGCAGCCCTCATAAAATCCCTTCAACATTCAATAGCGCACTCTCTTATTCAAATGAAAAATTACAAATATTCAGCAAAGAAATAAACCTATAGAAAATAACAAATGGAAATTATAGGTATGAAAATATAAAGCAAATATAAAAATCTCATGAAATTTTTATTAGAGTGGAGATAATAGAGGATAAAAATCAGTGAATTGGGGACAGAGAAATAGAGTTCACCAACTCTGAAAACAGAAAATAGACTCAAAAAGAGAAAACTGAACAGGGCCTCAGGGTCTAATGGAACAACAAAAGATCCATTTGTATAACAGAATTTCAAGAGGAGAGGAAAAGAGAGGGACTGAAAGAACATTTAAGAAAGTAATAGCAGAAAACTTTCTAAATTTGGCAAAAAAAAAAGAAACCTACAGGCACAGGAAGACAAAAAACTGCAAATTTGATCAGCCCAAGAAATTCACACCAAAATATGCTATAGTTGTACTTTTAAAAATTAAAGAAAAAAATCTTAACAATCAGAAACACCACACTGCTGTTTAGTTGTATCCTACTCTTTCGCAACCCCAAGGACTGAAGTCCACCAGGCTTCTCTGTCCATGGGATTTCCCAGGCAAGAATACTGGAGTGGGTTGCCATTTCCTTCTCTGGAGGATCTTTCTGACCCAGGTATTGAACCCACATCTCCTGCTTTGGTAGGCAGATTCTTTACTACTGAGCCACCAGAGAAGGCCAAAGACCACATTACCCATAGAGAAATGCCAACTGAAATGAAGTAAATTTATCATCTGTAACCATGGAAGCTAGGAGAAAGTGGCATAGTATTTTTCAAGTGCTACACATCAGTAATGAATGGGGAATAAAAACATTCTCAAGTGAAGAAAAGCTAGAACAATTTATCACTAGCAGACCTACTTCCGACAACTGGTTAAAGGAAGTTCTTCAAATTGAAAAGGTATGATTTCAGAAAAAAAGTTAACTTAGATAAAGAATGAAAAAAATAGAATGATGCGTATATATAATAAACTATTCTTTTCTCATGAATTTTGTCATATTTGATAACTGAAATAAGTATGTTTAACACTGATACTTAAGACAATGATATTTAAAAGTAGAAAAGTAAAAGGTGCCTAAATGGACATGAGGCTTCCACATTTCACTCCAAGTGAGTATTCTTGTTACCGACATTTGTTACAAGTATATGTAGAAAGAGAAACATCTTATGATATTGCTTATATGTAGAATCTAAAGAATGATACCAATGAATCCATAAATGTTGTGAATTCATGAATTCAAAAAAAAGACGCACAGATATAGAAAACTAATTCCTGGTTACCAAAGCAGAAATGTGGGGTGATAAATTAGGAGCTTTGGATGAACATACACACACTAATGTATACAGGATATAAAACCAACAAAGATCTACCATATAGCACAGGGAACTCTCATCAATACTCTGTATGATTTATATGGGAAAAGAATCTTAAAAATAATGAAAATATCTATATGTATAACTGAACTACTTTGCTGTATACCTGAAACTGCTGCTGCTAAGTCATTTCAGTCATGTCCGACTCTTTGCGACCCTGTGGACTGTTGCCCACCAGGCTCCTCCATCTGTGGGGATTCTCCAGGAAAAAAAACTGGAATGGTTTGCCATGCCCTGCTCCAGAGGATCTTCCCAAACTAGGGATAGAACCCGCATTATTTGCAGGCAGGTTCTTTACCACTAGTGCCACCTGGGAAGCCGACACCTGAAATTAGTACATTGTAAATCAACTATACTTCAATAAAAAGAAAGAAAGAAGTATATGTATTATGCTATACATGTATTACAACACCCAAAGCAAACTTGATAACAAATATACAAAGGGATACATTCAATAATAACAAATAAATGTACAGGGAACCGTCCCCCCACCAAAATGTTCAAATAATCCCCCGGAAAGGGGAAAAAAAATGAAAAGAAGAAGAACCAGAGGCAACAATTAATGCTTAACTTTAGAAGGAATATCTCCACATGTGCAATACCACTGTAGCTCTAGATGTTTTTCTAAAGAAAAAAGGAGCCTCTGCATTTTTATCTTACAAGTAGATGTCTTAGCAATAACTCTACAGTATTTGTTAGTTATTGCTCACTAGGTCCCATCAGCATAATGTTACCAATGCAATGGGCAAGCAAGGTGCCACTGGAAGAGAAATGCAACCTAGTCCTCTATTTTCTAAATCATGATATATAACTGGAGAGCTGATATACCCCAGAGGTGGGACAGTGAAGGTGTTGTACTGGCCTTACCAGCTGAAAGCAAACTGCTTCTGATTGTCATTTTATTTTTTTATTTCAGTTCTTCATTTACATTTTCTGCTTTTCAGGTACATATATGTATTTTTCTACCCATGACACAATGATATCCTCCACATTGTCCATACTGTTGGCAATTTCATAGATCACATTTAGATCTTATTTCAGCTGGAGTTTACCTTTACATAAGGCATTGATTAGAAATCCAATCTCATTTTTCCCCTATGCCATACTGGAGAAACAGTGGAAACAATGTCAGACTTTATTTTGGGGGGCTCCAAAATCACTGCAGATGGTGATTGCAGCCATGAAATTAAAAGACGCTTACTCCTTGGAAGGAAAGTTATGACCAACCTAGATAGCATATTCAAAAGCAGAGACATTACTTTGCCAACAAAGGTCCGTCTAGTCAAGGCTATGGTTTTTCCTGTGGTCATGTATGGATGTGAAAGTTGGACTGTGAAGAAAGCTGAGTGCTGAAGAATTGATGCTTTTGAACTGTGGTGTTGGAGAAGACTCTTGAGAGTCCCTTGGACTGCAAGGAGATCCAACCAGTCCATTTTAAAGGAGATCAGTCCTAGGTGTTCTTTGGAAAGACTGATGCCAAAGTTGAAACTCCAGTACTTTGGCCACCTCATGAGAAGAGTTGACTCATTGGAAAAGACTCTGATGCTGGGAGGGATTGGGGGCAGGAGGAGAAGGGGACGACAGAGGATGAGATGGCTGGATGGCATCACTGACTTGATGGACATGAGTTTGGGTGAACTCCAGGAGTTGGTGATGGACAGGGAGGCCTGGCGTGCTGCGATTCATGGGGTCGCAAAGAGTCAGACATGACTGAGCGACTGAACTGAACTGATGCCATACAACCCAAATACATGTATATTCTAGTTGGTACTGCTAGTCTACATAAATTTTACTATACTCATACACTAACCTTGGGGTTGGCAACAATGTCAAGCAAGATGGAGTCAAGTCCCTGTAGCCTGTTTCTGCTGCTCATTAAAACTAGAAACTGAGGGCACAACACTAACAGCAACTTCGAGAAAACAAAGAGAAGTTTACAATAGCGGGTATCAGAGGAGAGCACAGTCTAATCTTTAGGACCTGTACGTGGATACATTCACAATTATTATCATTATTTTTTTTTTTTTTTTTGCTTTTTTCTCCCCATGTCTGCAGAGGGTGGGGCTCAGTCCTAGAACTGAATTGTGGGTCAACACAGGAAAAAAAACTCTGAAAGATATCCTCCTCTTTCTAGTCAGAAGATTGTACAGGGATCATGTGAAACAGAGGATGTGGGAGGAGTCACTGTTTTTTTCTTTTATTCCCTTTTCTGTTGCCCCCTGAGGTCATTCTGTTAGAACTTCTCGACAGTGCTGAGGCTTCTAAAGCATTGCTTGTGGACGTTCTCTTTGTATTTCCCATTTCATGGGTTACCCACCTGCTTGATTCAAAGTCCTCAAACCCAATGATCCTGAGAATCCAGATTACAGATCACTGGTTATGCTCTGATCACCATATCCCAAGCTCTGTCTCTCTCTAAGCATATTCTAATTAATGATATATACTAAGTTCTCATTGAGGGCAGGAGAAGAAGGGAGCAACAGAGGGTGAGATGGTTGGATGGCATCATCAACTCAATGGGCATGAGTTTGAGCAAACTCCGAGAGATAGTGAAGAACAAGGAAGCCTGGTATGTTGCTGTCCATGGGGTGACAAAGAGTCAGACATGACTGAGCAACTGAACAACAAAAAAGTTCTCAGAGTCTAACTTCATGTCTTAACCTATGTTCTATATCTTTAATCTACAATAGCCAGTAAAACTGATCAAAACACAAAGATGACTCATACCACTAACTCTTCTTTATAAATCTACATATCTCCGTAAAGAAATGGGGAGTAGAATGAGTATAGGATTTTAAAAAAATAGGTTTCATGCTGATGTGTGGCAGAACCAATACAATATTGTGAAGTAATTAGCCTCCAATTAAAATAAATAAATTTAAATATTAAAAAAATTAAAAATAATAATAATAAATTTTAAAAATAGGTCAAAATTCTGAGGAAAACTCCCCAAAGGGGAATTGCTTTATAAAATATGATATTTTCAATGGAAATGGCCAGAGTCCTGCTTCAAAACAGATGAAATGTTAAAAAGTTTTAATGGAACATTAGTTCTAATTGGCACTAGGCTATTTACAACTAATTTTCATGAGTTAAAGATACCTTGTACTTCTCATGAAAGTGGTTTCTACTAAACAACATTTGCTCTATGGATTTTTGGCATCTTCATTTCAACACCAGCTGCATAACTACATAATAATAAAGCATTCCAAAATTAATCAACCTTCATATTTCTCTTGTAAAAATATCTCTAAGTGTATTTTTTTTTTCACTTTTAATACTACAGCACTTAACACATCAATGAGATTTCCAATATGAGGACCTGAGGACCTAGGACAATAGATGGGAGAAGTAGCTGTAAGAACAGGAAGCAAAGCGGCAGAGGAAGATTGAGTATGAACTAATGGGGATGTGGATACATCTGTGAGGCTTTCAGATGTATGTATTAACAATTCTCACTTTTTGGTTCCATCCATATTGCGTCACATGGTCACAACCAGGACTATTTTCTTCTTGGACTGAATGGATTTCCCAGGCTGATCATTACCATTCTCCTTACTGATCCCGTAACAGAGAAATCATGTAGACATGTTACGGAAGTAAACTATATCTCAAAACTGCAGCACAAGCAGTGGATAGTGAAAAATATATAAATAACACAAGACAGATACAAAATAATTAAGAAAGCACCTATGTTAGATTTGGTGTTCATAATTCATACAGAAAATATTCATGGAGTGTATTGTTGCTGTTGTGCAGTTGCCCAGTTGTGTCCGACTCTTCAAGACACTGTGAACTGCAGCACACCAGGCCTCCCTGTCCCTCGCCATCTCCCAGAGTTTGCCCTGTTAGTTCCACTGCATCAGTGGTGCCATCTCATTCTCTGTCACCTTTTCCTTTTGCCTTCAATCTTCCCCAGCATCAGTGGAGTGTATTAACATCAGTAAATGGCAGTTAATAAAACAGCTATGAATAAGAGTTGTAAAATTTGGGGATTCTTCACTTAGGCATGCTATTTTGACATATTACACAGAGATTGGTTTGTGCCATTAGACATATTTCCTAGGTTTAAGACAGGTTTGGGGTTTAGGTTTGGTAGTCAGTAGCTAGACTCTCAATTTACGATGTCCAGAAGTTTACAGACCATCACCCCTCACTCAGTTCAAGAGCAAGAAAGAGTAGAATTATGGACAAATAGACTAAAATTGATCATAATAACATATACTTAGAGATCCATAAATATAGGTAACCTCAAGCTTTATTTATCTGTACTAGAGATAGATTCAAAACAAACACCAAATTCCATGAACTCAGAGGGAGAAGTTGATCCCTAGGAAACAGTAGAGAAATGTACTGCTTAATACTGGGGCCAGGGGCTAAATTGTTACTTATCTAGGAAGATGACTACATACCATGAAAATCCCAGGTGGTGCTAGTGGTAAAGAACCCACCTATCAATGCAGGAAACATGAGAGATGTAAGTTTGATCCCTGGGTAGGAAGATCCCCTGAAAGAGGAAATGGCAACCCATTCCAGTATTCTTGCCTGGAGAATCCCCATGAACAGAGGAGCCTGGAGGGCTATAGTCCACAGAGTCATAAAGAGTTGGACATGACTAAAGTGACTGATCATGCATGCACATGCCTACATGCCAAAATTTCCCGTTTTAAATTTCAAAAATTACTTGTTATTAGTAGATGCTATCCAAAATTTCCTAATTCTTTGCTCCTAACACATATTTTAAAAAACTCCAACTGCAGCTACCCCATATTCTATTTGCTGCTTCCTCAGCTCAGTAGGATCATCACACTCTGTGCAGATTCCACCTCTTTTTTGCAATTATTTCTGCTTAGGCAGAGAACAGGAAAATCACCTCACCTTGTGAGCTTCTCCCTTCTGAGGGTTTGCAGTCCTGTGTTGCGCGAATATAAATTGCCTCATATATTTTTTTCCAGTGTCTAATGCCAATAACTGTAGTATTATATGTCAATTCAATCATTTTCTCCCTTAATCCAAGACTACACAAGAACCTGTCTTGAATCATATGTCCAGAAAGATGGGCAACATTTCTAAAAAATGGTCACAATTAGGTATTTTTAAAGACATGAATAGTATTCATTATATACTATTTGTGTAGGTGACAGTAATGTATGTTTCAAGAAACGTGTATGAAAAGATTCAGTAAATCAAGAATTATCTTTAAGTTTTTGTGTGTGTATGTGTGCACGTGTGTGCACATGCACTCAGTCATGTCCATCTCTTTGTGATCCCATGGACTAAAGCCCACCAGTCTCCTCTGTCCATGGGATTTCCCAGGCAAGAATATTGGAGTGGGTTGCCTTTGCTACTTCAAGGGATTTTTCCAACCCAGAGATCGAACCCAAGTCTCCTGCATTTCCTGTATTGCAGGCAGATTCTTTACCACTAAGTTACCTAGGAAACCCCATCTTCAAGTTGCCTGGTAACATTATCCATCTGAAAATTTAACTATTTTTTTCAGCATTATTTTGTTCTTAAAGAAGTAGACCTCTCATGCTTTGAATAATTAATCTGACAGATAAGCCATATAGCCATATTTCTATCAATTTAAAAAAAATCGCTCAGATTCTACAACTTAAAATGTGCATGTATCTATAAAATGCCTTTATCTTTTTTAATCAGTACAGTTGATTTACAACATTGTGTTAGTTTCTGGAGTGCAGTAGAGTAAGTTAGTCATACATATACAAATATCCACTTATTTTTACATTCTTTTCCCTTATAGGTCATTACAGAGTATTTAGTAGAATTTAGTCTTGTATTTAAAGTACTCTATATTATGTTGTTGAATTGATGGGCTGTTCAGATTTTCTTTCCCTAGTTTCTCAATTTTGTAATTTTACTTCAAGTGGATATTTGCCATTGTATAAAACTGTTTGCTGACTCTAACTACATTCCTGGAAATTATGAAGAATTTTTTTCAGAAAATTAACACATGTCTCAGAAAAATCTTATTATATCAGAAGCATTTATTCTTACAGGAGTTGTGGAAATCATGCATGTGCACAGAAAACACACTTAGCTTTTTGTGTGTTACACTGTATTACAGTCATATCTTATTAGATGTCTCATTTGTCCACTTCAATATTTCCTCAGGAACTGACAGTTTTGAAATACAGGAATGACTAAAAATACATGAGTTACATACTAGCCATTAGAAACTTTACATTAAGCAGTTTTTCTAAGAGGAAATAGGAATTACATATAATATTTTGAAATTTTTGATAGGACATGTAATGACAGTTCACAATTTTCTTTTCAGTTTGTCAACCATACATCTTCTAAAATCAATTTTAAATCTTCTATCTTATTGCATTTTTGTGAAGATGCTGGGGCAGTAAATTCTTCTTTAGCTGACATTCAGATCTCACATATCAAGAAGAAATAAAGTATACTTTCAAATTACCTAATATATAAATGTTCAGTTGCTAAGTATTGTCCAACTCTTTGAGACCCCATGGACCATAGCCCACCAGCCTCTTCTGTCGGTGGAATTCCCCAGGCAAGAATACTGGAGTAGATTGTCATTTTCTCCACCAGGGTATCTTCCAAACCCAGGGATTGAACCTGTGTCTCCTGCATTTCTTGAATTTCAGGCATCTCCCGCATTGGCTCAGGATTCCCACTGAGCCACCTGGGAAGTCCAATATATAAGTATCATTTTACATTTTAAAATTTGAATTACTTTCTAAATTATTATTATTCACTGTATACTACTTTAATTCAAATCAGAAGCAGAAAAATATACAAGAATCTTGATATTTAAGAGTGATATTATACAGTTTCACAGTGTTCTGATGTTTTACAAAGGTGCTCTACTTTTGTAAAGATGTATGGATCATGAAAACCATTGCAACACTTATAGTTAAAACTTGTCTAAAAATTCTCTCAGAATTGAAATTGCCCGAAAAAAGTATGCTTTCTCTTGATACAAATTCTGTTTATTAATTGAAGACATTTCTAATTAAAAGCATCAAACTCAATTATCCTCTCCCAAAACAGAAACCTTCTGTCTTCAAGATGAGTAAGAATTACAGCAGTTGTTTTGATTGCTGAGTGTCCAAGGGCTTCATTCCTAAGTCATTTTAATTTAAGCACAAAAGATAATAATCCACAGCTCTACCATGACAGAAATGCAGGTCTATGGAGAAAATGAAGATGGTCAATATGTACAAGTGCTAAGTCACTTCAGTCATGTCTGACTTTTTGTGACCCCATGAATTGTAGCCTGCCAGGCTCCTCTGTCCATGGGATTTTCCAGGCAAAAGTACCAGAGTGGGTTGCCATGCCAACTTCCAGGGGATCTTCCCAACCCAGGGATTGAACCCATATCTCTTATGTCTCCTGCATTGACAGGTGGGTTCTTTACCACCTGCCCCACCTAGGAAGCCAATATGTACAAGACTCCTCAGCAAAAAAATGCTACCGTCTGAGCTTGAGGGGCTCCCAATATACAGGGCTTGGCAAAGAGAGTCAATCACTCTCTCTGTTCCTCCTCCTCACCCCAGGTATCTAGACTTATGTTTCAGTCCTACTCCATCATAAGAATCACGCGTGGTGTCTGAAAAAGGAACACAAATTGTTGAGGTCATCCAGACTCAATGAATGAGACTGTATACAGGGGAGTGGTCATGCCATGGGATAAGGATGTTAGACAAGATCTATAGATTAATTCCTACATTCATATAAATTTGAACAGAAAGATTTGGTCCAGTGCTTCCAAGAGTGTGGTCCTTGGACCAGGAGCATAAATATCACCTGAGAAGTTAGAACTGTCTAATTTTAGGGTCATATCCTAAACTCACAGAATCAGAAACTCTGGGGGTAAGACCCATAATTCTGTGTTTTAATCAGCCTTGTGAGCCACTCTATTCACATTAAACCTTGAGAACCACTGATGCAGACCAATCTTAAAAACAAGGAACTACACTGATGAACCCGTTGGTTTCTGGTTACAGTACAAACTGTTTCTCTGGAAAAACGCCTTGAATTAGTTGATAACTTTCATTGATCTGCTCGTGACTTTCCAGTTCCTGACCTGTGCCTTCACGTTAGTCAGTCAACCTCACACAACTAACCTGATTTCTTTGTTTTACATTTGTGTTTTCATGCTCAGTCGCTCAGTCATATCCAACTCTTTGCAACCCAATGGACGCTGTCAGGCTCCTCTGTCCATGGGAATTTTCCAGGCAAGAATACTGGAGTGGGTTGTCATTTTTATATAAAAATTAATAGAGATAATAGATAATTAATAGAGACTAGAGATCACTACAAGAAAATTAGAGATATGAAGGGAACATTTTGTGCAAAGATGGGCTCAATAAAGGACAGAAATGGTATGGACTTAAGAGAAGCAAAAGATATTAAAAAGAGGTAGCAGGAATACACAGAAGAACTCTACAAAAAAGATCTTCATGACCCAGATAATCATGATGGTGTGATCACTCACCTAGAGCCAGATATCCTGCAATCTTAAGTCAAATGGGCCTTAGGAAGCATCACTATAAACAAAGCTGGTGGAGCTGATATTATTCCAGTTGAGCTATTTCAAATCCTAAAAGATGATGCTGTGAAAGTGCTGCACTCAATATGCCAGCAAATTTGAAAAGTCAGCAGAGGCCATAGGACAGGAAAAGGTCAGTTTTCATTCCAGTCCCTAAGAAAGGCAATGCCAAAGAATGATCAAACTACTGCACTCATCTCACACTTATTACACTCATCTCACACGCTAGTAAAGTAATGCTCAAAATTCTCCAAGCCAGGCTTCAACAATACATGAACTATGAACTTCCAGATGTTCAAGCTGGTTTTAGAAAAGGCAGAGGAACCAGAGATCAAATTGCCAACATCTGCTGGATCATGGAAAAAGCAAGAGAGTTCCAGAAAAATATCTATTTCTACTTTATTGACTATGCCAAAATCTTTGACTATGTGGATCACAATAAACTGTGGAAAATTCTGAAAGAGATGGGAATACCAGACCACCTGACCTGCCTCGTGAGAAGTCTGTATGCAAGTCAGGAAGCAACAGTTAGAACTGGACATGGAACAACAGACTGGTTACAAATAGGAAAAGGAGTATGTCAAGGCTGTATATTGTCACCCTGCTTATTTAACTTATATGCAGATTACATCATGAGAAACTCAGGGCTGGATAAAGCACAAGCTGGAATCAAGATTGCTGGGAGAAATATCAATAACCTCAGATATGCAGATGACACCACCTTTATGGCAAAAAGTGAAGAAGAACTAAAGAGCCTCTTGATGAAAGTGAAAGAGGAGAGTGAAAAAGTTGGCTTAAAGCTGAATATTCAGTAAACTAAGATCATGGCATCCAGTCCTATCACTTCATGGCAAATAGATGAGGAAACAGTGGCAGACTATTTTGGGGGGTTCCAAAATCACTGCAGATGGTGACTGCAGCCATGAAATTAAAAGATGCTTACTCCTTGGGAGAAAACTTATGACCAACCTGGACAGCATATTAAAAAGCAGAGATGTTACTTTTCCAACAAAGGCCCAACTAGTCAAGGCTATGTTTTTTCCAGTGGTCATGTACGGATGTGAGAGTTCGACTATAAAGAAAGCTGAGTGCTGAAGAATTGATGCTTTTGAACTGTGCTGTTGGAAAAGACTCTTGAGAATCCCTTGGACTACTAGGAGATCCAACCAGTCCATGCTAAAGGAGATCAGTCCTGAATATTCATTGGAAGGACTGATGCTGAAGCTGAAACTCCAATACTCTGGCTACCTGATACAAACAGCTGAGTCATTAGAAAAGACCTTGATGCTGGGAAAGATTGAGGGCAGGAGGAGAAGGAGATGACAGAGGATGAGATGGTTGGATGGCATCATGGACTCAATGGACATAAGTCTGAGTAAACTCCAGAAGTTGGTGATGGACAGGGAGGTCTGGCATGCTGCAGTTCATGGGGTTGCAAAGAGTGGGACGTGACTGAGTGACTGAACTGACTGACTGACTGAATAGAGATAATAATCACCTTCCCTTTGTGGAGCCAGGACACATCACAAAACAAATTCAGCTCAAGGATCTATGATATTTCTTCTATTTCCCCAGGACATTAACACTTATTATCAGTACTCGTTAAATTTCTGCAACATGCATTCAATTATGTATTTGTGGCACTGATATCATCAGTAATAATTATTAGTTTTAAGTTAACTCATTGAAAAATCACATGTGTATATGTGTGTGTGTATACACGATACCACTAAACTGTTACTTTTTATCATAATGAGAATACTGTTATCAATAGGCATATCTTATTAAAACACTTTTTACAAATTCCCCTGATATATTTTCACTGCATATTCTGCAACTCTCTACTCAGGTCCACTGAACATAAGGGATATCAAGCTCTGAAATCTTTATAACTTTACACCTAGGGAGTGATATTGGAGGTTTGTGTAGGGCGTGGTGCAAAGCTTTCTCTAAGGATTTATTTATACATTTAATTAGGATTAACGTCATGGTCAGTATCAGGGATCCATGTCCAGTGCAGAGTTCTTGCTTTTAGATTAACATCTTTTCTGATTTCACTTCTTCAACGCAGCATTTATTCAGTATAAGGAAATAGCACCAGGAGTGCTTGATCTCTAATTACAGGAATAGCTCATGTCTGAGAAGATCTAAGCATAGTTGGAACTGTGGCTGTTTATAGACATGAAGATGCCAATACTTTTATTAAAGGACTGGCCAGTCTAACTTGTTATCAGGTTCAAAGGCTAAGAAGCACCTGTTCAGGGATAAACTGAGGAATATTAACTTTTTAAGAGTTTATTTCAGCAAAATACAACTTGAATCAAGCAGTGACAAATGTGAAGAGCACTGTACCAAACAGACCTGGGGAAAGACGTGGAGGAAGCAAAGGCAGGGCACTGTTTGATAGGTTACAGCTTAAGTGTTTGGAAAAGGCTAGTTGGTTGTTTGTGATTGGTTGCCTGTAGGTTTTGAATTTTAACTCTGAGGCATTTACAGGTTTGGGGGTGCTTATGTACACAGCTAATGTATTAAGGTCACCTCAGTCTAACGACTTCCTTGTTTAATTAAACCCACCTAGATGGCTTACTGGTAAAGAATCCACCTGCCAATACAGGAAACACGACAGATGTGGGTTTGATCCCTGGGTTGGCGAGATCCCCTGGAGGCGGATTTGACAGCCCACTCCAGTATTCTTGCCTGGGAAATCCCAAGGACAGAGGAGTCTGGTGGGCTACAGTCCATGGGGGTCACAAAGAGTCAGACATGAATGAGCACACATACATATAATGAAAGCTGTCTTGGCGCTTGAATGGCTGACTGCTGTGCCGACAATCCAGGCCTTAGAAAGAGTGCCTCAGATTCTTCTAAATGTGCAGCTTCAACAGCAGCAGTCCAAGTGTTTGTACCTTTTAGTTTCACTTTGAATCTCATTTATTAGCTCACAATAAACGACGATGGGCATTAAGAACCCAACTGCCAACACAGGAGACAGGTTTGATCCCTGACCCCAGGAGATCTCATATGCCAAGGAGCAACTAAGCCCGCGGGTCACAACTACTGAGCCTACATGCTGCAAGTCCTGAAGCCTGTGCACCCTAGAGCCTGTGCTCCGCAGCAAGGGAAGCCACAGCAATGAGAAGATTGTGCGCCAAAACTGCAGAGTAGCCCCCTGCTTGCCACAACTAGAGAAAAATCCATAGTCAGAAATAAATATTTTTAAAAATTATTTCAGATAACTTGGGTTTTTTTTCAGCTTTGTTAATTCTCAAGCCCTGTTTCACTTTTTTTTTTCCTTTTTTTTAAAATATTTTTTCTTCTTGCCAGCTAGGAAATAAGCATTAAGTTGATCATGAAGAATATTCTAGTTATATTACAAAATAAATTCAGGTGTTTAAATTTCTTCACCTAACAAGAATGGTGTTTGCTGATTCCTTGGAGAATATGTAAAATATATGCTGCATAAAAAAGAGAAGCAATAATTTCCTTCTATCATAATAAAACCAGGGATGCTTTCTAGATAATATTAATAAAGCATTGTATAATTGTTTTCTCACATGTTGCAAGTTTAATATGTACTATAATTATATCACAAGAAATTGAGTTGATAAGTCATCCCTGTGATGATTTTTAACATTGAAGATACATATTAATTCAAATAAGGCATATTAATTGCTTTCTGGTTAAGAAAAAATCTATAGCTTGGTAGCTATGTCTAGGTACAATGTGATTAGTTGTAGCTATGTCTAGGTATAATGTGGTCAGTAAGAGAAGACAGAGTTTTAAATTTCTTGCTTGGTCTTGCGGTCAGATAATTTCAGTCTAGATTCCACCTGTGGCTTTCCTGCATTCTGAACTGATATCTTAATCATAAAAATAGTTTATGGTCTGTATCTATATAGAAAATTGTTGTTCTTTTTTTATGTTGATAATTTTTTTGCTGTTTTTAAAGACTGTACCTAAAATGTATAAAAGTGTCTTAAAAATGGGTGCAGTTTTTCACCTTTATTAAGATGTATAGTATCTGTCAATTCAAATCAAAGGATGCATTCTATGTCTATTGGCAAGTCAACGTGGACTCTTTTGAGTGACTTGACTGTCTTATCCTGATTTGTTGTTGTTGCCCAGTCACTCAGTCAGGTCTGACTCTTTGTGACCCCCATGGACTGCAGCACTCCAGGCTTCCCTGTCCTTCACCACCTCCTGGAACTTGCTAAAACTCATGTCCATTGAGTTGGTGATGTCATCCAAACATCTCGTCCTCTGTTGTTCCCTTTTCCTCCTGCCTTCTATCTTTCCCAGCATCAGAGTCTTGTCTAATTCTGATTAACAGTACTATTAAGTCTGTTTAGCCTCTGAACAATAAAACAAGAGAAGACCATTCATTTATATGATTAACAGGTAAAGGGACATAACATTTACGAAGCATCTATTCAAAGCAGGCATTGTGCAACAAGGGCATATAAGTTGTTTATAAAGACAATCCTACTCAAAAGACACATAAAACTGTAGCATAATACATAAATAACTATAATATACTAAGAAGCAGCAGAACACGGGGTAAGTACAAGGGATTTTAGGCAGAAAAATCTAAGCACAAGTCCCAACTATGTCATTTACTAGCTGTGAGACTCGGGTAGGTTACAAAGCTTTTGAAATTCTCAGTTTTCCTATCTACCATATGATCTTTAGTAGTAATTTCGTGATATTTCATAATTTTGGCTATTAACATAAAGTACCAATGAAAGGAGACTGTCATGGAAGTTTTATGAACATGCAAAATACAAATGTATAGAAATAGTCAAAATTTGAGAAGAAATTGAAATAAATGTTTAAAACAATCTAAAGCTGTTGCAAAGACTGAAAAATATTGATGAATAAACATAAAACTAAGCTATATACTTTTTAGTTAAAATTTATACAGAAAATATGCATAAAAGTGGGTAATCAGGGAAATATTAAAATATCTTGATGGTGAAAGAGAGGGGGTTGTTATCATGCATTATTTCTCAAAGTGAATAAGATTAATGAATATTTTTGTTATTATTCATGTATGCATTATATGAAACATATAATGTTTAATAGCAGCAAATTCTAATTTTGAAAATAATATGGTTAGTAAAAGATGAGGATGAATTTCACAATGGCAATGAAGAGTCTCAAAACCAGGTAGTAATTGTGGTAGAGAGAGATATATCACGGTAAGCTTTAAGTGTTATATTAATAACTCATAGTCAGTTGAATACTTTTTTTTTTTTTTTTTACTATTGTATGTATCTGTGAGTATCCCTGGAAAGTGAGGCTTATATAGGGTGAGTGAGGAGAAACTTGGATTTTTCTACTTATGTTCAACAAGACTCACTCTGTGCAAAAAAACAAAAAACAATACATTGAATAAACCCAGGAAGATAAATAAACCCAGGAAAGTCTTCTAAGCTAGGGCTGATTGCTTAACATTTTTCCCTATTCTCTTTAGATGTTCTGAATAATTCTATATGTTCATTGCCAAGCTAAATAAAGATTATTTAATTAACAGATGTATTGATGTGATCACTGAAATGTAATCTGTTGACCTTCCTTTTATGGCAATATGTATGGTTTCTAAATGAAGTTTAGGAAAACTGCCTACATATATAACAAAAGAGTATGGAAATTCACATGAAGGCAATGAAATTTAATCTTTATAAATGATTGTTAAAACTTTCTTAATGAACTGAAATAAATGACTCAGGTTAAAATACAAGTTGATACAAGACCAAGATTGCACATCCAATAGAGTCTTAACATGGCTAACCAACATTAATGAATAAGACAGAAATGAAATTCACCAAAATGTTATTCGGTGTCTTAGTCTATTTCTAATTGATAATATTTCTTTCTTATTAATATTAGTATTAATATTAATATTAATATTAGTGTCATTGTGTATATTTTCAAAAGTGCTAATGATATTTAAATATTATAAGCAAAAATTCAAAAATTTCCCATGCAGGATACAGCATGCTTGGGGCTGGTGCACAGGGATGACCCAGAGAGATGTTATGGGGAGGGAAGCGGGAGGGGGGTTCATGTTTGGGAAAGCATGTACACCCGTGGTGGATTCATGGTGGATACATTTGTCAATGTATGGCAAAAACAATATAGTATTGTAAAGTAAAATAAAGTTAAAATAAAATAAAATAAATAAAAAATTTAAAAAAAAGAAATAAGCCATAGCTATTTAAAGAAAAATGTTGCCTTTTAAGCCTGAAAAAAATAAACATTGACTTAGAGAAAAATTACGCTGTGATTTAAATTCTAGTTGCCAATGAATTGATTGTGAAAAGCCAGAAACACATTGAGCTACTAGATTTTAATGCTCCTTTTCTTAAGAAACCAGAGAAATTTAAATTTAAAAATGTAACCAAGGTGTACCATCTATCTGTTTTATGCAAAAGGGAGTAAATAAACAAATGTGGCATAAAGTTTTTTCACTTCATAAATCTTATTAGGGTGTCTGAGAGTAATGTATGCATGATCCCGTTAATGAAACCCCCAATATTATTCAGTGCCCTTCAGAAGAAACCAAGTGAATGCTATCTTTATATATTGATCTGAGATAGATGAAAAGTCCTGATGAGTATAACTATAATATGTTGTTTTGATTAACAGGGAAAAGAAATCATTGAAAAATTCCAGGAAAAAAATCAAAAAATTCAAACAATTGTTCAAATAATAAAGGACTAACTACTGATACAATAATATTATGAATCATAAATGACCTAGGGACAGATCAGGTGGAAAAGAGGTTCAAGAAGGAGGGGACATATGTACACATATAGCTGGTTCAATTATGTTGTATAGTAGAAACAGACTCAAGATTGTAAAGCAAATATACTTCAATTAAAAAAGAGAAAAAGGCACAATGATTAATCATACAAATTTTTTGTAAAACTGATAACTATTATAACAACCACATTATCAGTTCAGTTCAGTTGCTCAGTCATGTCTGACTCTTTGTGACCCCATGGACTGCAGCACGCCAGACCTCCCTGTCCATCACCAACTCCCAGAGTGTACTCAAACTCCTGTCCACTGAGTAGGTGATGCCATCCAACCATCTCATTCTCTGTCATCTCCTTCTCCTCTTGCCTTCAATCTTTCCCAGCATCAGGGTCTTTTCCAAGGAGTCAGTTCTTTGCATCAGGTAGCCAAAGTTTTGGAGTTTCAGCTCCAGCATCAGTACTTCCAATGAATAGTCAGGACTATTTTCCTTCAGGATGGACTGGTTGGATCTCCTTGCAGTCCAAGGGACCCTCAAGAGTCTTCTCCAACAGCACAGTTCAAAAGCATCAATTCTTCAGAGCTCAACTTTCTTTATACTCCAACTCTCACATCCATACACGACCACTGGAAAAACCATAGCTTTGACTAGACGAAACTTTGTTGGCAAAGTAATGTCTCTGCTTTTTAATATGCTGCCTAGGTTGGTCATAACTTTTCTTCCAAGAACAAGCGTCTTTTAATTTCATGGCTGCAGTCACCATCTGCATCTGCATTATAACTATTAACCTATTTAATCATTAGACCAGTCCTAGGAAGTAGGTTTATTATCATTCTCAATTACAGATGAGGGGCTTGAAGCTTGGCAAAGTTAAGAAACTCAGCTGAGTAATATTCCATTGCATATACGTACCACATCTTTATCCACTCATCTGTTGACAGACATCTAGATTGCTTCCATGTCCTAGCTATTGCAACTAGTGCTGCAATGAACATTGGGGTACACATGACTTCTATAATTATGGTTTCCTCAGGGTAAATGCCCAGTTGTGGGACTGCTGGGTCATACGGTAGCTTTATTCCTAGTTTTTAAAGGAGTCTCCATCTTGTTCTCTATAGTGGCTGTATCACTATGGCAGAAACCCACACAACATTATAAAGCAATTTTCCTCCAATTGAAAAAAAAGAAACCCGGTTAAGTGGTGTAGCCAGAATTCACAGCCAGCAGTCCAGCTGCACACTGCCAGGTCAGAGGTTTACTATGTATCTCCACTGCACAGCATACCAGATCCTGGGATATCTTCCACAACGTGACACACCATGCATAAACAGAACAGGCTGTGAAAGGACACATTCAAAGCAGGAAAGCAAGAAAAGGATGCTGACTGCTTCTGTGGAGAGTTCTCTTAGAACCAGCCCTTTTGGACACAAAGGAATATGCTTTCTAAGGAAAGACCTTCACTCTGTCTTAGTCTATTCAAACTGCTATAATGAAATACTAAGGACTACATAGTTTAGAAACAACAGAAATTTATTCATCTCAATTCTGGAGGCTGGAAGTCCAAGATAAGGGTGCCAGTATGGTGGGGTCCTGGTGAGAGCCCTCTGATGGAGGGCAGACAGCCAGCTTCTCACTGTGTCCTCACAGGGTGGGAGAAGTGTGGGAGCCCCTTGGGATTTACTGTATAAGGGCACTAATTCCACCTGTGAGGGTTCCACCCCTATCACCCATTACTTCCCAAAGGCTCCCTCTCCTAACACCATCCCTCTGTGTGTGTGTATGAGGATTTCAACATGTGAACGCTGGGTAGAAGAGGGACATCAGTACTCAGATCACATCCCTCTCTATTGCTTTATAGCCTGAGAACAACTTTAACAGCAAAATAGTAGGCCAAGTGCTACTGGGTTTGAATAATAACTGCTGTTGCTAAGTCGCTTCAGTCATGTGCACCTCTTTGCGACCCCATGGACTGCAGCCTACCAGGTGTCTCCATCCATGGGATTCTCCAGGCAAGAGTACTGGAGTGGGTTGTCATTGCCTTCTCCATTGAATAATAACTACTTATAATAATTTTCTGAGAAAACCAGTTGCCTAACAGATGAAAATATGAAGCTCATGGAAAACTGGAATTCCATTTTAGAAAGTGAAAAGAAATTTCTGCACCTATACAAAGTTAAGCTTGATACAGAGCCTCCCTCTGATAGAATGGGACTGCCTCCCTCTCCCCCCAGTAACTCATTGTGCTGCAATGCAGAATAAATGTAAAGGTCACTTTGTTTTTTAACACTCTTGCCTTGAATCACAAATCACTATCCCTTAAAGGCTTTCGTATCATTGTGACACTTTCCTTCTATGTTTAATGTTAGCTTACAAATATTTGTTCAGCAGCTATTTTATTTCATTTCTGTTGTATTAAAGGGTAGATTAGATTGACTGATGTCAGAGTCTGGTGTCGAATACAGTGTGACGACTGAATTTCTTTTGTTGCACTGACAGATAAAAGTGTCCTATGCTCAAAGATCATTTCATCCTGTATAGATTTGTTTTTCCATTGAAACACATGCTTGTGATATGATAACTCATTTTCTGTATGAGTCAAATCAATCTGGATCTACTGTCAATAGTATTCTGAATTACCAACAGACTTTACATTTTTGTTCAACCAATAGATATCACAGAAGCATGGGCTATAGTACAAAAGACATATTTTCAAAATCTAAACTTTATGCATTTAGGAGTAAGGATATCGCCCAAGGGTTCAAGATGATGAAGGAGGAAGATTCTGAACTCAACTCTTCCCATGGGCACAAAAAATCTACAACTAGATATAGAATAATTTCTTCTGAAATTATGAAAAATAGAAGAACAGTCTCCACCAAAAAAGGGGTTAAGAATAGCATCAAGATGAGTAGGAGACGCAAATATAATCTTATAAGGACAAACCCACACCCCAGTACTGGTGACCCATAATTGGGGAGGATCACAAGGGTACAATTATTTTTTCCTGAGGAACAAGTGACTTGGGCTCCCTGTTCATGCACCATAGCCCTTAGACCCCAAAGAGGAGAGGCAAGCCCCCAAACACCAGGCTCACCTCAGACACAAGAAAAAGCTCAAGCACACAACCTAACCTTACATCTAAAGAAACTAGAAAAAGAACAAAGTCCAAAATTAACAGATGGAAATAAATATAATATTAGAGCAGAATAAATGAAGTAGAAAAAAAAATCAATAAAATTATCCAACATGGGCAGACTTGCAAGGTAAGTGCAATGAGTCAAATGGAGAAAACTAAACACTGTGCTAATTTAAATAAACAAATGAACAAAATGGACAAAGTAAAATCAAAGATAAACCAGAAGGGATGGTGTTCAGGTGAGACAAAATGCAAGGAAGGAGTCAATGTAATGGTGATGTGTGTTAATAAGACACATGGAGGTGATAACTCTGCAGTGTTCTGAGATGTTGATTCATGATATTGTATACCTGAAATTGATATAATAATAATATACAAATGACAAAATTGGAAGCAATACGTGTAAAGAAGCAATCGAGTGGTACTGTTTTCCTTATCTAGAGTAGCTAAGATTTTTTAAATGGATTTATCAAGAAATGTAGATTTGGGTGTCATATTTAAAGTCTTAATGACAAGCAGTAAAAGGATTTGCATGAATTATTTGGTACTGAGATGAAGGGAGTTGAGATGTGAGAAAAATTTTCATTTTTCAGAGGAGACTCAGAAGAATCTGTCTAAAAATTGTAATATGAGAAGGATAAGCTTGATAATTCCTTTTATGGTAGTACAAGACCAACAAAACAAGAATGGATAAAAATAAAGTCTTGAGTTGAACTAGAGATTTAAGATAAGGCAATGTACTTTTTAACTAAATATTTAAACTTTTATATAGTTTTTTTTTATTTTGCATACATTAATTTCTTTTTAGTTTAGTCACTTCATAATGAAGTGTTAAATCAGGTTACTGGACCCAATTTCCAATGTGAGGGAATAAGTTCCCCTGACACCAACAAACCAGACTTAGAACCCTGACTCAATTCTGACCCTATGTGGTAACAGTATCAGATTCCACAGGTTACAGATTCATTCCTTCAGAACTGCCCTTCTCACCTTTCAGACACTGGTAACAAGCCTGAGCTGTTATCTGTACTTCTGACTGATCAGGCTATTTATTAGACGTTAGTTTCAGACTATTATTTTGGGCTCCAAAATTGCTGCAGATGGTGACTGCAGCCATGAAATTAAAAGACGCTTACTCCTAGGAAGAAAAGTTATGACCAACCTAGATAACATGTTCAAAAGCAGAGACATTACTTTGCCGACTAAGGTCTGTCTAGTTAAGGCTATGGTTTTTCCAGTAGTCATGTATGGATGTGAGAGTTGGTCTGTGAAGAAGGCTGAGCACCAAAGAATTGATGCTTTTGAACTGTGGTGTTGGAGAAGACTCTTGAGAGTCTCTTGGACTGCAAGGAGATCCAACCAGTCCATTCTATAGGAGATCAGCCCTGTGATTTCTTTGGAAGGAATGATGCTAAAGCTGAAACTCCAGTACTTTGGCCACCTCATGTGAAGAGTTGACTCACTGGGAAAGACTCTGATGCTGGGAGGGATGGGGGCAGGAGGAGAAGGGGACGACAGAGGATGAGATGGCTGGATGGTATCACTGACTTGATGGACGTGAGTCTGAGTGAAGTTCGGGAGTTGGTGATGGACAGGGAGGCCTGGCATGCTGCGATTCATGGGGTCGCAAAGAGTCAGACATGACTGAGCGACTGGACTGAACTGAACTGAACTGAACTGAAGGTCTCCTCTTTAGGTTTCATTAATTTGGATAGAGAGTGAAAAAGTGGGCTTAAAATTCAACATTCAAAAAACTAAAATCATGGCATTCAGTCCCATCACTTTGTGGCAAATAGATAGGGATAAAAGGGAAACAGGAAGATTTCATATTATTGGGCTCTAAAACCACTGTGGATGGTGATTGCAGCCAGTAAATTAAAACACATTTGCTCCTTGGAAGAAAAGGTATGACAATCCTGATGCTGAAATGGAAGCTCCAATAGTTTGGCCACTTGATGCGAAGGGCCAGCTCACTGGAAAAGACCCTGATGTTGAAAAGATTGAAGGCAGGAAGAGAAGGGGGTGACAGAGGATGAGATCGTTGAATGATATCACTGACTCAATGGACATGAGTTTGAGCAAACTCTGGGAGACAGTGAAGGACAGGGAAGCCTGGCATGCTGCATTCCATGAGATCACAAAGAGTCAGATACAACTTAGTGACTGAACAATAACAATTTGCAACTGACAACTCAGAGAAACATTTCACTTACTAAACACCCATTTATATAAAAGTATATAACTCAGGAACAGTTGATGGGGAAAAAAATGCACAGGGAATAAAGTACGGAAAGTGAAGAACATCCATGACATCCAGGTGTGCCACTCTTCCAACATCTCCACATGACCAACCAGGAAGCTCTCCAAACCCTGTCCTTTTGTGTTTTTATGCAGATTTCATTACATAGATATGATTGATTAATTCATTGGCCATTGGTAATTGATTCAACCTCCTGCCACCCTCCCCATCTCAGAATACAGGGAGTATGATTGAAAGCTAATTAATTAGTCAATTAATTACCTAGCTGGTTCTGCTGGCAAACAGCCTCATCTTTAGTTGGAATCCAAAAGTTACCTCATTAACATAACATCAGTTCAGTTCAGTCACTTAGTAATGTCTGGCTCTTTGAGACCCCGTGGACTGAAGCACACCAGGCTTCCCTGTCCTTCACCATCTCCCGGAGCTTGCTCAAACTCATGTCCACTGAGTAGGTGATGCCATCAAACCATCTCATCCTCTGTCATCCCCTTCTCCTTCTGCCCTCAATATTTCCCAGCATCAGGGTCTTTTCCAAGGAGTCAGTTCTTAGCATCAGGTGGCCAAAGTATTGGAGTTTCAGCTTTAGCGTCATTCCTTCCAATGAATACTCAGGACTGTTTTCCTTCAGGATGGACTGGTTGGATCTCCTTGCTGTCCAAGGGACTGTCAAGAATCTTTCCAACACCACAGTTCAAAAGCATCAGCTTTCTTTATAGTCCAACTCTCACGTCCATACGTGACTATCAGAGAGACAATTGCTTTGACGAGATGGACCTTTGTTGGCAAAATAATGTCTTGGCTTTTTAATATGTTGTCTAGTTTGGTCATAGATTTTCTTCCAAGGAACAAGCATCTTTTAGTTTCATGGCTGCAGTCACCATCTGCAGTGATTTTGGAGCCCCCCAAAAATAAAGTCTGTCACTTTATTTAAAAATAAATTCTGTCATAATGGAAACAGTAACAGTGATAGTTACATAACATAGGTGCCAGAAACAGGGACAAGAAACAGGTATGCACTTATTATAAATCACAATATTAAAAAGCCACTCTAAGAAAATAAAACACACTACAATTTTTTTAAGCAAAATTTCTTTAGCAACAACTGTATTACAAAATGGAATCTGGTGTCAAATATATTTCAGTTTTTACCGTGTTAATTCCAAACTTGAAATTTTTTCTGATGTCCCCATATAAATGCAGGAAATAGGAATATACATATACATACACACATATATACACACACATATACGCATATGTGTACATATGTGTGTGTGTTAGTTGCTCAGTTGTGTCTGACTCTGTGATCCCATGGACTATAGCCTGCCAGGCTCCTCTGTCCATAGAGCTCTCTAGGCAAGAACACTGGAGTGAGTAACTGTTCCCTTTTCCAAGGGATCATCCCAACCCAGGGATTGAATCCAGGTCTCCTACATGGCAGGCAGATTCTTTACCATCTGAGCAACCAGGAAAGCCCCATATATATGTGTATATATATACACATATATATGTGTGTGTGTATATATGTATGTGTTTGCATATCCTAAAATACAACACCATACACTCCACTGAACAACTGAAATCTGTCACTTGGATTTCACTTTGAATAATTATTATGTGTTTATAAAATAGGAGACATTGAAAAAATTATATTCTAAAATTGGTGCTGCTGCTGCTGCTGCTAAGTTGCTTCAGTCGTGTCCGACTCTGTGCGACCCCAGAGATGGCAGCCCACCAGGCTCCCCCTTCCGTGGGATTCTCCAGGAAAGAACATTGGAGAGACATAAGCTTAAAGACATACATGTGTAATTAAACTAATGTGCTTTTGAATAAGAATGTCTTCCTTTTCATATAGGAAATAGACTCTTACACTATTCCAGACAGCAGATTATTTTTGTTTTCTTACATTTAATTTCTTTGTTGGTGTTGTCCTCTGACACCTGTCCAATGAAATACAAAATAACTATTATTTATGAGGCTCCATAGTCAAGAATGGCACCCCACTTCAGTACTCTTGCCTGGAAAATCCCATGGATGGAGGAGCCTGGTAGGCTGCAGTCCATGGGGTCACTAAGAGTCCGACACTACTGAGCGACTTCACTTTCACTTTTATGCATTGGAGAAGGAAATGGCAACCCACTCCAGTGTTCTTGCCTGGAGAATCCCAGGGACAGGGAAACCTGGTGGGCTGCCATCTATGGGGTCGCACAGAGTCAGACACGACTGAAGTGACTTAGCAGCAGCAGCAGCATAGTCAAGATGAAATGTTGTTTTGCTTTTCATTAGAAATTTCCATAAAAGTGTCTCTAAGACAATTAATTAATAGGCTTTCTCAATGTGATACTGTCCATTCAGGTTCAAAATTTATTTTTAATAGCTTTTTTCAACTGTAATGTCTAATTTATAAAAAAAACTATTTTTATGAGCTTTCATTAAAACAGTAATAATCATCCTAAATAGAATAAAAATGTATAAAATTTGAGAGACATTAACTGTATAGAATGCTGAGGTTCCCTTCCCTCTTAGGTTTTTGGGCCTAATAACTAAATTGACATAAAACAGATTAACAGGAAAAAAAATTAATTTTTCAGGAATAGGAGCTCATAAAGTATGAAATTCAAAGGATTGACCAGAGCAGGCAGATCTTATTCCTCTTGCTAAATCACTTCAGTCGTGTCCAACTCTTTGTGACCCCATGGACTGTAGTCCACCCGGATCTTCTGTCCATGGGGATTCTCCAGGCAGAAATACTGCAGTGGGCGGCCATGTCCTTCTCCATTTATACCTTTTCGACATGTAAAAAATACATTTGTAAAGAAATGACAAAATGGGACATCCCCAGTGGTCCACAGGTTAAGAATCCACCTGCCAATGCAGGGGAGACAAGTTCAGTCCACAGTCCAAGAGATCCCAGATGCTTGCGGACAACTAAGCCCCATGCACCACAACTACCTCCCTGCATTCTAGAGCCTGTGCTGTGCAACAAGGGCAGCCACTCTGACATAAGCCCACGCATCACAGCTGGAGGGCAGCCCCTGCTCAGCCCAACTACAGAGAGCACATCCACAGCAACGAAGACCCGGTGCAGCCAAAGACACAATTAAATAAAGAAGAGCTGACAAAAAGGGGGTTTGGATACGGGATGAGAGATTAGTGGAGAAGTAACAAGATGTGTCCATTCAGCTTCCTTAGCCCTGAGTTTCCCATCTCCATCCACAAGGAGGATGTCATTTATCCTCCTGGGGCAGGCAGGGTAGCTTCATGTGGGAGATTGATGTCCTGCTTTCAGGGGGAAAAAGAAGGGTCAGGGTGTCTTCATGTACTTGTTGTTACTTAGGTACCTTTAATTCAAAGTGATCAATACTTCAAGGTGGCATATTTTGGGGTGGTATATTTTGCTCTCCTTCAAAAAGGACGACAGCATTTAGTGATTTTAGAAGCACAATAATTTACTCAAGCTGTCAGCCTTCACCTTTCACAGAGTGGTTCCAGACCGACAACCGGTAAAAGAAACTGACGGCATAGACCTGAGTGCCTCCTCCCCAACTGACACTTTGTGGTATCAAGAATTGCCATTTTTTCACATTCTTTACTATTTATTTGGCAAAGGAACACTATTATCTTTCTATGTGTTCTCTCGTTGCTTCTGCACATTTAAGGCCACACTGAAATAGATAACTGCACATTATCTCAGTTCTTTTGGGAAAATGCTAATGAATTCTCGTAATTCTTCAGGTTTTGCAGGCATATTGGGAAAAAGCTAAACTGTTATTTAATTAAAATTTAAAAAAAAACTTGTTAAGGATTACACGGGCAATGAACAAAACTATTTATATAAAATAATAACTGCTCTAACAACATTAAATAGTATCTTTATCTTTGACATCTTCCCGTCCAAATTTTGCCCAATCTTTCTAACTCTTTCTAACTTGGTATTTTCTCTCCATTTACCTGTCCTGGCCTTGCCTTTCTTTTTCCTCTGCTTTGTTCTTCCTATTTCAAATCAGCTACCTTTCACCACAATCCAACTTTCTTTAATCCTATGTAAAGAAGGAGAGTGTAAACCCTCTCTCAATGCTACAATTGAACTCATGTTTTAATATATAAACTGTGATAAGCTTTTGCTGTGGAAAGTCATAGAATTATGAAAACTGATGCCAATAAAATATATTAACCCCCACTTCAACTGTGCCTCAGTCTCATATGGCATTCCTTTTTTTTTTCTTTTTCTTTTTTAGCTATGATCATTTCATGACTTCAATATATTTTCCAATCCTTATCAGGTTAATGAAGCTTCATACTCAAGGACCATAACTCTTACTCCCAACAAATAATATTGCTCTTTGTATTTGTTCCATTTAGAAAATTAAAAACATCTACTATACAATGTATCTATTTATATTTCTATACCCAAGTTTGTCTTCTGAAACATCCCTGGATTAGTTTTGCTTATACATTTATCCTTCATTCTATTGAGAGAAAACAAAATATGTCATCCCCAAACATATCACTTTGGCATATTAGTAATTTTGAATTAAAGTTACTTAAGAAATAGCCAATGCAAAAAGTATCTTCTGACTCTTCCTTGTGCCTCTGAAAGCAGGAAATGAATTGCCTATGTTAAGGGTAACTTCCTTGCACCTGGAGAGTAGAAGGCATCCTTATCACAAGAAGCTGTGAATTCAGGGCCACGAAAGCTGCATAGACAAATCAGGTCACTTCACTAATTTACTACTCCCAGTTCAAATGTCTTTGTCTTGTCAATTCTTGACACCTTTATTATTTTGTTATCTAAAGGCGTAAAAGCTGCCTTCTTTGGTCATTTCTTTGAGTCTCCTATTTTATGAGCTCCCATTTATACACAATTAGACTTGTTTTTCTTCTCTTAATCTCTCCTATGTCAATTTACTTATTAGGGCAGGAAAACAACCTAAAAAAAGAAGGGAAAGTATTTTTCTCCCAAGAACTATCTTTTTTCTTCTCTTACAGATTCCTAGTCTATCAAATAGCCTTTGTGTATCATGGAATTTTAAACTTTTTGTTTATTTCCCTGTTTTTTTTCCTCTAATGCCTGCAAGTATATAACCTCATCTCTCTATATTAGAAATAAATAAGCACAAAAAACAAAATGCAAAATTAACATATGTTGACCTCATTCATTATGTCTCCTATAACATCCTCATTCAAACAGACATGGTATATAATTTCCCCTTTGTCTGAAGTATCTTGCCACCATGATTCTGCTCCACTTGCCGCTACTGAACTCAATGATGAATGCAATGAGTCTTCCTAAAATGCAAACTTTCTGCTGCATGTGACTGTGTTGTGAAATGTATTGCTTGTTTTATCTTAACACTTATTATTCTTTTAGCTTTCCTGACCTAAGAGAGGAACACTCTCTCTACTTTTCTTTGGATTCTTTGGCTATTCTTGCCTCACTCCACGACCTCCAACCATCCCTTAAACATTTGCTGACCTTCAGGATTAATTTTTCTCTTCCCTTGATCTTACAGTGTTAAGCAATCTCTCTGCTTGATCTCAAACATGTTCATGCCTTAGGAAATGTTAAAGAGTCATTTTAACTGCAAATCTGATAAACTAGTTCTAAATCTAAATCAAAGTCTGTGTCAACTGTTTTACATTGAAGTTTCAATGCCTTAGGACCAAAACACCCATTTGAGAACAAAGAGATTAATTGTGACAGGCAGTACCTTCCTCCTAGAATAAACACCCTGCATAACCATGGTGAGTTTGGGTGGAACTTAAGAGATATAATTCACATAATTATGTTTTATATGGGAAAAGGGAGATTATTCTGGGTGGGTCTGGCCTAATCAGGTGAGCTCTTGAAGGCTTTTCACAGAGAAAAAATCAGATAAGCTACTCCTACTGCAAGGAGATCAAACCAGTCAATCCTAAAGAAAATCAGTCCTGAATATTCATTGAAAGGAATGATGCTGAAGCTGAAGCTCTAATACTTTGGCCACCTGATGTGAAGAGCCAACTCATTAGAAAAGACCCTGATGCTGGAAAAGATTGAAGATAGGAGGAGAAGGGGATGAGAAAGGATGAGGTGGTTGGATGGCATCACCAACTCAGTGGACATGAGTTTAAGCAAGCTCCAGCAGATGGTGGACAGGGAAGCCTCATATGCTGAAGTCCATGGGGTTGCAAAGAGTCAGACACGACTAAGCAATTGACCAACAACAAGAACTTCCCTGAAAAATGGAACAGCTATGCTGCAAACTGTCTATGAAAGCACAAAGCAAGTAACTACAGGTGCATCTAGGAGGAGCCCCTGACTGGAAGCTGGGAAGAAACTGAGAGCCTCAATCACATAACTGCAAAAAATTGAAGTTTTCCAACCACCTAAATTTGCCAGGTATAGGACCCCAAGCCCTAGATGAGAACACAGTTTGTTCAATGTCTTGATTGCAGTCTGAGACCTGAGGAGACGTTCCAGCTAAGCCAGGCCCATACTCCTGGTTCCTGGAAACTGTAGGTTAATAAAGTGTGTTTATCCAAGCTCCTATACTGCTAAAATGTTATAGTTGTTTAGTTGCTAAGTCATGTCTGAACTCTGTTGACCCCATGAATTGTAGCATGGCCATTTCCTTCCCCAGGGGATCTTCCTGACCTAGGGATGGAACCCACACCTCTTGCATTGGCAGGTGGATTCTTTACTACTGAGTCACCAGGGAAACCATTACAAAGCAATAAAAAAAATGAATACACCAATGAAATCGCTCTGCTCTCCTATTCCATTTAACCAGAATCCATCTCCTTCTCTAGGGCAGTCTGTCCAGTAGAATTCACTGTTGATGGAAATGTTCTGCATGTGAGCCATCCAGGATAGTAGCAACCAAGCCACTCATGGCTATTGAGCCTTTAACATGTAGCCAGTAAGATTAAGAAACTGAATTTTAAATTTTATCTAATTTTAATGAATTAAAATGTAAATAGCCACATATGGCTAATGGCTACTGGACAGAAGAGTTAAGCCATGGTGCTCTTGTATTTATCCCCTTCCTTTCTCCACATGGTGAAATTATACACTTTTTCTATCATCACTATTAATATCAAAGAAGGGCGCTCCATCCTCAGAAATGTGGATGTCCAAAAACAGAGTTATCAGGGATGACAGCAAGAAAAGAAGGTTGACATCCCATACCTACTTCTCACAGAACAGCTCAGCTAATCTTGTCAGCCCATCTGAGTAGAGAAAATAAACAACAGAACACACGTGATGTTATAACAGACACATTGAGCATCAGTAAAGCACAGACATTCCTGCATTTTGGCCTACCAAGAAGTTCCCTCTGGCTCCAGTGGAAGGCTGCTGTAACTCAAGTGTATGTTTGAAACCTTACACAACAGGACTTTTCAGCAAACATGCCAAGGGACACGAGGCTGCAGTGTGTACCACCAGCACATACATCATCTGACGGGAACACCACGCTTTTGCTCTAAATTGGATGATGGCATTCAGAGTGAACTGTTCTGGGATCAGTATCAAAGGCTTTTTTTTTTTAATCTTCCCACTTTTTATTATTTTTTATTATTATTATTTTTACTTCATTTTACTTTACAATACTGTATTGGTTTTGCCATACATCAACATGATTCCACCATGGGTGTACATGAGTTCCTAATCCTAAATCCGGCTCCCACCTCCCTCCCCATACCATCCCTCTGGGTCATCCCAGTGCACCAGCCCCAAGCATCCTGTATCCTGCATCAAACCTAGACTGGCGATTCATTTCTTACATGCTATTATACATGTTTCAATGCCATTCTCCCAAATCATCCCACCCTCTCCCTCTCCCACAGAGTCCAAAAGAATGTTCTATACACCTGTGTCTTTTAACTAGGAGGCAGAGCCTACAGAGCACAGCAAATGCCAGAACTGACAGCACGAAAGTGAGCACTCATGTTAGCCTGCAGAAGGCAGTGTTTCCTCTTTTATGTGGTCTGGGTAGCGTTGTTGCATTTATCTGTGCTCATGACCTCATGAGGGGTCTTGCTTGGGCCTCACTCCATCATAGTCACAGAATGGCCTTGTCTGATATCGGTGTTCAGTGAAACGCTTTAGTGCCTTAGCGCACTGTGTCCTAGCTCTTACCTCAAGGTCAGCTCTCAGCTGACAACTGAGGGGCTTTGCCTTTTCTTCGTCAAAGGCAATAATTTGATCAAAATAAGGCCATTCTGCATTTATACATCACTGATTTCAGATGGACCAATAAACTATGTTCTAATAATACATATTTTAAATTTCTGCCACTCACCCAAAATTCTGACTCATCCAAACCTTCAGTCAGTCACCATACTGCCCTTTGAAATCAGCATGGCCAAAAATGTTCTCAAGATCCATGCCTCAAACAAGTTTCTTTTTCTGAATTAGCTATCTCTGCCACCATTACCCAATTCATGTTAAGCAAGAATCTCAGGCTATCGATACATTAATAATAAAATGTCCCTCGCCCAATCAAATCACTTACCAGGTTCAACCAACTCCATATCCTGTGGACTCTGGAATCTGTCACACCTCTTTAGGAGTACTCTTTATTCCATGTTTATGAATAAGAAGAACTAATATAATCAAGATATATCAGTTATTCCCGATTTGATTTACAGATTCAATGCAATTCCAAACAAAATTCAAGAAAGTAACTGTGTGGATATTGATAAAATAATTTTAAAGGCTATATGTAGAGGCAAAAGACCAAGAATAGCCAACATAATATTGAAAGAGAAGAAAGTTAGAGGACTGAGGCTACCCATCTTGAAGCTACCATCATCAAGGCAGTGTGGCAAAAGTATTGATGATAGAACAGACATATAGTTCAATGGAATATAACTCAGTATGATACTCAAATGATACAATTAAACTTACTTACAAAACAGAAAGAGACTTACAGACTTAGAGAATGAACTTACAGTTGCCGGTGGTGGGTGGGAAGGGAAAGTTAGGGAGTTTTGAGATGGACGTGATGCATACTGCCATATTTAAAATGGATAACAAGCAAGGACCTACTGTATAGCACACGGAACTCTGCTCAATGTTCTGTGGCAGCCAGGATGGGAGGAAACTTTGGCAGAGAAAACTTTCAGTTCAGTTCAATCACTCAGTCATGTCTGACCCCTTGAGACCCCATGAATTGCAGCATGCCAGGCCTCCCTGTGTATCACCAACTCCTGGCATTTACTCAAACTCATGTCCATTGAGTCCATGACGCCCTCCAACCATCTCATCCTCTGTCATCCTCTTCTCCTCCTGCCTTCAATCTTTCCCAGCATCAGGGGCTTTTCCAGTGACTCAGTTCTTTGCATCAGGTGGCCAAAGTATTGGAGTTTCAGCTTCAGCACCACTCCCTCCAGTGAATATTCAGGGTTGATTTTCTTTAGGATGGGCTGGCTTGATCTCATTGCTTTCCAAGGGACTCTCAAGAGTCTTCTCCAACACTGCAGTTCTAAAGCATCAATTCTTCAATGCTCAGCCTTCTTTATGGTCCAACTCTAACATCCATACATGACAACTAGAAAAACCGTAGTTTTGACTAGACAGACCTTTGTCTGCAAAGTGATGTCTGCTTTTTAATACACTGTCTAGGTTGGTTATTTTTTTTCTTCCAAGGAGCATGTGTCTTTTAATTTCAAGGCTACAGTCACCATCCTCACTGATTTTGGAGCCCAAGAAAATAAAGCCTGCCACTGTTTCCTTATCTATTTGCCATGAAGTGATGAGATCAGATACCATGATCTTAATTTTTTAAATGCTTAGTTTTAAGCCAGCTTTTTCACTCTCTTTCACTTCCATCAAGAAGCTCATTAGCTCCTCTTTGCTTTTTGCAATGGTGTCATCTGCATATGTGATACCCCAATACAAAAAAAAAAAGTTTAAAAAATATAGTCAACTGATCACTGACAAAGGACCAAGGGCCATACAATGGAGCAAAGGTAGTTTTGTCAATAAGCTGTGCTAAAACAACTGGACATCCATATGCAAAAAAAGAAAAGACTCTAGATCCTGATGTTACACTTTCAGTTAACTACAAATATATAGATACCTAACTGTAAAATGCCAACATTGGCTGACAGTCTTGGCATAACTATTTTAGAATCCATAGCCATTTAGATCATTCCCACCCAGTCTTCAGACCCTTTGCTCTTCACTCTAAGTTAGTCCTACATCACGGTCTGAAGACTTTCCCCTTTCTCTGGCTCTCTTCACATTTCTCCATCATGGGCATTTTTCTAGGAAGGAAAAAACAACAACAACAACAAAAACTTGCATATTTGTTCCCCTCTTGGTGTTGCTTTGCCAAAAATCTGGACTAAAATTAGAGATGTAAATTCTGTCTTCATAAGTTTGTCCTTCACATTATAATGAGATAATATATAAACTGATTAACACTGTGCCTAGAATGTATGCTGCTGCTGCTGCTAAGTCACTTCAGTCATGTCCAACTCTGTGTGACCCCATGGACGGCAGCCCACCAGGCTCCGCTGTCCCTGGGATTCTCCAGGCAAGAACACTGGCGTGGGTTGCCATTCCCTTCTCCAACGCATGAAAGTGAAAAGTGAAAGTGAAGTCACTCAGTCCTGTCCAACTCTTAGTGACCACATGGCCTGCAGCCTACCAGGCTCCTCTGTCCATGGGATTTTCCAGGCAAGAGTACTGGAGTGGGGTGCCATTGCCTTCTCTGCCTAGAATGTATAGGACACACTAAAATGTAGGCATTAAGAATCACTGCTGTTATAGTAACATTAACTTGTCATTACTGTAGTAACAGTAACACTGTCTTGGCTGAAATCTATTTCTAGGACTTTCCATCAAACTCCTTCTGTCTTTTAACAGTTTCCAGTGTGATCTTCTAAATGGCCAATTTACCCATATAACGCAGTGGTTTAGAATCCTTCCGCAATTTTCAGTTTCTATGTTGTATGAAATTGTGACACAGGATTTGGATTTTTGCCTCCTTTTTGACATAAGAATAAAAAACAAGCTCTATCAGTTCATGGTCTGTACAAGCCATGATTTTTAAGGTACCATAAAATACACCTTATTTTATAAGGTGGTCCCACATTCTGTAATTCTCTGATCAGCACCAAACCACAGCTCTTCTCACCATATGCTTTTCCTAGACTCTGTAACATTATGTAAGCACATCTTCTTGTTAAATAAGCTCTACTCAGCCTCTTAAGCCACATTTTTTTTTTCAAGTCTTCTCCATGAGGAAACTTCTTAATCATTAGTACCCACCCCTGAGAACAAACCATACCACATCTCATCTCCAGCACTGCATTATGAGCTTTGTATTCTTTCCTTTTTGGTTATTTATCCTGCTTTTTTAAAAAATTAAATATCAACTACTTTAGGTTAGATATTTATTGTATTCATCATATATCTTTGCATCTTCCTTGCCAGCCAGGGAGTCCTGGCATAGACTGTGGGAGCTTAATACATTCATGTTAAAGGAAAGAAGGAACTAATGAATAAATATAAACTTAAGGCTTTTTCTGGTGCAGTAAATAAAAGTTTCAGAATCCTCTACTTTTTGCTTAAATGCCTATCTTAAGTAGAAAGGCACTTATTTTGCATTTATACAATTTAATAAAAATAGAAATTTTAAATGGTTTTAGTATATAATTGTATATAAATTCTACAATTCTTGCTTGCTGCTGCTGCTGGTAAGTCACTGCAGTCGTGCCCAACTCTGTGCGACCCCATAGATGGCAGCCCACCAGGCTCCCCCATCCCTGGTATTCTCCAGGCAAGAACACTGGAGTGGGTTGCCATTTCCTTCTCTTGCTTGAGATGAAACAAAATCAGAACACCCCTTCTACTTTTGAAAAAAACTTTCTACTTTCCCAGTAAATAATGTGTCTTAGTAATCTAATACAATAACATCTTTTGAGAATTTCAAAATTTTCTTTTTATTCTTGATTGAACTCATCTCTTGCTACATGTCTTTCTACCTTTAAGTTTCATTTTCTTTGCAAGAGTATGAATATATAACAAAGTACCACCAGAACAAGCCATATTTTTATTTTTATAATGGCGTTTTTCTTTTGGGTCTAGGGTTTTCATAAAAAAATTCACAGGATAGCATGTTTCTATTAAAACAAATGTTTCTCTGAATGAAGATATGTTGGCTCACATTGGGTTTACTTAGTCTTAATAGGAGTTGCTGCTGCTGCTGCTGCTAAGTCACTTCAGTCGTGTCCAACTCTGTGCGACCCTACAGACGGCAGCCCACCAGGCTCCCCCGTCCCTGGGATTCTCCAGGCAAGAACACTGGAGTGGGTTACCATTTCCTTCTCCAGTGCATGAAAGTGAAAAGTGAAAGTGAAGTTGCTCAGTCGTGTCCGACTACTGATAATCAAATATAACTATTTTTAATTCACATAAATATTTACTTCATACTTAATAATTTCATAGAAACACATTCTTAGAAGAGTTGCCAAATGAGATAAAAAGTTATGATGGATTCTGGTAAAATAAGAGAATGTATCTGTACCCTGTGACATCTAATTATATCCAGGAAATATGAAGATTATTTGGGGCTCTGATTAGTGTTCTTAATTTAAAGGTTTCACCACTAAAAGAAATAATATACTAAAATGTATTAATTTAAGAACATATAGAATGCCAATAAAAATAGCTATAAATATTATTTGTGAATATGCCTTATTCTCTAAGTATATAATACTACAGTGTTCTTTGTACTATCATTACTTTAGTTCCCATGAATGATATATTTGTACCAATACATTGGTGTACATACTGTATTCAGTTTATGTTCAGAGTAAAGGAACTTGGTTTGGAAGATATTATTGTTTAGAGGGAAAGAATGGCAGTTTCTGGACCATATATTAAAGGAAAAAAAAAATCATCCCTAGAGATCACAAGGGCTTCTCTGGTGGCTCAGACAGTAAAGAATCTGCCTGCAGTGTGGGAGACCTGGGTTCAATTCCTGGGTTGGGAAGATACCCTGGAGAAGAGAATAGCTACCCACTCTGGTATTCTGGCCTGGAGAATTCCATGGACAAAGGAGACTGGCAGGTAAGCTACACGGGATCACAAAGGGTTTGACATGACTAAGACGCTTGCTCCTTGGAAGGGAAGTCATGACCAACCTAGATAGCATATTGAAAAGCAGAGACATTATTTTGCCAACAAATGTTCGTCTAGTCAAGGCTATGGTTTTTCCAGTGGTCATGTATGGATGTAAGAGTTGGACTGTGAGGAAAGCTGAGTGCCGAAGAACTGATGCTTTTGAACTGTGGTATTGGAGAAGACTCTTAAGAGTCCCTTGGACTGCAAGGAGATCCAACCAGTCCATTCTAAAGGAGATGAGTCCTTGGGTGTTCATTGGAAGGACTGATGCTGAAGCTGAAACTCCAATACTTTGGCCACCTCATGACTCATTGGAAAAGACCCTGATGTTGGGAGGGATTGGGGGCAGGAGGAGAAGGGGACGACAGAGGATGAGATGATAATATGCTGTCAACCTCCTTTTCAATCCCCAGGATGGTATGGAACCTTGGGGAGCATCTTAAAATTCTGCCTGCCACAGTGCAGAAATGATTTTAGTAATACTATCCTTATGATTGAATTGAGAGGTGTCTGTCCAAATATTATTTTTATTTATTTATGTGTTTGGCTATACCAGGTGTTAATTGCAGCATGTGAGTTGTGACATGTGGGTTCTAGTTCTCTGCTCAGGGATCATCCTGAGCCCTCTGTATTGGAAGTGCAGAGTCGTAGCCACTGGACCACTAGGTAAGTGCTTTGTTTGATGACACTGAAAAGAGCATGTGCTGCTGCTGCTACTAAGTCCCTTCAGTCGTGTCCGACTCTGTGACCCCATAGACGGCAGCCCACCAGGCTCCCCTGTCCCTGGGATTCTCCAGGCAAGAACACTGGAGTGGGTGGCCATGAAAAGAGCATCTAAAACAGTGATTTAATCTGTAATGTAGCACCACACAGGGGCCTCAATGCTCACCATTTGGCCCAGAAAGCAAAGGCCTAAAGGCAAGTCTATTTGAAATCCACCATATAGGAATTTTACCTTCTAGGTGATAGTCTAATGACTCTTTTAGATAACAAATGATAAATGGCAAAATCTAACAAAAGCAATGGCTTTTTTCCCACATATGCAAGTAGTCCTAGGTTCACTGAAAATACTGGGATAAAAGACATCTGAGAAAAGGAAGGCTATTCATGTCCTTCGACGAGGGGTATCTCCTTACCACCACCGTTCCTGACCTTCAACGTGGGATAGTCCATTCTGAAGGAGATCAGCCCTGGGATTTCTTTGGAAGGAATCATGCTAAAGCTGAAGCTCCAGTACTTTGGCCACCTCATGCAAAGAGTTGACTCATTGGAAAAGACTCTGATGCTGGGAGGGATTGGGGGCAGGAGGAGAAGGGGACGACCGAGGATGAGATGGCTGGATGGCATCACGGACTCGATGGACGTGAGTCTGAGTGAACTCTGGGAGATGGTGATGGACAGGAGGCCTGGCATGCTGCGATTCATGGGGTAGCAAAGAGTCGGACACGACTGAGCAACTGAACTGAACTGATTCATGTCCTAATGACCTAAACAGAAACATAAAGCAAAGCTGATTTAAATTCACAAGCTGTCGGGGAGGACACTAACATACCCATGTGCGTATCTGCTAAGTCACCTCAGTAGTGCCCAACTCTTTGCAACCCTATGGACTGTAGCCTGCCAGGATCTTCTGTCCATGGAGTTTCCCAGGCAAGAATACTAGAGTGGTTGCCATGTCCTCCTCCAGGTGATCTTCCTGACCTGGGGCTTGAACCCACGTCTCTTGTATCTCCTGCACTGGTAGGCAGGTTGTTCACTAGTGCCACCTGGGAAGCCCCCTCTAACCATGGCTACCATATGGAACTTTTGTGGGATGGTGAACTAGTGCGACAGAGTGCCTTTCTCTTTCCAAATACAGGCTGAGTAAAAGGGTAGAATTAATTAAAAAAAAAAAAAAAAACAGAAAATTCTAATTAAAAAGATATTTTCTTCAGAAAACACTACATCAGAAGCTTTATAGCCGTAAGTTCCATAAAACTACATTTGAGACCTCTGTTTTTCTTTCTGATTTTAACCAATTTTATATTGTTGGGCATCTTTCTGAAGCGGAGGTATAATATATACCTTGCAGTCTCATGTTGCTTCAAGCCAATAATATTAATTTTTATCTATATATGCAAATCATCATTGCTATTTATCTAAACTTATAGCAACTCCTATTATACTTTAAACACGTGCTTATAATTTTCACACTCAATCCTTAATGCACAAGTACCCGGGTTGCTAAAAGTCTGGCCTTTGTACAATAATATTTAGACTTCTCTTGAAAAATGAACACATACTAGTGCATTTCCATTCATGAAGATATACAGTGGCTTGAGAATAAGATATGCAAATTCATTCAAATGGTTAAGACAGATTAAAACAATCATTCTCATACAATGGAAAAGAAAAAAACGACTTTTATAACACCTCAAGCTCTCCAAGACTGGTTATCATTTTTCTGCAGTGCAGCGTGTGGGCTAAGTTTTCATCTTATTTATTGTACATTGGGTCCAGTAGACAATATACTGATATCTGATATCACTTGTCTCATCCTATCACACTAAACATTGCTCTGTACAGAATCTACACATAAGAATATTTTGTTATAGTGACTAACTGAAATCTCAGTTTTAATAGAATCACAAGTGACACCTGGTATGTGTTGGTGGTATCAATTATAGTACCCTGCGGAAACGTGTTTTAGAAGTTTAGAGAAAAAAATTGTTAAATGACATGCAAGAAAATATTTCACCAATTTCCTAATTATTTAAATTGCAATCTTTGAAGCTAGATTTCAAACAGCATAATCGTCAGATGTTTTATGCATGGCTATTGAATGTTATGAGATACACTGGAATAGATAATCATAAAAGTTTAAGATATTTTATAGCAAATTCAGTACACATTAAGATATAGAAAATCAAAATATTTTATGTATGTATTTCAAAAGCACCTCAATAAGTTATCACAATCATTTATGAGAAACCAAAAGACCTCTAAAGAGTGTCTCCTGTTGACAGGGAAGCAATAGCTAAATTTTGTTAAACAAATCCAAAAAAATAAAAAGTGAAACAAAATATAAAAAGGATTTAATAACGAAAAAAGTTCAATTGCTTGTTGATGCTTCTGTTTTTGGTATTCCTCAACAAAGCCAAGAGTTGCCTCAAGATAAAAAACATGATTTAAAAAAAAACATGAACCCCAGGTCAAGGCTAACAATTTTTTAGAAACGTTAAGAGATATGATAACACACAAAATTACATACTTGTGTCAGGAAAATCTGAAAGATAAAAGTGAAATACCTATAAAATAATTATTTCTAAGCCTCCAGCTATCTTAAAAGTTTGTTCAACAGAATAAGATAGAATACAATACTTACTGTCAAATAATTTAAGTACAAATATTTGTATAAACAGTTTTCAATTTTTAAAGTTAATAGATTTAAGGTGCTAGGCATTCTTAAATCTTAACTATGAGTTATATATATATATTTGGTTTCGTCTCTAAGTTGGGTCTGACTCAGCCATTCTCCTAAATCCATGGGATTATCCATGCAAGAATACTAGAGTCGGCTGGCAGTTCCCTCTCCAGGGGATTTTCTAGACCCAGGGATCAAATCCAAGTCTCCTGCTTGGCAGGCAGATTCTTTAAAACAGAGTCACCTGGGAAGCCCAGGAGTTATATTCACATTAGTATACCTAGAAAACTTACTGGGCTAAATTTCTAAAGCAAAACAGACAATGCTGTCCATTTAATTCTAACTTTTTAGTAAAGTATTTTAAAGAACAGAATGGGAAAGACTAGAGATCTCTTCAAGAAAATTAGAGATACCAAGGGAACATTTCATGCAAACATGGGCTCGATAAAGGACAGAAATGGTATGGACCTAACAGAAGAAGAAGATATTAAGAAGAGGTGGCAAGAATACACAGAAGAACTGTACAAAAAAGATCTTCATGACCCAGATAATCACGATGGTGTGATCACTCATCTAGAGCCAGACATCCTGGAATGTGAAGTCAAGTGGGCCTTAGAAAGCATCACTACGAACAAAGCTAGTGGAGGTGATGGAATTCCAGGGGAGCTATTTCAAATCATGAAAGATAATGCTGTGTGGAACGCATGTACACCCGTGGTAGATTCATGTCAATGTACGGCAAAACCAATACAGTATTGCAAAGTAAAATAAAGTAAAAATAAAAATTAAAAAAAAAAAGAAAGATAATGCTGTGAAAGTGTTGCACTCAATATGCCAGCAAATTTGGAAAACTCAGCAGTGGCCACAGGACTGGAAAAGGTCAGTTTTCATTCGAATCCAGAAGAAAGGCAATGCCAAAGAATGCTCAAACTACCACACAATTGCACTTATCTCACATGCTAGTAAAGTAATGCTCAAAGTTCTCCAAGCCAGGCTTCAGCAATACATGAACCGTGAAATTCCTGATGTTCACGCTGGTTTTAGAAAAGGCAGAGGAACCAGAGATCAAATTGCCAACATCTGCTGGATCATCGAAAAAGAAAGAGAGTTCCAGAAAAACATCTATTTCTGCTTTATTGACTATGCCAAAGCCTTTGACTGTGTGGATCACAATAAACTGTGGAAAATTCTGAAAGAGATGGGAATACCAGACCACCTGACCTGCCTCTTGAGAAATCTGTATGCAGGTCAGGAAGCAGCAGTTAGAACATGGACATGGAAACCATAGACTGGTTTCAAATAGGAAAAGGAGTACGTCAAGGCTGTACATTGTCACCCCGCTTATTTAACTTCTATGCAGAGTACATCATGAGAAACGCTGGACTGGAAGAAACACAAGCTAGAATCAAGATTGCCCGGAGAAATATCTATAACCTCAGATATGCAGATGGCACCACCCTTATGGCAGAAAGTGAAGAGGAAAAGCCTCTTGATGAAAGTGAAAGTGGAGAGTGAAAAAGTTGACTTAAAGCTCACATTCAGAAAACAAAGATCATGGCATCCAGTCCCATCACTTCATGGCAAATTGAGGAAACACTGGAAACAGTGTCAGACTTTTTTTTTTTTTTTTTTTTTTTTTGGCTCCAAAATCACTGCAGCTGGTGACTGCAGCCATGAAATTAAAAGATGCTTACTCCTTGGAAGAAAAGTTATGACCAACCTAGACAGCATATTCAAAAGCAGAGACATTATTTTGCCGACTAAGGTCCGTCTAGTCAAGGCTATGGTTTTTCCTGTGGTCATGTATGGATGTGAGAGTTGGACTGTGAAGAAGTCTGAGCACAAAAGAATTGATGCTTTTGTACTGTGGTGTTGGAGAAGACTCTTGAGAGTCCCTTGGACTGCAAGGAGATCCAACCAGTCCATTCTAAAGATCAGCCCTGGGATTTCTTTGGAAGGAATGATGCTAAAGCTGAAACTCCAGTACTTTGGCCACCTCATGCAAAGAGTTGACTCATTGGAAAAGACTGATGCTGGGAGGGACTGGGGACAGGAGGAGAAGGGGACGACTGAGGATGAGATGGCTGGATGGCATCACTGACTCGATGGACATGAGTCTGAGTGAACCCCGGGAGTTGGTGATGAACAGGGAGGCCTGGTGTGCTGCGATTCATGGGGTCGCAAAGAGTCAGACATGACTGAGTGATTGAACTGAACTGATTTTAAAAATCACCAGAACTTTTGAAATGGTACCTCCTAAATGCCCCCTTAGTCTAGTCAAAGTCAGACTCAATAGATATTACTGCTTTTTAATTGCCTAACTTGAGAATATCTATTCTACTGTGAACATAGGACAGCAGAAGAATAACATGAATTTTGTAGCCAACTCAGTTCTCCAAGGAGGAGTGAAAAGTGAAAGTGGTTCAGTTGTGTCCTAGTCTTTGTGGCCCCATGAACTATATGTCCATGGAATTCTCCAGGCCAGAATACTGGACTGGGTAGCCTTTCCCTTCTCCAGGGGATCTTTCCCTGCATTACAGGAGGATTCTTTACCAGCTAAGCCACAGGTTCAGTTCAGTCGCTCAGTTGTTTCTGACTCTTTGTGTCCCCATGAACCACAGCACGCCAGGCCTCCCTGTCCATCACCATCTCTCGGAGGTCACCCAAACCCATGTCCATTGAGTCGGTGATGCCATTTAACCATCTCAGCCTCTTTCGTCCCCTTCTCCTCCTGCCTTCAATCTTTCCCAGCATCAGGATCTTTTCCAATGAGTCACCTCGTTGCATCACGTGGCCAAAATATTGTAGTTTCAGCTTCAACATCAGTCCTTCCAATGAACACCCAGGACTGATCTCCTTTGTTGGATCTCCTTGCAGTCCAAGGGACTCTCAAGAGTCTTCTCCAACACCACAGTACAAAAGCATCAATTCTTCAGTGCTCAGCTTTCTTCACAGTCCAACTCTCACATCCATACATGACCACTGGAAAAACCATAGCCTTGACTAGACGGACCTTTGTTGGCAAAGTAATGTCTCTGCTTTTTAACATGCTGTCTAGATTGGTCATAACTTTCCTTCCAAGGAGTAAGCGTCTTTTAATTTCATGGCTGCAATCACCATCTGTAGTGATTTTGGAGCCCAGAAAAACAAAGTCAGCCACTGTTTCACTGTTTCCCCATCAATTTGCCATGAAGTGATGGGACCGGATGCCATGATCTTAATTTTCTGAATGTTGAGCTTTAAGCCAACTTTTTCACTCTCCTCTTTCACTTTCATCAAGAGGCTTTTTAATTCTTGTTCACTTTCTGCCACAAGGTAAGCCCAATAATACTGGAATGTGTAGCCTATCCCTTCTCCAGCAGATCTTCCCGATCCAGGAATCAAATTTGGATCTTCTGCATTGCAGGAGGGTAAGTCATATCAGAACTGTAAGTTCTAGGATAAAAAGCGTTTTTAAAATTTTCATCCACATGTATTTACAGTTTGAAAGACCATTCTGACATGCAGAATGGCCTTAGCTGAAAGAAAGACATTTGTAGTCTAACATCATTATACTTTAGAAGCTGCTCAGCATCCTGATTTTTGTGTGTGTATTTAAAATGACTACAGTCTAGCAATGCACTTTCCTGAAAGGGCCATAGATTTTTAAAGGACTCTAAACTTTCTGTCAGTCAATACTGACAACTCATGGTTAACTAAGAGTATACACAAACCTAAAGTTGTTCAAAAAACGTTAAGAATTTAGTATGAAATCAATGACCTACATTGTACCCTTGCTTATAAAGTCCTGACTTTTTGATCATCCCTCTTCATAAAAGGAAACTTTACTCACAATGCACTTCCACCTCAATCAGAGTGAAGAGAATAATTATCACCTAATAATCACACATTATTAATGAAGTCCTAAGAGTCTGGCAAATTTTATATCACAATTCTGACACCTCTAGTTTCCTATTTAAGCTGAGAGTCTATAAATACTTGTCAATATTTTCTTATATCATTTAAAAACTGATATAAATATACCTATATCATTACAGGTTTACATTTTATGTAAAATTTTGATGAGTTAGAATGTAGACTGAGTACCTCTAATTGACAAAAACTCACTCACAGAAAAGAAGGCCACTTCACAAAATAATAATATGAATGACTCTCACTAGCAGATTTGAAGAGTAAGAATTGTGGCATAAAACCAGAGCCCTCTTCACCCTTAGAATCAAATGGTGGTGTAATGTAATAATGCTCAGCTCTGGACTTGCTTTTAAAAAGGTATTATCACAGGAAAGAAGTGCATCCTGTATTAGCAGCGACATTGGATATAACAATTAGGTCCCTGTTGCAAACTCATGGTGATCATACATCAGTATCTAATTGCATTGGAAGAGCTCATCAAGTAATGAGTTAAGAGTTCTTTAAGGACTTCCCTGGTGGTCCAGTGGTTTAGAATCCACCTGCCAATTCAGGGGATAAAAGTTTAATCTCTGGTCCAGGAAGATTCCCCATACCATGGGGCAAGTGAGCCCAGAAACTGCAACTACTGAAGCCCACGCATCCTGGAGCTCATGGAATGAGAAGCCACCACAATAAGAAGCCCATGCACTTCAACTAGAGAGTAGCCCCTGCTGGCTACAACTAGAGAAAGCCTATGAGCAGCAGCAAAGACACAGTGTAACCAAAAATAAATAAGTATATATATTTTTAAGAATTCTTTAAGCAAGGAATCTCAAGTCATTTTTCAATAAACATTTGTTTTCTGTTACCTTTGTTCCAGGCTCTTTTCTAAGCTTCTGATTCATTAGTTCATATTAGCAAACTTACACCAATTACAACAGAGTGGAACACGAAATGTTATACATGCACACAAATTCATATGTCAATACATCATCCAGAAGACAAATGTTTAGAAAAATTACAAACTTACAAGCAAGAAAGACTATATATACATCATGGGAGACATCACTATTTTGCTTTAGGAAGGGATTAGAATTAACATAAAATGAGAAGTACTGTAATGTTAAAATGCTTTTATAAACTAATCATAAGATACCATAATACCAATCTTAGTGCTATGATAGGTTTCCCCAGTGGCTGAGTGGTAAAGAATCCCCCTTCAATGCTGGAGGCGCAGGAGATGCAGTTTCAATCTCGGGTAGGTAGATCCTCTGGAGGAGGAAACGGCAATCCACTCAAGTATTCTTGCTAGGAAATCCCACGGACATGGAAGCCTGGCAGGCTACAGTCCACAGAGTCACAGAGAGTCAGACAACTGAACTACTCAAAAATACAGTGTTATAATTAAATTATTATTTAGAAGTGAGTGTTCAGTGATGGAAGAGTTCATCAGATTTTTCACTTTATGTATAAACATAATTTTGAGAGGAGAATGAGAAGAAACTAGGGCATTTTGGGGTGAGCAAAAGCAAAAATTAGCAGGTTAGAGTATATTCAAGGAATAATGAGTAGGCTATTTACGGAATATTTTCAATACATACAACGGGAGTTCAGATTGGAGAGGTGTGCTAGATTAGTGCATTAATTAATTGAATTTGAAAGCAAAGGAGTATAGGACTAAAATTCAATAGATGTAAATATAAGATCTTATTTACTTAAACTTATATAACCCATCTATTTATTCACTAAGCAAGTATTTATTGAGTGCCCACCATGTGTCAGAATCAGGAATGGGTATGCAATATAGTTATTCTATCAGATTCATGGGACACATGTAACTTCGATGTGGTAACCCTTATTTTAAAAAGAGAAAGGATACTAATATACACACTGGACTTAACACAAGACAGTTCAAGACTGTAGGTGGATAAGCATGGACTAGGATACCAGCAGGTGTGTGTCACAGTCCTCATCTGTACACACTCTATGTATCATCTCCATGTGTGACTTCCCTATCGAAACTAATAACATCCTAGCATATTTAGATTAAAAGACGTATTTATTCATCTTAATTTAAATTGTCTTTCCTCCTTGAACTTTATTCTATCATTTCTTGGGGCCCTCTGACTTGTGTATCATTTGTATCATTTTTCCTGGCTGTATCAACTTGTGTATCATTTTTCCTGGCTGCAGAAGCATTTGCTAACTGGGGTGGATAAAAATTTATTTTCCTGATTTACTCAGTGTCTGTTTATTACGATAAAAAAGACATATGAATCCTATTCTAATAAAAAGAGGTCCTCTTTCCTGATGCTTCAGCTTTTGAATTATTTAACATGCTTAACTCTGCACTACCCATTTCAATCTGAACTGAATATTAAGCAGTTTTGTCTTCTACTTTCTGTACGAAGTATACTGTTCACCTTCCAATATTCCTGCCTCAGTGCTGTCTTCCAACATGACCCTGAAAGGTGATCCCTTGGCTGCTGAAATCAGAATTTATAATGTTCTGCTGGTGACTTCCTGCAGCTGTTTTCTCTGTTTCTGTGTTGGTTGTATAGGCCCGTGTTTGGTAGGTAGAAAGACACTTTAATTCAGGTCAATTTTCCTGAAGGATGTTTTCATGTATTTATTCATCATTTGTAGCTTACTCAAGCACAGCTTATATAAAACACTGGCACTGATTTCAGCATTATAAGAAATCATCTGACATTGAGTAATAAAAAATATTTATGAACAGCATTAGGATGTTATATATATCCCTTCCTTTAAATGGTAAAAGAGTGGGCTGTGTGGGCCAAGTCACTTCAGCTGTGTCTGACTTTATGACCCCACAGACAGTAGTCTGCCAGGCTCCTCTGACCATGGGATTCTCTAGGCAAGAATACTGGAGTGGGTTGCCATTTCCTCTTCCAGGAGATCTTCCTGACCCAGGTGTCGACCCCGTGGCTCTTACATCTTCTGGATCCAGGTATCAAACCCATGTCTTTTACATCTCTTGCATTGGCAAGCGGGTCTTTACCACTAGTGCCAATTGTGAATGGTCAGTAAAAGAGTGGCAGCTTCCAAAATTCAAATCAAGTGTACAGAAAATAAAAGTAATCAAAGAAGTCATCATTACATTGCAAGCAGTCTATTTTACCAGTTTAAATTGAAGGAGAGAAATCTAAAATTGAGAAAAAATATTCTTTTTCTATATCTCCTGTCTCCCTTGTTTCGAAGACTAAGAGCCGAAGAATTGATGCTTTCAAAATGTAGTACTGGAGAAGACTGTTGAGAGTACCTTGGACAACAAGGAGATCAAACCAGTCAATCCCAAAGGAAATCAACTCTCAATATTCACTGGAAGGACTGATGCTGAAGCTGAAGCTCCAATACTTTGGCCACCTGATGCGAAGAACTGACTTATTAGAAAAGACCCTGATGCTGGAAAGATTGAAGACAGGAGAAGGGGACAACAGAAGATGAGATGGTTGGATGGCATCACTGACTCAATGGACATGACTTTGAACAAGCTTCAGAAGGGCAGGGAAGCCTGGTGTGCTGCAGTCTATGGGGTCTCAAAGAGTCAGACATGACAGAGTGACTGAACAGCATTTCCATCAGCTCCTATACCAGAGTGGGTATATTTCCCCTCCTCCAGGGAATTTTCCCAACCCAGGGATTGAACCCAGGTCTCCTGCATTGCAGGCAGATTCTTTAACAGTTGAGCCTCAAGGGAAGCCCTCCATTCAGCTAACAAGAGTCAATCTAGTATTTAGTCAAGCTTTTTAAAACTTTTAACCTAACACATAAAGTAACAAGACTTTACGTTAAAACAATCTCTTGAGTTTTCTGTTCATGCACTATATACTTAACTCTAGAAAGTAAAATAAGAAATATAATAGGTGTGGAAAGTACAAGTATAAAAATCTTTAAAAACTTAGAAAAATTCCTAATTACTTTCAAAAATAGAAAAGCGTGTTTACAACTTATTTACTCTGTGTTTTATGACTGGGTGAGCTGACTCTCTGGGGAAAAAACCTGATGTTGAAAAAGACAGAGGGAATGAGGAAAAGGGGGGTGGCAGAGGACGAGATGGTTGGATGGTATCACAGACAGGGAAGCCTGGCATGCTACGGTCCATGGGGTCACAAAGAGTTGGACACAACTTAGCAACTGAACAACAATAACCTGTTCTTTCAATAGGCTTAGAACAAAAGTATCTTACTTTTCAAAGAATTATAAGGCATTTAATATTTTCAAAATCTGTTAAATTGAGGAAGCAGTTCTATCCATTTGGAACAAGAAAATTACACAATATTTATTCCACTTTAACTTCATCCTAGTACACGATGATTTATCTATGATTCGAAATCTTATGAAATGGAAACATTCCTTATAGAAACCAGCACTCTGCTAGATGTGAAACAAGGTTGAAGGGGGAGGAAAGGCCTCCTTGAAAGCTGCTTTCGATTGGTGTTATTGAATGAAAGAATTTCCAGATGGAGGAAAAGAGCACAGCTTTAAAGCTCCAATAATGACATTCTCCATAACAGCAAATAATTTTTCTTTTCAAATCATAAAAGTATAATTAATCATGTTAGACACTAAAAAAGCAAATCTGAGACAGTTTTTGATGATTTATGCTTGTGTGCAAAAAAGGTAATTGTTGTGTATTACCCAGTTGATTAATTTGTGTCCTAATTTATTGAGTATGCTGTGTTGCATGCATGCAAAATTTCTTTGTGGGTTGACAGAATTCAAATAAAGGCCCTTAAATAAGAATGCTACCCTTGTTCAAAAATTATGGGTGCCATTGACACAAACTTGCCTTAAATTTATGTTAAAAGCCAAAAGTAAATAATCTATTTCATTGTAATTTATATTAGGTCAGTTCATATCACTTAAAGGTGATATATTTAACATATTTGTCCATCTGGTTGTAGATAAATGGTAACAAACTCTATCAAGTTCAATCGTTATACGGTACCTGAGTCCAGGGCCTAAAATTTTTTGCAGTTAATGTACCATAAAGATACTAGATACCTAAAGCTTAAGTACCATGATATTTCCTAAGTGTAAGAAAATAAATCAGAAAAGCAAAGTACAATAGGAGTAACAATTTACTATTCAGAAATTATTTTTAAAATGTCAGATATCTTTGTTAGCTGTTTTATCATCAGTTCCTCTCATAAGACTTCTAACCAAACTGTGTTGGTTGTTCTTTCTATGTGAGTGCATGATACTTGGAGTTTTGCTATCATAACCTTGAATCACACAGCATTGTGTCTTTTCAATCAGATAACAAAAACCTTGGCTGCTTTCTTTGCCCCAGTTAAGGCCTTGACTTCAATGGTCCTTCTTGGAGATTCCTTTCCCTGACTTTCTTAATTAGGATACACTGACTGTTACTAAGAGAAACCTCATCATTTTTAAAGTACATATTGCAATTAAATATTAATTTGCTTATTGTCTATCATTCTATGCTTCAAGAGATCAGGATTGCATTTATGTGCCTCACTGCTTTATTCTCATTACCAAGCATGGTCTCCAGAATAGTCAGGGCTCAAAATATTGTCTGTGTCTTTAGTCATTATGTACTCAGTAAATGCTAATTGAATGTATCATGACTTTCAAACTTTTTTTGCATGAAATCCTTTATTTCAATAAAATCATATGTATGACCACAATTTATATTTTAAGAAAACTAAATATATAATATGAATAGCTACTCACTCCAGTATTCTTACCTGGAGAGTCTGATTGACAGAGGAACCTGGCAGGTTATAGTCTATGGGGTCACAAAGGATTGGACATGACTGAGCAATTAAGCACACACATATACATATTTACACATACACAGGTATGTACTGTGTACATATGTTAAACCAATCAGAAGTCAGTAAAAAGAAGACAAACACCTCAAAAAATACCCGAAGAGACTTTCACTAAGAAGGTTTTTAAATGGTGAATAAGTACATAAACAAAAAATATGCACTACCAGGGAAAAGCAGATGGAAAGTAAAATGAGGGAATGATGGGATAAAACAAAACAGTTTGGTCAAAAATAAACTGACGTACCATTTTAATAAATATTTGTGAAAAAAGTTACTAGAATTGTCATACAATGCTGGTAAAAGTTAAATTATACAGCAATTTTGGACAACTATTTAGAAGTTTCTAATTAAACGTGTACGTATTTTATGACCCAGTCATTTAGATTTTCTCTGTATATCCAAAATAATAAGTGCATATAAAAATAATTTTTAAAAAACTTCTTTCTTGTTTTGTCACTAAGTCGTGTCTGAATCTTTTGTGACCTCCATGGATGATAGCCCTCCAGGCTCCTCTGTCCATGGGATTTCCCAGCAAGAATACTGGAGTAGGTTACCATTTCCTTCTCCAAAAAAGACTTCTAAGAGATTGTTTTTAGGAGCATTTCTCAAAATATTGAAAAAGAAAAGAACCTTAATGCCTATTAACAAGAAAACTGATTAATAAACTGTAGTATAATCACACAATGGAATACCACTCAGCAAAAAAAAAAAAAAATCAGATTCCTACTATACACAAAAATAGATGGATCTCAAAAACACCGTTTAGTGAAAGAATACAGACAAAAACAAAATATATAAAAAAGTATAATAATACTTACGTGAAGTTCAAAAAGAGTCAAAACAAATCTGTTTTAGAAACCCAAATAGTAGTTAACTCTGTGGTTGGGGAGGGGTTTTACAGAGACTTGTACTGTGCATGACAGACATACGCATATTGCTAACATTCTACATCTTGGTCTGTTTGATAGTTAGCCTGAAGTACATGAATGTAGAAACTACTGATCCATATAGTCAGCATTAATGCCCTGTGAGAGTGCTCGCAGACATGAAATTAAAAGACACTTGCTCATTGGAAGAAAAGCTATGACAAACCTAGACAACATATTAAAAAACAGAGACTTTACTTTGCCACCAAAGGTCTGTGTAGCCAAAGCTATGGTCCTTCCAGTAGTCATGTATGGATGTGAAAGCTGGACCATAAAGAAGGCTGAGTGCAGAAACTGATGTTTTTGAATTGTGGTGCTTGAGAAGACTCTTGAGAGTCCCTGGGACAGCAAGGATATCAAACCAGTCAATTCTAAAGGAAATTAACCCTAAGCATACAGCAGCAGCATTCGTTGAAGGACTGATGCTGAAGCTGAAACTCCAATACTTTGGCCAGCTGATGTGAAGAGTGGACTTATTGGAAAAGACCCTGATGCTGGGAAAGATTGAGGGCAGGAGGAGAAGGGGACAACAGAGGATGAGATGGTTGGATGGCATCTCTGACTCAATGGACATGAGTTTGAGCAAACTCCAGGAGATAGTGAAGGACAGCGAAGCCTTGAGTGGTTGCAGTCCATGGGGTCACAAAGTCAGAACATGACCGAGCGACTGAACAATACTAACAATGCACTTTAATATGTATGTCTTATTCTGGCAAAAAAAGAAAAAAATAATGAAGAAAAACCTATGAAGAGTAAATTGATGAGATTTTCCCTGCTGGATATTAAGACTTATGTTAATAAGTGAGTTATTGGTCCAAGAAAAGAAACAAACCAATTGAGAACTACAGAGAGTACAGAAATAAATATATTCATGAATGGCTAACCTATAAAAGAGATGATTTCTCAGATCACTGAGAAAAGTATGTAATTTTCAAATGATCCAATTACTTCTCCATGGGAGGAAGGCACAGCAGGAGGGAAGGAGGAAGGAAAAATGGATTCCTGCCTCTGATCCTTCCTACCCCAAAATAAATATCAAATCTATCATGAAGCTAAAATTAAAGAATAAAACTATAAAAGGATTTAGACTAAAATATAGAAGATAATATTCTTCATAATATCTTTAAAATAATCATTTATGCAATGTTTCCTTGTGCACTGCTAAGCACTTTCCAAGTTTATACTGACGTACTCATACAGTCTTAACATTCAAGTCTATGAACGAGACACTCCTATTACCTGTATTTTAGAAACAAGGAAGCTTTCTGCTAATGAACCATCACAAAGCTTAAAACTGAAAATAACACCAGTTTCTTATTTCAAAGTTTCTGTGGGTTAGGAGCCGAGGTGGGTTGTCTGCTCCCAGGTTTCCAAGGCTGAAATCAAGGTGGTGATTGACTCTCTCTTGCTGTGGAGACAAAACTCTGGAAAGATCCCCACACCAGGTTTCCTTGGTTGTAGGGAGAATTCATTTCCTTGGGTGTGTGTGACTGAGGTCCCCACTGCCTTGCTAGCAGGTGACCAGGAACTAACTGCCTTCAGGTCCCTGGCTCACAATCTTCTCTGAAGGCCCTCTGACACTTCATTCTGCCTTCTCTCTACTAATGGAACCCTCCCCATAGGCGTTACCCTGTCAGAATTCATTCCATCTAACCTCAGGGACGATCCAGTCCTTTTCAAAGCTGAGCCTGATTAGCTGGGCTCCATCCAAGTAATCCCCTTTTTGATTAACCAAAAGACAATTGATTAGCAAGCTATTATATCCAAACCTTTAGGAGAAGGGGATCATAGAGAATATACATGCTAATGGGGCAGACATCTGGGGGCCCATTTTAGAATTCTGCTTACCACAAAGGATCTAGATAACTTGCCTGTGTTACTCAGCTAGTATAGGAGAGAGTGAGAATTCAAAGTTGGTTTGCCTGCCTTTGGGCCATGTTCTCAATCACTGCATTATTATATGCATAGTGAAGGGTTTTTTTTTTTAATGCAAAACACAAAACTTGCAAAGTGTAATGGAAAAAAGTAACAAATTCTACCATTTCAAAAAATTTAAAGTCTGCTTCACACACACAAAAAAATTACAGTGAAAAATCTATAAGGTAGAAAGTCTGTCTGCAGCCAATATAAATGAGAGGATTCAAGAGAGACATAAACAGAGCATGCAAGGAAAAGGGAGGAGATAAATAGATGTTAAAATAAAGGACACTTGCTCCTTACTCCTTGACCAACCCAGACAACATATTAAAAAGTAGAGATATTACTTTACCAACAAAGGTCTGTCTTGCCAAATCTTTGGTTTTTCCAGTAGTTATATATGGATGTGAGAGTTGAAAAAGAAAGCTGAGCACTGAAGAATTGATGCTTTTGAACTGTGGTGTTGGAGAAGACTCTTGAGAGTCCCTCAGACTGCAAGAAGATCCAACCAGTCCATCCTAAAGGAAATCAGTCCAGAATATTCATTGGAGGAACTGATGTTAAAGCTGAAACTCCAATACCTTGGCCACCTGATGTGAAGAACTGACTCTTTTGAAAAGACCCTGATGCTGGGAATGATTGAAGGCAAGAGGAGAAGGGGACGACAGAGGATGAAATGGTTGGACGGCACCACTACCTCAATGGAGTGAGTTTGAGGAAGCTCCAGGAGTTGGTGATGGACAGGGAAGCCTGGTGTGCTACATTCCATGGGGTCGCAAAGACTTGGACACAACTGAACAACTGAACTTATAGAAAATATTTGAGAAAAACATTGCAAAAACCACAGAAGTATGAATGAGCAAAAGTCATAAAAGATAAATTACAATGGAAAATAAACATATTAAAAGATGCTTAATTTTTATTCAGAAAAATGTAAAATTAAAATTCCAGTAAAAGACATTGATATCCTTATCAGACTTGGAAAAAAAAAAACAAAACCCTAGATTGCAAAAGTTTGTGGGAACACTCATTCACTGATGGTGGGGCTGTGGATGGGAAAGATTCTAATGATTTCCCAGCAAGCATGACAACTTCTTTGGATACTAGATTCTATCAAGCTAAGGGCATTTCCTTCAATCTCTCTTGCTTTTGCTAAATTTTACAGATGCTTTCTTTCTATCTATAAGATGCTTATGTTTCTTATTTGCCATGGTGGTGGGGGTGGTGTAGCCACCAAGTTGTATTCAATTCTGCAACCTCATTAACTATAGCCTGCCAGGCTCTTCTGTCCATGGGATTTCCCAGGCAAGAATACTGGAGTGTCTTGCCATTTCCTTCTCCTGGAGAGTCTTCCTGACCCAAGGATCCAGCACACATCTCTTTCACTACAGACAGATTCTTTACTGCTGAGCTACCAGGAAAGGCCCACTTAAATGCCATTAGTGAAAGTGAAAGTGTCAGTCACTCAGTCCTGATTCTTTGCAACCCTCTGGACTGTAGCCCACCAGGCTCCTCTGTCCATGGAATTCTCCAGGCAAGAATACTGGAGTGGGTTGCCATTTGCTTCTGCAGAGGATCTTCCCAACCCAGGGATCAAACCCAGATCTCCTGAATTGTGGACAGATTCTTTAATGGTCTGAGCCACCAGGGAAGCCCATTAAATGCCATAAATTGTACAAATTTAATCTATTAGTGAGTCCAAAAATGATCTAATCTTTTGCCATCCTTGTATCTACTTATTCCTAACACATTTTTACTAATTATTCTACTGAATTACCTTAAAATTTTTTGCATGATTTTGTCAAAGCAAAATTGGCCTATAGTTGTCTGTTCCACTGTAATATTTGTGTTTTTATCAAAGTTATCTTACCCTTGTAAAATGAGTTTTTTCTCATTTTGAGACTGAAAGTAACCACTTCTTAAAATTTAATTTTACCCAGGTCTGAAAAAAGTTTTGTACTAGTCCTTTGCCAGGGTCCAGGGACAGATATGAACATTTAACATACAATTTAAATTTTTTCTGTATCTAATGGCTATTTCAAATGTTCTTCTTCAATTAATGTGTAATTTTTCCCCTAAAATATCTCCCTCTTATCTTCCTACTCACATTCATTTTGAAATACTTTGTCCTGAGAGTCACCTATAAATTTGTAAATCTCTATATCTAAAATTAGGTAATGACTTTAATATGTATCTTTGTGGTTTATTAGCTGATTCTCTATAATTTTCTTGATTCTATTTATTAAATGTTATCTATTTTCCTGAGTTGTAAAAGAACTAGCCTTCATTTTATTTATTAGCTTTATCATGTACCTGCCTTATAATTATGTATTGTTCTTATCTTTAGCATATTCCCCTCCATAATTTTTTTTTATTTCTTTGGATTATTCTTTATTTTCTTTATATAACTTAATTCAAAATTGAACTATTTTTGTTGCTAATAAATTCAGCTAACACTTAGTGCTAATTTGGTCTCATGTCCAAGGCTTTGAAATCAGACACAACTTAGCGACAAAAACCACCACTACCACCACCACCGAGGTTTTGGTCCTCTTTTTTACATTTTCCTTCTTACATCTAATACTTATAGTCCAAAAAAAAAAAAATCTATTATCAATAACAGGTTAAAGAAATTTACTTTATTGATTTTCAGATTTATTATGCTCTGGTCAGTGAGTTTATCCTGAATGATAACTTTTGGAATTTGTTAATATTTATTTACTTACTATGTGGCCATATATGAATATTTTATGGTTATACCTGGTGGCTCAGAGGATAAAGTATCCACCTGCAATTCAGGAGACCTGGGTTTTATCCCTGGGTTGGTAAGGTCCCCTGGAGGAGGGCATGGCAACCCATTCCAGTATTCTTGCCTGCAGAATCCCTATGGACAAAGAGCCTGGCAAGTTACAATCTATGGGGTTGCAAAGAATCAGACACAGCTGACTGACTAAGCACAGAACACAGATTTCTAATGAAATCTTGTATTGTTTGACTCAGCTTCCCTATATCCTTACTTTAATTGTTGATTTACTTAATCTTTTACTATGGATGAAGTTTATACTCTAATAAAGTGCTACAGACAAGTATTACTTGTGAGTATCATTTGTGATATTATATGTTACAAAAAGTACAGCAAATCAGATTGAAGGAAAATATAGAAGAAAAAGGCTTGGGGTACCCAGTTTTCTGAGGAGCCCTACATTGATTAGATGCAGGAAATGAGAAATGACCCTGGATTCTGGTTTGAATTATGGTAATTTATATAAATGGTGACACTAGATGATGAAATTAGGCCTGAGGATTCTTTTTTAATTATATGTTTGTGGTAAGGAAGATTTTAATATTATTTCATCTACTTCTTAGACTACTTCTTACTAATAATGAAATCTTTCCTTCATAATATTTTGGGCTTGATGGCAGTAATTCCATATTGATATCTATACATTCACTGTTCTTGGCTAGCATCTTCCTATTGTATTGTTTTCAATTACTGCTGCTGCTGCTGCTAAGTCACTTCAGTCGTGTCCGACTCTGTGTGACCCCATAGAAGGGGGTCACCAGGCTCCGTCCCTGGGATTCTCCAGGCAAGAACATTGGAGTGGGTTGCCATTTCCTTCTCCATTGCATGAAAGTGAAAAGTGAAACGGAAGTCACTCAGTCGTGTCCGACTCTTCGCGACCCCATGGACTGCAGCCCACCAGGCTCCTCCATCCATGGGATTTTCCAGGCAAGAGTACTGGAGTGGGGTGCCATCGCCTTTTCCATTTCAATTACTATTTTACATAATTTGTGCATTGTGAATATATATATGTCTCTTTAAAATAAAATATTGCCTGAGTTCATTTTTTTTAAAATCCACTTTGAGTTCTCTGTCTTTAGTAGGTGAGTACAGTGACAGATTCTGGGGGATCCCTCCCCATATCCATTACCTCCTTCATCCTATCCTATGGTACCCATATTTCATGCCTGTGATTTGGCTGGGGTTGGTCTGTACATTTGCCTCTAAAGAAGAAATAGATTGGACTATGTGATTGATTCAGGAATGACTCAGAATGAAAATGAAAACAGGAAAAATAAGATATTGGTTTAAAAGAGCATAGTCTATGAAACAGAAATAAGCACACAGACATATAATATAAACACAGTTTATTGGGAAACAGGGTTCAGTTCAGTTCAGTCACTCAGTCATGTCCGACTCTTTGTGACCCCATGAATTACAGCATGCCAGGCCTTCCTGTCCATCACCAACTCCCGGAGTTGACGCAAACTCTGTCCATCAAGTTGGTGATGCCATCCAGCCACCTCATCCTCTGTCGTCCCCTTCTCCTCCTGCCTCCGATCCCTCCCAGCATCAGAGTCTTTTCCAATGAGTCAACTCTTCGCATGAGGTGGCCAGAGTACTGGAGTTTCAGCTTTAGTATCAGTCCCTCCAATGAAGACCCAGGGCTGATCTCCTTCAGAATGGACTGGTTGGATCTCTTTGCAGTCCAAGGTACTGTCAAGAATACTCTCCAAAACCACAGTTCAAAAGCATCAATTCTTCAGCGCTCAGCTTTCTTCACAGTCCAACTCTCGCATCCATACATGACCACTGGAAAAACCATAGCCTTGGTTAGACAGACCTTAGTCGGCAAAGTAATGTCGCTGCTTTTCAATATGCTATCTAAGTTGGTCATAACTTTCCTTCTAAGGAGTAAGTGTCTTTTAATTTCATGGCTGCAGTCACCATCTGCAGTGATTTTGGAGCCCCCAAAAATAAAGTCTGACACTGTTTCCCTTTCTATTTCCCATGAAGTGATGGGACCAGATGCCATGATCTTCGTTTTCTGAATGTTGAGCTTTAAGCCAACTTTTTCACTCTCCTCTTTCATCAACAGGCTTTTTAGTTCCTTTTCACTTTTTGCCATAAGGGTGGTGTCATCTGCATATCTGAGGTTATTGATATTTCTCCTGGCAATCTTGATTCCAGCTTGTGTTTCTTCCAGCCCAGCATTTCTCATGATGTATTCTGCATAGAAGTTAAATAAGCAGGGTGACAATATACAGCCTTGATGTACTCCTTTTCCTATTTGAAACCAGTCTGTTGTTCCATGTCCAGTTCTAACTGTTGCTTCCTGACCTGAATATAGGTTTCTCAAGAGGCAGGTCAGGTGGTCTGGTATTCCCATCTCTTTCAGAATTTTCCACAGTTTATTGTGAGCCACACAGTCAAAGGCTTTGGCATAGTTAATAAAGCAGAAATAGATGTTTTTCTGAAACTGTTGGGAAACAGGGTAGAGGGAAAGAGATAAATTAGAGGTGTGGTATTAACATATGCTGTGTTCAGTCATATCTGACTCTGTGACCCTATAGACTGTAGTCTACAAGTTTCCTCTGTCAATGGAATTTTCTCAACAAGAATACTGGAGTGGATTTCCATTCCCTCCTCCAAGGATCTTCCCAACCCAGGGGTCAAACCTGAGTCTCCTGCATCTCCTGCTGGTAGATTATTTACAGATAAGCTATTAACATATACATACTACTGTAAATAAAATTGGATGTGAGAGTTGGACCATAAAGAAGGCTGAGTGCTGAAGAATTGATGATTTTGAACTGTGGTGCTGGAGGAGACTCTTGAGAGTCCTTGGGACAGCAAGGAGATCAAACCAGTCAATCTTAAACGAAATCAATCCTAAACATTCACTGGAAGGATTGATGCTGAAGCTGAAACTCCAGTACTTAGGCCACCTGATGTGAAGAGCCGACTCACTCGAAAAGACCCTAGTGCTGGGAAAGATTGAAGGCAGGAAGAGAAAGGGGCAACACAGGATGAGATGGTTGGATGGCATCAGTGACTGAATGTGTATGAGTTTGCACAAACTCCGGGAGATAGTGAAGGTCAGGTAAGCCTGATGTGCTGCAGTGCATGGGGTTGCAAAGAGTCAGAAACAACTTAGCAACTGAACAACAACAACAAATATATAAAATAAACAATGAGGACATGCTGTATAGCATGGGACCATAGCCAATATCTTATAGCAACCTATAATGGAAAAGAATTGGAATCACTTTGCTGTGCACCTGCAACAGTTTTAACTAACTATACTTCAATTCAAAAAGTAGTTAATAAAAACAGCATGATTTTCTCTTTGTATGTGAAAAGAGACACAGAGATGACCTTAGGGTTATCCAAAGAAAGTTATAACTGAGACTGGAGCCAACGACAAGGAAATAGAATGGGAAAATTAAAATAGCAAGGAGTGGGATCCTAAATAACACATTGGCCTACCTGAGTGGCAAGTGTACAGCTGGCATCTTTATTTACTACAAATATGTTATTTTAAATAACACATTGTTTAAAAAAAAAAAAAAAAAAAAAACCACAGCATTTTATTTGCATGACAGTTTGGAACAGCCAAAGACAAAAAATAAACATCAACAAACACTCCAGCAATAGAGTTAGTGATTGTCATATAACATGAATTCAATTTGGAATTTCCTGCTACTTTTGTTTTTTTGTTCTATTTATTTTTAGTTGCTTTATTTACCCTACTATCTTCCCCTGAATTCATTATATTCTTCTTGCTGCAGTATACATGCTAACAATTATTTTTGTAGTTTCCGTGGGTAGTAAAATTTGAGTCAGAGAATGACTGAGAATATCTTTAACTCACTTCAAATTTCTATTAAGTCTTACATGGTGTGGACATACCATAGTTGAGAGTTGTTTTTCCTCAGCAAAGATATTCTATTGATTTCTATTATCTGAATTTGATAATTAGGGACATGATTCTTATGCTCACATCTCTTTTTTAGTTCTTAGATGGTGTTTTAGGAAACCATCAACAGGGAGTTTGTTTGGTTGGCACTCAATAGACTCTAAATTTTTGATATTCTGTTTTCTTCAGTCAGTTAAAATTTTCCTTTTTAGCATTTCTTAGAATTGTTTGTAGCCATTCACTCTTTCTATTTCTTCTGCTCAAAATTCCATTATAGAGATGCTTAGATTTATCAGCTGATGATCTAAATTCTATAGCTTTTTATCCATATTTTCCATCTATCCACTTTTGTGCTGTATTATTATATTAATAAATTAGTCATGTGGCTTTCCAACTTATTCATTATCATTGTGCTTAATCTATTCAATCATTCAACCTTTACCAGTAAAGGTTTTTATTTTTTAGTAATATATATTTATAGTAATATACACATATATCTATATTTATATAGTGGAGAAGGTAATGGCAACCTACTCCAGTATTCTTGCCTGGAGAAACCCATGGACGCAGGAGCCTGGCAGGCAACAGTCCACAGGGTTGAAAAGAGTTGGACATGACTTAGCAACTAAAGCACTACTAACCACACTTATCTACATATATATCTTATTATTACATATTCTGTAAATTTTTATTTCCAGGCTTAAACTTAAAACTTGCTATTTTGCCTTTTTATCTTGAAAATGCTTAAAGATTATATAAGAAACAAGCTATATTAACTGACTAACTGATAATATCTGTCAAAGGAAAATTATACTCACTTTGAGAACCTCTTATTTCATTTTGTAAAAATTGTGTACCAATGCCTAGCAGACATAACCAGGAATTGTACCTCATGCTAGCCAGGTGACTTCAGAAATACATTAGCCAAAACTTCACTGCCTCAACCATCATCACCAATACAGAAAACAGACTCTTCAGAGACTGGGAATTAATTACATAATGCATTATATTAGATTTTAGATATTTAATATCTTGACAAAAGATTTATTTCTGAAATAAAATTTGGCTTATGCATTATTATTTTAATACATTCATTCTCATGTGAGGAAAATACAATATTGCCTATCACAGATTAAAGTGGTCTTGACAATTCTCTTTATTTCATAAGTCTAGATCAAAATCTCCTTTTTTCAAATGATTACCCTGAGTCATTGTATGTTTCTGATGAAGATTCTACACTTTCTCTTTCTCAGCTCTAATGTAATGGTTCTTCTTATAATGAAGCATTTACCATTAAATATGCATAAACTATTAATATCTTAGCAAAAATTTCAGCTCCCCTAGATCCCAACTTTCAAATGGTTTTCTGTACTGATTGAATAAATATAGTTGTTTTAGCAATGCCATTTGTGACATTTTCAATAATTATTTTCAACATAGATAGTCTAAATTGTCATAAACTGTATATTTCTTTAAATTTCAAAATGATACTTTTCCACATTGTACATGCGAGATACTATAAGTAAAAAGGAAAAAGTATAAACCAAGGCTGCTAGTAGTCCTACATTTGGGGGGAAAATGACTTTATCAACCAGCAAAGAAACGTCTCCAGAAAATCTGGCAGGTACATTGAGTCAACACCAGTCAATGTAGTATTTAGTCAAGCTGTTAAAAGCTTTTAACTTAACACAGAAAGTAACAAGACTTTATGTTAAAACAATCTCTTGAGTTTTCTGTTATTGAACTATACTCAACTCTAGAAAGTAAAGTAAGAAATATAATAAACGTAAGAATCTTTAAAAACTTAAGACATAATTACTACTTACTTTCAAAAATAGAAAAAGAAAAGAATGTTTATGACTTATTTACTCTGTTTTATCATTGGTACGGGTTCTACTGCAAAATATAAGGAAATAAACTATCATAGGTGAGTGAGATACAGGAAATAAACTGAAATAAACTCACCTCATAGAACACATACGACACATTCATTCAGAAGTTAAAGCTAAATATAAAGAAAAAGTAACAATAAAATGAAATAAACATAGAATTTTTACTCAAATATTAAAGTCAATAAACAGGAAGACATTCTCCTTGTGGACTTAACTCCCAACACTTACAGAAGAGTGAATTTTTTAAATAATAGCATAAACTTATGACAGAACTCTCAGCTTTTTAGAACACAGAGAAAAGGAAAAATTGAAAAATAAACTGAATAATAGAACAGAAAGAGAATATAACATACAGAACATGAAAAGCAAAAAAAAAATGTTCAGTGAAAAAATTTTTTCATGTGAAAAATAAAAAACAGAATACAAGGACTAGGATATGAGTACAGCTATGAAGATGAGATGAGAAAAAACAAAATGTACTCTTTTTGAAACAGCAGTTAAACAAAATTCATACAAAGATAAGCACAATTGTTCCAATTTAAAAGACTATAAAACAAAATTGATTTAAACCAATTTAAATATAAAAAACAGTTATGTATATAAACTTACATAAGAGAATATGCATACATTTTTATGAATATAAATATATTTGTCAAGTTGGTATAATAGGCAATGACTAAGCACTAGTTACTACAATTTGCAGATAAGAATTCATGAAATAAAGCATGGTTTTGGAAATATATCTTTAATAACAAGTAGTTTTATTTGAAGGAAATATTTTGCTCTAATTGGGAAATTATTTATAACCTAGAACTAGATTCATATCTGAATTCTCAGGAATATTATCTATGTCTGAGTGTAGCTTCTGGACCCAGATTCCCTGAGTAGAGTCCTATCTCTCTTCCTAACTGGCTACCTAATTTAGTGCATATACCTTAACATCTGTATGCTCTAATTTCCACACTTGTGAAATAAATATGACTAATAATACATTGTTGTGAACAGAGAAATGGATTCTAAATTTTTAATTCCTTCAGTCTTTATATAATGCATTTAAATATAATAAAGATAAGAAATTTTAAAAGATATACCTATTTTTGGTAGGAGTAGGTAACAGTTAAAGCTGAAGTTTTAACCTGTGTCACAGCTAGAAGAGATGGTAGAATCCATTTGAAAGAATGTAAAGAAAAGAAACAGGTAAAGAAAGAGGGTCAGATAACAGGATCTCAGAAAACGCTAGAAAAACAAACAAACAAAAAACACAAAACAAAACACACTTAATAGGAGAAGCCCTGATGTGCAAATTATTTACTTCTTATTTGCAATCAAATACATAGACACTGGAATTAGTAGTTTAAGAATTTGTGAGGAGCTGGGGGGAATTAATCTACAGCAAAAGCAAATAGGACAGGACAATTTTAATGACATAATCTCCATTTGATGCATCAGACAAGAAGAGTCCTTCTGGGTTGCAAATGCCAGACAGCCTGGAAACATTTTCTATCTAGAAGAAGCTTGGCCAATGATTGTTGATTCAGGAAAACATACACAGTCAAATATGAGGGATAAACATGCAATGATGCAGCATGCTCAGGAGGAGAAGAAAAATGAAGACAGGATCAGAAAATTAAACATTACTTTTTGAACACCTGCCAAAAGAACACTGCCAAAAAGAAAATGATTGCGGTTCATTAAACATTTATAGTAAACTTAAACATGATCTACAAATTAATTTTCTCTATAAAAATCACAAGGTAGTATGAGAAGAGCTCAGGGAAGAAATGGGTAAAAAGGAGAAACAGAAGCAGATAACATATGAGATGACAGAACTAACGCATGAAATACAGAAAAAAAAAATAGTCACAGAAATAGGAAATTGAAAGGATAGAGAAGAATAATTATCACTGTTAAGTAACAGCAAGAGACAGCAAATGGAAGAGGAAGGAAAGAAAAGGAAGGAAGGCAGAGTGGGAAGGAGGGAGGGAGGAAGCTGAGGGGAAGCTGATAGATAATACGGAATAGGTAGACAGAGAGACAGAAGGGACGGAGGAGACAGAAAGAGCGAGACGAGAGCAGGGGTGAAGACCGTAGGCAACACCAGAGAGATTAGTTTAGTTTACATTAGGTGGACAGATAGGTAATAGACAACTGATGGATGGATAGATAAATGGACAGATAGAGAGTCATACAGAATGGATGGAGGGAGAGGAGGAGGGAGGAAGAGAGACAGAGAAAGAGAAACACAAAGGGGGAAAGGAGAGGGAAGAGAAAGAACGATGATAGAAAAGAAAAAGAAAATGTTTAAAAGGAGCTAGAAGTGTTAGAGGCTAAATAGACATAAAAAAATACAGTAAGAAACACCAACATATGACATATTAGAGTCTCTAGTGGAAAAAAAAAAAGTAAGCTAGAATTGAAAACATTTACCTAAAATAAAAGATAATTCAGTTCTACATACTGAAAGAGAATACCATACAGTGTGGAACAACTGAGGTATAATAGTTAACACAAGGATACCCTGTCAAAGGTATTATTCTTCAAATATAAAGTAAGAGTTCTTAAACATTTAACAAAGACAACAAATCAAATTATAGAGAGAAAAATCATACTGGTCGCAGGTTTCTCCATCTAACACATAGGCAAAGAACACTTGTAAAGCCCTTAGGGAAATAAACAAACCTAACTTCTGAGAACCAACTTCTAAGAACAAAGGCAACCAACACTAAAATATGCACACATTTAAGAAAATATTTTCCTTTTGACTCCTTTCCTGCTGCTGCTAAGTCACTTCAGTCGTGTCCGACTCTGTGCGACCCCATAGATGGCCTCCTACCAGGCTCCTCTGTCCCTGGGATTCTCCAGGCAAGAACACTGGAGTAGGTTGTCATTTCCTTCTCCAATGCATGAAAGTGAAAAGTGAAAGTGAAGTCACTCAGTCCTGTCCGACTCTTAGCGACCTCGTGGACTGCACCCTACCAGGCTCCTCCCTCCATTGGATTTTCCAGGCAAGAGTACTGGAGTGGGGTGTCATTGCCTTCTCTGGACTCCTTCCCTAGTAAATTACAAAATAGGGGTTTTATCCAATACAAGAAAATGAGGAAAATTATTCAAAAAGGATAATGAAATTAAATATACTTAACTCTAAAAGAAGCTTATATCAAGCATGGAATTTAGGATGGTCAATAGAGAGTATAAATGTCCTATGTCCTGTGTGTGTGTGTGTGTGTGTGTGTGTGTGTGTGTGTGTGTGTGTGTGTGTGTGTGTGTGTGTGTGTGTGTGTGTGTGTGTGTGTGTAGTATGTAGAAACAACTAATAAAATTTAAGAGAAGGGTAAGATAGTAGTAAAAATAGATTCATTATTATCTCTAAGAATTTACAGTAAAAATATAGTTAAAGCTAGCAAAAGAGACAATATTTTATGAAAATGTTAATAGTAAAAAGAATAAACTAAGACAAATTGAAAAGTAGAAATAAAATATTACTGAAAACATAAACTAATTTCACAACTACTGATGTAGGGAACAGTGAAGGAGAGAAGAGGGAAAGACAGTTTGGAATGCAAAGTGAAGCCAGTCTCTGCTGTATATAAGATATTCATCTAAAACAAAATACTGGGAGTAAGTATGAAAATTTTAAAAATAAGCTTAGGGGTAGTACACTGATGTAAATGCACAGACCACAGCAGGTTCTCATGTAAATTTAGCCACATCTTTACTCCTTCCTAGAGACATGCCCTTGGCAGTATAACTTTAAAGTTACTCCCATCAAACAGTGGAGTTTATTCCCCTCCTCTTGTATCTGAACTGGTCTTGAGACATGTTTGAAATGATAGGAAGTCACAGGAATGATGCAATGCCAGCTCCAACTTATGGAACACTTTCCATAGAGCTGCAAAGTCTCACTGTTTGGGGAACAAGTTGCCCTGGCCTATTGGAAGGTGAGACACCCTAGAAACCAGTGACAAGACACCAGACATCCAGATGACGAGATGAGGCCCTCCAACATGTGCCAGTCTCCAGCCAATCTGGTACCTTGGGTTAGAAGCAAAGTGAAGCCATCTAAGACAGAAAACATCCCCTCCGCAGCTAAGACTAGCTCAAATTGCCACTGCACAGAATCTTATAATAAATAAAGGGTTCAGTTCAGTTCAGTCACTCAGCCGTGTCCGACTCTTTGCAACCCCATGAACCACAGCACGCCAGGCCTCCCTGTCCATCACCAACTCCCGGAGTCCACCCAAACCCATGTCCATCGAGTCTATGATCCCATCCAACCATCTCATCCTCTGTCGTCTCCTTCTCCTCCTGCCCTCAATCTTTCCCACATCAGGATCTTTTCAAATGAGTCAGCTCTTCACATTAGGTGGCCAAAGTGTTGGAATTTCAGCTTCAACATCAGTCCTCCCAATGAACACCCAGGACTGATCTCCTTTAGGATGGACTGGTTGGATTTCCTTGCAGTCCAAAGGGCTGTCAAGAGTCTTCTCCAACACCACAGTTCAAAAGCATCAATTCTTTAATACGCAAGAATAGAAAACTAAGACAATCATATCAAAATAGGTATAATCTGGGTAAAAACATAAAATGACATCAATAATGACATTATATAATGCTAAAATATTAAAAATGAAGATAACAGCAAATGAAATTCATATAGGAGAAAAAGAAACAAATTGTTGGAAATGGCTAGTAAAGACTTTACCCCATGAAAAATGAATACAACAAAAAATATATAGTAGTATTTAATACAATTAATTGGATATATATGATTGACATATATCATAATTTAGAACCTGAAAATAGAGCACATCTTTTCAGGTTTACATTCAATATTTATAAAAATTGACTTCATGTTAACACACAAAGTATACTCCAAAAATTTCAAAAAATAGAAATAGTATAAAAATTTCAGATCATTATATCATAAAATTACAAGTTAGAAAAGTCTCTTCAAAATATCATTTTTAAAAAAAGCAAAAGCAATCTCCATTTGGGGGGGTAGTAAAGAAAAATAAATAAGCCACAATGAAACCACCACTCATAAAGCTATGCTTTATAAATGTCATGCTGCTGCTGCTAAGTCGCTTCAGTCGTGTCCAACTCTGTGCGACCCCAGAGATGGCAGCCCACCAGACTCCCCCGTCCCTGGGATTCTCCAGGCAAGAACACTGGAGTGGGTTGCCATTTCCTTCTCCAATGCAGGAAAGTGAAAAGTGAAAGTGAAGTCTCTCAGTTGTGTTCGACTCTTAGCGACTCCATGGACGGCAGCCCACTAGGCTCCTCCGTCCATGGGATTTTCCAGGCAAGAGTACTGGAGTGGGGTGCCTTCGCCTTCTCCTTATAAATGTCATATGTAGAGATAAAATTTAAACAGGTACATTTGCAAAGAACATTAAAAAATGCAAACAAAAAACCAAAACATTACTTTCAACTCCTAGGATCAGTAGCTACTATCAAAGTGTTAAGGAAGATAGGAACTAGGTAGACAGAATATGGAAATTAGAGAGGGAGATTTCTCCATACACTTTTTATATTTTTCACATTTTCTACCATAGCAGTGCATTGACCATATGTATGTACACACACACCACAATTTTTTTTTAATGCATTCATTCGTCATTGGACACAAGTTGTTTTCATATTTTGGCTATTATACATAATGTCGCAGTGATGTGGAGGTGCAAATACCTCTTCAGGATAGTGATTTAATCTTCCTTCAGATCTATATCTAAAGTAAAACTGTTGCATCTTATGGTAGCTCTATTGTTCTATTATTTATTTTTTTTGAGGAACTCCCAAACCAATTACCAAAAATGACTGCACCAATCAACATTCACACCAACCCACTAACCATGCATAAGTGTTTTCTTTTCTCCACACCCTTTGCAAACAGTGAATTCACAGGAACAGAGAGTAGACTGGTGGCTGTTTGGAACAGGGACAGGTGGAGGAAATGGGTGAAGGTGATCAAAATGTGAAAGCTTCTAGAATATGCTAGAGAAGTTCTGGGAATATAGGGTACAGTAGAGGACTGTAGTTAACACTATTTTGTTGTATATTTGCAAGCTACCAAAAGAGTAGATGCTAAGGCTTTTCAATAAAACTGTAAATATATGAAGCAAAGCATGTGTTAACTAAATTTTTGTGATAATCATTTTTTAATTCAGACAGTAAAGAATTTGTCTTCAACGCAGGAGACCCAGATTCAAGCCCTGGATTGGGAAGATCCCCTGGAGAAGGGAAAGACTATCTTAGGAAATCCCATGGACAGGGGAGCCTGGCAGGCTCAGTGCATGAGGTCGCAAAGAGTTGGACAGTCTGAAATGCGATACTTAGGTGCAACTTCAAAAATAACTGAAGGATCTCTGTTCATTTCCAAAGCAAGTCATTCGATATTACAGTAATCCAAATATATGCCCCAACACCTAGTGCTGAAGAAGCTGAAGCTGAATGGTTTTACGAAGTCCTACAAGACTTTCAGAAATAACACCAAAAATGATGTCCTCATCATCACAGGGGACAGCAACGCAAAAGTAGGAAGTCAAGAGATACCTGGAGTAACAGGCAAGTTCGGCCATGGAGTACAGACTGAAGCAGGGCAAAGGCTAACAGAGTTTTGCCGAGAATGCACTTGTCATAACAAACACCCTCTTCCAACAACACAAGAGAAGACCCTACACATGGACATCACCAGATGGTCAACACTGAAATCAGATTGATTATATTCTTTCCAGCTGAAGGTGGAGAAGATCTATAGAGTCAGCAAAAACAAGACATGGGCTGACTGTGGCTTAGATCATCAGCTCCTTATTTCAAATTTCAGAATTAATTTGAGGAAAGTAGGGGAAACTGCCAGGCCATTCAGGTATGACCTAAATCAAATCCCTTATGATTATACAGGGAAGTGACAAATAGACTCAAGAGATTAGACTGGATAAACAGAGTACCTGAAGAACTATGGATGGAGGTTCATAAGTACAGCAGTGATCAAAGTCATCCCCATGAAACAGAAATGTGAAAAGGCAAAATGGCTGTCTGAGGAAGCCTTACAAATAGCAGAGAAAAGAAGAGAAAGAAAAAGCAAAAAGAAAAATATACCCTTCTGAATGAAGAGTTCAAAGAATTGCAAGTAGAGATAAGAAAGCCTTCTTAAGTGAATAATACAAAGAAATAGAGGAATATAACAGAATGGAAAACAAGATTTCTTCAAGAGAATTAGAGATACTAAGGGAACATTTCATAAAAAGATGGGCACAATAAAGGACAGAAATGGTATGAACTTAACAGAAGCAGATGATATTAAGAAAAGGTGGCAAGAATACACAGAAGAACTGTACAAAAAAAAGGTCTTAATGACCCAGATAACCACGATGGCGTGATCACTCACCTAGTGCCAGGCATCCTGGAGTGCAAAGTCAAGCGGGCCTTAGGAAACATTACTACAAAGCTAGTGGAGGTGATGGAACTCCAGCTGAGCCATTTCAAATCCTAAAAATGTTGCTCTTAAAGTGTTACACACAACATGCCAGCAAATTTGGAAAACTCAGCAGTGGCCACAGGCCTAGACAAGGTCAGTTTCATTCCAATCCCAAAGAAGGGCAATGCCAAAGAATGTTCAACTACCACACAATTGCACTTGTTTCACATGCTAGCAAGATAATGCTCAAAGTCCTTCAAACTAGGCTTCAACAGTATGTGAACTGAGAACTTCCAGATGTACAAATCAGCTTTAGAAAAGGCAGAGGAACCAGAGATCAAATTGCCAACATCTGTTGCATCAAATAAAATGCAAGGGAATTTCAGAAAAAACATCTACTTCTGCTTCATTGTCTGGGCTAAAGCCCTTGACTGTGTGGATCACAAGAAACTGAAGAATATTCTTCAAGAAATGGGAATACCAGACCAACTTACCTGCCACCTGAGAAACATGTATGCAACGTATTAAAAAGCAGAGACATCATTTTGCCCACAAAGGTACATCTAATCAAAGCTATGGTTTTTCTAGCAGTCATGCTTAGATGTGAGTTGGACTAACAAAGAAGGCTGAGCACCAAAGAATGGATGCTTTTGAACTATGGTGCTGGAGAAGACTCTTGAGAATCCCTTGGACAGCAAGAAGATCAAAACTGTCAATCCTAAAGGAAAGCAACCCTGAATATTCATTGGAGGACTGATGCTGAAGCTGAAGCTCCAATATTTTGGCTTCCTGAAGCGAAGATTGACTCATTGGAAAAGACCCTGATGATAGGAGAGATTGAGGGCAAGAGAAGAAGGGGGCAATAGAGGATGAGATGGTCGCATGGCATCATTATCTCAGAGGACATGAGTTTGAGCAAACTCAGGGAGATAGTGAAGGACAGGGAAGCCTGTCATGCTGCAGTCCACAGGGTCGCAAAGAGTTGAACATGACTGAGCAACTAGACAAGAACAACAATACAATGATAAGGTAGATACCAATAAGAGACTGATAAATAAGTTTTACGTGCATCTATTATTAATGCCTTATTTCTCTTGGAATTCATCCAAAAAACAAAAATTGTTCAAAAGTATGGAATGTAAAATAGACTGATATAGTCTAATAGTAGCCAACTTATCTGAGAATTTCCCCCATACAGTCAAATCACAAACAACATTTAGAAAATAGGGAAAATATTTGGATATTAACTTAATTGATGAATGTTTTTCTATCAAGGATTTAATGAAGGATTTTATTTGCTTTTAAAAAAATCTACTTTCAAAAAACTGTCCTTCTTCAGTTCAGTTGCTCAGTCATGTCCAACTCTGTGTGACCCCATGCACTGCAACATGCCAGGTTTCCCTGTCCACCACCAACTCCTGGAGTTTACTCAAACTCATGTCCATGGAGTCGGTGACACCATCCAACCATCTCATCCTCTGTCATCCCCTTTTCCTCCCACCTTCAACTTTTCCCAGCATGAGGTATTTTTTCAATGAGTCAGTTTTTCACTTCAAGTCGCCAAAGAATTGGAGTTTCAGCTTCAGCATCAGTCCTTCCATGAACACCCAGGACTGATGTCCTTTAGGATGGACTGGTTGGATCTTCTTGCAGTCCAAGGGACTCTCAAGAGTCTTCTCCAACACCACAGTTCAAACGCATCAATTCTTCGGCACCCAGCTTTGTTTATAGTCCAACTTTAACATCCATACATGACCACTGGAAAAACCATAGCCTTGACTAGATAGACCTTTGTTGGCAAAGTAATGTCTCTGCTTTTGAATATGCTATCTAGGTTGGTCATAACTTTCCTTCCAAGGAGTAAGCGTCTTTTAATTTCATGGCTGCAATCACCATCTGCAGTGATTTTGGAGCCCAAAAAGATAAAGTTAGCCACTGTGTTCACTGTTTCCCCATCTATTTCCCATGAAGTGATGGGACCAGATGCCATGATCTTCGTTTTCTCAATGTTGAGCTTTAAGCCAACTTTTTCACTCTCCTCTTTCACTTTCATCAAGAGGCTTTTTAGTTCTTCACTTTCTGCCATAAGGGTGGTGTCATCTGCATATCTGAGGTTACTGATATTTCTCCTGGCAATCTTGATTCCAGCTTGTGTTTCTTCCAGTCCAGCGTTTCTCTTGATGTACTCTGCATAGAAGCTAAATAAGCAAGGAGACAATATACAGCCTTGACGTACTCCTTTTCCTATTTGGACCAGTCTGTTGTTCCATGTCCAGTTCTACCTGTTGCTTCCTGACCTGCATACAGATTTCTCAAGAGGCAGGTCAGGTGGTCTGGTATTCCCATCTCTTTCAGAATTTTCCACAGTTTATTTTGATCCACACAGTTAAAGACTTTGGCATAGTCAATAAAGCAGAAATCGATGTTTTTCTGGAACTCTCTCGCTTTTTTGATGATCCAGCAGATGTTGGCAATTTGATCTCTAGTTCCTCTGCCTTTTCTAAATCCAGCTTGAACATCTGGAAGTTAACGGTTCATGGATTGTTGAAGTCTGTCTTGGAGAATTTTGAGCATTACTTTACTAGCATGTGAGATGAGTGCAGTTGTGTGGTAGCCTTTTGGCTAAGATCAAGTGGTGGCTCAGACGGAAAGCGTGTCTACAATGTGGGAGACCTGGGTTCAATCCCTGGGTTGGCAATTTCCCTGGAGAAGGAAACAGCAACCCACTCCAGTACTCTCGCCTAGAAAGTCCCATGGACGGAGGAGCCTGGTGTCCATGGGGTTGCAAAGAGTTGGACATGACTGAGTGACCACTTTTCTTTCTTTTCTTTTCTTTTTGAGCATTCTTTCGCATTGCCTTTCTTTGGTACTGGGATGAAAACTGACCTTTTCCAGTCCTGTGGCCTCTGCTGAGTTTTTCAAATTTGCTGGCATATTGAGTGCAGCACTTTCACAGCATCATCTCTTAGGATTTGAAATAGCTCAACGGGAATAATATCAGCTCCACTAGCTTTGTTTGTAGTAATGCTTCCTAAGGCCCACTTGACTTCACATTCCAGGAGTTATGTATTCATCTAAAAGACATTTATTTGCTTACGAATTCTACTAGTTGTCTAAGAAAAACATCGATGAGGCTGAATATCTGTCAGACATTTAAGTGAAGCAAAGTAGAGCCAAATTATTGTGAATCATTGGTTAGACAGTTTATTTCATATGCCTTAGCAGTGAGTTTCCAAATAAAATTATTATTTCTAAAGTACTGTTCATCCGAAATAAATAGACTGCCGATATTTCTCCAGCAAAGACAGGCTTATTTGGGATAAGCAGAGAATTTCAATTCAGAATCTGCAGCCATGGCAAGACACCTGAAATTCCCCAGAAAGTGAAAGAAAAAGAAAGCCTTTATAGATGAAAAAGGATGTTGGGAGGGCTAAGGAAACAAGGAAGTCATAGCTTTTCATTGGCTGAGTCCCAAGTCTTTCCTCTTCTTTTTGATCTCTGAGGTGTAATTAGGTGTGAGAGTTCCCCTTTCTGGTCTTCCAATTCTATTTGCTTGTTCATGCGTGTATGCTAAGTTGCTTCAATGTGCCTGACTCTTTGAGACCCTGTGGACCATACTTTCCAGGTTCTTCTGTCCATGGGATTCTCTAGGCAAGAATGTTGGAGTGGATTGCCATTTCCTCCTCCAGGGTATCTTCCCAACCCAGGGATCGAACCCACAGAAGCAAAGGAAGCCCCTTTCCTTTATTAAAAATTTTACAGTACATTTTGCTATCTTATTTTCACTTTTTCCCCTGGTGGCTCAGATGGTAAAAGATCCATCAGCAGCGCAGGAGCTCTGGGTTCGATCCCTGGGTTGGGAAGATCCTGTGGGGAAGGGCATGGCAACCCAGTATTCTTGCCTGGAGGATTTTCATGGACAGAGGAACCTGGCAGTCTTCAGTCCATGGGGTCGCAGAGTCGGACAGGACTAAGTAACTAAGCACTTATACCTCCCTCCATTATGGCAGGGGTACAGAATCCTCCAATTAGAGAACAAACGGTCCTAATAAATTTTAAGGGGAGGAAATGAAACATTTAAGTGAATTTAAGACTAATAAGTTTGTTTACTAGAATGTCTATATATACTTCTCAGATCTGCTGCTGCTAAGTCATTTCAGTCGTGTCTGACTCTGTGCGACCCCAGAGACGGCAGCCCACCAGGCTCCCCCGTCCCCGGGATTCTCCAGGCAACAACACTGGAGTGGGTTGCCATTTCCTTCTCCAATGCATGAAAGTGAAGAGTGAAAGTGAAGTCGCTCAGTTGTGTCCGACTGTTAGCGACCCCATGGACTGCAGCCTACCAGGCTCCTCTGTCCATGGGATTTTCCAGGCAAGAGTACTGGAGTGGGGTGCCATTGCCTTCTCCGTTCTCAGATCTAGGTGCATACATTTAAGAACATGGGATAGTTTTACTCTGGTGATTAAGTTTAGCTCCCCCTCAAATTCTTAGATCAACCTTTGGTTATAATCTGAATATTCAGTGACAAGGAATTATGGCAGAAATCATTGTGAGGCAACATGAATTGATGATTACTTGTCCTTATAATGTCAAATAGAGAGAAATTTATTACATCATCACTATTATTTTCCTGAAGACCAGTACTAAGATGACTAGATATACATGGATTATTCATGACCTGTAAACTACCATGATTGAGAAAAATAGCCAGGTGGTACTCTCTAAAGTATTCTAAGAGTCTGCTAAATATAACAGAGAAGGTTACAGGGGCTGCTTTAAATTATTTTTGAGTCTCATTTAACAGAAACTCTTCTGAGAATTAGTTAGAATTGTATGCTAATGAACAACTGTATGCTGGCTTCTCATTGAAAACCATCCAGGGAGCCTTCTACTAGTACTGATTGGCAGGGCTCAGGCTTACTCTGTCTAATGTAGAGCCAAGGCATGGGCTTAAAAAGAAAAATTAAAGTGATTTCCTTGTGCAGTCATGGTCAAACAAAAACTCTTGTTTCTATTTCTCAGTTTTATGTAGCATTTTCCATTTCAGCTACTTTTCTTAGCCTTGGTTTGCTGTCCTATTACAGCTAGAATCTAACCTACATTTTCATGAATCTGGGTATCATAATCACAGAGGATTTTCATTACTTTTTAAAAATTTATAATTTCTCACTGGAACTCAGAGAGTAAAATTCTTAATCTTACTAGTATTTAATATGGATACTAGACCTTCCCTGGTGGCTAAGATGGTAAAGAATCTGCCTGAAATGCAGGAGACATGTGTTCCATCCCAGGGTCAGGAAGTTCCCCAAGATAAGGGAATGGCTACCCACTCCAGTTTTCTTGCCTGGAGAATCCCATGGACAGAGGAGCCTGGTGAGCTATGGGGTCACAAAGATTTATTTGGACACCACTGAGAGACTAACACTTTTACTTCCATGATTAGGAATTTGATTTTTAATAAGATTCAGTCCTGATGAAGAAAATACATGAACATACTAAAAAAACACCAAAAACAAATGCTGGTGTCATTAGGATTATAGGTTTTAAAACCACTCAGATATACTGTATTGGTACTAACACATATATATGGAATTTAGAAAGATGGCAATGTATGCAAGACAGCAAAAAAGACACAGATGTGTATAGCGGACTTTTGGACTCAGAGGGAGAGGGAGAGGGTGGGATGATTTGGGAGAATGGCATTGAAACATGTATACTATCATGTAAAAATCGAATCACCAGTCTACGTCCGATGCAGGATACAGCATGCTTGGGGCTGGTGCACGGGGATGACCCAGAGGGATGTTGTGGGGAGGGAGGTGGGAGGGGGGTTCATGTTTGGGATCGCATGTACACCAGTGGTGGATTCATGTCAATGTTTGGCAAAACCAATACAGTACTGTAAAATAAAATAAAGTAAAAATAAAAATTAAAAAAAATAAAAAAAGAAAAAGAAAAGGATGTTTATCAGAAAAAAAAAAAAAACACTCAGACGAGGATCAGCTCACTTGTTCTAATGTTACTGCCATTATGAAAAACAAGTTAAATGTCTTAGAACCACTTCCAGGTATTTTCTGGGGATTACATTTGTTGAACATAAACATTTTGCACAGTGACTGGCATATATTTAAACATTCAATAAATATTAATATTTCCTTGCCATGTTATTACCTTGCAACATAACCACAACATTTACCTGTTGGCCTCCATTCTTATCCTGATTTCTCCATCCAGTTACCTCATATGTGTTGCTAAGACAGTCAGAATCCGAGTTTTCTATGAGGCCTCTGATCCTAGGGAGATTTTGGCTATTCCAAAGATAACCTTACTTTTACTTCAGTCATAACAATTTATACACATTATACAATTTTTAATGTAAATACACACAATTACTAAATCCAATCATGGTTCCTATGAAAATACATTTATATAGACAAGGAGCAATTCTACACAAATGAGGGAGTTACTGTGGATGAATAGAAAATCCAAAGAGTTTCTAGTGTAAGGCACCACGTCCTCTTCCCAGAAAATACATAATAATGCCTTCAGGAATCTTAGGCTAAATACAGAATAAAGTATGAAAAGATGGTATAGATGTCACTTCATTACCCATCTGGACTTCCGGGTTTGAGATTTTCTGAGATTTATTATTTGTATTCCCTAAAACTGAAATACAAAGTTTACATACAAGCTTTAATGTCTGACCCTCTCCCCTCACTTACAAGTCACAGTCTCCCAAAGAGAAAGAGGCAGCATCCGTACCGACTAACATATTGGGAAAGCATCATCAGTTCTGAGTTGCTAGATCGCACCGCCACCTCCCCACACATACTTTTTTTTTTTTTCCTGAGCCTATACATACTTATCCTGACAGCTGTGTGAATCACTGACCTAATCATCTGTGGCCAGAGTAACAGGATTGGTTTTATTTTCAGAAAAGAATACAAGATGGGACAAATTGAACTACTCTGATCTTTGGGGTTAGGAGTAATTTGAGGTCTTACGACTTCCATCTCTTGGGACACACTTTTCAATGTGATCGTGGAGGAGCCACAGACAGACAAAAAGAAAGCTACAATTTGTTATACAATGAAAAGATCACAGGCATAGAAAAATGTTTTATACTGTAATTGTAATTCAGTAAATGTTTCCTTTCAAAATTAAAAGACCTAGCTCCACTAAACACGGGTCTTAAAACACATGCATGAATTAAAAAACAATTCTACTAATTTCTTATCTCTTATCTATTCTACCACAATTTGCCATTATTATTTTTAATTTTCTTTAGGACTTGCCTTTTGCCTGAGGACAAGAGTAAATAAACATCTACCAGATTTAGTTCTGGGTAGTGCATTTCAGTTCCCCAGAGAGAAGAGACAAGGATTCTAAATAGTTTTCATCTCTAGGAAAACAAAGATATTAGGAAGTTGGATGCAGCCTAGCTTTTAATGGGTCTCAGAGGCAATTAAGTCAGTGGACATTAATAGTGGGGAGATGAGGCATTACAAAAGTTCATATCTTACTTTAATGTTAATAAATATTTCTAAATAGGCATTAACATCTTAAAAGCAAAAGTAAAATAATATGAATCTATTAGTCATATTGTAAACAAATCATTTAAATTGGACAGCTGAGAGTTGTAAAATAATATGCAAACTTGTAAATATATTGAATCAGTCTGTAGAGGGGAAAAAAAGTGATAAACTCTCCAAATGGCATAATAAATGTAGATTTAAAATGATATTATAGTTTCTGTAATGAGAGATATTACAAACTAAGTACTCAAAAAGTGCTTTTGAATACATACCTAAAAATGCTGGATAAAATTATGAGGAAAAAGATAAAGTGAACCAAGTCAGCAGCCCTCTCTCCATTCTTCCTAAACTACCCCCATTCCCGAAAAAAAAAAAAAAAAGAAGAATCCATAGATGCGGCTGTACAATAGAGCTACAGAGAAGGAAGGTACCCTGGCAGAGAAATGAGTCATGATAGAACTTGAAGTTAATAATTCCAAGAAGTAAAACCCTTAGTGAGTCACTAGGGTCTGGGAGGGAAGCAAAAGAAAACAATCCCAAGCAAACAAACAAAAATCTGTCTCAGCAAGAAAATAAAGACATTGCCCTGTTCTGCCCTTGGCCATAATTGCACAAGAAGAAAGAATAAACATTTGCCAGGAGAATTTGTAATCACAATTTGACACAAGCAAAGATTTATACTATCCATTGGTCTTAAAAATCCCATACTGAAATATAGTCTAAACATAACAGAAAAGTGAAAAAGAGAAAATGAGGTCGCTCAGTCGTGTCTGACTCATTGCAACCCCATGGACTGTAGCCTACCAGGCTCCTCCATCCATGGAATTTTCTAAGCAAGAGTGCTAGAGTGACTTGCCATTTCCTTCTCCAGAAGATCTTCCTGACTCAGTAATCGAACCCAGGTCTCCCACATTGCAGGCAGACGCTTTACCATCTGAGCCACCAGGGAACTCAACCGAAGGACCAAATTTAAATATTCTCAAGAGAGACAATTTTTAAAACCAGGACTTAAAAAAATCAGCAAAGATAAAATTTAATGGAACATGAACAAGCAATAACAAATCAGTAAATACACAAAAAAATAAACTATAGTTAAAAATGTAAACTATAATATTAGTAATATTACTAACTAGCAAAATCAACAAATCATAGCCCCAGGTCTGTAAAAACTGTACATAGAAAGTCATAAAAAGACTTTTAAGTATTTTGAAAGATATAAGAATATTTTGACTGTGTGAGTAAAAACAGACTCTTAAAATGGATAAGTGAGATCTAAGGAACAAAGAGAGTGTCTATAAATAAAATTTTAATAACTGAAATTAGAATGTCAGTGTCTAGGTGAAAGCAAAATGTGCATGGCTAAATAGAAAGGTAGATATGCAGACATGTAAAATACTACATAAAATATAAGATGGAAAAGATGATACATAAGTTAGAAAATATTGAAGAGTTCTAACAATTGCCTAATTAGAATTTCAAAATGAAATAATGGTGAATATAAGACAGTATTTGAAAAAATAGTGACTAAGGATTTAATTAGCTGGTGAAAAGATAATAATCCTAAAGTTTAAGAATAGCTCCCCAAATTTTAAACCGTTTAAAAAAATCTATACTGAGACATATGAAGGAAAAAAGAATGTTAAAACATCCAGAAAGAAAAGACATCTGATTTCCAATGGAAACAATAATTACATTGATAGTTGACTTCTCCATAGCATTAATGCCCACACTGTGTCCAGCCCTGGAGGTCAAAACTTTTTTCATAATGTTACTGCAGTCATTCTCTAGTGAAGGCTATGATTTTTCCCGTGGTCATGTGTGGATGTGAGAGTTGGACTGTGAAGAAGGCTGAGCGCCGAAGTATTGATGCTTTTGAACTGTGGTGTTGGAGAAGACTCTTGAGAGTCCCTTGGAATGCAAGGAGATCCAACCAGTCCATTCTGAAGGAGATCAGCCCTGGGATTTCTTTGGAAGGAATGACGCTAAAGCTGAAGCTCCAGTACTTTGGCCACCTCATGCGAAGAGCTGACTCACTGGAAAAGACTCTGATGCTGGGAGGGATTGGAAGCAGGAGGAGAAGGGGATGACAGAGGATGAGATGGCTGGATGGTATCACTGACTCAATGGACGTGAGTCTGAGTGAACTCCGGGAGTTGGTGATGGACAGGGAGGCCTGGCGTGCTGCGATTCATGGGGTCGCAAAGAGTCGGACACGACTGAGCGACTGAATTAACTGAACTCATTCTGTCTGTTGTGATAACCTTGGTTTTTAATTTATGATATTATTGATTTTTGTTCTTTTACTGTTTAGTTGGTCAAGTTATTTTAAGGATATGTAAACGTTGTTGATCTTTTCAAAGAATTGCCTCTTGTCTTTTAAACTTCTCTATCACGTATCTGCTTTTCTGTTTCATTGATTTCTGCTCTTTATTATTTACTTCCTTCCAGTTAATTGGTTTCACTTTACTTTTCTTTCCCAGACTTGGAAATGTAGATCCTTAGTCGCTGAATTTAGAAGCACTAAAGATAGCAGTCTTCCCCTCTATGAAGTACTTTGCCTATATCCCATGAGCATTGGTATCAGATGATGTCTGTCCATTCCCTTCGAAAAACTTCCTATTATCACTTTTCATTTCATCTTTGGCTCATGAATTGTTTAAAAACATGTTGTCTACTTTCCAGATATTAGGATGTTTCTAGATATCTTATTGTTGATTTCTAATTCAATTTTGTTATGATGAGAAGGCATTGTATATTTTCAGTTCTTTTAAGTTTATGGAGACCTATTTTATGGTAAAGCTTGTGGTCTACATTGGTGAATACATAATGGGAATGCAACAAAAATGAATTTCCTCCAGTTAGTGAATATATTGTTCTAAAAAGGTCAGCTAAATCAAGGATTTGCCAATCTTGTTCAAATCTTTCAGACTAATTTTTTTGCAATTTTTATTAATCGGGTGCCCAAAATTCAATTCTATGTTTTGAGACTTGTAGACATGTGCCTTGTATATAAGTTCCTTTTTTGATTATGTAATACTGATTTTATCATTATTTTGATGTTTTATGTTATTAAAAGAAGTTTTCTTTACTTTGGTAGGCAAAATAGTGATGTCGTGTTCTCTTATGCTCTTTGAGGAACTGTGCTTATTAGATGGAATATTTAGAATAATAAAATGTGAGTAACTGTTGATAAACTTATTTTATGTGTTTGAGGTTTGTTTTCCTTTACATCATGCTGCATACTTATAACAGCTGATCTAAAGCCTTTGTCTAATAGTTCCAACACTGAAACAGCTGAGTATTGGCATACATCCACTGTTTATTCTCCCCTATTTGCTTATATGTCAAATCATCTGCATTACATTCTGGATAATGTGAATTCTATACTAGATAGACGTCTACTTTTGTTTCATCAGCACATATTCAAAGTCAGATTCAGGCTGTAGTTCTGTTTCCCTTTGTGTGTGTGGTGGCTTTAGCCTTCACTTGGCTCTCAGTGTGTTTGCTATGCTGGATTCTGTCGGCCATTTCCATGCATGCTTCCCAAAGCCTTTGTATATGTTCAGTGTTATTAAATCTACACTTCTTTAATAAGTTTGGGCTTCTAGACATGAGGCTCTTAGACACCAAGGTTTGTAATGCAGGGAAGCAGTATTGAACTCAAGAGCTTCAAGTCTTTTATTATCATCTATAACAGTAACAATAATGACAGCTGTTGACTCAGATCACAGGAGCTTCATAGTTTCTGGCCCTGTGGTGTAGGCTTTTTATCAGAGTAATACAAGATGAAATTTTCTTGGAGAAGTGCAACTATTAGAAAATTCAATCTTTGATTTTTTTTTTTTAAATACTTAGACAGCTACTTCTTAATTTGTACAAGTTAAGTCTAGAGACACCCAATTCATGGCAGAACCTTTTGAATTCTTCTTAATGAAGTCTGCTTCCCCAGTGTACTCAGAAGTATTTATTTGAATGAAAAAGAAAATAAATGAATGAGTTATTCTTATATCAACATAAGCCCTTATAGAATAATTTGTTTCATTAAATTTTCATCAGTGTATTTGTTTTTCCTAAAGAAGTAAGAACTGAACAGAGAAAAACAAAACAAAAGTGGGTTGTTATATTCTTGGAAATTACCTCAATATTCAAAAGCAAGGGGATGATTAATAAATAAATCTCTAGAGCACATAGTTCCTGATTTTGGATATTATGAGTTGAATTGTTTCTACTCAGAAAAGATACTCTGGAGTCTAAACTCCGAGCACCACAGAATGTGACTTTATTGGAGACCATCAAGTTTTAAATGAGATCAGTAGTGAGCGTGCTAGTGCAATATGGCTGGCGTCCTTATAAGACAAGGATGTTTGGACAACACAGACACAGACACAGTGAGAATGCCATGTAAAGATAAAGGTTTTTCTTAGGCAAAACAGTATCTACACCAAGGAATGACAATGATCATCAGGAAACCACCAGAAGCTAGGAGAGAGGCAAGTACAGATCACAAGAGGGACCAACCAAGCTGACACCTTGTTCTGTGATGTCTAGTCTCCTCAAGCATAAAGCAATGCATTTCTATTGTTTAACAGATTCAACTTGTGGAACTTTGTTATAACAGCCCTAGCAACCTCATACAGGAGCCAAGATATCTAGTTATTTGTCATTTTTCTACATAAAAATATGTTGCTCTTAATACTACTGTCCTTATGAAATAGTCAATACTGATACTTTTGAAAGCATAGAATTTATCAAAAGGTCAAGCATTAGAAACATCTCACTAATTCTCAATTTGCTTATATATGTAATCATTAAACCTATTTGTGAAGTTTATTTTTCATTATCATAGAAAAAGGTAATTTATTTCATCTTTATATTCTAGGTAATTTATAAAATGGCAAATGCCATTTGATTCTAGCAATTATAAAAACTTTTGTACATAATTATAAAAACTTTTGTATTCGATTTATGACCATCAGCTTTAAGAAACTATAACAAAAATAAAGCTCTCAGAATGAGAAAAATAGAGAGCCCGATTTGGTGTTATAATACTAAATTAAAATCAGTTACACACCCATCTACCCAACACAAGGGATATAACACACAAATATAGAATTAATAAGAAAACTGTTACAGACTTGCAGGATATCTTCAGAGGACTAATAAAATAGAATTGCATCCTGTATTTATTGATTCCATGATTTTCTCCCCATCTTCATCTTGGGAATATACATAATAAATAGTTATGTTTTCTTCCTGTGTGTTTTAAAACAATTTGCTGGCTCAAAATGTTTAACAGGGTCCAAATATAGGATACCAGATTGGTTACCCTCAGCAAGAAAATAAAAACAAAATTTTCTGAAATCTAATCATTAATTTGGGTTTGACTATGGCAGTTATCACATAAAGATGAAGCACTCAACTAATAACTATTATCTTTTGCCTCCACTTAGTAATAAATGACTAAAGTATAAAAGTGTGTACAATCTGGGTGAATTTATTTTCCAGTTAAAACATAAGTTGCATATGAGTACCTGATAGTAGCAGCAATAGGATTTAATGTGTTTTTAAATGTTTGAGAGAAACCTGTATGTTGTTTAAATCTAGCAGCTTACTAAGACAGATGTGTTCAATTTTCAGAAGACAAATTCTGCTTAATTTCAAAATAAGCAAATTCAAATTCAAAAAATAACAGACATGGGTGATTTTAAATAGCAAAGATGAAAGTTGATTTCCCAGTCTTTCTTTCTTGCCAAGCAGCTGGGCAGCCATAAGGTACATTGGTACCAGTTAGGTACACTTACCTAATTGGTGCCAATTAACTACCAGGTGGGTTCAGTTTAGTGCTGAATCCAGTACAGATTCAGAAACCTATACCAGCCACTGACCCATCAGACACACCTTCAGAAATGGTACAAACATACTGCTTTTCAAAATGTGAGTGGCAACTCCTACAGTGTCTCACTGTCAAGGGAAATGCGTGCTTAATATCAATGTATACTCTGTGGGAGTCACCGTTCTGCCTATGAGATCTAGGCCCCTAACACCCATCTCTCTCATCAATCACAGCAGTAAATGTGGTTACATTAGAGAAGAAAAGAAACAAATAACATGACTTGAGGACCCTGGAAGGTAAACAACAGCGGAGGAGTGAAAGGAATGAGTTAAGAGTTGGAAAAGCAAACCACTGGCAGGTTGCGTTTTTGATTCTTCCTTCACGGTTATCACCAAGGGCAGACATCAATTGCACAGGGGTCTGTAGCACGCACAGCTAACCCTTTGGCATTAAAATTCAGATATTTCTTGCAGGGAACAATGGAAGAAAGTCAGTTAGTTAGGCCAGAGCATGCAAGAAAATCCTCAAGGAGGGGAAGCTGGCATTTCTGTGGAGAAGCACATAAAACTCCTGGCCTAATGTGTGAGCCACATGTGCTCTGCACTAATCCGTATCAGCAGAGCAACAATTTTGAGCATTCAGCTGACATTTGAACCACCTGCAGGATCAGCCTAACCCCTGAACCTCACAGACTCAAATGAGCATGCCTCACAGGCCTAAATATGCACAACCAACGTTTTGAGAAAACAACTGAGATTTGAAACATGGCAACAAAAGGTAAAACACAATTGGCAATCTGAACAAATTAAACTCTGTCTCCTGAAGAAGCAAACCATCAATGTTCTCCATAGGATTAAAACAAAACCTAGAGTCCACACAATTCACAACATCCAGGATGTAATAATAATAATATAATAATAATTCTTTGCATGTATATGTATGGCTGAATCACTTAGTTGTTCACCCGAAACTATCAAAACATTCAGCTATACCCTGATATAAAATAAAATGTTAAAAAATAATAATTCTTAACATAAACTGAGGAAAATATGAGTCATTCTCATGGGGAAAGGCAACCAAAAGTGACATGGATTCTGGGATGACTCAGATGATAAATTATTTGATACAGATTTTAAAGTAGCTATTATGAAACTATGTTTTATGTGGTAAAGGAACACTATTTGAGATACATCTTAAAATGTAGAAATTTTAAGCAAAGAAATATAAAAGTTTATAAGAAAGGCAAAATGGACATTTTACAAATAAAAATTATTTAAATAAAAATCTCACTGGACACTCCATGAAAACATGCCATTTTGTCTTCAAACTACAGCTTAAACAGCACTAGTTAACAGTTTCTGCTCAGAATAGGTTCATGAAAATATTTAATGAATAAAATCTTAAAGGTTTGAAAAAACAAATATTATTTTAAATATTTTAAATATAGCATATAATTCACATAAACTGAAAAATTTATATGAAAGCACATATAAATTTCTAATGAAGAAACCTCAGTGCTTTATAAGAAGGATAAACCACATTATCATCTTTATAATTTGAAATGTTAATATCCCATACTAAAGCAATCTATTAAATGTCTTAGATATACAAAACATTTAAAATTTTCCCATGCATCTTGAAACTTCTTGTAAGGAAATTGGAAGTTGAAACTCTGTTCTAAACACAAGTAAAAGCCTGAACAAACTAAAAGATCAACAACTTTTTCAAAAGAAAAATAAGGCCACAGAGCAAACAACTCAACCCAAAACTGGAGAAAGAGAAAGGCAAAGAATCACAACTTACCAGAGCAGGAAGTCATGAGCTGAAACTCCCCCAGAACTCGTCCCAGAGTGAAAAAGCCTGTAAGTAACTCAATGATGGGGGATCAGAGTGGACAAGTCCAAGAATTAAAAAACTCCAAGGGTCCCTTCACACAACTGAGTTTCACCTCAGAAACTTGACAAAGTTTTCACAGTAAATACTGGAGAAAAAGATTCCAGAGCTTCAGGCAAGGAAAGAAGAAAAGGTACTATTATGAAAAACACCTGAACTTACTGTTCTTAAATAAAGTTGCCAGCAGGTGAAACTAAGCATGTTCTTAACTGCTGGCTTTTGAACCTGACTTGCCCATCTGCAGACCATACTAGTTATCCTGTTCCCCCAAAAGAAAGAGAGAATGAGAAATATGTAAGCAATTCGCAGTGCAGATGTATAGGTTCATTAAAAGACTGAGGCTGTGACTTCTCCACTGGTCCAGGGGCTAACATTCCAGGCTCCCAATGTGTGGACCTGGGTTAGATCCCTGGTAAGGAAACTGGATCCTGCTTGCTGCAACTAAAGATTCCAGGGGCCACAACTAAAATCCCGCACAGACAAATAAATAAATATTTTTAAAAGTAATAAAGACTGAGACCTACTTACAGAACTATGAAAACTCCCCCTCTCTCACCCTTCACATCACTTTACTAAAGGCCCATGTACAGCCGCTGATTTTACCCAGGACATCATGTCTGCTATCAAGAGAAAAATTACAAGTCATATCAAAGACAGCACTTACAGCTTGAAGAGGCAGAAGAAATACCAGAATTAGACAAGGCAGGGATATTGGAATTAGTAGATTGAGAATTGGAAACAACTATGATTACTTTGCTAAGAGGTAAATAGGTCTCTAACAGGTAAATAGACGACATTTAAGAACAGAAGGGTATTATAAGCAGAAAGTTGGGAATCTTAAGAAAGGGCCAAAAAAGGAAATCAAGAGATAAAAGACACTGCAACTGAAATGAAGAATGACTCTTATGGGTTCATTAGCAGACTGGACACAGCTGAAGTAAGAATCACTGAGCTAGAGGATGTCAAAAGTCCATACATGTCTGAAATAAAATCAATGAACGGCTGAAGCAGTAATAAGTAAAAGTTTATTGTACACACACTGAAAAGACAGTTCCTGAACCAAAGCACTCTAACCAAAACATGGAATGAGGCTCAGGGTCCATTGTTATAAACTGGTTTACATAGTGAGAAGTCAATGACTGTTTATAATATTAAAATTTCCTTAAATGATAGAGAATTACTCATTGGTTACCTCATACCAACTTTGGTAAAAATTTACATTTTGCTTATAATTTGAGAGGCATACAAGAAATGGGCCTGGTCAACTTAGTCTAGCAGAATAAGCTAAATTAAGCTTTGTTTGTATGAATAAACTGATTTTGTCTACACAGGGAATTTTCAAGGCTGGCCCCTTTTAATTCAACAAGGATACATCAATAGAATCCTTGAAAACTCAAAAGTGAAGAGAACAAAGTCTGGTAAAAACAGACTCTCTAGAGACAGTGAAAGTGAAAAGTGAGAGCGAAAGTCACGCAGTCCAACTCTTTGTCCAACTCTTTGTGATGTGGACTATACAGTCAATGGAATGCTCTAGGCCAGAATACTGGAGTTGGTAGCCCTTCCCTTCTCCAGGGGATCTTCCCAACCCAGGGATCGAACACAGGTCTCCCAGATTGCAGGCGGATTCTTTACTAGTTGAGCCACAGGAACAGTGGACAACTACAACAGGTATCAGCTCAATTCAGTTCAGTTCAGTCGCTCAGTCATGTCCAGCTCTTTGCAACCCCATGAATTGCAGCACGTCAGGCCTCCCTGTCCATCACCAACACCCGGAGTTCACTCAAACTCAAGTCCATTGAGTTGGTGATGCCATCCAGCCATCTCATCCTCGGTCGTCCCCTTCTCCTCCTGCCCTCAATCCCTCCCAGCATCAGAGTCTTTTCCAATGAATCAACTCTTTGCATGAGATGGCCAAAGTACTGGAGTTTCAGCTTTAGCATCATTCCTTCCAAAGAACACTGAGGACTGATCTCCTTCAGAATGGACTGGTTGGATCTCCTTGCAGTCCAAGGGACTCTCAAGAGTCTTCTCCAACACCACAGTTCAAAAGCATCAATTCTTCAGTGCTCAGCTTTCTTCACAGTCCAACTCTCACATCCATACATGACTACTAGAAAAACCATAGCCTTGACTAGACAGACCTTTGTTGGCAAAGTAATGTCTCTACTTTTGAATATTCTATCTAGGTTGGTCATAACTTTCCTTCCAAAGAGTAAATGTCTTTTAACAACAGGTATAACATACATCAGATCTAGGCCCTTAAATCATGAATGGGCATACCAGAAGGTGAAAGTGAAAGGGGCTTTCATTGTGGCTCAGCTGGTAAAGAATTTACCTGCAATGCAGAAGACCTGGGTTGTAAAGATTCCCTGGAGAATGGAAAGGCTACTCACTCCAGTATTCTGGCCTGAATCCAGCCCAGTATTCATTCCTGAATTCCCACTCCAATATTTCTGGCAAGAAAGAGGAAAAAAAAAAAAAGAAAAAATATGTAACTAAAAATGACTTAGAATTTTCAATTAAAGTTAGATATCAAACTAGATCCAAGAAAACACTAGAGAAAATAAATGCCAAAAAACTACCCTTATGCAAATCACTTTTAAGCTATAAAAATAATCAAAAAATTTTTTAAAATTTATGAAAGAGGCTTGAGGGAAAAAACACTTTACTTACAAAGGAATAAAAATAAGCTTTACATCCAACTTTTCCAAAACCATTCAAGCAAGAACAGAAAGAAAGTGAAAGTGTTAGTTACTCAGTCAAATCCGATTCTTTGCAATCCTGTGAGCTGTAGCCCACCAGGCTCCTCTGTCCATAGAATTCTCTAGGCAAAAATACTGCAGTGGGTAGCCATTCCCTTCTCCAGAGGATATTCCCAACCCAGGGATCCAACTGGGATCTCCTGCATTGCAGGCAGATAGTTTACTGTCAGAGACACCTGGGAAGCTCATGAATAGAATGGAGTGAAATATTTAAAATGCTGAGAAAAAACTACAATCAGGATATCTGCTTCCCATGTGGTGCTAGTAGTAAAGAATTCTCCTGCCACTGCAGGAGACACAAAACCCCTCCCTCAGAAATGGATAAATCCAGCAAGCAGAAAATCAGAAATGACATAGTTGAACACAGCAACAAAATCAATCATCTGGAAATAATTGACATCTATAGGCTATTTCATTTCCACAACAGAACACATTCTTATCAAGTTCACAAGAAACATTCACCAAGATAGGCCAAATACTGAGCAATAAAACACACTTTAACAATTTTAGCATGTAGAAACCATACGATTTCTGCCCTCAGACAAATGAAATTAAACTTGAAATAAACAAAAGAAGAATAACTGGAAAACCCTAAAATATTGGGAGATTTAACAAGATGCATTTAAATAACACATGAGTCAAAGAAAAAATCTCAAGAGAAAATTATAACTATTCAAACCAAATTAAGACTCTCATGCTCTACTGACCAAGATAGCCAGGCAACTTGAACTGAATTAAAATGAAAGTACAACCTATTAAAATATGTAGGATGCACTGAAACAGTGCTTAGAGGAAACTGAATGCATATACTAGAAACATTGTAAAATCAATCATTTAAGCTTTCTTCCTAGAAAACTACAAAAAGAACAGCAAGTTAATTCTAAAGTAAGCAGAAAAAAAGAAATAATAACAATTAGAATTAAATCATTGAAATCAATGAAATCAATGAAATTGAACACACAAAAATCATGTTTGGGTCACGATGGTAGACTGGGATTACCATGAGCTAATTTCCTCCCATACACACACCAGAATTACAATTACATATAAAATAGTTGTCACTGAGAATGACCTTAAGACTAGTGGAATAGATTTTCTACAAGTAAGTTTCGTATTTATGGTTGGCTTAAAACTCAACATTTAGACAACTAAGATCATGGCATCAAGTCCCATCACTTCAGGGCAAATGGATGGGGAAACAGTGGCTGACTTTATTTTGTTGGGGGGGGGGGGCGCTCCAAAATCACTGTATATAGTGACTGCAGCCATGAAATTAAATATGCTTGCTCCTTGGAAGAAAAGCTATGACCAATGTAGACAACATATTAAAAAGCAGAGACATTACTTTGCCAACAAAGGTCTGTCTAGTCAAAGCTATGGTTTTTCCAGTAGTCATGTATGGATGTGAGAGTTGGACTATAAAGAAAGCTGAGTGCCAAAGAATTGATGCTTTTGATCTGTGGTGTTGGAGAAGACTCTTGAGTGTCCCTTGGACTATAAGGAGATCAAACCAGTCAATCCTAAAGGAAATTAGTCCTGAATATTCATTGGAAGGACTGATGCTGAAGTTGAAACGCCAATACTTTGGCCACCTGATGCGAAGAATTGACTCATTGGAAAAAGACCCTGATGCCAGTCAAGACTGAATGCAGAAGAAAGGGATGACAGAGGATGAGATGGTTGGATGGCATCACCGATTTAATGGACACATGTTTGAGCAAGCTCCGGGAGTTGGTGATGTACAGGGAATCCTGGCATGCTGCAGTCCATGGGGTCGCAAAGAATCAGACATGACTGAGTGACTGAAATGAAGTACCATAAAGTCAAAGCTATGATTTTTCCAGTAGTCATGTAAGGATGTGAGTTAGACCATAAAGAATTGGATGCTTTGGAACTGTGGTGCTGGAGAAGACTTCTGAGAGTCCCTTGGACTGCAAGAATATAAAACCAGTCAATCCTAATGGAAATCAATCCTGAATATTTACTGGGTGCTGAAGTTGAATCTCCGATACTGTGGCCACCTGATGCAAAGAGCCGACTCACTGGAGAAGAACTTGATGCTGGGAAAGATTGAAGGCAAAAGAAGAAGAGGGCAGCAGAGGATGAGATGGTTAGAGAGCATCACTGACTCAATGCACACGAGCAAACTCCAAGAGACAGAGGAGGATAAAGGAGCCTAGAGTGCTGCAGTCTACGAAGTCTGACACGACTTAATAACTGGACACAAGTAAGTAAGGCTATAAAGGACACACTGGGATGGTAAGAGAGGAAGAGACATGTTCTACTCTCAACCGATAGCCACAATGTAGGGAATGGGAGGGATGTCACAACTATGGAGATTTCCCCTGCAGAGTAAGGTATATGAGCCCCACACCCTGCTCCTCAGCACAGAGGACCTGCACCAGGAAGACAAGCCCAGATAATATCTGTCTTGAGAACCAGCAGGGCTTCCATTGGGAAGAGCTGATGAGCTAAGGGAAACCAGCACCCCACTCCTGAAAGGCTCATGCACAAACTCACTTGTTTCAAGTCACCACATGGATAAGCTGCTTGAAAAGTGCCTGGGTCATATATAAGACGTGGATTCATTGATGCATTTTAGGGCATATGCCAGAAAGGCAGAGATGTGGTGGAATTTTCTCCAAAAGGAAGTACTGGTGGATGCCAATTTTTTTCTTCCTTCCATCTAGCTGGCCTGGCACTGGCAGGCCAGCTAAAATTGTATGGAACTTGAAGGTCAATAAGAAGGGTGGCCTTTTGAAACAGAAAGACTCATAGCATGACCTCCGTATAAAAGGACTTAGTGTGAAGAAGGAGGTCCCTAGGATTACGGGAGCCTACATGTCAGGATATGAAAATTCAAGTGTAATTTATGAGAGTAACTAGAAAAATGATACAGATGAAACTATTTGCAAAGCAAAAATAGAGACTCAGATGTAGGAAACAAATGTATGGATGCCAAGGAGAGTAACGGGGGCATGGGGTGGATTAGCAGATTGGAATTGACGTGTATACACTACTATAATGTAGGTAAAACACAGGTAACTAATGAGAACCTACTGTATAGCACAGAAAACACTACTCAGTGCTCTGTGGTGACCTACATGGGCAGGAAATCCAAAAAACAAGACCATTGTTCAGTCACTAAGTCACGTCCGACTCTTTGCGACCCCCTGGACTGCAGCATGTCAGGCTTCCCTGTCCTTCACTGACTCCCAGAGTTTGCTCAAACTCATGTCCATTGAGTTAGTGATGCCATCCAACCATCTCATCCTCTGTTGCCCCCATCTCCACCTGCCCTCTATCTTTTGCATCATAAGCGTCTTTTCCAGTCAGTCAGCTCTTTGCATCAGGTTGGCCTATGTATTGGAGCTTCAGCTTTTGCATCAGTCCTTTCAATGAATTTCCAGGTTGATTTCTTTTAGGATTGACTGGTTTGATCTCTATATGTGTAAGTTACTTTGTTGTACAGCATAAACTAATATAACACCATAAAGCTACTATACCCCCAATAAAAATTAAAAATAAACAGATCAAAATACAGAATAATTTTTTAACAATTAGTACAAGTATCAGCTTGTATGCTTTCATGGGGGTGGGGGTCCCCTCTCAATTTTGCATTCATATTCTTAGCCATCAGCACTCCTGCATGTCTGTCCCACAGGTTGTACATTTCAGCTCTCCTGCCCCTCGCCCAGCCACCAACAGTCACCTCATCTTTCAGTGATGATCCCAAGTACACAGAGGATTTTTCTCATTTCCTCTTTCTGCCTGAAGAGTTCAGCAAAAATACGTGTGCCTTTAATTCAGAGCATTTTTCTCCACACTCCTGCCCTAGCCCAACAGTAGTGGCCTCTACCATGCATTCTGTAACACACAAAATTCAGAGGTTTTCCCTCAGAATTTTTCTTTTTTCCTCAGTGCTGTCCTGCCCTCAGCTGGCAGGTGTGGACCTGAGCCATAAGCAAGGTCACTATGAGCTGTCCTGCTCTTATGCCAGTTCTCAGAAGCCACTGCATGGAGCACCCAGGATCCCAGGACAGGGAGAGTTTCTTCCTGCCCTGTCCCCAGTATTCCTGGCCCCCATATCACACTGAGCCTTGATTCAGTCCCATCAGAAACAGCTGGGGGTGCAGATTTTCTCTGTGGCCTGTGCTCCCAGGGACTCCAAATCACTGCTAGCCCCCACTGAGCCATACAAATTCTCTAAAATTTCTTGTTTTTTTCTTACCCACATCAGTGGATGATTTTTTCTCCTCCTTTGGGGTTAAAAGAAGCTTTGTACCTCTCCCAGGCAGGCTTCTCACTTAGTGGATTTTGTTCATATTTGTTTCTTTGTGTCCTCAACTTTCCGAAGAATTTTAAGAAATTTATTTTGGGAGACCAAGCTACATGGCTGGTGGATCTTAGTTCCCCCAACAGGGATTGAACCCAGGCCCTTGAGAAGATACCTTCTTTTTTTGAAGCAGTGTAGGAGCATTCAGAGTGGGGGATGATTTTGTTTTTGGCCGTGCCGCACAGCTTGTGGGATGTTAGTTCTCCAATCAGGGAGTGAACCCCATCCCCCATGATGGAAGCACAGAATTCCTACCACTGAACCACAGGGAATTCCCTGGAGGACAATTTTTAATGCCAACTTAATGATACTTTCTAACCAAACATAGTAGGCCTGCTGAGGCTATGAAAAGTATCACTGTACCCTCATAATGAGGAGGAGTTTTTTAAAATAAGTTTGTTGATTTTAATTATTGAGGAGATCCAGGCCTGCATATGCTTAGATGAGCCATTATAATTGTCAGTTTCCAGATTCTGCCCATTACTATGGAAATTTGTAAAATCTCTGAGCTTAAGATGCTTTCGTATTAGCTTTTAATAGCATTACATGCAACCCACTCCAGTATTCTTGCCTGGAGAATCCTTATGGACAGAAGAGCCTGGCTAGCTACAGTCCACAGGGTCACAGTCAGACAAAACTGAGCAACTAAGCACGGCACAGCTAGGCAGCATTACATGCATATTTCACAGACTTCTCGAAGAACTCTAAGTAATGTATTCAAGAATAATTCTGGAGAACATGTATCACAGCTTACCAAAAATGCTTATGATTTTTCAATCTATTTTTGTATAAGCTGCTTCAAAAATAAGAGCTAAAATCACTTAGAAGCAAAATTTTAATTGGAACAATTATGCACTGACCTGGTGTTTCTACACAGGGAATTGGAATGTTAAATACTTCCAAGGTCAGAAATGAGAAAGAAAATACTTAACTATATCTGATTTTGAAATTAATATTACAGGAATTTGCATTATCTGATATTTGTTATGGATTTTTTTCTCCTGGAGACTGGTTGAAGTTAATAAAAGTCAAGCCTCATATAATGCCTCAATATGCAGGCACTATCTAATCACTCCACCTAATTTAGAATAATTTCTAATTTTACTGTGCCAAACAATCCAGTGAAGTGAGTACTGTTATTATCACCACTTTACAGATGAGGAAATTGAAGAACAAAATGCTAATTAATGGCCAACAACTACATGAAGGTAAAGTCAGCCAGCCTGGCTCTAGAGTCTGTATTTCCCCATTATGTCCGATTATGAAATCAGACAGCAAGACCATATACCAAACTATGCCTATAAATTATGGATTGTGCATGCATGCATGCTCAGTTACTTCAGTCGTCTTCAACTCTTTGAGACCCTATGGGCTGCAGCCCGCCAGGCTCCTCTGTCCATGGGATTCTCCAGGCAAGAATATTGGAGTGGGTTGCCATTTTCTACTCCAAAATTATGGATTAAACCAGTGTAATTTTAGAAGATTTTGATTTTGATGTGTGAACTGCATATTCTGTAGCTATAAATTTAGGTGTATTTAATCCATAATCACTGATGCTCTTTAAAAGGAATTTATCTAATGTTATATATCTTATATTCACTGCAGTTAGCACTTTTGTTCATAAAACATTTTCTATACATTTTTGTTGTATAATTCCTAAATTTATTTGAAATCAAAATATTTTAATTTTCTTCTCAAAGCTGTACTAAGGGTCCACTTAACACACAAAGAAACAGAAAAGTCAGTACAGAGCCACATATTTAATTAAAATAGTACACTTTTATCATCATTTTGACAGTAGTATTAGATTTGCTCTAAAGAGCCCTACACAGACATGTGACAGTTTCTATATATGACTTAATCATCCCACTATGAAAGTTACCATTTAATGATATCTTAGCTCTTCTCAGCCTTAAAATACATTCTCATTTAAAGTTGTGCAAAGATAAAGTGGAAGGGTGGGGATCAGGTCTGCCTGCCTCTTCTCTTTCTTTTTATTTAATATAAATTTATTTATGTTAATTGGAGGCTAATTACTTTACAATATTGTGTTGATTTTGCCATACATCAACATGAAGCCACCACAGGTGTACCCGTGTTCCCCATCCTGAACCCCCCTCCCACCTCCCTCCCCATACCATCCCTCTGGGTCATCCCAGTGCACCAGCCCCAAGCATCCTGCATCATGCATCAAACCTGGACTGGCGATTCGTTTCACATATGATATTATACATGTTTCAATGCCATTCTCCCAGATCATCCCATCCTTGCCCTTTCCCACAGAGTCAAAAAGACTGTTCTATATATCTGTGTCTCTTTTGCTGTCTCACATACAGGGTTATCATTACCATCTTTCTAAATTCCATGTATATGCATTAGTATACTGTATGGTGTTTTTCTTTCTGGCTTACTTCACTCTGTATAATCGGCTCCAGTTTCATCCACCTCATTAGAACTGATTCAAATGTATTCTTTTTAATGGCTGAGTAATACTCCATTGTGTATATGTACCACAGCTTTCTTATCCATTCGTCTGCTGATGGACATCTAGCTTGCTTCCATGTCCTGGCTATTATAAACAGTGCTGCAATGAACATTGGGATACACATGTCACTTTCAGTTCTGGTTTCCTCGGTGTGTATGCCCAGCAATTCTTTCAACATGAGTCTCTGGTGGATTCTGACAGATTCTGCCAAGGCTCAGCCGGTCTGTTCTCAGCGAGAGTGCCTGCTGGTGTTCACCGAGGTGGTTAGTACTCTCTAACCTCTGGGAGCCCTACTTGTTTCTGCTCCTAACTATGAGCTGGGGAACTGATAGTCTGCTTTTGCTGATCTTGCTCTGTTTCAGTTCAGTTCAGTTCAGTCGTTCAGTCACGTCTGACTCTTTGCAACCCCATGGACTGCAGCACACCAGGCCTCCCTGTCCATCACCAGTTCCCAGAGTTTACTCAGACCCATGTCCATTGAGTTGGTGATGCCCCCCAACCATCTCATCCTCTGTCATCCCCTTCTCCTGCCTTCAATCTTTCCCAGCATCAGGGTCTTTTCAAATGAGTCAGTTCTTCACTTCAGGTGGCCAAAGTATTGGGAGTTTCAGCTTCAACATAAGTCTTTCCAATGAATATTCAGGACCGATTTCTAGAACTTACACAGGACTGGGAAATAGACTCTTGGAGGACACAAACAGAATCTTGTGTGCACCAAGACCCAACATTGGGTCTGTCTCAGCATTTCCTAATTCAGACTTACCTGGATTACCCCTGATCTACAGATGGTGCTCTGATATCTGCCTGTGACTTTGTAATCTAGGCAGCCTGCCCTGAAGTATCTCATCAGAAAGCCACTGTGTGCCCCATTGACAGCACAGCTGGAAACCCTAGCCAGACTCTCAGCAGTATTTGCTAAAACATCTCCTCTGCTTCACAGTCAAATACTAGAAACGTCTTAAATCCTTCCATGTCATGAGGGGGTGATGAAAGTTAACCGGGATAATCATCTCCCTCACCTACAGATGTATTTTTGCCCTTCCCCAGGCTGTGTCTGTGCTGAATTAGCCTGGATGGTCGTCTCCTCCTAAGGTTGAAATGAGGGAGTGTGGTAAAACACTTCTGCATTTAGTTTTCCCACCAACCTATCTGACAGATCCAATAATGAAGGATTTTAGTTTGAAAGGCAAAGAAAAGAATAACATGGATCATCTTGTGAGTTCAACTCATTTCTCTTTCCCATGACCTACATGTATTGAAGAGCTAGCTATTTAGTATTCTTTTTGTAGCAGAGATATCCCATCCACTACATCCACTATTCTGACCCATCATAAACAATTTTCTAGATTATAATAAAATTAAATATCCCTTGGAGAGTGGCTATGTATTTTTAAGAAAAGGACATGTATAATTTTACCAAGATCAAACTTTGAAGAGTTTGTCTATGTATATTTCAAGTTCTTAGTTAGTGTTAGTCACTTGTTGTGTCCAACTCTTTGCAGCCCCTTGGACTGTAGCTCACCAGGCTCCCCTGTCTGTAGAATTATCCAGGCAAGAACACTGGAGTGAGTTGCCATGCCTTTCTCCAGGGAATCTTCCTGACCCAGGGATTGAACCCCGGTATTCTACGTTGCAGGTGGATTTTTTACTGTCTGAGTCACCAGGGAAGTCCAAGTTCTTAACTGATTTTTACACCTCTCAAACTATTTAGTAATCATTCAGTAATTCCATAGAGGCACATGAATATCTCTGAAAGTAAAAACCATGGGTCTCTTAGGCAAGAGGTAAAACAGTGAAATGATTTTAACTTCCAAATTATTTTGCTAACTCTCTTTTAAAAAATGCATTTTTGTTGAAAGATTGTTTTCTACTGCTATAGTTAATATTTTCTAAGACAAGACTGAAGAGTAACAGAAATGTTCAACGATAAGCTTTCTAGAAAGCCATGTTAAGGAAAAATATACCACAGCTGCCATCATCATGAAATCTCAACAGAAGTAACACTTTATTTTGTTATTGTAGAATAAGAAGTCTTTTACCTAAAATAAATTAATATAAAAGAAGATATAAAAGATATTTATTAAAAATAAATTAATTGTACTTCAATTAGTAAGACAATTCAAATTAATATCACATGAGACTAGCCATTTGTCAGCAGACGTATTCTTGTTGATAGTCATTGTATTTACTTTAAATAGAGTAATATTAACACTATAACCCCTGGCTGCTGCGGCTGCTGCTGCTGCTGCTAAGTCACTTCAGTCATGTCCAACTCTGTGCGACCTCAGAGATGGCAGCCCACCAGGCTCCCCCATCCCTGGGATTCTCCAGGCAACAACACTGGAGTGGGGTGCCATTTCCTTCTCCAATGCCTGCAAGTGAAACGTGAAAGTGAAGTTGCTCAGTCGTGTCCGACTCTTAGCAGCCCCATGGACTGCAGCCTACCATGCTCCTCCGTTTATGGGATTTTCCAGGCAAGAGTACTGGAGTGGGTTGCCATTGCCTTCTCCATAACCCCTGGCAGTTATGGATATATACTAAAGTCACTTCATAGCTATCTAGAGCATCTGTGAAATCTCTATGTTGATGGAATTAAAGTTACAGCTCTCTACAAGGACCCCCCTCTTCCTCCAACCACAGAAGGAGGCTTAGTCTCTTAACAGTTGGTATTGAACAATAGGAGACGAGTATTGTCTCGAGAAACTCTTTTGCTGAGAAAATGTTTGGTAAAAGCCACCATCTGTTAGCTGTCTTTGTGGGATATTTGAGATTGTCAGGTTTCAAGGCTTCAGAGAAGAAACTAAACTATTTAACAGTAGCACAATGGGTGACAAATAATGGCTTAGGAGATAAGAAGAGAGAGCTAGAATGATGGCAAAAGGTTGTGAATGATGTGGGATCTCTCATGAGATTAAAATAGCTCACTTACTAAATATAAATATTATGTATGAATATTCTATAAAAACAAAAAAATAGAGAAAAAAAAAGTGAGAGCTTTGAGCTCTTTTTTTCAAAAATCCACTTCTCTGACCAGAATTACTCAAATTCTTCAAAACATTTACACACACACACACACACACAGGCATACATACACACTAGCTGTGGGATTTTGTTGAATATGCTTTCTTTTAAATAAAAAGGTCACATTTTCCTACTGTTCAGAATTTACTAACAATGATATAATCTATATATCAATATTGATACATATAACTTTTACATATTATTTTTTAATACCACATAATAAATAGGCCATAGAATGATTATTCCATAATTTAACATTTCCTACATTAGGGAGTATTTAGGTTTTTGTAAAGTGGATCACTTACAGATTACAAAATCTATTCTAGGCCATTTAATGAGATGGATATTTAATTCATTGAATTATACCCTTACAGTTTTTTAGCAGTTCTAAAATAGTGTGTTTATCTCAGTATGCTTCTCTCTCAATAGTTTTGCTTTTTCTTGGTGGAATTTTCTGGTCAGAAAACACACATCTCTGGGAAATTTTCTCCTACTTCCCTCTTTTCTTGCTAGAATACAAGTTCATCATGATGAAGCTTCCCAGGTGGCACTAGTGGTAGAGAATCTGAATCCACCGGCCAGCACAGGAGATGAAGGAGATGCAGGTTCGAACCTTGGGTTGGGAAAATGCCCTAGCATAGGAAATAGCAACCCACTCCAGAATTCTTGCCTGAAAAACCCCATGGACAGAGGAGCCTGGCAGGTACAATCACTAGGGTAGCAAAGAGTCGGACACAACTGAGTGACCAAGCATGTATGGTAAGTATTAGAAGTTTCTGATTATGAATTTCTTTTATTTTACATCTTTTTATGCTACACTTAGCTGAAATGGCACCCCACTCCAGTACTCTTGCCTGGAAAATCCCATGGATGGAGGAGCCTGGTAGGCTGCAGTCCATGGGGTTGCAAAGAGTCTGACACAACTGAGTGACTTCACTTTCACTTTTCATTTTCATGCATTGGAGAAGGAAATGGCAACCCACTCCAGTGTTCTTGCCTGGAAAATCCCAGGGATGGCGGAGCCTGGTGGGCTGCCGTCTCTGGGGTCGCACACAGTCGGACATGACTGAAGCGACTTAGCAGCAGCAGCAGCTGAATTTACATTGTTATGAACCCAATGTAAACATGTTTCTTTAATAATGATCAGGAATCTATTAAATTATTATTTTATTATAAATCTAGTGCTTATAATTTTAATTTTCTTGAATTCAGAAATTTTCACAGTGCTCCATTCTTCTTCTATGGGTATGATTTATTCATGACTCTCTTTAGGATATTTCACTGCACTTACCATGTTACTCTTTAGGGCTGTGCCCAGGCATGTTCTCCCCTGTTTTCAGGTATGTGGTAAGATCAGTTACACGCTCCCTTTGAAGTGAAATGTGGGCAGGAGACTAGCTTTGCAAATGAAATGGGAGCTGAATGGTATGTGTAGGATCTAGGTGGAAGCTTTAGTACCCAGATGATAATTTGACACTTTCTTTTCCCATCAAAAATATGAGTAGCAATGTTCTAGATAGTAGCTGTTCCATCAGCCTGGTTTCCAGAACGAGAACTATCAGAGGCTCAGTGATGAAAATGCACGCTAGCACACAGTTACTCTCATCACTGAAAATTCAGGGCTGCCTGGTAAGGAGGGATGTATGTGTCATACTTTTTTCTTTGCTGGGGTATAATTCCTTTACACTGTTGTGCTAGTTTCTGCTGTTCAACAAAGCAAATCAGCAATATGTATACATATGTCCCCTCTCTCTTAAATCTCCCTCTCCCCAACCATCCCATCCCTCCGGCTCACCACAGAGTACCCAGTCAAGCTCCCTGAGCTACAGAGCAGTTTCCCACCAGCTGTCTGTTTCACATACGGCGGTGCACAGACACCAATTCCAATCTCCCGATTCATCCCACCCCTTCTCTCCTCCCTATATCCACCCATCTGTTCTCTCCCTCTGTGTCTCCCTGCCCAGCAAATAGGTTCGTCTGAGTCATTTTTCTAGAGTCCACATTTATGTGTTAGTATATGATATTTGTTCTTCTCTAACTTACTTCACTCTGTAGGACAGACTCTAGGTCCCTCCAGGTCACTACAAATGACCCAATATCATTCCTTTTATAGTTGGGTGACATTCCACTGTATAGACTGCACCACGTCTTTATCCATTCATCTGTTGATGGACATTTAGGCTGCTTCCACATCCTGGCTATTGTAAACGGCTACAATGAACAGGTGCCTGTGTCTTTTCGAACTATTGTTTTCTGAGTCGCCACCCAGTAGTGTGATTACTGGGTCACATAATACTCACCCCACAGCAGTCAGAATGGCCATCATCAAAAAAATCTACAAACAAATGCGGGAGAGGTTGTAGAGGTAAGGCAACTCTTTTGCACTGTTGGGAATGTAAATTGATACAACCCCCTTGGAGAACAATATGGGGGGGGGCCTTAAAAAAACTAAAAATAGAAGTACCATATGCCATACTTTTTTTTTAAGTCTTATTTGCTGAATTTGGTGTCTTGATTTTTTTCACATCAAAACTAGTTTTTTCTTTGTTGTCTTTTCTCAGCTTTATTGACTATCTCTGATGAATGAGTGGTCCCCAAGGGATTGTAATGAAAGGGTTGCACTATGGTCTCAACAGAACGTGAGCTGGTCTGACTTCTGGATGCCATAACCCTGCATCCTTCTTGGGGCTGTCATTTAGCTGGGAGCTCCACTCAAATGCTGAAGTCTTAGCCCGGAAACCCACCACTCCACTGAGCAACAGCACACAATTTAGTTGGATGGCTAACCTCAGAATCAGAGGCTCCCTTTCCTACTTAAGTCCTGTTATCTAGATCTTCTTTAGGCTCTTTCCTGCTTCTTTCCAAATGTCGGTGTTTACATTCAGAGCCCTTCTCTTAACAGCAGTTCACATTTTGAAAGCAGTTTCAAAATTTAACCTGTGTATCTAGAACAACTGCTTACAGCTCCTGATAAGTCCTTAACGTAATCCTCATTAATTATTTTGACAATTGGCCCTGAACCTCCAGGTTCTTTTTTGTGTATGTTGTCTCTGAACTTGAATATTTTTGCAATTGCTTTTACCTCCACAGTAGTTGCTCGATAACCTTGCTTTGACCTGTTTTTTTCTCTGCTTTTTTTGCCCTCCAGCAATATGATTCCACTTGCTTTCTAGTCTCCAACAGTTTTTCAAAGTTTTCTTCTGCTGATGGCATAATTTTCTAAGTTTCCAGATCTACTACAAATTTATTCTGTTATTTTATGTCATTTCTGTAACTCTTAGAAATTCTTAGTGGAAAAGGTAGAAATATAGGACATTAATCTCTCGTTATTATTTCCAGTTTGCATTCCTATTTATAACTTATTCATGTGATCATTCATGTTTTAAATGTTAGATTAAAACTGAGAAGCAAAGTATAACGTTAACAAGGTCAAGTTATAACTCATAAGAACAGACTCACATCTGGTAGAAACCCTAAATTCTCCAGGCACCTAATAAGCAGTTGTGGCTTCTTTCTCTTTAACTACTGAAATCTGATTATCAATTCATATCATTAAAGTGTGGTAGAGAAACTAGTTCAAACTTTTCACAAAAATAAACCATCAGTCACGAAGAAAAGTCACTTGCATGAGTATATTTACTCAGATTTCCCAGGGTCAGGACTGCAATGTGGCATTCTTAGTCTTAGGCCACAGTTTAGTTCTATTTTTAAACCACGAATACACTAAGTTTTTGATTATTGGGTAAATAAGCTGCTGTATGTGAGTGCACAAAATGAAGTTTGAAAGACAATGGATTTAAAAATAAAAAAATTTCATATTTTACATGTGTGTGCACAAAATTATATAGTTCTTATACAATATCAATAATAATGTATCATACATTTCATATACTATATATTTTGCATTATGTACTTAAATGTATTCTTTTTTAGAATAGTATATAGTTAAATTCAGTGTTTTGGTAACTGAATGAACCTAAAAACACAGACAGTTGGCTAAAATTGGCTATTTTTCTGTGCCTTGAGAATCTATGTTTCAATTAATGGCCAATATTTAATTATTTATGATAAATGGCCTTGAAAATGAATAAATTCAATTAAACGAACAAATGAATAAAGAATAAAGGGGGAAAAGTTCTTTCCCTACATTTTTTTTTTCAAGCCTAAGAATCTTATTGTAGGTCAACATTGTTTTACATGAAAAAGTAATAAAGCTTACATGATATGTTAGTCAAGTGTGTATTGATTAGTTGTTTGTGCCCTACTTTTGCAATAGTTTTGAAAAGGATGCTCTAAATATGTCATATTTCTCTAATCTCTAGAGTGAAAATAAGTCCTTTGTGAATGTTTATTCTTCCACAGTCAGATCACTGCTTCAAGTCTGTATCATTCAAATAGATTGTTATGTGATATTTCAAAATAACAAAAGAAGTTATCACAAAAACCAGCACATAAATAATTCATCATATATCAATTTTCAGAAATATCTCAGCTCAGGTGTTCACAGGCAGAGGAGCCTAGCAGGCTACAGTCCATGGGGTCTCAAAGAGTCAGACATGACTGGGCAACTAACACACACACACACATCAGATAAGAACATGTTATTCAAGGAAACAATTTTTAATTCATTGCTCTTAACAACACAATGCACTCTTTTATTTTATAATTAGAAGTGTTTTAAATTTGTTTCATGTCATACCAGGCAAGAAAATAATCCTTGACCAAAGAAATAGGTGTATTTTCCCTAGTATCTATTATATCCTTAGGGTCACATGTTAATGTTATTTTGGAGATTCTTTAGGTCATTCAGATATGAAATTATGCATTATTCATCTACTTACCCTTTACAGTGTACATTTTCATCACTAATATTTTAACTAAACCCCATAAAGAATGTTAGCTAATGTTATAGAGGAAATTTAATCTTCCCTCAGGTCCCCTAAACTTAGAATAAAAAATATTTCTGATAGGAGAGAAGTGTTGTGATACTTTGGGATAATCAAATTTCAAAAGAGATGAATATTTTTATTAGAAGAGCAATTGATATTTATAGGAAAAAGAATTATTTGGGAGAAGAAATAAAGGTAAATTTTCACATAAATTTCTCCTAGGTTGTAAATAAACAATATAGAGAGCCTATAAATGTTGAAAAAATCAAATTACAGACATTGAAATAGATATATTTCAATAAGAGTTAATATAAAAATGTTTCACAGGTGATATTAAACCTATTTCACAGGTGACATTAAATCTAAAGTTTACTTCCTCAAATGTAATTAAAAGCAAGTCAGTGTATGTATAATGTTTGGACATATGAGGACATAATTATATTAGCACTGAAATTAGCCACTAATACAGAGATCTTAAGTCAATCACATTGAGACTTTAAGACTTTTCAAGATTAGTAATCTAGTGTAAAAATAAGATACTGCTCTATTTTATTGATCTGTTTGCTTTGTCTTACATTTATAGTAGTTTTAATAAAGCGTCTGTCTACAATGTGGGAGACCTGGGTTCAAGCCCTGGGTTGGGAAGATCCCCTGCAGAAGGAAATGGCAATCCACTCCAGTACTATTGCCTGGAAAATCCCATGGACAGAGGAGCCTGGTAGGCTACAGTCTATGGGGTCGCAAAGAGTCAGACATGACTGAGTGACTTCACTTTGCATTTTCTAAAAAGTTTCAAATTCATCATACAAATTCTGTAAGAATGTTACACTTATCATGCTTCAATTAAAAGTAAATCTGAAAAAACTTATCTAATGCAAGTTAAATCATTATTTGAACTACTGTAAGTTCTTACTAATAATAAAAAACTGTTCTTTTGGGTACAAACCCTTTCTGTTACCATTGATTCATTCCTAATCAACACACTTGTCCCTTAAAAAAAAAATCAAATAAATGTGGCTGAGTTCATTTTCTCATTAAGAGGATTATTGCCTTCAAACTGAGTCAAGAGTTGTGTTCTTTAATCTCCAAAGGGGGAAAAATTCGCTATCAAAATGATTTAGTATGAAGGATTCAAATTGCAATTTGAAAAAGAAAACATGGGGCCTAGCGGACCTTCCACCAGTGAACCAAATAGAAAAGCATGATAATGAGGTACAGGGACAGGAAGATTGATGAGGATTCTTGCCCATCTTTTAGGTTAAAAAATTGGTTGCAATAAGGAACATAATGTACCTTTTTCTTTTGATATGAATTAAAGCTAAACCAGCAATAACCTTTGAAGAAAAATATCATTTATATTCAGTATATCAAAAATAAGGCATACAATGTATTCTGAAGGTGAATTATTTTAATTTAAATTTTAAAGATTAAAGGGATGAAAAACATTTTTGAAGTCATATGTCTACAGTCTTATTAATAATAGATTTTAGTAACTAAGTAAACTTTTTATTCCCATTTTAATATGATGTAGAAGCAGAGCACAGAGGATTTTTTAAACAGTGAAAGCACTCTGTGTGATTCTGTAATGATACACACATGTCATTATATATTTTTCCAAATGCTTAGAATATACAGGGGTGAAAGCCAAGGTAAACCATGGACTTTGAGTGAACATGATGTGTCAATGTAGTTTAATCAATCATGACAAATGTACCACTCTGAAGGGAGATTTTTACAACAGTGAAGGCTATGTTTGTGTAGGGCAGGGAGTATAGAGAAAATTTTGTATCTCCTTTTCAAATTTTGCTATGAACCTAAATTACTCTTTAAAAAAAAAATGAAGTGTTAAGAAAATGGTGTAGAAAGCAGCATGGATTACCCAGGTGAAAGTGTCAGTTGCTCAGTCATGTATGACTCTTTGTGACCCCAGTGGACTGTAGCCTGCCAGTGTCCTCTGCCTATGGATTTTCCAGGCAAGAATACTGGAGTGGGTAGCCATTCCCTTCTCCCAGGGACCTTCCCAACCCAGGGATTGAACTCAGATTTTTTATATTGCAGGCAGATTCTTTACCATCTGAGCCACCAGGGAAGCCCACATGGTATGGACAGATATTTTATTTATAAGTGTAATAAAGGAAACCAAGTAGTCATCCACATTTGAAGGCCCAATTTTAATACATGTGTATGTATATGTGCATATATACACACACAATTCATATATCACAAGCTGCCAGTGGGAAATATGACAAACATTTTCCCCTGGTGGCTCAAACAGCAAAGAATCCACTTGAAGTGTGTGAGATCTGAGTTCTATCCCTGGGTTGGGAAGATCCCCTGGAGGAGAGCATGGCAACCCACTCCAGTATTCTGACCTGGAGAATCCTCATTGACAGAGAAGCCTGGTGGGCCACAGGCCATGCGGTCACGAGGAGTCACTCCACCTCCTTCAAAAGGACTTGAGAGCTAGATGTGAGAGCTGAATAATAAAAATGGCTGAGCACCAAAGAATTGATGATTTGGACTTTGGTGCTGGAGAAGATTCTTGACAGTCCCTTGAACAGCAAGGAGATCAAACCAGTCCATCATACATGAAATCAACCCTGAATATTCATTAGAAGGATTGGTGCTGAAGCTGAGGTCCCAATAATTTAGCCACCTGGTTCAAAGAACTGACTCATTGGAAAAGACCCTGATGCTGGGAAAGATTGAAGGCAGGAGGACAAGGAGATGACAGAGGATGAGATGGCTGGATGGCATCACTGACTCCATGGACACAAGTTTGAGCAAGCTCTGGGAGATGGTGAAGGACCTGGAAACCTGGTGTGCTACAGTCCGTAGGGTCTCAAAGAGTCAAACACGACTGAATGACTGAACAACAACAGTGATATTTTCCCTGGATTTTCATCTGCTCTAGCATTCCAAACCCCACCTAGGACACTGCAGCACAACTAGATGGGTCAGCAGGTAGAGAATTCTTCTGTAGTGCAGGAGACACAAGAGACGTGGGTTCAATCCCTGGATCAGGAAGATCTCCTGGAGGAGGAAAATGGCAACCCTCTCCAGTATTTTTGCCTGAAAAAACCCATGGACAGAGGAGCCATGTGGGCTACAGTCCAAAAGGTGGCGAAGAGTTGGATACTACTGATTGACTAAGAACACACAAGTGAAAGTGAAAGTGGCCCAGTCGTGTCTGACTCTCTGCGACCCTATGCATTGTAGCCCGCCAGGCTCCTCCATCCATAGGATTCTCCAGGCAAGAATACTGGAGTGGGTTGCCATTTCCTTCTCCAGGGGATCTTCCCGACCCAGGGATCGAACCCAGTCCTCCCTCATTGCAGGCAGATGCTTTAATCCCTGAGCCACCAGGGAAGCCCATAAAAACACACAACTGTGAGTCAAATCATTGGTTTTCTAAATATTTTGACTACTTGTAAAATATGATTTCAAAGACAAAAAAGCATAAAACATCTTTAAAATATTTTAATCCTCTTTTAACATGGATAATAGTCTTTTACAATATGTTATTTCTTGATATAGTTTATTTCTTATGAGATTTAACTTTCTGCTAATACAGGTGAAAACAACTGAGTTTTATACATCTTGAAATAGGTTCTGTATGGTTCACTGCAAAGAACTGAAAGGTTAATTGGAAAGACCTATATCCACAATCAAATATAGTCACTTCTTTATTGTAAGGCAGCTTTTGAGTTTTATAAATTTAGTGGAACCATTTTTTTCCTATGACAAGAGTCTCTGCTACACTGACTTGTCATTATTTTAAATGGAAGATTATTGGTAGAATTTTTTAAGGTAAAGGAAGAAAGATATAATAATTACTAACATTAATCAAACACCTCCAGTACATTGAGAAAGTTTTATGGTTTTCTCATTTTGCCAGTGGTTTAGAAAATAGATTTTAGAGGGAAAAAAAATATCAGATTCAGATATTATCTTTGCAGCTTCCTAACTCTTACTTTTGGCAAGTTACTTCATCTTATTAGTTCTCAGGTCTCTCATTAGTAAAGTTAGGGCTAATGATAACTTCAGAGGTTTGATTTGATAGTTATTTAGAAGGCCCATGCTATACACATAGCTAAAACTCAATTGTTTTAGCTGTTTTTATTATGAACAACCTTGAAATTAGTGTGTTATTATTTATTCTCAATATAGATGAAAATTCTTAAGGTCAAATACATTGTTACTTTAACAGTGGTACACAGCTACTAAAATGATGGAGCTGAAATTTTAAATCCAAACACTTATACTCTGTGTAGCTGATAGCTGCCTTCACTTGCAAGAGTAGTTATTTTTTACCATATAACCTGAAAGGTGGAAACATATGTATAGGAATGGGAAGTAGTTTTATTTATTTAGAAATATGGTGTGTGTATATATATTTTTAACTGGGGTATAATTGCTTTACCGTGTTGTGGAAGTTTCTGGAGTATAACAAAGTGCATCAGCTATAAGTATACATATATCTCCTTGCTCTTGAGATCCTCTCCCTCTTGAGCCTCCCTCCCACCCAGATCCATCCCACTTTCCCTCCACCTCATCCCCTCTCTACCCCATACCCCTAATCCACCAACCCCTCCATCCTACCCACACTTCCATCCCACCCCTCTAGGTCATCACAGAGCACTGAGCTGAGCTTCTGTGCTATACAGAAGCTTCCCACTAGCTAGCTACTTTACACATGGGCATTGATTTTATATTTAACTACTCAGATTTCATGTAGTAAATTCTTGGTGACCAATGAGTACAAAACTGGTTTAACACTCATGTGCTGTGTGCTGTCTTTAGTCCTTCAGCCTCAGGCCAAACTACAGGAAGGGAACACAGCCTCACCCATCAGGAGAAAACTGGATTAAAGATTTACTGAACTCCTGATGTTCAAGCTGGTTTTAGAAAAGGCAGAGGAACCAGAGATCAAATTGCCAACATCTGCTGGATCATGGAAAAAGCAAGAGAGTTCCAGAAAAATATCTATTTCTGCTTTATTGACTATGCCAAAGCCTTTGACTGTGTGGATCACAATAAACTGTGGAAAATTCTGAAAGAGATGGGAATACCAGACCACCTGACCTGCCTCTTGAGAAACCTATATGCAGGTCACGAAGCAACAGTTAGAACTGGACATGGAACAACAGACTGGTTCCAAATAGGAAAAGGAGTACGTCAAGGCTGTATATTGTCACCCTGCTTATTCAACTTCTAAGCAGAGTACATCATGAGAAACACTGGGCTGGAAGAAGCACAAGCTGCAATCAAGATTGCCGGGAGAAATATCAATAACCTCACATATGCAGATGACACCACCCTTATGGCAGAAAGTGAAGAGGAACTAAAAAGCCTCTTGATGAAAGTAAAAGTGAAGAGTGAAAAAGTTGGCTTAAAGCTCAACATTCAGAAAACGAAGATCATGGCATCTGGTCCCATCACTTCATGGGAAATAGATGGGGAAACAGTGGAAACAGTGTCAGACTTTATTTTTGGGGGCTCCAAAATCACTGCAGATGGTGACTGCAGCCATGAAATTAAAAGACGCTTACTCCTTGGAAGAAAAGTTATGACCAACCTAGATCGTATATTCAAAAGCAGAGACATTATTTTGCCGACTAAGGTCTGTCTAGTCAAGGCTATGGTTTTTCCAGTAGTCATGTACGGATGTGAGAGTTGGACTGTGAAGAAGGCTGAGCACCGAAGAACTGATGCTTTTGAACTGTGGTGTTGGAGAAGACTCTTGAGAGTCCCTTGGACTGCAAGGAGATCCAACCAGTCCATTCTGAATGAGATCAGCCCTGGGATTTCTTTGGAAGGAATGATGCTAAAGCTGAAGCTCCAGTACTTCGGCCACCTCATGTGAAGAGTTGACTCATTGGAAAAGATTCTAATACTGGGAGGGATTGGGGGCAGGAGGAGAAGTGGACGACAGAGGATGAGATGGCTGGATGGCATCACTGACTCGATGGACGTGAGTCTGAGTGAACACCGGGAATTGGTGATGGACAGGGAGGCCTGGCATGCTGCGATTCATGGGGGCGCAAAGAGTTGGACACGACTGAGCGACTGAGCTGAACTGAACTGAGCATGGCCTAGGTCACCAGAAAAAGACCCAGTTTTCCTCATAGCCAGTCCCTCCCATGAAGAAGCTTGCACAGACCTCTTATCCTCATTCATCAGAAGGCAGACAGAATGAAAATAACAATAACAGAAAACTAACCAAACTGATCCCATGGACTACGACCTTGCCTAACTCAATGAAACTATGAGGCATGCCATGAAGTGCCACCCAAGACAGACGGGTCATGATGGAGAGTTTGGACAAAACATGGCCCAGTACAGAAGGGAATGGCAAACCATTTTAGCATTATTGCCTTGAGAACCCCATGAACAGCATGAAAAGGCAAAAAGATATGATACTGAAAGATGAACTCCCCAGGTTGGTAGGTGTCCAATATGCTTCTGGAGAAGAGGAGAGAAATAGCTCCAGAAGGAATGAAGAGGCTAAGTAAAAGTGCAATAAGAAACCAGTTGTGGATGTGTCTGGTGGTGAAAGTAAAGTTTGATGCTGTAAAGAACAACACTGCATAGTAATCTGGAATGTTAGGTCCATGAATCAATGTAAATCAGAAGTGGCCAAACAGGAGATGGCAAGAGTGAACATTGACGTTTTAGGAATCAGTGAACTAAAATGGACTGGAATGGGCAAATTTGATTCAAGTGACCATTATATCTACTACTGTGGGCAAGAATTCTTTACAAGAAATGGAGCAACCATCATAGCCAACAAGAGTCCAAAATGCAGTACTTGTATGCAATCTCAAAAAAAGTCTTCCATTCAATACCACAGTAATCCAAGGCTATGCTCCAAACAGTAATGCTGAAGAAGCTGAAGCTGAATGTTTCTATGAAGACCTACAAGGTCTTCTAGAACTAACACCCAAAAAGATGTCCTTTTCATCATAGGGGATTGGAATGCAAAAGTAGGAATAATACCATAAAGGAAAGACTTGCAGAAGATAGGCCTCAAAAGCATGTTAGCAAATTCCTCTCAAATCTCTGCCTGATTTCTGGTCTATATTGTGAAGTAGAGATTTCTAGTAAGCTAAGGTATCAACTAAAGCAAATGACCTAAAAAACTTGATTAGAGATTTCAGCAGTTGCACAATAGTTAGAAAATAATATTTCAAGTTCAAGTTCTGCCAATATGGGACAGGCTTAGTAATCCTCTCAAATTTTCTACTGAAACTCCAGAAAGAGTATATCCTAGAAATAAGGGAAAAAAACTAAAACAGATCTGCCCCAATAAAGCCTAAAACCAAGTTTACATTAAAGAAAGTAGACCACCATTACTATAACCACCTGCTACAGTAAAACCAGGGTAGGGACTTTTTAGAGAAAGATAAAATCATTTGGCTTCTCAAAATTATAATAATGAGCGACTATTCAAATGTTAATAAATTTGAGAAGACAAGGGAAAATATAATTCATACTTAAAATAATCAATAAATAAAAAGAGTTGACCTCAAATAAAGGACTTTAAAATAACCCTATTAAATTTTGTTAAAGAATCTGAAGAAAAATATAAGCTTAATTGATAAAGTTGGGAAATGCAAGAGAGATATGAAAACTCTAAAAATTGTTATATGCAAAATAAATGCTAGAAGTGAGAAATGTAATATGTGCAATCAAAAATATATTACATGGGATTAGTAATAGACTGGAAACTACAGAGGAATGGGTCACTGGTCTTGTAGAAAGGTCAATAGAATTTATCCATGTGGAAGTACCTAACAATAGAGATTTGAGTTTCTGGATGTGTGAAGCAAAAGTTGTCAGAAATAAAGGGAAAAATGCAAAAATTCTTAAACATTTAATCATATGCAGAGATATTTTTACACTATATTGTTAGTAAATAGGAAGCAAAAGGTTTTAGAAGGTTTGACTTTAGAAAATGTAAATGATACTATCAAGACTTAGTCATCTTTCTTAGATTCTTAAATCAAACCGTTGCAGGATTCAACATTCAATTCTCTGTAAATACACATGGAACATAAAACAGACTACATGAAAGGCAATGGAGTGTTATCAAAAAGTGCCAAAGAATGTAATCATACAGATCATGTTGCTTAAAAAATTAGATGTAATACAAAATGCATAACAATATAATTTTATATAATATATATTATAAAATAGAAAATCTCCAAACATTCATGAATTAGAATAATTTTAATAACTAATATCCCTATATTTGGGATTCCTAGGTGGTGCTCGTGGTAAAGAACCTGCCTACCAATACAGGAGACTTAAGAGACATGAGTTCAATCCCTGGGTCAGGAAGATACCCTGGAAAGGGCATGGTAACATACTCCAGTATTCTTGCCTGGAGAATCCCATGAACAGAGGAGCCTTGTGGACTACAGTCCTTGCGGTCACAAAGAGTTGGACAGGACTGAAGCAACTTAGCATGCATGCATAAACCTATATTTCTGAATAAGACTCACTGTTAAGATACAAATGCTTTCCAGATTGTTAAACAGATACAATACAATTCCAATCAATAAATTTATGTTATAGAAATTGACAAGTTGATTATATACATATTGTACATGAAAATGCAAAAGATTTAAAAGAGCAAAACATTTTTGAAAAGGAAAAAACATTGGAAGGTTTACAACAGTTGATTTTAAAGGCTACCAAAAATTTACAGCTATCAAGACTGTGTTATTCACTTAAGGATAAACATTTAAATCAATGACTCAAAAGGAAAAGCATAGTAATCAATTCACACATATATATGGTCAATTGATTTTTGACAAAGATATCAAAATAAGTCAGGGGAGAAATGATGGTATTTCCAATAAATTATGCTGAAAAATATAAATCCATATGAAAAAAGATTTACTTCAGTTCCTACCTCACACTATCCACAGAAATCTGTTTAGATTTATAGAGCTAAATGCAAATCCTAAAATTAGGATAAAAGAAAGAAGAATATTTTTACAAAACCTTCCTTAATAAACAAAAAGTTTAAGTTAAGAGGTAGAATAAATAGCAATAACAAAATGGGGATCATTGAAATTAAGATTGAGGAAGCAAAAATCAGGCCACAATGAAGAGCTTATATACATAAACAAATGAAATGTAGCAGGCTTCCATAGTGGCTCAGATGATAGAGAATCTGTGTGCAATGCAGGAGACCCAGATTCACTCCCTGGGTCAGAAAGATCCCCTAGAGAAGGGATGGCAACCCACTCTAGTATTCTCACCTGGAGAATTCCATGGGCAGAGGAGCCTGGTGTGCTACAGTCCACGGGTTTGCAAAGAGTCAGACATGACTGAATATATGGACAGGAAAGCCTGGCATGTTGCAGTCCATGGGGTCACAAAGAGTCAGACATGACTGAGCAACTGAACTGATACTTATATAGACATATATAAATATATAAATCAATATTAGAATAAATAATTCATTTAAAATGGTGAGGAGGATAAATTAGATTGGGATTGACATATACAGAATACTACATATAAAATAGATGACTAATAAGGATCTGCTTATAGCACAGGGAATTCTACTTAACACTCTGTAATGGCCTATATGTAAAAAGAAGCTAAAAAACAGTGGATATATGTCAATTATAACTGACTCACTTCTAAAGTACATCTGAAACTAACACAACACTGTAAATCAACTATACTTCAAGACAAATTTTAAAAAATTTAAATGGTTAGAACACTTGAAGAACACACTTAAAAAATGAAGATATATGAATGGTAGACAAGAATAAGAAAAGTTGCCCACTGTCATTTGTCATTAGAGTAATGAAAATTAAAACAAATCTGAGATGTCCCTAAATGCTCAATTAAGACACGAAGATGAAATAAACTATTGAAGAAAATATGCAATAACTTGCACTCCCTTGCTATTGCATGTGAGGATATGAAATGATACAACCACTTGGAAGACTCTCGGAGAGTATCTTTTAAATTTCAATATAAAACCACTCTATACCCCTGGAATTCCTTATCTAGACAGTTATTCACTTGAATAAGAAAAATATATGTAAAGGCAAAAAGATCTGTGTTGGAACATACATTGCGGATTTAACGATCATGAGTCAAAACAGGAAAACAAGGTTGTTATTCAATAGACAAATGAATAAATACATTTTGGCATATTCAAGGGATGATATACTATACTTCAATAAAAACAAAAAAAAATGACTGAAATAGGGCATACCACAGACATACCTCAAAATATTAATTTCACCAAAGTAATCCAGATACAAATGTGTACACACTCTGTAATTCCATTTAAATAAAGTTTAAACTTTATCAAGAAGAACAGATAGAATTAACCTATATAATAGAAATCACAGTAATGGTTATCTGTGAGGAGAGGATGACTGACTGAAAGTAACCATCAGGAAAACTCCTAGGGTGGGAAAATTTCTTAATTTGACAAGGATGATAATTACATAGAGGTTACAAATGTTACTCAAGGATACTTAAAACTCATGCATTTTATTTTATGGAAATTGTAGTTCCCAGAATAATATGTAAAGTAAAGATGATGTAGGAAAAATACTGAAAGGACACAAAGCTCAGTGGTGAACTTTGCCTGAGTACTGTATATAGTGTGGTCAGCATAAAAGGTAGAGAATAGTAATTTAAGCAGTGAGTGGCAAGTTTTATTCATTAGTAAATTCACTCAACATTCATCAAACACATATTTTTGCTAGACATTGTTCAGGCACTGAAGATGAAGTGATCAACAATAACAAAATTCTGCCATCATACAATTTATATTCTAGTAGAAAAACAATGCAGAGAAGGCAATGGCACCCCACTCTAGTACTCTTGCCTGGAAAATCCCATGGATGAAGGAGCCTGGTGGGCTGCAGTCCATGGGGTCGCAAAGAGTCGGACAAGACTGAGCGACCTCACTTTCACTTTTCACTTTCATGCATTGGAGAAGGAAATGGCAACCCACTCCAGTGTTCTTGCCTGGAGAATCCCAGGGATGGGGGAGCCTGGTGGGCTGCCGTCTATGGGGTTGCACAGTCGGACACGACTGAAGTGACTTGGCAGCAGCAGCAGCAGCAGCAGCAGAAAAAACAGTGAATGGATAAATCAACAATTGAGATAATACATTGGATTAGTTCTATAAAGTTAACTTTTATAAAAGTGATATCACAAGAGAGAGAACAACATAGAAATATCCAGCTGAAATTCAGGTAACCTTTCAGAAGGCTTTTTTTTGTGTGTGTGTGTAAACCAGCTAACTTCGAAAGCCACATTTCCTCATTTTTAAAATGAAAAGGCTAATCTAGAATACCTATAAATTCACTCTGTTGCAGAATTCTGAGCTTCATTTCATCGTATTACATGATGTACCTTTCCCCATAAAGATTTTTTCTCTTTCTATTTTTCCTAGAGTATATTCTGAGTTGCTAAAAAGAAATCAATCATATTTCTGTTATTATTTTAAAATAAATCTAAAATATTTATTTGTTTAAAAAGATCATGACATGCATATGTAGCAATGTAGTGTCATTTCATTTGCCCATGCCAAAACTTTAAAAAGCCCTCATTGTGTGTATATGCATATGTGTGTGTGTGCATGTGTGTGTGTACACAAATGCATAGTCATGTGAAGCATCATCTATTATTGGCAAGCAGATCTCAGGAATGAAGGCTGAATTCCAGGAGGACCTAATCATATTCTTGGCCCATTTGAAGAAAGTGATGAGTCTCTTTATTCACCAAACTTCTCACAATTAATGTTATCATTCCAAAAAATAATAGGAGATAAGATGGGTCACATTTATCAGGGATGCGTACATGGGAAGATTTCGCTTTTATTTTAGTAAGTGACTAAAATATACACCCTTTCGCAGGAGTCTAAAAATAAACAAATTTGCTGTGATTTTCTTTGAAAATTGTGGTTGGGGTTTTGAAAATAATAATCTGTATAATCATTGTTGAATTACAAACATAATTCTGCATGTGGTGTTGCTCTATTCAAACAGAATGTTAATCATTGCAAGTTAGTTCATGATTACACAATAATGTAGGAGGAATTGGTGACAATAAAACAATAATTTGATTTTGATTTAAATTCTTATGATCCTTTATTTTTCACAATATATTTTCTTTGTTTAACTGAGTTGTAGAGTCTGATTTGAGCTTGGAAATGAGTGAGCTCAGTAAAGTCACTGCATATGTCTTAATAAATAATGGAAAACACTTTAATACAGATAGGCACACTGGATTTGCATGCCTTATCAGTTACACAAGATTGAACTGGAAAGTCCCTATTGCTTACTGAGTAGTATTTAAACCAGAATTTTATTATCTCTATACTCTCAATGCCTGTATGGGCCCACTGTTAACAAAGTAAGTTGCCAACATCTTAAAAAGAAGGGACCAATTTGCAAAATGTATTATGATACATCGAACAAGGTTACTTGGACTCATCTGAGCATTAATAATTAATGAAATTTAGAAAAATAAAGATTATGTAAGAGTTTATAAATAAGTTTGAATTTGCTGATTATTTCATGACTGAAATAATTGTTATAGAACAAATATTAGTAGCATCAATTTGCATTTAATGTATGAACACTGGTTCTGAGCATGGCATAATGTTTCACCTTTCTCTAATTAACTAGCAATAGTGCTTCTGAGAGCATATGACAGCATAGCTGGTATGCCACTATTTTGCTCACAAACTCAGGGCAACGATAAGCAAAATATATTTACTGGTGGAAGATAATTTTCTGACTGCAAAAATGGGCCAAAAGACAGTAAACATAATAGTAAAAATCAGGACCAGTGGTATCCCTTCATTTTTTGATTGAAAGATAACCTTTATTGTCTCATTTTTTAAAAAGAAATTACCCTTACCCCATCTCATCTTCATTCTTCCTCTTCCCTCCCTACCTCTCCTCCGCAATATGCAAATTGAAATAAAATATTCCCATTGCACCAGAAGTATATTTTCTACTCAAGCTAAAATTTAAACCCAATCTTTACAAAGATCAAATCAGTCAATCCTAAAGGAAATCAACTCTGAATATTCATTGGAAGGACTGATACTGAAACTCCAATATTTTGGCTACCTGATGCGAAGAGCTGACTCATTGAAAGAGACCCTGCTTCTGGGAAAGACTGAGTGCAGGAGGAGAAGGGGGCAATAGAGATTGAGATGGTTGGATGACATCAACGACTCAATGGACATGAGTTTGAGCACACTCTGGAAGATAGTGAAGGACAGGGAAGCCTGGTGTGCTGCAGTCCGCAGGGTAGCAAAAGAGTCAGACACAACTGAGACTGAGCAACTGAGCACAGTTCAGTTCAGTTCAGTCGCTCAGTCATATCCGACTCTTTGCGACCCCATGAATCGCAGCACGCCAGGCCTCCCTGTCCATCACCAATTCTCAGAGTTCACTCAGACTCACATCCATCGAGTCAGTGATGCCATCCAGCCATCGCATTCTCTGTCGTCCCCTTCTCCTCCTGCCCCCAATCCCTCCCAGCATCAGAGTCTTTTCCAATGAATCAACTCTTCGCATGATGTGCCCAAAGTACTGGAGTTTCAGCTTTAGCATCATTCCTTCCAAAGAAATCCCAGGGCTGATCTCCTTTAGAATGGACTGGTTGGATCTCCTTGCAGTCCAAGGGACTCTCAAGAGTCTTCTCCAACACCACAGTTCAAAAGCATCAATTGTTTGGCGCTCAGCTTTCTTCACAGTCCAACTCTCACATTCATACATGACCACTGGAAAAACCATAGCCTTGACTAGACTGTAAGAAGTACGTAAATGCCCATCAGCAATAGAAGAAACTTCTACACGCTCAGTGAAATATCCTTCGATGGTAGAAACAAATGAACCACAACTGAGGTGCCAACAGGGAGGAATTTTGCAGAAGAATGAAAAGGTAAAAGAACATAGACACAAAATACTCATTGTTGATTAAAAATAGGTGAAACTAACCCTTAGTGTAGCCATTAGGAAAGGAATTCCCTTAGGAGAGACTCAGTCCTGACCAAGAGCACGAAGGGGGCTTCTTTGGTGCCAATAATGTCTCACTTCTTGATCTGAGTGCTATTAAGATAAGAATGCAGCTTGTGAAAATTCAGCCTTTTTAGCTCTTGTAATAGTTGCACTTTTCTACATGTATATAATGTTTCAATTAGAAATTTGTAATTTTTTAATGTTGTCAGAATTAGATGTGCAAATACTTTTAAGAATGGCATTTTCAGACACAGAGAATGTAAAGAAATTGAAATGTGCTTAAAGAAATTACTTAAATTACTTAAAGAACTTACTGTACTTTGATAACATAGATTTTTCAATAAGTGATCTGAAACTACTTGTTATCTTAGGAAAAGAATGGAATTAGCCTCCTATCTCACATTCTTGGAGAAATCACAGAGAAATTAAACCTTTAAAGATGAAAGAAAAAACTTTACTTTTAGAATAAAATATAGGAACATATGGAATTAAGACAGAAACAGATTTATTAAAACAACAAAAAAAGAAGTTCTTAGAATGAAGAAATGAATTAAAGAAAAGTTTGATAAATATGGCTATTTTCAAAATTAAGGATTTATGTTGGCTAGATGATACCCTGGAGAAAATTAAAACAGAAGCTAAAACTAGAATTATATATCTGGAGTATATATCAATTATATTGGATTGCTATCTTGAAAATATAAAAGATTACAGATCAGTATGAGAAGCCAAACAATCCAAGAAATATTAATAATGTAAAAAAGTTACTGATAAGGAAAAATATATATTAGCTAAAACACTAGGATTTTTTAATAACAACTTTGGGGAAAAAATAAAAGGTCACCAAATATCCATGAAGATATAGAACTGCAGGGATTTCTAAGCAACAGTGCTGCTGGCAATGACCCTCCCCCCATAAACAGAGAGATGAAAAAATAGAAATATAGATGTAGAAATATATAGGTATTTAGAGATGCTACAGGTAAAGAGTAAATTTCCCAAGCACTGAAAACTGTTTATCATATCACAAAGCACATGACTTTTTAATATTTATATTTATTTAGCAAGAACCCCGTCACTACTTTGAAAATATCAACAGCCTTCAAGATTCCAACAGTAGATTTAATCTGAGCTGAGGATTTCTCTGGTAGCTCAGACTTAAACTAAAACATCTTGAAAACCATCAATATTCACCTAATTGTTGAAAAGTATATGATACAGGCTGTCGCTATTTTCTAACCAAAGTTTGAAAACAAATAATATATCTGCTATTTCTTTCATAACTTCAGTTCTGTTGCTCAGTCATGTGCGACTCTTTGCAACTCCGTGGATTGCAGCACGCCAGGCTTCCCTATCCTTCACCATTTCCTGGAGTTTTCTCAAACTTAAGTCCATTGAGTCAGTGATGCCATCTAATTATCTCCTTCTCTGTTGTCCCCTTCTTCTCCTGCCTTCAATTCTTCCCAGCATCAGGGTCTTTTTCAATGGGTTGGTTGCCATCAGGTGGCCAAAGTATTGGGAGCTTCAGCTTCAGCATCAGTCTTTCCAATGAATATTCAGGGTTGTTTTCCTTTAGGATTGACTGGTTTGATCTCTTTCCTGTCCAACGGACTCTCAAGAGTCTTCTTCCTCACCACAGCTCAAAAGCATCATTTCTTTGGTGCTCAGCCTTCTTTATTGTCCACCTCTCACATCCATACATGACTATTGGAAAAACCATAACTTTGACTATATGGATCTTTGTCAGCAAAGTGATGAGTTAAATAAGCAGGGTGACAATATACAGCCTTGACATACTCCTTTCCCAATCTTGAACCAGTCTGTTGTTCCATGTCCGGTTCTAACTGTTGCTTCTTGACCTGCATACAGGTTTCTCAGGAGGCAGGTAAGGTGGTCTGGTATTCCTCTCTCTTAAATTCCCTTAATCGGGAATTCAAGAATTCCATAACTTACTTCATAATAATAAAATTAAAAATTTATGATGTTGAAGTATTTTTTTACTTCTACAGAAGCTGTGTTTCCTTTTCTTCCTTTAATCTAGGCTCCAAGCAAGCTTGACTGTTCCAAACACTGAGATTTTCCCAAAGTTCTGACTCTAAGTGGTGCTTCCAACCACGTCTATATTGTGGTGAAATACAATTATGGTTTGATAAATTCCCTATCTATCCAAATAGTTACATCCTCCAAAGTATTTAGTGTGGATTACTTCTGGTTTTGTTTTAATTTATCTATTTTTTTCACTGTTAATTTTCTTTTTGCATTATGACTTCATTGCTAAGTATTTTTCCATACAAGATTTATGGTGGTTTCTATAACTCAGCATGTTTAATGGTGAAAGTTAAAACTAATGATATAGAAACAACACTATTCTTCATAGACATTTTACAAATTGACCTTGGCCCAATATAACCACAGTAAATATTACTAATAATATTTTACTTAATCTTTATTCACATTTTACTTAATTCCTATCAATGCAAATGTTTCTAGATATACTATAGTTGTATGACCATTTCATATAGTATATGGTATCATCATGAAGAAAGAATGACTTAATATGTTTATATGTATTTTTCAAAGATATTTCCTAAGTAGCAAAAATAAATGTAATCATCTTTTTGTGAATATGTTTCATAAACTCACTGAATCCATTTTACTGATTGATTACTGTTTCCCTTGGATGCTGAGGACCTCATAGTCATAAGTTTAAATCTCTTCTGCCATGTGTGAATATGTCAAATTAAAAAATTAAATATTAGTATAAAAATCTGGGTTCTACTTTAGAGATTAATATTTTTTTGAGCAGGATTACTTCCATGGATATAATATCATAGCAACATAAAGCTAATCTATACTCATTGAATGCTTACTGTCTATCAGACAGTTTTCCCAGCAGTGTAAGAATTAACTCATTTAATCATGACAGCAACATATCCTCATTATAGAGATTATAAAACTAAAGCACAGAAAAAACTATGTGGTTCATCTAAGGTATCACAATTTGTAAGCAGCAGAACAGGGATGGGACTTTGAGAAACCTTACCCCTGAGTGCAGACTCTTAAGTACTCTGTGTACTTATTTCAAACTGAATTAAAGAATTTCAATAAATAAAGATAAAGATTTTAACAATTACATTTTCATTTTTTAAAATCTTGTATTGCACACCAAGGATCTAGATTTAGTCATCTTAAGTGCTGACATCCACTATTATGCAAAAAAAAAAAAAATACATATATATATACTTTGGTGATCAGGGTAAGCTGGGAAAACAGGAAAAATTTGCCTCATGTGTGTGTTTGCACACTCACAGATGTGCATGCACGTGCATCAGCATGATGGTAGATTGGCTGGAGTTAAACTCACCCCTGATAATGTTGACCAGAAATCAGTTCAGTCAGGCAAAAATGGCACATGTGGTTAGCCAGCAAAATAAGTACTCAGAATCAAAATCATCAATTCAGAAAAACCACCCTGCTCAGACAGTTTAAACCAAGCAACAGAAAACTGGGCAACAAAATTACCCAGTGGTTCAAGGTGGCAGGACCTCAGGTAGGGGGTTTAGGGTTCTGGGTAGGATGGCTCTCACTGAGCAACAGGGAAAGAAAAGCTGTAAGGTCAAGAGGAAAGACAGGAATGTGGAGCAAGTAATCAGATGTCAAAAGTAAGGTACAATCTGGGGACAATCTGCACCTGATTACTAGGACAGCGATGAGAAGAATATGTCTAATTTAATATTCAGTCATCTGTGATTTAAATTAGAGCTTTTCCAAAGACATTTTCCTAAGTTCATATTTTTTTAAGTCTGATGGTTTGGTTAACTGAATTTAGATGTGTAGGTAAATCATAATTATGAAATTACCACATATTTATTATTTTCTGACAACGTAGGAAGTGTTTTACTTCTATCTCTGACTATCTTTCCAAAACAACTCTCTGTGGAAGTTATTATCATGCAAAGATAACAGAGTATATAATTAAATTGCATTTCAGATCCAGAAACATAGCTCCTCCTATCGAGAAGGTAGAATAGGAAGATTTTTGGTGAGGAGCACCTTCTAACCAGAGAATCAGTGAGTATTTCACTGAAACAGTGATAAGTGTTTCCTGAATCATATTTATTGAAAATTTAATCCTAGCAATGATTCTATGGCATAAATATTGATATAACTTTTCCTACAACAAATCAGATAAACGTATTTTTCACATGAGGCATCAGTATAATATTGACATGTTATTGTGCATGTGTGTGTGCTAAGTCATTTCAGTTGTGTCCAACTCTTTGCAATCCTATGGACTGTTGCCCACTGGACTCCTCTGTCCATGGGATTCTCCAGGCAAGAATACTGTAGTGGGTTGTCATTTCCTACTCCAGAGGATCCTTATGACCCAGGGATCGAACCCATGTGTCTTGTGTCTCATGCGTTAGCAGGCAAGTTCTTTACCACTACTACCACTTAGGAAGCCCTGTGACATGTGATCTATCACCAATACACAAATATTACTGATTTAGTACTGTTATCTACATGGAGATTGGAAAAAACAAAAGCTCTAGGTCTTCACAATGGCTTTCCCAGAATATTAGACATTCAATTTGGTTCTCTCTGACATCAAAGTCTTTCTTTAAAAATTTTGATTAAGTGTTTAAAAAAACAAAACTCAGACATGAACTTTTTTGCTATCCTTTTCATAAGAGGTAATTACTTCTGAGTCCCCATATAAGTATAATTTCATAAGCAATATTAATCCACAGTTACAACTAAAACAGTAAGTATCAGAACTCACTTTCTAAATAAAATTCTATTTTGTTAAATTAAAAATGAGATTTTTTTTTTTTAATTTCATAGTCATGTGCTTGGAAGACATACTTATTCTGAAATTTCATTTATAAATCACTTACCTCGGAATAGGAAATTACAAGATCTGGAAAGGTGGAAGTAAGAGAGAAATATCTGAACTTCCACATGATAAGAAGCTTCACTGGAAAGTTTTAACAAGGTAAAAAATGGTTGAGTCTATGCTTTCACCAGTGCACTTTGCTTGGATCCTCTCAAACATCCCAGAGTCTTTCTGCAGAGTCTACAAGAGTCCCAGACCCCTAATGTCTGTCTCCATCTGTGCTGTAACAAAATTAGCCGTGTATTAGAGCAAGTGATGCATACTACAGTGATCCAATTTATGACTACATTTTCTCTAACACTGCAGAATACCGTCAGATCTAGGACTGCTTAGCATAATAGCTGCTACCTAACATGCGAAAATAAACTAAAATCTACCTGTCCACAAGACATCAAAGAGTGTGACATTTTTATGCAGAATTATGATCATACAGTTGGCTTAGCCTACCCATAGTTATTATTAAAAATGGCATTTATATTTGAAATATCTTGTTTCAAATGCATCAACGGTCAACTAGTCAATTATTCTGAATTCAATTTAACTTAATTTTATAATATTTCACTCTTACTAAATAAAATATAATTGAAGTACTCTTTGATATTTAAGAAAACTCTCTGTGGAGTTTTGCTTGGAAGAAGTAGCCTAAACTTTGCAGAGGGAGCACAGATCCAAATGTCAACAAATTTCCATCTCATCATCCAAAAATCATATGACATTTTCAGCATAATACCATTGTAAACCTCACTAGCACACAGGAACTTACCTTGAGTCTAAAGGTAAGCCTAAAATTATGTGAATAAATTGGTAGTGAATAAACTAGTGTTATATACAGATATAAACAACTCTTAATTTATGGTTATATATTATATAAATTTGGGCTTCCCTGGTGGCTAAGATGGTAAAGAATCCGCCTGCAATGCAGAAGACCTGGGTTCGATCCCTGGGTGGTGAAGATCCCCTGGAGGAGGGCATGGCAACCCACTCCAGTATTCTTTGCCTGGAGAACCCCATGGATAGAGGACCCTAGCAGGCTACAGCCCATGGGGTTGCAAAGAGTCAAACACAACTGAGCGATTAAGCACACATTACATAAATTATATAGAGTAAACTAATAACAGCATTGGCTACCCAGGTGGTGCAGTTGTGTAGAATCCACCTGCCAATGCAGGAGACGTAAGACAAGTGGGTTCAGTCTCTGAGTCAGGAAGATCCCCTGGAGAAGGAAATGGCAATCTGCTCCAGTATTCTTCCCTGGAAGATCTCATGGACAGTGGAACTTGGCAGGTTATAGTCCATGAGGTTGCACAGAGTCAGACATGACTGAGCATACACACACATACAATAGCAGCATTAGTTTTATTATTTTTTTTAATTTTTATTTTTACTCTATTTTACTTTACAATACTGTATTGGTTTTGCCATACATTGACATGAATCCACCACGGGTGTACATGAGTTCCCAAACATGAATCCCCCCTCCCACCTCCCACCCCATATCATCTCTCTGGATCGGATCATCCCCGTGCACCAGCCCCAAGCATCCTGTATCCTGCATTGAACATAGACTGGCGATTCGTTTCTTACCTGATAGTATACATGTTTCAATGCCATTCTCCCAGCATTAGTTTTAAATATATTTATATATACCAGTACTAAGTATCACATTTATATTTCTTTATTCTGTAGCCCTTTTAGGTATCTCTTGCATTTCAAAAATTGGGGGAATATTGTACCTCAGAGTCTTCCCCATTAGTATTTCCCAGTTTAGGAAGAAAGACAGCTTTGATGCTGTGTGGCAGTGGCTATAGTTCAGCCATTCCTAGTATATTAACAGGACTACATATCACAGACAACTAAGTGCCCAGGGAATCTGGGAGTTTCACAGAAAAAGTAGCATTTAAGTTGTGTGAAGATTCTTCGAGCAGAATGGAAAGAAAATGGTATTGCTGGCAGAAGGAATGTCATGTGTATGCTCAGTGCTGTCTTGAGAAAAGCTGTTAGATTTGACAATGTGGGTCCTTGATGAGTTAAATTCAGAGAAGGACCTAGATGACAAGAGCTCGGGGTGGGGGTATTCCACAAAGATGTCTGTCAAGAAATGAAAAAAGAATAAAGAGACACGTGGAAGGTTGTAAGTTAAAATAGGCTCAATCAAAGACTTAGTTAATGACTGGGAAGGAACATATGTGCAGGCAGAACTAGTGAAGTTTATGAGAGGATATTTGAGTGTTTAATGTAAAATGATACTTCGGAAGCAGTACAAGGGTATATAGAGTAAGTGCTTCGGCTCAAAAGTGAAATGCAGAGAGCAGGTTCAGTCATGTGGTAGTGGCGTGAGTCTGCTTGTGTTCATGCTCACTAACTCAGTCATATCGGACTCTGCAATCTCACAGACTCCAGTCCACCAGGCTCCTCTGTCCATGGGATTCTCCAGGTAAGAAATACTGGAGTGGATCACCATTTCCTCCTCCAGAGGATCTTTTCGATCTAGGGATCGAACCTGCATGTCCTGCGCCTCCTGCATTGCAGGCGGATTATATACCACTGCACTGAGCCACCAGCAAAGCCCAGCTGCATGAGCTTGGGGAAGTATTTATTTCTCTCCAAGTCTCACTTTCCTTGTTCATAAAACTGAAGTGCCATATAATGTGATTGTGAACATTTGATTACCTAATGCATATAAAGTGCTTAGCAAAGAACCTAGCCTGTGTGTAGGGTTCCTATACAATGCTTGGAGTCTTACTCAAAGATGAGAGAGACTGCCTCTGCCTTCAAGGAACTTGCATAAAGCAGGACTCATTAAGAGATACAGTTAATAAACAGCATAAATGCAAAGTTAGACAGTGAAGGGAGATAGTGAAAGATAGGGAAGTCCGGCGTGCTGCAGGTCCATGGGGTTGCAAAGAGACATGACTTAGCGACTGGACAGCAAACACGAAGGTAATTATGTGAACATAAAAGCAGGGCGTCAACTGAGCCTGTTCTACTCAGAGAAAAGGGTCCGGAGGAAAGGATGTGTGTCGAGTTTTAAAATAGGTGCGTGATCCAGAGTAGGCATTAAAAATCCTGGGGAGAGAGAAGGTCACGAGATTTCAAACACATGTGCATATCATGTCGAGGAGCCAGAGTTTTGTTGACTAGGCAATGGGAAATTGTTGGATGTTGTTACAAATCTGATATGACTCAATTTCTGTTTCTAAAAAGATTACAGTAGAGAAGGTGTGGAGAATGCATTTGCGTGGAACAAAGCAGGAAGCAGGGAGAGAAGTTATAGATGTCTGATTGCTAATGGTTATAGTATGATTACATTTTCACTAATGTGGTGTTTATATTGTACTTTGAAGACATAGAGCAGAATTATATTGATTCAATCTGAGCTGCATTCTGAACAAGTTTGAGTAATACAAAATTTCAGATAAAAAAAATTGTGTGTGCCTTAAAAAGCACCTGCCATTAATTCAAGACCTTTGGAACAGTAATATCAAGAGCATCTCTTCAGCATGAAGGGCATGTCCACATTCAGACACTGAGCTGAGAACTGGAGAGAAATTAATCCATATAGAGCAGGCTACTTCTACCTTCAAAAATAAGTCATCTTATCGTCCAAACCTCCAGCTTTCCAGGATGCTGTGCCAATGATCAACACTGCCCACGGGAAAGATCATCATTACTACTTTAGAGACGGGCAAACTGAGACACACACATAAGCCAGCAGCATACATTCCTAAAGCTAGTTAGTGACAAGCCAAATCCAAATTGATACCTCTGGATTATGTCCAGTGCTGATGCTTTCCCAAGTACATTCACACCAGTGGTGACCTGCAAGATCTAGCTTCTCAGACTGTGATCAATGGTGTGAGGAGGGCCGACTGCAGAGTCCCTCCAGATGAATGTTAATGATAGTTCCTGTGATATTCCTATGTAGAATGCAATGCCTCACTATAATCTTTCTTTACTTGAATTACCTTGAATAAAAGTTTACTTAGTGTGGCAGTTGTCATCCTATTTGAGACACTAGTTGAGACTGAGTTTGGCACAAGTGACCAAGATATTATGGACCCTTTCCTCATATCTGTATTAAACAGAAAAGAAGAAATTAAAGACTGCACTATAGGGCTTCCCTCATAGCTCAGTAAAAAAATCCGCCTGCAATGCAGGAGACCCAGTTCGATTCCTGGGTCAGGAAGATCTGCTGAAGAAAGGATAGGCTACCCACTCCACTATTCTCAGGCTTCCCTGGTGGCTCAGCTGGTATAGAATCTGCCTGCAATGAGGGAGACCTGGGTTCGATCCCTGGGTTGGGAAGACCCCCTGGAGAAGGGAAAGGTTACCCACTCTTGTATTCTGGCCTGGAGAATTCCAGGGACTATACAGTCCATGGGGTCGCACAGAGTCGGACATGACCGAGCAACTTTCACTTTCACTATAGGTAGAGAAGGTATTTTTCATAGAGTTGACTGGCAACAGTGAGTGATGAATTCAATGCTCCCTCCATTGAACTTTGGATGCTACACAATGACAAGGAGACCAAGGATAAAGGGCATGAGGGGGTCTTTTCCTGGGCTTATGTGACATACATGTGACCCTCCCAGAGCCAGTTACAGAAGCTGGAGGAAAGGACGAAGGTCCTGAAGCTATTCCAGTGCCTACAAAATGTGTGTATTTTGTAAATGCAACTTCATTTGTATGCACATCATTTCATTCCTGCATCGTGAACAACAACAACAACAAAAAACTGTTAATACTGTGGAGTTACACTAGACTGGCTTAAAAGTAGATCATGAATTCTCAGTTTCTGTCACTGATCCTTTTTTAAAATAACCAGAGTAAAAGATTCCGTCAAGAAAGGGAAAAGACAGTGCACAGGCTGATGTGAATGACAATGCAGAAAAGTGTGAAAACATGATCATGGTGTCATTCCTTTCAAATGGTCCTTTGTTTGCCCTAAAAGCACATCAAAAATCATGACTTGGATCTAGGAGGAGAAACCATGGTCTTGGTGCAACATGGAGAGCAGGAAAAAGATCTCAGAATAATGACGTAATCGATGTTCTTATATATTTGCAAATAAATTTCAAAGATCAAAAGGACTGGCAAGGGAAAGGATTCCATCAGGATAGGAAGCATGCTATGTTCTGGGCATCCCAGAAACAGGCCAGAGGGATAGGGTGGGGAGGGAGGTGGGGGGGTGTGTGTTCAGGATGGGGGAGGACACATGTATACCTGTGGCCGATTCATGCTGATTTACAGCTAAAACCATTGCAATATTGTAAAGTAATTATCCTCCAATTAAAAGAAATTTTTAAAAAGAAATATGCAATGGATACTATATATACATATTGATCAGTACAAGTGGTCTTATTTGGGATACTAAAGATACTAAATATGTAAATATGTATATAAATGAATACATATGTATACATGCATATGAATGAATGTCTCCATACACACAAATACATATATACGTCCAAACAAACTGAATGAAGGAAGGTGAGGAAAATATCCAGTGAACTGAGAAGTTTAAATATTTAGGAGAATGCCTTTAAAACTGAATTTAAAAAGAAATAAATTCTTCTCACAGTATTTGACAAATTAATGGTCTGAAAATGCTGACTGAAAGTGAAATTGCAATGAGATATCAGGCAGCAAACTCATATTACTTTGTGGAAGGGAGATTTTTTTATAATTTGTACGTATCAATTGGGTCTACTCATTACAAAATATGTATGTTAGTCACTCAGTCATGTATGACTCTCTGTCCCTGGGATTCTCCAGGCAATCTATATTTCCTTGGAGTGTGGGAAGTTCTGGCTTTGAATTGAAAGACCCATCCTACAATACATAAAAGACATGTGCAACTCAATAATAAAAAGAAGGGAATATCAATTTAAAAAACAAAGAATCTGAATAGATATAGCTTCAGGGAAAATTTGCAAATGGCCAATGAGCACAGGGAAATAGGCTCAACATCCTTAGCCATCAGGTGAATGCAAAGCAGATCCACAATTATATCCTCACCAGGGTGGCTTGATTAAAAAAAAATAAAATAAAAAAAAAAGATAGAAAGTAACACGTTTTGGTGAGAATGTGCAGAAACTTGAACTCTCATAATTGCTTTTGGAAATTAAAATGACGTAGCCACTTTGGAAAACAGCCCAGCAGTTGCTCAAATAGTTAAACAAATAATTATCTTTGATTTATTATAGCAATTCCACTTCTGTGTATATATTCAAGATAAATGAAAACATATATCCATACAAATTTTAACAAAAATGTTACAGCAGCATTAATAATAATAACCAAAAACTGGGAACAATACATTTAATACAAATAAACTTGTGAATAACTACTGAGTATGTAGTTACATGTTGTTTTTCCTTTTGCTGTTTTTGCAAAAGGTCCGTCTATTCACTTTCATGCATTGGAGAAGGAAATGACAATCCACTCCAGTGTTCTTGCCTGGAGAATCCCAGGAACGGGGGAGCCTGGTGGGCTGCCGTCTCTGGGGTCGCACAGTCAGACACGATTGAAGCGACTTAGCAGCAGCAGCAGCAGCAGTCAAGGCTATGGTTTTTCCAGTGGTCATGTATGGATGTGAGAGCTGGACTGTGAAGAAAGCTGAGCACCAAAGAATTGATGCTTTTGAACTGTGGTGTTGGAAAAGACTCTTGAGAGTCCCTTGGACTGCAAGGAGATCCATCCAGTCCATCCTAAAGGAAATCAGTCCTGAATATTCATTGGAAGGACTGATGTTGAAGCTGAAGCTGAAGTTCCAATACTTTGGCTCTCCAGTACTTTGGCCACCTATTGCAAAGAGTCAGTTCATTGGAAAAGACCCTGACGCTGGTAAAGACTGAGGGCAGGAGGAGAAGGGGGTGACAGAGGATGAGGTAGTTGGATGGTATTACTGACTCAATGGACATGAGTTTCAGCAAATTTCGGGAGATAGTAAAAGGACAGGGAAGCCTGGAGTGCTGCAGTCCATGTGGTTGCAAAGAGGTCACAACTTAGCAACTGAACAACAACAACAAGTAGAAAAAAGCAAGTCACATGAATTAAATATTGTATGAATCTTTTTATATGAAATGTATAGAAAAGGCAAATCCAAAGACTCTATATCTCAGTAAAGCTGCCTAAAAAAAACTTGTTCATAACTGCTTTAGTTCCATGTTTTTTTGTATCCTAGGTTAAGCAAAACCAATCTCCTCCCTAACCAGGGCAACTAACTCAAGCAAAAGTATACAAACCTAAGGTAAGTAAATACAGAGGCTACATCTGCAAGGTGAAATAGGTCCTAGTCAGCAGTAATGGTAAATTCACCAAAAAAATAGCATCATATATGTGGCTATTCCTTTATAATTATTTCTTTTTTACTAACAATGTGATCTACCATTTATTGAGCATTTACAGTGTGTCAGGTATTTTGCTAAGCACACTAAGTATACTACTTAATTTATTTAATTAACTTGATTAGATAACTTAATTATATATATATAAATATATATATGCTGCTGTATCTATATAAATTATATATAAATATATATTTATATATAATTATTCTATATAAATATATATATACATAAATTATTTATATATAATTTATGTATATGTATATATAATTTATCTTAATTAACAACCCCATAAGATGATATTATTTGAGGGAGACTCAAGAAGAATAAGTAACACTGTAAGATCACATTTAATTTAACATGTTAGGGCTTTCCAGATTGCGCTAGTGGTAAAGAATCTGCCTGCCAATACAGGATACACAGGACATGGGTTCAATTCCTGGTCAGGAAGATCCCCTGGAGGAGAAAATGGCAACCTGCTCCAATATTCTTGCCTGGAGAATCCCATGGACAGAGAATCTGAATTAAATCCAATGCACGTGATGTAAATGTACTGTTTAAACCTATTTTGAATCCGTCCTTCCCAACTGGGAATTCATGGCACCATCCCAGCACTATTCCCATGTAAATGGATAATCCAAAATTGTAACCAATAAAACTTTTATTTGTAGTATGAATTGGCTGTAGCTTAGCGACCTCATCAATAATTGGTGTTCTCCTTAGAGATATAAACTACTCAATCAAACTCTCAAGTCTAAAAGAATTCTGTTACACATGACTGTTTATATTGAAAAACCACACACATAGTATAAAGGAGATAAATGCTCTTACAAGTTAAAATATATATCTTTAATTAACACCTTAAAGTTTCATTTGTAAAGGCTAGAAGATATAAATTGAAACCTTGTTGTGTAATGATGGTGGTGGTATGTTGGTTTTTTTTCAGTCCTGAGTTTCTGCTATGCTAGGACCTTCTAGAGCTTTTAGAAAATGTTTTTAGAGTGGTCCATGATTGATTACAATACCTAGCCCTGCTTAAATAGAGCACATGGTCAGTGAGTCCTAAACACAAAATCAAAATCCTATTCATGTATAAGAAAGTCATGTAAACAATGCATGCAGACTACCAATGAGGCTTTATTACTCTATATGAAAGATGTCACTAAAGATGCTAAGGAAATTTTAAATTTAAAGAGCTCGAAAGGTAGAATAAGCCAATGTGAGCGCAGAGTATAATGCTGGGGTAGATGAAGTATGTTTGCTTTAATACATATAAGATCTGCCCTGACAAGTTAATAATAGCAACTGCAGCAATTTGAGGAGAACTCAGGTTTCTTTCTACAGGGCCCTTTCTTTCTCAGCAGTCGGTCCCTAAGGTGCTGAGCAAAACTTTGCTTAAAATAATGTATTCCCTGCAGATCCGTAGAGAAGAGCTTCTCCAGTTTTTGTAGAACTTCTTGAAGGAAAGAAAATTGTGCTTTCATCCCATTTGATTCTCAGAGAGATGCTGAACATTTGGGGAACATTTGGGGAGCTTAAATCTTTATATATATATATATATATATATATATATATATATATATATATATATATCAGGGAGATTGCCAGATTGATACATGGTTTAAACTACAGACATGTGTGATTCTAATACTAATTAATTATTGTAACAAATCCACTCATATCGAGTCATAAGAGGAGCTATTATGTGTAGTACTTCATTATCAAGCATCCACAGCTCCCATGCTCACCTAAGGACTGTCACTCATTCTTATATCAAACAGTCATTCTTTCTACCAGGCTATCTGCAGAGCCTCAAGGATGCAGATAGTTCTTTCCAATGAGGAGATAATAATCATAGTGGGGGAGAAACACATGCTAAATTTATGACCAAAGTCTTCTCAGGGTGCTTTAAGAGCGCACGCGCGCGCACACACACACACACACACACACACACACACACACACAAAACAGATAAAAATCAAAGTGTTCCAGATATAGAAAAAAACTTATAGTTTCCAAGAGGGTAGGGTGGGGGATAAATTGGAAGACTGGGACTGACGTATACACACTACTCTATATACGTACTATATAGAGTAGTCACCTACAGATTGTGAGACCACAAAGAAGGCTAAGTGACAAAGAATTGATGCTTTCAAATTGTGATGTTGGAGAAGACTCTTGAGAGTCCCTTGGATAGCAATGAGATCAAACCAGTCAATCCTAAAGGAAATCAATCCTGAGTATTCATTAGAAGGACTGATGCTGAAGCTGATGCTCCAATACTTTGAACACATGATGTGAAGAACCGGCTCATTGGAAAAGACCCTGATGCTGGGAAAGGTTGAAGGCAGAAGAAGAAGGGGGCAACAGAGAATGAGATGGTTAGGGAGCATCAGCAATTCAATGGACATGAATTTGAGCAAGTCCAGGAGATAGTGGAGGACAGAGGAATTTGCATGCTGTAGTCGATGGGGTCACAAAAAGTCAGACATGATTCAGGGACTGAACAACAAATAAATAAAACAGATAACTAATAAGGACCTATTGTACAGCACAAGGAACTCTACTTCCTATATGGGCAAACAATCTAAAAAAGACTGGAGATATATATATACACAACTGACTCACTTTTCTGAACAACAGAAAGTAACATAACATTATAAATAAACTATACTCCAATAAAGAGGAGTGGGGCTATTTCACAAAGGAGGTGGGGCTATTTTAACGAGCACTGAAATATTAGCTACCTGGTAAAGGAAGGAGGAACAGAATAGCATGCTACAGTGAACAGAGGCCCCCTTTCCCTTTGTTCCCTCCTTTAGGGATGTCTTATCTTTCCAGTTGCTCCAGATATATGCTTGTTCCTGTCTCAGGCTCTTCTCAGCACTCCTTCCCCTTCCTGGAACAATGCTTCCCCTCTCATATCTAGTTCACTGTCCCTCATTATTTACAGTTTCCATCACAGACATCCCTGTTAAGGGGACTCTGTAATTCTTTACACCATTGCTCACATGTTTCATTACTTGGATTCTTAATCTCTAATCTTTGTACTATACTCCAAAGAAACAGACTTTAACTGTGTTGTGCTCTGATGCAGCCTCAGCTCCTAGTAAAACCCCTGGGTCATCACAGGTTCTCATTCAATGATTGCTGAGTGAGAAAAAAAATGAACATTTAATTTGTGAATAAAATAACAAATAAATTATTGATAGGAACAAAGAAACTGTAGGGAGAGTAAAATCTGAGGATTTCAAGGAAGGTAGAGCACAGAAAGTGAAGATCTGAGCCATACTTTGAAAGATGATTTTATTAATCAAAATTTAATTAGCTGTGTGAGCATATTTATTTTGTTGGATGATCCCTTTGGCAGAAGCATAAAGGACAGAAGGGAAGCAAGGAAAACTAGAAACAAAGGGACATCCCTGAAATGGATGAGAGAAGAAAGCACCAGTGGTAACAGAAAGAATATTAAATGAGTGATTGCTGGTGAGAAACCCTGGAACTTCTTGAGTGAACCTCAAACTGGCCTCCGACATGGAAGGCAAGGAGACACGGAGGAAGCAGAATAGGTTTAATGGCAGGTTTAATAAGCAAGGGAACTTACAAGGCTTGTCTTGGGTGCTGCAAGTTAAGTAGATCTCCCCTACGTGCCTGCCAGGAATGTGAAAGTTTAGAGAGAGGCTTTACCAGGTTCATCCAGATGGTCTGGAAAACACTGCTCTCTCCATGCTGCATTCTGGAAAACAGCTCCCACTGCAGGGAGAGTGGGCTGCACTACATTCCAAGGGGAGGGAAGGAGCCTTTGATTGCTGGCAGCTCTGGAATAAACTAGGGGTTGCATCCTCTCTTTATGACCTCCTCTGCCAGTGATTTTGAATAATAGACTCTAAGGGAAAGGGGAGAAATGAAGGAAGTTTGTTTCGGGTTCGTGCACTAAGTGAAATATTAGTTCTAAACACAAAAGGAAGACATTTAGGACAAGAAGCACTAGACAGGAAAGATGATAAATTCAACTGTATACACTAGAGGACCAAACATTAAGGAAGAGCTTAGCAGGGATGTCTGTGTTAAAGTGAGAGCTTAGAAGGTATGTACTGTTTGGAAGAAAAGTTATGACCAACCTAGATAGCATATTCAAAAGCAAAGACATTACTTTGCCGACTAAGGTCCGTCTAGTCAAGGCTATGGTTTTTCCTGTGGTCATGTATGGATGTGAGAGTTGGACTGTGAAGAAGGCTGAGCACCAAAGAATTGATGCTTTTGAACTGTGGTGTTGGAGAAGACTCTTGAGAGCCCCTTGGACTGCAAGGAAGTCCAACCAATCCATCCTGAAGGAGATCAGCCCTGGGATTCCTTTGGAAGGAATGATGCTAAAGCTGAAACTCCAGTATTCTGGCCACCTCATGTGAAGAGTTGACTCATTGGAAAAGACTCTGATGCTGGGAGGGATTGAGGGCAGGAGGAGAAGGAGACGACCGAGGATGAGATGGCTGGATGGCATCACTGGCTCGATGGACGTGAGTCTAAGTGAACTCCGGGAGATGGCGATGGACAGGGAGGCCTGGAGTGCTGCGATTCATGGGGTCGCAAAGAGTCGGACACCACCGAGTGACTGAACTGAACTGATACATAGTGAGTAGTCAAGGCCAAGGGCTGGGATAACATCATCCAGGGGAAAGGCAGAGAAAGAAGAGTGATAAAGACAGAGTCTGGGGTAACCTCATATTCTAAGAACTGAGCTCAGCGGTTGTAATTTACTAAAGTAAGAGGTTGTCCACAGAGATGGAATGAAGGTTTTAAAAATTCTGTCAAAGGAAACAAAGGACCGATATAAATTTAATAAGGAAAAAGGTCTTAAATGCCAAACGTAATCAAAATAAGGTGATTCCAAAAGACCAGCATCCTTCAAATAATACTAGTGTCTTTTTCACATTTGCTAACTCCAGCAGCAGCAGCAGCAGTGTTTATTCATTCATTCATTTATGTAAGATAGATTAGGTGCTTGCTATAAACAAGGCATTTCTGTGGGTAAAGAAACTACATCAACTGAAAAAACAAGCACCTGTCCTCATGGACCTTACATTCTTACACATGGCAATATGATAAATGTTCCCACAGAATCTAATTTCTACCCTCCTCTCACCCATTTACACATGATGTGTAATGAATAGAAATCTCTTTAAAAGATCTACCATTATTATCCAAAATGATCTCTCAGGCTAGGACTATACTCTAAACGGAGTCTGCTCTCCAACTTCCCTTCAAACCAATCACTCTGAAGATGCCTTGCTGGTCAAACCATTCACTTCTTGAAGGATAAAAATGCTGAGACCAAGCTCTGAAACTCGATGGTCTCTGCCGTCAACCAGAGCCCTATGGGCGTTGTCCCTCAACCTGCTTGACTTTAGCTAACCATGAAATTACTCAACCTGGAGCATATATACATAATCACAAAGATAGCTTCTAATCCATAATTTATTTCTACTCTTTAAAAAATCATCTATTCTTGAGCCTTGTTAAAAATTTGGTCTATCATCTTTTTTTAAAAAAAAGATTGTTTTCTACCTCAATATGTGACATTTAAATGACCACTAATTTTAATCTATTTTAGTGTCAATTTCCACAGTCATGTGCAAAGTGGTATCTGATCTGTCCTAATTATATATATATATGTAAAAGAAAAATAAAAGCTGCTCCGCAAATTTGCTGGACAAGCCAAATGGAAAGTGTCTAGCTGGAAGACAGGGTGCTGCAGAGAAAATATTTTCTTTTATATATTTCTACATAGTTAGAGCTTTCTGAGAAAATTTTATTAAGACCTGGGCTAGAAGGACCTAAACTATGAATCGCACTCCAGAGAGATGTACCTCCCAGGAGGTCCATGTTTATATCTCAAGAGGGAGAAGGCTTGGGAGCAAAAGGGCATCCCTTGCTTTGTTAAGCTGGAGACACTAGTCTTACTTTCCTCCGTGAGAAACTTGCTTAACATTCCCAAGAATGAAGAATCAATATCGTCTCCATTATGTCTCCAAGGTGATGGGAGAGCAAGGTCAGCCACCTCTCTTTCCTGTGTAAACGCTGGGCTCGTTTTGGAGCTCCTCACATGCAGGGCCCCCATCCCATGGAAGGGACTAAATCTGCTTCTCATATCACCACTCCAGGGGTAAGAATTTGGGCAAACGGAAGTTGAGACACTTATTCATTTGCTTCAAGTAGATAGTAACCTAGTCTGTTCCAGAAATCTAACATTGACATTCAGGATAATGCTAATAAAGATAAATATTAAGCATAGCGCAGAAGAAAATAACACACATCCGTTTTAGACAAAGTGACATTAAAATACATTCAATTTAATGGTCATTTAAATGTCACATATTGAAGGAGAAAACAATCTTTTTTAAAAGATAACTGATTGATTTTTTTCCACAAGGCTCAAGCATAGAGAATTTTTTAAAAGGACTAGAAATAAATTATAGATTAGAACCTGTATGTATGAAAAAGTGAAAGGGTTAGTCTCTCGGTTGTGTCTGACCCTTTCATGGACTGCAGTCCGCCAGGCTCCTCTGTCCATGGGATCTTCCAGGCAAGAATACTGGAGTGGTTACCATTTCCTTCTCCAGGGGCTCTTCCCAACCCACATTTCTAAGTTGGGTCTCCTGCATTGGCAGGCGGATTCTTTACCATCTGAGCCACCAGGGAAGCCCCCATATATATGTGTGTGTGTGTGTGTGTGTGTGTGTGTGTGTGTGTGTGTGTATCTGTTCCAGGTTCCTGGCATGGAGCCTCTAAAACACTTGCAATTTCCTAAGTGATAAGAGTATCTCTTATTCTAATATTTGGTCTTTCTCCTCTTTCCCGATGCAGGGCTCCCATAACCTCATAAGTTCCTAACTGATCAGAGCATTAGGAGCTTTTTTTATTCTAATGAGGTAATCCTGGTGGGCTCCTGCCTGGCTCCTGGATGAGGCTATTCAGCAGAAGGAACAAGCCAGGATTAGAAGCTTGACATTTGCAGCTCCACCCTTCACCTCTCAGAGAGAGGAGAGGAGCTGGAAATGAAGTTCAGAGCTGATGACTGCAATGTGAGGAAGCATCCATAAGACACGAATTGTATAGGGTTTGGAGAGCACCTAGGTAGGAAAATACACCCACACCAGGACGGTGACACACCCCAGCTTTACAGGGACAGCACTCCTGCTGTGATACTCCAGGACCTCCCAGATGAAGGATACTTATGCACAGCAAGATAGGTACTGGATCTCTTCACCTGGCTGTTCATCTGTATCCTTTATCGTACCCTTTAATAAACTGGCAAGCAAGAGTACGTCTCCTTGAGTTCAGTGAGCTGTTCTAGTGAAATAGTCAAACCCAAGGAAAGGGTCTGAACCTCTGATTGCAGCCAAACTGGACAGCAGTTGTGGGGAACCTGGCAACAGAAGCAGGATGGGAGCAGTCTCTTGGGACTGAGCCCCGAATCTGTGGAATCTGACACTATCTCTTGATAGATAGCATCAGAACTGAGCTAAATTGTGGAACACCCAGACAGTGTGACAGAGAATTGCTTTGGTGTGGTGGGGTGTGGGGAGATGGACCCGCACATTTGTGGTGGCCAGAAGCATCAGAAGTCAAGTGTCCTGTGTGATGAGCAAAGGACACACGTGACAGAGTCTCAGGAGGAAACAGTTGGGTTTCTTCCTACACAGGAAGAGAACTATAGATTTCCCTTTACCATATTTTGAAAATAGAACAAATCACATATCCTTATGCAGCTTATAACAATGCTCCAACTCTTCCACCTGCTGTTTTATTTGAACAGAATTTCTTACTGAAACTTGACTTAAAGTTTCAAATGGGGCAGAAAAATTACTGTGGAGAGACTTTGTACCACTGCACTTTCTTTCTGAAAGCAAGGATTTATTTTAAGAAAAAGTAAATTGTATTTAGCTCACCATAATTCTACTTCATTCTACTGACTGAAAGAGAAATGAAGTGGCAAAGGAAACACTTTGATTTTCTTATTTCATGTCAATAATGTGCTATGTGCTTGTAAAATACTATGGTCAAATTATTACTTATGAAGAAAGGACTAAGTTGACAAAACTTAAATAAGATGGTTGTGGCATTGTTCTGAAAAATCTGCAGTTTCCCACTTTGTGATAAAATCTAAGATATATCTTGGATTGAGATGCAGGTAGCTACATACAACCAAATTCTTGCCTTGCCTTGGCATATGGCTCCTTCAAGATTCTTACAGGAAACCTGAGCAGATGATGGCTGTGCTCTGAGCTACTCTATACAACACTTACTTATACTGCCAGAACTTAACCAGAGAACTATGAAATGACTCGAAAATGAAAGATTCTGCAAAACTGCAGATTCCATTTACTGGATATTCATTTCCATTACAGACTTGAGGATACACAGAACAATGTTTGCAGCTTCTGTAGTATAGTGATTTCCCCCAAAACTAATCTTGAGGAAAGTGAAAATTTTATCCAAAATAGAGTAGAACAAAGAACTATTTTTATATGGGATTCAGGGTACAACTCTCCTAATAAGTTAATCAGGAATATTTTTAAAACTCTTAAATAATGCATACTTTGTGCATATGTGTGTGTCTGTGTGTGCAGAAGATGAAAAATAAAAAAAGAAAGCAATCACATGGCTGACCATTGAAGAAACTGTGCCCATAGTTTCACTTTGCAGGATTAACTCTAAATTTATCTGAGAAGCTGGTCTATTTCTGCCAGAAGTACTCTCAAGATGATCAAGTAATATCTATCCATCTATGACAAATAATGAAGGAGACTCCTTGCATATGTGCTAGGTCGCTTCAGTTGTGTCTGACTCTTTGTGACCCCAAGTAACCCTCTATGTTCCTCTGTGCATGGGATTCTCCAAGCAAGAATACTGGAGGGATTTCCTCTGTCCTCCTCCAGGGGATCTTCCCAACCCAGGGATCAAACCCGTGTCTCTTACATATGTCTCCTGCATTGACGAATAGATTCTTTACCACGAGTGACACCTGGGAAGCCCTTACTGCTAGGCAGTATATTCTGATGATGCATAATAAGTATTTTTCCTTGAACAAATGTAACCACTTAGTATCTTTGTGATAGTTCAAATAGAAAGGATAAATCATAGATGAACTTATCTTGAAAATGTATTCACTGTTCACTGATATTCTACTATAACTAACTTGATTCTGCGGGTAGGGCTATCACACTTTGGTCTATGAAGCTCCTGGAATAAGAAAGCCTGTTAATAGATGCGGTACAGGTATTATGTTACATTATTAACTTATATGAATAGAGCCTCTAAGAGAGAAATGTGTGGTTTTGGCTTTGAAGTGTATCGTCTCTGCCAAGAGCTCATTAAATATAAAATGTATTGTGTAAATGAGAAAATAGGAAAAAGGAAAAACTTAAGGAGGCGGTGAATGCAAATCCCCAATCCAGGCCCTGAGAGGCAAGCCAGCACTCTGTTGAGTGCGATTTGCTAGATTGAGTTCTGAGATGCTCTGCCTTCACCTCCAGGCCATGACTGACACTGATGTATTTCCAGGGCAGGAGGGAGGTCACACAACTAAAAGCCTCTGCTCTCCACAGAGTCTTTAGACCATGGTGCCAGGCAGACTGGGCGTTTGGGCTGACAGCTCTCCCTAGATTCACTGCCAAAGCTCCACGGATTAATTATCATGAAGTTCTGGCCTTAGCATCCAGGGATCAAGTGGGATATTTTAAGATATGGTAGTTTCATTTTCAGTATTTTGTTGAATGGATCTTAGATTTTAATATAAGGTCTACATTAGAACCGAGCCAAAAATATTAGAACTAATATTAGAAAATATTAGCATGTTCTGTTAGCGTAAACCAGGAAAAGATGAATTTTATTTAATCTTTAAGATATACTCATATGTCTGTTCTTGACTAATTAACTCAAAAGTGATGAGGGTCTAATGTAGTAACATCAGCATTATATCTTTTCTACAAATCTGTCATATAAAAGTACTTAGCCCAAGTAAGTACAGAAATATAGATAAGAAAGGGCACTGCAATACTTATTTCAAAATAGATACATATACAGACAATTATATCTACAATGTATTGTTAAGTGAAAAAGAAAAATGAAAAATATCATCTATTGTGTGATACCATTTTTTGTAAAATTAAATATTTAAACATATACTAATACACAGAGGCTTTCAGGATGTACATAAAATTGTTAACAGTGGATATAACATCTCTAGAGAAATGATATATGCCTCAATTTGTACTAAATTTTAATTACTATTATGAGGATAAATATAAAGTTTTATTTAACAGTATTGCTCAAATTCTAATTGTTAAATTGGGTGCTTATATGAGCATATAATGGACTTCCCTGGTGGCTCAGTGGTAAAGAATCCACCTGCAATGCAGTAGATGTGGGTTCGATCCCTAGGTTGGGAAGATCCCCTGGAGGAGAGCATGGCAACCCACTCCAGTATTCTTGCCTGGAGCATCCCAAGGACAGAGGAGCCTGGCAGGCTACAGTCCATAGGGTCCCAGAATCGGACATAACTAAAGTTACTGAGCATGCATGCATGTACATGAGCATATAATACTTATTTATTGCATGTATTATGCACAATGTATGGATATGAGAGTTGGACCATAAAGGAGGCTGAGTGCCAAAGAACTGATGCTTTCAAACTGCAGTGCTGGAGAAGACTCTTGAAAGTCCCTTCGACAGCAATGAGGCCAAAGCAGTCAATCCTAAAGGAAATCAACCCTGAATACTCATTGGAAGGATTGATGCTGAAACTCCAATACTTTGGCTACCTGATGCGAAGAGCTGACCCATTGGAAGAGACCCTGCTGCTGGGAAAGACTAAGGGCAGGAGGAGAAGGGAGCAACAGAGAATGAGATGGTTGGATGACATCACCGACTCAGTGGACACGAGAGTTTGAGCAAGCTCTGGGAGATAGTGAAAGACAACACTGGCATGCTGTAATCCATGGGGGTCATAAAAAGTCAGACACGGCTTAGCAACTGAACAACAAGGCTCTAGGTAATAACTAATCTAAAGAAAATAAAGTCCAAATTCATCTAGGATTCTGGGCAGCATTGTACTGGCTCAAAGAAATGTTGAGTTTTGCTTCAGTCAATTTTAACACTAGAATATCATTAACTACTTATTTGACTGAGTGACTCATATGCTGTAAAAGTCTCAATTTCTCAATAATTGTGCTATAGTAGAAAAATACAAAGGTTTCTTCATTCCAGAATCAGCAACTCCAAATGTTCAACCAAACAATAGTAAATATCTTGCAAAGACAGTAACAAATACAAACAGTGAAAATAATCCTGGATAACTCTCGTTTCTTTTTCCATTGCTAGCCTATTAACAGAAATTTTAAAAATGCACTGCAGAAGGAAATGGCAACCCACTCCAGTACTCTTGCCTGGAGAATTTCATTCAGAGAGGAGCCAGGCAGGCTACAGTCAATGGCTTGCAAACAGTCAGACACAACTCTGTAACTTTCACTTTCCACTTTCAAAATGCACACACTAGAATTTCTGAATATACTTTAAAAAAAAGAAATGCCTTTTTCAGTTATCTCTATAGAAAAACCTGAGAACTTAGGCAATGCCAAAAAAGCAAATCCTTTTGGTCATATTTATGGATTTTGGGAATTTTTCTTTTTCTTTTTAGTAAATAAGGAAATAAAAGCATGGGATGTGGAAAACATGTTATATGGGATCTTCCTTGTGTGAGATTATCTTCCATTTAATAAATCAAATATATATTTTGATAAAACACCGCTGACTCTTTTTAAACATAGCAAAGAAAAATTTGCATTTCTAATGCCTGATTTGACAAGACTGTCACTTAATTTAGTAATTCTGTGCATTTACTTGCCTCACAAAGCTAAATTAATATTGAGATTTTCATTAACTTTGTTTTCTGCTTAATTTTACCCTCTCACACAGTGATCTGCAGTGTGCAACATATTTTCATGACTCCTTTACTTTTCATGCTAAACTCTACTAGGTATCAAGGATGGCACAAAGCCCACTGGACCAAAAATGTCTGATAAAGCTATAGATTGATGCAAAATTCAAAGACTATTGGGCTTCCCTGGTGGCTCAGAGGTTAAAGCATCTGACTCCAATGCAGGAGACCCGGGTTCGATCCCTGGGTCGGGAAGATCCCCTGGAGAAGGAAATGGCAATCCACTCCAGTATTCTTGCCTGGAGAATTCCATGGATGGAGAAGCCTAGTAGGTTACAGTCCACGGGGTCGCAAAGAGTCGGACACAACTGAACGACTTCACCATAGTCTATACAGCTTCACATATAATTAACCCCAACACTTATTCTATCCATGCTTTGTTTCATGGAGCAGCATTATTCCCTCAATGAACAAAATACATTACCCGCAGAGTAGGTCCTAAACTGTTCTTCTTTTAGGAGAGCTTTTAAAGGAGGCCTTGAAGACTTAGCCAGAACAAAAACTAGAAAGTTTACCTGACACGATGTGATCATTTCCCAGGGAGATTTCCAGGAGACAGCAAGGAGAGTCTACGGTACTGACTTCAGTATGTACGTCTGAGGTTGCATTTTTATTTCAGACATCATGAAATAGTTTCTATGGATGCTCAGTCACTCACTCATGTCTGGCTATCTGTGGTCCCATGGACTGTAGCCCTCAGGCTCCTCTGTCCATGGGAATTCCCAGGCAAGAGTACTGGAGTGGGGTGCCATTTCGTACTGCAGGGGATTTTTCCAGTGCAGAGATCAACCCATATCTCTTACACCTCTTGCATTGGCAGGCAGGTTCTTTACCACTAGCACCACCTGGGAAGCCCTATAATATAATTTGGTGAAAGACAAATGCTTATCAGCTTTCATAATATAAAATTCTTTATTTTTACTAGTAAGAGCTGAATTGTGTGTGTTTTTTTTTTTCTTCCTCTACCTACTGTAACCTAGCATTAGAGAATATACAAAGCAAGACATAAAGTTCAAAAGCTAGGTCTTTTGAGTAAAAAAAAAAAAAAAAAAATTCTATTTCTTTGCCATCACTAGTAAACTAAATAAAAACATTAGGCTATTTTCAAGTAAATGAATACAAAGCGCAAGCATGGAATGTAACGTACTATTGTTGTGGATACATTTCAAACAGAAGACAAAAATGGAATAAACTGGAAATAGTTCAGTTCATTTACACTTAGTCCTCTGAGACAAAAATGGACCCATTTGCAGCAACATAAGTCAGCTTATGGGAAAATACATGCAGATGCCAAATGAAAGCATTAACCCCCCTTGGCATAGTTAATGCAGACATGCCCTTAGGGATCCTTATAAGACCCATCTGTTCAGTCAAGCATTTGCTTAATTGTGTCAAATGCCTGGCAAATGCAGTGTCAGTTAATAGATAATAGATATGTAAATGATGTTTGCATTCTTGTACCTATGCCCAGGGGCTTTACAATAAACATACCACATTTTTAAAAATAATTTTCTGTTGAGGAAAACATGATGGTCTGATGGGCGGCAGCGATTCTACCTACAACAGTCCAAACTGTTGTAGCACTGAATAGCTTATAAAATAGTAATATTGTCATTTAGTACTTTTATTCGGGCTTTCCTGGTGTTTCAACAGTAAAGAATCCGCCTACAAAGCAGGAGACGGAGCAAGACCTATGGATTGGATCCCTGGGTCAGGAAGATCCTCCGGAGAAGGAAATGGCAACCTATTCCAGTGTTCTTGCCTGGGAAATCCCATGGACAGAAGAGCCTGGCATGTTATAGAGTCCATGGGGTTGCAAAAGAGTGGGAAACAACTTAGTGACTAACACACACACACACACACACACAATACTACTAGGGATCTCCATTTTCTATAACATTGATCACCGTACTTGTTATTTACCTATTTTGATGAAGAGAGACAGCAAACGAACAGTCCCTCGTTTCACACGTTCCTGAACATGTGCTCAGCAACATGATTCGGTGAGAATGGTTTGGCCTCTGGGGTCCACTCCGAGGTCTCCCAAGAGACCCCAACAGCTATGGGACCTGCCTCGTCCCTTTCTTATGAAACTGGAAGATAATTAATTTGGCCCCATAGGGTTGTGCAGAATTTGAAATACAGAGACACTAAACAAGTCATGCTGCAGCTGCTAAGTCGCTTCAGTCATGTCCGACTCTGTGCGACCCCACAGACTGCAGCCCACCAGGCTCCCCCATCCCTGGGATTCTCCAGGCAAGAACACTGGAGTGGGTTGCCATTTCCTTCTCCAATGCATGAAAGTGAAAAGTGAAAGTGAAGTCGTTCAGTCATGTCCGACTCTTTGCAACCCCGCGGACTGCAGCCTACTAGGCTCCTCCGCCCATGAGATTTTCCAGGCAAGAGTACTGGAGTGGGTCGCTGTTGCCTTCTCCAAAATAAGTCATAGATCTTCAATAAGCACCTCTTCCTTTCTCCCCTTCACACACTCCATCACTTTGCAAGATTTCGGATTAGATGTTCAGAGGAATTAGACTACTTCTTGTTTTAAGCTGCTGATGACACTGCTGACAAGTGTCGAGAATTATGCTCCTAATATCCCCTTTCCCCTCTGTGATGCAAAACTCTTATCAATGACACTTTTGACAGCTCTGAGGGAAGTGGCTGCCAACACGTTTTAGCAAAAGTTAGACTGACAGTTCAGAAACAGAAACATACTCTAGGTTTTATGACAGGAAATCCTTACAGCATCTTTTGCACCTTTAAAAGATTTCCTAAGAACCTCTTTCTCTCATACTTCAGACACAGAAAATCGTGAGCCCACTTACAGCATAAAACGATTAAGTGGGCTCTGACTCTTTCTCCAGGCACGGTGAATGAAATAATGAATCAATTTTGATACTGACAGCCCAACTACTAGAAATAATTTTCTGCCACATTTTATTTTGTTATAGCTGACTGTATTACTTCTCTTCTTTTAGAGGTAGAAGACATGTGTTGTTTGCTTTACTGTTGCTGTTCAATCACTAAGTCGTGTCTGACTCTTTGCAACCCCATGAACTGAAGCATGCCAGGCTTCCCTGCCCTTCACTATCTCCTGGAGTTTGCTCAAACTCACGTCCGCTGAGTCAGTGACGCCATCAAACCATCTCACCCTGTCTCCCCCTTCTCCTCTTGCCCTCAGTCTTTCTCAGCATCAGGTTCTTTTCCAATCAGTCAGCTCATTGCATCAGGTGGCCAAAGTAATGCAGCTTCAGCATCCGTCCTTCCAATGAATATTCAGGGTTGATTTCCTTTATGATTGACGGGTTTGATCTCCTTTCTGTCCAAGGGAGTCTCAAGAGCCTTCCAGCACCACAGTTCCAAAGTATCAATTGGAAAGCACTATTTGCTTAGGAAGAACAAATTTTCATGTAAACCAATGTACTGCCGAGCAAAATGGAAGACTGATTTTGTCCCTTTTGAAGTTCAATAGTATTAGGTCACCTGTGCCAGGCTGATATAATGCAGCCTATGTTAAGCAACAGAAGTAGATACTAAGAGCTTGTAAGCAGGGACTCATCACTTAGAGAAATCCATATGGGCTCAGTGCTGGTTAGAGAGGATGGGTCCATGGAGCAGCTTCCTGCTGAGTCTAGACATTTCTGTAGCCTTAAGACACCTATAACTTCAAATCTACCTCATAAACAGTAGTTGTGTTTGCGAGGGTAAACAAATAAGTCTGATATTCAGATTTTAAGAAGCATGGCTCTGTGGAAGGAACACACCCTAAGTTAGACACCAGAGTGGGGACCACTCAGATTTCCCTTCTGGACCTCGAGAAACACTGCTGCTGCTACTGCTGCTAAATCGCTTCAGTCGTGTCCGACTCTGTGCGACCCCGTAGACAGCAGCCCACCAGGCTCCCCCGTCCCTGGGATTCTCCAGGCAAGAATACTGGAGTGGGTTGCCATTTCCTTCTCCAATGCATGAAAGTGAAAAGTGAAAGTGAAGTCGCTCAATCGTGTCCGACTCTTCACGACCCCATGGACTGCAGCCCACCAGGCTCCTCCATCCATGGGATTTTCCAGGCAAGAGTATTAGAGTGGGGGGCCATTGCCTTCTCCGCGAGAAACACTGCTAAACCGCAAATGTCATCATCACAGCCTGGTTAGGGCCGACAGGGAACAGCCTGCCTGTCTGTCTTCAACAGAAACCGTGGGTTTCGGTGCCTTGGCAGAGAGAGCAGAGAGACTGGCAGTGCTGAGCAGGAAGCATTTCCAAGACGACCTGCCAGCTGTGTGTGGCTCCAAGTCTGAAAAGGCTGGCATTCTGCAGGCGCCAAGCACAGGGCAAGGAGACCTTGATTCTGGGTAGGGGTGAGAGACCCAGTGTAAGACTGGGGACCACATGTTTGGTTCTCTCACAGCAGTGAGAATGATGGTGCTGGTAGCTAAAGCTGGAAAATCTGAATGTACTGTTAAGAGCCAAAATATGTGTCTGTGTGTGCTTGGCTGCTTACTCATGTCTGACTCTTTGCAACACCATGGACTGCAGCCTGCCAGGCTTCTCTGTCCATGGAATTTTTTAGGCAATAATGCTGGAGCAGATCGCCATTTCCTACTCCAGGGGATCTTCCTGACCCAGGGATCAAACCCAGGTCTCCTGCATTGCAGATGGATTCTTTACCACGAGTGCCAACTAGCATGCTTCTGTATCTCTAGCATCAGGTAGTGATTATCTCCTTCTTTCAAGAGGGGTTCATGCTACCGTGCTGAAAAAAAAATGATGATTGTGAATCTCCCTCTCTCAAAAGGGGTTCATGCCTCAGTGCTGAGGAAAAATGATGGGTGCTGACATCATAAGTCCTTTGGAGAGTAATACTGTCCCAGGAAGACTAGGCTTAAGAATAAGAGGAAGATGATTTGTTAGCTCTAAGATGGAGTTTGGGGGTCAGGTTAATTTTATTATGGGCTTCCCCAATTGCTCAGCTGAAAAAGAATGAGCCTCTAATGCCAGAGACACAAGAGACACAGGTTTGATCCCTGGGTTGGGAAGATCCCCTGGAGGAGGAAAATGGCAACCCACTCCAGTACTCTTCCCTGAAAAATCCCATGGACAGAGAAGCCTGGTGGGTTACAGTTCAAAGGGTCACAAAGAGTCAGACATGACTGAGTGACTAAGCTACTTATTATTCTACAAGATTATTGAACACACACACACAACTTTTTTTACATATTTAGAAAAAGGATAAACTGGCAAAATGAAGATAAACAATAATACCCCAAAGCAAAAGAAAGTTTAGCTAAACCCTTTCTATCTATATTTTATTCAACATGGAATACTACCATATCTTCTTATTTAATTCTAAACTCTTCCTAGTTGAATTTCTTCATCTGTCAGTTTTAAAAGGAGAATACAAAATGCTTTGGTGTTGCATATTTTTGCTATGGTAGGCTGATCATGTGCACAGCTGGTAAAGAATCCACCTGCAATGCGGGAGACCTGGGTTTGACCCCTGGGTTGGGAAAATCCCCTGGGGGAGGGCATAGCAACCCACTCTGGTATTCTTGCCTGGAGAAGCCCCATAGACAGAGGAGCCTGGTGAGCTACAGTCCATGGGGGTCCACATAGCCGGACACAGCTGGAGATACTAAGCAGCAGCAGCAGCTGATCATTTCAGTTGTTCTTCAGCATTTTATAAACAAACAAACAAAGAGCCAGCTCATTGAAAATGACCCTGATGCTGGGAAAGATTGACAGCAAAAGGAGAAGGGGGCGGCAGAGGATGAGATGGCTAGATAGCTCATCACCAACTCAGAGGACATGAATTTGAGCAAACTTTGGGAGACAGTGGAGGACAGAGGAGCTTGGTGTGCTGCAGCCCATGGGGTCACAAAGTGTAGGAAATTACTTAGAGACTGAACGACAAATAAACAAACAAAAAGGATAATTGACTCAGCATTAAATCATACCCCTGGTTACAAATAATTGTGAAGAGTAGCTTGCAGGAGTTCCCTGTGACTACATAACACATCACAGGACAGAGAAGTGCTGGAATTCTGAGTAGCTCTTCTGCTGGCATCACTTGGGATTGCCCCTGTCACCTAGGATTGCATCTAACAGTTTAACTGGTGCTGGGAGGTTCAAGATGACCTCACACTTTTGGGGGTGCAGATGAGGTTGTTTGACAATAATCCTTATTTTTGTAATGCACTTGTTCTAGCTGACAGTGTATACTTGAAACCACCTTACATCTTTTGTAAGTATTAGCAAGAGGTCTTTGAAATGCACCTTTGTTTCATGTGTAGCCCTAGATTTCATATTACTTTGATGATGGTTTACTGGCTGGGGAGATAAGGGGTGAGATGGTTTTATTTTCCAACATAAAAATATTGGTTCTTATTTTATCAACTCTGTTTAAAATTCATAGTTCCATGTTAGTCTCATCTTTCCTCCTATATCTGACCACATGATACTAAAAGAAGCCAATTAGCTTTTCAGTGTTCTCCCTGAAAGTGCCTGCAGGCAGATCCAACAATTCACACTAGCTTCCAAATTACCACAGGCAACATTTTGGCCAATTTTCTGCCACTAAATAACACAGGTTGCCTTTTCTCTGCCTCTGATTGTTTTCCCTAGGACTTTGTCATCTCTGGTAGCAGCCTCTTTGAAACGATCCTAGATTTTTTTCCCATCCTCCAGTCCCAAGTCAATGTGACAGGTCTTAAGGTTTTTTATCAATTATTATTACAACCATACTGCACTTCTATGTATTAATGTCTAGAGCCTGCATTCTAAAAAATCCCCAAACTAACAGCTGAAAATAATAATGATATATTTTTTGTCTCAAGGTTTGATAGTGTGTTTCTTCTGCTGCTCTTGCCTGGGGTCACTCATGTGGTGCTGGTTACCTGGATGACTTGCTGGGGGTTGGAGGGTACATAATGACCTCGCTCACAAGTCTGAGGCCAACCCTAGGATGGTTGGAATGGCTGTGATCTCTGGACCTCTCTCTTCTGAGATGTCTTTTATCCCAGACATCTTCACAGTGAGAAACAGAAGTTTTTGCTCCTGTGTAGCAGTTACCCTGTGAGTTTGCAGTGAAATCTCTGGTGGTTGGTCTGAAAGTCCTGTTTGTGGAAGGACTCAGCAGTCAGAAAAAAGTACAGAAGAGTGTGAGGATAAGACAAGAACCACTAGGCACCTATGGTTTGTCCCTCATTCCATCTTAGGACCAGGAACCTCAGGGAGTGACTGACATCACCCTACGAATGCTTTCCAAGTCCTGGGCAAGTTTTCACTTGGCCAACTCTGATCTAGAAACATTCCAAGGAGTCTCTTGAAAACATAGATCTCAGTTTACCCAGGTTGAAACAATACAACAACCATACTTCTCTCTTTAAAAAAAAAACAAACAAAGCTTCCTTTTTATGGCTGAGTAATATTCCACTGTATATATGGATCACATCATCTTTATCCATCCCTCTGTTGATGGACATCTAGGCTACTTCCATATCCTGGGCTATTGTAAATAGTGCTGCAGTGAACATTCAGGTACATGTGTCTTTTTGAGTTATGGTATATCACAAGGAGCTCAGCTTGGTGCTCTGTGATGACCTAGAGGGTAGAATGGGAAGGGTTTGGGAGGGAGGCTTAAGAGGTATACATATACTATATATGTATACATGTGGCTGACTCACAATGTTGTACAGTAGAAACTAACGCAACATTGTAAAGCAATCGTAGTCTAATAAAAGAAAAAAGCACTTTGTTTTTCTGTATCTCACTTCCCTCACCTACAAAACTGCAATATTAGTAGTACAGCATGCAGGGTCCCAGCAGGAAACAGGTGAAATTCTCAAAGGTAAGGGATTTAATGGAAGCACTAATTACTAAAGTTGGGTGGGATTGAAGGAGTCAAAAATGCCTCTGAAGCAGCTCATTGGTCCACAGGGGTGATTCACATCAGGGAACAAAAAGGACCATGAAGAACCCAGAGACCAACAGATATACACTACACTTATCCCAGGATCTGTAGGGAATGGTATTAGAGAAAGCCAGAGACACACAGGCCGTGGAAGAAGAACTACCCCTTTTCTTCTTTTTTTAATTAATTAATTTATTTTAATTGGAGGCTAATTACTTTACAATATTGTAGTGGGTTTTGCCATACATTCACATGAATCAGCCATGGGTGCACGTGTCCCCCATCCTGAACCCCCCTCCCACCTCCCTCCCCATCCCATCCCCCTTGGGTTGTCACAGTGCACCGGCTTTGAGTGCCCCGTTTCATGCATCGAACTTGGACTGGCGATCTGTTTCACATATGGTAATATACATGTTTCAGCGCTATTCTCTCAAATCATCCCACCCTCACCTTCTCCCACAGAGGCCAAAAGTCTGTTCTTTACATCTCTGTCTCTTTTGCTGTCTTGCATATAAGGTTATCATTACCATCTTTCTAAATTCCATATAGATTCATTAATATACTGTACTGGTGTTTTTCTTTCTGACTTACTTCGCTCTGTATAATAGGCTCCAGTTTCATCCATCTCATTAGAACCAATTCAAATACATTGAGTGCTTTTTAATAGCTGAGTAATATTCCATTGTGTCTATGTACCACAGCTTCCTTATCCATTTTTCTGCTGATGGACATCTAGGTTGCTTCTATGTCCTGGCTATTATAAACACTTTTGCGATGAACATTAGGGTACCTGTGTCTCTTTCAGTTTGGGTTTCCTCTATGTGTATGCCCAGCAGGGGATTGGTGGGTCATATGGGAGTTCTATCTCCAGTGTTTTAAGGAATCTCCACACTGTTCTCCATAGTGGCTATACTAGTTTGCATTCTCCTTCTTTTTTAAGGTGCTCTATACACTGCCTGAATCCCAGAAGAAGCCAGTGTGCAAAAAGCTTGGATAGTGTGGTCTCTGGAGGTCAGCTGCTTAGAGAAGGCTGAAGGATGAATGTGGGCAAGCAAATGGGGGAAAATGGGCACAATCTAAACTTTTCAGTAGATTTCAGTAGTAGAAAATTTAATCGAAATTTCCTATTAAATAGAAACCAAATAGAAATCTCTCCTGTGAAAGGAGAGCAGAAGAATACCCTTTTTTCAGTCTGGGCTCTAAATAGAGAGGAAAAAATAGAAATAAAAGTCTCCCTAAGAATTTCTAAGAGGAACCCTCCATTCAAGGGGTTGCAACTAGAATTCATCTTACATATGTGACCTGTAAAATCTTGAGGCAAACATTTCATAAATTGGCCTTGTGTTGGTTGCTAATCAGGAGCCTGTGCTTAGTCACTCAGTTGTGTCTGACTCTTTGTGACCCCATGGACTGTAGCCTGCCAGGATCCTCTGTCCATGGGGATTCTCCAGGCAAGAATACTGGAGTGGGTTACCACGCCCTCCTCTAGGAGATCTTCCCAACCCAGTGATCAAACCCATGTTTCTCGCATTACAGGCAGATTCTTTACCATCTGAGCCACCAGGGAAGAAAATAAGGAGCCTAGCAAAAGCATATCCTTGCTGAATAAACTTACCCTAAATTGAGGACTCAAAGAATTCCACAAAAATAAGGTGCAAGAAGCATGTGTTCACAATCCCACATTAACTGAGGAATATAGATGTCACGAACAAGTTTCCACATGAAGGAGAGCAGTGGATTTATAGAGTCAAAACTGCAGTAACAAAATAAACTGAACAGGTTCCAAAAGAAAGCTTCTCTTTAAATTAATCAGGCTGATTTTTAAAATAACTATATATGAAAAATTATAATTAAAAACATAAATTCAAATACATGTTTAACAGAACATTAAGGCATGACTAAAGAGAGTGTTGATGGGCTGGAAAATACAGGCAGTACTATTGAAAGATACATCACTAAGAGATAAACAACTGTCCTCTTGAGTTTGAGAGGTGGATATATTTCAAGGATAGAGAGAAAAGACCTGTAATAAACTTATCAGAATTCCAAAGGAGATGACAGAAATTATGAGAAAGAGGCAATAAGAGAAGATATAATAGCTTAAGTATTTCTAAAAATTAATTTTAAATGTCATTCTCCTATTTAACAAACCCATTGAATCCCATGAATTCCACAACTAGGCATACGATATGACACAACAAGAAGAGAAAGAACATAAAAATCCAATCATACAAAGAAGAAAATCACTTAAAAAGGGTAATAATAGATAGATGAATTCCTTAAAAAACTGAAACATGAATGTTTAATGTCTAACTTGAAGGACAAAACCAAGTTAAATGAAAAAATTCTGAAAAATCATGTCATAAATGATGAAAGTGAGTTGGTGAATAAAATTATTCTTGAAGTGGTAAAATATGAATTAAATTTATATAGGATATATAAATACTACCCACTTAAATCACTTGAGTAACCTTTAAAATACTTGAAACTGAATGTACTACATTCTCACTAGTAGCAGAAAAAAAAATGACATGCAAAAGAAACTTAATCAATGCAAAAGAAAAGAGAAGAAAGTTTGAGGGGGAAAAAAGGAAGGGAAAGAGAAGGAAAAAGAAAGTCTCAGGGACAGTATAGGAGAAGGCAATGGCACCCCACTCCAGTGCTCGTGCCTGGAAAATCCCATGGACGGAGGAGCCTGGTAGGCTACAGCCCATGGGGTCGCTAACAGTCGGACACGAGACTGAGCGACTTCACTTTCTCTTTTCACCTTCATGCATTGGAGAAGGAAATGGCAACCCACTCCAGTGTTCTTGCCTGGAGAATCCCAAGGATGGGGGATCCTAGTGGGCTGCCGTCTATGGGGTCGCACAGAGTCAGACACGACTGAAGCAACTTAGCAGCAGCAGCAGCAGCAGCAGGACAGTATAAAATAACTTAACAGAAATGGGTCCAAATATGTGAGTAAACAGAGACAGGATAAACAGATGTAATCCTTCAGTTAAAATACTGGGTAGCAAAACCAACAAAACTATTCTGCTTACAGAAAGTGAAAGGGAAAGTGAAGTCACTCAGTCATGTCTGACTCCTTGCGACTCCATAGACTGTAGCCTACCAGGCTCCTCTGTCCATGGGATTTTCCAGGCAATAGTACTGGAGTGGATTGCCATTTCCTTCTCCAGGGGATCTTCCCAACCCAGGGCTCGAACCCTGGTCTCCCGCATTGTAGACAGACGTTTTACTGTCTGAGCCACCAGGGAAGTCCCACTGAGTGCTTACAGAGCCACATGTAAAATGTACAGTGGGTAGAGGGACAGATCAAGCAGAAAAAGAGTCAGGAATTACATAGTAAATTTAAACAGTGTACACTTACTGGATAGAATGGAATATTTAATGTGGTCAAAATAACAACTTTTTTTAAAATTTGAAAAGAATGTGAAAGAAAAAAGAGTAGTAATAAACATTATTTTACCAAATATTTTGAAGTGATCGTGTGGGTTTTGCCCTTTTTAACTAAGTCAAAAGATCACACAAGTAAAAGCTACAAAAAGCAAACAGAAACATAAAACAGGTATAATCTATTGATCTACTACTATGTGCTGATAGCTTTATTCTATTGGTTTGGCCAAAAAAGTTTGTTTAGGTTTTTCTGTAACATCTTAAGGAAAATATTATCATTATTCCTATATTCAGGTCAGTTCAGTTCAGTTGCTCAGTCGTGTCCAACTCTTTGAGACCCCGTGAATAACAGCACGCCAGGCCTCCCTGTCCATCACCAACTCTCAGAGTTCACTCAAACTCATGTCCATCGAGTTAGTGATGCCATCCAGCTATCTCATCCTCTGTCGTCCCCTTCTCCTCCTGCCCCCAATCCCTCCCAGCATCAGGGTCTTTTCCAGTGAATTAACTCTTTGCATGAGGTGGCCAAAGTATAGGAGTTTCAGCTTCAGCATCAGTCCCTCCAATGAACACCCAGGACTGATCTCTTCCAGGATGGACTGGTTGGATCTAATTGCAGTCCAAGGGACTCTCAAGAGTCTTCTCCAACACCACAGTTCGAAAACATCAATTCTCCAGCGCTCAGCCTTCTTCACAGTCCAACTCTCACGTCCATTCATGACCACTGGAAAAACCATAGCCTTGACTAGAGGGACTTTTGTTGGCAAAGTAATATCTCTGCTTTTCAATATGCTATCTAGGTTGGTCATAACTTTCCTTCCAAGGAGTAAGCGTCTTTTAATTTTATGGCTGCAGTCACCATCTGCCGTGATTTTGGAGCCCCCAAAAATAAAGTCTGACACTGTTTCCCCATCTATCTGCCATGAAGTGATGGGACCAGATGCCATGATCTTCGTTTTCTGAATGTTCAGCTTTAAGCCAACTTTTTCACTCTCCTATTTCACTTTCATCAAGAGGCTTTTTAGCTCCTCTTCACTTTCTTCCATAAGGGTGGTGTCACCTGCATATCTGAGGTTATTGATATTTCTCCCTGCAATCTTGATTCCAGCTTGGGTTTCTTCCAATCCAGCGTTTCTCATGATGTGCTCTGCATATAAGTTAATTAAGCAGGGTGACAATATACAGCCTTGACATACTCCTTTTCCTATTTGAAATCAGTCTGTTGTTCCATGTCCAGTTCTAACTGTAGCTTCCTACCTGCATACAGATTTCTCAAGAGACAGGTCAGGTGGTCTGGTATTCCCATCTCTCTCAGAATTTTCCACAGTTTATTGTGATCCACACAGTCAAAGGCTTTGGCATAGTCAATAAGCAGAGATAGATGTTCTTCTGGAACTCTCATGCTTTTTTGATGATCCAGAGGATGTTGGCAATTTGATCTCTGGTTCCTTTGCCTTTTCTAAAACCAGCTTGAACATCTGGAAGTTCATGGTTCACATGTTGCTGAAGCCTGGCTTGGAGAATTTTGAGCATTTCTTTACTAGTGTGTGAGATGAATGCAATTGTGCGGTAGTTTGAGCATTCTTTGGCATTGCCTTTCTTTGGGATTGAAATGAAAACTGACCTTTTCCAGTCCTGTGGCCACTGCTGAGTTTTCCAAATTTGCTGGCATATTGAATGCAGCACTTTCATAGCATCATCTTTCAGGATTTGAAACAGCTCAATTGTAATTCCATCACCTCCACTAGCTTTGTTCATAGTGGGCTTTCTAAGGCCCACTTGACTTCACATTCCAGGATGTCTGGCTCTAAGTGAGTGATCACACGATCACTATCATCTGGTTCATGAAGATCTTTTTTGTACAGTTTTTCTGTGTATTCTTGCAACCTCTTCTTAACATCTTCTGCTTCTGTTAGATCCATACCATTTCTGTCCTTTATTGAGCCCATCTTTGCATGAAATGTTCCTTTGGTATCTCTAATTTTCTTGAAGAGATCTCTAGTCTTTCCCATTCTGTTGTTTTCCTCTATTTCTTTGCATTGATCCCTGAGGAAGGCATTCCTATATTACAGATGAGGAAACATCTGACAGAAAGAAATGTAGTCAGTTTCCCTGTAAACTGGTAAGTGGCGGTATATGAATGTGTAACCTAAGGAGAAGAGGCATATAGCAACTGTAAGAGGTCTTTTTTTTCATTGACAAGTTTAACACAAATTAGAAGAGATTACATCATTCTCTGCAACCCAATATAGCAATGATATAGACCTAGAAATACACTGGTAAGCTTCAATTTTTTTCTTTAAAATGTGGAAGTGTTTCTCTCCTTCTCATCCTAAGGTGATATGTTCTAATTGTAATCCTGGGTCTCTAAATGTCAGTTCTTTTTCTGCTTTCCTTTCTCATTAATAAATTAATGGTAAGTAATAACAGCCTAAGAGATTTGGGGAGATATCTGATAGAAACATGAGAAGTAGCCCTTTGACAAAGTTTAGTAAAGTATTCGTGCACTCAGAGGTCCACAGAACCTAATTAGTAAAGCTCAGACTAAAATTATAGATTGCAACTACTCTATTTCTAAAGTTGTGCATATAAAACTAGGCCCACGCTTTCCACTCTGGGGAAATCATTAAATCATGATTTAAATTCCACTTCAATTTTCTCATTTGTTTGCTGAGAGTAATAGCACGTGAATATTATTTCTAAGCAGCATGTGACAAGCTGATCATGCAGAAAGAAAAAAAAATTACATTAATAAGTTTAAGCTAATGCAAGTGATAGAAACATGAATAATTTAATCTGTAGTACCTTTCTATCCATTCTTAAAGAATTTGGACGCAAAATATTTGAAAGTTCCACAGTCACTTTCCTCCAAATTCTTGTCCTTTTCATGGTGTCTGGAGGGACTATGTTCTGTTGATCAAAGAATATATAATACATTCTCATCAGAATTCTAGTTTAATGTTTATTAGGGATAAATCATAGCTGTGTGTTCCCTCACGTTCCTTCATTATCTATCACTTTCTGAATTCACACAGAGAAATTTAGCAGGGCTTGTCAGACATCAGATTCCGGAGGAGCAATCCTGATCCTTAAGTTATGGAGATGACTAAGTTTTACAGTGGGGAAAATACCAAGCTCCATCACAGTAATAAGAGTGATGGGATCCAACAGCAGCATGTCTTGAGAAATAACAACCCTCTGCCATGTTCCTCTATTTCACCATTTATCAGCTCTGAGGACATAAGTCTTTCTGCCTTGGGTCAGGTTCTGTAGAAGCAGACCTGAGACGAGGATTCTTGAGCAAATGATTGATGGAAAAAGTGATCTCAGCTGAATGTAGTACAGGAGCAGGAGCATGTGTGCTGTGCTGAGTCAATAAGTCGTGTCTGACTCTTTGCGATCCCATAGACTGCAGCCCACCAGGCTCCTCTGTCCATGGCATTTCCTAAGCAAGAATACTGGGATAGGTTGCCATTTCCTTCCCCAAGGGATCTTCCTGACCCAGGAATCGAACTGCATTTCCTGTATTGGAAGCAGATTTTTTACCACTAAGCCACCTGGGAAGCCCCACAGAAGCAGGTAACTGGGTTTAATGGAAGAGAACTTTAGGGAAAAAGGTGGGTTCAGCAGAAGTCTCACCATAGCTGGTTCTAATGGGGGCAATGCTGGAGCATGAATAACACCATAGAGTCGCCCCAGGTTGAGGCAACCAAGATGACCTTTGCGGCCAGTGTCTATTAGCAACTGGCTATAGGCTGCCTCTGAGGGAGACAATAACATCCTTGGCATTTCTGGATGCATTATTCCCACACAGGTGTGCATGCTAAGTCTGTTCAGTCTCATCCCACTCTTTGTGACTCCATGGACTGTAGCCCTCCAGGCTCCTCTGTCCATTGGATTTTCCAGGCAAGAATACTGGGGTGGGTTGCCATGTCCTCCTCCAGGAGATCTTCCTGACCCAGGAATCAAACCCGCATCTCTTATGTCTCCTGCGTTGGCAGGCGGATTCTTTACCACTAGCACCACCTGGGAAGCCCATTATTCCCTTTAGTCAAGGACAATTCTCAGAAAGATAGAGGTGTGAACTGTTCAAAACCAACACTTCTCAGAGGCATCCCCCTTCTCTTCTAATACAATTAAGACATAGTTTTGGAGTCTCTGTATCTCCACCCTTCAGATTGTTTGCATCTTTTTCTAATATTCTTTATCTGTGTACTAAGTGGTTAACCTAATTAAGTAGCATGGGGAAATATCATTTTCATCAAATTTTTCAAAAATAAATGTGCCAAGCCTACTTGGTAGTTCTATTGACTCATTTGGTCTGCATGAGCGTTGTTTCCTTTATTTACAGATGGGAATGGTGGAGGTCACATGGGTCATGGGATGTAGTGTCCTCTTCCCATGATTCCCATTTTTCTGACCTATGTAGCAAGTGGAAACAGAAGCTCACCTCAGACCTCATGCATACCACACCGACCAAAGGTCAGCTTTCCCCACTCCTGGCATAGATTTTGACTTTCAGTCACTTGGGTTGTTTCTAGCCTTCCAAATTGGAGGCCAAGATAAATCTTCAGGTCATAGTGCTGATTTCAATAACACGAAGACAATGACCAGAGAGGATACATTTTCTCTGCTGGAAAACCTTTACTGCAGACAATCAATGAACTCACCCCCCAAAACAGTGGATCTGTCTCTCACTGTCCACTTCAGTTCAATAGGACCAGATGCGGATTCTGAGACAGCAGCCTGGCCCTTGAGTAGTGGGATTTTTTTTAGCTGTGTGATTGTAGAAGAGCTGGCTCCTCCTTGAGCTTGGTCAGCAGGCTGAAGTTTAAGCCTGGAGACTCAGCAGTCCAGTGTAACAGAAACTTGCTCTTGGACTTGGTTCTACAACCTCAGCACTTACAATGAGGGAGGCACTAGCTTGAGCACAAAACATAGGTTGCAGCTCTTTTAACTACCATTTACAGCATTTCACTATAGACAATTTCCATAGAATCTTAGAGAAAGCTGAATCATAGAGTCTTATAGAGGCTCCAATACTTTGGCCATCTGATACAAGGAGCCAACTCTTTAGAAATGACCTTGATGCTGGGAAAGATGGAAGGCAGGAGAAGGGGACAACAGAGGATGAGATAGTTGGATTGCATCATCGACTCAAAGGACATGAGTTAGAGCAAGCTCCGGGAGATAGTGAAGGAAAGGAATGCCTGATGTACTGCAGCCCAAGGAGTCACAACTTAGCAACTGAATCGGACATGACTTAGCAACTGAATAACAACCAAGAGGAGGAAGAAATCAATCTACAATAAAGTCAAGTCTTACTTTCATTTTCATACAGTCACAGCGGAATTTTTTACAGTGTGACCTCTCTGCCTAGGAGGGAGAAACTCAGAATCAGGAGACAGAGCTGGAAGGACATCAGCAATCATCTGGTCCAATACCCACATGGCAGAGTTACAGTGGAATTTTCAGTGCAGATAAATATACCAATTCCATCAAATTCCATGTGTCAGTTCAGGTCCTCTGAGAAAATGCCAAGATGTGGTTTAACTTCCAAGAGCTTTTATGGAGAAATGGCTGTCAAGGATAAAAGGAAACATGCAGGAGTAGGCAGGGCAAACATTCAAACTATGATGCGAATCTGGCACATGTGAAAAGGGAGAAATAAAGAAGAATAGCACATGAGTTTTATGCACGTATAAGGAACTTTCAGCCAGGGTCCTGGAATGTCCTCAAGGTGACCTCTTTTTCAATCTTTAAATTTTATTGGAATATAGTTGCTTTACAATGCTGTGTTAGTTTCTGCTGTACAGCAAAGTGAATCAGCTACATGGATACATATATTCCCTCTTTTTAGGATTTTCTTCCCATTAACGTCACCTCAGAGCACTGAGTAGATTTTCCTGTGCTATAAAATAGGTTCTCACTAGTTATCTGTTTTAGGCATATTAGTGTATATATGTCGATTCCAATCTCCCAATTCACCCCACCCTCCTTCCCCAACTTAGTGTCATATGTTTATTCTGTACATGTGTCTCTATGTCTGCTTTGCAAAGAGATTCATCTGTACCATTTACAATAGCCAGGACATGGAAGCAACCTAAATGCCCATCAACAGATAAATTGATAAAGAAGATGTGGTGTGTGTGTATATATATATATATATATATATAATGGAATATTACTCAGCCATAAAAATAAATGAAATTGTGCCATTTGCAGAGACGAAAATGATTTTGAATAACAAAGATTTTGAATTCCAGAGTCCACTTACATGAGGATTTTTTCAGTGAATCTGTAGTCAACCCTCCATACCCCCTGGTTCTTCATCCCAGGATTCAATGAACCGTGAAGAGTAAACTTAATATATAATCCAATATTGTTTGAATTTGCAGCTACAGAACAATGAGTATGACTCATGGTAGGCTGACCATGGAACTTGAGCATCCCCAGATTCTGGTACCTTTGGCAGGTCCTGGAACCAATCCCTACCCCTGATATGGAAAAACAACAACTGTCATTATAGGTACCTTTAGCAAATAAAAATACAAATGCACAACAGCAAATAGTTGTTAGAGGACATATTACCCAAATGATGCATGCGTGCTGCTGCTGCTTAGGCACTTCAGTCGTGTCCAACTCTATGTGACACTATGGACTGTAGCCCACCAGGCTCCTCTGTCCATGGGATTCTATAGGTAAGAATCTCCTCCAGGGGATCTTCCCAACCCAGGGATCAAACCTGGGACTCCTGCATTGCAGGCAGATTCTTTACTGCTGAGTCACCAGGGAAGCCCGCTGAGTGCATATCTGTACTAAGAACTTACTAATTGTTGATTTGAAATTCAAATTTAATTAGATGTCTTGCATTTTATTTGGCAACCTTGCTTACTTGGAATTCCTTGTACGCAGGAAAAGAATGGTGCTAGGCAATGGCACCCCACTCCAGTACTCTTGCTTGGAAAATCCCGTGGACGGAGGAGCCTGGTGGGCTACAGTCCATGGGGTCGCTAAGAGTCGGAGACGACTGAGCGATTTCACTTTGACTTTCATTTTCATACATTGGAGAAGGAAATGGCAACCCACCCCAGTATTCTTGCCTAGAGAATCCCAGGGACAGTGGAGCCTGGTGGGCTGCCATCTATGGGGTCGCACAGAGTCGGACACGACTGAAGCGACTTAGTAGTAGTGGTAGTAGCACCCCACTGTGCTTACTCATGGTATGGGAAAAAGGAGAGGATGTAAGGCCTTTGATACAAACATTGTAACTGAATGAAAGAAATAGCAGCTGTGACTGTCCGTCAACATCACTCCTCACAGTAGATTATCCTGAAGGAGATACGAGCAGGGTAATTACATTGGCTGCTACAGACTTGCTAGACAAACTAGAAGCACTTAATATGCATTTCCTACAGATAGGAGACACCTTGTGGGCTGATGTCTGACTCTCCTTTGAAGCACCTAGAAGCCAGGAGACAAACTGGCTAGCTATTAAAATGGAGGAGTCAAAAAGGAACTGACTGCTCTGGATGTTCTTCATTTCCTCAGTCTGTCCTGGCAAAGAATGTGCATGCATTTTCCAAGGTAAGGATGGGCCAGAAAGGGATGATATCAATGTGGGAGGATTTATGTTGTCAGTCAAAGATGACTGCTAGGAAAGACTTAAGATAAGAGATTAGCAACATCATCAGTGAACCCAGGTTGAAGAAGGTATTAACAACAACCCAGAGATGCATCACTGGAATCAAGCATGCATAGGTGAGAAGCCTCAGTGACGAGGGCATCTTCAAATACAAATGAAAGCTCTGTAAGCCACATTCTGCTGTGGCAACAAGTAATACCCAAACCACAATGGCTTATCATCACAAAGCATATTTCTCATTCTTGTTACATGATGTCTGTAATTTCACTGCAGCTTAACTTCTGTGAGAGCTCAGAAGTTCTTCTATCTGTGTTTCTTCTTCCTGAATATGGAGGAATAGGGAGGGCCTGCTGTTCTCATGGCAGACAACAGAATCTCAAGAAGAGGAGCTGAACACACATGCTCAGTACAGACATGTTGACACTGGCACACCTGCCCATTTGCACGGACATAGAAAAGTGTATGCCCAGACCACAGCCACCAGGATGAAGTGCCGATACGGAAGGAAGATGAAGTCACATGGCAAAGGGCACAGGAGAATAATCCTGCTGAGACTGGCTGGACCTTGGACCCTTTGCTGCAGCGCTAGCATCTGGACAAACATCTCCTTGAACAACAAAATACAAAATTATAAGGAACTAAAAATAACTGCATGCATGAACAGTTGGGGCAAATTATGGACAGAAGATACAGAAAGGCCAAAGAAGTCCAATTGCCATTTCTGAAGAGCTGGGAGCTCAAGCAGGGTACTGTGCACACCCCTGCACTCAACGCCACCAGAGAGGTGTGCAAACCACCTAAGTCACCCCTCCGGCCCAACCGCTGGACATGCCCCCTACCCTCACCCCATATAAGGAACCATTTACCCTCTTCAGAGATTGAGCAAGGAAACCTATTGCTTGTTCCCATTCCTTCATCATGCTGCAGAGGCCACAGTAAAGCCTTGTCTAAGATTCTTATCTGGCCTCTAATCAATTTCTATTGACCAGGACGCTCTAGCCTGCTGTGTCTTCCCCCAGGGCCTGGCAGAGGAATAAAGCCATTTTTCCATCTCCTCCAGACTCTGTCTCTGTATTTCTATTTGGCATCGGACACAGGGCCAAGATTTTGGCAACAAGATAACTCATTTCTGTTGCTAAGCTACCAAGTTTGTGGTACTTTGTTATAGCAGCCTTAGCAAACTAATGCAGGAATAATAATCTTGATTTATCACAAATCACCAGGAGAAAATATCAGTTTTAAATATCTGCCAATACAGAGTGTGCCCAAGTCATACCATCACTAGAGATCATGACAAACAGAAAACTATCTGCTCCCTTCTCTTCCTACTCCTCTTGATATTCTAACCCTTGAGGGACCAAGATCGCTTGCCCTCCTTGTTTATTTGAGGCTGAAAGAAATCTCTAACTGACATAAAATTCAGAGTTTCAGTTATTATATATGGATGGACAATTCAGTTACTGAATTGAGGTCATATTTTCTGATAGAAAGTGACTGGAAATCTTTATAATACCTAATAATATTCAGAGATGTCATAGGCCCTACTGAGTTGTTTTTTGTTTTTTTGTTTTTAGGGCCAAGGAAACAGACCTCAAAGCAAATTTAAAGAGACAACAAAAAACCAAAAGTAAATTAGCTATAATTATATAATTATATTCAGAAGTCGTGCTTGTTTGAGAAAACAGAGTTATTCTACAAATGAAGAAACTTGGGTTTAGGGAATGTAAATGAGTTGCTTAAGGTCAAGCAGCTAATTAGTGGTAGAGCTGGGACTAGGTCCAAATTTTTCACATTCCCTGCTTAATTTCTACTGAACTCTGCTGACTTCCTTTGTACACCAAAGAATTACTTTTAAACTACCAGAAGGGCCTTCTTTTCATGCAGCTACACTGGAAACAGTTTGTCAGTTACTCAAAATGTTAAGCATAGAGTAACCGTAAGACCCAGCATTTCCACTCTTGGTTATATACCCAAGAGAAATGAACACATGTATTCAGCAAAAACTTGTACACAACTAAACGTGTTATTCCTAATAGTCAAAAAAGTTAAAGCCACCCACTGTCCTGATGAATAGATAAACATGATGTGGTATCCCATACAATGGAATATTGCAATAAAAAGGAACAACGGATGACTTGTTGTGGTGATCACTTCTCAATATATACAAGTATAGAGTCATTATGCTGTAGACCTGAAACTAACATACTGTTATATGCAAATTACACCTCAGGAAATAAAAAGATAAATAAAGTAATAAAATACTGATACATGCTACACCATGAAAGATATTAAAAACATTTTGCTAAAAGGAAAGCAAGTCACTAAAGACCACACATTTCATGGTTCTGTTTATATGAAACGTTGAGAATAGACAAATCTATAGATAGGAAAGTAGGTTAATAACTGTTTATGTCTGGGGATATGCGGGTAATAAGGAGTGACTGCCATAGACACAGTTTCTTTGGGGGGTAATTAAAATATAATGAATTTAGGGGTGGTAGTGGCACAACTCTGAATATATTAAAACTACTGAACTGTACAATTTAAATGAGTGGATTTAATGATATCTGAAATATATCTCAAAGTTTTTTTTTAAGAAATATGTTTTCCCTAAAGTAAAAAATTCTCTATTTAACAATCATTTTACAAAAACCAAAAGAAACACTCATTTATTTACCAATTTAAATTCTTCCACAATGTGTTCTCTTTTGGTCTGCAACTTTGGCAAAAAACCAGTGCGTAGTGTTGGTAGTTGGTTTAAGTAAAGACCTGCCTTATACAAACACAAAGAAGGCAGCTTACCAGTTTATCTAGAAAAATCACAATGAACTTTTTACACTAAAGCCAGCACTTTCACTGCTCTAACAAATTTTAGTGACCTTGAATTTATATCTTGCTCTCTTTACCAACTCAGCAACTCATATATTCGTGTCTCATCACTTCCTCCTGAAGAGTCTCACTCCCAGAAGACATCTTTCATGAGTTAAGACTTAAAATGCAGTACTTTTACATTGGAAGAAATAATGACCTTTGGATACCCAAAAGAGTATGCAGTGATAAGTCTCTCCATCTCTTCTTCAAAACACAGAATCACAGGAGGATACTACATAAGCTTAGGAAGTATGGTTTTTTATGTATCATATGCATTTCTCCATAAAACTATGAAGAGTAACTCTTTAATAATTTGATACATCTGTAGATAAATTATTATGAACATAAATCGTGGCTTAAATATTTTGGAATATTGTTGTTGTCATTTAGTTGCTAAGTTGTGTCCAACTCTTTTGTGATCTCATGAACTGTAGCCTGCCAGGCTCCTCTATCCATGGGATGTCATGGGCAAGTATACTGAAGTAGGTTGCCATTTCCTTCTTCAGGGGATCTTCCTGACTCAGGGACTGAACCTGAATTGCCTGCATTGGCAGGATTCTTTACCACTAAGCTACCTGGAAAGCCCATTTTGGAATATTAGCACCACCAAACTTAATCACTAGTGATAATTTAGCTTTATAATGAGACCTTAACCTTTTCTTTCCTCTAGTGTCTCTATCACAAACACAATTAAGGATAAGATCACCCTAGAGAAGCCCTTAAGCGCTTTTGAAAGAAATCTTAGTGACAAAAGTAGATAAAATATTTGGAAGGTGGTTGGAAAAGTCAAGTTGGGAAGCTGTTGAGATAATGTAAACAATGTTGGTGACTAAAAGTAACTCACATTGTTCTTATAAATATGTTTTTGCTTTCAATCTGTCTGACCTTAAGGCTCCTTTGGTCAGCACTGATTTCCTTTACCTTGGCGAAACTGTTGCTATTATTGGCTCCATAAAACACTACTTTTTTGCTATACTTTCATTTCCCTCTGCATTTTTAGGTTCCATTCATTTTTTTATTCCATTTTATCTCCTTAAATCATTACAATTAAAAGTTTCCTAATCTTGGAATCTTTGTTTACAAGGGCTGTTTCTCTCCCTCCCTCCCTCTCTTTTCTTCTTTTCATTTTTTCTCTCTCAGTCTCTTTCTGATGCATGATCTCTTGAGCTCTCTTTAAGAAAAATATTCTAGATAATAATATTTCAAAAAAAAAAAAAATGCTAAAATATTTTAAACAACATTTCATGTTGATATTGCTAGGAAAGAACATAGTAAATTGAGGCATTGTGGATTGGAGGTTATAACAGGAGCTTTTTCCTCTGACGGACTTGGGGCTAAATTCTAATCCTGTCACTCATTAAACACTATATCTTAAGAAACTTAATATTGACCTAAACAGACATTTCTCCAAAGAAGACATACAGATAACTAACAAACACAGGAAATGATGCTCAACATGGCTCATTATTCAGTTCAGTTCAGTTCTGTTCAGTCGCTCAGTCGTGTCTGACTGTTTGCGACCCCATGAATTAGGCCTCCCTGTCCATCGCCATCTCCCAGAGTTCACTCAGACTCACGTCCATCGAGTCTGTGATGCCATCCAGCCATCTCATCTTCTGTCGTCCCCTTCTCCTCCTGCTCCTGATCCTTCCCAGCATCAGAGTCTTTTCCAATGAGTCAACTCTTCGCATGAGGTGGCCAAGGTACTGGAGCTTCAGCTTTAGCATCATTCCTTCCAAAGAAATCCCAGGGTTGATCTCCTTCACAATGGACTGGTTGGATCTCCTTGCAGTCCAAGGGACTCTCAAGAGTCTTCTCCAACACCACAATTCAAAAGCATCAATTCTTCGGCACTCAGCCTTCTTCACAGTCCAACTCTCACATCCATACATGACCACAGGAAAAACCATAGCCTTGACTAGACGGGCCTTAGTTGGCAAAGTAATGTCTCTGCTTTTGAATACACTATCTAGGTTGGTCATAACTTTTCTTCCAAGGAGTAAGCGTCTTTTAATTTCATGGCTGCAGTCACCATCTGCAGTGATGTTAGAGAAATACAAATCAAAACTACAATGAGATATCCTCACACCAGTCAGAACGGCCATCATCAAAAAGTCCACAAACAATAAATGCTGGAGAGGTTGTGGAGAAAAGGGAATGCTCTTGCACTGTTGGTGGGGATGTATATTGATACAGCTACTATGGAAGATGGTATAGAGATTCCTTAAAACACTAGGAATAAAATCACCATATGACCCAGGAATCACACTCCTAGGCATATACTCTGAGGAAACCAAACTTGAAAAATACACATGTATCCCATTGCTCATTGCAGCACTATTTACAATAGCTAGAACATGGAAGCAACCTAAGTGCCCGTTGACAGATGAATGGATAAAGAAGTTGTGGTAGGTATACACAATGGAATATTAATATCACTCAGACATAAAAAGGAATGTCTTAGAGTCAGTTCTGATGAGGTGAATGAACCTAGAACCTGTTATTCAGAGTGAAGTAAGTCAGAAAAAGAAAGAGAAATATTGTATTCTAACACATACATGCAGAATCTAGAAAAATGGTCCTGAAGAATTTATTTACAGGGCAGCAATGGAGAAACAGCCATAGAGAATAGACTTATGGACACGGGGAGAGGGGAGGAAAGGGTGAGATGTGTGGAAAGAGTACCATGGAAACTTGCATTACCATATGTAAAATAGATAGCCAACAGGAATTTGCCGTATGGCTCAGGAAACTCAAATAGGGGCTCTGTATCAACCTAGAGGAGTGGGATGGGGAGGAAGATGGGAGGGAGGTTCAAAAGGGAGGGGATATATGTCTACCTATGGCTGATTCATGCTGAGGTTTGACAGAAAACAACATAATTCTGTAAAGCAATTATGCTTAATTAAAAAAAAATTAACATCTTATCCAAGCTTCAGTTTCTACGTATAAAATTTGGATAAATTATTTTTAGGGCTGTGTGTGTGTGCTGTAATGATGTACAGCAACAAGTGATGTAGTTTCTGTTCCCAAAACTGCTAACTAAAATCCACAGCTGAAAACAAAAGGCCTTAATGCATTCTATGTCTAAGTAAATTATCAGCCTTGGGCACAGCTCCTAATCATGGGATTGGTTGAGACATATTGTTTGAACAGAGCTAAACTCGATGGACCTGAGTCTGAGTGAACTCCAGGAGATGGTGATGGACAGGGAGGCCTGGCGTGCTGTGATTCATGGGGTCGCAAAGAGTAGGACACGACTGAGCGACTGAACTGACTGACTGACTGAACACAATAACACTCACCACCTACACACCTTTCCACAGACTCTAGATCTTTGCTCTATGATAATTTCTGTTATTAAAATCTTTGAGACAGCGGGTTCGCCATTCAGAGATCTGTGCTGGTAAGCCTGCTAAAACATGGTGAAACTGGCAGGAAAGGGATGATGAAGCAGAAAAAGAGTGCCCAGCTGACATACTATATTCTATTGAAAAATGGAGCAAGAACATGTAAGTTTCTATGTGAGTCAAGTGGACACTGCAGAAAGTGCCTAATAACCAGGATAAAGTGGGCTCCAAAAACTGAAAATGTGCACCCCTGATTCATAAAAGGATGTCTTCCAACATATCTATCTATTCAGGTCTACATAGGGGATCTCTAGGAATATTTTAAAGATTTTCTCATGGAAGTTTTGCAGTTTTTTTGTTTGTTTGTTTGTTAGCATTTTGCTAAAGTTTTGCACAGCTGTTTTTCTTTTTCTTTTTTTTTTTAGCATTTTGCTCCTGGTATGGGTCCCATTTTGCTTTAGTATGGCGTCCTTGGTGGCTCACCTGGTAAAGAATCCACCTACAATGTGGGAGACCTGGGTTCAGTCCTTGGGTTGGGAAGATCCCCTGGAGAAGGGAACAGCTACCCACTCCAGTATTCTGGCCTGGAGAATTCCATCGACAGTATGATGCATGGGTTTGCAGAGTCAGACATGACTGAGCAACTTTCACTTGCACTTTTCTCTGTATGATCTCCTCTGTGTGGTTATATAAAAGGGTGCTTTTATTTTTAAAATGCTTTATATCTGGATATAGCTTGCATATGTGATAACTACTTATTTTTTAAGTTAGTTCTAAAATTATAAATCATATACAAAGAAATAATTTAAAACTGTGTATATAGACTTTATAGGATTTATAGTGACATATATACCTTCCCTGACATAAATCCTATCTCAGCTCACATTTTCTCAACTCCACTGTGGTCCCCACACCATTTATTTTATAACCCTTAGAGGAAACATTAATTAACATTTTGTGTCCTTTCTTGGCATTTTATACACATTTAAAAAACCCACACAGAATCTCTTTAATATTATAACAATTTATGTTTTGTACTATATAATATACTTTTCATAACACATAGTTCTGTATTTGACTCCATATTATATCTTGAATTCAGTTCCATGGCAATACATATATTTACTTCATGCTTTTTCAATATCTTGTCAAAAACCACACAAATAACTTTGAGAATAAAATTTCCTTATGATAAATTTATAAGACTAGGACTATAAATATAGGTACGGTGGCCAAATATTGTACATTTTAATTTTTCTGTGTATGTTTTACTCTAATGTAATAATTTCCACTACAAACACATTTTGATATATTTCCATAGTATGAGGTTATGAGACAGGTACTTTTTCTTTAATACAATATATATTGAATTAAATACTCACAATTCAACATACATAAGTAAGCTTAATAATCTGTTCTTTTATCAGAGATTTGAAATATCATTTATGGAAATATTAAATTTCCATATAGGGACGATTCAATTTATGGTCTGTGTTTCATTATTCTATTCATGAGTCCTTGTACCAGACAGTACAATATTTCAGTTAAGGAACCTTATAGTAAATTTTGATATGCTGATAGCATAAATCATTCCAACAATATTTTTATCCAAAAATGTTCTGGATATTAAGGGTATATTTACCCTTCTGAATAAGAGTCATTTTGTCAAACTTTTTAAAAAATCTTTTGCATTTTAATGAGGATTAAGTTAGACTTATGTCTTCCCTGATAGCTCAGTTGGTAAAGAATCTGCCTGCAATGAGGGGGACCTGGGTTGGGAAGCTCCCCTGGAGAAAGGAAAGGCTACCCACTCCAGTATTCTGGCCTGGAGAATTCCACAGACTGTACAGTCCATGGGGTCACAAAGAGCTGGACACCACTGAGCGACTTTCACTTTCACATTAGATTTATGGATTAATGTGGAGCAGAATTGAATCTTCAAATATTGAAATTTTCCCTCCAATAATTTAATATTTTCTTCCGCTCAGTTCCTTCAATCATGTCCAACTCTTTTGCAGCCCCATGGACTGTAGCCTGCCAGGCTCCTCTATCCATGGGATTTTCCAGGCAAGAATACCTGAGTGCATAGCCATGGCCTTCTCCAGCTACGTTTACTTCAGTTATATCACTATATTTTGTACAAATATGAGATTTTTTTTGTAGTTAATATTTTACATTTCTTTTTTCAACCTTTTTTTGGCACACACATGTATTTGTAAAGAAATGTATACAAAAGCCTCTCAGTGAAAAAACCCAGCCTAATACTTAGTCAAAACTCAAGGAAACCCTGTACAGACTTCTGGGCTCCTTCTTTTCAAGCCCTGAAAGTTCTAGTTTCTTCTTCTTTTTTTTTCCCCCCCTAATGAGATCACTTATCTCTGGGCTCCACCTCCCTGTCCCCCGGGGTAGAAAATCATGATGAATACAAGGCACACACAGAGGGTGAAGTTTTCCTTCTCACTCATCCAGCCCTGTGAGAAGGGTTACCCAATGTCTTAAAACAAAATTTCCTCATCTATTTTCATTCTGTGCCCATTTACTAAGGAAGACTAAATCCAATATTTATTGATCTGGGTGGTGAGGACATGGAGGTTTTCCTACATTTAATATGTTTTTATTGTGTAATAAAAGAATCAAATAACATAATATGTACCATAGTACAGACATGTGAATTGCAATAATAAAATGAATAGCTGCTTACTGACTTCCTAATTTAAGAATGCAAACATACTAATCCTTTAAAGTGCTAATACCTTTGTATTCCATCTCTCCGCCTGTCTGCCCCTCACCCCCAGAGTCTGCACCTCCTGAAAACCTCCCTCCTCTGTTTTCCCCTCCTCTTTTTCTGCCTCTTCCATCTGACTGTGGGTCTCTCCTGACCTCTTGAGCCACGCTCACCCTTGGCTCCTTCCACATCTTGCTCATCCTTCTTTTGAGTTTCTATTGATTTCCTACTTGAAAAATAGCTTCTGTAGCTATTTTGCTTCTTTTCCTTCTCTTGTTATAATGATGTGTTATTTATTTCATTACTATAAGGCTATTTTCCCACTCTCAATTTGGATGACAGGTTTTCTAAATTTTAACTTTATTACTTTTTCTACAACCACTTCTTTCTGTATTATAGAAAATAGTCCTTGGTTTTAAAAAAAAAGTCTTTGAACTGCTTTCACTGGGATCCACCTCTGTTTGATAAGTGCTTTTATCCATTATTGTTGATAAATAATTATTTCTACTTGAAATTTTCCTGTTTTTTTTTTCAGATCGGTTCGGTTCCGTCGCTCAGTCGTGTCTGACTCTTCGTGACCCCATGGACTGCAGAATGCCAGGTTTCCCTGTCCATCAACAACTCCCAGAGCTTACTCAAACTCATGTCCATTGAGTCAGTGATGACATCCAACCAGCTCATCCTCTGTCGTTCCCTTCTCCTCCCAGCTTCAATCTTTCCCAGCATGAAGGTCTAATGAAAAGACCTTCACTGGAAGGTGAAGTTCTTCACATTCGGTGACCAAAGTATTGGAGTTTTAGCCTCAGCATCAGTCCTTCCAATGAGTATTCAGTACTGATTTCCTTTAGGATTGCCTGGTTGGATATCCTTGCAGTCCAAGAGCTTCTCAAGAGTCTTCTCCAACACCACAGTTCAAAAGCATCAATTCTTTGGAGCTCAGCTTTCTTCACAGTCCAACTCTCACATCCATACATGACTACTGGAAAAACCACAGCTTTGACTAGATGGACCTTTGTCAGCAAAGTAATGTCTCTGCTTTTTAATATGCTGTCTAGGTTGGTCATAACTTTCCTTCCAAGGAGTGTCTTTTAATTTCATGGCTGCAGGTATCATCTGCAGTGATTTTGGAGCCCCCCAAAATAAAGTCTGTCACTGTTTCCATTGTTTCCCCATCTATCTGACATCAAGTGATGGAACCGGGTGCCAGGATCTCAGTTTCCTGAATGTTGAGTTTTAAGCCAACTTTTTCACTCTCCTCTTTCACTTTCATCAAGAGGCTCTTTAGTTCTTCTTTGCTTTCTGCCATAAGGGGGTGTCATCTTAGTCTCTTTAGCCTAGCTCAATTTGAACATTACAACATTACTTCATACAAATAACATGTGTTCTGATACCCATATGGTTACCAATTTCTTTATCAAAAATGCTTCTAGAATTTCAGACTCATTTTCAGGGCTCATTGTTTCTTTTCCTTTCTTTTACTAAAGTATATCCTTTAGAAGTTCCTCTAGTGAAGCTCTGTGGGTAGTCTTAGTTTTTGTTTATCTGAAAATGTCCTTATTGCCCTTGTTCTTGAGAGATACTTTTGCTGAATACACAATTTGAGTTGATGGTTATTTTTTCAGAAGATTTTAAGGCTATTTTCCACTTTATCTAGTTTCATTCTTTGACACTGAAAACTTTGACACTGAGTACAACTGTCCTTTCTTTGTAGAGAATCTATCTTACTTCCCTTGCTGATGCTGCTAAGTTGCTTCAGTCGTGTCCGACTCTGTGTGATCCCATGGACTGCAGCCCACCAGGCTCCTCTGTCCATGGGATTTTCCAGGCAAGAGTACTGGAGTGGGGTGCCATTGCCTTCTCCGTTACTTTCCTTAGCTGTTCGCTTTTATCAGCACTATTGAGGTTTAGTTAACATACAATATAAAGAACACATTTTATGTATATAGTCTGATGAGTTTTTGACAAATGGTTAAATCCTTCTAACCACTAGCTCAATAGATGTATAGAACATTTTTATTAAGTAAAAAAATTTTCCTGTCCATTTACAATCAGTTCCACCAAACCTGTGCCCCAATTAATCACAGGTATATTTGCTTTTAATAGATTAGCTTTGCCTATTCAAAAATTTCAAATGAAATATGCAAAATCTGATTTTGATTTCCATTACCCAGTTATTGCTGTCTTATCAAACATTCACTTGTTTTACTGCTCATTTATATTCCATCGTGTGAATGTACCACAATTAGCTTATGCATACACCTGGTGCTGTACATTTGGCTTGTTTCCAGTACTTGGCTCTTATGAATTAAGATGCTGTGAATACCGAGTGCAACTCCTTTTGTAGACACACATTTGCATTTATTTTGGTTATTTACAAGAAGTATAATTGTTGAAATATGTGGTAAGTATAAGTTTAAATTTACAAAGGCATTGCCAATGCATTTTCAAAAGTAGTTATATCATTTCACAATCTGGTCAGTGATACAAGTGTTTAAGTAGCTCTATGTTTTGGTCAGCATTTAATATTGCCAATTATTTTAACTGTATCAATTCTAGTGGATGTGAAATGATATCTAATTGTAATATTGATTTGCATTTTCTGAGTAAATAGATAACACTGTATTTTTTCTTGACCATACTAAGTGTGAGTTAATTTCTGGACTTAATTCTGTTTCATCTACCTAACTGACTATCCTCATACAAATGCCACATGTTATAGCTTTATGGCACAGCTTCAGATGGGTGTGCATGAGTGCTCGGTCACATCAGACTCTTTGTGACCCCATAGCCAGCCAGATTCCTCTGTCCAGTGAGATTGTCCAGGCAAGAATACTGGAGTGGCTTGCCATTTCCTCTTCCAGGGAATCTTCCAGACCCAGGGATTGAATCCGTGTCTCCTACACTGACAGGCAGATTTTTTACCACTGAACCACCTGAGAAATACAGCTTCAGATAAGGTTTTATATATTCTACAACCTTATTCCTTTTCAAAATTGTTCCTTCTCAAAATTATTAGGAAAGTCTTGAAGATATTTCATACAAACTTTAGAATACATTTAACAAATTTTAAAAGAAAAAAGTGTGTTGGCCCTTTTTTAAAAGCGTAAACACAGTTTTGAATCTATAGCTCAATTTTGAGAATACTGAACTCAATGCTATTGATTACAATAAAAAGTAAATATGGTGTAGTTGTCCATTTAGTTAGGCTTCTTTATTTTATTTATACCCAAGAAAGGTAGTACTAAAGAATGTGCTAACCATTGGACAACTGCACTCATCTCCCATTCTAATAGGGTCATGCTTAAAATCTTGCATGCTAAGCTTTGACATTATGTGAACCAAGAACTTCCAGATGTCCAAGCTGGGTTTAGAAAAGGAAGAGGAACCAGAGATAAAATTGCTAACATCTGCGGTATCATAGAGAAAGCTATGGATTTCCAGAAGAACTTCTACCTCTGTTTCATTGACTACACTAAAGCCGTTGACTGTGTGGATCATAAGAAACCATGGAAAGCTCTTAAAGAGATAGGAATACCAGACCCTCTTACCCGTCTCCTGAGAAACCTGAATACGGGTCAAGCAGTAACAGTTACAACTCTGTACAGAATAACTGATTGGTTCAAGTTTGGAAAGGAGTACAAGAAGGCTGTCTGCTGTCACCCTGTTTGTTTAACCTACATGCTGAGCACGTCATGAGAAATGCCAGGCTGGATGAGTTACAAGCTAGAATCAAGACAGTCAGGAGAAACAATAACCTTAGATATGTGGATAATACCACTCTAATGGCAGAAAGTGAAGACAGTGAAAGAGCCAGCTTAAAACCAAATTTTAAAAACAACAACAACAACAACAACTAAGATCATGGTATCCAACCCCATTATCTCATGGCAAATAGAAGAGAAAAATGTGGAAGTAGTGACAAATTTCCTCTTTTTAGACTCTAAAATCACTGCAGAGAGTGACTGTAGCCATGAAATCAGAAGAAAATTGCTTTTTGGCAGGAAAACGGTGACAAACCTAGAGAGTGTGTTAAAAAGAAGAGACATCACTCTGCTGATAAAGGAACATATAATCAAAGCTATGATCTTACCAGCGGTCACGTTCGGTTGTAGAGCTGGACCCTAAAGAGGGCAGAATGCTAAAGAATTGATGCCTTTGGACTGTGATGTTGGAGATCACGTCTGAAAGACCCTTGGACAGCGAGATCAAACCAGTCAATCTTATGGGAAATCAACCCTGAATACTGGAAGGACTGATGCTGAAGCTGAAGCTCCAGTATTTTCCTTATCTGATGCTAACAGCCAACTCATTGGAAAAGTCCCTGATACTGGGAAAGATTGAGGGCAGAAGGAGAAGAGAGCATCAGAGGATGAGATGGCTGGACAGCATCACCGATGCAATGGACATGAACTTGGGCAAACTTCAGGAGATGGTGAAGGACAGGGAGGCCTGGTGTACTGCAGTCTATGGGTTTGCAAAGAGTTGGACATGACTGGGTGACTGAACAACATCTTTATTCTTCATTGTTTTATTCTGTCTTGGGTAAAGGGCTTGGACTTCTTTATCAATTATATTTCAAAGTAATTTATGATGTTAATGGTATTTTATTGGTACAGCTCAGTATTTTTCCTAATTGATTTTTTCTACTATCTAGAAATAACATTGTTTTTCATTGTTGACTGCTAGTCTGTGCTTTGACTAAATTTAGTAATGAATTCTATTTTTATCAGGGCTTACTATCCTTGTTAATATTGCTGAATATTACTTGCTAAAATTTTGTTGAATGTATTTACTTCTATGCCAATAGGAATATTGATCTGTAATTTTTCTTTTATTTTCATTATGTGTCAAATTTATTTATAGATGTTACGTTAGCCTAATAAAATTAGAAAAAGTTCATTCTTCTGTTTTCTAAAGATTTTCTGCAAAGCTCATGTTATTTCTTTCTTAAATGTCTGTGAAGATGCACCAATGATTTCACCAATGAAATCACCTTATTCTGAAGATTTCTTCCTGGGAATATTTTTATTTATTGTGACAAATTTAATTCCTTTAACAGGAGTAATTCAGATTTTCTATTTCTTCTTGATTCAATTTTGGTAAGAGTTATATAGAAGTTGCTGAGTTTTTATGTAACTCTTTATCTCTTTCCCACATTTTACATATCCTTATTTCTTTTAGCTCTGCTCTGAGTATTTCCTCTGATTCATGTTCTGATGAAACTGTTTTCTTTTTAGCTAAATCTAACCTGCTTTCCATCATTTTATTCACATGTCCAATGCATCTCGGTTTTGTATTTCTAAGAGTTTGACTTCTTTTATTTTCATATCTCGCCAATAAAGGCAAATCTTTCATTCTAGCTGTTTTTCCCCCTTATTTTTCTCTCTTTAAAAAATAACAGTTTATGTATGGTTATACTGTAATCTTAGTTTGTGTGAATGCTAAGTATCTAAATGGAAGATTCTTTTATGCACAGAAATTTGCAATTGTTTCATCCAGAAGCTAGATATTCTGCCTTCCTACGAAATGTTTCCAGCACATGGAGCCTTGTCTTGACTAATGCAGGTGTCGCCTAGGCTTGTGGTGTTCTGTCGAAAGGCTCCATCATCACTGAATACAGATACAAATGCTTAGTGCTCATTGCTCTGTTACTTTCATTTTTTGCTTTTATAGTGGGTTTCCCTGGTGGCTCAGTGGTAAAGAATCTGCCTGCCAATTCAAGAGATGCAGGAAATGTGGGTTCTATCCCTGGGTTGGGAAGATACCCTGGGGGAGGAAATGGCAACTGGCTCCAGTATCTTGCCAGGGAAATCCCATGGACAGAGGGACTAGGAGGCTACAGTTCATGAGGCTGCACAGAATCAGACAGGGCTTAGTGACTAGACAACAACAGCTTAGTTGTTTTTCTTTTTTTCTCTTTAACTTATTTTCATAAGACTATCAATATACTATAAAGAATATCATTTTCTTATTTCCCCAAGAGGCTGTTATTGTTGTTTTTTAATAGGAAAACCCTTTAGGTAATCAAGTCCCTACACCACCTAAAGTAAATGTCAGGGCAAAATTTTGATTCCTAAAATGTTTTAACAATGTCTGCTTTAATTGTATTTGCATTTACTTTAGTCTGTAATATCCTGTTTACAACAGACATTCACAGAGGTCTCTACTTTTATGGACAACATCAGAAACAAACCTAACACAGACTGCATGTTTTTACTTCATCTATAGTAAAAAAAAAAAAAAAAAAAAAATCAAATAAGTAAATCAATCAGGAAATGATTTAATCTTCCAAAATCTAGACGTAAGGTAGAAACTTCGACAGTGCAGTTTCTATGTGGTCATTTTTAATGTTATTCACAACTTTTAATCAGTTTTTGAAAATGTCATTTAGTCACCCAAATTCAGCATTTAACTCAGTCAAACCCTAGATCTCACTGCAGCAAAATAATAGAACACAGAAATTACTTTAAGAAATACTGTAAGAAATTTAAAACTTCTTCTTTTGAATAATACAAAAACTGAAAAGAGAGGACCATACATATCAGAAAGCTTTCTCTAGAAAAGTTACAAAGTTTAACTGCTCAATGTTTTCTTATTATGAATACACTCAGGCATCGTGAGGCTTTCTCCTAAATCTTTAAGCAATCTTAGGTTATTACATTCTCCTAAAACATTTGCACATGAATATACTGGATGTTGTGGTTCATGTTCAACAACCTTTCATGGTATATCAGCCTATGTCAAGTTCATTTTCAACATCCAGACTCAGAAAGCTGTTACCATGCCTAGGTCTGAAACGGCAATGAGAAGAATCTGTAGTGGTTTATAAAGGCTCCCAAAACAAAATACCACAGACTATGGGACTTAAATAACACACAGTTATCTCTCGTACCCTTGGTGGGTTGGATCCGGGTACCAAAATCTAGAGATGCTCAAGCATCTTATATACAGAGGCACAATATTTGCATATAATCTATGCATAGCCTCCCATATACTTTAAATCTTCTCTAGATGACTTGTAATACTTGATACAATATAAATACTATGTAAATAGTTGCTGGTGCACAGCAAATACAAGTTTTACTCTTTGGAAATTTCTGGGATTTTTTTTTCCCAAAAAATATTTTTCACCCACAGTTGGTTGAATCAGCTGATGTGGAACTTACAGATATGGACTTTCCTACAGTCCTGGAAGCCAGAAGTCAGAGGTCAAGCAGGTTAGTTCCTTCTGAAGGCTGTGAGGGAAAGACCAGTTCCAGGAACTTCTCCTCAGCCTGTGGATGGCTGCCCCCTCCCTGGGTCCTCACTGTCCTCTGTGCAGACACCAGACCCAGAGATAGCTGGAGACATATGACAGAACCCTCTGGCAGAGGAACGGGGCCAGCCACTGGCAAACTCCGACCCAGCAGGAAGAAACAAGGGGGTTAGGTGCCCACCTGAAGCCCGCCTTGTCCTCCGGACCCCTCGCAATGACTGTGGTTGATCCTAACCAAAAACACTGGGTAGCAAGCCTGCTTGACTCTGTCTTTAGAAGTTGGTCTTAGAGGATGCAAAACAAGCAGGTTCACAATTCTAGTCTCTCTGATGAATTAAAATACTTCAGCACCTCTTTCACACACACACAAACACGTCCCTTTCCCCCAGTTATATTTACATATCAAACGGTGATACTAGGGTCTGTTCCTTATTAACTATATTTGGAAACGTGGCCACAGGGTAATGAATGATAGAGTCTATCCAGACCATATAAAGACGCAAAGAACCTTACAGAAAGTTCTTTAATAAAGGCTTTTGCAACTTCTTAAGTGAACCAATTTAAACAAATGAAGAATTTCAGTAGGTTAATTTAGTTGGATATGTGAAATCTTGAAGAGAGGTCTAGGCTAGGACCTTGCTTTCAGTTTAACACTGAGCTTATAAATGTAATTTCCATAAAAACAAATTGCTACATGTTTCAGCCGTGTGAAAGATCCAATTTCCTAAAATGTTTTTGTTGTGGCAGTTGGGAACTGTACAGCCTACTTCATTTTGATTATTAGAATCATTTTGACTATTATTCCACCCACACAAAGACCATGGCAAAAGCTTTTTGTGTACACACAAAGTTTGATTTCAGCTAGCAGCTGTTCATTATAAAGGAAATGTTTCCAATGGCCTTCATTCTGTAACACTTAAAACTATTTGGCAACCAAGAGTGCTGTCTTTCCTAGTCTTCAGTGTATTTTTTTTTTCATTTTGAGTTGTTTCTCAGCTATTTTATATTGTCTACTTAATTGCCTCAATATGTTCCTTTCGTAGAAAGGAGGAAAATTCAGTTACCTATAATATGATTGCTTTACTTGACCCAACCTCTGGGTAATCATAAAACAGATAGAAGGTTTTAAAATAGATTAAATAACCCCAAGCAGGCTTCTTTTTACGAACACTTCACCTCTAAGTGGGCCTGCCCCTTTATAAAAGCCACTGCTGCTGGAATATATATTTTTATTTGACATTTTTAACTTTTACCTTTGAGATACAGAAACATTTTTATAATCATAGTTTTTCACAGGAACATTTTAGAAACACTCATCAGACCTAAACACGTGAGTATCAGCATGAGACACTTTGCCCTCTATTTCTTCTCCCCTGATACATACATGTTCCATCTCTGCTCTCACAGATACTTATCCTGGAAGGGAGTTTGTTCCCTGAACAAACTATGGAGATGGGAAGAGACGGGTTCCCAAACTTAGGGATGAGATAAAAAGGCATTTCCCCAGACATCACAATGGGGATATGAAGTTTTTATTTTTGTTTTTGTCTTTTTCCAAAATAGCTGTCAAGTTGTATGGTCCTATGAGCCTATTTGGCCAGCTACATCATCAGCTTTTGTGAACTAACCAGACATCTTAATTATGATTTGTCATGTTCCTCCTCTGAGAAAAGCTGATCCAAGTTTCTAACAACTTCCACAAAATATGTTTTAAAAGTTGAGAACGTGTTCTATTTGGTCTCTAAAACTCCTTATTTGGTGAAATGTAAATACATATTTTAAATTGTTGTTCAGCCATTAAGTCATGTCCAACTCTTCATGATCCCATAAACGGCAGCACACCAGGCTTCCCTGTCCTTCACTCTCCCCAGAGTTTGCTCAGACTCATGTCCATTGAGTTGGTGATGCCACCCAACCATCTTGTCTTCAGCTGCCCCCTTCTCCTGCCCTCAATCTTTCCCAGTAACAGGTCTTTTCTAATGAGTTGCCTCTTCACATCAGGTGGCCAAAGTACTGGAGCTTCAGCTTCAACATCTGTCCTTCAGTGAATATTCAGGGTTGATTTCCTTTAGGATTGACTGGTTTGATCTCCTTACTGTCCAAGGGACTCTCAAGGATCTTATCTAAAAAACACACTTTATATGTCTTTATATTTGAGTAGAAAATTAAGAAAAAGATTACTGCATATGTATAGAGAATATCATGAAATGTGGTGGAAACAAGGCTTTAATAGAAAATAGACTTGAATTCCTCCTCCATCAACACAGTCTACAGGCCCTAAAGAGGCTTACTTATCCTCTTTCTGTAACAATTTTCATTACAGTGGTAATAGATATTATCTAAATGACTGTGAACATTAAGTGAAATGACTTGAAAAATATTTAGTATCATGTTAGTCTCAGAGTGGCCCTTATTAAATACTGATTTTCCTCCTTTCACTGTTGATCCCACAAGTACTACAGAGAACAGAATTTACAGCATGGTCAAACGTCTGTAATCTCAGATAATGGTCACCTTATTTTAAGGAATAGGAGTTACAACAATATTCCAGCAACAACAACAGAAAGAATATGACGAGAGTCCTAGAGTTTTTTTTTTTTTTTTTAACCTTTCGGCCACGCTGCACAGCATGTGAGAACTTGCTACTCGACCAGGGATGGAACCCAGGCCTCCTGCACTGGAAGCCCAGAGTCTTAACCACTGGGCCACCAAGGAAGTCTGGAGATTTGTTTTGTCTTTAAATATTTTTTGACTCTTGAATATCAACATACACATTCTGCTTTATACTCATTATGAAGTGGTTAAGGATACAATTCGGGCTTTGGAATCAAGTTCCTGATATGACTTGCCCAAAGGCCTTTGTGAGGAATGGTCTTGCTGCCTCCCAGATCCCTCCATTGTGTGCTTTTTAGATAAGACTCCCACAGTGCTTATCAGAGCCCCACTCTTTTTGGTTTGAACTGATCAATCCAGCTTTAGCCCAGGAAGTCTAAAGTCCTCCAACTTCGGATCCTAATGAGGCATTCTCCCCAGGTCCTCTCTCTCTCGGCCTGCACCCTGCCTTGGTCTCCCCATGTGACCCTTCTCAAGGCTTAACTGGTACTTCTTCCAAGACCCCTAACTAATAAGGGGCTTCCTAAGTGGCACAGTGATCAAGAATCTGCCTGACCACGCAGGAGATGCAAGAGACACAGGTTCAATCTCTGGGTCAGGATGATCCCCTGGAGTAGGAAATGGCCACCCACTCCAGTATTCTTGCCTGGAGAACTCTATGGAAGGAAGGAGGAGCCTGGTGGGCTGCAGTCCACGGGGTGGCAAAATCCAGGGTGCTGCAAAGAGTCAGACGTGACTGAGCACATAGGCATTCCTATTCCTTTGTGGCATTTTACTAAACCCAAGCTCACCATCCAACACCGCTGGGCTCTACTTAACAAATGCTAATTCAACAAAGTCACAGAAGGGACTAACCAAGTTATAGACATATCTCGTTTTATAAACAAAAGCACATTGCCTCACTTGATGTACACCTTATCTTCATGAGTTGAATACTTGCATTTGGTTATGTATAAACATTACATGTGTCAGAAAGAGATAACTAATGAGAACCTACTGTATATCACAGGGGGGGAAGTGAAGAAGGTGCAATCTGTAGGATGTATATTAAGCTTAAAAATGCATCCCAGTATCTACTGGGTGCAGACAAGGGCTGTCTGATTCCACTTATACAAGACACCTAGACTAGTCAAATTCAGATTCAGAAAGTACAAGAGTAAATGCCAGGGGCATTGGGAGGGGGACTGTGGAGGGGAAAGAGGGAGTTAGTGCTTAATTCAGTCAGAGTTTTAGTTTGGGAGGGTGAAGAGTTCAGGAGAAGGATAATGAGAGTTGCACAAAAATGGGAATTATTGTAATGCCACTGAAGTGTACGGTTAAGTATGGTTTAAAAAGTATGTTTTATATTATGTGACTTTTACCACAATAAAAAAACATTTAAAACAAAAAAAGTAAAATGGGCCAAAAAGAAACCCATTTTCAAACAATTAAAATTTTACATAATATGCAACACACTATGAAGTTCAAACTATTCATTTTTTAAAAAGAAAAACTAAAAGATTTAAGTTGTATCCACATGATTTAAACAAAGTATTTACTATCCGAGTAGCCACGTTGGTAAGGTATCTGGTTTCTAGCATGCTGCTTGAGAGGCTTCCTACTGATTTTCTACCTCTCTTTAATTTTCAAATTCTATATAGAAAGAAAGAAGAAAGAAAAGAAAGTGAAGTCGTTCAGTCGTGTCTGACTCTTTGCGACCCCGTGGACTGTAGCCTACCAACCTCCTCGGTCCATGGAATTCTCCAGGCAAGAATACTGGAGTGGGTTGCCATTTCCTTCTCCAGGGGATCTTCCCAACCCAGGGATCAAACCCAGGTCTCCCGCATTGCAGGCAGACACTTTACCCTCTGAGCCACCAGGGAAGCCCAAATTCTACACATCTATAATCAAATACACTTTCCTTTCTCCCACACTTATCTCCCACATATTTTTTATGCATTTCAACTCCCATTCATTTCCTGTGGATCTCCAAAATTCTTTTCTGTATTAACAAGAAAATTTAAATGAGTTATATTTTTTTTCCTCCTAAACAACCCACTCATGCGCTTCTCTGTTGGCTCAGCTGGTAACGAATCAAACTGTGATATATTCCACTTCTACCATGATATATTTCACTGTTACCATTTGGAGTCAGATAGATAGATAGCTGGGGCTTCCCTGGTGGCTCAGACAGTAAGGAATCTGCCTGCAATGCGACAGACATGTGTTTGATCCCTGAGTCGGGAAGATACCTTGGATAAGGAGATGCAACCCACTTCAGTATTCTTGCCTGGAGAATTCCATGGACAGAGAGCCTGGGGGGCTACAGTAGATAGATTGTTCTGTCACTAAGTCATATCCGACTCTTTGTGACCCCATGGACTGCAGCATGCCAGGATTCCCCGTCCTTTACCACCTCCCGGAGCTTGCTCAAACTCATATCCATTGATTTGGTGATGCCATCCAACCATCTCATTCTCTGTTGCCCCCTTCTCCTCCTATCCTCAGTCTTTCCCAGCATTAGGGTCTTTTCCAATAAGCCAGCTTTTTGCATCAGGTGGCCAAAGTATTAGAGCCTCAGCTTCAGCATCAGTCCTTCCAATAAATATAGGTAGATAGAAAAGAGATAGAGAGATATCTATATACATATGTAGATATTTTTCTTTTTACATATGTATTTTACACAGATAAACATTGTGATGGTTAACCATCAACTTGACTATCTGCCGGGTTCCCAGATTAAACATTTCTGGGTGAGTTTGCATAAAGTTGTTACTAGTTGAAATTGGCATTTGAATCAGGGGACTCAGTCGAATAGATCATCTCTTCCAATATGGAAGCCCCGAATAGAACAGAAGGCAGAAGAAGAAGGAATTGATCCCTTTTCTACCTTGCTGCGTGAGCAGGGACACCCCGCCTGGTTTTATCTAGTCCTTAGTCTATAACTGACACGGCTGACTTCCCTAATTCTCCAGCCCTTGAATGCAAACTGAATTATATCACTGGCTTTCCTGGGCCTGCAGCTTACAGATGGCAGATCATGGGACTTCTCAGCCTCCATAATCATGTAAGCCAATTTCCATATATCTATATATAGAGATACAGATATTACTGAGTCCAAGAATGTATGTATTTCTAAGTTTTTTTCAGAAAGTGTCAAATTGCCCTCCACAGGGGTTTGACACTTTACATACACCAACGCTCTATGATCTTTGGCTGTCCTCACAATCCACCAACAGAGGTGGTATCAAATGCCTTTCGGATTTGCACCAGCCTAATAGGTGAGATATGAATGTTGATTATATCTTGTGTGTTGGTAATCCTGCTCATAAGTAGAGGCATAAAGATTCCTACCAAGAAAACTAGAAACACTGATGTTACCTAATTCAGCCTGGATTTTCCTGTATATATGCAAGAGAAATACATGTAATAGCTTTACAGAAGACAGATGAGAATGAACACTTTTTGAATGATAGATATCAGGCACAGGGCTAGTTGCCTTACAAATATTATCTAGCTTGAATCTTACAACAACCATATATAGAAGTTACTGTTGCTTACATTTTACAGATAAGAAAAAGGAGGACCAGGTGAGGTCAAGTAACTCACCCCAGACCACATGGATTACGAATGGTGCAGTCATATATGAACTTGAATTGGCCCAACTGCAAAGTGCATCAGGAAGTTATTATAAGAAGGTGTGGAAGGGCATTTTATCCATGCTATATATTTTGCCATATTACTAGCATTTGGAAGTGCATATTTTATTTGACAGTATTTATAAATCATGTGCATCCCTCTCAGAATAACTTGTAGTGCAGAAATGCTTCCATATGCTAGAAGTTTGTCTGGTTCTTTTGATGAGGAAGAAAGCCTCGTTCTGTAGCTTACTTGCTTATAATCACTCAGCTACAGCATGTATAAATTTAGAAATGGTATTCCCACAGAATTAACTCAGAACAAATTTCCCTTCCTGCAAACCTCACATGACTGATAAAGACATGTGTACAACACAGTATTGTCACAAAATAATGAAATTTTTAGGAACTTATTTCATTATTTATACAGGTAATAGAAATTTTCAAATTAAATATGTAATATTTAATTTCCAAATTCAGATATACTTAAATTTTAAACTTTTAATAAATAAGCTATTTACTTTTCTTGTGACTGAACTGAACTGAACTGAATGACTGTATCTCAACCTTCCTACTTAACAGCTATGTGACCTTGGAAAACTTTAACTATAATTTCTTGGAATACATTTTTTTTTTCATCTATTTATAGTATATCAGTATGAAAGCTAACACTTGTTCTGAAAACTTGATGAAATAATCTATGTAACTACTTACAGAGATTTTTTTTCAGCAAATGGTAAATATGATTAACAGTTGAAACAGTACTCCATGAACTTCATTTAACACAAAGTGTTCTGTATTGGCAATCAGGGGAGTTGAGGTCCACATCAATAATGGTATCTTGCCCCTTATCAATACTAAAATTAGATAAGCTGTTTTAATTGGAACTCATATTTCTCATGTATAAAATGAGTCAAAATAAAGTTTATCAGGAAGAACTCTAAGGTCATAAAGTCCAGTTAGAGGCCGTTTACATATATATATATTTTTTTCTTCCTAGTTCAAAAAATGAAATAAGCTTTACACTTCTTTCTACCCTGAGTCTCTTGTACAGGGAAAGTGAAAGTGAAAGTGAAGTCTCTCAGTCATGTCCGACTCTTTGCGACCCTGTGGAGTGTAGCCCACCAGGCTCCTCTGTCCATGGGATTCTCTGGGCAAGAATACTGGAGTGGGTTGCCATTTCCAAGAGCAATATAATTCACGTCTTTCATTGCTTTAGTCTTAAGTGGCTGTGCTTCTGATACCCATTCACTCCCAGACACATTAGCAGGAGGTCAGTTTCAGAGCCTAAAATCTCTAAGTCAAAAGACAAAAATGAAGTCACTCTTGAGCAGAAAGTCCCTGATTCTCTAAAACACCTCTGCCAGAAACATGAATGCCTCTGGACAAAGAAATATATCTTTTTGCTGCAAGATACTTCTTGTATTTATTGTTCAGATTATAATTAATTAATACAGTGTACAGTTTTACTTAAAATATTTGCCCTGGTATTTTAAAAATAGCTTGGAAGAAATGCTAGCTCAGAGCAATTTATTTTAAATATATTGTGAAAAACTGAAAAAGTCTATAACCTACTCTCATTTCAACTCACATTAAAAATATAATTTTATAAAAAAAATAGTCCCCCAAAATACTTTCTACTCTTTTTATATTTTTCATGATGCTGGTTTTGCAGAACTTGCCAGAACCATTTAGACTCACAGAAGATTAACTGGGCAACACATTTGGATAGACAGACACTGCTGCTGATAACAATAATATGACTCTTTCTGAATTTTGCAAAATAAACAACACAGTATTCTCCGTCGTAAACACATATTGAATACCTGCTGTGTACAAGGGACTAAAGCTAGATTACGTGATAAATACAAATCATAGAACATTGTTTATAGTTCTGAACACTTCACAATCCAGTGAGGGCACATAAATATTTACAGATAACTAAAACAGTAAGTATGTAATAACTGCTAATACAGACATAAAAGAATCAACAGTTGTATAAAATAAGGGGAATCTATTCCCCATGACTATGTAAGACCTTTTGATAAGGAGAGATTGATTCTGGAATATACAGTGGATTTTTTAAAGCAGATAAAATGTGGAAGCTTTTATATCATATACAATTACAACAGTTTCCTCAGATTTAGTTGTTCAATTTTTATGTCTTCACTTTACACTCTGAATTCTACTTTTATAAAGGTATTGCTACAAAATTTTATTTCTATATTGTTCAAAATAATATTATTAAATAAAATTTATAACTAAAATTAAAGATTTATGAATTAAATTTTAAAATAAAATGTAATACATTAAATATATGAACAAAATAAGGATGTTGACTGCAAATTGCTGTTGGAAATAGTGGCCAATGCAATAAGGGAATTCTTGGAAATTGAAGAATTTTGCAATTGTTTGCACCTACATAGGCTTGTTTCACAAGAACATCAAGAGAAACAGAAACAGACTCGCAGACTTAGAGAATGAATTTAAGGTTATGGGAGCGGGTAGGAAAAGGAGGGATAGGGAGTTTGGGATTGATAACGTGCATACTGCTATATTTAAAATGGAAAATCAACAAGGATCTACTTATAGCACAAGGAACTGCATTACATAATAATATGCTAACAACCAAACTGGGAAAAGAATTTGAAAAAGAATAGATGCATGAATGGCATAACTGGATCGCTTTTGCTATATACTGAAACTAAAATAACATTGTTAATCACCTATATTTCAATTAAAGTAAAAATCTGAAAAAGAAGAGAAACTGGAAAAAAACATATTTTAATCAATTAATAGAAGAGAACTCACTGAATTAGAAATTTGAATAGATTGAAATATTTTCTTAAGCAAACAATAACTAATTGAAAAATTGTGATAGGAATTTCCATTCATGAAATAAAACAAAATGTTAGAAATATTTAGGAATAGTCTTAATAAGGAATATGCATACACACATTCCAATTACACTAGACTCTATTATATAACACTGTATCTTAGTGACTGTGCTGAAGACATCAAAATGTAACTGAGTCAGAAGATAAATTGTTTTGAGAGAGATGGGGAGAAACCACAGGGAAACCAAGTGTCATCAAAAGCTGTGCCAGCCTTGTGAAAAGATCACAATACTGTTGTTGGAAAATTAAGGCGCAATTGCTTTAATGGCCTAAATCCAGTTCTCCCTTGATCACAAGTTATTTATTTCCTTGAACTGAAAACAAATAGCAATCTTAAATGACCACAGTGAAAAGGTTCAGACTACTCTTGTGAATTCTAGCATTAGAGGCTTTCTAGGGAATTTTGAAACAAGGAACGCGCAGCTGAGAAATCTGGGTTTAAGGGTAAAAAAGCCTGATATTATGGGGTGGAGACATCACCCACAGTCATGTGTGTCGTGAAAGCATGCCTTCAACACCAGCTACATTGGTAGCTGACAACTTTTTAGACAAATATTGAATAACTGCCAAGTTTATAAATATGCCAAGAGGTGAGACTGAAGCAGAGAAAAGTTCATATAAACAGTCACTTCTCTAGCTTGTTCTGTAAAGAAAGTGTGTTTGTGTGTGCAGGAATTAGTCAAAAGCAGGTAGATTTCACAGGAAAGAAAAACATTACTAACATATTGATTGAATTCTCACCAGCTTCGTTTTAATGTGTGCAGGAGCCAACCGCTATTTATTTGCTTGCTTTTTAAAAAACATGTTAATTTTACTGGAGTGTGGTTGATTTACAATGTTGTCTAGTTTCAGGCGTACAGCAAAGTGATTCAGTTATACATATGCATACATCCATTCTAAGATTCTTTTGTCATACAGATTATCACAGAATATTGAGTAGAGTTCCCTGTGCTATACAGTATATCCTTGTTCACATACTGTGAGCATCCACCAATATTGTAAGCAAAAAGATGATATATGGGAATAAAAGAAAAACAGCAACAATATTGAAGTGAGCCAGTCCATTTAAGGATGCTTGAAATCACCACATACATAACTTCCATTGATCTTTCCAACTGCAAGAAAGACTGAAAGATTTAGGCTCTTACTTGGGATCATTCCTACTCAGAATGATATCTGTTTTAAGTAATAAAAAGGCAAAAAGACATTGGATCAGCAAGTAGCAGTCTATGTTAACAACTCCTCATATGAAAAGGAACAGAGACTTAGAATCCTGTAACTTGCAAATAAACTTGGTTTTGAAAAAGTGCATTTGGGAATCTGGTCTCAGAAATAAGTCTTTTCTTGAAATAGACTCTCCAATCAAAATATTGGAACTACATTTAGTCAATGAAACCTTCATACATAAAAGACTTTAGAAGCATTTTTAAAAATTTCTTTTGGGAAAGAGATGAACATTAAAATGTTATTGCATTGATTTACTATGTTGACGTGATTTTAAGAACCACAATTAACTGAATTTTAATGGTTTTAAGACAATGCATGTAGTTAAGAAAACTATTGATTTTATTTATGTGGATGATGACCTTCTAAGGTAGTGAAAGAAAATAAATGGAGACATGTGTTAATTGAAATTTTCATAGAATTCATCTATAAAAGAGTATTGCCTATTTAAAGGTTGTATCTCTGCATGATTATTCAATATATTATATGATTATTAGTAAAATACGTAGCTATAGGTCTATGTTTCAAGTATCTTTAAATAATTATATTTCTTCAAGAAAATAAAGAAATAAACTAATATTTTCAGAGAATCTCAAAATCTTATCTTTTTATTTTTGTTTACACTTATTCATAATTATACATGAATATAATTCTGACAGAGGAAATTTTCTGTCTCTAAATTATCTTGAGTTCTCATACAGGCAGAATGGATTTTTTTTTTTTTTTTTTTTTTTGACCATTTGCTTGCTAATGGCATCTGGCTAAAGTTCATCTAGATCTGTGTATTTTGAAATTAAACAGAAGATTCCTCATAAATGCTTATTAAAGGAGAAACAAAATTAATTTGAATTTTGGCTAAAATTGAACATATTTGCTCAATTATTTATATGACTCTGACAATATGTTGTTGAACTAGAGGGAAAATGGAAATAATACTCAGAGAAGGAATGACAATCAGCTCAGAAAAGACTAGAAAATCAACCTGAGCTCAGAGCATTTTGAAAAACACATGAAATTTTATGCTATATTACCAAAGCACTTCTCATGTATACCTGCATTATTCCAGGCATGTACTTAGTTACGCAGTCCTGTCCAACTCTTTGCGACCTCACGGACTGTAGCCTGCCAGGTTCCTCTGTTCTTGGGATTTTATCAGCAAGATTACTGGAGTGGGTTGCCAGATACTCCTCCAGGGGATCTTCCTGACCCAGGGATCTAATCTGAGTCTCCTGCGTCTCCTACATTGAAGGTGGATTCTTTACCACTGTGCCGCCTGGGAAGCCCCATTATTCTAGGTATTCACACACAAAGACTAATATGTGCCCTCTCTCACTATTTATCTCTGAATGGGTGGTCATTAACTAGTTTAATGTTTGTGGCAGTCAAACTCAAGATAAACGTGGATAAATTTTTCTTTCAGTTGGCAACAGAAGGAAAAAGCAGTTTAAATAATGTCTAGGTATGAAGCAATTCACAATAAATTCAACGATAGATTTGTCAGATTTGCGAGAAGTCTGCTAATGGCTAATACTTTAAAATCTGAACAATAAAAATTGAGAAGTTACAGAACAGAATTATAGGATCCAGCAATCCCACTTCTGGGCATGTGACTGGAGAAAAGCATAGTTCAAAAAGATACTTGCACCTCTACCTTCATAGCATCACTATAGCTGAGACGTGAAGGTGACCTAAATGTCTGTCAACAGAAGAATGAATAAAGATGTATAAAATGGACTATTACTCAGTCATAAAAAGAAATAAAATAATGCCACTGGAGCTACATGGATGGACCTAGAGATTATCATACAAAGTGAAGTAGGTCAGACAAAGATAAATATCAATGGTATTGCTTATAGGTGGAATCTTAAAAAAAAAAAAATTATACAAGTGAACTTATTTACAAAACAAAAACAGATTTACATACATAGGAAACAAATACAGTTACCAAAGGGGAAACTGTAAGGAAGAGAGAATAAATTAGGAGATTGGGATTAAAATATACACACTTTTGTTGCTTAATTGCTAAGTCATGTCTGACTCTTTGCAACCCCATGGACTGTAGCCCCCCAGTCTACTCTGCCCATGGGATTTCCCAGGGAAGAATACTAGAATGGGCTGTAATTTCCTTCTTCAGGGGATGTTCCTGACCTAAGGATCAAACTCATGTCTCCTGCTTGGCAGACAGTTTCTTTGCCACTGTCTGCAAAAGTGTCTTTGCCACTGTCTGCAAAAGTGTCCATTGAAGTCAAAATATATACACTACAATATAAATATATAAGAGATAATCAACAGAGATTTACTGTATAGCACAGGGAACTATACTCAATACCTTGTAACAACCTATAAGAAAAAGAATCTAAAAAGAATATATACCTCTTTCTATCTTTACATATATATAAACATATGTAACTGAATCACTTGGCTGTATACCTGAAATTAACACAACACTGTAAACCAACTATACTTCAATTTAAAAAATTAAAGAGAAAGTATTTATCCCTGAAAATGCCATGAGTTCAAGATTATAATTAAGGAGAAAATAAAATTATGATACAGAAAATTCAGTTTGATGGATTCTTACCTAAGTTGGCAGACAAAAAAAGAGAGAGAGAGAGAGATGCTGTGAGTCACATCATTCCATTGATTAAGTAATTGGAAAATATGTATGTTTTCACAGCACTGTTGTGAACTGTAAAAAAGTCTGAGAAAATGACACAAATCACTATTGTACTGGCCAATAAATTTTTACGGATTGAATACACAAGTTTAACATTAGTTAGTTAGTTAGTTCAGTCACTCAGTGGTGTCCGACTCTTTGCGACCCCATGAATCGCAGCACGCCAGGCCTCCCTGTCCATCACCATCTCCCGGAGTTCACTCAGACTCACGTCCATCGAGTCCGTGATGCCATCCAGCCATCTCATCTTCTGTCGTCCCCTTCTCCTCCTCCTCCCAATCCCTCCCAGCATCAGGGTCTTTTCCAATGAGTCAACTCTTCACATGAGGTGGCCAAAGTACTGGAGTTTCAGCTTTAGCATCAATTCTTCCAAAGAAATCCCAGGGCTGATCTCCTTCAGAATGGACTGGTTGGATCTCCTTGCAGTCCAAGGGACTCTCAAGAGTCTTCTCTAACACCACAGTTCAAAAGCATCAATTCTTTGGTGCTCAGCCTTCTTCACAGTCCAACTCTCACATCCATACATGACCACTGGACAAACCATAGCCTTGACTAGACGGACCTTAGTCAGCAAAGTAATGTCTCTGCTTTTGAATATGCTATCTAGGTTGGTCATAACTTTTCTTCCAAGGAGTAAGCGTCTTTTAATTTCATGGCTGCAGTTGAATATTTGTAGCATCCTCCTTCCCAGTCATTACTAAATACTTGGCATTATTTTTTTCAAAGTGATGGTTTTAAATTCATTACCCATTTCTCTATTGGGTTGTCTTCCTTTTTTTATTGGATTTTTATTGGCTTATTGGTCAGAGTAAATTACAAATTCTTAATATAAAAACTTTTCCAGTTATTTAATCTCAATGTTGCAGTTTGCCTTTTTAACACTCAATAGGGAACTTGATATTTTTGAATTTTAATTATTTTCAATTTACAAACGGCCTCCTTTATGACAGATTCTTCCAATTCTGGCTTCCCTGATAGCCCTAAACTCTGTTTTAAATTCTCCAATCTAGTAAGCCTGCTACAAAGTTTAGGCCACTACTATCTATGCAGTCTCTGTGCGCCATGGAAAAATTGGTGCATTCCCTACATGGGAAAGATAGCATGAACTGTAGTGCTCACACTAATGAATTGTGCTCCTTTCTGGAATAAAGCATTGTTTATTTGCTAATGTTGTCAAATGAGTACTTTTAAAATTTTAAATAGATTTCATATTCTTCTCATCTTGAGAATTGATATGATATAAGCTATTTTGTTATCATCAAAAGAAAAAAGCCCTACTGTGATATTTTATGCTGATCATACTTTCAAGTTATTACCGTAGTAACAGTGGGAGGTATCTGTTTTCTTTATTAATTTGTGGTAGTCTAGCTTCTTGGGCTTCAGCCTACAGGATCACAAAGAGTTGGACACAACTGAGTGACTAACTGTCACACTAAGTTAAGGATTTAAATTGTAATTCCTATCACAGTCAATAGAATAATAAAACAAAAAGTTATGACTTAAAAGTCCATAGCAAATAAATCGAACATTAAAATAAAAACATAAATTTCCTTAATACAAAAGAAGACAGAAAAAATAAAATAAGAAAACAAAAATAATGAGAAGTATAGAAAACAAATAGCAAGATGGTAGAAGTAAGTCCCAAACTGCCTAGAATTTTCTGAAATATAAAAAAACTGAACACTACAATTAAAAGACAAAGATGGTCAGATTGAAGGAAAAAGCAAGATACAGCTACAAACTGTTCACAATAGATATGTTTTACATATATAAATATTAAATAAGTTAAAAGAAAAAGTACAAAAAATATATATCATGCAAACACTAGGCAAAAAATTAAAATGTACTTTTTAATTGTCATTAAAGATGTCTAGACAAGATGTTTAACCTACATATATAGACAGATTTCATGCCAAAGAATTAATTACTTCAGGAAGATGACATAAAAACCTTAATTTTACATGTATCTAATGTGAACTAAAAACTGACAGAAATAAAGGGTAAAATTGCCAAATTTATGTCTACATTTGAAAAATTAAATATTTCCTCTATAAATTGACTGAGACAATTTATAGTAAAAATCATTAATAACAAGGAAAATTTGAACATCACTATCAATCAGCTTAATCAAATTGACATGTATAGGACTTTACACATGGACATCAACAGATGGTCAATACCGAAATCAGACTGATTATATTTTTTGCAGCCTAAGATGGAGAAGCTCTATATAGTCAACACAAAAAAGACTGGGAGCTAACTGTGGCTCAGATCATGAACTCCTTATTGCCAAATTCAGACTTAAATTGAAGAAAGTAGGGAAAACCACTAGACCATTCAGATATGATCTAAATCAATTATACAATTATACAATGGAGGTGAGAAATAGTTTTAAGGGACTAGATCTGATAGACAAGAGTACCTGAAGAACTATGGATGGACATTGCATAAGAGGCAGTGATCAAGAGCATCCTCAAGAAAAAGAAATCCAAAAGGAAAAAATGGTTGTCTGAGGAGGCCCTACAAATAGCTATGAAAAGAAAAGTGAAAGGCAAAGGAGAAAAGGAAAAGTACACTCATTTGAATGCACAGTTCCAAAGAATAGCAAGGAGAGATAAGAAAGCCTTCCTCAGTGATCAGTGCAAAGAAATAGAGGAAAACAATAGAATGGGAAAGACTAGAGATCTCTTTAAGAAAACTAGGGATACCAAGGGAACATTTCATGCAAAGATGGGCACAATAAAGGACAAAAATGGTATGGACTTAACAGAAGCAGAAGATATTAAGACGAGATGGCAAGAATACACAGAAGGACTATACAAAAAAGATCTTCAAGGCCCAGATAATCACGAAGGTGTGATCACTCACCTAGAGCCAGACATCCTGGAATGCAAAGTCACTTGGGCCTTAGGAAGCATCACTATGAACAAAGCTAGTGGAGGTGATAAAATTCCAGTTGACCTATTTCAAATCCTAAAACATGATGCTGTGAGAGTGCTGCATTCAATATGCCAGCAAATTTGGAAAACTCTACAGTGGCCCTGGAACTGGAAAAGGTCAGTTTTCATTTCAATCCCAAAGAAAGGCAATACCAAAGAATGTTCAAACTACCACACAATTGCACTCAATCACAGGCTAGCTGTATATATCACCCTGCTTATTTAACTTGTATGCAGAGTACATCATGTGAAATGCTGGACTGAATGAAGCACAAGCTGATTGTTGGGAGAAATATCAATAATCTCAGATATGCAGATGACATCACCCTTATGGCAGAAAGTGAAGAACTAAAGAGCCTCTTGATGAAACTGAAAGAGGAGAATGAAAAAAAATGGCTTAAAACTCAACATTCAGAAAACTATGATCATGGGATCTGGTTCCATCACTTCATGGCAAATAAAAGGGGAAACAATGGAAACAGTGAGAGACTTTCTTTGTTTGGGCTGCAAAATCACTGCAATGGTGACTGCAGCCATGAAATTAAAAGACGCTTTCTTCTTGAAAGAAAAGCTATGACCAACCTAGGCAGCATATTAAAAAGCAGAGACATTACTTTGCCAACAAAGGTCCGTCTAGTCAAGGCTATGTTTTTGCAGTAGTCAGGTACGGATGTGAGAGTTGAACTATAAAGAAAGCTGAGCATTGAAAAATTCATGCTTTTAAGCCGTGGTGTTAGAGAAGACTCTTGAGAGTCCCTCGGACTGCAAGGAGATCCAACCAGTTAATCCTAAAGGAAATCAGTCCTGAACATTTTTTGGAAGGACTGATGCTGAAGCTGAAACTCCAATACTTTGGCCACATAATGTGAAGAACTGACTCACTGGAAAAGACCCTGATGCTGCAAAGGTTGAAGGTGGGTGGAGAAGGGAATGACAGAGGATGAGATGGTTGGATGGCATCACTGACTCGAAGGACATGCGTTTGAGTAAGCTCCAGGAGCTGGTGATGGACAGGGAAGCCTGGTGTGTGGCAGTCCATGGGTCACAAAGATTTGGACACAACTGAGTAACTGAAGTGAACTGAACTGAACTGAACTGAAGTATGGAAAAATATTAATTAAAATTCCATTAATTCTTGGGAAAAAAATGAAAATCTCAAGCTTGCATAAACTCCTTGAAATATCTACATGTCTGACAAAGGAATTAAATTCAAAATGTATAAATATCTACTACAACTCAATAATTTAAAATGACAACCTGTCTAAAGATGGAGCAAAAAACTGAAATCGACACTTCATAAAGGTAGACACACAAATAACTAGGTATGACATGCTCAAGATTATTTATCATTAGAAACTGCCAATTAAAACTACTATGAAATATTACTTCAGTCACTCTAATGCCTAAACTTCGAAACTCTGAAGAGATCAAATATTGGTGAAGAGATGAAGCAATCAGATATTTAAGGATGGCTGATGGAAGTATAAAGTGTTATGGTCACTTTATAAGAGCATTTGGCAGTTTATTTAAAGTTAAACATATATGTATCCTACAACTCAGCAATCACTTTTAAGTGTTTACCCCAAAGAATGAAAACATAAATCCACAAAAAGATTGGTATTAGCATGTTTATAAGAACTTTAGCCCTAATAGACAAAAAGTGATAACAGCATGTCCTTTATTAGCAGGAGAATGAATAGAGAAATTTTGGTATATTCATAAAATGGAGCAAAGAAAGGGACGATATACAAAAGAACATGAATGAATCTTAAAAATACTGCATTGAGCAAAGTAAGGAGCATCTTCGCATCTTAGATGATTTTCTAGAAAAGGCAAAAGTGATCTATTGTGATAGAAAACAGGCTTAAATGTCACTAATTAGAAACATTGTGATAAAACAAGTACATCAGTGACTTTGTATATGATTTAATTGGACTGTGAGTTATATGATTTTATATTTATTTACATATATATATACACACACAAATATTCATTTGAGAAATTTCATAAACCCATACATTTTTAAATGTGAATTATATCTCAAAGAAAGAAACAATGTGTTATGGCTGATATGGCAAAAATGTAACAATATCATCAAATAAAATCAAAAGGTAAAATAAAAACATGTGAAAAAAAATTTTAAATAGTATGTGGACAAATCAGATGAAACATGTTATTTTGTCTAGGGAAGATGTATTTAGGATTAGAATCTTTTTAGATAGTATATACTCTCTTTTCACCTTTTAAGTACAGACAGTTTCGTTTTCTCTGAAGTTACATCTTCCATACTAAAATACAGGCTATTTTAAGTATGATTTCTCTCTTACATGAGCTATCCAAACAGGTAAGTTAAAATTCTGTGTCATATTTCTTCGGGTAATATTAAGCTCTTATTTGTAATCATTACTTGAAATGTATATTCTGGTCTGACATTATCTTTCTAACTTGTGTTTCGATACTTGCTAACATCTGCTGTATTCATAATTCCTTTCCCTTCTCCAAAAACACTCCAAGCTGTATCTCACCTAACTGAATTTAATCACACACTTCCTTCTGCAGAAAACTTTCTTTATCTTAACGTCTGCTTCTACATTTTAAAGTTAATAACATTACATTTAGTCCTTAACTGTGCCAGCTTCACTTTTTGTGTTTCGTATTTTATATCATTAATTAGATTTTAAGCTTTTTTAGCACTTTGTTATATATATAAATATGTGTGTGTGTCAATTATATTGTCTACATATTTAATAGCATAAATAATCAATGTTTTTATTTTTGCTCTTCAAAGATTAAACCATAATAGAATAGTGGATAGGATACTGTATAGAATACATAATATAGTGGATAGAATACTGTAATAGGAGCAGGTGTCTGTATTATAGACTTTTATTTCTCACAACAAATGTAGGCTTAGTAAAATAATTAACAATTCTATTTCCACTTTGTTATACCAAGAAGGCAATAATAATATCAAATATACCTATCTCACCAAAATAGTTTTGAGAATAACATATGTGTATAAGGAGCACAAAAATAAAGCAAGAAACATAATTTAAAAGAACAACTGATCAGAGGAGGAGGAAAAAGAAATACGAGAATGAGGATTGAACAAAAGGAAGATGAGGAGAAAAAAGATGTAAAGGATGAGGAATAGTGGAAAAGGAAGAAGAACAGAAGAAAAGAGAGGAAAGAGAAGGCCAAGGAGAAGGAAAAAATAATTTTCTCATGAAGTTACTGTATAACATTACAAAAATATAATTCCAATGGAATTCAGTAGACAACAATATTTAGTCATTCAGGATGTCAAATCATCTGAAAGTAAGTCATGGGATGAATATGTCTGCCTCTGAATTTTCAGAGTTAGCATATTGTGCAATACATTTTCTCGCTGTATTAGCTTCGAAAGCAAACAAAAGAAAAATGTGGACTTTAGTTTTAAAATATAAACTCAGTATAGTAGGTAGAATACTCTCCAAACTCCCACTCCCTGATTATTCAAATACCAATCTGTGAATACATGCAATAGAGGTGACAGAGAGGTGACAGGCTTTACAGTAGAGAGACTATCTTGGATTACTCAGGTGAAGCCAACCGAATCCCAGTGATCCCTTTAAGCAGAGAGTTTCCCTCTGATGGACTCAGAGAGATATGGTGAAAGAAAGAGAAACTAGACAAAAGGACAAGTCAGATACTCAAAGTATGGGAGGCCAGATGCATGGCTCTGAGATGTAGGGGCCCAGGTACAAGGCCCAGAAAGAGGATTTCCTGGAAAGCATGAGAAGAAATATGGGCAACCTCTAAGAGTAAAGACCAGTCTCTAACAACCAGCAAGGAAAACTGAAACCTCAGTCTTAGAACCACACGGAATTGAATTCTGCCAACAGCTTGAATGAGCTGGGAAATAAATTCTTCCACAGAACCTCTAGTAAAGAAAAGAGCTCCAAGAACACTTTGATTTTATCCTTGAGAGGTCGGTGTTGGACTTTCTCATGTACAGAACTATGAAGTTCATTGTTTTAAGCAACTAAATTCATGATAATTTGTTAAGGCAGCAAATAAAACTAATACATTTATTAAACTAGATCTCTGGACTGCAAGTAGAAAAAACCCAATCTTATTGGGATATCTAACATAAGTATGTCTTTCTAAAGTTTCCAAGACACATGTTCTATATTTTATTATTTTAATCTAAAATATCCATTATCTCCCAGTAGGCAACTTGATTTGGTTCTCAAATAATAGTCACATTATTTTTGTTTCATTTATTATGTGTGTAAATATCATTTTCATCATTAGACAAAGAAGTAATTGCTTGATATTCCAATAAATGTTCTGAATCAAACATAAATACTTTACAAGATTTCATTATGTCATAAAATGTAGATACAAAATGTGAGGAAGCTCATTGCATTTGCATCTTAGAAAGCATGTGGTTATTCTTGCATCACATAGCAAGGCCATTATATAGACAGAGATAAACTCTGTCAATGTGGAAAACAAGCCACCTGCCATGTGGCTGTTGGATTCATAGTCCAATCGTAAAATCTATTGTGTGTAATGATGTGGATGTTTCTTTCTAGTTATCTACGTAAGAGATATTTCATTTCAATATTCCATTCCCTAGTCTATATCTGGCAGTCTAATTTACACAAAGTGTCTTAATTTTGCGTGTTTCATTGGAAATAAAACAAAACAAAAAGATAATGTCCAGTGTCCAAAGCTTCTGGCACAACCTTGTAAGTATAAAAGCATATGAGAACAGTGGTACGCTCATTTGGTTTCAGCAGAGTAACAGAGATGTTCACCCTATACATGTGACAAAATGATTTGATAAAATAATAATACAATATAGAGTAGTCACATGGAGTTATTTTTAAGTGTTGTTTTATTTTCTAACAAGGACAGTCATTTAAAAATTAAAATAAGTATTTTACTCATCTAATGATTCCTAGGTATTGATACTTAACAGATTTGTTACAGATAATTTGAGTTATTTCAAGTCCCCCCTACCAACACTTGCCAAATATGTACTATGCTTCAGAAAGAAAAAAAACACTTACTCTGTAAATAATTCACTATATGATTCCTATGAGAAAAATTTCTGTAATATGAAAAATATGCAATTTTATTCACTTATTATTTTAACAAGTACTAAGATCCTTTATGTGAGGTCCTGTTCTTGGTATAAGGCTTATAGCAAAGAATAAATCAAATGAAGTCCATGGAGAGTGATTATAAAACTAAAAATGAGTGAGCTAAGCACAGTGATAAAGGTTACTATTTTAGTTTGAGTGTTCAGAGAAGATGGGTACAGACATGAGAACGAGCTAAGGGAATGAGTCATGGTGATATCTGTGGATAAGACTGCCAGCCTGCAGAGCCCTTGATATGAGAGTGTGGTTGACTTGTTGGAGACACCACAAAGAAGTAAGCTAGGAAAGGTAGGAAAGAAGTTGAAGGTCGCGATAGAAGAAATAGCCAGACTTAGATTCCATGTGACTTGCTAATCATCACAAGGATTTAGAACTCTATTGTAAAAAATTATGACCATTATGTGGAATCTAAAAATAAATTATACAAACTTATCTATAAAATAGAAACAGACTCACAGACACAGAAAATAAATTTATGATTCCCAAAAGGGAAAAGGGGAAGAGGGATAAATTAGGAGTTTGGGATTAAAATGTACATACTACCATATACAAATACATAACTAACAAGGGCTTACTGTATAGCACAGAGAACGCTACGCACTATCTTGTAATGACCTATAATGGAAAAGAATGTATACGTTTATATATGTGTACAACTGAATCATTTAGCTGTATACCTGAAACTACACAACACTGCAAATCAGCTGTATTTCAAAATGATAATGAAATGTCTACCATAAAAACAACAACAAAATTATGGCAAGGGGTAATCCACTCAGGGCTATGGATTTTCCTGTGGTCATGTATGGATGTGAGAGTTGGACTATGAAGAAAGCTGAGCGCCGAAGAATTGATGCTTTTGAACTGTGGTATTGGAGAAGACTGTTGAGAGTCCCCTGGACTGCAAGGAGATCCAACCAGTCCATTCTAAAGGAGATCAGTCCTGGGTGTTCTTTAGAAGGAATGATGCTAAAGCTGAAACTCCAATACTTTGGCCACCTCATGCAAAGAGTTGACTCATTAGAAAAGACTCTGATGCTGGGAGGGATTGGGGGCAGGAGGAGAAGGGGACAACAGAGGATGAGATGGCTGGATGGCATCACCAACTCGATGGACGTGGGTTTGAGTGAACTCCAGGAGTTGGTGATGGACAAGGAGGCCTCAGTTCAGTTCAGTTCAGTCACTCAGTTGTGTCTGACTCTTTGCAACCCCATGAATCACAGCATGCCAGGCCTCCCTGTCCATTACCAACTCCCGGGTGTGGTGCAATTCATGGGGTCACAAAGAATCAGACACGACTGAGCGACTGAACTAAACTGAAACCACTCATATTTTTAACTTGCTAGTCTGACTACCCAATGGTAAATACATTGTTGAAAATGGAAACACAGCCTAGTCAAGTGGCCTTTGTAACAGTCCAAACAATTAATAACAATGATATGAAACACTACACGAGCTGTGGAGGTGGTGGGAAATAGATTTATTTAGAAAATATTTTGAAGAAAGAGTAGAAGTGGTTGGTGGATTAGAAGTAAGGGATGAGAAAGAGAAGGGATACAAGAAAGTCCTCTAGGTTTTTCTCCCTGTACAACTGGCAGAGTGGTGATGCCCTTGATTAACATGGGGAGAAGGGGGGTTCAGGGTTCCATAAATGAGGGTTGGATCTGTTGAGCATAGGACACTTGTTAGACCACCAATGAAGACATCAGCTTCAATACTGGATATAGGAATGTGGACTTCAGGGAAAAAGCTGTGATTTGAGATATAAATTTGGGAGCTACTAATTTTTAAACTGAATTTAAAAGCATGGGACTCCATGATATGATTTAGAGAACAGAAATGAGGTCCATTGTCTAAGTAATGAGACATCGTGATACTGAGAATGCAAAATGATGAAGACGTTAAAGCTCAGGGAAGAAACCCCCAGTGAAGCTGGCTAAAACAGGAGCATGTGGTCTCCATGACAAAGTAATGAAAGAGTTTCAAGAAGAGAGTGATCAACTGAATCGTATATCTTTGAGAGTGGAGTAGGTTGTAGACGGCATAGGACTTTGGATATGGCAATATCTAAAGACCTATTTTAAATGGATGCAAGAAATGAAGTGGAGAGAAGGGAATAAAGACGTAGAACCAAAGGAGGTCCCAGTTTAAATGGACACAATAAAAGAAGTGGAGGAGGGAATGCAGACACAGAGCCCGAGGACTACGGATGACTAGTTAATTAAATGGTAGCTGAGAAGGACTTAGTGATGTGTGTATCAAGGAACTCACTAGGACATAGATGGTCACAATGGCCTGGGGTGGAGTGATAAGCAAAGGTTGCTTATTACTTAAACCTTAGGCTAAGTAATTCATGGGAAGTGAAGGGAATTTTCAAAGAAGACGTAAAGTTATAAGTAAATTTGAGTTTCGGAGAAGGCAATGGCACCCCACTCCAGTACTCTTGCCTGGAAAGTCCCATGGACGGAGGAGCCTGGTAGGCTACAGTCCATGGGGTCGCTAAGAGTCGGACACGACTGTGCGACTTCACTTTCACTTTTCACTTTCATGCATTGGAGAAGGAAATGGCAACCCACTCCTGTATTCTTGCCTGGAGAATCCCAGGGACGGGGGAGCCCGGCGGGCTGCCATCTATGGGGTCGCACAGAGTCGGACACGACTGAAGCGACTTAGCAGCAGCAGCACCTTGGAAAGCACATTGGAAGTACTGAGAGTCCAGGAAAGGATGTAGAATCAGGTCAACTTGAATATGAGGGTAAAAGTCCTGGTTGGTGATGAGAAATGACTGAGGAAACATGGACTTTTCCTGATGATTAAGGAAAACAGAATTAGTTGGCATTATAGTACGGAGTATTGTTTTAATGGATAATGAGTTTAAATTCTTACCTGAGACTAGTTTCTCGGGCAGTTTGTAATGTTATGGCTGGAATTGCCAGTAAGTGAGGAAGGGTAGGGTAGCATCTCTCCAGGAGTATGACTAGCTCTGCTGAAAGTATTGTGGAAGCCAGCTTAGGGTCTCTGGGACAACTCTGTAGAGAATGATTTTATGAAGTGTGTCCATGTGCGAGTGAACGAGTGAGTGTGTGTGTGTGTGTATGTGCCTTCCTCTTCACTTAACAAATATATTTTGTCTATTTTCCATGTGCCAGATTCTGTGTTATGTGCTGGAGAGATAATGATGAGCATAACTGACATACTTCCTTTCATGTTACAGTTATTCCTTTTATCTTCAGTGTGGCCTGGATCAATTTCAAAATCTACCTGTAAGCTAAAATCCTTAACCAATAACTTGTCTCTTAAAAATGCTGCATTCGTAACTTTAATCTCATTTTAAACTAATCTTAGAAAATATAATCCCCAAATAACATCTAAGAATTTCCAATCTGTGGACACTAAATTCCTATTTTAAAAGTGTCTGGTAGTCATTTAGTTTCCCACTAAACTTTATGTTTAACATAAAGTCAATTAAGGCTTCCCTGGTGGCTCGGATAGTAAAGAATCTGCCTGCGATACAGAGGCCCAGTTTTGATTCTTGAGTCAGGAAGATCCCCTGGAAAAGTGAATGGAAACCCACTCCAGCATTCTTGCCTGGAGAATCCCATGAACAGGGGAACCTGGTGGGTTACAGTCCATTGGGTCACAAAGAGTCTGACATGACTGAGCGACTTTCACTTTCACTTTAGTGAGACGTTAGGTTTCATACATATGGTTTCTCTTAGCATTATGTTTCTTAATTGTCTGTAAAATCTTTGCACATAAAAGGTTCTGTTGGTTAATAAGAAAAACTGAAATCCTGTTTAGAGATTGTGATTTATAAATAAAAAGACATTTATCTTACTTTCCTTTAGCTCCTGCAGAAAAGCTAATTCAACAGCTTAAAATATTCCCAAGTGAGTCAGGTGAAGTCGCTCAGTCATGTCCAACTCTTTGCGACCCCATAGACTGTAGCCTATCAGGCTCCTCCGTCCATGGGATTTTCCAGGCAAGAGTGCTGGAGTGGATTGCCATTTCCTTCTCCAGAAATATTCCCTCTTAGTACTTAATCCTTAATAAATTGACTTAAGATATTTTCTGCTTGATATAATAACCTTCCAAGAGACAGAATTGCTTAATATTTTAATTGCCATTAAAAACATAATTTCAAAACTAAACATCCTAAAATATTAAAAGTATACTTTGACTCTTTGAAAAAAATAACAAAATGCTTCTGACTATTAATTCTGAGATTTTACACCAACCTTACAAGGGTATTCATAATTGAATGAGGGCTGAGAGTTATAATCCTTAATTATAAGAACTGCTTCTTGTTCAAAACAATATATAAAAGGGAATATAATTTTTCAACAAATTTTTTCTCTACAGACACTGAAACATATTCTATTATAGATTTATGACATCATTAGTATTGAAGAATAAACATGCAAAAATAAGCAAAGAGTAAACTGGATTATTCATCATCTTAAATTTCTCATCAAAGTTTTGCAAATCAAGAAGAAAACCTGAAGACATTTCAAGATCTCTTTCTTCTAATATGGCAAAGAACGGGTGCATCAGGTATGTCAGACTTACATGGAAAGGATGCCAGAGACATTTGTAGTAAATTGGATGTGATCCAGACCACAATGACCTCAATTGAAATTGAAAAATTCACAGGAGACTGATTACAGAAGTGGGAAGTTAAAGATATGGAAATTACACTTGATAGACATGACACAATTTTAGCTAAAAATGAGAGCACTAAAAGCTATAGAAATGGAAAGTGATGGCCTGGAACACAAGCGAGGAACATGCAGCATCCAGGGCTTTTTTCTCAAAATAGGGATTTTTAAATTGTACAGAAAAATAATTATTATTGCCCGATTTAATTGCTCACTGAAAAACCAATGTTGTGTACCATCACAATATGTGGAACGTTAGAAACATCTGAAAATGCTTCACCAATTAAAATTCATGAGAATAAGTTTCAAGAACTTTCTTTACTTGTAAAACTATACAGCTGAATGCTAATGAGAGAGGAACATGAAAGAATTTAGTTCACAAGTTAGCACTATTTGCAAATGTTAGATGCTCTATATTCTGAAAATATTTGTGATCTGGAGGCGAGCTCCATTTTAGATTATTAACTCCTTGAAAGTGATAGCAAATTCTTACATAAGTTTTTAACACTCACTCTCTAAACATCTCTGGCTATTGCTTTTTACTCTAGAAGCAATAACGTTTCCACCCTTTCCATTTGACTTTTAATTGTCTAAATGCTCAGAATTCACCCAGAGCTTATCTGTATTTATTCTCTTTCATGATGATCTCATTGTATCTTGTGGACTTCTGAGCTCAAGAGTTTATGTACAACAGTATACAAAAGACTTCGATATTATTACATGGAAATCAAATATTCAGTACATAACTCAGAGTTGATGTTGCCAAAACAGAATAGTATTTTTCCTCATCCCTCAAACCTCTAGCTCCAAGATTTCCCCTTTTTGATATAAAGCATCACTCTCCAAACACCAGGGAGAAGACTCTGTGTCACCTTCGGTATTTCTCTCTCACACCTCACATTCTGTTTCTTAGCATGTCAGTCCTCTCAGCTTTACCTTCAAAAACAGTATATTAAACTCAGATCCTCACTCTCTCTTCCTAGTACAACACTTCTTGTAGGATGCTACAGATCACTGACTTTCAAATGCAAACAATAAATTTACCACAAGCAAAGTCAAAGTTTCTGCCTAAAGACCTAAAAACTTAGTTCAATTTATTTTAAATGTGTTTATTCAGAAGTTACAGTCCAGGGATTGTGGAAATAAAATGAATTTGATATAATTTAATTTTGTATTTACTCAAACTTACATAAATTTACTTCATGAAAGCCCTGTTGAAACCATTTTGCATGTATTAACTCTTTTAATCTTCACAGTGAACTTTAAGGAACATGCTGTCACTGTCAAATTAAATTTCACAGATGGGAAAACTGAGCTCAAAGGGATTCTGTGAATTTTCCAAGGGCATGTAGCTGATACACAGCAGAGCCAAGACTTGAATCTGAGCATCCTGGCTTCAGCTCTCGAGCAGGTCAGCATTGCACTGTGCTCTCATTGTCCCCAAACACACAGCCAGTGGGGGAACTACAAGAAAAATTTTAGTGTATAAAACAATGCATTGAGGTTCAAGAAGCAGCAGATATATGCAAACATATAGCTGATTACATTACTTTGCCAACAAAGGTCCGTCTAGTCAAGGCTATGGTTTTTCCAGTGGTCATATATGGATGTGAGAGTTGGACTATGAAGAATACTGAGCACCGAAGAATTGATGCTTTAAAACTGTGGTGTTAGAGAAGACTGTTGAGAGTCCCTTGGACTTCAAGGAGATCCAACGAGTCCATTCTAAAGGAGATCAGTCCTGGGTGTTCTTTGGAAGGAATGAGGCTAAAGCTGAAACTCCAGTACTTTGGCCACCTCACGCAAAGAGTTGACTCATTGGAAAAGACTCTGATGCTGGGAGGGATTGGGGGAGGAGGAAGAGGGGACAACAGAGGATGAGATGGCTGGATGGCATCACCAACTCGATGGACGTGAGTTTGAGTGAATTCTGGGAGTTGGTAATGGACAGGGAGGCCTGGCATCCTGTGATTCATGGGGTCCCAAAGAGTCAGACACTACTGAACTGAACTGAACTGATAGCTGATTCACTTTGTTGCACAGCAGAAACTAACACAACATTGTAACATGATTATACTCCAATAAAAATAAATTTTAAGAAAATGAAAAAGATAATGCATTGAAATAAAGTCATGGCCACCATGCTACAGAAACACTCAAGTTGTTGTTTTGTTTTTGTTTTAAAGTGGGCGATATTTCTAGGGCTTCTCTGGTAGCTCAGATGTTGAAGAATTTGCCTGCATTGCAGGAGATACAGGTTTAATCCCTGGGTCAGGAAGATCCCCTGGAGAAAGAAATGGCTATCCACTCCAGTATTCTTGCCTGGAGAATTCCATGTACAGAGGAGCCTGGCAGGCTACAGTCCTTGGGGTTGCAAAGAGTTGGACATTGCTGAGTGACTAACATATGCACACATATTTTGTAATTTAAGATAAACTGAAAGACATTCAGTGAAAAGGAAATAGTATGAGAAAAACTGAGAGGAAACAACAATTGTCTTAGCACCAAATTTCACTTGACAATGGGAATTAGATTCATTTTCCCATTTACAGTTTGTTTGTTTAGTACTTCCTGCAGGGCAAGTCTCATCTGGGCAGAAGGGAGACAGGATGCATGAAGCCCCTGCTTCTAGATTTGAGAAGGAGGAGAAAGAAAATAATCACTTAGACAAAGATATTCTGAGAGTAAAGAATGATATGGATGAAATAAAATGGGATGAGCTAACAGAGGGACACACATGAGGGAAGAGCACTGCTCTGAGAAGAGAACACCTATCCCAGAGGCCACAAGGCAGGGGTAAGATTGCTGGTTCTGGGATTGTGATGAGTATCATTGTACTTGAACATAGAACTGTGAGAATCAGGCAAGATGAAATCTAGGTGTAGTCAGCTCCTTATAATAGACTGCCTTCAAGGTTATGGTGAGGAGTTTTCAGGTGACCCTGAATGTCATAAGAAACCTTTGCAGAGTTGAAACAGGAAAGCAACACTATTTGTTTTATATTTTGAAACGTGAGGCTGCCCCGTACAAGCACAGAATCTGTTACAATAAATACGCATGGGTCCACACCACTTACCTTCTTTGCGCTGAGATCCAGACTAAAGCTCCCCAGGTGGTACTAGTGGTAAAGAACCACCCTGCAGTGCAGGAGGCTTAAGAGAGGTGGCTTCAATCCTTAAGTTTGGGACGATCCCCTGGTGAAGGGCATGGAAACCAACTCCAGTATTCTTACCTGGAAAATCCCAAGGAGAGAGGAGTCAGACACAACTGAAGCGACTCAGTACACACCCACCTCAGACTGAAGGAACAAGCCCTGTCAAGGGCATCACTGCTCTAGCAGGAAAAGAAAAATAGTGATGGTACCACCATCACACAATGCCCTTAAAAGACCCCTCTCTTTTAAGACCCCCTCGAATAAAAGGCATGACACACATCACTTTTATTCACATTCTAATAGGCAAAGTGACTCATTTGGCAAAGTCAAAAGTGTGGGGAAAGGAAGTGTACATAATCCTTTACAGGGAGGGGCAATGAATAGTTGGGGAAGTTAAAACAACCTACTACAATCATAGTCGCTGTAAAGAATTTTAGGGCCTAAAAATGGAAAATTAGACTTTGGGTGGAAGTAGTGAGCCAGGTTACAAGAAATCTAGGCAAAAGCTGACTTTGACCTGACTGAGAGTGAAGTAGAGGAAATAGAGAGAAGTAGAGATTTGGGATACATTGTGATGGCCAGGTTCATAGGAGTTAATGATGGAGTGAACAAGGATAGGGTGGTAAGGGGCAGGGAAGAATGAAGGATGACTCGTATTTATAACAGAGGTTGAAGACTTGCTGTAGCTGGCACCATCTAATAAAAGAATAATGAACAAAGCATTTTTATTTTTATTTTTAGATCCCCCTCTTGTGATATAGACATGCAGAACCATCCACCCCAAAATGAGATGGAGCTTCTAACCTACCAGACATATATATATATATTTTAAAAGATTAAAAAATCATAATAAAAATCATGTTGTCAAGAGTACAAAGACACTTTCACATAAGCCTGAAGGAAGCATAAATTAATCTAATATTCTAGAATACCATCTGACAGTACAAATCAAGAGTTATGAAATTTATCAATTTTTTGCTCCAAAGATTTATATTACTAGGAATCTATCCTAGACAAATAGATACTAATGGAATCTCCCTCATAGCATTGTGAGTATTCATTGAATTCACACAAGTAGAACTCTTAAAAGAGTGTGCCACATATTAAATGTTTATCAAATGTTAGCTATTATCTCTTTTGCATTTATATAAATGATAGTGGGTATAGTTTTTAAAACCAGGAATTAAATATTTAAACATTTAGTTAAAAACTCATGAAAATCTTTTTTTATTAATTTAATTATTTATTTTACTTTACAATATTGTATTGGTTTTGCCATACATTGACTTGAATCCTTGAGTGTACATGTGTTCCCCATCCTGAACGCCCCTCCCACCTCCCTCCCCATCCCATCCCTCTGGGTCATCCCAGTGCACTAGCCCTGAGCACCCTGTATCATGCATCAAACCCGGACTGGCGATTCATTTCATATATGATATTTTACATGTTTCAATGCCATTCTTCCATATCATCCTGCCCTCACCCTCTCCCACAGAGTCCAAAAGACTGTTCAATACATCTGTGTCTCTTTTGCTGTCTCGCATACACGGTTTATTTTTATTTATTTTCCACATTTTCTGAAATAAGCATATATTATATTCTTAAGTCTAGGTACAAGTTAAAGCTCAGACCACATGACAGAACAGGGTCATTTTTTAACTTGAGTACGTGAGTCTATTGCAAGGATTTGGTTGAACATGCAGATATAATGATCTACTGCAAGAAAATGTCAAAGTATATAATCTGGGGGGTTAGGGCTTTAATATATAAATTTGCAGGGGACTAGGGGTAGGCACAAATATTCAGTTCATAACAAATAAGAAATGCAAGAAACATTTTCTACAAGCTTTACTTTCAATGCCGAACATATAATTTAATGAGATTAGCACAACTCTCCAATCTTATTTTCTTCAGTTCTGAAAACTTTGTCTTAGTTTCCAAGATTTACTGTTATAGCACTAAGGTTGATGCCACCTGTGATGGATCTTCTGTTTATACGTTGTATTTCTGAGACACTTGCCTAACCTTTTCACATGACCCATGATGAGTTCTCTGTTATAGTTGGGTCATGTTCAGAATATGCAATATTGTGCAAGGCTGCTGATGGATAAATAATCCAGACAGTCCAAATAATTATGTCTGTTCAGGGTGATCCCACTTGTCCCAAAGTATTGCTGAAAATAGTGACATATATTCCCTCCTTTTTAGGGGCTCTTGGGACCCACAGATCTTTCTTTTCCCTTGTGCAAAACTGAGGAAAAATATTTTGCAAGGACCTCTTCAAAGCTTGGTGTCTACCCATCCCATGAATCCATTTTATTATGTCATTCACATATCTAAGACAAGATTTTGGAGGCAAAGTATGCATATTTATTTTCTGCTTTGTTACAGACTCTTCCCTAAGGGTATCAGCTCAGGATACACTGCCAGCTTAAAGCTATGGAATGAAAATTTTTAAACATAGTGAGAATAATTCTCAATGTAAATGAACACCTCAGAATTGGAGAAGGAAATGTTTTCCACTGGATTTGGCAATAAAGGCACTGTTGGTACTTCAGAGAAAAATGTTTTAGTGGAATGATTATGCTGGAAGGCAGAGTTCAATTGGTAGAAATTTGGATGGGACATAATAAAATGGAAATAGCAAAAAAACCTGAAGAAATATGGCTGTAAAGAGAAATAGAAATACAGTGTTAAATAGAGGGAAATAAGGGGCTCATAGAAAAAAAATTACTTGTAATGTGCCATAAAACTGTTATTTATTAACATTGGATAATGTATTTTCTATACAAATAATCACACCATCTCATGTGCGTTGTACAACTATTTAAACAATTGTCTCTTTTATCACAAAGGGAAAATAGTCTAAAATCAGCACCATGAAAGCCTGTCTTTCAAGCAAAAACCTAAAAGATGAATCAACTACCTACGTGTCTCATCTAAGAAATTGTTTAATTTAAGAAGGAAGCAATGACTGAGTGGTGTTATGCTCCGAGCCCGTATCTCCAAACCGACCGAGAGAGAGAGCAAGTCCACCACGGTAATGCAAGGGCAAGAAGGGAGTTTATCTCTAGCGCGCTAGGGCCCAAGTCTCCTCCCACACAAGGGAATCCGACAAGAGCCCCGAACAAAGGAGTATGGTGGCTTATATACAGGCAGTTCTTTGTCTCAGTTACAGGAGTAGCTGGCGTTACATGATTGGCCAGGCAGGATGAGCGCATATCCTGTCTCTTTCTGGTAAACATGACTCAGGTCCTAGAGCCCATTGTTTGGTCCCTAACATTCCCCCCTGTCCTTAGATCATATAGAGGAATCTTCCTCTCGGTCCTGAGACACAGTTTGATATTGTTGTCGAAGCACAAACAGCTGTACTGTGTTTATGCGTTCTTTTACAAAGGCTATAAGTCTATTGATAATACATGGGCCAAAGGTAAGCATCAGTAGAAGTATTAGCAGGGGTCCAAGCAAGGTGGAGATTAGGGTGGTCAACCAAGGGGATTGTTGAAACCAAGACTCAAACCATCCTTGTTGAGCCTCACGTTCTCGTTTACGTTGGGCTAGTCCCTCTCTTACTTTGGCCATAGATTTTTTTAACTATTTTTGTGTGATCAGCATAAAAACAACACTCTTTTTTTTTAGGGCAGCACAGAGTCCCCCCTGTATCTCCCCCCAGATCTTTCAGTTATGCCTGGGCGCAGCTGGACATGCCCAGAATGCATGATTTGGGAGCTTGCCCCTCTTCCAGGGTACATTTACCACCGGCTTAAGGTCAAAGTATAAGTCTGGCCACCAAGTATTTGGTGGATGTATTGCGGTGGTGGAGTTAAGCATCTCACGTGTTAGTCTATTTTGCAGCTTTCAGGTGATTTTGACGGGTTGATGCAGGTTTATGCTGGCAGCTCCGGAGCAGAGTAACTGGGTCATCCACAAGACGGCCCAGCCAAGCTGTCCTGGTCCTGTTGGTGCCTTCGAAGCTTTAGCCTCAGGGGGTTGGACGGGTGCAGAGATGCTTCCCATTCTTTTTTAGCGTCTTCCTGCTCTGCTGAAGCAGCTGGGCGTACGTGGTTGCAATGCACCCAAGGCCCGATACTGTCGACTTGGCCTTACCTCGGTGAAATCTATTTTCCAGTGTTGCCCTGGTCCTTCTCCCCGATACCTCAGTCCTGCATGTTGTCCTTTTCTTGGCCTCATCTGTTGACACGCCTTACAAGCATGTACTATGTTCTTTACAGTTGTCTGGTGCCGGGGAAATCGCAGGCGCGCAGTTTGAAAGAGCATCAGAGTCTTCTTTTCTCCCAGGTGAGTAGACAAGTGTAAATGCTCACATAGTTGCCGTCCCAACTGAGCAGGGAGTATCAAGTAGCCGTCTTGAGTCTTGGTACCATCCATCTTTACCTTTTTGAAGGTTGGTGTGTTTTTGGATCCAAGCAAGGTCTGTGGATGAATACTCAGGGGTTGGGGGCAGAGTTCCCATACCTGGAGGTGGAAGTCTGATCACCAACACAGGGGTGATGAAATCTTCATCAGCTACTTTTCGAGCTGCCAGGTCTGCGGCACAATTCCCTCATGCCGTGGGGCTGTCACCCTTCTGATGTCCAGGTACGTGTACTATTGACACAGCCCGAGGCATCTGTACAGCCTCTAAATGTCTATGGATTTCAGGCAAGTTTTTAATTTCTTTTTTTCTTCAGCTGTCAAAAACCCCCGTTCCCGATATATTGGGCCCTGGATGTGTACCGTGCCAAAAGCATAGCAACTGTCAGTGAAAATAGTTTTTTTTCTTTGGCTCTCTCTAATGCTTGAATCAGGGCAATTAACTCTGCCTTTTGTGCTGAGGTATCCAGGGGAAGTGCCTCTGCCCATATCATCTGTCCAGAGTCATCTACTACTGCGGCTCCCACCCGTCTCTATCCATCTTTTACATAACTGCTGCCATCTGTGAACCATTTTAGCTCACTGTTATCCAGTGGAGTATCAGTTAAGTCCTTTCGCATTGCTGTTACCCCGGCCAGTATCTCATCACAATCATGGAGGGGGCTATTTTTTTCCGGATTGGGCAAAAGAGTGGCCGGATTTAGAGTGCAGGGCATTTGGAAATGAATCCGTGGGGTGTTAAGTAGCAAGGCCTGGTAGTGCGTCAAGCGGGCATTAGAAATCCATTTACCTGGGGGTTGCTTTAAAACTCTCTCTATGGCATGAGGAGTGTAGACCAAGAGTCTCTGTCCATAAGTCAGTTTATCAGCATCGTGGACTAAGAGTGCGGTGGCCACGATGATACGGAGGCAAGGTGGCCATCCGGCTGCCACTGGGTCCAGTCTCTTGGAAAGGTAAGCTACAGGACGCTTCCATGGTCCCCATCTCTGTGTTAGTACCCCTTCCCTATCCCCCGATTTTCATCTACAAATAATTGGAAAGGCTTAGATGGATCAGGGAGGGCAAGGGCAGGAGCTTCTAGCAAGGCTCGCCTGAGCTTTTGGAAGGCCTCTTTCATTGGCTCAGTCCATTTCCAGTCTTTGTTTTCTTTGGTCCCTTCATATAGGGGCCTGGCCTTTTTTGCAAACCCCAAGATCCATAACCGGCAATATCCCACCGTTCCCAGAAATTCTCTCACTTGTCTAGGGTTAGCCGGCTCAGGGATCTGGAGGATGGTTTTTTTATAGCCTGTGTTAGCCACCTCTGGCCCTGTTTTATCTTATAACCGAGGTATGTAACCTCTTGCTTGGCAATCTGGGCCTTTTTGGCACTGGCCCTGTAACCTAAAGTCCCCAAGGTTTGGAGAAGGTCACTTGTTGCCTCTTGGCACTCTTTCTCTGTAGCCGCTGCCAGCATAAGGTCATCAACATATTGTAATAAAACAATGGTAGGGTGTTCAACCCGATACTCATGGAGGTCTTTGTCCAGGGCCTCATTAAATAACGTGGGCGAGTTTTTGAAACCCTGTGGTAAGCGAGTCCATGTCAGCTGCACAGGGGTCTGACCACCGTCTTCCTGCCATTCGAAGGCAAAGATCTCTTGGCTTGTGGGGGCAAGAGGCAAACTGAAAAAGGCATCTTTTAAATCTAAAACAGTGTACCAAATGTAGTTTGGAGGCAAGTTGCTTAGCAATGTATAAGGGTTAGGAACCATAGGATGAATATCACTCACCTGTTTGTTGACTTCTCGTAGATCTTGCACCAGTCTAAAATCAGTTCCCCCAGGCTTTTTCACAGGCAGCAGGGGAGTGTTCCATGGGGACCGGCACCTTTTCAGGACCCCAGCGTCTATGAGGCGTTGTATATGAGGAGTAATTCCTTGTCGAGCCTCTTGACTCATGGGATACTGTCGTACCCTCACTGGGGAAGCACTGGCTTTCAGTTCCACAATGATAGGGGGCCTCTGTTTGGCTAGTCCCATTCCTGCTGTTTCAGCCCAGGCCTGAGGGTATCTTTGAACCCATGGTTGTACTTCAGGGCTTATTGTCGCTGGGGCCTCTGGCAAGTAGAGTCTGTATTCATCTTTTAATGCCAGAGACAAGACCTGAAGAGGATGCCCTGTCCCATCTAAAACCGACGCTTGTCCGTGGTCGAAATGAATTTGGGCATTTACTTTAGACAGTAAATCCTTTCCCAAGAAGGGCGCTGGACACTCAGGTATCACCAGAAAAGAATGGGTCACCTGGTGGACCCCCAAGTTCACATGCCGTTTTGTAGTCCATCCATATCGTTTATTCCCGGTTGCTCCCTGCACCCAGCTACTTTTCTTAGACATGGGTCCATCTTTTTGGTTTAAGACTGAGTATTGGGCTCCCGTGTCCACCATGAAGCCAACCGGTTTTCCCTCTACATTTATAGTTACCCAGGACTCGGGGAGGGGCTTCGAGCCCTGACCCCCACTAGTCGCTATCCTCACCCGCGTAGAGGATATGACTGTCTGGAGAGGGAGTCTCGTTCTTGGGGTTTTGGGGCCCCTCTTTTAGATTTTTCTTGGGGCATTTATCTTTCCAATGTCCAAACTCTTTACAAAACGCACATTGGTTTTTCTAAAGCTTATGCCTTGTCATTTTTTTTTCAGTTTTTGAGTCCAATTTTTTTCCTTTCTGGAACCTGTTTTTGTTTTCAACCCCAGCAAAAAACATCTGGGCCAGCTCTTTTTGATTTTTACAGTTTTCTTCAGCTCTAAATTTTCTTTTTTTCTTTTAATGTGGTCCTCTCTCTCTTTTGGGGTCTCTCTATGATTAAAAACTCTCTCGGCTGCCTTCACTTGATCTTGCAAGGATTGTTCATTTAACCTCTCTATCTTTTGTAACTTTTTTTTTTTTAATATCGGGGGCTGCTTGATTTACAAATGCTAACATAACTGCCGCTCGTGACTCATCTGCCTGTGGGTCCATAGGGGTATACTGTCTAAAAGCTTTCATTATCTTTTCAAGGAAGGCTGCTGGGCTCTCATTTGGTTTCTGCCTCACTGAATTTATTTTGGCCAAATTAGTTGGCTTCCTGGTGGCCGCTCTAAGGCCAGCCATGAGAGTCCGGCGGTACACTCGGAGACGCCCCCCCCCCCCCCCGCCCCGGGGAAAAAACCCCGGCGTGCCCCCCACGGGGGGGGGGGGGGGAGCACCGGGAGGGAGGAGAGCGCGGTGACGAGGGCTGGCTCTTTCAGCCCTGGGAGTCAGCGAGTGCTGCTGCCAGGGGGCTGTAACACTCGGGGAGGGTGGACCCGCTGCCGCGAGACGGTGGGCCCCCCCCCAAGCCACCTTTTTTTGCTGGGCCTTTTCAGCCATCCTGGAGCCAGTGGCGGCATACCGCCGTGGTGGAAATGCGCCCGGCGGAGCCCGTCGCCGGCCAGGGGGCGGTGCCCTGTCGACCCCACCCTTGGCCCCGCCTGCCTACCCCCGCGATCTCCCCCCCTTTCTCCTCCCCTCTCGCCCGGAGGCGGAGGGAAGAGTGGCGTGGTGTCGGGAGGAACGGGGAGCGGGAAAGATCCACTGGGCCGCCAGCATGGCCGGGCCTGCTGCCGGGTTGAATCCTCCAGGCGGACTGCGCTGACCCCACCCGTTTACCTCTTAACGGTTTTACACCCTCTTGAACTCTCTTTAAAGCTCTTTTTAACTCTTCTTTACGGTACTTGTTGACTATCGGTCTTGTGCCAGTATTTAGCCTTAGATGGAGTTTACCACCCACTTTGGGCTGCATTCTCAAGCAACCTGACTCCGGCAAAACCTGGGCCCGGCGCGCTGGGGGCCGTTACCGGCCTCATACTGTCTACGGGCCTTGAACTCTCTAACTGCCTGGATAATTTGGGGATTGAAGGTTCCCTCTTGTGGCCATCTGACATCAAAGGTGGGCCACTTGGCGGAACAGAAAGTCACCAGTTTGCTCTTCTTCACCAGTAACGAAAGATTCTGAGCTCTAGACTTGAAATCAGAGAAGTGGTTAATCGTAAGAGATAAAGGAGTAGAAGTTGTTTGTCCCATGATCACAGAAAAGTACACTGGGAGCCAACAGAGCACACAAAGAGCAACGCAGACACCACAAATAGACAGATAACAAACGCAAGGTGGCCACCGACAATGCACTCAATCTTACCTGCAGGATGTTCACAGAGCCAGCTGCCTCCCCAGTACGAAACTGGGCCCCGGCCTTACGCTTGACTTAATCCAGTAACCAGAGCCAGCTGCTTCCCCAGCACAAAACCGGGCCCCGGCCTTACGCTGGACTTAATCCAGTAACCAGAGCCAGCCGCCTCCCCAGCACGAAACTGGGCCCCAGCCTTATGCTGGACTTGCCTCTGCACTTTACACCCAGATGCCTCCCCAGTACGATACTGGGCCCTGGACTCAATCTGGGCTTCTGCAACGTTAGCACCGGTGCTCAGAGTTCTTATCTCCTAACGAGGTTACTCCCTTCTACCAGGAGAGTTGTCCTCCCCGGCGGGACGGAGATCCTGGACGAGCCCCCAAATGTTATGCTCCAAGCCCGTATCTCCGAACCGACCGAGAGAGACAGCAAGTCCACCACGGTAATGCAAGGGCAAGAAGGGAGTTTATCTCTAGCGCGCTAGGGCCCAAGTCTCATCCCACACAAGGGAATCCGACAAGAGCCCCGAACAAAGGAGTATGGCGGCTTATATACAGGCAGTTCTTTGTCTCAATTACAGGAGTAGCTGGCGTTACATGATTGGCCAGGCAGGATGAGCGCATATCCTGTCTCTTTCTGGTAAACATGACTCAGGTCCTAGAGCCTGTCGTTTGGTCCCTAACAAGTGGTAATTCACAAAGATTTATATGCTAAAATATGCTGAGAAACTACTCCAATGTCCTTCCCATGCCCAGCTTACATGAATCAGTTACGAATATGTCACAATGACTTCCCTCACCTTCTTTAAATTTATTCCTCTCTTACAGAACCTCAGACAACTGAAATATATATAGATATAGATATAGATAGAGATATATAAATTTTGTCTGTGGAGCACGGAATGTTTATTAAGTGTATTATTACAAATTGGAGTGAATTCCACCAATCTGGCAATTTTGTAATTGTAAGAAATTTTAAGTTGTGGTGTATTTCATGATTTAACATTTTCCTCTTAAGGAACTCAACAATTCTTTCATGAACTAATTTTGTGTAATAAACAGATATAAAGAACATAGAGTTTAAAACAGAGTTCCTTTTAATTTGTCATAAAAGCTATTCTTAAAACTGACACATTTTAATAAAACTTAACACTAAGACTAGTAGAACTTTATTTGATATATTCAGAATCAATATGTATGAGTAACAGAGTACAAAACTTACAGCCAGTAATGCTGAATGATACACTAATACAATTGATTCAATAATAAATACAACTGATTTTTTGTGACTAGTTGAAAATATGATAAGATAAACAATATTATCCTTCTGGATTCTAGTGAGACTTCTAATTTTAGGATGAGAGCAAAGAGGTTTTATAATAAAAAGAAATTATGTCACAAGCACAATAAAATGCAACAAAAATTTATTAATATGTACCTCTATTATATGACAAATAGTGAGCTAACAAAATCAATGCAAATCCAAATGTGGATCACAACAAACTGTGGAAAATTCTTCAAATGATGGGAATACCAGACCACCTTACCTGCCTCCTAAGAGATCTGCATGTAGATCAAGAAGGAACACTTAAAACCAGACGTCAAACAACAGACTGGTTCCAAATTGGGAAATAAATATGTCAAGGCTGTATATGGTCACCCTGCTTATTTAACTTATATGCAGAGTACATCATGTGAAATGCCAGGCTGGATGAAGCATTAGCTGGAATCAAGGCTGCCAGGAGAAATATCAATAACCTCAGATACACAGATGATACCACCTTATGGCAGAAAGCAAAGAAGAACTAGATAGAGGAGAGTGAAAAGGTTGGCTTAGAATGCAACATTCAAAAAACTAAGATCATGGCATCCAGTCCTATCACTTCACAGCAAATAGATGGGGAAACAATGGAAACAATGAAAAACTTTACTTTTGGGGCTCCAAAATCACTGCAGATGGCGATTGCAGCCATGAAATTAAAAGACACTTACTTCTTGAAAGGAAAGTTATGACCAACCTAGACAGCATATTTAAAACCAGAGACATTACTTTGCCAACAAAGGTCCGTCTAGTCAAGGCTATGGTTTTTCCAGTGGTCATGTATGGATGTCAGAGTTGGACTGTGAAGAAAGCTGAGCACCAAAGAATTGATGCTTTTGAACTGTGGTGTTGAAGACTGTTGAGATCCCTTGGACTGCAAGGAGATCCAACCAGTCCATTCTAAAGGAGATCAGTCCTGGGTGTTCATTGGAAGGACTGATGCTAAAGCTGAAACTCCAATACTTTGGCCACATGATGCGAAGAACCGACTCATTGGAAAAGACCCTGATACTGGGAAAGATTGAAGGCAGGAGAAGAAGGGGATGACAGAGGATAAGATGGTTAGGTGGCATCACCAACTTGATGGACATGAGTCTGAGCAAGCTCCAGAGGAGTTGGTGATGGACAGGGAAGCCTGGCATCCTGCAGTCCATAGGGTTACAGAGTCAGACATGACAGTGATTGACCTGACTGGCTGTTGGAGAAGACTCTTGAGAATCCCTTGACTGCAAGGAAATCAAACCAGTCAATATTAAAGGAAATCAACCCTGAATACTCATTGGAAGGGCTGATGCTAAAGTTCCAATACTTTGGCCACTTGATGGGAAAAGCTGACTCATTGGAAAAGACCCTGGTGCTGGGAAAGATTGAAGCCAGGAGGAGAAGGGGACAACAGAGGATGAGATGTTTGGATGGCATCACTAACTCAATGTACATGAGTTCAAGCAAACTCAGAAAGATAGTAAAGGACACAGAAGCTTGTCATGCTCCAGTCCATGGGGTTGCAAAGAGTTGGGCATGACTAAGTGACTGAACAACAACAGTTTTCTCTTTGGAGAAATGTCTCTTCAGCTCTTCTGTCCATTTATTAATCAAGTTGTTTTCTTGATGTCACGGTGTATGAACTATTTATATATGTTGGATATTACTCCCTTGTTGGTCATAGCATTTGCAAATATTTCTTCTCATACAGTAGTTTGTTTTGCTTTGTTCAATAGTTTCCTTTGCTGTGTGAAAGCTTTTAAAATAATTAGGTCCCAGTTATTTATTTTTGCTTTTCTTTCCTTGACTTTAAGAAAAAGACCCCTCAAAATATTGTTGTGATTTATATCAAAGAATGTCCTGCCTATGTTTTCCTTTATGAGTTTTATGGTTTCTGGTCTTCCATTTGGGTCTTTAATCCATTTTGAGATTATTTTTGTATATGGTATTAGAAAATATTCTAACTTCAATGTTATACATGTAGCTGTTCTGTTTTCCCAATATCATTTATTGAAGAGACTATATTCTTGCCTCCTTTGCTAGGGATTAATTGACCATAGGTGTCTAGGTTTATTTCTTGTCTCTTTATCCTCTTCCATTGATCTATTTGTCCATTTCTGTGCTTGTACTATACTCTTTTGAATACTATAGCTTTGCAGTATAATCTGGAGTCAGGAAGTACGATTGCTCCAGCTCTGTTCATCTTTCTCAAGATTGTTTTGGCTATTGAGAATTGTTTGCCTTTCCATATAAATTTTAAAATCATTTGTTCTAGTTCTGTGGAAAAAAAAACCCGATGTTTTAAAATTAAGTAAAACAAACACTAAATGCTGGTTGATATAGATTACAACATATAGGTAGGCCCGGCTGTCCCACGTTGCAGGTAGATTATCTACCACATTGCAGAGCCACCAGGGAAGCCTAGATATAGAGACACAGAGAGAAATATAATTAGCTAACAAATACTAAATCAGTTTAAATAGAAAGTTAATAGTTTCTTTTTAATAAAAGTCAATGGGGTCATGATTGCAAAGTATATATTCAGCTCACTGGTTAACAAGTCACTTTTTAAATATTTCTTCCTTGATTTCTATCTTTGATTCCTAATGATTAATATCTCCAAAATGCATATAAAACTTAAACCTGATCATTTTAATGCTGATCAGTACTTCTTACTTCTAATGAGTAGGAAGAGCTACATAAACTCATGATTAAAGTGTGTTTCCCCATTATTTCACTCTGAATCATTCTCAGTATGCCATATGCCTCCCTTTCCCTAACATGAAAATGAACAATTATTAGAACTTCCTAAAGAATATATCTCTACATTAAATGCACACATTAAATACATAGATATTCATTAACAAATAGGTGTTCATGTTTATTCCTGTTTCTAAGGAAGCATCATTTTCTCTGACTTCATTTTTCTCTTCCTTTTTAAAAATTTTTTTGATATCTATATTTTATGGAAGTATAGTTGGCCTACAATATTTCAAGTGCGTAGCAAGGTGATTTGGTTATACATACACATATATATTCTTTCTGAAGTTATTTTCTATCATAGGTTATTACAAAATATTGACTAGAGTTTCCTATGCTATACAGTAAACTTGGTTGCTTGGTGAATATCTATTTTTTATTTAGAAATTTAGCATTCTATCCATACTAAGTCAGACAAGTGGAATCAAAATGTCATTTTTTTTTAGTTAGGCAAATATTCATAAGTTTTTAAAACTATATTTATTATACATATTTATATATATATGTATACAAAAGCTTTTCTACTATATATCAGAAAGGCTTGAGGAAGAACATTAAGAAAAAAAGGGAGACAGAGAAGGATAAATTGGAGAACATAAACTAAATGAAATGGGATCACTGAATATGAAATAGAAAAAGTGAAATAAGCTAGATAAAAGTAAAAGATCATCATATTGTCCAGTTGTTTTTAAAACATGATTGCTCATTACAAACATATCTGAAGCTCTTGAGAAAAAAAAATACCTGAATATTTGTATTTTTCAAAAAATTTCATGGTAATTCTGATATGAATCTGGATTTTAAAAAGTGATTACAGGTTTTTCTATTAGATCCTAGTTTTGGTGATATAGAGTTCCATCATTTTTTGGTTGAACAACATGATACGATGGTGTTAAATGAGTAATAGCTAGATAATCACAATAGTAAAATATGTTTATCAGTTTTCACAATCAATAGCCAGACAAAATAAGAGATAATTACACTTGCCAGCCACAATGGGAACATGATCAACTTAATATAAAATAATTACATACAGTTTGGGGGGAGCCAAGCAGAGTGATGTGATAAGTGCAAGTGCATACATGCACCTGTTTTTATCCACCCAGCCAGTCTATGTCTTTTGGTTGGTGTATTTAACCCATTTACATTTAAGATACTGATTGATATGTATGATCCTGTTATAGTTTTCTTAATTGCTTTGGATTTATTTTCTGTAGGTCTTTTCCTTCTCTTGTGTTTCATGCCTAGAGAAGTTCCTTTAGCATTTGTTGTAGAGATGGTTTGGTGCTGAATTCTCTTAACCTTTGCTTGTCTGGAAAACTTTAGACTTCTTCATCAAATCTAAAGGAGACAATGTATGGTGAAAGCCACTACAATATTGTAAAGTAATTAGCTTCCAATTAAAATAAATAAAATATATATTTTTTTAATCTGAAGAAGAGTCTTGCTGGATAGATTGTTATTGGTTGTAGGTTCTTCCCTTTCATTACTTTAAATATATCATGCCATTCCCTTCTGTCTTATAGAGTTTCTGTTGAGAAATCAGCTGGCAGCCTGATGGGAGTTCTATTGTATGTTGTCGTTTTTCCTTTGTTGCTTTTAATGTTTTACATCTGTCTTTTTGTCAGTTTGGTTACTATGTTTTGTCAGTTTGATTCCTGCTTGGGTTTATCCTGCCTGAGACTCTGTGCTTCCTGGACTTGGCTGACTATTTCCTTTCCCATGTTTTGGAAGCTTTCGGCTATTACCTCTTCACATATTTTCTCAGGTCCTTTCTCTCTCTTCTCCCTCTGGGACCCCTATAATGCTAATATTGGCGGTTTTAATGCTTTCCCAGAGGTTTCTTAGGCTGTCTTCATTTCTTTTCATTCTTTTTTCTATATTCTGTTCTGTGGCAGTGATTTCCACCATTCTGTGCTCCAGGTCATTTATTCATTCTTCTGCCTCAGTGATTCAGCTATTGATTCCTTCTAGTGTATTATTCATCTCTGTTTGTTTTTTACTTAGTTCTTCTAGGTCTTTGATAAACATTTCTTGCATCTTCTCAATCTTTGCCTTCAATCCCTTCATGAGATCATGGACCATCTTCACTATCATGATTCTGAATTCTTTTTCTGGTAGGTTGACTATCTCCACTTCACTTAGTTGTTTTTTTGGGGGGTTTTATCTTGTCCATTCACCTGGGATATAACTTTCTGCTTTTTTCATCATGATTCACTTTCTGTAATATGGTTTTTGTTTTAGCTGTTGTGAGACTGTGCTTATTCTTGCTTCATCTGTCTGCCTTCTGATGGCTGAGGCTAAGAGGCTTGTGTAAGCTTCTTGATGAGAGGGACTGGTGATGAGAAAAACTGGTGGGCAGGCCCTTGCTCAGTAAAGCTTTAATCCAACTATCTTCTGCTGGTGGGTGGTGTTACACTCTCTCCCTGGTAGTTGTCTGGCCTGAGGTGACACAGCCCTGGGGTAGGGTTATGAATCCAAAAGGGATTATGCCAAGGGAGATCTTCCAGTGCCCCTGTCCCTGTGGTGACCCCCTGCAGACCCATGCCTCCACAGGAGGTCCTCCAACACTAGCAGGTAGTTTTAGTTCAGTCTCCTATAGGGTCACTGTTCCTCTCCTCTGGGTCTTGGTGCATGCAAAATTTTGTTTGTGCCCTCCAAGACTGGAGTTTCTGCTTCCCCCAATCTTCTGGAAGTCCTAAAATCAAATCCCACTGGCCCTCCCAGCCATATTTCCTAAACTCCAAGTCCCTCGGTTGGATCCCCAGGCTGGAAAGCCTGACGTGCAGTTTAGAATGTTCACGACAATGCAAGAACTTCTTTGGTATTATTATTCTCCAGTCTGTGGGTCACCCACCCAGCTGGTATAGGATTTGACTTTATTGTGATTGAACCCTTCTACCATCTTGCTGTGGCTTCTTGTCCTTGGACATGGGGTATCTTTTAATTTCATCAATTCTACCCAACTCTAACCAGGGTTTAAAACAATATAAACAGGCATGCACTATGTGGATCAGCCAGCCTAATTCAAAAGAAATAATTTAAAACAGAGGTGCATGATGTGATAAAATTTTGTATTACCTGTTTTATTTTATATTTATGTAGCATTGGTGACCAAATGAATGACTGTCTTAATCCAACAGAATCTAATTCACTCTTTATCTCTAGACACTGTCTATATTTTCTAGATATATTTTGTCAAAGAAAATAACATAAACTAATAAAGTGAAAATTGTTTTAATTCCTAAAATATGCTGCATATCTTGTCCCTTATTGCTTTCTCTATGACCTATATCCTTTACATTCCATTTAGGTCATAAAGTAGTAATTATTTCACATCATGGGTTCTTTCCTTCTGGCCTATACTTTATCCATTTCCACCTTTTTTTTTTTTTTTTACTTTTGCACTAATTTCTGAAATTTTAGACCCTATTTGATACATCTTTTTGTTGTCAATGCAATACATTGTAATGTTCAACTTAATCTATGGAATTAACCCTCATAAATACTTTGCAATAAAGTAGGGCATATTTAACTTTTAACACATTGGAACCCTAAGTCTGGAGATGGCTGTAAACATAATACAGACACACACTGGCAACAAAATGCATTATAGCCCATATGACACAATTACTGAACCTGTATTCTAGCCTAGGAACTGCAACTACTGAGCCCACACACCTCAACTACTGAGCCCATGCACTGCAACTACTGAAGCCCTAAGGTTTTAGAGCTTCTGCTCTGCAACAAGAAAAGCCACCACAATTAAAAACCCATACACTGAAATGAAAAAGTAGCCCCCATTTACTGCAACTAGGAAAAAGCCCACGTGGAAACAAAGACACAGGCCAGCCAAATAAATAATTTGGTTTTTTTTTAATGCATTACAGAGTCAGGCAAGACTATAGAATGTGACTTTAGTGAATATAGTTCAATCACTTTTTGAAGTTCTCAGATTAGTGGATTCTCTGAAAAGTTTATGATATTTCCACTGAAACATAAATTATAAGATACTATTAAAAAATGGAGGACAAAATTAAAATGCAATTTTTTACTCACTTCTTCCACTGGACAACTTTTAAAATTGAGTAATCCATAATAGCTCAGTTCAGTCACTCAGTCGTGTCTGATTCTTTGTGACCCCACAGACTGCAGCATGCCAGGCTTCATTGTCCATAACCATATCCCAGAGCTTGTTCAAACTCACGTCCATCTAGTCGGTGATGCCATCCAAACATCTTATCCTCTGTCAGCCCCTTCTCCTCCTGCCTTCAATCTTGCCCGGCATCAAGGTCTTTTCCAATGAGTTGGTTCTTCGCATCACATAACCAAAGTATTGGAGTTTCAGCTTCAGCATCAGTTCTTCCAATGAATATTCAGCACTGATTTCCTTTACATTTGACTGGTTTGATCTCCCTGCAGTCCAAGGGACTCTCAAGAGTCTTCTCCAACAGCACAGTTCAAAAGCATCAATTCATCAGCGCTCAGCTTTCTTTATAGTACCACTCTCACATCCACACATGACTACTGGAACAATCATAGCTTTGACTAGACAGACTTTTGTCGGCAAGGTAATGTCTCTGCTTTTTAATATGCTGTCTAGGTTGGCCGTAACTTTTATTCCAAGGAGGAAGTGTCTTTAATTTCATGGCTGGAGTCACCATTGCAGTGATTTTGGAGCCCCACAAAATAAAGTCTCTCACTGTTTCCATTATTTCCCCATCTGTTTGCCATTAAGTGATGGGACTGGATGCCATGATTTTAGCTTTTTTATTTTTTTTTAATGTTAAAATCTTTGATTCTTACATGTGTTCCCAAACATGAACCCTCCTCCCACCTCCCTTCCCATAACATCTCTGTGAGTCATCCCCATGCACCAGCCCCAAGCATGCTGTAGCTTTTTTAATATTGAGTTTTAAGCCAGCTTTCTTACTCTCCTCTTTCACTTTCATCAAGAGGCTCTTTAGTTCTTCTTTACTTTCTGCCATAAGAATGGTGCCGTCTGCGTATCTGAGGTTGCTGATATTGCTCCCAGCAATCTTGATTCCAGTTTGTGCTTCATCCAGCCTGGCATTTCAAATGATGTACTCTGCATATCAGTTAAATAAGTAGGGTGACAATATATAGCCTTGAAGTACTCCTTTCCCGATTTGGAACCAGTCTGTTGTTCCATGTCCAGTTCTAACTGTTGCTTCCTGACCTGCATACAGATTTCTCAAGAGGCAGGTCATGTGGTCTGGTATTCCCATCTCTTGAAGAATTTTCCACAGTTTGTTGTGATCCACACAGTCAAAGTCTGTGGCATAGTTAATAAAGCAGAAGTAGATTTCAATGATCCAGCAGATGTTGGCAACTTGATCTCTGGTTCCTCTGCCTTATCTAAATCCAGCTTGAACATCTGGAAGTTCACAGACAGTTCACTTACTGTTGAAGCCTGGCTTGGAGAATTTTGAGCGTTACTTTCCATAATGGAGCTTTCTGTTACTTTTCATATGGAGCTGGCTGTTCCATATGGAGCTGGCTGTTAATCTGTAACAGCTAGCTCCATATCTTACTGTCTTGTTTCTTCATGCTCTGTAATTTGACTCTCAGTAGTCTAATAACCATGATGGAGGCTTCATTTAAGTGCTACTTGAACATGTTTGCTACATCACTTCAGTCATCTCTGACTTTTTGTGACCGTATAGGGTGTATCCTGCCAGGCTCCTCTGTCCATGGGATTTTCCAGGCAAGAATACTGGAATGGGTTGCCATGCCCTCCTCCAGGGGATCTTCCCAACTCAGGGATCAAACCCATGTTTCTTATGTGTCCTACATCGGTAGGTGGGTTCTTTACCACTGGCGCCACCTGGGAAGTCCAGAATATGTATAGCCTTTTTGAAAATTTCTCATCCTTTAGCTTCCATCAGACGGGACTGCTATAGTATATTAGCTGTATCATCAGTCACTTCCTCTCCAATTCCATTTGTCCATCACACTCCTTACATGTGAATATTCTTTAAAGCTGTCTTCAGCACTCTATGTCTCAGTCTGTATTGTTTTTCATATTACAAAGTTTGTAGTTTCACTTTTATTTCTATTCGTGTGATGTACTAATACATGCAAGCATACACATAGCCATCAACTTAAGTCTACATGCACATGCTTTGATGCTCATATATGTTTGTACATAAATTCTCATATATACATGGATATGTGGATATGTCACTTACATTATTTGTGTGTATGTGAGGATATGTGTGAAAACAGAAAGGTACAAATCAATGAATATTCAGATATAAAACGCATGTCTCCCTTGAGTCCAATTACAAAACAAATCTGATAGTCTGATATCTATCTATATATCTATATGGGATATATAGATATATATGGGATATATATATATAGGCTTCCCTGGTGGCTCAGATGGTAAAGAAGCTGCATGAAATGCAAGAGACCTGAATCCGATCCCTGGGTTGGGATGATCCCCTTGAAAAGGGAATGGAAACCCACCCCAGTTTTCTTGCCTGGAGAATTCAATGGACAGAGGATCCTGGAGGGCTTCAGTCTGTGGGGTTACAAAGATTCAGACACAAATGAGCAACTAACAGTAACTATGCATATATATATATATATATACATCTCAATGTCTCATGACACCAAATATTATATTTTATAATGAAACTTGTTGGAATTGTTCTCTGGAATTATCTTAGCTCTCTCATCTTTTAGTTGTAATTAGTCTATCTTGTTTTTTTTTTTTTCTTTCCATAATACAACCAATGATTTCATATCACTCCCCTTTTTACTGCTATTTTTTTTTTCCTTAGTCATGGCTTTTATAAACCTATGACAGACACATTTACAATTTCTAATGATACTTGTCTATAATCTTCTTAGTGAACATTTTAATTAATACCAATTTCTAGTTAAATATGATTCTAAGAATAATTATAAAAATAAAACAAATATTAACCAGGCAATGGAATTTACAGGCATCAGTTTTTTGGCTACTCAAACTTCAAACTTCTATAATATCTTCACTTCTTGCATGGGAGCTGAATTCAGTTCAGTCGCTCAGTCATGTCCAACTCTTTGCAACCCCATGGACTGCAGCACACCAGGCTTCCCTGACCATCACCAACTCCTGGAGCTTGCTCAAACTCATGTCCATTGAGTCAGTAATACCATCCAATCATCTCATCTTCTGCCATCCCCTTCTCCTATAGGAAATTAGAGCTTTGGGAATGAACAGTATCGATCAAAATGGGAAAACCATTTGTGGTATATTTGTAGATAAGCCATTTCCAAATCAGGTCAATATATTAGTACAGATAATGTAATTATGACCCAGAAATTAACATATATCATCTTGCTAAAATAATTTTGTTTGTTTACTTTTCTCCACTAAGTTCTATAGTTCCCTTATGTGCTGCTCTGCCTGAGTTGTGGACCTAAACTGCAGACCTAATAAATCCGACAAGCATTCTGAAAAATCTAAAATATATATGTGTATATATCCTTGATATTATGAAATTATCTGCTCAGATATTATGAACTTATTAGGAAAAGATAATACATCTTATTTGTATGGCAAACCTTTTTCTAAAGACTTGACAATTTTTTTCCTCCTTCATTTCTCTAACTTATGAAGAGACACTCATCCTGCTTGGAAAACGAAATACATTAATTTCTGTATCATAATTACATTATCTGTGAGTAATACATTGACCTCATGAATTTGGGAATGGCTTATCTACAAATATATCACAAATGGTTTTTCTATTTTTGATTGATACTGTAAATCATGTAAAACTGAAAAAAAAAACACTCGTCATTTTCAAAGCTCTAATTTCCCACATTAGATAAAATTAAACTCTTGAGACTTGACTAAAACTACCAATATTCAGTAGATTGTGCAGTACAAAAGGATAATAAGAGTAATAATAATAATTATAATATGATAGCTAAGAAAATATGGTAAATATGATTAATTACTCTATCTCACATTTCATTTAGACTGCACCAAAATTAAGAATGTTGTAATGATATATAATAACTATATTTTAAAAATTAATAAAATGCAGATATCTCCTTTAAAGATGGCATTGAGTTATATCTAGTTAAGCAAAAATCAGAATAGGATGGGAAAATTTAATCAGTATGTTCAGGGAAGGTAAATATCTACTCTGTTCTTTTAGTTTTTAAAATTGTGTTTCCTCTGTATTAAGTTGATTTTAGTTTTTTACTTGTATCATCCATTTTATTCATTAGATTTTATTTGAAAATTAGGATTCTTAAAAAAAAAAAAAAAAAACATGGACAGAAAACTGCAAGTCTATTCCAAGCCATCAAGAATCTATTCCACTTGTATTTCGGAGGCATTTATATTCTCTTTTGCACAGACTGGAGAATGTACGTCTTTGTGTAAAAATCCCTACAGGAGATAATTTTCATTACTATAATCACTGCATGCTCTACCTTTTGTAAATCTCTTTTTCTCCCATCTTTTCTTTCCTTTCTTCACATATCCTAGAATGAAGAGTGCACATTATACAATAAGGATATCAGCATGGGGAAGATTCTGGAAGAAATTGAAAATTTTGATTTTTTCCTTTATATAGGTTTAAAAAATAGAGCCAAATTCATTTTTAAAGATGAATTATGCTTGCTCATGACCATCACTCAGCCTCAACTCCATTAAAAAAAGAAACTACTTTGGCAATTATTGACTGGAATATCAACATTTGCCAAGTACTCTGTATATGTATACATATAGCTGATTCGCTTTGTTGTACAGCAGAAACTAACATGACATTGCATAGCATTTATACTGCAATAAAAAAGAATTACCTGTATAATTTTTAAAAATATTGACTGAATTTGGCAAAAGATATGTAAAGTTTTATCTAAAACAGCAGGCTATTATTCCAAGGATTATTAATTTAAATGTTTTAAAGAAGACATAGTACTTATTAAATAGAAACTCAGCTAGGATGACTATATAGAGCTTATTTTATATGTATAATAAATACTTCATATCTTTAAGAAGCTCTTTATATAATTTTGCAGAACATGCATCATTATTACAACATGGGTAAGCATTACATGAGAAAAGGTCATTATAATTGAATGTAGATTACAAGAAATGAAGAGTAAAAGGCAATGATATTCAGAATATAAACAGATACTAACAGGAGATGTTTACCTAATTTTATCTAGGCAATATTGCTTGAAATTAAAACTTTAATGAATGTAATTACTAGCATGTAAGCAAAAGGATATTAAACCCAGATATAATTTTTCATTAAAGGTTTTAAATCACTTTCCTTTTTTATTCTGCTGTATAGTCAAGAAGAATATCAACTCATATATTATTGTTATTAAAATAATTATCTCTTTTCACGTATTTAAGAACTTAATCTATATGCATAAAATATTACAGAATAATTAAAGAGCATGTTATAAAAGTTTAAATGTGCTCAATATCAGCTATACTGAAGAAATTTAATAATAATTCATTGCTACTTACTATTCTATTATAAATGGAAAAAGAAGTTGCTTATAAAATATTAAGATCTCATTTTCATCTACTACAAAACCATGAATTTCCATATTTAAAATAGTCTATTTATAAAATCAAACATCGGCAGTTATGCAGCATCAAAAGCAGAAGATATTTCAAGTTATTTGAAGTTGTCATTCTTGACCCATTTTAGAAATAATCCATAGGACTCAGAAAAAGATTGCTTTTAAATGGAAGAATATAACTTGACATGTGTGAGAACAAATATTTTCATATGATATGAAACTAGTGCAATAAAACAAAAATTAAATATTTATTGGTATTCAAAGGCACATAGTCACAGAATACATCATAATTTCTTATAGAATTGAAACTATTTATAGGGTTGAATGTCTTGGTCTGCTGGACATTTAAAAATAACTCTATAATTTGTATATATTATACAATAATTTTCTGGTTATATGTTAATGTCTATAGTAAGCAGTATGACTGGCTCAAGATCCTTTTCTAAAAATTTATTTTTTATTTAAGGATAATCGCTTTACAGAATTTTACTGTTTTCTGTCAAACCCTCAACATGAATCAGCAGATCTTTTGAAATTTATCTACAAACTCTTCTCATGTAGGTTTATTTTAAAATTACTTTATGTCCTGGCTATTATAAACAGTGCTGCGACGAACATTGGGGTACACGTATCTTTCAATTCTGGTTTCCTTGGTGTGTATGCCCAGCGGTGGGATTGCTGGATCATAAGGCAGCTCTATTTGCAATTTTTTAAGGAATCTCTACACTGTTCTCCATAGTGGCTGTACTAGTTTGCATTCCCACCAACAGTGTAAGAGGGTTCCCTTTTATCCACACCCTCTCCAGCATTTATTGCTTGACTTTTGGATTGCATCCATTCTGACTGGTGTGAAATGGTACCTTATTGTGGTCTTGATTTGCATTTCTCTGATAATGAGTGATGTTGAACATCTTTTCATGTGTTTGTTAGCCATCCATATGTCTTCTTTGGAGAAATGTCTATTTAGTTCTTTGGCCCATTTTTTGATTGGGTCATTTATTTTTCTGGAATTGAGCTGCATAAGTTGCTTGTATATTTTTGAGACTGGTTGTTTGTCAGTTACTTCATTTGCTATTATTTTCTCCCATTCAGAAGGCTGTCTTTTCACCTTGCTTATAGTTTCCTTTGTTGTGCAGAAGCTTTTAATTTTAATTAGATCCCATTTGTTTATTTTTGCTTTTATTTCCAGAATTCTGGGAGGTGGATCATAGAGGATCCTGCTGTGATTTATGTCAGAGAGCGGTTTGCCTATGTTCTCCTCTAAGAGTTTTATAGTTTCTGGTCTTACATTTATGTCTTTAATCCATTTTGAGTTTATTTTTGTGTATGGTGTTAGAAAGTGTTCTAGTTTCATTCTTTTACAAGTGGTTGATCAGTTTTCCCAGCACCACTTGTTCAAGAGATTGTCTTTACTCCATTGTATATTCTTGCCTCCTTTGTCGAAGATAAAGTGTCCATAGGTATGTGGATTTATCTCTGGGCTTTCTATTTTGTTCCATTGATCTATATTTCTATCTTTGTGCCAGTACCATACTGTCTTGATGACTGTGGCTTTGTAGTACAGCCTGAAGTCAGGCAGGTTGATTCCTCTAGTTCCATTCTTCTTTCTCAAGATTGCTTTGGCTATTCGAAGTTTTTTTGTATTTCCATACAAATTGTGAAATTATTTGTTCTAGCTCTGTGAAAAATACTGCTGGTAGCTTGATAGGGATTGCAATGGATCTGTAGATTGCTTTGGATAGTATACTCATTTTCACTATATTGATTCTTCCGATCCATGAACATGGTATATTTCTCCATCTATTAGTGTCCTCTGTGATTTCTTTCATCAGTGTTTTATAGTTTTCTATATATAGGTCTTTAGTTTCTTTAGGTAGATATATTCCTAAGTATTTTATTCTTTTCATTGCAATGGTGAATGGAATTGTTTCCTTAATTTCTTTTTATAATTTCTCATTATTAGTGTATAGGAATGCAAGGGATTTCTGTGTGTTGATAAAGCTGGTAATGACAACCCTGTATGCGAGACAGTAAAAGAGACACAGATGTATAGAGCAGACTTTTGGACTCTGTGGGAGAGGGAGAGGGTGGGATGATTTGGGAGAATGGAATTGAAACATGTATACTATCATGTAAGAAATGAATCACCAGTCTAGGTTCGATACAGGATACAGGATGCTTGGGGCTGGTGCACTGAGATGACCCAGAGAGATGATATGGGGAGTGTGGTGGGAGGGGTTTCAGGATTGGGAACTCATGTACACCCGTGGAGGATTCATGTCAATGTATGGCAAAACCAATACAGTATTGTAAAGTAAAAAAATAAATAAATAAAAGTACTTTATGTTTCAATCTACTGAGATTGATATTCACTCTTTGGGAATTTTTAAAATGTAGATTCCCAAGTCTTATCTGTAAAGCAAAAATATCTTAGAAACAATATGACAAAACTGCTCAGTTCCCTTTTACAGGCATCGGAATGTCCTTAAACTCTAGGAAGCAAACTAAAAATCAGGAAGAATCCAATTAAAAATGTAATCATTTATTTAAGTTTATACCATCCACCTTGCTATAACATGTAATAAATTTATCACACATTATCAATACTGAAAGCAATGTCATAAATACCAATCTGTTAAAGCAAGTGTGTTATTATTAATTAATTGTAATGATATTGAGCATTATCTAATAATAGTAATACCAGTATTACTATTAAGATATTTACATTGACTTTTCAAGCTATGTGCAAATAATATCTTAAAGATTATTATGAGATATGAGGCAATGCTTCATGATATTAAATCTTTATCCTTATAAATAGCAGTAGCACCTTCATCTAGCAGTTGGATGTTTAGCATTGCACTAAAAACCATATAAATATTGACCCTTAAAACCCTTAAAACCTCATCAGCATTATTATTTTACAAGTAAAGAAACAGGAACATAAAAATAAGTATTTGGCCAACCTCGTGTAACTAGTATGTGACAAAGCAGGGAATCAAGTTCAAGTAGTCTAACTCTAGGACTATACCTTGAGATTGTAATGCATCTTGCTGTATATATGGTATTATTTCCTTGGTGCATTAGAGCAGGGGTCCCCAAAATCCAGGATATACTATCTGATTATCTGAGGTGGAGCTGATGTAATAATAGAAATAAAGGATAGTAAATGTAATATGCCTTTATCACCCTGAAATCATCTCCCAAACTCCCAATCCATGGACAAATTGTCTTCCATGAAACTGGTCCCTGGTGCCAAAAATGTTGGGCACTGCTGCTTTAGAGCATTTAACTTTGTACTGAGTGTGTTAGTGTGTACAGAAGTAATTGCCACCTGGCTGGCATTAAGTGCTTTTTAGTCTCTATCCTGCAGTAGGATGCAAGTTTCCATTTCTATCTACAGCACTCTCTTCCATCATGAACCATGCATGGTTCTTTTTACACATGTGGCTTCACTCCAAGACTTATCTCTAAATAAGTGTAACTGTAAAAGGCATTTATTTCTTGCTGGTAACTTGGCTCTAAGTCAGGTTCCTTTTATATTAAGAAGAATCACCCACAAAGATTTATTGTGAACCATTTTTAGTGCTAATTAATCAAACCTAAATAGGATTCCCCTCTCTACTCTGGGGATAGCAGATTAAAATTGAAAGGAAACCACATTTATTTTTCTATTGTTTTAAAACTTAAAAACACTAATAGAATGTCACATCATTAGAAAATTTGATCACAATCCCAGGATTAAAACTGATGTCTTATTTTCAAAAGAACAAGATTTCTAGCTTTTTGTGATATTTTAAAATTAATATAAGAGATGGAGAATGAGTGATGAAGTGGGTAGTAGAAGGTATTGAGGGGTTATACACCAAGGTGACTTATTCTAGAAAATGTAGAAGGGCACCAGGGATTGATACTTCCAGCAGGGCAAAATATGGTATTTCATGGGGAACTGTCCCCAGTACTTGAAAAGCAAATCTTTAACAATGCTTACAGTTTTCATTTTAAGTACTTACTGATAATTTAATTGTACAAAGGCAACTGTCCTTATTGGGCTTCCTGGGTAGCTCAGCTAATAAAGAATCCACCTGCAATGCTGGAGACCCCAGTTCAATTCCTGGTCAGGAAGTTCCCCTGGAGAAGGGATAGGCCACCACTCCAGTATTCTTGGGCTTCCCTGGTTGCTAAGATGGTAAAGAATCTGCCTGCAATGTGTGAGACCTAGGTTAGATCCCTGGGTTGGGAAGATCCCCTGGAGGAGGGCATGGCAACCCACTCCAGTATTCTGCCTGGAGAATCCCCATGGACAGAGAGGCCTGCTGGGCTACAGTCCATAGGGTCACGAAGAGTCAGACATGACTGAAGCAACTTGGCACACACACAACTGTCATTATTAAATATAGAAGAAAATTTAAGAAAGGCTGTAAAGATTTAGTGATATTTGGAATGATTTAGATATTAAGAAAGTGGTTCCTAAATATTTAAAACATCAATGATTTGCCAATTTCTATATTTTTCTTCTCTGTACTGGCCACCAGATTTTCAGGCAGAGTCAATTACCATTTCAATATTTCAATTGACTCTGAGCTTTCATGCTTGGAGATCCTCTCCAACAGCAAATGATCTTTCTGGATCCTTCAGCATCTTAATCCCTGGATAGTCACAACTTTTTATTTTTAAATCTTCCTTTCAGCAATTCTACAGCACTAAAGTTAATGGCTTGCTAAACCCTGAAATACCATTACAAGCAGGAGTCTGCACATTTGTCTTGTAACTTTGTGTCTGTTCTACTTTCCATTCTTCTTTATGCAGTTGTTCTTCTGTAAAGGCTCAGTGGGGAGTTGCTCCCCACAGACTCAATCAAGTGTTCTCTTTCACTGGGCTTTCCAAGCAGCAGATATAAAACATTTATTTGGACAAAATTAGGCTCTGGCAGTATGGGGTAAGCTCTCAATTTGCCTAACAGCAAAACAAACAAACAAACAAACAAACCAAAAAGACAAAATAGATCCCGCATTACCAGTTTTAAAAGCATAATATCTGTCAAATAATTCTTAATAAGTTATTTTTAAAGAATGAATACTTTACAACTTCAATAAGCAAGCAAGGAACTCCAATATATCTCCTTCAGATAAAAATAAAAACTTTTAAATGCTCTCTAGAGTTTTTGTATCTCTGTCCTGTTTTTGAAGTGTGAATTATAGGAAAACAACAAATGTCTTGTATTAAAATATTTTAAAGCGATAATCTTACCTAAATATCTGATGATAGCATGTATCAAACCTAAAAGTCATTCAAACTCAAAAAAGAAAGGTATTTCCTTCATTAGGTAAATAAGAAGCTAATATTAAGTTAAGACTTTTTTCCTGAAATAGCCTTTTTTCTCGACTTAGAACCAACCAATAATGGATTTAGTATTATATAGAAATTTTTTGAGCCTTCAGTTTGAAGGAATGTATATAAACAATGCTGAATCCAAATACACATAAAAGACTGAACTAGTATTCCTCATATTGCAGGAAGAAATACTGAACACACATACACAAATTTGAATTAAGTATGAGAAATGAGTACAGAAGCACAGAATCTCAATTTCAATTAGAATTAGCAGATGAGAGAAGACAATACAGTGTAGACTGTCATTAGCACAAAGAGGATCTGATTAGTGTCAATGAACCTCTTGGCAACACAGTACTACTAGGCTTTAAGACAGGTTTCACTTGGACCCAATATTAAGTTAATAAGAGATTTAAAGTAAATATCATCTTATTTTCCTGGATATCTCATCTTCTCTTGAGTGCTGGATGCATAATTAATGAAACCAATTCAAGTACAGGATATGCAGTACTAAGAATAAATGTAGGAAAACATTCATCTCATTAGTCTTGATATAAAATTACTTGACATAGGAAAAAGTGAAATCAAATCTGTTCTATTTGCTCTATGAAAGATCTAATCACTTTTAAAAATGGCAAATGGAAGGAGAGGAGTACATGCAGATCATGGGGAAAGAGAACATACAATAAATCTTAAAAGTCATTCATTAAAGGATTTGATTTTAAAGGCACTGCTTTATTAAACTTTGTCTACCCTCTCCACACTTCTAAATAAAAAACAAATATGAGCTAATACCTGAGCCTGAGATGCCATCACAGCAACTCTTACTGAAAATATCACCTTTCAATTGGGAATTTTATATAATTGTATTAATTACAACTGACTTGGATTCTTTGCTAAAAATTTATTTTAACAGTATGTTTTTGTAGCAATATGTTTCACCATCTAATAACTCCCTAATGATGATACATATACTTTCTTAAATCATAAAAAGTAGGGATGAAAATTAAAACTAATTCTCAGTATTTATAAAGAACAGGGAAGTTTTAAGTTCATTATCACCAAATATTGCATGAGAGAGGAATATGCCAATAGCACAGTTGTAAGTAATGAGATTTTCAACTGTCAATCAGTCTGACCTAGCAAGATGCTTCTGTTTATAAAAATGAAAAATCCATCATGGTGAAGATGGAACATTTGTATAAGTTCGTAGTCACCCACAGGCACACACTGTGAAACAACCAAGCAGTCAATACCATGTTAAAAAATTCTATATACTTAGTATGCTAAATCTGTTTAGCCATTGTACCACAATTTAACTTACACTGAAATGCATGATCCTCAACATACAGAGTGTGTGAATTAAAAAAGGATAAAATCAAATTAGACGTGTCTTACTAAACTACATTTAAATTCTGCAGTTAGTTGCAGAGGAAGCCTCGGCTTCAAAACAAAAATACAGGTTTTTGTTCATTTGTTTTTTATTGTTAGGAAAAGCTGATTCCTTTTTTAGAGTTCATGAAACACTGTTAATTAAGCAACGGTAAGCAGGGGATGACTTGGGCTCTCCTTTTATTACAATCTATATGGCATTATGAATAAGATTGCATTTAGAGGAGAAAGAGGTTCCATTGTTTGAACAAACTTTGGAAATTTTCTATATTATGCCACAACGTCTATCATTGCCTTTGCAAGAACTGAGAGAAGATAGGATAAATCAAAGACTAGCCAACTAGAACAACAACTGAACCAAAAAAATGGGGATACTTAAAAAGTTCAGGGGCACACAATGACTCAGAATTTAATGGAAAATTTCACTCATTTTCTCACTGTGCAATCTCACACTCAGTTCTACCATAATTTATCTTCTCTCATTAGAATATGAGATATAAACATCTAAGATTATATCTCCTTATTGGGAGATAGTTCTTTCCTCTGTCAATGAGAGGGCATTGGTACTCCTCACCTTTTAAATACATCCTCAGCAGTATCTGTGAAAACTGAATCAAGTATAGACCATTCATGACATGATGTTAGTATTTTCTAGCTATCATTGTGACAAGAATCTACTTAATTCTCCAATGTTTTTTTTTTTCCAATTTGGCAAATATATTTTCTTCAAAAATAAAATAACTTGCATATCTAAAATCTATCATGAGCTATGTAGGAAGAAAGTGCCTTTGTACTCAATGTTCTCCTGAATCACAGTATTTGAACACTAAGAACCATCAACATTATTTTAATTGTCCTCACTAAAAGGTATTTGAAAGTGTTATTGTTGTTCACTAAGTCGTGACCAACTCTTTGCAACTCCATGGACTGCAGCACGCCAGGTTCCTCTGTCCTCCACTATCTCCCAGAGTTTGCTCAAATTTATGTCCATTGAGTTGGCAATGCTACCTAACCATCTCATTCTCTGTCGCCCCCTCCTTCTTTTGCCTTCAATTTTTCCCGTCATCAGGGTCTTTTCTGATAAGTCATCCCTTAGCATCAGGTGGCCAAAGTATTGGAGCTTCAGCTTCATTATCAGTCCTCCCAATGAATATTCAGGGTTCACTTCACTTAGGATTGACTGGTTTGATCTCCTTGCTCTCCAAGACACTCTCAAGGGTTGGTCTTCTAAAGCACCACAATTGAAAATCATCAGTTCTTCAGGGCTTTAGTGGTCCAACTCTCACATCCATACACTATGGGAAAAACCATAGCTTTGACTATATGGACCTTTGTCAGTGAAGTGATGTCTCTGTTTTTTAATATGCTGCCTAGGTCTGTCATAGCTTTCCTTCCAAGGAGCAAGCATCTTTTAATGTCATGGCTGCAGTCATTTTATGCAGTGATTTTAGAATCCAAGAAGATAAAACCTATCACTTTTTCTATTTTTTCCCCATCTATTTGCCATGATGTGATGGGATCAGATGCCATGATCTTCACTTTTTGAATGCTGAGTTTTAAGCCAGCTTTTTCACTCTTCTCTTTCACCTTCATCAGGAGGCTCTTTAGTTCCTCTTCCATACTCTTTAAAATACAATTGTGTATATATTTTAAACTATCCCACTAGTTTGTTTTAAATATGACTCTCAAACCACAAAGTCATATTTCACCTGAAGAACTGCTTTGGTAACTGAAAAATGGTACCACAAAATGATACCATGTACCTCCAATATTTACATTGGCTTTCTGTAGGATATGCTTTGTGAGAATGAAAAAATATTTTCACCCCAAATGATTCTGACCTTCACATTATGACACATGAAATTGAACAAGCAAGTTTTAAAGAGAGAAAACTAAACACCTAACCAATTTACTCCAGATCACAGGGACTTCTCAGGATGACAGGCATCAGTGCCAGCAGATGGAGGTAGTACAAAATGGGTAACAGTGTTCAGCCTGTCTAAACTTCCTATGTGGTTTCATTTAACTGTGGTAGACTTTCTTTCATATTCTAAACTATTATGTTGTGATTATAAACAGCTGCTTAATTTACTGATGGAACAAGTAAAAACTGGGTAAACAACCTGTATCAGTGTATGAAAGATGGAATAATTTCCAAGAAAGGAAAGACTCTTAGTGCACATTGATATTCAAAATCATTAGTTATATCTCAAAAGAAATTTTTAGAAACAATTTTCAGTTGACAAAAATCATAGAAAATAAATAGAGCAATAGTTTTTTTTTTTTAATTTTCATCATTCACACTGTCTTTTCTCATGTCAGTCATAATTAAAGATAAAATAAACTTTAAAAACATAATTAATAAACAGTATAATAAGCAAAATTAGAAATAAAATATAATTTAACAAGTGGATAAGAAAGAATATATAAAGTAATTAAAAATCCTGCACAATTATTGTATTTATACATCAAGAAACTGAATATACTTTAAAAATTTTAATTTAAGTTAATCAAAATTCCAATATAATAGCTTAATAAGTAAAAAGTGCAGACGACTGAGTTTAGGAAAGCTAATAGGGTCATTAAGGAACATTCTCTTTCCCCAGTATCCAACCTTTATCCTATACACATACACACACACAGACATAGACACACACACACACATGCACACACACACTTATGACATCTATTCAAAAATGATCAGGATTTGATATATTTAACACTATGTTAGGTCAGATCTGGAAAATAATTACAGCAATTCCATCATCACATACACATTTACAAAATTTTAGAAAGGAATTAGAGGTCACAAATGAATTATTTTAACACCAAAACTAATAAAGCTGATATAAATATTAAAAAATATATGTTTTGACTAAAAGAAAGTGAAGTCATGTCTGACTCTTTGAGACTCCATGGACTGTAGCCTGCCAGGCTCCTCCATCCATGAGACTTTCCAGGCAAGAATACTGGAGTGGGTTGCCATTTCCTCCTCCAAGTTTTGAATAAATATCCGTCAATATAAAATAATATCTTAACCCACTGAGTACAACAAAACATTAAAAAATAAAAGCCATGGCTATATTTCTTACCAAAAAAATACACAGGAAATAACTATTTCTCTATGCCTTCCACATGTTTTCTCTTCATTTTAATGTAGGTCCTTCCAATTAAAAGCTTCTCTCAGATGTCTAGGGACCCATGTGTGTCTCTCCACATCTAAGGCAGCAGTTAAATACTATAAGGAAGCTCTGATGCAGAACCAGGATGTTTTGATTTGTTGGCTTTACAACAGAGTGATCCTGCTGGGTCACTTGGATGAGAACACTAAATGATAGCACATTTACATGCTTCTTTGCAGTTAGTCAATTTCTCAGAAGAAAAGCCTGTCAAAATTTCCTACCTGGAAACCACCATCACTATGGAAGCCTAGAAAAACAAGTGACTTACTCTACAATATCTGGAATTTACCTTGTTTGTTTGTTTGTTTTTCTTTAGTGTATGGTGCAGAGTGGTTCATAGTTTGGTAGTTCAAGTTCAATTAAGGTCAGCTCCTCTAGAAAACAGGGCTTCCCTGATAGCTCAGTTCGTAAAGAATCCACCTGCAGGAGACCCCCATTTGATTCCTGGGTTGGGAAGTTTCACTGGAGAGGAGATAGGCTACCTACTCCAACATTCTTGGACTTCCCTTGTGGCTTAACTGTAAAGAATCCGCCTGCAGTGTGCGAGATCTAGGTTTGATCCCTGGGTTGGGAAGATCCCCTGGAGAATGGACAGGCTACCCACTCCAGTATTCTGGCCTGGAGAACTCCATGGACTGTAGTCTATGGGGTTGTAAAGAGTCAGACAAGACCGAGTGACTTTCACTCACTCACCTACTCTCTAGAAAATAAACCTCTATACTTCTGCTAGCATTTGACGTCGTGTGTGTGTGTGCGTCTATGAGAAGGATGATCTTAATTTCTAGCAACTTACTAAACAACATTTCAACTGATATTACTGTTTAAGTATCCATATCCAGTGCTTTATTTTCAGAGGGACCTAATGCCATCACTCCTGAGTATTTGATGTATTATTTTAGATCTAATGTGCTAGGCAACTTGCACTGCTAGTTTTAAAATTCTCTAATCATCTTAGTCAGTTATAATGTATGAAAATGCATTGAGAATCTAAGGGTACTGGTCAAATTCTGTGCATTCTAAGTTTCTTAAAAGTGTTTGACTATTAGATAATTGCAAGTAAATAAGCAACATTCATGTAAACAATAATATACTTATTAGGGTGCTGCCACTGACAATGGAAGTGTAAGGAGAACTTAAATTTCATTCCTCTACTGAAAGAGTCATTGATCTGGCAAAAACTATCAGAATCAACTTTTATAAAACATAGGAATCTAATGAAAATCTTACAACAATCAAGGGACTGTTTTATGAAGAAAGAAGCTGCTAAACTTTTGTAAGAGAATATCATGGAATTTTGCTTACCTGACTACTACCCTCCCCATTACCTAAACTACAGGTGGCCATAGGGATGTAAGACGTTTCTTGTGAAACTTCCTGGTGTCACTGAGGTAAAAAACAGAGTATAGACCTTGCTCTCAAAAAACTATTATACATCAAGTCCTAACTTGCAATCCCTATGGAATCAGCTCGAGGATTTGCTTCACTTCCTTGAGATCTCTGTCAGGGCTAGAAAGATCCTTCTATGACAATTATTGAAAACATTTAAAGGTATATACTACCTGCTGCCACCTGGGTAGATACAACAGATGGACCAAGCAGAAAATAAACCAAAAATTCTACAAAGTAAAAGGTTTGGGTAGCGGGGATGTGCATTGGAAATAAAGGTGTTAAAGACCTCCTAAATGGGCATTCCAGAAGACAGTTACACATGACTAAAGCTAGATAAAGTCTCAGAAAAGAACTGAGAAGACCATAAGCTTCTATCTCTGGTTATCATTAAGTAGGCAGTGTAGGATAAGGCAGAAATGCAAATAGTCTGACTAGGCATTGAAGGAGAAGTAATATTTAAAATAATAATGTCTGAAAATCCTCGAAAATTGATGAAAGACATGAGTCTACACATCCAAGAAGCTCACCAAACCCCAAATAAAATGAATGTTTAAATAGTCATAGCAGGACACATAAGCGAATATCCTTATTTAAAGTACTGGGGGAAAATGTCAACCAAAAATTCCATATCCAGCAAAACTAACCCTCAAACATGAAGGAGAAATAAGGACATTCCCAGAAAAAATAAAAGCAAAAGGAAATACTAGCACTAGATCCAGCCTCAAAAAAGCACCAAACAGATCAACAAACTCAAGCTATATGAAAATATAAAGAACACCAGTCAAAGAAACTAATAGATAAATGTAAAAAAGTACTATTATTGTATATTTGATTTGCAATCATTTTTCTCTATAATATTTAAAAGACAAATGAATACATAAAAATTATAAATCAAGTTAATGAGCACATAGCATATAAAAGATATAACTTGTGACGATAGCACAAATAGGGAGAGATGAAGTAGTATAAGAGCAAAGACTTATGTACCATGTAAATAGGTATTAATGCAAACTATCTTTAGATAAATTTATATTGGTTTATGTATGGTTCTTACCATAACCATTAGGAAAAAATAATTTTAAATATACAGAAAAAGAAATAAGAAGTAAATGAAAATAATGATGCCCTACAAAAGTTAAACACAGAAGGAGGCAGCAAGGAAGGAAGAAAAAGAATAAAGATAGTATAAGATATATATAAAAAGGCAAAATGGCAGAAGTCCTTCCTTATCAGTTATCACTTTATATGTAAAAATTTTTATGCTCTCCAATAAAAAGGCAGATGAGCAAATTAGATGTTTTTCTTTAAGTGACCCACCTATCTGCTGTCTACAAGAAATTCAGTTTAGATGCAAAGATACAAATAGGTTGAAAATGAAAGGATATCAAATCAAATACTATGTAAATAGTAAACAAAAGAAAGCTTGTGTAGTTATATTAACATCAGATGAAATAGAATTTAAGTCAAAAGTTGGCACAAGAGACAAAGAAAGATATCACATATTCACGAAAGCATCAATCCATTCAGAAAATATAACAATTATAAATAGATTTTCAAATGAAGCAAGAAATAATTCTACAACAATGAGGTATTCAATGTCCAACTTTCAGTAATGGATAGAATAACTAGACAGAAGATCAGTGAGGAAAAAGAGGAACTGAACAACACTGTAAACCAACTAGACCTAACAGACAAATTTAGAACATTCCTCCCCAAAACATCAAAACACACACTCTCCTCAATGCAAACAAACTATTTCCCAAAGACAGATCATAAATATTAGGTCACAAGGAAAATGTAAATAATATTTAGCAAATGTAAATAATATTTTCCAAATATTTCTGAAGATACCTTTTCCAAATACAGTGGAATGAAACCAGAAATCAATAACAAAATGGAAATTAAAAATCTGCATGTATGTGGAAATTAAACAGCACACTCTTCAATAACAAATGATTCAAAGAAAAAAATCACAGAGAAAATGAGAATAAATTAAACATTTCATTAAATAAATGAGATAAAAGCATGGCATAACAAAATATACAGGATGAGACAAAAGCGGTGCTCAAACAGAAATGTATAGGCAAATGTCCATTGAAGAGGAAAGAAGTTCTCAAGTCAGTAACAGGGCTTTTCACCATAAGAAACTACGAAAAGAAGAGAAAATTTGAAGTCAAAGCTAGTGAAAGGAAGAATATAATAAAGATTAATACATAAACAAAATTAAGAATAGAAAAATAAGAGGGAATCTGGAAAAAGAAAACTTGACTCCTAGAAAATATTCTTTTTAAAAATTGATAAACTTACGAGCAGATTATCTAAGAATGAAAGAAACTGAAAATCACTAAAATCAAAAGTGATAGTGAAGCCATTACTATTAAACTTATAGAAATAGAACCGATTATAGGACAATATTCTAAACAATTATGTACTAACAAAATAGATAATTTTAAGTAAATTGACCAATTTCTAGAATTACACAAACTTCCAAAATTAACTCAAAGAGAAATTTAAAATTTAAACAAATCTGTAACACATAAGGAGACTGAATCATTAATTAAAAACTCTCCAAACAGAAAAACACAGTACCAGATGTCTTTGCTGCTGAATTCTACCAAACATTATAAGCAGAATTAGAACCAATCCTTTTCAAGCTTTCCAAAAAAATGGAAGAGGGTATGCCTTCTAATTTATTCCAAGAGATCAGCATTATCCTAATTTCAAAGCCAAAAAATGAAACAAAATATCAAAGGGAAAAAAAGTTATAGTCCAATAAGACTTTTGAATATAAAAGCTAAAAAAATTTTTCAACAAAATACTAGTAACTGAATTCAATAGTATGTAAGAAGGAATATACACCATGACTAAGTGATATTTATCCCAGGAATGCAAATATATTTCAACAACAAAAAAATAAATGCTATACATTGCATTAAGAGAATTAGGGGGAAAAATACATTATTATCTCAACTGATGGAAAGAAAACATTTGACATATTTGAACATTTCAAGATTTAAAACAAGCCAGCAAAATAGGAGAATATGAAAAACATTTATAAGAAAATCCCCAGCTACCATCATACTCAATGTTGAAAGACTTTTTTCACCCCAACATCAGATATAAAACAAGAATGCCCATTTTTGGCCCTACTATTTAACATTTTACTATACATTGTAGATGGGTAATTCAGCAAGTAAAATACATAAAAGACCTTCATGTTGGAAAGGAATAAGTAAAACTAATCTAACCACAGATAGCAAGGTCCTATACACAGACAATCCTTCAGTTTACACACACACACCACTGAAGCTAACGAACCAATGTATTATTGTTGTACAGTATCAAAACACAAAAATCGGCAATTGTATTTCATTGCACAATGAATAAAAATAAGAAAATAATATGGTTTATAATAGCAACAAAAAATAAAATATTTAGGAATAAATTTAACCAAAGATATAGAGGACCTGTACAGAAAAGAATAAGATCTTGCTTAATGGAATTAAAGATGTAAATAAATGGAAATATATCCATGTATATCAATTAGAAAGTTTAGTATTTTTAAGGTGGAAATAATACCCAAAACCCAATAATACCCAATAATACTCAAAAGATATAATGCAATCCTTACCAAATCTTGAAAGTCTTTCTTGCAGACATTTATTTAAGGCTGAGTTGAGAATTCATACCAACTTGCAAGAGATCCCACATAAATAAAACAATCTTGAAAAAGAAAAACAAAGATGGAGGAGTCACACATCTTGATTTCAACATTTAGCACAAAGCAGTAGTAACAGAAGCACTGTGGTATCAATGTAAGAATAGACTTACAGATAAATGGAATAAAACTGAAAATCCAGAAATAAACCCACACACCTATAGTCAATTAATCCTTGTCAAAAGGGCCAAGGATACACAATGGAGAAAAGACAGTCTCTTTGGCAAGTGGTGTTGGGAAACCCGGACAGCAGCTATGTAACTCGATGAAGTTATAACACACAATAGGTATTTCAAAATAAATAGATTCAAACGAGAATTCAGAATTACCCACAACTCACTTCTATCTATCCCTCCCAAATCTTTTCCAGCTGAGAAAATAACAGCACTGTTCAGTCGTTGTGACCAAAAACTTGGAAGTCATCACTGAGGACTCTCCTTCAGTCCCTATATCCAATTATGATGTCTTACTGAGTCTGCTTCCACACAGTACCATACTGTTTACTTTCTTCATCTCCAGTGTTACTCCTCTATTCAAACCACTTCTATCCATTATCTAATCCACTGCAATGGCTTCCCATTTTTGCCATCCTTCCATTTTTGTCTTCCTAAAATATCTCCGTGCAATAAAAGAAGTGATCTTTTTAACATGAAATCAGATTACACCATTTCTTTACTAAAAATCTACTCTAATTGCTTCCTATTTCATATAGAATAAAATCCATTTTCTTACAAAAACTCATGAGGCCCTTCACTATATAGTCTTATCAATTTCTGAAACCAGTATAAACAAGGAAAAGAGATACATGATAGCAAATATACTGAGATCATAGAAGAAATGAAACTAGAGTGTAATGGTGAAAGCATGCTAAGTCATTTTCCATGGGAATGATAGTAGATAATAAATAAGAAAATAAGAAAAGAGCTTAAAATTATATTATTTAGAAATACTGATGCATTTAATAAGAAAAAATTATTTCAATGTTTCAGTAAGAGCCACACATTTTATTATAAATTATTTAATGAATAGTGAAGGAGAGGGAAACCTGGCATGCTCCAATCCATGGGGTCACAAAGAGTTGGACACCCCTTAGTGACAGGACAGCAATACCGTTTATTTAATGGCATCTCCCCAGGTGGAACTAGTGATGAAGTATTCATCTGCCAATGCAGGAGGCATAAGGATGTGGGTCTCTGGGTCGGGAAGATTCTCTGGAGTAGGAAATGGCACCCCATTTTAGTATTATTGTCTGAAAAATTCCATTGACAGAGCAGCCTGGTGGGTTACAGTTGATGGGGCCACAAAGAGTCGGACATGACTGATAGACTGAGCACACATTTATTTAGTGAAAGCAAAGTGACTGCAACTTAATTTTTAAGAGGTAGATTAATTTCTTGGATATGAAAAAATATATCAGAGTACATAGCCTACTGTTTCCCAACTCATTTTGCAATGCTAACATACATCTCTTATCACAAACTGATAAAAGAAACAAAATCTCAATTGTATTTATAAAATCTAATGATAAGTTATAAATACATGATTAATAAAAAATAAGAAAAAACCCCAGCAGCATTGTAAAAGAATAACACAACATGGCAAGTTAGGAATTATTCCATGAATGAAAAGATGATTCTATCATTAGAACATGTATCAAGTTGGCGGATTCATGTTCAGTTCAGTTCAGCCGCTCAGTCATGTCTGACTCTTTGCGACCCCATGAACTGCAGCACGCCAGGCCTCCCTGTCTATCACCAACTCCTGGAGTTCACTCAGACTCACGTCCATCGAGTCGGTGATGCCATCCAGCCATCTCATCCTCTGTCATCCCCTTCTCCTCCTGCCCCCAATCCCTCCCAGCATCAGAGTCTTTTCCAATGAGTCAACTCTTCTCATGAGGTGGCCAAAGTACTGGAGTTTCAGCTTCAGCATCATTCCTTCCAAAGAAATCCCAGGGCTGATCTCCTTCAGAATGGACTGGTTGGATCTCTGGATTCAGGTTGATGTATGGCAAAACCAATGCAGTATTTTAAAGTAAAATAAAGTAAAATTTTAAAAATAATAATAATAAAAAGAAAAGCAGGAACTGAAAAAATTAAAAAAATATATGTTTGGATAAATTTTATGAAGAACCATTAGAAAGAACACTGTAAATTTTGCAGCCACATCTCATAGGTCTTTAAGCATGATACTGGAGAAAGTTTCTATGATCAATTAGTATTGAGGTAGGAAACAAAAGTAAAAATCTACTTTTAATATAAAGTTACTAAGGGCAGTTTCATTAAGATCAGAAAGAGGACAGGCCTCCCCCCTATTGCTTCTGATATTGAACAGTGATGGGAAGTTTCTAAGGAATGCCATGAGAAAAGACACTGTAAATGAATTACAAAATCCTGTATCAAAGGTGGGAGGCAACATTATCATTTTTGATAAATGATGAGATTATGTATCATTAGAAACCTAAACGGCTCTACTAAAAATATCAAAACAATAAGAATCCAACTATAAATCTTTTTTTTCACTACCATTAACAAAAGAGATATAGAATTAACAAAAATCAGCAAAATGATAAAACATGTCAGAGTAAATAAAAAGGAATGCCAAAAAAACCCTCTTGCAGAATCACTATTTAATTGCTTCAAATGGCAAAACAGGACAAAAATAATTTAAAAACTCATTTTCCACTATGTAAAAACCTAACATAATTTAAATAGTGAAAGTCCCTCAGTCGTATCCAACTCTGCAACCCCATGGACTATAGTCCAAGAAATTCTCCAGGCCAGAATACTGGAGTGGGTAGCCTTTCCCTTCTCCAGGGGATCTTCCCAACCCAGGAATCGAACCCAGGTCTGCCAGATTATAGGTGGATTCTTTACCAGCTGAGGTACAAAGGAAGCTCAAGAATACTGGAGTGGGTAGGCTATCCCTTCTCTAGCAGATCTTCCCAACCCAGGAATCAAACAGGGGTCTCCTGCATTGCAGGCGGATTCTTTAACAACTGAGCTATCAGGGAAGTCCCAACACTATTCAAATAGCTTGTCCCTAATAATAATTACTATGGTGGTGGTTTAGTGGCTAAGTCATGTCCAACTCTTTGTGACCCTAATGGACTGTGGTCCACCAGGCTCCTCTGTCCATGGAATCTTCCAGGCAAGTATGCTGGAGTGGGTTGTCATTTCCTTCTCAGGGAATCTTTCCCATCCAGGGATTGAACTTGAGTTTCCTGCATTGAGGGTGGATTCTTTACCAATTGAGCCACCAGGGAAGCCCATATGAAATAAATATATATTAATTATTAATTGATATAACTAATTTATTATAATTAATAATGTATGAATTAAACCATAATTGCCCTCAATGTTTTGAGATGTTCAAATACTCTTGTAGGTGGTGAAAGAAATTGACAAACCAATTTCTCTAATTATGAGTCTCAACCATAGGACTCTCATTTCCCTGGCTGGTGATTTGTTTAATAATGGGCCTGTGGCTATTTTTGGTCAATTAGACATGTTACAAAGTCTGTAGGTAAGACTTCTGGGAAAGTTTCCACTTCTCCTACGATATAGATATAGGAAGGGTCCCAGCCTCATCTTCCCTGAATACCCAAATACGAAACCTGGGCCTGGAATCATTGTTACCAAGACAACAGAGGATGGCAAAACACACATGACACTAGCACTACTTCTGATGAGAAACAATACATTTCTTTATCACTTAAATCAGGTTGGTCAAGATTACTCACTGTTAAAAGCAGCCCCAAAGATATAGTTGAATTGCATATTTGAAAAAGCTAGCAAATCTGAACAAGCTTTGTTTAGTAGGAATCTACTAGTAATAGATTCCTGCTAGTGGTCAGAAAGCTATGTACTAGATAAATAATCAAAGAAGCAGAAAATGTTGAGGTATACCTTTGAAAGAAGATACTGACAATGTAGTATAATTGAAGTCAATCTAAGCATAAGAATACCTGGCAGAAGAAGGAAAATTTTGTGTTAACATTTATTTTTCTAATATGGCACATTTTCTTTTTTTCCCAGATAATGTCACTCATATGCACATTTGAATGTCATGAATAGCCTTCAAAAAAGAAGTATGATAGCTTGAAATATGGAAAATAAACACAAGATCTTCAGACCAGGCTTTCTCTTCCCATCTCTGCTGATAAACCCTCCTGAGAGTGCTGTAATGGGATGCATTTGAGATAAGGAAGGGGCTGAACGGTCAAGGGATTCACAATGTGAGCTGGTGAATGTGAATATGTGGAAATTACATATACCTTCATGAAAGTTCACACACAGTATCTGGACTAAGAGTTTGCATGGCCTTTCTCAAAATGCTTATCAGTGCAGCATGTAAAGTTATTTTCTGAAGAAACCACGGTTTCTGTTTTTGGACTATTAACATAAAATCACTGGGATGCTTTTTCTACTCCTGAATGGTAATATTCAGAAGTAAGTTTGTAGAAAAATTATATTTCCAAAACAACTAAGCCATCATTGCATCCAGTCACTGGCACTGATGAATCTTTGTGAATGCATAACTGTTTCAGTGGAAATACAACCCCCGTCATAAATTATCTCCTAATGATGACAGATTCTAGAGGATTAATTATCAATTGATTCTATTTTTAAATGAAAATTGATTAGGCATCCTTGGGAAAAGATATTATATATTTAGCCAAAATTAATTGGACTTCTAATAAAGTATCCCTCCAGGTTGAAATAGCATTATGAATTGGTAAATATCTAAAAATGGTAAGAATAAAAGGTATACAAATACATGGTCAAAGAACTAGAAGTGGGCTTCTGTATTACATTTCATCTCTATTTTTTAATAAATGATAAGCAATTGCTTATGGTTTTTTAATTGAAGTATAGCTTTAATTCTAAAAGGAAAAGCAAAATCTTAGCATGACACATGTGCATTTTTATATACATAAGTATGCCAGGTTTTATAATGACTTTGAAGTTTTATTGCTTTGTTTGTATAGTGACTGGAACAAAATTAAATTTCAGCTGTGAGGTCAATTCCATTGTCTTTACTCAAGTATAGATTACCATGATGGCATGATCAGGTCAAATATGTTAAATGAGTATTAAAAGAATAGCTTTATGACAAACAAAAATGTGGAAATCTGAAGCTGAAGCTAATGCAGTATGGGAACCGAAAAGCACACATCATAAGTTCAAAAAATCCTTTCACTGCTCTGCTCCAGTGAAGCCTAAAATGCCAAGAAAAAAGAACTCAATGATTTAAATGTAAAATTCCACTGATATTCCAAACTGCTCTAGTTTGTTCATTAAATTATAATTTATTCTTAGAAAGTGTGCTAACAAAAAAGTTGTTAAAACTTTTACAAGTATTCCATCCTGCTGATCCACACAGAATTAATAGTCTATGCTGGAAGAGTTTTTAACATATTAGTTAGTATGGACAGGTCATCCCTCTCAGATCTTATGAAAAATGAAGACTCTGGCTTTGGTGTTATGTGTCCTATCCAGTCACCAAGCTTGTGATTTTTGTGAGCTTTAACAAATTAAATATTTGGAATCTTGTAATTAGTCTATGGACAGATTTTGAAGTGCCATTGAAATTTACTAAAATTTCTAATGAATGGTAAGACTGTTTGCAAGAGGAATTAACTATTATTTTCAATGAAAGGGCTTCCCTCATAGCTCAGTTGGTAAAGAATTTGCCTGCAATGCAGGAGACCCTGGTTCGATTCCTGGGTCAGGAAGATCCCCTGGAGAAGGAATAGGCTACCTACTTCAGTATTCTTGGGCTTCCCTGATGGCTTAGCTGGTAAAGAATCTGCCTGCAATGCAGGAGACCTGGATTTGATCCCTGGGTTTGATCGCTGGGTTGGGAAGATTCCTGGAGAAGGGAAAGGCTACCCACTCCAGTGTTCTGGCCTGGAGAATTCCATGGACTGTATAGTCCATGGGGTCGCAAAGAGTCAGACACGACTGAGCGACTTTCACTTTCACTTCACTTTCAATGAAAACAAATATTGCATGCACCTCAAATTATGAAGAATGAGAAACATAAAAAGTAATATTTTATTTTAGGGTAGCTATTATTTGTTCCTAATTTTTAGCATTCCACAAAGTCAACATATAACATAAACAGCCCTTGTCATCTCACTTCAATTCAATTCAATTTCTTTGACTATCCCTTTAATGTTACAAAATAAATACTATAAATCACATCACGCACTTTTACCACCTTAGTTAAGATGCCATGTCAGTGCTGGATAAATTATGTCAACAAGTTAAACCAAACAAAACCATTTGGTCATTTTCCCTTTATCTGTGTAGAAGCAACACCCAGTAGTAAAATAAACAAATACAGATATATGACAGAGATTCAATGAATGAATGAAACATTCATGCACTAGGGTATTTTCAGGTCACATTAGGGCAATCTATCTGAGAAGTGTATAAGTTAGCAAGGAAAGCCACCATAAATACATTGTGTATCCCAGTGAGAATTGACTGAGAGTGTGTGAACACACCATCACAAATGGAGTTCCTTCATTAGGAAAGAAAGCTCAAAGTCTTGCATTAATATGAAGGTCAGTAGCAGCACTCTTTAATAATAACAATTTCAGTTAAAATTATGATCCATCACCCATTGCGCTAAACACTCGACATGTCGCATCACTTAACGCTTACAGCATCTTTCTGAACCTGTTGCAGTAGCATCTTCACTTTACATATGAAGAAAATTAGACTGAGAGAAATTAAATAATTGCCCAAGGTCATGCAGCTATGAGAATACAGAGTAGAAATGTAAAACTGAAATGGAATGTCATTAAAAAATAATGTCAAAAATATGATGCTATTAACTTTCAATAAGGCATAAAGAAATTGACTGAATCCAATCAAGCCTTTCAAATTTAAACAGTAACCAGGAAACACTGCAAAACTCATCTCAAGTGAAGGAAATAGATCAGAGTTCACCTGTTTACACAGCAGTAATTAAGAAAATAAGAATTATCTTAAACATCACTAGCTAGGTAGGATCATCCTGAAACCCTATGATCTTCCTATCCTGTGTCCTCATGTAAAATCTATGCCCAAGATACAACCATTACCAGCCCAGATCTTTAATCTCATCCTTCATCCTAAATGATAAAACTGGTCCTACCAGTTGAATTTGTAACATAAGATTAAGAATTATATCAGTTCAATTTTGATCAGAGATCAAGAAAAAATGTTAAAAAAAGAGAAAAAAAATGATTGTTGTAGTGTTTATATAAAGATAATTTAGACCTGTAAACAACATTAAAAAATGATTGAATAACTACTGGAATACAGAAAAGGTAAAGTGGTATAGCCAAAAGCTGTAAGTAAATAAGTATGGAACTCTACAAATATTTAAATCAGTCGAAACAAGAAGGGAAGGAGGGACAGGGGAATGCAGACAACAGGTACAACAGAGAAAAGAGTAAAATTATAGATGATGATTGAAACATTATGAATAATTAAATTATTAACGTCACAGATACCCCAATTGAAAGCTAAGATTGTCGAAAGAGTTAAGTATGGATTTCTCCTTTGGAACAAGTTGGAGTAAAGGATACAGGGTTTGCCTTCACATCTTAAACTACCATAACACTAAGCAAACTAGATGAGAAGTAGACTTCAAACATTAAGCAGTAGCACATTACCGTGATCCCTGGGAGAAGTGAACAAATGAGGGGACTACAATTGCCCCAGAAAATGCCTGAAGGGAGTTTCCAGAGCCATAGAAGGGGAAGCTCAGATGTTGCCCATCAGTCTCACTCAGTTCCGGAGCAAGCGTCACAGCCTTCCAGGAAGTGTTGTGTTTTCACATAGATAGTCAAATAGATCAAGAGCCTAACACACAGATTGATAACTGATTTTCAACAAGGTTGCAAAGATAATTCAGAGAATAAAGGATAGTCTGTCCAAGAAATGGTGCTGAAACAACTGGATTTCTCTGTGGAAAAGGGAAAAAAAGGGATTCTGCGCCATAGTTGCTATTTAGTCACTCAGTTGTGTCCAACTCTTTGTGACTCCATAGACTGTAGCCCGCCAGGCTCCTCTGTTCATGGGATTTCCCAGGGAAGAATACTAGAGTGAGTAACCATTTCCTTCTCCAGGGGATCTTCTCAACCAGGGATCAAAACTGTCTCCTGCATTGGCAGGTGCAACTGAGATACCAGCAAAAGAGCTTGAGCCATACTTCACACCAAACATAAAAAGTATATGAAAACAAGTTTTATGTCTAAATATAAACCTAAAATTCTGATTCTTCTGGGAGAAAAAAATTGAAGAAATATTTACTTCAATTAGGAAAATTTTCTTACATATGACACAAAAACACAATCCATAAAGGAATAAATTTACAAATTTGACTTCATTAAAATTGAAAACTTCTGCTTTTCAATATCCATTGTTAAGAATGTGAAAAGAAAAACAAACACAGTGATAAAATATTTGAAAATTACATATTTGATAAAGGGCTAAAATATATGAAGAAATATTGAAACTCAAAAACCAGAAAACAAGCAAGCCAATGGTGGAGAAATTGGACAAAAGATTTGAATAGACACTTCATGAAAGAAGGTATACAGAAGATACATAACAACATAGGAAAGACCAACATCAGGAGACAGAGAAATGTGAATTAAAACCTCAATGAGCTATCATTGTACATCTATTAGGATTTTTAAGATTAAAACCATTGACTATTTCAAGTATTGGTGAGGTTATAGAGGAACTGGAACTCACACACTGGTGGAAGAAATGCAAGATTTTATAACCATTTTGTAAAAGAGTTTGGCAATGCCCTTTAAAGTTAAACCACCTACCTAACATACGATCCACCCATTCTCCTCTTAGATAATTACCTAAGAGAACTGTAATACCCTCAAATTGAAAGCAACTATGTGTTCACCAAGCAATAATTGGAAAAACAAGTTTCAGTATATCTATACAATGAAGCACTAATTAGCAACAGAAAGGAATAAACGGTTCATACATGTTACATGGATCAGTCTTAAAATATGTATTCTGAGTGAAAGAAGACAGACATCCAAAAAAGGACACAGCATATAATCCCACTTATTTAAAATTCTAGAGAAATTAATTAATCCATTATGAAAGAAAAGAGACTGTGGTTGCCTAGTGGTAGACAGGCAATTTATGTATCTTTGTATGTCCCAAAGCACTTAGCACTGTAATTAACCATATCATAAAACCAAAGACTATTTCTCTAAATGAAAAACACACAAAAACTTTTGTGACTTTTTTGTTTGAGAGAATATGGGATGGGAGGGAGGGATTACAAAACAGTTTAAGGAAGCTTTGAGGTGATGAATACATTCATCATTTTGTGGGTGGCAATTGTTGCATGAGTGTATGCACAGGTGCAAACGCATCAAATTGTACATTTAAAAATGTATAGTCTATTTATTGCTGTGTATTTGAGTAAGAAAAAGAGACTTAATATAGAGATAAAATTCTCTTTTATGGCAAGAGGTATTTGATTCAATTTTCCTCTTCTTTAATTGTTAAAAGCAAAGAATGAAATCTAAAATTTGAATATAAAGTTAAGAGGAAATAATTTGAATTGAATAAACAAAAATTTTATTATAAGCTATAGGTGCACATATTTTCTTTTCTTTTTTTATAAAATTTATTTTAGCACTATGAATATCAATTCATTTTCTACAAATGAGTGTTGCATCTATTTTTCCAATTGTTTTCTTTCAATTTTATGATTTCATTTAAAAATTTTTATTTTACTATTCACAAGGAAGAAATAAACATCCTAAAAATTGTAAAAACATAAAAATGGAATTATATATCACCATTTGCAATAAAGAAAGCCTTTTACATCTTATACAAACATTCCAATGTTCTAAAAGGAAAATTTAACTACATATGTAAAAGCTTAAGGAGAACTTTTAGGAATTTATTCTTACATAGTATGAAATAGAAATCTAAAATCTTTTTCTAAAATTCTAATTGTTATGTAATATCATACATGCTTGACTCTACGTCCCTACTCTTCATCCTGGCTTATCAGCCTTGTTTATATCTACAACTGTGTCAGAATGATTTTATTAATATCTGTAAAGATAAAATTTCATACTAGTTGAATTAGCTCCCAATCATTGTTTTCTTTTTCAAAAACCCCTCGGCAATTTACTTACCCAGATAAAATTTGATGTATAATTTTTAAGCACTGTCTTAAATTTCATTAACTTAATGTTAATTAATTAACTGATTAAGAAGGACTGACACATTTAGCATGCTTTATTGCCTAGCCTGGGGCATCAGTCATTGAGGTTGTCCCTTATGAAGTAAAGTCAGTTTCTTCACATTGTTGTCACTTCACATGTAACTATAAATAGAATTAGCAAATGTTCTTACATATATTAAATGTGCTTGCATATATTATATATAGTGATCTTGAAAAGAATGCTTTTGGAAATTTACCAATATTAAATCCACTGCCTACAACAGAAAAAAAAAGGATGAGCTATCTTTGGAAAATAGTAACGTGGTTCTAATGCAAAACCAGATCCTCAGAAGTTCTAAAATGTTATTTGTTAAATTACATTGCTATTGAAATTACCTGTACTAAATTCTCCATTGGAAATTACTTCATAGATTGAATTTTGTTTGCATAATATGTCTGCAGAATGGTGACATATCTCTTTGTCACCATTCAAATACTGACATGATTGTGAAGAAAACCAAAATTAATCCCTTTACTTTATTGTTGCAATTTATCTATCCTTGAATGTCCCGAAGCATTTAGCACAGTAATATAACCATATCGTAAAACCAAAGACTATATCTCTAAATGAAAAACACACAAACATTTTTGTGACGTTTTTTGTTTCAAAATATGTAGCCCCCTGTCATGTAAACTGATAAGAAAAACACAGCCTCCTCTCTATAAACCCCCTCCTGGGAAAATAAATTACTAACCATAACTTCAACAACAGTTGCATACATAAAATGTGCAACTCTGAAAGGCCTCATGGCAGTAAATGTACTCTCAACCCTGAGAAAATAATTACTGAGTGACTGATGGTGTGTGGTGTGAGAAAAGACTTCACATTCTGAACACTAAGTTATGAGGTTTTGATTCTGTTCTCATTTTTCCTGTGATTCCAATAACGTGTTTTCATCTCTAGAGCAAAGGAGGCTAAAGTTTTTCCTTCCATCCAATATCTTTTGCCACTTTGTATAGTATCATTTTCCTGTCATTTAATACACAAAAGCAGGTGTCCTCTGCTCCTCACCTCCCATCATGTCTGCTGTAAATTTTTCAATGATTCTTTGAATGGGTTGAAAACAACTCATTCTCTCAGCACTTCTTTTTATGAACATTCAGGGACTACAGTTAAGACAGAGCCTGGTGTAAGAGAACAGAAAGCAAGGCATTATAGTCTGAGATGTGAAGTTAACAATAAGTCGAGAAAGAGATAGGTGGAGTTTCAGCTTCAACATCAGTCCTTCCAATGAACAGCCAGGGCTGATCTCCTTTAGGATGGACTGGTTGGATCTCCTTGCAGTCCAAGGGACTCTCAACAGTCTTCTCTAACACCACAGTTCAAAAGCATCAATTCTTCGGCGCTCAGCTTTCTTTATAGTCCAACTCTCACATCCATACATGACCTGGAAAAACCATAGCCTTGACTAGACGGACCTTTGTTGGCAAAGTAAGGTCTCTGCTTTTTAATATGCTCTCTAGTTTGGTCATAATGTTCCTTCCAAGGAGTAAGCATCTTTTAATTTCATGGCTGCAGTCACCATCTGCAGTGATTTTGGAGCTCAGAAAAATAAACTCTGCCACTGTTTCCACTGTTCCCCATCTATCTGCCATGAAGTGATGGGACCGGATGCCATGATCTTAGTTTTCTGAATGTTGAGCTTTTAGGGAAACATTTACTTGAGGGTTTCCAAGAAAAGTGAGTTGACAGTTGATACATATTATCTAGGAAAACTTTTTTCTTATTGAAAAAAAAAGAATTGTAAACAGAATCATTAAAGGTTGGGGCCATTTTCCATTCAATTCCATTTTTCCTATTGCCATAGTAATAGGGTTTTAACTGAGCACATAGTTACCTAGTTAAAGCTTACATTATCCAGCTTGTTTTTCAGCTAATGGTGGTAAGGTAATAAAGTTCTTATTTTAAAGGATGTGTTCTTATTTTATTTAGAGGATGTGTGAGTGGAAATGATGCTTATGACTCCTAAGCAACTAGCGTGAAAGAAAATTATCCATTGACAGACGAATGGATAAGAAAGCTATGGTACATATATACAATGGACCATTACTCTATTAAAAAGAATGCATTTGAATCAGTTCTGATGTGCTGGATGAAACTGGAGCCTATTATACAGAGTGAAGTAAGTCAGAAAGAAAAACACCAATATAGTATATTAACGCATATATCCAGAATTTAGAAAGATAGTAAAAACAACCCTATATGTGAGACAGCAAAAGAGACACAGATATAAAGAACAGGCTTTGGAGTCTGTGGGAGAAGGTGAGGGTGGTGGGATGATTTGAGAAAATAGCACTGAAACATGTATATTACCATATGTGAAATAGATGACCAGTTGAAGCTTGATGCATGAAACAGGGCACTCAAAGCTGGTGCACTGGGACAACCCACAGGGATGGGATGGGGAGGGAGGTGGGTGGGGGGTCAGGATGGGGGACATATGTGCACCCGTGGCTGATTGATGTCAATGTATGGCAAAAACCACCACAATACTGTAAAGTAATAAAATAAATTAATATAAATTAAAATAAATTAATTAAAAACAAAAAAAGAAAATTATCTGACTTTCACTTGCTGCCTTTCCCCCTCTCTCAGACTGAAACATGGTGCAGGAGTGGCCCAGCTTTGACTTAATAGATAAAGAAAACATTCTTTGAAATGAAATGATGGAAAGAACTTGGGCTTCTGCTGGTCTTGTCAGTTTGAGACCCTGACAGCCTGAATAACTAACCTGCAGACTTTTACATGAGAACTAAATTTCTATCTGATTTAAGCAACTGCGTTTTCTCATCTCTGTTTCTGTGTTTGTGTGTGTGTGCACAGACTCTTAGCCATGTCTAACTTTTGTGACCCAATGGACTGTAGCCCCTCAGGGTCCTCTGTCCATGGGATTTTTCCAGGCAAGACTACTGAGTGGGTTGCCATCTCCTTCTCCGGGGAATCTTCCTGACACAAGAATTTAACCTGCATCTCAATCATCTCCTGCTTTGGCAGGCGGATTCTATATTACTGCACCACCACCTGGGAAGCCTGTTTCAGTAAATGAGTCTAATTCAAACTAAAACAGGGGTTTACATATAAATGCCATTCAGCTTAAAATCTGAAAAAATATTGTGCTAACACTCAAATAAACAATGAGGAATCCAAAAAATAAATAAATAAAAAAAACAAAAAACAAACAAACAAACAAAAACAATGAGGAATCCAAGGGCCACTAAAGGAAAATTTAAAGTGGGGCATGAAAAACAATTCTGCAATCTGATATCTATATATATAATGAAATAATATTTTTTGAAAGTTTAACACCCAAACAAAATGAAAAGTTAAATCATTTGAATCTATTGTCAAAAATATAAAATAAAATTTGGAATATAAGAAACAGAAAAAAAATATGAAATGGAAAGCAACAGCCTGGTATGAAATGAAAAAGAAGCTGACTGAAATAAGCTGTGAAGTTTCTTTAGCAAAGAAGCTAAAATTTTAAATTAGATTTCAGTCTCTCTATTGGAAGTCTCAAAGAACTAGAATCTTACCACAGAAAATATAATTAGTTATGAAGAGTAAAACGGACAATGAGATTAAATGATGGGACAATAGGCATTTTATCAGAAAGAAATTAGAAAAGTGGATAAAACTAATCATAAATATTTAAGATAAAACTAAGCTGAAATGAAAGAAAAACACATGATGCTTTTTTGTAATGCTTAAAGAATAAATTTCTACAAAAATAAAAGGAAAGAAATAATTAGGCTATTTATAAGGAAATAAAAACTAGGCTTTAAGCATCTAATACTATATCTAAGAATATTTTAAAAGACCAAGTGATGTTTAACAGAGAGAGAAGAGTATGGCAAAAATATACACAGTGAAGCTAATATTTTTCTGTGAAGTTACTGGAATTATTTTCCCTGATATGTAAAGACTCCATGAAAATTACTTGAAGACATATTTCATCAATCTGCAAAGGAATCAAATAATAGATTTTAAAATAATGGAATAATCATTTATACTGCATAAGTAGTTTTTAGTTAGGAAAAGAAAAGGAAAGAAGTAAAAATCATGAGATAAGGATGTGCACTTTTAGAGCAAATCCCAAAGCACTAGTAAAAACTGGAAGACAAGCAGTACCTGTGAAAATAACTGAAGCCCAAAATTCTAAAAATGGGACATTCATAGACATATTTCTATGCATGATGTTTTCTCACAAAAGGAAGCTATGATTATTGCACATGCCTATAAAAGGAAGTGCACATATTTGTAATGTTGGGAATGTTCTATGCACGTGAATGGGACCTGAGGACAGGATGCTGTGCACAGAGTCTACGGACAGACTGAGTGGTTGGGTAGCTCACGTGACTCTGCACACATAAGTAATGAATAATGACTCAAACCATGTAAACAAAAATGTATTGTTTTCTACACTTTGGCCAAATTTACTGGGAGCTGACAACAAGCTAAAAAGGATATTCTGTTAACTCTGAAGTTAACTTCAGATGGGCCTGGGGTAAGCACCATGGTTCTCACAAGAGGGACACAAGAGGAGTAGAGTCAGATGATGGAGCAGAGGGAAGAGAGAGAATGTGATGTGGGACCAGGATGAGTCAGATCCTAGAAGATGGAAGACACAAGGAATAGATTCTCCCAGAATCTCCTGTAGGAGTAAGAACTGCTGGGATTTTTTAATCCCTTAAGAATCGCTTTGGCATTCCGACCTCCAGAGCTGTAAGAGAATGAATTTATGTTATTTCAGCCACTACCCTTGGGGTAATTTGTTGATATTGGCAACAATGGGGTTTATGTTGATCATTTCAATGGAAGATCAGGAAAGCTGACAAAGCCAGATGGAGAGAGGATGTAACAGAATTCGAAGTAAGTGAGATGAATACAAAAGCTCTTTGATAAAAAGTGGGGAATATATGAAGAAAGAGTATGTAGTTAAGACAATAAATTTTATATTGGTGCTTATTGGAGCATGTATGGATAGTGAGGACAACCATTCATCCGTGAGGGAGTAACAGATGACACAGGGATGAATGGAGATAATTGCAGGAGAAAGATCCTGATAAGGAAAAAGGGATTTGGTGAGAATCAAGTGCGGATACACTGACCATTGACAAGGAGTCTCTTCTTTAAGATTATAGAGGAAGGTGGGCTGACAGAAAGACTCAGTGATGGCAAGGTGAGAGACTTTACACATGAGATTCCCCTTCACCCAAGAAGGAAAGGGCAACCACTGAAATTAAAGAAACATATGGAGTAAGAAGTTTGAAAGGTTATGAAAGGATATGATTTGGTAGGAAAGTGATTTTATAAAGTGTATAGTTCACAGAGTTTATAGTCTTGTTTTAAAATTGATGGTTATACATGTATAGTGACATCAACACGGGCATGCATGTATGTTTTCTCCAACAATATTCAGCAACATGAGTGCAAAATGGAAAGATATTTGAGCATATTTGCATAGACGTAATAGGTAGTAGTAATAAGTAGTAATGCTCTTCACAACTCATGGGCTCTAAACTGGAAGAGTAGACAGAAGAAGGTGGAAACAGAGTTAAAATGACATCAGTGAGTTCAAGACATTCACAGGATTGCTCAAATAAATGATTCTCATGGTCAAGTGTCCCCAAAGCGGGTCTAGGTTAGAGTTAAAGACACAGAAGGAAAAGTACAGGCAAAATATGCTAGCTGATAGGATGTGCTTGAAACTTAAGTATACCCAGTGGGAACTTAGAAATTATGTGGGGTGTAGCACTTTGTGAGAAGATTTTGCATTTCCAATCTTAGAACTGACAAAAAGCAAGTAAGAGCAAAAATCACAGAAATCACAGCATGATACTATTATTTGAATTCATTTTAAATTTCTCTAAAGATTGTAAAGCCTTATGCATGAACCCATATGCCTGTGTTGGGATGGCTATACATGTAATAAATAGCCACATGATCTTTCACACTAGCTCTCAAGACCTTGGTAAATCTGCCATGTTACCATGTCAGTTCCTAAACTTTTAATATGAGAAAACTTACTCATTAACATAACCAGAAAAGATTCATTAACCAGGTTCACATGATATAAACAAAAATTCAGAATAAGATATAAAATTGAAAATATTATACAAGTATTAGAATACTAATGATAAAAAACATGTCATTATTTAAAGAAAACTGATAATGGACAACAAATTTTTTAAAAAGGTTTTTATGATCATACAATTAGGATAATTGTAAATAATTAAAAGAAATATTTAAGAGCACCTTATGGTTTTTATTTTGTGATGGATACAACAGATGTTTAACAGCATTCATTTCACTTATCTCACAGTAGGAGTGTTCTTGCCAAAAAGATTTCAAAGTTGAGTCATTCACTAACTTCAACTCCCTAGTCCTAGCTACCTACCTGATTTTCAGGTAGCTGCTTGTGGAGTATTAAAAGGTATTTGCTCCTGAGTTATGTTTTGTACATCAGTTTAGCAACAAAAGACTGACAATAATCTCCACTTACTACACTTGTGAGAAAGTAAACACACATCATGGAGCATTATAAAAACTGCAAATTCTCCCTATGACTCTTCTTTAAAAAGTGGTCAAGAGACAGTTGCAGAATAAGGAATGAATGAGAAAGAGGAGGTTAAAATACAATGGGTCATGGAGGTGTCCTACCTCAGAAAATATAGGTGCTATCAATGAAAGTGGAAAAAAGACCTATAGTTCTGGGACATTCAAAAAAATAGAAATATGTGAGTGTATTATGTTTCTATGAAATTGATGAAGCTTTGTTTATTGCTATTCTCTTCACTTAATTCTAAGTTTTACTTACCTTTTTACTTAATTTTACCACCAGAAATAATCAAAGCAAAAATAGTTTACTAAGTCAATACCACTTAACTAATATTGCAAATCTAAAGGAATACACGGAAGAAAAAGCAAAAATGATTAGAAAGGGTAAAGTTAATCACCTAAGTACCTCTATTATCATTGTAAAGGTGAAGCAAGTACAAACAGGTGATATCATTGATTTATATTACATGTATATAAATTGTATATTTATAAATCTACATATATATATAAATATTATATATAATAAATTCCTTCTTCCCCTTCACTTGCATTTAAAATCTAAGTGTGTGTATATCTATATCTATACATATAACTCATCAGAAATTTCCATTCAATTCAATATTTAGGAGGACATTGAAGTAGTTTAAATGTATTTATAAGCTAAACTAAATAAATGAAACTTTGTAGCCATACATCCCAATGGCGATACACCTGATCAGGGTGAAGATTTCAAGTTCTCTGCTACAGACCTCATCCTAACCCTGTCCATCATCACAGCACTGGTAATCACTCCAAGGTACCGTACAGTGATAGCTTCCCAGGTCAGACATCATCCTCGCTGGTTCAAATTCAGGTTTGCCTCAGGTATCTCCCTGAACTGTGCCTTAAAAATCCACCAAAGGTTACTTAAACATACAGACTCTGAAAAATCACATTTAGGCGGAAGACAGAGGATATTGATGACTTAATAGGATTCTCTAAGAATTTTAAAAGTGGGTCAAGACTGAACAGTGTATTTCAATGTTAACAGTATATACAAAGCATAATGGAGAAATGGATTAAAAGGAAAAGAAATCTTGAAGAATGATACGTGGGTAAATATGGAAACAAAGAAAATGCACGGTACAAGGAAAAATATGCATTATGTATGAAATCAGACTCTAGAAGGAAGCAATATGGAAAAATAAGTCAAATAAAACAATTGGACTCTAGCTTTATTCAAGGCTAACTATTAGAGGCCGGAATTAATAAAATAGTTGCAATGTGCTAAATGAAAGTCTCTTACAAATGGAAGTTTTATACTATAATTTGAAAAAGAGCCTAAGGTTATCTTTAAAGCTGTGATCAGAAACAGAAGTTCTGATAGATCAAAGTAACATCTTTTATTTCATGTCTCTCTGCAGAACAATTAAGGATTCTGTTATTAGCCATCTGCTAGGTTGGGGTTTTATTTTAAATGAGCTAAAAAGAATGAGATACGCCATCCCAGGACTGTATTTGAGTCATCATATGCAGGAATGTTTGTTTACATTAGCATGACATTTTTGCAGTAGAGTCTTAGTAAAGCACACTTCAAATGAGCTGATAAATTATATGACATGCTCAGACAAGGTAATGGAGTCAATCAGAAAATCTCTCATTAGATAAGGTTATGAAAGCTGTGAGGTTATAATAGTTGTGAATAAGATGGGTACAAATTAAAATGCCCAAAAGGCTAAAACTAAGAGTTTTTCTTTCACAGCAGTGCATTATACAAGAGGTTTTTCCTCTTGTTAGTTTTCAACAAAATTGGGAAAAAAACACGAATAAAGTGTTTAAGCTTTAAAAACTAGTCTTATTCTGTCATAGTTGGACAATGCACTAGTTAGGAGAAGGTGATTCAGAAAGTTTTGGAAAAGCAAGCTACTTTTTTTATTATTATAATTATTCTTATTATTTTTTTTTACTTTACAATATTGTATTGGTTTTGCCACACATCAACATGAATCTGCCATGGGTGTACACATGCTCCCAATCCTGAACCCCCCTCCCACCTCCCCCTGACACCATCCCTCCGGGTTATCCCAGTGCACCAGCCCCAAGCAAGCTACTTTTTTTCAGTGACAACTTTCACAAAAATGTCTGTGAAAAATTTCTGTTTGATTTAATCAAAATATTTTTATCTAGTAATACATGAATTGCCTCAGGGGATAGAGAAAAAAGAACTCTGTCATTTTCATTTTATTCATCGAGTATTGAGAGAGACATTTAAAGATCTAGAAAAGAAAACAAAAATCCTTTAAACAAAAATATATCACCATATTTGGTTAAATATGACAATATGTTTTGAACATTAAATAATCTCTTTTTCCCAGAACTTTGAAATCAGGGGCAGCTGATAAGTTTCACTCTAGTCCCTGGGTCATGATGGGTCTTCTGAAACTAGAATGGAGGAAGTTCTATAAAGAAAGATGCCTTATCTTCAAAATTACTTCTTTGAAGATGACTCTCTATTACAAATCTAAAAACTGAATCTTAAATTCTAATCTAATTGGTAACTGATAGTTGAGGAAAAATTATAAAACTGTTTAATTTATGCTTAAATTCAATTGATTTTTATGCACAATGTTTTTGTATGCTCATTCTCTATTCAGAAACCTCAGAACTATAAAATGTAAGAGCTGGAAGGTGTCATGGAGAATATAGAAAACAAAGTCTTCATCAGGAAGATTGAATGTAGCACAGAGTGGGAGGAGAGACTCACCCCAATTCCTACTCTCATAACCAGACAGCCAGGAACCCTGAAACACTGAGAATCACAGGTCTTCTCTCTGGGCGATGATGACTCATCAGAGCAGAAGCACATAACCTCTCCAAGGTCACCTTCCCTCTGAGAAGTAAAAGCAAGAAAGATTGAAGAGCCCATGCAGCTGTGGATTCCCATTTATTTCTTCTATTTTCACCATCTGTGTCATTCCTGCCTTCTACTAGCCAGACTTTGCCCAGTGTCCATAAAAAGAGAACACCCTTGCTCAATTTCTCCAAAGAATGAAGGTTTTTCACCTCCTAGGAAGCTGGGCTGCCTTTCCCCTGTGCCTTCTGCACTACCTGGTACTTCCAACTGCAAGGTATTTTGGGAATTCTGCAGGAACATTTCCCCCCATCTGCAGGGTTCACAACCCTAATACAGAAGACACTTAAGTTTATAACTCATTCAAGGATCACTCTTCCACCCTTTCAGAAAATGTTGCTGAGACTTAACTCATTTGCTATGTTTCCTGTTGTTTTTCTCCCTTGGGTAATACCATTTTTGCTTTCTTATCATTTTCATAATGAGGAAATAATGAGGCTTTATTAAGGTACAAAATATGCCCATATATGATAAATTACCACATTTAATATTATTTATCATGAAGAGGAACTAAAGAGCCTCTTTGTGAAGATCAAAGAAGACAGTGAAAAAGCTGGCTGAAAATTCAACATTCAAAAAACTAAGATCATGGTATCTGGTCCCATTATTTCATAGCAAATAGATGAGGATAAAATGGAAACAGTGACAGACTTTATTTTCTTGGGCTCCAAAATCACTGCAGATGGTGACTGCAGCCATGAAAGTAAAAGACGCTTGCTCCTTGGAAGAAAAGCTATGACAAAACTAGACAGCATATTAAAAAGCAGAGACATCACTTTGCTGACAAAGGTCCATATGGTCAAAGCTCTGGTTTCTCCAGTAGTTGTGTACAGATGTGAGATTTGGACCGTAAAGAAGACTGAACACCAAAGAACTGATGCTTTCAAACTGTGGTACTGGAGAAGACGCCTGAGAGTCCCTTGGACAGCAAGGGGATCAAACTAGTCAATCCTAAATGAAATCAATCCTGAATAGTCGCTGGAAGGATTGATGCTGAAGCTGAAGCTCCAATACTTTGGCCACCTGATGTGAAGAGCTGATTCATTGGAAAAGACCCTGATGCTAGGAAAGACTGAGGGAAGGAGGAGAAGGAGGTGACAGAGGATGGAATGGTTGAATGGCATCACCGACTCCATGGATGTGAATTTCAGCAAACTCCGGGAGACAGTGAAGGACAGGGAGCCTGACATGCTGCAGGCCATGGAGTTGAAAAATGTCAGATACGACTTAGCAATTGAGTAACAATATTAAATTGATGTGCATATTTTAAAACCTAGGCAGGCAATTATATGATGACTAGGATTAGAGCTTCATGAAGATTTTGTCTGCTCTGGCCACCACTGTTTCTTCATCATCTAGAACAGGGCTTGATCAATAACTACTTTTGCATGAATTTATGCACACATATCTATAATATTAGAATCTTCCTGTGCAAAATATTTTCATACTGCAATTCTAAATCATGTTCTTTTTATTGACATGTAATTGCTATTTCAGGTTACCACTGAAACACATGAAAGAGCTAAAAGCTTAGGCAGGCAGGCCAAGGCCCTTTTTAAGGAGGAGTCCAACATTCCTTAAGCCTTGTGCAACAATGTATCTTGCCTGAGAACTGGCCTTCCTTTAGATCCTGGAACTAATGATCACACAGCACAATGTCTTTTCTCAGACTCTATGTTGATGATTATAATTGTAACAAATCTTGCCTGGGAACCTGCTTCTCAAGATGTGTACCGCTGATTACACAGCAACAGTATACCTTGCCCAGAGACGTGTTACCTGCAACCCTTCTCCCTAGCTAATCTTGTATGAGGTTATCTTAGGAGGTATGCCTTGGGAAAGGGTCTGTTGGAACTCTTACAACCTTGAGGTATTCTTTTTATCTATTATCGGCAGCTAGTTGAGAAGTATATAAGGTCCCACTTAAACTAGTGAAGCAGGTTCTCTTTCTACCCTCTTCTGATGTCCACGTCAGAAGTTTTTTCTGTCCTGTTACTTTAAATAAAATTTTTCACACAAAGCTCCGAGTGACTGAGACCTGTCTTTGGGACTGGAGTTAAATCTTCTCCTTTGAAGACCAAGAATCCAGCAGCACTGTTCACCATAAGCTATCACACAGATTCATATTATGCCACTGCAGGGGATATTTGTAAATGTAGACTCATATTATTTTTAAAAGAAAACTTATATAGAAGAAATTAAGCATAAGTGAGAAAATGTGTGTGTATGTGTGTGTGTAGCCTCTGATTTAAACGAACAACATTTTATGTTCATCGTTAGCAGTTAAGCTCAAGGAATTTTGACCATATATAAAATCAGTCCCAAAGATAGAAAACTTGAGCGACACTTGCGCTTTGATATAAAAATGTAGGCTTTACCTTGAGTTGTATAGTGCACCTTCATTCTGTGGCAGGTAACCACCGCATGTAATTTGGAAAAGATCTTCTTACACTGTGATTACATGGACCCAGTCTATTATATAAAATACACCGAACATAAAATTCAATAGGGAAACTTTAGAAAGAATGTTTCCACATTTGAGAAACATCTTTCATTTCACTCAACATCTTTCATTTTTGGTAAGGTAAGGTAAGGTGAAGTTGCTCAGTCGCATCCGACTCTTTGCGACCCTGTGGACTGTAACCTACTAGGCTTCTCCGTCCATGGGATTCTCCAGGCAAGAATACTGGAGTGGATTGCCATTTCCTTCTAAAGGTTAAAATAATCTGAGAATCATTATAGTCATTCTTTCTAAAAAATTTAATTTACTAGAGTGATGCAGTACAGTTAACTGCAGACTAATTCTTTCATTTTTGAATTTTCTTTACCTAACTCCCAACTTTCCTTATCTTTTATTTCTCTTCTTTTTCCCTGTATGTTTTATCCCCTTCTTATCTCCCTGTATGTTTTAATATTTCTCAGTTTTTCTTTTCTTCTTTGTTTTTCAATGTCATCTCCCATAATCATTTTCTTCTGAAAAATCAGATTATATAGGCAAGCCTGAAATTGATGTTCCAAAAAATTATACTCCTCTTGCCTTTTGTATGCATGCATGCATGATCAGTCGCTTCAGTCATGTCTGACTCTTTGTGACCCCCATGGACATTAGCCTTCCAGGCTCCTCTATTCTTGGGATTTCCTGGCAAGAATGCTGGAGTGGGTTACCATTTCCTCCTCCCAGGGATCTTACCGACCCAAACCAGGGATCAAACCTGCATCTCTTGAGGCTCCTACACTGAGCCATCTGGGAAGGCCCTGTCTTTTGTATACAATGCATAATTTGTTGAAGGTATACTAACTGAGTTGGAAAAGGTACTATTCAAATAAAGCTGGGGTAATCTGAGGTTAAACACCATGAGAAAATGAAAAGAATGGAAGTGGGGAGAGAGAAAGGCAAGGATAGAGACAGAATAGGAGGGAGGCATTTAGGAAATTAGAAATGTATCGAAGAAGAATTGAGAGGAAACTATAATAAAATATATGTGATTAATTATAATGTCATTGATACTGCACCATATGGTCATCTGTTAGGAGGAACAAACAACGGAAAATTGCACCTTTCTCTCTCTCACTCTTCACACATAATCACACATATACATTCTCTGTTTGTCCCCCCTTCCCCTCTGAGTATGTATGCTTGTGTATTTATATCATAAAGGTAAAGATTGTGGGCTGCTGCTGCCGCTGCTAAATCACTTCAGTCATGTCCGACTCTTCATGACCCCATGGACTGCAGCCCACCAGGCTCCTCTGTCCATGGGATTTTCCAGGCAAGAGTACTGGAGTGGGTTGCCATTATTTACCCCTGAAGATTTAATTTGAAATTTTATTCAGCTATTGATTACATGAGTGAGTCTTGAGCAAAGTATTAATCTCTCTCTGTTTCAGCTCTCCTTTCCACAATGAGGACACTAGTACTTGCTTCTCAGGTTATTTTCATAGTATTTAAATAATGTCATATCTATTTACTGATTTGGCATGGATCCTAGTAAACATTCGGTTGTGGCAAAAACAGCTAGCAAAATTCATGTTCTCTCTTCCTTAAGACCACAAACACTATCCATCTTTGGAGATAACAGAGCCATGGGGGGACGACTGTGACTAGATGTGAGCAAAAGTGATGTGTACCATTCTGGCCAATAAATACTTTTCACGTTTCATTCTCAATGCTCTTCCTCCTTCAGTTGGTGATAAAGCTTGACCTTAGAAGCCTATGTCCATTTTTCTCTACCCCTCGAAATGTATGTAAATCTCCCAGCTTCCTTCCACCTTTATAACTCAGAACAGATCTTTCTCAAGGACCTAAGAACCTTATCTTTGAAATACAAAGATAGAAAGAGATAATATTCTTGTCTCTCAGTCCCTGTGGGAGGGAGGAAGTCTTACTTCAATGGATGGCCAATGAGCAAACACAGATAGTCTAATATCAGAGGAAAACATTTGTAAACACAGGAATAAGTGATCACCACACACACACACACCCCAAAAAAGTCCTCCAGCACTTTCTCATTAGACCACTCCAGTGCTTAAAATCTTCCCAACCATTTGATTCAGTCAAATTCAACCTCTCTCCCCTACTGAAATAGTCTTGAATAAAATCTTCCTCACTGGTCAACTTTGATGTGGTTTTACTTTGCCAACCCCACCCAACCACTTTTCATTATTAGATGAGTAACAACATATATGGTTTTGGAATTATTATAAATATGATTGTTTAAATTTATAAATGCTTAATATTCTTTTGTCATTAAAACAATGGAAGTCTATGTGTGATACAGAAGCTGGAAACTTGAATTGGGGTGCTATAATAAGAGAAGCCTGGAAAACATAGGCCCAGCCATTGAATGGGTTGAGAGGCAACAGTTGAAAGGTCAGGGCTTATAAGAAAATACATTCCAAGGCTGAAAGGCTGGAGAGCCCTGATAAGATGTATCAAAACATTAGGTAAACTCTGGTAACTCTGAACACAAACCAATTGCTTTTGGAGGCAGTGAGAGCTACAACATTATGTTTGGTTTCTCACTCCTTATATTTGAGTATTACAATAAAGAATGAGCTCAGGAAAGAGCTTCTGGTTTGAGAGCATAAATGCAAGTGAATAGAGTCCAAGATTTGGGGATCTTTCGAATTGAAAAGTAAATTGCTTCTGGGGCTCAAGAATAGGAAATAAGACCGAAACAGCACTTGGTTGAGAAAAATCCCTGTGATTTTATGGTTTATCAGAGGAATGCACTCCTCAGGCAGAGTCTATTATTCAAATAGCCTCAACTACCAATTAATGGAGAAAAAGAAATCAAATGACACAAGAAAAAATAAATGAAATAAGAAAAGGAAGGAAGGTAAAAGGAAAGGAGGGAAGGACAGAGGGAGGGAGGGAGGCAGGGAAAATTCCATTGTGCCTAAAATACTGTATATTATTGGAGCATTGTTGTTTGTTTAGTCACTAAGTCATGTCCAACTCTTTGCAATCCCGTGGACTTTGCAAGTCCACCAGCCTCCTCTGTCCATGGGATTTTTCAGTCAAGAATACTGAAATGGGTTGCCATTTCTTTCTCCAGAGAATCTTTCTGACTCAGGGATCAAACCTAAAGCTGTTGCAATGGCAGATAGATCCTTTACCAATAAGCCACCAGGGATTATTGGTGTCTAAGTCCCAGAAATTCTATACCAACATTGGGCAAAGCATGTGGGGGTGTTGATAAGAGCATCAGGGAAGGTTTTCATGTTCTTGCATGCAGTGGGGTCTAGAGAAGGGCCCTGGGCTTTTGATCTAAATTCATGTCCTTGCTGTGCTTTCTGTCCTTCAGTAATTCACTTGTCTTTGACTCAATTTTGCATTTGTAATAAATGTTAGAATTGATCACTTATGCTTCTTTTACCTGATTCTTGTATGTTCAAATATAGATTGATAATGATCACAAGAAATATAAATGAACTCTTAGATAGGAACTCAGATATTATGGTTAATTACTTTAATTCAGTTCACTTGAAAATTAAAGGCTCTCTGCTCCACACCAGGGCACATGGGCCATCTGAGAAAGTGCATCAACCCACACAGCATGTCCAGCTCCATCTAGAGCTAAGGGAGTAAGACATGCACAGATTTGTAGGCATCTAAGTGAAAGAGGAGAGTGAAAAAGTTGGCTTAAAGCTCAACATTCAGAAAACGAAGATCATGGCATCTTGTCCCATCACTTCATGGGAAATAGATGGGGAAACAGTGGAAACAGTGTCAGACTTAAATTTTTTGGCTCCAAAACCACTGCAGATGGTGACTGCAGTCATGAAATTAAAAGACACTTACTCCTTGGAAGGAAAGTTATGACCAACCTAGATAGCATATTCAAAAGCAGAGACATTACTTTGCCAACAAAGGTCCAACATAGTCAAGGCTATGGTTTTTCCAGTGGTCATGTATGGATGTGAGAGTTGGACTGCAAAGAAAGCTAAGCACCGAAGAATTAATGTTTTTGAACTGTGATGTTGGAGAAGACTGTTGAGAGTCCCTTGGACTGCAAGGAGATCCAACCAGTCCATTCTAAAGGAGATCAGCCCTGGGTGTTATTTGGAAGGAATGATGCTAAAGCTGAAACTCCAGTACTTTGGCCACCTCGTGCGAAGAGTTGACTCACTGGAAAAGACTCTGATGCTGGGAGGGATTGGGGGAAGGAGGAAAAGGGGACGACAGAGGATGAGATGGCTGGATGGCATCACAGAATCGATGGACCTGAGTTTGAGTGAACTCTGGGAGTTGGTGATGGACAGGCAGGCCTGGCATGCTGTGATTCATGGGGTTGCAAAGAGCTGGACACGACTGAGTGACTGAACTGAACTGAACTGAAATAAGCATAGTCTATGCTATTAGAAAATCTTTAGGATATTTTTAGAACAGAATGCTATAGTAAAATATTGTCCCATTTTTGAAGAAACCAGTAAGAACAAATAGTATTTCTTTGTTCATTATAGCTTGATATTTGTGTAGACTTTAGCAACTGATTGGAATAGTGCAGAATTTCAAAGAGCATCAATCTAGTTTCCTCCTATAGTTGAGTGGCTTAGATATTAATAAGGATATACATACTAATGATGATGAACCAGCTGTCCATGGAAAAGCTGATTTAGAGAGTATTCAGTTTTATCATTCTGACAGCTCACAAGGGAAAACATACCATATTCATTCCTTTTCCTTGTGCTATAGTCAAATTAGAATTTCATTTAAAGATAAGAAGCCAATATCATAGCATTTTACATTCTCATCTTTACGACCTACTTATTTTTAATACTGGCTGTTAAGAGATGGGCGTTCTTCAATGTCAGATGGGAGTGGTTTTATTTCTGTCTATATTTTCTCCTTTAGTGATTTTCTGAAATAAAGAGTTCTTCCTTTTTTCTCAAACATACTTCCTTTAATAAAGGAGATCATCTTGATTTTTTTTTAATTTAAATATATTTGGGGAAGGAGAATCTCTTGACATTTTCTTATTTCTTATTTAGTATGACTACTATATTTAAAGCTTCACTTAATAGTGTGTCATTCATTTCTAATTAGAGGTCGATTATTAGAAACAGATAACAGTAATATATATGCCTCTGTGTATAATATTTCAAATGATGATAATAATTTGATCAAAAGCACTAATTATTAATCCAACTTTTTAATGGCCTCTTTGGCAACTGAACTAAAAGGCGTTAGAAATTAGCAGACTGTATCAGGGAACAGAGATCAGGGAAAAAGAGAAATAAACCAAGTTAAAATTTCATGTATTAATTTTCTTTGGAAAATGCTATAGCATTAGCACTAGTGTTCCTTGTAACAAGGGCCACATACCACTGTGGATTTTATGCAGAGCTGATAACTTCTGAGTCATTTGCACTGTTCACTCTTTTTTTAACAGGGTACAATGCTCTCGAGTTACCCAAGAGCCTGTATTCCTTTCTTAATGAGGCATCTGCCCACTCCAACCTGTTCTGCAAAGCACCCATGTGAAGTGAAGTCACTCAGTCGTGTCCGACTCTTTGCGACCCCATGGACTGTAGCCTACCAAGCTCCTCTGTCCATGGGATTTTCCAGGCAACAGTACTGGAGTGGATTGCCATTTCCTTCTCCAGGGGATCTTCCCAACCCAGGGATCGAACCCGGGTTTCCCACATTGTAGACAGACACTTTACCATCTGAGCCACCAGGGAAATGCAAAGCACCCATGGACCTACACTATTAATGTCTTACGGTACAGACACAGGGTTTACTGAGCAAAACTCACAGGCAGAGGAGTGGAATACACGTGGTCCCCTGAGCACTCTCCTTACAGCCCAGGCTGGACACACAGCATTGTAGCTGGCAATCCTCTACAGAGAGGTCCTGAACTTGTAACAGTCTATGTATTTACAGGAATAGATGTGGAGGTACGAAGCAGCAGGGCGGGGGTGGTGTTGAATATTTATACTCCAAAGTAACTATAGAAAATGGCCTTGTTCAAAAGATGGCGTCATTCCGCGCATGCGTGCTCGGTCGCTTCAGGCGTGTCTGACTCTGTGCAACAGTACAGATTATAGCCTGCCAGGCTGCTGTGTCCATGGGATTCTCCAAGGCACGAATACTGAAGTGGGTTGCCATACCCTCCTCCAAGGGATCTTCCCAAGCCAGGGATAAAACCCATGGCGTCTCCTGCCTCACAGGCGAATTGTTGACCATTGAGCCACCCGGGAAGCCTGGAGTAAGAACACCATCAGCTATTCCAGTGACTGGAATTAGCCTAGGGATTTTGCTGAGCTAATTCATCTGCTGAGCTACCTCTAGGCTCAACCAGCAAAATGGGGAGGAGACCAGCCTCTAGCACCATTCAAATTGGTCTTCCCACACCCTCCTGAATACTTTCCTACCTTGTCCACTAACTATTTCTCAGGGCTCTGATGTCTGCTAAAGTCACAAGTCAAGGATTGCCATTATATTAAAATGCTGTGAGGTTATTTCTTATGCAGGTAAATGCAGTAATCATAACTGTAATGATAGCACTCATAATGATAATAAAATGATGTTTATTAAATCTTTACTCTGCGCCAAGCTCTATGCTAAGCACTTTAAAGGCACTAAGTCATTTGATATAATCCTTTCAAGATTGTCATGGAATAAATATTATTATTAAACAGCGACAACATATTTGGATTTTAAAAGGGTACTTAGGAAACTATACCTTCACCTAAAGAACTGAATTTAAAAAGAAGAATTTAAACACTGTCACATTCTGGATCGGAAAGCATATCTTTTAGCTTTACTGAACTCATAACCAATTCTGATTACATTTACTCCTATGAAAAGGCACAGATCAGCTTGCTTTCCAGAAATATCCTAAAATATCTAGAAATAAAGGTGCGAAGAACAGATTTCTGTGCACTGGAGATTAAACGGAGATGGCAGCCCTCATAAATTAACCACAGCCCATTTAAGCATATTTCCCTCTGTAGGGAAAGCACAAAACAATATAAAATAAGGATTCTCTTCAATTTCTAGAAGCTCTGTCTTCTGAAAATGCATAATTCATGCATCCATCAGGTCACTGTCTTGTCAGCATCACAAAGGGAAATGGGAAGGAAGGACCATTTTCATACTAATCAGTCAAAGAATATTTACACTGCGGCCAACTCCTGTTCCTTAAATGTGCACAATTGCTTCAAAAGCCTAAATGTCTTGTGAGTTATTAAAGCAACTAGAGTTGGAGCATCGGCATTTAAAGCAGACTATAAAAAATTACCATTCAATTTCCTTTACCCTTTTCTTCCTATTAGTTCCCCATTTAACAATCTGAGGTCTCTCTAATAGGCCACCAATTCCTGTATTCTTTTGCCACTTTTGCAGTAATCGCTTTGGAATCTTGGAGCTGAGAGCAGTCACCCTCATTTGCCCTTTTCTTATCCAGCAACAGATCACTACTTAATCCCCATCTATTTTAAAAAGGAGTGCGCCAAGTTGTTTTAGGAGGAAGAAAAGAATACTAAATACTCTAATTGCCCTAAAAGTGCTGTTTCCATTGTCAGGTTCACCTTAGAAGTACAGGAGAGACCTTAAAGGCTTGGGCTGAGATGGATACTGCCTTGTGAACAAAGAGCTATTCAGCAACTGCCCCAGGTTTTCATGCGAACACAAAACAGTGAGGTCACACACAGCAAACAGCAAGAGTTAAGAACAGAAACCCTGGTACTTCTCTTCTCCCTGAGCTGCCAATTCAAAGATACATAAATCCATGATACAGACCTATTCAGGCTGCTAAGCATCTCTTTTTGTTTTGTTCTGTTAGCACTAGGAGGTGTTCTTTTTGCTGCCTAGTTTCATTTATCCTCTGTGGTTCAGAGAACAGGACTCCTCCCAGTTGCTTTGGAAAATGATGCCATAGCTTAATAGATGTCACGAGCACAGAAGAACTCTCATAATGTTGTGACTAAATTTTTCTTTTCTTAATTGCATACCATTATTCCTAATTATGTTTACGGGTATGGTGCTAAGTAATTACGCTCCCTTCTCCCTGTTAACACCCTTCAGATATTCGTAGCAGTTGTGTCCCTCATTAATTTTAACTGAGAAGGCTATGTATATTTAATTTTGCATTATTTTCCAGATTTGGATCAAATTTTCCTCTTTTTTCAAGTTGTTTTGCTCTTCTGTACACAAAGTGCTCCTGTATATCTTACAGAAATGTGGTTTTCACACCTTCTGATCCCTCTGGCCCCTAATCTGAAAAGTGATTGACATTTTTCATTTTTCACTTTTTTACCTGATCTCTAGCAAAACCCTGCCTTCGTCTTCACAGTTGTGCTATAATCTATCTGTCCTAGATTGACACATTACATTGTTTTATAATACAAGGCAATAAAACTAGGTCATGTTAACAACCTGCCTTAGTCTGTTTGGGCAGCTCTAACAAAATACCATACACTGGGTGGCTTATAAACAACAGAAATTTCCTTCTCATGGTTCCAGAGGCTGAAAGTCTATGGTGAAGGCATCTGGCAGACTGGGGTCCAGTAAGAAGTTGCTTCTGGATTCATAGATGGCTCTTCTCACTCTCCCCACACAGCAGATGAGCTCAGGATGAGCTTGGGTCCGGGGACTAATCCCACTCATGACTTCATCACCTCCCAAAGGCTCCACCCCCTAATACCATCACATAGGAGATTATGCTTCAACTTATTAATTCAGGGGGGGCGGGGGAGGGACACAAAGTTAGTCTACAGCACAACCTTTTCAGAAAATTGCCTCTGAAACTCTCAACCCCTATCCAGGTACATGTTGTGATGCTCTGGGTCCTCTCAGCTCTCCTACCTTTGGTTCCAATCCAAGGTGGAGATATGGCATCCCTTCTGGCATGACTTCAGACCACCTGGATGCAGCTATGGTCTTAGACTGCTGATATCATGCCCAAGCTTCTCGCCTCTCGCCTCCAGCCCAAGGTTTCTTTGTTGGTGCTCAAGCTAACACGCCACAGGAGATCTGCTTGCTATTTGTACGATGTACGGGGTGGAGGGTACATGAGTTAGTGCTTCACACCTAAACCTGAAGGGCAGGAGCTGGCAAATAACTCTTCTCCTCTCCATACCTCACACAAGTCCCCTGCCTCTCGGGCTGAAAAGCAGGTTGTTTCACTCAGTGCAGCCCAGCTCAGTAACACACCTTCGCTTGGCTCACTGTCACTCACCCCTGCTTCCCTGATGAAATCTCTTTTAAAATATCAGCATACAACCCTTGGCTTTAGGCTCTACTTTCAGGTGAGCCAAGGCTAAGACAAATAATCTGCCATCCATCATAAGACTAATTTGGCAAAAATGAATCAATTGTACCCCCTCTACCTGCATTTCATATCTTCCTTTAATCAATTCATTCAAAACTATGGAATGTAAAAGGGAAACATCAATTGAAAATGCAAAGAGAACAAACACTATGAAGAAAGAGGAGAAAAGGAGGGAGATGAAATTCATGGCACAATTCTGTACTAAGAACAATTCGTTTGTTATTTTAATTCTCACAACAATCCTATGAAATAGATACTTTTAGCCACATGCTTAGTGTTAGTTGTTCAGTCATGTCTGACTCTGCAATCCCATGGACTGTACGTAGCCTGCCAGGCTTCTCTCGCTATTGGAATTCTCCAGGCAAGAATACTAGCATGGGCAGCCATTCTCTTCCGCAGGAGATTTTTCCTGACCCAGGAATCGAACCCTGGTGTTCTGCAATGCCAGGCAGATTCTTTACCACTGAGCCACCTGGGAAGTCCTTAAGAGTCAAGGACATACCAAAAACGAGAATGCTTAGGTTTAAATATTGAGGTATATGGCAGACTCACCCCCTTCTGTTCATGAAAATACATTTCTAATAGAAAATACTTACAATTTGTGTTAATTATCTTTGCTACATAACAAATAATCCCAAAAGGTAATGGTTTAGACCACATATGTATAATCTCACGGCAGTTATAGGGCAGGACCTCAGCATAGCTGGGCTGGGTCTTCTGCTGCAGAATCTCTCAATCAAAGTGTCAGCCAGGCTGTAGTCATCTTAGGTTCAGCTAGGGAAGAGTCTGCTTCTAAATTTACATCACCATTGTCACAGTTCTGTTGCCAATGGGCTGTTGAACTGAGGGTTTCAGCTCCTCACTGACTGTTGGCTAGAAGCTGCCCTCGGGTCCTTGCCCCCTGAGCCTTTCCAACATGTCAGCAGCTTTATTGATGTGTGCAAGCTGACGAGGCAATGGGAGATCATGCTTGCAAGATGGAAGTCACAATCTTGTGTAACGTAATCATGGAAGTGACGTCCATCTATGCCACTGTATTCTTGTTGTTTCATTGCATCCGACTCCTTGCAACACCATGGACTGCAACGTGTCAGGCTTCCCTGTCCTTCACTGTCTCTCAGAGTTTGCTCAAACTCATGTCCGTTGAGACGATGATGCCATCCAACCATCTCATCTTCTTTCACCCCTTCTCCTCCTGCCCTAAATCTTTCCCAGCATCAGGGTCTTTTCTAGCACTCTGGCTAGAAACAAGTTACTCAAGAGGAAGTGATCGCACAAGGCCATGAAAACTTAGGAAGGCAGGAACCACTGGAGCCATCTTAGAAGCAGTCTCACCCAACAACTCAATTTAGTAAATGAGACATACAGTAAAAACAAAACAAAACAAAAAAACTGAGATAGGTCTAAGGTGCAAATTATAGACGATAGGCTTTAATGCCTCACATGCCTAATAAGTTGTGGTCAATTTTTTTGAGGCCATAACTTCTCCTCCCACCAAACCATGGCACTATTTTACAGGCAGAGCAGGCCCATTGTGCAAGCTGCTAGAGAAAGCTATAAAGGAAGGATTCAGTCCTTGATCACAGGTTGGAAAGTTTGGATTTGATTCAATTTAGGCATTTGGCAGTCCCTGTGAATTCTTTGGCTTAAAGTTGGTATATTCTCAATGAATCTATGTGAAGACTGCTTGCAAAAATTGCTTTAAGTCTCCACATCCTTGCTGTAACTACATGTTTTGCAATATGGCTTTGCTGCTTTACCTGTCCTGAGGTGGAGCCTTGGAATATGGGCTAGTTTTTGTCCTGTTATAGCCAATGAAATGCAAAAGAAGTGACAGCAAGCTTGTTCTGAGATGAACATCAAGCCTCAGAGTTCCACACTTCTACTGTCTTTCCTGAAACTCTGACTCCTCCATGAGAATAAAGACAAGTAAGCCTGCTGAAGAATGGAAGGCCACATTGAACAGAGCCACATCAGTCAGACAGCCCAGGTGAGATGTGTTATGTGTGACCAAGCCTAGAAATGACGGACAAAGCACCTTGCTGACCCTCCACTGATCAAAGACCTAAGGGTGAATGTTTCCCAGAGCAGCCCAGATCACTAGAAAAAATCTGGTCAACTGGTAGAATCATGAGAAACAGTAGGTAGTTTTAATTTTAAGCCACTGGGAGACTTCTTCAGTAGTAATATTGAAATGACAATCAGTAGTTAGTTATAGTGGAGAAGGCAATGGCACCCCACTCCAGTACTCTTGCCTGGAAAATCCCATGGACAGAGGAGCCTGGTGGGCTGTAGTCCATGGGGTTGCACAGAGTCGGACACGACTGAAGCGACTTAGCAGCAGTAGCAGCAGTTAGTTATATAGAAGGTCAATTTAGGAAAGAAAAACTGAATCCATGCCATTGTTAGAAAACTAACATGGTAAAGTGAGGCCCTGAGCTACAATAGTAGCAGTTAGGGAGACATTCCAAAGTTCAAGAAGCCATATTTAAATAATACTCCTTGAAATGATGATCAGATGCCATTGAGTGTTTGAAGGGACCAGAAACTTACAATCTAATAGAAAATCTTCCTGAAGACAATTCAGAGAGATTATCTTACTCTCAGTCTCACTTTATATTTTTAAATACATAATTATAAACACTAAAAATGATAGCATTTTATAAAATATGTAGACAGTGAATGTGAAGTTGCTCAGTTGTGTCTAACATTTTTGTGATCCCAAGGACTGTAGCCTACCAGGCTTCTCCATCCATGGGATTTTCCAGGCAAGAGTGTTGGAGTGGGTTGCCATTTCCTTCTCCAGAGGATCTTACCGACCCAGGGATCAAACCCGGGTCTCCCACATTGTAGGCAGACGCTTGACCGTCTGAGCCACCAGGGAAGTCACATAGAAGCCATTTTAAAGCAAAATCACAAAACTAGACACATTTTGCTTATAGTTTGTAAGGAGAATCTGTGATTCATAGGAAGGGCACCCATACTAGGTATGTGACTGCTCTGTTTTCATACAGTAAGACTCTTAAATGAAAAAATAGATACACATGTATGTATAAATGAACCACTTTGCTGTACATCTGAAACATACAACATTGTTAATCAACTATACCCCAATATAAATTAAAAATTAGAAAAAGGAAGATGATACTGTCCAACATGCATTTAAAAAACAAAGTGGTCCTAGGATTAGTGTCAAATGCATAAGGATCATTTAATCCAATAGGTTTTGGTTAAATAGATTCCCTGGAAGATATTCCTCAGTGAATCTGAGGACTTCCATTGGCTAACTTTTCTGACCTTTACTCTAAAGGTTAGTTCTTTCTTAAATGTAACCAAAATCCATCTCCTTATGGCTTCCATTCCTTGGTTATTACTTTACCCCTCAGAGATATAGCACAATGATTAGAATTCCTCTTCTCTGCACAAAAAGTGCAGACCTCCAAAGTATTCTCTTTATTAAAACAAACAAACAAACACATTTTATTTTGTATTGGGGTATAGCTGATTAATGGTTTTGTGACAGTTTTAGGTGAACAGCAAAGGGACTCAGCCACACACATACATGTATCCATTTTTCCCCAAACTCCCCTCCCATCCAGGCTGCCATATAACATTGAGCAGAGTTCTATATGCTACACAGTAGGTCCTTGTTGGTTATTCATTTTATTTATTTTTCCCTTTTTTATTTTTAAATTATGAAAGCATGATTACACATTTACAGGAGACTTAGAAAATATCGAACAAAGAATCCCATTATATATTACAATTATTTTAGTGTAAAAACTAAGATTTTGAGTTTCAATATCAAACTTTCAAAATTAATAGAATAAATATACAGAAAAGTAAAAGGCTACAGTCGACCTGAAAAGCACTATGAACTAATTCAACATAATTAAGATTTATACAGTTTTCACACAACAGTTAGGTAAAAATTGAAAAGATTAAAAACCCACAACCTTACCTCCTTCCTTACCTCCGTGACCAGTTCTCAATCTCCAAAATATGCACATGAATTTTCCACAAACTCAAAAATAAGCCAAATAATAAATTCAAACCAACACAAAAGTAAATCAAAAAAATTTTAATGTCATATATATAACTCATGGCAATCGTCCAGTTCAAGCTGAACTTAAGGTAACTAAAACTCCACGCCATTTTAATATGTACCCTTCATTCTCTGTCTCCCACCTATCTCTGTTCAACTTGTACAGTATGTAAACATTATGTTCATATTATATACAATATAATATATTAATATATATTACAATATGTATTATATATATAAGTATAATAATATATATATAATTTGTACTTGGAAACTAGATTAGATACAGAGTTGCCTTTATACAAATTTACTATGTGTGCAACTATGTGTGCAACCATGCACACACATATACACACATACACATAACACATACATATAATTTTATTTCTGTAAAATTAGGTCCTAAGTGCCAACTGGTCCATGTTATCAATCTCTTCTTGTTTCTGAGTAATCACAAATTTTAAGAACGTCCAAGCCACTGAATAGAGGTGAACAAGTACAAAGAGTATGAAGGAGATTTTATATGAAGTCTCCAGGCTGGCACTGATTCATGGGTGAGCACTTGTGGAACAGTTTATCACCTATTATGAAACCACCTGAGTGTGCTCTCGTTCTTCCCATTTATCTCAATCTCCTCCTCGACCATGTTATGCTAGAGCTGATACAAACCGAGTGGATAACACTTCTGTGACCGATCAGCTTTTGTACAATATGAAAAAGCATTATAATGACAAGTCTTGGTTTTATTCTTTATCTGTAATATAAAAGCTAAAACTAAATAAGCTGTTACAACAACTGTGCAACTTTGAATATTAAAATCTCTTTTAATCATTAATACGTGAAATTTTTGTTGATGCTTGTCACATATATATTTTTTCAAGTGGATTTATATTAAATTACTAATCCTATGAACACATAATGATCTTACCTCTCTTTACCTTGTTACATGATTCCTACTATGCTGAGAAACTTTCCTATTGTTAATATTCTAACCCTGTGTTCACTGATGTCACTTTTTTTTCAGAATCACATCATTTGTAGATGGGATAGATGTGAGCAAAAAGAGCTCTTTGAGGGACCAGATTAATCACTCACAATCCTTAGATAAAATAAAAAGCAAAATGAGAATTTCTTTGTATGAGTTTTAATATAATGAAAGTCAACTCAAATCAGCAGATATTTAGTAAATGCCTATATCTCAATGTGGTGAGTCAGGAACTGTGGCGAATATAAAATATATAAAGTGCTATTTTGTGAGAAAAGAGATATCTAATCATATGAAGAGAGAAAAAGACCAAAATATTTAAATAACAGCACCAGACAATTATAAAAGAGATGTCACAAGACAGAACATGATTCATTGCCAGATGAATTATTCAGACAATACATTCTATAAGAGTTCAGGAGAGGGTGGGACTACTTCAGAATGGGGTGATCAGGTCTGTGAAGATAGATGTGAGCTGGGATGGAAGTTGGATAAATGGATAAACTTCAGAGGACAAAGGAGAGAGAGCTTTGAGAATCTGGCCCAGCCTCAGCAAAAGTATTTGCTGGAATGGATGGAGTGTCTAGTCAAACTTTTTTGGAAAGTCTTTTTGAAACTGTCACAAAGAAAGAGGAGTAGTCAGTAAGCTCTTGGAGGAGATAGTGATATATTTTTGGAAAGAATATTGAGAAAGCTATTTGGAGAGAGGTGATGATTTGTGAAATGGCTTGGAATGGGAGCAGGCAGGAAATACAAACTGTGGTAAGCAGGTAATCTTGTCAGCCGTACAGTTTGCCACAATGGTATATTTAGAGAAACCTGAATAGGAGGACAGTGTTGCCAATGTGTGATCAAATCTGCTGATATTTGAATTCAGATGATGCTATACTGGACACGGCATATCCAGAGCTCACCTCTACAATGTATGTGACCTTAAATTCTTGCCATATACCTTCTCTCATGTTGCCCAGGTCACCCAGCATTCTAACTCCAGCGCTTCCTCTGGGGCCACTGTGTTGCCTTTCCTGTTTTCTGATTTTCCGTGCGCTCCAAATGCTTTGAGACTTAATCCAGCCTTTCTTCTGTTTTACCCTTCTATTTTCTTAGCATTTGTGTCCATATCACAAATGCAGCATGTATCCCAGGGAAATGTATACTCTGATAAACCATTTGGTTATGTGTTTATATACACATAAACATCTGTAACATACACATATGTGTAAGTATATATGTAAGCATACATGTACCTATGTATGCAACATACATATACATAACCAGTCACTTAGGTTTTATACCTCTTATAAGTCTTATGTTTTATCTCTTTACATATATGTATATCACCTAACAAAATGTCTTTACTAACACATATACATATGGTACTCTATATGTAACTATGCATTATATACATATATATGTGTATAGGCACACACACACACAAACACTTCACTTTTCATTTGCACTCATTGCAAAACTCTCTGTTAAAATATCCTGTGCAGCAGAATATGTTTTAAAGATAATGTGTATATTTAAGATTTTTCCTTCCCCTCATTTCTGTAGTTCAATCCTAAACAATTATTTATATAGTGAAGCAGGTTATCCACAATTAAGTGTTCGTGAAAGCACTTCCTTTACCAAGTGTTTTCTAAATTGGCACTCATGTGGGTCTTCTTTAAGATACTCTACAAACACAGTTGCTAGTTTCCAGCTAAGAAAATAGGCTTTCAATCAAAATTCTTAAAAGAATGTCTCTCACTGATGAATAAATTACTGGAGAAGACAATAACAATTAAATTCCCCAGAGTGTACCAAATTTACTAAATAGAAGAATGACTTCAAATTACCAGTAAAAGATTTTGTGTGAGAGATGATATAGGGGCTTCCCTCATAGTCAGTAAAGAATCTGCCTGCACTGCAAGAGACCCAGGTTTGATTCTGGGAGGTTTGATTCTGGGTCAGGAAGATCCTCTGGAGAAGGAAACAGCAACCTACTTCAGTAATATTGCCTGGAGAATCCCATGGACAGAGGAGCAGGACAGGCTACAGTCTATGGAGTCACAAGAGTTGAACATGACTGAGCAACTCAGCATAAACGCATAGATGATACAGATTTTCCATTTCTAATAATGACCTCTGTAGTATATATTTTTCATAATACATGTATTCACACATTTTTCCCAATATGCTTATTTTCTAAACCGGTAGAAAACAAGCATGAAAATTAAAACAAAAGAAAGCCCTAATGTTAAAAATGATATAACAAAAAGAAGCATAAGAATGTTCTGACATACACTAGGCTTGAGGTTTTCATATCATCTTTGTCATAAAATAGATTAAATATCTTTGACCACAGTGCCAGAAAAACTACCATCTTCATTATCATTTAAATGAATATATTTCTACATCTATAAAACACTAACGGAAGCTGATTACTTAAATGGTAGAACTAATGTAATTTTTATGGAAATGTTATATCTAAGTATCTAAATTATAACAAGTAAAATTAGAATTTTTTTATATTTGGGGAACACTGAAGCAATATAGTACCTGGAAAAATTCTAAACAGGATGATAAAAAATAAAAGTCTATTGTTGAAAGCTTTATTTATAATCAAACACTCTATGATAATGGATAATATAATTATCAAAATATGTAATAACTATATTTTCATGTATTGAAGATAATATTTAATCAAAATTTAGGCTACTTTTCACTATAGGGAGTATGTTAACATAAGATGATTACAACAATTGTTCAAAATACAATTACATAGAAAGGTATTAAAGAGATTTAAATTGACAATCATAAATTCTGACCAAAAAATGACTATCCCATAGTAGGTGTTAATCTTCCTATTTATAAAATTATGATTAAAAGTTTGATTTTGCTTCTTGTTGGGATTTTTTATAAGAAGCAGATGAAATAATTTAAAAGAATATTTTATATGTATAATACACTTATTTTTATTAATGATTTAAATATATTCCAGTCAGTTTGTTGATATAATGATAAAGTAAACATCTTCCCCATTCCTGTCCCTCTCCTTTTTCTCTTTCCCCTGGAAATAGTACTTTTTTTCTTTCAGTGATCACTATCCTATACTCTGAGGGTAAGATGGTAAGTAATTCACAGGTTACAGAAATACTATGGACCTAACAGAAGAAGATATTAAGAAACGGTGGCAAAAATATACAGAACTATACAAAAAAGATCTTCGCATCAGGTGGCCAAAGTATTGGAGCTTCAACTTCGGCACCAGTCCTTCCAATGAATATTCAGGGTTGATTTCATTTAAGATTGATTGGTTTGATCTCTTTGGACTCAAAGGAACTCTTGAGAGTCTTCTCCAGCACCACAATACAAAAGCAGCAATTTTTTGGTCCTCAGCATTCTTTATGATCCAACTCTCACATCCATACATGACTACTGGAAAAACTATAGCTTTGACTATATAGACCTCTATCAGCAAAACGTTGTCTTAAGAATATTATTTACCAAAATTAATCTTAACAAGAGAAAAACCAGCTCTAGCAGTTCTTTCTGGAGAAGGCAATGGCACCCCACTCCAGTACTCTTGCCTGGAAAATCCCATGGATGGAGGAGCCTGGTGGGCTGCAGTCAATGGGGTCGCTAAGAGTCGGACACGACTGAGCGACTTCACTTTCACTTTTCACTTTCATGCATTGGAAAAGGAAATGGCAACCCACTCCAGTATTCTTGCTTGGAGAATCCCAGGGATGGGGGAGCCTGGCAGGCTGCTGTCTATGGGGTCGCAGAGTCAGACACGACTGAAGTGACTTATCAGCAGCAGCAGTTCTTTCATTTTTTTGTACTTTTCAATTTCCTTTTAGTTTTATTTTGTGACTCTTCAGTTCAGTTCAGTTCAATTCAGTCACTCATTCGTGTCCAACTCTTTGTGACCCCATGAACCTCAGCACGCCAGGCCTCCGTGTCCATCACCAACTCCCGGAGTTTACCCAAACTCATGTCAACTGAGTCAGTGATGCCATCTAACCATATCATCCTCTGTCTTCCCCTTAATGTAATTTTATATTTTTAATATATATATTATATATAATTTTATAAAATAAAATGTAATTTTATTTTATAGACACATTATGACATGGAGAAAAATACCTGAAGTACTTACCATCCTTCAGTGACATTGTTGTTGTTTATTCTCTAAGTCATGCCTGACTCTGCAACCCCATGGACTGTAGCCCACAAGACTCCTCTATCCATAGGATTTCCCAGGCAAGAATACTGGTCACCATTTCCTCTCCAGGGGATCTTCCTAATCCAGGGATCAATCACGTATCTCTTGCATTGGCAGGCAGATTCTTTACCACTGAGCAACCAGGGAAGCCCATAATGACATTGTGAAACTACAAATATACATTCTATTATATATATAAACACATAGAACTTTATATATATATATATATTGTGTGTATATATATATATATATATATATATAATATATATACAACTTCTGGAATATACATAGGGTTGTCCAGGAAGTGTTAATGATGTGGGTTCTACAAGCAATAAGCCAGAAATGAAAAAACTTATGTAGAAATTGTGACCTGAAGGAATATATTTAACCTCACTGATCCTCATTTTATCTATTTATAGTGCTAACCATACCAAAATATCATTCAGATTAAAAATTTTCAAGCTAGGTAATGGAAAGTCCATGAAATACTAGCTAATATAAATTTGGAATAGATGTTACATATTATTTTTATTAATTATCTTTATTTTACGTGAAAAAGATTACTTGCCAGAGTATGGATAGCACATACATCACAAAATGAATGTTCTCTGTAAAGCACTGCAGCCAACTTGTGAATTACTTATGACCATGCCCATTCTTCTCATTGTTTCCCTAGAAAACAGTTTCTATGTGCATTATCAAAGGACAGTCACACCAGATGGAGAAGACATCACTCAAGACTATTACAGTAGGAGGGTCTAGTCTGAGATGGTTCCCAAGGAAGATTCTGAATTCCCCTTCTGTCAAGAACATACCAAATCCACATCTACATACAGAGTAATTCCTCCTAAAGATATCATAACTGTGGGCTGACTCAACTGCTGCCTCTCAACAAACAAAAAAGGGACTACACCGAGACTGGAAGGAAACATGGAGCCGTGGCATTGATGGGAATGTCCTGCCCCATCCAGGACACAGAGGCTTGCAGCAGGGAAAAATGTCCCTAAAGAGCCTGTATTAAGGTTCACCCACCATGTGGCACAGCAAAGAAACAGCAGTGCAAAAGCCATATTGACTATATGTAAAGGAAACCCATTCACTAACCCTAGAGTAAATGCCAAATGGGTAGAGAACTGCTGAAACTCTCTTAGGGGTCAGAGGCACAGAGAGCATTTTTGTGCCCCATCTCTTGATAGCACAGATTGGAACATGGTTCAGGCACTCTTGCCAGCCTTCCAGGACCACACCAGCACACTCCAGGTCCCTGGCCCACATCACCTTCAGCTGGCACCCAAGGCAGCCACAGTGCAACATCCCTCAGACTCTTGCCCACCTGCCCCAACTCCAGCTCTCCCACCAAGAAGCCATGGAATGGAACAACCAGGATTCCTCCAGTCCGCGCCCACTGCAGTGCTAGCCTTTCTGCCAAGACAGCCTCAGGGTGACATGCTCTAGCACCCTCCAGGCAATTTTCTCTCCAGATCCATGCGGCCTGCCAATGCCATCAGCACACAGAGTCTACATAGAAGATGTGCTGACAGAAAGCCAGGAGAAGTAACTTCAAGACCAGGAGAAGTAACACTTTCACCTAATTCATTAACAAAATACAAAAACAAAACAAGAAATATGAAGTTTAAAAAAAAAATGAGGACAAAGAGGAATATATTTCAAATAAAGGAACAAATTAAAAGCCCAGAAAAAAAAAATGAAACAGAGATCAGTGATTACCTGAAGAAGAGTTCAACTAATGTTCATAAATATGCTCCCCAAATTCAAGAGTAGAATGGAGAATCACAATGAAAAAAACAGTTACAAAATATAAGTAAGAACCAAGTAGATCTGAAGAAGATCACAACTTAAATGAAAAATACACTAGAGGAATCAACACCAGATAATCCAAAAGAATGGATGAGGGATCTGGAAGACAAAATAGTATAAACCAGTCAATCAGAACAGCAAAAAGGAAACAAAAAGAATTTTTAAAAATGTGGGTAGTTCAAGGGACCTAACGTTTACACTGTAAGAGTTAAAGAAAGAGAAGAGAGAAAGAAAAGGGCAGAAAACTTATTTGAAAAAATAATGGATGCAAATGTATCTATATACATGAATCTCATGGTAAGCATAAAACAAAACCCTATAATAGACAAACAGATAACAGTGATAAATTGAAAGAAGGTGAGACATAAAGTTAAAGAAAATCCTCAAGCCACAGCAGAAGAGACCAAAAGAAGAAAAAACACAGAGGAACTATAAAAACATCCAGAAAACAATGAACAAAATGGTAAGAAACACATACCTATCCCTTGGACTACAATCCATCCTAAAGGAGATCAGTCCTGAGTATTCATTGGAAAGACTGATGTTGAAGCTGAAACTCCAATACTTTTGGCCACCTGATGCGAAGAGCTGACTCATTTGAAAAGACTCTGATGCTGGGAAAGATTGAGGGCAGGAGGAGAAGGGGACGGCAAAGGATGAGATAGTTGGATGGCATCACTGACTCAATGGACGTGAGTTTGAGTAGACTCCGGGAATTGGTGATGAACAGGGAGGCCTGGCATGCTGCAGTCCATGGGGTCACAAAGAGTTGGACATGACTGAGCGACTGAACTAAACTGAACTGATCAATAATGACATTAAATGTCAGTGGAATAAATGCTCCAATCAGAAGACATAGCATGGCTGGATGGATAATAAAACAGCACCCACCTATGCTGCCTACAAGAGATTCACTTCAGATCTAAAATATATACATACTGAAAGAGAAATGATGAAAAAAGATATTCCAAGAAAATGGAAACAAAAAAAAATTGGTATGGCAATACTTATCTCAGACAAATAGATTTTAGAAAAAGACTAATAAGACACAAAGAAGGGAATTACATAATGATAATGGGAAAAATCCAACAAGAAGATAAAATAATTGTAAATATCTATGCACCCAACATCAGAAAACCTAGCTATATTAAACAATTGTTAAAAAAAACATAAAGGAGAAATTGACAATAGTGTAATAACTGTAGGGGATTTAAATGTTCCACTTACATCAATATATAGATCATCCATACAGAAAATCAATAAGAAAACATTGGCCTTAAATGATACATTGGAGTGGATAGATTACATATATATGTGTGTGTGTGTATGTGTGTGTGTATGTGTGTATTCAGAACATTCAGCCTCAAAGCAACCAAAGATAATTTCTTTTCAAATTCATATAGAACATTTTCCTGGATAGATCACATCTTAGGCCATAAAACAAGTTACAATAAATTTAAGGAGACTGAATTGATATCAAGCATCCTTACTGAGCATAACGGTATGAAGTGAGAAGTAAATTATAAGAACACTGAAAGAAAACACAAATATGTGGAAACTAAACAAAACATTACTAAAACAATCAACAGGTCAATGAATAAATAAAGAAATTAAAAACTTGAAACAAATGAAAAAAGGAACACATTTTTCAAAATCTATGGGATACTGCAAAAGCAGTCTAAGAGGAAAGTTCATAGCAAAAAGGCCTATTTCACTTATATGCAAAATCTAAAGCAAACAAAACAAAACAGAAACACTCATAGATATGGAAAAAAAAAATGGTGGTTGTCTGAGAGAAGGATTGGGCAAAATAAGTTAAGGGTGTTAAGAGGTACAAACTTCACATTATAAATAAGGGAATGTAATGTACATGATGGGCTTCCTGGGTAGCTCAGCTGGTAAACAATCTGCCTGCAATGCAGGAGACCCCAGTTCAATTCCTGGGTCAGGAAGTTCCCCTAGAGAAGGGATAGGCTACCCACTCCAGTATCCTTGGGCTTCCCTGGTGGCTCAGATGGTAAAGAATCTGCCTGTAAGGCAGGAGACCTGGGTTCAAACCCTGGGATGAGAAGATTCCCCTGGAGGAGGGCATGGCAACCCACTCCAGTATTCTTGCCTGGAGAATCCCATGGACAAGAGGAGCCTGGCAGGCTGTAGTCCTTGAGGTCACAAAGAGTCAGACACAACTGAGTGACAAAGAACAGCACAGCACAATGTACGTGATATAGAGACAACAATACTATAACTGTGTATAGGGGAGAGTTGACTCATTGGAAAAGACTCTGATGCTGGGAGGGATTGGGGGCAGGAGGAGAAGGGGACGACAGAGGATGAGATGGCTGGATGGCATCACTGACTCGATGGACATGAGTCTGAGTGAACTCCGGAAAGTGGTGATGGACAGGGAGGCCTGGCGTGCTGCGATTCATGGGGTCGCAAAGAGTCGGAGACGACTGAGCGACTGAACTGAACTGAACTGAATGTGTTAATTAGACTTATCACGGTGATCATTTCATATTATATGTGAATACTGAAGAACAATGTTGTACATCTAAAATTAATATAATGTTGTAAGTCACTATATTTCAATTTAAAAATAGAGTATTGCCATAAGAGTCAATGAGGGAAAGAATGAATTCAAATCTGTTGAAATACATAAAAGGCAGGAAAGTGTTCAATTGTTGGGGTTAGTTGGTGGAAAAGTACTATTGTTATATATTATATATTGTTATATATTAGTGGAGATTTTGTTTAATGTGATCAGGCCACTTGTGTTTGCTAGCTGGTGTTTATGAAAGTTAGTCTCCTACCTTCCCACAGAGACTGGGAGATAGGGTTCTACCTTTCTTGATTACGTTTCTAGCGTCCTAGGATGCAGTACTGCAAGAGATTATGAGGAGATTTACATCTCAAACGGGCAGGGAAAGTATTTATAAGTGAAACTTTTCTAAAGTAGATGCTCTAAGAAAAGTCAGGAACCAACAGTCAGGATGAAACCTGTCTAAAGTTTAGCCAAGCTGAGGGAAACATCAAGGCCATCTTGGTAAGCATTAAGTCCAGTGATCTACCCCAAATACATCACTATTCAAAACAGCATGCTTTTTAAGTTGTATTTAGGCCCCTGTCATGGGAGCTAGAATACTTAACTATTGTTAATTATTTGGACAATCCCTAAACCTAGTACTTTAGAACAATAATTTGTTATTGTTCATGAGTCAGCTGATCTGGATGGGGTTGAAGCTGTGAGTTTTACTAGAGACTCAGCTGAGGCTGAAGGTGTAATAGCTACCCAGGGAAAAGTCTTCCACATGGCACTGATGGAGGTGCAAACATTAGCTCATATGCATAATTTAACCTTCTGCTTATATCATGTCTCCTAAATTCCCTTTAAACAGTGCAAGTAATGTGACTGATCTCAAAGTCAAGAATTCCCGAAGTACACCCTGACCACAGTGGAAGGGGGAGGACAGTAAACATGTGCTATAAAGTAATCCAAAATATTATCAGAAGTGTTTTCTAATTTTCCCCGTTATATCTTCAGCCAGAACCTTTCAGAATGCATAGCTAACTCTTTCACATATTTCCATATGAACAGTTTGATTCTCTTTTATTTCCTAAATATTTACTCATTTCTTAACATGTGATAGGAACTGTTGAGTTGCTGAGCATACTATAGTAAGCAAAAGCACACATGGTCTCTTTCCTTATGAAGACATTGGATAGATTAAACATAGTATGTATGGAGTAAGGAGATAGTTGTAGCATTATTATATTTGTATTTTGAACAGATCACTGCTATGAGGATAGAGAGAACTAAAGAGATGTGAAAGATATATAAATGGTGAACTTGACTGTGATGGATTAAACATGGGGGATAGTATCAGTTCAGTTCAGTGGCTCAGCTGTGTCCAACTCTTTGCGACCCCATGGACTGCAGCATGCCGGGCTTCCCTGTCCATCACCAACTCCCAGAGCTTGCTCAAACTCATGTCCATTGAGTTGGTGATGCTGCCCAACCATCTCATTCTCTGTTGTCACCTTCTCCTCCTACCTTCAATCTTTCCCAGCATCAGGGGAATAGTGTAGGTATCCCTTGATTTCCTGAACTGGGAAGAGGCTGGTAATAAACTCAATTTTAGACACATTGAGTTTTGGATTACTTTTAACATATTTTAAAAAAGAGAGATAAAATTAGTTGCTGGCCTGTTTACAATAGCCAAGACATGGAAGCAATTTAATTGTCTATTGAAAAAGGTGTGGATAAAGAAGATATGGTATATACATACACAAAGGAATATTACTCAGTCATTGAAAAAGTATGAAATAATGCCATTTGCAACAACATGGATGGGCTTAGAGAGTGTCATACTGAAGGAAGTAAGTCAGGAATATAGTAGGACATCCCTTATATGTGGAATCTAAAAAGAAATGATACAAATGAACTTAGAAACAGACTCACAGTCTTAGATAATGAACTTATGGTTGTCAGGGGTAAGAATGGGGAGGGAAGGGATAGTTAGGGAGTTTGGGATGGATATGTACACACTACTATATTTTGAATGGCTAATCAACAAGGACCTATTACAAGGACCTATTGTATAGCACAGGGAACTCTGTTCAATGTTATGTAACAGCCTGGATGAGAGGGGAGTTTGGGGAATAATTGATACATGAATATGCATGGCTGAGTCCCTTCACCATTTACCTGAAACTGTCACAAACCATTGTTAATCAGCTATACTCCAATACAAAATAAAAAGGTTTCAAAAATAAATTAAATCAAGCATAAAGACAGTTAGCTTCTGGCTATACCAGTTTGGAACTTAGAGGAGAACACTGGGCTAGAGAAATAATTTTATAAGTCTCAAGGACTAGTGAAGTCATGGACTTTCCTAAAGTAGCCTAGGGGGAAAACGTACAGAATAAGAAGTGAAGGAAGGAAAGTTGATTTTAAAAAGAGTTTAAGTGTTTTGCATTGTTTTCTTGTCTTCAGTTGCTTAATTGGAAGAATCCTTTTGAATTAGCATTTTCATTAAATTTCCTAGGATGGAGGCACATAATGCTGAGATGGAGGAAAGAATGAAGGACTTTGAAAAGCCATTCTGTTCCCTTCCTTAATGGGGAAATACTGAACATTTAGCATATGGTTGCACCCTCCACTTCTTTCGAGAGTGATGCTTATAACTAGTCTCAAAATGATCTCCAACAAATACAGAATAAATCTCTTAGCTAAGTGCTTTTTGCAGGCCAGGTTTAGGAAGAATAGGAAATGTAAAAGTATTGAAACGAACGGATTAAGGAGGAGAACAATAACTTTTATGAAAAGTAAAGAACAAATTAAAATATGGTTAATATTAAAATGTGAATGGGCAGGCTTATGCTTTTATTTGTTGACAAAGCATGACTGCCATTTCCATAAATTTCATCAAATGTGTTTCATTTACTCTTTCATAATTAACAAGTTCAATTGTCTTTCAATGTGTATAAATCTAAATGAGATGATAAGGAGCATGGCTAATGCACAAACCCCTTGGGCTCCCTTGCTGAGGGAACGTCATAAAAAATTTCATCTTGCCATGAGGATCCTTCATGGAAGTATCAGTTTTAAGGCCCCACCCTCTAAGCTCAGTTTGGACATCTTTCCAAACACTATGTGGACCCTTCACTCTGTCCATGGCTCTTGTTTCCTTTATTAGTCAGATTTTTTCAGATAAAATGATGGAATATCTGACCAAACCACCTTTAATATATTAAAGGAATATATTATTTAACAAAACTGAAACAAACACAGCTTGATCAGTGGCTCAGAGAACACCAGCCAGGTATGCTTGTCCTCAGTGTCTCATCATAGATAGACCATTCTCAGATTTGCTCTCTCTATGGGGATAAGAGATTATGATGGAGACTTCAGATCCTCTCATCCTCATTTCCCCAGGAAGGAGTTAAACTTTTCCCAAGACAGAAAGAAAGAAAGAAAGAAAGAAACATGATGGGATTGCTTGTCACTGTGAAAGGTCCATTGACGTTAGAAATCTACAGAGAAACCATTAAGACTCATTTTATTATCAGTCTCCAATTTATAAAATCTTAACTTTATGCACTTAAAAACACTGTAAGTAGGATATATATGAGGTGTGACTTAATGAATTACAGAGTGGACATGTTAAACTTTTATTAGAATATCTCCATTTGTTTCTTTAAGCATGGTATAGGGTAAGGGAAATTAATATTTTATTGTTAGCACTCTAGCACTGTGATATATGTCAGGTGTGGTCAAAATTTAATCACACTGTCATTCAGATTTGCAAAGAAAATGTAGTTCTGTATTTTTTCCATAACTGATCCAATCATCTTTGCCTCACAACTCTCTACCTTTAGAAATGAAGAAACTTAAGCTTGCCGATTAATACTATATCAGTATCTTCACACTTAAGTCATCTGTGCTGTGAGTCAGCCAATTTAAAGTTCAACTTTTTCTCAGTCCTATTTTAAAGACTTTGTTTAACAAAAAGAAGTGTCTTTGATTTTTGCTTCTACTCAGTGTTTCTGACTCACCTCCCTCCTTCACCTCCTTAGACACAGCATCTGAGTGTATGGGAGGAGTGCCATTTACATAAATTCAAGTGATGGGAAAGAGTGAGTTTTGAATTCTTGAGTGTTTTCCGGAATCTCAATGGCCAGTCAAAGGTTATCCTTGTCTCATGCCAGAAATAGTGACAGTTAAGGCATTATGGCCACACGAGGTACCCTTAGAGATGTGTCATGAGACCACAGCAGAGTTCATAATGCATAGCATCGGCCTCTAGTCACCGAGCCAAGCAAGAGAGGCAGCCTCTTTATCCTGACTCCAGTTCTCTGTAACTGCTTAATGTTGCACAGGGAAACTGCATATCCTGTCAGCCTGTGCTGGTCACAGGGAAGCAGGAAAACCGTCTCAGTCTGATCCACCTGAACACTGCTGCTGTATTACCAAACTCAAGTTGATAAAAGACACACCTGTACCTTCCTCCCAGCGTCCCACAGAGAGAGCGGTCACCATCCTTTCTGACTCCACTGCACCACCATCAAGTTACTGGACACCCTCACTTCCCATAACACATTTAGAGCTTTGGCTGAGAGATATGTCATAGGCAATCCCTCAGCACTGCTACGTCAATGCCACCCCCCCACCCCGCACCATACTCCACCACCCCCCCACCGCCAGCAAATCCACCCAACCTGAAAGCAATGAATTTTCCACATATGATTTCTCTGGCAAGGATTTCTATCATATTTTTCATTTTCCTAGCTCATGCTCAACTTTAAAAGTGGCAAGGTCAACATTTCCATACTGAGAGAAACTTAATGATTACTCCATTTGACTCTTCTTAACAAAAGAAGAGGAAATTCCTTCTTTCTATCAGCTGCATTTTAAGACCATTTCCATAAAATGATCATAACATATCAACAAGCACTCTGTTCTTCATGTTAACAAAGTCAGAATGCCGTATATAGGTGTATCCCATATATACACATGCATATATATTCTCATTTAATATTCTTGACTTCCTGTGGAATTACTATCCTAATTTTAGACAGAAGAAGCACAGAAAAGCACAGAAAGTTTTAGAATCTTGCCCAAGTTTCCTCACAGTTGATATAAAACTAAATTTTGACTTTCTAACCCACAGCTGTTTAGTGATTCAAAGATCACTCTTCCTACTCTAAAATGGAAACTTTTTCACATAAAATGAACAATGTATCCAATGACTTTTTCTCCAACACTGCTGGAAAGAATAGTTTGAAAATACCATGGCTAAAAAGGATATGTGACACAGATATCAAGAAGCAATTATACTGTAACTTTGCAGACTTGTGTAGACCTCAGTGGGTGGACACCTCTGAAATGAGAAGTCTGGAAGCATAGTAGTGGCCTGGCCTGCAGGACCTGCTAATGTGCTCTTTCAACTGTGCTTAGAATTCTACTCAGACTGTCTTGCAGTGTTTAAACCTTTAAAGTCTTTTAAGTCGTTAAACATTTCTCCCAGTAAAGTCATTGCTTTTCAAGTTGGTATCAAACAACCTTTATGCTTTTGGGTCACATCTTTACTGGTCTATATTATTATTTAGTGTTTTTATTAAAATAAAATTTTTATATTTGAGCAGATTTATTTTTAAGACAAATTACATATTACTACATTAAGGGAAACTGGTAGCACTTATAATAAGTAGATGACCATAAATATAAATAGAAAAAAAATTTATGCCATTTAAAAAGCTTAAATTTAAAAAAAATGAAGTTAAAGTAATAATGCAATTTCTTAAATGCAAACATTTTTAAATGAGAATGATGTAGCTGATTAATAAGCTGTACATTTATATTTGCTTGGACATAATTATATTATTAAAGATATGGTAGCCTTACACTCCTAAGAATATTTTACTTTAAAATTTTGGTTGGTCTTGACAGAAACTTAACCTAGAGGAATTACTGGATTTGAGACACTAATCTGATCTATTTATAATCTCTTCTTTCACTTGTATTACCCCTATTTTCCATACCACTGAACCTACAAATCTGCACCAGAGCCTGTTGAGTGCCTGAGTACATGGCTGAGAATTTTTCTCCTGTGAAAGGGTATATCTGTTGGTGCTAGACCACATAAACATACCACAAGATGCCTGAGCAAGGCTTCTCCCTGGCTGCTTCCCTGTGTTTCATTAGTGCTGGAACATGAGAGTGGAGAACAGACTCTTGATTAGATGAGAAACACAGCAGTAATTCAGGTGGAGGATGATACATGTAAATTGAAGACCCCAAGTGCCTTATTGTGATAATTATTTTACAGTATATATGTATAGTAAAGCATCACATTGTACATGTTGAACTTACTCAATGTTACATGTCAATGATATAGTAACAAAGCTGGAAGAATACTGCATACTGGACATATACCTAGTAAAATTTAAATGTCTGTCATATTACATAAGATTATTTTGCCCACCATCTGTGCTGCACATATCCCAAGTAAAACCTACTGATCAAGATGGTAAACTGGTGGACGATTAGTTTCGAGATGTGTATATTCGTATGTGAGACTGGTGGTGGGGAAGGGCGGCTGTGTTCATGGACCTGTGGGTTTGCGTAGTTAAACTGGTGCCATTTGAATCAGGAAGAATGTTTACTCTTTGCCTCACAGTCATTGTATCACAGATGTTGAAGGGAATTGAACTTGCCATAACAAAGCCCACCCTGGAATGCTCTTTTGGTCACGGAGTGCTACACCTCACTGTGGAAAGTCCAGCTGCAGCCAATCCTCACTCACAGAACCTCCCACATCACAGCACAGGGTAAACGGAGCCATTCTGACCTTAAGATACATAATACTAGCTGCTGGAAGAGGAAATAAAATGGATCCTAGCACAAAGCCTCAAGCCAAAGAGAGGGTTTTTGCCCGTATCAAGTGAGATAAAAAACTGGGGAGAAATGAGACTTAAGGGGTATGAGGGGTACAACCTACGGAATGTTTAACACACTTTTCATCTCAATTAGTCTTATACATAATATAGAGTCTAAACAAATCATCTCCTAAGTCATAATTTTTAAATTATCCCCCAAGCTTTCAGTAAAGCTGAATAGTTGTGTGCTATTGTAGACAATTAAAATTTGGCCTGGCTTAGATAAATATGATCATTATTTGATCACCACTGACACTTTCTTAAAGAAACAAAGGGGGTTATAGTCTAGGAGTCCAACCAAAGTCAAGACGGGGAAAACTGGAATGAGTGGAGAACACTTTGTAACATAAAACTAAAGCTGCCCAGTGCTCATATGCTGCCCATGCATTCCATCCATAAAGGAGGAAAGAGATTCTGGAAGAAGAAGAGAGTTGGAATTAGAGGAGATTTTCACAATAGTCCTGATAACTAACCTTTTAAGTTTACAGTACCATAGAGATGCTTCGACTCATCTTTTTTAATAAGAAGCAAATTATTAATATGCTCTATGTTCTCATCCAGGTCAAATGTGTTGACTCTTACGTGAAATCAGGTTTTCCTACCTGTTTTTAATACATTCTCTTTGTTTTTTACATCTTTGTAAACAGGGAACAGATCTGTGTGGATAGAAACTAAATATACTTGAGATTGACTTGTAATAGGAGGCTGATAATTTGGAAAAGAAATCCCTCAAACCCATTCAAAATTATGAGACATTTTAATGGTTGTCTGAACTCTTGAAACTCAAGGAGATTCAAGACCGTGCATTATGAGAAAATAGAGGAAGTGAACCATCAATGAATTTTTAAATAATTTTGATTCAGCACTTAGAATATACATATTCTTAGTAGACTTTACTCAAAAATTAACCCAATATATCATTTTAATGAATTTATATCTTTAATTGTATATATATATTGTTTACTAATTATAAACAATGTATATAATGCAATATAGATATAATACATAAATTCAATTTTTAGTATAAGTTTATTCAGTTAGTGCAATAACAATTAAATTCCTGAGTTGTCAACAGAACAAAGTGTTGCACTAGGCATTTCATTTTCCTTCACTTTCAGGTGTTAGAGTTTAAATGTGAATTTCAAGTAAACTGTGAATAAATTTTTAATAAACTTTTGATTTAGAATTTAAATACTGAATTTACCTGGGTAAAATAAGAGATTCAGGATTATACAAAGATCTTTCTAGCAGTCTTACTCTTCTATTGGAATTATACTAAGAATACACATCAAGATGTCTATACAGACAGAAACAACCCACATTTCCCCTTATCATCTCTTCCTATCCACCCTCAACTATAGAATTTTCTGAGCAACATAACCTACTCTGCTCACCTTTCTTCTGCCCACAAGTCTTTGGTCAGCAAGAAAGAAGCAGCCACCATGGTATCACAGTAAAAGAAAAAAAATTAACTGTTTTAAAAAATTTATAGATACTGAGTTTAGGCTGGAGCGAGGGTGGAGAATTCTCAGGAGCCCAGATATATGAGGTGTTTGAACTCATTCTCCAGCTTTCTCCAGGTGCTCCACTGATGATTCTGAGGAAGACAGGAGAAAAAGCAATACGAAAGAGTGCCCCCCTCCCTCTATATCGTACAAAAACACAAACTCCCCGATGTTTCATATTTCTTACATACCATGCAAAAACAATAAGTCACTAAGAGAAAGCCAGGAAAACCCACATTCTGTGGCCCCAGAGAAAAAGCCACTGCCTCCTGTGGAGGAATAAAATTAAAAGCTTTCTAATGCTGGGGTGGGGGCAGGGGTGGGGGGGGGGGAGCAGATCCAGGCAAAGGACCACTGAAGCCAAGCGAACAGGACAAACAAAAGTTATCAGACTCAGACATATCTGAGCCAAAGGATCTTTCTAAGAACATAAAAAACTCTGACAATCCAATTCAATAATAAGATCCTCAACCCAATTAAAATAATGGTCAGAAACATATGAAGAGGTGCATCAACGAATAAGATATATTAATGGCAAATAAGCATCAAACAGATAAGCATCATCAGTAGTTATTTTAAAAATGCAACAAGATGTACTATCTGCCTACTAGAATGGATATTTTTAACAACTAAAAATATCAATATAAGGATTTGAGGCAGTGAACACTTCATACATATCAGGTAAGCATTTAAAATGGTACAACCATGTTGAAAAGTTATGTACTTTTAAAAAAAATTAAATCTATTCTCACCGTAAAATGTGCAATCCTGTTCCTATATACTTATGTTAAAAAATGAAAATTTATATCCACACAAAAAGGTCTATGTCAAAATATTTGCAGAAAATTTATTTAATAATTGCCTTAAACTGGAAAAAACACATATGTCTATGGTCAGTCCATAAACACATTACAGTGTATCTATACCATAATATTTATTCAGCAATAAAAAGGAACCAACTGTTGAATATATTAAAATATGTGGAAGATAATTATTGAGTATAATTCAGAAACATTAAACTAAGTGGAAATGTTATAAATAAAGCATTACCAAACTTACAATTCCACTCATAAGACATCATGGAAAAGGCAAAACTACAAGGATATAAATTAGATCGGTACAGACTCGAAATGGTGACAGGGTGCATTTTGATGCAAAGTGGCATAAAAGGACAACTTGTTGTGGGTGAAACTTTCTATATTTTGATTATGGTAACTATATCACTCTATACATTTGTCACATTTCACCGAGCTATACACTTAGAAAGGGTGACATTTCTTTCCTTTGTCTGCCTGAGTAATATTCCACTGCATATATGTACCACACCTTTTATGACTCTGGGAGTTCAGCTCGGTGCCCTGTGATGACATAGAGGGGTGGGATTGGGGTTGGGGGAGGGAGGTTCCAGAGGGAGGGGGTCTGTATATACATGTGACAATGCTCTATAGCAGAAACTAAAACAACTCTGTAAAGCAATTATACTCCAATTAAAAAAAATAAACTTAAAAGATTTTAAAGGGTGAAATTTTCAGGTAAAGTATGCCTCAATAAACCTGAAACCAAAAATTGAAAAAGCAGTTTATGGGACCAAAACAGAGAATAGTCCTTCAGACATTGGTAAGAATATCCACAGAAATCCAGAAGTTTGAAATTAGGCACATTATGATGCTTCAGTGAATCCAGTGTGGCTGGAAAAAAGAGCCTGAAGGTAGAAATCAGTTCAGTTCAGTTGCTCAGGTATGTCTGACTCTTTGCAACCCCATGAACTGCAGAACGCCAGGCCTCCCTGTCCATCATCAACTCCCAGAGTTCACTAAGACTAACGTCCATCGAGCCAGAGATGTCATCCAGCCATCTCATCTTTTGCGGTCCCCTTCTCCTCCTGCGCCCAATCCCTTCCAGCATCAGAGTCTTTTCCAATGAATCAACTTTTCGCATGAGGTGGCCAAAGTACGGGAGTTTCAGCTTCAGCATCATTCCCTCCAAAGAAATCCAGGGCTGATCTCCTTCAGAATGGACAGGTTGGATCTTCTTGCAGTCCAAGGGACTCTCAAGAGTCTTCTCCAACACCACAGTTCAAAAGCATCGATTCTTCGGTGCTCAGCCTTCTTCACAGTTCAACTCTCACATCCATACATGACCACTGGAAAAACCATAGCCTTGACTATGTTGGACCTTTGTTGGCAAAGTAGTCTCTGCTTTTGAATATGTTACCTAGGTTGGTCATAACTTTTCTTCCAAGGAGTAAGCATCTTTTAATTTCATGGCTGCAATCACCATCTGCAGTGATTTTGGAGCCCAGAAAAATAAATTCTGACACTGTTTCCACTGTTTCCCCATCTATTTCCCATGAAGTAATAGGACCAGATGCCATGATTTTAGTTTTCTGAATGTTGAGATTTAAGCCAACTTTTTCACTCTCCTCTTTCACTTTCATCAAGAGGCTTTTTAGCTCCTCGTCACTTTCTGCCATAAGGGTGATGTCATCTGCATATCTGAGGTTATTGATATTTCTTCCAGCAATCTTGATTCCAGCTTGTGCTTCTTCCAGCCCAGTGTTTCTCATGATGTACTCTGCATATAAGTTAAATAAGCAGGGTGACAATATACAGCCTTGATGTACTCCTTTTCCTATTTGGAAGCAGTCTGTTGTTCCATGTCCAGTTCTAACTGTCTAACTGCTTCTTGACCTGCAGACAGCTTTCTCAAGGGGCAGGTCTGGTGGTCTGGTATTCCCATCTCTTTCAGAATTTTCCACGTTTTATTGTGATCCACACAGTCAAAGGCTTTGGCATAGTCAATAAAGCAGAAATAGATGTTTTTCTGGAACTCTCTTGCTTTTTCCATGATCCAGCGGATATTGGCAATTTGATCTCTGATTCCTCTGCCTTTTTTAAAACCAGCTTGAAAATCTGGAAGTTCATGGTTCACATGTTGCTGAAGCCTGGCTTGGAGAATTTTGAGCATTACTTTACTACCGTGTGAGATGAGTACAATTGTGCAGAAGTTTGAGCATACTTTGGCATTGCCTTTCTTTGGGATTGGAGTGAAAACTGACCTTTTCCAGTTCTGTGGCCACTGCTGAGTTTTCCAAATTTGCTGGCATATTGAGTGCAGCACTTTTACAGCATCATCTTTCAGGATTTGAAATAGCTCAACTGGAAATCCATCACCTCCACTAGCTTTGTTCGTAGTCATACTTTCTAAGGCCCACTTGACTTCATATTCCAGGATGTCTGGCTCTAGGTGAGTGATCACACCATCATGATTATCTGGGTTGTGAAGATCTTTTTTGTACAGTTTTTCTGTGTATTCTTGCCACCTCTTCTTAATTTAGGTCCATACCATTTCTGTCCTTTATCGAGCCCATCTTTGCATGAAATGTTCCCTTGGTATCTCTAATTTTCTTGAAGAGAGCTCTAGTCTTTCCCATTCTGTTCTTTTCCTCTATTTCTTTGCATTGATCACTGAGGAAGGCTTTCTTATCTCTTCTTGCTATTCTTTGGAACTCTGCATTCAGATGCTTATATCTTTCCTTTTCTCCTTTGCTGTTCACTTCTCTTCTTTTCACAGCTATTTGTAAGGCCTCCTCAGACACCCATTTTGCTTTTTTGCATTTCTTTTCCATGGGGATGGTGTTGATCCCTGTCTCCTGTACAATGTCACGAACCTCCGTCCATAGTTTTTCAGGCACTCTCTCTACCAGATCTAGTCGCTTAAATCTATTTACCACTTCCACTGTATAGTCATAAGGGATTTGATTTAGGCTATACCTGAATGGTCTAGTGGTTTTCCCTACTTTATTCAGTGACACAATATGGTCCACTGGAGAAGGGAATGGCAAACCACTTCAGTATTCTTGCCTTGAGAACCCCAGGAACAGTATGAAAAGGCAAAATGATAGGATACTGAAAGAGGAACTCCCCAGGTCAGTAGGTGCCCAATATGCTACTGGAGATCAATGGAGAAATAACTCCAGACAGAATGAAGGGATGGAGCCAAAGCAAAAACAATACCCAGTTGTGGATGTGACTGGTGATAGAAGCAAGGTTCAATGCTGTAAAGAGCAATATTGCATAGAAACCTGGAATGTCAGGTCCATGAATCAAGGCAAATTGGAAGTGGTCAAAGAGGAGATGGCAAGAGTGAACATCGACATTCTAGGAATCAGCGAACTAAAATGGACTGGAATGGGTGAATTCAACTCAGATGACCATTATGTCTACTACTTCAGGCAGGAATCCTTTAGAAGAAATGCAGTAGCCATCACGGTCAACAAAAGAGTCCAAAATGCAGTACTTGGATGCAATCTCAAAAACGACAGAATGATCTTTGTTCGTTTCCAAGGCAAACGATTCAATATCACAGTAATCCAAGTCTATGCCCCAACCAGTAACGCTGAAGAAGCTGAAGTTGAACAGTTCTACGAAGACCTACAAGACCTTTTAAAATAACACCCAAAAAGATGTCCTTTTCATTATAGGGGACTGGAATGCAAAAGTAGGAAGTCAAGAAATACCTGGAGTAACAGGCAAATTTGGCCTTGGAATACGGAATGAAGCAGGGCAAGACTAACAGAGTTTTGCCAAGAAAATGCACTGGTCATAGCAATCACCTTCTTCCAACAACACAAGAGAAGACTCTACACATGTACATCACCAGATGGTTGATACCAAAATCAGATTGATTATATTCTTTGCAGCCAAAGATGGAGAAGCTCTATACAGTCATCAGAAACAAGACTGGGAGCTGACTGTGGCTCAGATCATGAACTTTGTATTGCCAAATTCAGACTGAAATTGAATTGAAATTGAAGGTAGAAATAGTGAGAGAAAATTTGAAAATGTGAGCAGAACATCAGAATGATGGACCTTATATGCCCCTTTAAGAAACTTGGAATTTCATATATGGCAATGAAGTTATCAGTTCAGTTCAGTCGCTCAGTCATGTCCGACTCTTTGTGACCCCATGGACTGCAGCACACCAGGCTTCCCTGTCCATCACCATCTCCTGGAGCTTGCTCAAACTCATGTCCACTGAGTCAGTGATACCATCCAACCGTCTCATCCACTGTTATCCCCTTCTCCTCCTGCCTTCAATCTTTCCCATCATCAGGAAATGGAGTTATACTCGTGCCTTATCGGGAATGGAGTTATACTCAAACAAAAAAATATGAAATAATCTAAATTTTAGAAGAGTCCCTTAGAATGAAACACAGGAGTAAATTTAGGAGCTCAATACTGAGTCATGAGGACCTGTGTAATAGAATGTTTGACTCCAATTCTGATGTTCAACCACCAACAACCTTAAGATCCCTGTTTATCTCACAAGTGGGCAAGCTGAGGAGAAAGTTCATGTCCGCTGCCTTGGTGTCAGCAAGAAATACAAACCAGCAAAGCAAACTTTTTAACTCTTGTATGGAACCATTCCCCCAGCCCCACCCCTCAAGGACGACAAACTCCACATCAATCTCCTCCCCCTGCTCCCTGAAGCCATTTTTGTACCCATCTTGAAACCTGGGTTTCTCAGCTTAGAAGACTCATTAAGTGGGTACAACTCTTTTAGGGTCCTATTGGCATGCCTGTGGTATCATCAGTCTGCATATTTAAACCAGATTTTCACTAGGGAGTTGTTGTGTCTTCCAGAAAGCAACCAAAGAATAGTTAAGAGAGTGTAGCATTCCAAGTGCCTGGGATAAAAGGGGGAGGCGGGTGGTAGGGTGGGGGTTGGGGAGTAGAGAACTTAGTCCAGAGATGCTAAAGAAAAAGAATGGAGTAAACCTCATGGCCTATGACAGAGAGAAGCTGCAGTAATGATTTGGACTTAAACATCAGGGTATATCCTGGTTGTATTTACAGATATAAAGAATAGAGGAGGAGCATGGCAATATTTAGTTTTGCTTTCAATATTTTGATTGTAAGGGGCCCATGGAAGATCTGAAGGGACATATTTAACATGGAAGGTAATTGTATATTAGGGTCTGTAACTAACAGGGTCATAGCCAAGATTTTAAAACTCCATCTCTGGTCATCCCTCAGTCATATCTGTCCATCACCCTTACTTTGTTCCAGATTCTCAAGGCTCGTACACACATTCTGTCTTTGGGAATGTTCATTTCTATGGTCTTATTTCTAATCTTTTATATCACAGCTTGAATAAAATCGCCTAAGGAAACTTTTTCCTATAACTTTGTGTATCTTTCATCATCCTTTTAATTTGCTTTAAAATATTTTTCCTAATTTCTAGTTGGGTCAGCAGTGGCTTGCAGTGGGGCTGAGGACACTGATGTCAGCAGTCCTGGGAGGTGCAGCATGCTGGCATAAGTTCTTTTGGAGGAGGTCACTACTAGCCCTACCATAGTTTGGCCTCAGGTCAGCCCCACCCATCAGCAGAAAGCTGAATTAATAACTTACTGAGCATGGCCTTGCCCACCAGAGCAAGATGCTTGGTGCGAGAAGCTTGTGCAAGGCTCATATCCTCATCCACCAGAGAGCAGACAGAATGAAAACCACAGTCACAGAAAATGAACCAAACAATCAAATGGATCACAACTTGGTGTAACAATGAAACTATGAGACATGCCATGTAGAGCCATCTATGACACATGGGTCATGGTGGAGAGTTCTGTCAAAACATGGTCCACTGAAGTAGGGAAGGGCATACCTCTTCAGCACTCTTGCCTTGAAAACACCATGAAGAGTATGGAAGGAAGATGGAAGGAATGTTGCTCAGTTGTGTCCAACTCTTTGCGACCCCATGGACTGTAGCCTACCAGGCTCCTCTGTCCATGGGATTTTCCAGGCAATAGTACTGGAGTGGATTGCCATTTCCTTCTCCAGCGGATCTTCCCGACCCAGGGATCGGACCCGGGTCTCCCACATTGTAGACAGACGCTTTACCGTCTGAGCCACCAGGGAAGTCATGATGAAAAGGCAAAAAACCCCACAGGTCAGTAGATGTCCAATATGCTACTAGAGAAATAGCTCCAGAAGGAATGAAGAGGTCGAGCCAAAGTCGAAATGATGCCCAGGTGTGGATGTGTGTGGTGGTGAAAATAAACTCCAATGCTGTAAAGAACAAGACTGAATAAGAACCTGGAATGTTAGGTCCATGAATCAAGGCAAATTGGAAGTGGTCAAACAGGAAATGGCAAGAGTGAACTTCAACAACTGAAGAACTGGTAAACTAAAATGGATAGGAATGGGCAAATTTAATTTAGATGACTATTATATCAACAACCGTGGGCAAGAATCCCTGAGAAAACAAGGTCAACAAAAGAATCCAAACTTTATTTTTGGGTGCAGTCTCAAAAACAACAGAATGATCTCTGTTCATTTCCAAGGCAAACCATTCAAAATTACAGTAATCCAAGTTTATGCCCTAACCACTAATGCTGAGGAAGTGAAGGTGAACAATTCTATGAAAACCTAGAAGCTTTTCTAGAATTAACACCAAAAAAAGAAGTTACTTTCCTCACAAGGGACGAGAATACAAAAGTAAGAAGTCAAAAGATACCTGGAGTAACCTGCAAGTTTGGCCTTGGAGCACAAAATGAAGCAGAGTAAAAGCTAACAGAGGTTTGCTAAGAGGACACACTGCTGATAGCAAACCCTCTGTTTCAACAACACAAAAGACAAATCTGCACATGAACATCACAATGTCAATACAAAATTGGATTGATTATATTGTTTGTAGCCAAAGATGGAGACGGTCCAAACAGTCAGCAAAAACAAGACCAGGAGCTGACTGTGGCACAGATATTGGCAGAATTCAGAAATAAATAAAGTAGGGAAAACCACTAGACCGTTCAGTTCAGTAGCACAGTTGTGTCCAACTCTTTGCGATCCCATGGACTACAACACGCCAGGCCTCCCTGTGATCACCAAATCCCAGAGTTTACCCAAATTCATGTCCATTGAGCCAGTGATGCCATCCAACCATCTCATCCTCTATTGTCCCCTTCTCTTTCACCTTCAATCTTTCCCAGGATCAGGGTCTTTTCAAATGAGTCAATTATTCACATAAGGTGGCCAAAGTACTGGAGTTTCAGCTTCAGCATCAGTACTTCCAGTGAATATTCAGGACTGATTTCCTTTAGGATGGACTGGTTGGATTTCCTTGCAGTTCAAGACACTCTCAAGTGTCTTCTTCAACACCACAGTTTAATAGCATTAATTCTTCAGCACTCAGCTTTCTTTATATTCCCAACATTCACATCCATACATGACTACTGGAAAAACCATAGTTTTGACCAAACAGACCTTGGTTGACAAAGTAATGTCTCTGTTTCTAATACACTGTCTAGGTTGGTCATACATTTTATTCCAAGGAGCAGCCGTCTCTTAATTTCATGGCTCCAGTCACCATCTGCAGTGGTTTTGGAGCCCCCAAAATAAAGTCTCTCACTGTTTCCATTGTTTCCCCATCTATTTACCATGAAGTGATGGGGCCGGATGCCATGATCTTAGTTTTCTGAATGTTGAGCTTTAAGCCAACTTTTCCACTCTCCTCTTTTGCTTTCATCAAGAGGTTCTTTAGTTCTTCTTCACTTTCTGTCATAAGAGTGGTATCATCTGCATATCTGAGGTTATTGGTATTTCTCCTGGCAATCTTGATTCCAGCTTGTGCTTCCTCCAGCCCAGTGTTTTTCATGATGTACTCTGCATATAAGTTAAGCAAGCAGGGTCACAATATACAGCCTTGATGTACTCCTTTCCCGATTTGGAACCAGTCTGTTGTTCCATGTCCAGTTCTAACTATTGCTTCCTGACTTGCTTACAGATTTCTCAGGAGGCAGGTCAGGTGATCTGGTATTCCCATCTCTTAAAGAATATTCCACAGTTTATTGTGATCCACACAAAGGCTTTGGCATAGTCAATAAAGCAGAAGTAGATGTTTTTCTGGAACTCTTTTGCTTTTTTGACGATCCAGCAGAAATGAGCAAATTGATCTTTGGTTCCTCTGCCTTTTCTAAACTCAGCTTGAACATCTGGAATTTCATGGTTCATGTACTGTTGAAGCTGGGATTAAGATAATTTTGAGCATTACTTTACTAGCGTGTGAGATGAGTACAATTGTGTGGTAATTTGAACATTCTTTGGCATTGCCTTTCTTTGGAATTGGAAGAAAACTGACCTTTTCATTCCTGTGGCCACTTCTGAGTTTTCCAAATTTTCTGGCATATTAAGTGCTGGCATATTGAGCAGTTTCACAGCATCATCTTTTAGGATTTGAAATAGCTCAACTGGAGTTCCATCACCTCCTCTAGCTTTGTTCATAGTGATGCTTCCTAAGGCCCACTTTCTTCACATTCCAGGATGTCTGGCTCTAGGTGAGTGATCACACCATCGAGATTATCTGGGTCACGAAGTTCTTTTCTCTATAGTTCTTTTGTGTATTCTTGCCAACTCTTCTTAATGCCTTCAGTCAGTCAGTCCAGTCGCTCAGTTGTGTCCAACTCTTTGTGACCCCATGAACTGCAGCATACCAGGCCCCCCTGTCCATCACCAACTCCCGGAATTCACTCAAACTCACATCCATCGAGTCAGTGATGCCATCCAGCCATCTCATCCTCTGTTGTCCCCTTCTCCTCCTGCCCCCAATCCCTCCCAGCATCAGAGTCTTTTCCAATGAGTCAGCTCTTCGCATAAAGTGGACAAAGTACTGGAGTTTCAGCTTCAGCATCAGTCCTTCCGAAGAACACCCAGGACTGATCTCCTTTAGAATGGACTGGTTGGATCTCCTTGCATTCCAAGGGACTCTTAAGAGTCTTCTCCGACACCACAGTTCAAAAGCATTAATTCTTCAGTTCTCAGCCTTCTTCACAGTCCAACTCTCACATCCATACATGACTACAGGAAAAACCATAGCCTTAACTAGACGGACTTTTGTTGGCAAAGTAATGTCTCTGCTTTTGAATATGCTATCTAGGTTGGTCATAACTTTCCTTCCAAGGAGTAAGCGTCTTTTAATTTCATGGCTGCAATCACTATCTGCAGTGATTTTGGAGCCCCCCAAAATAAAGTCTGTCACTGTTTCCGCTTAATGCCTTATGCTTCTGTTATGTCCATTCCATTTCTGTCCTTTATCGAGCCCATTTCTGCATGAAATGTTCCCTTGGTATCTCTAATTTTCTTGAAAAGATCTTTGGTCTTTCCCATTCTATTGTTTTTCTCTATTTCTTTGCACTGATCATGGAGGAAAGTGATACATTAATGGTCTAGTGGTTTTTCCCAATTTCTTCAATTTAAGTCTGAATTTGGCAATACAAAGTTCATGATCTGAGCCACAGTCAGCTCCCAGTCTTGTTTCTGATGACTGTATAGAGCTTCTCCATCTTTGGCTGCAAAGAATATAATCAATCTGATTTTGGTATCAACCATCTGGTGATGTACATGTGTAGAGTCTTCTCTTGTGTTGTTGGAAGAAGGTGATTGCTATGACCAGTGCATTTTCTTGGCAAAACTCTATTAGCCTTTCCCTCCTTCATTCTGTACTCCAAGGCCAAATTTGCCTGTTACTCCAGGTATTTCTTGACTTCCTACTTTTGCATTCCAGTCCCCTATAATGAAAAGGACATCTTTTTGGGGTGTTATTTCTAGAAGGTCTTGTAGGTCTTCATAGAACCGTTCAACATCAGCTTCCTCAGCATTACTGGTCAGGGCATAGACTGGAATTATTGTGATATGGAATTGTTTGCCTTGGAAATGAACAGAGATCATTCTGTCATTTTTGAATTTGCATCAAGTATTACATTTTGGACTCTTGTTGACTGTGATGGCTACTCCATTTCTTCTAAGGTATTCTTTCCCACAGTAGTATATATAATGGTCATCTGAGTTGAATTCACCCATTCCAGTCCATTTTAGTTCGATGACTCCTAAAATGTTGATGTTCACTCTTGTCATCTCCTCTTTGACCACTTCCAATTTGCCTTGATTCATGGACCTAACATTCTAGGTTCCTATGCAATATTGCTCTTTACAGCTTCAGACTTTACTTATATCACCAGTCACATCTACAACTGGGTGTTGTTTTTTCTTTGGCTCCATACATTCATTCTTTCTGGAGTTACTTCTCCTCTGATCTCTAGTAGCATTTTGGGCACCTACTGACCTGGGGAGTTCATCTTTCATGAACTTTCTATCTTTTTGCCTTTTTATACTGTTCATGGGGTTCTCAAGGCAAGAATACTGAAGTGGTTTGCCATTCCTTGCTCCAGTGGACCATTCAGATATGACCTAAATCAAATCCCCAGTGGAAGTGGCATATAGATTCAAGAGATTAGATATGATAGAAAGAGTGCCTGAAGAACAATGGATAGAAGTTCATAACATTGTATAGCAGGCAATGATCAAAACCTTCCCCAAGAAAAAGAAATGCAAGAAGGCAAAATGGTTGTCTGAGGAGGCATTACAAATAGCTGGGAAAAGAAGTGAAGCTAAAGGCAAAGGAGAAAAGCAAAGATATATCTATCTGAATGTGGAGTTCCAAAGAATATCAAGGAGAGATAAGAAAGCCTTCCTTGGTGATCAATGTGAAGAAATACAGGAGAACAATGGAATAGGAAAGCCTAGAGATCGCTTCAAGAGAATTAGGGATACCAAGGGAACATTTCATGCAGAGATGGGAACAATAAAAGAGAGAAGCAGAAGATATTAAGAAGAGGTGGCAAGAATATACAGAAGAACTCTACAAAAAAGGCTTTAATGATGCAGATAATCACCATGGTGTTATAAGTCACTTAGAGCCAGATATCTTAGAGTGCAAAGTCAAGTGGGCTTAGGAAGCATCACTGTGAACAAAGCCATTGAAGGTGATGGAATTCTAGCTGAGCTATTTCAAGTCCTAAAAGATAATGCTATTAAATTGCTGTGCTTAGTATGCCAGCAAATTGAAAAAACTCAGCAGTGGCCACTGGACTGGAAAAAGTCAGTTTTCATTCCAACCCAAAAAAGGGAAATGCCAAAAAATGTTCAGATTATCACACAATTGCACTCATTTTACATGCTAGTAAGGTCATGCTCAACATCCCTAGGCTTCAGCAGTATGTGAACCAAGAATTTCCAAATGTTCAAGACGGATTTAGAAAAGGCAGAGGTTCAAGAGTTCAAATTGCCAACATCTGTTCAGTTCAGTTCAGTTCAGTTCAATCGCTCAGTCGTGTCTGATTCTTTGCAACCCCATAAATTGCAGCACGCCAGACCTCCCTGTCCATCACCAACTCCCAGAGTTCACTCAGATTCACATCCATCGAGTCAGTGATGCCATCCAGCCATCTCATCCTCTGCCGTCCCCTTCTCCTCCTGCCCCCAATCCCTCCCAGCATCAGAGTCTTTTCCAATGAGTCAACTCCTCGCATGAGGTGGCCAAAGTACTGGAGTTTCAGCCTTAGCATCATTCCTTCCAAAGAAATCCCAGGGCTGATCTCCTTCAGAATGGACTGGTTGATCTTCTTGCATTCCAAGGGACTCTTAAGAGTCTTCTCCAACACCACACTTCAAAAGCATCAATTCTTCAGCACTCAGCCTTCTTCACAGTCCAACTCTCACATCCATACATGACTACTGGAAAAACCATAGCCTTGTCTAGACGGACCTTAGTCTGTTAGACCATAAAAAAACTTCTGCTTCATTGGCTATGCTAAAGCCTTTGACTGTGTGGATCACAACAAACTGTGGAAATTTATTAAAAAGAATGGAATATCATCCACCTCATTAGAACCGATTCAAATGTATTCTTTTTAATGGCTGAGTAATATTCCATTGTGTATATGTACCACAGCTTTCGGCAGATTCATGTTGATGTATGGCAAAACCAATACAATATTGTAAAGTAATTAGCCTCCAATTAAAATAAATAAAATTTTATTTAAAAAAAAGAGAATGGAATATCAGACCCCTTTACCTGGCTCCTGGGAAACCTGTATGCAGGTCAAGAAGCCACAGTTAGAACCTCACATGGAATGATGGGCTGGCTCAAAATTGGGAAAGGAGTACAACATGATTGTATACTGTCACCCAACTTATTAATTTATATGCAGAGTACATCATGTGAAATGCCAGACTAGATGAAGCACAAACTGGAATCAAGATTGCTGGATAAATATCAGTAACCTCAGATATGCAGATGATACCAACCTAAGAGCAGAAAGCAAAGAGGAACTAAAGAGCCTTTTGATGAAGGTGGAAGAGGAGAGTGAAAAAGCTGCTTAAAACTCAACCTTCATAAAAAAACTAAGATCGTGGCATCCAGTCCCATCACTTCATGCAAACAGATGGAGAAAAAATGGAAATATGGAGAGACTTTATTTCCTTGGGCTCCAAAATTACTGTAGATGGTGACTGTAGCCATGAAATTAAAAGGCACTTACTCCTTGGAAGCAAAGCCAAGACAGACCTAGACAGTGTATTAAAAAGCAGAGACATTACTTTGCCGCCAAAGTCTGACTAGTCAAAGCTATGGTTTTTCCAGCTGTCCTGTACAAATGTGAGAGTTGGACCATAAAGAAAGCTGAGCACCAAAGAACTGATGCTTTTGAAATGTGGTGCTATAGAAGAGTCTTGAGAGTCCCTTGGACCACTAGAGGATCAAACTAGTCAATCCTAAAGGAAATCAGTCCCAAATATTCATTGGAAGAACTGATGCTGAAAATGAAGCTCCAGTATTTGGCTACCTAATGTGAACAGCCTACTCATTGCAAAAGATCCTGATGCTGAGAAAGATTGAAGGCAGCAGGAGAAGTGGACAAAAGAGGATGAGATGTTTGGATGGCATCACCAATTCAAAGAACATGAGTTTGAGCAAACTCTGAGAGTTAGCAAAGGACAGGGAAGCCTGGTGTGCTGTAGTGCATGGGGGACACAAAGTGTCAGGTACGACTGAGTAACTGAACAACTTCCAGTTGAAATCTCATGTGCTTAAACTTAGTGAGTTTGAAAATATTATCTAATCTGGTTACTATTCTATTCTTAGTGTGGACAAAATGCCAACTAAATGGTAGTATTTTGATAAATATTTATTAAATTAATATTAAGATTCAGCATACTACCCAGCCTGTACATATTACATAACAAATATTTTAAAAATCTAACTGGATTTCTAAAATCACAATATAAAATAAGGATTACTTTATTTCCTTTAGAATAAGGTCCCCATTTTGATTTTCAAAATGATTTATACATAAGTTACATTCAAAAAGTCAATTTGATGATCCTTTAATTTAGTAAGTTTTGTTCTCACGGATATTAGTATGTGAGTCTCTTAAAAAATAAATGTCAGTTCTCTTTAAATTTTAACTCACAATCCTTGGGGTTTAACTTTCAGCCCAGGGCTATATATAAACTTGAAATCAGCCACATGCAACATTCTGAGACAAAAACTGACTTGGGAAGAATAATTCACACTCCTAACCTAACAACAAGATGAATCTGCTCTTCTAAAAGCAATCAGTTTGGCCATAAAATGGTCATTTTTGAGGGTGTCTTTACTTTTTTGTGCCAATAGATCATTATCTAATATTTCAAATTGTGTTGCTTTTCAAGGAGTAAATGTACACTATTTTGTGATGCCTTGTAACATTTTCTGCTACCTTTTTCCCAAACACAAATCTAATTAGCACATATTCCTGAGAGATCTAAAGTAAGAAACTTTATTAAACATTTTAAAAGTTATTCCTGAGCTAGTAGAATAGTGAGCCAAGTGAATTTCAAGTGACATTAAAAATAATCACAGCAAAAAGGCTTGAGGAAAGAAGATGACACAGTCAGCTTTAAACACATATATTCTTGCCACATGCTAATCACACTTGCAAAAGTTGTAGAATTGCTTATTTGGTATCATTACTTGCTTGCACTCCTTACTACATTCTTACAGTACAGGTAATTAGAATTTGAAAACTACAGCTTCCACATATTCTTCTATTTTAAGAACAGGTAGAATATAACCTTATATCAATAATTAAAATTGAAAGAGAAATATGAATAACATCCAAAAACAGAGATGTAGCATTATCACTGTATTTTGCAAGTATGTTCATGTTTCATGTTTTCATTTTACATTCAGCAACCTAACAAGAAAGAGCATATAACAAATAATCACTAAAAAATGATGTTAGACTTGAATGGCTCAAAAGAGATTAAAGAAAATCTAAGTAACTGATCTAAGTTAAAACTAAGTAAGGACACTTGGCTTCTCTGAGGATTCACAGTATTTGTCTGTTCACCTGTCCACCAGTCTGGTGGGTTTTATTTAAGTCTCTACTAAAGTAACTAATTGAATGATCAAGAGATATTAATTTAAAGAAAAAAAGTTTCGCAATTGACCTAGGCCTGGTTTTCTCCACTAACATTGTATTTTTAATTATCTTAATCTAAAATAATTCATCACATGTGATAAGTTTTAAGCTACACACTGAACATTCATCTTTGAACACATGTTTCCTGCACTCAGAGAACTATCACAGGGAAGCAACTAAAGCACCACCTAAAAATAACAGGAAAGTTAAAGTTAAGGAAATCAGAAAGAATATGTTCAAAGGTTAGATAAGATTTAGGAATTGAAAAAGAGAAAGTATAGGTGAATAGCAATGAATTATTTAGCTAACACTTTTCTTTAACAAATATAATTGGGTCTCAGCATCCTTATGGATTTATAATGAATTCATAAAAAGTCAGCATAAAAACAGAAGCCAAGGCTGTGGTTTAGATTCTCTTAGAATATATCACTGAGTCAGAAGTTTTTCTTAAAATGCCTGAAGGAGTCAAAAGTTCTTAGCTACATTGATTATTACTTCTTTTTTCACTGGCTCAGGTTTGAAAGGATGTACAAGTAGTATGAGGAACAAAAAGGACTGAATAAAATACTTGACTGCTTATTGGGAAAAGTTTCTTGTTAGTACTGTCATGTTTTCCACCTTAATTCTGTTTTTATATGCTTTTACAACTTCCTCTGATGGCCAGTATGTAAGATAATGAGATATGCTGAATTTTTAAAATACAATGTACCTAATTTGCTTATTTTCATACATGGACTCCTTTTTGCTGATTTATTTCTTTTCTCTTAACTATTTTTTTATAGTCCTCATTAGCCTGTTTCATTAAGCAATGTGAGTCTAAATACTGTTTGAAATGCATGTTCAGTGGATGTTCTCATTCACTCTACAGTAAAAACAACACAGACATTCTCCTTCCCACAACCAGACAGTCCTAGACAGACTCGTGAATCACTTCTTTATCACCTACTATTTTCCCCGCTTCACTTTTTTCTTCCTCAGCGCCAAATCCTTCAAACTGATCCTTCCAGGAACATGTGTCCCCTCCTCAAGAAATAATCCTCCTGCGTCACATCATCTCATGAGTTTTTAATTACCCTCATGAAAGCGTAGGAAAAAGCCTGATAGAAAAAACGTGCTACTTTTTACCAATAATACCCACTTGGTAAGAAAAAATAAAGCTTCTACCCAAAGAGACTAACACGTATTTAATGATTAATTTTTAGACATCAGTGAACCGTGTAAAAGATGTGGATGTGTTTTAGGTATGTAACAGGGTGAGGAAGGGGCTTTCCAGGTGGCACCAAAAGTAAAACAAAAACAAAACCAAAAAACAAACCCGCCTCTCAATACAGGAGACATAAGAGATGTGGGTTTGATCCCTGGGTCGGGAAGATCTCCTGGAGGAGGGCATGGCAATCCACTCCAGTATTCTTGTCTGGAGAATCTCAAGGACAGAGGAGTCTGGAAGGCTACAGTCCACAGGGTTGCACAGTCTTAACACAACTTAAGCAACTTAGCATGCACGCATGCATGCATGGAGGGTGCAGAAGAGGGAAACAAGGAAACAGAGTTTATGATGATCCTGAGAACACGAACAGTGTTCTACTCAGATTCATCTACCTGAAAGATACCACCTCATCAAATGGATCTGTTTATTTGTTTCTGTATAGAGTAATCAATTATTACCCACATTATCACCCCTGTGCCAGAGTACCAGATTGTGAGCCAGTGAACACTGTTTGTTTGTTTGGGTATTGCTTAGCTCTAAATAATTAATCTAATTAAGAGTATGATATTTTAATAATACAGAGTGAAAAAAGACTACTCTACAATAAAATGGCCAATATAGCTGCAGCAATATCTTTGCAATGCTTCTCTCCCTCTGCATTTAGAGTTTAATTTCTATCATATGATAAGCCCTATATTCAGTTCTTTTATAGCGATATAAAATAAAACATTTCAAAAATTAAATTTGCAATGTACCATCAACCTCCCCCTCAGTTCTCTGAATTATCCAAATGACAGCATAATCTAAGCAGAATTCATGAGTAAATCAAGCCTTCTAAATCATCTATGTCCTATAATACCATGTGTTAATATAAAAATTCTTATGTTATCCATTAAAAGGTTCAACTAGTCTCTGGAAAGGATTAAAGTCACATCAATGGTAAAAATTCAATAGTACTGTTTGCAGATTTCTTCAAAATTGTTTAACATGAGGTCAACTCAAGAAGTCTGATTCTAGGTTTTGTTAATAAATGGTATATGTTTCCATATGGTTTCCCAGAAGTAAATATATTTTTAAATGTACTTTCTAATCAAGTTAAATAGTTCACAACCTTTTGGATGTAATTAATTACTGTCTGGATGGCATTAACTTTTGAACACTGCAGGATATCATTTGTGAAATTACCGTGATAATGCATCATTCACATCTTAGTGACATGAGAATATTAATGTGCTTCTGAATGTCCCTCACTAAACTGAGAAACCAGTTATTCAGAAGCATGATCCAGAAGTCGAAATGCATGATTTCAGTATCACCAGATTTTCTGAAAATAGCATCATTCAGATCAAACCTGAAAATTTGTATGTGGAACCTTGAGAAATAAAGAGTGACCATGGTAGGTTTTCCAAATAGTACCTGAACTAGTCATAAAAACCCCTTTTCCCTTTATGAATAGATACAAGACCATTAAGTATTACTAGAATCTGATATTTTCTCACATGTGCTTTTTCTTATATTTTCATTTGTTTCTGCAGTATATTCATAAGCTACAGAAACAATTTCTGCAAAATTAGAACTTAGAATTTCTGAAAAGCTCTTGGTAAACTATCAGGAAATGGCATATTGCACACGTAAGCACAGAATTCTATTCCCATAGTTGCAACATTATTATGATTCTGTAACAATAAGTGCAGATTTTCTAAGTGAAGCTTTTATATTATAATCTCTTAAAGACACTGTTAGTGGTAAATAAATAAAGGGATTTTTTTTGAGACTTTATGCCCAAATAAGATTTAAAAATCATTTTTCTTATGCTGTAAAGAAGAGTGGTCTAAATTTAAAAATAGATATTTTTAATTTTCAAGGAATATACTGAAAACTAAATATGTGAATAATGTCTAAGCGCTTTTGCAGTCTTTGCATAGTAGAGATGACTTGACCCATCTAGTTAGTAATTCAATTTATAGATGCTTCCTGTCAGTCAAGATAAAAATACTCAGAGACTCAATACTTCTGTCCCTTAAATAAAAGGAGAAATAAGTATAGATACCAAAGCCATATAATGTCCACATACTTAAGACCAACCATAGCTTAAGTAAGAACACAGAGGATAATCTTTAGACAGAGCATGGATTAAGAATGAGGCACCTATGTTTAGGTTTGTATTTTCTTCTGATTGGCATGAAAGTCATAAGTTATACCTATTCTTTTTAGGATTTTTGAAATTATCAGATGAAGTAACATATGAAGGCATTTAAATGTTGAAAATGCAGCCCAATATGAGGTATTACTATTTATAGTCTACAATTAAAATATTTTGAATCAACATCAAAATAACTTCATTTGCGTACTTTGGAACTAAAACCCATTTGACACAAAATTGTGAAAATATAAATCGCACACTCTCATTCATACATTCTTCCGTACTCTTCTACATCTTTCAATTAAAGGTGCAGTAGTCTTAGAGTGGCCTAGAGATGTGTTATAATCACATTACTGCATTCTGAGATATAATCGATTAGTGCTCATCTTTTCAAACAACAGAATCCAATGCTACTAATTAGGCAACAAAGCGTCTACAGAAATATCCCAGGGAGCTTAAGGAATCTCCAAGAGGGCCAGAGGACTTGATGTGTGTGTTAACAGACAAAAGTAGTGGCTGGCCTGCTGGGCAAGTACAGGTGAAACACCACTGCTCCACCCCTGCTGCTCGGAACCCATGACATGTGATATGGGGAGCAGATGTTCACCGAAGCTGCTTCAGAAAAATGGGCTGCCACAGCCACTGTGTGCCCAGAGATAAGATTTTTCCCTTGTGTGACTCTCTCACATTTTGCTCACTTATTCCTCAAGCATACTAAGCAAGCCTCCTTACAGGACGTATTACATTCAGTCTACACAGGAGTGCAAATCCACATGGCATTTACTTATCTCCTACTATGTGCCTGATATGGTGCTAGGCATTGATGGTAAAGTTTAAATACACAACATCCTTGCCCTTAATAAGCTCACAGCCTGATGACGGGTAATATGAAGTAACTGAAAGTTAAAGGAAAACTTCACATGTGGGTAAAGAATAGGGAAGAGAGAAGATATCAGCAAAAAACAAAGACGTGTGTGTGTGTGTCTGTGTGTAAACACATCTGCAACACATACTATCTTATTTATTAAAAGTATTGAGTATTAAAAAAACACATAGGCTGCCATATTTTCAATACCGAGAATAATCTATTTTAACAACATACATTTTATATTTGTGCGCCATATGGTAGCAAACAAATATACCTAAGAATATATTGAGATTTATTTATAAATTTAATTAAGCGAGGTATTAGAACTTCATGTTTTATATGGCATATTAAAAAGAGATTAAAGTTTTTTATAAAGTACAAATCACCAGAATTCTTCCAACATTTTTTAATGCAAAGTTATAACTCTAAATTGGAAATGTTTTGAGCAAGATTACCTGTGACCAAACAAAAGAATGATCTGTAAAAGAGAAAATAACCTACAATTATACTATACTAAACTGAGATCTTACTAATAGACAATTCAAATCTGAGGAGCTTCCCTGGTGGCTCAGATAGTAAAGAACCTGTCTGCAATACAAGACCTGGGTTCAGTCCCTGGGTCAGGAAGATACCCTGAAGAAGGGAATGACAACCCACTCCAATACTACTGCCTGGAGAATTCCATGGACAGAGGAGGCTGGCAGCCTACAGTCCATAGGATTGCAAAGATTCCACACAACTGAGCAATTAACACTCCACTCCAAAATGAGATCTTACTACATAGTATTGTTCAGTCACTCAGTTGTGTTCAGCTCTATGTGACCCCATGGAATGCAGCACACCATGCTTCCCTGTCCTTCACTATCTCCAGGAGTATGCTTAAACTCATGTCCATTGAGTTGGTGATGCCATCCAACCATCTTCTCCTGCCTTCGAACTTTCCCAGCATCAAGGTATTTTCCAGTGAGTTCGTTCTTTGCATCAGGTGGCCAAAGTACTGGAGCTTTAGCTTCAACATCAGTCCTTTCAATGAATATTCAGGATTAATTTCCTTCAGAATTGACTTATTTGATCCCATTGCTGTCCAAGGCATTCAAGAGTATTCTCCACAGCCACCGTTTAAAAGCATCAGTTCTTGAGCGCTTAGCCTTTTATGGTCCAAATTTAACATCCATACATGACTACTGGGAAAACCATAGCTTTCACTATACAGACCTTTGTCGGCAAAGTAATGTCTCTACTTTTCAATACACTGTCTAGGTTTGTCTTAGCTTTTCTTCCAAGCAGCAAGTGTCTTAATTTTATGGGTGCAGTCACAATCTTCAGTGATTTTGGAGCCCACAAAAATAAAGTCTGTCACTGTTTTCCATTGGTTTCCCATCTATTTGCCATGATATGTTGGGCCAGATGACACGATCTTAATTTTCTGAATGTTAAGTTTCTAGCCAGCTGTTTCACTCTCCTCTTTTGCCTTCATCAAGAGGCTCTTCAGTTCCTCTTCATTTTCTGCTATAAGGGTGGTGTCATCTGCATATCTGAGGTTACTGATGTTTCTCCTGACAATCTTGATTCCAGCATGTGCTTCATCCAGCCTGGGATTTCACATGATGTACTCTGCATGTAAGTCAAATAAGCACAGTGACAATATATAGCCTTGCTCTCCTTTTCCAATTTGGAACCAGTCCATTGTTCAATGTTCACCTCTAACTGTTGCTTCTTGATTGCATACAGGTTTCGCAGGAGGCAGGTAAGGTTATCCGGTATTCATTATCTTTAAGAATTTCCACAGTTTTTTGTGATCACAGTCAAAGGCTTTCACATTGTGAATGAAACAGAAGTCGATGTTTTTTTCTGGAATTCCCTTGCTTTTTCTATGATCCAGTAAATGTTGGTAATTTGACATTTGGTTCCTCTGCCTTTTCTAAATCCTTTTTGAACATCTGGGAGTTCTCAGTTCACATACTGAATCCTAGCTTAGAGAATTTTGAGCATTACTTTGCTAGCATATGAAATATATGCAATTGTGCGGTAGTTTGAACATTCTTTGGCATTGTACTTCTTTGGGTTGGAATGAAAACTGACTTTTTCCAGTCTTGTGGCCACAGCTGAGTTTTCTCAATTTGCTTGCATGCTAAGTGCAGCAATTTAACAGCATTATCTTTTAGCATTTGAAATGGCTCAGCTGGAATTCCATCACCCCACTGGCTTTGTTCGTACTGACGCTTCTTAAGTCCACTTGAATTTGCACTCCAAGATGTCTGGCTCTAAGTATGTTATCACACCATCATGGTTATCTGGATCATTAAAATCTTTTCTGTATAGTTCTTCTGTGTATTCTTGCCACCTCTTCTTAATATCTTCTGCTTCTGACCTTTATTGTGCCCATCTCTGCATGAATGTTCCCTTGGTATCTCTAATTTTCTTGAAGAGATCTCTAGTCTTTCCCATTCTGTTGGTTTGCTCTATTTCTTTGCATTGTCACTTAGGAAGGCTTTCTTATCTCTCCTTGCTGTTCTTTGAAACTCTGCACTCAGATGGGTATATCTTTCCTTTTCTCCTTTGCCATTAACTTCTCTTCTTTTCCCAGGTATTTGTAAGGCCTCCTCAGACAACCATTTTGCCTTTTGCATTTCTTTTTCTTGGGGATGGTTTTGAACACACCCTGTTGTACCATGTTATGAACCTCCATCAATGGTCCTCCAGGCACTCTCTATCAGATATAATCCCTTGAATCTATTTGTCACTTCCACTGTATTATCATAAGGAATTTGATTTAGGTCATACCCTAATAGGTTAGTGATTTTCCCTACTTTCTTCAATTTAAGCCTGAATTTGGCAATAAGGAGTTCATGATCTGAGACACAGTCAGCCCCTGGTCTTGATTTTGCTGTCTGTATAGAGCTTCTCTATCTTCATCTGTAAATGATATAATCAGTCCGATTTTGGTATTGACCATCTGGTGATGTCCATGTGTACAGTCATCTTTTGTTGCTGGAAGAGGGTGTTTGCTATGACCAATGTGTTCTCCTGGCAAAACACTGCTACATTTTGTACTCTGACGCCAAACTTGCCTGTTACTATAGGTATCTCTTGATTTCCTACTTTTGCTTTTCAGTTCCGTATAATGAAAAGGACATCTTTTTGTGTATTGTTTTTAGAAGGTCTTGTAAGTCTTCATAGAACCGTTCATCTTCAGCTTCTCAGGCATTAGTGGGTGGAGCATATACTTGGATTACTGAGATATTGAATGGGTTACCTTGGAAATGAACAGAGATCTTTCTATTGTTTTTGAGACTGCACCCAAGAACTGCATTTCTGACTCTTTTGTTGATTATGAGGGCTACTTCATTCCTTCTAAGGGATTCCTGCCCACAGTAGGATATATAATGGTCATCTGAATTAAATTCACCATTCCAGTCCATTTTAGACACCAATTCCTAAAACATCGATGTTCACTCTTGCATCTCCTATTCGATCACCTCCAATTTACCTTGATTCATGGACCTAACATTCCAGGTTGCTATACAATATTGTTCTTTAGAGAATCGGAATTCACTTTTTCTTAAGTTTTTCTTAAGATGGCAGAGGAGAAGGACATGTGCTCATCTTCTCTTGTGATAACACCAAAATTGCAACTAGTTACTGAATAACCATTGACAGGAGGATGTTGGATCCCACCAAAAAAAAAAGATATCCTGCATCCAGGTGCAAATAGGAAGCCTCAAGAAGACTGTAGGAGACGTGCAATGCATTTAAAGTTATATTGCAGACCCACTAAATAAGCTTAGGGGGCAGAAACAAAATTCGTGCACACTGGGACCCAGGGAAAAGAGCAGTGGCCTCCACAGGAGACTGAGCCAGATCTTCTTTTGAGTGTCTGAGTGTCTCCTGTGGAGGCACAGGTCAGCAGTGAGCTGCTGCGGGGACAGGGGTTCTGGCTGCAGCAGACCTGGGAGGCATGGCATGTAGCATCAGTCCTCTTGCAGGAGGTCACCATTAGCTCCACTACAGAGCCAGCAAGAAGACAGCCCACAAACTGGAGAACAATTATGCCAAAGAATTTCTCACACTGTTGGAAAAGTTCTAGGGCCCACAACAGATTTCTCCACTTGGGGATTCAGCAAAGAGACTGAGAACCCCAGGGAATTTGACTTTGGAGGCCAGTGGGATTTGGTTACAGAACTCCCACAGGGCTGGGGAAACAGACTCTTGGAGGGCACAACAAAACCTCATGCACACCAGGACCTAGGAGAAAGGAGCAGTAACTCCACAAATGAATGAACAGACTTGTCTGTGAGTTTCAAAGAGTCTCTGGCAGAGGCCTGCCACAGGGTCAGGGGCACTGACTGCAACAGTCCTCAGAGCCTAGGTGACCTGGCATAAACCCCTTGGAAGGAGGTCACCTCAGGCCAAACTACAGGGAGGAAATGCAGCCTCACTCATTGGCAAAATTGGATTCAAGATTTACTGGGCATAGCCCAGCCACCAGAGCAAGACCCAGTTTTCCCCACAGCTAGTTCCTCCCATCAGGAAGTTTCTACAAGCCTCTTATCCTTCTCCATCAGAGGGCAGACAGAGTGAAAACCACAATCACAGAAAACTAACCAATCTGGTCACATGGACCACAGCCTTGTCTAACTCAATGAAACCATGAGCCATGCCGTGTAGGTCCACCCAAGATGGATGGGTCATAAGTAGAAAGTTCTGACAAAACATGGTCCAGTGAAGAAGGGAATGGCAAACCACTTCAGCATTCTTGCCTTGAGTACCACATGAACAGTATGAAAGGCTAAAAGATATGACACTGAAAGATGAACTCCACAGGTTAGTAAGTGCCCAACATGCTACTGGAGAAGGTTGGAGAAACAGCTCCAGAAGGAACGAAGAGCCTGAGCCAAAGCAGAGATCTTACCATAAACATTACTTTTCCATAGGGTAGACACAATTTGCTGACCTAATGAACTACCAGTTTTGCAAAGATACCAAAGGAACTTCTTTTAAGGTAGTTAGTATAATTTTAACAGGCTATCAGTGTAAAGTACTTGTAATGAATGGAATGAACTCAATAAAAGTTAAAGATAATTAAAAGAGGAGGAGGGGGAATGTAGGGGAGGGAAAGGGGAAGAAAGGAGGAGGAGAATGGGAAGGAGGTGGATGAGGAAGAATAGAACAGAAAAAAGACCAGCCTACCAACATCCAAAATCATGAGAAATGGATTTTTGTTACCACCTCTGCTTCCTCCTTTGCTTTCTATCCATATACATTTGAATGGATTCCCCTATAAATGGAAAAGTCTCAGGACACGAATATGTTGGAGCAAGTTGAATAAAACTCTCCCTTTTAATTCATTCTTTGTCCTAATACCCAATGCACTTTGACAAAATATCTTTGACATCTTCTGGAAAAACCTGATATTCATTTATTTGTAAAGTGAGACAGAGTTGTTTTTTTTAAGTAGATTGTTTTCCCCTCAGTTTTTCGAGGACACACAAATCTAAAGTTTTTGTCTTTTCTGATAAAACCAGAAATACAGCTTCATTTGACTTATTTATGAAACAGAAACCTACTAACCTACAGATAGAAAGCAAACTTACACTTAACAAAGGGGAAAGTGGAGAGTAGGGAATGATAAATTAAGAATTTGGCATTAGCAGATACAAACTACTATATGTAAAGTAGATAAATAAAAAGTTCCCACTGTACTGCTCAGGGAACTATAATCAATAACCTGTAAAAAACTATAACAGAAAAGAATAAGAAAAAGAATATGTATATATATATAACTAAATCACTTTACTGTACCAGAAATTAACACAATATTGGACATCAACTATACTTTCATAAAGTAAAATTAAAATACAATTAAAAAACTCAGAGGAATATTTCAATTTTTCTTTAACATAATCTTTCATTTTTGGCAAAAGCCACCTCATGTGAAGAGTTGACTCATTGGAAAAGACTCTGATGCTGGGAGGCATTGGGGGCAGGAGGAGAAGGGGATGACAGAGGATGAGATGGCTGGATGGCATCACTGACTCGATGGACATGAGTCTGAGTGAACTCCGGGAGTTGGTGATGGACAGGGAGGCCTGGCGTGCTGCGATTCATGGGGTCGCAAAGAGTCGGACATGACTGAGCTCTCCAGAGCTATGAATATAGCACTTTGGACTCCCCTGGTGGCTCAGGCAGTAAATAATCTGCCTGCAATGCAGGAGACCTGAGTTCAGTCTCTAGGTGGGAAGATCTTCTGGAGAAGGCAAATGGCAATCCACTCTGGCATTCTTGCCTGGAAAATTCCATAGGTAGAGGAGCATGGTGGGCTACCATCCATGGGGTCCAAAAGAGTCAGAGGTGACTGAGCAACAAACACTTTCACTTTCATATAGAGTTAAAATAGTATAATGTTCTCAGAGTCTATGAAAGGTCTTGGCTCCTTAAATCCCTAGGTCAAAAAGTATAGGAAAATATAGCAATATATTAATGAGAAAAACACAGGTGCAAAAGATCTTAAATTGTTAGGAAGATGTGTCACTAATCAAACATATTAGCTATGAATGTAGTTTCTACTCAGTCCCAGTTCTTACATAAATAACATATAAATATTGTTATATGTTACATGAATAAAAAATATCTTCAATATTGAGTCTCAAGAAGCATGTTAGAAAATATCAATGACAACTTTAAATTATAATTAATCTTTTAAGTCTTTAATTTCAAGTAAGTGGGGCAAATAAATCCAATTTGATAATTTTTTTTTAATTAGGATCCAGTTTTATTAAGGAATTTAAACAGTCTAGTATCCTTTCTCTTATCCTCACCACTCAATTTGTCAACATTCAAAAGTGGCCTTAATGGCTATTTTTTGGTTACTTTTCTCCACTACACACATCATGATATGCTTTTCTTTATAAATGTGTAAAGAAATAGAAGATTGATGAAACTAGATAGTGTAATAGAAGCAAAAACTTCAAAAAAACTTTTTTATTACTACAATAGAGTTTAACAAAACAGATCTTAGTTTCCAGTCTCCAGAACTCAACTCTGTATTTTATTGTGATTTTTTAAAATGAATAAGAAATGTCATGTTGCTCATTCAAGTAGGCCATTCAGGTATGACATAAATCAAATCCTTTATGGTTATACAGTAGAAGTGACAAATAGATTCAAGGGATTAGATCTGATGGACAGAGTGCCTGAAGAACTATGGACGGAGGTTCATAACATTGTACAGGAGGCCATGGTGAAAACCATCCCCAAGAAAAAGAAATGCAAGAAGGCGAAATGGTTGTCTGAGGAGGCCTTACAAATAGCTAAGAAAAGAAGACAAGCAAAAGGCAAAGGAGAGAGGTAAAGATCAACCCATCTGAATGCAGAGTTCCACAGAACAGAAAGGAGATACAAGAAAGCCTTCTTATGAACAATGCAAAGAAATAGAGGAAAACAATAGATGGGAAAGACTAGAGATCTCTTCAAGAAAATTAGAGATACCAAGGGAACATTTCCTGCAAAGATGGGCACAATAAACGTCAGAAATGGCAAGGACTTAACAGAAGCAGAAGATATTAAGAAGAGGCAGCAAGAATATACAGAACTGTATAAAAAAGGCTTTATGATCCAGATAACAATGATGGTGTGGTCACTTACCTAGAGCCAGACATCACAGAGTGCAGAGTCAAGCGGGCCTTAGGAAGCATTACTAAGAACAAGGCTAGTGGAGGTGATGGAATTCCAGCTGAGCTCTTTCAAATCCTAAAAGGTGATGCTGTTAAAATGCTACACTCAGTAGGCCAGCAGTGGTCACAGGACTGGAAAAGGTCAGATTTCTTTCCAATCCCAAAGAAGGGCAATGTGAAAGAATGCTGAAACTACCACACAATTGTACTCATTTCACATGCTAGCCATGTAATGCTTAAAATTCTCCAAGCTAGGCTTCAATAGTACATGAACTGAGAACTTCCAGATGTTCAAGCTGGATTTAGAAAAGGCAGAGGAACCAGAGATCAAATTGCCAGCTTCTGTTGGGTCATAGAAAAAGCAAGAGAATTCCAGAAAAACATCTACTTCTGTTTCACTGACTATGCTAAAGCCTTTGACTGTGCAGATCACAACAAACTGTGGAAAATTATTAAAGAAATAGGAATACCAGGCCACCTTACCTGCTTCCTGAGAAACCTGTATACAGGTCAAGAAGCAACAGATAGAAGCCCACATGGAACAATGGACTGGTTCAAAATTGGGAAAGGAGTATTTCAAGGCTGTACACTGTCACCTTGTTTATTTAACTTACATGAAGAGTACATCGTGTGAAATGACAAGCTTGATGAAGCACAAACTGGAATCAAGATTGCCTGGAGAAATATCAATAACTTGAAATATACAGATGACACTACCCTAATGGCAGAAAGCAAGGAGAAATTAAAGGGCATCTTGATGAAGGTGAAAGAGCAGAGTGAAAAAGCTGGCTTAAGACATAACATTCAAAAAGTAAGATCATAGCATCCAGTCCCATCACTTCATGGCAAATAGATGGGGAAAAAGTGGGACCAGTAACAGACTTTATTTTCTTGGACTCCAAAATCACTGGGTATGGTGACTGCAGCCATGAAATTAAAAGACACTTGCCCCTGGAATTAGAGCTATGACAAACCTAGACAGAATATTAAAAAGCAGATACATCACCTTGCTGACAAAAGTCCATATAGTCAAAGCTATGCTATGGTTATTCCAGTAGTCCTGTACAGACATGATAGTTGGACAACAAAGAAGGCTGAACACCAAAGAACTGATGCTTCTGAACTGTGGTGTTGGAGAAGACTCTTGAGGCTCCCTTGGACTGCAAGGAGATCAAACCAGTCTATCCTAAAGGAAATCAACCCTGAATATTCATGGACTGATGCTGAAGCTCCAATACTTTGGCCACCTGATGCGAACAGCCAACTCATTGGAAAAGAGTTTGATGCTGGGAAAGACTGAAGGCAGGAGGAGAAGGTGGCAACAGAGGATGAGATGGTTGGATGGGGTCATCGACCCAATGGACATGTTTGAGCAAATTCCGGGAGATAGTGAAATACAGGGAAGCCTGACGTGCTGCAGCCCATGGGGTCTCAAAGAATCAGACACAACTGAGAGACTGAACAATAACAAAGCAGGAAGTTATTTAATACAGGGTTTAGCTAAACCTGTAGGAAGAAGAGGGAAAACAGGTTTGAGGCAAATCTCTAATTTCTTTCTCTGATTTGAACTTATCTAAATATGTGAATTGAGACTCCTTTTCCCCCAGATCCCCTCATCTTAGTACACACATAGCACAACTGATGATATATAAACCAAGAACATTTGAGACTTACTGACGTCAGTCAAGTCTACAGATAGAAATCCAAAGAGCAGCTCTGAAGAGTCCAGAGTAAAAGAACTATCCCAGCAGAGAAGGCTTTTTAAAGTCTTAATTCCTCTGTAACCCCGGAACATGCATGTATGTACTTGAGCATCTTCACTGGTGGTTCAGACAGTAAAGGATTTGCCTGCAATGCAGGAGACCTGCATTCAATCCCTGGGTCAGGAAAATCTCCTGGAGAAGGGAATGGCAACCTACTCCAGCATTCTTGCCTGGAGAATTCTATGGAGAGAGTAGCCTGGAAGGCTACAAGTCCACCGAATTGCAGAGTCAGACGCAATTGAGCGACTAACACACATATATACACACATACATTGTGAGATAAGCACTAGGAATATAAAGACCAAAGGCCCAGTCCTTGAACTCAAGAAATCCACTGTCTTTTTTGAAAGAAACAAATCATCTAGCAGTATAGCGTTATCATAAAGGATGCAGCCATAGGATATCAAAATGGTATAGAAAATGCCTCTCTACTCCTATGAAAGTGCCTGCTTATGCATCTCTCACTTTTCAACAGTCTGACACTGAATTCTCTGAACATCACTATCACTCTTACAGGCACACTTGTCATTACCATGATAACTACTTACCAGTCACAAATCTCACCCAGCCCTGCTCTCCTGCCTTGATCGGCATGGATCTGATTCATGACATCATGGCAGACTCTGTCTGCTGGACAAATCTGCTTTAATCACCTTGGAACACGGCAGCAACAAGACCATGAACTTGAGAGAAGTTGGGTGGCTGTGGGCAAAAGAAGGTCGACACGGGGCAGCCCAGAATAACCAGGTTTGCCCAGGGAACAGTACTGAGGATGTAGACATGGAAGAGGATTCAGTACCTAAAGAGGTGTGGTCAGGAGCAGTTACACAAAAGGAGACAATCTGTCAAAGTATGGCTTTGTGTATTTTGAAATTTGTCCCCCAACATGCTACTATTTATGCTTATTAATATGTCAACATTATAACATGCAAGTCTGCTGATATAAAATCCTCATTTTCCTTGCAGTTTGAAAGGAAATCTACAGTCTGAATTTCTAACAACTTATTGTTGCTAATGGAGAAGGCAATGGCACCCCACTCCAGTACTCTTGCCTGGAATATCCCATAGGCAGAGGAGCCTGGAAGGGTGTAGTCCATGGGGTCTCGAAGAGTCGGACACGACTGAGTGACTTCACTTTCACTTTTCACTTTCATGCATTGGAGAAGGAAATGGCAACCCACTCCAGTGTTCTTGCCTGGAGAATCCCAGGGACAGGGGAGCCTGGTGGGCTGCCGTCTTATGGGGTCGCACAGAGTCAGACACGACTGAAGCGACTAAGCAGCAGCATTGTTGCTAAAACTTCACACTAAAAATTACCATAAAGTTGGCAATATGGTATCTGATATAACAATGCCTTATCATGTAACTCTATTAGACCAGTCACCTCCAATGATTATAAGAGAAAGGGGAAAATATCCAACACATGGAGATGATCCTTAACAAAGATTTGAGATAGAGAAGGAGGAAATGTGCCATGGCAGGGTGGGGCTCGAGTATCTGAAGTTTAAGAGCATTGGAAGGGTACATAAGTAGTGATAAAGGGAGTATTTTTGGTCACAAAATAATCTGAGATTCAGTTCCCATATGCCACAGTACTATCACTGCATTAAGAGGTTTGGGATGAAAGCCAGATCAAGAAGTACTTATCGCTGTGATTTTTGCCTAGTGAGCACTTTTCTAAAAGTCTCACTAACATGCAGTCGGTTTTTCTCCATTGCTTCTTTCTTCCCTTGGTCCTCCACTGCTAGAAAGATATTCCAAGAAAATGGCCTTCTGGCTACCAATATAATTTTGAAGATGAAGATCAGAGCACAAGATCTTGCAGAAGGATATACAGTAAATACTGACAGAATAGAAAGATCTTTCCATTTTTATTTAAACTAGCTTTCAGGCCTTACCTGTATACACTTATAGTTCTTCGATCACTCTTTCAATTAAAGCACAGCTTAGATTTCAAGTTCAGAATATTTAAAAGATACTTTTAACATATGAAAAAACTTGCATAAGAATGATCAATTTGTTTACAGCTTCAAATTTAATTTTAGCTTCTATGGTAATGTGAGCAATTAGCTATGTGAAATGCTATTAAGTGCAATGAGTTTGCTAACATTATTTCCTAAAGAATAGAAGCAGAAGTACTAAAAATAAATTCTGCAAGTTGAGAATTACAGGACTTTCCTGGTGGTACAGTGCATGAGAATCTGCCTGTCAGTTCAGGGGACACAAGTTCAGTTCCTGGTCTGGGAAGATCTACATGCCACAAAGCAACTAAGCCCAGGTACCACAACTAATGAGCCCAAGCACCCCAACTACTAAAGTCCTCCTACTGCAGCTATTGAAACCCGTGTGCCTAGAGCCCGTGCTCTGCAGCAAGGAAGCCATTGCGCTGAGAAGCCAACGCACTCCAACTGGAAAGCAGCCCCAGCTCTCTGCAACCAGAGAGAGCCCACACACAGCAATGAAGGCCCAGAGCAACAAAAACTTGTATGAATAGGTAAATAATTTTTTAAAGTGGTTCTTTAAATAAAAAGAATTGCAACAGGGCCTCTTCTTACTGATTAGCACTGTGTATCCACATGTATGTATGCATGTGTATGTATTACCAGTATGTATGTTTGTATGTGTGCATGCATGCATGCTAAGTCATGCATGCTAAGTCAGTCATGTCTGACTCTTTGTGACCTTATGGACTGTAGCCTGCCAGGCTTCTCTGTTCATGGGATTCTTCAGGCATAAATACTGGAGTGGCTTGCCATGCCCTTCTCCAGGGTTTGTACGTATATGTATGTATATATACATATCTATATACATATGCATATATATATATATATACACATATATATTCCATGGTATTGGCTTTAGAACTGTGCTAAATGTTAAAGAAATAAAATTAAGAAAATAAATAACTAGATGAAAATACAGCCTTAGAACCTTTGTAGGAAACTGAACTCAAAATCAAGATGTGAAATCATTTAGGGGATATTTTTGGAAAAAATAAATCCTTCAGGACCAGAATTCTCTAACAGAAGGAAGCACCGATTTCAATTTGCAAAAATCTGCTCAGATGTGAAATATGTCTTTCTCCCTGAAGCCTCTATTCCTCGGTGCAGAGTTCAGCCAGTACCGTGCACCCTACATCACCTCAGGTACAACAATAAGATCTGTGCATGCTCTCAACTTTAAGTGTATCCAGCTATGACTATAGAAATTGTGAAGCTCCAGTGACTTTCTTTTCGCTTTGAATATTTCCTTAAATTATCAGCTCGGGTGTTTTTATCTGGCAGTTTCTTATTAGTGATATGCTTAACCATAAATCAATGAGAAATGCTACTTTCAGAGAGAAAATGGCATGAATATCTCACACATTTACTCAGCAGCCAGTTGACAGGTCTATTAATTCCGTCAGTATTTACTGTATATTCTTCTGCAAGAGACAAAATAAATTTGTTTGCCTCATTCAGTATAATTTAGTTGCATAAGAATGAAGTCTTAGGAAATATCACAGAACAGCTTATGGTAAAAAGTGCAAAGAAAAGTAAGCCTTACTTTACTTGGCATAGTCACTCTCAGACAAGAGGAAGAAAATAGTAAGAGCTTATATTTAAGAAGGGAGTGAAAGAGGAAAAGATTCAGATTCACAAATAGTCCCAACTTATTGGGTGAGTAACAGAAAAAAATTTTAAAAATCAACATATTATGTCTCACCATCATATGACAAAACATGTAACAAAATGAAAAGTCTTGTAAATCAGAAACCCTAGGTTTGGTTAACAGCCTCAACACCACCTACGGGGCCTTGCGAAAATCATATAACATAAATGGGATTCAGTTTCATTATTTGCAAAATATTAGAATATGTGTGTTTTTTTAAGATGGCATAAAGCTTAAATAATAGTCTAGCACCACAGCCTGGAACACAGCAGTCTCTAAATTAAATATACATAAATGAATATTTTACCTCTAACTTTTTCTGATTTTTTTTTTCACATTTCTCCCTTTCTATATAAGTAATATATTTCTGTACCCATGCCTTTAAGTTTAATAACTCTATGTATGGGAAGCAACTACAAACAAATGGAATCTTATGCGTCATCTCGAAACATTTTTTTTCCTAAGTGCAACACAGTCACTCACTTCTGTCAATTAGCTTAGGTCTGAAAAGTCCTATAGAGTGTTTGCAGTTTTGTAGACTGTGGCCACTGTCTAGACTGTAGAAAGTACAGATCTTTATTTAAGCAAACAAGTAGTAATTCAATAAATATTCTATCAGTTGCCTCCTGTTAAAAGTTGTGACATTAGCCAGACCAGCTATTTAGTCACATTTAGATAATATATCTGATGAAGGAGAAGGGGAAGGGAATCAAACATAAAGTTAAGAATCATACATACGATTATTCTATAAGACTATTTGCAGGATAAGAACACTTCATTAATAGTCTACAACTAACAGTTACTTTTTAATTACTATAATTATCTTGTTATCATGGAGAGCACTGGACTTAGAGTGAGATGATTAGAGTCCAGTATCTACTGTCAGCATATAAACTTGGTCAATTCTCTTAATATTCTGCAATCTAATTGTCATCATATACAAAATGGAAATAATCACCCTTTGCTAACCTCACTGACTTGTTACATAATTTAAAGTATATGAAATGACATGAAAATAATTTCTAAATAGTAACAAGCATTATTTTATCAGTGTCAGGAATGTTGAAGATCTTTCCCAAGAGAAATGAAGTTTCCTGTCACTTAGTGAGTGAACACAAGTGGAATTACCCCATAGTGGAAGAATGAATACAATCTGAAAGGCCCTTCTACAACCTCTACTATGTGCAAGTTTCATAGTCTCATTTTCTCAGTTGTAAATTAGGGATTGTCATTATTACTTAACCAAGTTGGTTGTAATTGAAACACCACACATTAATAGTCTAGTGGAGTTCACACTCTAATTTCACTTTTCATTTCTAAAGCCAGGGCTGACCTCAAGCAACATAACAAGTGCTTTGCCTTCAGACACCCAAATCTCTCTCCACTCCAGGTAAACGAGCTTTCGTGACACTCCCAGATCCAGACCCTTTGGTAATGACTCTGCTTCTCTATTCTCAAGAGTCTGTTGAGTCATCCCTCAACATTTATGGAACATGTCTGATGAGCCAAACACAAGAATTAATAAAATACACCATGCCTTTGAAAGCAGAGAGGTACCTAAATGTTCTGGACAGAGGAGAGTGAAGTCAGAACTGGAAGATTTCTCCAGCAGGATATGAGAGGATGATACCATTCATACAAAATCAAGCCTTTTCTGATCTACTTTAGAATCCCTTCATAACAGCCTGTGCTTCTTAAAACTTTTGGTGAACTTTCGGTATATAGTAGGTCATATTTTAACTACGTGCATGTTAAGTCACTTCCGTCATGCCCAACTCTTGGCAACTCCATGGACTTCAGGCTGCCAGGCTCCTTTGTCCATGGGATTTCCCAGTCAAGAATACTGGAGTGGGTTGCCATTCCCTCCTCCGGGAGATCTTCCTAACCCAGGGATCAAACCCACTTCCCTTACTTCTCTTGCATTGGCAGGCAGCTTCTTTACCAGTACCGCCACCTGGGAAGCCCAGTTTTTAACTACAGGAATGCATATTTCTGCTTTTAGAAAAATCTGTCTGGACAACACTGAGCAAAAGATTAACACAGCTATAGAATTTTAGAAATCATAATTAATAAAATGACTGAGGATGACAATAGATATAGATTCTCTCTCAGTCACCAGAGAGAAGAAAAAAAATATATAGGAGAAAAAAGCATTAACATTAATAATGTGTTTTAGTAACAGATTTTGATTATTTAAACTTTGCAAATTTAAATTTTGTAAATGAATTTGCTGAAGACAGAAAGATATACTTATTTATTTCACTTATTTTCTATAATAAGGCTTAAACAAGAAGAATTTTGAATATATCTCTTTTTTAAGTCATCATCAGCATGTGAACAGATCTTGACTTCTATTTACTTACTTAAATGGCAAACTTCAGAAAACTTTTATATTAAGAGAGAGATGCAGAAAAGGAGACATTTGAGTATGAATTTTCCAAGGACTTATATTGGAAAGACTGCAGATTAATGGATAAATGTGAGAAATTAGGGGTGGATCCCAAGTGACAGAATGATTTAAGAGAATCCTAAGCTGGTTTAAAGCTTCACAACCTGAATAATTGCAAAACATAGGAGCTGTGAATCTTAAGGGAACTAAGCAAGTGTCATGTAAAGACAATTTTTGCATAAAAGGACACATAAACAGTAAATTTCTCATCTTTGATTAAAAAAAGATTACCAAAGAATTCAAACTGTTGTATAGATCTATTAAATGATTTATGTTAATTTAATCATATCAGTGTGAAAGTGAAAGTCACTCAGTTGTGTCCCACCTTTTGTGACCTGATGGACTATACAGTCCATGGAATTCTCTAGGCTTGAATACTAGAATGCATAACCTTTCCTTTCTCCAGGGCATCTTCCCAACCCAGAGATTGAATGAACCCATGTCTCCAACCCAGTTCTCCCACATTGCAAGCAGATTCTTTACCAGCTGAGCCACAAGGGAAGCCCAAGAATACTGGAGTGGGTAGCCTATCCCTTCTCTAGCAGATCTTCCCGACTCAGGAAACTGGGATCTCCTGCACTGCAGGCAGATTCTTTACCAACTAAGCTATTGGGGAAGCCATATTAGTGTACATTAGATTTTTATTTTGTTGATATAAAAGAAGTCCTCAAAAGAATGCTGGTAATTATTGAGTTGTTTATTAAGGCAAAACGTAAATGTACTGTATCATAACATAAACTTAAAAAATAATTAATCTTCATATATATATACACTTACAGAAAGCTATATATATGAATCTATCTAGCTTTACATATACATATAATATGAAAATCAAAACAAGGGTTTATTATCAAAATATTACTTTCAAAGTATTTAGCATAATTTCAATGGAATTCTCAATATGAATAATCTATTTCTCAAATAGATGTTTTCACTACATTTGCTTCTTTCCTTCTTACTTTTATTAGTGGTAGATTTTTGTAGAAACAAATACATATCATTCTCTCATCTCACTTTCTCATTACAAACAAATTAATTTATAAGATTTTTGGTTTCAAATCTGATTTCATATAATCAAAACTACAAACATAGCAAGAATATGGCTATGAATTATTACAGTGTTAAGATATATAGGTTAATATAGATGCAGGTAAAAAAAATTACTGTTTTAGTACCCATACCAAAAGAGCAATTTTTGTGCTTGTTTATTTTGTTTTGCTTTTTTTGGTGTTTGTTTTTTCTTTCTCTATTATCCAATTCTTTCCCAGATCAAAATTGGTAGTAGGACTGAGTTTTTGATACTTAAAAACTGTCTACAGAATTCAGTAATGATTCTGTCTTCATGTCTTTATATATAATTCAGATTAGAAGAGAAAAATCAAGCTATTTTTAATTTTTTATAGGGAGTCCATTTAGGATTATTCTCAAAAATTCAAATTTTAACATGACTCCATTTAAGCAATTTTCCCTTCCCCTCAAGATTGAAAAGTGAGGTTCACATACTGTCTCGCCTAGGCGTAGGGGTGATGGTGAGGTTCATAAGATCTACAGCTGTTCTCTACCGTCATCCTTGGCTGAAAACACTTGAACTCCATTCTCTTGGTGTGCTTGCTGGCTCTAATGGGTGGCAATCATTTCCACAGTTACACCTCCAGACTTCTCACAGACACTCAAAATAGCTTTCACTTTTAGGTTTAGCTGTGCACGCATGTTCAGTCTCTCAGTCATGTCTGACTCTGTGGTTTGGCCCTATGTTTGCAGGTGAAAGTTGCTCAGTTGTGTATGACTCTTCGCTACTCCACGGACTATACAGTCCATGGAATTCTCTGGGCCAGAATACTGCGGTGGGTAGCCGTTCCCTTCTCCAGGGAACCTTCCCAACCCAGGGATGGAACCCAGGTCTCCCGCATTGCAGGCAGATTCTTTACCAGCTGAGCCACCAGGGAGGCCTGTGGTTTAGCCCTGCTTCCACGTAAATGGTACTCATCTGATTTGGCCATTCCCTTGCTTCTGTCCTACTCCTCACTACTTGGGCACACAGAAATGTCTATGTCTAACCCATACCATCAGAGAAGGCACCCCACTCCGGTACTCTTGCCTGGAAAATCCCATGGACAGAGGAGCCTGGTAGGCTGCAGTCCATGGGGTCGCTGAGAGTTGGACACAGCTCAGTGACTTCACTTTCACTTTTCACTTTCATGCACTGGAGAAGGAAATGGCAACCCACTGCAGTGTTCTTGCCTGGAGAATCCCAGGGATGGCGGAGCCTGGTGGGCTGCCGTCTATGGGGTTGCACAGAGTCGGACACGACTGAAGCAACTTAGCAGCAGCAGCAGCAGCAATCCGTACCATCCTCAGACATGAGTGACGCTTCTTAAAAACATATATTTCCATCCTGTTTGCTATGTCCTTCAAGTCAATGTTGCTGGACCTTTCTACAAGTCTTCTGCCTTCAAGCTCTAGCCAAGAAGCAATATCTCATGATGTCCTATTTCTCCCCAACATGAATGACTCCTCATTTCTATTCCTAGCTTCTCTTCCCTGCCACCCACCACAGAGATTATGAGAGGCAGAGGAAGCTGTTAGCTTACTTGCTTTTTAAAAAACTCTTTTCTAAATTCCTTCTCCTCCTCTTCCAATTGGAAACTCAGCTATTTCTTATCCTGTGTTGTCTTCATCCACGTGGTCCCCAGAATTTTTTATCTCACACTTGATGGTGATTATTTTTAACTTTACTGAAGCATAATTGAAGTACACTAACTCTTGAGAGTCCCTTGGAATGCAAGGAGATCCAACCAGTCCATTTTAAAGATCAGTCCTGGGTGTTCTTTGGAAGGAATGATGCTAAAGCTGAAACTCCAGTACTTTGGCCACCTCATGCGAAGAGTTGACTCATTGGAAAAGACTCTGATGTTGGGAGGGATTGGGGGCAGGAGGAGAAGGGGACAACAGAGGATGAGATGGCTGGATGGCATCACCAACTCGATGGATGTGAGTTTGAGTGAACTCCGGGAGTTGGTGATGGACAGGGAGGCCTGGTGTGCTACAATTCATGGGGTCGCAAAGAGTCGGACATGACTGAGTGACTGAACTGAACTGAACTGAAACTGTACATATTCAAGGCAGATTATCTGATTTTAACAAATTTACACTCATGAAATAATCAAGCGATGGTGCTTTTCTAAAAAATCCACGCATAGTCCAACACCCTCGTTTCCTTGGTCAACACAAGAGTCATTCTGAGAATAGAATCCATCATGGAATGTCTCAGATATTGCCTGCATCATTGCATTTATGTTACATAACAACATTTTCAGAAAATAATTAGAGGTCTCAACTTTCAGCAGCTTATATCTTACCCATTGGGCAAATAATCTTCAATTAAAACATTATCTGAAATAAACTGGACAAGAGAATTCATGTATTCTCAGTGTAATCACAGCACATCTGTGTATTATCTCCTATATCAGAGAAATTTGTTTAAAGGAGAAAATCTACTGAATATTTTTTAGATCAAAAATAATAACAGCCAAATTATTCAACATGATTTTTCTGTATAGAATTAATTTACAATGAAAGTATGAGCTCTTCATGTCTATGACTGGGATCATTAACGTTTGCTTTGGTCCTCTTTCTGGAACCATTATTATCAAGTTTTCAGAAAACTCATTCTGTTCCAACAAAATAATGTTATTAATCATGAATATCAAATCCCTTCTGATTATACAGTGGAAGTGACAAATAGATTCAAGGGATTAGATCTGACAGAGTGCCTGAAGAACTATGGATGGAGGTTTGTGACACTGTACAGGAGGCAGTGATCAAGACCATCCCCAAGACAAAGAAATGCAAAATGGCAAAATGGTTGTCTGAGGAGGCCTTACAAATAGCTGAGAAAAGAAGAGAAGCTAAGGCAAAGGAGAAAAGGAAGATACACCCATTTGAATGCAAAGTTCCAAAGAAACGCCAGGAGAGATGGATGACCCAGAGAGATGTTATGGGGAGGGAGGTAGGAGGGGGGTTCATGTTTGGGAACACATGTACACCCGTGGTGGATTCATGTCAATGTATGGCAAAACCAATACAGTATTGTAAAGTAAAATAAAGTAAAAATAAGAATTAAAAAAAAAGAAAGCCAGCCTCAAAGATCAATGCAAATAAATAGAGGAAAACAACAGAATGGGAAAGACTAGAGATCTCTTCAAGAAAATTAGAGATAGCAAGGTAACATTTCATGCAAAATGGGCACAATAAATGTCAGAAATTGTATGGACCTAACAGAAGCAGACTTCCCTGGTGGCTCAGATGGTAAAGCGTCTGCCTACAATGAGGGAGACCTGGGTTCGATTCCTGAGTTGGGAAGATCTCCTGGAGAAGGAAATGGCAACCCACTCCGGTACTCTTGCTTGGAATATCCTATGGACAGAGGAACCTTGTAGGCTACAGTCCATGGGGTCACAAAAAGTTGGACATGACTGAATGACTTCACTTCACTAACAGAAGCAGAAGATATTTAGAAGAGGTGGCAAGAATACATACAAGAATTATACAGAAAAGATCTTCAGGACCCAGATAAAAATGATGGTGTGATCACCTACCTAAAGCCAAACACCCTGGAATGCAAAGTAAGGGGGCCTTAGAAAGCATCACTACAAAACAAAGCTAGTGGAGATGACGGAATTCCAGTTGAGCTATTTCAAATCCTAAAAGATGATGCTGTGAAGGTGCTGAACTCAATATGCCAGCAAATCTGAAAAACTCAGCAGTGGCCATAGAACTGGAAAAGGTCAGTTTTCATTCCAATCTCAAAGAAAGGCAATGCCAGAGAATGTTCAAATTACTGCACAATTGCATTCATCTCACACGCTAGCAAAGTAAGGCTCAAAATCCTCCAAGCCAGTCTTTAACAGGACATGAACTGTCTGTGAACTTCCAGATGTTCAAGTTGGATTTAACAAAGGCAGAAGAACCAAAGATCAATTGCCAACATTCATTGGATCATCGAGAAAGCAAGAGAGTTCCAGGAAAACATCTACTTCTGCTTTAGTGACTATCAAAGTCTTTGACTGTGTGGATCCCAACAAACTGTGGAAAATTCTTAAAGAGATGGGAATACCAGACCACCTGACCTGCCTCTTGAGAAATCTGTATACAGGTCAAGAAGCAACAGTTAGAACTGGACATGGAATAACAGACTGGTTCCAAACTGGGAAAGGAGTACATCAAGGCTGTATATTGTCACCCTGATTATTTAACTTATATGCAGAGTACATCATATGAAATGCCAGGCTGAATGAAGCACAAGCTGTAATCAAGATTGCCAGGAGAAATATCAATAACCTCAGATATGCAGATGACGCCACCCTTATGGCAGAAAGTGAAGAAGAACTAAAGAGCCTCTTGGTGAAAGTGGAAGAAGAGAGTGAAAAAGTTGGCTTAAAATGTAATTTTCAGAAAACTAAGATCATGGCATCTGGTCCCATCATTTCATGGGAAATAGATGGGGAAACAATAGAAACAGTGAGAGACTTTATTTTTTGGACTTCAAAATCACTGCAGATGGTGACTGCAGCCATGAAATTAAAAGACGCTTGCTCCTTGGAAGAAAAGCTATGACCAACCTAGACAGCATATTAAAAAGCAGAGACATTACTTTGCCAACAAAGGTCCATATAGTCAAAGCTATGGTTTTTCTACTAGTCATGTATGGATATGAGACTTGGGACCATAAAAAAAGCTGAGCACCAAAGAATTGATGCTTTTGAACCGTGGTGTTGGATAAGATTCTTGAGATTCACTTGGACTGCAAGGAGATCCATCCAGTCCATCCTAAAGGAAATTAGTCCTGAATATTCATTGGAAGGACTAATGCTAGAGCTGAAACTCCAATACTTTGGCCATGTGATGCGAAGAACTGACTCATTGGAAAAGACCCTGATGCTGGGAAAAATTGAAGGCAGGAGAAGAAGGGGACAACAGAGGATGAGATGGTTGAATGGCATCATCAACTTGATGGACTCTAGTTTGAGCAAGCTCTGGGAATTGGTGATGGACAGGGAATCCTGGCAAGCTGCAGTCCATGGGGTCACAAAGAGTCAAACATGACTGAGTGACTGAACTGAACTGTACTTAATTATGAATATAAACCATGTTAATGCTTGTTTAAAGAGGCCAATATTCACAAGGATACTCATAAACAGACCATGATCATTTTGTTTTGTTTTTAATGTCTGACACTACAAACTATAAACTATTATTTTTAAAATATATTAACATATTTTTCTTAAATATATATCTCTTGAGCTTAAAGATCTTCACACAATGGAAAGAAATGTATATGAAGTCTAATCAGAATTAGCCAAAAAATAAGGTTGATTTTTCAATAAAATCTTAGATTTGTCTTCAGTCCATGGAGCAGGAATGTGGCTAATGACCAGATATTTCTGATAACTGAAACATTCAAAGCATAAGGAAAAGCAGCGAAAAGTCTCAAGACATAAAAGCTGACACTAGTACATGAGGGAATTTTATTTTAAATTTGTATGTCTATTTGTTCGCTAAATACACAGTTTTCAAGGCTCTGCAGCTCTTGATATAACTGTTCGTTTTGTTATTCCCCCCCCCCCCAAAATCATAACTATATAAATTGTCTTTCAGTGTTCTTTAAGCGTTTCTTAGCCTTGCTGCCTGAGCTTACACAAATGCAGTTCTACAACCACTGTCTGTCCTCTAACTTATATCTTTGGAGCCGAACAGTAATTATTCTTCATATTGGAAAGAGATGATATAGATAGATACATACATAGGTAGGTACACAGACAGATACATAGACTGATAGAACAGATATTAACTCAGAATCTTATTCTTGGTGAACCTTTAAAATAATGATGGTGATGGTGACAGCTATCATCTATTAAGTAGGCTACCATGTGTAAAACAGCTGCTGAATAGCACAAGGACCTCAGCTCAGTGCTCTGTGGTAACCTAGATGGGTGGGATGGCGAGGATGGGAGGGGATCCAAGAGGGCGGGGATATATGTACACATATAATTGATTCACTCTGTTGTACAGCAGAAACTAAAACAACATTGTAAAGCAATTATATTCTGATAAAAATAAAGATCGATAAAGTGTGCCCTACCCGAAAATGCTTACAATATCCCAAGAATGTTTCATTTGTTCTAATTCATTTTCATCACAACCTAATGAATCAGTCTTATCCCGCTTGTCTTATAGCAAATAGCTTAAGTGTCTCACTTGGTTTGCAAGTGGCTGGGCCAGAATTCAGACCCAGACCTACTAGGTGGTCCTAGCCTTGTTACTGGTCATGTTACACATCCTCCTTCAGACCTCTTATTATTTACTACATCATCGTCCTCTGGGGAGAAAAACATCAATATCCATTAACCTTTTATTAATCTTTTAACACAAAAATCAAAGAACTTGCCAAATTTTGCTTAAGAGAATATTTCCAGATATCAAAATACAAAAATATTCCCATTATCAGTGTTTACTTAAATGATGTCTGTTGAATATTCTTTTCCTGCCCTGCACACCATCCCATCTATCCAAATTCAGCCTAATTACAACCCTGGTGGATACGCCGTAAAGCACAACACGCTTCACATTTGGAACTCACAGGCACCAGGTCTCATTGACAGGATGACCTTTTCCTCCTGTGAGCAGCAACATGAACAATGCAGACAATGCTACTGGGAACTCTCTATGAAAGACAGTTGACACGGCTTACTCTTTGGGACTGAAGGTCTGTAACATGAGGGATTATATAATTGTGAAGGGAACCGTAACATTCCTGTTTCCCCTTCAGTAGTGAACATTTCATTTTTCAGAGAAACCTAATAATGAACAGTTTCATACTAGGAAGCACTTCTATCTTCCTTCCTAATATACAAAGCATTAGTTCCTTCAAACATATGCATGAGAAATGAACTTTTCTTCTGTTCATTTTACACTGCTAAGATTAAAAAAAAAAAAAGGAAACACCTGATAAAAGAGATTTTGCAAAAGAGATGATTGCCACAAGCCAGCTTCTTTCATAGCTGAGTAATGAAAAGGAAAGTTTTTATTCCTCCTGAATTTATAGGAGCAAAAACTACATGATTTTGCATAAGCCATGAAAAAGTAAGGGTCAAAAGAGAGAGAATGTGCTAGTCTGGCCTCACCTTCCATCATACTCAAGACAGCTGGCTTATGAGGACAACTTAGCTCAGAAGAGAAAAACTAGAGAAGTCCTAGCAGATGTCCCAAGGACATATCTTAAGAGACCAGATAACGGAACCCATCTCAAGAAACTGTCCCAAAGAAATCGCAGATATGAGATCTCCAGTAAAGTTTGTTGTTGTTTCTTCTTCTTCTTTTTTTTTTTGAAGGGGGGAAGGAAAAGAAAAAGAGTCCATACTTGCCATAACCAGGGCAAACCCATCAGTGGAAGATCAATTCAAGTTCAAGGAGCCCATGTCCTGCCTCTCCTCCTTTGAGGTCCTGGAGGAGTCTTGGGCAGTCTAACGCCCTGGGAGGGGGCAGTGGAATCGTTGACGGGAACACGCCAGGAAATGCTCTGTGCTGCCTTTTCTCATGGCAGTCTCCCAGCCAAAAGCAGCAGCAGAGAGAAGGAGGAAGATTCAACTTCAATGAAGTAAGCAGTTTATCCTCACACTGGACTATACATGATAATTACTAAACCGGGAAATCCTTATAGAACCACTCATAATCAGAGAATGGTTGATTATCTGTGAGTGAATTCCTACACACACACACACACACACACACACACAGAGACACACACACAGACACACACACAGGCAATAAGTCTGCCCAAGGGCAGAAAACCACCCACAGAATGGGTTGAAATGAATGGAGCAAAAGAAAATGAATGAGCGTATTTTCTATTTGTACACCATAGATATTGCTTACTTAGAATTATTGAAATCCCTTTAGGACACTCATAAAGCACTTCATAACCTACATTTTCATGAATCCTCTGTCATATGCCAGGCATCGTTACATTTGAGGACATTTCTGCCTAGAGTGAGATGTCTATTTTAAACTGTGACAGGGACCTGTTTTGTCCATATCTTTGCCATTTTCTATTTTACATGCCCCAGGTGCTATATCTGCTGCCAAGAGTAGCCAGCAAAACAGGTAACTAATTAACTTACTGTATTACTGGTCGTGTTCTAATTATTGATCCGCTGAACTTCTATTTATATGCTATGCTGAAGGAAGTGGCAGAGAATGGAAGTAAACCTCTGCCCTGCAATCAACCAAGAGATTAAAAAGAATCTGTTTTGTGGACTTCACATTAATCTTGCAGTTTCATATGACATTAGCACCAAATCATTGCCTATGTGCTATAAGGTGTATGCTCCCTAAGAATTCAGAAAAAAAGTACCAAGATCCAGTTTGTAACTGAAAATTATTTTCATATTGGAAAGAACAGAGTTCCTTTAACTGAATACATTAAAAATTTCCAGGAAAAAAATGTTATAGATAAGCTAGGAGTATGATCTTGACTAATGTATAGCAAATTAAGAAAGTCTTATGTTTTATCCCCTTCAACTAAAAGACAATCATTAATAATTAAGGACCCTTGGTATAAAAATATTTTTCAAGCACTTATTGAGATCAAAGAATGAAAATGAGAATTTTTTATCTTTTTTTTTTTTTTGGTGGCGGTGTATGGTTTCAGGATCTTAGTTCCCAGGGATTCAACCTGGGCCCCTGGCAGTGGAGTATGGAGTCCTAAGCACTGGATCACCAGGGAATTCTCCAAAATAAGGATTTATGTCACAATATTTTATAAAAATTCAATTGTGGTTATATAATTCTTCTCATGGTTCTAGGATAAAACACAGTTACATCCATTGAGACTCATCCATCTGGAAGGAATCAAGATGGAATAAAAAACTAGACTGAAACTCAAGACACCTAAGGCCTGGCCCTAGGTATCTTACTAATTAATATGTAACCTTGAAAATTATGTTATGTTGCTTTGAGTCTTGTTTTATTAAATGTATTTTTATAAGATTATTCATATTCCCTAGAAATAAAGAAATTTAAAAGTTCTTATACCATCAGATCAGGAAAGGTATGAAAAGTGAAAGTGAAAGTCACTCAGTCGTGTCTGACTCTTTGCGACCCCAAAGATTATACAGTCCATGGAATTCTCCAGGCTAGAATACTGGAATGGGTAGCCATTCCCTTCTCCAGGGCATCTTCCCAACCCAGGGATCGAACCTAGGTTTCCCACATTGCAAGCAGATTCTTTGCCAACTGAGTCACAAGGGAAGCCCAGGATAGGTATATTAAATCTTTAATCACTTCATAAAGCTATTAAGAAAATAAAAAATATGTATGAGCAAATTTATAAACATATAAAGTGCAATACAAATGCCATGTGTGTGTTCAGTCATTAAATCATGTCCAGTTCTTTGCAACTCCATGGACCGTAGCCTGCCAGGCCTTCTCTGTCCATGGGATTTTCCAGGTAAGAATACTGGAGTGGGGTGCCATTTTCTCCTCCAGGGGATCTTCCTGACCCAGGTATTGAACCCACATCTCCTGCGGCTCCTGCATTGGCAGGTGAATTCTTTACCACTGAGCTACCTGGGAAGCCCTAATGCAAATGCTAGTAAAGGCCAGATTCCTGATAACATACCAAATACATTTTTCAGATGCACTTTGCATAAATTATTTGACTAATTCTCACAATAACTCGGGTCAGATAAATACTTTTACAATCCCAGTTTCATAGAAGTATATTAGAATTATACCAAGGCTACATCAAACCGAGTAGTTGTCAAGTAATCAATCACAGAAAGTTTTCTTACCTAGTCTCAGAAAAATATTTATGGGGGAAACAAAGTACAGTATATTTAAAATTTGAGATTAGAACAATAATGGTGAACTTAAAGTACAGAAAAATTTGTTATTCTTGAAATTTAGCTTTGTGCTATTTCAGAGTCAGCTACATATCCTTGGAAGTACCATCCAAATTATACAAATGTTAATAATTATTTGATCCATGAAGGGGACAAGGCAGTAACATACTATATCCAAATCTGTAGTAGTTTAAAATATAAAATTCCAACGTATGTGCAAAAGGAGAACTAATGATTAATGCACAATAGAGGTGATGCTGAGAAATGTAAAGAGGGGTACATCTACCACTTCCATAATTTTGAAACTGGTATGAGTAGAGATTGTGACTTGGATGCTGCCAAAATAAGCCACATGGATATAGGAACCTAAAATAAATTCAAGAAGACACATTTTGCTGTTGTTGCCCATAAATCATACCTTGATATAAATAGATTTGCTTGAAACTTTTTTTTTAAACAAAAAAATCAAAATAGTTTTCCAGAATGGAAACACAAATGAGATTTTTTTAAAAAAGCCTTCTCTTGTGACAGGAAAGTTCTTTTTAGAATTGTGTGATTTGCCCAATGGGTTATTGCTTACTTCCTCTAAAGCTAACTTAAGCTATTTTTCTAAAATCTAATAGTTCTCCTAAAGTCCCCAGAACTAGTAAATCAATCCTGCATGTAATTCTTTACATAGCCTTCTGCAAATAGTTTGACTAAATTCTCTTTCTTGCCATTTGCACTAACTACAAACAAACTCGGCTTCAAAAGATTCTCACGTTTCCAGAAAGAGCACAAAGACTGTTCCTCCCATCTTGGTGGAGAGTCTGAAGGCCTGGAAAAGCTGAAGAGCTGAGAACTACATCCCACTGTTTTGAAAATTGCTTATGGGCCCCAAACAAAGACAGCCATCTGATTTTGTCATAGCTCTGGTGCAATCCTGGCGTTTCTCTTGTAACCCTTTCCTTCACGTTACTCGACAACACTAGTTTTAACACCACCCATTCCCACTTAATCCATCTAGGCACCATTGGAGGAACTGAAGAAACCCTTGTGGAGTTGAACACAAGTTATCACAAAATTTCAGTAGAAATTCCAAGAAGTCTTGGTAAGTACCAATAACACAAATAGTAAAACCATGCCCATGAGGATAATGGAATTATCTATTTTCAGGTCAATATCTCGAATCTGATTTAGATGAACATGGTGATCTTATTGATCTTGACTCACTTAGAAGACAAACAAAATGAACAGAGAGCAGAGAAACTGAATTGACTTTTTCTAAGTCAACTAAGCATTTTCTCCCTAAAATGTCAAATACACTGTCTGAAAGTTCTAAGACTCCTGTTACTATTTTTTGTTTGTGTGGAATTCATGTCAATTGTGTTACTAGTTTTAGGCTCATAATAATACCATAACAGTCAGAGATGGGATATTGATCACTCAATAAATATTTAAAAAAAAAAAAAACCTCTACAAAATACATTAATTACTGGAGGCTCATTACCTGGTTCGTACTGATTTTATGTCACTCTAAAAAGTAGTATGCTTTATAAAAGTATATCAAAATTTCAATTTCAGAGAGTTTTCAGAACATACAGACCTAAATTAACAAAAACTTTTCAAATCAGCACTTAAGGTTTTGGCTGTCTCTGTTCTGATATTAAAAATGCATGTATAGCAACTAATGTGAATCCAGAATACAGTCCTAAGCCATAGAATCACATAAATATTATGAAAGTTAAAAATAAGACTCTCTGGATGAGTATATTAGCATGATCTCTCTGTGCATGTGTGGCCAGTAGGAAGGGTGAACACACAGGCACTGCACACTTTATTCAGAAGACGCATGGCTTCCCTATGACTCAGTGGTAAAAAATCCGTCTGCCAATGCAGGAGACACAGGTTCAATCCCTGGGTCGGGAAGATCCTACATGCCAAGGAGCAACTAAGCCCGTGCACCACAACTACCGAGCCTGTGTTCCAGAGTCCAGGGAGCTGCAACCACTGAGCCCACGTGCTGCCCAAGCCCCCGAGAGCCTGTGCTCCACAACACGAGAAGCCTGCGCACTGCAACTGGGGAGTAGCCCCTGCTGGCCGCAACTAGAGAAAGCGTGTTCACAGCAACAAAGGCCCAGTGCAGCCACAAATGAATAAATTATATATAAAAAAAAAAAAAAAAACACAAGACACAAGCTCCTTCTTCACTTCCTCCTGCAGAGAGGGGACTCAGTCTTCTGACAGCTCTGGGTGGATGGGTAAGGCTTGAATTTACTTCACGGGCTGGAGGTTATCTGTTCAGATCTCAGCCCCTTATCCTGATTTACAGTCCTCACAAAACAGATAACAAGGTGTTGATAAAGTCTACATGAAATGCATGAAAAATTAGGAAAACATACCCGAAAGATTCTTTCCCCCTTCCCTTTATAAAGAACCAGTGTTCAGTAACAACTTCCCTGAGAAAAATAAAACATATCCTAGTTGAAGCCACAAGAAATTGCTTTCGCAAAATCACTTGTGAACAAATGTGTTGTTTTAAGCTGATGTATACTGATTTTTTTAAGGGAGGATTATCATGCGATGGCGGTGGAAAGTGAAAGTAAACTGTTAATTGCTCAGCCACGTCTGATTCCTTGAGCCCATGGATGGTAGCCCACCAGGCTCCCCTGTCCACTCTCCAGGCAAGAAGACTGGAGTGGGTTGTCATTTCCTACTCCAGGGGATCTTCCCACCACAAGGGTTGAACCCAGGTTTCCTGCATTGTAGACAGATTCTTTACTGTCTGAGCTACCAGGGAAGCCCAGAGTGGAGGTGAAGTGTGAGGGGCAAAAAGGGAATAAAGGAGTCAAGGATGATGGCTGGGTTTGGGGAAGCTAAATAGGCCCAAATTCTGGAGATTCAGTTCAGTTCAGTTCAGTTCAGTTCAGTTCTGTCGCTCAGTCATGTCCAACTCTTTGTGACCACATGGACTGCAGGATGCCAGGCCTCCCTGTCTGTCACTAACTCCTAGAATTTACTCAAACTCATGTCCATTGAATTGGTGATGCCATCCAACCATCTCATCCTCTCTTGTGCCCTTCTCCTCCTGCCTTCAATCCTTCCCAGCATCAGGGTCTTTTCAGTTCTTCGCATCAGGTGGCCAAGGTATTGGAGTTTCAGCTTCAGCATCAGTCCTTCCAGTGAATTCTGGAGATTATCCATGTGTTTTTTCTGTGTTTTTATCATGTTGGAGTAATGAAATCTCTTCTTCCTTCCTTCCTTCCCCCATCTCCCCATTCCCTTCCTTCTTGCTTTCTTCTGTCCTTTATTTTTTTAAAAAAACATCAGTTTTTATCAAAACAAATATATACTATTACTTCTGGAAACTACACAGAATCATTGATCACCTAAACAGAACCAATGAATATATGTGATCTGGCATGTAACAGACAGAACTACAACAAGACTCTCTGTTATTACAACTGGCCATTCTGTTGCATTAAGGGCATTTCATATACCCAGGAATACTGAGAAATATTTTCTTCCAAAACTTGGAGTTAATTCTGCTTTCTGTGTGAACTTTTATATATTATACAAAATCATATCACATATGTCAAACATATAATATTGTACTTATAATAACCTTATAGAATTGCTATTATTTAGAGGTTTTGTTAGTGAACACATGGAAATTATAGATTTTGCCTTCATTCCATAAAAAAAATTGCTTTGCTAAAATGAAATTCCTTTAGGTTCAACCAAAAAAGGTTTCTATTTTTTAAATAAATAACATAGATACACCCATCCATTTCCTCTCTCCTACATCCATTATTATGCAAACTGACTCTTTAATCTTTGTTAATAATATTTAACTCCAATTAGTGAGGATAAGTCCCTCTGATTAGAATATCATATTCCATGTAATATTAGTTCAGTTGTGGATGATATAATGGACATTTTTATTGTAGTCGTCTTTTTTTTTTTCTTTGCAGGGATATTTTTCCATTTCATATATAAAATAATCTGTGTATATATAAAACCAAAAGAAAACCAATGAGAAGACATTCTGGGTGTGTTTGTAAGAATGCTTTGTATGCCTGTGACAATAAAAATTTGAACATGTTCCAATTTTTCGCACAGCTTAGCAGAAATAGCAACATTTCTCTACAAGAATCTCTCTTCTCTCAACACTGTCTCCCTACAACCGTATCAAACTTCCTCTTAAGTATCTTTTTGTTGCTATTGTACTATTCCATATTTCACCACATAAAAAGCAATCTTTGTGATAAGATTTATGTCTCCTATATTAAAGATGAAACCACATCTATATTTCTATTACAAAAATTTGCTCGTGTTTCTAATGCCATGTTTCTAACGCAAATAAACTTATCAGCATAGCAACCCATTTCACAAAATAGAAAAGAGGCAATATTTACATCAATGGTGCTTTGAAACTAACATTTTCCTTCAGGGATACATTGCTACAGCCTCTTCAGTCCTTTTTCCCGACAGGTTATAAATATTCTCAGAAGTAACTGTTTTGATGTTGCCTTAAAAACCAGACGGAAAAGAAATAGAGAATACTGGGGCTACATGCGTTTTCACATAAATTTCTCTATCACATTTGACAGCTTAATTACATTGTTGTTATTTGCATTTCTCATGCAACTTCATACATTAGAGTCCTAGCTAATGGCTTTCCATAAAGTGATACTTCATAGTATTCTTTGCTGAATCAACTCCTATCTTAGTTTCTTGTTCTGCAAGATACATTCAATCAACAACAACCATATGTTAAGAACTTTGAAGTTAAGTTTGTGAGAATGAACAGTTTCTGAAAGCCTCTGTTCTCGGCTTTGCATAATACATGTCTGAAAATCAAAGAGCATTGCATGATAGAAAGGGAATTTAGAGAAATGGCCATGGAAATACTGAGGAAAAGAAGAAATTGTGTTCATATTTCAACACAATTTGGGATGTTTGTATATACTTCCCCTCTAGCAACGTTTACCTGAGGTTTAGAAAAATTTCTGTCATCTATCATCTTTCCTCAAACTTCTCCACTAGAATCCAGAGATAACGTTATAGAAGCACACATTATTTTACTGTTTTGTGCTCTTTAATAAATGTTTACTGCTGTCAGACTCTAATTAATGTATCTTATTTTAACCTTGATAAGGAATGGATAGAGTGATCTGTCTTATGTGACAGGATATTAATAGAATCTGATCTGAATTGCCAAAATTGCATTACTTAGATTTCCTCTCTGGTCAGCGATGCTCATCATCTTTTCACCATACTTTGCTTAATTTTTTTTTTTTTTATATTGAGAAAAATACTAGAAAACATAGAATAAGGTCTTCTGGTTTCTTTATTTTGCCAAAAGAAATGACTAGGTTCTAAAAACTGGATGTGCACTTTTAGCCACATTTGAGTTCAGTTCAGTCGCTCAGTCCTGCCTGACTCTTTGAGACCTCATGATCTACAGCATGTCAGGCATCCCTGTCCTTCACCAACTCCCAGAGTTTGCTCAAATTCATGTTCATTGAGTCAGTGATGCCATCCAACCATCTCATCCTCTGTCTTCCCCTTCTCCTCCCAACTTCAATCTTTCCCAGCATCAGGGTCTTTTCCAATGAGTCAGTTCTTCGCATCAGGTGGCCAGTGTATTGGAGTTTCAGCTTCAGCATCAGTCTCTCCAATGAATATTCAGGACTAATCTCCTTTAGGATGGACTGGTTGGATCTCCTTGCAGTCCAAGGGACTCTCAAGAGTCTTCTCCAACACCACAGTTCAAAAGCATCAATTCTTCGGCGCTCAGCCTTCTTCACAGTCCAACTCTCACATCCATACATGACCACTGGGAAAACCATAGCCTTGACAAGATGGACCTTTGTTGGCAAAGTAATGTCTCTGCTTTTTAATATGCTGTCTAGGTTGGTCATAGCTTTTCTTCCAAGGAGCAAGTGTCTTTTAATTTCATGGCTGCGGTCACCATCTGCATTTTTGGGAGCCCCCCAAAATAAAATCTGTCACTGTTTCCACTGTTTCCCCATCTATTTGCCATGAAGTGATGGGACCGGATGCCATGATCTTAGTTTTCTGAATGTTGTGTTTTTTACTCTCCTCTTTCACTTTCACCCTATTGTTCAGGCTACAGGATATTAAGGAAGGAAAGTAAAGAGGAAAGACGGAAAGGAGGCAGGGGAGGGAGAATGCAATAAATTAAAAAATTAGTTTTCAGGGTTTTAGAAAGAAAGATGTTTTGAACAATAATGATAGCAAAATAAACACAACTTTGCCTAAAAGGAGGACTTAAGGATAAGCCTCAGAATCGGTCAGCTCTAGTGATTTTACAAACCGTATCTATTGTTCTTAAATGATTTTTCTTTTAAATCTCACCATCCTGATAAGTGGCCAATTAGGGTAATTTATTGATAGGCTCATTAATACTTTTTATTTGGGGCCCTTGGGTGAGTTGCTTATTCTGATTAAATTAAGAAATTCCTACAGACTTTGTTAGCTCGTATGAATGCTCCAATCAGTGAACAATTTTGAAGCCAACCAATTTTAAATAGAATATTTTTGAAAGTTTAAAACATTTTACATGAACAATTTTCCTCATTACTAATCCAGGTTCTTCTATGGTGGAACAATTGAAACAAAGGCATTCTATCTGCAGCAAGTAAGTGGCCTGTTGCCAAGATTCAGTAATCCTACCTTAAAATTTTATTCCAGACATTGTTAAAAAAATATGGAGACAGTTGAACTAGATCCTCACAGAATTCAGATCTTTCTACCAGTGAGCTAGCTGACAATTTCAAGCCACAGGAAATTTTCAGACCACCGTAATAAGATCGAACATTGTTTCACCCATTTGTTGGTTGCTTATTGCATGCCTAGACTCTGCTAGGTTTGGCACAGTGCAAAGGATACAGGATTAGGTCTAGGTGCCTAAGAAGCTGACAATCTGATGGGGATATGATGAAAGGACCACAAGGAGTTAGAGGGATAAATGAGTCGACAAGGCCCAGAAACCAAAGTGAAAGTGAAGTCGCTCAGTCGTGTCCGACTCTTTGCGACCCACGGACTGTAGCCCACCAAGCTCCTCCATTCATGGGATTCTCCAGGCAAGAATACTGGAGTGGGTTGCCATTTCCTTCTCCAGGGGATCTTCCCCACCCAGGGATCAAACCCAGGTCTCCCGCATTGTGGGCAGACGCTTTAACTTCTGTGCCACCAGGGAAGTCAAGACAGTAAGAAAAAAGCCGATATTAACGTGGAAGCTTCATGGACACAGGAGGCAGTTGGGGTAGGGAAGGGGTCTTAGGTGGGACAGTATCCTGCAGGCTCACGAGCTCGGTGCAGATGGCTGGGCGAGGAGCTAGTCTGCTTCATCCTCACAATTGTTAGGGCGATGCTTCCCCCACCTCCCCTCACCTCACTGTAGAGAGAATACTATTCTAAATTTGCTAGTGTTCAAGCTATCAGGTATTCATGGTCAGAGGGGATTATTTAAGCTCTAGACAGAACCGATCTTAAACCAGAGGCATAGGTAATTCTTAAAATCCAACTGTTGCTTTGTGGTTGAGAATATTAACAAGAATTCAACATTAAAAATGACCCCCACCTCGTTCAAATTAAATACATCCGCATTTCTATCCTGTTAAAGCTTTCTGCTACCTTCTTCTCAAAAGTCTTTGCTTACAGTGTTTCAGGCCTTTGGTTGGGGTCTTCTTCACATACTTTCTAGCTGAGTGTGCTATTGTTTCAACATTGCTATTTTTGTTTGGGGTAAAGTAACATCTATTCATTTATGCTATAAATATTAAAACAGACTTTGTGTAACATGCACAGCTAGCTTAAACTTTATTTCTAGAAGTATTTCTTGTGGGTCCTTAAAATTTAAACACCTTTTTGGATCCATAATTGTGTGTGTGTGTGTGACTTACTTTTGATGCTGTTACAGAAGCAGCTGTCAGTCTGGCTGAGTTCCTGGTAGCTTCTAAACAGACGAAGTCTGAACAGCCATTGGATATCTTTCACTGAAGTGTTCTGCAGATGTTGGCAAAGAGATAGAGTCCCTTGAAAGGGACAAATATGCATTTTAAAGTGTATGTAGAAAGATGAAGCCTCAGGCAGGCATAGCGATGAAACAGTCTTTTAAAGGAATAACTATTTGTTCTGCCAAATCCAAAGAAAAGGGGAAAGCGCCAAGTAAAAACTTAGATCCTGAACTGATGGTCTTTAAACATCTCTTCTATATGAAATGCATGATTTGAATGTTTAGAAGAAAATATAGTTTCAAATAGAACAATCTGTATCTACCCATGGATGTTTCAAAAACACTCTATATGTTTTAAATAAATTAGGCAACCTTTATACTTCCTATCAATTTATCACAAATGAGGTATTTTAGAAGTTGGAAATCTTCCAAATAAACATATTTCCCAGCAATGTTATGGGGAGATTTAGAAAAATTTAATTTATTCTAATAGTACAGAAACTGAAAATGAGACCAAAAGATTTACTTTAAATACTGATGCAAATTTTGTCATGTAAGTAGTTCTAATATTATGTCTCTCTATTCAGTTAGAATGTAGTTAATAAAAAGTTATTATATGTTATAAAGATAAAGAAGAAAAGTACCTAAAAGTATGAGGTCATTTCATTTTGGCTGATTAGAACAACTTAGAAAACTAGAAAAACATGGACTTGAAAATTAGGTATCTCAATTAATTTCTATTCTTTGTTTATTTCCTTGTTATATGGACATGCAGAAGTCACTTCAATTAATCTGAGCTTAAATTTCTCCATGATTACACAATAATATCCCCCATCAGTCTTGTTCTTTCAAGCATCATTTGAGATATAATAGATCAAAAGTAATTTACAAAGTTTAACACATTAGTCTCAATTACAAAATAAAAACCAAACAGTGGACTTAAAATTAGAATGCTAGCTAGTTTCAAGATTGAGCTTGTCTAGCTGTGTGAACTTGGAAAGGCCCTTATTTCCCTTCAAGTCTCTGAGCTTCTTTGATTCTAGCACTTTAAGTGTGGTGTCCAATTCATAGCCTCAGCAAGCACCTGGGAACTTGTTAAACTAGCAAATTCCCAGGCCCTTCCATAGATCTGAATCAGAAACTCAGGGGTGGGCCCATCAATCTTTGTTTTATAATGCACACTAAAGTTTGAGATCCTCTGAAAGAGAAAACAACAATACACACCTCAAAAGCTGTTGTGAAGACCATCATCAGACTCACCTTGAATACATATGCATATGTGCACGTGTGCTAAGCCACTTCAGTCATGCCCAACTCTTTGCAACCCCATGGACTGTAGCCCCCCAGGACTCCTCTCTCCATGGAATTCTCCAGGCCAGAATACTGGAGTGAGCAGCCTTTCTCTTCTTCAGGGGATCCTCCCAACCCAGGGATCAATGCAGGCAGATTCTTTACCAGCTGAGCCACAAGGGAAGCCCAAGAATACTCGAGTGGGTAGCCTATCCCTTTCTCCAGTGGATCTTCCCAACCCAGGAATCAAACCAGCGTCTCCTGCATTACAGGTGGATTCTTTACCAGCTGAGCTATCAGGGAAGCCCTAAGTATATGTATTTGTACAGCAATTACACTTACATATACACACATCTGCCTGCATACATATAGTCTGCCCACCCAGGCTGAGTACAACGATATCTCTGGGGTGCAAGCCCAGCTTCACGGTAGTATTTCCAGAAATGTTCCAGGTGACTGAACACCTGGGAGGCCCTCTGGTCACCGTTAACCCATTATTGCAATTGTGTCTGTTGTCCAGGATCACAGGTTTCCTGGAATTTCTGTGACATTCAGTATTTCTCTGCCAAACTGGCCAGAGAACTGCCTGTAGGTATGGGGGTGGGGAAGTGGAAGGATCCTGGAACCCAAAGTCCAGTGCACTGCACAGCTTTCTCCTTCCCATACCCCTCACCCATCAAATTAAACCTTGACCCAGAACCAGAGGAAAAAAGAAACTGTGGGCTCTCCTCTCTCCTCTCCATAGCAGCTTCAGCTCTTTCCCTTAGGATATCAGGCTTTGGGAACTCAAAACCCAGACAAACAGTGGTTGTCTTCAAGTAGTATCTACTTTCTGATTAAGACTCCCTTTAGAGAAAGCATGAAGCAGCCTGGGAAGAGCAAACACTCATCCTCACAACAGACGATCTTGGAACACTAGTGCAGAGCAACTAATTGAAGACAAATATTTAAGAAAGTCAGTTATTTTGTTTTGCTCTTCATTGAAATGTGCAAAGTTTGGCCCCAACAGGGTAAATATAATATTGAGTTTCAAGTGCACAGACCTATCTCATTTTATCATGTTCCACTTTATTGTGTTTCACAGATAACTGTGATTTTTTTTTTTTAAACAAAATGAAAGTCTGTGGCAGCCCTAGGTCAAGCAAGTCTATTGGTACCATTCCCAATAGCATTTGCTCACTTTGTGTCTTTGTCACGTTTTTGGTAATTCTCACAATATTTCAAACTTTTTCATTGTTATCAATATTATGGTTGCTACAATGATCTGTGATAAATGACCTTTGATGCCACCATTATCGATCAGCATTTCGGGGCACCACAAATCCCAACCATCAAAGACAGTGAACTTAATTACTGGAATAAACAAAGGATTTAGAATATTTCATAAAATTGATGATAAAGCACAGCTTCAGGGTTTGAGAGGGTTGACTCTAACTTTGGAAACAGTTCTACTATGGATAAAATGCTATCAAATGGAATCGTATGTTAAGAGAAATCATTCCCTGAAATGATTTCATGAAATTATTCATGAAAGGAAGAGTCAATCACTGTGGCAACTTGCACTGCTGTCTTATTTTTCGAAATTGCCACAACTACCCCAACCTTCAGCAACTACCACCCTGATCAGTAAAGCCAGAAGTCATCAACATCAAGCAAGATCCTCCATCAGCAAAAGGGTTAGAACTCACTGGAGGCTCAGATGATGGTTAGCATTTTTTATCAACACAACATTTTAAAACTCAAGTATGTGCATTGTTTTTTTAGACATAACACTGTTGCTCAGTTAAAAGATGACTGCATGGTGTAAACATAACTTTGATATGTGCTGAGAAACAAAACAATTTGAGTGAAACTTCCTTTATTGTGATATTTGCTTTAAATGAGGTGGTCTGAAACCAAACCCACAATATCTCCAAGGCATACTTGTATTTTAAATAAAATCAATTGTGTTTGATTTAATTATTTAGTAGGAAAAATGTTAGCTCTATACCCTTTTGGGTAAAGTCTTTCGACTTTGATTAAATCAGTTCACCCAACAAATGTGGTACATAATCCTGAAGCAACAGATTTGTGCAATGATGTGAGTGGAAGCTCATTTAAAGCCAGGAGATAATATGGAATAAAATACAAGTTGTAAGTGAATTAGAAAAATATCATATTTATGCTGGCCACTGTGAGCTTTACCACCAATCCCCTCCATGTATACCATCCCCACCTCTGAATGCTCATATTAAGCTTCTTTTGTCAAGAAAGATACAGACATAGAAAAATTTGAGCTCTCTATTTCACTTTTAAAAAATAAAAGGAAAATGAAGTAGGGGACTAATTCAATTACAGAAATCATCCTGGCTATAAAGAATACTATTTTTTGTACATCAGCATAAACAAGGTCAAAGAATTACAGGAATAGTGGCTTAAAACTTTCATCTCATACACAAGTAAAATAAATTTCAATTTCATGAATGTCAACTCCAATCTGTTAGTAGAATAACTGTTAAATTAAAATACTCTCTCATGAAAACATAGGTGACATTAGTGAAATCTTTTCTACTATTTCATTTAGAAAGCCAAAAATATAACAATACAAACAATACTCACTACACACATTTAACATACACACACACATATGCTGTGCTCCAAGAGCATTGTAAGATTTTTTTTTAATGTTTTTCAACAAATAGACAACTACAAATGAAAATACAAAATCATGAGAACCAAACTTTCATTCCTACAAAATTTCAACAGATAAAGTATTCAAAAATTTTGCACCGAATTTCTCAAATATGTATCCTGACAATATGTTCAGTCATGTCCAACTCTGAGTGACCCTGTGGACTGCAGCCTGCCAGGCTCCTCAGTCCATGAGATTCTCTAGGCAAGAATACTGGAGTGGGTTGCCATGCCTTCCTGCAGGGGATCTTCCCAACCCAGGGATTAAATCCACCTTTCTAACCTCTATCTGCACTGCCTGGTGGGTTCTTTACCACTAGCACCACCTGGGAACCCGATAATATATTTTAGGCTAGTGTTTAAGAAATGGTAATTTAAACAATTTGATATGATAAAAACACTACTTAAAACTTCAGGAAAAAACATATCACTTAAAAATTGATGGTATTTTTAGAATGACTCTTGAAAATTATATTTTCCTATACAATACAAAACAATATGGCCCAAATACATGCAATATAATACTGGACAGGTGATATATTTAAATCGAAAGTAAAAGAACGTGAAAGTTGCTCAGTCGTGTCCTACTCTTTGTGACCCCATGGACTCTACACTCCATGGAATTCTCCAGGCAAGAATATTATAGTGGGTAGCCTTTCCCTTCTCCAGGGGATCTTCACAACCCAAGGATCAAACCCAGGTCTCCTGCATTGCAGGTAGATTCTTTACCAGCTGAGCCACAAGGGAAGCCCAGTATATTTAAATTACTGAAGAGTATATACAAAATATCAGTCAAAATTTAGCATCAACAGAAGTTATTCTTTGTCATTGGTTATGTTATCTACATGTCTTTTAATTTTAATATTTTATACACATTCTAATTAATGAAACATTTATACCTATAACATTGACAAAAAATTTTTAAAAGTGATAGTGTTTACTATTGGCATGGCAAAGAGATTACAGATGGAACTGCCAAATTTATAATACAAACAAGCAATATCTATTAAAATTAAAAATACATACAATTTGACAAAACAATTGTGCTACAGGTATTTATTCTACTCTTATATACAAAAATGGGCTTCCCTTGTGACTCAGCTGGTAAAGAATCCGCCTTTAAAGAATCCACCTTTAAAGAATTCAAAAGGCTTCCCTGATGACATAGATGATAAAGACCCTGCCTGAAATACAGGAGAGCAGGTTCGATCCCTAGGTTGGAAATATCCCCTGGAGAAGGGAATGGCTACTCACTCCAGTATTCTTTCCTGGAGAATCTCATGGACAGAGGCGCCTGGTGGGGGCTACAGTCCATGGGATCACAAAGAGTCAGACACAACTGAGCAACTAACACTTTTAATGAGTTAAAAAGAAATAATATGCAGCTCAAAAAACAATAGCTCTAAGTGTATAACATGAAATAATTTCTGATATATAAGGGAGAATTTTAGGACAATATGTATTCGACATAATTTTAGTTGCATGAGAAAATGCACAAATAGAATGTCAATACATTCACATCTAAATTTGGAAACCCACTTACAAAATTTTGAGGTTCCTTTTGGAGATTACCTAGGTGGCTTAGAAACAAGCAAAAGAGGTAGATACTTTTCAATTTCATATTCTTTGTAAAATTTAAATGTTATATGATTTTTGTGGGCTACATAGTTTTAAACATTAAATTTACAGAGACAAAAATTTTCAGTTGATTTTTCCACATACACCACTCAGAGAAATGGAATACATTTATGATAAGAACCTAGCATTCTTCTTCATGTGTATGTCTATGTATGTGATTAGGAACATTTTAACAGAGTCAGATCCTGTATATTTACAGATGAAGAAACAGAAGATCAGATGAACACAGCAATTATACTGCAGTACTGAAGGTTAAATTCAATTTTTTCAACTCCAAAGCCTATTGTCTTAACCAACATACAGTGCATGCTCTTTAGTTATAACTAAGTATCTCTAAATGTTACTTTCAAATCAATATTCAATGCCAAATCGCCTAATTTAACCTTTCCCTCTTCCAACAACACAGTTTTCAAGTAGTTAGTGTCTTTTACAGTAAATACCTTCATTTTTAAAATTCAACTATTTTTGCTAGCAAAGTTATGCTCAAAATCCTTCAAGCTAGGCTTAAGCAGTGAACTGGCTCAATACATGAACCGAGCTGGATTTAGAAAAGGCAGAGGAACCAGAGACCAAATTGCCAACATTTATCCAATCATGGAGAAAGCAAAGGAATTCCAGAAAAAAACATCTACTTCACTGACTATGCTAAAACCTTTGACTGTGTGGCTCACAACAGACTGTGGAAAATTCTTACTGAGATGAAAGTACCAGATCACCTTATCTGTCTCCTGAAAACCTATGTATGGGTTGAGAAGCAACAGTTAGAATCAGACATGGAATCAGACTAGTTCAAAACTGGAAAAGGAGTATGACAAGGCTGTATATTGTCACCCTGTTTATTTAATTTCTATGCATAGTACATCACGAGAAATCCCAGGTTGGATGAATCACAAGCCTGCATCAAGATTGCTGAGAGAAATATCAATCTCAGATATGCAGATGATACCACTTTAATGGCAAAAAGTGAAGAGGAACTAAAGAGGCTTTTGATGAGTGTGAAAGAGGAGAGTGAAAAGGCTGGCTTGAAACTCAACATTAAAAAAGAAAAAAAAAAAAAACTAAGATCATGGCATCCAGTCCCATTGCTTCATGGCAAACAGAAGGAGAAAAAGTGGGAAGAGTAACAGATTTAATTTTCTTGGGCTCCAAAATCACTGTAAACAGTAACAGCAGCCATGGAATTAAAGATGCTTGCTCCTTGGAAGGAAAGCTATGACAAACCTAGACAGTGTATTAAAAAGCAGAGTCCATATAGTCCATAGAGTCCACTATACCAACGAAGTCCATGTAGTCAAAGCTACGGCTTTTCCAATAGTCATGTACAGATGTGAGAGTTGGACCATAAAGAAGGCTGACAGCCAAAGAATTGATGCCTTCAAATTGTGGTGCTGAAGAAGACTCTTGAGAATCCGCTGGACAGCAAGGAGATCAACCCAGTCAATCCTAAAGAAAAGCAACCCCGAATATTCATGGGAAGGACTGATGCTGAAGTTGAAGATATAATACTTTGACCACTTGATATGAAGAGGTGACTCACCAGAAAAGATCCTGATGCTGGGAAATATTGCAGGCAAAAGGAGAAGGGGTGACAGAGGATGAAATGGTTTGACAGCATCACCAACTCAGTGGACATGAAATTGAGCAAACTCTGGGAGATAGTGGAGGACAGAGGAGCCTGGTGTGCTGCAGTCCATGGGGTCACAAAGAGTCAGACATGACTTAGCGACTGAACAAGAAATTCATAGCCATTTTCAGACTTATTTCAAAAGACTTTTTGAAGCATTGACCTTTTTTTACCTTCTGAATTATGCTGCTTTTGCTTTAAAAACTTGAAAAACAACATGCCAATTAGTTTGGTTATTAACACACTAAGAAGAAGTGAGTCCTGTTTGATAGGGCTAGGAACTGATAGTTTCATATTCTTAACTCAGTTCATAGCTTCACAACTGCTTTTGAAGTGTGACTTTTATGAAGCCTCTTAACCCCTGGAAATTTCCTCTCTAAAAGGATAGCTGCAAAATATACCATCCTCCATGGGATATTATGAGCTGTTATTAATTAATGTTTTGTAAAGCACTTTGAGATACGATTTGAATGGTGCTACATCAGTGCAAAGTATCAGTAAGCCACTTAAAAATCAAATTGTCACCTGCTCTAGGGACTCATGCAAAGCCTGTAGTTTGCTGATAATGAAGCTGACTCTCGCGATTTTTTTTTTTTTTTTGAGGTCTGTCAGGGTGGAGTTTACTAAAGCAACACTTTAATAAGGTTATTTGTGAGCGTAATGGAATAATAAAGGTTCATAAATACTGAAAAATCTCAATTATTTGAGATTAATTGATTTTTATTAATTAACTGTGGTCAAACAGGCCTGAGCCTATGTACCTTCTCTGTGCTGCTCAGGGATTGGCAGGTTGCTCACTGATGATGCTTAAAGAACCTGGTCAGGAAACAGAAAAGGGCAGAGCCCTGGAGGCAGCCCTCAGGTTAAAACTGGGAGGTCTGAAACCTACATTCCCTAAACTCTTGTGTGCCCCCTCTCTTCTGGAGAAGGTCAAGTCCTGAGGCATGGCTTTAATACCCACTAACTGTCCAAAAGGAAAGAAAAATAAGCCATGAGCTTGAGCTCAGTTTTAGTCCATTTAGAATTTTAGACTAATTCTGAAAGTCTCCAAAAGAGATAAACTTCCATTTCTCTGCTGTGCTTCATCTAAAGTAAATCCATAGGTCTGTTCATCCACTAAACCACACCCTCAGAAATTAAAGTATTGACTTTATGTTAGCCATTTTTCCAAGGCATGTGATCTTCCCTTGTCTACCCATTAAATAAGACTTCACAGCTGCTATGACTAATTTCTATGCAAAATAATACGTTCAGCTATATTTTGAGAAAAAATTCAAGGTAATGTTTTTTCAGTAATATGCAAGAAAAAATACTAAATTAAGATCTCCAGTCTCTGCTTTTGCCCTGGAACTTAAAAAATGTAATTTGTGGTTCAATAAATTATGAAGAAATTACAAATTAAAGAATCCGCCTGCAATGCGGGAGACAACAGTTCGATCCCTGGGTCAGGAAGATCCCCTGGAGAAAGGAATAGCAACCTACTCCGGTATTCATGCCTGGAGAATTCCATGGACAGAGGAGCCTGGCAGGTTACAGTCCACGGGGTCATAAAGAGTCAGACACGACTGAGTGACTAACACACACGGAACAATTACTATGCATTTAATTTCCCTGCTAAATGAGATGACTTTGTCATAGTTTATATGCTCACAGATTGAGATTTGTTACCATAATTGTTTACTTTAGCGTAGTCATTACTTATAAATTTAAACAGATGGGTTTCATTTAAGAAAATTAAGAAAAAACATTCAAGAATAGTTCTGATTATAAAAGTAACATGAGGTCTTACAAATAATTAAGAAAATAGTTTGCTTTAAAATCTTGGCAAAATTTAAAATGTAGCAGAAAATAAGGGCAAAAGTATGTTCAATCTGCAAAGTAAGACTTTAAGTTAGTCAAATGAATATTGAAGAGGCATTTCTGATAAAAATTACTTTAAAGAAATCAAAGAGAAATTCATTTTAAAATAAGGGTATTTTATATTATTGAAAGCTTTGCTTATTATAAGAAAATCTTATACTAGCAATAAAATTAAATTAAACTTTTAAAAATTCAGAAATTTCTATTGAGGATAGTATTTCCTATTGAAGACAGCATTGAGAAAAGTGTTAATAGCTATGAGTCTTTCTGGAAATAAATAACTGCAAATCATCATCAAACAAAAAATTTTAGTTGTACTATTTTCTAGCTAAAACAGAAATTCTGTAATACTTCCTGAAAATACATTTATCTACATTTTCCTGTACTGTCTCCTAGTTAGGGTGTTGTCTGAATTCCAAAACAAAATTGACACTTACTCTGCAATTCTATCCAATCCAGTGACAGATGAGAAGTACCAGTGAATCTATGCAACAGAGATTATAACACATCAAATAACATGAGGATAAAATTAATGTTCTAACATTAAAACTAGTTCCTAGGAAAAATAATTTTTTAAAAAATGTAACAAAGGTTAGAATATATATATACTTTTAGATAGATTTTAAGAGTTAAATCACATATTCATTAAAGCAGAAGAAATAAAAAAGATTGAAATGTAAATAACCAAATGAAACCAAGCAAATAGTACCTATTTTTTTTTAATAAAGTTGATGTACATTACTAAATCTTTAAAAGAAAGAAGGAAAAAACCTTGCAATTTATGGTAGATTGAAAATATCTCTGTGATTATATTGCAACTCCTTACATGAATAAAAGCTTATTCCCCCTAGCCCTTAAAACTGGGCTGGACTTGTGTCCTGCTGTGACCAGTAACCTGTAGGAAGTGATGCTGGGTGGGCTGCAGAGCTCAGGCAGTTACAGTCTTTGTGAATTCTGCCCTCACTTTCTTGGACCTCTGAGACCACGCTGGTGTGAATCGTCTTAATGCAGTTTACTGAAGAATGGAGCGCTACTTAGAGGAGATCCCAGAAATGACCAGCTCCAACTGCCAGACAGATTCTGAGACCTGCGTGGATCCTCTGGGTCCATTCTAGCCTTCAGTAAACTGCAGCCTCTTAAATAGCCCCAAGATAGAAAAGCACAAAAACTGAGCAGGTTGCCGACCACAACACAGAAAATATTAAAGCACTGTTATTTCATTAAGCTTGAGGTGGTTTAATATGCAGTGATAGATAACTAAAGCAGTATCTTGGAGATTGTGCTAGCTTGTAAACCTGGCAACAAGAAGTGAAATCTACACTATTGCCTCTTAATCCAGGCGGGTGTCATGCCTTCCTCTGACCAAAAGCATAGGTGAGAATGACAGAGCCTAGAAGTTGAGACCTTGTATCTCTTCCTCCAAACTTCTTAGAACCCTGAGACTATATTGCTTTGCAAAAACCCAATCCAGCCAACTGGAAGAACACAAGCCATATGGAGGACAACAGATCTATCTTAGCCAAAACCAGCAGCGACTGCCAGACTAAGTAAAGCCACCATAGACCTGGCAAACCCAATCAAGCAATCAAATGTCTACAACCACAGAAGTTTTCCCTAGCTGGGCCAGGAGAAGAATTCCCTAAAGAAAACTCTGTATACAACCACCAGAGAGCAGACAGGAGAATATTCATAGCTATACTGTTCATTAAAGCAAAATAAATATGAAGGGAAAAGGAAAAAATATGAAATGAATCGCCAGTCCAGGTTTGATGCATGATATTGGATGCTTGGGGCTGGTGCACTGGGATGACCCAGAGAGATGGTACAGGGAGGGAGGAGGGAGGGGGTTTCAGGATGGGGAACACGTGTATACTTGTGGTGGATTCATGTTTATGTATAGCAAAACCAATACAATATTGTAAAGTAATTAACCTCCAATTAAAATAAATAAATTTAAAAAAGAAAAATAATAAAAATAATAGGTTTAATAATTTTTTTTAAAAAGTGAAGTCACTCAGTCATGTCCAACTCTTTGCGACCCCATTGACTGTAACCTGCCAGGGTCCTCTGTTCATGGAATTTTCCAGGCAAGAGTACTAGAGTGGGTTGCCATTTCCTTCTCCAGGGGATCTTCCCGACCCAGGGATTGAACCTGAGTCTCCCGCATTGCAGGCAGACACTTTACCATCTGAGCCACCAGGGAAGACCAAAATATAAAGGGAGGTGTCATCATAGTGAAACAGATAAACAATTGTAATTATGATAAAATGTAGGCACACCCTATAGAACTGAAAATGAATGAACTAAAAAGGTTCTATCAGGTGATGTCAGTGAGATGGCAGAGTAGGAAAACTTACCCTTATCTCTCCACAAGAGAATAACAGCCAGACCACTATTTGCAAACAGAAACAGCCTTAGGAGAACTCTGGACTCCAGTCATGAAGCTACAGCAGCACAGTAAATGAAAAATAAAGAAAAGAACCACAAAGAACAGGTAGGAAGAAAGTTTTCCTCTCACCTGCATCATCCTGCCCGCCAGCATGGCATAGCTCGGCACCCAAAGGGTCCCCTTCACCAGAGGGTTCCACGGGCCAGACAGGCAGGAAAGTGAAGCAGAGTGAGCTTCCTCCTTCCCCAGCCTCTCCGAGTTCTGCCTGAGGAGCTGTCTCATCCCAGCCTGACCACGGGGGTGATGGGCACAGCAGAGGCAACTGGAGACACCTAGAAGAAAAGAAGGGACATAAGGGCAGGGCGACACCACGGCCCCTGTGGAGTGCTCTGTGGAGACCACAGCATCTGAGGAGACCATCTGCTGTGGGCCTGAGCAGCCACCACAGACCCCCTACAACTCTCACAGTCTGGACCTGGGAGTGGACACCAGTAGCCTGTATCAGAGCATCCCTGCAGCTTCCAGCACTGAGCAGGCTGCTGCTTAATAGTCACTGCATCTGTCGCAGATTCCTTGAAGCTTTCATCGCCAAAGGAGCCATAGTTTTTGTCCTCAGAGACGCCAGCTGCCTGAGCCAGTAGAACCCCCCTCCCTGGACCAGAAAAGCCCCAGCGAGGAGCCCACAGGCACCCCAGCACCAAGATCCAGCACAGGTGAGACTGGCCCAATAGGACTCACCATTGGCTCTAGTTCTAAAACATATTCTTATTCTATGATCCAGCAACCGTGCTCCCTGGTATCTACCCCAAAGACCTGAAGACAGGTGCAGAAAACCTGCACACAGGTGCTTAAAAAAGATTTATTCATAATTCTCCAAATTTAGACGCAACCAAGACATCCTTCCAGAGAAGGAAATGGCACTCCACTCCAGTACTCTTGCCTGGGAAATCCCATGGATGGAGGAGCCTCGTAGGCTACAGTCCATGGGGTCGCTAAGAGTCGGACAAGACTGAGCGACTTCACTTTCATTTTTCACTTTCATGCATTGGAGAAGGAAATGGCAACCCACTCCGGTGTTCTTGCCTGGAGAATCCCAGGGACGGAGGAGCCTGGTGGGCTTCCGTCTATGGGGTCGCACAGAGTCGGACACGACTGACGTCACTTAGCAGCAGCAGCAGCAAGACATCCTTCAGAGAAGAATGAATGAATGAACCATGGTACATCCAGACAATGGAATATCATTCAGCATGAAAAAGAAATGAGCTATCAAGCCATCAGAAGACATGGTGTGGGTGGTTTAGTCGCTAACTCATGTCCGACTCTTGCAACCCCATGGAATGAATCCTGCCAGGATTCTCCAGGCAAGAACACTGGAGTGGGTTGACATTTTCTTCTCCAGGGGATCTTCCCTACCCAGGAATCGAACCCGGGTGTCCTGCATTGCAGGTAGAGTCTTTACCAACTGAGCTAAGAGAAGACACGAGGGAAACATAGGTGCACGTTACTAAGTGAAGAAGCCAATCTCTAAAGATGACATACTGTATGACTCCAACGATATGACACTCTGGAAAAGACAAAACTGTGGAGACGGTAAAAAGATGAGTTGCCAGGGTTGCGTTAGGGAAGGAAGCATGAATAGGCAGAGCCCAGAAAATTCTTAACGCAGTGAAAACACTCTATAATGACACCATAATGATGGATACGTGTAATTATACATTTGTCCAAACCCATAGAAGGTACAACACCATGAGTGAACCATAATGTGTACTATGGACTTTGAATGATTATTATGTGTGAATGTAGTTCATCAGTTGCAATAAATGTACCACTTTGATGGGGGATGTTGAAAATGGGGGAGGCTACACAGTGTGGAGGCAAGGGTATATGAGAAACTTCTATACTTTCCCTTTCATTATGCTGTAAACCAAAAGCTGCTTTAAAAAATAAACTCTTTTGGTTTACAGCATAAGGGAGGGGGAGAGGGTGGGATGATTTGGGAGAATGGCATTCTATCATGTATACTATCATGTAAGAATTGAATCGCCAGTCTATGTCTGAGGCAGGATACAGCATGCTTGGGGCTGGTGCATGGGGATGACCCACAGAGATGTTATGGGGAGGGAGGTGGGAGGCGGGTTCATGTTTGGGAACACATGTAAGAATTAAAGATTTTAAAATTAAAAAAATAAAAAACTATAAAAAAATAAATAAACTCTTAAAAAATAAATGGCCAAAGGACCTAAATAGACATTTCTCAAAATAAAAAATTCAAATGGCTAATAAGTACATGCAAAGATATTCACAATTTCTATTCATCAGGGAAATACAAGTCAAAACCACAACCTCACCTGACTATCACTAGTCAGCATGGCTAGTATAAAAGTTAAAAAAGATAAATATTGATGAGGATGTGGACAGGAGGGAACACTTGTACACTGTTGCTGGGGATGTAAATTGGTACAGCCATTATGGAGAATAGTATCAGTTCAGTTCAGTTCAGTCACTCAGTCATGTCTGACTCTTTGCGACCCTGTGAACTGCAGCATGCCAGGCCTCCCTGTCCATCACCAACTCCCAGAGTTCACTCAGACTCACATCCATCGAGTTGGTGATGCTATCCAGCCATCTCATCCTCTGTCGTCCCCTTCTCCTCCTGCCCCCAATCCCTCTCAAGATCAGACTCTTTTCCAATGAGTCAACTCTTCGCATGAGGTGGCCAAAGTACTGGAGTTTCAGCTTTAGCATCATTCCTTCCAAAGAACATCCAGGGCTGATCTCCTTCAGAATGGACTGGTTGGATCTCCTTGCAGTCAAGGGACTCTGAAGAGTCTTCTCCAACACCACAGTTCAAAAGCATCAGTTCTTCGGCACTCAGCTTTCTTCACAGTCCAACTCTCACACCCATACATGACCACTGGAAAAACCACAGCCTTGACTAGACAGAACTTTGTTGGCAAGCAATGTCTCTGATTTTGAATATGCTGTCTAGGTTGGTCATAACTTTCCTTCCAAGGATTAAGCGTCTTTTAATTTCATGGCTGCAATCACCATCTGCAGTGATTTTGGAGCCCAAAAAAATAAAGTCTGACACTGTTTCCACTGTTTCCCCATCTATTTGCCATGAAGTGATGGGACCAGATGGCATGATCTTAGTTTTCTGAATGTTGAGCTTTAAGTCAATTTTTTCACTCTTCTCTTTCACTTTAATCAGGAGACTTTTTAGTTCTTCACTTTCTGCCGTAAGGGTGGTGTCATCTGCATATCTGAGGTTATTGATATTTCTCCCGGCAATCCCGATTCCAGCTTGTGCCTCTTCCAGCCCAGCGTACTCTGCATAGAAGTTAAATAAGCAGGGTGACAATATACAGCCTTGACGTACTCCTTTTCCTATTTGGAACCAGTCTGTTCTTCCATGTCCAGTTCTAACTGTTGCTTCGTGACCTGCATATGGGTTTCTCAAGAGGCAGGTCAGGTGGTCTGGTATTCCCATCTCTTTCAGAATTTTCCACAGTTTATTGTGATCCACACAGTCAAAGGCTTTGGCATAGTCAATAAAGCAGAAATAGATGTTTTTCTGGAACTCTCTTGCTTTTTCAAGAATAGTATTGAGGTTATTTAAAAACTTAAAACTGGAACTAACATGATCCAGTAACTCCACTTCAGTGTACATATCAAAAACATTTGAAATTAGCATTTTGAAGAGATATTTGTACCCCTATGCTAATTGAAGCATTATGTACAATAACCAAGTTATGGACAGAACCAATGTGTCTATGAAATGATTAAAAATGTGAAATACAGATGTATATAGGTATGTGTCTCTATATCTTCTTTATATATACATACACACACATATAGATTCCCAATGGAATATTATTCAGCCTTACAGCAGAGCAACCCTTCCATTTGCAATAACATGGGTAGAGCTATGTGAAATTACAGCTGTGTGAACATTATGTTCACAGAACACTATGCTAAGTGAAATAAGCAAGACGTAAGAAGCAAAATACTGCATGATCTTACTTTGTGGAAGGTAAATAGTCAAATTCATGAAAGTAGAGTAGAATGGGGATTGCCAGGGGATGGCAGAGGAAGAAATGGAATGATTTTGATCAAAAGGTTATAAATTTTCAGTTACACAAGCTGAATAAATTATAGAGATGCAATGTACAGCTTGATGAGTATACACAATGATACAAAATTGCATATTTGAAATTTTCCAAGATGATATGTCTTAAATTTTCTGGACACATGCACAGAAAACAGTAACTGTGCAGAGGTGACAGATACACTACTTAACTGTGATCTTTTCTCAATGTACAGGACATATGTCAAAATATTAAGTTATATACCTTAAATATTTACAATTTGTGTATATCAAAGATAGCTCAGTAAAGTTGTTTCTAAAAAGTTTCTAAGTAGATGACTTCAGTCATTTAAAGCAATCTTTAACAACCAAACAATATGTAAAAATTATATATGTTAACGTCAACGATCTTTTGAGATACTCACATTCAAAAAGGAGAAGGGCAAAATTAATGACATTTTAGAGGATATGTAGAAAAAAATGTTAAACTACATTATCACTTCTTAGAAACAATGATTAATTCTATTTAGAATTTTGTTTCTTTATATATGCTCACTATGAAAATGATAAAGCTAGAATAAAATAAAGAAAATAAGCAGTCACTTAAACCGTAACCCAGAGATAACACTCAATCAGTTCAGTTAAATAGCACAGTCATGTCCAACTCTTTGCGACTCCATGGACTGCAGCACGCCAGGCTTCCCTGTCCATCACCAACTACCGGAGCTTGCTCAAACTCATGTCCATCGAATCAGTGATGCCATCCAACCATCTCATCCTCTGTCGTCCCCTTCTCCTCCTGCCTTCAATCTTTCCCAGCATCAGGGTATTCTCCAATGAATCAGTTCTTCACATCAGGTGCCAAAGTATTGGCGTTTCAGCTTCAACATCAGTATATCCAACGAATATTCAGGACTGATTTCCTTTAGGAAGGACTGGTTGGATTTCCTTGCAGTCCAAGGGACTCTCAAGAGTCTTCTCCAACACCACAGTTCAAAGGCACCAACTCTTTGATGCTCAGCTTTCTTTATAGTGCCAACTCTCACATCTATACATGACTACTGGAAATACTGTAATTTTGATTAGATGGAACTTTGTTGGAAAAGTAATGTATTTTCTTTTTAATATTCTTTCTAGGTTGGTCATGGCTTGTCTTCAAAGGAGCAAGCATCTTTTACCTTCATGGCTGTGGTGACTTTGGAGCCTCCAAAATTAGTCTCTCACTGTTTCCATTGTTTCATCATCTATTTGCCATGAAGTAATGGGACTGGGGCCTCTTGAGAAACCTATATGCAGGTCAGGAAGCAACAGTTAGAACTGGACATGGAACAACACACTGGTTCCAAATAGGAAAAGGAGTACGTCAAGGCTGTATATTGTCATCCTGCTTATTTACCTTTATATTCAGAGTACATCATGAGAAACGCTAGGCTGGAGGAAGCACAAGCTGGAATCAAGATTGCCAGGAGAAATAACAATAACCTCAGATATGCAGATGACACCACCCTTATGGCAGAAAGTGAAGAGGAACCAAAAAGCCTCTTGATGAAAGTGAAAGAGAAGAGTGAAAAAGTTGGCTTAAAGCTCAACAAACTTCAGAAATCTAAGATCATGCCATCCAGTCCCATCACTTCATGGGAAATAGAAGGGGAAACAGTGGAAACAGGGTCAGATTTTATTTTGGGGGGGTCCAAAATCACTGCAGATGGTGATTGCAGCCATGAAATTAAAAGACGCTTACTCCTTGGAAGAAAAGTTATGACCAACCTAGATAGCATATTCAAAAGCAGAGACATTACTTGCCAACAAAGGTCCATCTAGTCAAGGCTATGGTTTTTCCAGTGGTCATGTATGGATGTGAGAGTTGGACTGTCAAGAAAGCTGAGCGCCGAAGAATTGATACTTTTGAACTGTGATGTTGGAGAAGACTCTTGAGAGTCCCTTGGACTGCAAGGAGATCCAACCAGTCCATTCTGAAGGAGATCAGCCCTGGGATTTCTTTGGAAAGACTGATGCTGAAGCTGAAACTCCAATACTTTGGCCACCTCATGCGAAGAGCTGACTCATTGGAAAAGACCCTGATGCTGGGAGGGATTGGGGGCAGGAAGAGAAGGGAACGACAGCAGATGAGATGGCTGGATGGCATCACCGACTTGATGGACATGAGTTTGAGTGAACTCTGGGAGTTGGTGATGGACAGGGAGGCCTGGCGTGCTGCAGTTCATGAGGTTGCAAATAGTCGGACACAACTGACCGATTGAACTGAACTGAACTGAATGGGACTGAATGCCATGATCTTAGTTTTCTCAGTTTCGGGTTTTTCACTTTCCTCTTTCACTTTCATTAAAAGGCTCTTTAGTTCTTCTTCGCTTTCTGTCATAAGGATGGTTTCATCTGTGTATCTGAGGGTTATTAATATATCTCCTGGCAAACTTGATTCCAGCTTATGCTTCATCTAGCCTGGCATTTTGCGTGATGTACAGTGCATATAAGTTAAATAAGTAGGGTGACAGTATACAACCATAATGTATTCCTTTCCTAATTTGGAACCAGTCTGTTGTTCCATGTCCAGTTCTAGCTGTTGCTTCCTGACCTGCATACAGATTTCTCAGGAGACAGGTCAGGTGATCTGGTATTCCTATCTCTTGAAGAATTTTCCACAGTTTGTTGTGATCCACACAGTAAAGGCTTTGGCACAGTCAATAAAGCAGAAGTAAATGATTTTGTTTGGAACTCTCTTGCTTTCTCGATGATCCAATGGATGTTGGCAATTTGATCCCTGGTTCCTCTGCCTTCTCTAAATCCAGCTTGAACATCTGGAACTTCACAGTTCATGTACTATTAAAGCCTGGCTTGGAGAATTTTGAGCATTACTTTGCTAGTGTGTGAGATGAGTGCAATTGTGCAATAGTTTAAACATTCTTTGGCATTGCCTTTCTTTGGGATTGAAATGAAAACAGATCTTTTCCAGTCCTGTGGCCACTGCCAAGTTTTCCAGATTAGCCGTAAGATTTAGTGCAGCATTTTCACATCATAAACTTTTAGGATTTGAAACAACTCAACTGGACTTCCATCACCCCCACTAGCTTTGATTGTAGTGATGCTTTCTAAGGCCCACTTGACTTCACATTTCAGGATGTCTGGCTCTAGGTGGGTGATCACCCCATCGTGGTTATCTGGGTCATGACATCTTTTTTGTATAGTTCTTCTGTGTATTCTTGCCACCCTTTCTTAATATCTTCTGCTTCTATTAGGTCCATACCATTTCTCCTTTATTGAGCCCATCTTTGCATGAAATGTTCCCTTGGTATCTCTAATTTTCTCAAATAGATCTCTAGTCTTTCCCATCCTATTGTTTTCCTCTATTTCTTTGCATTGATCACTGAGGAAGGCTTTCTTATCTCTCCTTGCTATTCTTTGGAACTCTGCATTCAAATGGGTACATCTTTCCTTTTCTCTTTTACCTTTTAGCCTCTCTTCTCAGCTATTTAGAAGACCTCCTCAGACAACCATTTTTCTTTTTTGCATTTCTTTTTCTTTAATATAGTTCTCAATATTTCGTATTCTATTAAATGTGTTCTATTATTTACAAAACAGAAACAGATTGACAGACTTAGAGAAGAGCTTATAGTTACCAGGGGGAAGATTGGGTAGGGGAGGGACAGACTGGGTATTTGATATAGACATGTGAACATGGCTATATATAAAACGGATAACTACAATGACATATTGTATAGCACAGGGAACTCTGTTCAATACTCAGTAATAACCTAAATGGGGAAAGAAGAATAGATACGTATATATGTGTAAATGAAGGTAGACGTTAGCCACACAGATCATGAGAAGCCCTGTGGGTTGTTGTATGGAACTTTAAAGAAATGGAGAATCATTGAGGGATTTGAGCAGAGAAGACAGGTAAATTAACATACATGAAAAGTGAAAGTGAAAGTCGTTCAGTCATGTCTGATTCCTTGCAACTCCATGGACTATACAGCCCATGGAATTCTCCAGTCCAGAATACTGGAGTGGGTAGCCTTTCCCTTCTCCAGGGAATCGTCCCCAACCCAGGGATCAAATCCATGTCTCCCACATTACAGGCAGATTCTTTATCAGCTGAGCCACCAGGGAAGCCCCGAACACATATGAAAAGGACTTCTCTAGATCCTGTGCTGAGATTAGCTCATGTGGGAAAATGTAGAAACTGGATGAGCAGTCAAGGGATGCCCCAATGATGTAACCAAAACATCAGGGGCCTGGACCAAAACCAAACAGGTGGAAATGGCAGAAGGTAACTGTATTTCTCACTACATATAAAATTAAAACCAAAAATGACTCATTACTGACTGGATATGGTATGTAACAATAAAAGAAAGAGAGGAGACAAAGAAAACACCAAGTTTTATGACTAGACAATCAGAAGAGTAAAATTGCCAATAATGAGAAATTCTAAGGTAGGAAATGCTAAGGAAAGAGCAAATGTAGCTTCAGAATATTTAAAATTTTCTATAGCATACCATTAAAAATAGCTTAGAAATAGCTGTGACACCAAAATCTAAACATATTTTATAAAGCATGATAAGGAAAATAAAAAAATAAACCATAAAATATATCAATTATTTAGTCTTATACAAAATTAATGCTAAAAGATTTCATTTTTTCTAGCTTTATTGAGATCTATTTGACATATAAAATTGTGTACATTTACAGATTATAATATGATGATTTAATATACACCGTATTTCCCTCATGAAATGATTACAACATTTAATTCTGAGGTTAATCCATTACCTCTCTTAGAGATAAAACAACTAGCCCAAAATGGAGCTACTTATGTTAAGCCCAACATCACCAGGGACTTAATTAGTCTCAGCTCTCCTAGAACTGGACTCTTACGGCAGTCAGTCAGGGTGGCCTGATCAGCACGAGTGAGGTCATCTCCCCAACAGACACCTACCATCCCCTATAGAGAAGATAACCTTCCAACAACCAACCTGCTTTTCTGCCTAGTATAATATAACATCACTGTTCTCATGCCTTTCTATCTATAAGTCTTTCATTTTGCACACATCCTTGGAGCTTCTCTCTATCTGCTAGATTGGACTCTGCCCAGTTAATAAATTATTGAATACAATGAAAAAAGATCTTTAAAATGTATTCAGTTGAACTTTGTCGTTTAACATCTCACATAGTTCCACTTTTATGCCTGTGATCATAAGATGTAAGATCTACTCTTTGGCAACTCTAAGGTATACAATGCAGTATTTTAACTATATTAACTATACTTTAAATTAGATCCCCAGAAGTTAATCATGCACATTAGTACATGTTGACCAATGTCTTTCTATTTCCTTTGCATCCCAGAACCTGGTGACCACCAATCTACTCTGTGTATGATTTCAACATTTTGAGATTCCACATATAAGTGAAAGCATCAAATACTTGTCTTTCTCTGCCTTATTACACTTAGCATAATGCCCTCCAGATCCATCTATGTGGCTTCAGATGGCAGAAGTTCTTTCTCATGGCTGAGAAATCTTCCACTGCATATATAAACCAGATTTTCTTCATACAATCACTCATCAGTGGACATTTTAGTTGTTTCCATGTCTTGATTATAGCAACTAATGCTTGAATGAACATGGTAATATAGATATCTCTTTAAAATAAATATTTCACTGCATTCAAGTAAATAGCAAGAAGTGGTATTGCCAGATGATAAGGTAATTCCACAGTTTGTTGTGATCCACACAGTCAAAGCTTTGGCGTAGGCAATAACGCAGAAGTAGATTTTTTTTTTTTTTTTTTTTTGGAACTCACTTGCTTTCTCAATGATCCAAGGGATGGTGGCAGTTTGATCTCTGGTTCCTCTGTCTTTTCTAAAACTAGCTTGAACATCTGGAAGTACATAGTTCATGTATTGTTGAAGCCTGGCTTGGAGAATTTTGAGCATTACTTTGCTAGTGTATGAGAGGAGTGCAATTGTGCAGTACTTTGAATATTTTTGGCATTGCCTTTCCTTTGGGATTGGAATGAAACCTGACCTTTTCCAGTCCTGCGGTCACTGTTGGGTCTCCAATCTGCTGGCATATTGAGTGCAGCACCTTCACAGCATCATCTTTTAGGATTTGAAATAGCTCAACTGGAATTCTATCACCTCTATTAGCTTTGTTCATAGTGATGTTTCCTAAGGCTCACTTGACTTCCCATTTCAGGATGTCTGGCTCTAGGTGGGTGATCACACCACTGTGGTTATCTGGGTCATGAAGATCTTTTTTGTATAGTTCTTCTACGTATTGTTTCCACCCCTTCTTAATATCTTCTGCTTTTGTTAGGTCCATACCATTTCTGTCCTTTACTGTGCCCATCTTTACATGAAATGCTCCCTTGGTATCTCTAATTTTCTTAAACAGATCTCTAGACTTTCCCATCCTATTGTTTTCCTCTATTTCTTTGCACTGATCACTGGGGAAGGCTTTCTAATCTCTCCTTGCTCTTCTTTGGAACTTTGCATTCAAATGGGCATATCTTTCCTTTTCTCCTTTTCCTTTAGCTTCTCTTCTTTTCTCAGCTATTTGTAAGGCCTCCTCAGACAATCATTTTGCCTTTTTGCATTTCTTTTCCATGGGGATGATCTTGATCCCTGTCTCCTGTACAATGTCATGAACCTCCCTCTGTAGTTCTTCAGGCACTCTGTCTAACTGATCTGATCCCCTGAGTCTATTTGTCACTTCCACTGCATAATTGTAAGGGACTTGATTTAGGTCATACCTGAATGATCTAGTGGTTTTCCCTACTTTCTTTAATTTAAGCTTGAATTTGGCAATAAGGAGTTCAGGATCTGAGCTACAGTCAATTCAGTTCAGTTCAGTCACTCAGTCATGTCTGACTCTTTGTGACCCCATGAACCGCAGCATGCCAGGCCTCCCTGTCCACCACCAATTCCTGGAGTCCACCCAAACCCATGTCCATCGAGTCATTGATGCCATCCAATCATCTCATCCTCTGTCATCCCCTTCTCCTCCTGCCCTCAATCCTTCCCAGTATCAGGGTCTTTTGAACTGAGTCAGCTCTTCATATAAGGTGGCCAAAGTATTGGAGTTTCAGCTTCAACATCAGTCCCTCCAATGAACACCCAGGACTGATCTCCTTTAGGATGGACTGGTTGGATCTCCTTGCAGTCCAAGGGACTCTCAAGAGTCTTCTCCAACATCACAGTTCAAAAGCATCTATTTGGCACTCAGCCTTCTTTATAGTCCAACTCTCACATCTATACATGACCACTGGAAAAACCATAGCCTTGAATAGATGGACCTTTGTTGGCAAGCAATGTCTCTGCTTTTGAATATGCTGTCTAGGTTGGTCATAACTTTCCTTCCAAGAAGCAAGCGTCTTTTAATTTGCTGGCTGCAATCACCATCTGCAGTGATTTTGGAGCCCAAAAAAATAAAATCTGACACTGTTTCCACTATTTCCCCATTTATTTCCCATGAAGTGATGGGACCAGATGCCATGATCTTCATTTTCTGAATGTTGAGCTTTAAGCCAACTTCTTCACTCTTCTCTTTCACTTTCATCAAGAGACTCTTTAGTTCCTCTTCACTTTCTGCCATAAGGGTGGTGTCATCTGCATATCTGAGGTTATTGATATTTCTCCTGGCAATCTTGATTCCAGCTTGTGCTTCCTCCAGCCTAGCGTTTCTCAAGATGTACTCTGCATATAAGTTAAATAACCAGAGTGACAATATACAGCCTTGACGTACTCCTTTTCCTATTTGGAACCAGTCTGTTCTTCCATGTCCAGTTCTATCTGTTGTTTCCTGACCTGCATATGGGTTTCTCAAGAGGCAGGTCAGGTGGTCTGGTATTCCCATCTCTTTCAGAATTTCCCACAGTTTATTGTGATCCACACAGTCAAAGGCTTTGGCATAGTCAATAAAGCAGAAATAGATGTTTTTCTGGAACTTTCTTGCTTTTTCATGATCCAGTGGATGTTGGCAATTTGATCTCTGGTTCCTCTGCCTTTTCTAAAACCAGCTTGAACGTCTGGAATTTCACAGTTCACATATTGCTGAAGCCTGGCTTGGAGAATTTTAAGCATTACTTTACTAGAGTGTGAGATGAGTGCAATTGTGTGGTAGTTTGAGCATTCTTTGGCATTGCCTTTCTTTGGGATTGGAATGAAAACTGACCTTTTCCAGTCCTGTGGCCACTGCTGAGTTTTCCAAATTTGCTGGCATATTGAGTACAGCACTTTCACAGCATCTGTCAGCACCCACTTTTGTTTTTCCTGACTGTATAGAGTTTCTCCATCTTTGGCTGCAAAGAAATCAGAAAAATCTGATTTCAGTATTGACCATCTGGTGATGTCCACGTGGAGAGTCTTCTCTTGTGTTCTTGGAATAGGGTGTTTGCTATGATCAGTGCGTTCTCTTGGCAAAACTCTGTTAGCCTTTGCCCTGCTTCGTTGTGTACTCCAAGGCCAAATTTGCCTATACTCCAGGTGTGTCTTGACCTCCTAATTTTGCATTCCAGTTCCCTATTTTCTTAAAGAGATGGGAATACCAGACCACCTTCCCTGCCTCCTGAGAAATCCATATGCAGGTCAAGGAGATACAGTTAGAACTGGACATGAAATAGCAGACTGTCCAAATTGGGAAAGGCGGCTGTATATTTTCACCTTCCTTATTTAGCTTCTAATACAGAGTACATCATGTGAAACACCAGGGTGAATGAAGCACAAGCTGGAATCAAGATTGCAGGGAGAAATATCAATAACCTCAGATATGTAGATGACACCAGTCTTATGGCAGAAAGTGAAGAATTAAAGAGTCTCTTGATGAAATTGAAAGAGGAGAGTAAAAATGCTGGCTTAAAACTCAACATTCAAAAAACTAAGATCATGGCATCTGGTCCCATCGCTTCATGGCAAATAGATGGGGAAACAATGAATTTACAGACACTATTTTGGGGGGCTCCAAAATCACTGCAGATGGTGACTGAGGCCTTGAAATTAAAAGACACTTGCACCTTGGAAGAAAAGCATACAGCTTATTAAAAAGCAGAGACATTACTTTGCTGACAAAGGTCCATCTAGTCAAAGCTGTGGTTTTTCCAGTAGTTATGTATGGATGTGAGAGTTGGACTATAAAGAAAGCTGAGCACCGAAGAATTAATGCTTTGGAACTGTGGTGTTGGACAAGACTCTTCGGAGTCCCTTGGACTGCAAGGAGATCAAACCAGTCCAACCCCTAGGAAATCAGTCATGAATATTCATTGGAAGGACTGATGTTGAAGCTGAAACTCCAATACTTTGGCCACCTGATGCAAAGAACTGACTCACTGGAAAAGACTCTGATGCTGGGAAAGATTGAGGGCAGGAGGAGAAGGGGAGGACAGAGGATGAGATGGTTTGATAGCATCACCGACTTAATGGACATGAGTCTGAGCAAGCTGCAGGAGTTGGTGAAGGACGGGGATGCCTGGCGTGCTGCAGTCCAGGGAGTCACAAAGAGCTGGACATGACTGAGTGACTGAACTGACTGAACATACTTCCATGTTTATTTTCCTGAGGAATATGCATATTTTCTACAATAGCTGTAGAAATGTAAAGCTACCCTTTACATTTCCACCAACAGTGCACACGGTTTCAGTTTTACCATATGCAAACAGTTGTTCTCGCTTGCTTTTTTTTTGATGCTACCCATTCTGACAGCTGTGAGTGGTTTTGATTTTCTTTTTCCTAATAAGTTGAGCAACTTCTTATATTCTGGTTGACCATTTACATATCACCTTTAAAAAAAATTTTGGGTACTCTGCCCACTTTTTAAAATTAGATTTTTGCAGCATTTTTCCAATTGCGTAGTATAAATTTCTTTTATATTTTTGATAGTATACCTTCATAGGCTTCTATGCATTGGAGAAGGAAATGGCAACCCACTCCAGTGTTCTTGCCTGGAGAACCCCAGGGATGGGGAAGGCTGGTGGGCTGCTGTCAACGGGGTCGCACAGAGTCAAACACGACTGAAGTGACTTAGCAGCAGCAGCATAGGCTTCCCAAGTGGCTCAATGGTAAAGAATCCACTTGCCAATGCAAGAGATGCAGGAGTAGTTCCTGGGTCAGAAACATCCCCTACAGGAGGAAATGGCAACCACCCTTGTATTCCTGCCTGGAAATCCCATGGACAGAGGAGCCTGGTGGGCTACAGTCCATGGGGTCACAAAGAACTGGACACAACTAAGAACAACCAACCCAGCAACCATGCCATTTGTTGTTTGTTTCTCACTCTTTGCAACCCCATGGACTGTAGCCTGCCAGACTCCTCTGTCCATGGGATTTCTCAGGCAAGAATACTAAAATAGGTTGCCATTTCCTCCTCCAGAGGATCTTCCTGACCCAGGTATCAAACCTGTGTATCCTGCACTGGCAGATGCATTCTTTACCACTGAGTCTCAGGGAAGACAAGAGACATGGACTCTCACATAATTGGATATTTCCCTTAAATTTGTAATGGCCTCTGCTTGAGATAGTTACTCAGGCAGAATGTCTCATGGGAGATTAGACAGAACCACATCCAGGCCGGAGCAGCTTAGTCATGTTAGTTCCTGACCAATGTGGTCTCATATGGAGTGACACAGCTGTCTAAGATAGGGGATCTCCTCTTTCCTCCTTTCACCTGAAAAGGAGGAGTTTGAGGACTTCCTGCCAGGTAAGAAATAAAAGAACAAGGGATTCCTGCAGGGTACTCTCAAGATTGTTGGGGAGCCTGGAATTCTGTGCTGATAATGGGAGGAGAGCTCAGGGAACCCCGGATGACAAAGCATTGTCTAAAGCGTGCCTCGTAAGCAAAGGGCAAGGAAAGGTAGGTCGGCGGGTGTTTCCTATATTCACCAGTAGCTCCCAGAACTTCCCACTGATGGGGTTCCTGGTCTTTGGAGTAGCTCACAAAGTTCCTCTGCCCACTTCAGAGAAACTAGCACAGACCACACGAGGCCAAGTTACTGTCGTGCACCTACCCTGGTACCATTTATCACTCAGGCAACCCCAGTGCCTTTTCCTGAACTTGGACTGGGCATCCTTGTTCCATTTTAGCAGGTGGTCCCCATGCCTTTTGGATGCCTCCTATTTTGGTCTTTGAGGAGTCCATTAATAGTTTGGGGCTGGTTCCAAATTTCCTGAACTAGAAATCTTATTTGGGTCAAATCATGTGGCATTTCTGGGCCAATGAGTCATTTCAACTAATCCCCTCAGTACTTGGACACAAACCCAAAAGGATCTAGGGGAACCAAATGTCCACCATACTAAAGAATGCATTATACAGAACTGAAATCTTTTCAGGTATCACCCTGTGACCCCCAAAACATCCTATGTAGTATAGCCTGGTCCCAATATATGCTGAGAGATGGGGAAAGCTGGCCCACCAGTGGGTCTCTAAATTACCATACCACTTTACAACTGAATCTGCTATGCAAGAAAGGGGGATGAATTTCCCTTTGTCCTTGTATGGCCTTTTATCAGAAAAAAAGCCTTTCAAAAGGGACATGGACTCTTCTCCACAGAGGAAATACCAGTCCTTGACCCTTCTCCCAAGGACCTTCTTGATCTCCTCTCTTACCCTCCTCTCACTGCTCTGTCCCTTTTACCTTTCTTTTAGGCCCCTCCAGGATGGGGGAGCCTGGTGGGCTGCAGTCTATGGGGTCGCACAGAAACGGACATGACTGAAGTGACTTAGCAGTAGCAGCAGCAGCATACCAGTCCCATCCTTCAGAACCCAGTCCAGCAAGGACAAAGGGCAGGACTAATTACCAGTAAGGGTCCACCAACCCAACAGGAAAAGTATTTCCTTGGAGGCAAGTCCCCAGTGGAAAAGGACGGCCCATCCAGGGACACATCCCATTTACCACTTCTGACCTGTGTAACAGGAAAATCCATAGTAAGGGGTTGACAGAAGATCCAGAGGGGTTCCTGAATCTGCTTAGGGGACTCTTCCAGACCCATGTCTCCACAAAGGCTGACACACAGAGCCTCCAACAGGTACTCCAAATGGGGGAATAAAAACCAAGAGGTATTTTCAAAAGCCCAAGAGGAAGCAGACAAGGAGAAAGAAATAATGTAGGCCATGCTCTTTTCAGAATGAGGAATCAAGGGGTTTCAGGGTAACGAGCTCCACTGGGGCCACCAAGGCATTGGAGAAGGGACTGGAAGACAGAGGCTGACCCACCGTGAAAATATGAACCTAAACAGAATCCAGGCAGTAGCAGGAAAGGACCCTGGCAATCGGAATAAGACAAAGACAATCAACCAGGAGCCAACAGACAACCCCTTGACTCTTTGCCAAGCAGAGGCTGCCTAGCTGGTGTTTCTTCACTGACAAATAGAAGCTGTAGGATAAACGGCCCAGAGCAAACCCACCTACTGGCTGTTGCCCCCCAGTGTCAACTGGTCAGCAGAGGGGACAGTGAGCCAAAGAAATAGGACCCAATCCGTGTGCCATATATAAACAAGAGAGACAGGAAGAGAGAAGGCTCACACCACCCCCCAAAGTGGGGTGGAAGTACCAGATCCCCACCGTGAAGACAGATGGTCCAAAGAGATTAAAAATGATGGAGCTGAGGGCTGGCATGCCAACCTATCTCCAAGGAGCCCCAACTGACATTAGGCATAAAGGGAACGCCTGTCAAATTCTTAGTCCATACCAACGCCACTTACTTGGCTCTGAACACCACATCAGACAAATTTTGTCACAAGAGTAGCACAGTTATGGAGGTATTAGGGAAAGCTCAAGAACAGGCATTCACAGAGCCAGCAGAATGTAAGCTGGGTAACCACATGCTCACCTATTCCATCCTTATGTCCCTGAATGACCTGTACCCCTGCTGGGAAGAGATTTCTTGCATAAGCTGGGGACTACCTCCACTCAGTGGGAAACAACTGGAGACTGGCATTCCCTTATATAGAGGGCACATGATGATAAGGTTAATGGCTGAGGACAGACCTCCCTGGACAGGGCAAGTTGACCGCCAGGAGTCAGTCCTGAGGTCTGGGCCCGGGGACAGGTGAAATGAGCTTCAGGATTCAGTCCCATGATATTCCATCTAAAACCCAGATAAACATGGCCCAAGAGGAAACAGTACCCTTTCCATCGGGAGGCCTGGTTGGTTATTATCTTGGGCCCAATTGACAAGGGCCCTATTAGACCATCCAACCAGTCTGTAGTACTCCCATTCTCCTTAAACCCAGTGAAGTCCTAAACCTGAAGCTATAGGACTTCAGGGAAGATCCATGCAGCGTTTGAAATGGGCCTTGGCCAAGCTATGTCAGGAAACTCAAGAAAATTGGATTAGGTTGCTTCTCATGGCCCTGCTCCCCAAGTAGATAGCCACAAAGGATAAGTTAAAGTTAAGTACATTTGAACTCATGTAGGGTAGAACCATTCCTCAAGTCCAAGAGACAGGACACCCTGGCCCACTTAAAATGCAGTAACTCAGCTATGTCCACCAGGTAGCAGAAGCCATGAAAGCTCTCATGAGATATAGGCACCAGGTGCTGCCTGCATCCACTGACCTGGTCCTCCACCCCTTCTGGCCAGGAGTCTGAGTGTACCCTAAAACCTAGAAAACCAGCAGCCCCCCAAGTTCAGCTCATTCTTAAATAGACGGACCCCACTCAATGACCCTAACCACTCACGCTGCCCCGGAGTTGCAGGGGTCACTCTCTAGGAACCTCTCACTAAAGACGCCCCCAAGTTCTGGAGGGACAGCCTGGGGCAATAGGTCCCCTCAACTACACATGCAAAACACTTTCTGACTTGAAGCTTCTCTTCTGAAAAACACAAGTGTGACCAGGGAGATTCAGGCCACAGCAGTGAGCCTGGACATCAGGACATACTTGCCTACAGGCCCAAGACCAAGATAGCTGCATTCTTGGGAAAAAGTGGACAAGTGATCATTTTCCTCTTGCTAGTATTTAGGCATGTATCTTAAATTGTCTGGTGTCCTTTGTCTCCAAAAGGTTAGTGGGATGATGGTCACTCAGGGAGAAAAAGAGTCAGGCCTGAGGCCTGGTGACAGACAAACACACCTAAAAGCCATTGGGGGACATTCTGCTCCTCCACCCGAGTTGTGATGATGCCCACACTTAGCAAAAAACAGTTACAGAAGACAGACCTGCATCCTCTCAGTGCCCCTCAAGAATGAAAGTGAAAGTGAAGTCACGCAGTCCTGTCTGATTTTTTGTGACCCCGCGGACTGTAGTCCACCAGGCTCCTCCATCCATGGGATTTCCCAGGCAAGGATACTGGAGGGGGTTGCCATTTCCTTCATCAGGAGATCTTCCTGACCCAGGGATTGAAGCCAGTTCTCCCGCATTGTAGGCAGATGCTTTACTGTCTGAGCCACCAGGCAAGAATGAGGAGCAGGACAAAAGGCAGAGAAGGGATTTGTCACCAGCAAGACCCAGTAACAATTTCAGGGAAATAAAAATAGAATCTGGATAATAAAATTGAAACTTTTTTTTTTTTTCATATTCCTTCGTGCTTGGTCTAGTTTCACTGGCTCACAGGATCCTGTGTGCAGAGGTCTCAGACTCAGCCCTTCAGACTGGAGTTCCCAGTGCAAAACGCCTGCCTCAGCGCCTCACCTCAGGGCCACATGCAGACGCTGCGCAGGACACGCCATCCGGGGGGCCGTGTGCGGAGATGCTGCGCGCGGCACTGCGGTCTGGAGAGTGAGCGGCAGCGCCGTGCGCCACCCCGCACCCCACGGCAAGCTGCGGGGACCCCACAAAGCAGTCCCACTGCAGCCTGTCACTGGGAGAGCCTGTGCCCTAGAGCCTGAGCTCACACCTCTGATCACAGTGAAACATTCGTTCTCTTCGGAACTTAGCCTCCTCCTACTGGCTACCAACACTAGGCAGAAGGACACGTGCTGGGGTCCGACTCAGGAGGACTGCTAACAGTTTCACAATTTCCTGTCTACATCCCAAAGCTCGCACAAAGGGGCTTTTTCCCGTGCCCATTGAAGGGCCAAATTATTTTTGTTGAAGACAGCCCTAAGCAGGGGACTCCTCCTGACATCACGCTCCACTTATTTAAATGAATATAAACTGCTTAACCTTCCTTTCTAAAAGACCAAAGTTCTCAAATAAGGTTCAGTTCAGTTCAGGTCAGTCGCTCAGTCGTGTCCGACTCTTCCCGACCCCATGAATCGCAGCTCGCCAGGCCTCCCTGTCCATCACCAACTCCCAGAGTTCACGCAAACTCATGTCCATCAAGTCGGTGATGCCATCCAGCCATCTCATCCTCGGTCGTCCCCTTCTCCTCCTGCCCCCAATCCTTCCCAGCATCAGAGTCTTTTCCAATGAGTCAACTCTTTGCATGAGGTGGCCAAACTACTGGAGCTTCAGCTTTAGCATCATTCCTTCCAAAGAAATCCCAGGGTTGATCTCCTTCAGAATGGACTGGTTGGATCTCCTTGCAGTCCAAGGGACTCTCAAGAGTCTCCTCCAACACCACAGTTCAAAAGCATCAATTCTTCGGTGCTCAGCCTTCACAGTCCAACTCTCACATCCATACATGACCACAGGAAAAAACATAGCCTTGACTAGACGGACCTTAGTCAGCAAAGTAATGTCTCTGCTTATGAATATACTATCTAGGTTGGTCATAACTTTTCTTCCAAGGAGTAAGCGTCTTTTAATATCATGGTTGCAGTAACCATCTGCAGAGATTTTGGAGCCCCAAAAAATAGTCTGACACTGTTTCCACTGTTTCCCCATCTATATCCCATGAAGTGATGGGACCGGATGCCATGATCTTCGTTTTCTGGATGTTGAGCTTTAAACCAACTTTTTTGCTCTCCTCTTTCACTTTCATCAAGAGACTTTTTAGCTCCTCTTCACTTTCTGCCATAAGGGTGGTGTCATCTGCATATCTGAGGTTATTGATATTTCTCCTGGCAATCTTGATTCCAGCTTGTGTTAGAAATATATACTATTTATAAGAAAAAAATTAATGATAAAAACTTACAGGAAGATCAAAAATGAGTAAAATATATTCTAAAAATAAGCAAAAATAAAGCAGGATATGAATCAAAAAAGTAGGATTCCAGGCTAAAACTATTAAATTTTTAAAATATTAAATTTGTTGAAGACTCATTTTACCTTGATACAAAGTTCAATCTACAATGACTATATACAATTAACACAGAAAAAAATGTATAAAAACACATTAAAATTGTCTTTGATTTTTCAGATGTTGGGCTTTAATAAAACTCAAACTGTTTTCACACTCTGACAACCTAAGTCCCTTTCATATTTTCAACGTTCATACAGCAGTTCTCTAATGATAATTTCAAGCTACCCCAACATGGCATTTCCTGCCAGCCAGTACTGGAGGAATTGCATGCTTTGCCAAGATGGTGTGAGCGTTGATACATGAGCAATTTTAATGGCACCAGTTTCTGGTAGAGATGAGACAGCTCCCTCTAGCACCAGTGAGTGAAAGTGAAGTCGCTCAGTCGTGTCCGACTCTTTGCAACCCAGTGGACTGTAGCCCACCAGGCTCCTCCTTCCATGGGATTCTCCAGGCAAGAATACTGGAGTGGGTTGCCATTTCCTTCTCCAGGGGATCTTCCTGACCCAGGGATCGAAACCAGGTCCCCCACATTGCAGGCAGATGCTTTAACCTCTGAGCCACCAGGGAAGCCCAGTAGCATACTCTAATTGCCCATCAGTATGCCCTGTGCGGGCTTTACAAATATCTGTGAAAAGAAGAGAAGCAAAAAGCAAAGAAGAAAAGGAAAGACGTACCCATTTGAATGCAGAGTTCCAAAGAATAGCAAGGAGAGATAAGAAAGCCTTCCTCAGTGATCAATGCAAAGATACAGAGGAAAACAACAGAATGGGAAAGACTAGAGACCTCTTCAGGAAAATAAGAGATACCAATGGAACATTTCATGCAAAGATGGGCTCGATAAAGGACAGAAAATGGACCTAACAAAAGCAGAAGATATTAAGAAGAGGTGGCAAGAATACACAGAACTGTACAAAAAAGATCTTCACAACCAAGATAATCATGATGATGTGATCACTCATCTAGAGCCAGACATCCTGGAATATGAAGTCAGGTGGGCTTTAGAAAGCATCACAACAAAAAAAGCTAGTGGAGCTGATGGAATTCCAGTTGAGCTACTTCAAATCCTGAAAGATGATGCTGTGAAAGTGTTGCACTCAATATGCCAGTAAATTTGGAAAACTCAGCAGTGGCCACAGGACTGGAAAAGGTCAGTTTTCATTCCAATGCAAAGGAATGAAAACTTTCTTTCATCCCAAAGAAAGGCAATGCTAAGGGATGCTCAAACTACTGCACAATAGCACTCATCTCACACGCTAGTAAACTAATGCTCAAAATTCTCCAAGCCAGGCTTCAGCAATACGTGAACTGTGAACTTCCTGACGTTCAAGCTGGTTTTAGAAAAGGCAGAGGAACCAGAGATCAAATTGCCAACATCCGCTTGATCATCGAAAAAGCAAGAGAGTTCCAGCAAAACATCAATTTCTGCTTTATTGACTATGCCAAAGCCTTTGACTGTGTGGATCACAATAAACTGTGGAAAATTCTGAAAGAGATGGGAATACCAGACCACCTGACCTGCCTCTTGAGAAACCCATATGCAGGTCAGGAAACAACAGATAGAACTGGACATGGAAGAACAGACTGGTTCCAAATAGGAAAAGGAGTACGTCAAGGCTGTATATTGTCACCCTGCTTATTTAACTTCTATGCAGAGTACACCATGAGAAATGCTGGGCTAGAAGAAGCACAAGCTGGAATCAAGATTGCCGGGAGAAATATCAATACCCTCAGATACGCAGATGACACCACCCTTATGGCAGAAAGTGAAGAGGAACTAAAAAGCCTCTTAATGAAAGTGAAAGAGGAGAGTGAAGAAGTTGGCTTAAAGCTGAACATTCAGAAAACGAAGATCATGGCATCCGGTCCCATCACTTCATGGGAAATAGATGGGGAAACAGTGGAAACAGTGTCAGACTATTTTTGGGGGGTGCTCCAAAATCAAAGCAGAGGGTGATTGCAGTCAGGAAATTAAAAGACGCTTAATCCTTGGAAGGAAAGTTATGACCAACTTAGATAGTATATTCAAAAGCAGAGACATTACTTTGCCAACAAAGGTCCGTCTAGTCAAGGCTATGGTTTTTCCTGTGGTCATGTATGAATGTGAGAGTTGGACTGTGAAGAAAACCGAGAGCTGAAGAATTGATGCTTTTGAACTGTGGTGTTGGAGAAGACTCTTGAGAGTCCCTTGGACTGCAAGGAGATCCAACCAGTCCATTCTAAAAGAGATCAGTCCTGGGTGTTCATTGGAAGGAGTGATGCTAAAGCTGAAACTCCAGTGTTTGGCCACCTCATGCGAAGAGTTGACTCATTAGAAAAGACTCTGATGCTGGGAGGGATTGGGGGCAGGAGGAGAAGGGGACGACAGAGGATGAGATGGCTGGATAGCATCACAGACTCGATGGACGTGAGTCTGAGTGAAGTCTGGGAGTTGGTGATGGACAGGGAGACCTGGCGTGCTGCAATTCATGGGGTCGCAATGAGTCGGACACGACTGAGCAACTGAACTGAACTGATCCCCTGTCAACTATAACACAGCCAGAGTAGGAAGAGTTACAGCACAAAAGTTATTTATGAACAGAACTATATTTTAGTTAGTCCATAGGTTGTTAGAAGGCTGCTTTGTGGTTTTTGTTTGTTTGTTTGTTTTAACATAGTATCTGAAAATTTTGCTGAGTCCTGAGTAATTTTGGGACATGGGGAAAACAGCATTATGTGATTCGCTGGTGGCTAAAACAGTAAAGAATCTGCCTGCAGTGTGGAAAACTGGTTCAATCCTTGGGTCAGGAAGATGCCCTGGAGAAGGGAACCACTAACCCACTCCAGTATTCTTGCCTGGAGAATTCCACGGATAGAGGAGTCTGGCAGGTTACAGTCCTTGGAGTCACAAAGAGTCGGACTGACTGAGCAACTAAAGCTTTCTTTTTAAAACAATATCCTATTTGCTGAAATACTCATGTGGAACATGCGTGATAAATCTGCACTGTAAGCAGCCAAATGTGCTGAATGTGTTATGTTCCGTGGCTCCCCTGCCTGCAGGAGGCTTCACCTTCTTGTGCCGCATGTTTCAGCCATGGCTGTGTTCATTGCCAAGGGCAAAGAGAGAAGAGCAAAAGGAGGGTGCAGTGCCTGCTTTGACCACCATGTACTACACTCTTCTCCCTCAGCTGTAGTTACCACCACTGTTCACTCTAGTTGATACATTATTCTGGATCCCAGAGTGAGAGCTTTAATGAGTAGAACTCCCAGGCCTGCTCATCTATGCATATGGCATGGGCAGGAAGTAAATTGTGGTGGTTGTTTTAAATTTGTCAAGACAGCATAGGCTCTATTTTGAATTATAAACCAAACTTGAAAAATTGGCCTTCAGCTCAGACTATTGAAGATGACTGACCCTTTCAGGCATTTGACATTATTTGGAGTAACTGAACAAAACCCAAAACGCACTTCAATTTGTAGACAGTTTTAATTGACATGGCACTGCTTAGAGTGGTTTTGATCTTTGACGGAGCTCCAGAAAGCATTCATGAGGCACTCGGGGAAATGTATACATTCACATCTCAAACTTCACTTAGTCTGTAGTTAAAAAAAAAAAAAAGCAATTTGCCAAGCCCAGAATGTAAATTCACTTTTTTTTTTTTAGATACAAATAATTTTATTTTATTTTAGTTTTTTTCAGTTTGTGTATATCACATTCATGCATATATTCAAGTACATACATGAGCATAGAACAAAGAACACTATGAGAATTACATGAAACAAATGCATAAAGGTGGCAACCCATCATAAATTCACTTTAAATGAAAACATTTTCTATTGAGCTTTCCTTAGATCTTTATCTTTAAAACAGAACCTGCTGTTTATAAATGTTTACTTTTATTCTTAATTACTTGATTTGCCACAGTTAAAATTTAATATAATCTGGAAAGACAATGGTCTCATTCTTTCAACCTTAGGTGTTACAAACCATTCCATCTGAAAGCTGTATTTTTAGAAAAATACATTTTTTTGTTTAAATGTTCAGTGTTTAAATGAACATTTAATGCTCAGGTGCACATAATCTTACATGATCAAAACAAAGTGTGTATTCTAAATTGATCCTGGCAGTTAGGTGATGGTTGAGGCCGCATCACCAATAGGAGATAGCTACAGACCTCTGATTTCCTGTGGGGCTCAAGTTTTACTTCACACAACTCTGTAACATATTCAGAGTATGTTCCCTTCCATTATATTCTCAAAACAAAATTCTTAAATGGCTAGCTGATATACTATCACTGCAGTTTTGCCTTTAAAAAGCAGTGTGACACAGAAAGGTATGATTTCTTGGCTAAGAATATAGAACTATATATTGGAGTATAAAGGCAACACTAAAGATTTCTAGTCTGGTTCTTATATCTTACAACATCCATATATTTTACATCTCTTATTTTATTACCTAATTTAATAACTTGCTTTTGAAAAGTTTCAGACTCACTAAATAACAGCCAAATTTGCACCTATTTTATTACATGCCTCCACTAAACAACTGCGATAGAATTTCTTAAACAGTAAAAAGGGAGGTTTTCAAGGATTAGTAAGAAATATTTGGGAGTCCAAGCATCACTTGAAACCTGAGTCACAGACTCTTAGTTCTTTTTGGAAGTACTGGGTTGGCCAAAGCATTCACTTGGGTTTTTTCAAAAAATGATATGAAAAACCCAAACAAACGTTTTGGCCAATGCAATATATGTCTTCCAAAAATTTAATAGGCTTCATAACTACCTATACCAACCTTTTCATATTCCTGTAACCTTACTTAGAATTCTACTTCCTTAACAGAAATACCAAAACCAATACAAATGCCAATATTGCTTTGCTTTCCTGCCTTCATGTCTCTCACAAATCAACAGTAGGCACTTTGAACATCTGGCCTTCAGTAAAAGAGCCACAACTTCTTGCTTTTGCCCCAAAGTCATTTTATCTGAATTTGAACTTTTACTTGGCCCCATTGTTTTAACGTGAACTTCACCTTATGCACAATAATCCATTGAGGATAATTAAGAATAAGTGTAGAGCTGCTGCTGCTGCTAAGTCGATTCAGTCGTGTCCGACTCTGTACGACCCCATAGACGGCAGCCCACCAGGCTCCCCGTCCCTGGGATTCTCCAGGCAAGAACACTGGAGTGGGTTGCCATTTCCTTCTCCAATGCAGGAAAGTGAAAAGTGAAAGTGTAGTCCCTCAGTCATGTCCGATTCTTAGCGACCCCATGGACTGCAGCCTACAAGGCTCCTCCGTCCACGGGATTTTCCAGGCAAGAGTGCTGGAGTGGGGTGCCATTGCCTTCTCTGAAGTGCGGAAACCATATTCTTAATTCTGTCTTTGACAAAAGGTTGGCCTTTAATAAAGTAAAGGTCACTCATCATTTTCTCAAGTGTTTCTCATATTCTCTTGCTGTTTGGATTTAGAAAGCCATTGCCTTTTTCAAGTCCCATTTCTGAAAATTTTCTTTTTATTTTCATTCTTACTTGCAAATTGGCCAGCTCTTTCAAACTTCACCTCTTAATGATGCCATGTTAGAGAGAGCCAGAAAGAAACAAGCCACGTTCTTTGACTGTAGCCACCACTCCAATCTCTGCTTCCATTTTGACATGGTCTTCTCTTTCTGTGTTTAAGCTCCTACTGCCCTTCTTTTTTTCCAGTTTTGTTGAAATTTTCACAGAGATTGCATTCAATCTGCAGATAGCTTTGGGTAGTAAGAACATTTTAACATATTAATCCTTCTGATGCATGAGATATCTTCCCATTTATTTGTCTTTTAATTTTTTAAATCAATGTCTCATAGCTTTCCTTGTATAGACCACATCTTGGTAAAAATTTACTCCCAAATATAGTATTCTTTTTGACACTATTATAAAAAGGGTTGTTCTCTTAATTTCTTTATTGGACATTTTGTTGTTAACATACAGAAACACAACAGATCTTGTATATTGATTTACATCTTGCAACTTTACTTAATTCATTTATTGTAATAGTTTTTTATGGAGTTTAGGGTTTTCTTTGTGTAAGATCAACGTCATATGCAAACAGAGATGATTTTATTTCTCCCTTTCTGATTTGGATGACTTTTCTTTCTTTTCCTTGACAAATTGCTCTGGACTAGGACTTCCAGGGCTAAGTTCAATATAAGTGGCAAGAGTGGGCACCCTTGTGTTCCTGATCTTAGAGAAATAATCTTTTTTTTAACCATTGAATATGATGTAAGCTATACATTTGTCATGTTATAGCCTTTATTATGTTGATGTACATTTCTTCTATACCTAGTTGTTCTGAGTTTTTATCATAAAGGGGTATCATTTTATCAAATGCTTTTTCAGCATCTCATAAGATGATCAAGTCATTTTTATTTCATTCTGTTAAGGTGGTGCTCACACTTATTGATTTGCATAAGCTGAATCATCCTTGTATCTCAGCGATAAATCCCACTTGATCATGGTGTATGCTCCTTTCAAAATACTATTAAATTTGGTTTGCAAGTATTTTGTTGAGAATTTTTGTTTCTATGTTGGAAGGGATATTGTCTTACAATTTTCTTTCATTGTAATGTCCTTATCTGGCATTAACATCAGGGTAATGCTGGCCTTGTAAAATGAGTTTTTACATGATCCCACCACTTCAGTGATTTGAGAGAATCTGAGAAGAATTTGTGTGAATTCTTCTTTAAATGTTTAGAAGTACTTACTTACCAGTGAAACAATCTGGTCTTCACTTTTCTTTTGGGGATATGTTTAACTGATGATTCAATCTCCTTACTCACTTTTGGTCTGTTCAGTTTTCTATTTCTTCATGATTCAGTCTTGATAGATTATGTTTTCTAATAATGTATCCATTTCTTCTAGGCTGTTGGCATATAATTGGCCCCAGCAACTTCATGATGGCCTTTCCTGGTGGCACAGTGGTAAAGAATCTGCCTGACAATGCAAGAGCCTCAGGAGACAAGGGTTGAATCGCTGGGTAGGGAAGATTGCCTGGAGGAGGAAATGACAACCCTCGCCACTATTCTTGCCTTGAAAATTCCATGGACACAGCAGCCTGGTGGGCTACATTCCCTGGGGTCACAAGGAGTCGGGCAGGACTGGGCACATGTGGCGTCTTATGATATGTTGTATTTCTGTCTATCCTTGTAATGTCTTCTCTTTCATTTATAACTATATTTACTGGGTACTCTCTTTTTTTCGTGGCTAGTCAAGATAAGGATTTGTCTTTTATCTTTTTTAAAATATTGATTCTTTGTTTCATTATTCTTTCATATTATTTTGTCAATCTCTATTTCATTTACGTTTGCTCTGAGCTTTTTTCTTTCAGTCAGCTAACTTGGGGTTAGTTTTGTTATTTTTATAATTCCTTGAGGTATAAAGTTATGTTGTTTGAGATCTTTCTCTTTGCTTATCAGAGGCATTAATTGCTATAAACTTTTCTCACAGAACTGCTTTTCTGCACCCGCTGAATTTTGATATGATGTGTTTTTATTTTCATTTGTGTGAGGATGTTTTTAGAGTTCCTGTTTGATTTCTTCTTTGACCTATTGGTTATTCAGGAGTGCATTGTTTAATTTCCACATATATGTAAATTTTCTAGGATTCTTGTTGTTTATTTCTAGTTTTATGCCATTATAGTCAGAAAAAGTAGTTTATTTTTCGCTTCGTATTAGGTAAAATTGATTTCATGTAATTAAGTGCTCTGATGCTGAGTACATATATACTTAAAATTATTGTATCCTTTTGATGTGTTGACACTTTTCTCATTCTATAATGATCTTTATTTTTTGATACAGACTTTGTTAAAATTTATTTGTCCAATATAGATATACCTAACTCTGCTGTTTTGTTTCTTGCATGGAACGATCTTTTACCCTTTCATTTACTTTCACCTTATGTGTGTCTTTAAGCCAAAGTGAGTCTTTAAGCAGAATATAGTTGGTTTTTGTTTTTTTATTATTTATTTGTTTGTTTATATATTTAGCTACCCTATAGATACTGATTGAGAGTTTGATCTATTTACATGTAATTATTGATAGGTAGGGTTTCCCCAGTGGCTCAGTGGTAAAAAAATATCTGCCTACAATTCAGGAAACACAGGGGTGATCCCAGGTTAGGAAGATCCCTTGGAGGAGGAAATGGCAACCCACTCCAGCATTCTTGCCTGGGAAATCCCATGGACAGAGGAGCCTGGCAGGTATGGGGTCACAAAGAGTCAGGCATGACTGAAGTAACTGAGTGTGCACTCACACGTTGACACGTAAAGACTCTCTATCACCATCTTGCTCATTTTCTGACTGTTTTATATTTCATTCTCCCTTTCTTCTCCTCTTCCTGTTTTGCTTTGTGATTTGATGATTTTCTTAGTGGTATGCTCTTTTCTTTCTCTTTCTCTTGTATATCCACTATAAGTTTTCGTTTCATGGTTTACCACTAGGCTTGCAAAATTCATCACATATTTATAAGTTAAAGTTGGTAACAACTTTGGTCACATACAAGACCACTACCCTTTTACCTCCCTTATTTTATATTTTGATATAAAATAGGTAATGTTTATATTGTATATTAACAAGTTATTATAAATATAGTTATTTGTAATACTTTATTCTTTCAACCTTTATTCTACAGTTAAGAGTGATTTACATGCCAAAACTACAGTAATAGAGTTCTGAGTTTGACTGTATACGTACTTTTACCAGTCAGCTTTACACTTTCAAATGTTTTTATGTTGTCATATGTACTCATTTGTTTCCTTTAGCTCCATAATTTCTCTTTTATTTTATAATTTCTATCTTTTTGTAGAACTTCTCATTTTGTTCATGTATTGTTTTCCCCATTCTGTGGAGGTGTCTATATTCTCTCATAGCTCTTTAGCATCCTTAAAACAATTACTTTGACATCTCTGTCAGGCAATTCATAGATCTCCATTTCTTTGAAGGTGGTTACTGAAAACTATTGTTTTCTTGGCAGTTTCGCGTTTCCTTGACTTATAGTGTTCCTTGGACACTGCGCTGCTGACTTCACACTGGAAGAAGCAGTCACTTCCTCTAGTCATTACTGACTGGCTTTAGGGGAAAATGCCTTTACATGTCAGCCCAGCTAAGGATTCTGAAGTTCTCTCAGACCTTTTCTATGGATGTGCCCATTTTCACATCTCTTGTTCCCTCTTGCAAGGGGGAATTCTTAAGAGTGTATGCCTCCTCTCAACCCGGCAAAGCCAGGTCAAGTGTCAAGAGCCTTCCACTGGGGTTCCCTAGCGCAGTTCCCTGAAATGCTCCAGCTTCTGTGTTTTCTCCCAGTCCTGCAGGGTTGGGCAGGCTTTCTGCATGTGTTCATAATTCAGCTACAAATGCTTGCTCTGGGAGTCAGCCACGAGGCAGGAAGGGATGAGGCACATGGAGCAGTTGCCCATAGGCTAGCTGGGCTCTCCACAGCACAGGTGTCCCAAACAGCTCATCGGTTGTCTTCCTGAGGGAGTCTGCAACACCTCTACAGTCCCCCAGAGAGTTCTGAGTCCTGGCTGCTGTCTGCCCAGCCTCTCCCAACCTCTCAGCTGAGCCCATCTCTTTAGTGCTCTTGGTGGGATAAGGAAGAAGTGGGTGCCTTGGGCATGTCCTGCACCTCTGGGGAGGTTAGGTGCTCATGCACTGCGTACTCATTTTTCTCTCTGGGAGATACTGGGGGCTGAGAGGTTTCCCTTATCACTGAACTAACTGAGCTGTCCTAGGAGAGGGGTGATGTAGATGAAGTGAAACTATTCTTACCCTCTTCAGTTGCCTTGTATGTTTTTTGCTCCAACAGTATGCTATAACTTCACCACTGGACTTCTGGGCTCCCATAAAAGTACGATTTGTCCATGAGTGGTAGTCAAAAATGAATGTTCTATGATGGGATAACAGTGAAAAGCACCTATGCTGCCTGCTTGCTGAATTCACTAAAAAATATCCCATTAAAACATACAGAAGGCTCAAATCCACATATAGTATGGGTTGAAGAGCAATGGTTTTACAATTCAACACTATTATTAATATGACTATAACATTCTTAAGTTCTCATTTTTAATATTACATAAATATGCTGAATTACGTTTCAAAATTAAATGAACTCTCTTCATCTGCCAGTTTCTTACTCCTTATTTCTTTAAACTAAATTAAATAGAAGTACTTTGAAAGCTGTGACAGACATCACAATCAATATTTAGACATTATCCAGTTTCTATTAGGCACTGTTGTTGCATAAACAGGCAACTTCATTAGAGGCTTTGGAAATAAAATATCTGGGTTCAAACTTGCCAAGGAACCTTCTCTACAACTCAGAAATACTAATTTAAGGGAAGGTATCATACAGATAAGTGGCTGCTGAATAATAAAAGCAGATGACATTTACCTGTATAAAATATGACATCAGGTTGAGTAAGAGGGCAGAATTAAATAGTTTACTTCATAGTAAATAATTGAAAGTCACATAATCTTTCAAAAGTAACATCTTAGTTTCCCTGCCATAATATTCATCTTCTCCAACCTTGAGATTTTTTTTCCAAATGTCCCATTAAATCTTCACTCAATACTTGAGACAGTCTTTAAACCTATTTAATTCTAACAGAAATTGCTCTAACATTTCTCTTTAACATTTTACTGGAATAGCTTATTTTTAAAAATACAGACACCTGTGGAAACCTTGTACAGTACAGAAGTATACTGTACTATACTATACAGAAGTACATTTCTTGATAGTTTGTAAAACAATGAATCACTAGTACATTTAAAAGTTTAAATCTTAAAGAACCATCAGAAAGAAAAATATTTAGCACCAAAATAAGCATTCATTCGGGAAGTGTCCCAAAAAATAAAAAAGCAGCATGTATTCTACTTCTATTAGAAGTTTTTTACTTTTACTAGAAGTTTTTTATTATAAAGCAGCATGTATTCTACTTCTATTAGAAGTAATTTGCATAAAGTTGGGGGAATAACTCTTCTTCTAATAATATTGCATTCTTATTTACATATTTTAAATGATTGAGATTAATTACTTTTCTATTCTGTTTTAGTTTTTGGAATTTGTATCTTACAATGGATAAATAACTAATTTTCATTTTAAACTTTATAGATTCAAAAATACTTGAAACTGTCAAATAAATTAAAAAGCAATATTGTGCAATACTGTTAAATGTTTAAAATATTTTAAAATATCAGATTTTATAGAAAAAAACAAAGTAATCTATTGAGGCAGGAGAAAATTAGGAGGAAAGGGAGGAGAAAAGACATAAGAGTATAGAAGGGAGTACGAAGGACAGTAGGTGAGAAAGAAGAGAGGAAGAAAAGAAGAGCAAGTAAATAGGACAGAAGGCAGGGAGGAAAAAGACAAGAGAGAAAAGACTGTTAGTTCACCGGGCTGACCTACACACTTACTCAAGATATTATTTTTTTTAATTTATTTATTTATTATTACTATTATTTTCTTTTACTTTTTATAATATTGTATTGGTTTTGCCATACATCAACATGAATCTGCCACAGGTGTACACATATTCCCCATCCTGAACCCCCCTCCCACCTCCCTTCCCATACCATCTCTCTGGGTCCTTTGGGTCATCCCAGTGCACCAGCCCCAAGCATCCTGTATCCTGAATCGAACCTGGACTGGTGATTTGTTTCGTATATGATATTATACATATTTCAATGCCATTCTCCCAAATCATCCCACCCTCTCCCTCTCCCACAGGGTCCAAAAGACTGTTATATACATCTGTGTTTCTTTTGCTGTCTCGCATACAGGGTTATCGTTACCATCTTTCTAAATTCCATATATATGTGTTAGTATACTGTATTGGTGTTTTTCTTTCTGGCTTACTTCGGGGACTTCTGTGGTGGTTCAGTGGCTAAGACTCCGTGCTCCCAATGCAGGGGTCCTGGGTTCAGTCTCCTATCAGGGAACTAGATTCCACATGCCCCAACTAAGAGTTCACATACTCTCATCAACAGTTCATATTCCACAATTAAGACCAAGCACAAATAAATAAATAAATAGATATTTTTAAAAAGAGATCATTACACTTTAAAAATGTGTCATGGACTCTGATGTCTATCAAAGAAAATTATAATCCTCTTAATATAAAATTAATAGTATTGTGTGACTCTTTCTTTCCCATTTTCTAGACTCAACTCAGCACTCAACAATATAAACCATCCACACTAATGTAAGCAAATTAGTTCTAATTGATGACTACACCAACCTTTCTCATATCACTGGGCACACACTCTTTGGTCTTGCCCTTTTCTCCCTACCTCTTCATCTTCAAAGCTCCCTTCTCTAGTCTTCACTAGTCCTACGAGCATTCCTCAGTGACATCTCCAATCTTGATTTTTCCCTTAGGTGTTCCCTGATAGATCCTGCTCTTCAGAAAAGGCTACATCCCAAGACTTCCAGTGGTTAAGACTCCACACTTCCACTGCAGGGGGCTCAGGTTCGATCCCTGGTTAGGGAACTAAGATCCTACAGGCAATGCAGCCAAAAAACTTAAAAATAAAATTAAAATACTATATTTTTAAAAATGTCATGTACCCTCTATTCCAGCACCTACCATGAGTGTAGTGTGCTGTACACAAATATGAACTTCATGAGTACTGGAACTAACCATCACTATGTCCTCAGTGATGAGTTCACTACTAAATTCTTAGAAAGCAATAAATGTTTACTATCATGACAATTAGTAGATGTTAATTACTATGAGACTGAGTGACTGAAGAAATCTCATTGTGAATTAAATTACCTTTAAAGAAAGTCATATAAATTAATTATGTAATTCATTTATATTGGTCAAATTTGCTTGATAGTTTCCAACACTGTCTTATAGTTTGTTGATTGTAGTCCTAGACTAGCATTTAATTATTGCAAAGTGAACTTTTCATGAATTAGCCAGAATGCCATGCATAAGAAGTCTACAGAGGGTTCACATAGTTCAAAAACATGCCAATTCTGTACAAAATAAGGTCTGTTGCACTCAGGGTACTCTTGCTGCTGAGTATGCAAGAGCATTTGGTAATTAATCTGAGCTTTGGGGAATTTTAAATGTTGGCAAACATGTTTTAAATTTTAAATCTGTTGTTTGAAGGAATGTTCCTGAGTAGAGGTTATACTGTAGGAAATAAAAGATGTTTGAGTTTAACTTGTGCATTTTATTTGGATAAATGAGCAAAACAAAATTTGTGGAGATATAGTGTGATTTCAAATAAAGCTTATTGATAGTTCCAGTGAATATAATATAAAACATTTCTATACACTGATCTGATTATGCATGAGTTAGCTAATAGCTATGAATTAGTTTTTAAATTTCTTATATATTATTTGGTTTTATCATATTAACGTGGGATTCAGTGTAAGTAAAATAGCTATTTGCCATCATCTGTGTTAGAAATGCTTGTTTATTTGTGGATATTGATTGGGAAGCTAGGACCAAAGAGAACCAAACTAAAACTCTACAAGATAGGAGGCAATATGCAAAATACACAGTAAATATAAGTGAGATGTAATATATTCAACCAGGTATTTCAAATCCAGGAAGCTGGAAAAGACCTGTAGGAATTTCAGAGAACACAGCACAACTGATTTTAGAAGAATGAGCAATGTATAAATTAGACTAAGTCCTTAAATATGTATGTCTTGGGTAAAAGACATCTAAAATTGTGATCACTGATAATAAGTATTTGAGAGGCATAAACATTAATAAGAAAAGAAAAAAACTGGCCATAAAATTAAGCTGAAAACATTTAGAAATAAAACAACCTTAACAAAACCTGGGCCAAACACAATTGTTCAATATAACTAACAAAAATCTTGGAGAATATTACAAATCAAATACTAAAAAGATTAATATGTAATCAAAAAATCATAGGACTTCCCTGATGGCTCAGCAGTAAAGAATTGCCTGCCAATGCAGGAGACACGGGTTTGAGCCCTGGTTTGAGAAGATTCCACATGCCTGGGAGCAGCTAAGCACATTCACCACAACTACAGAGCCTGCACTCTCAAGCCCTAGAGCACAACTACCAAGCCTGTGTGCTGCAGCTGCTGAGGCTGGATCGCCCCAGAGCCCATGTGCGACAGCAAGAGAAGCCACTGCGATGAGAAGCCTGCACTGCACTGAAGAATAGTAGCCCTGGCTCACGGCAATTAGAGAAAGCCCATGAGAGCAAGGAAAACCCAGCACAGTCTAAATGAAGAAATAAGAAAAAGCATAGGTGCTTATTTCTGGATGGGACTCTGAAGGTAGCTAATGCTTATTATGTTTGCACTCATAGCTTAAAGGCCTCCAAAGATAAAAAGATAATCTACAAACTGAACTCATATGGGCGGGGAACAGTCTCTGATTACTATTGCCACTAATTTATTGCTAGCAATAACGTATTACAATAGACATATAAATAAATGGCTACAATATAATGAGATCTCCTCCAGCACTTCAGGACACAAGACTTCTTCACCAGCACCAGGGCACTAGATCACTCTGTATCTGCCAGAAACACATGCCAGGAAAATTGAGTGTCCTTTGTCTCTTCACAAAAATAGCCCTGTTTTTATTTCTGTCATAGCATTTTCACACTGTTTTCTAATTTTTTATTGCCTTCTTAGTCCCCTCTGAACTTAAGCTGTTTGAACATTTCAGTTTCATCATTTTATTTGTAGTATCTACTACAAAGCTTGGCAAACCATTAATTATTCAACAAATATTTTTAAACACAAATATAAGAGTTTGGGAAGCTGAGCTCATTGGAAATTATAATATTCAGGAAAAGTATTAAGGAAATATTAGGGCTTGCAGAGATTCACAGGCATAGTAAGAATTGGAACACTTAGAAGTAGATGAGGAGGACAGTTCACATGAAGAAATCATAATAAAAAAGTGACCAAATGTCTCTGGATTTTGTATGGCATTCTCTGTCTTTAGCTACCATTAGCATGGATAACTATCTAAACTTTAGATGTTCCATTAATCTTTTCTTAAAAACAGCTGGTACTGCTGCTAAGTCACTTCAGTCATGTCCAACTCTGTGTGACCCTGTAGACAGCAGCCCACCAGGCTCCTCTGTCCCTGGGATTCTCCAGGCAAGAATACTGTAGTGGGTTGCCATTTCCTTCTCCATTCTTAAAAACTGCTTATGTATTTATATTGAAGAATGGTTGATTTACAGGCTTCCTCAGTGGCTCAGGAGTAAAGAATCCAACTGCAAAGCAGGAGCCTCAGAAGATGTGTGTTCAATCCCTGGGGTGGGAAGAGCCCCTGGAGCAAGGCGTGGCAACCCACTCCAGTCTTCTTGCTTGGAAAATCCCATGGACAGAGGAGTCTGGTGGGCAACAGTCTATAGGGTTGCAAAGAGTCAGATAAACTGAAATGACTTAGCACACATGCACAGTTGATTTATAATGTTGTGTTAGTTTCAGTGGTACAGCAGTGATTCAGTTATGTGTGTATATATATGTATATATATTTTTTCATATCAGATCTTTTTGCCTTATAGGTTATAATGAAATATTGAGTATAGTTCTTTGTTCTCTTCAATAGGTCCTTATTGACTATTTTATATATTTGTTTTGCTGTTAAGTTGCTAAGTCATGTTCAACGCTTTTGTGACCCCATGGACTGTAGCCCTCCAGGCTCGTATATCCATAGGATTTCCCAGGCAAGAACACTGGAGTGGGTTGCCATTTTCTTCTCCAATTTTATATATATATATAAGTACATATACATGTATTAATCCCAGACTCCAAACTTATCCCTCCCTACTCCTTCCCCTTCAGCATCCATAAGTTTTCCGCTTCTGTGGGTCTCCTTCTGTTTTGCATATAAGTTAATTTGCATCATCTTTTGAAGATTTATATCATATATGTGATATCATATGGTAGTTGTCTTTCTCTGGCTAACTTCGCTTAGGATGAAAATCTCTAGGTCTAATCATTCTGCTGCAAATGACATTATTTCATTTTCTATGTTTGAGTAATATTCCACTGTATAAGTATGCCATATCTGCTTTATCTATTCATCTGTGGGACATTTAGGTTGCTTCCATATCTTGGCTATTGTAAACAGTGCTGCAGTGAATGTTGGGGTACATGTATCCTTTGGAACATTTTTCTCTGGATATATGCCCAGGAGGTGGATTTCAGGATCATATGGAATCTCTCTTTTTAGTTTTTTCAGGACTCTCTGTACTGTTCTCCATAGTGGCTGTGCCAATTTACATTCCCTCAGTGTAGGAGGGTTCCCTTTTTTCCACACTCTCTCCAGTATTTATTGTTTGTAGACTTTTTGATGCTAGCCACTCTGACTAGTGTAAGGTGATATCTCACTATAGTCTTGATTTGCATTTGTCTAATAACTTACAAAATTGAGCCTCTTTTCATATGTCTTTGTGGCTATCTATATGTCTTCACTAATCATTAAATTATAACATAAGCAAAGTTTTATTCTGAGGATTTAGAAAGCTTTGCTTTTATAAAACTGTGAACAACAGAATAAGCACCATTATAAATGAAAATTTGACAAGTTATTTTTCATGTCCTTCCCTACAGTCCCCTCTATTAAAATATGAATAGGAAAGATTAACATCTGTAGCTAATAATTTATGCTAATACTATTTAGCTAATAACTTACTATTTAACTACTGTATATAATAACCTCCTCACCCTTACACACATATAAGGGAGAAGGAGAGGAGGAGAGGGAGGTAGGGGAAAAGAAAAGTCATAAGATCAATCTAAAAGGATGTCCACTCAGAGGACCTCAGGTAGGAATCTCTCATGGGTCCTGGGTATCAGACTTATTCCTGAGCTTCCAAGAAACATTCTTATGGGATGGCTTTCCGAGAAGTCTACCTGCACACTGCTCCCTCACGTACATTTGTTGAAGTCAATGCATTCTCCACAATTTCCCACTAAGAATAAAGACGTAAATGTTATGACAGTAGAATGCACATTGAGGAGTGTAAGTATATATAAGAAGATATATAAATCAGAACAGGTGAGGGGGAGATGAAAGAAATCAGGTCAATAATTTTTAATAACTACTGGCAATCACCCTGATGCACGTTTGGGATCAGTAAAGAAAAAATTTGTAGTATTCAGAGCTAGTCAAGATGAAATAGTTTCAGAAAGTAATGAACTCTGATGGTGGGAAATGTTTAAGCAGAAGCTAAGTGACCATCTGTCAGGGACGTTGTAGAAGGGAGACTTCCATTGAGTGGGAGGTTGTGCTAAATTATCTAGAGCTATTTCCAACCCTCAAGATTCTGTAATTCAATGAAGTAGAGCTTGAAGAAAACCCCGAAGAACTATTAAATAACTCTGTGTACTCAAACATATATATCAGCAGTTAATTTCAAACCAACCGTTAACTTCATTTAAGTATTTAATTTGTCTCAGAAATTTGAAGAAAATGGTCATAAAAAAGGAAACAGAAAAATCTCCTACCTGCATGGATGATCTATATAATGGGTTTAAAATTATGTTCTTTAGATGTCTTGGGAACAGAGAGAAACCTTGGAGCTTTTTCAGAGGTAACCTCGAGGTAGGAAGTGTTGGAGGGCAGAAAAGGGAAGCTACATAGGTGAGGTTTCAGATCCACTATAACCAGGGCAGTTCAGCCATCATCTCTATTTTATATACTGAAATTCTGAAAAATATATTATTTGAATAAGGCAATTCATGGCTTGGGAATTTTGATCATAACTAACCTAGTTCAGGAGAAGGCAATGGCACCCCACTCCAGTACTCTTGCTTGGAAAATCCCATGGATGGAGGAGCCTGGTAGGCTGCAGTTCATGGGGCCGCGAACAGTCGGACTCGACTGAGTGACTTCACTTTCACTTTCCACTTTCATGCATTGGAGAAGGAAATGGCAACCCACTCCAGTGTTCTTGCCTGGAGAATCCCAGGGATGGGGGAGCCTGGTGGGCTACCGTCTGTGGGGTCGCACAGAGTCGGACAAGACTGAAGCGACTTAGCAGCAGTAGCAGCAGCAACCTAGTTCATGCAAGAATAATACTATCTCTGGTTCAGTTCAGTTCAGTTCAGTTCAGTTCATTTGCTCAGTCGTGTCCGACTCTTTGCAACCCCATGAATCGCAGCACGCCAGGCCTACCTGTCCATCACCATCTCCCGGAGTTCACTCAGACTCACATCCATCGAGTCAGTGATGCCATCCAGCCATCTCATCCTCTGTCGTCCCCTTCTTCTCCTGCCCCTAGTCCCTCCCAGCATCAGAGTCTTTTCCAATGAGTCAACTCTTCGCATGAGGTGGCCAAAATACTGGAGTTTCAGCTTCAGCACCATCCCCTCCAAAGAAATCCCAGGGCTGATCTCCTTCAGAATGGACTGATTGGATCTCCTTGCAGTCCAAGGGACTCTCAAGAGTCTTCTCCAACACCACAGTTCAAATGCATCAGTTCTTAGGCACTCAGCTTTCTTCACAGTCCAACTCTCACATCCATACATGACCACTGGAAAAACCATAGCCTTGACTAGACAGACCTTTGTTGGCAAAGTAATGTCTTTGCTTTTCAATATGCTATCTAGGTTGGTCATAACTTTTCTTCAGCATTAAAAACAATATCAGGTAACAGAATACTGCAGATCCATTATGAAAGTTTTAATACAGCAGTTTTTCCTTGGGGGAGAGAATGTAAATATACTATTATTAATAATTGACTATTTCAAATAATCACATCTTTGTCCACTAGAACATATGGTTCATGGGTATTAGAGAATATTAACAATTATGTACTTTGATATATTCCATGAATCTAGAAAAATATGGTAGAGAGTCAGAGATAATTAAAGTTTATTGAACTAAATAATAGATATATAAAAGTTTTCCAGTTTAGTCTAATTTAAAAAATATTACATTGACAGTTCTGCTTTTATCTGGGATGAAGAAGTTTACACACATACACACACACACAAATCACTTAATTCTGAGAACACTTTAGATAAAATCAAATACTATATATTTCTTTAAAGCACAGAAGAACAGAGGGTACAAAAAACTTCAGAGATGGATAAATTCTTTCTTAAAAGTAGTCACTTTTTCTTGTTATTCAGTTGCTATGTGGCGTCTGACTCTTTGAGACCCCAGGCAGCACGCCAGGCTTCCCTGTCCTTCACCATCTCCCAGAGTTTGCTTAAACTCATGTCCGTTGAGTCATTGGTGCCATCTAACCATCTCATCCTCTGTCGTCCCCTTCTCCTCCTGCCTTCAATCTTTCCCAGCAACAGGGTCTTTTCCAATGAGTTGGCTCTTTGCAACCAGTGGCCAAAGTATTGGAGCTTCAGGTTCACCATCAGTCCTTCCAATGAATATGCAGAGCTGATTTCCTTTAGGATTGACTGATTTGATCTCCCTGCTGTCCAATGGACTCTTAAGACTCTTCTCCAACACCCTAGTTAGAAAGCATCAGTTCTTCAGCGTTCAGCCTTTTTTATGGTACAACTCTCACAACCACACATGACTACTGGAAAAAATCATAGCTTTGATTATACAGACCTTTGTTGGCAAATTGATATCTCTGCTTTCTGATATGCTGTCTATGTTTGGCATGACTCTCCTCCCCACCCCACCCCCAACCCCGCTAAGGAGCAAGTGTTATTTAATTTCATAACTGCAGTCACTGTCTGCAGCGATTTTGGAGCCCAAGAAAGCCTGTCACTCTTTCCATGTTTTCCCCATTTATTTGCCATGAAGTGATGGAACTGGATGTCATGATCTTCACTTTTTGAGTGTTGAGTTTTAAGCCAGCTTTTTCACTCTCCTCTTTCACCTTCATCTCTTGAGTTCCTCTTTGTTTTCAGGCATTAAATTGGTATCATCTGCATATCTGAGGTTGCTGATATTTCTCCTGGAAATTTCGAATCCACCTTGTGAGTCATCCAGCCTGGAATTTTACATGCTGTAAGGAGCCTGGCAGTCTACAGTCCATGGGGTTGCAAAGAGTCAGCAATGACTGAGCAACTAAGCATACACACATACTCTGCACATAAGTTAAATAAACAGGGTGAGAATATACAGTCTTGACCTACTCCTTTCCCAATCTGGAACCAGTCCATTGTTGCATGTCTGGTTCTAACTGTTGCTTCTTGACCTGCATACAGATTTCTAAGGAGGCAGGTAAGGTGGTCTGGTATTCTCATCTCTAAGAATTTTCCACAGTTTGTTGTGATCCACAAAGTCAAAGGCTTCAGCATAGGCAATGAAACAGAGGTAGATTTTTTTTGGAACTCTCTTGGTTTCTCAATGATCCAATGGATGTTGGCAATTTGATCTCTGGTTCCTCTGCCTTTTTCTAAATCCAGCTTGAACATCTGGAAGTTCTCGGTCCACATACTGCCAAAGCCTAGCTTGAAGAATTTTGAGCATAATCTCACTACCATGTGAAATGAATGAAACTGTACAGTAGTTTGAGCATTCTTTGGCATTGCCTTTCTTTAGGGTTGGAATGAAAACTGACCTTTTCAAGTCCTGGGCCACTGCTGAGTTTTTCAAATTTGCTGGCATATTGCCTGTAGCACTTTAACAGCCTCATCTTTTAGGACCTGATATAGCTCAGCTGGAATTCCATAATATACACTAGCTTTGCTTGTAGTGATGTTTCCTAAGGCCCACTTGACTTCACATTCCAGGATGTCTGGCTCTAGGTGAGTGACCACATCACTGTGGTTATCTGGTTCATGAAGACCTTTATTGTACAGTTCTTCTGTGTATTCTTGCCATCTCTTCTAGTAATTCTAGTAAAAACTATGCTTTTACTAGAATATATATAATAGTAAACAAACTTTTTATCTTGTTTCATCTAAAATATTTTTTATCTTCAGTTTCTCATGAGCATAGGTTAGTCAAAGGAGAATCTGTTCTCCAGCTATTTCCTACTTGCCAAATTTTGCTAAGGTATCATTTCACAATCATTCCTTGACATGTAAAAGAAGCTCTGGTTTTTTCATCAGTTTAATTTCATCTCACAAATTTGTAATGAGAACCTCTCTATGCAGTTAATTTACTAGGACTAAAAGAAAACCAAATTAAATGCATCACCTCTACCCCAAAGGAAACTCTGAACCTAATAGCAAATACAGTGTGTAAACATAATTAGGCTACAGTGCCATACATTAAATAATGAAAACATTGTTACTGAGTAAAACAGTGACACAAAAATGGAGTTATCAATGGCACATCGGTGAAATAGGAAAGAAATCACAAAGGAAAAGCTCAAATTGAGACAATAAACATGAGTAAAATTTTGCCAAGTGAGAGAAGAGGAAAATTACCTTCCAGGAAAAGCTATAGGATGAGAGAAAGGATGAATGTCAAGTAACTTGAAGACATAATACATTTTACAGAGTAGTGAACAATGAGACGAGAAAAAAAACAAGAAGTTCAGCAAGGGTTATATCTTACAAAGTATTAACCATACAAAACAATTTAAAAAGAAGTTTTTCCAGTAGTGGTTCCCAAACCTGGCTGCTCATCAAAATCGTTACATATATATAGATTGCTGAGTCTAATCTCCAAACTTATTGAATCAGAATCACTTTGGGGTAAATAGTTTGAACATAGTTTTTTAGGTAACTATGATGTAATTATATCAGGCTTCAGATAGGAAGAACCTTAAATAGATGTAGCATCTTATATAGTAAGTAGCCTCAAGATGGGACAGTTCCATTGTTGGAATAATTTAGTAGCCCAGTGATGGCAACAAGAATTCAGATTCTGTTTTTTTTTTTTTTTGCATTACACTCTGCAGTGTGTCAGCTACTCCACCTCTTGGTTCTGAGGTGGGTTCAGTAGCCGTGGGGTTTGTATCCTCATACAACAATATCAACATCTGCAGTGATTTTGGAGCCCCCAAATCAAAGTCTGTCAGTGTTTTCATTTTTTCCCCATCTATTTGCCATGAAGTGATGGGACCGGATGCCATAATCTTAGTTTTTTGAATATTGAGTTTTAAGCCAACTTTTTCACTCTCCTCTTTCAATTTCATCAGGAGGCTCTTTAGTTCTTCACTTTCTGCCATAAGGGTGGTGTCATTTGCATATCTGAGGTTATTGATGTTTCTCACGGCAATCTTGATTCTAGCTTGTGCTTCATCCAGCCCAGCATTTTGCATGATGTATTCTACATGTAAGTTAAATAAGCACGGTGATGATACACAGCCTTAGACAGTACACAGCCTTAATTTAATCATTTCCCAATTTGGAAGCAGTCTGTTGTCCCATGTCCAGTTCTAACTGTTTCTTCTTGATCTGCATACAGATTTCTCAGGAGGCAGGTCAGGTGGTCTGGTATTCCCATCTCTTTAAGAATTTTCCACAGTTTCTTGTGATTCACACAGTCAAAGCTTTGGTGTAGGCAATAAAGCAGTAGATGTTTTTTCCGGAACTCTCTTGCTTTCTAAATGATTCAATAGATGTTGGCAATTTGATCTCTAGTTCCTCTGCCTTTTCTAAATCCAGCTTGAACATCTGGAAGTTCTCGGTCCATGTACTGTTGAAGCCTGTCTTGGAAAATTTTGATCATTACTTTGCTAGAGTATGAGATGAGCACAACTTTCCGGTAGTTTGAACATTCTTTGGCATTGCCTTTCTTTGGGACTGAAGTGAAAACTGACCTTTTCCAGTCCTGTGGCCACTGCTGAGTTTTCCAGATTTGCTGGCATATTGAGTGCAGCACTTTCATAGCATCATCTTTTAGGATTTGAAATAGCTCAACTGGGATTCCATCACTTCCACTAGCTTTGTTCATATTGATGCTTTCTAAGGCCTACTTGATTGCATTCCAGGACGTCTGGCTCTAGGTGAGTGATCACTCCATCATGATTATCTGGGTCGTAAAGATCATTTTTGCATAGGTCTTCTTGTGTATTCTTGCCACCTCTTCTTAATATCTTCTGCTTCTGTTAGGTCCATACCATTTCTGTCCTTTATTGTGCCCATCTTTTCATAAAATGTTCCTTTGGTATCTCTAATTTACTTCCTCATGTTTCATTATCCAAGACGTCCTTGTATAGCCCCTCAAAACCAGGCACTGTCAAGGGCTGTGGATTTACCATGACAGCTAACCAGTATTCATCTCTTGTTTCTGAGAACAGGCATGGACTTCCGTGAAATACCTAAACACACAATATCTGATCAAATAAATGAATAAAATCAGGGTTCTGATATAATAAAAATAGGCCATATTCCTTTTGGGGAATCAACAGTATATATATACCACAATGAAGGTCATTGAACTAATACTTTGGAACCATGGCCTAAGTAACATTATTGGTGTAAATTAGATAAACATGACTAGATTGGCATTTTGAAAAAAAAATTAGTGGGAATTTGGAGAATGATTCAAAGAGAAGTCAGATCCTTTCTAAATTTTTAAATGAAGATTACTTACAAGAACATTTTAGTAGGCTAATAAAAAAAGTTGGTAATGTTTTTACCTACAAAAGTAATATTGGTGATGAACAGGAGCTGCATAAGAAAACCATTATTTCAGAGTACAACCAGCAATACTTTTGATCCCTGTGAACTTTTGTGGTAACAGGGGGAAAGAATTGAGCATTTTTACCAGGTTCCTCGCTGGTTATATAGTACAAGTATTAACCAAATGATTACAAATATGTTGTAAAGTGAAATTCATTTTAATAAGGGTATAATCGTAAGGCCAAATGCCGTGAGGAGGTCAAGTAACATAAGGATCAAGAAGTGGCTATGAGCAAATCACTACTGACACTGCAAGAGCCATTTTAATGCAGTAATAAAATCAGAAATTACAGTCATTGAAATGGACACTGAAAAGTGCAGATGATGAGATAGATACTCTTTTGAAGTACTTGATCGTGGCGAAAAAAGGAGCAATAGGTTGATCATTTAAGCTGGTCAGCTCTAAGAAGGGCTGAGTGTGGATGGTAGCTACTTGAAAAGTCAACAAGTAGAGAAAGCTTTAAAATGGAGAGACTAAATAATTCATGGAATAAAAATCTGAGAATATAGATGGGCATATGAATTAAAATGCAAACAAAGAGATTTTTCTTTTACAACAAAAGTGCTCTTTTTCACAAAAGTTTAATAGAGGAGTTATAGATGGCACACTTATATTGATAGATATATTTGGTGGCTGAAGGACATTAGGGTGATTAGAGAAGGTCTTTATGGGATCCAAGAACACATATTGCTAGAGAACAGTTTGAATAGGGACCATGAGAGAAAAGATTAAAGTTGGAAAAATAAAGTTCTCCATGGACAATAGGAGAGCAACATGGCCACAAAATTATGAAGGCTGCTGAGTGGGCCTGTATCTAGATGAGACTGGAAACCACAGTTTATTAATATTATAGATAGGTAGAGAGATAGGCAGACAGAAAGGAAGGTAGATCTCCACCAGTTTTATGAATGTCCTCAAAAATTTTAGGGAAATTTAAATAATGTAGCAGAGGGTAGTTACTAGATTGAAAATGTCCAATTTGGATAAAACGGGAAAGCCAGGAATTGAGAGTATTTTTGAGGGCTTGGGGGGAAATTCATAGCAGGATAAGAAAGAAAATGGTATCTAGAAAGAATTGGAGGCCTATTTTTTAAAGAACCTGGAAAACTAGAAGTGGCTTAAGAATAAGTTCAGATAAGCAGGAAAGTGAATAATCAAGAGTAACACGAAGCTTACATTTATAAATTACCCCTCTCCCTTTAAAACATGCTTCTCCTCATTCATGTACCAAGGGCTTTGCTAGTCACTGGGGCTGACCTGACAAAATTTCATTGGCCCAGAGAAGCTTTATTTTTAAAAAAAAATTGTATTGCAGTAGAGTAGATTGACAAGGTTGTGTTAGTTTTAGGTGTACAGCAAAGTGAATCTGTTAAAAATACACATGTAGGCATTCTTTCTAAGATTCTCTTCCCATATAGGCCACGGTGGAGCACTGAGTAGACCTCCCTGCACTATACAGTGGGTCCTTATTAGTTATCGCTTTTATATAGAGTAGCGTATGCATCAAATGCTACTTTTAGACTGTAATGCTCTTTGCAGTTGAACGTGGCCTTTCAAAGCTATAATTCCATGCAGCAACTGATGTGGAGATTTCAAGCCTAGTGTAGCAGAGACAATCTGGGCAGAAGGCCAGAATACTAGCCCACACTGAGGACCATCTGCTAAGGCATAACTCCCCTCTGTATCCCCTTCCTCCTTAGGAAGGAGAGGAACAGACAGTCTTTGTTCAACAGGCTACTTAATTGAAAGGAACAGTGCTACATGAGAAGAAAATGAAGATTAAGCTTTGACTTTTTAACAAAAGTTAGGAATTTTTAAAAACAACCAAGAAGTCCATATGGTACCATACAGCAGAAAATCTTTCCTATGGGTTTGGAAAAATCATAATGAGGTTAAATTTTGTCACCATCAGCAGAGTTATTCCATTTCCAACCTGGGGTCCAGATGCCATAAATGGGACGTTATCTGCGTATTATCCAATCTTCTAATGGATTTTACTTGCCTTGGGAGATAATGATTTTCAAGGAGTCACCCAAGTGGATGCTATTCTGATTAGAGCTTATTCCTGCACATCCAGATTCATTCATATTTCCCAAGTACACATATTTCCTTGGAATCAATGTGTTTTCATAGTCATCATGCTCTGGTACCTGAAGAAAGATGAATATATTTATGAATGATCTAAGTGAACTCTGAACAAGTTGAAATATAAAACACAAAAAGCGAACAAAAACAAAAATGCCATCTAATCTCTACTTTGAAATAATAAAACTAGGCTTATTGACATGAGCAGTTACTGTCCTTCTGATCATCAGGGGATGATCAGAGGATGATTTTCCTGCAATTGGAAAAGCAGAAGCACCTTTAAAAAAAATTTTTTTTTTTAACTTAAAGGTATATTGGACATTTGTTATGAAATTGTAGGCATATCTGACTACAGTTTAAAATTTAATGTTTCATGATCAAAATCCTGTTGTGAGAGTAGTAGGAATTTTTAAATATCCTTTCTTGCTTTCATGCTAGAATTTACCGTGGCTTCATAGATTATAAAAATCATCCAGTTGCATGAGAAAGGATATACAAAATCAGAATATCTTCTGTAATGGTGGGTTAAAATGAAAGTGGTTAAATTGTGACATTACAAATCTTTGTCTAAATCAGAAATCCAACAGCAAACTTGAATATTTTGAGCATTACTTTGATTTACAAAATCTCCAGGGAGCTTTTGGTCCATAAATCAAAAGAGATTACATTGGAGCATTTTCAACTGTGACAAATATAACTTTGTTCCATTCCCTTGAACCTAATTTAAAATACAATGGCACTCATTTTGCTATACTCAGCAGTCTTAAAGGTCAAAAGATGTTTTTAATTTCTCACTAGGAATATACTGCAAAATTAATGCAAAAATTAATATAAAATATCAAATATATTTGAAAAAATTCATTGACAAATTTATTCAGGATACACTTATAGTGAAAACAGCTCTACATACTTCAGGGGAAGGTACATGCAACTCAAACACAAATATTTACAGTAAGTTATAAGTAACTGCAGGAGAAAACTCTCATGTACATCAGACAAATATGATTTGGGCATATGTTCATATGTGAAAACTTTTTCAGGTATTTTAAAGTTGATCAAACCTCAAGCAATCTCTTTTTATGAGTAAAATATGAGAAAAAAATCTCAAGCAGTCCTTTTTATGAGTAGATTTCTTTGATTGATTTGCCTAAAGGAAATGTTTTCTCATAACCAGATTTGATTACTATTTATTTTTTCCATTTAATCAATAAGGTCAGTTAAAATGATCAATGTAATTTAGTCAAGTAAAGCCAGCTATAATTTCAGTTTATTTTCTGATTAAAAAAATTAATAATAATAATTCATTCCTACTTGAGTGGAGAAATGCTTTTATAAATGCTTGATATAAAAATAAAACATGTACTGCAGTTGAAAGTAAGAAAAGAAATAAGTAAAAAATGCATTTCATGAATTAGGAAAAAGATTTTGAAGTCAGAGTTTAGTTTGAGTTCTCACTCTGATACTTAGATGTATAATCTTAGGCACAACACTGAATTGTCTAGCCTCAGTTCCTCATTCCTCCACTTATAAAATGAGGACAACAGTAACCACCGTGTAGAATGGTCACAAGGAATTTGGATGTGTATCATGTGTACAAACTCATCATATCATATCTTACATTTAGTAAGCAAATGAAAGTTATCATTTGAGTATAAACAAGGTAATCATGGATGACACTGAAGACACACACCTAACAAATTCTTGCACCCAAATGTTGCCAGAGTCTAATGATTTAGCCTTTGGGCTAAATGATGATGATGTTTGCCCTTGAAGGGAAACTTATCTATTGACTATCAATCACCCTGTGTAGTAATTAATCTTGATAATACAAGGAAAGGCAGAGGACTGAAGGGAGGAAGGGATCTATGGTGTGGAGGCTCAGGGCAAGAATCCAGATACTGGAAAAGACAGATGTGCTTCTGGTGGAGATGAGAAGGAGTCTAGAGTCTAGCCTGGTGAAGACCGGGGAGGACAAGGAAGAAGAAACAAGGGCAGGTCTGGACTTCGGCAGTCCATGGAAGATGCTGTGCTTATGCCTGCTTGGGGAAAGCAACATCATCCCAACAAGATGGGTGGGGGCCAGAGGGGACCCAGGTGAGAATAAGACAAGCATGAACCTTCATGTGGTACAGACAAAGCCAGTTTTTCATGCTGTCAGGATCCTGAAGTCCTTCCTTGCCCTGGGTATGTGCTTAGTCGTGTCCCACTCTTTGCGACCCCATGGACTGTAGTCCACCAGGCTCCTCTGTCCATGGGGATTCTCCAGGCAAGAATACTGGAGAGGGGTGCCATGCCTTCCTCCAGCGGGTCTTCCCAACCCAGGGAGCAAACCCACATCTACGTCTCCTGCATTGGTAGGCAGACTCTTTACCATTAGCGCCACCTGGAGGATTCCGTGGTGGCTCAGACGGGTATCACTGACTCCCATGGACATGAATTTGAGCAAGGTCTGGGATTTGGTGATGGATGGGGAGGCCTGGCCTGCCGCAGTCCATGGGGTCGCAAAGAGTCGGACACCACTGAGCAGCTTTCACTTTCAGTGCCACTTGGGAATCCCCTCAGATCCTCCAGTCTCCATAAAAACACACTGGAATTATCTTTCCCTCAGAACACAGCAAAAGAAAACGGGAAAAGGTTGAATTTTTGAATTGATTTTTATTTGTTACAGGAGAATGGCAGAACGTTTAGTAAACTGGAATCCACATTTTCAGGGACTGTCAAAACTTTCGGAAACACGTGGCTGGTAAGAGAAGGGGGAAGCTAGACTTAAACTCAAAGCCAGTCTCCAAACGCTTTGTTCTTTGTCATCACTCAATCCCTGAAGTCAAATTAAAATAAAATCATGCTTCCTACAATGACCAAACTAGGTAGATATCCAGAACTTTTGCGGGAATTCTTAACAATAATCCATGAAAACCTCCCCACCTAAGTAGCCTGCTGACTTTGCCAGAACTTCTCACACTCAGATGGAGAGCTTTCAGCAAACAATTTCATCCAGGCCCAAGAAACTGTGTTATCACATTACGCTGAGTATCACTGTTTTTCACCTGTGGCGTCACAACACCAGGCGTTCACTGCCATTCCAGACCCTCGTGATAAAAGAGAGGAATATAGACTAAGCCGTGCACCCGACCTGGCCCGAGGCTGGATTGCAGCTGCCGGTCCTGGGAAGATGGCCGCTGACGCTTCATCCGGGTCCTTCCCTTAGCACTTCCCTACCTAAGAGAGATGGCTGGGCCTCCAGGTGTTTCAGCTCTGGGCACTACCATCTTCTCAACTCACATTTGTGAGATGCTTTCTCCAGGAAGCTTAGAGCATCAGAGTCTGAATCAGGAATCACATGGTATATGAAACTGAATTCGAAATATGACAAGATAATCTGCCTCCTTGGATTGAATCCTAGGAACCAGTTCAACCTTCTTCTTTTTTTTTTCTTTAATACACTAAACTCTATGATACCATTTGGAATATTTTGTTTAGATGTAAGACATACTTCAGTGTATAGATTAAATAGAAATCGGACATCTATAATTGTAATCCAATCAAATTTCCCAGTGCTGGTTATTGAATAATTTCTCCTTTCCTTGTTAGTATAATATATACTAAATAACTTTAATGCCTTTTATCATTATAAGTATGAATAAATGGATATATGTATATATATAAAATGAGCCATTCATAAATATGAACATACATCAGTTCAGTTCAGTTCACTTCAGTTCAGTCACTCAGTCGTGTCCGACTCTTTGCAACCCCATAAATCGCAGCACGCCAGGCTTCCCTGTCCATCACCAACTCCTGGAGTTCACTCAGACTCACATCCATCCAGTCAGTGATTCCATCCAGCCATCTCATCCTCTGTCGTCCCCTTCTCCTCCTGCCCCCAATCTCTCCCAGCATCAAAGTCTTTTCCAATGAGTCAAATCTTCGCATGAGGTGGCCAAAGTACAGGAGTTTCAGCTTTAGCATCATTCCTTCCAAAGAAATCCCAGGGCTGATCTCCTTCAGAATGGATTGGTTGGATCTCCTTGCAGTCCAAGGGACTCTCAAGAGTCTTCTCCAACACCACAGTGCAAAAGCATCAATTCTTCGGCACTCAGCCTTCTTCACAGTCCAGCTCTCACATCCATACATGACCACTGGAAAAACCATAGCCTTGACTAGATGGACCTTAGTCAGCAAAGTAATGTCTCTGCTTTTGAATATGCTACCTAGGTTGGTCATAACTTTTCTTCCAAGGAGCAAGCGTCTTTTAATTTCATGGCTGCTTATATAAATATATATATAAATATGTATATAAATATATATATATATACACACACATAAAATGGACTTCCCTGATGGCTCAAAGGTAAAGAACTCACCTGCAATGCAGGAGACAGGAGTTCAATACCGAGGTTGAGAAGATCCCCTAGAGAAGGAAATGGCAGCCCACTCCAGTATTCTTACCCGGGAAATCTTATGGACAGGGAGCCTGGGGGGCTACAGTCCATGGGGTAGCAAAGAGCTGGACATGACTGACTAAAAACAAAAAAACAGAACAATATATATAATACATTATACAGGAGACAGGGATCAAGACCATCCCCATGGAAAAGAAATGAAAAAAGGCAAAATGGCTATCTGGGGAGGCCTTACAAATAGCTGTGAAAACAAGAGAAGTGAAAAGCAAAGGAGAAAAGGAAAGATATAAGCATCTGAATGCAAAGTTCCAAAGAATAGCAAGAAGAGATAAGAAAGCCTTCCATAGCGATCAATGCAAAGAAATAGAGGAAAACAACAGAATGGGAAAGACTACAGATCTTTTCAAGAAAATTACAGATACCAAGGGAACATTTCGTGCAAAAATGGGCTCAATAAAGGATGGAAATGGTATGGATCTAACAGAAGCAGAAGATATTAAGAAGAGGGGAAAGAATACACAGAAAAACTGTACAAAAAAGATCTTCAAGACCAAGATAATCACGATGGTGTGATCACTCACCTAGAGCCAGACATTCTGGAATGTGAAGTCAAGTGGGCCTTAGAAAGCATCACTACGAACAAAGCTAGTGGAGGTGATGGAATTCCAGTTGAGCTGTTTCAAATCCTGAAAGATGATGCTGTGAAAGTGCTGCACTCAATATGCCAGCAAATTTGGAAAACTCAGCAGTGGCCACAGGACTGGAAAGGGTCAATTTTCATTCCAATCCCAAAGAAAGGCAATGCCAAAGAATGCTCAAGCTACTGCACAATTGCACTCATCTCACGTGCTAGTAAAGTAATGCTCAAAATTCTCCAAGCCAGTCTTGAGCAATACCTGAACTGTGAACTTCCTGACATTCAAGCTGGTTTTAGAAAAGGCAGAGGAACCAGAGAGCAAATTGCCAACATCTGCCAGATTTTGGAAAAAGCAAGAGAGTTCCAGAAAAACATCTATTTCTGCTTTATTGACTATGCCAAAGCCTTTGACTGTGTGGATCACAGTAAACTGGAAAATTCTAAGAGATGGGAATACCAGACCACCTAATCTGCCTCTTGAGAAACCTATATGCAGGTCAGGAAGCAACAGTTAGAACTGGACATGGAACAACAGACTGGTTCCAAATAGGAAAAGGAGTACATCAAGGCTGTATGTTGTCACCCTGCTTATTTAACTTATATGCAGAGTACATCATGAGAAACACTGGGCTGGAAGAAGCACAAGCTGGAATCAAGATTGCTGGGAGAAATATCAATAACCTCAGATATGCAGATGACACCACCTTTATGGCAGAAAGTGAAGAGGACCTAAAAAGCCTCTTGATGAAAGTGAAAGAGGAGAGTGAAAAAGTTGGCTTAAAGCTCAACATTCAGAAAACGAAGATCATGGCATCTAGTCCCATCACTTCATGCAAAATAGATGGGGAAACAGTGGAAACAGTGTCAGACTTTATTTTTTTGGGCCCCAAAATCACTGCAGATGGTGACTGCAGCCATGAAATTAAAAGACGCTTACTCCTTGGAAGAAAAGTTATGACCAACTTAGATAGCATCTTGAAAAGCAAAGACATTACTTTGCCAACAAAGGTCCATCTAGTCAAGGCTATGGTTTTTCCAGTGGTCATGTATGGATGTGAGAAAGCTGAGCACTGAAGAATTGATGCTTTTGCACTGTGGTGTTGGAGAAGACTCTTGAGAGTCCCTTGGACTGCAAGGAGATCCAACCCGTCCATTCTGAAGGAGATCAGCCCTGGGATTTCTTTGGAAGGAATGATGCTAAAGCTGAAACTCCAGTACTTTGGCCACCTCATGCGAAGAGTTGACTCATTGGAAAAGACTCTGATGCTGGGAGGTATTGGGGGCAGGAGGAGAAGGGGACGACAGAGGATGAGCTGGCTGGATGGCATCACTGACTCAATAGACATGAGTCTGAGTGAACTCCAGGAGTTGGTGATGGACAGGGAGGCCTGGCATGCTGAATTCATAGGGTCGCGAAGAGTCGGACATGACTGAGTGACTGAACTGAACTGAAATGTAATTGTTCAGATTGAAATCCATGATTCCACATGCCTTTAATCATTAAATCTGTATATATGTGTATATATACACACACACACACACATATATATATATGACTAGATGTAATTGTCTGTTTAGATTAAATTCCACTATTTAGAATCATTTATAAAGAATCTGGGAAAAATATTAATTCCAGATGGGATCCTCCCAAGCCTTTTTGGATATTACATGGTCACAGACTCCACCACTTGGTATATGATCTAGGAATATACCATATTAAAACAATGAGGAAAGCAATTAAAATACAGCCTTTAAAATATGCTGCTTAATTTTTTAAATTTTAATATATCATTAATTTCTTATTAAAAAATCCAATGTGTACATGTTTGTCTTCCCCACAACTAATGAAAACTCCACACTACAGTTGGAGTTTGAGATTTGATTGGATATAATTGAGTTTCTCTGCCATGCATAATCACCACGGGAGAGGATACTGACAGTTTTATCACTCTCAATTCTCTTCTAAATTATGCAAATGCTATTGGTTCTTTTAAATAGTCCTCTGCATCATCCCTTACAAATTGCTTAGAAACCCAAGACTGATTAACCACCAGGATGAGTGAATATACTGGGAATGGCATTAGTTAACCATTATGCTCAGCTGCTTCTCAATTAGCCCAAGATAGACTCCAGCCCACTCAGCTGTGCAGCCCTGGATACGTTCCTTAATTGCTCTATGCTTCATTTTCCTCATCTGTAACGTGGGAATGGTAATAATAGTGTCCACTATACGGGACTGTTATGAGGATTAAATATGTTAATATTTGTAGAACACTTAGTAAAAAGCCTTGCACACTAGATGTAGACTGTTATCTAGTTCAGGTAGCTTTAATATTCTGCCTTCTGTTTTCTGTACCCATATGACTCCCACCCTATCCCCATGTTCCTCAGAATCCTCAAGAGTCGAGTCATATTCTACCTCAAAGTAAGATTTAATGATGTCATTAAAATGTGAATGTCCAGGTAGGCTACACCTATGTGTCCTTTCATGGTGAATGTGGATTTAAAGAAAGAATTTAAAAATTATTCTCTAATGTATAACTAACTGTTTCAAGAGAGGTAGTAGAGGAGCTGGGTTCACAGGTGCAACTTTTCAGCATGTCTTAAACTACATCATAAAGCAACTATTTAATACCAATTACAAGGTCCCTAAAAGTGCAAAGGTTGGAGGCAGGAAGGTCAATATCTACCACTCATATAAATCAATAGTATCTTTTAGTAGGATCAAAATATACAGGAAAAACTTCCTGTGAAGTAAATCTGCCATTTCTAACACACAGTGAAATCCAAAAGACCCAACACAAACACAGCCTTTCTTGGGACCAGTGCCCTAACAAACAGACCGGGATGATTCTTCCCAAAAGACATACCTATACTACAAAAGACCAAGCTGTTTCTAACACACACAGGAAAAAAATAAAAATGGACAAACAAATAATCCATGCTCACCTGCTTACCTGCTCACCTGAGCTGTAATTCCTCAAAACCTCAGTCTCATTGGATAACAGCTGACCTACAAGAAAGCAAAATCTTTCCTCCTTTCCTCACACTTACTTAGTCCTGCATTCTCTTAAGGAACAGACAGGCAGTGAAGATTATCTGGGAACCCCCATGTCAAATGCTCTTCCTGCATACAGTTGGGTAAGAGGCACATTAAAAGATGCTCATCATTGCTAATTATTAGAGAAATGCAAATCAAAACTACAGAAGTATCACCTCAAACTAGTCAGAACGCACATCATTAAAAAGTCTACAAATAACAGACAGTGGAGAAGCTGTGGAGAAAAGGGAACGTTTCTACACTGTTGGTGGGAAGGTAAATGGGTACAGCCACTGTGGAAAACTGTAAGGAGGTGTAGGGAAAGAGCAAATTAACCAAGATGGCAGTGATCAGGCTCTCTCGCCCCATGGCCTGTTGCATTGGCCCCACATTTTGTAAATACATGGTTATGTAACAGCTAAGATCACTTATAGCATTGCACATGCATGTTACGATGTACCTGCTTGGCCAGACATCTTTCGTTCTGTAAATATATATAAGCTCTACCTGAAAAGCCCTTGAGGCTGCATTATGGCTGTGTCCACTGGGTCAGCTTCAAGAGAATACAGCCAGCATAGCTGCTGCTGCTATAGCTGTTGTGCCAGCCTGGAGACAATAAACATGTCTGCAGTTCCCACGATTCCTCAAGTTTTCTTCCAGCTTCCCCACATGTGCCTTATCTAGCCTGGGTACAGTGAACAGTGTGAACAGAAAGACAGGAGGTTCCTCAAAAAGCTAAAAATAAAATTGCCATATGATCCAGCAATCCCACCTCTGGACATACGTCTGGGAGAAACCATAATCCAAAAAGATACGTGCACCCTTATATTCATAGCAGCACTACTCACAATAGCCAAGACATGGAAACAACCTAAATCAATGAACTGGTAAAAAATTAATTGATAAAGACATAATATCCATATACAGTGGAATACTACTTGGTCATTAAAAAGAACAAAATAATGCCATTGCAGCAACATGGATGAACCTAGAGATTATCATACTACATCAAGTAAGTCAGAAAGGGAAAGACAAATAGCATATGATATCACTTACATGTGGAATATAAAATAAGACACAGATGAACACATCTGCAGAACAAAAACAGATTCCCAGACATAGGGAGCAGACGTGTGGCTGCCAGTGGGGTGGGGGGTGCAGGAGGGATGGACTGGGGGTTTGTAATTAGAAGATCAAGCTATTATATTTAGGATGGCTAAACAACTAAGGTGCTACTATATAGCACAGGGAATTATATTCAATATCTTGTGATAAACCATAGTGGAAAAGAAAATTTTAAAAATGTGTGTGTGTATATATATATAAAACAATCATTTTGTGGTACAGTAGAAATTAACATCATTATAAATCAAGTATTTTTCAAAAACATAAATTTTACAAAAAGAAAAAGTTCTGTTCTTAGTCACTTAAATTCGTTTACATCTCAGTTAAAATAAATAAGCTAACCCTGAAAATTATACCTCCCTTAAAATATCTGCCCTATCTCTCTTTAGCCATCATGGCTATGTTTCAAAAAATTACTTTCCTCATGGTTTCTACTTGTTAAATTCTAGCTCACTGAACTCTGGATTCCTTTCCCAGTACTATAGTCACACTGCGTCCACCAAGTGCCTAAGTTTATCGCTCAGACTATAGGGACCTGTTTCTGGTCTTACCTCATGGACCTCTGCAGTACTGATACACTGTGGTCATTCATTTGATTGCTGAAAACCCTTCACTTCTTTACCATCTGCAAGTTCACATTTTCCTCCTTTTCCCTCCTTTGGTAGCTTTTCCTGAGACTGCCTTATGTATTTCTTTCTCAAACCATTCCTTAAAAGTCAGTGTTCCCCAGGTACCTTCCTGTGCTCTTTTTCCCTCTCCTGGGCTTCATCCCTGCCCATGGCTTCCATCACCCTCTCTGTGTGAACGAGGTCCACATGCCAGTCTTCACTGCAAGGACCAGATAAGGAAGGATCACCCCTACACTTTAGAGCTCACCAAATGACTCAGACTAGCATATCTGACACTGTTTACCTTGCCCCACATTGACCTTCTCATAGAAACTCCAGCAAAGACCATGGCCCCAGCCCCACCCCCAGGCCCCTGGCCCTTATGCTTCCTGACCAACACTGTGTCTGAGTCACTTTATGACAAGCAGGGACCTTGCCTCTATGGGACCTGTGAGTTCCTTACACTTATTATTTCCACATTTCATTCCCATTTCCTCCCATGGCCACATCTGACTTTATCATACCAAACGAACATTTATGTTCTTACAACACTGAGCAAGGTAAAAACATGGCATGACATGTTTTTTTAAAAAAATTCATTGGAATATAGTGGCTTTATAATGTTATTAGTTTGTGCTATAGAGCAAAGTGAATAAACTATATGTGTACACATATCCCCTCTTTTTTGGATTTACGTCCCATTTAGGTCACCACAGAGCACTGACTAGACTTCTCTGTGCTAAATAGTAGGTCCTTGTTGGTTATCTCAAACTCTCAATTTATCCCTCCTCACCATCCTTTCCCTTTGGTAGCATAAATTTTTCCCAATTTGTTATTATATTTCACACATAGTATCAATTGTGTATATATGTCAATTCCAGTCTCTGAATTCATCCCATCTGCCTCTTCCACATTCATTGCAGCACTATTCACAATACCCAGGACATGGAAGCAACCTAAATATCCATCAACAGAGAAGTGGATAAAATTGTGGAACATATATACCAAGGAATGTTACTCAGCCATAAAAAGGAACAAAATTGTGTCATTTACAGAATATTCATTGGAAGGACTGATGCTGAAGCTGAAACTCCAATACTTTGGCCACCTGATGCGAAGAACTGACTCACTGGAAAAGACCCTGCTGCTGGGAAAGATCGAGGGCAGGAGGAGAAGGGGATGACAGAGGATGAGATGGTTAGATGTCACCAGCAACTCAATGGACATGAGTTTGAGCAAGCTCCAGGAGTTGGTGATGGACAGGGAAGCCTGGCATGATGTATTCCTTGGGGTCACAAAGAGTTGGACATGACTGAGTGACTGAACTGAACTGAACAGAAATGTGGGTAGAGCCAGAGACTGTCACAAAGAGTGAAGCCAGAAAGAGAAAAACAAATATCATGTATTAGTGCATATATGTGGAATCTAGAATAATGGAACAGATAATCCTATTCGCAAAGCGGAGATAGAGGCATAGATGAAGAGAACAAAGATAAGGCACGACATGTTTTAAAAATACCACCTGGGCTGCTATCTACAGAGTACAGAAGACCACGGAGGGCAACAGGGAACAGACAACTAAAAGGCTCCCACAGGGATCAGGTTAAGAAGGAGGAAAGGATCAGCTGTTCAAAGACAGATGCAGAAAGACTGAGCTGCAAGAGGACTGAGAATTGACCAGACTTGGCAATATGCAGGTTATTAGAGAATTAGTAAACAGTAAGCTCAAGACGTGACAGCCTATATGAGAAATTTAAAAAAAAAGAAGAAGATACAAATGAACTCATTTACCAAACAGAAACAGGTTCACATACATAGAAAACAAACTTATACTATTAAAGGGGAAAGGTGGTGAGGACAGATAAACTAGGAATTTGAGATTAACATACACACACTACTATGTATAAAACAGATAACCAACAAGGACCTGTATAGCACAGGGAACTCGACTCAGTATTCTGTAATAACTTAAATGGGAAAAGAATTTGGAAAAGAATAGGTATATGTCTATGTGCAACTGAATCACTTTGCTATACACCTGAAACTATCACAACATTGTAAGTCAACTACAGTCCAAAATAAAATTTAAAAAAATTTTTAAAGTGACAGCAGAACTCTGATTATAGTAGTTTCAATAAAAACTGCAAGAAGAAAAACTATAGACAGTGGTTCAGCTAACTCTTACATTTTGCTCTGTGAGAGAGAGACAGAAGTTAGCTGGGGAGAGTTTTGGCTAAGGAGTGTTGTTTTTCAATGGGAGATGCTGATGGGAAAAATCCTGTGAAGAGGAAAGCAATAGCGACGCATGGCTGTGGAGGGAACGTTGCAGGAGCAAAGCAACCGAGACGACGAGGCTGGATGGAAACTAGAGCATGAACGGAGGGCTTAGCTTTGGCTGCAAGGCAGGACAGATCCACCCCAGCAACAAGAGGGGCGCTCGGGGTGGGGGTAGGCACAGGGGAGGTAGTGTAAAGGAGGATATGGACGCTTTCTTCAAATTGCTCCTAATACTTCAGTGAAGAAAGAAGACAGGTCATCAGCTGAATGTGAAGAAAGGGGAGACCATTCCAGACTTGAAGAGAAAGGAAAGCAGAACCAGGTATACTCTGAGTGTGGAGGTGCTGCCTCCTCGGAGTCCCAGAGAGCTGAGTGTTCCCAACACCACTTTCAGCAATCTCTGACTAGGAACCTGAAACCCGCTTAGGTGCACAATGCTACAAGTCAAGGTGGCTCCCCCTCCACCCACTGGCAAGCTAGAGTTTAATTATGTCTCAGTGCATCACTGGAATGAATCATCCAGACAGTAACATGAAGTCGTTAGGGGAATATGGTCTAACAGGATTGCAAGGAAGCACAGAGGGCTCACTTGAGGTTCACGGTCAAGAATTCAATGTGACAAAGTCAGCACAGGGTGTGTGTGTGTGTGTGTGTGTGTGTGTGTGTGTGTGTGTGTGTCTATGCATGTGTGCACACCTTTAAAGTCAGCACAGGGTGTGTGTGTGTGTGTGTGTGTGTGTGTGTGTGTGTGTGTGTGTGTCTATGCATGTGTGCACACCTTTCTCCAATCAGGTGATTGGAGAACTCTGGAAGGACTAATAATTGAGTGTGTGTGTGTGTGTGTGTGTCTATGCATGTGTGCACACCCTTCTCCAATCAGGTGATTGGAGAACTCTGGAAGGACTAATAATTGAGCCAGACCAGGGGCTTTGCTAGCATAAGAGAGGAAAAGGGAGCTGAGGAACTGACTGGGGGTTATCATGGTGGACCACAGGGCAGAGGTGGGAAGGAAGAAAAGAGATGAGAGAGACGCAAGGCAGGATGCAGAGAGGACAGCCTGCATCGGGTGGCAGTCCTGGTGCAGTCAAGTAGGGGAGGAGGACTCGGGTGCTAGAGCTGCCAGAATCCTAAGCCCTGGGATCCCATCCACTTTCTCTGTGTTAAGAAATCTTAGCCTGGTATATACAGAGCTCTCAGTGTATGTTTATTAAATGAAGGAGTAAATAAGTATCATGAAGACCAGGGTGCCGCAGTCTTTGTTGTAAATTATATAAATGTTCCCTGTGGCAAACACGGTGTCCATGACCCAGAACCTCTGAAGAATGGCTTGTTCCAACTACTGAGAACTACTGGGAGAAACTTTGGGGATGTCCTCAGCGACAGGGAGCCACCTCGCCCAGGGCCATACCCCGTCTGGGGCAGCGCACATCCAGCAAGTATTTGACACAGTATATAAAGGTCTGGGGCTTCCCTGGTGGCTCAGTGGTAAAGAATCCACCTGCCAAGCAGGAGACATGGGTTTGATTCCTGGGTCAGGAAGATCTGCTGGAGAAGGAAATGGCACCCCACTCTAGTACTCTTGTCTGGGAAATCCCATGGCCAGAGGAGCCTGGTGGGTTTACAGTTCATGGTCGCAAAAGAGCCAGACATGGCTAGCAAACAACATAAAGGTCTGACCACTTCACCCTTGGACAGAGTCCCTTGAACAGCACGGAGATAAAGTCAGTCAATCCTAAAGGAAATCAACCCTGAATATTCATTGGAAGGCCTGATGCTGAAGCTGAAACTCCAATGCTTTGGCCACCTGATACAAAGAACTGACTCACTGGAAAAGATGCTGGGAAAGATTGAGGGCAGGATGAGAGGGGATGACAGAGGATAAGATGGTTGGATGGCATCATCGACTCAATGGACATGAGTCTGAGCAAACTCTGGGAGATAGCGAAGGACAGGGAAGCCTGGTGTACTGCAGACCATGGGGTCGCAAGGAATGAGCAACTGAACAACTTCAGCCTTGATTTCCAGGAGTCACCGGAGAATCTTGTCTGGACTGCATGGCACCTCAGGTCCCCCTCTTGCACACAGGGCATCCTTCTCTCTTCCCCAGTGATGTGTCCCCAGGCAAGTCCCTAATGCATATCTGAGCACTGAACTGTCTCAGGGTCTGCTTCCTCTTACAGTATCTAATCTCATACCTTGCAACATAATAGAGAAAGTTATTTTCCTAAAATGAGAGCATGCATACACTGTAGCAATTTTAAGCCCCAAATTAGACCATGGTTAATCCATTTGACTCCTGTTTACATGTGCTGACATCCTGGATGATCAATTGATGCCTGTGGGATTACATTCATTCATTTTTTACTAAAACGTGAAAGAATAGGAAATAAGTTAAAAAAGTAGGGTTAGAAGGAATCTTAATGACAACATTTTTCTTCCAAATACTTTAGTTCATCTAATTGTTTCAATTTATCTTCTTGACTTTTTCGCTTCGAATAATGACATTGACTAAGCAGTGGAATTCACATTATGCAGTCATGTGCTGAGCCCATGCAATATTCTTTTTATTATTATCCACTTAAGAAATCTATTAGCTGTCTTTGAAATTCATAGCCAAAGGGCAATATAATCTGTTGATGGGTTTCCCCCCATTGCACAATCACTAAACATTCAGTGAATTTCTTAACCTCAGATCTTTATAAACTAGATTCTTGCTGTTGTTCACACAGTCGTGTCCAACTCTTTGTGACCCCATGGACTGCCCCATGCCAGGCTTCCTGTCCTTTACTATTTCCCAGAGTTTGCTCAAACTCCTGTCCATTGAATCGGTGATGCCATCCACCCATTTCATCCTCTGTCATTCCCTTCTCCTCCTGCCCGCCATCTTTCCCAGCATCAGGGTCTTTTCTAATGAGTCAGCTCTTTGCATCAGGGGCCAAACTATTGGAACTTTGGCATCAGATCAGTACTTCCAATGAATATTCAGGGTTGATCTCCTTTTTAGGAATTAAAAGAAGACCTCATATGACAATTACATCACAGGATAATTTTACTATGGCCTTCAAAGAAACAAATATTATTAATGAGTCAAATATTAAATACAGAGCCAGGTTTAATAAAATGATTTTTGGTAATATTTGACTGTTATTACAAGTGGTATCTGAAATTAATCCTGTGTTGAGATTAAGTTAGAGATTTTACCTTTGGCATGGTACAATTCCAAAGTGCAGAAATAATACTAATAGCTTTTTATTAAACTATACAAGTGGTTTTACACACAAGACAGATATTCTGTTAAAATGCATCAGTTTGGAAAATATTTTTACCAAAATGTTCTCCATATGGGCAAGCTACTGCAGAACAAGAACACAGAGAAGTTGAGTAAAACATGGGTTACAGAAGGACCAGACTTCTCTAAGCTTGAAGTGTGTGAAGCCAGACTTACAACTGGACCATGGAACATTCAGGAAGCAAAAGGACCTTGGAAATTAACTAGACCTGACATTTAGGATGCTGAGGCCACGACAAAGAGCTTGTTGGTGGCAAATACAACAACTAGATTCTAAACCATCACTGTCCATAGAAACATCATGCCAGACACAGATGTGAGGCGAGGAGGAAGATGGCAGGACGGCTGCCGGCCTGTGTGGTGGACTGTGGCACGGGGTATACAAAATTAGGATATGCTGGAAATACAGAACCACAGTTTATCATCCCTTCCTGTATTGCTATTAAGGAGTCAGCAAAAGTGGGAGATCAAGCTCAAAGGAGGGTGATGAAAGGTGTTGATGACCTAGACTTCTTCATTGGTGATGAAGCAATAGAAAAACCTACATATGCAACAAAGTGGCCAATCTGCCATGGTATAGTTGAAGATTGGGACTTGATGGAAAGGTTTATGGAGCAAGTGATCTTTAAATATTTAAGGGCAGAACCTGAAGATCATTATTTTCTTTTGACTGAACCTCCACTGAATACTCCAGAAAACAGGGAATATACTGCTGAAATAATGTTTGAGTCCTTCAATGTTCCTGGCTTGTACATTGCTGTACAGGCCGTTCTTGCCTTAGCTGCATCTTGGACCTCCAGACAAGTAGGAGAACGGACGTTGACCGGTACGGTAATAGACAGTGGAGACGGTGTCACTCATGTCATCCCTGTGGCTGAAGGGTATGTGATTGGCAGCTGTATTAAGCACATTCCAATCGCAGGACGAGATATAACATATTTTATTCAGCAATTGTTGAGAGACCGAGAAGTAGGAATTCCTCCAGAGCAATCCTTGGAAACTGCTAAGGCAGTGAAGGAGCGCTATAGTTATGTCTGCCCAGACTTAGTAAAAGAATTTAACAAGTATGATACAGATGGATCAAAGTGGATTAAACAGTATACTGGAATCAATGCTATTTCAAAGAAAGAGTTTTCCATTGATGTTGGATATGAGAGATTCTTGGGACCTGAAATCTTTTTTCATCCAGAGTTTGCTAACCCAGACTTTACCCAGCCTATCTCAGAAGTTGTAGATGAAGTAATTCAGAATTGTCCTATTGATGTCAGACGTCCTCTCTACAAGAATATTGTCCTCTCTGGAGGTTCAACCATGTTCAGGGACTTTGGACGTCGTTTGCAAAGAGATTTGAAAAGAACTGTAGATGCCAGGCTGAAATTAAGTGAGGAATTGAGTGGTGGTAGATTGAAGCCGAAACCTATTGATGTACAAGTCATTACACATCACATGCAACGATATGCAGTTTGGTTTGGAGGATCTATGCTGGCTTCCACACCTGAGTTCTACCAAGTATGCCACACCAAAAAGGATTATGAAGAAATTGGACCTAGCATTTGTCGTCGCAATCCAGTGTTTGGAGTCATGTCGTAAAATTGGCTTCATAGTTATTGGGGTTAGGGAGGTGGGGAAGAAATAGTCTTTCTGATTACCTGTTTTGTCTGGATGGCTGGTTTGAAACCTGACTTGAAATAATAAGACCAAACATTAATTATACAGGAATATTTTAATAAGTATATCAACATGCGAATGTAGAGGAGAGCCAAAATGATTAAGTGTTTTTCTTTAGATTGAATATTTGAATCTTACGTGTATCAAAAAGAAGTGGGTTTTAGTTCTTTCTGTGCCCTGGTATTTTGTATATTATTGAATTATCCAAGATTTGATGGGATTTATCAGTATGTAGATAGCTCTATAATGCTTGAATTGTACACTTTGAAGTGTGCAATGCAAGAGCTTGTTTATATTTCATACTTTTTATACTTTGAGGGAAAAAAGTCAAAGAAAAACTAGTATTTGAGGGTAAAAAAAAAAAGTGACCAAGTAAAGGATAAATACAAAAAATAGCCTGTGAGACTTGGCGTACACACACACTCATGGGATTCCAGTTATTATGAAGTGCTTCCACCCTCCTGTGCCCCCCAATGGTTTTCTTTGCAAGTGCTTTTGGAACTAAGAAGCTAGTGTCTTGGATTAACTGATGCCTGCTATTGCTTTCTGATTACTCGCATTCTGTTTTCTCGCTTTAAAGGAAAAGTAAAGACAAGACTGTTGGACCAGTATTGCAGTTCTGTAGTGTCATTTCTTATTAAAAAATGAATAATTTGATTACCCAAATTGGTATATTTAAAGCCTAACACCATTCTAATAAAGGCACAAATTTCTTTTTAAAAAAAAAAAATGTCCTACTACCTACAGTAAAATAGAAAAAAAAATCAGTGATATTCATTTTAATAATATTTTAATTCAGTATATTTGAATTGTTATTTCATCATATAATCATAAAACATTATGAATTAGATAGTGTTCATTATTTTTATAAAGCCAATCCAGTGTTTTTCACAGTCATAGCACCTCTCACTGCTTATTAGCATACTCCAAGTTTTTAACAGTCATGTGTGGCTAGTGGCCGTCAATACAAGTGACGTAATACAGACAGTCCAGCTCCAGATGACTGGACTGGCCTCTTGGGCATCTTAAATCACCAAATACCCACAGCCCATTGTGAAGGAGTACTTTATTTGCAAATAATTTTCTCCCATCTATCAACAGGCATATATATTCTGTTCTTTTTCCCAAGAAAAGAAAATTTCATCTATCTTGTAAGTGCTATTTCAAGTGTATTTTTTAATCCTGATTTATGGATTTAGATTAAGTGGCATAGCCTTAATAAACAGTATTCATGAATATAACTATTTGACTTTTCTACCTTTTGAAAATGTGAATGTTGTATCTTTGCAATTTATTTGGAGTTCAATTGAAGACATGCATGACATAGTGGCACTAGGTGCTTTGCTTCATTTTATAAGCTGGTTTCCCAGTTATTCATTTCATTTTCAAAGGCCACTGTCAGAGTGTTGGAGTCCAAATCTCTTACACTGATTTCAGATGGCTTCAAATGGAATAGTTCTCCAAACATATGGTCTAGGAGTGAGGTGATATGGTACAGGTGAGCATGTTAAAACACCTGGGTACTTTGGTTAAAAGAATGCTCTTCATCATTATCATTCCAAAACTTCACATAGCCCTTTGCACTCGACTGTGGCAACAGAAAGGAACAGGCAAAACCCAAAGCCACTTCAAATGGTAGGCAGAGAGACTGCATAAATGGGAAGTTTATGATACTGTCATAAGACATGCCATTTAACAACATCAGAGTCATCATCAGAAAATGGAAATCACGAACCACTATGTCTTGGTTGTTGTCATCATTGTTCTACATATATTATTTTGCTTATTCTTTATGATCAGCGTTGTAATAATTGTACTTATACATTATTTTGTGTATTTTTGTATAATAAGCCTTAATGAAGCTTACAGAGATGAACATTCATATTTTAAAGATGAGAATCTCTACTTGAGAAGTTAGAAAATGTGTCTACATTAAGAAGGAGGAATTCAGAAGCATGTCTTCAGAAGCAAAATAAGAAATTAAGAGAATTCAAAGAGTTCTGTTTCTCTTTTAAATCCTTGTATTAAAAAGGGTGATGCATAATACAAGCCTGGGGAGATTAGCACAAACTAGTGGCTTAGCAAAATAAGCACAACGTCTGAATGTTTACCTCCTTTACACATTTGTTCTAGGGATTAAATGATATAACAGATTATATGTTAACTTGAAACACTGTACAAAGGTACCTTGAACACAGCAGGCATTCACTATGCATATGTTAAAATAAAGGAACTAAATAACTATGTGCTCAAAAACTATTGGATACTCTGCTTCCCTAATAATTCTCAAAATTTTAAATAGCCCTCAAAGGAAACATCAATGCAATAAACATCACTCTGATTATAGTGATATAAACAGTTATATCTGCCTAGTGGTATTATCATTATACAGGCTTAATTTCACCAGCTTGGAGAGAAGTTTTATCATAAAATTTCTCATTGAGAAATACTGAGCAGATATGTTCTCAACAACCCCATCAGAACTACCATAATCTTTTTCTCATTTTTTAAAATAACTCTATTGTGACACAGGGACTGAGTGACAAACATAGTAGAAACTAGAAATCATGATATACAATGCTGGCCCAATGCTATATTCAGATGTGCATGATATGAAAAAATGAATGATTATGAGAAAATCTATTTCCAATGAATATTCTTCTCAAAATTCAAGGTTTAACCTTCTTTATACTGTCATTACATTTAAATAAAGCGTTTTTCTGGATGTATTTTTTAAAACCCTGCCTTCTCCCCCATTGAGAAAGAATATGCTTCTTTATACAGTCATGCTGTAACAAACTGAAACTCAATAAAAGTACACTTTAGAATGGCTTAGTGAGATTATAGGCAATTGAACTTTACAAGCTTCATTTTATTTTAATGCAAATTACTCTTCATCTTAAAATGCATATTTTTCACCTTATTAAGTATATGATTCATTTGAAAAAAAAGTGTATTCATACCAAGGAAAGTTAGATATATAATGAAATGTAATTTCTACTTCTGATTAAAAACATAAATGCATTTTTGCATGGGCATTTCCTGATCTAACATAATAAACCATAAGATGTGAAGCAGAGGGAGCTCACTCTCAGCCTTCAGGTCTTGGCTTATTGCTAAATGACCATCTTATCAGATTAAACTCCTCATTAAACTCATCATACTTATTTTATTGAAAGCATTTATGTAATCTGTAATTACACCATCTCAGACACTAGAATGCAGGCTTGTAAGAAGTAAGGAATTTCTAGGGCCCTTCATCATTCAATTCTTGAGACCAAGACCCTTCCTGGCCTGGAGATGTTCGTGAATGAACAAATTCTGAGCTAGAAATTATATTTTATTTTTATTATATTATTTTCAAGGAAAAATTACCAAAACTATTAAATATTATTTAATCTTACCACTTTTGTTTTCCATGACAATTGAAGTCTCAGAACAATGCTTTTAATACAATTTTATACTCTTATCTGTTAGCCATTAGACATTTGTCTAAATGTACTTATTTCCCAAACAAAAGAGTCTGTTTTTAAAGTTTTCAAATTCATTTTATGGGGTAAATTTTAGATTTTTAAATAGTTTTAAAATTGATTTTAAAGTCTTAGATTGATTTGGCCTGTGATAAGAGTGATTGTTCTTAGTGTCTTTCTAAGTTCCCTACCATTTTTTTTTAATTGAGCATTTTCTTTTTTTTTATTTTTGGTAAATTCCAAGTGACTTTTTTTTTCACTTTTATATAAATATAAAATGCTTTATTAATATACTTAGTTTTCTAGGAAACTAAAACAGTCTGGAGATAACATATATAGTAACATCAGTGCAAGCGGAAAACATACCTGCTTTTTAAGAATAATAACATGTAGGGCACATCTTAATGAATAAAGATGATAAAATATCTTTGCATATAATATTCATCTGAAAAATGTCCTTATATCTTTGGCATATACATAAACTCACTGGTCTCATTCCTGGTCACCCTCTGTATTTAAGACTATGAATTCTGAGTAGATCCCATTGACTGCATTCGCTCCTAGATTCCCCTCAGTGTAGAACAAAGCAGTGGATATCAAGTGGACATTCACTAAACGATTTAAAGTGCATGGATACAGCCTTAAGTTAAAAAAAAAATGCAGCTTTTCACTAAGACATTATTTAGAAAACTTTATGTAATTAGGGCTTCCCAGATGATGCCAGTGATAAAGAACTTGCCTGCCAATGCAGGAGACATAAGAGATGAGGGTTGATCCCTGGGTCAGGAAAATTCCGTGAAGTATGGCACAGCAACCCGCTCCAGTATTCCTGCCTGGAGAATCCCATGGACAGGGGAGCCTGGCGGGCTATAGTCCATGGGGACACAAAGAGTCAAACACAACTGAGCATGCAAGCTCATTGTTTAGAAAAAAGTACAATAAGCAATGTATTGATAATAATAAACAAGGCCAATCTTTGGAGACCATATGCTAGTAATAAGCTAAATCTCTTGGTAAGATCATTACAACACTAAGTCACAAATTAAATTCTTGTATAAGCTAATTTGTTTCACCCTGTTTACAGGCTCTTGGTTTGCACTATTTAACATGGCCAGCCATAAGACCAAGAAATTCTTGGCAAAAGAGACGATATGATTTGCTTTTAATCTATCTTCTTTACTAGAAAAACAAGCAAGCATAACAATTTTTCTTTTCAGTAGGTTTATCTTCCCATATGAACTGTAAAACATAAATATAACAGCAAGCTGTCACCAATCCAAGCTTAAAAACATTTCTCAAGTGTCTACTCTGCGCAAGGTACTAGATTCAAGAGAGAACCAAACCTTTAACTGGGACCAATTCCTTCACTGACAAGATCTTACAGTCTGGCTGGCATGACAGACAGGTAGACTACACCTAACTCTTAACAGAGGTAAGGATGAAATCAGCTAAATATAAAGGAACCTTGTAGAAATACAAAAATGGAGCAACTAATTTTAAAACTGCCTTTCTGAGATAAGGACACATGAAGAGATCTTCTTGGTCAGACTGTCAATAAAGAACGGAAGGCAAGAAAATTCCAAATTGGAAAAATAAAGAGCAAGGGAACAGAGGTATGGATTTTGGTAGGAAATTCTATGCAACAGCAATGACTGTATGGCTGCATTATAGGCTAACACAAACAGAAAATCTGAAGATATAACTCGCACTGGGATCACCTGAATGCCATACCATGGATTTAAAAGTTAGAAGTCACAGTAGCAGATGGAGACCTCAGGACATTCATCACAAACCTCAGTTCTAATAGATGTTGTCAGTCTACTCATGCACTCGATTCCAGCCCTTTTAAGGCACATGTTAACCATGGTGAAACCACTGATACATGATTCTCAGACTTAGCTGATGAACCTACTTCACATGTGGACATACACACACACAGCGTATTTAGAAATCACAACAAGACATCCCACCAGCACACCTTTTCCCATGGGCATTCATCTTTCCTTTTTTTCTTCTACATAATGGAAGCTGTAGTGAGTTGAATAGTGTCCCCCAAAATTCAGATACATATGAAACCTCTGGGAACCGAATGAAATAGGATTTTTACTTTCCACAAAAAATATAAATACATTTCCTTACTGGGAAATGGAATTTTTCCACGTATAATTAATTAGGGATCTCGAGAGACCTCCTTGTGGATGTAAGGTGAGCCTAACCCCAGTGGCTGGTGTCCTTATGACAAGAAAAGACACAGAGAAACACACAGAGAAACAGAGAAGAAGGTGACTGAAGAGGGAAGGAGCAATTAGAATGATTCAACCACAAGCCAAGAACACCAAGGACTGCCAGCAACCCCATAAACTGAGAGGCTCAGGACAGCCTCTCTCTCGGAGCTTCCAAAAGAATCCAACCCTGCCAACTCCTTAGTTTCAGACTACTGGCCTTCAGATTACTTCTCTCCTGGGAGAGAATAGATTTCTGTTGCTTTAAGCCATCTAGTTTGAAGTAATTTGTAATGACAGCCTAGGATCCTAACACAGATTGTGATACCATGAGGTGCAATACTGGTGTAACAAATACTGAGAAATGTGGAAATGGATGTAGAGGCGGATAATAGAGACTAGATCAATTTTGAGAAGCATGTGATGCAGCTACGTGATAAGGAATGCCAAGGATTTCCAGGGGTCAAGAGAAGCTCAGAGTCTCCACAGAGCCTACAGAAGAACCAACTTGGCTGACACCTTGATTTCAAAATTTACATTCTGACCAACAGTACAAGGATTTCCTTTTCTCCACATTCTCCAACATTTGTGTGTGTGTGTGTGTGTGTGTGTGTGTGTGTGTCTTTTTTATAACAGTTATTTCAACAGGTGTCAGGTGATATCTCACTGTGGTTTTGTTTGCATTATCCTGATAATTAGTGATGCTGAGTATCATTTCCTATGTTTGTTGAACATCTGTATGTCTTCCTTAGGGGTTCCCAGGTGGCTCAGTGGTAAAGAATCTGTCTAACAATGCAGGAGACACAGGAAATGCAGGTTCAGTCTCTGGGTTGGGAAGATCCCCTGGAGTAGGAAATGGCAACCCACTCCAGTATTCTTGCCTGGAGAATCTAATGGATAGAGGAGCCTGGAAGGCTTCAGTCCATGGGGTTGCAAAGGGTCAGACAAAACTGAGCACACATGAAAATGTCTTCCTTGGGAAAATGTCTATTTTGGCACCCTGCCCATTTTTAAATGAGACAATTTGGTTTTTAGATACTCAGTTGTGTGAGGTCTTTATATATTTTAGATATTAACCCTTATCAGGAACATCACTGGCAAATATCTTCATCCATTCAGTAGGTTGCCTTTCCATTTTATTGACTGTTTCCTTTGCTGTGCAAAAGCTTTTTAGTTCAATGTAGTCCCATTCTTTTGGTTCTGTTGCCCTCACATGAGGAGACAGATACAGAAAACATTGCTAAAACTTATGTCAAAGAGTATACTTCCTATGTTTTCTTTTAAGGAGTTTTATGGCTTTAGGTCTGACATTTAAGCCTTTAAGTGATCCACTATAATTTTATTTTTGTGTATGGTATAAGAAAGTGGTCCAGTTTCACCTTTTTGCATACAGTTGTCCAGAGTTTCAGTTCAATTCAGTCACTCCGTCATGTCCAACTCTTTGCGACCCCGTGGACTGCAGCACTCCAGGCTTCCATGTCCATCAACAACCCACAGAGCCTGCTCAAACTCATGTCCATCGAGTCGGTGATGCCATCCAACCACCAACAGCATCTTTCATAGAACTGGAACAAATAATCCTAAAATTTGTATAGAACTATAAAAGACCCCGATAGCCAAAGAAATCTTAAGAAGGGAAGACAAAGTTGAAGGTATCACACTTCCTGATTTCAAACTATATTACAAAGCTATTATGATGAGAACTGTAGTGGTACAAAAACAAGCACACAGATTAACAGAACAGAATAGAGAGCCCAGAAATAAATCCACCATTATATACCAACGAATTTAGGACAAAGGAGTCGATGATATACGGCAGGGATAAGTCTCTTCAATGAATGGTACTGGGTCCATCTGTTAATCCACGTGTCTGTTTTGGTGCCACTGCAAACAGTTCTCATCATAATAGCTTTGTAATATAGTTTGAAACCAGGAAGTGTGACACCTTCAGCTTTGTCCTCCCTTCTGAAATCTCTTTGGATATCTGGGTCTTTTATGGTTCCATACAAATCTCAGATTTATCTGTTCCAGTTCTGTGAAAAATGCTGTTGGTATTCTGATAGGGATTTCACTGAATTTGTGTACAGCTTTGGTTAGGATAAGCATTTTAAAGTCCATTTAATATTTCTTGTAAGGCCATTTTAGTGGTGACTAACTCTTTAGTATTAGTATTAATACACTTTAGTATTTCCTTCTCTAAGAAACTCTGTCTTTCAATTGTGAATTATAACCTTACCACACAGAGTATTCTTGGTTGAAAGTTTTTCCTTTCAGTGCTTTGAATATACATACCACATTCTACTGGCCTGTAAGTTCAGTTCAGTTCAGTCACCCACTCGTGTCTGGCCCTTTGCAACACCATGAATCACAGCATGCCAGGCCTCCCTGTCCATCACCAGCTTCCAGAGTTCACTCAAACTCATGTCCATTGAGTCAGCGATGCCATTCAGCCATCCCATCCTCTGTCGTCCCCTTCTCCTCCTGCCCCCAGTCCCTCCCAGCATGAGAGTCTTATCCAATGAGTCAACTCTTCACCATCAGGTGGCCAAAGTACTGGGAGTTTCAGCTTCAGCACCAGTCCTTCCAATGAACACTCAGGACCAATCTCCTTTAGGATGGACTGGTTGGATCTGCTTGCAGTCCAAGGGACTCTCAAGAGTCTTCTCCAACACCACAGTTCAAAAGCATCAATTCTTCGGTGCTCAGCTTTCTTCACAGTCCAACTCTCACATCCATACATGACCACTGGAAAAACCATAGCCTTAACTAGACAGACCTTTGTTGGCAAAATAACATCTCTGCTTTTCAATATACTATCTAGGTTGGTCATAACTTTCCTTCCAAGGAGTAAGCACCTTTTAATTTCATGGCTGCAATCACCATCTGCCCTGATTTTGGAGCCCCAAAATATAAAGTCTGACACTGTTTCCCCATCTGTTTCCCATGAAGTGATGGGACCAGATGCCATGATCTTCGTTTTCTGAATGTTGAGCTTTAAGTCAACTTTTCACTCTCCTCTTTCACTTTCATCAAGAGGCTTTTTAGTTCCTCCTCACTTTCTGCTATAAGGGTGGCATCATCTGCATATCTGAGGTTATTGGTATTTCTCCCAGCAATCTTGATTCCAGCCTGTGCTTCTTCCAGCCCAGTGTTTCTCATGATGTACTCTGCATATAAGTTAAATAAGCAGGGTGACAATATACAGCCTTGACCTACTCCTTTTCCTATTTGGAACCAGTCTGTTGTTCCATGTGAAGTTCTAGCTGTTGCTTCCTGACCTGCATATAGGTTTCTCAAGAGGCAGGTCAAGTGGTCTGGTATTCCCATCTCTTTCAGAATTCTCCAGTTTATTGTGATCCACACAGTCAAAGGCTTTGGCATAGTCAATAAAGCAGAAATAGATGTTTTTCTGGAACTCTGCTTTTTCCATGATCCAGCGGATGTTGGCAATTTGATCTCTGATTCCTCTGCCTTTTCTAAAACCAGCTTAAACATCTGGAACTTCATGGTTCACGTACTGCTGAAGCCTGGTTTGGAGAATTTTGAGCATTACTTTACTAGCATGTGAGATGAGTACAATTGTGCAGTAGTTTGAGCATTCTTTGGCATTGCCTTTCTTTGGGATTGGAATGAAAACGGACCTTTTCCAGTCCTGTGGCCACTGCTGAGTTTTCCAAATTTGCTGGCATATTGAGTGCAGCACTTTCACAGCATCATCTTACAGGATTTGAAACAGCTCCACTGGAATTCCATCACCTCCACTAGCTTTGTTTGTAGTGATGCTTTCTAAGGCCCACTTGACTTCACATTCCAGGGTGACTGGCCTGTAAATCTTCTGCTAAAAAATTAGCTGATACATAACTAGTTGTTTTTCTCCTGCAGCCTTTAAGATCCTATTTAACTTTTGGCATTTTCATTATAATGTGTCATGTTGTAGGTCTCTGTGGTTCATCTTGTTTGAGACTCTCTGTGTTTCCTGGATTTGGGTGTCTATTTCCTTCCTCAGATTAGGGAAGATTTCTGCCTCTTTCTCTCCCTCTTCTCATGCTGTGATCTTTATATCACAATTGATAGTACAACTGACTATTGTCACATACGTTGCTTAAACTATCCTCATTTTTTAAAACTCTTTTTTGCTGTTGTGATTGGGTGCTTTCCACTACCCTGTCTTCCAGATTGCAGACGCATTTTTCTACAGCATCTAAGGTGCTGTTGATTCCACCTGCTGCTGTTATTGCTAAGTCACTTCAGTCGTGTCCGACTCTCTAGACCACCAGGCTCCCCCGTCCCTGGGATTCTCCAGGCAAGAACACTGGAGTGGGTTGCCATTTCCTTCTCCAGTGCGTGAAAGTGAAAAGTGAAAGTGAAGTCACTCAGCCATGTCAGACTTTTAGAGACCCCAAGGACTGTAGCCCACCAGGCTCCTGCATCCATGAGATTTTCCAGGTAAGACTACTGGAGTGGGGTGCCATTGCCTTCTCCATGATTCCACCTGCTCCTGCTAAGTCGCTTCAGTCGTGTTTAACTCTGTGCAACCCCATAGATGGCAGCCCACCAGGCTCCCCCGTCCCTGGGATTCTCCAGGCAAGAACACTGGAGTGGGTTGCCATGTCCTTCTCCAATGGGTGAAAGTGAAAAGTGAAAGTGAAGTCGCTCAGTCGTGTCTGACTCTTCGCGACCCTATGGACTACAGCCTACAAGGCTCCTCCGTCCATGGGATTTTCCAGGCAAGAGTACTGGAGTGGGGTGCCATTTCCTTCCACACCTAGTGTGCTTTTATTTTAGTTATTGTATCCTTCAGCGTTGCTTGGCTCTTTAATGTTTTCTCTCTCTTTAAAGATTTCACTGTGCTCATCCATTTTATATCTCAGGTCAGGAAGCAACAGTTAGAACTGCACATGGAACAACAGACTGGTTCCAAATAAGAAAAGGAGTATGTCAAGGCTGTATATTGTCACCCTGCTTATTTAACTTATATACAGAGTACGTCATGAGAAATGCTGGGCTGGAGGAAGGACAAGCTGGAATCAAGATTGCCAGGAGAAATACCAATAACCTCAGATATGCAGATGACACCACCCTTATGGCAGAAAGTGAAGAAGAACTAAAGATCCACTTGATGAAAGTGAAAGAGGAGAGTGAAAAAGTTGGCTTAAAGCTCACCGAACTTCAGAAAACTAAGATTATGTCATCCAGTCCCATCACTTCATGGCAAATAGATGGGGAAACAGTGGAAACAGTGTCAGACTTTATATTTTGGGGCTCCAAAATCACTGCAGATGGTGATTATAGCCATGAAATTAAAAGATGCTTACTCATTGGAAGGAAAGTTATGACCAACCTAGACAGCATATCAAAAAGCAGAGACATTACTTTGCCAACAAAGGTCTGTCTAGTCAAGGCTATGGTTTTTCCAGTGGTCATGTATGGATGTGAGAGTTGGACTATAAAGAAAGCTAAGTGCTGAAGAATTGATGCTTTTGAACTGTGGTGTTGGGGAAGACTCTTGAGAGTCCCTTGGACTGCAAGCAGATCCAACCAGTCCATCCTAAAGAAGATTTGTCTTGGTTGTTCATTGGAAGGACTGATGTTGAAGCTGAAACTCCAATACTTTGGCCACCTGATGTGAAGAGTTGAGTCATTGGAAAAGATCCTGATTCTGGGTAAGATTGAGGGCAGGAGGAGAAGGGGATGACAGAGGATGAGAGGGTTGGATGGCATCACCAACTCAATGGACATGGGTTTGGGTGGACTCCAGGAGTTGGTGATGGACAGGGAGGCCTGGAGTGCTGGGTGCGGTTCATGGGGTCGCAAAGAGTCAGACACAACTGAGCGACTGAAGTGAAGTAAGTGAGCGAGCATCTTTAGGACGTTTATTTTGAACTCTACATGACTTATTTCTATTTTGTTTAGGAATTTTGCTGAGGTTTTGTTTTTGTCTTTTCTTTGGAACTTTTGTTTCCTCATTTTCTTAACTCTGTGTGTGTGTTTCTGTGTGCTTCTGTGTGTTGAGTAGTTCAGCTACATCTTCTGGTCTTGAGGAAGTGGGCTTCTGTAGAAGACTTCCTGTGGCGCTCAGAAAAACAGTCCCCCCTGTTACCAGAGCCAGGAGCGCCAGAGGTGTCCCCTGTGTGGGCTGTGTGTGCCCTTCAGTTGTGGCACTGCTGTGGTTGCTGTGCACCTACTGGTGGGTGGGACTGGCTCCAGGGCTAGTTGTCTGTGATGTCCACCCATGACTGTTGCTCGCAACCTGGTGGGCATGCGGAGCCCCAGTGCAGAAGCCACTTTGTGGAGGCCCCAGTCCAAGCTGAGACCACTCACTGGGTGCAGTGGGACAGGGACTACTTTGGAGGATGGCCAGTCAAGGCAAGTGTCCTAGGTTGGGCAGGTCTGCAGGGAATGCCAAGACAGGATGAACAGTGCTAGCAAGGAGACAGAAAATGTTAAAAATGGCATCAGCCGGCTCCTGGACAACTCAGTAGAGGAAATTTTTTTTAAATGATGCCTGCTAGTGCTTTAGTCCCTGAAGAAAGTTTCAACAGACCCCTGTCCCTTTGGTATTTCCCTTAACTTATCAATGACTCCCTTTCACATATAGCTTTTCAAGTGGCTGCCTATACACTCTGGGACACCAGGCAAGTGAGTTTGTGCAAGGGCTCTTTAGGAGCAGGATTTCAATTTCCTATTGCCCTCCAGCTCTCCCAGACATAAGTCCCCCTTGTTGACAAAGGCAGATGTTATGGGGGATCATCTCCCCAGAGCAGGTTCCCAGGGCTGGGGTACTGGATGTAGGACTAGAACCTCCCTCATTCTTAGGGAAGACCTTCTACACTTGAGACAGCCCCTCCTGCTTGAGTGTCTCTGTGCCAGGAGTATCAGTCTTGAAGAGACTGTCTCTGCCCCTCCTACCTATTTTGGTGTGTTTTTTATATAACTTTAGCTGTAGAAGAGCCATTCTGTTAGTCTTCAGGTCATTCTCAAAGGTAACTACACTGGGTCCTCGCTGCCACGCAGGCTTTTCTCTAGTGGCAATGCTTGGGCTTCTCGCTCTGGTGGCTTCCCCAGCTGCAGAGCACAGGCTCTAGGGTGCACAGGCTTCGGTGGTTGCAGCACGTGGGCTCGGTGGTTCTGGCTCCCAGGCTCCGGAGCACAGACCCAGCAGTCGTGGTGCACGCGCTTACTTGCTCCACCGCATGTGCAATCTTCCCGGACCGGGAATCAAACTCACTCCCCTGCACTGGCAGGTGCATTCTTCACCACTGGGCCACCACCAGGGAAGACTCTTGTGTCTTTCTTTACCTTCATGCTTGGTGTTGGTATACATGTGGGTAGACAGGGAAATAGTGAAACATCCTCCAAGAACACTGACATCAAAACAAAAACTTTATCATCTGAAGTGAAATCAAAATATCAACAAAAATCTTTTTCTTCAAAATAAACTGAAATAAAACAGTGTCTCACAGAGCAAAATAACTTAACTGTGGCCACTTGAGTAATAATAATAACTAATATTAGTTCTTCATAGGTGCCAGGCATGATTCAAAGCTCATTTAGACATATTCACTCACTAAATCATCGCACCAATACTGAGAGATAGCACTATTATTATGTTTTTTTATGGATGTGGCAACAGCTATGGAGATGTTAAGCAAGTTGCCCAAGAAACCTCAGTGGTGTTAGAACTAAATTAGAACTCACACAGCCTGTATTCTTAACCACTAAAGAAAGTTAACGGCTCATTCCAGGAAGCCTAGGAAAAAATATAACTGAAAGTGAAGCACAGACGTTTCCAGTAAATGCAAGCCAAAGGAGAGGGTAATAATACAAGAAGACCTACTATTCTAGGCAGCAGGGTGCACCCCCACCACAGAGAAAATGCATCAGTCTCTGGTGGCTTCATATCATCCAACATTAAATTCCTAGAGTTGTTCCAGGTTGTTCTGATCCCATGCTCATCAAACAACAGTCTGATTTTAATTTGGCTTTCAATATAGGGTACCTACAAAGAGATGTGTTAGCCAGAGGAACTGAATATATACTCCATTAGAGATTTATTTCTCATTGTAAATAAATAAATCGACATTCTGGTTTCATACATCAGCCTTGTGAGAACTTCTTTAGAGTTGCAAGCGTTCCTGAGTCTGATCCACACGGGCAGAATGATAAAATAATGTTTGTGCTATGCAGAGCAGAGGCACAGACTGGAGTGGATGCCAAAGATCATATCAGACTGTGAGGCCTCTGTCTGGGATATTTCAAGTAACTTCGGTTAGCAATGCCCTCTCTCCTTTATGTGTTATGCCCACCTTTCCACAGCGCTCTAGACTGTATCACATTATCTAAATCACAGAATTAAAAGATTAAAAAGTCAAGGTTGAAGGAAATTTTAGAAATATCCTAGTTGCTTTCTGGTACTTGAATGTCCTCTAAAATATCACTTACAAACATTTGCTCAATCACTGCTTAAAAGCCTCTGGAGGTTTCTCACCATCTCCCAAGGATACCCTTCTCATTTGACAGAAAACGATAAACTGGAGAAGATCTGCTTCCTTGAAACTTGCAAACAGAGTCAAGAGCTGCTCACACAAGGCCCATTTTTCTACTGTGTGATGAATGTGCAGGAGCAGAAGAAAATTTTCAAATCCCTGAGTCTGTCCTTCTCAAAGCCAAGCATCTCGAACTTTAAAAATGTTTCAATGGCCAAAGATTTTATCTTATCATTATCCAAGTCATTTTCTTTTAAACCAGTTTTAGTTTAAGTAACCATCTCTTGAGTTTATCACTAAAGAATTTAACAAAATAGTTCTGTGAACTGCCTGGCACAAAAACCATTTTCTAGATAATCTACATACTATTGGGCTACAACTACATTAGCATGGCTCAGAGAATACGACTGAGACAAATCGAAACATCCACATGTTTTTTCTCAACTCCATGTTTCTCACAGAGTGCCCTTGTTTACTTTCACATAAAAGAGTTACCAGGTGGGCCCTGACAAAGCATCTAGATACTTGGGTTTCAAGGAATCAATAAATGACACCCTTTCTCTTGTCAAGAGTTTGGAACAAATTAAGAAACACATAGGAAAAGAAGTTAGAGATCAGAACATCAGCTTTGTTACCAATGAAAGCTGAAGGGGAAGATGTGGCCAACTCACGTATCAGCAACAGGCTAGAATTAGCATTCTGAGAAACACTGAGAAACAAACTCAGTCCTCCTCACTTAAGGCAAACAAAATTGTGTGCATTCTATAAGTAGCTGTTTCACAAAATGAACAGAGGCACAAGGGGTGAACTATGCAAATCTAGCCCTCCTCCCTCCCCCAGCGTTTCCAGTTCCAGTGTGAGAAAATGTAAGTGGTTTCAAGGAAAATCTTGCCTCAGAAAAATGAGAACAGAAACACCATCATGTCCTTGCAGTTTATGTTCTGGATACATAACTTCAAGTGGATACATAAGCACATTGAGTGCCAGCAGATTTGGTACATGATGAGGGCTCTCCTCCTGATGTACAGACAACTAACTGCTTTCTTACTGTATCCTTACACGGTGAAAAGAAAGATCATCTCTGCCATGTGGCTTTTCATTCAGTTGCTCAGTTGTGTCTGACTCTTTGTGGCCCCAGGCACCGCAGCACACCAGGCTTCCTTGTCCTTCACTATCAACCAGAGTTTGTTCAAACTCATGTCTATTGAATCAATGATGCCATCAAACCATCTCATCCTCTGTTGCCCTCTTCTCCTCCCACCTTCAATCTTTCCCAGCATCAGGGTCTTTTCCAATGAGTCTTCACTCTTCGCATCAGGTGGCCAAAGTATTGGAGCTTTAGCTTCAGCATCAGTCTTTCCAATGAATATTCAGGATTGATTTCCTTTAGGATGGACTGGTTGGATCTCCTTGCAGTCCAAGGGACTCTCAAGAGTCTTCTCCAACACCACAGTTCAAAAGCATTACTTCTGCAGCACTTAGATTTCTTTCTGGTCCAACTCTCACATCCATACATGATCACTGGAAAAACCATCACCTTGACTAGACCATAACCTTTGTTAGCAAAGTAATGTCTCTGCTTTTTGATATGCTGTCTAGGTTTGTCAAAGTTTTCCTTCCTCATGGCCTAATGAGCTCTCAAAGGCCCCACTTCCTGGTATCATCACACTGCAGATTACAGCTTCAGTGCATGAGTTTGGGGAAGACGCACGTGTTCGGTCCATGGCAGCCTCCCCCCACAGCCCTCTTCATGTGCTTCCTTCCATGGCTGAAGCACAGGTTGGGCGAAGACAGTGGGAAGGCGGCACTCAGCACAACCCTTCTTCTCCATGGTCTCTCTAGCAGGACCGTGCGATGTATTACATGGCTGCTCAGGGCCCCAAGAGGAAGAAACAGAAACCTCCAGGCCTTTCAGAGTCTGGCCTGGAACTGACAGAATATTGCTTCCATCCTAGATTACTGTGAACATCAGCCCAGCCCAGATCAGAGCGGAGGGACAGAGACATCAGATTTTAGTGAGAGGAATACCCGACAAGGCCCACTTATCTTTCAGCTGCCACAGTCTGCCCTTTGGCCATGAACTGCATTTTCCCACTTGTGTAACCGAGCAGGACCCTTCAAGGCCTTCCCAGAACAGACCACCACCCACAATCTCTGTCTGCCTTTTGTCTGTAGAACAACTTCAATCAAAGAATAAATTTAATCAGAGAAGTGAGAAAATGCAGAAAGCAAACAGCCAAGTCAAGCAAGACAAAATAACAATAATTTAGGCATGAAACGTGGAGAAGGAAATGACAATCCACTCCAGTATTCTTGCCTAGAGAATCCCATGAACAGAGGAGCCTGGCAGGCTCTAGCCCATGGAGGTTGCAAGAGTCAGACACGACTTAGCAACTAAGCCAACACCACCAGCCATGAAACAAAGTCAAAGACCTTTCATTCCTTCTCAGGAGATACAGACAATGTTCTGAGCCATGTCCTTTGAACTGTTTTGCAGTGACTGAAACCCCCATCAGGTGGAAGAAGTTAATTATATGTTTAACTATATGCTTGTGAGCACATGGACCCCAGGTCAGTTGGAACCAGAGGTTGATGATGTTGACTCCTGATTACCTCACCACCAGCCAATTAGAAGCATGTCCACAAGACGATCACACATACCACACCCCCCTCCCTCACCCTGCTTTTGTAAACCTTTCCCTGAAAACCTTCAGGGAGTTTCAGTCTTTTAAGCACAGTCACCTCTGACTCCTTGCTCAGCACCTGCAACAGATGCTACACTTTCATTCAGCACAACCCTGATTTCCCAGATCAGGACCAGGCAGAGAGGAGGTTTATTCTGCCTTGTATCCTGGAATGTGGTTCCTCCCAAATCAAAGAGCTATGAATTCAACAACAAGCTTCCTGCTGCCCATATACCTGACAGGCAATGATGATACAGGAATGGGATAAATGAAAAAACTGTTTCTTTCTTCCTGCTCTTGGTGGGGCTCCAGATGTCAGGCAGGTAGAAATGGGAATTTTCACTGCTGTGTCCCAACCTGCCTCTCACCAGGCTGGGTATGGTTCTTTAAGGTCTCTGTAACTGAATAGTTCAGTGTGACCCTAGGGGTCACAGCGCTGGCCCAGCAAACCAAAAGTCTACGAAACATGCCACCTTGATAGTAGTTATCTCTAAAACTGTGTTTCCAGTACAAGAACTTAGTTTCACTAAAGACCATACCAGACACTAGCTGGCATCAAGTAAAGAACAAAACCAGCTTGAGTTTTGACCATTCCTGCTTTCCAGTCCACTTGGGAGTTCTCCAGAATTTTAATTTGCTTACCACAGTTGAAAGAGGAAAAATATACTGCCCACGGTCTACAATTAAATCTGTTACTGCTTCCTCTTCACTCTCACAAAGAGCAAATTTATTTCTTAAAATTTCCCCAACTGTTGAGCTGATCAATATTTTTGTACACTCAGTATTTTAATTTTATTTATGTATTTATTTTGGCTGTGCTGGGTCTTTGCTGTTGCTCACAGGCTTTCTCTAGTTTGTGGAGTCTGGGATTCCCGTCGTGGTGGCTTCTCTCGTAGCAGGGCACAGGCTCTGGAGTGTGCAGGCTGAGCTGCCCCACCAGCATGTCCAGTCTCCCCAGACTGGTGATGGAACCTGTGGGCCCTGCACCGGCAGGCGGATTCTTTACTACTAGACCACCAGGTAAGCCCCAGCATTTTTTTTTTTTCTCATTGCTTATCTTACAAACTAAGGGTTTTGAGTTGGTTTCTTTTTTTTTGTCTCATACCGCCCCCCCCCCAAAAAAATAATGAGTACTGTGTGGTCTCTGATCAAATACTGCAGGCCCAGATGAAAGGATAAGGGAAAATATAGATGACTGCAGTCTAAACTAACCTATGTGAAGATGCACTGGTCTGAGGAAATAGCTAAAGCTGGCTGTATCTATAATGCAGAAGTTTACCTTCTGAGACAATTTGCTCTGGCACCTGTGGCTCCATCAGCGGGTGAGAATCCAAAGGCCTTAGTAGGAGGGGGAATTGCCCAATTATCTGCTCCCTGACTTTCGCTCACATCTGTTCTTTCACCCAGTGAAATTCTGTTAGGTTTATTCTGGGGTGCTTTTACAGGAGAACCTTTGTTTCACACCTCATATATTATTTATGTTTGCTCTTTCCCCCAATCTGAACTCTCTTGAACCACATACTGAAGAATTTTCTCACACGTGGAAAACATGCTACATTAAGATCCAAGGATGGTATCAGGTCTCCCCTTTTAATATTCGTCTAGTTATTCATTTTTACTAAGAATTTTAAAGCAAGGGAAATGCACAATTTGGACTAGTTAAAATTATCATTTTAAGTAGGAAATCTAGACTTCTTTTTGGAAAATTCACAAATGATCTTGAATAATTCTACATTTCACCCAATCTCTATGGAAAGTTTACACATATACTGGATCCAATAAAATTTCTAGTGCATCTCTAATCTGGAACTCCTTTGGTTTACCTCTATTCCTTCAAAGTAACTGATGGCAGTTCACCAATCTCATGCATTGTCTCTGTGTGCTTGGTGATAAAACCAGCCCCTGTTAGAAGAAATGAACCCACATAAAGCACCAATAAGTCCTCTGCTGCTTCTCAACTATTTTGGGCTTTATTATCCTACCAACAGTACTCCTGCCCGGAATGATTTAACAAGCAGTCTCCACAGCAGAGAGAACCAGGCAACACAAGAACTGAATAGCAATACTTCTCATCCTCAGTTGTTCATATTCTGTCATTGATCTCAAAATACAGGCCTCTTTATTCTTCCCTTTGCTTGGTGGAAATTTTTAAATATTTGTTTTATTGTTTTAACACTTTGCCAGCCTCTTTCTATTGAGTCCTTATCTAAATGACACAATTCTCATCATATATATTAGAGCACAATGCCTCTAAACATCCATCTATACACTCTATCTATACACATCCATCTATACACATCCATCTATACAACTTAAACTGAGCCCAATGTCAGTCAAAGAAATTATTTATTCAATTAAATCACTTTCATCAAATACCTCCTCTTTTCCTTTCTCACCTAATAAGCTTGTGATTTATTTAAATTTCATTTTTTGAGAACTTGTATTTAGCCCTTGGAGAAGGAAATGGCAACCCACTCCAATATTCTTGACTGGGAAATCCCATGGACAGAGGAGCCTGGTGGACCATAGTCCATAGGGTCTCAAAGAGTTGAACACAACTTAGCGGCTAAACCACCATCACCATACTTAGTTCTTATCAACATTTTTCTATAACTATCCAAATCTGCCTTCTTTCTTATGGAAAAACATTTGACATATAACATTCTGTAAATGTAAGGTATGGAGCATGCTGATTCAATTACGTATATGTTGTAATACGATTGCCACTGTAGCCACAGTTAGCACCTCTGTCACATGACATGATTACCATTTTTTCTTGTGGTTAGAATACCTAAGAACTAGTCTCTTAGCAAGTTCAATGATTATAATATAGTGGTGATGGTGGTTTAGACACTAAGTCATTTCCTACTTTTTGCGACCCCCATGGACTGTAGCCCACCAGGCGCCTCTGTCCATGGGATTCTCAGACAAGAATACTGTAGTGGGTTGCCTTTTCCTTCTTCAGGGGACCTTCTCAATCCAGAGATCGAACCCATGTCTCCTCCACTGGCAGGCAAATCCTTTACCACTGAGCCCAATACAATGGTTGTTGCCTATACCAACTGTACTGTACATTAGACCTCTAGGGCTTATTTACAACTCTCTGCAAGTTTGGACCCTTAAACAACCTCTCTCCCATCCCTCCATCCCCCAGCCCTTTGTAACTGCCATCTTATTTGCTGTTTTTATAAGCTTAGTTTTTTTTTTTTAACTTCCACATATAAGTGATATTATGCAGTATTTGTCTTTCTCTGTCTGATTTATCTCACAAAGCATATGTTCTCAGGCTCTATCCATGTTGTTGCAAGATTTCCTACTTTCTCACGGCTGAGTAAAATTCCATTGTCTACATATAGCACACATTAGAATGGCTATCACCAGGAAGACAAGAAATAAGTACCAGTGTGGATGTTGAGAAAAGGAACACTTGTGCCTTGTTAGTGGGAATGTAAATTGGAACAACCATAAAAGTGTCTTGAAAAATTAAAAATAGATATAGCGTATGATCCAACAATTCTGCCTCTGGGTATACAACCAAAGGAAATGAAGACAGGATATCAGTGAGATATACACCTACCCATGGTACACTGAAGCATTATTCATAACAGTCAAGATATGGGAACACTAAGTGCTGTCAGTGGACGAGCAGATAAAATCTACCTTCTAAAATCTGCAACCACAATTCTAGCTTGTACTGCTCCATCTAGCAAAAGAAATTTTCAGATAATATGTCACTTTTTCCCCCTCTGCTCATTTTCTTATTGATCATCATACTTGAGTCCAAGATGCTTTCTGAGAGATGAATATGTTTGATAACATATTTCCTTGTATTCAAGAAAACTATAATTTATCACCTGGAAGAAAGCTTTCAGAACAAGACCTATACACAAGGAAACTGAGTTTCAGAGAATTTGGAACTTGTTCTTTCTAACTTGGGGGCTTCTCTAATGGCTGAGATGGGGAATCTGCCTAAAATATGGGAGACCTGGGTTTAATCACTGGGTTGAGAACATCCACTGGAGAGGGGAACAGCAACCACTCCTGTATTCTTACCTGGAGGATTCCATGGACAGAGGAGCCTGGCAGGCTACAGTCCATGAGGTCACAAAGAGTTGGACATGACTGAGTGACTAACACTTTCATTTTTCACTTTCTAACTTAACAAGTTAGTGTAGACCTGTTAAATGAATATCATCTCCCCTCCTAAATTATAAGTTTTCACAGAACAGTAGCCATCAGCTCTTCATTTATTTCACCAAGTTGGTCACAAATTATCAGGCCTAGGACAGGCATTTAATTATTATAAATAAACTGAGATAATATTTCCTTAATAGAAAAATCTAATTTATAGTTCCATGTTATACATTTCTATATATTTAATGCTTCTTACTGAATACTCTATTAGAGAATATTACTGCTACTCAGTTTTGTAACTTTCCATCCCTTGATAAAGAGATCAATAAAATTACATTTTTGTCAAATATCCTACAGGAAAGTATTTTCTCAGTCAATCTTCTCAAAACGAGGAAAACGATGTTGCAGAATTTTACTTATCTCTCCAGTTTGTTTCTTTTTCTTCAGCCACAGAATTAGGAAGCAGAAGCAAAGAGCTGGGAAGAAAATGAAGCCCCATCCTCTGTTTTTCTTTGATGACATGATTTCTTTTATTTTTGAGTGATCTAAGATTTCATCTCAGTTTATACTTGTAGAACAAAATCTTTCCCTTACAACCTGCAAAATCTGGGTATCTACTCAGAGAGATAAGTGGCAGTTCTCAACTTCCTCATCCACCCACAGTCTTTGCACCAGAATTATACTGATGTTCTGAAAAACTGATGACATCACTCGATTTCCTGATCTGCCCATATATTTTGGCTGCTGTTTTGTCTTCTGTTATATAACTGTCTCTTAGATCCTAAAATGATGTCTCGAATTTGTGTTTACATGTCTATTCTAGCTTTGTCCTGCCTGTCCAAATCTTTATTTGCTTTCCACCATGTCCTACATGACTGACCAGGTTTCCTATCCTGGTACCCACTGGACATCATCTGCCCTTACTGCCACATGCAAATCTCACTGAGCTAATTTAAGGCTAGAACACGATGTTAAAGGGTCATTGGCTTACTACTAAATAAACATAATGGCAGCATTAATATTTTTCCAAGGCCCAGCAAGAAGGGTTTTTACTAGACATTTTCAGAAGTCATTTCTTCCTCTAAACCTAGCTTTATTTATTAGCACACCTCTTTTTCACTTCCTGTCAACAACATCCCAAAATAAAAACATAAAGTCAAATTAAAAGAAAGAAATTTAACCTATATTTGAAAACCACAGCAAAAAAGGTCACATTTTAAATGGTGAAGCTAAAATTCAACTTTTCACTTAAATTTTTAAAGACCATTAGGTCTTTGCATTAGTCTTCATTATTAAACTATTTTTATGTCATTAGATATATCATAAGCTCATTGATATGTCACTGATATATCATATCAATGAAACCATATGATCAGGCTTGATTCAGTGGCATAATATAAAAAATATAGAGTAAATCAAGTTCAGCCTGTAACAGCCTCCACATTTTCTACTTTATTCAAAATTAACACAAACACAGAATACAGGAAGTAAAAAAACATCAATTAAAATTTAGAATCCAAATTTTCCATCACAATCTCATTCTCCATCACAGCCTCATGTTCCCAAAGTCTGCGAAAAGGAAAGTAAGAGTTAAACCTCAGTAATAAGACACAGGACATGCAGACTAATGGAGTCTGTTATACTGGAGGGGTGGTCTTCTCCAAAATGGGAAAATGCAGCACACTCACATGAATCCATCCTACAGAGGGGAAGGGAAAGCTGCTGAAAACATTTGGGAAATATTCTGCTTCCTAATTAAAACAGAAAGAGAGCTATTTAGCTCCTCTGACCTCATAGCTGCAGGACTTTAAACCTGATAAGAAGAAGATATGGCAGTAAAGCTGTAGCAGCCAACTTAAAATCATGGAGTGAAAATGAAAGGCTGATATTTTGATGATGGGGGTACAGGATTCTAAAGATGTTGACCCAATACTGGAAACATTGACTCCAGTCTTTGGTTCTATGGAATAATTATCATTATTTTCTTAAACATTTAAACTATTGTTTATTTTGATATATTGCTACTTACAGTCCAATTTCTTTAGTGAATAAAATTGTGAAATGCTAACATCTAGACAGGACCCCAAACCACAGTATTAAAACAGTTTTTAAAATAAATGACAAAACTTTAAGCACACACAAGCTATTTTATGTCATTACATGTAAAAAGTCTGAAATTAAAGACCACATTTCAAAAAAGACCACGCGGCACATACACTTTCTTTACATGTACCTCTGCGTGCATGTTAAGGAAGATAACTACTTTTAGAGTATGTCAAAACACAAAACACTGAATAATAAGCAATGGTCTGAATTAGACATTATGTATTAAGAAAATTAGGGTGTTTTTTTTTTAATTTAGTTCATCATTAACAACAATACATATTCAGAGTGAATTCAAGAACTGAGATTCTAAAAACAGAAATAAAGATCTATAAGTCATGTATTCTGTAGTCTAGAGATTCCTAAACCAATTCACCCCACAAGAAGAAACTAGAGCAAAAAAAAAAACCTACAATGAATACATATGTCTAAGTGCTAGTCAGAAAACCCTCTTACACTCTAATCCAGGAAAATGTGGTCCTACCAGTGTCAGACACTTTCAAGTTAAATGTCAAGGCCATGGTTTTCCCAGTGGTCATGTATGGAGGTGAGAGTTGGACTGTGAAGAAAGCTGAGCGTCGAAGAATTGATGTTTTTGAACTGTGGTGTTGGAGGAGACTCTTGAGAGTCCCTTGGACTGCAAGGAGATCCAACCAGTCCATCCTAAAGGAGATCAGCCCTGGCTGTTCTTTGGAAGGAATGATGCTAAAGCTGAAACTCCAGTACTTTGGCCACCTCATGCGAAGAACTGACTCATTGGAAAAGACTCTGATGCTGGGGGCCGGGGGGGGTGGATTGGGGGCAGGAGGAGAAGGGGACGACAGAGGATGAGATGGCTGGATGGCATCACCGACTCGATGGACATGAGTTTGAGTGAACTCCGGGAGTTGGTGATGGACAGGGAGGCCTGGCGTGCTGCGATTCATGGGGTCGCAAAGAGTCAGACATGACTGAGCAACTGAACTGAACTGAACTGAATGAGAGCAGGAACTTTGTTTGAAAAGAGATGAATAAATTCCTAAATAAAGGCATAGTAGCTGTGGCTATAAATCCCTTTGCTTTGTCAGCTTGAGTAGGATAATATAAGATAGGATTCATGTTATTTAGATGTTGGTAGTTGTACTCAGGGAATTCACAGTCTGATTCCATAAGAATTACGATAAGATCAATTTACGTTGTCCTCAGAAGTATAGATTTTATCATCTTCTATGGGTATAGCCCTCAAGCTATTTACTATACTTTATATTATTACAGAAAGATAAAATTGTAATGGAATTTCTGTTGACAAAAATCAAACTTATAGTTGCAGCTAAACCATTAATCATTTTTAATTGAGAAATGTTTAGAGAAAAGAAGCAGTTAATTCAGTCATATAGGCACAGGGGCAAGGTGGCATTGAGGTGTTTGATATCACTACATTTGCTAGATAAAATAAACAGGCAATATCTAAGAAACATACATACTAAAGAACTATTTGAAGTTTAGTTCCAATCCCAGTTTGACTACATATCCTATTATTTTTGTTTAATTTTGCTTTCACTAGATATGACCTTGCTAGATATTAATGAATTTTACTAAAATTCTCCTTTCTCCTCCATTTCTTTGGCATCACTGCTGTCACTTGATTGAAGTAGATACGTTACAATAGTCAAATCACCATTCCCTTTCGGTACCAAGAATTAGAAATATATACACATTAGGCATGGTTTCCAACTGCAGGAAGCTCCCTCCCTATTAGTAAACACTGGACTCTTCACTTCCTTGTCATGCGTCTCACTGAGAACAAATTTGTAAGAATAATGCCGGCACCTGAAGGACTCCCGTGCCCTCTATTATAACTCAGGTGTATTCTTATTTGCAGTTATTCTTTCTTCCTGTTACCCCCTCCGCTCCACCATCCCAGCCCCCAGGAATGGGAGGACCCCATATGGATATATTTATCATCTTTTTATCTATAGACCCAAGATACTGTTCCTCATCCTTGTGGTTCCTCAAACCTTAACTTTAATTTTGCCTTTAATGCATAGAGGTTCTCTTTAAAGGAACTTCCTGGTTATACTGATTTTTTCTCCATATTCCCCTTTCATGATCTGCCACACAACCAGTCACCTGGACCACTTCCATCACCAGGTGTGTCACAGCCGCCAACTCTGTTTTTTCACATTTTCACAGGAGAAAAATGTCAATAGATTTTGCCAAGAAATGTGATTCCGGAAAAATCAGGATCACATTATATACGGGGGGGGGGGGGGGGGGGGAAGACTCAAAAACACAACTGATAAACATTTATGCTCTTTAGACTTCATATCAGATGCTGAGTTAAAAGTAAATTCTAGAATGTGAAGTTAGGAGAAGAGAGATCAAGAGTGAGAAATTATCTTAAAAACCAGAGTATGTGTTATTTCCATTTTAAAGCCCTGCCTGCCTAAGTACTTCGATTATAAACACCTACTTTATCAGTACAAACATGACAAGATATTCTGTGGCCTTTTTCCCATGATGACAATACTCACTGTGTTGTAATGTTAGAGTGAATTTACTATAGGTAGCACACAATTTTTTCAGAGGAAAATTTGTTATTAATTTAAAGTAATTAATAATTATAAATCTTTTTTAAATGTATACTTCTATCCTCAGTTTTCTCATTTCTTAAAAAAGCAGAGACCCCAAATGTCAGTTGATTAAGTGAAATTATGTACATGAAAAGTGTTTTGTAAATTTAAAAGCTCTGTATAAACTTGAAGAAGAAAACAGGCATTTTTAATTCTTTATTTAGTAGAATTTCATATAATTGTAGAACTACAGTAAAAAGTTTTGCCTATAATCAACAGACTTTCAAATTATAATAAAATGGATTTTAACCTTATTTATTATGAACGCACTACAATTTTTTTTAAGTTGTATCAGCTCTCTAAAAATGCTTGCGTGCATGGACCTTGCTCAGTCATGTCTGACTCTGCGACCCCACAGACCTGCCAGGTTCCTCTGTCCATTGAATTTTTCAGGCAAGAACACTGGAATGGATTTCCATTTCCTGACCCAGGAATTGAACCAGAGTCTCTTGCACCTCCTGCATTGGCAGGCGGATTCTTTACCACTGTGCCAAAACGTTGGCCCATGGTTTATTCTATATATCTGTGCATACTCCATATGTCGGAGAGTCCATAAATATGATTTTATAAATTTAGAGCACCAAAAAACCTTGACCTAGAAATATGTCTATTTCATTATTAAATTGTGTTTAATTAATTCCTTGGATATCTTTACTAGTAAAATATTTTTTGTATTTAATTTCCAAGAGTATCAGAATAATATATACTTCCATTCTCTGCTGTAAGGTATTCTATTACACCAACTTATTATGACAATGAGATTTCAAACAAACAAAAAGCCTATGGAAGCAAAGAACTAACTGACTTGCTGGACCACAGTGACTTAACACACACACCGCACATCACATGTTCCACACAGGGTGGGGCCCCAGCTAACAGCAGCTCCTGGCTTGCCAAGGAAGAGAAAGGGAACCAGTGAAATGTGCATAGGTGCTTATATGTAGAAGGGATGGAAATCATTTCAACTCATATTCTTTCAAGAAACTCATATGGCTTCACCTATCTTCAAAGATAACAAAGATATACAACTCAACTGAATGCCCAGAAGGAGAAAAAACTAAGTATTGTAATAGTCTGGTACCTCACCCACAATAATAAAAGTACATTTATCTGGAGATTCACTGTTTTCTGAATATTTGTAGAATTATTTATCGTTATAAAAAGTCTATGAGCAACACAGGCAGAGACCATGGAATTAAATGCTAATTTTAATTAGCTTTTAACCTACTTGCTCTCCTGCAGTATTTGGTCCCACTGACCACGCCCTCTGTCTCTTTCATCTGTTTCTCTAAACCAATTTTTCTTTCTTCCCCTTTGCTTATTCCTTATTCCTGTTCCTTTTCAGGCTCCTTTGTGGCTTCTGTCTCCATCAACTCACACACACTGGTGTTCCTTCAGAGATCTAAGGCTCAGATGCTTCTCTTTTGTTCTGCTTCTCCTAACAATGTAGTATAATGATCAAGAGAATGGAAAACAGGCTGAGTGGAATGTCAGCTCTTCCACACATACCTGTAATTTGCACAAGATAATTAACCTCTCTGTGTCTAAGTTTCCCTATCTACAAAACAGGGATGATAAAATAGAACCTGTCTCATATAGCTCTGATAATTTCATGACTTAACATGTGTAATGCAGTTAGAACAGTGCCTGGACACGGGATTGAACCTGGGTCTCCTGCATTGCAGGAGGACTCTTTAAACGTCTGAACCACAAGGGAAACCCACACTATTTGTTACATGTCAGTTACTATGAACTGAGTGATATTTATGGCAGTCTTCACTAGTACCTCTTGACTGGTAACACTCCAAACTATATCACAAGTCTAGAACTGACTCCATGATTTCCAGAGCCATATATGTAATTCCATTCTTTTAAAAAAGTTTTATTGGAATATAGTTGCTTTACAATGTTGTTTTAATTTCTACTGCACAGCAAAGTGAATGAGCTATACATATACATATATCCCCTCTTTTTTGAATTTCCTTCCGATTTAGGTCACCATAGAGCACTGCGTAGTTCCCTGCACTATACAGAGGTTCTCATTACTTATCTATTTCACATATAGTATCAAGAGTTTATATATGTCAATCCCAATTCCCCCCACTCCCCTTTTCCCTCATGGTAACCATACGTTTGCTCTCTATGTCTGTATCTCTATTTCTGCTTTGTAAATAAGATTGTCTATACCAATAAGTTCCATTCTATTGAAAGATATCTCCAGCACTTCAAACTCAAATTGTCAGCAAAAAGGAAGGCACCATCTGTCTCCCTATACTTGCTTTTCTATTCTTGTTTTCTAGCTAAGGTAATCATACCTGCATCCAATCAGACACTCAAGCTAGAAAATTGAACAAATTTAATTTGCGATCAATTTTATTAGCTTTACTTTAAAAGCCACCCCTTCCTCGCTTTCCCCACTGTTATCATTCTTATTTCTTGACTCCATTTCTGTTCTGGACTCCTAATTCCTTTGCTCAATCACTTGACTCTACCAAACACTATGACCAGGGTAAACCTTCTGAAATTAAAATCTCAGAAATTTAAATTTCACATTCTTTAGGAAACATAATCATGGCATACCCAGGCTCTCAGGCTTTCCTCTACTTTCTACCCTTTCTCTCACAGCAAGCATCCAAGCTGAATTTTCAGATATGAGAAAATATAGAACCGGGTAGTGCCCACATTGCACACTGGAGAATGAAACAAATCAGAAATTACAATCCAAGACTCAAGCCAAGAAAAAAGTAGTTTCCAAAGATATACCCCAAGGGGAAGCCAGAAAGCAAGAATGGAATCTGAACTAAACTGTCTTCCATAAAAAAGGCAAGGAAGAAAACACAAATAAAATTAGAAGATGAGAAAGAAATTTGGAGGTAATAATGGGCATCAAGGGGCTTCCCAGAGTGCTAGTGGTAAAGCACCCACTTGCCAGCGCAGGTGACATAACAGACATGGGTTCAGTCCCTGGGTCAGAAAGATCCCCTGGAGGAGGGCATGGCAACCCACTCCAGCATTCTTGCCTGGGGAACCCCATGGACAGAGGAGCCTGACAGGTCAGAGTCAGACACGACTGAAGTGATTCAGCACACATACACTCTCAGCGGGCATTGAGAGAGATTTTCTAGAGGCGAGTATGTGAAGGCAGGAGTGCACGGAGTGTCTGCCTAATGCTTCAATCGCATCTCTTACCACCAACTTAGGCTTCCCGGGTGGCACAGAGTCTTAGTGGTGTTGCAGAGAGTTGGACATGACTAAGCACACAGGCATGCATGCACAGGCACCTTAGGAGCACCCTGATTTGAACAATGGCAAGCAAAGCCACTTCCCCAAATGCACTGCGACCTTTCTCGCCTTTCATATTCCGTTCCCCCTGTGGGGACAACTCATCCTTCCCCTTTCTTCCCCAGTCAATCACTCCCACCGACTTCTCTGCAGAGGCAACACCTACTCCGAGAAGGTTTTCCTAACCCACCCACCAGTCCAGATATTAGCACACTTCTTTGTGTTTCCACCTACCCATAATTAATGCTACTGCAGTTCTTCCTATAACACATTGTCAGACTTCATTTACTTACCTGCCCAAGTCTCACTTGGTTGTGAAATAGTTAGAGGTAAGGGCTGTAACTACTTTTCTCTGTGCCTAGTGAGCATGTCCTGAACACATACATTCTCAAAGAAATTGCATTAGAAATGCAAATACTGAATCATCAAATAAATTTGTGTTGATTGATATACAATATAGTAGGATAGATCTGAATTAATAATCCACTGTACCATTCTTCTAATTCTTCTTGTGATATAGACTATGTAAGTGCCATGTCCCATTTAATTCCTGGTCAGCTAATTAAAAATTACAGGTGTGTGTCAAAATGCTACTTGGAAAATTACCATTATGTTTTATAAGAAACAGAGCTGAAATGCCACAAAAGGCCTGATCATCACCAAAACTGCTAGTATTCCTGGAATTTGCTTCCTCCTTTTAAAGAAAGGCTAATCTTATTAATTCCCATCATTAAATTCAAATTTATCAGGCAATATGAGCTATTAATTAGTTAATTCAACTCAGACTACCAAAGTAATAAAGACACTCCACAGAATGCATCAGAATACAAGAAATCTAAGCAGAGCAGATAACAAGGTAAGATATGACAAGCTCACACAAAGAAAGGTATGAAGACAACATGTTTCACAGCCCTCTCTTCAGATTTAACAGATAATTTGATTTTTAAGTTTCTAAGGAATTCGAAAATTTTTCCAGTCTCCTGGTCTGTAAGTTACCATCAGGCTTACTTATCATGGACTTGACTAATATCAAAGACTGTTGTGAAGAGCACAGTGTTCCCTGTACTGTGTAAGATCTCAGATGGAGTTAAAGCGTGAAACTGAACAAAACAGCATTGTGCGGTGGCTTCCATGCTGCTCTGTGCACGCAGCAGGCACACAGGCTAAATGCCTGGCAGGCAGGGTCTCATACCCTCTTTCTCCATCTATATTTCTGAAAAATAAAAGCCTTCTTAGAACTTGCCTAAGAAATTAGCCTTTTCAGTCTAATAGACAAAACTCTATAATATATTCCAGGACAAAGATTGAGACTACTGCTTTCTCCCTCTAACTGGCATCATCCATTATTTAGGATGATTTCTCAATATTTTATCAACGTGTATGTCTTGGAAACATCTTTCCTCCAGCACAGATATTATGTATAATATTTCTAAATGATTTAAGCTGCTGTTTGAAGTTTGAGGGGAACTTCATCTCATCTTAGTACTTTTATTTCTTTAAAAATTAAAGACTTTCAAAAGTGACAAAACAATGAAAAAACTTTATGAATAATTCCTTAAGTCATTGTTCATATATATATATATTTAATCAGATAGTGAAACTAAACAATCAAAATTGGGTTAGATTCCCAAGAAGATGTTGAAAAAGAAGGAGATGTTTGTGTCAGCTTGCTAAGTAAGAAAGTGTTGGTTATTCAGTCCTGTCCGACTCTGTGACTTCATGGACGGTAGCCATCAAGCTCCTCTGTCCATGGGGCTTCCCAGGCAAAAATACTAGCGTGGGTAGCTATTTCTTTCTCCAGGGGATCTTCCTAATCCAGGGATCAAACTAGGGTCTCCTGCATTGCAGGCAGATTCTTTACTATCTGAGCAACCAGAGAAGTCCTATCAGTTCAGTTCAGTTGCTCAGTCATGTCCGACTCTGTGACTCCATGGACGGCAGCACGCCAGGCTTCCCTGTCCATCACCAACTCCCAGAGCTTACACAAATTCATGTCCATTGAATCGGTGATGCCATCCAACCATCTCCTCTGTAATCCTCTTCTCCTCCTGCCTTCAATCTTTCCCGCATCAGGATCTTTTCCAATGAGTCAGTTCTTCACATCAGGTGGCCAAAGTATTGGAGTTTCAGCTTCAGCATCAGTCCTTCCAATGAATATTCAGGACGGATGTCCTTTAGGAAGGACTGGTTGGATCTCCTTGCAGTCCAAGGGACTCTCAAGAGTCTTCTCCAGCACCACAATTTGAAAGCATCAGTTTCTCGGTGCTCAGCTTTCTTTATATTCCAACGCTCACATCCACACATGACTACTGGAAAAACCATAGCTTTGACTAGATGGACTTTTGTTGGCAAAGTAAGCTCTCTACTAGACAGCATATTGCTGTCTAGGTTGGTCATAGCTTTTCTTCCAAGGAGCAAGTCTTTTAATTTCATGGCTGCAGCCACCATCTGCAGTGATTTTGGAGCCATAAAAAATAAACTGTCTCACTGTTTCCATTGTTTCCCCATGTATTTGCCATGAAGTGATGGGACCGGATGCCATGATCTTAGTTTTCTGAATGACGAGTTTTAAGCCAAATTTTTCACTCTCTTCTTTCACTTTCATCAAGAGGCCCTTTAGTTCTTCGCTTTCTGCCATAAGGATGGTGTCATCTGCATATCTGAGGTTGTTGATATTTCTCCCAGCAATCTTGATTCTAGCTTGTGTTTCATCCAGCCTGGCATTTCACATGATGTAATCTTCATATAAGTTAAATAAATAGGGTGGTAATATACAGCCTTGAGGTACTCCTTTCCCTATTTGGAACTAGTCTGTTTTTCAATGTCCAGTTCTAACTGTTGCTTCTTGACCTGCATACAGATTTCTCAGCAAGCATGTCAGGTGGTCTGGTATTCCCATCTCTTTCAGAATTCTCCACAGGTTGTTGTGATCCACACAGTCAAAGGCTTTGGTGTAGTCAATAAAGCAGACGTAGATGTTTTTTCTTGAACTCTCTTGCTTTCTCAAAGATCCAAAGGATGTTGGCAATTTGGTCTCTGGTTCCTCTGCCTTTTCTAAAACCAGCTTAAACATCTGGAAGTTCACAGTTCACATACAGTTGAAACGTGGCTTGGAAAATTTTGATCATTACTTTGCTAGTGTGTGAGATGAGTGCAATTGTGTGGTAGTTTGAGCATTCTTTGGCATTGCCTTTCTTTGGGATTGGAATGAAAACTGACCTTTTGCAGTCCTGTGGCCACTGCTGAGTTTTCCAAATTTGCTGGCATATTGAGTACAGCACTTTCCCAGAACCATCTTTTAGGGTTTGAAATAGCTCCACTGGAATTCCATCACCTCCACTAGCTTTGTTCATAGTGATGCTTTCTAAGGCCCACTTGACTTCACATTCCAGGATGTCTGGCTCTAGATGAGTGATCACACCATCATGGTTATCTGGGTCATGAAGGTTTTTTGTATAGTTCTTCTGTGTAATCTTGCCACCTCTACTTAATATCTTCTGCTTCTGTTAGGTCCTTACCATTTCTGTCCTTTATTGTGTCCATCTTTGCATGAAATGTTCCCTTGGTACCTCTAATTTTCTTGAAAAGATCTCTAGTCTTTCCCATTCTATTGTTTTCCTCTATTTCTTTGCCTTCATCACAGAGGAAGGCTTTCTTATCTCTCCTTGCTATTCTTCGGAACTCTGCATTCAGATGGGTGTATCTTTTTCTCCTTTGTCTTTAGCTTATGTTCTTTGCTCAGCTAAATATAAGGCCTCTTCAGACAACTATTTTGCCTTTTTACATTTATTTTTCTTGGAGATGGTCCTGTACCATATCACGAACCTGCATCCTTAGTTCTTCAGCACTTAGTTCTCCAGATCGAATCCCTTGGATCTGTTTGTCACTTCCACTGTATAATCATAAAGGATGTGATTTAGGTCATACCTGAATGGTCTAGTGGTTTTCCCTACTTTCTTCAATTTAAGTCTGAATTTGGCAATAAGGAGTTTACGATCTGAGCCACAGTCAGCTCCCAGTCTTGTTGTTTTGTGACTGTATAGAGCTTCTCCATCTTTGGCTGCAAAGAATATAATCAATCTGATTTCGGTGTTGACCATCTGGTGATGTCCATGTGTAGAGTCTTCTGTTATGTTGTTGGAAGAGGGTGTTTGCTATGACCAGTGCATTCTCTTGGCAAAACTCTGTTAGTATTATAGGGAATCCCTATAACTGCTGTAATATAAGACCACAAATGCCAGGGCTTAAAACAACACAAATGTATAGCTTAAAATTCTGACGGACAGAACTCTGAAGCAGATCTTACAGGCTAGAATCAAAAAGGCTGTGTTCCTCCCAGAGTCTCTATGAGAGAATCCGCTTCTTGTCTTTTCAGTTTCTAGAAGTTCCCTGAACTCCTGGACCCCTGGCTGCCTCATGTCAGCCTCTGTTTCCATTGTCGCCTCTCCTCCTTCTGGTTGTGCCGCCACATTGCTTTTTCTTTCTCTCTGACCTGTATGGCTTCCTCTTATAAAGGTCTTCATGAGGATGTTGGGTCCACCCTGATAATCTAGGATGACCTTCCATACCCCAGTTCTTTATGTAATCACATCTGCAAAGTCCCTTTTGTCATGTAAACTCACAGATTTGGGGCACTGAGACATAGACATCTTTGGGGGGACATTATTTATCTTACAATAATACACAACAAATTTATTGGGGGACATGCCAATCTTGGATAAAGGGGAGAAAAAAAGTAGAGCTAGATAAGCCATTGAAGGAAAAGGGAAAAGGAGGGGGAACTGGTGGGAAGAATCTGGCTGCTCCTCAGGGCTAACAAAGATCTGCCAGGTCTATGTGGAGTCTTTCAGCCAAAGCTGCCTGCTAACAGAGTAAATGAATAAACATGAAAAACTGTCTTGCTGGAATGAGCCTGTATTAGCAACCCCACTGTGCGTGACCACTGGCCGGGAGCAGCATGAGAAGCCTGGTGCAAAGGTCAAGGTAAATGGGGCGTTTTCATAACCACCATAACTGCTAAATTCCTGCATAACTGAAAAGAGGCTTGGGGCTTCCCTGGTGGCTCAGATGGTAAAGAATCTGCCTGCAATACAGGAGACCAGGGTCCAATCCCTGGGTCAAGAAGATCCCCTGGAGAAGGGAATGACAACCCACTTCAGTATTCTTTCTGGAGAATTCCATGGACAGAGGAGCCTAGCCTAGCAGGCTCAGATATTACCTATTCCAGCCCCTTCTTTACATATTTATACATTCATTGATTTCATTTTATTTTTTATTTCATTTCAATAAACATTTATGAAATACCAAGTACTGGGGTCCAGAATTAGAGGACATAATCACTACCCACAGAAAGCTAGCAGTATTGTGGAAAATGTAATAATAATTATAATGTAACCCAGAGTAAATACACTATCCTCTGACCATGCCTCTCAGGTAACCTAGCAGAATTCATTTATGTCAGTTCCCTAGAGCCCCATCCGGTTAGCACCCCACTTGACTTTCAGTGTCCTGAGAGAGAATGACAATTATATGATCACTATAATTACGGGAACACACATTTAACACAGACCAGGAGGAAGGTGTACACAGTTAGAATGTCCTGGATAAGATGCTGACTCAGAGAACAGAATGTGAGAAGTCAGCTGGACAGAATATTTGGAGAGGATGAGAGCAGTGATGTAACAGCTAAAGCAAAGGACAAGTTTCAAATGAGCAACAGATATTTAAAAGGCCAATGGCCCCTACCAACAAGAGCAAATATTTCAGAAAAACCAGATATGTTACATAGAAAGTAGAGGTGAGAAATGAAGCGGAGCATATAAGCTAAACTCACAGTTATCCTTACACAGCTTGCTATGAAGTGAAGTTATTTACCAGTGAAACTCAAGGATTCAGAAATAGAAGTGACACTGCTGTTTGAGAAATTAAGGAAAATAAAAAAAACAAGTACTTGAAATTAGGATAGCAGAACTTTCTTCAATGTGAAACTAAGGGAATATCTGCAGAGAAGGATACAAAGCCTCTTAGAAAAAACAAAACACTTTGCACAAATTTATAATACAGAGATCACTATCGAGAGATTAATTTTAGCTTAAAGTTTGAAAAGAGGAACCAAATGTCTAATTCTGTCATAAAAATAAATCTCTACAAACCATGCATAGTCTACCCGGTTTTATACAGTACTACTTCCTAGTAAACTTCCCGAGACAGTCTCTCTGAGGTGTGGGGGGAAAAGGCATCTGAATAAGGTGACCTGATGTAACATTATTTTCCATAAATTAGTTAAAGATGTAATTATGTTCCCTAGAATAGTAACCTATCTTCTCCAGTATTTATTTTTAACCATTATATCAAATAATAAATAAATATTGTGTATAGCTATCTGTTAAAGCAATTCCCAGACTGAGATAATACAGCCAGATTATTTGTGATAGAAGTAACTCGGGACCTCCAAAAATCTGACCTAGATCAGATTGGCAATAACTATACTAAAAAATTATTTTATTGAAACTAATATACCGCAAATTGAAAATCGGCAAATTGGCTATTTACCACCAGAATAATAGCATTTTTCTGAAGCTGTCTTTAAGGAAAAGATTGTATTTAGTTGAGAAAAAAAAAATAAGCTTTGAACTGTAATTATTCATAATTCCTCATATTCAAATTAATTTTGCTCCTAAAGTTTGAATCTTATTAAAAAACTGATCATTTTACTTTTGCTCTTTCCTTAGAGTTTGAGTCATCTGTCTAGAAAATTGTAATTAACAACAATGATAACAAAATAGAACTGATAATATAACTACAAATCATCTATTAAATGATATTTAAATTTTAGCTGATTAAATGAACCAAAATTTTTAAGTCTATCCCATTACAAGGAATTAATTTGTCTTGTGTCTCCATTCAGTTCTTTGACACATTCTTACTTATCCCCTCTGTCGTGTATTGCATTTGTTATTGTTATTGTTTAGTCATCAAGTGATGTCTGACTCTTTCCAACCCCATAGACTGTAGCCCACCAGGCTCCTCCGTCTGTGGGATCTCCCAGGCAAAAATACTGGAGTAGCTGTTAGTTCCTCTTCCTTGACCCAGGGATCGAACCCACATCTGTGAGTGCTGCACTGACTCATAGGTTCTATAACACTGAGTTACCAAGTGTATTGAACTATATTCCTTCAAAAGTTAGATACAAATCCTTACCCCTGTCCTTGGGAATGTACACTTATATGGAAATAAGATCGTAGCAGATGTAATCGAGTTAAGCCGAGGTCATACTGGATCAGGGTGAGTCCCCAGTGTAATGACTGGGGTCTTTACAAGAGAAAGGAGTGGGATGTTTGGACACAGAGACACAGATGACATACTCGCAGGTGGAGCCCACGCAGAGATAAAGGAAGAGATTGCAGGAATGCAGCCATAAGTCAAGGGATCCCAAGGACTGCAGGAGCCCCCAGAGGCTAAGCAAGAGGCAAAGAATGCTTCTTCAGATCCTGCAGAAGGACTCAACCATGCCAATATCTTGAGATCAGATGCCTAGCTTCCTGAACCACAAGACAACAAATGTCTATTGTTTTAAGCCAACAATTGGCAGTAATTTTTCTGGTATCCTGGGGAAAGCAATACTTTCTCATTTTAACCACAGTCTCAGTCATCAGGCACACAGTGAGTCTGTACTTCAGTGAAGTCAGTCACAAATGACTCATATTCCAGAGGAAACTTTAATTTGCTTTTTTTTTTTTAAAGAGGAATTTCTGTGAAGACAGAGCAGTTTTTGTGCAGTCTTGGCAAAATCTGATGCTATAGAGAGATGCTTGGGAACTCACGTTAATTGGCAGTGTAGTGTGTAATGTTAGTTGCTCAGTCGTGTCTGACTCTCTGCAATCCCACAGCCTGCCAGGCTTCTCTGTCCATGGGATTCTCCAGGCAAGGGTACTGGAGTGGACTGCCACTCCTTTCTCCAGTTAGTTGGCAGCATCACTCTTATTATTATGATATTACTATCATTTTCCTGTGGAACATTCTTATTAAGAATGGTTATAGTGATGAAAATAGAACTGGTCTCTCTTGAATGAAGGGCTTTCATATCCCTAGAAAGCATGTACTTTTATTTCAAATGGAATCTTAGGAATTTGAATTAAACTTTAGCAAAAGCCTTGAAAGAGGGCACCAATGGGGATTCAGACCTTATTGCCAACACTCTTTCCAGAGTTGTCTTCAGGAAGGCAGACATATACATGAGGCACTAACTCTGTAATAGAATTATTTCAGACAGATTAATGACTATCAAAGGTCCACATAGTCAATGCTATGGTTTTTCCAGTAGTCATGTTGGACTATAGAGAAAGCTGAGCACTGAAGAATTTTTTTTGAAAATGCTTTTGAACTTTTGAACTGTGACGTTGGAGAAGACTCTTAAGTCCCTTGGACTGCAAGGAGAGCAAACCAGTCAATCTGAAAGGAATCAGTCCGAATATTCATTGGAAGGATTGATGCTGAAGCTGAAACTTAATATTTTACCCACCTGATGTGAAGAACTGACTTATTAGAAAAGATCCTGATGCTGGGGAAGATTGAAGGCAGGAGGAGAAAGAAATGACAGAGAATGAGATGGTTGCATGGCATCACCAACTTGATGAACATGAGTCTGAGTAAACTCTGGGAGCTGGTGATGGACAGGGAGGCCTGGCGTGCTGTAGTCCATGGGGTCACAAAAAATCAGACACAACTGTGCGACTGAACTGAATGACTATCAACTTCAACTAAACCAATAACAGTTTAATAGTTTTATTTTTTTATGCCAACCAGATATTTTATATTATTTTATTGAATAGATTTTCCAGGTTTTACTAATCATGTTTCATGTTACCTCTTTGACTAGTGAGTAAGGTGGAATAAGTGAAGTTTGTGGATTAAACAAGAGGCTATGACAGAAAGGCTACAAAAATAATTGAGTACACTGTGAACTTGGGCACACAATTTGTTCACCTTATTTCCCAGGGACTTGACCCAATTACACAGTTTCCTCTCAAAGGTCTAGCTCTTGAAAACATACAGGAGCCTCAGAACAGCCAAGAGCAGAGAAAAGTGCCACAGGCTGAGCTGTGTAAATAGTTAAAACACAAGCCATTTTTTAGAAACAATGACCATAAATTCTATGAATCTATATTCAAAAATAATACATAATTTATATTCAAGAAAGGCTACAAGGATACATTGTACAACACAGGGAATATAACCAATATTTTATAATAACTATAGATGGAGTATAACCTTGAAAAATTGTCAATCACTATGCTGTATATCTGTAACTTATAAAAACATCATATATCAACTATACTTTGATAAAAAATAAAAAGTAGAAAACTGTTAATAATGTGGCAATATAAAGTCAGTTCTGGAAAAATTCAGTTTTAAGTTTCAATCTAAGAAAAGTTTGGTACATATTATTTACTGGGCCTGAATATTTAAGCCTCATGAGGTGAGTATACTACACACCAAGACAGTCAGGAGCAACACAAGTTTTTTACTATTTCAAGTGTTAACACACTTTTTGTTTTTTTAATTTACTTTTTGTTTTTTGAATTTTTCCCCAACTTAGATACCTAAGGGTTATATTTTAAAAGTTGTAAATGAGCCTCTTGATATTGCCCATTTTTCTCAATGTTGGGTCCATTTCTCACTTCAAAAGAATTAAGCCAAGTCTTCCCAATTGCAACCACTGATATGCCAACTCAGCTGGGAGGCCTTTTCTGGACTCAGGTTGCCTGATCCTTTCTTTCAAACAAAAGGGGCCACAGAAATGGAGAAAATCAAATATACACAATATAATGTAGAGTGACCATGTACTGACTAACGGGAGGTAATCACTCAGGTCTGAAACAGAATTTTTTAGAAAGATCTTACATTTCTTTTCAGGAACATAAGAGGAAGTTGGTTCTGGCTGTAACATTCAAAATTTCAGCCCAATGGAGAGTTCTAAAAGAGGAAATGAGTTCACGCTGAGAATTAGAAGATAAGAAAAGGATTTATTGTTATAACACTAAAAGCAGTGTGTCCCCTTTTAATGAAAGAGTCATCTCTGAGATGAGCTAATAAGACACAATTTCTCTAAGGAAATTACAGGATTGATTATGTCACTGTAAACTTAAAGAATGACTGGATGCCTTCTCTGTAATGGTATGTAATCATTTCTATTTTATATTGTTGTCTTTGAGTAAAGGAAGATATCAAAACTGTTAGAATGATCACATGTCTTGGAGGTTAACTTTCACAAGAAACTTATTCATTAACCACTGTAAAATAGATTTTTAGGGAAGTCCTTTGAGCTAGAAGTGAGAAATTTTTTCTGTGGTCTACAAGAAGAAGCCTAGAGCAATGAATAAAGCTGGAGCATTATTTGGAGTATTAATGGAGTATTCTCCATAATTTTCTTCATCTGCATCTCAGTTGTCATTTCATATCTCTTTCTCAGCATTGTCAGGTATAAGAAAATTCATCTCCTTCCATTCACTAAAACAATGTCTAGTTAATTAAAAAATAGTATTGACTTGGGCTTCTGAGATGTATAGCAGTAAAGAATTCGCCTACCAATGCAAGAGACACAAGATACATGGGTTCAATCCCTGGGTCAGAAAGACCCCTTGGAATAGGACATGGTAACCCACTCCAGTATTCTTGCCTGGGAAATCCCATGGACAGAGGAGTCTGGTTGGGTCACAAAGAGTCACACATGACTAAGCACCATTGATTTATTAAGGAAAATGTTTTTAAGGGAAAGAGAGAAAATACCCCTCTTTGTGTCACTGGAAATCACTAACAATTAAGAGACAGAGGCACAGCCTGACTCTCAGGTAGCTACTACAATACTACAATTCAGCTTCCACAGGGAAATCGATTGTCAAGAGTTTATGTTCAGCCAATTAAACTTAGCCCATAACAATTCCTATCCCCAGAATCAAAGACTGAGCAAAAGTTAATAAAAGCAAAATCTATTATTCCTGGCAGTTTGCCCCTAGGCATTATAAAGGAAATAACAATGCTCTCCAGTGTACAACCTTACCCAAAACTTACAAACATTTTATCGAAAATAGACTGAAAATAGATTTACATGTTATCAGATCCGAAACGGCTGGTTTTGTATATGTATGGAATATTCAGTAAATTAATGTCTCTAGTTTAATATACATGAAAGACTGGTCTTTTAAAGGGTATAAACTAATTCCATATCCATTCAGAAAGAACAAATTGGCATTGACTGAGGCTACTCTTTACCAATCTGCTGGCCAGCTGATGAAGAGAAGCCCCAAGCAACTGTGCACAGTGCCGGGGAAGCAAGTTTAAGCGGAGTGGTGCTCACTTGAAATGTACCTTGGCAGGAATGTAAGAGAACAAAAATAATACCTGATAGTAGGCATTGTTCTGATTTCTCTGTTGACTCATTTCAATCATCAAAGCAACCATATGATGTAGAGAACAATTTTATGTCTTTTTCAAGCTTGAAAAAAATTGAGGAAAAGAGATGTTGAAAAGTGAAAGTCCTCAGTAGTGTCCAACTCTTTGTGACCCCATGGACTATACAGTCTATGGAATTCTCCTGGCCAGGATACTGGAGTGGGTAGCTGTTCCCTTCTCCAGGAGATCTTCCCAACCCAGGGATTGAACCCAGGTCTCCCTCATTGCAGGCAGATTCTTTACCAGCTGAGCCACAAGGGAAACCCAAGAATAATGGAGCGGGTAGCCTATTCCTTCTCCAGCAGATCTTCCCAACCCAGGGATTGAACTGGGGTCTCCTGCCAACTCTTCTTTACCAACTGAGCTACCAGGGAATCCATTCATCAAAGCAACGATATGATGTAGAGAATAATTTTCTGTCTTTTTTTTAAGCTTGAAAAAAAAAAACTGAGGGAAAGAGATGTTAATCAAATTAAAAAGAGTAAGTAATGAGTAAATAGCAGAACTGGGATTTGACCTGAAGGAGCCTGCCTTGGGAGACCATGTTCTCAACTGCTGTGTTTTCCAGTCATTTAACCAAAAGTCCGTAACTCCTGGCCTTTGGAAAGAGAAATGTAACATGTCATTCTGTTGTAAATACTGCACGTTTTCTTATATTGAATTCTCGTGGATCTTAAATTTACTGTTTCTTCCTTCTTCTAAATCTGGTGTCATCCCAATGAATCTATGAATAATTTTAACAATGAATGTCCCTTAAAATGTTAAATAGGTAACTTTAAAAAATTCTCTTCAATAATTACAGAATGGATAAACAGTGATTTGTTGCTGTGCTTGGTTGTGTCCGACTCTTTGCAGGCCCCTAAACTGTAGCCCATCAGGCTTCTCTGTCCCTGAAATTTTCCAGACAAGAATACTGGAATGAGTCACCATTAAAGGCTTTCCTGGTAGTTCAGATGGTAAAGAACATGTTTGCAGTGCAGGAGACCCTGATTCAATCCTTGGGATGGCAAGAGTCCCTTCAGAAGGAAATGGCAACCCATTCCAGCATTCTTGCCTGGAGAATTCCATGGACAGATGAGCCATGTGGGCTATAGTCCAAGGGCCCACAGAGTCGGACATGACAGAGTGACTTGCAATTTCGCTTTCTTTAAACAGTGGTAGTTATATGACACCGAGAATTTAATTGATTTATGTGACTTTTCTTCAGTTGAATATTAAGAAGGACTTAGTTGCAATGAAGATACTTTCTGGCTGACATGGTAGTTTGCCCTCACAACATCTTTTTGTCTATCTCAATGAATATAGGCATTAGAGGGTGTAGTATTAAAACAGAAAGAAACCAACAGGCATACTTAAGAATAGAAATCATGGGCAAAGCTATATAAATAGACTGCATTTCCTTAGGAAATTATGGGCCCATACACACAGTAAGACTATAAATAAGCCAAGCACATTTATATAAGGACAAATTTTTGTATCGGTCCAGGTAGGCTATTTTTAACCTACGAAAGCAAAAACAACCTAAAATTAGAATAAAAACAAAATCTTAGTAGTTTAAAACAACCAAGCTGCATTACACATCTATCCTGCATCAACAGGCAGCCTCTCCTTAACCCAGGCCACTCAGAAATCTGTGCTAATAAAGAAATCACCATCCCAAATATCGTCAGAGGGAAAAAGAGCTTGGGGAATCATTTTATCTGTTTTAATTTTCCAACGAGAAGTGACACACGACCTATTCTCGTATTGCCTTAAACAAACTGAATATTGACTGACTCTAAATTCAAATGAGTGAAAAGTTCAATTCTACTTATAAATAGTTTTGAATAGTTCAAGACAAGCTAACCGTTTTAACCCCCGATTTCTTCTTTCACTCTTTTTATAGTTTTTTTAAGGCAGAGGACAAGATGGTTGGATGGCATCACTGACTCAATGGATATGAGTTTGACCAAGCTCCGGGAGATGGTGAAGGACAGGGAAGCCTGGCGTGCTGCGGTCCACGGGGTCACAAAGAGTCAGACACGACTTAGTGACTGAACAACAAAATATAGAGATAAAATTTATATATAATTAAAAGGCATCCTTCCTAAGTATACAGGTACTGTCTTTAAAAGTATATATGTATATACACACACATGTGTGTGTGAGTGTGTGTGTGTGTGTGTGCGCACGCATGTACATGCGACTTCCCAGGCAGCCCTAGTGATAAAGAACCTGTCTGCCCATGCTGGAGACTTAAGAAATATTGTTTCGATCCCTGGATCAAGAAGATCTTCCTGCAGGACAGCATGGAAACCCAATCCAGTATTCTTGCCTGGAGAAAGCCATGGACAGAGGAGCCTGAGGGGCTCACAGCGTCAGACACAACTGAAGCGGTTTAGCACACAGAATGCACACATGCACGCACACACACATATTCATATATCCATATAACTACCATCACAACAAAGAATAATTCCATCACCCCAAAAGTCTCAAGGGCTCTAATCTAATTGGCATGAGAGATAGATATCACTATTTGAAAATTAGTACATCTTAAAATCATGCATATAAATTTTCCAACTTCCTTCAAAATTATTTTAGCAACCACACAAAGATTTTTTTAATTTTCATATAAATTTTAGAATTTACTTATTAATTTCAATAAAATTAAACTCTGTAAAGATTCAACTTTGGTGGAATTTATATTTAACAATATTGATCCTTTTAATTCATAAACACTCTATGTTTCTTCAGTTATTCTTAGGTCTTTGTTAATTTCTCCTAGCCACATTTTATACTTTTCAATGTAAAAAGTCATCTGTATCTTATATTGATTTTTACATATTTCATGTGTTTGACTCATAAATTTTTTTAATCTCAATTTTTAGTTGCTAGTAAATAGAAATAGAATTGATAATTTATATTGTCCCTATATCTTTAAGCCTTGTTAAGGTCACTAATGTTATAAAAAACAGGCATTTTACAGATCACATAGATTTTTCTACAGACATGATCAGTGAAAGTGAAAGTCACTCAGTTGTGTCCAACTCTTTGCGACCCCATGGGTTAAACAGCCCATGGAATTCTCCAGGCCAGAATGCCAGAGTGGGTAATCTTTCCCTTCTCCAGTGGATCTTCCCAACCCAGGATCAAACCCAAGGTTCCCATACAGCAGGTGGATGCTATACCAGCTGAGCCACAAGGGAAGCACAGACATGATCATGTTGTCTGCAAATACAGCTATACCTCTTCATTTAAAACATGTGTGCCTTCATATATATTCACTGCCTTATTACATTGGCCAGAACTCCTGTGTAATGTTGAGAAGAAGTGGTGAGTGTGGACATACTTTGATTTTGAACTTTAAGTAAAATGGTTTAAATTTTGACCATTAAGTATGACATTAACTTAAGATATTTGAAGATTAACTCTATCAGTATGAAGAAGTTTCCTCCTATTCTGAGTTTGTGAGAATTTTTTTTTAAATCATGAATGCCTGCTTATTCTTTTTTAATTTTTCTGGAAAGACAGATGTAATTATATGTTATTTTTCTTTTTATTCTGTTAATAGGTGAACTATGTTGATTTTTAAAGGCATAACCAACCTTCCTTTACTAAAATAAACTCCAGTTAGTCATAATGTATTATCATGCTTATTTATTCCGGGATTCAACTTGTCAGTTTGGAAGATATTTGTATCTATTCTTTTCTCATAATTTCTTCTGTTTTATATCAGAGTTATGACAGCCTTATAAAACAAGATGGGATGCATTATCCTTTCTACTTTTATCTGAATGTTTGTATAGGATTGACACTATTTCTTTTTTAAAGTATAATAAAAATCATGAGTGAAGGCACCTGGACCTAGACATTTTTGTGGAAAAATTGTGTACAAATTTGATTTCTTTAATATGTAAAATGTTATAAGATAAATTGTGTCCCCTCGATACTTACATGTTAAAGCTTTACTAGTTCCCGAGAATGTGATGGAATTTGAAGATGGAACCTTTGGGTTCAGTTCAGATGCTCAGTCGTGTCTGACTCTCTGTGACCCCATGGACAGCAGTACACCAGGCCTCCCTATCTATAACCAACTCCCAGAGTATACTCAAACTCATATCCACTGAGTAAGTGATGCCATCCAACCATCTCATCCTTTGTTGTCCCCTTCTCTTCCTACCTTCAACCTTTTCCAGCATCAGTGTCTTTTCAAATGAGTTAACTGTTCCCATCAGGTGGCCAAAGTATTGCAGTTTCAGCTTTAGCATCAGTCCTTCCAATGAATATTCAGGACTGAGTTCCTTTAGGATGGCCTGGTTGGATCTCCTTGAAGTCCAAGGGACTCTCAGGAGTCTTCTGCAACACCACAGTTCAAAAGTATCAATTCTTCGGTGCTCAGCTTTCTTTATAGTCCAACTCTCAATCCATACATGACCACTGGAAAAACCATAGCTTTGACTGGATGGACCTTAGTTGGCAAAGTAATGTCTCTGCTTTTTAATATGCTATCTAGGTTGGTCATAACTTTTCTTCCAAGGAGGAAGTGTCTTTTAATTTCATAGCTGCAGTCACCATCTGCAGTGATTTTGGAGCCCAAAAAAGTAAGGTCTGTCATGTTTCCCATCTATTTCCCATGAAGTGATGGGACTGGATGCCATTATCTTAGTTTTCTGAATGTTGATTTTTAAGCCAACTTTTCACTCTCCTTTTTCACTTTCATCAAGAGGCTCTTTAGTTTTTCTTCACTTTCTGCTGTAAGGGTGATATCACCTGCATATCCAAAGTTATTGATATTTCTCCTGGTAATCTTGATTCCAGCTTGTGCTTCATCCAGACTAGCATTTCGCATGATATACTCTGCATATAAGTTAAATAAGCAAGGTGACAATATACAGCCTTGAGGTACTCTTTTCTCTATTTGGAACCAGTGTGTTGTTCCAAATTCTGTCCAGTTCTGTTGCTTCCTGACCTATATACAGATTTCTCAGGAGGCAGGTAAGGTGGTCTGGTATTCCCATGTCTTGAAGAATTTTCCAGTTTGTTGCGATCCACACAGTCAAAAGCTTTGGTGTAGTCAATAAAGCAGAAGTAAATGTTTTTCTGGAACTCTCTTGCTTTTTTGATGATCCATTGGATGTTAGCAATTTGATCTCTGGTTTTTCTGCCTTTTCTAAAACCAGCTTGAATATCTGGAAGTTCATGATTCACGCACTGTTGAAGCCTGGCTTGGAAAATTTTGAGCATTACTTTACTAGCGTGTGAGATGAGTGCAACTGTCCAGTAGTTTGAGCATTCTTTGACATTGCCTTTCTTTGGGATTGGAATGAAAACTGACCTTTTCCAGTCCTGTGGCTACTGCTGAGTTTTCCAAATTTGCTGGCATATTGAGTGCAGCACTTTCACAGCATCATCTTTTAAGATTTGAAATAGCTCCACTGGAATTCCATCACCTCCATTAACTTTGTTCGTAGTGATGTTTTCTAAGGCCCATTTGACTTCACATTCCAGGATTTCTGGCTCTAGGTGAGTGATCATACCACCATCGTGATTATCTGGGTCGTGAAGATCTTTTTTGTACAGTTCTTCTAGGTATTCTTGCCACCTCTTCTTAATATTTTCCACTTCTGTTATGTCCATACCATTTATGTCCTTTATTGGGCCCATCTTTGCATGAAATTAAGTTAAAGTGAGATTAATAGACCTCATCTAATATTACTGATCAGTTTTCATTCCAATCCCAAAGAAGGGCAAAATACCAAATATCCTTCTTTGCCAGAGAATGCTCAAACTACCATACATTTAACCTCATTTCACATGCTAGCAAGTTTCTGCTCAAAATCCTTCAGGCTAGTCTTCCACAGTAGGTGATCCAAGAACTTCCAAATGTACAAGCTAAGCTTCAAAGAGGTAAAGGAACAAGAGGCCAAATTGCCACCATTTTCTGGATCATGGAGAAAGCAAGAGAGTTCAGAAAAATGTCTATTTCTGCTTCATTGACTATGCTAAGGCCTTTGACTGTGTGGGTCACAACAAACCATTGTGACTGTCTAGGCTGGTCAAACTGTGGAGAATTCTTAAAGAGAGTGAATAACTGACCACCTTACCTATCTCCTGAGAAACCTGTATGTGGTTAGAAACCAACAGAATAACCGAACTGGTTCAAAATGGGGAAAGGAGTATAACAAGGCTGTATACGCTCACCATGCTTACTTAACTTACATGCAGAGTGCATCATGCAAAATGCTGGGCTGGATGAATCACAAGCTGGAATCAAGATTGCTGGAAGAATTATCAACAACTTCAGATATGCACAGGTGCATATCTTTCTACTCTAATGGCAGAAAGTGAGGACGAACTAAAGAGCCTCTTGATGAGGATGAAAGAGGTGAGCAAAAAAGCTGGCTTAAAACTCGACATTCAAAAAACGAAGATCATGGCATCCGGTCCCATCACTTCATGGGAAATAGAAGGGAAAAAAGTAGAAATTGTGACAGATTTTATTTTGGGGGCTCCAAAATCACTGCAGACAATGACTGCATGAAATTAAAAGATGCTTGCTCCTTGGAAGGAAAGCTATGACAAACCTAAAGTGAAGTCACTCAGTCGTGTCCGACTCTTTGTGATCCCATGGACTGTAGTCTACCAGGCTCCTCAGTCCATGGAATTTTCCAGGCAAGAGTACTGGAGTGGGTTGCCATTTCCTTCTCCAGGGGATCTTCCCAACCCAGGGTTCGAACCTGGGTCTCCTCCACTGCAGGCAGACACTTCACAATCTGAGCCACCAGGGAAGCCCAAAACAACATATAAAAAGCAAAGACATCACGTTGCCAAAAAAAGTCAGCATGTCCAAAGCTATAGCTTTTTCAGTAGTCATTTATGGATGTGAGAGTGGACGATAAAGAAGGCTGAGCACTGACGAACAGATAATTTTGAATTGTGGTGCTGGAGAAGACTCTTGAGAGTCCCTTGAACAGCAAAGAGTCAAGTCAACCCTAAGGAAATAAACCCTGAATATTCATTGGAAAGACTGATGCTGAAGCTCAAGCTCCAATACTTTAGCAACCTGATGCAAAGAGGCAACTCATAGGAAAAGACACTGATGCTGGGAAAGTTCAGTTCAGTTCCTCAGTCATGTCTGACTCTTTGCGACCCCATGAATCGCAGCACACCAGGCTTCCCTGTCCATCACCAACTCCCAGAGTTCACTCAGACTCATGTCAACCAAGTCCGTGATGCCATCCAGCCATCTCATCCTCTGTAGCCCCTTTCTCCTCCTCCCCCCAATCCCTCCCAGCATCAGAGTCCTTTCCAATGAGTCAACTCTTCACATGAGGTGGCCAAAGTATTGGAGTTTCAGCTTTAGCATCATTCCTTCCAAAGAAATCCCAGAGTTGATCTCCTTCAGAATGGACTGGTTGGATCTCCTTGCAGTCCAAGGGACTCTCAAGAGTCTTCTCCAACACCACAGTTCAAAAGCATCAATTCTTCGGCACTCAGCCTTTCACAGTCCAACTCTCACATCCATACATGACCACTGGACAAACCATAGCCTTGACTAGACGGACCTTAGTCAGCAAAGTAATGTCTCTGCTTTTCAATATACTATCTAGGTTGGTCATAACTTTTCTTCCAAGGAGTAAGTGTCTTTTAATTTCATGGCTGCAATCACCATCTGCAGTGATTTTGGAGCCGAGAAAAATAAAGTCTGACACTGTTTCCACTGTTTCCCCATCTATTTCCCATGAAGTGATGGGACCGGATGCCATGATCTTCGTTTTCTTAATGTTCAGCTTTAAGCCGATTTTTTCACTCTCCACTTTCACTTTCATCAAGAGGCTTTTTAGTTCCTCTTCACTTTCTGCCATAAGGGTGGTGTCATCTGCATATCTGAGGTTATTGATATTTCTCCCAGCAGTCTTGATTCCAGCTTGGGTTTCTTCCAGTCCAGCATTTCTCATGATGTACTCTGCATAGAAGTTAAATAAGCAAGGTGACAATATACAGCCTTGACGTATTCCTTTTCCTATTTGGAACCAGTCTGTTGTTCCATGTCCAGGTCTAACTGTTGCTTCCTGACCTGCATACAGATTTCTCAAGAGGCAGGTCAGGTGGTCTGGTATTCAAGGTAAGGAGCAGCGGCTGCACTTTGCTGGAGCAGCAGTGAAAAGATACCCCACGCCCAAGGTAAGAGAAATCCAAGTAAGATGGTAGGTGTTGCAAGAGGGCATCAGAGGGCAGGCACACTGAAACCATACTCACAGAAAACTAGTCAATCTAATCACACTAGGACCACAGCCTTGTCTAACTCAATGAAACTAAGCCATGCCCGCAGGGCAACCCAAGACAGGCGGGTCATGGTGGAGAGGTCTGACAGATGTGGTCCACTGGAGAAAGGAATGGCAAACCACTTCAGTATTCTTGCCTTGAGAACCCCTTGAACAGTATGAAAAGGCAAAATTATAGGATACTGAAAGAGGAACTCCCCAGGTCAGCAGGTGCCCAACAGGCTACTAGAGATCAGTGGAGAAATAACTCCAGAAAGAATAAAGGGATGGAGCCAAAGCAAAAACAATATCCAGCTGTGGATGTGACTGGTGATAGAAGCAAGGTCCAATGCTGTAAAGAGCAATATTGCATAGGAACCTAGAATGTTAGGTCCATGAATCAAAGCAAATTGAAAGTGGTCAAACAAGAGATGGCAAGAGTGAACGTCGACATTCTAGGAATCAGCGAACTAAAATGGACTGGAATGGGTGAATTTAACTCAGATGACCATTATATCTACTACTGTGGGCAGGAATCCCTCAGAAGAAATGGAGTAGCCATCATGGTCAACAAGAGTCCGAAATGTAGTACTTGCATGCAATATCAAGAATGACAGAATGATGCTGGGAAAAATTGAAGGCAAAAGGATAAGGGAGTGGCAGAGGATAAGATGGTTAGATAGTATTACCAACTCAATGAACATGTATTTGAGCAAACTCTGTAAGACGTGGGGGACAGGGGAATCTGGCCTGCTGCAATTCATGGGCTCACAAACAATCAGACATGACTTAGCAACTGAACAACAACAGTATTACTGATGTCCTTATGTAAAAGGAGGTGAGGACAGATACACACCAAGAGGCAAGATGGAAAGATCACATAAAGTTAGAGTAGGACAAGCAGAGAACAAAGTCTTCAGAAGAAATCAATACTGCCTATACCTTGATCTCAGACTTTCAATTTCCTAAACTATGAGAAAATAAATTTCTGTTGCTTAAGTCACCCAGCCTATGGTACTTTGCTATGGCAGCCTTATAAAACTAATACATAGGCCCATTAAGATTTTTGGTTTCTTCCTGTGTCACCTTGGTTATTTGCTTCAAGAGTTTGTCTATTTCTTCTGAGTTGTCTATTTTATTGCATATATTTGCTCATAAAGTTCTCTTATCTTCTACTTAATTTCTCCTTAATCTATGTGAATATCACTTCTTCCATTCCTGATGTTCAAAATTTGTGTCATCTCTCTCTTTTGTCTTTGCCAGTTTGGCTGTATTAGGTTATCAATTTTAATTAAATTTCCTTTTTAAGAACAGGTTTCTAGTTTTGTTGCTTCTCTATTGTTTGTGTTCTATTTTGTGATTTCTCTCTTTTTTTTTCCTTTCTTCTATATATTTTGGGTTTAATTTGTTATTTTTTGAACTTTTTATGGTAGATGGTTAAAGCATCAGTTTTAGATCTTAATTATCCTCCAATATAAGCATTTAAAACTATAAATCTCTGTCCAGACACTACTTTCACTGTATTCCATGGCTTTATGTTTTGTTTCTTTATCATTAAATTACAAATATTTTCTAATGTATCCCATGATATTTTCCATGATCTAGGTTGTTTCAAGCTTCTTCCTAATGTTGGGTTATGGGTATTAGTTTAGCTGGTGTGGGGCATGGTTGAGGTCAAAACTACAGATTGGCCTTATCCTCCTGTTTGAAATCCTATTGATATTGGCCTTAATTAAATGCTATATGAAATAAATAGGATATGTCTGGTCCCAGACACAGGCAGTTACATTAATCAGAGTGGCCAAGACAGTGGCTTACTCATGGGAAAATTTACCAGACAACAAAACAGCATAGAAACAATGGCAAACTGTCGGGACACAATTCTCCATGGGATTCTGCAGATCTTATGAGCATGTCACACATTTCTCCTGGTTTTGTACTATTTTTCAAAGATATTTTAATAGTAATCAATTTTGGGAAGATAGAGATGTTGCCTCCCTTCAGAGCAAATGCCAAGTATCTTCACTGTTTACTATAATACAGTTAATGTCTCCCTCAGAAGGATAGGCAAGCTTACTTTTCTGTTAAGATTCAGGTTCCTCGAGGTCTGGATTCCTCTCTAACAAACCCCACTATTACACACTATTCTTTGCATTGCCAATGGGAACTGAGATTCAGAAAACCAACACAAAAATACATGCTTACTAATAACATCATCACTGTAGATAATAAACTGTATTCTGTCTCACATCCAATATACTTGTGTCTCTTGCCCAGTTTCCATCAAACTATGGCAGGCTAACATGTGAACATATACGTAGCATGAAATTTCACACAGACCCTTCAGAGTTCTTGCAAATCAGCTTCATCTTTTGAAGCTTTGTTTTTTAAGCTGTTAGTATGGGTTCTAGAGTAACCTTTACTCTATAGTAAGTTTGCCCCCCATTAATAAAGGTGTGAGATTTTGATAGATTCTCTATCAAATGTTCACTGTGACTAGTAGGAAGAGAGACATCTCTCAGGTACTTTTGAGTTACGGCTTTTTCACAGTTGTTCTTTGCTTGATCTTGTGGGAATTTCTCCTGCATGAAGAACTGACAGAGTCACTTCACTGAGTCTTGGAGTTCTCTCTCTCTCTCTGTTAATTCCAATTCTCTAACACTCTGCCCCCCACCCCCCATCCCAACCACCTTGACCTCCCTGAGCTATGCTCTCTGTCTCTGAGTGCCAGTCTCTGTGGCTACTCGTCCCTATACTGAAGCCTAGACGTTTCCTTTGGTCAGAAAGCCATGGTGCATAGGGTTCACTATGCTTATTTCTCTTCTCTCGGAGATCAAAATTGTGTACTGTTTGTTTTTCTATATATTAAATCAATGTTTCAGGTACTTCCTTCAGTTTCCTAGATGTTTATGGCATTAAGGCCAGCCCCACACAGTTAAATCCCTCAACTGCACGTTCTCATTTATTATTTGAGAATTTTTTGTGAGGTTCACTAGTTATCCCCTTAAATTTCTTCTCCAAACTTTAATCTATGTTTTCCATATAGAATCTCTCTTCTCTAATTCCAGTTGTCTTTTTTTTGTAGAATTTTCCTCCTCCAAGTAAGTGATACAGACAAAATGATATTTCTAACCTTTCTATTTTTTCTTTTTACTTTACAATATTGTATTGGTTTTGCCAAACATCAACATGAATCTGCCACACGTATACATGTTTTCCCCATCCTGAACCCCCCTCCCTCCTCCCTCCCCATACCATCCTTCTCTTGCTATACATTTAAGCTCACAAATTATGCGTTATGTTAACTATCCATTCTTTTAAGTAAGAGTGTCACCTATCTAAAACTAATAATTTCTGCCAGTCCTACGAATAATCCACATTCTATGCTCTACCAATAATTCTTTTATTTTCTTAAACCAAAATGAAGGTATATAATTTTAATTTACTGCTCTGTTTAGTTTCAGTTCAGTTCAGTTCAGTCGCTCAGTCGTGTCCAACTCTTTGCGACCCCATGAATCGCACCACGCCAGGCCTCCCTGTCCATCACCATCTCCCAGAGTTCACTCAGACTCACGCCCATCGAGTCCGTGATGCCATCCAGCCATCTCATCCTCTGTCGTCCCCTTCTCCTCCCTCCCCCAATCCCTCCCAGCATCAGAGTCTTTTCCAATGAGTCAACTCTTCGCATGAGGTGGCCAAAGTACTGGAGTTTCAGCTTTAGCATCATTCCTTCCAAAGAAATCCCAGGATTGATCTCCTTCAGAATGGACTGGTTGGATCTCCTTGCAGTCCAAGGGACTCTCAAGAGTCTTCTCCAACACCACAGTTCAAAAGCATCAATTCTTCGGCACTCAGCCTCCTTCACAGTCCAACTCTCACATCCATACATGACCACTGGAAAAACCATAGCCTTGACTAGACGGACCTTAGTCGGCAAAGTAATGTCTCTGCTTTTGAATATGCTATCTAGGTTGGTCATAACTTTTCTTCCAAGGAGGCACACTCTATTGAATTCCACATTAAGTACATTGAATTTTCACAGAAATAGTGCTAAAGCCTATGCTTCTATTAATTTATCAAACGCTTTCTCACAATCTCTGACATGGCCCTGTCTATACATTATTAAGGGAATAGTAGAATGCCTGATTTCATCTGTAATGAGCAAATAGAAAGAGGTTCACATTCTTCTTTTTCTGAACTGAGTAAAGAAGAATGTACCTCATTTGATTACAAATGTGCAACTTCTAACAATGTCCAAGGGGAAACACTCACCAGACCCTTAAATCTTGCTTAGTGGGAGAATGATAGTGAGATTCTATACTATATTACTTCACAAAAAAGTGTTTAGATAGAAATACTCTGTCAGACTCTATCATTATCAAAAGTCACTGGAGATTATCCCAGTGAAAATGATGATGTAATTTTTCATAGCTATGTCTTTCTTGTTCTAAAATCTAAGCTTAAAACATATCCATTTGAGCCAGGTGGTGAAAAAAGATGATCACCAATGTCAGGCTAATATTTTTTCCACACATCAAATGACACCCTTGAGGGAAAAAATCATCTGGGCTTCTATTATAACCCTGTAAGTATGTTTTTCCTACAAGAAACTGCATTTTTAAGTAAAACATATAAATGTTACCTGAGGTTTAAAAAAAACTCTATACAACTCTCTATTCAACTTAGTTCCTCAAAGACAGTTATTGCACAAATAAAAATAATGAAAACAATATATCTAATATTTCTGTGCACTGCACTTCTCATTGAGGATAAAAGGACACTCACTCTTTGGCTTTGATACTTGGCAAATCCACATCTGATGATTTAGGGCCATTGTAGAGCTCTGGGCTACTCTCTTGGCTCCTTCTCGTATTCACAACTAATTCATGGCTTTTCTGTAGCCGAGTTTAACTTTGCTACAGAGATGAACAAAATATATTCCTTTCTTTCCAATGTATATCTTCATAAGCTTCCATATTGAAAATCATAAAGCCATGTAAATTAATTACAATACAGTTAAGAAAAATTTAAAGCTGAATTTCAAATATTCCTGATCCCAGAGTCCTTCCACAGATGAAACCCCTCATTGGCTAACTCAATAACATCTGACATCTTGCCATTATTTATCCCCCACAAGGAAGAGTTTCTTTCTACCATGTCTCCTCTGCAGATTTACAGACGTTCATCTCCCCAGGTGCTTATAAAATTTATGGATACAGAGTCTGTACCTAAATATGTTAGAGGCTGAGATACAAAATCAAAATGGTACTTTAATCCATAACTTTCAGAATATTAAACTAATAAAACCAGAAACTAAACTTCTTGGCAGAATACTGTCAACATGAGTGTGCTTCTGGGAAGTCAAAATATACATTGCAGATGACCTGATGACCACAGATTAGAGCATGGGAAGTGGGACATAAAATTCAAATGTTAAGTGACATGAGGTAATCTAAACTATTCCTGCTTAAAGTAGGATTATTTTGGATACCCAAATAAGACAGACCATGCCTTCAGGTCAGAGGATTCTTCTGCGAGTTTTGGCATGTTGGATTTTCATTTTCATTTATCCCAAGGTGCTTTTTTTTTTTAAATTTTTGTCTTGATTTGTTTATTGACTCATTGGTTGTTCAGGAGCATTTTGATTAATGCCCACATATTTGTGGATTTTCTAGTTGTCTTCCTATAGTTAATTTCTGCTTTCATACACTTGTGTTAAGAAAGGATGCTTGATTTGATTTCAATCTTTTTAAAATTACTGACTTGCTTTGTGACCTAAGACGTGACCTATTTCAAAGAATACTCCAAGTGAAATTGAGAAAAATGTATATTCTGCTGTTGGATGGAATGTTTTATATAATCCTGTTAGATCTATCCATTTGAATGTGTAGTTTAAGTCCAATGGTCCCATGTTGATTTTCTATCTGGATATTCTATCTATTGGTGAAAGTAGAGGACTGAAATCCCATGCAATTATTGTACCACTATTTTATTTATGTCTCCCCTCAGAACTGTCAGTATTTGCTATATATATTTAGAGGCTCATATATTTGGTTCATAAGTATTTACAATTGTTATAGCCTTTGTATATTGTATACACAATTGTTACGTACTCCTTTATCATCATATAATTACCTTTTGGTCTTTTGTTACAGCATTTGGCGTAAAAATCTATTTTCTTTGATATAATATAGCAAAAGACAGAGTAAAAGCAGTTCTAAGAGGGAAGTTTATAGCTACATTAACTTTACAGTTAACATTTACATCAAGAAATAAGAAAATCTCATATAGAAAAAAAAAAAAAAAACCTAACTTTAAACATCAAGAAACTTGAAACAAAGAACAAACCAAATCAGTTCAAAGAAAAAATAAATAACAAAGATCAGAGTGGATCTTTGAAATGAAATAGAGAACAGAAAAACAACAGAAAAGATCAACAAAACTAAGAGTTGGGTTTCTGAAAATATAAATAAAATTGACAAAACTTTAGCTAGACTAAGAAAAAAAGAGAGAGGAATCAAATAAATTAAGTCCAAGATGAAAGAGGCAATATTACAAGTGATACTACAGAAATACATAAAATCTTAAGAAACTACTATAAACAATTACTTTCCAAAAAACTGGATAACCTAGAAAAGTGGGTAAATTTATAGAAACATGCAACCAATCAATACAAATTAGGAAGAAGTAGAAAATATGAACAGACCAATATCAAGTTAGGAGACTGCATAACTAAAGTCAAACCCCACAAGAAAAAAGTCCAGGACCGAGGGCAGGAGGAGAAGCGGGCAACAGAGGATGAGATGTGTGGATGGCATCACCAACTCAATGGACATGAGTTTTGAGCAAACTCTGGGAGATAGTGCAGGACAGGGAAGGCTGGCATGCTACAGTCCATGGGGATGTTAAAAGTCAGACACAACTTAGTGACTGAACAACATAAACAAGGACCAGATGGCTCCACAGTTTGATTCTACCAAATATTTAATGAAGAATTAGTACCAATCCTTCTTAAACTCTTCTAAAAATAAAGATGAAATTTGTTGCTGAACCACAAAAGATGTCAGGATTCTTGGCCTCCAGAGGAGAAGAATTCAATCCGGGCCCAGAGATGAGACTTGATCACTCAGAGCTTTTATGTGATAAAGTTTCATTAAAGTATAAAAGAGACAGAGAAAGCATCTGACATAGACATCAGAAGGGGCAGAAAGAGTGCCCCTCTGCTACTCTTTAGCCAGATATTATATAGCTTCTAGCAGTTTGCTAATTAGATAAAGGAAATGTCTCCAAACTCAAGAGAATGGCACCAGGCTCCCCACCAACAACATGCATTGAGATAACATTGGTACCAGGCGAGTCCGTCCCTGGCCATAAAAAAATTGACATGAATCTTGAAGAAAGACAAAATTCCATACAAATATATAGTTTCATTAACATAGATTAGGAGAACACTGTATAAGTATAACATACCGGTTTGTCAAGTTCAAGTCAGGTGTAACTAACTTGAAGACAGAGCCTAGGGTAAATACATGGTACATTAACATAGCTTAAGACAAACACTTCCATATGAAAAATGAATTGGTTAGCTCAAGGTTTGAGAAAAGTTAAGTTCAGGTGGAACCAGGTGTCATTATGGCAACACAGAATTTTAAGAGAAATCTCTTTTTAAATTTGTATAGAGAAGGGGAAAAATAATATAACACTAGTTTGTTTCCTCCTGCTGCTTAAGAGAGAAATAAAAAATGTGACACTTGTGCCTATTTCCTCCGTTTGGAGACCCCTGGCTTTCCTACCTGTTACCCTCTCAAAGGAGGAGGGAACACTTTCAAACTCATTTTAAGAGGCCAGAATTACCCTAATACTAATGACAGATATAACCACAACAAAAAAAGAAAAATTTCAGATCAATATCTCTGAGGAACATAGAGACAAAAATAGTTAACACAATAAATCAGCAAACAAAATTAAACAATATATTAGAACAATACATAAAAAAATACAACATACACATAATCAAGGGCAATATATTCCAGGAACACAGGATGGCTCAATACCCACAAATCAATTAATATAATACACAACATAAAAAAAGGAAGGATAAGAATCATCTGATCATCTCAATAGATGCAGAAAATGTATGTGACAAAATTCAATATCCTCTAATGGTTAAAAACTCTCACCAGCACTGGGTACAGAAGGAACATACCCCAACAGAATAAAGGCCATACATGACAAGCCCACAGCTAACATCAACTCAGTGGCTAAACAGTGAAAATTTTCTTCTAAGACAAGAATTCCCACTCTCATTACTTTTATTTAACATACTACGGAAAGTGCCAGACAGAGAAATTAGGCTAGAGAAATAAATAAAAGGCCTCCAAATTGGGAAAGAAGAAGTAAAACTGTCTCTCTTTGCAGATAATATAATATTATATACAGAAAACCCTAATGACCTTATTTAAAAAAATGTTGAACTAATAAAAGAATTCAGTTAAATTTTAGGATATAAAATCAAGAGAATTAATCAGTAGCATTTCTATATACCAACAACAAACTATCAGAGAGAGAAGTTAAGAAAGCAATCTCACCTAAAATATATTTTTTTAATTTAGAAATAAATTTAAGCAGGTAAGCAAAAGATTTATTCACTGAAAATTATGACACTAATAAAAGGAATTGGAAAAGGCACAAATACATAGAAAGGTATTCCATATTCATGGATTGGAAGGATTAATATAGTTAAACATTGTTAAAATATCCCTTTACCCAAAACAATCAAGATATTGAATGTAATCCCTATCAAAATTCCAAAGGTATTTTTCCTCACTGAAATCAAACAAACAATTCTAAAATTTGTATGGAATAATGAAAGACCCCAAAAAGCCAAAACCATCTTGTGAAGAAGGACAAAGTTTGAGATATCACACTTTCAGATTTCAAACTACATTACAAACTATTGTGATCAATATGGTACAGTACTGGCCTGAAATAGACAGATCAATGGAAAAGAATAGAAAGCCCAGAAATAGAACCACATATATATGGTCAATTATTTTTTTTATAAAGAAGTCAAGAATATACAATGAGGAAAGTGTAGTCTCTTCAATAAATGGTACTGGGAAAAACAGCAAAAGAATGAAACTGGACCATTATCCTGTATCATATACAAACACCAATTCAAAATGAATTAAAGACTTGAATGTAAGACCTGAATTTCTAAAACTTCTATAAGAAAATATAAGTGGGAATACCTTAACATTTTACAAAGATTTGACATCAGAAACAAAGGCAACAAAAGCAAAGGTTAAAAATGGGATTGCATCAATCTAAAAAGCTTCTATACACCAAAGGAAATTATTAACAAAATGAAAGATCATCCCTTGGAATGGGAGCAAATATTTGCAAATACATATATGGTAAGGAGTTAATATCCAGAATACACAAGAAGCTTATATAACTCATTAGAACAGGATCATCATCATCTAATTTTAAATTAAATCCTTTTAAAGGAGCAATGTATATAAACAGACATTTTTCCAAAGAAGATATATTAACGGCCAATAGGTACATGAAAAGGTGTTCAACATGACTAATCAGCAGGGAAATGCAAATTAAAGCCACAGTGAGATATTAGGATAGCTACTACTGAAAAATCAAGAGACATCTAATACTGGTGGGGATGTGGGGAAAAGGGAACTTTTGTATACTGGTGGTGGGGATGTAAACTGGTAGTCACTATGGAAAAGAGTATAGAGGTTCTCTCAGAAATTAAAAATAGAAGTACCATATGATTCAGCAGTTTCACCTGTAGGTATACACTCAAAGAAATGAAGTCATCATATCAAAGAGAGATCGGCATTCTCACATTCACTGCAGCATTATTACAATATCCAAGCTATTGGAACAACCTAAGTGTCCATGAAAGGATGAACGGATAAAGAAACTGTGTTACATGTATACAATGGAACATTATTCCCTCTTAAAAAAAGAAAGAAATCCTGTCATTTAAAGCAACATGGACAAACTTGGAGAACATTTATGCTAAGTGAAATACCACATGGTATTGCTTAAATGTAGAATCTTAAAAAAAAAAAAAAAAAATGAAGTCACAGAAACAGAGTAGAAAGTAGTTGGCAGGAGCTGGGGATGGGGTGGTGAAAAGGAAAGGTTGGTGAGAGGGGACAAACTTTCACTTGTAAGATAAATAAGGTCTGAGGATCTAATGTATAATAACCCGTTAACTGTGGTTGATAGCACTGTGCTGTATAATTGAAATTCGCTAAGAAAGTAGAACTTATCTATTCTTAAAAAAAAAAAAAAAAAGAGAGAGACAGGTTTAAAAATTAGAACATTCTCTTCTCTAAAGTACCACTGTGACTTCTTTGCACGCATCCGCATCCCTAACTGTTTTTCCCTCTCTTTCCTCTACTGATTAACCTTTCTCCTGAATGACATTCATTCTTTAAACAGATTATTGACTTCAAAATAGTCTAGTGTCATGTCTGGTTTTGACTGTGAAAGTCACTGTTTCTTCAAGCTAACGTTGAATATCTTTATTCTGACTTATTATGTATTAATTATGTCACTTAGCTTTCAGAAGCAGCCTTAATTCCACATTCTTGAGATAATTTTTTTATTATTATTATTTTTTACTTTACAATATTGTATAGCTTCAGTAAATATAACAGATTTTGATATCTGCAAGAATAGCCCTATTTTAAAAAAATAAAGAAAGAAGGGACTGTGCACAGATCTCTTGCTTGATTTGAACACTAGAAAATTAGGCATTATATCCTAATGCTGCACTAAAAAAAAAAAGAAGAAAGAAAGAAAATTAGGCATTATATCCTAATGCTGCACTACAAAGTCTTGAAACATTATTTAGACTCAAATTGATTTTGGCTGGAAGAAAGCATTAGATTTAACAATTAGTAAAACATTTACTCCCTGGACATTTTATTTCTAAAAGGTTTCTTTTATAGATTTTAAAAAAAAATTTTGGTCTACCAGAGTTGATTCCATTATTCATTTAAAAGCATAATGTTCAGTGTTGGAAACAAAACATTTAGTACAGTCAAAAGAACCCAAACCTGCACAAAAAGTCCAAAGATTTAAATCAAGATTCTGCTTTGACCATTGAGTATATGCCTTGAACACTTTCTCTCTCCCTATTGAGTGGAATGTTTTCTTAACATGTAAAATGAGAAATTTTTACCAGATGGCATCTAAATTTATTCCAGTTATTGACACACTATACCAAATAGGTCTTAGAATGAAACCCCATTTAAAGCCTTAAGAAAAAGGTAGGAATAAATAGTAGTAATTTATAAGAACAGAAAATGTAACTTGCTACTCCACTTCCCAATTTATTCATCTATCAATTCATTCATTATTTAGTTAAAATTTGTTGAGAACCTTTCTCAGGGAATATCCTTCTCCTGCTGGCCAGTGTTCAAGGCATGAATGTTGTTCTGTGCCTTCATTCCTGGCTGGGGTTGCCCCACCACCATCTCTCATTCTTTACAATACCTCCTTTCCAGTTCTCATTCCCCTAACTAGTCAGTCCTGCAGTGTGACTAAACTACAGTTATGCATTAGAGGGAATCAGAATAAAAGTGAACTACAGGTGACAATTACTTAAAAAAAAAATGACCTGTGCTCATAGTGAATGCAGAAATACACTCTACATACATATTCACTTGCAACAAAGTAGAAAGGTAGTTCAATGCAGAGAGCTTTCAGATAAATGATGTTTGAACAACACTGTAACCATATGGAAAAAATAAACGCCTCCTGACCTTTACCACTCACAATACACAATAATTATCTTAAAATGGATCACAGATCTAAATGAAAAGTTGAGATTACTAAAAATAAAAAATAGAACATAAGAGAAAATTTTTGCAATCTTGGGGAAACCAAAGATATTTTAGATGTGACGTTGTAAAAAGTACAAACCATAAAAGAAAAATACTAATTCTGGACTTTATCAAAATAACCTATTCTAACACATATATATGGAATCTAGAAAAATGGTACTGAAGAATTTAATTACAGGGCAGCAATGGAGAAACAGACATAGAGAATAGACTTATGGACATGGGGAGAGGGGAGGAGGGAGGGAAATGTATGGAAAGAGTAACATGGAAACTTACATTTCCATATGTAAAATAGAGAGCCAAGGGGAATTTGCTGTATGGCTCAGGAAACTCAAACAGGGGCTCTGTATCAACCTAGAGGGGTGGGATGGGGAGGGAGCTAGGAGAGAGGTTCAAAAGGGAGGGGATATATGTATACCTATGGCTGATTCATGTGGAGGTTGACAGAAAACAGCATAATTCTGTAAAGCAATTATCCTTCAATAAAAAATAAATTAATTTTAAAAAGTGATACACTATGTATTCTAACTGGTAAATATATATTTTATTCTATAATTTCAGAATACTTTTAGTCACTTCTAAAATTTATTAGGTAAGTTATTAAATTTTGACACATTTACAAGTATTGTCACAGAGTTCCAACCACAGGACTGGATTGAGAGCAATAATTTAGAGTACTGAGTCTTTAAGATACAGCAATTCTTAATATATTAATCAATTCAGTTTAGTTCAGTCACTCAGTCACGTCTGACTCTTTGCGACCCCATGAACTGCAGCACACCAGGCCTCCCTGTCCATCACCAACTCCCAGAGTTTACCCAAACTTATGTCCATTGAGTCGGTGATGCCATCCAATCATCTCGTCCTCTGTTGTCCCCTTCTCCTCCTGCCCTCAATCTTTCCCAACATCAGGGTCTTTATGTAGTATCAAAGAGCTTATTTTCTGCACATCACTAAACCTTACTGTATAATGTGGTATACTCTATTGTTTAAAAACAGTAATAATGCATGAGCACTATTTTATTTTTATTTTCATGCCATGTCTAATGACAGCATATAATGAAATATTTATTAAATATACTGAACTATTACATCAATATTCTATTGCACTATAGCAAAATCCCCAAATACATAGACTGAAAATCATAGCCATTTTAATTTTTCACAATTCAGTGGGTCAACAATTTGGCCTAGACTCAACTGCACGGACATTGTGCTATCTCACTTGGGGTCATCTGTTCAATACAACTGCAGCTGGACAGTCTAAACAATGTCAATCACTTATCTAAGAGTTAATGCTGAAGTTAAATTGGGCCTCTCTGTCACCTTCAAAGAGGTCAGCCTGGTGTCTGCACATGGTGCTGACAGAGCTCCACAAGAATGTGGGCAGAAGCCAGGAATTCTTTTGCTCTAATCTATTGGCCAAAGCTAGTTACAAGGTTAGCCAGGAGGGATGAGGGTGGAGAAATAGACTCCTTTCATTGATAGTAAGAGCATCAGAGGACTTGGCAAAGGGTGTGTATACAGAGACAGGAGGCAAAGTTCTGTAAGTGATATTTTATGTAATCTATAGAAATATTAATAGTGTAAAACATAAAAATTTTTAAAGTAATTTGTAACCAAGCTACAAATAATATCTCCTAACTCATCCTAAGCTGACAGCATCTTTTAAGTAATGAGTACCCAATTTTCTAATTAGTTAAAGGCCATTCAGATTTCTGACCTAAACATAATAACATCTTAACTCAAAGCTTTTCCTTCTTCTGAAATGTGTATAAAGCTACAAATTGTTACAGTCTCACAAACACCAATTTTGGGTATTTAAATCTGAGACTTCAAAATTTAAGAAGGGGTGCATAATATATGTCAGAATGGTCAGAACCCATTAGGAGAGTTTCGGGGAGTGTTAAGGGAATCACAGGTGGAAAATTTCAAACTGTGACAAAAATACACTCTTTAAAGAGTGTACCTTGGGAAATGAGGACTATAGTCTTTACAGAAAGAGGATAAAAAGTTACAAAAGTCAGTTTAAGTTTTCCTATAAGTGGTCTACTCACAGAGGAGAGAAGAGGTAGAGGTTCATCACACACACACACAACACACACACACACACACACACACACACACGAACCCCATATGCAGGAATCACCCTGTCCCTGTGTCATAGGATTGGGGGAAGAAGGGAGGATTGGGTTGTAGAGACTAGAAAGCTATCCATCCCTATCCCCAAAAGCACCTCTTTCAAAAGCTATGAAAGAGAAATCCATAATAATACCATGGTATAGATCCGATGTAAAGATACTACAAGAAAACTACAAAAAAACAGTAGTGAAATCATCTACATTGGGAAAACATTTAAGAGACAAAAGTATATTAGAGAGCAGATAAAGTTTGTGAATATACATGTCATCTTAAAAAAAAAATATGGAGGCCACCAATAAAAGAAGACCACAAAACCAGCACACAGGGACTCAGCACGGAGATAACGAATAAAACAGAGGGGGAGACGTGGACTGATAGGAAAGGACTTGAACAAAGAACACCAAAATTCACAGGAAAAAACATAATAATTGGAGACTGCATAAAGAAGAATAAGTACTGGAGGAAGCATGAAATGGTCATAATTCTGAAAAAAATTAAGCCAATGAAGAAAAATAAATAATTGAAAGAAGTAGAAAAAGACATAGATATGTAAAAGATATGCAAAGCAGATTCAACATATAAATGTATTCTCAAAGAAAACCAAAAGTACAGAAAGGAAAAAAATATGTAATTTATAATTCAAAAATTTCCCCATCAAAGAAAGGAAAACTTGAATCCAGCAGCACGAAAAAGGACACATGGCAGAGGAAATTTGGACCTAATACTTTCTACTGAAGACATAACCTAGTAAAGTCACTAGGCATTGGAACAGAAATAGAAATATTCTTAACATGATAAAACACTTGTACTCTGCTTAAAAGTAGGGTTATGCTTAATAAGGAGAATCCAGAAGCATTCCCACAGAAGTCAAGAATAAGGAAGTGTCCACCATCACTTCTGTTATTTATCATTGTATTTAAGGTACTAGTCAATTTAGTTAGCCCAAAAAAGGGACATGCATTGAAAAGAAGATGTAAAACTAAAAGAAGTAAAATTTGCTGATGAAATCACTGTCTATCTTGAAAATCAAAGCATAAACTTAGAAACTACATAAGCAATGAGAGAATTTAGTAACATGATAGGGTAAATAATTGACAAAACATAATAGCTTTAAATAATAAAATGAATCATAAATTTGAATATGAACAGCTAGAGGAAGAGCTCTCATTTAAAATGCCAACTAGAAAAGATAGTCAACCAAAAATAAAAGTTCTGAAAAAAGAAGCAGGTACTGTATAAAGATATCAAAACACTCTGTACTGTACCCATGGTCTGGATGAGTTTGCTTTACTTTATGAAAAATCAGCCAATTTTTTCTAAAGTAATTTCTAAACTAATTCAATTTTTTGTTTCCTACAGAATACAAATACTTTATTAGAAAATATTCTGATTCTATTCTGTCTTAGAAAATATCAGTTTCAGGGAAAAAAGCTGATTCTAAAGTTCTTATGGAAAAAATAAACAAATAGGAGTAACCAGAAATATCTCTCAAAAGAAAGTAGTACTTTGTTTTTTTAAGGGAGAATAACCACTAACAAACTTCAAAACATACCCAGACTCTGGAATTCGTATAGCGTGATGGTGATATGAAGGTAGACACTTAGATGAATCAGAAGATAAAGTGCAGAAAGAGAATCAAAATTGGATGAAAATTTATATATATAAAAATAAAATCTCAAATCTCTGGGGAAACATTAAGTTGTTTAATGAACAGTGCAGAGATAAACAGTAGACTCTGTGTGAAAACAAAGTTAAATCCACAGTCCATCAGAATAAAGCCTATAAATAATAAGGAATTAAGTATAAAATATCTGCTTTATTGACTATGCCAAAGCCTTTGACTGTGTGGATCACAATAAACTGTGGAAAATTCTGAAAGAGATGGGAGTACCAGACCACCTGACCTGCCTCTTGAGAAACATATATGCAGGTCAGGAAGCAACAGTTAAAACTGGACATGGAACAACAGACTGGTTTCAAATAGGAGAAGGAGTACGTCAAGGCTGTGTATTGTCCCCCTGCTTATTTAACTTATATGCAGAGTACATCATGAGAAACGCTGGGCTGAAAGAAGCACAAGTTGGAATCAAGATTGCTGGGAGAAATATCAATCACCTCAGATATGCAGATGACACCACCCTTATGGCAGAAAGTGAAGAGGAACTAAAAAGCCTCTTGATGAAGGTGAAAGTGGAGAGTGAAAAAGTTGTCAAAAGCTCAACATTCAGAAAACGAAGATCATGGCATCTGGTCCCATCACTTCATGGGAAATAGATGGGGAAACAGTGGAAACAGTGAGAGACTTTATATTTTGGGGGCTCCAAAATCACTGCAGATGGTGACTGCAGCCACGAAATTAAAAGACGCTTACTCTTTGGAAGGAAAGTTATGGCCAACCTAGATAGTATACTGAAAAGCAGATATTACTTTGCCAACCAAGATCTGTCTAGTCAAGGCTATGGTCATGTATGGATGTGAGAGTTGGACTGTGAAGAAAGCTGAGCACCAAAGAATTGATGCTTTTGAACTGTGATGTTGGAGAAGACTCTTGAGAGTCCCTTGGACTGCAAGGAGATCCAACCAGTCCATCCTAAAGGAGATCAGTCCTGGGTGTTCATTGGAAGGACTGATGCTGAAGGTGAAGCTCCAATACTTTGGCCACCTGATGGGAAGAGCTGCCTCATTGGAAAAGACTCTGATGCTGGGAAGGACTGGGAGCAGGAGAAGGGGGCGGCAGAGGATGAGATGGCTGGATGGCATCACTGACTTGATGGACGTGAGTTTGAGTAAACTCCGGGAGCTGGTGATGGACAGGGAGGCCTGGCGTGCTGTGATTCATGGGGTCACAAAGAGTCGGACACGACTGAGCAACTGAACTGAACTGAAATATAAGTCATATATACAGGACTTTCCTGGTGGCTCAGACAGTAAATTATCTGCCTACAATGTGGGAGACCCAGCTTTGATCCCTGGGTCGGGAAGATCCTCTGGAGAAGGAAATGGCAACCCACTCCAGTACTTTTGCCTGGAAAATACCATGGACAGATGAGCCTGGTAGGCTACAGTCCATGGGGTCTCAAAGAGTCGGACATGACTGAGAGACTAAACTTTCACTTTCAAGCAAAGAAAGGTAAAATGAGAGAAAAGGGTAACATTTCCTGATAACTGACAAGTGAATCTAACATTTTGCCCTATGTTTATGTTGAATGATAGAGAATGGAGACAATTTACTGTTTTTGTACTAAACAGTATCAGGAGCAGGCAAAAACAGCTTAGCTGCTTTTTTTTTAGTAAATACCAGGTCTAAGACTAAGATTTCGCCTTCCAATCAATATTAACAGCTGTTTACCAAGACTCTCTTCAAGATTTTCATTTTGTCATTTTCATCAACCAAAAGCAATTTTGTCATGTATTTTGCATAACCTCAGCCAACACTTGTGTAAGGCTTGCCTTACATTCATCCTTGCAGGCCCTGAAACTCTAGGTCTTTGCCCTAATTCCCTCATTTTGAGATACTACTTTACTCTGTCAAGTTGGTGTTCTCCCCTTCTCTCCTCTTGTGTTAGTTAACTACACTAATTAGCTTAACTTTACTCAGTTAACGGGCTTTTTTATACATGCCTTCTGAGGAGTCCACATTTGACATAACCATACGTCAAAGTCCAGAAGTCACAGAAAGATTGATAATGTCAACTCCACAAAAATGAATGAAAACATCCACAGGGCAAAATACCATGAGAAGACCCAAAACACTAATCATGAAATGGGGAAAATATCTATGGCAAAGGGTGAAGTTCCTTAACACATAAAGTAAGCAATAAAGTGAGATGCAGTCCAAAAAAAAAAAAAAAAAACAGAAGAATTAACGTATAAACGACATGAATAAACAGTTAACACAGGGGGAAAAAAAACTTGTTTTAACGCAGTTAAAAGTACTTAGCTTCACTCATTTATTGTTGTTGTTTCACTACATCATGTGTGACTCTTTGTGACCTCACAGACTGTAGCCCACCAGGCTTCTCAGTCCTTGGTATTTCTCAGGCAAGAACATTGGAATGGGTTGCTATTCCCTTCTCCAGGAGACCTTCCCAACCCAAGGATCAAACTTGCGTCTCCTGCATTGGTAGGTGGATTCTTTACTGAGCCACAAGGGAATCCCAGCTTCACTCTTTAGGAGATATAGAACTAAGCAAGAATTTCACATGGAATAGTTAGTAAGCAAAAGAGAAACATAAGGTGAGAATGAAAGTGGGCTGAGAATTAGAAGCCTGGGTTCCAGGCTGAAATTTTGCAGGGCCTAGATAATAAACACCATTCATGTGTTTATTATGTGTGATGGTGTAATCACCCACCAAGAGCCAGAAATACTGGAGTGTGAATCAAGTGGGCCTTAGAAAGCATTACTATGAATAAAGCTAGTGGAGCTGATGGAATTCTAGCTGAGCTATTTCAAATCCTAAAAGATGATGCTGGTAAACCACTGCACTCAATATGCCAGCAAATCTGGAAAACTCAGCACTGGCCACAGGATGGGAAAAGGTCAGTTTTCATTCTAATCCCAAAGAAAGGCAATGCCAAAGAATGCTCAAACTACTGTACAGGTGCACTCATTTCACATGCTAGCAAGGTAATGCTCAAATCCTTCAAGCTAGGCTTCAACAGTACATGTACTGAGAACTTCCAGATGTACAAGCTGGATTTAGAAAAGGCACAGGAACCAGAGATCAAACTGTCAACATCTGCTGGATCATAAAAAAGCAAGGGAATTTAAGGAAAACATCTACTTCTGCTTCATTGAGCATGCTAAAGCCTTTGACTGTGTGGATCACAACAAATTGGAAAATTCTTGAAGAGATGGGAATACCAGCCTTAACTGCCTCCTGAGAAACATGTATGAGTTAAGAAGCAATGGAACCGGACATGGAACAATGGACTGGTTCAATATTGGGAAAGGAGTATGTCAAACCTGTATACTGCCCCCCTACTTATTTAACTTCTATGCAGAGTACATCATGTGAAATGCCAGGCTGGATGAAGCACAAGCTGGAATCACGATTGCCAGAAGAAAAATCAATAACCTCAGATATGCAGATGCTGCTGCTGCTGCTGCTAAGTCGCTTCAGTCATGTCTGACTCTGTGTGACCCCATAGATGGCAGCCCACCAGGCTCCCCCGTCCCTGGGATTCTCCAGGCAAGAACACTGGAGTGGGTTGCCATTTCCTTCTCCAATGCAAGAAAGTGAAAAGTGAAAGTGAAGTCGCTCAGTCGTGCCCGACTCTAGCGACCCCATGGACTGCAGCCTATCAGGCTCCTCTGTCCATGGGATTTGCAGATGACACCACCCTAAAGGCAGAAAGTGAAAAGGAACTAAAGAGCTCATTGATGAAGGTGAAAGAGGCGAGACAAAAAGCTGCCTTAAAACCTCAACATTTAAAAAACCAAAATCATAGCATCCAGTCCCAACACCTCATGGCAAATAAGATGGTAAAAAACTAGCAACACTGACAGACTTTATTTTCTTGGGCTCTAAAATCTCTGTAGACGTGACTGCAGCCATGAAACTAAAAGACACGTGCTCCTTGGAAGAAAAGCTATGACACGCTTAGCATATTAAAAAGCAGAGACATCACTTTGCCAACAAAGGTCCATGTAGTCAAAGCTATGGTTTTTCCAGTAGTCATGTACAGATGTAAGAGCTGGAGAATAAAAAAGGTTGAGCACTGAAGAATTGACGCCTTCAAACTGTGGCCCTGGACAAGACTCTTGAGAGTCCCCTGGACTACAAGGAGATAAAACCAGTCAGTCCTAAAGAGAATCAACCCTGAACGTTCATTGGAAGGATTGATGCTGAATCTGAAACTCCAATACTTTGGCCACCTGATGCGAAGAACTGACTCACTGGAAAAGACCCTGACGCCTGGAAAGATTGAAGACAGGACGAGAAAGCAATGACAGAGGACGAGATGGTTGGATGGCATCATCAACTCAATGGACATGAGTTTGAACAGATTCTAGGAGATAGTAAAGGACAGGGAAGCCTGGTGTGCTGGAATCCATGGGGTCACAAAGAGCTGACATGACTTAGTGACTGAACAACAACAGCAAAGCTAGCAATCAGATGAAGAGGAAGAGATGCATTATAAAAGGATTAATGTGAAGCACTAGAATCCCAGGAAGGAGCAATGCACACAGTGAGACTGTGCTGAGACATCTCCATGTTGTAAATGCTTGAAATTCACTTAAGTAAAAGCAAATTAACAGCTAATGATAAGAAACACCCTCTGCCCCACCCCACCTACACAGCCGTGCCTTCTGGCTTCTTACACTTGCCATTGTGGATGCATGCCAGAATTCAGATTCATTCGCTAGTGGTAAAGAACCCACCTGCCAATGCAGGAGACATAAGACACGTGGGTTTGATCCCTGGGTTGGGAAGATCCCCTGGATGAGGGCATGGCAACCCACTCTAGTATTCTTGCTTAGAGAATCCCATGGAAAGAGGAGCCTGGTGGGCTACAGTCATGGGATCACAGAGTTGGACATGACTGAAGTGACTTAGCATACATGAAAAGACTGAAAAGCCTGTAATGGGAAAGAGTGAAGGGTTGAGGAGGGCCCTTTTTGGAAAGTATTCATACTAAAAGACTAAAATGTCATTCAAGTTCATAACTGGTTAGAAGAAATAGAAATATATGGGACTTCCCTTGTGGTGCAGTGGTTAAGACTTAGCACTTCCAATGCAAGGGGCGTGGGGATCCCTGGTCAGGAAATTAAGATTCCACATGCCATGAAGCGAGGCCAAGAAAATTTTAAATATAAATTAAATAAATTAATTTAATTAAATAAGAAACAGAATAAAAATTGAAGGACAGAAGCTAGCCAGTGCCCTAGAAAATTTCATCTCCTCCCAGGCTATGTCCAAAGCAAAATCTCCTGAACACCTTTGGTCCACTATTGATAGAAAGAGATCACTCTCCACTCAGTTCCTTTCTACAGTATCTTCTAGGAAGTCTGTTTCTTCATCCCATATAGCTTCTTATATCCATACTCCCTTCTTCAGACTTAAAACTAATCCTTTATAGTTTCCTTCACTCCCACTTTTCTGCACATTCAATGTTTGTTTACTCAGCACAAGGGTGACCATAAGTCACCCTATCTGTAATGTCCCAGAGTACACTGTGCCTGTGTTTTACTGAGTATGTATGCTATAGACTGTTTTATAATTATAATAAATGTGAACACTTCTATTTCTCTCATTTCTTGAGAATAGGTCTCATGTTTGTATCACATCCTCCTAGCAAAGAATCAGGCAGATAGAAAATAATGAATATATGCTTAGTAAGTGAATAAATGAAAGACAAAATAAATTCTAAAACTCTACAGTAGTTCCACATTGTGTACTGTCATATACAAACAGGAACATAACAAAGCAACTCATACTTTGAATAAAAGGCAAAACGCGTGTTTAAGAAAATTACAGCAATCATCAAAGTGAAATAGCTATCTATCCATGACCTGAAAATGACATGGAAGAAAAATGGCCAAAGTATTTCTACAGAATAGGTATACATTCATCTGGACTTCCCAGGTGGTTCAGTCATAAAGAACCCGCCTGCCAATGCAGGAGACTTGGGTTCAATCCCTGGGTTGGGAAGATCCCCTGGAGAAGAAAATGGCAACCCACTCTAGTATTTTCGCCTGGGAAATCCCCCTGACAGAGAAGCCTGCTGGACTACAGTTAACGGTAGTAGCAAAGAGTCAGACACGATTCTTTTTTGCAACTACTACTTTTTTTGTAGTCACAAAGAGACACGACTGAGTTGACTGAAAAATCTACAGTGCATTCATCTACTCATTCAGTAAATCTTGACTTCAGCACATACCTTGGGGTCAGGCACTCTTTTAGTCTACAAAGGAATATCTTTATAATTTAGATGAAACTGGTTCACATCTGATTATGTTCAATAATTTTACCTAGCAGGGTCAATCAATAAAATAATGCTTTATTAATTTTTATGTTGAAGAATCATTTGGAAAGATTTAAAGCCAAAGTTGGCATAAATACCTGGTCAACACAACCCAATCTACAGTCTACATCTGGAAGGTCCCAAAGTAGTAAATTAAAGTCGGGTGTTTACAACAAATTTCAGACTCAAATAAAATATGAACTATGTTCAGTATACTCTAAAATGTAAGATAAAATCTTATAATATATCAAATAAGTCTTAATATACACTAACTTTAGATACCCTAATTTTAAAACTAAACCCTATCTGCATGAAAAATAAATTTATCTATGATAATTTTAATTCCTGAAGGTTCTGAACAGTAATGTTTTAATGAAGAAGTTAATCATGAAATACACATTTAACTTCATATTTTCATTACATATATATAGAAGACTGTAAGTAGTAAATGTATTATATAAAATATCATGAAAATTAACATGATATGGGCTTAATTGAAATGTAATCACTTCTCTAATTTCTAAAATGTTCTAAGAATCTCTACTGGGATTTCTTAATTTATTGAAAACAATGTTGCAGTAACAGACATTATTAAAGGATAAAAGAGTGTACTCTACATTGTTAAATTTTCCAAAATTAAGATTGCTTAAGACTGTTATTTACTAACAACCCATCTCACTTTTTGAAGTTTATTGACATTGCTCATATGTCCCAAATTAATAATTCATCCCTGTTTAAAAAAAAAAAAACTGGAATGCTCTTGTTTAACTTTTATTTCAAATAGGTTACTATCTCATAAGGTAAAGAAAATGGAAATGCCCCAAGATAAGGTAACAAATTATTTTAAAATATTGATTACTTTGCACACATTCTCAGTAAGAAGAGTGTAATGAAACCATATGTTTTCAAAATGTTTTAAAGACTGAGAAGGTAAGGTCCACATGGAAAATTAATACATATTTAAGATAGAAAAAGATTGATAATTGAGTATAAACTAAAAATCAAACAATTGAGATTATGTATCTATTATACTAAAGTTGTATGATAGCCTTGAAGAGATAGAACATTATCCTATGACATTTTATAGATTTTAATTTCATAAAATATGAAAGAAATAGGGGCCAGGTTATTATATTTTGTTTCTATCACTCTGTCAATTTCAGGACACTTTTAGTTTTCATAAAACTATGTTACTGTACCTCTTTTGTACATTACCTCATGAATTTTGAGAAAGATCATCAGACTGGTAGAAGTCCAAGACACTGTAGTATCCATTCAATAGTTCATATAACGATGAAATGTTTGGAATTTCAAGTGGCACTGCACTTAAAAGTAAATTATGTTTATAATGATGTTCTTCTATTTCACTCAATATCATAAGGTAGTTCCAGGAATATTTAATCTATCTACAAAAGAGATTCAAAGAGCCAAGAAAATAAGTTTGTGTCTCACAAATTCAGCTTTGCAGGCCAGAATTTTTAGTTCATCTTTCTGTGGCCTTTCAGATTGTCCTTCTAAAAGGACTCTGGTGGAAGAGAAGGAAGAAGAGGAAAAAGCAGCAGCTTTGACAGCTACTAACCATTGTGGATCAGCTGGTAAACAATCTGCCCACAATGTGGGAGACCTGGGTTCAGTCCCTGGATTGGGAAGGTTCTCTAGAGAAGGGAAAAGGTACTCACTCCAGTATTCTGGCCTAGAAAATTCCATGGACTGTATAGGCCATGGGATCACAAAAAGTCAGAAACAATTCAGTGATTTTCACTGTCGTTTCATTTTCAAGATACCAAAATGTGGTCCACTTGAGAAGGGAGTGGCACACCAATTCAGTATTCTTGCCTTGAGAACCCCATGAACAATATGAAAAGGCAAAAAGATATGACACAGAAAGATAAACTTCCCAGGTCAGTAGGTATCTAATATGCTACTGGAGAAGAGTGAAAAAATATCCCCAGAAAAGACGGAACCAAAGCGAAAACAACGTCCAGCCGTGGATGTGACTGGTGACAGAAGTAAAGTCCAATGCTGTAAAGAACAATATTGCATAAGAACCTGGAATGTTAGGTCCATGAATCAAGGCAAACTGGAAGTGGTTAAACAGTAGATGGCAAGAGTGAACAACGACATTTTAGGAATCAGTGAACTAAAATGGACGGGAATGGGTGAATTTAATTCAGATGACCATTTTGTCTACTACTGGGAGGAAGAATCCCTCAGAAGAAATGGAACAGCCCTCATAGCCAACAAGAGAGTCCAAAATGCAGTACTTGGGTGCAATATCAAAAATGACAGAATGATCTCTGTTCATTTCTAAGGCAAACCATTCAATATCACACTAATCCAAGTCTATGCCCCAACCAGTAATGCTGAAGAAACTGAAGGTGAATGGATATATGAAGATCTACAAGACCTTTGAGAACTAGCACCCGAAACACATATGCTTTCCATTACATGGGACTGGAATGCAAAAGCAGGAAGTCAAGAGATACCTGGAGTAACAGGTAAATTTGGCTTTCGAGTACAAAAGGCTCACAGAATGTTGCCAAGACAACACACTGGTCATGGCAAAACCCTCTTCCAAAACACAAGAGAAGACTCTACATATAAACATCACCAGATGATCAATATTGAAATCAGACTGATTATATTCTTTGCAGCCAAAGATAGAGAAGCTCTATACAGTCAGCAAAAACAAGACCGGGAGCTGACTGTGGCTCAGATCATGAACTCCTTATTGCCAAATTCAGACTTAAATTGAAAAAAGTAGGGAAAATTACTAGACCATTCACGTATGACATAAATCAAATCCTTTACAATTATACAGTGAAAGTGACAAGTAGATTTAAGGGATTAGATCTGATCGACACAGTGTCTGAAGAAATACGGACAGAGGTTTGTGACATTGTACAGCAGGCATTGATCAAGAAAATACCCAAGAAAAAAAATGCAAAAAAGCAAACTGGTTGTCTGAGGAGCCCTTACAAATGGCTGAGAAAAGAAAAGAAACAAAAGTGAAAGGAGAAAAGGAAAGATATACCTATTTGAATGCAGAGTTCCAAGGAATAGCAAGGAGAGATATGAAAGCCTTCCTCTCTGATGCAAAGAAATAGAGGGGGAAAATTGAATGGGAAAGACTAGAGATCTCTTCAAGAAAATTAGAGATACCAAGGGAACATTTCATGCAAAGATGGGCTCGATAAAGGACAGAAATGGTATGGACCTAACAGAAGGAGAAGATATTAAGAAGAGGTGCCAAGAATACACGGAAGAACTGTACAAAAAAGATCTTCATGACCAAGATAACCACGATGGTGTGATCACTCACCTAGAGCCAGAAATCCTAGAATGCGAAGTCAAGTGGGCCTTAGGAAGCATCACTATGAACAAAGCTAGTGTATAATGGAATCCCAGTTGAGCTATTTCAAATCCTAAAAGACAATGCTGTAAAAGTGCTACACTCAATATGCCAGCAAATTTGAAAAACTCAGCAGTGACCACAGGACTGGAAAAGGTCAGTTTTCATTCCAATTCCAAAGAAAGGCAATGCCAAAGAGTGTTCAAACTATTGCACAATTTCACTCATCCCACACTCTAGCAAAGCAATGCTCAAAATTCTCCAAGTCAGTCTTCAAAAGTATGTGAACCATGAACTGCCAGATGTTCAAGCTGGATTTAGAAAAGGCAGTGGAACCAGAGAACAAATTACCAACATCCCTTGGATCATCTAAAAAGCAACTGAGTTTCAGAAAAATATCTACCTCTGCTTTATTGACTATGCCAAAGCCTTTGACTGTGTGGATCACAACAAACTGCAGAAAATTTTTAAAGAGATGGGAATACCAGACCACCTTACCTGCCTCCTGAGAAATCTGTATGCGGGTCAAGTATCAACAGTTAGAACTTGACATGGAACAAGAGACTGGTTCCAAACCAGGAAAGGAGTACAAGGCTGTATATCGTCACTCCGCTTATTTAACTTATATGCAGAGTACATCATGCAAAATGCCAGGCTGGATGAAGCACAAGCTGGAATCAAGATTACTGGGAGAAATATCAATAACCTCAGATACACAGATGACACTGCCCTTGTGGCTGAAAGTGAAGAAGAACTAAAGAGCCTCTTGATGAAAGTGAAAGAGGAGAGTGAAAATGTTGGCTTAAAACTCAACATTCAAAAAACTAAGATCATGGCATCTGGTCCCATCACTTCATGGCAAATAGAGGGGGAAACAATGGAAACAGTGACAGACTTCACTTTTGGGGGCTTCAAAATCACTGAAGATCGTGACTGCAGCCATGAAATTAAAAGATGCTTGCACCTTGGAAGAAAAGCTATGACTAACCTAGGCAGCATATTAAAAAGCAGAGACATTACTTGGCCAGCAAAGGTCCGTCTAGTCAAAGCTATGGTTTTTCTGGAAGTCATGTATGGATGTGAGAGCTGGACTATAAAGAAAGCCCAGCACTGAAGAATTGATACTTTTGAACTGTAGTGTTGGAGAAGACTCTTTACAGTCCCTTGGACAGCAAGGAGATCAAACCAGTCAATCCTAAAGGATATCAGTTCTAAATATTCATTGGAAAGACTGATGCTAAAGCTGAAACTCCAACACTTTGGCAATCTGATGTGAATAACTGACTCATTTGAAAAGACCCTGATGCTGGGAAAGATTGACGGCAGGAGAAGAAGGTGACAATAGAGAATGATATGGTTGGATGGCATCACCGACTTGATGGACATGAGTTTGAGCAAGCTCCAGGAGTCAGTGACGGACAGGAGGCCTGGTGTGCTGCAGTCCATGGTGTAGCAGAGTCAGACATGACTGATCAACCTAACTGAAGATACAAACACTTGTTACAACAAAGGCTGGACTGTAGTCGGAGTCATGATAGTCTGTGTTAAACAGAAATAAGAAAAAAAAAAGTCCAGTCTTTCCCCTCTATATTCCTCTTGTGATTTCTAGGAACTTTGGATACACTGCACGTAAATAAAGTGTAAGGTATATCTTAACTAATGTTTTTTTTTTTTTTTTAGTATTATATTTGCAACAACATGAGAGGAAAATATTAGTGTCAGATCTTCTGGTTTCCTTCTATGCATGATTTATTTCCATCACCAAAAACAGTATCTAGCTGCAAACATTTCAGCTTATTAACTTTAGGAATAATGCCTTTTTTGTACTTCCAATTTTCTTCTTCAATCCATAGGGCATCTTCATCATTTTTTTTTTTTTGAGACGTTCTCATCCCAAAGTGTACATACTTACATATATCACAGGGAAATTATATTTGTTCTTGACAATCTCCACTGCATTCACGGAAGGAATTTCTAGGCAAAAGTGTTTTGCTAGCAAAGCAAGGCCAAGAGGACAGGGATAGTATTAGAGAAATAATAAAGAGCCAAATTGCTCTGATTTTAAAAAGGAGGCATTAGAGACTTGAAGAGAATACCAATTGGCAGAGGATTGAGGAGATAAACCAGACTGAGGAAAATTTAGATGCCTGAGTGGGAAAAAAAGGAAGGCAGAGAGCAAGAGATACCCTGTCAAGTAAAGCCTCAGGAACTGGGTAGCCTATCCCTTCTCCCGGAGATCTTCCCAACCCAGGAATCCAACTGGGGTCTCCTGCATTGCAGGTGGATTTTTTACCAGCTGAGCTACCAAGAAAGTCCTTTTGGAAGAAGATGTCAAATAGAGATTTCATAAAGCTCTTTGCTGTATGGCCGGTGACACGGTTTCTCCCCTCTCACACCAAGAAATTGTCACACAAATATCCATTACTAATCTGAATTTGGGAAATAAATTTACATTAGGATGTCAAGGGCATCAGAAATATGAGTCATGCTTCAAGAGTTACAAACTGAGGCTGCAAGCAGATATTGTCAATATCTGTTGGGTTCTATCGAATGCTACAAACTCTCCATTGCCTCTCTGCAAAGTAGACATCTACTTTCTATTTGTATTCTACAATGACTTTAAAACTCTCCACCTCCAAAACAATTCAAGTTTTTGGAGAAAAGTTTTAATGTAAAAAAAAATAATAATAAGTCTTCCTTATATTCAGGCAAAATCTGAACCCTTATAGTCACTTCTGAAATACAGAGAAACAAATTCCCTCAATTTTAACAACTAAATTAATTAGATTTTTATTGCCTTCAAATCGTCAGAATTCACAAAAGTGGTTTTGAGCTTTTCATAATTTTGATCAGTCTTTTCAGAGCATGGGAGCGTGACAAAATTATGTTTAAAGTGTAAAAAGGCTTCATTAATAAGTAGATTGCACTCTATTCAACAATAGAAGTATTTTGGATAAATTTATTTTTCATGCTGTTCAGGCTTAGTGATTTAAGTGAGAGTACCTAAAACTACTATAAGTAGTTAAATCTGTTTATCATTAAGTTTTAAATTCATTCTTGTTTTAGAGTAAGCACATGCGTGCATGGTGAGTCCCTTCCATCATGATACCCACAAAGTAAAGCACACTGAACATAAATAGATCCACTATGAAGCTGACAAATGGTAAAATAGTATCGAATTTCTGCTGCTGGGGAAGTTGAAGAAAGATGTGCAGGAAGTGATGCATCTCCAATGGGACAAACATTCAGCTTTGACCTGAAAGTAGAAGACACTCATGCTACCAAACGTGAGAGAAAACAGCCCTTGACACTGCTGATAACCCAGATGCAGGGCGCAGAGTAGACAGCAACCTCAGGATCACACAGGCTGAAAGTAAGACCTTTCCAGAGGAAAAAACAAAGGTGCTGACAGTTCAGTTCAGTTCTAGTCTCTCAGTTGTGTCCGTCTCTTTGCGACCCCATGAATCGCTGCACGCCAGGCCTCCCTGTCCATCACCAACTCCCGGAGTTCACTCAGACTCGCGTCCACCGAGTCAGTGATGCCATCCAGCCATCTCATCCTCGGTCGTCCCCTTCTCCTCCTGCCCCCAATCTCTCCCAGCATCAGACTCTTTTCCAATGAGACAACTCTTCGGATGAGGTGGCCAAAGTACTGGAATTTCAGCTTTAGCATCATTCCTTCCAAAGAAATCCCAGGATTGATCTCCTTCAGAATGGACTGGTTGTATCTCCTTGCAGTCCAAGGGACTCTCAAGACTCTTCTCCAACACCACAGTTCAAAAGCATCAATTCTTTGGTGCTCAGCCTTCTTCACAGTCCAACTCTCACATCCATACGTGACTACTGGAAAAACCATAGCCTTGACTAGACGGACCTTGTTGGCAAAGTAATGTCTCTGATTTTGAATATGCTATCTAGGTTGGTCATAACTTTTCTTCCAAAGAGTAGGCGTCTTTTAATTTCATGGCTGCAGTCACCATCTGCAGTGATTTTGGAGCCCCCCAAAATACAGTCTGACACTGTTTCCACTGTTTTCCCATCTATTTCCCATGAAGTGATGGGACCAGATGCCATGATCTTCGTTTTCTGAATGTTGAGCTTTAAGCTGACAGTATAGTGCTATAAAAAGAGTTTAGGCTCTAGAGCAGATTTCCTAGTTTGAGTTGAACATAGCGTATGACCTTGGGCATGTCACTAACCACTCTAAGCCTGTTATTATGAAAAATAAGGACCTCCACCTGGTAGCACTGCTGAATTAAATGAGAAAATCTACATAAAGTATATTTAACATTTTAAAAAATAATAGAATACAATAATAAACATGTATTCGTGCTCAGACACTCAGCGGTGCCTTAATCTTTGTGACCCCACGGACTGTAGCCCGCCAGGCTTCTCTGTCCATGGGATTTCCCAAGCAAGAATACTGGAGTGGATTGTCAGTTCCTTCTCTAAATAAACCTATATTTCCATTTTACTATCCTCAAAAGATTTGGCATAACTATCTCTATTCTCAACTAAGTGCTGAGATTTTGTGGGTAAGAATCTTATCATATTCATGAATACATTAGAGTGCTTATTAAGCATTTGATGAATAAAATAAACTTTTGAGTAGCCACAGTTATAATAGGGTATGAGAGTTTTCTGCAATAGTAAGAAAAAGTGATTTTACATGTCAATGTATGGCAAAACCAATACAGTATTGTAAAGCAAAATAAAGTAAAAATAAAAATTAAAAAAATATAAAATAAAATAAAATTTTAAAAAATTCATTAAGGACAAGCTATTCATAGTAAAAGCATGGGATTCACAAACTGAAATCACTCTTTGCACCATATTTAGCCATACCTAGCCGAAGGGTTTCTTATCAGCCCTTAATGCGGATAAACTAGAAATTTACACCTACACGAGAGTGTATTATTGCCCCATATATTTGTGGCTCCTCTCTTGAATTTGCATCTCACTATGGACTCCCTCTTTAGGGACGTGTACTCACCTCCACGCTGTTGAACCCAGATGTGAAATGTGAAACATAACACAGAGACGTGTATGTTACCTCTGAGCTGAACCTTAAAGCTCACAGTTTGCCACTTTTCCCCTCTGCTTTGAGCCCAGCAATGTTCCAACAAAAATCATTCAGTCAGCCTGATGTTGGGGTGAGGATGACATGGAGCAGAGAAAAGGCCAAATTCTGTTACACAGAAGACAAGAACCAAATAATCGCTGGTGAACTGAGCAACTGAGAGTTGACAGTTGCCTGTTTCCAAAGTATGGCTTTGCCTCAGTTGGCTGTGAAAGTGAAAGTCACTCAGTCATGTCTGACTCTTTGCAACCCCATGGACTATAGCCCACCAGACTCTTCTGTCCATGAGATTTTCCAGGCAAGAATATTGGAGTCAGTTGCCATTCCCTTCTCCAGGGAATACTCTTGACCCAAAGGTGAAACCCAGGTCTCTTACATTGCAGGCAGATTCTTTACTGTCTGAGCCACAAGGGAAGCCCCAAGAGAATAACAAAGCTTCACTGAGTGTGATTGGTGTGTATTGCATATAACTATGTTTACTTTAACTGCAGGAGAAACTGCCTGTATTCATCATCCTACATTGTGAATTCATGTATTCTGCACAAGTCCTTCAGTTATTTGTATGTTGCATTTTTATGAAGCATGTTTTTAATCTTCCACATGATACAAATAAACCATATCTGATTATCGCTAACCAGATTTTAGTATGTGGAGTAGGGACTAGGTGAGGGGCCTATTAATAGTCCCCTTACAAATATGCTTAAACAAAATTTAATTTTTCTAGGTTTGTTGATATTCTTCAATGTCAATGGTATATGATTAAACAGTATCTGTTCCTGAAAGGTTAAAGAAGGTCTATATAGAGATATTCAATAGGACACAAAAAATCACCATAGAATATGATATATTTAAATTCCTTTTAGTTGCATATACAAACACTTAAATTATGCAACATAACTCTTTTAGTGGTCCATAATTTTTTTTTTCCATTTTATTGTAAGATCTATGGCTTCCCTGGGGACTCTAGTAAAGAATCTGCCTGCAATGCAGGAGACTTGGGTTCGATCCCTTGATCAAGAAGATACCTGGGAGAAGGGAATGGCAACCCACTCCAGTATTCTTGCCTGGAGAATTCCATACACAGAGCAACCTGGTGGGATATATTCCATGGGGTCTCAAAAGAGTTGTACACAACTCAGACTACCATTTTCACCTTTTTTTCACATGCTAGCCTTACTAGCCTCTATTTTCTTACCTCAAAGTGGAAGTCCTTGTTTTGTTAGTAATATACAAAAAAAAAAATCAGTCTTGGACTAAGATATAACTTATAAAAATATATAAATATAACAAATCAATTCAGCACAGTAAATTGCATTATATGATATGATTGAGAAGTAGAAAACTCCTTTTAAGTCCCTTATAACAATTACAATTTTCAAAATAAAAAACTCAATGTAGTAAGCATATTTCACACAATTATTTTGAATAGGGTATTATGCTTCTTTGATGACACAAAGAACTTAACAATTTTTCAGTGACTTTGAGATATTTTGTAAAGATTATTCACTATTATACCCTAAGGGTATAAAACTGCTGAATACTAGAGTGTGCTCTGAATTGACGAACAGGCAAAATAAAAAGCTACATGAATGGAAGTTTTCTATACTGTAAATGCTAATCGGTTACTATATAGAGTTTACATGAGTTAGGCTTGAAGAGCAAGCTCAAAAGTAAGTCGTGTTAGTTTCTAAATACTGGCACTTTTCCACATGTAAAGCTCTAGGTTCAAGATCATCCTGTTTTGCCCAGAGATCTGTCCTTTCTGGTCCATAAACACATGGAAAGGAATCTGCTTTGTTTACCTTGTCAAAAGTCACTGAAATAATATCAGCGAAGAATTGGGTGGAATATTCTGGTGAGGAATCTTACAGTAAGAGGAAATCATTCCACAAATTGTCTGATACTTCACAATGATTCAATTTCACACCACTGGGTAAAATCCAGAGGAACACAGGAAATCTCCCAGTATTACTCACTATTCCCTGGGGCAGTCCTAAAATATCTGCATGTTACCACTTTATTCCAAATGAGAACTTGTATAAACCACTGAATTATTTTTTTTGTAAGTATGTGCATACACATATATACGCAAATACACTCATTGGAAAAGACTCTGATGCTGGGAGGGATTGGGGGCAGGAGGAAAAGGGGACGACAGAGGATGAGATGGCTGGATGGCATCACTGACTCGATGGACATGAGTCTGAGTGAACTCCGGGAGTTGGTGATGGACAGGGAGGCCTGGCGTGCTGCGATTCATGGGGTCGCAGAGAGTCGGACACGACTGAGCAACTGAACAGAACTGAACTGAACTGATACATTTATTTATACATACCTCATTTTATTTATCCATCAGTGGAGATTTAGATTGTTTCCGCTTTATGGCTGTGAACATTAGCTATACAAATATCTATTTTAGTCTCTACTTTCAAGTCTTTTGAGTGTACACCCTGGAGTAGAATTGCTGAAGCATATGATAATTCTTTTTAATTATTTTGAGGAACTACCTGAATTATAACTGCAGATGTGTGTGTGTGATTTTTACTAGTACTTTCCTAATTTTAAAAGGTGAAACTGTCTTTGTAAAATATTTTCATAATCAAAACAGGCAAATATTGAAAATAAATTTATGGTTACCAAAGAGAAGAGGTAAATAAGGAGTTTGGGGCTAACATATACACACTACTATATGTAAAATGGATAAAAACAAGGGGCATCTGTATAGAACAGGGAACTATATTCAAAATCTTGTAGTAACCTAGATGGAAAAGAATGTGGAAAATAATATATATGTATGTGTGTGTGTGCTCAGTCATGTCCAACTCTTTGTGACCTCATGAACTATAGCCCACCAGGCTCCTCTGTCCATGGGATTTTCTAGCAAAGTATACTGGAGTAGGGTGCCATTTCCTCCTCCAGGGGATCTTCCAGACCCAGGGATCAAACCTGAATCTTCTGCATTGGCAGGTGGATCCTTTATCACTTGAGCCACCTGGGAAGCCAATATGAATATCTATCTATATACATATATGCATATTACTAAATCACTTCCCCGCACACCTGAAACTAACACAATATTATGAATTAACTACACTTAATTTTAAAAATGAACAAAACAAACCAAAAACTAGTTTACAGGTAAAAAATAATAATTAAAATTTTTAAAATGAGACTATTTTAAATATTTCAATGGTACCACAGAATAAATCTAAAAGTCTTAATTCAGACTTCACAGAATCATCCAATTTCTTGTAGAGCCTGATTGATGGATATGTTGTACACGTGTTCAGTGATCCATCCACTGATCACTGACAAACGCCAACACACCTTCCATAGTTCACTACTGTTAGCAAGACTACTGCATTTTTTTAGATCACAGATAGTCAAGGATATTTGTCTTTGCATTTTAGTTACATTTTACCTCCATCTCATTTCTCTTGGGCTCCAAAATCACTGCACAGTGACTGCAGCCATAAAATTAAAGGTACTTGCTCCTTGGAAGAAAAGCTATGCAAACCTAGATAGCATACTAAAAAGCAGAGATCTCACTTTGCCAACAAAGTTCTACCTAGTCAAAGCTATTATTTTTCCACTAGTCATGTACAAATATGGGAATTGGACCATAAAGAAGGCTTAGCACTGAAGAACTGATGTTTTCAAACTGTCATGCTGGAGAAGACTCTTGAGAGTCCCTTGGACTGCAAGGAGATCAAACCAGTCAATCCTAAAGGGAATCAACCCTGAATACTCTTTGGAAGGACTGATGCTGAATCTGAAGGTCTAATGCTTTGGCCACCTGATGCAAAGATCCAACTCACTGGAAAAGACCATGATGCTGGGAAAGATTGAAGGCAGGAAAAGGGGAAAACAGAGGGTGAGATGGGCAACTGACTCAGTGGACATGAGTTTGAACAAACTCTGGGAGATGGTGAAGGACAGGGAAGCCTGGCTTGCTGCAGTCCCTGAGGCCACAAAGAGTTGGACATGACTTCGTGACTGAACACCATGACATGTCATCACATTTTTTTTATATATTCCTCTTCATTTCAGTGTCTTACATAAGCCAGAATGTACCTATAGACATTATATTTTATGTCTTTCACATTGACCCCCTCTCCCTACACTACGTTTTCCTGTGAATGAAATCTTAAGGCAAGATTCCTATTGAATCAGAAGGGAGCACAGTGCACCAGAACCCCTGAATAGGAAGGGGTTTCTTCCGACAACATACCCGTCCCTCCCTCACAGACCAATTCACTTCCGAGACAGTGATTTATATTCTTCCCTGCCACTGAGGTCCATTGTTTACTGGTGGTCTAGTATAATAATGCTCTTGTGTGTTGGGATAGAAAAAAAATTAAAAATGAATGAGGACCACAGTTCAAAGGAAAGCTCATGGCTCTTCTCCATCCACTCTCCGTCCACCATGCAACCCTCTATCCCCAAGGACAAAAAGTGCTGCTGTGATTCAACAGATTTTACAACATCCTTTGAGTCACCATGTGGAATTATTAGTCACATCACTCTCAGCTGGAACTTTCTCTCTTCAGATGCTTGCTTTTTCTCCCCCACATAAAGATGTGCCTTAAATCTTGGATGCAACTGGCTTGAGAACCACCCCCTTCCCATCATCCCTGTTAATGGCTGAATGTTTTATTCCCTCAAATTCATGTGTAGGTATCTAAACCCCACTGTGATTATATTTGGAGGTGAGGACTTTGGGAAGTGACTAGATCACGAGCGTAGAGCCCTAGTAAATGGGGTTGGTGCTTTTATAAGAGGAAAGATAGTTCACTCTTTCCACCAGGTGAGCATACAAGGAGAAGTCAGCAGTCTGCTGACTGTGGGCTCTCAGCTCAGTTCAATTCAGTTCAGTCGCTAAGTCGTGTCTGACTCTTTGAGACCCCATGGACTGCAACATGCCAGGCCTCCCTGTCCATCACCAATTCCCGGAGTTTACTCAAACTCATGTCCATTGTGTCAGTGATGCCATCTGACCATCTCATCCTCTGTCGTCCCCTCCTCCTCTCACCTTAAATCCTTCCTAGCATCAGGGTCTTTTCAAATGAGGTAGTTCTTTGCATCAGGTGGCCAAATTATTGGAGTTGCAGCTTCAGCATCAGTCCTTCCAATGAATATTCAGGACTGATCTCCTTTAGGATGGACTGGTTGGATCTCCCTGCAGTCCAAGGGAATCTCGAATCCTCTCCAGCACCACAGCTCAAAAGCATCAACTCTTCAGTGCTCACCAAAATCCAAAATCATGTAGGCTCCCTGATCTAAGACTCCTCACTCCAGAACTGCAATAATAAATTTCTGTTACTTGTACGCCACCCTGTCTATGATACTTTGTTAAACAACCGAAGCTGATCCAAGAAACACATCTGGCGCAGGTGCTGCCATCAGCTCATGGGCACGTTTCTCGATTTTCATCTACTTACCATCTGATTAACTGATGTTTTCTCACACTGAAATAGTCACATCAAGTTTTGAAATTTAGGTCAAAAGAGAAGAAAGGAAAATCAAATCCTTCAGTCTGCTTTGCTTCTAGGCTACCAAGGTTTGAATTCCTTCTCTTCAAGCTAGAAGTTGAATATTCTTCATCTAAGACTTAGTTGGTCTAACTCATCTATTAATAACTAATTTTCTCCTTATCAGACATATTGCTGATATGGAGAAAATTGATGTGGTCTGGCTAGAAGATGAAATCAGCCACAACATTGCTCCAAGACAAAGCTCAATCCAGAACAAGGCCCTAACGCTCTTCAATTCTGTGAAGGCTGATAGAGGTGAGAAACCTGCAGAAATCTGGAGTTAACAGAGACTTGTTCATGAGGTTTAAGGAAGGAGGCCATCTCCATAACATACAAGTGCAAGGTGAGACAGTGAGTACTTATGTAGCAGCTACAGCAAGTTAACCAGATTTGGTTAAGACACTTAATGAAGGTGGCTACACTAGACAACGGGCTTCTCAGGTGGCTCAGTGGTAAAGAATCTGCCTCCCAAGCAGGAGATACAGGTTCACTCCCCGGGTCAGGAAGATCCCCTAGAGAAGGAAATGGCACCCTACTCCAGTATTCTTGCCTGGAAAATTCCATGGACAGAGGAACCTGGTGGGCTATAGTCCATGGGGTCACAGAGTCAGACACAACTAAGCTACTTGAGCACGGCACACTAGAAAACAGATTTTCAGTTGTAGATGAGACAGCTTTATATTGGAAGAATATGCCATTGAGTAGTTTCATAGATAGAAAGGAGAAGTCAATGTCTGCCTTCAAAGATTCAAAGAACAGGCTGACTGTGTTGTTAGAGGCTAATGTAGCCAGTGACTTTATGTTGAGGTCGGTGCTAATTTACTATTCTAAAAATCCTAGGATCCTTAAGAATTATCCTAAATCTAATCTGCCTATGTTCTAGAAATAGAACAAGAAAACCTATATGACAACACATCCATTTACAACATGGTTTACTGACTATTTTAAGCCCACTGTTGAGGCCCAATGTTCAGACAAATAAAAAAAAAAGATTACTTTCAAAACTACTACTGTTCATTGACAATATATCTGGTCACCGAAGAGCTCTGATGGAGATGTACAATGAGATTAATGTTATTTGCATGCCTACTAACACAATATCCATTCTCCAGCCCATGGATCTGGATCAATTGTGACTTGTGAGTCTTATTATTTAAGAAACACATTTGGTAAAACTTTACCTGCCAGAGATAGTGATTCCTCTCATATATCCAGGCAAAGTAAATTGAAAACCTTCAGGAAAGGTTTCACCATTCTAGTTTCCATCAAGAGCATCCATAATTCATGGGAAGAGACCAAAAGATCAACATTAATGGGAGTTTGGAAATGGTTGATTTAAAACTTCTTGGAGGACTTTGAGGAGATCAAAATTTCAGGGGAGGAAATAACTGCAGAAGTGGTAGAAACAGCAACAGAAGCAGATGTGGCACCTGACGATGTGACTAAATTGCTGCAATCTCATGATAACACTTTAATGAACGAGGAGTTACTTCTTATGGATGAGCAAAGTGATGTCTATAGATTGGCTTTGCTGTGCATTGGGTAAGCAGACCCAGGTTTGGTTAGGTTTCATGACAGATTTAACAGCATTTACTCCAATTTTGAGAGGAAGTCTACTGTGAGTACAACACTATCAAACAGACTGTATGCTTCAAAGAAGCTGTTTGTGAAAGGAAAAGTAAATCAGCCCAGGGAGTTTCACTGTTGTCTTATAGTAAGATTGGCACAGCCACCCCAAACTTCAGCAAATGCCACCCTGATCAGGAAGCAGAAACAACCATTCAGTGAAAAGATTATGACTTGCTGAAGGCTCAGATGCTAGCATTGATTAGCAAGAAAGAGTTTTCAATTCATATACATAACTTTTGGAGACACAATGTTATTGCACACTTCATAGACTACAGTATAATATAAATGTAACTTTTATCTGCATTGGAAAATCAAAAAACTCATGGGACTCATTTACTGAAATATTTGCTATCTTGCAGTGGTCTGGACCCAACTCACACTATCTTCAAGGTATGCCTGCATTATTCACCACTAAAAAGAAATAAGCTATCAAGCCATGAAAAGACACAGAAGAAATTTAAATGCATAATACTAGGTGAAGGAGCCAAGTTGCAAAGGTTACATATTATATTTCAACTATGTGACATTCTGGAAAAGGCAAAACAATGGAGACAGTAAAAGGATCAGTGGTTGTCACAGGCTGGAGTAGTCAGTCAGTCAGTTCAGTTGGTCAGTTATATCCGACTCTTTGCGACCCCATGAATCGCTGCACGCCAGGCCTCCCTGTCCATCACCAACTCCTGGAGTTTACTCAAACTCATGTCCATCGAGTTGGTGATGCCATGCAGCCATCTCGTCCTCTGTCATCCCCTTCTCCTCCTGCCCCCAATCCCTCCCAGCATCAGAGTCTTTTCCAATGAGTCAGCTCTTCACATGAGGTGGTGGAAGTACTGGAGTTTCAGCTTCAGCATCAGTCCCTCCAATGAACACTGAGGACTGATCTCCTTTAGGATGGACTGGTTGGATCTCCTTGTAGTCCAAGGGACTCTCAAGAGTCTTCAACACCACAATTCAAAAGCATCAATTTTTTGGCGCTCAGCTTTCTTCACAGTCCAACTCTCACATCCATACATGGCCACTGGAAAAACCATAGCCTTGACTAGACGGACCTTTGTTGGCAAATAGTGTCTCTGCTTTTGAATATGCTAAGTTGGTCATAACTTTCCTTCCAAGAAGTAAGTGTCTTTCAATTTCATGGCTGCAATCACCATCTGCAGTGATTTTGGAGCTCCCCAAAATAAAGTCTGACACTGTTTCCACTGTTTCCCTATCTATTTCCCATGAAGTGATGGGACCGGATGCCATGATCTTCATTTTCTGAATGTTGAGCTTTAAGCCAACTTTTTCACTCTCTTCTTTCACTTTCATCAAGAGGCTCTTTAGCTTCTCTTCACTTTTTGCCATAAGGGTGGTGTCATCTGCATTTCTGAGGTTATTGATATTTCTCCCCACAATCTTGATTCCAGCTTGTGCTTCTTCCAGCCTAGTGTTTCTCATGATGTACTCTGCATAGAAGTTAAATAAGCAGGGTGACAATACACAGCCTTGATGTACTCCTTTTCCTATTTGGACTCAGTCTGTTGTTCCACGTCCAGTTCTATCTGCTACTTCCTGACCTGCATATGGGTTTCTCAAGAGGCAGGTCAGGTGGTCTGGTATTCCCATCTCTTTCAGAATTTTCCACAGTTTATTGTAATCCACACAGTCTAAGGCTTTGGCATAGTCAAGAAAGCAGAAATAGATGTTTTTCTGGAACTCTCTTGCTTTTTCCATGATCCAGCAGATGTTGGCAATTTGATCTCTGGTTCCTCTGCCATTGCTAAAACCAGCTTGAACATCTGGAAGTTCATGGTTCACGTATTGCTGAAGCCTGGCTTTGAGAATTTTGAGCATTACTTTACTAGTGTGTGAGATGAGTGCAACTGTGCGGTAGTTTGAGCATTCTTTGGCATTGCCTTTCTTTGGGATTGGAATGAAAACGGACCTTTTCCAGTCCTGTGGCCACTGCTGGTTTTCCAAATTTGCTGGCATATTGAGTGCAGCACTTTCACAGCATCATCTTTCAGGATTTGAAATAGCTCAGTTGGAATTCCATCACATCCACTGGCCTTGTTCATAGTGATGCTCCCTAAGGCCCACTTGACTTCACATTCCAGGATGTCTGGCTCTAGGTGAGTGATCAAACCATCATGGTTATCTGGGTCGTGAACATCTTTTTTGTACAGTTCTTCTGTGTATTCTTGCCACCTCTTCTTAATATCTTCTGCTGCTGTTAGGTCCTTACCATTTCTGTCCTTTATCGAGCCCATCTTTGCATGAAATGTTCCCTTGGTATCTCTAATTTTCTTGAGATCTCTAGTCTTTCCCATTCTGTTCTTTTCCTCTACTTCTTTGCATTGATCGCTGAAGAAGGCTTTCTTATCTCTCCTTGCTATTCTTTGGAACTCTGCATTCAGATGCTTATATCTTTCCTTTTCTCCTTTGCTTTTTGCTTCTCTTCTTTTCACAGCTATTTGTAAGGCCTCCTCAGACAGCCATTTTGCTTTTTTGCATTTCTTTTCCATGGGGATGGTCTTGATCCCTGTCTCCTGTACAATGTCATGAACCTCCATCCATAGTTCATCAGGCACTCTTGTCTATCAGATCTAATCCCTTAAATCTATTTCTCACTTCCACTGTATAATCATAAGGGATTTGAGTTAGGTCATACCTGAATGGTCTAGTGGTTTTCCCTACTTTCTTCAATTTAAGTCTGAATTTGGCAATAAGGAGTTCATGCTCTGAGCCACAGTCAGCTCCCGGTCTTGTTTTTGTTGACTGTATAGAGCTTCTCCATCTTTGGCTGCAAAGAATATAATCAGTCTGATTCAGTATTGATCATCTGGTGATGTCCATGTGTAGAGTTTTCTCTTGTGTTGTTGGAAGAGGGTGTTTGCTATGACCAGTGCATTTTGTTGGCAAAACTCTATTAGTCTTTGCCCTGCTTCATTCCGTACTCCAAGGCCAAATTTGCCTATTACTCCAGGTGTTTCTTGACTTCCTACTTTGCATTCCAGTCCCCTATAATGAAGAGCACATCTTTTTTGGGTGTTAGTTCTAAAAGGTCTTGTAAGTCTTCATAGAACAGCTTAACTTCAGCTTCTTCAGCATTACTTGTTGGGGCATAGGCTTGGATTACTGTAATACTGAATAGTTTGCCTTGGAAATGAACAGAGATCATTCTGTCATTTTTGAGATTGCATCCAAGTACAGGCTGAAGTAGTAGGGGAATGAATAGACAAAGCACAGAGGGGTTTTATGGTAGTGAAAATATATGATACAATAAGAGTAGATGTTATTGTTTAGATGCTAAGTGGTGTTCAACTCTTTTCTGCAACCTCACGGACTGCAGCCAGCCAGGCTCCTTGTCCATGGTATTTTCCAAGCAAGTATACTTTAGTGGGTTGTCATTTCCTTCTCCAAGGGATATTCCTGATCCAAGGATCGAACCCACACCTCCTGTATTGGTTGGTGGATTCTTTTACCACTGAGTCACCTGGGAAGCCCCAAAGGTAGATACTTATTATTATATATTTGTCAAAATCTGTAGAATATATAACAACAAAATTGAACCCTAAGATATGGACCATGGATGATTATGATGTGTCAATGTAGGTACATCCATTGTAACAAATGTACACTTCAGGGAATGTTGACAATGGGGGAAGCTACACATAAGGGGCCAGGGGAAGTCCTTGTAGCTTCACAAAATTTTCTGAACCTTAAACTGACCTTTAAAAAGTCTTATACACACACACACACACACACGTACACACACACATACACCATACATATGTAAAGTCTGTATGTGATATGGATTTGGAAAGTAGATTTTCTTTTCTCTGGTAGGTACGTCCATGTGGAGCTGACATCTTTTTGAAGCAGCAGACTTGACCTTATTCTCAATCCAATCTGAAATGTTTGCCTTTTATTAACTATTCTCCATCAAAAGTTCACACTATCCAGAGGTCTTACGAACGTAGGTTAAGATTTCAGCATGTACCTCTTCTTATTTCTCGTTCATGTAACTGAAAAGGTACATTGAGGTTGCAGGTTAGGTGAAAGCAGAAAAAAATATCAGGAAGGAGTAAATATGAGAGTTAAAGACTTAAATAAAACAGTATAAGTCACCAGCTTATGGAAAATTGGGTGCTTGTCTGAATCTTACTATCAGCTACCAGTCTACATGGTATTTCAAATATTCTTATAATTAATATTTATTAACCATCTTTCATAATGTAAAACACTCCTTTAAGCAATAAACACCCAGAGAAACACACATATACACGTACATATTTATGTATCCTACTCCACAGAAAACTTTATCTATTTATCTATAGGCTAAATTAGAGGTATTATAAAGCACCCCTTGGGCTATATCACCAGAAAACAGAGGCACAGAATATTTCATTTCTAGGAAATGCTACCCTCCATTTAGGATTCCTGTGTTCTGAGATAGCATAACAATCTCGAGGATGCAAGTTCATCTCAAATTATTAGATGAAGACATCTTGTTTCTAATGTGCTACTATTGGCATCTAGATTTTACTGAAGTCAAAGCATCAGGGAGGAAGTTAAACATGAGCAAGGAGGGGTGGACTAGCCAAAAAGGACACAAGCTTATCTTTAAACCCCACCCCAGACAAGCCCCAGTGCATCAGGAGAGCTCCTGGTTAAGCTACAAAATAACCACAGAGACTTTTCCAGCTCCAGGCATGCACCCTAGGCACACAGTAGCTACAAACTAACCACAGGGGCTCCTTCAGCTCCTAGAAACCTGCCCTTGAGGCAGAGCTTTGTCCTCAAGTGACCTTAAGAAGCCAAGAGCCCATTCAGTTCAGTTCAGTCACTCTTTCCGATCCCTTGAATCCAAACACGCCAGGCCTCCCTGTTCATCACCAACTCCTGGAGTTCACTCAGACACACGTCCATCGAGTCAGTGATGCCAATCAGCCATCTCATCTTCTGTCGTCCCCTTCTCCTCCTGCCCCCAATCCCTCACAGCATCAGAGTCTTTTCCAATGAGTCAACTCTTCGCATGAGGTGGCCAAAGTACTGGAGTTTCAGCTTTAGCATCATTCCTTCCAAAGAAATCCCAGGGCTGATCTCCTTCAGAATGGACTGGTTGGATCTCCTTGCAGTCCAAGGGACTCTCAAGAGTCTTCTCCAACACCACAGTTCAAAAGCATCAATTCTTCGGCACACAGCTTTCTTCACAGTCCAACTGTCACATCCATACATGACCACAGGAAAAACCATAGCCTTGACTAGATAGACCTTTGTTGGCAAAGTAATGCATCTGCTTTTGAATATACTATCTAGGTTGGTCATAACTTTCCTTCCAAGGAGTAAGTGTCTTTTAATTTCATGGCTGCAATCACCATCTGCAGTGATTTTGGAGCCCAAAAAAATAAAGACTGACACTCTTTCCGCTGTTTCCCCATCTATTTCCCATGAAGTGATGGGACCGGATGCCATGATCTTAGTTTTCTGAATGTTGAGCTTTAAGCCAACTTTTTCACTCTCCTCTTTCACTTTCATCAAGAGGCTTTTTAGTTCCTCTTCACTTTCTGCCCTAAGGGTGGTGTCATCTGCATATATCTGAGGTTATTGATATTTCTCCTGGCAATCTTGATTCCAGCTTTTGTTTCTTCCAGTCCAGCGTTTCTCATGATGTACTCTGCATAGAAGTTAAATAAGCAGGGTGACAATATACAGCCTTGACATACTCGTTTTCCTATTTGGAACCAGTCTGTTGTTCCATGTCCAGTTCTAACTGTTGCTTCCTGACCTGCATACAGATTTCCAAGAGGCAGGTCAGGTGGTATGGTATTCCCATCTCTTTCAGAATTTTCCAGTTTACTGTGATCCACACAGTCAAAGGCTTTGGCATAGTCAATAAAGCAGAAATAGATGTTTTTCTGGAACTCTCTTGCTTTTTCATGAGCCAGCGGATGTTGGCAATTTGATCTCTGGTTCCTCTGCCTTTTCTAAAACCAGCTTGAACATCAGGAAGTTCACGATTCATGTATTGTTGAAGCCTGGCTTGGAGAATCCTGAGCATCACTTTACTAGCATGTGAGATGAGTGCATTAAGAGTTCATAAATGTTCTATACATACATATATCTGATTTTAACAGACAGAATTGTGGGAAAGAAGTGTCCAATTGAGCCTGTTGTTATGTAACTTGCAACTGTCAATCAAAACTGCCAGTCCATGCCCACCTAGATGAATAAGCAAAAGCCCTGTCTTGAAAAACCCACACCTCGTCATTCCAGTGCCAGTGCCTCTCTTGGCCTGGCCCACCTCTCCCTTGAGGTGTTCTTTCTGTTCTTTCTTTAATAAAGTTGTTTCTATCATGGGTGAGACCTCATATCCCTCTTTGTGTCCTCACCAAGAACTGAGGGCCATGAGAGGGGGTCCTCTTTGACCCCTCCTTCCTGGTAACAGAAGCTGTGCCATGCTGACAACTGAGTCACAGCTGTAGAAAGTTCAGCTCAGAAAAGGAAACCATAGACTAAACGGTGAACAGAAATACCACTGCCTGCAAGGAAGGTCACAGGCACCGCAGCGTTAGAGAAAGTTGAGTTTTATAAAATCAGAGACTTAAAGCAGAATCAAAATCCATTAACAAGAAGCATCATAAGAAAATTAGGGAACTAAAACTTCTTGTTAAAAGTACTTGCCTAACAGTTCATTTTCTAAGCAAGGTATTCTGTTGTTGTTATCACTTAAAAGTCCACATTTTAAAATGTATATTCAATGTTTACGTAGAGTAAAAATATGAAACATTAGAATAACAAATCATTTGTTTTATGGTAACAGCAGCATAAACTGGTATTCACACGAGAGTCAAATTATGAGGTCATTAATTTTTATATAATTTTTTATAAAAATAAAAGATGAACAGAGTATAAATGTGAACTAGGTAAGATAGTACAAATGAAAACCAAAAGCCCCACTTGCTGCAAGGATTGAGATTCATCTTCATTTTTCCACATAAACCACTGTTCTCCCAATACTAGTTACTGAGTGAACCATCTCTCTGCTGAACTGAAATGCCACTTACATACTCATGAATATTTATAGGGGCCTTTTCTGGACCCTATCTGGTTCCACTATCTCTGCTAGCATCAACGTCCTATAGTTTTAAAACCATTCTTTTCCTGTATTACTCTACTTTTTCAAAAAGTTCCTATTATTTTTACAGATAAATTTCAGTTGAAATTTACTTTCATGTTTCTAAGTTTCAAAGAAATCTATCTGGAAACATTTATTGACATTATGGATTTCATTACTTTATGGAAAATATATACCATCAAAATATTAAATATTAAATATTCTGTCTAAAGATTAATAACATTGAATAAACTCCTGAAAATGAAACAGAGATGAAACAGAGGTTATGTATGAGATGTGGGTTATAGAAATGTTCCATATACGTGTTATATGTTATTTAAAAATAATGTAGAATTCCTCACAGCCATCTTGAATATCAGGATGTATATGTATATATATGTGTGTCTGTACATGTATATTTCAATAAACAAACATTGACTATAATAACAATATCACCCAGAAATCCCAATCCTGTGCATATACATGGAGAAAACCATAATTTCAAAAGATACCTAAACCTCAGTGTTCACTGTAGCACAATTTACAATAGCCAGGACATGGAAGCAACCAAGACGTCTATCAACGGAGGAATGGATAAAGACGATGTGGTATATAAAGGAACAAAATCATGCTATTTGCAGAGATGTGGATGGACCCAGAGACTGTTATACAGAGTGAAGTTAAGTCAGAAAAAGAAAAACAAGTATTGTATATTAATGCATATATATGGAATCTAGAAAAATGGTATAGACTAATCTATTTGCAAAGCAAAAATACAGACAGAGAACAACCATATGGACACCAAGGAGGTAAGGGGATTGAGACAAATTGGGAGTTTGGGACTGATTATATATGATATATATTATTGCTACTATGTATAAAATGGATAAGTAATAACCTACTGCATAGCACAGGGAACTCTATTCAATGCTCTGAAGTGACCTAAATGGGGAGAAAATTCAAAACAGAAGAGATATATGTATTCATATAGCTGATTCATTTTGCTGCGCAGCAGAAACTAACATAACATTATAAAGTAACTATACTCCAATGAATTTTTTTAAAAATCAGCACAATTTTCTGATCCACAGAATTATTATCAAATAAAAGCATATTTAAATTCCAAAAAAATAATAATATTCCAATGAAAAAATATTTTGTCTTCTTCAGATAAAAATATATTAAGAGCCTTTCCTTAGCAGGGCCCTCAACATCCCAAGGCTTCCCAGGTGGCTCAGTGACAAAAACAACCCATTTGCCACGCAGGAGACACAGGAGATGTGGCTCTGATCCCTGGGTCAGGAAGATCTCCTAGAGGAGGAAATGGCCACCCACTCCAGTATTATTGCCTGGAGAATCCCACAGTCAGAGGAGCCTGGCAGGCTACAGTCCATGGGGTTGCCAGGAGTTGGACACAACTTAGCACACACAGTAAACACAACATCCAAAAATTCTGTAATCAGAAACCAACATATTCATAATCAGAATATTACAAAGGACAGTGAATTACTGAATCCCACACATAAGATCCTAACATGAAATTAGACACTAGCATTATAGAAGATATTTGTTGTTGTTGCTAAGTCACTTTAGTCATGTCCGACTCTGTGCGACCCCATAGACAGCAGCCCACCAGGCTCCCCCATCCCTGGGATTCTCCAGGCAAGAACACTGGAGTGGGTTGCCATGTCCTTCTCCAATGCATGAAAGTGAAAAGTGAAAGTGAAGTCACGCAGTCGTGTCCAACCCTCAGCGACCTCATGGACTGCAGCCCACCAGGCTCCTCCATCCATGGGATTTTCCAGGCAAGAATACTGAAGTGGGGTGCCATTGTCTTCTCTGAGAAGATATCTGTATATCATATTAAAATATGTTATGGAGAACCAAAGTCATATTATATCTTTATATTACATTCTACAATGCAGTTTGAAATGCCTGGTGTGGAAAGAGGAAAGCCACACTCTGTAGTTCCAAGAACCAGTAATAGATATAATAGTAGATATTAATGCCTAGTCACCGTTAGATGCTCTCTGTCAAGATGATTTTCACTAAGACCTTCAGGTAAGAAATAGATATCAAAACGGTAGAATCGCTATAAATCTGAAATCTGAAAATCCAATTTCATTTTCTAGTTATATAACTTAATCTCTGTGAATCTCATCCTTAAAGGATGAGAGTGTCTTCCAATGTCCATGTAAACATGCATGAGATTACATGCTGAACTTGCTTTATAAAACATAAACCATCATACTAACTACAAAATCATCTTGGTTTATTACTAGTCAAGCAGAATATCCTTTTGATTAAAATTATGTAGATGATTTCTCAAAGTCTTGCTGTTCCTAGTAGAAGCCTTCAGAAGGTAGGAAGCTAGCTTGTTAACAGGCGCCCTACAGTATAACAACAAGCTGACCCTCTCCTATTCAGACTTGCAGTGGGAACAGCGATGCAAGGAGAGCCTGGGAACCATCTTTACCTTTTTGTCTTGCTACCCTTCATCTGTCTTCTGTAGCACAAGAAACTTAATTCATTTTGCATTGCCTCTGTTTTTCCCCTAAGATATTGTTGTTCTTTCTTGAAACATCAGTCACCATTGTGACTTTTATTAACCCAACCACAAGAAATATCCAAAAAGGATGGAACTATTTGAGGATAACTTGCCTTTAATCAAGGTATCCCTGGTGGCTAGAAGGTAAAGAATCTGCCAGCAGTGTAGGAGACCCAGGTTGGATCCCTGAATCAGGAAGATGCCCTGGAGAAGAGAATGGCAACCCACTCCAATATTCTTGCCTGGAGAATTCCATGGAGAGAGGAGCCGGGTAGGCTACCATCCATGGGACCGCGAAGAGTTGGACATGACTGAGCGACTAACATTTAAACCACAAGCTTCGAAAGCCTCCTTAGCCAGGTCATCACATCAAATCCTGTCATCTTTGTCATTTGGGTCATTTTAAAATGATGAATTCTCTATCCATCCGTGACCTCTGAAATACATTCCTCGATTTAACTGTCTCATATACCCATCTAGCCTCACGTTAACAGTGAAGGTATAAAATCCAGACGATGAGAGGTCTGAGATTTTATGAAATACGAGTGCAGTTTCTTTATCAAGAGAGGTTAAAATAGCTCCTTTGCCTTTTTCTAATCAGAATCAAGTAGGTATGACAAGCTGAGGTAAATCATCGCTGTGCAGGGGGCTGATGAAATATATCGCTTCCCACCTCAAACTGTTTGTTTTTCAGTTCATTAGGAAGCTTTCAGGAACACTGCGTACACTTGGTGCACTTTATTTGAGGCAGGGAATGAACACTTAACCTGCCTTCAAGGTTGAGCGAAACAAGTTTAGAGGACACTCTCCCCACAGTCCTTCTGCTCATATCAAAATGCCCCGCTTGCATTTCAGTTTGTCAATCCAGGTCACATTGCTGAGAATATTTAACTGTTTGATAAGATCAATTTAATTTAATTCCATAGTCCCAGCAAGGAAAGGAGACCCCCAACCCAAGGAAAGTGACACCTAACTCTATCGTGTGACAAAGCATATAACATGATATTTTAATTAAAAAAAAAAAACACACAGGCTATTAGAGAGAGAGAGGAGAGTTAAATGATCACTGTCTTTAAAACAGAGTTAATGAAAAGAGGCAGTGTTACCCCTAAAAATGGCCAAAACTGAGAGGTCAATATAATAACTCTTTAGTTTACTGCACGCTAATTTTCTTCCCAACTATAAGCTATGAGGAAAACAGTCAACCCTCCTATGGTTTTGCTGAGAAAACTGGCTGTTATGAACTCTAAAAATAAGAATCATTTCAACTCTCAATGTAAAAAATTTCTAAACATTTGCGATAACATAATATGATGTACCCATCTTTCTACAAACAGAATTACAGGTTGGTGCTATTTTTTTTTACTCACCCGTGTGAATTTTAAGTTAGTTTGTGTTGGGTTTGCTTTGTTGTTGTTGTTGTTGTTTCCACTTTACAAATGAATTGTCTTTAATTTTTTATTTTTCTTAATTATTTTTTTTTTTTAATTTTAATTTTTATTTTTTATTTTTTTTAATTTTAAAATCTTTAATTCTTACATGTGTTCCCAAACATGAACCCCCCTCCCACCTCCCTCCCCATAACATCTCTGTGGGTCATCCCCATGCACCAGCCCCAAGCATGCTGTATCCTGCTCCTTCAATTAAAAAATAAATAATATTTTTCTTAATTATTTTTTAATTGAAGGATAATTGCTTTACAGGATCTTGTTGTTTTCTGTCAAACTTCCACATGAATCAGCCACAGGTATACATATAATCCCCTCCCTTTTGAACCTCCCTCCCGTCTCTCTCCCCATCCCACCCCTCTAGGTTGATACAGAGCCCCTGTTTGAGTTTCCTGTACAAATTTCCATTGGCTATCTATTTTACATATGGTACTGTAAGTTTCCAGTAAATTCCCATTGGCTATCTATTTTACATATGGTAATGTAAGTTTCCATGTTAATCTTTCCATACATCTCACCCTGTCCTCCCGTCTCCCCATGTCTGTAAGTCTATTCTGTATGTCTGTTTCTCCATTGCTTCCTTGTAAATAAATTTTTCTGTGTCATTTTTCTAGATTCCGTAAGAATACAATATTTATCTTTCTCTTTCTGACTTACTTCACTCTGTATAATAGGCTCTAGGTTCATCCACCTCATTAGAACTGACTCAAATGCATTCCTTTTTATGGCTGAGTAATATTCCATTGTGTATATGAACCACAGCTTCTTTATCTGCTTTGCTTTTAACACTGAAATAGACCTGGTTAAACTTATTTTAGTAAGCTCATGCTTATAGCAAATGACAGCAATTTGCATGTTCTAGAAAAGTAATAGAAGCTATTATTGAATAATACAAAAACAATGGTTGATTAGATTGAAATAATCAAGAATTCATGCAACATATATTTAACCAACAGTACTATAAAATTAGTCATAGCATTTAATTAAGCAGCTCTTGAATATAATTAATTAATGCTCTTAGAAGCAAATAGTTCTAGCCACAAATAGAACATTCTCACATTCTTTCTTGAGAAGAAAACAAAATATATATGAAAATTATCAAATTTTAAAAAAAAATGTAGCTACCATAGACAGATACACTCGAGGATCAAGCAGTGGCCAATTGGAGAAGGGGGCTTCCCTAATAGCTCAGCTGGTAAAGAATCCTCCTGCAATTCAGGAGACCCTGGTTCGATTCCTGGGTCGGAAAGATTCCCTGGAGAAGGGATAGGGTATCCAATCCAGTGTTTGGGGGCTTCCCTTGTAGCTCAGCTGGTAAAGAATCCACCTGCCATGTGGGAGACCTGGGTTTGATTCCTGGGTTGGGAAGATCGCCTGGAAAAGGGAAAGGCTACCCACTCCAATATTCTGGCCTGGAAAATTCCATGGACTGTATAGTCTATGTGGTCACAAAGAGTCGGACACAACTAAGCAACTTTCATTTTCACTTTCTTTCAATCAGAGAAGGAATGTGCAGAATGACTATATCATGAAAACTCAATAGTTGAAAAAACACAGATTTGATATAATATAACCTTATGTTCTTCAGTAAATTCCAATAATTACAATGTTAGTTATTCATTCAAAAACCACCACTATTTACTGATAGATTCTTATGTGTAAGAATACCATGATAGATGCTGAAACAACGACAAGTGGTCTACATCCATAATATTTACCATCGTAAAGGTTGACAAACACATAGTTCATTATTACAATACAGCATCGCAGGAGACATGATAGAGGTCGTCAGGGTCTGTGGTATCCTGAAGGAACGGAGAAGAGGAGGAGGGCTACCTGTTTAAATCTTCCATATTTAAAAGATGATTAAGCTTTAACCAAGGCCAGGAGTAAAAGAAGGTATTCAAAGCAATGTCCACACTGTGTGCGACAGAAAAAGTGAGTAAAGAAGACTGGGGCTGGGTGACAAGAACCCAGAAGTGAGGAGATGAAGGGGCCTCCATGTATAGGTGGAGGGGTCCACAAAGGCAGGGCAAAAGGGCATCATCTGTCACAGAGTGCAGCTGGGACTTTATTCTCAAGGCTGAAGAAAATCACTGAAGGAGTGATATAAAAATTTTTATATTTAGTAAAATGTCCCTGGAAGTCTTATGGAAAATGAAATTGAAAAGTTTAAGACTGGAGATAGTATAACATTCAGGATGCAAAGTCATCAGGAAAGGGTCTGATAATAAGTTCTGAAAGGAATATAACATTCAAAATTATTACAGTAATAGTTCAAATTTTTACACTTGAGTATAAATCCATCTAGAACTCTAAGCTTCTAAGAATTCAACTCTAAGTGTTCTAGTTGGTTCCACTGTCATAATACAACAATTGTTGGAATCAGACAATTCAATTAGTAATTTTTATCCTTTTCATAAATGAAATGACTTATAATAACTGAAGTTTTGCATTCTATAATTTTATTTTTGAAAAAGTATAAGGTGGTCATTAAACAGACACCCCTTTTGAGAAGAAAACATTTAGTAAATAGTGTTACCCTTGAAACAGGCAAAACAGCCATTTTTGTTCCATTAAAACATCAAAGAGAAGCCTTTAAACTATCCCTCCTTCCGATTTTATTTCTTAAATTTTAAATTGGGGGACTTCCCTGATAGTGTTTAAGATGTTACCTTCCAATCCAAGGGCTCTGACTTTAATCCCTGGTCAGAAAGCTAAGATCCAACATGCCTCAGGGCCACAAAACTAAAAAGTAAAACAGAAGCAATATCATAAAAAAATTCAACAAAGACTCAAAATAGGTTTCTGTTGGGGTAGGCTGAAGAAAGCACAGGTGAATACATATTTCCTATCTTAATGGAATTTCGGTAATATAGTGAAATTAATAAAACTCAAGTTTCTCACATATTTTCTCTTTTGAAATAGCTTTAAATTGAAAGAAAAACATAAAATAGTGTATGGTTAAGCAAGTCCTCAGTTACCCTTCAGTCAGCCTTCCCAATCCTAAGTGTTTTAATTGCAAAGAATCACATGTGGGCTCCTTCACAGCTCTCTGGCAGCTGTGTAAGATGCCAGAGCTTTCACAACTGCAGAAATTAAAGTGCTCAGAGGAAAGTCAAGTCAGCAACAGAGCAAAGAGAACAGAAACCTCTAATGAGGGAGGTAACTTTTTTATGCTTTCGAACTCTGGCGCTGGTGAAGACTCTTGAGAGGCCCTTGGATTGCAAGGAGATCATACCAGTCAATCCCAAAGGAAATCAACCCTGAATATTCATTGGAAGGACTGATGCTGACACTGAAGCTCCAATACTTTGACCATCTGATACGAAGAACTGACTTATTGGAAAAGACCCTGATGCTGGGAAAGATTGAGGGCAAAAGGAGAAGGGGGCGATAGAGGATGAGATAGTTGGATGGCATCACTGATTCAATGCACAAGAGTTTCAGCAAACTCCAGGAGATAGTGAAGGACAGGGAATCCTGATGTACTTCAGTCCATACGATTGCAAAGAGTCAGACACAACTTAACAACTGAATAACAACACTTTGTTTTTAAAGAAACTTTCAGTGTACCACTAACTGTTCAGATATTATTACAATTTAGATGGATTAGCTAATTTTATGTATGAAAAAAGTTCATATTCTACATTCTTGTAGCATATAGTTTAATCCCTTTGTTTTTATGCAATAAGGTGAAAATTCATGATTTGACTTCAATTTACCATTACATATCTCTAGGAATATCCTCAGAAGCCTATGGAGAATAAACCAGAAAGGGCAATAATGGTACTCCTGTACCCAGAAATATCACCGACTAGCATTACTGAGAGTTCTATTACATAAATCCTTAGAAGACAGGATCTGCATGTCCATTTTGTTCCTATTCTAAATGATTAATAAAAACTGAGTAATTATAAAAATTAATATAACTACTTTGGATTTGCCCTAATCAGTAAAGAAACACTTAAGCATTATGAAAGTTCCTGTCACAGTTCTGATCTGTATTTTTTCTGCATTAATTAAAAGTTGGTTTTAATCCAAATACCAAAGAGGAAAGAGAAACTAACACTTTAGAAAATTAATAAGATCATTTACAGAATCCTGCAGTAAAACTTTTTTGAGATGTCATTTTTGAATTGCAAATAGGAGCAAATATGACAGCACAACTTCTCAAACTTTAAAAGAGCATGCATTATGGAAACATTTTTCAATATACATGTATCTTCCACCCCAAGTTTAAAAAAAAATAAAACTAGGTCTAAACAGCAAATTTTCTGTTAGAAAACTATATTTTAGGTAACCAGCAAATTTCATACTTGGAAAAACAGGACAAATGACTTAGTTTCATGAATAACAACTGAAAAACAAAGGGAGATTAGAGGTCAGGGAGGCAGAGAGGAAGAATCTGTAGGTTAAAAGATACTTAAGAGATAAAACTAATCATAACATATGGACCATATTTGAATTCCAATCTAAACAAGTGAAATGTAAAAAAATTTATAAGACAAACAAGGAAATGTGAACACTGACTGGATATTCAATGATAATAAGGTCAGACAGAGAAAGACAAATATATGATATTGCTTATGTGTGGAATCTAAAAAGATGGTTACAAATGAACTTATTTACAAAACAGAAACAGACTCATAGACTTAGGAAATAAATTTATGGTTACTGAAGGGGAAAAGCGAGGTAGAGTAAACTGGGAGCTTTGGATTGACATATACCTTACTTTATATAAAATAGATAACCGACAAGGATCCACTGTATAGCATAAGGGACTCTGTGCATATTCTGTAATAATGTAAATGGGAAAAAAAATTTTGAAAAGAATATATACATGTGTATGTATAAGTGAATCATTTTGCTGTACATCTGAAACTAACATATTTATAATCAACTGTAATCCAATATATTGTCACCCTGCTTATCTAATTTATATGCAGAGTACATCATGAGAAACGCTGGGCTGGAAGAAACACAAGCTGGAATCAAGATTGCCGGGAGAAATATCAATAACCTCAGATATGCAGATGACATCACCCTTACGGCAGAAAGTGAAGAAGAACTAAAGAGCCTCTTGATGAAAGTGAAAGAGGAGAGTGAAAAAGTTGGCTTAAAGCTCAACATTCAGAAAACTAAGATCATGGCATCCGGTCCCATCACTTCATGGGATATAGATGGGGAAACAGTGGAAACAGTGACAGACTTTATTTTTGTGGGCTCCAAAATCACTACAGATGGTGACTGAAGCCATGAAATTAAAAAGATGCTTACTCCTTGGAAGGAAAGTCATGACCAACCTAGATAGCATATTAAAAAGCAGAGACATTACTTTGTCAACAAAGGTCCATCTAGACAAGGCTATGGTTTTTCCAGTAGTCATGTATGGATGTGAGAGTTGGACTGTGAAGAAGGCTGAGTGCCGAAGAATTGATGCTTTTGAATTGTGGTGTTGGAGAAGACTCTTGAGAGTCCCTTGGACTACAAGGAGATCCAACCAGTCCATTCTGAAGGAGATCAGCCCTGGGTGTTCTTTGGAAGGAATGATGCTGAAGCTGAAACTCCAGTATTTTGGCCACCTGATGCAAAGAGCTGACTCATTGGAAAAGACCCTGATGCTGGGAAAGATTGGGGGCAGGAGGAGAAGGGGATGACAGAGGATTAGATAGTCAGCTGGCATCACCGACTCAATGGACATGGGTTTGGGTGGACTCTGGGAGTTGATGATGGACAGGGAGGCCTGCATGCTGCAATTCGTGGGGTCGCAAAGAGTCAGACATGACTGAGCGACTGAACTGAACTGAATCCAATATAAAATAAAACAAAAACTGATAATAATGAATTATCAATTGATGGTACTGTGGATATGCTGTCTCTAACATTTCAAGCTAAATACTAAAATGTTTACAAATGATATGATTCCTCGGATTTGCCTAAAAATAATCGGGACAGCAGAGGGTAGAAATAAGCACTGATAAAACCAATATTGAGTAAATGAATAGAATATGCTTGAAGATACCGATGGAAAAAAGACATTATACTATCTCCTTTATTTTCATAAATGTTTACAACTTTCTTTAACAAAAATATTCCAAAAAATTTATTCTAGTATCAGTTCTGAGACTAACTAGATTAGAACCATCGGAAAATCAGTTAGCCTCTTTTGTTTTTAACAAATAGAATGCAGTTTAATTTACATTCCTTGAACAAATACCCACAGTACCATTAATTAATGATTCATTATTATCAGTTTTTGTTTTACTCATTTCAATTCCAAATAATGTGATTTTCAATTTCTCAAAATTCACCCCAATTGCTTTTTAAAAACAGATATGATCCATTCTCCGCTGACACTATGATGTCATTTTAAGAAACACTGGTGCTGCAGAAACTAACACAACATTTTAAAGCAACTTTACTCCAACAAAAACAATAAAATATTAAGAAACGCTAAATGCTTATTTATTAATTTATTTATTCATTCCACTAAAATTGAGTACAAGTCAATATACTGGTAATAAATATAAAGGTGAAAATGAAGATACCAAATTCTGATCTCATTGTATGAGGGCATGAAGAATTAACATAAATCAAAGTTAACAAAAACTAACATAAATTAACATAAACATCTCACTGATTCAGTGAGACGAAACTCATAAACTCATACAGTATATTAGTAAAATTGGACTTGTTTCTACAGTATAAAAACAAGATTTTAGACACCCTGGACCAAAAAGATGTCTCATTCATGACAAGTATCTATCTCTTCTCCAATTAAAAGAGGAACATTCTCGTTTATGTTTGTCAATTAAAAGAGGAACATTCTCGTTTATGTTTGTCAAAGGAGAAAGGACTCTCTTTCATGAAACTGGAAAAGTACCCCTCACCCATCCTTAGGGCAAGGTTCAAGGAAGTGTTTAGAGATAGAGGATTTCACAATTAAGCCTCTGCTCCTTCATCCTTCCTTGCTCCGTTTAGGTAAATGGAACCATATCACCAAGGAAACATATCACTAAGAAAAATGACAAGAACATACTATGGGTAAAATGCTGCTGAGTCACTGACACACAATCCTGGCTTGATTCTATCATCAACCGCATTGTCGTTCAGGGCTTATTTCTTAATTCATTTTACTGTATTTTTATTTATTTGACTGTGTCGGGTCTCAGTTGCAGCATGCGGGCTGTTAGTGGTGGCACACGAGCTTAGCTGCCCTGCAGTGTGTGGGATCTTAGTTCCTCGAGCAGGGATTGAACCACATACCCTGCATTGGAAAGCAGATTCTTAACCATTGGACCACTAGTTCCTGGGCTTCTTTCTTAGAAACAGGCCAGCAGTGCTGAGATGCCCCCACAGGTTTGCAGAGAACAGGTTTGAGCTGCATCTCCAAGGCTTTGACAGGTCACTCATCTTAACCTGCTCACACAGAGCCACAAACAGAGTTCTTATTTTTCATAGTGTTCACTGAACGAAGACGCACACAGTATTATTTCCTAACTCACTGAGTGAATATAAAGCAGTAGACAGGGTGTTCTCTCTCTCTTTCTCCCTCTCCCTCACCTCTCCCTCCCTCTCTCTTCCTCTCCTCTCCCCTGACCTGACACAAACCAAATACGAGAACTTTAAAGTGTTTGGTTACAGAGCTTATCTCAAATCACGGCCTGTACACAGTGACAGTCTGATTTCTTAGACCTTGTTGAAATGTAAAATATCTTGTTCAGAAACCAGGAGACGTTACATCATCTTCCATAAAGCTGGTTTTCTTTTCCTATTTTAAGAAATGTTCAATGTCATGCCTTGTGGGTAGAGATAGACAGATATAAGTAGATGCCTTAGTGAAAGCTGTGTGTGATAAACTCAGATTTCAAGAACCTGGGAGAGATTTTAAAATGCAGACATCACAGAGTTGAATTTACAGGTGCATCTGTAGTTGAACCTTCTAGTGACTACTTATCTACAAAATTTGAAGCACTATTTTTTTTCCTCCTGGTTCACAGAAGGCTCCTGAATTTATGGATATTTTAGATTGTATCATTTTCTACACTGTAATATAGGTTGAAAATTGTGGTGCTTTCTTTGAAGCTTCCTTTGCCAGGGTTACAATTTCTAGCTCATTACTGTAAGACAGAGACATCCAAAGGCATAGGGTATATTGTGCTGTTCTTTTGATGTCAAACATTGTGGTTGCTTGTCAGTGATCTGACTCTATTCAGATCAGTTTCTCTTGACCCCCAGTCTCTACCAATTCTTTTATTTCTTTTTTCTTTTACTCTTTACTCTTGTGTCTGGGATTCTCAGGTGTCTCAGTGGTAAAGAATCCACCTGCCAATGCAGAAGACACAGGTTCTATCTCTGGGTTGAGAAGATCCCCTGGAAGAGGAAATGGCAACCCATTCCAGTCTTCTGGCCTGGAAAATCCCATGGACAGAGGACCCTCTTGGGCTACAGCCCATGGGTGGGATACAGTTCATGGGTCGCAGAGTCGGACACGACTGAGCATGCACACACGCCCTTGTATCCAACCTTATCATCTGTTTCTCTTGCCTGGACTCCTGATCATTTAACATCATGCTGTTTCATAAGTAACATATATTTAATACTTTCTGAGCTGAACCATTTATTTACATGAAGACCTAGACTCAGAAAACAGAAAAGGGTCACTTTGCAGAACATAGCAACAAATGGCTTCTTAAACTCACAATTCCAAATAAAGGGCTTCTTGCTTTTCCTCAGTGGGTCTCACTCTTTCACATACATCAGAATCATCTAGAGGACTTGTTGGATCCCAGGAAGCTGGGCCATCCTGAGTCAGGAAGTCTGGGATGATGTCTGAGACTCTGCAATTCTCACGAGTTTCCAGGTGAGGCACATGCCACCAGGCAGGACCAGGCTCCCAGAACAACTCTAGATGAATCCCTATGATTACTGGGATTCTGTTTCCATCCAGCTTACTCAGTACTTATTTATTTCTATTTCTTCCTGTATCTGCAACAATTCAAAACTTATCATCAAAAGATAGTTACATCCTACCAAAAAATAGTAAATAATTATAATAATGCTCTAAAAGAATGCTCAAACTACCACACAATTTGCACTCATCTCACATGCTAGTAAAGTAATGCTCAAAATTCTCCAAGCCAGGCTTCAGCAATACGTGAACCGTGAACTCCCTGATGTTCAAGCTGGTTTTAGAAAAGGCAGAGGAACCAGAGATCAAATTGCCAACATCCTCTGGATCATGGAAAAAGCAAGAGAGTTCCAGAAAAACATCTATTTCTGCTTTATTGACTATGCCAAAGCCTTTGACTGTGTGGATCACAATAAACTGTGGAAAATTCTGAAAGAGATGGGAATACCAGACCACCTGACCTGCCTCTTGAGAAATCTGTATGCAGGTTAGGAAGCAACAGTTAGAACTGGACATGGAACAACAGACTGGTTCCAAATAGGAAAAGGAGTACGTCAATGCTGTATATTGTCACCCTGCTTATTTAACTTCTATGCAGAGTACATCATGAGAAACGCTGGACTGGAAGAAACCCAAGCTGGAATCAAGATTGCTGGGAGAAATATCAATAACCTCAGATATGCAGATGGCACCACCCTTATGGCAGAAAGTGAAGAGGACCTAAAAAGCCTCCTGATGAAAGTGAAAGAGGAGAGCGAAAAAGTTGGCTTAAAGCTCAACATTCAGAAAACAAAGATCATGGCATCTGGTCCCATCACTTCATGGGAAATAGATGGGGAAACAGTGGAAGCTGTGTCAGACTTTATTTTGGGGGGCTCCAATATCACTGCAGATGGTGACTTCAGCCATGAAATTAAAAAGACGCTTACTCCTTGGAAGAAAAGTTATGACCAACCTAGATAGCATATTCAAAACCAGAGACATCTCAGATATGACCCTCAGACCCGCCGCCCTGGCCTCACCTGGGAGCTTATTAGAGACACTCCAGTCTCATTTCAGAGTCACTGAATTAAAATCTGCATTTGAGCAAGATCCCCTGTGAATTACATATTTCCCAGGTAAAGACATTACAATTTGAAACAGACTATCCTACACTACCCTGTCTCCCTAAAAAACAAATAACTTCAGCTAACTTCCTTTCCTCTCACCAATTTGAGTGCTAGATTTCACTTTTCAGAACAATTTTGAAGCTTTCTCAAGCTGAGGTGTAAATTTTCTTAGTGAGCATATGTGCATGGTTTAATTCCTTCCAAGTCCCCAATATCTGAAGTCTGTATTTTATTCGTAATGTTAATGTTTTATGTACATGTAGCTATTTGGAAATTAGAGATGGATACTAATGGCTTCCAAGGTGGCTCACAGATGAAGAATCCACCTATCAATGCAGGAGGAACAGGTCAGGAATATCCCCTGGAGAATAAATGTCAACCTACTCTAGTATTCTTGCCTGAGAAATCCCATGAACAAAAGAGCCTGGCAGGCTGCAGACCATGAGGTTGCAAAAGAGTCAGACATAACTGAGCAACTAAACAGCAATAACTAATGTCTCAGATAATTTTAATTGCAAAAAAAAAAAAAAGCCAAATATATAGGAGCCAAAGGTTATGGGCTTTTAACAGATTAAATCATTCTTTTTTTTTTTTTTTTTTAATTGGAGGTATTTCATCCTTTGAAGCACTTCCCAAGAGATCTCACATAAAGTTGCAATTCAATCTGTGTACTTATATTAAATGAAACAATAGATACAACATACAACTCTGGTTTATTTTGGAGCACTTTACAAATTAGGTATGATTGGATTAATCCTTACTTTCAAATAAAATCCTTCACCCAAGATCAGCCCAGTGAACTTATTTTAACACGTTATTTTTCAAGCTAAAGTAACGACTCAGGCTAAGCAAAATTCTATCACAACTATGCCAGAAGACTTCAAACAGGCACGGAGATCTGCAGAGTAAATTAAATTTTCTGTTACTATCTCAGACTCATAACCCTCTCCCTCAACCCTTCATCTAAAATTGCCACAAATATTCTATAACTGGGTCAGGGCACTTGCTTGGGGGAAGAAAGGCATATTAAGGAGCATTCAATTATGTCTCAGACATAAGGAGCAAGTGAAGCAAATGTAATATCCTGTCAGAAGATTTGAGCATAATTTTCCACTGTGTCCCAGCTTTCATCCCCAATTGTCAACATGTGACTATCTTCCCTGCCACTTACCAGGAAGCCTTTGAACAAGTCAATGGAACTTATTTTTATTCAGTATTTGTTTTGTTCCATATGCATTATTTGTCTTCTGTATAAAATCAGTCTTCCTGTGAGATTAGACTAGCACAGTTTCTGTGTATTACAGTCTGAAATCTGTTCCCTTGGTGGGAACAGAAATGGCCTTAATATCTTTGCCGTTCCTCAACATTATAGCTAGATTTTCCTCAAGTGCCAAACTAATGCAAAGAACTTCCACATTTGCCTTAGCACTGGAGGTCATAGCAAGGTGGGCACTGGACTGAGAGGGTGAGTGCTCAACTACCTGTTCAGGACTCTGAGCTTTCTCAAGGTCAGCAGACAAAGTGAAGCGCAGTAACTGGCAGACCTTGCTTCATCACTCACGGCCCTTCAGCCAGATTATTAGCTCCTTACTGGCACATTCTGCAGCTTCGTATGTCTAATGTCCCAAAACTGCAGTCTCTTGATGTACATGCTCACCTTAGGCATTCAGTGAACCAGAGTCAGTAGAAGGAATAATGCAGAAAAAAATCAGATCAGAATATAACCCTTTAGGGTAAAGCAGAAAATCTGCTTGATAAACCAAAGAGATACGTATCATAGCAATATAATTAATGTTACAAACATAGATATAGCTATAGAATTGAGTATAGACAGACATAGATTAAATATGCTAGATTGATTTAAATTTAGTAATAGAGTTTCCCTATAATCATTTTTGGAATTTAAAAAAAATAATAATACTGATCTTTGTGCCAATAATAAAATGTCATGCATTTTTCTATCAGAACTGCTAAGAAAAAGGAATCAAAGATAATGAATGACTATGGATAACCTATGAATATTTTCACATAGAGAACAAAGGAGAAGACAAGGCAGGTGAGTGCAATAAGCCAATGTCATGCCGGGCAACTGGCCCAGATATCCACCCCCTGTCACTAAGAGATGATTTACAATGAAAGACAATGGTTACCTACCATGATGTCAACCTCCAGAAGTTAGAAATATGCCCTGAAAACAACTGGCTTTTGTTTACAATTTCTTATGAAACTGGGTTTTTTTTTTTGTTTTGGAGGGGAGGGTGGCCTCGGGGAGCTTCCTTGGTGGCTCAGTGGTAAAGAATCCACTTGCCAGAGCAAAAGACATGGTTCAATCCCTGATCTGGGAAGATTTTACGTACCATGGAGCAACTAAGTCCATGCACCGCAGCTACTGAGCCTGTGCTCCAGAGCCCAGGAACTGCAACTACTGAAGCCTCCACATCCTAGAGCCTCTGTTCTGTAACAAGAGAAACCACCACAGTGAGAGGTCCACGCATCACAACTAGAGAGTAGCCCCTGCTCAGCAAAAAGAAAAGCCTGCACAGCAACAAAGACCCAGGACAACCAAAAACAAAAGTAAATAAATAAACTTTTTAAAATATTCTTTAATTAATATTCTGAATTTTAATTTTAAAATGTTCACCAATTATACTTTCAGTTTGTATCCCTGTTAACTACCTGATGTAGATTCTTCACACGGATTCGATTCACCTGTTCACTTCTAGACTTCAACCGTATCACTCTGTCCATCATAGTTTTAATATTTTTATTTTGAAACTTAGTTCTGATCCTCTTATCCTTATGTCAAAACCACACGCAGCATTCCAGGGGGCAGTACAAGATGATTATCTTGAGCTAAAAACTCCAAAAATATTAAAATCATAGTATCATCTGCAAGTAATGAGTGCTGGGCTGCCTGGCTAATCCGTGAAGTTAACCTGAATGTTAATAGTCAAAATGTTCTGAAAATAATTCCCTAACATATTCTCTGGTGACTCAGAATCTTCCTGCAGTGCGGGAGACCTGAGTTCGATTGCTGGTTTGGGAAGAGCCTCTGGAAAAGGGAATGGCAACCCAGTCCAGTATTCTAGCCTAGAGAATTCCATGGACAGAGGAACCTGGTGGGCTACAGTCCATGGAGTCACAAAGAGTCAGACATGACTGAGCAACTCACACACACACACACACACACACACACACACACACACACGCAGACAACATCAATTAAATCATGGACGGCCCAAGGAAAGACTTCTATGGTTAGATCACTAGACACAAATTTTAGAATCAATAAATAGTAGCCACAGGAGATGAAAGGGGTTCTAGTCCACTAAAACTAGATATGGAGGAAGTTTTCCATTGGACTATGTAAAAAAAGAGAAAATCCAATTCCATTGGACGTTTCAGGAGACCTGTTCTACAGACAACTTCCTTACCCTGAACACCACCTACATAATTGAGTCTATATTTATTCTCAGAAACTTTAAAGAAGGAATGGTTCTGTTCATCCTGATATTAATGTTCATGACTCACCAGATGCTGCACTAACGTAAGAGGTTAGCACTCAGATTAACCTAAAGCATTAGCTACATGTATGTCAATCTTCCATGAGCACAAATTTAATAAGACTGAAAACCATCGTTAAAGGAAACAATTAGTCCTATCATTCATTCCGCATAATTCTTACACTAAGAGAGAGAGTGTGTGTGTGTGTGTACTTGCATTATAGCAAAAAGCACTAACAGGCAAGAAGAAGTGAAGTACTTGAAAGCATGATTCCCTGTACTGAAATCAAAGTGACAAAATATGTCCTATTTTAGCTCTGAAGCCACTCCTTATCTATAAAAGGTGGAGAATGATAACCTACAGACCTTTGGGAGTAACCAAAGAAGTGGCATTTGCCACCCATTTGCTAAACTACAGTGACTTCACAGACAAGCTCCTGAGCACTGTACCTTTACCAGCATCATACCACTTTTGCTGCTCCAGGCAGGATGGGTCAGGGTGGACCCTATCAAAGGGTCACCTTGGGAGCAGTTGGAGTTTAGATATTCAAAGGATGAATGAGATTGTTACATTTCACATATGATAGAAATCGGATAAAACAGAGCTTAAGAACGCTGCTCTGACCAGCTGTGTGACCTTAGACGAAAAATAAACACTTGTAGGCTTCTCCGTCTGTCAAAAGGAAGTGATAATATCTTCCACACACAGTTATTCAATGTATTCAAAATGATAAATTATGAACATGGCACACAGAAAGCACTCAAATACAAGTTATTATTAATAGTCAATAACCCATAAATATATAGATAGATCCACAGATATCACCTAACTAGCTTCTACATTAAAGATAATATTGCTCCCCATGGTGAGAGAGCTTAACAGAAACACAGCAAGCTGTCAAACTCTAAATGTAGTCAGGCCTGCTTCAAGTTTCAAGCATTAAATTATATTTGACATTTCATTTAGAAATATCAGAGAAACTCAGTGTAAGCCAAACCCCCACACTCACTTTAGAAAGATGTGGTTTTGAAAGGAAATAAAATCTTCCCCAGTATTATTTGGAAAATAGCACATTTCAAATGGCTTTATACAAATTTTTTCTTGTACAATCCAACATTTTCACAAATGCATTTCCTTTTGAATTATTTACTGATATCTAAAATGCAATGAATACAATTCTACATTGTGACAGAATTCTTATTTATGCTGAAGAATGGATTTGAGAATAATCATCAAAGTGATTGGAACTGGAGTTAGAAAACCTTGGTTCTAATCCCTACTCAGTTTCTGACTACCTCTGTGGCTCTGGAAGATTGTATTTTGGGGCCACAGAAATGCTTCCTATCCCCCATGTTCTTCATGCAATGTACCTTGACATCCATCCACTTAGCACTAAGGATCCCCTCCCCTGGAACCCGGACAGACCTTTGGCACAGCCTCAACCAACAGAGTACTGCAGAAGTGACACTTGCAGGTTTCATGACATGACCTTAAAAATGGTGTTCACTTCTGCTTTGTCTTCTTGGAGTGCTTGTTCTGGGAACCCAGCCCCCAGGCTGTGAGGAAGCCTGAACTAGGGCCTGTAAAGCCCCTGGAGAGGCCAGGGTCAGTGTTCCAGCCAAAAGACCAGCTGAGAGCCCAAACATAACATCAGTGGCCTACCTACCACTCATGTGAATGAAGGCGTCTCCAAAAGTTTACAGCCCAGATTTATCAACCCCAGTACTCACACCTTCCCAGCCGAGGCCCCAGCCACCAGGGCCCTGCTGAGCCCTGCCCAGATTCCTGCCCCACGGAGACTGCATGACTATTACAGTAGTTACTGTGTACCACTGAGCTCTGTGCTGGTATATGGAGCAATACTGAATGGAACAATGACCTTGGCCTAGTTCTGTATTCTCTCTACCCTTCACTTGCCTGAGTCCCTAACATGAGGAAGGAGAACCTCTAACACAGGAGTGATGAACAACATATAACGCAGGCGAAAACATTTAAGGAGAAGTATTCCCTACCTCCTCTCTCCCCAGACTGCTCAACAGAATTCTTTTCTGTTGATCTGCTCCAGGAAAACTGTGGTCCAGATTAAAATAATGCATTAAAAATGGAGTATTGGAAAAAGACGAGAGAGAGAAAAAAAAACACCGAAAAAACTCCTGGAGAGTGAGAATATCCAGATAGTTAAAGAGAAATTTTAGAAATCTTTTCTAATAAATGTATTTTAGGATACAGTTTTAAAAAGGTTTGTGTGTTATTGCTGTGTACTTGAAGATACTATCTTCAAGACAGCTTTGAGATACACAGATATTATTTTTCAAATCTTCGTATAAATGTTTGTGCTTATATTGGATATGACACTGAGCTTAAAGCAAAAACCAGAGGACCCAGATTTAGTTGCATTTCACCAAGCTAAAGATAGTGCTGTTATATAGTAAATAAGAATCTGATGGACAGCATCTCAAATAATAAGAACCCAATGATGGAATAGTATTACTGTTGATCTTAAGAGTCTAATACATAAATCCTATTAGCATTTTCTTAGCCACATAACTCTACTTCACAGTACCTTGCTGGAAAAAATAAAATGTTCGTTGTTTCATTCTACTTTATCTTTGCATCAGAAAAATGTGCTTTATTTCTATGAAAACAAAAGTATTCCAAATTATAGGTTCTTTTGACAAATATTTACTGAGGGCCTTTTTCACTAGTACATACTATGTACCAAGCACAATACAAAGACATATATGTATTCTTCCCTCAAAATGTCTATATCCTAGTTGGAAATAAGAGAAATAAGCATATGAACAAGTGAACAATCCATATAAGTATCAGTTTAGAATTTAATAGTGTCTTCATACAAGAGAACAGCACAAATCAATAGTATAATATACTCAGGAAGTACAGGATTCATTCTGGAAAGATCTGGAAATTTTTCCTGTAGGTCAAAATGCCAAGTGAGGCCTTTAAGGAGAAATAACATTAGTTATATGGGAAGAAAAAAGAAGTCATTCTGATACAAGGGATAAAACAAAAAGTGCTATTTCTGTGTTGTTTTTTTGGCCAGTTGGTTGGTTGGTTGGGGGGTTGTTTGCTTTGCTTTGGTCTCCTTTTAGTAAATGGACTGAAGCAGAAACAAATATGTATTAGAGAACTCAGCAAGAAAAGTTTAAAAAGGCAGATAAGAATGAGTCTGCGGTGAGCTTTTTCTATAGTCATCAAAGAATCACTAACAAATTCAGAAGGAAATAGAAAAATTAAATCTTCAGCAATGCTTGTTATGAAGGTAGCATACAGGATGCTGTAGAGGGAAAACTAGAGGCAGGGCAACTGGTTATTAATTACTGCCGAGTATGTGATAATACAGACCAGAATCATCCAAAAATTATAAACACACTTGAGGCTGGGAGAATATTTTAATATCACTAAGAACAATCCTGTGAGTTAGAAATGATGTAGCTTCAGACAAGTCCCAAGACAAACCGGAGCTAATTTGTGGCTGAACCAAACTAAAAACAAAATCCTTAAATTCAAATTCCACTCTTTCTTTGATACTATGAAATGCGTCCTATAAATACATTATTAATTCACTCTCCAGGCAATTGATTAACTAATCCCAGTGTTCATCTGAATGCCTGTCTCATTGGAAGTCTGGGCTCCTTACACTTCAGTAGAAAAGAGTATTTTAGCATCTCTTTAAAGTTTCATGTTCCAGAATTTGTCCATAAAATAACATCACTGCCATGAGATGACATTAAAATAATAGTAATGCATTTATATAAACTTTGTCACAGGGAAACTGACATAAATCATGACTAGAAGTTTGTCATAATAAACCCGGAATTTAAGATAGTGGATAAATTTACCTACCATTCTTGACTGTTAACAAGAGATCCCAGGCAGACATCCAAAGAGTGTCTACACTAGGCCATGTATTTACATTTGTTACATGTCTCGGTTACTTTTATAATTCATTTCTGCTTTGTTTCTGCAATGTGTTTAGACAACTAGACAAAATGAGAGTAGGACTGCAGAATTAGAGGCTCAGCCTGTACTGTGATTGACATGGCAGAAACTTAATCCCAGCTAACACAACAGAGTTACTCCATCTCTCAGAAAATCCACAGTTCCATGATAAGTGTTTAGAGTGCATTATAGAAAGATCTTTCTGATAAAGTCTGGAGAAATGAATGGGTTTAGATGACGAATAACTGTAGATTTTTAAGGTTGAATTTTGCTAAAAAGCAAAGACATTACTTTGTCAATAAAGGTCTGTCTAGTCAAGGCTATGGTTTTTCCAGTGGTCGTGTATGGATGTGACAGTTGACTGTAAAGAAAGCTGAGCACCAAAGAATTAATGCTTTTGAACTGTGGCATTGGAGAAGAATCTTGAGAGTCCCTTGGACTGCAAGGAGATCCAACCAGTCCATCCTAAAGGAGATCAGTCCTGGGTGTTCACTGGAAGGACTGATGTTGAAGCTGAAACTCCAGTACTTTGGCCACCTGATGCAAAGAACTGACTCATTTGAAAAGACCCTGATGATGGGAAAGATTGAAGGCAGGAGGAGAAGGGGATGACAGAGGATGAGATGGCTGCATGGCATCACCAACTCGATGGACATGAGTTTGGGTAAACTCCGGGAGTTCGTGATGGACAGGGAAGCCTGGCATGCTGCAGTTCATGTGGTCACAAACAGTCGGACTGAGCGACTGAACTGATTGATTTAAATCTTCCTCTATGTGTACCACCTGTTAAATCCTTAATGATAATCTTTACCTAATTTATAAAGAATTGTGAGTTTTTAGTGCTGAAAAATATGATTATCTCCTGACAGCAAACATGAGGCTGTTCAATGATCATGACTGAAGTTAAAGCATTACTACCAGTTGGTTAAAACATACTTAACTGTCAATTATTTTGAATGGCAGGGACTTTCTGGAAATACATAGCTTAAGTTAAACACAGTAAACTCCTAAATTAGCATCAATGTCACAATTGCCTACATTACCAAAAAAGAAAACTTTTAAATCAAAATTTGAGTCATGAACACCATGTCATCCAACACCATTTCACATTCCTGCTAGTCTAAACTCTAAAGGAAGCTATATTAAAATGCAAACAATTTACAATCACTGCATCTATTTACATACAACACAATGTTGTGTATATATTAGCTAATAATACTTTTCATACATGAAGCATTTTATAAATTAGAATTCACATTAAATGTCTGCATAATCTTTCATGCAGACACTACTTTAAAACATCATCCAAAGTGCATTTTTTGTATCTTTGACTACATTTCCTTATGCTAATTTCTAGTGAGTTTTTTCACATTTTTACAATTTCATCAAATAGCAACAATTCACAAGTCAGTCCATTGAAACGCATGCCCAGATAATAACATGTAAATATACAGGAAGAGTCAGAGGCAAGGTCTTCCTGAGGCTGCTTGAAATACGAAGGATAAAGGGAATGATTTCAGCAGTCAAAGAATCAGCAGGGACAGGAAAGTGCCAGCTCTGATTAGAAGCCTTGAAAGCACTGACAGCAGCATCTCAAGGTAAAATAAGATTTTCAATAACTCACTCTGCTTCATAGAGCTTGTGAGTGGTGCGAGGTGATTGGAGGGGGAAACAGGATTTGACCTTTTCTTAGTGAAGTAAAAGAAGTTCATCCATTGAACTGGAAGCTTTTAGTGGAGTAACTGGAAGGCAAAGCTATAAACTTGAAAGAAAGAGACAGACTTCACAGTTTTATCAGAGAAGGTGCTTCAATCAGTTTATATTTGATTTTAACTCAAAGAATTCCTACATAACCTCTGAACAATCCCCTTTAAGATTCAAAATTTCTCACAAATTCCTCCTTATTAAATTCAACACATAGAACACTGCAAAATGCATTAAGCCCTTCAGGAAACATTACTGCATTGTACAACATATCAAAGCATATTAAAAATTATCTCTATGAGAGTTAAACATAAAACTAGAGCTTGTGAGATGTTAAAATAACGATCTTGTGTTTGGCTAAACACAGGACAGACCCCCTCCCTCTTTCCATGCTGCACTGCTACTTTTTGTTCCCATTTCATTGGGAGTCTCTGGTGTTAGAAAGTCTCATTTACCTCCTACTGGATTATCTGTTTTGACTTGGCCATGATAAACTCAGTTTTTAAAAATGAATTTTGAATGAATGATGGTGGTGAAAAAGTAATATACTGTAGATGTTAAATTAGATTTGTTTTAAGTTTGTAATAAACTGTTACTTTTCTAAAAAAAAAATAAGTTTTAACATCTAGTTATCTCTCCTTTATCACATTAACCAGTAACCCCACAAATCAAAGTACCTGAGGAGGAGAAACCTATATTGACTAGTACCGAGTCAACCTATATTTTGTATCTTAGAACTAATTCTCAATAAGCTATAAGGAAGAAAGCAGGACCAGTCTGCATCTAAAGAATCTGATGTGAGTCATCACTGATTCATTTTCTTTCACCAGCTTCTTGCACCAAAAACACAGTAAATAAATAGTTTGACAAATGAATAATGAAAATTGAGAGGCAGATAACTAACTGAATCATAATACTGTTGATCCACTGGAAATGATACATTAACCAGAAAACAACTAAAAACCTACATAAGAGAAATGTCACATTCTGACAAAAGCACTTTTAGAAAAGAAAATAATAGTGTAAATAAAGGGAGCAACGAAGTGAATAAATCAATGACTGAGTATAGTAACCAGACAGTAGCTTCCCACAGATATCCATGCATGGCTTCCCAGGTGGCTCGGTGGTAAAGAATCTGTATACAGTGCAGGAGATGCAGGCTCGATCCCTGAGTCAAGATCCCCTGGAGAAGGAAAGGGCAACCTCCTCCAGTGTTCTTGCCTGGGATAAATCCCATGGACAGAGAAGCCTGGTGGGCTACAGCCCACATGCAGTCGCCAAGATGTCCATGTCCTAATCCCAGAGATGTATGACTATGTTACCGCACATGAAACATGACGATTTATCAAGGTAAAGGTCTTAAGAAGGGAAGATTAACTGAATTATCCAGCTGGATCCAAGGTAATCATCAGGATCCCAAAAAAACTGGGTAGGACTGCCAGAATCAGGGAAGAAAATATTAGAATAAAGCAGAAATCCGAAAGATGGAATTGCTAGCACTGAAGATACAGGCAAGGCCCACAAACCGAGGAATGTGGGCAGCCTTAAGACATTAAAGAAAGAAAGGAATACATTCTCCCCTAGAGTCTCTAGAAGGAATGCAAGCCTGCTTACACCTGATTATAGCCCAGTGATTTCCAAGTTCCACTTCCCGCTTTCAGAAACACAAGATAAATCTGTGGTAGTCTGTTAGAACAGCGATAGAAAACTAATGCCCTGGGCCAAATATTACTCCTGAATTTCAAAATCTGCTTTCAGTTAAAAGAAGTCATTATCATTTAAAAATGAGAAGATTGTGAGCAAAAACCACAGAGGAAGATATGATTTTGTCCATCTTAAAGGATACTACTTAATCCAATCAGATGAATATGCATGAGGGAGACATGTCTCCTATTAAGGGGGGAATCTGTTCATCTATGACTCTTAAGTCAAAGTTAATTAAGCTGAAAATGCCATCTCAGCACCTGAATGTTTCCTAACTTGCTGTTCAGAATGTGGTGAGCAAACACTTCAGCTTTTCAATTTAGAAATGACTACTTTCTCTCCTCCTTTGTCAGATCCTAGTCAACAAGGGATTTCATAATTAAAAGTAACTCCAAACCTTGAGAGAGAGAAAGCCAACGGACCCAGGTTTCATATAAATATGTAGGTTTTCTTTATGATTCTTTTAAATGAACCTGTTTTTCTCCATTGCATGAGGATGATAAGTATCCTTTTGCACTAATAACCTTTCAATATTATTAACTATGTTTTCCTTTCAGTTCTAAAATAAGTACCTGGTTCCTGGTTAAGAAAAATCTCTGGAGAGGCACGGCTGCTAAATGGTATTTGTTTCTATAAACACAAAATATGTCATTAATCCAGCTTTATCCCAGAGAGGTTAGTTGTTTACATGCATTATGGTGATTTTATTGTATCTTATTAAGGAATAATAGCAAACAAAAGCAACTGCATTAACACAGGCTTGTAATAAAATGTAACGTTTTTGCTGTTCTACTTAATCACACTCATTTTAGGAGAGAATGAAGCCAGATATGCTTGGTAATGTTTGAGCCCTGAAGACTGTAAAGAGGATCCCCTCCACTGGCTTTCAGCACAGGGGTGCCAGGCTGCCATGCACGACTGTTTCATAGGCAAAATCAAACATCAGCTGAAAAGAACTGGTCTTTAATGCATAGGTATGGGATCTAGAAAAATGGTACTGACGAGCCTATTTGTAGGGCGACAGTGAAGACACAGACATAGAGAACAGACTCATGGACACAGCGGGGGAAGCAGAGGGTGAGACGACCTGAGAGAACAGAACTGAAGCATTCACGTTGCCATATGTAAAACTGGACAGCCAGCGGGAATTTGCCTTATAAGCAAGGGAGCTCAACCTGGTTCTCTGTGACAGCCTAGAGGGGTGGGACGGGGTGGGAGGTGGGAAAAAAAAAAGTACTGATCATCCCTCAAGAGGTTTCCCCAAAACTGTGTTCCAAAAAGAGAGCTTCCCAGGAAAAAAACAAAATGTATATTGAAATAACTGCTACCTTGAGTAATTGGCTAGGTGTGTAGTTGGCCACCTGTCTTGAGGAAGGACCTAATACAGGCACAATCATCTGTACACAAACAATCCTGTACTTGTGGGTTTGGAGGCACATGTGTAAAATGAGTAGATGCTTTAAAAGCCATCTCTCAGCAATGAGTGTCTCACTTCCAACACAACTCCATGTATTTTAATAACTTCAGTTTCTTAAATAAATGCAGCAGGTATGCAAAGGAGTTGCTTCCTCCACCCCAGCACCTGTTGCTTTCCATAAGGATCTTTTGGTGAACAAAGTAGCGAAGGTATTTGCCTGGAAACAGCTACTCTGATTATTGTAAATGTCAGCTTTATTTTCTATGTTACTCTATGAAATCAGATTCTTATTTTTAATAAAGGATTGATTTTATTTTTTGCTTTATTCTAACAGCAACAAAACTAAGCCATTGGTTTAATGGGATATTTTTATCATCTTAAGTATATTCACATAAATTAAGTACCAGTGAATGGTGATGTATTGCAGCCAAAGTGGCATTTGGCTAAATCTAAGGTTTGTAGTTTATATCTTATATGTGTGTATATTCAGCCGCTCAGTCATATGCGACTCTTTGTGACCCTATGTACTGTAGCCCGCAAGGCTCCTCTGTCTGTGGGATTCTCCAGGCAAGAATACTGGAGTTGGTAGCCATTCTCTTCTCCAGGGGATCTTCCTGACCCTGGGATCGAATCCACGTCTCTTGCATCTCCTGCATTAACAGGTGGATTTTTTTACCACTGAGCCACCTGGGGAGCTCAGTTTATATCTTACTTACGGCCCAAGCAAAAGCCAGGGACTCTCCTCAGAATCATAAGTCACCAGGTCTGTGTGTGAGTGAAGTGAATCCCCATTGCCTTTCTTAAGTGTTTGGTAAGACAGGTGGGGGGATGGTGGGGGCGGGGGGGGAGTGGGTGGAGGAATCTCAAGAATGGATTAGGAAGAACAGTCTAACAGAACTGAACTCAGAAATGATTTTAGTACATTCTTGACATGTGACAAGCAGGTGCTATTATATGTGAGCACAGCCTGTTTACTGACAAGTTCCTATAGAAAAATGTTCAAGAAAAATTGTCAACTACCAGTGGAAAGAAAGTTAGGGCTGGGTGAGATACAGATTTGGGTTTATGCCACTGAAATCTTTATAATGGAGGGAATGTCACAGGATCTAAATTGTTACGACACGAACATGAGGCCTGAATTTCTCCTATTGACCAGAACTCTCCCAGCCACTGAGCAGAAGTCCTGCCTTATGATAAATATTTGTTAAATGATGAAAGTGTAACTAATTCAAATTCATGTTCAGTAAACTGCAACTGTCAACTTATTAGGGCCTTCAATAAAACCAGCTTTGAGCAACGCTATGATTATTAGATCTACAACATAAAAGAAGAATATCATCATGATGGACTTACCATAGTGTCCATAAGGGGACAGTTAGAGGACCATGTTTCTAGTAGTTAGAGTGGTATGATCTGGGCTGGGTGATATTAAGGTGAGTCTTGCAAAGAATGGAATTGGCTATAGTTGGGTAGAGTGTATGACACAGTAATTTTGGATTGATACGTGCAATGTGGCTATCTTCTTGAAAAACATCTTGATGAGGAAACTGTTCACCTTAGTCAGGGTCTTCAGAGAAACAGAATATACATGGGAAGAGGTTTATTATAAGGAATTACTTCACACAATTACAGAAACTGACAAGTTGCAAGATCGGCAGGGTGAATCCCAGCAAATTGTTGGAGAGCCAAGAAAGCTGATGGTTTAGTTTCAGCCTGAGTCGAAAGACCTGAGAAGCAGGAGAACCAATGGTGTAGTTGTAGTCTGAAGGCCATTAGGCTGGAAACCCAGGAAGATGCAACATTTCAGTTAAATCCAAAGTCAGGGAAACAGTCAGTGTCCCAGTTTGAAAGCCATCAGGTGAGAACAATTCTTCCTTACTCAGGGGAGGTTAATTAACCTTTTGTTCTACTCAAATCTTCAACTGATTTGATGAGGCCCACCCACATTATTGGACTTCCCTGGTGGCTGATGGTAAACAGTCTGCCTGCAATGCAGGAGACCCATGTTTAATCCCTGGGTCAGGAAGATCGCCTGGAGAAGGAAAAGGCTACCGACTCCAGTATTCTTGCTGGGAAAATCCCATGGCCAGAGGAGCCTGCTGGGTTACACCCCATGGGGTCGCAAAGAGTAGGACACAACCAAGCAACTAACCCACACAGCAACATACACACCCGCATTATGGAGGGCAATCAGCTCTACCGAGATTATCAACTGAAAAGTTCCTCTCATCCCAAGACACCTTTTACAGAAACACCCAGAATGAGGGACCAAATGTTAGGGCATCGCCAGGTCCAGTCAAGGTGACACATAACATTAGCCACAACACTCAATAAGTATGCTGTTTTAATTGGTTCACATCATTACAGTTCAGGTACCAGCAGCTAAATTACATTTGCTTATTTTTAACACCAAGTACGTTCTGTTCCTGTATTGTTTAATTATGTTGGTTTCAGTTTCCAAACTTTTATCTCACTTACTCTTAGAATCTCATGTTTAAAAACAAAGGTCCTTAAATCAGTGCAGTCATCTTTCCTATGCATGAGATTTCATGGTTGTCTTATGGCTAGCAAGTTTGACACTGCGGCTATAAATGTGAAAAGCACCTTCAAAGGCTGGGATTATCCAGACAGTACACGGTATTCTCGCAGAGTGCCTGAAGATAGTTGGGGACATATTTTGCAGTGAAAGACATCTAGATAAAAGTTTCAGTCTGTGCCTGATAGTGAGAATACAATCTTATTTCCCTGCCACATCAGTCTTCATAACACAAATGCAGGGACTTTTGGGAGTTCCCCAGTCACTGTGACCAGAACAGAACTTTGATCAAACGACTCAGGTCCTAGAGAACTATCAGCTGATTAGAGTGATTGCCAAATCCCTACTGCTATAGATCAAAGCCTAACGAAGTACAGCCCCACAGACCAAATCTTGTCACCATAAGAGTTTATGGGCTCAGTGATAAAGAATCCACCTGTCAATGCAAGGGACACAGGTTCAATCCCCAGTCCAGGATGATCCCACAGGCCACGGAGCAACTAAACCTGTGTGCCACAACCACTGAGCCTGTGCTCTAGAGCCTGGGAGCCACAAATACTGAACTCACATGGCCCAACTACTGAAGCCCAGGCACCCTAGATCCCCTGCTCCACAACAAAAGAGGTCACTGCAGTGAGAAGCCCACACACCACAACTAAAAAGCAGCCCCTGCTCACTGCAACTAGAGAAAGAAGCAATAAAGACCTGGTGTAGCCAAAAATAAATAAAATGATATTTTAGAAAAGAGTTACAGGAAAGACCACTCCCATTCATTTACACCTTGTCTCTACCACAGCAGCAAAGCTGAACCACTGTAACAGAAACTCTAGACTCTACAAATTCTAACATATTTACTATTCTTCCTTTTACAGAAAAACTTGGTGAACCGCTGATCTGTAGAATAAACAGACATAGAAGTTTTACAGACTGTCTTTCTATGCAGAACGAAATACAAACTTTAAAATATTTTTCTCAGCCAATTATAATATCACAAAACTGCTTTTCTTCTAAAATGTTATTTTATTCCTTTTTCATATTTTACTTGAGGTTTCCTGTCAAGATTGTAAGCTCACTTAGCCTTCTCTTCTTGGTTTCCTCAATAAGAAAACCGTCTGGATTCCCTAAGTGTGAAGTAATAATTGCAAAGAGTTTTCATGTGTGTGCTAAGTCACCTCAGACATGTCCAACTCTTTGTGACCCTATGGACTATAGCCTGCCAGGCTCCTCTGTCCAAGGGATTCTTCAGGCAAGAATACTGGAATGGGATGCCATTTCCTCCTCCAGGGGATCTTCCCAACCCAGGGATCAAACCCACATCTCTTATGTCTCCTGCATTGGCAGGTGAATTCTTTTAGGATATGTCAAATGAAGAACAATATATGACACTTAGCTGTAATATATCTAAAAATGTGTTACAATATGTATGATATAATCACCATTTCGTTTTCATCTACTGCAGTGTAGACACCCAGTACTGTATATTCAATTAATTGTTAGAAATACATAATTGCCCTCAAATGCACACTTACTGACTTCTTGTATTCACAGTGACAAAGCCCCAGGGGCAATCATTGAATGAGTATTTATCTGGTATGAATATTCATTTAATCCACGTCTTTACAAGGAGCTTCACAACTGACAGGACAACAAATAAGCTTTTCATGCCCATTTTCTTTCTAGATTTTGTTTGCTTTCTCCACACCCTTGACTGGAGACCAGGTAAATTCCATATATCTCTGGCCTGACTTGGAAAAGAGTAGTTTCATCTATGTCCCACATTCATTCTCCTGAACTCAAAATACAACTGTGAGAACAGGAATTAATTATTTCTCAGATTTGCCATCTGCTTCATTCAAGTCCTACAAGGTGAGAAATGACAAATTTCCACTAAGAAGTAATGAATATTAATGATGTTGTGATTCTACCCTTTGAAACAGAAAGAAAGGAATGTTGAGCCTTGCCTGGGAGTCATCCATGTGCTGGTGAAAATGTTTAACAACAGCCTCAGGATTCCCTGGTGGCTCAGTGGTAAAGAATTTGCCAGCCAATGCAGTGGACACAGGTTCGATCCCTGGGCCAGGAAGATTCCATATACTGCAGAGGCACTAAACTAATGTGCCACAACTACTCAGCCTGCACCCTAGAGCCCGAGAGCCACAAATACTAAAGCCACATGGCCCAACCACTGAAGGCTGTGCATCCTAGACGCCTTGCTCCACAACAAAAGAGGTCACTGCAGTGAGGGCCCCATGCACCACACCTAGAGAGTAACTGCCACTAGCCACACCTAGAGAAAAGCCTGCACAGCAACAGAGACCCAGCACAGCTAAAAGTAAATAAAATTATAGGGGAAAAAACCTGCCATGCAGCTGGAGGGGTAGATCTGATTTGTAGTTTTTGCCTATTTTTGAAGTATAAAATTCCCACAGCTAATGTTAAGCTATCAATCTGAGCACAGTTCAGAAAATATGCACAGTAGAATATAATTTTATAGTTTTTCCTCTGTAAGACGCAACATTACAGGTAAATGAACTTAAGAGCACCGAGAATAAAAAAATAGAGTAAAATAATTAGGAGGTGATAGATTGTTAACATTGATTACTTTTGTTTTTAATATCATTGATTTAATTCTAAATGTTTCAGTTAGAACAACAAGGTCCTACTGTATAGTACAGGAAACTATATTCAAATCCTGTAATAAACAATAATAAAAAAATTAAAAGAATATATATGTATACATGTATAAGTGAGTCAATTTGCTGAACAGCAGAAATTGACACATTCTACCTCAACTATACTTCAATACAATTTTTAAATGTATAATTAATTTTAAAAAACAGCTATGCTTCACCATCAGCTCACAGAATTCCTGAAAATTTCACAATCATCTCCTACCAGCTGGTACAAACCAGCTGCAGCACATCACTGCTATCAGTCTATAGTATTTTGCATAAAATACAACTGTGCTGCTTTAATTTTTATGAAAGAGAACCATTATCAATAAAGTTTAAAGCAACTCTCTCACCTCTCTCTGACTCCCTGTCACACACAGACACACAGACACATATACACAGTTTTACTGAATTTAACATCTCTGGAACAATGACTGTCTGTATGAAGGTGAAAATCACCTGGCAATTTTTCAATGTTTTCATGGGCTGAATGAATGCAAGGCAACATGCAACATGCACACTGCACCCGAACAGACTTCAAACAACTACAGACACAAATGAAATTTCAGGATTTCTAAGGATTCAACATACTTCAAAAGTTCAAAGATTGAATTTCCTAGATGAATCAACAAAGCCTACCATTGTCTGATACTGAAGATTTTACATAGTTATACAGCACTGAGAGAAGTACCTTTCGTGTGTGTGTGCTCAGTCATGTCCAATTCTTTGTGACCCCATCATGGACTGTAGTCCACCAGGCTCCTCTGTCCATGGAATTTTCCAGGCAAGAATATTGGAGAGGGTTGCCATTTCCTAATCCACAGCATATTCCTGGACCAAGTATTGAACCTATGTCTTTTGTATCTCTTGCATTGGCAGGTAAATTCATTACCACTGCACCACCTGGGAAACATTCAGAGAAGTACCTAGCATCTAGTAATTTTAATAAAACTTTACTAAAAGAAAAGCCCTCAATTTGGCTAGCAAAGCATATCATCACGTCCAGTCATGATTAAATAAGAGCTCTACAGTTTAAAAATAAATACAAGAGAAGAGAAAATATAAAGATGTAACCTGACCAGGTTCCATACTTTGTCTAAAAGCTGATGCTCAATGGGCTTAATGAGGCTATCATTGAGAGTTTTAGAATTCTAAATCATTTTTTTCCTTTCTGTGAAGGAAGGTTGTTTCAAAACATTTTGGAAATTCTATGAAATAAATTAGTCCCTAGGTACAAGGTGAGTTTCCCAGGTGGCACTAGTGGTAAAGAACCTGCCTGCCAATGGAGGAGACATGAGAGATGCAGGTTCAACCCCTGGGTCAGGAAGATCCCCTTGAGGAGAACATGGCAATCGACTCCAGTATTCTTGCCTGGAGAATCCCATGGACAGAGGAGCCTGGCAGGCTGCAGTCCATAGGGCCACAAAGAATCAGACATGACTGAAGCGACTTAGCAGCAGTAGCAGCAGCAGGTACAGCGTAGGGATGGGCTTCCCTGATAGCTCAGTGGGAAAGAATCTGCCTGCCAATGCAGGAGACATGGGTCTGATCTCTGCGTTGAGAAGATCCTCTGGAGCAGGAAATGACAACCCACTCCAGTATTCTTGCATGGGAAATAAGATAGAAAGAGGAGCCTGATGGGCTACAGTCCACGGGGTCACAAAGGGTCAGACACAACTTAGCAACTAAACAAACAACAAGGTAGAGGCAAGGTGCTAGGGAAAGGATATTTTGTTATTCAGTAAACATTGCATATGAGGTCTTGTCACCCAGAGGTAGAGGTCTTAAAAAAAAAAAAAAAAAAAGCACACAAGTAAAACTGTCTTTGATCTTCATAACCGGCTAGTGAGACGTACTAAGACATCCATCCCATCATGATACCCGGAGAGAACCTTGGAGCAGGAGGTCACAAATGCTTGGTGGATCTCCCAATACCATAGCGATGTTTCATGCTTTGTTTAGGGAGGGTTTGATTTCTATATCTCCCTCCTTCAGGAAAACTCAGAAAACCATATTATTTTTCTTTCCTGATTTTGCCTCTCTTCCTTCTTTGAGCTTTGCCCCCAATTTCCATAATACTAGCAACTACTAATTGTTTTCCTTACCAATGACTAGCTTTATCTCTAACCTGCCAAACCCCCAGTCCAGCCCTCCAAGTACTCACAAAAGTCGGACACAACTTACAACTGAACAACCACCACCACAAGGTACACTAAAGTTAAAGATTACAATCATAGCAACTAAGAGATAAAACTCAAATCATTTAGCTGGAAATTACTAGTTGCTTCATGATTCTGCATCATCTATTTCTCAGTCCTTTATAGTTTTTCCTTCAGTATCTTTATTATAATAATCAGTTCAGTTCAGTCACTCAGTCATGTCTCACTCTTTGTGACCCCATGGACTGCAGCACACCAGGCCTCCCTGTCCATCACTAACTCCCAGAGCTTACTCAAACTCATGTCCATCGCATCAGTGATGCCATCCAACCATCTCATCCTCTGTCATCCCCTTCTCCTCCCGCCTTCAATTTTTCCCAGCATCAGTGTCTTTTCCAATGAGTCCGTTCTTCGCATCAGGTGGCCAAAGTATTGGAGTTTCAGCTTCAACATCAGTCTTTCCAATGAATATTCAGGACTGATCTCCTTTAGGATGGACTGGTTGAATCTCCTTGCAGTCCAAGGGACTCTCAAGAGTCATCTCCAACACCACAGTTCAAAAGCATCAATTCTTCAGTGCTCAGGTTTCTTTATAGTCCAACTCTCACATCCATAACACTGACTACTGGAAAAACCATAGCTTTGACTAGACAGATGTTTGTCAACAAAGTAATGGCTCTGCTTTTTAATATGCTGTCTAGGTTGGTCATAGCTTTTCTTCCAAGGAGCAAGCATCTTTTAATTTCATGGCTGCAGTCACCATCTGCAGTGATTTTGGAGTCCAAGAAAATACAGTCTCTCACTGTTTCCATTGTTTCCCCATGTACTTGCCTTGAAGTGATGGTACTGGATGACATGATCTTAGTTTTCTGAATATTGAGATTTAAGCCAACTTTTTCACTCTCCTGTTTCACTTTCATCAAGAGGCTTTTTAGCTCTTCTTCACTTTCTGCCATGAGGGTGGTATCATCTGCATATATGAAGTTATTGATATTTATCCCGGCAATCTTGATTCCAGGTTGTGCTTCATCCAGACCAGCATTTTACATGATGTTCTCTGCATATAAGTTAAATAAGCAGGGTGACAATATACAGCTTTAACGTACTTCTTTCCCAATTTGGAACCAGTCTGTTGTTCCATGTCCAGTTCTAACTGTTGCATACAGATTTGCATACAAATTTGAACCTGCATACAGATTTCTCAGGTATACAGATTATAATAATAAATAACAGGAAATGGGTGAAGGCAGTTGAAAGGTACAAACTTCTAATTATAAAGTAAATAAGCCATGCGGATATAATCTACAGCATGGTGACCAGAGTTGTTTTTTTCTTTTTAAAAAAAAAAGATGGAAATCTACTTACAAGGGATACACTGCATGACTTGTTAAAAATACTACTTTTCTTGCAAATTAGAGTGATAGTTTCCAAGGGCCTCTTTTCTTAAAAAATCTAATTCTAAAAATTGTTTTATTGAAACATAATATGGATATACAAAGTCTACAAATCACTGCAGAATTATCACAAAGGGAATATATCTCTGTTACAACCTCCCAGATCCAGAAAGAATTTCACCCAGGATCCTTCTCTGTACTCCCTCCCAATTATATTATGCACTTCCTCCTCTTTGAAGGGACCAATGGTGACTTCTAACACTCAGTGTAATTGGAATTTATAAATATGCAGCCTGTATTAAGTTGTCAGCTCAGAAGTATATGGGAGAGATTATCCATGTCATTGCTGTAGCTTTAACTCACTCATCTTCACTGTGTACAATATTCCCCTGTATGAACATGTCACAATTTATTGATACATTATATTCTGGAGGGAATTCAGGTCATGGTCAACTTAGGGTTAACATGAAAAATAAAGTTCTATTCATTCTTATGTGAATATTTTTGATGCACATGTGCGTGCATTTTGCAGGGTATACATCAAAGACTAAACGTGCCGGATCATTAATGTGATTGTGAGTAAGTTTACTACATGTGAGAGCCTTTATTCCCTTTTAATTTACATTCTAAGTGTATTCCTGAAATCATGAACTGTGAATTTTTCAGAACTTCCTCTGCAATGTTTGTAATTCAAGTGACCTTTACTCTGTATCTATCACTTGGTATAAACTTCTTGAACTTTTGGTTTCTGTATATGATAAGAAGGAAAATTACATTTTTTTTTCTCTAGTTCTTTTGTTTTTACCTAGAGTAACTGAAATCACCCCTAAGTTTATCTCTATAAGATCTCTTTTAAAGTGTATCAATAGTACAACTGATGACTGGAATAGCAAATTGAAGACTGATTATGACAGATAAAATACCTGTATGCTTTAATCATCCTAAATGCCAGCCTATGAAGAATTTCTGAAAGGAACTGCTGCTATAAACATACTTTGCAAGAAATCCTTACTTTAGGATTATACAAACTAAATTTCAGTTAATCTCAAACTTCATTCACTATCCATGAAAGTAGTTTTAGTAGTTTTAGTGATCTGGCAATTAGAACACTCAAATATTATTAACCTTTTTCTTCACCTATGTCCAGTGTTTGAGTTCCCACTGCTAAAACAAGTATGCAAGTGTGTACTTAGGGAAATTAAAAGGCTGAGGCTTCTCCTTTTTAAGCATTTATAGTTACTCTATCCATTATCAGTAGACCAATGGCTATTTTTAGAGTTTCTGTAACATGCAAATCACATTGTTATGTGATTCTTATTGTATCACACAAAATCCAGTTGGAGCAATTTTACCTGTTTTTTTTGTTTGTTTTTTAAACTTTTTTATTGTTAATTGGAGGATAATTGCTTTACAGTGTTGTGTTGGTTTCTGCCACACATCAACATGAATCAGCCATAGGTATACATATGTCTCCTCCCTCTTGAACCTCCCTCCCACCGTATCCCACCCCCTCTAGATTGTCACAGAGCACTGGATTTGAGCTCCCTGAATCACACAGCAAATACCTACTGGTGATCTATGTTACATACGGTCATGCAAATGTTTCACTGTTAGTCTTTCAATTCGTCCCTCCCTCTCCTCCCACCACTGTGTCTACAGATCTGTTCTCTGTGTCTGCATCGCCACTGCTGTCCTACAAAAAGGTTCATCAGTACCATCTTTCTAGATTCCATATATATGCATTAATATATGATATTTGTTTTTTCTCTCTGACTTACTTCACTCTGTATAATAGGCTCTAATTGTCTATTTTTGAAAAATTAACACTTTCTCAAGAATGTAACACACGAATAAAATAGAAGAGTCAAGTTGGTGCAGGTGACGAAACGTTTTATATTTTCAAAGTCAGGATAAAAGTCAGCAATGGAAATGCTGAAATGACAAGACAAGGTTTTTCAAGTCCTACTTGAAAGAAGTACTACACTTAACTGCAGATGCTCTGATTAAATTAAATGATTCATTTTAAAGGCACTGTTTAAATCTGAGTTCCCCTATTCACATGATGAGAAAAGACTTCATGTATCACCAATTACAGTGACCTTGTTCACCGGTGATGGAGAATTGAATAGGAAGCAGTTTTAGCAATAGCCTGCATTATAATATGGACAGGATTAGACATGACAGAAAATTGATCATTTCCAGATAGTTTAGGCCAGTCACAGAGTAATCAATCAGACTGTTGTACAATTGATGACACAGAGGTCAGACAGTCCATATAACTAGGTTCTTTTTCATCACACTAGCATTCACCCAGGTAATTCAGTCATTATGACAGCCAAAAATTCATGATTGATGAGGTGATTTTCAGTTCAGTTCGAAGACAGTCTACCTCAACCCCACTGTTTACCATTCAGAACATAATTTTTCCATTTGAAATGAAACTGTCTCACCCGTAAGCAATAATTTTTGAGGCCAAATTGCTTTAATAGCTACTCAGTGGAAACACTGGCTGAAGAGTCATCAATCCAGCTTAATCCTAGGACTGCTTTAATCTACCTTTACATGCTCTTTGGTTTCAAAATAACTAAGCAATAATAGAGGGACAGAAAAACTCTATTAGTGCAACTAATTTTTCCAATTAATTGTGCAAAGGTGATAGAGAGACCTCTTATCTTTATATTGACTGATAAAAATCAAAATTAAGCTGAATTTTTAAAATCCAGATCTTCAAAATAGTGTTCAATTGTTACCTAGGGGCTCTTTCATATATGAAGATTTTCTTAAGCTGTATTTTAAATAAATTTTAAATGACTCAGAGGTTAGAAGGATGAGATATACTGGGAGTTTATTTCTAGCAGAGAAAATTTCAGGAGCATAAGCTAAGAGCATGAAACAGCATCAGGCATCCAGGGTACAGCACCCAGCTCAGCAGGGTCGGAGCAATGCAGGAAACATGGCCGGAGAGACAGAAAGGGCTCCAAAATGGAATTAAGAGGTTAAGAAGGGAAACTATGCTGATGATAGATTTTAAGCAAGAAAGTGATGTGTTCAAAAATGCTGTTTTAAAATCAATCTAGATATCATGCAGAGAATTAATTAAAGTAGGATATATGGGCAAACAGAAGGACCTAAAGAAAGGAACAGTAATATCCCAGAAATAAAACACTGAGGACTTGAGCTTAGGCAGTAGCTGAGGGTAGTTAGGGATGTTCAAACAGGGATGTTTAAAAAACTGAACAGATGAGATTTAATTATCAACTAAATATGGATAGCATAAAAAGAAGCAGGATTCTGGAATGATGATACCAAAATTTCTGCCTCTAAAGGGAAATACATGCTCAGTTTGAGATCTGAGAAGTGTAAGGTACCTGGTGCAGTTCCACCTGGACATTTTCAGTAGGCAGTTGAGATGTAAGATCCTGGACTGACATACAAATGAAGCAATTATCAGCATACAAGTGGCAGCTGAAGGATACAGGTGGATATTGCCACCTCAGAAAAGACAACTAGAAAAGAAAAATAATAAAAAAAGTGATATCTGTTTGACATAACTACAGTGGTAGAAGGTAATTAGTCATTTTGGCAACTAAAACTCTCTGATCATTCAGATGACTAAGTTCAGATAACAGTTTTACCCAGCAAGAACGTTGCTGAAACCAAGTTCCTCTAAACCCAATTTCATCTACTGAGTTATGACTCATCTCTCTACCCAAAGCTTTACTCCCTTTCTTTTTCTGAACCTGTTCCCCTTGAGATTGAGAAGTATCAATGAAAAGGGGAAGGGGGTTGAAACTATAGACAAGCCCCTGTCCTTTGCAGAAAGTCTTTCTTTCAATCTCTCAGGTGTTCCTTGAGTCTCTATGACAACCTAGAAGGATAGGGTGGAGTGGGGGCAGGAGGGAGGCTCAAGAGGGAGGGGACATATATATACTTATGGCTGACTCACACTGTTGTACAACAGAAAACAATGCAACTTTGTAAAGCAATTATCCTCCAATTAAGTTTTAAATTTTTAAATTTACATGTACACTGAATCACCATGATGTACACTTTAAATATCTCACAACTTTATATATTAAATATACCTCAGTAAAGTTGAAATGGAAAAGTAAGTAAAACAAAAAACAAAGAATAGCTGTTGGACCAGGAAATTGGCAACGATTTAGACTATAAATCTGCCACAGAGAATCACAGAACTCCCAGTTCCCTGAAAGATGCAGATTAAGGCCTGACACACATCCAGGTTGTTTCTATAGGAGGCAGACCTCCACCAGATGAAAACTGCTGACAGTGAGCACACAGAGCTTAGACTGCCTGAAACCAGAAGGCTTATGATGCTTAACACTTCCCCTGATGCCAACCAATATAACAATCATGCATGAGCTGGTCACACAGCCTGTAGCCCCCTCCTTCACACAGCCCTTAAAACCTCTTCCCCAAAAGGAACTTTGGGAGGTTCAGGTCTTTGGAACGTGAGCTGGCCCTGCCCAGTCTCCTTGGATGGCACCTACAATAAATGCTGCATTTTTCTTTATCACTACTGGTATCAGTAAACTGGCTTTACTCTACAGAGTTCTTGTTGTTCAGTTGCTAAGTCGTTTCCAACTCTGCAACTCCATGGACTGTGACATGCCAGGCTTCCCTGTCTTTCACTATCTCCCTTTCTTCTGCTGCCATCAATCTTTCCCAGCATCAAGGTCTTTTCTAGTCAGTCAGCTCTTCATATCAGGTGGTCAAAGTATTGGAACTTCAGCATCAGTCCTTCCAATGAATATTCAGAGTTGATTTCCTTTAGGATTGACTAGTTTGATCTCCTTACTGTCCAAGGGACTCGCAAGAGTCTTTTCCAGCACCACAAATCAAGAGTATCAGTTCTTCGGCACTCAGTCTTCTTTATGGTCCAACTCTCATATCCATATATGACGACTGGAAAAGCCAAAGCTTTGACTATATGGACCTTTGTCGGCAAAGTGACATATTTGCTTTTTAATAAGTTGTCTAGGTTTGTCATAGCTTTCTTCCAAGGAGTAAGCATCTTTTGAGTTCATGGCTACAATCAACATCTGCAGTTTCTGAAAAAGATGATGGAAGAGTAGGTGGACGTGGAGTACATCTCTCTCCACGGATACATCAGGACTACACCTTCAGACACAGAAGTGCACGCAGAATACCAGCTGAGAGCAGACACGAGGACCTGACCAGTGGAAAAGAATATATAGCCCCACACAAAACTCAGTAGGATGAAGGGACTGGGGGGAGAAACCGGAGTGTTAGTACGACTGGACCTGCCCTAGGTGGGTGGGGGAACTGAAGCAGCAGGTCCAATCCCCACATTAGGGCAATTGTCTGAGTCAGAAGAGAAAGATTTTAGGCTGGGAGTGAAACAGCTGATCTGTGGCAGCCTAAATGGAATGAGAATCAGTCAGTCCTTGCCGCAGCCATACATACCCCGGACAGGGATGCAGGTCCCCTAGAAGGCGCAGTGGCTGGGAGCTGGAGTTTAGGGATTGTGGAGCAATCCCAGGGCGAGGGCTGCTGTTGACTGCGAAGAGACGGATCAAGGGGATGTGGGGGAGGAAATTGTAGTGTGAAATGCCTGTAGAGGAAAGTTAGGCAGCCATGGAAGCAAGGCGATGCTGCTGAGTCACGCGTAGTGGGTGGAGCCATCACCATAGCCTCTCTCCCCACACGGCAGCGATGACAGCTGGACAATAGAGAGGCTGGCCCATCAAATGCCTGACACATTGAACTACAGAGCAGGACCCCACCCAGGGTGCCCCTTTAAGTGCCTGATGCGCCTATCTACAGCATAGGACCTCAGCCAGGGGTGCCCCTCTATGTGCCTGACTCGTGGAACAACAGAGAAAGATCCCAGACAAGGGAGCCCTCTAAGTGCCTGAACAGGCAGAGCAACAGAGAAAGACTGGCAAAAGAGACCTTCTGATTGCCAGCTACAAGAGGATTGAAAAAAGACTCTGATAGGGCCATAACTCCTGTGACGGAGGCAGTCCGTGTCCCTGCACACTTGGCATCACCAGGGTCCCCACAAGCCAAGCAGCTGCACCACCATCGCTCAACTCTCACTCAGGCAGAGCTGCCACAGGCAAAGAAAAGTCTTGCATCTATGCGCGCAGGGTTGCTTTGGTCATGTCCAACTCTTTGCGACCCTGTGGACTGTTGCCTGCCAGACTTCTGTGTCAGAGAGGGGGTGTTCTCCAGGCAAGAATACTGGAGCATATGGCCAATACTGGTTGCCATAAACTTCCAAAGCACTATATTTCCTGCTGCCCTAGCCGCCAACTCCCCTGACTACCTGGTGCTGCCAGAATTGCTGAGACCCAAGCAGCTGCACCACCTCCACACCTGGCCTTCACAGGGGCAACCCCAAGTCCTCCAGGGCAGCCTCAGGACCAAATGCCAGTGGATGACCCCCATGCAGGGGTGGAAATAAAACCACAATTGAAACCCAGGGGCAGTGTGGCTAAGGAAGAAGACCCAAAACCCTCCCACCAGCTGTACAAGCTGCAGATTAAATCCACACAATCAACTAGGCAGACTCTGTGTCTGCTGCTGCTGCTGCTGCTGCTGCTGCTGCTGCTGCTAAGTCGCTTCAGTCGTGTCCGACTCTGTGTGACCCCACAGACAGCAGCCCACCAGGCTCCCCCGTCCCTGGGATTCTCCAAGCAAGAACGCTGGAGTGGGTTGCCATTTCCTTCTCCAGTGCATAAAAGTGAAAAGTGAAAGTGAAGTCGCTCAGTCGTGTCCAACTCCTAGCAACCCCATGGACTGCAGCCTACCAGGCTCCTCCGTCCATGGGATTTGCCAGGCTAAAAGGCCATTGAGAGCTCCCACAAAAGAAAACCCACTAGTTCTGATAGCTGTAGACACTGGAGGCTCTTGCACAGGAGTAGGACCAGATTAGAATCTGAGCTGCCCTCACAGCAGGTCTAGAGATCAGCACAATGTTGAAGGGCATCCTAAGGAGGTGAGGTGGGCTGTGACTCCCAGCAAGGGGAAGGACTCTGACAGCAGTGACTCAAGAAAAACATTTATTATTCTTATGTTTTCACTTGTTCTGTAGATTCTTTTGGATTTTTTTTCCCAATCTGTTGTAGCTGTCAATTTTATTGGCACTATGAAATCCAATTAAGCTCTTGAGCTTTTCTTTTTCCCTCAGTCACATTTTTATTGTTTTGATAAAACTCTGCCTCTGCATTTGGCTTTTGCAGTTCTGCGGCGGTTTCTTTTTTTTCTTCCTTTTTTAATTTTAATTTTAATTTTTTATTATTTTCTCCATTTATTCCTTTGTTTGCTTTCCCTGCTGTTCTTTTCCCCTTGCAGTTAATCTTTAATGTATGTAAATCTTCATCTACCTGTATTTAACTTTGTATATGTATTCTTTCTTTCTCTCCTTTTCTCTCAACATATTTGTTAGTTTTATTTTCATTTCTTCCCCAATTGGCCCCTTGTTAGTTTTGTTTTCCAGTTTGTGCATTAGTTTTGTTCTGGCAGATATAATTTTTAGTTCCATTTGTTCACTGGGTCCATCTATTGTACTTTATTTTTGTTGGACTGTTTTGATTTTGCTTATGGATATATACATACATGTCTATATTCAGTCTGGTCATGTATGGATATGAGAGTTGGACTGTGAAGAAAGCTGAGCACCGAAGAACTGATGCTTTTGAACTGTGATGTTGGAGAAGACTCTTGAGAGTCCCTTGGACTCCAAGGAGATCCAACCAGTCCGTTCTGAAGGAGATCGGTCCTGGGTGTTCTTTCGAAGGAATGATGCTATAGCTGAAACTCCAGTACTTTGGCCACTTCATGCAAAGAGTTGACTCATTGGAAAGGACTCTGATGCTGGGAGGGATTGGGGGCAGGAGGAGAAGGGGACGACAGAGGATGAGATGGCTGGATGGCATCACCGACTCGATGGACATGAGTTTGAGTGAACTCTGGGAGTTGGTGACAGACAGGGAGGCCTGGCGTGCTGCAATTCATAGGGTCGCAAAGAGTCGGACACGACTGAGCAACTGAACTGAACTGAACTGTTATTCAGTCAAGATTATTGCTGTTATAAACCTCTACCTCTACATTGGGCTTTCGCAGTTCTGAGTTTTTGTGGGTTTTTTTTTTCCTTTTTTCTTTCTTTTTCTGTCTTTTTTCTTTTATCTTTTTTATAATCTTAATTTATAATTTTTTAAACCTATTATGTTTTCCCTACATTTAATCCTTTTTTTTTTTGCCTTTCCCACTGTTCTTTTCCCCTTGCAGTTAATCTTTACTGTATACAAATCTTCTTCATCTACCTCTATTTAACTTTGCATATCTATTCTTTCTTTCTTTTCTTTCTTTCTGTTCTTCTCAACATATTTGCTAGTTTTGTTTTCATTGCTTTATTGTCCATTTGACACCTTCCTTTAATTTTGTTTTCCAGTTTGTGCTTTAGTTAGTCTTGTTCTTAACTGGTAAATCTAATTTTTTATTTCCTTTGCTAGCTGGGTCGATCTACTGTACTTTATGTTTGTTGGACTGTTTTGACTTTGCTCATGGGTGTAAATGTATATGCACATATTCCATTATTTTAATTATTATTTGCCTGATTTTATAACTACCATTTGTCTGGGGTTCATCTTTGGTTTCTTGTTTATGTATATTTGTTTTAATCTCACTTAATGCCATAACAAATCACTTGTGGAATCTTTCCTCCTGACCAGAGATCAAGCCCTGAGCCTCTGGAGTGGGAGCAATGACTCCAAGATCCTAGACTACCAGAGAATTAGCCCTAGGGAATATCAAATAAAGTGAATTCACACAAACAAAACCACTTCAATGCAAGACATGGCATTACCCAACCACCAGTAGCACCCTGTGCAGGACGCCTCATCTAAACAACAAACAAAACAAATACACAAACCCAATCATCAGCAGACAGGATTACCAAATCACTCAGCCTTGGCCATCAGAGGAAAAACAAATTAACAAACAAACAAAGAGAAACTCAGCACAAATCTCACCCTATCTGCAGCTTACACAAACCACTTGACCAACCTTAGGAGGGCAGAAATCAAAAGGGAGAAAGAATTCAAACTTCTTCAAGGAAAGAATTAAACTTTCCTTGAAGTCTGGAAAAAGGAGACCTCAAACACAGTAAGTTAAAAAATAATAATAATGAAAAGGCAGAGAAACACTAGACAAATGAAGGAACAAACTAGAAACACAGAAACACAGAAGTCCAAATAAATGAAGAGGAACTAGGAAAACTACCTGAAAAAGAATTCATAATAATGATAGTAAAGATTATCAAAAACCTTGAAAACAAAATTGAGAAAATGCAAGAATCAATTAACAAAGACCTAGAAGAATTAAAGGATAAACATACAGAGACAAACAACACAATTACTGAAATTAAAAATACTCTAGAAGGAATCAATAGCAGAATATCTGAAGCAGAAGAACAAATCAGTGAGCTAGAAGATAAAATGGAAATAACTTCTGAAGAGCAGAATAAACTGAAAAGAACTGAGGATAGTCGCAGAGACCTCTGGGAGAATATCAATAACACCAACATTAGAATTATCGGGGTCCCAGAAGAACAAGAGAAAAAGAAAAGGTATCAGAAAATTTTTGATGAGATTATAGTTGAAAATGTTCCCAACATGGAAAAGGAAATAATCAATCAAGTCCAAGAGGTACAAAGAGTCCCATACAGGGTAAGCCCAAGGAGAAACACGCCAAGACACATACTAATCAAACTAACAAAGACTAAACACAAAGAAAGACTACTAAAAGCAGCAAGGGAGAAGCAACAAGTAACCACACAAGGAAAACCGCATACACTTAACAGCTGGTCAGAAACTCTGCAGGCCAGAAGGGAATGGCAGGATATATTTAACATATTGAAAGGGAAAAATCTACAACCAAGATTACTGTACCTGGCAAGGATCTCACTCAGAATTGATGGAGAAATAAAAAGCTTTTCAGACAAGGAAAAAACATTAAGAGAATTCAGTACCACCAAACCAGCTTTACAACAACTGTTAAAGGGACTTATATAGTCAAGAAATACAAGAGAAGAAAAAAAATCTACAAAATCAATCCTAAATTAAGGAAATGGCAACAGGAACATATATATCAATAATTACTTTACATTTAAATGGATTAAATGCTACAACCAAAAGACACAGACTGGCTGAATGGATATGAAAACAAGACCCATATATATGCTGTCTACAAGAAACCCACTTCAGACCTAAAGACACACATAGGCTGAAAGTGAGAGGATGGAAAAATATATTCCATGCAAGTGAGAAGCAAAAGAAAGCTGGAGAAGCAATCCTCATGTCAGAAAAAAAACAGACCATAAAATAAAGAAGATTACAAGAGATAAGGAAGGATACTACATAATGATCAAGGAATCAATCCAAGAGGAAGACACAACAATTGTAAATATCTATGCACCCAACATAGGAGCACCTCAGTACATAAGACAAACACTAACAGACATAAAAGGAGAAATTGACAGTAACACAATAATAGTAGGCGACTTTAACACCCCACTCAAACCAATCGACAGATCATCAAACCAGAAAATTTATAAGGAGACACAAGTCTACATGATACATCAGATGAGATGGATCTCATTGATATCATCAGGACATTCCATCCGAATTCAGAAGACTGCACCTTCTTCTCAAGTGCATGTGGAACATTCTCCAGGATAGACCACATCTTGGGTCACAAATCAAACCCCAGTAAATCTAAGAAAACTGAAATCATATCAAGCATCTTCTCCAACCACAATGCTATGAGACTAGATATCAATTACAAGAAAAAATACTGTAAGATACACAAACACATGAAGACTAAGCAACACGTCTCTAAATAACCAACAGGTTACTGAGGAAACCAAAAGGTAAATCAAAAAATTTCTAGAAACAAATGACAATGAAAACACAACAACTCAAAACCTATGGGATGCAGCAAAAGCAGTTCTAAGAGGGAAGTTTATAGCAATACAATCCTACCTCAAGAAACAAGAAAAACACTGAATAGACAATCTAACTTTACACCTAAAGCAACTGGAAAAAGAAGAACAAGAAAAAAAAAAATGAAACTTAGTAGAAGGAAAGAAATCATAACAATCTGAGCAGAAATAAATGAAAAAAGAAATGAAAGAAACAATAGTAAAGATTACTAAAACTAAAAGCTGGTTCTTTGAGAAGATAAATAAAACTGACAAACCCTTAGCCAGACTCATTAAGAAAAAAGAGAATCAAATAAACAAAATCAGAAATCAAAAAGGAGAGGTTACAACAAACAATGCAGAAATACAAAGGATTATAAGAGACTATTATGAACTATATGGCAATAAAATAGATAACTTTGAAGACATGAACAGATTCTTAGAAAAGTTCAATCATCCAAGACTGAACCAGGAAGAAATAGAAACTATGAACAATCCAATTACAAGTACTGAAATTGAAGCTGTGATCAAAAATCTCCCAAAAAACAAAAGCCCAGGACCAGACAGCTTCACAGGAGAATTCTATCATTTAGAGAAGAGCTAATGTCTATCCTTCTAAAGCTCTTTCAAACAATTGCCAAGGAAGGAACACTTCCAAACTCATTCTATGAGGCCACCATCACCCTGATACCAAAACCAGACAAAGACAACACACAAAAAGAAAACTACAGGCCAATACCACTGATGAACATAGATGCAAAAATCCTCAACAAAATTTTAGCAAACAGAATTTAGCAACACATCAAAAAGTCTATACACCATGAACAAGTTGGGTTTATTCCAGGGATTCAAGGATTCTTCAGTATATGCAAATCAATCAGTGTGATACACCACATTAACAAACTGAATGATAAAAATCTGATATGATAATCTTAATAGATGCAGACAAAATTCAGCACCCATTTATGATTAAAACTCTTCACAAAATGGGCATGGAAGGAACCTACCTCAACATAGTAAAGGCCATATATGATTAGCCTACAGCAAACAATATTCTCAAAACTTAAAGAACTCCCCCTAAAATCAGGAACAAGACAAGGGTGTCCACTTTCACCACTATTATTCAACATAGTTCTGAAGCTCCTAGCTACAGCAATCAGAGAAGAAAAAGAAATAAACGGAATCCAGATCAGAAAAGAACTAGAGCTCTCACTGTTTGAAGATGACATGATACTGTACATCAGTTCAGTTCAGTTCAGTCATTCAGTCGTGTCCAACTCTTTGTGACCCCATGAATCGCTGCACGCCAGGCCTCCCTGTCCATCACCATCTCCCGGAGTTCACTCAGACTCATGTCCATCGAGTCAGTGATGTCATCCAGCCATCTCATCCTCTGTCGTCCCCTTCTCCTCCTGCCCCCAATGCCTCCCAGCATCAGAGTCTTTTCCAATGAGTCAACTCTTCTCATGAGGTGGCCAAAGTATTAGAGTTTCAGCTTTAGCATCATTCCTTCCAAAGAAATCCCAGGGTTGATCTCCTTCAGAATGGACTGGTTGGATCTCCTTGCAGTCCAAGGGACTCTCAAGAGTCTTCTCCAACACCACAGTTCAAACACATCAATTCTTCGGCGCTCAGCCTTCTTCACAGTCCAACTCTCACATCCATACAGGACCACAGGAAAAACCATAGCCTTGACTAGATGGACCTTAATTGGCAAAGTAGTGTCTCTGCTTTTGAATGTGCTATCTAGGTTGGTCATAACTTTCCTTCCAAGGAGTAAGCATCTTTTAATTTCATGGTTGCAGTCACCATCTGCAGTGATTTTGGAGCCCTCTCCACCCCTCAAAAAAATATGCACCTATGCACCTATGGGTACCTTATTTTTAAAAAGGAGGCAAGAATATACAATGGGGCAAAGACAGCCTCTTCAGTAAATGATGCTGGAAAACTGGATAGCTACATGTAAAAGAATGAAATTAGAACATGTCCTAACACCACACACACAGATACTGTACATAGAAAACCCTAAAGATAGTACCAGAAAGTTACTCAAGCTAATCAGTGAATTTAGCCAAGTTACAGGATATAAAATCAATACACAGAAATCACTTGCATTTCTATATACCAAAAATGAAAAATCAGAAAGAGAATTTAAGGAAACAATCCCATTCTCCACTGCAACAAAAAGAATTAAATACCTAGGAATAAACTTGCCTAAGGAGACAAAAGAACTCTACACAGAAAATTATAAGATATTGATGAAAGAATTCAAAGACAACATAAACAGATGGAGAGATTCCATATACCTGGGTAGGAAGAATCAATATTGTGAAAATGATTATATTACCAAATGTAATCTACAGATTCAATGCAATCTTTAACATTACCAACAGCATTTTTCACAGAACTAGAACAAAAAATTTCGCAATTCATGTGGAAACACAGAAGACCCCAAAGAGCCAAAGCAGTCTTGAGAAAGAAGAATGGAGGGAGCTGGAGGAATCAAGCTTCTTGACTTCAGATTATACTACAAAGCTACAGTCATCAAGACAGTATGGTACTGGCACAAAAACAGAAATATAGAAAAATGGAACAAGATATAAAACCCAGAAATAAGCCTATGCACCTATGGGTACCTTATTTTTTACAAAGGTGGCAAGAATATACATTGGGGAAAAGACAGCCTCTTCAGTAAATGGTGCTGGGAAACTGGATAGCTACATGTAAAAGAATGAAATTAGAACATGTCCTAACACCACACACAAAGATAAACTTAAAATGGATTAAAGACCTAAATGTAAGACCAGAAAATATAGAACTCTTAGAGGAAAACATAGGCAGAACACTCAACATAAATCAAAGCAAGATCCCTATGAACCACCTGCTAGAGTAATGGAAATAAAAATAAAAGTAAATAAGTGCATCCTGATTAAACTTAAAAGGTTTCGTGCAGCAAAGGAAACTATAAGCAAGGTGAAAAGACAACCCTCAGAAGGGGAGAAAATAATAGCAAATGAAACAACTGACAAAGGATTAATTTCCAAAATATATAAGCAGCTCATACAACTCAACACCAGAAAAACAAACAACCCAAACAAAAAGTGGGGAAAAGACCTAAACATACATTTCTCCAAAGAAGACATACAGATGGCTAACAAACACATGAAAAGATGCTCAATACTCATTATTCAATTCAGTTCAGTCGCTCAATTGTGTCCAACTCTTTGCGACCCCATGAATCGCAGCACGCCAGGCCTCCCTGTCCACCACCAACTCCCGGAGTTCACTCAGACTCACGTCCATCGAGTCAGTGATGCCATCCAGCCATCTCATCCTCTGTCGTCCCCTTCTCCTCCTGCCCCCAATCCCTCCCAGCATCAGAGTCTTTTCCAATGAGTCAACTCTTCGCATGAGGTGGCCAAAGTACTGGAGTTTCAGCTTTAGAATCACTTCTTCCAAAGAAAACCCAGGGCTGATCTCCTTCAGAATGGACTGGTTGGATCTCCTTGCAGTCCAAGGGACTCTCAAGAGTCTTCTCCAACACCACAGTTCAAAACCATCAATTCTTCGACACTCAGCTCTCTTCACAGTCCAACTCTCACATCCATACATGACTATTGGAAAAACCATAGCCTTGCTAGACAGACCTTTGTTGGCAAAGTAATGTGTCTGCTTTTGAATATGCTATCTATGTGTGTCATAACTTTTCTTCCAAGGAGTAAGCGTCTTTTAATTTCATGGCTGCAATCAGCATCTGCAGTAATTTTGGAGCCCCCAAAAATAAAGTCTGACAGTATTTCCACTGTTTCCTCATCTATTTGCCATGAAGTGATGGGACCGGATGCCATGATCTTAGTTTTCTGAAGTTTGTTGAACTTTAAGCCAACTTTTTCACTCTCCTCTTTCACTTTCATCAAGAGGCTTTTTAGTTCCTCTTCATTATTGGAGAAATGCAAATCAAAACTACAATGAGATATCACCTCACACCAGTCAGAATGGCCATCATCAAAAAGTCTACAAGAAATAAATTCTGGAAAGGGTATGGAGAAAAGGGAATGCTCTTGCACTGTTGGTGGGAATGTAAATTGATACAGCCACTATGGAAGACGGTATGGAGATTTCTTTAAAAACTAGGAATGAAACCACTGTATGACCCAGCAATTCCACTCCTAGGCATATACACAGAGGAAACCAAAATTGAAAAAGACACATGTATCCCATTGCTCATTGTAGCACTATTTACAATAGCTAGAAAATGGAAGCAACCTAGATGTCCACCAACAGATGAATGGATAAAGTTGTGGTACATATACACAATGGAATATTACTCAGCTATAAAAAGGAGCACATTTGAGTCAGTTCTAGTGAGGTGGATGAACATATAATCTATTATACAGAGTGAAGTAAGTCAGAAAGAGAAAGATAAATACCATATTCTAACCCATATATATAGAAATTAGAAAAATGTTGAAGAATTTAATTACAGGGCAACGATAGAGAAACAGACATAGAGAATAGACTTATGGACATGGGGAGAGTAACATGGAAACTTACATTACCATATGCAAAATAGATAGCCCATGGGAATTTGCTGTATGACGCAGGAAACTCAAACAGGGGCTTCGTATCAACTTAGAGGAGTGGGATGGGGGAGGGAGGGAGGAGAGAGGTTGAAAAGGGGAGGAATATACGTATACCTATGGCTGATTCATGTTGAGGTTTGACAGAAAACAACAAAATTCATAAAGCAATTATCCTTCAATAGAAAATAAATGATTTTTTTTTAATTCCACAATGATTTTGGAGTCCAGTGAATAAAATCTGTTACTATTTCCACTTTTTCTCCATCTATTTGCTATAACTGATGGGATCAGATGCCATGTCCTTAATTTTTTCAATGCTGAGTTTTAAGCCAGCTTTTTCACTCTCCTCTTTCATCTTCATCAAGAGGCTCTTGAGGTCCTCTTCACTTTTTCCCATTCAGTTCAGTCACTTAGTCATGTCCAACTCTTTGGGACCCCTCAGACTGCAGCATGCCAGGCCTCCCTGTCCATCACGAACTCCCAGAATTTACTCAAACTCATATCCATTGACTTGGTGATGCCATCCAACCATCTCATCCTCTGTCATCCCCTTCTCCTTCCACCTTCAATCTTTCCCAGCATCAGGGTCTTTTCCAGTGAGTTAGTTCTTCACATCAGGTAGCCAAAGTACTAGAGAGTGATATCATCTGTGTATCTGAGGTTGTTGATATTTCTCCTGGCAATCTTAAATTCCAGCTTGTGCTTCATCCAGCCCAGCATTTTACATGATGTATTCTGCATAAAAGTTAAATAAGCAGGGTGACAATATACAGCTGTGATGCACTCCTTTCCCAATTTGAACCAGTCCATTGTTTCACGTCCAGTTCTGACTGTGGCTTCTTGTCTTGCATACAGGTTTCTTAAGAGACAAGTAAGGTAGTCTGTTATTCCCACCTTCACTTGAAGAATTTTCCAGTTTGTTGTGATCCACACAGTCAAAGGCTTTAGCATAGTCAGTGAAGCAGAAGTAGATGTTTTTCTGTAACTCTGTTGCTTTTTCTATGATCCAATGGATGTTGGCAATTTGATCTCTGGTTCCTCTGTCTTTTCCAAATCCAGTTTGTACACCTGGAAGTTCTCAGTTCACATACTGATGAAGCCTAGCTTGAAGGATATTGAGCATTATAATGCTAACATGTGAAATGAGTGCAATTGTATAGTAGTTTGAGTGTTCTTTGGCATTGCCTTTCTTTGGGATTGGAAACTGCGATCAGACCCAAGTTTGGTTCAGTAATGTTGCCAAGTAAATGACAGAGGGGAGAATCCAGGTTGCCGAGAGTAATCAACAGTGGCCACACCATCCAGAGGTTATTATTGAGACATAAAAGTGCTCATTAGGCAGGACAGTGTGGAGGACTTTGTGAAGTTAGTTCAGCAGAGGTGGGTAGACCAGCATCCTGGTAACACGACAGATGTATGTTATGGGTTGAATTGTGTCTCCTAAGCCCCAGCACCTCAGAATGTGATCTTATTCAGAAATAAAGTTATTGGTGTAATCATACTTTGTTGTTCAGTCACTCAGTTGTGTCTGACTCTTTGCAACCCCATATACTGTAGCACACCAGGCTTCCCCGTCCTTTACGATGCCCCAGGGTTTCCTCAAACTCAAATCCATTGAGTCGGTGATGCCATCCAACCATGTCATTCTCTGTTGCCCTCTTCTCATCCTGCCCTCGATCATTCCCAGCATCAGGGTCTTTTCCAATGAGTCAGCTTTTCACATCAGGTGACAAAAGTTTTGGGGCTTCAGCTACAGCATCAGTTCTCTCCATGAATATTCATGGTTGATTTCCTTTGAAGTCCCTGAATCCAAGTATCCTTATAAGAACACATTCACACTGCAATCCCACTCCTGGGCGCATAATGGAAAAAAACTGTAATTTGAAATGATACATGCACCCCAATACTCACTGCAGCACTGTTTACAGTAGCCAAGACATTAAAGAAACCTAAATGTCCATCAAAAGAGGAGCCGATAAGGAAAATGTGGTACATAAATACAATGGAATATGGCTTAGCTATAATAAGGGGTGTAATGTTATTTACAGCAGCATAGATGGACCTAGAGATTCATACTGGCTGAATTAAGCCAGACAAAAACAAGCATCATATGATGCCACTTTTATATGGACTCTAAAATAAATGATACCAATTAAATTATTTACAAAACAGAAATAGACCCATAGACAAAGAGAACAAACTTATGGCTACCAAGGAGGAAAGGCGGGGGCAGGTTTGAATCAGGAGTTTGGGATTAACAGACACACCCTATTATGTATAAAATAGATTAAGTAACAAAGATCTACTGTCTAGCACAGGGAACACTCAATATTTTTTAATAACCTATAAGGGAAGAGAATCTGTAAAAAATAAGTATATATATATATGTACATATACATACATGTGTATATCTGAACCACTTTGCTAGACATTTGAAAGTAACACAATGCTGTAAATCAATTATACTCCAATTTAAAAAAAGGACACAATGACAGTCGCATAAAGACGCACATAAGGAGAACACAGTAAAAATGGCAGAAGCAGAGACAGGAAGGGCACAGCTGCAAGGCAGGAACACCAAGGACTGGTGGCTAGGAGGCTAGGAGGACTCAAAAAAGGATTTGTCCACAGTCGCCAAGAAAGCACAGCCTTGCTAATACCTGGATTTTGAAATCTAAGCTCCAGAACGGTGAGAGGAGTGCCTTCTGCTGTTGTCTGAAGCCTCCCTGTGCGTGGCAGGTTACGACAGCGGCCCGAGGAGAGTGAGCACCGCGCGGGACTCAGAGCTCAGCCCAGGGCAGGAGGGCAGCACTAAACCAGGACACACTGGGTCAGACCTCTGTGACCTCCTGGTCACTGGATGATGCTGTGGCTGGTCTCGGATTTCAGCAAAGGGCCTGAATTTCTTCCAGTTAAATTGAACAATCATTTTTCTTTGTATTTTTAATCACATGATGTCAACAAACAGGTTAACTGAGCTTACAATTTTAAAAAATATATGCTTCTAGGCCTGGGTCTTACTTAAACTTTGTGCACATACAAGGTTAACTGGATAATTAAAGTCATTTCCCAGAAGATTTGGGTCATAAAAATAATTAACCTGAATTACGTAGGTGATAAATTAAAAAAAATAAATAAATAAGTGAGAAACACAGTGATATTTTATCCTGACCTACATGTGAAAATATCTGTTTTCATGTGACTTTGATGCACAGACTGAGCTCCATTTGAAAAATATAAAAGACTTCAAATAGGAACATGCAAAAGTCTTATTTTGTAATATATCCATTAAGCTCTCACATGTGTTACTGTTCACATATTTTTTCATTATCATCACAGATCTCCAAGAAATGAAGAATATTGTAATAACTTTTTAAGGTACTATTTCAAAGTTCCTGGAATAACCTATATGTTTTATGTTTGCATCCTTTCAGGAGAGGAAAATATATATATTTCAAGAAAGAAAAATACTATCCAGCACTGGAGGCAAAATGTAAGGAGAGAACACTCCAGTAAAATCTAACTTGCACAATAAATCTGTTCTGTCAGATCCTTGACAGGCATGTTTATGTTGGCCTCTTTCTGTTTGGAGAGAGAGGAAAGAAACTGGTGTTGATGGAAGGTAATATAGCAGAATAAAAAATAAACTGGGACACAAAATAGCGGCAAGGATTTCCTCCACCAGTCAGGGCTCTGTGTTTACTCTTTTTACTTCATTATGCTTAAAAAAGCAAACTGCACTGAATTCCCCTTTACATTTAAGAATGAGAAGAGAAACACTCCTTTCCTTGAAAATTGCATAAAAGCTTGGGAATGCTAATTCAATAACTATTCCAATGCTTGCTCATTGTTCTTCCTGTCTTCAATATGCAATATGTTTTATTTTGGTCAATAAAAACCCCAAGAAATGAGGGATCCTCTGTTTATCGTAGCATACAAACAGGTCTGTATTATATCTATTTGTCCACTCCATCAAAGTCTTTGAGTGTTCATTTGAAAGATAATGTTACAGGAGTCTGTGTGTGTGTGTGTGTGTGTGTGTGTATTTATGTTTCTAAGTTTTTATGTTTATCTCCTATCACATATATAGGCATCCTTTGTTGTGTGTTTAAGATGCTATACGGACTTAACTATACAAGGCATTATCTTATTGCCTTTTTTAAATGAAACACAAAGCCCCAGACCTCTTTTAATCATCTTAAAGGTGATAAAAAATGTAAGCTTTACATAAACAGATCTGTGTTTCACAAAGCACTCTTATTGGAGTATAAAAATATCGGAGTATAAAAATATCTAGCACAAGAGCAAGAAAAGAGATGGAAAAGAGGAGGAAAAGGAACGGCAGACCTGAGCAAGGATTACTGTGTTATTGTGACATTTCTTATATTCGTTCAGAAGATGTCTCATTACTGTCGTAATTGTTTACATGATAAGGTTATGACGCAAAATATGAGCTAAAGCCAGAAATAGAGACAGGTATCCTAAGCCTAAAATGGGGTTCCATTACTCGGTAAATGCTTCTCCTTGGTGGTCTGGATGCATGTGGAAATCAACCTGCACTGCAGTCTCTCCAGCCTCACAGTCAGGCAACCATTAACAATATGGTCACTTGGATGCCCCTCTATTAACAGGTGCTCGGTGTTCTAGTGACCCAGAGACTCACAAGCACATAATTCAATGCAAATTACAATTTCCCTATCAGAGACAGACAAAGGCATTTAGGAGAGAAGAGTACTTCTTTGAGTGAGTTGGGGAGATCAGGAAATGCCCTGGGATTACTAAACTTATTGTGGTGATCCTTTTGAAATATATACCTCTATAAAATTATTGCCTTGCATACTTTAAACTAATACAGTGTTATATAGCAACTATGTCTCAAGAAAACAGACAGATAAAAGGAAATGCTCTGCAAAAGTGTAACCTTTTAGTTGACTTTGAAGGAAATATTCATATGCGATTTAAAGATACATTTATGGGTATAAAAGAGCAACCTGGTGTTAACGTATGGCAGAAACCAACACAACACTGTAAAGTAATTATCATCCACTTAAAAATAAGTACTTTTTTTTAAAAAAAGGAGCAACATGGGCAAAAGGAATGTATAAAAGTGGGGATTATAGGAATCACATTTTATTATTTACAATAACTGAGGATCAAATAAGATAGCTCCTTTGAAATTACTTTCCAAAATCTGATTTTGTTATTGTCATTAACATTCCATGAGGTGGTAAGGTGGACCCTCTGAGTTCACAGACTTCATAATTCCAGTAATTTTCCAGTTTGTTGCCAGTAGTTTCAAAATCCTCAAGCCTGATTTGAAGAAAACTATAAAACTATGCAGACAGAGACAAATGACTCCAGGAATCTGAGCAATCAATACTGTGAAGATGCAGTAATCTTCTAATTAATTTATAATTTAATGAAATTCTAGTAAATATAAGTAATTTTAATTGACCAAATATTAAAAAATTTACCTGAAAAAATAAAGGGAAAGGTTTCTCAAAAAAAAGATTTTTTAAATATGATTAGTAAGAAACAAATTGCTGTTCTACATACTAAAACATGCTATAATTTCACATGCTATAAAACCTCTGAGGCTAAGCCAAGAACAGCAAGGCTATATAACAAGATCAGCAATAAATAACTATTTAATTGAAGAGACTAGAAAGAACAAAAATAGACACACATAGAGCTAAGTAATTTAGTTCAGTTCAGTGGCTCAGTCGTGTCCAACCCTTTGCAAGCCCATGAACCGCAGCATGCCAGGCCTCCCTATCCATCACCAACTCTCCGAGTTCACACAAACTCATGTACATTGAGTCAGTGATGCCATCCAACCATTTCATCCTCTGTTGGCCCCTTCTCCTCCTGCCCTCAACCCTTCCCAGCATCAGGGACTTTTCAAATGAGTCAGCTCTTCGCATGAAGTGGCCAAAGTATTAGAGTTTCAGCTTCAACATCAGTCCTTCCAATAAACACCCAGGACTGATCTCCTTTAGGATGGCCTGGTTGGATCTCCTTGCAGTCCAAGGGACTCTCAAGAGTCTACTCCAACACCACAGTTCAAAAGCATTAATTCTTCGGCACTCAGCTTTCTTTATAATCCAACTCTCACATCCATACATGACCACTGGAAAAACCATAGCCTCAACTAGATGAACCTTTGCTGACAAAGTAATGTCTCTGCTTTTGAATATGCTGTCTAGGTTGGTCATAACTTTCCTTCCAAGGAGTAAGTATCTTTTAATTTCATGGCTGCAGTCACCATCTGCAGCAATTTTGGAGCCCCCCAAATTAAAATCAGCCACTGTTTCCCAACTATTTCCCATGAAGTGATGGGACCGGATGCCATGATCCTGGTTTTCTGAATGTTGAGCTTTAAGCCAACTTCTTCACTCTCCTCTTTCACTTTCATCAACAGGTTCTTTAGTTCTTCTTCATTTTCTGCCATAAGGCTGATGTCATCTGCATATCTGAAGTTATTGATATTTCTCCTGACAATCTTGATTCCAGCTTGTGCTTTCTCCAGCCCAGCATTTCTCATGATGTACTCTGCATATAAGTTAAAATAGCAGGGTGACAATATACAGCCTTGACATACTCCTTTTCCTATTTGGAACCAGTCTGTTGTTCCATGTCCAGTTTTAACTGTTGCTTCCTAACCTGCATACAGGTTTCCTAAGAGGCAGGTCAGGTGGTCTGGTATTTCCTTCTCTTTCAGAATTTTCCAGTTTATTGTGATCCACACAGTCAAAAGTTTGGGCATAGTCAATAAAGCAGAAATAGATCTTTTTCTGGAACTCTCTTGCTTTTTTGATAATCCGGAAGATGTTGACAATTTGATCTCTGGTTCCTCTGCTTTCTCTAAAATCAGTTTGAACATCTGGAAGTTCACGGTTCACATATTGCTGAAGCCTTTCTTGGAGAATTTTTGAGCATTACTTTACTAGTGTGTGAGATGAGTGCAATTGTGCAGTAGTTTGTGCATTCTTTGGCAATGCCTTTCTTTGGGATTGGAATGAAAACTGACCTTTTCCAGTCCTGTGGCCACTGCTGAGTTTTCCATTTTTGCTGACATATTGAGTGCAGCACTTTCACAGCATCATCTTTCAGGATTTGAAATAGCTCAACTGGAATTCCATCACCTCCACTAGCAATTCAAACAGTTTGGGAAGAAAGATGTATTTATCAATAAATTTTTCTCCATCAGTAGAGTTCCCACCCATATCTCAACTTCAGTACAGACATTTATTTGCATAGGGAATCTCACAGCCAGCTCTTACATAAACTTAACTACACACGCTGACTATGAGAATGAGAATTACTTGAGAATATTCTATCGTACTTCTGTTTCCCAATTTTTCTCTCTGCCCTCCATCCACAAACTGTGAGTTCCCTTAGAGGCAGGAAATTTTTTTTTTTTTTTTAACACATTCCCAGCCTCTAGCTTCCTTTGGTTTTAGGCCTTTACAGGTTTGTTTGTTTGTTGTTTTTTTTTGGGGGGGGGGGTTATTTTTTTAATTTTAAAATCTTTAATTCTTACATGTGTTCCCAAACATGAACCCCCCTCCCACCTCCCTCCCCATAACATCTCTGTGGGTCATCCCCATGCACCAGCCCCAAGCATGCTGTATCCTGCGTCAGACATAGACTGGCGATTCAATTCTTACATGATAGTATACATGTCAGAATGCCATTCTCCCAAATCATCCCACCCTCTCCCTCTCCCTCTGAGTCCAAAAGTCCGTTATACACATCTGTGTCTTTTTTCCTGTCTTGCATACAGGGTCGTCATTTCCATCTTTCTAAATTCCACATATATGTGTTAGTATACTGTATTGGTGTTTTTCTTTCTGGCTTACTTCACTCTGTATAATCGGCTCCAGTTTCATCCATCTCATGAGAACTGATTCAAATGAATTCTTTTTAACGGCTGAGTAATACTCCATTAGGCAGGAAATTTTTAACTTACCCTTGTATCTCTAACCCAGGAAAGAGTCCAGTCCATGATTGGACAGTAATAAATACTTAATAAACATTTAAATGAAATTTGAAGATTATAAGACCCCTAACCATGGTTCCCCTATATTCATCCCCCCAAAATCGTGAATCACTTTGTTATTTATTTTTTAGCTGTGAAAACTTTCTTCTTTGGGCTAATGGCTTCACATGTCTCAGGGAGTAAACTGATGATGGCTTCAGGACTAGCTGATGCAGAGACATTACTAGCTTCTGTGATTAAAGCAAATAAATTAATAACGCCCTGAAAGAAAGTCTAGATCTTCATGCAACAGGGTTACCTGGGCAAATATCAGAGTACTTTATTAACTGCAACAAATATTAAAAGCTAGCCATGTTTTCCCTCTCTTGTTTCAATGACATCTATATACTGAGCACCAAAGAGTTGATGCTTTTGAAATGTGGTGTTGGAGAAGACTCTTGAGAGTCCCTTGGACTGCAAGGAGATCCGACCAGTCCATTCTGAAGGAGATCAACCCTGGGATTTCTTTGGAGGAAATGATGCTAAAGCTGAAACTCCAGTACTTTGGCCACATCATGCAAAGAGTTGACTCACTGGAAAAGACTCTGATGCTGGGAGGGATTGGGGGCAAGAGGAGAAGGGGACGACCGAGGATGAGATGGCTGGATGGCATCACGGACTCGATGGACGTAAGTCTGAGTGAACTCCGGGAGATGGTGATAGACAGGGAGGCCTGGCGTGCTGCGATTCATGGGGTCGCAGAGAGTCGGACACGACTGAGCGACTGAACTGAACTGATATACATATACACACACATACACACACAACACATGGATATACATACACATTTCCTCAGCTGAGTTTGACAATGTTTAACAACTATGAACCATTTCAAATTCCTTAAATAAAAATGATACTTCTAACTTACTACTTTGAAATAAAACAATAAGCCTTATCACCAACAAAAATAGAAGTCTAAGAATTAAGAGATATAAACTAGTTTTCTCATTTCTCTTCATATGAAAGTCCCAAAAGACAAGGTTTTTTTAGTGTCTTTGGTGAAAACTTTTTTTAAAATGCTAGTTTTCCTCTGAGAAAGAAGCACAGGAAATTAGCAACATTAAATAATCCCCAAGGAAAGCTACAGGCTCCCAGGGCCACTTTAGTAACCCTTGCTCCCTTCTGCTCTGAGTCTGTCTTCATTTGATTTATTCTCCACTGTATCAAAGCCGTAGGATAATTCCTACTTCTCCAGAACTGTGAAATAACAGTGGGAACATTTTACTTCAAAGAACCACAGCAGTAGAATCACAGAGCCACCGAAGAAGCAGTTAGACCTCTTTGCCCTTTTTGGGTGACATGCAAGAGAGGAAGACTACAATAATAGCTCATCACTGTGAAGTTCTTTCCACATGTCAGATAATGTTTTTAGTATAGATGTATATGTACTCACTTAATGCTCACTAAACCTTCAAAACAACCCTACAAGATTGTCATCATCACTGTCTTCATTTTACAGATGAGGAAACTGTGGCTTATAGAACTAAGATCAGAGAGTTAATGACTGACCATGACCGAGACCTGGTTATTTTAATTCCAGAGCTGCCATCAACACCAACGGTGACTGCTTCCCTGGGACAGGCAGTTAACCAACCAGCCTTCCAAAGCAAAAGATTGTTTTCCTCTGTCTTTTAATGTATGCACATTTTGATCCAGGAATTGAGGCGTTTCTATCTTTAGCTGGTTAAATTGCTGGGGATTATCTCTCCCATCAAAATGATATTCCCCATGTGGTGGTACTAAATAAACTTATTAACAGTAAAGTTTCCTCAGGCTGACGTCCATGAAAGACCATTTTTAATTGGTTTAAGTCACAGCAGGTACAACTGGATACTCAAGGTGTCTCATTACAACCTTGAAGTTGAAGATGAAGTCTCCTTGACCAGAACTTTATCTCGTCATCTCCTCCCATTCAGTTCCATTAGTAATTAAGACAATTTCCATACTAATCCCAGGGCCTGGTCAAAACAGGGTCATTCCTGTGTTATTTCCTTTTACAAACTGCAATCTTGGCTCCTGCATTAACAGCTAAGTGTACTGTGTCTTCATCATGGTTCACTCAGCCAATACTCTGCAACACATCTTTTTTACAAAGAGAAAACTGGCACCCACAAAGCCTATAGGAGAAAAGCTGCTCTGACAATACACACATCTAAATAAAACAGAAGTACCTTTTAATACAAAATCAAAGAGCCAATTTGCACGTGCTTTATGCTTTTCACCTTTTTCATGCCCATTTTCTGTCTCTATACATTTGCTGGAAGCTTACTATATATCAGACATTGTCTTAGCTACTGTCCTAGGGAATATATGCTCACTCAGTCATGTTGGACTCTTTGTGACCCCATGGACTGTAGCTCACCAGGCTCCTCTGTCCATGGGATTTTCCAGGCAAGATGGCTGGAGTGGGTTGCCATTTCTCCTCCAGGGGATCTTTCCGACCCAGAATTGAACCCTGGTCTCCTGCATCTCCTGCACTGACAGATGGATTCTTTAACATGTACCACCTGGGAAGCCTGTCCTAGGGAATACAGATGAAAACAAAGTTCCTTTATCTTATGAATTTATATTTTACAGGCGCAAACAGAAAATAAACAAGCAGACAAATATATAAGCCAGCTAATTTCTGATGTAATAAGTGCTATGAAAAAGCAGTAAGTCTGAGAGCCCGTGATGGGAAGATCCAGGGAGACAAGGGGCAGTGGAGAACAGGAGGGGCAAGCCTTTCTTACAGGTGCCTTTTAGTTGAGACCTGACCGGTGAAAAGGAGGCAGCATGGGGAAAGCTGGGGAGCAGCATTCCAGACATCACCTTATTCATTCTTCCATGCGGCCCGACAGAGCAAGCATTTCAGAGAAAGAGACACATTTCACAGCGAAGAACACTGAGCTCTAAGACATTAAGGCACCCACCAATGTACCCATCAGAGAAGAGGGGGGCACGATGACGCATAACAACCAAGCCAAAGCCCCTTCTCTTATCAATTCTCAAAAAGACAACACCTACCCACCATAAAATTCCTGTTCCTTTTCCATGTGCGATTTTCCAGAAGATTAAGAAAAGAAGTTGAGTGACTCAGACAACTCAGGTTGTTTATATCAACCCTTTGGATAACTATTCTCAAAGACTGACTCTTTCTATAAGTAAATTGTGGAACAACCAATAATACATAAACAAGTAGCATGGTAACTTATAATTCTTAGTTCTAGGATATCCTATTTCTGAATCTTCTTAATTCTGTGCTTTTATTAATACTGTGAGTGGGCTTCCCAGGTGGCACTAGTGGTAAAGAATCTGCCTGCAATGCAGGCGACAAAAGTTCAATCCCTGGGTCAGGAAGATCCCCTGGAGGAGGGCATGGAAATCCATTCCATTATTCTTGCCTGGAGAATCCCATGGACAGAGGAGCCCGGCAGGCTACAGTCCATAGGACACAACTGAAGTGACTTGGTACACAAGCATGCTATTACTATTAAATATGCAATGGTATAACAAGAAATAACACACATTTTAAATTGAAAAACAACTTCATTCATCAATTGCATATAATGTTTGTTGGGAAGATCCCCTTGGAGGAGTAAATGGCAACCCAGTCCCACTCCAGTATTCTTGCCTGGAGAATTCCATGGACAGAGGAGCCTGGCAAGCTACAGTCCATGGGGTCGCAAAGAGTCAGACAGAACGGAGCAAATGTTTCAGTTTCATACACTATAAAGCAACTATTAAATGTATAAATGTTGTATTCAGAAAAATTATTTATCTTTCATAAATGATTTATTGTATGTGATTTACAAAAAGAAAGTCAAATAACAAATTCCTAGGACCAGGTTTAACCAACTCACAAAATAAGTACCTGTTTTTGAGAACCCTCAAATTATATTTTCAGATACTTTAACACAAATTTTCAAAATTTGTAAACTGTTGTATTTCCCCCACCTACAATCCCCCTACATACAGTTTTACACAAAGACACACACACTTACCATCTTCCTTCTAAACGATTTTGCTACCCTCACAAAAAGGAAGAGAAAGGAGAGGCCTACACCTTCTGGGAAGAGCAAGCCATAGAAAATGTAATAGCGAAAGTGTTCAACACGTAATACAAAGCCAATAAAAGGTTTTCTGCGCGTGCACTTGGGCAAGAGAAAAAAGAAAAATAAGCACAACGGCATTCTTGAAAACGAAGAGGCCCTTAACACCTACCCAAGGAGGGTACTTGGGCCCTGCGAGAGTCTCATTCAACCTTCGTCTGCTACTGGATTAAGCTTTGGAGCAGAATCCACTAGTGGGGTTCTATTATTCTCTGAGCACTCTCCCGAGTCTTTCTCGTCTCCGTCCTTAATCATAAGGATCATACAGTTCCCTATTTTGATAACTGCCATTTTAGTTAGTTCAAGTGAGTAAAAGGGTATGTGAAGTAAGGCATAGAGACAGAATTTTAAAGTATTTCTTTAATAGTAGATTCACTGTCAGTATATTCCAAGTCAACGAAAGAAAGGTCTCTGTGGTGGGTTTCAGAAGTTTTGCACCTGCTCCCCCAAACCAGTTGAAGGTTTCTGCTAGGACAGTCACTGCACTGGGGGGAATCAAACCACCCCAAGACAGACCACAGAAGGTCAGCTTTCCAATCCAGGGATAACACATCCTTGAGGCAAAGTAACTGTGGTTTGAGAAGAATCAGTGCGACGCATAGAATGTGCTTAGACTGTCTGTTAAGAGAGACCTGATTTCAACTACTGATTGTGACAGTGATACCTATGTGAGCTTGGAGAAGAAATCTACTGCTTTTAATTTCAGTTTCCTCATTTGTAAACACTGAATAGTACCTCCAACATAGCCAGGTTATTTTCATGATGAAATGAAATGTAGAAAATGTTCAGCAAAGTTTCAACAATGACATCAGGATGAGTTCTCAATATAATGGCTAAGTTGCCCAGAAATGACTTTCTCATTTTTCTCTTTCAGTATTTAGAGATAAAAGAGTTAACACATCTGGTGAGAGCTGGTTTGCTGTGTTTACTGTCAAGAGTCCCTGGGGGAGAAAACAAAGGATCAGATCTAGTCTCTTTGTCAAGAGGGTAACTGGACCTTGGAGCAGATGCAGGAATATTATTTGCTATGAGGAGTGATCTTATCTATTAACAGGATGTCCATGATTAGGAACTGCTTACAGAAAGTAACCCCAGCATCAGTGGATTCACAAGAATGAATCCGTGGAGAAAGGCACATCAACTAGAGTCCCAGGTAGACTTTTGCTCCTGTCAGGACCCACTGTCCTCTCTCCCATCACCCATTTCTGAATCTTGAGAAAAGGCAGCACAGCATGACCGAGGTAAGGTTCGTTGAGACTGACCTCCATTAAGGGGTGTTACTTAATTGGGATTCACTCTACTTTTGACACTAGATCACGGACTGTAATATATAACCATGCAGTCCAGTTTGCCATTTTCAATATCTACACATATTATAAATGTAGCACTTTGTGAAGATGTCAAAACTGAGATAATCGTAGATGAAAGTATCTAGCAGTATTTGTTTTTGTTGTTTTTTTAAAAAGTTTAACAGCTACAATTCAATGATCTAATGTATGAAAAGGAGATTTTGGAAATTATGTTCCATGGATAGAGACAATTGTGTCTGTTTTCTAAGGTATTTTGAGTCCTAAAACCTGTGAAACTATGGAAAAGTTAGTTAAACATTTGTCTTTATTTTCCATTGAAACAATAAGATAAAAAATTCTGCCCCAATTTTATACCTTCACAAGGATGCTTTAGAGTCCTCCTGGTGACAGATTATTTTAATTATTTTTAACTCGTCAATGATTACTAGCACATTACAACAGAAAATTGAATGTGAGTGACAGAGTCATTGAAATGACAAAAAGAAGTACACTGCTTTCCATAACATTTTCTTACATATTTTATTTCATTTTATTCTCCAAATAGGCCGTAAGATAGGTATAAATGTCTTCATTCTGCAGATGAATAACTGAGGCTCAGTGGAGACTGCCAGCTAATCTCAAACTCTAATAATAACATTAATTGAAATTATCTTAGAAGAGTCAAGCAGAGGGTTTGGAATGGTCAAGATCTGGGAAGGGTCTGAGATTTTATTTCACTCCTAAGCTAATGAGCCAACCTGCCATAGCACCAGGGCTGCTGGCAGGACATGAGACTCCTGAGTCAGAGACAAGGAACAGCTGATCATTGCAAAGGCAGAAGCCAGGACACCAGTGTTTGCTCTGTTTTCCCAAGTTCAGGTTCCCACACAGCAATGCAAAGGGGCTCAGCTGACATCTCCACAGGAGGTGTGTTGTTTCCAGAACACCGAAGGAAGTGAACCACTCATAAAACAGCAATGAGCATGGCTGTCCTTTGCTTCATTTTCTTATTCTACTGGACAGTCATCACATCTGCCTTTTATTCCAAAGGAAAATACTGTATCTTGCATATTCCAAGGCAGTTAACTATGCAAGTGTTAAAAAGATAGTCCAGAACAAAGGCATTCAGTGCCTCTCAAAGCATGAAGAAATGTGAGAGGCACATAGAAATGATATATTACCAATTTCACAATCCCCTTCTATTCACTGACAGTTATGAAATGAGATGATAAGCCAACATAGGTGGTAGTGAAAAAATGGCATGGGTCTTGAACCGTTCTGTACCCCTTCAAGCCTCCATATGCAACTGATAAACAGGCAAACCTTTTCTGCGCTGGGATTATGATGTGTTTAAATAATCTTATGATAAAATGAAAAGCAATCTGAAGACTCTATTATTGGGAGAATGTTCATGGAAATTGACTATAAGATACCAATGAAACAAGCTAAATTAAAACATCAGCTGTTAGCTGGCAGGGCATCAGCATTTTTTAAATGCCCCCATTTGACATTCCTTTTTTTAAACCATAGAACTATTAATAAAGAAAGTTTTAAATGAGGGAATTCTCCAGCTGAAGAAAATTGTGATTTCTCATTACTAGGTTGACTGTTTCTAAAATGTCTCATTGAGAGACTGTCTTAACTTGCTATATCTCTTCTAGATCAGAAGAAATTCTCATTGAATTTGAATGAAACAACCTTGGGTTAGCCATAATTAATCTCATATTGATATGTTCCTCTTACTTTCTAGGACCAAGTAACAAAAGAATCTCTAATTGACTAAAATTCTAAATGCAATGCTAATATAAAATATCCATTAGCACAGAGGTGGCCTATTTATAATTCTGTGAAAGCCGCCAGCATGACTCTAATTCTCAGTATCAATGACAAGATTAGTGGATGACTCTTTACACATAAAATGGCTATTATAAAAGAAGTAAAAGAAAAAACTTAGTCTCCTAGTAGGATTGTTTTATAGAAACGATCCCCTCTGGCACATTGTGCCTCTTCTATTGTAAGTTTAATTTCTAGCAATATATTACATATAATAATATTTTTATAATATATATTTAACAATATTTTATAATTTTCATAGTATATTTTATAAATTCATATATTTATATATACTATATACTTTATAATTTTATATATTATAAACTCTTGTATATATTTATAATATATTTCATAATAGTTTCTAATTTTATATATTGCAAAATTATATTTTAATAATTTCAAAAAACATAATTTTTAAGTTTTGCTCACTACCTTAGATGTTCTAAAATATGAGCAAATCCTTAAAGCAAAATAGTCATCTTGCCTGAAGTGGCAGAGCTTTAGCAGAGGTGTCCAGGAGAGCTGGAGAATGCTACCTTACGTTTCTCAGCCTCATATGACTTCATCCATCTGCTGTAGTACCCAGAGTTCTGTTATAGGTTCATCTCACTGAATTGTGATTTGGGAACACCTGCAGATCTCCGATCAAGGCACATTCTCTCTGGATACTTAGTCACCAGATTGTCCATAGAAGAATGAGGTATGCACACTTTGAAAAGGGGTATATTTTTAGGGAAAAGCAAGAGAAAGCAGATACACAGCAGGTATCTTTCTCTTTCCATCAGTGATCTATGTAGATCAATCTGAACACACAATTAAGATCTCAGGACTAGGAGAACATTAAGAATGCCACCTCAAGTGAAGAGTTGACTCATTGGAAAAGACTTTGATGCATCTGAAAGCAGAGTTCCAAAGAACAGCAAGCAGAGACAAGAAAGCACTCCTCAGCAATCAATGCAAAGAAATAGAGGGAAACAATAGAAGGGGAAAGACTACAGATCTTTTCAAGAAAATTAGAGATACCAACGGAACATTTTATGCAAAGATGGGCTCAATAAAGGACAGAAATGGTATGGACCTAACAGAAACAAGATATTAAGAAGAGGTGGCAAGAATACACAGAAGAACTGTACAAAAAAATCTTCATGACTCAGATAATCACGATGGTGTGATCACTCACCTAGAGCCAGACATCTTGGAATGTGAAGTCAAGTGGGCCTTAGGGAGCATCACTACGAACAAAGTCAGTGGAGGTGATGGAATTCTAGTGGAGCTATGTCAAACCTTAAAAAATGATGCTGTGAAAGCACTGCACTCAACATGTCAGCAAATTTGGAACACTCAACAGTGGCCACAGCACTGGAGAAGGTCAGTTTTCATTTCAATCCCAAAGAAAGGCAATGCCAAAGAGTGCTCAAACTACCACACAATTGCACTCATCTCACACGCTAGTAAAGTAATGCTGGCTGCTGCTACTGATGCTAAGTCGCTTCAGTCGTGTCCAACTCTGTGCGACCCCATAGACGGCTGCCCACCAGGCTTCCCCGTCCCTGGGATTCTCCAGGCAAGAATACTGGAATGGGTTGCCATTTCCTTCTCCAATGCATGAAAGTGAAAAGTGAAAGTGAAGTTGCTCAGTCGTGTCCGACTCTTAGCAACCCCATGGACCGCAGCCTACCAGGCTCCTCTGCCCATGGAATTTTCCAGGCAAGAGTACTGGAGTGGGTTGCCATTGCCTTCTCCAATGCATGAAAGTGAAAAGTGAAAATGAAGTCACACAGTCATGTCCGACTCTTAGCAACCCCATGGACTGCAGCCTACCAGGCTCCTCCACCGTGGGATTTTCCAGGCAAGAGTACTGGAGTGGGGTGCCATTGCCTTCTCCGTCTTATTTGCTGCAAGTAATAATAAATCCTTCCTTTCCCTGACCTTTGGTGTGGCTGTATCTTTTCTCCAAACCAGGCTTCAGCAATACATGAACTGTGAACTTCCAGATGTTCAAGCTGGATTTAGAAAAGGCAGAGGAACCAGAGATCAAATTGCCAACATCCACTGGATCATCAAAAAAGCAAGAGAGTTTCCGAAAAACATCTATCTCTGCTTTATTGACTATGCCAAAGCCTTTGACTGTGTGGATCACAATAAAATGTGGAAAATTCTGAGAGAGATGGGAACACCAGACCACCTGACCTGCCTCTTGAGAAACTCATATGCAGGTCAGGAAGCAGCAGATAGAAGTGGACATGGAACAACAGACTGGTTCCAAATAGGAAAAGGAGTACGTCAAGGCTGTATATTGTCACCCTACTTATTTAACTTCTATGCAAAGTATGCCATGAGAAACGCTGGGCTGGAAGAAGCACAAGCTGGAATCAAGATTGCTGGGAGAAATATCAATAACCTCAGATATATGCAGATGACACCACCCTTATGGCAGAAAGTGAAGAAGAACTAAAAAGCCTCTTGATGAAAGTGAAAGAAGAGAGTGAAAAAGTTGGCTTTAAGCTCAACATTCAGAAAACGAAGATCATGACATCTGGTCCCATCACTTCATGGGAAACAAATGGGGAAACAGTGGAAACAGTGGCTGATTTTAATTTGGGGGGCTCCAAAATCACTGCAGATGCTGATTGCAACCATGAAATTAAAATACACTTACTCCTTGGAAGGAAAGTCATGACCAACCTAGACAGCATATTAAAAAGCAGATATTACTTTGCCAGCAAAGGTCCATCTAGTCAAGGCTATGGTTTTTCCAGTGGTCATGTATGGATGTGAGAGTTAGACTGTGAAGAAAGCTGAGCGCCAAAGAATTGATGCTTTTGAACTGTGGTGTTGGAGAAGACTCTTGAGAGTCCCTTGGACTGCAAGGAGATCCAACCAGTCCATCCTAAAGGAGATCAGTCCTGGGTTTTCATTGGAAGGACTGAGATGTTGAAGCTAAAACTCCAATACTTTGGCCACCTGATGCAACGAGATGACTCATTTGAAAAGACCCTGATTCTGGGAAAGATTGAGGGCAGGAGGTGAAGGGGACGACAGAGGATGAGATGGTTGGATTGCATCACTGACTCAGTGGACATGAGTTTGTGTAAACTTTGGAGTTGGTGATGGACATGGAGGCCTGGCATGCTGCGATTCATGGGGTTGCAAAGAGTCGGACAAGACTGAGCAACTGAACTGAACTGAACTGAACCCTAACTCTCCCTGCATCACTGACCCAATGGACAGGAATCTGAGCAAACTCTGGGAGATGGTGAAGGACAGGAAGCCTGATAAGCTGCAGTACATGGGGTCACAAAGAGTCAGACACTTAAGTGACTGAACAAAACAACTACTCTCCTGCAACATGGGTGGGGGGAACGACAGGTAACTCCAATAAAGAATAATCAGATAACACAACCAGTGTCAAAAGACAATGCTATTAATTCTCAGCTGGAAACAACCATAGCACACAATGGAAGGAGTTGAGAAACTGACACGGCACTAGAGGAGCAGTTCCACAGAGCACACAACAGGGAATATTCCGTAAATTTTCCGACAGCATGAAAAATATGAGGCAAAAATCGTACAGCTGTGTGAAGCTCCAGGATCAACATGTGCATAAAACAAATGCACTCTGAGGACAAAGGTTACTGATGCATTCCCTCTGTCTTATGTGGTCTCCATAATTAATGGCTTTAAGCTGAAAGCTATTTATGTACATTATGGACAAGATGTCTTGTCCTGTATTGTAGATGGTTTAAGAACAATAGGAAATATTTTTTAGCATTCTGTATACGCCAGGCTCTCTTCTAAACACTTTAAATATATCACCTCATTTATGCCTCACAATAATCCTGTGAAATAAGTACCATGATGGTCTTCCTCGATTTTGTGGATGAAGAAACTGAGAAACAAGAATATTTGGTAATCTTCCCAAATCAACGAACTAGTGAGTGATACTACTAGGATTCAAACCCAACCTGTGTGGCAGCTAAGTCTATGGTTTAATCACTGAAAATACTCCTTGTTTAGGAATTGTTTAGATATAAGAACTTATCGCAGCAAGTAGTTTACACAACTGATTACTGCAGAAAATTTATTAGCATATGCACAGCCTGGTATACTAATGTACAGATATAAATATGCATTCATATATGTGAATTTATTTCACCCATACCTTTCAAATATAAAAAAGGAAGTCAGTTTTCCTTTAAGAGCAACAGAGGGAATTCACTTGTGTCTACAAATTCAGGCTATGCAAGGGCTTCATCTTTTTTCATAAAGACGCAAAATCTTTTAAAAATTCTTCCAGTATGTAAATACCAAGTATTTTTCTTTACAAACTTTTTAATACACCAAGGACATACTGCTGTTCCCAAGACACACACATTTGTGCATACATATATCCCACACCTGGCACACAAGAATAATGTCAACTGTGTTTATTTCAATAATTACCTTCAAACAAACACATGTAGTGATTTTACCTGAATGTCAGCTCCCACATGGTAGATTTCTTGTCTAGCTAAGGCCTTAAGGAAATCAACTAATGGATCAAAACCTGGCAAAATGCTAATCCAGCCCCTGAAACATTAAGGGGAACTAAGATTTCCCCAGAGGTATCACATTCTTCTTTTCAAATAACACTCATAATGAAAAGACAGCTAAATCATACAAGACAACAGTCATTTGAAATGACATGTTATATACCCCATAAACCAGTAGGAAGTCATTAATAAGGCGGAAATAAGTAATTTTTTTTTCTTGGTTTTGCCATACATTGACATGAATCCACCATGGGTGTACATGTGTTCCCCATCCTGAACCCCCCTCCCACCTCCCTCCCTATCCTCTCCCTCTGGGTCATACCAGTGCACCAGCCCCGAGCACCCTGTATCATGCATTGAACTTGGACTGGTGATTTGTTTCACATATGATAATATACATATTTCAATGCCATTCTCCCATCATCCCACCCTCACCCTCTCCCACAGAATTCAAAAGACTGTTCTAAACATCTGTGTCTCTTTTGCTGTCCTACATACAGGGTTATCATTACCATCTTTCTAAATTTCATATATATGTGTTAGAATACTGTATTGGTGTTGTTTCTGGCTTACTTCACTCTGTATAATAGGCTCCAGTTTCATCTATCTCATTAGAACTGACTCAAATGTATTCTTTTTAACAGCCGAGTAATACTCCATTGTGTATATGCACCACAGCTTTCTTATCCATTCATCTGCTGATGGACATCTAGGTTGCTTCCATGTCCTGGCTATTATAAACAGTGCTGCGATGAACATTGGGCTACATGTGTCTCTTTCAATTCTAGTTTCCTCAGTGTGTATGCCCAGCAGTGGGATTGCTGGGTCATATGGCAGTTCTATTTCCAGTTTTTTAAGGAATCTCCACACTGTTCTCCATAATGGCTGTACTAGTTTGCATTCTCACCAACAGTGTAAGAGGGTTCCCTTTTCTCCACACCCTCTCCAGCATTTATTGCTTGTAGACTTTTGGATCACAGCCATTCTGACTGGCATTGAAATGGTACCTCATTGTGGTTTTGATTTGCATTTCTCTGATAATGAGTGATATTGAACATCTTTTCATGTATTTGTTAGCCATCTGCATGTCTTCTTTGGAGAAATGTCCGTTTACTTCTTTGGCCCATTTTTTAATTGAGTCATTTATTTTTCTGGAATTGAGCTGCAGGAGTTGCTTGTATATTTTTGAGATTAATTCTTTGTCAGTTGCTTTGTTTGCTATTATTTTCTCCCATTCAGAAGGCTGTCTTTTCACCTTGCTTATAGTTTCCTTTGTTGTGCAGAAGCTTTTAATTTTAATTAGGTCCCATTTGTTTATTTTTGCTTTTATTTCCAGTATTCTGGGAGGTGGGTCATAGAGGATCCTGTTGTGATTTATGTCGGAGAGTGTTTTGCCTATGTTCTCCTCTAGGAGTTTTATAGTTTCTGGTCTTACATTTAGATTTTTAATCCATTTTGAGTTTATTTTTATGTGTGGTGTTAGAAAGTGTTCTACACTTGGCTAAGATCAAGTGTAGTATCTGTTCTTACCAGTTTCATATCTACCACCATCACCCTAATAACAAAACCGGACAAAGATGCCACAAAAAAAAAGAAAACTACAGGCCAATATCACTGATGAACATAGATGCAAAAATCCTTAACAAAATTCTAGCAAACAGAATCCAACAACATATTAAAAAGATCATATATCATGACCAAGTGGGCTTTATCCCAGGGATGCAAGGATTCTTCAATACCTGCAAATCAGTCAATGTAATACACCACATTAACAAATTGAAAAATAAAAACCATATGATTATCTCAATAGATGCAGAGAAAGCCTTTGACAAAATTCAACATCTGTTTATGATAAAAACCTTCCAGAAAGCAGGAATAGAAGGAACATACTTCAACATAATAAAAGCTATATATGACAAACCCACAGCAAACATTATCCTCAACAGTGAAAATTGAAAGTATTTCCCCTAAAATCAGGAACAAGACAAGGGTGCCCACTCTCAGCACTACTATTCAACATAGTTTTGGAAGTTTTGGCCACAGCAATCATAGCAGAAAAAGAAATAAAAGGAATCCAGATTGGAAAAGAAGAAGTAAAACTCTCACTGTTTGCAGATGACATGGTCCTCTACATAGAAAACCCTAAAGACTCCACAGAGTATTACTAGAGCTAATCAATGAATATAGCAAAGTTGCAGGATATAAAATCAACACACAGAAATCCCTTGCATTCCTATACACTAATAATGAGAAAAGAGAAAGAGAAATTGGGGGAACAATTCCATTCACCATTGCAATGAACAGCATAAAATACTTAGGAATATATCTACCTAAAGAAACAAAAGACCTATATATAGAAAACTATAAAACACTGGTGAAAGAAATCAAAGAGGACACTAACAGATGGAAAAATATACTGAGTTCATGGATCAGAAAAATCAATATAGTGAAAATGAGTATGCTACCCAAAGCAATCTATAGATTCAATGCAATCCCTATCAAGCTACCAATGGTATTTTTCACAGAGCTAGAACAAATAATTTCACAATTTGTATGGAAATAAAGAAAACCTCGAATAGCCAAAGCAATCTTGAGGAAGAAGAATAGAACTGGAGGAATAAACCTGCCTGACTTCAGGCCCTACTACAAAGCCACAGCCATCAAGACAGTATGGTACTGGCACAAAGACAGAAATACTGATCAATGGAACAAAATAGAAAGCCCAGCGATAAATCCATGCACCGATGAACACCTTATCTTTGCCAAAGGAGGCAAGAATATACAATGGAGAAAAGACAATCTCTTTAATAAGTGGTGCTAGGAAAACTGGTCAACCACTTGTAAAAGAATGGCAATAAGTAATTTTTTTATGTAGACCAAAGATACAGATTTTTGTATCTGCACCTTTACAAGTGTCTAGGTTCTCACTCAGAGATTCTGATTTAATTAGTCCTGGGTATGGCTGGGACATCCTGGATACTTTATACCTGTCTGGGCACTTTTCATGTCCAGTCCTGGTTGAGAACTATTGCTTTTAAAGGAACAGTTATATCCATGTGTACCTTACAAACTAAGTAAGGGGTGATTAGCTATTGTACTTAGGGGTCAGAGTTCATGTAGAAAGTTGACTGAATAGTACTCACAGATCATGATCATGACTTAAGAGTGATTAATATTTTGAGATTCTACCCACCTAATTCCTTTTAAGTAAGAGTTTGGGTAATGTAAGTTCTCTTGACTTTGTTACAAATATAAGCATATGCAATCCAATCAAGTAACTATTAATCCATGTTAATACCTCTCAGTGACCTCCCAAGTATTACACAATAGGATCAAAAGCTCTAAGTGCCACAGCATCTGAGATCAACCTTGTGACTTGTCTAACCCAGCAATCACCACACTTGAGAACGCCATGCCTTTGCATAAAACTGATCCCTATGAACTGGTGATCTAAATTATCAAAGTAATTTTGAATATGTGTGCTTTTACGAGTTGACATTTATCAGCATTTACTTTTTATAATTATTCTAAAGTGTGAGCATTAGCCAGGGTAGAGCCTAATACACAAGCACAGGTGGACAGGGTCAGATGAGGTAGGACTCAGGCTCACAGATTCTAGCAGACCTTAGCCACACCACCTGGATCAGACATCTCCTCTGACCTGTGCCGAGAGAGAGACACGTGATGGTTTGGTACTTTTCTTCTTAGCTTTGGTAGCTAAAAACTAGACATTGCTTCCATCTACAATCTAATGGTCAAAATGAGTCACATAGCCCCTCTCCTCCCCTTGGCTGGGAAGTGTGAGAGACTGGGCACTTTACACAACCAAGCAGCAGTGCACTGATTAGTGAGCGATGCCTGTACAAGAGTAGAGGAAGGATTCTGCATGTGGTTCATGACTCCTAATTAGATAGCTGGAGATGCACTGATTTTACTTAGAGCAATTAGCACCATAATTTCATCTCTATCTCTCTAACTGGTTACCAGAATTCAAGACAGAGAAACAGGCATATTATCTGGAAAAATATATACAATAAAATATACATTTAGATGATTATGAAATTATCTATGATTAGAATATTATGTAAAGAAGACAAAGGTTCCGATTTTGTCACTATATGAGCCAAGAGTTTCAGGTGCTGCACCTCGAAGCCCAGCCAATCTAGCTCACATCCAGCATCTGATAACAATGGCAGAGCCTGGCTGTATCATTATAAATCTCTCAATGTCATTACCAATAACTTAAAGTATATGCTCTACTGTGAGCAATTTGTGATACCAGGACACTTATACCCACTGATCTAATTATTCTATCATCAATCTCTGCCTTAAAGTCCCCTCAAAATTCATCCCAGAGCCTTTCATTACTCATCCATTTCTTTGCTCACTGCTTGAGCTATTTTCATAGCAGAAAAAGCACACTGAAAGACTTTCTTTTCTGAAATACATCCATAAAATTGGAAATCTGTTTATAAATGCCCATTCTTTAAATACAGCATATTAAGATACAGAGACGTCACTTTGCTGACAAAGATCCATACAGTCAAAATTATGGTTTTTCCAGTAGTCATGTATGGACGTGAGAGTTGGACCATAAAGAAGGCTGAGTGCTGAAAAATTGATGCTTTCAAATTATGTCAACCTCTAGAGAATTTTAATCCTCCAGCTGCACGATCTATGCTCAACATACCAGAATGAGCCCTGAATCCCTCCATGATGAAATTCAAACCAAGTTAACATTTTTTTTCATTTGAACAAAAGCAGTAGCACCTTCTTTCAGGGGTGACATTGACTCACATTGACACGAGTTGCTATTCCACAACAGGAAATGTATCCAGTTTCTTTCAAGTTCTCGCCCCAGCTGAAGCTTGGCTCTCACCTGCATCCTTCTCTCTTTTTAATAATCACTGTTTCCTTTCTCATACCCCATATTTCTCAGGAGCTGATACCAAGGAAAGCACGGTTCTTTTCTTTTCTTGCTATCCCCTAAGCTTCTAAGTCCTAAAAGATCTTACAGTTCATTGCAAAGCTATTTTGAGTGAATCAAGGAGGCATTGAGGACTTCTGGACACAGGGATGACATGATCTGACTTGTCTTAAAAGGATAACTCCAACTACAATGTTGAGAATAGAGTGAAAGGATGAAAGAGTGACAGCAGGAAAAATCATGAGATGTTGCAGTAATTCCAATGAGAGATGAGGCCACCATGGTGGTAACAGTGGAGGTGGTGAGGAGGGCTCAGATTCTGAGTCTATTCCAGAGATGAAGCCACGAAGATCTTTCAACTAATCACATGAAGTATATGAAGCCTGAGAGAAATACAGTAATCAAGGATGACCAAGCTTTTTGATCTGAGACTTTATTTTCTTGGGCTCCAAAATCACTGTGGACAATGGCTGCAGCTACGAAATTAAAAGACTGCTTGTTCCTTGGAAGAAAAGGAATGACAAACCTAGACAGCATATGAAAAACAGAGACATTACTTTGCCAACAAAGGTCCACATAGTAAAGCTATGGTTTTTCCAGTAGTCATGTATAGATGTGAGAGCTGGACTATGATACAGGCTGAGCACTGAAGGCTGATGCCTTTGAAATGTAGTGTTGGAAAAGACTCTTGAGAGTCCCCTGGACTGCAAGGAGATCAATTCAGTCCACCCTAAAGGAAATCAGTCCTGAATATTCATTGGAAGGTCTGATGCTAAAGCTGAAACTCCAATACTTTGGCCACCTGATGTGAAGAGTCAACTCACTAAAAAATACCCTAATGCTAGGAAAGATTGCAGGTAGGAGGAGAAGGGGACAACAGAGGATGGATGGTTGGATGGCATCACCAACTCAATGGACATGAGTGTGAAGCAAACTCCAGAAGATGGTGAAGGATAGGGAAGGCTGGTATGCTGCAGTCCTTGGGGTCACAAAGAGTCAGACACGACTGAGCGACTCAACAACAACAAACTGAAGAAAGGAAATGGAGTTGCCATTATTCACTTTGGGAAGGCTCAGGTAGAGGCGATTTGGGGAAGCGGGGAGTGAAGGGTTAGTTTGGTACATATTTAAGATTAAGTTATCTATTATTATAAGTGGCAATGGAGATATGAAACCAGGACACAGGAAATATGTGTAGACTGATAGAAATTTGAAGTATAAAGGATTTCCAAAGATAATTTTTCTTATATCAAACTTTCAGTTTTAACTGATATTAGTATATAATCTCACAGAAGTTTCTATGTCCTTACACCTTGTATTACTTATGAAATCGGTGTTGAACAATGTAGTAGGTACTAAGTTCAATAAGAGGAATGTTAGAGTATCAGTATTAGTCTATCTAATTGCTTTAACCAAACACTTTTAAACAGAACACAAACATTTTCTACCAAATATAATGACAAAATTTAAAAGCTAAAAACAAAACCCTCTAAGTGTATCTCAGTTGGTCTAAACTATGGATCTCTTTCACCAGGGGCCAAAACCAGACAAAACTTAGCAGTATAAGTAATCTGATCTCACTGCAGTGGGTCTCCTCAGTTGTCTACATGAAATAAAAATCTGGATCGATCTATAAGAGCCTGCATGCACAATCTAGCAGTGCATTTGAACAATAACTATTTGGAAACTGTCCAGTTAACTTGATCGATTAAGACTCTCAGGGCAAATAACTCAGGCTCAAAGATGGCATCATTTAAAGAATATTTACTGGGTTTTATTATTTGTTAATGATGTATTATGTTGCCTCATTGCTGACTAGAGTTGGGGGAACCTAACCTATCTGTACTAAAATAAAAAGAAATGTTCTAGGGTTCATTAAAACTGCTTTATACAATCCATCTCTCCTTGGAAAGCAGAACAACAGAATAAATACTACTACTACGATTATACTATTAATAATAATACTAAGTCACTGTTGTTGTTCAGTTGCTCAGTCATGTCCAACTCTTTTCAAACCCATAGACTGCAGCACACCAGTCTTCCCTGTCCTTCACCATCTCCCAGAGCAGTCGGTGATATCATCCAACCATCTCATCTTTTGCCTTCCCCTTCTCCTCCTGCCTTCAATCTTTCATAGCATCAGGGCCTTTTTCCAATGAGTAGGCTCTTCACATCAGGTGGCCAAAGTATTGGAGCTTCAGCATCAGTCCTTCCAATATTCAGGATTGATTTCCTTTAGGATTAACTAGTTTGATCTCCTTGCAGTCCAAGGGACTCTCAAGAGTCTTCTCCAACACCACAGTTCAAAAGCATTAATTCTTTGGCACTCAGCTTTTATTATGGTTCAGCTCTCACATCCACACATCACTACTGGAAAAAATATACAAGATCACTGGAAAACACCAAAATTGCAACTAGCTGCTGAACAACCATTGACAGGAGAATGTTGGATCCCACCAATAAAAGATGCCCCACATCCAAGGGCAAAGAAGAAGCCTCAACGGGACAGTAGGAGGGGGCACAATCATGTTTAAAATCAAATCTCAGCCCTGCCAGAGAAGCTCGGAGGGCACAAACAAACCTGTGTGCACCAGGATTCAGGGAAAGTAGCAGTGACCCCCACAAAAGACTGAACCAGACCAGCCTTTGAGTGTCTGAGTGTCTCCTGTGGAGGCGCAGGTCAGCAGTAACCTGCTGCAGGGACGGGGGCTCTGGCTGCAGCAGGGCTGGGAGGCACGGCATGTGGCATCAGTCCTCTTGGAGGAGGCTGCCATTTGCTCCACTATAGAACCACTGAGCCGACGACCCACAAACTGGAGAGCAGTTATACCAAAGAAGTTCTCACACTGTTGCAAAAGTTCTAGGGCCCACGACAGATTTCCCAACTTGGGGATTCAGCAAAGGGACTGAGAACTCCCAGAGAATTTGAAGGCCAGTGTGATTTGATTACAGAACTTCCACAGGACTGGGGAAACAGACTCTTAGAGGGCACAACAAAATCTTGAGCACACAGGACCCAGAAGAGAGAAGCAGTGACCCCACAAGAGACTGAGCCAGACTTGCCTGTGAGTGTCCAGGAATCTCTGTGGAGGTGTGGGTTGACAGTGGCCTGCTGTGGGGTCAGGGGCACTGAATACAACAGTCCTGGGAGGCACAATATGCTGGCATAAGTCCTTTTGAAGGAGGTCACCATTACTGCCATTTACCCCTACCATAGTTTGTCCTCAGGCCAAACTACAGGGAGGGAACACAGCCCCACCCATCAGCAGAAAATTGGATTGAAGATTTACTGAGCTGGCCCTGCCCATCAGAGCAAGACCCAGTTTCCCCCACAGCCAGTCCCTCCCATCAGGAAGCTTGCACAAGCGTCTTATCCTCATCCATCAGTGGGGACACAGAATGAAAACCACAATCACAGAAAGTTAACCAAACTGATCACATGGATCACAACCTTGTCTAACTCAATGAAACTACGAGCCATGCCATGTAGGGCCACCCAAGATGGACAGGTCATGCTAGAGAGTTCTGACAAAACATGGTCCACTGGAGAAGGGAATGGCAAACCACTTCAGCATTCTTACCTTGAGAACTCCATGAACAATAAGAAAAGGGAAAAAATATGACTCTAAGTCACTAGTAAATGAAAAATGAAGTTGACTCTTGATGAGGAAGGAATGGGAGAAAAAGGACAGAATTATTTTAATACTATGTGCTTATTATACAAAGTTGGTAAGTAAGTAAATTCAATGAAATCAAGCAATTATTAACTGACATGAAAAATAATGTGCCTACTTTCCAAAACAGTCTCAGAAAACATCTTAAAGAAGTACAGATATGGTTAAACAATATTTAACAAAATGTCAGAAATCCAGCATATGCTCTTAAAAGGTCATTTACATTTTGAGGAAACTTAAAAAACAAAGGAAAAAAAAAAAACCCTGATAAACAACAAAATGGACAATATTCCAAATAGTAAAACTGCATCTAGAAGTCTCGTACTTTTTCCAGTTTGGAATGGAATGTAAAATGAAAACATTATTATATTAGAAAATTTTTGTATTTTGCAGTGATTCAAAGTAATGAAAAGGCTAAATCTGGCCACCTGACAGAGCTTGCTTTTATTAGAGCATTCTGGTTTGGTAAATTGGAATTTGAGGCAGTTTATCTTCAGTGCAATAATACCAGGTTATATGGAAAAAATAATAAAAAGCAGTGTTTCTCCTTCTCTTTGAGCAATTTACTTTTGGTGGCTGAATAACTTGCTTCACATGAATTATGCAGTTCCCATTGTCTTATTGGTATAATGGAGGTGAGCAATCACCAGCAGAGGATTTACTGATTCTGGGAATCGGAGGCAAAGGATATTTCCCTTGGGATGTGGAGGAGGCATGGTATGCATCAGCCACATTGACATCAAACAACCTAGAATGCATGGCCATTTAATTATTATAAAATATATTTTAAAAAGAAGAGTACAGCAGAGCATCAGGAGGTACAATTCCTCACAAACCACAAATTCAGGTGGACAAAATTATATAGATTTTTTTTCTTATAATTGAACATAAATGTCTACCTCAGCCTTCACTTCCACAGAGAAAAGAAAACTTCCTCTAGTCTCATCCAGATAAACCTGCTTTATTGTTGCCGTTTAGTCACTCAGTTGTGTCCAACTCTTTGCAATCCTATGGACTATAGCCCACCAGGCTCCTCTGTCCATGGGATCTCCCAGGCAAGAATACTGGAGGAGGTTGCCTTTCCTCCTTTCTGGGATCTTCCCAACCTAGAGATCAAACCTGTGTCTCCTGCATTGGCAGGTGGATTCTTTACTGCTAAGCCACCAGGGAGCTTTATTACCCAAGGTTTATGCTCAGCCAAGTTTGAGATCTTCCTTCTCCTATCCTTCCTGGAGCAGTGCTGGGTCAGGAGGGTGGATCCACATCTCAGTTTTGCTGTGTCCTGGCTTGTCAGCCCTGAGGCAGGTGGTCACACCATCACCCATCAGGCTGGGCTCACCTCCACACCGGCCATTCAGCTGTGTGCCCTCTCCCCTGTCAGCACCCACCGAGGATGGTCTGTCCACTCTAAGGCTCCAATCTGCACCAGCCCTGCTCCCATCTGGGCTTGCATCTCTGTGCCACACGTGGGAGCCCTCTTCAGACCATCACACCCCTGCCTCACTGAGAAACGTGGACAAAGATTAAAATGCTCTATTTCCCCCATGGTGGTGCACTCTCTCAAGCTGCAGTCAGGCCCATCTGCTTAGTATCCCACACAATCATCTCTACCCGCTTTCTGCTCTCTCCACCTGTAATGGCACAAGTGGTTTTCTGCCACGCTCACAGTTTCCTAGGCAACCATGCATAATGCAAGCTAAGGCTCTTCTCTTGCGAATCCCCGTGACCTGCAAAGGGTAATCATTTCTCCTACAGGTTTGAGGTGAATGCAGAGCAACTCACACTAGCACCCAACACACTTATTTAGTGGTCAAGCCTTCCTCACTTTACCATTAATTTAGAGGCTCTTCTCTAATCCCACTCAGCCAACATCTCCTCCTTTCCACATATTTCCTTTCTCACACTTGGCTGTAGGCTAAGCAAGTGAACAGCCAATGCTATAACTTCAAGTTCTATGGTTTCTCCAAAGAAACTTCCCCTCCACTCAACTGAGACATTTATGGTCTTAATCTTTGTTCCAAAAATGGAGACACATCATTGGATTTAGGAAAAGGAAAAGAATCCATTTAGTACTATGTATATCATTCTGCTACCTTGATGTTTTTTTATCAGTATGTCATTAAGATAAGAGCTGCAGAGTCAGACAAAAATTATTTTCAGACCTAATCATCCCTCATTCACTCAACAAACAGTGTTACATGCTTACTAAGTGCCAAAGATGCACTTCACCCTTGGGATGACAATAACACAAGTATGGTACCTGGCCTTTCTGGATCTTACGATAACCAAAAAAAAAAAATCACAAAAATAAAGATACTGTTATGTGATGTAAATAATGCTAGGAAACAAAGGCTTTATAGATGATCCTAGCCCCGTGCTGGATCTAGAAGATTTATGCAACAATGTTAAGCGACCTGAAGGATGAGTATGAGCCAACCGGGTGAGGAGGGTGATGAGAAGGAGTTCAGTGTGGCTGCAGAGAGTAGTGGTGGGTAAGGAAGGATGGGGGTTGTTGAGTCAGTGGGGAACCAGGCCACCACAATGGCTATGCAAACAGGAAGCCCCTGAAAGATTTTATCCCAGACACTGACATGATCAGACTTTCATTTTGGTTTTAAATAGACCTCTGGTTACATGTGGAAAAACTATGAAGAGAAAATGGGATTCCTGACAGCTCTGTTTCTTCACCTGCAAAATAAAGATAATATGGAGGGTCTGTTATGAGAATTAAATACAATAATACGTGTAAAGTATAATCCCTGACACAGAATAAATATCTAATAAGTGCTACTTGAATGACCAACACAGGTCTTTATAAGATAAATATCCAGATTATCAAAGTACATTAAGAAGAAAATCAGCTTTGTAGCCAAATATGTGTATTGATAATTAGGAGTTTTGATTTATTTGGCCATAAATTTCATAATTCCATCTAAAACTTCATTTCTTCAGACAGAATCTGGGATAATTCCACCTAGTATATCATATTGTTAAGAAATACATTAGTGTATGTGAAAATACCTTGCACAGGGCCTGAAGTAGTCATTTGGAACAAATATTTTCTTCCCCTCTCCATTTCCAAAGGAATTAACACTTCAAGGATGGTCATTTATGAAGTTGTATCATATATAATCCTTGATCAATTATTGCTTGAGTACATTGGCTTGAAAGTATTAATTTTATTTCCCAAACTCCCTAATTTAGTCTAAGTTTACATGGTTGGAAAATAGGGCTCATTACAGAAAGAAAAAGAAATAAGGGAAGGAAGAAGGGAGAGAGAGAAAAAAGAAATAAAGTGAGTTATCATGTTTAGTAGAAAGCAAACCATTCATCTTAAGCAGAGATAAAATGAGGCAAGGATTAGTGGGAAAATGAACACGTTTTCCCTCAAACCACTTCACTCTGGGAAAGGCAGATTCCTTAAAGCAGCCTTTGACACACGGATTTTCAAACTTATATTTTGCCACAAAAATTGTTTAGAGGGTAATTTATGGATGTTTTCAAAATGTTAACTACTTTCATTCTGCTAGCTTTATGGCCAACATATGTCTCTTCCAGGAAAGAGGGTGAATACTCAGAATCGTCAACAACAAATCTACTCTTCTGAAAGAGACACTGTAATTGAACAAATGGGAATAAATTTAGTCATTTCCATGGCCTTTCCGGTCAGCCTTATCCTCTAAAGTATAAATTAAAGTGGCAGAAGCACTGGAAGGTTTCCACACTGGTTTGTTAAAAGGTAAGTTGCTTAATGCCAGCAATATTGCAAATCAGACAGAGGTGATTTGACTTTCACAGATCTGTGGGCCAACAGTGAGCATAATTTAGAAGGAAAAGGCCATTCACCCAGTCACTCAGCCATTTGCCCCTAAATCTCAGAGGCCGCTTAAATTTCATGTTACTTCTAGGAACGTGGGTCTGTGCCAGGATCCACAGCTATGAAATTGGGGCAAGAGACATCAGAAATCATCTAACCTGGATTGCTCGTTTTCTAAATGAAAACAGAAGTATTTGCCCAAGACTCATGTCTAGTATGAGAAAATATTAAGACTAAAACCAAGATGATAACAGCTCTTCACAAAACAACTAACCAAGCCCAAGATAGATAAGAAGGTAGTACTTTCTTGCCTATGTGTGCCCGCATGCTCAGTCATGTCTGACTCTTTGTGATCCCATGGACTATAGGCTCCCCTACCAGGTTCCTCTGTCCATGGGGATTCTTCAGGCAAGAATACTGGAGTGGGTTGCCATTTCCTCCTTCAGGGGATCTTCCCGACCCAGGGATCAAACCTGCATATCCTGTGTCTCCTGCTTTGACAGGCAGATTCTTTACCACTGCATCACGTGGGAAGCCCTATTGTCTTGCCTAACATATCCCAAATTCTCTAATCTTTAGAATAAACTTCAATGCCAAACATTACCATACCCTCAGATCTGTTTAAAAAAAAAAAATACTTTGCATTTTTTTGAAATTGGGATGCACCTTTCAGTTGTTGAATACATTTAATCAGTGTCTATTTTTCTGTACTACTTATTAGTCAATGGTACATCTAGAAAACACTGAAGTCCGGGAGTCAAGGGAATTCTGATTATTACTTTTAAGAAAACTGAGGTTCATAGGAGCCATAAAGTTTACATGCTGCTATGTGACAAAAATGAGGACAAAAAGCATATCCACTTGACACTGAAGCCTTGAGTCATTCTACTTCCCTCAACCAGTGTGGAAGTTTAGTTGGTAACAAAGTCCATGTCACCATACAGGATGTTCATCTATTTGCCCAGAACCCATCCCTGTCTGCACTCTTCCCAAGAATGGTTCTTTGAGAAAGTACCCTTCCCTCATCTTGTTGCAGCCATGCAGTCTGGATGACATAAGCCAGGGAATACAATTCCATTCATTTTATCAGTGTTTGCTTCAGAAATGAGCAAAAGCCAATTCAAAAAGATGGGCTTCTCCTGGACACAGTGATAGTTTCAGATTAGAACAATCAGAGTAAAGATCAAGAATTTTATTAGGTAACTATGGGGAGCAATCACCTTTCTCCTTCCAAGAATAAATGAAGAAGCACACAGCCCTGATTATTGCTGGCTGACCTACCTCCAGCAGAGAGATACAAAGCTGCCAGTAAAGCAGACAAGTCACAAAAGGCAGAGACAATCACAGGGAAACTGAGCCAAAGCCTGCATTAAACCATGCCTGAAGCCTGACCTAGCTTCAGTATTAACAGCAGTATGACCAACAAATTTCCTCTATCATTTAAGGCAGATGGAATTGAATTTTCTGTTATTTACAACCATTAAAATACTCATACTTCGTACATCACCCAGTGTGCAACAAAAGCCCAGCCAACATCAGACTAGCATCCCATTTCTACCAAATATAATCTTTAAGATGTCTGCTGCTAAACTAAGTCTTATGCCCCATCTAAGTCCAAGTCTAATATAACTACATTATCTAAAGGCATCTCAATAAGCAGATGTGCCAGGAAAACATTGACTGTCATTCTAGTATGGAGCCTATAATTTTAAACAAATGTAATAATCATGACAAATCTCATGCATATCTTAGGTCATGATTCCATTTACGTAACCAATAGCCAAAGAATGCATTCCAGTTTCATATACCTTTTATTACTGTTTTAAGTTCAAACAATAGTAAGTTCAACAACAGTAAACAGGATTGCTGTTGTTCAGTTGCTAAGTTGTGTCTGACTCTTTACAGCCTTGTGTATTACAGCACGTGAGGCTCCTCTGTCCTCCACTATCTCCCAGGAATTCCTCAAATTCATGCCCATTGAGTCGGTGATACTATCTAACCATCTCATCCTTTGCTGCCCCCTTCTCCTTTTGCTTTTAATCTTTCCCAGCATCAGGATCTTTTTCAATGAGCTGGCTCTTCGCATCAGGTAGCCTAAGTATCGGAGCTTAAGCTTCAGCAAAAGGATTAGCTGTGTATAAAGTACTTTTTGATTCTCCCAAAAGTCTTTTGATGTAGTGACCCTCACCCACTGCCCACTCCCTTGTTATACCCCAGCAGTCCTCAGCTCTACTGAGGTTCACCAGTCATACACACCACCAATATGTCTGACTCTTCATCCTCTATTCAAACAATGACTTCATGTTCCATTTATTTAAAAGTGAAAGAAATTGAAAGTCGCTCAGTCATGTCCAACTCTTTGCAGTCCCATGGACCATACAGTCCATGGAATTCTCCAGGCCAGAATACTGGAGTGTGCAGCCTATCCCTTCTCCAGGGGATCTTCCCAACCCAGGAATTGAACCGGGGTCTCCTGAATTGTAGGCAGATGCTTTACCAACAGAGCTAACCCTGCCTATAATGTCACAAGGCATTAAAACCTTTACATCAAATATTCACTGTGTGTTGTGAAGTTAATGGGAAATTGTCTCACAAGCCTTCTAACTCCCTCCTACCTTAAAATAAATCTTTTCTTTACTTTTTCAAAACTTTTAGATTATATTTGAGTATAGTTTATTACAGTCTGTGCTAGTTTCAGTTGTACAGAAACATGATTCAGTAAATACATATACCTATTCTTTTTCAGATTCTTTTCCTATATAGGCCATTGCAGAGTACTGAGTAAAGTTCCCTGTACTATACAGCAGGTCCTTGTTGATCATCTATTTTATATATAGTAGTGTATGTATGTTAATCCCAAACTTCTACCTTAAAATCTTGTATATTAAAGAACTAAGCTAGATTCCCAGGCTATGGTCTATTCCAGACACTGATTTCTTACCTCACAAAGAGGAAGAAGCAGGCCAGGACACCATCACAAACTGTCTCAGGAAGCAACAGTTCACACTTCTGGTCAGCCTTCTCATACCAACCAGGCACACTTTTGATTAAGCAATAAATGAAGGGTGAGTGAAATACTTAGTTTTTAATCTATCCTCATAACCCTCCCTGAGATGGTATCATTAACATCAGAACAGCTAAAACAGTATCCATCTCATAGTTCACTATGAGAATCAAATGAGTTGATGTTTGTAAAGCACTTAGAATACAAGAATATATTAAGTGAAATAATAAGCAGTAATTTAATTTTTTTAAATAATCTCCATTTTCACATGAAGAAATCTGAAGCTCAGCTAAACAAAAGATCATATGACTTAATGATGCAAACAAGTGAAAGTCGCTCAGTCATGTCCAGCTCTTTGCGATCCCATGGCCTATACAGTCCATGGAATTCTCCAGGCTGGAATACTGGAGAGGTAGCCTTTCCCTTCTCCAGGGGATCTTCCCAACCCAGGGATCAAACCCAGGTCTCCCACACTGCAGGCAGATTCTTAACCAACAGAACTATCAGGGAAGCCCAAACAACCAGAACTCAAACTGGGGTCTCTAAACTCTTTGACCCATTTTTTAATTCCTTAAAAAATTGCAAATAGAACTGCCATATGACCCAGCAATCCCACTGCTGGGCATACACACCGAGGAAACCAGAATTGAAAGAGACACATGGACCCCAATGTTCATCACAGCTCTGTTTATAATCGCCAGGACATGGAAACAACCTAGATGTCCATCAGCAGATGAATGGATAAGAAAGCTGTGGTACATATACACAATGGAGTATTACTCAGCCATTAAAAAGAATACATTTGAATCAGTTCTGATGAGATGGATGAAACTGGAGCCGATTATACAGAGTGAAGTAAGCCAGAAAGAAAAACACCAATACAGTATACTAACACATATATATGGAATTTAGAAAGATAGCAATGATGACCCTGTATGCAAGACAGCAAAAAAGACACAGATGTGTATAGCGGACTTTTGGACTCAGAGGGAGAGGGAGAGGGTGGGATGATTTGGGAGAATGGCATTGAAACTTGTATACTATCATGTAAGAATCAAATCGCCAGTCTATGTCCAATGCAGGATACAGCATGCTTGGGGCTGGTGCACGGGGATGACCCAGAGGGATGTTGTGGGGAGGGAGGTGGGAGGGGGGTTCATGTTTGGGAACGCATGTACACCCATGGTGGATTCATGTCAATGTATGGCAAAACCAATACAGTATTGTAAAGTAAAATAAAGTAAAAATAAAAATTTTAAAAAAATTCTTTAAAAAAAAATAAAAATAAAAAAAAATAAACTCTTTGAACTCAATATTCTATATCTGTACTAAGTAGGTACATAAGTACCTACAAGCACACTTATAAACCAAGGTGCTATTGGCTCAAGAAAAATACTTTAATCTTCCCAGTTACTAAAGTCCATCCGGCATGTTGCTGCTATTGTTGCTATTCACTCAGTAAGCTGTATCCAACTCTTTGCAACCCCATGGACTGCAGCATGCCAGGCTTTCCTGTCCTACACCATCTCCTGGAGCTTGCTCAAATTCATGTCAGTGATGCCATCCAACCATGTCATCTTCTGTTGTCCCCTTCTCTTCATAGCATGAGGTACACCCAAAACTCAGATCACTGTCACAAGACTGAAACTGTTGTCAACACTTAGAGCCCAGCAGATTTAGCTGTATTCGTATAAAAGAGTGGAGACAAATCTGCCTCATTCTGATTCCATCAACTATACGGTCCTTAAGGATGTCTCTGGGTTAAGCAAGGTTTGGGAACTCTAAATGAACCATGTAATGAAATGAAACCTATTGGAAGAAAAGTATTTAAACAAAATGCCAGCCTTGACTCTATCCCACAGATAGCATGTTAAGGAGGTAACCTACAGAGAGAATGAGACTAGCCTTCATTTCTCCTGGTTCTAGAGTTCTCTTTTGGGGAATTTCTGCTTTGCCCCTTGGGGCTCATAAGTATATTTCAAAATGAGCAAGTATATCCATTCTCTTTAATAAAATACTTCTCCTCCCTTAGGGTTTACCTTAGAGAATAATACATTTCCTATCGGAAACTTAGACTTGGTGTAAGCCTTCACAGTCTGCTGGGAAGGGAAATATATTGTGGAAATAGGACCAAAGCAGAGCAAAAACTTCATCTCCTGAGCCCAGGGATCAACAGAAATCCAGATTTGCCTAAAGGCAATCAGGTAATTACTCTAATGAAAAAAATAAAAACAAATTCACTGGGGCTTTTTTTTTTTTTTTTCTGGCTCCTCTTGTCAAACAGCATTTGTTGTTGTTATTCAGTCACTAAGTCCTGTCTGCCTGTTTGTGACCTGATAGACTACAGCACTCCAGGCTTCCCTGTCCTTCACCATCTCCTGGAGTTTGCTCAAACTCAAGTCCATTGAGTTGGTGATGCCATCCAACCATCTCATCTTCTGATGCCCCCTTCTCCTCCTGCCTTCAATCTTTCCCAGCATCAGGGTCTTATCCAATGAGCTGGCTCTTCATATCAGGTGGCCAAAGTATTGGAGCTTCAGCTTCAGTCTTTCCAATGAATATTCAGGATTGATTTCCTTTAGGATTGACTGATTTGATCTACTTGCAGTCCAACAGACTTTCAGGAGTCTTCTCCAGCACCACAGTCCAAAAGCATCAGTTCTTTGGTGCTCTGTCTTTTTTATGGTCCAACTCTCGCATCTGTTCATGCTACTGGAAAAACCAGTCTTTGACTACGTGGGCTTTGTCAGCAAAGAGCATTAGGAATCTGTACTGATGGCAGATCTGTTTACTACCTCTCTATTAAGTAAAAGAACAGCAGTTCTTATTTATCCAGCCTCATGTCTGCCCATTTATCTCACCTATAAGCGTCCTCCCAAATTAAGTTTATAGGTTTTGGAAAGCCTGTGCTTTCTCTGGTCTCTTATGCATAGTTTTATCTGTCCAAGGATTCTTTCCCTTCTTGTCACTGGAAAATTCCTACTCATCCTTTGGGTTTTGGCTTAAATATCAGCTCCATCACCCACACCCAGATGATATCTTCATAGCTTTGTCAACAATCTCTCCTCCCTGTAAACTCCAAAAGGACAGGGCAATATCTATCTTACTTTTTACCTGCAAGAGGCTCTATAAATATTTACAGAATGGATTAAAATTTAGTGGTCAATGGGATAGTATATTCAAAAAAATGCTTAAAATGTGACTGTTATGTCATATCATTTAACCTAAAAGGGTTAGTGAATCACAAAAGAGAATTCCAAAATGCTAAAGTCATTTGGAAATGGTTACTAAGTTCAACTGCATCTTGACAATTTGAAGAGTTTGCTCTAAAAATCTGTGGATCAAAAGAGCTTACAAAAGACATAAAAAGGAAGAAAAAAGAAAGAGGATAGGACTGGTTTTCTATTAATATGTGATTTTTGAAAATTCTGCATAATTCTTTAAACTCTGGTTATAATGGTATGTGTGTAGGGAGAACTCTGATGATTTCCCAAATCTTTACTTTCTGGTGAACAGTGTTAAAAATGCTGGAGTCAGAACTAAATTATATTTAAATACATGGGAAATAATCTGGCCTGGTTTCCTACTGCTGTTTTGTACGTCCAAGACAATCAATCAAAAATACAATAAAAAAATCTGATGAGAGGGCAAGAAATAACCTTTCATGACAACATCTAGGCCACATATGATTTGTTTCCCGAAACTGAGGTCCTAAGTGACAATTTTGTCTTTGACCTTGTATTCATTCGAGGTTTTATGTCTGTACTTATAATGAGTTGCCCAGCCTTGGTCTTGGTCTCTTCTGTGGCATGTCATTATCTCCTTATTCCTTTTTCTGTTGTTTCTGTCTGCAATTTGCTAGGGTTTGTTCTTTAAAACATTCTGTTGTTACCTGACATGTATAGCTTTTTTTTTCTAGGTATTTTCTCTCCACAATACTCCTTCCCAGCAACCAGGGAATATGTCACCTGAAGTACATGGGCGTGTTTTCTCCTCTGATGTGGAAAAGAATAATATTTACAGTCCAATACACTAAATAAATCCACAAAATATCTTTACTTAAAAAAAGAAAAGTATGAAAATGTTCTTATTTTCTAAAGTAGTAAATATAGAGACTATTTCTCAATACAGTGAAATTACTCCCTATTTGTCCACAATGGCAGGAAATGGGGCATTCCTGTTTTAATGATCTGCCTTTTATTTATATTCTATATATATATGTATAAAATTGTTATAAATAGTAAATGCATTAAAAATTTTATATTAATAGGACTGGCTTTTAAAACATAATGTCAAGACAGGACTGAACATCAGTTGTTCTGTCCCTATGATCAAGAAGTCATTCCCTGGTCCAATGACTAAGGCTCTACTTTCCCAATGCAAGGAGCCTGGGTTCAACCCCTGGTCAGGGAACTAGATCCCACATGCTGCAACTCAAACCTTGAATAGGCAAACAGTTAAATAAAATTTAAAAAAAAAAAAAGTCATTCAAGTATCCTGAATTCTCTCACATAATTATAATAAATAACAATAGTCTTTGCACTAAAATACGTGATGTGTTGTTTTGGTTGGGGCTTTTTGAGACCTGAACAAACAGAAGTTGACTGAAAAATAATCTAGATCTTATCACTTTCCATCCAGATGATACTGTGATAGCTTCCTAATCAAGTTCAGTCTTTCTCTTCACTCTGATTTTCCTTCCTCAGATACTTGTATCATGTTATCTCCTGACTCCAAAATTTCAAATATTCTCCCAGTTTATATATTATCAGGTCCCACTTACTTTGCCTAGTTTAAGACCTTCCAAGATTGATTCCCTTACTTTCCAACCTTAATTCTCCATCCACCCCAAATCACAGTTTAGTCTGTTATCCTATCATAGTTCTATGTGGCTTTTTTAAAAATTTTTATTGGACTTCCCTGGTGGCTTAGACAGTAAAGTGTCTGCCTACAATGTGGGAGACCCGGGTTCAATCCCTGGGTCAGGAAGATCTCCCAGAGAAGGAAATGGCCACCCACTCCAGTATTCTTGCCTGGAAAATCCCATGGACAGAGTAGCCTGATGGGCTACAGTCCATGGGGTCACAAAGAGTCGGACACAACTGAGCCACTTCACTTTCTTTTTTCTTTCTTTATTGGAGTATAGCTGTTTTATAACACTGGGTTATTTTCTGCCATACAGCAAAGTGAATCAGCCACATGTATATTACTCACTGTTTATTGCCATAAACCCCAAAGCACCCAACCCTCTCAGGAGTGGTGTCTAAGCAGAATTCCTCTGAGTGTAGAGAAGGGGAAACACGAGAACAAAATCAGGGCTCTGAGAGGAAGGAGGCAGGGAAGGAGAGTGAATATGTGATGGGGAGAAGAATCAGCAGGGCTTGCCGTGGCTTTGTTGCCTCAAAGTTGCAAATATTAAGTTAATATTCATTGGCCAATTGAGCACATAAGTAACTATGGTTATTACAAAGAAAGAGAGAAGTAAAAGAGGGGAGAGAGAAGGGAAGGAGAAAGGAGAGACAGGAGAGAGAAGGGAAGGAGAAAGAAGAGACAGGAGAGAGAAAGGAGAGGGAGAAGGAGGAAGGAGGAGAGAAGAGAGCAAAAAATGAAAGAAACAAGAGACAAGGAGGAAGCAGCCCAGCTGAAGGTCCATTTGGGTCGTGCTAACTGTTGTGTACAGCACTTTCATAGGCTATGAAAGTAGTTTCTGAAAAATCAGAGCCTTGTAAGAGGGTCTATGTATACAAGACAGGCTTTTAAGGCTAAAAGTGATTTGAATCCCAATCGGGAGCTGATAGTAACCACGTTCAAGAACGCAGACTATCAGGAGCTAATGAGGCTGTCAGGTCTGGGAGCGAACCACAGCACAGACACATCGAAATGCTTCAGCGGGAGGTGTAACTAACAAAGCAAAAGCCACAAATGAGGAGAAAATGGAGCCAGTTTCTTAAAAAAAAAGAAAAAGTTATCTTTCTCATCTAGAGAAAAAGATGACTTCCTCAAAGAAGGACAATAAACAGGGAATGAGGACCATGTAATATAATTAATCAATTAATTTTAGTTTTCTGCAATTAATCAATTAATTAGTTTGCGCTAGAAATCCAAGTCATAACATAAACCAAAATGGTTAAACAGTAATTCTCACTGAATTCAGAACAATTTTAACAATTAGAGCTTACAGATTTGTATAGGTTTGTGATTCAAGGGTTATACAAAGACAGATATGAAATCCAATAACAGTCTGAGCCTTTCTTACCTGGTGAGCTGGGTCTTCCTCTTTTGAAGTATTATTCTGGATTTTTACATGTATAACCTGACTTACATCATGAAAGTAGAAATGTGTCTGTGATGCCACCTCCCGTGTTTTGGAGCAAATGTGGGAACCGAGGAATCTGAGGGCCACCGCTCCATCTGAAGGCACCAACATGGACCACATGGGCAGGGGTGCTTGGGGGAGGACAGATCTTCTGGGCAGAAACTCCAGTTACTAGCTGCACCGTGGGGCTTGCTTCCCAATTATTCCCTTTCACTCCTTTCAGCTGTAAAACTAAGATAATAATACTAACTAACCTTTAGGATTCAGAGGAGAATTATATGAGATTTAAGTGTCTGAAGCACACAGTGCACAATCAATGTTAGATATTAAAATCAGTCACGCGCTCCCAACAGCATCAGGTTTTCCTCAGAGAATGTTGATTCCTCTGTTCAGTGAGAGGCCTAATGAAAGAGTAATACATTCTTCCCAAGTCCCTGGATGTTAAATAGGTCAAGATGGCTAATTCCCAACCCTCCTAATAAAATGGCAGGAGAGCGGAGAGAGCTGGAGGTCAGCAGACAAAAACGGGTCTGCAGACGAACACTGCATAATTTACTCCCTGAAGGACCTGCGGGCATCACAGCATCCTGGACTGTGTTCAGTGGAAGCAGAGATGATCAGATTTATCTGGTGTCTTCATGCTCCCCTGTAGCTGCAAATGGCTTCAAACCCAACAGGCAATTGAACACCCCAGGCAATGTGCATCTCTAGAGAGCAATTTATGGTTAAGTTTCTGCTGAATATTTTAAAGACAATACCTAATGCATCCATCAGGGAAAGCTCTTTTAAAGAACTTGCTCACCACTTCTAGCATTTCGTTAAAGTAAGCTATCACGTTTTCATTAACTGCCAAGCCATCTTTTGTCTGATTTGAAGAAGGAACCTAGTATACTAAGTTTCCTATGGTCCTGGAAAACCGATTTCCTCAGGAGACACAATGACATAGATGGAACGTGGCAATCCTTCCTGAGGGGACCTGAATTCGGCCACCAGGGCATATGATACCCTCAGATGCATTCCCACAGGTACTGCCTCTGCCAGAGTAGTGAAAACTCAAGATCTAAGCAAACTGAGCTTCTAGCCATAAACCTGGGAACCACACAGGTCCTGAAGAGGAATAATTATCCTCCAAGAATATCACAGGATTGCTGTGAGTAATGTTCACAATAATGGATTTTGGAAACTTGGCCGCATTTAATGATTGGCTGTTGTCTACATGCTGCTGCTGCTGCTGCTAAGTCGCTTCAGTCGTGTCCAACTCTGTGTGACCTCATAGACGGCCTCCTACCAGGCTCCTCTGTCCCTGGGATTCTCCAGGCAAGAACACTGGAGTGGGTTGCCATTTCCTTCTCCAATGCATGAAAGTGAAAAGTGCAAGTGAAGTCGCTCAGTCGTGTCTGACTCTTAGCAAGCCCATGGACTGCAGCCTACCAGGCTCCTATGGGATTTTCCAGGCAAGAGTACTGGAGTGGGGTGCCATTGCCTTCTCCTGTTGTCTACATAGGGATAGTGAATTGAGTCAGTGGTGCCACTCAAAGTTTATAAATCTGAGGCAAACTTTTCAATTAACTCCATTCACTGCTGATAGAAAATTTTAATACACATTGTCGTCCCCCACCTCTAATCATTAACTAGCCCACAAAGTAGTGTTCTCATTAAAGCCTTTAGTAAAATGTGTCCTAGTTAGCTCAGGCTGCCATAACAAAATCCCATGTGTTGGCGGTTGTCTGCTTCTCACGGTGCTGGAGGCTGAAGTTGAGATCAGGGTGCCTGCTCTGGTGAGAGCTCTTGTCCCAACTTGCGGATGGCCACCTTCTTGCTGCATCTTCACATGGGAGAAAGAAAGAGCCCTCTTTCCACCTTCTTATAAAGCTGCTCAGCCCCTCACAAGGGCCTCGCTGCCATGACCTAATCTACCCCTAATCATCATCCCAAAGCCTATCTCCTAATACCATCAAATTGAGGGTTAGGACTACAACATATGAATTTGTGGAAGACACAAACAATCAGTCCATAATGAATATACTGGGTTGGCTAAAACGTTTGTTTGGGTTTTCCCATAAGATGTTATAGAAAAACCCGAACAACCTTTTGGGGCAACCCAAATATATGTTAACCTTGGTCTAAAAAAAATATAAAAATGATTTTTGAATGCTCCCACTCTTGTTTCTGAGTCCAGATATTTGCATATAAATGTTACTAAACACTCTTGGAGTTGGAAGAAAAAAAAATTGTAATCGCATTTATTAGATGTATTTGTTTTTATTATGAAATGAATGCATGGATATTAATGCATGTTTTCTATCATCATTTTTAAAGGCAATCACTACTTCTGCTACATTTGTCTCACTGGGAATCACATAACTTTCTGTTGAAGTAAAACACACAGAGAAAAAATTATACACATAAGTAGAGAGACTAATGTATTTTCACAAACTAAACCTACTCATAGAACCAGAACACAGATCCACAGATCAGTGAAATAAAATAGCGGCACAACAGAACCAACCCCACTCCCCCATACTTCCAGCTCCCATATTCCTTCCCACTCTTCCTCTTAGGGTAACTCAGATCCTCAGGCTCTCATTTTGCCAATTTTGCATTTAATTAAAAGGTATCCTGTAATATTTACCTTCTGGTACCCTCCAAGTTACATTTCTGAGACATAGTAATGTGGTCTTGAGTTGCAATAATTGTTCACGGTCAGTGCTGAAGAGTTCATTGCATGAACATATCAAACTTTATTGATCCACTTTACTGTTTTTAGGCCTCTGGTAATTTCCAGATTGAATAGCACTGCTAGAAACATCATACTACTTGTCTTTCAGCAAATAAACACACATTTCTCTCAAGTACACACTTACAAGGAAAACCACTGGGCTTAGGGTGTGTACGTGTTCAGCTTAGGAAAGGCGCCATACAGTTTTCCAATATGATTATAACAATTTATAACTGTGTATGACTATTCCTCCACATTCTTGCTAACACTTGGTATATTTTCTCCCCGAGCCCCATTCTATTGAATGTGTAATATTACCTCAGTGCACTTTTAATCTGCTCTTTCCTAATGACTAATGAAGCTGTGTGCCCATCTGTATTTTTCTTGGACATTTGGTTATCTTCTTTGGTAAACTGTTTGAAGCTTTTTGCCCATTTTCTTTTGAACTTACAGCACTTTTCTTACTGATTTCTAGGAGTATTTTATATATTCTGGATAAGAATCCTTGGTGAGGTATATATGTTACAAATATTTCCTCCTACTCTGGTGGCTTTTATCCCCTACTCTCTTAAAGGTGTTCTTTGTTGAGATGAATCCTTAAATTATAACACAGTCCACTGTTTGTTTGTTGTTGTTGTTGTTGTTGTTTGGCTTCACAGGACTTTTTTTTTGCATAATATTTAAGAATCTGTGTTAATGACAAGATCATGAAGATATCTACTAATGTCTTCTTTCTATGGTTCTATTGTTTTATCTTTTACATTTAGATCCACAATCTATCTGGAGTTGATTTTCATGTCTGGTTAGAATTTTATTCATATGGATATTTTGATGACAAGCACTATTTGTTGAAAAGACCATCCTTCTGCTCACCACATACCAGTGCCATCTTGTTGTAAATCAAATCCACCTTCTGGGGTGTCTGTTTTTAAAACTTTCTACTCTGTTCCACTCATTTATGAATCTTTACAACACTATATTATACTATCCTAATTACTATAGTTTTATCCAGCTTCATTTTTTAAAGATTGCCTTGTTTATCCTTTTGCTTTGAATTTTTATACAATTGTCGAATTAGCTTACAGGTGTTCACAAAAACACACACAAGTCCTATGGGGATTTTTCACTATGATTACATAATTTACAGATGAATTTGTGGAGGACTGACATACTTATAGTACCTCATCTTCCAGTCTATCTACAAACACAGCATCTCTCTCCATCAGCTTAAATCTTTAGTTTTTCTCTTGTTTTATAGCTTCATTTTCATTACTTTTGTTACTAGCTATTTGAATTATGTTATTTTAAATGAGACCTTTTAAAAAAACCATTCCATCTGAAATTGTTTTTTACTGCTATATGGAAAGAGAACTGATTTTATGTCATTAACATTATTTCTAGCAACTATGCCAATCTATTATTCCTATGACTTTATAGATTCATTCAAACTTTCTACACAAGCCACTGTATCATCTGTGAATTATGACTACTGTATTTCTCCCCTTCTAAACTTATGAACTTCAAGAAAGCAGAATCAGGATCTTGTAAGATTCCTTCCCCAGCTAGCAGAGGGGGATCTCCTAATATCTGCCCAGCAGAATTTCATCAGTGATGGACAAGTCAATTGCTATGTGTCTTCCACGCTTTTCCTTCCAAATGGAAGCTTTTAGTATGGGTGTCTGTCTCCACTCTACCATCAATCATGTGGAGATGAGGGAGGAGATAACTTGGTTGTGAGTTCATAGATTGCTGGACTAAAAGGAGAAACATGTGGACACAAAGCAACAAACCACATCTCCAAAAGACTCTGGACACTGAACTCCACACAGCAGTTAGATAGACTTTCCACGGGTTTCTTCCCTGTGGAGAAGGTATGTACACCACTGGTGATTGCCCCATATTCCTCAACATTCTGTTCTTTACTTGCACCGACCTCACCCTGCGTTCCTCTCATCTCTAAACCACTCCTCTAAGCAGCAGCCCTTCCTCTGCCCACCTCCACAAGGCAGCTCTTTCCAAAGTTCTAGCATTAAATCTCTACCTGTGTGCTTCAGTCCCTGCTGTGTTGATCTTATCTTGTATCAGCTCCAAGTATCTCATCTATGAAATTTCTAGCTTTAATTTTTTTCATTGATTTCCAAATTCCAAAAACTCGCTGCAGAGATTGCCCTTGAAGGTCAACCAGAATTTCAAAAGCAATCTATTCCATATAAAAAATCATCATTCATTTGTGAAACTGTTCCTATTCTTGTCTTCTGTTTTTTCCCTAAATGATGGCACTGTTATTCTCATTTGCAGTCCTCACAAACCTCTCTCTTTTTCTCTTTCTCCCCTCCTCCCTCATCAGTAAATCCCTTCTGCTGTCCACCTAGCTCTTAGTCTTTAAACCAACCCTGCTCACCCCACTCCAGTCCTCTTGCCTGGAAAATCCCATGGACAGAGGAGCCTGGTAGGCTTCAGTCCATGGGGTCACTAAGAGTTGGACACGACTGAGCGACTTCACTTGCACTTTTCACTTTCATGCATTGGAGAAGGAAATGGCAACCCACCCCAGTGTTCTTGCCCAGAGAATCCCAGGGACGGAGGAGCCTGGTGGGCTGCCGTCTATGGGGACACACAGAGTAGGACACGACTGAAGCGACTTAGCAGTAGCAGCAGCTATATCCCCTGATCCTTCCTCTTTTTGCCACACTGTGCTGCTCTCCTCTGTCCCCTTTCAAAGATGGCCACATCTGACATTTGAACTGCCCCACCTTCCCAACTACCCAAGAAGCATATTTCATGCCTTACTGCCTGATGAAGCCATTTTCTCAAGGTATTGAAGAGACTGTCTCAAAGACACATGGAAGACAATGTCTTCAAGAATGTCTCGAAGGCATTCCTTCAGTGCGACCCATCTTCCATCTTGTGTTTTCCATGTGCCATATTCCAGCCTTGCCCAAAAGCACCTCTACCCTTTGCTTCCAGACCCCAAATGGACTGAAAGCAGAGCTGACAGCTAAAGCTTCCACGTTATCAAGCAGATCATTTGATCTACAAAAGGAATCCCACAGGATTTTTTAATAAAATGTAATTTGTTGAACATAAACTATTATAAAAGCACTTCAATGTATGCAAAACGTAGCACAGACTTGGAATTCAGTGCATTAAATAAGTACAATCATATTTCATGTATCTGAAAATATTTACAGCCAGAGAAGCTATGCATTGGATTTTTTTTTCTTTTAATTGTTTACTCAGTTTTATTCCCCATAAGTGGGTATTGTGATACAGTTACTGTGACTACTCAGAGGGCTGGTAGGAGGCACAGTTAATTAACATTTGATGAAAGGTTTAAAATTCTCACTAAAGATATTTTATGGTCCCAGATCACTTTATTTTATTCAATAATAACAAAGTGGCCCAGTTTGTCTGTTTTGCCCTGAAAAATAAAAGGACATAAATAGAAGCACATAAAAGACACTACAAATGATGCAAATCTTGGATGCATTTAGTCTTCAGATTTTAGAGATAGTTATTTCAATATGTGTTTTGGAACTGTGTTTAAAGCAGAAATGGCTTCTGAGTTACTAAAACAATTTCCTTGAATTATTGCTCAGATACAGAGCCCAAAAGTCAACTGCTTTCTCTCATGAAGATTTTTGAAATCTTACTAAATAAAGAAGCAGTTTCTCACTGGGATCATTTAATGGTTAATTTAATTTTAAATACACTGTTTATCAAAACAAATTAGGTGAATCAGATGGCTTCTTTTCTAAGATTATTAAATCTGTAAATTACCTGAAAGTTTAAATACATATGCACATATCTTAACCTGTATCTGGTATGCCTAAGATCTATATATGCATAATTATAAATGACTTTATTAAAATCAGGCGAAGAAATAATATAACAGAGAATTTATAATAGAGATACCTACATAAATATATAGCAAAACCATTTTTATGATATAAAAATACACAATAAAAAGTGACTTCCTCTAGTCAAAATAAATTGCAACATAATACAAAATTGCATCATTTTGTATATCAATGTAGAGAGCTAAAGAGATTTCTGTAAACATAAATATCTAGTTAAAATAGAGATATACACACAAATTCATGATATGTACTTCTATGGCAGCTTCCTGATCAAATATGAAATTTTGAAGATGCATATTTTTGTACTTCTCTTTGAAAGTCAGATAAATTGACATAGAATGAATCTTCAAAATAACACAACTTACATAAGAGAAAAAAGAAACAAAATCAGTTGGAACAAAAACAATTTCTGTCTCACATGGTATACCAATCATCCCATGAATCAGAAAGAACTCTTTTAGCTGTATGTTTCTAGGAAACATAGATTTAAAAAACGTTTTAATAGCAGCAGCCTATACATTCAACATTAGGTTCCAACTAGAAAATATTAGTTGAATATATGATATCCAATTGCAAAGGCTTGTAGTTTAGTCACTAAGTGGAGTCCATTTCTTTTTTGACCCTATGGACTGTAGCCCACCAGGCTCCTCTGTCCATGGGATTTTCAAGGTAAGAATACAGGAGTCAGCTGCCATTTCCTTCTCTAGGGGATCTTCCAGACCCAGGGATTGAACCAGTGTCTCCTGTGTTACAGCCAGATTCTTTACCACTGCACCACCTGGGAAGCCCTTGCAAAAGCTTGACTGTGTTTTATAAATGCCACTAACAGAGCATGCTCTCTGATCTGGGCCTCTAACTGCCCCAGTCCCCACCCCCTAACACAGGTTCCATTCTGGTTACTGTCTCCTTCAGGGGTTCAGTCGCGCACATCTTAGGACTCGGTCTCTCTTGGGATAGAGATAAAATGCTGAAACAGAAGCACCAGAAACCTCTGCCTTCCTCCACTCCTGTTCATCTTCTAGTTAGAGCCACACCAGCACAATTAAGCTAGTGTCTTCTCTTTCCTGATTTCTGTTCACAAGTGAATAAAGCAAGGCTGCCCTTCACCTCTTGACAGCCTTTATCTTAATGACATACTCAGAAGCCACTTTGAATCAAATTCTGTTTTCCTCTCCTAAAAGACTATTTCTTAAAGATTCAGTCAAAAGAATATTTCTAGCCTTTATCCATTTTTTAAGTCTTCACAAAACTTTACAAAGCTACTCTCCGCCTTTATTGACTGCTGCCACAAAGAGGGTCCTCTATCCAGCCAGCCACCCCCAGTGTGCATCACACCAATGTTTGGTTCCCCAAGATGGTAACAAGAGACAGAAAAATCTTGATTATGGGAATTCTCAGAGTATGTACCATGTTACAGGGCAGCCTGATTCTTCAAGAAAGAGAAGAGCTAAGTGAAGTAGCATTTTCCAGTCTGATTGTAGGAAAGAAGTTCTCACTTCAGAGAGAAACTCATAGGGGTAGTGATTCATGAGATGCCCTTGGGAAACACTGTTTCAAGCAATGATTCTAAAGCCAGATATACTGATGTGCCTGCCTCCCTGCTGTTATATTTCTCTTTCACACTCAGCGGGAACATTTAATCCACAAAGGCAGGCTTAACTCTACCCTCAGCTCTCAGTACCGAGAGGTCTAAAATGAGTCAACATCCGCTCAGCTCTGTGCTCCTCCTGACATCTCTGAGGGCTTCCATCCTGGTCAGTGGTTATCTGTCTAACTCCTGAGCCGACATCAGCTTTAGGGATGGTTTCACGTCATGCTGTCTCATACCCAATTCCAAAGAACAGCTTCCTGCAGAAATGGATTTATGAGTTGCTCTTCCTTTCTTCCCAACTCTATGCCTCAGCCAAGAGACCACCTCTGAACGCCAGTTCTGAGGCTAGAATCGTACCTACTCTCAAACACAAATCCAGACCTCCACACGTTACATATTCCACCTCTGCTGCATATATCTGGTACTGACTTCTGTCTGCTCAGTTACATATTCTATATTACACCCTCCCCTCAGAGTCCTTAGTGATCAGACTGCACTCACAGGTATGGATGTTCCAAAACTGAAACTTTTGCTTTCAGTTCCAAAAGCAAAATCTGCTTCTGATTCACGCTATCACTGTGCAGGGTCCCCGACCCCAGTCTCCCTAATCAGATCTGTCCTCCAACTTTCTAAGCCCCACACCACCATCCTGACACTAAAGAGACAGGCCTGAAAATCAGCAAACATTAAAAGGACACTACAATTTCTAACTTTCCTTATTCCACTAAGTAGAAATACTTTAATAAAATTATACAGGAAAAAAAATAGTCTCAAAAATTACAGCGTTAATTACACCACACTGGACATGGCCATCTAAAGAATTTTGCTCAAAGATTTTTTCTACAGTAAAGACAATGTTCAAATTCCTTTCTTTTTTACAGCTTTATTGAAGTGAATTGATATACAAAAAAAAAAAACCTGCACATATGTAATGTAGACAGTTTCTGAGTTGTACAATATACACATATATGATTGCTACTGTAGTCTCAGAATCAAATTATCAGTTCAGAAATATACTGAATAAAAGACCAGTTTCTCAAATAACCACCTCCATATTCCCCTGAAGTCTGGGAATTTTGAGGCCTTTATCATATTTTCTTCCAATATAATTCCTAGCCACTTGTCGTTGTTCAGTCACTCAGTCATGTCGACTCTTTGAGACTCCATGTACTGCAGCACACCAGGCTTCCCTGTCCTTCACCATCTCCCAGAGCTTGCTCAGACTCATATCCATTGAGTCAGTGATGCCATCCAACCATCTCATCCTCTATCATCCCCTTCTTCCCCCTGCCTTCAATCTTTCCCAGCATCAGGGTCTTTTCTAATGAGTCAGCTCTTCACATCAGGTGGCCAAAGTATTGGAGCTTCAACTTCAACATCAGTCCTTCTAATGAATATTCAGGATTGGTTTCCTTTAGGATAGAGACTGGTTTGATCTCCTTGCAGTCCAAAGGACTCTCAAGAGTCTTCTCCAACACCACAGCTCAAAAGCATCAATTCTCCTAGCCACTGGTTCTACATAAATGATAGCACTTTTTAAAACTAAAGAATCACCTGTGAAAACTGCCTTATATTCAGTTATAAGAGTGAGATTTGAATTTAAAACTTGGAAATATTTTTAAGTGTTTACTGTTTATTTTAAACTTTCCTTTTTAATATAAATTTATTTATTTTAATTGGAGGCTAATTACAATATTGTATTGGTTTTGCCATACATTACATGAATCCTCAAGCTGGGACCAATTTCTGGGCTAAGACTAACAAGCACCATGCAGTACAAATCATTTCCTGGCAGGTATGTCAAATGATCAAAAACAATTAGAGAAGATCATTAACCTAGATTACCGTATCTTTCCCAGACTAAAACTAGTCTTCATGGCCACTCAATAACAGATCAGGACCACAGAAATACGTAGTTGACTGTCATGTGGACCTTGACTATAACCCTCCCACAGACCTCAAGCTGCCAAGAGATACAGCCCTATGCCTGCAAAGCTTCCCTTCTCAGATCCTCAGGAAGCTGCCAACAGACACCAAAGTATGCACGTGCAAGAGCAACCCTCAATGACTCTCAAGAACTGGTGGCTAAATACTCCTACTCCCTCACTTCACAGGGTCTTTCTGGGTAATTCTGGGGCATGCGCCACACTCCATTTTGCAAACTTCTCTCTAGTTACACACTTTGCTGGTTTAATAAAGCTCTCTGCTTATAACTGACTGTCCTTTCTTCCCAGTTTCTCCTCCCCACTTCACTGTTTCACTTTCCCAATTTGCACTGAAAAATTCCCATGAACTTTAGCTTGAAGTCAAATCCATTCTTACTGTTGTCTAGCTCTTCCACCTCCTACCTAATTTAGGTAGAAATTAGGTCTTCCACTTTCTACCACACACTCATCTGGACTGGTTTGCCTCAGAATGTCCTATTTGATGCCTATAATCCTGGCGTATTTATTAACAGCAGTCCTTTTCATTCTGAAGTTCCTAGTTTTGGCGATAAATTATACCATCACTCTTCGTGGTACTATTATCCTGCCAGACTTCTCAGCTGTCAACCTTATGGACAGATATTAAAGTGTACACCTTGTTCTGCCCATCACTATAGTCTTCTTTATTATGACTTTGTGCCCAAATCTCTCTACTTCCTCAATCCTAGTTCCTACCTTGGTACATGACAACCCATGTCCTGGTAGAGCAGACTGCAATTATTAACTGCCTTAGTTTAGAATCACTACTTTCCAGTTTCTAATGGGCAGAACTGGTTTCTTATTAATATTTCAAGGGTAAAATAAAACCTTTTATTGACTTGCATACTCTCACTGTAACCCACATGATGTAAGCATTAAGGCAACCTAGGATGCTAACGGTGACTAGGAGGGAGAGGAGACTAACCCAGCAATGTGTGGGGCCAGGCTGGATAATGAGGAGTGAGTGCTGTAGAGCCACAAGATCTAAAGGAAGGTGATGAATGGAGGTTCCACTTGAGCAGGAAAAAAATAATGGTATCTATTTTGAAAATTTATAAGATGCTATCATTAGTCAAACCCTCTTGTTTTTTTTTTTTTTTTATTTCTGAAAACAAGCAGGATGATGGAATAGCAATGACTTCACAGAAGAAATAACAGTTGACCTGGCCATTGGCTAATGAGTAGCTGTTCTGTTTTTCTGGTGCAAAAATATGAGGAAAAACATTCACATTCAGAGCCATGAACATGAGAGGGCATGTGGCAGCATGGAATTGGGTAAAAATCTGATTAACGGGAACATAGGTATTATTGAAGAAACAGCGAGAAAACTTTACAGCAGTGCACCTATCTTTCACTAAGGACGCTTCAGATCTACTCTTCCTGATTGTCTTCTTTAATATAATTGGGAAGATGCAATTTTTTAAACCTGTCTTGTTGCAATTTTCGCTTTTGATTCAAATAAATACAGACAAAAACCTAATGTATGACCTCTGTGTCTCTTATTAAGAGGATTCTTAGGAGACAGATATCAAAATATGTTTTAATAACAATGATCCAAAAATTCAATTATGGAAATAAATGAAATTTAAATGCACCTTTTCCACACATATTATTTATTGAGAATCATTAGGAACTGGAAATGTACAAGTAGTTTTTATTCCATGAAAGATGTTGGCCTGAAATATTAATACATATTCTTAAATTATTTGTGATTTTCTCCTCCTTATTTCTCCTAACACAAATGAGAGTAATATCTTACTGTGCCTTTTTTATTTAAAAAAAGGAAAGCTTTCATATTACAGAAATAGTTGAAACACATTTCTGAGATTCAGGACATTTTTTAAAAGTTTCCCAGTAATGTAAAAGAAACTCAGAAAGAAGGCCTGACAGGGCTTGTTGAAAGGAATTAAAAAAAAAAAAAAAACACTTTGTATAATGTCCTATCTGTAAATCCAATTCCCAAATGTGCTTTACTTGATCATTTTCAGTTAATCTTCCTATAACACACCAAGCCGGCATCTCACCAGCATAATTTAGGCACCATAGCACACATGCTCGGTCACACACACAAACATAAACGCCACTTCTAGGTCTAGCCACAAACTGAAAGCCTTGAAATCCTACAGTATTACAAAGACTCTTCATGGGGGAATGACTGTGCGCACACTCTCTCCAACCCACATGCATAAAATTAAACCTCTATGTAGTGCATCCACTATTATTCACCTAACACAAAAGGTCTCTTTTAAATTTTACTAGGTAAAATTAAATTGCCTTCTAAAGGGCTGAGCTGACTTACACACTGAAGGAGAATATATTGGAGAACTACTTCACAATTTTAATCATTTGAATAATCTTTTTATCTTCATCAATTTTGTGGGTAAAATGACATTGTTTTGCAACATTGATGTGTATTTCTTGTGTTATAAGAGTGGACAGGTTTGTGTAAGTTATGTTGATATATCTTTTCTCATTTATGTGCTCTGCCCCTTTTCTACAGTGTTGCTAGCTTTTCTTATTGATTTGTAAATGGTCATGACATAGTAAAACAAACACGATATGAGGCAAACACTTTTCCCAGCTTGTCCTTTGACAATTTCCTTACTGTATATAAATTTATAATTTATATTGATGTACGTATCAATGTTTTCTTTCAGGGCTTAAGTGTATATAAAAAGCTTCTCCCATTCATTAGCTATTTATTTTAACGTCCTATGTTTTCTTTCAGATCTTCAGTTTCAGTTACCTGATGCTACACAACAAATGACCCCAAAGTGTAACGACTTTAAACTACCACTATCAATTTATTATCTCTCAAGGTTCTAGAGATTGACCCCATCTGTTGGGTCTCACTCAGGACCACTCATCTGACTGCAGGCAGACAGTGCCAGGAACTGGGCTCATCTCCAAAGCTTCTGCACTCACATGTCTGATAGTTGATTCTACCTGCTGGATGAGACCTTTCCACATCAGTTCTAAAAAAGCAAGGGTCTCAAAAGAGATAAATTATGAGCTGCCAGTCTCTTAAGGTCCTATTCTATAGGTCAAACAATTATAGAGACCAGATGCAACAAGAATACCGACTTCATCTTTTGATGGGAGGAATACAAATGAATATTGGAGGTATTTTTTTTTAAATGACCATACCTTCTCTGGCTTAATTTTAATATCAGTTTGATGGCAAAGTAATTTGTATACAGTTCACCCATTTTAAATATACAGTTGGATGAAGTTTGACAAATGTATACAGTTGAGTAACCACCACAATCAAGATATAAAATATTTCTATTATCCCTCAAAGTTCTCTTTTTTCATTCTCTCTTCCTCCCATCCTCAGCTCCAAACAATCACTGACCTACTTTCAATGTCTTTACTTTGCCTTTTCTAGATTTTCATATAAATGGAATCACACAGCATGTAGTCACTGTGACTAGCTTATCTCACTTAGATCACATAGTGATTTTCAGATTCATCCACGCTGCTCTGTGGTCAGTAGATGTTCTTTTTAGTGTGGGAAGTTTTGCATTCTGTGGATAGACCATAACTAGTCCATCCATCCACCTGTTGGTGGATATTTGTGTGAGTTTCTGTTTATGCCATCAGGAACAAGCTTCAGTGAGTATCTCTATACAAGTTCTGGTGGGGATGTAGGTTTTCACATGTCTTTGGTAAATATCGGAGAAGGCAATGGCACCCCCCTCCAGTACTCTTGCCTGGCAAATCCCATGCACAGAGCAGCCTTGGTAAATATACAGGATTTGAGTTGCTTAGTTTATGTAACTGTATGTTTAACTTTGTAAGAAGATATCTTCATTATTTAATTATTTAAATACCTGACCCAGCAGGAATTGTTTTTCAGTGTAAGGAGAGAGTTTCTATCATTTGTTTCCAGACAGCTAGTCAGGGTTCTGAACACTATTTATTGAATAATACTTTCCTTGACTTTTAACAGACCTGTCACACAGACTGAATTCCGTCGGTATCTGGTCTGCCTCCGAATTTGCCCTTCTACCCCATTAGCAGGGCCTGCTGGAGGCACTGGGGCTGCTGCTAACCTGCACTGCTTTAAGCATTTTGCACATATCAACTCCTTTAATCTCTACACCAATGCTTTGAGATAAACACTATTTTAAGGCTCAGATGAAAAAATAGGACAAAACCCAGAAATACTAAATAATTTCCCCGTGATCCCACAGCCAGCGGAAGTGAGGAAGACAGGCTGGGAACCTGACTTCCTTCCCAAGCCCACGTGTCCGAGCCCTGGACTGACCGCACACATCAGCGATCATGCAACAACTTCACGGTGCACCATTCCGATACCTCATCGAACCTTGTGTGAAGAACTGTCCTGTTGCACACTTATTTTCCCATATGAGTAATGCAATTAGCTTGACTATGCATGCAGGCTAAGTCACGTCAGTTGGAACCAACTCTCTGTGACTCTATGGACTGTAGTCCGTTAGGCTTCTCTGTCCATGGGATTCTCCAGGCAAGAATTCTAGAGTAGGTAGCCATTTCCTTCTCCAAGGGATCAAATCCATGTCTCTCATGTCTCCTAAATTGGCAGGCAGGGTCTTTACCACTAGCGCCACCTAGGAAACCCCAATTAGCTTGACTAGCTTTGAAAAGGGCTTTCCTGATGGCTCAGTTGGTAAATAATCTGCCTGCAATGCCGGAGACTCAAGTTCGATTCCCGGGTCAGGAAGATTCACTGGAGAAGGAATAGGCTATCCACTCCAGTATTCTTGGGCTTCCCCGGTGGCTCAGCTAGTAAAGAATCTGCCTGCAATGTGGGAAACTTGGGTTTGGGAGGGGAGGAGGAGGGGAAACCCCTTTGGTATTTTGATTTGTAAAAAAGAAAGAAAAGATAAATTAGTTCAGGGAGAACTGGCCCCTTGTTAGTATGGATGAGACAGCCAGATAGCATCATTAACTCAATGGACATCGTTTTCAGCAAACTCCGGGAGATACTGAAGGACATGGAAGCTGGGTGTGCTGCAGTCCATGGGGTCACAAAGAGTCAGACACAACTCAGGGACTGAACAACAACAATATGCATGCTATATATGTTTATATTTATATCCATTTCTAAATTCCTCTTAAAATTATAGTTTTTTTCTCAGTGTCACTGATATGCTTGATATACTTTCTTCATGTCAGACAAATCTGGATGTGAAAAGTGTGGTACCTTTATTCTCCTCAAAGAGAATGAATGAGCAATGCCCTTAGGGGTAGTGAAAGGACTGTTGTCAGGAATGCAGCGGGCACGGCTGCATTAAGTTCTGCATAAGTTCTCAATATGCACAAATAAACAAACACACTGTTCTCAGTCTGTCTCCACTCTGTAGCACACCTTTTCTGAGCATCCCACCATTGGACCCTAACCACCTGAGATGCTACACTCAGTATTATATTCTTCTTCACTACCCCTGCTACTCTCCTTCCATTGACACTTCTCCAAATCTCATCCCTTTTTCCTTTACAAAGTGAGTGAGGTGAGAGCTAATTTCCTAAATACATCCATGTTTTTGTGGGAAGAAGTCCAGAACAGAAGCCAACCTAGCCCTTTGACTCTGCAGAAACGCAAGCATGTTTACACAGTCTTTCTCATGGCAACGCTCTTGCTTTTGCAATCTCGTCAAGCTATGAGAATTTCAAATCATTCAACTAGGGAGGCAGGGAGTAAGTATTTGTAGGTGGACAGGGTCATGCTATACCCTCATATTCATCCACAGTGGCTTTAACTATAGACAGACTCAGCCCCAAACTCTTCCTACTAAGTTTGTATTCTCATTTCTAAATGTAGGCACAAAATATAGCCTTTCTAGAAGTGTGTGTGTGTGTGTGTGTCTGTGTGTGTGTGTTCAGTCACTCTGTCGTCTCTAACTCTTTGTGACTCTATGAACTGTAACCCACCAGACTCCTTTGTCCATGGGATTTTCCAGGCAAGAATACTGGAGTGGGTTGCCATTCCTTTCTCCAGGGGATCTTGCTGACCCAGGGATCCGAACTACACATCTCCCAAGTCTCCTGCACTGGCAGACATAGTCATCACCACTGAGCCACCTGGGAAGCCCTTCTTGCAGTAACCCAGACAATTATTAAGTCCCCCAGAATATCTATTTGCTACCTTTTTCACAGAGGAACATTACACATTTCAGAGTGAAACATATATTGAGTTATACGACAGAGAAAGGAAATTCTCAATAATCTTAAAATTAAATAGCAAGCATGTGCACAAGTCTTCCTGGGAAGTCACTATCTATACATGCTGCTTTGTGCACAAGTATGTGACTCTCTGATCCACCATCAGTGGAGAACGGAGACTCCATCTGGTAATTTGGCTTGTCCCTCTGATGGAAAACCATTTCTCCTGGGGAATCCTCCGAGATTAAGGACTTGTACTGAGACCTGGGAATGCCTGCAATCTGTCAGAACAGTTTTCTCCTGAGTCAAAGCCTCAAGGTGAAGTAATAGCCCTTTAGAAATGAAGGCCAGTATATTAGAGGTCATATAATTTACTACTTATTAAAATCCAATTTCTGAGGCAGTAATGAGGAAACTGAGGTTCAGAGAGGGGGAGTGACTTGCCAAACACGACACAGCAAGTTAATAGCAGAGCTCATACTGATCTGGGTACCTTGATTGCGCACCCACCCCACCCCCTGCCCCCCGTCACTGCTTCTGTCTGCTGCTCAGAAAGCCCTCAACTGACATTGCACATTCTCTGGTTCAAAGGTAGTACATAATACTACAAGATGGTGTGTCTCTCCTAAAAACAATTATGTTCCAAAACAAATATATGACAGTTTCATTAAAACAAGATTGAGAAGGTTGTTTTTCTATCAAAGCACTTAGTCTTATTACGCTTTACTTATAGCAAGGTGTGTCTAGGGACTTCAAGATCAAAAAGGTAACCATCAATAAGGCTTCAATTATGATAAATGAATACATTCTAGAGGTCTGTTGTACAACATAGAGCATAAAGTTAACAATACAGCATTGTACACTTCAAAATTTGCCAATAGGGCAAAGCTCTTGTTAAGTATTCTTGTAACAAAAGGGGGCAGGGCACAAGGAAACTTTGAGTGATGTTGTATGTGTCTATTATCATGATTGTGGTGATCGCATCATGGGTGTTTGCAAATGTCCAAACTCATTAAATTTTATACATTAAATATGTGCAGTTCTTTGTATGTAAATTGTACCTCAATCAAGCTATTAAAATAATACTAATACACTGTGCATTAGCAGTACTGATTCAACCTACTAAAACAATAATATCTGGGGATTGGGTATACTTAACAGCAGCTTCATGCTCTTTATTTGGATCTTATAAAACTGAGAGGGGACAAGAAGAGATGATTCCTATGTTGACTGAAGGAAGAAGAGGGAGTCACCTACAGCTAAGCATCCACATCTACTAATTCCTTCCTGATTGCAGATTGCAGGGGAGGAGACTGAAATGGATGTGGACATACCATCATGCCAATTATCAATGTTTAAAAGGAGCTAAATGAATTCACTAAAAACACAATTAAATATATCATTAAGAGTAATAGGAAACTCATTTAAAAATTAAAAAGGAGCAACTACAGTCTGGGCATCCAAAATGGAGCCCAGTGACCACTGTGGATGTGGTTTCAGACCAGTTCCTGCATCACTAAGGTCCTGAACTTCCTCAACTGCATCAAATTCAAGGATACCAGCAGCATTTCTGAAACAATATCCCAGAGCAGTTGCTAGCTGCGACTTTGTAGTTTCAAAGTCCCCCAACCCAGGCTTCACAACTATGCAATCATTTTGAACCTCAATCAATCCTTGCTTAAGAAGCACCCTTTCTTCTTGTCAGTCCCAATCCTAGTTCTTGACAATTTACATAATCTTGCAGGTTTTGCCTTTCCCCATTTTGCACTCTAGCAGAACACAGTTTCAGTGCTTCTTGGTTCTGTGTATCCTGGGCTGACGTCCCAACAAACTGCAAACAAACGCTTCTTCATTTTAACCAGGTCTCTATTCTTTCTGAACAACTAGAAAAAAAATAGCACATGCCCATTTTCATTCCTCTATCAGCCTATCATGATTTATACCTCTTCATAACATGCAGATTCGGTCCCTGGATCAGGAAGGTCACCTGGAGAAGAAAATGGCAACCCACTCCAGTATTCTTGCCTGGAAAATTCCATGGACAGGTCCATGGGGTCACAGAGGGTCGGACGTGACTGAGCACACACCACATGCATAACATGTGCTACCTCTCAATAGATTATTCATATGTTTGTATGGCCCATCTCCTTTCTCCTGTAATGTAGAAGTTTTGCAAGAGTAACTACTTTATCCTTAGACAGAAAAAGAATACTTAGAGCCTAAAAAACACTTACTATTTGTCAAATGACTGAATGTACAAAGGTTTCTCTATTCTTCCTACATATACACTGGATATCAAACTATACCTATGTACTCCATTTCTTATGTATGACACGTAACCTTATATGCATCACTTCATCTGCTGGGAAGGACACTCTGTTTTGACTGCTTTATGAATTGGACCTCTCAGGTTCATTCCAGAATTAGACAATGTTAGTAAATTTGAATCCATTTGCTTGTCACGGATGCCAGGGTTCAGTAGAGATGTATGACCTCGTAAATATGACTCAGTGAGAGCATGCACCCCCAGAAACCAATCGTGTGTCCCAGATCCACTTTTATTGTTCACAACTTCCTCTTGCTGGCAACAATTTATAATGAGTATTAATATTACTATTAACCTCAAACGCTTTTTTTTTCCTAAAAGGAGCCAGATAATAAACATTTCAGACTTTGAGAGCCAGGGGTATCTGGCACAACTATTCAATTCTACTGTCACAGGGAGAAAGCAGCCACAGACAAGTTACACATGAATGACTGTGGTCTGTGGCTGTAATCTGCCAAACTCTGACCTAGACTGTTTATTTAAAAATTGGGAAGTGTGATTGCTGGGGGTTGGTATGGGTATAGAGAGGAGTAGAGCACAGATGTTTTTTAGGGGTTCTCTTGTGCATTCACAATAAGTTTTCTGTAACTAATCACCTGGGAGGTGTCATATGAACCATCTTAGTTACCTTACAGAGTCATTTGCAATAAACACAACACTAAAATGATTACCTTGAGTGTCACCTCCTACCAGTACTCAGGAAAAAAACAGAATAGTGTAAGTCATTCTGGGCAGATGTGATAGCTTACCTTTTTTTTTTTTTAAATTAATGAGTATGGATTACAAAATGGATGTCATGGGTGTTAGATTTCAGCAAAATATTTGATACAGTGCCTTCTGAAACCTCAATTTAAAATTTCATTTAAATTGACTTTGATAGGATGACTCCTGCAAGGATTGCAAACCATCAGGAGGAACACAAACAATGGGGCGTGAATGATAAACAACAGTCTGCCCTGTAATGAGGAAGGTATCTAGTGTTGCGCCCAGGGACTGGTGCTCAATGAGTTCTTAACATTTCATTAATGATCTGGAAAAGAGAGTAAACATATGAAGACTTGAGGAAGAATAGTGCAGACCAATGACTAGCAGAATAAATATGGAAAGATTACATCGAGATAGTTTTGGAGATGCCACTGTGAAATAATACAAGTTAAACTTTCCTGAAGTTATGTTATTCAATAAGATGAGCATTAAAATAGGTAAAAGAAATTTAAAGAGAGTTCATTAAAACATAATTCCTATTTCAAGACAGAACTAGTTGTGCCCTGAATAGAAAAACATCTGTAAAAGAGACCTCTCATGACAGCAACTGCGTCATCAGGAAGATACAGGGACGTCTAATGCACCGAACCTCACGACTGCCTCACCAGGGACAAAATAATTTGCTACAATTATATAGCAGACAGGTAAAAATTTTATCATTGTATTTCTAATTTATAGCAAAGTGCTCACTTGGTTTAACTCTCTCATGGCAAATATACTGTGCAAAACATGCTGTCCCTTATCTTGTTTCTTTAGGTTTTTCTTATTGTTCATTTTTGTCTGCTACTAAGAACATCCAGGCTTCCCTGGTAGCTCACCTGGTAAAGAATCCGCCTGTGATGCAGGAGACCCCAGCTCGATTCCTGGATCAGGAAGATCCCCTAAAGAAGGGATAGGCTACCCACTCCAGAATTCTTGGGCTTCCCTGGTAGCTCAGACAGTAAAGAATCCGCCTGCAGTGCAGAAAACCTGGGTTGGGAAGATTCCCTGTAGAAGGGCATGGCAACCCACTCCAGTATTCTTGCCTGGAGATTCCCCATAGACAGAGGAGCCTGGTGGGCTACAGGCCATGTGGTCACAGAGTCTGACACAACTGACCGACAAAGCACAGCACAGCACAGCACAAAAACATCCCTAGGTTACTTTCCATGTTATCTTCTAGTCCTAATCAGCCAAATGCAGATAGCTGGATGGGAATCACCTGCATTGCCAGATGTAAACAAAACCACTCCTATGATGTCACTGCTCAAATCTGGTAACTACCACCGTATTAATTTTGTGGCTGAATACATTAAACAACTGCAAGTTCACTTTCTTGAAAACATGATAATTATTTTGGACATTCTTCAGATATTGCCACTACATATACACAGGGATTCATTTAATAGTTCAAGCATATTAAAAAGCCAACAATTTATTGGTAAATGACCTTCCTTCCTAAATGAGGAGCAATTTCACTGCACACTGAAATTATAGCTACCTTCATAAAAAACAGAACATCCATTCAATTGACATGGGACCCTTTATTTTTCATGCAAAACCACATACCCCAAAAAACCCTACCTAAATATAGAAAACAAGTAAGACTTCCATTCTCTGATCAAGGGACGTTGAGAACTTGGAAGTTGTCACTTCCATCTTCACACACACACACACACACACACACACACACACACACAAAATACCTGGTGAGGGGAAAAAAAACCTCTGAAGATCAACAGCTCTTCATAGGTCTATCAGAGAACTGAGGTCACAAGGCAAACTGCTGCCCCCAAAACTGGAACAACAGACAGAGACAGAGAACCCCGGTGCACGGGCAACAGGAGCCCAGGAGCAGAAGTCCACAGCTGGATCCAGTATCTGTGGGAACACTTTATGATGGATAGATGCATGCATGCATGCTGGGGGCTCAGTGTGGACTAGCTGGAGAGTTAAACATTCCGAGGAGGCCCAGGAAGGGGGTTGCCACACTTTCCTGAGGGTCTCACCTTGAAGATTAGAAAAAGATCTCCTCTTGTTCTCCAAAGAGGAAGAAGGAAAATTACCATTCTGAAATACACTCAGTGCAATCCAGGGCTTCCCTGATGGCTCAGTGGTAAAGAATCCGCTTCCAATGCAGGAGATGCAGGTTCAGTAGCTGGGTCAGGAAGATCCCCTGGAGAAAGAAGCAGCAATCAACTCCAGTGTTCTTGCCTGGGAAATCTTATGGACAGAGGAGCCTGGAGGGCTACAGTCCACGGGGTCACAAAGAGTCAGACAGGACTCAGTAACTAAACAACAAAAGAGCAATATGCTCCCTTTAACAAGCCTGTCCCTGTGGGAAACTTGTTTTATTTACCACTTAACTGACCTTGAGGCAGGAAAACATCCAACTCCGGCTCCTTTAGCCTCCCAAATGGAAGAAAGGAAATCTCCATCTCAAGTTCATCATGATCTTAAATGGGGGAAAAGGAAATATCCAACTGAAGCTCACAAAAAGCTAATTCAATAAAATGATGAGACATCATCATAAAAACGGCCCCTCCCCCTCACCAATCCACATCAATAATGCTTTGGTATAAGGAGAGCAAACCAGTCAATCATAAAGGAAATCAGTCCTGAATGTTCACTGGAAGGACTGATGCTGAAGCTGAACCTCTAATACTTTGGCCACCTAATGTGAAGAATTGACTCATTGGAAAAGACCCCGATGCTGGGAAAGATTGAAGGCAGGAGGAGGAGACGACAGAGGATAAGATGGTTGGATGGCATCACCAACTCGATGAACATGAGTTTGAGCACACTCTGGGAGATGGTGAAGGACAGGGAGGCCTGGCCGGCTGCAGTCCATGGGGTTGCAAAGAGTCAAGACACAACTAAGCGACTGAACTGAACTGAACTGAACTGATAATCAAAGAGTGATTAAAGCTAAAAAGAATGAGCCTCAGACCTGCTTAAACAGTCTCTAAAAAACCTAAAGACAACACAGAAGACAAAAATAAGGATGCTAAATGAAATTTTAGCCTCCAACACCACAGCTACAGCAATCAACAAACACAGCCTAAATCCTAGGCAGATAGAGATTAAACCCCACACTAAAGTCCTATTGACAGGAGTTCCTTTCACCTAAAACTTCATGTCTGGTTTTCGACAAAAAATTACAAGGTGACAACACAGTCTGTTAAGACAAAACAAATATCTGAAGCAGTCTCAGATGTGACAGACTGGAATTATCAGACTGGGAATTCAAATAACCATGATTAATACACTAAGGGCTCTAAAGGAGAAAGTAGGCAACATGCAAGGACTGATGGGTCGTGTAAGCAGAGAGAAGAAAGCTCTGAAAAGCAAAAGAAAATGGTAGACAGAATTCAAAAATACTAACAGAAACGATAAATGCCCTTGATGGTCTCATGAACAGACTGGGCCTGGCCAAGGAAAGAATCAGATATGTCAATAGAAACTTCCAAAACTGAAACACAGAGAACAAAAATACAATATCCAAGAATTGAACTGAAAGACTTCTCTTTCCAGTATTTTCATTACACATATGTTACACCTTTTGTGATGATGTGAGGACATATTTGGAGAAACAAAACAAACAAAAGAGAATCGGTACTGAGTGAAAAGGAGGAGAGGGCACCAGAGGATGAAATGGTTAGATGGCATCACTGACTCAACGGACACGAATTTGAGCAAACTCCAGGAGATGGTGGAGGACAGAGGAGCCTGGCATGCTGCAGTCCATGGGGTGACAAAGAGTTGGACACGACTGAGCAACTGAACAAGAACTGGGTGAAAGGCTTTTCCTTCCCCTTTTCCTTTAAGTTTCCCTGGGGAAGCTTTGTCAGAACCTCTGATACAGGGAATCTAGTTAGAAGACACATTCAAAGGCATTTCCTGAAATATTTAATCCCCTCTGCTTCTCCTTGCCTGTTACACTCTAGAGCTCCTGCAAGATTAACTGCGACAAACAGACAATAGGTACCCATATACTCTATTGTATGCATCTATCATCTCTTTTATCCTTAAGGAGATTAACTGCACGACATTTATTTGTAATACAATGTGCCCAAAATGAATTTATATGCTCTCTCCACACGGATTAGAAACCAAAACACCATGTTTTAATAAAGCAGCACAGAAAACACCATGTTTTTAATAAAGTAGCAACCTTCCTTCATGTAACTCACTTGAGGATATTTGATTGCCTTCATAATTATAATAATTAAGAAGGCTGATGACTTTTTTGGTTCTTAATACAAATAAAGCTTGTTTTCCACAAACCAAAAAAACTGCAGGGTTTTGTTTTTTTTTAATTAGGTTTCTATTTAAGGATGACTTTTTACAGGGTTTTTTTTTCTTGTGGACCATTTTTAAAGTCTTTATTGAATTTGTAAAAGTATTGTTTATGTTTTATGTTTTGGTTTTTTGGCCATGGGGCATGTGGGATCTCAGCTCCCCACCCAGAGATCCAACCTGCTCTGGACGATGAGGCCTGAACCACTGGACCATCAGGCAAGCCCCAAGGATAGTTTCAGATTTTACAAAATGTTACAAAGAGAATATAGTCTCATACAACCCTCCCCCCATCATATTCCTATTGCTATTAACATCTTACATTAAGATGACATATTTGTCAAAATAATAAACTAATATTGATACATCATAATTGACTGAAGTCCATGCTTTATTCAGATTTCTTTAGTCTTACCCTGATAGCCTCTTCTGTTCCAGGATCCCATCCAGGATACTACATTTAGCTGTCAGGACTTCTTCTGTTCCTCACGGCTGTAACAGTGTCTCAGATCTTCCTTATCTTTGATGACTTTCAAAGTGTAAAGTAGAAGTGGTCAGACATCTTGCAGAATGTCCATCTACTGGGGCTTGTCTGCTATTTTTCTCCTAATCAGACTGAAGTTATAGGTTTGGGGGAGGAAGACCACAGGGGTAAAGAGCTACTCTCCTCACATCTTATCCAGGGTAAATGTTTGATAACGACTCATCGCTTGTTGTTAACCTTGGTCATCTGGATGAGGAAGTGGTGTTAGGTTTTTTCCCTGTAAAGCTGTCTTTATTCTCCTCCTCTTCTATACACTGTATTCAGCAGTAAGTTATTTCATGCAGCCCACACTTAATAGATGAAGAGTTACAGTCCACACTGAGGGTAGAATTATCTACAAAAATTATTTGGAATTCTGCATTGTCCCTCATCCTCCATGTATTGGGTTAGCCAAAACGTTGGTCCATAAGATGTTACAGAAAAACCTGAACGGAAGTTTTGGCCAACCCAATATTTCCTCAGTCCCTTGTGTATATCAGTATGGACTTGTGGATATTGAAAACTTTGGATTACAATCCAATAGCACTTTCCTCTGTTGCTGCAATTTCTCCAGATTTCGCCACTGGGAGCTCTTTCAGTTGTTGCCTGTGTACATTTGACATATCCCCATTGTTGTGGGGTTTTCTCGAGAATATCCTTACTCTCTGGCACTAGAAGATGCTTCAGGATTATCTTATATTTTTCTTGCCCCAGTCTTGGAATTAGACACCCATCCCAGGAACCTTGGTTTCATTGAATAAGAACTGATACTGGAAACCAAGATCTGAATACCAGGTGTGCTGGTTGCCACTGGGATATCATTGCTTCCAGGCCCTCTTAGTTGACAAAACTAGAAAATACATATATGCGATCCCTTATAATATATACATATCTATAAATACATTTGTATGTAATCATCCGTATATATGTTAAACTAAACACAGATATGCACTGTCGCTAGCTCCCATCCATCAAGAGACAGATCGTATCATCCACCTCCCCTTATCTGTAACCTCCCACTGCAGCCATGAGAAACCCAGATCCCACCACCTGCCATATATTTAGTCAATTACTCAACTCCTGTCTACATGTATAGTGGTAACTGAATAGCTCATTCACATACTCATTAGAAACAACTTTATCAATTATGGTGCTCATGTAAGTTCCTTCTGCCTTTACCTTACATACTAGAGTTACTTAAATCACTGCAAAGTTACTTAGGGTCAACACCTTTCCCCCCATACACTTCAGTGAATTGTTTCACACACATGTAATATAATTGGATTTCTTTTATACCCTACATTCTATCCTGAAATCCTCCAGCTTTGTAAATGATTTTTAAAATTTGTATACATTAAGATTCACTCTTGATGTTTTTAAGGTCTACTTGTTATTGTTTAGTCAATAAGTTGTGTCCAACTTTTTTGTGACACCACGGAGTGCAGGTCTCCAGGTTCCTCTGTCCATGGGATTTCCCAGGCAAGAATACTGGAGTGGGCTGCCATTTCATTCTCCAAGGGATTTTCCTGACCCAGGGACCAAACCCATGTCTCCTGCACTGGCAGGCAGATTCTTTACCACTGAGCCACTAGAGAAGCCCTTTAAGTTCTATGAGTTTAAACAAATGTATAATGGCATGTGTTCTCCACTTCAGTATAATACAGAATTTCACCATCCTAAAAAAAAAAGAGGAAAAATCCACTGAGCTTTACCTATTCAACTCTCCCCCAACTGTCACCAAACACCAGACAACCACTTACCTGTTTATCATCTCTGTAGTTTTACTTTTCTCCGAATGTCACATAAACAGAACCTGAGTGTATAGCGTTACAATGCTGGCTTTTACAAAGCAATATGCACTCATTGACATTCTTGCTTTGCTTAATGGCTCATTCCTTTTTTTTGTTGAATGGTATTCCATTGTAGGATATATCACAGTATATTCATCCATTTACCTACTGAAAGACAGATAAGTTGCTCTCATATTCTGGCAATTAAGAGTAATGCTGCTATCAATAACTGTGTACAGGATTTTTTTTGGACATAAAATTTCAAATGACGTGGATAAATATGTGGGAGTGCAATTGTTCAGTCGTACATTAATACTACATTTAGTTTTGTAAAAAATGATGTAAAACTCTCTTCCAAAATAGGTAGAGCATTTCCCATTCTCACCACCACTAGATGAGACTTCCTGTGGCTCTGCATTCTCACCAGCAACTGCTGCTCTTAGTTCTTCCAGATTTTAGCCATTTTAATGAGTATACAGTGATGTCTCATTTTCTTTTTAATTTTTATTGGAGTACAACTGATTTACAATGCTGTGTGAAATATAGAGCAAAGCAAATCAGTTATATATATATGCACACATATATGCACTCTTTTTTAGATCTTTTCTCATATAGGTCATTGCAGAGTATTGAATAGAGTTCTCTGTGCTATAAAGTAGGTTCTTATTGGTTGTGTTATATATAGTAGTGTATATATGTTATTCCCAATCTCCCAGTTTATCCCTCTTCCTATTGTTTTAATCTGCTTTTCCCAAAAAGATGTTAGTTTTTGATATATTTATTTATCAGCTTCCTAGAGAGATCTTTGTTGAGATATTTGATCCATTAATTGCAGTTTTATTATTTTGAGTTTTAAAGATTCCTTCGTTATTTTAGATTAAATCTTTTATCAAATGTGTTTTTTTTCAATATTTTTCCCCAGTCTGTCGCTTGTCTTCTGATCCTTTAATCAGTGTCTATCAAGGAGCACAAATTTTCAAATTAAAGTCCAAACTGTCCATTTTCTTCCATGCATTGAGTTGTATTTTATCAAAAAATCTAAACAAATGCACGAGCATTTAGGTTTTCTCCTATGCCTTCTTCTAGAAGTGTTTTATTTTTGCATTTTACATTGAGGTCTATGCTGCAATTTGGCCTCTGAAGCTAATTAGTCTATTGGTTAATTAAGGTCTATGACTTGGTTCAGTTTTTTTCCCATATGGACATTTAATTGTTCCAGCATCATTTGTTATAAAACTTCTCCTTTTCCTTCACTGAATTATCTTTGCTACTTTTTCAAAACTCAGTTGACTATATTTATGAGGGTTTATTTTGGGCTCTCTGATCTCATTTTGATCTATATATCTTTGACAATAGCATATTGTCTTGATTAGTATACTTTTAAAAAAATTATTAGGTTATATAGTTAGTTTACAATGCTGTGTTAGTTTCAAGTGTACAGTACAGTGAATCTGCTATACATATACATATATTCACTCTTTTTTAGATTCTTTTCCCCTATAGGCCATCACAGAGTATTGATTAGAGTTCCCTGTGCTATATAGTAGGTCTATATTAGTTATCTATTTTATACAGTAGTGTGTATGTGCCAATCCCAATCTTCCAATTTATCCCTCTCCTCCTTTCGGTAACTATAAGTTACTCTGGTAACTATACGTTTATTTTCTGCATCTGTGACTTTATTTCTGTTTTGTAGATAAATCCCTCTGTATATATTATTTTAGATTCCAATTTTCCTTTTTTTCCATACTGTGTTGGCTTTTCTCCATCTTTTGCCTTGCCATATAAATTTTAAAGTCAGTTTATCAATATCTACAAAATAACTTGATGGAATTTTCATTACTACTGTGTTGAAGCAATACATCAAGTTAGGAAGAAATGAAATATTAACAATATTGAATGTTTTAAACAAGGAACATGCAATGTCTCATGGCAGTTCAGTTCAGTTCAGTTCACTCGCTCAATCATGTCTAACTCTTTCAGACCCCACAGACTGCAGCACTCCAGGCCTCCCTGTCCCAACTCCTGGAGCTTACTCAAACTCATGTCCATCGAGTGGGTGATGCCATCCAACCATCTCATCCTCTATCATCCCCTTCTCTTCCTGCCTTCAATCTTTCCCAGCATCAGGGTCTTTTCAAATGAGTTAGCTCTTCACATTAGGGAGCCAATGTATTAGAGTTTCAGCTTCGGCATCAGTCCTTCCAATGACTATTCAGGACTGATTTCCTTTAGGATGGACTGGTTGGATCTCCCTTCAGTCCAGGGGACTCTCAAGAGTCTTCTCCACACACAGCTCAAAAGCATCAATTCTTTGGCACTCAGCCTTCTTTATACTCCCGACTTTAGAATCCATATATGACTACTGGAAAATCATAGCTTTGACTAGATAGATCTTTGTTGACAAAGTAATGTCTCTGCTTTTTAATATGCTGTCTAGGTTGGTCATAAATTTTCTTCCAAGGAGCAACTGTCTTAATTTCATGACTGCAGTGATTTTGGAGCCCCAAAACCTGCAGTGATTTTGGAGCCCCAAAACATACATATCTCATTTACCCAGATATATTTGATTTCTTTTATCAGTGTTTTGCAGTTTTCCACATATAGATCCTAAACACATGCTTTTAGATTTATACTTAAGAATTTCAAAATTTTTGTTCCATTGAAAAATGTTAAGTTTTTAAAAAAAATTATAAGTTCCGATTGTTATTTGCTTATAAATAGGGATACCACTGATTTTTGTACATTGACCTTGTATCCTGTGGGCTTCCAGGGGGCTCTGTGGTAGAGAATCCACCTGCCAATGCAAGAGACATAGTAGAAACAAATTCAATCCTTGGACCAGGAAGATCCCCTGCAGAAGGAAACAGCAAGCCAATCCAGTGTTTGTGCCTGAAAACTTTCATAGACAAAGGAGCCTGAAGGGCTACAGTCCATGGGATTGCATATAGTCGGACACAGTTGAGCAACTGAGCATGCGCTTATTTCCTGCAACCTTACTGTATGCGATAGTTCCAAGTTTTTATTTTCCAGATACTTTGGGGTTCTCTGTATCAGCAATCATGCCATCAGAAAATAAAATCAGTTTTACTGCTTCCTTTCTAATATGTCTACATATTGTTTCTTTATCTTGTTTCATTGTATGAACTACAATCATGAATAGAAGAAGCAAGTGAGGACACACTTGCCTTGAGAGTTTTTTTTATCATGATTGGGTTTGGATTTTGCCAAATTCCTTTCCTGAATTAATTGGCATAATCATGAATTTGCTTCACAAATTATTTTTGAATTCTGAACTAGCCTCACACATCTGAATAAGTCCCCTTGGTCACAGTACATAATTATATTTATATTGCTAGGTTCAGTACGTGATGTTTAAGGACTCTGTCTATATTCAAGAAAGACATTGGTCCATAGCTTTCTTTTCTTATGATATCTTTACATAATTTTGGTACAAGGGTAATGTTGCCCTCACAGAATGTGAAAAACTGGTATTATTTCTAAACTGTTTAGTAGAATTTATCAGTGAAACTAAGCATGGTAGTTTATTTCTTAGAAAGTTACTGAATGAATCTCAATAATAAATATAAGGCCCCTCAAGTTATCCCTTTCAACTTCGATCAATTTTGGCAGTGTGTATCTTTCAAGGAATTGTTTCATTAGGATTATCAAATTTGTCAGTAAAGAGGCTGTTCATATCATTTTTTAATTATCCTTTAATGTCCATGGGATAGGTAGTAATAAACTCTCTTTTATTTGTGACACTGGTAATTTGTGTCTTCTCTTTTTTTGTTGGCTAGCCTGGCTGTAGATTATTTTTATTGAAATTTCATATAGCCAGTTTTTTATTTAAATGTTTTTCTCTGTTGTTTAATCTGTTTTCAATTATACTGGTTTCTGCTGTAATTATTATTTCTCCTCTTTTGCTTGCCATAGGCCTAATTTACTCTCCTTTCATTTACTAAGGTGGAAGCTGGGATTATTGATTTTTAGAACTTTCTTAATATGTACATTTAACGATATATACTTTCCTTTAAGAGGCACTTTCAATGCATCCCACATATTTTGACCAAAAAATTTCAATTTCTTTTGGTTCAAAATATATTTAATTTCTCTTAAAACTTTTCCTTTACTTATGGTTTATTAACAAACATATTTTAATTTCCTAATACTTATTGGATTTTCCAGCTCAGTAGTTCACTTCAGTCAGTCAGTCATGTCTGACTTGTGCAACCCCATGGACTGCAGCACGCCAAAGTTCCCTGTCCATCACAAACTCCCGGAGCTTACTCAAACTCACGTTCATCAAGTAGGTGATGCTAATCAACCACTTCATCCTCTGTCATCCCCTTCTCCCCCTGCCTTCAATCTTTCCCAGTATCAGGGTCTTTTCCAATAAGTCAGTTCTTCACATCAGGTGGCCAAAGTATTGGAGTTTCAGCTTCAGCATCAGTCCTTCCAATGAATAAAGTGAAAGTGAAGTCGCTCAGTCGTGTCCAACTCTTTGTGACCCCATGGACACCAGGCTCCTCCGTCTATGGGATTTTCCAGGCAAGAGTACTGGAGTGGGTTGCCGTTTCCTTCTCCAGGGAACTTCTCGACCCAGGGATTGAACCCAGGTCTCCCATATTGTAGACAGACGCTTTCTGTCTGAGCCACCACTTGATCTTAGCCAAAAGGCCAAGAAGCCTTTGAATATTCAGGACTTATTTCCTTGAGGATTTCCTTGAGGATTGACTGGTTTGATCTCCTTGCAGTCCAAGGGATTCTCAAGAGTCCTTTGCAACACCACAGTTCAAAAGCATCAGTTCTTCAGTGCTCAGCTTTCTTTATGGTCCAACTCTCACATCCATACATGACTACTGGAAAAACCATAGCTTTGACTAGACAGACCTTTCTCAGCCAAATAATGTCTCTACTTTTTAATATGCTGTCTGGGTTTGTCATTGCTTTTCTTCCAAGGAGCAAGTGTCATTTAATTTTATAGCAGCAGTCACCATCTGCAGTGATTTTGGAGCCCAAGAAAAAAAAGTTTCTCACTGCTTCCATTTTCCATTGTTTCCTCATCTATTTGCCATGAAGTGATGGGACTGCATGCCATGATTCTAGTTTTCTGAATACTGAATTTTAAGCCAGCTTTTTCACTCTCCTCTTTCATTTGCATCAAGAGGCTCTTTAGTTCCTCTTTGCCTTCCGCCGTAAGGGTGGTGTTATCTGCATATCTGAGGTTATTGATATTTCTTCTGGCAATCCTGATTCCAGCTTGTGCTTCATCCAGTCCAGCATTTCACATGATGTACTCTGCATATAAGTTAAATAAGCAGAATGATAATATACAGCCTTGATACACTCCTTTCCCAATTTGGGACCAGTCCTTTGTTCCATGTCCAGTTCTACCTGTTGCTTCTTGACCTACATACAGATTTCTCAGGAGGCAGGTAAGGTGGTATGTTATTCCCATCTCTTTAAGATTTTTCCATAGTTTGTTGTGCAAGGAATCAGAGATCAAATTTCCAACATCCATTTGATCATAGAAAAAGCAAGAGAGTTACAGAAAAATACCTACTTCTGCTTTATTGACTACACCAAGCCTTTGACTGTGTCAATCACAACAAACTGGATTTTCCAGCTATCTTCCTATTATTGATTTCTAGTTTAAGTCATTGTAATCTGAAAACACATATCTATAATTTTTCTTTTAATTTACTAAGATGTGTTTTATTAAAAGGCCTAGAATGGGATCTGTCTTGCTGAAGACAGCTGATGCATAGGTTGGAAAGAAATTACCTGCTCTTTTCAGTTCAGTTCAGTTCAGTCGCTCAGTCGTGTCTGACTCTTTGCGACCCCATGAATCGCAGCACACCAGGCCTCCCTGTTCATCACCATCTCCCGGAGTTCACTCAGACTCACATCCATCGAGTCCGTGATGCCATCCAGCCATCTCATCCTCTGTTGTCCCCTTCTCCTCCTGCCCCCAATCCCTCCCAGCATCAGAGTCTTTTCCAATGAGTCAACTCTTCACATGAGGTGGCCAAAGTTCTGGAGTTTCAGCTTTGGCATCATTCCTTCCAAAGAAATCCCAGGGCTGATCTCCTTCAGGATGGACTGGTTGGATCTCCTTGCAGTCCAAGGGACTCTCAAGAGTCTTCTCCAACACCACAGTTCAAAAGCATTAATTCTTTGGCGCTCAGCCTTCTTCACAGTCCAACTCTCACATCCATACATGACCACAGGAAAAACCATAGCCTTGACTAGGCGGACCTTAGTCGGCAAAGTAATGCCTCTGCTTTTGAATATACTATCTAGGTTGGTCATAACTTTTCTTCCAAGGAGTAAGCGTCTTTTAATTTCATGGCTGCAATCACCATCTGCAGTGATTTGGGAGCATAAAAAAATTAAGTCTGACACAGCTTCCACTGTTTCCCCCATCTATTTCCCATGAAGTGATGGGACCAGATGCCATGATCTTCATTTTCTGAATGTTGAGCTTTAAGCCAACTTTTTCGCTCTCCTCTTTCACTTTCATCAAGAGGCTTTTTAGCTCCTCTTCACTTTCTGCCATAAGGGTGGTGTCATCTGCATATCTGAGGTTATTGATATTTCTCCCGGCAATCTTGATTCCAGCTTTTGTTTCTTCCAGTCCAGCGTTTCTCATGATATACTCTGCATAGAAGTTAAATAAGCAGGGTGACAATATACAGCCTTGACGTATTCCTTTTCCTATTTGGAACCAGTCTGTTGTTCCATGTCCAGTTCTAACTGTTGCTTCCTGACCTGCATACAGATATCTCAAGAGGCAGATTAGGTGGTCTGGTATTCCCATCTCTTGAAGAATTTTCCACAGTTTATTGTGACCCACACAGTCAAAGGCTTTGGCATAGTCAATAAAGCAGAAATAGATGTTTTTCTGGAACTCTCTTGCTTTTTACATGATCCAGAGGATGTTGGCAATTTGATCTCTGGTTCCTCTGCCTTTTCTAAAACCACCTGCTGTTTTAGAATGTCCTAAAATAGCTGATTACATCAACTTGATTTTTTCCTTTGTCAATCACCCTAACACTCAGAGTTTTCCATCTTTATTGAGATATAATTGACAAACAAAAATTGTATATGTTTAAGGGAATGTTCAGAGAAGGCAATGGCACCCCACTCCAGTACTCTTGCCTGGAAAATCCCAAGGATGGGGGATCCTGGTGGGCTGCAGTCCATGGGGTCACTAAGAGTTGGACTCGACTGAGCGGCTTCACTTTCACTTTTTACTTTCATGCATTGAAGAACAAAATAGCAACCCACTCCAGTGTTCTTGCCTGGAGAATCCCAGGGACGGGGAGCCTGGTGGGCTGCCGTCTATGGGGTCACAGAGTCGGGCACGACTGAAGCAACTTAGCAGCAGCAGCAGCAAGGGAATGTTTTCATATATACATATACACTGTGGAATAGTTGACACAATAAGCTAATTGATAAAGTGATTACCTCACAAACTTTTTCTTGTTTGTGTATGTGTTGAGAACTCTTAGATTTACCCTCTTAGCAAACTTCAAGTACACAATACAGCGTTGTTGACTATGTTTGCATTGTTACACATTAGGTTTCCAAAAGTTATTCATCTTGAATCATAAGCTTTGTACCCTTGACCAATATCTCCCCATTTACCCCCAGCCACTGGCAACTACTATGCTACACTCTGTTTTTATGAGTTTGACTGTTTTAGATTCCCCATGAGAGTGATTTTATGTAGTATTTATTGTCTTTCTGCATCTCATTAACTTTACTTAGCTTAATGTTCTCCAGATTCATCCATGATTTTACAAATAGTAGGAGTTTCTTCTCTTTTCCATTGTATATATGTCCCACATTTTCTTTATCCATGGACTTAGGTTTGAAAGGTTGTTGCTGAATCATGCAAATATGCCAGGATTCTTGGCCTCCAGAGGAGAATTCAATCCGGGGCCAGAGACTTGATCACTCAAAGCTTTTGTATAATAAAGTTTTAGTAAAGTATAAAGGACATAGAGAAAGCTTCTGACATAGACATCAGAAGGGGCTAGAAAGAGTACCTGCTTGCTAGTGTTAGCAATGGAGTTATATACTCTCCAATGAATCCAAAGAATGTCTGGAGGTTGTAAAGACCAGACCTATTCCCATAATTTACATTTTAAGAACAGGATTGGCCAGAAGGTTTAATCCAGAGACTGTCCTTAGGCAGGATACATTATTGTTATATAATCCTAAGGAATGTAGAGGAAAAAAGTTTGTCCTTTCTTCCTCCTTGAGAATTCCAGACCCCCCACTCCTTGGGGACCCCTAGACTTCTTATCAACCTGCTTAGGAAATGACTCTCTCAGGTTGTTTACATATAGTGACTATTATAAATAATGCTGTAATGAATATGGGTGCATATGTCTTCAATATCTTTTTTTTTCCTTTCCTTTAAACATAGATTCAGTAGTGGGGCTGCTGGATCATATGGCTCTGTGTGTGTGCCTGTGTGTTGAGATCACTTATCACTTTGGGTGTTAGGTAAATAAACCTTCATCTCACAGAGCAGATTTGCTGTTCAAGAATTGCTTCAGTTTTTGTTTAAGAAAGTCTTTCTCCTTCACTTTTGAAGAATAATTTTATTGCATACAGCCCTTCAAGTTGGTGGGATCTTTTTCTGAGCATTTTCAATATTTCATCAAATTCATAACTTGTTTGTATGTGTCTAATGAGAGGTCAATGGAAACAGTGAGAAACTTTATTTGCTTGGACTCCAAAAATCACTGCAGATGGTGACTGCAGTAAAATTAAAAGATGCTTGCTCCTTGGAAGAAAAGCTATAACCAACCTATACAGCATATTAAAAAGCAAAGACATTACCTTGCTGACAAAGGACCATCTAATCAAAGCTATGGTTTTTCCAGTAATCAGGTATGGATGTGAGAGTTGGACCATAAAGAAAGCTGAGTGCTGAAGAATTGATGCTTTTGAATGGTGGTATTGGAGAAGACTCTTGAGACTTCCCTGGATTGCAAGGAGATCAAACCACTCAATCCTCAAGGAAATTAGTCCTGAATATTCACTGAAGGACTGATGCTGAAGCTGAAACTCCAATACTTTGGCCACGTGATATGAAGAACTGACTCATTGGAAAAGACCCTGATGCTGGGAAAGACTGAAGGTGGGAGGAGAAGGAGACAACAAAGGATAAGATGGCTGGATGGCATCACTGACTCAATGGACATGAGTTTAAGGAAGCTCCAGGAGTTGGTTATGAACAGGGAAGCCTGGCATGCCGCGGTCCATGCCCACGGGGTTGCAAAGAGTTGGACATGACTGAGTGACTGAACTGAGCTGAATGAGATATGCACAGTAACTCTTATTCTCAGTGCTCCCAGATAAGGTGTTTTCACTCCATGTGGCTTTTTTCAAGATTGCTTCTTTATCTTTGGTTTTCTGCAGTTTAAACATGGTATGCCTATTCAAACTTTGGGTATTTTCTTCTATTAACTTCCAGATTTATGATTTTGAACCTGTTATTAATCTTGGAATGTTTGGCTATTATTTCAAATAACTCTTCTCTATTCTTTTTCTGTTCATTTCCAAGGGCAACCATTCAATATCACGGTTATCCAAGTCTATGCCCCAACCAGTAATGCTGAAGAAGCTGAAGTTGAACGGTTTTATGAAGACTTACAAGACCTTTTAGAACTAACACCCCAAAAAGATGTCCTTTTCATTATAGGAGACTGGAATGCAAAAGTAGGGTCAAGAACCACCTGGAGTAATAGGCAAATTTGGCCTAGGAATACGGAATGAAGCAGGGCAAAGACTAATAGAGTTTTGCCTAGAAAATGCACTGGTCATAGCAAACACCCTCTTCCAACAACACAAGAGAAGACTCTACACATGGACATCACCAGATGGTCAACACTGAAATCAGATTGATTATATTCTTTGCAGCTAAAGATGGAGAAGCCCTATACAGTCAACAAAAACAAGACCAGGAGCTGACTGTGGCTCAGAGCATGAACTCCTTATTACCAAATTCAGACTCAACTTGAAGAAAGTAGGGAAAACCGCTAGACCATTCAGGTGTGACCTAAATCAAATCCCTTATGATTATACAATGGAAGTGAGAAATAGGTTTAAGGACCTAGATTTAATAGATAGAGTGCCTGATGAACTATGGAATGAGGTTCATGACATTGTAAGGGAGACAGGGATTAAGACCATCCCCATGGAAAAGAAAGGAAAAAAAGCAAAATGGCTGTCTGGGGAGGCCTTACAAATAGCTGTGAAAAGCTATTTGAAAAGCTATTTGTCTCCTGGCAAAAAGCAAAGGAGAAAAGGAAAGATATAAGCATCTGAATGCAGAGTTCCAGAGAATAGCAAGAAGAGATAAGAAAGCCTTCTTCAGCTATCAATGCAAAGAAATAGAGGAAAAGAACAGAATGGGAAAGAGTAGAGATCTCTTCAAGAAAATTAGAGATACCAAGGGAACATTTCATGCAGAGATGGGCTCAATAAAGGACAGAAATGGTATGGACATAACAGAAGCAGAAGATATTAAGAAGAGGTGGCAAGAATACACAGAAGAACTGTACAAAAAAGATCTTCATGACCCAGATAATCATGATGGTGTGATCACTAATCTAGAGCCAGATATCCTGGAAAGTGAAGTCAAGTGGGCCTTAGAAAGCATCACTATGAACAAAGCTAGTGGAGGTGATGGAATTCCAGTGGAGCTTTTTCAAATCCTGAAAGATGATGCTTTGAAGGTGCTGCACTCAACATGCCAGCAAATTTGGAAAACTCAGCAGTGGCCACAGGACTGGAAAAGGTCAGTTTTCATTCCAATCCCAAAGAAATGCAATGCCAAAGAATGCTCAAACTACCACACAATTGCACTCATCTCACATGCTAGTAAAGTAATGCTCAAAATTCTCCAAGCCAGCCTTCAGCAGTACATGAACCGTGAACTTCCTGATGTTCAAGCTGGTTTTAGAAAAGGCAGAGGAACCAGAGATCAAATTGCCAACATCCTCTGGATCATGGAAAAAGCAAGAGAGTTCCAGAAAAACATCTATTTCTGCTTTATTGACTATGCCAAAGCCTTTGACTGTGTGGATCACAATAAACTGTGGAAAATTCTTCAAGAGATGGGAATACCAGACCACCTGACCTGCCTCTTGAGAAATCTGTATGCAGGTCAGGAAGCAACAGTTAGAACTGGACATGGAACAACAGACTGGTTCCAAATAGGAAAAGGAGTACATCAAGGCTGTATATTGTCACCCTGCTTATTTAACTTCTATGCAGAGTATATCATGAGAAATGCTGGACTGGAAGAAACAAAAGCTGGAATCAAGATTGCCGGGAGAAATATCAATAACCTCAGATATGCAGATGACACCACCCTTATGGCAGAAAGTGAAAAGGAGCTAAAAAGCCTCTTGATGAAAGTGAAAATGGAGAGTGAAAAAGTTGGCTTAAAGCTCAGCATTCAGAAAATGAAGATCATGGCATCCGGTCTCACCACTTCATGGGAAATAGATGGGGAAACAGTGGAAACAGTGTCAGACTTTATTTTTTTGGGCTCCCAAATCACTGCAGATGGTGATTACAGCCATGAAATTAAAAGACGCTTACTTCTTGGAAGAAAAGTTATGACCAACCTAAATAGCATATTCAAAAGCAGAGACTTTATTTTGCCAACTAAGGTCCATCTAGTCAAGGCTATGGTTTTTCTTGTGGTCATGTATGGATGTGAGAGTTGGACTGTGAAGAAGGCAGAGTGCCGAAGAATTGATGCTTTTGAACTGTGGTGTTGGAGAAGACTCTTGAGAGTCCCTTGGACTGCAAGGAGATCCAACCAGTCCATCCTGAAGGAGATCAGCCCTGGGATTTCTTTGGAAGGAATGATGCTAAAGCTGAAACCCCAGTACTTTGGCCACCTCATGTGAAGAGTTGACTCATTGGAAAAGACTCTGATGCTGGGATGGATTGGGGCAGGAGGAGAAGGGGACAACAGAGGATGAGATGGCTGGATGGCATCACGGACTCGATGGACGTGAGTCTGAGTGAACTCTCAGGAGATGATGATGGACAGGGAGGCCTGGCATGCTGCGATTCATGGGGTCGCAAAGAGTCTGACATGACTGAGCGGCTGAACTGATCTGATTCTTTTTCTTGTAGTTTAATTATACAGATGGTACACTTTTTTTGTATTGCACCACAGATCTTAAATACTCGGGTTTTTTTTTTCTTCTGTCTTCAAATTCACTGATTTTTTCCCTTGTCCATGTTAAGTCTACCAATGGCTCATCAAAAGCACTCTTTATTTCTGTTTTGTTTTGTTTTGTTTTCTCACATTTCCTTCTGATTCTTTGCTTTGTCCCAACAATTCTGTTATCTGAGTTCCTCACACTTTTTCTTTTTGTCATGTATGATCTTTTGTTGAAAGCCATACATGCTGTATTAGGCAATAGGAATGGAGGCAAATATGCCTTGAGTTTGAGGATTCTGTTAACCTGCTAAGAGTTGGCTTCTGGTTTTTGGGTTTTGTTTTTGTTTTTGTTTTTGTTTTGATGTAGATATATATGCCAGTCTCCTTACTTTTCTCTTAACTTTGAACTTCCCTGAGGACTTTTCCTCTGAGAGACTCTGTGACTTTCAGCTCTTTTAGCTGTGACCCACTGTTAGGTGGCACTAGTGGTAAAGAATCCATCTGCCAATGCAGGAGGTACAGGAGACACAGGTTCCATCCCTGGGTTGGGAAGATTCCCTGGAGGAGGAAATGGCAACCCACTCCAGTACTTTTGCCTGGAAAATTCCATGGACAGAGGAGTCTGGTGGGCTCCTGGTGGGCTATAGCCCACAGGGTCACTAAGAGTCGGACAAAACTGAGTGTCTGAGAAGCACACACTGTTATTGCACTGGAACCTTGCTGGTGTGATGGTAAGGGGCAGGGGAAAAGGAGGATTCTGGAATCAATGGATAAGTCATTGTCTTTTCGTGGGCCAGTCCCTGGGCTCTGAAAATGTACACTTCTATTTTTAACAGTTTAGTGACACAAGGGTACCTTCCTATACCTCCTTCCACCCTTCAACCTCTATTCCTTTTTTCTGGCTGCAGCTCTTTCAATCCACTTCCTTGAAACCCTAACTCCTATGACCTTGTTTTCTCCCTTTAAGAGAATCTGGAAGTGATACAGAAAGGAAGAGGACAGTGAACAACCATTAGCATATTACTGACTGGAGATATATTAATATATCTTTTGTACACAAACATTATTGATTGGAGATGTATCAATACATTTTTAGAAAGTGATACAATTAAGACTGCTATTGAAGTTATTAGAGTTTAAAATTGATCAAGGGTTCATTATACTACTTATAATCATCATTGTTATTCACATTTTGCTCCATTAGGTTTCTGTTCCAACCTTGTGCATATTATATACTCAATTTTATTACCATAAAAATTTTCAAAAATGACTCACCATGAAATTTGAGTAAAGAACACAGAATTTTATGCAAGCACTTTCTCTGACTATCCAAGTGACATGTATACTAGTGTCTCAGAAGATGATAGTTTTTCAGAATTTAGTTCTGATTCAGATAATGTGATTATTAGACTGACACAAAGACAAAAAACCTTAGTAATTGATTCTGATATGGAAAGCGAAAATGAAACTCATGGTGCTGGAGGATATGCCTTTGCTTCTGCAGAAGAGAGGGCTAAAGACATTTCAAGAAAATCAGAAGACTTTACAGGTGTGTCAGGTATAACTACTGAATATAATAACCCACAAAGTGTTAATGAAATAGCAGAATTAATTTTTGGCTGGCCAAAATGAAAACCAATAGCCACAGGCATCAGTTTCTGCAAAAATCCCTTCATCAATAATGAGTGAAAAGAATGACACAACCGTTAAGAACAAGACATAACAAAAACTGGTTAGAAACAGTTAAACCCAAAATGGCAGAAGATTCAACTTCCAGTAGACCTTGAGCCTCATTATACACTCACTGTGATACAGCAGCTAAATGACACACCCACAGCTACCATGTCAGTTCTGAGACCAACCATAAAAGGCCAGGGCCAGGGCCACTCTCACATTTTCAGATGCCCACACTCTGCCTATGGAATGCCTCTCTCTCTAAATAAAGCTGGTTTCATTTTACTATGGCTTGTTCTTGAATTCTTTGCCAAGGACCCTTACTTCACAGCCCATCCCAAGGACTCACCCAAGACCTGGGACATGACCATCCTCCCATGCCCCGTTTTTCCTACAACACAAGGTCTGGAGGAGACTGGAATGCAGGAAATTTCCTTGGAGTAGGCCTTTGTTATGGAGAAAGCTTTCATGTATTTCATTAAAGATTACTCCTTCCCTCCCCCTGCAAGGGCCAAGAGAGGATCCCTCACCATGAGAACCTGGTGGAGTTTAGGGGAATAAAGCCCTTAACACTTAAGGAGACTCCTCTAAGCCTGTGGCCCCAGGATTTTCTCATTCTCAGGCTAGTCCAGAATCAGGCTCTAGCAATTCACCAACATTACCATTTAAGAGTTTCTACCACTTTATGAATCCAGAACAACTCCAGATAAGCAGATCTCTGCTATGACTCTCCAGACTCACCTGTCCCTCCAAATGTCAGGGCAGTGGTTTGCTTTGCAACCTTGCTGCTCTGATGGGTCTAAGAGTGCTCATTGACTTCCTGCTGTCAGGTTTGTTACTTTTTCTTGTTTTAAGGACAGAAATGATGACTTCCAAGTTCTTTATATGTCTTAGCTGAAACTAGCAAGGTTTTCCGTTTTCACCTTCCCCAAGTTGAGCTTCCAAAATAGGACAGCTAAAATAAAATGTATAATTAACTTTCCTTTTCTAGCTGGAAAGCAAATAAGCAGTATAGTACAGTGTGAACTAAAAAGGGTGGGCTTTGAAAACAGCTTGCCTAGTTCCAAAACCTAACTGCTCTAAGCTTCAAGTACCTAATCAGTAAAATGAGAATAATGAAGTGCCAAACTCAAAGCTTTGCAGCAATGAAGGACAGTATCTGGCACACAACAAATACTCAATAAATTGCATTAGTATGTTAGTAAAAACATTCCATATATTGGCTGAATCATTGATTCAAGTCCTTAGCAGGAAATGTCAGTTTAAGAGTCAATAAACCCAAATTCAAACTAGAATGGATTAATCAAAGGTGTTAACAGAGATAAAAAACAATCTAAATGATAACCTAAAGCAAATAAAGTAAACAGGAGGAAAAGGGAATAGAATTCCCCCCCACCCAAATATTCCACTTTAGACTTCATCTGCTAATAGGGTAAATATCAAACTGATTCGACAGTTTCTCCAAGACCAAAACTCTTCGGGCCTATTGCAAACGAGGATAAAGTTAAATGAACAGGAACGGTTGGTTTTCGTTGGTAAAACTTCACTAATTAGTATCCTGAGTTCAGATAAAATACATTAACACTTCCTAAAAAATCAAATGCCAGGAACACAGAACTCTATTTTCAAATAGCATTAAGGAAAATAGAAGCTCAGTGAGACTCTGAGAATATGTTTCAGGTAGGTTTGACTCTTCCACCCGATAAGAAATATCACATCAGGAAAGTGACATCCGAGCCCCTCAAGAGGCACTCGGGAAAGAACCTGGACTATGACAAATTCTTTGTAGCTGGTAGGCAATCAGATACACAGCCAAAGTCTCCTGAACAATCTGAAGGGTCCAAGAGGGTTTAATGTCCCTAAGAAGAGGGCACAAAGGGCTTCTCCATGTCCCTGACAAGATTCATACCCTGATCAAGAAGTATCACTGATCACTTTGGGGAGGATTTAAAGCTAATAAAACCCACCAATCAGCTGAAACTGATACTATCTCTGTGAATTAAGCTGTATCCTTCAACTACATTAAGAGGACTTGTAACCTTTGGCTGTGTCTTTACAGCTTTCTGTCAATCACTATACAACCATACCCTGAGTACCTATTTTATAGCAGTCTAGGTCATACCAGAGCAAGGATAATCACTTAGTCAGAAAAACATCACTAAAAACAGCAATTCTCTGACTTGACAGTTTGAGGAACAAACAGTTCCTTCAAATGTCTCCTCACAAATCTCCAGAGTATCAATGGTGTATGTCAGGTGTGTCTGTGAGGGTCTCAGGATTATCTCTGGGAGCCGTTCCTTCTTTTCTTACACACCATGAAGGCTGATACTGAAGCCATGTTGAAGGGAATCATTCTCACTCTAAGAGTACCTTGAATGAGCCAATTCTACCATAATGATGATCAGTCATCGAGAAGGTCACGTTGCTGCCTAAACTGGAGACACCTTCTTCTGTCAGTGCTACTTTCCCAACAAACTGATGGAAGGTGTTTCAAATCAAACAGCCCACTTAGATTTTACTCTCTGGGGGACTTTGTTTTGATTCCATATAAGTATGGCAGCAGAAGATCCATATATGCGTGTCTGTTCCCTCAGAATGAGAAAGTGCCTCAAAGCCTTAAGGTAAGAGCCCCTTAAGATAATGTCCCTTTGAGACAGGCACAGACTGCAAACAGAGAGGTCTGGACATACAAGAAACATTCTTTCATGGGAGACACTCACATACACACTGCCATCTGTACTAAACTCAAGTATCCTCTCCCACTCCTGATCAAATCCTGACCTTATGAATGTTTTGTCTTTTCCTTTAAGACAAACTAATTATAAAACCTTTGATCTGATACCTATAAACTAAACCAAACTCTAAACAGATGAGAAGCTAGCTGCCATCAAATATTTAACAAAGCCAAAGGAACAGAGCTTTGGTCTCAGCTGGGGTTTTCCTAAAGTGACCTATAGTGAGAAGCTTGGGTTCCGAATGTCATTAAAATCCCGAGAGATTAGAAAAGAGCCAGCAGGGCAGGAACATAGACACAGACATACAGAATGGATTTGTGGACACAGCGGGGAAGGAGAGGGTTGGATGAATTGACATATATACGCTACCACATGTAAAGCAGATAGCTAGTAGGAACCTGTTGTATAGCCCAGGAAGCTCAGCTCGGTGCTCTGTGATGACCTAGAGGGGTCAGAGGGAGACTCAAGAGGGAAGGGAGATAAGTATACATATGGCTGACTCACATTGTTGTACAGCAGAAACTAACACAACATTGTAAACCAATTATCTTCCAATTAAAAATGAAAATTTTTTAATTAAAAAATAAAATCAGCCACAACTTTCAATTCATTTGAAGTATAATGTTTCACAATATCATAGATTGATAGTATAGTTCAAGCTACTAAGGAAGTTAAAAACGATCTAACTGTCTCATTCGACATATGAGAAAACTGGGATGCTAAGAGAAAAAGCAAACATATGTATAATCCAAGATTATTACTAAGAACTGTGTCAAGGCAAAATACAAATTACTGAGGATGAAATTAATTACTGATCCTCTTCTTTACAGGAAACAAGAATACTAGACCGTTATTAGAAATACTGGTATAGATTAACTGCATTTAATCCCTCTTTATCCTTTCAATATGAAAAGATTTCAACATATAAAAGATGTTTCGTTTTCTCTGTAAGATGCTCTAATATCCATGAGACCTCTGAAATGGTAAACGCATATTCCATTTTATTCCAGCTTTCATATCAGAATTCATAGAATCTTAGAATGCTTTTCCTATAGGAAATAGTTTTACAGTGGCCTTCATCTCACAAATGGAGCTGTTTAATTTAGAGCCAGAGGATGATCCCAGTGTGTTCACAGCACATTTACTGAATTTATAACTATAATGCCTTTGGATGTGTATTATACTTGTCATATATTCTATTGATCCATTGAAAATATTTTGCTTCTTATAAGAGGCACAAGGGAACATTCATAAAGAAATTGAAGTGTGCCTTATACCTCAAGTTCTAACATTAAATATAATGGATTGGTGAGACAAATAAAAGACTAAGCCATTATCTGCTACTTTATTACTAGTTGTCTATAACAGAATTCAGTGGTCCTTTTTCTTGATACTTTAATGCAGCTACCTATAAGCTAAGGTATGAATGACCTTGGGGCACTTGAGGATACTCCAAGTAGCGTGTGGAAATGGTTGATTTTAAGGAAATCAGTTTCTAAATCTGACTAACCATGTGTATTCTTTCTAAAACTGATTGCCCGCACATTCCCTGAAGTAAAAGGCATCATTCAGAATCAACTTTCTTTATTTTCTCTTTTATAATCTTAGTTCTCCTATTTTACAAAAGAAAATAGTATCATCCTGATGTCTAAAGACTTCTAGACACCAAACAAGGCAATACTGAAATCTGGGCATTGAATTTTGGGCAAACTGAGTAGCTTTAATGACTGGCAACATCTTCTTATAAATCAGGTGTGTCCAGTTATTTTCTTTTTAAGAAAACTGCAGAAGCACTCCATTGGTGCTGGCAGCTGATCTTGCTCATAAATGACCATGTAATTGTTGGCATATAACTTGAAAAGACTCAAAGCAGTGAGTGACACTGCTATAAGATGTCTTCCATTTCCATAATTTCTGTATAGTACTTATATCCTTAAAAATGAAAATAAGGATTCTGAGCCCTCCCTCAACATAGCAATAATTAGTGTTCAGCTGAAGATTTTTTAACTGACTGAAAATTTTAGATGTGTTTATTTCATTAAAACATGCATTTAAGTAATATTTTTATTTTCATATTCAGTAGTTTATCCCAATTTATGTTCTTTTGATCAATTGTGTACTAATGACAATTTGAGTCAAGCCTTAAAAGGCAGTAGAAAAGATCAATGGAATTAAGAACTGATTCTTTGAAAAGGTAAACAATATTGATAAACCTTTAGCCAGCCACATCAAGAAATGAGAAGAGAGCACTCAAGTCAATAAAATTAGAAATGAAAAAATAAAAAGTTACAACCAACACCAAAGAAATACAGAGGATCATAAGAGATTGCTACAAATAGCTATATGTCAATAAAATAGACAACTTGGAAGAAATGAACAAATTCCTAGAAATATACACTCTCCCAAGACTGAACCAAGGAGAAATAGAAAATTGGAAAACATCAATTACTAGTAATGAAATTAAATCAGCAATTAAAAAAAAAAAACAACTTTCAACAAACAAAAAATTCAGGACCAGATGGCATCACACAAGAATTCTATCAAATATTTAGAGAAGAGTTAACATCTATCCCTCTCAAGCTATTTCAGAAAAAAACTGCATAGGAAGGAATACTTCCAAATTCATTCTATGTGATCACCTTAGAGCAAAAATCAAAGATACCACAGAAAAGAAAATTACAGACAGATATCACTGAAAATAGATGCAAAGTGCTCAAAAAATATTAGCAAATTGAATCCAACAATAAATTTTTAAAAGATCATACAACACAATCAAGTGGGATTTATCCCAAAGATTGATTAATTTGTGGATTCTGAATCAATGTTGCACATCACATTAACAAACTGAAGAATAAAAACCATATGATCATCTCAATAGATGCAGAAATAACTTTTGACAAAATTCAACAGCCATTTACGGTAAAACTCTTCAGAAAGTGGGTACAGAGAGAACATACCTCAACAAAACAAAGGCCACATGACACAAGTCCATAGCTAACATCACACTCAATGGTGAAAGGCTGAAAGCGTTTCCTCTAAAATCAGGAACAAAATAAGGATGCCCATGGTCACCACTTCTATTCAACACAGTACTGGAAGTCCTAGCCACAGAAGTTAGACAAGAAAAACAAATAAACGGTATCAAAGCTGGAAAGGAAGAAGTAAAATTGTCACTGTTTGCAGATTGCTTGATACCATACACAGAAAAATTCTCAAGATGCCACCAGAAAACTACTGGAGCTCATCAATAGATTCAGTAAAGTTTCAGGATAAAAAATTAATGTACATAAATCTGTTGTGCTTCTGTACATTAACAATGAACTATCCAAAAAAGAAATTAAGAAACACTCCCATTTGTAATCACATCAAAGAGAATGAAATACCTAGGAGTAAATCTAAGGGCTTCCCTGGTAGCTCAGCTGGTAAAGAATCCACCTGCAATGCAGGAGACCTCGGTTCAATTCCTGGGTTGGGAAGATCCCCTGGAGAAGGGATAGGCTACCCATTCCAGTATTCTTGGGCTTCCCTGGTGGCTCAGATGGTAAAGAATCTGCCTGCAATGTGGGAGACCTGGGTTCAATCCCTGGGTTGGATTGAACCTGGGTTGGATAACCCCTGGAGGAGGGCATGGCAACCCAATCCGGTATTCTTGTCTGGAGAATACCCATGAACAGAGGAGCCTGGCAGGCTACAATCCATGGGGTCGCAAAGAGTCAGACACAACTGAGAAACTAAGCACAGCACACAAATCTAAGGAGATAAAAGATCTACATTCAGAAAACCTGTATTCATTGGTATAACATACCAGTGAAAGAAAATGAAGACCACACAGACGGAAAGATATACTATGTTCATAGATTGAAAGAATATTGTTAAAATGACCACTATTCAAGGCAGTCTACAGATTTAATGCAATCTCTATCAAAATACCAATCACATTTTTTACAAAATTATAGTATTTATGAAATATGTATGAAAACACAAAAGACTCCAAATAGACAAAACAATCTTGAGAAAGAAGAAGCTGGAAGCATCATGTTCCCTGATTTTAAACCATACTACAAAGCTACAGTAATCAAAAATAGTATTGTACTCAAACAAAACCAGTCACATAGATCAATGGAACAGAACAGAGTCCAAAAATGAACCCACACTTTTATGGTCAATTAATTTATGTCAAAGGAGGCAAGAATATACAATGAGGAAAAGACAGCTTCTTCAATAAATTGTGTTGGAAAATCTTAACTACACATAAATCAAACTGGACCACTGTCTCATATCACACACATGGACAAAGTCAAAATGCAAGAGAGTTAAATGTAAGGCCCAAAAAAAACCATAAAACTCCTAGAAGAAAACATAAGCACAACACTCTTTGGCATAAAGTACACCAATATTGCTTTGGATCTGTCTCCAAAGGCAAGAAAACAAGAACAAAAACAAACAAATGGGACCTAATTACAATTAAAGTTGTTCGCTCAGCAAAGGAAACCATCAACAAAATGAAAAGACACCCTACAGAATGGGAGAAGATATTTGCAAATGATATGACTGATAAATGGTTTAATGTCCAAAATAAACAGCTCATAAACTCAATATCCAGAAACAAACAACCTGATTAAAGAATGAGCTGAAGACTTGAATAGACATTTTTTCCAAAGAACACATATAGATACCCGATAGGTACATGAGATGATGCTCAACATCACTAATGATCAGAGAACTGCAGTTCAAAACTATGAGATATCACATGACACTTTTCAGAATGGCTAGCATCAAAGAGACCACAAACAACAAGCGATGGAGAAGACGTAGGGAAAAGAGATTTTGCATACACTGCTGGTGGGAATGTAAATCAGTGCAGCCACTGTATTCTACAGTGTTCTTCAAAACACTAAAAACAGAATGACCACATGACCCAGCAATTTCACTCCTGGGTATATATCTGAAGAAAAATTGAGAAAGATACTTGCACCCCAAAGTTTATAGTAGCATTATTTACCATTGCCAAGATATGGAAGCCACCTAAGTGTGCATGAACAGGTGAATAGATTAAAAGCAGATGTGATATATACATATCCATATATACATACACACGCAACAAGGGGCTTCCCTGGTGGCTCAGACTGTGAAGAACCCACCAGCAATGCAATAAACCGGGGTCCAACCCCTGTGTCGGGAAGATCCCCGGATGAAGGAATGGCTACCCACTCCAGTATTCTTGCTTGGATAATTCCATGGACAGAGGAGCCTGGCAAGAAACACTCCATGGGGTCGCCAAGAGTCGGACACAGCTGGGCAACAAAGACGCACACACACTCACAGTAATATCTTACGGATACTATCCATAAGAAAAAATAAAATTTTGCCATGGACCTGGAGGGTAATATAGTCAGTGAAATAAGTCAGAGAAAGACAAATACTATATGATATTACTTACATGTGAAATCTAAAAAATAAAACAAACTAGTAAACATAACAGAAAATAAACAAAATCATAGCTATAGAAAACAATCTGGTGGTTACCACTGGGGGGAGGAGTTAATATAGGATAGAGACAAACAAATATACATAAATAGGCTACAGGATACATTTTAAAGCATGGGGAATATAACCCATAAGTTTATCATAACTATAAATGAAGTTCAATCTATAACATATTAAATCACTATGTTGTACACCTATATATAATATTGCAAATCAACTATACTTCAATTTTTTAAAAAAGAAACATTTAGAAATATAACAATGAAAAGTTGAATTGGGAAGAACACAAACGAACAAATAAAAATTAAATACTCTTTCTCTTTGCCATTCTGGACATTTCATTGACTGAGGAGAACATCAGTCCCCAAGCATGGCCAAAGTGAAAAATAGAATTAGAGATGGAAAATAAGGTAACACAGGACTAGCAAACTTGGCAGTAAAGTAATAATTTTTTATAAAGTTTTAAATTGGGTATGACTACCAACCTAAATAGTATATTCAAAAGCAGAGACATTACTTCGCCGACTAAGGTCCGTCTAGTCAAGGCTATGGTTTTCCCAGTGGTCATGTATGGATGTGAGAGTTGGACTGTGAAGAAAGCTGAGCACCGAAGAATTGATGCTTTTGAACTGTGGTGTTGGAGAAGACTCTTGAGAGTCCCTTGGACTGCAAGGAGATCCAACCAGTCCATTCTGAAGGAGATCAACCCTGGGATTTCTTTGGAGAGAATGATGCTGAAGCTGAAGCTCCAGTACTTTGGACACCTCATGAGAAGAGTTGACTCACTGGAAAAGACTCTGATGCTGGGAGAGATCGGGGGCAGGAGGAGAAGGGGACGACCGAGATTGAGATGGCTGGATGGCATCACAGACTCGATGGACGTGAGTCTGAGTGAACTCCGGGAGATGGTGATGGACAGGGAGGCCTGGCGTGCTGCGATTCATGGGGTCGCAGAGAGTTGGACACCACTGAGCAACTGAACTGAACTGAACTGAAAAGCATTTTCTATATTTTTAATATGAAATATTTGAATTAAAAAACATGTACAAAGTCAGCACATTTTTAAAACTGGAGCTTCAATAACTAACTAAAAGGGAGATTGGGCTTCTCCATCACTGTTTAGTCTTCTGACTTTTAGATAACAACTTCCAATTAGGATTGTTACACACAGTGCAGCAGTGACTCATGTATACCCCTCCCTTTATGTAGTCTCCCACCCATTCTGTGCATATAAAACTTGCAAAAAGAGCAAATTCATCTGCTTTAGTACCTGTGTTCCTTATATTTAAATTATAGAAACTTTCCTTTGTGGGAGTGATTATTAATCTTACTTATTGCTTTATATTTTTCTAGGGAAAATTTTCCCAAGTGTGTCTGTCTGTCTCCACCCCCCAACCCACACCCTCCCCACTGCCCTGACCAACCTCTCTTCCAGACCAGTTCCTGATTCCCCCATGATTTAGGTCACTTAAGGTGAGTCTTCTCTGAAGATCATCTTTAAAAAAAAAAAAGAAATTCAGGACATTTAACATTTTGGGTTTTAATTGCATATTTATTATTGTGGTTCTTCTAAGGACCTGACTGCTTCCTCTTACCCTACTCTTGCTGTGCTCAGATACCTGTCTTGCCCCCGAGAGAATACTGTCTTTTCGAATAAAACTGGATTCAAGATAGGCTACTGAAGTCATTCATATTGCAAAGTGCTGACTGGTTTTATGGAAATATCATATGTAGAAAAATCTAAGGATTCCAAACAAAATGGTGCTGTATATTACATATTTAAGAACGAAAGGGAAAAAGTGGGACTTGGGATTTCTCATAACCAAACTGCACTTCTTGCTTAATGAAGTCAAAGCTTTAGGAATTAAGAAGAGAAGAAAAGAGGAGGAAATGGAAACACCAAAGAAAGAGAATCCCATCAAACAAAAAAAGCCAAGAGTATGGACATGCTTGCATCATTCTTTGAACTCTAAGGGCATTTCTGATCACATGCAAGACAATTTTTTTTAAACTGTGAATTGTCAGTTTTTGGCTTTGAGTTTTCCATAGCGCTATGCCTGGTGTGTTATAGGCACTCAGTAAATACTGGTTCATTATTACACTTTGGGTAAGGAGAAAACCACATTAAACTACCAAAGTTCAAATGGATTACATGTAGATTAACAGAAACTCCCCGCTCTTCACCAAAATATGTTTCTCCGATATCATCTATTTTGGAAATAGATATACAGTCCTTTGCACAAGAAAGTACAAGGAGTGTAAAACTAGTGGTTTTTTTAAACCACAGAATAATATTGTTTTAAGATGAAAGAGATTCTGTAAATCATCTATTTGGCCATTCTTAGTTTATAGAAGCTCCTAAAGCCCAAACAGTTTATTTGTCCAAGAGTGAAGTCGCTCAGTCGTGTCTGACTCGGTGACCCCATGGACGGTAGCCTACCCGGCTCCACTGTCCATGGGATTTTCCAGGCAAGAATACTGGAGTGGGCTGCCATTTCCTTCTCCAGGAAGAATACAGCTAGTTAGTTGCAAAACTAGAACAAGAACATTGGTCCTTCCCCATCCCTACCCCCGTGACCGAACCAGAGATTTAGGAATGGAAGACAAGTTTCTGGGTAAATAAAGATACTGAATATTCATAACTCTTTTGAGTATTTATGAGTTTGTGTCTAATAAGGAAATGTTACTGCACTGACCCCATTTAAACAGGCTGTCTATATTCTGTATTCTGAAGGTAACACTGTTTACATTCTCACAGTGTTTTTCATACATACATGATTTTTTGGGAAGGAACAAATTGGTAATTATCTTCACTAATGAAATGTGCAATCATTCCAGTTAGATTTTAAATGGGGCACGACTCGCATTCATAAGGCCCATTGAATAAATGCCTATTAGGTACAGTTTAATGACTTAATGCTTGATTCATGTTTTCCTTCTCTATGGTTGATTCTTACTGCATATTCAGGGTAATTAGGAAATTTGATTTTTCTTCTGGTGTATATATAATCCCTGTATTCAGAAAGCTCAGCTCAGCAAAATAACAAGATAAAAGTCAAATTTTTCCATGAAAAAAAATTAGAGGACTGTATCTCTGATGATGATAGGATTGGGGATTTTGGCTAAATGTTCTGTTAGCAAAGGAAACTCTTTTTTCGCTTTAGTAAGGAGCTAACAAATCTTAATTATCACATGCCTCAGAAAATGATTCCTGCAACACCTGGAAAAACCAGAGCATTTCTTTCCCATGTTTAACTCCAAATTCAAACTGGCAAACTGCGTTGATAAATTAATGGAGAAAAGCTTCCAATGAAAATAAATTATATTGAAAATATTCTTGTTATATGTTCTTCTGTAACAAACAATAGCATGTATCAATTTATTAGAATATGACTTCTGTTCAATTTTTTCAAATTTATACACATTGTGTTAGGCTGTGAATGCTGATAACAATGAAGCAAGTCTCTGCTTTTAAAGCATTCAAACTTTTTCTCAATATTAGTCAATAACTTCCAACAGAATAAACTCATATAATGTGCATATATGAAAAATATGTTTTTATATTTACAAAGTTAGGTTAACACTCTTTGCACATATTCAAAGTTTGACTGCTTCTTTTATGATTCAGAAGTTATTAAGTTGATGAATAGTAAGGCTTGAGTTATCTGGCAGGTGTAGATTCCACATGCTACTATATTTACTTACATCATTTTCCCCTTTCTTTTCTGCTATTCTCTCCCTAAAAGAGAAGGAATTAAGTGGATCATGAGAATCTAAGTTTGGTTCACACGAGATCCTCACTTCCACTTTCAAAAGGAGAGCAACTCACATCACTTGCAATGTTAATCAAACGTAAGTTTGCTAATGTTTTTCTCTTCCTTCAGCATTTTCCATATTCCTAAAAAGTACCTCCAAGAGTGAACTAACACTTTAAATGAGCATGCCTGTTTATGTGTTAAAGACAGATGGAGAAGGAGAAAGAAGAGGGATAATTAAAAGGAGATGAGATGGAAAATATATTGACATTTAAATGTTCTTTCAAAATGTTCAGTCTGCATCCCTTTCATCTGAGCTAAGATGAAAGAGCTAGTGGAGACATTCCTAGTTCTAGTTCCTTTCCGGTACCTCCAGTGGGCTTATTATGAGTTGAACGATGTGCCTCTCTAAAACGGGAATTAAAAAATAGTAAAATGACGGCCAGGGAAGGAAGGGGAAAACCGACCAGACATGACCAGAAGAGTAAGTGCTGGTTTTTGTCTCCTACAGTTAAGACCAGAGAGTCCTTATTTAATTTAGTCATTTATCGTCCTATGTAGATCAAGAACATTCTATTACCAGTGGCTCTACCAGCCCTGTTGACTGCACATTATGGATATACGACAGGAAAGAGAGACACAAGGAAGATTCTGATGATAGAGACCTATAGATGAGATATGGAAAGAGATACAGGTAGAAAAATAAGAGAGACTTACAGGAGAAAAATCAAAGTATGTGAACAAGAGAAAAACTGTAAAGAAGCAGATCTTGTAGTAGGATTTAAAAATAAAGACAACTGTCCAAATGTAACAGCAAGACAAAGTTTTTAATCTTCTACTACTTTTGTGTACATGTTTAAAATCTGTAGCCAAATGCAGGAAGAATAGTGTGTAGAGATGCATTGGGAGTATTATGGGTCAGAAGAGTGTGTGTCTACCTGTCTGTGTGTGTGTTTTGAGAGCGTGTTTATATGAAAAATTCATAGTTCAGGCCCAAGTTATGGCCTGTTTTTTCAAAGTAAGTTGTCGTCCTAGCCTGTACTGAACTGACACATTAGCCAGTTCTATTAGGCAAATTGCTTTCTGGAATTCTAGAAACTGAAAGTCACACAAGAATTGTCTGCTTAAGGCCTACTCCGTCCATTTCTTCCTGTGCCCTAATTTTCAGGGAACTGCAACCCATTAAATTTTTGTGAACTGTCTCTTTCAGGTTATGTAGGCAAGAAACCCTGCAGCTGGGGTGCCAGTGGCTCAGAATACAAAAGTTTAACAAGATCCAATCATCACATTATATCAGCACAAGAACATTTTGTTAAAGGGTAGTAGGTTATTTTTCCACTCATGTCTCTCATACATAAGGATGGTATATACTGTCTTGTGATATTGGTGGAAACAAAATGCGGTCAGCAAAGAAAACTTCTCCACATCCTTCAAAGTCACTCCCCGCAAAGCTCTGACCGCCCGAGTGCTGCCAGGTCAGGGTTATGAGCTTCAATCCTTTCACATACATCTCTGCTGTGACACCTCACGGCAGAGTCCAGCCACAGACCAGTTCAATTGTACAGTCTGTCTTGTAATGTCAAGGATCTCCATCAATATCTCACTTCACTGGCTACGAAGTGTCTCACTTCACTGGACATGATTATATTCACAGCCATAAAGTTGAAACAAAGCAGGGTAAGGAAAGCAACCATTGAAAATCTCTGTTCCTGATTCCTCCTCCCATAATTCAGCACCTATTTTGAAAGACTCGATGCAAAGAGCGACTGAACTGAACTGATTTTGAAAGACTGGATGCCAAGGTGCCGGTTGGTGAACCACTCTTGTAGTTGATCAGGAAGGGTAATGCACCTCAGGAGGTTATTTACAGGAACTGTTGGAAGTCTCTTGGCCAGAACCATAGGCTAAAGCGATCATTCCATAAAAATCATAAAGGTGGTGAGGTGGAAAGAGAAGTAGGTGAATAAATGCGAGGGACTGTTGGTTTGTGACCCAATGGACTACAGCATGCCAGGCTTCCCTGTCCTTCACCACCTCCCAGAGTTTGCAAAAACTCATGTCCATTGAGTCCATGAAGCCATCCAACCATCTTGTCCCCTGTCATCCCCTTTTCCTCCTGCTTCAATCTTTCCCAGCATCAGGGTCTTTTCCAATGAGTCAGCTCCTCGCATCAGGCGGCCAAAGTATTAGATTCAGCTTCAGCATGTGTGGTAGACTGGAGGATGAACAGCAACTCTTCCACCTCAGCTCATTTTCCCTCACCTTCCTTACTTCTGGAAGCCAGACTTCCAGGAAGGAAGTGGTACGGGGGTAAGTGGAGTCTGAGCCTCACCAGAGTCCCTGAGGAGTGTGGGGGGTGGCGCTTGGAGGAGTACATCCACCCTCTTCCTGCAGCTGTGACACTAGCAACCCCCTCTCAGACAACGATGGGCTCACTGACTCAAGCAAGCTGGGCTAAAAGTACAAATTCATGCTTTTCCCAGGAAGTGTTCTATTACCACTTAAGTTAGTTCAAGTTTCCTTTTCTTCAAGTATCTCTGTCTCAGTTTTATCAGTAGATTCCTTCTCAGTTCGGTTCAGTTGCTCAGTTGTGTCTGACTCCATCACCAACTCCCAGAACTTGCTCCAACTCACATCCATTGAGTTGTGGATGTCATCCAACCACTTCATCCTGTCGTCCCCTCTCCTCCTGCCTTCAATCTTTCCCGGTATCAGGGTCTTTTCCAATGACTCAGTTCTTCACATCAGGTGGCCAAAGTATTAGACTTTCACCTTCAGCATCAGTCTTTCCAATGAATATTCAGGACTGATTTCCTTTAGGATGGACTGGTTGGATCTCCTTGCAGTCCAGGGGACTCTCAAGAGTCTTCTCCAACACCACAGTTCAAAAGCATTAATTCTTCAGTGTTCAGCTTTCTTTATAGTCCAACTCTCACATCCATATATGACTACTGGAAAAACCATAGCTTTGACTAGACAGACCTTTGCTGGCAAAGTAATGTCTCTGCTTTTTAATATGCTCTCTAGGTTGGTCATAGCTTTTCTTCCAAGGAACAAGCATCTTTTAATTTCATGGCTGGAGTCACCATCTCCAGTGATTTGGAGCTCAAAAAAATAAAAGTCTGTCACTGTTTCCATTGTTTCCCCCTCTATTTGCCATGAAGTGATGGGACTGGATGACATGATTTTAGTTTTTTGAATGTTGACATATGGGTGACATTTAATGTGAGTGTTTAGTAGAAACACACACACAGAATGAGAGACACACACAAACTGAGAGACATACACACACACTGAGAGAGATTCTAAACACTAACATTAAATGTCATCCATATGCAAGGGTTATCAAGAGATTTCCCTAATCAAGCATGAATTAAGGAAAGATTGCCCCCTGAGAATGAAACTTTCCCATTTCACACCCATATCTCTAGAACAAGCACTCTTACATAAGTACACACACACAGGTGCACACACAGCTTTTCACATCACCTCTAGACACAAACATATCCATACTGTCTTCCCCATGTGCACTGTGCTGGATGATATGGGGACTGAAATGAGCAGGAAGCATCACAGCTCTAATGGACTATAAGATGTGACTTGCCATCATGAGACATTTTACTCTTGGCAGTTCAAGTCCCTGTTGAGAGACTGAGTTCTGGAGCCCAGCAACACCGCCTCCAGGGTCTCCTTACACTACAGAAACCTGGGCAAGAATTTTACATTCCTTGAACCAGATTGGCCTCATCTATAAACTGGGGAACATGGTGATACCTATCTAATGGAGTGATGGTAAGGGTCAAATGAGATTATGAATACAAATACTAGTCAAGGATTCTATCAATGTTGTCATTGTTTAGTCGCCAAGTCATGTCTGACTCTCCTGGGTCCTTAAAAAGTGAATGGGCTTTTTGTGGTGGGAAGAGTAAAGTCTTTACCATTAAGTAACCTTGATTTCTGGGGCTTCCCTGGTGGTTCAGTGGTAAAGACCCTGCCAGCCAATACAGGAGAAGTAAGTTCAGTCTGCTTCCCTGGGTCAAGAAGATTCCCTGGAGAAGGATGACAACCCATTCCAGTATTCCTGCCTGGAAAATCCCATGGACAGGGCTACAGTCCTTGGGGTCGCATAAGAGTTGGACATGACTTACTGACTAAAAATAACAACAGCTCTGACTTTAACCCTAGCACTAGTACCAATCTTAAATGACCTTAAGCAAGTTACTTAAGATTTCCCTGGGGAATTCCTTGGTGATCCAGTAGTTAGGACTCAAAAGTTTTCAGTGCTAAGGGCACAGGCTCAAACCCTGGTCAGAGAACTAAGACCTCACAAACCACATGGTGTGGCCAAAAAGAAGACTAGACCTACTTCCTCTGTCTACAACTATCCCATCAACAGGGATGATGCAAAGCGCCAGAGAGCACTGGGCTGTGACATCACTCACCATTCATTAAGCTTCCCAATGAAAGCACAGGAATGTGTAAGATGATCTAAAGTTCCCAGGCAGAGGCAACACACACAAAAACAGACTGCAAGCCCCTTTATTTGCTCTCTGCAGGCATGGGGCCGGCCAGCCAAACTGGAAGCAATCTCCCTCTTCCTCACCCCCTATTGTACCAAATCATGAACATTCTGCTTTTGTAAATCACTATCTGCCTTCTCATTGCTATCACAGCCACCAGGCACAGACCCCTTCCCATCCTGGGCTTTCTCAGCCACTTGAACAGCCTCTCAGGCTCACTCCAGGCCATTCCCTACCCAGCAGCAAGAATGATGTTCTAAATTAAAATTCAGGCATGTGACACCCCTGATTAAATCCCTTCAGAAGCTCCCCAGTAGTCCAGGGGATAAAATTCAAACCTCTCAATGGGAGCCCAGCCAGTTTCTGCCTCCTCTCTGAGTGGGCTGAAGGCATCATCCTCTGCTCCCAAACGTCACCCAAACAGGAGCCCTCTCCTCTTCACCTAAGAAGATGCCCTCTACCCTTGAGTGAAACATGGTTTCCTCGGGGAGGCTTTCTCTTACCCTGCACCAGCTTACAGAGCACGCACTACGTGCTGTGGCAGCATCATCTGCTTCTCCAACACAGACGCCATCCAACCCACTTCACTTACATTATTCAGCTAATTCTGACTTTCCCATAGATAAGTTCCATTACTGCATGTTCCTTCTTTATCAAAGTGTCTTACAAGCATGCAACTTGAAACCGAGAGCAATAAGAGACTCATTTAATACATTTCAGTCTTTGACGGGCTTGTAATTTTTTTCAGAGCGAAGAAAAAAACCTCAACATCCCTTCTAATTTGCTCCCCCTTTTTTTGGAAAATGCTAAGAGAAGAAAGATGAAAAATTATGGGCATCGTCCTCCCCCTTAACTCTCCAGTTCCAGTTTCACTCTCTCTTCGCAGAGTTATCAATTCTGGGCTGCAAGCAACGATGTTCTATACAAAGTACCGATAACTCCTTAGAAGTCGGTAATGAGAAACAAATATGAAAGGAGTGTCTCTTGGGCTCAAATTCACACCCACCGCTTCAGCAGCTGCTGGGTATGAAACACTCCATCTCCCCCAGGTTTGGTATCCCCCCACCCCCCATCCAAATGAAGAGGGTCCGCACCGGCTCCTGGAGCAGAGCATCCCTGGATGGCGGCAGAGGAGCGTGCCCAGGGGTCCAGGCAGCCATCTGTGTCACCCAGGTGAAAATCCACCTCTGGAAGAACACACAAATTGTCCCCTCAGAGAAATAATATCCGCTCCACCGCTCTTTCTCGCGTATCGTATCCTAATTTCTTCTCCTCTCTCTTGAAATGCCATGCTCAGAAATCTTACCTCTCGGAGGGAAGCAATGCAAGTCAAACATCGACAGCATCACTCTGTGTTCCCCTCAAAGGGAGGGGAGCCAGGGTTCCCTCCAGGGGCTTCCCTGGTGGTTCAAGGGTAAAGAGTCTGCCTGCGATGCAGGAGATGTGGGTTCGATCCCTGGGTCAGAAAGATCTCCTGCAGAAAGAAATGGCAATCCCTTCTAGTATCCTGGCCTGCAGAATCTCATGGACAGAGGAGGCTGGTGGGCTACAGTCCAGCGGGGCACAGAGTCTCACCAGGCCCTAATGGCAGGGCCAGACTTTGAAAGAGCAGGGAAGCTTGCAGGTGGAGGCAAAAATGCCCCAAGTGAGACTCTGGGAGAGAAGGCCTGTGTTGTGCTGCCTCTGGGTCACATTCACTGTCCTGACATAAGGGGCCCCCTCCTGCTTCTCACTGCTGTCCTGGCCCCATGTCCACGCAGAGAGCTGCCTGGGAGGGCTCCCTCTCCAGAAGCAACACTGTTTCCAACAGTGCAGGGGTTTTTCTTTATTTTAAAAGCCCAAAGATTGAAGACATTTAGTCTGAACTAAAGCACTGTTGAGACTAATACAGACAGACCATGAAAGAAACCTGCATGTGGATATATTTGTCTCTCATTTCCAGCATCTCCTGTGGCCAAATTTCTTGAGTGTGTTCTTCTGAGAGGCACCTCAACAGCTCTTAGAAGAAGAAAAGGATATTTTTACAATATCAGTGATGAAAACCCAAGTGAGAAAATGTAGACAACATTGACAGTTTTTCACATTTACTTCCACAAAGAAATAAATCCCAACTACATCTCGATCAGCAAGACAGAACTATTACTTGAAAAACTTATGTGTTAGTACCAGGAACATGCAATTTCTATTTTTTGAACTAATAATGTTTATTAACTATGCTTCCCACTGCTCTGTATTATTAATTTATACTTTATTATTTCTTAGGTTACTAGGCTTATTATGCTTTTCTTTATGGATTTTTAAAGAGCTGATTATATAGTTTTTCAGTTAATTAGGTCACTTTGTAATACTGGGATATGAAAGGTATTTTTTTAAACAATAAAGGAAAACATTTCCTATGTGTGATGACAATCTAGTAAATCATTCAACAATTTGATTTGCTGGAAAGAATGCCAAGTGTTATCATCAGTCACTTTTCATAGTTGGATAGCTTACTAAATATAGAAAGAAAAAAATGTAACACATTAATCCATTAATGTGTTCTGAAAAGAAATCAGGATTTCAGCTTTTCCAATAAGAGGGCATATCATTTATCTAACATTTATTGTAAACACAATTGGGGGTATCTGCCTAAACCATGGCCCCTACTCTAGAAACTGCTCTCTACCTATAGTGTGTGTTAGTCGCTCAGTCATGTCTAACATTTTGTGACCCCATGGACTGTAATCGCAGGTTCCTCTGTCCATGGGATTCTCCAGGCAAGAATACTGGAGTGGGTTGCCTTCTCCAGCGGATCTTCCCGATCCAGGATCAAACCCAGGTCTTCTGCATTGCAGGCATATTCGTTACCATCTAAGCCACAAGGCCTCACTGAAATGTGAGCTTGGATCTCCAAATATATATTACAGGACCACTGTTCTTGTGGCCACAGTTCAGTTCAGTTCAGTCACTCAGTCGTGACTCTTTGCAACCCCATGAATTGCAGCACGCCAGGCCTCCCTGTCCATCACCATCTCCAGGAGTTCACTCAGACTCACGTCCATTGAGTCAGTGATGCCATCCAGCCATCTCATCCTCTGTCATCCCCTTCTCCTCCTGCCCCCAATCCCTCCCAGTATCAGAGTCCTTTCCAATGAGTCAACTCTTCGCATGACGTGGCCAAAGTACTGGAGTTTCAGCTTTAGCATTATTCCTTCCAAAGAAATCCCAGGGCTGATCTCCTTTAGAATGGACTCATTGGATCTCCTTGCAGTCCAAGGGACTCTCAAGAGTCTTCTCTAACACCACAGTTCAAAAGCATCAATTCTTTGGCGTTCAGCCTTCTTCACAGTCCAACTCTCACATCCACATATGACCACAGGAAAAACCATAGCCTTGACTAGACAGACATTAGTCGGCAAAGTAATGTCTCTGCTTTTGAATATACTATCTAGGTTGGTCATAACTTTTCTTCCAAGGAGTAAGCGTCCTTTAATTTCATGGCTGCAATCACCATCTGCAGTGATTTTGGAGCCCAGAAAAATAAAGTCTGACACTGTTTCCACTGTTTCCTCATCTCAGATTAAATTAGATGTGGGCGTCTGACTCAAGGAAGTCTTAGCCACAAGCTGAACCAAGACAATCCAGTTCTCTCCCAAGAATTTAAACACATTCAAATCTTACCCAGAGATAGAGGATACTTATGGTGGATACATGAATAGTTAAAGACTGCAGTGATCTATTTGGGGTCAGGGGCTTTGATGAATAAACAGAGAACATGATAGAGAGTTATGGTAGAACGGTACCAATATCAACAGAAAGGCTGAAACTGAGGAGACTTCTCTGGTTAAGACTCTGTGCTCCCAATGCAGAGGACACAGGTACGATCCCTGGTTGGGGAATTAAAATCCAGCATGCCATGTGCATGTGGCAAACTACTAAACAAAATAAATAAATATACTAGTTGTTTAAAAAAAAAAAAAAAACAGGAAAGAAAATCAGAGACTGAAAAAAACATTATTTAGAGGAAAGAGTAAGATGGGAAATAGCTTCATAGTCTCCAGATCTAAGGGGTCTGAGTTATACCCACTTTACACCCACAAGTATAATCTATACCCACATCCCCATTAGCTCATATCTCTGCACATTTTGTGACACAGATATGGTTTTCTTTAAATTTCCCTTTTTCCCCAATAAATTTTCTTTTCATTTACTCTAGAGAATGAATTTCTCTTGCATGCAAAAAAAAAAAAAACCCTAGTCAAACAGCACACAAATCCTTGTGTTTTAGGAAAGTAAACATTTTCCTTTAATGAAACAACTTTTGGAAAAATCAGTGACACATAAAGAAAAATCTGTTTATCCAATTTGGTCCTAATAAGCTATAGCAACACCATAAACAGAGTAAAATATTTTAGAGTCAATTTTCTTTTGTTTTGTTTCTTTTATCACTTACAAGAGTTAAACATTGATTACTGGATCAGAAAATGCAAAGATGGACCCAATCATGTGAACATAAACCAGCTTGCTGTGTAGGGAACAGAACTCCAATTTGTAGCATTTGATGTTTCCTGTCATGTAAATATTCCCACTATGCCCAGTTTCAAGTTTGCATCAGGAAACACAGAGGCCTGCACAAGCCAGCTCCATCACACCCTACTGGAAGCATTCAGTGAAGAACACTGTAAGGCAAAATATTTAACATGATTCGTTGAGTTGATCCACCTCTCACAGGTGTTGAGTAACTAGCTTATGGTCATAAAATAACTGGCAAAGCATAGACTCCCATCCTGCTGCTGCCGTTAAGTCGCTTCAGTCGTGTCCAACTCTATGAAACCCCATAGATGGCAGCCCACCAGGCTCCCCCATCCCTGGGATTCTCCAGGCAGGAACACTGGAGTGGGTTGTCATTTCCTTCTCCAATGCATGAAAGTGAATTTGCTCAGTTGTGTCCGACTCTTCGCGACCCTATGGACTGTAGCCTACCAGGCTCCTCTGTCCGTGGGATTTTCCAGGCAAGAGTACTGGAGTGGGGTGCCATTGCCTTCTCTGGGACTCCCATCCTAGTGGCCCGATTTATCCAACTGAGTGAAAGGACTGAACATACCTTACTAATTAATGCCTTTACACCAATATCTTCTACGAAGTAAATCCTACCCCTAAAATTGCAAACTAAGAACTATCAAAATAAAGTTAGTTATCCCTAGTGTTCCGTGTGTGTGTGTGTGTGTGTGTGTGTGTGTGTGTGTGTGTGAGTCGCTCAGTCATGCCCAACTCTTTGCTACACTATAGACTGCAGCCCACTATGGTCCTCTGTCCATGGGATTTTCCAGGCAAGAATACTGGATTGAGTTGCCATTTCCTTCTCCAGGGCATCCTTCCGAACCAGGGATTGAACCCAGGTCTCCTGCACTGCAGGCAGATTTTTACTTTTGTAAGGCCCTAGATCAAAGCAAAAACAATGAATTCTACTGGTTTCAAGGGAGTCAAGATTCTAATCTTAAATATATGGTAGCTTATCAATTGCAAGTTAATTTAATTTTCATGAAGTAGAATTTATACCCAACATCCCTTAGAAAGAATGTTCAAACCAGTGCACAATTGCACTCATTTCACACACTAGGAAGGTGATTCTAAAAATCCTTTAAGTCATGCTTTAACAGTATGTGAACTGAGAACTTGCAGATGTTCAAGATGGATTTAGAAATGGCAAGGAATTAGCTGGTGGGGGTGGAGGGTCCCAAGAAAGCAGAGGAATAGGATGGGGAGATCACTTTCTCCCCCCACAAGTTCATCAAAAGATCATTTGAATGCTAAGTAACTTCCACAAAACAACTTCTGAACACTGGCAGAGGACACCAGGGACCCAGAAAGGCAGCCCATTCTCTTCAAAAGGAGGTAGGATAAAATAGAAAAAAAGAGAGACAAAGGAGTTCGGGATGGAGACCTGTCCTGGGGAGGGAGTGGTGAAGGAGAAGTTTCCACACAGTAGGAAACCCTCTTACAGGTGGGTCTATGGGGAGTTTTGGAATCTCAGAGGGCAACAAAACTGGGAGGGGAAAAAAAAACCCACAGAATACTCACCTAACCACAACTCCCAGCAGAGAAGTAGCCCAGATGCTCGCATCCACCACCAGCGAGCGGGGCTGAACATGGAGGCACACACTGCATCATCGGTGCTTAGGGTAAAGACCAGGCCTGAATGCCCTGAGGACAACCCGAGGGAGCTAACATGAGATAGCAACCCAAACTGTGAGATCGGCCGGAGAGAAAAAAAAAATGAGAGAACTTTCCCATGAAAGGCTCTAATGTGCAGCCTGGCCTGCTCACAGAACAAAGGATTGAGTGAATACCAAAGGAGAGCTAGCTGGCTGCATACTGGCTCCTCCACCCGCCGGAGGCAGAGAGGCAGGTGGGTGACAGCCAGAGCTGGAGGGCAGGGGAAATCTTGGCCGCAGAGGCAGCATCTTCCACCAAAATGTGAGCAGGCTCCCAGTTGCTAACCACATCTTCCTGGGATCCTGGATGGTTGACATCTGCCAGGAGGGTCACAGCCTGAGATCAGCTCCCCAAAGGAGACACACGGCTCACCTGAGACAGTGTTCTCACGGTGCACCCAGGAAACCAAGCAGCCAGGACTGGGGAGGCGATAAGATGCACCACACACCTGGGACAGTGTGCTCACCAAGCACCTGGTCACCTAAGCTGCTCAGACCTGGGAAGGGCACAAAATGCATGCCCAACCAAGTCTGTGCCTTTGTGGAGTACTCGAGAACCTGAACCTGAGCAGCTTAGACCTGGAAAGTGCACACAACCCAAAACCCACTTTGGATGGTGCCCCTGCAGAGCACTCTGGAGCCTGAGCAGTGTAGACCAGGAAAGCACACGCTGCCTTGAGCTGGGGCAAACCCAGAGTGGTCCATATACTGCAAGCATTCCCCACAAACACCAGTGATATTTGTTTGCAGTGTTCCTCCCTCCCTACAACACAACTGAGCAAGTGAGCCTACATTAGTGACCACCTTCGCCCCCTTGTGTCAGGGTGGAAATAAGACACTGAAGAGACTTGCAAACAGAGAAAGCCAAAATGAAGAGGGAACTGCTCTGCAAGTGACAGGTGCAACAGGTTAAAACTCTGTAGTTAACATTGACTAAGCACTGGAAGGAGCCTATAGACCTTGAGAAGAAGTATAAGCTGGAACAAGGAACTATCTGGAACTGAACTGACCCCACACTGTCCACAACAGCTGCAGAGAAATTCCTAGATATATTTTTACAATTATCACTTTTTAATTTTTTTAATTTAAGCTTTTTATTACTCCTTTAATTTTCATTTTTATAACCTACTATTACCTTGCAAAAAAGACCCTATTTTCTTTTTTAATATAAATTTATTTAATTGGAGGCTAATTACAATATTGTAGTGGTTTTGCCATACATTGACATGAATCAGCCATAGGTGTACATGTGTTCCCCATCCTCACACCCCCTCCTACCTTCCTCCCCTCCCCATCCCATGCCCCTTGGTCATCCCAGTGCACCAGGCCCGAACACTCTGTCTCATGCATCGAACCTGGACTGGCAACTCATTTCACATATGCTAATATACACGTTTCAGTGCCAGTCTCCCAAATCATCCCACCCTCGCCCTCTCCCACAGAGTCCAAAAGACTATTCTATACATCTGTGTCTCTTTTGCTGTCTCGCATATAGAGTTATCATTACCATCTTTCTAAATTCCATATATATGTGTCAGTATACTGTATTGGTGTTTTTCTTTCTGGCTTACTTCACTCTGTAAAATGGGCCACCTCATTAGAACTGACTCAAATGTATTCTTTTTAATGGCTGTGTAATGTTCCATTTTGTATATGTACCACAGCTTTCTTATCCATTCGTCTGCTGATGGACATCTAGGTTGTTAGATGTCCTTTTTGTCTTCCTTTTGACTCTCCCTTTTCTCCGTCAGGTCACCTCTATCTCCTCCACCCCCCTTCTCTTCTCTATTTAACTCTGTGAATCTCTCTGGGTGTTCCAGGCTGTGGAGAACACTTAGGGAACTGATTACTGGCTAGATTGGTCTCTCCCCTTTTGACTTTCCCTCTTCTCCTCCTGGTCACCTCTATGTCCCTCTACCCTCCTCTCTTCTCCATATAACTCTGTGAACCTCTCTGGGTGTCCCTCACTGTGGAGAACTGTTTCACCATTAACCTAGATGTTTTGTCATCTGTGCTAAATCGATGGAGAAGTCTTGAGGCTACTGTAAGAATAAGACTGAAAGCCAGAGGCAGGAGGCTTAACTCCAAAACATGAGAACATCAGAGAACTCCTGATTCCAGGGAACATTGATAGACAAGAGCTCCACCCATGAGCCAACAAGTTCCAGAGCAAGAAATACCAGGCTAATTCTCCAGCAATAAGGAGCACAGCCCTAAGCATTAAAAGACAGGCTGCCCAAAGCCATGCCAAACCTACAGACACCCAAAACTCACTACTGGACACTTCATTTCACTTCAGAGAGAAGAGGTCCAGCTCCACTCACCAGAATACAGACTCAAGCTCCCCTAACCAGGAAACCCTGACAAGCCACAAGTCCAACCCTACCCAAATGGAGCAGGATCCACAATAAAGAGGAACCACGAATTTCCAGCCTACAGAAAGGGCACCACAAACACAGCAATTTAAACAAAATGAAAAGGTAGAGAAATATTCAGCAGGTAAAGGAACATGATAATTGCCCACCAAACTAAACAAAAGAGGAGGAGATAGGGAGTCTACCTGAAAAATAATTCAGAATAACGATAGTAAAGACGATCCAAAATTTTGAAAACAAATTGGAGTTACATATAAGTAGAGTAGAGATAAGGATTGAGAAGATGCAAGAAATGTTTAACAAGGACCTAGAAGAAATAAAGAAGAGTCAACCAATAGTGAATAATGCAATAACTGCGATCAAAAGCATGCTGGAGGGAAACCAACAGTAGAATAATGAGGCAGAAGATAGGATAAGTGAGGTGGAAGATAGAATGGTGGAAATGAATGAAGCAGAGAGGAAAAAAGAAAAAAGAATTAAAAGAAATGTGGACAACCTCAGAGACCTCTGGAACAATGTTAAATGCCCCAACATTTGCATCATGGGAGTCCCAGAAGAAGAAGACAAAAAGGGCATCAGAAAATACTTGAGGAGATAATAGTTGAAAACTTCCCTAAAATGAGGAAGGAATTAGAAACCCAAGTACAAGAAACACAGACAGTCCCAAACAGGATACACCCAAGGCAAAACACCCCAAGACACATTTTAATCAAATTAATGAAGATCAAACACAAAGAGCAAATATTAAAAGCAGCAAGGGAAAAGCAACAAATAACACACAAGAGGATCCCCATAAGGATAACAGCTGATCTTTCAATAGAAACTCTTCAGGCCAGAAGGGAATGGCAGGACATACTTAAAGTGATGAAAGAGAAAAACCTACAAGCCAGATTACTATACCCAGCAAGGACCTCATTCAAATATGAAGGACAAATCAAAAGCCCTACAGACAAGCAAAAGCTGAGAGAATTCAGCACCACCAAACCAGCTCTTCAACAAATGCTAAAGGATCTTCTCTAGACAGGAAACACAGAAAGGTGTATAAACTTGAACCCAAAACAACTAAATAAATGGCAATGGGATCATACTTACCAATAATTATCTTAAATGTACATGGGTTGATTGCCCCAACCAAAAGACAAAGACTGGCTGAATGGACAGAAAAATAAGACCCCCATATATGCTGTCTATAAGAGACCCACTTCAAACCAAGGGACACATATAGACTGAAAGTGAAGGGCTGGAAAAAGATATTTCACGCAAATGGAGACCAAAAGAAAGCATGAGTATCAACACTCATATCAGATAAAATAGACTTTGAAATAAAGGCTGTGAAAAGAGACAAAGAAGGACACTATATAATGATCAAAGGATCAATCCAAGAAGAAGATATAACAATTATAAATATATATGGACCCAACATAGGAGCACCTCAATACATAAGGCAAATGCTAACAAGTATGAAAAGGGAAATTAACAGTAACACAATAATACTCTAACAATGAGAATACAGAAAGAGAAATTACGGAAACAATCCCATTCACCACTGTGATGAAAAGAATAAAATACTTAGGAATAAATCTACCTAAAGAAATAAAAGACCTATATATGGAAAACTATAAAACACTGAAGAAAGAAATCAAAGAGGACACTAATAGATGGAGAAATATACCACATTCATGGATTGGAAGAATCAATATAGTGAAAATGAGTATACTACCCAAAGCAATCTATAAATTCAATGCAATCCCTGTCAAGCTACTAACGGTATTTTTCACAGAGCTAGAACAAATAATTTCACAATTTGTATGGAAAAAACCTCGAATAGCCAAAGCAATCTTGAGAAAGAAGAATGGAACTGGAGGAATCAACCTGCCTGACTTCAGGCTCTACTACAAAGCTATAGTCATCAAGACGGCATGGTACTGGCACAAAGACAGAAATATAGATCAATGGAACAAAACAGAAAGAGAAAACCCAGAGATAAATCCATGCACCTCCATGGACACCTTATCTTTGACAAAGGAGGCAAAAGTATACAATGGAGAAAAGACAATCTCTTTAACAAGTGGTGCTGGGGAAACTGGTCAACCACTTGTAAAAAAATGAAACTAGAACAGTTTCTAACACAATACACAAAAATAAACTCTAAATGGATTAAAGATCTAAATGTAAGACCAGAAACTATAAAACTCCTAGAGGAAAACATAGGCAAAACACTCTCTGACATAAATCACAACAGGATCCTCTATGACACATAAACAAATGTGACCTAATTAAACTTAAAAGCTTTTGCACAATGAAGGAAACTATAAGGGGAAAAGATAGCCTTCAGAATGGGAGAAAATAATAGCAAATGAAGCAACTGACAAAGAATTAATCTCCAAAATATACAAGCAGCTCATGCAGCTCAATACCAGAAAAATAAATGACCCAATCCAAAAATGGGCCAATGAACTAAACAGACATTTCTCCAAAGAAGACATACAGATAGCTAACAAACACATGAAAATATGTTCAGCATCACTCATTATCAGAGAAATCCAAATCAAAACCATAATGAGGTACCATCTCACACCAGTCAGAATGGCTGCTATCAAAAAATCTACAAACAATAAATGTTGGAGAGGGTGTGGAGAAAAGGGAACCCTTTACACTGTTGGTGGGACTGCAAACTAGTAGAGACACTATGGAGAATAGTGTGGAGATTCCTTAAAAAAGCTGGAAATAGAATTGCCATATGACCCAGCAATCCCACTGCTGGTCATATACACCGAGGAAACCAGAATTGAAAGAGACAAATGTATCCCAATGTTTATTGCAGCACCGTTTACAATAGCTAGGACATGGAAGCAAACTAGATGTCCATTGGCAGACGAATGGATAAGTAAGCTGTGGTACATATACACAGTGGAATATTGCTCAACTATTACAAAGAACGCACTTGAATCAGTTCTAATAAGGTGGATGAAACTGAAGCCTATTATACAAAGTGAAGTAGGTCAGAAAGAACACAGTATATTAATGCATATATATGGAATTTAGAAAGATGGTAACGATGAACCTATATGCAAGACAGCAAAAGAGACACAGAGATGAAGAACAGACTTTTGGACTCTGTGGGAGAAGGCAAGAGTGGGATGATTTGAGAGAGCAGCAATGAAACATGTATGTTACCAAATGTGAAACAGATCACCAGTCTAAGTTCGATGCATGAAACAGGACACTCAAAGCCAGTGCACTGGGATGATCCTGAGGGATGGGATGGGGAGGAAGGTGGGAGGGGGGTTCAGGATGGGGGACACATATACACCCGTGGCTGATTCATGTCAATGTATGGCAAAAACCACCACAATACTGTAAAGTAATTAGCCTCCAATTAAAATAAATGTATTAATTTTTTTAAAGGCAAGGGATCAAATTACCAATATTCACTGGATCACAAAAAAATCAAGGGAATTCCAAAAAAAATCTACTTCTGTTTCATTGATTATATTAAAGCCTTTGACTGTATAGATCACAACAAACTGTGGAAAATTCTTAGAGATGGTAATACCAGACCACCTTACCTGCTCCTGGTGGCTCAGATGGTAAAGCGTTTGCCTACAATGCGGGAGACCTGGGTTCGATCCCTGGGTCAGGAAGATCCCCTGGAGAAGGAAATGGCAACCCACTCCAGCACTCTTGCCTAGAAAATCCCATGGATGGAGGAGACTAGTAGGCTACAGTCCATGGGGTCACAAAGAGTAGGACACGACTGAGCGACTTCACTTTACCTGCTCCTGAGAAATATGTACACAGGTCAAGAACCAACCATTAGAACTGGACATGGAATAACAGACTGGTTCGTAATTGGGAAAGGAGTTACATCAGGGCTGTATATTGTCACACTTAACTTATTTAACTTATATGTAGAGTACATCATACAAATGCCTGGCTGGATAAATCCCAAGCTGGAATCAAGATTGCCAGGGGAAATACAAACAACCTCAGATATGTAGATGACCGCTCTAATGGCAAAAAGTAAAGAGGAACTAGAGTCTTTTGATGAAGGTGAAAGGGGAGAGTGAAAAAGTTGGCTTAAAACTCAACATTCCAAAAATTAATATTGTGGTATCTAGTCTCATCACTTCATGGCAAGTAAATGGGGGAAAAGTTGAAATAGTGACAGATTTTATTTTCTTGGGCTCCAAAATCACTGTGGATGGTGACTGGAGCCAGGAAATTAAAAGACACTCCTTGGAAGAAAGTTATGACAACCTAGACAGTGTATGAAAAGCAAAGACATCACTTTGCCAACAAAGGTCCATACAGTCAAAGCTATGGTTTTTCCAGTAGTCAGGTACAGACGTGAGAGTTGGACTATAAAGAAAGTTGAACACTGAAGAATTTATGTTCTTGAACTGTGGGGCTGACTCTTGAGAGTCCCTTGGACAGCAAGGAGATCCACCCAGTCAATCTTAAAGGAAATCAGTCCTGAATATTCACTGGAAGAACTGATGCTGAAGCTGAAGTTCTCATACTTTGGCCACCTGATTCAAAGAGCCGATTCGCTGGAAAAGGACCCTGATTCTGGGAAAGATTGAAGGCAAGAGAAGGAGATGACAGAGAATAAGATAGTTGGATGTCACCACTGACTCAACGGACAGGAGTTTGAGCAAACTCCTGGAGATTGTGAATCATGAACCCTGGCATGCGGCTGTTCATGGAGTTACAAAGAGTTGGACATGATTTAGTGACTAACAACAATCTACCACAAAGAAGTTTTTGGCATTTCTGAACATATCACACTCTTTTTAAAAACCATGTTTCAGAAACTCTTCCCACACTTCTTCTGACTAAATTTTTACTCATTCTCTAATACCAGCCAAATCTCAACTCTCCCATGAGTCCTGTTCCAGCTCCTCAGACAGAATCATTCACTAAAGCTACACTCCTCAGTTTAAACAGTCCTTTTCCAGGCATATTTTGGCTATCATCATGGGCATAGTCATTTTAAGTTCATATATCTGACCTGTCATTTTAAACTTAAATCTCCATGTCCAACACAGTATCCAGTGGAGAATGGGTGCTCTATTGATGTTTACAGAATGAATGAGCTATTCATTTAAAATACTTGATACCCTTTTTATAAGGAAAAAAAGCAAATTTTTTAAAGCACAGATGAATAGGGTTGGGATGGATCACAGTAAATGAAAAAGATTGAGTTGTTTTCCTGCTCCAACTAAGTAAACTTAGAAATTAAGTTGGAAGAACTTTTGGCACAAGAACTGCATTTTCAGAATTATCAGTTACACTTACAACTCCCCCCACCACCACAGAGCTCACAGCTACAACTCTACCGTGTAAGCCACAGTCACCACCCAAGATACTTTCCTAACGAAAAAAACATTTTCTGTTGGTCCTGATATTGAGGATTAAATTCACACAGTGCTTTAACATGACCCTCAACCACAGACATTCCCATCCTATTATAGCTGTTCTGCAATTATACAAGCTAATTTCCCTAATAACAACTTCCTATAAAGATTTGTATGTATTTGCATACATCTGTATGAGAGGAAGGGAGGGTTGAGGAGAAGGACAAAAAAATAACAAAAATCTTAAAAGGAAGTTGTTCTTGTCCATTATCCTATTTTACTGACAGAAAACAACTGACCCTGAGAGAAACTGAATAACTTGCTCAAGCAGACTCTGAACCTGGACTCTCTCACAACCCACAGACTTTTAACATCTATGTGGCAACACCTACTGCCTCCTGTTCCTTTTTCTTTCACTGTTATCCTAAGACAACCTAAGTCCTATGAAACGCAGAGCTTGCAAGAAATATCCAAGGGAGAGGGCAGGACAAATCAAGAGAGTAACACTAACCCACACACACTGCTGCTGCTGCTGCTAAGTCACTTCAGTCGTGTCCGACTCTGTGTGACCCTGTAGACAGCAGCCCACCAGGCTCCCCCGGCCCTGGGATTCTCCAGGCAAGAACACCAGAGTGGGCTGCCATTTCCTTCTCCAATGCATGAAAGTGAAAAGTGAAAGTGAAGTCACTCAGTCGTGTCCAACTCTTGGCGACCCCATGGACTGCAGCCTACCAGGCTCCTTCATCCATGGGATTTTCCAGGCAAGAGTAAAACAGATACCTAGTGGGAAGCTGCTGCACAGCACAGGGAGCTCAGCTCAGCACTCTGTGATGACCTGGAGCGGTGGAGTGGAGGGGTGGGAGGGAGGCCCAAGAGGGAAAAGATACATGCATACAAAGAGCGGATTCAAGGGCTTCCCTGCTGGTTCAGACAGTAAAGAATCTGCCTGCAATGTGAGAGATCCAGGTTCAATGCCTGGGTCAGGAAGATCCCCTGGAGAAGGGAATGGTACCCATTGCAGTATTCTTGCCTGGAGAATTCCATGGACAGAGGAACCTAGTGAGTCAGACACGACTGAGTGACTAACACTTTCACTTTTGGGGGTGGGGCTTACCAGGTGGTGATAGCGGTAAAGAACCCACCTGCCAAGACAGGAGACATAAAAGATGAAGGTTTGATCCCTGGGTTGGGAAGATCCCCTGGAGGAGGGCATGGCAATCCACTCCAGTATTCTTGCCTGGAGTATCCAATGGACAGAGGAGCCTGGCGGGATAGAGTTCATGGGGTCGCACAGAGTCACACATGATTTAGCAACTTAGCACACATAGCTGATTCACATTGTACAGCAGAAGCTAACACAACACTGTAAAGCAATTATACTATAATTAAAATTTTAAATTTTTTTTAAAAAGAAATATCAGAAGATGCAATGAGAATCATGCTGCCACTCCCAAAAGGTCCGCTTCCTCTCGTCACTCAATTTATTCTTGACCTTGAGAAAATCAACTTACTCTGGGCATCAACCAACCCAAATTAAAACAGGAATTGTTATTACAGCATCTTTACTAATGAGTCTGACTAAAACAAAGGAACACATGTGTACAAATTTGTCTTTTAGACCAAAATGGTTGCTAAGGACTAGAATTGCTTCTGATTTAAAGTGGTCAGTTTTGATTAGTGTATAATCTCAGTAATCAATGACTCACAGATATAAATAAATTCATTTTTAATTTCCTATTTGTAGCTAAATGTATACATCAGAACAAACTAAATGGACACATTTTAATGTCTTTAATCTATTGGATGCGGGGATCCACTAGTTCACACTTCCCTGATTTGAGCAAAAAAAAAAAAAAAACAGCTAAGTCTCAGAAGTGAGAAACATGTTCTGGGAAAAAGCAGATATGAAATGTTTTCACTTTTATAAATGACTTGCCTGTTCAGTTCTCTATTATATATTAAATGGCTCCTCTGATTTGAAGAACTTTCAAACTGAATCTACAAGCTGGCAGTATTGCCCAATATAAACAGTTACTCAACAGGATGAAAAAAGTTATTCCATCTTCTCTTTAATCTTCATGCTTCCTTCTCTGCCCCTTTCCATTTACAACACAGAATGAACTCGACTATCAAGTCTGGGCCCTTCTATAACCCAGCACTTCTTCCAAGGCAATTCTGTACATTTTAAATGGAGAGGAAATGAAAAAGCATACCACCACCAGCTGATTAACTGCCTATCAATATAGTTAGGTGAGCTTAATTTTCCCCACAGAATTCAGAAATATTGAAAATGCCCTCAGGGGATACTCATAACCAGAATCCCTTAAGGGAAGCAGCAGAAACACTTGGTAATCAATTCTCCCAAATTCCTAAGGAAAAGCCACCCCTTTCAAGCTAATAACATGTTGGAAGCCAGAAGACTGGAAAACTCTGTCTAGCTAGTTTGGTTTTTGAAAGCTGCAGAGATTCCAAAGAACTCAGTGGCCTAATAAAATACCTGCCATCAGGGCTGATGGGTTTATGTCCTTGAAAATGCATTTTGTGATGACATAGATAGTTTCTGTATTTGAGTAACGGTATCTGAGCTTTCACCTAGCTTTGTCAAGGAATTATTTTGTTCCTAAACACCCTTTGGATCGATAGTAGCTCAATATCATTCATGATGAGTGCAGAAGCAGTCTTTCATTTTTCTGGACTTGAAAACTAATGTACATGAAAAGGTTGACTTCAACCCTATTAGTACATAAAGGAATTAAAACAGAATTGTATATGGCTGATTCAGGCTGTCCAATTGCACCTGGCCTCCTGGCTCTATTCAAATGTCCCCTCCCTACCTGTCTACTGCACTTCTCTATTCCAAAATGTCTCCACTGCTTTCAAATCTTCACATAAGTATATCCTCCTACCTTTAGCTGATCACTTCATCTTAAACATCTTTTTAAAATGAATAGTCCATCTGACTGAAACTATCTCAATTTTTCATCTATGTAATAACTTTTCTTCATATGTAGGCTTTCTGCCTTTTCTCTTCTACCTCAGAATTTTCTTTCTTTTCTGGAACTAAACCCATTCTGATGTGCCCTTTGCACATTTTCAGAATCTTCCTTCTTCAAGTCATTCTTCTCACCTGATTTTTAAATTTCTTCCTCACTCTTCTTTTTCTTCTTAACAAGATCCATATCTAATTCCTCAGATCCAAAGCCTTCCCTTGACCTTGAACTCACTTAAAGTGACTATTTTCTCCCTCTTCAGATTCTTTTCTCACATTTCCATTTTTATGACAAAAGGAGGCCATTTTTTACTTAAAAATTACAAAATATAAAAACTCAAAAGAAAAAAATCAGATTGTTACCCAGTTATGAAGTGAAAGTAGCTCAGTTGTTTCCGACTCTTTGCGACTCCATGGACTGCAGTCCATGGAATTCTCCAGAATACTGGAGTGGGTAGTCTTTCTCTTCTCCAGGACATCTTCCCAACCCAGGGATCGAACCCAGGTCTCCCACATTGCAGGCAGATTCTTTACCAGCTGAGCCCCAAGGGTAGCCCAAGAATACTGGAGTGGGTAGCCTATCCCTTCTCCAGCAGATCTTCCCAACCCAGGAATCAAACCAGAGTCTCCTTCACTGCAGGCAGATTCTCTACCAACTGAGGTATCAAGGAAGCCCTACTCAGTTATAAACAGTACTATTTAAAGGTATTCACAAACACATGAAAGTGAAAGTGTTAGTCACTCACTAGTGTCTCTTTGCAACCCCGTGGACTGTTGCCCACCAGGTTCCTTTGTCCATGGGATTCTCCAGGCAAGAATACTGGACTGGGTAGCCATTCTCTTATTCAGGGGATCTTCCTGATGCAGGGATCAAACCCAGGTCTCCAGCATTGCAGGCAGATTGTTCACCATCTGAGCCAATACATAAGCATATTTAATAAAACTATTTACTAGGTTTCACTGACCAGTATTTATGACAAGTGACTTTCCATGCCAATAAAAGTAAATCTCTATCATTAAAATGATTGTAATTTATTTGACAGTATGGAGGATTAAACCAAATCTCTGGTATTGGTCACTTGTTAGGTAACTAATTTTCCTATTATAAACAATGGCTGCAGTAAAGATTTTTGCCTGCATTTTTGCACACTTATGTGATGATAACCTTTGAGGATGTCCTTGAAGAAGAATCCTAGGAAACATTTTGAAAACATAATACCTGTGGGTGGACTATTTGTCTCGCTATCAACATCTTTTCAACTGTCTATGATAGGGGTTTAGTCATCACTGCTTTAATGGAATTACTCTCTCAAAATGAATTATGACATTTTAATTATCAAATACAGTGTTCAACCTAGTTTTAATCATTCTTAATGTCTATACTTGAATTGACAATAATCATTCCTTTCCTCTTAATATTCTTTCTTCCCCTAATAATTTCCATGGCATTACTATCTCAACTCCACCTCTATCATTCTTTCCCTTTTCTGCCTATGTATCTTCTTCCTTCTTCCAAGTAAATGTAAGTCTTATTTCTCTCCTGAGACTTTATTTTCTCACTTTATTCTTCCTAAATTGATAGTCTCGCCCACTCTCAGTTACAGCTGTCACCTTTGTTTTCCCCAAATCTTCATCTTCAGCCCAGTTTCATCGAGAATGACCTGCTCCCTCCTAGACTGATTTACCCTTACATCCCATTGATAAAAAAAATAACAGGTTTAAACTCACTTATACCCTCTTAACTTGCTCGTCTTTCTGGATTCCCTGGTGCTATTGATATCTCTGTCAACCTCACAAATTTCCCATCACTTTGCAAAAAAATGATCACCAAGCATCGCCGCTTTTGCCTGAGTATATTTTCCTTGATGTGCTGCTAGATAAAATGATGCTCTCTGCCTCCTGTGGTTCTTTTCCTGCATCCTCATGGGTGGGAGGAATATCAAGGACCCTGTTTTCCTCAGTAGTCCTCTTGCAACTCCAGCTCACTTAGGATGCACTGAATTCAGATGATGATTATCTGTTCTTCTGAATCTCTCCTCTCTGTACTCACCCTCCTCAAGTTTCCCTAGGATGGTAAGAAAGCCCACTAAGAGGATTATGGAAAATCTGAAATCCTGAGTTCCTCTGAATTCTCAGCTCCCAGATCAAGAACAAGAGAGCGTTAAGAGGACTACGTGAACCCCTGGGGAGGAAATTTTGTTCTGGTTTGGTTTTCATTTTGATTTTGATTTGTGTCTTTCTGCCAAAGTCAAAAAAAGAAGAGAGGCCCCTCTGCGGAGAGAACAGCAGCAGCAGCACTGACTGATCTGATGACAGCATTGGCAAGAGCCCTCGTGCAGGCAGCTGGCAGGGGGTGGGAAAGGTGCCAGTGCTGGGAGATGCTGCCACGGCAACCCTGGTGCAAGCGGCAGTGCTGGCACAGGTGGCCTCGCATTGGCAAAGCAGCAGCGTGGAATGCGCAGGAGGCTAGGAAGACAGGCAGTGGCCTTGGCAAAGGCAGAGGCAGTGGTGGGGAGAGCTGTATGATGAAAGGAACTTGGTGCAATAACAAAGCCCAGGAAAGAACATGTCATCCCCCCAAGTCCAGAATCACGGATTCTTCCATGCAGCAATTCACCCACCTCGGTGTCCCTTACACCCATTCCAAGCCCAAATTGCACACGGGAACAGCAAACAAAATGCCAGAAGCCATGTTGAGAGTCAAGACCATCCGAACTGGCACAGGATTTCCAGGGCACAGAGTGAAATCACTTCAAAAGTAGGAGTCAATTAAGATGTTGAGATGAAAAGCAACATTTCACATGAGATCGATATGCAGACACTGGGTTTCATTATTTGATCTCCCAGTAACAAAGGGCTAAAATGAACCAATACACACCTCTCCTCCCACTCAACTGACCAGAGGCAAGAAGATTCGGCAAGCTCCAGTTTTCTTGAAAATCGCTTACTCTTTCCAAATCCTTTAATAAATATGCAGGAGACAGAGTTCATCAACAATCTCCACCCTCAGATGTGAAGCCAATTAGCTGCTGATACCTAAGCTTAGCATTTAGCTTTCTAGTACCAAAGAAGATTCTTTTAAAAGAAATGTTTATTCTGAATGTAAATGATAATTTGGAAAGAACTATGGATTAAGACCTCAAAACTGTCCTCTCAAAGGGCTCTCCTTTTTTTTTAATCAAAAGACAAAGGAGATAAATAGGAAATGAAACTATGTGGGGGAATGAAAGATGGGGTCCTTGAGGAATTAAGTACTTCTTGCTATGTTTTAATGCTGTTGGCAATTTAAGCTGCTCATTTCCCACTCAAAGATTTTAAATAAGCTCATCTAAAACCGAGGAGCCAAAAAACTTTAATAATTTAAAGATTACTTTCCCAAAAGAAGGACTTCATCCCACTCACTCAGCTTTCTTTCCCTATTGTGTATTATTTCAAGACAAAATTTGATCTCTTTGGGCATTCAACGATGGTTGCAGATTTGCACTACTGTTTGCACTTAATCCCCAAAATAAACTCAAGAAACTGCTGTAGATCAAGTTTGTTCTGCAGAGGAAAAGTCGTCTACATAGTGCACAATTTGTTTCATTACCATCCTGCAGTTAGAACAACAGATGATTTTGTTTATCAGTTTTGCCACTGTGGCTTCCGTCAGGCAACATCCACTGGAACCAAGAGAAGACAGACTCTGCCTTCATAAACATCTTTTATTTCAGCATGAAACTTGGAAAACTAATTGGTTTGTTTTCCTATTAGTCTTTCTCACCTGAGAGTAGTTCTTATTAAGGCTCTGAATTGAACACAATTCAGATTATAAATCCTTTGAAAATTCAAGCTATGAGGTTTGCATTTAAGAAATCTGCAGCACCAATATTTCTCCAATAGGCTTGAAGTTCATCAAAAGTTATGAGTCCTACCAAAGCCCACCCAGTGCTTTGTCTTTTTTTTTAAGATTAATTTTTTGATGTGGACCATTTTTTAAAAGTCTTCATTGAATTTGTTACAATATTGCCTCTGTTGTTTACATTCTGGTTTTTTGGCCACAAGTGATGTGGGATCTTACCTCCCTAATCACAGATCAAACCCACACCCTCTGCTTTGGAAGGCAGTCTTCACCACTGAACTGCCAGGGAAGTCCCGTGCTTTGTCTTCACACCAAGGACCCATTAGTTGCCACTCTTATGATTCTATACACCCCAAGATCTTATGGAACAACCAGAGCGAACTTTATCGTCAACCCAATACAATGGCTGTCTTACAAGAACTTCAGTGATCAGCTCTAATTACTGCAACTAGGTAAGTTTCAAAGGTCAGAAACAAAACATCAGAACTGTTTGGTCTATAGAAAATAACCAGTTAACTTGTTTTTTTCCCATTACCAATCATTTACTATCATATGGCAACAGCCTCAAAACGCTCATGAGTCCCTTAAAAGGAATGGAAATGTATGCATTCAGCCCAAACACTCCCATGTCTTTGCAACTCAACATCAAAGTGAAAGTGTAAGTGAAGTCACTCAGTCGTGTCGGACTCTTTGTGACCCCATGGACTGCAGCCTACCAGGCTCCTCCCTCCATGGGATTCTCCAGGCAAGAGTACTGGAGTGGGTTGCCATTTCCTAAGTGTGTATCATATCATCTCAAGGGAGTTACGCTTTAATGGGGCACGTCTCCCACTGAACGCTCAGCTGTAGAATGTCACTGGAAGCTTACATGTCTTCTGGCAGTGACCAGAATCTTCTCCTATCCCTGAGGTTTTCTAGAAGTCAAGGAAAATAAGTTTACAAGAACTTTATGTGTACCATTATATTACCCTTTCCATTTCCTTTCCTTAGATAATTGAGAACTATGTGTCCTACCAGCAAATTTATGTACTACAGTAAAATGTAGAAGAAAACTATGCCTACCTCAATCATTAAGTCCATTCTCTGTAATGCTTCTGCTTAATTTATAAGAGTGTTGGGTCCTGCGTGATTTACTGCAACATAGATCTATCAAGATAAAACTGAGAAGTCTTACAGTGCACTTGGTAGGAGGTAAAGATTTTTATTCTCCTACCGCAAACTAGTGTCAAGAATTAATGATGCATAATTTGGTGGATGATTTACAATCTTACTAGTTTTTAGCATTCACTTAATAACATGCTGCAGCTTTGTCTGTCGTCTTAAACACAACCCTGCCTTCCTAGATGTTGCAGGAGATGTCATATCTGGTTCAAATTAAGTAAACACAATAGCTCTAGGAGGAGAAGATAATTATATATATTTGCTGTCTATATCAGAGAAGGCAATGGCAACCCACTCCAGTACTCTTGCCTGGAAAATCCCAGGGACAGGGGAGCCTGATAGGCTGCGGTCCATGGGGTTGCGAAGAGTCGGACACAACCAAGCGACTTCACTTTCACTTTTTACTTTCATGCATTGGAGAAGGAAATGGCAACCCACTCCAGTGTTCTTGCCTGGAGAATCCCAGGGACGGGGAAGCCTGGTGGGCTGCCATCTATGGGGTTGCACAGAGTCGGACACAACTGAAACAACTTAGCAGCAGCAGCAGCAGTTGTCTATATAATACATATATAAGCAGAAGAAATGGAAGAGAATTTAAAATGGATATAAGACTCTGATGACAACCTCAGGGAAACTCACAGTTTTTAGTATTATCATAATTCATATTTTTTTTTAATTTACTCTTTTTCTTCCTGTTTAGTCTCATTCCACTGGAGCCCTGTATTGTCGCAACCTCCAATCACACTTCTTTTGACTTGAATGTTGGTACTGTTATTTTTTACAAAAATGAACATTTATACAAAATCATATTTGTTAACATATATATTGAAATGTTTATTTATTTCTTCAAATTGATCATCTGGAGACAATGTTATTGTTGTTGTTGTTGTTGATGATGATGATGTTACTGTTGCTATTGTTTAGCTGCCAAGTCCTGTCTGACTCTTTGCGACCCAATGGACTACAACACACCAGACTTCTCTGTCCCTCACCATCTCCAGGAGTTTGCCCAAGTTCATGTCCATTGATTCAGTGTTTCCATCCAACCGTCTCATCCTCTGTTGCTTTCTTCTCCTTCTGCCTTCAATCCTTCCCAGTATCAGGGTCTCTTCCAATGAGTCAGCTGTTTGCATCAGGTGGCCAAAGTATTGGAGTTTCAGCATCAATCCTTCAAAAGAGTATTCAGGGTTGATTTCCTTTAAGATTGACTGGTTTGATCTCCTTACTTTCCAAGGGACTCTCAAGAGTCTTCCCAGCATCACAGTTCAAAAGCATCAATTCTTTAGTGCTCTGCCTTCCTTATTGTCCAGATCTCACATCTGTACATGACTACTGGAAAGACCATAGCCTTGACTATACAGCCCTTTATCAGCAAAGTGATGTCTTTGCTTTTCAACAAACTTGTCATAGGTTTCCTGCCAAAAAGCAATCATCTTCTAATTTCATGGCTGCAGTCACCATCCACAGTGATTTTAGAGACCACAAAGAGGAAATCTGTTACTGCTTCTACTTTTTCCCTTTATCTGCCATGAAGTGATCTGGATGCCATGGGTTTGTGTGTGTTAGTCGCTCAGTCGTGTCCAACTCTTTGCAACCCCATGGAATGTAGCCCACCAGGTTCCTCTGTCCATGGAATTCTCCAGGCAAGAATACTGGAGTGGGTTGGCATTCCCTTCTCCAGGGGATCTCCCCAACCCAGGGATCAAACCTGGGACTCATGCATTGCAGGCAGATTCTTTATCATCTGAGCAACCAGGGAAACCCATGATCTTAGTTTGTACAATACTGAGTTTAAGCGGGTTTTTCAGTTTCCTCTTCCACCCTCATCAAGAGCCTCTTTAGTTCCTCTTCGTTTTCTGCCATTAGAGTGGTATCATCTGCATATTTGAGGTTGTTGATACACAGTTTATTTTAATAATGCAGGCATTATTCAAAATTCTTTAAAATCTCCCTTTGACATGGGCCTCAAAGTATACAACCTATTCTATTTATTAATATCCTGCTTGGTGGGAGCAAATATTCATCTTTTAAAGCTATTCTATGCAGATCCTTTTGGATGATAATATTTGAACTCTTCTATAAAATCAAATTTAGATCTATTACGAAACTACACATTTAGCTATTTTGGAGCATATACTATGAGAAAGGCTGGATAAACAAAAATGAATAATAGAGAGTCCTTGTGCCAGAATAGCTTGTTGTCTGGAGGAAGTGAAAGACATACAAATAGATCATCTCAGCATTATACATCTGGTGCTGAGCACTCTGGGAACGCCTGGGGCCACTTAGCTCCACAGGAAGTCTGGAGCCTCCAGGTAAAAGTTTCCTGGGGATAAAGATACTTAAACTGAGACTTAGGGGATGAATAGGAATTAGATGAAAAAGGACAGAGAGCACATTCAAAGCAGAAAAAAAAATTGCATGATTAAAGGTGGCTTGATAGGTGGTGAAAACCATTTTAGAAGCGCGACAGCATGGAATGCAAAAGAAGGATGAGAGAAATAATCAGCGGCCGAGGCGTGGTGGGTGTGTCGTGGTGTTTTGGTGTTTTATGTATCTCTGTCTAAGGAGGTGGTTCTAAGGGCAAGCCCAGGAATGATAAGGTCAAAACTCATTTTGAATAGCTCATGCTGAAATGATTCTTCACTTGGATCTAGGTTCTGGGATGAACAGCGTTGACAAACAATGAGAACAACAGTAGTGAGACCAAACCAGAGAGGATCAATTAAAAGGCACTGAGATGCTGCCAATCAACTATATCTCAATAAATATAAACATAGTATTTAACATATAACATTAGCAGGTTATCACCACTGATTTGCTGGTGAGGAGGAAAATAACTTCCCAGGTTCTTTCATGAGGACTCACTGGGAGGCAGCTAAGAGAGATGGGAGAAGAGAATTCTGCAGGCAGATTGAGTACCCAAAGCAGAAAGAAACCACCACCACCCAGAGAGAGAAAAACAGAGCTGTCAATCTTCAGAGCATTCCTTAGAAACAAAGGTCATACTAGTCTTAGATTTGGTTTCAGCAAATGCAGTGGAGAACAGAGAACTACCTGCCAATATTAAACAGCCACACTCTGAAATGGAGCAGAAGCTGATAGAAAATGAGGTTGAAAAAGAATATGAACTGGACCATAATAAAAATATTGTCCCAAGAAGTACCTGCCACAAGTGTCACCAATTCCCTGATGAAGAAATACTGGATATGAATACCAGAAACACGTTGCCTTACATCATTTCAAGTTTGCTAATTTCATATGTGTGCATGCACGTGTGTGCGCATCCATGTTTAAGTGTCAAGTGTATGATTTCATAATCTCAAGTTATGTTTTTCTGTCCTTGTGGCTCTTGAACTGTTATAAAATAGCTTATATTCACACGGATATATCTGATACAAGGGTACAATGAGCTCCAAAACAAATTGGCAAGATGTCTGATGACCAAAGAGGCAAACCCAGTTGAGTATGCTTGCTGTCATCCTATCTGCCTGGGTTACAACACACTGCAGAACCCTGGCTAAACAAGCATCACACCTCCCCACGTGTCTTACAGACTACCACAATCCTCTGTCAATGTCTAAAGAATAAAGAACAATACAAAAGTGAAGATTTACTTATAATATCTCAATTACAAGCACTTATTCTTGTTCATTACTTGTGTAATAAACATAGCTTTATTGATTGGAATTTGAAAGTGTGTATACATACAGTTCATGGAATTCTCAGGCCAGAATACCGGAGTGGGAGTCGTTCCCTTCTCCAGGGGATCTTCCCAACCCAGGGATTGAACCCAGGTCTCCTGCACTGCAGGCAAATTCTTTACCAGCTGAGCACCAAGGAAGACTTTTAGTCGCTCTGTCATGCCCAACTCTTTGTGACCCCATGGACTGTAGCCCACTGGCTTCTCTGCCCATGGAATTCTCCAGGCAAGAATACTGGAGTGGGTTGGCATTTCCTTCTCCAAGGGATCTTCCCAACCTAGGGATCAAGCCTTGGTCTCCTACACTGCAAGCAGATTTGAGTTTAGCCATTGTTTAATCATTTTTAAACTTATTTATTCTAAATTGGACAATAACTGCTTTACAATAGTGCATTGTTTTACAATACAGCCAGTTCCCACTGGCTCTCTAATTTACATATGGTAATGTGTATGTTTTCATGCTACGCTCTCCATTTGCCCCATCCTCTCCTTCCCTCATGGTGTCCACAGTCTGTTCTCTAAGTCTGCATCTTCATCGTTCTTGTTTAGTCACTAAGTCATGTTCGACTCTTTTTGCAACCCCATGAACTGTAGCCCACCAGGCTCCTCTGTCCATGGGATTTCCCAGGCAAGAATACTGGAGTGGATTGCCATTTCCTTCTCCAGGGGATGTTCCTGACCCAGGGATTGAACCCACATGTCCTGCACTGGCAGGTGGACTACACTGCTGCCCTGCAAATAGGTTCATCGATATCATCTTTCTAGATTCCATATATACATATTGCTATACAATATTTGTTTTTTTCTTTCTGACTTACTTTACTCTGTATAATAGGCTCTAGGTTCATCTATTTCATTGGTACTGACTTAAGTATAATTCTTTTTATGGCTGAGTAATATTCCATTGTATCTATGTACCATAGCTTCTTTCTCTATTCAATGTCAATGGACATTATTTAATCATTTTTAATAGTGCATGAAAACGCATTCAAAGCACTTTATTTTGAAAGTTTCTCTCTCATAGGTATCAAGGAGCCAAAATAACTTCTACCTAAATATACATTTTTAAAAATCTACTTATTTTGAAGTTACTTAGTACTTTCATACAAGATATGACAGGCTATCAAACCACTTCAGATATTACCTAGGTGCAAATTTTGTAATTATATCATAAGCAAAATACTTTCAGGAAACTAAGAAAAAAAAGCACAATGCTGGTAAACTTTAGATTGAGAAATATTCAATGTAAAGGGAATTTTTGGTAAGTTGACGTCAACTCATCACTATTGTTCATTTACGGGAACTGCATTATATAAATTTTGAGGATTTGTTTGATAAAAAGAAAATATATTTGTGTGCACACCAAACACGTGAAAAGGTTAGAATGAAAATTTCAGTTTAAATAACCAAGGAAACAAAATCTTATCACAAGCAAGGAGCATCTAAGTAGAAGCAGCAGCCTCCAGCTCACAGCCCTAAAAGGTTGATTACCAGTAGACTGTACCTAGAAGACATCTCACAGGCAGAATAAAGACATGGAACATAAAGCTTATATATGGCATCTGAGATGTAACATGAGTGAAGAGACAAGGAATCAGTAAGTATGTGGATAAATCTACACAACATATTGTCTGGATAATACAACAGTGGTGATCCCTGATAAGCAGCATTAAAAAAAAAAAAAAAAAAAAAAAACTAGAAAAAATTTAAAATAGACCAAAACAGAATATACATCAGAGCAGAATGATATGAGTTAAAGTGTTATAGAGACCTTTGTTTGAGGGCAGGGTTGTGTACTCATTTTAGGGTAAATATTATAAGAATAGGAAAAGGGTAGATAAATTAATATTCTGATTATGGAGAAATAGAATGAGAAAAAGTTATCTCAAGATGGCAAAAAAAGAAAAAAATGGAAGGACAAATAAAGTAGTTTATTTCAGAATGGAAAAATACTTGAAATGTTAACCAAACAAGTTGATTTATATACAAATATATTTAAAATAAATAACCATTACTAGATATAAAAGATACATGTATAGTGACAGCTGCTGAAATAACCAGTAAAATACAATCTTAAATATAAGTAAGCTTAATAATACATTATGAAGCACAGAAAGCAAAAGCTGACGGAACCACAACAAAAAAACAGACACATTATCCTTTATAATGAGAGACAAATATATACTGCTCAGCAATGATGAATTAAATGAACCAAAAAACGAAAGATATAAAACAAAAGATCAACTTAACTTATAAGCTTTATGAAATGTACAAGCTTATAAATATACAGCTATACATTTATCTATCAACGCAATGCAAAATAAAAGGACTAGTTTCCAATAAAATATTTCAAGCACATACACATAAAACAGGTCTTCCCTGGTGGCTCAGGAGTAAAGAATTCACCTGCCAATGATGGATATGTGGGTTTGATCCCTAGGTTGGGAAGATCCCCTGGAGAAGGAAATGGCAACCCACTCCGGTATTCTTACCTGGAAAATTCCACAGACAGAGGAGCCTGGTGAGCTACAGATGATGGGGTCGATAAAGAGTTGGACACAACTGAGTAACTAAACAACACCACCACATATAAAATATTGCCAAAAATAGCTGAAGTACTCAATTTTTAATTTAATGTAATATTTAATTTTTAAAGTAATATCAAGCATTCTCTGACATCAAGGCAATTTTGTGATGTCACTAACAAAAAATTAATGAAGTATATATGTTTACGAATTAAGACATTCACTTCTAACTCACAGTTCAAAGGAAAACTTGTAAGGATAATGCTATGGACTGAACTATATCCCTCAGAATTCACATGCTGAAGTCCTAACCCGCAACGTGGCACGATTGGGAGACCAAGGCCTCGGGAGAAGGATGAAGTTTAGAAAAGGTCATGAAGGCATGGCTCTTATGATGGAATTAGAGCTCTTGTAAGAAGGGAACTTGTTCTTCTCTCTCTGCCTAGTGAGAACACAGCTCTGAGGTGGTAGACAGGAAAGAAGTCCTCACCAGAAAGTGACCATGCTGACAACTTTAACTCAGACTTTCAGTTTCCACACTGTGACAAAGTAAATTTCTGTCAGCAAAGTCCAGTTTAACCCTCTCAGTCTGTGATATTTGGCAGGCCAAGCAAATGAAGATATTTAGAAAACATTTGGAACTGAATGATAAAATTCTACGGATTGAAACATTTAGGATGCAGGTAAGGAAATGGTCAGGGAATTAACCATCCTAAATATTTAGATTCTATTTGAAAGGTTGAATTAGCAAGTTATGCATTCATATTGAGAACTGAAAACGGGACTCCTTCAGAAAAAAAGAAAAGATACAAATAATATTAGAAGTCAAAGCAGGACATCAGAAAGATACTAGAAGGTTAAACAAAAATAATTTTTTCATTGTAAATGATACTCTGCCAATAAATTTAAGTAGATAGACAGATAAAATACACAAATTCCTAGAAACAGTAACTCATAACTCACCATCAAGAGATGAGAAGGGTGCAACTACTGTCTTCTATCCCGCCTGGCAGCCACCGGTCACTGTGGGCACCCTTCTCTTCTCTGACCACAACTGCCATTGGGCCATCACCTCCTGCAGCTGGAGCTATGGTTACAGCTTTCTCCAGGATTCCACATTTTCTCCAAGCCTAGGGATAGAACTACTCTCTGCTCTGCTAACCGTAGAGCACTTTACTGTGACGAGGTGATTTTCCTGTCCCCAACGTGTGATTAGTACCTTCATCAAATTTCCTTCATTTTTCCACTTAAGCGAACCATCTGTTTCCCGTAAGACTGTGAATGACAGAGTGTATTAACACTAATTTTTCTTTCACAGGAGCTTTTCTCTGCTCTAGGACTAAAGAGGTACTTGGTGCTCAGAATACCCAAGAATTGTCCTGTTGTGAGTTAAATTCCATCAATGAAAGAATTAAATCTCTGAAAAAGGTTTCAAGGAAATATTTTAGCACAGATATTATGGCATGTAATTAATGTGTGATATAATGTATGATTAGGAAAAAGGTGAATTTAAATGTGTATTTCCCCAGAGAAGGAAATGGCAACGTACTCCAGTATTATTGACTGGAAAATTCCATGAACAGAGGAGCCTAGTGGGCTACAGTACATGGGGTTACAAAAATGCCTGTTTTAATTTCTTTATCCAGATACATTATAATTCAAGAATGAGACAAAAAGATACTCACTATCACTAATAACTCAGTTCAGTTCAGTTCAGTCGCTCAGCCGTGTCCGACTCTTTGCAACCCCGTGAATCCCAGCACGCCAGGACTCCCTGTCCATCACCAACTCCTGGAGTTTACTCAGACTCACGTCCATCGAGTCCGTGATGTCATCCAGCCATCTCATCCTCTGTCATCCCCTTCTCCTCCTGCCCCCAATCCCTCCCAAAATCAAAGTCTTTTCCAATGACTCAACTCTTTGCATGAGGTGGTCAAAGTTCTGGAGTTTCAGCTTTAGCATCATTCCTTCCAAAGAAATCCCAGCGTTGATCTCCTTCAGAATGGACTGGTTGTATCTCCTTGCAGTCCAAGGGACTCTCAAGAGTCTTCTCCAACACCACAGTTCAAACGCATCAATTCTTCGGCACTCAGCTTTCTTCACATTCCAACTCTCACATCCATACGTGACCAGTGGAAAAACCATAGCCTTGACTAGACAGACCTTTGTTGGCAAAGTAATGTCTCTGCTTTTGAATATGCTGTCTAGGTTGGTCATAACTTTTCTTCCAAGGAGTAAGCGTCTTTTAATTTCATGGCTGCAGTCACCATCTGCAGTGATTTTGGAGCCCAAAAAAATAAAGTCTGACACTGTTTCCACTGTTTTCCCTGTCTATTTCCCATGAAGTGATGGGACCGGATGCCATGATCTTCGTTTTCTGAATGTTGAGCTTTAAGCCAACTTTTTCACTCTCCTCTTTCACTTTCATCAAGAGGCTTTTTAGGTCCTCTTCACTTTCTGCCATAAGGGTGATGTCATCTGCATATCTGAGGTTATTGATATCTCTCCCAGCAATCTTGATTCCAGCTTGTGCTTCCTCCAGCCCAGTGTTTCTCAAGATGTACTCTGCATAAAAGTTAAATAAGCAGGGTGACAATATACAGCTTTGACATACTCCTTTTCCTATTTGGAACCAGTCTGTTGTTCCATGTCCAGTTCTAACTGCTGCTTCCTGACCTGTATATAGGTTTCTCAAGAGGTAGGTCAGGTGGTCTGGTATTCCCATCTCTTTCAGAATTTCCCACAGTTTATTGTGATCCACACAGTCAAAGGCTTTGGCACAGTCAATAAAGCAGAAATAGATGTTTTTCTGGAACTCTCTTGCTTTTCCCATGATCCAGCAGATGTTGGCAATTTGATCTCTGGTTCCTCTGCCTTTTCTAAAACCAGCTTGAACATCAGGAAGTTCACGGTTCATGTATTGCTGAAGCCTGGCTTGGAGAATTTTTAGCATTACTTTACTAGTGTGTGAGATGAGTGCAATTGTGTGGTAGTTTGAGCATTCTTTGGCATTGCCTTTCTTTGGGATTGGAATGAAAACGGACCTTTTCCAGTCCTGGGGCCACTGCTAAGTTTTCCAAATTTGCTGGCATATTGAGTGCAGCACTTTCTCAGCATCATCTTTCAGGATTTGAAATAGCTCCACTGGAATTCCATCACCTCCACTAGCTTTGTTCATAGTGATACTTTCTAAGGCCCACTTGACTTCACATTCCAGGATGTCTGGCTCTAGATGAGTGATCACACCATCGTGATTATCCAGGTTGAGAAGATCTTTTTTGTACAGTTCTTCTGTGTATTCTTGCCACCTCTTCTTAATATCTTCTGCTTCTGTTAGGTCCAGACCATTTCTGTCCTTTATCGAGCCCATCTTTGCATGAAATGTTCCCTTGGTATCTCTAATTTTCTTGAGGAGATCTCTAGTCTTTCCCATTCTGTTGTTTTCCTCTATTTCTTTGCATTGATCACTGAAGAAGGCTTTCTTATCTCTTCTTGCTATTCTTTGGAACTCTGCATTCAGATGCTTATATCTTTCCTTTTCTCCTTTGCTTTTCACTTCTCTTCTTTTCATAGCTATTTGTATGGCCTCCCCAGACAGTCATTTTGCTTTTTTGCATTTCTTTTCCATGGGGATGGTCTTGATCCCTGTCTCCTGTACAATGTCACGAACCTCATCCCATAGTTCATCAGGCACTCTATCTATCAGATCTAGGCCCTTAAATCTATTTCTCACTTTCACTGTATAATCATAAGGGATTTGATTTAGGTCATATCTGAATCGTCTAGCGGTTTTCCCTACTTTCTTCAATTTGAGTCTGAATTTGGTAGTAAGGAGTTCATGCTCTGAGCCACAGTCAGCTCCTGGTCTTGTTTTTGTTGACTGTATAGAGCTTCTCCATCTTTGGCTGCAAAGAATATAATCAGTCTGATTTCAGTGTTGACAATCTGGTGATGTCCACGTGTAGAGTCTTCTCTTGTGTTGTTGGAAGAGGGTTTTTGCTATGACCAGTGCATTTTGTTGGCAAAACTCTATTAGTCTTTGCCCTGCTTCATTCTGTACTCCAAGGCCAAATTTGCCTATTACTCCAGGTGTTTCTTGACTTCCTACTTTTGCATTCCAGTCCCCTATAATGAAAAGGACATCTTTTTGGGGGGTGTTAGTTCTAAAAGGTCTTGTAGGTCTTCATAGAACCGTTCAACTTCAGCTTCTTCAGCGTTACTGGTTGGGGCATAGACTTGGATTACTGTGATATTGAATGGTTTGCCTTGGAGACGAACAGAGATCATTCTGTCATTTTTGAGATTGCATCCAAGTACTGCATTTCGGACTCTTTTGTTGACCATGATGGCTACTCCATTTCGTCTGAGGGATTCCTGCCCGCAGTAGTAGATATAATGGTTATCTGAGTTAAATTCACCACTAATAATTAGAGGAACGTAAATTAAAACTATAAGGAAGTATCACCTCACACTGGTCAGAATGGCTAGTATCAAAAAATCTACAAATAAAAAATGCTAGAGAGGATGTGGAGAAAAGGGAACCATCCTATGCTCATGGTGGAAATGTAAATTGGTACAGCCACTATGGGGAACAGTATGGAGGGTCCTTGTAGAACAAAATATAGAACTACGATATAATCCAGCAATCCCATTCTGGGCATATACCCAGAGAAAACCATAATTCAAAAAGATAAATGAACCTGATGTTCATTGCAGCACTATTTACTATAGCCAGGACATGGAAGGAACCTAAATGTCCACCAATAGAGGAATGGATAAAGAAAATGTGGTACAAATATACAATGGAATATTAATAAGACGGTAACAGGCAGGAAGGCCAGGGGTCTCCAAAGGGAGGAAATAGCCTGCAAGTGTCAAACATTTTTCTCTCTCTTAAGCAGCAGGAGGAAACAAACTAGCGATTTGTTTTTCCTTCTCTATACAAATTTAAAAGGAGATTTCTCTTAAAATACTGTGTTGCCATAATGACACCTGGTTTCACCTGAAGTTAACTATTCTCAAACCTTGAGATAACCAATGTATTTTTCTTATGGAAATGTTTGTCTTAAGCTATGCTAATGTACTATACATTTACCCCAAGCTCTGTCTTCAAATTGGTTCCGCCTAATGGCTCAGAACCTACTTGACAAACCAGTATGTTATACTCAGATATTGTTCCCCTAATCTATGTAAATGAAACTATTTGTATGGTAATCTGCCCTTCTATAAGATTCAAATTAATCATTTTATGGCCCGGGATGAATCATCTGGTGTCAAGATTATCCCAAAATGCACCTTATGGATGAGGGGTCTGGTGCCATTCTGAGTTTTAAGACATTCCTTTCTTTCATTAACAGACTGCTAGTGATTAGATAACATCCAGCTGAAGACTAGCAGGGGGGTACTCTTTCTGCCCCCTTCTGATGCCTATGTCAGAAGCTTTCTCTCTCTCCTTTATACTTTAATAAAACTTTATTACACAAAAGCTCTGAGCGATCAAGCCTCGTCTCTGGCCCCGGATTGAATTCTTCTCCTCCGGAGTCCAAGAATCCCGGCGTCTTTTCGTTCAGCAACAACCTCTCATTACTCACCTACAGAAAAGAACAAAAGAATGCCTTTGGCAGCAACATGAATCGACCTAGAGATTGTTGTACTGAGTAAGTTAGAGAATGACAAATATCATATGATATTGTTTATATGCAGAATCTAAAAAAAGTGGTACAAATGGACTTATTTACAACACAGAAATAATGCAGACATAGAAAAGAAACTTATGGCTACCAGAGGAAAGGGAGGGGAGGGATACACTGGGAGATTGGGACTGACATACACACCCGACTACATACAAAACAGATAACTAATAAGTACCTACAGTGTAGCACTCAATGCTCTCTAATAACCTATAAGGGAAAAGAACCTAAAACGAGTGGATATACATATATGTAGAACTGACTCACTTTACTATACACCTGAAACTAACACAGCACTGTGTATCAACTATACTTCAATAGATCCCTGGTGGCTCAGGTGGTAAAGCATCTGCCTGCAATACGGGAGACACAGGTTAGATCCCTGGGTTGGGAAGATCCCCTGGAGAAGGGAGTGTCTACCCACTCCAGTAATGTTGCCTGGAAAATTCCCTGGACACAGGAGCCTGGTGAACTATATAGTCTGTGGGGATGCAAAGCATCAGACATGACTGAGCGACTAACACACACATACTCCCGTAAAAATATTTTTTAAAGGAATGACATTATAATAAAGAATGATTAGGGAAAACTTGAGAGTTTACCAGCCACCAGTACCTTCTGAAGAAAACAGTAAAGGCTGAATTTTCATAGGAAGAAAACTGAACCTGGAAGAAGGAAATGGGATGCAGAAGAGAATGGAGCACTAGGAAACGGTAAGCCTGTTAATGCAGATATATAAGTGTTAACTGTTTAAGAAATGAGAAACGATTTCATATTTTAAAATAAGGGAGAATTAAAATACTCAATAAAAATAGCATGGAAGATGGGGAGGAAGTTTGGAATATAAGTATTCTAAAAGCTCTTGAACTACTGAGATGAGGATGCAGATGGTGATGTATGGTACATTTTGTTAAGTCAAGGATGCACGCTAAAGCTCTAAGGAGAAACACCAAAATCAATCACTCTCAAACCTCTAGAACAGTACAATAGGGAAAGGATGTATGTGGAAAATCTAATTACTCCACTAAAATGCAGGAAAGAGTTTTTCTGAAAGAATAAAAAGCACAGCTAAGGAAAAAAAGCATGGTTGAGATTATACAATAAGACCAAGAAATAAATCCGCACACACACTAAATTTAAATAGATTAAATTTCCATTGGAATGACACAGATGTTCCAGATACATAATAAGTAATCTATTCACATACTATATACAAAAAAAATAAGTCAAAAAAATTTAAAGTGAAGTAATGGGAAAAAAAGATACATGTATCTGTTATCACATAGTCCCTCTGTGCCTATACATATAGGTGTCTCAAGAACATGAATGTATAAAACTAAGACAATCAGGCAACCTCGGCTTCTTAATGCTAGGCAGGGTCCCAAAACCAAGGTCAGGCAAAGGCTACAGCACGCAAGATAAGACACAGGGAGCTACATGTCCCTGCTCTCAGGATTGTCAACACAGAGTCACTGTCCAGAGCAATCCACTGACCTGCCAGAGACCAGCATGCTGAAGTCATTCAATTAACACTAGTTCTCATTTCCCTTCCCCTTTAAGGTACATGGAAACAGCTTGAATATATAATGATTGATACCATGATTTCAAGAGAAGTCTAAACCGAATTCATCTTTTGCCCTTAATTCTAGAGGAAAGGAGATAACTGTCCTCTTATTAAGATGAAGCTAAACTCATGACACGTCTGTTTTAACAATCTGCAGACTCCTGACCGCCACCCCAGAGATGCTGGTCCAGTCCACCTCAGGGTTGGCCCAGACTAGGTGCAACCAACACCACCCAGATGATGCTAATGGAAGTTGTCTACTCACACTAAGGAACACTAACTCAAAGGACTGACTCTGGAGGCAGACAGCCTTGTGGCCCAGATTTCTGACCTCACATTTCTATATAAAGAGAAGGGCCAATAACTGCTACAATAAAGAAGAATGATTGTGGACATCAGATGAGTAAAATTTCACCTCCCTGACCTCAGATTAGGGAATATTGATGAACAAAGTAAAAGAGACAGGGCGGAAACAAGGTCAAAGGAGTTTCTGAAAGACCTGTCTTGCCTATCTCTATAGATTACAGTCAAGAGTGAGAAAAATAATTTTACTTGACACAATATACAGGCTCAATGTAGTTTTACCCTTTTACATTTTCATAAAACTCTCTCCAGCCAGAAGTAGTTATAAAAAAGAATGTCCTGACTCCTTTTCTTTCATCGTCTTATCTTAAAAATGCCATATGGAATGAACTAAGATAACATGTAGGAAGCACTTAAAACTTACCTGCCACAGCAAATGTTACCATTCTCCCTCACTCTTTACTTCCCTTCAGAGGAAATGAATTCATTGAAGAGAAGGCTAATTAGAAAATCAAACTTATCAAGCCTTATACTAAACTCATGCACACTGAAATTGAGTCCTCCACCAATAACAATGAGGAAAATGATTGTTATTAACGTTGTTTACTCCCATAGATTTACTATTTGGAGAGATCAGTTTAAATTTTGATCAAACACACATGCCAACACCCAAATCTTAAGAGGAAAGGAGGTTCTAAATGCCACAGAAGGGTTGAAATGGTACCAAACGGAAAACAGCAGTATTTACATATCAAAGCTTTTGCTCTATCATTCTTTAAATCAGAAAATTGGAATTGAGAACTTTTAAGATGCTGTGAAAATAGTCTTTGGCTGGACCTAAAAAGAAAAATGGGAAGTAATCTGGACATTATAGGAAAGTAAAGAGCGTGCAGAATTTACAAAAAGGAAAAAACTGTGAATAAATAGTCTTCTCAGAGGCTGCACGAAGGGAGTATAAAGGAGAAGATGAAATTATTCAATTGCTGTGGAGGTGACTTTACCAGGAGCTACAGGGCTGGAAGGAGGCCCCCCATGAGCAACAGGACATCTTCCTTCATTGGGAGATAACCTTGTGTAGATCTCCATTCCAGGGCCTCCACTTACATCAAATTAGGGAAAGATTATTCCTAATGCTATTACTTAGGCAAATACTTTTGACGTTTCACATAAAAGTCAAGTTTCAAACTAAATGACTATTCAATTCTTCCATGTTTATAATAAGATCATAAAGGACCCATAAGCTTTACTAGATCGAAATTTATAAGATTTACAAGTTCCGATGTTACAATGATCTACTAATTCAAAAGGGGATGGGGAGTGAAACAATAAGAAAGAGATGAATTCCAGAAAATCTACTCTAAGAAGTAGAAAAGTTATCAGACAGGCTAATAAAGTAGAAAGCAGAGATTTCGTTTTAATGTTTTAATGGAAGCTGACCAAAGAGCAGAAATCATGCCCTTGGTGAGTAAGACTGAGCTCTGTCTTCACTCTCACCTTCCATGCATCACACAGACACACAGAGGTGCTAAATGACCACTAAAACCACGTGGCAACAAATGATCACATCTGGTCAAACTTCTCAAGGGTCCCAGTTTCAACTCAACAAGCTACTTCTTTGTAAATCAGTCCTAGGAGCTAATGGGAATATAAGACAGTGAGTGGGAACAGATGACTGAATGGGATGATAACACAGCCCACAGAAACGCAAGAACCATTCAAGAACAGAGGAGTGGAAAACGGTGAAGGTGAAAACGCTCCTGCCCAACAGAGATGCCGGGACCTTCCCCAGGGAGACGTTCTGTTAAAACTGGCCTCTAAGAGCAGAAAGGCATTTTCACAGCTACGAGTGAAAGAGAAAAGGAAGAACAGCTCTCCAGTAGAAAGAGGACTGTGAGTGAAGACACAGAGGCAGAAGAACTGGAAGATTTAGAATACAGAAAGTACAACAGACACAGCAGCAGAGTGTAGTGTGAAAAAGGTGGAAGCCAAATGGTGGCAGCTTCCTGTACCAACAGGTGGATACACTGAATAAAAACCATATGAAACATTAAGGATATTAAGTCAGTAGCCATGTGTAAGGCAGACTAGACTGGAGAAGGAAATAATGGAAAGATGTCTCTTCCTGTCATGCAGGTATAGGGATGAAGTAAGAAGGGCCAAGCCCCAGTTTACAATGAAATTTGGGTAGGAATTATTCACTAAAATGCCTCTAAAGATTCAGAAAAAGACTTTTTAATGCATTGAATAATTTTTTTAAAAAAGACTGCTACTGGAATCTTCACCTTATTTACTAATATGCCAGAAAATTTGGAAAATTCAGAAATGGCCACAGGACTGGAAAAGGTCAGTTTTCATTCCAATCCCAAAGAAAGGCAATGCCAAAGAATGCTCAAACGACCGCACAATTTCATTCATCTCACATGCTAGTAAAGTAATGCTAAAAATTCTCCAAGCCAGGCTTCAGCAATACATGAACTGTGAACTTCCTGATGTTCAAGCTGGTTTTAGAAAAGGCAGAGGAACCAGAGATCAAATCGCCAACATCTGCTGGATCATGGAAAAAGCAAGAGAGTTCCAGAAAAACGTTGATTTCTGCTTTATTGACTATGCCAAAGCCTTTGACTGTGTGGATCACAAGAAACTGTGGGAAATTCTGAAAGAGATGGGAATACCAGACCACCTGACCTACCTCTTGAGAAACCTATATGCAGGTCAGGAAGCAGTAGTTAGAACTGGACATGGAACAACAGACTGGTTTCAAATAGGAAAAGGAGTACATCAAGGCTGTATATCGTCACCCTGCTTATTTAACTTCTATGCAGAGTACATCATGAGAAATGCTGGGCTGGAAGAAGCACAAGCTGGAATCAAGATTGCCGGGAGAAATAGCAATAACCTCAGATATGCAGATGACATCACCCTTATGGCAGAAAGTGAACAGGACCTAAAAAGCCTCTTGATGAAAGTGAAAGAGGAGAGCGAAAAAGTTGGCTTAAAGCTCAACATTCAGAAAACGAAGATCATGGCATCCGGTCCCATCACTTCATGGCAAATAGGTGGGGAAACAGTGGAAACAGTGTCAGACTTTATATTTTTGGGCTCCAAAATCACTGCAGATGGTGATTGCAGCCATGAAATTAAAAGACACTTACTCCTTGGAAGAAAAGTTATGACCAACCTAGACAGCATATTCAAAAGCAGAGACATTACTTTGCCAACAAAGGTCTGTCTAGTCAAGGCTATGGTTTTTCCACTGGTCACGTATGGATGTGAGAGTTGGAATGTGAAGAAAGCTGAGTGCCGAAGAATTGATGCGTTTGAACTGTGGTGTTGGAGAAGACTCTTGAGAGTCCCTTGGACTGCAAGGAGATACAACCAGTCCATTCTGAAGGAGATCAGCCCTGGGATTTCTTGGATGGAATGATGCTAAAGCTGAAGCTCCAGTACTTTGGCCACCTCATGCGAAGAGTTGACTCATTGGAAAAGACTCTGATGCTGGGAGGGACTGGGGGCAGGAGGAGAAGGGGACGACAGAGGATGAGATGGCTGGATGGCATCACTGACCCGATGGACGTGAGTCTCAGTGAACTCAGGGAGTTGGTGATGGACAGGGAGGCCTGGTGTGCTGCAATTCATGGAATCGCAGAGTCGGACACGACTGAGCGACTGAACTGAACCGAACTGAAGGCCTTGGAATGGGCTTCCCTTGTGGCTCAGCTGGTAAAGAATTCGCCTGAAATGAGGGAGACCTGGGTTAAATCCCAGGTTGGAAAGATCCCCTGGAGAAGGGAAAGGCTACCCACTCCAGTATTCTGGCCTGGAGAATTCCATGGACTGTATAGTCCATGGGGTTATATAGAGTAGGACACAACTGAGTGACTTTCACTTTACTTCAAGACCTTGGAAGCTGTGATGAGACTCACAGTTAGTAACTGATTCTAACTGTGTGTTTTGCAGTAAGACAGACGTTATTCCATACATACACAGACACACACACAGTCCAATCTCACAACTGCATTCGGCACTAGCTCTGTGTACCCACATATACTCATGTTTCAGACAACCTTAGAGAAAGGGGCTGTAAACCTGTACTTTTCAGTTCAGTTCAGTTCAGTCGCTCAGCTGTGTCCGACTCTTTGGTAAAATTCATAGGTATACCTTCAAGAAACCAGTTAAGTCAGGAAGTATAAGACACTAACAGTGGTCTGATACATCCTGGGATGAAGTGTTCCTAATGTAGCAAGACCCCCAAAGAGGAAGAAGACAGGTCAAAATACACATTATGAACAGTAGCTTAGTGTGTGATGAATTGGTAAATATCACACAGGAAGTGGGTCTACTGCCCCTGGGGTGGAGATAATTAAAAAAAAAAAAAAGGACTTGCATCAACACCTAAACGTCGGGTTGTCAAAATCCAGCCTTTTAATTAATGAGCTCATAAATGAGGTTTTTGCCCAGAACACACTGTGGCCTAACTTGGTAGTGTTCTTGTTTATTTGTTAAGTTGTATAATATGCCACTGTGTTGACTTGTGGTCTTATTAACTGGCAACATAGTACAAACTACTTTTAAAAAGACCAAAAAAGAGGTGCTAGAAATTAGTTTAAGAACAAAGCAGAAAAGACAGATATTACTTTAGAATATACACACACAAGAATTAGACTCTTTTTTTAAGACAAATATGGTGATTGTATAAAAAATAAACAATGCCACTCACAAGTAGCAATTTAAGACAAAAATATATTGCAAATGAAAAGTGAGAGGAAAGCAAAAGATATATCAAGCAGTGCCATAAAAAGTATGATAATATCTATATCAGAAAAAGTCAGATTCAAGGAAGAGGTATCATATGTCATAAAGAGGATTGTTCTGTATTAATAAAAATGAAATCTATAAAAATGATATGTCCTGAATGGCTATATATCAGATACCATAACATTAAAGTATACAAAGCAAATGCTTTAAAAAAAATGTCAAAAGCATACATCCTCTAGCAAAGACCAAGTGGTCAGAAAAAAATCAAGATGTAAAGAATTAGAAAACTACACTAATAATAATTTAAGAGACACTAACCTTTAAGAGGTTTAACTTTGAGCCCTACCAGCACCAACTATACTTCTTTTTAAAAGTCTATAAACATTTTTAAAATAATACGTGAGTACAATAAGAAAAGGCTTCCCAGGTGGCTCAGTGGTAAAGAATCCACCTGCCAATGCAGGAGACACAGGAGATGTGGGTTCAATCCCTTGGTAGGGAACTTCCCCTGGAGTAGGAAGTGGCAACTCACTCCAGTATTCTTGCCTGGAAAATTCCATGAACAAATGAGCCTGGAGGACTACAGTCCATGGGGTCAGAGCTAGACATGACTTAGCTGAGCACACACACCATAAGGAAACTAACCCAAGAAAAGATACTCCAATGAAATAGAATAAAGAGCTTAATAAGAATAAGATCCTAGTACTTATATAAAGGAAATTATTATATGACATTATAGTATAAAAGTGGCATTGCAAATCTGAACAGATAAATTAATGAATGCACAATTATTACTTTGGAAAAATAAACTGTATTCTCAGTTAATTTCAGATATAAAAAATTTGATTAATGAGTTATGAATAAAAAATTAAACATAAAACACCAGTAATAAAAATTGGTGAATGTTTACATTATATAAGATAGAAGTATCATTCTGCCTGAAATTACCAAGGAATGATCTTTAAAATTTAGACTGATATATTTGATTACATAAGATTTGAAAGTTTTGTTCAGAAAAAAACAAAGACAACTATACTTTAATAAAAAAATCAAAATTGAAAGGCAAACCACAGATCCAAAATAAGTAAGAAAAATATTAATATATATAGTATGTAAAGAGCTCTAATGAATAAGTTGCCAGCTATCCCAATATAACATGAATATTTTATATTAATATAATTAATATTATTTAATAATATTTACAGTAAAACAAATTTAAACAATTACATTGAAACTAGTGAAGCAGATAAAAATGAATTTGTGTGTTAATTCCTAAGTAAATAGAGTGCAAATCAGTGCAAGTTTCTAGGGAGAATTTTCCAAGTATGTATCCAAGGGTAAGAAATGCAGATATCCCTTTTAGATGTAAATCTCACTTTTCTAAATTTATAATAAAACAATTAAGATGTTAATAAGACTTGTTTGTATAATAAGCCATTTCAACAAATTATGTTAACAAACCGAATTATTAACAATAGTATTCTGATAATTAAATTATAGTTCATTAACAGAAAGTACATTAAAGAGCCATCAAAATTACGCTACAGAAAAATATGTAGAAAACATATACTGAGACTGTGTTATGCTTAGTTGCTCAGTCATGTCCAACTCTTTGTGACTCCGTGGACTGTAGTCCGCCAGGCTCCTCTGTCCATGGGGATTCTCCAAGTGAGAATACTGGAGTAGGTTGCCATGCCCCTCCCCTCTCCAGGGGATCTTCCCAACCCAGGGATTGAACCAGGGTCTCCTGCACTGCAGGCGGATTCTTTACCAGCTGAGCTATCAGGGAAGCCCTATACTGAAATTAAGAAGATATAAATAATATAGGCATACATACATACACATAAACACATGTTATATATTAACCCACTTAAGAGTATTTGGTGAATATAAAATAGCATATATCTAGTTTAACAGAATTTGTGCATAACAAGCATGTAAGACAAGAAATTTTCACCAAAAAAAAGTAAGTATTTTAAAATGAGGTTACGCTACTTCTATGTACAGAAATACTATGCAGGCAGTAAAAGTACATCACAGAACCTCTGGTTGATTCCTGTTGATGTATGGCAGAAACCAACACAATACTGTAATTATACTCCAATTAAAAATATACAATTTTTGCTAAAAGGACATCACAGAGAAACGTTTAATACTATGAAACAATTAGCTTACAAAGTGTTGAAGAAAAACATCAGATAAAATCACACATGTGAGTGATTTTACAACAAAACACTGTTGTAAACATTTCAAAGTAGCTAGATGGATAAATACAAAAATATTAACAGTGCCTAGATGTGGACAGGAGAGATTTTGTAGCTGCAGAAAGTTTTATTTTTGATTGACAAGATATTCAACAATGAACATTATTCTGGTAGCTAGTCTTCTAATGAGAAAAGGATTTTATAAAAGCTATTTTGAGAATACCCAAGTTGCTTATAAGGCTAAATAAAACAGTGTCTTCAAAAGCTAGTTCTATTGAGCCTATTTTGTATAAAAATGACAGACCTAGAGAATGAACTTATAGTTCCCAGAGGAAGAATGAGGGGAGGGATAGTTAGGGAGTTTGGGATGGACATGTGCACATTGCTATACTTAAAATGGATAACCAACAATGACCTACTGTACCGTACAGGGAACTCTGCTCTGTGCTATGTGGCAGCCTGGATGCGAGGGGAGTTTGGGAGAGGATGGATATATGTATATGTGTGGCTAAGTCCCTTTACTATCCACCTGAAACTATCACAATATTGTTAATCAGCAATGCTCCGATACCAAACAAAAAGTTTAAACGAAAAAAAGAAAAAAATAATAGCAGTGAATTATGAATGAAGTGACAGGTGAGCCTGACATGCTGCAGTCCATGGGGTCACAAAGAGTCAGATACAACTTGGCAACTGAACAACAACAATGAATGAAATCATACTTCTAACCTAAAAAAAAATTCTTTATTAAAATCTAATCGAGGCACAAAATAATGTTATTTTACTAGTGCAAGTGTTTTTATCAGTTCTATCTTATAATGTTTATCATAATGACAATGAGAACAATGATACAGTTACTTCTTTGATATATTACTTCCCCACTGTTGCTGTAACAAATTACCACAAACTCAGTGACCGAAAGCAACACAAGTTTATTATACTACAGTTCTGAAGGTCAGAAGTCCAAAATAGGCCCCAGTGGGCTAAAGGCAAGGTGTCAGCAGAGCTGCAATCCTTCTAGAGGCTCTGGGGGAGAATCCATTTTCTTGCCTTTTTCAGCTTCCAGAGACTGCCTGTCTTCACAGGCTTTTCCATCTTACAAATCACCAATAGCTTTCTTCTTTCTTTCTCACACACATCAATCACTTCTCTTTCACACTTAAGGATACTCCTGATTACACTGGACCCATCTGGATAATCCAGGAGCATCTCCCTATTTTAAGGTCAGATGATTAGTGAGCAACCTTAACTCCATCTGCCACTTTAATCCCCTTGATGATGTAAGGTAACATTCTCAGCTCCAGGATTTAGGAGGTGAACATCTTTGGGGGACTATCCTCTCTACAAGAGATGACTGACTATAAATATTTACAATGAATGGACACTTGTTTCAATAACTCAACAATATATATTGAAACCTTGCTAAGGGATGGAAACTATTCTATGTACTGAGGGTAAAAAAGCAAACAAAATAGAAATGTTTCTTAAAAGAGCCATGACAGACTTGTTCCAGTGTTAGTATCAGGCTTATTTTTCTATTTATTTCTGTTTTGCTTTGTATGCATGGTACAGAAAAAAAAAAATCCTGATTCTTACAGGTGAGTGCTACTAATAACCTCAGAATTCAGTCACTCATTCAAAAAGTATCTATTGACTATCGCCCATGGACTGAGACCCATAAAAATGCACTTGGGATTAAAACAATAAACCAGAAACAGTCTTTGTTCACATGCATGATGTAAAATGTGAAGGTTTATGAATAAGATGACAGATGTTGCAAGTTCTAGCCAGAGAAGTTAATATGCATAAAATATCTATGAAGAAATGTATTATTCTGGAAAGCCTACTTTGTGCCCTTCGGGCTTCCCTGGTGGCTCAGACAATTCGATCCCTGAGTCAGGAAGATCCCCTGGAGAAGGGAATGGCAACCCACTCTAGTATTCCTGCCTGGAGAATTCCATGGACAGAGGAGCCTGGTGAGCTACAGTCCATGGGGTCACACTCAAGACACAACTGAGCAACTAGCACTTTTCTTTTTCATTTTTTAAGAAATATTTTGAGAATGTGTGCTTACTTTTAATAAAGTTTTTATTTACATGTAGGTATAAATACATGCATGTATCTATATATATATAAATATCTATACATGTATATTAAAATGTATACACATATTGCCTAGTGAAAGCTGAACCAAACCTTTGAGAAAGTGCCACTAAAATTTTTATCATATAAATTTGCTCTGTAAGCCAGTACTTCAATTAAATGGGATAGATTTATTCTAATCTTAAAAGAAGAATTGTTATATAATGCTGGTAGTGGTTTTCATGCTTTCCTCTTTAATTTTTCTAAAAGTGTGATCTTCACCAGAGTTGGCTCCAGATATCCTTCTTCTGGGATAAGGACTGAGAATTCTTCAAGAGTGAGATTCTGTACCGAGCACTGAACCTTTAAAAATAGAATTTTGCACAAAGTTTTGAAAAAAGAATTTGCTATGTTCCTTTATCTCCCTCATTAGAGTATCAATAACAAGGAATAAAGAGTCTGGATTACGGTTTTATGTGCAGAGAAAATACCCGTATTTACTATTAAGAATCACTCAAATAGATTGGAGTTGAAAAGAAGGGTGACCATAGGTAAGACCATAGACATCTCACCCATGGACTCCCAATTCCTCTGCCTCCCAGTTTGCTGGGAACTTTCTAGCTTTGAACCCTAAAAATCCTACATCTAGGAAAACCCCTCAATTGCAAGAAAACTGGGATGGTTGATCACTCTAATTCTGTTCCTGAACATTATGAGGAAGGAAAGAGAAATAGAAAGGAGAAAAGTAGAGTTGTCACAGCCACCAATTAAAAAAAAAAAAAAAGAGGATACTGTGGTGGGCCGAGCTGCCACTTCCTAACCTTGAGCAAGACCCATCGGAATAATCATGGAGGGGCTCTGTGATCAGACAGCTTGAAGATCACTTTCTCCAGATGCCTCTCTCTGTGTTCCAGGATTCAGAGAAGAAAGAGCAGTGCAGCAAAGGGGCTCCTGCAGACTCTGGAATGGACAAGAGGAGGGAGGACCAGCGGGCTGTAGGACCTATCAGATGATCAGTGGAAGCCAACTGGAAAGAGACCAAATTAGTGGTTACACCAGCCTCAGATTTTATCTACAAATGCCTGCAGGGAAAAGAATGCAGGTAAATAGAGACACTGCCCCAGACACCAAAGGAGACCAATGCATCTCACCCATGGGCTCCAATTCCTCTGCCTCCTCATACTGCCTACCCATATCCCTTCCCTCACAGATGCATGCTGAAATTCTCCAACAGAGTAAACATTCATATCCAAGAAAGACTGCATGCATGCTCAGTCGCTTAGTTGAGTCCAACTCTGTGACCCCATGAACTATAGCCTGCCAGGCTCCTCTGTCCATGGAATTTTCCAGGCAAGAATACTGGGGTGGGTTGCCATTTCCTACTCCAAGCAATCTTCCTGATCCGAGGATAGAACCAACATCTCCTGCATCATAGACAAAACAAAGGACTACATTGTTTCTGCATATCTGAATTATAGCAGAAGTTTTGTGATGGGTGATCCTGCTGAAGTTAGACAGCTACATAGGGTGACCTGCTGACACTGCTGAGTCTCTCCCATCAAAAGATGCCAGTCTCCTAAAGTGAGTGCCTATAGTCTGGCTCTACTTTCCAGTGGTAGCAAAGTTGTCTGCTATTTTTAGTCAATCATCAGACACTGAAGTGCCTTAAGGGTACTTACCTAACACTGTACTTGGTTCTTGCCTTACATGGTAAGGAAACAAGCTAACAGTTCTTGTCCTTAATTAGTTTTCTTTACTAAAATCGGGTTCATCTCCAATTTCTGACTCTCTTTGGATTCATGTAAGCAAAGTTTTTACCACAGCACTGGAACTAAAAGGAAAAAATAACATCGTTCTGATTCACATACCCACTCAGAGCCTTCAGCATTCTAGCTGCCCAAGAGACCTTTAAGAGCTCACACCGCCTTTGAAACAGCAGTGAATCCTTTAAATCTAGGGGATTATGTTTCTGAAAGATTGGAAAGGGAAAAATCCTCTTTTATAAGAAATCCTCCAAAGATATCATAAATCCAATAGTAATTTTTCTTGATATACTAGAGTCAAGCTGGTTTATGTTACTTAGGATATATGTTTGCTTATGTTTATAAAACATGTTCTCCTAGGGACCAAGGTGTCGAGTACATTTTCTTCTGGTCAAAATTGTAAATTAATTTTTAAAGACCATTTGAAAGTTCACTGATGGCAGAATCTGAGCTATTCCCCTAACACAACTATGCTTCTGCATCCTTTCAACCATCTGCACAGTTTGAGTAAACTGACAATTGCAGGCAGTCAGATCACTTTTGTCAAAAGGAGGAATGGTTACTTTTATAAGAGAAAGGAAAAAATAAAAAGGAATCAGCATCCAGCTATCCCATCCAGAGAAATCAAGCTTTCCCTTGCACTCATCATAAAAGTCAGTAATTGCTGACACAATCAGAAGGCTGGGAAAAATCAAGCAGTTGATGAAGGAGAGATTTCTGCAGAGCAGACTCACAAAAAGCAAGGAACTCAAAGCTTTGACTGTGATCATGAACTGGCATTAAGAGAGGAGACATCTGCTGATCATAGTACCCAAGGTCAGGATAAGACTGCTAAACAAAGATTGTGTGATGGAGACAAGTCTATGCAAATTTTGGTTACGCCATCTGACCACCAGCTGGTCCAGGTACCCTGTGATACTTACTGACAGACATCAGGGCCGGAGGAGATTAAAGGTTGGGATCTGGGAGAACTAAAATATAGTGAATGGCTCTAGTGGTTGAAAAAGATTAGACAGACTAACTAAACAATTTCTGTAAGAAAACAATTTCTGTAAGATCATAAAAAAGTCATCTCCTTATGCTCTTTGCTTTCTTGGACCATTTGTTTTACTGCAACCAACAGGAAATATGAACATAAGCTGAGATTACTCAGTTGTTCACTCCAATAGTGAGCAATCTCAAGAACAAATATTCTTTAAGACTAAGAAGTATTTGTGCTTGCCTACAAAGTATACCTTATTTAAGAAGCATTTGGGAAAAATCGCTACTTAATTTTTAATATATATGTATGTGTACACACAGGAAATTCAATGTAATTTAACAAAATCAGATTCTTGCAGGAATGAATTCTTGTGTTTTGTAAAATACTATGCTAACCTCTTTTATGAAAATGAAGATCCTACATTAAAGAAAGCAGCATTCATCTTCTATATTTATCAATCTGTACTGTCAAATATTAGGCTATGCTGCATCAGGATATACAATGTTCAAGCAGGCAGAAGAAAGTAACCAAGAAGTATCTGCTTTCAAACAGGGTAATACTTAAAACATTTCAGAAATCCAATTTTTCTTTTCTCCTCTTACTGGCTTCCAAAAAGATCAGGAAGCATTTTGCCTAATTAATTAGACACACAAACATAAATATATATGTATATACGGGCTTCCCTGGTAGCTCAGCTGGTAAAGAATCTGCCTGCAATGCAGGAGACTCTGGTTCGATTCCTGGGTCAGGAAGATTCCCTGGAGATGGGATAGGTAACTACTCCAGTATTCTTGGGCTTCCCTGGTGGCTCAGATGGTAAAAAATCTGCCTGCAATGCAGGAGACTTGGGTTCGATCCCTGGGTTGGGAATATTCCCTGGAGGAGGGCATGGTAACCCGCTCCAGTATTCTTGCCTGGAGAAAACCCAAGGACAGAGGAGCCTGGTGGGCTGCAGTCCAGGGAGTCAAAGAGTCGGACATGACTGAGTGACTGAACACAACACAGCACACGGGTGTGTACCTGTCTATATAGGGCTTCCCAGGTGGGGAGAGTGGTAAAGAATCCACCTGCAGCGCAAGAGATGGGAGAGACAAGGGTTCAATCCCAGGATCGGGACGATCCCCTGGAGTAGGGAATGGCAACCACTCCAGTATTCGCGCCTGGGAAATTCCGTGGATAGAGGAGCCTGGCGGGGTCGGGCTACAGTCCACGGGGTTACAAAGAGTCAGACAGGACTGAGCAACTTAGCACGCACGCATGCACCCACGCACACACACACACACACACACACACACACACACACACACACAAACACCAAATAGAAAGTATGTGGATTGACAAGGACAAGACTATTTTTACTTCAAACAACACTGAATTTTACATACACACAAATTTCAACTTTTTACTTAGAAAAGTTTGCATATTGTAAGGATTTAAATTTTAAAGTAAACTTCCTAAGTATCTTAGATCTTGTATCCTTTATTCATTCATGTGTCTTTTATAAAACATGAATACATGGCCACTCATGGACTGACATGGCAGGGGGGAAGCTGGGGACATCTCTTTGTAGCTTGCATTATTACATTTTTGTTTGTTTGTTTCTAAAACCCTAAATCGACCCTCTCGTGAGTCTAGTCTGAGACTGACTGTTGGAGTGGGACTGACAGAGGCTGATCTGCAGCTGTGGAATCGAGAGCGCAGGAACTAAACACGGGATTCTGGGTGAAGGCAAGTGTCACGTGCAAAGGTGACACAGGGAAAGTGCCAAAACTAGGTCCTCAAACAAAGGCCCTGGAACTGCAAGAAGGAGCCAGTTGTCTAAGAGCAGGTTTGCACCCCGGAACCAGAAGCTGAGCCAGGAAAGGTTTCCAAAGGCATCCGTTCACACAGGGAAGGTCTTGGAAAGGAAATGACTCCTCTTCCACATTTCACATCCTTTTTCTCTCCATTACAGAGTTTAATATTCTCCAGAGTTCATGGCACCCTGTCATCGTGGGTCTAAAACCAGACCTCTCTCATATGTTCTGTTTCCTTTGATCCTTACTTCCCACTTTCCTTTTCCACAGGAACCATTCTGATGTGTTTAAACACATACTTCTGTTTGTACATGCTCTGAAATTCTCTATTGTGTTTTTGTGCCACGTACACCCATTTTCATGTACATAAATGGAGCTTCGCTTGGTATTTCCTTCCATTTTTACCTTTCCAACTCAGAACTGTATTTAAGCTCTATGTCTATAACTGTCTGCTCATCCAGCCCATGGTACAGAGCTTCTGCTCAGCTCCCCATGCAGTAGATGCATCGCATTATAGCCGCCCACTGCGCCTGTAATTGACAGCCTCGCCTTCTCACCACCACAAACAGCGCTGCAATAGGCTCAGCTATGTCTCCTGTGAATCTGTGAAACAATGTGAAATATTTGTCCAGAAGACTGGACTGTAGACTACTTGATGAAACATAGTATTTAATATATCAAGGTAACACCTGGTTGCCATATTAATATATCCTCCTACCTGTACCATAGAAAGGTTTCAATAATTCTCCATCCATGAAAAAACTTGGAACTGCTGGCAGTGAAAGGGTTGGCAAACTATGACCTGTGGACTATCTGTCTGATTTTATAAATAAAGTTTTATTGAAATACAGCCATGCCCATTCATTTATGTACTGTCAATGGTTGCTTTCATGCTATAATGACAAAGTTGAGTAATTGTCACAGAGGTGATGGTATAGTCTGCCAAGCCTAAAATGTTTACAATACAACCCTTTAAGAAAAAGTTTGATGATACCTAAGAAGTGACATTTCACTACTGTTTTAATATTCATTTCTCTGATTACTTGAATTTGAACATCCCTACATACTCCAATGGCCTTTCAGTTTTCCTCTTTGGGGAATTGCGTATTTGTACACTTTGGAATTTCTTTCTTTTTCTTTTTATATGCAAGAGCTCATTACAGTCTAGATAGTAACTGCTTGTTAGTATTAGGCATTACAAAAGTATTCCCCATTCTGGTAGCTTCCTAGTAATTCTGTATATGGTAAACTTTGGGGAAAACTTTAATTTAAGTATCAAATTAATCACACTGTGACTGAGACTTTGAGGTTTAAGAAGTCTTTCAACCACACTGTATTGAGCTTTATCAAATGTTTTCTTTTTATTTTTTATTTTGCATTTATCAAAATAATCACATTTCTTTTTCAGTGTATCAATGCAGTGAATCAGATAAATTTCTTGAACTTCTGAATTCCTATAGTTATTATCTGCATTTATAATTCGTATATGCTTTATACACATACACACACACACATACATATGTGTATGTGTGTGTGTGTCTGTGTGTGTTCTCACTCCTGATTGTAAATTTCTGATAGAAAAAAGCCATCCTTTTCATACTGCAAGGGCCCAGTGATATTTGTTAAAATTATAAAAGTAGATGAAAGACTGTCATGGCCAGTGTGAAATAGAACACAATGTATTCCATTAGACTAACTCTTTAAATCTATCATCAGTATTCTGAGGACCAACTTTATACCAAATTCAGATTTACATGGAAAAGGATATGTAAACATGGCTTAATAGTATTAGCTCTCTAATACTAATATAGTACTGAGTTCTGCTAGTCAACCAAAATTTTAAATGATCAGAAATGAAATTTTATTTTTGATGCCTACTCAGGATTTCAAAATTCAAGCATACTTTAACTGTATTTTCCTCACAAGTTTTACCATTTCTATTCAAGCAATATGAAAAATAATAATAAATGTTTCTGTCCAAAATAACTCTTGGCTGGTCATAACACTTAAGCACAGATTACCATATAGTTCTATCTTAATTTTATGTTATTCAGAGTTGTTTTCTTCCTTTTATAAAAAAGAGAATGTAGAAAGAAGTTTTCATTGTCCTTTTTCAGATGTTTTTATACTCGTAATGTCTGGAAAGAACCAAAAGCACAAGAAGCTTGTCCTCATTTTTCAACTAGTAAACCAAGCTGAGTTTCAAATGAAGCAATGACAGTGGATATATGATAGGATTAGTGATACTAGAAAATCCTATTTACTAGCTCCATACCAATTTCTGCACACCTTAGGTTTAAAAACTCTATAATAATTACCAGTGTTATAGGCTCCTCCTTTTACTTTTATGAGAAAGTCTAATGGGAGCTTCATATTGATGACATTTCAACAAAATGAAAGAAGTGGGGTTTTTTTTTTTTTAATTTTTTTTAGTAATCAAGATTTGGAATTCAGAGATTAAATAGCCATGAAATAAGAAGAGTAGAGAACTTAACTATGAAAGTTCAAGTGTTCACTTGCTAGATAACTTTCATTTAATCAGAAATCATCTCTTTAATTAGGTAGGAGTGGTTTAAACTGGTGTCAATGGAAGAAACAGGCCAATATTCATCCCCTGAGGGAGATCGTCTCCAGGAAATAAGCATTTAGACTGCATTGAGCCCCTAAGATTTTGCACAGCTTAACAGACCTGCCTCTCTTCATCTTCATTTTTACTCTAGAAACTAACGAGAGTTAGTCTATGCTGATCCAAATCGGTCTCGTGTAATTTCTTGCTTCCAATGATTCTCTGTATTGCTAGGAAAGACAGAGCTGTTCTCCTAAATGTCATGCTGGGTTTAGCAGAATGCAAGGTTCTGATGATTCTTTGCCCAGTCCACTTCTCAAGGTTGTGTCTGAAATGAGCAACCTTGACAAATGAGGCAACCTCGACAAATGAGGCAACCTCCACCCTTGGACAAAGGGCGGCTACAGTTATTGCTTGCTATAAAAGCTGTGGGTTTGCCAAACTTAGTGTTCCTCAGCCATGATGCAAACCCACTGTGTGCTTAGCCATATCAGCTGTATCATGTCACTTCCATAAGACTGGGGGTCAAGGTACATACTATTAAGTTGTTTCAGTCATGGACAACTCTTTGTGACCCGCCAGGCTCTTCTGTTCATGGGATTCTCCAGGCAGGAATACTGGATTCGGTTGACATGCCCTTCTCCAGGGGATCCTCCCAACCCAGGGATCAAACCCAAGTCTCTTACGACTCCTGTGTTGGCAGGCATGTTCTTTACCACTAGTGCCACCTGGGAAAGTGACCCAACACAAGAATGCTGAAGCTCCTGCCGCTTGCTGCACCAGGACCAAAAGCAATGAAGTCCTGGCTCTGACCGGGTAGTATTGTTTTCTGCCAGCATCCATGAAATAGTAACAAACTAACTTATTAATTTCTAAGTAGGGGATTATCAAATCACAGACTCAATATCTATGACAATTTTTAAGTTTCTGACAAAGTAAAATTGCTTTTAAAAAGTGAAAATCTGGAATGAAAAGCAATATGGAAAATCCTTAGATTTCATTTTTCACTCAGTTTTTTTAGTTAAAAAACATTTTAAAATCCTAAAGGACTTCCACCAAATTTTAAACCACACCCTTTCTTTATTTCCTCAACAGAAAAGTAAAACTTTAACAAGCCTTTTAAAAGCAAAATAAAGCCTAAATCATAACCCTGAAGAACTTTTCTCTGAATTATTTGAATCACAGAAGTATATACAATAGTTCCAAAGTTCAAGATTCTATGCTCAAGAAATCATTTAAGCTAGGAACATGATTCTTGGGGCAACAGTACAAGCTTAGAAGGTGGAAATGTCAGAGAAAAAAAAATCAATAAAAGAGTGTTCATAAAAAGACAGGCTTTAAGATAGGACATGAAAACAAGAGAAAGGACACTTACTGAAGGCAAATAGGAAGCTGATCTGACCTTACCAGGTGTCTACAAGGCCAAACACTACATAAATAAAGTTTTGCAGAAAAGAATATTTTGAAGAAAAATGTCCTCCAAGGTGGGAGCTTTAGCCCAGAGGGTGATAAAGATACATGAAGAAGCATTAGAACTCTTAACATTTTTTTTAATTTTAATATGAATTTTTACTCTTTTAGCTCAATGATTTCATGAATAAATTGCTATTGTGCTTCAACAAGGGCTTCTCTGGTGATTCAGAGGTTAAGAATCAGCCTGCAAGGCAGGAGTTGCAGGTGACACAGATTCAATCCCTGGGTCGGGAAGATCCCCTGGAGAAGGAAATGGCAACCCACTCCAGTATTCTTGCCTGCAGAATCCTGTCGACAGAGGAGCCTGGCAGGCTAAGTCTGAAGGGTCACAAAGAGTCAGACACGACTGAAGCAACTTAGCATGCCCACACAAGCTTCAACTATAGGACAAGAGCTGCTTTAGATCAGAGGTTAGCCAACTATGACCTACTGGTCACCATCTATGTTTGTAAATAAAGTTTTATCAAAGCACAGCCACACCTAAGGCCTTAGGTATTTTCTGTGTCTGTTTTCGTACTGCCAAATCAGAGCTGAGTAGTGGCAGCAAAGGCTATGGTATTTATTATCTGACCCTTTACAGAAAAAAAGTTTGCTGACCTGTGTTCCTGATGACAGCCAGTCCATATGTGCAAAACAAGTCACCACCCTCATGGAACTCATTCCAGTGGGGAGCAATGGACAAGTATACATCAAAATATATAACACATTTTTAGGTACTGGAAGATGCTATAAAGAAAGAACAAAAACAGGATAAGGGGAAATAAATCTTTTACATTAATGTATATGTGCTTGCTATATTGAACAAATGCTTTAAGCTAATTTATGTTAAAATCTCATTTTTAAAAGAATAAGTTTCAAAATAAATTAATGATTTTTTTTTTCTATTTAGGATTTCTAGTGTGCCTTTGTTAAACCAACTTTGGTGCTGTGCATTAACTGAGGAAAAATTTTTACCCAGCATTGAATGACGATGTCTCAGATAAAATTACTCATCAGTAGAAAACTTTAAGATCCTCTTTTATGTAGATAGCCACCTCATGACAGGTGAGAATGTAAGGGAAGGGGTCCTATTATAAAGAGAAGAAAAACTAAATTTGTGTCATATAACTTTTAAAAATCTTGAGAGGCTGGTGTAGGGCCAGAGGGTGTATGGGAAATTTCTGCACCATCCCCACAGTTTTGTTGTGATCTTAAAGTTGCTCTAAAATATTACTAAGTCTTTTTCAATAAATTTATTTCCAATTGGAGGATAATTGCTTTACAGTATTGCACTGGTTTCTGCTATACATCAACATCAATCAGCCACAGGTGCACATATGCTCCCTCGCTTCTGAACCACCGGCCCCCATCTCCCAGTCCCTCCCATCCCTCTGCCACAGAGGCTGTCACAGAGTACCAGCTCCCTGAGCCAAACAGCAACTTCACATTAGCCATCTATTTCACATGTGCTCAGTCACTTCAGTTGTTTCCGATTCTTTGTGACCCCGTGGATGTAGCCCACCAGGCTCCTCTGTCCATGGGATTCTCCAGGCAAGAATACTGGTGGGTTACCACGCCCTCCTCCAGGGGATCTTCCCGACCCAGGGACTGAACCCACGTCTCTTACGTCTCCTGCACTGGCAGGTGGATTCTTGACCAACAGTGCCACCTGGGAAGCCCTTCTATTTCACATACGATAATGTATATATTCCAACACTACTGTCTCAATTTGTCCTACACTCTCCTGCCTTCGTGCCCATAAATCTGTTCTCTATGTCTGGGTCTCTATTCCTGCCCTGCAAATAGGTTCATCAGTACCATTTTTCTAGGTTAGCATGTCTTTTTTAAAGGAGAACATGAGAGATTATTTTGACTCTTTCTGTGTCTGAATCTCAGGGAGACTAAGGGCACCTAGCTTGCCAAACCAGACAATGGAAGAGGCAGACGTTGCACCAAAGCTCCCACCCCCAACAGGCATCACATCAACATAGCCGACAAGAGCGCCATGGCACAGGAGAGCCGTGCTCCCAGCTCAGCCTTCACCCAAGCACTGCCTGAAGCGTCTGAAGATCTGAATCCTGGTCTCTGTCTTGCCACAAACTAGCTGTTCACATAACTCTGTTACACTGCAAGCTCACACACCAGCTTCTTTATTTGTACGGTGGTGCCCCCTTATCCTAGGGGGATATGTTTCAAGATCCCTGGTGGATGCCTGAAGCCATGGAGGGAACAACCCTATCTATGATTTTTCCTATATGTGAGATAAAGTGTAGTGTATAGACTAGATACCATAAGAAATCAACACCAAATAAAACAGAACAATTATAACAATATACTAAGTTCTACCATAAGGGAATGTAGCCTCTCTCTAAATAGCTTACCTTTCTTCCTGTGATGACGTGAGATGATAAAATGGCTAGGCGATGAAGTGAGGTGAATGGCATAGGCTTTCTGACATGGTGTTAGACTACTGACCTTCTGATAAGCCAGGAGGAGGATATCTGCCTCAGGTGATCCTGATGGTGTGATGTCAGAAAATGCACATTTATAAAAATCATTCACAAACAAAGGGACCCACACAGTTCAAACCCATATGGTTCCAAGGTCCACGGCGGAACTGAAATCTAACTGTGGACATGATTAAAACCCTTCCCCATGGTGCCCTACTTCCTCCTTCATGTAAAGCAATGTGTCTAAAAGCAAGATAAAACAACCCACTTCTTTAAAAGAGGGCACTCAGAGTACCTACCCTCACAGAGCTGTTGTAAGAATTAGTTAATAAAGTGCTTTGCAGAGCCTGGCCTACGTACTAAAAATAGTCAGTCACTTAACATTTTACTTTTAAAATAGAGTGAGAAACAAAACATTTAAGACTCTGAGTCATGGGAAAGCTTGAGTGTTCCACAAATGGCTACTATGCCACCAGCTTCTTATTCCTCCATGCTTCTGGCTTTCTAATTGCAGCTCTTGACATGCCGTAGAAACTCAATATATCTTTCCATGAGATTCCTGCAAGCAAACATTCCATTTGCTACAACCCCTGCTAATTATGTGAGGTCCAAAATGACTCAGAGGGAACTGAGTAATTAATAAACAAAGGTTTTGAGTATCTGCTTTGTGGTCACATCTCCTAGGTCAACTAATTGGTAATCATTTTCAGCTTAGGTGTGTTTGGGGCTTCCCAGGTGGTGCTAATGGTAAAGAACCCGCCTGCCAATGCAGGAGACGTAAGCAGGTTCGACCCCTGAGTCGAGATGATCCTGGAGAAGAGCATGGCAACCCACTCCAGTATTGTTCCCTGGAGACTCCCATGGACAGATGAATGCAGCAGGCTACAGTCTATAGGGTCACACAGAGTTGGACATGACTGAAGCAACTTGGCACGCATGCGAAAGCCATTTAAACTGTAACTATCAGTGCAAAATACAGCTAAGTAGTTGGATAAAGTCCCTCAGCATCACAGTAGAATGCTGCAAGAATATATAAAAATAAATGCTTAAAATCACAAACAATGAAAATATGTAATATTGAAACAGAGCTCTGAAAAGATCAGGTCAAATATGTAAAAGTCAGGGACAAGACAAGGAGTAGAGTGTCTGGGTATGTTGGAAAATACGACAATATTTGAAATAGTTTGTTCTTTTTTATAGCTATGTTGCTTTTCCTTACCACATGCTTATAAAATCAGCAGACTTCAAACTCAGCAGCTGAAGGGCTCTATTTATCCACTGACCTCTAGACCTAGTGATCTTCAATAAAGACAAGAGAATAGCTCATCTAAATGAAAAGGCTTTAACACTACCAAGTTCTTTGTGGGAAAGAAATTCAATGTTATAATATTTTTTCTGGAGATGTCATCATTGTGGTTCAAAGCATATGTGGTTCCAGGTTATGGGCAAAGAAGCCATCAGTCAAAGTCCATATCTACCACACCTAGTTACATATTCCTTGCCATTTTCTCAAAACTGCTCGAAGCTTTAGATCCACGGCTTTTCACTATGGTTATTTTACAGGAAAACCTTAGCAACATTTGTTATCAATAACAATTCCAAGCCCTGTGTGTCTGAAAAACTCTTTAATAATGCATTGCTTCCTAATGATCTTACCAACAAGACAGGCATTGATGAATTTCAATTCAGGTCTGGAACATCATGGTCCACAGTCAGTATTGAATACTGCACTGGAGAATGGCCGGATTCGTTAAGAGTTCAGAAAAGCCTCTCATTAGGTAAAGAATAATAGTTTTGGCAACAATTTTTAAGGTAGGTTGAAAATATCACTTCCAAAAGGCAAACTCTTCCACCAAAATAGTGCCCGGTCTGCTGTATTATTGATTCCACCAGAAATTAACTATCCAATGCACTGGTTTGTGATCAAAGAAATTGCCAACTGTTATTTTAACTGTAAACAGCTCTACAGTATCATAACCATTTACGGAAACATGATATTCAAATGTTGTAATGGGACACCAATTGTGAAATGCATCAGCCGCAAAGGATCTTATGAAATAGATCAATACTTTCATTATTAAAGGGAAAGTTAAAAGACTTTCATGCGTATCAGTTCCTATTTTTAAAACCAGGCTGAAAAATTTATGGATCCTGATATTTTTCAGAGCAAGTTATGAATTTTCTCTTTTTTTCTTTATGGAGGAAGCTTTACAAGAAAGTGTTAATTGTTCACTCGTGTCTGACTCTTTAAGACCTTATGGACTGTAGCCCCCCAGGCTCCTCTGTCCATGGGATTCTCCAGGCAAGAATACTGGAGTGGGTTGCCATTCCCTTTTCCAGGAATCTTCCCGACCCGGGGGGAGAATCCAGGTGTCCTGTGTTGCAGGCAGATTCTCTACCATCTGAGCCACCAGGGAAGCCCTTTCCACGGTCAGTCAGATGGAAAGGTTCACCATGGGACTAATCACTAAACCTGCTTTAACAGCTCAAAGTAACTACAAAGAAAATTGTTACAGTTTCAGAGTCATATTCTCGGCCTCCACATAATAATCATGTTGAATCCGGTTTTTCTTCCATAAGAGCTAGTGTGGCTTTCTGAAAGAAAAGGAATTTCCTGCATTTTTAGATATGGTATATGCATATGGCTACACTTCTGAATAAAAATAATTGCATCACACAAAATCTATTATTGCATACTATTTCTTTATGCACCACTTAAGGAGGACTGTGGAACTAAACTTGCATTTTATTCACATTATTCATTCTTCCTGGATGCTGGGAGCTTAGCAAGCATCTCTTCCTTCCAGCTCTCTCCCTGTCCTAAGGGATGGTGAAAGATAGAAGAACACAATAGAATATAACAGGAATACAAATGTATCTTCTTTTTGGCCCAAAGGAAGGGCTGGCAACTGAATAGATTGTAAATAATTTCTGCTGTTCCATATTCCATGGAGTTCAATTTGAACTCGCCAAGAGTGAACCTGAGCAGCTGCCTTTTCTGCAACTATAATATACTTGGTAATTTAGGTCACAGTATCTTCAGGCACAGATTAAATCCAAAACTGAGGACATATATCATTAAAGTTTGTTTTTAATCTTCCTAACTCTTCACACTTTGCGTTATTGCAGATAAGGAATGCAAAGTGTGTCTCTTGGCACCTGAAGACCTTGAGGAAGCCTCAATAATGTCAGGCATCAGGATACCAATAAAATGCTAAACAGAGAGAGAGGAGAGGCAGAGGGAGGGATGGGGTGGGAGTAGGGAGTGCAACAGAAGAAAAAAAAAACCACAAAAGCCTGAGTCAAAATAAGGAACCCAAATGAGAAGGACTCAAGCTTTAATCTGTTTTCATAATTAACACAGCTGTGCTATAATTTGATTTTTATTCTAATGATGCCATTTAGCTCTTCTTTGAATATTAAAAATGAGCCAAGTATAAAATTATCAATCACTTACAGATCATGTCTATCTGGGATTTGTTGATTTTTTAAAATAGAATGCTATATTAATTAATGAAAGTCTGAGTATAGAAAGACAGTAAAAGACATGGAAAGAGGATAACGAAATTATTTTACACCCTAATCCAGTAGCCATTCAACATATTCATATTCCCTGCTGTTCATAAAAATTTCTGATGTGAGGGGTCTCCCCTACACCAATAAAATCACCAAGTCTGTGGATAGGTCCAGGTAATAGCATTATTATTCGTTTAATTCTTCAGGTGACTAAAATATGTAGCCAGAGCTGTGAAACACTGTTGACAACCAGTCGCATCATCCCAATGTCTTTCTTGGGCAAGAATGTGAAATCAAAGAGCTTCCACAAAGTCTTTCAAAATCTGAAAGTATTTCCTGAAAAACAGCTGCCTGAGGCAAAAAGGCTTAACATTGGAATAAACCTGAGTGCACTTGACCCTTGAGCTCATGGATATCTGATCTGATTATAACAATTGTAATAATTACTTGTTTCATAAACATCTGAAAGATACTGATTTCAGAAGATTTACTGAGCATTCGAAACTAGGTATTTTAGACATTTATATGGACACAACTGAACACTAAGCTTTTTATCTGGCACCTGTGCCCCTAATAATAATTTTTAGAAAAGACAGAAAAACATATGATAAAGGAAGCCTTATCTGCAGTCCATGGGGTCGCTAAGAGTTGGACACGACTGAGCGACATCACTTTCACTTTTCACATTCACGCATTGGAGAAGGGAATAGCAACCCACTCCAGTGTTCTTGCCTGGAGAGTCCCAGTGACAGGGGAGCCTGGTGGGCTGCCGTCTATGGGGTCGCACAGAGTCGGACATGACTGAAGTGATTTAGCAGCAGCAGCAGCATATGAAGTCCTTTAGTTATGCACAAAGCACCCCAAAGGGAGGTTCCTTACTTTTACCTTTAAGGTGTCAGTGGAGATGTATCTAATCCTTTCCCAACTTCTGGTCTCCCTACTCCCAAAATGACTTTGCAATAGTGTGTCAAGTGTAAGACAGGGACTCATAAAAGTGGCTTCAATTCTCCCTTCAGAGCACAGGGCATCCTCAATAACTGCCTGATGCGAGAAGCAAGAAGTACAGAGAGGTGGAGGCCTTGGAGTCAGCCCACCTGAGGGCCTTGGGAAAGTTGGGTTATATCGGTTCTATTTACTCAGCTAGAATATGAGGATCTAGTTCCTGTCCCCAGGAGTACTGAAAGTGAAATGAGCTTCCAACACAGGTCAAGTGCCCACAACAGTTCTGGGATGGCGCTCAGTGCTCAGAACAAATGAACCCATTATTATTACTGCCTGGTAATTTCTTGGATGGATGAATGAATGGTGTTTCTTGGTGTTCAGTGGAATATTGCCTGCAGTATCAGTAAACAAAAGATGTTACAGTCATCAGGGCCTTCAGTCACTGCTGCTGGTGAGCCCAGAGGGAGCTAAGGCAGGAAAGAACACCCGTCATTTAGCGCCAAGGGACTGCAGCCACGCCCTACAGTGAGGCCTGAGGAAACTCAGGATGAGAAAACTGGCCCCAGAGAGCCCAGGTACACAGCAAAGGAATGCTTTCAGTGAGCTCGGGCTCTTGCATCTTCCCATAAATAGAACAGCACTAAATTCCTTAACATGAGACATCTAGTTTTCTTTTAATTAACACTCTTTTGACATTTGGACTACCTGCCCTTTGTTGCAAAACTTCTATATAACCTGGCTCCCCCCGCCCTTCGCCTCCTTGGAGCAGTTCTCTCAGGGCTACTTGAGATCCCAGGCTTGAAGTTCCAAAGATTCCCACCGAATAAAACATAACTCTCAACTTTTAGGCTCTGAATGTTTTTTAAGTTGACACTGGTAAAGGCTGTTTAGTCCTATCAGGTCTCCAATTCAAAAAACTTATTTCTACAGGGTCACATTCATTCACCCCTAATGGGCACACGGGACGACTTTAGAAGGGAAGGATAATCCTTGGTGGCTGAGGCACAGCAAGAAACCAGGAACGCCAAACAGGGTCATGCCAGAGATAAATCTCCTATATTTCTGTTTTGTAAGAGCCAGCCCTGCAGGTGCCTGGACTGATGCCCAGACATTCCCAAAGAATTGCTCAAGTAGCATAATTTTCAGTGCCTCAGAAATATAGAGCCCAGAGGTCTCAAGAAACCATAAAAACACTTCATCAGTATCGTAATAGTCATATTCCTTACTTTACACCTTTCATGCTTAACAAATATCCAAACCGGCTATGTAATGCAATTCATTACGGACGTGTACCAGCAAGATGCTAAAAAACACACAAAAATCATCATCTCCTATTCTCTACTCATTGTCCCAAATGTAATTACAGAAGTCAATTCATTTAACCTCATTTAACTATGTTTATCATGGGGTCGCAAAGAGTCGGACACAACTGAGTGACTGAACAACAACAATGTTTATGGCCAGGAGGAGCAGGAGAAAAACTCATTTTCGAATTATCGAACATTCAGAGTATTTAAATCACTCAGTGATGAATTTTCACAGAAGTGATGACATCGTTCTCCAAGTTCCTCAGGACTAAAGGTTCTAATCATCAGGATCATTACTGACTCTAACCCACATGGAGGAGGGCTTCCATGTGGCACTGTTGCAGTGAAAAGGGAAAAAGAGGAACGAGTTTTGTCTTTCCCCTTCCTGAGAACAAAGAAGATACAGAGAATGGCGAACAGGCCTGAACATTCCTAGTTTTGTTTTGTTTGTTTTTTTAAACTCTTAACTACTCCTAACTAGACATGCCTGTAACTAGGTTTGCTTTTCTGCCCCTTAACTCTGCAGGAGCTACATTTCGCACCTAGTATCCTCTGACTTGATGCTCAATACTCACAACATTCTCTCCCCCCTTGTAGTTCTTCCCTTTTACAAATCAGAAAGAAGGCCACACAGTCACCTAACTGCCAGACTCAATTACTGGGTTACTGATGCCAGCCTATGACTGTTTTTGAGACAAGTGGAGAGGAAGAAAGTAAGATTTTAACACCTTTGTTCCCGGCACTGACCTCCAGCTCTCAATGGGCACAGTTCTTGCGGCATGAGCCTAGTCTGTTTCCATCTCTACCAGCTGAGAATTAAAGCCACCTTTCTATTTCCTCCAAACTCTTTGTCCGTAGTTTTCATTCGGCTTCCGGGAGCAGAGAATGCCTAGACTGTAGCCAGCAACACGCCACCGCATTCAGGGGATTCCCCCAAAGTACATGGAAATAGATTCAATACTTATACACCTCAAAGCACTTCAAAAAAAAAAAAATCTAACTTTAAACTCATAGTCACATCCTGCAATTCTCCTTTCTTCTCCTCCACTCTTCACACATCATAAGACTATTGTGTCTGTTCAAACCTCACCCTGGGTTCTGGGCCCCCATCTCATACTATGTATGGGATGTAGATAGATTCAGCCTCCCCTGCACCCTTCAATTTTCTCTTTATTTCACTTGTCATCATCCCAATTCTTTAGAATGAAAGCAAGCCTAGGAGCTGCCAGCCAGCAGGAAGTCTTCCCCCTAAGTTATTTGGATCACTGGAGAAGAGGTGAAATTTTTAAATAAACAATTTTGATAAATGGTTGGTATTAGGGCAGTAAACTCCCAAACGTTGACAGTTTCAAAACATTTCACCTGATATTTATCAGTTGAACTATTAAATGTGTTTGGAAGACTATAAATCAAGTTTAACACTGATTGTTATGAGACAATTTTTCTTTTTTGGCTCAGTATTTTAGGATTTTCTTGTATAGTAACAACAGTTTTTTCTTTATAACTTTTAAAATGGCACCAGATGGTCCAGTGGTTAAGACCCCGAGTGTCCAATGCAAAAGGCACAGTTTCAATCCCTGGTCAGGGAATTAAGATCCCACATGCCACGTGGTATGGTCAAAAATCAATAAATAAAAATTGAAAATAAAAAGGCAACCCACCACAAAAAAAAGAAAACTTTTAAGTTTTAGGGGATTAGTCCATTTATATAAAGCTTATTCTTTCCCTTCTCTTCTTGAAACTCTTCTATATTTTAATCAACAGCTTCTTCATCAGAATATTTTATCCAGATTTAACCTCTTCATTTTTCAAGTAATCCCTCACTTTTCTCTCAACATTTTGGAAATGAAGAATATGGGAAAGTGTGACTCTTTTACTTCTCCTCTCCTCCCCCAGAGTTTGTCTTAGATGTTTTCCCTCATCACATTTTCAAGAAGAGATGGTCTATCTGTGCTCATTAGCTCACTTCTGATTGCCAGGCAATTCCTTTCGGCTGAGTAAAGATTAGTTGTTTTTTTTTTCCCTGCTAACTTAGTTATGCCTCTTACCTATCTGCCATCTTTACAGTCTTACGGGTAGAAGAAGAGAGGGCAGAGATGACAAGAAAGAGGTGGATCCAAAAATAAAGGCAAATAATCACCGAGACGGGCTCTTTTCCTTCTGACATTTTCCTGGAATACAAAAGCTCCAGGTGGCATTCCTGGTATCATAAAATTCTCAGCATGCTTCTGACCTTACAAAAGTCGGAGAGGCTGAAGTTTATATACTGTTCCAGGAGAATCTTAAACAAAGAGTGCAGGGAACAGAACAAGATACAGTCTTTGAATCCCAAATGATCTGGTTTTTATTTTCCTGAGTTAAGGTTTGGTTCCACATGAGGCCCAAATTTTTCATCTTATCCAAAACAGTTCTGCTTTGACTTCAAAGTCATGCTCCCAGACAAATGATCACAGCTGCCGGCCTGTTCGCTCCACATGCTGTACGCCGATGTTGGGAACATTCTGGAAAGATGATACATCTAAGCAGAGAGAATTAACTGATTGTTTGAGGAAGGTTTCTTCCCCTAAAACACCATTTTCATTTACCTTCCTTCTCAGGGCTACATAAATATACATTTGAGACATTTTGGATTAATAGCAATGCTTCTAGTAAATACTTCATATTACCACCACAAACACAGCAAAAGGTTTAAGTATTAGGTTATCCTGTTTGAGTAGGAACCAAGACTCAAGTGTTCTGGCAAACGGAACTAGGAGCTGACTGTTTGGTTTGGTTTGGTTCTGTTTTGTTTTTATGTACACTGTGCACTATATAAAAGCAAGATTTAACAACGTGTCTGATTAGGTTTCAGATATATTTGAAGTATTGGGGAGGGGTTGGGCCCTCTGAGAGATAAGCCACATCAGAGAGAGAACTGACAGATAAATTGAGGACTCTAGAATTACAAACCCGAGTGGCAGCATGGCCAGAGGCAGAGAATGAGACTGACACACACAAAGCGGCAGCTGGAATTGGAGGCAAGCACCGAGGCAAAGAAAAAGACCTGAAGCAGAGACAGTTGTCCCACCAAATGCGCACACTTCAGGGATGCAAGCCATCCAGCTGAGGGACCCAATGACACAGAGGATATCAATGTTTATCTCACTTCAAAGAAACTGCTGAGTATTCCTGGAACCAGAAGAGTTGAGAGCGAAAATGACTGGGGTAAAACAGTGGGGATTTTTTTTCCTTTTCGGAAAGTGAAGGTACAAGAGTTACAAAAATTTATCAGAAATAGGTGACATCTGAGAAGACAAGGTTATGACTGGCAGACTCATTCATGAGGTGCATGTAAAGCCTCTCACCATCTAGAAACTCCCAGAAACACTAATATTTTACTGCAGAGACTACCAGACCACAGCCCTGTGTAGACCTGATGAAGCCTGAACATCACAGAGGGACGCTACACTTTGAGCTGGAAGCGTAATGGATTTGGGGTTTTCTCCTTTGGGGAAGAAGTGTGTTCTGGTATGGAAAGAAGGATAAGAGAGATACCTGGTGGCCAGTGAAGAGGACTGTCCACTGAACTCTCAGGCTCCCATTCCTAGGTTCACACCTAGCCAAGGACCACATTTCCAGCCCCTCAGGGATGGGCCCTGTAATGAGTCCAAAGGCAGTGAGATACGTGCACAAGTAATCACACAGCTTCTGCAAACTTCTAAAGCATTCCTCCCCCTCTGCCTTGTCAAAGTCCTGTATTAAAGCCAACGGTGGTTCCATCAGCCTGCGTCCCTGAATACCCCATAAAACAGAATTACCACCCTCTTTTCATTGCCAGTAATCTGTGTGAGCAGGAAATAAATTTCATCTGTGTTAAGAAACTGAGAGTTTAGGGTTCATTTATGATAGCAGCTAATGTGAATATAACAAAACATTCGATGAAACCACATTTCTTAAAATTACCTATGTAATCCAAAAAGTGAACAGGGAAACATAATCTATTCTATTTGAATAAATATATTATTAAATTATAAATTATTCTAATTATAATGTCCAGAAACTAAAATGTGCATATGCTTCAAACATGAGCCAAGTAGTAACTCTATAACTAGCATTAGAGTAGGCTAGATATTCTCCAACTAAACACCTTAAGTATGTTAGATATTAAATTCTTTTTAAATTTATCTGATCTGGCAAGAGAGTGGGAAAATCTTCAAAAGTCAAAAATAACAAAAAGTAAATTTAGAGGGAGAACCAAGTGCTGAAACCAATGGCTCTCCAAACAGCACCTCAGATCACTTGTTTTTAATTTGTGGAATCTGAAATTGAAAAACAAAGCTGAGGCATTCAAAAGATGAGAAGTCAGATCACAGCCTTCTAAAGGCTGGTGCCCAAAAAAGATGATTCCTTAGTACAGTAATGAGCTAGACAATTAAAAACACCCAACAAAGACAAAAAAATAAGAAGAATTGCCTGACTAGGCTTCCTTGGTGGTTCAGACAATAAAGAATCTGCCTGCAATGCAGGAGACCCAGGTTCAATCCCTGGATTGGGAAGATTCCCTGGAGAAAGGAATGGCTACCCACTCCAGTATTCTTTTTACCTGGAAAATTCCATGAACAGAGGAGCCTAGTGGGCTACAGTCCATGGGGTTGCAAACAGTCGGACACAGCTGAGCAACTAAGCACACACACACACCAGCCATGGGTGGAGAGAGAGATAAAATCTCCCGTGAGAATTCTTAACAAGTAGATTGACTTCACAACACATGAAGAATCAGAATCTATAGCACATTCACAGCCAGATAAAAACCTCAAGTGGAGAACTGAGTTAAATTCGTTCATACTGGGTCACCCCTAGATGTCTGGCAGTGTGTATGTGCGTTCAGTCACTTAGTTGTGTCTGATTCTTTGTGACCCTATGGACTGTAGCCTGCCAGGCTCCTCTGTCCATGGAATTTTCCAGACAGAATAGTAGGAGTGGGTTGCCATTTAATACTCCAGGGGATCTTCCTGACCCAGGGATTGAACCCACATCTCTTGCATCTTCTGCACTGGTGGGCAGATCCTTTACCAACTATGCCATCTGGCAGAGATATACACAGATCCTCTCTGGAGAAACTACTTCAACCCAAACCTCAAAGAATCCCCACAGATAAAAAGTCTCAGCCATCGTAAGTTCATGAAAATGCAAAAGCACAACAGAAAACAATCCTGCATGAATGAGACTCTACAACAAACAACAAATCAGACCCACAAAAGATACAGGTGTTTAAATTCTCAGACACAGAATGTCTAACTGCAAATAATCAATCATTTTCAAGAAAAAAGTAAAAGAATATGACAAAGGAATAAGAAACTATCAAAAATATGAACCAGATTTGTATAGCTATAAGTAGAAAAAAAAAGCATAATATTAGAAACACAATGGGTGGGTTAAATAACTTAGGTGACACATCAGGAAAGAAAATGAATGAACTGGAAGATAGCACTGAAAACTGAATAAAGACTGTAACACAGAGACAAAGGTATGGAAAATATGGAGTTTCGGTAGGAAATGAAGTTCAGACTGAGAAGATGTAATTTAGATCTGTTCAGATTTCCAGAAGCACTAACTGAAGAAATATTGATGGAGACCTAAGGGGAGAAGCCCATTCTCAGGTTTAGGTATCCTCCAAAATCTCAGACCAAGTGAACAGAAAGAAACCCATACCTCGACGTGTTATGGTAAACCTGAGGAAGTAAAAAGATCTGAAAAGCCACCAGAGAAAAAAGCACAACAATGAGACTGAAAGCTGACCCCTCAGAAACTAAAATAGAAACCTAAAAGCAACTGAATAAAATCTTCAGTGTACTGACAAAATATGATTTTGAACCTCAAAATGATTTTTGACCAAGGTGCCATGACCATTCATCAAGGAAGTGACAGTCACTTCAATAAATCATGCTGGGGAAAACTGGATATCCACGTGCAAAACAATGAAGTTAAACCCTTGCTTTATATCATATATAAAAATTTACTTGAAATGGACCAAAGGCCTAAAAGTAAGGCCTAAAACTTTAAAACTCTTAGAAGAAACATAGGGGGAAAGCTTTATGACACTGAATTTGGCAAGAAGCTCCTGGGTGTGATATCGAAACAATAAAAACAAAACTGAAAACTTTGTACAAATGACAAAGCATAAAAAGCCAACCTATGAAATGGGAGAAAATACTTTCAAATTATGTGTCTGATAAGTGGTTCAGTTCAGTTCACTCAGTCGAGTCCAACTCTTTATGACCCTGTGAATTGCAATATGCCAGGCCTCCCTGTCCATCACCAGCTCCCAGAGCTTACCCAAACTCATGTCCATCAAGTGGGTGATGCCATCCAACCATCTCCTCCTCTGTCATCCCCTCCTCCTCCTGCCTTCAATCTTTCCCAGCATCAGGGTCTCTTCAAATGAGTCATTTCTTTGCATCAGGTGGCCAAAGTATTGGAGCTTCAACTTCAGTCCTTCCAATGAATATTCAGGACTAATTTCCTTGAGGATTGTCTGGTTTGACCTCCTTGCAGTCCAAGGGACTCTCAAGAATCTTCTCCAACACCACAGCTCAAAAGCATCTATTCTTCGGCACTCAGCTTTCTTTATAGTCCAAATGTCACATCCATACATGACTACTGGAAAAACCATCATGTTTACTAGACAGACTTTTGTCAGCAAAGTAGTGTCTCTGCTTTTTAATATGCTGTCTAGGTTGGTCATAGCTTCTCTTCCAAGGAGCAAGCGTCTTTTAATTTCATGGCTGCAGTCACCATCTGTAGTGATTCTGGAACCCAAGATAAGTGGTTAGTATCCAGATTTTATGAAAAATGCCTACAACTCAACAACCAAAAAACACATATAACAACTTTAAAACAGGCAAAGAGCTTGAATAGATTTCTCCAAAGATAACATACAAACAGCCAACAAGCATATGAAAAGACACCTGACACCACTAATCATTAGGGAAATGCAAATCAAGACCACGATGAGATGTCACTTCATACTCCTTAGGATGACCACTATTATTTTTTTTTTATTGAGTATTTTATTTTGTATTGGTTTTTCTTTTTTTTTATTTTTACTTTATCTTACTTTACAATACTGTATTGGTTTTGCCATACATTGACATGAATCCACCACGGATGTACATGAGTTCCCAATCCTGAACACCCCTCCCACCTCCCACCTCCCACCCCATATAATCTCTCTGGATCATCCCCATGCACCAGTCCCAAGTATCCTGTATCCTGCATTGGACATAGACTGGCGATTCATTTCTTACATGATAGTATACATGTTTCAATGCCATTCTCCCAAATCATCCCACCCTCTCCCTCTCCCTCAGAGTCCAAAAGTCCATTCTATTCATCTGTGTCTCTTTTGCTGTCTCGCATACAGGGTTATCATTACAATCTTTCTGAATTCCATATATATGTGTTAGTATACTGTATTGGTGTTTTTCTTTCTGGCTTACTTCACTCTGTATAATCAGCTCCAGTTTCATCCATCTCATTAGAACTGATTCAAATGTTTTCTTTTTAATGGCTGAGTAATACTCCATTGTGTATATGTACCACAGCCTTCTTATCCATTCATCTGCTGATGGACATCTAGGTTGTTTCCATGTCCTGGCTATTATAAACAGTGCTGTGATGAACATTGGGGTACGTGTGTCTCTTTCAATTCTGGTTTCCTTAGTGTGTATGCCAAGCAGTGGGATTGCTCGGTCATAAGGCAGCTCTATTTGCAATTTTTTAAGGAATCTCCACACTGTTTTCCATAGTGGCTGTACTAGTTTGCATTCCCACCAGCAGTGTAAGAGGGTTCCCTTTTCTCCACACCCTCTCCTGCATTTATTGCTTGCAGACTTTTGGATCACAGCCATTCTGACTGGTGTGAAATGGTACCTCATTGTGGTCTTGATTTGCATTTCTCTGATAATGAGTGATGTTGAGCATCTTTTCATGTGTTTGTCAGCCATCTGTATGTCTTCTTTGGAGAAATGTCTATTTAGTTCTTTGGCCCATTTTTGATTGGGTAGTTTATTTTTCTGGAATTGAGCTGCATAAGTTGCTTGTATATTTTTAAGATTAGTTGTTTGTCAGTTGCTTCATTGGCTATTATTTTCTCCCATTCAGAAGGCTGTCTTTTCACCTTGCTTATAGTTTCCTTTGTTGTGCAGAAGCTTTTAATTTTAATTAGATCTCATTTATTTATTTTTGCTTTTATTTCCAGTATTCTGGGAGGTGTGTCATAGAGGATCCTGCTGTGATTTATGTCAGAGAGTGTTTTGCCTATGTTCTCCTCTAGGAGTTTTATAGTTTCTGGTCTTATGTTTAGATCTTTAATCCATTTTGAGTTTATTTTCGTGTGTGGTGTTGGAAAATTATCTAGTTTCATTCTTTTACAAGTGGTTGACCAGTTTTCCCAGCACCACTTGTTAAAGAGATTGTCTTTACTCCATTGTATATTCTTGCCTCCTTTGTCAAAGATAAGGTGTCCATAGGTGTGTGGATTTATCTCTGGGCTTTCTATTTTGTTTCATTGATCTATATTTCTGTCTTTGTGCCAGTACCATACTATCTTGATGAGTGTAGCTTTGTAGTAGAGCCTGAAGTCAGGCAAGTTGATTCCTCCAGTTCCATTCTTCTTTCTCAAGATTGCTTTGGCTATTCATGGTTTTTTGTATTTCCATACAAATCTTGAAATTATTTGTTCTAGTTCTGTGAAAAATACCGTTGGTAGCTTGATAGGGATTGCATTGAATCTGTAGATTGCTTTGGGTAGTATACTCATTTTCACTATATTGATTCTTCCAATCCATGAACATGGTATATTTCTCCCTCTATTAGTGTCCTCTTTGATTTCTTTCATCAGTGTTTTATAGTTTTCTATATATTGGTCTTTAGTTTCTTTAGGTAGATATATTCCTAAGTTTTTATTCTTTTCGTTGCAATGGTGAATGGAATTGTTTCCTTAATTTCTTTTTCTACTTTCTCATTATTAGTGTACAGGAAAGCAAGGGATTTCTGTGTGTTGATTTTATATCCTGCAACTTTACTATATTCATTGATTAGCTCTAGTAATTTTCTGGTGGAGTCTTTAGGGTTTTCTATGTAGAGGATCATGGAATGACCACTATTAAAAAGTAAAGAAATGTCGAGGATGTAGGAGAAATTAGAACCCTGTGCACTGTTAAAGGGGAATGCAAAATGGTACAGTGCTAGGAAAACAGTATGGTAGTTCCTAAAATATAAGAATGGAATTTCTATATAACAGAGGAATTCCATTTCTAGGTATAGAGTTGGTCTTCTGTATCCATGGATTCAAAGATTTAACCAACCCTGAGCTGGTTAAATCTGATGATGGAAAACCCATGAATATGGAGGGCCAAATATATTCACTGTGCTACACCATTTCATAGGAGGGACTCAACCATCTGCAGATTTTGGTATCCACAGGGGCTCCTGGACACAATCTTCAATGGGCACTAAAGAATAAAAGCAGGATCTCAAAGATGTATTTGCACATCCATGTTCATAGCAGCATTATTCACTATAGCCAGGCAGTAGGAGCAACCCAAGCACTCATTGACAGATGAAGGATTAATCAAAAACACAGCATGAATATACAAGAGAATATGATTCAGCTTTAAAAAAAAGAAGCAAATTCTGACAAATTCTACAACATGGATAGACCTTGAGGCTACTATGCCAAGTGAAATAATCAGTCATAAAAAGAAATACTACATGATTGCATTTATATGAGATACCTAGAATAGTCAGATTCAGAGACAGTAGAATAGTAGTTTCCAGGGGCCTGAAGAAGGGGAAATTAGGAGTTGCCATTTAATGGATATTGGTTGAACAATGTGAATGTACTTAACACTACTTGAGTGTACAGTTAGAAACGGTTAAGTTGGTAAAACATTATTATACTTTTACAATTAAAAATCTTTAATAAAGTTAAATACATATACACATACATGCATGTATAAATAAAGGTGACCCCTGAACAACTCAGGGGTTAATCTGAGTATAATTTATAGCTGGCACTGTTTCCGAGGTTCCTACACTTTCTCAGATTCAACTAATCACAGACTGTGCAGTACTGTAGTGTTTACTATTGAAAAAATATAAGTGGACCTTTATAAAGTTCAAATTTGCACTGTTCAAGTGTCAGTTCAGTTCAGTTCAGTAACTCAGTCGTGTCTGACTCTTTGCAGCCCCATGAATTGCAGCACACCAGGCCTCCCTGTCCATCACAATCTCCTGGAGTTCACTCAAACTCATGTCCATCGAGTCGGTGATGCCATCCAGCCATCTCATCCTCTGTCATCCCCTTTTCCTCCTGCCCCCAATCCCTCCCAGCATCAGAGTCTTCTCCAATGAGTCAACTCTTCGCATGATGTGGCCAAAGTACTGGAGTTTCAGCTTTGACATCAGTCCTTCCAAAGAACACTCAGGGCTGATCTCCTTCAGAATGGACTGTTTGGATCTCCTTGCAGTCCAAGGGACTCTCAACAGTCTTCTCCAACACCACAGTTCAAAAGCATCAATTCTTCAGCACTCAGCTTTCTTCACGTATATACATGCATAATTTTTAATGCTGGATTAAATACCTAGCTATCATTCAAGAATGAGGCCCAAAAAAACAAAATCAGACAATTATTCAAATACTCCAACCACTTATGGTTTTAGTTTTTATACTTAGTTTTGTTCCTAAAACTTACACTGAAGGTGAGTATATTTTTTAAAGACTAAGAGCACTGATAAACCCACTGCTGGCTTAAGAAACAGAACACCATCAGTAACTCTGAGGCCCCGATGTTCCTTTGCACCCTTCCTCCCTTGAGAGGTAGCCACAATCCTTATTTTACAGTAATTACTAGCCCTAATTTTCTTTATAGTTTAAACTCATATGAATTTTTTAAATCAACGCAGGGCATTCAGTTTTAGCTTCTCTGAATTTCAAAACAGTTCACCTATAATATATTTTCACATTATTTTTTCAAGATTTTTTTTGGTGTGGACCAATTTTAAAGTCTTTATTGAATTTCTTACAACATTTTTTCTGTTTTACGTTTTGGTTTTTTGGCCTCTAGCTCTGTAGGATCTTAGTTTCCGGACCAGGGATTGAACTCACACCTCTTGCACTGGAAAGCAGGGGGTCTTACTCCCCACTAGGGAAGTGCATTCACACTATGTATTATTCCATTGCATGAATACAACCCAATTTATGCACTGTAAATGTAGATGTGCATCTGGCTCTTTTCAACTTTTGTTCTTAAGGATACGCTGCTACAAACACCGATGTGTTTCTTGATACACATGCATAACTTTCACCAAGCTGTAGAGCTGCACCTTAGGGTGTGTATTTGCTTAATAATTTTAACAAATGCAAAACTATTTTCCAAAATGGTTTTACCAAGCAACACATCGAACAGCAATATGAGAGTTCTCCTTTTTAAAAGGAACACTATATTATCCAAAAACTGTTCATATTTTCCTTGCAACATGTAGGTCTATGATTTATGGCGTCAAATAATTCATTTTGATTTATTTCTTTACTGTTTGACATTGAGTTTCATTTATAAATATCCCTGTTGCATGTGCAAATTTTCCCAATTCCCACACACGGTACAATTTTACAAGCTGGGAAGCTACCATGAATATATTCTCTCATGATGTTATTTAAAATGTAAATTTTTTAGTTCAAAAAGTTCTGCGGTCAAGGCAAAACAAGTGTTGCAATGAATGATCGTTATCTTCTGAGAAGATATATTTTAGCACCACATCCTTTTACCAGAGTTCAAGCCTGCTTAAGCTCCTTGGTCTTTAGCTTCATCAGCTCACATGCCTGACCCAGCTTAACACAGAAGACACACATCTTCTGAGTTCTATTCCCAACTCTGCCTCCAAGAATTTGTGTGACTTTAGGAAAGGTCAAGAAACTCAACCTCAATTTTTTTTAATTGGTGAAATGAAGAATTAACAAAATAATCTCAAAGGAAAATTATGAACATTCTATTGTTCTGGAAAATTCTATTGTTCTATGATACTAAGTCACTAGCTGGCAGTGAGCAGGCTCTATTCACCCCCAAATGTCTTTTTTTTTTTTTGCGGAGGGAGAGTACATTATTACACTTTTCTTCCACCCTAATTGAATGTCTATAGATGGATGTACATTCCTAGTTTTCTGAGGACCCACTCCTTTTAACTGTTAAATCCTGATCCTATGACATTCATGTTCTCTTCCTCGACTTGAAACATTTGAGTTTTTAATCCCTTTCTACAGTAATATTCTTATCTACTGAGATCCTAGTATTTATCACAATAAGTAGAATGAGTTAATTCTCCAGGGTGTGACTTACAGCTGACAGACCGTTTTCATGTCTATTATGTCACCTGTGACAGTCATCCTGCTGATTGGTGTGATTACAGAACATCTAAGGCCTCTCTCCAAGCTCAATTAATAGCAAAACAGGTCCAAGTATCTTCTGTAATGATCCACCAGCACAGTCTCAGACACACAGTACCTGCCTCTCTCTAAGGAAAGGGCCACACCACCAGCTGCCAGCTTCCTGCTGGTGACTGGCACAGCCCGCCAGGTTCCTGGGCATGCATTGGCATCAGGTGCTCTCCAGCAAGTGGCTTGCTCTGCTCAGAACCACCCTGGAAGCCAGCTCCAGACAACGCAGAGGAGCCAAACTGAGCATATGCTCTCAGAGGGGGAGTCAGGAAACAACCAGGACGTCAGCATCCACATCTTGGCATGAGCTCCGAACCCTTAAACAACACTTCCAACTTCTCTCCACCGAGAAGTGCAAGGAAAGCTCCCCATTTCAGTGAATTCAGTCACATTCCCCAACACATACCATCCCCCCCTTTCACAATCCCCGGGAGGAATTGACACAGGACATTTGCAAGTTGGCACTGTCTCGGTGCTCTGCTTGTCTCATGTTAATGTGTTTATTTGCTTCTCAAGGATCATCTTGCTCGCCCACAGGCAGTCAAAAGAACATACAACAGCATCAGCCAGATTGGCTGTCACCATATTAGTGTAACCTTTCCTATCTGCTGACATGTTGTTTTTTGTTCCCAGCCCAGATGTCATACACAACGAAGTTTATTCTCTCTTCTGTGCAAGTGTGTCCAGGAATGCCAACATAATTCAACCAACTCCTTGGTATTTTAAGAAAGAACTTTAGTTTTGAAAACTGTTCAAATTTTCAATCCACCACCTACCACCCAGGTCACTCACTGCCAACTTCATTTCTCCCAAGCTTGCCCCAGATACAGTCTTCAATTATGCCAAAAATTGTATGGTTTTCAACTAATCAAGTCAGCTGAAATATACCGTAAGATGGCCATTTGAGCCTGTTATACTAGAAACTCTCATCCTGGATCTCTAAATACAGGCAGGTTATGTAGGTACATATGTGCTTAGTTGTGTCCAACACTTTGACACTCCATGGACTACCGACCACCAGAGGCTCCTCTGTCCATGGGGTTTTCTAGGCAAGAGCACTGGAGTGAGTTGCCATTTCCTCCTCCAGGGCATCTGTCCAACCCAAGGATCGAACCCATGTCTCCTGTGTCTCCTGCATTGGTAGGTGGACTATTTAACACTGAGCCACCTGAGAAGTCCCAGGTTATGCAAGAGTAGCCTCAAACCATGCACACTGTATTGGAGACAAAATTTTCTGACCCTGAAGTCAAAATCTTGGAGTCATCCTTAATTTTTCTTTGTTCCCTTCACATTACCAAACCAAAGCAGCAGGACATTGTCAGTTATACCAAAAATAACTCTAGAACCTGGGCATTTTTCACTATCTCCACTGTGACAAATTTAACTCAAGACATCATTATTTCTCACTTAAACTAGGAGCCTTCTGGTGAGCTCTGTTTCCATTCTCACCTTCCAAAGGTCCATTTCCGACACCACAGCCAAATGATTTTTGTAAAACAAAAACAAGTTTCTATCATTCCCTTACTAACCACAATCTAACACAGCTTCCCAAGCACCTGAAGTCAAAAGCTAGTGTGTCATCTTGCTGACAACATCCCACGTGATATGAGTCTGGCTCTCTCACTTATCGCCCCGACCCTGCTCACCACCCCGACCACACTGAGCTTCTTTCCCTCCTTCAAAGACACCAGAGCCATCCCCATCTCTGCCTCTGCGTTTTCATCTTCCTCTGCTTATACTGGTTTTCGCCAGTATAAGCAATCCTTCTCTCATTGCTCTGATCTCAGTTTGAATGTCACTTCCCAGAGAAGCTTCCAGCACCAGCCTTACTAACTTAACTCCTTAGTTTTTATCCTGATTTCACCCTGTTTTCCTCTTAGCAGTTTTCAAACCCTCACAGTATGCTGCTTACACGTGCTGGCTGTCCTCCCCAACTGTTGTTGCTCAGTCACTCAGTCACGCCCAACTCTTTTGCAACCCCGTGGACAGTAGCACACCAGGCTTCTCTGTCCATGGGGTTCTTCCGACAAGAACACTGGAGTGGGTTGACATTTCCTACTCCAGTCCTCCTCATAGAATAGGACTATCATTAACAGGAATTTGCAAGTTTTTCCATTAAATGTAACACCAGCTCATAGAACAGTACTCAACAAAAATAGTCAGTGCTTAACAAATGAAGAAGCAAATTAATGAATATCTGAAAATACTTCTAAGAACCCAGGCTTAACTGATTCATGAGTAGACTGCTACCAAATTACATATCTTCTGGAATTCTAACAAGCAAGATTATGTCAAAACACTGGGAAAATCCAACATAAGGATCTGTTTCACATGGGCAAAAGTATAAAGTGCCCAGTAATGAGTGATCATTTTTAGTTGTTATCAGTCACATCTTCAAATAATCAGCCTTTGTTCATTTGGGACAAGATCAAAGGGATTTAATTAACCATGGACACTAAATATGAATGTTAATTATTAAAGCATTATTTATTCAACAAGTAGTGTGGGGAGAAATGGTCAAGATATTTTTAGGAAAAAAGAATAAAGCTAGATATCTAACGCTCCACATTACCTTAAAATTAATTCCTGATTAATTCTGAATGAAAAAGAAACTGAAAGTTCTATAGCATCTATAATTAGGGGATGAGAACCCTACACTTTGGATACAATTATCAACATAATAATGAAAACAATAAGTGTTGAGATATTATTCATAGACATGATGTAAACCCTTTGTCAAATTTGTTAAGAACATTAATTTCAAGTGGAAGGTTATTTATGTCCTTTTCAATGCTGTTTTCCATACCCCCGCACCTACCAAGTACCATCTTATCAAGTTGAGTTAATAATCCAGGAGGGTTTGTGATCAACTTGTTTGATTAAAATCCTCAAGAACCTCAGGAATTCCCTGGTGGTGCAGTGGTCAAGGCTTTGTGCTCTCACTGTCAAGGGCCCTGGGTTCAATCCCTGGTTGGGGAATTAAGATCCCTCCCACAAGCTGCATGGCATGGCTAAAGAAAAATTCTCAAAACTTCAACATCTTCACTAGAAACACTTCTAGTTTTCAAGTCATCTGGTATAATATGTAAAGCTGGACTTGGGACTTTCCTGGTGATCCAGAGGTACAGACGTCATGCTTCCACTGCAGAGGACATGGACTCAATCTCTGGTCACAGAACTAAGATCTCCTGTGCAAAACAAACAAACAAAAAAACATGCTACTAAACGGGGCTTACTCTTTTAAGTCCTTGGAGGGCACAAAGGTACAACTCTAAAACACAACACAGTAGACAAGCTCAGAATCCAGAGTCAGATGGCTAGGTTCTACATTTCAGCTTGAGTGTCATATTAACTGCTATAAACCTGTTTTCTTCTTGAAATTAAGGGTAAGAGTAGTAATGTAGCTCATAGGGGTGTGCTCAGGATTGATGTGATAATATATCTGGAGAGGGGCCACTAAGCACAGGTTGAGTCTTTTAGACAGCGGGGCCTGGACACAGCTGACTGGCAATGAACAGCCATCCCCTCCTACGGGTGGTACTCCTGCACTGCAGAGACAGTGAAAGTCACACGGCCGCTGTGACTGCACGTCTTGAGCCAGTGTTCCAGCCCCCACCCACCCTCCCTCCGCCAACCCTTCCCCATTCCATGAGCACCTTCTCTCCTGCATTAAACCCTCTTCTGTCTGCAGTTCCCAGTATGGTTCCTGGATCCTATATTGAAATCTAATTGATAGACACCTCAGAACAAAAAGTAATACTCACAGAGCATGACTAGGTACCAGGTGTTTGTTCTACATCTTTATGCACATTGACTCATTTAATCCTCTAACAGTCTTACGAGGTAGATCCTATTATTATCCTGCTTTTAAAAAAATTTTATTAGAGGGTAATTATTTTACAATATTGTGATGGCCTCTGCCATACATCAGCATGAAAGGCCATGGACATACACATGTCCCCTCCCTCCTGAGCCCCTCTCCCACCTCCCTCCCCACCCCATCCCTCTAGGTCTTCACGTAGGCTGGGCACAGGTTCCCTGCATCATACAGCAAACTCCCACTGGCTACCTACTTCACATATGGTAATGTATACATTTCAATCCTTTTCTCTCAAATCATCCCACCCCCTCCTTTTCCCACTGTGTTCAAAAGTCTGTTCTTTGTGTCTGCCCTGTGCATAGAACTGTCAGTACTATCCTTCTAGATTCCCATATATATGTGTTAATACACAGTATTCGCCTTTTTCTTTCTGACTTACTTCACCCTAGGCTCTAGGTTCATTCACCTCATTAGAACTGACTCAAATGTGTTTCTTTTTATAGATGAGTAATATTCTATTCTGTGTATGTACCACAACTTCCTTATCCATTTATCTGTCGATGAACACGTAGGCTGCTTCCATGTCCTAGCTATTGTAAACAGTGCTGCAGGGAACACTGGTTCATGTGTCTTTTTCAATTACGGTTTCCTCAGGGTATATGCCCAGTAGTGGAATTGCTGGATCATATGATCGTTTTATTCCTAGTTTTGTACAGAATCTCTATACTCTTCTCCATGGTGGTTGTATCAGTTTGCATTGCCACAAACAGTGTAAGAATCTTCCCTTATTATCCTCATATTTTAAGTAAAGAAACTGAAGAACAAAGAGATAAACATTTGCCCTCAGATTAAGTAGCTACTAAGTAGTAAAGGGAGGATTCAGACACAGGCCCAATCTTACCCATGTCTCACAAATACAACAGGCAAATGATAACCCAGCTTAAAACAGTCCACCCTTCTTCCACTGAACTGCTACAGAAAAATAAAGTAACACAGAGTCAGAAGCCCATATAGAAAACAGTCCAATCCCCTCATTTGCAATCTGGATAAACAGATTGCTGCTGCTGCTGCTACTGCTGCTAAGTCGCTTCAGTCGTGTCCAACTCTGTGCGACCCCATAGACAGCAGTCTACCAGGCTCCCCTGTCCCTGGGATTCTCCAGGCAAGAACGCTGGAGTGGGTTCCCATTTCCTTCTCCAATGCATGGAAGTGAAAAGTGAAAGTGAAGTCGCTCAGTCCTGTCCGGCTCTTTGCGACCCCATGGACTGCAGCCTACCAGGCTCCCCTGCCCATGACATTTTCCAGGCAAGAGTACTGGAGTGGGGTGACATTGCCTTCTCCAAAATTAAGGTTCTGGGCAGTTAAATGACCTAAATAAAATCACATCATTGATAAATAAAAACCAGGGATGGAATACAACTGTTTTAACACCAAATGCAGGATATCATGATGCCAATAATTTCTCCTGATTTTTAACAATTCTACATATCCAAAAATATGCATTGCTGATACGTATCTGAAAAGGTTCGGTTCAGTTGCTCAGTCATGTCCAACTGTTTATGATCCCAGGGACTGCAGCATGCCAGGCTTCCCTGTCCATCACCAACTCCCAGAGCCTGCTCAAACTCATGTCTGTTGAGTCAGTGATGCCATCCAACCATCTCATCCTCTGTCGTCCCCTTCTCCCGCCTTCAATCTTTCCCAGCATCAGGGTCTTTTCAAATGGGTCAGCTCTTCACATCAGGTGGCCAAAGTATTGGAATTTCAGCTTCAGCATCAGTCCTTCCAATGAATATTCAGGACTGATTTCCTTTAGGATGCACTGGTTGGATCTCCTTGCAGTCCAAGGGACTCTCAAGAGTCTTCCCCAATACCACAGTTCAAAAGCATCAATTCTTTGGCACTCAGCTTTCTTTATAGTCCAAGTCTCACTCACATCCATACATGACTACTGGAAAAACCATAGTTTTGAACTGACAGACATTTGTTGGCAAAGTAATGTCTCTGCTTTTTAATATGCTGTCGAGGTTGGACACAGTTTTTCTTCCAAGGAACAAGCGTCTTTTAATTTCGTGGCTGCAGTCACCATCTGCAGTGATTTTGGAACCCAAAAAAATAAAATCTCTCATTGTTTCCCCATCTATTTGCCATGAAGTGATGGGACTGGATGCCATGATCTTAGTTTTCTGAAGTTGAGTTTTAAGCCAACTTTTTCACTCTCCTCTTTCACTTTCATCAAGAGGCTCTTTAGTTCTTCTTCAATTTCTGCCATAGGCTGGTGGCATCTGCATATCTGAGGTCATTGATATTTTTCCTGGCAATCTTGATTCCAGCTTGTGCTTCATCTAGCCTGGCATTTCACATGATGTACTCTACATGTAAGTTAAACAAGCAGGATGGCAGTATACAGCCTTGACATACTCTTTTCCCAATTTGGAACCAGTCTGTTGTTCCATGTCCAGTTCTAGCTTTGCTTCTTGACCTGCAAGCAGGTTTCTCACGAAGTAGGTTAGGTAGTCTGGAAAAGTGTTAAGCTTCAAAAGTCAGCAAGACTGAAACATCTCTTGAGCCCTTTCTTAATACAATAAAGGGAAAGAGGGACCAGCTACAGAACAAAAATGAAAAACTTTAATTAGTATTTCAAAATTCAATGTTTAAAAGTATTTCAAATTGCATGAAGTTTTACCTAGAGCTATTACCAGGTAACATAACTTTCATAATTAGATCATATCCACTTCAATTTTCTGCCATTCCATATGCTAAAAATTATGTGAAGTCTCAAAGGGTTAATGAAGTGCTGTATTTTTAAAGAGATGCAGTGCACGGGCTTTTCGAAAATGTGGTATGCATTTTTACCTCTCTGATAATTAGCAAGATGTGAAAAATGTGAACACCCGTGGGTAAAAGTGCTACTGGGCATTCATGTCCCCAGACTTTTCTGGTTTCAATGATAATTAGAAAGCAAAAGCAGATTAACATTTTCATCTTAATAACCTCAGAATTTTTTAAAGGAAAAATTAAATCAAGCCCATAGATTTTTCCAGACTATAATAAAATATTACCATTGCTGTATTATAGAAATGACCTTGAAGCAATCTGGTATTTGAAACCCTTAAAAATAAAACTAGGAACTGACTTCGGGGGGATGTTATCTGTGTCATGTGTTTTTGTGAGGTTTTGTTGTTGTTGTTGGTTTTCTGCAATTTATTTGCACAAATTTAATCTCTTGGATTGGAATTTCAAATCCCTGATAATTAAAAAGAGAATTTGCAAGGAGATAACATTTTCTCTCTCTGCCAGATTGCCCAAGTAGCAACCCGGCTGGGCAACAGCAATCATGGAAAATGATGCACACAAGTCCCTGAATAAAAATAAAAATGCCAGCATGTGTTTACTCCACAGCAGTAAATAAAACCCCTATTATTCACATTGTCTCAAGTGCATCTCCCTAGAGAAACTGATCCTCCCCCTGCAGGTTCAGCATGAGTTCACAAAGCAAGGCTGCAGGTGACATTGGGAGGGGCAGCTTCCTAAAATGCCTCAAAAGAGGCTGGCTTCCCACACCCCAGCAAGTCTACAAAACACAGACAATCTGGCAACTTAGTTCTATACATCAAGCTGCTTGGTTTATTGTGAAATAAATGGACTAGGATTGAATTGAGAAAAATCACTTATTTCCCATAGACTGGAAACCATGACATTAATAATGGAACTCTGGTATGGTTTTGAACTTTTCCATTAAGTATATTTTTGCTAACTCCTTATAAATCTCATTTTTAAAATACTTCCTTATAAGTCTATTTATTAAGTAAACATTCATTTATTTATATTTTAACAAACTAAGTCAACCACCAGAGCTCTGATTAACAAGGCATTAACACTAATACCCCAGACAAAAGTAAAAAAGTCAAAAAACAAAAAAATAGCAACAATAAAAACAGTGTTGTTTTACTGAGATGTGCAGCTAAGAGTCAGACACGACTGAGCTACTTCCCTTTCACTTTTCACTTTCATGCATTGGAGAAGGAAATGGTAACCCACTCCAGTGTTCTTGCCTGGAGAATCCCAGGACAGGGGAGCCTGGTGGGCTGCCGTCTATGGGGTCACACAGAGTCGGACACAACTGAAGTGACTTAGCAGCAGCAGCAGCAGCAGCTTCATCAGGAGAAATGTCTGATTTCCACCAGGTTGATGGATATTGAAAAGAATTGACTATGGCCTGGCCTGCCCTCAAATTCTCTAAGTACCTAGATTTTTGGAAACATTGGTGCTTCTTTTCTACAGCAACAATTAAGGAAGAAAACACTCAAATCATCCTCAGACACTAAATCAAAGCAAAACAACTCTCAACTTGAAGAATCTTACGGTCCTTGCCTTTTATTGCCATTGCCTCAAAAATAAGAGGCGCTCTCGAGATGCAACAACCATATTTCTGAGTTGTAAAAATTCAGCACAGGATGAAATTCTATTTGAGAAGTCTTTCACCTCTTACTGGATAAACAGTAGATAATGCCACCACTCATCAGTCTAAAGAGGCTTTTGGACCCTACTAGCTCTGACTCTGTGCAGTCTTTTCTGTACAAATGACAATTTTAGCCATCAGAGAGAGTATGTTCAAAAGATGATTTTATTCAATCACTAAGGCAGGTCTGACTTTTTGCAACCCCACTGGCTGCAGCCCATCAGGTTCCTCCATCCATGAGATTTCCCAGGCCAGAATACTGCAGTGAGTTGCCATTTTCTCCTCCAGACGATCTTCCTGACCCAGGGATCGAACTTGCGTTGGTCAAATGATGTGTTTAGCTATTAAGAGACAGTATGTCCTAATGGTGAGTTTACATCAATCTTTCCATGGGTGTAACTGCTCCTTCCAAAATTTTATTCAGTATTGAAGAAGGAATGGCTGCCCACTCCAGTATCCTTGCCTGGAGAATTCCATGGACAGAGAAGCCTGGCAGGCTACAGCCCATGGGGTCGCAAAGAGTCAGACAAAACTGACCGGCTAACATTTTTACTTTTCAAAACTCTTATTCAGTATTCGAATGTACAATCCCAGTTCTTATATTTAGTAACTTGTTCTGTTTATTGTTTACTCACGAAAGATCCAGGGAGTAACCACCCTATGCTATAAAACAAGTAGAAATTTCTAAGAAATTAGTCATCAGCAATAGTTAGTGCCTTGCTCAACGGTTGTATCCGAAAGCAAAGGCCAATGAGCCCCACTTCCCTCTAACAGGCTACCCATTAACTATATTAACAACCACTTTCACCACTGAAAACTATAATTAACTGTGTTGGCAAGTAACAAGCTGCCAGCCAACATAGTTAAGTAATTGCAGGAAGTTAAAATGCTTGGTTTAGCGCTTCCAAAACTTTAAGCGTAAACGATCATTAAGTTCGAATTGACTACACGCTAAAAAAAAAGGAAACTTCATGTGAGTCTTTTACCTTTTTCAGCTATTGGTCAATTGCATTCCTCTTTTCTTGGTCAAAGTCTTTTCAGCGTTAAGCCTACCTCTGCTACACCCACTTCCTCAGTGCTTTTAACCCCTGCGTCTAAAGACTTCATTATCAACTTCCGCAAAATGTTTTCTAACTTCACAGTCACTCTTTAAACCGAACCGAATTGCCATCTCCGTTACATACACAGTAAGTCCCTTATATGTGAACCTATATTTCCTAGTTCCTAAATTCTGTTTTCAATGAATGTGAAACTATGGATTATACCACCAAAGTTAAGAAGCTGCTAATGGTACCCAATGGTATTCAGGAAAGAGTCCATGTTCTACTCTGATTCAGAGGGCAAAACTCCTATAGTCTAGAATTTCATTTTTCAATCCACTCTTTATTTGTGGAACTGAGAGAGGTGAGAATAGCAATTGGAACTTAAGGACATAAAAGTTTCTGAATAATAATGCCATTAAACATGAACAAGAATTAAATAAACGTACTCAGAATTCTAGGTTTACATGTGTGTGCATGCTCAGTCTTTCATTCATGTCCAACCCACTACGACCCCATAGACTGTAGCTTGCCAGGCTCCTCTATCCATGGGATTTCCCAGGTAAGACTACTGGAGTGGATTGCCATCTCCTCCTCCAGGGGATTTTCCCGACCCAGGGATCGAATCAGTGTCTCCTGCATTGCAGGCAGATTTTTTATGGCTGAGCCACCAGGGAAGCCCCATGTTTACATGACACCAGGCCATTAATTCCTGACCTTCTTTCCCGCCAGATAATAGTGAATGGTTCAGATAAGATCCATTCTCTTGCCCTTCTAGAGCTTCTAACCTACTGAAGAGTTTACATTTACTTTGCCATTAAAAAATACTGGAGGAGATCCTCCTAAGGACATATGCTTGCCATACTACAGAAACCCAAGGTTAGGGGAAATTTTTGAACTGAGTATAACTGTTTATATCCACTCAGTGCTGGCTGGAAACTTCCAAAGAAAAGCTTTGGTCCATATTGAAACAAAGTCTTATTCAGAAGTACTGAATCCTATCTGAGCTATGAAAAAGGAGGCTACAGTGACACTGAGTCCTCTAAGCATCAGAATGGATGCACTGAAGCACTAAAGCTTCAGGAAGCTTAAAATCAGAGGCTGGTGGAGGGGAACGGAATGTCACATACACAAAAGAAAACCACAAGGCAGGATGTGACCATGCTAAAGGGGTACAAAGTGCTCTCTAATTCTAAAGCGAAAATGCTTCCATACATTGTTGCATATGTGTGTGTGTGTGTGTTAGTCGCTCAGTGGTGTCCGATTCTTTTGCAACCCCATGGACTGTAGCCCTCCAGGCTCCTCAGCCCTTGGGATTCTCCAGACAAGAATACTGGAGTGGGTTGCCATTTCCTTCTCCTTAGGGCCCTTTTAAGATGGAAAGAACTCTTGTCTACATTACTGTTATTCTACATTTATATTGTATGATGGTCATAATATGTCAACAATTCCCATATACTGAATATTTTGCCAAGTATCTAGCACTGCATAAACTTTTAAAATGCATTTTCGTTTAATCCTAGCAACAAGCTTCTTCCAGCTTCTATTCATTAATGAATGCATGTGTGTGTGTACATGCGTGCACTTAGTCGCTTGGTCCTATGCAACTGTTTGCAGCCCCATGGACTGTAGCCCACCAGGCTCCTCTGTCCGTGGGTTTCACAGGCAAGAATACTGGCGCGGGTTACCATTTCCTTCTCCAAGGGATCTTTTCCAACCCAGGGATCAAACTCATGTCTCCTGTTTCCTGCATCAGCAGGCAGATTCTTTACTGTCTGAGCCACTAGGGAAGCCCCCATTAATGAGTGAATACGTTACTAAAAACAAATCTTTATCTTTACCTTAACCAGCCTAAGTCTGTAGAGTATCAGCGATCTAGATTGTGGACATAATACAATGAGTCCTCTAACTCTAGTGGTATAGAGCTCACAATATGAATTAATATATGTACCTTTTGTCTTTACAACAATGAGGTAGATAAGATACGTGTGTTAATCCACTGCACTAATAAAAAACTGATATACACACAGAAAGATTAAGTGACCTCGGTAAGAGTCAAACTGTGGTTTCTCTTTTGCACCTCAAGGGAAACCATAAACAAGACAAAATGCCAATCCTCTTATTGCGAGAAAATATTTGCAAATGAAGCCATGGGCAAAGGATTAATCTCCAAGATATACAAGTAGTTTATGAAGCTCAATATTGAAAAAACCAAAAAACCAAATCAAAAAATGGGCAAAAGACCTAAACAGACATCTCTCCAAGGAAGACATACAGAGGTCAACAAACACATGAAAAGATGTTCGACACTGCTCTTCATTAGAAAAATGCATATTAAAACTACAATGAGGTATGACCTCGCACTGGTCAGAATGGCCATCATCAAAAAATCTACAAACAGTAAAGGCTGGAGAGGATGTAAAGGAAAGGGAACACTCCGATACTATTCAGTTCAGTTCAGTTCAGTTCCTCAGTCGTGTCTGACTCTTTGCAACCCCATGCAGCATACCAGGCCTCCCTGTCCATCACCAGCTCCCGGAGTTTACCAAAACTCACGTCCATTGAGTTGGTGAGGTCACCCAACCATCTCATCCTCTGTCATCCCCTTCTCCTCCTGCCCTCAATCTCTCCCAGCATTTTTCCCATGGTTTCTTTAATGGGATTTTTCAAATGACTCAGATCTTCACATCAGATGGCCAAAGTATTGGAGTTTCAGCTTCAGCATCAGTCCTTCCAATGAACACCTAGGACTGATCTCCTTTAGGATGAACTGGTGGGATCTCCTTCCAGTCCAAAGGACTCTCAAGAGTCTTCTCCAACACCACAGTTCAAAAGCATCAATTCTTCAGCACTCAGCTTTCTTTACAGTGCAACTCTCACATCCATACATGACTACTGGACCTTTGTTGACAAAGTAATGTCTCTGCTTTTGAATATGCTGTCTAGGTTGGACATAACTTTCCTTCCAAGGAGTAAGCATCTTTCAATTTCATGGCTGCAATCACCATCTGCAGTGATTTTGGAGCCCAGAAAAATAAGTCAGCCACTGTTTCCACTGTTTCCCCATCTATTTGCCATGAAGTGATGGGACCAGATGCCATGATCTTAGTTGTCTGAATGTTGAGCTTTAAGCCAACTTTTTCACTCTCCTCTTTCACTTTCATCAAGAGGCTCTTTGGTTCTTTGTCACTTTCTGCCATAAGGGTGGTGTCATCTGCATATCTGAGGTGATTGATATTTCTCCCAGCAATCTTGATTCCAGCTTGTGCTTCCTCCAGCCCAGTGTTTCTCATGATGTACTCTGCAAATAAGTTAAATAAGCAGGGTGACAATATACAGCCTTGACGTACTCCTTTTCCTATTTGGAACCAGTCTGTTGTTCCATGTCCAGTTCTAACTGTTGCTTCCTGACCCGCATACAGGTTTCTCAAGACAGTAGGAATGTAAATTGATACACCCACTGTGGAGAACAATATGGAGAAGTTTCTTTAAAAGAATAAAAACAGAACTGCCACATGACCCAGAAAGCCCACTACTGGGCATATATCCTGAGAAAACCATACTTCCAAAAGACCATGCACCCCAATGTTCACTGCAGAACTGTTTAAAATAGCCAGGATATGGAAGCAACCTAGATATCTATCAACAGATTAATGGATAAAGAAGATGTAGTGTGTGTGTGTGTGTGTGTGTATACATATATGTATATACAGTCCATATATATATATGTATATATACACACAATGGAATAATATTCAATCATAAAGAGAAACTAACCTGGTCATTTGTAGTGATGTGGATTAACCTAGAATCTGTCATACTGAATGAAGTCAGAAAGGGAAAAGCATATATTGTATATTATCCAATATAAATGGAATCCAGAACAATGGTACTGATGAACCTATTTGCAGGGGAGGATCAGAGATGCCAACATAGAGAGCGGACTTGCAGACACATGGCAGGGAAGGAAAGGGTGGCATGAACTGACAGAATAGCGCACATATACACAACCATGTGCAAAAGAGAGAGCTAATGGGAAGCTTGCGAACAGCACAGGAAGCTCTGCTCGGTGCTCTGTGATGACCTGGACGGGCTGGGATGGGGGAAGCTCTGTGATGACCTGGACGGGCTGGGGTGGGGGAGCGTGGGAGGGAGGCTCGGGAGGGAGGGGTGATTTACGCTGTTGTACAGCAGAAACTAACACAATTCTGTAAAGCAATTATGCTACAATTAAAAAATAAATTTAAAAAGAAGATTGTAAGAACCTGCTGCTGCTGCTAAGTCGCTTCAGTCGTGTCCGACTATTGTATAGCAAAAAAAAAAAAAACCCTCTGGCTTTCTCAACACAAGTCAGTGTTCTCATTTTCAAAACCATATAAGGCAGGGACTACTCTCCACCTTACTTTACAGATGAAGAAAAAGCAGTTTAGGTATATTAATATCACTTACTGGGTCAGGCAGATGTTAAATAGTAGAGTTAAAACCGTAAAAGCTTACCCATCTGCCTCCAAGCCCACCCTCTTAATTACTGCCATTGGTAATGAGTTACAAATCCTTAGATGAACCTCTATGTTCAATACTGAAAGAGAGAATTCAATATTGAAAGAGTGAGCTCAATTCATGAGTGAATAAATAAATGCCTACAACACCTACCTTCATTCCCAATGATATACCAAATATAAATTAGTGTTCTCCAGTAGTAAGGAAAACATCCAGAGACAAAACAGCCAAATACTAAATATACTTGAAGAGATGTAAATCTGCCATTTTCTTTGTGGGAAGGATCCAGTGTATTTTAAAGGTCTCTAATAAAATTAGAAATGTCAAATGTTAAAGTTTATATCAGCAAAACTGTTTTTATGATGCAATATTTCTAGAACATCTATAAATACTTGACATTTATTCTCGAGATTGTATAAAAAAGATACATATTTGCTACCAAACTTTGGATGGTGCAAATCATTCTAGATTTTCCTAAATTCTTATAGGCATTACACTCTGTTTTTGTCCTTGCTCACTGAAAGCCAGATTGTGAAGATCTCTAGCTCTGAAGTGTGACACCTGAGCTCTACTTATGAAAATCTATTTTAAAAAATCAGAAGGAAAAAGTAAATTTACAGTTGAGTTATAGGTTTATTGCCCATGGTCACCTTAAATTTTAGCCTTTACAATCTCTCACCTATGTTGATTTCTTTAGTTTTATCAATTCAGACAAATGTGATCGAACAGAAACAAAAACGTTATGCAATATGCTAGCAAACCGGCAATCATTTCTAAGTCTTCTAGAAACCAAAGAAGATGATATGCCAAAGAAAGCAGTATGTCTTTTAACTGTTTTAAGTTAGTTCTGAAACAGAGACTAAATCCCTCTCTTAAATTAATAGGTTAATATTCATTCTTCTGGGCTTCCCAGGTGGCTCACTGGTAAAGAATCCACCTGCCAATGCCGGAGATGGAAAAGACATGGATTTGATCCCTGGGTTGGGAAGATCCCTGGAGTACTAAATGGCAACCCACTCCAGTATTCTTGCCTAGAAAATTCCATGGACAGAGGAGCCTTGGGGGCTGTAGTCCATGGGGTCACAGAGTCAAACATGACTGAGCACGCATGCGTGCACGCGCGCGCACATGCGCACGCACACGCACACACACACACACACACACACACACACACACACACACACAGTCCTCTTCCACCAGAGGTATTAGCTGACATCCTCTCAGACGCCCTGTGTTGTCAAGTACTGCTAATGACTTTGTTATCACAGGTTTATTCCAATTTTCAAAGTTAATATCATGACTGTTTCTGGTTTCCCAATGTTAAAATATGCAAACAACAGAATTAATTTTATGCAATTTGAATTACCCAGAACCCATTTTAAAAACATTAAGAAGATGGCTTTCTGCATATCAGCTATGAGAACAGAAATCGAAAATTGTTTTCCTTTTTATCTATATTGGAAGCTATTAAAAACTTTGCAAGTAACTAGAAAAGTTCATTTCAGGGGCAGGATAATTAGGAAAATTTAAGATTCCAAAGGAGGCCTTTTCTTTGTAAATATAAGTGGGGCAGGTAACAAAGCATAAAGATCTATAGGACAAGTTAGATTACTGATCTTTAGTGAATATTTCATTAAATAATAATAACACAGCCTTTTATTTGTGTGGTTTCTGAAGAGTGTGCACAAACTACTTTTTTTAAGTCTCACCACCATTGCACCATTTCAGGTCAAATAGGCACCACTGTAATCTCATTATGCCAAAATATTAATTTTTACTTCGATTCTCTTTCCAAAACAAAAACAGACAAACAAAGACAAATACTTCTATTTTTGACCCTGTGCCTTTATGAAAGTTTCCTATTCCCGAAAAACCTTTTCTCTGCTGGTCTATTTAAGTTCCTATTCATTCTTAAAGGATGGTTAAAGGCTGTCTCCTCTGAAGTACACCCAGAGAAGAGAAGTCACTCACCAACTCTTTTGTGCCACCGTCACTCCTTGAGGACATTTCTATGGTAGTGCTTATCACACCATACTGCAACCATTTGCCCATGCATATGTCTCTTACATCGTGCTATCTGATGGGGAGTTTCCCTGAGAGCAAGAGTTAATTCTAACTAGCACTTAGCAGACTGAAGCGACTTAGCAGCAGCAGCACCACTGAGCAGGCACAAACATCGGAGAAGGCAATGGCACCCCACTCCAGTACTCTTGCCTGGAAAATCCCATGGATGGAGGAGCCTGGTAGGCTGCAGTCCATGGGGCTGTGAAGAGCCAGACATGACTGAGCAACTTCACTTTCACTTTTCACTTTCCTGCATTGGAGAAGGAAATGGCAACCCATTCCACTGTTCTTGCCTAGAGAATCCCAGGGACGGGGGAGCCTGGTAGGCTGCCGTCTATGGGGTCACACAGAATCGGACATGACTGAAGTGACTTAGCAGCAGCAGCAGCAGGCACAAACATACTATGTCGTAGGAAGCTGGGAAAGTTTCTGCTATCAAGAAGCAGAAGCAAATTTCAGCCCACAATCTCAGGTGACCAATGGCTCACTTTTCTTTCTACACTGAGCCCATTATCTAATCTCAGTCAATTCATTGCTTTCCCACAACCACAACATTTTCCCTGAAGTTCCATCTAATCCCACATCCTTAGTAAGGAGCATGAGAATTTTGTCCTTGAGATTCATCTGTCCTTGCTAGCATCCCCAGAGACAATCGTGTTCTGACTGTGTCTTTGCTCTCCACCCACAGGGGCCCTCTGGGTCTGGGTGGTGACTCTCACTGCTCTTTCCATGCCAAGCAAGCAAGTATTCCTTCCTCTGCCCCCAACTCATGCTGGGAAAATGGAACTTGGTTCTCCGTATCTCCTGGAGCTTTCCCTGGGGGACAGGACCCATGTCCCATTGCTTTGGGATCTCTGAAATCTCCAGATTCCCATTGTCTCTCCTTTCTAAGCCACAGAGTATTATCACTGAGACCCTGTTCAGAGAACAGCCAGAGCTGAAGGTCTCCTCAAATCACCTCCTATTCTCTTGTCCAGCACCCCAACAGGAAGATACTTACTTAGTCTCAGAGGCATGATGTTCTTGTTTTGGTCTGTCCTTAGGCTGTGAACCTCCCTAGAATCTCGACTTGAGGCCATGGAGCCTTCCCTCTGCCTTCTAGAGTAGAGCTCCATTTCTGACGCAATGAAAAGCTTACAACCGTGCTGTCCTAGTGGAGGGAATATCATGGGAGAACTAGAGGAACTGAGGGAAAAGGAATACCAAGTCACACCTCTGGTGCAAAAGGAAAGCTGTGCATTGGCTGACCTGAGATGAGGGTCAACTGGCTCCCAGAGTGCTTGAGTCAGTACTCTGACAAGAAGAATGCAATTTCTACTTACACTTTGTGTCGTTTCCATTGTCTCTCCTCAAGACCTCCACTACTGAGAAAGTTTCCCACCTCCCACGTGGTTCTTCCTCCACCGACTATACCAGGTGGTTCAGCAAGCTTTACTCAGAGACGGTGCTTTATCATGCTTCCAAAACTGACCTCCAAACTGGGATTGGTTGAGCCACTGAATGTGGGTATTTAGTTACTATGTCAGCAAATCCCTGCTACATCCAATTGCTGTTGTTCAGTCGCCCAGTTGTGTCCAGCTCTTTGCAACCCCATGGACTGCAGCACACCAGGCCTCTCTGTCCCTCACCATCTCCTGAAGTTTGCCCAAGTTCATGTCCACTGCATCAGTGATGCCATCCAGCCATCTTATCCTCTGATGCCCTCTTCTCCTTCTGTTGCCTCCAACAGACACTTCTTCATCAAGACCTTTCAACTATGGACATCTCCTGCGTTCAACTCGTTTACTTGCAGCTTTCAACCTGGTATCTAAGTAATTATCAAGGACCACTCATATTCTTTAAGAGATTAAGAATACAAAATACAAATTAAATCCTTTAGTATAAAATTATTCCACCTTTATCCTACCAGTGATAAAAATGGCTGACTTGACAGAAAGACACAAAACTCAAGCTAATTTCAGGAGTGACATGAATTAGAACTGCTCCCTCCACACATTCAGACAGATGCTACTCTTGTAATGCGTGGCACCTGACTGTCTAGGTAGCAGTCACAGATCAACTATGTAGCATTGGTCTTTGCTTCATTAGCATCGCATAGTTAACTAACTCATGGTGATGAACTGTGCCATCAGACTAACTTCTAGGGAAAAGAGAATTTTAACAAACAGGGGTTTTGATTTCTCAAGAAATACATGCAGCTGGAAGTGGCACTAAGGTTGATCATTTTATAAATTTACACTATATATTAAATAATGGCAAAATTTCCATCACATTTTACTGGAAGCAGATATCCATTTTAGTCAAATCTTCATTGACAAAAAAATAAATGATTTATTTTCATCAACTTTTATCAATAGAGTATCTTCAATTAAGTGTATTTTTCAATTTTACTGAATCATATGTTACTTGCTAGGTTTGCTATCACTGTGTAATTGCTATAAAAGGTAATTAAATCTTTTAAAGAACAAAAAAATCATCTTAAAAATCAACATATTATTTGGAAAAACAGTGAGCTCTGAAAAAAAGAAAATCTCCACTATTTTGAAATATACACTTAAAGAAAAGATCAGAAATGCTACTAGCCCTACACACTTTTTAGCACATCTAAAATGTTCTCTCTGCCTGTTACTATTTCCATGACAGTGTCCTCAAGTCCTTGACTTAATCACATCCAAGAGCTTGGAACAAATTTTAAAATTAAAAAGATACATCACTTCCCCCCTGGTTACCAGGCAATTCAAGGTAGGCTAAGTTTTCCTATAATTGTGCCTTTGTAATATCTAGGTTTAAACCTGGCAACATAACTTAACACTTACCATTACCTATTTTTAATCTGAGACCCCTGAGTTTTTGAGCCAAGGCCTTACCTATTGACCAGGAATGCCCAGACACTGCTCAATACAAAATTAATATTCACTAAGTATTTGTTACATAGAAGAACGAAAAGAAACGCTTTCTGAAAGCAAAAACAGGGTAAGTAATCAGTAAGTCAATAGCCTTTTAAATGTCCTAAATGTAATTGAACTTTTAATTTCTACCACCAGTGAAGCCCAGGAATTTACAGTTTTAATAAGCACACTAGGTGATTTTCATACAAACTAGGGTGTGAGAACCACTAGCTCAAGAAAAGAGCTTCTGCAATTCTCTAGGGACTAAGTGTACAGTATTCTCCAGAAAAGAGCTGTTTTCTCTAGCCCTCTTCAAGCCAAACACATTCTGAGGGAGGAACAAATTACTTCAGGGAAATTTTTTAGGTAAGTGAATTCAGGGAAAATTAAATACCACAGGAGATAGCAAGCAGAAGGGAAGCCGAGAGTACACTTTTATAAAATAAGTGGCCCAAAGGCTCAAGATTCTAAAAATCTTTACTACATGACATTATATTAAGGATGATCATATGTCCCACTTTTCCAGATAGCCACAACGCACACCTGTTGTCCTGTGCACTGGACATTTCTTTAGCATTTTTACGTGAAATAGTATTAACGGTTTGGCCAATTCTACTTTGTACACACAGCTTCTGCCATGGTCTCATCTGACAGCATGTAAGATGCAATTACTGTGAACGGTGTTCACACTGTAACAAAGTTTGACAAAATCTGAAAGTTGAACAGAGGTAACCCATCTCTCCTCTTGGCCCTTTTCAGTGGCATCATAACTAACCTCTCTAATTCCAGGACTGCATGCAGGATGCTTGCTAATTAAACAAAATGTGATCAGACAGGAGAGCTAGGAATCTAGCCACCTTTCTCTGGTAGTGGCGGGTGGAAGTGGGGGGATTGCGGGCTGCTGCCCCTGCCAGCTGCCTGCACCATCCTGGTGAGAGGCGCCTCACACCACAGCCCTTGTGTATGGGATGCAGACTGCTGCCAAGTAAGGTCTGTGGGAAAGATATCACAGGCTAGAAACAGATAATGGCTCAGTAGTAAAGAATCGACCTGGCAAGGCAGGGGACACAGGTACGATTCCTCATCTGGGAAGATCCCACACGCAGCCGAACAACTAAGCCCATGAGCCACAACTACTGAAGCCTGGGCACCCTAGAACCCATGCTCCACAACAAGAGAAGCCACCGCAATGGGAAGTCCACACAACCCAACAGAGAGTAGCCACTGCTCGCCGCAACGAGAGAAAGCCTGCGTGCAGCAACAAAGACCAGCACAGTCAAAAAATAAATAATAAATCTTTTTAAAAAGGGAGAGCATAGAAAGTGTGTCCAAAATAGAGGTTGAGCAGTTCTACTCTGAAGAGCAGAAATGCAGTCTGAATGCTCTTGCTATGTATCTGGGTTAAACTTTTGACTTCAAACTTTTTGATTTGGTAGTTTTTTCAATAAATCTTTTCAGCATCAATCATTGTTTTAAAAGTACATCATAAATGAAAATTTACCCATAAATCTCCATTCAGCAAGGAGATTAATGATAAAGTACAACCTTCACAAAATAGCATTTACCACCCACCACGAGGGTCAACACTGTTTATAACCAACCACAGGAGAATTGGAAGACATAATTCTGCAGAAGAACAAGTATCAGCTTCAAAAGTTAGTACTATTTCATAAATCGGTGCCCAGGGGTAATGACTTACCACAGTCAGTGGCGTAAGATGAGCGTATGGATCACTCTGGGAAGCATGACTTTTCATTCAGGTCAAATGCTTTCTTGTAAGTCCACTTTTTTTTTTAATTGGAGGATAATTACTTTATAATATTGTGATTTCTGCCATACATCAACATGAATCAGCCATAAGTATACATGACCCCTCCCTCTTAAACTTTGCTCTCCTCCCCCCACCAATCCCACCCCCTATGTTGCCATATAACACCAGCTTTGAGTTTCCCTGTGTCATACAGCAAATCTCTACTAGTTACCTACTTTACATATGATAACATGTATGTTTCAGTGCTACTCTCTCAAATCATCCCACCTTCTCTCCCCCTCACTGTGTCCAAAAGTCCGTTCTCTATGTCTGCATCTCCATTGCTACCCTACAGATAGATTCATCAGTACCATCTATCTAGATTCCATGTATAAGTGTTAGTATATAATATCTGTCTTTCTGACTTACTTCACTTTGCATAATAGGCTCTAGGTTCATCCACCTCATTAGAACTGACTCAAATGTGTTCCTTTTTATAGCTGAGAAATATTCCATTGTGTACATGTACCACAGCTTCTTTATCCATTCATCTGTCAGTGGACATCTAGGTTGCTTCCATGTCCTAGCTATTGTAAATAGTGCTAGTTTCCTCCTTGCAATTCCAAGTTCTCTTGTTCAAAAAGAAAACTGAAGCAATAGCTATTAATGTGTCGGTTTCATTAATAAAATAACTGTAAATAATGCAACAATGCCCATCTTATATCTATATCATTAGACAGCTTTTAAATTAAGTTAACAAGGGGAGGGAGGGAAAAATTAGTAAGTGAAGAACAGGACTTTTTTTTTAGTGAGCTGAAACTATTCTATATGAAACTGTAATGGTGGATATAAGTCATTATACTTCTGTCAAAACCTACAGAACAGTAAATTTCAGAGGGAACCTTAATGTCAACTATACACTTTAGTTAACAATGTATTAATACTAGTATATCAGTTATAACAAATGTACCACAGTAATACAAAGTATTAATTAGAAAATCAGTTAATTCTAACCATGGTTCATGTTCTTCATCAAATTCAAGAAACCATGGTAAAAGTTATGGAGATTGATTCTATAAAACATAAAATAGCTTTTCAAATTATTATGAATGCTATTGAAATTCACTTAAAAGTTAATCAATACATATAAAAGTATCTGCCATAATCATTTGAATACAAATGTTGGTGGGCATAGCATTATGGAAAAACAACAATTGTACTAAATTTTAAAACTTATGAGCAGAAGTACACTTGGAATTGGTTGTACGGCTTATGTAATTTATAATTGCACCTAATAAGCTAAAACAGTCTACCAATCAAGATAAAGTATATAGCAGTGAAATCTTGCAAATATTTTAATATACTTCACTTTCACTTTTCACTTTCATGCATTGGAGAAGGAAATGGCAACCCACTCCAGTGTTCTTGCCTGGAAAATCCCAGGGACGGGGAGCCTGGTGGGCTGCCATCTATGGGGTCACACAGAGTCGGACCCGACTGAAGTGACTTAGCAGCAGCAGCAGCAAAGCTCAATTAGAGCAGGGCAAACTACAGCTCACCCCGCAAATATATGATCAAGTCTTAACCCCAAGTATCCATGAATGTGACCTTATTTGGAACTGAGATGGCTGCAAATATAATCAAGCTTTGATGAGGTCACCCTGGATTCGGGTGGGCTCTAACCTAATGACTGGTGTTCTCCCACCCTGACACAGACCCAAAGATGCAGAGACGCACACACAGGGAGAACACCATATGAGAGCAGAAGCAGACACTGGTGTGGCTGTGCTGCCACAAAGCAAGGCATACCTAATATTTCCCATCACCACCCGAAGCTAGGAGAGACAAATCGAAGAGAGTCTGCCTCGGAATCCTCGGAAGGAACCAAGCATGTCAACATCTAGATTTAGGATGACCAGCCTCCCAAAAAGTGAGAGGATAAACTTCCAGTGTTGTGAGCGAGCCAGTCTATGGTGCTATGGACTTTATCACAGCAGCCCTGGGGAGTTAATAGCCGCAGCCTCTCCCACCGGGCTACTGTTGACCATCGCTGCTTTCATGCTACGCTCACAATGAGGAGGAGCTGCAACAGAGACTTTATGGCCCATTAAGTCTAAAATACTTACATTTGGCTCTTTACCAAAAAAAAGTTTTCTGACTCCTAAAGGAGAATAATGAAAATCACAAAATAATTTCAATGAAGCTTATGTTGAACCTAAACGTACTTTTCAGCGGGGCTGTTCATGCTTTCTTTTTCTGCCGATGATCAACCATATTTTAATAATAGCTGTGCCTTTGGAAAACTGATTTATATATCAAATTAGATGTCCAACAGTGATATTTTTTAAAATATAAATGAGTCATCTAGTGCATGGGGGCCCAAGGGGGTGTGAGGTAGCAGTTCAAGGTCTCCAGGTCATCGGAAGCATGAAGCTGTGGTTGCACAGGGCTCTGGGGGGGTGCCGGTAGCAGGGCCCATAATAAAATTTTTTTAGATTATTCATCTAAATGCTAGTTACATTTCCTTTAAAATCAGTTGGAAATTTTTAATCAAAATACCTAATAAGTGGAGCCTCAAGAAATTTCAGCTTTTGAAGCACCTACTTCATTGTAATTATTGAAAACAAATCTTACGGAAAGTAAGGATTTAATTGGCCCCATGCAATCAAGGAAAGACTGAAAAAAATTGAAGAGAACTCGAAGAGTGGGCAAGATTTAATTTAGAAATATAAAAATCATGCTTTAGTTTATCTCACATTGCAGGAGGATCTTTTCAATAGAGATCCTGCTTTTAATTTTGATTTCCAAACCTACAGAAAGCTATTAGACTTAAACTTTCAAACATTTATCTAAATTTCAAAAAGTGTTTAATCATAGAAATAACTTTTAAAATGAGACCTGTCTTCTAAAAAATATTTGCAAAGGGGATTAAAGACCTAAATATAAGACCAGAAGCCATAAAAACTCCTAGAGGAAATCACAGGCAGAACACTCTGACATAAATCTTAATAATATTTTTTGGCTCTGTCTCCTAAAGCAAAGGAAATAAAAGCAAAAATAAACAAATGGAATCTAATTAAACTTAAATGCTTTTGCACAGGAAAGGAAATGATCAACAAAATGAAAAGACAACCTATTTAATGGAAGAAAAATGATATGACCGATAAGGTGTTAATATCCAACATTTATAAACAACTCACAGAACATCAAAAAAAAAAGATTAAAACAATGTGAAGAACTTGATAGACACTTTTCCATAGATGAAACCCAGATGGCCAACAGGCGTATGAAAAGATGCTCAACACCGCTAAGCCTCAGGGAAATACAAATCAGAATCACCATGAGATATCACCTGACACCTGTCAGAATGGCTATCAACAAAAAGATCACAAATCACAATGCTGGTGACAATGTAGAGAAAAGGAAACTCTCACACACTGGTGGTGGGAATGTAAATTGGTACAGCCAACACTGGAAAACAGTATAGAGTTTCCTCAAAAAACTAAAAATACAACTACCATATGATCCGCAATTCCACTTCTGGGTATATACCTAAAATACTAATTCAAAAAGATATCTGCACTCCAATGTTCATGGCAGCATTATTAATGATTTTAAAATAGTAAAGCAACCTAGGTGTCCATCAACAAATGAGTGGATAAGTAAGATGTGACATACATGACTAGATACATACACAAATACATATACAAATGGAATACTACTCAGTCATAAAAAAGAATAAAGTTTTGCCACTTTGCAACAACATGGATGGACTTGGAATGTGTTATGGTAAGTGAAATAAGTCAGACAGAGAAAGACAAATATTGCTTGCTTATCACTAGTATGTGGAATCTAGAAAACATAACAAACTAGTGAATATTACAAAAGCAAGTACACTCACGGACATAAAGAACTAGTGGTTACCAGTGAGGAGAGAGAGGAAGGAGAGGCAATATACAGGTGAGGGATTATTTAAAGAGGTACAAACGATTATGCATAAAATAAGCTACAAGTACACATCATGGCACATAGGGAATATAGCCGGTATTTCATAATACTATAAATGAAGTATAGCCTTTAAATTGTGAATCACTATACTGTACATCTGTACCTTATATAATATTGCACATCAACTGTACTCCAACAAAAATAAAGTTAAAATATTTGCAAAGAAATAGAAAGATATTTTAATGTCAAAAAGATATTACCAGTAAAAATAGTTTGACTAAAATAATTATACACATTAATATAAAAGTCTAGTTGAGAATGGCATCATTCACCAGAATTTATTCTAAGGTTACCCAACAACTACAGAGAATTTACACAATTGAAAATAAGATAGACAGAGAAGGGACAATTGAAGGTGTCAATAATCCAAACCTCATTACTCTTAAAATGCAACTCAATTTAATGAGAAAACTAAGATGATTTGAAGAAAAAATACGTCTTTTAGAAATTAACCACTGATACATTAGAGACAGATTGAAAGAAACTGATTAAAGAAATCTACACCAAGAACAATTATTCTGCTTATGTTAGTTTAAAACTTAGATTATGACTTTGAAGCATCTTTTATTGTTTGGATGTACACAGATATACTTATTAGAAAGAATCTTACTTCCAAAAATGGTTTCTGAGAGGGCAGTGAGGAGAGGGGAACAGGAGTTAGTGTTTCATGGAGACAGAGCTTCAGTTTAGGACGGCGAAAAATTTGGGACATGGATGATGTTAAGAGTTGTACAACAATGTTTAAGTACTTAGTGCCACTGAACTGTACAGTTAAAAATGGTTAAAATAGTAATGTTTGCTACTATGTAACTTTTACCACAATTAAAAAAAAACTATTTAAAAATGGGTTCTGAACAGAACTCTATTTTAGGTCCACCAATATAATTTTTAATCAATAATTTAAAATTATTGTTACATGATTTTAATTACTTTGAGGCCCCATTTCACTCTCAAGAGTATCTCAGTTTAATAATTATATACTCACCTATGTATACAGTATTCCAGAGAATAGGGAGGAGTGTCAATAAGGCCTTCTTCAATGAACAATCCAAAGCAGTTGAGGAAAGCAACAGAAGGAAAAGACTAGAGTTCTCTCGAAGAAAACTGGAGATATCAAGGGACCATCCCATGTAAGGATGGGTATAATAAAGGACAGAAATGGTAAGGGCCTAACAGAGGCAGAAGAGATTAAGAAAAGGTGGCAAGAATACACAGAAGAACTATACAAAAAAGGCCTTAATGACCCCAGGTAGCCGCAGCAGCAGCCACGATGTAGTCACTGACCTAGAGCCAGACATCCTGGAGTGTGAAGTCAAGTGGGCCTTAGGAGTTATGACTATGAACAAAGCTAGTGGAGGTGATGGAATTCCAGCTGAAGTATTTCAAATCCTAAAACGATGATGCTGTTAAAGAGCTACACTCAAAGTGACAGCAAATTCGGAAAACTGTACCGTGGCCACAGGACTGGAAAAGGTCAGTTTCCATTCCAATCCCAAAGAAGGGCAATGCCAAAGAATGCTCAAACTATCAGATAATTGGGCTCTCACATGCTAGTAAGATTATGCTCAAAATCCTTCAAGCTAGGCTTTAGAAGTACATGAACCAAGAACTTCCAGATGTACAAGCTGGGTTTAGAAAAGGCAGCGGAAACAAAGATCAAATTGTCAACATTCACTGGATCATAGAGGAAGCAAGGGAACTCCAAAAAAAAAAAACCTACTTCTGTTTCATTGACTACATGAAAGCCTTCGTGTGCATCACAAAAAACAGTGAAAAATTCTTAAAGAGATGGGAATACCAGACCACCTTACTTGTCTCCTGAGAAACCCGCAGGTCAAGAAACAACTGTTACAGCCTTACATGGAACAACTTACAGGTTCAAAATTGGGAAAGGACTATGACAAGGCTGTATATTGTCACCCTACTTATTTAACTTACATGCAGAGTTCATCAAGCGAAATGCCAGGTTGGATAAATCACAAGCTGAAATCAAGGGTACCAGGAGAAACATTAACAACTTCAGATATGCAGATGATACCATTCTAATGACAGAAAGGGAAGAGGTAAAGAGACTCTTAATGAGGGAGAAAAAGGAGAGTTAAACGTCTGTCTTAAAACTCAACGTTCAAAAAACTAAGATCATGGCATCCGGTTCTATCACTTCATGGCAAATAGAAAGGGAAAAAGTAGAAGCAGTGACAGATTTTATTTTCTTGGGCTCCAAAATCACTGTGGATGGAGACTGAGGCCATGAAATTAAAAGACATTTACCCCTTGGAAGAAAAACTATGACAAACACAGACAGCGTATTAAAAAGCAGAGACATTATTTTGCCAACAAAGGTTCATATAGTCAAAGCTATGGTTTTTCCAATAGTAATGTATGGATGTGAAAGTTAAACAATAAAGAAGGCTGAGCACCAAAGAACTGATGTTTTTGAGTTGTGGTCCTGGATAAGACTCCTCAGAGTCCCCAGGACAGCAAGGAGATCAGACCCGTCAGTCCTAAAGGAAATCAACCCTAAATATTCTTTGGAAAGACTGATGCTGAAATTGGGGCTCCAATACTTTGGCCACCTAATGCGAAGAGCTGATTCATTTGAAAAGACTCTGATGCCGGGAAAGATTGAAGGCAAAAGAAGAGGGGTGGCAGAGGATGAGAGGTTTGGATAGCATCATCAGCTCAATGGAGATGAATTTGAGCAAACTCTGGGAGACAGTGAAGGAAAGGGAGGCCTAATGTGCTGCAGTCCGTGAGGTCACAAAGAGTCAGACATGACTTAGCAACAGAACAACAACAATACGTAAACAGTGAGTGGGTATTTTCTCATCTGCACAATGAAAAGTTAAAGTAGATGGCTTCTAAGCTTCTTTTTCAGGTCCCTTGCCCACCCCACCCCAATGCTTACCCAACATCCTCATTTGATTAGGAAACTGAAGACCAGATAGGAAAGGATTTTCCTGAAGTCAAGTAATATGGGAACAGACTAAGTGCAAGAAGCACCTGGACCTTCCGACTCAGACAATTTTTGCTCTGTCCTATTGTGTACAAAAACCTTTAAGGAGCTTTCTACCCAAAGCCAGCTATAGCTGTAACAATTAAACAAGACTTATTTCCAGGAACAACTTACGATTTCCATCTGCTTATTAGGCTCAGAATTGTCATAGGAAGTTGTTGTTTTTTTAATGTTTCGGTTATTCTATTTTAGCTGAAGATTTTAAATAACTAACTAAATTTTATTTATTACCCCCAAGCTTCAAAATTCTCCATGCATTACTTCTTGACTTGGGCACTCCATAGTTTAAAGGAAATATTTGAATAATGTACTCAGCTAAATCATCTGACAGAGAGGTCAACACACCCTGCCTAAGAGTCTAAACACATAATTAGAAATACATTTATCTCAACAAGCCCAGCATTATTGGATCCTACAGTTGAACTAATTTAAGTCATTTCTAACATGAGAAATCATTATCAGGATTATGTCTTCTTTCAGCTCAGTCTAACCTTACATTTCAGGAAATGAACAGTGGTGAGTTTAATCAAGGAACACTTATTACAACTCTAGGTTGAAGCCTTTTTCCGGGAAAAATATTTGAATAGAAACACATACTCTGTCATTCTGTAGGAATTATTTTAAGCCTGCCACAGCGATACAATAAAATTTAGTCCAGCTGAGTAAACTTGAATTTAGAAAAAATACTATAGGAATCCACAAAGAGGTAACTAAGAGAGAAGAGGCATAATAAAGTTTAAAGAGGAAGTATCCATGTATCTCTTTATTTAGTAGATACATTTTTGCACTTACTATTAGTTATACCCATATTCTGGCTCTCTTTTGTTATGAAATAAATTATTACAAAACTTAGTGACTTAATCTTTTAATTATCTCATTGTCCTGTGGGTCAAGAATTCCTACAGAGCTCAGTCCAGTGGATCTGCTCAATGTGGAATTGGCAGAGGCCATCAGTAGGATTCGACTAGATGATGAAACTGATCAGGTGGGTGGCCTCACTCAGGTGTCTGGCACCTTGACACAGAGGCAAGACTGGGCTCATTTTGGACTGTTAATCTGAGCACCTACATGTGTCCTCTCCAGCACTGAAAGTTCCAGGGACCTTCTTATGTTGTGGTTCAGGACTCCCAGAGACAGTGTTTAAGAGACCCAAGCAAAACGAGAAGGGTTTTGTTTGGTTTTGTTTACCATCAATCTCAGAAGTACCAACCCATCACTTCTGCAATATTCGGGTCAAACAAGTCACTGAATCCAGAACAGATTCAAGGAGAAAGGAATTTGATTCAGAGTAAAATCAAAGAATCTGTAGCAATCTTTAATTTCCCATACCTACTTTGTTCCTCTAAAGAATGGGAGATAACTTACAGTTTAGAAAAAAAAAAAGCTGACAGAAATATTTAAACAATTTCAAACAGCAGGTCATTAGAAAATAGTTCTGGCCTCTATTTGACATTTTTTGTGCCCAATACCAATTAGGACCTTCCATACAATAATGCATTCAAGTGTTGACAGCAAGTATTCTGGTCTCAGTCTTGATTTCAGAGAAAACATATTCAACATCATACTTCCGACTCATGACTTCTGCCGGATTTTTGTAGGTACTCTTTCATCAGATTAAGTTCACTTCTATTTCTAAGTTTGCGAACTTTTTACTCTGAATGGATACTGAACTATGACAAATGCTAGTGCTGTATCTATTGAGATTAGATGATTTTTTTCATTTGTTCTTTGAACATGATTCATCATATTGATTCCATTTCTAATACAAAGTTAATACTGAATTCCTGAAATAAATCCAACTTGGTCATGCTCTACTTACACGTCCTATTAAAAAAGCATTTTGAACACAACTTTGTAAAGTAACTATACTTCAAATAAAAGTGTAAAAAAATCATTTTGATTCAAATTCTAACATTGAATTCATATTGATTCAAATTCTAATCTAATATTCAAGTTCTAATAAATCACCTAGGAATTTTGCATCTATGCTCATGGGGGATTGGTCTGTAGTTTTTCTGTTTTCTGAGATGTTTGCAGATTGTTCTAAGCCCTTATTTAGCCGGGGGGCTGGTAGGGGGAGGTGGGTTTACTCCCCTCCCTTTTCCTATTCCTTCCTTTGCCCTTCCCTCACAGGTCTCAACAATTCAACTTAGGCGGGGCCATTAGATGCAGCGGGCTTCCCAGGTGCTGCAATGGTAAAGAACCCACCTGCCAATGCAGGAGACACAAGAGATGCCAGTTCAATCCCTGGGTCAGGAAGACCTCCTGGAGAAGGAAATGGCAACCCACTCCAGTATTCTTGCCTGGAAAATTCCATGGACAGAGAAGCATGGGGTCACAAAAAGTCAGACACGACTGAGCACAGACACACACACATATTAGATGGGGCCAAGCAAGGAAAGCATCCCATGGCAGCTCAGAGCAGGGTGTCGGGATCTCAGAAGGGCGAGAAAGGCATCCACGACGTAGAGATTGCAGCGAAAGCTGTTAGACCCTGGGCAGAGTGAAGAGGCGATCTGAGTAGGAGAGTTTCCCATTAAATTTCAGCCTTTCTTCTTTTCTTTTAGATAAGCACCTGAGACTATAAATTCCCATCTAAACATATCCTCAGTGGCATCACACAACATATGTACACACACACACACACAAAGGTATGTAATTTTCCCTTACTTTTTGGTTCTATTTATAGCCTAGTTTACATTATGAGTCTTGTGAATTATTTATAGAAATGTGTGCTTTTAATTTTTCTGTATGTGGAAACCTGAGTTAATGCTGACATAAACTAAGCTGCTATAACATAACAACCTGAAAGTAAAGTGGCTCAAGTAAAAGGAAGATGCTGATCTCCCTCTTGGAGGCAGGTGGGCAAGCGGGCTGTGGGGACTGCTCTCATCCACCGGACAGTTCATTCTGTCTCTGCTGTGTTGTGCTTAGTCGCTCGGTCATGTCCAGCCCTTTGCAAACCCCATGGACTGTAGCCCACAAGGCTCCTACATCCATGAGGATTCTCCAGGCAAGAATACTGGAGTGGGTTGTTATGCCCTCCTCCAAGGGATCTTCCCAACCCAGAGAACGAACCCAGGTCTCCTGCATTGCAGACGGATTCTTTACCCTTTGAGCCACCAGGGAAACCCATCCATTCTGCTGCCCCCAAAAACCAGGGGGTGGCCCTCCTGTAGGGGAAGATGCCTCAGCAACACTTCATCTGCCTCCCAGCCCATGGGCAGGGCAGAGAGGACAATGAATTAAAAGCCGTATCTTTTTTTAAACCAAGTCACCAGAAAGTTTTACCAAGTACTTCCATCCCCAAACCATCTCCAGACCCAAGCCCACCACATTCCTGAAATGCAGGAGACTGCCTACGATGCAGGAGACCCAGGTTCTATTCCTAGGTCGTGACGATCCCCTGGAGAAGGAAATGATGATCCACTCCAGTATTCTTACCTGGAGAATCCCATGGACAGAGGAGCCCAGTGGGCTATAGTCCATGGGGTCACAAGAGTCATACACGACTGAGTGACTAAACCATCCACCCCAAAACCATCTCCAGACCCAGATGCAAGAGCAGTAGAATCCCCATGTTCCTGGCTAAGCCTTGGAGAGTACTCATCCTCAAGCAGCAAGCAGTTGGGGGGGGCAAGGATATACCAGGGGCTAATTAGTAGCCTCGGCTGGAGGAGTTTTGTTATCTTTATGTTGGCCATTTTAATTTAATTACATTGCGGTAAGAGCGTGGTCTGGAGAATCTCAATCATTTGAAATACATTCCTGGCACATAGCCCCTAAATGGCCAATTTGTATAAATATTTCCTGTGTTGAGATGCCTGTGTATTCAATGGTTTTGCACAGTGCTCCATGTCTGTCTACTAGACTGATGCTGCTAACTTCATTGTTCAAATCTGATATATTGTCTGCTTGATTTAACAATGACAGAGATAGCTGTATAAATTAGAGTCCCCCACATCATAGTGAAAGCCATTGTTTTCTTTATGCTCCTGTCTATTTTTGCTTTCCAGATTTTGAAGTTATCATGAGGTGTGTCTACACGTGGCCTTGTACAATGTTCTAGGGGTCTGAATCCTTCATCAGTACAGAATGTGATCTGCTAACATTTTTGTTTTAAAGACTGCATTTTGTTATGTTTGAATAGCTGTATCCCCGTGTTTTAATTGTGTCTTTTCTAAACAAGAACTATTTGGGTGGGGTTTTTTAAAATCTAGTCTAATTTTTGTCTCTTAGAGGGAGAGTATTTATATTTAAGATTACTGTGCTATGCTGTGCTGTGCTGTGCTGCACTTAGTTGCTCAGTCATGTCCGACTCTGTGACCCCATGGACTGTAGCCTGCCAGGCTCCTCTGTTCATGGGGATTCTCCAGGCAAGAATACTGGAGTGGGTTGCCTTGCCTTCCATCAAGGGATCATCCCAACCCAGCGATCCAAGCCAGATCTCCTGCACTGCAGGTGAATTCTTTACCATCTGAGCCACCAAGGAGGCCCAAGAATCCTGGAGTGGGAAGCCCATCCCATTTAAGTAAGTAAGTAAGTAAAGTCGCTCAGTCGTGTCCAACTCTTTGCGACCCCATGGACTGTAGCCTACCAGGCTCCTCCCTCCATGGGATTCTCCCGGCAAGAGTACTGGAGTGGGTTGCCATTTCCTTCTCTAGGGGATCTTCCCCACCCAGGGATCAAACCCGGGTCTCCCGCATTCCAGGCAGACACTTTAACCTCTGAGCTACATCCCATTTAAGGTTATTACTAATATAGAAATAGCTTCCCAGGTGGCACTAGTGGTAAAGAACCAGCCTGCCAATGCAGATGTTGAGAGACGTGGGTTTGATCCCTGGGTCAGAAGATCCCCTGGAGAAGGAAATGGCAGCCCACTCCAGTATTCTCGCCTGGGAAATCCCATGGACAGAGGAGCCTGGTGAGGTATATTCCACAGGGTCACAAAGAATCGGACAAAACTGAACTGACTTAGTACACACGCACTAATGCCACTAATGTACAAATTCATTTCTAACCTTATGCTTTTTTTTTTTTTGCTCTGCTTCTACGCTGTATTTTTTTGTCATCTTTTAGTTTGAGTTCTACCCTTCAGTTTCTTCAATTAATTTTTATTCTATTTCTATTCTCTCAGAGCTGCCCTAACTCAATAAGCATATGCAATTCTTACAAATTTAGAATCAATATTTTCATCCCTTCATCTAGATGGTATGACAATCTCTAAATGCTTTAACCTTTAGCTCTAGTATGCCTCTTTCCCGGTATATTTCTGTCCATCTTCTTCTATCTTGTTTTTAACACTCACAGACCAGGCATTATTTTTACTTTATGTAATCAGTGTTTGTTTATAATTACCATTTGATTACAGATTTCTTTCCTAGCCCTTTCTGACTTGCATTTCTGATGCTTGTTTCTATATTTCTTACTGAAGGACAAGTTTTAGACATGCTTAAAGTTGATATACCGACTTCCCTGGTGGCTCAGATGGCAAAGTATCTGTCTACAATGTGGGAGACCTGGGTTCAATCCCTGGGTTGGGAAGTTCCCTGGAGAAGGAAATGGCAACCCACTCCAGTACTCTTGCCTAGAAAATCCCATACACATCCAATTTTATGTCTCTAAAAAAATATATTTTGCCCTTCTCTTGAAAAATAATTTTGCTTACTGGTATATCCCTTTTTCCCTCTTAGCCCTCTGACAAAACTGTGTACTCTGCTGTGATTTTTATTGCTTTTACAATGTCTGTAACAAGTGTATCATCTTTTCTTTTCCTTTCAGTTGCTTTGTAGTTTTTCGACATAATGTCTAGGTTTACATGCCTACTTGGGCTTCCCTGGTAGCTCAGCTGGTAAAGAACCCACCTGCAATGCAGGAAACCCTTTTCAATTCGTGGGTTGGGAAAAGCCCCAGGAGAAATGACAGGCTATCCCCTCCAGCATTCCTGGGCTTCCCTGGTGGCTCAGAGGGTAAAAGAATCCGCTTGCAATGTGGAAGACCTGGCCTGGATCCCTGGGTTGGGAAGATCCCCTGGAGGGGAGCATGGCAACTCACTCCAGTATTCCTGCCTGGAGAATCTCCATGGACAGAGGAGCCTGGCAGGCTATGGTCCATGGGGTCGCAAAGAGTCGGATGCGACTAAGCACAGCACAGCACGTGCCTACTTATTTATTCTTCTCAAGCTAGAGTCCTTGAATCTGAGAAAAGATCTCTACCAGAAATTCTAGAAAATTCCCAGCCTTCACCTCATCTTTTGTTTCTCCCATTCTCCTTATTCTTTTATTCTGTAATTCTATTAATAAACTTATCTCAACCTTTTTAAAAGGTTCTATTTCTCATTGCTATCAATTCTATTTGTGATTAATTCTTTCTTCAGCTATGTCTAAACTTCTGCTTAAACTACCCAGTAAATTTTTCATTTCAATTATTGGAGTTTTTCCTCTATCAACTTTATATGGCTCTATTATTATCTCATTTTTAATACCTTCTATTCTGTAATCTTAGGTATACCTATTTTTGTTTAAGCATATTAGACATTTGTCATTTACATTGTGTTATGAATACTATTGGGGCTTCCCGGGTGGTGCAGAGGTTAAAGCGTCTGCCTGCAATGTGGGAGACCTGGGTTAGATCCCTGAGTTGGGAAGATCCCCTGGAGAAGGAAATGGCAACCCACTCCAGTATTCTTGCCTGGAGAATCCCATGGACGGGAGGAGCTTGGTGGGCTACAGTCCATGGGTCACAAAGAGTTGGACACAACTGAGTGACTTCACTTTCACTTTCACTTATGAATATTATTATTGGCAAACTTTGTGATTCTCACTTGTAGTTTGCTGTTTTTACCCATTCACAACAGTGTGTCTCTTCCATATTTTCATGATGGATTATAAGCTCATATTATTTGGACACAATTTAGTGACTGAACAACATTTTAGAAATTCATCAATGCATGTTCTTGAGGCCTGGGTTTCAAGTGTATTCCTCAAGAAGTGTTTTGTTGCAGTTTTCCCTCGGTGTTTGGGAGACAATTCTCTATGAATGTTCTCACATTTCTGTACCATAAGTGTTTCTGAAATAAGAACACTGGTAAACTTTATCGAAGGATAACAGAGGGAACCATCCTACACAGTCAGTGGGAACGTAAATTGGTACAGGCACTATGGAGAACAGTACGGAAGTTGCTTAAAAACTAAAAACAGAGCTACCATGTGACCCTGCAATCCCACTCCTGGGAATATATCCAGAAAAAAACATAACTCAAAAAGATACACACAACCCAGGGTTTACTGCAGCACTATTTACAATAGCCAGGACATGAAAGCAACCTAAACGTCCATCAAAAGAGGAATGGATAGAGAAGATGTGGTACACTTATATAATGGAATATTATTCAGCCATTAAAAGGAAGGAAATTATGCCATTTGCAGAGATATAGATAGAACTGGAGACTGTCACCCAGAATGAAGTAAGTCCAAAAGAGAAAAACAGATATTGTATATTAACAGATATATATGGAATCCAGAAAAATGGTACAGACAAACCTATCTGCAAAGCAGAAATAGAGACACAGACGTAGAGGAAAAACAAACCAGTACTAAGGGGGAAAGCGGGGGGGATGGACTGGGAGATTGGGATTGGCATACACAGTCAGTTCAGTCTCTCAGTTGTGTCTGACTCTTTGTGACCCCATGGACTGCAGCACGCCAGGCTTCCCTGTCCCTCACCAACTCCCAGAGCTTGCTCAAACTCATGTCCATCGAGTCGGTGATGCCCTCCAACCATCTCATCCTTTGTCATCCTCTTCTCCTCAATGCCTTCAATCTTTCCCAGCATCAGGGTCTTTTCCAAGGAGTCAGTTCTTCACATCAGGTGGCCAAAGTATTGGAGTTTCAACTTCAGCATCAGTCCTTCCAATGAATACTCAGGACTGATTTCCTTTAGGATTGACTGGTTTGATCTCCTTGCAGTCCAAGGGACTCTCAAGAGTCTTCTCCAACACCACAGTTCAAAAGCATCAATTCTTTGGCACTTAGCTTTCTTTATTGTTTAACTCTCACATCCATACATGACTACTGGAAAAACCATAGCTTTGACTAGATGGACCTTTGTTGGCAAAGTAATATGTCTGCTTTTTAATATGCTGTCTAGGTTGGTCATAGCTTTTCTTCCAAGGAGCAAGTGTCTTTTAATTTCATGGCTGCAGTCACCATCTACAGTGATTTTGGAGGCCAAGAAGATAAAGCCTCTCACTGTTTCCATTGTATCCCCATCTATTTGCCATGAAGTGATGGGACCAGATGCCATGATCTTAGTTTTCTGAATGCTGAGTTTTAAATAAACCTTTTCACTCTCTTCTTTCAAGAGGTTCTTCAGTTCTTCTTCACTTTCTGCCATAAGGGTGGTGTCATCTGCATATCTGATGTTATTGATATTTCTCCTGGAAATCTTGACTCCAGCTTGTGCTTCATCCAGCCCAGCATTTGACATGATGTACTCTGCAGTGGCTCAGAGGTTAAAGCGTCTGCCTGCAATGCGGGAGATCTGGGTTCAATCCCTGGGTCGGGAAGATCCCCTGGAGAAGGAAATGGCAACCCACTCCAGTATTCTTGCCTAGAGAATCCCATGGATGGAGGAGCCGGGTAGGCTACAGTCCACGGGGTTGCAAAGAGTCGGACACGACTGAGCGACTTCACTTTCACTTTCACTTTCAAACAGGGTGACAATATACAGCCTTGATGTACTCCTTTCCTAACCTGGGACCAGTCCATTGTTTCATGTCCAATTCTAACTGTTGCTTCTTGATCTGCATACAGATTTCTCAGTAGGCAGGTAAGGTGGTCTGGTATTCCCATCTCTTTAATTATGCATGTGAGATGAGTGTGTCAACCGCACTCATTTCACACACATACACACAGTACTATGTATAAAACAGACACCAGTGAGAACCTGCTGTATAACACAGGGAACTCTACTCAGTGCTCTGTGGTGACCTAAATGGGTAGGAAATCCAAGGAGGAGGTGATACCTGTATACACGTGGCTGATTCACTTTGTACAGCAGAAAACAATACAACATTGTAATGCAACTATATTCCAATAAACTTTTTTTAAAAAATAAAGGACAATAATGAATTCATGGGAAGCTACAGTTATCATACTGCTCCAGCGAAATCTGAAGACTTGTCTCCTCCACAGCTGTCTGTTACCAATTCAGAGTACAGGTCTCCTCTGACCCCCAGGGAAGGCTGGGTCCATGTTACAGCCATCCTGCATAATCTTCAAGTCTCATGATTTTGAGACCCTTCTCCAGGGGATGCAACCATACTCTATGTGTCACCCTTTGGGGAGTCAGCTTAGCGAACCAGTGCTGAGGTGCTTTGTCAATCATCATCTATTCTCTGGTCCAGAACCTTCATGTTTCCTATCAGAGTATCTACAAAATTCTATGGCCATCTAGCTTTCCTACTTGCAAGCAGAGTAGAATCTCAGACCCTCCACAGTTTCAAACTTAATATAGCCCAGGATCACATTAAGCTGTCAGTTTAGTTTTTTTGAATGACAGAAATAGGTGAACTCTGACTCCAAATTCTTAGAAGAGTTAGTTTATGATTGTGCTGGGCTTAGTCACTTAGTCATGTCCAGCTCTTTGAGACCTCGTGGACTGTAGCCTGCCAGACTCCTCTGTCCATGGGGATTCTTCAGGCAAGAATACTGGAGTGAGTTGCCATGCCCTCCTCCAGGGGATCTTCCCAACCCAGGGATTGAACCCAGGTCTCCCACTTTGCAGACAAATTCTTTACCATCTGGGCCACTAGGGAAGCCCAGTTTATGATTAGGAATCTGCAGAAGAGGGGTTTTTCCACCCAGAACCAGAGCTGAGGAAAAAATTCCTTTTCTGTCTCCCTCTGCAGGTCAGTTGTTTTTATTCTTGGCTAACAGAAAGTGTCACCTTTCTCTGGTTCCACCTTTATCTTAATGGACTTCAAACTTGTGCAAATCCCAAATTTGCTTGCTCTGTCCTGTACTTAATGTATTAAAATGTAATTTCTCAACTATGAAGAATCAGCAGATACCCTTGGAACAACCATCTTCTGGTTCCTGCTTTCTCACAATTTATGGCCTTTAAGAATTTTCCTTACTTTTTTACCAGAGTTGCATGTATAAATACATAAAACTCCTTTCTATATTTTGCCTTTTATATTCTATGTCATTTTGTTCAATGCTTTTCATCATAAATTTTATACTATTACTAATGTTATAAATGCTGATTTCTTTTGGTTTGAGAATGCCTGGAATTCTTTTCCTTTATTGATAAACTCTGGTAATTTTGTGGGTTTTTTTTTGTAAACAGAATAGATTTATAACATGTCCTGCCATTTAAACACCACACTGGAAAATTTAATTCATTCACAATTATTGCCACATATGATGTATTTATTCTTTCTATTTTTATATTCATTTATAGTCATATTGGATTGGCCAAAAAGTTCATTCAGGGTTTTCTGTAATATTTTATGAACAGACTTTCTGGCCAACACAGTAATTTCATCTTTTTCCTTCCCTTCATTTTTTTTTTTTTTCTGGTTTAATCAAACTGTTCATGATTCAATCCTTTGCTCTTTCTCTGGAAATCCTGACACATTTGATTTTGCTAACTACTGACTGCCTGCCTACCTACATAATCAGATGTTTAATTCCAGAATTATTTGAGATACCAATTATTTTCTCCATTATGATGTCACATGTCCTCAACTGTGTCCCACAAATGCCCATTTTTCCTCTCCTTCCTTCCATGCTTTAGTAAAATAAAGCTTGTCTCTCCTTTATCTTTCCCTTCTCCTAATTTTGAATTTCTTTTATTTCACTCACACAGTAGGTTTTACAGAGAGAGTTTATATTTATTAAAATTTCCCTTAGAGTATCTCTCTGCTGCTGCTAAGTCACTTCAGTCATGTCCAACTCTGTGCGACCCTATAGACGGCAGCCCACCAGGCTCCGCCGTCCCTGGGATTCTCCAGGCAAGAACACTGGAGTAGGTTGCCATTTCCTTCTCCAAAGCAGGAAAGTGAAAAATGAAAGTGAAGTCGCTCAGCCATGTCCGACTCTTTGCAATCCCATGGACTGCAGCCTACCAGGCTCCTCTGCCCATGGGATTTTCCAGGCAAGAGTACTGGAGTGGGTTTCCATTGCCTTCTCTGAGAGTATCTCTCTAGTTTCAGTATTATTCCCTAGCACTTAACTTTTTCCTCCTCCATTTATATCTGATGATGAACACAACTGGACACACACGCACAGAGTCACACACACAAGAAAATGCATTGCTCCCTCTTCTATCTTCATCTTTCCTCAGTCTGAGGTTGACAGGTACATCTATTGTTTGATTAAAGTCTTAAGTCAATTATTTTCCTTAGACCCAACATATGTGTGATATATTATAGTAGTCATTAAGGCTCTTTCATAAACATTCAAGTTCTCCTCCTCCCAGACATATCTTAGAATATAGTACCCCACTCCCCTTGAACTGAGTCACGGCCACATGACTTGCTTTGGACAATAAAATGCAAATGTCAGTGATGTGCTGCTTCTAGGCTCATTTCCCTCCCAATAATAGTTATTATGAAGGCATTAAAATAGATCTTCCATTAACCTAAGTTTCTGAGCAGAGTCTCACACAAACCCATGTAAAACGTACAGCAGGAATATGAAATCAGCTTTCCTTGTGTTAAGCCAGGAAGATCTGGAGATTGTTTGTTAGTTAATACAGCATAGCCCACACTATCCTGATTGACAGACACACTCTGTAATCTTTTACAACTCTAATAGCTCTCTTTTGCCTTAACAGGAGAACAAGTTTAAGTTTATTGATACAGTCCTTTACTTTGTCATTTGCAAATGTTATTCCTCTTTTTTTGATTTTTGTTATGAAACATGAGAAGTTTGGTCTCAGTCTGGTTCTTAGTAAGACATCTGTTTTATTTGTCTGAGAGTGTTTTATTTTCAGTTGTTTTAATTATTGTCTCTTCTCTATTTGTTGTTTTTACCTTCTAGAACTTCTAATCCATGTTAAGACACCTACATCCCTTTCCTGTGTCATTTATCCCTTCCCTCATGGTCTCATTCTCTATTTTTACACTGTGCTTTGATGTGTTCCTTGAAATTTATCTTCTAGACTATTAATTGGAATCTCTACAGTGACCATCTTCTAATTATGCAAATGGAAAAACTATGGCATTAGATACCAAAAGTTTTTCTCCAATGTATTTAAATCTCCTTAAGTGTTATTAATTCAAGTTTTAATTACCTCCTCCAATAACTCTACTACACTGGCCAGGGGCTTCTGCTTTTTTTTTTCCTCTGGTTTGTGAATCTCCCTTAGATGCATTAATATGTTTCCTCAGTGGCACACTGACAATCTTTTTCAAGTATTCTAAAAAGCAGAAAAGCTGCAAGTAGAAGAAGGTGAAAGAACCTCTACCCCCGAGACCCATAGTATATAAAAGCAGGCTCAGTCCTCTGCTGATACATCGTTCATGCCTTCTGGTCCCCTACACTCCAGTCTCAAAGGCAGGAAAGACCCAGCCTACCCACCAAGTGTTCTCTTAGAGTTCAACTTGCACCTAAACCCAGCTGCCCACAGGCTACAGCTGCCATCAGCTTAAGGAAGGATGATTTTATGGGGGGCAGATAAGACAGGTATGAAGTTTATGGGTGGGCAAATAAGGGCATCTGATCTAGTGAGAATCATCTTTTTCTCAGTGTCTTCAGCTTTCCTTGTCATTCAAGTCTCAGATGAGAAGTCACTGCAATCCCAGAGGCATTCCCTGATCACCCATTCTAAGGAGACTACTCCCATTCCTCAAAGGCTTTATAATTATGCTGTATTACCTGTGTTTATCTTGTTTACCTGTGACAAATCATGTATCTATGGTTTGATTTTTCTTGAAAAGATTGTATCTTAGAATACAGAACTTTTAAACTTTTTCTTAGAATTCAGACATGTCACTTAGAATAAACATGTTCACTAATTATGAACACACGAGTGAGAGAAGAAGCACATATATGGTATACACCGCATTATCCACTGGAGTTCATTGTCTGAAGTCACCAAACCATGTCTGACTAAATGATGAAGACCCTGAGAAGGCCAGAGGACCAGGTAAGCAAATTTGGTTAAGGTGCTCCTATCGTAACACACTCAATGAGATGATGGGAATGGAAATCAGCACCATGCTCAGAAAGTTCCATCTGAAATTTCCAACTAGAAGTACATAACAATGCGTGGTGGAAGGAAAATTTAACCGCGATTCAACTTAAGTGCCTGAATTCACCACACCAGCTCAAGGCAAAGACATTTGCACAGGGTGCAAAAGCAGTTCAAGGATAAATAAAATTTCAATTGTATTAAGAAAGGAACAATAGTAAAAAATAAAATAAAATAAAATTATGCTGAATTATCTAAAGTAATTTTCCCGACTAGTGCCTTCAGTTTCGATAACCTTGAATCATAAAGCACTTAACAAAACATTTTTCCAAACAGGCAGTAAAACTTACTTCAGTATTCTGTGTTCAGCATTATAAAATACTAGAAATAATAGGGCTACTTAGTTGACAAATAAGAAAACCATCTAAAAAGACAAGGTACATCCATAGAAAATAGTGACTGGTGTAAGAAAAAAATATAGAAAACTAATTTCTCCCAGTTAATAAGGGTCCTCTCTCAGTGAACTTATATTGTAAAATGTCTTTAGAAACAAAAATTTTATCTAAATTATCTTTTATATTCATTGTAGAACATGATTAAAAGTCAGCAATTATACCAAACATTGTTTTTAAAGAGCTATAGTTGCTACAGCAACAATTTTTTTTCAAAATTCTTCACCAATATATAATAAATTGAGAATGGAGACACTTTTCTGATGATCATGAAGCAAAAACTATAACCCCAGTTTGGGATCCCCCAATTTTCATTAACATATACACATTTTAACTGCAGCATATCTTCTAATTACCTTGATCCACAGACAAATTCCTTTAGAGTTCACCAAAATAACGTAAGTGTGTCTATTTACATTGTCTCCATGTTCCCAGTTTATGTCACTCACCTCTTTGCAAACCTAGTAACACCACACATTGTTTATTTGACTTTGGCCACTTGTATGAAAAATGGGAACACTCTGACTCCACTTGAGTATTAATAGATTTTAGCCTCTTTCTATTTCTCAAGTATTTTAGTGGCCTGTCCTGACATTCTTACAGAAAATGCACTTTGAAAAAATGTATTCTCTGTGACTCAACCACAGTGACTTCCTTATTAAAGCCATTACCAAACCAATACTATTAAGAGCAAAAAGAGTGTTTAAAATGGCACTCTTAGCAGCACTGTGTTTGGCTTTAAAGTATACTTAAAGAAATCAAGTTACCCTTATTAATGGGATAACGTAAGCTAGCATCAGGAAAACAACCATTTTGCTAATTTATCTGCTGCCCCTCAACATTTCTCTCAATGACATCCAGGTTTTTTTCTGACAGATTTAGACACCAAGAAGTCATAAATAAATTAGCTAAGAATCCACACACAGAAAAAGAACAGAAAGCCTGAGAGGTAGGTGCAACACAGGTCTCTACTGCAGACTTCCCAGCATTTAGAAGACGAAAAGAAAACTGTTAAATGCTTTAAGACCTATCCGCCAGATAATCATTGTACAGGTGTATAAACAGGGTCCATTTCAATAACCATTTACTCAAGTGCAACGTGGCTGCCAAATTCTTCTCTCCCAGGCAATACTTTATGAATAGCAGATAATGAATTCTTTGGAAAACCTGTCTCTAATGAGCCCATGATGTAATTCCTATTTAGGGCTTCACTCCTTCTAGAGAAGAGGCTGCCTGAGAAAGTCTGATGTTAGAACTTGCCGGCTCCACCAGGCCAGTGGAGAAGACCTCAAGAGATGGATCCCGTACCCACTGCCTTCAAGGGTAGGGACGGGGAGGAGTACTCTTTCCAAGTCACTGTTAAAGGCTCCCTGGATTTCCATTTCCTGCATTACGATAGACTGCACACCCTGAAAAACCTGCCTGACTGAAACAGCTGAAACGCTAGATAAAATTTAAAACATGCTTTTTAAAAAGTGTTGTTAAACTGGAAGAAATGGAGAAGAATCTTGAGGTGCCCCCAAATAAAATGTAACTCAGTGGTGGGTGTGTGTTAGTTGCTCAGTCATGTCCAACTCTTTGCAACCCCATGGACTGTAGCCCACCAGGCTCCTCTGTCCATGGGATTCTCCAGGCAGAATATTAGAGTGGGTTGCCATTCCCTTCTCCAGGGCATCTTTCCCATCCAGGGATCAAACTTGAGCCTCCTGTATTACAGGAGGATTCTTTACCCTAGTGAGTGAACATCAGAGCAACTCTCCACCACCAAGTCTCCAACCAGCTGTGAACTAGCGCTTCTGATGGCTGCACAGGGCTTCACGAGGGACACTCAAGCTTGGGGCTCACTCAAAGCAGATAACTTCACAGAAGGCTACCTCCTTTCCCTGGAATATGGGGAATCTCAAAGCTCCCTCATCCCTCATTGTAAGGTCACAAAAAATTGTTTTTTAATTTATTTATTTATTTATTTAAATATAAATTTATTTATTTTAATTGGAGGTTAATTACTTTACAATATTGTACTGGTTTTGCCATACTTACTCAGCCATTAAAAAAATTTTTTAAAGAAATGTGGTACTAGTTTCCTAGGGCTCCCCAGGTGTCGCTAGTGGTAAAGAACCTGCCTGGCAATGCAGGAGATTCAAGAGACGGGGTCTGATAACTGGATGGGGAAGATCCCCTGGAGAAGGAAATGGCAACCCACTCCAGTATTCCTGCCTGGAAAATCCCACGGACAGAGGAGCCTGGCGGGCTACAGTCCATGGGGTCGCCAAGAGTGAGACACAACTGAGCACATAATACACACACACACTAGTTTCTGACGACTGCCCCAACAAGTTACCAGGAACGTAGCTGCTTACAACACAAAATTATTATTTCATGTCACAAATCTAAAATCAAGGTATTGCCAGGGCTGAATTCCAAGTGAATTTTTCAAGAGGGAAATTCTTTCTTTGCCCTTCCCAACTTCTAGAGACTGACTGCATTTCTTGGCTCCTACACTTCAACCTGCTTCCATCTCTACATCTCCAACCTTCTAGCTCCAACTCCACCTGGATTCCTCTCATAAAGACTCTGGTGTTTACATCATACCACCATAATGATCCAGGATAATCTCCCATCTGGGTACCTTTAACAAGACCACAACTGCAAAGCTCCTTCTGCCAGGTAAGGTGACATTCAGAGTTCCCAGGGATGAAGATATGAACATTTTAAAGTCCCTTGGACTGCAAGGAGATCAAACTACTCAATTAAAGGAAATGAACCCTGACTATTCATTGGAAGGACTGACACTGAAGCTCCAATATTTGGTCACCTGAAACAAAGAGGCAATTAACTGCAAAAGACCCTGATGCTGGGAAAGATTGAAGGCAGGAGAAGAAGGGGGTGAGAGAGGATGAGATGGTTGGATGACATCACTGACTCAATGGACATGAGTTTGAGCAAGCCCCAGGAGATAGTGAAGGACAGGGAAGCTTGGCATGCTGCAGTCTGTGGGGTCACAGAGTCAGACACAACAACATAGTTCCCAGGGATGAAAACACAGACACTTGAGGGGTATTATCCTCTCTACCACAAGGTGCGGATGGTCTTCATCCCTGTCTCCTGTACAATGTCATGAACCTCCGTCCATAGTTCATCAGGCATTCTATCTATCAGATCTAGTCCCTTAAATCTCTTTCTCACTTCCACTGCATAATCACAAGGGATTATGCAAAAAAGCAAAATGGCTGTCTGGGGAGGCCTTACAAATAGCTGTGAAAAGAAGAGAAGCAAAAAGCAGAGGAGAAAACAAAAGATATAAACATCTGAATGCAGAGTTCCAAAGAATAGCAAGGAGAGATAAGAAAGCCTTCTTCAGCGATCAATGCAAAGAAATAGAGGAAAACAACAGAACGGGAAAGACTAGAGATCTCTTCAAGAAAATTAGAGATACCAAGGGAAAATTTCATGCAAAGATGGGCTTGATAAAGGACAGAACTGGTACGGACCTAAGAGAAGCAGAAGATATTAAGAAGAGGTGGCAAGAATACACAGAACAACTATACAAAATAGATCTTCACGACGAAGATAATCATGATGGTGTGATCACTCATCTAGAGCCAGACATTCTGGAATCTAAAGTCAAGTGGGCCTTAGAAAGCATCACTACGAACAAAGCTAGTGGAGGTGATGGAATTCCAGTTGAGCTATTTCACATCCTGGAAGATGATGCTGTGAAAGTGCTGCACTCAATATCCCAGCAAATTTGGAAAACTCAGCAGTGGCCACAGGACTGGAAAAGGTCAGTTTTCATTCCAATCCCAAAGAAAGGCAATGCCAAGGAATGCTCAAACTACCACACAATTGTACTCATGTCACACGCTAGTAAAGTAATACTCAAAATTCTCCAAGCTAGGCTTCAGCAATACGTGAACCATGAACTTCCAGATGTTCAAGCTCATTTTAGAAAAAGCAGAGGAACCAGAGATCAAATTGCCAACATCTGCTGGATCATCAAAAAAACAAGAGAGTTCCAGGAAAAATATCTATTTCTGCTTTACTATGCCAAAGTCTTTGACTGTGTGGATCACAATAAACTGTGGAAAATTCTGAAAGAGATGGGAATACCAGACCACCTGACCTGCCTCTTGAGAAACCTATATGCAGGTCAGGAAGCAACAGTTAGAACTGGACATGGGACAACAGACTGGTTCCAAATAGGAAAAGGAGTACGTCAAGGCTGTATATTGTCACCCTGCTTATTTAACTTATATGCAGAGTACATCATAAGAAATGCTGGGCTGGAAGAAACACAAGCTGGAATCAAGATTGCCGGGAGAAATATCAATAACCTCAGATATGCAGATGACACCACTCTTATGGCAGAAAGTGAAGAGGAGCTAAAGAACCTCTTGATGAAAGTGAAAGAGGAGAGTGAAAAGATTGGCTTAAAGCTCAACATTCAGAAAAGTAAGATCATGGCATCTGGTCCCATCACTTCATGGGATATAGAGGCGGAAACAGTGGAAACAGTGTCAGACTTCTGGGGTCTCCAAAATCACTGCAGATGGTGACTGCAGCCATGAAATTAAAAGATGCTTACTCCTTGGAAGGAAAGTTATGACCAACCTAGATAACATATTAAAAAGCAGACACATTACTTTGCCAACAAAGGTTCATCTAGTCAAGGCTATGGTTTTTCCAGTGGTCATGTATGGATGTGAGAGTTGGACTGTGAAGAAAGCTGAGCGCTGAAGAATTGATGCTTTTGAACTGTGGTGTTGGAGAAGACTCTTGAGAGTCCCTTGGACTGCAAGGAGATCCAACCAGTCCATTCTAAGGGAGATCAGTCCTGGATGTTCATTGGAAGGACTGATGCTAAAGCTGAAACTCCAATACTTTGGCCACCTCATGCAAATGAGTTGACTCATTGGAAAAGACTCTGATGCTGGGAGGGATTGGGGGCAGGAGAAGAAGGGGACGACAGAGGATAGATGGCTGGATGGCATCACTGACTCAATGGACATGAGTTTAAGTAAACTCTGGGAATTGGTGATGGACAGGGAGGCCTAGAGTGTTGTGATTCATGAGGTTGGGAAGAGTCAGACACGATTGAGTGACTGAACTGAAATGACCACAAGGTTCCCAAGGGGAGGTTTGTCATTTTATTGGGTTAAGAAAAAATAAGTTTCCTTTGAGATTTATTCTTCTCAATGGTTTGCAGCTTGAATTCACTTTATTGATGTAGTTCAAAATATCTCAGAGAGGTCAGCTCAAAGTGGTCATGGATAGGTAGTGGCTACAACCGACTGGAAGGAGCGAATGTACATCCTCTCTGGAGCACGGAACCTCACCCCATGCCTCAAAATCATTAGTCTAGGAAACACTTGAGAAAAATGAGCAGCTCACAGACAAGTCCCTATATAAGGAAATGAAGAGTCAGGAAAAGAAACAACATCCAGCAAAAATCAGAAAAATCTCAAAATATAAAATCACATTTAGTATGTTAAATATTTACTTTGTTAAAAATAAAAATCATAGAGATATGAAAAAGGAATAAAGGACCAAGAAGAATACCCAAGCAGATCTTTGAAGAACTTTAGAAATAAAAAAGACAATTAAAGTTTAAAACACGAGAGCGATTAAACAGTAAATGGGAATTGGGGAAAAACAGTAAAGTAGAAAAGAAATCCGAAAATATTATACAGAAAGCAGCTGAAGATACAAAAACTACAAAAGGAATTCAGAGACAATATGAATTGACTAGTAAGTTCTAAAAGTCATTTAACTGGAGTTTCAGAAAGAGTAAATAGAATGGAAAAGAATATACAAAGATGTTGGCTGAGAACTTTCTAGGTCTCGTGACAAAAATAAATCCTCATGTTAATAATAAATGTTGAAAGAATAAATTAAAAATAAATCTATAGCTAGATGCACAATATGGAAACTGAAGAGCATTAAAGAAAAAGAAAATATCTTAAAAATAGTAACAGTGGGGGAAGAAAGACTATCTTCCAAATAATGGCCATTTGACTGATGGCCGACTTCTCCAAAATAAGACGTCGACCTGTAAGATTTAATTTTAATTTTAATGTGCTAAGATCAGGACCAACCTAGAGTTGCATAAGCAATGAAATTAATCTTCAAAAATAAGAGCCAAAATAGGCATTTTCAGATAAATAAGAACAATTTACCACCAACAGATCCTTACTGAAGAACCTATAAAGGATACACTTCATGAAGAAGGAATATGAGCCCAAACAGAACACTTTAAGTACAGGGAGGAATGCTGCCATGAACATGGGGTGCATTTATCTTTTCAAATTAGTGTTTTTCTCTCTGATATATATTCAAGAGTAGAATTGCTGCATCATATTCTATGACCCATATATTTAGCATACTAAATGTGATTTTATATTTTGAGATTTACCATCGCTGGTAACTCTATTTTCAGTTTTTTGAGAAACATCAATACTGTTTTCCAGTGACTGCACCAATTTACAGTTCCACCAACACTACAAGGGTTCTCTTTTCCCCACATTCTTACCAACACTTGTTCTTTGTGTTCTTTTTAACGATATCTCATTTACAGGTGTGAGGTGATATCTCACTGTGGCTTTGATTTGCATTTCCCTGATGATTAGAGATGCTAAACATCTTTTCATCTGCCTGTTGGCCACCTCTTTGACAAAATGTCTCTTCAGTTTTTCTGCCCATTTTTTTAATCAGGTTGTTCGTTTTCTTGATGCTGAGTTAGACGAGCTGTTTATACCTGTTGGATATTAATCTCTTATCAGTCCTATAATTTGCAGTATTTCTTCACATTCAGAAGGTTTTCTTTACATTTTGAGGTTTCCTTTGTTGTGCAAAAGCTTTTAAGTGTAATTAAGTTCCATTTGTTTATTTTTGCTTTTATTTGCTTTGCTTTACAAGAAGGATCCAAAAAAAAATAAATAAAACAATTTATTTTATAAATAAAATTTGTTTTAACTTACAGATTTAAAATAAATAATAAAACATGTTTTACTCTAGGAGTTTATTATAGTATCTGGTCTTACATTTAGGTCTTTAATCCATTTTGAGCTTATTTTGGTATATGGTATTATGAAATGCTCTAATTTCATTCTTTCACATGCTGCTGTCCAGTTTTTCCACACCACTTATTTAAGAGACTCTTTTCCCCATTGTCTATTCTTGTCTCAAGATGAAGATGCACTCGATAAACACCAAACAAAAGAAACTTGTTACTTGATATTCGGTTCAGTTCAGTCGCTCAGTCCAGTTCAGTCGCTCAGTCATGTCCAACTCTTCACGACCCCATGAATCGCAGCACGCCAGGCCTCCCTGTCCATCACCAACTCCCAGAGTTTACTCAAACACATGTCCATCGAGTCAGTGATGCCATCCAGCCATCTCATCCTCTGTCGTCCCCTTCTCCTCATGCCCCCAATCCTTCCCAGCATCAGAGTCTTTTCCAATGAGTCAACTCTTTGCATGAGGTGGCCAAAGTATTGGAGTTTCAGCTTTAGCATCAGTCCTTCCAATGAACACCGGGGACTGATCTCCTTGCAGTCCAAGGGACTCTCAAGAGTCTTCTCCAACACCATAGTTCAAAAGCATCAATTCTTCAGCACTCAGCTTTCTTCACAGTCCAACTCTCACATCCATACATGACCACTGGAAAAACCATAGCCTTGACTAGACAGACCTTTGTTGGCAAAGTAATGTGTCTGCTTTTTAATATGTTATCTAGGTTGGTCATAACTTTCCTTCCAAGGAGTAACTGTCTTTTAATTTCATAGCTGCAATCACCATCTGCAATGATTTTGGAGCCCAAGAAAATAGTCTGACACTGTTTCCACTGTTTCCCCACCTATATCCCATGAAGTGATGGGACCAGATGCCATGATCTTAGTTTTCTGAATGTTGAGCTTTAAGCCAACTTTTTCACTCTCCTCTTTCACTTTCATCAAGAGGCTTTTTAGCTCCTCTTCACTTTCTGCCATAAGAGTGGTGTCATCTGCATTTCTGAGGTTATTGATATTTCTCCCGGCAATCTTGATTCCAGCTTGTGATTCTTCCAGCCCAGCGTTTCTCATGATGTACTCTGCATACAAGTTAAATAAGCAGGGTGACAATATACAGCCTTGACGTACTCCTTTTCCTATTAGGAACCAGTCTGTTGTTCCCAGTCGTGTCCAACTCTTTGCAACCCCATGGACTGCAGCACACCAGGCCTCCCTGTCCATCACTAACTCCCGGAGTCCACCCAAACTCATGTCCATTGAGTCGGTGATGAGTAGGTGATATTACTATCAGACAAAATAGACTTCAGGACAAAAACACTGTCAGAGCTAAAGAGGCACCACAGGACTATGACAAATGCAGGGTCGCGTTGCCACCTCTGCCTTCTCATGGCTTGATCTTCACAACAAAGCTCTTCACCATGTCCCACTGCTGTAGGCAGTTCAGTCACACACAAGTTGTAGGGTTTGGGAGGATTTCCTATGGATTTGTTGACAGAGCCACAGGTTTTTCATTTCTTCTCTTTATTAGTCACTTCGGTTCATAAGAGGACTTGGGGAAAGTTTTATTAAAATTAAGTTGTCATTGTATTCTCATTGAAGTTGTATTTATTTTGAAATTACTAGTTTCCTACCTCACTGTCAGATCAGCTTTTGCAGCAGTTTGTAGCATTTTATTTGCCCCTCACCACGTGTCTGTCTTGTAGCATGAGGGCGCCACGCCCATCTCCATGAGCTGCACCGGTGGTTAGAATGTACTCCCTGGGCTGAGGCTAGAGGAGTCCCTGAAAGTCAGGGATCCTGCTCAATCAAGGGTCTTTACTCCACAGTTCATGGGCTTGCCAAACACAGACACATTATGCTCTGCTCTTCATAAGGTAATCAGCTAAAAGTGAATTCAAATCCAACAACCAGAAACTCTGTTTATAGTTCCAATAAAGAGGAAAAATGTTTTGTGAAGATGCCAGCAATTATCTTGTCTATTTTACTTTTATGCAAGTAGTTGAGTCTGGGCAGTTAAAGCAATACAGGGAAATGAATAGACCCCTGTCCTGTTAGTATCTCTCAGATCCTATAGATCTGTGAAAGTTGTCTGGGGGCAGAGGAGATGTCTATAAAATAACTCTAGGAGGAAATGTTAAAGCCCCAGAAGTGTCGGGTGGCTCTGGAGCCATTTGATTCCTCTGGTGCTTGCTGTGTCAATCACATCATCCAGTTAACAGAAGGCTCAATGTGCTTTCCACATGTGACTAAGTAGAAACTTTTAATTTAACTTTTAGAATTATGCTAACTGACAGACAACTTTTCTAGGATTCATTTCAGTTCACTTTGCTCAGTCGTGTCTGACTCTTTGTGACCCCATGGACTGCAGCATGCCAGTCTAGGATTATACCTATGTAAACAACTATTCTTTCACTTCATGAGGATGAGTATTATAGATAACCAGGACAGGTATTGATATAAATTAATCTGTTCTAATAAAAAGTAGACCAGTAGCTGTCTGGGAGAAGGAAATGGCAACCCACTCCAGTGTCCTTGCCTGGAGAATCCCAGGGACGGGGAGCCTGGTGGGCTGCCATCTATGGGCTTGCACAGAGTCGGACACGACTGAAGCGACTTAGCAGTAGCAGCTGTCTGGAAACAGAGGCAGGACAGAGAGGCCGTGGGAAGGGTTACAGTGAGGCACTAGGGAACTCAAGGGTGATGAGTGTGTTCATTTTCTTGGTGTGCTAATGGCTTCACAGATGTACCTACATTAAAACTTTCCAAACTGTGTACTTTAAATGTGTGCAATTTATTGCATGTCAATTATATCTCAATAAAGCAATTTAAAGGAGTGGTGGTTAGAAACGCACCACTTTGTAACCCTGAATGAAATGACATCAGATAGTCAGTATCAATGAAGCCTGTCAGCACCTGGAATGACTCCATCTCAGTATCACTCAAAGTAGGACAAAGAAGTTCTGGCCTCTTTGTGAAATACCCTTACCCTTTGAATATTCCTGGCCAAAAATTTGAACCTAAATATAATGAAGCCTTGGGTCTGGAGCTAACTTTCACTTCCAGAAGTGGCAGAACAAGTTAAATGAAACCAAGGAACAAACAGACAAGTCCAGGCTGTGGAACCTTCTACAAGACAAGTGACCCAGTTTCTGCACAAATCAATGGCAGAGGAAGAAGGCGACTGAGCACGAGAAGGGTCTGCTCTAGAGTAAACAAACAAAAAGGCTTAAGGGATTTAACTAAATGCAACCTCTAGGATTTATATTGACAATATTTCTCCAATCTTCAGGACCACTAGAATCATTTGATTATGGGCTAGATATTAGATAACACAAAGTTACTGCCAGTTTTGTTAGGCATACCACGTACTACATAACATGGCATGTAAGAACTCCTGGGAGTTCCTTGATGGCCCAGTGGTTAGAATTCTGGACTAGCACTGCCATGGCCAGGGTACAATCCCTAGTCAGGAAACAGACCTGAGCCACATGGCACAGGCAAAAAAAAAAAAAAAGAAAGAAAAGAAAATGTGTTTAGATTTATTTTTAAAGACATAGGTATAAATAGCATGATGTGAGATTCTCTTTAATATACTTCAAAGATTAAAAGAAAACCAACACAAAAAAGTAGATAAAATAAATGTGGCAAACTCCTGATGATCAGATCTGATCACCTGTCCCAGCTAGCTGTTGGGCATGTGTTGTTCTTTATACTAAAATTATTTTTGTGTGTGTTTGAAATGTCCAAAAAAGTTTAATGAAGTCAATTTCATGAAACTGAGAATTCGCCAATATTATGAAATTATCTGTGTTCTTACAGAATATATAGCCACTTAGATTGCTATACGGAAATTCTGACAGATACAACTTACAAGTAAATCGCCATTACCATAGCCAGGTGATGCGCTGATCTGAGAATACTTCACAGTGTGATCAAAGGAGTAGATACAGAGCTTTAAAAGCTCAACAATCATTGTCTATAATGATCATAGAAGCCTATTGTTCAACAAAGGTATTCTCATGCATGTCAATAACAATACTGACTCCCAACTTTTAACTCCTACTGCATGCCAGGCACTGTACTAGGCATTTACATATATGATTTCTAATTCTTCCTGAAATCTTAAAGGTTTCTACTCTTATCATCACTTTACAGGGGAGAAAACAGGTTTGGAAAGTAACTTGCCCAAAGGCACATTTCACCTGGGGGTCTTTCTGAATATTAAAACCAGGGCCTTTCCACTATCCACAGCATAAGAACTCTGCCAAACTTTATTACCTAGAAATGCACATGTTCTGATTATATAGATTCTAATATGATTCTTGCCAAATAAACAAACCAAGATGACTCCTAAGGAGAAGGCTGTAAAAAGTTCAGTAAACTTTGATCCATTTTCAAATTTGTCCAAATGGCCAGTGCAGTACTGTGTGGTGTCCTGTCCCCGGTACTTCCTGGATTTAAACTCCAGTTCTGCCACTTACAACCTGAGTGACCTCTGGCAACTGAACTCCTCTGGGCCTCAGTTTTGACATGACCAAAATGTGACAGAAATACCCATAAGGACAACTGATGAAAAACTCCTAATTTAGTGCCAAGGACATAGGTGGATTCTAAATGTAAGCACTCTTCTCTTGCCCACTTTTTATGCTTTGTGCATAGAGAAAAATTCCAAATATAACTTTCTTTGAATGCTAACCCTCATTGCCACTAGCAAAAAGAACCATCTATTGCCCAATATATTGCTTTTCTTAGCCCAAGGCAAGGTTGCCCTGAATCTTTCCATATAAAATTCTGTGTTTTAACTTAAACATGATACATAAGTCAGGATTGTACTGCTATTCTCAAGGGTGGTTGGCAGTGGGCAGCAGAATTTACCTTCAATGCAATGTCACTTAAAAAGCTGCTTTAGGAGAAACTGCTTCATGTGCAGCGTTTGCTAATGGGGAAGGGTATAGGGCAAGATGCAAACTCTTGGGCTCAATCAGATAAACTCTGCTGCTACTGCTAAGAGTTAAAATAGCCTTGATAGATGGGAAAAAATAAAAAGCTGACAATCATTTGGAGGAAGACTTTAAATTAAAGGCTTTTTATTATGCTATAGCTTATGTACCATTGAGTTTTGATATCTAAAATTTTAACCTATACAAGGCTACCTCACAAAGCATCTAGACCTCTAGATGAGTTAACATTTAGATCAATATTCATCCATGGGAAAAACACCCTGAGGATAGAGACTACTTTGAGTGACAGGTCCAAAAATAAAATTAGTATATATCCTTATAGAAACATAACTGTGAGCTTTATTTACTAGTAACTCATATGATATGATACTCGATTTAGCCAAAAAGTTAAAAGTATATTACTTTAAATCTAGGATGTCTACCTCTCTCATCTCTGAAGAAGTACTCATGTTCAAATGATACCAAATTTTCTGCTTTTAATTAGTTGCCGTTTTGATGTCAGCCTCCAGACAGCATGAAAGAGATCAGCTCCCAGGAAACTGAGCATAACAAAAATCAAGGCATCTGAAACACAAAAATGCCACCTTCTTGACTTTTGAAATCCCAGTCCTTACTATCATATATAGAATGGGAAGCAGAAGGAGATGAAAGACAATTACTAACACCCCTTCCACTCTCAAGAAAGGCTCTTCATTTTCACAGCTCCAATAAGTTGGCCACCTGAGGTTTAGCTCGGGAGAATTAAGACCAGCTATACACACTGAGTAAATCTTACAAGTTCTTTAAGGGGTACTCCAGACACCCAGATATGTTATATACCTCCAACAGCTGCCTGTATTTATATTTGAAGTCATTACTCACCAGGGATTGAGACAAATCAAGAAGACAGGAAAATGTTTTCAATTGTAGACACTGGGTAGGATAAAACATTTGCATGCTATGTGGACTGATACCCCAGAGTAAACTGAAATCCCTGTGGATTTTTGTAGACTTGGAAAATAAGAAAATAATCCCATGGACCTTAGTTATACAGAATCGAAAGCAACATAAAAACAAGACAATGGTGTAGAAATCACATGAGGAAACGTGTTAAGGGAAAATTTTATAAACCTTATTAGATGGAGAAAGGGAGTGCTTTAAAACTACCACCATGACAAAGAATTAATCTCAAAAATATACAAGCAACTCCTATAGCTCAGTTCCAGAAAAATAAGCAACCCAATCAAAAAATGGGCCAAAGAACTAAATAGACATTTCCCCAAAGAAGACATACAGATGGCTAACAAACACATGAAAAGATGCTCAACATCACTCATTATTAGGAAAATCCCAATCAAAACCACAATTAAGGTACCATCTCACACCAGTCAGAATGGCTGCTATCAAAAAGTCTGCAAACAATAAATGCTGGGTGCAGAGAAAAAGGAGCCCTCTCACACTGTTGGTGGGAATGCAGACTAGTACAGCCACTACAGAGAATAGTGTGAAGATTCCTTAAAAACTGGAAATAGAACTGCCGTACGACCCAGCAATCCCACTGCTGGGCATACACACCGAGGAAACCAGAATTGAAAGAGACACATGTACCCCAATGTTCATTGCAGCACTGTTTATAATAGCCAGAACATGGAAGCAACTTAGATGTCCATCAGCAGATGAATGGTTAAGAAAGCAGTGGTACATATACACAATGGAGTATTACTCGGCCATTAAAAAGAATACATTTGACTCAGTTCTAATGAGGTGGACGAAACTGGAGCCTATCATACAGAGTGAAGTAAGTCAGAAAGAAAAACACCAATACAGTATACTAACGCATATATATGGAATTTAGAAAGATGGTAACAATGACCCTATATGCAAGACAGCACAAGAGACACAGATGTAAAGAGCAGACTTTTGGACTCTGTGGGAGAAGGTGAGGGTGGGATGATTTGCGAGAAGAGCATTGAAACATGTATATTATCATATATGAAACAGATCACCAGTCCAGGTTCAATGCATGAGACAGGGTGCTCAGGGCTGGTGCACTGGGATGACCCTCAGGGATGGGATGGGGAGGGGGAGGGGGGTTCAGGATGGGGGACACATGTACACCCATGGCTGATTCATGTGAATGTATGGCAAAAACCACCACAATACTGTAAAGTAATTAGCCTCCAATTAAAAATATAAATAAAAAAAAACTACCATCATTTTCTCATCACTGAAATAGTGGGTGTCAACTTCTACATAAGTAAAAACTCACAATGGGCAATGTGTGTGTGTGTGTGTGTCTGCACATGCACACATGCACACACTCAGTTGTGTCTGACTCTTTGTGATTGCATGGACTGTAGCCCACTAAGCTCCTCTGTCCACAAGATTTCCCAGGCAAGAATACTGGAGCAGTTGCTATTTTCTTCTCCAGGGGATCTTCCTGACCCAGGGATCGAACCCATGTCTCTTGGGTCTCCTGCACTGGCAGGTAGATTCTTTACTACTGCACCACCTGGGAAGCCAAATGGGTGATGGGTAGTTATTAAAGATTTTGACTCTAAGAAGCCAGTCTCCACAGCTCTCACTGAGCATGCCTTGGAAAGGACCTGGGAATCTGAGTTCTTAGTAAGCACTCCAAGTAATTACAATGCACGTGGTCTGAGAGCTGTATTTTGAGAAATACTTCAATAAAGGAGAAAAAAAAAAAAACACAAACTTGACTCTCAGAAACTAGAAAACCAGATAAAACCCACTAATTTCAAATATACATGGAAAGGCTGCCACAGCAGTGAAGATCAAAGCACTGAGTCTCAGGAAGTGAAGTGGGGGGGGCACAGGCCGAGTGCAGAGCAAGCCAGCACAGGCTACATCTTAGGGCTGATGACACAGTGAGGTGCAAAATCCAAGTCCCTTTTCTGAAAAGGAAGAGCAGGAGCTTACTGGACTGGATATGGCCCTGAGGAGAAAGAGGACAGAACCCCTTAATGAGACAGATCTGCAAGGAGGACTGGCTGCCTGGAGAGAAAGAGACTTTGAGAAGGGGGCTTTATTAGGCAGCAAAAACTGCCTATTTACGTTGACTAGCAAACAGTAAAAAGTCTAAGCAAACTCACACAAACACAGATGCTAGATGAAAAAAAATCCATCTAATCTAGAACAGAGCCTTGACCTCTCCCCATTTGAATCATTCTGCAACCTCTATTCCAGAAAACAGTCACCTCCTTCAAAGAAGAATGATTAGGAAGCAAATCGGGATGTTTCTAAAGGTACTTTAAGAAAAAAAGAAACAAGAAAAACAAGACACAGCTCTCACTTAGGACCCTTTGGCCATCAAGTTTTCATGAAGATGAAAACTTCCACCAAAACTCTTACCATGAATTTTTAAATCTTAGGAGAGCAACCATCTCTGTGAAACAAGGGCACAGTGCAGAGATGAAAGAGCTCAGGGCATAGATGGAGGAAAAATTAGGAGGAGATGAAACATGACTAACACGGTTTGAGAATGAGGGAAGAGGGTCCAGGCAGGTAACAAAACCACCAGAGAAGACAAAGCAAGATTAAGAGACTCTTAAGGAGAATGGACACAACTAAAAATACAGAAAGAGATACAGAGAGTAACAATGAGAAACAAAATAAAATGAAATGCAATTAAACGTGTTTTTAAAAGTAGAAGTAAAATGACACTTGAAGGGCACCTGCTGCGACAGGCCACGCAGAAGAGTGGCCGAGAGGAGCTATCCCTCGCCCAAGGTCAGGGAGCAGCGACCGAGACGAGCTACCCCACATACAAGGTCAGGGGTGGCGGCCGAGACGAGCTGCCCCACACCTGAGGTCGGGGCAGCGGCCAAGAGAAGCTACCCCACGTCCAAGGAGCGTCAGCTTCACGGGCACAGGAGGGCCGAGAGGAGCTACTCCACCTTCAAGGTCAGGAGCAGAGCTGGTGAGGAGATACCCCTCGTCCAAGGTAAGGAGCAGCAGCTGCGCTTTGCTGGAGCACCCGTGAAGACATACCCCACGTCAAACGTAAGAGAAACCCAAGTAAGATGCTATGTGTTGCGAGAGGGCATCAGAGGGCAGACACACTGAAACCATAATCACAGAAACTAGCCAATCTGATCACAGTTATCTGACCAAAGCCTTGTATAACTCAATGAAACTAAGCCATGCTGTGTGGGGCCACCCGTGTGGGGACCACCCATGGCCACCCTATGTTTGGTCATAACAAACAGTCTCTTCCAACAACACAAGAGAAGACTCTACACATGGACATCACCAGATGGTCATCACCCACCCACCCACCCAAGGGAGGGTCATGGTGGAGAGGTCTGACAGAATGTGGTCCACTGGAAAAGGCAATGGCAAACCACTTCAGTATTCTTGCCTTGAGAACCCCATGAACAATATGAAAAGGCAAAATGATAGGATACTGAAAGGGGAACTCTGTGGGTCGGTAGGTGCCCAATATGCTACTAGAGATCAGTGGAGAAATAACTCCAGAAAGAATGAAGGGATGGAGCCAAAGCAAAAACAACACCCAGTTGTGGATGTGACTGGCGATAGAAGCAAGGTCCAATGCTGTAAAGAGCAATATTGCATAGGAACCTGGAATGTCAGGTCCATGAATCAAGGCAAATTGGAAGTGGTCAAACAAGAGATGGCAAGAGTGAACGTCGACATTCTAGGAATCAGCGAACTAAAATGGACTGGAATGGGTGAATTTAACTCAGATGACCGTTGTATCTACTACTGTGGGCAGGAATCCCTTAGAAGAAACGGAGTAGCCATCATGGTCAACAAAAGAGTCCAGAATGCAGTACTTGGATGCAATCTCAAAAACGACAGAATGATCTTTGTTCATTTGCAAGGCAAACCATTCAATATCATGGTAATCCAAGCCTATGCCCCAACCAGTAATGCTGAAGAAGCTGAAGTTGAATGGTTCTATGAAGACCTACAAGATCTTTTAGAACTAACACCCAAAAAAAAGATGCCCTTTTCATTATAGGGGACTGGAATGCAAAAGTAGGAAGTCAAGAAACATCTGGAGTAACAGGCAAATTTAGCCTTGGAGTACGGAATGAAGCAGGGCAAAGACTAATAGAGTTTTGCCAAGAAAACGCACTGGTCATAGCAAACACCCTCTTCCAACAACACAAGAGAAGACTCTACACATGGACATCACCAGATGGTCAACACCTATCAGACTGATTATATTCTTTGCAGCCAAAGATGGAGAAGCTCTATACCGTCAGCAAAAACAAGACCGGGAGCTGACTGTGACTCAGATCATGAACTCCTTATTGCCAATTTCAGACTTAAATTGAAGAAAGTGGGGAAAACCACTAGACCATTCAGGTATGACCTAACTCAAATCCCTTATGATTATACAGTGGAAGTGAGAAACAGATTTAAGGGATTAGATCTGATAGACAAGAGTGCCTGATGAACTATGGACAGAGGCTCATGACACTGTACAGGAGAGAGGGATCAAGACCATCCCCATGGAAAAGAAATGCAAAAAAGAAAAATGGCTGTCTGGGGAGGCCTTACAAATAGCTGTGAAAAGAAGAGAAGTGAAAAGCAAAGGAGAAAAGGAAAGATATAAGCATCTGAATGCAGAGTTCCAAAGAATAGCAAGAAGAGATAAGAAAGCCTTCTTCAGCGATCAATGCAAGGAAATAGAGGAAAACAACAGAATGGGAAAGACTAGAGATCTCAAGAAAATTAGAGATACCAAGTGAACATTTCATGCAGAGATGGGCTGGATAAAGAACAGAAATGGTATGGACATAACAGAAGCAGAAGATATTAAAAAGAGGCGGCAAGAATACACAGAAGAACTGTACAAAAAAAAGATCTTCACGACCCAGATATTCACGATGGTGTGATCACTCACCTAGAGCCAGACATTCTGGAATGTGAAGTCAAGTGGGCCTTAGAAAGCATCACTATGAACAAAGCTAGTGGAGGTGATGGAATTCCAGTTAAGCTATTTCAAATCCTGGAAGATGAAGCTGTGAAAGTGCTGCACTCAATATGCCAGCAAATTTGGAAAGCTCAGCAGTGGCCACAGGACTGGAAAAGGTCTGTTTTCATTCCAATTCCAAAGAAAGGCAATGCCAAAGAATGCTCAAACTACTGCAAAATTGCACTCATCACACATGCTAGTAAAGTAATGCTCAAATTTCTCCAAGCCAGACTTCAGTAGTATCTGTACCATGAACTTCCAGATGTTCCAGCTGGTTTTAGAAAAGGCAGAGGAACCAGAGATCAAATTGCCAACATTCGCTGGATCATGGAAAAAGCAAGAGAGTTCCAGAAAAACATCTATTTCTGCTTTACTGACTATGCCAAAGTCTTTGACTGTGTGGATCACAATAAACTGTAGAAAATTCTGAAAGAAATGGGAATACCAGACCACCTGACCTATCTCTTGAGAAATCTGTATGCAGGTCAGGAAGCAACAGTTAGAACTGGCCATGAAACAACAGACTGGTTCCAAATAAAAACAGGAGTACGTCAAGGGTGTATATTGTCACCCTGCTTATTTAACTTCTAGGTAGAGTACATCATGAGAAACGCTGGGCTGGAAGAAGCACAAGCTGGAATCAAGATTGCCAGGAGAAATATCAATAACCTCAGATATGCAGATGACACCACCCTTATGGAAGAAAGTGAAGAGGAACTAAAATCCTTTTGATGAAAGTGAAAGAGGAGAGTGAAAAAGTTGGCTTAAAGCTCAGCTTTCAGAAAACTAAGATCATGGCATCTGGTCCCATCACTTCATGGGAAATAGATGAGGAAACAGTGGAAACAGTGTCAGACTTTATTTTGGGGGGCTCCAAAATCACTGCAGATGGTGACTGCAGCCATGAAATTAAAAGACACTTACTCCTTGGAAAGAAAGTTATGACCAACCTAGATAGCATACTGAAAAGCAGAGATATTACTTTGCCAACAGAGGTCTGTCTAGTCAAGGCTATGGTTTTTCCAGTAGTCATGTATGGATGTGTGAGAGCTGGACTGTGAAGAAAGCTGAGTGCCGAAGAATTGATGCTTTTGAACTGTGGTGTTGGAGAAGACTCTTGAGAGTCCCTTGGACTGCAAGGAGATCCAACCAGTCCATCCTAAAGGAGATCAGTCCTGGGTGTTCATTGGAAGGACTGATGCTGAAGCTGAAACTCCAATACTTTGGCCATTTCATGGGAAGAGTTGACTCATCGGAAAAGACTCTGGTGCTGGGAGGGATTAGGGGCAGGAGGAGAAGGGGATGACAGAGGATGAGATGGCTGGATGGCATCACTGACTCGATGGACGTGAGTTTGAGTGATTTCCAGGAGTTGGTGATGGACAGGGAGGCCTGGCGTGCTGCAATTCATGGGGTTGCAAAGAGTCGGACATGGCTGAACTACAATGGGAAAAGAGTTTGAAAAAGAAAAGAAACATGCATGTATAACTGAATCACTATGCTGTATAACTGAGTCACTATGCTGTACACCTGAAACTAACAACACTGTTAATCAACTATGCTCCAATATAAATTTTAAAAATTTTTTTAATAATTCCTGAATGAAAAACATGAAGGAATACTGAAAGAGTACATCACGTCCCCCCCAAAAAAACTAACTTAGAGTAGCAAACAGTCTCAAGTTAGTGTACCTTCAAGATAATACATCATTTGTATAGCCAAGAAAACAAGGTCAAGTTATAAAATAACAGTAAAATCAAGCTGGCCTCTGTCTTCTCCAGATATATTCAACCTTAGAAGACTATTCACACAAATTCCTGAAGCATGGTAGCATGAACCAAGAATTTCATACCTAGTCATATTTGTTGTGATTTTTTTTGCTTGCCTATCCTAAATAAGCAACCCATTTTACAAGCAGTTTTTAAAAACTACATTTGTATTTTTAAAGAGGATTCCCAAAATTAAGTAAGCTTGCCAAAACCTGGATCCCACATAAGCAAGGAAGCTTATTGAGAAATCTACACTTTTTTTTTGTTAAAATATAGTTGATTTACAATGCTGTGTCATTTCCTGGCATACAGCAAACTGATTCAGTTATACACACATTTGTTCTTTTTCATATTCTTCTCCATGATAGTTTATTACAGGATGCTGGATACAGTACTTGTGCTATACAGAAGGACCTTGTTGTTTAGCTGTTTATCTATTTTTTATGCAGTAGTTTGCATCTGCTGATCCCAAACTCCTAATTTATCCCTCCCCCATCCCCTTTCCTCTTTGGTAAATGTAAATTTGTTTTCTGTGTCTGTGAGTCTGAAGAAACACTGCATTTAAACATCTGCCAAAGTACATACCAGCTGCCACTGCCAGCATGATGGATTCTTCATTCCGTCCACCAGAACTCTAGAGAATGCCTCTTATTGGCAGAACCAAAACAGAACCCTGCTGGCAAAAGTACCTGGGCACATAGTTTTCTAAAATACACGGGCTAGCATAGAAAGGAGCAAAAATGGTACAGAACTGGTAAGAAGAGCCCAGCAGAATGAGGTCAACTACTCAGAAAAACATCACACTCCTAAAGACGTTTTCTTCTTACTGTCTTATAATCAGACAAAATATTGTAATTAAATGATTATAAATTAGTGTAATTACACCTTCTAAATTATAGGTCACCGAATTCTCCAACTCATAAATTTCTGTTTAAGATTCATTGCAAACAACCAGAAAAAAGCAATAAAAAAAAAATATATCAGTGACACCTTAATCATTAAGAACTAGGGGCATGTAACGGTAACAATGATCAAATAAACACGGAAGGGTGTTATCACATAGCAACTATATCCTTTCCCACAGCTATTCCTTTCTCACTAACACCAAGTGAAATGTCAGGTAAAACCCAAAACTGGGTTACTCTTGAATAAGAAGTCACATCTGATGCCAAGGACATTCCCAGGTCAGTATTTACTGGGCTGGCCAAAAAGTTCGTTTGATTTTAGGTAAAAATGAGACACTTTTTTTTTTTTTTCATTTTCACGAAGAACTTTATTGAAAATATTCATTAACCGAACAAACCTTTTGGCCAACCCAATACATTTTCCAGTCTCATGTAAGAGCCAAAACAGTCAACTTCATTTAAAAATATCTTTCTTCCCAAACCTGCCTGACTGCCTCCATTTTGAGCCAGAAGCCAACAACGGCCAAGGGAAGGACAAGGTCACGTTTTCCTTTCCAAGGGCTGGGCTTCTTCATAACAACCGAGAGTCACCGGTGGCTTCTGACACTCTAGGGTTAGCACGGGGGCAGGAGAGGGCCAAGCGGACTGCAAGACGGTTCTTGCCTGGTATCATCATGACCTGGAAGTGGCTTCTGGGCTTAGGTGGTTTCTAGATCTGACATCCTCTCTTGGAGAACGTTGGGAATTCTTTGGCAACCTCCTCATCACACGGATTCACACACCTGCTTATCCATTAATACAAGTTATGTCCCTCTGGCCAGGTGCTTATGATGTCATCTTGCTCTACGACTTACCTCTCAGAGACAGTCCTCTCAGATGGCACCCTTTTTAAAACACCAGTAGGCCAACATCTTCACCATGAAAGAGCGGCTTCGTAGAGGAGCGGATCTGAGGGTTTCTTATTAAAGTGGTCTTCATAGTCTGACACAGAAGTCTCAGACTTTTGTGGAGACAGATTTTCTGAAGACTATATTTGTAAGATTCCAAACACTAAGATTTTTAATTGGTGGGAGTGAGGCAAGAAAGGTGCTTAAGAAGGAAGATCATTAACCACAAGTAGCATAAGGATGCGGGGTATCGGGGGCCAGTCTGGGGAGATGGAAGAGGTCTCCCATGTGAGAGCAGCATGCAGTTGGGATCGGACCTTCAGAATTCAGACATCTGCCCCACAGCCGGACAGCAGCTTTCCAGAGATCCCCCCTGACCAGCAAGTTACCCAGAAAAGCAGTGCCAGGACCAGTTATACAAGATCAGCTCTGTCTTCCAATTTTCCTTCTCCTCATCCACCCTACATCCTCCGCCACACACACAGGATATCGCAACTAGAAGCAAGATGTGCAAAACGTGTTCCTAAGCAGGCAATACTCACCATGCACAGAGGCGGACACGACTGAAGCGACTAAGCAGCAGCAGCAGCAGTAACCTCTAGATGCCAAAACTGGGGGAGAAATGAAATGGATCATGTTATCAGTCCTGGGCGTTCACTGGAAGGACTGATGTTGAAGCTGAAACTCCAATACTTTGGCCATCTGATGCGAAGAGCTGACTCACTGGAAAAGACCCTGATAGCGGGGAAAGACTGAGGGCAGGAAGAGAAGGGGACAACAGAGGATGAGATGGTTGGATGGCATCACCAACTCAATGGACATGGGTTTGGGTGGACTCCAGGAGTTGGTGATGGACAGGGAGGCCTGGCATGCTGTAGTTCATGGGGTCGCAAAGAGTCGGGCACAGCTGAGCAACTGAACTGAACTGAACCTCCCAACTTGAAGTCCCCCACACAGGGAGGAAATGAGACACAGAGCAGTTACATTACAGGCACCGTTCTCAGTGCCTGACATGTCTTACTTTCATCCTAGGTGACTATGAGGTAGATCCTAGCATCCTTACGTAAAAGACAGGAAATTGAGGGCAGAAAGTTTAGTCTACACACAGCTGCTGCCAAAAAAATCTTCTAGTTCTGCCTCAGGAGTCCATGTTCCTAAGCCCCACCATCTACTAAAGTAAAAGGCAAGTTCTAAACTGGTAAGACTGGACTTTAATAACCAAAAGTAGTTGCGGAAGCAAGGAGACCTACCCGATATGTCCAAACAAGACGAGAGAGGGAGATCTGATGTAGGCAATTAGGGGCTGTGAATGAACAAGAATAAAATCTCATACTGAACAAGGCTCTTCAGAAAAAGTCACGTTTCAGCCTAGACTTTCCCACCTCCTACCTTGCTCTTGTCATTGCCACAGCTGCAGTGTAATTTTGGAGCTGTCAACTGTGGTCGTAAACCTGCTGGATCACACCCCGCCTCTGTGGTGCCATGTGTCTGTTTGATCTCTACTTGCAGCCTCTTCTCAGGTCCCTTTTCACTCTGACACTCCCATCCCAGCTGCATCTCTTAAATCCTTCCACCTCACCTAGATGCCACCTGACTGCCTGTCCCCTTTCTCTGCATTCTCTCTCTTCCTGCTTGTATTTTTAGACCCCTCCTCCTTCTAAACTATCCTATCACCTCACCTTCTTGGTCCTAGCATCTTCTGTCTCGAACTTCCTCTCCTTTTCGATGCTAAGAAAGCTGGATTTCCTAAACTTCAGTGTTTACCATAAAAACACTAGAGAACAAGAAGGTGGGACAATTTGGAGGTTATAAGAGAGGACTCAACCTAAATCCCAGCTCTGAAATTCAGCAGGATTTGTGAGCAGTACACAAGAGCCCGCAGACCTCTGCCAAGACCCAGTACATCGGGCAGACACGGCAATTCCCTGAGCTTTGCTTTCACGGTTATATCAGAAGCCAATTCCCACTGCACACTGGATGCACATTAGAACACATCTCTAACACACAAAGACCCAGCCCCTCAGAAATCTCAAGCTGTGTTTACATAGGAAAACATAAAACAGGGAATCTCCCCCAAGTCACTCACATGCACGCATATGTAGGGTGTTTTTCTTGGTTAAAATATGTACAGCTCTGGGAAAATTATAGGAACTGTGGTTTGTTTACTATTTCTTGAAACAGAAAAGCTTGTCATGTCTTCTTAGAAGGAGACCCCCTCCTCCACCCCCAAGTACTATGCAAATTGCCTTCTGGTTCAAAAGTAGTACTGAACATACACACTACCATATGTAAAATAGACAGCCAGTGGGAATTTGCTGTAGGGTGCAGGGAACCCAAAGCTGGGGCTCTGTGATAACCCAGAGGGGTGGGATGGAGAGGGAGGTGGGAGGGAAGTTTGAGAGGGAGGGGACACATGTATACCATGACTGATTCATGCTGATGCAAGGCAGAAGCCAACGCAATATTGTAAAGCAATTATCTTCCAATTAAGAACAAAATAAAATTCTTAAAAATAAAAGCATTCTTCTGAGATGCTCAGTACCTCAACTCCATCCTCTAGTATCTTTTGTTACAGCTCAGGCCTGAAATCTGTAGCTACCGTAACTCAGAACATACTTGGGATCTTTGGATTTGCATAAGCACATTAGATCTTTCCTGAAGGCTGTGTACTAGCCTTGTGGCTCATTTCCACTAATGCAACACTGAAGACCTTTTCCCGCAGGGCACATCCAGCTCTGTCCATTAGAAAGCAGGTCACCTGGATGCCCTACTGAGCTTCCCCACAACCAGTGAGGGAGAAGGCAGAAATGACTCAGCATTCAGCCAGGTCTAAAACAGTCCAGAAATGCATTTTCTAATGCAAATGCCAGCACCCTCATAACTACACCCAGATTTCACAATACCTACAGATAAATGCTTTCGAACCTCATTATGGAGCTATCAACAGGCTTCAAGTGCTTAAAATGTATTATACATCAGAAACATGGTATTTCACTTTCCAACTAGTAAGTTATATATGCCTTATCATAAATAAGCCAGCTGCTAAAATAAACAAATTGGCAATATTGCCTTAATTGTACCACAGAGTAAATATTGGGTACTGCATCCCACCTTTAACAAATTAGCGTCACTAATTTAGCAGAGAATTTTAGCTTTGCAGCCTTGCTATATAATTACCATTTCCTGGGCTCTAAGGGGAAAACAGTAGACCCTACTATGCCTGTCAGAATAGTAGTCGGTGATAAAGATCTTTGCCTTTATATGTGCACAGCATGTCCTGAACTGCTGAAACTCTAAGGAAATTTCTGGAATACATCAGTCATCTCTGTGATTTTTAAGGCATGCAATGCACTGTTTCCTTTATCATAAGCTATCTAAGACACGGCTCTTATCTCAAAAGATTCTTGCTAGTATGACAGAACTCAGTTTATGACCTGAGGGCATGCAAATAATTCGAAAGTCCATACAAAGGGAGCCATTACAAACACCTTAGATTTTAAACAGTTTTCATAAACATTGATCCAAATCCTAGAACATCCCTAAAAATTTCCCTTTTTAATGCAAATAAAGTATATATGCCAGACATTGATATGAATCAGCCATGGCTTTACATGTGCTCCTCATCCTGAACCCCCCTATGGCAAAAACCACTACAATATTGTAAAGTAATTAGCCTCTAACTAAAATAAATAAATGTTTTTTTAAAAGAATATATGCCAATAAAGAAAAAAGAAAGATATCATTAAAGAAAAAGAAAAATATTAGCAAAAAATCTTATAATATTTAGAGGTATTTTATTGGTGTCAGGTAATTACACAATGGGCTTCCCTGGTGGCTCATCAGTAAAGTATCCCCCTGCCAATGCTGGAGACGCAAGCTCTATCCCTGGGTCGGGAACCTTGGAACAGGAAATGGCAACCCACTCCAGTATTCTTGCCTGGGAAATCCCATGGACAGAGGAGCCTGGCGGGCTATAGTCCATCCACAATATGGGTGAAGGAAGAGTAACTTATTAGATGGTCCCTACAGTTTTGTTAACATTACAAAATAAGCAATGGAATAACTTACCATTCAAAGTTATCTGTTTAGGTAAAGTGAATGTAGCCATGCCTTAATAAAAAGAATTAAATACATTCTGAGGATCTGTTACAGGTAACAATGTGCCTCCCATATTGCAGGCAGATTCTTTACAGTCTGAGCCACCAGAGAAGCCCGTACACATATATCCACTTCATTTTTGATTCTTTTCCCATATCAGTCATTACAGAGTATTGAGTAGAGTTCCCTGTGCTAGCTAGCAATCCCACTTCTGGGAACATAACTGCAGAAAACCATAATTTGAAAAGACACATGCACCTCAGTGTTCACTGCAGCACTATTTATAATAGCCAGGACATGGAAGCAGCCTAAATGACCACTGACATATGAATGCATAGAGAAGATATGATACATATATACAGTGGAATATTACTCAGCCACAAAAAGGATGAATGAATGCTATTTGCAGCAACATGGATAGGCCTAGAGACTGTCATACTGAGTGAAATAAGTCAGACAGAGAAAGACATAATTGGTATATTAATAATACCAATTATATGTGGAATCAAAAAAAATGGTACAAATGAAGGTATTCACTACTTTGTAATTTAATGATGAATCCAGTCCAGGAGACTTTGGAGCACACTAAGACTGTCAGCTTATAAGCAAAAGAAATGGGCTTGGACAGTAGCCCTGCCTAGATGGCCTCCCATCAGAAGCCCAGGAAGGGGGAAGCTGCTCCAGCAGCTCTTAGAGGTCACCTTGTGAGAACGATGATCTATAGACTCCTGAGCCTTCCATTTGTTCTGCAAACAGGGCTTCTCTGTCAGCATGCACTTGAAGAAAGTTTCCAAAACTGAAATGGGTTCAGAAGTACTCTGGATGCCAAACTCAACAGCTTGGTAAACATCACTGCTCCCACCGTCTCCTTCACCTTTGTCTCCTCCCCTGCCCTCTTATTTACCACCACAGGTTGGATCAAGGTAATTATACTTAGAGATAAATCAAACACCTGACCCTTAAAAACCCTCAACCCTGAGTTATCGGGATAGCTTACCACAACCATCTATAACTATAACCAGTTTACCAGGACGGCTTGATTCACATTTCTGAAGTTAGGGTTTTCATTTACTGAGAAAATTCAAAGATAAAACAATGGTATAGTCAAGCATAAAACATTTAATCAAATCTATATGAAATGTTCAAAAGACAAAGATGTTTTAAATTTTTCCTGTTTTCCTCTGTATTACTCAAGAAAATGTAACACTGCTGATATCTATTGTTAAATAAGATACCTGATTCCTATTTCACCTTAAAACACTTCCTTAAAATGTTCTCTTTAAAGCAAACTTTTAATAGTTCACTTAATTAGCATTTCAAAGGATTAGTGTGCCTGTGTTAATACCAGTACATGACTATGTTGGAATACTAGGTATACACAGCAAGAACTTAAAAACATTCTCACAACAGTTTGTATATATTAAAGTGAGCAAAATAAATGATTTAAAATGTGACTAGAAATTGTAAGTTTATTAGAATAAACTTCACATGCCTTTTACCAACAGGACTCACTGCTTAGATTGAATTCTAATGAGTTTTAAACAAAACTGCCACTTCTAAGTACAAAACACAGATTCACAATTATAATTGTGAAAAGCTGAACATTATATTAGAAATGTTATCTAAAACTTCAGACATGGTATCTGGGATTTAAGATCATGACTGTCACCTACAATGTATCAAAATAAAATTTTATAGAAGAAAACTTAATTTCCACCATAAACTTTTAAACAAAGAGCTCTAAAAAGGAGATATAAAATCCAAGTGACAGAAAATCTATCCTTAAAAACTTCTTTTAAAAAAGGAACGTGTTAATTCTGTACTTTGCAAGCCCAGGAACTGGTGGGTCTAGGGGTCCTTACACTGAGAGATGCCATGTCTCTCTCTCATATGTGCTAATTAAAGCAGGCTTCCCCAACAAGCAAAGAAGGATGTTAATGACAAGATCAAGCTCACAGATGACCAGTTCAGCAATCTCAACAGAAAAAGGCCACCTTTTTCTGACAGTGCCAGCAAAGATCCAGGGTGCATGTGTGCACAGTCATGCCAGACTCTTTGCGACCCCATGAACTGCCAGGCTCCTCTGTCCATGGGATTTCCCAGACTGGAGTGGGTTGCCATTCCCTTCTTCAGGGAATCTTCTCAGCCCAGGGATCAAACAGGCGTCTCTGGCAACTCCTGCATTGTCAGGTGGGTTCTTCAGCACTCATGACACCTGGAATCCCTATCTGATTTAGCCAGGTCAGGAGTTGGAGGTGGTGCCAGTCACCTCCAGGACACACGGACCACAAGCAAGCAAGATGCATTCTTCCAAACAGAAATCCAGTCCTGCTACAGAGTAAGCACAAACAGCTGCTTCCACTACATGAACCTTAACAGGAGTGGGGTGTTCCACCAGCAACAACCAACTCTCAAAGCCCAGCGGGCTGGGCTAGGGAGAGGGGAGCGAGGCCCAAGAGGAAGGGGAGATATATATACTTAATGCCAATTGATTTTGTTGTACAGCAGAAACTAACACAACATTGTAAAGCAATTATACAATACAAAATAAAGGTTAAAAAAAAAAAAAAAAAAACCAGCAAGATGTCAACTCAGTTGACACTACCTACCCAGAGACAGAGTCAGATTCCAGAGGTAAAGGGCTCATCCCACAGGATCATGGGAGAAGGCAACGGCAACCCACTCCAGTACTCTTGCCTGGAAACTCCCATGGATGGAAGAGGTTGGTAGGCTGTAGTCCATGGGGTCGCAAAGAGTCGGACACAACTGAGCGACTTCACTTTCCCTTTTAACTTTCATGTACTGGAGAAGGAAATGGCAACCTACTCCAGTGTTCTTGCCTGGAAAATCCCAGGGACAGAGGAGCCTGGTGAGCTGCCGTTTATGGGGTCACACAGAGTCGGACATGACTGAAGCAACTTAGCAGCAGCAGCAGCCACAGGATCACCGTCCACTTCAGGGGCCAGTCACAAGCCCTTCTTGTTATCTACACTTCTGACCAACTGGTTACAAGCTCAAGGATGCAATGATTCCCTCATCACATTCAATACTAGAAGAGCTCACGGAACTCAAGAAAATCTGCTTGCTCACTGGATCACTGATTTTTATCATAAAGGATATTTAAAGGATTTGAATCAACAGCCAGATGAAGATACACATGGGCAAGGTCCCAAACACAGGTGCTTCTGTCTTCCCAGACCTTGGGGCCCCACACGGTGCCACACCCAACGATTTGGATCCCCCAAGTGTGGAAGCCCTTCAAAGGCCAAAACGAGTCCTTTCAGGTTTTTATGGAGCTTCATTCATTACACAGTCATGACTGACTGAGTCACTAGCCTACAGTAAATGATTTAACCTCAAGCCTCTCCCAGAAATAGGGGAAGGGTGGGACGAAAGGTCCAACCTATTCATCACGTGGTTGGTTCTCCTGGCAGAGTCTGCACCCTCAGGTGCTTCTGAAAGTCACCATATTCACTTAACAAGACACCTGCCTCACTTGCACTTAGTATGTCCCAACAGTCTGGGGAACTGTGAGCCAGGAATTCTGAATGAAGACCAAGTATCTATTAGAAATCTATCTTGGTCATCTCAGTGATGACTACGTGCTCAGCTATGAGGCCCCAACAGCGGGAGCCTGCGCCGTTCCCAAAGCCCAACCCTCCTCCTCCGGCCTCACTGTCCATGGCCAGAGTGGCCCCTCCACTGGGGAGGGGGCCTGGCTGCCCAGAGCCCTCCACCTGGCCCCAGAGACCGTCTGCCCAAATTGGGAGCTGCCTCTGCCCCACACAGATGGCAGAGCTGACACAAGATAGCACCAGCAGGAGGCATCAGCGCCCTGAGAACCCCTGCTGATCCTGCCCATGGCCAAGAATGTCAAGAAAGTGCTGTCCAGACTGACTGAAAAAAATACCCAGGAATTCCTATAATTCCTGAATTTAAAAAAAAAAAAATCATGAAAAGTCTAAACAACTGAACTGAAAAGTTTAAACAATTGAAACCTATCTCCTACATCTATCAAGACAAAGAACAGAAGCTTCATTCAGCCACACAGAACAGAATACTGTTTCATAGGAAAATATAAACCTCACCTTCTAGGACCCCACACAAGGCAGGGACTGAAGAAGGCTCTCACATCTAGAAATGCCCATCTAAATGGCCCACCCACGAGAATTAAGTCTGATAAATTATCTGTGGAATTCAACTGGCTGTTAATTATAAACTGCAGTTGCTCAAAGACATTATCTCTCTGGTACCTTTAGCCACAGGTGTATTATCTAACTTGTATTATTTACTTTTATACCTGTTTTAGGGCAAGTGCCATGCATGGTCTATCATTTTTTCTCTCATGTAATGCTGTCTGGTTTAGATGGCATTGTTTAGCCATTTATTATTTTATAAATATTCACTGATCTGCCCTGACAGTTAATATTCTAAGGAAAAAGATACAGTTCTCTTTTTCAGGTTCTCATCACTAGGCCCCATGAAACTACACATAGAAAGGAGCAAGGTTTTTAAGAGCATGCATGTCTTAACTTTTAAAAATTATTTAGAAGATTCTTCAGCATCCCATAGACTAAAAGGAGATCAAACCAGTCAATCCTAAAAGAAATAAACACTGATTATTCATTGGAAGAACTGATGCTAAAGCTGAACCTTCAATACTTTGGCCACTTGATGCAAAGAGCCAATTCACTGGAAAAGACCCTGATGTGGGAAAGATTGAAGGCAAGAGGAGAAGGGCACGGCAGAGGATGAGATGGTTGAACATGAGTCTGAGCAAACTCCAGGAGATAGTGAAGGACAGAGAAGCCTGGCATGCTGAAGTCCACGGGGTCAAAAAGAGTAGGACACAGCTTAGCAACTGAACAACAACAACAAAGTCTTCATTTTTAAGAATTACTTAGATTTTCTCCAGAAAAAAAAATGTTTTTTCTTGCATTTTTTGCTTGAAAGTTTGGGGGCTGCTTCCAAAACAAAGAAATTGAATTTAAGAAAAACAATGCATTCTTACTTTTTGAAAAGTCACTGTATAGTGTTGGGATCAAATGCAAATTGTAGTTATTTGCTCTAAGTGGTTTCCATTAAGATAACACTACTGTGAAACACTTTCATTCTTTGGTTCTATCATTTTACAATATGTACCCAGCACTGTGAGACTCAGTGTTGCTACTAAGCAAATTATCTCTACTCCTATTTTGCAGATGCTTTGTCATACTTTTCTCAAACTCATTATCATCATTTTCTCACTCTGAATCACTGGGACCCAGCTTTCTCTATTTGGGAGACTTGAGTTTAGATCCACAGGTCTGTGTATACCTCGTCTAATTCCTCTTGAGTAATTGAGGCTATGCCAAACAATAAAGAAATGGCAACCCACTCCAGTGTTTCTGCCTAGAGGGTTCCATGGAAAGAGGAGTCTGGTGGGCTGCAGTCCAAGGAATAGCAGAGTCGGACATGACAGCGACTGAGCACGCATGCACACAAACAATAAAACAAATCACAATAAAATACATCACAAATTCTTTTCTCAAAAGTCAGACAACTGTCTTACAAATAAATCAGAAAGCCTGTGAATCTACATGCCCTCCTCCTTGTACAGGTTGTACTGTTCACACCCACACCCCAGCCTCATATGTTGATAAGCAACATTAACATGGAGCTCTGCATTCAAATAGGTATACCTTTCCTTTTCTCCTTTGCCTTTAGCTTCTCTTCTTTCTCAGCTATTTGTAAGGCCTCCTCAGACCACCATTTTGCCTTTTTGCATTTCTTTCTCTTGGGGATGGTCTTGATCACTGACTCCTGTACAATGTCATGAACCTCCATCCATAGTTCTTCAGGCACTAGTCAATCAGATCTAACCCTTTGAATATGTTTGTCATTTCCACTGTATAAAAGTAAGGGATTTGATTTTGGTCATATCTGAATGGTCTAGCGGTTTTCCCTACTTTCTTCAATTTAAGTCTGAATTTTGCAATAAGGAGTTCATGATCTGAGCCATAGTCAGCTCCCGGTTGTGTTTTTGCTGACTGGAAAAGATGACTTCTCCATCTTTGGCTGCAAAGAATATAATCAACCTGATTTTAGTATGGACATCTGGTGATGTTCTCTTCTGTTGTTGGAAGAGGGTGTTTGCTATGACCAGTGCATTCTCTTGGCAAAATTCTATTATTTGCCAAGGCCAAATTTGCCTGTTACTCCAGGTATCTCTTGACTTCCTATTTTTGCATTCTAGTCCCAATGATAAGGACATCTTTTTTAGTTCTAGAAGGTCTTGTAGGTCTTCATAGAACCACTCAACTTCAGCTTCTTCAGCATTACTGGTTGGGGCATAGACTTGGATCACTATGCTACTGAATGATTTACCTTGGAAATGAATAGAGATCATTCTGTCGTTTTTGAGATTGCATCCAAGTACTGAATTTCAGATTCTTTTGTTGACTATGAGGGCTACTCCATTCTTCTAAGGGATTCTTGCCCACAGTAGTAGATATAATGGTCATCTGCGTTAAATTCACCCATTCCAGTCCCATTCCAGCCCTTTATATTTTGGGGCTCCAAAATCACTGCAGCTGGTGACTGCAGACATGAAACTAAAAGACACATCCTCCTTGGAAGAAAAGTTATGACAAAACTAGACAGCGTATTAAAGAGCAGAGACATTACCCCGCTAGCAAAGGTCCATCTAGTCAAAGCCATGGTTTTTCTAGTAGTCATGTATGGATGTGAGAGTTGGACCATAAAGAAAGCTGACCACCAAAGAATTGTGCTTCTGAACTGTGGTGTTGGAGAAGACTCTTGAGAGTCACTTGGACTGCAAGGAGATTAAACAAGTCAATACTAAAGGAAATCAATCCAGAATATTCATTGGAAGGACTGATGCTGAAGCTGAAACTTCAATACTTTGGCCACTTGATGCAAAGAACTGACTCACTGGAAAAGACCCTGATGCTGGGGAAGACTGAAGGCGGGAGGAGACTGGGACGACAGAGGATGAGATGGATGAATGGCATCACCAACTCAATGGACATGAGTTTGAGTAAGCTCCAGGAGTTGGTGATGGACAGGGAAGCCTGGCGTGCTGCAGTCCATGGGGTCGCAAAGAGTAGAACACGACTGAGCGACTAAACTGAACATTAACATGGACTCAAAGAGTAGAACACGACTGAGCGACTAAACTGAACATTAACATGGACCCACTTTGATTTTCAGCCTGAGAAAGGCCACCCTCCCAGAACTAACTCCTACACAACAGCTTGAAATCTCACCATGTGAGAGTCAGTCCTCCATGGAGGGAAAATTAAAAATTAAAAAAGCAGTCCTGGACCAGTAAAAGGAAGAAGGAACTAAAAGGAAAGTTGAAGCTATCCCAAGTACATCATGCATGTGGGTATGCTCAGTCACTTCAGTCGTGTCCAACTCTTTGCGACACTATAGACGGTAGCCCATCAGGATCCTCTGTCCATGGGGTTCTTCAAGTAACAATACTGAAGTGGGTTGCCATGCCATCCTTCAGGGGACTTTCCCCATCCAGGGATCGAACCCACGTCTTCTGCATCTCCTGCACTGCAGGCAGGTTCTTTACCACTGAGCCACCAGGGAAGCCCCAAGTATTTTATACCTTCCCTTAGGTCAGCCCTGACTGTCCCTTCATTTACATCCATGAAAAGGAAGCACAGCCAGTACATAAGAATTGGGGGGGGGCAATCAGTAGAACAGAATATCTGTCCAGCACTGACCAGCCCCAGGCCTCAGCCCAGAATGGAAGAGGAGGCAGCGGGCAGCTTAACATGGAGGTAGGTGGTAGAAGGTGCTTGTACTGTACCTATGTTTGATGCTTCGTAAGATTCGCAATGAAGTGGTGGGTTTTCTACCCAAAAAGCACTAAAGTATCAACAGCACAGGAAAAAAATGGAAGCCCCTTCATATTAAGCTTTCAGTTCAGTTTAGCTCAGTCCCTCAGTTGTGTCCGACTGTTTGCAACCCCATGAATCGCAGCACGCCAGGCCTCCCTGTCCATCACCAACTCCCGGAGTTCACTCAGACTCACGTCCATCAAGTCAGTGATGCCATCCAGCCATCTCATCCTCTGTCGTCCCCTTCTCCTCCTGCCCCCAATCCCTCCCAGCATCAGAGTCTTTTCCAGTGAGTCAACACTTCGCATGAGGTGGCCAAAGTACTGGAGTTTCAGCTTTAGCATCATTCCTTCCAAAGAAATCCCAGGGCTGATCTCCTTCAGAATGGACTGGTTGGATCTCCTTGCAGTCCAAGGGACTCTCAAGAGTCTTCTCCAACACCACAGTTCAAAAGCATCAATTCTTTGGCACTCAGCTACCTATTTAACATTTCCAGGAAATATTACATAGCATAATAGAAATTTACACAGAGAAGTAGACACATCATCTTTAAGAACAATGCCTTGGGCTTCTCTGGTGACTCAGTGGTAAAGAGTCTGCCTGCCAACGCAGGAGACACGGGTTCAATCCCTGATCTGGGAAAATCCCACATGCCGCAGAGTTGCTGAGACAGTGCACCAGAGCTACTCAGCCTGTGCTCCGGAGCCAGAGAACCACAACAACTGGCCCGCATGCCCTAGAGCCTGTGCTCTGTATCAAGAGAGGCCACTGCAAGGAGAAGCCCACACACTACAACTAGAGAAAAGCCTGCGCAGCTGCGAAGACCCAGCACAGTCAAAATAAACAAATAAAATCAAAGAATAATACCTTTTGGATATGTCCTAGGAAACTTTCCTTCGAGCTTGTGTTTTCTTCCTCTGACCAAACAGTGCCACTTATTAACAGTCCTGTGCACTGTCCTGCACCAGTAAGCGGAGTAGGTAGCAAATGTAACTGGATTATTAAAAATCTTGTTTTCCCCTGATTATCTATTCTAGTTTCTGACTAATGACTACACGAGGCATTTAAACAAGTTTGATTAGAATTCTAAGGGTCATGACCTGTGAATCACATGAAGTTACTCCCCAAAATTTCGGGAATACAATTGAGGGCTCAACAATGAAGTCTACTGTCTCAACATCACCAGCAAATGTCTTGCACGCCATGAAAAACCATGATCAATCCCACTACCTGATATTGTTCTGTATAAAAATGGAACACTACAAGTCCTCCTGATTTGACCTTCGATAGTAATGTTACATAGCATGATGGAGAAGCATTCTGAGAGGTAAGAGAAAGAGGAATCATTTATTCAAAGCTGTTTGAAGCACATTCTATTCCATATGGCCTTTTCAAGGAAATCCTAAATTTGAGGAGAGCAACTGATTCATTTTGATGGCTTCTAATACACTTAAGATGGAGAAGGCAATGCCACCCCACTCCAGTACTCTTGCCTGGAAAATCCTATGGACGGAGGAGCCTGGAAAGCTGCAGTCCATGGGGTCGCTGAGGATCGGACATGACTGAGCGACTTCACTTTCACTTTTCACTTTCACGCATTGGAGAACGAAATGGCAACCCACTCCAGTGTTCTTGCCTGGAGAATCCCAGGGATGGGGGAACCTGGTGGGCTGCCGTCTGTGGGGTCACACAGAGTCAGACACGACTGAAGCAACTTAACAGCAGCACCAACACACATAAGAAGTTGATGTGTCAAGAAATGCCTTAAGGAAGCTTTTAAAGTTTTTTAAACCAAGTACTTTCCCTTTATCTTTATTGGTTGCCACCAGAATACTAATGATAAAATCTGAAACTATGTTCCAGGAACTGTACTAATGCTCATTTCATGTAAGTTGCAACAGAGACCATGTGGCCTGCAAAACCATAAACAGTCACTATCTGGCCTTTCCTGGTCTGAAAACTCTGTGGCAAACCCTGTCCCAATCTAAACTCAAGATGTTTTAAGATGGTCCCTGCTTCATTGCTTTAGTTAAATGTTGGCTTATCCTGGTTAGGATAGTCAGAGTCTCTGCATTTAAATTCTGCAGCTCAACTCTGCTTACTAAGAATCAACAGACTCTCGACAGCTCTCATAAATTTACACTTCGCTGAGGAAAAAAAAAAGTATCTGTATACACATCCATTTCGCTTCTGTACTGTAAATTTTACCTTCCAGGTATTCCTATGATGTAAGTCCCATCTGACTTTTATAAGGAAGGTATGTGCTCATGGTGCTTTAGTCACTAAGCCGTGTCTGACTCTTGTGACCTCATGGACTATAGCCTGCCAGGCTCCTCTGTCCATCGGATTCTCCAGGCAAGAATACTGGAGTGGGTTGCCATTTCCTTCTCCAGTGGATCTTCCCAACCCAGAGATAGAACTTTGGCCTCCTGCATTGCAGGCAGATTCTTTACTGACTGAGCAACAAGGGAAGCTCTAAGGAAGGTATACGATCACCTTAAAGGAATCCCAACTGTTTCCAAATATCTAACTGAGCAAATGATTAGGCAATCAGAGATTTTAGTCTATTTTTCATCTCATAGCTAGTAAATAAAGCTCTAAATTTTAGTCACTAATCTCACTTAAAAGGGAGAGACCAATTCATGCTTGTTCCATGACAACAGAAGTTCTCTATGAAACAGCAAGCCCTTAGAAGTCCTGACCTGCCTCCTGAGAAATCTGTATGCAGGTCAAGAAGCAACAGTTAGAACTGGACATGGAACAACAGACTGGTTCCAAATACGAAAAGGAGTATGTCAAGACTGTATATTGTCACCCTACTTATTACTTTATGCAGAGGACATCCTGAGAAATGCCAGGTAGGATGAAGCACAAGCTAGAATCAAGATTGCCAGGAGAAATATCAATAACCTCAGATATGCAGATGACACCACCCTTATGGCAGAAAGCAAAGAACTGAAGAGCCTCTTGATGAAAATAAAAAAGGAGAGTGAAAAAGCTGGCTTAAAATTCAACATTCAAAAAATTAAGATCATGGCATCCAGTCTCATCACTTCATGACAAATAGATGGGGAAATAATGGAAACAGTGACAGATTTTATTTCCCTGGGCTCCAAAATCACTGCAGATGGTGACTGCAGCCATGAAATCAAAAAACACTTGTTCCTTAGAAAAAAAGTTGTGACAAACCTAGACAGCAATTCAAAAGCAGAGACGTTACTTTGTCAACAAAGGTCCATCTAGTCAAGGCTATGGTTTTTCCAGTGGTCATGTATGGATGTGAGAGTTGGACTATAAAGAAAGCTGAGTGCCAAAGAATTGATGCTTTTGAACTGTAATGTTGGAGTAGACTCTTGAGAGTCCCTTGGACTGCAAGGAGATGAAACAAGTCAATCCTAAAGGAAATAAGTCCTGAATGTTCATTGGAAGGACTGATGCTGAAGCTGAAACTCCCAATACTTTGGCCACCTGATTCGATGAACTGAGTCGCTGGTAAAGATTGAAGGCAGGAGGAGAAGGGGACGATAGAGGATGAGATGGTTGGATGGCATCACCAACTCAACGGACGTGAGTTTGAGCAAGCTCCAGGAGTTGGTGATGGACGGGAGGCCTGGCGTGCTGCAGTCCATGGGGTCGCAGAAGTCGGACGTGACTGAGCAATTGAACTGAACTGAGTCAGCACTAGAACAAAGAGTAAGAAAGTCCGAAGGGATGGAGGTGGTGCACTGAGAAGGAAAAAGGTAGAACATCTGCTGGTAATCTTTCTGTTCATCCCCTTCATCTCAGCAGCTCAGTTCCTATAGATGCCTGCCCTTCCATCTTTCCATCCCACACCCCTCCCTGCCCTTATTTTTCTTTTTCTTGTTTTCTCTTTCCTTGCCTCCTGGAAGATAAGAGCAGAACCCCCTATCAGACAGGAAAGAAAAAGAAAGCAATAGAGAACGAATTCATTTTGATACTTCTCTGCTCAAACCCTGGTCCCAAACCCACCCTCTCCCAGAGGCTGACACTGCCCTGTTTTGCTGTGAGTGACATTACACATTCAAAATTAAATACTCCCAAAATCAGTAAACCGTCCTAGAAAGAGACTTCAGCCATGTGCATTATGTAGGCTCACTAACAAACACAAAGCCTCGAGATGAACACATAGAAGCATTAGATTCAAACCAAAAGGAAATCACAGTCTTCACACAGGATGGTTAATAAATATGGAAATCCTGACCTATCCCCAAGAATGCTGTCAATATTCAGGTTACAGTTCAGGTCAGGGCAGAAAGAAACAAGGTAAAAAGAGGTGGCATACATGGACTAAGAGGATTCTAGGAGAACTACTGAATGATTTTCAGGAGAAATGACCTTTACTGCTGGCAATGAAAAAGTCTTCGGGGACCTTTGATAAGATCCTCCACAGAGCAAAGGGGGAATCTCAAGAGTCACACCCGTGGGAAACAGAAGTAGAAACAGAATCTTCCAATCCAAAGGACAAAGATAAAAGAATTAAGCTTTGAAGCCTAAAAACCCAAGGCTCCTTCTCATCCATATCTCATTATACTTCTCTATCATTCTGCAACACAGCAGTCCTAATTAAAAACAGTAATTGGAAGAGAACCAGAGGGGCAGAGCAGGGACAGAAGACGAAAGAAAGAAAGAAGAGGGGAGGAGGACTGGGAGAAGGTAAGAAACATGAGCAAGAATGAGCTGGAAACTCTAAAAGACTCAAAGACAATTGTTGGCTGGAAAACAAAAATCTGGTATACAAAAATCAAAGTGTAGCATGAAGGAGGAACAACGTAAGGGCAGGTGGATAAAGGACAAGAACCAGAAAACAAGCGGAGGGACTGAGCTCACTGAAAAGGAGAACCAAGGAAAGAATTAATAGAGAATTAATCCCCAGAAGGAGGAGGAGGAAGTAGAAACAACATTGAAAGAAGCTGTTGCTGCTTAATCTCAGTTGTGTCTGACTCTTCGCAACTCCAGTGACTGTGCCAGGCTCCTCTGTCTATGGGATTGGGCAAGAATACTGGAGTGGGTTGTCATTTCCTTCTCCGGGGGATCTTCCCAAGCCGGGGGTCAAACCCATTTCTCCTGCATGGGCAGGCAGATTCTTTACCACTGAGCCACCAGGGAAGGCCTGATGAAAGACACCATTAATCCAAAAACAGGGAGCTACAAAATACTAGCTTTTAAGTTACCACCAGACATCTGAAACCACAGTGATACTGTCTATTGGTATGTTGTTTTCAAAAAACTGTTTACATCAAAAGAGAAAAGAGATACTCATTTTCAGCATCTTGGTTCAGGATAGAAGGAGAGTAAGATTAGGGCTAAGTTGGGGATTTGAGATGCAGACTGAAAATTCTGGTGAGTTCGGGAAGAGATCTCAACACAACTGACTGTTCAAGGACAGTGACAGGGAAAGGCACCATGGCATGTTGAGAAGCGTGTTCTTTGAGCATGCTCTGGGGAATAAAGCATCTTCTCTAGTCATTCTACACAGCAAGAGAGCGAGAAGGAAAAATTGCATTTGTCCAGGTTACTGTGTGCCTAGTACAAAGTACTGGCTCATTAAACTCATCTCTTTTATTCATGTTGCAAAATAAATATCATGGGTCAAAGGACACTGAAAATCTCAACCTGAGAACTGAAAGAGGCAGCCACATGTTTCTGAAGCTTAACCAAAAAAAGACCCAAGATCTCTCTAAAAAAACAAACAACTGCCACTTGAACTCCTAAGCCTAACACAAGATCCCACCCACTTTGTACATAATCTCACTTCGTCGTCACAGCATGCCTGAAAGAGGTATTAACTTCTCCAATAAACTTTATAAGACTAAGGTTCAAAGAATTTCAGTGTCTTACCCATTGGTCAATGAAGACCTCTGAGAAATGGACCACATCTACCAAGATATAAACCCCACAAGGCCATGGGTTTGGGGTCTGGGTCTATTTTGGTCTCAGCCATTCCCTCTTAGAAAAACGCCTGACACAAAGAAACTAAACAAGAATTTATTGACTGAATAAATAAATGAGTGAATGTCTGTTTATGATTAGACAATGAACATGGCTAGAAAAAAAAAAAAAAACACATCACCTTGTCCATCGGTCTTATTTTAAATTCATGATGGTTAACCTCCAAAGTGGGCTCATAGCCTTCACAAAGCAGTCCAAGGTCTTTCAGTCCATTTTATTTATGTATTCTATTTAAAGCCATGAGTCAGGATCAGCTCACCTCAAAGTGAGTGGAGGAAAAAGATCTCAAGTTTACAACTCAGGGAGGTAAGGAAAAACCAGAAAACTCCGAGGAAGAGGAGCTAGTGTGGCAGGGAAAAAACCTAAGAGAATATGGTGCCCTGGAAGCAAAGAGAAAAGAAAATTTCAAAACAGAAGGGAAACCCGGTCAGTTTCCCTAAGAAATAGAGTTCAAGAAGCTTTCCTATAGGAGTAGGATGCGTAAGGAATTAGGAAATATGGAATAGTACAGAGGCCTTGGCCAGTTTTACCGGGGGCTCAGAGGCTGGGAGAGCCCTGTAGATCAGGGGTCCCCAACCTCCGGGATCTAATGCCTGATGACCTGGGCTGCAGCTGATGCAATAGTAATAAAGTGCACAGTAAATATAATGCACTAGAATCATCCCCAAACCATCTCCTCCACTTCACAGCCTGGCCTGTGGAAAAATTCTCTTCCACAGAACTGGTCCCCGGTGCCCAAAAGGTTGGGGACTGCTGCTGGAGATATTCCCCCTCAAAGCAAGAAGCCAGCATCCACCTGTCACGGGACGCAGCTGGCCTCTGCACCTGACACTCATCCTCATTCACCTGCCTCCTTCACTAGGCGCACTCTACCCTGGGGGTTGACACCAAACTCCCCTCCTATCACCAGATCAATAATTAAAGCCGAGTCACAATTAATGTGGCAGGAATGTGCTGGGCCTGCTCAAAGAGCAAAGGGACTTAACGCCAGAAGAGCCGCGGGATTTAGCAACATGCTCGTGCTTCCTTACACCCTGTGCCCCTGAGTCCAGCAGGTTTAGCTCTCATGCTCACTCGTGTGGCCTGGACACCGAGCACCGCCTCACCATCTCCCTCGCCCCCTCCTTGAGAGCTTCTGTCATCAGATGGTTCCCCTGAGACCACCTCCCGTGTAGACATGGAGTCTCTCTCTGAGGTCCCCCGGGGCTCTTGAGGATTTTGGCTTCAGGGCTCGGTACTATTCTCTCCAACAGTATGTTGGTCCTAATTGTCCGTGATTTCAACATACACAGAACATTCCTGCAACACCCTGCCATTTCGGCTCCTTCCCGTCGTCTCCTGCAAGGAGCCTGTGGTCTCCCCCTCCGCTCGCTCCCGAGCTGACCCACAGCCCAGACGCCGCCGCAGCCCGTCTGCCGCCGCCACGGGGCACAGCCACTACAGACCGCACAGGACAGGCCGAACCCAACCCGGCTGGTTACTCACTCTCTGGAGGGCTGTCTCTTCACATCTGACTCTGGAACTTGAAGGCCTCGCGGCAGGCGGTTGGAAATAAGATGGAGAAAAGCAAAGAGAGGTGACAATCCAGAGAACAGACTGGGAACGGAGTCCGTCTCTGGCCGCCTCGGATCCTGAGGAAGCGGGCATCTCTCGGGACACAGAGCTGGCCCAGGGGCTCGAGAAGCTGTGGGAGGATCCAGGATGGTGCAAAGGCAGGACCAGGGCCGCCTCACATTGGGGGTGACCGCCAGCAAGTAGGCCACGTGTGTGAGCGAAAGCGCCAGCCCCGGCCTTTGGAGCAGAAAGATGGCGGCAGCTCCACGCCTGCGCCCAACCCCTACCCCGCCTCCCCTACCCTCCCCCCAACCACCCTACACACCGCACCTCCCCCCACCCCCCCTTACCTCTCCCTTAACCCCTACCCTCCCCACCCCGCTCAACTCACACCCCCCACCTCCACCCCACTCCCTCCCCGCATAGAAAAGGGCAAGAAGGCAATCTGGGGAGTGTGTTCCACCTGGGCCCACCTGGGCCCACCTGGATCTTTACAGAACTAGCCCACCATCATTTTAACCAGGAAATTTTTGGAGAAACTTAACACCTGTGGTCATCAATTTTTCCTCTGGCTAGACAAAAATTCATTCTGTTATTTCACCATCACTTTGCAGGTTATTACATTCAATATTCACACCTGACACACCTGGAATATCTTCTGATTTTTGCAAAATGTTGTGTTCAGTCCACTCATGTAGAAGCCAAGACTCATTCTCCAGCACCATGAGTTCCATCTTCATGTTCCATTCCGTATCGGAGTCAATCACTAAGTTTTAAATCGTCTGAATCAGAACTATATTCTGAACTACGATCATTGTCTGAGACACCAGTACACATGTCGCTAGGACAATCTGAGAAAGTAACTGCATAAAACTCACCAAAAAATTCTTCTTCATACAAAATTTCACCATGCATCGTTTTTAAAAATTTTATGCTTATAATAGACACAAGTTAAGTGAAAGTGAAGTCGCTCAGTCGTGTCCGACCCTTAGCGACCCCATGGACTGCAGCCTACCAGGCTCCTCGGTCCATGGGATTTTCCAGGCAAGAGTACTGGAGTGGGGTGCCATTGCCTTCTCTGAAAACAAAATGTAATGGAGCAAAATGTGAATAATAAGGACAATCATAAGCCGTGTAATGAACCCTTGATCAGTTTTAAGCTCTAACAACTTCCCATGGTGATGTTACTTGCATCAGTCTCTAAAAACATATTGATACATCTCAGGTCAATAACCTGCTGATTTCAAGACCACAACCTCTGGCAGCCAGCCCCTCTCTCTCCAGCTCATTACCTCTAGTTGTTCAGTCGCTCAGTCATGTCTGACTCTTTGCAACCCCACGGACTGCAGCCTGCCAGGCTTCCCTGTCCTTCACCATCTCCTGGAACTTGACCAAACTCATGTCCATTGAGTTGATGATGCTATCCAACCATCTCATCCTCTTGTCCCCTTCTCCTCCTGCCTTCAATTTTTCCCAGCATCCGGGTCATTTCTAATGAGTCAGTTCTTCGCATCAGGTGGCCAAAGTATTAGAGCTTCAGCTTCAGCGTCAGTCCTTCCAATGATTATTCAGTACTGATTTCCTTTAGGATGGACTGGTTGGATCTCCTTGCAGTCCTTAGGGACTCTCAAGAGTCTACTCCAGCACCACAGTTCAAAAGCATCAGTTCTTCAGTGCTCAGCTTTCTTTACAGTTCAACTGTCACATTCATACATGACTACTGGAACAACCATAGCTTTGACCATATAGACCTTTGTCAGCAAAGTAATATCTCTGTTTTTTAATATGCTGATTAGGTTTTTCATGGTTTGTTTAGAATAGCTTTTTGTTTAGGCCTAGGCCTTCCCTAGTAGCTCAGTTGATAAAGAATCCACCTGCAATGCAGGAGACCCTTATTCAATTCCTGGGTCGGGAAGATCCCCTGGAGAAGGGATAGGCTATCCACTCCAGTATTCTTGGGCTTTCCTGGTGGCTCAGACAGTAAAGAATCTGCCTGCAATGTGGAAGACCTGGGTTCAATCCCTGGGTTGGGAAGATCTTCTGGAGGAGAGCATGGCAAACCACTCCAATATTCTTTCTGGGAGAATCACCATGGACAGAGGAGCCTGCCTGGTGGGCTACAGTCCATGGGGTCGCAAAGAGTTGGACACAACTGATCAACCAAGCACACGGGTTTGTCATAGCTTTTCTTCCAAGGAACAAGGTCTTGTAATTTCATGGCTGCATCACTGTCCACAGTGATTCTGGAACCCAAGAAAATAAAGTCTTTCCGTGTCTCCCCGTTTGCCATGAAGTGATGGGACTGGATGCTGTGACTGCCTCTAGAACTCTGCGCTAGTAGCTCTATGAGTCCATTGGAAGGCTCCAGCAACCCACAAATCCTGTCGAGGCCTCTCACAGTCACCATACCCTCAGCTTCCTCCGAACCCAGGTCATTATCGCAGGAATAACTCCCTTCCATAAGCTTTCACTTCACTTTCCTATCTTCTTGTTCAGGGGCTGAAATGCCATCCTCCATGGTTGACCCAACTCCCCACTTCCTCACAGCCTGCATCTACACAGTCACACCGTCACTGCAAAAAAAAAAAAAAAAAACCACCATTCTGACCACCTTTTCTTTAAACCTGCGATCCCAACCTCTGAGATCTAATGCCTGATGATCTGAGGTGGTGCTGATGTAATAATAATAGAAATAAAGTGCACAGTAAATGTAATGCGCTCGAATAATCCTGAAACCATCTCCCCTACAGGTCAATGGAAACGTTGTCTCCCAAGAAACCAGTCCATGGTGCCAAAAATGTTGGGAACCACTGTTGCTTTAAATGACTTTAAGTTTAAAATGAATGACTGGATCAAAAGGCAGTTCTATTTCCAGTTTTTTAAGGAATCTCCACACTGTTCTCCATAGTGGCTGTACTAGTTTGTATTCCCACCAACAGTGTCAGAGGGTTCCCTTTTCTCCACACCCTCTCCAGCATTTATTGCTTGTAGACTTTTGGATCACAGCCATTCTGACTGGTGTGAAATGGTACCTCATTGTGGTCTTGATTTGCATTTCTCTGATAATGAGTGATGTTGAGCATCTTTTCATGTGTTTGTCAGCCATCTGTATGTCTTCTTTGGAGAAATGTCTATTTAGTTCTTTGGCCCATTTTTAGATTGGGTCGTTTATTTTTCTGGAATTGAGCTGCAGGAGTTGCTTGTATATTTTTGAGATTAGTTGTTTGTCAGCTGCTTCATTTGCTATTATTTTCTCCCATTCAGAAGGCTGTCTTTTCACCTTGCTTATAGTTTCCTTTGTTGTGCAGAAGCTTTTAATTTTAATTAGATCCCATTTGTTTATTTTTGCTTTTATTTCCAATATTCTGGGAGGTGTGTCATAGAGGATCCTGCTGTGATGTACGTCGGAGAGTGTTTTGCCTATGTTCTCCTCTAGGAGTTTTATAGTTTCTGGTCTTATGTTTCTCTCTTTAATCCATTTGGAGTTTATTTTTGTGTATGGTGTTAGAAAGTGATCTAGTTTCATTCTTTTACAAGTGGTTGACCAGTTTTCCCAGCACCACTTGTTAAAGAGATTGTCTTTAATCCATTGTATATTCTCGGCTTCTTTGTCAAAGATAAGGTGTCCACAGGTGTGTGGATTTATCTCTGGGCTTTCTATTTTGTTCCATTGATCTATAGTTCTGTCTTTGTGCCAGTACCATACTGTCTTGATGACTGTGGCTTTGTAGTAGAGCCTGAAGTCAGGCAGGTGCCTTATGACCCAGCAATCCCACTGCCGGGCATACACACCGAGGAAACCAGAATTGAAAGAGACACATGTACCCCAATGTTCATCGCAGCACTGTTTATAATAGCCAGGACATGGAAGCAACCTAGATGTCCATCAGCAGATGAATGGATAAGAAAGCAGTGGTACATATACACAATGGAGTATTACTCAACCATTAAAAAGAAGACATTTGAATCAGTTCTAATGAAGTGGGTGAAACTGGAGCCGATTATACAGAGTGAAGCCAGAAAGAAAAACACCAATACAGTATATTAACATATATATATGGAATTTAGAAAGATGGTAACGATAACCCTGTATGCGAAATAGCAAAAGAGACACAGATGTATAGAACAGACTTTTGGACTCTGTGGGAGAGGGAGAGGGTATGGGGAGGGAGGTGGGAGGGGGGTTCTGGATTGGGAACTCATGTACACCCGTGGCGGATTCAGGTTGATGTATGGCAAAACCAATACAGTATGGTAAAACAAAATAAAGTGAAATTTAAAAATAAATAAATAAAGTGAATTACTAGCTACCTCCAGCGGCCCACCTGAACGCCCCCAGGACATTCAGAGAGAACCCATCTCAACCCTTCTCCGTTTCATTCTTTGCTTCACATTTCAAACACATCCTCTTCCTTTTCACGTTCAGTTCAGGACCTTGCTCCTCCTAGCAGGACCAAACACACTAAAAGATAGTGGCTTAAAACCAAACTCACTGTTTAACTCGCTGTTCTGTGATTTGGTCATCTGTGCTGGGCTTACCTGTCCTCAGGTGGCTCACTCACAGGTGTGGGTCTCAAAGGAGATGGCTATGAAGGCAGAGGCAGCCGGCCTCTCTCCACGTGGATTTTCATTCTCCAGCAGTATCCCAGCATGAGAATGGAAGCATTCAGGCTTCTCAAGCCCTAGGGTCTTCCTTCTACTGGACACAGTAAATCACAGGGCAGGCTTAAGCACTGTGGGAATAAATGTCACCTCTTCATAAAAGGACAATCTGTGCTGATATTTATAGTCTCCCACAATTCCCAGGTGGCTCAATGGTAAAGAACCCACCTACCACTGCAAGAGATGCAGGAGACACATATTTGCTCCCTGGATTGGGAAGATACCCTGGAGGAGGAAATGGCTACCCACTCCAATATTCTTGCCTGGAAAATCCCATGGACATAAGAGCCTGGGGTCATAGGTGTGGGGTTGCAAAGAGTCAGGACATGATTGAATACACACCCACATGCACAATTTATTACTCTTTGTAGGTTTTCCAGATTCTGCCACAGACAATCAAATATTTATTTTACAAGACAATATTACTAAAAGTTACCTGTGAAGAACATTTAGAACAGCCACCTCTTCAAATGCCACTGAAGTGAAGTGAAGTCGCTCAGTTGTGTCCTATTCTTTGCAACCCCGTGGACTGTAGCCCACCAAGTTCCTCTGTCCATGGGATTCTCCAGGCAAGGGTACTGGAGTGGGTTGCCATTTCCTTCTCCAGGGGATCTTCCCGACCCAGGGATCGAACCCAGGTCTCCCGCATTGCGGGCAGACGCTTTAACCTCTGAGCTTTAACAAGAGAAGAAGTAAAGCCCACCTACAATATCAAACCACTAATTAAACATAGAAAAGTAATGCTTAAATATGGTTCTTAAGCATGACTGTGCTTCAGAATTATCTGAGAAAGTTATCAAAGGGCTGATTCTTAGGCCTTACCCCTCAGAGGGGCTGCCCAGGTGGCTCAGTGGTAAAGAACCCTTCTGCCAATGCAGAAGTACTCAAGTTCAATCCCTGGGTCAGGAAGATCCCCTGGAGAAGGAAACGGAAACCCACTCCAGTCTTCTTGCTTGAGATATCCCATGGACTGGCAGGCTACAGTCCCCGGGGTCACAAAGAGTCAGACATGACTTAGCCGACTGAGCACAAGCAACCCTCAGAGACTGTGATTTGGTCATTTTTGAAGACTGGACCAGAAACCTGCATTTTTAACAAGTGCGACATGGCTTTTGATGCCTGTAGTCTACTGATCTCATTTTGAGAAACTCTGAAATAAATGGGTTGAGGAATTAATAACGGGGCTTTAGGCTTCCCTGATGGCTCAGACAGTAAAGAACCTGCCTGCCAGTGCAGGAGTCCCAAGTTCAATCCCTGGGTCAGGAAGATCTCCTGGAGAAGGGAATGGCTACCCACTCCAGTATTCTTGCCTGAGAAATTCCATGGACAGAGGAGCCCAGTAGGCTGCAGGCCATGGGGTTGCAAAGCATCAGACATGACTGAGCTATTAACACACTTAGTTAACTATTACTTTTACTTCTTTATTTTCTAGAAGGGGTGGAGTGGGGAGTAAGATCCCCAGAAGTCACCAGATTATCTCCTTAGAATTTTCACAAGGATTCAACAGAAAGCCACCATTTGGGCCTATTAGAAAAATTACTTTGCCAAGTTCCCTTATGCTCTTTCTGACAGTATTAATTATATGTTTATTTTACTAGCATTTTAAAATTATCAAAACTATTGGACTTTATTTGGCATTCTAGAAAATACTCTATTTCCCCTCTCCCAAACTTAGAACCCTATTCAAATAACACTTTCTGAGATTTTCCTTAAGAAAACCAGTGTAATGAAATGGAAAGAGAATTGAAATTAAAAGACCAAGATAGGACACATCTGTGTATGCAATCGCAAAGCAAACTCATCACTCGTAACATGAGGGAACTGTACTAACCACTCTCTGCTATATACCTTATAAATTTGACAATCTGTGATTTTCTGTTCTGTACATTAATGGCAAGGCTTTAAAGATCAGTTTTAAAGTGTTAACATGTAATACTTACTTTGGGAATAAAAATGGACTTAAAATATCCAGCATCACCACAATTGTATCTATCTTTAGTAGGTACCTATATGAAAAAATAGAAAACTATACTTTAAATTGACAACCATAGGAGGAAATGGTATTCTTTCTTTCCTTTTAAACCCATGAGTATACATAAAGTTACATTTCATTACAATTGCAATTTTATATGACTCTATCATTGGGATTTGCCAGTGAAATTTGATTATAGTTTAGGCCATCATTTCACCTATGAATAAGTGAGATATCTTACCTAGATGAATTCTCATTTCGCCTTGACTCTTTTGCTACCACCATAAACAATGCTCAGGTAGAACTATATGAAGGAAAATGAAGAATTTTGTGCAGTCAGTTTGATAGCACAGGTTTAAAAATGCCCCAAATTGTTTTCCTTTTTTATTATTATTTTGCATTTATATAGCACCTTAAATGCAACTTAAATCCCATAAAAATTGAAGCCACTGAATTGATGCCTGAGAGAACCCTAATACAACAGGACTCAGAATGGGATCTAAGTGCTTCTATGATCATGACTTTATAAACAAAGGCAATTTCTTACAGTTGTTTCTTGCTATCTGTGTGCCCATATGCACATATGCAACTATATACTCAGTGATTTGCAACAAAAGCATCAAATGCATGTCAAAGACACAAAGTAATGAGGGACTCTTAAGCAGGAATGAATGTCACCGACCCAGAGACCATAGCTCCCAGGTCAGATGTCCCTGAACAAATATGACAGCCACAGTAGGAGTGTTTTTGTTGTTCAGTCGCTCAGTCATGTCCAACTCTTTGCAACCCCAAGGACTGCAGCATGCCAGTCTTCCCTGTCCTTCACCATCTCCTGGAGCTTGCTCAAACTCATGTCCATTGAATCGGTGATGCCATCCAACCATCTCGTCCTCTGTCCGTCCCCTTCTCCTCCTGCCTTCTATCTTTCCCTGCATTAGTATACTTTCCAGTGAGTTGGCTTTCCACATCATGTGGCCAAAGTATTGAAGCTGAAGCTTCAGCATCGGTCCTTCCAATGAATATTCATTGGAAGTTGGATTAAAGATTTACTGAGCATAGCTGTGCTCACCAGAGCAAGACCCACTTCTCCCCACAGCCAGTCCCTCCCATCAGGAAGCTTCCAGAAGCCTCTTATCCTCATCCATCAGAAAGGTGACAGAATGAAAACCACAATCACAGAAAACTAACCAAACTGATCATATGGATCATGGCTAATTCAGTGAAACAGTAGGAGCAGCCACTTCAATTTATAAACTGCTTTTTTGGTACCAGGCACTAGTCTAGCTATGGTCCATGTATTATTTCACTTAATTTTTACAAACCACAAAATCCCTGTGAAGAAAGTAGAAATTTCCAGTTTAATCAATTTGGAAACAGCGTTGGAGATTAAGGTGTTTGGTCATGCCCGCATATGTCGCTTCAGTCTTTGTGACCCTATGGACTATAGCCCATCAGGCTCCTCTGTCCATGGGATTTCCCAAGCGAAAATACTGGAGTGGGTTTCCATTTCTTCCTCCAGGGGATCTTCTCGACCCAAAGATGGAACCCAAGTCTCTTGTATCTCCTGCACTGGCAGGTGGACTCTTTTACCATCAGCACTACCTGGGACTTCCTGGTGGCTCAGACGGTGAAGCGTCTGCCTACAACGCAGGAGACCTGGGTTGTAGGAGACCTGGAGACCCTGGGTCGGGAAGGTCTCCTGGAGAAGGAAATGGCAACCCATTCCAATATTCTTGCCTGGAAAATCCCATGGACAGAGGAGCCGGGTAGGCTACAGTCCATGGGGTCACAAAGAGTCAGACACGACTGAGCAACTTCACTTTCACTTTCTACCTGGGAAGCCCTTGGTCATGCTTACATCGTTAGAAAGATGCAGAGGTTTCCCTGGTGGCTCAGTGGTAAAGAATCTCCTGCCAATGCAGGAGATGCAGGATACTCAGGTTTGATCCCTGGTCCAGGAAGATCCCACAGGCCTAGGAACAACTAAGCCCATGCACCGCAATTATTGAGCCTGCGCTCTAGCACCTGGAAGCTGCAACTACTGAGCCCAAGCACCACAGAGCCCAGGCTCTAAGAGAAGCAACTGCAATGAGAAACCTATCCACCACAACTAGAGAAAAGCCCACACATCAGTGAAGACCCAGCAGAGTCTCAATAAATAAATAAAATGGAAAAAAAGAAAGGAATGCGCAGAGCCCAAGGGCAGAACCAGCTGTGACCTCAGGTCTGTCTCCTCCACTCAGGTGAATAATGATTTTCTTCTTCTCTTAGAGGATTCCCTCCTCATCTCTCCCAATATCACACCTTCACCAGAAGGCCAGTGCCCTATGTGGAACCATTTCTAAAAATGAATGAAACTGGGTCATTTGCTGAGATGTGGATGGACCTAGAGACTGTCATACACAGTAAGTCTGAAAGAGAAAAACAAATATTGTATATTAATGCATATATGTGGAACCTGAAAAAATTGACATAGACAATCTTATTTACAAAAGAGAAATAGAGACACAGATGTAGAGAGCAAACATATGGACACCAAAAGGGAAGGGTGGGGGTGGAATGAATTAGGAGACCGGGATTGACAAATGCACACTACTGATACTATGTATGAAACAGATAAAAATGAGAACCTACTGTGTAGCATAGGGAGCTCTACTCAATGCTCTGTGATGACCTAAATGGGGAAGAAATACAAAAAAGAGGGGATATGGGAGACCCAAGTTTGATCCCTGAGTAAGGAAGATCCCCTGGAGCAGGAAATGGCAACCCACTCCAATATTCTTGCCAAGAAAATCCCATGGACAGAGGAGCCTGGTGGGCTACAGTCCACAGGGTCACAAAAGAGTCAGACATGATTTAATGACTGAACACACACAACACAGCTGATTCACTCTGCTTTACATTACACACACAACATTGTAAAGCTACTATACTCCAATTTAAAAAAAATTTTTTAAGTGCATCAGACCCTTTAGCACATAGTAGGTGCTTAACAAATGACTGTTCTTTCCCTTCCCTCCCCATCATGAAAAATTGCTCTTCCAGGATGGTCCAGCTCTCTACTGTCTGAAGTGAGACTCACCTGACTGATAAACACACTCCCAGTAAACAAAGAATGATGAAAACCGATATGAAGGTGTTATCTCGGTATGTTCACATTTTAACATGGGACTCCCCAAAACACAGCATTCAGTCTAAAGGATTCATTTCTGATTCTGTGAAGGGCCAGTGGTGCAATTGTTTCAAGGTCAGAAGATCTTAAAATGACCAACCCTGCCAACTTGCCCAGACCAACGGACACCCCAGGACATGGAACACTAGGTGCTAAAACAGGACCAGCCCAGGGAAACCAGGTCGCCTTCACTTTCTCTGAAGCAACTCCAGCCATATCCCCTTAGGGTTGACCCATTAGCGCAGAAAGGCCATGTTTTCTCCACCATAACAGACATATTCAAACACTAGCTAAGGAGAAAGTTTTAGAAGAATGGGTGATGATATAAGCATGTGAAACAAAATCAGAAACATATATAACTCAAAAGCATGCTTTTAAAATCACTAATCAAATCTCATCTTAAACTATTCAAGGGGACCCTGGCTATAATCGTGGGACTTGCACATAATTACAATAGGCAGTGAGTTCACATTTTCTTTTTTTTTCTTCCTCCTTGGGTGGATTTCTATGGAACTTGACTTATTCAAATATTTTAAATGTTTTTCATAAATACAAACTTATTCAAAACTTACTTTCCTAATATCACACATGTCCACAGGCATACCTGCTTTCTCATGAGGGACTAATAAAATGAGGGTGGTTATTTATTTACTTCTACTAAAATTTTCAGTGAATTGTATTTCAAGACTAAACTATCACACTGAGGCACTGTTTGTAATTTAGATATGCAAAGCTAGTCAAGAGTTTCTCCATGAAGAGAGCTACACTTAAGACTTATAATACAGGTGTCCTTATGCCTTCTAGAAATTCTTTTTTCACACATTTTATTCCAGTGAAAATGGGACATTTTTTAGACAAAGAAACAGGCAAGGACAGTGCAGTTTTTATTTGAACTTTCTTGAAATATTTTCTCAGAAAAACACAGCCCCTGATGGCTTTATGAACACTTTTTTTTTAACAGATTTAAATTTCTAGGAATAACAAAACATAAGCAATATACTGAGAAAACTTAACATCCAATTCAAATAACAAAAAAGCTATAAACACTCTAAAGTCTTTCTTATAAAAACAGTTACAATTTCCATAAGCACTTTTCAAGTCTGAGATTCTCTCATCAAGAAAGGACGAGAAAGGAGAAGGAGAAAAAGATAATTCAGTGTCTATTCATGTATTCTCTTTGTAGCTAAATGACACTATACCATCCTTCCCAACTTAACCTTGACCTAGACCCAAGCAGAGACATTACTTTGCCAACAAAGGTCCATCCAGTCAAAGCTATGGTTTTTCCAGTGGTCATGTATGGATGTGAGAGTTGGACTGTGAAAAAACCTGAGCACTGAAGAACTGATGCTTTTGAACTGTGGTGTTAGAGAAGACTCTTGAGAGTCCCTTGGACGGCAAGGAGATCCAACCAGTCCATTCTGAAGGAGATCAGTCTTGGGTGTTCATTGGAAGAACTGATGCTAAAGCTGAAACTCCAATACTTTGGCCACCTCATGTGAAGTGCCGACTCACCGGAAAAGACCCTGATGCTGGGAGAGATTGGGGGCAGGAGGAGAAGGGGACGACAGAGGATGAGACGGCTGGATGGCATCACGGACTCAATGGATGTGAGTCTGAGTGAACTCCGGGAGTTGGTGATGGACAGGGAGGCCTGGCGTGCTGCGATTCATGGGGCGCAAAGAGTCAGACATGACTGAGTGACTGAACTGACCTGAACTGAGACCCGAGAAAGCCGGAGGTGCGGTGGGGCGGAAGGGGCGGGGCCAGTGTGTAGAGTTGAGGACAGACGGGAGGGTGGCAAATCATTCAGTCATTCGTGATCATTCTGGCTTTGTTCCTCGTTCTCCGCACCACCAACACCCCCACAAAACATGTCAAACCATAAACCCAGCAAAGGCTATCAACAGGAGGCTCTACTGAGACACTCTTCTTTGGGAGTTAATACACATGAGATTTAACAAGGGGCTCAATAAACAACTGTGGAATTACTGTCTTACACTTGAATTAACCCACGAACATCTACTTCCTACTCATCTATCTGTCCCTTCTTGCCATAAACAGGAACATGAAGGACAAAGCAAAACAAATTGACTAGGTCAACTTCTGTGCACCATCTTCTCAAAGTGCTCCAAAAGGCTACATTTTCTAGCCTCTCTTGCAGTTAAGTTGTGCCATGTAACCAACTCTAGCCCAGAGACCCTGAGCATAAACAGTGGTATAAATTCTGAAAAGTGATGACCAAAAGGCATTACCGTTTTTTCCAGACTCTCTCTGCCAAAACTTTAGGTACCTCAGAAGCCACATGTGGGAGGAAAATGGAGCATAATTCCTGAGCTGCTGGACACAGGACAGAAGATTAAAGCATAAAATAATGGAGGTTCTTACAGCTACCATCTCTTTGTATCATTTTATTAATTTAGCTTTGGTAGCAAATTAAATTTTTATCACTATATAGTAAATATATTGATGAGATTTCCAGTGACCAACTAAGGTGTTCCACAAACAGTAAATCACTGAAAATTTGTAAGTACTTAAGTCTACGGCTTCCCTGTTAGCTCAGCAGTAAAGAATCCGCCTGCAATGCAGAAGCTGCAGGAGACGCAGGTTGCATCACTGGGTTGGGAAGATCCCCTGGAAAAGGGCAAGGCAACCCACTCCAGTATTCTTGCCTGGAGAATCCCATGGACAAACAAGCTTAGCAGGCTCAGTCCATAGGGTTGCAAAGAGTTGGACATGACTGAAGCAAGCTAACATGCACCCACACACTTAAGTCTAAAACTGACCTAGTGGGAGCAAAAGGCAGATGAAATCAAGAACCTCTTTTATTTCTGTCAAAGCCCTTCTTCCCCACTTTTGATCAGTTAGCATATATTATCTCCCTCCCATCTGTGCTCAGCAGCTGAATCAACATAAAAGGAAGAAAATCAAGTGAGAGAAAATTCGTAGTAGCTTACTCTTATGGACATAGAGCTGTCCATATACTAGGCACTCTTCTAAATGTTTTACATGTATTCAAGCAAAGTTAATATCTTTCTCTTTAAGGACAAACCCTGGGCTTCCCAGGTAGCTTGGCTCCTTCCCAGGTAGCTCGCCTGCAATGCAGGATACCCGGTTTGGATTCCTGAGTCAAGAAGGTCTCCTGGAGAAGGGATAGGCTACCCACTCCATTATTCTTGGGCTTCCCTGGTGGCTCAGATGGTTAAGAATCCACCTGCAGTGTGGAAGGCCTGGGTTAGATCCCTGGGTTGGAAGATCCCTGGAGGAGGATATGGCAACCCACTCCAGTATTCTTGCCTGGAGAATTCCATGGACAGAGGAGCCTGGCAGGTTACAGTCCATGGGGTCTCAAAGAGTTGGACATGACTGAGCAACTAAGCACAACACAAGGACATACCCCATAAGGAAAATATTGTTATCATCACTATTTTACAGATAAGGATTTTATGTCAATGAAATCTTGAGGAACTTACCCAAGGCGATACACCTAATAGAGAAACTAGGTTTTCAACACAGACACCCTAGTTCCTGCTTCTGCACTCTTAACAACTCCCACAAGTAAAATATCAACTTCAGAGGGTTAAGACGCAGTGGACTGATGAGTGACTTCAAACTACATGCAGCCACATGGATGAATCTCTCAGACACAGTGTGGCATAAAGGAAGACAGGCAATTCAGGGCACAATGTTTTGTTCCACTTCTATTAAGCAACAAAAAGCAGGCAGGGCAGATCTGAGCTGTTAGAGGTTAGGATGGTGGTCCCCCTTGGGAGTGATGAGCAGTAACTGGGGAGAAATTCAAGGAGGCTTCCAGGTGCTTTTGGGGGTGGTTTTGTCTTGTTGTTGACTGCATGGTGTAATAACTTGTGAAAATGCCTCCAGCTATGTACTTAGGGTATGTGCCCCTTTCTGTATGCATATTATGTTTCAATGAAAGGTTTGAAAAAGGGGAGAATAGGAATTGTTAGGTCATCTCACATCTAGCAGGGAACAGATCTCTTCTCACTCCTATGAATGCTCTCCTACTTCCCCATTCTTTATATATATATATTTATTTATTTATTAGGCTGCATGGGGTCTTAGTTGCAGCACATAGAATCTTTCTTGCCATACATGAGCTTATCTGCCCTGGGGCATGTAGGATCTTAGTTCCCCTACCAAGGATCTAACCCAAGTCCCCAACACTGCAAGGTGGGTTCTTAACCACTAGACACCACGGACTTCCCTTGTGTCTCACTCTAAAGCAGGGGATCCTAAAGTGTCCTTTAGGACACTTTTTCCTTTCCCTTTCATTCTCTCTTGTCAAGAAACTAAGAGCAGGGAAAGCTATTTCCAGTTTCCTCCTCTAAGTAGCAATTTTAACATCTAGCCTCAATCATCTGAGAGAAAGTGTTGCAAATGAAAGTTAAGAATGATAAAGTTTCTGAACCATCAATAATTAAAGGAGTTGTCAGTGACTGAACAGATTTTCCCAGACATCAGGACTGAGGTGCAAATCTGCCTCAGCCTCCCTGCAGGACTGTCTTTCCTCACCTGAACACTTCCATCCAGCATCAGAAGAGAAGCAAGGGGAGGTGGTGCTGGAGACGGGGCTTTTTTCAGAATCAAGAAGAAACAGAGAAACCCAGAATTCACATTCTGAAATCCTCTTTAAAAAACAATATAAAAATTATTGTGTCTGTCTGATTTTCAAGGCTTGAAAACGCTCAGATTATTGGTTTCAAACAGGATATACATTGTTCCAAACAGCCATATGGGCCTTTCGAGCCTGAGACACCTAATAATGAGAAAACTAAGGAAGAAAACACACCACATTCTCAGTGAGTGTTTCTAATGGAAACCCAGTTTTGACAACTGTACCAGCTGCTTTATATCCTTAAACTGAAGGAGACTATGAATAGGAAGGGGGTGGAGGAGAGACACTGCTAATAAAATATTTAAGAACATCAGGAAGAGCCATGTCAAGCTTTTAGTTTACCCAGAAAAAGCATCTTCCTAAAGTATCGGTCGACCAAGATTTACTGTATTAGTAAAATCACCTTCAGATTACAAAGGTAGAAAAAAAACGCACAAATGAAAACAGATAACCTATTTTTAAAACCTGGAAATGAAAGGACAAAATGTTCTAGAAGAAAGACAAAGACAAGCATCTCACTCTTTGTGGCTGCAGGACTTATTTTGACCTCATCACTCTCAGGTGATTGGTACTGACTACCAATTGAAACTCATCTAGGAGCGATATTCTAATTGGCAGGAATGGCCACATGCTATGTAAGATTTAGTAGCCTTTCAAACAAACAACGGAGAAGGCAATGGCAACCCACTCCAGTACTCTTGCCTGGACAATCCATGGGTGGAGGAGCCTGGTAGGCTGCAGTCCATGGGGTCACTGAGAGTTGGACGTGACTGAGAGACTTCAATTTCACTTGTCACTTTCATGCATTGGAGAAGGAAATGGCAACCCACTCCAGTGTTCTTGCCTGGAGAATCCCAGGGACGGGGGAGCCTGGTGGGCTGCCGTCTCTGGGGTCGCACAGAGTTGGACACAACTGAAGCGACCTAGCAGCAGCAGCAAACAAACAGGGATGACTACATCATTTAAGTCTGAACTACCACCTCCTCCACAATTATTGTTGCTATAAGAGATGAATGATTGATTGCATAGGATGGAATTTACCATTTTTCAAATGTACATTTTCCTCTTGAACACTGAAATAATTACGGTCCCAGAGAGCCGTGCAGATGGCCCAATCTATCAGTATTTTTCTCTGTGTTTGACTTTCATTCCTCGGCATTTGATTGCTTCTGAAATAATGGTAGCAGAATGGAAAATACTCTTTATATTCCCCAGGTGATTTTCATTTGTGATAGATAAGCAAATATAATTTTCCCTAGTACCCTAGCCAGGAAAAGACACCTTCCTACATTAGCAAGCTCAGTCAATACAGGGATGGGATTCCACTGGGTCCACTCGCCCACTCAAATGGGAAGGAAACAGGGATTAAGGGCAACTGAGCAAGCAAAGTCTGCTTTCATCCACACTTTCTTAGAAAGTGCCTGGACATCTTATCTAAGCATTAAAAATATAACTCTTTCTAATTCTGGGGCCTCATAGTAAAAATGAGATTAGGCACAAATCCTGTGATTTTGTACTACCTTAAAGTGACAGAAGCCTGAATTTTCATTTCAGTACATGTGAGTTGCTGTCTTTATCTTCTCTATGGTAGAAGTCGTCCTCCCCTCCCCCATCCCCCCATCCCACACACCACCCCCTGCTTACCCACACACCAACACAGATAGTTATGAATAATGGGAACTTGTTTTCTTTCTGGCATTTACTATTTATCACTGAGTGTGGAGGGGTCTGCGGAGGAAAATTCTTGAGAGTTTTGCGAGAAAATGTGAGCTGTCAGCCTCACTGATATGCATCAAATTCCTCCTTAATCTCAACTATTTGGCTTCTGTTTGGGGTTATTTCATAAAGGGGAAAATTTTTTAAAGTCTAACCTAAGGCTTCTTTCACTTCATATTTTGTGACTTCTTCTTTTGGCAAAAAAAGAAATGTAAAGTAGCAACAGCTCACCCAGATTTTTTACCTATCCATGGCACAGATGAGCAGTTTTGAGAACATTAAATATTCAGGGAAAATAGGGCTAATCACTACTAGCCCAGAAACAGCCCAACAAAGAGATTACTCTCCTCATCATGGGTATGCCTATCGTTTTCAGAGCTTTGTAAATACTCTAAAAGGCAGAGACTTGAAGAAAAATATACTCAAAGGTGAAAATGGATAGTTTCCAGTTCAGTCACTCAGTTGTGTCCCACTCTTTGCAATCTCGTGGACTGCAGCACGCCAGGCTTCATCACCAACTCCCAGAGCTTGCTCAAACTCACATTCATTGACTCGGTGATGCCACCAACCATCTCATCCTCTGTCATCCCCTTGTCCTCCTGCCTTCAATCTTTCCCAGCATCAGGGTCTTTTCCAACGACTCAGTTCTTTGCAAAGTATTGGAGCTTCAGCTTCAGCATTAGTCCTTCCAATGAATATTCAGGACTGATTTCCTTTAGGATGGACTGGCTGGATCTCCTTGCAGTCCAACGGACTCTCAAGAGTCTTCTCCAATACCACAGTTCAAAAGCATCAATTCTTTATAGTTTCTACTCTTAGCTAAATTACACCATGAAAATAAAGGTGTTCAAATATTCTCAAAAATTAAGGGAGAGAGGATTCTTATAATTTCAGAAGAAAATGCATAGGAAACAGAATCTTACATGAGATGGAATCTCTCCAAGAGAAACCAATTTCCTGAAGAATACCTGAGTATATGTAAGAAGACATTCTCCAGAAATAATAATCAACGCATTCTAAGAGTACTTCTGGGCCTCCCACATACATCAGTGGTAAAGAACTTGCCCGCCAATGCAGGAGACATGGTTTCGATCCCTGGGTTGGAAAGACCACCTGGAAGAGGAAATGGCACACCAATCCAGTATTCTCGCCTGGGAAATCCCATGGACAGAGGAACCTGTCAGGCTACAGTCCGTGGCGTCACAAAGAGTCAAACATGACTGAGAGTCTGAGCAGCAGCAAGAGAATTTCTGAATGAGGCTAGAAATATGTTTCCCCATTTTTGGCAAAAACAGTCACAGGTTGGTACCTATATGCACAATCCCTTACTTCATCACATTATATCTAGACCATAAATTATTATTAGAAAAACTTCCTAACCTTGAAACTCAACCCGTTTTGTTTGAGTGATTTGGTCGTTTTTAGGAAATGCATCCACTCCTAAACTTAAAATAATAAAAACGTAAAAGCCCAATGAAAGTATAAAGAAGAGCATTGTCATGTAAATGATATACGAGTGAATAAGAAGCTATTCCCAAATGTAATTTAAGCGATACCACTATAAGTGTCATTGTTTCGGACGTCCTTTGGTTTGTCTAAGCATCATGAGTCAAGATATTTGCAGCATTCTTGTCGGGCTCTTCCTACAAAAATTTCTGACTCTGTTAATGTCATGAAATCGACAGGTTGTGCCTCTGCCACATTTTCAGAGGCTTTGGTTTCCAGGAATACTTCTGGCTCTGAGCACATGCCTCCTTCCTTGAGTTCTGTCTTCACTTGCACTTCTTGCCCCAGGCATCCCTCTTGTCTCTGCTTTGAATTGAAGCAGACATATAACTCATTTTTATATAACTCATTTTACTCACTAAATTCCGCCAACAAAACAAGTACACTTTTCCTGAAAGTTTAGGGAGACAAAGAAGCTTTACATCCAGAACTGCAAACAACTGACAACCAAATAGTAGATATCTATGAGCTAAAAAGTGCTTTGGCAAGCTGCAGCTTTTTGTGGGCGTTTTCTTCCAGATTCTCAGTCATTTCTCTTTCAGAGCAGTTTTACTTCCTTTTGTGTTCTTTCAGCACTTGTAGTCTCAACTCCGTCCTCAAGTAAATCGTCCAGATATTTTCCTTACAGAAGAGAGAGCAAGTCCTTGCCCAAAGGGGAATTCAGGCGTCTCTTTGAAGATAATTGTTTCACCCCATATTTATCTCAGTTGATCTCAACAACCCCTTGTTTTAAGCAGAAATGGTATTGTCATCATTCCCCATTTCACAAACAGGAAACATAGGTTCAGAGAAGTGAAGTTATTTGCCAGGGTCACATAACTTAATCAAGTCCAGACTGTGCCCGGGAGTTCTAAATTCCTCTCAAGCCAAGTTTCCAGCTCCTCAGTCCAGCTGCCCTTTTCTCCTCTGCCTCAGATACAGACTGAAGTCATCAAGAAGAACAATTCACATGTTATGTGGTTAACAGTATAGCAAAGACACTGTGGTTTCAACGTTTTGTGCCTGAATCACCAGCATCAGTGTCTCCTGGGGAGATCAGAAGTGGACATTCTGAAATACTGCCATTTGTAGCAACATGGGTGGACCTAGAGATGATCGTACCGAGTGAAATGTCAGACACAGGAGATATATCACATGACATCCCTTATATGTGGAATCTAAACAGAAATGTTCCAAATGAACTTATTTACAAAACACAAACGGACTCACAGACCTAGAGAAAGAACTTACGGTTGTCGACAAGAAGGATGTGGGGAAGGGATAGTTAGGCATTTGGGGGTGAACACGTACACACTGCTATATTTAGAATGGACAACCAACACGGACCTACTGTATAGCTCATGGAATTCTGCTCAAAGTTATGTGGCAGCCTGGATGGAAGGGGGCTTGGGGGAGAATGGATACATGCATACATATGGCTTGAGTCCCCTCACTGTCCACCTGAAACTATCACAACACTGTCAATCGGCTATATCCGAATACAAAATAAAATTTTTTAAAAAAGAGATGAGTTTTCTGGAGTCTGATCCACAACTACTGAATCAGAACCTCTGGGACTGAGGCCCAGCAATCTGGGTTTTCAAAGTCCTTCCGGTGATTCTGATGTCCTCTAAAATTGGAGAACTATTGGACTAACTGCTCATCAATTCAGTTTCCTCTTCTTCCTAAGATAGCTAGACCACATTTTCTAGACACACTGTACGTAGCCAACAGTATTTGAACAAAAGCAGTGTACACTATCTCCAGGCCAGGCCCATAAAATTTCCACTCATGAGATTCCATGCTCTTTCCCCTGCTATTTTCTGTCTAGACAAGGGCAAGTGTGATGACCCTGAAAGGTGTGTATAGAAGATGCTGGAAAGTGAAAGTCACTCAGTCGTGTCCAACTCTTTGCGATCCCATAGACTGTAGCCCAGCAGGCTCCTATGTCCTTGGAATTCTCCAGGCAAGAATACTGGTGTGGCTTGCCATTCTCTTCTCCAGGGAACCGTCCTGACCCAAGGATCAAACCAGCGTCTCAGGCATTGCTGGTGGATTCTTTACCACTGAGCCACCAGGAAAGCCCCTGAGGAAGCCCTTTTTCATCAGGGAATGCGCCAAGCCCAGACAGGACTGAGAAATGCAGCGCTCCCACGCCTAATGGGACCCTCACTGAGAGCTGTTGACTCAGAGGCAGCACGGGATTGGCTCTCTAGCTCCACACTCTGTAATGTTTAGCCAAAAGGGAAAGGATGGCAGCAGACAAAAGATGTCAGCAAAGTTACCAGCTGTGATCGTAGATTTCCAAAAGGGAGGGTGACAGTTAGCAAAGCATCACTTTAACGTGTGTTCCCAAGAATATACTGTCAAGTATTCGTCTCAGTGAGATCCAGGAGAGCAGCGCATGTACTTCCACTTCAGAGTCACACACAGTTTTAATATCTAGGCTTGCCTATTGGTTTTTGTTGTGTGTGTGTGTGTGTGTGTGTGTGTGTGTGTGTGTGTTTTTAACGTATTCACTTACTTGAAATTGTCTTCCCAGGTGGCACAGTTGGTAAAGAATCCATGTGCCAATGCAGGAGACACAAGAGAGGAGGGTTCAATCCCTGGATTGGTAAGATCCCCTGGAGTAAGAAATGGCAACCCACTCCAGTATTCTTGCCTGGAGAATCTCATGGACAGAGGAGCGTGGTGAGCTACAGTCAATGGGGTCACAAAGAGATGGACATGACTGATCACGCATGCACTGTAAATTTACTTGATATTATGTATTGCAAACCGAAGAAAGCTTAAAGAAATAGAGACATTTAGGAAGTTCTTTACTATGATAAGGTTTTACTCCATCTCAGTTTCCAACTCTATAAGGATTTAGATAAATGAAATTAAAGAGGTCATATGCTAGAATGCATAAGGATGGTGGTTCGAACAGTAAAGAGGTCTCTGCAATTCTGGAGAACTGGGGCACAAACAGCTGGACATGACTGAGTGACTAAACACACGAGCAGCATGGGACATGGGTTTCTGTTAGACTGTCTAGGTTCAAATCCGTGTGTTAGCACTTAATGACTGTGTCTCTGGGAAAATTATATAATTTCTTTGTGCCTCAATTTCTTCAATTAGAAGATGGGGATAATTAATAGTACCTATTTCATAGTACAGATGAACCTATTTGCAGGGCAGGAAGAGAGGCACAGACATAGAGAATGAATATGAGAACACAGTGCGCTGGGAATGACACATGTACACTACCACGTGTAAAACAAAGAGCCAGTGGGAAGCTGCCGTATCGCACACGGAGCTCAGCTCGGCGCTCTCTGATGACCTGGAGAGGTGGGATGAGGGGTGGGGGTGGGAAGGAGGTCCAAGAGGGAGGTGATATATGTATACATATAGCTGATTCACTTCGTTGTACAGCAGAAAAAAAAAAAACAAAAACAGAACATTGTAAAGCAACTATACCCCAATAAAAAGAAAAGCAGCACCTATTTCATAGATTAAATGAGTCTGTACTCTTAAAGTGCTTAGAACAGTGACTGACACCTAATAGGTAATATAAAAATATTTTCTTTAAAAAAAAAAAAAGCAAAATAAAATACATAGGCAACTGGCTCACCCTGGGTACACATCAGACTTCATAATTATTAAATGCTTCCGGGCAGATGGCATCACAAAGTAAAGTGACTTGGACTGCCACTAGGTAAAAAGATAAGAGTAGGCCATTTGGTTTGTTGAAACCAAAAAAGGTGTCTGAATATGATTAGAAAAGTCTTTACACCCTACTAACCTCCTCAGGTAAACCCGTGCAAAGCACATGCAAAAAATCCTTTTGCATATATACCTAAGAACACACAACACAAGGACAATCAGTCTCCTTTTTTAGCAGAGATATTTAACCTCAGGCTAGCTAGCCTGTGCCACTTAGAAGGCTCCCTCAACCACCACTATTATGTATTCAAGAAGTGCAAACCAATTAACCAGGGCAAACATGAATAAAAAGGTAAATTTCCAGAAGGTGAATACTAAAGTGATTACTGCCTGTATGAATTGCAGTCTTCATTGATCCTCTCATTCCCTTCTCCCTTAGTCAGAGTGGCTCATCAAAAGTCAACCACATACAATTTTTATATAATGCTAAATAGTCCTAAAGGATGTAAGAAATAAACAGAGCTAAATGTGGCTATATTTATGTAGCAGTCAAAAAGACATACCACGGAAAGTCAATAAATGAAAAAATATGATGAGGAATGAAAAAGAAAGAGAGAAACTAAAAGAGAAACCACTTACCCAGCTAGAAGGGAGCAAAAGAGCTACAATCAGGAGTAGCTGTATAATCTGTGAAGCCCAAGGCAAAAAGAACAGACAGAGATCCTTGTTCCAAGTTTATTAAAAACTTCAAGATGGCAACAGGAGCTCATTAAACCAAGCATGAGGCTATGTGAACATGGGACCCATGTACATACACAGATTGCATGCTCCTGAACCTGCCATGGGCATAAAGGCATGAGTTTCTAAGTAAAATGATAAACAAAGATAAGTATGTGAATTTAGATGAGAGTCTAGGCATATTTAAGGGAATACAAAGGGAAATGTCAGAAAATCTGATGAATTGTATTAGATTAAGGGAATGACAGAAAATATAAAGAAGAAAAATGATAAAGATGAAAGAGTGAACAAAGACGACTATAGGGCTTCCCTGGTGGCTCAGTGGTAAAGAATTCACCCGCCAATGTAGAAGACCCAGGTTCAATCCCTGGGCCGGGAAGATCCCACATGTCTCCAAGCAACTAATCCCACTGCTCAATAGCACCACAACCACTGAGCCTGTGCTCAAGAGCCTGGGTGCACAACTATGGAACCCACGTGCTACAACCTAGAGCCCACGATCTGCAACAAGAGAAGCCACCACAATGAGAAGACCTGGCACCTCAACTGGAGCTTAGCCCCCACTGGCCACAACTAGAGAAAAGCCTGCACAGAAACAAAGACCCAGCACAGCTTAAAAAAAAAAAAAGACCATAGAAGTATGGATCAAAAGGACCAAGTCCATACAAACTTGGGTCTCCGTGTCAAGAAACAAACAGGTTGATACTGTGTACCTTTCCTCCAAGAAAATGGTGACTCCAGTTACCCGTAGGGCCAAATTCGAAGCTGGAGAATGAGGGACTGTGACAGGACAATGACTAAGTGTTATGCCCAAGTATCATGCTCAAAGGACTCTCTCAAAGTCTTTTGAGAAGGAAATCATCTAAATGTGGGTCCATCTACTTTTTAGAATAAAGAGACCATCTGACAACGGCCATTGTACCATCATAGCCACCTTTTCAACTGATGGAAGAGATAAGACACTTGAACATGAACAGACAAAGCTATTCATTATGAAATGTTGCTTTATATTACACAGAAATCAGGAGTTAGATAGCTATTATATAAATGATAGCTAAAATGAATTGCCAGCCACTACTCATAGCCAGGTGGGACAAAGAGCAAATTCACAGAGTCAGTTCATATTTCTATTGTGATCAATAATCAGAATCATCAACTGCAAAGTATAGGCTTTTATGTTTAAAAAATTCCAGTCCACATATGTGTATGAAATGAGTTGAACAAGTCGATTACCTTGACAAATTATATATGCTTGCAGCCTGATAAAGCTGCAGTTGCTCAAAAAAAATTTAGAATGGATTTTTAACCTCCAAGAGTTTCGAGTTGTTCTTTTTTAATCCAAAGAGTATGCTGTCCATTCTGAAGGTAAGACAAAAAGAGAATTCACAAAATGTTTGAAAGTGATGGCATGATTACTGAGTGATTACCTTGTTCCATAAGCTTATTATAATATATAACTCTATTAGAATTAGAGAAATTTGAAACTGTGAACAACCTTACAGTCTATATAATCTAGCCTGTAGCTTCCTACCAAGTGGATGAAGAAACTGAAGCCCCAGTAGACTAGCCTTGAGGTTCCCCTATTTGGCTCATGAAGAGGCATGATGAGTACAACCTAATTCATGTTTCTCCCTTTCCACACCACTAGCAACCATTTGCCAAAACTGTATGACCTTCTAGAAAGTCACTGACAACCACAGGTATCATCTACAAACACGCTGAATTGTTACCATTTTTGAAAGGCAAGTCAGTCAGTCCTAGTTGTCATGGCAATAACTCTTCATACTCACAGCTGGGTGATTGCATATGTAAAATGCAGTCAACCCAGACAGGAATAAGCCTTATTAAAACAACATTCTAAAAATGGCATGGCTTACCTGGTTTGCCCATTCTGAGCTCCAGAATCTTGACTGAAATTGTCATCTAAGTTCAATTTAGTCCAGATATCTATATTTTTGTACTGAGAGCTATTTTTTGTCTTGGGAATTTAGTGGGAAAAAATGAAAGTGGTTGAGAATAACTGAACTCGATATTATGGTACTGAAATTAAAGAGGTAACTATTTATGCATTGGTATAATTACAAAAGAAACTATAAATAAATAATGAGGTTCGAATATTGTATCCTGTTCAGTCAGTCAGACAGTTCGGTCACTCAGTTGTGTCCAAATCTTTGTGACCCCATGGATTGCAGCACACCAGGCTTCCCTGTCCATCACCAACTCCCAATGCTTACTCAAATTCATGTCCATCGAGTCGGTGATACCATCCAACCATCTCATCCTCTGTCATCCCCTTCTCCTCCTGCCTTCAATCCTTCCCAGCATCAGAGTCCTTTCCAATCCCCTTAGTAATGAATCCTCTTACTAATAATTAACAAAGCCTCTAGCCTCTTACCCTGGTGGCTCAGATGGTAAAGCGTCTGTCAACAATGCGGGAGACCTGGGTTCAATCCCTGGGTTGGGAAGGTCCTCTGGAGAAGGAAATGGCAATCCACTCCAATACTATTGCCTGTAAAATCCCATGGACAGAGGAGCCTGGAAGGCTACAGTCCACGGGGTCGCAAAGAGTCGGACACGACTGAGCAACTTCACTTCACTTCACTAACCTCTTACATCTTTTTCTTTTACTGCCCATTTTTTCCAGACCCTATGCAGTTCTTTTCTTATGTACATGTGTGTTGGGGCCAATTTTTCATATGACAGCATTAACACAGGCTAGACATCTACTATCGCTCAGAATTCAGATTCAAAGTCAGTTCTCTCGCACTGTTTCCTAAGGACATGTTTCTGCCCTCTAAAATGCAATCCCCCCCTCAAAAAAGCCTATAACCAGCTACTAGATATGTTTTCTATTCTAACCTGAAATTTTTATTCTGTAAGTCTCTACCCAACCTGCCTCTGCAAAGAGAGAAATTTCCCAGTCAAGCCCAACCTCAAGGCTGATTCTCCATGGGAGAGAAGCAGGAAACCTATGTGACTGCTTAAGGAAATGCTGCAGCCTAAGATTTCATCACTCAAAAACAATCCATGGTACATACAAGGGTGGTTCAAACATTTCAAACATGTATGCAATGGTTCTTTCATAAACTGGTCCCCAGTTAGACAGTTTGGAGAGGCATTTTAAAGGCTCCTCAGAAGATTCCAGCAACATCAAGCACTAGTCAACCTACAGCAGTAGCCAGCTTGGCAATTCATCCTTATTGAGCATTCCCTCCTTCTTTATTTCACACCTTTCATCTTGCCTTCTGGCTCCTGCAATTAGTCTCCAAGGAAACTCCTTGCCTTTTCAAACTGTTCATGGGGTTCTCACAGCAAGAATGCTGGAGTGGTTTGCCATTCCCTCTTCCAGTGGACCATGTTTTGTCAGAACTCTCCACTCACTATCACTGTCCGTCTCGGGTGGCCCTGCACCACGTGGCTCAGAGCTTCACTGAGTTACACAATCCCCTTCACCATGACAAGGCTGTGATCCATGGAGGGGAAAAGGCCTTGATGCTGGGAAAGACTGAAGCCAAAGGGAGAAGGTGGCAGAGGATGAGATAGTTACAAAACATCACCAACACTGAAAAGAATTTGAGCAAACTCTGGGAGATAGTGAACAATAGGGAAGCCTGGTGTGCTGTAGTTCACGGGGTCAAAAAGAGTCAGAGACAACTTAGTGACTGAACAACAACATAACTACTTGTATGCAAGGCTTGTCTTAGCCTCTGCCTTCAGAGGAAGCCAGGCTAAGACATTCTCTTTCATGTAAAGGTTTTTGTTAGAGGGAAAGGTTAAGTTATTCAACTGTTAAGTTATTTTAAACATAATTTGAAATGTATAACTAATTCCAAATATATTATGGGGAAAATGCACATTTCACACTTATTTGTACCTTAAAACATAAAACTTTTTCAAAGACTCACACTTTCAAGTAGTATAGGAAAGCCATCTCAGAAGCCCACTACAGTAGATGAAGAATAGGTCCCCAGCTGCAAAAACTTATGCTGGTGCCCTCGGCGTCTATGAGCCAGCTTTCAAAGACCTATCTGAATTTCACTGCCTGAGGGCTTTTCCCTGAAGCTACTGAGTCTTTCTAAGCACACAGTAGGCCAGAAGTTCTTGGAACCAACCCCCTAAAACTGCCCATGACTGATGGGAGTGAGCATCTAATACTCAGCTCCCTAGAGAAAGGTAGAAAGAGGGACAGAGAGAGGTGGGGGACATGTGGAAGGGAATAGGTACCTAGAGATAAAAGACACAACAAGTTAGAAGTATTACTACGGACTGTAGAGTACCCCCTACCCAGTTCATATGTTGAAGCCTTAAGCACCAATGTGACACTATTTAGAGATGGGGCCTTTGGGAGGTAGGTAGGTTTAGATCATGTCATGAGGATGGGGGCCTCATGATGGGATTAGTGACCTTAGAAGGACAGACACCAGACAGTTTGCTTCCCCAGTATGCTCTCTGTATGTAAGGACTCAGGGAGAAAGCAGCCACCTGCAAGCCAAGAAGAAGACCGTCACTGGGGAAATGAGCTGTCCAGCACCTTGACCTTGGATTTCCCAGTCTCCAAAACTATAAGCAGTATGTCTATGTTACTATTAATGCATATATGTGGAACCTAGGAAAATGATACAGATGATCTTTTTTCACAGCAGGAATAGAGATGCAGATGTAGAGAACAGACGAGTGGACATGGGGTGGTGGGAAGGACAGACTGGGAGAACAGGACTCACATACACACCACTATGTACACAGACAGCTAGTGGGAAGACGCTATATAGCGCAGGGAGTTCAGCTCCACACTCTGTGATGGCCTAGATGAGTAGGAAGGGAGCAGGGGGTGAGGGAGGTCCAAGAGAAAGGTGACATATGTATACATGCAGCTGGTTCACTTCGCTGTTCAGCAGAAACTAACACAATGTTGTAAATATACCCTAATAAAAAAGAAAGAAAGAAAAAATACTCAGTGTTTAAAACACCCAATCTATGGTATTTCTGTCATGGTGAATTTCACTCACCCAGGCTGACTAATACAGATGTGCGGCAGATATATACTCCTCATCCCTGAAGTGGGTAATCTCTGATGTGTATATTTCACACCATTTCCCAGCTCTCCCCTGGGACTATGTGTCAGTGGACATTGATAGTAATTAATTTGATAATGAACTTCCTATTAGCTGTCTTTCTTTCTCCGTCTCTCTTCCCATTTTCTTTCTTGTGTTTCCTACATTTCTCAAAAAATTATTTTACTCTAGAAAGCTGTCTCAAAATCTGTTTCTTTGGGCACCCAAATGGAAACAGTCTTATTGGTATAAAAATCTACAAAGCTCTGCCCTGGGTCATATCCAGTGAGAACAATACTATAAAGCGGGTTCAGTGCTTTTACACACTAGTGTTCAACCGGATTAAATGAGATCCAAAAATGAGAAATCAGAGCTTAATTCCCAAGAGGATCTGTGAGAAAAAAGTCAGTGTGCATGTCTATTCTGAAAATAGTTGTGCCTCAGTGCCTGCATGGCTTAGGGCTAAATTGGGATAGGGTTTTTTGGTTTTTCTTTTTTAGATTTTTTTTAAGACTTTGGTGGTACATTTCATTCACACTCCTAACAAACTGCTTGCTTCAAAATAGTTTCACCAAAGGAAAGTGAACTGTGTTTTCTTCACTGCAGAGCAAACGGAGAAGAGTTAGATTGATTTCAACTACCTTCTCAAGCTTTTCATCATAGTCTCTTCAAATGTCAAGCCACTGCCTGAAGTACATATTTTTAACATTCCAATATCACAGCATATTGCTTAGGACCTCAGCCTTCACCTTTCCCCACGGACATCCTATTTTTATGAAAGATAAAATTGAATCAAGGAATTTGCCTGAGGTAACGAGGGAAGGGAAGGGCACCCGGCATAGGTTTGTTGCTGTTGTTCAGTCACTAAGTCATATCTGACTCTTCGACCTCATAAACTGCAGCAGACCAGGCTTCCCTGTCCTTCACTATCTCTTGGAGTTTACTCAAATTCATGTCCATTGAGTCCATGCTGCAATCCAACCATCTCATCCTCTGCCGCACCCTTCTCCTCCTGCCCTCAATCTTTCCCAGGATCAGGGTCTTTTCTAATGAGTTGGCTCTTTGCATCAGGTGGCCAAAGTATTGGAGCTTCAGCTTCAGAATCAGTCCTTCCAATGAATATTCAGGGTTGATTTGAAATATAAAGTCTCCTCTTTGGTATCTGTCACATTAAACTTGGTGTTGAGGAGTTCCTTCTCATTGCCAGTGTGCAGACAAGATTATTGTCTAAAAGCTTTTTCATTGTTTATCCTAGCTTTCCTCAGATTCTAAGTGTGAAGAACCCAGAGGCAGCCAGAATGAGTGAAAGATGCAACGGCATAGACCTCCAGAAAGATCTAATCTAAATCCAGTGTTTTAAGATGAAATTAGATGATGGGATGAGATGGGAAAATAAGAAGTTACCATTACTCATTGGAGAGAAAGGACTATTCTATGGCTGCTCTCAGTAAATCTCTAGGAAAAATATTTCCTGGGCACTTTCACTGTGTTTCTTTGAGAAGGAAAAGGCTACCCACTCCAGTATTCTGGCCTAGAGAATTCCATGGACTATAGAGTACATGGGGTCACAAAGAGTCAGACATAACTGAGCAACTTTCACTTCACTTCACTTCATTGTGCTAATTACTGTACTAGTTCCCAAGAAATAAATAATTTAAAATGTATACTTCCTCAAGAAGCCGAGGAGCTATTGTAAAAGCAAATAAAGTACATCTCATATTTCACTATAGTTTATAAATATAACTGCCAAGATCTTCACTGGGGCTCCAAAAGCTCAAGAAGCAACCTCTCAATGAGCTGGGGGATTCAAGGTCAATGTGCAGGTCATATATTTTTCCCCACCACAACTTAACAGAAAAAGCTACTCCTCCACCCCCAATCCCTTCCAAATTCACAGCAGTCTAAGGAGATACTTTTTTCAATCTCTATCAATGTAGTTGATAATTACAATGTATACAATGGGATTGAAATAGAACATTTGATAAAAGAAAACAGTATCAGACCATATAACTCCCTTGCCCCCTTCCAGATATTCTTACCTTAAAGTGTAAAATGTGATTCATCTATCCTTGTTGTTGTCGATGAGTCGCTAAGTCGTGTCCCACTCTCCATCCTGATGAACTACACCACACCAGGCTTCCCTGTCCTTCTCCATCTCCTGGAGCTTGCTCAAATGCAAGTCCATTGAGTCGATAATGCCATCCAAACATCTCATCCTCTGTCACCACCTTCTTTTCCTGCCTTCAATCTTCACCAGCATCAAGGTCTTGTCTGATGAGTCGGCCCTTCGCATCAGGTGGCCCAAGTATGGGAGATTCCCTTTAGAATTGACTGGTTTGATTCAAGATGACAGTCTGGCACGGTCTGAGGTGGTCACGACTGTTACTGTGGAAGCTGCGGCAGGCTGGTGGGGGCCCGGTTCCACAAAACCCAAGATCGTGCCTGGGCCTAGAAGCGAGGGCTTACACCCAGAGCGATGGCCTGCACTTGCTCATGGCGCTCTGTGATCTGCTCGGCATTTTCTCTACGACCAACCTGGACCAAATCAAGGCGGCCTAACCACTAGCAGAGCTTCCTTTCCCACCCGGACAACTCGAGAAGCACTGAGTCTGCCGAGCACTTCCGTGCATCTCCCAGGCTCACAGGGTGCCAGGCAATACCACCTTGCATCAGAAGTATGCCCGCGGCCTGCCAAGTGATGAAGACCTACACGGCCTGGGCGTCCAGCCTTCCAAGACTCCAGCCGCTGACCCCGAGGCGTGCCCCGCACAGGTCCACCGAGCTCTGCAGCCCGTGGCCGCAGTCAGGCTGTGCTGGAAGCCAACCACACCACGTTCGACTTGGACGCCTTCTTGCGGGTGCGCTGCTGTGAACAGCTGGAATGCAAATGGCGGCTGAGGGCCCGCCGGGAGGTCTTCTGCAAGATGCTGGGAGACCAGGCCAAGAAGGGCTTATCCTGGGATGAGACGTGGCTTTCGTCCTCGTTCTGCGCCTAGTCTTCCTCATCATGAGCTCTTGTTTTTAATCGGTGAGTGGAGGGCAAGGGAGCAGCCCCCAGCCAACAACCCTCCCCCCAAGAAAATGGCCTTGCCTGTCATCTTGAACCCCTTACCTCCCATTGTCTACCTCTTTTGGGGGTTCCAAAGAAACTGCACTCTTCCCCTCCTCTTCCCCACCTGGCCAGCTTAGCCATTGACCTGCACATCCCTGCCCCCACCCCTGTCCAGAAAAGGCTTTTCGATGCTCAAGAAAACAGGCCCCTAAATGAAGAGTCCTGAAAGCCTGAGCGTGAGGGGTTTCCTGGATGCCCTGGGGTGCCCTCTTCCGAATTTTATCAACTTCTGGAATACTTGCTCTGGCTTTTCTTGTAAAGCTCTGAGCAAGATTCATCTGCTCCTGCCCCATGTGTGTAGCATGGAGCTCCCATGTAACCCTGAAACATGTAATGGGACCAATTGTGGCTGCCAAAAGAAAAAAATATGGGATCGTTCGAAACTTGTCTTTCTGTGAGTTTCCCAAGCCACAGGTGAGACCAAGGTAGGGTAAGGATGTGATCCATGGGAACTTGGCTATTCTTGGGTGGTTAGATCCCACTTCTCCTTCTGTTGGTGGCCTGTGTGAGTGGGAAAGAAAGTAAGGTTATGAACCTTCCTGTTCCCATGCTTGTCGAATGTATGACCTGGGAAATTTTCCTCTGTGGGCCTGATGGCAGATCAAATCGTTTGCTCTTTTGAGGTCTGTCATATTTGATTATCTGTTTTCTGGTAGGTTCAGTGATTAAATTACTGATGTCAGTTCAGTTCAGTTCAGTCGCTCAGTTGTCTCCCACTCTTTGCGACCCCATGAATTGCAGCATGCCAGGCCTCCTTGTCCATCACCAACTCCCGGAGTTCACTCAGACTCACGTCCATTGAGTCAGTGATGCCATCCAGCCATCTCATCCTCTGTCGTCCCCTTCTCCTCCTGCCCCCAATCTTTCCCAGCATCAGGGTCTTTTCCAATGAGTCAACTCTTCGCATGAGGTGGCCAAAGTACTGGAGTTTCAGCTTTAGCATCATTCCTTCCAAAGAAATCCCAGGGCTAATCTCCTTCAGAATGGATTGGCTGGATCTCCTTGCAGTCCAAGGGACTCTCAAGAGTCTTCTCCAACACCACACTTCAAAAGCATCAATTTTTTGGTGCTCAGCCTTCTTCACAGTCCAACTCCCCAGGTTTATCCTTGGAACAGTGTACCTGGCACCTGGTCATCCCTTGACCAGCCAGCCTCTTTGCTAACTGTGCAGCTCCTCCCTTCCCAGAAATAGAGTAACAAATGGGGAGTTAAGTCACCTGAGAAAGGCCCACACTCCCATTCGGCTGGCAGTGCCTTCCACAGGCCCTACAAGCCAAGTCCTTGAAACAAGGCTATTTCAGGCTGTAGGAACTGGGGGAATTTGAGTAGACAGGACTGTTGAGGGACAGGAGGGTCGTGGTAGAAATGCAATTCTTTATTCAGAGATCACTGAGGCTTTTTTTTTGGCTACACAGTTTGGCATGGGAGATCTTAGTTCCCCAACCAGGGATCGAACCTATGCCCTTGCAGTGGAAGTGCAGAGTCTCGACCACTGGATCCCCAGTGAAGTCCCCCCACACACACTTTTTTTTTTTCCCTTTATTCCTAACTGGTGCTAAGCAGTGGGTGATCACTTGCTAGAGCTGTTGTAATCCAACTTTCTTACCCCTGGATCACTGCACATGGGGTATTAGCTGTGAGATGGTAGGAACTCAAGTGTGTATGCACTGTTAAGCATAGAGCCATGGGATAGGAAAACCTTTGCAGGAGACATACTACAAGAGTAAGGACTTATGTCTAGGTTGTAAACAAAGCCAGAGGTGCTTTGCTATTTACTGCAGTCAGTCTTTTATGTGCAATTCCTGTATAAATTTGGAGAAACCCATAGCTGGTTCAACTTGCTCTCTTGGAGTTTTCTAAGTTCTTCAACATGGCTTTGTAGTGACCATTTGATTCAGTGGTAAGGATTAAGGTCACTGTGGTTCAGACATGTTGGGCTCAGTGAGCCTTGGTTTGGGGGCGGGGCATATGTACATGTTTAATAGAACATTTAATGTTATTAAATTCTGAAAGAGATGGGAATACCAGACCACCTGACCTGCCTCTTGAGAAACCTGTATGCAGGTCACGAAGCAAGTTAGAACTGGACATGGAACAACAGACTGGTTCCAAATAGGAAAAGGAGTACGTCAAGGCTGTATATTGTCACCCTGCTTATTTAACTTCTATGCAGAGTACATCATGAGAAATGCTGGGCTGGAGGAAGCACAAGCTGGAATCAAGATTGCTGGGAGAAATATCAATAACCTCAGATATGCAGATAACATCGCCATTATGGCAGAAAATGAAGAAGAACTAAAGAGCCTCTTGATAAAAGTGAAAGAGGAGAGTGAAAAAGTTGGCTTAAAGCTCAACATTCAGAAAACTAAGATCATGGCATCCAGTCCCATCCCTTCATGGCAAATAGATGGGGAAACAGTGGGTGACTTTATTTTTCTGGGCTCCAAAATCACTGCAGATGGTGATTGCAGCCATGAAATCAAAAGACGCTTTCTCCTTGGAAGGAAAGTTATGACCAACCTAGACAGCATATTGAAAATCAGAGACATTACTTTGCCAACAAAGGTCCATCTAGTCAAGGCTATGATTTTTCCAGTGGTTATGTATGGATGTGAGAGTTGGACTATAAAGAAAGCTGAGTGCTGAATAATTGATGCTTTTGAACTGTGGTGTTGGAGAAGACTCTTGAGAGTCCCTTGGACTGCAAGGAGATCCAATCAGTCCATCCTAAAGGAGATCAGTCCTGGGTGTTCATCGGAAGGACTGATGCTGAAGCTGAAACTCCAATACTTTGGCCACCTGATGTGAAGAGCTGACTCATTGGAAAAGACCCTGATGCTGGGAAAGATTGAGGGCAGGAGTTCTGTTCAGGGGACAACAGAGGATGAGATGGTTAGATGGCATCACCGACTCAACGGACATGAGTTTGGGTAAACTCTGGGAGACGGTGATGGACAGCGAGGCCTGCTGTGCTCTGGTTCATGGGGTTACAAAGAGTCAGACACGACTGAGTGACTGAACTGAACTGAAATTAGTAAAGTTAAATTGTATGTCATACAGAGGTCATGTGGGTTCAACCTAACCACAAATTATAAGTGCAGCATGCTACTAAGGCCATTAGTGGGCCAGAAAGACAAAGAGTGGTAGGGCTTTAATAAACTTGTTACACAGATATGCCCAGAAAAACAAAATCTTCATCCTAGTTATTAAGAGATTGCAGGTCCAGAAAGAAACTTGTCATAGAGACTGGGCTATCAAGCAAAGTTGGTTCAAGGACTGGTGATGAAATTTTCTAGCATCACAGTGGGCAAGTATATGTGATTCACTTGTGTGGGCCACTGTGTATGTTTACACTGTAGAAATTACTTATTCAATTTGCTTTTTACTTTGTATCTGCTCTGGAGAAGGCATTTTCATAGGTGTTCTAGTGAGATAAGTTCCCTCAAGGGGGAGACGGTGAAGGTAAGATATTGGCCCACATATAATGGTAAGATAAGGCAGAATATAATAGTTATAGTAAGAAAAGCACACCCCCTACAGTGGCATGGATTCCTTTCAGATCTACTTAGTGCAAAGGGACGTCTGTCTGCAGGGACTTACATATTTATCAGCATAAGCTTCACAGTCAAGGCTGTTGCTAAGTGTGTCCCCAGGATCAGGCTGCCTGGACAGCCCTGAAAGGGGACTTAAACTCCCAGCCTTTGCTTCCTCATGTCTCCTCCTCTGAGCTCCTCACAGGCTGGCATTCAACACAACCGTTGTTCTCAAACTGACCTCCCTGGAATTCACCAAGGAGTCACAATTCACCCTCCCTCTAGATTTTTACAATATGGATAAATCCCTCTTCTTGAAACTCTTGTTTTTAATACAGATTTTTTTTTTAATGTGGACCATTCTTAAAGTCTTCATAGAATTTGTTACAATATTGCTTCTATTTTACCTTTTGGATTTTTGACTGTGAGGTATGTGGGATCTTAACTGCCCCACCAGGGATTGAACCGTCACCCTCTGCATTGAAAGCAGAAGTTGTAATCACTGGACCACCAGGGAAGTCCCTCTTGTTGAAACTTATTTTTCTCAGATATTACAATACTATGCTGTTCATTTTTTTTCACGTCCCTCACGTACTCACTCCATGCTTTAATGGATGGAGCATTAACGGTTTTAATCTACTGAGCACTATGTACATGCCAGGGATCTTATCTTTATAAATATAATAATATTTACATATATATACCTATTTTATAAATATAAACTATAATATAAAATAAGCATAATTTTATTTATATTTTAATATACATTATGATTTGTTATTATATATTATTTAAAACTTACAACAATCCATTGAAATAGCTAATATTATCCTCACTTTCCTTATGAGGGAATTAATATTTAGAGAGATTCGATTCCTACCCATGGTCAGGCAAGTGTGTGCTACAGGTAGAGTTCAAACATGAGCTCTTTATGACTACATCAGGGTCTCAGGACCCATTTTCCTTTAAAAATTATTAACAAAACAAAATAAATAAATAAAAACTATTAACAAGCCCAGTGTGTTTTTGTTTCTGTTAGTTATAACAAAGATTTAAAAAGAAAACTTAAGACTATCTATTAACTCATTTAAATATAATAAACCCAGCATGCACTGACATATTGGATGAGAAGTAATCAATTCCTAAACAAAAAGTGTAGTCAGAAAAGTAGCATGGCTTCATGTTTTCACAAGGCTTCTTAGTGTTGGGTTTAACTGAAGGCAGCTGGATTCTCACACCTGTTTCTGCATATAGTCTGTTGCTGTACGATGATTTGGGGCTTCCCTGGTGGCTCAGCTGGTAAAGAATCCGCCTGCAAGATGGGAGACCTGGGTTTAATCCCTGGGTTTGGAAGATCCCCTGGAGAAGGGAATGGCTATCCACTTCAGTATTCTGGCCTGGGGAATTCCATAAACTGTATAGTCCATGGGGTCACAAAGAGTCAGATATGACTGATTTGGCTGAAGTGTATGAAAAAAAAAATCCAGCCTCACACAGATATGTAGTTAGGATAGGGGAGTGCAGTAAATCCCCTGCATAGGAACCTTCAAGCTGTGAACTTTGAAAGATGCAAATCAGTGTTCCATCATCGTAAGGCATGAGTGAAACTGCAGTTTGCCCTTCATCTTCTATTGCTGATGATCCTTCAACTCTACCATCTCCCATGCCTGAAAAGGAGGGAAACCTCCTCCACTCAGTAACTCTTCTTGTTTGTCCACTCGATGCCAGTCCCTTTATGCCAGTTGTGGTACTGTTGTTGTTGAATCACTGAGTGGTGTATGACTCTTTTGTAACCCCCACGGACTGAGCCCACCAGACTCCTCTGTACATGAGATTTCCCAGGAAAGAATACTGGAGTTGGTTACCATTTCCTTCTCCAGGGGATCTTCCTGATCCAGGGATAAAACGTGCGTCTCCTACATTGATAGGCAGATTCTTTACCACTGAGCCACCAGGGAAGCCCAATGTTGTACTGTACTCCTGTACTTTTCCAGGTAAGTAATATAAGATTAAAAATGCTTTCTTTTATTTTTGTGTGCTTTTTAAATGTATTATTTGTGTGAAAAGTATTATAAACCTATTACAGTATAGTACTACACAATCAGTTGTGTTAGTTGGGTACCTAGGCTAACTTTGTTGGCCTTAACGAAAAAATTGGACTTATGAGCACACTCTTGGAATGGAGCTTGTTCGTGTGTAGGGGACTTACTGTATTAAATTATCATTTTCAGGTAAATTTTGGCTTTTCTTCTTTAATAATACATAAGCATTCCAAAAGTGGAGGTTTCTTTAAGGTTAGTTGCAATGTAGAATCTGAAACCTCTTTACTGAACTTCTGCCTTTTACATTAAAATTCATTGGCCTATTTTGCATTTGAAACAAATCTTTTACCTGGGCAAGAAGCTGGACCAAGGTTTCATTCTCACCACTGCCTTTATAATATTATAATAAAAATAAGTGGATTATGAAACTTAGAATAGACATGAACTTACTTGAAAATGGCTAGCAAGTTTCTAAGGCAAACTGATGAGAGGTGATGATAAAACTACAGATTATTTAGGCAAATTTGTGATTTTTATGATTATTGGATCACACTGCGAAGTTGAAATTGTCTTGATAGCATTACAAGGCTGATATATACTATTTCTGAGATACCAATGTATTCATTTAGTGTTAAATATAAATAGCTTCTCATTTTTGGCCATTAACCACCTAGTTAACTTTATTGCCATTGATAGTTTCCCAGTGTTTCAGATCAAGACTACTGAGTTCTAACTTTATTTTGGCAACATCTTAAAAATGTGATTTTGCCCATCTCTGGCTGCTTTCCATCAAGTTATTTAACCTAGGTGATATTTTCCAGCCATAGTTTCTGTCTCTCACAAAATAAACTCCTCTAGACTCATTAACATCATAAAGGCACTCAAGAACTAATGTTCTGCTATAGTGGGCCAGATCATCTTGATTTTGTGAGTTTTTAATTTAAATTATATCTGTATATTTATATATCTATCTCATGACGGTTAATGTAGGTCAGGACTGAAGCCCACACATTAGTTGAGTCTCACTGCAAGATTTCATATTGGAACTTTTTTCTTTCTCCAATTGCCAAAGCAGTAAAGGATAGAAATAGTTTTCAATATAATCTTTTATGTGTTGATTAAAACATAATTATTGCTTAATGAGGTAAAATCATGCGACCATATCTACAACTTGGTTGGTTCTTATATCTTATTTTTACTCAGGATGCAGGGGTCTGTCATTTTTATATATTCTCAATGCTTGACAGTGACAAAAAAAATGACTAGTTTTTAACTAACTTGCAAAAGTGCATAAAATACAAGATATAGCAGGGAATCATACCCACTCCAGTCATCTTTCCTGGAGAATTCCATGAACAGACGAGCCTGGCAGGCTACAGTCCATGGGATCAGATATGATTGACTAATATATTTATATATGCTACTGCTAAGTCACTTCAGTCATGTCCAACTCTGTGCGACCCCGTAGACGGCAGCCCACCAGGCTCCCCCGTCCCTGGGGTTCTCCAGGCAAGAATACTGGAGTGGGTTGCCATTTCCTTCTCCAATGCAGGAAAGTGAAAAGTGAAAGTGAAGTCGCTCAGTTGTGTCCGACCCTCAGCGACCCCATGGACTGCAGCCTTCCAGGCTCCTCCATCCATGGGATTCTCCAGGCAAGAGTACTGGAGTGGGGTGCCATTGCCTTCTCCAATATTTATATATATATATACACACATATATATAGTTGTTTACCATTTAAAAAATTACAAGTGCTTTTATGTCCTCTCAAACATGTGTACACATCTGTGAATCAAGTTCCTCCCTTACCTGTGGGTCTAGGAGGAATACACAAAATTGGCTCTTTTCTTCAATTTTTAATAAAATTCTGAATATGTTTAGGAAATGTCTCATGCTGGCCTTTATGGAATTGTTTTATTATGTTAATAGCTGGAACATCACATTTTCAGACATTTGATAAACCTCTTAGGACTCTCAGAACTGAGTAGAGAGATTTGAACCAAGAATATACCTGAAAGAATATATCAAGAAAGAACCCAGTCGGTCCAGGCCTTCTTTTACATCTCTGCCCTTTGTAATGTTAACAAGAGCTGTTCCGCTGGTGGGTTGGATGAGTCCTTGCCTTCATGACTTGACTACTTTCTACTTCCCTAAGGTCATCTCTCATCTAAGGTTCTTGAGGCGCCTTTAAAGACGGCAACCAATGCAGCGTGTTGGGAATTCGCTCATTTGCTCTATGCACAGCTAACTTCAGCTTCTTAGAGGCTCAGCTCACATCCTACTCCCTCTAGGAAGATGTCCATCATCACCTCTCTCCACTTCTGTTGGGCTGTGTTCCTCCTATAGCATCTTTCACATGCCTGCATCATAGCACAGTCCTTACCCTTCAGAGAGATATGTCTTAACTATCAGACTCTCTAGATCTTGAGATAGAATTTCTGTTTATTTATTTCTCTGTGTCTGGTGTGGTGTTTGGCTTGTATAGTCAGTGGTGTGATTGAATGGTGCTAAGTTGGTCCCATTGTACCAGGCGAGGAGTCTATTAAAAGTCATGGCTTAGCCTTTGTACTTTCAGAGTTCAGTGAATCAAAAAGAAGAGGCTATGCATGAGCTAGAGGGAAAAGGAAAGAAGGAAAATGACCAGTATTTTTAATGAACTGAGCGTAAAAGAGTAGCAGAACCTGGAGAACACTGTCTTCACTAATATTGCTTCAATACTCGTGTAGCAAAGACTTGGTGGGGGGAGGGGAAATGTTGGTTACAAGGAGATCAAACCAATCAATTCTTTTTTTTTTTGGATGGTTAATACATTTTATAGACTGCCATGTTTGGAGTTGCATGGACTATTCCAGAAGTTTCACAGAATCTGAAACCCACCACACCAAACCTTCTGGAATTTTCTATCCACCTCCATGTTCTGGGGCCCCCAGGGAACATTCTTGGCTGTGAGAGAAAACCAATTTGAGAGGTCTATGTCAGAGTCCATGAGAAAGGCCCTGGATATCACAGACCATTAGTGCTTTTACAAACAAAACCCCAAAGAACCCCAACCCCATTTGACTGAAACTTGGAAGACATCTTACTTCAAGGACAATCTGTTATGCCCCAACTCTTTGGTTGAGAATTACCAGTCTCTGTTCATTTTACTAAGCTTCACTTCCTGTTGTTTGTGTTTTGAAAAGAACAGACTTTCCCCATTGTTATCCAAATACAAAACATAATAACATTAGTTCACGTCAGTTTAGTCGCTCAGTTGTGTCCGACTCTTTGTAACCCCATGATCCGCAGCACGCCAAGCCTCGCTGTCCATCACCAACTCCGAGAGTTTACCCAAACTCATGTCCGTTGATTTGGTGATGCCATCTAACCATCTCTTCCTCTGTTGTCCCCTTCTCCTCCTGGCCCTCAATATTTCCCAACATCAAGGTCTTTTCACATGAGTCAGCTCTTCACATCAGGTGGCCAAAGTATTGGAGTTTCAGTTTCAGCATCAGGACTTCCAATGAATATTCTGGACTGATTTCCTTTAGGATGGACTGGTTGGATCTTCTTGCAGTCCAAGGGACTCTCAAGAGTCTTCTTCAACACCACAGTTCAAAAGCATCAGTTCTTTGGTGCTCAGCTTTCTTTATAGTCCAACTCACACATCCATACATGACCACTGGAAAAATCACAGCCTTGACTAGATGGACTTTTGTTGACAAAGTAATGTCTCTGCTTTTCAATATGCTGTCTCAGTTCAGTTCTGTTCAGTTCAGTTGCTCAGTCGTGTCCGATTCTTTGTGACCCCATAACATTCCTTCCAAGGAGTAAGCATCTTTTAATTTCATGGCTGCAATCACCATCTGCAGTGATTTTGGAGCCCCAAAAAATGAAGTCTGACACTGTTTCCACTGTTTCCCCATCTATTTCCCATGAAGTGATGGGACCAGATGCCATGATCTTCATTTTCTGAATGTTGAGATTTAAGCCAACTTTTTCACTCTCCTCTTTCAGTTTTATCAAGAGGCTCTTTAGTTCTTCTTCACTTTCTGCCATAAGGGTGGTGTCATCTGCATATCTGAGGTTATTGATATTTCTCCCAGCAATCTTGATTCCAGCTTGTGCTTCCTCCAGCCCAGCGTTTCTCATGATGTACTCTGCATAGAAGTTAAATAAGTGGGGTGACAATATACAGCCTTGATGTACTCCTTTTCCTATTTGGAACCAGTCTGTTGTTCCATGTCCAGTTCTAACTGTTGCTTCATGACCTGCATACAGGTTTCTCAAGAGGGCAGGTCAGGTGGTCTGGTATTCCCATGTCTTTCAGAATTTTCTACAGTTTCTTGTGATCCACACAGTCAAAGGCTTTGGCATAGTCAATAAAGCAGAAATACATGTTTTTCTGTAACTCTCTTGCTTTTTCAATGATCCAGCAGATGTTGACAATTTGATCTCTGGTTCCTCTGCCTTTTCTAAAACTGGCTTGAACATCTGAAAGTTCACAGTTCACGTATCGTTGAAGCCTAGCTTGGAGAATCTTGAGCATTACTTTACTAGCATGTGAGATGAGTGCAATTGTGCAGTAGTTTGAGCATTCTTTGGCATTGCCTTTCATTGGGATTGGAATGAAAACTGACCTTTTCCAGTCCTGTGGCCACTGCTGAGTTTTCCAAATTTGCTGACATATTGAGCACAGCACTTTGACAGCATTATCTTTCAGGATTTGAAATAGCTCCACTGGAATTCCATCACCTCCACTAGCTTTGTTCATAGTGATGCTTTCTAAGGCCCACTTGACTTCACATTCCAGAATGTCTGGCTCTAGGTGAGTGATCACACCATCGTGATTAGCTGGGTCATGAAGATCTATTTTGTATGGTTCTTCTGTGTATTCTTGCCACCTCTTCTTAATATCTCCTGCTTCTGTTAGGTCCATACCGTTTCTGTCCTTTATTGAGCCTATCTTTGCATGGTGATTGCAGCCATAAAATTAAAAGACACTCCTTGGAAGGAAAGTTATGACCAAGCTAGACAGCATATTGAAAAGCGGAGACATTACTTTGTCAACAAAGGTCCGTCTAGTCAAGGCTATGGTTTTTCAGTGGTCATGTATGAACATGAGAGTTGGACTATAAAGAAAGCTGAACACCGAAGAATAGATGCTTTTGAACTGTGGTGTTGAAGAAGACTCTTGAGAGTCCCTTGGACTGCAAGAAGATCCAACCAGTCCATCCTAAAGGAGATCGGTCCTGGGTGTTCATTGGAGGGACTGATATTGAAGCTGAAACTGCAATACTTCGGCCATGATGCAGAGAGCTGACTCATTTGAGAAGACCCTGAGGCTGGGAGAGATTGAGGACAGGAGGAGAAGGGGTCAACAGAGGATGAGATGGTTGGATGGCATCACTGACACAATGGACATGGGTTTGGGTGGACTCTGGGAGTTGGTGATGGACAGGGAGGCCTGGCATGCTGCGGTTCATGGGATCGCAAGAGTCAGACACAACTGAGTGACTGAACTGAACTGAACTTGCATGAAATGTTCCTTTGGTATTTCTAATTTTCTTGAAGAGATCTCTAGTCTTTCCTATTCTATTTTCCTCTATTTGTTTGCACTGAAAACTGAGGTAGGCTTTCTTATCTCTCCTTGCTATTCTTTTGAACTCTGCATTCAAATGGGAATATCTTTCCTTTTCTCCTTTGCTTTTCCCTGCTCTTCTTTTCACAGCTATTTGTAAGGCCTCCTCAGACAGCCATTTTGCTCTTTTGCATTTCTTTTTCTTGAGGATGGTCTTGATCCCTGTCTCCTGTACAATGTCACAAGCCTCCATCCATAGTTCTTCAGGCACTCTATCAGATCTAGTCCCTCAAATCTATTTCTCACTTCCACTGTATAATCATAAGGGATTTAATTTAGGTCATACCTGTTTGCCTAGTGGTTTTCCCCACTTTCTTCAATATAAGTCTGAATTTGGCAATAAGGAGTCCATGATCTGAGCCACAGTCAGCTCCCGGTCTTGTTTTTGCTGACTGTATAGAGCTTCTCCATCTTTGACTGCAAAGAATATAATCAATCTGATTTATTAATTTGAATAGTACTAACTCAGATTTTGCACTTATTCGAGTGTACAATTAAGCTTTTTTTTTTGCTATTTAGGAAAAAGAACTTTACAAATAACTCAAACTCTGACCTATGTCACAATGGTGGGTTTTTGTAAATTAATTAAAATAGACTGACAGCTTCAGTCTCCTTTAAAATAAGCAAAGTGGTTGGCTTTCAAACATTGAGATCATTATAGTCATACCTATGAATATTATAATATGGATAATAATGGTGATTTTCTATTTCCATTTCCAATAGATGCCTTTTGACTGAAACAGTTGCCATTCTATGTGAAAATTTAAGAGTTTTATTTGACTATTTGCTGGCTTTGCATTTGTGCATACAAGTGTCAACAAGGATGCCAACAAGTGTCATGTATATCCCTTGCCCCACCCTAAAAGATATATAGCTGTGGGTCTGCTTAAGTATTTGTGTAAGTCCTTGGGTAAACTACATTCAGTTCAGTTCAGTTCAGTCACTCAGTTGTGTCTGACTCTTTGCAACCCCATGAACCACAGCACGCCAGCCTCCCTGTCCATCGCCAACTCCCAGAGTCCACCCAAACCCATGTCCATTGTGTCAGTGATGCCATCCAACCATCTCATCCTTTGCTGTCCCCTTCTCCTCCTGCCCTCAATCTCTCCCAGCATCAGGGTCTTCTCAAATGAGTCAGCTCTCCGCATCGTGGCCAAAGTATTAGAGTTTCAGCTTCAATATCAGTGCCTCAATGAACACCCAGGACCAATCTCTTTTAGGGTGGACTGTTCGGATATCCTTGCAAATTGCGGAAGTGGAATTAAAATTAGCCTAACATGAAAAGACGGTCAACAATGCTAGTTATTAGAGAAATGCAAGCAAAACTGCAATGAGGTGCCACCTCATACCAGTCAGAATGGCCATCATTAAAAAGTCTATGAATAAATGCTGGAGAGGGTGTGGACAAAAAAGAACACTTCTACATTATTGGTGGAAATGTAAATTGGTTCAGCGACTATGGAAAACAATAGGGAGTTTCTTCAAAAACTAAAATTAGAGCCACCATATGATTCTGCAATCCCACTCCTGGGCATATATCCAAACAAAACTATAAATCAAAAAGATATATACATCCCTGTCTTCAGAGCATCACTATTTACAACAACCATGATGTAGAAGCAATCTAAATGTCCATGATAGTTAGTGGATAAAGAAGATGTGGAATATATTAGTATATATACAATGGAGTGTTATTACTCAGTCACACACACAAAAAAGAATGAAATAATTCCATTTGCAGCTACAGGGATGGTCCTAGAGATTATCATACTAAGTGAAGTAAGTCAGAAAGAGAAAGACAAACACCATATGGTACCACTTATGTGTGGAACCTAAAATATAATACAAATGAACCTGTCTATGAAACAGAAACAGACTCACAGATATAGATGACAGACTTCAGGTTGCCAAGGGGGAAGAAGGGTAGAAGAGTGATGGATTGGGAGCTTGGGATTCGCACATGCAAAGTACTGCATATAAAATAGACAGACAACAAGGTCCTACTGTATAGCACAGGGAACTATATTCAATATCCTATAGTAAACCATAATGAAAAAAATGAATTAGCTTAAAATATTTTAAGGTAGGTTTTTTACAAGTGACTTTATAACCTCTATGAGAACTTCAGTATCTATAGTATGCAATTAGTGAAATTTCTGGTAGAATTTCCTGAATAATTCAGTGGAAAAAAAGCATTCCTAAGTTAATGAGTTAACTGGCCTGGTAAATGAGTTTATTAAAGACAGTTCATTAAATGTTGGCTAATGCCTATAAGACATTGATTTTAGTTTCAGTGAGCTATATCTTTTAACAATAGCTATATAACATGTCCAAGTGCATTTAAAAACCCTTTCTCCACATTGACAAGCCACGTCCTTTAATGTTTTCTGCAGTAGTTGAGCTTGCTTCCAATCCACAAACTGTTTTGAACCGTTTGCCAAGGCACTAGAAACAAGAGGAAAATAGACGGTGAATTTAAAATACAATCCTGATTTTGTATGATATCAAACCTAATTCCTCTGAAAGCAGGCAGGACTGAAACTTCTGATCTGGCCCTGGGAAGATGTATTGATTTTGACTCCCAAGAAGCCTCACCCTATATCTACACCTGATTGATTAATATAAATGATTCCCGCTCAAAAAATCAGAGTGATGATGAAAAGTTGATGAAAGCTCCAGAAAGCCTTAAATATTGTTACAGCAGTGATGAATACTAGAACCATTGTATTCAGCCACTAAATTCCTCTTCTCTCCCTGTCTGTGTAGAGTGTTGTATTAGTTTCCTAGGGCTTAAGAACAAGTTTATTTTCACAGTTTTGGAGGCTAGAAGTTAAAGATCAAGGTGTCAGCAAGATTGGTTTCTTCTGTGTCCTTTCTCCTTGGCTTGTATATGGCTGTATTTTCCCTCTGTCTTCACGCGGTTTTCCCTCTGTGTATGCTGTCTATGTCCTAGTATCCTCTTTTTATTAAGACACCAGTCATATTGGATTAAGACCCATTCAAATGACCTCATTTTAACTTAATGGCCCTTTAAAATCTCTGTCTCCAATTCCACTTACATTCTTATGAATCGGAGTAAAGAACTCCATATGAATTTCGGGGGACCCAAGTCAATCCTAAAGGAGATCAGTCCTGAATATTCATTGGAAGGACTGATGCTGAAGCTGAAACTCCAATACTTTGGCCACCTGGTGTGAAGAACTGACTCATTGGAAAAGACCCTGATGCTGGGAAAGATTGAAGGCGTGGGGAGAAGGGGATTACAGAGGATAAGATGGTTGGATGGCATCACCGACTTAATGGACATGGGTTTGGGTGGACTCCGGGAGTTGGTGATGGACCAAGAGGCCTGGTGTGCTGCAGTCCATGGGGTTGCAAAGAGTCAGACACGACCGAGTGACTGAACTGAAAGCCCATAATAAGTGTTGAATAGGGAGAAAGACTCTACTTACCTACAGTCTGCTAGAAGCTCCTCACATATACATTTCTACAAAATATATTTACAACAGCACTTATAAACCAAACGTCATTAGCATAACCAGTACATTCAACAGGCTGGACTTGTGATGTTGTCAAATTGCAGTTTTTCTTGTGTACTGTTTTCATTTTTCTCCAGATAAAATTTTCAGCAAGCCCTTCTCTTTTGGGCTTTTTTGCTCCCTCTCTTTTGCTCCCTCTTACATTATGAGACTATAGTGATTTTTCATAAACCATCTTAATTCCAATATTTAAATGCACAGTGCATCAAAACTCAACTTGGCTTCATGTCACATTCCCAACCCCTTTCCTGCTGGTTGGGAGCACCCAGTCGGGGGCCCGGGGGTGCAGTGGTTTGCAGCTACTCTGTTTTTTCATTTCCTCCCCTTTGTCCTCTCCTCTTCCAATGCTGATTCCTCCTCCAATGCTGGAGCTCAGAGAGTAAGGACCCAGGCAATTTCTATAAGAATGAGTAATTTGGGGGACTGACCCTGGGACCTGGCATGGGTGTGAAGCAGACTTCGATCGTCATGGCTTTGTCACGCAGGCCCGCGGAGCTTGGTGCTGAATGACTCCCCTGCGGGTCACCTAGTGGCCTGGGGCATTGCCTACCTTGGTTCCTGGTAGCCTTCCTCTGCTCCTAGGAACACCAAGGAGCTCACCTCCAGGTTATTGTTTTCTGAGGTCACACCAGCTCCCTCGTCCTCAAGGCTACATCTTGTCCAGAGGGACTGCCTACATGGCTGTGGCTCAGGCACAACCTATGTTGGCTTCCAGGATGGGAGGCAGTGTGAGTTCTCTAAGACCTGTGAGAAATGGAACATTTCCTGCCACATCAGTAAACAAAGGATGTCACAGTCATCAATGATCATGGCCCTCCAACATGAACTGGTAAGCCCTGAGAAAACTCAGGGCTGAAAAGAATATCTGACGTCTAGCAGCCACTCCCTATGGTGATCCCTGAAGAAACTCAAGATGTGAAAATATGAGCTACTGGCCCCAGAAAGCTGAGGCACATTTCAAAAGAATCATTTCAATGAGTCTATATGCATCTTCTCATATATAGAAAAGTACTAAAATTATTAAGCTGAGATGTCTGGTTTTCTTTAATTAACAATCATCTTTTGACATTCAGACTTCCTGCCCAGTGTTGCAAAACTTCTATGTATCCTAGCTGCTTCCCCTGCCTCCTGGAGCAGTTTCTCAGAACTATCGGAAATACAGTCTCCTGGGCTATAGTTTCCCTTTCTCCCCAAATAAAACTTAACTCACTACTCTCGCTTTGTTCGTTTCTTTCGACTCAACAACCACAACAACAAGGAACGTTGTGACCCTCCCCAGAGTCCAGAGAAACCCCTTCTCTGTGCTTAAGGTAGTGGAAATAGCACCTTCCCTGTACCTTCCACCTCTGTTACCCCTCATCCTCACCCCCAGTCCCACATGGCAACCAACTTTCTCTACACATGATCATTCCCAACATTTATCTTCTCTCTGCAGGGCACTTATTCTTTTACTGGATGAGGCAGTTCAGGGCTCCAGGAAAATTGTCTTAGTACAGCTTTTACACAGTTTGCAGGTGGTGATTGGGTTTGGGGATGTCACAGCTGTTGTATCATCTCTCTAAGTCAAAACTTTAACTTGAACATCCTGGTACATTTCTTTATTGCCTTTCTTAGATAAAAGTCATCAGAATTTCTAAAGTTATCAATTGGGAAATAGGAGCTTATCTGAGGTCTCCTAGGCTACAACAAGAGAGCATATGATACAATCTCTTCTGAGCTACAAACGAGAGAAAGATGTTCTCTGACTGAAAAGTCCAGAAAGTATTAGTAGTGGATTGTATCAGCCTACATTTTACATGTAACAGTAATATTCTGTACTGAAACATTGGAAAATTGCTTTAAATTTATCTTTTGGTGTGCCAAATAGGGCAGGAAAATAGAAAAAAGTTAGTCCTTTGCCTAATAATGCCACTCTTTTAGAACTATTTCGAAGAGAAGAATCTGATTTCTTGGTTATTTAAGAAAACAAATCCAGCCTGTTATCACTAAACAGTACCAGTTTAAAATAGATGCCAGTGATCAGCTTAGCAAATTTATCAATAATATCAATCTTTCTGTGCAGTATTTATTTTCACAAAAAAAATGTAATTAACCTTTTTTAAAAAGGGACACTTTGATTAGTTCCTTAAAGAAACTGAAGCCTTAGAATTTAAAACTAAAAGAGTCATCTTATAAACTCCACTTTATTACTATAGGTTTCCAGTTGTTATATTTCTAATTTCAAGTTTTAAGGTTTTTCACTGCCTTAGTATTGGTGATGTTTTTAGCCCTCTTATTGTTAAGAACTACTATTTCAGAGGAATAGTAGCTTTATTGTCTAACAAACCACAGCAAAACATAATGGTTAAAACATTAAACATTTACTATTTCTCATGCTTCTGTGAGTTGTTTGGATAGTTCTCTTGGTCTGGGCTAGCTTGGTCAAGGCTGAATGGTTTACAAAGGTATCATTCATATGACTGGCCATTGTTGGATTGGGTTAAGTCCTATTTAAAGCTTCTCCAGAAACTCCCTTGGTGAGAGTGGGGCTGAGCTGATTCAACCTATCTCTCTGCTCCCTGCAATCTGCAATGCGCTATTGTCCAGGAGGCTATCACAGGCATGTCGTCTTCAGGTTCTAACAAAGCAAGACAGGAAAAATCCTGATCCACTCACATTTCTCTTGGATCTACTTACATCAAGTATATTGATGTCTCACGGCGTGGCGTGTGCATGCTCAGTCATGTCCAACTCTTTGCAGCCCCTTGGACTGTAGCCCACCAGGCTCCTCAGGCTAAAACAAATTGCATGACTGAACCCAGGTTCAAAATATGCAGATGTAGACCATCTTTCTTAGTAGGAACAGCTATAGAGTCACAGTGCTTAGGGATTTGCACATAGGTAAGAAAGAATTTGTAGCCATTTTGAAATTTATCACAGATGTCTTAGCCTCATTTTGTCTTCTAGTTTTATCACAAGGCTGTCACTGGAAAAACCAAAACCAACATCTTCGTAAAGCAAATATACTCAACTTTGGAATTTTCATTTCCACATTTTTTTTTTTTTTTTTTGGTCCCTCTGAATAAAGTTGTGTAACCTCATTACCTATTTTGTGCTTCTCTTCATATCCATTCTTAATCGGCTTATCTCCTTAACCTTTGTGGGGTTTAGAGCCCACAATCCATTAGTAATTATGATAACTACAATGAAGATGTTTCTCCCCCACCCCCCCGCTCCAAACCCTACGTGGTAGCAAGAATAAAGTTTTCTAACTCTTACAGTTGAGTTAGAAAATGAACATTTTTAAATTGTATCAATAATAGTTGGTAAATTTGCTTAAAAGCCACAGTTTTACAAATTGTGTGTTGGAAATTCCCCGGTGGTCAGTGGTTAGGACTCTGCACTTCCACTGCATATGGCCAGGGTTTGATCCCTGATCGGGGAACTAAGATCCCATAAGCCTCACAACTAAAAATAAATAAAATTACTGCAACCAGTGTACAGAATAAGTAAATAAATAACACTGTATGCTGAATCTACCAAGTGAGTTTAGGCAACTGAATGAATAATTTACTAAGATTCCCGTGTGCTGACACTGTCCTAGACGCTGAGAATAAGATGAACGAAAGAGACCATGCTTCTCCTATCACCAGGCTCCCGTGTTATGGAGAAGGCAGATCACGAGCAGCTAAACAAATGAGGGAGATAACTTTATACTTTTATTAGTTTTAAGGGTAAATAATAAAAATGATGGTGGGAAAATAAGAGTGTTAGGTACCATTATCGTGAATATGTCAGATGCTCATTAAATTTACTGTTGAACTGCTGATTCTATATAAACCTGAAGTGTGTGAAAATCAATTTTGAATTTATAAGTTAAAAAAACAACCAACACACAGAGGCACTCAGTTCTGAAAATAATCATTTCTTACTCTTGTTTTTGGAAATCAAAGGAAATAAAAGAATACAACAGCATATATAGTGAGCATATTTATTTTGAACTTCAAGAAAGTTTCCACTAGCATTCTTTGATAGTTAGCAACCCAAATCAATTTTAATTAACTGAAGACAGAGAAGCTTGGAGGGTATGGAGAGCTCACAGAATTGAAGGGAATGGTAACGAATCAGAATAAGAAAAGAGGAGAAGCAGAGGAGGAGTGATTTTGTGTTGGTGCATGTACTAGACAGGCTTCCCTGGTGGCTCAAATGGTAAAGAATCTGCTTGCAGTGCAGGAGACCTGAGTTCAATCCCTGGGTCAGGAAGATCCCCTGGCGAAGGGAATGGCTACCCACTCCAGTACTTGCCCAGAGTATCCCATGGACAGAGGAGCCTGACAGTCTACAGTCCATGGGATCACAAAGAGTCAGACACGATGGAGCAACTAACATTTTCACCTTCACTTTTTAATGAACCAGACAGACAGCCTTACTGACTGGTACTCTTGTGCTCCCATTATATCTACATCCTTTGCCGTGTAACTTTGATGTTTTCCCCCACTACAGATGGGGCTCTCTGTCTCAGTCCTTGACTCTGGGCTCCATTTCAGGATGTCAATAAGTGTTACAGAAGCTGAGATGGAGCCCAGAGTCAAGGACTGAGATGCCTCAATGTCCAGATCTAATTTATATGTAGGATGAAATATAGTCAGGAGAACAGAGAAGGCTAGTTGTGGCCACATTCTCTTTGTAAGCTTGCAAAGAGTTCTTAGAGAAGAAATTGTCAAGTAAGGTGTCTGCACTGCATGGAGAAAGTCCTAGATAGCCTGTCATTAAGTACTATTATTAAGTATCAAAAGCTGCATGTAATACCAAAATACTCAAATTCATGTCCATCTTTGAAGCTTGTGAACCTCAAATTTGTGTACAGTCTTGAAATTATCCTAGAGAGTGTAAAACAAAGAGGATGCACATACCAAAATTATTTTTGCTGAAATCATGTATGAATGCTGGTGTGGTCCAGGGCTTAAGTGATATTAATACCAGTTGTACATGGTGCTTAGAGAAGCTAACATACTAAAAGTGTGCATTTTTTAATGTTTAACTTTTTGCTACATTAATCCCCTTTCAATTTATTTCAATTTTATTAAGATCATTTTATTTTAAAAGTTTTCAAATTGTTTCAAGCAAACTTGAAATAATTTTACAATGCATGCATGCTAAGTTGCTTCAGTCACGTCTGACTCTTTGCGACCCTATCAACCATAGCCCACCAGTCTTCTCTGTCCATGGGATTCTCCAGGCAAGAATACTGGAGTGGGTTGCCATTTCCTTCCTCCAGGGGATCTTCCCCACCCAGGGATCAAACCTGAGTCTCTTATGTCTCCTGAATTGGCAGGTGAATTCTTGACCTCCTGGGAAGCCCAATTTTGGGCTGCAGCATGAGGCATGTGGGATCTTAGTTCCCTTACCAGGGATCAAACCCACACCCCCTGCATTGTAAGCATGGAGTCTTAACCACTGGGCCACCAGGAAAATTCCAACTTTACAGTAAACACCTTTTATGTCCATCAACTAGATTTTATCATTGACATTTAATGATAGTCTCCTTAAGATACAATTCACATACCATACACTTCACCTATTGAAAGTCACATAATTTGACTTTAAATGAAGACTTGTTCTTTTAAAATTTTTATCTGAAAGTCATTTCAAATTTATAGAAAATGTTTGTTGCTCTGTTGTGTCCAACTCTTTGTGACGCCATGGGCTGTAGCCCGCCAGGCTCTTTTGTCCATTGAATTCTCCAGGCCAGAATACTAGAGTGGGTTGCTGTTCCCTTCTTCCGGGGATCTTCCCAACCCAAGGATCAAACCCAGGTCTCCCACATTGCAGGCAGATTCTTTACCATTTGAGCCAACAGGGAAGCCCAGGTAGAAACTATCTTAAACGTTTTATCTGGAAGTCATTTCAAGTTTAATAGGAAAGGTGTAGGAAAAGTACTAAGAAAACCCAAAGATCCTCTACCCAAATTTACATAATCTTGATATAATTTAATATTGTTAATATATTGTTAACACTTAGATGCTTTAACATTGGCTCTTTCCTACACAGCATTTTCCTGTCATTTGAGAGTAAGTTGTATGCCTCGTTCCAGTAGTTACTGTGTATTGATTAAGAAGGTTAATCTTTTCTTACATAATCACAATACAGGTATCAATGTAAATAAATTTAATATTGATGCAATGCATTACCAGATATCAGTTTATTTGTCATGACTCTTTCATCTTCTGTCTGGAAGAGTTCTTCAGCCTTTCATGACAATGACCTATTTGAAGGCTACAAGTCCTTCTTTTGAATAGAATGCACCTCATTTGGGGTTTGTCAAGTATTTCCTCATGACCATGTTCAGGTACTCATCCTCTCAGGAGTCCTGCTAAGTGAAGCTGAGGCCCTTTCAAGGTACCACATTCCGAGGCACATCATGTCCACTTGCCCCTTTTGATGGTGATACTTTTGATCACTTGGTCAGTTCAGTTCAATTCAGTTGTTCAGTCGTGTCCAATTCTTTATAACCTCATGGACTGCAGCATGCCAGGTCTCCCTGTCCATCACCAACTCCTGGAGCTTGCTCAAATTCATGTCCACTGAGTTGGTGATGCCATCCAACCATCTCATCCTCTGTTGTCCCCTTCTCCTCCCACTTTCAATCTTTCCCAGTATCAGTGTCTTTTCCAGTGAGTCAGTTCTTTGCATCAGGTGGCCAAAGTATTGGAGTTTCAGCTTCAGCATCAGTCCTTCCAATGAATATTCAGGACTGATTTCCTTTAGGATGGACTGGTTGGATCTCCTTGCAGTCCAAGGGGCTCTCAAGAGTCTTTTCCAACACCACAGTTCAAAAGCATCTGTTCTTCGGAGCTCAACTTTCTTAATGGTCCAACTCTCACATCCATACATGACTACTGGAAAAACCATAGCTTTGACTAGATGGACCTTTGTTGGCACAGTAATATCTCAGCTTTTTAATATGCTATCTAGATTTGTCATAGCTTTTCTTCCAAGGAGGAAACATCTTTTAATTTCATGGCTGCAGTCACCATCTGCAGTGATTTTAGAGCCCCAAAAACCAAGTCTCTCACTGTTTTCATTGCTTCCCCATCAATGTGCCATGAAGTGATGGGACCAGATGCCATGATCATCGTTTTCTGAATGTTGAGTTTTAAGCAAACTTTCACTCTCCTCTTTCACTTTCATCAAGAGGCTTTTTAGTTCCTCTTCACTTTCTGCCATAAGGGTGGTGTCATCTGCATATCTGAGGTTATTGATATTTCTCCCAGCAACCTTGATTCCAGCTTGTGCTTCTTCCAGCCCAGAGTTTCCCATGATGTACTCTGCATATAAGTTAAATAAGCAGGGTGACAATATACAGCCTTGATGTACTCCTTTCCCAATTTTGAACCAGTCTATTATTCCCTGTCCAGTTCTAACTGTTGCTTCTTGACCTGCATACACATGTCTCAGGAGGCAGGTCAAGTGGTCTAGTATTCCCATATCTTTAAGAACTTTCCACAGTTTGCTGTGATCCACACAGTCAAAGGTTTTGGCGTAGTCAATAAAGCATAAGTAGATGTTTTTCTGGAACTCTCTTGCTTTTTCGATGATCCAACGGATGTTGGCAGTTTGATCTCTGGTTCCTCTGCCTTTTCTAAATCCAGCTTGAACATCTGGAATTTCACAGTTCACATACTGTTGAAGCCTGGCTTGGAGAATTTTGAGCATTAATTTACTAGCGTGTGAGATGAGTACTATTATGCGGTACTTTGAACATTCTTTGGCATTGCCTTTTTTGGGATTGTAATGAAAACTGACCTTTTCCAGTCCTGTGGCCATGGCTGAGTTTTCCAGATTCGCTGGCATATTGAGTGTAGCACTTTCACAGCATCATCTTTTAGGATTTTAAATAGCTCAGCTGAAATTCCATCAACTCCACTAGCTTTGTTCGTTGTGATGTTTCTTCCTAAGGCCCGCTTGACTTCACATTCCAGGATGTCTGGCTCTAGGTGAGTGATCACACCATCATGGTTATCTGGGTCATGAAGATCTTTTTTGTATATGTCTTCTGTGTATTCTTGCCACTTCTTCTTAATATCTTCTGCTTCTGTTAGGCCCATACCATTTCTGTCCTTTGTTATGCCCATCTTTGCATGAAATATTCCCTTGGTATCTCTAATTTTCTTGAAGAGATCGCTAGTCTTTCCCATTCTATTGTTTTCCTCTATTTCTTTGCATTGATCACTCAGGAAGGCTTTCTTCCTTTTCAAGACCATCCCCAAGAAAAAGAAATGCAAAAAAGCAAAATGGTTGTCTGAGGAGGCCTTACAAATAGCTGAGTAAAGAAGCAAAGTGAAAGGCAAAGGAGAAAAGAAAAGATATACCTATTTGAATGTAGAGTTCCAAAGAATAGCAAGGAGAGATAAGAAAGCCTTCCTCAGTGATCACCTGGTCAAGGCAAATTCTAATTTCTCTACCATGTTTTAACTATATTTTCCTTCCATGTTTTCATTGTAATATAATTGCTTTACAATGTTGTGTTCATTTCCACTGTATAACATTAATCAGTTGCATGTGATTCATACAGCTGCGTCACATTTGTAATTGTATGGATCAGTTGTATATGTACATATATCCCCTTCCTTTTGAGTCTCCCTCCCTCCCACCCCACCCCTCTAGAATTCCATGCCTATTTAATAAGCAATGTGTGAAAGGATATTTTGACCATGCGAAATAGTGCTTCTCATCCAAAGTTTCCTCCTAAACTTAGCATCCATTGACATTTCTTGCCTAAATTCATCTTTCCCAAAATTGTGAAGTGGTAACTTTACAACCATGGTACCCTCTCCTTGTTTACCAGTTGGTGCTCGTTGCTTCACTCATGTATCTACTTATCCATTTATTTATTATCAGCTCTCACTCCTGGATTTTAATTTTTTCCATGACTTACAATTCATTATGGTCCACATTTGGTCTGTGGGTTTCCCTTCAAGTTATTTCCTGTATCCTTGCAAAATCCTCCTATCAGGTTTTCTGAGCATCTTCTTTCTTTCTGTCATAATAAGACTCAGAAGATTGAGATCTGATCATCTGAAGCATGCAATGTCATAAACAGAATGTAAAACATAATCATTCTGTTCATTTGTGGAAACATCACCTAGGGATTAACGTTATTAAAGAGATGCCTACACTTAGCCACCTCAAGGCAGAATTCATCTATGAAATCTATTGTTGATACATCAAACCTATAGCAACTGACAGAAAAATCAGGCATGGATTATAGAAAAATGAAGTATATTAATAAATCATTGTTTTGTAAATGTTAAGAATTTTTACTTAGTAGCCCAGTTTTAATGGCATATTGCTTATTTTTAAGCAATTTTAATAGACGTAAATAAACATAGCTTTGAATATAGTCTCTCTGGAAAGGTGATTAACTAGTGGGTCTCAACACAGAGAAGTGTTCATTTTGTTTACTATTCTTTTAGCCTTATTAAGGTACTAAAAGTGAAATATTTGAGAGTCTCCAGATCTTTTGCTCTATGTACTTCTTTTTACATTTCTATAATTCAACATCATATTAATATTTCATATAAATTGTTAGATTCTTCCATCCATGTCTTTTTATTTCATGCTGATGGTTCTCCTCTCCTTACATGTTTTGCTGCCAACTTTGACTACAAGAGAAAGAAATCAAGTTACAGAGATCCTTGTCAGAGGTCTTACTGAATGAAAATGTCCCTTGTGCCAAATTATTTGAATGTTGTTTAGAATCAGTTCTTCAGAGAGAAGTATTTTCTTTGTGTGTGTGTTATTCTTTTTACTCCATTCATAGCACCTCGAGTAATTTTCTAACTGCATCAAGGTGAACACGTGCAATGCTGCTGCTGCTGCTAAGTCGCTTCAGTCATGTCCAACTCTGTGCGACCCCATAGACGGCAGCCCACCAGGCTCCCCAGTCCCTGGGATTTTCCAGGCAAGAACACTGGAGTGGGTTGCCATTTCCTTCTCTGATACATGAAAGTGAAAAGTGAAAGTGAAGTCGCTCAGTCGTGTCTGACTGTCAGCGACCCCATGGACTGCAGCCTACCAGGCTCCTCCATCCATGGGATTTTCCAGGCAAGAGTACTGGAGGGGGGTGCCATTGCCTTCTCTGGAACATGTGCAATAGTGCGCTATTAAAAAGTGGCTACGTGGAGTTAAAAAAATGAATTCAGCAGGTATTTATAAAGTGCTTGCTGTGCTTTTGGCACCTTGTTAATTTAAAGGCATCAAAAATGTTCTGTAATATGCATTCCTGTGAAAAGCTTAAGCCTTTGGGGAAATAAGACTATCAGAAGAACCACAGAGAACCACTGGATTGGATGTTAAGTTAGGGCTACCACTATGGTAAGGCTGTGCTTGAAAATCAGTCTCCACTGGTTTTGTTTGGTGTGTGGCAAAACATCCTGAAATTAAGCTATTTAAAATAACGAACAATTATTATTTTGCACAGTTTAGGAGTGTCTGAAAGTCAGCAGTGGCTTAACTGGGTGCTTCTGGCTCAGAGTCTGTCCTGAGGTTGCCGTCAAGTTGGATCAGGGTCACATTCATCTCAGGGTTTCACTGGGGTTAAAGAATCTGCTTCCAAGCTGATTCTTGTGAAGGTGGGCAGGTCTCAGGATTGATGTTTTCAAACTGTGGTGCTGAGGAAGACTCTTGAGAGTCCCTTGGACTCCAAGGAGATCAAACCAGCCAATCCTAAAGGAAATCAGTTCTTAATATTCATTGGAAGGACTGATGCTGAAGTTGAAGCTCCAGCACTTTGGCCACTTGATGTGAAGAGCTGGCCCACTGGAAAAGACTCTGATGCTGGGAAAGATTGAAGGCAGGAGGAGAAGGGGACAACAGCAGATGAGATGGCTGGATGGCATCCCCGACTCAATGGACATGAGTTTGTGGAAACTCCAGAAGATAGTGAGGGCTTCCCAGGTATTTCAGTGGGTAAAGAATCTGCCTGCGATACAGGAAACACAGGTTCAATCCCTGGGTCAGGAAGAGCTCCTGGAGGAGGAAATGGCAAGCCACTCCAATATTCTTGCCTGAAGAATCCCATGGAAAGAGGATTCTGGCCACAGTCCATGGGGTTGCAAAGGGCCGGACATGACTGGAGTGACTGAGCACGCACTGGAAGAGAGTGAAGGACAGGGAAGCCTGGAGTGCTGCAGTTCATGCAGTTGCAAACAGCTGGACATGACTGGGCAACTGAACAGCAACAACTAGGCCTCAGTTCTTCCATGACTGTGGGCTGGAGGCTTCAGTTTCTCACAAGTAAACCTCTCCCAAAGGATGCTCACAACGCAGCAGCCTGCTTCCTCTAGAGTGAGTGATCTAAGAGGGAGAGACAGAATGAGTGTCCTGGTGGGAGTCAGAGTCTCTTTTGGAGCGAGGGGGAGCTGTTGCTTTACAAAGTTGTGTTAGTTTCTGCTGTTCAACAAAGTGAATCAGTTATATGTAGACATACATCCTCTCTGTCTAGAGCCTCTCTCCCACCCTCTTATCCCATCTCTCTAGGTCACCACAGAGCACCAAGCTGAGCCCCCTGTGCAGTAAAGCAGGTTCCCACTAATTATCTATTAACACATAGTAAAGAAGAAACTTGCTAAAAGGGTAAATCTTTAGCATTCTTACCACACACACACACAGTAACTCTGGGAGGTGAGGTGATAGATTTGTAAACTGACCTGATTGTGATAATCATTTCACAATGTATACATATATCAATCATTGTATCATACATGTCATATATAATTTATTTGCCAATTATACCTCAATAAAGTTGGAGGAAAACACCTTGGCTTAGTCTATTCTTGAACTTTATAAATAGGTACTTTGTTGTATCTGATTTATTTCACTCTGCATCATATTTCTGAGATCCATCCATGCCAGGGCACCTAGTTGTAGCTCATTCTACTTTCCTTGCAGTGCAGAATTTCAGTGTCACCCTTTCTTTCAAAAAATTATTTACTTGGCCATGCTGAGTCTTAGTTGCAGCACATGGGATCTTCCATCTGCATTGCAGCAGGCGGATTCTTTACTTGCATCGTGCAGGGTCGAGTTCCCTGACCAAGGATCAAACCGGCGCTCCTTGCATTGGGAGCTTGAAGTCATGGCCACTGAACCACCAGAGAAGTCCCAGTGTTACCGTTTCTACTGTTATAGACATTTAGGTTGTGTATAGTTTGATATTATTATAAATAATGCTACAAGGAATATTCTTGTATGTGTCTTTTGGTAAACATAGTATATGTGTGATTTCTGTTGATTATAGCTAATGTTTTAAAAACACTATCATAATCATATTCTAACACATACATACAGAATCTAGAAAAATGGTCCTGAAGAAATTATTTACAGGGCAGCAATGGAGAAACAGACTTAGAGAATAGACTTGTGGACGTGGGGAGAGGGGAGGAGAGGGTGGGATGTGTGGAAAGAGTAACTTGAAAACTTACATTGCCATATGTAAGATAGATAGCCAAAGGGAATTTGCTGTATGGCTCAGGAAACTCAAATGGGCTCTGTATCAACCTAAAGGGGTGGGATGGGCCAGAAGATGGGAGGGAGGTTCAAAAGGGAGGGGATATATGTATATCTATGGCTGATTCATGTTGAGGTTTGATAGAAAACAACAACATTCTGTAAGGCAATTATCCTTCTATAAAAAAATAAATTGAAAGCACAAACACCATCATAGCTTTGTGTGGTAGGATAAAGTGGAGGGAAGGAAAATAAGAAGATGTGGCGAGCAGAGAGTCTATTGTAGTGGCCCAGGTACTGGACTGGTGGTGGCTTAGACTATGGTATTAACAGTGAAGATGGCAGACAGATGGATCCTGGAGCTTTTGAAATGTTAGTCACTCAGTCATATCCGACTCTTTGTGACCCCATGGACTAGCCTGCCGAGCTCCTTTGTCTTGGCAAGGATACTGAAGTGGGTAGCCATTCCCTTCTCCAGGGGATCTTCCCAACCCAGGGATCAAACCTGGGTCTCCCACATTGCAGATTCTTTACCATCTGACCCAGACAGGGAAGAAGGATTGCCATGACTTAGTTAAGAGGATATAGGATATAGAGGATGTGAAACAAAGTGCAAATGTCAGCAGTATCTCCAAGATTTCTGACTCGTTGAATGTGGAAATTGGGTGTTTAATTCATCATGAAACCATTCTCCTTTTACTAACTTGAAACCCATTTGTGAAAGTGTATGAGTTCTCATTGCTTGAGTTCATAACTTTGAATTTTTAAAAAAGTAGGATTTTAGAAAGTCAGTTAAAACAAGGTAGAATTATTTGCATACATTTTTTATAAGAACCTGACTATTGTAATCTTAAGCTTACAAAATTGATACTTAGATTCTCCTTAAAGTGGTTTTCAATGTACTCGTCAGCAATATTCCAATTAAAAAAATGTTCGTGTTCAAAAATATGTAGATGAGTAAGGAGTAGATTTCTATTCCTGAGGGAATTCACACTTTTTTTTCACTTTTGTCATGACTTGATAAAGATTGAATTATACCACTTGATGGATAAATATTGTATAAAATGAATTGTTCTCAGTTCAGTTTCTTAAAGACCAATGCCTTCATGCCTTAAGTTGATCTTGCAATAGCTACCTTATTAGCAGTCTTAGCAACTGGTGTTGAGGTTGAAGGAGCAGAAACCCAACCATTAATTTATCCCTGAGCACGGATTTGGATATAGGTTGAGAAGTTTAAGTGGAAATGGTATGGGAACTTTTACTTCTGCTGTTGTTGAAATAAGAATTTTGTTTTCAGAGCATCAAACTACACCTGATACCTCACAGAAATTCAAGTAAATAAGAAATGATATGTGTTGCAAAGATTAAGTCCCATTTAATGGTAGTTCCTTTTTATCTCTCCTTTCTCTTTTTAAATTATAATAGGTTGTATACAGGGCTTCCGTGGTGGCTCAGTGATAAGAACCCGCCTGTCAATGCACCAGACACGGGTTTGACCTTTGGTCAAGAAGATCCCCCAGAGAAGGAAATGGCAACCCACTCCAGTATTCTTGCCTGGAAAATCCCAGGCAAGACAGAGGAGTCTGACAGGCTACAGTCCATGGGGCCACAAAAGAGTTGGACACGACTTAGCCACTGAACAACAACATATTGTATACAGAAACAGGAAATGACTAAATTCACAGACAGCTGTAACCTTTCTTTTAGGTCTCAATCATTCAATTCCTTTAGTATAATATTACCATTGAAAAGAATTCTAATATCTTTAAGTCCTGCAGCTGGTTGTGGTTAAATTTCATGGCACAAGTTTTTATTCTATTCATTCGTAGTCTGCCTTATCTGTGACACATCACTTCTGGTACTCATTTCATCCCTGAGATGCTTCTGTATTTTCCTGTTTCTTCTTGCTGCCGTGACTCACAGGCCAGAGGACTGGGTGCCAAGGGACACATGAGTTGTGGCAAACATGACCTTTGCCCTCATGTTCTCCAGTTTTAAATATCTTTTTTATTAAAAGTCAGAATGGTTTTTTGAGAACATTTGGTGTCTCCATTTTTAAAATGCTTGATCCAGTGTGCAACATGCAGCTGTCGTGGGTGTAATCAGAGTTTATTCCACTGCAGGGCAGTGCGGTAGAAAGAGTGTTAGCACACAACTCAGAAAACCTAAGCGGCAATTCCACGTCTGTAGCTTTCTAACCATCCTCTTTTGATAGGTCTAAAGATGCTTTGAGCCTTGTTTTTTCTCATCAAGAACATCAGGATAGTAATATCTGCTCCAGTAACCTGATGGACTTTTTTGGGAAGATCAAGTGATACCCTGAAAAATGTCTGAAAAATTGAAACGTGCTATAGGAACATCCCATGAAATTGACATTTTATGATGATCAGTTGTATTTGCTAAGATGTTGCTTTGACTGCTTGAAATAGAAACCCAAGTTGACAGTGCCTTGATAAAGATTGAATTCTATGTCTCTCTCACAGAACAGTACAAACTGCACAGTAATTGGGCCACCAGTGTCCTTGTATCTTGTTGCTCTGCCATCTGTGGGCCTTTGTCCTCATCTACAAGGTCCAAGGCCCACGAAATTTCAATATAAGTAATAAGGACAGAATACTACTATTAGAGCACAAATAGCACTAATGTATTATTAAAATGTAAAGAACCACTGTCTTAACAGGTTCTCCTATCCCAAAGTGCCAAAAAGGATCAAAGTTCTTTAAGATGTATGGTTAGGTGGAAAGCCTAGGCTCTTGTTAAGGGTAAGACTGAGTTAAACAGACCTAAAAGACATAACGCATTATCTTGGGCAGTGGTTCTCAACCCTGGTGTGATCCATTAAAATCACTTGAGGAGTTTTCAAACTCCTGATGACAAGCCTCACTACAGATTTATTTACAGTCTCTGGGGAAAAGCAGCATTGGTTTTTCAGCTCCTAGGTGTTTCTAGTGTAGAGCTAACATTGCAAACCACTTTTCTTAGGAGAATTTAGCAATTAAGACAAGGAGTACTGGACGCAATGGCCAAGTAGATTTAAATCTAAAATTGAGCTGTAGGGTGATTTCCCTGGTGATCCAGTGTTTAAGACTCCAAGCTTCTACTGCAGGGGTCATGGGTTTGACCCCTAGTCAGGGAATTAAGATCTCATATGCTGCCTGGCATAACCAAGTAAATAAAATGGGGTGATAAGAGTGGTAGATGATCAAGAATTCATCATATCAGTAAAAGTGTATAGTTCAGATTACAGTAAAGGGATATCATATCATTAGAGAGCTAATTTTTAGTTTAAAGAAGATTGGTGTCATGCTTCCTTATGATCTGGTTTCTTGGAATTTCTGAATGAAATTTCCAAATATCTTCTCTGTACCTTTTGTTTATTGTAATATTTGTCAGTATGACCCACTCTATTTGCTGAGGCACTGAGAAAGTATATTTTCCTAATTTATTTTGTTGTATGAAGTACTCTTATTTGTGAAAAGAAAGAGATAGGTGAGAAAGTTTGGTCTAATTCATTGCTGGTCAGGCATAATTACTTGAATGCTAAATACTCAGTTATTTCAAAATATTTTTAAATTAGGTATGCAATGTATATAAAATGAGACCAGCATGGTAAGAAATTGTTGCTATTTTGCTTTGACAAATGTTGGTTTGCTTCATTCAGTCAGTCCTTTACTTCTTTGACTTACTCATCTTGTGTCCTTTACCTCATTTTGTGGGGAAATGGCAACCCACTCCAGTATTCTTGCCTGGAAAACTCCATGGACAGAGGAGCCTGATGGGCTACAGTCCATGAAGTCACAAAGTCGGACACGACTAAGCCCGAACTTTTCTGCGTATGGTGCTGTGTCAAGCATTCTAAGAATCGCTAGGAAGACAAACAGTAAGACTCTCCTGCCCTTAAGAAGCTGATGGAAGAGAAAGAAATATAGAAAATTATTAAACAATGGAGAAGAACAGTCACTGAGATATAGGAAGGGAATTAAAGGTGAGATATATAATCTATGAAGGCTTCTTACAGGAAATGTCAGTTTTTGTCTAAAAGGATAACTAAGGATTAATGTCGAACTACAAGAGGGAAGGCCATTTCAGGGAGAGAGGGAGCATCACCTTCTGAATCATCCTGGTTTAGATTCAGGAGAAAAGAAATTGCTGAGCACTAGGTATATACACAGACACAGAAGTAATTTATGACTCTCCATCAGTTCTGGAATCACATGTGAATTTATAATACCATAGGAAAAATGGAGTTAGAGAGTCACTTCAGAGGTTATACGACCTGAGATGCATATTTTATTACTTTCCCTTTTTATGCCTTATGTATCAAAGAGAGCTTTCTAGGCAGTTCCAGGTACCTATTGCTAATAACAGTAAACATTTATTGAATGCTTACCATATGCAGGATCTATTCTGAGAACTTTATAAGCATTAACAAATTTCATTCTCACACCAGCCTATGACATGCTCATATACTACACGAGACACTAAGACAGCAATATGGCTTGTTCACGGTCATCTGTTAAGTAGAAAATCCAGAACCAAGGCTGAATTTTACTGCTGACTCTCACTGACAGTCTTTATTAAAGTTTCAATGAAGAATAGAACATGAATCTCAAAGCATGAAAACACTGAGTTTTAAGATCCCCCTGTGTGATCATTTTGCCATTCATCTTTTCTGACAATGATAAATGCAGGGATAAATCTTGATTGGGAAGGAAGTCTTATACTGGAGAAAAAAATGAAAGAGGAAGTCCATTCAAACTAAATTTAGGTAGCATCTGAAGGATGAAGAGCGCCATCTCTTAGCACAATACTTTTCAAACCGGCTGTCACGGCAAACCTCCGAGAGCAACGTGTTGGGAGGGGCAGAGGGGACACACAAAGCCTGTGGTCACTCCAAATCCTTTACCAAATAAGAACTGGATTTTGAGAGCTACAGCATATCAGATACTTGTCAAAATACCAGCCCAGGAGAGAGCTTGCCAAGAAGGCACTTGACAGACTGCATGCTTAAGGGAGCACAGGAACGAGACATTGTCACGCACCAGCATGCAGACAATTACAACAGAGACGGAAACAAAGTGTTTCACTTGAAGAAATCTTATCCAAGAAAAAAACCAGCCTGTATGTACACACTATGTAGCTCCCAAAGGAAGTCATGCCATCAAGTATCAGACACACTCGCCAATAAAAATGAATTTCAAAGGGAAAAGATGTACTAAGTCTGTCTTGTAACAAGTTATTATGCACAGCGTTTAGCCTAAATTCTCTTTTTCCTTGCAACAGTTTCACGCTGGTTTTCATCTATTTTGAAAGACTTCCCTTTAGGAAAGAAAAAGTATATGGCAATAAAGATTCACAACCCCTCATCTGCAATTTTGAAATCTAAAATTCTCTGCAAAAATGAAAGTTTTTCATTGTTTGGGACCAAAATGCATTTGGGTGTAAAACCTGAGCTGAGCTGATGTGAGGTTGTGTGTGTGTTTATCCCACTTAGTGTGAATATCCATGCATTTTGTTGCAAAAATCTTAATGAGTTTTATTCTGCAGGACTTTTTACACACCACTGTGGGTTCAGTTCAGTTCAGTCGCTCAGTCATGTCCAACTCTTTGTGACCCCATGAATCGCAGCACACCAGGCCTCGCTGTCATCACCAACTCCCGGAGTTCACTCAGACTCACATCCATCGAGTCAGTGATGCCATCCAGCCATCTCATCCTCGGTCGTCCCCTTCTCCTCCTGCCCCCAGCTCCTCCCAGCTTCAGAGTCTTTTCCAATGAGTCAACTCTTTCCATGAGGTGGCCAAAGTACTGGAGTTTCAGCTTCAGCATCATTCCTTCCAAAGAAATCCCAGGGCTGATCTCCTTAAGAATGGACTGGTTGGATCTCCTTGCAGTCCAGGGGACTCTCAAGAGTCTTCTCCAACATCACAGTTCAAAAGCATCAATTCTTCAGTGCTCAGCTTTCTTCACAGCCCAACTCTCACATCCATACATGACCACTGGGAAAACCATAGCCTTGACTAGATGGACCTTTGTTGGCAAAGTAATGTCTCTGCTTTTCAATATGCTATCTAGGTTGGTCATAACTTTCTTTCCAAGGAGTAAGTGTCTTTTAATTTCATGGCTGCAGTCACCGTCTGCAGTGATTTTGGAGCCCCAAAAAATAAAGTCTGACACTGTTTCCACTGTTTCCCCATCTATTTCCCATGAAGTGATGGGACCAGATGCCATGATCTTCATTTTCTGAATGTTGAGCTTTAATCCAACTTTTTCACTCTCCTCTTTCACTTTCATCAAGAGGCCTTTTAGTTCCTCTTCACTTTCTGCCATAAGGGTGGTGTCATCTGCATAGCTGAGGTTATTGATATTTCTCCCGGCAATCTTGATTTTAGTTTGTGCTTCTTCCAGCCCAGAGTTTCTCATGATGTACTCTGCATATAAGTTAAATAAGCAGGGTGACAATAAACAGCCTTGATGTACTCCTATTCCTATTTGGAACCAGTCTGTTGTTCCATGTTCAGTTCTAACTGTTGCTTCCTGAGCTGCATATAGGTTTCTCAAGAGGCAGGTCAGGTGGTCGGATATTCCCATCTCTTTCAGAATTTTCCACAGTTTATTGTGATCCACACAGTCAAAGGCTTTGGCATAGTCAATAAAGCAGAAATAGATGTTTTTCTGGAACTCTCTTGCTTTTTCGATGATTCAGCAGGTGTTGGCAATTTGATCTCTGGTTCCTCTGCCTTTTCTAAAACCAGCTTGAACATCTGGAAGTTCACAGTTCACATATTGCTGAAGCCTGGCTTGCAAAATTTTGAACATTACTTTACTAGCGTGTGAAATGAGTACAGTTGTGCGGTCGTTTGAGCATTCTTTGGTATTGCCTTTTTTGGGATTGGAATGAAAACTGACCTCTCCCAGTCCTGTGGCCACTGCTGAGTTTTCCAAATTTGCTGGCATATTGAGTGCAGCACTTTCACAGCATCATCTTCCAGGATTTGAAGAGCTCAACTGGAATGCCATCACCTCCACTAGCTTTGTTCATAGTGATGCTTTCTAAGGCCCAGTTGATTTCACATTCCAGGATGTCTGACTCTAGGTGAGTGATCACATCATCATGATTATCTTGGTCTTGAAGATCTCTTTTGTACAGCTCTTCTGTCTATTCTTGCCACCTCTTCTTAATATCTTCTGCTTCTGTTAGGTCCATACTATTTCTGTCCTTTATCGAGCCCATCTTTGCATGAAATGTTCCCTTGGTATCTCTAATGTGAGTGTTACATAATAAATAGTGAACATACTGAAATTTTTACACCTTGTTTTATGTCCCTGGGTATGATCAAGTGTCTCTTAGTTTACAGTCTACAGGAACTTGAATAGAATTTTTATCCAACAGTTTTGTGAAAACTGTATAAATCTTAATTATGTTGAATTGGTTCACAGTGATTTTCAAGTCTATTTTATCCTTCTACATGCATGAATGCTAAGTCACTTCAGTCATGCCTGACTCTGCACGACCCCATGGACAGAGAAGCCTGGGGGGCTACAGTCCATGGAGATTCTACAGGCAAGAATAATGGAGTGGGTTACCGTGCCCTCCTCCAGGGGATCTTTCCAACCCAGGACTATATCCTTTTATTTCTCTGTTCAGTTCAGTCCAGTTCAGTTGCTCAGTCGTGTCCGACTCTTTGCAACCCCATGAACTGCAGCACTCCACACCTCCCTGTCCATCACCAACTCCTGGAGTCCACCCAAACCCATGTCCGTTGAGTTGGTGATGCCATCCAACCATCTCACCCTCTGTCGTCCCCTTCTCCTCCTGCCCTCAATCTTTCCCATCATCAGGGTCTTTTCCAATGTGTTAGCTCTCCGCATCAGGTGGCCAGAGTATTAGAGTTTCAGCTTCAACATCAGTCCTTTCAATGAACACCCAGGACTGATCTCCTTTAGGATGGGCTTTAGGATGAGTCTCCTTGCAGTCCGAAAGACTCTTCATTTTATTAATTTTTGAGAGTTTGATATTGAAACTTCAATTAAAAATCTTAATTTATCTTCTTAGGAAAATAATTGCAATACATAGTGAAACTATATGCAACCTTGTTCTCTATTTTCCATGTCTCCTGTAAATGTGTTATCATACCGTCACAATTTAAAAAAACAAAAATTAAAAACAAAACAAAGCAAAACAAACAGTGTATGTACCACACAGGGGCTTCCCAGGCGGTGCTAGTGATAATGAACCCACCTGCCAGTGCAGGAAACATAAGAGACACAGGTTCAATCCCTGGGTCTGAAAGATAGCTTGGAGAAGAAAATGGCAACCCTCTTCAGTATTCTTTCTTGAAAAACTCCGTGGCCAGAGGAACCTGGTGGGCTATAGTCCGTAGCGTCACAAAGAGTCAGATTTAAACACTTTAACAGACAAAAGTGACTTAGCACGATGCATGCAGAAGGATATAGTAGACCTGAAAATCACTAATTTATATTATTTTCATATTATTCATACTCATAATTGTTTTGGGAAGAATCGTTATCAAGAATTAAAACTAAAATTGTAAAATCGCTGTGCACTTAGTTTGATCATTTTCTTTCTTTCTTTCTTTCTCTGTGGCAGTGCTGGGTCTTCGTTGCTACACTCAGGCCCTAGTGGTGGTGGCTCTTCTTGTTGTGGAGCACGGGCTCTGGGCACATGGACTTCAGTAGCTGTGGCTCCAGAGCACAGGCTCGGTGGTTGTGGCACACAGCCTTAGTTGTTCCGCAGCACGTGGGATCCTCCTGGATCAGGAACAGAACCTGCGTCTCCTGCATTGGCAGGTGGATTCTTTACCACTGAGCCACCAGGGAAGCCTGCACACTTAGCTTTAGATTTTTGGCCAATGTATATATCCAGGCATATCTCAGAGATATTGTGGGTTTGGTTCCAGACCATGGTGATAAAGAGAATACTGCAATAAGGTGAGTCATACAAATTTTTTGGTTTCCCAGTGCACATAAAAGTTATGTTTCCCCAATAACATTATGTCTAAAAAAATGTACATCGCTTAATTAAAAACTACTTTATTGCTCAAAGTTGCTAACTATCATTTGTGCCTTCAGCGAGTCCTACTAGTAATATCAAAGATTGCCATAATAAATACAATCATAATAGTGAAAAAGCCTGAAATATTGCAAGAATTACCAAAACATGATCCAGAGATAGGAAATGAGCAATTGCTGTTGGAAAAATGACACCCATAGACTTGCTCCATGCAGGACTGCCACAAACCTTCAGTGTGTAAAAATGCAGTATTTGGGAAGTGCTGTAAAGTAAGATATGCCTGTAAGGGAAAGGACAACTTGTATGACCTGCTAACTCCCACGTGGCACAAAAGGAAAAAGGACTTCCCCCAACAGAGTGCTAAGAGCCTGGACCAGACTTTAGCCTGGCTTCCATCTGTACCAGTCACATCCCTCGCTGTGACCCCAGCTCCCCTGCAGAGTGCTTGCTCAAGAATACACAATGCTGCCAAACCACAAAGTGTAGGTCCCAATCCACCTGGCCAAACCATTTTCAGTGATTCTCTACTTACTTCCCTCTTGTAATTTTCCATTTCCTCCTACCCGCTGCCGTCCCTTTGTTCCTCTTCACTTCCCTGTAGTCTCTTTTTTGTTTTCTCTCTGTGCTCCCTTTAAACACCTCAGCTATCTTCACCTCAGTTAGAGCTGAGTTTGTCCCATGCCAGAGTCACTCTTGGGCTTCCCTCATAGCTCAGTCGGTAAAGAATCTGCCTGCTATGCGGGAGACCCGGGTTCAATTCCTGGGTCAGGAAGATCCCTTGGAGAAGGAAATGGCAACCCACTACAATCTTCCTGCCTGAAGAATTCCATCGACAGAGGAGCCTGGCAGGCTGCAGTCCATGGGGTCGCAAGAGTCGGACATGACTTAGTGACTAAACCACCACCACCACCAGAGTCACTCTCCACTCCTGCAGGAGTCTGAAAGAATCTGACTTGCTACCTCTCACAAGCACCCAGTAGTTTTTCTTTGACACTAGTTTCTGGTCCAGAGTATAAGGAGCTTGGAAGTTGTCACTCTACCATAACAAGTGAAAGACTGAGCACACTAAAGATTGACCCATTGCCCCACGAATTGGAGAAACAGGTAGCTACAGAGAGTCACTGAAGCAGAAACACCCACAGGAACGAGTGCTGGAGTAGGAAAATCTGAGCGATAATTGATGAACTGCTAAAGGCTGCAAGTGGACAAGTGTAAGTTAAAAACTACAGCCCTAGGAAGTCCCCATACTTCTTTGAATTTTATCTCCAAGAGCTCAACCATATTCTCCCAGTGAAGACTGGAGAAAAATCTCATCCTGCTTCAGCTGGAGGGGAAAAGTAGTTATTTTGAAATATGCATTCTTTTCTTCTCCCTAAGTCCTGTCCTCAGGAGAAATAATTTTTTTTTTTTTTTTTTTGAGCTTAACCTACTGGTGGGAAAGCCAAGTTACAGGATTTTTAGAAGACAGTTTGGTGGTTTCTTATAAAACTGAATGTTGTCTTACCAACGATCCAACAACTGTGCTCCTTGGTATTTACCCCAAAAAATAAAAAAAATGTATTTCCACATGGAAATCCGCACATGGATGTTTAGAGCAGCTCTATTCATAATTGCCCAAACTTGAAAGTAATTTTTGTTTATTCCTTCTCTAACACTCGTCCTTTCTTTTGTAGACCTGAAGTTTCTGACATATATCCTTTGCTTTTCCTCTGAGGAACTTCTTTTAATATTCCTTGCAGGACAGATCTTGTGGCAGCAATTCAGCTTTCATTTTTCTGAGCTAGTCTGATGATCATTCCTTTGTTTTCTAATGAATATCCATCACCATACATAATTACAGAATTTTTATTCATGGGAGCTTTCTTAGAAACTTTGTTATTCTCAACATTTAGGAAATTCCAAGTGTTTGGGGAACTGTAAGCCAAGAACTGGGAATGAAGGCCAAATACTTCTGGGAAATCTATTTTGGTATCTGAATGACCAAGTATGCATTTCTTCACCCTATCACACTATCACATAGTTATTAAACTAGAGCTCTGTTGATATGATGATAAAACATGGAGGAGGAAGATGTATTTATTATCTTATAATTAAATCTCAGTCTTTTAGTGGGACTGAGTTCCTGGGCAGTGAACTTCATAAGTGTTTCTTAGCCTTTTTATTTCTCCCTTTAGGTGAAACAGGAAGACAGGAGTCTTAGGTAGATAAGGCTCTGCTAAAGTAGTTTCTCTTCAATAGCAAGGCTTTGCCACAGAGCATGCTCGGGTTTTATTAAAAATGTAATAAGTTCAGTTGCATCATTTTTTTAGATTCCACATACAAGTGATATTGTATGATATTTGTCTTTCTCTGTCCAGCGTACTTCACTTAGTATGATAACCTCTAGATCTATCCATGTTCCTGAAAAAGGCATTGTTTCATTCTTTTTTATGGCTGAGTATCATTCCATTATATATCTATATCACATGTTAAATAGTCTGAATAGAACCATGTTCATTTTTCTTTTGACTTGTCTAGAAGATGCCAATACATTCACAGGCAAAAAAAAAAAATGAAATGTTGTTTATCATTTAAATGCTGAAGAAACTCAATCAGATGGTTGGAAATTTCTAGTGACATAGAAGAGGCAATCTTAAAGAGCCATGGTGACTGCTAACTGCTGCTTGGAAAGACTAGTCACAAGAAAGTTGCTTGGTGTCAAGATTTTAGAATGATCAGGGATGCAGTGATAAAAAAAAAATAAAGTAAAATTATTAGTCTTAAATGATGTATGAGTAAAGCTTGTTTATCATTAGAAAGTCATACAATGTTAAAATGGATAGAATTTGTTTCAAACTGAAGAAAAAGATCCTATTGGATTTTTTCTTGTATTATATAAATCAGAAATCAGCAAACTATAGCCTGCAGATATTTTTGTAAATAAAGTTTTATGAAAACACAGCCTTGATCATGTGTTTTCATGTTGCCCATAGCTGTTTTTGACCTTGAAGGTGAAGTTGAGTAGGTGCAGCAAAAACTAAATGACCTGTAAAGCAACAATTTTTACTATCTGGTCCTTTCCAGAAAATGTTTGGAGATTCCTGGTTTAAATGATGAACACATACTTTTAAAAGTATAAAACCAAGGACACAATCTCTTCCAAGCCACCTTTTACTAAACATCTTTTCAAAAATTTTAAGATATTATTTTTATCAAAGCAATGACAAGATTTAGCTGTTTTGCATTTTCCTCCCATCAAGAAAAAGTGCTATGTATTTTAAATTTTTCTCTTTCTACCCTTTTTATTTGAAAATCCTCTCCTAGACTAGTTAAATAAAATATTGGAATTCAATGTCATGTTCACAGTTCCTCTTAAATTTCAACTGACAATAAAATGCATTTTGTGTTATGACATTTCTCATAAGAGCTAAGTGTTGGAAGAGCAGATAAAATATCAGAAGACATCTAATAACCAGTTTTATCTAGCAGAGCCCTGAAGTATTCCCCTGAGTTCAAGAGGTGAATGGATATCCTTGATAATGGAACATTTCAGATCGTTTTACTTTTTTTCTTCTTCCTTCTAAAGTAAGTACTCACTTTATGAGTTTAAATAACCCTATAAGATTATCTTGAAATATTTTATTTTAAAAGCTAGAAGCCTTCACCCAATTATACATTAATTTTACTGTTGTCATTTAATACAATCCCTGGCAATTTAAAATTAAGAACGTTAATACAGCTATATCCTAGGAAATAATTGAGTTGCAATATAGCAGCCTTTTCAAAAAATTAAATTTCCTTTTAAATGAGAGTCAGTTGGAACAACCAAATGCTCAAGTGTTCTTGATTAATATTTAACACTCCCTATGAATATATTTGCATGTATGTGTATTATGATAACAGTATATGAAATCAGTTCTGATGTGAAATAAATTTAGGGAAGAACATTTATATGCTTCCACTTTCACCCGATAACAAAAAGGTTGCTTTTCAATCAAACGAGAAAGTTAGATTATTAGAATCGTGATAAAATGTAAATCCACTGATTACTTTGCATATCCACCAAATCTAATTTAATTATAATTGCCATGTATTTTAATAAATTGTTATAAGCACACATCAGATATTTGTTCATTTATTTTAATGCAAGGAATTTTAGGTATTATAGAAATTAGTAGAACATGATTTCTTTTAGGAAAGAGATATTGTATATATAAAGCCATTTATTCATTCAACACATCTTCAGTCTGTACTTGCTGTATGCTTGGCATTGTCTGTGAGCTAGGCCTGAGGGGTGAAACAGTGCATAGTACCATCTGTCTTTCATAGGATGTAATATACAGAAAGACGAGTGATAAAGATCCTAAGGAGTAGTAACAAAAAATGCTTAGAAAGGCTAGAGCAGATTTTTTTTTAAATGCATTTTGGCCATTTAAGACAGGAGCTGGGGTAGAAAAACCATATGGAAGATGAGGCTAATGAATTACACCCAAAAGGATAGTTGACTTCAACTCACAAGCACTGGAAAGACATTCCAGGAAGTGACAGAGTACATTTAAGGAAGCATAGCTGAGAAAGTTAGGATATGTTTAAAGAAGAGCCATCATGACATAATCACTTTGGCAATCTGTCTGCCAGTTTCTAATAAAATTAAACACCTTCCCATCACACAGCAATTTCACATGCACATGTTCACAAAAGGACTCACAAGAATATTCCTATTAGCTTTATGAATGTAGCACAATTTCTCATCATGAGGAGAATGGATAAATGATTTATGCAATATTTATTCAATAAAAATAAATGAGCTGCATAACAGACAGTATAAACATTTGTAATGTTTATGGATACATTGCATAGGCATGTTGAGCTAAGTAAGTCAGATACTGAAGAATACACACTGCATGATTTCATTTACATGAAGTTTTAGAGCATACAAGATTAATCTGTGGTGATAGAAATCAGAACAGTTGTTGCCTCAAGGTGTGGGGATAAATTGTTTGGAAAGGGGGCAGAAGAAAAATTTCTAGGATGATGGAGTTGTTCTATATCTAAATCCATGGAGCATTTATGCATTTTACTACATGTAAGCTGCATCTCAATGAAGCACTCCTAGTGAAAAAGAAGGACATCAGCAAGTGGTCCATTTGACTAGAGTACCAGAAACTTGACAAGGCAGTGATTATCGTATAATACTAAAAATTGTAATAAAGGGCATGAAAGCAGTGGCTTATTCCTTTTGCCTCTTGTTTTATATGAAGCAAAGTAGGAGGCAAGATCACCTGCTGAATTATAGCGTAAAAGTTAATTCTGAAAGTCCATAGTGTTATTTGCAATATCTTGACTTGGAGAAGAAATATTTTGATGGAGCTTATTTTTAATTGGATAGATTTATATTCTTTGCTAAAACGGAACGAAATTGATGAAGTCTATGATTTTTGTATTATTTAAATTTAGGGAAACAAAAGTTATTTTAAGTAGAGACAACTTCTTCTATGCACATTTTCTTGTAAAAATACTTATCAAAGAAAATACTTTATATGGAGGCTAAGAATTAGTGTCTTGAAAAATCTTTGGACTAAAACACACATTTATTTTTTGTCGTTTTTTTAATATAAATTTATTTATTTTAATTGGAGGCTAATTACTTTACAATATTGTATTGGTTTTGCCACACATCAACATGAATCCACCATGGGTGTACATGTGTTCCCCATCCTGAACCCCCCTCCCTCCTCCCTCCCTATACAATCCCTCTGGGTCATCCCAGTGCACCAGCCCCAAGCACCCTGTCTCATGCATCGAACCTGGACTGGCAATTCGTTTCACATATGATATTACACACGTTTCAATGCCATTCTCCCAAATCAACCCACCCTCTCCCTCTCCCACAGAGTCCAAAAGACTGTTGTACACATCTGCGTCTCTTTTGCTGTCTCGCATACAGGGCTATTGTTACCATCTTTCTAAATTCCATATATATACGTTAGTATACTATATTGGTGTTTTTCTTTCTGGCTTACTTCATTCTGTATAATAGGCTCCAGTTTCATCCACCTCATTAGAACTGATTCAAATGTATTCTTTTTAATGGCTGGGTAATATTCCATTGTGTATATGTACCAGTTTTCTTATCCATTTGTCTGCTGATAGACATCTAGGTTGCTTCCATGTCCTGGCTATTATAAACAGTGCTGCAATGAACATTGGGGTACACATTTCTCTTTCAATTCTGGTTTCCTCAGTGTGTATGCCCAGCAGTGGGATTTCTGGGTCATATGGCCGTTCTATTTCCAGTTTTTTAAGGAATCTCCACACTGTTCTCAGTAGTGGCTATACTAGTTTGCATTCTCACCAAAAATGTAGGAGGATTCCCTTTACACATTTAAATATGAAAAATAAAAAGAATTGAGAGCACAACCACCAAAAAAAAAAAAAAAAAAGAATTTGCTGAAAATAGCCCAAGCTGAGGATTTAAGGAGAGAAAAGTTAGGAAGAGTTGAACATGGAAGGGAATTATGACAATCTGATGAGATAAACTAGCTTATTTCTTATGGGATTTAATAAGGCATTTGTAATAATTTAAGCAAGCCCTGTAGACTGATATTCTCAGTTGATTAGATCGTGAAGAGATGAGCCCCATCTTTGCAAAGATCTGAAGAAAACAGATTAACAGAGAAATCAATCATGGACTTTTTGACAGCATCTTCTTAATGTTCTACCTAGATATAAATCAAGTTTCATTGCAGTGGGCGTCTTTTTCTCATGAATTATGATGTGGAGTTGTGCTTATTTTATTTATTGTGTATCATTTGGTGTCTCATTTTTCAGCTGGTTTCACAAGGGAGGGTGACAGGAATACTATACTGCTGCTTTTTAACTAGAACTGTCCAGAAGTACTTGTTTATACTAGTTTCTATATTAGCATTTTCTCAGTACAGGGTGAAGAGATTTGTGATGTTGACTTTGTCCCCGATAAGTTTTCTTTAATGCTAAGGAATGTCTGAAATGCAAGGTTTGGCGTTAGATCTGCATGGTCCTCAGTAAGTTATTTTGATTTCAGCGTCCTTGTCTGTAAAATAGACATGTCCAGTACCTCCATGAAGGGTAATTTTGAAAACTAGAAATGATGTATGTAAAGTGGCTATCAGACTGCCTGGAACACACAAGGAACACAACAAATATCCACTAAAACTATTAATAAGTGAGATTACTGGAGACTTGGTATAGCTACAAAGCTCAGCTAACATACCTATACTTCACAGTCCTTCAGTCTGATTTGGCTTTGGTGATCACTAAACAGCTATTTTGAAATGGCAACCCACTCCAGTGTTCTTGCCTGGAGAATCCCAGGAACGGGGGAGCCTGGTGGGCTGCCATCTATGGGGTTGCACAGAGTTGGACACGACTGAAGCAACTTAGCAACAGCAGCAGCAAACAGCTATTTTGCTTCATTTTGTTACTTTAATTTTTTTCTGAAGCACAGGATAGAAATTGTCCTCTTTTTTGGCCAGAGCATTAGCATTTTTTCCTAGAGCAGGAGTCAGCAAATTCTTCTGTAACAGGCCAGACCATAAATATTTTGGAGGCTGAGTATCATACAGACTCTGTTGCATCCACTCAGTTGTGCCCTTGTAGCAGGGACGCAGTATGCAGGGCATGGCTGAGTCCCGATCAGACCTCATTTATTACAAAACCATGGGACTGGACTTATTTCATAATGATCACCTTTAATGATTTTATTTTACAGATATTGTTGATATTTGGGGTGGTATTTCAAACACAGAATTCTTTTAAAGTTCCATATCTCCGCCCCCCCCCCCCCCCAACCAGCTTTACTGAGGTATAACTGACAAATAAAACAGTAAGATTTTTAAAGTGTCCAAAGTTATGATCAAACATGGAATTTGTATTGTTTCAGGAATGTTTACCAAGAATCTCCTTTACAAATAATTCACTCAAATAACTCAAAGAAATCATATATAGGAAAAAAAAAAAAAAAGTCAGCTATAACCTAATACAGATCAGGTCCTAATAGCTCCATCTAAGAAACAATAGTGTATGAATCACATTGACAGCAAACAGTTGTATATCTGTATAAAATATTGTTTAAAAATGTTTAGGACTGTTGTCTCTTTAAGGAACATTTTAAAAGAGAATACTTTTTTAGTGGAGTTGGATTTCTAATTGTATTTGGGTTAAGCATGCACATAGCTACCTGGTACCTCTGTCTTTGAACCTGAAAAATTCCAGCAGGCTTTCAATAGAGAATCCGTGTTCACTGTGTTGTATAGCAAGATAGGCAGTCACCAAGTGATTTTGCCATTGATGTGATGAGGGGGAAAGAGGACACATATGTACATCAATGGCCTAGGTAGGCCTCAGTAGGTGTTAATACCCTATTCCCTACTGGTGGTTCTATTATCAGTTTATCCCTCACTTACAGATGGTAACAATATTGCTTCTAAAGACGTGTCCCTGAGACTTCCCTGGTAGTCCAGTTGAAAGGATTCCACCTGCCAGGGCAGGAGACATGGGGTTGATCTCTAGTCCAGGAAGATCCCACAGGCCACAGAGCAACTAAGCCTGTGTACCGCAAATACTGAGCCTGTGCTCTAGAGCCCACAAGCCACAGATATTGAGCCCACGTGCTGCACTACTGAAGTCCAAATGCCTAGAGCCTGCTCTGGAGCCTGGGAGCCGCAACTACTGAGGCTGCGAGCTGCATCTCCTGAAGCTCGTGTGCCTAGAGCCCGTGCTCCACAAGAGAAGCCACCACAATGAGAAGCCTGTGTACCACAATGAAGAGTAGGCCCTGCTCCCTGCAACTAGAGAAAGCACACATGCAGCAACGAAGACCCAGAGCAACCAAAATTAATTAACTAATTTAAATTTTTTCTTCATTTTTTAACGTATTATTTGTGTGAAAAGTATTATAAACCTACAGTACTATATGGCCGGTTGTGTTAGTTGGGTACCTAGGCTAACTTTGTCAGACTTATAAGCCAATTAGACTTAGGAACATGTCCTCAGAATGGAACTTGTTGGAATGTAGGGGACTGAAATTACGCGGAACATGCACTTTGCTCTGGCATGAAACCTGTGTTTCCATTTTGTTAAATGAAAAATGCAGTGCCTCTTACTGATGGGCAAGAATAATTTAGACTTTTTCTCTCTAATGTTTCATTACGGCCAGAGCAGAGAGATCCTGGCTTTGTGCACAAGTGTCAAGATGGCTTGTAGAAAGTGAGGGTGGATATTGACTGGGGAAACAAATTGTGCTGTGAAGAAGTGAACTTTCTGCATTGAAAGTTAGTTTGCGGACTATGGTATAAGAACATATAATTAAAGAAGAGTAATAAAAGTATAAAAAGTAGTGAAGATAATTGTTCTTATTTAGTTGATCAGTCATGTCCGACTCTAACTCCATGGACTGTAGCCCACCAGGCTCCTCTGTCCATGGGATTTCCCAAGCAAGGGTACTGGAGTGGGTTGCCGTTTGCTTCTCCAGAGAATCTGCACCATTTAGGAATCGAACCCACATCTCCTGCAGCCTCTGCATTGGCAGGCAGATTCTTTGCCACTGAGCCACCAGGGAATCCCCACAGGGATTCTAAGGTGAAAGAATCAAAGAGAAGATAGAGCAGGGAACATGGAAGGTAGACAGGGCCGGAAGATTAAAATACATGAGCCAAGTGTAAGCAGCCAATCCGGAGGTCAAACAGCTACAGAAACCTCTTAGAATTCATGCAGGAAAACCAAGAGCAAATCCCAGAGCCCCTGGGAAGGCAGTGAGGATGTAGCTTCAAGTCTTGTCAACAGACTGGAGTAAAGGAAGCATTAGGTCTAAGCAGGCTCCACACTGGAGGAGTACAGCGGAGGCTGAAGACTAGAGAAGCCAGGTGTGTGGCCAGCTTCTGATTTCTTGCCTCTGAACTTGTTTTGTTCTTGTTAACAAACCTAGCAAGGGAAGTAAAACACTTCAATGCTTCTATTTTTTAAAAAAAAATCACACCAAAGATTAGCTATTTGGAAATAGTTTGCCCCATGCATAGGCAGTTGAGTTAGAGTTTAGAACTCACCTTGAATATTCTGTTTTGTTCTTTCCCCTCTGCCTTTAGCAAGGCCTGCTGCATTTTGCTGGATGGTGTTTTGCGAGGCTGCAAAGTGTAGCAAAGAACAGACCGACTTTTGATTTGATTGCTCTGGTTTTTGTTAGTTAAAGTACAAAGGCATAGTTCATCAGGTTGATAGAGGGACTGAATGTTCTAAAAATTGGGAGAGGGAGGGGGTGGGGAATTGTTCATGCTTTGCAGCTAATTGCTCTCAAACAGCCATTTCTTTCTTCAAGGTGTTTTGTCTTTTTGATTTTCCTCTGTGGTAATTACCACAAAACATGCCATCTGTTGGTATCTCGTGTCATTACACTGCAGATTTTAAGTGCGCCCGTAGTCTTCTATATAAATCACTTATGCTTTCATATGACATTTACTGTCTTCAAATTCAACATAAGTTGCAGCACAACATCATCGACAAGCAGACGCGTCTCTGGCAAATCTGCAATCGATTCTGGCATCCTCTGCTCCTCCTGCCTTCCGCCAATCAATCAGCATCCCTGACAGGGAGGTTCTAGAAACAAACGAGAGTCATCCCCATTGTTTACATTCCAGGAACAATCTTGGGGAGATCCTCGTGCTTGTTCTTGCATTGGCCAAGTGCCAGTCTGATGAAAGTAACTTGGCAACTTATGTAATAAGGAGGAAATTGTTGTATGGTGCAGCTGGGGTTTTATTTCAGCAAGAATGGTTTCACTCTGTTTTGTTTAACTTTGCAATCATGTGTTTTCTTACATTCAGGTGTGCTTTCCCTGTCATTTTTTCCATGCTTCCTTGCTCCTGGCATCACACACAGGTAGTCCTTCCCCACCTTCCACCTCCAGAGCTGGATTCTCCACTACTGTGATGGATGAATGGCTATCGTCCAGGAGGGCCAGCGTGAGAGGGTATAAAAAGACTTATTTTTCTTCCAAAGAATGCAACCTTAGGTTTTGTAGAGTTCCCCAACAAGCTCTTCTTTACCAGCCATATCAGGATAACAGCAGTGTTACTTCAATAACCAGGTCGGGAGTTGCTCTCAAGGAGACCACAGGGAAGCTTAAGGTCAGCACCAAGGTAGGCATGGCATGGGAGAGAAGATGGGTAACCATGAGACCGTGCATGGCTCTGCTAAAGAGGTCAGAGGAATGTGAGGGAGGGTGCAAAGGGCCTCAGAAAAGATGAGGTCAAAACCTGATGTAGGAGGGAGAGAGAGGGAGGTTCAAAGGGAGAGGACACATATACACTTATGGCTGATTCAAGTTGTTGTTCAGCAAAAACCAACACAATACTGTAGAGCAATTGTGTGTGGCTCAGTTGCTCAGTTGTACCCAACTTTTTGTGGCCCCATGGACTGTAGCCCGCCAGGATCCTCTGTCCATGGGATTCTCCAGGCAAGAATACTCAAGTGGATTGCCATTTCCTACTCCAGGGGATCTTCCTGATCCAGGGATCAAACCCGAGTCACTGGGCCTCCTCCATTGGCAGGTGACTACCACTAGCACCATCTGGGAAGTAATTATCCTCCAAATAAAAATAAATTAAAAAAAAAACCCTGATGGGCTCCTCTCAGGAAGGAGTTCTGAGAAAAAAATCTAGGTGAAAACATGGTCAAGTACTTCTAGAATTTCCTCTTTGATTTTAAATTATTGGCAATGTTGTGGGGCAAGCTCCTTCCAGTATTTGACATTTTTAGTCACGGTCTGCTCTAAATGGAAGTTTGTGTTGGTGGCATTTTGGGGAGTGAAGAGACTGGGGCGGGGGGGAGGTGTTGCCGAGAAGAACCAATTCTGACTCCATGCTGGAGCTGTTTCTTTGACTTGCTTCTCATTGCTGTTGTTATCAGAATCATATATAATGACTTGCCTCAAAAGACCTGGCCCCTCTGGCTAACTGTTAAACTAGAGCCTTTGTTCAGCTCACGGAGAGATACTCTGGCCCTGCACACCTGTGAATGGCTGCAAAGAAAAGAAGATGTTAACACACCCCTTCCAAAGGCTAGCTCTTTCAGGGGATATTTTGCAAGACTGATGGCCCTTTTTACCTTCTTTCCTCGCTGCCTCTCCCTCTTTATTATGCTTTTTGACTTTAGTTCCTCATTTCTTCTCTTCCTGGTTCTATAAAAGAACCTGGCATTCAAACCCTGACAAGATGGTTACTTTGAGACATTAGTCTGCCATTCATTCTCATGGTCAGCCAGCTTTCTGAATAAAGTCGTATTCCTTGCCTGAACACCTCATCTCGGATTCACTGACCTGTCGGGCGGCGAGCACAGTGAGCTCGGACTTGGTAACAGAATGACACTGTGTACAAAAAGAACACCATGTGCCTTATGGCAAAGATGCTCCCATACTAGAATGAATCCAGAGGGTATTTAAAGTTGGAGCCAGAGGTGACCAGGAGAAAAGTAAATACTTCCAGGGAGAGACGGCAGGGCCACTGCTTCCCCACAGAAGAGAAATGGATGTTCTGGTTGGTTTGTTGGCACTCAAGGCAAGGTGATCTCAGCTTTTCAGTTGTACTCCTTGACCCACTCTTTTTATTGTAGTTCAGTTCACATGATAATCCAAGTGCTACTGAATCTTTATTATGGTTCAAAGTCATATGAGGATAGAGGATTGTGAATGCAAGGAGGGATGTGTGCAGGGAGGTGGAGAAATGGAGGCTCTCAATATTGACTCTTTAAAGAAGTTTCAATTCAAAGGGGAACCTGAAGGCAGAATGTTCGCCTAGCAGCTGTGGACGGACGGCAGTTAGAAGGGTGGGGACAGGGTCTGGCAAAGAAAGACAAACCAACATAGAAATGTTGCATAGTTCTGGTTATTGGTAGCCACTGAGGACGTTCATTGACTGAGGAAGGAGCCACCAGTAGAGAGAGTGAAGACACTGGAAGAAGAGGATAAAGCAATAGGAAATTTTTAAATTTCACTCACTCTATATCTTTCAGTATGTTGTATTTGCATTTCCATTCATTTAAAAGTATATTTTAATTTCTATTCTAATTTTTTGCTCACTTTTTTTTCTCTTTTAGAGTATGTTGTTTAATTTCTACATGAGTGTGTGAAAGTCGGTCAGTCGTGTCCAACTCTTTGTGACCCCATGGACTACACAGTCCATGGAATTCTCCAAGCCAGAATACTGGAGTAGGTAGCCTTTCCCTTCTCCAGGGCATCTTCCCAACCCAGGGATTGAACCCAGGTCTCCCACATTGCAGGCGGATCCTTTACCAACCGAACCACAAGAGAAGCCCAATTAAGCGTTTTCCAACTGTTCATTCCACATTGATTCCTAATTTCATTCATTGTGGTCAGAGAAGAGACTGTATGACTTCAATTCCTATGAATCTATTGAGACTTGTTTGTGGTCTAACGTATGACCTAGTTTTAAAAAATCTTATGTGCCCTTGAGAAGAATGTGTAGTGTTTTAGAGATGCCTGCTGGATTGTGTTGGTTTATAGTGCTGCTCAAATCTTTTTATTCCTTGTCAATCTTATAGCTGTTGTATATTATATTGTCTTTTTTATTGAAGTGTCATTGACATACAACACTATATGAGTTTCAGTTGTATAATATAATGATTCTGTATTTATCTAAATTGCAATTGACCCTCACAACAAGCCTAGTCACTATCAGTTCAGTTCAGTTCAGTTCAGTCGCTCAGTACTAACTCTTTGCAAACCCATGGACTGCAGCACACCAGGCTTCCCTGTCCATCACCAACTCCCAGAGCCTACTCAAACTCCTGTCCATCGAGTTGGTGATGACATCCAACCATCTCAAACTCTGTCGTCCCCTTCTCCTCCTATCTTCAATCTTACCCAGCATCAGGGTCTTTTCCAATGAGTCAGCTCTTTGCATCAGGTGGCCAAAGTATTGGAGTTTCAGATGCAGCATCAGTCCTTCCAATGAAAATTCAGGACTGATTTCTTTAGGATTGACTGGTTTAAGCTCCTTGAAGTCCAAGGGACTCTCAAGAGTCTTCTCCAACACCACAGTTCAAAAGCATCAATTCTTCAGTACTCAGCTTTCTTTGTCATCCAACTCTCGCATCCATACATGGCTACTGAAAAAAACCATAGGTTTGACTAGATGAACCTTTGTTGGCAAAGTAATATCTCTGCTTTTCAATATGCTATCTAGGTTGGCCATAGCTTTTCTTTCAAGAGTAAGCATCTTTTAATTTCATGGCTGCAGTCACCATCTGCAGTGCTTTTGGAGCCCAAGAAAATAAAGTCTCTCACTGTTTCCATTGTTTCCCTATCTATTTGCCATGAAGTGATGGGACCAGATGCCATGAGCTTAGCTTTCTCAATGTTGAGTTTTAAGCAAAATTTTTCACTCCCCTCTTTCACTTTCATCAAGAGGCTCTTTAGTGCTTCTTCACTTTCTGCCAGAAGAGTGGTGTCATCTGCATATCTGAGGTTATTGATATTTCTCCTGGCAATCTTGATTCCAGACTGTGTTTCATCCAGCCCAGCATTTCTCATGATGTACTCTGCATAGAAGTTAAATAAGCAGGGTGACAATATACAGCTGTGACATACTCCTTTCCTGAATTGGAACCAGTCTTGTGCCATGTCAGTTCTAACTGCTGCTTCCTGACCTGCATATAGATTTCTCAGGAGGCAGGTCAGGTGGTCTGGTATTCCCATCTCTTTCAGAATTTCCCACAGTTTATTATGATCCACACAGTCAAAGGCTTTGGCATAGTCAATAAAGCAGAAATAGATGTTTTTCTGGAACTCTCTTGCTTTTGATGATCCAACAGATGTTGGCAATTTGATTTCTGGTTCCTCTGCCTTTTTTAAAACCAGCTTAAACATCTGAACATTCATGGTTCATGTATTATTGAACCCTGGCTTGAAGAATCTTGAGTAATACTTTGCTATTGTGTGAGATGAGTGCAATTGTGTGGTAGTTTGAGCATTCTTTGGCATTGCCTTTCTTTGAGATTAGAATGAAAACTGACCTTTTCCAGTCCTGTGGCCACTGCTGAGTTATTCAAATTTGCTAGCATATTGAGTGCAGCACTTTCACAGACTCATCTTTTAGGATTTGAAATTGCTCAGATGGAATTACATCGCCTCCACTAGCTTTTTTCGTAGTGATACTTCCTAAGGCCCTCTTAACTTTGCATTCCAGGATGTCTGGCTCTAGGTGAGTGATCACACCATCATGGTTATTTAGGTCAAAAAGATCTTTTTTGTATATTTCTTCTGTGAATTCTTGCCACCTCTTCTTAATATCGTCTGCTTCTGTTAGGTCCATACCATTTCTGTCCTTTATTGTGCTCATATTTGCATGAAATGTTCCCTTGCTATCTCTAATTTTCTTGAAGAGATCTCCAGTCTTTCCCATTCTATTGTTTTCCTCTATTTCTTTGCATTGATTGCTGAGGAAGGCTTTCTTATCTCTTCTTTCTATTCTTTAGTACTCTTCGTTCAAATGGGTATAGCTTTCCTTTACTCCTTTGCCTTTAGCTTCTCTTCTTTTCTCAGCTACTTGTAAGGCCTCCTCAGACAACCATTTTGCCTTTTTGAATTTCTTCCTCTTGAGAATGGTCTTGATCACTGTCTCCTATGCAAGGCATGAACCTCCATCCATAGTTCTTCAGGCACTAGTCTATCAGATCTAATCCCTTGAATCTGTTTGTCACTTCCATTGTATAATCATAAGGGATTTGATTTAGATCATACCTGAATGGTCTAGTGGTTTTCCCTACTTTCTTCAATTTAAGCCTGAATTTTGCAATAAGGAGTTCATGATCTGAGCCATATTCAGCTCCTGGTATTGTTTTTGCTGACTGTATAGAGCTTCTCCATCTTTGGCTGCAAAGAATATAATCAATCTGATTTTAGATTTGAGCATCAGGTGGTGTCCATGTGTAGAGTCATCTCTTGTGTTGTTGGAAGAGGGTGTTTGCAATGACCAGTGCATTCTCTTGGCAAAACTCTTTTAGCCTTTGACCTGCTTCATTTTGTATTCCAAAGTCAAATTTGCCTGTTACTCCAAGTGTTTCTTGACTTCCTACTTTTGCATTCCAGTTCCCTATAATGAAAAGGACATCTTTTGGGGGTATTAGTTCTAGAAGGTCTTGTAGGTCTTCATAGAACCATTTACCTTCAGCTTCTTCAGCTTACTGGTTGGGGCATAGACTTGGATTACTGTGATATTGAGTGATTTGCCTTGGAAACGAACAGATATCATTCTGTCTTTTATGAGATTGCTTCCAAATACTTCATGTTGGACTCTTTTATTGACTATGAGGACTACTCCATTTATTCTAAGGGATTGTTTCCCACAGAAGTAGATATAATGGTCATCTGAGTTAAAATCACCCATTCCAGTCCATTTTAGTTCACTGATTTCTAAAATGTTGATGTTCACTCTTGCCATCTCCTGTTTGACCACTTCCAATTTGCCTTGATTCCTGGACCTAACACTCCAGGTTCCTATGTAATATTGTTCTTAACAGGCAATGACACAGTTGACTGTAATGATGTAAGGTGGCTCAACAGTGAAAGAATCTGCCTGCAATGCAGGAGACACAAGTCCAATTCCTGGGTCAGGAAGATCTCCTGGAGAAGGAAATAGCAACCCATTCCAGTATTCTTGCCTGGGAAATCCCATGGATAGAGGAGCCTGACTAGCCACAGTCCATGGGGTCACAAAGAGTTGGACATGATTTAGTGACTGAAACTGCCACCACAACAATTCATTTGTGGTCAGAAAGAGCCTGAAAATAAAGAGACACTATCCATAATTACATATTAGCTTGTATTAACAAGTTAATACAAGTTAACTTGTATTAGTATTTAGCTGTATATTAACTTATGGGTTTAGTTTGATAAACTTTGCTTAGATTTTTGTACTTGCTCTGGTCTGAAAATATGGGTGCTGGGTATTTAAGTTGGAGGCTATAAAACTCTGCTTCAGAGGGAAATCACTCATTCTTTAAGTTGGAAGACAGGAGATGCCACTGGCCTGGAACTATTTAATTCTCTTCTACAGGTCTTTCTCAGTGTTGGAAGTCTTAAAATTTACCCTTTTCTCCCTGACACAAGACTCAATTTTCCAGTGGTGAACTAGGCATCAACTTCAGACAACCTTGCAGCTTGGTGTGGGACACAAGCTACTGCTACTTCTTCTTCTGGACTGTAGTTCAAGTTTTTGATCTTATAAAATTGCATAATTTGAGAATCTCCCACTGATGTCTCAAAACAGTGGGGTTTATTGTTCTTCAAGACTTAGTTATTATTTTGTGAAAAGTTTTTCTGAGTACCTAGTCAGTCATCAGCTAAAAGTAGACCTCACTTGGAGCTTCCAGGATGGCTCAGCAGTAAAAAATCCATCTGCCAATGCAGGAGATGCTGCTTTGATCCCTGGATCGGAGAGATCCTCTGAAGAAGGAAATGGCAACGTGCTCTAGCACTCTTGCCTGGGAAATCCCAGGGATGAAGGAGCCTAGCTGGCTACAGTGCATGAGGTCTCAGAAGAGTCGGACACAACTTAGAGACTAAATAACAACAAAGGTCTCATTTACTCTTCACCTTTCTGAAATATGGGTGCTGCGCTTTCCGTTGAGAGGGAGGCTTTCTCTTGTGTCCACACTTAGCTCTTCTTCTTGCAGACTAACTCCATTACTTATGTTCTTGATCCCATAACCTTGAGTCTCTTCTCTGTTCTTTTCTATTTGTTATCCTTTTCCTCCAATGGCTTCGATCTCTCCCCTACTGGTGGCTCCTCCCCTGAATCTGTGAACATTCTCAGTGGCTACCAGTAACCAGAAAACCAAGCACCATATCTATGATGGTTTGTCTTTCTGTGCCATACTCTCTCCCCATTCTTCTAACTGCACCCCGCCCAATTCCATTCACAACCACTATGCTAACATCCTGCCTTCATGCTCCCCTTTGAATTTAAACTTCTTCATCAGTCAACGTTTGACAGCCTCTATTTCTGTACCTCCCTTTCTCAACTCATGGCAATTAGGCGTCTGCTCCCAACCCTGCACTGAAATTGCTATTTCTAATGTTTCCAAAGGCTTTCTACACCAGTCAGAACTGTCCAGTTCTTATCTCACTAGACCTTTCTGTAGCATTTACCATTTCTGACCATGCCTTCCTGGAAGCTTGGTCTTCTCTTGGATTTTAAGATACCACTTCCCACTGGCTTCTCAGGATTCTCTCTGACCTCTTCTATTTGACAGCTTCCCTCCTTTTCTCCAGCTCTGGAAATACTGTTATTCCCCAAGTTTCTGACCTTGGTGCTCCTTTGTCCACAAACATATATTCACTGATGGGACTTAAATCTCTTTTGCCATATCCTAAACTCTAAGACCATCATATCCAACTCTCCACTAGCCATATCTACTTGGCTGTGCCATCAGCATCTCATTCCAAACTTGCCCCAAATTAAGCATATTTGTTTAACAAATAGTATCTACTGTATGCACAAGATATACATAATCCTACATTCATGGAACTTTTGGTCATCATCTCAATACACAAAGAAATGTTCTCTGTGTCTATATTTCTTCTCTTAAAGAGATAGATCACTGTCATCTGTCCACTCAACCAAGCCAAAAGCCTAGACTTTTTCTTAGACCACACATTCTGTCTAAACTCCTATTTTTAATTTGTTCTCAAGTCTGTCATTTCTACCTCCTCTTGATTTTATCCCTTCTATGGACAGAGGAGCCTGGTGGGCTACAGATTCAGATGCAACTGAAGCAAGTTAGCATTCATCCATTCATTTTTGCTATGGTCCAGATCTTTATCATTTTTGCTGTATCCACTGGTCCCCATGACTCAAATCTCAATAGGTGTTCCTTTTCTCTCACCTCTCCTTTACAACGTTCTACATTACTGTCATTCTAGCACCCTGACTTACATCACACCCTTCAGAGGTTTTCTGTTGCATTGGGTTGGAACACAATCTTTATTTGTTTCCTAGTCACTACTGTTTTCCAGCTGTCTTATTTCTCAGCCAGCACACCCCCACCCTCCTTGTAGTAGGTTTATTGAGAAATTATACCTTGTTGGAGCATAAATGTGAATTCTTGAAATAGTCCTGCTAACAAGTTTCCTTTTTCCCATTGGACAATCATTCTTTAAAATTTTATCGAGATCCCACAACTTTCTGGTCATCTTTGTTAGAACAAACCAATCTCAGTGTTTAAGAATCAGCCTGGGAACTTCCCTGGTGGTCCAGTGGCTAAGACTCTGCACTCCCATGCAAGTGGCCTGGGTTCAATCCCTGGTCAAGGAACTAGATCCTACATGGCACACCAAATATGAAAGGCCTGCATAACACAACTAGGACCCAGTGGAGCCAAATAAAAATAAATATTTAAAAAAGAAGCAGTTTTGATCTCTTAAAAAGCGTTTTCTTTTGGACTCAAAATCAGGTCATTGTTTGTTTCAAAATTTCATTTCGTTTTCTTTTGTCAACTTCTTTAATAAACATAAAATTACATGAATTAATAATTATAGCATTGTGTCATTAGGTCTGCAACATATATAGATGAATTATTATAATAATAATAGCACAAAGGAGAATACTATTTTTTTAAAAAACTGTATGCCAACAAATTAGATAACTATAATATTATGTACAAATTCCTAGAAAGACATAAATTATTAAACTGATTCAAGAAGAAAGACAAACTCTGAATGATATATAAGAAAGATGTTAAATTGGGAAGAACAAATCAGTACAAAACAAAACAAGAAAATCCCAGGACTTCCCTGGTGGTCCAGTGGTTAAGAATCTGCCAGCCGATGCAGGGGACGAGAGTTTGATCCCTGCTCGGGGAAGATTCCACATGTCTCAGGCAAATAAGCCTGTGCATTAGAACTACTGAGCCTACTCACCGCAACTGTTGAAGCCTGAGCTCTACAGTCTATGCTCCACAATAAGAGAAGCCTCTACACTGCAGCTAGAGGGTAGCCCCCACTCGCCACAAGTAGAGAAAGCCCTTGCACAGCAATGAAGACCCAGCACAGCCAAAAATAAAATAAATTTTAACAAGTGGTGCTGGGAAAACTGGTCAACCACTTGTAAAAGAATGAAACTAGATCACTTTCTAACACCACACACAAAGATAAACTCAAAATAGATTAAAGATCTAAACGTAAGACCAGAAACTATAAAACTCCTAGAGGAGAACATAGGCAAAACACTCTCCGACATAAATCACAGCAGGATCCTCTATGATCCACCTCCCAGAATACTGGAAATAAAAGCAAAAATAAACAAATGGGATCTAATTAAAATTCAAAGCTTCTGCACAACAAAGGAAACTATAAGCAAGGTGAAAAGACAGCCTTCTGAATGGGAGAAAACAATAGCAAATGAAGCAACTGACAAACAACTAACCTCAAAAATATACAAGCAACTCCTGCAGCTCAACTCCAGAAAAACAAACGACCCAATCAAAAAATGGGCCAAAGAACTAAATAGGCATTTCTCCAAAGAAGACATACGGATGGCTAACAAACACATGAAAATATGCTCAACATCACTCATTATCAGAGAAATGCAAATCAAGACCACAATGAGGTACCATTTCACACCAGTCAGAATGGCTGTGATCCAAAAGTCTACAAGCAATAAATGCTGGAGAGGATGTGGAGAAAAGGGAACCCTCTTACACTGCTGGTGGGAATGCAAACTAGTACAGCCACTATGGAAAACAGTGTGGAGATTCCTTAAAAAATTGCAAATAGAGCTGCCTTATGACAGAGCAATCCCACTGCTTGGCATACACACTAAGGAAACCAGAATTGAAAGAGACACATGTACCCCAATGTTCATCACAGCACTGTTTATAATAGCCAGGACATGGAAACAACCTAGATGTCCATCAGCAGATGAATGGATAAGAAGGCTGTGGTACATATACACAATGGAGTATTACTCAGCCATTATAAAGAATACATTTGAATCAGTTCTAATGAGATGGATGAAACTGGAGCCAATTATACAGAGTGAAGTAAGCCAGAAAGAGAAACACCAATACAACATACTGACACATATATACTGAATTTAGAAAGATGGTAATGATGACCCTGTATGCGAGACAGCAAAAGAGACACAGATGTATAGAATGGACTTTTGGACTCTGAGGGAGAGGGAGAGGGTGGGATGATTTGGGAGAATGGCATTGAAATATGTATACTATCATGTAAGAAACGAAGTACCAGTCTATGTTCGATACAGGATACAGGATGCTTGGGGCTGGTGCGTGGGGATGATCCAGAGAGATGATATGGGGTGGGAGGTGGGAAGGGGATTCAGGATTGGGAACTTGTATACACCCGTGGTGGATTCATGTCAATGTATGGCAAAACCAATACAGTATTGTAAAGTAAAATAAAGTAAAAATAAAATTTAAAAATAAATAAATAAATATTCATATTGATGCATGGCAAAACCAATACAATATTGTAATTAGCCTCCAATTAAAATAACTAAATTTATATTAAAAAATGAAAAATAAATAAATAAATAAAAAGCCTCACGTACTCAAAACTTCTTTTGGACATATTTTCATTTAGGAGAAAGAAAAATTCTCCCATTTTTTGAGCCTTTCTTTTATGTCAAGTCACAAAACTACATGTAACTTCATAAATATTTAGAGAGACGGTTTGTAAATATTTAATATTTGGGTAATTTGATTTTGAATTGTAAATGTCAAGTATTCTGTTTGGGGGACTTTTATATTTTATTATATTTTGTTAAAAAGGAAAAATTTTACATTTTTAGAATGCTTTTATGAGTAAATTTAATGTACTGAAAATATACATTTTAATACATAAATAAAAGAAAGAAAAGCCAGACCCAAAGGGCTTTCCCCCTTGTACCATCCTAGCACACTTTTCAAAATCAGTTGACCACAGACATCAGTATCTGACTCTGAATTCCCAGCTGTATCCACTGGTCCCCATGACTCAAATCTTCAAGTCAGCCCAAGAAAGATGTTGTCTGGCTTGGGAGCATCTGCTCTTTATATCTCTTTTCAGTCATTGTAGCTTTCGTATTTAGAATAGGGAGAAAATTGGAGAAACAGCAGTCAATCCATTTAGTCTGATTCTAGCGGGCTTTGCTGATGTGGTTTTCATGCAGGTTTCACTTGGTTCCTCTGTCCCTGAGGAGATCCCCTTAAGGAGAAGTCATGTCTCATAATTTGAGTGAACCTTCCATGGGTTGGGATCACCATTTGCTTACCCTGCTGGCTGCCTGAGAGGCTTCATGGCTCTGTCCTTCCACTCAAGCCTGTCCTTCCACGCTCCTTTGCGTGGAGCTACCCAATAACTCCCAAGGTGTTCTTTCTTACCCTCCCGATTTTCTGGCATTTTGCCCCTCAGACCCTCTATCCCACAGTTTTCAGGCCCTCCCAAGGCAGATAACCAGCCTCCTACCTCCAAAAGACCAGAGTTCAGCATCAGTCTTTTTTTTGGTTCAAGTTCTCTGCCACATCTGAGAGTGCTTATGATGGGCACTTTTCTCCATCCAGCGGAGTGGAGGGGCTGTCAAGGACATTCAGTTCCTCGATTCCCAGAACTCTTCCCCACATCTCTCTTGCAGTGTGAGTGACATTACCTGGGTGATCCAGAAATCAGTACATACTTGTCAATATGACTGAGGACTGCCATTGGTAATGGTTTGCATGTTCGAATGTTATTCAATGGCACAGAACTGTAGTTTAAAATGGTGAAGGTGGTAAGTGCTATGTTGCTGCTGCTACTGCTGCTAAGTCGCTTCAGTCGTGTCCGACTCTGTGCGACCCCATTGACGGCAGCCCACCAGGCTCCCCCATCCCTGGGATTCTCCAGGCATGAACACTGGGGTGGGTTGCCAGTTCCTTCTCCAGTTCATGAAAGTGAAAAGTGAAAGTGAAGTCGCTAGCGACCCCATGGACTGCAGCCTACCAGGCTCCTCCATCCATGGGATTTTCCAGGCAAGAGTACTGGAGTGGCGTGCTGTGTTATGTATATTTTATTATGCATATTTTCTATAAAAGAAAAACCATTAAAATATGAAATACCAAAGGGAATGAGGAGGGCAGTGCTGCAGCTCAGTAGGCTCCTAGTTGAGGACGGAGATGTCAGTTTTCCTTTGTTACAGGTTTCCTTATTAAGTTCTCTTGGAGCTCTCTTAGTTTGGGGTTGCTGTTCTTGTTATGAAGTCGTTCTGACTCTTTGTGACCCCAAGGACTGTAGCATGCTATGCTCCTCTGTCCGTCACTGTCTCCCAGAGCTTACTCAAACTCATGTCCATTGAGTCAGTGATGCCATCCAACTATCTCATCCTCTGCTGCCCCCTTCTCTGTGAGACAAATGCATTTCCTTTCCATCTTCAGCAGGGAAGGGAGGAAAAATCACCTTTCTCAACAGGCACTGCGCACCCTGTGGAGTGGATGACTTTCTTCTCCCTGGGCTTCCCTTTACATTGTTGGAAGTGAGAATGCCTCTTGGTTTGGGCTATTCGGACTTTTGCCTTCTCAGTAATCCCCCTGGGGCTGTGAGTAGCCCATTCTACAGGGGCTGGAGTCTATTTAGAATGTGAAGTGCTTAGTGGGTTTTTGTCTGTTCTCTGCTTTGAGCATTAGTCTTGATTCCAGAATAAGATAATCTCACTTGACAGTCTCTCACAGGAATTTGTGCTGACACAGGAGAGTATAAAATGGGAAATGCTGTAATAGAAGTTATGAGAGGATAGAAAGCTGCAAAAGTATAAGGATTTGCCAAATCACCTTGCCCTTGCAGGTAAACGCTTCGTATCTTCATTTAGAAATGAGAAGGAAGACCTCCCCCAAAAGTATTATTGTGGTTATGATTTGTATGTTTTCCACCCTTCCATATCTGCCTGCATTCAATATATAATTGGCCCAAGATCCCAGGCTGAATTTGGAGGCAAAATAGGGATGTAATCCAGTAAGTGAAGCTCAGTTTCAGACCCTCAGAGTGTGTGTGTGGGGGGCGGGGCGGGAGGGGGGGGTGGGTTGCGGGGGGGGGGGGGGGGGGGGGGGGGGCGTCTACCTTGACAGTGTACATGGATGAGCCCTCATTCCTTATGCCTTGAAGCCCTTGCTCTTGAAAGCACAGGGTTCCAAGAGACCACTTAGGCTGCTGCTAACTCGCTTCAGTCATGTCTGACTCTGTGCGACCCAATGGACTGCAGCCCACCAGGCTCCGCCATCCATGGGATTTTCCAGGCAAGAGTACGGGAGTGGGTTGCCATTGCCTTCTCCAACTTGGGCTTAAATCGAGATAAATCTGTAGTAACTAGATGAACCAGGTAAGATCCAAGGGTACCTAACTTGGGTCCTCATGGGTGTTTATCTGACTCTTGATCTTCATCTATCGAGGGAGGTGGCCAGGGTCCCATCTGGATCTCAGTAGGTTCTAATAACACAGAGATGTTCTAATTCTACAACTTCAGACTTCAATGTCCTTGACTGTGGAAAATGAAGAGAGACAAGCAGAAGACGTGAAGAAATCCATGGGTTGTGACAAGAAGCTGTCGGTGCAGCCGCCATCTTGAAGCACCAGGAGCTTCTTAAGCTTGATTGTTCTGCCTCAGCTCTGGCAGGACTCAACTTTGACCATTTGGAAGAAGCAGTTATTAAAAATTCTGCATGTGCTAAGCCAGATGTATGTCATTTTTAGAATATGGCTTTAGTTGTCTATTTTGAGAAGGCATTTTATTCAGTTTCCAGTTGGTCAGCATTACTGAGAGACACACATCAGAGGTTACTTACAGAGCAGGCTCGCTTGGGAAAGGAAGAGACTATGATCCTAACGCATATGAATGCAGTCCTTTCAAAGGGAAGCAACTTGATTTTAACTCAAGATGCCACAGTGTTCGGCTGGACCGCAGCTGCCATTTCCCATTTCAGTTTTCAGGGGTTCTTTTTTTTTTTTTTTTCACCATACCACACAACTTGCAGGATCTCACTTCCCTGACCAAGGATTGACCTCACACCCTTGGCAGTGAAAGCACAGAGTCCTAACCTCTGGAGAGCCAGGGAATTCACCATAGCTTAGTTGCTTTATATATATACTACTAAGAAATTCTCAAGTTGTTGTCCAGTCCCTCAATTGTTTCCCAGTCTGCAATCCCATGGACTGCAAGCCAAGCCCAGAGCTTGCTCAAACGCACTGAGTCAGTGACACCATTCAACCATCTCATCTTCTGTCGTCCCCTTCTCCTCCTGCTCTCAATCGTTCCCAGCATCAGGGTCTTTTCTAATGAGTCTTCTCTTCACATCAGGTGGCCAAAGTCAGATGGCCAAAGTATTGGAGCTTCAGCTACAGCATCAGTCTTTCCAATGAATATTCAGAGCTGATTTCCTTTAGAAAAATCAGAGATGCTTGGAATAATACTCTTCATTATTTTTGGAACTTGTTGGCAGAAGGAAACTTGTATATCTTGATGTAAGATACTAGGTTCCACGTGGAACCTTTCATCAAGGAGTAAGTTACAGCACAAGCAACATTTCCTCTCTGTTATCACCGATGCTGGTTTTAACACCAGAATGGGCTGTATTCACCCATTTAGCACAGAACTGAATTTAAGAAAAATGAGCTCCCTTTTTGTTGAGGAGTGACATGCAAAGGCCGTAAACATATGTAAAATTTGAGGAGTAATGATAAATGTATTCTCCTGTGTAACCATTACCACAATCAAGATATGGAACATTTTCATTAACACAGAAAGCTCCCTCATTTTTACTGTTATTCTCCCAACCCCCCCACAGGCAAACATTGCTCTCTTTGTCATCATAGATTACTTCAGCCTGTTCTAGAACTTCATACAAATAAACTCATACAGTGTGTATTCCTCTTGGTCTGGATTTTTCCTCCTAACATTGTGTCTTTGAGGTTCATCCTTATTATTTCTTATATCACTAGCCTTTTGAGCTTGTAGATCTGTGAGCTAATTTTTTTCACCAAATGTGGGAAATCTCAGTCATTATTTCTTCAAGGTTTTTTCACCCCATTCTTGCTCCCCTTGCCTACAGGGACTCCAATTAGGTGATACTAGACTATTCGCTCCTGCCCTGCAGGTCTCTGAATCTCTGCTCACGTTACAATTCTTTTCCTCTCTTCCTCTCAGGGTGGATTTCAACTGACATGTCTTCAAGTTCATTAACTTTTTTTTTTTAAGGAAAATTAGCTTTTATTAAGGTACTGTGCTAAGCACCTTACAATTTTAATTCAACTTATTCTCAATTGTTAACTCAATTAGTCCTCAGGCTGTATCACCATTTTATAACAGAGGAAACAGGCACAGAGGAGTTAAGTTACTTTCCCAAGGTCACACAGCATTTAAAAGACAGAGGCAGAATTTGAGCAAGACAGCCTTGCTCCAGAGCTTAGGCTCTTACCTAATGAAATGTTATGACTCTGTGCAAGTTCATTAACTTTTTATTCTTCACTATCTTCTTACATTAATCCACTGAAAATAATATTTCAGATATGATCACTCTAAGTTTTAGAATTTTCATTTGACTGTTTTTCATAGTTTTTATTTCTCTGTTGAGATTATTGTGACATTATTTTTTTACTTTAAGTCCTTACACATATTTATCAGAGCTTTTTCAAAGTTTTAGCTTGCTAATTCTAACATCTCAGAGATTGTTTCTGTTGGTTGCTCTCTTGATTATGGGTTACCTCTACCCATTTTTATTAATGTACAGTAGTTTTTGGTTACATATGCAGCAGTCTACATAATGCATTATAGAGACTTGCCTCCATTGTCTTTCTCTTATGAATGTTGATGATTTGGTTTCATAGACAGTTCAGTTTGCTGGCTTGTCACCTTGATCTTAGGGATGTTTGGTATGATCATTTTTTACAACATATCTCCAGAAAGCCTTTACTTAATGTCTTAAGCCCTCTAATTTTGTAGGACTCAAACTCAAACTCTATACTCCCAGCAGTAGTGTGCAGGAAATACATTTTTTTGCTCAGCTCTTCTATACTTCCAGTTGTTTTCTTCTTAACATCTTGGAGTTGCTCTTGATTATACACAATTATTTTGGCCACCTGATGCGAAGAGCCAACTCATTGGAAAAGACCCTGAGCCTGGCAAAGATTGAAGGCAAGAGGAGAAGGAGGTGACAGGATGAGATGGTTGGATGGCATCACTGACTCAATGGACTTTGAGCAAACTCAGGGAGATAGCGAAGGACAGTGAAGCCTGGAGTGCTGCAGTATCTGGGGCCACAGAGTCGCACATGACTTAGGGACTGAAAAACAACAACATACACAATTCAGGGGTTAGACAACAACTTTAAGAGAATTTACAAGTAGATATTTGGGGTGTCTCCCTTCTTTCATAGATTCCTCTCCTCAAATCCTTGCTACTTTTGGGAGCCCCAAACTCAACCCATGGAATTCCCTACCCAATAACACTGTTTTCTGCTTGAGTTCTCTCAGCCCAGCATCAGATGTGGACTGCAAAGTGCCCCCAGGAGAAAAGCTGTGGAAATCTGGACATCACTCAATACATGTTGTTTTGTTGCTTGTAAGTATCTAAAAATCTACAGTTTCTGTATGCTTATAGTTACTCCCTGGTGCCTTCCATGGTTTCTTTTTTTTTTTTTTTTTTTTTTCTGTTTTTAAAAAATCTTTTTGTTGATAGATACAATTGCTATCTTTCAGGGGCTTAGTCAAAATAAGCTACTTCACCATTGCTAAAACTTGACTTCAAAATGAGTTTCCAAATAAATAAACATGTTGTTCAGTTCAGTTCACTTCAGTCACTCAGTCATGTCTGACTCTTTGCAACGCCATGGACTGCAGCACACCAGGCCTCCCTGTCCACCGCCAACTCCTGGAGTTTACTCAAACTCATGTCCATTGAGTCAGTGATGCCATGCAACCATCTCATTCTCTGTCATCCCCTTCTCCTTCTGCCTTCAATCTTTCCCAGCATCAGGGTCTTTTCTAATGAATCAGTTCTTCACATCAGGTGGCCAAAGTATTGGAATTTCAGCTTCAGCATCAGTCATTCCAATGAATATTCAGGACTAATTGCCTTTAGGATGGACTGCTTGGATCTCCTTGCAATTCAAGGAACTCTCAAGAGTCTTCTCCAACACCACAGTTCAAAAGCATCAGTTCTTCAGTGTCAACTTTCTTTATGGTCCAACTCTCACATCCATACATGACCACTGGAAAAACCATAACTTTGACTAGATGGACCTGTGTTGGCAAAGTAATGTCTCTGCTTTTTAATATGCTGTCTATGTTGGTCATAACTTTTCTTCCAAGGAGCAAGCACCTTTTAATTTCATATGTTGTATTGTACACATAATGAAGAACAAAATTTGGGAAATGATCAGACAAACATTTACAAATGTGTTTTCCTTTCTCTTTGGCCTCCTCTTGTTTCCCCCTTTTCAGGAGATTCATGTTTAATTCTCATTTTTCTGCATGTCTGAGCCTTTTGAGAAGCTTTTTCCCTCTTGTATTCCCAACCTTTGCTTAGCACGTTTTCTAATTATTGAACTATGTACACGAAATATGATCATGAATCTACTTGTTTATATATGCTGTGGACTAAATAAAGAGGTAAATTGAGGCAAGTTTTCATTACCAGAAACATTTTATTTGGGAATAACAGAAGAATGGTAACTGGGGAAACACATGCTGTGCGAGTTACAGACGAGTCTTTTGAGGGTTTGAAGTGGTCTGTGTTGATGGACAGGGAGTGGAAAGGGGGACATCCAGCCAGAGTCCAAGCAGTACATTCAGGGGTCTGAGAATGGGAAGGGACTATTATGAAGTGTTCACTGGCCAGGAGATGAGTCTCGTCTTCTGTAAATCAAACATTTACAAGAAATCAAGAGTCTCTCAGTTCTTGACGTCTCTTCTTTAGAGGGCGCCTGTGTGAAGTTGTGCATTTCTTGTCATCTGGCTCCATTTAGATTGAAGTCCTTTCCCAAACCCCCCTTTTAAAAAACGTTTTATTTTATTTTGGTGTATAGTTGATTAACAATGTTGTGATAGTTTCAGGTGGACAGCAAAGAGACTCAGCCATATATGTACAGGTATCTGTTTTCCCCCAAACTACCCTCTCATCCAGGCTGCCAGTGACACCGAGTAGAGCTTCCTGTGCTGTACAGAGGACCTTGGTGATGATCCATTTTATTTTTTATATGGTTAATTTTTAACTTTTTATTTTATATTAGCATATAGCCAGTAACAATGTTGTGATAGTTTCAGGTGAATGGCAAAGGGACTCAGCCACACATACACATGTATCCATTCTTCCACATACTCCCCTCCCATCCAGGCTGCCAAATGACATTGAGCAGGGTTCCCTGTGTGGTACAGTAGAACCTTTCCACAAACCCTTTTGACTTGATAGGGCCATTAGGGCTTTACCCTGGATTTTGTCTGGGTCATTATTTTGCACATAGTGGGCATTTAAGACATTCATGTATTGATTGATTGGAGAAGGAAATGGCAACCCACTCCAGTGTTCTTGCCTGGAGAATCCCAGGGACAGAGGAGCCTGGTGGGCTGCTGTCTATGAGGTCGCACAGAGCTGGACATGACAAGTGACTTAGCAGGAGCAGCAGCAGTACTGATTGATGGATAAGTGAATGGAAGAATTAAGCAGAAGAGAAATATTTTAAATAAAAATTTGAAACAGGTGTATGTGAAACTTCCACTTTTAGGGAGGTCTTTATTTTTATTTTTTAAAATTAAAGTATAGTTTGTGTACAATGTTGTGTTAATTTCTGCTGTAGAGAAAAAAATGTTCCATTTATACATATATATATACTTTTTCAGATTCTTTTCCAGTATAGATTATTACAAAGTATGTGAATATGGTTCATTGTGTTATACAGTAAGACCTTATTGGTTATTTATTTTCTATATGGTAGTATGTATATTTTAATCCCCAAACTTCTAATTTATTCCTTCCCTTCCTTTTCCCTTTGGTAACTATTAGTTTGTCTTCTATGTCTGTGAGTCTGTTTCTTTTGTGTAAATAAATTCATCTGTAAATAAATTCTATCTTTTTTTTTTATAGATTCCACATATAAGTGATATCATGTGATATTTGTTTTTCTCTGACTTACTTCACTTAGTATGATAAACTGTTTAGGTTTCTCTTATGAATGCATTCCATTCAAGTGGGTGGCAGTGGTTTTACGTCACAAGGGTCACATTTTAATGTATTAATGAAAGCTCATTTTACCAAGTAAGATAATCTGAACCAGCTTATACAGGAAATTCTACTAAGTAGTTGTGTGAATACAAGTGTGATATTTATAAGGACCTGAAACACCTCTGATGATTTGTTTCTCAACCAGAAAGTTCTAACTTTAAACTCTCTCATAAAGACGTAAGCAAAACCTCCTCTCTCTCCAAGATGCTTCACTGTACCTACTTCCATAAAACATTTTGTGAAAGGAGTGACAATGTCCATCTGGCTCATTTTTGTATCCCCCAGTCTAATACTCTACATGGCGAATAGTGGTGTGTTCAATAAATATTTGTTGAGTTAACAACATGTAACAACAGAGATTTTTTTTTCTCCAATAAACATTGGCACCATCATTGGTGAAAACAGTGTTCACGAGGTAACTTTTAGAAAATTATAACTCTTAAATGACATTTAACTGAAGTTATACTATTAAGCACATATTATTTTTCCTTATATTAATTTTTTTAAAGTAATAAAAGTTGTTTCATGATGGTACCTAAGATTATTTAGATTTTGGAAACAATACAGGATAGATATTCACAGAGTGATGATGATTTTCAAGGATACTTCTGCTCCTGTACTGAGCAAGCAGAAAGTTCTTTTGAAAGTCAGTAAGACTTGGGTCATTCTTTCCCCATGGCTCCTGGTGGCTCTACATGGTCAGGAATTCTCTTCGTGTACATATCTGCATAGCCAAAGTGTTTATTGTCTCTGAGTCTTAACTACAAACCTTGTGATTCTAGAAGATGTGCTTCTAATCATCTCACTGAAGACATGAGCCTTTTCAGGAAAACTTAGATTCTATTTTGAAGAAGTATAATTTGAAACAAAGCTAGAGTAAAAAAACCCACATCAGCTTGGAAGTGATAAGCAGGTAATTCAGTCTGAAGACGTCATAGGTAAATTTGAAAGCCTGTGTTCACTTTGCAGGATTTCACATCTTTTCAATGAAAGGAAATTAGATATGGCAACATGATGAGTTTCTAATCTACTTAACATCCATTGATTGCTGAACATCTTGGTTTTTAAGTATCCCATATCATGGAGTGACAGATTAGTGTCACTTCAAAATTACTGTCACTTCTCCTTTCTTTGTTATAAATTAGAAATGGATTCTATTTCATATTCGCACAATCATATATTCTTAGTAAAGTATCTTCTAAGAGCAATGCTTCAGCGCTATTATAAGGTAGTTATATAAAAGTAAATAAAGAACATCATTTCAGTAGGTAAAACTGAAAATGGGAAATACAGAGATATTTGCCAAAGAACAAATATTTAGTAGAAAAAAGTTTTTCTTATTTTCTGGTTGTGCTAAGGATATTAGGAAAACGGAGGAAATTTACAAAAGATTTTGAGGAGAATATACCTTGTTGACCTGTTAAGTAAATATAAATTTTAAAATGAAAATACATATATCCCAAAGTATATATTTTATTTTGCAAAGATATATGATTTGAGTGGCAAGCAGCGCTAGAGCAGCGAGCAGCCGAGAAGAGATACCCAAGTCCAAAGTCAGGAGTGGCAGCCGTGAGTAGACATCCCACATCCAAGGTAAGGTACAGTGGCTGCGCTTTGCTGGAGCAGCCGTGAAGAGATACCCCACTTCCAAGGTAAAAGAAATCCCAGCAAGACAGTAGGCCCTGAGAGAGGGCATCAGAGGGCAGATAGACTGAAACCACAATCATAGACAACTAGCCAATCTGATCACATGGACCACAGCAATGTCTAACTCAAAGAAACTAAGCCCTGCCGTGTAGGGCCACCCAAGATGGACAGGTCACGGTGGACAGGTCTGACAAAATGTGGTCCACTGGAAAAGGCAATGGCAAACCACTTCAGTATTCTTTCCTTGAGAACTCCATGAACAGTATGAAAAGGCAAAAAGATAGGACACTGAAAGATGAACTCCCCAGGTCAGTTGGTGCCCAATATGCTACTGGAGATCAGTGGAGAAGTAACTCCAGAAAGAATGAAGGGATGGAGCCAAAGGAAAACAACACCCAGTTCTGGATGTGACTGGTGATAGAATCAAGGTCTGATGCTGTAAAGAGCAATATTGCATAGGAACCTGGAATGTTAGGTCCATGAATCAAGGCAAATTGGAAATGGTCAAACAGGAAATAGCAAGAGTGAACATCAACATTCTAGGAATCAGAAAACTAAAATGGACTGGAATGGGTGAATTTAACTCAGATGACCATTATCTCTACTACTGTGGGCAGGAATCACTTAGAGGAAATGGAGTAGCCATCATGGTCAACAAAAGAGTCTGAAATGCAGTACTTGGATGCAATCTCAAAAACGACAGAATGATCCTTGTTCGTTTCCAAAGCAAACCATTCAATATCACAGTAACCCGAGCCTATGCCCCAATCACTAACCCTGAAGAAGCTGAAGTTGAACAGTTCTATGAAGACCTACAAGACCTTCTAGAACTAACAGCCCCCCAAAAATGTCCTTTTCATTATAGGGGACTGGAATGCAAAAGTAGGAAGTCAAGAAACACCTGGAGTAACAGGCAAATTTGGCCTTGGAGTACAGAATGAAGCAGGGCAAAGACTAATAGAGTTTTTTCCAAGAGAATGCACTGGTCATAGCAAAGACCCTCTTCCAACAACACAAGAGAAGACTCTACACATGGACATCACCAGATGGTCAACACTGAAATCAGACTGATTATATCCTTTGCAGCCAAAGATGGAGAAGCTCTATACAGTCAGCAAAAACAAGACTGGGAGCTGGCTATGGCTCAGATCGTGAAATCCATATTGGCAAATTCAGACTTAAATTGAAGAAAGTGGAGAAAACCACTAGACCATTCAGGTATGACCTAACTGAAATCCCTTATGATTATACAGTGGAAGTGAGAAATAGATTTAAGGACTAGATCTGATAGACAAAGTGCCTCGATGAACTATGGACAGAGGTTCGTGACATTGTAAAGGAGACAGGGAGCAAGACCATCCCCAAAAAAAGAATGCAAAAAAGCAAAATGGCTGTCTGAGGAGGCCTAACAAATAGCTGTGAAAAGAAGAGAAGCAAAAAGCAAAGGAGAAAAAGGAAAGATATACCCATTTTAATGCAGAGTTTCAAAGAAGAGCAAGAGAGATAAGAAAGACTTTCTCAATGATCAGTGCAAAGAAATAGAGGAAACTATTTCCTCTAAACTGGGAAAGACTAGAGATCTCTTCAAGAAAATTAGAGACACCAAGGGAACATTTCATGCAAAGATGGGCTCAATAAAGGACAGAAATGTTATGGACCTAACAGAAGCAGAAGATATTAAGAAGAGGTGGCAAGAATACACAGAAGAACTGTACAAAAAAGATCTTCATGACCCATATAATCACGATGGTGTGATCACTCACCTAGAGCCAGACATCCTGGAATGTGAAGTCAAGTGGGTCTTAGGAAACATCACAATGAACAAAGCTAGCGGAGGTGATGGAACTCCAGTTGAGCTCTTTCAAATCCTAAAAGATGATGGTGTGAAAGTACTGCACTCAATATGCCAGCAAATTTGGAAAACTCAAAGTGGCCACAGGACTGGGAAAGGTCAGTTTTCATTCCAATCCCAAAGAAAGGCAATGCCAAAGAATGCTCAAACTACTGCACAATTGCACTCATCTCACACACTTGCAAAGTAATGCTCAAGATTCTTCAAGCCAGGCTTCAACAATATGTGAACTGAACTTCCAGATGTTCAAGCTGGTTTTAAGAAAAGGCAGAGGAACCAAAGATCAAATTGCCAACATCCGCTGGCTCATCAAAAAAGCAAGAGAGTTCCAGAAAAACATCTTCTCTGCTTTATTGACTATGCCAAAGCCTTTGACTGTGTAGATCACAACAAACTGCAGAAAATTCTGAGAGAGATGGGAATACCAGACCACCTGACCTGCCTCTTGAGAAACCTATATGCAGGTCAGGAAGCAACAGTTAGAACTGGACATGGAACAACTAACTGGTTCCAAATAGGAAAGGGAGTATGTCAAGGCTGTATATTGTCACCCTGCTTATTTAACTTATATTCAGAGTACATCATGAGAAACTCTGGGCTGGAAGAAGCACAAGCTGAAATCAAGATTGCTGGGAGAAATATCAATAACCTCAGATATGCAGATGACACCACCCTTATGGCAGAAAGCAAAGAAGAACTAAAAAGGCTCTTGATGAAAGTGAAAGAGAAGAGTGAAAAAGTTGGCTTAAAGCTCAGCATCCAGAAACCTAAGATCATGGCATCTGGTCCCATCACTTCATGGCAAATAAACGACTATTTTTATGGGCTCCAAAATCACTGCAGATGGCGACTGCAGCCATGAAATTAAAAGATGCTTACTCCTTGGAAGCAAAGTTATGACCAACCTAGACAGCATATTATAAAGCAGAGACGTTACTTTGCCAACAAATGTCCATTAGTTAAGGCTATGGTTTTTCCAGTAGTCATGTATGGATGTTAGAGTTGGACTGTAAAGAAAGCAGAGTGCCGAAGAATTGATTCTTTTGAACTGTGGTGTTGGAGAAGACTCTTGAGAGTTCTTTGGACTGGAAGGAGATCCAACCAGTCAAATCTAAAGGAAATCGGTCCTGAATAGTCATTGGAAGGACTGATGCTGAAGCTAAAGCTCTAATACCTTGGCCACTTGATGAGAAGAACTGACTCATTTGAAAAGACCCTGATGCTGGGATAGATTGAAGGCAGGAGGAGAAAGGGACGACATAGGAAGAGATGGTTTGATGGTATCACTGACTCAACAGACATGAGTTTGGGTAAACCCGGGAGTTGGTGATGGACAGTGAGGCCTGGCATGCTGCAGTCTATGGGCTTGCAAAGAGTTGGACATGACTGAGTGACTGAACTGAACTGAACTGAAGCAGAACATTAGAGTTTTGTTTAATTTCTCCGTATATTCCTTTGTTATCACTCTATTTTCAATCAAGTTATGAGAACAGGTTTTTTTTAATAATAATCAAACTCTGATTGTGATTTTGTTGTTGTTTTTCAGGGGTCTAACCTGGGTTATCTATAGTAAACCTGTTCCCAAGCAGACATGTGGCACATGATAGTTTTAGAAGGGAAAACTTAATGCTGGGAATTGGGAGAGGAGCTGTTTCAATATAATCTAACTTAATTTTGACCAGAAAGATCATTTTCAGCAACTTTGGTTTGAGAACTATAGCTTGTATTTTAGTTAGGCCAGTGATTTGTTGCTGGTATTTTACCCAGAGGGAGATTTGCAGAGGATTAGTGAGGTCATGGGCTTCCCAGGTGGCACAGTGGTAAAGAATCTGCCTACCAGTGTAGGAGACGCAAGATGTGAGTTCAATCCCTGGGTGGGGAAGGTCTCCTGGAGTAGGAAATGGTAACCCGCTCCAACATTCTTGCCTGGGAAACCCCATGGACAGAGGAGCCTAGCAGACTATAGTCCATGTGGTTACAGACAGTCAGGCACAACTGAGTACACATGCACAGTGAGGTTGTAGGAGTTTTATTTTTTACTTTCTTGCATAGTCTACATAGGCCTGAGATAAAAGAAAGGCTTGCCACTGGACTTTGCAGGGACTTTGCAGGAGGATGGTCATTTATTAGCTTTTTTTTAAAGTGAAATTTTGTTCATCATAACAGTATTATTGTCACAAATCAAATAGGAATCTCCCAGGAGCCCTTTCTTTGTGCTTTGTTTCAGAAAATTACTCTATTTTAAGCTCATAGGAAAAATGTGACTTCAGTGTCCCAATGTTCCAATATCTGACCGTATAGTTCTTCCTGAGGTGATAAGTGTTAGGTTCAGATTTGTATCAGGTTCCATATTACTGGTTTTTGGTCTTTTTTTTTTTTTTTTTTCACTTTCTTCTCTGACTTTGGAAGGACAGCTGCCAAGGTTGGTTTGAGACCTTTTATGACTTTTCTCACTCACTGATTCAACTATTTTAGCATTGACTTTTGTCTTTCTCCAGGGAATAGAGATGCTACTAGTGACAGAGAAAGAAATTGAACATCAAGGAGCAAGAGAAGGAAACTAGAGAGAAGCAATATCAGTGAATTTTAAGGCAAAAGAGAATGGAAATTGCCACTGCGTATTTTCACATAGAATCAGGTTATAAAAGTAGATTTTAAAAGTTTTATTGTTTTATTTTATTTTATTTTTTGGTCTGGAAGCATAAAAACAACTAGAGATGGAGGGTCACAAAATCTTCCTTGAAAAAGTTCAATAATCTTGTTAGGCTGAGTTTAGATTGTTGTAGAATGTCCTTTTCTTTTTACTTATTCTACTTGTAGATACATTTCTTAGTTCTTTTCTGAGCATCTGTATTTCACCTCAAAGCCCAAACCATATAACTGAACAGATGGCCAATTCTTGTATTGCTAAAACATTAGTCCTTCCATACCTCTCCAAATATGTACGCCCAAATTTAGGTCTATTCACATAAAAGAACCATGCTTATAAAGTGATCATCTTGAGTCTTGTGAGCATCATTTATTTTTATCATGACAGTTATTACTATTTTGTATAGGCTTATTTGTTTATCATTTGTGTTCTCGCATTAGATGGTAAAGCTTTTAAAAATATATATTGATTTATTTGGCTGCACTGGGTCTTAGCTGTGGCATGTAGGATGCCTGAACATTCTAGTTCCCTGAACATGGGTCAGCCCCAGCCCTCCTGCATGGGAGTGCAAAGTCTTAGCCACTGGACCACCAGGGAAATGCTGATTTGTAGGGAAGGGTACCATAAAGTAGAGAGCTGCACAAAAAGAGAGCTCTGAAGATTGCAAAAGGTCCCCCTCAAGTCTTCAGTTGCATACTCACCAGTACTGACATTATAATCTACATAGGAAATACAATGGATTCTACAAAAATTATTAGAACTAATATGTCAGTTTAGCAAATTTACAGATTAACATACAAAATCAACACACAAGCATCAAGTGTATTCCTATATACTAGCAACAACTAGAAACTGATACTTATAATGAAAAAAAAAAAAATCATCATACCCCAAATGAGATTTATGCTAGGCATGAAAAGCCAATTCAATATTCATCAGTTAATATATATGACACCAAAAGTACACATGAAAAAACAAAAATCAAGAAGTGGAACTATATCAAACTAAAGCATTTCTGCACGGCAAAGGAAACAATCATCAGAATAAAAAAAGAAAGCAACCTACATAATCGAACAGTAAAGAATCTGCCTGCAATGCAGGAGACCTGGGTTTGATCCTGGGTTGGGAAGATCCCCTAGAAAAGGGAATGACTACCCACCCCAGTATTCTTGCCTGGAGAATACCATGGACAGAGGACAGTCTGCCTGGAAGACTACAGTCCATGGTTGCAACATGACTGAGCAACTAACACACACACACATAATGGGAGAAGATATTTGAAAACCATGTATCTATTAAGGGTTTAATACCTAAAATATATAAGGAACTCATACAACTCAATAGCAATCCATGAACTGATAACCTGATTATAAAATAGGCAAATGACCTCAATAGATATTTTTGCAGAGAATACATACAAATAGCCAAATGGGTACACGAAAATGTGCTCAATATTACTGGTTATCAGAGAAATGCAAATCAAAACCATGGTGAGGTATCTCTTTATATCTGTTAGGATGGGTATTATCCAAAAGATAAGGTAACAAGGATTGGAAAGCATTTGAAGAAAACAGAACCCTTGCATACTTCCCAGGTAGCTCAGCTGGTAAAGAATCCACCTGCAATTCAAGAGACCCCGGTTCAATTCCTGGGTCAGGAAGTTCCCCTGCAGAAGGGATAGGCTACCCACTCCAGTATTGTTAGGCTTCCCTGGTGGTTCAGATGGTAAAGAATCCTTCTGCAATGTGGGAGACCTGGGTTCGATCCCCTGGTTGGGAAAATCCCCTGGAAGAGGGCATGGATACCCAGTCCAGCATGCTTGCCTGGAGAATCCCCATGGACAGAAGAGGCTGGTGGACTACAATCTGAGAGGCCACAAAGAGTCAGACATGACTGAATGACTAAGCACATACCGTTAATAAGAACATAAATTTGTATTGGCATTATGGAAAACAGTATGGACACTCCTCAAAAAATTAAAAATAGAACTACATGATATAACAATCCCATGTAAAGATAAATGGGTTTTTAAAACTTGATACACCCATACAAATGGAATATTATTATTCAGCCATTATAAAGAAGGAATGTCACCATTTGCAACAACACAGAATGGATCTAGAGGACATTTACACCAAGTGAACCAAGCTAGATACAGAAAGACAATCACTATATCATCTCATTTATATGTGAAAGAAAAAAAAAGAGAAAAAAGTGAAACCTCTAGCACCAGAGAGAAGAATGCAGACTGCGAGGGGTAGAGGATGAAGAAAATTGAAAGATGTTGATCCAAAGGTTCACTATCAAGGGAATGAAAAGACGAGCCACAGATTGGGAGAAAATATTTGTGAAACACATATCCGATAAAGGACTGCTATACAAAATATACAAAGAATACTTAAAAGTCAATAATAAGAAAATCCAATTAAAAAATGGGCAAAAGATCTTCTTACCAAAGAAGATATACAGATATAAAATTAGCGTAGGAAAAGACATTCCACATCTTACGTTACTAGGGAATTTCAAATTAAAGCAACAGTGAAATAACATGGCACACATATCAGAACAGAGAAAATCCAGAACACTGACAGCACCAAATGCTGGTGAGGATATGGAGAAACTCTTGGGACTCCCCAAGGCAGTTCAGTGGTTAAGACTGCACAACCAATGCAGGGGACATGTGCTTGATCCCTGATCTTAGCATTAAGATCCCACATGCCACCGTATGCAGTCAAGAAATTTTAAAAAAAAATTTTTTTTAAGAGAGAAACTCTCATTCATTGCTAGTAGGAATGCAAAATGGTACAACCACTTTGGAAGAAGTTTGGTAGTTTCTTACAAAAGTAAACATTTTTACAGTCAGTCAGTTCAGTCACTCAGTCGTGTCCGAATCTCTGCGACCTCAAGAACTGCAGCACACCAGGCTTCCCCATTCATCAGCAACTCCCAGAGGTTACTCAAACTCATGTCCATCGAGTCAGTGATGCCATCCAACCATCTCATCCTCTGCTGTTGCTTTCTTCTCCTGCCTTCAATCTTCCCCGGCATCAGGATTTTTTCCAATGAGTCAGTTCTTCACATCAGGTGGCCAAAGTATTGGAGATTCGGCTCCAGCATCAGTCCTTCCAATGAATATTCAGGACTGATTTCCTTTAGGATGGACTGGTTGGATCTCCTTGCCACCCAAGGGACTCTCAAGAGTCTTCCCCAACACCACAGTTCAAAAGCATCAATTCTTCAGTGCTCAGCTTTCTTTATAGTCCACCTCTCATGTCCATACATGACTACTGGAAAAACCATAGCTTTGACTAGACAGACCTTTGTGAGTAAAGTAATTTCTCTGTTTTTTAATATGCTGTTTAGGTTGGTCATAGCTTTTCTTCCAAGGACCAAGTGTCTTTTAATTTCATGGCTGCAATCACCATCTGCAGTGATTTTGGAGCCCCCCAAATAAAGTCTCTCACTGTTTCCATTGTTTCCCCATCTATTTGCCTTGAAGTGATGGGGCCAGATGCCATGATCTTAGTTTTCTGAATGTTGAGTTTTAAGCTAACGTTTTCACTCTTCTCTTTCACTTTCATCAAGAGGCTCTTTAGTTCTTCACTTTCTGCCATAAGGATGGTGTCATCTGCATATCTGAGGCTATTGATATTTCTCCCCACAGTCTTGATTCCAGCTTATGCTTCATCCAGCCTGGCGTTTTGCATGATGTACTCTGCATAGAAGTTAAATGAGCAGGGTGACAATATACAGCTTTGATGTACTCCTTTCCCTATTTGGAGCCAATCTGTTGTTCCATGTCCAGTTCTAACTGTTACTTCTTGACCTGCATATAGATTTCTCAGAAAGCAGGTAAGGTAGTCTGGTATTCCCATCTCTTTGTGAATTTTCCAGTTTGCTGTGATCTACACAGTCAAAGGCTTTGGTGTAGCCAATAAAGCAGAAGTAGATGTTTTTCTAGAGCTCTCTCATTTTTTTGATGATCCAACGGATGTTGACAATTTGATCTCTGGTTCCTCTGCCTTTTCTAAAACCAGCTTGAACATCAGGGAGTTCACGGTTCACGTATTGCTGAAGCCTGGCTTGGAGAATTTTGAGCATTACTTTTTTAGCGTGTGAGATGAGTGCAATTGTGCAGTACTTTGAACATTCTTTGACATTGCCTATTTTGGGGATTGGAATGAAAACTGACCTTTCCCAGTCCTGTGGCCACTGCTGAGTTTTCCAAATTTGCTGACATATTGAGTGCAGCACTTTCACTGCATCATCTTTTAGGATTTGAAATAGCTTAACTGGAATTCCATCACCTTCACTAGCTTGAAGATGGCATAGTATAAGGACATGTGCTCGTCTTCTCCTGTGATAACTACAAAATTACAACTCACTGCTGAACAACTGTCGATAGGAGAATGTTGGAGCCCACCAAAAAAAGATACCCCACGTCCAAAGGCAAAGGAAAAGCCCCAGCAAGATGGTAGGAGGGGCGAAATCACATTTAGAATCAAACCCCATACCCGCCAGAGAGGCTCAGAGGGCTCAAACAAAACTTGTGCACACCAGGACCCAGGTACCCCACAGAGACTGGGCCAAAACTGTGTTTGAGTGTCTCCTGAGGAGGTATGGGTCAGCAATGGACTGCTGCAGGGGCATGGGTGCAGCAGATCTGGGTATGACATAAGCCCTCTTGGAGGAGGTCACCATTAACCCCACCATAGAACTGCCAGAACTTACACAGGACCGGGGAAACAGACTCTGGAAGGGCACAAACAAAACCTTGTATGCACCAGGACCCAGGAGGAAGGAGCAGTGACCTCGCAAGAGACTGACCCAGACTTACCCATGAGTATTCAGGAGTCTCTGGCAAAGGCATGGGTCGGCAATGGCCTGCTGCGGTACTGGGGGCACTGAGTGTCGCAATGCCTTCATGGGAACTTTTGAAGGAAGTCACTATTATCTTCATTACCTCCACCATAGTTTGGCCTCAGGTCAAACAACAGGGAGGGAACACAGCCCCGCCCTTCAACAGAAAATTGGATTAAAAATTTACTGAGCATGGCCCCGCCCATCAGAACAAGATCAGTTTCCCCCACTGTCAGTCTCTCCCATCAGGAAGCTTCCATAAGCCTCTTATCCTTCTCCATCAGAGAGAGCAGACAGACTGAAAACCACAATCACAGAAAACTAACCAATCTGGTCACATGGACCACAGCCTTATCTAACTCAATGAAACTATGAGTCATGTAGGGCCACCCAAGACAGACAGGCCATGGTGGAGAGCTCTGACAAAATGTGGTTCACTGGAGAAGGAAATGGCAAATCACTTCAATATTCTTGCCTTGAGAAGCCCATGAACAGTATTCTTACAGTACAATCCAGCAATCATGCTGTCTGATATTTAACCTGTCAATGGCAAATTGGCACTTGCCAAGGGCATTTGCCATCTGCCTCTGTGGAGATTGTATCATGTACTGCTGCAGCTGTTGACTTTGATAAGCCCTGAAGGAAGTTCAGAGAGGAGAATGAGGCACTCTGTGCGCCAAGCAAACTGATGAAACAGGTCTTTAGGTAGTTAGATATTTTCAGAAACTGATTTCATGATCCCAATCCTTACATCTGCTCATATCTAGAAAAGCACTAAATCCCTTCATGGCGACATCAGCTCCCAGCAGACTAGCAGAAACCTTTTGTAAAATAAGTGCTTGATTGCATGAACTCCCCCTTCACCAAAATCACATGTATTGACCTTCCCCCACTACCTCTTCGGAGCAGTTTCTCAGAGCTATCTGAGGTGCTGTTTCCCAGGCTGCAGTCCTCATTCTACCCCAAATAAAACTTAACTCACAACTCTCATGCTGTGCAACTTATTTAGTCAGCAACCAACAAAATCTGAAAACATATCTACACAAAAACCTGCAGGGATGTTTATGGCAACTTTATTCATAATGTCAAAATTTGGAAGCAACTTAGTAAGTGAGTGGATTAATAAACAGTGGTACATCCAGAAAATGGAATATGATTCAGGATTAAAAAGAAATGAGCTGTCAAGCCATGAAAAGATATGGAGGAAGTTTAAATGCATATTACTAAGTGAAAAGCCAATCTGAAAGCCTACATACTGTATGATTCCAACTATATGAAGTTCTGGAAAAGGCAAAACTATAGACAGTAAAAAGGTCAGTGTTTTCCAGGGGTTAGTGGGAAAGGAGGGATAAATAGGACAAACACAGGAGGATTTTAGGGTAGTGAAATTTTCTGTATGACACTACACTGGTGTCACTACATATTTGCTGAAACCCATAGAACATACATCACCAAGAGTGAACTCTGAACTAAACTATGGACTGTGGATGATAATGTAGGTTCATCACTTGTAACAAATGTACCCCTTTGGTGGCAGATGTTGAGAGTGGGAGAGGGTATGGGGCCAAGGGGTGTACGGGGACTCCTTGTACTTCCTGCTCACTTTTACTGTGAACCTAAAATTGCTCTTTCAAATAGTCCGTTTTTTAAAAAAATCAAAAGCCATGAAATACTGAACAAATTCCAAAAAATAGAATGACTTGTATACTTAAAACAAAACATTGCTGAGGGGAATTAAAGAAGACCTAAGTAAATGGAAAGATACACCATATGATAATGTGTAATATTCAATATTGTTAAGATTTCAGTTCTCCCAAATTAATTAATACTCCATCACAGTCAACCAAAATATCAGCACACTTTTTACAGATATTGATAAACTAACTCCAGAATTCATAGAAGCAAAGAACCCATATTAGCCAAAAGTTAACTTTTAGAAAGAACAACTGTGAAGGATTAACATTTTCTGATCTCAATATTCCTTATAAAGCTATAATAAATCAAGATAGTACACACAAATAAATTAACGAAACAGCATTTAAAATCCAAAAATGATTCATGCATATATAGACAACTGAATCTTGACAAAGTATAAAGGGAATTAAGTAGACAAAATGGTTGTGTGTGTGTTTTTTTAATAGTGCTGGAACAATTGGATATCTAACAACAACAACAACAAAAATACAATCCATACCTCACCAAATACAAAAATTAACTCAAAGTGTATCACAAACCTAAGTTTAAAATTCAAAGCTATAAAACTTCTAGCAGAAAACAGGAGAAAGCTCCTGTGGTCTTGGCTTAGGCAAATCTTTCTTATATACACAAAAGCACAATTCCTAAAAGAATAACCTTGCAGCAGCTATGGAAAACAGTATGGAGAGTCCTCAAAATTTTAAAATAAAACTTCTATATGATGCAGCAACATTACCTCTGGGTATATGTCCAAAGGAATCAAAGTCAAGATCTCAAAAGAGATATCTGCATTTCCATGTTTTGGCAACATTATTCATAATAAACAAGATATGGAATAATCTAAATGTCTGTCAACAGATCAATAAATAAAGAATTTGTAGTATATATAGTTAGTTAGCTAGTGTTAGTCACTTAGTTGTGTCCAACTCTTTGCAACCCCACAGACTGTAGCCCCCCAGGATCTTCTGTCCAGAAGATTTCCCAGGCAAGAATACTGGAGTGGGTAGCCATTCTCTTCTTTAGGGGATCTTCCTGACCCAGGAATCAAACCCCAGTCTTTCACATTGCAGGCAGATTCTTTACCATCAGAGTTACCAGGGAAGCCCTCATTATTCAGACTTTAAAAAGTCACCTGCCATTGGTGACAACGGACATTATGCCAAGTGAATAAGCCAGTCACAAAAGGACAAATACTGAATGATTCCATTTATATGAGATATCTAAAATAGTCAAGTGTCTAGAAACAGAGAATACAATAGTGGTTTCCAGGGGCTCGGAGGAGGGGAAAATAGGGAGTTGTTATTCAATGAGTATAACATTTCAGTTATGCTAGATGGACAATTTGTAGGATCTGCTATACAACACATGCCTGTACTTAAGAATACTACATTGTACACTTCAAAATTTGTTAAAAGGGTGGATCACACGTTAAGTGTTCTTACCACAAACAAAACAAAGGAACACAAGGAAATTCCTGGAGATATAGGATATGACTATTACCTTGATTGTGGTGATGGTATGACAAATGTTTGTATATGTTCAAACTTATCAAATTGTACAAATTTAATATGTGAAACTCTTTATATACCACAGTAAATATTTTTAAAAAAACAACAAGCTGATAAATTCAATTTAGTCAAAGTTACAAACTTTGGCTCTTTGAAAGACACCATTAAGACAATGAAAACCAGGAAAAACTATTTGCAAATCATGTCTATCAAAATATTTATATCCAGAGTACCTAAAAGACCTCTTAAAACTCAGCAATAAGAAAGCAAACTAATTTTCTTTAACAGGCAAAAGACTTGAACAGACACTTCAATGGCGAATATATGTGAATGGCTATTAGCACATAAAAAGATATTCAGTATTACTAGTCATTAAGGAAATGCCAGATAGAATTGGTGGCCCAGATGGTAAAGAATCCACGTGCAGTGTGGAAGACCTGGGTTTGATCCCTGTTTTGGGAAGATCCCCAGGAGGAGGGCATGGCAACCCACTCCGCTATTCTTGCCTGGAGAATCCCCAGGGACAGAGGAGCCTGGTAGGCTGCAGTCCATGGGGTCACAGAGTCAGACAAAACTGAACAGCTAAGCACAGCACAGATAGAACCACAATCAGATAATCACAGCACACCAATTACAATGACGAGAATTTTTTTTTTTTTACAAGACTAACAATAATAAGTATTGGCAAGGATACGGAGGAAATGAAGCTCTCTTACAGTGCTCAGTTCAGTTCAGTTCAGTTCAGTCGCTCAGTCATGTCCAACTCTTTGCGACCCCATGAATCGCAGCACACCAGGCCTCCCTGTCCGTCATCAACTCCCAGAGTTCACTCAGACTCATATCCATCGAGTCAGTGATGCCATCCAGCCATCTCATCCTCTGTCGTCCCCTTGTCCTCCTGCCCCCAATCCCTCCCAGCATCAGGGTCTTTTCCAATGAATGAGCTCATCGCATGAGGTGGCCAAAGTACTGGAGTTTCAGCTTCAGCATCATTCCCTCCAAAGAAATCCCAGGGCTGATCTCCTTTGGAATGGACTGGTTGGATCTCCTTGCAGTCCAAGGGACTCTCAACAGTCTTCTCCAACACCATAGTTCAAAAGCATCAATTCTCCAGTGCTCAGCTTTCTTCACAGTCCAACTCTCACATCCATACATGACCACTGGAAAAACCATAGCCTTGACTAGACAAAAGTAATGTCTCTGCTTTTCAATATGCTATCTATGTTGGTCATAACTTTTCTTCCAAGGAGTAAGCGTCTTTTAATTTCATGGCTGCAGTCACCATCTGCAGTGATTTTGGAGCACAAAAAAATAAAGTCTGACACTGTTTCCACTGTTTCCCCATCTATTTCCCAAGAAGTGATGGGACCAGATGCCATGATCTTCATTTTCTGAATGTTGGGCTTTAAGCCAACTTTTTCACTCTCCTCTTTCACTTTCATCAAGAGGCCTTTTAGTTCCTCTTCACTTTCTGCCATAAGGGTGGTGTCATCTGCATACCTGAGGTTATTGATATTTCTCCTAACAATCTTGATTCCAGCTTGTGCTTCTTCCAGCCCAGTGCTTCTCATGATGTACTCTGCATAGAAGTTAAATAAACAGAGTGACGTACAGCCTTGACGTACTCCTTTTCCTATTGGGCACCAGTCTGTTTTTCCATGTCCAGTTCTAACTGTTGCTTCCTGACCTGCATATAGGTTTCTCAAGAGGCAGGTCAGGTGGTCAGATATTCCCATCTCTTTCAGAATTTCCCACAGTTTATTGTGATCCACACAGTCAAAGGCTTTGGCGTAGTCAATAAAGCAGAAATAGATGTTTTTCTGGAACTCTCTTGCTTTTTCCATGATCCAGCGGATGTTGGCAATTTGATCTTTGGTTCCTCTGCCTTTTCTAAAACCAGCTTGAACATCTGGAATTTCACGGTTCACGTATTGCTGAAGCCTGGCTTGGAGAATCTTGAGCATTACTTTACTAGTGTGTGAGATGAGTGCAATTGTGTGGTAATTTGAGCATTCTTTGGCATTGCCTTTCTTTGGGATTGGAATGTAAAATGATACAACCACTTTGGAAAACAACTCTGCGGTTTCTTTAAAAATTAAGTATATCCATATACTACATGATCTTATCTATTCACTTCTAGGTATTTCCCCAAGAAAAATGAAAGCATATGCCCTTATAAAAGCAGGTATAGGAATAGGTTCACAACCACTTTAGTTTCAATAGGCAAAAACTGGAAACAACACATATGCCCATCAACATGTAATCAGATAAATAAAGTGTGGCATATCCATACAATAAAGCAAAAAGAAAGAGAAATAGAGAGAGAAAGTAGGTGGGGGGAGGAAGGAAAGGAGGGAGAAAGAAAGAAATGAAATGAAACATTGATACACACAACAACATGGATGACTATCAAAATAATTAGTGGGAGCAAAAGAAGCCAGCTGAAAAGTACATGATATATATGATTCCACATATGTGAAATCCTAGAAAACACACACTAATTTGAGGTGACAGAAAGCAGATCTGGGATTACTTGGGAAGAAGAGAAGAAAGAGACATAAAGGACACTGGAAACATTTGGGGTGGCGAGTTTGTTCATTACCTGAATTGTGGTGGTGATTTGACAGGTACGTAAGTATGTCAAAATGTCTCTAGATATGTGCCATTTATTATATATCAATTTTATCCCAAACTAGTTGCAAAAAAATTAAAGATTAAAGCCCCCCCCCCCCAAAAGTCATCTTGGTCACGCTACCCTTCTGGGCCTCCCACTTATATTGGTAGCAGTGATTGCCAACAGGCTTAAAAGCCTCCAGCCTGTCAGGTAGCATGTGAGATGCTGCTATTTAAGCCTGTCACTGGCCATCTCTGCTCTCGACAAAGCTTCCTTGACACTTCTTTCTGCCACCACTAGCTTTTATTCACAGCTCTGCCACATGGCTCATAGCTCTGAATTGCAATTATCTTCCTATATGCCAAAGTTCATTGAGAACAATATAATGCCTTGTTCATCTTTATCTCTGCAGGAACAAGCATGGTGCCTGGTTGAAGAATGAGTTTCTAAATCAGAGAAAAAACTGGTAGAATCTTTGTGGAGTTTCCCTTCTTCAAGTGATTACATTCTGGTTGGAGAATTTATGATTCTTGGGAAATGTCTTTTTTTGTCTTGGCCTCATATAAAACAAACTGTGCCAAAAATAAACTCAAAAGCTTAAGGAGAAGCTAAATCAGAATGTAAAGGGTTATATTTAAAGTTCAGACTCCAGAGATCTTTCATAGTCCCTTTACTCAAAATTAAAAAAAAAAAAACAAAAAAACTTTTGGTTCTGTTGATACCATGGTGTTCAAAACACAACAAGGTTTGAAAAGCCATATTTGACACCAGGTTACTAAACAGTCTTTCTTCTTCTAGTGTAAATGGGCCTTAAGTGGGTGCCATTTTACCTCAGTGAAAACAAAGAGCAGGCAATTTTTTCAGTCGGAAAATTGCTAAGAGATATGGTTGAGCTGTGTGAGCTGAAGGGCACAGAACTGACAGGCCTCACAGCAGTTGGTAAGTAATGAAAACAAGAACCAAAGTAGAATGTCCAAAGAGAGCAGGGAAAGGCTCTTAGCTTATAAATGGGGAGGAGTGATTTGCCTTGGAATCTGAAAGTGCATTTGCCATGTTAGTGCCGTATCAATTCTGTTCAGTTCAATAAATGCTTCTCCAAGAGTCAGGTTCACCCTCCATAAACAGGCAAAGAACATTTTCATAGCACCAGCCATAAACGTAAGCAGTTCGAACACTGAAAAACCATCTTCCAAAAAGATTGTTGTATTCTTATTTTGTATGATACATACTCTATCATTTTCAAGGTGATCTTACAGGCTTTGGGGTGATCTTCACCCTAAAGTCACAGAGAAAACAAGGCTGGTGTGAGCACCTCCATGTTACAAGGAGAGGCTGAGGTTCATACCCAAGGTTACACTGTAAATGAGTGATTAAGCCTGAACTTGAGATAGATCTGATTATTACATCTGTACCCCTTCCACTGTCTTCTTTATTCTTACTGACCTTCAAGAAAGGTAAGGATGTCATCATCTTTCACTCTGAAAATTAAAAAGTTCCCCACCTAATATCCTTCAGCCTTCTGCTATATCTCCCATTATTTTTTCCACCAGATTCACTTTTTTTTTCTTGACTTCTTACATGGCATATGGGATCTTAGTTCCCAGACCAGATATCGAATCTGTGCACCTGCCATCCTCCACTGGGAACATGGAGTTTTAACCACTGAATCTCTAGGGAAGTCCTCTCCACTTGGATTCTTAAAGGAATTCCTTGTGTTATTCATGAATGTACCATCTAGCCTCCACATTCACCATTCATGAAAATGCTCTTTTAAATCCATTTCAAATTTCTTTTTTTTTAATTTAAATTATTTATTTTAATTGGAGGCTAATTACTTTACAATATTGTATTGGTTTTGCCATACATTAACATGAATCCACCACAGGTGTACACGTGTTCCCCATCCTGAACCCCTCTCCCACCTCCCTCCCTGTACCATCCCTCTGGGTCATCCCAGTGCACCAGGCCCAAGCATCCTGTATCCTGCATCAAACCTAGACTGGTGATTCATTTCTTATATGATATTATACATGTTTCAATGCCATTCTCCCAAATAATCCCACCCTCTCCCTCTCCCACAAGTCCAAAAGACTGTTCTACACATCTGTGTCTCTTTTGCTGTCTCGCATACAGGGTTATCATTACCATCTTTCTAAATTCCATATATATGTGTTAGTATACTGTATTGGTGTTTTTCTTTCTGGCTTACTTCACTCTGTATAATAGGCTCCAGTTTCATCCACCTCATTATAACTGATTCAAATGTATTTTTTTTAATGGCTGAGTAATACTCCATTGTGTATATGTACCACTGCTTTCTTATCCATTCATCTGCTGATGGGCATCTAGGTTGCTTCCATGTCCTGACTATTATAAACAGTGCTGCAATGAACATTGAGGTACACATGTCCCTTTGAATTCTGATTTCCTCAGTGTGTATGCCCAGCAGTGGGATTGCTGGGTCATAAGGCAGCTCTATTTCCAGGTTTTTAAGGAATCTCCACACTGTTCTCCCTAGTGGCTGTACTAGTTTGCATTCCCACCAACAGTGTAAGATGGTTCCCTTTTCTCCACACCCTCTCTAGCATTTATTGCTTGTAGACTTTTGGATCACAGCCATTCTGACTGGCATGAAATGGTACCTCATTGTGGTTTTGATTTGCATTTCTCTGATAATGAGTGATGTTGAGCATCTTTTCGTGTGTTTGTCAGCCATCTGTATGTCTTCTTTGGAGAAATGTCTATTTAGTTCTTTGGCCCATTTTTTGATTGGGTCGTTTATTTTTCTGGAATTGAGCTGCAGGAGTTGCTTGTATATTTTTGAGATTTGTTGTTTGTCAGTTGCTTCATTTGCTATTATTTTCTCCCATTCTGAAGGCTGTCTTTTCACCTTGCTTATAGTTTCCTTTGTTGTGCAGAAGCTTTTAATTTTAATTAGGTCCCATTTGTTTATTTTTGCTTTTATTTCCAATATTCTGGGAGGTGGGTCATAGAGGATTCCGCTGTGATTTATGTTGGAGAGTGTTTTGCCCATGTTCTCCTCCAGGAGTTTTATAGTTTCTGGTCTTACGTTTAGATCTTTAATCCATTTTCAGTTTATTTTTGTGTTATGGTGTTAGAAAGTGTTCTAGTTTCATTCTTTTACAAGTGGTTGACCAGTTTTCCCAGCACCACTTGTTAAAGAGATTGTCTTTTCTCCATTGTATATTCTTGCATCCTTTGTCAAAGATAAAGTGTCCATAGGTGTGTGGATTTATCTATGGGCTTTCTATTTTGTTCCATTGATTTATATTTCTGTCTTTGTGCCAGTACCATACTGTCTTGATGACTGTGGCTGTGTAGTAGAGCCTGAAGTCAGGCAGGTTGATTCCTCCAGTTCCATTCTTCTTTCTCAAGATTGCTTTGGCTATTCGAGGTTTTTTGTATTTCCATACAAATTGTGAAATTATTTGTTCTAGCTCTGTAAAAAATACCGTTGGTAGCTTGATAGGGATTGCATTGAATCTATAGATTGCTTTGGGTAGTGTACTCATTTTCACTATATTGATTCTTCCAACCCGAGAACATTTTACTTTTCTCAGACCTCATCCTACCACCATCTTTAAGCATCTGGTCCTGTTAACCAAAAACTCAAAACCGACTGGATCATCAGCAGATAAAGTCCTAGGAAAGTAAAGTGATTCAGGGACTACTTAGACTTCTAGTAACAGTTGCTGCTACTGCTGCTAAGTCTCTTCAGTCGTGTCCGACTCTGTGCGACCCCATAGACGGTAGCCCACCAGGCTTCCCCGTCCCTGGGATTCTCCAGGCAAGAACACTGGAGTGGGCTGCGATTTCCCTCTCCAATGCATGAAAGTGAGAAGTGAAAGTGAAGTCGCTCAGTCGTGTCCGACTCTTAGCAACCCCACGGACTGCAGCCCACCAGGCTCCTCCATCCATGGGATTTTCCAGGCAAGAGTACTGGAGTGGGGTGCCATTGCATTCTCGAGTAACAGTAGAAAGTAGTTTTTAAAGAACCTTTATTATAGCCTTCTATTTTCTGAGTGCTGGATGATTTCGTGTGTTTGATCTCATTTGCACAATAATCTCATGAAACAGACCTTGTCATCTCTATCTCACACCTGAAAAAAGGAGATTCTGAGACACGGATGAGCTGTATCCAATGTAACAAAGTTGATAAGAGGCCCCTTTTCCTGATCAAAGTGTTCTTTCCTCTACATCACACCTCCGTCTCCCTTCCATAACCTGGCACTGTCAGGGAATGAGATACTTCAGTTCAGTCCAGTTCAGTCATTCAGTCGTGTCTGACTCTTTGGGACCCCGTGAATCGCAGCACTCCAGGCCTCCCTGTCCATCACCAACTCCCAGAGTTCACTCAGACTCACATCCATCGAGTCAGTGATGCCATCCAGCCATCTCATCCTCTGTCGTCCCCTTCTCCTGCCCCCAATCCCTCCCAGCATCAGAGTCTTTTCCAATGAGTCAACTCTGCGCATGACGTGGCCAAAGTACTGGAGTTTCAGCTGTAGAATCATTCCTTCCAAAGAAATCCCAGGGTTGATCTCCTTCAGAATGGACTGATTGGATCTCCTTGGAGTCCAAGGGACTCTCAAGAGTCTTCTCCAACACCACAGTTCAAAAGCATCAATTCTTCGGCGCTCAGCCTTCTTCACAGTCCAACTCTCACATCCATACATGACCACAGGAAAAACCATAGCCTTGACTAGACGGACCTTAGTCAGCAAAGTAATGTCTCTGCTTTGCAATATGTTATCTAGGTTGGTCATAACTTTTCTTCCAAGGAGTAAGCGTCTTTTAATTTCATGGCTGCAGTCACCATCTGCAGTGATTTTGGAGCACAAAAAAATAAAGTCTGACACTGTTTCCACTGTTTCTCCATCTATTTGCCATGAAGTGATGGGACCAGATGCCATGATCTTCATTTTCTGAATGTTGAGCTTTAAGCCAACTTTTTCACTCTCCTCTTTCACTTTCATCAGAGGCTTTTTAGTTCCTCTTCACTTTCTGCCATAAGGGTGGTGTCATCTGCATATCTGAGGTTATTGATATTTCTCCCGGCAAACTTGATTCCAGCTTGTGCTTCTTCCAGCCCAGCGTTTCTCATGATGTACTCTGCATAGAAGTTAAATAAGCAGGGTGACAATATATAGCCTTGATGTACTGTTTTTCCTATTGGGAACCAGTCTGTTGTTCCATGTCCAGTTCTAACTGTTGCTTTCTGACCTGCATACAGATTTCTCAAGAGGCAGGTCAGGTGGTCTGGTACTCCCATCTCTTTCAGAATTTTCCACAGTTTATTGTGATCCACACAGTCAAAGGCTTTGGCATAGTCAATAAAGCAGAAATAGATGTTTTTCTGGAAAGTATTCATTAATTTTCCAGGTAACTTCAGTTCACCAGCAAGACAGAGATTTCAAAGGATTTTTAAATCAGTTTTTTACAGATACCTCTCCGAAATGTGTTTTTTTTTTAATTAATTTTTATTGGAGTATAATTGTTTTACAATGCCATGTTAGTATCTCTGTGCGTGTGTGTTGGGGGCGGGGGGAGGGGTGGGGTTTGTTGCTTAGTCGTGTCCGACTCTTTGCAACCCCATAGACTGTAGCCCACTAGACATTTCCTTCTCCAGGATGTTAGTATCTACTGTACAGCAAAGTGAATCAGCCATGTGTATACATATCTCCCCTCTTTTTCAAATTTCCTTCCCATTTGGGTCATCACAGAGCACTGAGCAGAGTTCCCTGTGCTATACAGTAAGTTCTCATTAGCTATTTCACACATAGTAATGTATATATGTCAATACTAATTTCCCAATTCACCCCAATCCATGCTTCCTCTTTGATATCCGTTAAGTTTTTTTCTCTGCATCTGTATCTTTACTTCTGCTCTGTGAATGATTTCATCTTATACAAACGCCTTGACATAATTTAACTTCTCCTTAATACACACTCATACCGTGAATATCTATTGACATATTCTGTGCAAAAATAAAGTTCTGTGTCTATTTTTTAAATTTCTGCTTCCTCATTCTGCATTAGACACTTGTCCTACTGATATTTTTTGGCTTTTTAAAAGTTTTTTCATACTATTGTATATATTTTTCATATCTATTGTACATGAGTCTTTCAAAATCTGTCAACTAGAAATAAAATAGACAAAGTATCAAGAACAGCTTGGAAAACACAAGTCAAATTCTTTCTTTGTCAGAATGTCAAGGGTACTTTGTCTTCAACTAGGAGCTACTTGGAAACAGGATTTGGGGTTTGGAAAGATTTTTAAATTTCTTTGTTTGGGGAGTTTGGGGGGGGGGGGATTTGCCCTTTTTGGTATTCTTTGGGGACATTAATGGGCATTCCACTGAGGAAGAATTGCATGGGCAAATAATGCATCTGGGAAATGATACATGCTGTTTATTCCTTAGTCTTGAATATTTACAACACATTTTAACTTTTTTTAAAACTGTTAAAAATACCCCACTATTTCCCAAGCTCACTTGACCACAAGACCCTTTCCCATCTCACAAGAACCACGTCCAGGGGAGGGTTCCTGTCCCGGACGGGGTCTGTCTCCTTGTGGACAGGAGGAGAGGGAGCTTTGTATTTGGGCTTCCCCCAGACCTCGCCATGCACCTCTGCCTTCAGCTGGTTCTAATGGGTGTTCTTTCACTGTGATATTATAAAACTGCAGTCATAAGGATAGCACTCTCCTGAATTCTGTGAGTCATCCCAGTGAGTTATCAAACGAGAGTGAAAAACTCTCTATTTACAGTCAGCTGCTCAGAAGTGAGGCTGCCTGGGGACCCTAAGCTTGTGGCTGATGTCTAAAGTGAGAGGACTCTGCCATTAACCTGTGAGGTCTGGCCTCACTCTGGGCAGTTGGTATCATTGCATCATCCAATGAGATTGAGGCTCCTTTTCATCCCTGCTTTACAGATGAGGAAGCAGGCCCAAAGCCACCCAGCTGCCTAGTGGGGGAAGCAGGTTTCACCTCAGGCAGGCTTGGCACCAGAGTCCACAGTTTTATCCTAACCAGAATACTGCACCAGGCAAAACAGAACAACAAAAACCCAAGTGCAGAAACTCGATTTTTTTTTTCAATTCTCTCTGCTTCTCTCAGCTGCATCTATTAGGAGAGCAATCTCTTTTGCAATTAAGTGTTCTTGAATCTCCATGCATCACTCAACTTAAATGTTCATAGAAACAATATGCTTTTGTTTTTGCATTTACATTCATCCATTAATGTAATATTTAAATAAATTACATAATTTCAGGTGCAACAGGCATGAACAAATTTAGGGAAACACACAATACTCCCTGTAAGCAGACAGTTCAAATAAGGCAAGCAGACATGTCACAGTCCCACCATGACTGTGTGGCACGTCCAGGCACTGGATTAATGTACAGTAAGAATTATAGAGAAAATGAGACCCATTAGTGAAACAGGAGGAGTTGGCTCAAAAGAAGTCCTAGTGTGTAAGTGAAGAAAGTCTGAAATGACCACAATCTTCAGATTGACTCCTCCATTTAGCTCCCATCTACAAGCCCAGTGGAATGATATTTGTTCCTTTGGTCCTTCTTTATTATTCCACTCTATTACCCCCCTTCCAGATTCACATTCACGCAGTATTGATTGAGAGCCTGTTATTGATTTAGGTACACACTACTCCATCATTAAGCAACAACATCATGCCAGGCACTTTCACATAGATCACCTTCACCAGACCCCTTTGATAGATGAGGAGCTGCAGAGAGACTGAGGAGCTTGTGAATTTGTGTCCTTTTGTTTCCCACCCGCCACACTCCTCTAAGATCACTTGCCTCCTGACAACTGCGGATTTCAACCATTTCAGTAATGTCACTGGCTCCCTGGAATCTGAAGACCTCCTCCACCTAACTGGCCTTCTCCAGTCCTGGAAAATACCCTGGGTTGAAGGGCCAGGATGTATCAGCCTCACTAAACAATAGGCAATGACAAGTGTATGTCCAGTTGATTGAGCATCCTGGAGAAAGGGTCAGCCTGCCCAAGCTATTTGAATCATCCCCAGATTTCTCCAACTGAGAGAAAAATATTATTTCATATGGGGAATTAGCAAATTAGCAGAAGGTTTTATAATTCTCTTTCAGCACTTCAAAGTATTTTTGTACATATCTGCATTTTTAGACGACAATCATATTAAAGTGACAATCTTATCCATTCATTCAACAAATATTCAACTAATATTCGTTCAACTCATACAGTTGCCTGCCCATTGTATGTGTGTGACCTTGATTAAATTATTTGCAGGCACAGATGGGAGAGCTCCCACTTGCCATTTTCCACTTTATTAATATGTTCTAAGAATCACCAAAGTAACATTTTTCTGAGAATTATACAAATATCTTACCCACAAAATGGGAAATAAATTCATCAAAGAAGGAGTTGGGTTCCCATAAGAATCTAAGAGGCACATTTGCATTATTTTATCAATAGATAAAAACAAGTATGAATTTCTATGTCACAATTTGAAGTTAAAGTGAATTTAGTTGCATCTCTACTTTCAGAAATAAATACAACCAGCGTCACTGGAGTGGTAGTGATTTAGTCACACTTGCTAAATCCTGCCCCACACACTAGGCAGCCCATTTTAAAATTCTCCCTCTTCTTGATTAATTTCTCAGGTAGTAAAAACAAACCGTTCTAAAATATAACTAGCACTTACATATTTGACAGAACAAAAAAGCTGCAATAAGACCATAACTAAGATTTCTTTCTAAATTTCTAAAGAGCACTCCTTAATCTCCAGTATCACAAAGGCGAGCAATGCTCACCAGAAAATATCTTTTCTCCTCACACACTTCCTTTTCTGGATCCAGAAGCATGGAACCCACCACATGGAGAGATCTCCACATATACCCACAGTTCTTGGCAGAACTCACACTGACAGAATGGAATGACTCCCTTTCATGTGATTCAACCAAGCTGCAGAAAGCAGCTGCTTGAGAGACACTATAGGATGAGGCCTCACCCTGACCTGTATCACACCCTAACTTGAGTTTCCCTTATGTACTTCCTATCTTCATTAAGTGATAATGGAACATTTAAAAGGCATCTTGTTAAGTTCACAACCGACATTAATTCCAAGTTCACAATTTGGCACAAACTGACCTGGAATTTAATCATATTTGAATAAAAAACTGCATTTTTGCCTTCCCAAAAAAGGAAGGAAAATAGAGAAGTCTTTTTAAAGGGTTATGAAACTCCTGGTACTTTTCATAGACTAGCCTTTTATAGATTGTATGGATTAGGAAGAGATGGAGTAATTAAGAACAAAGGCTTAATTCTCCCAGGGGTACAAATTCTTGACTAAAAACTGCTAACCCCTTGCCAAGTTCAATCTACTGAAAATATATCCATTAACTATTCTGCTGAACCCCAACTTTACCTGGCCCTACCATCCATTAAAGCTGACTTACACTGAAACCTAGGGTTCTCAATTTAGAGGTCACTGGCTATGTTAAAAATGGAAGTGAAAACTCATAGGTGCTATTTCTCTTCGTGGCTGAAGTGATGGTATTGACAATAGCTTTACTCTGAGACCCAATGGCATCTTGATCTTATTTAGTGATTGTGCAGACCTTCGACATACCTCTAAAGAGGCATGCTTGGGCGATAGATGTTAACTAAATGTAAGTGTGGTGATCATGTCACAGTATATACATATATCAAATCACTATGCTGTACACCTTAAAATTATACAATGATATATGTCAACTAGAGGAGGGAAGGTGGTGACAGAGGGTGAGATGGTGGGATGGCATTACCAACTCAATGGACATGAGCTTGAGCAAACTCCAGGAGATAGTGAAGGACAAGGAAGCCTGGCATGCTGCTGTCCAGAGGGTGGCAAAGAGTCAGACAGGACTTAGAGACTGAACAACAGTATGTCAACTGTATCTCAATACATCACAATTATTTCTCAAAACTGAGAGAAAAAAATAGCATGGTTGGTGGTAGTAGAGGTGATGATGGTGGTTGTAATGGAGTTTATAACCTCAGTACTCCAGGAGAACACTTATTTTTAAAAAATTAGTTTTCACTTCTGTGCTAGCCAGCCTCCACGTGGGCCCCTGGTGTCTCTGCCTCTGGTGTTTGCATCTTTGTGTAGCCTTGAATCATCTCCCACATTGCATAGATCAGAAAGTTGTAACCAACAGGAAGTTGCTGAAATAGCAGAGCATGACTTCCAAGCTAGGTGATAAAAGACACCAAGTTTTCCTGGATCACTCAGTCTGAAGGAAGCCAGGTGTCATGCTGTGAGGATGCTCCCAACATGAGCTTGAGTAACCTGGGAGAGAAGCTGGCATGAAGAACTGAGGGCCCCTGCAAACAGCCCTCTTGGAGCCAGGTCCGCAGACCAGAGAAGCTTCCAGATGACCAAGCCCCTTGCAAAAATCCTGACTCACAGAAACCATGAGGTAACTAATTGCTTTAAACCACTTGGCTTAGAAATAATTTGTTACAGCAGCTTGGAAAACTAATACAGTTACCAATAGAAAGACAGTTGAGCAAGATATTTGGCCAATGAGTAGATACTCTAGCCAGAAAATTACTGATGATAGAGACACCTATACTTCTTTTTCATAATTAGTGGTATCATCTATTTTTTAGCATTCTAACAAAATCCCTGAGTTTCTGCCCTAAAGTTATAAAGATGAGTAACAAATTGAGTTGTGAGGACAAAGTTAAAGTACAGGTGGTGTTAAGTGTTGAAAGCAAAAAAAAAAGATACAGGATCAAGCTTGAATTGTTTTTGTGAAAAACTTCCAAAACACAGTGTATTTGCAAAGAACATGAATACACGTTCTTTGTGAATATTCTATTTGTACTTCAAAAGACATTTGATCCTTTATCTTAATTCTGCCAGGTGACGCCAGTGCTGGACTCTGCTTTCATCTTACTCCATACAGCCTAATGAATAAAAGGCAATTACATGTTCTATGGATAAGAATTCTTTATATTAAGGGATTATATTTATTTAATTTTGCTTCCTGGAGATGTAGTTGGAAATTTTTAGGTTTCAGGAAAACTTAAGCATGGTCTCTCCAAAAATCCCAAGGCCTGACTCTCAACTGAAAGCTCACTCATCTTCTCCTGATTTGTTATTTCTACCCCCAAACCTCATCAGTCTCTGTAGGCCCATCTTCCAAACACAAGGCTTTTCTGTCCCCAGAATCTTCTTCCCTAGGAAAAATGAGGCAGAATATAAAAGGCAGGTGAAGTTCCAGGGCCTGGAAACACCTGATGAGGCTTCCCTGACATTGCCAGTTTCCAAGGGTCTATTTTGAAATTCTGATTGTCTTTTTTATTGTGTTGACCAAAAAAGTTTGTTTGGGGTTTTTGTAGGAAGAAATTTTTTTGGCCAACCCAATACTTACCTTCTTGTCAGTGTCCTGGCCTCTTTTCACACTCTGCCCTGTGTGGGTGCTAAGTGGCTTCAGTTATGTCTGATTCTTTGTGACCCCATGAACTGTAGTCCTCCAGGCTCCTCTAGCCATAGGGTTTTCCAGGCAAGAATGCAGGAATAGGATGCCATGCCCTCCTCCAGGGAATCTTCCCCACCCAGGGATCAAACCCATGTCTTCTGTGTCTCCTGCATTGGCAGGCAGGTTCTTTACCACTAGCACCAATGGGGAAGCCTCATACCCTACTGTCAGTTCAGTTCAGTCACTCAGTCATGTCCAACGCTTTGCGACCCCATAGACTGCAGCACACCAGGCCTCCCTGTCCATCAACAACTCCCAGAGTCTGCTCAAACTCACATCCATCGAGTCTGTGATGCCATCCAACCAGTTCATCCTCTGTCATCCCCTTTTCCTCCTGCCTTCAATCTTTCCCAGCATCAGGGTTTTTTCCAATCAGTTAGTTCTACTCATCAGGTGGCTGAAGTATTGGAGTTTCAGGTTCAACATCAGTCCTTCCAGTGAAAATTCAGGACTGATTTCCTTTAGGATGGACTGGTTAGATCTCCTTGCAGTCCAAGGGACTCTCAAGAGTCTTCTCCAACACCACAGTTCAAAAGCATCAATTCTTCAGCACTCACCTTTCTTTGTAGTTCAACTCTCGAATCCATACATGACTACTGGAAAAACCATAGCTTTGACTAGATGGACCTTTGTTGGCAAAGTAATATCTCTGCTTTTTAATAAGCCGTCTACGTGGGTTACCACTTTGCTTAAGAGTCTTTTAATTTCATGGCTGCAGTCACTAACTGTGGTGATTTTGGAGCCTCCGAAAATAAAGTCTGACACGGTTTCCATTGTTTCCCCATCTATTTGCCTTGAAGTGATGGGACCAGAGGCCATGATCTTAGTTTTCTGAGTGTTGAGTTTTAAGACAACATTTTCACTCTCCTCTTTCACTTTCATCAAGAGGCTGTTTAGTCCTTCTTCGCTTTCTACCATAAGGATGGTGTCATCTGCATACCTGAGGTTACTGATATTTCTCCTGGCAATCTTGATTCCAGCTTGTGCTTCATCCAGCCCAACATTTTTCATGATGTACTCTGCATAGAAGTTAAATAACCAGAGTAACAATATATAGTCTTGATGTACTCCTTTCCCAATTTGGAAACAGACTGTTGTTCCATGTCCAGTTCTAATTGTTGCTTCTTGACCTGCATACAGATTTCTCAAGAAGCAGGTCAGGTGGTCTGGTATTCCCATCTCTTAAAGAATTTTCCATGGTTTGTTTTGATCCACACAGTCAATGCTTTGGTGTAGTCAATGAAGCACAAGTAGATGTTTTTCTGGAACTCTCTTGCTTTTTCAATGATCCAGTGGATGTTGGCAATTTGATCTCTGGTTCCTCTGCCTTTTCTAAATCCAGCTTGAACATCAGAACGTTCATGGTTCATGTACTGTTGAAGCCTGGCTTGAAGTATTTTGAGTATTGCTTTGCTAGCATGTAAGATGAGTCTAATTGTGCAGTAGTTTGAGCATTCTTTGGCATTGCCTTTCTTTGGGATTGGAATGAAAAGTGACCTTTTCCAGTCCTGTGGCCACTGTTGAGTTTTCCAAATTTGCTGGCATATGGAGTGGAGCACTTTCACACTATCATCTTTTAAGATTTGAAATAGCTCAACTGGAATTCCATTGTCTCCACTAGCTTTGTTTGTAGTGATAGTTCCTAAGGCCCACTTGACTTCACATTCCAGGATGTCTGGCTCTAGGTAAGTGATCACACCATCATGGTTATCTGGGTCATGAAGATCTTTTTTGTATATTTATTCTGTGTATTCTTGCCACCTCTTCTTAATATCTTCTGCTTCTGTTAGATCCATACCATTTCTGGCCTTTATTGTGACTATCTTTGCATGAAATGTTCCCTTGGTATCTCTAATTTTCTTGAAGAGATTTCTAGTCTTTCCCGTTCTGTTGTTTTCCTCTATTTCTTTGCATTGATCACTGATCTAAACACTCTAGTGGTCCTTAAACTTTTCAGGGTAAAAGGCACCCTTGAGAATTTCCTGAAATCTCAGAATCATTGGCCCTAGAAAAAAATGCACATAAAGTTAGTTTGAAAAGCTTTGTTGTTCAGTCGCTAATTCGTGTCTGACTCATTGGGACCCCAGGAACCACAGCACGCCAGGCTTCCCTGTCCTTCACTATTTCCTGGAGTTTGTTCAAACTCATGTCCTCTGATTCAGTGATGCTATTTAACCATCTCATTCCCTGCTGCCCCTTCTCATCCTGCCCTCAGTATTTTCTAGCATCAGGGTCTTTTCCTATGAGTCAGCTCTTCATATCAGGTGGCCAAAGTGATTGAACCAGGTCTCCTGCATTGCAGGTGGACACTTCACCTTCTGAGCCACCAGCAAAGCCCATATTTTGCCTGAAAGTGAAAGTGAAGTCGCTCAGTTGTGTCCGACTCTTTGCAACCTGTGGACTGTAGCCCACCAGGCTCCACAGTCCATGGGATTCTCCGGGCAAGAATACTGGAGTGGGTTTCCATTTCCTTCTCCAGGGGATCTTCCCAACTCAGGGATCGAACCCAGGTCTCCCACGTTGCAGGCAGACGCTTTAACCTCTGAGCCACCAGGGAAGCCCTATTTTGCCTAGATAAGCTTAACTAGTGTCATGGCTTCAGCCTCCATCCAGGTGTGTATTCCAGCCCAGGCACTTCTCATAAGTCCTACAACCTAACTTCTAAAGACTCAGTGGACCTCATTGCTTAGAGACACCATTGTCAAGTCAAACTCCAAGATCCCCTCCTCTGCAATCTAGTCAACAAACAGGATCCAGATCCATTCAACTGCCCGCTGGGGAAAACTCAGCTGTTCTGTTTCCTTTATTCTCCACATTCAACCTATTACTAGCCAAACTGCTCTTCTCAAACCCATCCCCTTCTTTCCATCTCAACTTTCCCAGTTTATAGCAACAGCCTTCTAACTGCTCTTCTTGCCAGGCTTATCACCTGCCTTTCCCTGTGAATCCCAAACTAGAGTTTTAAAACTAAATGTAATCGTTTTCCCCCACAATCCCCCAAATAACCTTTAACCATTTGTTTTAGAACAAAGTTAAAAGTCCCACAGTGAGATTTCCCCACCCATGCTCTCATAGTAACACTTAATATTGCCTTAATCTGTTACATGTTCTTTGTTTTCCTTTCCTACAATGTAAACTATTCTTTGAAATAACGTTTTATACCAAATTACAAAAGAATCAGTGTACACATTTCAATGTGTGACACAATACAAACAAGAATAAAAAGCATCATGTCGCCTTCTCCTTCCCCCTCACACCCACATGCAGGAGTGCACATCTAAGATGCACAGAGATTGTACTTTTCGGTGAATTTGTCATCTGTATTGTGCACAGCGACTGTGCATCCAGGCACTCAGTAATTATTTTCTAACAAGTTGGTTGAGTCATACGGCATGATGGCATCAAGGCAGATTCTAAATCAGAAGGATGGGCTGTGCGTGCCTGTGTCACCTGGGAGCATCTAGGTTGAGTCATGCAGAATGTTGGCCCTAGCTGAGAACTAGAGCTTCACAAGATCCCCAGGGGTTGTAAAGGACATCAAAGCTAAAGAAGCACTGGGCTTCCCTGGTGGCTCAGATGGTAAAGAATCCACCTGCAATGCAGGAGATCCAGGTTCGATCCCTGGGGTGGGAAGATTCCCCTGGAGAAGAGAGAGACTACCCACTCTAGTATCCTTACCTGGAAAATCCCACAGGCAGTGAAACCTGGTGGGCTACAGTCCAATGTGTTCCAAAGAGTCAGGCACAACTAAATGACTAACATAGTGTCTATAGACTGCTCTAAAGTTGCTCATTTCAGAGCAGCGGCCCTGACCCACCCTCTCATTCTACCTAAAAGATGCTGATAAGAATTGGGAGATTGGAATTGATGCATCGTGCTTGCATGCTTAGTTGTGTCTGACTCTTGGCAACCTTTTGGACTGCAGCCCACCAGGCTCCTCTGTCCGTGGGGTTTTCCAGGCAAGAATACTGGAGCAAGTTGCCAATTCCTTCTTCAAGGGATCGTCTTGACCCAGGGATCAAACCCACATCTCTGTGTCCCCTGCATTGCAGGCGAATTCTTTACCCTCTGGGCCATCTAGGAAGCCCAGACATTATTGATATTATGTATAAAATAGGTAACTAATGAGAGCCTACAGTATAGCACAGGGAACTACTCAATGCTCTGTGGTGACCTAATTGGGAAGGAAATATGTTTTAAAGGGGATATATAAAAAAAAAAGAAAGATGCTGATAAGAACCATCTCTTAATAACAGAAGGCAGATATAAAAAATTATGCTGATCAGATTAGTTTATCCTAGTGAGTACTAACTGTACTGTTTTTGGTTTGTGTGCTGAGGCAAAACACTGCATTCTCTGATAATTATATTTCAATTTGGGAATTTTCAGTGAAAGCTGGCCTTGAATATCAAGTAGATTCTGAAGCTCCAGCATCGAGAAGAACCTAAAATCAGAGACTTCAACTCTTGCTTTTATCAAGGAATTGGGTTTCTCTCAATCAAAACAATAGAAATTTAATTATTAAATCAACACTTTTAAATAGGACACACTTCAGAATAGCACTTCAGTTAATGTATGTATTTTCTAAAACACAGGCAGCAAGACAAAAATGGAAAACATAGCCACCAAGAGTTTGTATTTTGGTTCAGTCAGTCATTGCTCTAACCTAGATAAATCTTCAAACCCTCACTCATAAAATGGGGATAAGAATCTGGACATCATCAGGTCACTATGAAGATTAAAACTGTACTTTTTAAAAAGCATGTTTTTCTCCTCTCTCTTTGTAATCCACTCCCTATAGTGAGGGACTAAGACATTTTCTCTGGAGAAGCCCCATATCTGACATAGTTCCTGACACATACCAAGCAGTCAATAAATGGCTGAGAAATGTGTTAATGAATAAATATCAAACCCTCCAGAAACTTCCTTTGGCAATGACCCATGACCCCCGATTGATCTTCTTTCGTAGAAAAATCATTCCCAAATTAGGTTCCTCTCTTGCGGCAACCTCTTTGGAAAGTCCCTGCTTCCTTCACCTGCATTCCCAATCCCCACCCACTCTCCCCATGTGCTCCCCAACACACACATACACACAGGATTTTCTCTCTACTTCTCTCCTCTCTGGCTCTTTGCTCCTTATAGAGTTGAAATCCTTCCACTGCAAGGCATTCAGTACACTCAAGTCAGAAATCAAGCTAAAAGAGGTAAGTCTCTGCCTACGGAGATCAAAGGGCTTACCTGGTAGCTCAGCTGGTAAAGAATCCACCCGCAATGCAGGAGAACCCAGTTCCCTTCCTGGGTTGGGAAGATCCCCTGGAGAATGGATAGGCTACCCACTCAAGTGTTCTTGGGCTTCCCTGGTGGCTCAGATGGTAAAGAATCTACCTGCAATTCAGGAGACCTGGGTTGGGAAGATCCCCTGGAGAAGGGCATGGCAACCCACTCCAGTATTCTTGCCTGGCGAATCCCCATAGACAGAGGAGCCTGGCAGGCTGCAGTCCACGGGGTCGCAAAGAGTCGGACACGACTGAGCAATTAAGCACAGCACAGCGCAAGGAGATCAAACCAGTCAATCCTGAAGGAAATCAACCCTGAAGACTCATTGGAATGACTGAGGCTGAAGCTGAAGCTCCAGTACTTTGGTCAACTGGTGTAAAGGGCTAACTCACTGGAAAAGACCCTGGTGCTGGGAAAGACTGAGGGCAGAAGGAGAAGGGAGCAATGGATGTGAATTTGAGGAAACTCCAGGAGATAGTGAAGGACAGGGACTCCTCATATGCTACAGTCCGTGAAGTCACAAAAAGTCAGACATGACTTAGCGACTGAACAACAACAACAAGGTTCTATTTGCCTGGTTTGTGCATCACTTAGCCTTCCATCAAAGTTCAGACGTTGAGGATTTGTTGCTCTGTTTTTGTTCTCTATCGACACCCCCCACCTACACCCTCCACTCCATTGGCTTCTTCAACTGATCCTGAAATAAGTCTAATTACTTATTTAATAGCCTGCATGATATTTCTGCAAAAAAAAAAAAAAAAAAAAAAAACCTCACAAGAGGGAGAAAAAGAAGGTGGTTATAAACGTTAACATGAAACGTAAGTGGAAGAAATCAGAGTTTTGCCTCTTGGGTGGTATTAGTTGCTCCTGGGGTGTTGCAAGGGAAAATGGGCCAGTAGAGATTTCTGGCTCATTGCTAGAAACACCTGCAGGCCCTCAGGGAAGACGTTCTTTAATGTGCTTTATTGAAAGCTGTTTTCAGTCTAAATTTTTAATTCCTATGTTTTAATTTACCTATTTTCAAGCTGAATCTAATAAACTGTCAGCAGTAGAAATAAGAAGCAGTCCCCAACTCAATTGTAATTCATGAGAGATCTTAAAAAATTAAGTCAGGATCAGATGAAATTTAATTCTTACTTTTAGACTCACAAAAAACAAATTAGCCACATCTAAGATAGTTTTAAGTTCAGTTCAGTAGCTCAGTCCTGTCTGACTCTTCGTGACCCCATGAATTGCAGCACGCCAGGCCTCCCTGTCCATCACCAGCTCCTGGAGTTCACCCAAACTCATGCCCATCGAGTCGGTGATGCCATCCAGCCATATCATCCTCTGTCATCCCCTTCTCCTGCCCCAATCCCTCCCAGCATCAGAGTCTTTTCCAATGAGTCAACTCTTCGCATAGGGTGGGCAAAGTATTGGAGTTTCAGCTTTAGCATCAGTCCTTCCAAAAAACACCCAGGACTGATTTCCTTTAGAATGGATTGGTTTGATCTCCTTGCAGCACAAGGGACTCTCAAAAATCTTCTCCAACACCACAATTCAAAAGCATCAATTCTTCGGGGCTCAGCTTTCTTCATAGTCCAACTCTCACATCCATACATGACCACTGGAAAAACCATAGCCTTGACTAGACGGACCTTTGTTGGCAAAGTAATCTCTCTGCTTTTGAATATGCTATCTAGGTTGGTCATAACTTTCCTTCCAAGGAGTGCTGCTAAGTCACTTCAGTCGTGTCCGACTCTGTGTGACCCCATAGACGGCCGCCCACCAGGCTTCCCTGTCCCTGGGATTCTCCAGGCAAGAACACTGGGGTGCGTTGCCATTTCCTTCTCCAATGCATGAAAGTGAAAAGTAAAAGTGAAGTCGCTCAGTCGTGTCCAACCCTCAGAGACCCCATGGACTGCAGCCTTCCAGGCTCCTCCTTCAATGGGATTTTCCAGGCAAGAGTACTGGAGTGTAAGCGTCTTTTAATTTCATGGCTGCAGCCACCATCTGCAGTCATTTTGGAGCCCAAAAAAATAAAGTCTGACACTGTCTCCACTGTTTCCCCATCTATTTCCCATGAAGTGATGAGACCAGATGCCATGATCTTAGTTTTCTGAATGTTGAGATTTAAGCCAACTTTTTCACTGTCCTCTTTCACTTTTATCAAAAGGCTTTTTAGTTCCTCTTCCAGAGAAGGCAATGGCACCCCACTCCAGTACTCTTGCCTGGAAAATCCCATGGATGGAGGAGCCTGGTAGGCTGCAGTCCATGGGGTCGCTAAGAGTCAAACATGACTGAGCGACTTCACTTTCACTTTTCACTTTCATGCATTGGAGAAGGAAATAGCAACCCACTTCAGTGTTCTTGCCTGGAGAATCCCAGGGATGAGGGAGCCTGGTGGGCTGCCATCTGTGGGGTCGCACAGAGTCAGACATGACTGAAGCGACTTAGCAGCAAGAGCAGCAGTTCCTCTTTACTTTCTGCCATAAGGGTGGTGTCATATGCATAGCTGAGGTTATTGATATTTCTCCCAGCAATCTTGATTCCAGCTTGTGCTTCTTCCAGCCCAGTGTTTCTCATGATGTACTCTGCATAGAAGTTAAATAAGCAGGGTGACAATATACAGCCTTGATGTACTCCTTTTCCTATTGGGAACCAGTCTGTTGTTCCATGTCCAGTTCTAACTGTTGCTTCCTGACCTGCATATAGGTTTCTCAAGAGGCAGGTCAGGTGGTCTGGTATTCCCATCTCTTTCAGAATTTCCCACAGTTTTTTGTAATCCACACAGTCAAAGGCTTTGGCATAGTCAATAAAGCAGAAATAGATGTTTTTCTGGAACTCTCTTGCTTTTCCATGATCCAGCGGATGTTGGCAATTTGATCTCGTTCCTCTGCCTTTTCTAAAACCAGCTTGAACATCTGGAAGTTCACAGTTCACATATTGCTGAAACCTGGCTTGGAAAATTGTGAGCATTACTTTACTAGCATGTGAGATGAGTGCAATTGTGCAGTAGTTTGAGCATTCTTTGGCATTGCCTTTCTTTGGGATTGGAATAAAAACTGACCTTTCCCAGTCCTGTGGCCACTGCTGAGTTTTCCAAATTTGCTGACATATTGAGTGTAGCACTTTCACAGCATCATCTTTCAGGATTTGAAATAGCTCAACTGGAATTCCATCACCTCCACTAACTTTGTTTGTAGTGATGCTTTCTAAGGCCCACTTGACTTCATATTCCAGGATATCTGGCTCTAGGTGAGTGATCACACCACCATGATTATCTTGGTCATGAAGAACTTGTTTGTAAGGCTGAGAAATAGTAGATAAAGTTCAGTCAAATATTTGTAATTATTAATGTAATAAAACTAATAAATATAATTAAGATACTTTCATTTAATTATACCAATGTCTAACTAAATATGAAACAAATCTCTTTTTCAAGTCGAATGTTCCTGAAGGGATAGTATCATGTCTGCTCAATATTTGTGAAATATTACCTAACGTTTAAATTTGTAATTGAAAAGAACCCTTGCATTTTTTAATCTAATCCTAAAAGGTATTATTATCATTCACCTGTGTAAGATAAAGTGAAGAAGAACTAAAGATCCTCTTGATGAAAATTAAAGAGGAGAGTGAAAATATTGGCTTAAAGCTGAACATTCAGAAAACTAAGATCATGGCATCCAGTCCCATCACTTCATGACAAATAGATGGGGAAACAGTGGCTGGCTTTATTTTGGGGGGCTCCAAAATCACTGCAGATGGGATTGCAGCCATGAAATTAAAAGACACTTACTCTTTGGAAGGAAAGTTATGACCAACCTAGACAGCATATTAAAAAGCAGAGACATTACTTGGCCAGCAAAGGTCCATCTCGTCAAAGCTATGGTTTATCCAGTAGTCATGTATGGATATGAGAGTTGGACTGTAAAGAAAGCTGAGTGCCAAAGAATTGATGCTTTTGAACTGTGGTGTTGGAGAAGACTTTTGAGAGTCCTTTGGACTGCAAGGAGATCCAACCAGCCGAAGCTAAAGGAAATCAGTCCTGAATATTCATTGGAAGGACTGATGCTGAAGCTAAAGCTCCAATACTTTGGCCACCTGATGTGAAGAACTGACTGATTGGAAAAGACCCTGATGCTGGGAGGGGTTGGGAGCAGGAGGAGAAGGGGACGACAGTGAATGAGATGGCTGGATGGCATCACTGATTCAATGGACATGAGTCTGGGTGAACTCCAGGAGTTGGTGATGGACAGGGAGGTTTGGCATGCCATGGGTTTGCAAAGAGTCAGACACAACTGAGCTACTGAACTGAACTGTGTAAGATAAAAGCTCAGTGAGGTTATGCAAATTGCCCATGTTTACCCATTTAGCAAGTACAGAGCCTCGGCTTATAACGAAGATCTCCCAATTGCAACTTCAGGGCTCCAAATACTCAACATCCTGCTGGGCATCTGGAAAGAGCCAACATCAACTGTCCCTAGATAATATTCTGTAATTAAAGTAGGGAAATACCATGCAGTCACCAACTATATTTTCCATTTGTTAAAATCTCCTTAAATTATGTAGTAAGGAATTTTAAACTATTCACATAACAAAGAAAGTGTTTGGAATTAGCAGATGTAAACTATTATATATATGGTGGATAAACAAGGTCCTACTGTATAGCAGAGGGAACTATATTCAATACCCTGTGATAAACCATCATGGAAAAGACTATAAAAAAAAAAAAGCATGTCTCTATGTGTATACCTGAGTTACTTTGCTATACAGCAGAGGTTAGCACATTATTGTCAATAAAAAAATAAATTTTTTTTTAATTTTATTATTTAATCCCAATCTTTATTTCTCCCCACTTTGGCACTCAAGGCTATTCTGCCACCATAAGAAATCCTAAGAAACATGAAATGTAGACAGCTCCTTCCTTCTCCCCATCTCTTTGCTTTGCTTCTCCCACTGAACATCCATGCTATCCTCAGTCATTAAACCCTCAGCTCTTCCGGTTCTGCCAAACCCCAGCCTGGCACCTAGTCCTTTTCTACCCCGGGCCCCACAGCCAGCAGCCTTTTTGGTGTGTAGTTCATTCACTATCATACTAGTTGTTCCACCGTCAGTATTTCTCACTGTGCTGAGTCCCATGGTTCATGTTCTATTGGGCTGCTCGTAACCTGTTCTTAAGGAAATACTATTTCATCGTCTAATCTTTCACCCTGCCTGTCTCCAGTTCTCACTTACCACAAAGTCAATCTATGGCGGAGCCTACCATCAAGGGATTTTGCGTGAAAGGGGGAAAAGAGGGAAAGGATAAATGACCCAGAACTTGAAACCAACGAAGTTTAATCATACTGCACTAAATAACACCATTTGCACAAAATATCTTGGCTTTCAGGAAGAGAAACAATCTTACAGTCACTGAGTTAATCTTTCAAGCAGATTACAGAATACACATTTTGTAGAATTACTTGCAAATTGCAGCTCTGACTACAAATTGAGCATCACTGCATGAGAGGTTTTTCCAAAGCATAATAACAGATGATTGATTACCAGCTGAGCACCTGTGTCCAACGACAGAGAGGGCTGGTCCACTCTAAGGAAAACACACCCAGAAAATATGCTTATAAATATTCTTAATTAATGTGTAGTCAGACTACCTGTAGCAAAAATGTATGAAAAGAGTATCTCAGGGAATAAGCCTGTTACTATAGAAATCTATGTAAGCAGAAAGACACAGAAAAGGAGGAAATCAGGTATTGCCACTCCTGAAAAACTTAAGATCCCAAATGTCAAGGTAAAGGCTGACTTGCATAGGGAGAATTAGCAGTTATTGAAATCCCCAGAGATGCAGATCCTTTTTCCTCTGTTTTGAAGTTAGTATGATCATCAGAATGAGAAAATGTTCATGCACAAATTGTTCTAGAAAGGGTACTATTAAACAGGATAACCTGCTGGCAAGAAGTGTGTCCTGTAAGCCAATAGACATCCAAATTCACTGCAGAAGTAAGACAAAGGGATATTTATAAATGCTTAGGCAAAATGAAACAATTTTACTCAACTCATTCTGTTTCAGGGGATGTGGCTTGAAATAGCAAGATCTTTGCAAATGAATAATTTATGAAAGCTCTAGTACCCTTTCAATAACATAACTTAAATTGAAGTCATTTCTGAATAAAAGGAAGAAGAAGAACTTACTTCAAATTCTTCTAATTTCAGCATGAATTACCACATAATTTTGACTTAAGGTAATCTAATAACTATGTTAGTTCTTTGTACCAGCTTCAAATAAATCCCTGCTTATGCAGTCAAAGCACTGCACAGAAGTTAAAGTTCAAAGGAGCTTAGCTTGAACAAATGAGTCTAAGCCAAGCCTTGGTTTAAGTCCACTTATAAAATGAGTTTTATCATGCATTGGTGCATTTCTTTTCTAAAATACATTCTTATTCTAGATCAAAAGAGAAGACTTCAGTACCAACAAGAATTAAAGCTGACAAATCATGCAAAAAAAAAAAAAAGCCAACAGAATATCATGTTTATTTATTGTGTCAAAAAGAACCTCTTTTATGTCACTGACATTCTCATTTAAAAGCTTGTACTCTAATTAACAAAGTGGAACTACATAATTACAACATCATCACTGATTTCAAATTTTGTCCAAAAGGCCTGTGTCTAAGAAATGAATAGAACAGAAGTAGACAATGTAAGACTTTCTACCCTCTGATAAAGAAAGAAAATCAAGCCAAAAATAATATAGGAATCAATCAGCTAATGGTCTTCTTTCTAAATGCATTGAAAGATCTCACATACCTCACATAAGTTTAAGTGTTTTTTTATCAAGGTTAGCTCAACCCCTTGAACATTCTTTTATTATTAATATTACACTTAAGATATTGCATAAACTTAAATTTGTTTACATTTACCTACCTAGATAATGTAAATAACTTGAGGGTATTTATTCATCTCTACTCCCAGTACATAACAAATGGTACACTGAAGGTCCTTTGTGAATGGACAAGCAACTCCTATATTTTTAGGAAGATGAGAAAGTGGTGGTGAAAGAAATGAGCCCTGGAATAGAATTCCCAAAAATGGTTGAGACAGTCAAGATGTAATTAAACTGTGAACAACAAAAATCATTTCTAGACCATCTACTAGTTACTCATTAGCAGGCTGTTGTGTTTCATTTTTGCCATTTAATTTTTTAATTAAGTGTTCCACCCACAGTAAGGTTGTTAGTGTTAGGTTTCTTTTTTTCCTAATTGTTTTTCAGCTGTGTTGAGGTATGTGCATGCATGTGAAGTCGTGTCTGTCATGTCAGACTCTTTGTGACCCCATGGACAGCAGCCCTCCAGGCTCTTCTGTCCATGAGATTCTCCAGACAAGAATACCATGAATGGCAGTGAGTTGTCATTTCCTTCTCCAGGGCATCTTCCACGGATCAAACCCTGTTCTCTTCCATCTCCTGCGCTGGCAGGTGGGTTTTTTACCACTAGCGCTCGGAAAGCCAAGCACTGAGGTATAACTGACGAACAAAAGTTGTATATATGTAAGGTGTGCAACTTGATGTCTTGATATATGTATATACCAGGCTTCCCTGATGGCTCAGCAGGTAAAGAAGCCATCTGCAACACAAGAGACAAAGGTTCAGTCCCTGGGTTTGAAAGATCCCCTGGAGGAGGAAATGGCAACCCACTCTAGTATTCTTGCCTGAAAAATTCCATGGGCAGAGGGGCCTGGGGATCTATAGTCCATGGGTCCCAAAGAGTCATACAGGACTGATCGACTAAGCACACGCACACTCATGTATATCATGAAATGATCCCCACATTCAAGCTGTTCAACAGATCTATCACATCAAGTAGTTAGCACTTTTTTTTTTTTGGTGAAAATTCTTAAGACCTATAGTCTCAGCAAATTTTAAGTATATAATGCAATATTCTTAACTATTGTCACCATGGTGTCCATCAGCTGTCCAGAATTTATTCATCTTGCATAATTAAAACTTTGTACCCTTTGACCAACATCTCCTTATTTCTCCCAGCCTCCACCCTCTGGCAACCATTATATTCTGTGTTTCACAGGTATGACTACTTTAGATTCCACACAGAAGTGAGATCATGCAGTATGTGTCTTTCGGTGCCTGAGTTATTGCTCTTAGCATAATGGCCTCCAGGTTCATCCATTTTGACAGAAATGACAGAGTTTTCTTTTTTAAGGCTGGATAATATGCCCCACTACATATACTACTTTTTCTTTATCCATCCATATCTGTTGACAGACATTTAGGTTGTTTCCACACATTGTCTACTGTGAATAATGCTGCAATGAATGTGAAACTGCAGATATCCCATTGAGATCCTGATTTAATTCCCTTTAAATATATAGTCAGAAAGGAGATAAGATAAAATAGACAGAACACTGGAACAGAAAAGCAAGTGCAGAAATAACTTCACCCATTTATGGACAACTGATCTGGGAATACCAGACCACCTGACCTGCCTCTTGAGAAGGAGTACATCAAGGCTGTATACTGTCACCCTGGTTATTTAACTTACATGCAGAGTACATCATGAGAAACACTGGGCTGGAAGAAGCCCAAGCTGGAATCAAGATTGCCGGGAGAAATATCAATAAACTCAGATATGCAGATGACACCACCCTTATGGCAGAAAGTGAAGAGAAACTAAAAGGCCTCTTGATGAAAGTGAAAGAGGAGAGCGAAAAAGTTGGCTTAAAGCTCAACATTCAGAAAACGAAGATCATGGCATCTGGTCCCATCACTTCATGGAGAAACAGTGGAAACAGTGTCAGACTTTATTTTTGGGGGCTCCAAAATCACTGCAGATGGTGACTGTGGCCAGGAAATTAAAAGACGCTTACTCCTTGGAAGGAAAGTTATGAACAACCTAGATAGCATATTGAAAAGCAGAGACATTACTTTGCCGACAAAGGTCCATCTAGTCAAGGCTATGGTTTTCCCAGTGGTCATGTATGGATGTGAGCGTTGGACTGTGAAGAAAGCTGAGCACCGAAGAATTGATGCTTTTGAACTGTGGTGTTGGAGAAGACTCTTGAGAGTCCCTTGGACTGCAAGGAGATCCAACCAGTCCATTCTGAAGAAGATCAGCCCTGAGTGTTCTTTGGAAGGAATGATGCTAAAGCTGAAACTCCGGTACTTTGGCCACCTCATGGAAAGAGTTGACTCATTGGAAAAGACTCTGATGCTGGGAGGGATTGGGGGCAGGAGGAGAAGGGGGCTACAGAGGATGAGATGGCTGGATGGCATCGCTAACTCGATGGACATGAGTTTGCATGAACTCCAGGAGATGATGATGGACAGGGAGGCCTGGCATGCTGTGATTCATGGGGTTGCAAAGAGTCGGACATGACTGAGTGGCTGAACTGAACTGATCTTTGAGAAGTGTGTTAAGAACAGCAATGGGGAAAGGATGGTCTCTTTCCTAAGTGGTGGTGGGAAAATGGGATAGTCAAATGCAGAAGGATGAAATTAAACCCTCACCTCATACCATAAACCAAAGTCAACTCTATATAGATTTAAATGTAAGACCCCCAAACCATAAAAATCTAGGATATAGAGGGAAAACTTTTTGACTTTAGTCTTAGCAATAACTTTCTGGATATGATACCAAAAGTGTGGGCAACAAAAGCCAAAAATAGACAAGTGGTGTTGCATCAAACTGAAACATTTCTGCTCTTCAAAGAGCACAATCAACAGAATGAAAAAGCAATCCATTGAATGGGAGAAAATATTTTTATATCATATGTCTGATAAGGAGTTGATATCCAAAATATGTAAGGAACTCAATAGCAGCAGCAACTCAATAGCAAAATAACAATATCAATAATAATGATAATCTGATTTAGCAATGGGCAAAGGATTTTGGACTGCAAGAAAATCAAACCAGTCAATCCTAAAGAAAATCAACCCTGAGTTTTCATTGGAAGGACTGATGCTGAAGCTGAAGCTCCAATACTTCAGCCACCTGATTCGAAGAGCCGACTCATTGGAAAAGACCCTGATGCTGGGAAAGATTGAGGGCAAGAGGAGAAGGGGTGACAGAGAATTAGATGGCATCACTGACTCAATGGACATGAGTTTGAGCAAACTCAGCGGGATAGTGGAGGGCAGGGAAATCTGACCTGCTGTAGTTCCTGGGGTCACAAAGAGTTGGACACGACTTAGTGACTGAACAAAAACAAAAGGATTTGCATGGACATTTCTCATAATAAGTCATACAAATGACCCACAGATACATGAAAAGATGTTCAATATCACTAATTACCAGAAAAATGCAAATCAAAACCACAATGAGATAGATATCACCTCACACCTGCTCAAGTAGCTTTTATCAAAAAGAGAAAAGACAACAAGCGTTGGCAAGAAGGGAGAAAAGAGAATCCTTGCACACTGTTGGTGAGAATGTGAGTTGGTAAGGCTATTATGGAAAACAGTATGGAGGTTCCTCAAAAAATTAAAAATAGAACTACCATATGTTAGAGCTAGGTTTTTTAAGACTAGAGACCAATTTATCCCTCAGAACTTCTAAACTCACTTTCAATCTCTCCACCACTACTGGGAACACAGCCAAGCTCTGCCCTAGTCCCATCCCATCTGATTGGACCACTGCCCTGTACAAAGCTATGTCAATGGTAATTTGCAATGAACAATTCATAACTCGTAACCAAGTTATTTTAGCAGATGTTACCCCTGGAGATCCCCCCAAAATAACTGCAAACAGTCCCTCCTATGACCTTCCATGAAATTATCTTTTCTGCATTATTCCGTTTTTTTTTTTAGTAGAAAGCCAACCCAAGAAAAAAGAAAGTAAATCATGGAAAAGGAGAAAGAAGCCTGTTTTCAAGCTAGGCTCCTTGTCCAGGCCTTTGCTACAAATCTCTGTGCAGACCTCTTGCAATCTTGCTGCTCTCCCTTTTTTCAGCTGTAGGTAAAGAACTATCAATACAAAGATGAGGCTCTTATAATGGAGGAAAGAGAAGAGGGAGACAGGCTTCCGTTCCACTAGAATTCAGACATAGAGCTCTTAAGTGAACGAATCTGGAAATTAAAACCTTGGCTGATTATACATCCTAAGAATGTAATCTCACCAACCCACACTGCCTCTCTTAAGGGCTCGATTTAATTTGGCTTTCCACTTCCACACCTTCTAACTGTGGAATTTCCTTTCATTTTAATTCTCCTCGGGGCCAAACTATGATTAAACCAATACATATGGTTTCTAGGATTTTGAAACCTAGTTCTTCTGGCAAGAAGCTACTCAGAGTAAACCAGTCAACCCTCTCCAGTTTTCCCTGCCCGAAATAGATAGGGACCGACCCGGAAGGCAATTAATTGACCCAGACTCCGCTGCATTTTCTCTTCTGCAGGAAGACAAGATAAAAACCCTCCTCTGGCAACCACAGGCTTGGGTATCAATTTTCCAGGAGCTCAGCACATTCCAGATCACTGTACTACTCAGCTTTGGAGAGTCACACGATGTTAACATATTATTTACATCTCAGAGATAACCTTACTTTCTAAAACTTAATTGAAACGTCCACTTAAAAAAAAGAAAAGGCACTGATGGCTGCCTAAATAGGATATTCAGAGAGTAGCTTTTTCAAGTTGACATTCTCATGTCTCAGAGAAGCAGCAGCTGGCAAGAAGGTACAATGATACAGAGACACTCACGTTCATACTGATAACAAAACCACTTGCACGGGCGCTCAACTTCTTTTCAGTCACTTAAGCACACAGACTTTTCTCTGCCCCTGCCTTTCTCCCAATAAGCCTAGAGCTCAAAACAATGATCTGTCTTTTGCTTCTCACGTGTCAATTGGTCCTTTAAGCAAGTCTGAAACTCTTCTACATCCAGGAAATGAGAGGTAAGGATATTTTGCTGTTGTTTATTTGCTAAGTCCTGTCCAACTGTTTACGACTCCTGAACTGTAGTCTGTCAGGCTCCTCTGTCCATGGGATTTCCCAGGCAAGATACTAGAGTGAGTTGCCATCCCCTTCTCCAGGGGATCTTCTCAACTCAGGGACTGAACCTGTGTCTCTTGGCATTGGTAGGCTGATTCTTTACCACTGAACCACCAGGGAAGCCCCTAAGAATATTTAGCTATCTTTTTTATTTTCCAACTTAAAAATATTTTTCTTCCAGTTTAACTGAGATATAACTGATATATAACATTGTTTTATTTTAAAGTATATAAAATAATCACTCGATATGTATTTAAGCACGTTACGTATATTGCAAAATGATAACTATAGGAAGTTTCGTTAATACCATCACCTCACATAGTTACATGGTTTTTTCCTTGTGATGATAATTTTTTCAGATTCACTCTTTTGACAGCTTTCAACCAGACAACACAATATTGTTCTCTCCAGTTATTAGCTATCTTTTCAGCTTTCATGAACACATGTCTCTACACGTTCATCTGCATATCCACACTTACCATCGTATTTTACCAAGCACCTGTTTATGCCAGGCAGTGTTGTAGGGCCCTGGGGATATAATAAGCAATACGAGAAACAAAGCTCATGTTCTCAGCTCTCATGGATTTTTGTTACAGAAAAAATTCATACAATCATTTCATATTGTTTAAGTTTTATAAAGAAAATAAATTAGGGAAGGTGATGGAGCATGACTCCATGGGGCCGTTTTTGTGGGTCAGAGCCTTTAACTGAATGACCAGATGAACTAGCAATGATGAGACGGAGAGCAGAATCTTCTAGAGAGAGGGAATGCTAGGTTCCACAGGGCCTGGGTTCAGGAGTGTCTGTGACCTGGTTGATGAACAGGAGGAAGGTCACTGTGGCTGGAGATTAGTTAGAAAAGCAGAAGGAGATGAGATGAAAGGAGAGGCAGAAATCAAAATGTCGAAGCCCTTAAAGCCATGGGAAAGAGTTTGGGTTTTATTCTAATGGCGGAGGGGCAGCATTCTGAAGTGGTTTATGACTTAAATACCACTTTTGGTTCTGAGTGGCAAATCGATGATGAAGGGCAAGAAAGGAAACAGAGAAACCACTGAGAAGTTGTTGCAGATTCCACAGGAAAGACCATGAGGGGCTTGTCCAGGTGGGAAACGGAAAGGTGAAGACTGGTAGGTGTATTTAAGAATTTTTTTTTGGAGGTAGGGCTGCCTGAAGTTGCTAGTGAATAGCATATAAAGAAGGAAGGAAAATAAGGAATCAGCAACCATTGACTTGAGAAGACAAGATTGGCAGAGAATTAATTTAGTTTAGGGGCTTCCCAGGTGGCTGTGTGGTAAAGAATCCACCCACCAATACAGAAAATGAAAGAGACACAGGTTCAATCCCTGGGTTGGGTTTAGTTTGAGAAATTGTTGTTCTTTGGTTGCTTGGTCATTTCCAACCCTTTTGCGACCCCAGTGAACTGTAGACTGCCAGGGTCCTCTGTCCACGGGATTTCCCAGGCAAGAATACTGGAATGGGTTGCCATTTCCTCCTCCAGGGGATCTTCCCAATCCAGGAATGGAACGCTCATCTTTTCGTCCCCTGCATTGGCAGGCAGGTTCTTTACCACTGGTACCACCTGGAAATCCAATTTTACGTGTGTGTGTGTGTGTGTGTTAGTCACTTAGTCATGTCCAACTCTGCGATCCCATTAACTGCAGCCCTCCAGGCTCCTCTGTCCATGGAATACTCCAGGCAAGAATCCTGGAGTGAGTGAGTTTCCATTCCCTTCTCCAGGGGATCTTACTGAGCCAGGGATCGAACCCAGGTCTCCTGCATTGCAGCAGATTCTTTACCGTCTGAGCCACCAGGGAAGCCCCTACGTATATATTAATGTGTCTCAGTTTTTATTAAAGGAGGCACTATATTTTGTATCTGTCTGCCATTAATTTATTCGATTAGTCTATTGAAAAGTATTTAGATTCTTTCACTTTTTTCTTTAGAGGTGAGTTGTAATGGATGCATTTTCTTGTTAATATTATCTGACTAAACTTTGCACAATGAATACTCTTTGAGATAGTCAAAACTGTATGCAGATCAGCAAAACTGAATGCCTATTATATGGCTAGAACTATATTAGGCAATGTGTATAATCCTATTGAGAGTTTTTAAAGATTTAATGTTTAAAAGCATTAAAGCAGACAGTGAAAAAATAGGAACACACAGTCACATTCAGCTATTCCAGGGTCCTGGAGAATTAGATATTCTGGATAAATGATATTTCTGGACATCTGAAAGGTAAAACTTGAGCTAAAAAATTATTTGCTATCTACTGAATTATGTTGAAATCCTGAAAATTGTATTATATACTAGATTTATATTTATTATTTTTATTTATTTTATTATATCATATTTATTATATTTATTTATTATATTCTAGATTTAGCCTGAAGAATAAATTATTCAAAATCATCCTTATAAATAAGAACATTTATATTCTGATGTAGAAGATGTGGGACATTGATGTGAATCAGGGCAGATTCCAAGTTCCCTTAGCTTATAGAGGTAGAACGGCCATGCATTTTAGCGGCCACCTTGGTAGAAGGACTCTTCTTTGGGGTACTGGGCTTCCCAGCTGGCACTGGTGGTAAAGAGCCCATTTGCCAATGCAGAAGACATAAGAGACTCGAGTTTGATCACTGGGTCAGGAAAATCCCCTGGAGGAGAGCATGGCAACCCACTCTCTTGCCTGGAGAATCCCCAGGGACAGAGGAGCCTGGCAGGCTACGGTCCACGGGGTCGCAAAGAGTCAGACACTACTGACCGACTAAGCACACAGCATATCAATTTTACTGGACTTTTACTTCCTAGAGGGCAGGGACACATGGTTATTCATGTTTTTAGGTCCCCTCCACCCCTGCCCACAGCAATGCCTGGGTCAGTATTGGGTACGGTTAATCAAACCGTACACAAAGGATTTAGGAGAGTAAGACATTTCAAACTCTCTTTGGATGAAGTGAGTTATGAGTAAATACAGAGCTTTAAGCAATGATATTGAAAAGGCTAGCAGACCAATATTACAAGACAAATAGCCTAATCTTTGTCTAAAATTTATCTCTGTATGTATGGAGAGTTTAGTAATGTGTGTGGACCAGCAAGAACACTAATGATGAGTGAAATGGAAGAGGAATCTCACCAGTAAGTTGAAGGGTGAAGAAGTTTTACCTTTTGCTTCTCAGAAGGAAAAGAAATACTTTACGGTGCAGTGTCTCGTGTCCTCTTTCCCATCCGATGTATTGTCATTAAGACAATGAGAGGTTACCCCGTAGGAATCTAAAGTACTAATCAGTAAATTGAACAAATGTGCACACTGAGCAGTAATTATTCAAACAGCACTTTGCTAGTGAAATTCAGGATCCCCTTTTCAGGGTTTACTAACTAGTCATAATCTTATTTCCTCTGAAATGGAATTTTTCTTTGGGGTCAGAAGGATAATCCCAAAAAGGATAAATGAAAATTTAAGTATAAGTCTCTTCTCAAAGATTTTCCATTCCATCACACTATCAATAATTCTTGCTTTTCCCATACAAAAACTGAATGTGGAAAAAGAATAGTAAGCCCCTATTTTGAGAGAGAGAACCTTTAGGAAGATTTAGATAGTCCTTGACAGAATTACTATCTGCATTTTTCACTTTATTCATAATTTATGATTGCTACCCTGGCTCATTTTCCAGGCAAGGTTTAAACTAAAGGGGAAATATTTTTCTTCCTATTTTTCTCATTGTATATGAATTGAAGCAGCTGTATTATTAAATTAAAAAGTACAGAGTGTAGCTAGGTCTTTATTTTCTATGGGGACTCCTTATACATTCCAAGGAGTGTCATAAAGTGGGTTATAAGAAAGATGTACTGCAGAAGAAAAACCGTATTGATATTGTTTCCAAAGTTTTGACCATATAGTTTGGAGAAAAATGATCTTAGACAGATAACGATGCATACTGAAATCAATACGGCTTTTCTAATATGGCAACTTCAAAAATGCAAGATTTTATTTTAGAATAAATCCTTCTCAAATTTTCCATCCTGATACATTCTGGTATGTGGTTAATTTTATAAATTGCTTAAAATATAACATCTTTCTATTTTGGAAATTCATTGAGTCAGTTGCATAACAATTGAATCAAGGCCTTGAATAAAAGGATAATAAAGGTAGGGTAAATTAAGAATAAGTACCTCAATCAATGGAAATGGGTTGTGTCAACATGTTCTTTTCCTGCCACAGCACTCACATGGGCATATCCGGATACTGACCCTCTAAAAGAGTTATGGAGAAATAAAGGAGCAAATTATACCACAGCAGCTTTGACCACCATATCCCCATTTCCTCCTCCAGCCACTCTCTGCTTTTATGAGTTCAATTTTTTAGATTCTCCATGAGAATTTGTCTTCCTTTGTCTGGCTTATTTTACTTAGCATAATGTCTTCAGGGTTCATCCATGTTGTTGCATATGGCAGGATTTCCTTCTTTCTATGGGCTTTTTTCATTGTATATAAATATATCGCATTATATATATCACATTGTATATATTATCCTGTATATATATATATCACATTGTATTTGTATATATATATGTCACATTGTGTATATGTATCTATATACATCACATTTTTCTTTATTCATTCCTCTGTTGATGAGCATAAAAATGCTTTCAGTATTCGGCTACTTTGAGTAATGCTGCCATAAACATGGGAGTACAGATATCTCTTTAAAGCCATTATTACTTTTCCTATTTGGCTGTGTCATGCAGCATGGGGTTTCTTAATTCCCTGACCAGGGATCAAACCCATGCCCCCTACAACAGAAGGGTAGAGTCTTAATCACTGGACTGGACCACCAGGAAAGTCCCAAGAAGATGCTGCTGTTATGCAGATCTTCTGCCGGTTAAAAACATGTATAGATTTTTAACTCGTCACATGAAGAGAGCATCATGGCTATTATCAGCAGATTTTTATTAGTTTCATTCGATTGATTTGGACTGTCAGTCAATGTCGGTGGTATCCCTGTGGCTCAGGTATCAGGTCACTGGTGATCAGTGGTTTTCAGATGATGGGCAGTGGAATCTCGGGGTTCTGTGGATGTGCCTCAGATGTAGAGGCTGAGTGGGCAGCCTGGTCTCCTGCCGACATTTGAATCAAAACAATTGCACATTTATTTGCTTTATATATTGGGGTTCTACAAATGTCTCCCTTTGAAAAAGCTTTTATTTTTCCTTTACAGAGAAGATATTTGAAAACCCATGATCTAGATGCACTGCTATGCTCTTTATCTCTCCTTTCTTAGTGAAAATTCATCCATGGGTAAAACTAAAATGAAAATGAAAGCAAATACAAAATCAGCACCAAAAGGACTGTAATGATTCATAATTGCTCTAGTTATTAATGGCATATCACTAATGATGGCTCACTAAGAGACATGGAAGAGCAGAAATAAATTGCAGGTTATGTCAAATTCTTTCTGCCTGTAGCTTCAACTACTTCTTCCAATTTTAGAAAGCAGATAGGAAAGCTAGTGAGTGAGAGTGGTGGGGCTTCCCAGATGGTGCTAGCAGTGAGGAACATGCCTGCCAATGAAAGAGACATATGAGATGCTGGTTTGATCCCTGGGTTGGGAAGATTCCCCTGGAGGAGGGCATGGCTACCCACTCCAGGATTTTAGCCTGCAAAATCCCATGGACGGAGGAGCCTAGCAGGCTACAATCCATGGGATTGCGAGAGTCGGACATGACTGAAGTGATTTAGCATGCACGCAAAGAGAGTGATATTGTTCAGGTGATATTCTTGAATCTATTCTAATTTGTAGGAGAAAGTAAAACATTTGTATGCTTGACATTCTAATTACTACTATTAAAATTATTTCAACACCCCTCATTACTAATGACCTCATACCGCTTGAGGATTTTCCAGGGTATGGAGCTGAGAGCTGGAAGGCACTGATTTGATTCGATTTTTTTCAATGATTTTAAAAGATAAACCTTTTGGATTGCAAGGGATAGAGTCTGTTGAAGACACCTAGAGTTTTGAGGTGTAATAGAATGGCTCAGAGGGTAAAGAATCCATCTGCAATGGTAAAGACACAGAAGACAGGTTTGATCTCTGGGTTGGGAAGATCCCTTGGTGAAGGAAACTGCAACCCGATATTCTTGCTTGGGAAATCCCACGGACCAAGGCAGGCTACAGTCCATGGGGTCTCCAAGAGTTGGACACAACTAAGCATGCAAGCACAGCAGAGTTTTCTCTTTTTTTAAAAAAATTCTAATCCCAATGGAAACGAGTTTAAATAGTGAGAGAAAATATCCTTAGCAGATGTGTCTGCTGATTCTGACTCACAGGCTTGGAGTGGGAATCCCATGAGACCCTCATGACTGCTGCCCACGAGGAACTGCAGTGAACGGGAGTAGGTTTAGCTCAGAGAACAAGTCCGGCCAGAAAGAGCGAGGGAGCAAGGCCTGTTAGCAAACTCACCGAGGTGAAGCCAAACAGCCTGATTGTAGCAACCTAATCCTCTGAGTAGGGGCATCCCTGGTGAGCCAGTGGATAAGAATCTTCCTGCCAATGCCGGGGACATGGGTCCGTTCCCTGTTCCGGGAAAATTCCACACCCCACTGGCAACTAAGCCCACGCGCCATGACTGCTGAGCCTGTGTGCTGCAAGCGCTGGAGCCCATGCACCCTTGAGCTGATGCTCTGCAGCAAGAAGCCACGGCACTGAGAAGCCCGCACACCGCGACTGGAGAGTCACCTTGCTCACCACAGCTAGAGAAAGCCTGCATGCATCAGTGAAGACCCAGAATAGCCAGGAATAATTCATTAATTAAAATCTTCTAACCCATAAAAAAAAATCCTCCAAGTAGAGCTTTGTCGGAGATTTAGGTCTGCAGAAAAGCAGGGCGTAAGATGGAAATGTAACCAAGAAGACAAGAGCCTGTACTATTGCTGGAACTCGGTACCCAAGGTTGCACATCTTCTCTTCAGGAATAATCCATGGAGTCACGAGTGACTTAACGAAACCTGTCACAGACTAACTGTCCCAGTGAGCTGGGCCAGCCCTGAGTGTGGACCAGGCCCTGGGTATAACACACAGGAATGACAACAAGTGCAGGGCTCCTTCAATAACCTGACCCACCTCCCTCCCTTTATCTTCATAGGATTGGGGTGGAGGGACCCCTAGAGTCACCAATTGAAAAGTGAAAGAGAAGTCATTCAGTCACATCAGACTCTTTGAGACCCCAGGGACTGTAGCCTACCAGGCGCCTCTGTCCATGGAATTTTCCAGGCAAGAGTACCAGACTGGGTTGCCTTCTCCAGGGGATCTTCCCAATCCATGGATCGAAACTGGGTCTCCCACATTTCAGGCAGACTCTTTACCATCTGAGCCACCAGGGAAGCCCGGTTAAGAGGTGAAAATGTTCAAGAGAGAAAATCCTTTCTTCACACCCAGGATTTTTTAAAACTTCCTGGGTCACTACTTTTTAATGACACACGCAGAAATCCAGATAACCGCTCTAGTAAAATTAGACACAGTAACACTCTGATCTGTATCTTTATACATCAATGCTTGTTCTAGAGGAACGATTAAGGGTTGAGAAACTGCCCGTCATAATGTTACTAACAGGGGCCATAAGATGCTTGCAGGAATTTTACTTCAAAGTCTGAGGAGAATCGCCTTTACACAGCTCACCAAGTACAAGGCGTGCCTTGAAGGGCAGAAAATAGCTGACAACAGAAATTTGAAGCCTTCACACTCCACGCCAAAGGGGTGAGGGGAGAAGGGCTCTACTACTTTTGAATCAAGGGAAAAAAGCCTCCAGCTAGATACAGCACTGCTTCCTCCCTTAGGAAACCCATGTCTCTGCATCGGTCTCTGCAGCCACAGCGCCCACCCTGGGGCTGAATTCCTGGCGGCTTACTTGCCTGGTGACCTTATAGAAATGATTTAACCTTGCCAAGTCTCACTTTTCTTATTTTCAAAATGGCATCATGGTGATACTTTTCTCATAAGATGGGATTAAATAAATATAGGCTTGCGAATTTGCTGGTGACTCTTCTCATCATTATGAATAATTGCCAAAATGATATGCAGAATCAAACAAAGCTATTCAAATGGGAGAAGCCACAAAGCATGAATGTGACCCCTAACATTGCTGCATGGAGAGAGGAGATGTAAGAGACCAGAGGCAAGAGGTGGGCCTTCCCTTTGTCTTTTTTTCTCAAGATTTATTTAGTCATGGCAGTGCTTGGTCTCGGTTGCTGCATGCGGGCTTTCTCTGGTTGTGATCCGCAGCCTTTTCTTGTGGCTTCTCTTGTTGCAGAGCTCAGGCTCGATAGTTGTGATGCACGAGCTTAGTTGCTCTGCAGCACGGAAGCTCTTCCTGGACCAGGGATCGAACCTGTGTCCCATGCATTGCAAGGTGAATTCTTAACCACTGGACCACCAAGGAAGCCCCCCAAAAGGGCTTTCTTTAAAAATAATCTTTTGTCCACTTCACCAAAAGTACATGTCAAAGTTGGAAGAAGTGTTAACAGCTGCTTGAACCTCAGATAATTTCAGATCATTTGGAGAGCTACTACAACCGACTGCTGGAGGTCTGTTTGCAGGGGGTGCAAGGGACTTTAGAGAGAAGGAGAAAAGGAGCAGAGTACAGCCCATTTGACCTCATGGCAATGTTGATTTCGTTTTTGCTTGCCAGGTTTTATATTTTACTCTTGAGAGGCTGAATATAGAACTGATGGCCCAAGCAAATATGACAATAGAACTCCGACCCACCTACAAGGCCTGGAGGCCAAACCCCAGTTTCTTTAGCAGTCAGGCCCAGAAGCCAAACCACAAACCATGCAACAAAGAGCCTGGAACAGTGAGGACCTGTTCCTCCTTTGGCCCCAACTTTGACCTCAGAACCAACCAGAGAAAGTCAAATATACTCTTCACACCAATCATGCAAGATGCCCCTTTTCTGGGTGATCCGCCTCCAGCTTTACCATGGCAACAGCCTCCAATCAGAGATAACTGATGCCTTCCCCTTTTCTGTGTGACAAAGCTTTCCCACGTCTGTTCCTGTCTGCTTCTGAGTCTCTGCCAAACCCAAGTGATCAGTGCTGACTCCCTTGTTATACACAGCTCTGAATAGAAGGCCTCTGTTTCTATCTGGAATGTTTTTATTTTTTACTACCTTCTATAGCATATACATTTGTTTTCATGAAACAATCATGTTTCACATTAGTGTATTAAATTACCAGTGAATAAAATGAATGTTTCAGAGTGGTACTGGGTTTAATCCTGTTCCCCTGGGTGTTCTCACACCCTGGATTGTAAGCACTGACTTCAGGATCACAGAATCCCTTTTTTAAAATCAACTTATTGAATGATAATTTACATACCATATAACTCACCCATTGGATGTATTCTCCTAGTTTTCTTCAGAAGTTTTATAGGTTTAGCTCTTACACTAAATTTTATGATCCATTTTGGATTGATATTCATGTGGGTGATGTGAGGTCAAGGTCTGCATTTATTTTTTTTTTTTTGCATGTGAGTATCCAGCTGTCACTGGAGAAGGCAATGGCACCCCACTCCAGTACTCTTGCCTGGAAAATCCCATGGACGGAGGAGCCTGGTAGGCTGCAGTCCATGGGGTCGCTAAGAGCCGGAAACGACTGAGCGGCTTCACTTTCACTTTTCACTTTCATGCACTGGAGAAGGACATGGCAACCCACTCCAGTGTTCTTGCCTGGAGGATCCCAGGGATGGGAGAGCCTGGTGGGCTGCCGTCTATGGGGTCGTACAGAGCTGGACACTACTGAAGCGACTTAGCAGCAGCATCCAGCTGTCACAGCATAATTTGTTGAAAAGACTCTCTTCTCTTCCACTGAATGCCTTGATACCTCTGTCGGAAATCAACTGACCATCAACATGAGGGTTTATTTCTTTTCTACTCTGTTTCATTGATCTATATCACACTGTCTTGATGACTGTGGCTTTATAGTAAGTATTGAAATCAGGCAGTACAAGTCATCCAATATTCTTCTTTTTCAAAATGTTTTTACTATTGTAGGTCCTTTGACTTCTCACATGCGTTTTAGAGGCAGTTTGGCTGCTTTGTCTTTGACCTCCGTTCAACTGAGGCACTGAGATTACAGTCTGTGCTCAGTCGCTCAGTCGTGTCGGGCTCTTTCACGACCTCATCGACTGTGGCCCACCAGGCTTCTCTGTCCGTGGAATTCTCCAGGCAAGAGTACTGGAGTGGGTTCCCATTTCCTCCTCCAGGGGATCTTCCTGACCCAGGAATTGAACCTGTGTCCCCTGCATCTCCTGCGTTGGCAGGCGATTTCTTTACCACGGCACCACCTGGGAAGCTCCAACTCACTTCAGCAGATACTATATTTAAGTGAAATATTTCTGCAATAAAATTCACCCACAGGATCTTGGAAAGCTATTTATTTTCTCTTCTTAATTCTACATTCTCTACTAGCAACTTTAACTTCTCCAGAGAATCATTTCTCTTCTTTCTCTGAAATGTTCTTTTCTGGCTTTGTCCTTTAAAGTCAAGTCTTTCTTCAAAGTCATATAAGCAGTCACATCTGTTACAGTGTATCTTCAAGTGCTTCACTGAGAGGAGCAGGAAAATACTACTACTATTCCCTTACCTAAGAAGGATTAATCATTTCTATAATCTGAAAACTACTGTAAATGTTGAGTGCCATAATATACATATATTACTTTTGCAAAAGAAAGTGGTGGTAGAAATTCTCTTCTGTATAAGCATCGATGGTGTTCAGAGTAAAATGGTTCCTCTTATAAAGAAAAAGAAGTATATGCACAATACAATCAATTATGAATGGCAGGAGAAAAGTGATGCTATGGTTGGATAGCAATTCACTAGCCAGCTAATCTCTGAAGCAAGTGGGAAAATAATGCCTTTTTGAGTTTTCTTATTAGAAGACTCAGTAATCTACAAGTGGCTAGCTTTCGTTTTTCATATAGTGCTGGTATTTTAAAAAATCAACACGTTAACTTATTAGTATTTCGGTTTTCAACAAAGTTTAGAACTTTTAAAAATAGAAAAACTTAAGTCACATTTTAGCATTAGTAGAGCACCCTAAAAGTAGTAAGCATTCAATTAACATTTACAGCTAATGATTAAGCCTTTATCTTATTTGTTAAAATGTTACATTCTACATTACTGTATATGTTATATTGTATTGATATACATTTTGTACCAGAAAAAGTAAATGAAACATTCTACCAGAATGCATCTATGAATTGATAGGAGGGCAAAAACAACATCAGGGTTAAAAAAAAAATTCTGGGAATTTAAAAATAATTTCCTTTAGCAGAAATAAAACAACCTACTCTCCAGGAATACTGTGTTTTTCTTCTCAAAGAAGCAGATTCACAATATGTATAAACCAGCCCAGTTGAGTACAAAGTAAGCAGAGTCATTTTGTTGTTGTTAGTTGTTCAGTTGCTAAGTCATGTCCGACTCTGCAAGGCACCTCCGACTGCAGCATGCCAGGCTTCCCTGTCCTTCACCATGTCCCGGAATTAGCGCAAACTCATGCCCATTGAGTCAGTGACGTTATCTAACCATCTCATCCTCTGCTACACTTTATGCTGCTGCTGCTACTAAGTCACTTCAGTCGTGTCCGACTCTGTGAGACGCCATAGATGGCAGCCCACCAGGCTCCCCCATCCCTGGGATTCTCCAGGCAAGAACACTGGAGTGGGTTGCCATTTCCTTCTCCAATGCATGAAAGTGAAAAGTGAAAGTGAAGTCACTCAGTCGTGTCCGACTCTTAGCGACCCCATGGACTGCAGCCTACCAGGCTCCTCCATCCGTGGGATTCTCCAGGCAAGAGTACTGGAGTGGGGTGCCATTGCCTTCTCCGGGTACACTTTATACTTAACTATAATTTTTTGGACACTCTTTTACTTATTGGGTCTCAGTGCTGATTGAAGAGGAATGACAGAAACTATAGGCTTTGAAAATGTTGAGTAATTTTCATCTAATTGCACTATAAATACATAAATAATGCTAATAGCCATCAAGTAATAGGGGTTTCCTGAGTACCTGTAGATATCTATACATCAGTTTATATGTAATACGCTTACTCGCTCAGTCATGGCCAGCTCTCTACAACATCATGGACTATAGCCCACCAGGCTCCTCTGTCCATGGAATTTTCCGGGTAAGAATACTGAAGTGGGTTGCCATTTCCTTCTCCAGGGGATCTTCCCCACCCAGAGGTCGAACTCATGTCTCTTCCATTGGCATGCAGATTCTTTATCACTCTGCCACCTGGGAAGCCCAATATATATATTAAGTAGTTAAGTGATTCAGAACACAGTTTGACTCATTGTAAGGACTCAATATTAGTTCATTATTATTATATGGACATATTGGTGTTTTATTTATATATTAATTGCATATACTTATTAAATAAGTAGAGAAATTCTAGCTCTGTTAGTTACACAGGGAAGTAGCTGGTTGTCAGTCTGAACTTTTAACTCTGTGATACTGCACATTTCAGCAGTGTGTGTGTGAATGACAACCGTCCATCAAACATTGAAAAGTCACCCATTCTTTCAGCTCTGAATGCTAATTTTGACACTATCTTGCCAGGGAAAGGAAGAAATGTGACATAAATGATTGAGGTAAAACAATCAAAAAAAAAAAATGTTATGTGGCAGCCTGGATGGAAGCAGAGTTTGGGGAAAACTGGATACATGTATATGTATAGCAGAGTCTCTTTGCTGTTCACCTCAAACTATCACAACATTGTTTGTTAATCAGCTATACTCCAATGCAAAATGAAAAGCTTAAATATGTATATATATATATATACTTCAATAAAATTTTTTAAAAGAAATTAACAAAAATCATACTGGAAAAAAAAAAGGACAATTCTATGAGAGTGGTATCTATTTCATGTTACCAGATGTTAACTTGTTCAGTGTTCAGTCGTATTCAACTCTTTGCAATCCCATGGACCGTAGCCAATGAGGCTCCTCCATCCATGGGATTTTACTGGCAAGAATACTGGAGTGAGTTGCCATTTTATCCTCCAGGGGATTTTCCCGACCCAGGGATCGAATCTGCCTCTCCTGCATCTCCTGCGTTGCAGGCAGATTCTTCACTGCTCAGCCACCAGGGAAGCCCAGCTGCTAACTTTCTCCTTTAACATGAGTTTGGACTGTTTGATGATTACATCCATTGGACTCACTATAAAACAAATCATTTTCCTTTTAAGTGGGACTGTCTAGCAAGGGGCCATGATTTAATATGTGTTAATTACAGGGATAGAAAATATTAGCTGGCCTATTCATTTTTGTAACAAAGTTGTGGGTGAACGTGGTGGGCAGCTTCTGAGGTGACCCCAGTGAGCCCTACCTCCCAGGAGTCACACGCCTGTACAAGCCCCGCCCCTCGAGCCCAAGTCACTCCTGTTTGTGTTGGAGCACTCTCTTCCTAGCACTCTCTCCTGCTGACTGCCGCGCAGTGAGATGCTCTGTGGAGAGGTCCTTGTGTCAAGGAACTGAGGCCCGGGTCCAGCAGCCTGCTGAGATCTGAGTCCTGCCAACAAACACAGAAGTGTAGCTGGAAGTGAATCCTCTCCAGGGGACCATGAGCTGACTGAAGCCTCGGAAGATGCTCAGAGCTAGGTACTCAGGTCAGCAGTGCCCGGGTTCCTGATTCAGAGAAACCGTGAGATAGTAAATGCTATAAATCAACATTTTGGAGTAATCTGTTACACAGAAATAGGTAATTAACACAATGGATAAATTGAAGAGCCAAATATTTGCTTGATAAATTTGGGTTGAGGGACATACAATTTGTTTAATTTGACTCTAGTTATCTGAGATATTATGTAGGATGTCTCTGAATTGAAAAATTATACAATATTTTGAACAGATGCATCTTTTTTTCTATTAATAATAATTCTCCCTCCCCCAACCCCATGCCCAGCCTGAGCTTCAGGATCTACTTATTTTGCACACAGTGGTAGAACTATGATATTAGAATTTTTTATATTTTCATTTATTTATTTTATTTCTGTTTGTGCAGGGTCTTCGTGGTTGCGCACAGGCTTTCTCTAGTTGCAGAAAGCAAGGGCTACTCTCTATAGTTGCAGTACACCGGCTTCTCGCTGTGGCGGCTTCTCTTGTTTCGGAGCAAAGGCTCTAGGGCACAGGGGCTTGGCGGTTGTGGTTTATGGACTCAGCTGCTCCATAGCATGCGAGATCTTCCAGGACCGTGTCCCCTGCATTGGCAGGCAGATTCCCATCCACTGAACCACCAGGGAAGTCCAGAATTTTTCTTTATATGTATTACTCACTAGCCAAAAGACAAAAAATTAAATAATATGACAAAAATGATTTGCATGTCACAGCTCTAGGCTACATCATGTCACGGAACATGAAGTTAGTATTTATTTATAATACTTTCATTACCCTTGGAAGAAAGGTACTTGCCATGGGGCGCTCTCCTTTGAGATGATTTGCCTGGATTACACCAGTCATAGTGCATTACATCACACAAGAGAATGCTGATTGCCACTGTCAAACGCAATGTGCCAGATGGAAACTGCCAAAGAAAATTGTCTTTGAGCTTGCATGATATGAATGTCTCACTGCTTCCCCTCGTTGTAAGTAATTTGTAATTCAAAACGCATATCATGGGCAGGTAGAATTCTGGAGAATGTGATTAAAAAGGTAGTGTTGGTTACACATGTGTGATTAAGATTTCGCCCTATTTTGCTTCTACGACTTTGAGCTCGTGTAGCCAAGTGAGAAACTGTGTAAGGAAAGTAAGGCTGAAGTTTATTGAGTTAACTCACTTTGCCAGAGAAAGGAAATGAAATTTAGTGGGATTTCTGGCCTCACTTTATTCCAGGTCTAACAATGGTCTTGTGCAAGCTGGATGGTTCTGGTTTGAAGTTATCCTGTTAAAGTGCTGTGGTTTTCATCTTCTGATGAACATAGCAGATTCTAAATAATTTAGATGTTAGCTTAAGGGCAGATTTTGTATGGTACAGCCTCTCTTCTTCTGTTTCTGCATTTAGGGCACACTAATTAAGCATTTCAACCAGCTGTCGGAGGCAAGAGCAGGTTATTGGGTTTGGCTTATTGGCTGCTCTTTGTCAAAAGAGGGTGATCCATGTTGGTTTGGGTCCTATTAACAAAGGAATCAAAAGGCAATTGGTTTTAAATTTCAGCTCCTGTTGGATCAATGCAATGGATCAAGATACAACAGTGAAAAGATACTAACTTATGAGGGCCAGAATTGGCCCTAATAATATCTGGTTTGTATTGCTATAGTTGAATGTTATAAATACTTTTAACCTTATTGCTATGGACAATTAGATAAATACAGCCTACTAAACCACGAGTCAAATTTACTTACTTTCTGGTCTGTTTAGAGAAAAATTGATCATGATTATCTGTTTTTTGCTCAGATTCCTTATAATCAGTCAGGTGTAGCAAGTTTTTCTCCATCCAGACACATGTAATCCTGACAAAGTCTGCTTTCTTCACTAATGCTGCTCCTGGTTGTTGGTTTCAGATGTCTTCAAGAAATCATTCTTTCCCACATCACATAAAAGATGTAATGCATGTTCTAAGTAATTAACAGTGGTGGAAGAAAATGGTCAATTATTTTGTATTGTATTTAAATTAGACTTATTACTCTATTATAAAATAACCTAGATAAAAGCATTTATTTAAGAATAAAAAATACTAAACTCAAAATGGATTAAAGATCTAAACGTAAGACCAGAAATTATAAAACTCCTTGAGGAGAACATGGGCAAAACACTCTCCGACATAAATCACAGTGGAATCCTCTATGACCCACCTCCCAGAATATTGGAAATAAAAGCAAAAATAAACAAATGGGACCTAATTAAAATTAAAAGCTTCTGCACAACAAAGGAAACTGAAAAGACAGCCTTCAGAATGGGAGAAAATAATAGCAAATGAAGCAACTGACAAACAACTAATCTCAAAAATATACAAGCAACTCCTGCAGCTCAATTCCAGAAAAATAAATGACCCAATCAAAAACTGGGCCAAAGAACTAAATAGACATTTCTCCAAAGAAGACATACAGATGGCTGACAAACACACGAAAAGATGCTCAACATCACTCATTATTAGAGAAATGCAAATTAAAACCACAATGAGGTACCATTTCACGCCAGTCAGAATGGCTGCTATCCAAAAGTCTACAAGCAATAAATGTTAGAGAGGGTGTGGAGAAAAGGGAACCCTCCTACACTGTTGGTGGGAATGAAAACTAGTACAGCCACTAGGGAGAACAGTGTGGAGATTCCTTAAAAAACTGGAAATAGAGCTGCCTTATGACCCAGCAATCCCACTGCTGGGCATACACACCGAGGAAACCAGAATTCAAAGAGACACGTGTACCCCAATGTTCATCACAGCACTGTTTATATTAGCCAGGAGGTGGAGACAACCTAGATGTCCATCAGCAGATGAATGGATAAGAAAGCAGTGGTACATATACACAATGGAGTATTACTCAGCCATTAAAAAGAATCCATTTGAATCAGTTCTAATGAGGTGGATGAAACTGGAGCCTATTATACAGAGTGAAGTAAGCCAGAAGGAAAAACACCAATAGAGTATACTAACACATATATATGGAATTTAGAAAGATGGTAACGATAACCCTGTACGCGAGACAGCAAAAGAGACACAGATGTGTAGAACAGTCTTTTGGACTCTGTGGGAGAGGGTGAGGGTGGGATGATTTGGGAGAATGGCATTGAAATATGTATACTATCATATAAGAAATGAATCGCCAGTCTAGGTTCGATGCAGGATACAGGATGCTTGGGGCTGGTGCACTGGGATGACCCAGAGGGATGGTATGGGGAGGGAGGTGGGAGAGGGGTTCAGGATGGAGAACACGTGTACACCCGTGGCAGATTCATGTTGATGTATGGCAAAACCAATACAATATTGTAAAGTAATTAGCCTCCAATTAAAATAAATAAATTTAAATTTAAAATATATAAATAAATAAATACTACAAATAAGGCAAAAAAAAAAAGAATAAAAAATACAACTCTAACATGCTTTCTTGTTTGGTAAATAAATGTGCACTTGAAAAATAAAGCCCTACGAAAAAAGTGTGAACCAAATACTGCTTTGTCTTTCAATTTACCAAAGAGAAAGATAAAACATGTGAGTCAGAAAGACTTTCCTGAGATAACTGCATAGTCTGTTACAGATCGGCTTCCTCGGTGGCTCAGCAGTAAAGAATCTGCCTTCCCTGCAGGAGACTCAGGTTCGATCCCTGGATCAGGAAGATACCCTGGTGAAGGAAATGGCAACCCACTCCTGTAAACCCATAGACAGAGAGTCTGGTGGGCTACAGTCCATGGGGACACAAAAGAGTCAAACACAACTTATCAACTAAACAACAATGAACGTTAGAGATAAAACTGGTTGGATAAGGAAAAAAATGTTAATAACTTTCTGTGTGAAATTGGCTGTAATCTCATGGATCAATATCCCTTTATGTGACTTTGTAGAAAAATATATTCATTATTACAAAGCAAGGCTTATTTATTCTAGAATAAAGTAGAAAATTAATTCATTTAAGAAATCTATAATTTCACCACCCAAAGCTTAATCTCTAATCCTTTGATTACTTATTATATACTTTCCACACAATTTTTTAGCCTGGATAGTATCAAAAGATATGCGATTTTACCCTGATTATAACTTGCTTTCTAATTCAACAGTATTTTGCTCACACATTTCTTTTCAGTAATGCGGCATCAATATTATCCTTGATGGCTGCATTAGTATTTCACTCTATGGATATATCATCCTTTGTTTAAACATTAGGCATTGCTGGACATTATAATCTGTTGTTAAGCTGGCCTAAAATAAACTTTCCTATTCGTAACATTTTTTGAGTCCTTGTCAAATTCTTCGTTTAGGATACATTCCTAAAATTAAAATTTCAGGATTAATGGTATACATTTTAAGTGTTTGGATACACTCGATTTATCTTATCAAGTGAGAATGTCTTTCATTTCTTAAAGGATATTTTCAGGATCCTCCTTGTTGTCTGATCATTTTATACTTTGTAATATAAACAACTCAATTTCTCATGCCAATGTGTGTCTTGGATGACCACTGGAGGTCATCTAAGAAATTAAATATCCCACCTGCGACTCAAATTTTTCAGTCAGAAGTTGACCTTTAGGTAAATCAAAGAGAAAAATCATCTTGAGTTAATGTTTGCTAACTCGAATAACATTAAATATTAAAGTCAAATCTCTTTCCTTCCACCACATCACCACCTGCTTTTAAAAAATGACTTTGTGTTTGTGGAAGACTCAGCAGCATTGGATTGTGTTCTCTTTGTGGTTGAGAGGTAAGTTATGAGCTTATGCTGAGCACATGTTTCTCTTTCACAATATTTCCCATTCCTTTCATGGATTTTGCTCTATTGTACTCATTTGAATTAGTTTATGTCAAATGGTGAATCTAAGAAATCTTGGAATCAAAACGCCTGGTGGAGGTTTGCTCCTGCTTTATTATGGTGGCAGATATGTTTGCTACCGTATCGTTCCTACCCCTCTGCCACGACATAGATTATGTATGGGTATGCCAGGGTTTGGTTAGCACTAAATGTTTTGTTGATATACTTTCATCTTGATGGGTATATCATCATAATTTTCATTCTTGAAGGCTGTGGTAATTATACTTTTTAAACCATGTAATAATAAAATTTTAATTCATTCTAATAATCTTCTATGATTACTTCGAAGGTATACTAGAGATGAACAACTCCACTTAAATATATGTATTACATATAGAGGTATTAGTTTACATTCTGAGCATTTAGGTAGGCACTTATGTATCAAGAAAGTTGTCACACTGATCAAGTGAACGCCTTAATTTTTCTTCTTTTTCAGACTTAACTTTCGATTTATTTATATAGTATCTATCTATCTCAGAGTATGTAACATATCCTGATATAATAGAAATTATATAAAGATTTCATTGTGGTGACATTTATATTATACACGTACATTGTTTTTAAAGTTAGGGGCTGTCACAATTTGTGGTAAGCTAGGTGCTTCATCCTCTTTCGCTGTAGTCTGCTGAAGCTATTTTGACAATCTTTTACAATCTGGACTCACTAAAAGACATGCAATAAAATGTGATAAAAGCATTCAGCTCCTCACATTCTAATTCATACTTCACTCTATTCCAACACAACTTAAAAAAAAAAAAATCGTACCACATCACCTGACAATAATCCCTTGAAGGTCTTTTCTCACAGAAAAGTAGCCTCAGTGGGAATAGACACAGGGATGAAAATGACACTGAATTTCAGGGTACCCCAAACACTGCCAGGCTAAATATGTGCCCGTTGAAAACCACTTGCAGCAACGTGGATGGACCTGGTGATTATCATGCTGAGTGAAGTGGGTAAGACAGAGAAATAGATGTCATGTGATGTTGCTTACATGTGGAATCTTAAAATATATGGATGATCTTATTTGCAAAACAGAGGCAGCGGCAGGGAGGTAGAGAACAGACTTGTGGCTGCAGGGGATGGGGAGCAGAGGGATGCGTTGAGGGAACGGAACTGACATAGACACGCTACTGTATAAAATAGATAACCAATAAAGACCTACTGTGGGCTTCCTAGGTGGCGCTAGTGGTAAAGAACCCTCCTGACAATGGAGGAGACATGGGTTCAATCCCTGGCTCAGGAAGATCCCCTGGAGAAGGGCATGGCAACCCACTCCAGTATTCTTAACCGGAAAAATCCCATGGACAGAGAAGCCTGGTGGGCTACAGTCCAAGGGAAGCAAAGAGTCAGACACGACTGAAGAAACTTAGCGCACACTCCTGCAAGGACCTACAGCACAGGGCACTCTACTTGATGCTCTGCCTATATGGGAAAGGACGCTTAAAGAAAGAGTGGATATGGGAGTGTTATAGCTGATTCATTTTGCTGTACACTTGAGGCTAACACAGCACTGTAAATTAACTATATTCCCATAAAAATGAAAAACAAACACAAACACTGTTTATATGATCTTGTTTTCTCTCTATGCTCTGGTGCTGATAGTGGCATATTCTTCAGAGTTCTCAAAGTTTTATTCTTAGGGTATCTCTAGACTCTTAAAAATTATTGTAAATGGAAGTGTAATTAATTTTTAGACATATTCTTGGACTATAAGAAAATTATTGAGGCTCTGAAAAAAGCTTTTCTCTGTGAGTATATATATCTAGAGATACTTAGTATATTCAAACTTAAAACTGAAAATAATTTTTTAATGTATGGATGATTTGTTTAAAAATAGCAAACCCCATTACATGTTAACATAAATAATGTTTTAACGAAAAATAATCTTGGGAATTCCCTGGTGGTCCAGTGGTTAAGACTTGTGCTCTTGTTACTGAGGTCCTGCTCTCAGTTCCTGGTCAGCGAGCTAAAATCCCACAAGCTGCGTGGCACAGCCTAACAAAAAAGTCTTAGTTTCTAAAACTTAAAAATTAACTTTAGCGAGAAGAGTAGCATTGTTTTTATTTTTTTGCAAATGTCTTTAATGTCTGGCTTAATGGAAGACAGGCGTATTCTTATACCTGCTTCTGTGTTCAATCTGTTGTGACATCACAGGTCAGGCAGCCTCTGGTGAACGTCACTGTGGGCTTAAAGCGGAGTGAGAGTAAGAAGACGACTAATGTTTTCTCATTATTATGAACATAGTTTTGATCTCATGGTCTCCCTGAAAAGGTCTTGAGCACCCCCAGGGGTTCCCAGATCACGCTCGTGAAACGCTGGGCTAGATTATAAAAATATGGATATCCGTATACGTACATCTTTCTTGTGGAAGAAGGGCATTTATGGGGACCGTTCCTGCATGGCAGTCCTGGGGAGTCCAGGCTAGGGCTTGAAAAGCTGCTCTACCATTCAGTGGCTTTGTTGCCATGGAGAGTCAGACATCCCAATCTTAGTTCCCTCATGTGAAAAATGAACATAGCAATGTTTACTTCATGGGGTTGCTTTTAAGGATTGGCACTCTAAGTGACCTGTGATCTCTCTTGTGCTGTTTCTGAGAAACTGCTGGGCTCATTGATCAAGACCCCTTTCTGGTTCTGCAATGTGGAGAACTTGGCTCTGTATTGGGGTCCATAGAGAACAATTGAATCACTGGACGTGTGACCCTGGGGCACCTGTGTGCCGTCTCAGGGCCCACAGGAGGACACGCAGGTGTCATGAACCATGGACAGGGCCAGCGGCTGCACAGATGAGACGGGAATCGGAGCCCACCTCCAGAGTCTGCCTCCCTAGCCTGTTCCTACACAGCTTCTCTAGGTAGCATGTTGATGTGATACTTCACATCATGGAACTTGAACCTAGAGTTTGTTTCTTGTCATTTTCTGAACACATTTTACATTATGGAAAAGTTATTAAATTTACATCAGTCCCACCTTTGTGTACTCATGGATACTGCTGTAAGAACTTTCACTATAATCGCTATTCTTTGCATCTGGTTTGATTTTGTCAGAATTTTATGTTTCTGATGGTGTAGCTGTCTTCTCCAGTTGTTCTTTCTATACAGTGTCTCAGCCTGATTGTGTAAGGGATAATTTTCAGCATGGTTATTATCCAACCAAGATGTCCTTTTCTAATTTTTTAAAATATTTTATTTTTTCTTCCATTTTTATTAAGATATAATTGACATAGAGCACTGTATCAGTTTAAGATGCAAAGATTTAATGTGTGTATATATATATCAGGGAACGATGACCAGTTTTAAAATTTTTAAATAAAGAGAACTGTATGACTCTTACTTTAAAAAGAGAATTTTTTTCATGTTTGATTTAATTGAATTCTTTTATTTAAATGAATTTTTATCTGTACTGGACTACCCTATGGTATCAGTGACATTATTCTCCAAAGCAACTGAAATTAGGGTAATAGGTTTAATTTGGTTCCCTCCAACATATATTTGGTACAAAAATTGTAATTTTTACATACATGTAGCAGTTAGCAGCTACATCAGATCTCAGTGTTAAGAAAGGCTCAGATTAATCTTTTCTGAGAAGTTTTATTTTATCAAGGAAGACACTTCTGTGTAAATCTGGACTGCTAACAGTCATTGTTTTGCTTGGATAAACTACATGCACCATTTAGGCGATAGGTTCAGTTCAGTTTAGTCACTGAGTCATGTCCAACTCTTTGTGATACCATGGACTGCAGCACGCCAGGCTTCCCTGTCCATCACCAACTCCCAGAACTTACTCAAATTCACGTCCATCGTGTTGGTGATGCCATCCAACCATCTCATCCTCTGTTGTTCCCTTCTCCTCCAGCCTTCAATCTTTCCCAGCATCAGGATCTCTTCCAATGAGTCAGGTGCTCAAAGTATTAGAGCTTCAGCTTCAGCATCAGTCCTTCCAATGAATATTCAGGACTGATCTCCTTCAGAATGGACTGGTTGGATCTCCTTGCAGTCCAAGGGACTCTCAAGAGTCTTCTCCAACACCACCGTTCAAAAGCATCAACTCTTCAGTGCTCAGCTTTCTTTATAGTCCAACTCTCACATCCATACATGACTAATAGAAAAACCATAGCTTTGACTAGACAGACCTTTGTGGGTAAAGTAACGTCTCTGCTTTTTATAATGATGTTTAGGTTGGTCATAGCTTTTCTTCCAAGGAGCAAGTGTCTTTTAACTTCATGGCTGCAATCACCATCTGCAGTGATTGTGGAGCCCAAAAAAATAAAGTCTGTCACTGTTTCCATTGTTTCCCCATCTATTTGCCTTGAAGTGATGGGACCAGATGCCATAATCTTAGATTTCTGAACGTTGCGCTTTAAGACAACTTTTTCTCTCTCTTCTTTCACTTTCATCAAGGGGCTCTTTAGTTCTTCTTCAGTTTCTGCCATAAGGGTGGTGTTATCTGAGTGAGATTATTGATATTTCTCCCAGTAATCTTGATTCCAGCTTGTGCTTCATCCAGTCTGGCATTTCACATGATGTACTCTGCATATAAGTTAAATAAGCAGGGTGACAATATACAGCCTTGGCGTACTCCTTTCCCTATTTGGAACCAGTCTGTTGTTCCATGTCCAGTTCTAACTGTTGCTTCCTGACCTGCGTACAGATTTCTCAGGAGGCAGGTCAGGTGGTCTGGTATTCCCATCTCTTTCAGAATTTTCCACAGTTTGTTGTGATCCACACAAAGACTTTGGTGTAGTCAATAAAGCAAAAGTAAATGTTTTTCTGGAACTCTCTTGCTTTTTCGATGATCCAGCGGATGTTGGCAATTTGATCTCTGGTTCCTCTGCCTTTTCTAAATCCATCTTGAATATCAGGAAGTTCACGGTTCATGTACTGTTGAAGCCTGGCTTGGAGAATTTTGAGCATTACTTTACTAGCATGTGAGATGAGTGCAATGGTGCAGTAGTTTGAGCATTCTTTAGCATTGCCTTTCTTTGGGATTAGAATGAAAAGTGATCTTTTCCAGTCCTGTGGCCACTGCTGAGTTTTCCAGATTTGATGGCATATTGAGTGCAGCACTTTCACACCATCATCTTTTAGGATTTGAAATAGCTCAACTGGAATTCCATCACCTCCACTAGCTTTGTTCATAGTGATCCGTCCTAAGCCCTACTTGACTTCACTTTCCAGGATGTCTGGCTCTAGGTGAGTGATCACACCATTATGGTTATCTGGGTCATGAAGATCTTTTTTTGTATAGTTCCTCTGTGTATTCTTGCCACCTCTTCTTAATATCTTCTGCTTCTGTTAGGTCCATACCATTTCTGGCTTTTATTGTGACTATCTTTGCATGAAATGTTCTCTTGGTATCTCTAATTCTCTTGAAGTGATCTCTAGTCTTTCCCATTCTATTGTTTTCCTCTATTTCTTTTCACTGATGGCTGAGGAAGGCTTTCTTATCTCTCCTTGCTATTCTTTGGAACTCTGCATTCAAATGGGTATATCTTTCCTTTTCTCCTTTGCCTTTAGCTTCTCTTCTTTTCTCAGCTATTTGTAAGGCCTCGTCAGACAACCATTTAGCCTTTCTTTTTCTTGGGGACGGTCTTGATCACTGCCTCCTGTACAATTTGTGTTAATAAGGGTCAGCATTGCCATCTGGACCATAAAAGAAGGCCACCTCTCGAGGAAAGATGATCTCGTTTCTAAGCTTGTTATAAGAGCTTCCTTTAATTTAGAAAGATGGTAATGATAACCCTGTATGTGAGACAGCAAAAGAGACACAGATGTATAGAATGGACTTTTGGACTCTGAGAGAGAGGGAGAGGGTGGGATGATTTGAGAGAATAGCATTGAAACATGTATACTATCATGTAAGAAACGAATCACCAGTCTATGTTCAATACAGGATACAAGATGCTTGGGGCTGGTGCACGGGGATGATCCAGAGAGATGATATGGGGTGGGAGGTGGGAGAGGGGTTCAGGATTGGGAACTCATGTACACCCATGGCGGATTCATGTCAATGTATGGCAGAGCCAATATATTGTAAAGTAAAATAAATTAAAAATAAAAATTTTAAAAAAGCTTCCTTTTAACTACATTTATTTAATTATGATATTGAAGGGAAATTGCATCCTTTCAGGGACAGTTTTTTAAAATATTTCATAGTTAAAGCTGGCACACATGCTGTGAAATAATATGGTATCTGTGGTTTGGAGAAAGATCTGAACAAAGTGTGAGAAATTAGAGACTGATCGTGGTCCTGTGCTCGCCGGCTCCCCTTACGTAGAGAATTTCTGGCTCTCTCTGCCACCCGTCTCCTCTAAGCATTTTGCTTTTAATCTCTTTTTAACCCTGAACTCTATGTCTCGCCTCTCCAGGGTTTCTCATTGATCAAAGGCATCAACATCTTTCTTGCTCTTCTACTAATTCTCTCTAAAACAGACAGACCCCTACCAGGCTGAGTCTGTAAGTTTTCCAGATCATTCTGTTGCACATTTTCATTTCTCAGGGCTGCACCATTTCCTTCTCTACTCCCAGTCCATCTCCATCTATATTTGCCATAAGGAAGCATCCTCTTTGTGTGTTAAAAATAAAATTCCACTTTATAATGTAGTTTTTTTCTTAAAAGAAATAGAGTTTGAAGTATAATTATTTGTTACTATAATTAGGAATCCTTCTGGTGGCCCCCCAACTAGGTGACATAAAATCTTATCCATCAGCCTCTGTAACTTAGTAGAATAATTATATACCATTTATATACTTCTGGGGATTAATAAATCAAATGAGATTTTAAACAATTTCAAATATAAGTGATTTTTAATAAGGCAGATCTAAACATTTGGCTTAGAGAAACACTGAAAAATCTCCTTCTGGTTTGGTTTACATTATTGATGACTGATTTTCATTTTAATGGATTATTTCAACCCCAGACTAGACAATAAGGAAGAGAACACAGATTTTGGGAGACAGAAGACCGTGCAGATGAACAGTATTTTTGATGTCCTGAAAGGACTGCTCACTTTATATCTTGGAAAATTATTAAGGATTTTACAGATCTGTTTCCCCAGGAATAGCAACAAGAATTGCTCTTTAAAAAGCCATGCTGAAGGCAAGGATTCTAAGATTTCTCCATTGAAATCCCATGGGGAAGAAAGGACTCTAAGCATATCTCCTAAAAAGTTTAATCCAGGTTCAAAAATCATGTCTTAGATTAACACAGTCTCCCATGTGTGGGAGTCAATGTGTTTTGTTGTTGCCCAAGTTGCAGCTGACTCTTTGTGACCCCATGGTCTACAGCACGCCAGGGTCCTCTGTCCTCCACTATCTCCCAGAGTTTGCTCAAAGTCATGTCCATTGAATCAGTCATGCTATCTAACCATCTCATCCTCTGTCATTTTCTTCCCCTCCTGCCTTCCATCTTTCCCAGCACCAGGGTCTTTCCCAACAAGTCAGCTCTTCGCATCAGATGGCCAAAGTATTAGAGCTTCAGCATCAGTTCTTCCAATGAATATTCAGGGTGAGCTTCCTTTAGGATTGACTGGTTTGACCTCCTTGCAGTCCAAGGGACTCTCAAGAATTCTCTCCAGCACCACAGTTCGAAAGCATCAGTTCTTTGGTGCTCAGTCTTCTTTATGGTCCAGCTCTCAAATTGGTATATGATTACTGGAGAAACCATAGCTTTAGCTTCAACTATATGGACCTTTTGTCAGCAAAGTGATGGCTCTGCTTTTTAATATGCTAAGTTTGTCCATGTCTTTAGTGATTACAATTTGAAACAACTTTTTCTGTCAAATGAGTACATTTGCCAGGGTGAGGTGGTACACTGCATTTTTCTTTTGGGTGGCTCCTTAACTTGTCCCGATAGGGCTAAAGTAGGAAGCAAATGAGCACTGGCATGCACAGACTCAATGGTTAAGGAAGCAAATGTGATCAGTACATTTCTTCCTAAAATATTTTCAGATTCATAAACTCTTTTGAAGCACAAGAATATTCCAAAGGGTTCTTTCTTCATCTCCAGTCCAGATTGGATTGAGAACATCCAAGAAGAAAATGTTGATTATTTTTCTGGGGCAAAAAAGACATCTGCTGTTGATTCATCAGTTAATCTGTTATTTCAGTCAACGGCTACATAGTGAATACTTACTATCAACTGTCTACGAGGAGTTCTTCTAGTGCTAGAAGGTATTGTAGTGAATAATAGACAATACTTCTGCCTACTTTGGGCTAATTGAGATGAGTGGCTGCTTGAGGGGAGAAAGAAAATTGGGTTGTTGCCTGTTTCTGACTTATAAATTTTGTTGCTATAAATATTCTTGTATGTAGCTTTTGGTGAACATTATACATATACATCTCTTTGGGATTGTAATTAGGAGGAAATATTTAGGATTGTGGAGAAGGTATATATTTGGCTCCAGTCAAAGGTAAGATGTTCAGAAAGTTCCTCTTCAGTGATGGCACATTAGTAGCTTGAAATTGGCTCTCAGGGAAGCATTTACATCATAGGCAATATTAGTATCCACACCCCTCTTTCCCAGTCCTGTCCAGTGCTCTCCTGAGAGTCAGCTGTTCAACATTTACAGGCATTCCACTAGCTTTAGTAGTTATTTTCTTATAGTTTTCCAAATTTGTATTTACCAGCTTACCAGTTTATACTCCTGTCAACAACATAAAAGAATTCATGTTGTTCTATATTCTCACCACCATTTATTATCTTGATTTTTAATTTTAGCCATCCTGGTGGGTATGTAATAGAATGCCACTTTGAGTTTAATGGCACTTGGGAAAGTTTTAGGTTATTTAAATTAGCCTGCGACATGGATTTGTGAACATAGACAAGCATTGCACGAATAAAATTGCCTAAAATTCATGCTTCAGGAGAAATGCTTTTCTTCTACAGAAGACTAGAAATGCCCTCTGTTAGATAATTTTCATCCTTTTAGAGATTTGAAACTTCATTTTAAACTTTCTCACTACTTCTTTTAGGTAGACATGTCTGGATTTTTATATCAAATGAAATTTACCAATGCCCCTTAAAAAAAAAAAAAACGACATGTGTGATGTCAATATAAAAGATGAATTTCCTCTTGACTCCTATTTGTGTGGTCCAGTGGGATGACAGATGGTCTGAACAACAATGAGGTATTGGCTCTAACACCACATCAACTTCCTCATGGGTGTTTTGGGGTTGGGGAGGGGTTGCCTTTCTGTCTGTTTCACAACTGCAAGCAGCCTTCTCACTGGTGATTTGTGGTGATTGCTCCAGACTCTTTAGCTTTATCTAAGTTACATGTTCTTCCACACGAAGCGACTGACTGATGGTGGCAGAGTTTAAAATAACTCAGTGCATTTGGATTTGAAAAGTTAAAAACTCTTTTAAACTAAAGCAGCGTTTGCTACTATATTTGAAAATAATCTATCTATCCAGTTGGACAAGCACAGCATATGCTTTTTGGTACATTTATTATTTCTTTCTTAATTTGGTAATGGGAAGTAAATGAGGGGATATAGGAATATATAAATACACACATTTTCAAAGAAGGGACACATTCTACAAAGCACTGCAGATATTATATCCGAGGAAGAACTTGGATGCCATGCAGATATGAAAAGTGCAAGTGGCGTGGATGGAAATGAGTCCCCAGATACTGGTGATATAAAAAAGATACTGAGGAAGAATATATGGAAAACTCTATATGGTAATTCTGGATCTTGCCACTTTGGGGGGCCACCTTTAATTTATCCTTTGTCCTAAAATGTTTTGCTTATCACATTATGTTGTATAAATAAAACTGTAGGACAACTGTGTTAACAAAACAAACCACAAAATCTTGTATTGATTTGGCTGTGCCATCTTTGCAAACATTTGTGCATTTAGCAAAGCAAACAATTATTTACACAGAATTCTTAGGGATTTTAAAGCAGATGGGATGTGTCGATGGTTTGAATCCAGAAAGAGATTTGAGAGTCAAAGTGTAAATGAGTGTGATGGTGTAGCTCAGAAATTCTGAGGTCAGGAGGTGACGGAGACAGGGAACAGTGTTCTCCAAGCTTCTACCAGTAATTCCGCACCTCAACTTGGGTCCAGTTTTTTCCTATCTTTGTCTCTCTTCACAGTCTGTCTTTCACTTGTCTCTTGGGCCCCATTCTTGCTTCTCAACCATAACTCTCTCCCTGGACCATTCACAATCCTATCAGAACACAAAGATGCTCTGATGCTTCCTGTCTTTGGGACAGAAATCTCAAACCTTCTAAGTTTCCCCCACCAATATCCCCTTCTTAGCTGAATGTGAGAGACAGAGGTGTGTGTGTTTCCCTGCTGGCTTTCTCTCCTGCTCACCCTGGCAGGAGTCTTGTTGCGGGCTCTTCCGTACTATTCCCTGAACTTAGCTACAGTGAGCGACACTGGTCACATCGAGGTTGCCAAGTCACCAGACATTTCCGCCCTGGTTTTCCTCTTCCCTAGTTCATCCTTCCTTCTCTCCTCTTTGTTTGCCAGGCTCCAGTCACAGCTGTCTGCTCTTGGATCTTGGAACAAACCTAGCTCTCTTCCTCCTCAGAGTGTATGCACTACTTCCATCTTGGCAGGAGAGGGCTTCTCTCCACTCTCTGCATAATTTCTATTAGGTCTGAGCTTTAATGTCATCTTCTCAGAGTAGCCTCCCCTAATAATTTTATTTAAACTCATCCCCTCAGTGCTTCTCTCTTAGCTACTTGTTTCTAGTTTGCATTTACAATATATTTTACATATTTCTCATTTTCTCCGTCTTCCTCAGAGTATAAACTCCATAAAGACAGTTTATATTCTAGGGACCAGGAACTTACCTAGAACTGTGCTAGGTATTATCTATGAATGAGTAAAAATGGAACCAGATTACAGTTCATATTATTACTGTTTTCATTCTAAAAAGTGTCGTTTTGAATTCAAGTAACTAAGTGAAAGAGGAGAGTCTCAAGTATTTTGTGTGTGTGTTCGGTCGCTCAGTCCTGTCTGACTCTTCGCAACCCCATGAACTGTAGCGCGCCAGGTTTTCCTATTCTTCCCTATCTCCCAAGAGTTTGCTCAAGTTCATGTCCATTGAGCCGGTGCGTTTTTTAAGAGTTTCATTTTTCATATATGTGATACTGCTATAAATAAACTAACTTTTCAAAGAATTTTCATCCAAAAAATTTAGGTAACATTTTAAAAGCTTTGGATTTCATCGTCTAACACCCCACTTAACCGAATCTGAGTGCATTCAATTTAAGTAAAAGTGTGTGCCTTTGTGCACTGTGAAAGCTGCTAATGTTCCTCAAGTCCACTTCTCTCCACTGGGTGACTTTGAGTTCTGCCTTCCTTCCGAGCTCTAATGTCATATGATTTGGGTCACTCCCCTTAGTCTTGTTAGCTTTCACTTCCCAGTGAAATTGCAGCCAGAAGTGCAGGGTAATTTGAATGCTTTTGACAGGAATAGCTCTGGATAATCTTTTATTAATGTAATTAGCTTGGCTTAATTAAGGGTCAAACCTGAGGGGCTTCTCCAACCATTGCTATTCTATACCCTGCTTTAAATGCTTTTAGTCTTACCCAGGGAACTTCCATTCCACAACAGATAAATCCCAGCAGGACGTTCTGACCTGGTTCTGTCCCCAGAACACACAAACAGATAAATTCAACTTCAGCTCCACGGTCCTGGTGTTTTTGACTTGTTAATCTTTTCCAAGGCTGCATGGCAGAGACATGACTTCTGTCCTGTTTTTACTTTATTCTCTCTTCTTAACTCTCAATTCTTTTTCAACACTAAAATCAAAGGACTATCTTCAAAAAGCTATTGATAACTACATATATGTCTGAGAAAAGTGGCAGACCCGGATAGCAACACAAGGGTTTTCCATTATTCCTTTTCTTCAGAAGACAAATTCTTACAAAATAGCTTTTTTTAAGGAAAAAAAAAATAGGTATTATTGCTTCATACTGCTGTCAGTTTCTGTTGTACAGCAAAATGTATCATCCACACATATACATATATCCCTTTTTGGATTTGCTTTCCAATTAGATCACCACAGAGTTCCCTGAGCTATACAGTAGGTCTTCATTAGTTATCTATTTTAAACATAGTAGTGTATACATGTCAATCCTAATCTCCCAGTTCATCCCCCTTTCCCCCTTGGCATCCATATGAATATTCTCCACATCTGTGTCTCCATTTGTTTTGCAGATGGGCTCACCTGTACCATTTTTCCAGATTCCACATATACGCATTATTTTTTTCTCTTTTGACTTCGCTCTGTATGACAGTCTCTGGGTCATCCACATCTCTGCAAAGGACACAATTTGTCCTTTTTTATGGCCGAGTAGTAGCCCATCTTATCTACTCATGCTGGTGGACATATAGATTGCTTCCATGTCCTGGCTATTGCAAATAGTGCTGCAATGAACATTAGGGAGCACATATCTTTTAGAATTATAGTTTTCTCTGGGAGTGGGGTTCCTGGGTCATATGGTAACTCTGTTTTCAATTTTTTTTAAGGAACACCCATACTGTTCTCCATAGTGGCTTTATCAATTTACATTCCTACCAACAGTGAAAGAGGGTTCTTTTCTCCACATCCTCTCCAGCATTTATTGTTTGTAGATTTTTTGATGATGGTCTTTTAACTGGTATGAGGTGATACCACACTGTAGTTTTGATTTGCATTTCTCAAATTACCAATGACATGTTTCACAGAATTAGAAAAAAAAATTTTACAGTTAGTTATGAAAACACAAAACACCCCCCGCCAAGCAACTTTGATGTAGCTGTCCAGTTTTCCTAGTACTACTTGTTGAAGAGTGTTTTCTCCATTGCAGTTTCTTCCCTTCATCATAGACTGACCATAGGCATCTGGGTCTATTTATGGGTCTTCTATCCTATTCCATTGATCTATGTCTTTATTTTTATGACAGTAGCATACTGTCTTAATTATGGTAGCCCTGTAGTATCATCTGAAGTCAGGGAGCCCGATTCCTCCTGCTTTATTTTTCCTTCTCAAGATTGCTTTGGCTATTTGGAGTCTTTTGTGCTTCCATACACATTTTAACCTTTCTTGTTCTGCTGCTGCTGCTAAGTTGCTTCAGTCGTTTCCGACTTTGTGCGACCCCATAGACAGCCGCCCATTAGGCTCCCCTGTCCCTGGGATTCTCCAGGCAAGAACACTGGAGTGGGTTGCCATTTCCTTCTCCAATGCATGAAAGTGAAAAGTGAAAGGGAAGTCGCTCAGTCGTGTCTGACTCTTCGCGACCCCCTGGACTGCAGCCTACCAGGCTCCTCTGTCCATGGGATTTTCCAGGCAACAGTGCCAGAGTGGGGTGCCATCGCCTTCTTTCTTGTTCTAGATTTTTTTAATGCCATTGGTATTTTGATAGGGATTACATTGCATAATACATGCATATGAATAAAAACCCTAAAATTATATTTCAAGAATCTTGTCCTAATTTTTATTACTCCTGATTGCCTTTTCTTGTAGGAAATTTTTTTTTCCTTTTTCCATAGGAAATCAAATTCCGTTTTGTTCTTTTAGTTGCTTTTAAAACACTATTACCCTTTTTATCAAACACCCCTAAGTGCAACTTCAGAGCCTGAGCTTCCGTCATCTCTGCAGGAGCCAGCTCTGGGGCTCTAGGTCACTTCCCTGAGTCGTGTGCAAACAGGCTCTCACGTTCAGTCCACCTCCTACCTCCTATGCCCCTTACCTCACATGAAGACTTCCCTATTGGCACTGAGGTATCAGCTGGCACACTTGGTGATGGTTTGCTTAATATGAAGTGAACCTTTGTCCAGTGAGATATGGAAGCTGGTGATTGTCTTCTTCCCTGTTATTGTTAAGTTGCTAAATTGTATCTAATTCTTCTGCAGCTCCATCGACTGTAGCCCACCAGTCCTTCCTCTGTCCATGGGATTCTCCAGGCAAGAATATTGGAGTAGATTGCCATTTCCTCCTCCAGAGGATCTCCCCAATCCAGGGATTGAACCCAAGTCTCCTGCATTGGCAGGATTCTTTACCACTGAACCTCCAGGAAAATATTTCCTGGATTCCCACCAGAATGGGCTGTCTCCAGTCATGGTCATTTATATGGGATTTCACTGGATGTTCTTGCGAGAGTGAACCAGTGGTTGTGCTTGATGAGAGGCTGACCTGCTTTACACCTTGGCAACCACCTTTCATTAGTGCCCTTATTTCCCCTTTTATCCTTCTCTGTCCCCAATAAAGGAGCAGCTTGTCTGCCTTTGCCTCAGGGTCTGCATTCTGAGGAACCCAGGTCAAAACTCTGTATTTCTAAACAACTTGTTCAAAGTCATTATCTCTTGATTTTCAATTTAAGACATTATCAATTGAATTTCTTCATGAAAGATAAGGACTTAGTGGTTTTACATTTTTATTCACCACCCAATACTTTTTTTCTCTCCCTATTCCCTCTATTCCTGGAGAACGAAATGGCAACCCACTCCAGTATTTGTGCCTGGGAAATCACATGGACAGAGCAGCCGGGCTACAGTCTGGGGCCACAGAGTTGTACACGACTGAGCAACTAAACCTATCCCCTCTATTGGCTTCCTCGGTAGCTCAGGGGTTAAAAAAAAAAAAAAAGCCTGCTAATATAGCCAAACACTAAATCTATAAATATCCTGTTTACACACATAATTTCCATAACCACTTTATAATGTTGCTATTACCATCACCATGTAGCAAAAGATGTGTTGAGAGGTTGAGTGGCTTGGCAAAGGTTACAGTCGGGTGATTTCTAATTGGTTGTCTTTCATATTCATTTGAGATTCTCTCACAGTGAATCCAGGGAAGTTTACATAATCTAAATATCCTTGGTGAGAGCTGAAACACATTTATAATCACACTCTACCAAATGCCTAAGTCTTTTAGAAAGTTGCTTTTGGCTAAATGGTGACGGGATCATAAACCTTACAGTCTTATGAAAGCACTCAGGGGCTACACATTTTTAAAAACTTTCATTTCTTGTGGAAAACAGAAAACGTTCTTAGTTGTATTCTGTTGCTGAATTTTAACCCGGGAGTAAGAGATGCCTTTCTCTGTGAAACAGAGCAGGACACTTTCATCTGTTTTCCCCTGAGGGGCTGGCTTTGGGGGCGAATTTTTGTGGTAAGCTGACTCAGGGTCAGGGAATGTCAGGAGTGCAAAAGCCAACAGAACCCTGGACAGGAAGAAGAAAGGATGGGATCAGGTGAGGACCATAAATAGAATACCTGTCCGGGAAGGGTCAGACCCTGGTGATTCGGAGTTAACCAATCAGTTAGAGCTAGATTCAGGTTCTATACACCACCAGGTTGGGTCTAAATCTGGTTAATGAAGCTGAAGTCCTAACTGGAGATAAAAAGTTTAAGCTGGGGAAGCTGCAAAAGTCACGTTTTATAAAAGTGAACACATGCTAGGATTCCCTGGTGGCTCGGTGGTAAATTACCCGCCTGCCAACGCAGGAAACATGGGAGATGCAGGTTCGATTCCTGTGTCAGGAAGATCCCCTGGAGAAGGAAATGGCTCTCCACTCCAGTATTCTTGCCTGGAGAATTCCATGGACAGAGGAGCCTGGGGGGCTACAGTCCATGGGGTTGCAGAGTCAGACACGACTGACTCACCACCACCACCTGCAGCTAAATGCTGGTGGAGGTGGGGGGGGGGGGGGGGGCGAGGGGGTGTTCGGAGAAGTATCACACCACAGTTCTGCCTAGTCACTGTATGACCAAAACCCCAAAAAGGCTACACTGCTGCCCAAATCCTACTTTATTTCTCCATGGGGTGGAGTTCCCTTATAATTTTTCTCCTCAAATTCCTACATCAACTTGCTTTAAACTACATTAATGCTCCTCAATTTATTTCATCATCAGTAACTCTTTTATACTTCCTTTTTGTGCTCAGTGGTGCATTATGGAATAAAAATGCATAACTAAGAATGCCAACTCTTTAAAATCAAAACCACCATAAACATCAGTAACGCCCAGCTGGGCTAAAATAACTAATGAGCCACGAACAAGTTCCTCTGATCTCCCCCAACCATTACAAATACACTGACTTGATAAATCTTCACATTACTCCATTTTAAAGAGAAACATGTTCATGTTATTTAATAAGTTTAAAAAAGAAAAAATCAATGCTATCACCACACTTACATCTTTAACACTGTAAACTGCATGATGGCAGTTCTGTGAATATACATTAACATATTTTTTCACAGTGAATGTTGTATGACCCAAATGAACCTCCACTTGGATTTTTTTGGCAAATGAAGCCCAATAAAATATCCAAATGTGATAAATAGAATCTCTCAGATGTCTTGTTTCTTATGGTCTCAGCCCTATTCATATCAGTTTCATGATATAAATCAACATTCTCTAGATGAGGGTGAATTGTAAACTATAAATAATTCTATGCCAAAGGATCTACAAATAATTATGAGGCAGATTCAACAGCACAGCCTTCTCCAGGGCTAATTTTACTGTTTTTCTGTGGTTATTTAATAAAACTGACAGGGAAAGTCTTCTAACCAACCATAAACGCTGATCATTATACAATTAAATATAAAAGTAAAGTGTTTTAGAAAATGAGAGGAAAAAACCTTATTTGGCAATGTGCTGTTACTTATATACTAGCACCTCTGAGCCCTAAAACAAATTCAACATTTACAACTCATGCTACATCTATTTTAGTTAGGTGAAAGCTCACCCAAGAGCAGAGGTTTAAGGAACAGGGAGCAGAATAAAATACTTATTTAGTGGGCACTTATGAATTGGATGGAAATTAAGTTTGAATATGGCCCATTAAACTCTTCATTAAAGACATTCTGCTGCAGAAGATTCACACATTATTACTGGCCCCACCGATATGATGCTGCTGCTAATGATTTGATTATGTGGGAGTAGTTTTTTTTTGAAACTTTAAAAGTTGGGATGCTCAAACTGTAAAGATAATGTAATTTATCAAGATACACTCAATTCTATTACAACAAGGATACAGGAAACGTGACCATAACCAAGCTGTAAGTTCAGCCAGACACATAGTTTATTATCTTTATGAAGAACTATGAGTCGCTATATGGTTTAACTTATTAACAGAAAAGGTGACTATATATGTACTTAGTTTTCAAAGTGGAAACTTATATTGCATGTATTTTCCAAGCAGAGGAATACTATGCCTGAAAAAAAATCTCATGAATCACTTATCATCTATATCCTACCCCACACTACAGTTTTTGTCTTCTTGATTGAATGTAATTTTTCTGTCTTCTTGTTTGGTGGGGAGAGAGAGAGAGAGAGAGAGAGAGAGAGAGAGAGAGAGAGAGAGAGAGAGAGAGAGAGTGAGTGTGTGTGTGTGTGTGTGTGTGTGTGTGTGTGTGCGCATGCATGCATGCATACTGGGGTGGGGGGAGTAGTATGAAAGCACTACAAAACGTTTTATTCACAATTAAACCTGAGACTTAAAATCCAGTGAAATTAAATTAGAATGAGTAGAACACTTTATCAGGTTTCGACTTAAACTCTATTCAAGAACCACTTTGAGAAATAAAAAAACTGATGGATAAACAATCACTTATACTGCCTATACCATGTACATCAACTGCATTACATACGAAGCACTAAAATCAAACATGGGGGTTAAATAGCTTTTGGTGAATTTGAAGTGGATAGAAATGGAATTCAGTGGCAATATTCTGAGAGGTAGGTCATTTACTAAAATTTGACATAGTATCACCCCACTTTTTGAACTTCGGCAATAAACCTAGTTTTATTTAACTTTACTCACTTAAATAGCACACATTTATAACTCCCAAGAAATTCTTATAAACACTACCTAAAATAATACATAAAAAAACAGACGAATAACCTGCAAGTGTTTTCCATTTACTAAATGTAATTCTTTATACATCTATTATACATTTAAATTTCTTTTCTTACTTATTATTCCAACAGGTTAATGTAGAAACCGTGCTGGGGTCTTGAGTCGGCAATGAGCTGGCAATGTGGCAACGAGCTGGCCAGAGCACGTAGCACGTGGCATTTCAAAATTTCTAATCTGATTCTTAAGTCAAATTCAGTCATTTCTCCCCTCTTTCATTTCTAAAGTTAATATGCCATAGTTAGAGTAGTCCATTCCACATCAAATCCAACTGAATAATAAAAGCTCAGTCATAAATATTAAAGTTAATGCCATTATTTTTCATGGTTCTTTTAATTTTGACCAGCTTTTGTAAAGAATGCATTTGTAATATTATAAAATATACCACTGGTCTTAAAAAATTTTATAAACTAATTTATAAACTAGTAAGACTCATGGAACCGTTATCTGGAAGAGTGGCAATTTATTCCTGGCCACATATGTATACCCTATCATCACAGCTTCTATTATTAATACCAATAAAATAGAATTGCTATGTAATAAGAAATATGGCAACTAAATACCCCCCTCCCCACCTTCCAAAAAAAGAACAATGTCATCACTTTAATTTTATTAGGAGTCACAATATTTTTTATTTAGGAAAAATATTTCCTTCAATGTTCATTAGATAATGAATCTTATTTAAATGAATAATTTACTTTTACTTTTCTGTGTAGACCAATTAAAAAGTATGCCTCTTTCCCTTCATAAGCAAACTCTAATTCTGCATGGCAGATAAGAAATTAATACTTTATTTCCTTCTAACTTAAAAATTATGAAATTTTCCTCATTATGAATCAGTTATTTCTTTTGGACTGTTGTCATGCTGCTGTTGAAAGAAAAAGTTAGTAAAGGATGGATACATGGGAAACAAATCATAAAGTATAAGACTAGTTTATAAGGAAATATATTAAACATTATTTAAATATTAAACAAAATATTCCTACATTAAATAAATAAGACTTGAATTTGTCATCTGGAACCATAGGCCAATACCACCAATAATGGGGATGGTCTAGTGCAAAAGGTGGCCACAAACGAAAAAAACAAAAACAAAAAAAGGAGGAGACGACACAATATTTAATTGTTTTCATATTTAACCAGTGATTTTCAATCCTTTTTCAACATAAAATTATCTGAAGGACTTTTAAAAAATACTGATGAACGGGTCTCATCCCAGACAAATAAAATCAGAAATAGGATTCAGGTAATGGAATTTTTTAAAAGGGCCCCAAGTGATTCTAGTATACAGTCAGAGTTGAAAGCTGCTGATGGAAACCCACAAGCTTCTGATTGTTGCCCGACTCAGAAAGGTATCCTATGAATGAAGAAAAGGAGCTTTATTTTACTGGTGGGACAAGACACGGGTGTCTCCAGTTACTTGTGGATAAATCAAGCTTACTAATGTGTATTTCATTTCCATCAAAATATGTGCATAGGACACTTCATTCACTGTAATTCTGTATTTTTAAGCTCCAAGATCAAGTAGAGTCAACGCTTCGTAATAAACCAGTTATACTGAGACTCCATCACTCATTCATGCACAGAACATTTACTGAATGCCTACTATGTGCAAGGCACTGTGACAGGCACTGCTATAGGACCTGGAGTCATGAGAAAGGAAGAGTGATTGGCCAGAAGCTTGTTTTTTTTTTCCCTTAGAATTCATGGCTATAAAATGAATTCCATGGACCTAGATAAGGGAATGAATTTTTTAAAAAGGAAAAGAAATTAAGTATGTATTAAAGGTCTGATTTTAAGATACATGAAATAGCATATTTGTACTTTTCCTAATGATTTCCAGAGCCTTTGAATACACGTAAGGCAAATTCAAGATAGAAAAATAAACCCTATTGAAAGCAGATGTTCTGAGTTATAACCACACTCTGTAAAAGTAAATTTCATACATAAGTATAAATACTAAAAATCTTTATAGAAAGGTAGTTCATGTCCACTTGTAGTAGTCTTAACAAGTAATCTTACATTAAAATATTACAGATTCTAGTCCTTGACTATTTCATCATGGAGAAAGTTCATACAATACATAATTTATTTTGAAAACAGACTTATATACTGAGAAATTCTAATGTGAACAAATTTGAGTTTTCTTTTCAAGAAGAAAGGATGCAGAGAAGGTAAGAAGGGGGGGTGGTGCACAATCTGTTCAAATCTTATACATATCCTAAATCCTAATAATTTAAAATGCTGACTGCTTTTTTCCTGAAGAACCTAGTAAATTCCATATGAATAAATACTTTTCCTATTCATTACTGACATGGACTTTTGTGGTTACTTAAAAAATAAATAATAAGTGCTTCCCATTTTTATGACAGCATTAGATTTCAAAATGAGGCTAGGTAATGTCAGCTTAACCCAGAAAGGAGCTAAATGTGGAGGGAGGGGAAGGATGGGAATGGCATAAGATGAATGATCAGCAACAATTCTAGTGGTAAAAACTCTTTAGGGGAGTAAAGGGTCCAAGTTGCTTTTTAAGGAATAAAGGATGGATCAAGACTCAAGAAAAATGTTCATTCATTGTACCTTGGAGGCAACACTCTGTCTAAAGTACAGAAGTAGTAAAATATTTTACTAAGTTAAAATATAGGTTTTATATTTTATATGATATTGAATACACACATAAAAATACCAGTGTTTTCATCTTGTTTCTGTTCAGACACTTAATTAAGCAAATATGTTCTTTGGTGTCTGGGAGGGTTATCAATATTAAAGATAATGGAAGATAAGAACATGCCTAGAAATAGAAGACTCAAAATCCTATACCATATAAAGGAAGAACTGAAGGTGGACTTATGAGAAAAGATAAAGTTGCACTGCAGAAGGACTTATACATTTCTTTCCCCCGAATCATATTCTGGCTCCCAAAATAAAAAGTATTATAGCCTATTAGGTTTTTAATCTTGTGTTTTGAGATTTTTCAAGTGGAAAGATATCACAGATAGAAATATATCACTCAAAGTTTTACAATTACCAAAGTCAGTGAGAAGAATGTACATTCATTCAATGTATTCATTATAAGTAAAGAAGTCTTGAAAAACTGAACAGTTCAACCAAAGCTGAAGAACTGTTCTTGATTTTTCATTATTCCTTTTTAAATAAAGAGAAAGTATAGTATACATACAGGCTGACATTTTGATTCATTCAAAATAGTCACATCCCTTTGCTTGGTTTTTGAAGTTTCAGAGACTAAAATTTAATACCATTCATAACATAGTATTTTCAATAAAAGGAATTAAAGAGCAATGAAAAATCAGAAGCAAGATGGCTTAGAGAGCCTTATAACCTCTACATATACACACATTTGTAACCTGTATTTATTTTCTAGAGAAACAAATTTTAAGTGATGCTAATGTAACCAATGGAGAAAAAACTTCTATCAAAATATACAATTTCCATTACAGACTAGAAGACTAATATTAAAAAAATAGTTGTAAGCCAAAAAGTTTGCTTATATGGATGATAGGCATCATCCCTTTGAAGCATAAATCATCAAATAAGGTTTTATAAAAGATCGATCCGTGACCTTCTTCATTTTTAAGTTCTTGATAAATTCATAAAGCTTCAGTCCCAGTCTTTAGAGCATGGTGTATCCACGGTGTTATCGTCTTAATTCAGATTTCCAGAAAAGCAAGAAAACAAGTAACTCAGAATCTCAAGTGAGATTTGTGCTTTACCATGTACCTGAAAAATATTATAATAGGTCATAAGGATTATAGGAATTTTAGAATTTTTAGAATACTACATGTAAAAATAAGTATTGGTATTTTTAAAGCTTAAAATCAGCAGTGGAAAAGGATGTTTTGCTTTCTAAAAAGTAGATACTGTAACCCTTGGGAATATAAAGATTTCTGAAGTAAGCCAGAAAAACCATTCATCTTATTAATTTCTACAATGTAAGAGCTTCTGGCTAAGATAATTAATGATTCTCTTTAATATATTATCAATTACAACCACTGGGTAATCTCAATCATCTCTGTCTCTGAGGAAACACCCAAGAAAGTTACAGGCTTTAGAAAGTACCTCAAACGAGAACAGGTTCAGTGGTACTGTGATCATACGCTGTCCTTACTTTCCAATTATAAAACTGATATTATTGTAAAGGGCTTTAGAAAAAAACAATTTATCCTAGTAATTAAGATAAATTCAAAAACCAAATTCCTTTCACGAGCTACCAGGTACCCATACCTTGAGTCAGAAACCTTTCGAAAGGTCCTATCAAAAAATGACAGGACTGCTTAAAGCCAGTTCCTTGGATAGACAGAAAACAAGGTTCAGACAAGTCACAGGGCTCATTAGAGCCAAATTGCAAAACCAAGACCAAATCTGAGTCTTTGAACTCAGGTTTAGTGTTCTCCCTACTAAGCTTTAAGCCCTTTCTCCCTTTGTTTCCAAAGTCAATACAACAAAGATACTTTGCTAATTACCTATTTTAGATCAACATCAAATTAGGCAATGTTTCAAAGGGGAGCTGCGGGATATGGTTCACAACTTTAAGGAACCTAAAATACAACCGAGAGACAGGAAAACTACTGCAATAAAGCAGAAGTACGTGCATTTTAGGATCATGATTACCTATCCAATGTTTCCCAGAATCGTAAGAAAACTGGTCTGTCCAGATGACGTTTGTGATAGCTGAGTTCTAATACTGTTACGTCCCATTTCTGAACGTTTGGGTCCAGACGAACTTCATCATATTTGAGATGGAAGGCTTTAACTAGAAGCAGGAGAAATAACGTTCTTTATTCAAACTGCAATCAACATTATAAAAATATTTTATTAAGGAATAAAAAACCAACCACAGACATTAACCAAAAAAACTTAAAGAAAACAAAGTTCAATCTTTCTTCTACCGAAAAAGCTTCATTACAACCTAAGTGATCTCTAAAATAGAGGCTAAGCACTGTAGTATCCCCCAAAACATTTAATTCAACAAAAATTTACTGAGGCTTATACACACCAGCCACTGGGGACTGCAATGAAGAATGAAGTAAAATAAAATGCGTACGATCCAGTGAAGGATAAGAAGAAAATGCCTACTCACATACAGCATGATAAAGGTAGTAGAATATCACAGAAACACCAGAGAGTAGTTTACCCAGATTACGGGATTCAGAAAAGGCTTGGATAGATAGGGTGGCATAAGAATTAGGCAAACACAGAACAAAAGTGACCCAGTTAACAAAAGAGCATGTTCAAAGAGAAACTAGTTTAGTTTAGAAACTAAAGAAATTTAACAAAGTTGCGTCATGCAAAGTAACACGGGAAATGGATGAAGGATAAGCCCACAGAGGTTCTGAGCAATGCTGGTCCTAAAGGCCACATTAAGGAGCTTGCATGGTTGCCTAAGAGATATGACGACCCACTCTGCAAAGTGTTTAGCAGAGACCAATGATATGGTATAAAACCTAGAGGAGAGACAGACAGATCTGCTCTACTGGGGAGAACATACACATATGACAGGAAAGATTCAAGAGGTAATTAGTAAGTGGGACATGGTAAGAAATGATGGGACATGGTAAGAAATGATGAAAAAGGAAGAGGAATTGGAAGGTCTCTAGAGAAGTTGACCTGGAAATAGATATTTACTTGATATGAAAAGAGTCTAGCAAAGATCCTGAGAAACAGGATTTCAGGCAGGAGCAAGCTCAGAATGCCCTACCCAAGAACAACTCTCTGTAGGCAATGTCCTACGTGTAGATCCTACTCAGCCATGATTAAAAAAAAAAAAATCTGAATTTTACTTCAAATGTGATAATAAACCACTGGGTAGTTTGAAGCAAGAAGGTGAAATTATTTTCACTTTCAAAAGCTATCTCTCGGGAGATTAGAGACTCTAGGACAAAACTTCCCAACAAATGTATGCTACCAAGGTTGATAGGTTTTGACCACAAAACACTGACTCTGAATCTTCCTCCTTGATCATCTACCTGGTTGGATAGATAGCAGTTTATCCTCAGCAGTTTATCACTAGTGGTATTTGTAATCAGTTTATCATCAGTGGAGTGTTAGTTTTACTTGTGCACATGGAGGACATTTTGCTTTTCTTTCCTTTTTTTACTTTTTCTTCCAACATTCAAGATATAAACATTACTATAACCATTATGATCTAGTAATTAGGAGTTTCTAAAGAGAAAATGATTGACTGTTAATTGTTTTTAATAGCTCTTTATAGACTGCTTGTTCCATATCATTTGCAGGCTTACTGGCTTTTGATGTTAATAATTAATCAAGGTCTAATTCTTGATTAAAATACAAAATAAACCATTTGTGACCCTCCGACAGCCCAAAAAACACATAAACATTATTGCTAAAGTATTTGCTCTTATACTCTCCTGAGTATATTATTTGCTAAAGTATTTGCTTTTATACTCTCCTCACTGAGTATATTATTCTGAATTTAATTCAAATTAATCAATTTAAACCAGTTCATTAAAGGGGCTGTATGTTATGGATTCAGAAAAGCCATTTTCAAAATACTTATTATATATGGAGAAAATATTTGTTTCTTTAAAATTTTAAATCAAATGAAGTCACTATTCAGTACTCTCTACTCTGCTCATTACATGTTTCTGTTTTCCGATCTTCTCATTTGTTTCGAATCATTCTTAAAAATACATGAGTTGTAATTTTTTAAATGACTTATTTAAAGTCACAAGGGCCAATAATCCCCTTTACTAATTTCAATAGATACAGTTTACATAGCATTCAACAGAATACATAATTTTTAAATTAAAACTGAATATCAGAGTTCAAAAAGTTTATGTTACAAAATGAGGAAACAATTTCTTTCATCACACAAAGTATCTTATTAGCATGAAGCAATGGTGGCAAGCAAACTTAAACCAAGACATCACCATAAAATATCTTTCTTACTCAGAAAAAGACATAGTTTTTAGGCCTCACCAAAAATGGAAGAAATAAGATTCTTTTATAACTAGACAGTTATCTGGGAGTACTAAAGCAAAACCTTACAAAATGTGTTGTTCATTTTCTGCAAACTACATGACTGTTGTCGATACATTTTTTGCAGAAACAAAGAAAAGAAACAGAAAAGGTGTTCTTATATACCATTTTGGTAGATACATGATGGCATGGAAAATCACAAAGGGGCAGTATAATAGAGAAGATTATTAAATCAGAAAAATTTCTCAATGATAACTAAAAAATTTCAAGAAATTGTCATTTAAAAATCTTGGACTTGAAGCCTAAAAAACAGTATTTTTAAAAATCAGTATCAAGCTCAAATTTCTCATAATTTTGAAAAGATTTTATTTGGCAAAATTTTATAGAGTTTAATATCTAAGATCTTCTCTAAACCTCTCTATTTTATTATGCAGCACAAAGAAAATAATTTTTTTACCAAGTACCCTCAGTTTACCCCTATGCTATACAGATATTATCATTTTCCATGTAGATTGGGGGAAAGGTGAGAAGCTACAACACTCAAGAGTTAATTTACAGCAAGGAGACCAGCTCCTCCGTCCGTGCAGTTTTCAAGGCAAGAGTACTGGAGTGGGTTGCCATTTCCTTCTCCAGGGAATCTCCCAACCCAGGGATCGAACCCAGGTCTCTCGCATTGTAGACAGACGCTTTGCCATCAGAGCCACCAGGGAAGTCCAGCTAAAAGCTAGGAGATGACATATTTCTAAGTTTCTGGCTTATGCAAATTACTAAAAACACTGAGGAAAAGAACAGTCTGGGGAGGATGGAGAACATAAGACAACAGATTCCTCTCAGAAGAGGCAGAGCCCGATGCACCAATGGGACTTCACAGGGAGCCACCTGGTCATCGGTGAGACAGAGAGGCCCAGAACATCAGCCAGAGACATAACTTAGAACTAAGGACAGAGATGGTGACAGGAAGCCACCAGATCTCCTCGAGTGCGTGTCTATAATTAAAGCAGGAGAGAAGTGGGAACACAAAAATGTCACTGATGTCACTGAAAGCCAGAGGAAAAATAGCTAGAGTCTGAGTAAATGTAACAAGCCCTCAGAAAAGAACATTTTAAGAAGAGGAAATGGATGAAGAGTAATATGATAAGGAGACCAAAAGTAGCCAATATCTGGATCCCTGTGGGAGCAGCTCAGTGGGTGAGCAGGTACCACCACAGCTGCCTGCGATCAAACAGAAAGCAAGACAACTGTTTTAAAGACTTGGCTGTGGAGGGAAAGGAGAGGAAGCTAGAAGAAAAGGTGAGGGAAGAGGAAAGGGTTTTTCTTCCATGTGTTTTAGATGGAAGGGCAAGAGTACTTTCATTTTAAATGCTGGTTAAGTAAAGAAGGAAGGTTTACGAGAAAGAATAATTCATGGAAGAAAATCATAATTGTTCATTTAAAAAAAATCTCTAAGTCCTTATCTACATTTCTGAAGACTAATGATCTGAACAAAACCCAATTAAAAGTTATGTTCTTAATGAAATTTGGAGAGTATTTTCATCTTCAAGACATTCTAACCATTGTTTATTACAGTACTAGTCAACAAGGCAAGCAAGTAGGTAAAACACAACAAAACTAGTGTTCAGTGACATTTTGCTTTCATTAAAATTCCCACTCTCTCTGTATCTTTGACTTCTAGTTATCATATCTGTGCATTACTCAGGTTTTAGATATAACAAAAAAAACTATAGTCATATTAGCATTCATTTTAAAAACTGAATGAAGGTAGGAGAATAATGATTAAAAGCTTTCAAGCTTGGGCAGGTTTTGGCCTAAAAGAATGGTGGCACCACTGACAAAAACTAAACTGCTTTATTTAAAACAACAAACAGCTGGATTTCACAGTAGCACAATCTACATTCAAAATAACTAAAGTTGTTATTTCTAACAAACGTACTTGTTTATGAGGATGCTTTTTAAAATACGATTTTATTACTGATACTAACTTCACTGGGGACTCAAATTAAATAATAATTTGAATATCCGTACGTATAAAAGGGCTTCCCTGGTGGTTGAAATGGTAAAGAATCTGCCTACAATGCAGGAGACCCAGGTTCAGTCTCTGTGTCAGGAAGATCCCCTAGGTACTGGCAACCTACTCCAGTACCCTTGCCTGAAGAATTCGAAAGACAAGAGAAGCCTGACAGGCTACAGTTCATGGAATTGCTATTCAGTCAGACTTCAATTCTTCTTCTTTTGGTGTATCAATAATGCCAAAATGTGATCAATGAAAGATATGATACATGAAATCTACACATTTAACAAGTGTCTACAAAATGGTTCCCAATGCCGTGCTCCTTTCTGTGCTGATGACACGAGAGTCAGTGAGTCAGACCACGCTGCTCACATCCTAGAAACGGCATGACAGCCACGGAGGACTTACAATACAGATATAAAAATGAGGTCAGGTCAAGCAACGAACGTTACCATGAGATCACCAGGAGGAAGTAATGGCTACTTCCAGGATGGTCAGAGGAGGGAGCTCCCTAAAGGAGAGAGTAATTGGCTGAGACCTGAACAAACAGAAAAGGGCCAGTTCTGCTGCAACCATTTCAGGCAGCAGGAACAGCAGCCAACAGTCAAGTGGCATTGTTAGTTCAGCAAAAGTCAGCCTATTTAAAGACTGGCGATCAATTCTACATGTACGTACACACAACAAGATTAATGATTTCTAAGCAACCTACAAAGTAATTATTAATGTTGAAACACAGGCAATAATTCACTTTTAGATATAAATACACAGAAAATATTAATATTCCAAAAAAGGCTTTTAAAATATTTCACAGGTGTTTAAAAGTAAAAATATATGGTACTTAATAAGAATCCTTTGATATACACATCACATGTGCAGAGCCATAGATGGCTCTTTCTCTTAAATAATAAAGCAAAAACATTTCTACATTAGATAGGTAGAAAAAATAAAGAGAATCTTACTTTTAGCAAATATGTCAACTGGTGATCCATCAGGCAAAAGCCACGGCCAACCTTTGAACTGCCACGCAGGACCCTGCACAAAAACTGCTACAACCCGGTCCCTGTTAGTGGAGAAGAGGAAGGGGAGAGCGGAAACTGAGTGGCTCAGGCATTCTCAGTTACTACAACCCTTAGGGAACGAGTCTCACCATCACTCCTGCAGTGGAGTCTCCTGTCCACACGTCTGTGAGGGGAAACACAGTGCTGCACGTCCACCATTCTCTTTATGTTACAGCAACAGAGTGTGTTAACGACTGCTATATTCCCCATATATTGTTTTCAACACCTAAGTCATTTAAACATAATTACATGCACAGTCCTTACATGAGATCCTTTCAGCCTTTTATCTCTGCCCGATCTGTTAATTAGTGGGCCTATTTTTCTAATGTAATAGGGAACAATAGTGTATCTGTTAATTGAAAAAGTTAGTTTTAAAATCATTTACAATTCAAACACATCTTAAATGTTTAATTAAAAATATCATAAATTACAGTATTTCACTATTTTGAATTCACTATTCACTAAAGCTCCAACACCTTAGTTTGAGTTCTTCTGATTATCTGGAAAATAATCTGAGTATAGAAACCACCTAAACTTTTTCAATTGTTTTACAACTATTTCACTCACTCTGAATTCTCTATTTTGTGTGTGTGTGTGCGCGTGCGCTAAAGCAACTTGTTTTTCCCAGACATTTAACTTCCTTTTCCTAAAAAAAGCACAAATCTCTTTCTGGGGCCTTACATTTCATTAGTTTACAAAATATTAATTAACTTGAGAAATTACAATAAAAACAACTACCATAAACAGTTTAAGCCTACAACTAAAGAAGTGGAAACAAAATCATAACATTAACAATAATAACCAACATTGTAAGATTTACTACAAGCATTCACTATGTGCCAGTGCTGGTCTACACAGCCTACTCATGTCTATACATTTAAACTTCAAAATAATCCTGTGAGGTAACCTATTACCCCTATTTTACAGAACAGCAGAGTATGTTGGAGACCAGGAGGCAGGAAGTGGGGAGAGAGCAAGAGCGTGGAGAAAAGGAGGGTGTGAACAGAGAGGGGAGAATCAATGACCGGTCATGCTACCGTCCTATATGGGGACTGATAAATCATGACAACAGCCAACTCACTGTTATACTGGAAAACAGTTTTGACCTCATGACTCCCTTAAAGGGCCCTGGGAATGCCCAGAGGACCACAGACCATACTGTGATAATCACTGCATTAGATGGAGACTTTACGCATCCAAGAGAATATTAAGCCAAGGTTACCTTCAAGTTAAAGACCTACAACAACATAGTTACTGTGAAAAGCCACAGCTTAAAATTCTTAACAGCTCAAAAGCTCTTATGGTTAAAATTAAATCTTAAATTAAAAATTTCATAGGATATATGCTCCACACTACCTAAACCATCTTTGGGAATGGAGCACACTATTAAATAGCCTCTCAATTTTATGATGTAACTTGCAGCACACACTAGTTGAAGGACAAAGGTGCCTGCCAAACAAAAGGGAATTTGTCAGATAGAAGTCACCCAGATCCTTCTGTGTCTCACAGGGTCAGCAGGGAAGCAGGATAATAAAAATACTACTCCCAGTGAATTCCCAAAAGGACAATTAACAGAGAAGAGAAGAACAAAGGGAAGGAAAATACTTTCCCTAGGTTGACACTGATGGCCAGGGCCCAAGCTAATATACAAAAGCACCACAATGCACAGTGACGGCACTTGCACACCCTGCATGACTGCTCCCTGCAAATCTGTGCAAACGTACAAATGACATACCTTTCTACTTATTACAAAGTTTAAACATACCTGAAATTCTCTTCTTATACTTCATATGTAACTCAAAGTATCTCTGTTAGGTACTAGGACAGAATTCTAATAGGACAGCCCTTGAGTCTTCACTAAAATCTTTAACATACTAGTATTCTCACTGGCTTGATTTTCTAATATCTGAAGACTAATGAGTACGTCAAGGGTAAATTTCGGGTAATGAGTCAATGTGTTACACTCTCTCTATCAGAGAAACGCACACTCGGACTATGTATTTTTATTCTGGCTTAGATTAATGAAATAATTTAAGGTAATTCATGTATTTGAATATATAGGCACTTTATATTATAAATAGCTCAATATTTTATTAAAGGATATTTTAATTCAATAAAAGAGCTGAACTGGGACGATGAGGTTATTATTTTCATTAAATTATCCCCTCACAATGAAAGTAACAATGCTTTCACTTACCATTTCTTTACCAAGGAAAATTAGAATTCTCCAAACCAAAAATCTAAAATATAGGCTCTCTAAAACATTAGTCTACTTGAAAGTTTTGTTCCAAAAGCTGATCCAGAATAAGTGGACAAGTGGAAAAACTTTTCACTGTTTTCCACAAGTTTATGCTTCTTGTTATAGACGTCCAAATTATATTTACTTAATACTAGAATGATAATATTATTGACGACTAAATCAGATACTAACACAGGTTTCAAGGATAGAATTCAATATCTCGAATTCATGATAAAATTTGGTATTTGTTAATTACACAACAAATGAAGGACTATGTAAAAGCATCAATTAACTCACCAGTCCTGAGGCATGAGTTTAAGGGGTTGGTCGACTACTCTGTAAGGAACTGTGACACTAATGGCAGTGCCCCCCGGTTGCATCTGGTCTTTTCTTCTCTGAATTAGAGTTTCATTTTCTCGTTGGCAGCCTTGCTTCTTCTTTTCATCTGATGGAACAAATCTTTTAAAAAACAGGAGACAAAATGATTCCACAACAATCTTAAATGAGAAAAGAAACTGTACTTTGAAATTACTTTTAAAATGATAGTTTTAAACCAAAAACATTATTTTAAAAATAAACTCAATCTGCATATACAGAATATGGGTCTTTCCTTTGCACGCCAAACAGAAGTCAAGCTCACTTACGTGAGAAGTCGCTGTGTGTGAATCTCACATTCAGAATCTCACATTCAGATGCAATTTGTGTGTGTTAGTGTGACACTTAGCATTCCCAATGGTTCCATACACAACCACACTAATCCTTGATTTCTCAAATGCTAAGAAAAGGGAAATTTTACTATAAATCAAAGATCACTTGAAATGGAGCTGATGCGGCTAGATATAGATAGGTGATTCAATCCATCAAGGAGTGTCACCAAATACCCCTTTCCACAAGGTAACCACCACGCCCACCAAGATATAGAACACGTGCAACAGACCAGAGAAATTTCCTCCTGCACCCTTCAGTAATCTCTACACTTCTTCCCCAACAGGCAACCACACAACTCTGCTTTCCATCATCACAGGTGACTTCCAGGAATTCTATATATGGAATCACACAAGAATGTACTCTTCCATGCCTGGCTCCTTTCATTCAATCTAACGTTTCTGACATTTATCCATGCTGAGGGGCACACTGGCAGTTCATTCTGTTTTACTGTTGAGCAAAATTCTATTGTATGAATCTGACACAATCTGTTTATACATTCTACTATAAACACTCTGGTATAAGCCTTTTTACAGACATATGTTTTCACTTCATTCTCTTACATAAATACCTATGAGTGGAACTGTTGGATCGCAGGGTATGTTTAACTTTAAAAGAAATTGTCAGAAAGCTTTTCAATGTGGAATAAATTATAAAGAACATTCTAAAGGCATCTCTGAGCTAGCTGGCAAGAAGTAAAGAATCCTTGGGCCAGAGAACTGAGTAAAGAATGAAACTCAAAAAGGTCAGGATAACACTGCAGACTTCAACCCATGGAAGGCAGTGGCAAACTAATTAAAGTTAAGTTTTGTCTCTTACTTTACTTCACTAGACTCTTGGAAGAGGAAACAAATCCCATATTCTGCTCAAGGTAGAGAATCTAACAGAAATTCCTTCTTTCATAAAGTTAGGCCTCTGGGGTTCAATATAATGTAAACCAGAAATAAACCTACTGCTCACCCATTTTCCTAACCTCATCTCAGCCCTAACCAACACCCTGACAACTGAAAGAAAACTCAAATCTCAGAATTTAAATTGGACCTCATTTGGATTTAAAGCAAAAATTAACAACCCTGACCACAGTGGTTGGTTCAGAAATACACCTGTTACACTGTATACGCCAGGTAAACAGGATTTAATCCCAGGATTTTTGCTGGAATTACTGGGAAATGAGCACTGTCTCTTTGTGGTGACTGGTAAATTGGAGTTTCTGATAAGTCATCTTTGCCCCTGAAGAAGGAGAACCTGCCTAAGAGATGGAGACACCAACTCCTGCTTATTTCATTTAGCACTGAATTCAACTGTGTCAGAAGCCAGGACTTTTCAGTTACATTGAGCCAATTATTTTTACAATAAAGCTACTTTGAGTTGATTTTTAATACTTAACACAAAAAATTATCTAACAAAAAGAACCAGAACTGCACAATTGACTGGATGGATATCTGCAATCTGGAGAAATATTCTGACATCCACCGACTCTACCATTATTTATTTACTCCACTTAACATTCTATAACTATGAAGGAGTATGGGTAATATGATTAAAGTCACCGCTGTTTAAACAAGTAACAAATCTCTAAAATAATTTCCTTAGTATAATATAAAATGCAAATGAGATATCATTACACAAATTCCAGATTTTAAGTCTATATATCATTTTGAAAAATGAACAATTTCATCAGTATTTCCCAGATTAAAAATACAGTTTTCCTTTCTTCTAAATAAAAGAAGTTGAAATTTGCAGGGGAAAAAAAATTAGCAATAATATCTGCTGTTAAAAAAAACCTCAAACTGAGAATTTAACGTGAAGCTATCAATGTTGGATTGGCTATGCCACCAGGTGCTTATCAAATGCAAAAGCAAATCTTAAACCCCACGCACTCCAACAAGGAGCCCTCGCACAGGATCTCGGCCACGGTCAAGAACCAGCTCCAGTCCAAAACTGACCCTGGAGGAGGTGGAGCTCCGAAGCTGGATAGAGGACTGACCGGCCTCTCCATCAACCCGGACTTCCAGAAGGGCCTGAAGGACGGGATCATCCTGTGCACACGCATGAATAAACTGCAGCTGGGATCAATCCCTAAGACCAACCGCTCCACGCAGAAGTGGCACCAGCTAGAAAACCTCTCCAACCTTTTCAAGGCCACGGTCAGCTACGGCATGAACCCTGTCGACCTGTTTGAAGCTAACGACCTGTTTGAAAGCAGGGAACTTGATGTAGGTGTAGGTGTCTCTTTCTTGCCCTGGCCAGGAAGGCCAAGACAAAGGGGATGCAGAGCAGCATGCACATTGGCATCAAATACTTGGGAGAACTAGGGGTGAGACTGATGATGCCACCATGAAGGTGGTCCAGTGCGTCATTGGGTTCCTGATGGGCACCAACAAATGTGCCAGTCAGTCGGGCATGACCGCTTCTGGCACCAGATTGCATCTGTATGACCCCCAAAACCATATCCTGCCCCCATGGACCACTTGACCACCAGCCTCCAGATGAGCACAAACAAGTGTGACAGCCAGGTGGGCACAACGGCTCCAGGGACCCGGTGGCACATTTGCAACACAAAGCTGGGGACAGACAAATGTGACAATCCCTCCATGTCCCTGTAGATGGGCTACATGCAGGGAGCCAAACAAAGTGGTCAGGTCTTTGGCCTGGGCCAGCAGATATATGACCCCAAGTACTGCCCTCAAGGCCCAGTGGCCGATGGGGCTCCAGCAACTGCCAGAGAGGGCCAGGCCCAGGGGAGCCCTCAGAGTGCCGCCTCTACTACAGGAAGAGGCGGGCTCCTGAGACACCCATGTGGGTTGTCTTCCCACATCATTGCCCTATATGGGTTTTCCTGTTTTTTGTCTTGTTTTTCTACATGTCAGAGTGTTACCAGTTAAGAGTCTGGGGGAAAGGGGTAAAGGCCATAGCCAGATGCATGTGGGGTGGGGGTCCCTACCAGGGCAGCTCCAGGCATCAGGTTTCCCAGCAGACTCTGGGCCAAACTTGTTAGGTTAGGGGGGAAAAGAAACCAAGGCAGGGAGGGGAACTGGCCCTGAGTAGTTTCCGGTTACATCTACCCCACTTTTTCCTGCCAATCAGTCTGTGGTTTCTGTACCCACAGAAGTTTCAGGCAGTTTTAGTGAAATGAAAATACTTTGTTCAGGGGAGTGTGTGTGTTGGAGGGGGAAGCGGGGGTGGGGGGGGGGGGTTGGATGCTGAGAGAAGGTAAGGCCATAGTCCCAAAATATTTTATGTCTCATCGATTTCCCGAGGACCTTCAAACCACCAATCCTGGCCCCTCCCAGGGGCCTAGTGGGGACACTGAGGCCCAGGCAGGACAGTGGAGTTCTGAGTGCTTGAGACAAAACCAGCCCCCGCTCCCCTCACTCCCCCACCAAGTACTGCATAGGGACCCCCACCCAGAGGCCCTGCCCAGGAGCCCTGGGACCAAGAAATAATGTAAAAATACCAACTGTGGACCAAAGGAAATTAAACCTCTTTTTTTTGGCGGGGGGGGGGGGGGGGGGGGGCGCGCGCGCAAATCTTCATTCTGGAACTCAAAGAATTTCTATAAGAAAAAATTCCAAGGAGCATGAACAGAAATTACAAAAATGAAAACAAAGAAAACCACTAAATGAACAGTTAAGAGAAAAAAGAAAAACCCCTTAAAACACAAGGAAACAAGGTATCATGAATGAAACAACAGATAAAAGAAAGCGATTAGTAACGACTTCCAATGATGCAGCTACCAAAGACCAAACTTGTGAAACAAGCCTACAAGTATGTAGATGGAAAAAGAAATTATTGAAAAAAGGCAAGGGGGTGCGAAGGAGCACCAAAGATTTGAAAAAGAACTAAATAGAACCTCTAAAATAGAAACAATAAGACATCTGAATTTTAAAACGAAATGAATAGACAACATCACACTAGGAGATAGCCAAAGGAACAGACAACTAGAAGTTAAAGTCTTCAAAAATGATCAGGAATGCAGGTGACAGAAAAACAAAAGGAAAGCAGAACTGTATTACAGACACAGATGATGAAATGAGAAAGTCTACAGTAGGCCTCATTTAAGTTCCAGAAAGAAGAGAGGAGAAGAAAGGGAAGAAGGGAAAACAAACGGGTCTTGTCTAAAGTGCTAAGAGCCAAGACTTTGTGAGCTGATGAAAAACACAGATCCACAGATTCAATTCTGATGAATCCCACGGAGGGGTACGTAAGAAATCTACACCTAGGTATAGCAGATAAACAGATTTACAATGACCTTTAACAAGACAGAGCAGATATCCTTCCAAGTACTGATTATCACAGCTGACCTCTGACCATCAAAAAGTAAGCTATTATAAAGATGGTGCAATAACACCTTCAATGTAATAAATCAATTCCTATACAGGTTTCCAAAGTGGCTGAAGCATTCTGCACCGCTGTGGCAGCTGGGTACATGGAGCATTCATGGTCCAGTGTGAGTTCAGGACTGCTCTTTCCCAGGCCTTAAGTAGCCCCCCATAAACATGTGCTGAACAGTGCTTGACTGATGCAAGGGGAACTCTCAGTCTATCTCTGGAGCACTCCCTCTGTGTAATCTTTCCCCGCTGGAACTCTGCCCTATGTGAGGACTGTCATAGCCAAAATCACAAGCACCATCCAACCAGTTTATTTTAAATAAGCTCATGGGCCCAGTGAAACTTCTCTCAAGATCATGTTTCTAAATGTCAAAGCACTTCTTAATACTTTCATAATAGAACCTTAATTTTGTTACTTAGAATGTTAAAGCTGAGGGCAGGATTTATTTTGCCTCATTTCATTTACTTACTGAAGGGCTAGAAAACTGAAGAATCCTCAGTTTACATGAAACCAAACAGAATCTATGCCAACATGAGCTATGGGATACAGCCAGTACTATAATTGTGTGGAGGAGGTTTCAATTATGCATTAATTACATAGCAAAGCCTCAAGCTGACTCAAGCTGTAGGGGAGATGTCAGTTGCAATGAGGTGTTAAACAATGAAGGGAGTGTTTTAAACTCAGAAGAAAAATTAGGCATGATCTATCCAAAGAAGGTAGTCTGTTAAAACTGTTTGCTTTCTTGGTAGGAAGGCTAACGAGAAAGATGTTAAAGTTTAGTTTGCGACTTCTATGTACTACTTACTACTTTTAATTATTATCAAATCTATTTCAAGAGGTGGGCAAAAACAATTATGTTTCATATATGCCCAGCTGTAGACTTAGCAGCAGCAGCAGATTACTTGAGGAACTGTAGATTATTTAGTAAGACACAGCACTGTCTCAATATTAAACTCCATGAAAAAAAAAGCCTAACAAAATATGAGGAAATAAAACCTAAAAATTCCTTCTTTCCATATTGTTATTGGAAAAAAGGTCACTAAAAATTCCACTCATAAGTATTAAAGAAAAAATACCAGAGATACATCTGCATGTGCCAGTTACACAGGATTTTATATAGCTACTTAGGTCATTGGCACTTACAATTCAATTCCGCATCGATTAAAGCCTAGAGTCAGTAAGTATTACAACGTATTTTGCTACTCATTTTTAAGTTGTGAGTTATCTAGAAGCAGCATGATTTTCTTTTTGAAGGTGGTTTTTGTTTCTTTAAGAACTGTCATCTTTTACTGCAAAAGTTAAGCATCTGGAAATTTTAACACAGGATATAGGTTCCCTCTTTGCTTCTTCAACCAACTTTTACTAATTAATGTCTAGGTTAACAAACTATGGTCCCCTTTCTAGCATCCTCATCGTCGCCTCTTGCTCTTCCTGCCGCCCTGAGTCACTGCCTGCACAGCTTGGGCCACCTGGCTCCCCGTGCTAGCCACTGATATTTGGCATTTGTACAACACAACAGACATTGACAACAAAGAACAGTCTGAACTTGATCAAGATTTGGATGATGTTGAAGAAGTAAAAGAAACTGGTGAAGAAACAAAAATCAAAGCATGTAAGCTGACTGTTCAAATGATGCAAAATCCTCAGATTCTTGCAGCCCTTCAAGAAAGACTTGATGGTCTGGTAGAAACACCAACAGGATATACTGAAAGCTTGCCTAGGGTAGTTAAAAGACGAGTGAATGCTCTCAAAAACCTTCAAGTTAAATGTGCACCGACAGAAGCCAAATTCTATGAGGAAGTTCATGATCTTGAAAGAACGTATGCTGTTCTTTATCAGCCTCTGTTTGATAAGCAATTTGAGACCATTAATGACATTTATGAACATACAGAAGAAGAATGTGAATGGAAACCAGATGAGGAAGATGAAATTTCAGAGGAGCTAAAAAAAAAGGCCAAGATTGAAGATGAGAAAAAGGATGAAGAAAAAGAAGACCCCAAGGGCATTCCTGAGTTTTGCTTGACCGTTTTTGAGAATGCTGACTTGCTCAGTGATATGGTTCAGGAACATGAAGAACCTATTCTGAAGCACCAGAAAGACATTAAAGTGAAGTTCTCAGATGCTGGTCAACCTATGAGTTTTGTCTTAGAATTTTACTTTCAACCCAATGAATATTTCACAAATGAAGTGTTGACAAAGACATATAGGATGAAGTCAGAACCAAATGATTCTGATCCCTTTTCTTTTGATGGACCAGAAATTATGGGTGGTATAGGGTACCAGATAGACTGGAAAAAAGGGAAGAATGCCACTTTGAAAATGATTTAAGAGGAAGCAGAAACACAAGGGACATGGGACAGTTCATAGTGACCATAACAGTTTCTAATGACTCTTTCTCTTTTTGCCCCTCCTTAAGTTCCTGAGAGTGGAGATCTGGATCATGATTCTGAAACTATCCTCGCTGCAGACTTTGAAACTGGTCACTTTTTACGTGAGCGTATAATCCCAAGATCAGTGTTATACTTTACTGGAGAAGCTATTGAAGATGACGATGATGATTATGATGAAGAAGGTGAAGAAGCGGATGAGGAAGGGGAAGAAGTAGGAGATGAGGAAAATGATCCAGACTAGGACCCAAAGAAGGATCAAAACCCAGCAGAGAGCAAGCAGCAGTGAAGCAGGATGCATGAGGCCCTGAGGGTAACCTGCACTGATCTACCTTCTGCTTCCCTGGAAAGGATGAAACTTACATCATTTGACAAGCCTATTTCAAGTTTTTTGATGTTTATTTATTTGCTCATTTTTGGTTTTGCAGCCTCAAATAAAAATATCATACAATTAAAAAAAAACAAACACCAACTATGGTCCCTCCTCCTCCCTCTGCTGCTGCTGCTGCTCAGTCGCTTCAGTCATGTCCAACCCTGTGCGATCCCTTAGACGGCAGCCCACCAAGCTCCCCCGTCCCTGGGATTCTCCAGGCAAGAACACTGGAATGGGTTGCCATTTCCTTCTCCAATGCATGAAAGTGAAAAGTGAAAGGGAAGTCGCTCAGTCGTGTCCAACTCTTAGCCACCCCATGGACTGCAGCCCACCAGGCTCCTCCGTCCATGGGATTTACCAGGCAAGAGTACTGGAGTGGGGCGCCACTGCCTCCTCCCTCTAGGGTATATGCATCTATTAATCTAAAGTACATTTTACTTTTCTGGTTCTTTACTGGAACTTGGAAATGGGGAGAAGACAACCTGAATTTGTTTTACAACCCCTTCAAGCTCTCTAGCCAAAGCAAAACAATTCATGTTAAAAATTAAATGATAACCTTTTTCATTAAGACTTTTGCCAAGAGTTTCTATAGTTTTCCCTAAAGGATTCAGATATAAAAGAATATATTCTGTTTTTGAAAATTATATTTGAGACTATCTGCAAAGCCAATAGCACTGAAATCAAACGTTCGTTTTCTCAAAATAAGAAATACTGAATCAGTAACTAGTAATTCACAACAAAAGCTCTATGTCTTACAAAGAGGACAGTTTAGCAAATTACTTACTTCAGGTCCTGGAGAAGGTCCTTTGCATTAAGCATGGTTATTAAAGAGGTGGTAGCTGCAGGAATTATGATAATGGGTGTTCGAGATCCTATGAAGACAGAATTTTCAAGGTATCAAATAGGTTATTTAAAGGAATTATAGTTACTTTCCTAATTAAAAAGTAAAAGCCTGCAAATTTATATTTTTCACTCTTTTAGCTAAAAGATATTTTAAGCAGCAGTGATATTCAGACTAGTTAATGATCAGGACAGCTTGAGCACTAACCACTCAGAATGGACACCAAACACAAAACATCTGCTACAACTGCATGAGAAGGCCATCAGCCCTAGTTGTGTAAGCAAGAGCTTACTTTTTAAAGCAAGTTTAGAGTCACACACACTTTACCTTTCTTCTGATTTGGGGGAGGTCTGGCTTGAGAAACTGTAAGAAAGGAAAAAAATCCAAATATTTGAGTGTTATAAAAATCACATTCTTATTTTCAAACTTAAAAGCAAATAAGGCCAAAAAATTTGTATTTACACATGACTCATTAAAATTTTTTTTAATGTACTGTAAGTTTCTTAAATAACATGAAGCTATTTCTCTGCTTCAGAAAATCACTGTAGTGCCTCAGCAGTTCAACAATCAGTAGTTATAAACAAAGTGGATATATAGCATTGCTAGGCACTGAGACAGAGAAGGCAATAGGACCCCACTCCAGTACTCTTGCCTGAAAAATCCTATGGATGGAGGAGCCTGGTAGGCTGTAGTCCATGGGGTCGCTAGAGTCGGACATGACTGAGCGAATTCACTTTCACTTTTCACTTTCATGCACTGGAGAAGGACATGGCAGCCCACTCCAGTGTTGAACATGCAAAATTGAACATGCAAAGTGTTCTCATCTTTCTTTTTGCTGAGAAACAGATACTAAAACTTTCTTAAATTATTTTTAGAAACAGGACTCATGGATACATCAACATGTAGAGCAAGACATTATCATCTGCAATATAACACAATCTCAATAAACACGTGGAATTTGACAGAGGAATAAAGGAAAGGTGGGATGGACAGACAGATATACAAACTGGAGACAGGAGTGGCTCGGAGAATGAATAAGGAGAACAAAGCAATCTTTGACTAAAATATCAGATATACTAAGGAAGCTCATAATGGACTCAGGAATATAAGGAAAGATTCGTTAAAATCAAGGCTGAGAAGACAGAGTTAGAAAAAGACGAAACATAGAAGCTCACATGTTAAAAATAAACTTTAGATGTTTAGTTAAAAAAAAAACAAACTACAATTAAGGACCAAGGCAGAGACACAATGATGAACATGCTAAGGATGAGCTTGATCTAAAGGCAGGAGGAGGGAAGAGTGGAATAATGCTGAGTCCATGAGGAGCATGAAGGAAAGCAAGAGCCCGGAGTTGGAGCTTGATTCTGCCTCCATTCTGCCACCTTCCAGACAATGACCCCTCAAGCACACTGAGATCAATGCCACTCAGCTTCAGCTGTCCTCAGCCATAAAAGAGAGACAACAATTTCTACATCTTGATTCTGTTGTAAGACTCATAAGAACAACAAAGCAAGGTAAGTTCTTCTCCAGATCCTGGGCATATTTATATTTACTATTTACTGAACCTCATGGCCATGGCTGATGCTAAATGTACTGCAGCGGAACTGCCACAACCACTGCCTTCAGCAAACACCATAACTGACCACTGACAAGCTGAGAATAGGCAATTACTGTTGCTGTACTTGCTTCCAAATAGAATTATATTCTCTCCTTAAGTATTTATTCAGAGCCCATGTACAGGGGACTCTGCTAGGTTTTTATTTTTATAATGATAAATAAAACAAAAATAATCCCTGCCCTCAAAGACCATTCAAGTAAAGGAGGGGAACCAGACCATAACAAAACAGGCAAATAAACACATAAAAACAAATCTGAATACACAATATTAAGGAACAAAATGAATGTACACTGATATTAAAGTGTCCTTTAGACAGAATGCTTAGAAAAAGCCTCTCAAAGGAAATGGCATTTCAGCTGAGATTTGAAGGATAAAAAGGAGCAAACTTGCAAAGAATAAGTGAAAGAACAGTCTAGATAAGAGGTAGGAATGTGGGCCAATGCCAAAGGCAGAAAGAAACTGTCGTGCTTATGGAACTGCAAATGTGCAGACAGGCAAAAGGAAGGGTGCAGGACAGGAGGTTAAAAATATATGTAGGAGCCAATTCATGAAGGGCTTTCTAGGTGATGTTAAGCTTATATTTAAATTCTGTTAGAAAATCCTGTAACTTTTTAGCCAGAAAGTGACATAATTTGATTTTCACATTACACTTTCTATAAGGGGAAAAATAGTAAGTTTAGTTGAGAAGTCAAAGGCGGACAAGCAAAAAAAAAAGGGGGGGTGGAGGGGGACAACTGTGTAAGCAGCAAGCTCAGGATGATCACCAATATTCTACAGTGGTGCCACCCAAATTAAATGTGGTTAATTAAGGCAAGGGTTTTCGGTAAACTTTCCAAGACCGACTGAATAACATGCAATAAAAATGAACAGCTAGAACCCTGGCCATACACCTGGATGCTGTTAACACTATTGTACTCCCAACTCCTATCTGTATCTTGTTAAGGACCAGAAAAAAACAGGTCAGGGACTAATACTTCTAGATGCACTGGTCTAGAGAAATGATGGTAACTTAGACTTGAGTTGCGGCAGTGGAGATAAAGAGAAAATAGATAAATACGGAATACAGAAAAGGTAAATTTGACAAAACTCACTGGCATATTAGAAGAATAAGCAAATATGAAGAATAAAGAATAACTCGATTTGGACTTAAGAAACAGAGTTGACAGTGGTGTTATTTACTTGTGAAGAAGCAGAAGAATGTGAATACCTTGTGGGGAAAATATCAAAGAAAAAAGGCTTTAAGCCAGTTTTAAGATACCTATGGTACATCCAAATGTTAAACAGTTAATATAAGACACCAGAGGTAAGAAGAACTGGAGACACAAATTTGAAAACCTTCAGCACATTGATTTAAAACTATGGAATGAGGCAATCCACCTAACATTCTGAAGTGGATGACTGAAGACCATGAGAAATGTGTTTAAAATATACAAAGGGCTAATCCTCTCTCAATCTCACGTGCAGATCTTAAGAGAGCAGATAAACTAGAGCTATAGGGTTATGGATAGTCACCTCCCCACATCAGCCTATCTGTAAGACAGAAGTAATGACTGAAAGCCAGAGAAGTGGCTTATGCATTGTGTACACATTGGAAAGAGGCAGCAAGAGCAGGGATGTGTGCAGGAGATTTAATCTGGCTAAAAAAGGAAATAACATTAAATTCCACTGTGGAGCTTATCAAACGCTGTGCTTCTTAACTCACTGGAAAACATGTGTCTCTTGTTAGTTACATTCCCTAAATGAATGTTTAGAAATTAGGAATGATTGTAACACTTTAAAATACTACATTTATCCAGGGACTTGCCTGGTAAAACTAATGCAAAATATTTGGTGAAAAATAAGAAGAAACAGTGAACAAAAATGGAACACCATCCCTGAGTCCGTTCACTGAAGGCAAAAAGGATAGATGGTTCAGTCCCTATTTCCTAATAATTCAAACTCTACCTAACAAACAACAGTATACAGATCTATGCTGTCTCATGTATGTTACACTACCAGAAGTATTATGTTTTTTTCTATTTTAAAAAGCTAATCCAGATGAGCCTACCCTATATTACAAAATGTCCCTTCAAAACTGGGTAGCACCCAAAAAGCAAATACATTTAACAATCTGCAAAACAAAAATACACAAATCAAGACAAAGATGACAAACTGCTAACACCCACTCAAGTCAGTCTTATTGACTAGTGAGTACTAAAACTTACAATCTCTACCTCTGGGACTGTGGATCTATGGGGGTCAATTAGTGAGTGAAACCAGACCTCACACTGATGGGCATCAGAATATCTATCATATTATGAGATATTCTCGAAGATTTATTTCAGTCATGTTAATCACCAGTGCACCCTGGCAGAACTGAGAAAGAATGGCAGATTAGGAGGTGAAGGACCCACAGCTCGCTGCTTCACACGTGACCTTCTCCAAGACTACAAACTAGCTGGGAGGGCCCAGCCCCCTTCCCTGTCCCTCTTCCATGGCACATGCACACAAGCTGGTTTACGCAGGTGTTAGTGCCACCCCGATCCCTTTCCTTTGCTTGCCATGTGATTTTGAGCAAATGTGAAATAGAGACAATTATTTATACACAGCACAGAACAGAGCTAGAATCCTCAGGTGGTGACTTTTTCCTTTTTATACTATTTCTGAATTTCTCATGTGATCTTCCTTAGACTAACCATCCTTCCCGTCCAAGGGAAAAAAAAGAATTCTACATCAATCATCCCACTGCCTCTACAATATTCCAGGCTGCATTCCTGGGGTCCATGTCAGCCTGCCCATTCCTATTTCCCTGACTTTTTCTTCCTTCCTGTAAGGAGCTCCTTTAGCTCCTTCTTGTTTCTGGCATTGAGCACATGGAAGGCATTCAAATAATATTTAACTGGATTTAATTGTTCTTTCTTGTACTCTCATAACAGCCTTTGGCATGGTCTTGTCTCCTGAAAATGTCCCATAGTTCTGTCATCTGATATAAATTATATCCAGTGTGCTCCAAATTTAACAAAGATTTCAAACCAACCCAATGTCATTAAAAGGAAGAAAGAAAATACTGGTCATGTCAAGATCCAGGTGGATCCAAGACATAGTCAAAGAGCCTACAATACCATCCCAATATAACCTCTCTTACCATCATGCTTTTAATGTGCTTCCAAAAATCTGAACACTTATAATTACATAATTTTAGAATCAGCCTATGTGTGAACATACTATGAATAAAAAGATATCCAAATCTGCACTACTGACACTAACAAATTGAAAAGGAAGATCAACCAGTTAAATTCCTGACTGGGCCTTTTCAAGTAACACCATTTTCTTAATAGCCACTTTTAACAGCACTGATACTAGACTAGGCTAAACACTAAAATAAAATGAACAAATGAACAGTAAATCAAGCCCAAAACACTGAAAATGAACATAGTGTCTGTATCTACGTGCATTTATAAAGATCAATCTTTTTAGGTACCAGGAAAAGGAGAGAAAATATTTTTAAAATAACTTCAGGGAATTCTCTGGTGGTCCAGTGGTTAGGACTCTGTGCTCTTACTGCTGAGGGGCTGGGTTCAATCCCTGGTCAGGGAACTAACAAACATCCCACAGGCTGTGAAGTATAGCCAAAAACATGTAAGGTTTAAATTAAAAAAAAAAATTTCAGTATTAGCCTTGTTTATTAATGTATATATTTTTAAAATTTTAGAACCTAATATGCTCAATGATACAGATATCTGAAATCCTAAACATCAAAGCTGCTTATCAATCTATTAAAATTATGGTTTTATGTTTCCACAGGAAAAGACAAAAGTCACATCCACCATACTATCACAGAACTCAAACAAGAAACTGATGAGAGAATGGGTATGTAATAAAAAGCTTTTTAAAACATTTTCCTAAAATTAAAAATATTTTCTTAAAATTTTCTGTAACTCAACTATACCTATTTACTCAAGTAAATATTCTTATATACTAGTTTTAAGTAAAATTTAATTCCTTCAAAGCATTACAAAGTATCAAAAATTTCAGTTGTGATAACAGAAGAAAACTAAAATTTTTCTATTTTTACCTGGCCTTGGTACAGGTTGTGCTGCAGGAGTCTGCGTCTTCCGGGCTGACGCACCTTCCTTTAAAAGAATAGAAACTGATTTGTTAAAATTCCTTTGTACAATAAACACTTTTGTTTAATTACTGCAAAAAAAATTCATGTCTATCTCTCCCTCAGTCATGGAACATGCTATGAGTTAAAACAAACAAGCACCTTACCTTTTATGTTACTGGTTGTGAGATGGTTAAGAGAAATCTTTAGTTGAAAATATACTTAAATTGTTACTATTCATTAGTTATTGTAAGTATGTAAGACTTTTCAAATATTCAATGATTTACTTAATTGCTGACAATTTTAATATTCTCAGAAATGTCATTACTGGTTTTAAAATCAAGTCAATCTTTTTCCCCTTAAGAATCTCAAAATGAATAAGTGATACATAATCTCACATTAGAAAGATGTAAACAGTGTTACTTTGAGTGAATCTTTAAAAAACACAAATATTTCAAATTAAACATCTTTAAACTATTCAGGGAAAATAATCCATTTACAAACATGATATGTGTTACATTTAAGAGTGGTTGAAAATTTCTTAGAAGCTGAATAACAAATCTCAAGTAATTACAAAGCACGTAATATATGTAAGGAAATATGCTAAGGATTGAAGTACATCAATTATATACTCAAGAACAGACACCTCTGAAGTGCTTAACAGACTTCAAAAGTTTTCTATCTTTACTGCAATAGTTTCAATCATATTCACACTAAATTTTCATTAAAATATTTTTCTTTATAGAAAGCTACAAGTGTAAATTTCAAAACAGCTAGTAACTCATGAAGATTTTATTCTAGCTGTACTTAAGTGAAGAAAATTTGATAAGTATCAGGAAAATTACACAAATCCGTAATAAGAAAAATCACTACTACAACCACAGAAACATTTCTAAAGAAGTCCTGCTAAACAATGTTCACTTTCATCATATTACAGTTTCTTCAGAATCTGATATTTTACTGTGGTAAAATGCACAGAGAATGCATTTCACTTGGAATACAATAGGATTCCTGGCATTCAGTTTAAAGGCTTTTTTAAAGAAAGGTTAAAAAAGAGGACTCCCCTGGCAGTCCTGTGGTTAAGACTCTGCTTCCAATGCAAGGCGCACAGGTTCCATCCCTGGGCGGGGAACTAAGATTCCAAACGCCTCATGCATACCTTCCCCCTCAAAAAAGCTAAAAAGCTAAATTAAAAAAAAAAAAAAAAAAGCAGCAGCAGCAGAGGCAACTAGCAAAAACTCTTTGGGGGAAAAAAGCACTTGAGGACAGAATATCCTTTTCAAATATTTTCACTATTATGCATTTAGTTATATACACTGGTGTGGTTGAGACTCAGTCACTTTGGATGCTGGTTCCATGAATGTGTTAACTTTGTAAAAATTTGTCAAGATTACTAATGATATGGTCATTATATTACAAGCAAATTATATTCAAGTAAAATTTTAAATGTAAAGAAAGTGAGTCACTATTAAGGTGGAGACCATTTTCAACATTTAACTTCATTTAATGCACTGTATTTTTCTCTAAGTTCATGTTAGGGGACACAACTGCTTTTACTCATCTTTGTAAATCTAGTACCTAGGACACAACAGATGCTCAACAAATGTTGGTCATACTGAACTCAATTCTAGACTTCTAAAAACCAGAAGCCAAAATAGAAATTAACCAAAGAGATTTTAGCTTTCTCTCCTATCTTCTTTTATAAGGAGGAAACAACTAGATATTATATAATAACAAGATTAAGTTTTAACCATATTCCTTTTGAATTCTTACATGTAAATACTGGGACTTCTCTGGTGCTCAAACGGTAAAGAATCTGCCTGCAGTGTGTGGGAGACATAGGTTCCATCCCTAGGTTGGGAAGATCCCCTAGAGGAGGGCATGACAACCCACTCTAGTATTCTTGCCTGGAGAACCCCCAGGGACAGAGGAGCCTGGCAGGCTACAGTCCATGGGGTCACAAAGAGTTTGGACACAACTGAGCGACAAAGCACAGCACATACATGTAAACTGGGTCAGTTTAAGTACACAGAGAAGGAAGAAAAATGAAGAAAAAGAGACAGGAAGAACAATGAGCACGCACATATGCAGACCTCCTTCTGTCTACATTTGACTAGAAGGCTGGCTAGTCCTGGGTTCAGTCTATAGAGAGTTCTCTGTGTTTTATAAATGGGAGTCAGCTAGTCATAAGCCTATAAGGAGTTAAGTCTAAAATTACAGATAATCGTGTCTCATGACTCATGGAGAAAAGCCATCTGCAGAATGATGTAAAGAAGTTACCAGCATGCAAGAAGAGACATGGAATACAATATCCCTCCAAAACACCTATCTAGTTTTAGTAGCCTGTAAGACCTCTTCTCCCGCTAATCCTTGGAATCTTCTTGATTCCAAGAGACACTAAAATTCCTCATCTCATTCTATGCAACCCACACACTTTTTTGTCTTACTTACTAGAGCAGAATCTGTTAACTGCAACCAGGAGAGTTTTATCTAATTTTGTCTTCTCAAATTCACTGAAAATTTTGAGTTGTCAGTCACTACAGTACAACTTTGCTTAATTTTGGATAAGTAAACACAAATAAGTTCAAAGGCACACACATATATAGCCATGCCACTTCAATAGGCTGTGAGCTCCTTGAAATGAAAACAGCAAAGACCTCTGCTAATCATATGGTTAATTCACAGCCATTTCTAGGACTCCCTAACCAATACAAGAGCAGCTAAAAGCTCATATTACTCTGATCTGCATTTTGTATAAGTCACTACATAAAGGACCTCAGAAACCATATAACCTAATTCCAGCACCCTTTAAAGATGAAGAAAGAGAGGTAAAATAGCTTTTCAAAGGCTACACAGAGGTCTATCTGGCATATGTTAAGAAACTGAAATAGAAGGAAAACAAAGAATAAAAGAAACAAAATGAAGAAATAATAATTGGCAGTAACAGGGAACAGACTGACAACTCTGTATTTTTAAAGATATTTGGACTGGGGGAAAAATGCTACTCAGCTGGGAGAAGAAAAGTATCAGCACAAAACAACTGAAGGAGCTGACGAGTTGTGCTAACTGGAGAGGAAAACCTGCTTTCTTTTAAAAAGTCAGAATCATTATGATTTCACCAAGACTTGAGGCATTCTGGAAAAGAAGTAACTGGCAAAAAGGGATGGGGGAAACAGTGACAGAATCGTTATCTGCAAAACAACACAATGAAACAAAGTAACTGTTTACAATCCCTCTTTGCTTTCTTTTAGCAAGTGAAGAGAATCTAGCATCTTCTGGTATTGGGAGAAAGAACACTGGTATCTGCCACTTAAACAAGTAGAAAATAACACAATATAAAATATTGTAAGAAAAATATTTGTAATAAGTTATCAGTATGAAAAATATACAATATTTAATTCTGGAAAATGCTGTTTATATAAAAATTAATGATACTAAAATTTCTTAATGAAGAAAACATATGGACTACACACACACACACACACACACACACACAAACAGATTCTAGGAGTTGATAATCTACCTCTTTGACTACTGTATTTATGAGACAAAAAGTAACATTTTTAAAAAGTAAATCAATATTAATTATACACTTGCATGTTTTGTCTTTTTAAAAAATAACTTATTCCCATGAAATCTGTATTTGATATTCAGAACTCACAAATATTAGGATTTTTTTTAAGCACCTGAATTTTTTAAGTTCCAGAATGAGTCTTTAAGAAAATCATTTTGGAAAAACTAGGTACAAAAAGGAAACTGCAACTCTGAGCAAATCACAAAGAGGCTGAAAAGCACTAAAGGTTTCAGGAGCAAGAAACTTGACACAAATTTTAAGTACAACTTATTTTTTGTTTTTTAGACTAGTCATAACCTGGAGTATACATATACAATGTTTGCTAACACAGAAAACAGTTGACACATTTCTAAAACCCAGTACAGTGTGTCTATACAGGCATACCTCAGAGATACTGCCGGTTTGGCTCCATACGACTGCAATAAAGCTAGTATCTCAATCAAGTGCGCCACACAAATTTTTTTTGGTTTCCCAGTACATACAAAAGTTACCTTCACACTATACTGTAGTCTACACAACTAATCAACTATCTCTGCAAAATTACAGGATACAAAATCAATACACAAACATCCACAGCATCTCTATACACTACCAATCAGTAATTTTAAAAAGAAATTAAGAAAACAATTCCATTTGGAATAGCATTTAAAAATCAAATACTCAAGAATTTAATCAAGAAGTTAAAAAAAAAACTACACTGAAAACTTTAGATTGATGCTGAAAGAAATTAAAGCCATAAACAAATGGAAAGACATCTATGTTCATGGACTGCTAAGATTAATAACATTAAGATTTCAAAATTACCCAATGCAATTTATAGATCCAATACAATCCGTTTCAAAATCCCAAAGGTGTTTTTGCAGAAAGAAAAACTTATCCTAGAACTGATGTGGAATTTCAAGCAGCCCCAAAGGGCCAAACTAATTCTGAAAAATGAACAGAGCTGGAGGACTAAAACTTCCAGATTTTAAAACTTGTAGATAATCAAAATACTGTAGCAGGGAACGAAGGCAGATCCATGGACCAACGGAATGAGATAGCCCAGAAATAAACTTTCACGTACATGGCAAACTGACTTTTGACACAGAAGCTAAGACCACGCAATGGGAAAGGATAGTTTTCAACAAACAGTGCTAGGAAAACTGGATATGCACGTGCAAAAGAATGAAGCTGGACCACTATCTTACATCATCTACAAAAATTATTAATAACTCAAAATGGATTAGAAACCTAAATTTAAGAGATAGAACTTTTAAAAAAATTTAAAAACCTACAGATAAAAAATCAAAGCGTAAAAGCTTCATGACATTAGATTTGACATCAGTTTCACGGATATGTGAAAGTAGTACTAAAAGGTACAGGAGGGGGGTTCATGTTTGGGAACACATGTAAGAATTAAAGATTTTAAAATTAAAAAAAAATAATAATAATAATAAAAAAAAAAAAAAAAAAAAAAAATAAAAGGTACAGGAAAACAAAAGAAAAGCAGATAAACTGGACTTGATCAAGATTAAAAGCTTTCATGCATCAAAGGACACTAACAACAGAGAAGTCAATCCAAAGAACAGGAGAAAAGATTTGATAAGGAACTAATATCCCTGGCATTTGGCTAAAACATTATCTGGACGTGTCTATGAGGATGCGTCTGGCTGAGACGAACTTCTGAATCTGTAGACTGAGTAAGGCAGATTGTCCTCCCACTGCAGACGGGCCTCGTCCAATCCACTGAAGAACTGAAGACAACACAGAGGCAGAACAGAGGAGAATTCCTCTCTGCCAGGCTGCGTCGAGGGGGCACACTGGTGTTCTCCTGCCTCGGACGCAGACTGGAGCGTTTACACCATTAGTCCTCCAGTTCTCAGTCCTTCGGGCTCAGACGAGAGCTGCACTAGCCCATCAGCTTCCCTGGGTCACCAGCCTGCCGACAGCAAATCCTGGAACTTTTCAGTCTTCCTAACCACATGTGCCAATTCCTCACAATCAATCAATCTACCCTATTGATTCTTTCTCTGGAGAACCCAGACAAATACAGCAATAAAAATTTTCAAAAGAGTGAGATATAACGTGAAACTCTTTAAAGAGGCATTCTATCATATTGGGAAAATGTCAGCTTTTTAAAAATTATTTATCTGGAGATTAAAAGAATCACGTCCACATGAATGTAGTTCCTTAAATCTACAGATAAATAATTTAGATAAAATGCTAATTAGAGCATTGCAACTGGAAACAAACCAAAGTGTGTGTACCGATCTCCTTTAACATCGAAGTCCATAATGAACAATTCTTTCTCACTGAGGTGTAACAAAAGCTTTATCTTTCTCACTTAAAAGTCAGTAGAATTGTTTTTATAGTGGAAGAGGGACACAGGTAATGTAGAAGGTCCACAGGATCATTTGTGAATCTCATGGGTCCATGGACTAAAAACAAATACACGTAACTAGAGACAGAGTAAATCAGTGCAAAAAAACACCTGACTTACATACAAGTCTTGAGCTCTAGGTTCTAGCTTAATGTGGCTTTGCTACATTAAGAGCAAACCTTTGAGAAAAATCTCAACCTCTCAGGTTCTTGGTTACCTTGCCTGTAAAATGAGGAAACTAGATTTTTAGATGACCTCAAAGGTCCAATTCTACTCTGAAATTCCATTATTCTAATGTAAGTAATACTTTTTCACTAGGAACAATCCCACTACAGTACAACCTGAAGGGTCCAATTAAATGATTACGTTTGAAGACAATTCAACGTGGGTTTCTTCAAACCTATTATACAGCTTATAATTTTGCTCTATAGCTTGTAAATTGGCTCTTCTTTTGTTTCATGTGAATAAACAATACTCTGTTGCCCAGCTCTCTCTATCAAAGGTTACATGTTTGGAATTATATTAATTTGATTATTTTGGGAATCAAAGAATTACAGCTACTGGCCAGTAAGATTTAAAAACAATTTAAAGGTGCGGACCTAGTACGCTTCGCAACTCTATCAAACTTAACACATCCCCGTTAAGAATATTTTACACTGATCCCTCTAACCATTTTAAATGAAATGCATAGGTAACATAACTAACCTATAAATATAGGCAAAACTTTTAATGGAAACCAGTGTCCTAGCAATAGACTTTGTATTCCAATTATGTTTTAGGTTCGTTTAATAATAAAAATGGTCTAACACAGTGGCCCCAAGCTTTTGGCACCAGGGACTGGTTTCACGGAAGACAATTTTTCCATAGACCCAAGGAGGAGGGGTGTGAAGGATGATTCAAGCACATTACCTTTGTTGTGGACTTTCTGTTATTATTACGTCAGCTCCACCCCCGACCATCAAGCATTAGATCCCAGAGACTGGGGACCCCTGGTCTCTCTCTCTCACACACACACACACACACACACTAGGACATTCGGAAGTCCTGCAGAACACAGGACTAGTCTTTGTTGTTTTCAAAAACTGTCTCAACACTACATTCCCTGGCCACATTAACTAAATGCCCTTCATTTATTTTGTCAGCCCAGAACACCTTCCCTCGTAAACTTCTAGAACATGTCCTAGGAAAGCAGTATCAAGCTCAATACCACCCTCACTGATAGCCCCAGCTATAACCTCTAAGATTATTCTGTGTGTGCCAAAAAAACAACTGAAAGATTCTGGTTGATTTATGCTGAAAAGAAAGAGCTGCGCTACTGAGAAACCAAAGCATATACAAGCAAAAAGGCATACTTTGTTTAATTGCACTGCATATACTGCACTTTTTTTTAACAGATTGAGGGTTTATGGCACCCCTACGTTGTCAAATCATGGTTAGCATTTTTTAATTAAAATATGTACATTGTTTTTTAGACACAATGCTATTATTGCACAAAATATACTAGGAACATAACTTTTCTATGCACTGGGAAACAAAAAATTCCTGTGACTCACTTACTACAGTAGCCTGAAATTGAACCCCAAATATCTCTGAGGTATGCCTTTATTATTACAGTACTTTCCAAATTACTGCTGATTTTAGATGCTTACTTTTTCTCTTAGGATCATTAATAGTTTGTGTGAATTAAAATGGACAAATGTCAAAGAGACATTTAAATTTAGTTCCACTTTCAAGTCAAAAGAAATTCTTAAACATTATAAGTAACTGCAGCATAAGCTTATGAAAACTGAAGGCAAAATAGTCAGGCAGGCAAACACTGACACTTGTGGTCATTCTGAGATTGCTAATTTGCAATCAGCTAATTTCTGCTCTGTGAGTTCAAAGAAAAGTAAAACTGGTTTGTAAAACATCAATAAAGGTCAAAGGAAAATACCAAATTCTTAATAAACATAACCACTTTTTTTCAAAAAGGAAAACTACTAATATTAAACAGTCAAAAATATGCCATCTGTCCAAATCTTTTTATGTAGTGAAAAAGATGTCATTTGATTTTAAGTCAAAGCAGTCTCTAGATAAACTCCAAGTAAACACTGCCATGCAAAACTGCTGATTATCTCAATAAAACTGAAGGTGTTACCTAACTAATTGGTTCAAATGGAATTTTTCAGTATATTACATTGGAAATTACATCTGCTCCAAAACATTAAGATTTTTCTCCAGCAGTGGAAAAAGATAGCTAGTTTTTCAGGTGAAATAAATGGCTTGCATTCAGGGGCCTACTAGCCAGACTAAAGCATAAACAGCAATGGAGACCAATGAAGGGAAAATTGATTCATGTCTCCCAAGGCTGTTTGCTCATCACCCACCCAGGCTGAAGTGCTATCTCCCCATTCCTTTCTCCAGCATTCTTTTTACCAAAGATATTTAGTTGAATTTATATAGATACATAGTGTAATTCCATGAAATCACTTACCTTTCCTATTACATACTGAACAAATCTATACCTGACTGATCATGTAATAATCACTCAAAAACTATTAACAACGTGAATAAAAATATTATTTCTGTACCCATTTAAGACTTAAAGAGTTAGGAGGCACAGCAAATTCTGTCTTTAAATTCTAGCTCCTTAAGGGATATTCTAGACATGCACGGGGAAACCCTAATAGGAACCTGGATAATTCTGGCCATGATGCATATAGTAATAGTCACCTATTTTCCCACCAGGGATGTGCTATAAAATTAAAAAGCAGACCTATGCAAGTAAAAATTACAAGACATTTATAACTATAAAACTTAACAAAATAGCTGCCAGTCTGCTGAGTCTGATAAAGAAATCTGTCACATTTAGTGAGAAAGTTTAACCATAGAATTCAGATTTTAAAAGAAACTAGACTGAAGGAAGAGCTTCTACAAGCTTGCCTGTCATAAGATTTTTACAGCTTCTCTTGGCTGGAAACATGCAGGTTGCTAGAAAAAGTCATTGAAGGAACTTTTATCTCATGACTGCTGTTTTTCTGTGAAGTTCCTAGGCTAGCTTAACTTAAACATAAGAAACAGAATGCAGATGTACCCGAAAGTTTAAAGTAAATTCTGATTCGGCACACAGGTATCCTTTCGTGAGCTTTCAGGAGTCTCCTTTGCCATATGAACACTTGCTCCTCTGCAAGCACAGTTGAGACAATAGTCTACTGGGAATTCAGGGGCTCCACCTAACACTGCAGGGACCAGTAACCAGCAGCTTATCTACGGAGTTATCTTAATAGTCAAGATCCATAAGAAATTCAGTGGGGCAATCAAAAAAACAGCCAAAAATAACTGCTTTATCCTTCCTGGAGGAACGGTGAGGGATACATCTAAATCTTCTTTGTATCATTTATTAAGGTGTGTCGAATTACAAATGCTGGCACACAGTAGTTGATCAGATACCTATCTACTGATCAAGTAAATAAAACAAAAATACAAACATCCATTTAAAATCCTATGAATGATCTCTGGGTATGCTGTGCTGGTGTGCTCAGTCACGTCTGACTCCTTGAGACCCCATGGACTATAGTCCATCAGGCTCCTCTGTCCACGGGATTTCCCAGGCAAGAATGCTGGAGTGAATTGTCATTTCCTTCTCCAGGGGATCTTTCCAATCCAGAGATTGAACCCACATCTCCTGAATTAGTAGGCAGATTATTTACCACTGAGCCACCAGGGAAGCCCCATGCTGTACTAGTAACAGCAAAAAAAAATTCCCACAGTTCTCCAGCAGGGCCATGCAGCATAAGGTTGAGAACAACTTACTTTTTGCTTTAATTCCCAGCTGGACTCTTTCTTATCATTAATCATGCGATATTTGGGATAATTGTTGTATAACTCTAAACACTGGTTCTTCATCTTCAAAATGGGTATTACAATAATAAAACTTCATCAGAAAAAGAGTCATTTATATAACAGCTCAAGCAGGCTTGGCACGCAACATGAATTGAGTCACTGCTGCTACTAGCACAGTCAAATCCTACGTCAGGAATTACTGATAAATAGTGACCTAGTAAGATCTACTTATACTTTTATAAAATAAGTCATTTTAAGCAGGCACTTAACCATCGCTCTGCCACTTAAGTTTAATAAGAACGGAGTAGTGAACATGTAATATGTGTGGACTTAGGGACTAAATGCCAAGAAACCTGGATTTTAGTTCTGTCCTTCACACTTTACCAGGAAAAGCCAAAGCTCCAGGCCTTAGGTTTCCCATCTATAAAACTCTTAATGTTCCGACTAACATTTCCAGGAAAATCACATACATCCTTTAAAAAAAAAGTCTTAGGATTCCTAAAACTACAAAAAACAATTTGTCATTTATGCTAAAAAATATGACAAAAACAAAAAATAAAAATATTAGAGGAAATATAAATCTATATTTGAAACAACATATATTAGTAGGAAAATAGGTGGGACCAAAAATATATGACCACAAATATATAGCTTAAGTTTCAAAATGGTAAATTTCTATGAGTTAATGTCCCTAAAATCTGAGGAAAAACTGATAACTCAAGTTATTTTAATAAAGGACAATGCCCCAGTACTTGTAGAAAAAAAGCAGCAAGGTGCCCAACAGACTAATCATACAAAGAAATATTTCAGACTGAGTATCTAGTGTTTATGGAAAACTCTGCTTGATGGCAAGTTACTAAACCATTCTGAAATATTAGGACAAATAAATATGATTACTATGATCTCACTACCCACCAAGATCCTGTGCAACTATGCTTTATCTATTACATTATTTTGTTGAATTCCACCATACAAGTAATTTTAAATAAAAAGAAAAATAAAAAATAAATGACATTAAAAAATGATTAAAAATACAGTTTTGCTGCCTTCAAGAAAGAAACTGCACATTAAAAAAAGAAGTGGCTGTATCAAACCATGTGTCAGTACAATAATTCATGGCAGCTGATTTATATAAACTCCAGAAAATAATGGGGAGATGTCTAAGTTACTCATTAAAAATGGTCTATGGGTTGTAACTAGATATTAGTAAAATTAAAGTTAGAACAATTTGAGGGGAAAAAAAAATTCAAGGGAAGGAGTGCGATGAAAGGGTTAAATTACACCAAGTCACATACTAACGTTATATGGCTTATGCACGGTATAATCATGCAGATAACATGAAAACCAACATCTAACACTGAAAACATTTAAAAAATCTGTGCTTGAACGTAAAGTTAAAAAAAAAAGGGGGGGGGATAAGCTGAAAAAAATAAAATAACCATTCACTTCATAATCCTTCCATTGTTGTATATTCACTTATCACTACACTTACATTGACTACATATAATTTAACACAAAGAAGCAAAATCTCTAAGCTTCTCCCTACCTTGGGTTTTTAATCAAAATGAATGCAAACTATCACGTGGGATTCAGCCAAGCAGTGACGTTAAATTCTGCTCTGTCAGAGAGAGCATCTGTCAAGCCCACATTTAAACTGCTGCCTGCCTGTGCAGCTGAGGAACCGTGGATTTCATGTTACAGACTAAAACCCCAGTGAAACTGCTCAAAATCCTTCCCGCAGCTGCCAGGCAACGACGAGAGAGTTAAATCCTGCTCTTTTCCAATACAATCGAAGCACTCCATTCTAGCTCTGGCTGCTTTACATTGCAGCTCAGGGTTCTTACTAGAAATATGGATACTGAGAAGAGAATAGAGCACTGCATTGTCCGGCCAGGAAGACAGCAGATGTAAAAAGCTTCAATGCATCAACTGTGGGGAAGAGTCGACAGTGCTCCAAACAGAAAGAACCACCACAGCTCTTTTGTTTAAAGAAAGAGAAAATGAAAGAAAGCAAAAACCTCAGAAGATTAGCACCCATATGAACAAGAAAGGGAACTCGAAGACAAGCAGACAGATGGACACTTTGGACACTGTGAAAAGCAATCGCAGGAGGCAGACTGTTGGGGGAGGTGTGCGTATTCGACAGCATCTTTTTGCTGGAGCGATGGCGTGCCAAAAGTATCTTCAGTGGGCATAATCCTCGCCACATAAATGGCCTGACCAAGGAAGGTATGTCGATATCTTGTGTGTGATACTCATTTAAATGTCTGTTGCCTTTTTATAAGCCAGGAGGCACTAATCTCTAATAAACAAGTTCATACATTTCACTGTCCTTGAAACTATGAGACGGTTTCTAAATATGATTTTAAAATTTGTCACTGTTTAGAAGACAAGCTGTCACTGCTTTATTCAAGTAAATATGTAGCTCGCAGTAATTATGGATTACAGAAAAGGCAAAGAGTAACAAGCTGTGCTTAAAGGCTTCTCTGAAAAATGAAACTTAAAAAAAAAATCTGAAACCCGCTAAAGAAAACACAGCAATCCTCTATCAAATTAGGTCAAGCTTAATCCTTATCCAGTAAATTAAAGGGCTCTCCTTAAAATGGCTATCAAAGGAGTCAATGCAGTAAAATTACACTAAATGGTATTTAAAAAAATGATCCTAATATTAAGAGCTTTTTCAGTCCTTTTAAAGCAAAATCTTAATATAGAGCAGGTTTTAGTAACAAAATCTTCCCTATGTCCATCTCCCTAAATAAAAGTAAGGAACACAACCTCTGAAGACTATCAACAAATCTTAAGTACCACTGAACTGTAAGATACTAAAAGGAAGGCATTTGTACAGGATCACAGAAAGCAGTGTGTGTTTATGTGCAGCACACTACCACGGGAGATTTACATGTCCATGAATACAACTTCAAACCAAGAAATATACATATTTGCTACTATTACCCCTATTGCTAAAAGCAAGACTTTACTTTAGGCAACAGACTGATTCTAAATGATCAAAATATAAGATTGGTTTTGGTAATCATTTTTAAAGTGAAACTCAAAAACATAATATGAAAATACTCTGAATAAAAATATCCATGTAACAGCAATACAAGGTCAAAAAATTCAACTTAAATGTAGCCACTGTGCCAGGCTATATAAATATGTAACAGTGAACTACTGGCACAGTATGTGTGTGCAGGGCAAAAATGAATCTACTATTTTAGTAACAATCCCAGAATAGCAGCTCATGGCTCAGGAACTCATGTATTTCTAAAAATTTTTACAGGTCCTCAAAGATTCTGATTTTTGCTCAACTTCATAGCACAACTCATTATTTAAAAATCACAAAAGGCAAACATGTTAAAGATATATGCAAGCATTCTATTCTAAAATTAAGATTAAACAAGTCTATCAGGCCTATTATTATTACAGTTCAACATCAACTCTCACTCACAGCATTTAGTCCATTAAAGAATGAAATCAGACAGCATTAAACAAACAAAAAAACCTCAAGTCTCTTTCAGAGCCTTTATCTCTCAATGTTAAAGTCACCCATTAAACATTTTTATTAGCTAGCTATCTCAAAATAGGAGTGCAGAGTTTTTTATTCAAGCACCCCTAAACTCTAGAACTGTTCCAACAGACTAAAAACATCAACACTTTTAAAAGCCAGATAATAAAAACAGTGCATGAGTGTGTGTGAGAGAGAAAGGGAACAACATTTTACAGTAACATCCTCTCCATGAGCGTCAACCCATAAGATGTAAGTACACATGAATAACTTAACAATATTATCATAAAAAGCCATAAAATATAAATCCAAGCTACTGCTACAGTGACAATGTAAAAGTGCAAAGACTATTTAGAATATCAAAATATTTGAACTTTCTAGTTTTATTACCACTTAAGAATTGATGTATGACAGGCAGTAACTGGAAAAGAATTTTATCATTTAATAGGAGGAGAAATCGTTACTTTAATTGTACTTTCTTTTTAACAAAACAACTACGATAAATACCTGAAAAACCTTTAATAAAGAATTTTTAAAGGCTACACATATGCACTACATTTACCAACAGGAGAGCTGTCAAATGGGTATATATAGATTTCAAGTTTGAGCAGCTTAATATTTACAAACATACAAATATCATGAATTTAAATTAAGATGCATCCCCATCGCATATTGCTACAAAATCACACAGGACCATAAACTATGGGCACTATGCCAGATTACAATATATAATAACTGGCTCTTTTCTGTAACACTGAAATACTTTAGAAACATCACTTCAGGCATATTTTCATAAAAATACAGTTTACTAATATATTTACCTGCATTCATTTTCCAGTCCTTTATTCATTCAAATATCTGACCTTCTATTTATTGCTTCTTAAACCATCTAATTTACACTCTTGAAAGATCTAAATGATTAGACTTCAATCAGATTTCAAGCATTCTCTATCAACAGAAAGCTGATACATTTAATTTAGTTTTGGAATGTTTAAAATAGATTATCAAATAAACATTAAAAGCAAGTTTTGTTTCTTTTAAATTTACATACATAACCCTCATAGCTACTGACCTCTTTACGGGGTGGAGGAAGAATTATTATTATTTATCTATTATTTCATTTGAAAATAAAAGCTTAGTTTTCTCATCTCAGCAGAATGGTCAACTATAAGAAAAAAAAAGTGAGTTTCTAAACTAGAACACTCAGCCCTATTATTTTCAGCTGAATTAACAACAGAACTGTTTTACTGGTACAGTGAAGTCTTGGTCTTCATCAAAATAATGTGAAATTAAACTTTAAGTGAATAAATCCTAATAAATAAATAACTAGATTCTATGTTTTTAAAACCTGAAAAATTAAAAAAAAACACTGCTCCTATCTCACAAGATGATTAAATAATTTCTTATTTCTGAAAAAAAAAACAGTAACTTCTAAAAGTACATTTCATATACTAGAAATTATCAAAAGCTGGTGCCTATACTATTATACTTTAGAAGTCCATTCAAATTCCCACCTACTTGCTCCTCCTAGTGGCTGTTACTAGAATAGTAGTACCTTCATTCATACATGTGTCTAATACTTTCAACCAATATTTTATAAATACTTCATATTATATAAGTGAATGTTATTCTAGTTATTCAATTTTATGAGGACTTCCATGTAAATGCCATTATTTCCCACAAATAATTAAATTTCATATCAAAGTTAGGTATATTTGGTATTAACCATAAACTTCTCAGTATCACAAGCTAAATACATGCACACACACATATATACATAATTTCTAATAAACAAATGCTTTTAAACAATAAATTTTTAATTGACAAGTTTTCTTTTCCTTAAATAATTTTCACAAAAGTTGAAAAAGTTAAAATTAAACATTAGTCCCCATTTCAAAAAGTTTTCATTCTCTTTTAATAGAATTCAAGCTACAGCTCCTCACCTATCGTCTACCCCCACACCTTGGTCCAGAAAAACTAAGAATTGAAAAAACAGGAACAAATTTGTGCTACGAACTAAAAAACTTCTTCGAAGATCAGTTCTTAATACGTGGCATCATGCATCTCCCATACTGACAGCTCATAATTCTTATCTTCTAAATGTAGGGCTCTAAGTGTCATTCAAGTCCTACAAATGTAATAAATTCTCCACATGCAAATTCAGAACACAGCATAACTCAAAAATCTTTTAAAATGCATTCTGTGAAATTTAAAATTTTCAACAACTGAGGATATAACAGTACCTAATGTCTGTATTTTGAAAAACTTGGAAGACTGTTCAAAGCAGTTGTTTGCTAATTCTAATACGGAGATTCAAATGAAGTACATGATAGTACTCTGTGAAGGCCACAGATAATTAGTTGCTATATTTTAAAAATCAATCTAAAGTCTAAGTAAAGACAGTGATCTGAATGCCTCACATTTGAAATGGAAGGTTAAAATGAGAAAAGGGTATTTGCAAATGTTCATCATTTATTACTGTCTTAAGATCTTGCACTGAAGTTACTGAACCCTGAAAATTAATTTTGACAGGTGCATCTTCTCATTGACTTTCTCCACACAGTAGGGGCCAATGGAAACATGCCAGGCAGTGTACTGTGACTAACAGAACTCTGCCATAATCAACCTTGCACCGTCTGTCCCACAACCGATACATGACCATTTTATAAAAAAGGCCACTGACTGTGCACCATACCACCAATGGTATGTCAAATCAATTTTAATTAATGCCAATACATTTTCCATCTGCTCTCAGGACTTTTTACACGGCCTCTCCCAGGAATCCAGCAGCGTTTCTCTCTCCTCCATGCACACAACTTTCAGTCTTTAACTTTAGTCAAAAGAACAAATGATCAGAGCGACTGAGATGATGAAATAAGTGGAAGAAAAATCCATCACCTCTCTTAAAAGTGCTCACTACGCTCCAAAGGTATATTTTTAAAGAAATTAATCCTGTTCTCAGGACATTAGGTTGCCAAGGGAAGACAAATTATAAACTTTGTTCCTGGGTGATCATATTTTCACAGCTTAAAAATTCCCATCTGCCCTAATTTTATTAGTCTCTTTAAAGCAGTTCTGTGGTATTTAGCATTTTGTAAACTTTTATGATTCATCTTTATAGAATGACTGCGAGGGAGACGACGTGACCGAATTAGAAAATGACTACCAAAGAACAGTATTGATTCAGGAGAAGGACACGTTCCCCAGCCACCAGTATCTCTCATCCATTACTGGATATTTACAACATGCTTCAGTGGAGGAGGAGACACTGCTGCTTTGCAAAGATGAGCTGGAATGCCAAGAGGTCTCTGTTTCGGACCCATCTTATTGGTGTACTTTCTCTTGTGTTTCTTTTTGCTATGTTTTTGTTTTTCAATCATCATGACTGGCTGCCGGGCAGAGCTGGATTCAAAGAAAACCCTGTGACATACACTTTCCGTGGATTTCGTTCTACAAAAAGTGAGACGAACCACAGCTCTCTTCGGAACATTTGGAAAGAAACTGTCCCTCAGACCCTGAGGCCTCAAACAGCAACTGACCCCAACAACACGGATCTGTCACTGCAAGGAGTCACAGGGCTGGAGAACACGCTCGGTGCCAATGGAAGCATTTACAATGAGAAAGGTACTGGACATCCAAATGCTTACCATTTCAAATACATTATCAATGAACCTGAAAAGTGCCAGGAGAAAACCCCCTTTTTAATACTACTAATCGCTGCGGAACCTGGACAAATAGAAGCTAGACGAGCTATTCGGCAAACTTGGGGCAATGAGAGTCTAGCACCTGGTATTCAAATCACACGGATTTTTCTTTTAGGCGTAAGTATTAAGTCAAGTGGCTACCTTCAACGTGCAATACTGGAAGAAAGCAGACAGTACCATGATATTATCCAACAGGAATACTTAGATACATACTATAATCTGACCATTAAAACACTCATGGGCATGAACTGGGTTGCAACATACTGTCCGCGTATTCCTTATGTAATGAAAACTGACAGTGACATGTTTGTCAATACTGAGTATTTAATACATAAGTTATTGAAGCCAGACCTGCCTCCTAGACATAACTATTTTACTGGTTACCTAATGAGGGGATATGCACCCAATCGAAACAAAGACAGCAAGTGGTACATGCCACCAGACCTCTACCCTAGTGAACGCTACCCTGTCTTCTGCTCCGGGACTGGTTATGTTTTTTCTGGAGATCTGGCAGAGAAGATATTTAAAGTTTCTTTAAGTATCCGTCGTTTGCACTTGGAAGATGTATATGTGGGGATCTGTCTTGCCAAGTTGAGAATTGATCCTGTGCCCCCTCCCAATGAGTTTGTGTTCAATCACTGGCGAGTTTCTTATTCAAGCTGTAAATACAGCCACCTAATTACCTCTCATCAGTTCCAGCCTAGTGAACTGATAAAATACTGGAACCATTTACAACAAAATAAGCACAATGCTTGTGCCAATGCAGCAAAAGAAAAGGCAGGCAGGTATCGCCACCGTAAACTACATTAGAAAAGACAACTTTTTTTCTTCCCCCAAAACATGCAACCTGTAAAATATTGCTAAAAGCATGTGTAGTTAAAATGATTATGATTACATGCATAGGAACAAGTTTTAGTTAAAACTCATCACATAAAGGAATCCAAAAATATATTTTTTAATTTCTGAAGAAGGTAATTCTTAAAAATACATTATATAACAAAAAAGTATCCCAAAACAACCTATTAAAAAATCTACTTAAAAAATCCACATGGGGGATTCTGTGTATGAACACGCAATAACAGGCATGCATACATCAATGGTTCGAATCTTATGTTAGGGGCCAAGAGGATGTATCTGCATGTTTTCCAAGTAAATTTTAATTTAAGAAATGGAGATGGTCAAAAGACTCTTCATTTTAGATTTAGTTTTCCATTTCAATATATGTAAATAAAACATTACTGTCAATTTTAAGGAAACTTTATAATTGTGCAAAGGACAAATTTTCTGACCTATTCTAGGGTTCTAAAAACCATATTCCATGCAATAAGATTTAATTGAGGTACTCCATAAACATAGTTATAAAGTTCAGAGGTTTTAGCAATGAAGTTCTCATCTAAGTATTTACTTTCTAAAAACAACTGAGATGTTCATTTTCTTTTATCAGTACTCACATTTATTGGGGGAAATTATTTTGACATGATGTGATAAAATGTGAAAAATCAATGTGTCTCAGGCTCTAGTTTTTATAAAAAGAAAAAAAAAATTAAATGTTCAAAACAGAAAGTTTGTTTTCTCGTTGGTGTTCAGGGCCAAGCTAGTACTTCACTGATTTCCTCAATCAGCCAGTTATTGCACTCTCAAGAAGCATCACCACTTAACTTCAAGCATATCTGAAAAAATCATTCTCCTCTAACTGAAGCAATCGCTGGTTACTTACAGGCACAAACAGGATGCACGGTTGAAAACAGATAAAGGATAGAGTGCAGCAGCAGTTTCATTTAATACATTTTAAGATGCATGACTGCCAAACCACAACATATGGGAAGTTTATTTCCTGACATCAAGTGTACACATGCCGATACTTCATCATTTTATGGCACCTACTTTGTTCTCTGAGTGCCAAGTTTACAAACTGCCTGCAGTTTTTAATTTGGTGGGTGACAAATATCCTGTTCCACCGATTAAAAACTTTGGGGGAGGGATGGGGGAAAAACTACAAATGTTTGATGAAACACTTGACTCTAGGATGAACAATGTATACAATGCACTTTTACCAAGTTTTTAATAAAAAGGGTAAACTAAAAACCTTCACTGAGTGTTATGGTCCAAATATTTCAGAAATTTTGTTGGTTCCATTACAAATTTTAAAATCAAGAAACACTAAGCCATCAATTTTAAAACAGTGCTTTTATTTCATACCAGTATATAAATCTATCAATCTTGATTTAGTAAGGATGTTATTTATGCTAATTCTAACATCAATCATTTTTATCCTTGATTCTATTCTGAAGAGTTATCCACTGAAACATCTATTAAAGTTCAGAATCACAGAGAATGTTTCAGTACTTAAAATTTAATGTGTTGAATTCTACTGATACTCAGCTTATCTCCCATTTTTAATTCAGTCATCTAAATGTTCTGTTCTACACACAATAATTCTGAATGCTGAGCTATATTACCCCACCTCTTGGTAAGGTCTGTTTTTCACTTACTTTATTCTGTATGGTCATAAAAAGACTAAAATTACTAAGTACCAAAATTACTAGACAAAGGTCACACATAGGAGGATAATACCAAATTAGTGTGATGAAAAGTAAAAGGAACCTTCCCTCAGTATAGAGAATTCTATTAATTCTTTTTTAAAAGTGTACGTGCACATGTGTGCACGCACAGGTATACACACTCAGAAACAGAATCCAAACACTATTCGTTCAAATTCAGTGCATAGTATTTTCCTGCCAGAAAAATTCAAGTTTAAAAAGATAACTAATGAAAAACAGAATTCTTAACAGACAATAAATTCCTATCTCAGGTGTCAACTTAAAATCATTTCTATATCCCTAATAACACCATCTTGAAAACTTATGGGAATCTGATGACACTCCAAGTTCTCAAAGAGCACTGAATCCAATAATAAAGTACTTTAGTAATGCTGAAAATCTTTATTTTAAAATAAATATTCTATCATTAATTTATTTTTGACCTTCCATTCTGAATATGCAAGCTGATTTCTTCAGCAAGATTTTCATGTTTATATTATGATTTTAAAAACACAATACTTATTCAAACATCTCACCAAATATTAATTATGCCAAGTACCATGTAACTTTTATTATACACGAAAATATAATTTTAATGACTGCACTTACGTCTGGTCAAAGAAAAAATTATAGGAACAACTATGTAATCTTTATGCTCAAAGTGTCAAGAGATATTATGTAAGATAAAAATACCAAAAGTTTCACTATTCACACTAGTTTATTTTGATTAAAATTATAGGTGGTGAAATTTTAATTCAAGTAAATAATTTAAAGTTCTCACCTCGGAATATACAGTATAATCACATAAAATCAATGGGAATCTTATTAAAATCTATTCCCAAACCCCTATAAAAATAGTGCCAGCAGAGCAGCAGGAACTGTTTACACTGTGTGCCTGGTAGTGTGTTAAAGGACTGTGCACACACGGTCGTATATAATTCTTCAAAGTAACAGTAAAGGACAGGAAAGACTGCAAGAGGTTAAATATTTGAGACCACACACACAGTAAAGCAGCAGGGTTCCAGCTCAGATTCTTCACCATTATGCTCTTCTGCTACACTCTGCATGTATGATTCCTGCTAGAGTCTAAGAGCTAAGCAAAACGGCCTGTCCTCTTTCCTAGTCTGCACTCCTCCGTCACCTTCTGTGAGGCTCTCAGGCTGCACAACCATTTTCCCACACTGGCGAGAGACCTGATGTCAAGTAAAGCGCAAATAGAGAGGGGAGTAAAGCGCAAATTCAGAGACAGGGAAGGAGAGGAAAGCTGGTCCCTCAGTCATTTCTTCTTCCTTTCAGTTTTGATGTCTGGGGGTCAGAAACTTAGAAAAGCTACAAATTACTGCTTATCTCTTATTCTTTTGGGCACTGAGAGCCATCTGTAAACAAATAGGCAGGTGGCACTGAGAAATTATACAAACGGTGCTTCTTTTCAAGTATAATTTGATTACTGTTAGTAGACAAAAGCAGCACCATATTTTCTCACTCTACTGGTTAGTCACCCACTGTTTTGTCATGAGGTGGTTAACACTCATTTTATCCAGCTGATTCAGGTTAGTTTCAGTTTTTCGTGGTTTGACAACATTTGACTATTAACACAGATTTAAGGAGCCAAAAAAGTCTCTACCTTACACACACCCTAACATACCTCACAAAGTATCAGTGTATCACTTAACATGACTCTCAGAAGATGGATAATGTATTAATACACCAAATATTAACAAGGGACGTTACGAGTTTTGGCAAGAAACCTGTTGCTGCCCACTTCATCAGCACACACACACACACACACACACCCTCCCCCAAGTGCAAGGTAACTATAAGCCTTATTACTTTCAAGATGTGATTTACCACAGAAGGAAGAAAACCATTTCTGTATTTGCAGGAAGTGTTTCTCCTCCCTCTACTAGCAAATATCCAAACTGAAGGATGACCAGAGAGAAAGCAACTGCCTCCATCTGGTCACTAACCTAATTTAATTCAACTTCCAACTGAACCCTCCACACTCTCAACCTGAATTTCACCTGAGACGGTGTCCTGAACACTGAAAAAGGAAAACAAACCAGTTCAGTTCAATTCGGTCGTTCAGTCATGTCCGACTCTTTGCAACCCCATGGACCGCAGCACACCAAGCCTCCGTGTCCATCACCAACTCCCGGAGTCCACCCAAACCCATGTCCACTGTGTCAGTGATGCCATCAGCCATCTCATCCTCTGTCGTCCCCTTCTCCTCCTGCCCCCAATCCCTCCCAGCATCAGGGTCTTTTCAAATGAGTCAGCTCTTCGCATCAGGTGGCAAAGTACTGGAGTCTCAGATTTAGCATCAGTCCTTCCAATGAACACCCAGGACTGATCTCCTTTAGGATGGACTGGTTCAATCTCCTTGCAGTCCAAGGGACTCTCAAGAGTCTTTTCCAATACCATAGTTCAAAGACATCAATTCTTCAGCGCTCAGCTTTCTTTACAGTCCAACTCTCACATCCATACATGACCACTGGAAAAACCAACGCCTTGACTAGACAGACCTTTGTTGGCAAAGTAATGTCTCTGCTTTTTAATATGCTATCTAGGTTGGTCATAACTTTCCTTCCAAGGAGTAAGCGGCTTTTAATTTCCTGGCTGCAAACCACCATCTGCAGTGGTTTTGGAGCCCCAAAAAATAAAGGCTGACACTGTTTCCTCATCTATCTCCCATGAAGTGATGGGACCGGATGCCATGATCTTCGTTTTCTGAATGTTGAGCTTTAAGCCAACTTTTTCACTCTCCTCTTTCACTTTCATCAAGAGGCTCTTTAATTCTTTACCACCTTCTGCCATAAGGGTGGTGTCATCTGCATATCTGAGGTAATTGATATTTTTCCCGGCAACCCTGATTCCAGCTTGTGCTTCCTCCAGCCAAGCGTTTCTCATGATGTCCTCTGCATATAAGTAAAATAAGCAGAGTGACAATATACAGTCTTGGCGTACTCTTTTTCCTATTTGAAACCAGTCTGTTGTCCCATGTCCAGTTCTGACTGTTGCTTCCTGACCTGCATACAGCTTTCTCAAGAGGCAGGTCAGGTGGTCTGGTATTCCCATCTCTTTCAGAATTTTCCACAGTTTATTGTGATCCACAAAGCCAAAGGCTTTGGCATAGTCAATAAAGCAGAAATAGATGTTTTTCTGGAACTCTCTTGCCTTCTCAATGATCCAGCGGATGTTGGTAATTTGATCTCTGGTTCCTCTGCCTTTTCTAAAACCAGCTTGAACATCTGCAAGTTCACAGTTCACATACTGCTGAAGCCTGGCTTGGAGAATTTTGAGCATTACTTTGCTAGCATGTGAGATGAGTGCAATTGTGAGGTAGTATGAGCATTATTTGGCGTTGCCTTTCTTTGGGATTGGAATGAAAAGTGACCTTTTCCAGTCCTGTGGCCACTGCTGAGTTTTCCAGATTTGCTGGCATATTGAGTGCAGCACTTTCACAGCATCATCTTTTAGGATTTGAAACAGCTCAACTGGATTCCATCACCTCCACTAGCTTTGTTCATAGTGATGCTTCCTAAGGCCCACGTGACTTCACATTCCAGGATGTCCGGCTCTAGGTGAGTGTGAGTGATTACACCTTCATGATTATCTGGGTCGTGAAGATCTTTTTTTTTATAGTTCTGTGTATTCTTGCCACCTCTTCTTAATATCTTCTATTAGGTCCATACCATTTCCGTCCTTTATTGAGCCCGTCTTTGTATGAAATGTTCCCCTGGTATCTCTAATTTTCTTGAAGAGATCTCTAGTCTTTCCCATTCTATTGTTTTCCTCTTTTTCTTTGCAATGATCACTGAGGAAGGCTTTCTTATCTCTCCTTGCTATTCTTTGAACTCTCCATTCAAATGGGTATATCTTTCCTTTTCTCCTTTGTTTTTCGCAGACAACTAGCCAATTGGATCACATGGACCATAGCCTTGTCTAACTCAATGAAACTAAGCCATGCTGTGTGGGGCCACCCAAGACTAACGGGTCATGGTGGAGAGGTCTGACAGAATGTGGTCCACTGGAGAAGGGAACAGCAAACCACTTCAGTATTCTTGCCTCGAGAACCCCATGAACAGTATGAAAAGGCAGAAGGATAGGATACTGAAAAAAGAACTCCCTAGGTCGCTAGGTGCCCAATACGCTACTGGAGATCAGTGGAGAAGTAACTCCAGAAAGAATGAAGGGATGGACCCAAAGCAAAAACAACACCCAGTTGTGGATGGGACTGGTAATAGAAGCAATATTGCTGTAAAGAGCAATATTGCATAGGAACCTGGAATGTTAGGTCCATGAATCAAGGCAAATTGGAAGTGGTCAAACAGGAGATGGCAAGAGTGAACATCAACATTCTAGGAATCAGTGAACTAAGATGGACTGGAATGGGAGAATTTAAGTCAGATGACTATTATATCTACTACTGTGAGCAGCAATCCCTTAGAAGAAATGGAGTAGCCATCACGGTCAACAAGAGTCCAAAATGCAGTACTTGAATGCAATCTCAAAAACGACAGAATGATCTCTGTTCATTTCCAAGGAAAACCATTCAATATCACAGTAATCCAAGTCTATGCCCCCACCAGTAACACTGAAGAAGCTGAACAGTTCTTTGAAGATCTACAAGATCTTCTAGAACTAACACCCAAAAAAGATGTCCTTTTCATTAAAGGGGATCGGAATGCAAAAGTAGGAAGTCAAGAAACACCTGGAGTAACAGGCAAATTTGGCCTTGGAGGACAGAAGGAAGCAGGGCAAAGGCTAATAAGTTTTTCCAAGAGACTGCACTGGTCATAGCAAAGACCCACTTCCAACAACACAAGAGAAGACTCTACACATGGACATCACCAGATGGCCAACACCGAAATCAGACTGATTATATCCTTTGCAGCCAAAGATGGAGAAGCTCTATACAATCAGCAAAAACAAGACCAGGTGCTGACTGTGGCTCAGATCATGATCTCCTTATTGCCAAATTCAGACTTAAATTGAAGAAAGTGGGGAAAATCACTAGACCATTCAGGTATGACCTAAACCAAATCCCTTATGACTATACAGTGGAAGTGAGAAATAGATTTAAGGGACTAGATCTGATAGAGTGCCTGATGAACGATGGACAGAGGTTCATGACATTGTATAGGAAACAGGGAGCAAGACCACCTCCAAGAAAAAGAAATGCAAAAAAGCAAAATGGCTGTCTGAGGAGGTCTTACAAATAGCTGAGAAAAGAAGAGAGGCGAAAAACAAAAAAAAAAACAAAGGAGAAAACAAACCAGCAGCATCACAAAAAATAAATGTTAAACAACAGAAAGCTATAACATTATATGCCAAATCTTAAATTCATATCTGTGTACGTCTTAATTAAATGTTTAAAACACACTAATTTACACAATGTAATAAAATTAATAAGGGTTGTCTGCATCACTGTCATACCTAAAAGACTACTAAAAACATGTATTTGAATATAACAAGAACCAGAATCAGTGTTCGTCTCTACCGGCAATGAGAACTTTTCTAACCTACCTGCAGATGTCCTTTGGGAAGCTACACCATCCTCCAACGAGAAAGTTCCAGGAAACTTTCAATTGAGACACCCTGCCTGGCACTGTGCCTCTGTGGCACAACCAGAGACCCTCTCTCACAGCAATGTGAATTCTGAAGGAAATACACACATACACACATACTGAGGTGCAGCCACATATACAAAACGGCTGGGGCTGATTCATTTGGGCTCAGTACCTGCAGAGATTACCCACCAATTCTTGCTCTCTACATCCCCAGAGCTGCTATCGTTCCTGTCCCTTCTACCACTTGGTTCTCTCATTTTATGAACTCACTCATAGTATTCTGATACTTTTTGTTTTTCTGGCTTCAGTTAGCCAAAGTCAATTTTTTCTCATCACCAAAGAATCCTATGTGAGAGAAAACCCACGGCCAGCAAATGCTGCAGTAATCAAGTTGTTCCTCGGTCCTGTGATGACCCCAGAATACTCCATAAGACCATACCCTCTGTGCGTGTCACCATGTGAACAAGTCAGGAGCGTAAAGGGGTCCAAGAACAACTTCTCTGTTAAAGAAAACAGGCTGAAAATTGTAGAGTTCTTCACAGTCCACATTCATGGCCAAGCCTCACAAGAACAACAAAGTAGCTTTTCTGCATATGACACAATACTCCCAAGAGCAGGGTGCTGTCGATATTTTATTACTGAAGAGTAAGGAGGGAAACACGCTTGGGAGCTGTGTTTCTAGTCATACCAGTGTGGGGGAGAGCCCACTGTCTCCCACATAACCACCAGCAGGGAAGTCACCACCAGCATGGCTGCCTGAGCCCCAGCACTGTAAAATGCTGTGAGCTTAGAAATGAATGCAGGGAGAAGCCTGCAATGCACGTTCACAGTTACTGTTTAAAACTATTCCTTTATCAGAGATCTTCTCATCTCCTTGAACGTGAACGTGAACGTGAAAGTGAAGTCGCTCAGTCGTGTCCGACTCTTTGCGACCCCATGGACTGTAGCCTACCAGGCTCCTCTGTCCATGGGATTTTCCAGGCGATAGTAGTGGAGTGGATTGTCATTTCCTTCTCCAAGGAACCTTCCCAACCCAGGGATCGAACCCGAGTCTCCCACATCGTAGACAGACGCTTTACCGTCTGCAATCTCAGCCTAAGGTTTAAAAGAAATAAGTTACAATGTTCTTCCTGGCAGATTTAGAAAAGAAAAAGCTAATAACTGAGCAAAAGACAACAAAAGTTAATTCTTACAAAAATAAAATGAAATTTCTTAACCAAAGTTCACAAGTATAACTCCAAATTAAAGTAGTTGTATGTTTTGAGCATCTCTAAGTACAAACATTTAACAGTATATTTAAACCCAGTTATCGTCTCTCATCTCCAAATTTAAGAACTTTTAAAATAAAAGATCCTATCATCCAGTCAGTGGCCACATAAAAATATCAAGAGTCATCCTCGCCTCCAGAGTCATCCTTGCCACTGCCTCCTCTTATTATCACCCATATCAATCTATCCCCAAGACCTGGATTCCTGGTGAAATCCACCCACTTCTCCTCACCTCACACCTCCAGTAGTTCAAGTGAGCAATACCTTAACAACTGGTTTCTTCACAGTCACCCAAACTGTTTCTCATACAGCAGTCAAAACAATACTTTAAAAACCACAAAGCTATTCAAATCATCCCACTGCTTTCATGGGGATGCTGTTTATTGCCACAATGAAAAAGTGAAAGTGAAAGTCACTCAGTCGTGTCTGACTCTTTCCGAGCCCATGGACTACACAGTCCATGGAATTCTCTAGGCCAGAATACTGCAGTGGGTAGCTGTTCCCTTCTCCACGGGATCTTCCCAACCCAGGGATCGAACCCAGGGTTCCTGCATTGCAGACAGATTCTTTACCAACTGAGCCACCAGGGAAGCCCACTGCTGTAATAAACAAACCAAAAAATCCTAGATTATAAACACTGAACTGCAACCTGACTCCATAAAACATTCTCACCTTTTTGGTTTGCAGCATTCTCATCTTACTTGAAAGGAAACATTTTTAAGATGTCAAAATCAATTTCTGTCTACAGTGATGAGTCAACCACTGGTTTGGATACGGGCTCATCCACATTGTAAGTAAAGCAACATAAAGGTAAATACATGTTGACAAAAAGAAAGCACAAGTATTCTGAAAATAATTACTATAATCAGTTCTACAAATGTGAAGGTCCCCCATATCACAGTGCATTTCTAAGCAGCGACCATGACGCTGAAGAAGATCAAGAAGTGTTAAGTTTCCTCAACAGAAACTCAATGCCGATGAAACATCATTTCCCAAACAGACCAGTTCACCATGCTAAATTCCAGAACTCTAACACTAGCTCAATAGAAATTTCTTGAGTCAAGCCCTCCTTAGTGTTGAAGAAACTTCCAAAAGTCCACTTGATAAATATTTACTGAGAGCCTGGGCATTAATACATGAGCTGTAGATACAATGATAAACAAAAACAATCATTAAGTTGTTGCAGTAATACTCCTTTGATAGAGAAAGTCATGAATCAGATCTTCATAGCAACAAATGGAAAAGACAACTATCTTATCTATCACAAAAGACAGAAACACAGTGCTCTGCAAGCATAACAGGAGAAGGACCCAATCTGTGCTGCCTAGAGTCAGAACAGCCTTCTCTGAGGAAATGTTTATGTTAACATCTAAGCAATAACTAATCAGGCAAAGGGGGAACAATTCCAATAAGAGGAATCCGCAGGTACAATGGCCCTCAGGTTGGAGTAAACCAAGGCACAAAAATAAAGAGGAAGATTGTTGACAAAAAGGTAAAAACAGGTAAAATCACATGAAGACTTACAGCACAGAGTAAGGATTACCTATGGCTTTTATCCCTAAGAGAAGTGGAAAGCCACTGGAGATATAGCAGTATTTGGGAAACAGAAAACACTGAGGCTAGCACACGCCTAACAGCTCCTCTCTCGGTGTGAGGCATCCTGAAGAGATAACTGAGTGACACGGGAAGACCAATTCAGAGACCACCGCACAATCCAGGGAAGAAACAAAAATAGCTGGACCAGGAAGGATGGTGGTGGTGTGGAAATAAGAACTGCAGAGATGTTAGCAAGCAAAGTCCAGAGGCCTTCAAGACAAGCGGCTATTGGAGGTGAGGGAAAGGGAATGAGTGGCAAGGCCTAAGATGCTGGCCAGGGCACTGAGGGGGTAAGGAGGGAAGATGCCGTGTGACAACCTGATTCATCGAGGATAACATAGTGAAAAGCCACTGGAAACTGTACAGAGGACCGTCAAGTGGCCTGACCGCCTACACACCACAAAGTACCGACAATAATGATAATAAATTTTAACTACTAGTCCACACGCATATGGAAGGATGGAAAGTAACTAGAAATATATGGATAATAAGAGCTTAAGATTCATTCATCCAATAAATACTTTTCAAGCAACACCCATGTAACCACTACTCTGTCCTCAGCACTGGGGATGTGGTGGAGGGCAAGAAAGATGTGTTTCCTAACTTCAGACCCTCATTGGCAAAGAAACCATCCATGTATACAAATACGTAAAATTACTTGCAGAAAAAAACTGGGAGGGTTTCCTGGTAAAGTGACCATTAAACTGAGATCTGAATTCTGAGGAGGCAGTCTTATGAAGAGCAACAGGAAAAATGAGCCAGGCAAACAGAACTAAAAAGACAAAGGCCAGGAAGGTTGAGGTAAGTCTGTAGAAAAATCAGAAATGAGCCAGTGAGGCAGACCTACAGCCAGGCTTTCTTAATATGCTTACTCTAGAGTAGGGCGTTGTGGATAGAATTCAGAGTTCCCAATTTGGATGGGAAAAAAATCCACAATTTAATTTTCACCAATATCTAACAGAAATTGACACAGCCTTCTCTCATGAATGTAGGCAATAAACCACAGTACTATTAACAATGGTTGTGGCTTTGTCACCAACAGAATTGAATATTTTCATATCACAACTGTTACAGATATATTCAAACAGTGTACATAGTACTACTTTAAAATTCTGGCATTTATTAGTTTTGTCCCTATATCTTGTTATATAATGCATTAGTAAAAGCAGCACAAAGTACCATTATCATAAATTTGTATTTTTTTAATTTTGATAATACAATTGGCTTTCTGTGTTATCTTTTGTATTTCATGCATTAAAAACATGATAGAGAGAGGACTCAAAGGATTCATTAGTCTACTCAATGGGTCCATGGCACCCCCCCCAAAAAAATCATGAATTTCTAACCCAAAATAAAAGAAATGTAAGATTCCTATCAACTAAATGCAACTCCTGTTAACTACTAGTGGTTCTTTGGATCCTACTTCCAATAAACAAACTACAAAAAGATTTTTCAGAAAAATCAAATAAGCTGGATAATGAACTGGACATTAGATGATACCAACCATTACTATTTGTTTTGTTATATGTAATAATGCGAGGTTAAAAAAGACCATTTTTCTTCCTAAGAAGTGCAAAGTACATAGGAACAAAATGTCAGTGTCTGGGTTTTGCATCACAATAGTCCAGGAGAAGGGGGAGAGGTGAACAACTGAAGTAAAAGTGATTAAAAAATAATCCTAGAATCTGTGTGATGGACAGATTAAAAAAATCATATACTACTTTCTCTAATTATATTTATATCTGAAATTTTTCATAATTAAGAAACAAGGAGGGGTGGGGGTGTCAGTGGGGAGGGATTCAGTCACTACTAAAGGTCTCCTGGCCTTTGCACTTGGTCTGACTTTACTGAAGAAACACAAATACTATCTCTGATTTCCGAGAAGTTTCTGAGGGAGAGAGGAACTGAGTGCCTGCTGTCCTTGGCAATTACCTTCCTCACTGGAAACTGATAAATCAGCATTTAGCATTTGAAATGTTACTGTTTCACAAGCTTGACAATGAAACACCAATATTATCCAGTTTCTCAGCCTTGCTCTGGGCCAGGCAAACTGCTAAAGAAAGGCCACCTTATAAGGCAACCTGGGATCCACACGACTGATCTCTGCCAGGGTGAATAACCTTCTGCACTGCTGCTCATCCCCAGCAGTTATTTATGCTTTGATCTGTTACTACAAAGACAGTGGTGAAAATTCTTCAGGTACTCACAACCAGATTGTATGACCAGGGACTGGTCTTCAGTAATCTACAAACAGGGTTCCAATGTAAATTACAAGTGTAACACTACCATGTGCTACATGGGGAAGTTACACGGGGAAGCACGTTTTTGTAAAATCTACTATCCTATGACCTTTGTGCTGATGATGAGTGCTTCTAAAAAAAATTATTGAACTTTTCAAAACTACTCAGGACTCAGGAAGTTTATAAATAAGTCAAGTATGTGTCATAAAGTTGCTCAATCGTGTCCAACTATTTGCAACCCTATGGAATGTGGCCCATCAGGCTACACTGTACGTGGAATTCTCTAGGCAAGAATACTGGAGTGGGTAGCCAGCCATTCCCTTCTCCAAAGGATCTTCCCAACCCAGGGATTGAACCCGGGTCTCCCACACTGAAGGCAGCCACCGTGAAAGCCTCCAAATGCATGTCATAGATCTCCCCCAAACTGGAATCAATTTATTACAAGGTATTAAATCGATTATATCTATTACATTTAATCCAGATAAAGAAAAACTGTTCCCTAAATCAACGTATTTAAATAGTTAAGCTTTTAAGATTTACTTTCCCTGTTAAAGTTACTTGGGGAGGGGGGGCGGATGTGATAACATACACTAAAGTTATTGATGAATTATAATGTATCCACAAATTTACCATCAGAATGACTGGTTATTAAAATGTAGCTCTCTATGTTAAAAGCCAACAATTCCTAAGGATATGACGAAGCATTCTGTATTGCCTTTTAGGGTTAATTATAATAGTCTAATCATATCAGAAGCTGAATTTGGTGCTGTGGGGATTTATAAAGAAAACTAAAATCTTTTGGCATAATTGAAGTTAAAATTCTTCTGAAAAGTCAAAGAGCTGCATAATTTAAATTCTCAAGCTTGGTATATTAAATACAAAATTGAATTATAGGATATTAATGGCAACACACATAAAAGAGAGAAATGACAAACAGACACTGAAAGAAGACCAAACCATCTAAAATATCAAAATTAGGGGAGGTAAATGATTAGTGTGATAGTGTCAAGAATTCACTGTTGATAAATGATGATAATACACCAAAATCAACTCTTTTCTGGCTTAACTAGTAATCTGTAAAAAATGTTACACTGACTTGATTTCAAAATAATTTTGTGTTTGGTCTTATACACTTCTGCACAAACCTAAATGTTAAGGAACAAATGCTTTTTCAATGACAACATAAAATATGACTTCAACAGCAAGACAACTACTTGAGTTCTACAGTTTGTCTCCAATTAAAACAAAACTAAAAAAAAGTTACAATATTTAATTCCTTAGCATTTCATATGTGTATGTCTTCAACTTATTCACAGTAAAGCACCATTCTGAAATTTCAACTAAAAACCTTAGTTAAACAGTAAGATTTGTCCAGACTAAGTTTTTTAAAAACAGGTATTTAAAATAAACATGGAAACAGTCACTCACAGAGGAACATGAGAAGCAGGAAAGACAAGAAGAACAACACTAAAAGAAACATCCATCAAGAAAATGACCTGGAAAAGAAACCAAAACTTAGAATTAAAGACCAAATGCGGTTGTCAGAGTGTAGGACAGAGGGGATAGTGAGGGATGAATTAACAATCCAATGAGTTTTAAGAGAAAAATATTAAGACACTAGGAAAATAAAACTTGAATGTAGGATTTATATAAAAGATTGGAAATTCACTGAAGCTTTAAATCAATTTATGAAGACCTAGAAATTGATACAGCAAACAAAAACTCAGCCAACAATAGCCTAACAGAAAAGTACCCATCAAGAGAATATCTAAATGCCTGATTACTAGTTATTAGTGAAAGTGAAGTCGCTCACAGGTTAAAGCATCTGCCTCCAATACAGGAGACTTGGGTTCGATCCCTGGGTCAGGAAGATCCCTTGGAGAAGGAAATGGTAACCCACTCCAGTATTCTTGCCTAGAGAATCCCATGGACGGAGAAGCCTGGTAGGCTACAGTCCATGGGGTCGCTAAGAGTCGGACATGACTGAGTGACTTCACTAGTTATTAGTAATTACTAGTTATCAATATACCATGTGTTTTTCATATGAATGAACTGATTCAAATCATGTCACGAAATCATATATTGAATATAATCTTTTCCCCTCAAATTAATGAAGAAAAATATATAAAATAAAATCATGTCTGAGTTAAAGAACAGTAACAGTCAGTCTAAAACTACACTCAGAAGTTAGAATTTAAAAGCGGTGAAATACGTTCAATATTGATAGTAATTCTGTTAAAACGGAATATATTAAAGTTGCTGTGATGAAGGTAAACAGAAATTGGAATAAAAGACTATACTGTAGTATGCTCACATTGCAGACAGACGCTTTACCATCTGAGCCACCAGGTAGAAGAATATAGACAAAGTTATTCTTGACATATGTGCTAGAATTAGTTTAAATAATTGTTGTATAATTTTTAATAATAGTGTTAAGATCGCTCTGTTTCAGGGTGTTTTAATAGTGTTTATTGTGAGAACAGAAGAAAACAGAACCAGTTTGGAAATATGTCATTTTGTTAGTAGAAATGCTACAGCTACTTATGAGTCATATATGCACAAAAGAAAAAACTCTGTCTATGCTTCTTTCAAAATAGGTCTCAGGAGCTGTGTGACCATACTGTTAACTATATGGTCACTGGTAGGATAAATTTAAAAGGTATGTTATAGACAAAGTTAAAATTTTAAGATACTGTGGATAAACTGGTAACTACTCTTTAATGAAATGAAAAGCTACATTAATGGCATTTAACCATCTAGGCTTACACTGAAAGTACTATCCACTGTGTAATGGATTTTCAATAATCTTAACAAGATACATAAACTGAAAGCAACAGTATAAAAGAGCAATATATTTTACTTTATAAGCATTAAAATTCCCTGACACTTATTGACATGATCTGTACTATTATTTGTTTTTTCTGAGTATATCAGCATCAAAATGCCAATTCTGTTAACAAACTATTAAGGTAAAATGAGATTTTAATACCTTTAAGAAGATATCAGTGTTAGGAGATGAATACCCACCCAAAGAAGTGTTCTCTCTACATACCGCCCAACTATTTTAAAAAAGAGAGTTGGGGGCACTGCATTATTCAGTGTAGAAAGTTTATAAAATACCTATAATATAAATATTCCTGCAATAACTACAATTAATTCAGTGCTACCAACAGCACTGAAAGAAGAATGCTAAACTAGGTACATCTGTGCACATTTAAAACCCTGAAGACCTCAAAGGAGGTTACCATAATCCCATTTTTCAGATGAAAAAATCAATACCTAATCTGTTGCAACAAAGAGGCAAAGAAATCAAAATAGGTGCTCTCCTCACTCTCCCTCATATCAAGAGTATGCCCCAAATCTACAATAAGCACATTATGAAAGAATTTTTAAAAACCAGTATGGAAAAATCACTTGGGGAGAACTACTATAAGAGGGATCCAAGTGAAGCTAAGAGTACAAAGAAAACATTCAATTTAATGGTGAAATCTTAGAAAAGTCTATGAAAATGCAGATATAATAAAAAATAAACTATGCACAAAATATTAATATGTTAAAAGTTAAGTATTTACTTCATGTAACAGGTAAAGATATACAATTGACTTTCAAAAGCTTAAGACATATAATGAGTGACTGACAGAAAACATACAATGCTCTGTTTTGTTCAGGGGTACACCTTTATGTTGCTCAGGCTGACAAAGGACAGAGTGCCCCTCTCATTCCCCAAAACATCAAGAGAGTCAGCAAGTTCTGAAAATTATTTCAAGTGTAATGTTCTCAAGCAAAAACATGCCAATCTAAATATAGAATGCAGAAAATTGTGAAAGTAATCTTCTTACTTACAATTATGTGACCATACATTAAAATCTCAATACTTTACATACTTTTTGGATCAAAATAAATAGTTTAAGTAATTAAGCCTCTTTATATATATGAGCCCTAGCAGGTAAACTTGGAAAAGCCTAACTAGCTAAGCTGTCACACCCTCAATATGATAACATCTTTGTAGTGATTTTATCTCAAAGAATAAAGAGCTTATAAAAACACATTCTAGTTACTGGAGAAGAAAAGGGTTCTCATAATATTTAAATAAACCAGTCTTCATAGCTTTGAATGAAAATTGTATCATTAGACATGTAATATTAAGTTCATCACTGGAAGCAGAGTTGCCTACATTTACACATACAACAAACTGAGATTATACATAAAATTATAAACTCATAATAAAAGTAGCCATCATTTATCTACTGAGTCCCTTCTGTGCTAGGCACTTTACTCACTCATTAATAATACTATAAAGTAAATTCTATCCTTATTATAAAAACAAAACCTCTGGCAAAAAGGTTACACAACCATCTCAACTTAATTAGTGGCAGAATGAATGGAAGAGCTGAGATTCAAAGCCAGGACTGACTTCAAAGCTTTAAATTTGTGTTTCCAACTGACTGACTTCTTTTTAGCAAGCCAGCACTGCCTTTATTTACAGCAGGGATTTCAAACTCAAAGGCCAATAGAATCTAAGTGGTGTACAGAAGGGAAGAAGGTGACATAAAAGACCAGAGTAGTGAGGCTTGGAGCAACCCGGAGAACTCGTAGCAGGTAGAGAAAGTAAACTGCTCAGGTGGACATGGGGCTGTCATGCTGGACTGTGGGCCCAGAGGCTTCTCAAGGGGTTGTAAATGCCAACTGTTTATGTCACAGACTCTGATCTTTAAAGTGTTGGTGAATAAAATAAAATTCATGTGGGGCCACAGTGAAGGACCCCAGAAATGCATCAAGAGGCCCAGGCAAGCACAGACAGGCAAGCTGCACCTAGCTCTGGAAAGTTCCTTTGCCAGAGGCACCCTTCAAACACACAGAGTAACCCATCTCCTTTCCAATCTTTCAAAGTGACACATCCTTCCCCCCGGGCATTGCTCCTTCCTGCCTTCTGATCCTTCGCTGTAAAAATGTGCTCTTCTGCAATACTTATGTCAGCTCCTACTCAAACTCTGGACCTTACTTCAAGAGCTACCCCCTCAGTGAAGTGTTCTGACTCCCACAGAATACCAATTTTAGGTTTTATGGCACAATGGGTTTGCACACACCTGGCACAGTCATAATTGCACGACAGCCATGTGCCTCTCCAACAGTCCATTTAAAAAGAGTCCACGTGCATGTCTGGTTGTGCACACCAGTGCTGTGAGCCTAGCCTAGCACACATCTCCAACAGTCCATTTAAAAAGAGTCCACGTGCTTGTCTGGTTGTGCACACCAGTGCTGTGAGCCTAGCCTAGCACACAACAAGCACCCAGCAAACATCTGCTGAAGGGAAAGTAGAGGGAGGCGAGTCTCACATAACAAGTCTTGATCAGCTATCCCCATCTCCCACTGGCCTGGGCTCCGGACCCACCTCCCCAGTAGCCCCGGTACTATTTGGTACAATTCGAGCCCAGATGAGCAAATGTAACTGACAATGTAACTTTGTGAAAACTGAGATTCTGGATCCTTCTGAAAAGTGAAAATTGATGGTGCTATTATTAGACCTCTCGCACAGATATGGGAAACCCACCCCAGTTTACGATCAGGAAAATGGTTTCCCAAAAAAAGAGATCATAAGAACTATGATGAGTGTTGGAGTGGCTTCAAGTAACAACCTGAAATGAAAGCTTTTCATTTGTATGATTTCAGAGTGCAAAAGGTTTCCTCAAAAATAAAAACAGCAAAAGGAGTCAATGATATTCAGTAAGAACAGGAGCTAGAATATGTGGCCCTTTCACATAAACAAGCTAGACTGGGAGGTTAAAATAAAGCGGTTCGTGATGAAGGATTGCCACATCTTCTCATTCCCTCTCCAATGGAACCATAGGTTTGCTACCACCCAACAAAAAAAGGTTCATCACCAGCTCTTATTTACTATACAATGAAAAGCACTTTCTAGTGGCATGTTTTTAGTCTAAAAAGGCCCCTTTCATTAAAGAAATTCATGAAAATATACTCTGATGTCCTCCATAGCGAACGGTTCCTACTCCCAAACCATGACTCCTAAGATCACGTCAATTAAACTGATTCCATGCAACTCTGGTTCTCTGCAATGTTCTCAACAGGAGGGAGAAAGGGACCAACCTGGGGGCTAAACAAGCCCGGGAAAGAGTCCACACTCTTTCAGTTAAGATATTTAGAATTTTAAAATGACGACATTCCTGTACCACAAAATATGTTTAATCCAGTATTTCTTGAACATTAGATACCCAAGTGACACATGTGGAGGGAAGTCTGTCAACCAGGAAAGCCCCCAGCTATTCTTCAACGTAACGGTCCTGTGCCCCTGCATTTCTTGGCACGATTCAAAAGCTAACCAGAGGCCCAACTACACAAACTTGTGACTTTAAAGATGCCTGAGCTTCTGTTTCTATAATAAACTTAAACAAATCATCATCTTCATGAAACGTTACAAAATACACTGCCTGGGCCTTTACTTCTATAGATTTCAATTATGATTCTTACGAAGTATTATCAAAACACATATCCTTGGAAATTCCCCAGTGGTCCAGTGATTAGGGCTCCATACTTCTACTTCTGGCGGCATGAGTTCAATCCCTAGTCAGGGAATTAAGATCCTTCAAGCATCACAGGGCATCAAAAAAAGATGCAGAAAAAAAAAAAAAACAACCCACATATTCCTTCTGTATAATACATGTAGAGAACTCATTTGTACAAAAATTTTCTAGTCTGCATAAGTCAACTTACTAGTTTAGTCTAAAATCGAAGAGAACTCTAGTGTCTTGAACTTAAAAGATATGTAGATCAATCCTAATGAAGACTGAAACTAACCTTAATAACTATGTATATCAACGAGGCATTTCAAAACCCTGAAGAACAAGGGTAGCAAAAATAAGCTGCACATAAATTAGTAAAGAAGTCATATCTGTACAACAAAGCCTTTAACATACTCTTAATAGCTTTGTACATTTGCGTGGATCTCACAGGAGAAACTTTCTTAATTGGAGAATAAGGTAGAAAGCTGGTGAAACTCACAAGCTCACAAACAGGTAATAATTTAAAAAAAAAAGGGGGGGGGGAGAAAAAAAATTACACTGAAAGGATGAGTTAGAAGTTCAACTAAAATTTCAAAGCTTTTAGAGTCAAAGTTCTCAGTGTATTATTCTCTAACAATGCTAAAATGAATCAGGTCATAAGCAGGACAGAGATTCAAACCAGGCATTAAAACACTAAAAGTACTAGCAATTTAACCATGTTTAGTCTTTCTGCTGCATTCCTACACAATGTGTTTCTGTGATTAGTCCTGTAAAATCATACACCATAGAACTGTTTAAATTTGCCTCTTACAAGTATATTTAGGAACAAAGACTCTGATGAGGAAGTACAGCCTCATCATTCTCACCCTGTTTAATTAAGAAGCTGTCTTGGATTTTAGAAAAACGGTTCTGTAAAAAGCATCTATTAAAAACTATCACAGATTTTACTACTCGCATAGAAGTTCAATTATGAAATCTATTTCACAGCATTTCAGATGAGACAAAAGTAAAACCAACAGTGACAAAAATAACCACAAAAACCTCACTTTGATGGCTACGTAACAGCATCAGTTCTATAGTTCACTTGGAGAATGGCCAATAGGCAAGTTCTGCCCCCAAATAAATGTCAATAAATAAATCTTTAAGAATTTAAGTTAAATCTTACAGCTGTGAGTTACCTTTTGAAGTCAGGAAAAACCAAGCAGATCTCATAAAATGGTTTACCTGTCTTTTATCATGTTCCCCTCACCCACTCTACTCCGGTGACCTGGCCCGCACTCTGCAGCATATGGGGCCTCAGTCCTGACCCCCGCACGTCTTTCACACAATGCTCTTCACCAATTCTCTCCTCAGCTGTCACCTTCTCAGAGAGGCTTCTCTGACTCCTCTGTCTAAAGAGTCCTATCGGTTTATTCACAGCAACAACCCTAGCAACCAGAACAATGTCTGACACAAGTACTCAATAAGCACTTGTTGAATGAATAAGGAATCCTCATACAGTTTTAATAATATAAAATCAAATCTGATGACAGTTTAAAAATAAGTGTATTAGCAAAACAGAGATAAAGACAAACACCATGTGATTTCATTCATACGCAGAAACCAAAAAAAAACACAACAAAACAAATGGAAACACTCAAGAAAAACTCACTGATACAAAGATGACTGCATTAACCATAAGTGGTTACCAGAAATACAGGTAGTTGGGAGGTGAGAGACATGGGTGAGGGGATCAGCTGCATGATAATTAGACTTGTGGCGATCGCTCAGTAGCATACACAGATGTTAAATTACAACGCTGTACAACTGAAACTTATTTTTTCTAAAAAAAAAAATAGGGCTTTGGTCAGATCATCTAGAAATAATAATCTTTAGGAGGTTAAAAAATAAAAAAGACAAGTTTGCTAAAACTGAGCCAAAGGCTTACAATCACAGACATTAAGTATTCGGATGTGTCAAGTATGCAATTTGTAGCATGACATGAACTACTACCATCTGTCTTTTCAGGACATGAGATATTATGGCAAAGAACTCTCCCAAATGGAACCTCGTATCTCATCACTAACTTTAAAATCTCCAACCAGGTAGCATCCAATCTACTTGCAAGTTAATCAAAACAACTTTCATTTAAACATACTCAGCTTAAAAAATAAAAAAGACACCCATGAATCAAATAATATCCCTCAGCTCTGTCAGCACAACTGGTCATTAAAGATAAATGTCTGAAATAGAAACTACTAGAGAACACAGATTTCCTTCAACATCTGCTACTCACATAAAATGACTGGAACAAAAGAACCTCTGCAGTCAGAGTGACTTACCGTCACAGACTTGAGAGTCATCCCATGGTAGGTGCCCATAGTGTCAATTTTGAAACCTTCCGTTTCTATAAAGAAAGTGAGATTACCATTAGATTTTATATATTTTATGATAAATAGCAAATCTAAAGTAATAATCTACATTATATCTGATAGCTCAACAGAATAACAAAGCCTTGAATCTACTAGACATACAGTTAAATTACATACTTGTGAAGATGGAAACTTTCAAAGGAATACCAGCTCAAAGATGCAAACAATACACACCAATGGGCCCAAAGTACAGAAGCTGGTTAGGACTGTCTCTACAACTGTGGTCAAGTCATATAGCTGGTTGGAAATACAAAAAGCTAAACTGAATAAAATATTTTATAATCCCCAAGTTATTTAGTCCTAATATGAACTCTTTACCATAAAGATCTGTGTTCCAAAGTAACAATCACCAGTACACGTTTTGTAATTCGTAGAAAAGCAACACTAAATACTGACAGGCACTCCAGGACAGAGTCTCAGTATACCTTTCTGTAACAGGTCAGAGAGGTAAATATTTTACACACTGCAAACCATACAGTCTGTCACAACTCCTGAATTCTGCAGTTGGAGTGCAAAGGCAGGATGAACAACGTAAGTAATCAAATGAGTACAGCCTGATTCTACCCCAGGAGATTCAGATTTGGTCTATGGGCTGTAACCTGCCAACCCCTACTTGACAAAAGTCATTCCAAGAGAAAAATTGGATAAAAGGATGAACTACCATCTTTCTACGCCATATGTTCAGTACATACCTTTATCCAGCCAATGAAACAAGCACACAAAATTCACTGCATCAAGGCAACAAACTCTTTAATAAACTTACGGGGATTTCAGATTATGCAGGAAAGAAATCATAAATGCTACCCTTTTACAGTTGCTTCTCTCTCATTTTTTCATGAATGAGATAAATGAAGAGCCCAAGAAAAGTTACACTGACATCAGTCCCACCCTCACTAAGCACCTTGCTGATACGGCAACGGCTCACTGCTGAATGAGCCATGGAGCCATCACAAAGCCAGTCCTCAAGTGGTTACTCCAGTCTATGCACCCAAGTCCTCAATGCACACCTTTATAACTGGGGAAATATGATTTGATATGTAGAGTTTCTACCCTAAATTAAACTTCTGAGAGATAGAATTAAGGCTAACAATAGCAATTATTTATAGGTAGCGTATTATATACACCAGTCACTATTCTGGGGACTTTATTAACTAGTTTAATCCCCACAATAACCCAAAGAGATAGGGACTACTACTAAATACTATTGGTATTGTAATGACACACAGAAGGAAACCGAGACAGACTACTGTTAAAGTAACATCAAAACTTTTCTGTAAAATGCCAGACAGTATTTTTAGGCTTTGTGGGCCACATGATCTCTGTCACAATTCAACACTGCTGTCACAGTGCTAGAGACAAGAGTAAAACAAAAATGAATGAGTGTGGCTGTTTTCCAACAAACGTAATTCAGAAAAACATGTAGTGGCACAGACATGGCCTGCAGACGTTTGCCAACTCCTGCTCCCACATGAGGTCACGCTGCCTCTCGGGTTCAGCACAACCACAGGAAGAGGAAGAGAAAGATCAAGGAACTCGCCTTCTTTTCCTTTGAATCTTTCCTGGTCATATCTGTTGTAAGCAGCCGGGATAGGCTGTTTGGTACGCAATGTAGGATCCTGCAGAAAAACATCGTTAAGTTATATGTCAATATTGTCTAAACTGTTACTTAATACTTACAATAAAAATTACAATAAAGCTATTGTTTTCTAAGGTTTCCTCTTAATATTTTGGCCAATAAGACCAAAACAAGGAGTAGACAAATCTGGGGAATCATCTGAAGCTGATTTTCAAGATACTGTTTACTGCTGGAACACCAACCCAACTAGGGAGGAGGTAAAGAACACCAAGTAAATGTGCACCAAGGCAAAAAACAGAATTCTCAGAAACTGCAGAAATAACACGGGTGCACTTAATAATTTCATTATGATTAAATTTCTTTAAAAATAAACTCACTTCAATCATGAATTATTTTTCTTTAACACAAAAAACAAACTTTTAATTCGAACCGTATTCAACTGGCATGTTGGAGTCTTTTAACTGAATTATTCCCCAGATTATTAATCCTTATATTAAATAAATAAAATAATGACAATAAACCCATTTATCAAAGTACAGTGCAAAGCTGAAGTTAACAAAGCTGTTTTCTTAAAACACTCAGAAAAACTTGCCAATCTAACATATAATTAATTCACAATACTTTCTATAAAAGTCTATGATAAACTAAAAAAGTATATTTAAAGAATATTCCCAAAATTGCTTGGGAAATTCATGTTATTTGTAAAGACTGAAATATTCTTCATTTTGTTACAATAGGATGCTACCGCAATTATTACTCCAAATCAAACATATTCATTCAAGAGTGTCACTAGGTATATACTTCCACAGTCAAATGCCAAACATTAAAATTTTCAAGTAGTTTAATGATTATGAGAATACAGAGAATATTCAACCACAAAGGTAACAGTTGAACTGTTTTAGGAGTTGATGTAAGTTTCCTACCAATTGCTATTCAACAAGTCCACCAATTCATAATTATAAACACTGTTTTGCATAACAGCACCTATCACTGCCTTTTTTATTTATCTGTATGTCCCACTAGACTCTAAGTGCAAAGGAAGCTTTTCACTCTTACACATCTTGTATCTCTGTCGGCACACTGCCTGACAAAAAGAGGCACTTAAAAATGTGCACCTCTGGCTGACTCATGCCGACATATGGCAAGAACCACAATACTGTAAAGCAACTATCCTCCAATTAAAAAAAAAAATACCTGGCCAGCAAGTCACCTGACCTGTTTATCTAAATACTAGCAAAAATTCACTACCTTGAAAAGGTTAAACACCAAGAATTTCATGAACAAATAAACCTACTTACTCTTGCAAAGACTGTATTAGTACTCTACCAAATTTTGACATACTTTTAGAAATTATAAAATGAAAAAGGTTTTATTTGCATGTTATTTTTCCTTTGCTGAATCTTATGAAACTGGCTTCATAGATTTCATTTATATGTGGAATCTAAAAAAAGAAAACAAATCAACAAACCAAACAAAACAGAAACACACTCACAGAAAGATGTAGAACAAATGTGCGGTCATTACAAGGGTTGGGAGGAGTTGGAACAAAACAAATAAAAGGGATTAGGAGGTACAAACTTCCAATTATAAAATAATTAAGTCACAAGGATGCAATATACCGCATGGGGAATACAGTCAATAAATAATATTGCAATAACTCTGTATGGTAACAGATGGTTACTAGACTTCTGGTTCTGATTAATTTGCAATATATATAAATGTCAAATCACTGTGCTGTATACCTGAAAAAATATAATTTTGTATGTCTCAATTCTAAAATAAATAAGTAGATAAATACTTAAAGATGTTTTCAATATTATAACACCGAATAATCACTTTTAATAAAACTACTATAGAAGCAACAAAATGTTCTTACAACAGGTGCTGCATTTGGGGCCGGTCGCTGTTCGGGTGCACGCCCTTCTTCTCTGGCCTTTACTGACTGAAGAATTGCAAAAATATTCTTGGAAAAATTCTGAAACAGAAATGGATTTCAATTATTGAGTCCACTTAAAATTAAATACTCAATAAACAATTTCAGATTCAGTTTTCTCTATTAATTCTTCCCTTACTACATCATAATGAGGCATGATTACTACACACGAAAGTAAAAATCTACTACTACTAGGAAATTCATCCAAAGACCAGTTATTATAAACCCAATGTTATTCACTTATTTTCATTTTACCTAAAGTACACAGCTGGCTATAAATTCATTGATATTCTCCATTTATTCAAAAAATGTAAGCAGCAAACAAGGTAACATTTAAAAACAAAAGTATAGCAGATTTGTTGTCAAGGGGGCGTCTTAGTTGTAGAAGAAATGAATTCTTCTGAAAGAAATCAACTATTAAAGTTTCTTCTTGATGAACTCCAGTGCTAATTTCAGACTGCTACACTTCATAGGTTGAAAGTTCGAGATACTGTTAGGAGTCAACAGGCACTTTTCAAAGCTGTGTGAGTTGGAAAGATTTTTAAAAACATAACAACTTTTACATGAACAACCTTAGCAACATTGAACAAAGCTGACAAATCTGACCACTCCTTCATGAAATATTCTTTCACCTGAGACTATCCCCCTCAGTTCCCCTGGGGCTCTTCTAACTCTGCCTGTTAATCACTTATCATTTTAAGCAACATTCTGTCTCCTATTGAAGAATATAACCTTTGTGAAAACCAGGACCAAGGCACCCCCAGTCAGTGCCCCCATGTGCCTGCTGGACGATGTCACATAAACGTTACACAAATAAACATGGATAGGAGAGGAGAGACAGCCTGAAACATAATGTTAACCACTGCCACAGGAACAGTACTTACTAGTTCCTATAATTCTTTAGGACAACAAACATACATCTCACAACCACTTACTCTTAAAAATTATGGCACACCCAAAGAGACTTTGTTTATACAGGTTATAATATTTATCAAATTAGAGATCTGAACTATTTTTAAAATAACAATTCCTTCAAAAATGAGGGGAAAAGGTACTCTAAGTAAAAATAACTTGTTTTCATGAAAAACTATTTTCCAAAATGTACAAAATGTTAATGACAAGCCAAGTGTGACACTATGTTAAATTTAGGAAACTGCTATGGCCTCAGTAGCAAAAAGGAACCTCACAAATTCTAACTTTCTTTTAACTGACAAAAAAATACTGTCAATTTCATTTCTTGAATCAACAGCCGTTCCTCCCTCATTTTCCAAAAAATGCCAAATGCACATGTGCTTTTCATGGAGACAATCATATTTTGGTATGCAGAAGTGCTTTGCATGTTCTGATTTCATCACAGAAAATACTGGTAAGAATATACCTAAAGGTTAAGATTTAATAAAATTAGTGAATTTTTGAATTTCATCAAGGACATCATTAGCAGTGAAGAACAAAATGGCCACTAGCAAAGACCGGAGCCAATGCTTTAATTCACATCAAGATACCAGCAGTTAACTAACCACTGCTTTTGCACCAGAAATGCAAAGGTCAACACAGTGACAAATGCAAATAAAGTCTTAATCTTATTAAGAAAACAGCTGAAAACATGAAAAGCAAATTTCACTATTTTAAAACTCTAGAAAAAAATTAAAATGTTACTAATTTTATGTGGTAGAATTACAAGTGAGTATTATACCTTCCTTTTAGTGATTTATCAATTTTTCAACAATGACTATATATTAGTGTGTATAAATTTAAAAGTATATCTTAAACAGTATCATAAAATTAGACTGCTTTTTTGAGACGTGCTTGCAATGGAATTTTGAAAAAATAACTTTTGCTCAAGAAACTCAGCTAATAAGAAAACCCTGATAGGTGGTAATAATGAAGATCTGTTTAAAATCATAGGGCCATTCAGGGCAATAAGCACCTAAAAGTTTTTTGTTTTTTTTTTAAGAGTTTGTCAGATGAAAACAGTATACAGAGGGACTACCTACCAGTCAAAATCGTCATTTTGATTTTTTAAAATGTTAATACTCACAGAAGCAAACCTAGCTACAAAACAGTTCTTCTAATACTAACTTATTTTTAAATTACACATTGGTGCCAACAATGCTAAACTCTACTACAACACTTAGTTTTGAAATAGTGGTACAATCCTGCCACCTAGAGCTCAAAAAAGTTATTCATTTCAAATATTACAATGAACACTGGTAGAATATAAGTAATAATACTTAACTATTAGCCACCCTAGGCATTAAAAATGAGTATCAACATATCTATCTATGATGGCTCCCTCATAGTTCAGGTGGTAAAGAATCCGCCTGCAGTGCAGGAGACCCTGGGTTTGATTCCTGGGTTGGGAAGATCTGCTGGAGAAGGGAAAGGCTACCCACTCCAGTATTCTGGCCTGGAGAATTCCATGGACTATACAGTCCATGGGGTCGCAAAGAGTTGGACATGACTGAGTGACTTTCACTTTCTTTCATCAACAGATCACTTAAATACAAACTTAAGATTTACTCGTGTTTTCAGATTTCTTCATAATTCTAAGCTCTGGAGAATGATTCTTAATCTTGACACCAACTGCTCTACAAAACAAGTCAAAGTACAAGAGAAAAAAATTATTCCCTTCATATATTCCTTCTAGTAGCTATTCTACTAAAATGGCACAGTGAACTTAGGGCCAGAATCCAAAAAATGTGCAAACAAAATGAGTCTGCCTAGACCAATGAAGAAGTTCACTTTCATCAATAATCTCACATTTTCTAAAAAATCTTCTCACCAAATCATCACTGTGAACTGTGTCTCAGTGAAGAATTAACATTTAAGAGAAAATTCAGATGTGTGGGAGAAAAAGAGAAGTAAAAATAGGTAAGTGAAACAGAATTGATTTAACCTTTTTGGAGATCTATTAAGACACTGAATATCCAGTATCTTTCAACTTCTTATCTTTCAAAATTTAAAGTACATTCTCCTTTAACCAGCAACTGGCTTCTAGGCATTAATGCCTCTGCTATGTAGTCATAAACGCATGAAGGTGTATGTACAAGGATGTTTTTAAATGCAGTTATTTATAATCATGAATAGGAAACGAGAGAAGATGACAGGAGAGAGAAGGAGGCAGGAAAAAAGGGGAAAGGAAATGAAGAAAACCCACCATCCTGCAGCCAAAAACAAAACAACTCCATTAATGAGGAACCAGCAAACACTGCCACAACCACCCAACAGAAGAGAATGTATCAAATACACAAACAAATTAATGTTTGTTGGGTCATTCTCATTAAGTTCTCTACTTTGTGAGGAAAAAAAATCAATATTGGTATTAATGACCAGCGAGCTTACCATCAAGATTCCCTGTTCATTGGGTTTAAGCAAAAAATCTCACCAGTAAGAAAACTGTAAATCTCTGGATTTACAAACAAAGCGCAAAGAAAGGGACTCGCACTTTGACTCAGATTTTTTCATCAGCTTCTCTGGTGACCAACCACCAATCATACACTAGCATGGAATGGTAAACAGATCAGTTAGAAAGCTAAATGATTACTGCTCTCTTAGATACAAAAAACTTCCTCCTCACAGGAAATTTTAACCAACTTTAAAATCAACCGTAGTTGAAACACACACAGACACTAACAAACAAGAAGTGGAATATAATTACCTTTCCTGTGCTCTGTAAAATAGTTGTTCGCGTCCGCCACACTCTTTCTCTGCTGACAATATCTCGGGTCACATCTACTTCAGCATCCACAAAACTCCTCTGTTTTAAGGCAGTTATATCATCATCTAAGTCAGTCTTAATGGTAGATCTTTTCTTAGCCATAATTTTGGCTTTGATTGCGGCAATTTTTTCCACTGACATAGCTTCAGACAAAGACCTGAAAGCAACGTCTTTTTTAATATTCACAGCAAGGATCTCTTGAGCACACTATAAAATATTTTGCTACATTTATAACTTCCTGGTAATAATACTTTAAGTGGCAATAATTAAGATTTCCTCCATATATATATAAAACTGACACACTTGATAACTTACAACCATGTAGGGGTCCACATAAAAACACTATAAGCAAATCAGTAATTTTTAGGAGGAACGATGCACAATATTTTTCACATTTTTAAAAATCTCTTCCCCTATCCAAATAATTAATTAATACAACCTTTTAGATTGATCACCATCAACCAATCAGAGAATTCTGCACAAGCCGATCACATATCCTGGGACACGGCTCCCTCCGTCTTTAAAAATACTTTGCTGAAACCCATCAGAGTTTGGGTTTTCTGAGAACAAGCCACCTGTCCTTGTGTGGCCCTGTAATAAACCTTTCTCTGCTCTCCCTCCACAAAAAAGCCTTTTATATGAGACTTTTATTTGCTAACCCTCCCCATCCTGCATACAAATTACACACACACACACACACACCCCCATAAGCATGTGCACACAACACATTGAAAGGCAGGGGGAAAAATTTCATTCTGTAAAGAATCCAAAGTTTAGGTTTTCCTTGAAATTTATTTCAAGGTTTCAATCTATGTTATAATATACAACATGTCAATTTTACAGCTGACAGAGACATTTATGTGCCACATAAACATATACCCCTTTTAAAGTCTGGAAGATAAAACAATACTTTGAAGTTCTCATTTTCTTTCTTTTACTTCATTTTCAAAGAGCACTGAAATAGCAAACAGAAGCTATGCTTTCAGAAGTAATGAAAAAAAAACAGACAACAATTAAAGTATAGATTTCATTAAAATCATATGCTTAGTGTTATTTCTCACAACGTAAAAACAAGAAAAAGAGTTTGGATACCTTAACCGCAGTTGATAAAATTATTACTCTAAACACAAGATGACAATCTTGAAATACGTTTAAACAACATGTGGGGAAAAGACAGGAATTCCTGCAGGTGTAAACATGGTAGTATTATGCAGTATGCTATTTTATTTCCATTAGGTATGGAAGTACTTTACAGCAGATGCTCAATATGTATCAGCATTTGACTTATTTTATATAATACTATGCAACTTTCTCTTAAAATCAAAAGCATACCAGCACACCTTGAGCCAAATTCAAACACTTTTCTAAACTATAATCAAAACGTGCACTGGACAAGCTCTGGAGTTTTACTTCCAGCCAAGATGAAGTAACAGAGACTGGTTAATCCTCCTACCTTGAAACAATCAGTCAAAATATATGAAACAATAGTTTACTCAATATCTTCTATCAAGTAATGAAAGACAGTGATCTCTCACACATGAAAACTAAGTAAGTAAGCCCTATGGAGGTTGCAATTTACAGCCTTCAAAGTTCCCAACACAGCACAGGGAGGAGAACTCAGGCGAAACTTACCATATATCCTGATTTGGGGAAACAGAGCTGGGATTCCAGTAAGATCAAAGGGTACACCAACTCACAGGCCAGAGTGCCTGAGAAGAGAGAGCTGCACAGGACACCTCGAGTACTCTGGCAGATTACTGATTAGCCCATAGGTAGTTGGAAACTAAAGTGAGGAACAGAACCACCTAGAGGGAACGGAGTCCAGCACCCACACAGGAGGAAGAGCAAAACCTAGTCCCACCAGCCAGGACTGGTATCCAAACAGTACAAGGCATATAAAGGAGCAGGAAAATGTGAGCCAGAATGAGGAGAAATCTAAAGTGAAAAACACTGCAGGACTGACAAAGGCACCAAAATAATACAACTATTCCACACACGCAACAAAGAGAGACACGGACTGTATATTTAACTTGTAAAGGTAAAAAATACGATGCTCGAGACTACCAATATAATAAGAATATGATTACATTAAGAAAAAATGAGAGAACTACATACAGAACTATAGAAACTATCCAAAATGAACAGAAAAAAGAACCAATTCAAAAAAAGAAAAGAACATCAGTGAGCTGTTGAATAATTACGAGTACGAGTAATTAGGTCAGAAAGAGGGGAGAAAAGGAAAAAAAAAAATTTGAGGAAGCAGAATAAAAGCTTTTCTAAATTCACTGAAAATTATGAACCCAAAAATCCCCTCAAAAACTCAAGCACAAGAAACATGAAGAACACTCTCCCAAGTTACGTGATTAATTAAATAGTTCCAAACCTACAATGCAGAAAACTTTTTAAGAAGTCAAAGGAAAAAAGCCACATTTAAAGATACAGAAGAGAATTCCCTGGTGGTTCAGTGGTCAGGACTCCATGCTTTCACTACCAAAGAGCTCAGGTTCAATCTCTGATCAGGGAACAAAGATCCCACAAGCCACAAGGTGCAACCAAAAAAAGAAAAAGGGGTAACAGCAGATTTTTAACCAAAAACAACACAATCAAGGAGAGAGTGGTATATCACACTTTAAAAAGAGGTAGTCTGGAATTCCATATCCAGTGAAAATTTTTTAAAAGGGGGGGAGATGATTTTTCTGAAATAAAAAAGTTGAAAGAAACACCAGCAGTCCTAAACAGAAATAAATGTTAAAAGAAGAACATTAAATTAAAAAAACAAAAACAGTAAGTCAGTCAGGCCAAAGAGAAAAAAAATGGGTACACAAGTCTACAACAGGGAAGAAGAGGCATGGAGATAGTACACAGCATTTTCCCTAGATGTTTAAACAAGAGTAAGAACAATGCACTGTGGTGTTTACGTGTATCAGTAAAACGTACGACAACAGCAGCACAAATGCCAAGAGAGAACAGGAAGCCCCTGGTGCTGAGGTTCCTGCATTGCACACGAGGTGGCAGACCCTGCAGGCAGACCGTGACCCCACACACCACACGCAATGAACCCCAGCAACCACTCGAAGAGAACAGCAGCACACACTACTCAGCCAACGAAAGGGTAGAACAGAATCACAGCAAATATGCATTTAATCCAAGATCAAGTTAATTTCCATTTTAGGGAACAAAATTTTGAAAAGAACAGAGAGACAAAGAGAAAACAGCAGCAAATTATTGACCTAGAATTAAGCATGTTAATAATCACATTAAATGTAAATATTTAACGTATGGTACTTTACAGGGAAAGTCTGCTAATCACTGCTATAAACCAATAAGAGATTTCATGACAAATGAGTGGCTTGGATTATGGAATAGTTTTTAAAAAGATCAATATCGTAACAGAATCAACAAACTTTCAGAAAGCATAAGCACAATGGCTTCCAATCCTCCATCATAAAAAATACTCGAGCATCTTCTTTCAAACTGAGAGCAGGGAAACACACACTGAAGAATGCAATACATGTAGACAGCATGTTAATACCCCTGTTTCCACGTACACTTATATATATATCCTAAATTGCCTATTTTCTATCAAAGAAATTCTTACCTGATTTGTTCAGTCTGTACAATCCCTTCTTTGTGACCCTCCAAACGAGCAGCCAATCTCTCTTTATCAAGGCGTACACACTCTTCATCCTGAAAATAATCAGTCAGTAAATATTTTAAAATTTCACTTAACTTTTAGTACAACAAAAAAAAAACAAACACTGCAAGTAACTTTTGCCAAAGTTCCCACCTACAAAGTCCCAGGCATCACTGGCCTTGGGTCAATTTTATAATACTTTTAGTTACATACAGAACTGACTCATTGGAAAAGACCCTGATATGCGGAAAGATTGAAGGCAGGAGGAGAAGGGGACGACAGAGGATGAGATGGTTGGATGGCATCACTGACTCGATGGACGTAAGTTTGATTAAAGTGTGGGAGTTGGTGATGGACAGGGAGGCTTGGTGTGCTGCAATCCAGGGGGTCGCAGTCAGACACGACTTAATCAACTGAACTGAACTGAACATAAAAACAGTAACAAATGTATGCTGGAGCACCTAAGATTAGAACTGAAAGCTTACAAACAAACTTTATTAAGTTTTTCCTATGATTAAGGCTTCTTTCATAATATATCATAGCTACTCTTATTCGGAAAGACAATATACAACAAAAAATTCCTTCCCCTCAGAAAAGTAACTAAACTTTATTAGTCCTAAATGTTCATTGGAAGGACTGATGCTGAAGCTGAAACCCCAATACTTTGGCTGCCTGATGTGAAGAACTGACTCACTGGAAAAGACCCTGATGCTGGGAAAGACTGAAGGTGGGAGAAGAAGGGGATGATAGTGGATGAGATGGTTGGATGGCATCACCGACTCAATGGACATGAGTTTGAGCAAGCTCTGGGAGATGGTGAAGGCCAGGGAGGCCTGGCGTGCTGCATTCCATGGGGTCGCCAAGAGTCAAGACACAACTGAACGACTGAACTGAACTGATGAGGAGCCTTCACCACAGTTAAAACTTTCATCTTGGATCAAGATGGTTTTCGTATGTTGCCCCAGGTCTTGAATCTTTTAGCATAGAACACCAGAAGTAAAAGCTGAATGTTTTTCAAAGGATCTTCTTCAGAACACCAGGTGCTTCCTACAAAGTGCCCATGAGCCATTTCATACCTGACTTCAACCTTTGCAACTCAGCTTCTACCTTATTTAGATATTAGAATCTCAGGTAAAAGTTAAGTCTGAAAAGTGTTTGGTTACTTAAAAAACAAAACTTACTAACTCTGATCTAGTTCAATGCCTACATTCAACAAAAGAGAAAACTGAGAACCAGAGTCAGTGTCTATGGCTAACGAATACGAAATTGTATAAAATCCATCAGTAGATTCTACAGAACCAGAAAAACGTCGTGCTCTGTGTTCTAACCATGTTAAACTTAAAACAGCCATCTTGCCGGGGTGAATGAAAAAATTAATATCTCAACAAATGTGTTAAATTACATCTAAAATAAAAGTTTAACACATATTACTCAAGTTCCTTAAGAGACTGATTTTAAAGACAACTGCAGCCTAGGTTTCAACCAGATCCCAAGGTTTCTCTCTGCTGGCATAGTGCCTAGCAGGCCCTCAACAGATATTTACTGAACTGAAAACTCTCAGTGTATAATATGGCTACTCATGTAATTCATTTTAACCCTATAAATACTCCGGAAATAATTTCATTATGCTATTTCTTGTTAATTTTTAAAGTTTTCAGAATTCTAGCAAATCTGCAATTCTGAGATATTCAACTCTTTCAAATAATTAAACCATGAATTTCAGTTTTTCCCCAATAAATCATGTTTTTAAATTCACTTATTTTGTACACAATGTGTTACACCTCCTTTCACACAGAAAGAGTTGTGGAAAATTTCAGTTTTGCTGTTACAAAATCTGTACCCAGCAGAGGGGAGCAGCCAGGAGCCAGACTGCCTGGGCTCTAATCCCGGTTATGTGCTCCCCAGCAAGTCACTGCTCTCTGAGCCTGTGAGCTCACAGATGACATGTGTGGCTGCCAATTTCAGGAGGTGATGGTGAGGATTACAGGAATTAATCATGTACATAAAGTACATAGAGTATGACCTAGCGCAAAATAACAACAATGAGCTAATTATCTCTATCATTATCTGAAAAAACAAGTCTCAGGGTACACTGAAGCAAAATCACATAATCTTGGGATCAAATTTTGTCAGTGATTCTACTGTATGTATTTACCAACCAGCTTTGCCCCTAGAGTTACTTTCCTTATCTTTCTCTAACTGTGGATGCTTTGCTGTTCATGAAGCAGGCAAAAGGTACAACTATTTGATTGTTACACAAGTGTCAAAGGAAAACATTTACAGTTTCTAGTAATGTTAACCCTACCAGTGATTACAAGTGTTATTCCTATACTGGTCATTTATTTATAGCCGATTTAGTCATTTCTCAGATTTTAAGTAAGCCTCTAATGCATTATCTTCCATTTTCAGAGTGTTTATATGTAAGTGATCTGAGGCTTGTTAAAAACTTACACAGTACTGTAATTATACAATTTAAATTCCTAACATTTTAAAACTTTGTAAAGTTTTATGACAACCGAGCTAGTTAATAAATTATCTTTTCAACATTAACTGCATTTCTTACAGGGTTCTATTCAACATGAACTGTCCTGTTTACCAACAGTAATATTCCACTTGCTGGCTATAAAATACTACCAAATTATCTAACCTGATAAGTCAACATTGGAAAAAGTAACTGTTCACAGCTCTTCAGAGGGAAGCAAACTCCAACACCACCTTATTCCAAGGGAAAGTGAACCACAACACAAAGGCCAAATCTGGCCCATCGCCTGTTTTATGAAGTTTTTTTGGAGTACAGCCTCACCTTGTCATTCATGCACTTCTCTGCCTACAGTGCAGAGGGGAGGAGCTGGATTAAGACAAGGCCCCAAAAGCCTGAAGGAGGGCCTCTCTGGCCCTTTATAGAAAAGGCTCTGACTACTCATCTAGTCCAACACTTCCATCAACAAGGATATAAAGGCAAAGAAAACAATTTGTCCATCATGCAGCCTGTATGTGAGAGATCTTATAGAATATAAGAGCTTAAGCTAATTATTAATCAACTGCAAATATAACCACTTTTCAAGAAAAAAAGCTCTTAGGACTACGATGAGCGAAGAATCCTTACTATACACAATTTCAATCTCCATTTAAAAAAAAAAAAAAAAGAATCACTTTAAAAATAAAGTTCCATTACCTCAATTCGTGGTTTTTTTGCTTCTGCCAAAACTTCATCTGCAGCTCGTTTGACTATAAGAAAAGAAGAAATAAATGTACAGTTTGGGGACAGGTGTTTAAAAGTTCAGTATAAACATGAAATAAGACATACCTTGAGTAGATCTCTGCAGACCTATTTCTAGAGGGGCACTTCTGTCTATACTGGCCGATGTTGCTGAAGATTTAAAAAGATATGCGAAAAGATGAATATTTGAATATGTAAGATCAGAAATTTATGCAAGGGAAATACTCAAGATCTGTTACATTTCTTACTTAATATAGGATTATGTCTCTTAAAAAACTAAGTTTTAAAGCAAGTTTGTAAAAGTATTTTATTATAAAAGATTGATCTGTAATAAAAAGTTATGTAAGAGGACAAACTATTTTTGACCATTTAACTTACAATCTGACCAAAATCAACTACAAAGAACATATTCCCACATATTACAATGTAGGTATGCAGAAGTGTATGAAAACATAAATAAAAATATAGATGTACATATTAATTCACGAGGGATCAACATTAGCGCACAGCTCTGAATCAGGTGGCGAGTAGTGAGCCATGTGACAATGTAAAACAAAATGTAACACAGAGTTCGGAATAGCAAGTGCATAGGATCTAAAGACAAAAAAGCTACAAGAGCCAGGAAGACTGAGAGCCGATGAGGTCACAGAGATGAACAGAAGCATGACTGTGCAGGTCAGGGAAGGAGGATGAGCTGTATTCCAAGTGTGATGGGAAGGCACAGCATGGCCTCGAGCAGGTGAGTGACACAATTAAGTTCAGATGCTCTTCAAAAACAGGTCCCTCTAAGTGGTGAGCAGAGACTACATGGTAGGAAACAAACAGCAAGGACCTTCAAGAGGGCTGTGCAATGGTCTAAGGAAGAAGGTGGATCAGGGTGGTTATACGATGCTAAGAACCTGTCATACTTTCAAAGATAAAGAAAGGACTTGCTGGTGGAAAGGATGTGAGCTGTGAGAGACTAGGAATCAAAGATTTCTCCAGGGTTTGTGCCTAAGCCACTACATGAATGGGGGACCATTTGCTGAGATGGAAACACTGGGAGACCACACCTGCTCTTTCATTGTCTGTGGCAAGAAGGGAAAGAGGGAGTCAGCACTCTATTTAGGATATGTTACATTTCAGACACCTGTTCAATACCCGAGAGAAGATGCTGACAGTGAATTTATAAATGTGAAGCTCAGTAAAACGTCAATGTTGGAGATAAGGAATCAAGAAAAAAAAGTGAGGTGAACAATGAGTAAAAAGAGAACCTCAAGAGTCTGTTGCCCCAAATGCCAAGTCAAGAAAAGCTTTCCAAAGGCGAGTAAGCAGTCAACAGTATCAAGTGCTACTGAGGTCAGGTTAGCTGTGAAAAGCAGAGACCAAAGGATCTGCCAATCATGCGTCAGCACTGACCTTGTAAGAGTGATGTGAGTGAGACAGTGAGGAAGAGTAGACTCAAGAGAGAATCAGAGGTAAAGAGGAAGCAGTGATACCACGCAACTCCTGCAAAGAATTCTGTAATAAAAAGGAGAAGAAAAATGGAGCAGTAGAGAACAGGAAGCGTGTGTGTGCTAAGTCTGCTCAGTTGTGTCCCACTTTTTGCGACCCCATGGACTGTATCGCCAGGCTCCTCTGTCCATGGGATTCTCCAGGCAAGAATACTGGAGTGGGTTTCCATTTCCTCCTCAGGGGATCTTTCCTACCCAGAGGTAGAACCTGCATCTTATGTCTCCTGAATTGGCAGGCAGGTTCTTTAGCACTAGCACCACCTGGGAAGCCCAGCGAATAGGAAGGAGGGAGTTTAAAGTTTTTAATGAGAGACATTACCGTGTACCTCCTAAAGGGAATGATTCAGAAGAGAACTGATGATGCAAGAGAGAAGCAACAATATAAAGGAAAAGTCTCTGAGAGTGCAAAAGGCGATGGACTCCACATGCAGGGAAGGGCTAGCTGGTCCTAGGAGTAAAGTGCATACACGGTAATAGGAAAGAGAAAGCAGCACGTGGACAGAGTTGCAGGCAGGGGAAGTTTATAATGAGAATTCACAATATCTCCCCACTGATTCTTATTTCACAGGGAGTGGAAACCAACTCCTGTTTAAAAGTGAGAGCAACTTAAAAATTACTCACATGCTTCACCATTGAGATATCCAAGTAGATCTTTTCGGTCAGGTCTTCTAACCACTGGAATATTTTCGGTCTAAAGCCAAAATTTTAAAATAGATATCAAATCGATAACAATTATAAGAAACTTTAGTAAAGTTAAACACTTTTAACATCTGAATTTTATTCCAACTTATCTTGGCAACATATATTAGAATCATATTTCTAGAAAATAACCAGGCTGAACAAATCTAATAAAATCTTGAAAATTTTTAGGCATATTAATTTTTGGTAACTTTATTCTCAGTTCCAGTAACATATTCAAAATTCCAGTAACATATACAAAAGATAACCATTAGAAATAAAACAATAATCCTAACCCTCTTCAAAATACCAATTATATTCTTATTTTTCCCTTGGATAAGTATTTATTAATTCTACTCATGATGTTTTGGATTTAGACCCATAGACTGCTCATTTTATTTAAGGTTTCCAAAGTGCTTTTGTTTCTCACACCCTAACCACACCTCCTCAAAATATGGTACTTGAACTCTTTCAAATAAACTAAATTAGCCACTAAAACTAAATTTTCATAATTAACATAAGTACATGTCCCAAGAATATACAGTGGGGAAAAGACAGGCTTTTCAATAAATGGTGCTTGGAAAACTGGACTATTACAGGAATAAGAATCAAACTGGGCCACTTTCTTATAACATATACAAAAATAAACTCAAAATGGATTAAATACAACAATGAAATTCCGGGAGAAAACACAGGCAGTGTGTTTTTTGACACGAATCTTAGCAGTATTTTTCTGGATCTGCCTCCTCAGGCAAGGGCAACAAAATAAAAAAAGAAACAAATGGACTACGTCAAACTAAAAAGCTTTTGCACCATGAAGGAAACCATCAACAAAATGAAAAGGCAACCTACTGAATGGGAGAAGACATTTGCAAACAATATATTCAATAAGGGATTAGGCTCCAAAATAGAGTAACTCACACAACTCAATATCAAAAAACAATCCATCCAATTATGAAGTCAGTCATGGGAATGTAATGTAGAGCATGAGGAATATAGTCAATAATACTGTTAAGATGTTGTAGGATGACAGACGGTTACTAGTTAGACTTACTGTGGTGATCAAGTCACAATGTATATAACTGTAGAGTCACTATGTTGTACACCTGAAACTACTATTAATGCTGACTATACTTCAATAAAGAAAAAAAGAAAATGACTAAAGAACATTTACGTGTGGTTTAGGCATGGGAAAAAATTTAGGAGACTATACAGTAAAATGTTAATGACATCTGTTTACTTTCTACATTACATATCTCTTTTCTTACCGTTGAGTGTGTATAAATTTTGTAAGCAGGAGAAAGAGTAAAACATTAAATCTGGAAAATGTGTCTATTGTGCTAAATGAGTAGTTTTCCTTTATTCTCTTATATTAGCAATTTGTAAAGAGGTGAGCAAAACAAATAAAATGGTATACTTTAGGCACCAAGTCATCCTTGGACGATAAAATCAATGAATTGTGTTATTACCACAGTTTTCCCCACAGTTTTCATAATGTAAGCAAACAATAGCAGAGTACAGAGAAAAGCTGGTTACAGGATTATACAGTTATAAACTCTGTTACTTTATATGGGCAACAACAAATAAGCACCCTTAATATTTTGGCTAATTACCTTATACTGAATACTGACCATATTTAACTGCACCAAATATTCTGCACATACACCTTGATGACACGAGATAAACAATATTTAATCACTTGAAATTAATTTGTCTTTTAAAAGTTTGGTTAAATTTTAATTTCTGCTTAGGAGTATAAACAAGTAAGAGCGCCCAGGTTTTTTGGGGCTTGCATGGACTACCATTAACAGTTAAAAGATTTGAATTAATTTTCTTTAAATTACTGTATCTAAGTTTGATAATATACTTGATCATTTAGTCTCTAATGAATTATGTATTACGTTATCACCAACAGAAAACAGGAGCTATGAGTCAGAAAAAGTTGTTTCAGAAAGTCTGCTCAAAAGAGCAACAAAGGAGTTAAAAATTTTGTAGAACCCTAGACTTTCCAAATTCTACCCTTTCAATCTAGCAAATATTCAAGAGAAATGACAGTTAAACCTTTTGTGACCAAAGGTCCTAAGGACCACAGTAACAATTATGGCATCAGTTACCTGCTATAGTCATTCCCCAGAGACATACTGTAAACCTAAACAAAGAGTGTGGACTATCTTTATTACCTCAAAATGAATGGACCTATTCAACAAAACATTCTAATCAGTGCCTGATTTCATTTTTAAAGATCTAAGTTAACAGAGCTTTATAGAGCTGCTGCTCTTTATAGATGCTGCTATTTTATACCACAATTTTCCAAGTCACAAATAGTTTCACCCCACATATTGCATTTTTCAATACACACTTGACACTAAATATATATTTCTTGTTCAGAGAAGCAGTGTTCAAGCACTCTAAGGCAGAAAGCAGGCACCTTTCAAGCATCTGAAAACAAATAAATTTATCAATAATGAAGAAAGTTTGTTGATTAAAAATTCATTTTAAAAAGATGTCTACTGGGACTTCCCAGCAGTCCAGTGGAAAGGACTCTACACTTCCACTACAGGGGGGGTATGGGTCTAATCCCTGGTCAGGAAACTAGAATCCCTGAAAAAAGGGGGAAAAAAAGGGGGGAAGGGAAAAAAGCTGTCTACTAAATCTGACTCTTTTTGATGCCAAAAAATCCTTTTTTCTTTGAGATTAAACTAGAGCTCCAAAATCACTGCAGATGGTGACTGCAACCATGAAATAAAAAGATGCTTGCTTCTTGGAAGAAAAGGTATGACCAACCTAGACAGCATATTAAAAAGCAGAGACATTACTCTGCCAACAAAGGTCTGTCTAGTCAAAGTTATGGTTTTTCTCCAGTAGTCAGTATGGATGTGAGAGTTGGACTATAAAGAAAGCTGAGTGCCAAAGAATTGATGCTTTTGCACTGTAGTGCTGGAGAAGACTCTTGAGAGTCCCTTGGACTACAAGGAAATCCAACCAGTCCATCCTAAAGGAGTTCAGTCCTGAATATTCACTGGAAGGACTGATGCTGAAGCTCCAATACTTTGGCCACCTGATGTGAAGACCTGACTCATTGGAAAAGACCCTGATGCTGGGCAAAACTGAAGGTAGAGGAGAAGGGGATGACAGAGGATGAGATGGTTGGATGGCATCAACAATAAGATGGACTTGAGTTTGAGTAGGCTCCAGGAGTTGGTGATGGACAGGGAAGCCTGACGTGCTGCAGTCCACAGGATCGCAAAGAGTTGGACATGACTGAGCAACTGCACTGAACTGAAACTAGAGTTCTGAATATCAAGGTCTTCCCACAGGCTTACACAATTTTTAAAACATCCCTAAAAAACAGCTCTGAAACTCCTACTACTATAAACGTTACCCACAACTCACAAGTTTAAAAAAAAAAAAAACACAAATTTTTAAAAATCCACATAAATTGATCTAACTTTGACCCTCCAGGAGACTTTCTTACAGATAAACCTTTCATTCTTTTGATCTGAAACTCATGAGGGAAGTTATCACCAAATAGGATCAACTATCAAATTCAAACAAGTCTCTAAATGAATTCTACTTACAGCTGCACGTCGGACATAGACAGGATGAGATAGGTGCACATTATTAAGTAGAAATAAGATCGAATCCAATGTGTAGTACTCTCTAGGTTGGCCTTCCTTCCCAGTCCTGAAATGATTAAGACAAGATTTTTACTCACAATTCTAATACAACTCCTTGAGCTTAATCATATAGCATTATCTACACACACGGTGCTATCCAAAGAAAAATATTCTTAAGAGTATGAAATCTAATAAGTGAAAATGTCATTTGGGCAAAAGGAACACAAATGCAAACAATGACAAAAAGCAAGAGGTAAGAAAAGTACTATTCAAACTTTATTACTACAGACTTCTTAGAATTTGGTCCAAATTAGCTTCTGGGCTTTGTTAATAGAGAAACCTAATCAGTTAGGAAGGATCCATAAAAGAAACAAACTGATTAAAAGAAGCCTACTAGTCACTCAGGCTAAACTTACAAGAAACTTATCATGTCTTCTAAGTAAGATTCTGCTGAGAAAACACCCTTACCAACATTCTTTAACACTACAATTAACTTCAGAGATATGATTCTTATGACTTCTCTCAAATTAAACTAGTGATGTAAAACCAAAACTAATTCTACCTGTGATAAAACAGTCATCCAGGAGTGCAAGCCCTTTCATGCAAATACATACTACTACTTGCTCAACAAATGTTAGTGTCCAATCCCACTGTCCTATTACATTCTCCCCATCTAGAAATATCAACGTATTGTTTAAATTCATCTGAATATGGCCCAATATAATCAGTCCCAAACTTATTTTTCTAGGCTGTATTTCCACTTTTTCTCTAAATCAATATACTTCAAACCACGTATCACTTATCAATCACTGTACTATGAAGTAGATAATACATGAGTAACAAGTTGTATCTCTTCGTGATATCGTGATATATTAAAAAAAAAAAACAATGCACTGCATTCAGTAAAGGTAAGTATTAATGTCATGCATATGTGTGCATTTCCCTAAACACAGAGAATAACACTCAATGAAAATACATGTACTGGTGTGATTCACTGCTGCAAAAGTTTGAAATCTACTGTTGTAAGCACTCTTTTCTTACTACTGGCTTCACTCAGCTATCAAAACATTTCCTTTCCAGCTCTCAGGTCTTTAAGCATGCCGTTCCCTCAGCTGGAAAGACCTAGCCCACTACTTCGCCCTCAGAATTCCTATCCATTCCTTAACATTTGTTCATTCATTTATTCAAGAAAAACCTAGCATGTCCATAGGCCAAACACACTTCTATGAAAACTTTCCAAGTTAGAAGTGATTGCTCTCTTTAGGAACTGGAATTCGATTCTTATCAAGTTATGTGTCATCTCTTCCACTCTGACTGAGATAACCTCCTTTGAGGCACCGACCTAGGTTTTCAAAATATTTTCCAGTTCTCGGACTGAACAGCCTTACACTGTGAATACTCAACCATTTTTTAAAGAAAAACCAATCAGTTAAAAATCCAATCAGCGCTGAGCTCCTACACAATGTGTGGGGCAGAGGACTTCCTAACCTCTTCCAGCTTGTTACTCCCCAAATCAAATAGACTTTTCGTCACATAAGCTGTTAATTTGTTTTTAAAATGTAAATCTGCCTTTTGAAAGGAAAAAAAAAAAACACACAGAAAACTCAGAATGATTTTACGCATCTGCACAAAGCTAATTAAACCATAAGCAGCCCAAGATGCCAAAAAAATTAAATAAATAAAACCCAAGGAACTAAACTTCCCCTAGCTTTTCATCAACTCTTCCTAAAGCCCACTGCTCCCATTCAATCAAGCAAAATAAGTATGGAAGTTTTCGTCTAGGGCTCTAGCTATCCAAATGAAACGTCACTGAGAGAGGAAGGGTTCACTCAAAAAGCCCCTCATGATGATCAGACCTATTTTTCTTTTGAAATACATATGCATATATCTATTCTTTTTCAGATACTTTTCCCATGTAGGTTACAGACCTCCCTTCGGGTGTCTTCCTTAAGGACTTAAACTCGGGCAACCCTCACTGGGATCAACATTCCCAGACACACACTCTTCACACACATTTCCCACACAATCGCACACTCTATTCGTTCCCCACTTAGAATGGCAAAGTTGACTTCATTTCAGCAGGAACTTTCTCCCTGAGGGAGACCCCTGCCTTCACCTCCAACAGATTCCGACGACTTGTCCCAGGTCGCCGAAATCTTCCCCGTCCTAACCTGACGGAGTGGGTTCCCTTCTCTCTCTGCTTGAGGGAATCGCGAAAGGAGACGGAACCGACCAGGAGCTGCAAAGGGCCAGCAGAGACCATCGCAGAAGAGCCTCCGAGAGAGATTTAAAAAAACAACAACAACTAAAGGACAAAAAGAGCCGCCCGAGGACCCGGCGGGGCGCTCCTTTATATGCACCTATGCACCCGGCCGGCTCTCCACACACAGGGGCAGAGACCTCCACACGGAGGCAGAAACCTCCACACGGAGCCGCGGAGGAGGGACCCCTCCGAACGCCGCTCCTCCCGCGCCCTCCTCACAGACGAGCTGCAACTTCTGCTCCCGGGAAAACTTTTCCCCGGAGCACCCCTTTTCCTCAACCCGCAAGGGGAGCGGGGGGGAGGGGTTCGGGGAGAGAGAGAGGGGGACCCGGGGGCGCCCAGCCCTGCCCCCCGCCGCAACAGACTCACCCCCAAACCACATAGTTGGTCTTCACGTTCTTGGGCCAGGAGAACTCGCCGAAGATCACTTCGTCCCCTTTCACCACAATCTCCTTCTTCTGGATGTTGTACTGTCGCAGGACGCTGAGCACGTCCGCCATCTTCGCCCCCCTCGCCGCCGCCGGCCCCGGGCCCCGCCGCCGCCGCCGCGCCCGCCGCCCCTTTCGCCTGTCGCCTCAGCCCCCCCCACCCCCCGCCCCTCTGCCTCGGCCGCCGCCGCCGCCGCCGCCGCCGCCGCGAGCCAACTGCAGTCGCACTGGCAGCCGTCCGCGCCTACGCCAGCAGCGGGGGAAGGAGCCACCCAGGCCGCCGAGGACCCCGCGCTAGGAGGCAAGGCCCCGCCGCGGGCTGCCCGCGGAGAACGCCTGACCGCGCGCGCCGCCGCCGCCCGCCGCCAGGGGGCGCCGCGCCCGCCCGGGAAACGCCCCGCCCAGACTCCCACTTGGCGCGCGGGGCCGACTCCCGGCCCGCAACTCATAGGGCGCGGGGACGCAGCGCCCACGTACGGCGCACGTACGGGGGAGCCTCGCCCGGCGCACGCGCGGGAGCGCGGACCTCATCCTCCTTTCCCCCGCCCCCGACTCGCCCCACCACGCGCAGCGCGCACGCGGCAGGCGACAGGTGCGCGCGCACCTGCGCGGGGAATCTGGGACGTCAGTTCCCAGAGCGCGCAATGGGTGCTCCTCGACGGGCCCGCAGTGTTGGCCGCTGGCCAGTGCAGTGTGGTCTCTCCTTTAACCAGGCTGCAGCCTGGTGAGAGGTTTGCAGAGCCAAGGTTGCCGTCCCGACGAGGTTGGACCCACCTAACAAATGGCCTCTTGATAAACCCCTGTAGAAGGGAAAGGTGTTTGGGGAAAGGTGTTGCTTTGGGGGTTATTTTTTATTTTGTGTTTTTAGTGGACTCGCCTAGTGAAAAAGGCCAAAGATCAATGCCGGGGTACTGGTGTTTGTTAGCTGCCTTTTGACCTCAGTCAAGTTACACACCTTCTCACAGAATCAATTGGTTAATGGAGAACATGGAAGCTAAAAGCATCATGCAAATCAAAAAATCATAAATATAGGATCTTCCCCTTCTCAGTTCCATAGATGGTGGCTTTTTCCGTCTTGTCCCCTTCTCCTGGCCAGCCTCAAGGGGCTACAGTTTAATAGCTGTCTTCCGAGATGCTAATAGGAGAGTTAGAGAACACAAGCTCAGTTTATTGATACAAATTCAGTTTACTGTGGCATGTCTACCTTAAACATATCCCATGGGCCATTTTTTTTTAATGTCTTACTATAGCAGAAAAGGAAAAAAGTCAACTTTGTGATTGACATAACCAAATTCTTTTACCCGATTTGAAAGAAAGCAATTTTCGTTATGTGCACTGCAGAGAGATCTGTAGAATGTGGTTCACTTTTCTGTATTCACTCTTCAGCCATTTTGCAGCTGAATTTGAGAAATTTTGACTATTCTGTAAATTTTCCTGTTACAATAGTATTTTCCTAAACTTCACCCCAAATACGTTAAAAATAACCTTTTTATTTATCCCCAGTACTATCTACTCTATTTATACTTGTATCAGAGCATCCAGTACTACTTGACTATCTCACCGCAGAGGAATTCAAGGAAGTCAGGGTTTTATGATACATTAGGAGAGTCAATTAGAGTCTCCTCAGAAGATACTGAACTTTGTTTCCCACACCAACGATGACTTGGTCCATTAAGACTGCTACAAGAGAATGACGTATACTAGGTGTCCTATAGACAGATTTATTCCTGATAGTTCTGAAGGCTAGGAAGTCCAAAATGAAGGCACCGGTAGACTGTGTTTGGTGAGAGCCTGCTTGCTGCTTCAAACACCTGAGTCTTCATATTGCATCCTCATCTGGTGGGAAGAGTGGTCTCTGAGGTCTTTTTTGAGCAAGGTCCTAGTCACCCCCACAAAGGTCTCACTCTCAGTACTATCACTCTGGAATTAGAATTTCAACTTATGAATTTGAGGAGAACACGAACATTCAGTTTTATAGCAATAACCAAAACCAGTTTCTCTTTTGGAGTAAATTATGTGGGTTTTTTTGAAGGGTAATTATTCTTTTTTTCTATTCCATTAAAGTTTATTACAAGATATTCAATGTAGTTTCCTAGGCTATACAGTAGGTCCTTGTTATCTGTTTCATATATAGTAGTTTGTATCTGCTGATCCTAAACTCTTAATTTACCCCTCCCTCTTTCCCCCTTGATAACCATGTTTGTTCTCTATGTCTGTAAGCCTGTTTCTGTTTTGTAAATGAGTCCATTTGTATAATATTTTAGATTCCACATGTAAGTGATGTCATACTATTTTTCTTTGACTTCACTTAGTGTGATCATGTCTAGTTCCATCCATATTGCTGCAAATGACATTATTTCATTATTTCTTTGGCTGAGCAGTATTCCATTGCATACTATGTCTTCTTTATCCATTCATTCAGGTTGCTTCCATGTCTTTACTATTGTAAATAGTGCCGCTATGAATATTGAGGTGCATGTATCTTTTCAAATTGGAGTTTTCTCCATATATTTGTCCAGGAGTAGGATTGCTGTGGTGGTTCTAGTTTTACCTTTTTAAGGAACCTCCAAACTGCTCTCCATACTGGCTGCACCAATTTATATTACCACCAACAGTGTAGGAGGGGGTACCATTTCTCCACATCTTGAGCGTAATGATACTTAATGTAGTGAGATGTAGCATTAATAATCTATTGCTTGTAACAGTCAAAGGGCTGAAAATTGTAGATGAGTTAGTTTTTAAATCCCTTAAAACTGCCTCACTAATGTTGGTTCAGTAATGTTGCTGTCAAAATACAATAAAAGGCAAGGTCAGTTGTAGAGCTGAAAAATTAGAAAATTTTCCTGTAGTCATGTACGGATGTGACAGTTGGGCCATAAAGAAGGCTAAGCAGCAAAGAACTAGTGCTTTCAAATTGTGCTGGAGAAGCCTTTTTTGAGAGTCCTTTTGGACTGCAAGGAGATCAAAGAAGTCAATCCTAAAGGAAATCAACTCTGAATATTTGTTGAAAGGACTGATGTTGAACTGAAACTCCAATACTTTGGCCACCTGATGCGAAGAGCTGACACATCAGAAAAGATCCTGATGCTGGGAAAGATTGAAGGCAAAGGGAGAAAGGAATCGCAGAGGATGAGTTGGTTAGATAGCATCACTGACTCAATAGACATGAATTTGAGCAAACTCCGGGAGATAGTAAAGGATGGGGAAGCATGACATGCTGCAGTCCATGGGGTCACAAAGAGTCAGACATGAGTTAGCAACTGAACAACAACAAACAGAAAAATATTGAGAAATTAGCCTTGTTTGTTGGTCTTAGAATGAAAGCTGCTCATTTTCTCCAGTCATTATCATCTTCTAAAGAATTCCTAACAATTCTCAGTTTGAAGTCTACTAGTAGAATAAAGCCCAGTGGGATTTCCCTGGTGGCCCAGTGGTTAAGAATCTGCCTTGCAATGCAGAAGACCTGGGTTTGATCCCTGGTGGGAGAACTAAGATCTGACATGCCATGGGACAACTAAGCCCATGCACAGCAACTAAAGAAGTCCCTGCAAGCTACAACTAGAGAAATAAGCCCATGCACCACAACACTTAGCACAGCCAAAATTTAAACAATAATTTTAAAAAAGAGTATATCGGAGGACAGGAAACCAGTAATTATCTCGCTAATTTTTTTCTCCATGAGTGTACATTTTTATATCATTTTAATAATTTGGAGGTAGTAAAAATAAGCATACATACCACCCAGAGACATTTGTTAATCCATTGCTTTTCCTAAAAATAGGAGTAAACAAAATTATGTTTAGTAACCAGTGGTTTTTCATTCTGCTTTTTAGTTAGAAATTGTCTGGGCATCAAAAGATTAGTTATTAATTAATTTAATTCTGTGTCTCATGTCTTAAAGTTAGTTAAAGATCTGGAATTTAGGATTTTTAGCTAACACATTAATTCCTCATTATTTGTAACATTCTAAGAATTTATTGAAAAAGATATCTGTTATTACCATTTCATTTAGTTAAATACAATTACATATATTTTATTTTTATATATGTATTTATATATGCACACATGTATGAATATGATTTTAACCATGGTGTAGAAACAATGATATTTCATTTAACTCATAAAACCAACTTTGCAAATTTAAGAAATTTAAATTAAGAGAAGTTTAACCCTAGTCCTGTATACAACAAAATATTGTGTTGACATTATTTTTATATAGTAAAATAAAATGTAAAATACATACTATGATGTCTTCTCTTCTTTTGGAATTAAGTTAAGCTTTGTATTCTTATAAGCATATAACTAGGGCTATTCAGTATAAACACTTCTCAGGGTTCACAAAATAAACGCTAAGACTTTGATGACTTTTTTTTTTTAATATTTTAACTGTTTATCTGGACTAGATATTCCTAACTATGCCAGTTAGAAAGCTAAGCATACAAATTAATATTGTGGTGTGAAACATGAAGGAAGAAGGTTTGGGACATGGAAGTGGCAGTTTTCAATTGCAAGGAACCCACGAGAACTGCAGTGTTCCCCAAAGATATGCTTGTGCAACGCTGCATCTCTGGAAGTTGCCCAAAGGCTCAGCATCACCAAACACAAGTTGGACAAACCTCTGGCTTTGAAGCAGGTGGAATTATAACTTTAAAACAGAGACTTGAGGCAAAGTTGGTTCAGAGACACTGGTCCGAGGAGACTATGCTCATCACCCCAGGACCAGCTCAAGCAAGGACTTATGAGGTCTCTGCCTGTCCTCTTCCCATAGACTTTCCCTCTAAAAGACAACAAAAGAAGCAGACAGGCCTCAGGAAAAAAAATGTTAGAAAGCTAGAAAACAGTTTTACTAAGGAGCAGTTCGGATAACAGATATCTGATAACAGATACTCTTCTGATCGGATAACAGAAGGATCCCCTGACACTTTATTCCGAAGAAAAGAAAGTAAAACCCAACACGAAGGCCCTCAGCAAAATACTAGAGCTCAATTAAACATCAGTTTACCTCCCCATTCCAGGAATGAGGGCTTTAAACAGGAGACTATGGAAGAGATTTCAGCTGTCCAACCTAGAAAGTTGTGGGTCCTGTTTGTAGACATGAAGATCTGAACTCAATCTTGGTGGAAATTTCACTTCTGTCGGTGACCTTCAAAGAGTGACCACCAGGAGCCCACTGTAGGGGAGAGGCAGTCCACCAAGGGCCCTGGGAGCCCCTGTGTGTTCTTTCTGAGGGTGCCAGACTGCAAGGCTCACCCATCTTCTGATTCTAAATAGTTTCTGTGTAAAGTAATAGAGGCAACTAAATGTCAAAGTAACTGCAACCTCACTTCTGTTCAGCCGGCAGGCAGAGACTGGTTTTAATGGCATCTTGTTATAACCTTTGCTATTGCTCGAAAAGTGCTGGATGCTTAGCCCTGGGTTCTTTTTCTGTAAAGTAACACCCTGAATATACTGGTGTCATCTGGCCCTCCACATCTCCCTGTTAGAACTGAGGCTCAGGAAACCAGTGTAAACATGCTGACAGTCTAGCCACTGCTTCCAAAAATAAAGTCCTTCTCTGATCCAGGAATCTTGTGTCTTTTATCATCATCTATGAAACTGATGCAAATTAGCTTGGCAGCTTGTAAGTACAATAAAATCTCAGACCCTTCACAGTTCTTGACCAGGAGTTGGCAAATTTTCCTTGAACAGTCGAATAAGAGATATTTTAGCATTTGTGAGACATATATAGTCTCTGTTACATATTCTTCCTCATTTGTTTGTTTAATTTGAAACAATCCTTTGATTTACAAAAAATCACTCATAGCTTTCAAGTCACAGGAAAACAGCCCACAGAGAGGATTTGGCTTGAGTTTGCTGGCTGTTGTTCTTGATACATTTATTAGTCAAAGGAAGTTGGGCATATTGACTGTTTGCTCTAAGAAAGACTACGCATTATGTGTATCTGTACAGTATCTCCATAACAGGATGTTAGGATTACTGTAGGCTTTGGGGCCTGACTAAGGTAATTTGGGGAAGTATTTATGGATGTGGAGCTTTTCTCAGCTATGACTGGATTTCTTAATTTTCTCCAACACAAGTGTTGATAAACTTTTTCTGTAAATGGCCAGATGGAAAAAACATTTTAGGCTTTGCAGGTTACCTATGGTCTTTTTCACATATTATTCTCTGTTTTGGGGGGATTTTTTACCTTTAAAAAATGTTAAAAACCACTCTTCACTCAAAGGCTATATGGAAACAGTCAAGGTCCAGATCTGGTCTTATCTTGAAGGCGAGAGGAATGAAGTGAGACCTAAGCTGTAACTGGCAAAGGAGCCCCGATAGTGCTCATGTTTTGATGTGTGCTCAGATCTGATTCCTGAGTGATCTTGTTTTGTCTTGATCCACCGTGGTCACAGAGTGATCTCATTTGAAGTTAGTTCTCTGTAAAATTCTCTGTATTTAGCAGGAGAGCATCATGGCCTCACTGTTTGTGTGGACCCAGACCCTAGATGGCAAGGACAACTTTTCTCTTTGTAAATGGACAGAGGGCCAGACTGACTTCTCTCACTGTAGGCCTAGCTGGGCCCACCTCAGGTGCCCACTAAGATTTACACTTTACAGCAAACAGTTCAATGGGCCTTTTTTTCTGTACTTGATCCTCATAGCATACTGGAATGTTGATGAGATTTGAATTAGAGAAACCTGAGATCAAATTTCAATTCTGTCAGCAGTAAGTATAGCCTTGGTCCTGTTACTTGCCCTTCCTGTTTTCATTACTGGTTAGAGATAGAAATATTTCATCATGGGGTTTGGTTTCAGACTACTTGGATTAAAAACCGAATCTATCAGCTATATAACTCTAGACAAGTTACTTAACCTCGTGGTGCTTTGGGTTCTTTATATGTAAAATGGAGGTAAGAACAAACCTGTTTCATAGAGTGGCTAACAATAGTCAATGAAAGAACATGTCAAGTACACTGGATCCTTGAACAACAGATTCGGAATTAATGTGTCCACTCATACACGGATTTTTTTTCAACAGTAGATACTACAGTCCTGCACAATCTGAGGTAGGTTGGACTCCTAGATGCAGAACCTTAAATATAAAGAAATCGAGGATACAGAAGACCAACTAGGAATTACACGTGGGGATTTCTGACTGTGCAGTGCCCTTAACCCCAGCATTGTTCAAGGGTCAACTGGATTTTCCAAGTAAGCTGTTGTTTGCCATGTGAGTTTCTATACTGGAATCACTCAAATGCAGCATCTGACATATCATTAAGTGTGAGTTATTTTCCCCTCTTCCTGGTGCTGATAACCTCCTTTTCACCTGAGCGGGGGTCTGGCATTTTGATCTTTGTTACCTAGTAGGAGGATGGAGTGAAGACACCAGTGGTCTTCTACAGGCTCCAGGTCCCTCCCTTCTGGCTCAGACCTGGAGCATTGCTGAGAGGTTCTCTGTGTGCCTTGGACCTGCCCCTTTACCTTTTTTTTCTCCTTCCTTCACTTCAGCTGTCCAGACCACCTGGGCCTGCTTCATCCACAGCTTCACAATCAATCCCTTTGTCAGTCACCTCTAATCTGACTTCTGCTACCACCATGACTATTCATGAGAATTTGGTCCCTTGAAAGATAACAACATCTTTCCTCTTACAAATCTAAGAATCTGTGTAAGTTCTCACTCCCTCACTCTCATCAATGTCCTTTTTTTTTTTTTTTTCTACTATTGACTCGCCTTTCTTTGGAAAACATTTTCCCTTCATAATTCTGCCTACATTGTCTTGTATGTATTTCCAGAAAGGATAAAAGATACAATTCAAGGAAAAATAAACGGGTTACTAAAGTCCCTCTATGTCCCTTGCCACTTTTTTTATTATTACTATCGTTTTAATATTTCCTTGGCCGTGCCATCCAGCATATGGGATCTTAGTTCTCCAACCAGAGACAGATCTCACACCCCCTTGCAGTGGAAGTGGAGTCTTAACCAGTGGATTCACCAGGAAATTCCTCTCTGCACCTCCCCCACCCAGAACTGTGCCATCTCTTGCTTGTAGAAAAGCTGAAGTCTCCCAGGCTTCCCAAAGTCACAGAGCAGCATTCTCGAGCAGTTGATGATTAGGACAACAGAGTCAGAGACTCGGTGTTTGATGCACATTGCTGAATTGTTTTACAGATACTGTAACTGCCACCAGAGGACATGACATAGCGATTCCAACCTGAGCAGTACTGAACCTATGGCTGGTGCGATTCTAAGAACTGGCCTCAAGACCATGGGATTAACATGATTGCTCATAGTAATCTATCTTTGTGGGCATCAAAATAATTGTAACCTGCTCTGCCCATATACGTAAAGGGGGCAAATAAAATTGTCACAAAGAGATGCTACAGACCCGTGTTGACATCTTCCCCTCGGAGGAGATGGCACCCTATGTCAGCATGAGAAAATTACAGAAGATAAACCTTGGCCCCCAGCCTCATAGAAATGAAATGATGTCTGACAATGGGGCATTGAAAGCAGCTCTTCTGACCAACCTAGACAGCATATTGAAAAGCAGAGACATTACTTTGTCCACAAAGGTCTGTCTAGTCAAGGCTATGGTTTTTCCAGTGGTCATGCATGGATGTGAGACTTGGACTATAAAGAAAGCTGAGCACCGAAGAATTGATGCTTTTGAACTGTGGTGTTGGAGAAGACTCTTGAGAGTCCCTTGGATTGCAAGGAGATCCAACCAGTCCATTCTAAAGGAGCTTAGTCCTGGGTGTTCATTGGTAGGACTGATGTTGAAGCTGAAACTCCAATACATTAGCCACTTGATGCAAAGAGCTGACTCATTTGAAAGGACTCTAATTCTGGGAAAGATTGAGGGCAGAAGGAGAAGGGGACGACAGAGGATGAGATGGTTGAATGGCATCACCGAGTTAATGGACATGGGTTTGGGTGGACTCTGGGAGTTGGTGATGGACAGGGAGGCCTGGCGTACTGTGGTTCATGTGGTTGCAAAGAGTCAGACACAAATGAGCGACTGAACTGAACTGAACTTCTGCCCCTTTCCTGTTTACCCATTTCTGTCCCCTCTGACCTTCAAAGAACCTAAGAATGAGATCACTAGGCAATATAACCTAACTCCAGAGTTATGCTCTCCTGAATGCACACCATGCCTTGTCTAATCTGTCAGTTCTTTTCCTAGATAAAAAGAAGTAAGAATTAAGAATTAAATAATTGAAGAATGATTAACTCTTTCTCCCCAAAGACCTCCTAAGGACCTGCAGGCGGATCCTGCAGGTAAGATAACATCTGAAGAATCAGCCAGTCTGCTGTCTGCTCATAAGGGACACTGATGCACAACCCAACCACCTGCCTCCATGGTTCACTGAGATTCTTCCCTTCACCCCACTTTTCCCTTTAAAAATCATCGTGGTTGAGCAGGATCTTTGGGGTTGGTCTCTGGATATGAGTCCAGATTGTCAACTTTTCTGGTTAAATCACCTTTCTTTTCTACTGGCACTTGCCCTCAGATTATTGGCTTTTGAGCAGCAAACAGGTGAACCTGAGTTCTGTAACAAGTACAGCCTCCTCTTAAGAAAACAGATAGGACAGCACAAAGCAATATTGACCTCCATACAGACAGAGAGAAGAGATAAAACTTTGGAATGCAAAGGTTGCTGCTGCTGCTGCTGCTAAGTCACTTCAGTCGTGTCTGACTCAGTGCGACCCCCATTGACGGCAGCCCTTCAGGCTCCTCTGTCCACAGGATTCTCTAGGAAAGAATACTGGAGTGGGTTTACATTTCCTTCTCCAATGCAAAGGTTAGGAAACATTTATCACAGATGCTGTTTGTTCAACACCAGATGGCACTCTGGTTACTAATTTGTCTAGTGCAAAGCTTAAAGACTACCCAAGATCTTTTTTTAATGTGAGATATGGCTGATTTATAATATTATAGAAGTTGCAGGTATGCAATTTAGTGATTCACAACTTTTAAAGGTTGTACTCCATGCATGGTTATTATAAAATATTGGTTCTATTCTCTGTACTGTACAACATACCCTTAAAGTGAAAGTGAAGTCGCTTAGTCATGTCTGACTCTGCAACCCCATGGACTGTAGCCTACCAGGGTCCTCTGTCCATGAAAATTTCCAGGCAAGAATATTGGAGTGGGTTGCCATTTCCTTCTCTCTGTAGCTTATCTATTTATGCATAGTAGTTTGTACCTCTTAATCCCTAACACCTATCTTGCTCCTCCTCTCCTCCCTCTCCCCACTGGTAAGTACTAGTTTGCTCTCTGTATCTGTATGTTCACCCAAGATTTAAAAAAACAATTTGCTCACATTTCAAAACATAATATTTTCTGGTCTTGTCAGTGTATTGACCAAAGACTTAAGGACACACATATTAGGAATGTAGAAATGACACAGAAGTTAAGAAGTTCTTGATAAAAAATAAAAGCTAAATAAATATTTTCATTAGAGCATGTGTGTGTGTGTGTGTGTGTGTGTGTGTGTATTGCTCAGTTGTGTCCAACTCTTTATGACCTCATGGACTGTAGCCTGCCAGGCTCCTTTGTCCATGGAATTCTCCAGGCAAGAATCCTGGAATGGGTTGCCATGGCCTCCTCCAGGGGATCTTCCTGAACCAGGAATCAAACCTATGTCTCATGTCTCCTACACTGGTAGGTGGGTTCTTTACCACTAGCACCACCTAGGAAACTCTTCATTAGAGCCTACAGGATGCTAAATCTTCAGTGAATTAAAGTAGTAGAGCTACTTTTTTAAAAGTTCCCCTAATTCATGATTTATCTTTCATTTCCTTCTTAAGTATGTCCAGGGCATACTTGTTTGGGGAATTCCAAGTCTTCCATATAGGTATAAAATACTCCTTATCTGTTTTTCTGTCCCCTGTTCTCCAGGCTCAGAGCATTTAAATATCTCTCAGTTTGACACTTAAAGATTCTGAGTAACTTTTGACATAATCCTTTCCCTTCTTGCTATGCTGGCTGATATTCTAATCTACCTATCAAGGATATTTTCTTATTCATTTCATTCTTGAATTAGGAACCTTAGCTATATGCCTTCTGAGTATAAGAACTTAAATAATGTTTGACATGCCCATTCATTATGGCTTACCCTGGGTTTCTACAAAAAGATCAGATAGGTCCTTGTGGTGTAATAAAAATATATATATTTGAGTTTTGCTTCTGGTTTGGTTCCCAGCACAGAGCTCCTAAAACTCTTGCAATTTCCTGCGTGATTGAAGTGTCTTGTTATCCATATCGAGTCTCTTTCTCTCATAACTGAGTTTATGTTAATGAAGTTATTATTATTTTTTTATTATTCATTTATTTTTGGCCATGCTAGGTCTTCACTGCTACTCGAGCTTTCTCTAGTTGCAGTAAGCAGAGGCTACTCTTCGTCGCGATGCGCAGGCCGTGGCTTTTCCTGTTGCCGAGCACGGCCTCCAAGACACATGGGCTTCAGTAGTTGCAGCTCACGGGCTCAGTAGTTGTGGCACACGGACTTAGTTGCCTTGCGGCAAGTGGGATCTTCCCAGACCGAAGATCTTCCCAGATCAAACCCGTGTCCCTTTCAGTGATAGGAGAATTCTTAAACCCTGAACCACCAGGGAAGTCCCTGTGAAATTATTCTTGATGGCCCCATATTTAGTTTCAAGGGAAGTGCTGCTGCTGCTGCTGCTAAGTCGCTTCAGTCATGTCCAACTCTGTGCGACCCCATAGACAGCAGCCCACCAGGCTCCCCCATCCCTGGGATTCTCCAGGCAAGAACACTGGAGTGGGTTGCCATTTCCTTCTCCAATGTATGAAAGTGAAAAGTGAAAATGAAGTCGCTCAGTCGTGTCTGACTCTTAGCGGCCCCATGGACTGCAGCCTACCAGGCTCCTCCATTCATGGGATTTTCCAGGCAAGAGTACTGGAGTGGGGTGCCATTGCCTTCTCTGAAGGGAAGCACTAACTCTGCTTAAAAGATGGACTTTTGATGTCTCTTGCCCCTTCCCCAAACACACATCTCAAAGGAAGGGACTATTTCAAGTACCACCAAGTCAGTGATCCAATCTGTGTCACCCACCCAATGGGACTTTAATACAACTCTGGAGTAACAAGGTTTCAGGGGGCTTCCAGGTTGGTGAACAAGGTGATTTGCTGGGAGGGTGCTGCTCCTGGAGAGGGTGCTGGACTTTGGAACCCAACCTCCTCCCAGCTGCATCCCAAGCATTCCTTCCATTTGCCTGTTCTTGGATTGTATCCTACATAATAAAACTGTAATTGTAAATACAGTTTTGTTTGTTTTGTCAATTATTGAACCTGAGGTGAGGTCATAGTAACTTGTAAGTTTACTGGCTAGGCAGAAGTGTGGGCAGCCTGGACACCCCATTAGTGGCTCGTGTTTGAAGTGGAGACAGTGTTGTAGGACTGAGCCCTTGATCTTTGGGGTCTGTGTCAATTCCGGGTAGTTAGTGTCAGAATTAAATAGAATTGCAGAACACCGAGTTGATGTCAGAGCATTGGAAAATGATGCTGTTTGAAAAACCGGAGTCCTTATCAAGCTTTCCTATGAAATAATGTGTTGTAATTTTTGTACTTGTTGAATGAGAAACTCTGTAATGCCAAAAAGCTTGTAATGAATTTCAGGCATAGTTTTAAACTGCTGTTGCTGCTGCTAAGTCGCTTCAGTCGTATCCGACTCTGTGCGACCCCATAAATGGCAGCCCACCAGGCTCCCGCGTCCCTGGGATTCTCCAGGCAAGAATACTGGAGTGGGTTGCCATTTCCTTTTCCAATGCATGAAAGCGGAAAGTGAAAGTGAAGTCACACAGATGTGTCCAACTCTTCGCGACCCCATGGACTGCAGCCTACCAGGCTCCTCCGCCCATGGGATTTTCCAGGCAAGAGTACTGGAGTAGGGTGCCATTGCCTTCTCCAAGTTTTAAACTAATGTGCTTTTAATTTAGAGTTGGAGTTTATTTGAGAGGAAAACACAAGGGGGAGACATTGGACAGAATAAGACAGTGCATGGGTACACATAAGTTTGTTTTTACCTTTTCAGATGGGGGTGTTTTTAACAGCAATGTCAAAGTAAAAATATGACACTTCTTTGTAAACAATGAAGTTTACACTGAACTTTTTATTGAATGAAAATAAAAACAACAAAAAACAAATGGGATCTAATTAAACTTAAAAGTTTTAGTACAGCACAGGAAAAGAAACCATGAATAAAACACGCAGACAACCCTCAGAATGGGAGGAAATACTTGCAAATGAAGCAACCAACAAGGCATTAATTTCCAAAGTATACAAGTAGCTCATGCAGCTCAATATAAAAAAAGAAACAGACAACCCATCAAAACTAGGCAGAAGATCTAAATAGACATTACTCCAAAGAAGATGTACAAGTGGCCAAAAAGTACATGAAAACATCAACAGCACTAATTATTGGAGAAATGCTAATCAAAACTACAATGAGGTATTGTCTCACACTGGTCAGTACAACCACCATCAAAAACCTACAAATAATAAATGCTGGAGAGAGCATGAAGAAAAGGGAACAATCCTACACTATTAGTGGGAATTTAAATTGGCACAACCACTATGGAAAATAGTATGCTGGTTCTATAAAAAAACTAAAAATAGAGCTACTATATGACTTAGCAACCCCACTCCTGGGCATATATGTGAAGAAAACCAGAATTCAAAAAGATACATGCACCCCAGTGTTCTCTGCAGCACTTTACAATAGCCAGGACATGGAACCAACCTAAATGTCCATCAATGGAGGAATGGATAAAGAAGATATAGTACATGTATACAATGGAATGTTACTCAACCGTAAAAAAGAACAAAATAATGCCATTCATAGCAACATGGATAAACATAGAGATTGTCACATTGAGTGAAGTAAGTCAGATACAGAAAGACAAATATCATATCAATTATATGTGGAATCTAAAAATAAAAGGTACAGATGAGCTTATTTACCAACAGAAGAGGAGTTACAGATGTAGAAAACAAAATTATGGTTACCAGGGGATAAAGGAGGAGAGGGATAAACTGGGAGACTGGGATTGACATGTAAACACTACTATACATAAAATATAATAGTGTATATATGTCAATTCCCTGGTGACTCAGATAGTGAAGAATCAGCCTGCAGTGCAGGGGACCTGGGTTCGGTCCCTGGATTGGGAAGATCCCCTGGAGAAGGGCATGGCAACCCACTCCAGTTTACTTGCCTGGAGAATCCTATGGACAGAAGAGCCTGGCGGGCTACACTCCATGGGGTGGCAAAGAGTAGTCGGACATGACTGAGTGGCTAACACTTTCACAGTACTCTGTAATGGCCTATATCAGAAAAGAATCTAAAAAAAAAAAAGAATATATATATGTGTGTATGTATGTGTGTGTGTGCTTAATTGCTCAGTTATGTGCAACTCTGCAATCCTTTGAACTGTAGCCTTTCCTCTGTCCATGGAATTTTTTGGCTAAGAATACTGAAATGGGTTGTCATTTCCTCCTCCATGGGATCTTCTCAGCCCAGGGATTGAACCCTGTGTCTCCTGCATTGCTAGCAGATTCTTTACCTGCTGAGTCATAGGGAAGCCCATATATATAAATACACACACACATACATACTATATACATACTAAAAGTGATTCACTTTGCTACACACCTGAAACTAACACAACATTGTAAATCAACCATACTCTAATAAAAATTAAATAAAAATTGTTGAAAAGATAAGAGTGTTATTTCTTATTAGTTCCTCATTATGAGGGATACCTTTTTGTATCCTATGTCTAGAACAGAGGCTGACATAATAAAAGATGAAGTAATACAGTAAAACAAACCTAGAAAATGAATATAATGTGAAATCCGCAGGATTTTAACAAAACACACAGGACTTCAACGAAATATCAGGATTTCTCTAGGCTGGGTTATGTGTGGTAGATTGCAAAATGGTCCTTCACTCACCATGTGGAGGTCAAACCCCTGAAACCTGGGAATGCTACCTTATGTAGAAAACTGAGTCTGCAGAGGTAATTTAGTGAAGGGCCTAGAGGTGAAACCATCCAGGATTATCCTGCTGGGCCCTCAGTCTATTCACAGTGTCCTTGTAAGAGACTAACAGATGAAAAGGGGATATGAAGACAGAGGCAGAGATTGAAGGGATGTGGCTACAAGTCAAGGAACATTTGGAGCCACCAGAGGTGGAAAAGGAAGGAAATTAATTCTCCTCTATAGTTGCCTCTAGAAGGAACACAGCCCTGCCATAATTTGGACTTTTGGCTTCCAGAACTGTGAAAGAACAGATTTCTGTTCTTTTAAGTTTGTGGTAGTTTCTTTTTACAACAGCCCTAAGGAAACAACAGCAATACAATAGCTGATCCTTGAGGACTCATGATCACATTCTATTTAAAGGAAGAGTTTTGGAGGAAGAATTTTCAAAGGTTCCTAGATGGCTAAGGTCCACAGGTTGGACCCACTCTAGAGAAACTCCCCTAAGGTTCTTTCAAGGAGATCTCATTTACTGATCTTAGTGACTTTCAATGCTAGGAAGGGGAAAACACTGCTTTCAATGTAAACACAATGTGTGAGCTTTAATTGAAAATTAAAATATAAAAAACAAATTTGAAAAAACATTGAAAGATATGTTAATTCTTTTAATGAATAACACATTGAATCATGAAAAAAAAATTATAGAATGCCTAAAACTGTGTTTGGAGCTTCCCAGTTGGCTCAAGTGGTAAAGACCCCACCTGCCAATGCAGGAGACGTAAGAGATGTGGGTTCAATCCCTTGGTTGGGAAGATCCTCTGAAGGAGGGCATGGCAACTCACTCGAGTATTCTTGCCTAGAGAATCTCATGCGCATAGGAATCTGACAGCTCTATGATCCACATGGCTGCAAAGAATCGGACACAACTGAAGCTACTTAGCAGGCATACTCACAGGTTGTAATTAACAATGTATCCTTGATCTACCTATACTGGCCATCCCGTCTTATAGCCACAGCTTTCATGTAAATAAACAGCTGGCATATTTCTTCTTATGTCATTGTAGACGTCACAATTTTGCCTCCGAAACACCACTTCTGTAGCTACTCAGAGTTCAACACAGTTCAGTCACTCAGTCGTGTCCAACTCTTGTGACACCTTGGACTAGAGCACGACAAGCCTCCCTGTCCATCACCAAGGCCGGAGCTTACTCAAACTCATGTCCATCGCATCAGTGATGCCATCTAACCATCTTATCCTCTGTCATCCCCGTCTCCTGCCGTCAATCTTTCCCAGCTTCAAGGTCTTTTCAAATGAGTCATCTCTTCGAATCAGGTGGCCAACGTATTCGAGCTTCACCTTCAGCATCAGTCCTTCCAATGAATATTCAGGACTGATTTCCTTCAGGATGGACTGGTTTTATCTCCTTGCAGTCCAAGGGACTCTCAGGAGTCTTCTCCAACTCCACAGTTCAAAAGCATCAATTCTTTGGCACTCAGCTTTCTTTATAGTCCAACTCTCACATCCATACACGACTACTGGTAAAACCATAGCTTTGAGTAGATGCACCTTTGTTGGCAAAGTAATGTCTCTGCTTTTTAATATGCCATCTAGGTTGGTAATAGCTTTTCTTCCAAGGAGCAAGCATCTTTTAATTTTATGGCTGCACTCACCATCTGCTGTGATTTTGGAACCCCCAAAATAAGGTCTCACATTGTTTCCGTTGTTTCCCCATCTATTTGCCATGAAATGATGGGACTGGATGCCATGATCTTAGTTTTCTGAATGTTGAGTTTTAAGCCAACTTTTTCACTCTCCTCTTTACTTTCATTAAGAAGCTCTTTGGTTCTTCTTCACTTTCTGCCATAACTGTGGTGTCATCTGCATATCTGAGGTTATTGATATTTCTCCGGGCAATCTTGATTCCAGCTTATGCTTCATCCAGCCCAGCATTTCTCATGATGTACTCTGCATATAAGTTAAATAAGCAGGGTGACAATATATAGCCTTGATGTACTTCTTTCCATGTTCAGTTCTAATTGTTGCTTCTTGACCTGCATACAGATTTGTCAGGAAGCAGGTCAGGTGGTCTTTCAGAATTTTCCAGTTTGTGGTGAACCACACAATCAAGGCTTTGGCATAGTCGACAAAGCAGAAGTAGATGTTTTTCTGGAACTCTCTTGCTTTTTCGATCATCCAACCAATGTTGGCAACTTGATCTCTGGTTCCTCTGCCTTTTCTAAATCCATCTTGAACATCTGGAAGTTCACAGTTATGTACTGTTAAAACCTGGCTTGGAGAATTTTGAGCATTACTTTGCTGGCATGTGAGATGAGCGCAACTGTGTGGTAGTTTGAGCATTCTTTGGCATTGTCTTTCTTTGGGATTGGAATGAAAAGTGACCTTTTCCAGTCCTGTGGCCATTGGTGAGTTTTCCAAATTTGCTCACATATTGAGTGCAGCACTTTCACAGCATCATCTTACAGGATTTGAAATAGCTCACCTGGAATTCCATCACTTCCACTAGCTTTGTTCATACTGATGTTTCCTAAGGCTGACTTGACTTCACATTCCAAGATGTCTGGCTCTAGGTGATCATACTATCATGATTATCCAGGTCCTGAAGATCTTTTTTGTATAGTTCTTCTGTGTATTCTTGCTACCTCTTCTTAATATCTTCTGCTTCTGTTAGGTCTTTACCGTTTCTGTCCTTTAGTGTGCCCATCTTTGCATGGAATGTTCTCTTGGTATCTCTAATTTTCTTGAAGAGATCTCTGGTCTTTTCCATTCTATTGTTTTCCTCTATTTTTTTGCATTGATCACTGAAGAAGGCTTTCTTATCTCTCCTTGCTATTCTTTGGAACTCTGCATTCAAATGGGTATACCTTTCCTTTTCTCCTTTGCCTTTTACTTCTCTTCTTTTCACAGCTATTCATAAGGCTTCCTCAGGCAACCATTTTGCCTTTTTGCATTTCTTTTTCTTGGGGATGGTCTTGATCACTGCCTCCTGTAAAATGTCATGAACCTCTATCCATAGTTCTTCAGGCACTCTGTCTATGAGATCTAATCCCTTGAATCTATTTGTCACTTCCACTGCATAATTGTAAGGGATTTGATTCTGTCTAGTCAAGGCTATGGTTTTTCCTGTGGTCATGTAGGGATATGAGAGTTGGACTGTGAAGAAGGCTGAGCGCTGAAGAATTGATGCTTTTGAACTGTGGTGTTGGGGAAGACTCTTGAGAGTCCCTTGGACTGCAAGGAGATTCAACCTGTCCATTCTGAAGGAGATCAGCCCTGGGATTTCTTTGGAAGGAAAGATGCTGAAGCTGAAACTCCAGTACTTTGGCCACCTCATGCGAAGAGTTGACTCATTGGAAAAGACTCTGATGCTGGGAGGGATTGGGGGCAGGAGGAGAAGGGGACGACAGAGGATGAGATGGCTGGATGGCATCACTGACTCGATGGACATGAGTCTGAGTGAACTCCGGGAGTTGGTGATGGACAGGGAGGCCTGGCGTGCTGCGATTCATGGGGTCGCAAACAGTCAGACACGACTGAGCGACTGAACTGAACTGAACTGATTTAGGTCATACCTGAATGGTCTAGTGGTTTTCCCTGCTTTCTTCAATTTAAGTCTGAATTTGGCAATAAGGAGTTCATGATCTGAGCCACAGTCAGCTCCCAGTCTTGATTTTGCTGAATGTATAGAGATTCTCCATCTTTGGCTGCAAAGAATATAATCAATCTGATTTGGGTATTGACCATCTGGTGATGTCTATGTGTTGAGCCTTTTCTTGTGTTGTTGGAAGAGGGTGTTTGCTATGACCAGTGTGTTCTCTTGGCAAAACTCTATTAGCCTTTGCCCTGCTTCCTTCTGTACTCCAAGGCCAAATTTGCCTGTTACTCCAGGTGTCTCTTGACTTCCTGCTTTTCCATTCCAGTCCCCTATAATGAAAAGAACATCTTTTTTGGGTGTTAGTTCTAAAAGGTCTTTTAGTCTTCATTGAACCATTCAACTTCAGCTTCTTCAGCGTTACTGGTTGGGGCATAGAGTTGGATTACTGTGATTTGAATGGTTTTCCTTGGAAACGAACAGAGATCATTCTGTCGTTTTTCAGATTGCACCCAAGTACTGCATTTTGGACTCTCTTATTGACTATGATGGCTACTCCATTTCTTCTAAGGGATTCTTGCCCACAGTAGTAGATATAATGGTCATCTGAGTTAAATTCACCCATTCCAGTCCATTTTAGCTCACTGATTCCTAAAATGTCAGTGTTCACTCTTGCCATCTGTTTGACCACTTCAAATTTATCTTGATTCATGGACCTAACATTTCAGGTTCCTATGCAATATTGCTTCTTACAGCATCAGACTTTACTTCCATCACCAGTCACATTCACAACTGTGTGTTGTTTTTGCTTTGGCTCCATCTCTTCATTCCTTCTTAAGTTATTTCTCCACTCATCTCCAGTAGCATATTGGGGTTCATCCTTCAGTGTCCTATCTCTTTGCCTTTTCATACTCTTCATGGGGTTCTCAAGGCAAGAATGCTGAAGTGTTTTGCCATTCCCTTCTCCAGTGGACCACATTTTGCCAGAACTCTCCAGCATGACCCATCCGTTTTGGGTGGCCCTACATGACATGGCTCATAGTTTCATTGAGTTAGACAAGGCTGTAGTCCATGTGATTAGTTTGATTAGTTCTCTGTGATTATGGTTTTCAGTCTGTCTGCCCTCTTTTGGAGAAGGATAAGAGGCTTATTGCTTCAGGAAGCTTCCAAAAGCTTCCTGATGGGAGAGACTGACTGAGGGGGAAACTGGGTCTTGTTCTGATGGGTGGGGCCATGCTCAGTAAATCTTTAATACAATTTTGTTTTCTAACACCATACACATAAATAAACTCAAAATGGATTAAAGATCTAAATGTAAGACCAGAAACTATAAAACTCCTAGAGGAAAACATAGGCAAAACACTCTGATATAAATCACAGTAAGATCCTCTATGACTCACCTCCCAGAGTAATTGAAATAAAAGGAAAAGTAAACAAATGGGACCTAATTAAACTTAAAAGCTTTTGCACAGTGAAGGAAACTATAAGCAAGGTGAAAAGACAGCCTTCAGAATGGGAGAAAATAATAGCAAATGAAGCAACTGGCAAAGAATTAATCTCCACAATATACAAGCAGTTCATGCAACTCAATACCAGCGAAATAAACGACCCAATAAAAAAATGGGCCAAAGAACTAAACAGACATTTCTCCAAAGAAGAAGTATAGATGGCTAACAAACACGAGAAGATGCTAAACATCACTCATTATCAGAGAAATGCAAACCAAAACCACAATGAGGAACCATCTCATGCCAGTCAGAATGGCTGCCATCAAAAAGTCTACAAACAATAAATGCTGGAGAGGGTGTGAAGAAAAGGGAACCCTCTTACACTGTTGGTGGGAGTGCAAACTAGTAGACCCACTATGGAGAACAGTATGGAGAGTCCTTAAAAAACTGGAAATGGAACTGCCACATGACCCAGCAATCTAACTGCTGGGCATACACATCGAGAATTGAAAGAGACACATGTACACAATGTTCATTACCACACTGTTTACAATAGCCAGGACATGGAAGCAACCTAGATGTCCATCAGCTTATGAATGGATAAGAAAGTTGTGATACATATACACAATAGAATATTACTCAGCTATTAAAAGGAATGCATTTGAGTCAGTTCTAATGAGGTGGATGAAACCAGAGCCTATTATACAGAGTGAAGTAAGTCAGAAAGAAAAATGCCAATACAGTATATTAACACACGAATATATGGAATTTAGAAAGATGGTAACGATGGCCCTATACAAGAGACACCAAAAGAGATACAGATATTAAGAACAGCCTTTTGGACTCTGTGGGAGAAGTAAGGGTGGGATGATTTGAGAGAATAGCATTGAAACAAGTATATTCAGTTCAGTTCAGTTCAGTCACTCAGTCGTGTCCGACTTGTTGCGACCCCATGAATCGCAGCACGCCAGGCCTCCCTGTCCATCACCAACTCCCGGAGTTACTCAGACTCACGTCCATCAAGTCAGCGATACCATCCAGCCATCTCATTCTCGGTCGTCCCCTTCTCCTCCTGCCCCCAATCCCTCCCAGTATCAGAGTCTTTTCCAGTGAGTCAACTGTTCGCATGAGGTGGCCAAAGTACTGAAGTTTCAGCTTCAGCATCATTCCTTCCAAAGAAATCCCAGGGCTGATCTCCTTCAGAATGGACTGGTTGGATCTCCTTGCAGTCCAAGGGACTCTCAAGAGTCTTCTCCAGCACCACAGTTCAAAAGCATCAATTCTTCAGCGCTCAGCCTTCTTCACAGTCCAACTCTCACATCCATACATGACCACAGGAAAAACCATAGCCTTAACTAGACGGACCTTATTCGGCAAAGTAATGTCTCTGCTTTTGAATATACTATCTAGGTTGGTCATAACTTTTCTTCCAAGGAGTAAGCGTCTTTTAATTTCATGGCTGCAGTCACCATCTGCAGTGATTTTGGAGCCCCCCAAAATAAAGTCTGACACTGTTTCCACTGTTCCCCATCTATTTCCCACGAAGTGATGGGACCGGATGCTATGATCTTCGTTTTCTGAATGTTAAGCTTTAGGCCAACTTTTTCACTCTCCAGTTTCACTTTCATCAGGAGGCTTTTTAGTTCCACTTCACTTTCTGCCATAAGGGTGGTGTCATCTGCATATCTGAAGTTATTGATATTTCTCCCGGCAATCTTGATTCCAGCTTGTGTTTCTTCCAGTCCAGCGTTTCTCATGATGTACTCTGTGAAATAGATGACCACTCCAAGCTTGATGCATGATACAGGGCACTCATGAAAGCTGGTGCACCAGGACAACCCAGAGGGATGGGATGGGAAGGGAGGTGGGAGGGGTTTTCAGAATAGGGGACACATGTACACCTGTGGCTGATTCATGTCAATGTATGGCAAAACCCACTACAATATTGTAAAGTAGTTAGCCTCCAACTAAAATAAATTAATTAATTAAAACTAAGATCATGGCATCTAGTCACTTCATGGGAAATAGATGGAGAAACAATGGAAACAGTGACAGATTTTATTTCTTGGGCTCCAAAATCACTGCAGATGGTCACTGCAGCCATGAAATTAAACGCTTGCTTCTTTGAAGAAAAGCTATGACAAACTTAGAAAGCATATTAAAAAGCAGAGACATTACTTTGCCAAGAATGGTCTGTCTAGTCAAAGCTATGATTTTTTCAGTAGTCATGTGTGGATGTGAGATTTGGACTATAAGGAAGGCTAAGGGCTGAAGAATTGATGCTTTTGAACTGTGGTGTTAGAGAAGACTCTTGAGAGTCCCTTGGACTGCAAGGAGATCCAACCAGTCCGTCCTAAAGGAAATCAGTCCTGAATATTCATTGGAAGGACTGATGCTGAAGCTGAAACTCCAATACTTTGGCCACTTGATGTGAAGAGCCGACTCATTAGAAAAGACCATGATGCTGGGAAAGATTGAAGGCAGCAGGAGAAGGGGATGACAGAGGACGAGATGGTTGGATGGCATCACCAACTCAATGGGCTTGAGTTTTGGCAAACTCCGAGAGATAGTGAAGGACAGGGAAGTGGTGTGCTACAGTCCATGGGGTTGCAAAGAGTAGACAGGAGTGAGGGACTGAACAATAACAACTCTCATTTGGGACTCCCTTTAAAAAAATCTGTCCATAGTTTTGCCCTTAATCTAGGCCATCTATACTATATTCAAATCAAAGTCTGACATAATTGTTTTACCTCACAATACACAATTTGAGACAATAAGGTAAAATTCTACATCAAAACAAAAAAGTCATAGTAAATTTCCTGAATTGCTAGCTGTTGTTTGATTAAACACACACACACAGACAATATGCCGAGACATTGTAGATAACATATCTTTATTTTTAAAGTTAATTTTGGATTTATAAAGAAAGCTTTACACCTTTTGGGATATTTGATTTTGCAATAAATCTTCATCCTTTTATGAAGTAATGAAACATGGTCCACTTGAAAGTAGGAAAAGAACTATTAGAAACAGAAGTTCTCATTCTGAAACTTGGTAGCATGAATCTTAAATTTAGCTAATTGAGAATGAACCATCAAAAAAAGGTCTGGTTTGTTCTAACAATTGCCTAGAATTTTAGACACACTATTTGACCTTTGACCTTAAATAGATTTCAATGCCAGTAAATAAAGGACGACACGCCTCTTTTTTACCTAGCTATGCATAAAGGGCTATTATTACCATGACTCAATGACACAATCCTGTCATTAACAGCTCTCAAAGCCAGAGTGAACACTCGTGGGTTTCTTTAAGTTTTATTTTCTAATTTTATGTTTAAAATACAATTTTGTTTTCTTTGGAATGCACGTTCTACATTGGATCACTTTCTTCTAAAATCCAATATTGCTGATTTACGAGTTCTCAATCAATGGCTTAATTTTGAGATGACATCTTTAGGCTCTGATTTCATCAACACAAAGACCAGTCCGACAGGAAGTTGCGCTGACGCTACCATCCTATGTAAACATCCCAGGCATTTCGATTCCGTGTCTGACACTGTTTTTGTTTTCCGTTTCGTCAGAAGGTTGGCCACAGTGCCCAGGCAGTGCCTGCACGTGTCTGTAAGCCTTTATGAGCGTTCTCGATCCGAAAAAGCATAGGGGCGGGACCTGGATGAACCCTGCACAAGGGCAGGTGAGAGCATCAGCTGGGACTCCGACAGCGGCCCTCTAGTAGGCGGGGGCTGCCTGAGGGAGAAAGAACCGGCAGCCGCGTAGTATAGACCGGCGTCTCAAGGGCAGCCCGGAGGGGGCGTGACCGGCTAGCGGGGGCCCGGCCGGCGAGAGGAGGCGGGGCCGGAAGACAGAGGCGGGGCTGGGAAGAAGGGGGCGGAACCGGGTGAGGAAGCGGAATCGGCGGGTGGAGGCGGGGCCGGCTGCAGAGAGAGGGCCGCGGGCGGGGCGGGGCTGGGAGAAAGGGGGCGGAACCAAGTGAAGAGGCGAGATCCGAGGGTGGAGGCGGGGCCGGCTAAAGGGGCGGGGCCACCGTTGGAGGTGTGGCAGCCCGGCGGGCGGGACCGCGGTTGGAGGAGAAGCAGCCCGGCGGGGCGGGGCCATGGGCGTGGGCGTGGGCATGGGCGTGGCGTGGGCGGGGGCAGCCGGGTAGGGCAGAGCCGGCGGGCGGAGCCCGGATCTCCAGGGCCGCGGTTGCTCGTCCGTCGGCTCGCTGAGGCCCCCGCACTAGGACCATGTACTGGCGCCGCGCAGCGCTGGTGGGGACTCGGCTCGTCCCGATCAGGAGCAGCTCAGCGGGCCGGTTTGAGGGGCCAGCGGGAATTTCGGGCTCCGGGTAAGCGGCTCTGCGAGCAGCACGAGCTGGACGTGGCTGTGCGGCCTCGCTGGGGTCTGGACCTAGCGGTGGGCGGAGGCGGCTTCTTCCCGGGCGCTCGGTACGCCCCGAGTCGATCGAACCGCTGAGGCGCCTCGGAGAGCGGGAGGCCGGGAAGGGACCGAGAGAGAAGGTGCCTTAACCGCTCTTGGCGATTTCGGGACCACGTGATCTTCAGATTGCACAAGCCTAAGTCTTGCTGGCTTGAACCTCCCCTTCTCCTCGGTTACTAGATAAAATACAAGATGCCCTAATAAATTAGTATTTCAAATAAACAGCGAATAATGGTTTGGCTTAAGTATATTCCAGATATTGAACGGAACATACGTAGGCTAAACAGTTATTCGCTGTTTATCTGAAATTCTAATTTAACCGAGCGATCTGCATTCTCATTTGCTAAATCTGGCTCCTGCGGCAGGAAGTGGAAGTGGCGCTTTCTACCAAATGGCCAGGTCTTCGAGGTTGGACGGTGTCGCCTCTGGCTCGAGCGAGGTTGGTGAATACCCGCGGCCCCGAGGCCTGCGTTGCGAGACCGCCTCCTCTCTGCCCGCCTCACTCCCGTGCGGCCGGCCGGGGCTGTCCTTCCATCTCGCCTATCTGTACATTCATCCCTCTGTCTGGGACGTTATTCCTAACTCCTCGATCTGTTAACTTCTGCCAGTTTTGCAAGACTCGAGGAGCTCCTTGATTAACCTTCTCTGCTAAACTAGAAACCCCCTCCAGAAGGTGCCAATCACATAGTGTAACTATTTGACAAGTCCTGGAGGTTCAGTGGTGTTTTTACAGTGATACTATCCCTTCGGCATTTCAGCCCTTTAGCACATAGTACGGAGAGGGCAATGGCACCCCACTCCAGTACTCTTGCCTGGAAAATCCCATGGATGCAGGAGCCTGGTGGGCTGCGGTCCATGGGGTCGCTAGGAGTCGGACACGACTGAGCGACTTCACTTTCACTTTTCACTTTCTTGCACTGGAGAAGGAAATGGCAACCCATTCCAGTGTTCTTGCCTGGAGAATCCCAGGGGTTGGGGAGCCTGGTGGGCTGCTGTCTATGGGGTTACACAGAGTCGGACACGACTGAAGTGACTTAGCAGCAGCATGTAGTAGGTGTTCCATAAACGTGGCATGGCTAGTGGCTACTTCATTAATGGAGAAGAGAAACGTGTATTGAACAACTTACTTTCTTTTTCTTTTTCTTTACAACTTACTTTCTTGACTGGGATTGGAGAAAAGTGCCTTCCAGCAGCTTTCTCTTTTCTTTGGCAGGGAAGGTGACGTTTCAGAGTACACCTTCCACTTCCTCTTAGTAGGAAAGGAAATATGGTCTTAGAAGGTCTATTAGAATTCCTGCTTCTAGAGTAGATGCAAATAGTAGGTGCTTTGGGAATGCTAATTAAGTGTTGGAACTGAGATGAAAAGGATGTGTTCTCTTAGTTAATAAGACAAATAGATTGATGTGTTGTTCCACCTAAGCTCCTACTTAGGTCCACACCTTCATCCTTTAACCTCCATTTTCTTTCCTGAAAGCTAGATAGTAAATGATGTAGGCCTTTGTGATATTAGTAAACAAATACTTTGACAATGCTATTTTGTACAGATAGCAAGTAAAACTTTTCTCTTTCATATGTTTGGATATATATTTGCATATTGGGTTGCTCTGAATGGATCTCATCTGATATATTGTCCTTAATGTTTAACTGCACTGCTCTTTAAAATTCATTTTAGGATGGGGAACAGCACATCATCTTTGGGAAATGCAGCAGCTGCTCCTGTGAATCAGATCCAAGTGAGTGATGGGGGACATGTAGGAAAAAACTTTCCTTGTTGGAAATAGAATTGTCATACATATTTAATATGCTTATCCAAACTTGACATAGTCTAGAAAATTAATTACTAAGTTAATATATTTTTAAATCTGCTATCAAAATCATGCATGATACAAAGAAGTTCTGGATCGTTTTCTTAGTTTTTTTTTTCCTCATAAATAAATTTATGAGATTTATTCTTTTTTTGGCTGTGCCAAATTGCTTGTGGGATTTTAGTTTCCTGACCTGGGATCGAACATGTGCCGTCTGCAGTGGAAGCACAGAATCCTCACCACTGAACTGCCAGGGAAGTCCCTATGAGATTTATTCTTAAGGTGCCTTCGCTCCTCTAAGTTGGGTCTATGATGCTGACTGTTCTTTCTGTCTCCCCCACCTCAGGTTTCCTGTTGTTACCAGTCAGGGTGCCTTAGCCAGGCATACTGTTCGTTTCTGCCCCGAGAAGCTGTTTCTCCAAAACATAGAACCTAGTTTGCAGTAGTTACTCTGTGACTGATCCTCTCAAGGATACTGTGCACTGCTGTGTTCTCTTGTGTTTCTCTTGCTTGAACTGCAAAGCCCAGTTAAGTCTGCCGCAGGAAATTCCTCTTGTGTGTATGTTTTTCTACCCCTGCAGCCTACTGCTGCTGCTGCTAAGTCGCTTCAGTCATGTCCGACTCTGCGAACCCATAGACGGCAGCCTATAGGACATACGTATTTCTCTGTCCCTCACCACCAAACACCACTACACACAAACAATTTCTGCCTTTGGTTTATTTGACTACAAAAATATTCACTCACAGCTGCTGAATATAACAGTAATGTTGGAGACCTGTTGTGAGGGATTGCTTCTTTTAAAATAAGAATAGGAAACCATGAGGAACTTCCCTGGCATTTCGGTGGTTAAGATTCCATGCTTCCACTGCACGGGGCACAGGTTCAATCTCTGGTCATGGAACTAACACCTCGCAATTTGGCCAAAAACAAACAAACAAACAGAATATGAAACCATGAAATATTTAGTAAGGACAGGGTTGAGAAAATGTGAGAAGAAACGTTCAAGAAACTGTGACACTGTCATCCTGAGTTTCTGCTCATTTTGGAATCTCTCAGTTCAGTTCAGTTGCTCAGTTGTGTCCAACTCTTTGCAGCCTCATGGGTTGCAGCACGCCAGGCCTCCCTGTCCATAACCAACTCCCAGTGTTTGCTCAAACTCATGTCTATTGAGTTGGTGATGCTATCCAACCATCTCATTCTCTGTCATCCCCTTCTTCCTTTCCCAGCCTTCAATCTTTCCCAGCATCAGGGTCTTTTCAAATGAGTCAGTTCTTTGAATCAGCTGGCCAAAGTATTGGAATTTCAGCTTCAGCATCAGTCCTTCCAATGAATATTTAGGACCGATCTCCTTTAGGATGGACTGGTTGTATCTCCTTGCAGTCCAAGGGACTCTCAAGAGTCTTCTCCAACACCACAGTTCAAAAGCATCCATTCTTCGGTGCTCAGCTTTCTTTATAGTCCAACTCTATATGACTACTGGAAAAATCATAGCGTTGACTAGATGGACCTTTGTTGGCAAAGTAATGTCTCTGCTTTTTAATATGCTATCTAGGTGGGTCATAACTTTTCTTCCAAGGAGTAAGCGTCTTTTAATTTCATGGCTGCAGTCACCATCTGCAGTGATTTTAGAGCCCCCCCAAATAAAGTCTGACACTGTTTCCACTGTTTCCCCATCTATTTGCCATAAAGTGATGAGACCAGATGCCATGATCTTAGTTTTCTGAATGTTGAGCTTTAAGCCAACTTTTTCACTGTCCTCTTTCACTTTCCTCAAGAGGCTGTTTAGTTCTTTTTCACTTTCACCATAAGGGTGGTGTCATCTGCATATCTGAGGTTATTGATATTTCTCCTGGCAATCTTGATTCCAGCGTGTGCTTCATCCAGTCCAGCATTTCTCATGATGTACTCTGCATATAAGTTAGATAAGAAGGGTGACAATATATAGCCTTGATGTACTCCTTTTCCTATGTGGAACCAGTCTGTTGTTTCATGTCCAGTTCTAAATGTTCCTTCTTGACCTGCATACAGATTTCTCAAGAGGCAGGTCAGATGGTCTAATATTCCTATCTGTTTCAGAATTTTCCACAGTTTTTTGTGACCCACACAGTCAAAGGCTTTGGTGGAGTCAATAAAGTAGAAGTTGATGTTTTTCTGGAACTCTTTGCTTTTTCTATGATCCAGCAGATGTTGGCAATTTGATATCTGGTTCCTCTGTCTTTTCTAAATCCATCTTGAACATCTGGAAGTTCACGGTTCACATACTGTTGAAGCTTGGCTTGGAGAATTTTGAGCATTACTTTGCTAGCATGTGAGATGAGTGCAGTTGTGTGGTAGTTTCCGTATTCTTTGGCATTGCCTTTCTTTGGGATTGGAATGAAAAGCGACCTTTTCCAGTCCTGTGGCCACTGCTGAATTTCCCGAATTTTCTGGCATATTGAGGGCAGCATTTTCACAGCATCATCTTATAGGATTTGAAATAGCTCAACTGGAATTCCATCACCTCCACTAGCTTTGTTCATAATGATGCTTCCTAAGGCCCACTTGACTTTGCATTCTAGGATATCTGGCTCTAGGTGAGTCATCACACCGTCGTGGTAATCTGGGTCACGAAGATCTTTTTTGTATAGTTCTGTGTATTCTTGCCACCTCTTCTTAACATCTTCTGCTTCTGTTAGGTGCATACCATTTCCGTCCTTTATTGAGCCCATCTTTGCATGAAATGTTCCCTTGGTATCTCTAATTTCTTGAAGAGATCTCTAGTCTTTCCCATTCTGTTGTTTTCCCCTATTTCTTTGCACTAATCACCGTGGAATCTCTACATCACTATTTGTCAGGGCTTCCCTGGTGGCTCAGATGGTAGAGAATCTGCCTATGATGCAGGAGACCTAGGTTCAGTTCCTGGGTCAGGAAGATCCTTTGGAGAAGGGAATGGCTACTCACTCCAGTATTCTTGCCTGGAGAATCCCATGGACAGTGGAGCCTGGTGGGCTATAGTCCATGGGGTCTCAAAGAGTCACATGCAACTGAATGACTTTCACTTTACTACGTTTCAGCCTCTCTCTCTAAATTTATGGTCTCGGGTGTCTCTAACCTGAGGCAGCACAGTGAGAAAGGAGCACTGGCTTTGGTTTTGGGACAGAGTGGGTGGAATCCCATCCAGTGCTGTGAAGTCCTCAGCCTCAGTTTTCTCATCTGTAAGATGGATTCAGCAGTATATCTCTGGCCTGTCTAGCTCTCCCTGAGATAGACTTCTGTAGCAGTAAATATTGAGAGTGAGCAGAAGAGAAGCATGGAAATAGATTTGCATACACATAGACTCCTGAGAGTCCCTTGGACAGCTAGGAGATCCAACCAGTCAGTCCTAAAGGAAATCAACCCTGAATATTCATTGGAAGGGCTGATGCTGAAGCTGAAGCTCAATACTTTGACCACCTGATGTGAGGAGCCAACTCATTAGAAAAGACCTTGATGCTAGGAAAGATTGAGGGCAAGAGAGAAGGGGATGACAGGATGACGTGGTTGGATGGCATCACCAACTCAGTGGGTATGAATTTGAGCCAACTCTGGGAAATAGTGAAGGACAGGGAAGCCTTGGTGTGCTGCAGTCCATGGGGTCAAAAGAGTTGAACATGACTTAGTGACTGAACAACTGAACAGACACTGACTTGGAACCCTTCTGACCCCCGAGGGCATATGTTTCTTCTGAACCACTTTGTCCTACTCTGATTTTTGACCTTCATCTTGAAGGTGCTGCTTATGACTTGCACTAGGACAACCTAGCAGATGCTAGATCTGTCCATTCAGAAATTCCCGAAAGACATTGACATGCACAGAGCTCAACAAACTTCACCCGTGAAGTTGTGACGCAGATGCACAGCGAAACCTCAGGGTCTTTGTGACGAAGGCAGGCAGGATAGCTTCCAAGGCTAATATAGCTTCCAGGCTGATGTTAGAATTGTCAGGAATGTTTTTCAGAAAGTTTCTGACCTCTGCCTCAGACCCACTGAGTCAGCATGTCTGGAAGTAGCTTTTACAGGAACAATGAATGCTGGAGAATATCTTATCAAAACAGTGACGACAGTTTTTTGTTTTTTTTTTTTACTATAAAGATATACAAGGAAGGAGTGGAAGTTGAAGGGAAAAACTATTGTGTATACCTGGATCCTTGAAAGCCTTACATTTTGAAGAGAACTCATACATCACTGGGGCCTCAGGTGTCACTGGTGGTAAAGAACCTGCTTGCCAGTGTAGGAAATGTAAGAGACATGGGTTTGATCCCTGGGTCAGGAAGATCCCCTGGAGAAGGGCATGGCAACCCACTCTAGTATCCCACGGACAGAGCAGCCTGGCAGGTTACAATCCAAAGGTTTGCAAAGACTCAGACATAACTGAAGCAACTCAGCATGCATGTGTACGTCATTTTTCACCATTGAACAGTAAGGAAGTGGGTTGATCATTTTGTAAAATATAAAAATACTGAATCACCATGCTATACACCTGAAACTAATATAATAATGTAAGTCAGTTATATTTCTGGAGAAGGAAATGGCAACCCACTCCAGTGTTGTTGCCTGGAGAATCCCAGGGACGGGGGAGCCTGGTGGGCTGCTGTCTATGGGGTCGCACAGAGTCGGACATGACTGATGCGACTTAGCAGCAGCAGCAGTTAGATTTCAATGTTAAAAAAAAAGCAAAGAAGGGAATTCTCCAGTGGTCCAGTGGTTAGGACTTCAGGCTTCCACTGCCAGGGACATGGGTTCATTCCTGGTTGGGGAGCTAAGACCCCATAAGCCGTGTGGTTCAGCCAAAAACAAAAAGCAAAGAATGGTTAAGATGGTAAAAAAAAAAAAAATTTTAAGAGACAGTTAAGTAAGGAGTTAACTCCTGAACACCTGAATATTTGAGTAGTATGACAAGAGATTAAGTATCTGGGCTGTGGACTCAGACTTGTGCAGGTTCAAATCCCAGCTCACCCGCTTAAGAGCTGAGGACCAGGGTTAAGTTATTTACCCTCCTCTCTGCCTCAGTTTCCTCATGTATGAAGTGGAGGCGATGATAAAGACCTATCTCAGGACTGTAGTGAGGTTTAAGTGAACTAGTGAAGGTAAAGTGTTGAGGATCGTGTTGGCACACAGAAGTGTCTGCTGTCTATGAATTGGCGGTGATTACATGCATTATTCCTCTGTGCCAACACTTTCCACCCATCACATCCCTTTTCCCTAATAATGTTCCTTTGTCCTCAATCTACAGATGAGAATTAGATGACATAGGCTGAGTCTGAGCCCTGAATTGTGAGGCTCCAAAATCCATACCCTTCCTACTATATCATATATCTCCTGTATCATGATTCCTTTCTGAGAGGAAATGTCTAGAATTAAAATGATCTTTTTGTTTTCCTTCAGGAGACCATTTCTAATAATTGTGTGGTGATTTTCTCCAAAACATCCTGTTCTTACTGTACGATGGCAAAAAACCTTTTCCATGACATGAATGTTAACTATAAAGTGGTGGAATTGGACATGCTTGAATATGGAAGTCAGTTTCAAGATGCTCTTCACAAAATGACTGGTGAAAGAACTGTGAGTCCATTCCCTGCATTGCTTTGCCCCAAAGTGGGTGGTGAGCTGGGTCACCTTGGGCCTGTGTCCTTGTGTAGGGAAAAGTGAGCCAGACATACTCTGAGAGATTCGTAGACCAGGAAACAACAGAGTTCTGTTTTTAAAAAATTTTTACCATGTGTGTGTGTGAGAGTTTGTGAAATGGGTGGGTTAATGGTGTTGGCGTGAGTGGTGGTCTATAAATGGTTGACATCCTCCTGGGACTTTTTCAAGATGAAAGAATTCTTCTTTTCTTACTTGAACAGTGCAGATCAAGGGTGCTTCATTTTCTGTACTAATAAGAGTGCTTTTGGGCTCTGTGTTTTTAGATTCTTGAAAATCTGAGGATGTTCCCATAATAATAGAGGAAATTCCATGGTTGTCCAGTAGTCAGGACTCTGAGCTTCCACTGTAGGGGACTGGATCCCTGGCCAGGCAGAATTAAGATCCTGCATGCTGCATGGTGTGGCAAAACAAACAAACAAACAAACCCAAAAGAACAAAAAAGAAAAATAATGGCAACATTATTTTTCCTTCCTGTTTATATGTGCCATTTTCCTATTTATATGTGCCTGTTAAGGAGTTAATAATGTACTCTTCCCCTTTAGTAAACAGTGGTAAGAAGAACCACTTAAACATCATTAATCATTAGAGATTGCTGATTGCTTTATTTTGCCTTTTATATGCCAAACTGATGAGGAGAAAGGGATTGAGAGTCAGTTTGTCCTGGGTTTAAACCCCAGTTCTGTCACTTACTTTGTGATCTCGGGCAAGCTCCTGTGCCTCGTTTGCCTCCAAAATAAGACTAGAAAATAGTACCCACCTGAAAGGTTGTTGTTTAGACACTAAGTCTGACTTCTTTGCGAGCCCATGGGCTGCAGCTAGGATTTTCCAGGCAAGAATACTGGAGCGGGTTGCCATTTCCTTCTCCAGGGGATCTTCCCGACCCAGGAATTGAACCTGTCTCCTGCATCGGCAGATGGATTCTTTACCACTGAGCTAACCAGGGAAGCCCCACCTAAAGGGTTGAAAATTTTAAATAGGTAATTATCAAAGAGCTTTATATAGTGCTTTGCCCATAAAAGCACCCACAGAGTAGCACGTATTAGGATCCTGTGAATGGCTTTATACTTCTGACACCCAGGGTGATATCTAAACTTTTGTTTATCCAACAGGTACCACGAATATTTGTCAATGGAACTTTTATTGGAGGTGCAACTGACACTCATAGGCTTCACAAAGAAGGAAAATTGCTTCCACTAGTTCACCAGTGTCATTTAAAAAAAAGTAAGAGGGAAGAACTTTAGTGATGTAAGTGCATATAACTTTTGCTAGTAATATGTCACTACATATTTAAAATGATATTGCCTGATAATGTCTTTTAAATATTTGAAGGTGTTTTAAATATATGAATTATCTTCATGAAAAGGTTGTAAAAAATAATGAGCAATAAATCACTGTGGAAACATCTTATTTGCCAATTCTTCAGTAAAAAAAGATATTTAAAACTGAAGGAGCAGATAAAAGGTGACAACCTGGACAGACGGGCATCTGGAGTGCTGCAAGGACAGTCCTGTGGGTCTAAGCAGCTGCCCAGGTGACATGCCAGTCCCAGATGACCAAGAACTTTGGTCTGATTATGCAGGGAGTTGTTGCCAAGCGGAGGATTAACAGAAGGACTTTTGGGTGGGGGGACGTAAGTTTTCAGTTAAAAAAAAGCATAATTGTTACTGGGAATGAGGGTTTCAACATAAATTTTGGGGAGACACATTCAGTCCATAACACCATAAATTATAGCTGGATAAAAGTCTTAATATAAATCTAAGGCAAAACTAGGTTTTGGCAGCCGGACTTTCCAGAATCATAGGTTAGAAAGAAAATGGTGATTGTTTTAAGAAAAAGTATGATCTTTTTGGGGGGGTCTTTGATTTTTAATGTTAAGATCTAAAAGACTAACTGTTTAATATTTTTTTAAAAAACAGGCAATCTTTCCCCCCTCACTTTTACCACTCATCAACTTAGACATGAATTGCCAAAAAATTTAACTGGGAAGCTGAAAAGCTGCTGGGAAAAAAGGGATTTTTAAAATATATTTGAGTTTCACTGTTTACTAATACTAAAAAAAATACTATTTGAACAATTTTTTTTTAAGGCAAGTTTCCCAATTAAGGTTTAAAATAAAGTTTAGTTTTGCTCATCTGTGAGGAAATATTTAGTTGATTCCTGAACAAGGCAGGGACTGGGGCTCCGAATACCACCTTGAAAACCCAGGTGTAATTTAGAAATCAGCCCTCCACACCCTCAGATTCACCCAGTTACAGACTGTCTAGTACTGCAGCATTTATTGCTGAAAAAGCCCATGTCTGAGCGGACCCACAGCGCAAACCCACGTTCCGAGGGCCGACTGTAGTTCGTGATCTTCCTTTCTCCATTCAGCTGTTCACTGCCGTCTTTAGATGGAGAACTCTAATATCGAATGAATGTCTATAAAGTTTTGGTGGGTATACTTGTATGTAGTTTCAATTCTTATGTTCTCTTCAATTCCTATGGCTCAGATCTTAGAACTTATTATTTTTTTTCTTAGAACTTTTAATATGAACGTTTGATGGGAATTCAGAGAAATCTCTGTAGATTGGCACTTAGAATATTTTTATTTGCATAGCTGAGTTTTGGTGTTACCTTTTCCCAAAGGCAACTTTTATTTTCTAGTTTTTAAAATTTTGTAGTTGAAGTATCGTTGCTTTCCAGTGTTGTGTTAGTTTCAGGTATAAAGCAACGTGATTCAGTTGGATTATATACCTGTTATGTATGTGTGCATGTGTATATATATATTTTTTCAGATTCTTTTCCCTTATAGGTTATTTCACAGTATTTAGTAGTTCCCTGTGCTATACAGTAGGTCTTGTTAGTTAACTACTTTATATATAGTAGTGTGTATATGTAAATCTCAAATTCCTAATTTATCCTTTCCTTCCTCCCAAAGGCAACTTTGAATAATTTTTTTCCCACAAAAGAATCTTTTTTTAAACTCTTTAAAAAATGTATATCTTTATTAAATGTAGTTTTGATTCTATAATTAATACCTATTGAAAAGAATCCTCAAGCACCTATTTTAAATAAACATTGAGGCATTTCAAGACCAGTATTAATGATCAAACCTTAATTTCATTTTATTTAACTATTATAAGATTGAATATTCAAATACTGTAAGATTATAAAATGTAAGGCCAAGAGCCTTACATCTTGTAAGCCATGCATGCTAAGTCACTTCAGTCATGTCCCACTCTGTGGCCCTATGGACTGCAGCCTGCCAGGCGCCTCTGTCCATGGAATTCTCCAGGCAAGAATACTGGAGTGGGTTGCTGCGCCCTCCTCCAGGGGATCTTCCATTGAACCTGCGTCTCTTGTGTCTAACCTGCATTGACAGGCGGGTTCTTTACCACTAGTGCCACCTGGAAGCTTCTTACAAGGCACATAATAACCTTAAAATTCTTCTTTCAAGAAATAAAGACAAATACTTGATGTGCATAGAGTTTATTTGGTACCTCTATCAAATTCTACAATAATACAAGTGACTAGAAACAGTTCACATTGTGCCCACCTGCACTCGATGTCTAAAATGATTTATCCAGTATGGGTTTTGCAGGGCTACACAGGAGAGTCCAGATTTCACAGTATTGGTGGAAACTATTTTGTCATGAAACAAATTTCATACATTAGTGTTTCATCCATTTTTCTATCAGAAGACACCAGAATTACATTGTTAGATGTGTTATTTACAGTGATAACTTGGAAGACTCAACAGAGTATCAGTGGGTTTCTAGGAAACCCCCGCCCCTCCTTTCAGGGTCCTTTTCCTTTAAAATGGAATGTGTTATAAATCAGACTTTATATACTTTAAAGCACCAGCTTGACAATTTAAAGTTTTCTCTCATTTTTATAAAATATTCCTGCTTTAAAAGGCAAAGTGAATGTAAAAATGTGAGTGTAATTAAACATCACTGGCCTGGATACTTCTTATTGCAACTGTTTACAACTGTATTCACTTCTTTGAATGAATTGGTGGTAGGCCTGAAAGAATATATTTGCCTTTTGTCTTGAAAAATTCCCTTAAAAAATTAATCATTTTTGGAACTGTACAACTTTATTTTTCACTCAGAGTGTTTAAATATGCAGCTTGGTCCTTGGAGATCATGTTACATAGAGTCCAGCTTCTTGGATAATTTGTTATACAAAACAATAAAAAACCTTAAACTATCACAAGGTATTACTGATGTTAACAGTCATGTATGTATAACACATCAGTGTCCTAGATTATCCTGTTAATGGGTGCTTAAACAACTAATGTACAATCAGATTTAAAACTTGTTAAATTTCCATTCTTTATGTAAAAGAGAAAGCTGTAAAAGAACCTCAAGTTCTATACTTTAGAAATACTGACACTATTAAGGCATTACTTAATGAACAGACCCTAAGCAAAGTATGTATGCCTGTGTTAGAGAGCTAGTCATATTTTAAGGCAGTCAGAAGGTTCATTTTTTCACTTTAAGGCTCTTATATACTTCAGTTTTACTCTATGCAGGCATTAGTCTGTATCATTTAAATACTGAGTGGTCAAATACGGAAATCAAAGCCTTTATATAAAGAAAATGGAGATTTTATAACTAGATTATAACAGTTCTTCCCCAGCCAATTTTTTAAAAGCTGATTTCATATATCTCATCCCTTAGGAGAATTTCTTCATTATCAGAAGCTGACCATAAAAGGAAGAAAATATAATTCAGATGCATTACAAGTTATGTCTAGTCACACCATTCCAAATTACATGCAGTCCATCTTTAGCAGTGCAACAAAAATATTTTTTCTCGGTTACTATTCATTAATTATATAATATCTTTGATTTGGCCGTGTATAGATTCTAAACAGTTTGCATTGCAAATATAGCTTAATAAGCCATTTAAACAGAGGTTTCAATACAATGATTGTATTGATATAATGGTCCATCAATTTTGTGGTAATGATACATAAAATAGCAAGGCTTTAACCCCATTTACTACCCTTAACAATCCAAGTGTTCATTAAGTGAAACGTATCTAACTTACTATTTCTTTTGTTCATGTAGAGATTCTGATAGCTTCTAAAAGCAGAAAAATTTAAATATATTTGAAAATGAAATATTTTCACTTCTGTTCATAAAATTACTATAACATGGTGGTACTAAATTAAATAGAAGCAAACAGAAAACTTTTCTTAGGCTCAGAAATATCTTTTATATGTTTTCATTGTATTTACAAAATTAATTCTCATCGAAAATAATCACATTAATTTCAGTCAGAATTCTGCAACATATCTCCTAAATTCATGTTTCTTTTTACTGATTTCCCATATAATTTGGTATTTTCAGAGTTTAGGAAAATGTGTCATTTATTATAATTTCTATTCAAACAGTTAAGTTTAACTACATTATTAGTTATCTTTTTTAAAAATTATTAGTTTTCTACATGAAAAATACTACCATAGGATTAATTTTTAAATAAACATCATAATAATTTTTCAAAAGTAAATAAAACACTTACCAAGTAAAAAAATGTTCAATGTGAATACAAGTCTTATTTATAAGACCTTTTATACTACAAGCCATGTATACAGAAGCATCGTCAAGTACTTGGTAGACCAAAGATTTTGTGGGTAGTCTTTATAATTATGGAAATATGAGCACTGAGATGTGCTACTTTCTGAGAGTATCCAGTTATTTATTTTTCAAAGAGTGCTTTTTCTAAGAGCCAGGTACACTTATAATTGCAAACAAAGGCTGAATAACTAACCCTACTCAAAAGGCCACAAAATTTCTGCATACAGCTTATATAAAAGTTATACAAGTTAACTTGATTGGGAAGATAATTTATCAATTTGATTATTGTTCTAGGAGACATGCCTGTTATTAATTTGAAAAAAAATGTGACCTTAACTCTATGTGGAACAAAAAGCACTCTGCAAAAGATGTATCCCAAACCTAATACAGGTGACTTTCTTGTCATTCACGTTATTACTCAGGTAGAGCAGGAGTAGAAAAACAAAAGACCAAAATGTCAGAAGAAAGGAATTTTAAAAGGGAAAAAAAAGGAAAAAAAAAAAGAAAAAAGGGAAAAAGGTATAGAAGTAATCTTTCAACAAATAAGGGACTAGGGAGCAGGTATATGGGATATACTAGATTAAATTGCATACGGTAAGTACACCTAACTAGTTCAACTTACCTTTTTTTCCTAATTCTCCCTTGTGCATGTTTCCATTGCAGCTATCTGACATTTCTCTAAAGGGGTTTATCGCCATAACAAATCACCCATGTAGACAAGACTAGAAGTTTTCATTTTTGATTACTTACTGTAAGGGCCTTACTGAGAAATGTGTGGGTACCTTTAAGTCAAATTAAAATAAGTGTAGTAAGTGATCACAATTATTTTCCTTTATTGTTTAGATGTAGCTTTATTGTGCTTCTAAAGATGCTTCTCATGTAACTGTCAGATCCTCACATAACTTTAAATTTCCCAAATAACTTTAAATTGCTTTGCAGAAAAAAAGCCTGATTAACTGATATTCTATCATGTATAGATTTACCTATTATTTAAAAGGTTATGCAAATGTTTCTAAGACCATCTTCTTATTTAGAATATGAGTTTGTTTTTTAATGGGATCTTAGACTTGGAATATATTACTACTTTCTCTTATCAGAGAATGATGACATTTCCCATTCAGAACAGGAAGTGTTTAAAAAAATTACTCAGCTTAATGAGCTGTTTTTCTAAAACACTTTATCTTTCAAAACGTATACCCTATTAAAAGTTTTAATTTTAAAGAAGTTCTAATTTGTATTGCAAGCCCTCTTCCCAATTTTGACTTTGATACAGATATAAATTCATTGATTCTTCTATGATCCAAGGATTAGATATGGTACTTTTTAAGGAGAGCAAAATTGAACCACACAGGTTAAACTGGTTGTCTCCAGTCACACAGTTAAGTTAGAGTGAAAGAGGCTCCAGAGAGATGACAGTACATCCCATTCACTGAGCATTTTCCTCACCAATATTCCCATAAGATTATCACTAAACTAAACAATACGAGACAGTGTTCCTAAGTGGAATTTCCTAGAAATTTCAATTAACAAGGAAAGGGTAGGATTATAAGATTAGTTTTTGTTTCTACTAATTAAAACTATATCCTGAAAATATTTACGTATTTTCTGGGACATAAAGTTTATTTTTCTTAGGGTTGTTTTTTAAAAAGCAACATTTTCCTAATCAGCAGTAATGCTAAAAGTAATTCAGAAAATAAAACTTCTTTATTACTTGAGAATATTTTATTCATAATGAGGTAAAAGTTTTTATTTTTTCTATATGACTATGTTATATAGCAACAGGTTATTAAGATATTAATTGTGCTTGAGGGTCACTATGAACTACAAAAGTATACATGTTCACAACTTCTCTGTTTTTCTACTCCTAAAGCAATCATGTATATACATTAATTATTTCCTAATACCTAAAAAGATAAAAGTCTTGAATAATTCTATCTTATCCCTTACTCTTGTAAGTAAATGTCTTCCCACAAAGTGGTACTTTTTAAGGATAGCAAAATTGAATCACACAGGTTAAACTAGTTGTCTCCAGTCACACAGTAAGTTAGAGTGAAAGAGGCTCCAGGGAGATGACGGTACATCCCGTTCACTGAACATTTTCCTCACCAATATTCCCATAAGATGATCACTAAACTAAACAATACAAGACAGTGTTCCTAAGTGGAATTTCCAGTGAACACTGGAATGAGAATGAGGAGGCCATTTCTAGATCTATGGCTCCAGTGTCACACTCTCTCAGACCTCGGGTTCCTAGCCTAAGTCAAAAAAACTACCTTTTACATTTCTAAGGTTATTTCCAGCTCTAAAGCTCCATATTTGAAATAAAGCTACCTTGTGTGGTGGTCTTTAGTTTTCTTTCTCAAATCTTAACATTTAATAGACTTTTCTATGTGACTTCAAAAAGGCCACAGCTAATCTTACTTCTCTGATGGATTTATTAATATTAGTTCCTGAATATTCTGCCTAAAAACAATATAGAAACAGTATTTAACCGAGGAAATAAGCGTTTATATTATATTCCACTTAACATTTCTATTAGGAATAAGAAGTTAGATCATGTTATAATTTTTAATTTAAGACCTTGGGTTTATGTAATGAATTCAAGTATGATTACATAATTCTATTAGGTTCTTTAAGCTTTAAATTCAATCCGAGCATAATATTTTAATGTATCAAAGTAGCTATCATTTCAAATCTAATGCCTGACAGAAGGTAAAAAAACCAAAGAGAGCAGAAGCGATGTATTTTGCGGGTGTTGGGTAGTGATGCCACTAGCTTTGTTGACCAAAATCTCAGGTAAATCACAATATTTACAAATTGCTACCAGTTGCCTTGAAGGAATGGCTACATAGCAGATAAACCCAGTATAAATATGTCAAGTAAGTCTGAAAGGGACATTTTCTTGTCACTCCCAGAGCCCAAATTTCTCATGAAACAGAAGAAAATATACAAATTCTAACATTACTTAATCCTTCTGCCCCCTAACATAAAATCTCTAACCCCCAAGCACACAAGTATGTGATTTACACTTATTGTTTGACTTTTCATAGTGAGAAGGCTTTAAAAATCCCCAGTAAATCTTTAAATACATTTAAAGAACAATACATAAAAACTAAAGTTTTATGTCCACATTATCTTAAGCAACCATGATATAATTATGAGCAAATATATTGGCATTTCAACAGCTTAAAGCTCCCCACACAGAAGGGGTATTTGCTCAAGGAAATAATGCACTTTATAATGAATAGGAAGTTTAATATACACAAATAAGAAAAATTTAATTTCCTATAGACTGGTTAGTGGTAATATGCCACTCAAAAATTACCTTTCAAACCTGAAAGACCTAGCCTGCTTTTTTTTTCACACTATCAAAAAAGAATATTTTGCCACAAATGAATAGACAAAGAGAGGAGGATGCCAACATGTTTACAATTAGAAATATCTAAAACTCATTTATAATTGGATAAAAAGTAATTAAAAGTAATTAAAACAAAATTTTAAAGTAAGGTAAAATATTTTAAAGTAAGGTATAACCAGATTATGGTTATAGCTGAGATTTTATCTGTCATATTTTTCAGATTATGAGTAGGGGAAGTTAAATGCTTGAAACATCTTATGTTTTCATTTGTGAATATGAAAAAATGTGTCCCTACATGTGGCTATGTTGGTATAAGCCATAGGAAACCAACAAATCATGCCCCTCACAGCAATAAACAAACAAAAACAAACCAAAATAGACTTCCTCAGCTGACACAAACTTTAGTATCTCTTCTCAAAGGTTTCCATTATGTTTCTGGTTAATGGTAAACAATCCTGTAAATGTAAATTAACCCTCAGAAACAGTATCTTTTTCACTGACTGAGAATGCTGCTATTTATGAGATCGGTGAAAACTGTTAAAGCAATTTGTAAAACTCATTCATAAGCAAATGTCTTGGTGGTTGTTTTATCCCCTTGGTATAAAAATTTACAAAGAGTTTCATAATCACAGTACATGGTCCAGTGCATTTCAGAGTATTTGGACATTATCAAAGCTGTCCTTTACCAATGAAAACATTTAAGAAAACTTAAAGGCATTTCTCAAACAAATGACATGATATAGGACTACTTACACTTTTGGCTCTCACTTCTTGTAAGTACAAATGTGATCATTCACCAAAGCAGAACTGTTTGACTATTTTACAGTATCTCAACAAGAAGTTCTCTGTTAGGTAGAGGGGGCTACAGTGTATTCTGAAGCTATTTCCCAAAAGCTAGTTTAGTAGAAAGAACTTTGGGCTCATCTTATTGTTCCTTCTTTTTTTTTGGTAAGGTAACCTTTCCATTATGCACATACTGTACCACTGTCTGACTTCTTTCAGTGGATTAAGATTAGCTGGGAAGTAGCTGTTTGTTTTTAGCGAGATCACTGATGGCAGTGGGCCTCTTAGATTGTGCTGGTGCTTATGGTTAAATCATATCTAATGTGAAACTTCGAATCACATCCAGGGCTCCAGTATCAAAGCCACACATGTCCAGCATGCCTCTATCATCTGGGTCTGCAATGGTAAAGCCACTTGATGTCATTCCACAAACAATCAGTTTAGCTGGAATATCCATATTCTGTAGGAAAAGATAAAAGATATTTAAAAAATAGTATGTTAATAAGCAAAAACAAATAACCTCCAAAATTAAAACATTTTAAATCCTATCACAGCTTTTCATTACAAAGCCAATTTGTGTTTCCTCCATAAAATCTGTCAGTCTTCTGGGGCCAGAAGACTTCAGAAGAGAATGTGATCTTTAGAAGTATAGACAATTAAACATGTGAACAGCCTGCCTGAAATTCCTGCTTCTCTGCTGCATGTTATCACTCATTTTATGGACACAAAATACATTTCTGAGCAGCACAGGGACTCTGTACTCATGAAACCTGTCAGAATGTTCAGAGACATCAGACATTTTTACCAGCACATCATACACTACTGGGGCAGTATGTATGGGTACAAATGAGGAAAACAGTTCCTGGGGTTATCAATTTTTGTTCTATGACATTGCTATGTATGACATATATAAATGTCGTAACTATAATGTCAATGTAATAACTGGTTCTCTGCAGCTATGATTTAAGGCTACAATACTTGAGTTTTCGAGAAAGACTAACAATCACTGAGTGTGCCCTATGTCAGATACCACGAGCTCTTTAGACGACTGATCTAATGTTAACTGTTTTAACGAGGGCTTCTCTGGTGACTCTGTGGTAAAGAATCCATCTGCCAATGCAGGCGACAAGGGCTCGATCCCTGGGTGGGGAAGATCCTCTGGAGAAGGAAATGGCAACCCACTCCAGTATTCTTGCCTGGAAATCCCACGGACAGAGGAGTCTGGAGGACGACAGTCCAAGGAATCACAAGAGTTGGCCATGACTTAGCAACTAAAGAGTAGCAATTGTTATAGTACTTTTAACCAACATGGTACATACCACAGCAGTGATACACTATTATGACATGTATCAGGTAAATAATTCACTTGGGTCCACAGCTAGTATAAAGAGAAAGACCCAGGACTCAGAACCCAGGCTTCTTGACTCTGAGTTCCATTCTCACTTTTTCTTAAGCACACACGAGAATCCCCAGAAAGGGTTGTTAACACACAGTCCCATCCCCAGAGTTCCTGACTCAGCAGGTCTCCCAGGGGCTCCAGGAACATGCATTTCTAACAAGGTCCCAGGTGATGCTAAGAAAAGGTGCAGATGCTCAGAAAAGGAAACCACACTTTGAGAGCCACTGCTCTTCATCAAGTTCTAGTTCTACTTCCAGTCACACCTGCCACACAGTTGAAGTGCTCCACATTCTCACCGGACTAGCAGATTCCACACTGGATAGTGCAGATACAGATCCCTCATTTCACAAAGTACAGCTGCAGAGACTGATTGGAACTTAGAAATACTCATAACACTTAAAGCACACATTAGCTTTGCTTTACATTTATGTAGTTCTTAGCAAAACTCAGAAGTGATGTTGAATCATTAAAAAATTTATGGTTAAATTTCAAAAAATTTTGATTATTACTGAAAATACTGTTTGCAAAGGATATTAAAATATGTACATCTGGAACTGGTTGAAATAAATTATATATGTGTACTCAGTACTTCCTCATTTCAAGTACTGTTGAGTCCAGAACTAGAGTCGTATTCCTTTTACAAAGGTACACAACTACTTTCAGTGTCATTTAAAAAAAAAATATATTGACTGTTTTAGAACTGAATCTTGTTTGGGGTGAGAAAGAATATTAGACTTTGCTTTACCTTTCGATATTCCCTCAGAGCGACAGCAGGATGGACACTTCCAGCAAAGGTCTCATTATCAGTGAATACAATGAAGACATCGGCAGCTGTATTTGTCTTTTGAGCCCAGATCATTGGAAGAGAGCAATCAGTTCCACCTGCTGGGATCTAACTCAGAATAAAAACATGGTTAAGAATAAAAGAAAATGCTCCCATTTCCATACTGAGATGTCTGAAATAATTACTTAAAAGTACTATTTTACACGTTATCATCTTGTTTAGCGCCAATGTATATGCTTTCAGAAAGCTTGTAAATATATTTTTGACTTTGTGCTTGTAAAAAAAATTGAGATGTAACACGATTTGTTCTCATATATTGATTAATATCAGTCATGACATCAATACAAAATTATTATAAAATACATATTAAGTAGACTACATGAAATAGTTTCTTACCTGACTCATAGCCAGTAAAACTTGTTGTAAGGTCATATCTGTAGTCACTGGACATGGTACCATTTCATCTGAAAAAGCAACTATAGAAGAATCTTTCTCTGTTCGTGTGACAACCTGAAAAATTCAATAGTAGGAATTTTCAGTACATTCAGGGGAAACAAATACAGTCTCTTAAAGTTCATCTTTAAAAGAAAATATGATGATTTATTTCTGAACTCAACTGCGTTTGAAAACTACAGTAACAGTAGTATAGCTTGCAAAGCACTTTCACAAACTCTTACAAAGAAACTGGTTTTAACAACAATCCTTTGAAGCAAATAGAGTATATATTATTCTTCTTATTTTATTAAATAGGCAATAAAGCCACAGAAGAGAAACTAAGAAGCTCGCTGATGATTACTCACTACTGAGTCAGGCTAGAACCGGAAGTCTCCTGTCTATTGTTATTAGTCCTTGATCTTCTAATATCTATATTCATTAATAACTTCTCTAAGAATTATCTATTTCTTTAAAAATACCAGTAACATTTAATCTGTTATTGTAAAATTAAAAGTTCTACTCTGATTTTTCTTTAGACATGCTTTTTCAATATACCTACAATATCATATATACCTAAGTATTAAAGTATATGTAAGTATGTTTTTGTTGTTGTTCAGTTGCTAAGCTGTATCTGACTCTTTGCAGTCCTATGGACTGTAGCCTGCCAGGCTCCTCTGTCCATGGAATTTCTGAGGAAAGAAGACTGGAATATATAAGTATACTCAAGTATATATACAATACTTAAAGCTCTGCTTAAAACAAGTGATGAAAATATAATTTTTGATCGTATCCAACTTTATAGTTTTGTGCTGGGTAAATATTTTCAGTATGGCAAAACCCTAAATTGCCTTAGGAGTTCTCACCATGCACATCGCTGCAGCTACTGTGCTTGCGTTGAGTACACTACCCAAAACTCTTTGGTTCATAGAACCACTGACATCAATTGCCAGTAAGAAGCGCTTTCCAGTTGGCTCAACTGTCTAAACAGAAAACAAAACAATCATTAAAAGCAATCACAGATACTGTAAATAAATTTCTAACATATCATATTTAATTTTCACTCAAAAGACTAAGATAAAAGGCTTGACTTTTGATTTACCAATTGACAAATATTTAGAAATGCTTAGCTTTAACTAGAGGTAAAACAATGAAAATAAGATGGCCTATTTAGTAACTTACAGAAGTTACACTTTTTTTTTTTTTTAAACTTTTCCTCATGAAGTAAACTGGGAATTTCTAGCAAGGAATTTTTTTTGTAGTAAAATATAAACAACATAACATTTACTTTCTAATCATTTTTAAGGGTATAATTCAGTAGCATCAAAAACATTCACAATGTTATATACATACATATATATATGTATATAACCACCATTACTATTTCTAGAACTTTTTCATCATCCCAACAGAAACTCTACCCACTGACAACAACTCTTCATTCTTATCCACCTCTAGCCCTAGGAATGGAGAAGGCAATGGCACCCCACTCCAGTACTCTTGCCTGGCAAATCCCATGGACGGAGGAGCCTGGTGGGCTACAGTCCATGGGGTCACTAGGAGTTGGACACGACTGAGCAACTTCACTTTCACTTTTCACTTTTCTGCACTGGAGGAGGAAATGGCAACCCACTTGTGTTCTTCCCTGGAGAATCCCAGGGACGGGGGAGCCTGGTGGGTTGCCATCTATGGGGTCGCACAGAGTCGGACATGACTGAAGCGACTTAGCAGCAGCAGCCCTAGGAAGCTTCTGTTTTACTTTCTACATCCATGAATTTGTGTATTCTGGAAACCTCATGAGTGGAACCACAGGATACTTATCCTTTCCTGTCTGGCCTTTTTTCACCTAGCATAATGTTTTCAAGGTTCATCCCTGCTTTTTAGCATCTTTCAAGTTCTACTACTTTGTAAGGCTGAATACTCCATTATATGCATATATCATATTTCATTTGTCCATTCATCTCCTGACAACAACTCAGGTTGTTCCCACCTTTTGGCTGCTGTGAATAATGCTTCTATCAACATCTGGGTATAAGTACCTGTATGAGTTCCGGTTTTCAATTCTTTTGGGTATATACATAGGAGGTGGTATTTTTGGATGGCCAGAGCCATCCAACTAGGTGTGAAGTGGCATCTCACTGTGGTTTTGATTTGCATTTGCCTGATGACTAATGTTGAGCATCTTTGCATGTGCTTAACTGGCCATTTGTTTACCTTCCTTGGAGAAATGTCTGTTCAAGTACTCCGCCCATGTCTTGCATTGGGTTGTTTGTATTTTTACTGTTGAGTTGTAGTTATTTATATATATATATATATATATATATGCTGCTACTGCTGCTGCCAAGTCGCTTCAGTCGTGTCCGACTGTGCGACCCCATAGACGGCAGCCCACTAGGCTCCTCTGTCCCTGGGATTCTCCAGGCCAAGAATACTGGAGTGGGGTTGCCATTTCCTTCTCTTATGCATGAAAGTGAAAAGTGAAAGTCAAGTCGCTCAGTTGTGCCCGACTCTTAGTGACCCCATGGAGCGCAGCCTACCAGGCTCCTCCGTCCATGGGATTTTCCAGGCAAGAGTACTGGAGTGGGGTGCCATTGCCTTCTCTGATATATATACACACATATATGTATATAAATATATATATATATTCTGGATGTTAAACCCCTGTAAAGTAGATGATCTGCAAATATTTTCTCCTTCTCTGCAGATATCTTTTCACTCTCTTGACAGTGTCCTTTGATGCACAAAAGATTTGAGTTTTGATGAAGTCAAATTTATCTACTTTTCTTTTTCTTTTGTTGTCTGTTCTTTTGAGATCACATCCAAGAATCTACTGCCAAACAGTAGAGCTTTTATAATATGGGTCATGAGGTTTTATAATAGGTCTTCTTCTAATAGCTGTGTAGTTTTAAGTCTTATCTACAGGTCACTTTGAGTTAATTTTTGTATGTGGTATAAAGTAACAGTCTAGCTTCTCTCTTTCACATGTGGATATCCAGTCTCCCCAGCACCATTTGTTAAAGACTTTACCTTCTTTCCATTGAATTGTCTTGACACTCTAGTCAAAAGTCAATTGACCATACATGTGCGAGTTTAATTCTTGGCTCCCTGCTCTATTCTGTTGGTGTACATGTCGTATTTATGCCAATACTACACTGTTTTGATTACTGTAGCTTTGTAGTAACTCTTGAAATCCTAAATTTGGAAGTGTGGGTCTTCTGACTTTGTTTTTTTCAACATAAGGTTTCCTGATTTGGGGTCCTTTGAGAGTCCATATAAATTTTAGGTTGGGGATTTCTGTTTCTGCTAAACATGCCACAGGGATCACAATGAATCTGTAGATTGTTTTGGGTACACTGGCATCTTAACGTTATGAAGTCTTCCAAACTAGGAACACAGGATGTCTTCTCATTTATTTATTTCTTCTTAAATGTCTTTCAGTAGTGTTTTGCAGTTTTCAGTCAGTCAGTCTTACACCCCATAGTTAAATTTACTCTAAAGTTTCTCATTATTTTTGATGCTGTTGTAAATGGAATGTTTTCTTAATTTTATTTTTGGACTTTTCATTGCTAGTGTATAGAAATACTACTGATTTTTCCTGCTGAATTTATATCCTGGAACTCTGCTGAATCCATTTGCTAGATCTAATATTATTTTGTGGAATTAAAAAAAAAATTCTTTTTGGTCATGCCACGTGGCATGTGTGATCTTAGTTCTACAACCAGGGACAGAACCTGTGCCCCCTGCAGTGGAAGGGTGGAGTCTTAACTACTAGACTGCAGGGAAATCCTATTTTGTGAATTCTTTACGGTTTTCTCCATGTAAGATCAAATCATCTGAGAACATGATAGTTTTTCTCCCTTTCCAGCCTGGACTGAGATGTTCCTGGTGGTTCAGTGGTTAAGACTGCGCTTCTACTGCAGGGGACATGAGTTCCGTCCCTGGTCGAGGAACTAAGATCCTGCATGCTGCAGGAGTGGACACAAGTTTTTCCAATAAAAATTTTTAAATGAAAATGAAAACAACCTGGATACATTTTAATATTTCTTTTCCTTTTGTAACTGCTAGAACTTCCAGTAAATGTAAATCAAAGTGGGAAAAGTGGGCATCCTGGTCTTGTTTCTGATCTTAAGGGAAAAGATGTCAGTCTTTCACCCCTGAGTATGATGATGGCTGTAGGTTTTTTACACATGACCTTTATCACACTAAGGAAGCTCACTTCTATTCCTGGTTTACTGAGAGTTTTTTTTTTTTTTTTAATCAGAAAGGGTACAGGATTTTCTCAAATGCTTTTTCTACATCAATTGAGATACATGTGTTATCTTTTAACAATGATGTTATATTACATTGATTTTTCTTATATTGTATGATACTTGTATGTTGAGGGTGACTCTCACTTGTATAATCTCTTTAATATGCTGCTGAATTTGGTTGCTCATACTTTGTTGAAGAGCAAGACTTTTTTTAAAACCAAAAACTTTAACTTATGGCTCTGATATAGAATTTCCATTTGTAAAAAAAGATTATTCCCTATCAAGACCTGAGATCTACTACTGATTAACGGGGAAAACAGAAGATCAAGTCCCAGGACTCCACAGGAATGCAAATTATTAGTAATTTAAAACATCAAAATTTAATGGTTGATGTCTGGTTGTTGTCCAAAAGCAGAGACAAATACATTATTCATAAGCTTATGACTATAATCATAATTATATATTCATTTTCACATGAACAAATGAATACCTAATCAAAAATGGTTAAACTACTAATATCATCTTTAAAATGTGTTTCTAAATCCTAACTGGGTTTTTTGTTTTCAAACAAAAATCAAACCATTACCTTAAACGTTTTATAAAAAGCAGCATCCAAAGCTTGCAGAATTTCTTCATCAGGGCGCCACTTCAGTTTTCCTCTGAGCCCATGACCTGTCTTATAAGTTTCTAACGCAATTAAAACATGAAATGGATGTATACGAGCCTAGAACATGACAGAGACAGAAAGCAAATGTCAAATTGAAGTGAAAAACAGTAATCAGGTCTCTTAGATTTTTGTTATTGTAGCTAATAAACCTATTTCATAAAGAGAAAAATGAGGACGTATTAGATTTCAGAGTCAATGCCATGTGGTATGATAAAAGTCTCAAAACACCTAAAAAATTCACTGACTCCATCTCCAAAATTTAAAAGCCAGTTTTTTCAATTAGTAGTAGTTAACAAAGGTAACACTTACCTTTTTTAACAGTTTTTCATTACACAGCTTTTCACATACTAAAGACACTTCTGAGTTTCCTGGTTCAAGCACTGAATTAGCTGTCATCTTTCCCAGATTCCTTAGTAATGCTGTGAGAGGCATTTCTTGTAACAAAGCCTTCCATACCTATTGCAGTAAAACAGGTAGAAATAAAAGGAATTAAGGGGAAATGAATACATGTAACATAGACATATCAATTAATAATAGTCTTTAAGGCTTTCTTTTGGGGGTTTGGACCACTTTCTAAATAAAAATATGTGTGGGTTGGTCAAAGACTCATGGAACAAAGTAACCTGCTCTTTATTAGAGTAATAAAGTTAAGTACATTTTATTTTGTGAAGGAACTGTATGTAAGAATTTTATTTATGTAATTAGCGAGGTAAACTAACCAATACATTTTCTGGAGTGGAACTAATACTTAAAAATTGCCAACTACATCTGGGCATTGTGCCCAGGTGTTTTAAATAAATGTTAATTTTAAGATATATTTTAAGTTTTTAGGGAATTCCCTGGTGGTCCAGGGATTAGCACTTGGCGCTTTCCCTGCCGGGGGCCTGGGTTCAATTCCTGGTCCCCTGGTCAAGGAACTAAGATCCTACAAACCATGCAGTATGGCAAAAAAAAAAAAAAATTTAAGTATTAATATATTTTAAAAGCATTAGCAAAATTTATCCTTTTACCACACAGCCTAAGTTCCTTATGTTTCCTCATGTGCTAGAACGTATTATCACTTTCTTACCTCTCTCGACTTTAAGTGATTTGTTAGGAGGTGCTCCCTAACCAGCCTGTGCTCTTCTATCAGATGAATGACTTCCAGTTCATCTTTCGTGCGCTTCACTTTCTCTACAGCCTCGAGATACTTTAATAATTTTTCAGCCTCCACAGAAAGCGCTTTTTCTTTATACATTTCATGGACCTCTTTCCAGCCCTTTGTAATATATTTGGTGACAATAGCAAGTCCTTCAACAAAATAAAGAATTAAAAAGGCATGTAGGATTAGCAGGTAAAAAACTGGACATGTTACTGAGAACACCTTATGTGAATGGCACATCTAGATACACAGGAGTTTAAACCAGGATGCTACTTCTTATAATATGACAAACACACTTAAGCAAATGGAGCCAACTAATTTTTGCCTCTCCCATGAGACTCTGGAGGTAAAACTCTAACCTAATGTGTTTTGAAGTCTAATGACTCCAAAGTCATTTTATTACAGAGCTTTATTTTTGGAAGCAGTAGCATCAGAACCTTTAGTACACAGTGACTATCTCAGGTCCACAATCTCAATTCACAAAAGTACAGACCTATCTCAGTTAATCTCATATTCACTTGCCCCTTTACCTGCTAAAGAAAGATGCATTTGTAAATTACAGAGATAAGTGACAAGTAGGTAGGTAACTTGTAATTTTGAATAGCTGAGAAAGTATTACAGGCCTAAATAATGTGTCCATTTCTTCTATAATTCCTTTCAATAGTTGAAAAAGCTTTGCACTGGGGGAGTGAGGAAATCTGGGTTCTAGCCTACATGTATGTGTGACCAGAGGCCTTAGTTTCCACTTCTGTAAAACAGTGGGGGGACATAATTATCAAATTTCAAGGTCTATGGGGGGAAGGTAGGTAAAATAAATGAAAGAGGTCATTGATATAATATTGGTCATGACTGTGGTGAATTAAACAGAATATGCCTGACAGATATTTTAATAAAATATTTGGAAAAAAAAATTTGGCTTGGTACTGCTAAAGGAATGTATTTTCAATATAAGGTAAAACATGGATTTTTATGTAACACTGGCAAATAATTGATTTTTTCCCCCTAAAATACAGTTCAGGCCAAGTAAAATACACCTCGAAGGCAGACTGAGCTGATGTGTTCTTTCTGAACTCTAAATAATTTGAGTAAAAGTTAATACTAACATGCAGGAACTTCTAAAGTATTGTGACTCTGCTGTCTTACACATCTTTATGTGAAATCTGGAATTCCCTGACAGTTCAGTCGTTGGGACTATGTGCTTTTACTGCAGGGGTTATGTATTCAATTCCTCCTGGGGGATCCAAGATCCCACAAGCTACACAGTACCCAAATAAATAAATAAATAAATAAATAAATATAACAAGGATGTAATTTCTAATAAAAAATCAAAATATACATGTGTTTGTATATATAAATATAGTAATTTATTGCTTAAATTTCATTTGAAAAAGTTCATTTGTAGTTCTAGAAAAAAGTGGTAAAACAGAAACTACTGAGGAGATTCCATGTATGAAGACATCACCACATCAGATGTGTAGGAAGGAGAAGCAACCAACACTGCCCTTGTGTCAGAAACCGTGTGTGTAAGTATTCCAATACACACTATCACTGATAGTCACACTAATTTCAAGGGCTATTCCCTTCCTACCTTTTTTTAATAGATGAAGATACAGAAAATCAGACAGGTTCAGTTACTTGGTATACGGACACACAGTAATTAAGTAGAACTGAAATCTGAACTCATCTGAGGGGCTGTCATTTCAAGTTTCACCTCTGCTGTGAAAAAAAAATGTCAACTTTGGACATGTTCATGAATTAGTCAATCAATGTCTTGAGACTGAAAGACTATTTCTAGAAAATATTACACAATTGTCTTACGGCAAATAAAAATTTGCCATTTACTGGATATCTGTACCTCACCTGTCGCCATGAAGATCTCACACTTACCTTCACTGGAAGGTTTAAGATGTGACAATCTTAACAGATCTTTGTGAGACCAGCCGTTTCTTTGTTTGTATTTTGTAACTGCCAGGGCGAGGGCCATGCCACCCTTTTCATTATACCAGTCTGCTACAGCCTTCCGGAGGGCACGACCCCACATGCCACACTTCATGCTTTCCTTCAGATCTTTCTTAAACTGGATGAAAGTAAAGAGGTGTGTAGGGATACGACAAACTTCAGGAACAGCTTTGAAGGCGGCTTGTTTGGTGCTTATGTCGGAACACTGGGAGCAAATGGCCAGGGCAAAGAGTGTGGGTTCCTGCTTTGCGGTTCTGCCTTCTTGACTGAAGGACTTTATTTCCTGTATCACTTCACATCCTCTGCCATCTTCAATCAATCTGATTAAAGCTTCGGCATTCTCAAGGCCTAGCTTCTGTTCTTTGATATAGTAAGTCCCACCTTCCGAACCAAAACACAAGAACCGGTGTAGCCGATTCATATCAGTGACTTGCCACACATATCCGCCTTCAGAATTAGCTATCTGCTTCTCATTCAGTGGCTGCATTTGGTTTACAGATTCCTCCATTTTTCTGTCTTTAGGAAGCCTATCAAAAAGCAAAATGTTATTACAAGAAAAAAATAGAATTCTGTATCAATGAAACTACCATTTAACAGAAAAACTTGTAATCACCTTTAAAAATCCAGATACATTAACATAATTATCTTGGAATTTTCTGAAAAATACAAAGGCCCAAAGTGAAAGTGAAAGTCACTCAGTTGTGTCTGACTCTTTGAGACCCCATGGGCTATACAGTCCATGGAATTCTCCAGGCCGGAATACTGGAGTGGGTAGCTTATCCCTTCTCCAGGGGATCTTCCCGACTGAGGAACTGAAGCGGGGTCTCCTGCATTGCAGGTGGATTCTTTACCAACTGAGCTATGAGGGAAGCCCCACTATCACTATTTTCCCCAGAAAAAAAAAATTATTACAGGTATATAGAAATGATAAATTATAAAAAGGAAAACCATTTATTAATCTAGGCTTATTGAAATCTGCCATGAAATATTTTAATTTAAAAATATTGTATAAGTAAGTTATGGTATGACGATCAGAAGTGACAGTCAAGAAGTCACATTTTTGATGTAGTTTGCTGCTCCAGAGTCTGAGCAGGCAGCTCGGGTGGAGTCCAGAGGAGCAGCCAGGAGAGGAAAAGGGGCAGGGGCGGGGCAGTAATGGTCTCTGACGCAGTGACTGCAGACAAGCTCTGCTTGTGTACCCAACATCTGTTCCTCCCTCCCCTTTTCTAACTATTATCCTCTTTCTGGAAGTAACGTCCTTCAGGGGGCATTCCCCAGCCCCAAGGGATGAGATTGCTCTAAGCCAGTGGTTCTCACAGTCTATGAGCATCAGAATTACTTGAAGTGCTAGTTTAAACATAAAATGATGGGTCCCACTCGCCCAGTCCCCCTCAAGTTTCTTTCACAATTCATAATGTCTGGCTGAGGCCTGAGTTTTGGTACCAGTTACGAGTCTCCAGGTGATGCTCTCACTCCTCTTGCCATGTGACTGGTACAGGTATTGAGCAAGTATCACAGCTCCTGCCAGTGAGACACGATAAATCTGCTAATACTTTGGAGGTCTCCTTCCCTCTTAAAAAGGGCCCTGGACTCTTAAAAAGGCATGTTCTCTAAAAGAAACAAAAGAGCTATATATAGAAAACTATAAAACACTGATGAAAGAAATCAAAGATAATACAAATAGATGGAGAAATATACCATGTTCACAAATCGGAAGAATCAATACAGTCAAAATGAGTATACTACCCAAATCAATCTATAGATTCAATGCGATCCTTATCAAGCTACCAATGATATTTTTCAGAGAACTAGAACAAATAATTTCACTATTTGTATGGAAACACAAAAAAACCTCAAATAGCCAAAGCAATCTTGAGAAAGAAGAATGTAACTGGAGGAATTAACATGCCTGACTTCAGACTATACTACAAAGCTACAGTCATCAAGATAGTATGGTACTGGCACAAAGACAGAAATAGATCAATGGAACAGAATAGAAAGCCCAGAGATGAATCCACACAGCTATGGACACCTTATCTTCGACAAAGGAGGCAAGAATATACAATGGAGAAAAGACAATCTCTTTAACAAGTGGTGCTGGGAAAAACCAGTCAACCACCTGTAAAAGAAACTATAAAATGTTCTAACACCAAACACAAAAATTAACTCAAAATGGATTAAAGATCTAAATGTAAGACCAGAAACTATAAAACTCCTAGAGGAAAACACAGACAAAACAGTCTCTGACATAAATCACAGCAAGGTCCTCTATGACCCACCTCCCAGAGTAATGGAAATAAAAGCAAAAATAAACAGATGGGACCTAATTAAACTTAAAAGCTTTTGCACAACAAAAGAAACTAGTAAGCAAGGAAACTATAAGTCAGCCTTCAGAATGGGAGAAAATAATAGCAAATGAAGCAACTGACAAAAAATTAATCTCTAAAATATATAAGCAGCTCAATACCAGGAAAATAAACAACCCAATCAAAAAATGGGCCAAAGAACTAAACAGACATTTCTCCAAAGACATACGGATGGCTAACAAACACATGAAAAGATGCTTAACGTCACTCATTATCAGAGAAATGCAAATTAAAACAATGAGGTACCACCTCACGCCAGTCAGAATGGCTGCTATCAAAAAGTCTACAAACAATAAATGCTGGAGAGGGTGTGGAGAAAAGCAAACCTTCTTACACTGTTGGTGGGAATGCAAACTAGTACAGCCACTATGGAGAACAGCGTGGAGATTCCTTTAAAAACTGGAAACAGAACTGCCATACAACCCAGCAATCCCACTGCCGGGCATATACACTGAGGACACCAGAATTGAAAGAGATGTGTACCCCAATGTTCATCACAGCACTGTTTACAATAGCCAGGACATGGAAGCAACCTAGATGTCCATCAGCAGACGAATGGATAAGAAAATTGTGGTACACACACACAAAGGAATATTACTCAACTATTAAAAAGAACGCATTTGAGTCAGTTCTAATGAGGTGGATGAAACTGGAGCCTATTATACAAAATGAAGTCAGAAAAAAAAAACACCAACACAATATATTAACGCATATATGTGGAATTTAGAAAGACAGCAATGATGACCCTATGTGCAAGACAGCAAGAGACACAGATGTAAAGAACAGCCTTTTGGACTCTGTGGGAGAAGGCAAGGGTGGGATGATTTGAGAGAACAGCACTGAAACATGTATATTACCATATGTAAAACAGATGACCAGTCCAAGCTTGATGCATGAAACAGGGCACTCAAAGCTGGTGCACTGGGACAACCCAGAGGGATGGGATGGGGAGGGAGGTGGGACACATGTACTCCTGTGACTGATTCATGTCAATGTTTGGCAAAACCCACAATATTGTAAAGTAAATCCAATTAAAAATTAATTTAAAAAAGCAAAATAAAAAAGGCATGTTCTTTCTGCCTTGAGATACTCATTTGCAGCACATGATGCCTGACGTGGTGTCAGCTATCTTGACTCATGCGGGAGCCAGTTTAAGATGACATACAAAGAAGGATGGCAGAGCCAGAAAAGATTAAAAAAAAAGAAAAAGGAGTCCAGGCTATTGATACTACCAAGTTACCTGGAACTTAGAAATGTGCTAATATATCATAGTGTGTTAGCATTAGCTGCTCAGTCGTGTCTGACTCTTTGCAACCCCATGGACTGTAGCCCGCCACGCTCCTCTATTCATGGGATTTTCCAGGCAAGAATACTGGAGTGGGTGGCCATTTCCTTCTCCAGGGGATCTTCCCAACCCAGGAATCGAACCTAGGTCTCCTGCATTGTAGGCAGATTCTTTACTCTCTGAGCCTAATGTATCTGTATTGTTTAAATCGTTTATAGGTTTTCTCTTACCTGTAGCTGAGAGCATTCTGATTAACATCCTGTATCAACAGTGCTCATTTATAGTTTGTGTCACCTGTAACTACCCATATTTTCCTTCTCCCATTATCTCTAAAGCTACTAGAACTGACTGTCTGGCAGCAATATCACTTTTTCTCCTCCTAGCAGAGTAACTACAATCATCCACTGCTTTCCACTGCTGTTCTCTCTACAAGTGTTTGCTCTCAGGTCTCCCGCCTGCACCGCTACAGTGCACTGGGCTTCTCCCCATGGCCAACACAATGACACGGCCAACACAATGACACAGCCAACAGAAAGTCCTCAACCAGCATTTACTACATAGTATGTGGAAGGCATGAAGGAGACTCTGTTCCATTAAAAGTAAGATTTTCAAAACTTTTCCTGCCCTCAGGGAAATCACAGTCTGTATGATGTGGTAGAGATTTATTTATACCTCAATTTAAATTTATATACAATTATGCACAACTTATATACAATTGATAAAGCACTTGTAATCAAGTGCTTTAATAGAAAAGTGAATAAGCAGAGGAGGATAAACTAATGCTGTCTCCATAATCCAGGAAGGCTGAAAAACTGGCATATAAAGTTTGGGGAATGCATTCCAGGAAGGGGTATCTGTAATTTTGCTCTGTCTTTCAAGTTTAGAAAAGGAAGAGTACTCCAAAGAAATGTTGGTAAGTGCAGATGACACCACCCTTATGGCAGAAAATGAAGAGGAACTAAAAAGCCTCTTGAAGAAAGTGAAAGAGGAGAGTGAAAAAGCTGGCTTAAAGCTCAACATTCAGAAAACGAAGATCATGGCATCTGGTCCCATCACCTCATGGCAAATAGATGGGGAAACAATAGAAACAGTGGCAGACTTTATCTTTTGGGGCTCCAAAATCACTGCAGATGTTGACTGCAGCCATGAAATTAAAAGACGCTTACTCCTTGGAAGAAAAGTTATCACCAACCTAGATAGCATATTCAAAAGCAGAGACATTACTTTGCCGACTAAGGTCCGTCTAGTCAAAGGTATGGTTTTCCCAGTGGTCATGTATGGATGTGAGAGTTGGACTGTGAAGAAAGCTGAGTGCTGAAGAATTGATGCTTTTGAACTGTGGTGTTGGAGAAGACTCTTGAGAGTCCCTTGGACTGCAAGGAGATCCAACCAGTCCATTCTGAAGGAGATCAGCCCTGGGATTTCTTTGGAGGGAATGATGCTGAAGCTGAAACTCCAGTACTTTGGCCACCTCATGTGAAGAGTTGACTCACTGGAAAAGATTCTGATGCTGTGAGGGATTGGGGGCAGGAGGAGAAGGGGACGACAGAGGATGAGATGGCTGGATGGCATCACTGACTCGATGGACATGAGTTTGAGTGAACTCCGGGAGATGGTGATGGACAGGGAGGCCTGGCGTGCTGCGATTCATGGGGTTGCAAAGAGTCGGACACGACTGAGCAACTGAACTGAACTGAACTGAAGGCAGTAAAATAAAGAAGCAAAAGAAAAAATTCTTTGAAGACGATAAAAGCTTGAGCATGTTCATATACTGTAGGGAAGGCTAAAGATAGAATCCTGGTGAATATCAACAATTAAAAGCTAAGGAGAAAAGGGTCCTTTGAAGGAGAAACAGGAGAGGCCCACAGACTTTAAATCAAGAGAAAGTGGTTATCATAGATCGTAACAGATAATTTCACGGAGTGAATGGCTGGTAATGTCAAACACTTGGTAATCAAGTAAATAAGGCTGAAATTGGTAACAGGAATGCTGAAGAGGCAATCGCGGTCAGGGGCTGCGAGAAACAGCTTGATTCCAATGTGGTGAAGAGGGCACACAGCAAGGAAGAGCCTTCACGGGTAAATGCTCTTTTATAGAAGGAAAGTTATAAAGGCAAGGGAAAAGTGAAGGTGGGAGATAGAGGACACATCTTTTTACCTTTTCAGATGAGAGGACAGGAGGCTGAGGTTGGAAGTTTAATTTGGAGAGTTGAAGGCAGTGGAGGAAGGGAGTTTAGTGAGGCAATGAGATCCCTGAAAGCTGCTCAGAGCATCCACGTGGAGACTGGCCTTGACAGCACAAGAGCTATCCCCTTCCCAAAGGATGAAGGTGATGGGTAAGGGCCCCTCTGAGGGAGAAAGAGAAACAAGGAAATGACGGTGTTCCTAGTGGGGAAGTAAGTCTGGTGAGTAAGACTGGGTCTCAGAGCGGGGAACACACAGTGCTTGGGAGAAGGTAGGTAAGGGGTAAGTGGGAGAAAGCCTCACGTTTCTGAATGTGACTGCAGGGGACAGAGATTTGGATTGTGTGGAAATAGCAGTATCAGTATTTCAGTACAGCTCTGATACAAAGTAGTGAATGTCTGGGCAGGCCTTGGCCTCAGGCAGTGTCAGAGAGGTGGTGGTCATATTCTATCAGCCACTGGGGACTGATTTACAGTGACTGAGAGCAGCATAGGCTGAAACTCCTGGTGTGGTGGCTGGTGCTTTTTCTACGTTCTTAACCTCTTTTCAACATGGCATGTACCTCTTCTTTTCAATCCAAAGAGACTAACTGCCTTCTCAAAGACTGATAACATTAATCGCTAATTCCAGTAGAAATTATTATTTCGATTTTTATACTGCATTTGACGTTACTGGCCTCTCCTTTAGATTTTACAAAAACATACTCTCTCTGGTGTTACTTCAACCAGGCCATTCTTGCTTACGAGTTATGTTTGTTGGATGAGTGTGAAATGGCATTCAATTATCAGATTATACTACTACCCCAGCTTTCCTGCACCAAGGTCCCAGTGGTGAGTTCAAGGTCCCAATATAAACCTCAAAACCCCCTCCTCTCCAAGTTTTCCCTTGTATTATATTCTTTGTTACACGTCCAGCTAACATAATGGTTCCCTTGAGAGTGGGGACCAGGTCTTACTTGTGTATCACTCCCCTAGAATATCATTTCTAAATAATTACAAATATATATTTAAGAATAACTAAGCAGGGCTTCCCTGGTACTTCAGCCGGTAAAGAATTTGCCTGCAATGCAGTAGAACCCAATTTGATTCCTGGGTTGGGAATGTGCCCTAGCAGAGGGCATGGTAAACCACTCTATTATTCTTGCCTGGAGAATCCCTATGGACAGAACAGCCTGGCGGGCTACAGTCCATGGGGTCACAAAGAGTTGGACATGACTGAGCAACTAAGCACAGGACAGCACCAGTAACATTAAAGTTGATTTTTCTGAGACTGAGCAACTAAGCACAGGACAGCACCAGTAACATTAAAGTTGATTTTTCTGAACCATTTCTCTAAGTATTATGCATGACTTGCTTTTCTTTCCTGTAACATTTACTTTAAAAATAAGTCTTAATGCACGCAATTAAAAACATAATTCTTTAACATAAATTCTGTAATCAGACTAATAAATGTACTATATGCAGGTAACAGAAATAGTTAAGAAAAATAAAACATGAAAAAGTTACAAAGTAATGAGTTCTGAGTAAAGTCATCTGAGGATAGTATTTCTCTGTAAATTCTTCTAATATGTTTAATATTAGGTATTCAAGTATCTTTTGTACAGCAAGCAGCAAAATGAACTTTAATTCTAGGGAAGATGCCTGAAAAAGAAATGTAATTTTTATAATTCCTATTATAAGAAATGAAATCACTTATTCATAGCTGTGCCAATGGAATCTTCCCTTGAGTCTTATATTAATGAGAACTCTGACCATGTATCTTTTCAATATTTCTGCAAGAGAAACTGTTCACCTTTTTCATCTGCTTCTGTGAAAGTACTTTCCAAGATGCAACATAAAACAGTGGACATAAAACATCATTAACAGCTATGGCCCCTATCCACTTGCTTGTGTACATATACCAGAGTCAGAATTTTTAGTTTAAAATAAAAAACAGAATGGCAGCATATTCCAAGCTACTCTGTCACTGAACCTGCAATAGAAATTAACTTTAAAATTGGCTAGGTGGAGACCAGTCCTGGGTGTTCATTGGAAGGACTGATGCTGAGGCTGAAACTCCAATACTTTGGCCACCTCATGCAAAGAGTTGACTCACTGGAAAAGACCGACGCTGGGAGGGATTGGGGGCAGGAGGAGAAGGGGACGACAGAGGATGAGATGGCTGGATGGCACCACTGACTCAATGGACATGAGTTTGGGTGAACTCTGGGAGTTGGTGATGGACAGGGAGGCCAGGTGTGCTTCAATTCATGGGGTTGCAGAGTTGGACATGACTGGGTGACTGGACTGAACTGAATTGAGGTGATAAAACATAGTGGTATAATAAGAATATTTGGTTTTTGTGGGAGGTACAGACTACAGAGGTGGCTGGTGCTCAGAGGTTAAAGCGTCTGCCTCCAATGCAGGAGACGCGGGTTTGATCCCTGGGTCGGGAAGATCCCCTGGAGAAGGAAATGGTAATCCACTCCAGTATTCTTGCCTGGAGAATCCCAAGGACAGAGAAGCCTGGTAGGCTTCAGTCCACGGGTCGCAAAGAGTTGGACACGACTGAGCAACTTCACTTTCACAGACTACTGGAGGGAGGGGCTTCCGAGGTGGTGTTAGTGATAAAGAACAAGCCTACCACCAGTGCAGAAGATATGAGACATGGGTTCAATCCCCGGAGAATCCCATGGATAGAGGAGCCTGGAGGGCTACAGTCCATAGAGTAGAAAAGAGCCGGACAAAACTGAAGCAACTCAGCACACACGCAGACTTCTGGGTATAAGACAGGCTACAATGATATATTGTACAACACAGGGAATATAGCCAATATTTTGTAACAACTATAAATGGACTGTAACCTTTAAAAGTATTAGACTATCTGGTTTTTGTCCATGAGTTTCAAAAGGCTTCAAAAACCACCCGGGGTTTATATTAAAAAAAAAAAAACTCAAAAATATACATGCATCCAATGTTCACAGCAGCGTTATTTACAATTGCCAAGGTATGGAAGCAACCTAAGTGTCCATCAACAGATGAATGAATACATAACATGTGGTATATGTATATACAATGGAATACAACTCAGTCATAAACCATAAAAAGGAATGAAATTTTGCCATTTTCAGCAACATGGGTGGACTTGGAGGGCATTATGCTACATGAAGTAAGACAAAGACAAATATTATATGGTATCACTTATGTGGACTCTAAAGTGCAACAAACTAGTGAATGAAGAAGCAGTAAACAGGTTCACAGATACAGAGAATAAACTAGTGGTTAGCGGTGGGGGGATGGGGGGTGGGGGGGAGAGGCACAATACAGGTGTAGAGGATTTATGAAGAGTTATTGTGAGATTATATGAAATCTTGTGTGTGAAACTTAAAAATTGTAAAGCGGCATAGAATTTAAAGAATCTTTTATTCAAAACAATGTTAACAAAAAAAAAACCTTGCAATATCCTGATTGATGGGTGTCTTTGTTATGCTAATGAGAGGGCTCTTTCTGGGCCTTTGGACTGCTTCCAGATGGGATCACCATAAAGACCAATCTTCTGATTAGAAGGCTGGAACATCCTCTCAGGAGGGGAGGACGGCAGCACACTGGGCTCAACCATGTGGTCAATGAATTCATCAATCCTGCTTAATCATAAGACTCCATACACAAACTGCAGACCCCCAACTTCAGCACAGACTCCAAGTCAGTACTGGTGAGGTGCCGTGCCAGGACTGCACAAACTGCCTTCTGACTGGCCCGGGCGTGTCCTCCATTGGGCTGTCCCTGAACTGCGTCCTTTTAAATAAAACAGTAATCATAAGGCTGGTGCTTTTAGGGAGTTGAGTCATCCAGGTGAACTACTGACCCTGAGAGGGCTGCAGGACGCCCACCTGAGCAGGCAGAAGTGTGGGGAGACTGGGGCCCTCCCAGAAGCTGCTGTCTGAAGGAAGGGCAATCTGTTGGGGGTCCTGCCCTTTAACTTGGGAGATCTGATGGAACTGCACTCTGGGATGCAATTGAAATGAATTCTGAGATGAAATGAATGTAAGACACTGAGGTGACATCAGAGAACTGATCTCAAAACACAGACACCAAAAGCATAAGTGACGAAAGGAAAAAAAACAAGCTTTTGTCAAAATTTAAAACTGTGTTTCAAAAGATACCACAAAGAAAGCAAAGAGACATCCCAGTGAAAGGGAGAAAACACTTGCAAATCATATATATAAGGAATTTGTGTCTATAATATAGAAAGCACACATAACTACATAATAAAATGGCAAATGCCCCAATTAAAAAACAGGCTAAGAGTCTATATAGGCCTTTCTTCAAAGAAGATATACAAATGGCCAACACACACAAAAAATGCTGAATATCACTGGTCATCAGCAAATAAAAACTGCAATGAGGTATCATTTCACATGTACTAGAATGGCTATAATCAAAAGGACAATAATAAGCAGCATTGTGAGGATCCGGAGAAATTAGAACCTTCATACCCCGCTGGTGGAATGTAGAATGTTGGATCATATGATATCTCTATATTTAACCTTTTGTGGAATTGCTAGATTCCTCTCTAAAGTGTAAGAGGTTTCTTTTTGGGGATGATGAAAATGTTCTGAAATTAGATAGTGGTAACGATTACACAACTGTGTGTGTGTGCAACAACTCTGAATATACTAAAACTCCTTGAATGGGATGTGTGAAGTCTATCTTAAAAATGTTACTTTAAAAAAAAAAAAACTGACTAGGCAAAATTTATTTGGGAAGTTATTTTAAAAGATAAACATTCAAATGATATTTAACCTTACTTATTTTATATTTGTCTTTAGAAAGCAATTTGAGATACACATAGACATATATATGTGTGTGTGTGTTGTTAATTGCTAAGTCATAACCGACTCTTTTGTGATCCCATGCTAGGCCCCTCTGTCCATGGGATTTCCTAGGCAAGAATACTGGAATGGATTGCCATTTCCTTCTCCAGGGGATCTTCCTCACCCAGGGATTGAGCCCCTGTCTCGTGCATTGGCAGGCGGGTTCTTTACCACTGAACCACCTGGGAAGCCCATATGTGTGTGTGTGTGTATACATATATATGTAAAAATATATGTGTGTGTGTGTGTGTGTATGATGAGATGGTTGGATGGCATCACCGACTTGATGGACGTGAGTTTGAGCAAGCTCCGGGAGTTGGTGATGGACAGGGAAGCCTGGAGAGCTGCAATCCACGGGGCTGCAAATGAGTTGGACACGACTGAGTGACTGAACAGATATATATAAACACATACATGTATGTTATATATAATACACATACATATATAGGACCTTAAATTTCTTCCTTCCCCAACTGCTTTCATCCCCCTTCTCAAAGCTTAAGCTCCAGCATCAGTGGTTTAGAAAGCAGTTGGGGAGTGAGTGAGGTCAGAGCCTGGTCATCAATTAATCCAGTCCTGAACATCCAAGTGTTGTAAATCCAGATTAACAAAGATAGCTAATTCTTCTTTCAGTCGGACTGACATACCCAGTATTCTTAAAGCATACCCCTCCAAAGAAATTTAATACAGCTAAAGTTTTATTAAACTTCTATAAATTAAAATTTGGGGAAGCAATCAAACAAATCACGTTACTAAAAGCACAGCCACACTTTGAAATTGGTTGTGGTTCTCTTTTTCTTAATTTTAAATGCAAAATCAGTGAATGCTAGTAACTACTGAAGCTGAAGCTCCAACACTTTGGCTACCTGATTCGAAGAGCTGACTCACTGGAAAAGACCCTGATGCTGGGAAAGATTGAAGGCAGGAGAAAGGGACGACAGAGGATGGTTGACATCACCAACTCAATGGACATGAGCAAACTCCAAGAGACGGTGAAGGACAGGGAAGCCTGGTGTGCTGCAGTCCATGGGGTTGCAAAGAGTGAGACAAGAACAACTATAGCACCTTTTAACAATGCTAATACATGATTTCTAAGCATTCCTACGTTTTTCTTGAAAGTACACATCTAAGTATCTTTCCAAAGTCTCTTGATCATTTGTTACTTGAAAAGGCTCCCTGTCATCCCAAGAGGTCAAACAAGTTGGTAGCTTACTCCTTTTTAAATGAAGTCAAAACTTACTTACACCTATGAGAGAGAGCAAGATAGTTTGAAAAAAGAGGGAATACTGCAAAACCTGGGGCCACACTTTCAGATAACTATCACTCAGACTGGTAATGGACATGAGTGGATCAAGTCAAGTGTGATGTAATAAAAAGCAGTGAAGAACAGTAGATGTAACAGCATGATATCCTGAAGCATGCCCTTTCAGCCAACTGGTCAACATGTCGTAAGGGCCTTGTAATTCCAGATCCTCTCATTTTGCCCAAAGACCCAGAAATCTGGATTTTTATGTGAACTCTTAAATGTTAACAATGAAAGGAAATTTGACCCCCATTCCTTTTCTGATTACTTACAGGTTCTGTCAAGGGCTAATTTTCAGTTTGGTCTCTCTACAACAGGCACCACATTGACTGGAGTATCAAATGTTAGTTCTGCTGTATTTACTTAGCCCTGAAGTTCTAAGTTCTATTGCAAGTTCACAGCAATACTGCAGATTAAAAAGTACCACAAATTACTGCAAACAGCTCTAGGGTCTGATGACACTCATTCTAGGTGTCGTTCATAAGGAAATAAGCCTAGACTCCTCGCCTCACAAACTTTCCCATTTAAGTATACTTAGCAGAACTCCCGGAGAAGACAATGGCACCCCACTCAGGTACTCTTGCCTGGAAAATCCCATGGACAGAGGAGCCTGGTAGGCTGCAGTCCATGGGGTCGCGAAGAGTCGGACACGACTGAGCGACTTCACTTTCACTTTTCACTTTCATGCACTGGAGAAGGAAATGGCAACCCACTCCAGTGTTCTTGCCAGGAGAATCCCAGGGATGGCGTCGCACAGAGTCGGACACGACTGAAGTGACTTAGCAGCAGTAGCGGCAGAACTCCATCCCCTCCACGCCTACCCCCACCAGCTTTAGGACAGAGCCTCTCACGTATAAACTCCCAGCAAAGTTTCCAAAAAACACTTTTAAATCTAACACCTGACACAAACTTGGGCTTCTACTCCATAATACAACCATGTCTTAATATTAAAGCTGTCCCGTTGTTTCTCAATAAAATTTATCACGTTTACTTTGTGGCTTCACATAGCCCTGTAGGACAATGTTCCCTTATTCCAGGTCCACCAAACTGAGAAGCAAAGAGAGTTCTACCAAGTAAAGCTTTTTTTCCCCCTGAAAGTCAAGGGCCCCTCCTGGAACTCAGAGATTCAGGGAGTGATGCATAAGTAATACCACCCTTAAAGACTTTATCTTAACATCAGTATTCTGCAAGTGCTTGGTGAAGGGGGGCTGTTTCGTGATTTAGTGAAGACAGCCATTTTTGGTTCAACGCATCCTTTAGTCTTAGGACCATTATACATGTTTTCAGATTTAACACACTGCATTTTTCAACCTCCTGTGCCTTGGAGGCATCGCACAGCACTTGTCTATCACCTCCGATGGGCGACAAGAAGGCTTCTTCTCTCCCTCGTCATTCCCTCCAGCACAAGCTCGTCCTGGGTCTTCTCACAAAGATCCTTCTCCTCAAAGGCTGCAGGCCGGGCAACGCCTCTCGGCGCAGCAGCGGCGGGAGGAGGAAGGAGGAGGAGGAAGAAAGCGGGTCCTCGGGACGTCGGTCGGCGGGAAGCTCCGCAAGCAGCAGCGGGAGGGGTCCGGTCTTCCGGAAGGGTCCGGCCCAGCGGGGAGGCTCACGGAGCGGCCGGTTCCGCTCCCCCCACACCCGAGACGGGCAGAGCCCCGAGGCGGGGCGGGAGGAGGTCTGCTCCGGCCGCGGAGATGCGGGGCGAGAGCCACGAAGGACCGACCGGACCCTGCGCATCCGGCCCCCCACCCCCCGCGCCGCTCAGACCGCACAAAAGGCCGCGGCCACTCGGCCGCCCGCGGCTCCCTCACCTGTGCCCGGCGGCCAAGCCTCCGAAGCCGCCTCACCACTGGGAGAAGCGCTACGCGGCAACGCGCCGCCGCCGTAAGACGACGACGCACGGCGGCCTGACGGGCGACGACTGCTCGGGGGAAGCCGCTTGGGCCTCCGGGTTCGGCTCCCGGGCGCGAGCCCCGCCCCCCGGCCGCGCCCCGCCCCGCCCCAGACCGGCGAGGGGCCCGGATGTTCCCTCCTCAGGGGCCCTAGGCCCCGCCTTTTCTCGGATTTTGCCCAGACTGTCCGCCCCCCCCAACCCGTTCCAAATCCGCTCGTGGTCCTCCGCGGCCCAGGGAGAGTCTCGCCAGCTCCCGGGCGGCTAGAGCGTCCGCCCGCGCTCTGTCGCGTTCCAGGTGACGGCGCCGTGGAGGCTGTCGGGAAGTAGGCGGGGTGACGTGAGGTGGACGAGCCCGCGGCGGGTTTGCCGAGCTCAGTGGCCGGCGCTGGCAGGAGCGAGGGCCGCGGCGCCCGGAGCCGGAGGTGGAGCGGGGCGGCGCGCGGCCGGGGCCATGACGGGCAATGCCGGGGAGTGGTGCCTCATGGAGAGCGACCCCGGGGTCTTTACCGAACTCATTAAAGGATTTGGTGAGAGCCAAGGGGGCAGTCCTGGGCCGGTGGCGGGTTACGGGAGGAGGCAGGAGCTGGGCACGAGCGCTTCTCTGCGGCTCCGGTCGCCTGGCGCCTGAAAGGAGGCGACTCCCGAACCCTGGAGTCGGGGAGAGGCGGGGGAAAGGCAGGGCTTCAGCCCCGGCAAGTCGCGTTTCCGTGGCGATCTGAGAGCCACATCTCGGGGACAAGAACGTGTACCCGGGATTCGACGCTCCAGGACTGGATTCGCTGGCCCGAGCCCTCCTCCCCGGCCGCCACTTTTACGCCTTGGAAGCCTCCTCTTTCCACCCCTGGGCGCCCCCATCCCGGGCAGGTGTGTCCAGGTGCGCGTCTCGGGGCATCGGTCCTGCAGAAAAAAAGTCACGTGTGCCTTGTCGAGGGTGGAGGTCCAGGGCCCCAAGCTGCCCGGGAACCTGACATCCGAGTCATTCGAAGCAGAACCCGTCGAGTGTGTGTGATCGGCCCTGCGGCCGTCCGCGCGGGCTGGCTACACGGAACGCGCGGGCCACCTCGCTCGTTCAGCTCGTTGTCGCTTCCGGGAGTGTGCATTCTCCAGCGAGTGTTCTAGAGGCCACATGCTTGCCTCCTAATTGCTTTCTGACTCTGTTCCTTGTCTCTGGTCCCAAGTAACCAACGTATTCGACTTGGTGGCCTTCTCTGCCGTTCTTGTTCCCTGTTCTCTACTTTGGCAGTAAGTTTATTTTTATCTGTTATATTTTTTAAAAGTGTTATTCATTTTAGCTAGTATGTTATTAAAACTTGTACTGAAGGTAGAATTTCAACGTTGATATGTATACTGTTTGTCCTGCTTCCATGCTCAGTCGCTTCAGTTGTGTCTGACTCTTTGTGACCACATGGACTGTAGCCTGCCAGGCTCCTCTGTCCATGGAATTCTCCAGGCTGGGATACTGGAGTGGGTTGCCGTGCCCTCCTCCAGGGGATCTTCCCGATCCAGGACTTGAACCCGTATCTCTTGCATCTCCTGCGTTGCAGGCAGGTTGTTTTCCCACTGAGCCACCAGGAAGCCCACTGTTCGTTGTACATAGCTATTTGAAATACCATTTATCACGCATATATTTTTTACCTACTGTATATCTCAGACATATTGGTAGGGTTTCGGTATTTTTAGTCTGAAGAACTGACTGACAGTATATAATATGGCATATTAACTGCTGCCTTAGAGTATTTACACACAAGTCCTGGAAGAACACAGGCAGAAGGAAAGGCATAAACAGTAGTGATATTAAAGTATATGACTTAGGGAACAACTGGTCAGTCCTGTCCATTAGCTCCGTTCTTTACCACTAGCGCCACCTGAGAAGCCTAGGGAAAGGGCTGGGGAAGTGACTAAAACAGTGTAACAGATTAGAGGAGTATTTGAATCCCAAACTGAAAAGATAAACTGAGGCCCAATTGTATGCCATGCTGTGTTGTGTGGATTGGCCTGTAATCCCCCGGGACTGAACTGTCAGATACTTCAATGCTGAAATGATATTTTTATAATTGAAAAACATTTACTACATGTAGTGTGCAGTACACTGGAATGGAATGAAGTGAGAGACTAGAAAACTCTTAAGATGGTCAGAATCTGAAAAGATTAGCTTGATATGAAGTAGTGATTTGGAGAGGAGGTAGTCAATAATTTTGGCTTTATTTAAGTCCACAGGACAGTTAACTGGTGGGATAAAGGGGGAAAGGTGATAATGACTTTAGTCTCTAGCTTCAGTTCAGTTCAGTCTCTCAGTCGTGTCTGACTGTTCGTGACCCTGTGAATTGCAGCACGCCAGGCCTCCCTGTCCATCACCAACTCAAACCCATGTCCATTCAGTCGGTGATGCCATCCAACCATCTTATCCTCTATTGTCCCCTTCTCCGCCTGCCCTCAATCTAGCTTAGGAGACTGGTGAAGTAAAAGAGAAGAGTCGGCTTACACTGAATTTGAAATGTGCACAGTTTAACCATGAACTTTTACCTTCAAAACCTTAACTATTATGACATATTAAAGTTAACCTTAAAAGATGTTGTACCAGGCAAGTTTGCTTATTTTAAATTTAGTTCATTCTACTAACAGCTGTTGCTTCACTTTCATATGTGCAGAAAGCTTGGAATTGAAAGTGATTTAAGTAAAGTCATGTATAAGAGTGGAGAAGGCGATGGCACCCCACTCCAGTACTCTTGCCTGGAAAATCCTGATACGGAACCGCACCTCCTGTACCTGCACTTGTGAAAAGTGAAGCGATATGATTGGCTCAGTTAGCAGGAGAACTTTGCCAAAAGTTAAATGATGGCAGTTGTTCATCGTTATCAGCTGCTTCAAAGAGACAAAAAGTTTATTTCTGTCTTTTTTTCCCCCTCATTCACGTCATGGATTTAAAAAAGCTTTTGGAAGTTTATTATTTGAAAAGTGAAACATCTTACTGTTTTATAGGTGGTACTGTAGTTTTAAGTTTCTTCGCTGAAGGGGAAATTGTGAGTTCAGTGATTATATAATTAAAAATTCTGGTGGAATATAACATCAGGGTAAAACAAAGTTCTTGTGTTAAGAAACTGATGGAGCAGAACTATATTTTTAATTGATACAGTGCATACATGATTAATAAATTGAGTAAAACAAACTATGATAGTCTACCAATTAAAAATAGAAGCCATAAATTTCTGCTTCTACCCAGGATAGAGTATCAGGGACTGGATTTAGTACAGCAAATCAATGACCCCAGCTTTCCCTTCAATAAACTAGAAAAAGAAGGGCAGACTAAACCTATAGTAAGCAGATAAAAGGAAATAATAGAGATCAGGGTTGAAGTTAGTAACACAGAAAAGAGAAGAATAGTGGAGAAAGTCAATGAAACCAAAAGCTGTTGTCTCAAAGATCAGTAAAATGGATAAACCTCTAGTCAGACTGATCGGAAGAAAGGAGAGGAGAAAGATGATGAATATCCAGGAATAAGAGAGATGATATCATTACAGATTCTATAGATATTAAAAGGATAAGTGAATATTCTAATAAATATTTGTGCAAATAAATTGACAACTTAGCTGACGTGTACGAATTTCTTTTGACACAAATTACGAAAGCTCACTCAAGAAGTAATTGATAAACAGTATAGCCTTATGTGTTTTTAAAAAATTGAAATTGTAATTTAAAATTTTCCCACAAGGAGAACTCTATCCAAAATGTCATCACTAGTAAATTCTTGCAAATATTTAAGGAATAAGTAATACCATTTCTACACAGACTTCTCCAGAGACATTGGAGAAGAAGTACTCCTTATCTCATTTTATGATGGTCAGCATTAATTTTAACACGCAAACCAGACAAAGACATTGTAAGAAAAGGAAACTGCAGACCCATATCTATTGTCAACATAGACACAAACATTCTAACCAAAATATTAGCAAATCAAATCCAATAATAAATACTATGTCATGTGTGAGAGGGGTTTATCCCAGGAATTCAGGGTTGGTTTAACATTTGGGATTCAATGTAATTCGCCGTATTAAATAAGAAAAACCATACGATTAGATTATCTCAATAATAGCAAAAGACATTGGACAAAAATCCAACATCTGTTAAGAATTACAAAGTGTTAAAGGTTTTAGCCTACTTGCCAGCCAGCAAGTGAGCCTGCCACTATTTTATAGATGCTGGTAGACAGCTTCAGCTATAGAGGTAAATAATAGTATTACTCATGGCATGGTAGTCAGCAGGAGATTCATGTTTGCATTGGTGTCCTTATCTTTTGAGTCCATAGGAGTGAAGGTAACGCCACAGGCACGAGTTTCTGTCAGAGCTGAGGAACCCCTGACCTTTGGGAGCCTCAGCTTTAGAGTCTGCTTGCACACTTGCTCAACCTTTGACACTAGGGAGATGATATAGACAGCAGATCCGTCTTCTCTCTGCCCCACATGGGGGATACTATCCCTGATCTTCAAGTCTGTTTACTGTTTTGACATCCTTGAAAAGACAGTTCTGAACGAACCTCGCAATTTCTCTCAGAAGACAAGCAGTAACAGTAGAAACTGATTGAGAATTGTCTCCCAATACAATCGATCCTTTCCTACTATACCAAATATGCCATTCCATCAGCTAATCTGATTAATCTGACTGGACCTGCAGGACTGGTATCAAATCTGTTTATCCCTTGGGATGTTTATGTTAGGAAGCCAGGTGACTTTCTCAAGTTTTTGTATTGGCCTTAAGGCTTAAGGCATTAAATCAGGCATAACAGTATGTATTAGTGATTGCACAGACCCTACCTTGGTCTGCAGGGAAGAAGTCTAAAACAATTCCATCATCTACAACTCTGGCCCATGAGTTGAGGCATATCTGAGGGATTCAGGGCCAGTGTGGTGTTTCCTTTACATGGATGTCTATTTCAAATACTCATGAGATACACGTCTGTTATTGTGGGGAGGGAGAGAGGTGAGTTAATGCCTGGCATTTACACAAGAAATAAAAGAACAGTTGAGTGTGCGTGTGGTGCACTGGAAGTGAGTGTTAATTCCTATCTTTGGGACCTCCAAAAAGGCACCTTCTTATGAGTGAAAGTTGCTCGGTTGTGTCCTGCTCTTCGCGACCCCATGGACTGTACAGTCCGTGGAATTCTCTAGGACACAGTACTGGAGTAGCAGCCTGTCCCTTCTCCAGCAGATCTTCCTGACCCAGGAATCGAACCAGGGTCTCCTGAATTGCAGGTGGATTCTTTACCAGCTGAACTACCAGGGGTATACGTTAATAGTGCCTCCAACTTAGGGCTCCTTGTTCATTTTTAATAACTGAGTTTAGTCCTTTTTGGAGACATTGCCTAAGAGTTGACCATATAGTTTTTCCTATTTTGTCACATCACCAGTTGAATGGCATTTGTCTGTGCTGGGTAATAACTGAAAAAGATATTGGGGTTGGGAAAGATATCTGGGGCTGTTTTTTGTGGGAAGTGCGTAAGCTGGCGCCATGCCTGCTGCTTCTGGTGGAGCTGTTTATACGGTCATGGGGTTGGCAATCAGTGTGTCCAAGCTATTTGTTGAAAGATACCATTCCTAGCAGTCAATTAAATTTGAGTCACTGATAGTGGCTTAGTGTTAAAGAATCCACCTGCTAATTCAGGCAACACAAGAGATTCTGGTTCAATCCCTGGGTCGGGAAGAAGCCTTGCAGTAGGAAATGGCAACCTATTCCAGTATTCTTGCCTGAGAAATCCCTTGGACAGAGAAGCCTGGCAGGCTACAGTTCATGTGGTCACAGAGAGACACAACTGAGCACGCACAACAGTTGGGGAGTACTTACCCAGAGTATTTTTCTTGGGAAAAAGACTCCAGGTATGTTGTTAAGAAAATGATTTTTAGAATTAGTTTCTCAATAGAGCTCTTTTATGGAGCCACCAGCACTATAGTATAAATGTGTTTGTCAATATATAAATATTTTTAAACAGTTTAATGAATGAATTTAATTAAAAATTTATTTAATGTTTTATTAAGTAGAATCAGTTCAATAAAAGCGGTGTTCTGGTTTGAATGGCAGATTATTTGGTTATCCTATTTAAGGCCCAGGTTAGCTGTTCTTTAAAGTTTTTTTCCGACCTGCAGTGGTAGTCTGCTACCTCTTAACTTGCAGAACGCAGCCCATGTACCTTTCATATGCAAACTATGCAGCCTGCATAGTCTTTGAGTCATATGTATGTGTTTCCTACTAGGTTGAAGTTCTTGTATGTGTCTCTGTGTGCTCATTGTGTCCCACTCTTTGCCACCCCATGGACTGTAACCCACCAGGGTTCTCTGTCCATGGGATTGTTCAGGCAAGAATACTGGAGTGGTTTGCCATTTCATTCTCCAGGGGATCTTCCCGACCTGGGGATCGAACCTGTGTCTCTTGCATCTCCTGCACTTGCAGGTGGATTCTTTACTGCTGAGCCATTGATTGGAAAAGCCCCAGGTTGAAGTTTTTAAATATTGTTAAAGTATTTTATTATTTTCTGGCCTTGTTAGGACCTAATACCGTGCTTGACATATATTTTCAACCTGTGTTTGGTTGAATCACGCATACAGAACCTATGGATACAGAGTGCTGAATGTATTTGTTAAATACCAGCAATTCATTAACTTTTTAAGGCTCAACTCCCACTCAACATTTTACTTAGTAAATATTAGAGAAGTCAGCATGGTGATACTTTGTGCTTGGTATTTGAGAATATATACCTCACTAGAGAATTTTGTGAATTAGATAAAGCAGGTAGTATTCTCATTTTAAACTTGAGGAAAGTTAGGCTCAAAGACATTTTCTTGCTAAAGGCAAAGAACTTAAAGGCATTGCTAGGATTACAACCCAGGCCTCTTGAGTCATTGATTATTTTTATTTCCATTATAACCTGCATGATTTGAAATTCAATGTACATAAAGGGATTATTGGGCTTCCCTGGTGGCTCAGATGGTAAAGAATATACCTGCAATGCAGGAGACCCAGGTTCTATCTCTGATTTGGGAAGATCCCCTGGAGAAGGGAATGGAAACCCACTGCAGTATTCTTGCCAGGAGAATTTAATGGACGAAGGAGCCTTTGGGCTACAGTCTATGGGGATTCAAAGAGTTGGACACGACTGAGCAACTAACACTTATACTTTTTCACAAGGCGATTATTCAGTTCAGTTCAGTCGCTCTTTAGCAACACTCCTTCCAAAGAACACCTAGGACTGATCTCCTTTAGAATGGACTGGTTGGATCTCCTTGCAAACCAAGGGACTCTCAAGAGTCTTCTCCAGCAACACAGTTCAAAAGCATCAGTTCTTCGGTGCTTAGCCTTCTTCACAGTCCAACTCTCACATCCATACATGACTACTGGAAAAACCATAGCCTTGACTAGACGGACCTTTGTCGGCAAAGTAATGTCTTTGCTTTTGAATGTGGTATCCAGGTTGGTCATAACTTTCCTTCCAAGGAGTAAGCGTCTTTTAATTTCACGGCTGCAGTCACCCTCTGCAGTGATTTTGGAGCCCCCAAAAATGAAGTCTGACACTGTTTCTACTGTTTTCCCATCTATTTCCCATGAAGTGATGGGACCAGATGCCATCATCTTCATTTTCTGAATGTTGAGCTTTAAGCCAGCTTTTTCGCTCTCCTCTTTCACTTTCATCAAGAGGCTTTTTAGTTCCTCTTCACTTTCTGCCATAAGGGTAGTGTCATCTCCATATCTGAGGTTATTGATATTTCTCCCGGCAATCTTGATTCCAGCTTGTGCTTCTTCCAGCCCAGCGTTTCTCATGATGTACTCTGTATATAAGTTAAATAAGCAGGGTGACAATATACAGCCTTGATGTACTCCTTTTCCTATTTGGAACCAGTGTGTTGTTCCATGTCCAGTTCTAACTGTTGCTTCCTGACCTGCATATAGATTTCTCAAGAGGCAGGTCAGGTGGTCTGGTATTCCCATTTCTTTCAGAATTTCCCACAGTTTATTGTGATCCACACAGTCAGAGGCTTTGGCATAGTCAATAAAGCAGAAATAGATGTTTTTCTGGAACTCTCTTGCTTTTTCCATGGTCCAGTGGATGTTGACAATATTAGATAGATTAGAAACATCTATCTCCTTATACATCAAGTTGAGTACTGTGTTTTCCTTTTGCAAAGATGTGTATGTGTCAAACATAAGGTTATTTAAACAGTGCCACCACTTGAAATTATACCTTTACAAAAGACTTTGGAACTCTTAATTCAGTGACTTTTGTTGTGTTTTTGTGTGATATGTGCAATGTTTTAATGTTTGGTCTTTTTATGGTAGATTTACAATAGCTTAACCAGTGTTAACAGTTGCATCAGTGCCCTTTTGTGCCCTTTCTTGTTACTTGTATAATTATAGGTTCAGTTTCATAAGGTTTTTTTTCCCCCAGCTTAATTATGTGGACATCTAGAAACCTGTTATACACATGTGGGTTGTTTCTAGTTCTTCTCTACTACAAATAGCATAGGGCTTCCTTGGTAGCTCAGCTGGTAAAGAGTCCACCTGCAATTCAGGAGACCCCGGTTTGATTCTGGGGTCAGGAAGGTCCCCTGAGAAGGTATAGGCCACCCACTCCAATAATCTTGCCTGGAGAATCCCTGTGGAGAGAGGAGCCTAGTGGACTACAGTCCATGGGGTCACAAAGAGTCGGACACAATAGAGTGACTACACGCACAAATAACATAGTAACTCTCCTCGTACCTGTAACTGTAATACCTGAGTGGGTGCTAATAGATATTTGCTGCACAGAGCAAATTGTGGTAGTAAATGGTATAAATGCTCAAAGTCACAGAGTTGGTTGGTCGTTGGTCCAATTTTCTTTTTTTTTTAACCACTCATTTTTGCAGTTGGTCTAAAGGCTTTTCCATCTCTGACTGGAAAATAATCTGGAGTATTAGGAAAATGCCCAGACTTTGGAACCAGCCATGTTTTAATTAATTTTTTGGCATATGTTAGTTGTAGTGAATTTAGGCAAGACACATACTATCCCTAAGCCTCTTTCACATAACACTTGTTTTGTAGGAGTTAGAGAAAATCCATTTAAAGCACTTTATCCATTGAAGTTACTGGTAAATATGACTGTTCTTTTGGTTTTGTTTTTTTCTCATGATAATACTACTACCTGACATTTAGTGAACCCTAAACGTTTGTGAAAGTGTTAGCTACTCAGTCGTGTCTGACTGTGACCCCATGGACTGTAAGCCCACCAGGCTCCTCTGTCCGTGGAATTCTCCAGGCAAGAATACTGGAGTGGGTTGCCATTTCCTTCTCCATAAAGTGTGTGAAGGCACTGTATTGAATGTATGTCATTCATAATAAATTATCTTACGAGATAATAAGTAATCTCTTTATTCCTCACAACAGCTCTATGAGTATGGGGAGCGAGAAGGTCACTGGTAGTGGAGGCAGGTTTCAGACCCTGGCAATTTGGAGGCCACGTTTTAACGTTACCACGATATGAACTACTAGAGCTGGGTTCTCCACCTTGGTTCTCTTGCCTTGTTGGGATTAGACACTTTGGGTTTGATAGTTATTTTGTTTTGACACTTTGGGCCAGGTAATTATTTGTTTTGGGGTGCTATCCTGTGCATTGTAGGATGTTCAGTATCTCTGGCTTCTACCTACTAGTTGCTGCCCCCCCCCCCCCCCACAAGTGACAATAGTGGCAGTAAAAGTGTCTTCAGACATTTTGAAACGTTCATGAGGGAGAGGGGGATCATCTTGGTTGAGAACCACTGGGGGATTCTGATGTAGTTGACATTAAATTAAAATTTTAATTTGTATAGTATAAAATTTTAATTTAATTTGTATAGTAATTTGTATTTTAAAATGTATAGTATTGGAATTTTGGAAAGGGATCAGGACTGAATACGTGATCTGAAAGTCGCTGTTAAGTGGTAGTTACGTATTACCACTTTATGGATCAAGTGGACAATGAAGAAAGAGAGCCATGGGCAGAATTGTGGAAACTTAGCAGCTGAGTGAAGAGGGTGGATGAACAGGAGCCAGAGATAGAGACTGAGAAGGGACAGTCATGGGTGGTGCTTCAGTGAAAATAAATGGGGAAAGTTTTTAATATACTCCCTTTGTAAATAATTAGAAAATAGTAAAGAAAGGGCTAGGATTTGACTGTGAACTTGATCAGTTTTGCCATTTTAATTTGTCATGTCATATTGCCCCTAAATGTGCATTTCTTTCTGTTGGTATTTTATTTAATGGTGACGGGGAAAATGTGTTGTTTTGTCTTCTGAAGAAACAATTTCTTATTTCAGGTTGCCGAGGCGCCCAAGTAGAAGAAATATGGAGTTTAGAGCCTGAGAATTTTGAAAAATTAAAGTAAGTATGTTTTAAATTATGTTAAAAATATGTCTGTACTTAAGCAAACTTAAGCCCATTATCTCCTTTATTTTTTTCAACTGTGTAAGGGGCTTCCCTCATAACTCAGTTGGTAAAGAATCCGCCTGCAATGCAGGAGACCTCGATTTGATTCCTGGGTCAGGAAGATCCCATAGAGAAGGGATAGGCTACCCACTCCAGTATTCTTGGGCTTCCCTTGTGGCTCAGCTGGTAAAGAATCCTCCTGCAATGTGAGAGACCTGGGTTCAATCCCTGGGTTGGGAAGATTCCCTGGAGAAGGGAAAGGCTACCCACTCCAGTATTCTGGCCTAGAGAATTCCACGGACTGTGTAGTCCATGGGGTCGCAAAGAATTGGACATGACTGAGTGACTTTCAAAAACAAAAAAAAGTCGATATTATTCCCATTTTATAACCAAGAATCCAATGCTTATAGATAAGTAATTCACAAGGGATTCGAAACTAGGTCTGTGTAATTCCATATCAACAAAGTACTGATTGGTCAACTTTTTTTTTTTAACAACATTCACTTTATAGATCAATAGTGTTAGAACGTGGAACACATTTTAACACAAACACAAAACACGTGAATAATAGGTCAGTCTACAAAACTGTATTTAATAGATAATGTACTTGGCTAACCCAATGTATTGATAATAATTCAGAACTTTTTTCCCCTACATTATTACATTGCCTCTTGGGGAGGTTCCAGTTCAGATTCCAGATGTTGATTCCCGGAAGTACCTTCCTCTTACCCCATCCTTCTGACTGGAGTCACTTGTCTGAGTCTCTCCCTAACCCTGAAACCTCTGTGTCCACAAGCACCAACCCTGTATTACAGATGGAAGGCTAGAAGAGTTTTCGATGTGGGAAGCATTCTCAGAGTCCTGGAATAGGGACTCTAGGGATATGCTTTTAATATCTTTAGTAAGGAAATAGTTTAACGACCCCCCCCCCCCCGCATTTTCTCCTTCCCCACAAAAGGAACAGTCATTTTGGATGGAGTAAGAGGATGATCAGGAAAGATTAATTAAAAGTGTATCATTTAACCTGTCTTTGCTGAATAGGAAAGAATTTGTTGTGTGGAAGGTAGTGGTGAAAGACTGGAGAGACTCCTCACGTGGTGATATAAATGTTCAGTGGTAACAACCATTGTAGGGAAGTGTGTGAGATGCAGCATCCATCCAGTAATTACATAGTTTGCAGTATATATGCCATCAGCTGATTTATCTATAAGCATCCTATGTGAACTTTGTTCCTGTATATTGGAATTCACTCTAGGGCTAACAACTTCTAGTTTGGCCGTGTTCGTTCTGTTTTTAAGTGAGGGTGATAAATGGTAGAACTGAATAATCCGCAGGTTTAAGAATATATTTTAATTGATGTAATTTTAAGTTTCGTTAGCCTTATCTTGGGCAACATTCTAGTAACTATGAATAGCAACGCTGCTGCTGCTAAGTCACTTCAGTTGTGTCTGACTCTGTGCGACCCCATAAACGGTAGCCCACCAGGCTCCCCTGTCCCTGGGATTCTCCAGGCAAGAACACTGGAGTGGGTTGCCATTTCCTTCTCCAATGCATGAAAATGAAAAGTGAAAGCGAAGTCGCTCAGTCATGTCTGACTCTTAGCGACGCCATGGACTGCAACCTACCAGCTCCTCCATCCACGGGATTTTCCAGGCAAGAGTACTGGAGTGGGCTGCCATTGCCTTCTCTGATGAGTAGCAATAGAAATCGTAAAAAATTTTCTCACATTTACTTCATTTGCATTGTATTTCTTAAGTAAGTGACTAAAACTTAATATATTGATGTTTTATAGGAAGTAAAGAATCTTCCTGCAGTGCAGGAGACCTGGGTTTGATCCCTGGGTTGGGAAGATCCCCTGGAGGAGGGCATGGCAACCCACTCCAGGATTCTTGCCTGGAGAATCGCCATGGACAGAGGAACCTGGCAGGCTACAGTCTATGGGGTAACAGAGTTGGACACGACTGAGTGACTAAGCATAGCACATATAAGAAGCCGGGTTTGGTGTCACTAATTTATATTTTATTTTGTAGGCCAGTTCATGGGTTGATTTTTCTTTTCAAGTGGCAACCAGGAGAAGAACCAGCAGGCTCTGTGGTTCAGGACTCCAGACTGGACACAATCTTTTTTGCCAAGCAGGTATGGTCCTTGGACACTCTGAAGTCTCAAGAGCAATGCTTTTTATAAACAGGATTCTTTTCCACCTGTGTGTTTCTAGTGTAGCAGTTCTCAAGTTTCTTGGTCTTAGGATTCTTTAACATTCTTAAAATTATTGAGATCCCCAAAGATCTTCTTTATTTGAATTTTATTTATTAATATTTATCATTTAATATTAAACTGAGACATTTAAAGTATTTATTAATTGATTTAAAAGAGTAAATTCTATAAATGATAACATTCTTTAAATAAAACATATGTATATTTGCCAAAGCAAAAGAGTAGTGAAAAGACTGCATTGCTTTACATTTTTGTAAACCTCTTTAATGTCTGGGTTAATAGGACACAGCTGGCTTCTCCTATCAGCTTTATTCAGTCTATTGCAATATTTTTGTTTTGTCTTGTTTTCATTTGAAATATATGAAGAAAATTTAGTCTCATACGTGTATATAGTTCAGGAGGAAGGAGTATGTTCATTTCTTTTCTAGGAAATTATGGATATTCTTTGATATCAAAACTCCAAAAATGTTCTTCTTCTAAAGATTGGTTGCAATGTGAAATCTGAACTCATATTAGTAAACTTTGTACTTCGTTTTATTAAAATCCTTGGGTTTATCTTGCTCTTCAAAAGGATCTTTTACTCATGCAGCATCTGATAACATTGTGTGTTGGTCATTTTGAAAATTTACCAACTGATTTTGATTTTGTAAATGTTAGTACATATGATTATACACATTATAACAAGTCACATTTATTAATATCATCATCTGTATCATCAGAAAAACTGTTCAGTGTCATAAAACTTTTAAACTCACAGAGGTGGATCTAAGTCTTATAAAATTCTAATTTTCACTTGAAAGTTTAAATTTTATCAAGGATACCAAATATTATCAGGTGTTTTCCTTGAAGTGACAGACTCTATTCACACATTTTAAGAAAATATCTGCCAGATACAGTCTGAACAACTGTATTTATCTGCCATATGTCCGTTCAAGTAAAAATTATGTTCCTGGAGAAAACTTAGCTGACAGTTCAAACAGTAGCAAGGGTGCCTTTCCTGGAATTGACTGGCATATTTTGGTTTATAGTAGAAGTGCTGTATTTGTATTTCCTGTTTCACTCAGCAAATATTAAAGAATTATACTCTGTGGTCAAAATGAAATTAAAATAATTTTTACTGCTTTATCAAAGATGTTCTTCAGTAAAAACTGGTTTTTGTTTTGCTAGTTTTTAGAATTATACCTATGTGTCAGTGAAAGAATTTAGTACCACTGCCTAAGTATGTTAATAAAATACTTAACAGTGTTACCCACGATTGCTTTTGTGCTGCAGTGGAAATATGAAAGCAGGGGAAAACCAAAGACTGTCCTGGACTTATCATGGAGACAATTTTGAGCTCACAGATCCCTTGCAAATGGTCTTAGAAGTTCCCAGGGGTCCAGGTATCCCATTTTGAGAACTGCAGTTCTAATGTATACAATAAACATTTAAGCAACATTATTAGATGCCTGCATATTTTAGAGTCCATTGTTTGGAAAAGCTGGAAAAGAGAATGCTGAAAGAGGCTCGATTAATATATAAAATCTAAGCTAAAGATGATTGCATTTGTTTGAAAATAGCACTGCTTTCTAAGACTCAAAAGATTAAGATAAACTGTTAAACCTTTAGAAAGGTGGAAACAGTAAAACTGTTAATTCTCATTACTGCCCTTTTAACCAAACGTTTCCTATTCCACTTTGTAATTTGTTTTTCTTTTTCCTCTTCTTTTATTACTTGTTTTCCTCCCAACTTTTAAGAACGGAGTGTTTTTAGAGAAATTAGAATTTTCTTGCTTTACTTAAAGGATTAGAAAAACATTATTTTATCATTTTGTAGTTAAAGTACTTAAGTTACAGAAATGTCATGATGAGTGCATATACACCTGTGTCTACTAACCCCTCCCAGCAGTTTGACTCATTCATTAATCATCAAATAGTTGTTGAGCACTTCCTTTGTGCTGGACTTTATTTTAGATACTAGGGGTATAATGGTGGGTAAGACAGGCATGTCTCATGTATTACTGTCATGATAACCGTACCAATGGAAGCCAGTATTTACCATTCCTGTTGTGTGCCAGATATTGTGCTTTAGACTATATTATTTATTTAATCCTTGCAGCAGCCCTGTGAGGTTGTTATCCTCATTTCACAGATGAAGAAATTGAGGCCTAGAAAAATTTACTTGGCTGAGGTCCCACAACTAGTACATGGTGGATCCAGAATTTAAACCCAGGTCTAAAGCCCAGGTTTGTGGTTTCACATTCTGTACTACCTCCCACATTTTCTATCCATCTGTTGACACATTCTTATTATCATTTTTTTAACTGAAGTTTGACTGTTGTGCAAAATATTTTGCTGCTTTTTTCACTTAAAATTTGATTTTGTTCCATTTCAGTGCACATAACAGTATTAGATAACATACTGAAGGTTTATTAGGTACTTACATATATCTTATTTTTTATTATTAATTTACTTGTAGTAACTGATCCTCACAACAACCCTATGTGGTTTTACAACTTCCTCATTATTTCACAGATGTGGAAACTGAGTCCCAGAGAGATTAAGAAACTTGCCCAAGTTATGCAGCTAGTCAGTGGCAGAGCTGGGTGCAAACCAAGGCACTGCTACGTTGAAGTCCATCCCATGTCACACCACTACTTCTTTTAAAAGCATAGATCACTCAGTTCAGTTGCTCAGTCGTGTCCAACTCTTTGCCACCCCATGGACTGCAACACGGTAGGCTTCCCTGTCCATCACCAACTCCTGGAGTTTACCCAAACTCATGTCCATTGAGTTGGTGATGCCATCCAACCATCTCATCCTCTGTCGTCCTTCTTAGTATAAGTGTCCTGTAATTTTTTAACTCACTTCTTAAGGGTAAACATTTTGAGATTCTTCTCATGTAATGCAAATAATCCATTTATGAGTTGTAATACTTTATATTTATATAAGTACCATTGTACTACAATAATTATAATCATAGTGTGTGATATTCTAGATAGTACAGAAGAAGTAGGGAACAGACAGTTTCATCCTTCAGGTGATTTTTCTAATTTTTAAGAACATTTTTGTTATTTCCATATGGAATCACATCAATTTAGAGAATGTTACTGCCTGTCTTACACTAATCATATGCTGTAATTGGAAGTATGCAGGTGTGTGGGTCATTGATTAACAAAATATTGAGAAAAGAAATTGTCTTCTGATAATGATTATTTGTGTTTAAGGATCCAAGAATGACCTATTTGGTAATGCTTCTCTGCAAAACATTGTTGTCTCACTGCTGTTTCAGCGATGAGAAGCTGAGGTCTGTTTGTATTGGGTGTGTTTGTGACTCCGCCTGTTCAGTCTTTCAGGAAAGATTGGTTGTGTGTCTGCAATGTGCCAGACACTGTGACAGGTGCTTGAGAGACAAGCAATGGTCAGGATCCCTGCCCTCGAAGGTGTTTAGAGTTTAGTGGAGGAGATTGGTTAAGCAGTGAAATGAAAAACTATAGTGGAAATAAATGCTGCATGGAGTGAACCATCTTGTGAAGTTTGAAAATAATCTATTAAGAGTACACTCACTTTGGACACTAACTGCAGGGTTTTGGGTCTTCAGTCCACCTTCCCTTCTGACACTTGCAAGTTTGGGGAGTCCCCAAACCCATCCTCAGGTTCTGTAGCTTGTTAAAGTCATAGACCTTACCATAAGCTGTGTAATAAACTATGTTTTAGTCACATGATGACTTTATTACAGTGAGAGGACAGATTAAACTCAGCCATGTGAAGAGACACATGGGTCAGAGGCCAGGAGCGTTCTCTGTACACTGCTTCTGGTTGTCTTCTCCCAGGGGAGTCACAGACAGCACCAACTTCACTGGCGGTGATTGTGACAAAGTGCGCAGTATTCAGGCCATCTCAGCTGATTCCTGGGATCCAGTTTTTAGTGGCCCTCAGTCTCCAGCCACATGAAGGCTGAGCCATTGATCCAGAACCCATCCCAGTCACATTGTGAGACTGTCTGTGTGGTGCCCAGCCCCCAGGTGAACACAGACGCTTTTACCAGGCATGGCTCTTCATGAGCTTAGAGATTACCTCCCAGGAGCCAAGGGCCAAGGCCAGGCCTCTCTTAGGGCGAGGCTAAATTCTTCACTACACACATGAAAATGGGACTGACCTTTCAGGGAGATCTGAGAAAGCGTCCCTGAGTAAGTGACAATTCAGCTGAAATCTAAAGGTTAAGCAGGTATTAAGTGGGGGAAGGAAGCTGAGGATCATCCCAGATTACTACAGCTGTATGATAGAAAGGAGTAGGGCTGGTAGCGTGTACTGGAAGAAGGCCAGTACAGCTGGACTAGAGAGAACACGGGCAGGGTGGCAAGAAATACAAGCAGCACGTGAGTCAGGGTTTAGTCTGATCAACTGTAGAGAAACAACGGTTTATGAGAAAGACAGGTTTTTCTCTTTCCCATCCACTGTCAAAGCCAGCAGGGTAGCAGGCTCTTTTGCTTTGTTCCGTTGTATGTGCTTTCTATTCCAGAGTTACTTCTTGGTCCGAGATGATAGTTGGAATTTCAGCTGTTTCTTCTCAACTCCACATCCTTGACAGTAGGAGAGGACAGCACCCTCCTTTTTGACGGACGTTTTCTAGAATTTGCCTATGCCGCCTGCTTCCTTCTCTTTGGCTAGAACTCAGTCATATGACTACTTAGTGGCAGAGGAGACTGGGGAGCTGTCTTCATTCCAGGTGAATGTGGACCCAGATATATGTGAGTCCTTTGTTCTGGAAGAGGGAGAAGGTGGATATTAGAGACTGACTCCCCACTTCCTGCCAAGGTGCCAACAGAGGCGAATCATGCTTGAGCCCTTTGTCTGTATCCTAAGAGCAGTAGAAGTTTACTGAGGTGTTTTAAGAAGGGTGATATGATTAGATTTTCATTTAGAAGAGATCACTTTGGCTCCAGTGTGGGGAATGTGTTTGAAGAAGAAGGAGTGGTATAGGGTATGAGATGACATAGCAGTTAATAGACTTCTGTAGAAGTCCATGCCAGAGTAGGTAACACTCCTAGTAGGGATAGATGTGAACAGATTTGAGTATCACTTAAGAGATAAAGTAACTAGCACCTTTAATGTGTAATGATTGGGAGTGACTAAGTGAAGTCGTTCAGTTGTGTCCGACTCTTTGCGACCCCATGGACTGTAGCCTATCAGGCTCCTCCATCCATGGGATTTTCCAGGCAAGAGTGCTGGAGTGGGTTGCCATTTCCTTCTCCAGAGGATCTTCCTGACCCAGGGATCGAACCTGGGTCTCCCACTTTGCAGGCAGGCACTTTACCATCTGAGCCACCAGGGAAGCCTTGTGGGGGGTAGTGACTAAGGAAGAGAGCATATCAGTCGATGATGCCTGTGCTTTGCTTTTCTCCTTTTTAAAAAATGGACCTTCCAGTACACGAAATGGAATTACTGTTATCCCTGATTGATGACATACATTCCTGCCCTCCTTTACTTTACTCATTTGGTTACTTTATAACTAGTAAGCACCTTAGAACTCACCCTAGTAAACCTGCCCAAGTAAACCTACCATCTGTCATTCCCTGTGTCCCCCCATATGACTTTCATCCTCCGTCCCTTCATCTGAGTAACCTGCATGTTGAATTCTGTATCTCATTTCCTTGCTTTCAACTTTATGTAGTTTTTCTAATCCTGAAATGGCTGCGTATGTATAAAATTTTAACTTTATAAAAGGTATCATGTTCTGTGTATTTATTAATAGTTATGGGGGACTGACTTTTTTAGGTTAATTTTATATTAAGGTTTATCCAACTTACTCTGCATGGTGTACAATAGTGATTGCATGAACATGCATGAAAAATAAGCAGTTGTGTGCTGTTGTTTAGTCACTAAGTCCTGTCCGACTCTTTTGTGACCCCATGGACTGTGTAGCCCACCAGGCTCCTCTGTCCATGGGATTTCCCAGAGGAGAATACTGGAGTGGGTGGACATTTCCTCCTCCAGGGGATCTTCTGATCCAGGGATGGAACCTGTGGCTCCTGCATTGGCAAGGAGACTCTTTACCACTGAGCCACCTGGGAAGCTTAAATAATTGTTTTCTTTTCATAAATTAGTGTTTTAGTTTTCATTTGCATCACTCTGAACTGTGCAGCTCTACTTGTTTTTGTACATCTATTTTATCTCCTGATGTGTAACCAGAAGTACCATACTACTTCATCTGATAGGTAAATGTATAACTTAAGGAGGAAATATCAAAGAGCTTTCTGAAGTAGAGGCTCTAGCTTATACCTGTACTAGCAATTACCGTGCAGCCACATACTCCAGTATGCGGTTTTTGTTAGACCTCTTTGATTTTTGCCAGCCAGCTCATTCTAAAATGGTTCTTCTTCGTGGCCTGAGTTTACATCTCCCTGGTCACTAATCTTGCTGAAAGGGTCTTGATGCCTAGTGGCAGATGTGTTTGTTCTGTGAAAGTCTTAAGTTACTTTTCTGTAGGATTAATTAATGTACTTTTCTTTTTTATTTATAGGCATTGTTTATATATTCATGATACTGCTTCTCTGAATTGGTACTTTATTGTTTTACTTTTTATGGGTGTTTTTTGATAATGGAAATTTGTATTTTAGAGCTTGTACCTTTTGTATCTTGTTTAATAAATTGTTATCTATCTGAAGTTATGAAAGATATTTACCTATGCATTTAAGTTTTAATTTTTGATATCTATGTCCATAATTCATCAGGAATTGGATTTTGGTATATCATGTGAGGTAGGGTTTCAATTTTACCTTTTTCCCACCTGGATCACCCTTTTTTTGAACATCCATATTTCCTTATCTGACATGCCACCCCTGTTGGATATGTGTTCCATACGTGTGTGTGTGTTTCCTGAGTTGTACTGATCACTTTTGTCTGTCTCTGCCAATACCACCCTGACTTAATTCTTTTCACTTCTTTATAAGTTCTTGTATCTAATAGGTCATGTCTCCCCTACCTGCTCTTTTTTGGAAATATCCTTCCTATTCTTGACCCTGTGCTCTTCATATAAATTTCAATCATCTTATCAACCTGTAAGAAAACTTCTATTGGAATTTTGACTCTAATAACATTGAATATATATATATCAACTTGGGGAGAATTTATATCTTCATGATATTAAGTCACAAACATAATATGTTTCTCTATTTAGACCTGCTTTTATTTATTTACTTTTAGATGTGCTTTTAAGCTTTTATTATCTTTAATATGTTGCATAAAAGACCTTGAGAAAGGTCTTTTACGTTTTTGTTAGAGTTATTTTAATTCCTTAATATCTCTGTTATAAATCATCTTTTCTTCAATTGCATTTTCTAGATGTTTGCTGCTAGTATAAAATAATTAATTTTTATGTCTTAATGTTTAGCCATCTTCCTCAACTCTGTTATGTTTGTTATTTGTTGGTTTGAGAGAAGTGTTTCTATCTAAATTACTATATCATATAATACCAGTTTTATTTCCTTAGTTTGAATCCCTGTGTCTCTAGTTTATTTTTCCCATCTTATTGCCTGGTTTAAACGTCCAATAAAATCATTGTGATTTTAGAGGGAATGCTTTTACCGTTTCCCATTTCAGATTTTTTTTCCTTTTTCGGGTAAGGACATTCTTTTAATAATTTAGTAAGTGTCTTTATTATGGAAGGACTAAGTTTTTTCAAATGCTTTTCTGCATCTATTAACATGATCGTTTTTATTTTCCCTCTTAATAGGTTAAAATGATTAGTTACGTTTATAAATTTTTCTAATATTAAATCATTCTTTCATATCTAAGATAAGCCCAGTTGGTCATGATATGTTCTCTTTTTATGCACTGTTGAATTTAATTCAATATTTGTTTAGAGGTTTTTTCAAGCATCTATATTTTTGAATGAAATGGGCCTTAATTTTCCTTTCTTGTAATGACTTTGGCTAGTTTTAGTATTAGAGCTGTGCTTATTTCATGAATTGGGTTGAAATTTCTTCTTTTTTGTAATTGTCCTGAAGAATTTGTATAAAATTTAAATGATCTGTTTCTTCAAATTTTGATAGAATTGGCCTATGAAATCATCTGTGCCTGGTATTTTCTTTGTGAATGTATTTTTAACTACTGTAGCCATGTGCTAGTTAAAAGACTTATTTGGGCTACTTATTTTTTCTTGACTTAGTTCTGGTAAGATTCTTTTTTAAATTTCTCCATTTTAGTTTAAGTTTACAAAATTGTTTTGTATGATTGTTATTCGTATCCCCTTATTTTGTTTTAATCTTATTTTTAGTTGTATACCTGACACCGTGAGTTCTGACTTGCATATTTGGGTGATCCTGGTTTTGTTTACTCCATTAACCTATTGCCCTTTATTATTTCATACTAGCATTAAGGTGGGGCTTCCCTGGTGTCTTAGTGGTATAAAATCTGCCCGCCAATGCCGGAGACATACGTTTGATCTCTGGGTCAGGAAGATTGCCTGGAGAAGAAAATGGCAACCCACTCCAGTATTTTTACCTGGGAAATCCCATGGACAGAGGAGGTTGGCAGGCTACAGTCCATGGGGCTGCAAAAGAGTCAGAGATGGCTTAGTGACTAAACAACCATGAACTTTAGGGTTGGAGAAGGAAATGGCAACCCACTCCAGTATTCTTGCATGGAGAACCTTGTGGACAGAGGAGCCTGGTGGGCTGCTGTCTATGGTGTTGCACAGAGTCGGACACGACTGAAGCGACTTAGCAGCAGCAGCAGCAGCAGCAGCAGTAGCAGCAGCATTAGGGTAGCAACCCAGTGGATCTTGTTTGTTTTTAGCCATTTTCAATCCTTCCTGTAAGTTGTATTAAACCAAACCTTTCTGAATCACTGTTTTTACTGCTATTTCCTATTTAAAATATCTTACTCCTAGGGTAAGCTCCTAATTGCTTATCAATACTGATTTAGTAGATGACTAATGACCCCATACTCTTGTCTACAAGCATACTAATACAGGCAGACCAATATACTTACTGTATCAAAGATCTCATCTTAATTTGTTCCTTTTTGTACCCTTTTTTCTTCCTAGAATGAATTCCCTTCTCTGTTCTCTAGGTTCTACTGTGCTTTCAGTGCTCTCTTAAAACTGGTGGTGGGAAAAACTGGCTCTTGCTCTGGTGGGCAGGGCCTTGCTCTCAATAAGCTTTAATCCAAGTAGATTCCCTCCCTGGTAGTTTTTTTGGCCTGAGGCGACCCAGCCCTCTGGTCTGCAGGCTTATGGTCTGGTTAATGGTGACCTCCAAGAGGGTTTATGCCAAAGGGGACCTTCCCAGACTGCTGCTGCCAGTACTCCCATCCCTGTGGTGAGCCCCTGCCAACCCACACCTCCACAGGAGACCCTTCAACACTAGCAGGTAGTTTTGGTTCAGTATCCCGTGGAGTCACTGCTCCTTTCCTCTGAGTCTTCGTGCACACAAGGTTTTGTTTGTGCCCTCCAAGACTGGAGTCTCTGTTTCCCCTAGCCTGTGAAAATCTTGTAATCAAATCCTACTGGCCTTCAAGGTCAGATTCTCTGGGGATTCCCAGTTCCTTTGTCAGATTCCTGGACTGGGAAGCCTGATGTGGGATTCAGAACCTTCACAACAGTGGGAGAACTTCTTTAGTATTATTTTGTGGGTCACCCACTTTTTGGAAATGGGATTTGATTTTATTATGATTGTGCCCCTCCTGCTGTCTTTCTGCAGCTTCTTTGACTTTGGACATGGGGTGTCTCTTTGGTAGATCCCAGTGACCTCCTGTCTATGGCTGCTCAACAGCTAGTTGTGATTTTGGTAACTCTTGCAGGAGGAGATGAGTATGTGTTCTTCTACACCACCGTCTTGAACTGAAAGTCCTGTCTCTGCTTTTTAATGCACTGTCTAGGTTCGTCATAGCTTTTTTTCCAAGGAATAAGCGTCATTTAATTTCATGGCTGCAGTTACCATCCATAATTTTGGAGCAGTAATTTTGGAGCCCAAGAAAATAAAGTCTGTTAATAAATATTAAAACATTATTAATTTATCCTATAGCTATGACTCAGTGAAGATTGACTATAATTTATAATGCAGTACTTCAAGCAGTTTTAGATGTATTTCTCTAGGCATCTGCCATGTTCTTTTCTGTACACCAGGATAAGAAGTTGTTCTCTAGCCTCTGTGTTGTGAAGTCAGGTAGCTGTAGGATCAGGTTGGCAGCATGAATGTGTGAACTGGATTTTGTGTAAGAGGTAGAGAGTGGAAGAGCTCAGATGAATTAGAGAATATATGGCCTCTTCAAGGAATTCAGACCAAATTCCTAAGGTTCTGGGGCAACCCTTCTTGTGACCTCCTAGTCTAGCCTTCCTTCTGTTGTTAAACTCTACTGCTTTATTTAAGTGTGTTACAAGTCAGAATGCTTTTAGTAGAACACTCAGGACTAGTTAAAGATTTAAGCAGTTGGGGACTGTATACATAATTTATACTGCAGAAATTATTTTCTGAAATAAGTTTAAGTTCTTCCAAAAGGATGTATATAAGGTGATTTTTACATGTTTCATGAGGACAAGGACCACATCTCTTACGCTCACTGTGTGTTCAGCATTTATCACTGTGTCTGGCCCCCAGTGGATGTTTCAGTAAATATTTGAACAACTGAATGGCTGTGCACTTTTTAGTGTCTGATAAAGAGTTTTTTGCTACTTCGGTGCAGTATCCCCCCCCCCCCCCCCTTGTCTGCTGTTTTACTTCCCGTGGTTTCAGTCAGCTCTAGCTGAAAATATTAAATGGAAAATTTCAGAAGTAAACCATGAGTTTTAAACTGTGTGCTGTTCTGAATAGTGTGACGAAATCTCATGCTGTCCTCCATCCCTCATGGGGTGTGATGCATCCCTTTGCCCCTAGTGGATGCTACCAGCCCATTAGCATAGGAAAGAACATTCTATTTTTCGGGGTTGGTACTGTGCATGTTTGACGCATCCCCTGGGGGTCTTGGAAGATCTCTCCCAAGAGTAAGACTCATGTGCTGTTTATAGCCTTACCACTTGGTGGCACTAAACTCATTTAAAAACCTGAGGAGCTATATTTATACCCATGCACACAACATAATGACTGTTCTTCACACAAACACAAAACAGGCTGGTAATAAATCATGGACACTGTTTAGTCCTTATTAACTCCAGAAGAGGAGTATCAGTAACCACATGGTTTTCTTTCTCTCTCTTTTTGTTTAACCCAACTTTATTGAAATATAACTGATATACAAAAAACCTGCATATTTAGTGTATACAGTTTGATGATTTTGCATAGAGTTCTTTACTAATCCTTTAAAAAAATTTCTGAAGTGATAGATTACAGATTTGAAGTTCTTAGATGATGGGAGTGTTTGTTAGTATTTTCCGCCGTAGCCTCAGTGCCTAGTGTAGCATTAGGTATAGAGTATGTCTTTAATGTGTCATCATTTTGAAAGAATGTGTGAATGAGTATAAATTTTAACTTCTGTTGACTTCACTCCTACCAACCCAACCCCAGATAATTTTGGCCCAAGATAAGAGAGCCCTAAGTCTTGTTTTAGTTAATGACCTTTATGATGTCTCCTTTAATCATTACAAATTTTCATCCAAATTTACTAAAGAACTGTGATTCAGATCAGAATACATATTAAAAGAAGTCAGTGGCAATGTTAATTGGATTCTAGATCTATTGTTACTTTTCTCTAATCGTCAACCATAAGATAGTTTTGAGTACAAAATACTGTAAGGGGAATTCCAAGAGTGTGGTGTTATTACTGTTTGAAAGTTGGGAGTAAGAGAGTGGTCTCTTGGAAATGGAGAAATGGAAAAAGCAGGCTTGTCAAGGAATTTCTTAAACATACTGCAGTCAAAAGTGTAAGAACTCATGGATGTTTATAAGATTTCAAGTCTGACCACAAAAAAAGTGTAGGAGTGTAAGAATTAATAAAGGAAGATGATTAAAGGATTTTATTTTGAAATCAGGCAAAATAGAAATAATTTACCAAATTGTCAGATCATACACGAATTAACATTTTTGGAAAATGGTTTTTAATTACAGTGTTGTAATGAAATACAGCAGTAGTAATAAATTGTATTTTTAAAAGTAATCTATCAGGTTTAACTTCACAGTGAATCTAGCTGGCGTTTGCAGTGATGGTCTGAGGCTCTTTCCAGCTCTGTAATCTCAGCCCTGAGTAGGTGCTGTAGGGAGTGTGGCAGAGGCCCTTGTCCATGAGTAGGTCATAATCTCGCTGGAGAGACCACAAGTGTGTGGGGAGCCAGCCTCCAGTGTGGGCTAAGTAGACTGATTTTTCACACCAGATCACCTGTCTCTTAGCTCTGTGCCCTCAGGGCAAGTTACTTAACCTTTTTGTTCCTCAGCTTCCACAAATGTAAAATGAGGATAATAATATTACTCCTTCTTCTTAAGTTGTTGATTGACAGGATTAAAAGAAGCCTAGAACAGTACTTGCACATAAGTGCTATCTAAATGTTTTCTTCTCTCAGTAGAATGTAAGGTCCTCACAATTTGTTAAATAAACAGTTAATAGCTAGAGGTTAGGGCTGTAAAGATTGCATTGAAAAATATGTGGACAGTATACTGCCGTATATGCTGTCGTTTTTAGGAATTCAAATGAGGGAAGAAACTAATATAGATTGTTGCATAATTTCTCTAACAGTTACACAGGTAAGTTAGAGTTTGCACTGGATTCTGAAATTTGGATTGAATATTTGAAGGTAGAAACATGCTTATTAGGAAGTGAATAGGAGGGAAGCATAGGCTGTTTGGGTTTTATCAGGTATATTTTAGACCAGGAAATACTGGTTTCGTTACTCTAACTAGATTAGTCTTCACTGATATTATGAATTCATTTAATTTATTTGATTCAGCTCCAGAACTGCATAAAATTCCTGCAAATAGATTAAAAATGGAAATTAATCATGTTTATTATGTTTATGCTAATACTATATTAAGTAAAATTTGGAAGCTATTTTTTTTTTTCATATTTTAGGGGTCAGTGTCACCAGTTGAAAGCTGGGTTTTTTTAAAACACATTGATAATATTTTTCCTTTTATATTTTATAGGTAATTAATAATGCTTGTGCTACTCAAGCCATAGTAAGTGTGTTATTGAACTGTACTCATCAAGATGTCCATTTAGGAGAGACATTATCAGAGTTTAAAGAATTTTCACAAAGTTTTGATGCAGCTGTGAGTACAATCTTATTATTCCTAAAATATCCTGTTTGTGATGGTTCTTATTTTAATAGGCTACTTTTAAAACTTATTTCAGATGAAAGGTTTGGCGCTGAGTAATTCAGATGTCATCCGACAAGTGCACAACAGTTTTGCCAGGTAAAGAGACTTTATATTAAATGAGTACAATATTTGCTGGCTTATCTTTGCCGATTTGTTTCTCACGGTTTTTCTGTTCCCTGTAGACAGCAAATGTTTGAGTTTGACGCTAAGACAGCAGCAAAAGAAGAAGATGCTTTTCACTTTGTCAGTTATGTTCCTGTTAATGGGAGACTGTATGAACTAGATGGATTAAGAGAAGGACCGATTGACTTAGGTAATGTAGTTCCTATTCCTGGCATTTCAATTTTGATGAAGAAAAAAGGATTGGATGTTCACCTTCGTTTCAATGCCAGTGCTGTGTAGGTTTTGAAACAGGAGGTGATGTCCTTAAGCTCTTCAGTCCTTTATGAAACTAAGTAACAGGCAGTGAGGACATGTTGACTACTGTAGTTTCATTGGGACCTTTAATTTTTTCCTATGAGAAAAGTGTTTTTAGTCCCGAGATTACACAATTTATTTTTGATTTTTCAGTTAACTTTTAAAAACTACTTCTCTGGTGCACGGTGATGACCCAGAGAGATGTTATGGGGAGGGAGGTGGGAGGGGGGTTCATGTTTGGGAACACATGTACACCTGTGGTGGATTCATGTCAATGCATGGCAAAACCAATACAGTATTGTAAAGTAAAATAAAGTAAAAATAAAAATTAAAAAATAAATAAATAAATAAAAATAAAATAAAAACTACTTCTTTCAGTGAACTTAACTTGTCATTGATAAGAAATACGATCCCGTCCCTGTCATCTGTGTTAAAATATTTTCCCTTGGATTTAGATCTTTAAGAATCTCTGTAATTCAGTGTTCAACAGTCTATAGAAATGTTTTTCGTCAAAGCTTCTGTTTAAATAGTGCAGTACCGTGCTGTCCTTTGTGCCAAAGGGTGGATTTGCCCTGAGCCCACCCTAACTCCAGCCTTGAGCTCATGATAAATGGTTACTGAGTGAGGCTGAGGTGGTTCCGATCTAGCAATGAGCTAACAGACCCACAAGTTTAACTCCATATTTTACCTCCTTAAGTTCTCTTTGTCTCTTTTTAAAGTTCGGTTTAAGTTCAGTGAAACCTGTTTTTATGAAATCTAATGTTATTTGCTGTTCGCAAAACTTTATACTTCCAGAATGAAAAAAAAACATTTGCAGTTTTATTTTGCTTATTCTATTCTTACTGCCCACACCCATGCCTGGAACCAGTAGTTCATCTCATGCAGATTTACATGTTTAAAAATATTTATTTTTCTATGTTTCTTAAAGAAAATTAATAGAATGTTCTTTTAATTATGTAGAAGTTGGTTTTCTCTGGTTGGGGGTGGATCTGATCTCTGCATTTTTTCTCTTGGCACCTGTCTGGTCAGCCATTCTCTAGTCATTGGATCCATCAGCTATAAAGGACGTAAACTATAAAACAGAACGGCCAGTTTTGCTACACAGCTGGTGGCTATGCTAAAATATAGGTAAAAAGGGAGGATTAAAACAACTGGGTAAAATCAGTTTTGCATTGTGTGTGGATTTTAGTTTTGTTTTGTTTTTTTCCTATAGTTGTGATGGTGGGAAGTCAGATAAGGATTGAATCCCTATTTTGTCACTAACATGAGTGGGCTTTTCTTAGCCCTCAGTTTCATCATCTGTAAAATGAAAGGCAGTCATCCTTATCTCACAGAGACAAGAATTTTACTGAAATAATTCCCTAATTCATTTCTTTCTCAAACATTTGTCTAGCACCTCTAAGTGACACAATGTGACAATGCAAATTATGATAACTTATCATTTCCCTCTAATCATTCCTGAGAAAGTAAGGGTTGAAGCTTAACACAGTTATGCTAAAAAGCTTTTTACTATAATGAGTTTGCCAAAATATTAAAAAAAAGATACTTTGAATAAACTTTTGAAATAATATTGATGTCAAATCTGATATAAATTGCTTTTGCATTTCTTCCTAGGTGCATGCAATCAAGATGACTGGATCAGTGCAGTGAGGCCAGTCATAGAAAAAAGGATACAAAAGTAAATGCTCATCTTATCTCTTCGGCATAACGAACGTCCTCATTTTTAAACATTTCTTTAAGGCTTTTTTTTAATTGTTGTTTTAGCAATACTTACCGAACTTTTTCTTTGGATTGGATTAATATGTTCAGGAAATCATACAGAAAAATCTCTAAATTCTACATAATAATAAGTTATCTTGTCTTTATAGGAGCTAAACATACGCATCCTCTGTTTAGGTAGATACTTTATACAGTTATTTTGTGACGTTTATTGCTTCAGGACTGTCTGTCTTTTTTATGAAATTAATTTTTTTGTTGAGATAATTATAGATTGACATTAAGTTATACAAATAATTCAGAGAGATCCTGTGTACCCTCTACCCTTCGGGAGGAACATCTTGTAAAACTGTGGTACAGTGTCACAGCCAGATACTGACGCTGGCTGATATAGTCAAGATGCAGGATAATCCCATCACTGCAGTGGTTCTTCATGATGCCCTTTTATAGCTACAGCCACTACACCCCTGCTCTGCCACCCCTATCCTTAATCCCTAGTTCTATAATTTTTGTCACTTTAGGAGTATTACATAAGTGAAATCATAAAATATGTGACCTTTTTGAATTGACTTTTTTCACCCAGTGTAATTCTTTGGAGATTCATCCAGGATATTTAGTATTGTCAATAGTACCTTTTTTTCTATAGAAGAGTAGTAGTCCATGGTATAGATAGTCTTTTTTTTTTATTTTTTTTTTGCCCATTCACTTATTAAAGGACATCTGGATTATTTTCTGGTTTTTGCTATTATGAATAAAGCTGCAGTAAACATTTGTGTACATATTTTTATGTGATCATAAATTTTTGTTTCTCTGAGATAATACCTAGCTGTATGGTAAATGCATGTTTAATTTTTTTTTTAAAGAAATTGACAAACTCTTCCAGAGTGGCCGTACTATTTTATTTTACATTTCCACCTATAAGTGGAAATGTATAGTATAAGTGATCCAGTTTCTCCACAAACTAGCTAGGATTTGGTTTTGTCAAAGTTTTTTATCTTAGCCATGTTAATAGGTGGGTAGTGATATTTCATTGTGGTTTTAATCTGTGTTTCCCTAATGACTAATGTTGAAGATCACGCCTTTTGTTTATTTTGTAATTGAATTGTTTGTTTTCTGACTGTTGAGCCTTGAGATTCTTTATATACTCTTGATATCACCAGTCCTTCCTCAGACACTTGGGTGAAAACAGACTCTCCCGGTCCCATCGACTCATCCTTCCACTGTGGTCTTTCACAGAGCAAAAGCTCTCCATTCCAGCCAAGTCCAGTTTGTCAATTTTTCCCACTATGAATTTGTATTTTTGTTGTCCAACCTAAGAAATCTTTGTCTAGACCTAGGTCCCAAAGATTTTCCCCTTTTTCTCCTTAAGGGTTTATAGGATAATATTTTATGTACGAGTCTGTGGTGTATTTTGAGTTAATTTTTGTTTGATGTCAAGTTAGGTCAAGGTTTATTTTTTTGCTTCATATTTTCAATTGGTTTAGCACCATTTGTTAAAAAAGGCTATCCTTTACTGAACTGCTCCTGCACCCTTGTAAAAAAAAAAAAATCCAGTTGGGCACATTTGTGTGGGTCTGTTTCTGGGTTCACTCTTCTGTTCCACTGATTTGTTTTTCTCCTCTCTGCAAGTACCTCACAGTCTTGATTGCTGTAGCTTTATTATAAGTCTTGAACTTTATTCTTTTTCTTTAAAGTTGTTTTAGCTGTTATAGTTATTTTGCCCTCCATGTAAATTATAGTGTAATTTTGTATCTACAAAAGTTCTTGTCGGGCTATTGATAGGAATTGTGTCAGACATCAATTTTAGGAGAATTGGTATTTTTTTTTAACTCAGCTGATTCTTCCAATCCGTGAGCATGATATGACCTTCCATTTACTTGATCTTTAATTTCTTTCATCAGCATTTTGTGGTTTTTAGCATACTAATTCCATACATATTTTTCAGATTTATACCCCAAGTAGATCATGTTCTTTTGACTGATAATGAATGATACTATATTTTAATTTTTAATTTCCGTGTGATCATTGTTAGTGTATAGAAATAAAGTTTAATTTTTTTTCTTTCTTTGTCTTGTATCCTTCAACCTTGCTGAACTCATCCACCAGCTTTAGAAGCTTTTTGTTAATTCCTTGGCATTTCCTACATAGATTATTAGGTCATTTACAAATAGAGACAGTTTTGAATTTGCCTGTTTCTAATTTTGGTTTTATCAGTTTTTAAAGCTTTATATATTTTTGCAGGTCTGTGGTTTTGTGCATGAATACTTATGATCACTATTTCATTTTGGTGGATTGACATTTTTACCATTACACAGTGCTGTCCTGCTCTAGTAATTTTCTTTCCTCTGAAGTTTACTTTATCTCCGGTTCATAGTCTTTTCTTTCAGCATTTGAGAAATATTATGCCACTCCTTCTGGTCTCCATGGTTTCTGCTGATAAATTCAGTTATTCAGTGTGTTTTCACCCTGTAGATATGGTTAACTGTATTTGTTAACTTTATTCCTAGGTATTTTATTCTTTTTGAAGTAATTGTACATGGAATTTTTTTCTTGGTTTGTCTTTCTGATAGTTCGTTATTAGTGTATAGAAATGCAGTAGTTTTTATTAGCTATTAAAACTACTGGGATTCCCTGGTGGCTCAGACAGCTCTAATAGTTTTCTGATAGAGTTTTTAGGGCATTTTGTATTTAGTTTCATGTCATCGGCAAATAGTGAGTTTTGCTTCTTTCCAATTTGGATGCCTTTTATTTCTTTTTATTGTGTGGTTGCTGTGGCTAGGACTTCTAATACTGTATTGAATAAAAGTGGTGAGAGTAGGCATCCGTGTCTTGTTCCTGATCTTAGAGGAAAAGCTTTTTAGCTTTTCACCGTTGAGTATGATGTTAGCAGTAAGCTTGGCCCTTACTGTGTTATGTTCCGTCTATATCTTTGTTAAAGAGTTTTTAATCATGAGTGGATATTGAATTTTGTCAAATAGTTTTCCTGCCTCTATTGAGATGATCATGTGATTTCTCCCCTTTGTTTTGTTGATGCAGTTATCACACTGATTGATTTGTGTATGTTGAACCATCTTTACATCCCTAGAATAAATCCCACTTGATCTTTTTAATGTATTGTTCAATTCAGTTTACTAATATTTTATTGAGAGTTTTTCTATATGTGTTCACCAGGGATATTGGCTTGTAATTTTCTTTATGTGAAGTGTCTCTGATTTTTGTATCAGGGTAATGCCATACTCAGAATGAGTTTGGAAGTATTCCATCCTCTTAATTTTTTTAAGAATAGTTTGAGAAATATAAGTATTAATATTAGCTGTTCTTTAAATGTTGGTTAAAATTCCCCTGTGAAGTCATCTGGTCTTGGATTTTGTGTGTTGGGATTTTTTTTTTTTTTTTGGATTACTGATTGAACTATTGTTATTGTTTGTTGTTTAGTCTTTAAGTCATGTCTGACTCTGTTGCAATCCCATGTAGCCTGCCAGGATCTTCTGTCCATGCGATTTTTCAAGCAAGAAAATTAGAGTGGGTTGTCATTTCCTTCTCCAGGGGATTTCCCAACCCAGGTATCAAACCCACGTCTCCTGCATTGGCAGGCATATTCTTTACCACTGAGCCACCAGGGAAACCCTACTCATTCAATTATATGGCTAGTAATCAGTCTATTCAGATTTTCTATTTCTTCCTGATTCAGTCTTAGAAGGTTGTTTCTAGGAATTTATCCATTTGTTGGCATATCATTTTTCATAATATTCTCTTATGATTGTATTTTTGTAATATTGGTTGTAATGTCTCCTCTTTACGAAGGTTTTCTTAAAATATCAGTTTTTATGGTTAGCTGATTGGTAGATTTGTGTTTACCCCAGAAAATAAGGGAGTAATCAAAATAGGTTATCTTAGTTATAACAGTGTTATGTTTCTTTATTACATTATAAACTGTCATTTTTTCTTAGGTACAGTGAAGGTGAAATTCGATTTAACTTAATGGCTATTGTGTCTGACAGAAAAATGATATATGAACAGAAGATAGCAGAGTTACAAAGACAACTTGCTGAGGTTTGTAGCCATGTGTTTTATGTACAAAGTTCTAGTTATTCTCTCAGGGAAACTGTTTTCTTTTCTTTCCTTCCTTCCTTTCTTTTTCTAAAATATAGATTTAATCAAGTATCCTGAGTGGTTGTTAAGATAATGCACCCTGGAGTCAGGCTTCCTAGATTCAGCTCCTGCCTTTGCCACTTAGTGAAAGTATGATTTTGAATGTATTTCTTCGTGCCTCAGTTTCTTCATGTAAAGTGAAAATAATAGTCTTTACCTTAAATGTTGTTGTGAAAAATAACTGAGATATATATATATATATATACACACACACACATACAAACCACTTCAAAAAAGTGACGGGCAAATAGTATGTACTAAATAAGTGTTCACAATTAACTGTTTACTGTAATTTTATTACATAAGCAAGTTAGAATATATTTGTTACAGAATTAATTGGGCACATTAGAGTCACATGTAATCTTTATTATTCCTTACAATGATTATCTTTCTAGTAAATATGGTTGGCAAAGAGAATTAGTAATAGACAAAGACTTCCGTTTACATTTCTTTGATCACATTTTCCTGAGTATGTTTAAGCACATTTATTCTATAGCTAACAGAAGATTGTAACAATTCAGTACATTATACAATGGATGGTTTTTAGTTAAAAATTCATACATATTGTAGAACACAAAAATTTGAGGAAATACTATTTCTTTCTTATACTTACTTATAAGCTCTAAATAAGTATTTCTTTCATCCTTTAATATTACAGTTACTAAGCTGATATTCCATCACCAATATTAAGATCAAAATTGCAAAATGGGGGGGTGGTCCTAAGATGGCAGAGGAATAGGACGGGGAGACCACTTTCTCCCCCACAAATTCATGAAAAGAACATTTAAACTCTGAGTAAATTCCACAAGACAACTTCTGAACGCTGGCAGAAGACGTCAGGAACACAGAAAAGCAGCCCATTGTCTTCGAAAGGAGATGTTTTATCAACAGTGCTGTATAGAAGGAGAAGTCTTGAGACTACTGTAAAAATAAGACTGAAAACCAGAAGCAGGAGGCTTAAGTCAAAACCCTGAGAACACCAGAGAACTCCTGACTCTTGGGAACATTAATTGACAGGAGCTTATCAAATGCCTCTGTACCTACACTGAAACCAAGCACCAACCAAGGGCCAGCAAGTTCCAGAGCAAGACATACCATGCAAATTCTCCAGCAACACAAGAACACAGCCCTGAGCTCCAATATACAGGCTGCCCAAAGTTACTCCAAAACCACTGACATCTCATAACTCATTACTGGACACTTCATTGCACTCCAGAGAGAAGAAATCCAGCTCCACCCACCAGAACACCGACACAAGCTTCCCTAACCAAGAAACCTTGACAAGCCACCTGTACAACCCCAACCACAGCAAGGAAACTCCACAATAAAGAGAACTCCACAAACTGCCAGAATACAGAAAGGACACCCCAAACTCAGCAATATAAACAAGATGAAGAGACAGAGGAATACCCAGCAGGTAAAGGAACAGGATAAATGCCCACCAAACCAAACAGAAGAGAAAGAGATAGGGAATCTACCTGATAAAGAATTCTGAATAATGATAGTGAAAATGATCCAAAATCTTGAAATCAAAATGGAATCACAGATAAATGGCCTGGAGACAGGGATTGAGAAGATGCAAGAAAGGTTTAACAAGGACCTAGAAGAAATAAAAAAGAGTCAATATATAATGAATAATGCAATAAATGAGATCAGAAACACTCTGGAGGTAACAAATAGTAGAATAACGGAGGCAGAAGATAGGATTAGTGAAGTAGAAGATAGAATGGTAGAAATAAATGAATCAGAGAGGAAAAAAGAAAAACGAATTAAAAGAAATGAGGACAATCTCAGAGACCTCCAGGACAGTGTTAAACGCCCCAATATTCAAATCATAGGAGTCCCAGAAGAAGAAGACAAAAAGAAAGACCATGAAAAAATACTTGAGGAGATAATAGTTGAAAACTTCCCTAAAATGGGGAACGAAATAATCACCCAAGTCCAAGAAACGCGGAGAGTTCCAAATAGGATAAACCCAAGGCGAAACACCCCAAGACACATATTAATCAAATTAACAAAGATCAAACACAAAGAACAAATATTAAAAGCAGCAAGGGAAAAACAACAAATAACACACAAGGGGATTCCCATAAGGATAACAGCTGATCTTTCAATAAAAAACTCTTCAAGCCAGGAGGGAATGGCAAGACATACTTAAAGTGATGAAAGAAAACCTACAGCCCAGATTACTGTACCCAGCAAGGATCTCATTCATATATGAAGGAGAAATCAAAAGCCCTACAGACAAGCAAAAGCTGAGAGAATTCAGCACCACCAAACCAGCTCTCCAACAAATGCTAAAGGATATTCTCTAGACAGGAAACACAAAAAGAGTGTATAAATTCGAACCCAAAACAATAAAGTAAATGGCAACGGGAGCATACTTAGCAATAATCACCTTAAACGTAAACTGGTTGAATGCCCAAATCAAAAGACAAAGACTGGCTGACTGGATACAAAAACAAGACCCCTATATATGTTGTCTACAAGAGACCCACCTCAAAACAATGGACACATACAGACTGAAAGTGAAGGGCTGGAAAAAGATTTTCCATGCAAACAGAGACCAAAAGAAAGCAGGAGTAGCAATATTCATATCAGATAAAATAGACTTTAAAACAAAGGCTGTGAAAAGAGACAAAGAAGGACACTACATAATGATCAAAGGATCAATCCAAGAAGATATAACAATTATAAATATATATGCACCTAACATAGGAGCACTGCAATATGTAAGACAAACGCTAACAAGTATGAAAGGGGAAATTAACAATAACACAATAATAGTGGGAGATTTTAATACCCCACTCACACCTATGGATAGATCAACTAAACAGAAAATTAACGAGGAAACACAAACTTTAAACGGCACAATAGACCGGTTAGGCCTAATTGATATCTGTAGGACATTTCACCCCAAAACAATGAATTTCACCTTTTTCTCAACTGCACACGGAACCTTCTCCAGGATAGATCACATCCTGGGCCATAAATCTAGCCTTGGTAAATTTAAAAAAATTGAAATCATTCCAAGCATCTTTTCTGACCACAGTGCATTAAGATTAGATCTCAATTATAGGAGAAAAACTATTAAAAATTCCAACATATGGAAGCTGAACAACACGCTGCTGAATAACCAACAAATCACAGAAGAAATCAAAAAAGAAATCAAAATATGCATAGAAACGAATGAAAATGAAAACACAAAACCCCAAAACCTGTGGGACACTGTAAAAGCAGTGCTAAGGGGAAAGTTCATAGCGATACAGGCATACGTCAAGAAACAAGAAAAAAGTCAAATAAATAACCTAACTCCACACCTAAAGCAACTAGAAAAGGAAGAACTTAAGAACCCCAGGGTTAGTAGAAGGAAAGGGGTTAGTAGAAGGAAAGAAACCTTAAAAATTAGGGCAGAAATAAATGCCAAAGAAAGAGAGACCATAGCAAAAATCAAAAAAGCCAAAAGCTCGTTCTTTGAAAGGATAAATAAAATTGACAAACCATTAGCCAGACTCATCAAGAAACAAAGAGAAAAATCAAATCAATAAAATTAGAAATGAAAATGGAGAGATCACAACAGACAACACAGAAATACAAAGGATCATAAGAGACTGCTATCAGCAATTATGTGCCAAAAAATGGACAACATGGAAGAAATGGACAAATTCTTAGAAAAGTACAACTTTCCAAAACTGAACCAGGAAGAAATAGAAAATCTTAACAGACCCATCACAAGCACGGAAACTGAAATTGTAATCAGAAATCTTCCAGCAAACAAAAGCCCAGGTCCAGACGGCTTCACAGCTGAATTCTACCAAAAATTTAGAGAAGAGCTAACACCTATTCTATTCAAACTCTTCCAGAAAATTGCAGTGGAAGGTAAACTTCCAAACTCACCCTAATACCAAAACCTGACAAAGATGCCACAAGGAAAGAAAACTACAGGCCAGTATCACTGATGAACATAGATGCAAAAATCCTTAACAAAATTCTAGCAATCAGAATCCAGCAACACATTAAAAAGATCATACACCATGACCAAGTGGGCTTTATCCCAGGGATGCAAGGATTCTTCAATATCCACAAATCAATCAATGTAATTCACCACATTAACAAGTTGAAAAAATCCATATGATTATCTTAATAGATGGAGAGAAAGCCTTTGACAAAATTCAACATCCATTTATGATAAAAACTCTCTAGAAAGCAGGAATAGAAGGAACATACCTCAACATAATAAAAGCTATATATGACAAACCCAAAGCAAACATGATCCTCAATGGTGAAAAATTGAAAGCATTTCCCCTAAAGTCAGGAACAAGACAAGGGTGCCCACTCTCACCACTACTATTCAACATAGTTTTGGAAGATTTGGCCACAGCAATCAGAGCAGAAAAAGAAAAGGAATGCAAATTGGAGAAGAAGTAAAACTCTCACTGTTTGCCAATGACATGATCCTCTACATAGAAAACCTTAAAGACTCCACCAGAAAATAACTAGAGCTAATCAATGAATATAGTAAAGTTGCAGAATAAAAAGTCAACACACAGAAATCCCTTGCATTCCTATACACTAATAATGAGAAAATAGAGAAATTAAGAAAGCAATTCCATTCACCATTGCAACAAAAAGAATAAAATACTTAGGAATATACCTAAAGAAACTAAAGACCTATATATAGAAAACTATAAAACACTGGTGAAAGAGATCAAAGAGGACACTAATAGATGGAGAAATATACCATGTTTATGGATCGGAAGAATCAATATAGTGAAAATGAGTATGCTACTCAAAGCAATTTATAGATTCAATGCAATCCTTATCAAGCTACCAATGGTATTTTTCACAGAGCTAGAACAAATAATTTCACAATTTGTATGGAAATACAAAAAACCTCGAATAGCCAAAGCAATCTTGAGAAAGAAGAATGGAACTGGAGGAATCAACCTGCCTGACTTCAGGCTCTACTACAAAGCCACAGCCATCAAGACAGTATGGTACTGGCACAAAGACAGAAATATAGATCAATGGAACAAAGCAGCCCAGAGATAAATCCACACACCTATGGACACCTTATCTTTGACAAAGGAGGCAAGGATATACAGTGGATTAAAGACAGTCTCTTTGGTGCTGAGAAAACTGGTCAACCACTTGTAAAAGAATGAAACTAGAACACTTTCTAACACCATACACAAAAATAAACTCAAAATGGATTAAAGATCTAAACGTAAGACCAGAAACTATAAAGCTCCTAGAGGAGAACATAGGCAAAACACTCTCTGACTTACCTCACAGCAGGATCCTCTATGACCCACCTCCCAGAATATTGGAAATAAAAGCAAAAATAAACAAATGGGACCTAATTAAACTTAAAAGCTTCTGCACAACAAAGGAAACTATAAGCAAGGTGAAAAGACAGCCTTCTGAATGGGAGAAAATAATAGCAAATGAAGCAACTGACAAACAACTAATCTCAAAAATATACAAGCAACTCCTGCAGCTCAATTCCAGAAAAATAACCCAATCAAAAAGTGGGCCAAAGAACTAAATAGACATTTCTCCGAAGAAGACATACAGATGGCTAACAAACACATGAAAAGATGCTCAACATCACTCATTATCAGAGAAATGCAAATCAAAACCACAATAAGGTACCATTTCATGCCAGTCAGAATGGCTGTGATCCAAAAATCTGCAAGCAATACATGCTGGAGAGGGTGTGGAGAAAAGGGAACCCTCTTACACTGTTGGTGGGATTGCAAACTAGTACAGCCACTATGGAGTACAGTGTGGAGATTCCTTAAAAAACTGGAAATAGAACTGCCTTATGACCCAGCAATCCCACTGCTGGGCATACACACCGAGGAAACCAGAATTGAAAGAGACACATGTACCCCAATGTTCATTGCAGCACTGTTTATAATAGCCAGGACATGGGAGCAACCTAGATGTCCATCAGCAGATGAATGGATAAGAAAGCTGTGGTACATATACACAATGGAGTATTAGCCATTCAAAAGAATACATTTGAATCAGTTCTAATGAGGTGGATGAAACTGGAGCCTATTATACAGAGTGATGTAAGCCAGAAAGAAAAACATCAATACAGTATACTAACACATATATATGGATTTTAGAAAGATGGTAATGATAACCCTGTATGCGAGACAGCAAAAGAGACACAGATGTATAGAACAGTCTTTTGGACTCTGTGGGAGAGGGCGAGGGTGGGATGATTTGGGAGAATGGCATTGAAATATGTATAATATCATATATGAAACGAATCGCCAGTCCAGGTTCAATGCATGATACAGGATGCTTGGGGCTGGTGCACTGAGACAATCCAGAGGGATGGTACAGGGAGGGAGGAGGAAGGGGGGTTCAGGATGGGGAACGTGTATACCTGTGGTGGATTCATGTTGATGTATGGCAAAACCAATACAGTATTGTAAAGTAATTAACCTGCATTTAAAATAAATAAATTTATATTAAAAAAAATAAAATTACAACTCAAAAAAAAATTGCAAAATGACTGTACTATGTTTATCATCTAAAAATGTTTTAGAGTTAAGCCTCAGTTATTAGGGTGTGCTATTCTTTTTCTTTTCCCCAAGGAGGAACCCATGGATACAGATCAGGGCAGTAATATGTTAAGTGCTATTCAGTCAGAGGTTGCCAAAAATCAGATGCTTATTGAAGAGGAAGTACAGAAATTAAAAAGATACAAGGTAAGTGTTTCTCTTTTGTTCTTTAATGTTGTAACATAGAGTAGTGTATTTTGATGTGAAGGTATATTGCTGCTTGATTGCTCTTCTCCCCATCACTTACATGTTTTCAGAATGTGTTGATCTGCCTGGCACCGTACAGAGGTAACTAGTAAGGTTTCTTTCCTTTTAATTTTTTTTCAAGTATTTTGATGAACAGATATTTAACACATCTTTTGCTAAGGCTCCGGAGAAGGAAATGGCACCCCACTCCAGTACTCTTGCCTGGAAAATCCCATGGACGGAGGAGCCTGGTAGGCTGCAGTCCATGGGGTCGCTAAGGGTCGGACAAGAAGACTGAGCGACTTCCCTTTCACTTTTCACTTTCCTGCATTGGAGAAGGAAATGGCAACCCACTCCAGTGTTCTTGCCTGGAGAATCCCAGGGATGGGGGAGCCTGGTAGGCTGCCGTCTGTGGGGGGTTGTGCAGAGTCGAACACGACTGAAGAGACTTAGCAGCAGCAGTTGCTAATGTTCACTGCAGTTATTTTTAATGCTCAAATTAACCCCATCTTTGACCGTTAGGCGCCACATCAGACTGTCTCCCAAGTTCTTTGGATGTGACTATCTTCATGTCTGATAGCTTCCTTGCTTCCTAGCATGACAAGATGTTTCTGCTGCAGACTTGAAATTGGCCACTTTTTCAAGAAGTCCTGAGTGCTTTTGGTGAGAAATGGTGTTTAGAAACTATTAGCAACCATTGGTTGCTCAGGGTGCTTAGCGATATTGATTCTTCATTATTTCCAGGACTTTTCAGAGCTAGGAAATACATTTTTACTTGTTTCTTGTTTTATCTTTGAAGAGAAAATACAATTTGAATTCATGTTAATACTCAAGCTAGGGATTAAAGGGCTTTATATTTGAAGTTAAGCATTTGTTGTCTTTTCAGTTGAAAATCTTGGTTTCTACCAGCATTAACATAATTACTTACTTGCTTTGTGTTGTCTGTATAAAAACGTTCAGAATAGCCATGCCAGTAGTGTTAACAACTGAGAAGTGTTCTCGTAATTTTTTTCCTTAGGATATATTTCATTTTCAATGTACAATCAAACTAGCATATTTTAAAATTCACTTGAAAAAATTTTCTCTTGGTGTCATTCTGTTATATACCTGGGTTCATTTTTTAAATTTTCTTTCCAATTTTTTTAGGGTTTAAAATTTTTTAAATTATGTCAACCATTATATAACTCAGGATCAAATACTAAGCAAGCCTATCTTCAATTATGTCATTTTTCTTCATTTGCAGTCTGTCTGATAAACTTTCTTCAGAGATGGAGAAGAGTGAAGGAAACTTTTAATTTTGTAGGATGTTGGAAACAGTGCTTAGGTGGTCTGTCACGTTTGTCACAGTAGAAAAAGCAGTTTTTCATCTGAAGCTCAGTTGAGGGCAAGGATTGTTCTTCTTTCTGTTGTTTACCATAGTCTGAGAATGCTGCTTTATTACGTACTTAACAGCCAACAATGTGATTGTTAAAATACATGGACCCTGGGCAAGTAGGATTTCTTTAGGTGGAGGTGGTAGGAGCTGGCTCCAGAGTGTTCCAGACAGGAAAAAGAAGGGCCAAATTCATGGAGACAGGAAAGTAAGGGATGAAAGCTTGAATGTTATCTTCTCTTTTCAGTTCAGTTCAGTCGCTTAATTGTGCCCTACTCTTTGCAACCCCATGAATCACAGCACGCCAGGCCTCCCTGTCCATCACCAACCCCCATAGTTCACTCAAACTCACATCCATCGAGTCGGTGATGCCATCCAGCCATCTCATCCTCTGTCATCCCCTTCTCCTCCTGCCTTCTCTTATTATGTGGTATTAAAAAACTGCCTACTATTTATGTATTCTGGTGTAGTGTTGTTACATAATTAACTAATTTTCATATTTGCCTCAAGTATAACACTGAGTTTTAGAATGTTTGCTTTGTTTGAGAATGCTTTGTTCAAAAATTGGGCTAAAGAATTTAGCCAAAAAGATTACTCAGACCAGATATAAAGTGAACATGCTAAAATTTTATTTACTTCATTAATTGAGCAAACCTGTAAGATGTCACTAGTTCAAAGGAGAAATCAAAGAAGCTCAAATTTATATGAACTGTAGGAATGCTGAAATGAATTTGCAGAAGATGGTAACTTTTTTTTTCCCCTATGGAAAGGGAAGTAAATTGAACCTTTACCAGACAGTGACAGGCTGCAATCACGTAACTTGGGAGAGTGTAGACAATGCATAGTTACCCACCGGAGCACCAATTTTTCCCTACAGCTTTTCCCTTTTTGGTAAAAAATAATCAAAGAAAGATTGTTCTTAATCACACAATAAAACTGGTCTTATTAAGTGTGGCCTTATTGTTTGTATAGGTGTAGTAGCAGGAGTGTTAATTTATCTTGTAGGCCTTCTTAGTTTGCTTTCATGAGTTATGTTTTCATAGATTATCTCAGATTAGACTCTTAAAAGCCTCTGTTGTTTGCTAAGCCAAGAGTAGGATGCTGAACTCTCTCCACATATTTTATTTTAATTAATCTTTATTCTCAATGGCGATGGAAATCTCATTATTTCTAATGCTTTTTTTATGATAATGGAGGATTTTCTTTCATTTCTATTTTGAGCTGGATCCAAAAATTAAAATATCAGAAGCTTAGTGAAAATAGTGTGGTTTGGTGTGTGTTTTATTTTCAGATTGAAAATATCAGAAGGAAGCACAATTATCTGCCATTCATTATGGAATTGTTAAAGACTTTAGCAGAACACCAGCAGTTAATACCACTAGTAGAAAAGGTAAGTCTTTTACTGGTGAGTACTTAGAGTCTCCAAAAAATGTTACTTGACTTGAGTAGAGATAAAATTTGTTGAAGCTTTGCTTTTACTTACTTGTTTTTCAGCTTGAGAAATGCTGGGTCAGTGTCATACTGCAAAATAAAAATAAGGAATTGCTTTGTTGCTTTAGCGTTCCGGAATCCTTAATGTTACGAATTCAGATTGTGCCATGTTAGAATGAAATTTAAAACATCTTTCTTTCTCTAGCTGAAAACAAATTATTAACTTTAATTATTGAAGTAATAATGTTTCTCATTTAATTTAGCAAAAATTTGAATTATCATAGAATTTAGAACTAAAATGAGCATTGAAAGGGGGAAGAAGCATAACCTAGCCTGAGAAATAGGTTTCCTTATTCCCAACCTATTACCCTTTGCACTAAGGGAAAACTACTATAGGTTAGTGAAAAATTCTGATTACTAGGATTTTTTTCTTCCATATAATGCACTTTAAGAAAAATTTTGAATAAATGAAGTATAGTTGTTTTTTAAGTTTATACAGTGTTTATGAAAGTGACCACTGGATACTCTTTTATTTATTTATTTATTTATTTATTTATTTATTTATTTATTTATTTTTGATTGGAGGATGGTTGCTTTACAATGTTGTATTGGTTTCTTTGACACAGCATAGATCTCTTTACAACACTTGGTACCTGGCCCCTCCCCAGGAAATCTGGTTTAGGGAGGGAATCTGTAATAAGTTCTCCCCAGGGATTCTAATGAAGCTGGTCTGTTTACCACATTTTGAGAAGACACTACTAGGGAAGTACAATTTTGGACCGTTAACTTAAAGACCAGAATACATTGTAGATGTTTTTTCTTATTAACTTTAAAGTTCATGAAGCACAGATACATTTCAACCCAACTGTTTGGTGCAATCATGAAATCTGAATAATTCGAGATGTGTGTTCAGGTTTTTGTGTATACTTTATTATATAGATCCTGAACATGCTATGTGCTGTGCTTAGTTGCTCAGGTGTGTCCAATTCTTTGGGACCCCATGGACTGCAGCCCGCCAGACTCTGTCCATGGGGATTCTCTAGGCAAGAGTATTGGAGTGGGTTGCCCTCCTCCAGGTTATCTTCCCAACCCAGAGATCAAAGCCAGGTCTTCCGTATTGCAGGTGAATTCTTTACTGTATGAGCCACCAGGGAAGCCCAAGGATACTGCAGTGGGTAGCCATCCCTTTTCCAGGGGGACTTCCTGACCCAGGAATTGAACCACGGTCTCCTGCATTGGCAGGCGGATTCTTTACCAGCTGAGCTACCAGGAAAGCTTGAATTACCAAGGAATTCTGAAGCACCTGAACATATGCTTCAGCTTTTAGCATTAAAAGTAAAATTGTTGCAGGAACACTGCTAAATCTTCTCTTTACCCATATAGATTTTTTTCTATTCATATATCTCAAGGTAGTAAAAATCATAAAAGTCCAAGATGCGAAACTAATTTTTAAAGGCTTAGAAACAATTAGGGTGCTGTAATCCTCAGGATTGCCTGATTAACTGAGTATCTAGATATTAATATTCTTTACATGAAACACTGTGAAATATTTCTCTGTCAAAAATACTAGAATATAGACTGCTGTGGCAAATTGTATGATATATCAGGTATTAAGTATAGATAAATATTATCAGGGACCAGACAAATACTTTAGAGAAATTTTAAATGTATGTATTTTGCTTTAAAATTGGTCTGTGAGTCAACTTTTGTGCAACTTAAGAATAGGACCATTTTTATTTGACTTTAATGACAGTATATTTCCATAATTTTTTTAAAGTACAGTTCAAACAGCCTTTCAGCTTTTGCATTAGAACCATAATTCTTTAGTTCACATTATTTTGGACACAGGGTGGCAGTATATGAATGCCTAGTGTTATTGGAATACCCACCCAGTCTTTTTTTCATTTGTATTTGTTTTACTGAAAGAGTAGTTACTGACTTTCTTGTTCGTTGACTAATAATACTGCACAGGCAATATTGAGATACATTTATTTCTTGTATATATGCACCATCTGTTATGTGCATAGATTCTGAAGGGAATTCAGATTCATTATTTGATTAAAGTTTTTGAGATGTTTTGATTATCCAACACTTATCTAACTGAAACTGTACTTGAGGCGGTCTGTTAAAGTCAACAGATGTACGCATAATTAAGACACATCTCTGTCTTAAGTAACCTAGTTGGGGAGAGGGTAGGAATACATAATTATAGTACTGTGCTGTATAGTATTATTCTGATAAGTGCCAGAATAAAGTCATGCTAGAGATTCTGGGGGAAGCACAGTGTAGCTCCTAAATATTAACTTTATGCCATTTAAAATTTCACAACCTCAAATTTTTAAATCTGTTGTTAGAATTAGATGCTTAATTTCTACCAGTGAATCAGCTTCTTTAGTACAAATATATTTTTGTTCATCTTATTTTGAAAAATCATATTTATTGAAATATCAGTTTCTGCTGATAACTGCAAATGTTAAAAATTAAAAACAATAGATCAAGATTAAATTTTATAGTTATATCCAATATAAAGATTTCAGTAGTGAAAATTACTTATTAAATAAGTAACACTTCTAAGAAAAAATTACATGTAGAGTTCAGAAGTGGATTATTACATTGAAACTCACACCTCTTCCCCGCAATGCCAAGTGAAAGAAAAATTAGGGATGAAGTGTGGAAGGGGTGGAAGGAACCGAACAGGAAGGTGTGGCTGCTCTTGGCTGTGTTGCTAAGAGATAAAGCTGTCCAGGATCAGATTTCTGAGAACAGCAGCATTTACTTACTGCCTGTGATGGCTTGGAAATATTTAAGCTGTGAAAATCTGTTCATTTTACAAAATAATAAAGAGTGCAGACTTTGATTCTCCCAAGGGCCTATGCCTTTAATGAATTAGTTTAAGATCTTGCCTGATAAGTATTCTTGTTCTGTGAAGCTTCTGTTCTTATCTGATGAGTTCATTGAGTGTATGTTAAATAAAAACTGCTCAGGAGGTAATATAAAAATGTATAGTTATAAAATTTCTTGTACCATACATCAAATCTGTTCCTTAAACTATGAAATAAAATCAGCAGATTAGCATTTCACTTGTGAAACTTTTACTTATTCACATATATTTATAATTCTTTAAAAATTTTATCCCAACTTTTATATGTGTTTCTGAATCATTTTCTGTCTCAGGTTTTTAGCAACCACCAATACCTACCATAATTTAAAATCATAGATTTTGTTACTGTGGGGGAGTCAGAGCAACCTCACAGTATTGAATTTTGTCCAAATTTTACAAAGACATTATAATTCAATTGGTAATAAATAACTGATACACAGAATTTACTTTTTCTAGCCCTTAATAGAAACAAGGTAGAACATAGTTCAGTTGTTTACAATAATATCTATGTTAATACCTAGGATTACAGAATTATCTGACTTGAGCCAACAATTTTTAATATCTCAATAGCACACTAAATAGAAGGAACATATTTCTGAACTGTGAACATTTTTTTAATGCTATTTTGAAATTCAGTATTTTTTATTTTTCAATAAAGGCCAGAATACAAACTTTTGGTTTAAATCTCAGAAATGTTACTTATTATTAGCCGTTGCTTTTAGGCAAGTTATTTATTTTACTATAGAATCTTTTCCTCATGTATAATTTGGGAATCATACTTAGTTCACATTCTTGGGGATTAAATGAGATCTTATTGGTCAAGGTATATAATTATTTTTAACTTATTTTATTTAACTTACCTTTAGTTTTATCTGAATTATATATTTTAATACATGAATGGATACTCTGCATGTCTTTGCTTAATTATGTTGTAAAATTTGTTATTAACCAGTTTAGTTAATTCATTCTTATTAATCCTAGTAAGGTACCTGTGTATTCAGACATCATTAAAAAAAGAAGTACACATTTTTATTTCCCAGTTACATCAAAAATGGAATTGTGTTATTATTTGGAAACAGAAAACTCCTTTGAGAAATCATATGCATCAAATTACAAATTATTTTTAATGAAAATGTTTACATATACAATTTTAAAAACTATATGGTACATACAACATATTTACTCTTAATATATTGTAAGGCATAGCACTCAGTTTTATCATACAGTTGTATAATAATTTTATTACCTAATGCAGTATAAAAAAAGATTATAGTTCTAATCAAGGAAGGCTTTTTCCTTAATTGTATAATATCAAGGGTTTAATTGGAGAAAGCAATGGCACCCTACTCCAGAACTCTTGCCTGGAAAATGCCATGGATGGGGGAGCCTGGCAGGCTACAGTCCATGGGGCTGCTAAGAGTCGGACACGACTGAGTGACTTCACTTTCACTTTTCACTTTGATGCATTGGAGAAGGCAATGGCACCCCACTCCAGTACTCTTGCCTGGAGAATCCCAGGGACGGGGGAGCCTGATGGGCTGCCGTCAATGGAGTCGCACAGAGTCGGACACGGCTGAAGCGATGCAGCAGCAGCAAGGGCTTAATTTACTTGTTCTTTTCTGATTCAAGTGCCATAGTGGAAAGAGCATTATATTCTAGTCGTGTAAAATCTTGCTTCTCTAAGTGTCACCTGAGGGCCAGCAGAATTGGTATCACCTGAGAGTTTGTTAGAAATTTAGATCCTTGGGCATTTTACTGAGTCAGTCTGCATTTTGACACGGTTCCCAGGTTATTAGTTTGATAACACTTGTTAGCTCTGGCCTCCTCATCTGCTAAAAAGTGAAATAGAATTACTGTGTTCAAGCTTTATACTTGTTATGAGCTTCAAGTGAACCACTCTTGAAAATGTTTTTTGAGTCATATTAGTGAGGTTTATCAACATTCCAGGTATGTGATCCTTTAGTTAACTTAAACTCATTTAAACTGTTATGTTAAACTCATTTATTCAAATATGCAGAAATCAATATAGGATTTTTCTTATACTCAGTGTGTAGGAGAAATGGACAGATATGTAAATATATTGTTGTGAAATAGTTATGAATGAATATGACTTTATGGAATGAGTAATTTTTTATCTTAAAATTATTACCATTATAATAATACATTTTCAACTTCAGGTAAGAAATAACTGCAAACCAAATATGATCCTTTTTTTTATTGAGGACAAAGAATCACTAATTGTCCAGGAGGAGTTTGTTGTGAGTCTCAAGTTATAAAAGATAATGCTTTAGACATAAACAATGTATCTCAAGCCTAAGAGTGTCCTCTTAGACACATTTTAATATGAACTGAAACATACTTTTAAGATGTTATTGTATGCTATCTTTAATTTCTAGGCAAAAGAAAAGCAGAATGCAAAGAAAGCACAGGAAACCAAATGAAGAAGATGCTTTGGGATGTGCATACATTTCTGCTTCTGCGCTTATCTTCATGGAAACCATTAAGTATAAAGAACCTTGAGCAACTTTCTCACTGACTCAGTGCACGTTTGGCAATAGTACCAGTCTGTCTTGTCTTTAATGCATGGATTCATAAACTATCCCTACCTGCATCATATGCATGTGGTGCATACTAAATAAAAGCGGTGTTCAGAGCACTTGCCCAAATTCCATTATTTGACATTGGATCTGAGCACTCCTGTTGGTTCTTTGGGTAGATAACTGCTATAATGAACCGAGAAAATGGACAAATGCTATTCTCTACCTGTAATTGTTATAATTAATCTTTCATTCAATCTTCCAGCTCAGTTAAATACTTAAAATTTATAAATGTCAGATCTTGATTAAACTGAATCTCTTTTCTTCTCATCATTAATGAAAAAAATCAATATTTCTATCTTATAGTATCTTAAGTATTTTGAAGATTTAAAAATGATTTTATCTTCTATACCAATTATTTAAAAAAGCTTGATTTTTTAAGCAGATCATTGAAAAGAACAAAAGTATAATTTCTAGTGATTTTCATTGCTACCAGTAGAAAAAGTAATAAACATCCCAATTTTATTTTAGCAAACCTTTTTCAGTGTTTGGAATTATTTATGTATTGTAGAATTGTTTCAGGAAGGTGTATTATGCGTCAAAGCAAAATTTTAGGTTAAGAGCAGATTGTGAAATCTTCAAGATTTTGGGTGTTACTCAGTTTGGCAACATTTTTTCAAGCTGTATCTTTATAAAAAATCAAAGGTTGATCAATTTTGGCTATTGTTTGCTTTTTTATAAAAAAGGTGATGGTGGCGATGGAATATCCTTGTTTGCCAATTTGAACAAAATTAGTACAGCCCAGTAGTTTATAAGAGCCATCTATAGTTTGCCCACAATGGAATTTGCTATTGCTTTGGAGAGTTGCTTTGTTCTTTATTTTATGAAATGATACTGTATTCTTGCTCTTAATCTTCTTTTTCGAGTTAAACTTTAAAGGAAATTTTATAAAACTTCTATTTATAAAGGAAATAATCTACTTTTTTCTTTACTGGGTACATTTATAAAATTGATCCATGACTCTTTAGTATTTTATTATGGAAAAATTTCAATATAAGTAGAGAGACTGTATGCATCCTCTAATTTGAGACATTAATTTTTAAAGATTTTTTTTGTTGTTGCTGCAAAAAGCTAATAATTATTGTTTCCATTTGGTCAAAGGCTTGGAAGAGGGCCCCAGGGTGATTAAAAAACTGCCTAGTGGCAGCAGAGAGGGGCTTTAGGCGTAAGTCCTGACACCAGTGGAGCTCCTCAAAGGCCACTGGGCTCCAGAGTCTCCTAACTGTGCTCGAGGGTGAGCCTCTCGAAGAGATTCTCATCCAGTCCAGCCTGGGGAGGTTAGCCACGCAGTGGCTTATCTTCTGGGTGTTTCACCACTCGTCTAGGAAGCGGCTCTCCAGGAAGTCACAGAGTTGGGGGTCCACCCGGGCAGAACCCAGGGCGAGCAGACCCAAAAGGGCCTGGTTCACAGCGTCCTGGGTTTTGCACCATTCATCTTGGGATGGCTTCTGCACCTCATGAAAGAGGGTGTGGCCGCCCCAATTGTTTTGCACTGTAGTCACTGGGGCCCTGGTGCTTCATCTTGGCCAATTCACAGAAAAAGTGGCCCACACCCTCCAGAAGCACAGTGTCACGGTGGGAGTAGAAGCCCAGAGAGGGAAGTGTAAGAGACCTGGAGGTGCATGTTGACAGGTGGTGAACCATGGTCTCTCCATCAGTGAAACTGGATGAATCTGGGAGCCCAAGACTATTCCAGTAACAAGGAGTTCAGTTCAGAAAATAGAGTTGGCTTGTTCCGGAGACTGAGTGGCTGATTCTGAGGGTTGAATAAAAGCTTGGAGGGTGGTTGAAAGCTGGAGTTTGGGGGCATCCCTAGGTCTGTTCTGTCCAAACGCTGTTGAAATAAGAGACACATCCATAAGTAGCCAAGTGCACTGCTTAAGGATTGTTTTTATGCTTACTATATTGTGGTATTTTAAAAATAATGTGAGAAAACCTAGTGGGAAATTGAGTAGTAAAATTAATAAAATATTTTTCAAACAAAATTTCAATTAAAGGTCATAAAGAAAATTTGTAGTTTTTCGTTTGTTCATGAGTAAATACATTTTGCTTAGATACAGTAGTGATTATGGAGTGTTTTCAAAACCATGATACAGTTTAAAAATGATTTCATAAGCATTACTTTAGGTTCATCTTGATCTATCTCAACTTTATATATTTTGTAAAGCAATGCAAAGAGTATTGTCGTAAGTAGTATCCAGTGACCAAAGACAGTGTGGTACTGGTATTGTTGTCATTTAGTTGCTAAGTTGTCCCTGACTCTTTGCGACCTCATGGACTGGCCTGCCTGGCTCCTCTGTCCAGGGAATTCTCTAGGCAAGAGTACTGGAGTGGGTTGCCATTTCCTTCTCCAGGGGATCTTCCTGACCCAGATTGAACCCACAGTCTCTTGCATTGGCAGGCAGATTCTTTACCACTTAGCCACCAAATCTGTATTTATAAGGTCACTTGAGTTTTGACAGAGATAGCAAAGTAGTCCAACAGAGAAGGAAACTCTTTTTAACAAATGGAGCCAGAAGAGCTGAATATTCCCATGGAAAAGATGAACCATGATCTCCTACCTCACAAAAATGAATTTGAGGTGAATCCCAGACCTACATGGAATAGCTAAAATACAAAGCTTTTTATAACAAAACAACAGGTGACTATCTTAGGTCACAGAAAGCAGTGACCATAAAGATCTAAAATTGGTGTTCATGAAAATTAAAAACTTGTCATTGAAAGATTCTTTTAAAAAAAAGTAACTAGTATCAAATGACATTTAAAAAAATGTGTCATAGTGAATTGTAGGAAAAAATATATTAATGCATTTATGTGAAATCTAGAAAAATGGTGCATTTCTGTCGCTCAGTCATGTCCAACTCTGTGACCCCATGGATTACACCATGCCAGGCTTTGCTATCCACCAACTTCCAAAGCTTGCTCAAACTCATGCCTATAGAGTTGGTGATGCCATCCAACTATGTCATCCTCTGTTGTCCCCTTCTCCTCCTGCCTTCAGTCTTTCCCAGTATCAGGGTTTTTTTCCAGTGAGTCAGTTCTTTGCATCAGGTGGCCAAAATATTGGAGTTTCAGTTTCAGCATCAGTCCTTCCAATGAATATTCAGGACTGATTTCCTTTAGGATGGACTGGTTGGATCTCCTTGAAGTCCAAGGGACTCTCAAGAGTCTTCTCCAATACCACAGTTCAAAAGCATTGATTCAGCACTCAGCCTACTTTATGGTCCAACACTCATATCCATACATGACTACTGGAAAAACCATAGCTTTGACTAGATGGACCTTTGTTGATAATGTCTCTGCTTTTTAATATGCTTTCCAGATTTGTCACAGCTTTTCTTCTAAGGAGCAAGCGTCTTTTAATTTCATGGGTACAGTCACCATGTACAGTGATTTTGGAGCCCAAGGAAATGAACTCTGTCACTGTTTTTGTTGCTTCCCCATCTATTTGCCATGAAGTAATGGGACCAGATGCCATGATCTTAGTTTTCTGAATGTTGAGTTTTAAGCCAGCTTTCTCACTCTTCTCTTTCACTTTCATCAAGAAGCTCTTTAGTTCCTCACTGTCTGCCATAAGGGTGGTGTCATCTGCATATCTGAGGTTATTTTATTTCTCCCAGCATCTTGATTCCAGCTTGTGCTTCATTCAGCCCAACATTTCACATGATGTACTCTTTGTAGAAGTTAAAAAAGCACGGTGACAATATACAGCCTTGATGTACTCCTTTTCCTATTTGGAACCAGTCTCTTGTTCCATGTCCAGTTCTAACTGTTGCTTCTTGACCTGCATACAGATTTTTCAGGAGGCGGGTGGGGTGGCCTGATATTTCCATCTCTAAGAATTTTCCACAGTTTATTGTGATTCACACAGTCAAAGGCTTTGGCACAGTCAATAAAGCAGAAATAGATGTTTTTCTGGAACTCTCTTGCTTTTTTGATCATCCGGCAGATGTTGGCAATTTGATCTCTGGTTCTTCTGCCTTTTCTGAATCTAGTTTGAACATCTGGAATTTTATTGTTCACGTACTGTTGAAGCCTGGCTTGGAGAATTTTGAGCATTACTTTACTAGCGTGTGAGATGGGTGCAATTGTGCGGTAGTTTGAACATTCTTTGGTATTGCCTTTTCTTGGGATTGGAATGAAAACTGACATTTTTCCAGTCCTGTGGCCACTGCTGCGTTTTCCAAATTTGCTGGCATATTGAGTGCAGCACTTTCACAGCATCATCTTTTAGGATTTGAAATAGCTCTACTGAAATTCCATCATCTCCACTAGCTTTGTTCGTAGTGATGCTTCCTAAGGCCCGCTTGACTTTGCATTCCAGGATGTCTGAGTGATCACACCACCATGGTTGTCTGGGTCATGAAGATCTTTTTTGTATAGTTCTTCTGTTGTATTCTTGCCGCCTCTTCTTAATATCTTCTGCTTCCGTTAGATCTGTGCTATTTCTGTCCTTTGTTGTGCCCATCTTTGCATGGTGTAGATGAACCTATTTGTAGAGCAGGAATAGAGGCCCAGGTGTAGAGAACAGATGTGTGGACATGGACTGGGGGAGAATGGGGTGTGGGATGAATTGGGAGATTTTGAGTGATACATCCGCACTACCATGTGTAAAATAGAGAGCTAATGGAGAGCTGCTGCATAGCACAGGGAGCTCAGCTCAGTGCTCTGTGATGACCTAGAGGAGTGGGTGAAAAGTCCAAGAGGGAAGGGATATATGTATACTTACGGCTGATTCATGATGTTACACAGCAGAAACTAACATTGTAAAGTAACCATACCCCAGTTTGAAAAAAAAAAAAAGCTGTATAAGGCCACTGAATTAATAGCTATAAGGGTATTTTCTTATTAACCTAATTCTAATAAAATTCCTTGATAGGCCTGTCCATACCTTAAGAATGGTTTATTTTATCGGCTCCTTTAATGAATGCAAATGCATTGTAACCTTGCATGATAATTTCTGGCAGTGAATAAAGGAGTATGTTATCCTTTTCTGTGTCCTAAATGATGAAGCTAGTTGAGAAAATGGAGGAATAAGGAGCAATGGCAACCCACTCCAGTGTTCTTGCCTGGAGAATCCCAGGAACGGAGGAGCCTGGTGGGCTGCTGTCTATGGGGTCGCACAGAATCGGACACGACTGAAGTAACTTAGCAGCAATAGTATATAAACATTGGTTATGTGGAAAATTTTTTTTGAAGTTTTTAAAAAGAAAGTCTTATTTGCTCATTTCACTTTTGCCCTTTCTTTTCTGAAATCTGGTTTAGTGATTGAGTAGATAAAGGCACTTCCATTCGGTTTTATTCCTTTTAATATAGCCAGTCGTAAGGGATTTACTTCTACTGTTTTAAACAAAGAAAGCTTGCCAACAGCTGCGGTACTGGCTAGTCTCACTTCATATGTTTAGTTCCCAAGATAGCTGCCCTTTTTCTAGCAGAGAGCAGTCAGCTTGACTGTGTCACTGGAATAGACAAATATTTGTTCTGAGATCATGTGCTGTGGGGACTTGCTCCCCTATTTAGATCATGATGAATACTCCCGTGTGTCTTGTGGTATTACATGTAGATTAATACCATTTAGTTACTAATCCTAGTTGCCTCAAACATTTCAAGATACATTAAGAAATTGCTCTTTTCCTGTAAGATGATACTGTTGCTTATGTTTGAGGAGGGAAAAATGGCTTTTAAAAGTTTTCCCCTTAAAAAGATAAGCAAAATAAAATTATTCTTAATTCTACCACCAGAGATGACTACATTAACATTTTAGAACCCTGAATATTGATTGGAAGGACTGATGCTGAAGCTGAAGCTTCAATAATCTGGCCACCTGATGAGAAGAGCTGACTCATTAGAAAAGATCTCAGTGTTGGGAAAGATTGAAGGCAAAGGAGAAGTGGGCAGCAGAAGATGAGAGGGTTGGATAGCATCACCGATTCAATGGACATGAGTTTGAGCAAACTCCTGGAGACAGTGGAGAACAGGGAAGCCAGGAATGCTACAAGCCCAGGGGATCACAAAGAGTTGGACATGACTTAGTGCCTGAACAATAACAAAAGTGATTCTTTTCCCTACATGTTTTTGTGTGTTAGTCTTACATGCCCTTTCTACATTCTGAAATAGATTTATGTAGTATACATTATTTTTAAAATTAATGATACTTTTTTGAATCATTGATAACTTCCTTGCAGGAAATAAATGTCTCTAGCTAGTTTAAGAGGAATGGAAATTAATATTGGGAATTTTGAAACTACTTAGCTCTTGCCTGGAGAATCCCGTGGACAGAGGAGCCTGGTAGGCTGCAGACCATGGGGTCGCAAAGAGTTGGAAATGACAGTGACTTCCCTTTCACTTTTCACTTTCATGCATTGGAGAAACAAACGGCAACCCACTCCAGTGTTCTTGCCTGGAGAATCCCAGGGACAGAGGATCCTGGTGGGCTGCCATCTATGGGGTCGCACAGAGTCGGACACGACTGAAGTGACTTAGCAGCAGCAGCAGTTCCTTACAAAGTCGTCAGAAGGTATGGAGGCGTGAACTCAAGTTTGGGTCCCCAGAAATGACTTGTAGTAAAATTGCTGGCCAACCAGGGCAACTGCTACTGCTGCAGTGTCAAGGGCTTCTCCGCTGGGTTCCTGACATCAGAACAAGTTACAGTGGCTGTGTTCTGGGAGAGCATGCTGCACCGTCTGCAGGCAACAAGCGACCATACATGGGAAAGCAGAAAACCGCCACCTCTCCATGGCTGTATATGCCACGGAGATGGCTTCCACCTTACCTGTCTCCTCCAGATCTTAGGTTTTCTGCAGAGAGAGTCTGGGAAATCAAGTGTTTAGCCCTGCAGTCTGCAGGGTAGGAAGGCATCCCAAGGATGGATGAGGAGATCGATGTGGGTGCGGGTGCAAATCCATTTCATCACACACTGTTACGTTCTCCACCAAAATAAACAACTCCTTTTTACATGAGTGGAACATGTTTATTTTAGAGAAATGAGAAAATACAGAGAAGGAAAAATGTATAAAAATCCAATTTAATCCCATTACCCAGAGATTAATAGTGTTCTGATACAGATTTCTCCCGGACTTCCCTGGTAGCTCAGACAATAAAGCGTCTTCCTACAGTGCGGGAGATCTGGGTTCGATCCCTGGGTCAGGAAGAGCCTCTGGAGAAGGAAATGGCAACCCACTCCAGTACACTTGACTGGAAAATCCCATGGATGGAGGAGCCTAGTAGGCTACAGTCCATGGGGTTGCAAAGAGTCGGACACGACTGAGCAACTTCACAGATTTCTCCAGAGACTGTGTGTTTACACTCACGCATGTAATAGGTTTCTTCTTTTTCTGAAAATGGGACTATGTTGTTGCATGTGTTTTCACCCCAAACATCTTATTAGTAATTATGCTTATTCCACACCTTTGTTCGATGGTTGCTTAGAATTCCACTGTCTAAATATGCTTTAATGTATTTAACAAGCCCCCATGGAGGCTTATAAGGAATAAAGCTTAGAAATAAAATGGGCAAACTGGATACCTCAATTTTTAGGGAGGAATTTAATTTTTATTTTTTATTTTTTTAAACCTTTTTTTTTTAAAGTCTGTTTTGAATTTGTTACAGTATTACTTCTGTTTTTGTTCTGGTTTTTTTCCTGTGAAACATGTTGAGATCTTGGTTCCCCCACCGGGGGTCAAGGGCCTTCCTGGTAGCTCAGTGATAAAGAATCTGCCTGTAGTGCAGGAGATGCAAGAGACTGGTTCAGTCCCTGGGTCAGGAAGATCCCCAGGAGAAGGAAATGGCAACCCACTTCAGTACACTTGCCTGGGAAATCCCATGGACAGAGAAGCCCGGTGGGCTGCAGTCCATGGGGTCGCCAGAGTCAGACTGACTTAGTAACTAAACCACCACTACCACCGGAAATCGAACCAGCACCACCAGCATTGGAAGGCAAAGTCTTAACAATGGACCACCAGGGAAGTTCCTTATTTTTTTAAAGTAAATTCGGTTCCTAGATCGGTCAATAACACATATCTTTCATTTGTTGTTTTATCGCATGGTTACTGGCAGTAAATCCAGTGACTGACCAACTAAAGATTCATCACTCTTAGCTTACCTAGTACTTTTGATTTTGACTTGATATGTTAACATCTTGACATATCTTTCTAGATACATTAGTATCTTTGGTAATTTATTCTCATGATCATTTATTCATCATACCTGAGTTCTAGATGCTGGAGATATACTGGCGAAAGAGATAAGGTTACCCATTATCATGGTAAGATGAGGAATAGACAAGCCTGTATAATACCATCTTTCAAGTAGTAGTGAGAACTATAAAAAGAAACCAAGACAAAAGGATGGAGGGAGTTAAGGCTTAATAGGATGGCCATGGAAATACCCCTTTAAAGAGATGATGTTTAAGCAGAGACCTGAATGAAGAGAATTGTCTTTCTGAAGTACTGACTCAGCAATGTGAAAGTGAATTGCATATGAGCAGAACAAACGTGAAAATTCAGGATATTAATTTGCAGTAATTGATGACAGTTGATTTGGGGTGTCAAGGTGAAAATAATAGGCTGAATAAAAGTTACATTGAGAAAAGGCTAGGACCACTGGCCTGTGCTTTTTAGGCTATCCAGATATTTTACATAATAAACTCCTTTAACTCTTTCCTGTAACAGTAATAATATAGTACTGACTAAACTGTAAATCCAGTGGTAAAAGCCTCATGCAAATGTATTTTTAAAAATAATTTGAGATATGATTAATGATGATTTAGATAATACAACTAAAATGAAATTACTAGAAAAATATGAGAAAATATTTTATTATTTGGGGGTCAGGAAAAACTTCTAAGCAAGAAATAAAACATCAAAAAGCATAAAGAATCCAGAAATGAAATGCTTGATTCTATGAAAACTTCTGTACAATAATGTACACCATAAAACTCTAAAAAGACAGCAAGCCAATAAAATCTTACCAGAAAAAATGTAGTATATATATTAGAAGTATAATATCTAATATACAGAGAGCTGTTAAAAAAAAAGAAAAAGGTAACCTAGGAGAAAAATTGGCAAGTGATATGAACAAACAATTCACAGAAGAAATTAAAATGGCTAGTGATATTTTAAAAGATAGCAAATCCCACTAGTGATTAAGAAAATGGAAGTTCAAATAATAAAGGGATGACTTTTTCCTGATTATGAAGGCAGTTAAAGTGATTGCCAATGTCTCTTTCCCAGTGTGGACATAAGACAGGCTCCTGAAATAGTGGTAGAAGCTGTTTTGAAAAGCAGTTTGGCAATTCTCATATTTAAGAAAATTCATCATCATATTTGTGAGTGTGAGTGTGTGTGTGTATGTGTGTGCTCAGTCATATCTGACCCTTTGTGGCCCCATGAATATAGTCCACCAGGCTCCCTTGTTCATGGGATTTCTCAGGCAAGAATCCCAGAGTGGGTTGCCATTTCCTATTCCAGGGGATCATCCCAACCCAGAGATTGAACCTGAGTCTCTTGCATTTTCTATGTTGGCAGATGGATTCTTTACCATTGAGCCACCTGTAATTGCAAGTAATTGGAGACATCCTAAACACATAGCAATAGGGAAGAATAAATGAGTTATAGTATGTTGGAGTACTGTGCAGTCACTGAAAAGAAGGAGGTGAATTTTTATGTATTAACATGGAAGGATGTTTGTGATATATTTTTGAAGACAGAGCAAGTTGCATTATAGTGATGTAGTAAGAATTCATTTTCTGAAGAAAAATCTTAGATGGGTATATAAGAAAAAATACTTTAAAGTATCATACCAAACTCTTCAAAGTTTTCAGTCTAGGAACTTAGAACTTTAAGAGTGAAGTGGGGAATTTTTTCCACTTTAAATTTATAGGTTTCTGAGGTAATTGAGTTTTTCATACCAGAATATATTACTTTTGTATTCTAAACAATAAGTAAATTATCAGTAAATTAGCTAATTATTGTCATAACAAAAGTATTGGCAGAATTTTTTTCAATAAGATGCTCCCTAAGTACAGTTAAATACGAACAAAACAAACAAATGTATCTATATGCATATATATGTATACACACACATATACAAATAACACATATATTTGAAATAGATATATTTATTGTGCAATCTAAGGCATACCTAGAATGCCTTTCGAGCAGTAATAATACAGCGGATTATGGAGTTCTCCCTTCTAGTGACCATTCCTCTTGAATTTTAAATATATTCTTTGATTTTACTTTCTTCTGCCTAGTTATTTTTTCCTTTGAAGCAAACCATCTGTATATAGCTTAGCTACTCACAGACCAGCAGCATCGGGCATCACCTGGGAACTTGTAAGAAATGCAGAATCTCCTTGCCCTAGACCAAGGAAATCAGAACCTGCATTTTAACAAGATGCCCAGTTGTTTCCTATGCACATGAAAATTTAACAAGCACAGCCTCACTTGTTACTGTTACGTTTATGGAAATGTTTTTATAATCAGTGGGCGTTGGGCTTTGTTGCACTTAAGATACAAGTTTTAGGATTTTTACAGTTTGTGGCAAAAAACAAAAGTGCAGTTGACTAGAAAATTTATTAAAAATAAAATGCAAAACCATCCACAATGTGCCAGGCATTATCCTGTGTATTTTTACATAGTAGCTCTAACTCCCTACAAGATTCAAAGTAAATCCTGTTATACCCATTTTTCAGACGAGGACACTAAAGCACCAAGATAGTTCCTTGCTCAGGTTCACACAGCTAGTAAAGAGTAGTCCAAGGATTCAAACTCAAGGTGAGACTGCTCAATTCATACTTCTTTCCTTCTCTCCCTTCCTCCTCCTTCCGTCTCTTCTTTTTTCTCCCTTTCTCTCTTTCCTTCTCTATCTCCCTCTTTCTTTCTTCCTTTTTTTTCCTATCCCACTTTTCCTCCCAGCCACCTTCTCCTTCTCCTCTCCCTTCTACTCTCTTTCTTCCTCCCCACCTCCCATTCTTAGAAGTGATGTTGCTGTTGTTCAGTCACTGAATTATGTCCAACTCTCTGCAACCCCATGGACTTCAGCACACCAGGCTTCCCTGTCTTCAGCATCTCCAGGAGTTTGCTCAAACACATGTCCATTGAGTCAGTGATACCATCCAACCATCTCATCCTCTGTCACCCCCTCATCCTGCCTTCAGTCTTTCCCAGCATCAGGGTCTTTTCCAGTGAGTCAGCTCTTCACATCAGGTGGCCAAAGTATTGGAGCTTCAGCATCACTCCTTACAATGAATATTGAGGGTTGATTTCCTGTAGGATTGACTGGTTTGATTTCCTTACTGTCCAAGGGACTCTTCTATAGCACCACAATTCAAAAGAGGTGAAGTTATATTAGCATAAAGCACAGAGTGGAAGTACTCCCATGAGAAAATTATGTCTGGATTTATTAGAAGCTTTGCAGGAGATGCTGATGACCTTTGCTGGGTTATTAAGGAATGCACATAAGTGGTAACCATGAGCTCTGGGGCCTGGTTATTATAATGATTCTGATTAGAGACTAACAAACTCTCCAGGTTGGGCTGTGTCTCCTAGTGAGATTACCAAAGTCCAAGTTCTGCCCTTTAGGCATATGATGAAGGTGATAAGGACATTGGATAGTTGAGACAACTTAATAAAACTTGGAGGCTAATGTACACCTGAAAGACAGTTTATTAATTTACAATTAAAACTGCCAAGAGAGCCAAATATTCCTGATTGCCTATCAATGCATTCTCTCAGGTTATGAGGAAAGAGAATTAAGACCAGGAGATTGGTTAACTGGTGGTGTGGTTTAGTTGCTAAGTTGTATCCAACTGTTGTCATGACTGCCCCCTGCCCCAGGGCTTTAGCCCACCAGGCTCCTCTGTCCATGGGATTTCCCAGGGAAGAGTGCTGGAGTAGGTTGCCATTTTCTTCTCCTGAGGATCTTCCTGACCCATTAGAAGTAATCCAAAAGGAAATTACTTGTTTTTTAGAGGTACTGGCTGTTGTAGCCTATGACATGTTTTGCCATACTTAATGGCAAACAAATCTGCCTGGTTCACTACACACCTCCTTGGTCAAAGAGTTACTATATCTTTTTCCTACACATTGCTAGGACTCAAAGTTTTAAACTCCACAATTATCACTGGTTGATATTTTCCTACTCATAGCACATGTTTTCAAATATGTTGTAATTTAGATTTATTGATTTCAGTGTTATCCTAATCTGGTTTCTTCTAATGACACATGGAGGGAGCTTTTATATTTTTTAAAATATAATTTTTTAAACTGTCTCCAAATAAGGGGACTATTTCCTATAACCTGTGTAACATCTGGGTTCAGTCCCTGGGTTGGGAAGATCCTCTGGAGAAGAAAATGGCAACCCACTCCAGTATTATCTGGGAAATTCCATGGATAGAGGAGCCTATCCATGTGGTTGCAAAAAGTCAGACACAACTGAGCACACAAACACGTTTAACACCTATGGACAAGGAATCAGTGTTTCTGTTCTAACATGGCCAGCATGACTTTTCTTAATATCACCTTCCGGGACATGAGTTTCAGTGAACTCTGGGAGTTGGTGATGGACAGGGAGGCCTGGCGTGCTGTGATTCATGGGGTCGCAAAGAGTCGGATATATCTGAGTGACTGAACTGAACTGAGACAATTTATATCTAATTTATGTATTTGGAATGCCATGCACACTTCTGTGGAAAGTTTTTCTCTTAGAGCACATGAGGTTGTTAATTGGAACAGTTGTTAATACTGTGAACGTTTGGTGACACAATTATTTTTTCAGATTTTTTGGCAAACTTTATTTGGATGAACATTTGCAATCACAAACACTGATGTGTCCACGTAAGTCACTTCTTTATATCTCTGTGAATCACTTGGTCACTGTAGCCTCTACTGTCATCCTAAGAACTGAGCATAGTTGCTAACTTGCTTAAAGCTGGTAAACACAGCTTCACAGTTAAAACATTGACCTTTCTGCATAAAATTTTCTTCCCAGATTGTAACTTCTTGGTGCAAAATATTACGAGTTACTGTGCTTGGACTTGAGAGGCCTAGGATGCTAGTCTTCCCACACTACTAACTATTGTGTAACCGTGACCTATATATTTTGTTTTCTGCTGAAACGTACTTTGTCCTTTGTTATACATTTCAAGTAGCCGTTATGGGCCAAACAGATGGCTTTCACATCCGTTTATACAACTAACCCTTAAAACAAATAACTGCTTTATTAAAGCTTCATTGTTTTAGACACACACTTCTAGCCCTCTCTTGGTCTCATGGTTGAGTCTAAACATAAGAAATCAAGCCTATGAGTATAAGCTGTATAAACTATGCATTCTGACGCAGCATCTCCAATCTGACCCCCAGTTGTTTGTATATACCATCTTTACAGCTTCTTTCCAAGTGTATTCACCAAAATGAAAATCAGCTGCTTTCTGGATGTGTCTTTAAATAAAGCAAACAATTCAGGGGCCTTGGGGTAGAACTACCATTTAAAAAAATTTGAGGGACTTGGCTGGTGGCTAATAGGCTGCACTCTCAGTGCAGGGAGTCCAGGTTCAGTCCCGGGTCAGGGGACTAGATCCTACATGCCACAGCTAAGAGTTTGCTTTCCACAACTAAAAAGATCCCACGTGCTGCAACTCAGACCTGGTGCAGCCAAACAAATAAATACTTAAAGAATTGAATTCTATGTATTAGCATCAGTAAACGTCAGAACAGAAGCCCTGATTTTATAAATGCCACATGATAGTATTCTAATAGAAGCAAGATTGAGAATAGACTTTATCCTCTGCTTGCCCATTCACTGGCTCATTCAGTCTGAGGTTCACTGCTTTGTTGGGAAAACATGGATGAAGGGACATGCTCTTGCTCTGTAATCTTGGGCTGGATTTTAATCTTGAGAGATTATAATAGACACTGGTGATAACTTCGCCAGAGAGCAGGGACAACATGATGATAAGTAACTATTACGCATCCATTAGACAAAACAGTCTAAATGAAGTCTAGTTACTGCCGCACATGCAGTAATAATATTTATGTAGTTCGAACAAATGTTTATGAGAATCAGCTTCCACTTCAGATACCGACTTACTATTATATGTTGTGGTCATGGTGTAAATACTCCTGTCAGCATTTTTCTTTTTTCAGATTCAGTAACAGCTTCTTGTCGGGGGCAAGAAATAAAAGGAGAAAAAAGAATAGAGGTGTTAGCTGGTTTTCAGTTTAGGTCTAGATAAATAATATGTAAAAATGGTGACTTCTAAGTTCCGTTAGCATTTGGGGGCTAGAGAAGTGCTCCCCAGGAACTGGGGAATTAAGGAAATAAGATTGCATTCTGCAAGTTAAATTGTAAGGTCAACACCATAACAGAATATTGAAGTAGGCAGTCCCTAGAATGAGGCAGACTATTTCTAGGCCATTTGGATATGGCATAAATCACGGGTCACAAACTTGGGTCTGCAGACCCAGGCAGGTCATATAAAAGAGTAAGCTGATCAGGTTTAACATACTGAACACAAAGTTATAGTCTTCACTTTTCACAAAAATATGTGCTTCCTTCTACTGTTCTTTGACATATATGCCCCTCTTTGTTCAATTTCCTTTTCTCTCTCATCTGTGAGATAAAACAGCACATATTTTATTTTTCTCTCAAGTTTGAGAGGGAGAAAGAAGAACACAAACAGATTAATGGCAGGTGACCCGTGGCTGGAGTGGCAGAAGTCTTAGTGAGCAGGAGAACTCACACCTTACCTGAGGGGCACAGCCATTCCTCAGACATAGCTGATTGTTTCAGGTGAAAACCAGGGCTTTTATTGCAGATCTTCTGTTTTTGAAAGAAGCCCCCAAAACAGGATTTACTAGAATTTCTCAATTTGGCAATGTTGATTTCAGTTTCCTTTAAAACACCATGCACCAAACAAAAACCATCTGTGGACTGAATTTAACCCAGTCTCCACTTTAAAACCTCAGCTATAACGTAATTGAATGTAGTAATGTTTTATGAACATAGCTCACCCAAAAGGAGTTAGTCAAAAAAGAATGGCCAACTGTAGACTTGCAGTTGTAATAGAGTCGTAGTATATATTGAAGTACGTCTGGAGGAAGAGTCTTACCCACTAAATGCCTGGGTGTCTCTGATCAACACTTAGATATCTCTAATGTTAAACCCATCCTGCATTTCTTGGATAAAACCTAATTTGTTCCTGCTATAGTTGGTGTTTTTATATATTACTGGATTCTGTTTGCTAATATTTTGCTTGGGATTTTTGTCTCTATATCTGTGAGTAATATTGGTCTTATTTTATTTTTCTCTTACTACTTTGCTTTTATTTTGATAATAAGGTTTTGCTGCTGCCACATAATGAGTCTGATCATTCCAAAATCTGGAGTCTTACTGGATCTTTTTTTGAGGTTTCTTTCAGTGCTTGCTTGAGTTGCCATGTGTGTTCCTTATCTCATTGTTCTTGAAAAGTTATTTGTAGGAATATTTTGAGGCCTGGGCTGCAGTTTCCTCCGGAAAAGGTTTACATTGCTTATACCAAGTACCCAAGGCTTCCCTGGTGGCTCAGGTGGTAAAGACACTGCCTTCAATGTGGATTCAATCCCTGGATCGGGAAGATCCCGTGGAGAATGGAATGTCAACCCACTCCAGTATTCTTGCCTGAGGAACTCCATGGACAGAGGAGCCTGGTGGGCTACAGATGGGGTTGCAAAGACTTGAGCACGACTAACACACGCATGTATACCAGGTACCCAAGGCTCAGCAAATTTGGAATAACCTTAATCTATGTTGAAGACCAGAGGTTTCTTGAGCTTCCTGAATGGTGCAGACCTGGGCTATTGGACTGTGCAAAGGCTGATTTAAGTATGTGTCATACTTTGGAGTCCAGTTTTTTTTTGTGGGAAGAATTTACAATTGAATCCTTATTGTACAGAAGACAGGGCTTTGATTTCTCTTCCTGTTGACCTGGGTGGCCATAACAATTAGTTTAAATTTTCAGAGTTTGATATATGTGTAAAGAGCAAAGGCATCTTTCATGGGTTCTTGTCTCTCTTTTCTTTGGCCTGGTAATTATTACCTGTTGGTACTTTGATAATTTCATCTATCGTTTTTTGTTTAAAGTTGTTCTAAGCACGTGATTTAGTCCACTACCAGAATAGCATTACTAGACAATGAAGTTCCTTCTCTGTTCATTTCTACATGTAAAGACTGTCAAGGTTTACTAGTAGAGTTCTTTTTGTTTTAATTTAAATGTAATTGACATACAACAATATATTAGTTTCAAGTATCCAATAAAGTGATTTGACATATACTTTATGAGATGATTGCCATGATAAGACTAGTTATCATCTGTCACCATATAAAGTTATTTTGATATTATTGACTATATTACCTATATTACATCCCTGTGACTTAATTATTTTAGAGCTGGACATTTGTGCCTCTTAATCCCCTTTATCTGTTTCATTCACCCTCAGGCCCCTACCCTATGGTGACCACCAGTTTGTTCACTGTCTCTATGAATCTGTTTCTGTTCTGTCTTGCTTTTTAGATTCCAACTAGTGGTTCTTACTTATTTTTAAAACTTGAGAATAATTTCATTGAAAATAAATGTAGTTCTTATCTCTGCAGTAGTGGTATACTTTGTATCTCCATTTTCTTTGATCACTAATGGAATTCATCTTTTGTGTATTTGATGGCCATTTGTATTTCTTAGCTAGTGAAGTACCTACCTGTCATGTATTTAGTCCATTTTTTTCTACTGATGTGCTAATATTTTAAAAATTAATGTTAGAAATTTTAATAGCTTTTTTAGATATTAAGAAATGTTCATTTTATAAGAAATGCTAAAATCTTATTTCTAGAGCTTCTAAACCATCAGGTTACTCCATCAATAAGTGAAAGTCACTCAGTCGTGTCTGACTCTTTGCAACCACATGGACTATACACTTCATGGAATTCTCCATGAGAGAATACTTGAGTGGGTAGCCTTTCCCTTCTCCAGAGGATCTTCCCAACCCAGGGATCAAACCCAGGTCTCCTGCATTGCAGGCAGATTCTTTACCAACTGAGCTATCAGGAAAGCAATAAAGAGGAGGAATATTGGTATGGGTGGCTTAAGGCTAATGATATTTGTCTCATTATAGTGCTGGAGACAGTGTCCTCTAAATATTTACTCACCATACTAAGCATCAGGTACTTAATGAGGTTCTGGGCATATAATAGTAAAAACAAGTTATGACCTTCATCTTCATTAAGTTTGCTCTTTAGTGAGGCTGACAAACCTGGAAAAGTCATATGTATAGATACACACACACACACACACACATAGATACACACACACAAACACACATTTGTTATTGTTCAGTCGCTCAGTCATGTCTGACTCCTTTCGACCCCTTGGGCTGTAGCACATTAGGCCTCCCTTTCCTTCACCATCTCCCAGAGCTTGCTCAAACTCGTGTTCATTGAGTCAGTGATGCTATCCAACCATTCTCATCCTCTGTCTCCCCCTTCTCGTCTTTCCCTCAATCTTTCCCTGTATCAGAGTCTTTTCTAATGAGTCAGCTCTTTACATCAGGTGGCCAAAGTATTGGAGCTTCAGTTTCACCATCAGTCCTTCCAGAACATTCAGGACTGATTTCCTTTAGGATGGACTGGTTGGATCTCCTTGCAGTCCAAGGGACTCTCAAGAGTCTTTTCCAGCACCACAGTTCAAAAGCATTGATTCATCAGTGCTCAGCCTTCTTTATGGTTCAACTCTCACATCACGTGACTACTGGAAAAACCATAGCTTTGACTAGATGGATCTTCGTTGGTAACGTAATGTCTCTGCTTTTTAATATGCTGTCTAGGTTTGTCATAGCTTTCCTTCCAAGGAGCAAGGGTCTTTTACTTTCATGGTTGCAGTCATCATCTGCAGTGATTTTGGAGCCCAAGAAAATAACGTCTGTCACTGTTTCCATTGTTTCCCCATCTATGTGCCATGAAGTGATGGTACCAGATGCCATGGTCTTCATTTTTTGAATGTTGAATTTTAACCCAGCCTTTTCAGTCTTCTCTTTCACTTTCATCAAGAGGGTTTTTAGTTCCTCTTCACTTTCTGCCATAAGGGTGGTGTCATCTGCATATCTGAGGTTATTGATATTTCTCCCAGCAATCATATGTATTTATAAAATCAATATATTTCTCCTGGCAATTATATATATAATTATGAACCAATGTAAGTGCTATGTGAGTAAAGATCTCTGTAAGATTATAATAGATCATAGGAGACCTGACCTGGTGGCTTTTCTGATGGCTAATTGGGTAAAGAATACACCTGCAATGCAGGAGACACAGGAGTCATGAGGGTTCTATCCCTGGGTTGGGAAGATCCCCTGAAGGAGGAAATGGCAACACATTCCAGTATTCTTGCCTGGATAATCCCATGGACAGAGGAGCCTGGCGGGCCACAGTCCATGGGATCGCAAAGAATCAAACACAGCTGAGTGACGGTACATATACATGATTTGACCTCTCTGGGGGGAACTTTGAGCTGAAATCTGAAGGAGAAGAGGGAGTTTAGTAGACAAACCTGGGGGTTGTGTGTGGAGGGAAGTGTCCCAGACAGAAGGAAGAATGAAAACTGTAGATAGACTAGAGCTAAGGAGGTTTAGAAATGCTAAAGTATGCCTGGGGTGTACAGAGTGAACGAATGTGTTGAGTCTGGAGAACTAGCTGTAGTGATTGTGCAGATTTTTGTGAGTTACACCAGGGAGTCGGGTCCTCAAACTAACATGAATAGAAACCATTCAAGGAGCTGAAGCAGGAGAATGATGTGGTCATCATGGTGGGTTCTTCTTCAACTGGAGGTGACTCTGGTCTACTTAAGTCTCCATCTGTGTCTTTTTGGTGATACCTCCCTGCCACGGATGAGTTATGACTTAAGTGTCTTCTGACTCATGGCTTTTAGCTTCCCTGTTCTTCCTACACTTATCACATTCTGCCCCCACACAAGGGTGGACCCTCCTCAGAAACAGGTTACTCTATTTCTTGTGAAGTCTGGGAGCATACGTCCTGTCAGCCACAGGAAACTGTGATGACATCCAGGGAGGATTCAGGTTCCTGGATGAGCCATTGGGCAAATGATGGATGCAGTTGTCTGCTACCCTTGCACTCTGCCACTGCCCAGCTCCCACTCACACATGCTCACTTTATCAGCATCTACATCCACTTCCCTTCCACAAACATAATAAAGGGTAGCAAGGCTTTTCATTTTGTTAGGATGAGATTAGAAAAAAGATTCTACAACTTTTAAGAACAATAACATTGCTTCTCCTCTCAGTTCAGTTCAGTCGCTCAGTCGGGTCCAATTCTTTGCAACCCCATGGACTGCAGCACACCAGGCTTCCCTGTCCATCACCAACTCCTGGGGCTTACTCAAACTCCTGTCCATTGAGGCAGTGATGCCATCCAACCATCTCATCCTCTGTCATCCCCTTTTCCTCCCACCTTCAATCTTTCCCAGCATCAGGGTCTTTTCTAGTGAGTCAATTCTTCACATCAGGTGGCCAAAGTATTGGAGTTTCAGCTTCAGCATCAATCCTTCCAATGAATATTCAGGACTAATTTCCTTTAGGATAGACTGGTTGGATCTCCTTGCAGTCCAGAGGACTCTCAAGAGTCTTCCCCAACACCACAGTTCAAAAGCATCCATTCTTCAGCTCTCAGTTTTCTTTATAGTCCAACTCTCACATTCATACATAACTACTGGAAAAACTATAGCTTTGACTAGACGGACCTTTGTTGGCAAAGTAATGTCTCTGCTTTTTAATATGCTGCCTAGGTTGATCATAGCTTTCCTTCCAAGGAGCAAGTGCCTTTTACTTTCATGGCTGCAGTCACCATCTGCAGTTATTATGGAACCCCAAAAAATAAAGTCTGTCACTGTTTCCATTGTTTCCCCATCTTTTTGCCATGAAGTGATGGGACCAGATGCTGTGATCTTACTTTTCTGAATGTTGAGTTTTAAGCCAACTTTTTCACTCTTCTCTTTCACTTTCATCAAGAGGCTCTTTAGTTCTACTTCAAAGACTTTCTGCCGTAAGGGTGGTGTCATCTGCATATCCGAGGTTATTGATATTTCTCCCGGCCATCTTGATTCCAGCTTGTGCTTCATCCAGCCCATCATTTTGCATGATGTACTCTGCATAGAAGTTAAATAAACAGGGTGACAATATACAGCCTTGACGTACTCCTTTCCCTATTTGGAACCTGTCTGTTGTTTCGTGTCTGGTTCTAACTGTTGCTTCTTGACCTGCATACAGATTTCTCAGGAGGCAGGTCAGGTGGTCTTATATTCCCATCTCTAATAATTTTCCACAGTTTGTTGTGATCCACACAAAGGTTTTGGCATAGTTGATAAAGCAGAAATAGATGTTTTTCTGGAAATCTCTTGTTTTTTTGATCATCCAACCAATGTTGGCAGTTTGATCTCTGGTTCCTTTGCCTTTCTTGAACATCTGGAATTTCACAATTCACATACTGTTGAAGCCTGGCTTGGAGAATTTTGAGCATTACTTTGCTAGCATGTGAGATGAGTGCAATTTTGCAGTAGTTTGCACATTCTTTGACATTGCCTTTCTTTGGGATTAGAATGAAAACTGGCCTTTTCGAGTCCTGTGGCCACTGCTGAGTTTCCCAAATTTTCTGGCATATTGAGTGCAGCACTTTCACAGCATCATCTTTTAGGATTTGAAATAGCTGAACTGGAATTCCATCACCTCTACTAGCTTTGTTTGTAGTGATGTTTCCTAAGGCCCATGTGACTTCACATTCCAGGATTTCTGGCTCTAGGTGAGTGATCACACCATCATGATTATCTGGGTCATGAAGATCTTTTTTTGTATAGTTCTTCTGTGTATTCTTGCCACCTCTTCTTAATATCTTCTGCTTCTGTTAGGTCCCTACAATTTCTGTCCTTTATTGTGCCCATCTTTGCATGAAATGTTCCCTTGGTATCTCTGGTTTTCTTGAAGAGATCTCTAGTCTTTTCCATCCTATTGTTTTCCTCTATTTCTTTGCACTGATCACTGAGGAAGGCTTTCTTACCTCTCCTCGCTATTCTCTTCTCACACTGTTCTATTTTCTTTGTTAGGCTCCTCCATTCTTACAGGTTCAACACAGAGATCTAGATGACTTCCAAGGGTTCCCCTCCCAAGCGCTGTCCAACTACTGCTGAACTTCTCTTTCTAGATAGTCTTCTGTAATCTCAAAACCATTGTGGCTGAAAATATATTCACATCTTCCTTCCTGATTTATCTGTCCCTTACTGGTAACTAGACACCCAAAATGAAAAGTCGTAGTCATGTTTGAGTTCCTTTTACCTTCTCGTCCTACTCATTGTGGAAGTCTTGAGGAGATAGTTCACCTCTGTAATGGCTTGTCATCACTCGCTTGCGTTTCCTATGCCGCCACCCTGACACTGGCAGGGCTGTCTTTAAAGCTTTAAGGTTCCTTCCTTCCCTGAACCATACTCAAATGTAAAGCTATGCCAAGGACTTCTCTGTCAGTCCAGTGGTTAAGACTTTTCCTTCCAGTGCAGGGGGTATGGGTTCAATCCCTAGTGGGAAGCTAAGATTCCACATGCCTTGTGGTCAAAGAGTGAAAATGTAGAACAGAAGCAATATTATGACAAATTCAATAAAAGACTTTTGATATGGCCCGCATTAAAAAAAAAACCCTTAAAAAATAAAGTAAAGCTATATTCAACTGTAACATAGGAAGCTTAACTTGCACATTGAAATTTTAGAAATAATTTACTAGAATTTATGAAAGCAAAATTCTGTATATATTCACTGACAGTGAACTTTTTGTTTTCTTGCTATCTCAGCTTTATTGTTGCCTTAAGTTAGTGGTCAGAGTTCAGCCTTACCCAGACTAATACAGATATTTTGCTTTTTAATTCTATAACTGCATATATTTCCCTTTGATTATTCTCTTCTTTAAATTAATCTTCCCCAATCAGAACTCTTTTCTTCTCAGGAAAATGGAAATGCTCTCTCACTTACCAAATACATAAAGTAACCAGACGGCTAAGACTTTGCGCTTCCACTACAGGGCTCGTGGGTTTGATGCCTGGTTGGGGAACTAAGATCCTGCATGCCACACAGCAGGGCCAGAAAGAAAAAAAAAAAGTGAGTGGTTTATAGGCTGCTCATGTTATATTTCTGGGCTGCTTTCCAGAAGTTCACCAAGACTCAGAACCAAAGGTGTCCCAGATATTTGTTGGACTGCAAATGAAGCTGAGTGCCAACTTTCTCTAAACTTGAACTCTGGCTTGGGCTTTCAATTTCTTCCAACCTGTTTTAAGTAAGTTCTGCTTACCAGATTCTTCTCTTCCCACATGCTGTTGAATTTCAGACTAAGTGTCTGCTGCTTCCACATTTATAAAAATATTGAATTGCTCCCTCAGGAAAGTCTTGCTTGGACCTAGCAGATTTAGGTCAAGTGAGTGAGATTAATTTCCATTTTAATAAGCAGCCCAGACCCCATCATTGGGTGCTCCTTTTCACTTTCCTTTTAATCTTTTTTATTTTTAAATAAAAAGCAAGTAGAGAGTATTTTTTCTTCTGTCCTATAACACACTTTTCTCCTCTTTTCTCTCTGTGTCTTTTTAACGCTGAAAACTTTGCCAACAGCTACAGAGCTGCCTGACTCTCAAACCAAACAAACACTCACCCCAGGATTGGGTGAGAATCTGTGAGACTGGAACAAGTCTGGGGTAGAAAGACTTCCAGAACCCATCTGTTTTAGGGAGAAAGAGTTCCTTCCTTACTGGAGAGAAGAAAGTGGATTTGAGGAAGAATGGGGAGTATTTCTGTCACAAACCAGCTGCTAAGTGTTGACTAAAGTCTTCTGGTAATTAGCCACATTGTTTATAGCATATACATGTTATAGATGTATTCTTCCCATTTCTGAGGAATTCAGTAGGTTTCTGAAAATCATCTCATCTCTATTTTTAAAATAATTTTTAAGTCTGTGTTTGCCTTTTGAGATGGGAGAATAACCATTTTTTCAACACACTTTACCACTGAAGAAAACAGAGAAAGGCATATTTACATCAATTTCCCAAGGTTATGCAGAGACATGTAGAGCAGAGTCCCTTCTATATATTTCTTAAGTATTTTTGGATTTTAGGCTATTTCAGTGGACTCAGTAACTTCCACTTGCTCTGTTGTTCAGTTGCTAAGTCATTCCCAACTCTTTGCAACTCCATGCATTGCAACACACCTGGCTTCCCTGTCTTTCACCATCTCCCAGAGTTTGCTCAAACTCATGTCCATCGAGTTGGTGATGCCATCCAACCATCTTGTCCTCTGTTGTCCCCTTCTTTCTTGCCCTCAATCTTTCTCAGCATCAGAGTCTTTTCTAATAAGTCAGCTCTTTGCATCAGGTGGCCAAAGTATTGGAGCTTCAGCTTCAGCATCAGTCCTTCCAGTGAATATTCAGGTTTGATTTCCGTTAGGATTGACTCATTTGCTAGCATTTATACTTGCTACTGCAGAAAATAAAACAGTTAACACTTCCCCTCTCAACTCATCAGAATCAAAGGAAACTTCAGTATGTTTTGTGTAATACCATTGTGGTCATTTAAAAAAATTAAATTGCAGCCGTAAATTATAACATCATAGCAAAAAGTAAAGTGTAGCTTCTCCCATATTACAAATGTTAGTAATGCAATTGTCTGCTCCTGAGAAGAACTAAGTAACATGGAAGGCAGTACTTTTGTCAGTCAGTAAACCAGTATTTATTGAACACAAACTACATTACTGGCCCAAGGCAGGGACCCAGCCTGACAAGCCTGTGGGGTGTAGCATGCACACCTGCTAGTGCTCACAGCCCAGGAAGATGGGGCATTCTTGGCTGTAAATTCCTTGTTCAACTTCAACATCCTTTCTGACAGTGTTCCAGCAACCCCTGCTGGGGAAGTGGCTAGGGAGGTAACTGATTTGCCTTCTCTATCTGAAGTAATCACTATTAATCACTGAATTAATCACTATATGAAAATAAAACTGAATGGTGTAGTACTGAGATCATAGACTTTGAAGAGAGATAAAGCTGGATTCGGAGATTATAGACTTTGAAGAGAGAGACAGCTGGGTTCGAGTCATGACTTTTTGATTGTTGTGTATCCGTAAGCAAGTCAGTTAATCTCCCTGAGCCTCAGTTTCCCCATCAGCAAGACAGATAAAAATAACCTCCCAGGACAGGCCCTGTGAGCACTGGTGGTAATGGCATGTAGAAAGTGCTCAGTGAATGTATGAAATGGAAATTACTCTTTCAGAAACATTTGAATGATAAAATGGGTTGATTAGTTTTCATCTGTGTTTGGCATCATATAGGTATCATTACTTGGCCAACAAAGGTCCATCTAGTCAAAGCTATGATTTTTCCAGTAGTCATGTATGGGTGTGAGAGTTGGACTACAAAGAAAGCTGAGTGCTGAAGAATTGATGCTTTTGAACTGTGGTGTTGTAGAAGACTCTTGAAGAGTCCCTTGGCCTGCAAGGAGATCCAACCAGACCAACCTAAAGGAAATTAGTCCTGAATATTCATTGGAAGGACTGATGTTGTAAATAAAACTCCAATCCATTGGCCACCTCATGAGAACTGACTCATTTGAAAAGACCCTGATGCTGGGAAAAATTGAAGGAGGGAGGAGAGGGGAAGGCACAGGATGAGACGGTTGGATGGCATCACCGCCTCAATGTACATGAGTTTGAGTAGGCTCTGGGACTGGGGATGGACAGGGAAGCCTGGCCTGCTACAGTCCATGGGTTCGCAAAGAGTTGGACACGACTGAGTGACTGAAGTGACTGAGGTATAGCCTTTGTGGCTGGTAAAGAATCCGCCTACAATGTGGGAGACCTGGGTTCAATCCCTGGGTGGGAAGATCCTCTGGAGAAGGGAATGGCTACCCACTCCAGTATTCTTGCCTGGGAAATCCCATGGACAGAAGAGCCTGGAAGGCTGCAGTCCATGGGGTCGCAAAGAGCTGGACATGACTGAGAGACTTAACACTGAATTTAACTGAAAGGTATAGCCCAAACCAAGTCTTCTAGCTGTTTTCTGATAGGAAGTTAGAAGTTTTCATTATAAGAGTTGTGTAGGAGGAACTTACATTTATTGAGGAGCTCTGTTCCAGTCACTATTTAGAAATTTTATAGATTTGTCAGTGGCTCAGATGGTAAAGTGTCTGCCTACAATGTGGGAGACCCAGGTTCAATCCCTAGGTTGGGAAGATCCTCTGAAGAAGGAAATGGCAACCCACTCCTGTATTCTTGCCTGGGAAATCCCATGGACAGAGGAGCCAGGTAGGCTACAGTCCATGGGTCGCAAAGCGTCGGACACGACTGAGAGACATCACTTTCACTTTTCATTCCTTCCAACAGTGTATGAGGTCGCTATTATAATTTTCATTTTACATGTGAGGACATGAAGCTAAATTTGGTTAAGGGGGTTATCCTAAATCATATGGCTAAAAAGTGGTAAAATCTAGCTCCAAAACTTCTATCATTTTAAGTACTTGTGTAAGATCAATGAATTGTTTATATCTAAGACATGAGTTTCTGAAACTCCATAATCATATGCCTGAGTATTCAGGTAGTGAGGTATTGACTGCCTATGTCCACTGAAAGCTTTTGTCCCAACAAAGAGGCTTTCAAATTTGACAGAGGATCCTAATGGTCAAGTAAACCTTGATGATATAAACTGAAAAATAAAATATCCAGGCCAGCACCAACTATTTTAGTTTTCTTACAGTTTTTCAAAAAGTGTAAGTAAATTAGGAATCATTAATACTTTGGGAAAATAATCAATGATGTTAAGGTGCATCCTTGGAATGGGGAAAATTTTCTAACTATAGAATCACTACTATGGATATAAATAAAGAGATTTCTCCTGATTATAAAAGTAATATTTGCCTATTAGAAAATGTTTAGAAATAAAGAAAATATAAAAAGTGCTTTTCCATTGCCCCACCTCTAAAGACTACTGTAATTATTTTGGTTATTCTGTATATTTAAGAATTAAGAAATTTTTGAAAAAGTCAACTGGATAATTTTTAAGATTAGAAAACTAAAGGTTGAGAAAGCTTACATGCCTTACCTAAGGATTTGTTGTTGTTGTTTAGTCACTAGGTTGTGTCCTACTCTTTGCTACCCCATGGACTGTAGTAGCCCACAAGGCTCCTCTGCCCATCAGATTTTCCAGGCAAGAATACTGGAGTGGGTTGCCATTTCCTTTTCCAGGGTATCTTCCCAACCCAAGGATCGAACCTGCATCTCCTGCGTTGGCAGCTGGGTTCTTTACCACTGAGCCACCAGGGAAGCCCTACCTACAGATACTAATAACTAAAAACTAGTATTCATTTTGATCAAAAGTAAGTAATCATGTGCTAATTTACATGACTTCATTGCAAAGATTGGAATGTATTTTATTACTATTAATAAATGTATTGCCCTGTTTTAATACTGAGATGAGGTATGGAACTTATAGCAATCACTCCCAAGTCTTTCTTTTTTTCAGTTAATGGAAGCAGATAACATTTAGGGCCTTCCAGGAATACTCACCAATGAGAAATTCCAAGTGAAATATGAAGTAACAGAAACAATAATATTAGGGGCTATTTTAATGGCCCATGTGGTTGTTCCCTACTCCTACCCTCAATGTTCAAAAATGCACTTTAGTTCTAGAATGAAAATAAGAAGCAATGTACTAGATGAAATAGGATCTTTTTGCACCTTAACTCAGAGAAACAAACTGCTCTAAGAAACTCTTCTGGGAACTACACGATTCTGTTCTCATAAATTTGCAAAATAATTTATTTCCTAAAAGTTTGGTAACCTCAGGTTTTAAAAAAGGCCGTATTGAATCTAGGGTGAGTCAGAACACTTTTTATCTTGATGGAGCCAGTTACTTTTATTTGTTCAAAAGCAATCTTTGTTCTAGTTAATTTGTCTTCTGATTCTTTTCTATTTTTGTTTTGTGGAAATAAAACATGGTAAAGAGACGCATGTTCAGTTCCTGGGTCGGGAAGATCTCCTGAGTAGGAAACAACAACCCATTCCAGTATTCTTGCCTGGAAAATTACATGGGCAGAGGAGCCTGGTGAGCTACAGTCCGTGGGTCACAAAGTGCTAGACACGACTCAGCGACTGAGCACGTACACATGCACACAGTTAGTGGGTGGAGTAGGACTTCGTTCATGAAAACGAATTCAAATCTCATTTTATTTACACATTGGGTGATGCCAAGTCACTCACGTTCTCTCTAGGTCTCAGTTTCTTAATTTTAAAAAATTTTATTAGTTTTATTATTGATATATACTTGCTTGCTTTACAATGTTGTGTTGGTTTCTGCTGCACAACTAAGTGAATCAACTATATGTATACCTGTGTCCCCTCCCTCTTGAACCTCCCTCCCATCCACCCCCCATTCAACTTCTTTAAACTCGTGGCGATGTTGTCTACCTTGTAGAGTTATGGTGAAGATTTTAATCTCTGTTTAAATGATAAATGTAAGCTCTTAACAAGTGTTTTGTCCTGCTTCCCTTCTGAATGAATATAATAGCATCAGTTTTGTTGTGTTGTATGTCTTGGTCTTGGGAAGCAAGGCTAAATTAGCATTTTGCCTTTGTTTCCATTCATTTCCATACAGAGGACTATCCTATCACTATATATACACAATAATGATTACTTGAGACTGAAAGTAGCCACACATGAAGAATAATGGCTTAAAAAGGACAGCAACTGCAGAGGAAGGTAGGCCTGAGCAGTATGGTGTTTCCATGGAATCAGACACAGAGGTTCTTTCTAGTTTGTTGCTCTGTCAAACGTGGCTCCACCTCCCAAGGTCACCTTTTTGGGAGCTCTACAACAGGAAGGGAGACCCCTTTCAGGGCCCAAGACTGGGCTCTTGTCTAACACTCGGAAATGAATTGTCCAAGGAGATACACATGCTGACGAAGCAAGAGACTTTATTGGGAAGGGGCTCCTGGGCAGAGAGCAGAAGCATAAGGGAACCCAGGAGAACTGCTCTGCCACGTGGCTCACAGTCTCAGGTTTTATAGTAATTGGGTTAGTTTCCAAGTTGTCTCTGGCCACCTATGGTCCTTCCTGGTGGCACATACATCACTCAGCCTAAAGGGATTCCAGTGAAGATTCTGGAAGATTCGTAGGAAATATGGACTGGAGTCTCCTTTCTCCATTTGACCTTTCCGGAATTCTTCTGGATGGTGGTAGCTTGTTAGTTTCACACTCCTTACCAGGACCTCCTGTTTAAGATAACTCATGCAAGCAGTTACTATTGGGTGTGGCCAGCATGGGCGGTGTCAGTCAGTGGTTCCCCTAGCAGTTCCACCTGGATATTGGAGCCCAACTCATAACAACCGTGATCCCGGAAGGAGGAAAGGGAGTGTTAGAAGATAGTTCTCCCTCCCTTTTAAGTAAAGTCCTTCCCAGGAAATACCGCACAATGTTTATTTTGATTGTTCCAATTAATCTACTTAATAAAAAGAGGTCAACATATAGTGGCAGGTAGGTAGGACTCTCCTCCACGAAGCAATCCAAGGGACCCAGGCTAGTGAGGTGGCCCTGCCACCATCAACATGAGGGTTAAAAGGCTGCCACAGATGTTGCCTGTGGCTATTTCTTAGCCAACAAGGAGAAAGGTAGTTGTAGTGAGACCAGGGCAATCATCCTGGGAGGCTGACACATCACTCCAGTCTTACCATGATGGTCAAACAGTGTAATGTCTGAGGCTGGCTGTCTGTGACTACAATTTAACTTGGTGAGAAGTTTGTATTATGCACAGGAAAAAGAGAATGGTTACTGGGGTATCGTCAGCAGTCTTCATTCCACGTGTCAGTGGCCAGAATTTAGTCATCAGTCCCTTCCACCTGCAGTGGAGGCTGGGGAGTGTAGTCTTTGGGTTGGGTGGCAAAATATATCTGAAGAACGGGGGTACATTCATTATAAAAGGAAGGCAGAATGAATAGGGAGAGGAAATTGACAATCTCCATCACAGTATGTGATTAAACTGCTGGATTACTAACTTTCATTACTAGAATCTCAAAATGTTAAGGGCTGGGTTTTTCAAACAGTGAATCAGTATTCTCAGGTATTTAGATTGAAGGTAAAATGACTTATGTGATACAGTAAAACCTGTGAGTCTTTAAGATACACACCGTTTATCTATGATCACTGAAAATAAGTTGATTTCCATGTTGATTTTGATACAAACTAAAACTATTCTTACTAAGTTCATTGACTTTTAAATTGCCATGTCCATAACTACCTGTCATTTCTTGTGTGACTTTACCTTGCTAATGAACTTGGTATTGATTATTTCCTCAGGAAACATCCTACCCCTTTTGTTTCTGAATCATTGACTTTCTCTTTGCTCTTCTGAAACTTCTGAGATTGCTCCTTTTAAAGGCCACCTATTTTTTAAATGTTTGTGCTCCCTAAACCTCTGTCTGGAGAGCTCACTTCATTCCATGTGTTCTCTGTACAGTCTCACGCTCATGGCTCTGCTGCTGCCTCCAGAGCGTAGCTCCATTGTTGGCTTCTTCAGCCCAGGCTTTTCCTCTGAAAACCTCATCTGGACGTTAAATACCTAAGGGACAATTGCCAGTCTTTTAAAATGTTTTTTTTTTTAATTAAAGAATGCAAAATATAATATGCCAGAAAAGTGCACAAATCATAAATGTGTAGTGTACCACATCTTCTTTATCCATTCATCTGTTGATGGACCTTTAGGTTGCTTCCATGTCCTAGCTTTTGTAAATAGTCCTGCAAGAAGATATGGTACATATACACAATGAAATATTACTCAGCCATGAAAAGAAACAAAATTGGGTCATTTGTAGAGCTGTGGATGGACCTAGAGTCTGTTGTACAGTGTGAAGTAAGTCAGACAGAAAAATATCATATACTAATGCATATGTGTGAAATCTATAAAAATGGTACCGGTGAACCTATATGTAGGGCAGGAACAGAGATGAGGTGTAGCAAATGGATGTGTGCACCCAGTGAAGGGAGGGATGAATTGGGAGATTAGGGTTGACATATACGCTAGCCTGTGTAAAACAGATAGCTAGTGGGAACCTGCAGAATAGCACAGAGACCTCAGCTTGATGTTCGGTGGATGAAGACCTAGATGGGTGGAATGGGAGGGGAGGGTCCAAGGGGGAGGGAATATATGTATATACATAAAGCTGATTCAATTCATTGTTCAGCTTAAACTACACAATGTTGTAAAGCGATTATGAAAAGTGAAATTGTTAATTGCTCAGTTGTGTCCAACTCTTTGTGACCCCATGGACTGTAGCCCACCAGGCTCCTCTGTCCAAGGGATTTCCCAGGCAAGAACACTGAAATGGTGGCCATTCCCTTCTCCAGGGGATGTTCCTGTCCCAGGGGTTGAACCTGGGTCTTCTGCATTGCAGGCAGATCTTTACTGACTGAACCACCAAGTCTGAAACAATTATACTCCAATAAAAAAGAAAACAGCAATGGATGAAAAATAAACATGCAGGGTAGAGAACAGTGGAAACATAGACACCTCTGGAAACATACCATTCAAAAGATAGAACTTTTTCACCCCTGCTGAAGGCTCCTGGATATTCCTTACTAACTATATGACCCTTCCTCTCTCCTGCAAGTGTTATTGTGGTGTTTGCGATAAAGTCTTTCTTGCTTGTTCAATATAGTCTTACAAACTATGTATGTACATCTAAAAAATAAAATGCAATGTTGCCCATTTTAACTCTTGTAAATACAATAATACTGTATTTATTCTTTTGAAGCATGTTATTAAGCACATATAAATTTAGAATTGTTAATCCTCAGAGTATTAAATCTTTTATCATAATGAAGAAAACCTCTTATTTTCAGTAATGTATTTATCTTGCTTTTGGTATAATTACTACAACATTATTGTAGTTAATATTTGAATTTTTCCCACTTTTAAATTTTCAATCCCCTGTACAATTATGTTTTGGACATCATACATAGCAAAAGTTAAATCTAGGGTCTCAATATTTGACTTCTACTTGGAGCATGTAGTACATTTAATATAATTGCTGATATGAGGAATTTTAAATCTGCCACTTTAGTTTCATTTTCTACTTGTCTCATCCAATTGATATTTCTTTAAAAATGTCTTTTTTTCTTGCCTTCTTTTAATTTAAGTTGGGTTTTTTGTTTGTTAAATCATTCTATTTTTTTCTCCCCCTGTTGGTTTTTGAAGTTATAAATTCCCTCCTTTATTTGCTTGGTAAACACCTTCCGATCGTTCAAAGCACAGCTTAAGTCTATCTTTGGAGAACATCTTTCTTGAATCCTGGCCCTTCCCCACCATGAACTAAACAGAGATGATTGTAGTTCCATGGTTCCACACTGTACATAAGTCACATGTATAGTACTTATCCCCTGGAGAAGGGAAAGCCTACCCACTCCAGTATTCTGGCCTAGAGCCTTCCCTGGTGGCTCAAATTGTAAAGAATCTGCCTGCAAAGCAGGAGGCCTGGGTTTGATCCCTGTGTCAGGAAGATCTCCTGGAGAAGGAAATGGCAACCCACTCTGGTATTCTTGCCTGGAAAATCCCATGGACAGAGGAGGCTGGCCGGACAGCCATGGACAAATCCCATGAAAATCCCATGGACAAAGAACTGAACATGACTAAGTGACTAACATAGCATAGCACTTATCACCCTGCAAGTCAACTGTCACTTATATGTCTCTCTCTCCTAATAGGCAGTGATATATTTAATGACAGAGAAAACACCTAATATATCCTTGTCAGTCTTTTAACATAGTCCTTTTGGGACCAGATATTATATAAGTGGAAATCATGCCTCTATCCAAGTAGCTCAGTGGTAAAGACTTCGCCTGCCAATACAGGAGACGCAAGTTCAATCCCGGGTCAGGAAGATCCCCTGGAGGAAGAAACGGCACCCACTCCAGTGTTCTTGCCTGGAAATCCCATGGACAGAGGAGCCTGGCGGGCTACAGTCCATGGAGTTGCAAAGAGTCTGACATGACTGAACGACAACACACACGCATGCACATACACACACACACATCCTATAAATAAATTTCAGTTGAGACCAGCAACTCAACTTATTAAAACTTTGAAGTACTTAAATCAAAACTTTAGTCCTAAGTAAAATGTACTTTTTGTGTGTGTGAGTATATATATATGCATACATGTATATTTGGGCTTCCCTTGTGGCTCAGCTGGTAAAATATCTGCCTGCAAAGCAGGAGACCTGGGTTCAATCCCTGGGGTGGGAAGAGATCCCCTGGAGAAGGGAAAGCCTACCCACTCCAGTATTCTGGCCTAGAGAATTCCATGGAGAAGTCCATGGGATCTCAAAGAGTCGCACACGACTGCACAACTTTCACTTTCACACACACACACACATATATATATTGCAAATCTCTGAAATTTTAAATGTTTGGCCATAGGGCAAAAATGAGCTCTTTCCTTTTAATGATCTTTTCCCATCAAATTAGATGTCATAATTTATTATAGTGCTATATTTGCCAAATATCTAAATGAGTGGTTCTCAGATTTTAGTTTGCACAAGAATTACTGGGGAGAGTTTGTTAAAAAGGGTATGCTACTGGGGTCATCTCCAATCTCCTTTCTTCTCTTCTTTACTTATCCAAATTATGCTAATCATCAAGGTCTTGTTCACAGGCAGGTTCTCTGTAAATCCCATTTCTTGTGGAATCCTTTCTTCCTACCCACCCCCTCCCTCAACTCTTCAAGTCCCTTTCCCACCTGGATTCTTAGCCTGAGCTGACAAGTGCTGCTGCTTCTGCTTGTTCCCAGAGGAGCATGCCAGATGAGGTTCCAGTTCACATTTTATCCTCAGGGCCTAATCTATATTCTTCCTGTTCTCAGGTCTCCAAACCTGACTGTCTTTCTCTCTTTCTCCTACTCTTCCTGGAAGGTAAACGTAGTGTTGTCAAGAGTAACTGAACCTGGAAAAAGAAAAATGGGTTTCAAATCTCAGCCCTCCTGCTGCTACCTCTGTGTCTCTGTCCAGCCACATTCATCTCACTGGGTTTCATTTTCCTTCTTCCGTCATATGTTGGAGGAATATTATGAAATTATTAAATATAAGGTAGCACATTAAAGGTACACAGAAGGTTCTAAGTAAATGTAACTTCAGTTTAAATAATATTTGACTTCCTGATTAAAGCATGGGGGTGGAGCCTACGTCTTACTCATATTTGTGACCCCTTATGTTTTGCAGTGTTGGTAAAAATGAATTAAATGTAATGAATCCAACTGACTATAAGTAATTGGAAAGCAGTTGGAACCCTGTATACAAATCTTAGAGGCTGTTAAGCCACAAACTTAGTTTACTGCTGTTTCTCCAGAAACACAAGATAACAAGAAACATTTTGAAATGAAGGTTTAATTATGGTACTTGCATTACAGAAGTCTTGAAAATAATGTTTTATCTCAAGTTGACATTTTCTTTATAATTTTTAGAAAAAAGAACTTCATTTTTCTGTTAACTTAATAGCCTTTCTTCCCCCCACTAATACCAAATAATCTACCTTGATGTTTTTTACCCCCATTTATTATTTGCTTAATGTAATATGAACAAGCCTTAAGATATTTAACTCCCTGGGGTTGAACGAAACACATATAACATCACAGGCCTTGTTCAGATTTCTGCTGACTTAAGAACATATCTTCAGCCTTTGGCTTAACTTTGCTACCCGTAGGGAGATGCAGTTTCAAGATAACAAACAAACTGAGGATAATCTGTTGTATAATCTGTGAAAATAAGAACTCACCATTATTTTAATCAATTATTCAATTAGATTCAGAAGAGTAAGAAACTGCTATCATCAGAACTGAATTATTCAACTACTCAAGTACCAATTAACTAGTCTGAGGGTGATCCATGTCTTTGACTTAATTATATATGTCCTTAGAATTATTCTTTTATTTAAGGGTTATGAATTTATCTGTTCTTGGCCAACCAGACATGCTCCTTCAGAATAGGGATTGTATTTTCCAATGCAGTATCATGGAAAAGAGAAAAAGTAAAACTTACATACTTGAGTGTCTATTCTTGACTCTGAGACTGACCAACAGTGTGGAATCAGACAACTGCCTTGGAACTTGGATCCCTTACCTGTACAACAAATGTGTTAAAGAATTATCTCTAAATTCATTTATTTTTACTTTTTCCCAGTTTTAAAATAACATTATACTGTATATAGCTGTGTGGATCACAACAAACTGTGAAAAATTCTTAAAGAGATGAGAATACTAGACCACCTTACCTGTCTCCTGAGAAACCTGTATGTGGGTCAAGGAGCAACAGTTAGAACTGGACATGGAACAATGGACTGGTTCAAACTGGGAAAGGAGTATGACAAAGTTTATATTGTCACCCTGCTTGTTTAATTTCTATGCTGAGTACATCATGTGAAATGCTTGGCTGGATGAATCACAAACTGGAATCAAGACTGCTGGGAGAAATATCAACAACCTCAGATTTGCAGATACCACTCTAATGGCAGAAAGTGAAAAACTAAAGAGCCTCTTGATGAGAGTGAAAGAGGAGAGTGAAAATTCAAGCTAGCTTAAAACTCAACATTCAAAAAACTAAGATCATGGTGTCTGGTCTCATTGCTTCATGACAAATAGAAGGGGGGAAGTGTGGAAACAGTCACAGATTTTATTTTCTTGGGCTCCAAAATCACTGTGGATGGTGACTGCAGCCATGAAATGAAAAGACGGTCCTTCCAGTAGTCTTGTACAGATGTGAGAGTTGGACCATAGAAAAGGCTGAGTGCTGAAGAATTGATGCTTTTGTACTGTGGTGTTGGAAAAGACTCTTGAGAGTCCTTTGGACTGCAAGGAGATCCTAAAGGCAATCCTAGTCAATCCTAAAGGAAATCAGTCCTGAACATTCTTTGGAAGGACTGATGCTGAAGCTCCAATACCTTGGCCACCTGATGCAAAGAACCAACTCATTGGAAAAGACTCTGATGCTGGAAAAAATTGAAGACAGGAGGAGAAGGAGCAACAGAAAATAAGATGGTTGGATGGGGAAGGAGCATAAAGATGGTGGAGGAATAGGACGGGAAGACCACTTTCTCCCTCACAAATTCCTCAAAAGAACATTTCAACGCCGAGCAAACTCCACAAAACAACTTCTGTAGGCTGGCAGAGGACATCAGGCAACCAGAAAAGCAGACCATTGTCTTCAAAAACAGATTTTTAATCTTTGCTCTTAGGTTTTTGTTGTCAATTTTGTACATTTAAAAACCCAAACTTCACTACCCAATTTTACCTGAGAGCGAGATTACTGGCTTGACCACTCTCTTCTCCTTTGGACTCTCCTTTTTCCCCACCAGGTGGCCTCTGTCTCTTTTCTCCCCCATCTCTTCTCTATCCAACTCTGTGAATCTCGTGTGTTCCAGACGGTGGAGAACACCTAAGGAACTGGTTACTGGCAGGATTTGTCTCTCTCCTTCTCATTCCTCTCTCTTATCCTCCTGGCCACCTCTGTCTACTTCCTCCCTCTCCTCTTCCCCGTATAACTCCGTAAATACCTCTGAGCGGTCCAGACTATGGAGCGCGCATAAGGAAGTGACTACTGGCTAGCTTGCTCTCTCCTCTTTTGATCTCACCGCATCTCATTCCAGTCACCTCTAACTACCCCCTCCCTCTTCTCTTCTCCTTGTAACTCAGTGAACCTCTCTGAGTGTCCCTCAATGTGGAGAAATTTTTCATCTTTAACCTAGATGTTTTATCATCGGTGCTGTATAGATGGAGAAGTCTAGAGGCTACTGTAAAAATAAAACTGAAAACCAGAAGCAGGAGGCTTAAATCCAAAGCCTGAAAACATTAGAGAACTCTTGAATTCAGGGAACATTAAGCAATAGGAGCTCATCAAATGCCTTCATACCTACACTGAAACCAAGCTCCACCCAAGGGCCAACAAGTTCCAAAACAAGACATACCACTCAAATTCTCCAGCAACACAGGAACACTCCCCTGAGCTTCAATATACAGGCAACTCAAAATTATTCCAAAACCTTTGATGTCTCATAACCCATTACTGGTCACTCCACTGCACTCCAGAGAGAAGAAACCCAGCTCCACCCACCAGAACTCCAACACAAGCCTCCCTAACCAGGAAACCTAGACAAGCCACTGATAGAACCCCACCCACAGTGAGGAAGCTCCATAATAAAGAGAACTCCACAAATTACCAGAATATAAAAAGGCCACCCCAAACGCAGCAATATAACCAAGATGAAGAGACAGAAGAATACTCAGCAGGTAAAGGAACAGGAGAGTTGCCCACCAAACCAAACAAAAGAGGAAGAAGTAGGGAATCTACCTGAGAAGGAATTCCGAATACTGATAGTGAAAATGATCCAAAATCTTGAAATCAAAATGGAATCACAGATAAATAGCCTAGAGACAAGGATTGAGAAGATGCAAGAAAGGTTTAACAAGGACCTAGAAGAAATAAAAAAGAGTCAAAATATAATGAATAACGCAATAAATGAGATCAGAAACACTCTGGAGGCAACAAATAGTAGAATAACGGAGGCAGAAGATAGGATTAGTGAAATAGAAGATAGAATGGTAGAAATAAATGAATCAGAGAGGAAACAAGAAAAACGAATTAAAAGAAACGAGGACAATCTCAGAGACCTCCAGGACAATATGAAACGCTCCAACATTCGAATTATAGGAGTCCCAGAAGAAGAAGACAGAAAGAAAGATCATGAGAAAATCCTTGAGGAGATAATAGTTGAAAACTTCCCTGAAATGGGGAAGGAAATAATCACCCAAGTCCAAGAAACCCAGAGAGTTCCAAATAGGATAAACCCAAGGCGAAACACCCCAAGACACATATTAATCAAATTAACAAAGATCAAACACAAAGAACAAATATTAAAAGCAGCAAGGGAAAAACAACAAATAACACACAAGGGGATTCCCATAAGGATAACAGCTGATCTTTCAATAGAAACTCTTCAGGCCAGGAGGGAATGGCAAGACATACTTAAAGTGATGAAAGACAATAACCTACAGCCCAGATTACTGTACCCAGCAAGGATCTCATTCAAATACGAAGGAGAAATCAAAAGCTTTACCTACAAGCAAAAGCTGAGAGAATTCAGCACCACCAAACCAGCTCTCCAACAAATTCTAAAGGATATTCTCTAGACAGGAAACACGAAAAGGGTGTATAAACCCAAACCCAAAACAATAAAGTAAATGGTAACGGGATCATACTTATCAATAATTACCTTAAACGTAAATGGGTTGAACGCCCCAACCAAAAGGCAAAGACTGGCCGAATGGATACAAAAACAAGACCCCTCTATATGCTGCTTACAAGAGACCCACCTCAAAACAAGGGACACATACAGACTGAAAGTGAAGGGCTGGAAAAAGATATACCACGCAAATAGAGACCAAAAGAAAGCAGGAGTGGCAATACTCATATCCGATAAAATAGACTTTAAAACAAAGGCTGTGAAAAGAGACAAGGCCACTACATAATGATCAAAGGATCAATCCAAGAAGAAGATATAACAATTATAAATATATATGCACCCAACATAGGAGCACCGCAATATGTAAGACAAATGCTAACAAGTATGAAAGGGGAAATTAACATGACACAATAATAGTGGGAGACTTTAATACCCCACTCACACCTATGGACAGATCAACTAAACAGAAAATTAACAAAGAAACGCAAACTTTAAATGACACATTAGATCAATTAGACCTAATTGATATCTATAGGACATTTCACCCCAAAACAATGAATTTCACCTTTTTTTTCAAGTGCTCATGGAACCTTCTCCAGGATAGATCACATCCTGGGCCATAAATCTAAACTTGATAAATTCAAAAAAATCAAAATCATTCCAAGCATCTTTTCTGACCATAATGCATTAAGATTAGATCTCAATTACAGGAGAAAAACTACTAAAAATTCCAACATATGGAGGTTGAACAACACACTTCTGAATAACCAACAAATCACAGAAGAAATCAAAAAAGAAATCAAAATATGCATAGAAACTAATGAAAATGAAAACACAACAACCCAAAACCTGTGGGACACTATAAAAGCAGTGCTAAGAGGAAAGTTCATAGCAATACAGGCATACCTCAAGAAACAAGAAAAAAGTCAAATAAATAACCTAACTCTACAACTAAAGCAACTAGAAAAGGAAGAATTGGAGAACCCTAGAGTTAGTAGAAGGAAAGAAATCTTAAAAATTAGGGCAGAAATAAATGCTAAAGAAACAAAAGAGACCATAGCAAAAATCAACAAAGCCAAAAGCTGGTTCTTTGAAAGGATAAATAAAATTGACAAACCACTAGCCAGACTCATCAAGAAGCAAAGAGAGAAAAATCAAATCAATAAAATTAGAAATGAAAATGGAGAGATCACAACAGACAACACAGAAATACAAAGGATCATAAGAGACTACTATCAGCAGTTGTATACCAATAAAATGGACAACATGGAAGAAATGGACAAATTCTTAGAAAAGTACAATTTTCCAAAACTGAACCAGGAAGAAATAGAAAATCTTAACAGACCCATCACAAGCACGGAAATTAAAACTGTAATCAGAAATCTTCCAGCAAACAAAAGCCCAGGTCCAGACGGCTTCACAGCTGAATTCTACCAAAAATTTCGAGAAGAGCTAACACCTATCCTACTCAAACTCTTCCAGAAAATTGCAGAGGAAGGTAAACTTCCAAACTCATTCTATGAGGCCACCATCACCCTAATACCAAAACCTGACAAAGACGTCACAAAAAAAGAAAACTACAGGCCAATATCACTGATGAACATAGATGCAAAAATCCTCAACAAAATTCTAGCAATCAGAATCCAACAACACATTAAAAAGATCATACACCATGACCAAGTGGGCTTTATCCCAGGGATGCAAGGATTCTTCAATATCCGCAAATCAATCAATGTAATTCACCACATTAACAAATTGAAAAATAAAAACCATATGATTATCTCAATAGATGCAGAGAAGGCCTTTGACAAAATTCAACATCCATTTATGATAAAAACTCTCCAGAAAGCAGGAATAGAAGGAACATACCTCAACATAATAAAAGCTATATATGACAAACCCACAGCAAACATTATCCTCAATGGTGAAAAATTGAAAGCATTTCCCCTAAAGTCAGGAACAAGACAAGGGTGTCCACTTTCACCGCTACTATTCAACATAGTTCTGGAAGTTTTGGCCACAGCAATCAGAGCAGAAAAAGAAATAAAAGGAATCCAAATTGGAAAAGAAGAAGTAAAACTCTCACTGTTTGCAGATGACATGATCCTACATGGAAAACCCTAAAGACTCCACCAGAAAATTGCTAGAGCTCATCAATGAATATAGTAAAGTTGCAGGATATAAAATCAACACACAGAAATCCCTTGCATTCCTATACACTAATAATGAGAAAGTAGAAAAAGAAATTAAGGAAACAATTCCATTCACCATTGCAATGAAAAGAATAAAATACTTAGGAATATATCTACCCAAAGAAACTAAAGACCTATATATAGAAAACTATAAAACACTGATGAAAGAAATCAAAGAGGACACTAATAGATGGAGAAATATACCATGGTCATGGATCGGAAGAATCAATATAGTGAAAATGAGTATACTACCCAAAGCAATTTACAAATTCAATGCAATCCCTATCAAGCTACCAGCCATATTTTTCACAGAACTAGAACAAATAATTTCAAGATTTGTATGGAAATACAAAAAACCTCGAATTGCCAAAGCAATCTTGAGAAAGAAGAATGGAACTGGAGGAATCAACTTGCCTGACTTCAGGCTCTACTACAAAGCCACAGTCATCAAAACAGTATGGTACTGGCACAAAGACAGACATATAGATCAATGGAACAAAATAGAAAGCCCAGAGATAAATCCACACACCTATGGACACCTTATCTTTGACAAAGGAGGCAAGAATATACAATGGAGTAAAGACAATCTCTTTAACAAGTAGTGCTGGGAAAACTGGTCAACCACTTGTAAAAGAATGAAACTAGATCACTTTCTAACACCATACACAAAAATAAACTCAAAATGGATTAAAGATCTAAATGTAAGACCAGAAACTATAAAACTCCTAGAGGAGAACATAGGCAAAACACTCTCCGACATAAATCACAGCAGGATCCTCTATGATCCACCTCCCAGAATTCTGGAAATAAAAGCAAAAATTAACAAATGGGATCTAATTAAAATTAAAAGCTTCTGCACAACAAAGGAAACTATAAGCAAGGTGAAAAGACAGCCTTCTGAATGGGAGAAAATAATAGCAAATGAAGCAACTGACAAACAACTAATCTCAAAAATATATAAGCAACTTATGCAGCTCAATTCCAGAAAAATAAACGACCCAATCAAAAAATGGGCCAAAGAACTAAATAGACATTTCTCCAAAGAAGACCTATGGATGGCTAACAAACACATGAAAAGATGCTCAACATCACTCATTATCAGAGAAATGCAAATCAAAACCACAATGAGGTACCACTTCACACCAGTCAGAATGGCTGCGATCCAAAAATCTGCAAGCAATAAATGCTGGAGAGGGTGTGGAGAAAAGGGAACCCTCCTATACTGTTGGTGGGAATGCAAACTAGTACAGCCACTATGGAGAACAGTATGGAGATTCCTTAAAAAATTGCAAATAGAACTACCTTATGACCCAGCAATCCCACTGCTGGGCATACACACCGAGGAAACCAGAATTGAAAGAGACACATGTACCCCAATGTTCATCGCAGCACTGTTTATAATAGCCAGGACATGGAAACAACCTAGATGTCCATCAGCAGATGAATGGATAAGAAAGCAGTGGTACATATACACAATGGAGTATTACTCAGCCGTTAAAAAGAATTCATTTGAATCAGTTCTGATGAGATGGATGAAACTGGAGCCAATTATACAGAGTGAAGTAAGCCAGAAAGAAAAACACCAATACAATATACTAACACATATATATGGAATTTAGAAAGATGGCAATGACGACCCTGTATGCAAGACAGGAAAAAAGACACAGCTGTGTATAATGGACTTTTGGACTCAGAGGGAGAGGGAGAGGGTGGGATGATTTGGGAGAATGGCATTCTATCATGTATACTATCATGTAAGAATTGAATCGCCAGTCTATGTCTGACGCAGGATACAGCATGCTTGGGGCTGGTGCATGGGGATGACCCACAGAGATGTTATGGGGAGGGAGGTGGGAGGGGGGCTCATGTTTGGGAACACATGTAAAAATTAAAGATTTTAAAATTTAAAAAATAAATAAATAAATAAAAGAGAGTGCCAGGAAAAAAAAAAAGAAGAAAAAGATGGTTGGATGGCATCACTGACTCAATGGACATGAGTTTGAGCAAGCTCTGGGAGAAAGTGAAGGACAGGGAAGCCCTGGAATGCTATAGTCCATGGGGTCACAGAGAGTTGGACACGACTGAGTGGCTTTCACTTGGTGTTAAATCAAAAAAATCATCACCAAGACTATTGTCAAAGAGCTTCCTGCTTATATTTTCCTCTAGGGGTTTTACAGTTTCAGATCTTACATTCAGGTCTTTACCATTTTGGGTTCGAACCCAAGAGTATGAACCCAAGGGTAGTGTTCTAGTTTCCTCCTTTTGCATGTAGGTGTCCAGTTTTTCCCAATATTTTTTGTAGATACTGCCCTTTCACCATTATATATTCTTGATTCTGTAGTCATAAATTAATTGACTATATATATGTGGATGCATTTCTCTCTAATCTATTCCACTAATCTGTGTGCCTGTTTTTATGCTAATAGCATACTATTTTGATTATAGTAGCTTTGTAAACATAGATTGAAATCAGAGTTTGATGCCTCCAGCTATGTTCTTTCTCAAAATTGTTTGGCTATATGGGATCTTTTGTGTTTTCATACAAATTTTAATATTGTTTGTTCTATATCTGTGAAAATGCCATTACAATTTTGTTAGGGATTTTTTTTGAATCTATTGATTACTTTGGGTAGTATGGACATTTTATTTTGAACTTTTTATTTTGTATTGGACTATAGCTGATTAACAGTGTTGTTGTATCGATATTTTATTTTGAACTTTTAACTTTGTATTGAGGCTTTCTTTTTTTTTAACTATTTGTTTTATATTGGAATATAGCTGATTAACAATATTGTGATAGTTTCAGGTGAACTGTGATGGGACTCGGCCATACATATATATGTATCCATTCTCCCCTAACACTGAAACAAGCATTTCTACACATAACATTGTGTGTTGTGTGTACACATAACATTTCTACATGTAACTTTCTACACATAACATTGAGTAGAGTTCCATGTAGGAACTTGTCAGTTATCCATTTTAAATACAGCAGTGTGTATATGACCAACCCAAACTCCTTTAACTGTCCCTTCCCCCATCAACCATAAGTTCATTTTCTAAGTCTGTGAGTCTCTTTCTGTTTTAAAAGTAAGTTCATTTGTATCATTTCCTTTTAGATAGTATGGGCATTTTAACAATATTAATTCTTCTGATCCATGAGCATGGAATAACTTTCCATTTATTTGTGTGTTCTTACAGTTTCTTTCATGAATGTATCATGGTATTCAGTGTACAGGTCTTTCATCTCTTTGGTTAACTTTATTCCTAGGTATTTTATTATTTTAGATGAAATTATAAATGGGATTATTAATTTCTGTCTGTGATAGTTAATTATTAGTGTATAGAAATACAAGATAGTTGTGTGTATTTATTCTGTATCCTGCAACTTTACTAAATTCTTTCATTAGTTCTAATGTTTGTTTTGGTGGTGTGATTAGGGTTTTATACCTATGATATCATGTCATTTGCAAATAATGACAGTTTTACTTCTTCCTTTCCAATTTGGATGCCTTTTATTTCTTGTTATTTCTTTCTTTATTTCTTTAATGCTCTGGCTAGGAATCCCAATACCATGTTGAATAAAATGAAGTGAGTGGGCATCTTTGTCTTGTCCCTCTTCTTAGAGGAAAAGCTTTTAGCCTTTCATCATTAAGTATGATGTTAGCTCTGGTTTGTCATATATGGCCTGTTTTATTGAGGTACGTTCCCTCTGTACCCACTTTGTTGAGTTTTTTTTTTAAATCACAAATGAATGTTGATTTTATAAAATGCTTTTCCTTCATCTATTGAGATGATCATATGATTTTTATCCCTCACTTTGTTTAGTAGTGTATCACATTGATTGATTTGTGAATACTGAACCACCCTTGATTCACTGGAATAAATCCCAGAGATGATACACTTGATCATAGTGTATAATCCTTTTCATGTACTATTGAGTTCAGTTTGCTAATATTTGGTTGAGGATTTTTGCATCTATGTTCATGATGAATATTGGCTGTACTTTTCTTTTCTTGTAGTGTCCTTTTTTTGGTAATATTTGCCTCATAAAATGAGTTCAGAAGTGTTCCCTCCTATTTTATTCTTTGGAAAAGTTTGACAAGGGTTGCTATTAACTCTTCCTTGAATGTTTGGTAGAATTCACCAGTGAAGCCATCTGGTTCTGGACTTTTGCTCATTGGGAGATTTTTTATTACTGATTCAATCTCCTTGCTAATAATTGGTCTGTTCAAATTTTTTATTTCTTCATGAAACTTTCTAGGAATTTATCCATTTCTTCCAGTTGTTCAATTTGTTGTCATTTTCGGCTGTGACCAGCGTGCTAAGCGCAGGCGGCTGCAACTGGAACACTAAGTGCGGCCGAGAGGAACTACCCCATGTCCGAGGTCAGGGGCAGAAGCCAGGAGGACCCCATGCTCGAAGGGCGGCAGCCAAGAGGAGTTACCCCACGTCCGAGGTCAGGGGCAGCGGCCGAAAGTGCCAGGCTGCGACGGCTCAGGAACAGCCGGGAGGAGCAACCCCATGTCCGAGACCAGGGGCGGCAGCCGGGAGGAGCCACACAACATCCAAGGAGTGGTGGCTGCATGGGCACAGGAGGGCCTAGAGGAGCCATCCCACGTTGAAGGTCAGGAAGGGTGGTGGTGAGGAGTTACCCCTCATCCAAGGTAAGGAGCAGCAGCTGCACTTTGCTGGAACAGCCGTGAAGAGATACCCCACACCCAAGGTAAGAGAAACCTAAGTAAGATGGTAGGTGTTGCAAGAGGGCATCAGAGGGCAGACACACTGAAACCATACTCACAGAAAACTAGTCAATCTAATCACACTAGGACCACAGCCTTGTCTAACTCAATGAAACTAAGCCATGCCCGCAGGGCAACCCAAGACGGGCGGGTCATGGTGGAGAGGTCTGACAGAATGTGGTCCACTGGAGAAGGGAATGGCAAACCACTTCAGTATTCTTGGCTTGAGAACCCCATGAACAGTATGAAAAGGCAAAATGATAGGATACTGAAAGAGGAACTCCCCAGGTCAGTAGGTGCCCAATATGCTACTGGAGATCAGTGGAGAAATAACTCCAGAAAGAATGAAGGGATGGAGCCAAAGCAAAAACAATACCCAGCTGTGGATGTGACTGGTGATAGAAGCAAGGTCCGATGCTGTAAAGAGCAATATTGCGTAGGAACCTGGAATGTCATGTCCATGAGTCAAGGCAAAATGAAAGTGGTCAAACAAGAGATGGCAAGAGTGAACTTTGACATTCTAGGAATCAGCGAACTAAAATGGACTGGAATGGGTGAATTTAACTCAGATGACCATTATATCTACTACTGTGAGCAGGAATCCCTCAGAAGAAATGGAGGAGCCATCATGGTCAACAAAAGAGTCTGAAATGCAGTACTTGGATGCAGTCTCAAAAACGACAGAATGATCTCTGTTCGTCTCCAAGGCAAACCATTCCATATCACAGCAATCAAAGTCTATGCCCCAACCAGTAATGCTGAAGAAGCTGAAGTTGAATGGTTCTATGAAGACCTACAAGACCTTTTGGAACACCCAAAAAAGATGTCCTTTTCAGTATAGGGGACTGGAATGCAAAAGTAGGAAGTCAGGAAACACCTGGAGTAACAGGCAAATTTGGCCTTGGAATACGGAATGAAGCAGGGCAAAGACTGATAGAGTTTTGCCAAGAAGAAAATGCACTGGTCATAGCAAACACCCTCTTCCAGCAACACAAGAGAAGACTCTACACATGGACATCACCAGATGGTCAACACCGAAATCAGATTGATTATATTCTTTGCAGCCAAAGATGAAGAAGCTGTATACAGTCAACAAAAACAAGACCATGAGCTGACTGTGGCTGAGATCATGAACTCCTTATTACCAAATTCAGACTTAAATTGAAGAAAGTAGGGAAAACCGCTAGACCATTCAGGTATGACCTAAATCAAATCCTTTATGATTATACAGTGGAAGTGAGAAATAGATTTAAGGGCCTAGATCTGATAGATAGAGTGCCTGATGAACTATGGAATGAGGTTCGTGACACTGTACAGGAGACAGGGATCAAGAACATCCCCATGGAAAAGAAATGCAAAAAAAGCAAAATGGCTGTCTGGGGAGGCCTTACAAATAGCTATGAAACGAAGAGAAGCAAAAAGCAAAGGAGGAAAGGAAAGATATAAGCATCAGAATGCAGAGTTCCAAAGAATAGCAAGGAGATAAAAAAGCCTTCTTCAGTGATCAATGCAAAGAAATAGAGGAAAACAACAGAATGGGAAAGACTAGAGACCTCTTCAAGAAAATAAGAGACACCAAGGGAACATTTCATGCAAAGATGGGCTTGATAAAGGACAGAAATGATATGGACCTAACAGAAGCAGAAGATATTAAGAAGAGGTGGCAAGAATACACAGAAGACTATACAAAAAAGATCTTCATGACCTGGATAATCACGATTGTGTGATCACTCATCTAGAGCCAGACATCCTGGAATGTGAAGTGAAGTGGGCCTTAGAAGCATCACTACGAACAAAGCTAGTGGAGGTGATGGCATTCCAGTTGAGCTATATCAAATCCTGAAAGATGATGCCGTGAAAGTGCTGTGCTCAATATGCCAGCAAATTTGGAAAACTCAGCAGTGGCCACAGGACTGGAAAAGGTCAGTTTTCACTCCAATTCCAAAGAAAGGCAATGCTAAAGAATGCTCAAACTACCGCACAATTGCACTCATCTCACACGCTAGTAAAGTAATGCTCAAAATTCTCCAAGCCAGGCTTCAGCAATACGTGAACCGTGAAATTCCTAATATTCAAACTGGTTTTAGAAAAGGCAGAGGAACCAGAGATCAAATGGCCAACATCCGCTGGATCATCGAAAAAGCAAGAGAGTTCCAGAAAAACATCTATTTCTGCTTTATTGACTATGCCAAAGCCTTTGACTGTGTGGATCACAATAAACTGTGGAAAATTCTGAGAGAGATGGGAATACCAGACCACCTGACCTGCCTCTTGAGAAATCTGTATGCAAGTCAGGAAGCAACAGTTAGAACTGGACATGGAACAACAGACTGGTTCCAAATAGGAAAAGGAGTACATCAAGGCTGTATATTGTCACCCTGTTTATTTAACTTATATGCAGAGTACATCATGAGAAACGCTAGACTGGAAGAAACACAAGCTGGAATCAAGATTGCCGGGAGAAATATCAATAACCTAAGATATCCAGATGACACCCCCTTATGGCAGAAAGTGAAGAGGAGCTAAAAAGCCTCTTGATGAAAGTGAAGAGGAGAGTGAAAAAGTTGGCATAAAGCTCAACATTCAGAAAACGAAGATCATGACATCTGGTCCCATCACTTCATGGGAAATAGATGGGGAAACAGTGGAAACAGTGTCAGACTTTATTTTGGGGGGCTCCAAAATCACTGCAGATGGTGACTGCAGCCATGAAATTAAAAGACGCTTACTCCTTGGAAGAAAAGTCATGATCAACCTAGACAGCATATTCAAAAGCAGAGATATTACTTTGCCGACTAAGGTCCATCTAGTCAAGGCTATGGTTTTTCCAGTGGTCATGTATGGATGTTAGAGTTGGACTGTGAAGAAGGCTGAACGCCGAAGAATTGAAGCTTTTGAACTGTGGTGTTGGAGAAGACTCTTGAGAGTCCCTTGGACTGCAAGGAGATCCAACCAGTCCATTCTGAAGGAGATCAACCCTGGGATTTCTTTGGAAGGAATGATGCTAAAGCTGAAACTCCAGTTCTTTGGCCACCTCATGCGAAGAGTTGACTCATTGGAAAAGACCCTGATGCTGGGAGGGATTGGGGGCAGGAGGAGAAGGGGATGACAGAGGATGAGATGGCTGGATGGCATCACTGACTCGATGGACATGAGTCTGAGTGAACTCCGGGAGTTGGTGATGGACAGGGAGGCCTGGCGTGCTGCGATTCATGGGGTTGCAAAGAGTCGGACACGACTGAGTGACTGAACTGAACTGAGTTTTTGATAGTGTTCTGTTATGATCCTTGAGTTTCTGTGGTAGCAGATACTATGAGACTTTAAGGATCTGCTCTGTCGCCTTTGACAGCACTGTAGTCCCGTCATACCCTGTGTTGTTTACATTCCAGCAATCCCGAGTCACTTATACTTCCCCATAGGATGCCATACTGAGTGACACCTGTTTATTTTCCTTGGCATCGACTTTCCTGTTTTCGCTTAGCTTTATTTCCTCTTCCTCAGTTTCTTTCATGGTGTCTTCTTTATCTTGTGTGTGCATATGTTCCTTTCTCCACACTTCTGTCCTGGGCTTCACTGTAACCACTTTTCTTGAGTGATCTGTCTCATTCAGTCCTGAGGGTTTGATTGCCATCTATATATTCCTCCCTTCATACTCAATTTTCCAAATGGATGTTGCACAGATGTTCTCCTCTTAATGTGTCAGATGCTGCTATTTGTCTCTTTGAAACTCATTCCTGTTTCTTCCACATACAACTGTAAGAGATTTAAAACTCAGTTTTTTGAGTCTCCTTTACAGTTAAAGGTGGCCATGTTAAAAGTTGTAGAAATGTCACACATTTGGGAATCTCCTGGTGCCACTTCTCCTTACTTCTTTGCTGAGAACTCTGGAGGCACAGGAATCCCTTGGGATCACAGGAAATGAAAACTATGCATAAGGCTGGAGAAGAGGAAAACTAAAGGAAATGGGTCCCTGATAGCATTGTTTAACCCAGAATCCAGCCTGTGTTGCCTGCGCCCAGGTTTTTTGTGTGAGTAAACAAGAATTAGCCACTACCGTAGCGTTTCTTGTAACTGGTTGTATGCAGTCCTAATGTGGCACCCAACATATCTCATTCTTCTCCTTACTTCTCATCATTTCTCTTATCAGTGAGTGATACTGCAATCTTCCCAGGATCCCAAATCAGAATTAGGGAGTGAAACTCAATTCTTCCATTTTCCTAAGATCCTGTCCTTCTGAATATTACATCTTTAATACTATTAACATTAAATATAATAATCAGTCCATCTGCCTCTCTTTATCCCCACTGCCATAGGTCCTGTGGAGCCATGAATTTTGTGAAGACATTATTCAACCTATCACATAAAGTTGAGAGTCTCATAAGGAAGTTTTAGTCAAGGTCTTTTAGAATACAGTGTATATTTTTGCAGTGTATCCATCCTGCAAATCTGTCTTACAAATTTTCTGTCAGGAAGTAGTAAGTCTAAAACTCAGATATCCTTTTTATCTTGCTGCCCTATGATAATAAGTATATCTAACTTTGTCACTCCTTAAATTTCTTTGGAGCGGCCTAATTTATTTATATCTAATGTGTCAGACTTTATCTTTTTGGTCTCCAAAATCACTGCAGATGGTGACTGCAGCCATGAAATTAAAAAACGCTTACTCCCCCGAAGAAAAGTTATGACCAACCTAGATAGCATATTGAAAAGCAGAGACATTACTTTGCCAACAAAGGTCCGTCTAGTCAAGGCTGTGGTTTTTCCAGTGGTCATGTGTGTATGTGAGAGTTGGACTGTGAAGAAAGCTGAGCACCGAAGAATTGATGCTTTCGAACTGTGTTGTTGGAGAAGACTCTTGAGAGTCCCTTGGACTGCAAGGAGATCCAGCCAGTCCATTCTGAAGGAGATTAGCCCTGGGTGTTCTTTGGAGGGAATGATGCTAAAGCTGAAACTCCGGTACTTTGGCCACCTCATGCGAAGAGTTGACTCATTGGAAAAGACTCTGATTCTAGGAGGGATTGGGGGCAGGAGGAGAAGGGGACGACAGAGGATGAGATGGCTGGATGGCATCACAGACTTGATGGCTGTTGAGTTTGAGTGAACTCCAGGAGTTGGTGATGGACAGGGAGGCCTGGCGTGCTGTGATTCATAGGGTCACAGAGTCGGACATGACTGAGCAACTGAACTGAACTGAATGTGCCATTTGGTACTTCCCTGGTGGCTCACTGGTAAAGAACCTCCCTGTCAGTGCAGGAGATGCAAGTTCAATCCCTGGGTCAGGATAATCCCCTGGAGAAGGGAATGGCAACCCACTCCATTATTCTTGCCTGAGAAACCCCATGGGCAGAGGAGCCTGGCAGGCTACAGTCCATGTGGTCACAAAAGAGACACGATTGAGTGACTAACAAATGTGTCTTAAATATTTTCTACTGATCAAAGTCAATGATTACGTAGCAAAATACCATGTAAACAAAAGATTGGTTCAGGCATCTTGAGGGCTCATTAAATATGGATGATGATAAATATTAAGTCAAGAGAATCAGCCAGATAATAAAAGAGGGGGCCTAGTGCTTTATTCTCAAAACTCAAACCCACATTTCTCCTCTTTGGGCATAAATATTTCATCACCCCAACCCAAACTTATTTTAGACTATTATCAAAGAAATCTCAAACACTTAGAGGGGTTTTCTTTTTAAAGTAGTGATTTAAAAACTCAGGAATTCAGAATTACTGGTTTTGTTAGTATTCCTTGAAGGTAGCTAGATAAAGAGGGTTTTGGAACCAGACTTCTAGTGGGAGGCATTACTGTAAGCTGTACTGTGGGTGTCATCTGGAGTGATTTGAAACCATAGAAACAAATCAAAGCTAATGCTGGTGTTTGTCTTGAGCTGAGATTGCATGCATGTGACTTTTCACACTGCCAGAAATGGTTAAGAGTGTTCACCGGCCAAAAATAGATTCAGGTACGTTTGCCCTGTCTCTGTGCATTAATCGTTGCCAAATTATTTTAACATTTATGCAGTCATCTCTCTGGTCTCCTGACATGGTTGAGAAAGTGACTTTATTTGTCTTTTACCGTAATTTGAGTTGAGGTAAGAAGAAGCAAGACTGTAAAGCCGAACTGCAGGATGACCATTAGTACTGTGTCTCTTAAGCAAAACACCCCTTAAAGTGGCATAGGAAACCACTCACACCTCTTTGTTTGAATATGGTTGGCACACAGATTTCGGAGCACTTAAAGAAGTGGATAGAAAAAATAAAGCATATTAAATTTCTGCTAGATCCAATACCACTCAAGTAGAAATAATATAATTGAATTTCCTAGGCATGAAAAAATCTTACTCTTGAGGAACATGAACTGGTTTTTTTAGGTGAGAATCAGTCTTGAAAACATAAAACTTTGGAGGATAATAGTTTAGGGGAGCTTTTTATATTTTATATTATATGTGAAATGATCCATACAAATGAAATAGAACCTAACAGAATTCATTTTAAATATAGGGAAGTTGTTATTTTCTTTTTTCACAATAGTTTTTTTTTTTTTTTTAAGACTAAACTTTAGACTTTTGCAAATGTCTCTCCATTTGACTCTACTTGACTAGAAATTATTCTCCAGTGACTCTCTTCAACTACTCTGTTAATAGTAACAGAGTGACAGGCCAAGGCCAAATCTGGCTCTCAAGTGTGTTTCTTTAAACTTATTTTGAATGTGAATGTACTTCGTTTCAACTTTGCTCTTTGGTTGCCCATATTTTGCCAACCTTCCTCATGTGTTCATTCCCATTTCCTATGGCATTTGGAGTTTATCTGATGCCACTTTCTCTATCTCAGTCTTCCAAAGTGGTGCTCCTCTTCTTACTAAATTCTTGAAATCTGTTTTCTCCATTTAACTCTGTATGTCATAACTTTGTATGTCTTGCTCTTCTGTTTCCCAGCTTGACTTCTCCCTGGAGCAGCATGATAGCAAGGGAACAAAAAACCCAGAATGCTGACAAAACTCAAAATACTTTTTCTAGGACTGACAAGCTGGACCCTGAATGGGCATCAATACATAGTTTGCCCTCTGCTTCCATCAGGACTACCACCGTTATTGATCATTGCTCCTGAGAGGTGAGACTGCTGACAGAGATACCACAGTAAGAAAGCTTATGGCCGCAGAATCCTCTGAGTCCATCCTTCCTAATTTTGCTCAAGCATCCACCCCTCCACTATACACTTAAGCATGAGGAAAGTCTGGCTCCATCTCCAACTCAGGTTAATGTATCCTGATTCTTTTTCTATAGCCAGCATTTAAAAAACATGTTTATTTGTCTATTCTGGGTCTTAGTTGTGGCACTCGGGATCTTAAGTTGCAGCACATAGGATCTAGTTCCCTAACCAGGGATTGAACTCAGGCCCCCTGCATTGGGAGTGGAGAGTCTTAACTGCTGGACCACTTGGGAAGCTGCTATCCTGATTATTTTATTTTACTTATTTATGTATTTATTTTGGGATTTAGATTAAAAAATTTTTTTATTGGAGTATAGTTGCTCTACAATGTTGTATTGATTTCTACTGTACAGTGAAGTGAGTCAGCTGTACGTTTATATATATCCCCTTGGTTTTGGATTTCCTTTAGGTCACCACAGAGCATTGAGTGAGTTCCTTGTGCTAGACAGTGGGTTCTCATTTGCTATCTATTTTATACATAGTATCAATAGTGCATATATGTCAATCCCAATATTCCAATTCATCCCATCCCACCCTTCCCCACTGATACCTGTATGTTTGTTCACTACGTCTGTGTCTCTATTTCTGCTTTATAAATAAGATCATCTATACCAATTTTTCAGGTGCCTTTGTCCTGATTATTTTAAGCCATTCGTAATACTTCCATGGTATCCATTTCAGGCCACAGAATTATAAGGGGCATGCTCCTGGGGGCTTCTGGTATGATTTCTTCAGTTTTAAGTAGGTGACAATGAAGAAGCAAAGCCTTTTAGCTTCTGAACTATACCCTGTCAGGATGTGGTGGCTGGAAAGGTTGCCACCATCCAAGAAGAAGCCAATATAAGGAGGAGGGTGGAACCAAGAGAATCACAGAGATGCTGAACTGAGACCCTGACAAACCACAGCTGGAGTTGCCCGACCTCCATCGTTTCAGACCCTGTGAGTCAGGTCTTCTTGGTCCTCTCAGTTCAAGGCACCCTCAATAGTAAATCTTCCAAATTCACCACCTCTTTGTTTAATGGGCAAAATACTCTGACTTACGACACAGCCTCCAGAAATCTGTTTGTTCATTTGTTGTCCTTTGAAATGTCAAACTCTTCTAGATACGTGTTCTCTCTCAGGAAGAAACCCTGCGGACAAAGAGCTCAGTGTTCTGCCGAGAACAGTTAACTGCTGCTCTGTTACCTGTTTTTCCTTTTATACCACTATTACGATGTGGTTAGAATTATTTCACTTTGCATCTGCAAACTGATTTATAGTTTGCAAAATGCTTTGTGTCACTTATTTAGTTCCAATGACAGCCCTGTGAGATAGAAGAAAAGATGAAGAGACAAAAAATGGAGCCCAGAAATGTTACGCAGTTTGGCCAGGGTCACACATCTACAACAGAGAAGGCAATGGCACCCCACTCCAGTACTCTTGCCTGGAAAATCCCATGGACAGAGGAGCCTGGTGGGCTGCAGTCCATGGGGTCGCTAAGAGTTGGACACAACTGAGCGACTTCACTTTCACTTTTCGCATTGGAGAAGGAAATGGCAGCCCACTCCAGTGTTATTCCCTGGAGAATCCCAGGGACAGGGGAGCCTCTTGGGCTGCCATCTATGGGGTCGCACAGAGTTGGATGTGACTGAAGTGACTTAGCAGTAGCAGCACACATCTACAAAGTGTCAAGGCTTGGACTTAAATCTGGGTTCTATAACCCAAGACCTAGTGCTTTTGCTGCAAAACCACAGCTAGAGTTTGGAGCAAACCTATGGGTTATGGGGAAGGAACAGTTTACAAAACGGAAGTAGTCAGGTGGCTCCAGACATACTACAAAGAAACTGGATTCAGCTCCTGGCTGTGTCAACCACTAGCTGTGAAATATCAGGTGAATCATTTTATCTCCAAGAGCCTCAATTTCAAGGAATTACACTAAGTAATCTATTATGTGCTTCCTGATTCTAACATCCTGTGATTCTGTTGTTCATAAGCAACCGAGAGTTGCTTATGCAAATAGGGTACAAATCGTGCTTTATATAAGCTGTAAAGCTTCCCTAGTGACCAAAGAGGCACTGACTGTGTGTGTTTGGCTTGGGGTTCTATTTTAGCCTTCACGTTCATTCCTCTTGAGCACCTGTGAAAATGTCAGCAGTTAACAAATGGGTTGAATATCAACATAAACTCATAACCCAAGTCACAGGCTTTTTTGTTTGCAGAACAGTTTTAATCTAGAGCTGCAAAAATCATCTGTTGATGAGCTAATCTTGTCACCATGATTCTTGGGACGTATTTAAGATGGTATATAAGTCATCCCTGTCGTGTTTTGGTGATGTTTCTTTATTAGGCACTTGAACGGCAGTTTTCCACAATTAATTGTCCCGTGACTGGCTTCACTATTTTAATGAAGCATGTGATATTTGCTGCCTCAACAGATTTAGGTTTGCAAATTTAGCACTATGGGGGCTATTTTCTCCTAAGTAATATGTCAGCAATTTGAGAAAACTACCATCGGGGAAACTGTGTTGCTTTGGTTGCAGTTTCATGATCCTAAAACTCACCTTGCCACAGACAAATTATTATTTAAAAAAAAAAAATGTAGCACACCAGGAGTTAGGTCTCTTAAATAGAAACTGGTCTGTTTCAGAAACCAGGAACTATTTGCTGCAAGGTTATAAAGTAGTGCTTTTTGAAGAAATATAAGCACTGGCTGAGTAAAAATATTACATGCTATGACCACATAAGGAAAACAGCTAAAGGAGCCTGGGAAAGTGATTGCAATGAGTCTAATTGTGTGTGGAATACAGTGGATGTTGAAAAATGATGCTGGAAATGGAGTCCTCAGAGGGATGTTTTAGTTTTTAATGAGAAAAAATTTTTTCTTCCAGCTTTATTGAGGTATAATTGACATACAGCACTGGATAAATTTAAGGTGAGCAGCACAATGATTTGATTTACATATATCATGACATGGTTATCACAAGTTAGTGAACATCCTTTGTCTGTATACATGAAAAAGAAATAGAAAAAAAAATTTCCTGGTAATGAGAACTCATAGAATTTACTCTTAGCAACTTTAATATATAACCTAAAGCCATGTTAATTATATTTATCATGTTGTATATTACATCTTTCGTTGTTGTTCAGTCCCTCAGTTGAGTTCAGTTCAGTTCAGTTCAGTCGCTCAGTCATGTCCAACTCTTTGCAACCCCATGAATCGCAGCACACCAGGCCTCCCTGTCCATCACCAACTCCTGGAGTTCACTCAGACTTGCATCCATCGAGTAAGTGATGCCATCCAGCCATCTCATCCTTTGTCGTCCCCTTCTCCTCCTGCCCCCAATCCCTCCCAGCACGTGGTCCCATCACTTCATGGGAAATAGATGGGGAAACAGTGGAAACAGTGTCAGACTTTATTTTTGGGGGCTCCAAAATCACTGCAGATGGTGACTGCAGCCATGAAATTAAAAAACGCTTACTCCCCCGAAGAAAAGTTATGACCAACCTAGATAGCATATTGAAAAGCAGAGACATTACTTTGCCAACAAAGGTCCATCTAGTCAAGGCTATGGTTCTTCCAGGGGTCATGTATGGATGTGAGAGTTGGACTGTGAAGAAAGCTGAGTGCCGAAGAATTGATGCTTTTGAACTGTGCTGTTGGAGAAGACTCTTGAGAGTCCCTTGGACTGCAAGGAGATCCAACCAGTCCATTCCGAAGGAGAGCAGCCCTGGGATTTCTTTGGTAGGAATGATGCTGAAGCTGAAACTCCAGTACTTTGGTCACCTCATGCGAAGAGTTCAGTTCCTCAGTTGTGTCCAATGCTTTGCGACCCCATGGATTGTAGCACACCAGGCTTCCCTGTCTTACACCATCTCCTGGAGTTTGCTCAAAGTCATGTCCATTGAGTCAGTGATGCCATCCAACTATCTCATCCTCTGTTGTCCCCTTCTTCTCCTGCCTTCAATCTTTCCCAGCATCAGGGTCTTTCCTAATGAGTTGGCTCTTCATATCAGGTAGCCAAAGTATTGGAGATTCAGCTTCAACATCAGTCCTTCCAATGAATATTCAGGGTTCATTTCCTTTAGGATTGACTGGTTGGATCTCCTTGCAGTCCAAGAGACTCAAGAGTCTTCTCCAACACCACAGTTCAAAAGCATTGATTCTTTGGCACTTCGCCTTCTTTATGGTCCAACTCTCACATCCATACATGACTACTGGAAACACTATAGATTTGACATAGCTAGATGGACCTTTGTTGGCAAAGTAATGTCTCTGCTTTTTAATATGTCGTCTAGGTTTGCCATAGCTTTTCTTCCAAGAAGCAAACATTTTTTAATTTCCTGGCTGCAGTCACCATCTGCAGTGATTTGGAGCCCAAGAAAATAAAGTCTCTCACTATTGCCACTCCTCCCCCATCTATTTGCCATGAAGTGATGGGACTGGATGCCATGATCTTGTTTTTTTGAATGGTGAGTTTTATGCTAGCTGTTTCATTCTCGTCTTTCACCTCCATCACCTCTTTATTTCCTGTTCACATTCTATTAGGGTAGTGCCATCTGTATGTCTGAGGTTATTGATATTTCTCTTAGCAATCGTGATTCCAGCTTGTGCTTCATCTAGCCCAGCATATTACATGGTGTACTCTGCATATAAGTTAAATAAGCAGAGTGACAATGTACAGCCTTGACATCCCTCATGCCTGAGTGCTAAGTTGCTCAAGTTGTGTCCAATTCCTTATGAACCTAGGTTCTGAAGAACATAGGTTCTGAGGAACCTGCCTGGTCTCTCTCTCCAAGAGATTCTCCAGGCAAGAATACTGGAGTGGGTTGTGATGCCCTCTTTCAGGGCATCTACCCGACCCAAGGATCAAACCCACGTCTCATGTCTCCTGCATTGGCAGGCAGGTTCTTTACACTAGTGCCACCTGGGAAGCCTGATATCCCTTACTTATAACTGGAAGTGTACCTTTGACCACCTTCATCCAATTCCCTCTCCTTATCTCCCACCTCTCTTGACCACAAATCTGATCCCATTTTCTATGAGTTTGTTTTGTTTCTTTCTGAAGTAAAATTGACCTATAACTTACTGTGTTAGCTCCTGGTACACAACATAGGGATTTTATATTTCTACTCATTTCACCTATTCACCGCAACAAGCCTAGTTACCATCTGTCACAAAGATATTACATAATTATTGACTATATTCCCCACACTTAAATTTCATACCAGTGACTCATTCATTTCGGAGCTGGAAGTTTGGGACCTTTTAATCTCCTTCTAAGGGATGATTCTGAGTGTAAGGATGGTGATTGATGGAAAGAATTGTAAATCTTTGCATTAGGTGTCTTTTTGAGTGACAAACCCCAATTTGCACTAGTCAAGTAAATTAGAATTTATTGATTTATTTAAGTGGGGAGTCCAAAAGGCAGGGTGGACCCCTCTGACTGCAACCAGGGACTCAACTTATATCACTTTTTGACTTTGCTTTTTTTAATGTTGGCTTCATTCTGTTCATAAGATCTTGGTACACAAAGTAAAGCTGCCTACAGGAAGCTCAGAGATGTTCCAAGGCTATGTACTTTTTCTCCCTCAGGATGTGTATATGAATTCCAAGGAAGAATCTTGTTAGCCTTATCTGGGCCATAAATTCTCTATGGCCCAAGGAGATAGAATACTCTTTATTTATTTATTCAAGTATGTTTCTGGTATAGAGCAACATGATTAAGTTATAAATATATGTCCATATATTTTTGGTCATAATCTTTTCCATTATGGTTTATCACAGTATATTGAGTATTGTTCCCTGTGCTATATAGTAGGAACTTGTTGTTTATCCATCCTATATATGATAGTTTACGCCTGCTAATTCCAAGCTCCCAATCCATCCCTCTTCCACCCACCCTCCCACTTGGCAACCACAAGTCTGTTCTCTATGTCTGTGAGTCTGTTTCATAGATAAATTCTTTGTGTCATATTTTAGATTCCACATATGATATCATATGGTATCTGTCTTTCCCTGACTTACTTCACTTAGTGTGATAATCTCTAGTTCCATCTGTGTTCCTGCAAGTGGAATTATTTTGTTCTTTTTGAATGGCTGAGTACTATTCCATAGTAGTATATATGTAGCACATCTTCTTTATCCATTCGTCTGTCGATGGACATTTGGTGATTGTCATGTCTTGGCTATTGTGAGCAGTGCTAACATAGGGGTGCATCATCTTTTTGAATTATAGTTTTGTCTGGGGAGATAGAGTACTCTTAATACCCAGTCTAGGTCACTGCTCAGGTTTGGAGACAAGGCAGTATCATGCTGACAGCCCACTGGGATGGGACCACAAGCTATAGGAATGGCAAGAATTCCCAAAGGAAGGAATGCTGGACAGTAAAACTATATATGTACTTGAAACTTTTCTTGAGATTAAAAAAAAAAGTCTTCACATTTAACACTGCACCTGAAGTTTTGAAACTGAAATTAAACATGAGTTATGGACAGAGTTTTTCAAATTATCTAGAAATGCTATGTCCTAAAATTAGAACAGATGAAATAATCAGAACTGAGTAAAAGTTGAGTCAGGTAGAGTGCTTTTTTCCATCTAACTCATGTTTTTCCTATAAACTCGTTACTCAAAGAGCTATGCATTAGTAAACATAAATTATGAAACGTAAAATGGCCAGTACTTTGGAGGAAGATTTAAATAATTGTGAATTAGTTCTCTCTTAATGGCAGAATCAATGATTCATTTCACTTTCCACACTTGACTACATCTAATGTAACCTGTTAGATATTGGGCATGAAGAGATTATTAAATCTTACTGACATTGGTCATTAGATTGGGTTCCCTGGAACAGACTCGGATGGATGGTTACATGCAGAAGCTTTGTAAGAGAGGGAGGCAGGAAGGCAGGATTAGGCAGAGGGAGAAGCTGACCCGCCATGTGACTGCCGCTGAAATCTCAGCCTATTCTACCGGAATTCTGAGGGGCCTTCAAATGTCTCCCAGATGGAGACAAGGGGGCCAGGCCTTTGCACACCTATGATGGCCAGTCATTGGATGCGAGCTGGTGGGGTGGAGAGGCTGAACAGAAACTTGGTCAAAGCAGCTTCCTCAGCTATGGGCAATTCCTGGAATGGCCGCTGTGAAGCATGCACAGACTACACTGCCCGGAGGTGGCGGGAGCCAGTGGTTTGGTCTCGCGGGACCCAGCACCAAGTGATACTGCACAGCCTCCGTGACTGAATGACATTTAATAGCTCCACACAAGGGTCAGATATATTTTCCTTTTGGACTCCAGGCAGAAATAGTCTCTTTGGCCAGAAACCCTTTAAAATGTTCCTCATAATCGACAACAAACGAGAATAAAGCGGTCAGGCGGAAGAATGCTAATTGTGCCTGGAGAAGGCAGTTACTCAAAAGAAGAAACAAGATCATTTCAGTGAGAGGAACAGCGGGTGTTACATGGTCACTTTCAGGGTTAAGAAGCAAAGACCCACCTGTGTAGGGCCTGGAAGAAAGATTAAAATATGGTAGACAAAGTCTTGACAGAACAGCTAGATGCAAACAAAAGATCTCGGAGACCAGAATGGGTTCCCTCATCCAGACTGCTTCATGGCGTTCGCTTGTATCTTATCTTGGTGAGTGACAGCTGGGACAATGTTATGGTGTAATCTTTTCAGTATAATTGCATCTGCTTAAGTCTTCCTAAGCTATTCAGTTCAGTTCAGTTCAGTCGCTCAGTCGTGTCTGACTTCTTGCGGCCCCATGAATTGCAGCACGCCAGGCCTCCGTGTCCATCACCAACTCCCGGAGTTCACTCAAACTCAACGTCCATCGAGTCGGTGATGCCATCCAGCCATCTCATCCTCTGTCGTCCCCTTTTCCTCCTGCCCCCAATCCCTCCCAGCATCAGAGTCTTTTCCAATGAGTCAACTCTTTGCATGAAGTGGCCAAAGTACTGGAGTTTCAGCTTCAGCATCATTCCTTCCAAAGAAATCCCAGGGCTGATCTCCTTCAGAATGGACTGATTGGATCTCCTTGCAGTCCAAGGGACTCTCAAGAGTCTTCTCTAACACCACAGTTCAAAAGCATCAATTCTTCGGCACTCAGCTCTCTTCACAGTCCAACTCTCACATCCATACATGACCCCTGGAAAAACCATAGCCTTGACTAGATGGACCTTTGTTGGCAAACTAATGTCTCTGCTTTTCAATATGCTATCTAGGTTGGTCATAACTTTCCTTCCAAGGAGTAAACTCCTATTGGGCTGGCCCCAAAATTCTTTGGGGTTTATCATGACGTCTTATGGGAAAAACCTGAACTTTTCGCCAACCCAGTATAATAGGGTCAGAAAGGAGAGTGTTTTATGTTCGGTCTCAAGTTTCTGTCTAGCAACCTTTCCTCAGATCCTGTTCCCCTTCCATCTTCAGCTCCACTTACATTCAAATATGAACAAAGAATATGGGATCACCCCACATCCAAGGTAACGCTCCAACACCAGTGGAAAATAAATGAATGTAGTGAAGGGAACAAATGAGAAACACAGACACGTTCCAGTAAGTCTCCTTGTATGGCGCGCAGGCCCAGTGCAGTCCTCAGGAGGCCACAGTGCAGCACTCTGTTAGCCTCCCACCCTCTTAGCAGGCAGCTGGTTACCAGCAGACCACTAATGCTGCTCAGCTATTGGGAAGCACTGCAATGGGCCCTCCCCAAGGGGGCAACTCTCAGTGAGTGACCATTAGTGGGCCTGCTTGGCCATTGGTTGATGCTGCAATGGGCCCATCCCTCAAGTGAGCAACCATCAATAAGTGACCATTAGAAGTCCCATTGAGCCAAGGTCGGTGGAACGATGGTTCAGGCAGAGAGTGAGGTAAAAGGTGAGTCCCAGCCTTCTTCCCAGGGCCCTCCAACTCATCCAGCCTCCGTCCAGTGGGTGATCTGGGGGCCCAGCGGACAGATGGGAGGCTGTCCTGCAGGGACACAGCGCTCTCGGTGGCCGCCCACTGGCCCTGCCCAGGCCTTGAGGTGGCGGTGACCCTTGCCCTCACCTCTATGACCTAAGAGCAGTGGCCATCTGCCTGGGCCGCTGTCTGCAGGACTTGCCCCTGCTGTGTGGGTGGCCTGAAGAGCCTGAGAGCCAGTTGGGTCCTGGGCACCCAGCTCCCTCAGTGATGACAGCTGGACAGGGTCTGGGGACCTGGCCCTGAGGGAGCCGCTAGCTGAGCTCTGCCTCCTCTCAGCCAGGACCACAACCTCAGAGGGGAGAGTCGTGCCTCCTCACCTGGGCCTGTTTTGCCAGAACAGAGAGTAACACTTGTTAGTTAGAGATTTACAGGAACGCATTCCCTGACCAGCCCTGACCTCCAGAACAAAGACTCTGACACTGAGATGTTTATAGCTCCCCTCACACCTTCCTCCCCTTTCTTAGCAAAGGGCTTAGCTGAGAGCTTTCCAGGAGTTTGGGGGTCTTAAGTCCTGTGCCATTCCTCTCCTTGCAGGAGAACTTTCTTTGCTCCAAACTCCAACGTGTTGGTATTGTTTGGCCTCATTGTGGGTCAGGCATACATACTTGCCTTTCAGTAAGACAAGGAACAAGAGAGAAATACAAATACATTCTAATAAGTATCCTTACAGGAGGAATTAAGGATGCTGTGGTTGAGGAAATTCTTGGAACAAACGAGTGCTTTTGGAAATTAAAAGTGTTCATTAAATTTTAGAAACTGTTATAAAAGATATGGAAAATAAAGTTGAGGGATCTCCTAGAGGGTAGAACAAAATAGCTAAGTCTAGGGTAGAGATTTTATACAGAGTAACAAGGATTTAAAATCACTGATGTACACAGGGGCAGAAAGAGCTAACTAGAGAGACCCAAGATTGGTGGGCAGTTTGGAGGTTCTGGAAAAGGTAGAGAAACTGGAAATGCTAGAGAAAGCTTGTGGTTACACAGCTGTGTGAATTTGCACAAATAATCTAAGCTGTAATTTCTCATCAGCAAAATGAAGACAATAGATTATTTATTAAAAAGGCAAAATTATGTCAAACAAGAAGCAGTGGCACCTGCCTTCCAGTAACTGTTCTCCAAATATTAACAATTAATATGACCTGAGTCCATTTCTCTTTGGAAAACCAAGCTCTTGGAATGAAAAATCCTAAAAAACATAGAATTCTTTGTCAAAAAGCCCACATTTTATGATGAGCCTGCACTTCAGGCTGCCGCTTATGCTATGAGTTAAAAAAAAATCTATTTAGAAGCTCATTTAACTTTGTACTGTTTCTCCCTCTTCTTCTAAGGCACCGAGAAACTCTGTGGATAAAATGAAATGAAGACCGCAGTCTCTAACACTCAAGCTAATTCTATCCCACAAACGTGTGAAATTCCAACTGTTTCAAGACGATTTTAGGATTACTTGTTCTCGAAGTTTAAGATAGTGATAACCCCCAGACGCAGGTTCAAACCAACAGCAGCCTCCATAGTCACACTTCTTGCGAGGAAGCCAGGCCTGATGGGGTGAAATTCTTTTCACTCAAGGTGATGTTTCCTCAGGAGCCTCACCTGTAATGCCAGCGACAGGGGTACAGAAGCTGTTGCAGATGGGGTGAGTTTCTTCCTTTTTGCTTCCTTCCTCAGGGATATTCACTCTCCCTGCCTCTGGCTGGCCTGATATGATTTTATGATTAGGACAGGGTTTCCTGTTGTTAGGCACTGTGGGTAAGCTCACCATAAGCCTGAGTCAAACCAACAACATTATGTTCTCTGTAGATCTTGAAATGGGTCTCTGTGAGACCTTGTGGTTTCAAGTACTAGAAGTGTTAGCTGGTTGGGAAGATGGGTGAATTGGGGGATATGGCTGTAATTAATAGCCCTTCTCAAAAAAAAAAAAAAAAATACTTGCTCATATACCTGGGAAATCTGGGAGACAGCTGACTTTGGGTATAGTTGAATAACAGGACTTACATGACTAGAGGTTTCTCTTGGTTTCTTATCTGTGTTTCTGTTCATGCTAGTATTTTGGCCTCTTTCTGTTGTAGTGTAGAGAGATTTTTCTCCATGTAATTTTGGAAGATGGCTAGTTAATCAGCCTTAAATTTAAAATCTCCCATATTGTGACTTCAAAGGCAAAGAAGAAATTCATCTTATTTGAAATGGCACAGCAGTCACATGGAGAACTCTGACCAGTCAGGGTCTTGGACTTGTCTCTGAATGAATCATGGTTACTAGAAGTGTTGAGGCCCCGACTGGCCTGACATGGTCCTTTGCTCACACTGTGACAGAGCCCTGTGATGGTGGTCGTGGGGATATATTTCTCAAAGAAGATGGGGTGTACTGTTGTCTCAAGCTTAGCCTCATTTTTCACATGGTGAGGAAGAAAAGAGTTGGTAGATCTGCCTTGGTTTTGGGTGCATCCTTGACTTGATAACCTTATTTGTTAGAGTCCAAGCTCATACTAGGGCTTCTCTTGTAGCTCAGTTGGTAAAGAATCTGCCTGCAGTGCAGCAGACCTGGGTTCGATCCCTGGGTTGGGAAGATCCCCTGGAGAAGGAAATGGCTGCCCACTACAGTATTCTTGCCTTGAAAATCTCATGGACAGAGGAGCCTGGTGGGCTGCAGTCCACGGGGTTGCAAAGAGTCAGGCACAACTGAGCGACTAACAACTTAAGCTCATACTGCTCACCCCACGACAGGGTAGTAAATTGAAAAAATTAGTTGTTGAGGCAAGGAATAACGTCTTTATTCAGAAAACCAGCAAACCAAGAAGATGGTGGACTAGTATCCCAGTGAACCATCTTGCCTGGGTTTGATGCCAGTTTGTTTTATAGAGAAGAGGGTGAGGAGGTAAAATAAAAAAGATGCTGCTGCTGCTGCTGCTAAGTCACTTTGTGTCCGACTCTGTGTGACCCCATAGACGGCAACCCACCAGGTTCCACCGTCCTTGGGATTCTCCAGGCAAGGACACTGGAGTGGGTTGCCATTTCCTTCTCTAATGCATGAAAGTGAAAAGTGAAAGTCAAGTCGCTCAGTCGCGTCCGACTCTTAGCGACTCCATGGACTGCAGCCTACCAGGGTCCTCCATCCATGGGATTTTCCAGGCAAGAGTACTGGAATGGGCAGCCATTTCCTTCTCCAGGGGATCTTGCATTGCCTTCTCAAAAAGAAAAAAGAAAAAAAGACCTTAAGTTATTGCAGATAGTTTCTGGTTCCAGCCAGATTCTGGAGTGGATATGTTTATTTCTTCTTTCCTACAGCCATTCACAGGTAGGCCTGGTCAGGATGTTTCCTGTGAACTAAACAAAGGTATTTTAGCTTAACTCAGCCCTGGGAGGCAGGATCTCAGGAAATGGACCATTATGTATACTCTAAGCTATAGGCAACATCCCTTTAGTGATTAATTTGTAGCAAAAGCAATAAAATACAAAGGTTAAGGAAAAACAGAGCCAGTATGAAGTCAGTTTTCTTCTTTGTTATATATTCAATCTTAGCTCCTCAAAACTGTGATGAATATTCTTTCAACTTGTATTGGTTTTTAAGTTAGCGCTTGGCAAATATATTTGACAATTTTCAATCATTCATATGTACATACAATATTAAGAGAGTTCATTATGAATAATGCTTTTGACTGAGTTCCTGTCTCTTTTTCGGCAGCCTTTATCTAGTACCCATTACAGGCTATATATAGAAAAAAAGAGGCAAAGCCTTTACTCTCAAATTTATAAGGTAATGGAAGAGAAAGACAATTAGATCTACACACACTGGCAAGCATAATTTGAAATTGTTTTATATGTTATTGGATTTTACAACAGAAGTAGACATCTGGGTTATATTGACATATCAGAGAAACTTTCTTACAAGAAGCTGTATTTAGGTGGAATCTTTAATGATGAATAGGAATTAACCAGTTAAAAATATAGGGATGACTTTCCCGGGAGAAGAAACAGCATGTGTGAAGGGTTCAAACTGGCGGGTGGGGCTGGGGGGAACACTGAAGCAAATTTATTGTATCAGAATGGAGTGAGAGGCATAAAATGTGAGACAAAAGATGAAGTCAGAGATCCTACCTGACCTTGCAGGCTGGACTGAGACTTAAAATGTTTACTTTGCATGCAGTAAACAAATCAAAGCAGTGATACATTTTTATTTATGTAGACAAAAATCACTGTGATTCGTTCATTCATCTGTTTATTTAGACTATAGATTATGGAACCACAACTGCTTGGGCTTGAAGTCTAATTCTGCCACTTACTACTTGTTGAGGACAGGTTACCTCAACTCTTTGTACCTCAGTTTCCTCATCTGTAATATAGGCATAGCAATAGTAACTAACTCATAGATGTGTTGTGTGAATTAAATGAGTTAGATATATGTAAAGGTGAGAAAAGTACTTGGAGCACGTCATTGTCTTAAGTGCTTGCTATTATAATTTCTATTGTTATTAAATATATACGTATAAGTGATTCCTATGGTGCCAAATGACAACCCACTTCAGTATTCCTGCCTGGGAAATCGCATAAACAGAGGAGCCTGGTGGGTTCTAGTCCGTGGGGCGCAGAGTCGGACACGACTGAGTGACTGAGCATGCAATGCCTAGGTGCCAGGCATTGAGGAGGTGTGAAATGGACTTTGTAAAGAATGAGAGTGTTTTCTCACTAGAGCATTTATAGTAAGGTTGTCAGTGCTAGCTGTCATTTTGAGCTGAATGATCATGGCTTATAGGGCTACTGCTCTGCTTACATTTTCACAATTACCTAGGCTATTGTCAATGGATTTCAGAATTAGACAGACTTAGATTTTGTCTCTGACTTTGCCTCTTACTAACCAAAGGCCTCTATTCAATAATCTCAGTTTCCTTATCTATAAAATGAGACATCAAAAGCACCCACCTCATAGTGTCATTATAAAGAATAAACAAAATTACGTATGTCTGTATTTCTGTACGTATGTGTCCGTATACACATGTGTGTGAAGTTTTTAGCTACCTATTACATACTTTCTAAATGATACTTATTATTAATCCTCAATTAAGAGATAGTCATAGTAGTATATTTTTTTCAATGCAAGCCTCTTGTGCTTAATTTATATATCTTTCTGATACATACTCTGAATTATTGAGAAATTAGATTCATTTTTAGCTGCTTAAAATATACCCCAAAGAGGAGGAATGCAAACAACTTTTATTGTAGATATTTTTAGGTAGGAGAGTAGAAAAAGCTGAATAGAATTGAAGATAGATTTATATATTTTACTAAAAATGCTTATAAAAATTTAAACCATTGATGGGAAAATATGTTTATAAATTATTTGTATGTTAGAAATAATTATGATGAAGAAGAAAATAAAATAGTAACATAGGGAATTCCCTAGCAGTCCGGTGTTTAGGACTGTAACTGTCACTGCCAAGGGCCTGGGTTAAATCCCTGGTCGGGGAACCTAAGATCTCAAAGCATTGAGGCCAAAATAATAAATAAATAAAATAGTGACATACACTCAAAATATTTTCTTACCTGGCAAAAATGTAACATTTTTAAAAGCTCGTATGGGTGGCTTTAAATTTTATCCTCCTCTTTTGTTATTTATAAGGAAACACACATTGATGGATTTTACAAAACCCAAATGTTTGTTCTTTAAAAGGGAAAGTCTGATTTGAATATCTATATCTGTCGTTGTCAAACCTGTCTTTCAATCTGCCCTTCTAATTTCTATTCGTCTTGTCTCTTAACTAAACGTACTACACATTTGCTAGAGACAGATGGATTTAATTTTTATTATGATCTAACACAAATGGAAAGTGAAATATGAAAAGGATATTTCCATTTATACAGCAATAAGTTGACATTAAACCTAGCTTTATGATGTTTAACTTTGAGATATCCTGCCAAAACACAATTGATTGTTAGAATTGAAATTAAAACCACTAATGGGATGCCTCAGTCTGTAAATCAGGGTTGAGGATTATGGAGCTAAGGTCATTGTCCTTATTGCTGTTTGTTAGAAGGAAAAGTAGGTAAACAAACTTAAATGAGTCTGTGGGCCTCGGTGCCCTGCAGGGATACACAGAGAAGACAAGGTAAGAACTCTGGGATTTGCAAGCCTTGAAGTGGGTAGCTAGAATACAACCACTCAAGAGTCAGACTAGGAACAAGTGCCTGCAAGTGAACTAACTATAGGACAGAGACAAGAACAACCTTGGAGAAAAAGAAGATTATAGAGAGGATAAGTGAATTATAAGGTGAAACTCCCAACAAATACATGTAATTTCTCTGCATTCCACAAGCCAGAACATAATCTTAATTCCTTCTTGTCAACATATTCTACTGAGGGTTTTTTCCCCAGTATTAAAAACTGGAAGAATAAAGTTTCACTTGGTAAAAAATTTCCTTATAGCCAGTGCTTCTAACACACATACCTCTCTTGCATTTCAGGCTCCAGTGATTCTCCTAAAAATAGAAACATGTAAACTAGATATTTGGCATGAAACATTTAAAAGAAGGATATACTGTGTCTCTTAAATAAAAGATTGATTCCATCTTGCAGAGAACAAATGCTTTGTTATTAAATTTAGTTCCTTTTTCACCTCCACACTTTCTTCTAGACCACTGGAATTTCCTTTCTCCGATTTCTCTCTTGTTTTTCCTGTGTTTTTGCTCACTTATTCCTCCCCCCAGTTCCTACCTTTTTTGGTCTATTTTCACTGTCTAGTGAAACTAGACTAGAGTCTAGTGGTTCCCTGAACTTAAGCTTTCTTTCATGATCGAGAAACTAAAGAAAACTTAGGGGATGCCGACAGATTATTTTTTGTTTTGCTAATGATAGACATCAGAAACAAGTTTAAAAATTGAATAGATTTGTTGTTGTTTAGTCACTAAGTCAGTCTGCCTCTTCGTGACCCCTGTGGGCTACAGCATGCCATGCTTCCCCGTCCTTCACTATCTACAGGAGTTTGCTTTGAATAGGTTTAGATTTATACAGGATTTATTATGTTATACTTATTTCTCTTATTGCTTCTTAGACCAGTGAAAAATTTCTTACCTACTGACCCCAATCAGGAGACTTGCTTTGCAGATAGGGCATCCCGGGTAGCTCAGATGGTAAAGAATCTGCCTGCAATGCAGGAGACCCAGGGTTGGTCATACTGCTCCAATCTGAAAGAGTTAGTCTAAAGGACCTACAGCTTCAGGTTATGAACAGAGATCATGCTCTGTGTCGTTCGTCCTATGATTGCAAAAAAATTAACATTAAAAAATTCTTAAGGGAGGTGGGAAGGGGGTTCAGGATGTACACCCGTGGCGGGCTCATGTCAATGTATGGCAAAACCAGTACAATATTGTAAAGTAATTAGCCTCCAATTAAAATGAATAAATTTATATTAAAAAAATAAAAAATTCTTAATATTGTGTTTACTTTTTTGTTAAAGGCAAAAGTAGTAGTCTTTAGTAATTCTTCATCATGTTTAGGATGAAGGCTCCACTTTTAAGATAACTTGTGTTTTTGTCATCTGGTTCCCATCTACTACTACAGCCTCTTCTTCCAACCACTTAATAGCCCTCCCCATGTGGATCTCCATATACACCATCCAAGATCCAGTCCTACGGGATCATCAGGCTCCTTTGTGTGTTGATGTTCCGTAGTCTCTCTGAGAGACTTTGATTTATTAATAAGAGGCCTAATTCAAGGACCAGATCTGAGGGGAAACCTTTCTAGATACCTCCAGGTAGAGCTACTGGCTTTTTCCCCTGTGCTCTCATGAACATATACTCTATATATATATCCTTGTAATATTGTGTGGCAATGTTTTATTTCTATCGTCTCTTCTATAAGAGCTTCTTGAAGATAGGAACTATATCCTTTAAGATTTTTCTTATGCAAATAATGTACATTGAAGGAAAGCTGAAGTATATTAAGCAAAAATTGTCTACTCTAGGTTCTAAAATTATAATCTTTCTTTTAACATGATTAGAATCTTAGCAAGACCAGTTTGCCCTGGTTTGTAGAGGTAGAAGGAAGTAGCACAGAGATTTATTCTCACTGGCATGAGTCTGCTGTCTTCTGATCACCATCTACCCCACTCGCACCCCTACCAGCCTGTAAAAGACAAATCACTACAGACAAGTGTTTTTGCTTGTTTAAAATAGCACTCCCCATCCCAAAATGTATCTGTGTATATGTTTGAATAATGAATAAAAAATACCTGGATGGATATATACACATCAAAATAAACAGTGCTTCTACCTACATATATATATTTTTTATTGTGGCCCTCTTTCCATGTCAATAAATGTACTTTTATCATTTTTAACAGGTGCTTCATTGGAATGCATAGCTGTATCTTATTTGGATTTTTTAATTCTCTGGCACAATGTTTGGAATAAATATTAGTTGAATAAAGGACAAAACATCTCTTCAGCACTTTGATCTAAGCCTGGTTTGAGAATCTGATGAGACTAGCAGTGACCTGACATGCAGCCTCCAATGAGAAAACAGGAAGGAAAGCAAAAAGGAAGTGGTGGTGATGGAATGATGATTCTTTTTTTTTTTTTTTTTTTTTGTCTAATTCCCTGTTATCATAAAGAAAAAAGCAGTGGCTCGAAAAAAAAAAAGTGTGGTTTCACAAAACATCATCATCATTTCCTCACTAAGATGACAACACAGCAACATATGATTTTGGAAATTGATTTGGGTCCCAGGTGATACGCCCTTGACGCAGGATGCAACAGTTACTTTCACCAAAACATTACCTTCTCTGAGGTAGTAGGAATTCTGACATCATGTTATGAAATACAGTAATTGAGAAAATAATAAATTTATTTTAGAAATTCTCTAAATATATGTATTGAGCATTATGTGGCCAGTAAAAGGCATGCAATTGGGAAAGACCTACCCTCTGAGAATCCAAGATTGGTTAATGAGGTGATGGAGCTCCTGACAACACAAGGAAGGCAGAGAAAAACCCACTTTATCTCCAAACATCTTCTCTAAAGGTTTTTTTAACCTGTGCTTGCCCCTTGAACTGCCTCCTCCCTCTGCCCCTCTCTCTCGAGTGCAGCTGGTGGCCTGGTGGTTTGAGTAGGATGTAAAGGGCAGCTCCAAACCTTTGTCTATTAAACCAGGCCTGTTGTTGCCTAGAGGGATCTCCCCAGTCTTCATCCTCTTTAGCCTTTGTGGATGAGCCATTTTCCAAAGAAGGAGAAGGAGCACATTGGCTCCCAGACCCTGCTTTTGGGAATTGCTCTGATCACTCAGCACTGTGCCTTCTCAGAGGTCAGTCTCCCCTTTACTAGAAAGCACCAACTTTGGATGTTCACTTATCTGTCTGTGACTCAACTGTAAAATCCCGATTAGTTTTGGTAATCCCATTTCCTTGTCAAAGATTGATTTGGGGATGAGTGCGTAATCTACTTCTAGCTAATGTGAAGTCAACTGCAGAGCTTCTGGGAAGGCTCTCTTCATTCTCAGAAGGAGACCCAGGGAATAAACAGGCTTTATTGTTTGGATGCTGTGGTATCTGGAGTGAGGCAAAGAATGGCAGAGACTACCTTGTGACATGAAGGGGAGATTGAACCCAACATACTGAGTGTGGCAGAATAGAGGAAAATGGGAAAAGAGGTTCCCTGATGAATTTGATAAGCCACAGAATTAACATATCCTGCAAGCACCCGTCTCTGGATGTCTGTTTTGCATGAGCTAATAAGTATTCTTTACTCTTTATGACCTTTTACCAACACTATTCCATCTCTGGAAATAACTTACATCTAGTGAAACTATATCTACGCTTCACATCTACTCCAAATCCCTGCAACATGCTGCCAATTAAGCTAACTTCTGTCATCTCTGCATTGCTCTTAACTGCTCATAGCACTTACTCTTCTCTGCTTTATTCTTATTTTATCAGTCTCCTCAAATAAATGTAAAACGTCTTTAAGGTAGAAAGGAAATTGCCTTTGTTAAATGAATCATGGAATCATGTAGTTTTTATGTCAGCATTTCTCCTCCAGCCTTGGTCCATTGCCTCTTAGGTAGCAGATGTTCCGTACAATTTGCCAAATTGGTCACAAGTTAAATGGAAGGATTGGAGGACATCCCTGGTGATCCAGTGGTTAAGACTCTGTGCTTCTATTGCAGGGGGACATGGGTTCAATCCCTGTTTGGGAAACTAAGATCCCACATGCCGTGTAGTACAGCCAAGAGAAACAGAAAGGGTTGGATGAAATGATACTTCAGATTCTCCCTAACTCTAGGGGACTAGAGTGCTGAAGACCAAAGTGATGGATAGATATATAGACATTCGGGCATTGAAAAGGAAAGACAGGAAGACCATAAATGTGGGTGGTAATGAAATGTGAATATTTAATTACTTTTTTTAGATTAGCATTATTGAAAGTATTTTGGGGTATCTTTACTCATGCTGTTTTCTTTCTGATGATTATGCAGGATAGCTCTTTGCAAATGCAGAAGGTCCCCTTGTTTGGGAAGAAAGTGCTGAAAATAGACTCTCCTAATACATGGCCAATCATAAATCTTCATAGGCTGCCAGTGTTTGGGGTTTTATTGTGGCGTTATCTGCTGTTGTTTTAAACTGTGCACACTCCTGACGTGTTGGGCTTACAGTGGGATTTGCTTTGTCTGAGGGAAACACTCCAGTGGGCTATTTTTGAACTTAATTTGACATTTAAACTTGGAAATACTGTCTTTCCAAGATACTTATCCCTGGAGAAGCTTGCAACACAGATTTGAAAGTACATCAAGTCAAACTTTTAATCATTTGCTTACATGCTCTTTCATAGAGGATTTCTCTACTGTGGGCTTCTCTTTGTGTAGATTAAGTGATGGGAACAAAATAAATATAAAATGAGGGGAAGGATACATGGTTCAAGGACTCAAATATCCCTTAAGTACTTACCTCACATTCTTATCTCTAAGATGTATGAACTAGGGAAGGACACACAGACAAAACTCCCAGGGACCGTTTTGTTTTAGTGCAACGATGCATCAAATGTCTGCTTGTTTTTCCATTCTGACCTCAATTAGTTCTGTTGGCTCATGTGAGAGATGGCAACTAGGTACACATTAGCTACTTGGAAGGTTCCACTGAAGAGATAACATAGAAGTGGGATGAGGAGGAGATAGTTGGAGGGGGATAAAAAAGGCTGCCCGCCTGAGGGTGCCAAGGCAGGAGTGGGGAGGCTTCACCTGTTCCTTGATGTGCAGAGAAGTGGGAGACCTGGCCCAGCTGAAGCAGAGGTTCTGCCAAGTGCTTGTCCAGAAGCAGGTGTGGCCCCCAAAATCCACAGAGGATTTTACAGCTGAGGCCACGCTGGTGGCCGACAGCACGCAAGGGAGAAAGAAATGCCTTTGTGTAGAGTCGAATTACATTTTTGACTGATGGCCATTTCTTCACAGTGAAAAGTAGCCACTAAACCAACCTGTTTTAACTTTTTTCTTAAACACTGTGGTTCAATCCGTCTGCACCTCTACTCATGTCGTTCTTTCTGTCTGGAAACATCCCTCTTTCTCCTCCTGTCTCCTACCCTTTCTTCCAAAATCAGGAGCACCGATCCAGCCCTTAAAAGTTTATTTTCCCTGAAGCCTTTCCTGGTCCCACTTCTCCTTTCCTTAGGTAGAATTTACTGTTCCATTTCTGAGCTGCTCCTCACTGTACATGGCAAACATGCACAGTTCCTATAATACTTTACTGTGTTCATTTCCTATATCTTTCTCCTGCTGCTGTTTCTGCCCTCTTGGGAGCAGGGACTGACTCCTGATCATCTTTGTATCCCTAGAATTCGGGACAGAGCCTCTGTCTTTTTAGGGATCAGTGTATGTTAGCATGATGCCTGAGTAGATGAAGCATGGTGGGTGGGGGAGGGCCTTGGGGAATCAGTTGGTAAGTGTTAAAGGATTTGAAAGTTTTACTTAGTGTGCATTGGTGGTCATGGCCCTACAACTAATTCTTTAAAAACCATCACTCCCCTTGGGGCGTGGAGCCCTGCAATGACGAGCATCCCTTCCCTGCTCTGTTGAGGAATCCTGCTATTACTGTACTAGCTGGGGTTATCTGCTCTTCCCCTAACTAAATCCCATGTGATCTCATAGAAGAAATGAATAATATCTTATCCTCTGAAAATGTTGAAAATTTACATCTAAATAAATTTATTCACTACCTTTCACCAAATATTTACCAGGTATCTATACTGTTCTGGGAACTATGCTAACCTGCATGAGGGGTAAAGAACTCTGTTATTTGCAAAGTCTGCACAAGTCACTGTTTTGCCTTTGAAGTTCGCCAAAGAAAAAATTCCAGAAAGCAACTCATTTGTGCAATACACATTTCAGTTTTTTCCCTTCTAGTGATTGGTCATGAGTAGAGTTCAACAGGAAATCGCTGTTTGCTTGGGAAGGTATTTGGGTTAATAGAGAATATGGAGTTTGGAGTCAAGCAGATCAGTCTTTGCACCCTTTCCCTTCACTTACAGCTTATGGAATTCACTTAATATGTTTAAATGTCAATTTCTTTATAAAAAATGATAATTCCCATTATTTGTGGTTGTAATAAGAATTAAGTGAGATAATGCACATATGAATGTATCTAGGGAATAAGAAAAGTTATAACCAACTTAGCATAATAAAAACCAGAAACATTACTTTGCTGACAAAGGTCCATCTAGTCAAAGCTATAGTTTTTCCAGTGGTCATGTATGGATGTGAGAGTTGGACCATAAAGAAAGCTGAGCGCCGAAGAATTGATGCTTTTGTACTGTGGTGTTGGCGAAGACTCTTGAGAGTCTCTTGGAGTACAAGATTAAGCCAGTCAATCCTAAAGGAAATCAGTCCTGAATATTTGTTGAAAGGACTGGTGCTAAAGCTAAAACTCCGATACTTTTGGCTACCTGATACGAAGAACTGGCTCATTGGAAAAGACCCTGATGCTGGGCAAGATTGAAGGCAGGAGGAGAAGGGGACCACAGAGGATGAGATGGTTGGATGGCATCACTGACTCAATGGCCAGGAGTTTGAGTAAGCTCTGGGAGTTGGTGATGGACAGGAAACAGGGAGGCCTGGTGTGCTGCAGTTCATCGGGTCACAGAGAGTCGAACATGACTGAGCTACGGACCTGAACTGAGGGAATAAGAGCATTCAGAAAATGGTAAGTATTATTCATATTATTATTCTTTCACATAGTCTAGAGTGCTAAGAGTAATTCCTTTCATCAGCCTCGTGAGATCTTTATCAGTGAGAAGCACTTGTTCATCTAGGGCAGACTCTATGCATTAACCTCTTCTGGAGAGATAGGGATTGCTTGTAATGTATTGTTACAAAAGTACCTTGGTGGATAAGGAACCCCAAGGCTGCCATCCTTGGTACAATACAAGGATTTCTTCCTTGGAGTCTTGGGTTGACTTCAGACCCAGAATCTTCCTATGTAACTTTCTGAGGACTGGGTAGGTAGGCGTATATGTTGGCTTAAAGGGAAGCACAAACCATAGAATTTTCACTATGAAGTCAAGAAAGCCAAAGTTTTAAACCCCATCTTTGCCTCTTGTTAGCTAACTGATCTCGAGAAAGTGAAGCATCTCAAGAAAGTGTGATAGAGAGTATAAACCCCCTGCCCTGCCTCCCCAGTGATGTTCACATCCTAATCCCTGGAATGTGTATGACAGATGTGATTAAGCTGGGGACCCTGAGATAGACAGTATTCTGAAATATTCATCTGGGCTCAATGTCATCCTGCAGATCGTTATAAGGGGGCCCTGGGGGATAAGTCCGAAAAAGGAGATGTGTCAGTAGAACCAGATTGGGGGATGATGTGCTTTGCAAATGGAGGAAGGGCCATGAGCCAAAGGAGGCAGGCAGCTCTGGAAGTGGAAAGACCAGGCAATGGGTTCTGCCTCCAGAAGGATCACAACTCTGCTGCCAGTGTTGCTGTGCTACAGTGGCTCACGCTCTACCCCTGGATCCACTCTCTTCCTTCACAGAACTTTTCACACCGGGGTGTCCTGGAACCCAAGTGAAGAAGCACTTTGAGTAGTAGACTGGTATGAAAAAGAAGAAAATGTTGCCATTTGCAGCCACATGGGTGGACGTGGAAGGCATTATGCTAAGAGAAATTAGAGAAAGACAAATGCTGTATGATGTCACTTATATGTGGAACCTAAGAAATACAACAAACTAGCTGACCCACAGATATAGAGAAGAAACTAGTGGTTACCACTGGGGAGAGGGAAGCGGGGGAAATATAGGGGTTGAGGATAAAAAAGGGTTATTATCAGATTATATGAAATCATGTGTGTGAATATTTTGAAGATTGTAAAGCACTGTAGAATTTAAAGAATCTTTTGTTCAATTAAAAAAAGATGAGGCTAAAATCACCTTTGTCAAAAAGTCTCCCTCTAAGTCTGGTTTTACTGTTCAGAGGTAAACACCCAGACCCAAAGGTTAGAGCTCATAGAAAACCCTCCAAACGGATAGTTGTATTGATACTCAATATTCATATTGATGAATTAATGCAGAGCTCTCTTAATTGTTTAGAAGCAATAGTTTAGAGCCGACCAATCTGGTATCTGCCTGGTTAGTTTTTTTCATTTGTTATCTTTCCTGTTTTATATTTTTGCTGGTTCCTTGTAATCACAGATTCAATAGATAGTGAAGAACAGCCAAAGACAGACAACAAGCACTCAACGAACTTTTCTGTACTGATATAAAGACTAGCTCTGGAAAAAAAACAGTAAGAATGTAACAGAAGATACTACTCAGTTATCACTAAGGAAAATGCTGTTTACTAAAGAATCCTGCCTCTTTGCATCATTTCCATTATTAGAAATGTGAATAAAATTCCACATAACAGCACATGAACAGTTGCATGGTAGGGAGATAGGAAACTTTATTATGCATTATGTATTTATTAACTAAGTTCAGTTCAGTCGCTCAGTTGTGTCCGACTCTTTGTGACCCCATGAATTGCAGCACGCCAGGCCTCCCTGTCTGTCACCAACTCCTGGAGTTCACTCAGACTCACGTCCATCGAGTCAGTGATGCCATCCAGCCATCTCATCCTCTGTTATCACCTTCTCCTCCTGGCCCCAATCCCTCCCAGCATCAGAGTCTTTTCCAATGAGTCAACTCTTAGCATAAGGTGGCCAAAGTATTGGAGTTTCAGCTTTAGCATCATTCCCTCCAAAGAAATCCCAGGGCTGATCTCCTTCAGAATGGACTGGTTGGATCTCCTTGCAGTCCAAGGGACTCTCAAGAGTCTTCCCCAACACCACAGTTCAAAAGCATCAATTCTTCGGCTCTCAGCTTTCTTCACAGTCCAACTCTAACATCCATACATGACCACTGGAAAAACCATAGCCTTGACTAGACGGACCTTTGTTGGCAAAGTAATGTCTCTGCTTTTCAATATGTTATCTAGATTGGTCATAACTTTTCTTCCAAGGAGTAAGCGTCTTTTAATTACATGGCTGCAGTCACCATCTGCAGTGATTTTGGAGCCCCCCAAAATAAAGTCTGACACTGTTTCCACTGTTTCCCCATCTATTTCCCATGAAGTGATGGGACCAGATGCCATTGTGCAAATGATTCCCCAACCTTTTTGTTTTTGTTTTCCATATGTTACTCTCTGCTCTTTCTCCTGAATACTGTAATGGGATAGTTTTACTATTTGGATTAAATAGAATTTTGTTCTGAAAATTCTGATTCCCATTAAGTTGAAAAACTGCACATGGGAATAGCTGGGCTCAAAGGAAAACCAAGTGCACCATGGAACTGATGATGCATTTCAACCTGAGAACATTTCTTCGGATTCTGGTGTCATTTAAAGTCACTTTGAAGGCTCCTCTCTTAATGAAGGGTTTCAGGGCACTCTTCTTGCCCTGTCATAGCCTGTGATGGAAGGAAGCCTGCTTCGTCCTCTCCGAATCTGTAGATTCTCTTGCTGCTCTGTCTGCTGCCTCTCTTTCCCTCGGTCTCAGCCTCCATTCCTCCGCTCTCCTTCCTAGGGGCTTCTGGAGGGATGTTTCTCCTGGAGCTTGCACAAACCCGTCCTCAGGTAGGCGTGTCAACTCGAGTATTTGTGCTTTCCTGCGGTTCTGGGACCTGAGTGGAGGCCCAGAAAAGCTGCTAATGTCTGACCAGTCTCATGGCACAGGACCTGCATCCCTGGGGAGGCCACCTCGACCCGTCCTCTGTGACTCCAAATCACACTGGGTTGCAATACCCATCTGCAGTCACCTGGAGCCTGCCAGTCAAGCCACCTAAGAGCCGCCACCATATCCTGTTTAAACAGTTCTTCTTCTTCCAAGTAGAGCCCATTCCCTGGAGCCCCCACCTGGCGTGGCGCTCAGCCCACCTTAGACACCAGATGATGTTCAGAGGTAATGCACGTCAATCTGCTAACTCTCTCCCTGAGCCCTACCCTCTTCGTCTTCCTGCTTCCTTCCTCATTCAGCTCAGTCCATCCTTCATTATAATCAGTCTTCGTCTACACCCCTCATTCCATGGCCTCTTTCCCCTCTATATTAGTTTTGTTGTCTTTTAAAAAAAATTTATTAGGGTATAGTTGATTTGCAATGGTGTATTGGTTTCTGCTGTTCATCAAAGTGAATCAGTTATACATAACATAGATAGTCATCTATGCTTCGATAACAAATTCTCACAGACTTCAGGACTCAGAACAACACCTATTTGGTAGCACACATTTTTCGAGTGTCAGGAGTTCAATTAACTGCCCCCGCCTGCCCCCCCCTCCCCCCGCCCCACCGCCAAGTCCTTCCCTGGGGTCTCAAAACCCTGCAACCAGCCAGGAATCGGCAGGGGCTGCCCTCGGAATTCTGTTCCAAACTCATCCAGGGTTCACCTCTGGCTGCTGCAGGCCTCATGCAGTTTGAGCCCCTTCTTAGAAGGCTTGCTGGTGAGCTCGGCCTACTCAGGATAATCTCCTTTGATGAGCCCTAAGGATCTGATTACAATATTCTTGCCTGGAGAATCCCATGGACAGAGCAGACTGGAGCGCTACAGTTTATGCGTTCACAAACAGACATGACTGAGTGACTAACACCCAAGTATCTGATTAGCGACCTGCAAAATCTTTTCATCTCTGCTACAAAGCATAATGTAACTATTGCATCCACAGGCCCTGCTCACACCAGGGACCCAGAATCCCAGAGGATGTCTGTTATTCTGTCCACCACACTGTGGGATGCATCCACCAAAACACCAGGCCCCAGAAAGAGTTAACATTTCACCTGAACATGTATATTCATGTGGGTGAAAAACACACATATCCTGACTGATCTCACTTTATGTTCTTTTTTGTTGGAAATACAGTTGATTTATAATGCTGTGTTAATTTCTGCTGTACCTCAAAGTGATTCAGGTATATATATCAGTTCAGTTCAGCTTAGTTGCTAAATCGTGTCCAACTCTTTGCCACCCCATGGACTGCAGCACACTAGGCCTCCCTGTCCATCACCAATTCCCCAAGCTTGCTCAAACTCATGTCCATCAAGTCTGTGATGCTATCCAGCCGTCTCATCTTCTGTTGTCCCCTTATCCTCCTGCCTTCAATTTTTCCCAACATCAGGGTATTTTCCAATGAGTCAGTTCTTCAAATCAGGTAGGCAAAGTATTGGAGCTTCAGCATTAGTCCTTCCAATGAATATTCAGGACTGATTTGCTTTAGGATTGACTTGTTTGATCTCCTGTGGTCCAAGGGACTCTCAAGAGTCTTCTCCAACATCACAGTTTAAAATCATCAATTCTTTGACACTCAGCTTTCTTTATGGTCCAACTCTAACATCCATACATGACTACTGGAAAAACCATAGCTTTCACTAGATGGACATTTTCTTTTTAAATAAATTTATTGGAGTATAGATTTGCAATGGTTTCTGATATATATATATATATATATATATATATATATATATGTATATGCATTTAATATTCTTTTCCATTATGGTTTGTCACAAGATATTGAGTATATTTCCCTGTGCTATACAGTAGGACCTTGTTGTTTATTTGTAATAGTTGCATCTGCTAACCCCAAATCCCAGTGCACTACTTCTGAACCACAGACTTCACACTCACTTTACTTGAACCCTTGGGGTCTTCAGCTCTCCTATCAGTTTGTTCTCTTCCTCCTCTGGATAAAGACTCCCCTATAAGACTCTCCTATGCCTCCTGCCTGCTTCTTAAAGTGACCATTTGGGGGCTTCCCTGGCGGTGTAGTGATAAAGTCTGCCTGCCGATGAGTTCAATCCCTCGTCTGGGAAGATCCCACACGCTGTGGAGCAACTCAGCCCATGTACCGCAACCATAGAGCCTGTGCCCTAGAGCCTGGGAACACAACCACCAAGCCCATGTGTCACAACTCCTGAAGCCTGTGTGCCCTAGAGCCTGTGCTCCACAACACGAGAAGCCGCCGCAGTGAGAAGCCTGCACACGGCAACTGGGGAGTAGCCCTCACTCTCTGCACTGGAGAAAAGTCTGCACAGTAATGAAGACCCAGCACAGACATAAATAAATAAAATTTTAAAATAATTTAAAAAATAAAACGACCATTTGGAAGCCTGTGCCAGATGACTCCCCTGTGTCTGCATCCACATCCCCACCTTCCTGCCTGACTTTCCTGCCCGTTGTGTTGGGTGAGCCATCTCCACGCTGATTGTGGACCAGACCTCTCCAATGTGTCCTGAACTCCCTCCCCTCAGCTGCCAGGGACAGAGCTCCCGTAATTTTCTCCTTATTCTGCATCGTTCAGTCTTCTTACTGTAAGAACTGTCCTTCATTTCTCTTGTCTTAGAAGCACCCCTCTCATGACCCCCGTGACAGCCTTGATCCTCTTCCTTAGGAGCTGGCTGGGCTGAATCTGTCTCATGGAGCTGTCTACACCTGCTCTCCTGCATTCTTTCTGGAATCCACTTCATTCAGGTGTGGCCTCCACCATTTGCTAGTCACAGCTCTTGCCAAAGTCATGAATGGCTCCCCCCTTTTTTTTTTTTGCCAGACCCAGCGGTCATTTCTCAGTCTTCATCTCACTGAAGCGCTTCACACTGCTGAGCACACCCACCTTCCTGAAGCTCTTTACATGGTTTCCGGGAAACCACCTGCTGTTGCTTTACCTGTTTGATGATGTCGTGTGGTATCCAGTAGTTAAACGCAGGAAGCTGAGGCGCAGGAGAGCGTGTATGCAGTGCTCGTATTTGTGTAAAAATTATGTATTTGCCCATATTGGCATGAAATATATCTGTGAGGAAGCACAAGAACATTGGTTGCCTTGAGACAGGGAATCTCAGTGGCTGGGGACGAAGATTAGGTCCATATGCGTCTTCTGACTTTTTACCATGTGAAGATATTACCTATTCAAAATAAATGGAGTTGGAAGCACACCAACCAGCATCATAGGAAGTGGCTGGTTGGGTGATGGCAGAAGTGATGTTCAGCTTGTGGTTGCCAAGTGTCTGGGGCCCCTGGCCTCTGCTGGAGTCGCTAGGTGGCTGTGACTCTCTGGTCCCTGCACAGTGGCACTGAGATTTCTGGAGTGGACACACTTCTGGCAACACCGCCAACTAGACGGTTAAATTTTTTTGGTAAAACTATATCAGAGGGAAACGGTTCATGCATTCCTTTTTTGCCTGTGGGAAACAGATGCATAACAGGGCAGGACTGCATGAAGCAAGAGGTGGTCATGAGCTTGATGTGTTCCTCAAATTGTTGTAATACCAGAGAAATGGGAAGAGGAGGAAAGAGGACTCTGCCTTAGAAGGGAAAAGGAGACAGGATAGCTTGATCAAGATACAACTGAAAGGAACCTGGAGGCTATATTAATTTTTAATTAAAATGCTTTCACAAGGAGACAGAATTCATATTGCCAAAAATTTCATTTCAGAGTTTTGTCAAGTCACAATATTATTATTTGCTGCCTGTAAACTGTGTCGATCTTTTATTCTTTATTTCCAAGCTAAAACACTCTGTTTTACCTCACAAAAATGGACACATTTTGGCTCCTCAGTGTGGAGTATGTTCTTTTATGGAAGGGATGTTGAAGGTGTTAAGGTGAGTGTGTCTATGTGTGTTTGGGGATGAGTGGAGACATGGGTACAAGTTGAGATTCCTTTAAAAAATTATTAAGTGTCTAGATGAGTCATGGAAAATTTTTCCTTATTTGGTTCTGTGGGAATCCCCTCTTCCCCTTTCCCCTGAATCTACAACCAGAATTTTCATACTACCCATCTATCTATTTCATTTTTTTTGATTTAAGGGATATGAGGATAAATCAGCTATTTTCTTATTTATTTAGAACCCTCTTTGCTGACCCTTAAGTGCTCAAGCTCTTTTAATTTGTGTTCATTCATTCATTCATTCATTGAGATATCCAGGTAATGAAGTGTTTGGGGGAAATGTCAGGTTTTAATTACCCAGAATGCTAGAATGCCAGGTTCAAAGCCATAGAATTGTTAAAGCACATTCAACGTTAGGCTGTGTTAGTACAGTTCTGGGACCAATGAGGAGGACAATGCCAGACCCCTGTTGTAACATCGAGATGGTGATATGCAGGGTGTGCTGTCCTCTCAGGAGGATCTTTTGAGAAAGTTGGAGGAATTGGAAAGGAATGGGGGAGAGCATGATACCTGCCTTCAAATATTCTAGGGATGAGAATGAGAATAAGAGTTTAGCCTTGTAAATGCCAAGTGGTAAGTGTTGTAGGTACTGGATTCAGTCTGAGGGTAGCACGAAGTTCTAGGAAGATGATTTCTTTCCAAATGTCTGCATCTCGCAGAAATGGAATTGGAGGCCTGGGAGAGGGTCACACACTGTGAAAGTTCCAGCACAGGCTGGGCAGGTTTAATTTTCAGTCGGATGCTTGGAGAAGATGGCTTTTCAGTCTCTTGCTTTTCTATTTATGTTCTAGGATAGTGGCTCTTGACCTTTTCTGAGTCTTAAATTCTCCTGTGATTCTAATAAAAGCTATCACTTCTCTCCCCAGAAACAAAAGCACATATGATACTATTTATTCCTGTACTAGATAGGAAAAAAAATAGATTTAAAGAGAACAGCTCTGGGGGAAGAACCCCTAGGTCCTCAAAGATCAAATGCTCAAAACTACTGCTCTGGATGATTTCTTATTTCCATAGGGTTTGAATAATGAAAGGTTTCATCAGAAACTAAAGATGCTTTTAAATCATACTTCAAGAAACAGCGTTTTCCTTCTAATTTGTTTGAACAAACCACATAGATCATTGAAATAAATTTGTTTTATGGGCTTTGTAACAATAGGTTGGGAACAATAACAGATTAAATACTTATTAACTGGGAAGCCTTTTGAGAAGTCGAATTCTAAATTTAGTTGAATATAAGTGCTAACTATAGATTTGTTTATAATGAATAACTTCTATTTTCTTGCATGGTTCTTATGAGGTTCTTATAATAACTTCACTTTACAAATGACCTAACTGAGCTTCTGAGAACTTCATTGGGTGGCCTGAGATCAGAATGAGAAGGAGCCTATATCTGATGAAGAGTCACTCATAAATGGATTCAATTCCTGGTTCTGATTCTGATATATGACCTTCGAGGAATCAGCACCTCTCTACCTCAATTTCCTCTTTGTGGAGCCGGGATATTGGTAGCACTAGCCTTCCAGAGGTGTTGTCAACCTTTAAATGAGACACATGGCCTTCATACCTATCAGTGAGGTGTGTATGACACACGTGTTCTGAGATGATCTGTGTACACTGCTCAACACAAAGGCAGCTCAGAGCAAGCCAGTGATTGTGAAAAAGGTGGTTATGATAACATCACAACAGAAGCTAATTCTTTAGGCCTTGTATTCTATAATGCTTTCCAAGACTTAACTAATTGTTTCAGTAAAAGTAGTAAATTAGTTTCAATAAAAAATTTAATTTTGTGTATTGCCCAGAAAGAAGGAAGAATGCAAGGATAAGAACAGAAAACCTACATTGGTTATTTTTTTTTTTTACATTGGTTATTAAAATGGTTATTTATTACCAGTATCACTGAACTATCTTCTTTGCTTATCTAATTCTGTATAACAAAATACCCCCCAAAAGTTAGTAGCATGAAACAAACCCTTTATTATGCCCATCATTTCTGTGGGTGAAGGCTTTAGGCCGGCCCCTGGGAGAAGACCCATCTCTGCTCCGCTCACCTTTAGCTGCTGTGTCTAAAAGGCTGAGGGCTGGAATCACCACCCCTGTCTGGCGGGTGATGCTGGTAATACCCACCACAGGTGGGGCCTTTGTGGTGAGCCTTCTGGGGCATCACTCTATATCTCTGTGTGGCCTCTGTCTGTGGGCTTTCCAGGATGGTAGCTTCAGGCAGCCAGATTTTCCGCATATTGGCAAGGACTTCATGAGACAAATGTCCTGAGAGACAGACAAACAGAGCCAGCAGAGGCTGGATCCGCTTTGCTGGCTTAGCGTGTGAAGGCACACAGTACCACTTCTGCATCCTAGACGGGAGAAGCGAGTTGCTATGGCTGCCTGTGGTCAAGGAGAGAATTACATGCCATCATTTCCTTGGGGGTTTAAAACCATCACCTTCTGAAGGTCTCCTAATAACTTCCTTATTTATTAATAGTATGGGTGTGGCAGGAATCCGTGGTGGTCCAGTGGTTAAGGCTCTGCACTGCAAGGGGCATGAATTTGATCCCTGGCTGGGGAGCTAAGATTGGGCATGTCATGCCATGCAGCCAAAGAAAAAAAAATTAATAAGGGCAAATTAGTTATAAATATGTTGGGGGTGGATGGGGAGCATCTGTGTATAGAGAAAAGACTACCTCTGGCCTCAGGAGGTTACAGTTCAGGTAGGAAAGCTAATACTTTGCTAAGAAAAGATAACCAGGAGTACCTTTGGGGTAAAAAGTTCCAAATGATAAACTGTGCTTGAGGTGAGGAGGCCTGTGTTCCAGCTCCATTCCTGCCACCGACGTGCCGTGTGACAGCGTCTGGGCCGCGCAGGGCTCCTGATTTCCATTTCTCTTTTGGGGCAGATGGATGTGGGGCAGCCTGAGTGAAGAGGGAGAGCCCTCTGTCCCGCTGCCATGTTCCTGTAAGCCATAAATCTGTGAAGGAGGTTTCACTCCAGTGTACTGATTTCTTAAAGCTGTTGGTATATCTCTAAGTGCCATGGAGAACCCAGAAGCAAATCAGTTCATATGCACTTCATGAATAGATACATCTGTATTATATATCTTGTATATATCTAACTACATTATGTATATACAAGTATATAATATACAGGTGTATGTATATATATATGTATATATTTTATGACAGCATGGGGATAGGAAATTTTTATGTCTTTGCAATTGATATATGTGATGTAAAACAAATATAAAAGGAAACATGAAGATTGTGTATATGGAATATATAGTTACAACTCTAAGAGATATTGATACGAAATTTATGTATAAATATAACCATTAGATGTCAAATAGTTGTCTGCAGGGACTGACCCCTGTGGGCAATGGGCATGTACTGCCCTCGAGGCTGCAGACTCAGTAACAGTTGCCCCTATTGTCACCCGATTTGAGGTAGTTACTTATCCTCACTCACCCTAAATAGCCACATCCAGTCAAGTAACAACCTTGAATGACTCTACAGGGTCCCTTCAAAGTCATAAAAAAGCATTGATTTACTGACAATTTTTTGGTTGTTGTTGCTGTTGTTCATACCCATCTGTGACCAAATACATGTGTTAAAACACACATTTGTTGAGTGTCTATAGTATAAACACTTGAATATATGAAGAAATGTCCTTTACATAAAATCTTCTGTTGACTCCTCTGGGAAGCAAAAAGAGAAGACTCCTCTTACAACTCTGTACTGTACTCAGACTTTTTAATACTACAACATTCATTGTACATATATCTACAGAATCATAGTGCCTTGTCTCCTGGGTCTCTGGACATCATTAAAATGTTTCATTGGTTACAGTTCTGATTTTATCTGTGTCCTGGTCTGCTCCATTCTTGCCCTTTTAAGGTCCTCCTCTGGCCAGTTATAGCACCTCTGGGCCCCAGCCCAAAATCTCTGTGATGGGTAAACACTATATTCCCATTAAGACGGATGAGTCTTTGTCAGCAGCACTGCTGGAGAAACCATCTGTTAGGTCCAGGCCATCTGCGCTTCAGGAAAGTCCTGGAACGCTGTTGAATTGTAGAACGACCCAGCCCTTCCATCCTGGTGGAGAGTAGTCTGCCTGGTTAGATGTGTGAAGAGGTCGTTATGCATTACCTTGTTGAGTCCTCCAAAACATTGTGAGGTGAGGACCTTGAGACACCAAAGTGCTGAGCAAGCTGTCAGAGGTGAAGACTCTAGCAAGGGGCGAGGCTGGAGCTGGTCAACGCATCTGGGCGGGGGGTGCGGGCTGGCATGGGCATGGTTCAGGACCCTGGAGTGGGGGTGCGCGGAGATGGAGGTTGGGGGGAGCAGCAAGCATCACAGAAAGTTTTAAAGAAAAAGTAGCAGAGCTTGGCAGCAAGGTGGAAAAGGAGAGGAGGGGAAGAAAGAACTAAGTTACTACCGGTTAAAACCTGCTGTGGGGAAACGAACATGCTACTGATTGAACTGAGGAGACTCACATCCTCAAGGTGTAAACAGGATTTTTTTCCCCAAAAAACTACTACCAGTGATGCCCTGTTCAACCAGTGTTTCTGCTGGATGATGTTTCTTTAAAAACACCTCAGGCAAGTTGATGCCTTTTCTGGGGGTTTTGGTGTTAGCAAGTCTGGTTTCAGTGGCTCTCTGGGACAGGTCCCTGGGGGCACAGCTATCTCAGAAGGGGCCTTGCAGTTGAATGCTCTGCTGGTGCCATCTTGATGTTCCTAGTGATGCTGTTCTTTGACTTGTGCTTGTAAGTCTGGTGGGACAAGGCACCCAGGCGCTTGGAGCTTCAGCCCCATGTGGAAGGCCTTCTGCCACCTCCCACCTCCTCTACCCCAAACCCCCACAGAAATACTCCCCCTTCCTGCTGCTGTCCAGTAATGGCTGCTGCCTGTCCCTGGGTGCCTGGAGGAGCCAGGCAACCAGGGCCTCCGCATGGGGCACAGGTGCCAGGTCCCAGGATGGCCACCATGCTGGGTGAACCTCTCACCCGCTCCCGCCCAGATACTGGCACGGAGGGTACAACACCCCTGGGGATCCAGCAGCCCTGGGAAGGGGAGGCTGGGAGCTGTTGGGCCCAAGTCTCCACGTTTAGGAGCATCCTCTGTTGGCCGAATGGGATCCCTGTGCTTGGGGAAGAAGGACATTAAGTAGGAGTAAAAAGCTCCACAACTGGTTGAGAGGCCATGTGTCAAAGGACGAAGCTTTAAATTTTTAGTACCTTTCAGGGTTATTTTTCTTTTTAAACAAGGAATGTCACATTTTCCTTTTGCCTTGAACCCTGAAAATAGTATAGCGAATTTGGATTACTATGTTTTAAAAAAATTTTTTATTGGAGTACCGTTGATTTGTTGTGTTAGTTTCAGGTATACCGAAAAGTGAATCAATTTTACATATATCCCCTCTTTTTCAGATTCTTTCCCCATTTAGGTTATTACCGAATATTGAGTAGACTGCCCTGTGCTATACAGTAAGGTTATTATCTTTTAATCATTTTATCCTTTTACAAAGTCTAATCCCATGTTCCACTGAGTATGCCCACTCTGCCTCTCCCCTGCCCTCTGCCCTGCTAGCAGGGTGGGGTGGAGAAGCGATAGGATGGCTCTGGGGACTTGGGAAACGTGACAGCCCCATGTCCATGATAGGAGGATGCTGCTTGCTTCCTGTTGTTCATCGTGATTGCTGGAGAACTCGTCTACTACAGACTTGGGGTGGGGAGATGGAGATCCCCCAATCCTGCTGATAAGTGGCTCACTCCCAAGGAGTTTCCTGGGTAATGGTGGTCTCTCCTGGGTCCTGCCAACCATTGATGCTGACCTCTAGTTGGCAGTTTCATGCAGGTTCATGTGAGGTAGCAGGACCCTGGGACCCACCCTGACCCCAATCTATCCTCCCTGCTCCTGGCTCTGGAGCCTCAGGGCTCAGGTAGTTACTGTCGTCCCGTGCATCTGGGAGTTCTTGGCCCTTCTCTGCCATGCTGGTTCTCCATTGGCACCGGGACTAGTTGGCCATTCCGGTGACTCAGAGGCCATCCAACTAGCGAGAAAGTGCCTCTGTCACCGCCTCTCAGTTACACAAAAACTTCCAAACACATCTCTCTTCTGAACTTAAACCTTGTTTTTGGAGGCACAAAACAATCTAAAAAGGCTGTAACTAGTTGGCTGTCAAGAGATGGCTAATCTTTACAAACACTGCATTTCTGCCCTAATCTCCAAATAGCCCAGATCATCCTCTCTTGCCCATGGGGGCAGAGCAAGCAGAGGGCTACTTGCAAGAACTGAGCCCTCTTTGGACTTAAATTTACTATCTCTGCTTCCAACAGAACACTAACTCCCCTCCAGTCCCTGCAATCATTTCCTGATTTCCTAGGGCGGGAAAGGATCTTAATTAGCAGACCTCTCAAAATTCTGTTATCCACATGAAAGCGTATCATTTTCGCAAGCTCAGCAATGAATATATGTGTCAACATTGTTAATACTTAATTACTTATTATCAGTAATGTGCATATCATTTAGGGAGAGTCTGCATAAGACATGGGGCTTCCCAGGTGGCTCAGCGGTAACAATCTGCCTGGCAATGACAAAGATGGAAGGTTTGATCCCTGGGTGGGGAAGATCCCCTGGAGCAGGAAATGGCAACCTGCCTGCTCCAGTATTCTTGCCTGAGAAATGCCATGGTCAGAGGAGCCTGGCAGGCTGCAGTCCATGGTGTCGCAAAAGAGATACGACTGAGCACAGCACATGCTCCATGGAGCATGGAGACCATAGGACAGAGTAAGGCCTTGAGGGGTGCATAGGATTTAGAGAAGCTGTAAGAAGGAGGAAGTGCTTTTCAGAGAGGGAGAATAAATAAAAGAGTGGGGTTCAGACTGTCCCTAGTATTTGAGGAATATTCCACAATACACAGAATCTTAGTCCATTTTCCCTGCAGAACTCCCAGCCCTTCCCAGGGGTAGTCTTGCCCTCGGAGCCACTCCAGTTGTAGGTGACCATTAGGGACAAAGTGATGGGAGTAGCTTATTTGAGCTGCTACCCTGATGAGGGTTCTGCAAGACTTTCCAGCCTGAGCTTTGGAATTCAACACCAGCATCTCCAAATGAGCAAGACAGAAGGACAATTTGTCTTCACCATCAGCAGGTTAACTAGTGGGCCAGGCACAGCCCTCCACAGGCAAAGGGAAGCTCAGACATACTGATGAGAAGACAAACACTAGTTCTCAGAAACAGTGAGATCCAGGGACAGTGCCAGCCAGTCTGGAAGATCCAGGGGAACCCCCACCATGGGAGAACTGTATTCCTGTTGATCAGGAGTCCAGGAACTTGTTCAGGAAATGAAATAATTTCTCTTGAAGCTGAAGTGTCTGTCCTAGAAGTGGAGCTTGAGGAAGGGATGGGGTTGATCTGTGGAGGGTCAGCTCTTCAGGAGACTGAGGGAAGGAGGGTCGAGGAGGAAGGGATGGAGTGGGAAAGGATGTGATGGAAGGGGAAGTCTTGCCCGGCTCATCCAGGGGGTACGGTGGGGATGTTGGACTGGACTCTGCAAAGTGGTCCTTCCTCGATGTCAGGGCCTGTGTTTCTGAAGCCTGTGTCAGATGGGGGCTGCAGGCTCTGGTGAGAGGAGAGGAGAGAAGAGACTCAACTCCTAGGTTTGATTCTGGTCTTCTGGGGGCTTGGAGAAGGGGAGCAGGTGTGAGCTGTTGGCAGACAATATTCCTAGCTGCCAGCTTACGGGTGTAGAAGCCCAGGTAAGCACCCAACAGTGTTTACCCCAGTATCAGGAGAGGGACTTCTTACTATCATGCAGTTCAATGGCCCTCTTCACTCTACCTGCCTACCTGGACCCAGATAGGGCCCCAGGCCCACCTGCACAAGAGATCAGGGCCCATCACAAGGCTTCTCTTGGTAGCAAACCAAACAAAAGGCCACAGCCTTGACGTATTCTTTCCCCTGCCATCAGCTGGCAGCTCTCCTAGGTAGGGCAGCAGGTCCCAGCACCATTCTGCGTAAACCAAGCAAGACAAGCAGAGTTCTTCAGTACAAAACAGCCCCATGGGCAGGAATTAAGAACGGATGTGTGTAGGTTTCCTCTTTTCCAGATACATAAGGAAGTAACTTTGAAGTGCAATATCTATGATTTATGGCATTTTGAGAATTGATTCATATTGAATCATTTTTATTTTATCAGAGCAACATACTTCCTCATTAAGTGGAAAAACAAACCAGAGACAAAGCTATTTTAGTCTCCCAGATTTTTTTACTATAATTGAACAATGAAGGTTTTAAGTGTAAAAAGAAATGGAATGATACAATTTAAAATTCTTATCAATTCTGATGAGGAAGTGGTGGTTTTTGCAGAGTGGGTGGGAGTGAAAAGGGGAAGGAGTATGATAGGAATGAATTTGTCCAGATAAAGAAAAAAAAAAAGTCTTCTGTTAAAATAGTTTTTCAACAAAAGATTTCCCTCAAAATTGACTTGACATTTCTAATGTAATTTGTTTTTAGAATTTTATATACACAGATACAAAATGGGGATCATAAAGTGCAAATAGTTTATAACTTTTTAAAATTAATAATAAATAAGTTATACAAATATATATATTTCTAAAATGCATTCTCAAATGGATAGCCTTCCATTTTGTGAATGTGTCATAATATGTTTAATTATCTTCTATAGGACATTTATTTATGGGGTGGTGACTGTAAGAAACGCTGCAGGAAGAAGGAGCCACCCCTATGGACCGTTGATCAGGGCCTTTTATTGGGCGGTCGCTCTCGGGCAGAACTCCCGGGGGCGGGTGAGCAAGGAAGCGAGGGGGGTCTGCGAAGCAAAGGGAGTCTGCGAGGTATGAGGGGTGGGGAAAGGTTTTATAGCCCAGGCCGGGCTCCCATATAAGGAAGAAAACGCGGGCTCAGCGGTGATTGGTGTCCAAGGGCTCCGTGTCGGCTCCTGATTGGACGGCTTGGTTGTCGGCCCGCCTCCGGGGCGTGTCCCGACATGCCCGGGCATGCCCAGGCATGCCTCAACACGCCCGACCTTGCCCTGACCTTTCATCCCGGCCTTTTTGATATAGGACAAGGGGCGCCAATTCTCTCTGGCTACTTCCTGCTGAATGGGGGCGACGAGGGGTAGGGTGAGGCCAGGATGACAGGGGGCGTCTGCCGCCAATCCTGCCACGGAGTGCTTGTTGGAAGCCCTTGGTGCTGCTGTCAGCGTACCATCAGCTGGACCGTGCTGAGCCGTTGTTTGATGAAGGCCAAAAGCTTATTTATGATCCAGGGCCCGAAAGTCAGGAGCAGCAGGAGAATGATGATCGGTCCCATTAGGGAGGATAGCAAAGTTGTCAGTCAAGGGGAGCTCTGGAACCAGGACTTGAACCAGCCCTGCTGAGCCTCCCTCTCTCTCGCTTTTTGCCTTCCTTCCTTCCTTTGATCCTCTGTCTCTCGCTTCCTTCGATTCTGTCTCTCTTCTCTGCTTCTCTGCCTTGCTCTCTCCTTTCTCTCCTGTCTTACTCTCTAACTCCTTTCTGTCTCTCTTTCCTCCTTCAGTTTCAGTCTTTATCTTTCTTCCTCTCTACGTTCCTTTTCTCTTTCTGTTTCTCTTCGTCTCCTCTTTCTCTCCTCGCTCTCTCCGCTACTCTGTTTCTCTCTCCTCCTCCGTTCCTCTCCTTTTCACTCTTCAGCTCTTTCTCTTTCCTTTCTCTCACTTTCTCTTTCCTTTCTCTGACTTTCTTTTGCTCTCTTCAGCTCTTTCTCTGGTTTCATTTCCCCCTTGTTCTTTCCTTCCCTCGTCTCCCTTCCTTTCTCTGTGTCTCCTCCTCTCTGTCTTACTCCTTCTGTCCTCTCTCTCTGTTGCTCTCCCTAATGTCTTCCTCCCTCTCCTCTTTCTCTTCTGCTGATTCTTTCTCGATTCCTTCCTACTTGGATGCCTTTTCTTTCATTTCTTTTTCCTGTTCTTTGCTGCCTCTTTCTGCACACCCTCTCCTGTGTCAGGCGTGCCCCTTCCTGGTGTGTGTGTGTCCCACCCCCAGCCTCTTCCAGCCCAGCCTTCTCAGCCTGGGGACAGAAAGGTCTCCACAGGACTCAGGAAGCAGTGCCAACGAACAGGCTGTGCAGTGAGAGGCCTCCCCAAACTGTCCCCCCTTAATAAAAGATTTGGACGGTGGTCTCTCAGTCACTCAGGAATCGGCGACAGAGGGGTTTGGGTAATGGTCAGTTTGGTCGGCCCCGTGAGGGTGGAGCGGTAGGAGTGATCGGGAGGAGGGGTCAGGGCCGGGGCCACCCCTGTCTCCGGGAGACCCGGGGGAGCTCGTTTGAGTCGCGTCAGGTGGTACCAGGGCTCATGTCCCAGGAGTTTGGCTGCTGTAGAAGTGGTGAGGATTACAGTATGGGGTCCTGTCCAGCGAGGCTGTAGTGGGCGGGGACTCAGAGTTTTTAGCAGTACCTGATCTCCTGGGGCCAGAGGCTGGGTGGGCCCCTCGTCATCTGTTGGTTGTGGCAGGACCCGATCTGCGTGTTCCCTCAGCAAGAATCGTAGGAGGGAGAAGAGGGGGAGGTACCCCGCGAGTAGGGGAGCCTCTCCCTCTGGGAGGTGAGTCAGGAGATAGGGCCTGCCGTAGAGCAGTTCAAAAGGGGTCAAACCTGTTTTGGAGTGTGGTGTGGTGCAAATGTGAGTGAGTGCCAGAGGAAGGAGGTCGACCCAAGACAGCCGCAGTTCTGAGGCTAGCTTGGTCAGATGCGTCTTGATGATGCCGTTCACCCGCTCTACCTTGCCTGACGATTGGGGCCGATAGGGGATGTGGAGATGCCAGCCGATACCTAGGGCCGCAGCCACCTGCTGAGAGATCTGTGAGATGAATGCAGGCCCATTGTCAGACTGGAGAGAGTTTGGCAACCCAAATCTGGGAATGAGATGGGCCGTCAAGACCTCCACCACTGCCGCTGCCGTCTCCCGGGCGGTGGGGAAGGCCTTGACCCATCCTGAAAAGGTGTCCACCAAGACCAGCAGATAGCGGTAGGTTCGATGTCTGGGCATGTGGGTGAAGTCTATCTGCCAATCCTGCCCGGGCATATGTCCCCTCAACTGGTGACTCTCCTGTGGGGGTCGGAGTCCTCCTTGAGGAGAGGTGGAGGCGCATATTAGGCAGGAGCGGTGGACGGCATATATGGTCTGTCTGAGATGTAAGGGAGAAAAGACAGGGCTGAGGAAGAAAAAGAGAGCTCTTGGTCCGATGTGGAGGGTATTGTGGATTTGGGATACTATGGCCTTGGCCTGGTGCTCAGGAAGCACCGGTTTATTATGGAGTAGTATCCATCCCGACGGGTGCCTCTGAGCCCCTTCTTGCACCAGCACGGCTCTGGCTTCCTTGCTTGAATAATCTGGGTTGAGTGTGGATCTCAAAGTCAGCAGGGGCTCGGGGGCTTGTTGTAAGGTAATTTGTCGAGCCACTTGATCTGCCATGTTGTTACCCAGAGCGACAGTGTCATGAGTATTTTGGTGTCCCTTGCAGTGTATGATAGCGACCTCTTTGGGCAGGGACAAGGCATCCAACAGTCGAGTAATGTGGGGGGCATTACAGATGGGGGATCCTCTAGTGGTCAGGAAGCCCCGTTCTTTCCAGATTGCTGCGTGAGAATGGGCAATCAAGAAGGCATATTTGGAGTCTGTGTAAATATTGGCCCTTTTTCCTTCTGCTAGGTGTAAGGCTCTAGTTAGGGCTGTTAGTTCAGCCTTCTGAGATGTCGTCCCGGGTGGCAAGGGCTGAGCCTCCAGGACTTCCCGGGTGGTTACCACAGCATAGGCTGCCCTTCGGTTTCCATTGGGATCTCGCTTTGAGCTCCCATCGACGAACAAAGTTAGCTCTGGATTTGGTAGAGGTTTGGAGAACAGGTTGTGGGGTGGTTGCATAAGGGACTCAAGGACCTCCGAGCATGAGTAGGTTGAGGGTTCTGAGGAGAGAGGGAGTGAGGGTAGCGAGGAAAGCGGGTTTAATTGTGGGGAGTGGCTCACGGAAACCTGAGGATTGTCCAGGAATACCAGGTGAAATTGTTGGAGCCTGGACTTTCTGAGTTCAGAAAGAAATCTGGAGGCTAAAAGGTCACCAAGACGGTGAGGCGAGAAGATGGTCAGGGGTTGGCCATGAATCAGCTTTTTTGCATCGGCGTACAACGTTGTCGCCGCCGCTAGTGCCCGCAGGCAGGGGAACCATCCCCTGGCTGTGGGGTCAAGTTGTTTGGATATGTAGGCAATAGGCAGCAATTCGGGGCCAATCGGTTGCACCAAGGCTCCAAAGGCTATCCCTCCCTTTTCATCAGAGTATAGATGCTGCGGATAGTTGGGATTTGGGAGAAAGAGAGGGGGTGCAGCCAATAGGGTTGAGCGTAAAGCGTGGAAGGCCCGAACCACTTCGGTGGGGGAAGACAGCGGCCCTGTGGGAGTCTCTTTAGCTGCCGCATATAGAGGTTTGGCCAGGGTAGCATAATTTGGGACCCAGTGTTGGAAGAATCCCGTCAGTCCTAAGAAGGACAATATCTGGTCTCCGTCGGCTGGAGGGCAGATGGACCGGAGGAGGCTACACCGGTCTGCTGTCAGGGCTTTAGTAGTCGGAGTGATTTGGAGGCCCAGATAGACGACAGAAGTCTGAGTCAGTTGGGCTTTGGATTGTGAGGCTCTGTAACCCTGGGAACCAAGGAAATTGAGGAGGGTTGCAGTATGTTGTCGGGAGGTCTCTTCTGAGGAGCTGCAAAGGAGCAAGTCGTCTACGTATTGGAGGAGGGTGCTAGGGCGAAGCGAGCACCTAGCCAGATCCCGGGACAGAGCTTGCCCGAAGTAGTGGGGACTGTCTCTGAACCCCTGAGGGAGTACGGTCCATGTGAGTTGTGTGGTCAGCTGGGTGTCAGGGTCAGTCCAGGTGAAAGCAAAGAGGAATTGGCAGTCGGGGTGGAGTGGGATGGTAAAAAAGGCATCCTTGAGGTCAATAACGGTGAAATGAGAAGTCTGAGGAGGTATGGAAGAAAGGAGGGTGTAGGGGTTAGGGACAAGCGGATGGGCAGGGATCACCACCGCGTTGATCAGGCGGAGATCCTACACCAGCCGGTAGTCTCCTGAAGTCTTTCGAACAGGGAGAATAGGCGTGTTACAGGGAGAGGTCATGGGGATCAGGAGACCCTGTCCCATGAGACAGTCGATGATGGGCTTTAGCCCCCTGAGGTTGCGAGTAGACAAAGGAAACTGGGACCGGGCTGGGAAACAGGTGGGGTCCCTTAGCCGGATGAGGACTGGAGGGTGGTGCCGAGCCACCACCAGGACTCAGGTGTCCCAGACCTCAGGATTAACAGAAGGGGTTGGAGGGTCAACCAGTAGCATTAGGAAGGCCCCTGATGTGGGAGCCAATCCTGGAGCTAGCTGAAGAGTGGCCTTCAGCTTAGCAAGTATATCTCTTCCCAAGAGAGGAGTAGGGCAGGAGGGGATGACCAAACAGGAGTGGGTAAATAGACAGGAGTCTAATTGACAAGATAGTGGTTGGGTTTGGAGCAGACACAAGGGTTGGCTGTCAATGCCCAGAACCGAAACCTGGGAAGGACGTAAAGTGCCTCCGAAAGAGGAAAGGACTGAATAGGTAGCCCCCGTATCAACCAGAAAATTGATGGACTTACCCGCTACCTGGAGCGTTACCCTGGGCTCGGCTTGGATTATTGGGGTCCCCGAGTCTGGGCGGCGTCAGTCACCGTCAAAGTTCAGCAGCTCCAAAGCCAGAAGAGGGCAGGAGGTCTCCCTGGGGCGCTCTGGTCCCCGGCCCCTAGAGGTCGAGGCCCGAGAGGCCTGGGGACAGTCACTAGCCCAGTGTCCTCGTCGTTTGCACAACGGGCACGGCTTGGAAGGAGGTCGCGGATTGGGGCACATCTTGGCCCAGTGCCCTTCTTGGCCGTACTTGAAGCAGGCCCCTGGAGGGGGGTTTTGGGGCCCCGAGCCTGCCGCCAGCCGCAGGGCCGCTACCAAGGCCTGGGTTTGCTGGTTTAGGAGGCTTGCCTGAAATTCGGCCTTTTGCTTGAGCCTTGCCTTTCGGCTGGCCTCAGCAGTTTCCTCGCGGGCATGGTAGACCTTAAAAGCCATTTTTACCAGATCTCGGATAGGGGTCTGAGGGCCGTCCTCAGCCTTAGCCAACTTTTCTCGGATATCGGGGGCAGACTGGGAGATAAAACGATTGGCCAAGGTGGCCGCCCCGATGGGGGACTCAGGGGACAGCCTGGTGTATTGGACGAGGGCCTCGGTGAGCCGATTAAGGAACATGGCTGGGTTTTCTCATCTAGTTTGAGGTTTACAACCTTATGAGAGGACGTTTCCATCCTGTCGAGGACACAGTCTATCATATAGCGTACTCGCAGCTGGCCACCACCCCTTTCCTGGTAGTTCCAATCAGGGTCAGTGTCGGGAACCGCCTGAGCCCCTGGGGGGCGCTCGGGGGAGGGGTTGGCATAGTGCCGCTGGTCGGCCTGAGCCTTGGCTGCCGTCCAGATAGCCTGCCTCTCTTCGGGGGTGGTGGTAGACCCTAGGATGACATATATGTCCTGCCATGTCAAGGCGTAGGCGCGGGTCAGACCAGTAAACTGCTTAATGTACTGAGTGGGGTTGGAGGAGAAGGAACCCAGTTTGGCCTCAATCTGTGCTAAGTCTTGGAGGGAGAAAGGAACATGGACTTGGGCTAGACCCTCAGCTCCGGCTACTTGTCGGAGAGGGAGTAGCGGGGCTGGGGGAGGGAGAGGGGAGGCTCCCGGAGGGTTGCTGTGGGAGCGAGTGTGGGAGCTAACCGGAGAAGGGGAGGGAGTGCCGGGGGGAAGAGGAGGATACAAGATAGGGTTAAGGGCTGGAGGATCCAGGTCCGGCAGTGGAGTCTCGGGGGCTGGAGCGGCCGGAGTGGAGGGGGAGGTAGCAGAAACCGGAGTGGTAGGGGTAAGGGCCGTGGGAGAGGTATAGGGAGGAGGGGTCACCAGACCTTCCGGGGGAACAGAGGAAGCAGAGGACTCAGAGACGGGAGGAGCTGGTTTGGCCCGGGAGGGTGGAATCGGGGGAGCCATGATAAGCAGGATTTGGCGGGGAGTGCACATGGTGCACAGGGTGGGTCGAGAGCACAACGCCCAAAAGGCCTGAACATAGGGAGCCTCAGACCAGTTTCCCGTTCTCCGGCAGTAATTATCTAAATCACGGAGGACGTCAAAGTCAAATGTCCCTGTGGCTGGCCACTGTGAGCCATTATGGCGGATATATCCCTTTAGTCTTAGGGTCCGCAGGTTAGCCAGCAGGCACTCTAAGGGGGTGGAGTGTTGGGGATCGGGTTTGGAGGCCGTCAATCCCATGGCGATCACTGAACGTGGAGGCAACCCCCGCTGCCCGAATGTCTTCGGGTGCCAAGGGAAGCCAGAGGTCCGTACAGCCGTTAGGAATGTCTTCCTCCCGAGCTGGGGGACCGGAAAGGCCGAAGCCGGAGGCCGAAGCCGGAGGTCCGTACAGCCGTTCGGGACATCTCCCTCACAAGCTGGTGACCGGGAGGGCCCAGTAAGTGGCCACTTGTTACCGGGTCCTAGGAAGTGGTCGTCAGGGAGGGCGGGCCCCAAAGCCGAAGGGACTTACCCCGTATCCTGCCATCCGGGGGGTTGGTCAGCCGCCTGGGTCCAGGGGCTACCGAGGCGGTGGAGCTCGAGGGGGCCTCTACAGCGAGTGCCAGAGGCCCTCACCTCGAGCCCCACGTTGGGTGCCAGATGTAAGAAACGCCGCGGGAAGAAGGAGCCACCCCTATGGACCGTTGATCAGGGCCTTTTATTGGGCGGTCGCTCTCGGGCAGAACTCCCGGGGGAGGGTGAGCAAGGAAGCGAGGGGGGTCTGCGAAGCAAAGGGAGTCTGCGAGGTATGAGGGGTGGGGAAGGCTTTTATAGCCCGGGCCGGGCTCCCATATAAGGAAGAAAACGTGGGCTCAGCGGTGATTGGTGTCCAAGGGCTCCGTGTCGGCTCCTGATTGGACGGCGGGGCTCCGTGTCGGCTCCTGATTGGACAGCTTGGTTGTCAGCCCGCCTCCGGGGCGAGTCTGCAGCACTCTCGGCCGGGACATGTCCCAACATGCCCGGGCATGCCCAGGCATGCCTCAGCACGCCTGACCTTGCCCTGACCTTTCAGTGACATTTTGATTTTAATTTTGCATGGTGTCAAAACAGTATCATGAATAAATAGGCTTGATTCACATTGTTTGGTGACAAGATTTCCTTTGTCATTGACTAAAATCTGTAAAAGTACTTTTGCATTTTAGAACAATAAATTTACTAAGTGATTATATTCTTGATGAAATGTCTCCTGTGATGGTGACTAGTGCTATTTAGAAGCAGTTTTATTTTACAATTATCCAACAAATATGTACTTCCACAAGCAGAATTTTCCATTTCAAGACTTCTGAGGTAAAGGAAATTGGTATAATCCTTATTTCTACAGTAAAATTAAAATCATTCCACAATAAAGTCCTTATACTAAGCAGGTAGTGACTCCAGAAAAATTATTTTTAACTCTGAAAAAAAAATAACAAATGACATTGAATCACTAGCTTTTTTGGTAAGTCATTCATTATTAAGAAAATTTGAGAACTACCGCTCAGTTTGAAAGTACAGACAAACCACCCTGTTGTTCAACTCCTCAGATGTTCTAGGGCCTGAGATGTATCCTAGGTCTGGTGTTTCAGTTGAGGTGTCTTATAAGTTCTTGGCCATAAATTGAGTAGAGGGCCACTGTACAATCTCTACAGTCCCTTTTATTCTAAGAACAGGAAGATGCAGAAAGTCACACAGATTAGGCTCAGAGCCATGGATAGTGCATTCTTATGATTCTGAACTCTGCAGAACACCCACACCCACACCCACACCCACACCCACACCCACACCCACCCCCCCCCCCCCGCCACACACACACACAGGTACAGTTAATTTAAAACAAAACATAAAGGACTTTGATTCCAAAGTCAGCCACACCATTTACTAGCCCTCTTAGAGTTAACCTTTGTGGTGTATGTGTCAGTTTTTGCATCTATCAATATAAAGAGGTTAAACTAGAGTGGATGGAGATACACAGACTTTTAGTGCTAAAAGGTACCGTCAACATTTAAAACAGGCAAGCACTTTAGCCAGTAACATCGAGGCTATTTGGGAACAGAGGAATTGCAGTTTGGAACACACCAACTATGGCAAACCTTAGGCAAGTCCAGAGAACAAAGATGAGCATTTTTTGTTTTTATTAACACAATCATCCTTTTGGTTTGATTTTTCTCACATTTCGTTTATAGAAAGGTGTAAGAGGAAGTGGTGTTAACAGACAGAGTTTGGGTTGTGGTGGTGTTTCATTGGCTGAGTTGCAGCGATTTCTCATTGGGTAGGTCGTTCCTGGGTGAGGAGAAAATCTTTCTTCTCCCATCTAGGGTATGTAAAGGAAGCTGGGGGAGGTTCCTGCCTGAACACCCCCTACTTCAAGGCTTCCCAACTCCATTATGGAGGTTTCCCATTCTTCATTTTCCCAGTATTTTGTGGAATCAGTGCACTCCTTTTTCCAAATAGGAACCTTCCTTCTAGATGTTGGTGGGGGTGGGGGTGGAAGGTCAGAGAGGAGGGACCGCAGCTCAAATTCTTATCCAGATCATGTAACACCCAAATCCAGGGTGCTTTCACATGATTATGAATCTCACAGCTATTTTGCTCTAAAATTTGCACATTTATGATCATCCAAATGGGAGTTTGTCCGGACAGTGAACACTGATGACTAGAATCCTTTAAATTTGTCATGTTTTGGGAGGTGTTGCTAAAAACTGGCAGTCTGCTAACCAGCTTTGAGTGCCCTTTGAACAGGGGTTGTTTTGCTCTTCATCCAAGGAGAATAAATTTAAACCATCATCTATCTTTCTTGAGTCCATATCTGCCTGTTCTCAGACTCAATCCTGTGGCTAAAAGCATGGCCAAAAATAGCAACACAGAAAAACAGATACAAACAAGTGGTAACACAGGGTGGGAGGGTAAAGCAAGTGATCATGAAGCAGCCTGTGCTGTTTATTAGATTCAGATCTTAAAACAGGGGTAGGCGTAATCTCGGGGACTCAATCTTATTTTGAAATAAAGTGCTTTGTATTATTTCAAGCATCAGCTGACCTTGGGGCTCATGTTGATACACTCCTTTTTTCCAAATAGGAAACTTCATTCTAGACGTGGGTGGGGGTGGGGGTGGGGGTGGAAGGACAGAGAGTTAAGGACCGCAGCCTAAATTCTTATCCAGATCATCTAATACCCAAATGCAACCAGTTACTTTGTGGATAACAGTGTTCCCTCAGATTTGCCTGCGGCTGTCGCCCTTGGGAGGATAACACTCACTCCTTCTCTGGGAGGTTAAGGCTTCAAGGGAGTCTTGCGGACAGCGGTACAGCCTCCCTCCGAGGCAGCCAGGTGGGGGCGGAGAAGCTTCTCCGGCCCCAGTCATTTTCCCTGATGCAGATGTTGTTGGGAGGATTAGGTGTTATTAGCAGCTAGAGTCAACAGGACTACATAGAAAGTAGGGGCGGGGACAGGAGATATTTGTAGCAAGCAGAGAACCAGAAGTTGCTGGGTCATGCAGAAAAGCAGGTGGGGTTTGGCGCCAGGCCAGGGGGTGGAGCTTTCTTTTCTTGCTAGTTTCTTCATCACTGAGGAGGGCATTGCTAACTGTCCTTGAGCACGTTTTTTCAAGGGGTGAGAAAGTAATATTACCATACTAATTAAGCTCTAACCCACTCAAGGATTGGAAGGATTAGCAGAGGCCACTCTAGCTACCAAAAAGTTCCTAGAGAATCTGGACCACCCCTCAGTATTTTGTATCATGGGCTATGGCAACATGCCAGATGGGAGGATCAGTCAACTTTTCTGTAAAGAGCTGGTTAGTAAGTGTGGTCAGCTTTGCACACCACACAGTCTCATTGAAACTATATAACTGTTGTAGGCTGAGAGCAGATATAGACAACAAATAAATGAGTGTGTCAGTGTTTCAACAACATTTACTTACAAAAAGAGGGGAAGGATGAATTTCCAATTAGAAAATTTCAATTTTCTAGCTATTTCCTCCTACCCAGCTAAAAATCTGGGGATTATCATTGATTTCTTTTTCTCCTTTATTTTCCACATTTAATCTTAATCAGTATTATATTGATTCTATCTTCTCAGTAGCTTTTCTGTCATCTCCAAAGTCTTTTTTGACCAACTTATCTAAAGCACGTTCAGCCCAACTGTTCCCCATCTCAGCACACTCTTTCCTTCATAGCTCAGGCTACAACATGAAGTTATCTAATTTATTTGCTTACTTGTTTATTGTTTGTCTCCTGCACTAGAATGTTCTTGAGGGCAGGTTCCTTCTGCCTGGCACAAGGCAGATGTTTAGTGAATACTTGTTAAAGAGAAGAACTGAGAAAAGTCCCCTGATCTGTAATTTCCCATATTCTGAATTTCATCTTTGGTGTGAAATCTAGAGCTGTGACAGGAAAAAGCATGTACGTGCATGCTAAGTTGCTTCAGTTGCGTCCAGCTCATTCTAACCCTATGGACTATAGCCCCCGTGATTTCTCTGTCCAGGGGATTCTCCAGGAAAGAATACTGAAGTGCATTGCCATGTCCTCCTCCACAGGATCTTCCCGACCCAGGGACTGAACCCTCGTCTCTTGTGTCTCCTGCATTGGTGGCAGGTAGATTCTTTACGACCAGCACCACCTAGGAAGCCCCCATTTAACCTTAATTAACTCCTTATTCCAAACACAGTTGCATTGGCAGTTTAGGGCTTCAACATACTAATTTGTGGGGACACGATTCAGGCCATAGCACCCCCATGACAGGACCTGTGTCCTTTGGTTGTGGGAGCGGCAGCCAGCCAGGATGGGAGCCAAGAATAAACACCCTCCCCTCATTCTCATCCCTTCATCAGAGCTGCTCCGACTGTGTGAGAACCTGACCACAGCCCCAAAGGTGAGGGAGACAACTGATAGAATTAACAGTAAAAAGCCTCATGGATCTGGAGTGGTACACAAGCCCTCGTACTCTCCTTCCTTTGGCCCCTTAGCACCCACCCAAACTTGTTTGTGAACCAAGTTTATGTCTTCATCACAGAGGATACATGAAGTCCTACCAGCTACTGAATTGTCATGAGGTGACGTCAATTCAGTCATGCCCGGGGCTGGAGCTAAAACATTAGTGATCACTGGGATTTTTCATGCAAAGTAGCAGAGGGAAAAAGGAAGAAAAATCACATGGCACCAACAGTAGCGGATCCAGTCCCCACACCTGTTAGCTGGACACTGCAGAGCCTCCTTCCTCTACCACACATTCATCTCTGTGTCTTCCTTTGTCTCTGCCAGACCAGTGGCTGGACAGGTCTTTCCTTCTGGTATGTTTGAGCTTCAACCCTGAATATAGTTTGGAAGGACTGATGCTGAAACTCCAATACTTTGGCCACCTGATGCAAAGAACTGACTCATTGGAAAACACCCTGATGCAGGAAAAGACTTAAGGCAGGAGGAGAAGGGGACAACAGAGGATAAGATGGTTGGATGGCATCATTGACTCAATGGACATGAGTTTAAGTAAGCTCCGGGAGGTGGTGAAGGACAGGAAAGCCTGGCATGCTGCAGTCCATGAAGTTGCAGAGTCAGACACCATGGAGCGATTGAACAACCACAAGCAGATAAGCAAATGAATCCCAGAATCTTACTTTGAGGGTCTTCTCTTGGAGTCATTATGTAATACAGATTTCCCGTGCTATCTGAAAGTAGAGTGTCCTATGAAACCTGGTGTAAGTTAAAACAGCATAAAGTGAAGAAGCGATTGTCTTAGGCCACATCTTGCTAATGGATGCACAGAATAAGTAGAGATAGAGCACGGGTGTTCACAGACAGTTCAAAGCTGTGGCCGCTTGATGCTGAGTGTGCTTCCCAGGGGAGGGGCTGGGTGGTGCAGCCCTCACTAGCTGCAAAATGAACCGGACACTAGTTTTTCCTTTTTGCCTTTTTTCTTAAAAGTGACAATTCTCTCTGGATTTGTTTCGGTTAGCAAAAACAGACACTAATGTAGGTCTTTCACGAAAGCATAATGGCACAAAGCAGTTTTTCAAAAAGCAAAGGAGAGCTGTGTTGAAATATGCAGCAGGAACCCTATGGCGACTCAGATTGATGCCGAATGGGGTTCTTGGCCTTCTTTAATCAATAAAAATTAAAAAAAAATTTTTTGGTTGCCCAAGATGTTCATGTCTGCCCTCGGGGTTTTTCTGGTTTTGGCGAGCGGGGGCTATTCTCTAGCTGCTGTGCTCAGCCTCTCGTTGCAGTGGCTTCTCTTGCTGCAAGCTCGGGCACCAGACACACGGGCTTCAGTAGTCGTGGAGCCTGGGCTCAGTTGCTCCAAGACATGTGGGATCTTCCTGGACCAGGGAAGGAACCTGTCTTCCTTGCACTGGCAGGCAGATTCTTATCCACTGCTACCAGGGAAGTCCAATCAATAGAAACTGACTAGAGGCCAGAGCAGAAATTCAGTCAAGCCTTTATTGGGGCCTCTGCTATAGCAGGGAGCAGCGAGAACAAGTAACAAGTTCCCTTACTTGCTCCCCAAGGAGACTGAGCTGGTTCCTCCTATGCGGTGAGGATAGGGGTGAAGCCAGGGGCCATGCTGAGTGCAAGGGGCATGCACGGCACTGGTCTTTTGCTCTTAATGGTTGTTTTTGCTCCAGCTTTTCAGAAGTGGCAGTTGGGTGTTTTTTTTCTTTTTTTTTGTCATTTTGTGTGTTTTTTTTGTACAGAATTTGCCCCAACTTCACATGCACACAGTTATTTTTAGTCCCTTATAGTTTCTTTGTATTTTATTGCTTGAGCAGGTGTTTGTCCAGGTGCAAGCACTGCCACAAAGGGTCCCAGATGCCAGCCTTTCTCAGTACTGCTCAGGATTCTCACCAGTCCAAACCACACAGAAGCCAGAAAGAAAATGTTGACATGGTCCAGCCAGAGTGGCCTCTGGGGGCAGAGAACTAGGTTGAGGAAGGTGAGAGAAGGTCTTGAAGGGCAATAAAAGGTCTCAAGAATCATTATACTCTTGAAACACAAGTTGAACCTTTCTTAAAACAGAATCTCACCTGTGAAGGCTTTTTATTGCCACAAAATAAAATCCAAAAGACTTAACATGATACCTAAATCCTCCCACAGTCTCTCCTCATCACAGCTTTCCTGCTTCCACTTTTATCTTTCCCAAACCATGTTGCTATTTGTACCACTACTTTGGAGTTTTGTTTTTTGTAACTGACACCAGGAGGCAATTCTCCCGCATCTGTTCTTAAAGTGAACGTGAAAATGAAGTCGCTCAGTCGTGCCTGACTCTTTGTGACCCCATGGACTGTAGCCTACCAGGCTCCTCTGTCCATGGAGTTTTCCAGGCAGGAGTACTGGAATGGGTTGCCATTTCCTTCTCCACGACATCTGTTCTTAAATCCCAGTTTAAAATTCTGTTCTTCTGAAGCTGTTGGTACATTCACTGAAGTTCCTTCTCTCCTCTGTCTGTACTTCAAATGTGCTATCCTTCTTAATGGAACCCCTACTGTATTTATGGAGTGTTGACTCTATCATTTAATTTCCATAGGAATCCAGAAACACTGCTATTCGGATTCCTTACTACGAATAAAGAATCTGCTCACCAGAGTGATCTAGCTGTGACCACCTTGCCCACTGAGGACCTCAGAACAGCTAGAGATGGGACAGCCAGAGGTGGGGAGCCTCCTGATGGGATGCTCTGTGAGGTACAGGGCACCTCCTGGGGGGATTCTTGCCAAAATGTCTAGCTTAAAGCTAATCATGTCTTTCGATCTAACAACCAGTTTGTAGGGAATACAGGCAGTGGAGTACCATGGTGAAATAGTACATGAAGAAACACAAAAGCAGGAGACAGGACCTCCTGTAAGACACCTGGTCTGCTTCCAGCCAACAGTCAATTTTATGGGAAAAAAAAAACCCAAAACCAAAAAAGATGCGAACCATTCTAGGTGGAGACATAGCAGATACAGAACAGACAAATACAAGATGTCATCTACAATGGGGTCCTTCTTTGCCTGAAATCATAAATCATGTTAACACACAGAGTCGAGATTCAAGTTTATCTTTGAGGTGGTAGAACAGACGTCTGTGCCCAGCCCGGATCCTCCTGGCACCTAGCATTCCCATCAGCATCAGAGGCTTCTGACTTCAAGCACTCGAGGCTCTCTGCCTGGGGGCTCTCTTGGGGGGCACATGTCTGGGGTGGTTCAGAAGGGGTTGGGGAGTTAATGGGCCTGGAGTAGCCTTCAGCCAATAAAGGAGAAAGTTTGGAGATTAAGCCACTCGTGATTTCTACCATTTCCCAGAGTCTCTGGCAGAATGTATTTCCACTCACAGAACTCCTCTCTTCATGATTAGCACATCCTGCATGTGCTTCCTTCCCGCTCCGTCCCTCTCTCCCACTGCACGGGAGGTGCTCCCTGAGATCACTCTCCAAATAAACCACTAACACTTAGCACCCCTCCTTCAGGCCAGCTTCTGGGGACCCCAGCTTGAAGCAGGTGTCAGAGCTCCTGCTCATTCCCCTGGGTGACAGTGCGACCTTCACCCACCCTGCCCTGTGGTACAGGTGGTCACCTTCACCCACCCTGCCCTGTGGCACATACAGCTGGTCACCTTCAGCCACCCTGCCCTGTGGTACCTGCAGCTGGTCACCTTCACCCACCCTGCCCTGTGGCACAGGTGGTGGGCAGCCACCCAGCATAGTTCTCAGACGGGAACTGGGTTTTGCAGGCACGAAAACTCAGAGCTTACCCCTGGCTTCTCCTCTAGCTTATGGCCTGACCTCAGGTAACTGAAACTCCCTGAGCCAGCACATTCTCATGGACAACATAGGTTAAAAATAGGGAAGTGCCTCTAGTGACCGGTTTCAGCTTCTGGACTCTTGTAGATGCAATGGATCTTGTTCCACTGGGTGCTTTTTCTGGCACTTGGTTTATGATGAGCACTTATGAACATTTACAAAATGAGGTAATAATTGAAGTAATTCACTGTAAGATGCTAGTGATGACTGAATAAGTTCATTTTGTACTTTTGCAAAAATGAACATAGAACAACCTCTGAGAACATGATGCACTGGTGAGTCAAAGTGTCTCTGAGCCTATCAGGGAGAGAGGATGTGAGGATGATGTATCAGCGTGAAGGACACAGCCTCACGCCTGGCAAAAGAGCTGCCCAGTAATAAGAGCCTTTGTGGTTACATGTCTTTCCCAAGAGGTGGTGAAAACAGTGTTTTCTTCATCTCAGAAATTTCCCTATAGTAGTTGTGCAAAACTGAGTAAGACAAATTTTACATCCTGCAACTTCTTTTTCAAAATATATTTGCAGTGTTCACAGTATATCACATAAACCAAGTAACCAGCTGCACACTGTACTAGGAGCCCACTTACCAAATATTACCTCATTTTCACAGCTTCCTGGTAGCAAATTTTCTTCTTTCAATTCTCTGTCTCCTTATGACATCATTGGGATTGTTCAGCCAATCTAGTTCTCTCATACCATCATTTATGAGAATTTCCCAGCCTATGGATCTTACTTTCTAACAATCAACTTGATCTTCTTTGTCTCCTTAATCTACTGGCATAATTTATGAAGTTTGAAAAAAAATTTTCTGTTCATATGACTGATTTCATCTAGTTTTTGACTCTAGTAAGCATACTAGATATAGCGACTAATAATATATTCACAACTACAAATTCATTTACTCTTGATAGCAATTTAATAATATATGTAGTGACCTTTTTGTCTATTTAGCATTTCTTGTTCTTCAACAAGTATAGATTTTTGTCACTCTTCTTAAACTGTCCCCTTTTATTACTTCTCTCCTTTCATTAGGTTAATTACCTGTATAAACGCAATGGCCTCTTACTCTGTGAGTTTACACCTAGATCAGCACTATCCAATAGGAATTTCTAAAGTGATGGGAATATTCTACATTTGGGCTGTTCAGTAGGGTAAAGCATCAGTCGCATATGACTGGTGAGCACTAGAAACATGGCTAATGTGACTGAGGAACTGAAACTTTCATTTGATTTAATTAATTTAAATTTAAAAAATCACAGGTGACTACCCCATTGGACAGACTAGATCTTGCTGGACTTTGTTTCAGTTTATACAACACAAATATTTTCTACCTTTGTCTTGGTTTTATTTTTTCCAAATATCTATATGATCTAGCCTACACAATTGTGATAAAAATATTAGTGGTGTCTGCAAAATAAACATATTCCGAAATTATTGATTACAACTGGGCTCTACTTGAAAAGTTAAGAAAAGAAATGTGGTTCACGAACTTGCCTTTGACTAAAACATTAGTAAGTGGTTGTACTGCTGCTGCTGCTGCTGCTAAGTCGCTTCAGTCATGTCCTACTCTGTGCAACCCCATAGTCAGTCAGCAATCTGTTACTCTGCATAAAGTAGGGAAAAATATCATGCTACTCACAGAACATTTTCAAATGAGGAAAATTGTACATAGAAGCCAACGGCATGTTACTCAGCCTTTAAAAAGAATGAAATAATGCCATTTTCAGCAACATGGATGAACCTGGAGATTAAGTCAGACAGAGGAAGACAAATAGCATATGATATTGCTTATATGTGGAAGCTAAAAAAAAAACAAACAAATGAACTTATTTACGAAACAGGAACAAACTCACAGACTTAGAGAATGAACTTATGGGAACCAGGGGGAAAGGGTGGAGGGGAGGGATAGATTGGGAGCTTGGGATTGATGTGTACACCCTGCTATATTTAAAATGGATAATCAACAGGGACCTACTGTATGGCACAGGGTACTCTGCTCAATCTTCTGTAATAAACTATATGTGTAAAAAAAAAGCAGAGAAAAGAAGCCAACAGCTTATTCACTTTGCCCAGAGATAAAGTTGTGAAATAGATTAAATTTTTAAAAAAGATTGATTTACTTCTTATTTTACTTTTGGCCGTAGTGGATCTTCATGGCTGATGTAGGCTTTCTCTAGTTGCGGGGAATGGTGGCAACTCTCTAGTTGCAATGCTCAGGCGTCCCATTGCACTGACCTTCTCTTGTTGCAGCTCGAGCCCTAGGCACCTGGGCTTCAGTAGTTGCAGTGAGTGGGCTCAGTAGTTGTGGCTCCTGGGTTCTAAAGCACAGGCTCAAAGGTTGTGGCACGGGGGCTTCTTTGCTCCACGGCCTTTGGGATCTTCCCGGAATAGGGATCGACCTGGTGTCCCTTGCATTGCAAGGCAGATTCTTAACCGCTGGACCACCAGGGAAACCTGGTTAAGTATTTTTGAGTCATCTCTTATCTGTTTTCTCCTCTCCTCTCAAAGTCTCCTTTCCCCTAAGAGGCCCAGAGTCATCCTGTTTCTGCAGCCGACCGTTTTGCCATGTCCCTCTCCCCCTCCTCCCCTGTGAACATTACCGCTGATCCCTCTGTCAACTCATTTTCATCAAAGTGCCCAGAACTGATAGGCTACACTGTCTCCCCGGGGAGTGTGCGCAGTGCAGCCTCAAGGCTGGGAGGCGGGCCTTTGTGGCTGGGAGGCGGGCCTGGAGTAGTGCGCTGGGTTTGCTTGCACCCACGCTCAGCCACGTGCATCGGAGCCAGTCCCCTTTACTCTGTGCCCTCAGCTGTAACAGAACAATCACAGGCCCTTCCGTGAATATTAAAGAAACTGCATATGCAAAGGTGTTTAGTGCTGGGTACACAGTAATTAATCAAATAAATGCTGTTACTAACTTTTTTAGGGACAAATGACTCACATGCTCTCATATGAATTTCCAACGATAAAATTGCCGCACTGGTAGACAGTTTGGGGAGAGATTCCTAATGTTTTTCACAAGGCCCTCAATATATATATTCCTTGAGTGAATGAATGAATAAAGGATGAATTGCCTGATCCTCTGACAGATGAATGACCTATTTGTGACATATTCACGGTTACCCACTTAGTTGGTAGAAGCAGCAGCAAGAAGGCAGCTTTAATTAGGTTTGGCTCTGCGCTCTCAGAAAGATTTGATATTCAAAATGAGCATAACATTGTCAATGGCAAGTGTAATTTGGCAGAGCAGGACTTTAATTTTCCCCTTTACATTATTCTTAGTTTAGTTTTTTATAAGAGTGAATTATTTTTAGAATAAAAAAAAAGCAATTATGTGTAATTATATTAAGCAAGTACTTTGAATTACTACCACAGTATTTATGTGGAGTCTTCTGACAAAATTCCTAACTGAAGAAAATTTGTGATATTGGGTTGGCCAAAAGTTTGAGGTTTCCCATAACACCTTGTGGAAAAACTTGAACAAACATTTTTGCCAACCCAATGCTTGGCAGTTTACATAAAAAGTCTTGATAGGGTTTTCAGTTTTGCTATTTTTTTATGGTTAGTAATGTAAAAAGTAAGCTTCATTTGAAATTATTGACCTAAAGGTCCTCAGCAAACACACACACACACACACACTTTTAAAAATTCAGTACAGGAAATTCTAGTCAGAACAGGGTAAGATACTTAACAAACTTCATAGTGATCAAAGCTTTGATGTCATTGTTTACTCTTTGAAGGGCTATATTTTTCTCAGAGAGAAAGAAGAAAGGAGAATTTTTTAAAACAGGGTGTCTTTCCTCAAAACCAGCAGTTATTGCATATTTTTTTTCCTAATTTATGAGTATAGCAGTAAAGAATTCATAATTTCCTTTAAGAACTGACGTTTGTAGTTAGAAATGCCTCACAATTCGTGGATATAAATAGGTGAATCAGAATAATAACATGCTAAGTTTAATTATTTTTCCAATATAGGTTCAAGATTAAATACAACAACAAAAAATAAGGACATTGATTATTTTTTAGTTTATGCTTAAGAGAGTCATACATTATTGATTAGGATATATTTGCAAAACCTGCACGATGTACCCCTGGTGAGGCCCTGTGAAACATGATCTCTGCACATTGCTAAATTGTATAAAACTTCTAAATAAAACATTAGTATCTCTAATATGTTTGCCAAAATAATGAATCATAATAGGCTGCTGTCGGTAAGCTAACAGCCAGTGACGTATGTTCTTTTGCTTTCCTTTAACTTAAGAGCAAGTTGTTGGCATCTTTATCACCAAAGCCAAACCACTGGGAGTGTTCTGATCCCAGGGACAGTTCATGGCTCACACGCTGATCTCAGAAGGGCTGCGATGGGCACTTAACTACTGACTCAGTTACAATTTGTCAGAATCATGAATAAAACATATGTTCTCCCCTACTTCTCTTCTTTCTTCAGCCTTTTTCATAACCCCACTTCTTTTCTCTGACATATCAGGGTGAAGCTGGCAGAAGGATTCACTGCGAAGTTGGCAAATATAAAGAATATTCAAACGTCGGGGGCTAGTTGCTACCTGTACCAGCTGAGCAATTTTTCGTTTGTACAATGAGCATGTTCATACTTACAGAATATGTGAGCCCTTTCTGAAATGTGTTAAGACATTTAAAAATAGTTTTTTAAATTGTAAAATAGTATACATTCCCTGCAGAATTTTAACTAAAACAATGAATAGTTTAAGAACAAAATAAAGCAATAAGTTATTCTACTACCTAGAGATTACATTAACATTTTTTTAAAGGAAGAAACATGTATATCATGTTGTATCCTGTTTTTTTCTACTTCATCTTATACTTAGTCACGTATCATAAATCAATAATGAAGTTTTATTTATTTTCTTTTATTTTTAAACTGCAAAACACCACAGAATGTGATGCAAGTCTTGTCCAGCTTTGCTCTTCTTCAGTCTTCAGTTCTGAGACTGAGAAAAAACTAATGCATTACTAAGGGAACTTAAAACTTTTCTTGACAATTTTCAGGACAGTGTGATTTGTCCCTGCTTAAAGTGATCATCTAGTTTGTTGAACTGAGATGGACTTCCTAAGTTCATATCAGACAGAGAAGCACCTTCAAATTTTACTTTAAATTTCCCAAGCATTTCACCAAGCAGTGTGGGCAAGTGGTTTTGTCAACAGCAGCTTTATTAGAGAAGGGCTATTCTGTGGAAGCTTTATAAACTGATGAAAGAACTATCTTTTGTGAGCTATTAGCAAGGAAATTAGAAAATAATTCTTTTTTAAAAAGGCCATATATAAGTCATAGGGGTTGAAATAAGACATTGCTGCTGCTGCTGCTAAGTCACTTCAGTCGTGTCCGACTCTGTGCGACCCTATAGACGGCAGCCCACCAGGCTCCGCTGTCCCTGGGATTCTCCAGGCAAGAACACTGGAGTGGGTTGCCATTTCCTTCTCCAATGCAGGAAAGTGAAAAGTGAAAGTGAAGTCGCTCAGTCGTGTCCGACTCTTAGCAACCCCATGGACTGCAGCCTGCCAGGCTCCTCCGTCCATGGGATTTTCCAGGCAAGAGTACTGGAGTAGGGTGCCATTGCCTTCTCCGGAAAATAAGACATTGGGGGTATCTTAAGTCAACAGGGCCAGAAGAGTAAAATAGTTTTATACAATTTACATGGAATGCCTAGTAATTTCTTTGCCTCTGGTATTATTAAAGAAGCAGAAGTGATGATGTGAGAAAGAGCAACCTTTTCGATTATGCCTTGATGGTAATAAACATAGAGGTCACTAAAGGGACATTTGGCTCAGTTTCAATGGTCAGTGCTACTCAGTTGTCTGGGATCCCACTTCATACGTTTCAGAGAGCATTCCCTTGTAGCTTATATTTGAACTTGGCACCCCCTGGGGAAGACACCTGGTGTGGCCTGGGAATCAGTGTTGCAGCTATTAATTTCAACAACTTGCTTTAGTCATTAGGAGGCTGTTGCCAGATTGGGAGGCAGAGTGCCATGTGATTAAAAGAAATATCAGAACACAGTTGAGTTCAGTTCAGTTGCTCAGTCGTGTCTGACTCTTTGCGACCCCATGGACTGCAGCACACCAGGCTTCCCTATCCATCACCAACTCCCAGAGCTCACTCAAACTCACGTCCATCAAGTCAGTGATGCCATCCAATCATCTCATCCTGTGTGGTCTTCTTCTCCTCCTGCCTTCAATCTTGCCCAGCATCAGAGACTCTTCTAATGAGTCAGTTCTTCATGTCAGGGGGCCTTGGAATTTCAGCTTCAGCATCTGTCCTTCCAATGAATATTCAGGACTGATTTCCTCTAGGATGGACTGGTTGCAGTCCAAGGGACTCTCGAACACCACAGTTCAAAAGCATCAATTATTCAGTGCTCAGCGTTCTTTATAGTCCAGCTCTTACATCCATACATGACTACTGGAAAAACCACAGCTTTGATTAGATGAATTTTTGTTGGCAAAGTAATGTCTCTGCTTTTTAATATGCTTTCTAGGTTGTTCATAGGTTTTCTTCCAAGGAGCAGGTGTCTTTTAATTTCATGATTGCAGTCACCATCTGCAGTGATTTTGGAGCTCCCCAAAATAAAGTCAGCCACTATTTCCACTGTTTCCCCATCTATTTGCCATGAAATGATGGGACTGGATGTCATGATCTTAGTTTTCTGAATGTTGAGCAGCTGGCTGCACAGTGCTGGAGTGGCAAGTGGCTGAGAGGATATACCTCACGTCCAAGGTAAGAGAAACCCCAGTAAGACAGTAGGCACTAAGAGAGGGCATCAGAGGGCAGATAGACTGAAACCACAACCACAGAAAACTAACCAATCTAATCACATGGACCACAGCCTTGTCTAACTTAATGAAACTAAGCCATGCTGTGTAGGGCCACCCAAGATAGATGGATCATGGTGGAGAGTTCTGACAATACGTGGTCCACGGGAGAAGGGAATGGCAAACCACTTCAGTATTCTTGCCTTGAGAACCCCAAGAACAGTATGAAAAGGGAAAAAGATAGGACACTGAAAGAGGAACTCCCCAGGTCAGTAGGCGCCCAATATGCTACTGGAGATCAGTGGAGAAATAACTCCAGAAAGAATGAAGAGACAGAGCCAAAGCAAAAACAACATCCAGTTGTGGATGTGACTGGTGATAGAAGCAAGTTCCAATGGTGTAAAGAGCAATATTGCATAAGAACCAGGAATGTTAGGTCCATGAATCAAGGCAAATTGGAAGTGGTCAAACAAGAGATGGCAAGAGTGAACGTCGACATTTTAGGAATCAGAGAACTAAAATGGACTGAAATGGGTGAATTTAACTCAGATGACCATTATATTTACTAGCAACAGTATAACCAACCTCCTTATTTTTTTGTTGCTCTATTAAATCTAGATGTTTTAAGTAGAAAAATATGAACCTTGAACGTTCATAGAGTGTATTCCAGCAGAGAAGAAAGACAATAAGTATTCCAGTAAATAAATAACAAAAATTCTAGAATGTGATAAAGTACAATACAGAAAAATTTAAACAGGAACATAAACAATAAGAGTCATTAGGTGGTCAGGGAAGACCTGAAAAAGGAGGTTTCAATGTTTTGTTTAAAAATTTTAGCCTTTTTCGAATGCATTTCTATGAGTTTTGACAAATTTATACAGTTATGTGACCCCCACAACCAGTATACAGAGCAGTCCCATAATTTGCCCAAATTTTCTGCTGTCCCCTTATAGCCAATACTTCCCTCCACCACTACTTCCTGTCAATCCCCAGTTATCTGTTCCTTTAATTTTGTCTTTTATAGCATGATATAGAAATAGAATCATACGCATGATTCATACAGTATGAAGCCTTTAGAGCCTGGCTTCTTCCATTAGAGCACTGCATTTAAAATTCATCTGTTGCTTGGTACTGATTTATCCTGCTACGTTGTGTTCTGTTGTGTGGAGGTACCGTAGTCTATTGAAAAACATTTAAGCTGTTTCCAGGTTTTGTAATTATAAATAAAGCCACTGTAAAAATTCACGTACCGGCTATAGTGTGGACAGTGTTAATTTCACCTGGAAAATAAACACCTAAGAAATAGGAATCTTCGGTCACATGATAAGTATATGTTTAACTTTATAAGGAAATGCCAACTCATTTTCCAAAATGATTGTTCTCTTGCATTCTTATCAGCAGTGGGTGCATATTCCAGTTTCTCCACATCTTTGCCAGTACTTGGTACTGTTATTTTATTTTTAAGTATTTTTATAGGTGTGTAGTGCTATGGTTTTAATTTGCTTTTACCTAATAACTAATAACGCAACTTTTCATGGGCTTATTTGCCATTTGTATATCTTCCTTGTACCTTTGATGAAGTTTAATTTATCAATTTCCTTTTATGAATTGTGCTTATGGTGTCATATCTAAGAAAAATTTCCCTACATAAGATCACAGATATTTTCTCCTACATTTGCTTTTGGAAGTTTTAGTTTTTAGTTTTGCCTCTAGGTCTACAATTCATTATGAGTTAATTTTTGCATAAGCCACAGATACAGATTCAAATTTATTTCTGTATAGATGTCCAATTTGTTACAATATAATCTGTTGAAAGATTATAGTTTTCCATTAAGTTGCCTTTGCACCTTCATTAAAAATCTACTGATTACTTTTGTATGGGTCCACTTTTGCTCCAATAATCTATGTTTTTATCTTTTCAGCAAAACCACACCGTCTTTTTGTTTGTTTGTTTGTTTCTGGGTTCATCCCATTGCTTTCTTTATTTTTAATTAATCTATTTGAATAGGAGGATAATTGCTTTACAATAATGTGGTGGTTATTACCATATACTTACCATATGCTTACTCTTTGGAAGGAAAGTTATGACCAACCTAGACAGCATATTAAGAAGCAGAGACATTACTTTGCCAACTAAGGTCCATCTAGTCAAGGCTATGGTTTTTCCAGTAGTCATGTATGGATGTGAGAGTTTGACTATAAAGAAAGCTGAGCACCGAAAAATTGATGCTTTTGAACTGTGGTGTTGGAGAAGACTCTTGAGAGTCCCTTGGACTACAAGGAGATCCAACCAGTCCATCCTAAAGGAGATCAGTCCCGAGTATTCATTGGAAGGACTGATGTTGAAGCTGAAACTCCAGTACTTTGGCCATCTGATGTGAAGAGCTGACTCATTTGAAAAGACTGTGATGGCAGGAGGAAAAGGGGACCACAGAGGATGAAATGGTTAGATGGCATCACCAATTCAATGGACATGAGTTTGAGTAATCTCCAGGAGATGGTGATGGACAGGGAGGCCTGACATGCTGTGGTCCATGGGGTCGCAAAGAGTCAGACACGACTGAGCAAGTGAATTGAACTGGCTGATTACCATATATTGACATGAATTACCCATGGGTGCTCGTGTCTCCCCATCCTGAACCCCACTTCCCACCTCCCTCCCTACCCCATGCCTCTGGCTTGTCCCAGAGCACCAGCTTTGAGTACCCTTCTTCATACCTCAAATTTGCACTGGTCATCTGTTTTACATATGGTAATATTCATGTTTCAATGCTATTGTTGCAAATCATCCCACCCTCGCCTTCTCCCACATAGTCCAAAAGTCTGTTCTTTACATCTGTATCTCTTTTGCTGCCTTGCATATAGGATTGTCAGTACTAAATTCCATATATATGCATTAATATAATGTATTGGTGTTTTTCTTTCTGACTTACTTCACTCTGTATAATAGTCTCCAGTTTCATCCACCTCATTAGAACTGACTCAAACTTGTTCTTTTGTATAGCTGAGTAATATCCCAATGTGTATATGTACCACAACTTCCTTATCCATTTGTCTGCTGATGGACTTATAGGTTGCTTCCATGTCCTAGTTATTTTAAACAGTGCTACAATGAACATTGGGATAATATGTCTCTTTCAATTCTGGTTTCCTCAGTGTGTATGTCCAGCAATGGGATTGCTAGATCATATGACAGTTCCATTTCCAGTTTTTTAAGGAATCTCCACACTGTGCTCCATAGTGGTTGTGCCTATTTGCAGCAGTGCCTATTCTTACCAGCAGTGTAAGAGGGTTCCCTTTTCTCCACACCCTCTCCAGCATTTATTGTTTGTAGACTTTTTGATGGCGACCATTCTGACCAGCGTGAGATGATACCTCATTGTGATTTTGATGTGCATTTCTCTAATAATGAGTGATGTTGAGCATCTTTTCATGTGTTTATTAGCCATCTGTATGTTTTCTTTGGAGAAATGTCTGTTTAGTTCTTTGGCCCACTTTTTGATTGGGTTGTTTTTCTGGTATTGAACTTCATGAGTTGTTTGTATATTTTGGAGATTAATTCTTTGCCAGTTGTTTCATTTGCTATTATTTTCTCCCATTCTGAAGGCTGTTTTTTCACCTTGCTTATAGTTTCCTTTGTTGTGCAAAAGCTTTTAAGTTTGATAAGGTCCTATTGTTTATTTTTGTTTTTATTTCCATTACTCTGGGAGGTGTAATCTTCTATGATGTTTCTGTGATTTATGCCAGAGAGTGTTCTGCCTGTTTTCTTCTAAGAGTTTTATAGTTTCTGGTCTTACATTTAGCTATTTAATCTATTTTTAGTTTATTTTTGTGTATGGTATTAGAAAGTATTCTAGTTTCATTCTTTTACATGTGGTTGACCAGTTTCCCCAGCACCACTTGTTAAAGAGTTGTCTTTTCTCCATTGTATATTCTTGCCTCCTTTGTCAAAGATATGGTGTTCATAGGTGCATGGATTTATCTCTGAGCTTTCTATTTTGTTCCATTGATCTATATTTCTGTCTTTGTGCCAGTACTGTACTGTCTTGATGACTTAGCTTTGTAGTATAGTCTGGAATCAGGCAGGTTGATTCCTCCAGTTCCATTTTTCTTTCTCAAGTTTGCTTTGGCTATTCAAGGTTTTTTGTGTTTACATACAAATTTGAAATTGTTTGTTCTAGTTCTGTGAAAAATACTCTTGGTAGCTTGATAGAGATTACATTAAATGTATAGATTGCTTTGGGTAGTATAATCATTTTCACTATATTGGTTCTTGCAATCCACAAACATGGTATATTTCTCCATCTATTTGTGTCATCTCTGATTTCTTTCATCAGTGTTTTATAGTCTTCTATATATAGGTCTTTTGTTTCTTTAGGTAGATTTATCCCTGAGTATTTCATTCTTTTTGTTGCAGTGGTGAATGGGATTGTCTTGATTATTGTAGTTTTAGTAGTAAATCTTAACATCTGGTAGTGTAGGTTCTCCAACTTTATCTTCTTTTCAAAAAGTGTTTTGATTATTCTAAATCTTTTACCCTTACACATAAATTCTAGAATCAGATTGTTGCTTTCTATTTAAAAATCCTGCTGGGATTTTCATTGGGATTGCACTGGGTGTTTAGAGAGAGATGATTTTTCATCTTAAAAAGATAGAATTTTCCAGATGATGAACACAGTACTTCTCTCCATTTATTTAGATCTTTGACTCTATGAGAGTGGGGGAGGAAGAATATTTGCTTTGGACTGTGTCTTTCCTTAACTTGTCTTTCCTTACTACTGTGATTTACCAAAGAACAGACATTCTAGGCCATTTTTTGGGGGGAAGCATTTTCTGTCGTATCCAGTGCCCAATCACAGTTTTTTTTTTATTCTTTTAAACATTTTTGGATATTAGAACCATAAAATATCATGAAATAAGTTAACATTAAATCATTTATACCATATTTGACAATCTGAAAAATGTCTGCCTCACCCAACATCCCAGGTAATCTCGAGCTGACAGTATTGCTAATAGTAGTCCTGGGCTTGTGAATGGTTTACTTTCCAAATAAAGTTGATGTTCAACTTCATTCTTATTAAAAGAAATGTCAGTTAAGACTATTGGGAGGTTAGGTTTCTCACCTATCAGGCTAGCAAAGATCCAAAAGTTGGAGAACAATGTACAAATGTTCCTTCAGCTGTTCTCCTCTCTGTAGTGTGAGGCTTCAGTGGGGGAGCAGTTGTGCCCTCCTCTTCTGGAATCCTGGAAATCCCTTCTCAAGCGGTTTTTAGCTCACTTCCACAGTGTGCATGGTATGCGAGATGTGCACAGTGTGCAAGATGTGCGTGGTGTGCATAGGGTACATGGTGTGCATGGTATACATGAGCTTCTCACCAGAATCCATCCACTTCTAGGGCCAAGACATGTTACTTGTATATAAAGTGTGGCTGTCACCAGACTTTGGCTATTTTTCACACGTGTGCACAAGAGGCCTCTTGAACTATGGGCTGGAGTCAGAGGTGGGAAGAGAAAAGAGGTAGGCTGTGGCCAAGGTCCTTCTATTTATATTTGTGACCTAGGTCTTGCCAGTGTTACAGAGAAAATAAGTTGATCACATGCTTAATACTAGCCCAGAATGAGTTACCATTTCCAATGTAGCTTTGCTGTTGTTGCTCAGTCTCTAAGTCATGTCCGACTCTTTGTGACCCCATGAACTGCAGCATGCAAGGCTTCCCTATCCATCACCAACTCCTGGAGCTTGGTCAAACTCATGTCCACTGAGTCAGTGATGCCATCCAACCATCACATCCTCTGTCTCCCCTTTCTCCTCTTGCCCTCAGTCTTTCCCAGCATCAGGGTCTTTTCCAATGAGTCAGTTCTTCTCATCAGGTGGCCAAAGTATTGGGGTTTCAGCTTCAGCATCAGTCCTTCCAGGGAATATTCAGGATTGATTTCCTTTAGAATTGACTGGTTTGATCTCCTTGCTGTCCAAGAGACTCTCAAAGTGTACTTTTGATGCTTTACTTTCCCTCAAACCTTTCATCCTCCAAATGCCTGTGAACCTTTTATATAATATCTTTTAAAGAATGGACAAAATATTGTCAGCTAAGACTCTGAAACATATGTTGCAAATTCAGATATCCTAGGGACTAGTTAAGTTACAGAAGTAAGAGGAGCCAGCTGGGAAAAGAGACCCTTAGAAGGGGTGGGGACACTGGTAAAGCAGAGAATGCCTGTCTTTTGGCAGAGCAGCTGCTCAGCTTTAATAGTTTTTGCCAAGTGGAAATATAGTACCAGCGTTGAACACATTATTATTTTTCTTAATGGGAAAATTTTTTGATTATTGGTTAAAATTTCTCAAAACTTAATTTTAAAAAATTACATTTGCCAAACAAATATATGTAGGGCTGAATCCAGCCCATGAGTTCAGTTTTCAACCTCTATTCTAAATCCTTCAGCAATAGCAGAAGAAAAGAATTCTGTTGGGTTATGCCTGATATTTAATGTGTGTTTTGTTGCAGAATAATGGAGTGTCTATTACCAGAAACCTCCTACAAATAAATGCATGCTGAATAATATGCCCTAGATGGGCTATCTAGATGGTTAGCTGGCTTGAATCTCACCTTAGCAATCATCATAATACTGGGGGATGTTCTCTGAGTTCAGTATTGAAGGAGTTCTGTGGAGATTTGTCAGGAGATGGGAGATTTGTCTTTTTCTGTCTCTCTTTGTGATCGTAGACAACCTGCTTTACCACTGTGAGTCATAGTTTTTCATCTTTCAGGTGAGAAGAGAAGACGAAAGTTTTTTTTTTTTAAAGATTCTACTGATTTTTTTAAAGTTTAAAAAATTTTAGGACAAAAATGCAATCATAGCATGAAAGCAATTTTATCTATTTTTGATACTGCAGCATATGGTTAAAGTTTAATGTACATTTGGTCCCCAAAGAAAATTTGATATATAGTTTTATTTGCTGACAAATCATTACTTCTTGTGCAATTAATTTAAAATCAGCAGGCGTCACTTTTTAAATGGGGAAGAGAATTTTAAAAGTCATTAATGTAATTACATATGTTAAAATTGCCTTAAATTAACAATATACTGTTATATATATATTTTCTTGTAATAGCTTCTTTGAGACAGTTCTTAGAGTGACATCTTCGGGATGTTTCAGTATAGAGGTTGAGAGATCAGGAAAAGGCTTAAAGACTCTAGTTTCTACTGGTTCTGGCCAGGTGAAGGGGAAATTATGAAACACAGAAAAAACAGGGGAACAGCAGAAGGGGCGAGGGAGACGACAACTTGCTTTTAGAAAAAGAATTATTTTTATTTTTTAATTGAAGTATAGTTGTTTTATAACATTCCACTTGCTTTTTTAAACATGTTGAGTATGAAGTGTTTTAACCTGATTAGAAAGGTCAAAACTGGGGAAATGGTTTTACTCATTTATGATTATTTTTTTACATTGGAGTATAGTTGATTAACAATATTGTGCTAGTTTCAGGTGTACAGCAGAGTGATTAAGTGGTATATGCACATGTATCTATTCTTTTTCAAATTCTTTTCCCATTTAGGTTATAATATATTGAGTAGAGTTCCTTGTGCTATGCAGTAGGTCCTTGGTGATTGTCTATTTTAAATGTGCTGTGTATATGTCAGTCCCAAACTCCCAGTCTATCTCTACCCCTCATCTTTCTCCCGTGGTAACCATAAGTTTGTTCTCTAAGACTGTGAGTCTGTTTCGTAAATAAATTCATTTGTATCATTGAAAAAAAATATTCCACATATAAGTGATATCATATGATGTTTGTCTTTCTCTGGCTTACTTCACTTAGTATGATACTCTCTGTGTCCATCCATGTTGCTGCAAATGGCACTATTTCATTGTTTTTAATGACTGAGTCGTATCTCACTGTATACACGTACTACATCTTCTTTATCCATTCATGTTGATGGACATTTAGGTTGCTTCCATGTCTTGGCTATTACAAACAGTGATGCAATGCGTGTTTATACAGGGGTGCCTGTATCCTTTCAAACCATGTTTTTCTCCAGATAAATGCACAGGAGTGGGACTGGAGGGTCATATGGTAACTCTGCTTTTAGTTTCTTGAGGAAGCTCCTTACTGTTCTCCAATTTACATTCCCGCCAACAGTATAGGAATTTTTCCCTTTTGGAGAAATTATCACAAATGCTACCAGAGCATTTAATATGCTTTAGCATAATATTCTTGATTACATTTTCTGGCTCTGCTGGAAGATGATAGATTCCTTGTTCAGGGACCACGTACATGTTGCTGTCTTCTGCCTTCCTGGCATCTTGCACAGTACATGACATGCAGGAAGACCCTGATTAATTTTTTTTAATTTTTTAATATAATTTTATTGAAGTATAGCTGGTTTACAATGTTGTGTTAGTTTCAAATGTACAGCAAAGTGATTCATATATATATATATATTCTTTTTAAGATTCTTTTCCCTTACAAGTTATTACAAAATGTTAAGTAGAGTTCCCTGTGCTGTCCCTTATTGGTTGTAACATAGTAGTGTGTATATGTTAATTCCAAACCGCTAATTTATCTCCTACCCTCTTCCCCATTTGGCAACCGTAAGTTTGTTTTCTATGTCTGTGGGATACAAAATTCATTTTTATCATATTTTTAGACTCACATTAAGCACTATCACATGATGTTTGTCTTTCTCTGACTTACTTTAGTTAGTGTGATAATCTCTAGGTCTGTCCATGTTGCTGCAAATGGTATTATTTCACTCTTTTTTATGACTGAGTAATCTAATGAATATTTTTAATGCATATTTTAAAAAAGCTAGTCCTTTATTGTATACCAGGCAAAAATGAGGAAAGTTTTACATCACTAAAGGAGTTCTCAAGATAGTATATTAGTGCAAAAAGGGTTTTGAACAGCAAAGAATGTTGGAAACCACTTGTTTGAGTTATCTCTAAGCCTTATGCAGGTTCTATGACGAAATCAAGAATTAATAGGCCATTTGCTCTGTAGAAGGTCCCACTGACTTTTGAAATTAATTGTATGAATCTCTCAGAAAATGCTGACCTAAAAATGAACATCACTATTTCTGAATTCAGACACAGGTGTCTGAGGAAGATGTAGCAATGATAGACCCATGTTGGTCCAAACCCACCTGTTGTGGAGCAGCTTGGTGCTTGAGGAGGTAACCTCAGCCTCAGCCTTGTCATCATCGGTGGAGGGTACCTGATGATCCCTGTTGTCCTAGAGGAAGCTGGTGTGGAACACGCTGGGGCAGCTTCCCATTTGCTTTTAACATAATTAACTCTTGGAAAATCATTAAAAAATGGTGTTTGAAAATCAATAGACATTCTTAATAGTTTTTGATGGACTATTGATTTAACTGAGTGATAGGAATACACTGCAATGCAGTGAAGATATAGGAAAAGCTGCCTAGATACTAGTTTAAATGACTTAATTTGACCACCACTAAACAGTATTTCAGTATCTTCCAATGGCTGTCTGATGAGTGTGATGTGATGAATGCACATGTGTATCTTCAAGTGTTTCAGGCGTGAAAAGACACATTTACAAAATATTTAATTTAAGCAAGGTGACCTGTGGATAATATTTAAGGGACTAGCTTTTTATTTTTCTTTTTGACTCTCATTGTCTGGATGACTTACTGGAAATGATTTGTTCTACATCTATAGGGAAATGATGTAGAATGATACAAACATGTAAAATGATACAAACATGTTCTACATTGATATCCTATGTCTTTGTTGTTGTTGTTTAGTTGCTAAGTTGTGTCTGACTCTTATGATCCCATGGACTGTAGTCTGTCAGGCTCCCTCTGTCCATGGGATTTCTCAGGCAAAGATACTGGAGTGGGTAAAAAACTCAATTCTCCTCATTAAGAAAGCAGGCACAAATCAGAATAATATCAATGTTTGTCCTTTTTCATTATAGAAGCTATCATGGGTACAAACAGAGACCCTTTCCTAGTCTATTGTTTTGCTCAGAGCCATTAAGAGAAATGAAATAGCTTCCTAAATTTGCATCACTGTTCACAGAGCTTATAAAACCATTTGAGAATATATCTGGAGGAGAGTCATATTTTATGACAATAATAACTTCAATAGTGAAAACTTCATTCACTCTTAAAAACCATTAAAGGACAATCTCTACTTGTTTAGGCAGTAATACAAGCAATCTCTACTTAAAGAGAAGCCAGATTGTCCTCATGGCAGTGAGGACCCAATTAAACCTTGTGAAGAGATCAGAGCTAGGTTGGCCTCTGAATGGCATTGCTCCCTCCCCGGTTTTTGTGCCTACCTGTCATGTAACACCAAGGATTTGTTCCTCACAGGACTAAGTCGATTCCCTTGTAAACCACTGAATGCTGACAGCTGCACCTGATCTGGCAGGTTTATATTGCAGTAAATTATATCAAAGTCCCCAGACTAAGCGCTATGGCCAACACTGTCAGAGAACCAAGCATTTCCTTGACTTCCTTGGGGGCCCAGAAACTCCACCTTGCCTGGCTTCCCTCTGCCACCCTGGAAAGCAATATGGGCTAACCCGATTGATAACCACAAAGGCTAGGGGTAAGGGGAACAGTTCACTCGAAGAGGCAGTTAAGGATAACCTCCAGAAAGCATATGCACTTATTAAACTGTAAGTCAAAACAAACTTATATCTCAAATCATAAATAGCAGGAGAGAACAGTTCTAGTTTTCAAAGATGCACCTTGTATGAATTTCTGTGCTTTTGGACATATGATTATTGCCCAAATCTTCAGTGCTTAGTGATGATACCATGCAAATTTTTCTAGCATGGATCCTAATAATGGAATATTTGTGGCTCTAGTGCTCCCTACAATATTCTTCTCTTCCTTCCTCCTTCTCTTTCCCTCTTCTTATTCTCTTTACTTCAATTTCTCCTTCATTTTGTTCTTTTTCTTTCTTATTCTTTTCTCCAGTGAAAAAGACTTATATCTCTAAGTTGTCCATAGAATTAAAATTATTTTAAAGCTTATTATATTTCTTTTTCTTATAGCAGTGTATAAACCAGAATCTTTCAGTATTCACAGCAAAAACTCGCTTCCACTTTCTGGTCCATGAGACCAAGAGTTTGTACTGGTAATAGTGAGTGTATATGAGTCATGAGCCATGTGAATCAGTCAACTTAGAAGCAGAATGCCTAGTTTCAGAATTACATATATCAACCCTATGGCCAGCTCCATTTTTGTCTTGTTCAGTTCAGTTCAGTTGCTCAGTTGTGTCGAACTCTTTGCGATCCCATGGACTGCAGCACACCAGGCTGCCCTGTCCATCACCAACTCCTGGAGCTTGCTCAAACTCAAGTCCATCAAGTCAGTGATGCCATCCAACCATCTTATCCTCTGTCATCCCCTTCTCCTCCTGCCTTCAGTCTTTCCCAACATCAGGGTCTTTTCCAATAGGTCAGTTCTTCGCATCACGTGGCCAAAGTACTGGAATTTCAGCTTCAGCATCAGTCCTTCCAATGGATATTCAGGACTGATTTCCTTTAGGATGGACTGGTTGGATCTCCTTGCAGTCCAAGGGACTCTCAAGAGTCTTCTCCAACACCACAGTTCCAAAGCATCCATTCTTCAGCGCTCAGCTTTCTTTATAGTCCAACTCTCACATCCATATGTGACTACTGAAAAAACCATAGCTTAGACTAGATGGACCTTTGTTGGTAAAGTAATGTCTCTGCTTTTTAATATGCTGTCTAGGCTGGCCATAGGTTTTCTTCCAAGGATCAAGCATCTTTTAATTTCATGGCTGCAGTCACCATGTGCAGTGATTTTTTAGGAGATATTAATGACTATTATTTTTAATTTGTGAAAATTTTTACTTCTTATTGTCCCATTGACTCCTCTTTCATTGGATTCTCCAATTTTTCAAATTTCAAATCACTTAGGCTTATCAATCAGAACTGTCTTTGATAATTAACCAAAATGCAATTATTGAAAATTTACTATGCATTGTGAATTATACAAAGAAGTAAATGACAGTTCTGCCTTCAATGAACTGTACTCTAGTTTGTGAGAGAAAAAATTTGTTCTTCCATCTCAGAATGCCTGCCCTTCAGTTTTCAGGGCCCCCAGAGCACCAGACTTGGGAGATTACCCCTCTCTCAGCCAACAGTTTTATCACTGAGATATGAGTCCTCAGTCTTATAATTAGTTATAAGTGAGTGTCCACTACCAGAGCGTGAGGTACTTGAGATCAGTTCTTTTAATTCATCTGATTCCCGATATTCAGTAAGTGTCCAAAAAAGGTTTTAGACTGAAGGATTAAACCCTGGATCATATTTAAAAACAATTCTCAAAACTATTAGAGTGTACCAGAATGTCTTGACTTGTTACATATCCCCAAGCAAATCAGAAATCATAAGCATCCTTTTAACTCTTAGCACTCAGTTTCTTAGATCTTATTCAAGATTCCACTTATCAGTATTTCCATTAGACCCAACAAGTCTTTCATTTATTTAGGTTTTCAACTGGTGATATATCAGCTCTTTTTGAAGCTGTTCATTCTGCACTTCCTACAGACATTGAATATTTTTCATTTACAGGAAGTTGAGCAAGATTCCATGATGAGATTTTGCTGAATTTTATACAATTAATGGACCCTTTATTTCTGCTCAAGATTGTAAAGTAGTTAATTTTGTGTTCTTTGGCAAATTGATAGCAACTTGTTTTAAAAATCTAATTTTAGATTGGATGTGTTTGAAAATGTTTTGGAAAATAATGTAAGTGGCCAAATAGCTTTTGTTTGGGGCATATTTTTGTTTTGTAATAGATTCTTCTCGACTTAGCACATGTATGGCAGATTTCAATTTCAGTTCAGTTCAGTCATTCAGTCGGGTCTGACTCTTTGCGACACCATGAACCACAGCACGCCAGGCCTCCCTGTCCATCACCAACTCCCAGAGTTCACCCAAACCCATGTCCATCGAGTCGGCGATGCCATCCAACCATCTCATCCTCTGTCGTCCCCTTCTCCTCCTGCCCTCAATTTATTAGATGTAATACTCTCAAATATTTAACCCCTGGAAAGGAGAATGAACAGAAAGCCTGATTAATTATTGGTGTCGTGATCCTTTGGCTATCCTTGCTGAATAATTTACACTGGTGTTTTGTCAGACTCAACTGTATTAAGCCTCATTTCCTGTGGGAGTTCAATAAAGTGATTCTGGGATTAGGAACTTGCATTCTCAAAGAAAATACAGTACAGTCTGCACAAATGTAATTTCTAAATGTCTTCTAATTTCTCTGCCCAAAACATCTTTCCTTCTAAGTCCTCTGATCACATTTATTCTCTTTTGGAAAGAATGGTTTATCATGTGTGTGTGTGAAACTCAAATTCTCCCTTTTAGTATTCAGCATCCTTTGCTGGTTTATCCAAGTCCACATAATTCTCTGTTCCTCATTTTCCAGTGTTTTCATTTTGAATAAACATTCTCCCCTATTCTTCATGGAGAATTAGCTTAGAGAGGTGATTCGTGAGAAGATACTCTTTTCAACTTGGCTATCCTGGAAATGGTCCACAGGGTTGTTTTAAAAATAGATCATATTACTTGAGAGAAATTTACAGTTAGAATTTTTTGTTCTTGCCTTCTTTGGGTAGTCTAGACACAGCCCCTTTAAATAGTAAGTGCAGCACAAGGGAAAGAGCAGCCGAACATCTGAAGGTACTGTTTCGTACATTAATTACCCATGAATGTTCAAATATTGAGAAGCCAGTTAATTAATTAACTGGGCCCACTTTTGGGGGGTCTGTTTGGTTTTATTTTGTTTGTTTGTTTGCCAGCAGCCATCTGCCATATATTATTAGGTATTGGAATTAGAAAGCAGAATGAAACAATCTTTGCTCTCAAGGACTAACAGTCCAATGAAAAAAGCAGACAAATGAATCAATGACCAATTTATGGTGTAGTATATCCTAGATGACATTTGATGACATTTCAATTCAGCTTGTGGGATATGCCCCAACAACGTTTTGTGAAAAGGTGATGCCTGAACTGAACCTTGAAAGATGAGTATCATTAAGAAAATAAAGACTTGGATATGAAAAGAGCATTCCAGACAGGGAATAGCATGTGTAGGACAGGGAACCTTAAAACACTGTGACCTATTCATGAATTATATGTTTCTTAATATTATTGAATGACGAGAGTGAAACAAAGTGTTAAAAATGATATTGTAGAAAGAGGCAGGAGCCACGTCAGGGATACAGTGGGGATTAAGGTGAGGAGCTTTGGGGTGAGTGCCATGCTAGGTTTTAGAGTTATGGTAAATGGTGGTATTTGTCGCTGGGCTGGATAGCTTGCTTCCTCTCTTTCTCTGCTTTACGAGGACACAGCAGGAAGACAGCTGTTGGCAGGCCAGAAAGAGGGCCCTCACAGGAACTGAATTGGCTGACGCCTAAATCCTGGACTTCCCAGCCACCAGAACTGTGAGAGATAAATGCTGTTGAAGCCACCCAGTTTATGGTATTTTATTATAGCAGCCTGAGAAGTCTAAGAGAGTTTCTCATTTTTTTAATGACATTGTTTTTCCAGCAAGCATATTAGACATTTGGAAATTTTCTTCAGTTCCTCTTATTTCTGCTCCCCACAATCCATTACTTAATTCTGCTGGTTCTTTTTTTCCCCAATATTTCTTTCATTTTTCAGTACCAAGATTCCTTGTCATTTATTGTCTGGACTATTTCAATAATGTCTTAACTGGCTCAGTTTATGTCTATAAGCTTCTGAAGGACTTAGAGGAATTTGAGACACAAAAACATCTTCTTCAACAAGCTTCAGTGACTCTCCATTGCCCAAAGAATAACATTCAAATTCATCAGTTCAGAATTTAGAGCCTGCCTGATATGGCCTCAACTACCATTCTAGTCCTGAGCATTTTGTTGAAGCCATATAGTTTCACTAAACAGGGTTTAAAAAAAATTATTTTTTTTCCTTTTTTAACAAAAAATTTATTTTAAATGGAATATAATTGCTTTACAATATTGTGATGGTTTTGGCCATACATCGACATGAATCAGCCATGGGTGCACATGTGTCCCCCCCATCCTGAATCCCCCACCCACACCCCTCCTCATCTTTTAATTGGAGGAGAATTGCTTTACAATGTTGTGTTGGTTTCTACTGTATGACAATAAAAATCTTTTTTTATACATATATCCATATACATATTTTAAATATACATATTTTATACATATTATAAATATGTACATATGCTTATACGTATACATATATGTATAGCCATGATTATACATATATCACCTCCCACTTGAGATCCCTCCCCTCCTCCCATCCCACCACAGAGCATCAGGCTGGGCTCTCCCTGTGTTATATAGCAACTTCTCACCTCACACCAGTCAGAATGGCAATCATCAGAAAATCTACAAATAATAAATGCTAGAGAGGCTGTGTAGAAAAGGGAACCCTCTTGCACAGTTGGTGGGAATGTAAATTAATACCGTTACTATGGAAAAACAGTATGGAGATTTCTTAAACAGGGTTTTAAGCTTCTGAGTCTTTGTGTCTCTTCACTCAGCTGGCAAAGTTCTTGCTTTTCCATTTTGTATTGAAATCCTAATCATTCTTCAAGACGCTTTTGAAGTGCTACCCCCTTCTAGCCAGCTCTAAGCTTTCTCTCATAAACACTCATATCTCAAACACTCCCCGAATCCTTTGTTTCTACCTTTGTCACACTGCCTAATTTTTAGCATGATTGTTATCTCCTTTAGACTGACAGTTTTGTGAGAGCAGAGACCTAATTATGACAGTCTTTGTACACTGGGGATGCTGAGTAAATGTTGAAGTTAACACTTTGGAGGAAATAGTCAACAGAGAAGTACAAGCAAGCCTGACACTTAGGGAAATGAAGGACATTGAAAGAAAGTGAAAGTACTGAAAAGAAAGGGCTTCCCTAATGGCTCGGGGTAAAGAATCTCCTGCTAATGCAGAAAACACAGCTTTGATCCTTGGGTTTGGAAGATCCTCTGGAGGAGGGCATGGCAACCCACTCCAGTGGTCTTGCCTGGAGAATCCCATGGGCAGAGGAGCCTGGTAGGCTTCAGTCCATGGGGTCGCAAAAACTGAACACAACTGAGCCACTAAACAAGAGCAATTGAAAAGAAAACAAATTTATCTTTGTCTTTCAACTCTCCTTGGGACAGGATTGATGTTTTTTTCTTACTCTGGTATATGTTGACACAAAAAGTTTACGTCATTTATACCAGATGTGGCCTTCTCATCCTTCAGATGTGTACTTTAAATGAGAAAGACAAAGTCTTATATCTGTTGTTTTCATGTCACTTTGCAGTTTTCTTGGTTTAATGTTGTACAAAAAGAATTTGTCTGGTCTTTGTCCCTAGCTCCTGGCAAGAAGCTTCCAAAATCCTTGAATTTTCCTAAGTGATAGAAGTGTTTTTGGTTCCTTATAAGCCCCCTGGATCACATCTGAGTTTATGCTAATGAGGTAACCCTTGGTCATTCCTAGATGACCTTTAGGATTTGGATGGTGTCCTTAAAGAACAACCACATGATTGGAGGGTTGGGATTTTGAGCCAGCCTAACCTCCAGGGAGGGCAGTGGGGGCTGAAGACTGAGTTCAACCACGTGGCCAGTGCTCTCATAAATCAGGCCTATATTATGCAAACTATGGACATCAAAGCTTAGTGGAGCTTTCAGGCTGATGGCCATTTTGGTACACTGGGAGGGTGACACACCCTGATTTGATGAGGAGAAGTCATGGGAGCTCTACCTTCAGGATCCTCCTAGGCCTTGCCCTGTGAGCCTCTTCATTTGGCTGGTCCTGACCTATATCCTTTATATAATAAATGATAACAATAAGTATTGCATTTTCCTGAGTTCTGAGTCATCCTAGTAAGTTATTGAACCCGAGAAAGTCATGGGAATCCCCCAATTTGTAACTAGGTGGTCAGAAATATGGGTGGCTTGAGAGCCCTGAAAGTATGACTGGCATCTGGAGTGGGATCAGTCTTGTGGAGGACTAGGTACTTAACCTGTGGGGTGGTTAGTACCATAAATGAATTGCAGTATAGCAGTTGGGGTGGAAACAAAATAATATCATAGAATGAAAACCATTTGGATAATAGCAACAGTTCAGTCATTTTAAGTAGAAATTCTTTGGTGTGACCTAAAACAAAAAAGTTATGACCAACCTAGATAGCATATTGAAAAGCAGAGACATCACTTTGCCACAAAGGTCCATCTAGTCAAGGCTATGGTTTTTCCAGTGGTCATGTATGGATGTGAGAGTTGAACTGTGAAGAAAGCTGAGAGTCGAAGAATTAATGTTTTTGAACTGTGGTGTTGGAGAAGACTCTTGAGAGTCCCTTGGACTGCAAGGAGATCCAACCAGTCCATTCTAAAGGAGATCAGCCCTGAGTGTTCTTTGGAAGGAATGATGCTGAAGCTGAAACTCCAGTACTTTGGCCACCTCATGCGAAGAGTTGACTCATTGGCAAAGACTCTGATGCTGGGAGGGATTGGGGGCAGGAGAAGAAGACGACAGAGGATGAGATGGCTGGATGGCATCACCGACTCCATGGACGTTGAGTTTGAGTGAACTCCGGGAGTTGGTGATGGACAGGGAGGCCTGGCGTGCTGCGATTCATGGGGTCTCAAAGAGTCGGACACGACTGAGCGACTGAACTGAACTGAACTGAAAACAAAAAAAAGGGATCAGTTTGGTTTCAAAAAGACTGCACCAAATAAGAGAATTTGCTAAAAATCCAATGTTTAAAACATCAATTTCTGAACATTTTGTTCTTTATGACTGTGTTCAATAAATTGTTCTGTTAGCAAGCAAGATTGATCATTAGAATTACATTTCTGTTTTCCAGATTAAAACCTGTTTGTTTTTGCTCTCAACTTTTCTTCCCTCTCCTGTATGCAAACAAACTGCCATTTATTGCAGAAAAAGAAATCAAACCAAAACTGGAGACAATTGTCCATTGTTTTTGCCAAGCAGAGGAGGAAGAACTCTGAGATCACACAGTCCTGCTTAGGCTAAACATGTCTGGGAATCACCCAGATATTCACATGAAGACATGTGACTTCTCTCTTCCCATTCCTTTGTGGATATTACAGTTTGTCATTTGTCATCAATGTTGTCATTTCCTTTTATCTCCTTATGGTAAACTTTGATGGCATCTGACTTCACACTGCTTCTTGGATGGCTGGGCTTCTTTCTAACTTTCCTTTCACTTTGTTATCCTGCATCTTGTTGCATCTCTGCTTTCATAGGTCTGTGTGCTGTCCTGACTTTCAGATGCTCTTATTTTCAACACTGCAAGGACATTACACCATAGCCATATGCATAATATTTCGCTTTCTTAGCTCGCTTCTAGAATGGCTGTTTTTTTTTTTTTGAGAGGTCTAAAGCAAACTTCTGAGAAACATCAACCAATCCAAACAACTTTCTTTACCCCAAAGGTTTCTTGGAGCAAGGTCCTTTCCTTTATTCTTATTTTATTACCCAAGGGAAGAAAATTCACTTAACCCTATTTCTTTAACCTAATATTTTGCTCATCAGTTAGTGTTATTGAGTTTCTTCCCATTGGAGGAATAGTTTTATTCTTTGGAAATAATAAGTTGTCAAATACATCTTAGCTGATATGCTTGGAAGATCACATTTCTTTTTAGAAGCCAAATTATTTTTTTCAGTTAATGTACTTTTCTCTGATAAATATGATTAGCTAACAGCAAAAGGTCAGATTTCACGGGACAGAATTACTTATCTAATTGACTTAAATGAGTTTTTTGAGGGCATGACTAGATCTCCCCAGTTACCGAAGAGCATTCATACACTGTTAAGTGTGGCGAGACAAAGCACAGACCCTGTTCATCGTGTCTGTTTACATCACGCTCCTCTTTCATTGTGTGTAATAGATTTGTATATATCAAAATAATTTTCGAAGTTCAAATTTAAAGCACTTATTGGTTTATTAATATAAATTTTCTAAGTTAATCTTGTTAGGTGCTTCTGTCCATGGTTCTATTCTCAACCCAACTGTATTGCCTCATCCACACTTCATGTTGTTTCCCTTCTTTTTATTCCTATTAAAGGGGATAAATGTCTCCAGAGACTGGAGCCACTCTAGAGATCTGCTAAGTTAAAGACCCATACACAACTCTGTCAAGTCAAAGGAATGCTGCCCAGTATGCTTTGTAATAAATCTCTTTTTTATTGTAAAAGTAATGCATGCTGTCACAGAAAACTTAGAAATATAGTAAAATCACACACAATGAAGCCATTCCATGAGGATATATGGTCACTTCTGGGTACATTTTCTTCCAGTCCTCTTGTTTCACTTTCCTCACTGTGCACATAGACAGGTAATTGTTTTCCCAACACAGCTAAGATCACATGTATAGGTACTTTCTGACTGTTTTTTTTTTGTTAAATTTCACTTTGTTCTCAGTGGACATTAAGAGGATCAAGACACATTTAGCTAAGCAATCCAAATCCTTCTTTACATAACATAACTGCATTGAGAGCAGATGAACCTGTATATAGTTTATTATTTACTTTGCTATTTCTCAGTGGTCTCCTTAGGTTTGTTTTCTGCTTTCAATATTCTCTTCCATGATCAGATATTACCCAAAGTATTATCTAATCAGAATAAACTCTTCAAATGTAAAGTTTATTTCTGCTTTCACCATGGCTCTGAGTCAAAAATGATCAAACTGCTAGAAGAGCTGAATAAAATAAGTAAAAAATCTCCTGGCACAATAATCATCTGTAGCTACATCAGCCTGAATAATCCATTTGGGATTTTACTTGTGTCTGAGAACATCTGCTACAAACATTACTTTCTGTATATCCAAGTAATATTGAAACATTTACTGAAATTGCTAGTGGATCAGTATCAAATGCTTGGTATGTAGAGTGTGGAAGATGCAGTTCAAATGCTAGGAGGATCAGAATTTTTAGTTTCTGACTTCAATATGCTAATGCCTAATCAGGGACAGGAAGAAAGAATATTATAAAATGAATATTTGCTACTGGCCTCTATTTTGGATACGGCAGGTACTCTACATAATAAATCCTTACAAGTCTACAAATAAGTTTCTTCCATGTCTGCTAAATTCTGCCAGTTTTATCTCCTGATAGATGCATTGTATTGAATACATATTGACCAAAACCAGACTTATTTTTGTCACCCAGCAAACAGTATGCTTGGAAAGAGTCCAGGACTGGTACAACTGTTCTGGAAAATTGATAAAGCTCCATAGAGAAATCTGGGGAATCATCTTACTGGGCATAATGTCACCCTAAACAAAGGAGAAGATGTTAACAATGACGAAGGGGATAATGGATGCTTCTAGAATCTCCCCACCCCCATTCCCATGCCTTCCTGGGCTAGGCCAACATCCCGTCTTTCTTGAATTTCTACGATTGTCCTGTAATGGGTCATTTAACCTCTGTCTTGCACAACTCCCATCCACTTCAACTGAGCGACCTTCCTGGAATACAAACACGAGCTGTCACTCATTGTGTAAAGCACTTCAGTGGCTCTTCATTGCTCTCACATTAAAGTTGAAACTCCTTAATGACATTTAAATGTTTTCAAGATTTGAACATGATTACATCTTTATTCTCTGGGTTACACATTACATTTTAGCCACAGTATGTTTTCGTCTTAAAGGCACCCATCTTGTGCAGCTGTCAGCCTCTATACAGGCTTTCTTTGTGCATTTAAAGAGAAACTCATTACAGGTATTTAAACTAAATTCTAATTTTTAAATATGAGCCAACTCTCTGGCCAAATACGACAGTTCTACTGCTGGAATCCACTCACTTTATACCACTGTGCCATCTTTGAACCATTCCTTTGGCCTGAAGTATTCTCTTTTACAGAATTCATTTCATTCCAACCCTTATTTTCTGCTTTTTGTTTCTCTAACTTCTCATTTTTTCTGGTCACACTTGATATACCATTTCCTTCTAGATCTGGGTTCCCAGTTCTGGGGTAACTTCCCACCCCCACCCCAGCCCTGGCCTTCTCTCTGGCACCACATGTCACTGAGCTGCCAGTAGGATGAGGAGCTCAGAGGACTGGGGTCATTTCTGTCTCCATCATGTATTCATGGAATCACCATGTTTCATGGGCCCCTCCTACATAGTGGGGCATCATCTGGGGCACAGATGGCTGAGCACCCTGCATTTGGGCAGACAAGAAGACAGTGACCCTTTCATAGCAGCTGTGCAGAGAAAATCCCAGGGCCTCACTGGTCAGGACAGTACACCCTTTCCCCACTTCCCTTTCTCTCTCTGTGAGGCTTTGCTGTGCTTCCTGCTTTGGCCTCTGAAAGCGAAGAGCGTGCCAAGGGTCCCCTCTGTCTGCTTGCCAAGTTCCCTCATCCTCAGATACCCTCTATCCTTTCTTCTACTCAAAAGACAAAGGGGTTTCTGAAGGAAGATCCAGGTCTGGTTTTTTTCCAAGCTTGGCCAGAGCTCCTGGCAGGTTCCTCCTGGGCCATCTGGTTCAGTTCCAAGAGCCTCTCAGGAACATCCATAGCTGGAGAGTAACCCATCCCTCCTGAGGGCTGGCACAGGCCACGTGAGTCCCCCTTGCTCATGGCCTGCTGCACGTTTCAGCAGTGAACGTGTCCAGGCCCTGAGGAAGCAAGGTACCCAGATAACCTACCTTCAAGCCCTGCACACGTGCTCTGCGGTTTCTGCCTCCTCTTCTGCAACTGCCGTGATTCTCTCCTACTTGTTAAGACTGGTCCATGTGGATTCTCCCTCTTCTATTCCTCAGGCCAGCACAGCCTGTGGCATTTCATAAATACCTGCTGAATGGAATTGTACTGAGAGGACCATGTGAGCTCTTAAGAGTTCAAGTACCCTTCTCAGAGTACACAACTAGTCCAGCATGGTTGCGTTCAGAGTTTGAATCCAGTCTGTCTGATTTAATTGTATCACATGAGTCCCCCATTCCAAGCTGGATTTAAAAAAATGAAGTTAACACAAGGGTTGTTTCATATCGTTACACTATAGATGGTTGAACAATGGAGAGGACCCATGGTAGACAGGTTAGTCAGGACAACTCCCATCTCAACTGTGCTCTGAGATGTACTCTCAACTGTGCTTTAGAATTTGGAACAGATGAATGGATAAGGAAGTTGTGGTACACATACACATGGAATATTACTCAGCTATAAAAGAATGCATTTGGCATTTGAGTCAGTTCTAATGTGGTGGAGACTCTACACATTGACATCACCAGATGGTCAATACCAAAATCAGATTGACTATACTCTATTGAGCCAAAGATGGAGAAGCTCTATACAGTCAGCAAAAACAAGACTGGAAGCTGACTGTGGCTCAGATCATGAACTCCTTATTGCCAAATTCAGACTCAAATTGAAGAAAGTAGGGAAAACCACTAGACCATTAAGGTATGACCTAAATCAAATCCCTTATGATTATACAGTGGAAGTGACAAATAGATTCAAGGGATTAGATCTGATAGAGTGCCTGAAGAACTATGGACAGAGGTTCGTGACATTGTACAGATGATAGTTATCAAGACCATCCCCAAGAAAAAGAAATGGAAAAAGGAAAAATGGTTGCCTGAGGAGGCCTTACAAATAGTTGAGAAAACAAAAGATGCAAAAGGCGAAGGAGAAAAGGAAAGGATATATCCATTTGAATGAAGTGTTCCAAAGAAGAGCAAGAAGAGATTAAAAAAAAGCCTTTCTCAGTGCAAAGAAATAGAGGAAAACAATAGAATGGGAAAGACTAGAGATCTCTTCAAGAGAATTAGAGATACCAAGGGAACATTTCATGCAAAGATGAGCACAATAAAGGACAGAAATGGTATGGATCTAACAGAAGCAGAAGGTATTAAGAAGAGGTGGCAAGAATACCCAGAAGAACTATACAAAAAAGATCTTCATTACCCGGATAACCATGATGGTGTGATCACTCACCTAGAGCCAGACATCCTAGAATGCGAAGTCAAGTGGGCCTTAGGGTGCATCACTACAAACAAAGAAAGCTAGTGGAGGTGATGGAATTCTAGTTGAGCTATTTCAAATCCTAAAAGATGATGCTTTGAAGGTGCTGCACTCAGTATGCCAGCAAATCTGGAAAACCCAGCAGTGACCACAGGACTGGAAAAGGTCAGTTTTCATTCCAATCCCAAAGAAAGGCAATGCCAAAGAATGCTCAAACTACCGCACAATTAATTGCACTCATCTCACACGCTAGAAAGTAATGCTCAAAATTCTCCAATCCAGGCTTCAGCAGTACGTGAACTGTGATTTTCCAGGTGTTCAAGCTGGATTTAGAAAAGGCAGAGGAACCAGAGATCAAATTGTCAACATCTGTTGGATCATCGAAAAAGCAAGAGAGTTCCAGAAAAACATCTCCTTCTGCTTTATTGACTACACCAAAGCCTTTGACTGTGTGGATCACAACAAACTGTGGAAAATTCTTCGAGATGAGAATACCAGACTACCTGACCTGCCTCCTGAGAAATCTGTATGCAGGTCAAGAAGCAACACTTACAACTCGACATGGAACAACAGACTGGTTCTAAATCGGGAAAGGAGTTCGTCAAGGCTGGATATTGTCACCCTGCTTATTTAACTAAGATCATGGCATCTGGTCCTGTCACTTCAAGACAAATAGATGGGGAAACAGTGGAAACAGTGAGAGACTTAATTTTGGGGGCTCCAAAATCTCTGCAGATAGTGACTGCAGCCATGAAATTAAAAGATACTTGCTCCTTGGAAGAAAAGCTATGACCAACCTAGACAGCATATTAAAAAGCAGAGACATTACTTTGCCAACAAAGGTCTGTCTAGTCAAAGCTATGGTTTTTCCTGTGGTCATGTATGGATGTGAGAGTTGGACTGTGAAGAAAGCTGAGTGCTGATGAATCGATGCTTTTGAACTGTGGTGTTGAAGAAGACTCTTGAGGGTCCCCTGGACTGCAAAGAGATCCAACCAGTCCATCCTAAAGGAGATCATTCCTAAATGTTCATTGGAAGGACTGATGCTGAAGCTGAAATGGCCACACTTTGGCCACCTGATGTGAAGAACTGACTCATTTGAAAAGCCCCTGATGCTGGGAAAAATTGAAGGCAGGAGGAGAGGGGGACAACAGAGGCTGAGATGGTTGGATGGCATCACCGACTCTATGGATATGAGTCTGAGTAAGCTCCGGGAGTTGGTGATGGACAGGGAGGCCTGGCCTGCTGCAGTCCATGAGGTTGCAAAGAGTCGGACCCAACTGAGCAACTGAACTGACTGAATGAGGTGGATGAACCTACAGCCTATTATACACAGTGAAGTAAGTCAGAAAGAGACAAATATCATATATTAACACACATGTATGGAATCTAGAACAATAGTACTGATGATCCTACTTGCAGGGCAGCAAAAGAGACACAGACATAAAGAAGAGACTTTTGACACCGTAGGGGAAGGAGAGCGTGGGATGGTTTGAGAGAACAGCATTGAAACATATACATTGCTGTATGTAAAATATGGGAATGGGAATTTTGGGGAATCTGCTATATGACTCTGGGAACCCAAAGCTGGTGCTCTGTGACATCCTAGAGGGGTGGGGTGGGGAGGAAAGTGAGAGGGGGGTGCAAGAGGGAAGGGGCATATGTATACCTATGGCCAATTCATGTTGGTGTATAGCAGAAATCATCACAATATTTAAAGTACTTATCTTCTAATTAAAAATAATAAAAAAAGAAAATGTAATAAAAAGAAGAAAAAAGAATTTGGAAGAAAGCAGTAGGATTTGCCTCTTTGCTGCTGTTGGAGCCCAAGTGTTTCCAGTACTCCTGTCATCAGGTAGTGAGAAAGTCCAGATGTGGGAGAAGATAGGGGTCAGTCACCTCTGAACCCTCTGCCTAGTAACCCTGCATTATGGTAATTTACCTAGTTTGCTTTGTGGTCAACCACGAGTGCCCTTTTCTCACACTTGTACAATTTTTATGTGCACAGAATGTATCTAATTTAAGGAACTAAGCATCTTAGGAAAGAGGGCCTACTTCAGCTTCTTTCAGCCCAGAACTTGACCAATAGCTGAACTCACAAGAGTTTCCCAAGCACCAATTTAAACAAGAATTAAAAATAACAAAAATCCTTTAAAGCTTTAAAGCAAATAAACAAGTAACGTACACTTGTATAATTGTTTTCATCAGAGATATGGGTGAAGATAAAGTGGAACTATTGCTGTGACCCTTTTGCATGTAATTTACAGCCCCAATATATATGTTGAATGTGGTGCTCCTTGCAGGCATGCACATTTATAGGCTGCACTGTAACTCTACACCCAATTTCTGAAAACCTGTTTCCAGGCATGAACTCCCTAAAAAGGTCCCTGTAGCTGTGGATGGCTTTAGTTGCAGCTTGGAAGCCTGACATGTTTTATTCCGGGAACACATTTTTTTTTCTTCCCCCAAAGGCCCATAACAACCCCACTTTTTCTTGTTTGGTGCATTGAGAAAATGAAGGCATTCATAAGAGAGATTTTTAAAAAATGAAACTAAACTTGTCAACCTTTCCCCGTTTGAATTATGAAAGGATTAACTCAATATTGCTATGAAGCCATATCTTCCCTATTCTCCCACTTAAGTATAAGTTTCCTTAGAAAAGAAGAGAGATATATAAATATTCTGTCTGGCAGCGACCAGGAAAGGAGTTCACAAAAGATAAGACATGCTTGTGGTCCTTGCTTCTCTTTTAGGCTATTTTCTGCTGTCACTGATGGTATACAACAATTAACTTCTGGGTTTAAAGGAATAGACTTAAATATGTAGATTGACTGCTGTCAACAGGACTCAGACCATGGTGTTTGTTCTTTTTACTGTGACTACTTAATCATAATGAAATTATATAATGTGTAGCAGTGAAAGGACCAGTCATGTGCAAAGAAGATTTAGGTAGAAAAAGGATGAGAAATGACAACTTCCAAATTTGTAGAGTTTAATATCTAAGGTCTGTGGAAACGAGGGGCACACCTGGCAGTCTGCAATGTGGAAGTCCCTGTATCAAAAAGAACAACTTCTTTATCCATTCATCTGTCAATGGACATCTAGGTTGCTTGCATATTCTAGTTATTGTAAATGGTGCTGCAATGAACAATAGGATACATGTGTCTCTTTCAATTTTGGTTTCCTCAGGAGAGGTGAGAAGAGGATGAGATGTATGGAAAGAGAACATGGAAACTTACATTCAGTTCAGTTCAGTTCAGTCACTCAGTCGTGTCCGACTCTTTGCCACCCCATGAATCGCAGCACGCCAGGCCTCCCTGTCCATCACCAACTCCCGGAGTTCACTCAAACTCAACGTCCATGGAGTCGGTGATGCCATCCAGCCATCTCATCCTGGGTCGTCCCCTTCTCCTCCTGCCCCCAATCCCTCCCAGCATCAAAGTCTTTTCCAATGAGTCAACTCTTCGCATGAGGTGGCCAAAGTACTGGAGTTTCAGCTATAGCATCATTCCTTCCAAGGAACACCCAGGAAACTTACATTACCATATGTAAAATAGAGAGCCAATGGGAATTTGCTGTATGGCTCAGGAACAGGGGCTCTGTATCAACCTAGAGGGGTGGGATGGGAAGGGAGCTGGGAGGGAGGTTCAAAAGCGAGGGGATATATGTATGCCTATGGCTGATTCATGCTGAGATTTGACAGAAAACAGCAAAATTCTGTAAAGCAATTGTCCTTCAATAAAAAAAAGGGATGACAACCAGAGGGGGAGTTCTTGCAGGGGTTCTAGGAGCCAAAGACACAAGGAACGACACACCCATCTCTCAGTTGGATTTCTGGTTGGAATGCAATTTCTTAGAGCTGGGAGAGAGCCTGATTTCTGAGACTCTCAAATCAGCTACATCTGACAGCTGAACCCACTGAATCACATCTCGGAATAGTTCAATAAGCACTGCAGTAAAGTATGCACAGAGATCATTTTTAATTTTTACTTTTCATATGCTTTTTTCTTTTAACCTAAAAGGATTTCAGTAGGAATTCTGACAAGAGTTCCATGGTGGTCTGGTTCTGTAGAGCTATGACTGGGAACTGGAGTGCCCAGAAGATAAAGCTCCTACCTACTTTTTGGTCAATGACCAGGAGCAAATTTTCTTAGTCTTTTCCTTACTCTTTGATTTAGGGAACTGGTTCCCTGTGGCTGTTTCTCTCCCTTCTTTGTCCCTAGGATTAAGATCAAAGGCACAGTTCAGGTCACTTACCCTCACTCAGCCTAGCTACTATTCTGATTAGAGTGTGAATATTCATTAGTTTGTACCAATATGCTGATGGCTCATTACACTGTATTATCCTGAGAACTCATGTCCCCTTGTATACTTCATATTAATTCAGACTTTTAAGTTTTGTTCAGATAAATAGGATCTCTTTAACTCTTCATAATGGTCATAACATGCAGCTGACATTAAGCATTGAATTGAAAGAGAAGAAGCAGATAGCCTCTGTCGTGCATACTGAATTCCCTGCAGTTCTTGCACAATCTATGTGCCGTGGATTCTTTGTAGGTGTCCGTTAAAGAAATGAATGAGAGAATGAGTAAAAGTCAGAGACCTAGCTTTAAGTTTTCTTAGCCACTCACTATGTGGCCTTGGACGAGCCACTGGACCTCTCCAAACTCCATCTCCTTACCTGTAAAAGAGGAAGCAGATGTTGCCTTATTTGTTTCCATTGGTTAGATTAGATCTTCTCATCTATTACTTTTGACATAAACCCAGTGTAGCGGTGACTTCACTGCAGATCTCCTAAATCAGCAGCAACATCTCTAAGGAAGCTTAGTGTGTGTTCTTTCTAACTACCTCAGGTAGTGTCTTTAAACTAGGACAAACAAGATTTCCTGAAAGGAAGTAAAAAGACTTTCCTGTTCCAGTAAGAAGGGAACTTATCTTTTCTGAGTGGTATTTACCAAGGCTTTATACTTTCAGGAAAAAGAAAAAATCCTGAATGTCAGTTAGCTTTCCAGTTCCTCCCTGCAGAATATGTATGTAATATCATTGTATTGACGTGATCTTTTTTCACTTTTATGTTTCATTCACTATTGGCAAACTAGTCGAGCACATTGACCAGTTTTTCCTCAATTATTTTTGTATCTCTAGTCCCGAGAATAGTGGCAGATAATAGGTACTCAATCATATGAACTACACTGTTAAATGGAGGTTCAGATAACCTACAAGTGGTGCAGAAAGATTATGAGAGTATCTTCGGAGTCCAAAGTCAGTGCTCTTTCTAATACGGCAGTTGATTATATCAAATCATTAATAGCCTTTAGCATCTTAGTAGTTATCAGATGATGGCACCAATTATGAGTACTCCACATTGTGTCCTTTTTATTGGGTTTGAGATGTGTAGGACACAGGCTGCTCCAGGGTGGGTGTGGGTAGCCAGGAGTGAGTACGGAGATTCTCTGTCTCAAGGAGTTTGTTAAAATAAGGGAGAGAGAGATTTCGAAGTTAACACCTCCAACTCCCTCTTAAAATAACTTTGCTTGAGTGAGGAACAGATGGCCCAAAAGATAATTTGAATTTCATCTCTGGATAGAAGCTGCTCTAGGTAAATCTATAGGAGAGATTTTTCTGTGTTGTATTTTCCTTACTCTACTTTGAAAAGAAACAATAATTTTTAAAAAAATCAAAGGAGTGAGAGACATTGCATAATTCCATTTAGGAAATTTTCTGAAGCAATTTCATCTGAAGCAATAATGGCAGCAAGTATGCAGCTAATCAAGAAAAATAGAAAAAAGGAAAATAAACAACAGTACTGAGTGTAAAATCCAGGAATTGTGTGAATCAGGATTATCCACTTAATTCTGTTTTTTTTCATGTTTGGAATATGACTAAATCAAGGATTTCCTTAAATTCAGTGAAGGAAATAAGTATTTGTATAAATATAGTATTTTTCCCCTATATTTAAATTAGTTAAAACTTCCTAAGAGTTTTACACTAAGATTTTGGTGTATATAGAGTTAAAATTCTTATATCTCTACATATGGACAAAAATTTTATATCTGACTAGTTGTATAATTTTAAAAAGTAATTTGCCCAAAGTGCTAGTATTTATGTAAAAGTAGAGGTCTTTTTTTTTTTTCTTTCTTTCTCTTGTCAAGCAGTACTTTTAATTTTGAGGGTGGAGTGAGCGGTATGCAGGATTTTAGTCCCCTGACCAGGCGTCAATCTCACATCCCTACAGCGGAAGCCTGGAGTCTTAATCACTGGACCACCAGGGAAGTCCCAAGTATCTTTCTTCTTTTAATTTGAAGATTTGATAAATAGAAAGAAAACCTTTCCACTCATTTTATAAAAATATTGGCTAAATGCTTTAAAAGTGGAAAATAAATGATTGAATAATAGTCCTGAAAGTTAATTTTTTTAAATAAAAGGTAACAAGTTGCCTATTTGTTGCCAGGTCAATTCAGTTAATATAGGGATTCTTCTTCTTTGAAAGAGGAGCAATTTAGAACAGAGTCCTATTATAAAAATGACCAGATTTATAGTCTAAACTCTGGAGTTTTGTTCTGTTTACCACTGCTAGGTCAAGTAGAGTCACCAAATACATGGCCTCACAGCTGAACCACCCTGTAGAAACTTGCAAGGAAAAGGCCCAGAGCATTAGAGAAGAGACAGAATGGAGGAAACTGCAGGCTCTGTCTTGCACTGAAGCTACTCCCTTTAGGCCGCTGGATCATTTTCCTGGGAATTCCATTCTCCATACTGCAGAGTTAAGACATAGCCCCTGATGAAAAAAAAGACTTTCCTTTGGCCAGGTAATTCCAGTTTCAGAAGTTCACACTTAAAAATAACTAAATAAAAAAGTTAATCATAACGGTGTCTATTGCTGTATGATCTATAACAACAAAAAGAGGGAAACAATGAAAATCCAACAAGAGGAGGACTGTGAAATGGGTTATTATGCTCTTCATTTGCACACACTTTGACAGTAGTGAGCAGTCACATCTCAGTCCTTTACACAGGTTCTTCCTCTGCCTTGGCATGCCCTCACTGTTTGCTCTTCAAAATCTAACCAGAAATCCCCCATTTGGGGACCTTCTCTGAGAGCTTCAGCTAATCACCTGTTTCGGTTTATCTCTTTCAACTGAACATACTTCTGGCATTGGCCTTAGTGCCCGTCTGTAGATGTGTGGGTTCTTTCTTCAAAACATTAAAATTCCTTTGCACCCTTATCCTCAGGCCCTGGGCACAGTGCCTGGCTCCTAGTAGGTGCTCAGTGAGCATCAGAAAAAATGGATGAGAAATATATTTGTAGGAAAGAATATTAAATGAAATTTATGAACATGTAGACAAATGGAAACAGATGATAAGTTATTATGTGACAGTTGAATATATACATTTTGACTTCAGTTTTGTTAAAGTAGAGCTAAAGAAGGTTGTATGCAAAGCGCTGTGTAAGTGAAGTCAGTAAGAGGAGGATGGATGACTAAAACAATGATTTCTTTCAGGATGTTTTCAAATGATTCTTTCTCTCGGGAGAAATACTACCAAGCCTGCCATCTATCCCCCTGTGTGTTGACTTTAGGGCACACTGGCCCAACCTCCAACTGCCAGACCCTGCATTTCTTTGTCTGAGGGTTTTCTCTGGCCACCTGAGTCAGCTTTGTCAGGTGACTGAAAGTGCCAAAGAATTAATGCCTTTTTGGAGCAGCCCTCAGGTGGTAGTTGGTGTATCAATACCCCAGCTCCTGCTTTGCTTGGCAGTGTGTCCGTCAGGGGCAAGAGTTCCCTAGAGAGATTACGCTCTATTTCCCCGCCATGGTGAACTGCCTGATAATTCACCCTTTATTTGCTCTTACTCCCTCCTACTCCCACTTCCTCCACTATTTCCTGGAAGATCCTCCAAAATAACTATTTGTACTTGAATCCTTATTCAAGATCAGTTTCTGAGAGAACCCTAATTAAGACCCTCTTTAATAACATGAATTCATGATGCAGAAAGTGTACTGAAACATAAATATTCTTGAGAAGTTATATCATCTTAATTTACTAAAACTACAATCAAATTTATTAAAATTGATGATTAAAAATGCCAGTTCCCCAAGGACTGGAACACAAAGCGAATAATTGTTGTGACAGTGTATGCGTGTAAGTAAGGTCCTGAAGTTGGTGAACTGCCCAAACCAGGTGCCATCACAGGCACCCAGAGTGGCAAAGATAGATGCTATTGTACTAGTATAACCTTGACGGTTGTTGAGAGTGTAGTTAGTCATTAACTTCTTCTCTCTTCTCCGTCTGTCTATATTTTTCCATGAGTCACTTGGAAGAAATGACATTCTCCTTATATGTTTTCTCAGCCTGTAATAGCTACCTGTATCTGTACCGTCTTTGAGGTCTACTGCAGATGCAAACCACTTAACAACAGGAATTTCATCCATCTCCTCCCCTCCATCATGTCATTTATATCTTTGAGAAAGTACTCAACACCTGTTTATGAAAAAATGATTGCGTAATTTAATGAAGGGAAAGAATGCCCATCCTGGTTCTCATTTTTTTCTTTTCTTTTTGCAAACTCTTAAATATGTGATTGTTTCATTTTATTTTCAAAGGGTATTGTGGATCACTTTAAGCTTAATACTGTTACATGAAAAGTAAATCACACTATTGCAAAGTTCTTTATCTGAGGAAACATTAGGATACGTTATGTTCAAAAAGATTCCTTCTATGAATAGATTTCAAGACAGAAGTTTCCTGGGGGATGAAACATAAATACAATTCCCTTTTAGGTAATACTTTCTTAAACTGTGGGCTTCCCTGATGGCTCAGATGGTAAAGAGTCTGCCTGCAGTGTGGGAGACCAGGGTTCAATTCTTGGGTCAGCAAGATCCCCTGGAGAAGGAAATGGCAACCCACTCCAGTATTCTTGCCTGGAAAATCCCATGGACGGAGGAGCCTGGCAGGCTACAGTCCATGAGGTCACAAAGAGTCTGACACGACTGAGCAACTTCACTTTCCTTTCCTTTCTTAAATTGTTTAATAATGGGTTAGTTTTATTTATAATAGCAGAATTAAACAAAAACTACTTAATTGTATTATTAACTGTACAGCTCAGCTCAAATAGTGTTAACAAGGTAGATTTTTCTAGAAACAATTTTTGATAGAAAGAGGGCTTAAAAACATGATTAAGAAAGTAGACATTTTGGGAGGGAGGGATAGTCAGGGAGTTTGGGATCTACATGAAAACAATGTTATATTTTAAATAAATAACCAACAAGGACCTACTAGATGGCACAAGAAACTGTGCTCAATATTCTATAAAAATCTAATTGGGAAAAGACTTTGAAAAAGAGCATATACATGTATATATATATATATAAAAGAAAAAAAAGTAGATGTTTTTAAGCAAAAATGCAGACATTTGGACTATTTGTATAATGTCAAACATATCCAGATATTTAAGCAGACATTTAAATTCGCTTCTAACATAACATGAATATTTGGCAGTCCACATGTCAAATATAGGCATTTTTGGATAAAATACAGGCATTTCTCTTATAGCACGCTTGTTCATACAAGAATTTTGAACTAAGCTTAATGAAATAATTTGCAGTATGGTTTCATGACATTGATCATGACTGGTTGTCACAAGAATATTAGGACTAACAATAAAAAAAGAAGTCTGATGTGTGCAAACGATGGGAACTTGACTCATTTAATCTAGCCACTGCTGCCTTATTCATCTTTCACTTTTCTGTTTACTGATAGCTGTGAACTATACTAGAGCAACATGTTCAGGTCATGCAGCCAAAGATTCACCATGAGCATTTGAACCAAAGGGTGAATGACCAATTTTAGTTTGTTTTTGTCAGTGTTAATGAACCAATTTGTTAAACACACACACGCAAAACATAGATTTATTTCCTACCACCTGTTACAGAAATTTCTGTGGGAATCTCTGCTTACATTCAGAAGAGCTTTAGATTAGTTCATTAGAATCATCTGGGGCAGTTGATAAAATCCAGGATTCCCAGGCCCTACATAGGTTGTGATTCTGCAGGTATGGAATAGTGTTCAGGAGTCTGCCCGTTTACTGAGCTCCTCAAATAATTCTTATGCAGGTGGACCTCAAGCCATTGAAAAACACTGCTTGTAGCCTCTGACCATCTTCTCACCATTAAAAAAAGGGAACTTTTTATGACAGGGGGTTTTACAATCACAGGTATAGTATGGTATCAGAACAGACTGTGTTGTGCTCTGGCACTATCACATCAGTGCTAATAAGACTTAACTGACTCCTCACTTTTCCAGAGCAGAGGCTCTGTAACTAACAGCTAGCTTTGAGAAGCTTAAGCCAAATAGAGAAGGTGTATCAATGACAAAAAACTAAAAAACAAGAAAACAAAAAACTCAGTGACCAGACTTACTTTGCAACTACTTTAATTGCATTTCATAATAAATGTTCAGTTAGTTACTTACTGGCTATCTGACTTCTTAAAAAGGGCCTAAAAGAAGAATGTCAGAAATCATCACTGTCTTGTCTTAGAAACCCAACTTCTGACTTGAGCTGTGTGTCTTGGAGATTAACAGTGTCAAACTAGTTCCTTGGAAGTGTTTTATAATAGAGTAGCTGGCAAATCTTAGTCCATAAATGGGAAGGGGTGTAGAAAGAGAAGCAGTTGATAGTAACTCAGCATGTTACTGAGGGCCTCTTCCGTTGTGAGAGGATTCTGCAGCCAAGGAGGGCCCACTTTATCCCTTTTGGCCCTGATAGCAACACTGCTGCTGCTGCTGCTGCAGCTAAGTCATTTCAGTCGTGTCTGACTCTGTGTGACCCCATAGACAGCAGTCCACCAGGCTCCTCTGTCCCTGGGATTCTCCAGGCAAGAACAGTGGAGTGGGTTGCCATTGCCTTCTCCAGTGCATGAAAGTGAAAAGGGAAAGTGAAGTCGCTCAGTTGTGTCTGACTGTTAGTGACCCCATGGACTGCAGTCCACCAGGATCCTCCATCCATGGGATTTTCTAGGCAAGAGTACTGGAGTGGGGTGCCATTGCCTTCTCCAGATAGCAACACTGTTTTTACTCAATTCTCCCTCACTCTAAAGTATTATTATCATGAAGTTTTTAGTGCAGTCATGAATATTTCACATATGTGCAAAGATGAACCCTGAAACCATAACATTTTAAAGCTGAAATAAATTTTAAAGTTCGTGTAGTTCAAACTCCTTGTGGTACAGAATAATAATCTGAGGTCTAAGTTAACTGAGTTGCCCAAGTTCATAAACTTCACACAGCTAGTCATTATTTTAATGTAAATAATATAAGCAGATAGATAAAAAGAAAAAAAAATATTTTTTTCTCCAAGATTATTTACTCTTTATGGCTACCCTGAGCCCCCTCTCAGTATCTGTCAAAGTTCAACAGTATCACAGTCAGTGCTTTTAATTTGATGTTGGAATTTTGGTATGACACGTATACACTACCATGTATATAACTGACATATATACATTAACTTGTGTAAAATAGATAGCTTGTGTGAACCTGCTGTATAGCACAAGGAGCTCAGCTCAGTGCTCTGTGATTACCCTGAGGGGTGGGATCAGTTCAGTTCAGTCGCTCAGTCGTGTCTGACTCCCCGTGACCCCATGAACTGCAGTATGCCAGGCCTCCCTGTCCATCACCAACTCCCAGAGTCCACCCAAATCCAGGTCCATTGAGTCGGCGATGCCATCCAACCATCTCATCCTCTGTCGTTCCCTTCTCCTCCTGCCCTCAATCTTTCCCAGAATCAGGGTCTTTTCAAATGAGTCAGCTCTTTGCATCAGGTGGCCAAAGTATTGGAGTTTCAGCTTCAGCATCAGTCCTTCCAATGAACACCCAGGGCTGATCTCCTTTAGAATGGACTGGTTGGATCTCCTTGCAGTCCAAGGGACTCTCAAGAGTCTTCTCCACACCACAGTTCAAAAGCATCAATTCTTCGGCACTCAGCTTTCTTTATAGTCCAACTCTCACATCCATACATGACTACTGGAAAAACCATAGCCTTGACTAGACCGACCTTTGTTGGCAAAGTAATGTCTCTGCTTTTCAATATGCTGTCTAGGTTGGTCATAGCTTTTCTTCCAAGGAGTAAGCGTCTTTTAATTTCATGGCTGCAATCCCCATCTGCAGTGATTTTGGACCCCAGAAAAATAAAGTCAGCCACTGTTTCCACTGTTTCCCCATCTGTTTGCCATGAAGTGATGGGACCGGATGTGAGGGGTGGGATGGGAAGGGGTAAAAATAGATACAAGAGGAAAGGGATATTTATATACATACAGCTGATTCTGTACAGCTGATTTCTGCTGTACCTTGTTGTACAGCAGAAACTACCACAGTATGATAAAACAACTACACTCAGATTTAAAAAAAAGCAAAATAAAATAAAAATAACCAACTCAAATAGAAATAGCTCAAAAAGGTATCACTGTTCCATATTTGTGGTTTTTTAAGATTGAAAGGAAAGTAGGGAAAACCACTAGGACATTCAGGTATGACCTAAATCAAATCCCTTACGATTATGCAGTGGAATTGACAAATAGACTCAAGCAATTAGATCTGATAGACAGAGTGCCTGTAGAACTATGGACAGAGGTTCCTAACATTGTATAGGAGGCAGTGATCAAACCATCCCCAAGAAAAAGAAATGCAAAAAGGTGAAATGGTTGTCTGAGGAGGCCTTACAAATAGCTGAGAAAAGAAGAGAAGCAAAAGGCAAAGGAGAAAAGGAAAGATAGATCCATCTGAATGTAGAATTCCAAAGAACGTCAAGGAGAAATAAGAAAGACTTCCCAAGGGAACAATGCAAAGAAATAGATGAAAACAATAGAATGGGAAAGACTTACAGGTCTCTTCAAGAAAATTAGAGATACCAAGGGAATATTTCATGCAAAGATGTGCTCAATAAAGGCCAGAAACAATATGGATCTAACAGAATCAGAAGATATTAAGAAGAGGTGGCAAGATTACACAGAAGAACTATACAAAAAAGATCTTAATGGCCCAGATAACCATGATAGCGTGATCACTCACTTAGAGCCAAACATCTTGGAGTGCGAAGTCAAGTGGGCCTTAGGAAGCATCACTAGGAACAAAGCTAGCGGAGGTGATGGAATTCCAGTTGAGCTTTTTCAAATCCTGAAAGATGATGCTGTGAAAGTGCTGCACTCAATATGCCAGCAAATTTGGAAAACTCAGCACTGGCTACAGGACTGGAAAAGGTCAGTTTTCATTCCAATCCCCAAAAAAGGTAATGCCAAAGAATGTTCAAATTACCACACAATTGCACTCATCTCACACGCCAGCAAAGTAATGCTCGAAATTCTCCAAGTCACGCTTCAACAGTATGTGAACTGAGAACTTCCAGAAGTTCAAGGTGGATTTAGAAAAGGCAGAGGAACCACATATCAAATTGCCAACATCTGTTGGACCATTGAAAAAGCAAGAGAATTCCAGAAAAACATCTCCTTCTGATTTGTTGACTACGCCAAAGCCTTTGACTATATGGATAACAACAAACTGGAAAATTCTTCAAGAGATGGCAATACCAGACCACCTCACCTGCCTCCTGAGAAACCTGTATGCAGGTTAAAAAGCAACAGTTAGAACCAGATGTGGAACAATGGATTGGTTCAGAATTGGGAAAGGAGTTCTTCAAGGGTATATATTGTCACCCTACTTACTTAACTTATATGCAGAGTACATCATGCGAAATGCCAGGCTGGATGAAGCTCAAGCTGGAATCAAGGTTGCCAGGAGAAATACCAATAACTTCAGATATGCAGGTGACACCACCGTTATGGCAGAAAGTGAAGAGGAACTACAAGCCTTTTGATGATGGTGAAAGAGGAGAATGAAAAGTTGGCTTAAAACTCAACATTCAAAAAACTAAGATCATGGCATCCAGTCCCATCACTGGATGGAAAATAGATTGAGCAACAAAGAAAACAGCGAGAGACTTTCTTTTCTTGGGCTCCAAAATCACTGCTTATGGTGACTGCAGCCGTGAAATTAAAAGACGCTTGCTCCTTGGAGGAAAAGTTATGACCAACCTAGACAGCATATTAAAAAGCAGAGACATTACCAACAAAGGTCCATCTAGTCAAAGCTATGGTTTTTCCAGTAGTTATGTATGATATGAGAGTTGAACTATAAAGAAAGCTGAGCACCAAAGAGTTGATGCTTTTGTACTGTGGTGTTGGAGAAGATCCATGAGAGTTCCTTGGACTGCAAGGAGCTCAAACCAGTCAATCTTCAAGGAAATCAATCCTGAATGTTCATTGGTATGACGCATGCTGCATGAAGCTGAAACTCCCAATACTTTGGCCACCTCATGCAAAGAATGTTTCCTCATTGGAAACGACCCTGATGCTGGGAAAGATCAAAGGCAGGAGGAGAAGGGGCGACAGAAGATGAGATGGTTGGATGGCATCACAGATTCGATGGGCATGAGTTGAGTAAGCTCTGGGAGTTGGTGATGGACAGGGAAGCCTCAGGTGCTGTATCCATGGGGTCACTGTAGCACTAGTATATTAATTTATATAATATACATTATATACTAGTACAATATTTCAGTTTAAGTTCTTTATATTACTGTGCAGAGAGGTTAGAGTATTTCTGAGGAAAGACATTTTCCCTGAGTTTTGTGTATATCGTGATACTATATCCGAATCATGATCTGCCAGGGAAAAATTTACCTATTTATAGAGCACGACAGAGTCTTTTAAATTAGGATGGTCACAGAAAACCTAGATCAGATACTTGCTATATTATAGAATAACCGCTATTTTGAACAATTTCGAAGGAAAGTTACCAGAGCTGCCTCTGGAACCCTTCTTAGAATTTTAAAAGTTTGTTCTGCTCTATTTGCAGTTATTCAAAAAAAGGCAAATGGTGGTAAATTAATTAACCGTCTCAAATTCTTAACAAAAAGATAAAAGGTTGTTTTTTAGCCATCTGAAATCATCTCTCTTTCTCTAGGGCAGCATTAAGATTTATTGGTATTCATTAATGATCTCTCTCAAGGAACTTCTGAGGAATATGACAATTCACTTATTTCAAGATGAGTCAAGTATTTAAAGAGATAGTCATCAAAATTCAAGATAAACAGATATTTGCTTCATATTTATAAAGCAGAGAAAATTAAAATTTTTTCCCTAAGGAATTTTTGATTACTGTAAGTGGCAATTATGGAAAGAAAAAAAAATTTCTGGGATAGAGGTCAGGTAAAATCAGGTTTGAATAAATTTCAGGAAAGTTTTTAGGAGGGAAAAGCAATCATAAAAAATAATTTTGTGGACTGTGTGCAGAAAGTGAGGAAAGGCAGTTCTCTCTCTCCTAGAGAAGTAGCTCCCAAAGTGAGTGCTCAGGTTGACTGGCCTTTCCTGGACAAATGAGGTCTCTTCAAGGTCTGCGGCAATCTAAGGGGAGCTGCCTTTCCTCCCTGCCCAACACCCGAGGGTGAACTGGGCACAAAGGGGAAAAAGTGTTATTCTTAAAATTAGAATATTGTGGGAATTCCCTGATGGTCCAGTGGTTAGGATTCTGTTTTTGCTGAAGAAGGCATAGGTTCGATCCCTGGTTGGGGAGCTAAGATCCATTATGCTGTGTGGTGTGGCAAAAAAATTAAAGAGAAATTTTTAAAAAGTAATAAAAGACAAATAAATAAACTAGATATCTAATAAAAAAATAAAGAAAAAATTGCAGTGACAAGGGCACTTCAGTAGGCCCCATGAACGGATGCCACAATCATTCATCTGACTCTGATAAGGCTATGAGACACTTGTTGGTGCAATCATATATTTTATTACAGGCTATCCATGACAGTAATTCATGTTTTCCATTGTACAGTACACTACTGTAAACTTTATTAGTCTCTATTCTTCATCTTATCAGTGTTTATGGTAAAGTGATGAGTGCCTCCATGGAGTCAGTGCTGATTTGTAAATATGATGATTTCAACATCCTGCAGCTTCCTTCAGTCCATCTCCCTTATTATGCACATGATAACACTGGAGACCTAGAGAGAGAAAGAATTTATCCAAAATCACGATAGCTAATTAGAAACAGAATGAGCCGGGAAGCCAGCCTTCTGACCTGAAGCTCTTCCCGTTGCCTGCACCCTTAGCTGAGGTCAGTTTTCTGACAGATCTTATCGTTAGTGATTATGGAAGTTTCTCTTCTGAGATATCAAGTTATTTTCTTCTTGCATGTTACAAATAGCAATATCGGATGAACTCCCTAGAGTAATTAGTATTATGTCTGTCTGGTTGTATTGTTTGTGGTCAGTAAAAACAGAGGGGTGAATTGCCTAGAGGCATTTTATTTTCCTGGAACACTGGATGTATGTGGAAATAGTAAAATGCAGTGGAAAAAAGCTAGACCCGGAAACTTGGATTCTAGTTCTGCCTTAATCACTGACCCTCAGAAGTCACTGAAGTTCATGGCATCTCAGTTTTTAAATCTGTAATGTGAAGATCATATCACCTAATGCAGTCTCTCATACAGGGGCAGCATGAGAATTGACTAAGCTAAGAATGATGAAAACCTGTTAGACAAGTGTAATATATACTTCATATATATCACAGAACCAGGGAACTTTCAAAAAGATCAGCCAAACATATGATCCCATATTCAGCCTTACTGAATAATAAGCCTGTAAAGAGACAGTCATATTTGTTTTGGGAGTTTCTCAGTGACAGGTTGACTTCTAAACCTTGGTGACTTTCTAGGTGTGGTGATAAAAATAAATATCCTATTTATGTTGTAATGCAATTCTGATGAGACACACCAGTGTGAGTCTTAAAGAACCATGATTCCTGTTAATTAACATTAACAGGAATTTTATAACATCCAAGGAAGGCTAGACAGAACTGACTCATGCTCATTGCTCACGGTGTCCTCATTTAGCAAACAAGAACACAGTGGACTCCTGAAAGTTGAAATGTGCACATATTCTATTAATTCCAAGGAACTTCTACATTGTTTGCACAGCTGTTCTGTCTTATTCCTTTTACAGGAGGCAGAAAAGACTTTAAAGTCCCTCAGTAATAATGATAAAAATAATGGCTGTAATTTATTAGTCTCCTATTTTACATTAGTTACTGCAAGGGTTTTGCATTATTTTTAATTCTCAGAGTATTTGTATAAAAGGTGAGTATTATTACACCTATTTTGCTTAATAATACCCTAATAGAAAGAAAATAAGACATATTATCATTTGAATGTCTTCGTTTCCATTTGTACTGTGGCAGGTATGTGCATTTCTCATTTTTCTCACAGCTTTTGGCTAGGCAGAGACACGCATTACTCCTTCCAACTAGCAGATAAACTAGAACAGATAGAGTTAAATAATTTACTCAAATATAAGAGTCAGACATATGACTGGGGCCTTACTTTCATCTTAGGCTATTTTTTCATTAGATCAATGGTTTTCAAATTAACAAACTCAACAGTTACATGCCTGTGGATGGAGACTGCAGCCATGAAATTAAAAGATGCATGCTCCTTTAGGGCTGCCGTGGTGCCTCAGACAGTAAAGAACCTGCCTGCCAGTGCAGGAGACCTGGGTTCTATCCCTAGGTTGGGAATCTCCTCTAGAGAAGGAAATGACTCACTCACTCCAGTATTCTTGCCTGGAGAACTCCACGGACAGAAGAGCCTGGTGGGCTACAGTCCACGTCGGCACAAAAAGTTGAACATGACTGAATGACTAACACTTTGCTCCTTGGAAGGAAAGCATATTAAAAAGCAGAGACAACACTTTGCCAACAAAGGTCTATCTAGTCAAAGCTATGTTTCTTCCAGTAATTATGTATAGATGTGAGAGCTGGACCATGAAGAAGGTTGAGTACTGAAGAATTGATACTCTTGAACTGTTGTGCTGGAGAAGACTTTTGATAGTCCCTCTCAAGACTGCAAGATCAAACTAGACAATCCTAAAGGAAATCAACCCTGAATATTCATTAGAAGGATTCATGCTCAAGCTGAAGCTCCAGTACTGTGACCACCTGATGTGAAGAGCTGACTCATTGGAAAAGACCTTGATGCTGGGAAAGATTGAAGGCAAAAAGAGAAGGGGGCAACAGAGGATGAGATGTCCACCAACTCAATGGACATGAATTGGAGCAAACTCCAGGAGATATTGGAGGACAGAGGAGCCTGGCATGCTGCAGTCCATGGGGTCACAAAATGTCAATCACGACTTAGCGACTGAACAGCAACAAATGAGAAATCTTATAATAGAGTCAGGCTCATACATGCTAGATTAGGTAGCATATCTGAGTCAGGTCAACCAGGAGCAGAATCTGGAAACTGGAGAAAGTAAGTCTGCTTACATTTTTCTCAGTTACTCTGATCCATGGAATTAATGCCCTATTTTTTTCCAAAGCATTGATTTCTCAGTAAAAGTCAGAAATCTGAGTTTAAAAAAAAAAAAAGTTTAGCTTGAGGATAAATCTGAGTATCAGTATGAGTATCAGTTTGAGACTCAAAATAAATGGTTGTGGGGCCCTAAATGGGAAACCTTAAAAAAGATGGTTTAGCTTTGCGGTTGGAAACTAAGATGGCACCTGGTGGAAGAGAGAAGGGCGTGGTCTATGGTAAAGTTTTTGATTGGCTCTCTCGATTTCTGTGCACGTGGACAGCACGTGATCACCATAGACTCCTGTTACAATGAAGGCACATGATGATTTGACCTTTAACGTGATTGGTGCAACTATGGCATATTATGATTTGACCTTTCACGTGATTGGTGCAACTATGGAAAGTCCCTCACAACCCCCCCCCCCTTGCCTTTATAAGCCAGGAGCTTGCGGCAATAAAGCGGAACTGCTTAGACGGAACCCCGGTTGCCTCTGGTTGTTTCTCGGTCGCTGAGGGGCTGGTTGGGGGCCAGCAGGCTCACCTCTCCTCAGGATCCCTGGGCTTTGCTGAGGTAAGTTCCACTGCCTCTCTCTTTCTGCGGAGTGTCCCCTACAAATGGTAGCAAAAAGTATAATCCATTATCTATATTTGTGTTATGATCTATTATATGGGTTTATATTGATATATAAATAAAATCACAGGGATGGAGGTAAACCAACTAATAAATGATGCCAGAATGATGGAATTTGAAAATGACCTTTGGCAACCATGAAAATAATAATGAATATAGGCAGAAGTCACCATTAACACTCAAGGGACAGTTATAGAAGTAACGGGATACTTACATAATAGCTCCCCATCAAATATTTATTAACTATAAAGGGAAAAAGAGTCAGTTTACGGTGGAGAAACCTGGCAAAACACACCTTTACGCAGTGTTTAAAGTTAATGTCCATAGAGTAGGGCAAGCTGACATCAGTGCCTCCTGATATGATCGCTGAACACCAAGAGGAAAAGAGCATCACTCTGTGATGTTCCTCCAGAAATGTATAATGTTAACCTACTCATGAGGAAGCATCAGAGAAACCCACACTGGGGGCCATTCCATCAAATAAGTGATGTCCACTGTTCAAATGTCACTGTCGTAAGGACTGAGGAAGACTTTCAGGTGAGAGGCTCATGTGACAACTGAATCAATGCTTCATCTTACAGTATTGTTGCTAGAAAGGACATTACTGGGATAACTGGTGAAATCCAAATAGGGGCCATAGTATTGAGCCAAAGTTAATTACCTCGTTTAGATAATTGTACCATAGCTCGATGAGATATATACACTGAAGTATTCAGGAATAAAGAGATGTTAAAAAAACAAAATCTAGCTGAGTAAATTTGGATATCTCATTGGCTTTAAGTGATTCATGAGTCAGACAGCACCCCATCTAGCAGCTAGAAGAGGGCTCCGAGGAGTGGTAAAAAATGGGAGGCTTTTATAGGCAGAAAGAGGGGCAAAGAGGGTACTGGCAGAGGGAAATAATTGTTTGGGGACAGGCAACCCTCTTCTGGGGGGCCAGGGAACAGCAGGGATCCTGTTACACAGGTCACCTCACTAGTGCTGATCAGGATATTTCAGATGGTCTGTTTAAAGATCACATTCCTGAGAAAAAGTTGAAAGGGCAGTTAAATCTCAGCTTGCTTTCATGGGAGAAAATTGTGACTCTGGGGCTTTTTAATGGGGGCATTATATCTGCAACTTACAAGCAAATAATGCAGGGAAGAAATCTGAGAAAGAGAGGAAATACTAATAGAAATTATATCAAAATGTAAATCTCAAAGCAATCACTAGTTTGAATCAATGTTCTATATAGACAGCTGGCTACTGGGGGCCCAACTCCTGGGGTACCTGGGACCCGCTGGAGTCACAGCATGACAGGACGTATGAGATCTCCAGACCTATACCTTCTGTTTTCTTCCTGTTTTCTTCTTAGACATATGAACACTGGTATCGGTGCCACAGTTTACAGCACTTAGTGTTCCAGCAGAGCTACACCTTGTTCACATAATTAGATGAAAATCTGCAGCCTCCTACTTGCAGGTCATTGTGTAGGAGGACCACCGCTACCTTGAGGAAGAACTCCCACCTCTATGTATTAACTTCACAGTTTAACTCTTTTTTTCAGAGGAAAATCCCTAATTCTGAATTTTAGATTTAGATTTCCAAATGCTGACAATACCATCCCTTCCCACAGGTGGACTAAATACACAGCAGCCACAGCCCTAATTAGGCTGCTTTAGCATCTAAGATCCAGAATGCCCTACAGGTCTGAATTTTTTTTTTTTTAACTTCCTGGTCCCCTTGTCCCTGGTCTAGTTCTGGGTAAGTGAAAGGCTTCTCCTACAGCAGCATTTATTATCATCATGCTCAGCTGCTCAGTCATTTCGGACTCTTTAGCAACCTCTTAGACTGGAGCCGGCCAGGCTCCTCTGTCCATGGGATTTCCCTGGCAAGAAGACTGGAGTGGGTTGCCATTTCCTCCTCCAGGGGATCTTCCCAAACCAGAATTCAATTTGAGGCTCCTGTGCCTCCTGCATTGCAGGCGGATTGTTTTGCTGCTAAGCCATTGGGGAATCCCATATGTTTATTATGCCCATGTCAAATATTGCTTATTTTAATACAGATTTTTTTTAGTTAGACACTAAAAGTGCTTATTTATGAGTGATGACATCCGTTAAATATAACATCTGATGGTTATTTTTCTTTTACGTAACATCAACAATATATAGTCCTGAACCTAAACTCCTTCAAGTGTAAGTTATTGAAGCCAAACTTCTTTATATCTTTGGTGTTCACTTATAATGGTATAACATTTTAAAATGCGTACCCACATATAGACCAATGTAGAACTGTACAAAATTGCTTGAATGTTGGGAAATAGAAATAAAATAGAAATGAATGCCTCTCTTTAAAAAAGCTTCCTTTTTTCTTCATATTCACATTTTACTTTTGCATGCCCACAAATTGAGGCTTATTCTTAAATATTCTTTTTTGCAGTGAGTGCATTATCTCACTCATCTACAGTGATTTCAGAAGAGATCAGAAAGAGGTGAAAGTATTTAAAGACAGACTCTCACATTACCCTAAAAGTAAATGCTTTCAGGGAACAAGTAATGTACAATTCAGCAAGCCCTCTTGAATTCTAATGAATATTTCCATTTTAATGAGGCTTGATTTAAGTGCTAGGTCTCTGTAAAATATCTAAAATGACACGGTACCTGTGTTAGAAACCCAGTCATGCTATGTTCGGGACCAGCAGAGGAGAGCTTATTTCTATCTTCATTTCTTTTCCATAAAAGGGAAGAATTGCTGGGTAAGCCACTTTATTTAACAGCAGAGAAAGGAGCAAATTGATTTCTTGACAGGATTACCAAGGAGAACGATGAGGAGTGGGTGGAATTGTGAACAAAACGAGAAATGAAAGATAATAGGCAAGGAGCGGCCAGGAGTGCTGAGAGTAACCGTTGGGTGTAAAATCCAGGAGCAAAAAAGCCGGTCCTCAAATTGCCTGGAGGGAGGGAAACCACATTGATGTGGATTTTCAAACATATGAGCTTGAGCAGTTGAATTTTTCAACTGAAGGCTTTTCTGTGACTGTGATAGAAACCATTCAGGAAAACAAAATCTGGCCTCTGTCAAATGTCATCTTGAAGGACCTGGGACTCAACCTGTGAATCGTGCCAGGAAGAATGTTGTTGCCCGATTAGACAAGCATTAGCAAATGTGGGTAGCAAAGACAAGGAAGGAGAACAAGGAGGAGAGAAAAGCTTTGATGTTGTCTTGGCAGAAATGGGGAGGACCAGTCAAGATAATGGTACGGAAAGCAGGGGAGAGGATGGTGGAGGGGGCCTGGGGAGGGAAAAGGGTGCTGTAATAACCGGTATTTTGGAGCAATTGTTCTCTGAGTTTCCCAGTTTGATACGTGCAACAGTCGCTGATGTGAAGTCGAAAACCTAGAGATGCTCAATATGTAGATCTTAAATTTAACACGTGAAATGGCCAAGAAGAAGGGACGGAGTGCAGCGGGCTCCACTCCCTCTCATGTTGGGGCATGTTCGCTTCCCCAGGATCAGGAAAGTTACCTCCTTCCTGGGCTAAAGCCTCTGAGCCCTGACCCTGTTAGGAGGAAGTTACAGGCAGGACATCCCTCACAAGGCAGGGGCCAAGTTAGGACCATTTTTGCTCTGGGAAAATAGTGATTCCCAAGGCTGGGCAGAGACCCTGTTCAGTCCCTGGAAGTTGCTTTCTAAAGGCTCTGTGTCCATGGCCACGCCACGTGTCTCTATGGAGACCTGGGTTCAGACTTTGATTTTGTGTTTAATCAGCAAATTTCTGTATCCTCCTTTCTTTTGTCAAATCTACAAACCAACCCGTATTGACATCTGTTTTCTGCTTCTTCCCCTTGTAAGGAAGAGGTGGTATCTCTCTTACAGTGATACTTACTGTTTTCACTTGCATTATGGACTCATTTTTCTCTCACTTCCTTTAGGAATTCACACAGTATTGTCCTTTCAATGTTGTCTTCAATACATCATAGTCCTCTCTGCCGGATCATTTCGATCAGCAGACTAATGGGCCTTCATATCTCTTGTTAAATGTATTAATTAAACAAGGAGGCCATGAGACTGTGGTGGCTTTACCACCTTAACAGCCTAAGAAGGCACACCAGGGCCACAGCCTCTGAGGGGTAAGAAATCCAAACCCAAGGACACCCAGTCACAAACAGCCAACCACATTTTCTACATAAAGCAGAGGCTTAAGTTAAAGCCAATCAAGCAACGCCCTTGCTGTATTTCCTCCTCTTCTCTGTAGAAGTCTTTCCCTCTGCTCTTGTCCATGGAGTGCTCCTAACCACTTCTGGTTTGGTGCTGCCTGATTTGAATCGATATTTTGTTCAAATAAACTGTTAAGGTTTTTCAGAATCCCTCAGCTGACCTTTTGACACTCCCATGTTGAAAAGCCCCATTTCTTGGCTCCCTGTTGTTAGCTCACACTTCCTTCTTCCTCTCCTCACCTATGATGTCCTCCTCAACCCCCAGCCCATCCATATGCTACTGTTCCTCCTAAAGAACTTTTGCCACATCTGCCAGTAAATTCCATGGAGCCAAACTCAACAGATGTTTCTCTATCCTTATTTGTCTCAGTTCTCACCAGCATTTGGGATAACTGACTAGTCCATTTCTCTTGATGAAGCTCTCTTCTGGCTTCCTTAGAACCACATTTTCTAACCAAACTGGACAGTTTTCTCAGCCCTCACTTTTCTTTTTTTGCCAGTTTCTCATTCCTTATCCAGATGTAATGGGTTGAAGATCTTGGGGCTTTTCTTGGATCTTTCCTCTTCCCTTGCCTTCCTTCTTCACCTCACCCTTCTCCTCCTGCATAATCTCATCGATGCCCATAACTTCAATACTATCTGTACACCATTGAGTCCCCAGTTTATGTCTGCAGCCTAGAACTCTTCACTAGATCCCAACATTCAGTTTTCTGATATTTCTAACAAAAATTTTCCAAAAGAGGATTCTTATTTCTTCCTAAATCTGTCTGTTGCCCCAGACCATAAAATTTTCCCATCTCAATAAATGAATTCATGGTTTATCTAGTTGGTGAAGTTTAAAACCCAGGAGTCATCCGCCTTTACTCTCATCCCTTGTATCCCTTTCATCACCAAATCCTATAAATACCATCTCCAAAATATTTTTCAGATCCTGCTGCTTCTTTCCTTGTCCATTCATCACTTTTGTCTATCTTCTGAGCCACAACTTGCCAACTGGTCTACCTCTTTCCACTGTTGCACCCTGACCATCCCCACCAATATTTCTAGTCCATCTGATACATTGCTCAAGTTAGCCTTAAATATAAATCTGGTGTGACCTCTCCCACTGAAAAAGTTTCGGTGATTGCTCATTAAACTTAGAATGCAATCTAAACTACTCTTTTCTGGGTCTTCAAGACCCTGCATAATCAGAGCCCTCCCTAGTTCCTTAATTTATCTTAAGTCATTCTTGTGTTCTTCCTTTATGCTTCCTTGAGCACAGTCAGTCACTTAGTCACTTCAGTCACTCAGTCATGTCTGACTCTTTGCGACCCCATGGACTGTAGCACGCCAGGCTTTCCTGTACATCACCAACTCCCAGAGCTTACTCAAACTCATGTCCATCATGTCAGTGATGCCATCCAACCATCTCATCCTCTGTTGTCCCCTTCTCCTCCCACCTTCAATCTTTCCCAGCATTAGGGTCTTTTCCAGTGAGTCAGTTCTTTGCATCAGGTGGCCAAAGTATTGGAGTTTCAGCTTCAGCATCAGTCCTTCCAATGAACACCCAGGACTGATCTCCTTTAGGGTGGACTGGTTGGATCTCCTTGCAGTCCAAGGGACTCTCAAGAGTCTTCTCCAACACCACAGTTTAAAAGCATCAATTTTTTGGTGCTCAACTTTCTTTATAGTCCAACTCTCACATCCATACATGACTACTGGAGAAAAACCATAGCTTTGACTAGATGGACCTTTGTTGGTAAAGTAATGTCTCTGCTTTTTAATATGCTGTCTAGGTTGGTCATAGCTTTTCTTCCAAGGAGCAAGCATCTTTCAGTTTCATGGCTGCAGTCACCATCTGCAGTGGTTTTGGAATCCCCAAAAAAAGTCTCTCCCTATTTCCCTTGTTTGCCCATCTATTTGCCATGAAGTGATGGGACTGGATGCCATGATCATAGTTTTCTGAATGTTGAGTTTTAAGCCAACATTTTCACTCTCCTCTTTCACTTTCATCAAGAGGCTTTTTAGTTCTTCAATTTCTGCCATAAGGGTGGTGTCATCTGCATATCTGAGGTTATTGGTATTTCTCCTGGCAATCTTGATTCCAGCTTGAGCTTCATCTAGCCTGGTATTTTGCATGATGTACTCTGCATATAAGTTAAACAAACAAGGTGACAATATACAGCCTTGACGTACTCCTTTCCCGATTTGGAACCAGTCTGTCGTTCCATGTCCGGTTCTAACTGTTGCTTCTTGACCTGCATACAGATTTCTCAGGAGGCAGCTCAGGTGGTCTGGTATTCCCAATTCTGGAAGAATTTTCCACAGTTTGTTGTGATCCACACAGTCAAAGGCTTTGGCATAGTCAATAAAGCAAAAGTAGATGTTTTTCTGGAATTCTCTCGCTTTTTCAATAATCCAGCGGATGTTGGCAACTTAATCTCTGATTCCTCTGCCTTTTCTTGCCTCAAATACAGCTTGAACATCTGGAAGTTCACGGTTCATGTATTGCTGAAGCCTGGCTTGGAGAATTTTGAGCATTACTTTGCTAGTGTGTGAGATGAGTGCAATTGTGCGGTAAGTTGCACATTCTTTGGCATTGACTTTCTTTGGGACTGGAATGAAAACTGACCTTTTCCAGTCCTGTGGCTACTGCTGAGTTTTCCAAATTTGCTGGCATACAGAGTGCAGCACTTTCACACCATCATCTTTTAGGATTTGAAATAGCTCAACTGGAAGTCCATCACTTCCACTAGCTTTGTTCCTAGTGATGCTTCCTAAGGCCCACCTGACATCGCATTTCAGAATTTCTGGCTCAAGGTGAGTGAGCACACCATCATGGTTATGTGGGTCACGAAGATCTTTTTTGTATAGTTCTTTTGTGTATTCTTGCCACCTCTTCTTAATATCTTCTGCTTCTGTTAGGCCCATACCATTTCTGTCCTTTATAGAGCCCGCCTTTGCATGAAATGTTCCCTTGGAATCTTTAATTTTCTTGAAGAGATTTCTAGTCTTTCCCATTCTATTGTTTTCCTCTATTTCTTTGCATTGATCACTGGAGGAAGGCTTTTTTATCTCCTTGCTATTCTTTGGAACTCTGCATTCAGATGCTTTTATCTTTCCTTTTCTCCTTTGCCCTTGAGCACACACAGTGTGTTTTTTGTTTTTTTTTTTTTTGCCTCAGGGCCTTTGTATTTTCTACTCTTTCCTTGACATGGAAGTTTCTTCCCACCCCTGTTCAGTATATTTTTTATCTCTTAGGTCTCAGTTGAAATATTATTCTCCTTAGTAAGTAGCTTTCCCTGCCAACTCTTTTTTTTTATTAACTTCCCCCATTCTATTACTCCATCATTCTCTGGTTTGGCACCCAGTCATTTTCTTGTTCTTAGCACATTGCAATTCTTCTCTTATTAAAATTTTTTTAAACTTAAGTTTTTTCTGTCTCGGCAACGTAGATGTAAAGGATAGAGAGGGAACATGCAGGTACCAGAGTGGAATCACACAATCTGAGTTTTAACTGTTGATGTTTTCACCTAGATATTATTTAACTTCCCTATACCTCAGTTTTCTAATCTGTAGAACTTGAACAGTAATACCAGTCTCCCAGGGTTGGTATCAGAAGTAAGTGAGATCATAAAGATAGAGCTTATAGGCAAAAAGCCTGGTCCATCATGAATATTCCACAACTCTTACCTGATAATTCACTGTTCACTTTTTACTCCTCATCAGCTAATATAGTGCTTGGAACACAGTGGGTTCTTACTCAGTATTTGTTCAATGATTCATTAAATGAATGAATTGTGGGCTCAGTTTGATTCAGAGTCGGTTTGAGCATGAGACAGAAAATAGGTCAAGTGATTGAAACAGTGCCTGATATATTGTAAGTGCTCAGTACAGCTTTATCATCAGTCCTCAAACAGGCTGCTACTGTGATCAATTGACAGAACTAAGAACTGCATTCAAGGGCTCTTACGTAAAGCAATCAGAGTCTTTCATTGTTGGGTTCCAACTCTCCAGGCTACAATGGACATGGTTCCTATGATTGTCCCTCTTTATCTTTCCCCCATCTTTACCTGCTCCTCACCAAGAAACAAACATGCTGAAGCAATTCATTTCAGTAACTCCTTCCTTAAATCTCCCTGTTTTCCTCTAGCTGCCATTTCTCTTCTGCTTTTTACAGGTAAGCCCATAAAGGAGTTGTCCACACTGTCTCTCATTCTTCCCCTCTAATTCTTTTTCACCCATAGCAATTATCATTCACTCTCCACCTTTGTCAAGGTGGTGAATGACTTCCACATTTTCCAATCAGATGTCACATTCTTGGTTCAGAACTCTCTGGGCCAATCAGCAGCACTGACACCTGCCCTTTTCTTTTTTGGAAACACAGTCTTCACTTGGCTTCTAAGATGCCATTTGTTCTTGTTGATTCTGCTGTTTGACTAGCCCACTTTTCTCTAGTCTTCTTGTTTCCAAACTCTAGATTTTGTTTCAGTATCAGAAGCTCACCTTCTTTCTCTGTAGTCACTCCCCAGGTAACCTCATCTAACCCCATGCCTTTAAATATCATGCAAAAGCTGATGATCCTGAGTTTCTATTTTCAACTCTGACCTCTGTCTAGAACTCCATACGTACAGTCAGCACCTCAGTTTTTCCGTACAGGTGTTTAATAGGCATTTCACATGTAACATTCAAACTGTACTTTTTTCTTTGGTAATTTACTGAAGTATGGTTGACTAACACTATTATGTTAGTTTAGGGGATACAACATAGTGATTGATTTTTTTTTTTCTTTTTTTGGCCGTACCACGCAGCATGTGGGATCTGAGTTCCCTGACCAGAGATTAAACCTGTGCCCCTGCAGATGAAGCCTGAAGTCTTCACCATTGGACCAACCAGAAAAGTCCTGTGATTTGATATTTTTATGGACTATACAACATACAGAGTTATTATAACTATTCCGTGGGCTGTATATTACATCTTTGTGACTTGTTTATTTTATAACAGCTGGTTTGTACTCCTTAATTCCTTTCACCTATTGAAACTATACTCTTAATACACCCTCCTCTCACTCCCCCATGGTACCTCCTCCTGAATTCTCCCAGGTATGGCAACTCCATCCTTTCAGCCGTTCAGACTAAAAACATTGTTCATCTTTGACTCTTCGATACACCCTAGTCAGGCCATAGACAAAGGCTATGGGTCTACTGGAAAGTGTATCATGACTACTCCGACTTCCTTCCATGTCAACTGCTCTCTCCTTACTCCAAGCTGGGGTCACCGCTCACTTTGATGACTATGGTGCTGCCTCTTCAGCACCCTTACCTCCACCCACCCCATCTCCTTGTCACACAGCTGCCACAATGATCCTTTCAAAGTGGCATTTCTCTCTTCAAAATCATCAAACAGCTTTCCATTGAAAGGAAATGCTCAAATACCTCCTGTGGCCTGGAAGCTTCTATATAATCTTTCTGACCTCCCTCTGGACCCCCCAGCACCTTTGTCATCCACTCTGTCCCTCTTTCCCTGCCATCCCCATGGCAGCCACACCAGGTGACTTGCTGTGTATGTAACAGGCCAAGAACACCCTGTCCTGGGGGCTCGACATTTACCGTTCCCCTATCGAGTCACTATTCTCCCAGATATAACTGGATGGTTCATTCCCTCACCATCGCCCTGTCTCGCTTTTTGAGACCTTTCCCTAAGCTTGCAATAGAAAATTGTATCCACCCTCCTCAGTCACCATCACGATCACCTTTACTCTGTTTATTTTTCTGCACTGATGCCTGTCACCCCCTGGCATTTGACATATTTGATTATTGTCTCTTTTCTTACTAGTATTTAAATTCCGTGAGAGAAGGGACTTTATCTTCCTGTTCACTCCCTAGAGTTAGAATAATAGGCATTGAATATATTTGACAAATCAATAAATTTTTAGTAAATATTTGAGAAGTCTAATGACTTCTAGGTTTTTCTAAGTGAATGAAATTACAATGGCTCAGTTTTCTGGAATGATTTATATAGGTTGATTTCTGGGCTCTATATTCTGTTCCATTGGCATATGTGTACGCTTTGTGCCAGTACTATAACTGTTTTAATGACTGTAGCTTTGTAGTGTAATGTGAATTCAAGGAGTGTGACTCCTCCAGCTCTGTTCTTTCTTTATATTGTTTTGGTTATTTCAGGTCTTTTGTGTTTTCATACACATTTAAAAATTATCTGTTGTAGTTCTAGTGAAAAATGCCGTTGACATTTTGAAAGGGATTACATTGAAGAAACTGCAAAAATTCTTCATTAAAGAATCTGCCTGCCAATGCAGGAGACATAAGAGACGTGGGTTGGGAAGACCCCTTGGAGGAGAACATGGCAACCCACTCCAGTGTTCTTGCCTAGACAATCCCATGGACAGAGGAACCTGGTGGGCTGCAGTCCATAGGGTCGCAAAGAGTCAGACACAACTGAAGTGACTTAGCTCGCACATGCGCATTGAATCCAAGTTTATTTTTGAAAGGCTTTTGTTCAACTTTGAATCATTCTGCGTGTGCATGACAATGGATACAAATCCTTGTAGAATGACTCATTACCTGGCTCTTTTCTCTCCAGACTCTTTCTTAGCTCCTCCCAGTCACCTACTAATGACTATTTAAAAACGTGGTGAAGAGGACAGTCTTGTTTTTAAGTAGGTCTACCTGTGATTCAAAGGCCATGCATGTGCCTTTGGCTTCTCCTCCCAGGTGCACAGTGTAGGTTGTTTCATCTCCTTCTGGATTTGGGTCCAAGTGCAATTTGGTTTCCATGTGAAGCTCTGTTGTGCTGACATAATGATTAGGACACCTCTTAAAGGATGTGGTATCTTTGCTAGAAACAGAAAACTGTAAAATAGAAAACCTCCCAAGTGATTTTATTCTAAAGCCAAGCTATATTTGAAATGTATTTGTATAATTGACTATTTTATTTTATTTTTATTTATTTATTATTGTTTTTTTAATTGACTATTTTAAAAAACCAGCCACAACAAAACCCACTTTAGCTTCAGATATTTCTTCCTTTTTGTGTACTTTCTCTTTTTCATGAACTAGATATCCGGAACCAAATTCACTTGTTTGCCTCAGTTTTCCACATGACTTGCATGTGAGATTAAGCCTAAATTCCTATCAAAACCATGTTTAAAATGGCTACAGTATTTTATGATGTATCATATTGTAATAATTTAAAATGTTTAATTATACACAGAAAATATGAAAGTATTTTTACTTTTCCCCTCCCAGGGAAATTTTACCAGGGAAAGTTAGTAGATATATGCCCTAACACTTTCTAAATCTGGTAGAAATATTTGGCAGCAGCTTAAACGCTGGTGCTGATAATAAGTACAAACATCATAATCATAACATTTGTTTTGTACAACTAGCATTTCCATAGTCATGTGGTAGGTTAATTAATATGAGAGCATCTTTTGAGTGCTGACTTTAACTGTAATCTTGTCTTTAAAAATAAACTTGTAAGAGGTGCTTAGCTTCTACTAAAGCAAATATAAAGTAGATTTGACTTTCCTAATTCATAAGTTGTCTCCCTCCAATCAGTATTCTCCCTACCTTAAGCATCTGGCTTAGCTACATAAATATTTTTATGAATTGTTTTTTCACGTTGTGTCAGTATTAAAAGACTTTAATTGTTTTATATTTCCAACAGAAGCCAATATGCACACATAGTACCTACTCTGTAAAAGGCAGAGGTTAGGCTACAGGAAACTACTAGAATGAGTAAGATACAGTTCCTGTCCTCAAACGCAGTTGTAAAGGCTGGTAAATCTTTATATTTGATGGCTTTTAAAAAGCTGATCCTACTCTACTTCCTTAATTTATCTCCCACTCAATCTTAGCTAAACTCTCTGCTAAAGTCCCACATGTGGACATACTCTCCCTGAGTGTGCTTTGTGTGTCCTTCTGCCTACTCTAGTAAATATCTTTCCTTACTTATTTCCCACTCCTTTCCTTTACGTCCTGCTCAAATCATGCCTTTTTCTTTGTTTATTCATCCCTAATCTACACAGATTTCTCCTTCACTTTGGTGTCATGCCTGGCTTTGTTAGTCTTTTTTACTTATTCATAGATCTTATTTTTCCAAATTGACTGTGAGTGCTCTGAGAACAGGAATGATGTTTATTTTTATATGCGTCACACATGGAATGTGATCAATATTTTATTTATTCTCCTAAGAGTTCATAATTTTACGTATTTTTTCACATAAGTAGGACTTTTGAAGTTTTTAAGTTCATTCACCTTTTATGTAGCTGGGTCTTTAATGTTAAGAATTAAAAGTCTTCAGGTCTACTTATATGGATATCACATTACAGTCTTAGAGATTCCGCTTATGTGGACACTATTTGTGATGTTTATAAATGTTTATAAATGGTCCACATTTAGCAATGAACTGGCAACAGTAGGGGGATTGGCAGTCTGGCTCAAGTGTCACAAATTGGTATGTTTTTGTTTCCAGTCTGGGTTTTAGGTCTCAGAAGCTCTTAATTGATTCGTACTTAATGAATTCACTAAAGTATTGATTTACAAAAGCAAATTCTGCCCAAGATACTCTCTTCCTGGAAATTTTTACTCAGGAAAAATTATTGCTTAGGGATTTGGTAAATAGGGAATCGCAAAAGAAACTGAATACTTTAAAGATGGCTTCCATCAAGCTATGATACCACGAAGAGCTTTCCCTTTCTGGATAGTCTGAAATCATTATCTGAGATCTTAAACCAAGACTATAAACCATTTATAGTTTTTCAGCTCTAAATTTCCTAAAACTGTTCTGTGATCAATACTTTGGATTTGCACTAACTACTCTTTCACTCTCTTATTTTAATGTTTTGCCATAGTCTATTCATGGGGTCGCAAAGAGTCAGACATGACTGAGCGACTGAACTGAACTGAACTGAACTGATTACAATGTCTATGTTTTAGACTGTACTACTTTTGATTGATTACTTTCTAGGTGGTTTGCTCATAATTAACTGCATCATAGAGTGAGTTCCTTCTGGATTGGTCTTCAGAAGACAGCTAATCGATTCTACAGGTTGAAGATTTTTTTATTACCTTCTCTAATTTCTGGTATATACTTTACTTTTACACGAGCTGTTGACTAGAGAGAACATATTCTAAAAATTATTTGTGCATATTTATTGGTAAGGAATATCACCATTTATAAGAAGTGAATTTAAGACTTCTAAAAGAAAATAACCTGGTTTATGTCCTTGCTGCTTAACTGCTATTATGGCATTTGAATTATAGGATGCTTTATAAAACAGTGAGCCAAGACTTGTAATCTATATTAGTGGATGATAATCAGAAGACAAGTTCAAACACATAACTCTGATAATAAATGATAAGAGTTGAGAAGCTGAGGCATGGAAACAACTCTCATCATTGTTAAACTATGTTGGTCATTTTGTTGATGCTCAAAAATCTATCCATTTCTTTCTCTAGCAATATTATTTATCACATTAAAAGAAATCTTGACACAGGAGGATATTTCTTTTTTTGAAAATCTTCCAAATGTCAAAATTTGATGCATGCTTGTGTTCAGTCATGTCTGACTCTTCGTGACCTTATGGACTGTAGCCCGCCAGGCTCCTCTGTCCATGGGATTTTTCCAGGCAAGAATATTGGAGTGGGTTGCCAGTTCCTCCTCCAGGGGATCTTCTCAACCCAGAGATCAAATCCACGTCTTCTGTATCTGCTGCTTTGGCCAGTGGGTTCTTTACCACTGAGCCACCTGGGAAGCTCCAGATTTGATATACAAATATTAATTGCTTTGTTTCGGTTGGACATTGTCTAACAAGAGAAGTCATCCCTGTTTTAGAATAGCTGAATCTAACCCTTCTCTAAACGATGCGTCATTGGCAAATGAAACAAAATAAATAAAATTAATCTCTGAAGAGATGCAGTAAAAGAAAAATCTCCCTAAATATAAATAAGACTAGAACAGAATGTGACCATTTAAAAAAAGAACAACTGACCACAATTGTTTAAAGCCAACTGAAGAATTCTTTCTGATGTTTCAACAGGCTTCTTACTTGATTATAAAGTGTTTAAGCAATGAAATCTTATAGAAACTGGTACTGCTCATATATCAAGAGGCACTTCCTATAAATGATGAACCAGTATTAACTGGTCAAACATAAAGATCTACAGTTTACATACTGCATCTTCTTTGAGTTCATTTGACCTAAAGGAGTAGTCAGTGATACAAGATCTGATAAAGCATAAGATAATTGTGTCAAGATAGTTTTTATATTAGTTATCACTACTCATTTAGCTGTCATTGTAAAATTTTGGTCGTACTTTTACGTACTTTCACAAAAATCTTATTTCATTGAATAGCTCATAAGCTCATTGAAAACTTTCAGCAAATTCTACTTTTTGTGTTTCTGTTAGGTATGGAAAATAAATTTATATGGGTATTGTGCTTAGTGTTTAAATATGTTTTGGATTTTTGATTGAGGAAAGAGATGTGTGGTTAAAAATACAATTTATGTACTACTTGTATTAGTAATTTGAAGAGAATAAGAACATAACTAGATATACTTTAAATCTAATTTGGACATACTTCAGTGAATACCTAAAGGCCTAATCTAGATGTTTCAGAGTGATATCACTTTATTTCTAAATGCAGAATTGGTAGCTAGAAAGAGTCTCTAATTAACAGTGTAGTAAATAATAGGTGTGATTTTTATCATGTACGTAAACTGATGACTAATACAAAGGCATTTGTTATATAGTCAGATTGTTCACAGTTCAAGATGTGATAAATCACATAAACATTAAATTAGACAAACATGTAGAGAACAAGCTAAAAAAACTATATGAATAAAAGGATCTATAAGTGGTTCTTTTTGGAAAAATGTCAGGTGATTTAAGTTAAAATTTAGTGATTTTTATGATTTTTCTGTTTTATAATTTTTTTTGAGAAACAGCACTAAACAGAAATTAAGAAAAATGTTTTATTCCCAAAAAAGTAAAGAAAAAGTCCAATGGCATGACTGCTTGTTCCTTAAAGCACATATACATATGAGAAAAAAGAAACTTTGAAAGATGAATGTTTGATATTGCATTACTACATATTTAATAATTTAATAAGTTATTTAGAAAGTGACAACTGCATTTATAAGACCCATAAAAGAAATAAAAGGTAACTGAAAATCCCTGTCTCTGTAAATTATTTTATTAATTTTGTTACTGTTTAGTCATTCAGTCATGTGTGACTCTTTTGTGACCCCACGGACTACAACCCACCAGGCTCCTCCGTCCATGGGATTTTCTAGGCAAAAATACTAGAGTGGGTTGCCAAGCCATTCACCAGGGGATCTCCCTGACCCAGGGATCAAACCTACATCTCCTGCAAGTCTCTTGCATTTTAGATGGATTCTTTACTGCTGAGCCACTGGGGAAGTCCCTTATTAGTTTACAAATAATGACAATGGTGACTCATAAATTACTATCAATATAAATAGCCATCTTTCACAATATTTGTAGAATAGATCTAATGTCATGTGATTGTCTCTGGGTGAATTGAAGGGGAAGAAATATAATACAATATTTGGGGACTGAATGAGCTATAAAAATGTTTCTCTACTCTTAAATGCCATAATTTATAACCTCCCTTTGTTCTAAATTTGTCAAAAGTTTATAACTTTATGTGTATAAATCTATGTGTGTGTATAAAATTATAAACTCAATTTTTCAAAGATCTCAAAACCCTGTATGCAAACCGACAGTTAGCTTCAACATATTAGACCCCTAGCTGTCGCTTGTACATCTGGAACCTCAGACTTAGTATTTTACAGATGACTCTTACCTGGGAGAAAACAGTCTACATTTGGCCAAACTCTGCAGTCTCACACTGGCCCTCATCCCACCTTGTTTCTTGCTCTTGGAAATCTGTTCCTTTTCTCCTGTTCGATTTCAGGTTTCCTCGTAAAACTCCCATGGTTTTCTTCGGTGCTTCACCGTCATCCTAGTTGTCCCGGTTTTATACTTGTCCAGTTTATGAAGAGTATCATTTTTAGAGTTTAGCACCTGGAGCTGGACTTGCTTCCTGGTGGTATAAAAAGCATGCAGTGTCATGCCTTTCTTGTTCTGGACACTCATTTTCAGATCACCTAGCCAAATAGGACATTTGTTTTTAGCAGCTACCTAACACTAAACTTTCATTAATCTTGTAGTTAATTAAGTTGTAGATTTCTTATGAACTGTTAATCCAGTTTTTATGCAACCTGAACTTATGAAGTGGATAGTTATAATCTTAAAGGCACAGCTTTACAAATACGTTTTATTCGGTTTCATCTCTTTGGTTCTTATCTTGGTTTTCCACATCTCGGTATTCCTGAGCATCTCTTCTCTCCAGTGTATCCTTAAGGACTGCTGCCAGACTTGAAATTTCTGTCCTGTTTATTTAAATCTTCTTCCCCAAAGATAAATCAAGTTGGACATTGTAGCCTGGAATCCCATTACAAGAGCCTGTGCACAAGTTACTTCAGTGGCTCCCAAGGACTTACGGAGAAAGCACGGTGGTGGGGTCTGGTTTCTAGTCCGACTCTAGCATTTATTGGTTGACAATTTGGCAAGCCACTCAGACTCAATTTCCTTATTTGTATGAAAGTGACTATAAATGAGGCCATTTACTTAATTTAAAGGTCTGAGGACTTTTTAAAAAAGATGATGCATGTGGAAATGAAGGCTTAACACGTAAGGTCTTTATAATACAGAGAATTCCAAAGCTCCTATTTCTCCCTCTTTTTTAAAAAATGGTCTTTTTTTGTTAAATAAAGCATAGATATAAAAAACCAAATGGATCAAATGTATGGTTTAATGAATTATTGTAAGATTAAAACCATCAAGGTATGAAATAGAACTTTGCCAGTCACCTAAGAAGTCACTTCCATATGCTGAATCCCAATCACAGACCTTCTTGTCCCCAGTAAGAAACCACTATCCTGACTTTTATAATAATTAATTCCTTGTAATTTTTTGTAGTTTTATCACCCAAATGTGAATCCCTAGACATAATTGAATGTTGCTCGTAAATCTATAGATTCCTTCTGCATCTTTTCCACTTCTTTACCATTTGTTTTTATACTAATATTTGCTACCAATATAATTATTAGAGATACTAAAGCATTTTTGGCATATATCCTGCCCATTTTCCTCTGCCACAAATTTTTGAAAATAGTCATACCGTTTTTATATTGCCAGGGCGTATATCTTACATAACACTCTCTCCCACTTAATGAGCATTGATTCGTAGTTCTACAATATTATATTGCCAGGGCGTATATCTTACGTAACACTCTCTCCCACTTAATGGGCATTGATTCTTAGTTCTACAATAATTACATACTTAGTGCTCGCAACCAGTCCTTCTATCTAGTTAAGCGTGTATTTTATTATCTGGAGCTGGTTCTCTAGTAGATTCTTCCTCAGGAAGAGCTCCTGGGAATGATAGTCTCTAAGTCTTGCTTATTGATAACAGTTCCTCTGTTATTTACACTTGAAAGCCAGTTTTGTTGGATATAAGATCTTTAGCTAAAACTTTCTTTCATCACATTAAATATATGGCCCTCTTTTCTTTTGGTATAAAATGTTTCTGTTGAAAAGTCACAGGTCACAAGTAGTATGCAAGTCTGGTTCAGTATTCAGAGCCCCTATTGAAAGTCTTATTTACAAAATAGAAACAGACTTACAGACTTAAAGAATGAATTTATGGTTGCTAGGGAAGAAATGTGGAGGGAAGGGATAGTTAGGGAGTTTGGGATGGACATAGACACACTGATATATTTAAAATGGATAACCAAGTTCCTACTGCATAGCACCTGGAATTCTGCTCAATATTATGTAGCAGCCTGGATGGGAGGGGAGTTTGGGGATAATGGATACATGTATATGTATGGCTGAGTCCCTTGCTATCCACCTGAAACTATCATAACATTGTTAATCGACTATGTTCCAATATAAAACAGTTGTAAAAAATAAAAGGAAGCCTTTTAGGGTCTGACCCTCACCCGCCTTCCAATCTCATTTCCTACTATTGGCTGCTGACTCCTTTTCTGAACACCTAAACATATTTCATTTTTTACAATAAAAACATTTTTTGTTTCATACAAACATATTCGTGCTTCTAAGTGAGTTAAAGTCACTCAGTCATGTCTAGCTCTTTGCTACCCCATGGACTATATAGTCCAAGGAATTCTCCAGGCCAGAGACTGGAGTGGGTAGCCTTCCCCTTCTCCAAGGGATCTTCCCAACCCAGGGATCAAACCCAGGTCTTCCTCATTGTAGGCAGGTTCTTTCCTAACTGAGCTATCAGGGAAGCCCACTCATGCTTCTATGTTGCTGCTAAAACTGAAATATTTTCCTTAATTTATTTGCTCACTCTCTCTTCTTTACTTCCTACCTACAAGACCTGACTCAAATGCCATCAATCTCTCTAAAATCAGAATTAATCTCTTTTTTCAGTACATTCCTGTTGAAATAGATCTGTACCGTCAGCATTTTATCTACTACCGTTTTGCTCATCATGAGGATCTACCTGACCCAGGAATGGAATCTGCATCTCCTACATTGGCAGGCTGATTCTTTACCACTGAGCCACCTGGGAAGCCCAACTTGTTCATGTGTATGTATGTATGTGTATAAATTTATATATATATAACATTTTTAATTTTAATTTTATAAATTTTTATTGGCATACAGTTGATTTACAGTGTTGTGTTAGTTTCAGGTGTACAGCAAGATTGAGTCAGTTATACCTTACATATGTATATGTTCATATACATACTCTTTTTAAGATTCTTTCCCCATATAGGCTATTGACTAGAGTTCATTGTGTTACACAGTAGGTCCTTATTAGTTATCTATTATATATACATTCGTGTGTATATGTCCATTGCAGTTTCCCAATTTATCCCTTCTTCCCCCTGGTAACCATAAGTTGTTTTCCACGTTCATGACTCTGTTTTTGTTTTGTAAGTAAGTTCATTTATATCATGTTTTTAGATTCCACATATAAGTGACATCACATGTTATTTTTCTTTTTCTGTCTGATTTGCTTCACTCAGTATGACAGTCTCTAGGTCCATCCATGTTGCTGCAAATGACATTATTTCATTCTTTTTTATAGCTGAATAATATTCCATTGTATATATGTACCACATCTTCTTTTTCCATTCCTCTTTTGATGGACATTTAGGTAGCTTCCATGTTTTGACTATTATAAACAGTGCTGCAATGAACATTGGGGTGCATGTATCCTTTAGAATTATGGTTTTCTCCAGACATGTGTCCATGAGTGGGATTGCTGGATCACATGGTAGATCTATTTTTGATTCTTTAAGAAACTTCCATAGTGTTTGGAAACATATGGAAACTGTTTTCCATAGTGGCTGTACCAGTTTACATTCCCACCAACAGTGCAAGAGAGTTCCCTTTTCTCCACACTGTCTCTAGCTTTTATCGTTTGAAGTGTTTTTGATGATGGCTATTTTGACTAGTATGAGGTGGTACCTCAGTGATATCGAACATCTTTTCATGTGCCTTTTGTCCATCTATATGTCTTCTTTGGAGAAATGTTTACTTAGATCGTCTGCCCATCTCTTGATTGGGTTCTTTGCTTTTTTGATATTGAGCTGCATGAACTCTTTGTATATTTTAGAGATTAAGCTCTGTCAGTTGCTTCATTTGCAAATATTTTCTCACCAAATATTTTGGTGGATTGTCTTTTCATTATGCTTATGGTTCCCTTTTCTATGCAAAGCTTTTAAGTTTAATTAGGTCCCATTTGTTTATTTTTATTTTGATTTTGATTACCCTAGGAGGTGGATCAAAAAAGATCTTTCATCAATTTATGTCTGAGAGTGTTCTGTCCATTTTTTCCTTTAAGAGTTTTATAGTGTCCAGTCTTTCATTTAGGTTTTTAATCCATTTTGAGTTTATTTTTGTGTGTAGTGTTAGGGAGTGTCCTAATTTCATTCTTTTACATGTGGTTGTTTGGTTTTCCCAGCACCATTTATTGAACAGACTGTCTTTTCTCCATTTTACATACTTGCCTCCTTTGTTATAAACTAGGTGACCATAAGTGCTTGGGTTTATCTCTGGACTTTCTATGCTGTTCCATTGATCTATATGTCTGTTTTTGTGCCAGTACCATACTGTCTTGATTACTATAGCTTTGTAATATAGTCTGAAGTCAGGGAGTGTGATTCCTCCAGCTCCATTTTTCTTTCTCAAGATTGCTTTGGATATTTGGAGACACTTGTGTTTCCATATATTTTGAAAGATCACTCTGGTTAGAGTGGGAATTGATTAAAGGAGGTGGGAATGAAGGCAGGGGGATTTTTCCAGGAAGAAAAGATGAGGGTGGAGGGAAAAAAATTTGAGAAAGTTTATATGGTAAGGTGATTAGACTTTGTGACTGGTTTGCTAAAGAAGGTGGGAGGGGGATGGGAGGGAAAGACTCTGGGTTACTGTAGGTGGAGACATAGGAAGAAGCAAGAGGAGGAAGAGAACAGAGAACCTTGGAGAAGAGAGAGGAAATATGTGTAAGAGGAGGGACTGGAAATGAGTGAAGTGTGAGTGTGAGCTAGGGTGCCTGTGAATCATCCTGGAAAACACATTTTACAGGGAAAAGAAAGTACGGTTTTGATGTTGGAGAGTGTCATTAGGTGTTTTTGTGTATTGTCTCTGCTCCCTGAGACATCTATTATAATTCAGTTTTCTCAGATTTTTTGGCTGGGCTAATTACTGAAGAGAGGAGAAAAAGAGATGGAAAGAGGAAAAACACCTATTATTTCATCAGCTCGAAATCTAAATCTCTAATAGCTGGTACTTCGGAAGCTGAGATAACTAGGAAGCATTGCTTCAGGTCAGTTTTCCTCACTGTTCTGCTGGGAATCGTGATCTCATATAAAGAAATACTGATGTAGGCAGTAATGCTAAAAGTGGCTTACCTGAAAGATGATTTTAAAACAGAAAGTTCTTTGCAAGTCTTACTCAGCCTAAAAGGAGCTGAGTCATCTAGGATGAAAAATTCAGGCCATGCATCATTTATTTTTCCTCTTGACTGTTATATGAAGATGTGCTAAGATATTGATCCCTGCAGTTATTGCTTGGAGTTGTAAAACCACACATTCCTAATTACCTTGAATCTGGAGTGGCCACATGGAGCCTACTCAATGGTCTTGACTGAAAAACCAGATTTGTTTTTAGACTTGCCATGATGCGAAAAATGTTGGAAGCATTTTGTAAGGTAAAATTAGAGTCAATATTCATTCATTAACAAAGATTTACTGACTCCTACTCTATTCCAAGCACTTGGTATTGGGCTCCTTTTTATAGTTTCATAACAAAAGACAGCCTTAAGTTAACAATAGTCAGCTGAATACTTGGAGACACAATGAGAAAATGCTAAGAGAACATATATTATTTTTTCATTTAAGTATTGACACTTTTGGAACATCTTTTCATTTATTAATACATACAGGTCATGAGGGGAGAAACAATGTATACAGTGTTTTAACTTTTTCTATAATTTCTCATAGTTTTTCAAACCATGTATTCACATTCTTAGTAAATTAAGGGATGAGGTAATTTCAGACTTTTTATCATCCGTTGCATAAATAGTAATGAGTTTTATCTTTGAGACAGATACTACAATGGTTGCTGGATACAGTGAATTGAAAACTATCTCCAACTCTACACGGATGCTGTGTTCTCAGCACACATGGAAATAACTGTGAAAATGGAGTCAAGTGTGCTCATGGGCATTGGTTGCAAGTGTTTCTGGAGCACAGAGATGCTCCAGAGGATTTCAGCCAAGTAATGGGGAAGAATAGAGTTTTCTCTTGCTTCTTTCTTATAAGCCTCAGGTTTGATAATTTGCTTCTTTTATATACATTTTCACTTTTAGGTCCAAGTTTATACTCTAAACATTTCATATGGTCAATACCATGCAAAATATGTTGTTGTAGGTACACACTGGATATTTACTGAGGGGGTCTTCTCTGCCATCCTCTCTCTGAGAGCTGCCCCATGATCCTGCCAAAATGGATGATCCTTGGGAGTCCTTTTATAAAGTGGAATGCCACCTTGTGACCCGGGAGTCACCTGATACAGATTATTAGATCTCTTTCCTAGAATTGTAAAACTGAGGCCCAGAGCATTTTCTCTGGGAACTGGTCACATTTAGCCAGTGGAAGTTTTACTTGCCATGTAGACACTAGAACAAAGGAAACCAGTCCACAGTCAGAGAAGAAACCAAATACACATGGAGGAGAAACCACAGACTGAGAAAATTCCAATGATGTTTACCCTCCCCCCTATTCCAAAGTCCAGTAGCATGTGTGCCTTTATTTTTATCATTTATTTTTTGGCCATGCCAAGTGGCATGTGGGATCTTAGTTCCCCAACCAGGGATCAAACCCATGCCCACTGCATTGAGATCTTGGAGTCTTAACCACTAGACTGCCAGGGAGGTCCCATGTTTGTGCCTTTAAACCTAAGAGATTTGGGGGGAGTTTCTATAATAATGTTCCATTTTCTAATTAGGTTAATCAGAATCATTTTCTGCAATTAAAAAAGGAATCCTAAATAATTATAGTAAACATCGATTGCTTACCTCCTCAGGATTCTTCCTTAACTCCTAACCACCCACCTTCCCCTTTCCTACCAGCATATAGATATTTCTTTGGGGGATTTTTAAATCCTTAATTATTATGGAGGGTGGAGTAGGTGGGGCTGGCTTCACCCTTGGGCCCAGGGAAGAGCCTTCATTGCCAATTGGCTGAGCCCTTGCTTTTGTTTCAGAGGGGGCCTGTGAGCACCCCTTCCCCCCAGCATCACTTAAGTAAATGGGTAAGGAGATTCTGGGACGAACACCCCCACTCTCAGATGGAGAGCGATGGAGATGTTTCCAATTCTTCTCAACATTGCGGCCATGGCACGTGAAGTCTGGAACTCGTGCAGATCTTCCCATGATGAAGGGAGCCAGGAGTGGGGCAGAGCTGGGTGAGGGGGCAGAGGTCACCGAGAAACAGACAGAGGGTGGCCTTCTGGTCAGATCACGACTGAACTCCACGTTTCCTTCTTCCTCTTCAGCTTGTTGGAGTCATGTGAGTCAGAATTGCTACTCCTCAGCCAAAGCCTCTTAACCAACAGTAAGGCAATGAGACATTCCCCCCAGGTCTTAACTTCTCTTGCTAACATCTTGGAGCCTGAAAAACTCCCTGGTTTCTCGACTCTGGATATGTACCAAGTGGCCTCTGGGCTGTTCTTTGGGAAATGTTGATCAGATAGCATTCCTCACACTTGGATGTCACAGTGAGAACCCATCTGGACGGGCCACAGTCACAGCTGAGGAACAGAATGTGACAGATGAGCCAGAGAACACGAGATGTGTCTTCAGGTCAGGCATCTCCTAATATAGTGTTACATTCCTATTTATTGGAATCTCAGAAGTTTTAGTTTCAAGAACACTAGTTTTTGTGAATACTTTTAACTCATAGGTTGAGGTTTTTAGGCTTCAAGTGAGGATTGGGAAACTTTCTGCCAAGGTGTGTTGTAGGCAGAATTGAGCCCCTGAAGTGGGTTACCTGTGCCACAAATTGCTCAGTGATAGTCTTTGACTTAGAGGGTTGTGTGTTGTAGAAAGTGATGATAACTGTTTTTGGTTACTTAAAATAAGACTATCCCTTTGAAAGATGATCAGATACTACTCTAGGAGAGAATTGTGTGTTCTTCTTCTAGCACCAGGCATTGGATGCTCACCTCTCTGGGTTGCCCAGAACTCTCATTTCCTATAAACACAGACAAGTTAAAATCCCCTTCCCTTTTCTTCCTCCACCCTCCCTCTTGCTTCCTTTCTTATTCTAATAAACCAAGGGAATTGTTTTTTTTTTTTGCTGGAAATATCCATCTATCTTTAAACGTCTCATGACAAAACCAATACATTGACTAGGAACCCATCCAACCAATCTTTATTCATGCTTAACTTCAACTACCAGAAATATTGTTGATAAACAAGCCTAAGTGATCTGTTTACCAATTTCTCTATGTCACATTTTGGAGATCTGGCTTTTTCTAAAAAAGTTATTTTTAGATTTCCAAGGTACGTGATGACAAGTGTTAGCTGCCATATCTTTCTGGAAGATAAGTAAATTTGGACAAAGATGTTTTATATATTTTCTAGACTGTTTGTTCCTTTGTCACAGGATCCTTCCAGTTTATTGGAACCTCAAGTATTTGACATGACCCATTGTCAGTATTACTAGTTAAAAGAGCTGGTTTAAAACTTCTTTATGAGACACCATGAGAGGACTTAGAGAAAAGCAGTCACGTTCCTTTCTCACTGTGAGATTTAGAAGTCACATTCTAGACAATAACTTCTTAGAGTGTAGTGCTCCTTAAGACTTGAGGTTGAAATGTCAAGTTTAGAAGAGAATTTTATGATGCAATGCTCTTTCCTATAATACATGAAATGCTGAATGCAACTGTCAAATCGTGAAAGCAGGGCAACTGCACAGAGAGGTTTAGCAGCTTGCCCAAGGTCACTGAGATGGTAAGTCATAGAGCAAGAGTTCCAGCTCACATTCTCCCGACCTCAATATCTCTGCCCTTAGCCACAAGAGTAAGCATTAGAGAGACTCACAGAATACTTCCTTTGAGCCAGGCACAGCATCACATGCAGCAACTTGACAGTAACTTCTCTGGCTTTATGGTAGGATGCTTGAGTGTGGGACTCATGTCTTTATACCTGTGTGTCTTGTGCCTACGCAGAGTGGCATCTCAATAATGTGTAGGTTTAGGTTTTTTTTTGGTTTTATTTATTTATTTAGTTGTATCGGGTATTAGTAGCGGCACACAGGATCTTCGTTGTGTCATGGGGATCTTTCATTGTGGTGTTGGACTCTCTAGTTGTGGGGCATGGGCTCAGTTGTGTCTTTCAGGCTCTTTAATTGTGGCAGGCAGGCTCCAGAGGGCGCAGGCTCCTAACTGTGGCTCACAGGCTTAGTTGCTCCTCAGCATATGGAATTTTAGTTACCTGACCAGGAATTGAACCCGCATCCCCTGCATTGCAAGGTAGACTCTCAACCACTGCACCACCAGGGAAGTCCCTATAACTCGGATTTTAAGTGGACCTCCACTGGACCAAAGAGTTAGGGTGGGATTGACTTCCCTGGTGACTCAGATGGTAAAGTGTCTGCCTACAATGCGGGAGACCCAGGTTCAATCCCTGGGTCAGGAAGATCCCCTGGAGAAGGCAATGGCAACCCTCTACAGTAGTCTTGCCTGGAGAATCCCATGGATGGATAAGCCTGTTGGCTACAGTCCACGGGGTCTCAAAGAGTCAGACATGACTGAGTGACTTCACTTTCACAGAAATGAAGCTAAAGGTGGGGACATTTGAAGAGAATCTGTTTTTGTGATGAAGAGGAGAATTTCTTTTTAATTGGGATAAGAACACTTAATGTGAGGTGTAGCCTCCTAAAATTTTAAGTGTATGTCATACAGTGGATATCTAGAGCTTATTTGCCTTGTGTAATTGAAACTTTAGGCCCACTGGAGAGCAACTCTCCCTTTCCCCCTCCCCAACCACTGGCAGGCACTATGCTACCTTCTGCCTCTTCGAGGCTGATGTTTTTGATTTCTCATGTAAGTGGAATCATGTGGTATCTGTCCTTCTGTGTCTAGCTCATTTCACTGAGCAGGATGTGCCCCAGGTTCACCCACGTTGTCTCATAGGACAGGACTTCAAGCAGGGGAGATTTCGAATAACTGCCACACACGGATGCTGCTACTCAGAACTCAGGTCGTGGCAGAGGTCGGATGCTTTCTTCCTCTCGCTCATAGCAAACCCTTTGATTTCCACCTGAGTGTACCTGCAAAAGTGGTGCGTGCTGCTTTCAGGAAATGTGCTAAAGAGTAGGAGCCTCAAACCTGTCAGAATGGTCATTATCAAACAGACCACAGATAACAAATGTTGGCGAGGCTATGGAGAAAAGGGAACTCGTACACTGGTGGTGGGAATGTCAATTGGTACAGCCACTGTGGAAAACAGTATGGCATTTCCTCAAAAAACTAAAACTAGAAGTACTATATGAACCAGCAATTCCACTTCTGAGTATAAATCTGAAGAAAACAAAAACCAATCAAAAAGGTATATGCACCCCAATATTGTCAGCAGCATTATTTACAATTGCAAAGGTATGGAAGCAACCTAGGTGTCCATCAACATGAGTGGATAAACAGTGTGTTAGTCACTCAGTCATGTCTGACTCTTTGTGACCCCATGGACTGTAGCCCACCAGGCTCCTCTGTCTGTGGAGTTCTCTAAGCAAGAATACTGGGGTGGGTTGCCAGTTCCTTCTCCAACACACACACACACGCACACACACACACACACACACACACACACACAGTTGAATATTATTTAGCCATAAAAAATGAAATTTTGCCATTTGCTGTAACATGGATGGACTTAGAGAATATCATACTTAGTGAAACGTCAGACAAAGACAAATACTGTGTTACTACTTATATGTGGAATCTAAAACATACAACAAATTAGTGAATAAAAAAAAGAAGCAGACTCAGAGAACAAACTAGTGGTGACCAGAGGGGAGAGGGAAGTGCCGGGGGCCAGCGTGAGGAACTCCGCCCATGGCAAAGGTCATGAGGAAGGAGGCTTGGCATACGCAAAGGCGTGGTGAAGCCTCAGGAAACCCCCTGTTTCCGAGCATCTACCCCAAAACCAGAGTCTGTTTTATGCTCTCACCTACACCTCTGACTTTATGGGGGCTCTCCCCCATAACCGTTTCTCTCGGAGGAGGAGTAAACGTGCAGCTCCAAGGCAATAAAAATTCCTGGGCGTGACAAGAGTGTTTCAGCTTATGGACTCTTCTGAAGGTTATCTAGCCCACCTGTATAGGTTCATCCGGCCACATGTGATTGTTTACAGCCTCCCAACCTGAGAGGCATGAGATGTTTTAGACTTACTAAAGGCAAATTCTTTTGGGGAGTTAGAAATTATTAGTATAGTGGGTTGGTTAGGAATTATGTTGGTAAAGGGTTTTTTATTTGTTGCGCCAATAATTGCTGCTAATTCCCTGCTCTGGGTGGGACAAGGATGTCTAAGGTCAAACCTCTCTGCTGACAGACTAGCTTGTGTGACAGGATTATCCATACTCCTGCCACTATGCACATGATTGTTTACTACCTCTTAACCATAAATAGCACAGAGAGTTTTGGAGTATTTTGAGAGTCTTAATTAGCATAGGGCTTTTTCTTCTTATTGAGTCAATGATTGCCGCCAGGCCTCCATATCCTTAGGCACCTGGGAATATATTAATCAATGTATTTGGAATATAGAAAAGGAAATATAGTAGTTTTTGATGTTGGCAATACTAGACTTTTTGAGTTAATGGACTTTCTCTTTTGTAATAGATCACTGTGCTTTGTTATAAATCACTGTGTCCTTGCTATATAAAAATGTAACTTTATCACTATCTTAAGACTAAATAGATCTTAAGGGGAGCATTGATGAAAGGATTTTCATTTGTTGGGCTGATGTTTGCTGCTAAATCTCCATGTTCCCTACCCTTATAATGAATATAACTAACATATAGGAGAAATAAGTATTAACCTTTAAACATATAGGAAAAATAAGTATTAACCTTCAAGATTAATCATGTTAACCTTGGGTTAAATAAATTCCTTTCTTGACTGTAACTCACTACACCCTCACCCTATAGGAATGTAACTTTATTTGGAGGGTGGTGCCTGGTTTAAGAAAAAACACCCTTGGAAAAAATAAGTTTTCGGTTATCAGAAAGAAAGGATCATAAAAGCCCTAAGACCTTTTTATGTGAAGCACCTGATTTTGATAAAGGTCAGGACTGCTGACCCCCGTGTGACTCTGTATTCATCCCTATATGTAACAAAAGGTATATAAGCAAACCCCAAAATAAAGAAATTGGATCAGTTTCCGGAAAGACTGATTCCCCCATGTCGTTCTTTCTTGCTCCTCGTTTTTCTGGCTGAATTCCCCTCTGGAGCATGGATGCTATTCCACGTAATCCAAGTTATTCAGCCTCTTTTTCTCCACTAATCTTCCTACTACACTATCCGTTTCTAATCTCTCTATATATCTGTAATTAAATATGTATTTTTTCCAAGGACGCCGACTCCACCCCCACCTTCGAATCACCCTGGATCCACCGGGGCTGGACCCCAGCAGGGAAGGAGGGAGGGACAACACAGGAGTAGGGGAGTAAGAGGTACGAAGTACTATGGATAAAGCAAATAAGGTGCAAGGAGATGTTGTACAACACAGAGAATAGCCAATTTTTTATAATAACTGTAAGGCTGTTTTAAATATTTTTTAAAAAGAGTAAGAACATGCCCTTCTTTTTTGCTTCTGTCCTGCTGCATGAAAGGGGAACTGAATCATGTACCACAAAGGAAGTTGAGGTGGAAGCAATAAGGTAGGTGCGTCCAAGTCTCTGATATGGCATGTTCTGGCATGGGCTTTTGTAAAATGGCTGTGCATATCTTTGAACACTTGAATGTGAGAGTGCAAGAAACTTCTTTCTCATTTAAGCCAGTTATTTTTAAAATGTTATTCGTACGTGAAACAATCCTAACTGATATAGGTGTGTGTCATTTTGTTTGGTCTGGACAATAACTCTCTTGAGATAGGTATGGTGACTGTATCCATTTGTAGGTGAAGAAATTGAGTCCGAGAGAAATTAAGTTTCCCAGGCTCACACAGCTATGGGTGTGCAAGCTGGGATTCTAACATCCCCTCTGAGGCAACGAGCTATATTCATGGTATGTAAGATGAATCAGATAAAATACTCCTACTGGTCTCATGTCTCTAGTTAGGACACCTTTTAAATAGGACTAAATGATGGTCTGCCCTTTTAGGGCCCTTTTAGTACATGTGGAAAGTTCAGTACAAAGCTCTGGTCACAATCTAATACATAATACGGAATACATGATGTTTTGGAGAGGAGGTTTTTGACTTTGTTATTGAAAATCCAATTCTAACTGGCTTGAACTATTAAGACATTTGTCATCTTACATAAAAGGAGTTCAGACATGCAGAGGTCTTCCAGGTTGATTGATTCAGCAGCTATATGATATTAACAAGATTACAGGTTCTTTTCACCTCTGCACTGTGACCCTTCTGAGATTATTGATATTTCTCCCAGCAATCTTGATTCTACTTTGCGCTTCATCCAGCCCAGCATTTCTCATGATGTACTCGGCATATAAGTTAAATAAGCAGGGTGATGATATACAGCCTTGACGTACTCCTTTTCCTATTTGGGCCAGTCTGTTGTTCCATGTCCAGTTCTAACTGTTGCTTCTTGACCTGCATACGGATTTCTCAGGAGGCAGGTCAGATAGTCTGGTATTCCCATCTCTTGAAGAATTTTCCAGTTTGTTGTGATCCACACAGTCAAAGGCTTTGGCAGAGTCAATAGGCAGAAGTAGATATTTTTCTGGTATTCTCTTGCTTTTTTGATGATCATAGATGTTGGCAATTTGATTTCTGGTTCCTCTGCCTTTTCTAAAACCAGCTTAAACATCTGGAAGTTCAGGGTTCATGTACTGTTGAAGCGTGGCTTGGAGAATTTTGAGCATTACTTTGCTAGCGTGTGAGATGACTACAATTGTGTGGTAGTTTGAACATTCTTTGTCATTGCCTTTCTTCGGGATTGGAATGAAAACTGACCTTCTGCCATAAGGTTGGTGTTACCAGTTCCCTGTGCTATGCAGTAAATCCTTGTTGCTTATCTATTTTATGTATAATAGTGTGTATCTCTTAAATCCCATACTCCTAATTTATCCCTCCCTCTCTCTCTTTTTCATTTAGTAACCATAAATCTGTTTTCTATGTCTTCAAGTCTGTTTCTATTTTGTAAATAAATTTATTTGTATTATTTTTTAGGTTCCACTTATTAGTGATATAATAATTGTCTTTCTCTGTTTGACCTACTTCACTTAGTATGACAATCTCTAGTTGTATCAGTGTTGCTGTAAATGGCGCAATTTCATTCTTTTTATGGCTGATGTTAATACTCCATTGTATATATGTACCGTATCTTTACCCATTAATTTGTTGATGGACATTTAGGTTGTTTTCATGTCCTGGCTATTATTAATAGTGCTGCTAGGAACATTGCATGTATCTTTTCAAATTAGAGTGTTTGTCTTTTCTAGAAATTTGTCCAGAAGTGAAATTACTAGATCATGCGGTAACTCTAGTTTTAGTTTTTTTAAGGAACCTCCACACTGGGCGTTTTTCAGGGCGATTTCCCCAATTTACATTCTCACTAACAGTGTAGGAGTAGCCAGACGTTAGTTTTAAATAACCCAGATCCAATGGCCTCTTAACTCTTTTTTGACATCCCTCTCACATTTTGAATTGTTTGACCCGATCTTATTTTTTCAAAACTCTTCTCCCTTAGCTTCCGGAATAGCATTCTCTCTTGACACTCTACTGTTTCTGCTGATGGCTTCTCAGCCTCTTTCCCTGGATCTCCACGTGTCTCTGACATGCTGATCGCCTCTAACACATGGTCAGCCTCTTCTCTCTTCACACTACAGGTATTTTTGGGGGGACCTAACTTATTCTCGTGCACTGACTTATACAGACACAGTGAGGACTCCGGAATCTTAAGTCTTCAGGCCTGACTTATCTGCCTGGTTTCAAATGTACATATTCAAATATCTGAAGAAAAAAATACATCTATGTTTTCGATGGTTGAAAATTTTAAATTTAGAGAAAATCTTTTTTTTTTTTGTATGTATGTAAACAGTATGTAAACAATTGTAAATCAAACTCCCATTATCAATGGAGAAGAGAGAAGGACCATTGGGAAGAAGGTTTACTTTTGACTTTGGCACTTATTTCCTGGAAAATCTTTAAAAAGGCACCTAAACTCCTGGGGTCTCAGTTTAGAGTCTTCAAAGGAGGGGCTGATCTAGTTGAGGCAGCCGGTGTGGAGGGATCTGATCTGAAATCTCATCTGGTTCTTTCCCAGATGAATGAAAGGATATTGGCAATCATTCCATCTCCCCGATTCTTCTTCTCTTGTGAAATAGGGAGGTTGGATTAGTTCCTCTTTCTATTGAAAGACCTGCTCTATACCCTACTGTCTTATTGTGAGGTTCATGTGTGTATGAAAGTGCTTTGTAAACTGTAAGGTATTATACTATTCTAAGTTCTTCTCAGCAGTGTAAATAATAAATTTGGCACTGAAAATGAGGGACTAAATAATCAAGATCTGCTAGGTTTTGGCATTCTATTGAGATATATAAAATCATTTGAGTTCATGAGCAAATTTTCCCACCAAATATAAATGCTGAATTACATCCATTTTGACACTAAAATATTTTAAGTTCTTATACCAGTTTTGAAGTTGGAGCTTATTTATTTGTTTAGTTTTCATTGTGGAGCTGTCTCCTTTCCTGGGATGATGCACTAAATTTTTCACCTGTAAGAGCTGTGGCCCTTGGGAGAAGCATTTTCTCTTCTATTGGCAGGAATACTAGGAACCTTGGCTATCCTGAGGAAAGACAAGGAGTCAAGTATAATTTTTAAGTTAAAAACAGAGTCACTGAATTGCTATTCAGCATGAGTATAACCACTAATATTTATTGTTTATAATAATTGAGTGCTGGTAGCATAATTACTTAGAATATACCCCTAAACTCTTTACTGTAGTGTACTTCACACTTACAAAGAGAATGAAGTGAAAGTGATTCAGTTATGTCCAACTCTTTATGACCCCATGGACTATACAGTCCATAAAATTCTCCAGGCTAGAATACTGGAGTGGGTAGCCTTTCCCTTCTCCAGGGGATCTTCCCAACCCAGGGATCAAACCCAGGTCTCCCGCAGCGCAGGCGGATTCTTTACCAGCTGAGCCACCAGGGAAGCCCACTAAGAGAATAGGTGCCATTATTTATTGTTTCTCTTTTTTCTAGCAGGTTGCCTCTTAACAAATGTCATTAAGCTTTTTGTTTTAGAAAAATAATTAACAAGGTTATCTACTGTGAATTGAACACAACCAGGAAGAGTACTTGAAATAGGAACGTATAAAATCTAGTAAAAGATAAAGGGAACTGTATCATATAGAAATCTTCTGATGTACTAAAGAGATGTAGTAAAGAGATCAATTACTGTATGACTCAGAATTCTCCAGAGTTTTGCAGGCAAAAAGAGATTCTAACCCTTCTAGGTTCAGGTGACTTTTCTGTTCCTATATTCTGTTCCATTCAGGCACCAGTTGAATGGTTAACCAAAGTTTTCATCTTTTTTTCTAGGCAGCTATTGTAGAAGAGATTTGAATAGTTGCCCCTCTACCCATTCCCTCCACCTTCTATCTGACCCAGGGTGAACACACACACACACACACATACATGCACACACGGAAAATAAGCCTGTTTGAAAGGGAAATCAATCTATTTGGACATTTAACCAATCCAGGCAATTTCTTTGACACTACATCTGTCATGGTTTTATCCAACTTGGGACTTCTAACTCTATAGTGCTAATTTTACAACAATAAAGCAAGACAGTTTTAAAACATTAGTATGGCAAAACCACCACAATATTGTAAAGTATTTAATTGGAGTAGCCTCCAATTAAAAATAAATTTAAAAAATTAACAATTCCATTATAAATATCCATGTTTTGTCTGTACTGTGCTCATAGTATGTCTAAAATCTCTTTTCTTTAATCAAAACTTTTTGTTTACTTTAGATATTTGTTTTTAATTCAAACAACAAATCCTTTTTACTTAAGCAAGGGGATCAATTTATCTGCCTTTTAAAAGACCTTCTTGTCTTTTAATTCTTTATCTCTCTGGGTTGTGCAGAAGGTTTTCTTTCTGAGAACAGAGCCTATTGTTTTTTCCAGTGGTTCCTAAACTGCGCTGATGAAGTTACAGACAGAGTATTCACTAATTATTTTCGTCATTAGCCTCACTCGCAGTATTAGCTGTCAGATTCACTGCCAAGATTCCTTTGTTATTGGCCTTAGTAAGACCAACCTGGGTTTGTGTTTCATGACAGTTCCTAGGCTGTCCCGTGTGCCCTACCCAGAGAGGGGGTGAGGAATGTCACCCTCCTTTATAAGTTGTCATTCCTGATGCCGTGAGCCATTTCTCAACTCTTCCTTAGTCATTTCCTTTCAGCTCTTGGGCAATGTTTGTTTCATTTCTTGGACTTGATTGGGTAGCTAGTTAACACTGAGACATGCAGATGGTTTCTTTATGTTGAAGAAGAGTTTGCTGTTGAGGAGGGCTACGTGGCTTAAAGATTTATGAGGCTGCCCTTAAGATTTTTATCTTTTTGTGTTTCCAGACTCTAGTTAACTGAAGGTATTACCATCAGTCAATGACAAATAACTTGAATTTTATCTGAATCAATCTTATTTCTACTATCCAGACTGTTGCCGCAGGAATGTGTTCACCTTGACCCCGGGGGTGGGGATGCGGAGGTGGAGGAGGGGACTGGCACTGGTGTGACTGGACCTGGAGACCTTGAGCCATTCATCAGCATAGTTGTGAGGAAGCAGCATGCAGGACCTCTGTGCCAGGTGGTCTGTGAGATGGAGAAAGGAGGCACACATTTTACTGTTCACGTTTGCATGAGTAGTATTGGATGGATAAGAAGAAATTAGGAGTGAAAGCCCAAGAAATGACTAAAATTTGTCTTAAATAATCCAATAATGTTTTCCAATGAAGATAAAAGTATATAAGCAGGAGGTCTTTGGTAAATTCTAATATATGACATTTCTCTGTGGGATAGATTTGCTTATGTGCTCATTTAACCATACTTCTAGGCATCTGCCATGTGCCTAAACCTGTGCTAAACATTGCTAGTTAAATATGCAAATATGCAAAATATAATATACACGCAACATGTTATATATGTGTATGTGTATATATACATATATATGTGTAATTTCCTCTAGGAATTCACAGTTTAATGAAGGATAGGTAGACATTCCATAAAATGAGGGAGTGGTTGAGCAGTCCTTCTCTCGTCCTGGTGTGTGGTCTTTCCTTCCAGTTCTCTGCCTGCCATCAGGGTAATCAAGATTGCCATCCCTTTCAAGGTGGGAGGAGTGTCTGTGAGTATTCTTGGTCACTGAAAAGGAAATTTCCAATATGACACAATTAAGAAGGGGTTGTCCTGTGGGAAACTTACATGCAAAGTGATGGGAAGAATGGCTGACTTCACTCCTCCCAGAATGGCAGGTGGTGTTCTCTGGAGTTTCGAGGAAGATCCGCAGGCTTGGGCCAGCTGCCAAGCAACATCCTTGCGAGTGATGGACAGTGCCCTGCTCCTCCCCATGTCCTGGTTCTAGCTGTAGTTTCCCTTCTCCATATGACTCTGGCTGGAACCGGAGAGGGTGCGTGGAGTTAGAAGAGCCAGGGTGTGCTCTACAGAAGAGAGCTGCACCAACTGAGTTTTCTTGGAAATAATGCTGTGCTGCTTCCTTAGGTTCTCCTTCTAATTTTCTCTCTAACGTAGTGGTTCTGTGCTGTGACCCTCTATTGCTGCTGGTGATTCTCAGAATATTACTTAAAAGTACAAAAGTAAAACACATAGAATTGCAAAGGAAACCAATTGCATTGAAATAGAGTCATCAAATTAAAAAAAAAAGTACTAGAGGAGACTTCTAAGTCCTGGAAGATGGAATAGATGTTCTTTCCCCTATTCGTCCCACTAAATACAATTAAAACCCCTGCACATTATATATAAGACAAATGAAAAAAGACTCTGAAAAGTGGAAAGAATAAGACCAGCTGGAGACTTTAGGGCCCAAGGAATAAAATGATGATGAATTTCCTAGGTCATCTTTTTGCTTCATATACCCTGGATCTGCAGTTGAAAATGTTGGCAATCTAGAAATGTCACAGTGGGCAGACAGAAAAGTCTCAACAAAAGCCTTCTTTCTTCAGTCGAAGAACCAGGGAAGGGGCAACCTAGCAGGACAGGAAACTTTTAAACAATAAGTATTCCCCTGCAGCCAAATACCACACATGCGCGCGCGCACACACACACACACACACACACACACACACACACACACACACAATCTGTGGTCCTATTCACACCCATGGGCTCCCCTGGTAGCTCAGTGGTAAACAATCTGCCTGCCAAGCAGGAGACACAGTTTCAATCCCTGGGTCGGAAAGACACCCTGGAGAAGGCAATGGCAACCCACCCCAGTTTTCTTGCCTGGAAAATCCCATGGACGGAGGAGCTTGGCGGGCTTCAGCCTTTTAGACATCACGTCATCAGACTCACTGATGCATTTTTAAATATCCCCATCCACCCATGTGGGCTTCCCAGATGGCTCAGTGGTAAAGAATCCATCTGTTGATGCAAGAGATGAAGCTTCAGTCCCTGGGTTGGGAAGATTCCCTGGAGAAGGAAATGGCAACCCACTTCAGTATTACTCGGAAAATCCCATGGACAGTGGAAACTGGCAGGCTCCAGTCCATGAGGTTGCAAAGAGTTGGACACAACTGAGCGACTAACCAACAATAACAACCCACACCCATGCCAGCAAAGGCTGAATGGGGAGTATAGATCTCCACCTTTGTCAGGCACAGGGCCAGGGAGGTACCAGCAGAGGTCTAGTGGGAGCTGAAACTCCCACCCCTGCCCAGCGGAAAAATGAGCATCTGTCTTTCTCAGATGTCACTAGAGGCTAAGTGGGAAAATAAAAAGTTTCAGCAAAGACAAAATGGAAAATTAGAACTGAAATATTCAATAAACTAAATAAAAACATTCGATGGATGGGCCCAGTAGCAGAGTGAATAAGACAGAGGATACAATTCAGAGATCTTGAAGACAAAATAGGAATTACTGAGGCTGAAAAAAGAGAGAAAATTAAGAGGGGAAAGAATGAACAGAGCCTCAGGTGCCCGTGGGACCGTAACAAGACAGCTCACCGGGGTGTCGTCAGCCCCGAAAGGAGAGCAGAAAGAATGCGGCCAAAAGGCAATGACTGAAAACTTCCCATTTCAACAGTAGAACAAAACCTACATATTCAAGAAGCTGAGAAGCTAAATCCATATAAATCCACATTAAAACATAGCAAAGTCAAATTTCTAAAACTAACATGGAAGTTTCTCAAATAAGCTAAACAATGGAATATGATTTAGCCATTAAAAATGAAATCTTGCCATTTGCGATAACATGGAGGGACCTCATTCTAAGTGAAATAAGTCAGAGAAAAACAAAGACTGTATTTCACTTATAAGTGAAAACTAAAAAACAAAACAAAGGAAAAAGCAAAATAGACTCAGAGATACAGAGAACAAACTGGTGGTTGGCAGGTGAGGGTAGGGGGAGGATGTAAGAAACAGGTGACAGGGATCAAGAGTTACAAACTTCCAGTTATAAAGTAAATAAGTCACAGGATGTAATGCACACATAGAGAATATAGTCAATAATACCGTAACAACTTTGTATGGTGACAGATGGTAGCTTGTCTTACTGTGTTGATTATTTCATAATGTATAAAATTATGCTGTGTTGTACACCTGAAACTAATATAATATTGTAACTAATATAAATCAATGAAAAAAAGAAGTAAAATCAAAGGCAAATATCTTTCAAGTAGTAAGAGAAATGAGCTTACCTACTGGGGGAAAACTATTTAAATGACAGCCGATTCATCAGAAACCATTGGGCTTCCCAGTTGGCCCAGTGGTAAAGAACCTGTCTGCCAATGCAGGAGACATAAAAGGAGTGAGTTGCATCCCTGAATCAGGAAGATCCCTTGAAGGAGGGCATGGCAACCCATGCCAGTATTCTTGCCTTAGAAATCCTATGGACAGAGGAGCCTGGTGGCCTACAGTGCATAGGGGCTGCAAAAATTTGGACCACTGAAGCAAATTAACATCCACACATGCATGGAGACTAGAAGTCAAATCGTTTTTTAAATGCTGAAAGAAGAGAACTCTGAACACAAAATTCTGTATCCAGTGCAAATGTCCTTGAGGCATGAAGGGGTTATCAAGGCATTCTCTGATGAAGGAAAACTAAGACCGTTTTTCACCATTAGACCTGCTTCTAGTTCTTATCTCATAAAAGTAAGAGGAAGTAAGACAGGCATACCACAACCAACTCAAAACATAAGTGGTTAAAGAGGATTTGATATTAAAATTCAGATGTTGGATAGTCTATTTCAGCTTTCACAATAAAGTAGATAATCTAAACAGAAAACAAGATGATATGAAAAAAGATATGAACAGACATTTCACAAAGAGGATATTTAGATGACAAGTTTATGAAAAGATGTTCAACATCATAAACCTTTATGGAAATGCAAATTAAAACCACAATAGATAACACTACATACCTACCAAATGGCTAAAATAAAAAACTATTGTAACTCAAAATGTTGGTGAGGATGTGGAAAAGCTACATTATTCACATATGCTTTACTGGTGAAAAGGTAAAATGATACAGCCACTGAAAAACAGTTTAAATGAATGCAAGTAAGATTTCAAAATATCTTCAAAACTGTTGTTGTTCAGTTGCTAAGTTGTGTCTGACTCTTTGTGGCCTCATGGATTGAAGCACTCCAGGCTTCCCTGTCCTTCACCATCTCCTGGAGTTTGTTCAAATTCATGTCCATTGAATCAGTGATGCCATCCAACCATCTCATCCTCTGCAACCCTCTTCTCCTCCTGCCCTCAATCTTTACTAGCATCAAGGTCTATTCTAAGAGTCGGCTTTTTGCATCAGGTGGCCAAAGTATTCGAGCTTCAGCTTCAGCATTAGTCCTTCCAATGATTATTCAGGATTAATTTCCTTTAGGATTGACAGTTTGACCTTCCTGCAGTCCAAGGGACTCTCGAGTCTTCCCCAGCACTACAGTTCAAAAGCATCAATTCTTCAGTGCTCAGCCTTCTTTATGGTCCAACTCTCACTTCGGTACATGACTACTCGAAAAACCATAGCTTTGACTATATGAACCTTTGCTGGCAAAGTGATGTTTCTGCTTTTTAATATGCTCTCTAGGTTGGCCATAATATTTCTTCTAAGAAGCAAGTGTCTTTTAATTTCATGGCTGCAGTCTTCGTTTGCAGTGATTTTGGAGCCCAAGAAAATAAAGTCTGTCACTGTTTCCACTATTTCTCCAGCTATTTGCCACGAAATGATGGGACCAGATGCCATGATCTTTGTTTTTTGAATGTTGAGTTTTAAGCCTGCTTTTTCACTCTTCTGCTTTACCCCTATCAAGACTCTTTAGTTCCTCTTTACTTTCTGCCAGTAGAGTAGCATCATCTGCATATGTGATTTTAATTTCATTGTTGATATTTCTCCCAGCAATCTTGATTCTAGCTTGTGATTCATCCAGCCTGGCATTTTGAATGATGTACTCTGCATAGAAGTTAAATAGGCAGGGTGACAGTATACAGCCTTGACGTACTCCTTTCCTGAGTTTGAACCAGTTCATTGTTCCATGTCCGGTTCTAACTGTTTCTTCTTGTCTGCATACAAGTTTTTCAGGAGGCAGGTAAGGTGGGCTGGTATTCCCATCTCTAAGAATTTTCCATAGTTTGTTGTGATCCACACAGTCAAAGGCTTTAGCATAGTCAGTGAAGCAGGAATATGTGTTTTTTTGGAATTCCCGTTATTTTCCTATGATCCAGTTGATGTTGGCAATTTGACCTCTGGTTCCTCTTCCTTTTCTAAATCCAGCTTGAACATCTGGAAGTTCTTAGTCCATATACGGTTGAAGCCTAGCTTGAAGGATTTTGAGCTTTACCTTGCTAGCATGTGAAATGAGCACAATTGTTTGGTAGCTTGAACATTCCTTGACATTGCCTTTCTTTGGGGTTGTAATGAAAACTGACCTTTTGCAGCCCTGTGGCCACCTTTGAGTTATCCTTTGCTGGCTTATTGAGTGCAACACTTTATCAGCACCATGTTTTAGAATTTTGAATAGCTTAGCTGGAATTCCATCATCCCCACTAGCTTTGTTTGTAGTGATGCTTCCTAAGCCCCACTTGACTCCAGGATGTCTGGCTCTAGGTGAGTGACCACACCATCATGTTTATCTGGGTCATTAAGATCTTTTTTGTACAGTTCTTCTATGTATTTTATAGTCTGTGTATTTTGTACAGTTCTTCTGTGTGGTGTTGGAGAAGACTGTTAGACTCCCTTGGACTGCAAGGAGATCCAATCAGTCCATCCTAAAGGAAATCAGTCCTGAATATTCATCGAATATTCAGCTGAAGCTGAAACTCCAATACTTTGGCCACCTGATCCGAAGAAATGACTCATTGGAAAAGACCCTGATGCTGGGAAAGATTGAAGGTGGGAGAAGGGGACGACAGAGGATTAGATGGTTGGATGGCATCACTGACTCAATGGACATGAGTTTGAGTAAACTCTAGGAGTTGTTGTTGGACAGGGAGGCCTGGGTGCTGCAGTCCATGGGGTCGCAAAGAGTTGGATACGACTGAGCGACTGAACTGAACTGAACGCTGTGTATTCTTGCAACTTCTTAATCCCTTCTGCTTTTGTTAGGTCATTGCCATTTCTGTCCTTTATTGTGACCATCTTAGAATAAGATCTTCCCTTGGTATCTCCAGTTTTCTTGAAGAGATCTCTAGTCTTTCCCATTCTATTGTTTCCCTCTATTTGTATTATTTCCTTGAGAAGGCTTTCTTATCTCTTCTTACAATTCTTTGGAACTCTGCATTCATACGGGATATCTTTCCTTCTCTCCTTTGCCTTTTACTTCTCTTCTTTTTCCAGCTATTTGTAAAGCTTCCTCAGACAACTACTTTGCCTTCTTGCATATCTTTTTCTTTGGGTAGTTTTGGTTACCACCTCCTGTACAATGTTACGAATCTCTGTCCGAAGTTCTGCAGGGCTCTGTCTACCATAAGGTCTAATCCTTGTAACTATTCATCACTTCCACTGTATCATCACAAGTGATTTGATATAGGTCATACCTGAATGGCCTAGTGGTTTTCCCTACTTTCTTCAGTTTAAGCCTGAATTTTGCAATAAGGACCTTGTGATCTAAGCCACAGTCAGCTCCAGGTCCTGTTTTTGCTGACAGTATAGAATTTTTCCATCTTCATCTGCAAAGAGTATAACGTAGTTAGCAACTGTAATGTGACAAAAATATCTGTGCTTTCTATTTGTGACAGAGTCACATGTCTCACTACTATTTTTGTGATTTATTGCTTAGATTCACAATGGAAGGAAATGCTAAATTTAGTCATGGAGTGAGTACAAAAGAAGATGTAATTTCTTCCTATCCAAAGGCACAAGCCCCCCCAAAGGTTGGTGGGCAAGTTCAGAACTTCTGCTATAGATCATATGTGAGAAGTGTCAAAAAAACCCCAACAAAAACAAACTGAACACTGGGCAATATAGAGTTCTTTTCTTCTTCTGGGGAACATTTCTATGTATTGCCCAAACAGTGAGAATGCTTCTGATTAACAGGAAAATATCTCCACAAGCAGGTACAGAAGAGCAGAGATTGTGTTTTAGGATAGATATTATCTCAATAAAAATGCTATAATGGAATTGTGAACAAAATAGTGTGGGCAATCAGAAAAAAGGAAGTATCAGTTCTACATAGGGGTTTTTCTGTGAAATTGGAAAGAAAGCACATTTTTATCAAGAATTTGAAGAAGGAATAAGGAGATCTCAATCTTAATAAGGAGGAAAGAAGGGCCTTTCAGGCAAGAAAAGAATACACGCCAAGGCCTCGGGCATGGAGCCTGAGAGAAGCTTGTGCTGTCAAGGGATGGAGAGATGTCTGGTTTGGTTCCAGCCAGGATGTCTGAGTGGAGAGTGAAAAGATTAAATTTACACACTCTGAAAGAAAGCTGCAAATGTAATTGAGCCAGAATGAGAAGAATATGCTAGTAGATTTGGAGCTGAATGTGTAAGTCATAGGACTTCCCCGGTAGTGCTAGTAGTAAAGAACTGCCAGTGCAGGAGACTTCAGAGACATGGGTTCGATCCCTGGGTCAGGGAGCTCCCCTGAAGATGGGCATGGCAACCCACTCCAGTATTCCTGCCTGGGAAATCCCATGGACAGCAGAGCCTGGCAGGCTACAGGCCATAGGGTCTCAAAGAGTTGGACACAACTGAAGCGACTTAGCATGTGTAAATCATATGGGATTAGGAACAGACTTTCCTAGATGGAAATGAAGTGATTTGATTTGATATTTAAGAAGACAACAAAATGACAGTGTTGTCTTCTCAGTCATGTCTGACTCTTTGTGACCCCATGGACTGTAGCCTGTCAGGCTCCTCTGTGCTATCCCCTTGAATTCTCCAGGTAAGAATACTGGAGTGGGAAGCCATTCCTTTCTCCAGGGGATCTTCCTGACCCAGGGATCAAACCTGGGTCTGCTGCATTGCAGGCAGATTCTTTACAGTCTGAGCCACCAGGGAAGCCCAAGAAGGGAAGGGGGATTAACAAACGTGGATGTACATTAAGTGTGAGCATAGAGGCAAGTCCAGTGCCTGCAGTGTTTCTTAGATTTCTTAATAAGGTTGATACAATTTACAAGTAAGAAAACAGTCTGACAGAGGTTCAGTAGTAAGCCAAAGACTAAATAATTATAGTAGTGAACTTCGATGAGTGTGCTCCACAATCTTTCCAGTCCATTCCTAGGGCAAGCTGAGCCTGTCCAGTCTGGAGATGGAAGAACTTTCAGGAGAAAGCTGTAGTCAGGAATCCGGATGAGAGGTGATGAGGACCTGGCCAAAGGCAAACTGTCTTCATATAATTTTTTTTTTTTTTTTAAGAAAAATGGTGTTACCTTGGAATTAGTTAATAACTATTGCTGTTGGTTTTCTTCATGTGAATTCTTTCTCCACTGTCTTATTTTTCAGTTTTATTGATGTCTTCATGCTGTAAATTTAAGGAGTAGAGCTGTGAGGAGCATCGTTGAGGTGTAGTAACTCAGTAATGTGTACGGTTGAGGTTTCTAGCTTTCGTAGAAAGTATGTATGTGGCAGGTTTTCATCCCAGGGAATAAAAGTGAGTGATTGGGCACTTGGAAAAAAGCAGGATGTTACCTGAGGAAATAAACCATAAAAAATAATCAGATGATAAATAGCTCTCTAGAAACACTAGCCTAGAGTATCAAAATAGCAGTAGTCAAATTTTAGATAAATCCAGTATATTTACTGATTGAGAAATATCTCAATGGGATTTTTATTACTGAATGTAATACATTGGTGAAGAGATTCATTTTATAGGTAAAAAATATTTTGGAATTAATAGAAAGCTATGGCTTAGCTAAAACAGGTTTTATGTCTGTCTCATCCAAAAAGGATTTGTTATTGCAAAGCAGGACCAAGCTTTTGTTCAGTTAATCCATTGGTCCACGCAAATTCGCAGTGTCTGACAACACGGCACAGCTAACATGTGCCTTCTCAGACCACCAAACCCTCTCCCTATCTCACCCTTGGCTTATTTTGATTTGTAAGCATTTGTTATAATCATTGTCTCTTGACCCCAGTGGAATGTAGGTTCAGAGGCAGGAAACCTCTCTCTCTTATTCAGCGAGGTGCAGCCAATGCTTTGCGCAGAATAGGCACTTGGCAGGTTTTTGCTGAATGAGAGATTAGATGCAGAAACTGATAAATCGGTGGTGGTGGGAATGTGAATTAGGTCCTGAAGTGTCAGTGGGGTATGGATAGGATAAATGGAATAGGGGGCCAATTCAGACAGGTTAATACAAATGAAATGGTGGGGCTTTGTTTAGGGGGATAAGGAGTTGAGCAGAGGGATTAAAGCAGCGATTTTGTGTTAGATTGTTTGAGGGGGGGGGGGTGGAATTAAGGTTGTTATGGGAAGGGGCAGATTGAAGGGAATATCCAAGCCAAGCAGGATTTTAGAGCTGGAAGAGATTTTGTGATTCAACCGGTTCTCTTAAAGATGAAATGGCTGGGTTGCTGAGAGGTTGACAGGTGACCTAGATAGTTAACTAAATGGTTAATGCTGTTGCAACTGGAAATCTCATTCTGTTGACTTCTATTCCAGTGCTCTTCGTGTGTTACTTTGGAAATAGGAAAGGCATGAGACTGTTTGAATGAAAGACAATAATACATCATCAAGTTGATGTTCATAGAAGATTATCTGATGCCATGTATAGGGTGAGTTGGAAAGGGAAAACTCAAATTCCAAGAGAACAGACAATAGATTAGGAAGTATTGTAAGCAGCGGCGCTTCAAATTTCTAAATCTATTCCTCGTTTTATATTGATTTGCTCATTTAAAACTTGTCAGCCATGTTTGAACGGATAAAGGCAACAGTCCATGCAGCTGGGGTGAAAATAATGTGTTTTCATGTTACTGTGGACCGTTTTGTTATCCTCTTCCCAAGTCTGTTTTGAGTCACAGACTGCCTCTGCAGCGACTTTAGAAGAATCACACACGTATAAGTTCCTTTTTAGCCGTGTGTGTAGACACTGTTGATCACCTATACAGGTTCAGTTCCTCCTTACTAACAAAACCTTACTTTTCTTCAGTATTTTACCTCAGCCCCAGGAACGATCCCTCTCCTGGACTGGATAGCACTGGATCCTGGTGATGACGCCACACCTTTGCCAGCGATCCTTAAAAATCCCAATTGTAAGCCGGTCCGTGCATGCCGTCTTTGGACTGCCACAGGTTGATCCAAGGAGACTTAAGAAACCTCCTGTAGTCGGAGAAGCAGTCTTTTGTCTCTGCTAGTGGCAACATTTTGTGACCATGGTGGAAGCTGGTCTGTCGACAAATCCGAAATATAGAAGAAAGCTAGAGAGACAGTGCCCGTCACAGCAGGAGCCCAGATTGCACAGTGGCTGGGCTCATTCCTGTCTTTGCATTTCTGTATTTTACAAGTCAGCTGGATAGGGGTTTTTGACTACCTGCAGACAAAATCATCCTATGAGAGATGTAAAAAGATCATAGGGGGAAATCCACAGCAACAGAAATTCCCATGATAGTGGAGACCATATGTCTTGCTCGAGGCTTAGAGGCTACCTGACTGAGTATTGTTGAATGTGTGAAAGTAACATCCTAATTCGCAGAGGAGTCACTTTCCTTGAGAAACTGGCTCTTTCAAGTCAGTTTCTGCTGCTCTCCCAGTCAACAATATTTACTGATCCCCATCATGTCTAAGCAATTATACAAGGTTGTGTTCATAGCTAACAAATAAATAATGTAACCAATAAACATCATTTGCTAGCAATTCTATTAATAGAAGCATTTTACGTGTATCCATCCATTTATTTTGAAAAAAGATTAAAAGAGGAGAAAAACCTGTAGAAGACCGGAAAAACTGTGCTGCCTCATAGCTGAGAGGCAGTGAGGTGAGGAGGTTTCATGACATGTCCCTGTTTGGTCACACATCCAGGAAGAGACGGACGTGGGGTTTGACCTCAGGCAATCTATCTTGACTGCCTTTATACAGCACATAGAAGGCAAGTTTCCTGACTGTTGACAAAAGCAGCAAGATGGCAAAGAATGTTGAGAACTGCTGGCTATGAAATATATCTTGGGGATTGGAAAAAAAAGGCAGAGTGTCAATTTATTCTGGTTTTATAATCTGTCACCTCAGACTCAGCATAACAGACAAAGACTATTATGCTTTGCAATGAGGGAGCCACTAGCCACATATGGCTACTGAGCATTTGAAATGCAGTTCGTGTGGATCTGAATGTGCTATAAGTGAAAGACATGCACCAGATTTGAACACACAATGAGAAAAAATACACATAAAATCTCTTTCATACTTTATTATATGAATCACATGTTATATTCTGTGAAATGATAATCTTTAGGGTTATATAACTATAGTGTTAAACTAATTTAACTTCTTTCTAAATAGTTAAAATTTGTTTTGTTTTTGTTGCACTGGATCTTCATTGCTTTGTGTGGGTTTTCTCTAGCTGTGAATGTAGGCTATTCTTCATTGCAGTGCATGGGCTTCTCATTGCAGTAGTGGTGGCGTCTCTTGCTGCAGAGTACGGGCTTTGGGCACATCGGCTTCTGTTGTTGTGACACACGGGCTTAGTAGTTGTGGGTCTCAGCCCCTGGAGCCTGAGCTCAGTAGTTGATCCTGGGCCTGTGGGATCTTCCTAGACCACAGATCTAACCCAAGTTCCCTGCATTGGCAGGTAGATTCTTTACCACTGCACCACCAGGGAAAGTCCTCTTTCTACGTATTTTACTGTGGCTGTAAGATTTAAAGTTATCTATGTAGCATGTTATGTTGTATTACATTATCTTTTTTATTGGACAGGGCTACTTTACTGATTTTATGTTTACTGATGTTTCTGGGCTCTCTCTACATTCTCTATTAAAACTTGCCTTAATGTTCAGAGACCCTTTATTAACTGTTTCAGTAGCAGGTGGGTATTGACTTTTTTCCTAGAAATAACTGTATATGAACAAAATTATTTAAGAAATTGTTGTTCTCAGCTGCTCTTAAGATGTTAATCATCTAATTAGCACTTTTGTAGAATGTTATAAGATTTGTGAAGTTCCGGAATTTGAAAACAGAAGTAGAAGAAATTAGAAAGAGGTAGCACTTTAAGTTCTGACATTTAGGTTACCAGGCTCAGTGGCCACTTCCGGAAGAAATCACTCTCCATGAGAATACACAGGTTTATGCTAAATGGAGATTTAATACTGTAAACTTTCCTGTTTTTGTATTGTAAACAGGGCAAAGGTCTACTAAGTACCACCTGCTTTTCAAACCAAAGCTTTGCATCTGTTCTTTCTCAGACACACCATGGCTCACATAAACTGCATATTTTTCTTAGTCCTTTTAATATTGTAGCTTAAAATGCACTCATGGTAGACAAGCTGTGATTGTATTCTGAAGTGAAAGACTGAGAGTAATTTAGGATGAAAGTGGCCTGTGAGGTTGAAGTTGCAAATGCATTAAAAAAAAAAAATCAGGTCCCTTCTTACCCCAAAGCAGACAGCAGCAAATAGCTTCTTTCCATTCTCCTTTTTGGGCCATTTCTCCTTTTCATTATTTTGATTTGGTGTGACATGTGTACACGTCTAAGATACACAACAGCTAAATAAACATATGGCCTCACTTAAGGGAAGTTTCCATATAGGTCAGTGCACTTTTTAAGCTATATAAATATCAGATTAATTTTGGATTTGAGAAAAGTGAATGTTAGGATCCTATCCAAGATCCACATAGTTATTAGTTTTTCTTTTCTAAAATTTCAAGGTGGAAACATAAAGACAAAATGAAAGACTATGTCGACTCCTGAAAAAATACTGTTTGCAAAATATGTGTTTAGCAAATTTAAATGAAACCTTTTATCTCTGCATACATTTTTACTGAAGAGTTTGTGAATCAATCAATCAACCAATCAATGAGCTAATAACTTAGTCAGTGGTCAATAAGCACTGATTAGTTACTGTGAACATTAAGGGCTTCCCACACGTGGTAAAGAATCCACTTGCCAATACAGGAGACACAGGAGATAAAGTTTCAATCCCTGGCTTAGGAAGATCCCCTGGGGAAGGAAATGGCAACCCACTGCAGTATTCTCATAGCCCTGGTGGGCTATGAGCATGTGCACGCCGCCCCCCTCCCCGACCTCCCACACACACACATTGAAAGTTAAATAGAACAGCGATCCAGTTATTGACCATTTATTTGAAGACAAAACAAGACACTCCCCTGGCAATATTTCATAAAGGTGAAACTTGATCTGAGCCTTGAAAAATGAATAAAATCTAAGAGAAGAAAGGTCAGTTCTAGGCAAGGGGAACACTTTGATCTTATAACAGAAGAAAAGTAATATGTCTCAGAAACAGTAAGAAAATCCAGCATTGAATGTTTCTAGTCAGTGGTGAGAAAAAAAAAAAATTAGATGGACAGCAAAGGGTCACACGATGGAGGAGTTTGAGCCTTAGAAAGAGGAGTTTATTTTCACTTGGGAGATGCCAGAGAACTCATGTATTTTCTGTGAGAAAGTCAGTGTTCAGATATTGATCGAGAGAACAAGTGAGAAACAGGACACAGGATCTGACCTTGTGAGCTCTAGTCCGAGGACCATGGCAGTGGTGTGATGACTAGGCTGGTTGATGATCTTACAGAAATCGGTTTGTAAGAAAAAATAAGACATAGGTTTTAGTTGTGATTTTGGACTTCAGCCTTTCTGTTTCTTTTTTATCCTTCTCAATAGATGACCATTTCTTCTGCTTTTTTACATCTTCCTTGCTCACAGAAACTTTTCATAAATATTTGCCAAGAGCAAATCAATGAAATACTTTTCAAGTGTATATCCCCATCAAAAGTATCTGCCTACAGTATCTGTGTTCATTTAGCTGTTGTGTATCATAGCACAATGGTAAATGAAATCCTGCTTTCTTCCTTTCCCTTTATTTAAACTGTTTATCCACCCTGACATTCTCCCCTTCATCCCTGCTAATAGATCCATTAAAAAAAAACCTCTTAAAAATGCCGTTTCACTTTGTTTCTTGGTTCATGCCTGCTACAGGTTTTTGTACTTCTCTTCTGCTAATTAATCAGCAATCACAGCCCATGTCATGTTTCAGTTTTTGTACATTATTTCATGAGATACTTAATTGGTACCTCTTGGAGGGCAGGTAGTGTGTCTTACGATCCCCTGTATGGTTGAGATCAGAGCTCTGCATAGATGTATTGATAAAATTTGCTGTCAAGTGACATTGAATTATTTGGTGATAGTGCTCTGGACTAGGCACATGGCATGTCTTACCTGGGCTATAACTGCAGTCTTGTAATTCATCTCCTTGACTCCAACTCATCCTCCATTTGCTGCACAGGTTATTTTTGTATGCTTCAGATTGGTATGCATTACCTCAGAATAAAATCCTAATCTTTAGCGTTCAAGGCTGTCTATCACCTGGTTCTGGGCCATGCTTCTAACACCCATCCCAGCCTTATCCTGCCAGATACTCTGGTGATGCTGAATCATGGGCCCCCAATGGTAATATCAGGCTTTCGATCAATGCTATTGCCTTAGGCTAGAATATACTGCTTACTTCCACTGGTGATTCCTCTTTCTTTTTTAATTTTAAGATGAAAAATTTTAATATACATACATCATTTACACATACATACATATATATGCATACAAGTACATAATGTGTATGCTGCTGCTACTGCTGCTAAGTCGCTTCAGTCGTGTCCAGCTCTGTGCGACCCCATAGACAGCAGTCCACTAGGCTGCTCCTCTGTCCCTGGGATTCTCCAGGCAAGAATATGGGCGTGGCCATTTCCTACTCCAATGCATGAAACTGAAAAGTGAAAGTGAAGTCATTCAGTCGTGCCCGACTCTTAGCGACCCCATGGACTGGAGCCTGCCAGGCTCCTCCATCCATGGGATTTTCCAGGCAAGAGTACTGGAGTGGGGTGCCATTGCCTTCTCCGACATAATGTGTATACACTCACATAATTTGAGGAAATTAACCTTTCGTACTGTTTATAGAACGTATATAATAGAAAAACTACAGGGTTCAACAGAGGAGGATTTAATTAATTATAACAAATGTATGCTATAGTACACTATGCAGTTGTTAAAAATGATGGGCCTGAGTAGTAGTTACTCAGAGTCTGGGATGTAGTATTAGATTTTCAAAGCAGGCCACAGAAGATTTTGGGGGTGATTATTGTTCCTCAAGCAGATCCAGCTAGGTACAATGCCAAAATTTAGATAAACCTCATCTTTTTGCCATTGACAAAAACATTGCTTCCTCACTCTTCAGCTTCACACGGTGAGAATCACTGCAAGAAATGATCAAATATTGTGGTCAGACAAACAAGTCCTCTACCAAATACCTATTTCCTATGAAATTTTGGGTGATCACTTTAAATCACCTCATTGAAACACATGTTGCCTTTCTGGGCTCACATGACAGATGATACGAAATTCTGTATTTTTTTTTTTGGTGGGACCGTATGAAATTACATCTTGAAATGCTCCTGAACTTAAAGTATATGGAAAACAAAGTGTCACCAAAATAAGTGGACTGTAGATCCTAAGTGTACTAACTCTGAGAAATGAGAACAGTAAGTAATATTTATTTGTGGAAGTATGCGGTTTCTAATCTTAAATCTATTTCAGCTTGTTCTACACTAAATCACGTTGGAAAATACCAACCGAATAGTCTGTACTTTTAGCAGCTCTGAAAAAGTCAGAACTCTTTCTTTTTGTTACTATAACCTGGCTTCTTCTATTAAAGGTCAAAAGTTATAGACAGCATGCTTGCTGCTGCTAAGTCACTTCAGTCGTGTCCGACTCTGTGCAACCCCATAGACGGCAGCCCACCAGGCTCCCCTGTCCCTGGGATTCTCCAGGCAAGAACACTGGAGTGGGTTGCCATTTCCTTCTCCAATGCAGGAAAGTGAAAAGTGAAAACTGAAAGGGAAGTCGTTCAGTTGTGTCAGACTCTTTGCGACCCCATGGACTGCAGCCTACCAGGCTTCTCCATCCATGGGATTTTCCAGGCAAGAGTACTGGAATGGGGTGCCACTGCTTTCATGCTTAGCAAGGGGTATTTATTTTTTGCCAAGAAAATTTATTTTCAGATGTTTGCAGAAATGGGGCTTTTAAAACCCATCCTTAGTTCCTTGTGCATTGGTTGATACTTTCTGTTTCACCAAAATTTAAGAGTTTTTAATACTGCTAAGTCACTTCAGTCATGTCTGACTCTGTGCGACCCCATAGATGGCAGCCCACCAGGCTCCCCCGTCCCTGGAATTCTCCAGGCAAGAACACTGGAGTGGGTTGCCATTTCCTTCTCCAATGCATGAAAGTGAAAAGTGAAAGGGAAGTCGCTCAGTCGTGTCTGACCCTTAGCATGGACTACAGCCTACCAGGCTCCTCCATCCATGGGATTTTCCAGGCAAGAGTACTGGAGTGGGGTGCCATTGCCTTCTCCAAAGAGTTGTTAATATTCACTCATTTATTCATTCATTCATTTGACAATGATTCACACAGCTGGCATTGTGTGCCTGGCAAGGTGTTAGGTGCTGTGATTCAGCAGTGAGCAGAAAAAGACATGGAGTCCTTGAATTGTGATATCCGCAATCCAGGGGGAAAAGAGAATTATTATCGTACAAATAAATGAGAATTCTATTAAGCATGCTAAATTAGAGAAGCTGGTGAGAAAGTCTAAAAGGGGATCTGACCCAGGTAAGGAGGTCAGGGAAGGCTTCCCTGCGAACGTGACAACTGCACTGATCTGTAAATGATGTGCTTAGTTGCTCAGTCAGGTCCGACTCTTTCCGAACCCATGGACTATAGCCACCAGGCTTCTCCAGGCAAGAATACTGGAGTGGGTTACCATGTCCTCCTCCAGAGGGTCTTCTCAAGCCGGGGATCGAACCCAGGTTTCCCGCACTGCAGGCAGATGCTTTACCATCTGAGCCACCAGGGAAACCCGAGAGGGGATCTGACCGAGGTAAGGAGGTTGGGGAAGGCTTCCCTGAGGAGGCGACAATTGCACTGATCTGTAAATGATGAGGAAGAGCTAAAATTGCATTCCATGCAGCGGGCCTATGATGGGCAAAGGCCCTGTGGGAGCAGTGGGCCTGGCAACCATGGGGGAGCGGAAGTAGGCTGGTGAGGCTTGCAGAGAGAGCTGGGGGACTCGTGGTGGAGACAGGATGGAGTGGAAGAAGGGGTCAGGCCCACGCAGGTGTTAGACCATTTTAGGGATGCCTTTGTCCTGATTGTTTGGGAAAACTGTCAAGGGTTTATAAGCAATGGGAGATAAGATCAGGTTTCTGTGTTGAGAGGATCCCTAGAGTTCAAAGCAGGGAACACACTGGAGGGGGGAAAAAGCGAGTGAGGGCAGATGATTTGAGACTAGTACAGTTGCCTGAGCGGATGATGGTTTCTGGAATCAGGGTGGCAACAGAAAGCAGGCTGGAGAGAGACTTGGAGTAAAATGCACACGGTGACAAGCTGGATACATGGTGTGACTCCTGGGTTTCTCCGCTGGCCAGAACGTTTCCAAATTAGGGTTTGTGCAGACCTGACTTATTCTCCCAAGAAATCTCTCTTTCAGTGAGCCTCAGAATTTTTATTCTATCACTATTTATGGAGCACCTGTTATGTATCTGGTTGCTGGTGACACAGGAGTGGTACCGGTTTCTCTCTTATGGATATAGTGCCTATTGCTTCTGGTAAGGCTGGTGAAAGTGAAGATCAGTGCAAGCAAAATAAAAACAATAAACTATGGGAGGTCAATTTTTCTTCTGGGTAATCAATGTATTTTTAAAAAAATGCTTTGCACTTTCTAAAGCTCCTTACTACCTCACAGGAACCAGTGGGACAGACAGGAAGGTGTGACTTGAGGAGCCAGTACAGATGGAGACTCCTAAGGTCACAAAGGTGTGAGAAATCAGTTCATGGGCTGTTTTTCCAAGAGGAGGGTTCGCCCTCCTTTTCAAAATGAAGAACATCATCAAGGTTGAAAAGGCAGCCTGCTGGAGAACAGTACTCCTTTCTAAATAGTCTTTTTTTGAAAATATAAGACTCAGGGCCTCTCAACCACGGAAAGAAAGAGCATACTTCTAGATGAAGTCCTAGCCACAAAAGCGTGTCTCTTGCCTTCATTATTAGCTGCAATAGCATAGCCAGATTCTTTACTGGCTGAATGAAGGCAGGTGAATCAGGGAAATTCTGACTTTGTACTGATTCATCATGGAAGTGAACAGTTTCAGGTATGGATCTTGGAAGCTCTTGTACAGACCCTGTGGGGAGAACTTGGAACCAAGGGAAAGAAAAAGGCAGGCCTACTTTCATCTTTGATTGGATGGCATCACCGACTTGATAGACATGAGTTTGAGCAAGCTCTGGGAGATGGTGAAGGACAGGGAAGCCTGACGTGCTGCAGTCCATGGGGTTGCAAAGAGTCAGACAACGCTGAGTGACTGACAACAACTTTCGTCTTTATTTGGCATCATTTGAGTGGCTTAGTTATGTGAATAATTTTGGTGCTTTGTCTCTGTTACATCAATTTACTTCTCATATTTAGCTGTTCTGTACTCATGAAGGGCTTTAAAGCAATGTTCTTATATTTTCAACAATGAAAATACAACATTTTCAACAATGTTCTTACATTTTCTTGATTTTTACAAGACTATATTAGAAAGTTGATCCCAGGGTGATGGTCAGGCCTCCTACCAAAGCATTAGAGATGGGAGCAGCATCTTCCCAGCAGCTGTGATTTCTCAAGTCTAAGGACAGTCAATTGTTACAGAACAGGCCCATCAACTGGTATCTCTTCTCTCCTACAGGAGATACTTGTTTCTGCCGAATTTAATTATGAAGAAACATCCCAACACACATCTGGACCAAATATTCAATAACATTATTTATCAAAATAAATTTATTAAAAGTATTCAAAGACCACTTCAAAGTTTAGCTGCCATCAGGACAGTTTTGGCACTCATAATGGACACTGCCATTTTCTACACAAAAGCACTCATTCTAGTACAGACACCAATTGACAGTTCAAACACAAATCGTTTCAGTTTTAGAGTTATGTGAGACAACAGTACTGACGATCTGTAGTCATAGGAACTTCAGTACCCTTGCACATAGTAAACACATTACCTAGAGCTAAAGAAACTACATCTAAACCACTATGTGGTAACAAGGACTGATTTAGGGAAAGATGTACAGCCAGCTAGCTAAGGCCACAGAATCCCAGACCTATTGATTGTAAATGCTTCTGGACCAATAGTGTTACATTGTTATCTTTCAGTCTCAAGCTCCTGCTTTTCCAGCATGAGACACACCACATTTAGACCACACTCTCTCTCTCTGCTCCATCATTTACGGAAGCCGACCCAGTACCAGCTTCTCCTACGTGGCGACCGGCTTCCTGATTCACTACCCAGCTCTGAATCAATAGTTCTGAGTGATGTTTCCTGAACACCCAGGCTGAATTCAAGGTCAGTCTTTTTGGCAGGTGACAGCCTTCCCCCTTTTAGGAAAAAAAATGAAAAGTTCTCCGTTTCTGGGCTCCTGCTTTCATCTCATGTAGCATGGGGTTCTGTGGTGATCTGCGGCTTTTTACACAAGTCCTGGTAGAATTCTGACTCCAAGAAACGTGGGTAAGAGTTGTTTTCCATCAAGCTGTACACCCTTTTCTGGGCAGTTGTGAAGCAGCCACTGGTAGCTTCCTGTATGTTTTGGGCAATCAGAGTTTTGGTTTGAAAGTCTATGTTGATCTGAAATAAAACAACAAAGTTTTATTCTATATTAAGAGTCAGAAGTTGAAATATATGTAGTATTTGAAAACAAACAAAAAAACCCCCCAAACTATAATGTGTGGCCAGTGTCACTGGCTAAGTCAGTGAAGAAATGTAATTAACCTCACTGAGAGCCAGAAATAGGGGAAAAACAGCCTACTCACCCACCCCCCTTTAACTTGAGGTCTCTTTAAATTATTTTCACTTTGGTGCTGAGGATGTTCAAAATATGCTGAAATAAGGAACTTTTTCCCCCCTTTACCTCTTTTGGAGCTTCTTTTTCTATGAAGTCAGTATATATTTTCTTTGCTTTTGAGGACAGCTTTTGGGGTGACTTGGTTTTTTTGAAGTCTTCACAGGCCAGCCAGAATTCAATATTTTCTTCACAGTATTCAGATTTTAAAAAAGCCCTGAATGCAGCAAGACCATCTGGGGGAGGGAAGGAAGAAAGCATGCAGAAACTGCATTGAGTGTTCAAATATTCCCTTACGTGTTTTCCTAGAACTCCCACTCCACTGGTCCCATATTTTATTATTGCCAGATGGCAGCAATTTTCTTGAGTTTACTCAAACCTGTAATCATCAAAATTTAGCTCTTTAAAGACTAAGATGCCAGTCAGCAAAGTGCGTAAGTTGGCACACTACTACAAAAATATAAACACTTAGCTTTACTGTTAACACAACTGATAGGGGAGCCATAAGTTCTTTGGGAATGAAGCCTCTTGAAAACATTGTTTGCAATGGAAAAGCTGACTCAACCTTAAGAGACAGCAACTGCCATTACAATCTGGGGCTATTTCCCCCCACTCCCCACCTAGAGTGAAAAAGCCACGCATTTCCCTGGTTAATCACTGGGAAATAAAGGAGAAAAATAGGCCCCATGGAACAGGGATTGTAAAGTCAAACTCTCCTTGGGCAAGCTGCTCTTGCTGTGTAGACACAACCAAACCATACTCTCCTGATACTTGAAATGGATCAAATTCAAGAGGTTAACTTACATTTACTGGCTAGCAGCTCATCAAATGCTTCTGACCATAGCTGGGCTTCCTCGGGAGAAGGCCTGCAAAAGAAGGTCTGCACATCAGCTCCTGCTAGCCAGAGCTTCCCTCTTCAGCTCAGCAGTGAGCTGTGCATATTGGCAAGTACAAGATTTTCAACTTACTTGATGAAGGTTTGCTGTTTGCTTTTCTTGCCAGTTTTGGGCTTCCCAGGAGAGGAGGAATTTTGCAAGAAGTAGCTCAAACGGCTCTTCCAATCTTTTAATCTACAAAAGAAAAAAAAAAAGATACTCACTTAGCAGCAACACTTGAAACTGCCATTGCAGCTGAAGGCATTTTTACCAAATAAAGTCGCCCCCAGTAGCTATAGACAAGCCAAATAAGACAAAACAACTCCTCCAGTCAGTCTTACTCCTTTAATCCAGCATCTAAGTACTCAACACACTAGTTTCGTCCACTCATCTGAACATAATTATTAGTTTTATAAGTAAGGATAGGACGACCTACACTTATAGGGTATTTTAATAAATTTAGTTTGCATAGTTCAAAGGCAGATGCTATTTCTGGCCCACAAAAGGCAGCCAGTTTTTCTGCAACGGTTAATTACAATTCTGAGACATTTCACACTTGAGGAAGCCCACAGTGGACCTGCCCTGAGCCAGCCCATGCTCGTTTTCCTTCTGCTCTCAGAGCAGGAGGCTTGGGACCACCCGAGAAGCTGTGCACAATGAAGTGTGTGTGCGAGATTGACCGCCCCCTCCCCCAACTTAAGCACTCATTTTAAGAAGGTGATGCAGAACAATTATTTGTTCCACACTCTTGAGTGGGTGAGACTTGCTGTTCAATTAAAAAAAATTAAAAGTATATCTAGCATCAGCAAAAATATCTCCATCCCAGCAGTCGTGTAAGCAGATCAGAATTTACGGTGCCTCTCACGAAGGCCGGGGGCGCGTGGCTGCAGGATTCTCCGAAGTCATTTTCGATGCAGGGAGACAAAAAGCCAACCAGCATCTATCTCCGTCCCTGCATCAAGAATTTTCTGCAGTTTCTAAACTCTACCCGAGTCCTTCAACATATACCTACACCACACAGGTTTAAACGTAACTTCACAAATTAACCTTTTACACACACACACACATTTTTCTTTTTTTCCTGCAGAGATGCAGGCAGGCTACCCAGTTCCCATGCCCAGCGCGAGTGTACCGCGTTTGCAGCCGCCCGGGACAGCTGGGTCCGTAGGGGCGGCCAGTCAGGGAGGAAGAAAGCCGCACTCACAGGGTTCGCTTCATCTTCTCTCGCTTCTCCTCGTTCTTGGGGCCGGTGCCAGCGCCTTTGTCCATGGGTCCGCAGTCGTGCTGGACAGCCAGGAACATAGCACTTTGCATTATCGCCCTCCACCTGGGAACGCCGCTCTGGGGGGGCCGGACCGCCGGCACCCCTATTTATATAATTGGCGGCAGGGCGAAGGCGGGGCCTCACGGCGCCGGTCCCTCCCCCGGCGAGCACCGATTGGCCGACGGCGGCCGCGGGCCGCGCGGTCACGGGCGCCGCGGAAGGGTCTGGAAACCCGGGCCCCGCTGACGTCCGCTTCCCGGGCGTCGTGCGCAGTCGGGCCGGACGCCCGCCCTGGTGTGGGGTCAGAGAAAATTCCCTTTTGAACGGTCAAAGGCGACCTTTGCCCAGTCTTGGCGGCCGGCCGTGGGGTCGCAGGGCCGTGGCTGGCAGGGAGCCAGGTTGGCTGCAGGCACGGCGGGGGCGCTCGCTCCCCGCCTCTTCCCTGTCTCATTCCCTCCCCCGCGCTCCAGAGCTCCTGACCCCCAAAGGAGCCGTGATTCCCGGCAGGTAAAGGTTGTTTATTGGGAAGCCGAATGCAGTAACCTTATTTTGAATTAGGTTTAAAAGGGGATGTGTTTTTGGAGCGCAAGTCCTCGCTCCCCGCCTCCTTTCTTGATCTGAGAACTGACCCTCACCTGTTCTTTGAGACGCGTTTTAATTTGGGGAAGGAAACAATGGGAGGAACAGTGAGAGTCCAGGGGCAGTGGTGTGATCTGTTCTGCAGCGTGCCCAAGCATCTTGGAGCCCTGTGGGGAATGCACATTGGTCAGGGAAGGAAGAGGAGAAAGTGCTTTAACTGGATGTGCGGTTTTGATTACCAGCAGGTTCGTGGCTGGGTCGGTCCGTGGGGTTGCAGACTTATTTCTCAGGAGTCCTTGGCTGCTTCTCCTTCCAGAACAAAAAAAGAAATCACAGCTCTTAACAAGGAAACACCACGAGCTCGCAGCTATCGTGCACCAGAATCATTTTAGTGTAAAAGAGCAAGCATGCAGGATTTCCTCCTGAGTCACTCTTAGTTAGCTTAGAATTTGCCAGAACACTTTAATTGGCAAAAAAAGAGAGATGGGGGTGGAGGGAGGGAGGCGTTCACAGCTTTTTTGAATAAGCTTAATGTCTTGATTCGTCAGAAATCATCTTGCTGTAGCAGGATTTAAGTAGTTTGATTGGTAAGGGTAAGTAGATAACTGCCACTCCAAAATGACTTGATTTCAAATACCATTATTAGAATTGTACAGTGGAATATTCAGGTGGTTTTTCCTGAAGCATCTAAGTAGGCAGATTAACAGCAAGGCTTTTGTTGTTCTGTCCCTAAGTCATTTCTGACTGCAGTCCCATGGGCTGCAACTTGCCAGGCTTCCCTGTTCTTCATCTCCTGGTGTTTGCTCAAACTCATGTCCCTTGAGTCTGTGATGCCATCTAACCATCTCATTCTCTGCCACCCTCTTCTCCTGCCCTCAATCTTTCCCAGCATCAGAGTCTTTCCCAGTCAGTCTGCTCCTCGCATCAGCTGGCCAAAGTATTGGAGCTTCAGCATCAGTCCTTCCAATGAAGACTGAGGGTTCATTTCCTTAAGGATTGACTGGTTTGATCGCTTTGCTGGGAGACTCTCAAGAGTCTTCTGCAGTGCAACAATTTGAAAGCAGCAATTCTTCGGTGCTCAGCCTTCTTTATGGTCCAACTCTCACATCCATACATGACTACTGGAAAAACCATAGCTTTGACTAGGGACCTATGTCAGCAAAGTGATGTCTCTGCTTTTTTAATTCAGGCTGCATGTATATTCTTTACTTTGTCTTAGAGCTGTTAAAAGAAAATTGGAACTAATTTACCATATTCTTAGGATGAGCTACCAGTAGTTGGGGAGTAAAACCTACAGTTACGACTAAAGAGAACAGCCGTGTACTCAGTTACGGAAAGGAAAAATCATTTAGATTTCAGTAATATTTGAAAGCAAGTTTGTGAAATGTAAGAATATAATTTTTCTCAAGCATATGCTCTTGATCTCTGAAAGAACTATACATGACATTTCCTACAGCTATTTTCACTTTCTGATGATTAAGTACTTATTTGTTAAATATGTGTAATATGTAAACATTTGCTTTTCTTGCTAGTAAAAATCTCAATATATTTTTCACTTAGAATTTTGGATGGTAGAATTCACTCATAGTGGAAAAAGCAGGAGTTCTCACAAAGAGGCAGCAAGGAGAGCCGGACTTGTGTCAGGAGACCTAGTTAGAGTCTTGGCTTCACCAGTAAATACTGAGTAACTATTGGGGCAGTCCCATCCCACCTCCTAAGCACCAGTATCTCATCTCTAGTAAGAGTAATGTGTCTTTCTCATCAACCTCATTGGATATTATGTGAATCTGTTATGAAAGGCCTTTGTAAATTTTAAAGTACTATACAGAAGTTTGTCTTTCCTAATTTGCATATGTGGGGAAAAGGAAATAACTGAAGCATAGTTATTCCAGGTAGAAAAATCATTAAAAGATTAATTCAGAGTTAAGTTATAAATGTTAAGCACTGTTAAAATTCAGGATACTGTCACAGCTTGGTAGAATATCGGACTCATGATAGATACTTAATGTTCTCTGGGTAAAAAACCAAATAAGTAAACTGGTATTTGAACTTTTCAGAGATCCTCCTCAGAAAAGTTCACGACCATAAATGTATATGTATCCATGTAAGTAACTGCTTGAAATATAGACCATTCTAGATGTTTCTTGTGTTTAATGTAGCTATTTGCTTTTTTGGCTAACCATTTCCGATTGACAGCTGGTATTAAGGTAGGCAGACCAGTACATTTAAAATGAAAGCTACAGTCTTTAATGACTTCCCTTTGTTTTTCTGGTTGCAGCTGGCTTTTAGGTAAATGGAATTGCTTAATATTACGATTACACATATTTTCCATTCTGTGGTGGAAGAAGAAACACTGCAATAGGATGTAAATACTGCGCAGGAAAACCGCAGCGTGAGGGTGCCTTGATGGACTGGACATACATTTTCCTGTCAGCTCTACCATGCCCTCTACTGGAGAGGCTGTGTGCTGAGCACATGGGTGGTGGAAGCTTGCAAGGTGGTTCTGGAACTTTTTGTAGCCAAAAAAGTTGAAGTTACTGAGGAAGGCAAACAAACAAAGACTAGTTTCTAGTAACACGAAAGGGAGAGTAGTGAAAAGCGAAAGTGTCCTCTGCCATACGCACGCTTCTCTTCCGACTGGATGCCATTATTAATAAAAGCTGTCATTATCATCTAAAAGTATTTATACGTGATAACGTTCATACTTACGCTCTAGAAATTTAGGAAGCAAGATACATAGTTTAAAAGACAGTGGAGAATCATTCTGTGTATTACCCTGTGCTTTACTTTTTTGGTCAGTAAGATACCTTAGTTCCTAAATTTGTAAAAGTTGCCAACCTGTTGCATACGTCATGAATTTTTAAATTGGTGAGAAGTTTTAAAGAGGGGGAAAAAAATAGGAAATTAAGCACCATGTGGCAAAGGGTGTGATGAGTAATTGGAAACTTTTAGTATCATAATTGTTGAGGTATTTGAGGAAGTGTGGCACCTGTCTTGATATTTTTTGTCTATCTTTGTCCTCCCCCCACCCCCCCCCCCCCACCTTTTGGGTATTATTTAACCTTAATTGGTGAAATATTCTTTAAACAGACTGAACATATGACCCCACGATTAATGAACTTATGACCCAACAGGATTCTGTACTCTTCATTCCTAATATCTGACATTTAAAAAACTCATAATTGGTCTCTTTCTTAGAATGTAATTTGCATTCCAGAAGCTGAAAAGAGAGAAAGTCAGTGTTTTTGTCTGGGATGAATCAAAGAGTTTCAATCAAATACTTGACATGTATTATAGAGGAGTTAATGATTTTACTTGGTCCTTGCATTGATAATTCCAGCAAGAGCATTTCCATAGCTCTGCCTTGAATTCACGAATAGTATGCTGCTGCTAAGTCACTTCAGTCGTGTCCAACTCTGTGCAACCCCATAGACGGCAGCCCACCGGGCTCCCCCGTCCCTGGGATTCTCCAGGCAAGAATACTAGAGTGGGTTGCCATTTCCTTCTCCAATGCATGAAAGTGAAAAGTCAGAGTGAAGTCGCTCAGTCATGTCTGACTCTTAGCGTCTGTCATATTCCAAATGCAGGCACGGCCTACTTAAATTTAATAATTCTCCCTTACCAAGTAAAGCATTGGATTCTCTTTGGAAACCAACAACAGGAGCATCACATATTTTTCTTCCCAAATAAAAAATCCTAAATGTATCAGTGTATTGAAATAGGTCTGGTAGGTTCCTGTAGTTAAAGGACACTGAGTGTGAAGTCTAGGTTTAGGGATTATTTCCAGTATCTGCCTGTTGCTGCTCTGTTCCAGTGACCAAGGACCGCACAGAATCTCAGGGGAGAGTAGTCAATTAGAAATAAGTCACATAGATGGCATTTTGGCCCTCAGGCTAGGAATTTCTTTGCTGACAGTTGTTCTCTTGGGATTTTAATTTCTGTGCACAGAATTCTGTCAAATCATTAAAATGCCAAGTGTCTATTGATTACTGTTTTGAAATCCTGAGATAGTGGCATCATAATATACAAGATTTCAAGGTACTTTATGCTATCAGTCACAGAGAATCTTTTATTTTTTACGTTTGAAGAAAGACTGCTTTTCATCTAATAAATGAGGAATCCATTTGCATTGGTATCTCCAGTTGACTGACTCTTCCTATGAAGAGAGTATTACTCCATTTCAGACACTGATTTTCAAAGATCTTTGATTCACGGACTACTTCACAAAACCCTAAAACTTTGTGAATTTTCTCTCCCAAACATGTTTTTTTTTTTAAACAATTCCAAAATCTTAACCAAATTAATTGGTAAAAGAATAGCACTTTCAAGGAGATACCATGGGCCTGATCCAACTGCCATATTATAAATATTTGAGTCCTGAATGCTGAGCTACCATCCTTAGCTTGAAAAGACAAAATAATTTTGTCTTTATTTTCATAAATTATCCTTAGGAGAGCGGGACAGATGGAGGGTTTGTCCTTAATTGGGATACTTGCTTTTAGTTCCTAGTTCCTGGCATTATGTTAGCTGGGACCCCAGAGAAATTGTTTAGCCTTCTTGTGCCTAGGCTTCAAATCTTCAAGATGGAAGTAATTATAGAAGCTTTGCTTTGTGAAGAACTGAAGAAAAAAAAAACCCACCATTTTGGGGAATGCCCTGAGTGTCTGGTTGATAATAATGCACAGGCCTGGTGTTCAGCAAAACGTTACTGCAGGGCTGCTTTCTTCCATGTGACTTTTTTGCTTTTTGTTGTTGCTTTCCTAGCACCCATTATTTACTGCTGCTGCCCCTAAGGTGGCAGGTCTCAACCAAGTGTGTGTGTGTGAGTCGCTCAGTCATGTCCGACTCTTTGCAACACCGTGAACTATAGCCTGCCAGGCTTCTCTGTCCATGGAATTCTCCAGGCAAGAATACTGGAGTGGATTGCCATTCCCCTCTCCAGACATCTTCCCAACCCAGGGATCGAACCCTGGTCTCCATCCAGGTAGAAAGGTTGAGTCAGAAGGCCCTGAGTGTGTCTGCCAGTCCAAGGAATACCAGGACAAGCTCTGTGTTGCTTCTGTGGAGGATGCACCGTATTAAGGAAGAGGGAGGCCCATGGAGGGTACTTCTGTCTGTGGTGCTGACCTGGGGAGGCTGCATCTGGTCTCCACCAGGTGCTGGGCCCTGGCCCCTGGGCTGTCACTACCAGATACTGCTGCTTTCTGGGGGAGGGGAGGTCTGTTCATCCACTGGGTGCCCTGGTAGCCCCTTTTACTCTTCCAGATGCCCCATAGGGAATATCAGGGACGTAAGGTTACTTTTAGAAATGTTTTAAGTTCTTCCTGAAAAATGGTTTGAAAATGTCTAGGTCTTCCACATGCTAACATTTCCATATATTGATATCTTGAAAGAATTCTCCACTATCTTCACAGGGTGAGTTCTCCCTGCATTAGATGTTCGGTGAAAATTCATTTCTTTTTCTCAGTGCAGTATAGGAAGTATGTTAAGTTGTCTCTAGTGGTTCTGCCTGTTCCTTTCTAAGTACATTCCTTACCCCCCATACCTGCCCCGCCCCCCCCCCCCCAAACCCGCCCTCCTTTTCTGATCATTGTGAGGCTTTCTTCTTTGGAGACGTAATAGACTTGCAGTGCTTCAGTTATTTTATTTCTTTCAGTTAATGCAGTGTGCATTTGGTTTCATAATCTTTAAGAGTTTTTAAATGAATTTTAAAATAAACCCAGCATAAGTGATCATGATCCCCTGGCTTCACCAAGCCTAGATCAGCTGTGTTTAACCAAGCAGAGTGAGTCAGTTTCATCAAAACTGCTTTGAGTTCATCTTGTTAGAAGTTTTATTTTCCCATGTGTGTCTGTACCTGGTTTCAAGTCTCCTCATCCACGTTGCCTTCTTCATGAGCTGCAGACTGATCTCTCATCTTGAGTAATAATCTGACTGTCATAATCATTTAGAACTTGTTCCAGATGCAGTAGAGTTTTCTTTTTTTTTTTTAAACTTTTTTTGCCAATAAATAAATTGGCTCACTTTTCCTCTCCGTTCTTTAGCTTCTTGTGAAATCAGTTTATACTTACCCAAAGATGGGAATTTTTGTCTGAAGCATCTTCCTAGTGCTGTCTGAGGTTGTTCTTTGCTTTTCTGGTGTACTTTAATGGCTGTTTGCTTGTAGTTACCTGAATTGGATGGGTTTCAATGAATTTTTCAAAAGACTTAATATTTCTTATAATGTCATCTTGTTCCAAACATTTAGATTTCTCTTTGCTAAGTCCTTTTGTAAAGGCCTATATTTTAATTCCAAGCAAGGAGTTGAAGATTTCCAGCTCTTTATTCTCCAGGATTCTCAAGGCAAGAATACTGAGTGGGTTGCCATTCCCTTCTCTAGGGTATCTTCCTGACCCTGGGATTGAATCCAGGTCTCCCACATTGCGGGCAGATTCTTTACCATCTGAGCCCCCAAGGAAGTGGGTCTTTATTTATGGCTTTCAGTTTTTCTGTTGCTAGTAGTTTCTTCTTGAGTCTGGCCTCTATTAAAGTTGACTAAGATCCTGTAAATTATTTTTAAATTAGGTTAAACTTGTCAAATTTTTAATGTCTTTCCTTCAGAAGGGTAGAAACTTCAATAGCTAGCTCTGTCTTGTGAAAAGAAGGCTTTTAATTATTAGAAATCTGACTATGACTGTAAATAACACCATCTCCCACAGTAATCCATGGGCTCTGACTCTGTTTTCATGGTCTTTAGGAGAGTGGCCACTGGCTGGCACAGCATGTCCAGAACCAGGGCCACACAGAGCAGCATGGTTGTGAGCAGACCCCCAAGGACCGCCTCAGCTGTTCTGAACCAATGCAGGTTGCCAGGACATAGATGGCTTCATAGACCAAACAACGCTAGTGAGCATCTTCATGAACCAGCCCCATGCCTGGTAACTAGGGTAGACCTCAGTGCAGGTGGAGGAGGGGCAAAATATAATAAATTGTAGGCTAATGCTCGTTTTCCTCTTGATTGGTTTTTCATTCTGTGTTCCTGGAGGTCTTATTTTACCCATACATGTCGCAGAGACCTTCCTGTTCTCAGAGCCTCTCTGTGTCTGGATAACCTCGAATGTATGTGGGAGAGGATGGGGGACAGATCATGGAGGATCCTGCAAAGGCTTCAGCTTTACCAGTTTCACCTTTGAAAAATAAGAAATCATTGGAATTTTAAAAAGTGTTCAGCCCTCAAAAATGTGCAATCCAAGTATGAGCAAAGAAAATGTTATTTCTTCAAACTCTCCTTGCATGTGGTGAAACGTGTATGATACAGAAGCCCTACAGGGTGCTTCTGTTCAGAATCATGGTCTCTGGAGCCGTTGGATGTTGGCTGCAGCGTTTCCTCACAGGGGCTGACCGGTAGGCAGTGGGGCACCCAAGGTTTGTCTGGCTCACTTAGCAGCTCAGTCTTCTTGATAATGAGTCTGCAAGATGGTGGGGAGTTCACTGGCTCTGGCTGGGGATCTCAGCTGACTGGGCTGATTCATTCATGTGTCTTGGAGTAGACTGGAGATGGGTCAGTCTGGACTCGGTGAAGCTGGGTGGCTCTGCAGGTCTTGGCTGTGTTTCTCACGAGTCTTGAGCTCAGGTAGGAGGCCAACAGATAAAGGTTTATGCAGCTCAGTGCTTAGCTCTGCCCATCAAATCTCTCGTCTTTGTCTTGTAATCTGCGGTAAAGCCTCGTCTTTCCTTCCCATGGTAATAGCAGAGCACAAGACAGCCATTGGAGAGCAGTTATCCAATTTGCATTTCTAAAAACCCTGATTATGAGATGTCCACATCTCATTTTTCTCTTGAGGTCATGATCCCGAGGGAGACTGTAGGTCTTCTCGAGTTGGGATGTGGAATAGGAGTCTGTTTCTTCTCTTGGCATGGCTTGGTTCACAGGTCACTGTGAAGTTGGGACACATGAGCTGGCAGAAATGAACGCTCTCTGCAGTGGACAGCAATACAGAGATGGCTAAGTGGGCATTCCTAAAGCCCTGCACTCTGCTGACCAGGTGAGGAGAGACCCCTCACAGCACACACTCTCTGAGGGAAATAACAACGGCCTGGGAGCCCAGGATGCTGCTTCAGCAGGACCCCGTGCTGAGTAACTGCAGGATTCCTGGACCGTGTCTCCATATCTGCAGGTCCCCATCGGCCTCTGTGAAGAACAGGAAACGTGTGAATAAAATCCATATTCTGAATCTGGTGGGGCTCACGCTCGTGTGAAAAGTTGATCTTTGGCAGGACTCAGTTTTTCCCCAATAGCGCTCACTTTTTAACATCTGTTGTAGAGTTTTTTGAAAGAATAAATCAGCGTGAACAACATGAATGTTGGTGCAAGGACCAACGCTCTGAGTCATTCCTTTGCTGTCTTTCCGCAAGGTGATAAGCTTCTAATTCCTGTTCTGAAGCAGCTGCTTGCAAGTTGGAGCTGGAGATTTTCAGTCAACTTGACAGTTTATTCCTTATCTTACTACCTCTGTGAGATCCTGGCTGTCTGCCCCTTGGGGAACATCATGAGCCCTTGGACTGGTGGATGACTGGAGCAAACCTGAGGGGCTTTTAGAAGAAGCTGTCTCAGCTTTCTGAAGCTACCGCCATGGAGGAGGATCTCCCTTCCTTTTAAATATTAAATATTTAAGTTTTGCCATATATAAATAGACCTTCTTAACAGACTGCCTTTTGATTTTGAAAATTAAAGTGCTTATGAAGTTCGTGAAAGTGTGGAAGTGTGAGTCCATTGGGGACGGTAGAGAAGAGGGTAGGTGGTGGCGGCTATCAGATGTTAGAAAGCTTAACAAACATACACATTTAAGGTGGTCAGGAGAACTTTCTTCATGGGTCTCCCAGATCCAAGCCAGGGAGCTTTTATCAGTTCAGTTCAGTCGCTCAGTTGTGTCCACCTCTTTGCAACCCTATGGACTACAGCACACCAGGCCTCCCTGTCCATAAACTCCCAGAACTTACTCAAACTCATGTCCATCATGTTGGTGATGCCATCCAGCCATCTCATCCTCTGTTGTCCGCTTCTCCTCCTGCCTTCAATCTTTCCCAGCATCAGGGTTTTTTCAAATGAGTCAGTTCTTCACATCAGGTGGACAAAGTATTGGAGTTTCAGCTTTAGCATCAGTCCTTCCAGTGAATATTCAGGACTGATTTTCTTTAGGATTGACTGGTTTGATCTCCTTGCAGTCCAAGGGACTCGCAAGAGTCTTCTCCAACACTACAGTTCAAAAGCATCAATTCTTCAGAGCTCAGCTTTCCTTATAGTCCAACTCTCACATCCATACATGACTACTGGAAAAACCATAGCCTTGAGCAGACAGACCTTTGTTGGTAAAGTAATGTCTCTGCTTTTTATAGGGATATCAAGTGGACCTCTGGGAAGAGGTTCTTCTTTCAGCCTCCTTTAGAGTGTCTGCTCGTTTTTTCCTTGAATGCTGACGTTCCTTAAATGTCTTCTGGTTTTGCTCTGCACGTTCACACTGTGCATTCACTTCCATAAACTCAGCTGTGGTCTGTGTGCTGATGCATCTCCGTGCTCCTCTCTCTCCTCATCTCAGACTCTTATAGCTAATTGTCCATTAGCTTGATTCACTTAGATGACTCATAGTTCCAGTGAGCTTGTTAAAAACAGTGTTTCCCATCTATGCACTTAAACCTGTTTCTTTGCCTTAGTTCTCTGTCTCAGTGAATGGTTACATCATCCACTTTGTGGCCTAAGACAAAACATGAGGGTGGATGGAGTGGTCATCTTTGAGTTCCACCCTCTCTCAGTCCCATATCAAGTTTATCCTGCCTATTAATTTCATTTCTTAAATATATCTTGAGACTTCACTCCCATTTCCGTTTTCCTAATCCTCTTCCTCTCTCTTATGGATCCAAGCAAGACTTCTTAGTGATGTTCTAATTGATCCTCTCTGTTGAATGGTCTATTTTATTGACGTTCTAATTGATCCTCTCTGTTGAATGGTCTATTTTCAGCCAGCGTAATTTTACTAAAACCTTTGATCATTATTGCTTTTGTGATTAGAACTGCTAGTGACTTTTCACTGCCCTTAAGATAAGTTCTGAATTCCTTAAATTGTCATATAAGATCTTTTTTTATATGACAATATAAAAATCCCGAGATCCTTTCCTTTATTCTCTTATTACTGCTGCCTTGCTCTCAGTGCCCTTATCTACTGAATATTTTGCAGTTCCTTCCATGTGCCATGCTTTCTCTTTCCTTTAGCCATTTGCTCACACTGTTCTCTCTACTTGGACCTTTTCCCATTCTCTCCACTCTTTATCTGACTGTCTTCTCTGTCACACTTTTCCAGGCATCACTGGAATGAACTTTCTCTCCTGCACACCACCTGCACACTTTTTCTCCCTCTGCTGACAAATCTGGATGAGGTGCTTCTCCTAGATGTGCCCACAGCACCTATTAATGTGCTTAACACAATGAATTGTTTTTTTTATAAAGAAATTTTATTTACAGGTATAATAATTCATGCACTGATAGAAAAGAAACAGCAATATGACTACTTCATGGTAGCCTAGACCATATATTTTAATGAATAAATCATTAAAAAAATTTATTACATACACTGTTATAGTCATATTCATGTGTGTTAGTCATTCAGTTGTGTCCAACTCTTCGTGGTCTCATGGACTGTAGCCTGCAAGGTTCTGCTGTCCATGGAATTCTCCAGGCAAGAATATGTGAGTAGGTTGCCATTCCCTTCTCAAGGGTATCTTCCCTACTCAGGGTTTGAACCTAGGTCTCCTTCATTGCAGGCAGATTCTTTACCATCTGAGCTCCCAGGGAAGCTATAATTGATTATAATTTTATTTTTTTATACTTTTAATTTTGTATTGGGGTGTAGCCAATTGACAGTGTTGTGATAGTTTCAGGTAAACAGCAAAGGGACTCAGCTGTTCATGTTCGTGTATCCATTCTCCACCAAACTCCCCTCCCATCCAGGCTGCCACACAACGTTGAGCAGAGTTCCCTGTGTTATAGAGAAGGTCCTTGTTGGTTATCCGTTTTTACCACAACATATTATAATTGCTTAGTTTCTTGTCCCTATTCCTCACTAGACAATTTCTCCTCCCCTTGCCTCTTTCTTCCTTCTCTTCCTCCTCCTCCTCCTCTAAAAACTATTGTGTCCTGGAACATAGAGAATCCTCAATAAATATTTTCTAAGGCTATGGATGGGTAGCAGTATGAATGAATGGGTGAATGCATGGTTACTTTTCCAGGGTATCTGGCATCTGTTACCTGTGTGACGTGCCAGAGATTCATATGTTCTCCATATATGTAATTAAATTCCTCTTGTAACCTTACAAACTTTCCATGTTAACACTGAGCTTTGCAGTGTTTTTAAGTAAGCTTACTATTCTTTCTTTTAGTATTTTTTGTTTGCAATTTATTGAATAATCTATTTGTTAGTTTTCTTAAAAATCTGACTTTTACCTATTTTAAACAGATAAACTTTATTTATAAAACTATTTAACAGATACAAATTAGAAGTAAAATTGACTAGGTAGTGATATACAGTCTACCATTTAAAACATGAACATGTGAAAAATCTGACAGTTTTTCTAATGTTTTAAAAGAATCACAGGATTAAAAAGGTCATATGGTATTATCATTTGTTCTTATTTCACTATTACAATATATATTTGAACAAAGTCATATGTATGTACATATGTGTGTATATATATTTGTCTTAAACAATTTAATAATTAATATAAAGGTATACTTGTTTCTTGTTTCTAGGAATTTCTGTTTTGGATCATTATGTAATAGCTTGCAGCTTTTTGCTTCTCTCAGGCAAATGGACTGAGGCCTACTGCACTGTAGACTTCAGAGGACAAAACACTTCCTAAGGGTTTCAAAACTTTCATAATGATAGAAAATAATTTCCTTTGTACTTGTACTGCTTTTAAGCTCTAAATTTCTGTTCACATATAAGCACCATTGCATTATTTGGATTATAATGTTCAACTTTATGATAACAATATATTAATATGTACAATTATCAGTTTAGATAATTTTCTTAGGTTCAAGAAGAGAACAAGTAGGAAAGCCTTATTAAGAGTATGATCCATCGGGTAGCACTTGAAAGCGTTTAAAAAATTCTGGATCTTTGCTTTAAGGTCTTATCTTGAGCCTGTGCAATTACCTCCTCCTCTTCCCCCAAATCCACTGAAATGTGAGAAAATTTAAAAAGAAAAGAAAACAGGAAGCTTTGTAGTACTGCTGGAAAAGAGGAAAATATGCCATTGACATATGAGAAATATGGAACTTGGAAATATGTGAAACAGAAAGGACCAAAGAAGGAAGATAGGAAGGAAAAACCTATCACAGTTGAGTGGCAGTAAAGTTGGTATCTCTTGAGAAGTGAGTGGATGGCATCCTCAGTATAACCTGAGAAGGTTTCTTTTCTCAAGCAGTAGAGGTGTGCTGTGAGGGTCATGTGTGAGGGTAAAATTACATTGCTTTAGAGGCTGTACCAGAAGCCCACATATTAATAATATGTTTCCTGAGTTTTGCTTTATGTGGAGAGTGTACTAAATGAAGAGCTTGTAGGCCAAGGAGGAAATAAAGGTAAAATTCAAAGGCTATTTGGAAATCATTAAGATGGAGTAATCACGTATAAAAATATGTGGGATGTGGTCAAAGTCATACATAGAAAAGGACTTGTCTTAATTTCTTCTTTCTTTTTTAAATTGAAGTATAGTTGATTTGCAACGTTAATTGCAGGTGTACAGCAGAGCGATTCCATGTTTTTATAGATTATACTCATATAAAGTTGTTACAACATGTTGGCTGTATCCCTTGTGCTGTAAGCTACATCTTTGTATCTTCCTTTCTACCCAGTAGTCTGTCCCTCTTAATCCCCTTCATGAGTCCTGCCCCACCCCCATTCCTTCTCCTCATTGGTAACCAGTTTGTTCTCTGTATCTGTGCATCTGTTTCTGTCTTGTCATGTTCATTCATTTGTTCTATGTTTTACATTCCACATGTCATAAAGGAAGACTGAAAATAACTGACCCATCTGTGTTTGTCTCTCAGTGGCTGTGTGGAGTGCAGCGTTGAGAGGGCACCTGAAGGTGAGTCTGTGCTGCAGCGGGTACACGGCTCTTAGTGAGTCGTGACCAGGCTTCAGTGGATTTTTCAGGTGAACTGAATAAAACCACTAAGGGTCTGGTAATTCCTATATTGCTCCAAAGCACAGGGTGGCAGGAAGTTTGCCCAAGAATTTTTCTGAGGCAAGCATAATTCTGATCCCCAAATCTGCTGAAGAAAGCACTCAAAACTAAAGAAAAACTCAATTGTAAAGATATAGATACCTTAAATGGAATAGTTTAAATATTTTCCACTGTAAACAGTTTCGAATAAGCAAAAACACTGTGCACAGTGAAATGTAGAATTCATAGCACTTACAAGTGATAAAAGATGCTCCTTTTAATGTGTACTAAGCAGATATTTAGGGCTTCCCAGGTGGAACTAGTGCTAAAGAACCTGCCTGCCAATGCAGGAGACATATGTGGGTTCCGTCCCTGGGTCAGGACGATCCCCTGGAGGAGGGCATGGCAACCCACTCCAGTATTCTTGCCTGGAAAATCCCATGGACAGAGAAGCCTTGTGGGCTACTGTCCATAGGGTTGCAAAGAGCTGGCATGACTGAAGTGACTTAATATGCACAATCAGATATTTATTAAAGAATTTATATTACAATTTACACATGAAAGTGAAGCCACTCAGTTGTGTCCGACTCTTTGTGACCCCATGGACTATAAAGTTTACCAGGCTCCTCCGTTTTTGGAATTTTGCAGGCAAGAGTACTGGAGTGGGTTGCCATTTCCTTCTCCAGGGGATCTTCCCAACTCAGGGATTGAACCCTGCCTCCCACATTGCAAGGCAGATGCTTTTACCATCTGAGCCACCAGGGAATTTACACATGAGGTGGCGAATAATATCGCCTGGCTTTGCTGCTTGGTGGGATTCACAGTGTGGGCAGTGTTTTGCCTTGTTTCTACAGGGCGTGTGAGGAATCACTAGTGTCCACACTGAGAGCCTGAGAACTAGGCGAGAACTCCAGCAGAACGTCCAGTACCTGGTTTTGAACATCAGATGTATGTTGGGTGTCGGTTGAGTTGGGCATCTGTATGTCTGTTTTATATCCCATTCCTTTCATGAGATAACTATAATTAGTCACCTTTGTTGCCACCCAGTACAGACTTTTCCATCAAACAAGTGCTACAGTGGAAACAGTGGCTGACTTTATTTTTGGGGGCTCCAAAATCACTGCAGATGGTGATTGCAGCCAGAAAATTAAAAGACACTTACTCCTTGGAATGAAAGTTGTGACCCACCTAGACAGCGTATTAAAAAGCAGAGACATTACTTTGCCAACAAAGGTCCATCTAGTCAAAGCTATGGTTTTTCCAGCAGTCATGTATGGATGTGAGAGTTGGGCTATAAAGAGAGCTGAGTGCCGAAGAATTGATGCTTTTGAACTGTGGCGTTGAAGAAGACTCTTGCGAGTCCCTTGGACTGCAAGGAGATCCAACCAGTCCATTCTGAAGGAAATCAGCCCTGGGTGTTCATTGGAAGGACTGATATTAAAGCTGACACTCCAATACTTTGGCTACCTGATGCGAAGAGCTGACTCATTTGAAAAGACGCTGATTCTGGGAAAGATTGAGGGCAGGAGGAGAAGGGGACGACAGAGGATGAGATGGTTGGATGGCATCACCGACTCAATGGACATGGGTTTGGGTGAACTCCGGCAGTTGCTGATGGACAGGGAGGCCTGGTGTACTAGGGTTCGTGGGATCACAGCGAGTCGTATACAACTGAGTAACTGAACTGAACAAATCCCTTGTTAACCGAATCTAATCAAAGGAGCTGTGGTACTGTTGGAAGTTCACAGGTCTTGAGACAAGGGTTTGGTTTCATTAAAGCCAGGCTGCTAGTGGTTAACTGCTTTTGCCACGTTACTTCCTCATGACTCAGCGGAGACACCCCATCTGGGGAGCCTCCTCCACTGCCTGCATCCGGAGTGAGCTCACTTCTGTGCTACCACGGCCCTGTGCTTCCCTCTTCCGGGGCCGTCAGCTTCTCCCTGTTTTCTCTGTAAGACAGTAGGTGTTTGAAGCCAAAGGTTCTGTCCTCTGCGTCCCTGTTCCTGTGGAGGCCAGCCCCAGTCTGGCACACAGTAAGGGCTGGCCACATTTGTTACATGAATGAAGGATTTAACTTCTCTGAGCTTAAGTCTTCTCCGTTTGAAAAATGAGAACATTGATGATAATGATAATGGAGTTTTTAACAATCCTCTTTGGAAAAAAGTCTGACCCTTTAGTAATAATGACAGTAGGTTTTGTTTATTGAACACCTATTATATGTGCCAACCACTGATTAGACACTTTACATACATTTTCTTCATCTCTTACTGTTACACCTTTGTGAGGTAGGTGCTGTTATCTCCATCTTACAGATGCTTGGAGAGATGAAGAAGCAAGTGAGTCTGGCAGAGCCAGGATTGGAATTCTAAGTCTGTAACCATTTCACTGTAGAACTGATGTTTCTGTGGGAAGCTCAGTTTGGGTTGTCATCAGTTAGGTTTCCTCATGGATACCCTGGCTGTGTAATTATGGTCTGTAAAAAGCTGATCGTGATGGTTGAGCTAGTGAAATCCACCTTTGAATACATTGCTGGGCACGTGGTAATTGCATAGTCAGTATAATTGCTGAATGAAATAATGATTTAATTAATAGAAAACCCATGAATGATATTAGGTTATGTGATAAACCAAGAGATTGCTTATACATGTGTGATTTCAAGAGTGATTAAACACCCATAGCATTAGTTCAGCTGATGTGCAGATATTCCTAGGATGGTAAAACTGGAATTTGATTTTCATTTAACAAGTGAAATAAAAGGATTGACTAGTCATTAAGTCTCATTAAAAATGAAAATCCCTAGATTCCACTCCTAGAGTTTGTTATTTTTATATTCTCCTCTTGTGGATGTGAAATAAAAAAAAAATACTTTGTAAGTTGGGGAGTGCTGTACACACTATATTACTGAGAAAGTTTTATTTTTCCCTTGAAGTTTGGAGAAAGTGTCCTTTGGACTCTGTTGAAACTGAAAGAAGAGACAATTAAAGAGACTGAGTTAAATCAGAAAAGAAAAGGACTCTTTCATTCAGTGGAAGGAATGCTTCTTTTGTCAGTACCTTCCCAGAAGCAAGTCTGGTTGACCAAAATTTAACAAAGAGATCCCATTGGCATGTTTGATCATTTCATGGTTGAGACATCCTCATTGCCCTGGGTGATAGCAGTCTATTGTTAGGATGGACACACAGTCTGAATGGAGAGCCAGGAAACTCTGAGCAAGTGCTCAGAATTAGGGGCAGCTCTGGGAGCCTAGGGCAATTCCACCTGTCATGCCTGTGACTCAGCACCTTCTCTCTGCTTCCTGTTCCATGGCTGGTTACTTCATCTCTTCTTTTTCTGCCTGACGGCTTCTGCTTACTGCCTTCTGTCTTTAAAAATACCAGGAAGCAGCATTTATTGAGGAATTTCAATAAATAATTTCATTTTTATTCTCAGAACAAAATAGGAATAGGGTGCCCTCCTTATCTGATTATTCATTATTATTAGTCTCCACACTGAGTGCACAAGGATGCAAAAGCCATCAAAACAGGAAGATATCCACTAATGAAAACCAATTTTACACTGAGAATCCTCTCCCCGTTTAACAGAAGTTCTGGTAATTAACAATAACATAATGCAAATATAATGAAAAACCTAATAGCAAAATTTGCAAAAAGATGCAGAATGTCATGAAGCTAGTGCTCATATGTGTCCAGTTTTTATGACCCCATGGACTGTAGCCCACCAGGCTCCTCTGTCCATGGGATTCTCCTGGCAAGAATACGGAGTGCATTGCCCTTTCCTCCCCCAGGGGATCATCCTGACCCAGGGATTGAACCCATGTCTCTTGCATCTCCTGGATTGGCAGGCAGGTTCTTTACCACTAGTGCCAACTGGGAAGCCCAGAATGTCATGAAGTTGATGTCAATAGGAAAGTCACTGCTAAACGATGCTCTAAGAGTGTGGCCAGTTAATAATTAGAGAAGTGGAAATCAACAAGATCTGTGTTAATTGTGCTACTTGAGAAAGCAGTTTGCTGTTCTGAAATACATTTTAGAAATCGTTGATACGTGCACTATCATATATTTGAATATTGGCATTTACATAGGCCAGAATTTTATCCTTTTGGGGCCTGTCAGGCTTCCATGGAATAAGAATTAGGCATCTGAAACATCATGCCAGTGACTGTTGACAGATATATACGCATGGGGTTAGGGAGAAATGAATACTTGGAGTCATTAAAAACTAATTCACCGAAGATCTATAAAGCTGTGACAAGTTATTCGTTGGCCCTAATAGTGTCTTTAGCTTTGACTGTAAAGTCCTGCTAATACCACCTCACTTTCATATAGGATATTACAATTTGAGATGGTTCTGTGTATTATCTCATTTCATGGTTATAAAGCTATATGAAGTATTAATAGAAAAGGGGAATGGCACTACTCTATGTTTTAAAAATGAGGATACTGAGGTTAGTCTGATGTCAAGTGGTTAGTAGATGACATTCTAGTACTAGAATGATTTTCCTGAATCCTGATTCAGTGTTTTTCCTACTCCCCCAAATAGAAAGAGTAAGGAAGGAACAATATCATCTCTATTTATAAAGGAAGAACTTACAGGAAAACCAAACATTGTAGATGCACACTGAGGAAATCAGTTGGCAAATTGAATAATCATTTGTCCATAATTGTCCTGGAGAAGGGAAGAGCAACCCACTCTAGTATTCTTGCCTGGAGAATCCCATGAACAGAGGAGCCTGGTGGGTTACAGTCCATGGGGTCGCAAAGAGTCAGACACAACTGAAGCGACTTAGCATGCACGCATGCACATGCCCTTAATTTGGCAATTACTCAAAGAATTCACAGAATTGGAATTACCCAGACTAATTACCCTTTTAACCCAGGGCAGCTTTTAAAATTGTACCTGATTTCTTTCATCTTTTTCAGCAATATTAAAAAAAACCTTTTTATTCTATATTGGACTATAGCTGATTAACGTTTGGTAATTCCAGGTGGAAGCAAAGGGACTCAGCCATCCATGTACATGTATCCACTCTTCCCCATCCAAGCTGCCACATAACACTGAGCAGAGATCCCTGTGCTGTACATTGGTTATCCATTTTAAATATAGCCGTGTGAACATGTCGATCCCAAACTCCCTAACTATCCCTTCCTTCCATCTTTCCCCCCGACAACCATAAGTTCATTCTCTAAGTCTGCAAATCTGTTGTTTTCTAAATAAGTTCACTGGTGGTGGTTCATTTTCGATTTTGCATATAAGAGATGTTATACAAAACTTCTCCTTCTCTGTCTTACTTCACTCAGTATGACAATCTCTAGGTCCATCCATGTTCCTGCAAGTGGCATCATTTCATTCGTTTTAATGACTGATTGTCCACTGTATGTATGTATCGCATCTTGATCCATTTCTCTGCTGATGGATGTTTAGGTTGCTTCCATGTCCTGGGTATTGTAAACAGTGCTGCAGTGAACATTGGGGTGCATGTGTCTTTTCAAATTATGGTTTTTCTCCAGAGATACACCCAGGAATGAAATTGCAGGATCATATAGTGACTGTTTTTAGTTTTTTAAGGATCCTCCATACTGGCTACACTAATTTACATCCCCATCAACAGTGTAGGAAGTCCTTTTTCTCCACACCTTGTTCAGCATTTATAGTTTGTAGACATCTGCAAGGAGATCCAACCAGTCTATTCTGAAGGAGATCAGCCCTGGGTGTTCTTTGGAAGGAATGATGCTAAAGCTGAAACTCCAGTACTTTGGCCACCTCATGCGAACTGACTCATTGGAAAAGACTGATGCTGGGAGGGATTGAGGGCAGGAGGAGAAGGGGATGACAGAGGATGAGATGGTTGGATGCCATCAATGACTCGATGGATGCAAGTCTGAGTGAACTCTGGGAGTTGGTGATGGACAGGGAGGCCTGGTGTGGTGTGATTCATGGTGTTGCAAAGAGTCGGACACGACTGAGCGACTGAACCGAACTGAACCGAGACATTTTGATGATGGCCATTCTGACTTGTGTGAGGTAATACCTCATTATTATCTTGATTTGATTTCTGAATAATTAGTGATGTTGAACATTTTTTCTTGTGCCTGTTGGTCATCTGTCTTCTTTGGAGAAATGTCTGTTTAGAGCTTCTGCCCATTTTTTGATTGGGTTGTTTGTTCGTTTTTGATATTGAACCATATGAGCTATTTGTGTGTTTTGGCAATGAGTTCCTTGTCAGTTGCTTTGCAAACACTTTCTTCCATTCTGTAGGTTGTCTTTTCACTTTGTTTATGGTTTCCTTTGCTGTGCAAAAGTTTTTTAGTTTAATTAGGCCCCATTTAAAGCTTCCCAGGTGGTACAATGGTAAAGAATCTGCCTGCCAGTGTAGGAGATTTAAGAGACACGGGTCCCATCCCTGGGTCGAGAAGATCCTGTGGAGAAAGGAATAGCAACCCACTCCAGGATTCTTGCCTGGAAAACTCCATGGACAGAGGAGCCTGGCTGGCTATAGTCCATGGGATCGCAAAGAGTCAGACGTGACTGAGCTCACACACACACACACACAGAGGCCCCATTTGTTTATTTTTTGTCTTTAATCCGATTACTCTAGGAAATAGATCCAAAAAATATTGCTGCAATATGTCAGAAAGCCTTCTGCCTGTGTTTTCCTCTAGGAGTTTTATGGTAAACTGGTCTTGAATTTAGGTCTTTAATCTATTTTGAGTTTATTTTCATATATGATATTAGAGAATGTTCTGATTTCATTCTTTAGCTGTCCTGTTTTCCCAGCACCACTTATTGAAGAGACTGTCTTTTCTATTCTATTCTTTTATATTCTAGCCTCCTTTGTTGTAGATTAATTGACCATAGGTGCATGGATGTGTCTCTGGACTTTCTATGCTGTTACATTGATCTGTATTTCTGCTTTTGTGCCAGTACCATACTGTCTAGATTACTGTAGCTTTGTAATATAGTATAAAATCTGGGAGTATGACTACTCCAGCTCTGTTCTTTCTCAAGATTGCTTTGTTTTTTCAAAGACTTTAGTGTTTTGTGTTCAAAGTCTTCTGTGTTTCCATAGAAATAAAAAATGGAGAAGGAAATGGCACCCCACTCCAGTACTCTTGCCTGGAAAATCCCATGGATGGAGGAGTCTGGTAGGCTGCAGTCAATGGGGTCACTAAGAGGTGGACACACTGAGTGACTTCACTTTAACTTTTCACCTTCATACATGGGAGAAAGAAATGGCAACCCACTCCAGTGTTCTTGCCTGGAGAATCCCAGGGATGGGGGAGCCTGGTGGGCTGCCATTTATGGGGTTGCACAGAGTTGGATGTGACTGAAGCAACTTAGCAGCAGCAGCAGCAGAAATAAAAAAAATTTTTTTGTTCCAATACTATAAAAAATGGCACTGATAATTTGATAGGGATTGCATTGAATCTATAGATTGCCTGGTATAGAATGGTCATTTTAACAATATTGATTTGTTCAGTCCAAAACATGGTATATCTTTTCATTCACGTGGTCTTCAATTTCTTCCATCAATGTCTTATAGGTTTTGGAGTACAGGTCTTTTGCTTCCTTAGGTTCATTTATTTCTAGATATTTAATTCTTTTTGATTCAATAGTCAATGGGATTGTTCCTTAATATCTGATTCTGCTATTTCATTGTTAGTGTATAGAAATATGACAAATTTCTCTATATTAATTTTGTATCATGTAACTTAATTGAATTCATTGATGAGCTCTAGTAGTTTTCTGGTAGCATTTTTAGGATATTCTGTGTATATATTCTGTCATCTGCAAACAGTGATGGTTTTAGTACTTCTTTTACAATTTGAATTCCTTTTATTTTTTTCTCTGATTGCCGCTGCTAAAACTATGTTGAATAAAAGTGATGAGAGTGGGCATCCTTGTTTTGTTCCTGATCTTAGAGGAAATGCTTTCAGCTTTTCACTGTTCAGTATGATGTTAGCTTTGGGTTTGTCATATATGGCCTTTATTATGTTGAGGTATATTCCCTCTGTGCCCACTTTCTAGGGAGGTTTTTTTTTTTTATCATAAATGGATGTTGAATTTTATCAGAGGCTTTTTCTGTATCTATTGAGGTGATCATACGGTTTTTATTCTTCAGTTTTTTAATGTGATGTATCACATTGATTAGTTTGCAGATATTAAAAAAAATACTTGTATCCCTGGAATAAATTTCCATTGATCATGGTTTATGATCCTTATTGGATTCTGTTTGCTAATATGTTGTTGAGGATTTTTGCAACTGTGTTCATTGGTGATATTGGCCTATAAATTTCTATTTTTGTGGTATCTAAAATAACAATAGAAAAGATCCATGAAATTAAAGGCTGTTCTCTGAAGAAATAAACAAAATTGATAAGCCTTTAGCCAAATTCACAGAGAAAAAAAGGGCCTAAATCAATAAAATCAGAAATGAAAAAGAAGTTACAAGGATATAAAAGATCCTAAGAGGCTACTGTTAGTAGCTGTGGTGACCCAAGGATGAAAGAGTAGGTAAAACCAAGGAGGGTCTTGGAATGCAGGAACAGAAAAACCAGACCCTTATCGTCTTTCCCTCCCCTGTGTTGTAACTATTAATGGATTTCAGGTCCTCCTGAGCAGTATAAGCTATCTCCCCTCCTACCCAGTAGAGTAGAGAAGGCATTTGCCTTACTCTTCCCCCAACCCAGTATACGTGCCTCATCCAATCAGCAAATGACTTGCAAGACCCTTATTCTACTCCTTGTACCCTGGGTATAAAAGTGGACTAAGGACCCCTGTTCAATGTCGGTTCTCCCTTGATCTGGCCCACTGTTCTAACAGCGTCTCCCACTCTAATAAACTTTATTTCCCTTTCATTCTCTTTCACGTCTGGAATTTCTTTTCCAGTCTGTGCCCGGACCACAACAGTAAGTATGCACCTATAAAATGGACAACTTTGAAGAAACAGACATATTCTTAGATACTCATAAGGCTGAACCAGGAAGAAATAGAAAATGCAAATAGACCAATTCCCAGCACTGAAATTGAATCAGTAATTTAAAAACTCCCAACGAACAAAAATCTAAGACCAGATGGCTTTACAGGCGAATTCTACCATTTCGAGTAAACACTTATCCTTCTGAAACTATTCCAAAAAATTGCAGAGGAAGGAATACTTCTGGACTCGTTATGTGAGGTCATCATACTGATGCCCACCTATCTTTCTGAAACTATTCCATATCAGCCATGTGTTTTATTGCAACTTTTTTTTTCTCTTTAAAAGTTGTTTGTTAACCATGATAAGTCACATAGGTCAGTACAGTTTTTGTACTTTTTGTGAAAAATAATATGTGGTTCTAAGCACTTATTTAAAAAAAAATAAGTCAAAACAATACAAGACAGATCCAGCCAGGAGAGACTTAGACTTGGGATAACTGATAGCTGATGATGTGCTGATTGTTTCTTCTGCTCAAAATTAATGACGTACTCTACTTGTAAGCACAGTCAGGCTCAAGGGCTTTTCAGTGGGTGCTAGGCAAATAACAAAGGTCAAAATTGTGAGTCTTTACATTTCTGACTGTTGTCCTTTATTATTCTTTAAGTATTTCAGAAAGAGCAGTTTCCGCAGAAAGGTTGGTTACTAGTGATAAGTGTAAGTAGCCTGTGCTTTTCTTGTAGGCCATTGGAATTGGAAAAGTTCTGAAGGTTGAACTGATGTTATCATTTATATTTAAACCACATTTACTGACTGAAAAATTTAGCTAATGAGTCTCTTTCAGTGCTCTCCTGAAATAAATCAAAGCTTTTTTTCAACATGCCCTGGCTCCCAGTACTTATCTGAACGTTGTTGTTGTGACTCTTGGAACATTAAACTCTTCTGATTTTCCTGACTGGTCATTTGAGGACAAGATAAAAGATTCGGGATGAACAGGAAAATGTCTCTGAAGGCAGTTGTTTCTATTTCTAAGGTATAATAAAAAGTTGTTGAAATACCATGTCTGACTTTAAAACAGAAAAATATTCGTGACTTTATGAGACCTGATCTATAGGCGGGGAGAGACCATCTGTCTCCTAGAGTTTACTTGGGATTAAAGTCCTTATTTTGTCAAGAAAAACACACACAGTAAAACATTCCACTCCCCTAAAAACATTCCACTCCCTTTGAATAGGACTAAACATGTCTCAAGTGTGCTAATATCTTATACATAGTTATTTTATTAGGTTTTGGTCATATGTTTGATTTAACTGACTACATGTAGCTAAATCACTCCAACATATGACTAAATAGAAATTCTGGCCAAGAGTTTAATTTTTTTCTTGGTCTTGTACATTGTTTTCTTATATTTTAAGACCATCAAAATCTTACATTAAAGTTTAACAAATCATTGAGAATGTTTATCTTTAAATTTGTATAGTATTTTAAAATATTTTAGATCAAACAGTGTTTGCTGTCTCAACAATTTAGGCATGTGCTATAGAAGTTATGGTAGTTTTTAAGGTTTTTATGAAGTCAAAATGAATAGTAAGATATATTCATGTTGGGCAGGAAGAAAGCTTTCTGTACCCTTCTAGGTTCTTCTGGCTTGTCTAAGAATTGAGTTGACATGAGAGAGAATAACAAGAGAAAATCAAAATTTTAATGACCTATGTACAATGGGAGATGTCCAGAAAGAAAAACTGAATAACTATCTCAAATGGCTGAGACCCTCACCTTTAAATACCATCTTTAGCTTAAGAAAAAAGAGGATGTTGGGGGTAGTGGTTTGGGACTTCAGAAGGGAAGAGGGCAATGCCCATGGAGGTAGAAAAATAAATATTTGGTGAATAAATATTTGCTGGGCCATGAAGAGGCCTATAGAGAGGAATTTTGACAGACTTTTCCAGCTTCCTCCTTATCTACACACCTAGTTCCTACTGTAGTTATTTAGGGGGATAGCCCCCTTCCTGAAGAGGCCCTCCATCTAAACGATTTTGGGGGCAGTTATGGGAAAGGTCAAAGTTTCTTCTTCAGTCTTCTGGGCGTTAATTGTTTTCAGTTCAAAATAATCCACATGAGACCTTTTGGGATGGCAGATTTTGCTTTCCTACACTCACAAGGGAGGTGCTGTAGGGTTGCTGGGAAAACAAAGATTTGCACCCTGAATCTATTATCCTGAATCTATTATAACTTTGACAGTTTAATTAGTCTGGGTCCCTGTTCTTTCAATTATAAAATAATCTTTACCTCAAGTGGTATTTGGCATAAGTTTCAATTTCTGCCTTCTTATGTATTTAATATATACTGTATTATTTTATATTTGTGAAATATGGTTATATAAATGAACAGGCTTTTGACATGTTTCTCTGGTGATTCAGATGGTAAAGAATCCACCTGAAATGTAGGAGACCTGAGTTCAGTCCCTGGTTTGGGAAGATCCCCCGGAGAAAGGAATAGCAACCCATTCCAGCATTCTTGCCTGGAAAATTCCATGGGCAGAGGAGTCTGGCGGGATACAGTCCATGGGTCTCAAAGAGTCAGACGTAACTGAGTGACTAAACCTTTACATTGTAAAAAGTCATATTATATTGCTTATATTTGTTTCATAAATTTGTTTTTAGGATCAGTGGGTCAAGAATTCTGACTTTTTAAAATTCTTTAGTGTTTTTCATTCTTCCCAATAACTCTTTGGATTTTAAAGAAAGCTGGAGATAATCACATTAGTCTTTGTTGGGAGAATGGTCATTGTAGTCAAACTTCATCTTTTTGGGGTTACTTGATTCTTGTATTTTTTCCCAAAATTTTGTGTTGTGTGGAAGTTGACAAAGTGTGTTGATAAGTTTCAACTGACAAAACGGCATTCTTGGCACTCTATCTCCAGTGACCCTTGGCATTACAGTGATCCCTCATACCTGCAGGGTAGGGGCAACTAGTTTCATGAACCTCCTTGTACCCTCATTCCAAAATCTGAAGATGTGCAAGGCCTTTATATAAAATGGTGTAGCATTTGCACATAACCTGTACACACCCTCCTGTATACTTTAAATCATATCTAGGTTACTTATAATACCTAATACAATGTAAATGTTATGTAAATAGTTGCTGACTGACAAATTCAAGGTTTTCTTTTTGGAACCCTGGAATTTTTTCCGCAACTATTTTTAGTCCATGGCCAGTTAAAGTCTGTGCATATGGAACCCTTGGATATGGAGGGCTGAGTACATTTGGGTTGGGTAGGTGGAAGTGAGGGACTTAATTTCCTTCTGGATTCTTTTCTTTTCCTTGTCCCTTGAAATTACCACTGTAGGTGGTGTATCTATGTAATGGTCAGGTGGCCTGGGCAGTACCTGGGGGAAGGGTGAAGCTCAAGAGACACAACAGTGAAGATTGAGTAGTCTCTGTTAAATTCTGAAATTAGTCCTTAATAGGTAAGAGAGAGATGTTACTTTAAAGAACTAGTTAATTTTGTCCCCAGGGGATATTTGACAATGCCTGGGCACATTTCTGATTAACTTAGCTGTTCTTAGCAACTGTTATTTCCTCTCAAACTCCTTCTCTTCTGCCTTACCCCACCCTAAGCCAGTCTTCTTTTCGTTAGTCTTGTTACAGTGAACTACCTCAAAACCGTGAAACAAAACATAATCTTGCATCACAAAGGCAGATATTAATAGGAAACACAGGAGAGACTGTGTGTCTGTGTGTGTGTGCGCGCGCGTGCCTGAGCTACTGGCATTAGTGGGTAGAGGCCAGCGATACTGCTAAGCTGTCTACAGTGTAGAGGATAGCTCTTCAAAACAGAGAATTATCTGGCTAAATACGTCAATAGCATTGAGTTTGAGTAACCCTGTTTTAAAAGAACTGACTTTCCAGCCTGTGAATCTTGACTATAAAGAAATAAAGATATTAATGTACATTGTTAAAAACATGTTGATTGGAATAATGCAATTTAGAACATTTCAGGAAAAATTGTAGAAAAGCAGTCAAGTCTGGCAACAATTATCAAAGTACTGTTAGGGGAACTTTTATTCATTCAGTCATTCAGTGAAGATTCACTGAATGTCAGCTGTGAGCCAGTCCATTCTAAGTGTTCAAACAGCTCTGGGGCTGTTTGGTGACTCTTTCCTTATTAAGAAGATGGACCTGTTAAGGCCCTTAGATCTAATGTCATCAAACATGCAGAAATCATAAAATTCACTGCCCTGCCACTGTTCTGGGTACATCCTCACCAAGTTCATATGAAGATTTTGTTTCCCTGTGTGTCCAAAAGTACACAGTTTAGACAAGCTGAAGTTACATTCCTCTGTGTAAAGTGGTCCATGGGCAGTTACTCTCTTATAGGCTTGGTTTGTATAAATTAGCATCCCCGAGTTTTATTACTCTGAGATATTGGTCATATAGCTTCTGGTCCTGTGTGGTTGTGTGCCAGAGCAGTTTGCTGACGTGCATGTAGCATTGTGGGTGTTGTGTGGATTGTCATCTTATTTTTTCTACATTCTTATTGTTTTTCTAGTATACACTTTAATTGACCTTACAACAGTAAATTGTTTATTTTTAGAGGAAAAGAACATAAATGCAAATATTCAATTTGTTCTCAGTATTTATGACCTTCTTTTTGGGATGTGTTAGTACTGCTTTTTGTTGACTGAGATTTGTATAATCTATTGCCATCCGTTCAGTTCTGTCACTCAGTTGTGTCCGACTCTTTGCGGCCCCATGAACTGCAGCACGCCAGGCCTCCCTATCCATCACTAATTGTGCCATCATGAACTCATTAATTGTTACATAAAAAATATTATCCAGCTTAAAATAATGCCCTTTCATGCAGCATTTATTGTTGGATTACTTACTTTGAGTAATTTTAACTTTTGTTGTCTTTCAGATGCACATGTATTCCAGTTACAACCCGAGTAGAATGTAAGCTCTCAGAGTGTATAAATCAGGGTCTATAACTTCCTGGAAACTTCTAGGAGCCCAACATAGTCTGGGTACTCCTTGGGTAATCAGTGATCCTAGCTATTAGATACAGTTTACCCAGAATGTACAAAGTGTCACAGGCTCTATAGGAGTTATCTTGCAGGCAGTGAGTGGGTTCAGATTTATTACGTGTTTTGAAGACCCAGCTATTCAGTTAAATGATCCAGAGTAGAGTGAAAAAAATGCACCATTATTAGGATGGTGCTGAAGTAATTGCGGTTTTGCATTGTTGCACTTTGCCATTTAATATTGGAATTCGTTCTTAAATAAATGTGGTTATGTTACATATCATTTTAATGCACATTTCTTGCTTTGTGTTTTTGCTAATGAATTATTACTTGCTATTTATTTTCTATGTATTTTAGACTGTGGAAATGATGTTAGACCAAAAGCAAATTTGAGTGATTTTCTTTTTTGAGTTCAAAATGAATCATAAAGCAGTGGAGACAGCTTACAACGTCAGCAATGCATTTGACCCAGGAACTGCTAATGAACGTACAGTGCAGTGATGGTTCAAGGAGTTTTGCAAAGGAGATGAGAGCCTTGACGATGAGGAGCTTAGTGGCCAGCCATTGGAAGTTGACAATGATCAATTGAGAGCAATCATTGAAGCTGATCCTCTTACAACTACTTGAGAAGTTGCCCAGTAACTCAATGTCGACCTTTCTATGGTCGATTGGAAAGTTGAAAAACCTCAATAAGTGGGTGCCTCATGAGCTGACCGCAAATTAAAAAATAGTCGTTTTGGGGTGTTATCTTCTCTTATTCTGTGTAATAAGAATGAACCATTTCTCAATCGAATTGTGATGTGTGAGGGAAATGGATTTTATTCGACAACCAGGGATAACCAGTTCAGTGGCTGGACCAAGAAGAAGCCCCAGAGCACTCCCCAAAGCCAAACTTGCACCAAAAAAAGGGTCACGGTCACTATTTGGTGGTCTGCTGGCCATGTGATCCACTACTGCTTTCTGAATCCTGGCGAAACAGTTACCTCTGAGAAGTATGCTACTGGACTTGCTTGTTTCTGGGTATTGGAGTACAACACCCAGAAACAAGCAAGTCCATTGGTCCACAGGATATCATGCAAGGTTGTGCCCCACTGGCTGGTACCAGAATTAGCCCTTTGAGGTGAAGCTTTGTCTCTTTCTGGTGTTCAGATCCTAGAGGCAGAGACAGTTACTACATCTCCCACTACCACCCGAGACTGCAGGAGTTCACTCTCCCTGGTCTCTTGTCTCCATGTAATTTGGTTTAGAAAAAAAACACTGGTTGGTTGTTCCTTTTCCTTTGTAAAGGGTCTGGAAAACAGGATCCTCAGTGAGGTCAACTTTCAGGTGTAACCAGTTTGCTAGAGTGAGGACTCATTTCACTTGTCATGTGTCTCACACACTAGTAGACAAGGCCAGGGTGGTAACTGGAAGTACAAAGTGAAGATCTACTAAACTTATCTTGGCTTATTTTAATGTAACTATTAATAAGCCTTGGCTTTAAAGTAAAAGACAAATCTGGGACAAATACACAGTGGATAGGACATCAGGATAACAGATGCAAACCTGGACCACCCAGGCACACTAGGCTGTGAACTTCTTCTAAGGAGAAGGGTCTTGTTCACATCCAGAAAAAGAAGGTCAGTATAGCTGAAGTGTATTGAGTGGTGCCGAGGGCTGCATGAGATGGGATTGCACAGGTGGAGGTGAGCAAGACAGAACAGGGAGGAGCTTCAAGGCTGCTGTGAGGGTTTTGGATTTTATTTTAGGAGTAATGAAAAGCCATTGGAGAGTTTTCAGCAGGGAAGCAACGTGATCTGATCTGCACTTTTAAAAGCCTACTTTTGCTTTTTATGCAATACGGAACTTTGGGTGCAAGAATGATGGGTAGGCAAGCAGGAAGAGATTTTAGTAGCCCAAGTGAAGGTGGCTTAGAGAATAAAGAAATGGTATTGGCAGTGAAAAATTAGTCAATCTAAGAAAGAAATGGAAAATTTTATTCGAGTCAAATTTGAGGATTATAACCCAAGAAGAGCATCTCAGGAAGCTCTGAGAACTGTTCTGCCACTTAGAAATCAAGGCACAATTAAGTTTATTTCTTTTCTTTTCTTTTTTTTGAGACAGAAGCCTGTACATCAAATGATGTATTCTTGACAGTTTATATAATCCAGCTCTACGTGTCATCGTGGCGGTCATGTGACCCCTTACAAGATCAGAAGCAGTTCTGCCTTTTAAGGAGTTGTCTTCTTGATGCTAGAGACTGTTGCTCCTTAGGGTTGAGCAGGTATTCCTGCCGATGGAGGAGGGAGGTCTGATCAATGCATAATGCAGATACACAAAGCACAGTGCAGGGAGAGAGGAGACCAAAGGGCAGAGAAGAAGTTTTATGTTTACACTTTTCTTGTTTTGCCATAAAATATGAATTTTATTTCACAGAATGGTTCGAGTTAAAATAAGTTTTGGAGTTATGACTGTTGATGGGGTATGAGTCAATTTAATTTGGGGTATGAGAATAAAAAGTAACTGTTAGGTTTCTGGCTTGAGTAGCCAGGTGGACTCTAGTGTCATTTGCTATAAGGTAAACATGGTAGATAAACCTGGATGGGGGTGAATCAGGAGTTCAGTTCTGAAAATAAATGCCTTTCAAAGTTCAGTGAAGAAGGGTGGACTTGCAGAGGGAGGTTTGTGAGAATGAAGTGTACAGGTAGTATCTAAAAAATGTGGATGAGCTGAGAACAAGCAGCTGGTTAGGCAGGAAGGATGCCAGACAACGTGGTTCTACAAGACGAGGAAATGTCTCAAGGAGAGAGGAGTCCTAAGGAGCTGAGCTCTGTGGGGAGTTTGGGAAAAGGGCAGGGAAGTCACATTGGTTTGGACATGATGGAGATTTTTGGTGATCTTGCTTACAATAGTTTCTGTGGAATGGTGGTGACCGGATCCAGTTAGATCAAATTGATGATCAGCTAAGAAGTAAGGAAGTGAAGAGAATGACTTTAGAGATCAACATAGAGAAGTATTACTGGGAAAGGAACTGAAAAAAGAGGGGAGGGCTTACAGCTCTGAAGAGGTGTGATCATGGGAATGTAATTCTGTCTTTCTCTCTCTGCATTTATGTATTCACCCATTGATCACCTGATGCACTGATCCATCCATCACCATCCTTTCATTATTTAAAATTATCAATTGAATGACAGGAGGTTAGAGTGTGCTGAAAGTCCTTGAAACGGGGATAGGAATGTGACCCAAAGCACCAGTGGAGAAGCATTTAGGAGGAGGAACACCTTGCCTCTTGGAAGAGGAGGCAGAAAGGTAGACTTCAGACATAGAGATGGTATGTTTGATGGCAGAAGATGAGGAAATTCTCATCTTAGTCCTACTTGCTCAGTGAAGTATGATCAGCGGATAATACCCAGAATGGCAGAGGTGGGGGGCTGTAGATTTGAGAAGAAAAAAAAAGGTGTGATGTGGTGATTTTGCATAGTGGGAGAGTAAGTATTCAAAGAAAGTGTAGTAAAATACTTAACTAGTGTTTAGTGCCCTTTAGAGATTCGCAGTCACTAACAAAGTGAAGAGGAACTAAAAAGCCTCTTGATGAAAGTGAAAGAGGAGAGTGAAAAAGTTGGCTTAAAGCTCAACATTCAGAAAATGAAGATCATGGCATCCGGTCCCATCACTTCATGGGAAATAGATGGGGAAACAGTGGAAACTGTGTCAGACTTTATTTTTGGGGGCTCCAAAATCACTAGATGGTGATTGCAGCCATGAAATTAAAAGACGCTTACTCCTTGGAAGGAAAGTTATGATCAACCTAGATAGCATATTCAAAAGCAGAGACATTACTTTGCCAATAAAGGTCCATCTAGTCAAGGCTATCGTTTTTCCAGTGGTCATGTATGGATGTGAAAATCGGACTGTGAAGAAAGCTGAGCACCGAAAAACTGATGCTTTTGAACTGTGGTGTTGGAGAAGACTCTTGAGAGTCCCTTGGGCTGCAAGGAGATCTAACCAGTCCATCCTAAAGGAGATCAGCCCTGGGTGTTCTTAGGAAGGAATGATGCTAAAGCTGAAACTCCAATACTTTGGCCACCTCATGCGAAGAGGTGACTCATTGGAAAAGACTCTGATGCTGGGAGGGATTGGGGGCAGGAGGAGAAGGGGACGACAGAGGATGAGATGGCTGGATGGCATCACTGACTCGATGCACTTGAGTTTGAGTGAACTCCGGGAGTTGGTGATGGACAGGGAGGCCTGGCGTGCTGCGATTCATGGGGTCGCAAAGAGTCGGACACGACTGAGCAACTGAACTGAACTGGACGTTAAACTAGAATTGTTAACTTGCCTGTGTGCAGCTTCAGTTAGAGACGGAGCAGGCAGATTGCTATATTTAAACAGGGTCAGAAATTACACTGCAGATGGTGACTGCAGCCATGAAATTAAAAGATACTTGCTCCTTGGAAGAGAAGTTGTGACCAACCTAGACGGCATATTAAAAAGCAGAGACGTTACTTTGCCAACAAGGGTCCATCTAGTCAAAGCTATGGTTTTTCCAGTAGTCATGTATGGATGTGAGAGTTGGACTATAAAGAAAGCTGAACACTGAAGAATTGATGCGTTTGAACTGTGGTGTTGGAGATGACTCTTGAGAGTCCCTTGAGCTGCAAGGAGATCCACCTGGTCCATCCTAAAGGAGATCAGTTCTGAATATTTATTGGAAGGACTGATGCTGAAACTGAAACTCCAATGCTTTGGCCACCAGATGCGAAGGACTGACTCATTGGCAAAGACCCTGATGCTGGAAAAGATTGAAGGCAGGAGGAGAAGGGGATGACAGAGGATGAGATGGTTGGATGGCATCACCGACTCAGTAGACATGAGTTTGAGCAAGCTCCGGGAGTTGGCAATGGACAGAGAGACCTGGTGTGCTGCAATCCATGAGGTCAGAAAGAGCTGGACATGACTGAGCAACTGAACTAAACTGAACTGAGAAATTCCATTGCTGTGTCTACAAAGAGAGGAGAGTGTGAAAGGGCAGAGGCCTGTTTAGGGCGAGGGCAATGGGGAGTGTTCTACTGGGGCAGGAGTATTTCAGCACTGACGTTAATTTGCCAGCACGTGGTAGCAGTAAACAGCAGGCAAGCTTTCAGTCAGCCTCATTGTCATTTAAAAATTCTCTGCTGCTAGAGCATCCCTTCCTGCTTGTATCTGGGAAGGATCAGGTTCCCTCTGTGAACCTTCCCTGGGCCACTATTTACTAAGGAAGGAAAGGAGGGTTATACTGAAATGCCACCCTTGTTGGACTTTTCAAGTATGTGTGTGTGTGTATTGTTGTTGTTTATTTATATGTTTGTATAAATAGAGGTCTATTTTTAGGTTTTGAAATTGAGCTCTTTTGATCTACTTATCCTTATAGCAATATCACATTCTCTTAACTGCTATATCTTTATAATAAGAAAATATATGTTAAGCAAATATTACACCTTTTGTCCTTTATTTCTCAGAATTGTTTTGGCTATGATCTTCCATGTAAATTTTGAAATCAGTTTGTAATCTTAAGTGAGAAATTTTTGAGGACACTGATTGGAGCAGCATTGGATTTATAGATTACCTTAGAGAAAAATGGCATGTTTTTACGGACATGTTTTATTTCCCCCAAATCTTCTCTTATTAGCTTTCTCTATAGGTGATCTTGGAAGTTTTCACTTGCTGTTCATTCTGACTAGAATGTACTTCTCTTAGATTCTCCAAAGTTGCTTTCTATGTTATATTTCTAGGGTTGCTGCAACAAATTACTACAAAGCATGAAAATGTGGGCATTTGGAGGCCAAGAAGAGAGCCCTTACTGGGGAAGTGAATCAGCCAACACCTTGATATTAGGTTTCACAGCCTCCAGAATTCTGGTAAGCACATGTCTGTTGTTTAAGCCTCCCAGTCTGGGGTGTTTTGTTAATGGCCACCTGGGTTGACTAGGACAGGAGAGATCCACTGTCTGCCCCTTTCAGTCTGTGGTGACGTTAGCATTCCTTGCCTTGTACCTGCATCACTCCTGTCTCTGCCTCGGTCTTCACATCACTTACTCCTCTGCGTGTCTCTGTCTCTTCCTTTTTGTCTCAAATCTCCATCTGCTTTCCTCTTACAAAGACAAGTGTCGTTGAATTTAGTGCTCACCTAGATAGTCCAGGATAATCTCCTCATCTCAAGGTCCTCACTTAATTACATCCATAATGCCACCTTTTCTAAACACAGTCAATGTTTACAAGTTCTAGGGGTTAAGACATGGACATACCTTTTGTGTGGGCCATATTTCAACCTATTACATCTTATTTATTCATAACTCAAACGTCACTTCCTTAGATGACATTTTCTCTATCTTTCTTATACTTGAAATTTTCTAAATAACTTGTTTAGTGCTTTATCTGTTGTCTCTCTTCCCATTTAAAGAAGGTAACTCTTTACAGGTAGAGGCTCCGATGTATTTATTGATACATTCAGGTTGGTATTCTGATAATACACATTGGTAAAGCTTTGTCATTTGTTTACAGCTGGTATCTTCTTATACTAGTTGCTAGATATTTTGAATATCATTCCTGACTGTATATCTGGCATCTAGAACAGTGGCTGGCACACAGTAGGCTGTCAGTAAATGATTATATTGGCTAAGAGATTGCACAGATTAACATAGAAAAGGAGGAGGATTAGTCTGTGGCCAGGTTATAGAGAGATTTCTATATCATGATCAGGAGTTTGGACTTTTTCCAGAAAAATGATAGACATTCATCCCAGAGTTTTAAGTAGGGAAATAATATAATTGGATATGCAGTTAAAACATGAAACTCAGAATGAATTAGTCTTAAATATTTTGGAACCCCTATTATCACCCCTGAGGTGATAATCAGAAAGAAGGAATGAGATGAAGAGAAATCTGCCCATTTTTTGTTGAAATGGATGATTGCTAATGAACTACACAACCTCACCTTTATTTCTCAAGAGACACATCCATTGTGTGTGTGTGTGTGTGTGTGTGTATGTGTGTGTGTGTGTATGCATGTGCATTTGACTGAAAAATTTGGAATAGATATCTTGAACTATATCGACTGAGATTATTTTTGTTGAGAGCAGCAGAAACTGATTCTGGCCAATTTAAGGGAGAGAAAAAGATCATCATCCATTGGTTTGATACTGGAGTACCACTTGCAGTCTAAAGAGTGAGTCAGTAAATTATGGAAAGGTAAAGAACTGGGCAGCTTCAAGGCTTAGTCCAGGAGCTCATGGACATTTTCTATAGACTGGTTCTGATGATCTCAGTCTCCATGTCCTTCAATTCTCACTTTCAGAAATTTTTTTCACTGAGATTTTTTTTCTATGTTATCTTTGACTTTTAGTGAATGTAGAAGCTGTTCATATTTCCAAATATGTATTCTTCTTCTCTCACAAGATAGAATCCCTGATTTCTAGCTGGGTATCTGAACAAACAAATTGAAGACTGTATTCCCAAACTACGTCTGCTTAAATGTGATCTTACTACAGAGCTCTAGTCAATGAGATGTCAGCAGAAATGCATGTGGTGGTTTTTAGAAACTTTCTTCAGTCAATGGCTCCTTTTTGGATGCTTCCTAGAATGGAGATGAGGCTAGAGATCTAGCTGACAACTGAGACCGCAAGAATTACAGCCACGCAGCAGTATGACAGGACGGTGAGTTTAATGAAGACTTTGGTAGAACTGCCCTTCTGTCCCTGTGCTCTGCCTGTGGGCTTTTATGTGAGAGAAATGTGTCTGTGCATCACTTGTATATGTGTGATCTCTGGTGTAATCTTGCTTGTATATGTGTATATGTATGTATTGGGTTCATGAAAAAATTTGTTCAGGTGTTTCCAAAAGGTGTTGTACATATACACACACATACATACACACACACATTTAATCTCACTTATACTACTGCTATTTTAGATCTCTGTTAACCACAAATAAATCTAATTCTAACTCATATGCAAAGGTTTATCATAGTTATAGTACCCTGAGCATTTCCTTTGTGTTTTTAAGGGCAGATAAGCATTTAAAAATTATTTTATACATTTTTGGATTTATTACAGGTTGTCTAGACTGTAGCCTGTACTCTGCTTTCTTGGAATGGAAGTCCTTTTTTTGCTCATTTGTGCACTTTCTTATTGTAGTGTTGTGTCTCTCAGTTGTGTCCAACTCTATGTGATCCCATGGACTGTAGCCTACCAGGCATCTCTGTCCATGGGATTCTCCAGGCAAGAATACTGGAGTGGTTGCCATGCCCTCCTCCAGGGGATCTTCCCGACTCTGGGATCAAACCCAGGTACCCTGCATTGCAGGTGGATTCTTTACCATTTGAGCCACTAGGGAACTCTGTTTATTAAGAAAATTATATTTTGTTTATCATATGTTACTAATATTTCTGTTTGTCTTTTCCATGTGTTCTTTTTGTTTAAATCTTTTATTTTTTCTATACAGCTGTGTTACTATTTAAGTAGTCATCTTTATCAGTTTCTTCCTCCTTATGACTTTGGGCTTTTATGTCATTCTTCAAAGGGCCTTTCTACTCCAAGATGATAAAAAATGTTTGTTCATATCTTCCTGATACATTTATAGTTTTATTTAAAAATTAAAAATCATAAACTCATTTGGAATTTATTTTTATATAAAGAACAATACAGAGTTACACTTTTCTCCCGCCAGATGACTAGTCAGTTATCCCTATGTTATTTTTTAACTAATCTAATTTTCGAAGTCTTGGGTTTCCAAGACTTCATATGGAAATAGCAAAATAGAAGTTTGATGTTTATGTACTAAAGCCCCACACTATCTTTTCAGATGAATTCCTTAGACAATATATTATGTTTTACAAGACAGCTAATATAAATAACCAGGGAAAACAGAAGAAAGAATAGCTGACTTCTGGGGAAATTTTGGAAACCTTTGCAGTTGTTTTAAAACATGTCTAAATTCTTTGATCCCCCCTGCAAAGATGAAGGCATTTCATGATTATTATCAGAACTTAGTGATTCACTTCCTATGAAGAAAATGTGGTCAAATAGACAAAAGATGTTAGTTACCTTCTTGCTATCTCTTAGGTTTCTCGTGGCCAGCTGCCATGTCATCCAGACACTTAAGTAACTCTGTGGAGAGGTCCATGTTTGAGGAGCTGAGGCATCCTGCCTGCCGGGGGGAATTCAAAGTGGGGACGGCGTTGGCGTGAGAAAAACTTATTTATTTATTAATATAAGATTAGATTAGAAAGAAATAGTGTAGTAGGAAGATTAAGTGGAGAGAAGATGCTGATTAACTTGGGTTACATGGAAAACCAATAAAGTTCCAGACAAGGAGCTTGCACCATCCACGTTAGGCCGCTGGAGAGTGCCCCGCCTTGGGCTCTCTCTCTTAGGGATCTTAAGAGCCGGGAGAAGTAAGTAGACATAGTGAGCCTCCACGCCCCGGATGGGAATTCAGCCTGAAATTAGAGTAAAGAGGAGACACGGGGGAAACCAGTCCAGCGACTGGCTCTCCTTCTATTGTCCTTCAAAGCCTTTTATACTTTTGATTATACATAGAGATCAATGGGTAATACAAAATTATGTAGCATTCGCAGCCCAGACTCGTTCTGTATATCTTTTTGTATGCGAAAAGTCTCAGGTGATTTACATTATCTTCTGGCCAAGAGGCCTGTTAACACATTTTGCCTCTTTTCCTTAATGAATGTTAATTTCGTTTCCCCTGAAATGTTTTTCTTTAATCTGCATCTCTTTAAAGCATTAAAGTTACATCTCTATAGAACAAAGGTGCCGTGGGTTATAACAAAGAAGGTACTTAACTCAAAGATCTAATGTTGCTAATACCAGGTCTACTACTTGTTTTTCTATATACCAACTATATCTAAAAATAAAGGATATGAAAATTTGGCAGCAAGTATTGGCTCAACAAATGAAACCTTTAATCAGTCCTATTCTAGTGACTTTGACTCCTCGGAAGCCCCTACATTCCCAGGATGTTTTAAGCTTCCTGTGCCTCCTGCGGTCAGGAGGCCTCAAACAATCACATGCACAGCTGTACGAGCCCTGCAGGCAGGCTAGAAAGCCATCAGAGGGGTTTTTGGATTGAAACACTCTTTCAAATGCAGAAGACTAAAGCCCTGAATTGACTTTTTCCAGAGAATGTCAGAAGAGTGGAAAAGCAGGCAGATTCTTATTTTTGGGGGGTGGATGCTCAGGAAATTCCAGGGGGAAAACCTGAGGTCTGATTAGCCTTGCCATCAGAGCTCTGCCGCCTGACCTTGTCACGGGTGGAATTCCTCACGATGGCTCCCGGGACCTGCCACTAGCCAAAAAGGATTTTTCCAAGAGCCATCTAAGTGAACTATCTTGAAAGGAGATTCTCCAGCCCAGTCAAGGCTTCAGATCAGTACAGCCCCAGTCAGCATCCTGACAGCCTGAGATTTCCCCTGTTGAAACGATCAGCTAAGCTCCATCCAAATTCCTGATCACAGAAACAAAGAGATAGTAAATGTTTCTTGGGATTTCCCTAGTGGCCCAGCGGGTAAGACTGCACTTCCTCTGCAGGGAGCATGGGTTTGATACTTGGTTAGGGAACTGCGGTGCCACACAGTCAGCTAAAATGCATACTTCCTGTTTTGAAAGCAGTGATGTTTTAATGTTACTTTGACTACAAGCATCCAATAACAAATCACTTTGGGGAAAGAGTAAAATTCGAGTTGTTTTTGACAGGAAAATTTATTTATTTTTAGTAAAGAAGTTGGGAGAAGACATTCTAAGTAAAGTAGGTGGCATGTGTGAAGTCAAAGAAAAGTTACTGTGTGTTCAGGAATAATTTGACTTCCCAGGTGGCACTAGTAGTAAAGAATCCACCTGCCAATGCTGAAGACGCAAGAGATGTGACTTCGGTCCCTGGGTGGAAAAGTTCCCCTTAGGGAATGGCAGCCCCCTCCAGTATTCTTGCCTGGAAAACTCCATGGACAGAGGAGCCTGGTGGGCTACAGTCCATGGGGCCACAAAGAGTTAGACATGACTGAGCAACGGAGCATGACCACACACACGCAAATAAGTATAAGGAGACTCGAGAATACTGCACAAGGTGAGGAGGAGCAGAATTGAATTTAAAGCTTGTGAAAGGCTTTTTTTGCAAAGGTAAGGAGCTTAGACTTTGTCTTTTTGGTTATGCAGAAGCAACAGTAGGTTTTAATCTACTGTAATACAATGAGATTTGGGTTGGAGAGCAATAAATCTTATGATATAGCCTGATGGGTATAGTCTGAAAACGGTACTGTCTTGAGAGGGTTGATGAGTTGGATTTACTTCTCCAGTAGTAGAGATACAGGAGAAGTGTAGTTTAAAATACTTCTGAAGTTGAGTCAGAATTTGAAGCCCAAGAGTTAAATTATACAGTGCAATCAAATAGAATTGGTGAAATCTTTCTGATGAATGTTGACTCTACATAGCACACTGCAGGTGTGTATTAATCTGTTTCAGTGAAAGAGTAAAATTTTGAGAGGGTACAGAGTATTATATTTGGATCATATTACTATGTTTTACCTTTGTATTAAAACTCTATGACGTCATCAATGAGAGATTTTTAGTATACTCCCTCCAGTTCTATTCAGTATTGTAAGACGTTCTGTTTCCTGGAATGTGAACACAAGTGAGAAGGTTGGAACACAGTGTTTTTCTCTGAGATGACAAAAGCATGAAGGAGATGCTCAGGAAACATTCGGTTCAGTCTCTATTAGGAACACTGAGACTGTTCTGCTCGGTATTTGTTTGCATTTGTTCTCTCAGGAGTCCACCTTTTAAAAAAAAATCCTACAGAGAAAGCAGCGTGCTTGTCTTCATTTCAGAAGTTCCAAGTGGGGAAGGTATGAGGATAGAGCAAGATTCCTGAGGCCCCTACAGCCTGCACCCCTGCTCCCCAAATCCCACAGGGCCTGAGACTCTAAGGCTTATCAGACACCTGAGGTGAGTGGGGCACGGATGTGCGCTGGTCTGAAAATTCTCCCTCGGTGACTGTCATGCCTTCTCTCACTCCCTGATCCTTCCTGAGAAATCACTATTCTCATACACATAGTTAAGCACAACCCTTCTTCACTGAAAGAGGCCTGTGGTTAGATCTTTAGGAATTCATGTTGGGAAAAAGTTGCTGCCCTGGAATATATATGTCACAGACTTTCACTGGGCCTCAGTTTTAAATAGGTTTATGTTTTGTTAGGAATCCATCAAGATGACGGGCAGGCTCTGGTTTTGGTTGTCCTGGGAGACCTGAGTGTCTCCACTACGGCCACTCCAGCTGCGCTGATGCGGCACAGAGCTGGGTGACTTACATTCCGAACATACCGACTTGGTCAGCTGAGTGAGTCATTTAGTAGTTGCATGTTTGCATTTATAGACTTAACCCAGTGGTCTTAGATGGCTGAAGTTACACTAACATTTCACCCTGTTCTGTTGATTGTAGTTGATAAGATTCTGCCTTATCCACAGGCCTTCTTGGCAGTGAGTGCATATTGCTTTTAAAATGCAAATCATGAATATTTGTAACTTGGCGAAGAAACTGATTTCTGCTACTTGTGACATGTGTCGCCCTAAATGAATAAATGACATTTAGGCCTCTTCAGTATGGCTAATGGAGAAAAAAAATAGGTACAATGAGTCAGTTCTCTCATTGCTGTTTTGCTTTGTTTCCTATAGATTCACATTGTCAATACCCCTTAAGTTCATGAATTTGAACACTAGTCAGTGATGTGCAGTTTTTTTGTTTTTTTTTTTTAAGATTCATTGTTTTATGCCATGCTTTCTCTAAGGCAGTGAATGAAAGGTCTCAAGGATATACTTGTCTAACTTAGAGTCTCTGAGTTAAAGTTAAGCAAAGACTTTGTTTAAATAACAATACCGAAAGCTTACAAAGAGATGAGTACCTTTGAAGTAAGTGGATTTAAATGCTATGGAATTCAAAGGATTGAGAAAGTGAGAAGGTGCTATATTAGTCAGGGATGCTGGGCTATGCTTCAGCAACAAACCAACTCAGAAATCTCAGTGTGTTATTGTATAAAAGGCTTCAGTGTGCCTGCCAGGTCTCCAACGCAGCCTACTTTAAGCAGTGATTCAAGGTTCCATCTTGACCCTGTCATCTCTATACCAGTTTTCTATTCACAGAGGCAGGTAATGAAAATATGTGCAGAATCCCTCTGGGATTTTTTTCTACCACTTCAGCCTGGCAGTGACACTCTTACTTCTCACAGTTTTTGGCCAAAGCTAGTAATATAGCATACCTCTCTCTCTCTCATACACATAAATATAGCATACTTATCTGTAGCAACAATAGAATTGTGAAGAAGTGCATGGATATTAGATGAGAATCACAGATCTGTGTCACGACTGTTATGTCATTATGACTGAGATAAAGGCATACAATAATGAAATATTTGTGAGGTCAAAGGCACAGTTTAATTTTGTTTTACTTTCGGTTTAAAACATTTTTTTTAAGAAAGTATGCTATAGATATATAGACACAAATAATGAGTACCCCCTGGTCCTGGTTAAAGGTGGTGTTTGTTTCTATGATCTTTACTTTTTCTGAGTTTTCACAACTGCTGGAATCTTTACATCCTTTTGACTTCTAGTGGTCATGCATCCAGGTAATCAGTATTTTAAGAATGACATGTACATCTACACTGTGATACTGTATTTGTGATACTGGATCTAAAACATAGCAGAATACTTATTAGCATTTCCAGATAATGTTATCCTAAAGAGGAAAATATATTTTATCTTCTAATAAGAGCTAACTTTTTCAAAGTCACATGAAATAAGAGGAAGATTGTTGAGGCTGAAAGATTAAATGATTTGTTCTTCTTCTCCCCACACAGGATTTGCAGTTGTCCCTTGAACGGCATGGGTTTAAACTGCTTGGATCCATTTGTATATGGATTTTTTCAGCAGATATATACAAAAATATATGTGTTGAACATCATGTGTAAGACTTGTTTTGAAGTGGACAGCCTATCCTTATACAGATATAAAGTGAGTGATATGTAATATAAAGATTATTAGTGTTAATTTCTTACTATTTTATAACTTTTCTTTTGAAGAATTGCATTACTGTACAGTATGCCTTCAAGGTTCCCATGCAAAGCAAAGGAAGTGTGGAAAAAACAAAATGATTAAGCTCTTTGGCCTGGATATGCTACACAAACACATTATATAGACCCAAACTAGTAACACAGCTTCACTTAGAAGAAAGGGGGCTTGGAAGTTAGATCATCACTTCCTGGCAGCAGCTTTATAATGGAGTTGGAGCATATGAATCTCTGGAGATCAGCTTGCTGTCTCCGTCATAGCTCTGTTGACCTGTGTCTTTCCAGACTACTATCGCTAGACTCAAACACACTCCCTTCTGGCAAAAGTGGCCATATTATAAGACAAAATATAGTAAACATTCCATTTGTAAACTAGATAAATAGTTCTTAGAAGTGAAATGTGCCTTGTCAAATTTGACGCTCTGTTAAAATTTATATAAGTAAAAGGAAAGATTGATTTTATCAGGTAAGCAGAAAAAGAAAATTAAAAAAATTAAAAGTAGCCCTTTCTTTTTATAACATAATTGAAAGATCAAGAAACTAGGCAGTCAATTAGGGTTATATGAAATTTGGAAATTTTCCATTTTTTATTATATTCTGTTTGGAGTATGCTTAATTTTAGCCAAGTTATTAGAATTTAAAGCTGTATTGCTGGAATACTGGTGGTATTGTTAATTGCATCCAGCTATCTATAAGGAAGGAAAGAAGGATCTTAAGTGGTAGGTACCAAATTTGCAACATTTTCTCATGTGAGTCTCCAGAGATTAACATATATTCTGTTTCTTGGTCTCCATGGCTGGCATTTGGTATCATTTAGAAATATGTTAATAATACTTTTTACATAACTTTTCTGGGGGGAAAATTTTAGATTTACAGAAAGATTACAATGATAGAAGAGAGTTTCTGTGTGTTCCTCATCCAGTGTCACCTAGTGTTAACATCTTACATGATCACAGTGTGTTTGTCAAAACAAAGGAATAGTTAACACTCAGTTCAGTTCAGTTCAGTCGCTCAGTCATGTCTGACTCTTTGCGACCCCATGAATTGCAGCATGCCAGGCCTCCCTGTCCATCACCAACTCCCAGAGTTTACTCAAACTCATATCCATTGAGTCAGTGATGCCATCCAGCCATCTCATCCTCTGTCGTCCCCTTCTCCTCCTGCCTCCAATCCCTCTCAGCATCAGGGTGTTTAGTACAGTGTTATTAATTGAACTACAGACTTTATCTGACTTTTACCAGTTTTCCCACTCATGTCCTTTTGCTATCAATATCCAGCCCAGGCTAACATACCTCATTAACTGTTGTCTCTTAAGTCATCTCCAGTCTGTGACAGTTACTTAGTCTCTCTTTGCCATTCATGACCTTGAAACTAAATTTTAAAGAGTTCTGGTGTGGCATTTTGTAAAGGGTCCCTCATTTTACGTTTGTCTGATGTTTTCTTATGATTGTCCTGGGGTTATTGTTTTTTGCAAAGAACATGCAGGGTGATGATTGGGCTTCTCACATGCTGCCAGTGGTTAAGAATCCACCTGCCAGTGTAGGAGATGCGAGAGACCCGGGTTTGATCCCTGGGTTTGGAAGATCCCGTGGAGAAGGGAATGGCAACCAACTTTAGTATTCTTGCCTGCAGAATCCCATGGATAGATGAGCCTGGCGGGCTTCAGTTTATGGGGTTGCAAAGAGTTGGACATGACTGAGTGACTAACACATGCACATAAGATGTGCAATTTAAATATAAATAGTAATCATAATGTACATCTGTGCAGGGCTGGAGCCTTGTCAGTGTGTCTGTGGATGACTTACTTTCAGCTCTTTGGGAAACTTCTGTGGCCATGAATCCTCTTCATGACCTTGAGTGTGTACCTGCCTCCTCCTGTATATGTGTTACTGTATATTTAAGTTGATACACATGTGCCACTTCACCATTCCTTTAAAGGGGATTAAAAGGTGACCCTTTTGAACAGTCTCTGTGAATTGATGTCAGTAAAGTGAAACCTGTATGCAGGTGAGGAAGCAACAGGTAGAACTGGACATGGAACAACAGACTGGTTCCAAATAGGAAAAGGAGTACGTCAAGGCTGTATATTGTCACCCTGCTTATTTAACTTATATGCAGAGTACATCATGAGAAATGCTGGGCTGGAAGGAGCACAAGCTGGGATCAAGATTGCCAAGAGAAATATCAATAACCTCAGATATGCAGATGACACCACCCTTATGGCAGAAAATGAAGAGGAACCAAAAAGCCTCTTGATGAAAGTGAAAGAGGAGAGTGAAAAATTTGGCTTAAAGCTCAACATTCAGAAAACTAAGATCATGGCGTCCGGCCCCATCACTTCATGGTGAATAGATGGGGAAACAGTGCAAATGGTGGCTGACTTTATTTTGGGGGGCTCCAAAATCACTGCAGATGGTGACTGCAGTCATGAAATGAAAAGATGCTTACACCTTGGAAGGAAAGTTATGACCAACCTAGATAGCATATTGAAAAGCAGAGACATTACTTTGTCAACAAAGGTCTGTCTAGTCAAGGCTGTGGTTTTTCCAGTAGTCATGTATGGATGTGAGAGTTGGACTATAAAGAAAGCTGAGCACTGAAGAATTGATGCGTTTGAACTGTGGTGTTGGAGAAGACTCTTGAGAGCTGCTTAAACTGCAAGGAGATCCAACTAGTCCATCCTAAAGGAGATCAGTCCTGGGTGTTAATTGGAAGGACTGATGGTGAAGCTGAAACTCCAATATTTTGACCACCTGATGTTAAGAGCTGACTCATTGGAAAAGACTCTGATGCTGGGAGCGATTGGGGGCAGGAGGAGACGGGGATGACAGAGGATGAGATGGTTGGATGGCATCACTGACTCAATGGACATGGGTTTGGGTAGACTTCGGCAGTTGGTGATGAATAGGGAGGCCTGGCATGCTGTGGTTCATGGGGTTACAAAGAGTCGGACACGACTGAGTGACTGAACTGAACTGAAAGTGAGTGTAGAGACAGGAGCATGTGACAAGTTGAAAGAACTTTGCATTTGCGAGTTTACATTGATGACACTGAATTGAGACATTTAGACCTGAGCCAACAGGCCAAGACTGGTCCTAGGTAGTAAATAGCTACATTCATAGGTATTAATAGGTGCACTCACAGCTATTAATAGCTGCATATTAATGATTGAGCTTTTAGGTCACCCCAAATTGGAAAATTTTGTGACATCTCCTGTAGCTCCTACTTGGCATGGTAGTGATGCATGGGGGTATACGGGATCTTGTAACCCTAGGCCAAGTAGGAAGTGCTTCTGTCTCAAAGTAAGGAAAGGCTTTCCAGGTGGGGAGAGACTTCTGAGAAACTCACACATAAGTTAATAAATTTCATGCATAAATATTAAAATTGGTGATGCCTTAAAATTTATCCTATCCTTCTACCTAGTGAGAAAATCCTTGAAAAATCACTACTTTCTCTTAATTTTTTTTCCACCTGAGAAAGTTGGTTTATGATTGATGTTTATACATTGTGTACAAATTAACATATGATGTTGACAGCAGGTACAAAGAAGTATTATTTATAGATAAGGAATTATCTTTCCATTTGACTTTTAATTTAGGAAATTTTATCCTTTTGATAGTGTAAATAATAATTCCTCCTATTAGAGGAAATTTTAAACAATAGCTATTATCTTTTTATTTGGAGATTTTTTTTTCTTTTATGCTTATGTAATTCTTTCTGTAGTCAGAGTGTTAAACTGCTGTTACGGAAGCATGATTTGACTGGGTTTTTGAAGATTTATGGCACAATACAGCAATGAGACTTTTGTTGCAACTGACGCAGAGACTTTCTTCTTGGAGAATGTGCAGTCCTTGCCATTTGGTGTTGCCGTGAAAACAGGAGTCTAGGGGCCATCCTTATTTACAGCAGCAGTGATAACTCTTCTGATCAGAGAGTAGCTTCTCAGTGCCCAGGGTTAGGCTTAGCTTTGTTTGCCCTGGGTCCCTGTGCTCTGGTCTTCCAATGTTGCAGCATTTTATTTGATGGTTACAGTCTCAGTCATTAACCCCAGGGCATGTTCACATGCTGTTGCAGCTAAGATACAGTAGTACATAGAGCCAGGCTCTTATGAGAGTCCAGGGCTTCCACTGAGCTTGTCACCAGTTTAAACACTGTGGCTCAGCTGGGAAAGAATCCGCCTGCAATGCAGGAGACCGGGTTCGATCCCTGGGTTAGGAAGATCCCCTGGAGAAGGGAAAGGCTACCCACTCTAGTATTGTGGCCTGGAAAATTCCACGGACTGTATAGTCCGCGGGGTAGTCGGACACGACTAAGCGACTTTCACTTTCACTTTAAACACCTGAACTCTCCATCAAGAGCACTTCAGTGACGAGAGATATTATAATAATGTCAAACATCAAATAAAAAGCAGTTGGGGTCTTAAGGTCTGTGCACATCTGAACAGACCTTTGAGTAGACTTTGAGTTTCGCATTCTAAGGAATGTGGTGTTGGGTGACTTTAATCCTGCTCTAAACTGTATCTGTTAATTCACAGTATTAATTTAGATTCTTGTTCTGTCTTGTTGTTTCCTTAATTACTTTTCTTTAAGGATTCTCTCTTTTTTCTTTTTTGCTATATTTTATTAAATTGGAATCTCCATGGTCATTAGACTATAGAATAACTAAAACCCTCTTCCATTTTCATTATTGTCCTTAGATGTTATACATACCATGCCCAATTTAAAATGGAATGAGCAAAAATACCTTCCTATATAGCAGACTGAAATACAAAGATGTACTAAAGAGTTCTCAAGGACTGTCTCAGAAATGTGATGTAAGGAAAAAGAGGAAAGGAGACTGTGGAGTAGGGGGTGGGGCTGCCTCTTCTCAAATAGGATTGCCAAGTATTCAGAGACACAGAAAGGAAGGTCAGAGGTGGCCGATGGCTTCTGTGTGGGTTGCACAGCTTCTCACAGGGTTGGACATCAGTGCATTTATTCTGGAGTGACTCAGAGGAAGTCCTCTGCCTGGTTCCAAGCTCCAATATGAGCCACAAGTGAAAGCAGGCCTCGGGGAAGGAATGAGTGACAGAGATGCTCTCAGTAAAGACCTCAGTGAGGCTGGAGGTGAGGACAGTGGGAAGGTTTGAGGCTTGAAATGTGAAGCAGCTCTCTGCAGTTTGCAGTGAGGCCCTGTGGACAGATAAACACAGTGGTTTAGGTGCATTGACTGGACAGTCACAGATTATTTAACAGTTCTGACTGCCCACACACTTAACGTTTAATGAACATACCTTGAAATATTTGGGCCAGTTCACATTCTTAAGCCAAGTTTTTGGTAAGAATTTATCTTGTCATTTAGGTATTGTTAGCAATTGATGGTGACCACGGCAATAGGGGCTTCTCAGTGCAACTAGTGATGGAGAACTTAAGACGAAAGTATACAGATCGAGGTTCTTATGACGGATTTTCTTTTAGGGTAGCTTTAAGAGTTTGTTGGATCTGACTCCACATGTAGGAAAGTAAAAAATAGCAGCCAGACCCTTGTGGCTTTACCAGTGAAGTATTGTTCCCAGGGGTGAATGAGCAAGTGGAAAACATAAGGAAAAAGTAGAGATGATGGTTTCTCTTAGTGGGGGAATGGAGAAATTGTTAGATTATTTAAAAACCATGACAAATTTGTGGTTTACCATACGATAAAGAATTCTGAGTCTTGAAAATGACTGCTCCTTAAACTTATTCTCCCAGTATCCCACTGCCATCCCTTCGTATGTAGGCCACTGCCTCCTAACCTGAAGGATCGCAAAGCTACATACTGGGATTTAAGGTCAAAATGCTGCAGAAACTTGAGAGAGGCCACCAAGTATCTGGAAGCGTCTCTGTGAAAGGAATTGACCCATTAGAGTGTAAACAGTGTTTATGCCCAGTGAAGTAAGTGGCTTCTCCAAGCCCTTTTCTGAAAATGAGAGGTCCTGACATCATGTTGAGTATGTGGAACAAAAACACTGAGGGCAAAGAATCAAAACAGTTTAAACAGATAACATCTCTGAGACAATCTGATAAAGCTTCTGTTCCAGAATTACAGAGGGAAGGAAGAATGGAATGGGGTCATCCGTGTCTTCCCGCAGCCCCATAAATCTGTCGACAATTGCCAAACTCAGAAAGCCATGTGAAAATAGAAACTTGAAGTAAGAAAGATCAGAGGATGTCTTTATCATTTCTGGTAAAAGCATTGGGAAATCTAGCCATCTGAATTCTAGGCAAATGTGGTAAGGAAGGTTTTGTGCCTGTTGATTTAATCTAAACACAGAAAGCCAAAGAAGCCCCTATTTTATATTTGATAAGTTGTCCTTCTGTTAGTGTGCTCACACAGTTGCAGAACAGATTTCTTTTACCAGCTGTGAAAGTATAATGTATTATAGACAATATATTAGTTTAGAGTTGGCATGACAGAATGTTTAGAATATTTGCATGCACCCTGTGTATTCCTTTTCTATCCGAATGGTTGGCTGAATGATTCGTTTGGGGTCTAATATTCAAGCTAGGCTCTGTAAGCTGTCAGAGAAAGATGACAGTGGATTGGATGTGGGATACAAGAAAAAAATAGGCGTTAGGAGTGATGTCATGTTTTTGGTTTGAGCAATTGGGAAGGTGAAGTTGCCATCAACAGGGATGAGGATTTGTGGGGATGGTTAAGGGTTTGGAGGTGGTGCTCATTGCTGGCTCTGTTAGGTATTAGAAGCCTTTTAGATATTCAGATGAAGGTGTTGAGCAAGAAGCTGGATATAAAAGTCTGCAAAGAGGCTTGGGAGGGAGGTAAATATTTGGATGTTGACAGCATGTGAATAGTATTCAAAAGCATCACTAAAGGAGTGAGTGGAGGTAGAGGGATGTTCTGTAGCTAGGAGGTTGGAGAGAAGAGGAGGGATCCGTGGAGGAACCTGAGAAAGTCTGACTGTGAAGTAGGAAGAAGTAACAGAGTTGGTGTCCTGGAAGCCAGGGGAAGTAAGATATTCCAGGGAGGAGAGTCAGCACTTGTGTTATACCAGCAAGTTAAGTAAAGTAACGTGAGGACCGAGAGATGCCAGGTGGATTGAACTACTGGGTTATTGGCAATGCTGAGTAGTTTTTAGAGGAGTGGTGGGAATTAAGTTAGTAGAGGAGTTAAGACAGAGTGAGAGGTGAGAGGAAGGAAATTGGGATGGTGCATGGACATGAAGTTTCAGGAGTTTGAGGCAAAGGGGAGCAAAGTAGTAGGACTGTAGCTGGCAGAAAAAGTTGGGATCAAAATCCTTTGTTTTAGGCAGTGTTGGTGTGTGATGTGAAAGAGCCAGAGATCCTGTCCTGTAACAAAGGAAGAGCTGCTGAAGGAGCAGAGAGAAGGCTGAGCCCTGCCCCTGGGCAGCTGCAGGAGAGGGGCCCTTGGGTCACCTCTGCTGGAGGTGCAGACATTGCTAGGGGGTAACTGGGGAGAAGGGAGGACATGTGGGCACAGATACAGGTGCGTGGTTCTGAAGCAGGACCTAAGGTCACCAGCCACGAGCGAGTCTGGGAAGTGACATTACAAGTGTGGGAGAGAGGGCAGTTCTGAAATAGTATCCAGGAATGTCCCAGGTGATCGGCTTCAGGGGCCCAGTCTGGGAGTGATTAGAACACTCAGGGGGTTAGTTCTTTTCTTTTCTATAAACATTTCAGCCTTCCAGATCATCTGAAAGGTTTCAAATCATGAATGCAGTGAGTCTTAAAACAGTTACATTCTTGAGAGACTCAGTTCTCTCACCTGTAACTATCATTGCAGGTTTTGTCTGTGCTGTAATTGTGAGTACACATCGCGCATTGCATCAGCAGCATGCTGAAATGCTGAAGAAAGAATTTAAAATGTATGTAAACTCTCTCTGCTTGGATAGGAACTGAGCACTGCAGACTCAGCACTTCCAGCACTGACTTCTTGAGTTTGTTCTCCTGACTTCCTCTCCTCTGCGCCACCACACCCTCTTGTTCCTTTCTGAATCTCCTTAATCGCAGTAAATATCACCACCATCCCTTCACTTGCTTTTAGCCAATAGTCTTGTCAATATACATCCCAAATACTTCTCAAGAGCAGCGTACTCCCTTTCTTCTCCGCTTTATTACTGTAACTCAAGCTGCTGTCCCTCCTCGCTGGGATTATCGCAGCAACCTGCTAACCTGTCTCCCCGCTCTGCGTGTCTCTGCTAAGTCCGCAAGGAAGCCAGGGTGACGTGCATCACCCTGTGTGAAGCCCTCCAGGGGTTTTCCACTGTGCATAGAATAAAATCTGCGTGCTGCCTGTTTGGCCATGTCTGAGCTTGGTTTCCTGCCTGACTTCATCATGTTCCACTCATAACCTGGGTCTCTGGGTTTCAGTCATCTGGGCCACCGTTCCTCTCTTTTTAGTGCTTTGCACAAATTGTGGGCTTTTCTGCCGTCTCAAGGCCTTTGGTATTTATTATTTCCTCTGCCCGAATGCTGATTCCTCAACTCTGTGTGGCTAGTTTCTGCTGATTGCCTTCTAACAGTTTTTTAATGCTCTGGTGCCATCGTCTCAGAGAGGCCTTTCTGACCATTCTACTCACAGTGCCCTCGTCTTGTGTCAGAGGTACTCGCTATTACATGAATCACTTTCCCTTCAGAGCCTGTAACAGATTCTGAGTCTGTCTGGTGCAAAGTTTTATTCTCTATCTCCTCCTTCTCCTACTAGAAATATGCTCATTGAGGACAGGAATTGTGTCTGTCTCAGTCCCGTTTGTGTAGCTGCAGAACAGTGATGGGCACATGGGGGTCACCCAGGAAATGATAGGAAGTGCTGATAAAAAAAATGGAAGCCAGAGCATGGATGCTTTCTTCCCTTGTAAATTTGCTACTTATATGTCAGGAAGCTGTCTTGCTGAGTTGTGTGCAAGCGCTGGATGAGTTAGTTGTACTGCATATTATGGAGTAAGGAACATGTGCTCTGGAACCATACTGTCTGAGTGAAAGTGACTGTGTAACTTTGGGCAAGTTACTTAACCTCTCCGAGTCGCATTTTGCTCACCTGTAGAACAGGGCTTATAATAATAATAATAATAATAATATATATCTATAGCACTTTTCTGAGGATTGAATAAGTGATCATTTGCTCTTGTTCAGTCATTCAGTTGTGTCCAGCTCTTTGCCATCCCATGGACTGCAGCACACCAGCCTTCCCTGTCCTTCACCTTCTCTTGGAGTTGTCAAACTCATGTCCATTGAGTTGGTGATGCTATCCAACCATATCATCCTCTGTCAGCCCCTTTTCCCCTTCTCCTCCTGCCCTCAATCTTTCCAAACTTCAGTCTTTTCCTTTGAGTCAGTTCTTCACATCAGGGAGCCAAAGAATTGGAGCTTCAGCTTCAGCATCAGTCCTTCCAGTGAATATTCAGGGTTGATTTCCTTTAGGATGAACTGGTTGGATCTCCTTGCTATCCAAGGGACTCTCAAGAGTCTTCTCCAACACCGCAGTTCGAAAGCATCGATTCTTTGGCTCTCAGCCTTATTTGTGGTCCAGCTCTCACATCCATCTATGACTACTGGAAAAAATATAACTTTGACTATGTGGATGTTTGCTGGCAAAGTGAGGTCTCTGCTTTTTAATATGCTGTCTACTGTCTGGCATAGTAAGGACTCAGTAAATATTACTTAATGTTTAATCGATACATATACCATTTCCCTATCTATAGAATCAACAGCTGAGAAAAGATAAAAATAATTTAAATAGCTTTTAATGATATTTTGAATATGCCATATGTTGGGAAATTAACTACTTCAAATTATGGTAGAAGTTTCTCTTTGATAAGACTAATATGTTTATGCATAAAGATTGTTGGCTTTCTGGCTGCATCTTCAAGAGTGGTTCAGTGTAATCTGCTAAGCATTGTGATGGTGTCTGGCAGTGTGCCACAAGTGACCAGTTCGTGAAATTAAACTGATGATTAGGAAAACTGTGTTGAAAATATTATTAAGGCATCCAGTGTAGAAGTTGTCCTGTAAAGATTTTCTTGTAGTATGATTTTTCTTGCTCAAAGGAGGGTGAGGGTGCTTAGGAATAGCTTATTCCTATAAACTGTTGCTGCGTAAACTGTTTGCTCTCTGTGAAGTAATAGCTACATGTTGCTCCCTAAGTCTTGTTCTGCTGTATGTAAGTTTTTGTTTAAGCTTTGCTGGGTGAATTGGGACTTGTTTTCTTAAGAAAAACATCATTAATAGTTCTCATCAGAATGTGATGGCAAACCTCTATATTAAAGCTTAAAACATCATCTCCAGTTTTCAGCACAAAATTGCTTTCTCGGTTCTGGTTCTCAGTCTCAAAATAAAGAGAAGAAGCTATGTCACTAGGATAGCCTTCTACTTAGATTTCATTCTCTTTCTCTTTTGGATAAAGGAATGAGAATACAAGAAAAAGACATAGAGAACCATTTAAATATAAACCTTGGGGAAAAGGGGTTTTCTATTACAGGTCCACATTATAATTAAGAGTAGACTCAGGAAGTCAATGGCTGCTTTCTGAAAAGCAAACAAAAGGGTCCTGGTGCCCTGCCCAGTATTCAGAGTCTGGCCTCAGTGCTGCAACAGAGCAGCCTCAAGTCCCACTTGTACCACAGGGGTCAAGCCAGGCTCTTCTTGGCTAGGTAGGTACTGGAGTAGATTGGGCCAGGAGAAAGGAGGCAGGGAGGAAGAACGAGAGCTCTGCAGAGATTTCCAAACAGTTGAAAATATCCAAAATGCTCTTAACCTACCTTTCTTAAATTCAGTGGTACCTGATGCTGTTTTCTTTCTTTTTTTTGTACACAAAATTTTATTGTACAGAAAATAGCTGTTCACATTGTTACGTAAATCATACAACCATGAGACGAAGCACTACTTCATATATGTGACAGCTGCTGCTGCTGCTGCTAAGTCGCTTCAGTCGTGTCCGACTCTGTGCGACCCCATAGATGGCAGCCCGGCAGGATCCCCTGTCCCTGGGATTCTCCAGGCAAGAACACTGGAGTGGGTTGCCATTTCCTTATCCAGTGCAGGAAAGTGAAAAGTGAAAGTAAAGTCGCTCAGTCGTGTTAGACTCTTCGCGACCTCATGGACTGCAGCCCACCAGGCTCCTCTGTCCAGGGGATTTTCCAGGCAAGAGTACTGGAGTGGGTTGCCATCACCTTCTCCGATGTGACAACTAAGACCCAGGTTAATTTTGCAAAGATCTAGCTGCTCTGTTTAAACATATTCTTCAGTTCAGTTCAATTCAGTCGTGTCTGACTCTGCGACCCCATGAGCCTCAGCACGCTAGGCCTCCCTGTCCATCACCAACTCCCGGAGTTCAGTCAGACTCATGTGCATCGAGTTGGTGATGCCATCCAGCCATCTCATCCTCTGTCATCCCCTTCTCCTCCTGCCCCCAATCCCTCCCAGCATCAGAGTCTTTTCCAATGAGTCAGCTCTTCGCATGAGGTGGCCAAAGTATTGGAGTTTCAGCTTCAGCATCAGTCCTTCCATTCCATTGAACAACCAGGACTGATCTCCTTTAGGATGGACTGGTTGTATCTATCTCCTTGCAGTCCAAGGGACTCTCAAGAGTCTTCTCCAACACCACAGTTCAAAAGCATCAATTCTTTGGTGCTCAGCTTTCTTCACAGTCCAGCTCTCACATCCATACATGACCATTGGAAAAACCATAGCCTTGACTAGACGGACCTTTGTTGGCAAAGTAATATCTCTGCTTTTGAATATGCTGTCTAGGTTGGTCATAACTTTCCTTCCAAGGAGTAAGCGTCTTTTAATTTCCTGGCTGCAGTCACCATCTGCAGTGATTTTGGAGCCCCCCAAGATAAAGTCTGACACTGTTTCCACTGTTTCCCCATCTATTTCCCATGAAGTGATGGGACCGGATGCCATGATCTTCATTTTCTGAATGTTGAGCTTTAAGCCAACTTTTTCACTCTCTTCTTTCACTTTCATCAAGAGGCTTTTTAGTTCCTCTTCACTTTCTGCCATAAGGGTGGTGTCATCTGCATATCTAAGGTGATTGATATTTCTCCTGGCAATCTTGATTCCAGCTTCTGCTTCTTCCAGCCCAGCGTTTCTCATGATATCTTCTGCATAGAAGTTAAATAAGCAGGGTGACAATATACAGCCTTGATGTACTCCTTTTCCTATTTGGAACCAGTCTGCTGTTCCATGTCCAGTTCTAACTGTTGCTTCCTGACCTGCATACAGATTTCTCAAGAGGCAGGTCAGGTGGTATGGTACTCCCATCTGTTGAAGAATTTTCCACAGTTTATTGTGATCCACACAGTCAAAGGCTTTGGTATAGTCAATAAAACAGAAATAGATGTTTTTCTGGAACTCTCTTGCTTTTTCAATGATCCAGTGGATGTTGGCAATTTGATCTTTGATTCCCCTGCTTTTTCTAAAACCAGCTTGAACATCTGGAAGTTCATGGTTCACGTATTGCTGAAGCCTGGCTTGGAGAATTTTGAGCAGTACTTTACTAGCATGTGAGATGAGTTCAATTGTGTGGTAGTTTAACATATTCTTCAGTTCAGTTCAGTTCAGTCGCTCAGTCGTGTCCAACTCTGCAACCCCATGAGTCACAGCACACCAGGCCTCCCTTTCCATCACCAACTCCCGGAGGTCACTCAGACTCGCGTCCATCGAGTCAGTGATGCCATCCAGCCATCTCATCCTCTGTCGTCCCCTTCTTCTCCTGCCCCCGATCCCTCCCAGCATCAAAGTCTTTTCCAGTGAGTCAACTCTTCGCATGAGGTGGCCAAAGTACTGGAGCGTCAGCTTCAGCATCATTCCTTCCAAAGAAATCCCAGGACTGATCTCCTTTAGGATGGACTGGTTGGATCTCCTTGCAGTCCAAGGGACTCTCAAGAGTCTTCTCCAACACCACAGTTCAAAAGCATCAATTCTTCAGTGCTCAGCCTTCTTCACAGTCCAACTCTCACATCCATACATGACCGTGGTACAATTAGCATGTGGTGTAAAGTTCAAATTTTAAGCATAAGCCTTGTAACTTTTTACAGATGTAAATTTTAAACATTGTAACTACAACTAATAGCCCTTAAATAGTTTGTGGTATATTTGAAAGAAGTTGAAGTAGAATTTGATGTTAGGTCAGCAGATAGAAAGTTATTGAAGATATTCATTGAGCGGCTTTTTTTTAGTTCAATTTTTTTTTTTATCACTTAAATGATTTTGAGAGAACCAATTTGATGGATATGAGTGGATCTCAGAAATCTGAGCCTGTTGAAATTTTGAGAACAGAGAAAAGTGGATAATAGTAATTTGTTCAAAGAAATACAGTTGTTTAGGCTAAAACTGAGTCTGTGGATAGACTAGATGCTATAAGCTGAATCTTCCTCCATTGCTTGGATGCTCTGACTAAAAAAAAAAAAAAGGAATTTGGGGTATTTCAGAACTTTCTGGTGGAAACAAAGCCATAGTTTAATATGCATTACAGGGTTTGAGTATCAATTATGCTCAAGTTTTTGCAGATTATTTCTTGAGCCAGCCTTAGAAGTTGTCTGAATTGCCAAGTACTCATCCTTTGAGTGGAGACAGAGTGAATCTTTGAATTCCTAGAATTTTAAAGTTTTAAATAGAGTGTATCAATCTTAGAATATCCTTATAACTTGGAACACATTATTAAATTGTAGACATACATCCAGTGACTTACATACTGTCTTTCATGGAATTTCTAAATCAAGTGAAAGCTAATAATGACTGAGATAAACCTTGAGTTATAAATGAGATATTCTCTAGTAGAACTCATTGTTTTTTTTTTTTAATACCTCCCAGTCTGCTCCTGGGTCTCAAAATATATTAGTCCATTAATTTCTTCATTAAACTTGATCAATATAAATAGTATTGGCCTTATAACTGAATACATTTTCATGCGTGAATGTAATTAAACTTTTGGAGCCACTTTTGCATTATCTCCAGAAATTGAAAATATACAGAAGGCTCCCCTGTCAAGTAATTTTTTAATGTATAGCTTTGTATAGAAAAGATTAATTTGACTACAGGGAAGAACAGAGTTGTTTTTTGTGTTTGGATAAATTTACTTCATAAATTCACTATAATTTGTTAGCAACATTATACACTTCTTTGTCTTTAGCAAGCAGTCCATGATGTTCTAATTAAGAAATGCCCCTGATAAACTAGGAGAAATATGGACTGGAGCAACCTTCAAACAGGTACACCCAAGTTTGTGAGTGAAACATGAATATAATGCTCTGGGTTGGAGAAACTTGAAGATTCAAGCTGTAACTTGAAGATGAATTTTGAGTAGCACAAGGGTAGCATGAAAGAACAAAGCTAGGTCAGGAACCTCAGGAAAGAATCACTCACTTCAGCAGCTGTAGCTGGTGACCAAGAAAAGACACCTCTCTGAAAGAATAGTAAACAGCGCACAGCTCAACTTCAAGGTAACAATGAGCATGAGTGAGTTTGGAGATTAATTGTTCATTCTACTGCAGCACGATGGACTAGCACCTTCTGAAATGGGGTTTGTTTCTTAATTAATAAAATTGGTTTTCTGTACTTGAAGACCCTCATTAATGAATATTTACTACAGTAAAAAAAATTTCTCTGAATATATTTTGAGCACTTTTTTTTGTTTAGACTTCAAAATTTTTTGAAGGTAATTACATATAATTTGGAGGAGAAGTAAGTTGGTCACTCGAGTCTTTTTATACTTTACTCCATTTCCTTGAGCAGTTTATTTAAATGTTATAATCCTACAGTTTATTAAGTGTTCTATATTCACTCATTCATTCATTCATTCATATTTCCCAAGCACTGTGTGCCAGAGCCTGTGGCATGTGCTAGAACTGCAATGAAAAAGCAGGTAAATTTTAACCTTGCAGTTTAGAACTACAGTTAAGTTTGGTGTGCTTGTGTTTAATTAACCTGTGTCTGAGAAACCCTGAAGATTTCAGGGGATGCCTCAGGGCAGCCGGTCGAGGTGAATGGGATGGGAGGGGAGTGGCCAGAAGTTCCTGGCTCATCTTTTTTCCCTCACTTCGTCTTTCTCAATTTTACCCTTTGACCTTAAAAGATTTTAGTTGCATTAAAGATCCTGATGCTAAGCCAGTTTATTTATTTATTTTTTTTAAATTTAATTTTATTCACTTTTTTCAAATGTTTTACTTTATTTTTTATTTTTTTCCTTTTTAAAAATTTATTATTATTTTTTTACGTTACAATATTGTATTGGTTTTACCACACTTCAATATGAATCCACCACGGGTATACACGTGCTAAGCCAGTTTAAAATTCACAATCCAGTTAGTCTAACTGCTCTCAACAAGTCCTCCTTTCCCAGTCTCTTCAAGTTTTCACTTGTTTGCTCAGTAAACATTAGACATCAGGGATTATGCTGAATGTTACAGTGTATTTTAAACGATAGTCATTGCACTGTGAAGTTTTAAATCCAGTAATATTTTGATTTATTCAGCTGTGTTAAGATTAGGGCTACTGAGGTGACCTCCACCGGGTTGCAGCTGTTCTGCAGAGCCTGTCCTACCGTTCTGTGCTTCTGCAGTTCCAGGGCTGGTGGAGGGACAGTCAGGAGCAGTGGTTGATGTGGGCTCAGGAGAGTGTGGGCTACTTCTTACCCTGCCCATCGGCTACTTAACCTTTGCTCACAGCACCCCACTCACACACATGCTGGGGGTTTACTCAGATTTTGGCCATCCAGAGAAAGAAGAGCTTAAAAGATTTTCTAGGGATGTGCAGGTCCTTTTGTATTAATCACAGTTCCTCTCCTTTCCGTGACTGACAGCAGCAGGTCATTGTGTCACAAGGTAGCCAGGCCAAGAACTGCAGCCCTGAATTAGCTCACGTGATGTTTTATTTATTGCTCTTGCTTGCTTAGTAAGTGGCTGTGGAACTGAACTCAATAGGAACGGAGGTCCTTCTTCTACAGACCATTAAGCTCTGACACAGAGGGGACTGGAGTCGAGGAGCTGGTGATGAGCCTTTCTCTAGTGCTTGATTGGCAAGTAGGTGTAAGGTTCCTTTATCCTCAGGCAGGACTGACTTGATTGGTAGGATGACTGGGTCATCCGAATGATTTAATTCAAGGAGATTCTGTTAGAAAGCATCTCTCCCCAAGTACCCTCCTGGTTTTTAGAGTCAACACTTAAGTTGTTTTACTAATGGTTAAAGCAGTTGGTCTGAAAACATATCTATTAAAAATGGATCCTACAGTCTCCATGTCCTCCCAAAGTTTAACTCATGTTACTACCATTCATTTGAATCTTGTGGGTATTGTTTAATTCATCAAATTGACTTCAGTTAATTTACAGAGACTTTAATAACTTTGATTGAAAGAAGGGCAGAACCATATTTTCTGAACACAAGGCTCTCTGCATTAAGGATCTAGGATACTGTAAAATGTAGCTTATTCTTTTCAGGAGGCTGACACATAGGGTTAGATGTATTAAAACACCCCCACACCCCAAACTATTTCCTCTGCAGTTTTGTCTTTGACCATTTATAAATTTCACTGTTAAAATTCCCATTTGTAATTTTACTGGAGCTGAAAGCTGTTTTGATTGGTAAAAGATGGTAAATGCCTTCTTATATATCTATATTTAGATATGCTTCATATAAATTTTTATATTTGGTCCTGAGCCATATCTATACTGAAGGAAAAGAAAATAATGTATTAGGTCAGAGAGGTCATTAATTCTCTACATCTACTACTGAACTTTTATTCTAGCATAACAGAGGAATTTCTAGCAAGACCCAGAATTACTCATTTATCTCAGTATGATGTCTGATGAAGGACGTGTATGCCATACTTTAATATTTATTGTTAATCACGGTTGAAGTATATTTTAAAATCTGAAATGATATATATATACATGGAAGCTCGTATCAGGTTCTGAATTTGAAATTTTTAAGAGTTCTTGAATTATAAAACTAGAACTTCCATTTGTTTATTTTTTAATATTTCTGAAGACATAAATTGTATATAGGAATCTTTGGTATGCCTTAAAATCACTTTGAGTTAAGTATTGTGAAATTTAATTTGGTGTGCTTATCTAATTAATGAGACCAGATGATAGCTGGCTTGTGTTCAGAGTGATATCATGCTGAAGACATTTTTTCAAGACTAGGCACACAGTTGACTCACTGAGTAATTCTTCTGTTTACCATGGTGTTATTCTCCTCTACCTAGAGACCTCAATAGGCCGGACATGTTTAGTTTCTTAGGTAAAAGTAGGGTAGCTATCACATTTTCCAATGAAAGTCAAAGAGCCTGGTATATCTATGTGAAATAGAATGAGGCAAGGCAGAGACAAAACTGGATTGTGGTTTAGAAAATCTAAACACACTTCTAAACAGGTCAGTTACTTTGATTACCATCTTGGGTTTTATTCTTGGAAATTTTTTGTCAAAGGATAAATTTTATAAATTTATGTGAATATTCTTTGATAAATATGCAAAGTCAGGAACATCTAATTACTCCCTATTTTTTGCCTCGTGTTCAAAGTTCCTTGTAAGGTGGCCTCTATTTTCTTTCCCAGTACTATACTCTAGTAAGCTTCAGTGTACGCCTTTACTCTGGATAGACTGTTCCAGCACATGTATCTTTTCTGTCCTTCCTCTCTGGCTCCATCCCAGCAGACTGAGTACCCCATTATCTCTGTCTACTCACCTCCTAACCATCTCTCAGGTTCCCATTGAATTCTTTCTTGTCTGAGGTTCTCTTTGACTGCTCTGTTCCACTGTAGTCTACTCCATTTCCAAGTTCTTATGACTTCATCTGCATTACTCATCTGGCACTAATCAACAGCATTTCCTGAATGCCTACCAAGTGCCAAGCATTGTGCTAAGAGCTTTCTCTTCTTTAATGCTCAAACTCCAAGGGAAAGATACTTTCCTTATCCTCATTCTGCAGGTGAGGAAACAACTCAGAAAATTTAAATGAAGGCTACCAGCTAAAATTGGTGTGGGTGTGTGTGCGTGTGTGTGCGTGTGCGTGTGTGTGCGTGCTCAGTCTTGTCTGACTCTTTGAGATCCCGAGGACTGTAGCCCGCCAGGCTCCTCTCTCCATGGGATTCTCCAGGCAAGAATACTGGAGCAGGTTGCCATTTCCTACTCCAGGGCATCTTTCCTACCTAGGGATCGAACCTGAGTCTCTTGCGTCTCCTGCATTGGCAGGCAGATTCTTTACCACTAGCACTACCATAATGTTATGTTATATTAACAGTTTTATCCATTTTAATCTTCCCCCACTCCAGACAGTAAAGTATGTTGGAATTTGCAGTGTTGCAATATGTATTTTCAACCTCTCTGATACTGTCCCTCTCCTGTACATAGTTCCTAGCATAGTGCTCTGCATTTGATTGAATCTCAATAGATACTTTTTTCATTAAAGAAGAAAAGACATATATTAATGTACTTTTGCCATAGATTATATGTTTCCTTTTTTTGCAAATGTATGCTTTATTCTGTAATAAACAAGGATTTATTAAAATATTTCAATGATGTGAGATATTCAGTGTTATAAGTACCTTAGAAATGTTACTGAATTTTAACCCCAGGAACTCTGAACTTCTATCAACTCTGTGGGACTTTATTGTGCCCCAGTCTGTATCATATGATAGATTTTGAATATATGCAACAAACTTTGGTCAAAATGTTAGTTTACATTGTCATATGCCATCCCATGTTTGTTGGGAAAAAAAATGAAACTGTTTACATGGAGAAGAGCTAAGAATCAGCACAAGGGGAAGATAATGTCCATGGAGTCCTCAGTACTTTGAATATTTTTCTCAGTTCCTGTGGCTGTGATTTGATCACTTTAGTGCTGAAACAGGGTAGGGATCAGTGAGTGGGCAAAGCTGAAGGTGAAGAAGAAATGGACGTCAAAGATGTTTATGTAGTACAAGTTCACTGTGTTCTTTCATAAAAAATTCTTAGTTTTTCTCTAGTGGAAAAAGAAAAAGTGAATAAGTGAATGAGTAAGAACTAAATCAGCAGCAGGGCCTTTCTGCCAAAGATACTGAAAATGGGATAATGTCTGTGTGTGTAACTATTTTTAGTGTTCATTGATAAATAAAATCTTGGTAGCAGGCTTTACCTCATCCCTTTAAAACTTGTTACTCTTCATCATTACTGCAGGAATAAAATGTTGCACTCATCTGAAAGTTAAGATGGTTATAGCTGTGGTATCACTGGAATATTCTATAGCAACATGTCAGCATTTCATTACACATGTTAATCTTATTTCCCCAGAGGCCAGTGTGGCTTCTTGAGGTTCCAGAACTATCAACGAAAAGACGTAAACTACAGCATAGAGCACTGCCTTGGCAGATGGAATCATCTTCTCTCATGCGTCTGATTTCCAAACTATTTCTCTTTGTGGCTTGGTTATAATTGGGTGGGTGGGGAGAACTTTTTGCCAAAATACATTTTCAAATTGAACGAATTTATTAGGCTATTTAGAAGGTCAGGGGAGGGGTGGGGAAAATCCGTTTCTAAAAGCTATCATGGCAAGGTTGTATTCATGCACATACAAACATGGTAAATGTCTTAATTTCAGCTCCAGAGTTAAAACATTAAAGTCTCTGAAAGCTTCTGCACAACAAAGGAAACTACAAGCAAGGTGAAAAGACAGCCTTCTGAATGGGAGAAAATAATAGCAAATGAAGCAACTGACAAACAACTAATCTCAAAAATATACAAGCAACTCCTGCAGCTCAATTCCAGAAAAATGACCCAATCAAAAAATGCGCCAAAGAACTAAATAGACATTTCTCCAAAAAGGACATACGGATGGCTAACAAACACATGAAAAGATGCTCAACACCACTCATTATCAGAGAAATGCAAATCAAGACCACAATGAGGTACCATTTCACACCAGTCATAATGGCTGCGATCCAAAAGTCTGCAAGCAATAAATGCTGGAGAGGGTGTGGAGAAAAGGGAACCCTCTTACACTGTTGGTGGGAATGCAAACTAGTACAGCCACTATGGAGAACAGTGTGGAGATTCCTTAAAAAACTGGAAATAGAACTGCCTTATGACCCAGCAATCCCACTGCTGGGCATACACACCAAGGAAACCAGAATTGAAAGAGACACATGTACCCCAATGTTCATTGCAGCACTGTTTATAATAGCCAGGACATGGAAACAACCTAGATGTCCATCAGCAGATGAATGGATAAGAAAGCAGTGGTACATATACACAATGGAGTATTACTCAGCCATTAAAAAGAATTCATTTGAATCAGTTCTAATGAGGTGGATGAAACTGGAGCCGATTATACAGAGTGAAGTAAGCCAGAAAGAAAAACACCAATACAGTATACTAACACATATATATGGAATTTAGAAAGATAGTAATGATAACCCTGTATGCGAGACAGCAAAAGAGACACAGATGTATAGAACAGGCTTTTGGACTCTGAGGGAGAGGGCGAGGGTGGGATGATTTGGGAGAGTGGCACTGAAACATGTATACTATCATTTAAGAAACGAATCGCCAGTCTATGTTCAATGCAGGATACAGGATGCTTGGGGCTGGTGCACGGGGATGATCCAGAGAGACGATATGGGGTGGGAGGTGGGAGGGGGGTTCAGGATTGGGAACTCATGTACACCTGTGGCAGGTTCATGTCAATGTATGGCAAAACCAATACAGTATTGTAAAGTAAAATAAAGTAAAAATAAAAATTAAAAAACAAGGCCTACCTAAAGTCTCTGAAAGATTCTTGTATAATAATTTGTGTTGAAAATGCTTTCTGGCTAGTAATACTTTATTTGTGGATGCATCGTTAGTTCATACATCACTAGTTCACACTACTAATTCTACTCAAATGCCAGAGATTCCTGTTAGGTTACTTCTAGATCATATACAATACTGTCAATAATTTTAGAAGTAAAAACAAGCCTGTCATCTGGTTAGATATGAATTATATTGATAAATCCACAGTAATTAAGGAAATCATATACTCTAAGAATCCAGATGGAAGTCTCATTTGTATTCACTGGCAATGATTAAGTGCAGAACTTCATCTCTGGTTCCTATCCTTAATCCTGTCCATTTGCACCACCAGATAGAAAATCTTGATTGTTACTTCTCCGGCTGGGATGACTAGAAACATCCTCATTGATGGACATTTAAGTTGCTTCCTTATCTTGGCTAGTGTAAACAGTGCAGCACTGAACATAGGCGGGTATATACCTTTTCAAGTTAGTGTTTTTATTTTCTTCAGGTACGTACCAAGAAGTGAAATTGGTGAATAATATAGAAGTTATAGATTCAATTTTTTGAGGACTCTCCATATTATTTTTCGCAGTGGCTGTACTAATCTACAATCTCACTAACAGTGTATGAGGGTTCTCTTTTCTCCGCATCCTCTCAGCATTTCTTACTTGTTGTCTTCTTAATAATCAACAGGTGAGAAGTAATATACCACTGTGGTTTTGATTTTCATTTCCCATGTGATTAGTGATGAGCCTCTTATTATGTGTCTGGTGGACATCTGTATGACTTCTTTGGAAAAATGTCTATTCAGGTCCTCTGCTCATTTTTCAATTGGGTTGCTTTTTGATGTTGAATTGTATGAGTTTTTATTTTGTCTATTTTGCTTGTTAGCCCCTTATTGAATACATTTTTAAAATTTATTTATTTATTTTAATTGGAGGCCGATTACTTTACATGTTGTAGTGGTTTTGCCATACATTGGCTTGACTCAGCAATGGGTGTACATGTGTCCCCCATCCAGAACCCCACTCCCACCTCCCTCCCCACCCCATCCCTCTGGGTTGTCCCAGTGCACCGACTTTGAGTGCCCTGTTGCATGCATTGAACTTCATTGGTCATCTGTTTCACATATGGTAATATACATGTTTCAATGCTGTTCTCTCAAATTGTCCCGCCCTTGCCTTCTCCCACAGAGTCCAAAAGTCTTTATATCTGTGTCTCCTTTGTGGTCTTGCATATAGGGTCATCGTTACCATCTTTCTAAATTCCATATGTATGCAGTAGTATACTGTATTGGTGTTTTTCTTTCTGACTTACTTCACTCTGTATAATAGGCTCCAGTTTCATCCACCTCATTAGAACTGATTCAAATGCCTTCTTTTTAATAGCTGAGTAATATTCCATTTTGTATATGTACCACAGCTTTCTTATCCATTCATCTGCTGATGGACATATAGGTTGCTTCCATGTCCTGGCTATTATAAACAGTGCTGTGATGAACATTAGGATACACGTGTCTCTTTCAATTCTGGTTTCCTTGGTGTGTATGCCCAGCATGGGATTTCTGGGTTATATGGCAGTTCTATTTCCAGTTTTTTAAGGAATCTCCACACTGTTCTCTGTAGTGGCTGTACTAGTTTACATTCCCACCAACAGTGTAAGAGTGTTCCCTTTTCTCCACACTCTCTCCAGCATTTATTGCTTGTAGACTTTTGGATTGCAGCCATTCTGACTGGCATGAGATAGTACCTTATTGTGGTTTTGATTTGCATTTACTGGATAATGAGTGATGTTGAGCACCTTTTCATGTGTTTGTTAGCCATCTGTATGTCTTTGGGGAGATGTCTGTTAAGAGCTTTGGCCCAGTTTTTGATTGGATTATTTATTTTTCTGGTATTCAGCTGTGTGAGCTGCTTGTATATTTTGGAGATTAATTCTTTGTCAGTTGCTTTGTTTGCTAATATTTTCTCCCATTTCGAAGGCTGTCTTTTCACCTTGCTTATAGTTTCCTTCATTGTGCAAAAGCCTTTAAGTTTAATTAGGTCCCAGTTGCTTATTTTTGCTTGTATTTCCATTACTCTGGAAGGTGGGTCATAAAGGATCTTTCTGTGATGTGTGTCACAAGAGTATTTTGTCTATGTTTCCCTCTAGGAGTTTTATAGTTTCTGGTCTTACATTTAGATTTTTAATCCATTTTGAGTTTATTTTTGTGTATGGTGTTAAAAAGTGTTCTAGTTTCATTCTTTTACAGGTGGTTGACCAGTTTTGGCAATGCCAAAGAATGCTCAAACTACCACACAATTGCACTCATCATGTATGATAGCAAAGTAATGCTCAAAATTCTCCAAGCCAGGCTTCAACAGCATGTGAACCGTGAACTTGCAGATGTTCAATCTGGTTTTAGAAAAGCCAGAGGAACCAGAGATCAAATTGCCGACATCTGCTGGATCATCGAAAAAGCAAGAGAGTTCCAGAAAAACATCTACTTCTGCTTTATTGACTATGCCAAAGCCTTTGACTCTGTGAATCACAACAAACTCTGGAGAACTCAAGAGATATGAATACCAGACCACCTGACCTGCTTCCTGAGAAACCTGTACGCAGGTCAAGAAGCAACTGGACTTGAAAAAACAGACTGGTTCCAAATCAGGAAAGGAGTACGTCAAGGCTGTATATTGTCACCCTGCTTATTTAACTTCTGTTCAGAGTACATCATGAGAAATGCTGGAGTCTATGAAGCACAAGCTGAAATCAAGATTGTTGGGAGAAATATCAATAACCTCAGATGACAGATGACACCACCCTTATGGCAGAAAGTGAAGAAGAACTAAAGAGCCTCTTGATGAAAGTGAAAGAGGAGAGTGAAAAAGTTGGCTTAAAACTCAACATTCAGAAAACTAAGATCATGGCATCTGGCACTTCATGGCAAATAGATGGGGAAACAGTGGAAACAGTTGCAGACTTTATTTTTTGGGGATCCAAAATCACTGCAGATGGTGACTTCAGTCATGAAATGAAAAGACACACCTTGGAAGAACAGTTTTGACCAACCTAGACAGCTTATTAAAAAGCAGAGACATTACTTTACCAACAAAGTTCTGTCTAGTCAAAGCTATGGTTTTTCCAGTAGTCATGTATGGATGTGAGAGTTGGACTATAAAGAAAGCTGAGCATCAAAGAATTGATGCTTTTGAGCTGTGTTATTGGAGAAAACTCTTGACAGTCCTTTGGACAGCAAGGAGATCCAACCAGTCCATCCTAAAGGAGGTCAGTCCTGGGTGTTCATTGGAAGGACTGATATTGAAGCTGAAACTCAAATGCTTTGGCCACCTGATACGAAGAACTGACTCATTTGAAAAAACCCTGATACTGGGCAAGATTGAAGGCAGGAGGAGAAAGGGACAACAGGGGATGAGATGGCTTGACGGCATCACCGACTCAAGGGACATGAGTTTGAGTAAACTCTTGGAAATGGTGCAGGACAGGGAAGCTGGTGTGCTGCAGTCCATGGGATCACAAAGAGTTGGACATAACTGAACGACTGAACCTAACTGAACTGAACTGTACAGTTTTCCGGCACCATTGTTAAAGAGATTGTCTTTTCTCCATTGCATATTTTTGCCTCCTTTGTCAAAGATAAGGTGTCCATAGATATGTGGATTTATCTCTGGGATTTCTGTTTTGTTCCATTGGTCTATGTTTCTATCTTTGTGCCAATACCATACTATCTTGATGACTGTAGCTTTGTAGTGTAGTCTGAAGTCAGGCAGGTTGATTCCTCCAGTCCATTCTTCTTTCTCAAGGTTGCTTTGGCTATTCGAGGTTTTCTGTGTTTCCATACAAATTGTGAAATTATTTGTTGTAGTTCTCTGAAAAATACCATTGTTAGCTTGATAGGGATTCATTGACTCTACAGATTGCTTTGGGTAGTATACTAATTTTCACTGTATTGATTCTTCTGATCCATGAACATGGTATATTTCTCTATCTATTTATGTCATCTTTGATTTTTATAGTGTTTTGTAGTTTTCTATATATAGGTCCTTCTGTTTCTTTAGGTAAATTTATTCCTAAGTATTTTATTCTTTTTGTCACAATGGTAAATGGAATTGTTTCCTTAATTTCTCTTTCTGTTTTCTTATTGGTAGTGTATAGGAATGCAAGGGATTAGCTCTAGTAATTTTACGGTGGTATCTTTAGGGTTTTGTAGGTAGATGATCATGTCATCTGCAAACAGTGAGAGTTCTTCTTTTCCAATCTGGATTCCTTTGATTTCTGTTTCTTCTCTGATTGCTGTGGCTAAAACTTCCAAAACTATGTTGAATAGTGGTGGCGAGAGTGGGCACCCTTGTCTTGTTCCTGACTTTAGAGGAAATGCTTTCAATTTTTCACCATTGATGATAATGTTTGCTGTGGGTTTATTGTAGATGGCTTTTATTATGTTGAGGTATGTTCCTTTTATGCCTGCTTTCTGGAGAGTTTTTATCATAAATGGGTGTTGAATTTTGTCAAATGTATTTTCTGCATCTGTTGAGATAATCATGTCGTTTTTATCTTTCAATTTGTTAATGTGGTGTATCACACTGATTAATTTGTGAATACTGAAGAATCCTTGCATCCCTGGTCTAAAACCCACTTGGTCATGATGTACAATCTATGTATGTTGTTGGATTCTGTTTGCTAGAATCTCGTTGAGGATTTTTGCATCTATGTTCATCAGTGGTATTGGCCTGTAGTTTTCTTTGATTGTGGCATCTTTGTCTGGTATTAGGGTGATGGTGGCCTCACAGAATGAGTTGGGGAATCTACCTTCCTGTGCAATTTTCTGGAAGAGTTTGAGTAGGGTAGGTGTTAGCTCTTCCATAAATTTTTGGTAGAATTCAGCTGTGAAGCCATCTGGTCCTGGACTTCTGTTTGTTGGAAGATTTTTTATTACAGTTTCAATTTCTGTGCTTGTGATGAGTCTGCTAAGATTTTCTATTTCTTTCTGGTTCAGTTTTGGAAGGTTATTCTTTTCTAAGAATTTGTCCCTTTCCTCCAAGTTGTTCATTTTATTGGCATATAGTTGTTGATAATAGTCTCTTATGATCCTTTGTATCTCTGTGTTGTCTGTTGTGATTTCTCCATTTTCATTTCTAATTTTATTGATTTCATTCTTCTTCCTTTTTTTCTTGATGAGTCTGGCTAATGGTTTGTCTATCTTATTTATTCTCAAAGAACAAGCTTTTAGTTTTGTTGATATTTGCTGTATTCTCCTTTATTTCTTTTTCATTTATTTCTGCTCTGATTTTTATGATTTTTTTCTTTATCCTAACCCTGAGGTTCTTCATTTCTTCTTTTTCTAGTTGCTTTAGGTGTAAAATTAGGTTATTTATTTGATTTTTCTCATGTTTCTTGAGGTACGCTTGTATTGCTATGAACCTTCCCCTTAGCATTGAATCCCATTTTACTGAATCCCATAGGTTTTGGGTTGTGTTTTCATTTTCATTTGTCTATGCATATTTTTATTTCCTTTTTGATTTCTTCCATGATTTGTTGGTTATTCAGAAGCATGTTGTTTAGCCTCCATATGTTGGTATTTTTAATAGATTTTTTTTTCTTGTAGTTGATATATAATCTTACTGCATTGTGATCAGAAAAGATGCCTGAAATGATTTCAATTGTTTTGAATTTAACAAGGCTAGCTTTATGGCCCAGTATGTGATCTATCCTGGAGAATGTTCCATGCACTTGAGAAAAAGGTGAAATTCATTGTTTTGGGGTGAAATCTCCTATAGATATCAATTAGTTCTAACTGGTCTATTGTATCATTTAAAGTTTGTGTTTCCTTGTTAATTTTCTGTTTGGTTGATCTATCCATAGGTGTGAGTGGGGTATTAAAGTCTCTCACTTATTGTGTTACTGTTTATTTCCCCTTTCATACTTGTTAGCATTTGCCTTACATATTGAGGTGCTTCTATGTTGGGTGCATATGTATTTATAATTGTTACATCTTCTTAAATTGATCCTTTGGTCATTATGCAGTGTCCTTCTTTGTCTCTTTTTACAGTCTTTATTTCAAAGCCTATTTTATCTGATATGAGTGTTGCTACTCCTGCTTTCTTTTGGTCTCCATTTGCATGAACTGTCTTTTTCTAGCCCTTCACTTTCAATCTGTATGTGTCTCTCGGCTTGAGGTGGGTCTCTTGGAGACAGCATACATAGGGGTCTTGTTTTGTATCCATTCAAGTAGTCTTTGTCTTCAACCCATTTACATTTAAGGTAATTATTGATAAGTATGATCCCATTGCCATTTACTTTGTTGTTTGGGGTTCGAGTTTATAAACCTTTTCTGTTTCCTGTTTAGAGAAGATCCTTTAGCATTTGTTGAAGAGCTGGTTTGGTGGTGCTGAATTCTCTCAGCTTTTGCTTGTCTGGAAAGCTTTTGATTTCTCTTTCGTATTTGAATGAGATCCTTGCTGGGTAGAGTGATCTTGGTTGTAGGTTTTTCTCTTTCATCACTTTAAGTATGTCCTGCCATTCCCTCCTGGCCTAAAGAGTTTCTGTTGAAAGATCAGCTGCTATCCTTATGGGGATCTCCTCATGTGTGATTTGTTGCTTTTCCCTTGCTGCTTTTAATATTTGTGTTTGATCTTTGTTAGTTTGATTAATATGTGTCTTAGAGTGTTTTGCCTGGGTTTATCCTGTTTGGGACTCTCTGGGTTTCTTGGACTTGGGTGGCTATTTCCTTCCCCATTTTAGGGAAGTTTTCAGCTATTATCTCCTCAAATATTTACTCATGCCCTCTCTTTTTGTCTTCTTCTTCTGGGACTCCTATGATTTGAATGTTGGGGCATTTAATATTGTCCCAGAGGTCTCTGAGGTTGTCCTCATTTCTTTTAATTCTTTTTTCTTTTTTCCTCTCTGTTTCATTTATTTCTACCATTCTATCTTCCACCTCACTTATCCTCTCTTCTGCCTCAGTTATTCTACTGTTGGTTCCCTCCAGAGTGCTTTTTATGTCAGATATTGCATTATTCATTGACTCTCATTTCTTCTAGGTCCTTGTTAAACATTTCTTGCATCTTCTCAATCCTTGTCTCTAGTCTACTTACGTGTTACTCCATTTTGTTTTCAAAATTTTGGGATCATCTGTACTATCATTATTCTGAATTCTTTTTCAGGTAGACTCCATATCTCTTCCTCTTTTGTTTGTTTTTGTGGGCATTTATCATGTGTCTTTACCTGATGAATATTTCTCTGCCTTTTTACTTTGTTTAGATTGCTGCATTTGGGGTGCCCTTTCTGTAGGCTTGAAGTTCGTGGTTCCTGTTTATTGTGGAGCCTGCTCCCTGTGGGTGGGGTTGGACTAGTGGCTTGTCAAGGTTTCCTTGACAAGGGGAGATGCAAGCTCATGGGGAGCTTGCATCTGTGTTCTGGGGGGTGGAGCTGGATCTCACAGTTCGGTGAAGGATGCCAATCTCTGGGGCTGAGATTGCAGCATCCTCTTGCCTTCTGGCTCTGGCTGTTGCATGCCTGCCTCTCTGCCTCTGGTGGTGGGGAGGGGCATGTATGCAGCCAACTAGGTCTCCTTTGGTATTCTCTTAATCCTTTGTTCTGTGAGCAGACCAGGCTATGGGTTAGCACCTGTTGTGGGAAAGTTTTTTTTTTCTTTCCTCTCTGGCCATCCCACAGTTTGGGTTGCTCTCTCACATTAGCTCCTTCTTGTTGGCCTCAGGGCATTCAGGCCCAGTCCTTACCCTGAGCACTGATTATGCAGCCTGCGCCTCACCGTCCAGACCCCGCTTGCTGGTGGTGGACTCGAGTGTCTGGGCTACTTCTCTGCTGGCAGTTGCAGTTAGGTGTGTATTCTGTGGGTTCCCCCACCCCTGTTATGTTGCCCTCTGAGATTCTGAAACTCCCCACAGACCCCCCTGTGAGAGGGTTTCCCACTGTTTGGAAACTTCTCCTCCTTTATGACTCCCTCCCCAGGAAAGGTCTCCATTCCTAACTCTTCTCTCTCTTTGTCTTCTATATTTTGTATTGTTGCCCTACAAAGAGAATGGGCTGCCTTTCTGGGTGCCTGGTGTCCTCCACCAGCATTCAGAACTTGTTTTGTGGAAGTTGCTCAGCATTCAAATGATCTTTTGATGAGTTTGTGGGAGAGAAAGTGGTCTCCCATCCTATTCCTCTGCCATCTTGGGACTGCCCCCTGAATATATTATTTGTAGATGTTCCTCCTATTCAGTAGGCTGCATTTTCATTTTATTATGTTGAGGTATGTTTCCTCTATGCCCACTCTGTTGAGAATTTTTGTCAAACATGGATGCTGAATTTTGTCAAAAAAATCTTTTTTGTATCTTTTGAGATGATCATATGATTTTTTTCTTCAGTTATTTAATATAGTATATACTTTGGCCACCTGATGCAAAGAGCATTTGGAAAGACCCATTTGTATTGGAGTCCACTTGTCCAAGAAGCTTAACTAATACTTTCTCAGTATGTTATAATGCTTTGTATTTCTTGTGCTAGCTTCCTCAGTCATTTCTTTATTGGAAATCAAAAGCATTTGGCAATTACAGAAATACCTTATCTGATCACAGTTTGCCTCATGGGCTTGGGCAGAACAAAGGAAACAATGACTGTTCATTTTGGGAATCCACACATAAGAGCTGTTGCTATGTGTACATTAGGAAAATAGTTACCTGAAGCAGATAACTTACCTTTGGGAGTTTCTAAATTTACACCAAGAGTCTATTCTAGGAGATTAACAAATCTAACATATGGCTTAACATATGTCACTTCCCTAGTTCTTGACTTACCTCTTCCGAAAGTTGATTTCATGTAGCTTTACTGCTTAAAATTGGCTTTCTCGAAAGAGACTTCAACTTATGTTTTAATGAGATTAAGTTATGTGACATTAATCATTTTAAAATTTTATTGTTGCTTCTAAAGTGATTCACGATTAATAGTGGAATTTAAATATCCAACTGAAAAGTCAATGTGTGGAATTCTGAGTTAAAAACAAGTTTTACAGAGAATGTGGTAATTGTAATAGTAATGATGATGCTGGTACTCATGTTTGGTAAAGCTGTACACAAAAGCAACAGTTAAATAGTTGATAGTTTTGGTATATACTTAAGAAAGTATTCAGTTTTTGTAAAAGTCCATCATTTTGATTTAAAATAAAAACTATTTTTTAAGAAGTTCTACTTGTTACAGACTTAAAAACCTAAGTCTTTCTTCAGCCAGTGTTTTAAGGTATATTTATTTGAATGAATGAATTATAAAGATTTTGAAAAGCCTGTTAATTGATATTGCTACCAGTGTATTAATAGACATCCTATTGTTATATAATGCTCTTGATTTTAATACCAATTCTTAATTATGCAGAACAGATGTCATTTTTATGGCAATTCATGATTTAGGAAGTTACAGCCAATTATCTTTACAGGTATATATGCTATCTTGTTTCATTTCTAGAAAATTTAATTGATTCCTGAACCTTGAGTGAGTTTACCTACATTAGAATCTGGGCTGTTGCATTTAACATCAAAGTCACTTCAAACAAGCTAAACTATGGCTAAGTTTTTCATCTGTAAAATGGGTTGACAATAGTACCCATTTCATAGGCTTATTGTGAGGTATAAATGTATTAATTAGCAATAATGAATTACCCTAAGCTTTTCCTATTTTGCCAGATATATAGTAAAAGGGCATTAACTAATTATAATTAGTATTTTATCATAAGGACTGTATTACCAAATAATGCTGGAGTCATAGAGATCTGGGTTCAATTCCTAATCTTAGACTTATCCTTAAGTGACCTGGGACAAGTTAGTTAACCTCTTTGATCTCAGTGTTAACATAAATATGACAGGATTCTTGTACTGGGTAACCTTATCTCATGGAACTCATTAATATATCTTTTGGCATATATTAGATATGATAAATGGCCGATCAAAAAAGAATGTAGTTGATGGCAGAGAGTAAAGTAGTTACAGATGACAACTATAAAACACTAGATTAAAAAATCTATATAAACACTGCAAGTCATTAAAAGGTAAATAAAAACATGCAACTTTAAGGGTTTTTGAAAACCTATAACTGGAATGGCTAAGAATTGTGAGTTAGCAGCTTACAGTTCAAGGGCGATGCCCAACTCGCATAGATATGGCTGTGGAAAGTGATGCTACCAGCTTATGATACCAAGATGGGAGTTTGGAACTGGGAAAGGAGCTGGAAATTTAAAGGGAAATCCTAGCAGCAAGACCCTCAGAAGTGAGACACAGATTCAGAGCATAAATTGTCTAAATCTACGGTTGATGCTGAGCTGTATGTATCCGGACAGGGGCTTAATGAAAATTAAGCAGACACTAGAGAGAAATCTATTTCTGAAAAATATAAGGATATAAATCCAGATATGTGAATTGGACACTTTCCTTAACTGCATTTTCCAACTGTGCATGGCCCAGGTGGAAGAGAGCGGAAGCTGGGTGGATTTGGAAAACATTAATACAAAGAACAAAAGTTAGTAGAGCTGCTGGAAAATGAGGAGGGATTCTTAGAATCAAGAATTCACAGAAAGAGTGCTCCCCCACTCTGCCTAAACTTTTAGTTCATCAGAATTTTATAGGATCAGGGACGCTTACAGGGATCAGGCTGAAGAATAAGCTGTAGGAAACCACAGGTCTGTAGTTGTTCAATCACTAAGTGATGTCTGACTCTTTTCAACTGTGTGGACTGCAGTGTGCCTGGCTTCTCTGTCTTCCACTGTCTCCTGGAGTTTGCTCAAACTCATGTCCATTGAGTTGGTGATGCTATCCAACTATCTCATCCGCTGTTGTCCCCTTCTCCTCCTGCCCTCAGTCTTTCCCAGCATCAGGTTCTGTAAAAGAAGCACTATTTTCAGTTTGAATCTAGGTAAGGTAACTGCTTGGTAGAATAAAACTTAAGTGATTCTCAGAACAAATCAGAACTCTGAATTTCTGTAACATACTAGCTACAATATCAATTTTCAACCCCAAATTTATGACATGCAAAAAGATGAGAAATTACTACCCATACTTGGGGGAAAAGGCAATAATCAATAGAAATAATCAATAGTACTCTGAGTTGGCCCAGGTGTTGGATTTACTAGATAAAGCCCTCCAATTAACTACTATAAATATACTTTGAAAATTTTTAAAAATGTGTTAGAATATTGAAGAGAATATTTAACAGATATTGGTGATAACTATATAAAATTGCTAATTCTGGAGTTCAAAAATAAAATGACTTAAATTCTTAAAATGCTAGATAGGCTTAACAAAAGATTGAAAATAGAGTAAAAATAAATTAGTTAAAAATTGTTAGCCATTCTCATTGTGGTTTTGAGTTATATTTCCTTGCTGATTAGTGATGTTGAGCATCTTTTCATGTGTCTGTTAGCCATCTGTATGTCTTCTTTGGAAAAATGTCTTTTCAGCTCCTCTGTCTATTAAAAAAAATTTTTTTTGATGTTGAGTTATTTGAGTTCTTTGCACAGTTGGATATTAACCCATTATTGGATGTATTGTTTGTAAGTATCTTCTCTATTCAGTAGGCTGCCTTTTTGTTTTGTGGATATAATCCTTTCCTGAGAAGAACCATCTTATTTTGATGTAATCCCGTTTGCTTGCTTTTGCTTTTGTTAGCTTTACCTGAGGAGTCAGATCTCCCTTGCCCCTTAGACCAGTGTCAAAGAGTCTATGTCTTTAATCTGTTTTTTATTTATTTTTGTAAATGGTGCAAGAAAGTAGTCCAGTTTGATTCTCTTGCATGTAGCTGCTCAGTTTTCCCAACACCATTTATGAAAGAGATTGTTTCCCTCCATTGTGTATTCTTGCCTTCTTTGCCATAGCTTAATTGGTTATATAAGTGTGGGTTTATTTCTAGGCCCTCTATTTTGTACTATTGATTTGTATCTGTTTTTGATTACTGTAGCTTTTTAAAACAGTTATTTATTTGGCTGCATGGGGTCTTCACTGTGGCATGTGGGGTATAGATCCCTGACCAAGGATCAAACCTCGGCCCCCTGCATTGGGAGCTCAGAGTGTTAGCCACTGTATCTTTGTAGTATGATTTGAAATCAGGAAGCATGACATCTCCAGTTTTGTTTTTCTTTCTCAAGATCTCTGTGGCTATTCAGGGTCTTTTGTGTTTTTATACAAATTTTAGAATATTTTCTAGTTCCGTGAAAAATGTCTTTGGTATTTTGATAAGGAGTGTGTTGACTTTGTAGATTGCCTTGGGTAATGTAGTCATTTTAGGAATATTAATAATTCTGATCCATGAGCATGGTATATCCTTACATTTGTCATTTTCAGTTTCTTTCATCAGTGTCTTATAGTTTTCAGAATATAAGTATTTTACCTTTTTGGTTAGGTGTATTCCCGAGGTATTTTATTCTTTCTGATGAAGTTGTACATGTGATTGTTTTCTTCATTTATATTCCTAATAGTTTGTTATTAGTGTATAGAAGTGTAATAGTTTTCTATATATTGATTTTGTATCTTGCAACTTCTGATTTTACTAATCAGTTCTAATAGTGTTTAGGTGGGATCTTTAGATTTTTCTATATATAGTATTATGTCATCTTCAAATAGTGACAGTTTTACTTTTTCCTTTAAAATTTGGATTCCTTTTCTTTCTTTTTCTGGTCCTGGTTGTAGCTAGGACTTCCAACACCGTGTTAAATATGAGTGATAAGAGTGGACATCCTTCTTTTTTTTAATGTCAGACCATAACTTAAAAAAAAATTTAAAAACCTTTTATTTTGTACTGGGGTATAGCCGATTAACAATGTTGTGATAGTTTCAGGTGAACAGCAAAGGGACTCAGCCATACATATACACATATCCATTCTCCTCCAAACTCCCCTTCCATCTAGGTTGCTACACAACATTGAGCAGAGTTCTCTGTGCTGTAGAGTAGGTCCTTGTTGGTTATTCATTTTAAATATAGCAGTGTGTACATGTCCATCCCAAACTCCCCAACTATCCCTTCTCCCCATCCTCCCCCTAGCAACCATTAGCTTTTTCTTAAAGTTTGTGAGTCTACTTCTATTTTGTAAGTTCATTTGTATCATTTCTTTTTAGATTCCACTTGTAAGGGATGTTATCTGATATTTCTCCTTCTCTGTGTGACTTATTTCACTCAGTATGACACTCTCTAGGTCCACTCATGTTTCTGTAAATGGCATTATTTCACTCATTTTAATGCTGAGTAATAGTCCATTATATATACCACATCCTCTTTATCCATTCCTCTGTTGATGGATATTTAGGTTGTTTTCACATTTAGGTATTGTAAACAGTGCTGCAGTGAACTTTGGGGTGCATGTGTCTTTTCAGATCATGTTTTCCTCTGGATATATGCCCAGGAGTGGGATTGCAGGGGCACATGGTAGCTCTATTTTCAGTTTTTTAAGGAACCTCTATACCATTTTCCATAGTGGCTATACCAGTTTACATTCCCACCGACAGAGTAGGCATTCTTGATCTTAGAGGAAAGGTTTTTGACTTTCTCATTATTAAGCATGATGGTAGCTGTGGATTTGTCATATATGTTCTTTATTGTGTTGAGGTATGTTCCCTCTCTGCTTACATTGTTGAGATTCCTATCATGGATAGATGTTGAATTTTGTTAAAAGCTTTTTTCTGCATCTATTGAGATGATCATATGATTTTTTTTCTTAAGTGTTTAATGTGGTTTATCATACTGATTAATTTGAAAACTTGATTTATCCTTACTTTCCTGGGATAAATTCCACCTGATTATTGTGTGTAATCCTTTTAATATCTTGTTGAATTCAGTTTGCTAATATTTTGTTGAAGATTTCTGCATCTATGTTCATTAGTGATAATGGTTTGTAATTTTCTTTTCTTTCTTTCTTTTTTTTTTTTTTGTGGTATCTTTGTTACCTGGTTTTAGTATCAGGGTGATTTTGGCCTTATAGTTAGAGTTTAGAAACACTCCTTTCTGTTCAATTTTTTTGAATAGTTGAAGAAGAATAGGCAATAATTCTTCTTTAAGTGTTTGGTAGAATTCCCCTGTGAAGTCATCTGGCCTAGACTTTTGTTTGTGGGAAGTTTTTTAAAAAAATTTTTATTATTGTTTCAATTTCACAAAATTCACTTCCTGAAACTGAAACAATATTATGTTCATATTTTCTATTTCTTCCTGGATCATTCTTAGGAGATTTTTTTATTCCTAGTAATTTGTCGATTTCTTATAATATGACCATTATTTATGTACAATTCTTTGTAATACTCCCTTATGCTTCTTTGTATTTCTGTGGTGTTGGTTGTAAGGTCTCCACTTCCATTTCTGATTCTAATTGGACTCTGTCCTTTTTCTCTTGAGGAGTATGGCTGAAGCAATTTTGTTTAGTTTTTCTAATAACCAGTTTTTTGTTTTATTGATGATTTTTTTCTGTTTTTCTTTCAGTCTCTATTTCACTTATTTTGCACTGACATTATTTGTTTTATTCTACTCATTTTGGGTTTTGTTTTTTCTACTTCTTTAGGTTTAAGATTAGATTGTTTATTTAGTTTTTTTTTTTTTTTCTTTCTTTCAAAAGTAAGCCTGTGTTGCTATAAACTTCCTTCTTAGGACAACTTTTGTTGTATCCTACAGGTTTTGATATGTGTGTTTCCACTTTCATTTGTCTTTAAGATATATTTTGATTTCCTCTTTGATTTCTTTGTTGACATTAGTTGTTTAATAGCATCTTGTGTAGATTCTACTTTTTTCATGTTTTTGCAGTTTTCTTCTTGTATTTTGATTGTACTGTGTAGTTTAGTACAGTTAAATTATTGATAGGTATGTGCTAAGTCACTTCAGTCATGTGCGACTCTTACCGACCCCATGGACTGCAACCTCCTGGGCTCCTCTGTCCAAGGGATTCTCCAGGCAGGAAGACTGGAGTGGGTTGCCATTTCCTTCTCCAGTTGATAGGTATGTACTTATCGTTGTTTTATTAATTGTTTTTTGATTGTTTTTATGGTTCTTTTTTGTTCCTTACCTCTTCTTTGCTTTCTTCCCTTTGTGATTTGATGATTATCTTAGTGTTATGTTTGAATAGCTTTTTCTCTCTCTCTGTTATCTATTATAGGTTTTTAATTTGTGGTTGCATTAGACTCATATGTAACAATGTATATATTGTATATGTATGTCTAATATTTTTGTTTTGTGTATCTCAAGTACTTTTCCTGGATAAAGATGATTTTACTCCTTTTGTCTTTAATCTTCCTTCTAACTTTATGAGTAGTTGATCTATTTATTATCTTTGCTGTATAGTTGCCCTTACTGTGAGATTTTTCCTTTCATAATTTTCATATTTCCAGTTGTTGCCTTTTCTTTTTTTGCTTAGAGAAATCCCTTTAACACTTCTTGTAAAGTCATGTAGCAATACTGAGCTCTTCTAGATTTTATCTAAATCTAAAACCTCTTTTAGATTTTTTTCTGCAAAATTCTTTATTTCTCCTTGAAGTATGATTGATAACCTTGCCAAACAGAGTATTCTAGCTGGCAGGTTTTTTTCCTTCCATCACTTTGAATGAATTATATTACTCCCTTCTGGCCTGCCAGACTGCTGAAAAGTCAGCTGATAGGCCTGTGTTTTTGTGTTATTCTTCCTTTTCTCTTGATGCTTTGGAGATTCTCTCTTTATCTTTAATTTTTGCCATTTTAATTATAGTGTGTCTTGATGAGTCTCTTTTGGTTCATCTGTTTGGGGCTTTCTTTGCTTTCTGGGTATTAATGTCTGTTTCCTTCCACAGGTTAGAGAAGTTTTCAGCTGTTATTTCTTGAAGTAAATTTTCTGCCCCTTCCCCTCACTTTCTTCCTTTTATGATTCCTACAATGTGAATGTTAATATGCTTGATGTTTTTTGCTTAAAAAAATAGTCACAAGCTAAAAGTTGAAAATTATGTTTTATTTGGTGGGAATTTTTAGGACTTCAAACCCAAGAGACAGCATCTCAAGTCACCCTGAGAGAACTGCTCTGAGAAGGTGGGGCAGGAGTCAGGTTATATAGAAGTTTGCAACAAAGGGCAGGTAGTCTGAACATCAAAAGTATTTTTTTGTGAATTAAAGAAACCAGATATCTCAAATTAAGGAATTTAGCACTTTTCTATATATGGGAGGATGCAAGAGTCTGGGCCCATTGAAATCATCCCTTTCATATGCATCTCAGCTATCTGGGGCCAGTATCCTGTGATTTTTCACATCCTGAGTTCTTCAGTGCTCAGCATAGGGAGTGGCTGCAGCCTGATAGCTGCTAGATTGCAAGTATTGTCCTCCTTTCTGAGTACCCTGGAAGGCTAGAATTGCTGATGACTGTGACATCCTTGTTTATTGATATGGCAGGAAATATGCTATTTCTCGGTCCTTCATCTTGGTCAGAAATTCGACCAATATTTGGAGACAGTTCATGACCAATTTTGTACCATGGTGCTGGGAGACTTAACCCAGGTCATGCAAAAGTTCTCATTGATATGTCACTCCAAGTGTTCATTTTTGGAGTAGACTCATTGATAAATAATAAAAGATTCTCTATATCCTCTATCTTCTAATCTGTTATGATCCAGGAGATATTTCCCTTGTTGCTTTTTCCCATGTCTACAATCATACTATTACAATTATTGATTACATACAGAACTTTATTTCTGATCAATTGCTTCAAGTAGCCTAGTCATCATTACATTTGTTGAAGGCCTGGTTATACACTGTAAGAGACAACAATCTTATAAAATAGACAGGATATAAGTAATGTAGCTAGTAACATTGACAAAGTCATTATATAGAAGAGTCACAAAACATAAACAATTTGGAAACAAAGAACAAATTAAAACAATGGTTAGTATAACTAGTTGTAATCCAGCTGTAGTAAACTATCAAGTACACAGGAAAGCAGCTGAAAAAGGCAAATTCTGGCAGGATCAGGTAGAGACAAAAAGATAAGTATTTCACCTTTGTTTACAAAAGCATACATTATCAACTTGTTATAGGTTGCAGCATAAGAGAAAAAGGTTTACTGGAAAACAGATTAAAGCTGATATATCATCTAAAGTTAAAATTATAAATCATAGTTATCCATTTCTTCAGTCCTTTGTAATTGCTTCCTATTGATCAGCGTGAAGTAATCAGGTTTTCATTAGAATTTGTCATTTATTATCCAGTTCAGTGGCATTAGTTAAAGGCTATCAGAAGCTAGCATTTGTTTAGATTTTTTTTTTTATGAGTCTTCTTGAAAATCTTCATTTTATGAAAACAATGCAAAATTATGATTGTCTATAAAAAACAAACTTAAAATAACATGGTTAAAAATTTGAGTACAGTGCAATTAGCAGGAAATTTGGATACTTCTATAACATGTAACACTTTAGAATAATCACCATAATTATGACTGATAACATCAGGACATATCAGATGTTAGGAATTCCATATAAAATTTAGGAATATCTATATTAATGACACTCATCCATACATTATAACCTAAAGTTCACCTTCAAATACTTCACAATGTTTCGAAATTAAAAATACCGAACACCTTATTTTCGACAAAGGAGGCAAGAATATACAATGGATTAAAGACAATCTCTTTAACAAGTGGTGCTGGGAAAACTGGTCAACCACTTGTAAAAGAATGAAACTAGAACACTTTCTAACACCATACACAAAAATAAACTCAAAATGGATTAAAGATCTAAACCAGAAACTAAAAAACTCCTAGAGGAGAACATAGGCAAAACACTCTCCGACATAAATCACAGCAGGATCCTCTATGATCCACCTCCCAGAATACTGGAAATAAGACAGCCTTCAGAATGGGAGAAAATAATAGCAAATGAAGCAACTGACAAACAATTAATCTCAAAAATATACAAGCAACTTATGCAGCTCAATTCCAGAAAAATAAATGACTCAATCAAAAAATGGGCCAAAGAACTAAATAGACATTTCTCCAAAGAAAACATACAGATGGCTAACAAACACATGAAAAGATGCTCAACATCACTCATTATCAGAGAAATACAAATCAAAACCACAATGAGGTACCATTTCACACCAGTCAGAATGGCTGCGATCCAAAAGTCTTCAAGCAATAAATGGTGGAGAGGGTGTGGAGAAAAGGGAACCCTCTTACACAGTTGGTGGGAATGCAAACTAGTACAGCCACTATGGAGAACAGTGTGGAGATTCCTTAAAAAACTGGAAATAGAACTGCCATGCGACCCAGCAATCCCACTGCTGGGCATACACACCAAGGAAACCAGAATTGAAAGAGACACGTGTACCCCAATGTTCATCGCAGCACTGTTTATAATAGCCAGGACATGGAAGCAACCTAGATGTCCATCAGCAGACGAATAGATAAGAAAGCTTGGTACATATACACAATGGAGTATTACACAGCCATTTAAAAGTATACATTTGAATCAGTTCTAATGAGGTGGATGAAACTGGAGCTGATTATACAGAGTGGAGTAAGCCAGAAAGAAAAACACCAATACAGTATATTAACGCATATATACGGAATTTAGAAAGATGGTAATGATAACCCTGTATGCGAGACAGCAAAAGAGACACATGTATAGAACAGGCTCTTGGACTCTGAGGGAGAGGGAGTGGGTGGGATGATTTGGGAGAATGGCATTGAAACATGTATACTATCGTGTGAGAAACAAATCGCCAGTCTAGGTATGATACAGGATACAGGATGCTTGGGGCTGGTGCACTGGGATGATCCAGAGAGATGATATGGGGAGGGTGGTGGGAGGGGGGGTTCAGTATTGGGAGCTCATGTACACCCGTGGCGGATTGATGTCAGTGTATGGCAAAACCAATACAGTATTGTAAAGTAAAAAATAAATAAATAATCAAAAAAAAAAAAAAAGAGAGAGAGAAAGGACCCTGATGCTAGGAGGGATTGAGGGCAGGAGGAGAAGGGGATGACAGAGAACTAGATGGATGGATGGCATCGCTGACTTGATGGACATGAGTTTGAGCAGGCTTCGGGATGTGGTCAAGGACAGGGAGGCCTGGCGTTCTGTGGTCCATGGGGTCACAGGGAATCAGACACTACTGAGTGACTGAACAACAACAACAATTCTTTTTAAAATTCTTTTCCCATTTAAGTTATTACAGAGTACTGAGCAGAGTTCCCTGTGTTATACAATAGGCCCTTGTTGGTTATCCATTTTAAATATAGCAGTTTTTTCCTGTCAATTCCAAACTCCTAATGTATCCCTTCCCAAAACCCTTCCCACTCTGGTAACCATAAATTCATTCTCTACGTCTGTGAAAAAAAATAAAATAAAAAATACCAAACAAACTAAGTTTAACATTCCTCTCTGAGATGTCTCAGAGATGTTTCTTTGAAGCATCCAGAGTCAGCTGGAGGCTAAAATAGCTTTAGTTAGATTTTAATATTTGAGAAGTTTCTAGAAATATCAAAAAGGATTAAAACACAACAGGATCATAGGTCATTGAACCTAAACTTATTCACTTAACCAAAGCCACAGAAATGATTAAAAAGAAAATAAATATGGATCACTAAGGCTCAGATGGTTTTTCCTGTGGTCATGTATGGGTGTGAGAGTTGGACTGTGAAGAAAGCTGAGCGCCCAAGAATTGATGCTTTTGAGCTGTGGTGTTGGAGAAGACTCTTGAGAGTCCCTTGGACTGCAAGGAGATCCAACCAGTCCATTCTGAAGGAGATCAGCCCTGGGATTTCTTTGGAAGGAATGATGCTAAAGCTGAAACTCCATTATGTTGGCCACTTCATGCGAAGAGTTGACTCATTGGAAAAGACTCTGATGCTGGGAGGGATTGGGGGCAGCAGGAGAAGGGGACGACGGAGGATGAGATGGCTGGATGGCATCACTGACTCGATGGATGTGAGTCTGAGTAAACTCCGGGAGTTGGTGATGGACAGGGAGGCCTGGCGTGCTGCGATTCATGGGGTCGCAAAGAGTCGGACACGACTGAGCGACTGAACTGAACTGAAGGCTCAGATGGTAAAGAATCTGCCTGCAATGTAGAAGACTTTGGTTTGATCCCTGGGTTCAGAAGACTCCCCTGGAGAAGGGAATGACAACCCATTCTAGTATTCTTGCCTGGGAAATCCCATGGATCGAGGAGCCTGGCAAGCTACAGCCCTTGGGGTGGCAAAGAGTCAGACACAGCTGAATGACTAATACTTTCATTGAGGGCATAGAAACTCACACAATTTGTCATAAAAAAAATAGGAGCACTTTTAACAGAAAGAAGAATCAAATTCCAGTCTTGCATTAGCTTACTTAACAAAATCCATTTAGTTAACTTCAATCTAAATTTAGTTATTGCTGCCTATGCATAAAAATTTTTCTTCCTCAGGGTTCCTTTCCACAATATTGTCCAAGATGTCTCTTACACTATTCTCATTTTTTAAAAATTCTTTTTTTCCCTTTTCAGTTTGGGTGGTTTCCAGCACTGTTTCCTAGTTTGCTGATCTGTTCCTCTGCATCTAATCAACTGTTGATTCCTTCTAGTGTATTTTCTATGTCTGTTGTTGCATTCATTAGACCTGTTTGGTTTATCTTTATAATTTCTAAATTTCTGTTGACATTTTCACTGTACTCATCTACTCCTCTCCCGAATTCAGTGAGCACCTTTATGATTCAATATGATGAACTCTTTACTGGGGAGATAGCTCATTTCAACTTTCTTTCTGTTTTTGTTAAGTTATATGTTGTTCCTTTGTTGGGACATATTCCTCTGACTCCTCATGTTCCTAATTCCCTGAGTTTGTCTGTCTGTGTTAGGTAGGTCAGTCTCACTTTCTGATCTTGGAGAAGTGGTCTCATGTGGTAGACCTCCGGGGGGCCCAGGACCACACTCCCTCTGACCCCCAGATCTGCACGCTCTAGTGTCGCCCTTTGGGCCGCTCGTGCCCTTCTGCTATGGTGGGGCAACTCCTGTGGTTGCACTTGTGGGCTGGGCTGACCTCTGGCCCAGTTGGGCAAGGCTCTGCCGCCTGAGGTGACTGTGGTCCCACTGAAGAGCGAGGCTAGCTTTCTGTGTGATTGGTTGATGCCTCAGAAGAATGGGGCTGCTGCTGGTGGGTGGAGCTGGTTCCCTGAAATGCTGTCAGCATGGTTCAAGTGTGCCTAGGGCCTCTCCTGGCCCTCTGATGGGCAGGTAAACTCCCAGTGCCAATAGGTGAGAGGGAGGGCTCCAGAATCGTGTGTGCCAGTGCCAGTGTTACTGTGGTAAAACAAGCTCTTAAAAATGGCTCTGCCAGCATCTGTGTCCCTAGAGGGAGCCTGGTTGCCTCTTGCCTCTCTGGGAGGCTGTCCAAGATGAGCATGTGGGTCTGACCCAGCCTCTTTTGAGACTGCTGCCTCTCCCCTGGGACGTGGAGTATGTGACGTTTGCACATGCTTTGTAAGAGTGGAGTGTCTGTTTCCCATAGCCCTCCAGCTCTTCCAAATGTAAGTCTTACAGGTTTTCAAAGCCAGGTGTTCTGGGGGCTCATTTCCCCAGTGCAAGACCCCTGGGCTGAGGAGCCTGATATGGGCTGGATCCTTTGCTCCTTGGGGAGGACTTCTTGGATTGTGCTTCTCCTCCCTTCTGTGGGTCGCTGAGCCTGGGGGTGTCACTCCTGATTATGCTATGTCTCTGCCCCTCCTGCCTGCCTTGTAGTTCTTTATGTTGTTAGTTGTGAAAAATCTTTTCTGCTAGTCCTCAGGTTGTTTTCATAGATCTTAGCTCTGTAAGTAGCTATAATTTTGCTGTGCCTGGGAGGAGGTGAGATGAGGGTCTTCCTACTCTGATATCTTGGCCACTGTCCCTGACTCGGTCTTTAAAGAATTACTTGTCGAGCCACTTCTGTTGCCAGGCACTGCACTTCAAAGCTGCACCTATGTATAAGAGGATAATGGGTTTCCCTGGTGGCTCAGCTGGTAAAGAATCTGCCTGCAGTGCAGGAGGCCCCGTTTGATTCCTGCATTGGAAAGATCCTCTGGAGAAAGGATAGAATCCCCATGGACAGAGATGCCTGGCGGGCTGCAGTCCATCGGGTCACAAAGAGTCGTACACGGCTGAGCAAGTGAGCACACAGCACACATAAGAGGATAACAGTGTCTTCCCAATGGTGTATCAGGAGGTGTTTTAAGGGAAGTATATCACTTCATTAATGAAAATAAAAATTCTGAAAATGTCATTTAAAAAACACGCACACATGCACACACATACCCACATGCTAAACAAATTGCAACAGACTTTTAAACAGAACATAACGTGGTTTTTGTTTACTAAAACTGTTATGGTACATAACCAAAACATTTCAACTACACGAATCAGTTTACAGGATTTTCTAAGTTGAAACTGAAAAACAGAAACCCATGGTTAGGACCAAGAATGAGATTCTTCCAAGTAACTTTGGCACCTAGACTTGGAATGTAGACCAAACAAACAATATATAACAAGCAAGACCCATTCAGAAATGAGCATCGTACAAACATGGTTCTTCTCCAAGTGTGGGGAATTTTCATGAAGCTTAGAGATTTCCTTTTGCTCATGGAGTCTTACTCAGCTTTTGAGAAAAGCCAACTGAGGAAACCCAACAGAGGAGAAGGCAGGCACGGATTCGAGGAAAACCTGTATTTGTGCCCTCATGTCATCTTCTTTTTGTGTAAAAACCTTTTAGGAAATGTCCCAGCATGCTCAGGAGTGCCCACAGCCTCACTCTGCGCTGGGAGCTGTCCCTGCTCATCCACCTGGACCTCTCAGAGCTGCCTGGGGGACGGGCTACAGAAAGCCTTCCCTGGGAAGGTTTTCAAAACTGGAACCGAGGAAAGTGAACCTGCCTCTGAGTTCCTGAAATGTGGCATGTAAGGCTCGTGTGTCAGTCCTGTATTTCCAGACAGGGTTTCAGAGAGGAGGAAGCTGCTTTGCAAAAAGGAAGAGAAGAGGGAAGCTGTCATGGAAAAGAGCAATGGGGGAGGCTGGTGGTGTTCGACTGTTGGTGGTGGTGGTGTTGGAGTTGTGGTTCCACTGTGTACGAGGCTTACCGGGCACCATCTGCCCAAGGGATCCACAAGACAAACACCTTACTCCAGTTCTCTTAGCATAAGTCCCATTAAAAAATAAGCTGGTTTCCTGTCCCCTGCCACCTAAGATCCAAGCTATTTTATCTTCACCTATTTCTCCTCAGTTGTTTGGATGTTAAATACAAATTAACTCAGATGGTAAAAAGAAATACTGGGATGATAGTAGCTTATAGTATGCCAGGCATTGTTCTTTGAACTTTACTTATACTGACTTATTTCATCCTCCGAATGATCCAGTGAAGATTCTGTGGTATTATCTCCAGTTTACACATGAAGCTCACTGAGAACAAAGAGTCTATCTAACTTTGTATTTTTATATTGGCACCTGCTTTCAAGCCCAGATGGCCTGACTGCTGCACTCTCTGCTTCTGACTGGTGTGCTTCCATCCCTCCTTCCTTCCATCCTTCTTTCTGTTTCATTGTGACTGCAGTGTCATCTCACAGTTATTAAATGTGCAGATGAAACAGAAATGCCTGTTTTGAAAGCATAAGCCCTATTTTGTCAGTTCACGTGTTTGCTATCACAGCTGGGCTTCTTCTCTGCGTTTACGAATTCTGTCACTCCTCACCCAACCATGTCTGGATACAGACTGTTCGGTCTGGGAGGTGCAAGATAAATTGGGCACATGTGACTGTTCTCAGATTTTAAGGTCAGTTCATCATCAAGGAATTAAACTTCAGTGGAAGATAATGTTCTCAGAGTGTCTGGGACTGGTCTGTTCTAGATGAAGTCATTTCTGCAATTGTTTACAGATATTTTAGCCTCTCAAAAAGCTCATCAATCACATACACAGACACACAGATACAGTCTCATGTTTATCCACCCTCTACCTCACCTCTAGTCAACAAGTGGAAACTGACACAATTCATGCATCACCAGAGATTTGCTGTGATACCCCTGCCAGCTTTGAGCGAAATCTACACAGTCTTGTCTGCCTCTTGTGGCTTGGCCTTTTGTTGCCTGGTAAATTTCATCATTATCATGCGATGCTCCCTGTGCTAACCATTCTTCACTTTTTATGAGGTCATTATTTTAAAAATATATGATCATAAAAGATTTGTTTCAAGCAGTTCTGTTCCTTGAGTATTAGAGTGGTTTAGTTTTGGGGTTTGTTCTCTGATATTCACAGTGCCGTGGAAGGTGTCATGGCTGAGAAGTTTTCTTTAGAGGTGACCTTCAAGGGTTGGTGTGCATGTGAGGTGTTGGTGGTGGGGTTAATACTCATTGAGTGAATTATTTTATGAGCTATTAAGCAAGAGGCCTGACTTTCCTAATGGCAGAAAAAGAAGAGGAACTAAAGAGTGTCTTGATAAAGGTGAAAGAGGAGAGTGAAAAAGCTGACTTTGTACTCAGCATTCAAAAAGCAAAGATCATGGCAACCAGGCCCATCAATTCATGGCAAATAGAAGGGGAAAAGGTAGAAGGAATGATAGATTTTCTTCTCGTGGGCTCTCTGTGGATGGTGACTGCAGCCATGAAATTAGAAGACGCTTGCTTCTTGGAGGGAAAGGTATGACAAATCTACACAGTGTATTGAAAAACAGAGAGGTCACTTTGCCAAAAAGATCCATATAGTCAAAGCTATGGTTTTTCCAGTAGTCATGTACAGATGTGAAAATTGAACCATAGGAAAGGTTGAGTGCCAAAGAACTGATGCTTTCAAATTGTGGTGCTAGAAAAGACTCTTGAGAGTCCCTTGGACAGCCAGGAGATCAAACCAGTCAATCCTAGAGGAAATCAACCCTGAATATTCACTGGAAAGACTGATGCTGAAGCTTAAGCTCCAGTACTTTGGCCACCTGATGCAAAGAGCTAACTCACTGGAAAAGACCCTGATTTTGGAAAAGACTGAGGGCAGGAGTACAAGGGTCAACAAAAAATGAGATGGCTGGATGGCATCATTGACTCAGTGGTCATGAGTTTGAGCAAACTCCTGGAGATAGTGAAGCACAGGGAATCCTGATGTGCTGCAATCCATGAGGTCATAAAGAGTCAGACATGACTTAGCAACTGAATAACAAGAACAGCCTAACTTTCCTTCTGTTTCTTTAAATATTTTTCAAGTTATTAGTGCCTCTTGTTCTAAAATCTTATGATTATAGTATAGTGATTGCTGATGCGTGAGTATTTTGTAGAGTTGCTTTTTTAGACTGTGTTGAAAAATCTGCTGAGATACTTCTCTCAGTTAAGCCATATACAAGACTAAGGATTTTTATCATAAAGCTATGTTAGAACCACTTCCAATAATGAGAAGAGTCACTGATAAGATTGGCTGCCTCAGAAAAAGTTTGAAAAATAGTACTTCAGGAAATAAGATGATTCCTAATCAAAGCTGGAAGATGTGGACCTTGCTGAAATTTAATTAAGTAACTATGGTTAAGTCTGAGGTAGTTTAATATCATTTATATACAGAATAATCTAATTATGTAGTCACCTAACTGAAGAAAGAATTTTTGAATTAAACGTGCAAAACGGGACATGGAAGCTTTTGGGGCTGGTGTATATATGTTCATTGTCTTGATTGGGCTGAGGGTTTTCCAATTGCATGAATGTGTCAAAACACAACTTACAAACACATTTAGGTGTAGATTTTATACTATAAATATATGGAGTTTATTGTATGCCAGTTAACCTCAATAAAACTGTTAAAAAGCAAAAAAAAATAGTAAGATTCCAAATCATAGTGAGATTTTCGAATAAAATGCTCACCACTGAGTGCTCTCCAAGCAGGCCTTCCCTCTACCTCCTCTGTCTAGCCTGGGGGGTAAATCAGGCTCCACCCACAAGGGGGACTTGCATGAACCCCACAGAGATGAGCATGTGATACATGGAGTGGGGGTTCACCAAGAGTGTGCATTGTTAGAACTACTGCACACGAGGACTAGGGGGCAATTGAGAGATTCCCTAATTCTCTTAGACTGAGTTTCTAGTGACTTGTGCAAGGGAGCACAGCTGAGATTAGAAAAAGAAGGAAGTGAGTGATTTTGGAGAGGGGGTTAGTGAGCTGCCCTTGAAGGCATGCTGAGCTTGAACACATGTTGCCGTAGGCAAAGGTCTCATCCTTAGGAGAGGCAGGTGGTCAGGCAGAGAAGCAAAAAGAACAAGAAGCATATGGACAAGACTTTTAGTGAAACTGCAGAACATTCAGAGTAGCAGTGAGAGATCCAGTTGGAAGCTTTTCTTCTTTAAGGGAAGAGTAATAAACTGAGTGAGCTGAGTGAACTTTCTACGACCAGATTCTACAGGGTGGATGATCGTTTTCTTACTTGATCTGTGATCAATTTTTACTCAAGAGTTCTTGTTATTAACGTAGAATACCCATCAACTCTTATTAATACTTTTAGAAGTTCAGAGTTATAAATAGGCCCTAAGGCAAACAAAAACCTTGTAAAAATTTGACTCTAAAGAAGATAAATTTTGACAAAATACGTTTAGTTAAATAACAGGGGATTAAAATGCTTTCTGAAAAACATTTCAAAGTAAATAAATAAAAAACGTGTATAGGGGTTTCTGTACACGAGGAATTTGGTTTTTTTACTTGAATAAGTCAAGTTGCAACACATTATGTAATACTTGTATAAATATTTCATATAAAAAAACCTAAATATATCTCTATTTGCATTTATATGACTATAAATGTATCTTTAAAAGGACTGAAAGGATTCACATCAAGTCAGTTACTTCTGAGGAAGACAATGGGGTTAGATAGGGCTACACAATATGATTCAAAAATGTTTTAACATAGAGAATATCTTCAGGTGTTGACTATGTCTTTAAAAGTATTTCAAAAAGATGCAAAAAGAAAAAAAAAAATCCAGTCAGTAGCAGGCTAAATAGTTTAGTCCCTTGAAGCCTAGAAATGAAAAATTAGAAGTGATTATACTAAAAATCTATTATAAATGAATTAGTTAATGGAATTGTAAAAAAATATATATAGTAAATATATATATTGTCATAAATACATATAGTCAATATATTGACATATATGGTCATTCAGTTCAGTTCAGGTCAGTCGCTCAGTCGTGTCTGACTCTTTGCGACCCCATGAATCGCAGCATGCCAGGCCTCCCTGTCCATCACCATCTCCCGGAGTTCACTCAGACTCACGTCCATCGAGTCAGTGATGCCATCCAGCCATCTCATCCTCCGTCGTCCCCTTCTCCTCCTGCCCCCAATCCCTCCCAGCATCAGAGTCTTTTCCAATGAGTCAACTCTTTGCATGAGGTGTCCAAAGTACTGGAGCGTCAGCTTCAGCATCATTCCTTCCAAAGAAATCCCAGGGTTGATCTCCTTCAGAATGGACTGGTTGGATCTCCTTGCAGTCCAAGGGACTCTCAAGAGTCTTCTCCAACACCACAGTTCAAAAGCATCAATTCTTCGGCGCTCAGCTTTCTTCACAGTCCAACTCTCACATCCATACATGACCACAGGAAAAACCATAGCCTTGACTAGATGGACCTTATTCGGCAAAGTAATGTCTCTGCTTTTGAATATACTATCTAGGTTGTTAGACTATATATATATATATATATATATATATATATATATAAAATATCTGGACTGTATTCCTAAATCAGAGAAGTTATATTTTCAGGGCTAAAATTATGAGTCATATGATAACTATTACCCAGGGCAGGTTTATCCATGTCCTTTTGGTACTTAAAACTGTGTTTTGCAGGTTGTGCTTAAAACTGCGTTTTGATATTGCATGTAATTACTGACATTGTATCTGACTGGAAGTATTTCACACATGATTTTTGTTTGCCTGCAGTCAAAGCTATGTTTTTTCCAGTAGTCATGTATGGATGTGAGAGTTGGACTATAAAGAAAGCTGAGCACTGAAGAATTGATGCTTTTGAACTGTGGTGTTGGAAAAGACTCTTGGAAGTCCCTTGGACTGCAAGGAGATCCAACCAGTCCATCCTAAAGGAGATGAGTCCTGGGTATTCATTGGAAGGACTGATATTAAAGCTGAAACTCCAATACTTTGGCCACCTGATGCAAAGAACTGACTCATTTGAAAAGACCCTGATGCTGGGAAAGATTGAAGGCAGGAGGAGAAGGGGATGACAGAGGATGAAATGGTTGGAGGGCATCACCAGCTCAGTGAACATGAGTTTGAGCACGCTCCGGGAGTTGGTGATAGACAGGGAAGCCTGGCATGCTGCAGTCCATGGGGTCGCAAAGAGTCAGACACGAGTGAGCAACTGAACTGAACTGGGGATATAATCTCATGGCCTGTGGGTTGAATTTCCTTGCAAAGAATGTGTTGTTGGTGTCCTTTCTACAGCTGGGGATACCTTCTGGGAGTCTGTCTTCTCTGTCTGCCAGAGACCCCAGCATACCCCTGCTGTTTTGTCCCTGGCTTCATCATAGCCTCTGTCCACTGCCTGGATCCTGGAGTCCTCTGATTTTATGATATTCATCTACTCTAGCCCCAAGGAAGTGGTATTCCTCTTTGCTTCAGCATCTTTGTGTGTGTGATCCCATCATCTTGGAATTCCTGGAATGTTGTCATCATGGTTCATCTCCACAGAGACTTTCTGATTTATGTTGTAAAGATTATTCAGAGGGGCTCTAAGAATATAGTTCTTTTTTATTTACCAATTCTCTTCCCTTAACATCTAAATTTTTGGTTTGAGTTTAGTGCCAGGAAAAATTCTGTTTCTTTAAAGGGAAGATGCATTTTTTCCTATTCAGTAATGACAGTAATTCACTGTTTATTATTCATTCTGTCTATCTATTGTCATCATGTTTTAGACCTTAGTGTGAGGGTATGCAGAACCTCAGTGGCAGCTATGATGTTATCCTATAGTCACAATGTCTGCGTCTTCTTTTTAGTCCTTTGATTGGAGAATTTCTACTTTTCTTAGCTATATCTTTTGTTATAATCTGTTTTAAATTCTTTTGGGAAAAGGAGGGATATGTTATTTGACAGATAAGAGTAAAATTTGTGTAAACATTAAATACTACCCTTTATATAAATTTGAATTTGCTTAATTAGCAAACAGAGCAACAACAATTATGAATATTTTAAAATGCTTATCAATAGAACATTTTCTTAAAGCTTGATTATGGTATTGAATTCTGCTCACACGTATGAATACTTTGTAATTCTTGAGACAGAATTTACGCTTGTAGCGAAACAAGTAGAGCAAACATTTGTCATCTGTTTATCTCTGCAGGTATCATTCCCCTTATTCTTTAAAATAATTTTGGGAGAAAGAAAATACCCATAAAAAATTGAGAGAAAGTTGCACAGTGTGTCTTTGAATTCAGGGCTCCACAGTTTGTTGAATTACATTTTAAAGAGAACCAATATTATTCACTATTTAAACCTTTGTGGTTAGACAGAGATTGCTTCCTGTCATCGTTTGTTCAGAAACAAAAGGCATCTGGTAATACATTATGCTGAAATCAGTTGGCTGGGAAAGAAAGAAATTATGCATTTAACAACCTGCCAGATGCTTGACAAAGAATGCCTTCACTGATTTGTGGGGTAATTTTTCTTAACTACTGAGCTGTTCCTAAGAATGAAATGCTCAAATGAGCAGAGAGCTTCAGGCAGAAAATGTAGCCATACCGCAGTGGCTCCATAAGCGTCACCCAACTTATCATTCTTCCACTAATTCACTTTAGAGCACAGGTTTTCTGAGTGAAGGGAGAACAGAGTACATTGGATTTCAAATCCAAAATCTTTATATACTGTCTTGGTAAATTTTCAGCATCAAATCCTTCCCAGTTTTCACACTTGCCTGAAGGGAAGTATGAACAGTGAAAAGAGTGAAAATCAGTCATGTCCAACTCTTTGTGACCCCATGGACTATACAGTTCATGGAATTCTCTGGGCCAGAATACTGGAGTGGGTAGCCTTTCCCTTCTCCAGAGGATCTTCCCAACCCAGGGATCGAACCCAGATCTCTCACATTCCTGGCAGATTCTTTACCATCTGAGGCACAAGGGAAGCCCAAGAATACTGAAATGGGTAGCCTATCTCTTCTCTAGTGGATCTTCCCAACCCAGGAATTGAACCAGGGTCTCCTGCATTGCAGGCAGATTCTTTACCAACTGAGCTATCAGGGAAGCCCAAAAGGAAATATGATCTAAGATTAAATGAAACAAGCAATGATTATCTAGATCTAGCAAAGTCCCTTTTAGGATTTTTTGAGATTGGTCACAGTCTCCAAGCGCAACTTTGGCTGATGCTATCTTTTTATTCACCTGGATTAATTCCAAAGGGAGAATCATGCTACAATAAGAAGCTGCTCCTTTCCTTTGTTTTGGAAGGAGCTAAACAGAAGTACCGTGTTGGGTTTTCATTCTAGGTGTTGTTTGCTGAGTTTCCATCCTCCTGGATTTTAGCTGCTTTGGAATCTTGGCCAGAAAAAACCCAGACCTGTCCTGCTACCTTCTGCATGCTGCAAGGTAGAGTTGGGGGGCTTTGCAGTCAGAGCCAGGGTCTCATCTTTGTCCTGCCAATATTGCTGTTTGCTGTGTGGAGATGACCTAGTCCCTCTAAATTCCAGTTCACATAGGGTTGTTTGGGAGGATTAAATGAGAAGATATTATGTTAAATGTTCAGTAAGTGGTATCAAGAGTAGTGATGAAAAAAATTATCTGCCAGATTAATAAACACTCGTCCTTCCCTGTTTACTTTCTCTATTAAAATGCATAAATACTAGTGAACCTCTAAGTATGGTTTCCCACTCTGGTTTGAATCTCTTCCATGAACACAGATTTGAGCGTCTATCCTGTCTTTGTCATTAAACATTGTCTGTGTCTGTCTTAGCTTGAGCTGCCATAACCAAATACCATGGACCAGGTAACCTTAGCAACAGAAATTTATTTTCTAGAGACCAGATGTCTCAGATCAAGGTGCCAGCATGATTGGTTTCTGGTGAGGACTTCCTCCTTGGGTTGACAGACTGCCACTTTTTTGCTGTATCCTCATATGACAGAGAGAGTGAGAGCAGACTTTCCAGTGTCTCTCCTTATAAGGACACTACTCCCATCATGAGGGCCCCATTCTCATGACCTCTGCTAAACCAATTACTTTGCACAGGCCCAACTTTCTCTGAGGACCATCACATTAGGCTGGGCTTCTGCAGGGCCATCTTCTCTCTACCCTGTACATTCTCAGTGCCCCATGCAGTGCTACTAGGGGCCAGGAAGTCACATTGTACTGTTGCCTAAATAAGTGACCAGTTCAGTCTTTGAACTTCTTGAAGTGACATAGATGCTCCACTAGTGTGAGCTGCAAAAAGTCCTAAGGTCCCTGGATCATCTTAAAAAATATGAGACAGCAAGACCATCAGAGTAACACCTTCCCTGGTGGTGCTCCAGGGGAAATGATTCTACCTTAAGCAGTGGAGCCCAGTGGTTAAAAACACTCCAGAGTTCAGATGGCCTGAGTTTAAATGCTTGCTCTGCCACTTCCAAGCTGTGTGAACTTGGGCCTTAATTTTCCCATTTTTAAAGTGAGGATGATAATAGTGGCTTTCTCATAGGGTGGTTGTGAAGATTGTATGATACACATTCACACACACACACACACACACACACACACACACACACACACACACACACATTCTTTTCCATTATGGCTTATCACAGGATATTGAATATAGTTCCCTTTGCTATACAGTAGGACCTTGTTTGTCCATCCTGTATATATTAGTTTACAGCTGCTAATCTGAAACTCCCAGTACTTTCCTCCCCAACCCCCTTGGCAACCACAAGTCTGTTTTCTATGTAACTCTATTTCTGTTTCATAGACAGGCTTCATTTACATCATGTTTTAGATTCCATGTATAAATGATGTCATGTGGTATTTGTCTTTCTGCTTATTTGACTTAGTATGACAATTTCTAGGTCCATCCATGTTGTTGCAAATGGTATTATTTCATTCTTTTTTTCCATGGATGAGTACTATTTTATTGCATGTACATATGTATATATATGTATATTTATGTATATAAAGTGTGAAAGTGGTAGTCACTCAGTCATGTCAGACTCTTTGTGACCCCATAGATTGTAGCCCACCAGTCTCCTCTGTCCATGGAATTCTCCAGTCTATGATACTGGAGTGGGTAGCCATTCCCTTCTCCAGAGGATCTTCCTGACCTAGGGATTGAACCTGGGTCTCCTATGTTTCAGGCAGATTCTTTATCATCTGAGCCACCAAGGAAGCCTATATATAATTGAGGGCTTATGTGTCATATGAGGACATAGCCTCTCTCTCTCTCTCTCTATGTGTTGTGTGTATATATATAGGCTTCCTTGGTGGCTCAGATGATAAAGAATCTACCTGCAATGTGGGAGACCCAGGTTTGATCCCTGGGTCAGGAAAATTCCCTGAACACGACTGAGTGATTAACACACTTTCATATATATATATGAATGAATATTTAGAAGGCTAAGAAAGTGGAAATAAATGCTGGTTGCCATTCCATGTGATTTTTCCTATATTTAGTTAAGAAGTGGCCCAGCAGAATCCATGCACTGTATGATTATGTTTTTATTAACAATAGCTACCTTTCATTAAACAGGTAGTTTTTGTTGATAACATTATCATCTACAAGGTATTACACACACAGATATATAAGTACACACATATTTATCTATCTATATATTTATATAAACACATATATGTGTATAGTCCTTGTGATAGATATATAGTCCTTGTGTATATATATAGCCCTTGAAAATGACATTTTAGCTATGCCAGAGTATTTGTTCAGGGTGTAGGCAGTAGATGTTACCCTTTTTCTCTTAGCCCCTTTGAGTTTAGTTACTACCTGAGAGGCAGAGGGAGAAACCTTTCATTAAGAATCCATCCCTAACCATAAATTTGCATAAAAGTAGAGGAGTTTCCTCTGAGAAGGTGGGCCCCATAACGATGCCTTTCTTTTGGAATCCAAAGTTGTTAAACATTTTAATTAATTCGTGCAGGCTTCATTTCAGTTTGTCTATAGGGAAGAGCAGTGCCACTCCTGAGATTGAATCCGTCCCTACCAGAATGTGTGTGTCTGATGGGTGTTCTGTCTCAGGCTTAGGGCTGGAGGTTAAGCAGAAGCTCTGGTTGTGAGACTGAATTAATTGACCCTGGAAGCACGTAATTCCAGTCCAGACACTCACCTAGAGCAGTGTCTGTTACTCAAGTAAAGAATTTATCCTATTTGGCACACAGGCTGGTTTTGTCATGGAGCACTCCTGTCTGAACCTATCTTTTAAAGAAGGTGAAAAGTGAAAGTGAAGTTGCTCAGTTGTGTCTGACTCTTTGTGACCCCATGGACTGTAGCCTACCAGGTTCCTCTGTCCATGGGATTTTCCAGGCAAGAATACTGAGTGGGTTGCCATTTCCTTCTCCAGGAGATCTTCCCAACCCAGGAATTGAACCCGGTCTCCTGCATTGTAGGCCGATGCTTTACTGTCTGAGCCATCAGGGAAGTATCAAACCTTAAGGAATGATGACCATCTAAGAGTGCTGGTAGGAGTTGCACCCTAGCCATGGTGGAGGAGCCAGGACCCTGGATTCAGGGACTAAGGCACCAAAGGCAATAGGAGTTATTGGTCTTTAAGAAGAAGAGCATTCTGATTCTTACTTGGGCTAGTGTTTTGGGCATGTAAAATTTTGGGAGAGGATCAAACATGGGATTATGTGGTCCCTTATGGGGAGTTTGGCCTGGCCTCAGTTCTCAGCCATGAAGCTACAGTGACCTAGAGATCTACTGGAGTAATGACATGGCATTTACTGATCATTATGTCATGAAAAATTGGACAAGTTATTGATATTTTGGCATATTTGTTATAGGTTGCCAGTATATGGTATTTTCTTTAATTTTTCGGTTGTTTTGATTCAGTAACATTTAAGTATAACTGATGTAAAGGAGAAAGAGCTTCTATTGAGTTAGTGCCAGAATTACTACAGTGTTGAAATTAAACCAGTCTTCTCTAAGAGAATGATTGTCTGGGTAAGCACACCTCTCATATTGTCTGTTTATTAAGACACAGAGTTCTCTTTGAAACTGCTTTATTAAAAATGCATTGTACTTGACAAACGAAGTTCAGGACCAGATGGCTTCACTGATGAATTGTAAAACACTTAAAGAAGAATTAATACCAGTCTTTGTCAAACTCTTCCAAAAAATAGAAGAGAAGGGAGCATTTTAAAAATCATTTTTCAAGGTCAGCATTACCCTGACACCAAAATCAAACACCAAGAAAATAAAATTATAGGCCAATATTCCCACTGAACAGTAATGCAGGAATCTTCAACAAAATATCAGCAAAGTGAATTCAATGGTACATTGAAAGGATCATACACTATGATTGAGTTGAAATTATTCCAGGGACGCAACAATGGTTCAACATCTGTGAATCAATGTGATATACTACATTAACAAAATGAAGGATAAAAATGATATGATCCCTTCCACAGATGCAGAAAAAGCATTTGATAAAATTCAGTATTTGGTCATGATGAAAATTTTCAACAAAGTAGGTATAGAGGTATTGTTCCTTAGCATAATAAATGTCACATATAACAAGCCCACAAGTAACATCATACTCAACAGTTAAAAGTTGAAAGCACTTCCTCTAAGATTAGCACAAGACAAGAATGCTCACTCCTCCTATTTTTGTTCAGTATAATATTGAAAAGCTTATTTACAACAGTTAGATAAAATAAAAGCCTTTCAAATTGGAAAGGAAGACGTAAAACTGTCTCTCTTTGTAGATGACATGGTATTATATATAGAAGACCCTAAAAACTCCACCCAAAAACCTGTTGGAACTAATAAACTCAGTAAAGTTGGAGGATACAAAATCAACATACAAAAATTAGTTGCATTTTTATATACTAATAATGAACTAGCAGAGAAATTAAGAAATCAATTACATTTATGATTGCCTCAAAAAGTATAAAATATCAAAGTATAAAGTTAACCAAGGAATGAAAGACTTGTACATTGAAAATGTAAGACAACAGTGAAAAAATGGAAGGAAACACACATAAAGGAAAAGATACTCTGTGCCCATGAATTAGAAGAATTAATATTGTTAAAATCTCCATACTGTCCAAAGTAATCTACAGATTCAGTGCAATCACCACCAAAATTCCAATGACATTTTTCACAGAAATAGAACAAACAACACTAAAATTTGTGTGGAACCACCAAAGACCCTGAATAGCCAAAGTAATCATGAAAAAGAACAAACTTGGACCTATCATACCCCCAGATTTCAGACTGTACTACAAAACTACAGTAATAAAAGCAATATGGTATGGCACACAGATAAATGGAACAGAGTAGAGAGCCTGGGAATAGACCCATGCCTATATGGTAAATTAATTTATAACAAAGAACCTAAGGAGATACAGTGAAAAGGACAGTCTCTTCAATAAGTGGTGTTGGGAAAACTGAAAAGCCACATACAAAAGAATGAAACTGGACCACTATCTTACACCTGTTGACCTGAAATAATTGCCAGATATTGCTCTAGCAAAGATGGGTTTATTTGGGATCAGGAGAGAATTGTAATTCAAGGCCTGCAACTATGGTGCGCTACATGAAAGTCCCCATACAGCAATGAAAGAAGGATACTTTTATAGGTGGGAAAGGAAGTTGGGAGTTCATGTGTTTTCGTTGGCTGAGTCCTTGCCAGGAAATAATAGGGGTCTTTCTTCTTGCTGGGCTCTGCTATCAGGAGAGCTCCCCATTCTGGCCTCCCAACTCTAATTGATGTTTCTGTTTTGTCATTTTTATATTCCATACAGAAAAATGAACCCAAGATAGATTAAAGTCTTGAATCTAAGACTTGAAACCGTAAAACTTCTAGAAGAAAACAGGATATGCTCCTTGGCTTCTGTCTTGACAATGATATTTTTGGATTTGACACCAAAAGCAAAGGCAACAAAAACAAAGGTAAGCAAGTGAGATTACATCAAACTGAAATGCTGTGTACAGCAAAGGAAACCATCAACAAAATGAAAAGACAACCTACTGATTGGGAGAAAAGAATTACAAAAGATACATCTGATAAGGTAATATCCAAAATACACAAAAAACTTACACAGCGCAACAGCAAACGAACAAACAAAAAGCAAAACCCCCAAACCCAGACAATCTGATTTCAAGAAGGGCAGAGGACTTGAATAGACATTTTTCCGAAAAACACATGCAGATGTTTTTTAATAGATATATGAAAAAGAGCTTAACATCACTAATTATCAAGAAAGTGCAAATCAAAACAACAATCAAATACCACTTCTCACATGCTAGAAAGGCTATTATCAAAAAGACAAGTAGTAGCAAATGTTGACAAGGGCTTGGAAAATAGAGGACCCTTCCACTGTTGGTGGGGATGTAAGTTGGTACCATCATTATGGAAAACAGTGTGGAGGTTCCTCAAAAAATTAAAAATGGAACTACCATATGATCCAGCAATTCTGCTTCTCGGTAGTTAGTCAAAGGAAACAAGACATTATCTCGAAAATGTATCTGTACCTCCACATGCATGCAGTATTGTTTATAACCAATGCATGGAACAAGTAATTGTCCACTGATGGGTGAATGAATAAAATAATGAAAAATTATTTTAAAAAGAAGAAAATCATGCCATTTTTGACAGTATGAATAGGAACCTTGAGGGCATTAGCCTAAATGAAATGAATCGCACAGATAGGTGGAATCTAAAGACATCTGAACTCATAGATACAGAGATTGGTAGTTGTCAGAGGGAGAGTTGGGTGAAATGGGCATAGGGGGTCAAAAGTAATAAACTTCCAGTTATAAGGTAATGAATCCTGTACTTTATAGCAAAATGACTATAGTTAACCATACTGTTTTATATATTTGGAAGTTGCTAACTATGCGTTATGGATGTTAACTAAATTTATTTATGTAATCATTTCCCCAAACATACATATATCCAATTATTATGTTCTATACATAAAATCAATATAATGCTATAAGACAATTTAGTTTAAAGAAATCCACATGCCATCCCTCCAACCTCTTTCTCCCTTTCCAAGTCTGGTGATAAATAGCAACTGGTGCTGGCACAAAGCTAAAGAGAATGAAATGATCTTGGGATCAACTGATAAGTTTGAACATCTTGCTAGGAAGGAAATTATTCTCTTTTTGAAGCTTTAACAGTAGGCTCTGATAGAAACTCTTCTGTCCTGACTTTTCAGTCAGAATCTGAACTTAGGGTAAGTAACCACCACTTCCTCATTTGTAAAATAGTTTTTTTGGTACTGCCCTTTATTTCTGTTACAGGAATTCTATTCAAATGAAAATAAAGTCAGGAAAGTTTCAGGATAGGAATCCCATGTAATTATTACAAGCATCATCCTGAATCATATTGTGAGATGATTCACAATATGAGGAAAAAATGCATGAGAAAAAATACATAGCAAACATTGATTTAGGATACCCCTTATCTGACTCTCTGTGTCCCCAAGGACTGTAGCCCGCCAGTCGTCTCTGTCCATGGAATTCTAGGCAAGAACACTGGCCATTCCCTTGTCCAGGGGATATTCCCCCAGGGATCAAACTCTGGTCTCCTGCATTGCAAGTAGATTTTTTTTTTTTTTAACCATCTGAGCCACCAGGGAAGCCCACTATCTGTAATAAAGGTATTTAATCTTTGAGAAAAGGATAGAGTGAGCCCATTCTGCCAGTGTGATTGAGACTCGGGAAGCAACTTGTTGGCCCCAGTGCACAGACAATGAGTGATCACACTTCTGTCCGTGAATTCCCCATGGCTGGTACACTTTGCTTGTTAAGTAACATGAAGATTATCTAAGTTAATTAATACATAGTACAGATTTGACCTCTTATTTGCAAACTTAACCACATAGAATGCAAGCTGAGATGCATTTAACACACTGTTTTTTATAGCAAGACTTGTAGAACAGAAATGAAAAAGATATATGTACCTAACTGAGCCAAGCAAACAACCTAATTGTCAGCTGGGAGCAACTGGTGTTTCAAACCTTGTTGTGTTTTTTTATATCTACTGAGCCTGTGATACTTTAACAATGATTATAAAATATAGAGTAATTTCAGTCTTTTTATGGCCATTCAGTTCAGTTCAGTTACTCAGTTGTTGAACTCTTTGTGACCCATGGACTGCAGCATGCCAGGCCTCCCTGTCCATCACCAACTCCCAGACCTTGCTCAAACTCATGTCCATTGAGTCAGTGATGCCATCCAACTATCTCATTCTCTGTTATCCCCTTCTCCTCCTGCCTTCAATCTTTCCCAGCATCAGGGTCTTTTCCAATGAGTCATCTCTTCGCATCATGTGGCCAAAGTATTGGAGTTCCACTTTAGCATCAGCCCTTCCAATGAATATTCAGGACTGATTTCCTGTAGGATTGACTGGTTTGATTCCCTTGCAGTCCAAGGGACTCTCAAGAGTCTTCTCCAACACCGCAGTTCAAAAGCATCAATTCTTTGGTGCTCAGCTTTCTTTATAGTCCAACTCTCACATCCATACATGACTGCTGGAAAAGCCATAGCTTTGAGTAGATGGACCTTTGTTGGCAAAGTAATGTCTCTGTTTTTTAATATGCTGTCTAGGTTTGTCATAGCTTTTCTTTCAAGGAGCAAGCACCTTTTTATTTCATGGCTGCAGTCACCATCTTCAGTGATTCTGGAGCCCCCCAAAATAAAGTCTGACACTGTTTCCACTATTTCCCCATCTATTTCCCATGAAGTGATGGAATCAGATGTCATAATCTTAGTTTTTTGCATGTTGAGTTTTAAGCCAGCTTTCTCGCTGTCCTCTTTCACTTTCATCAAGAGGCTCTTTTGTTCTTCTTTGCTTTCTGCCATAAGGGTGGTGTCATCTGCATATATAAGGGTATTGATATTTCTCTTGGCAATCTTGATTCTAGCTTGTGCTTCATCCAGCCTGGCATTTCTCATGATGTACTCTGCATATAAGTTAAATAAGCATGGTGACAATATACAGCCTTGATGTCCTCCTTTCCCAATTCTGAACCAATCTGTTGTTCCATGTCCAGTTCTAACTGTTGCTTGTTGACCTTCATAGAGGTTTCTCAGGAGGCAGATTAGGTGGTCTGTTTTCCCATCTCTTGAGGAATTTTCCACAGTTTGTTGTGATCCACACAATCAAAGGCTTTGGCGTAATCAATAAAGCAGAAGTAGGTATTTTTCTGGAATTCTCTTGCTTTTTCAATGATCCAACAGATGTTGGCAATTTGATCTCTGGTTCTTCTGCCTTTTCTAAATCCAACTTGAATATCTGGAAGTTCATGGTTCATGTACTGTTAAAGCTTGACTTGGAGAATTCTGCTAGCATGTAAGATGAGTGCAATTGTGTAGTAGCTTGAATATTCTTTGGCATTGCCCTTCTTTGGGATTGGAATGAAAACTGACCTTTTCCAGTCCTGTGGCCACTGCTGAGTTTTCCAAATTTGCTGGCATATTGAATGCAGCACTTTCACAGCATCATCTTTCAGGATTTGAAATAGCTCAAAGTGAAGTGGGAAGGCCCACTTCACTTCACATTCCAGGATGTCTGGCTCTAGGTAAGTGATCACACCGTCATGATTATCTGAGTCGTGAAGATCTTTTTTGTATAGTTTGTGCATTCTTTCCACTTCTTAATATCTTCTGCTTTTGTTAAATCTATACCATTTCTGTCCTTTATTGTGCCCATCTTTGCATGAAATGATCCCTTGTTATTTCTAATTTTCTTGAAGAGATCTCTAGTCTTTCCCATTTTATTGTTTTCCTCTATTTCTTTCCATTGATCAATGAGGAAGGCTTTCTTATCTCTCCTGCTATTCTTTCGAACTCTGTATTCAAATGGGTATATCTTTCCTTTTCTCCTTTGCCTTTTGCTTCTTTTCTTTTCTCAGCTATTTGTAAGGCCTCCTTGGACAACCATTTTGCCTTTTGCCATTTCTTTTTCTTGGGGATAATCTTGATCACTGCTTCCTGTACTATGTCACGAACCTCCGTCCATAGTTTTTCAAGCATTCTGTCTATCAGATCTAATCCCTTGAATCTATTTGTCATTTCCACTATATAATTGTAAGGGATTTGATTTAGGTCATACCTGAGTGGTCTAGTGGTTTTACTTTCTTCAATAAGTCTGAATTTTGCATTAAGGAGTTCATGATCTCAACCACCATCAGCTTCCTGTCTTGTTTTTGGCCATAGAAAATCTTAAATACTTATGCTTTTGGAAATAAATCAAAACAACCTAGGGTCAGAGTGGAAAGAAGTGTCTTTTTTGCTGTTGGGTCTTAGTATGGATTTAGCTGGGAGTGTCCTGTCAGGGAACCAAGCTCCACGTCCGACCTTGCATGCTAACACTCACTAAATATCACTGTCCCTCTGTATAAACTGATTGGTGAGGATTCATTCAGTAACAGCGCTTACTTACTTAGCACATATTTTTGAGTACCTGTAATGTGCCAGTCGCTGTCACAGATGCAGGGAAGACCATGAATGGAAGTCCCTGTCTTCACATGTGGTGAGCAGACTCCAAGGAAATCAATACATAATGAACCATTAGGTGGCCCTAATTCCGTGAAGAATAGCGATCCATACAGGGTGCTATTTTGGAGCAAGTAGTCAGGAACATTCTCTGTGGGATAGTAACCTCTCAGCAGAATACTAGAAGACATGAAGGAACAGCATGTGAATGTTGGACACGCAGAAGGAACAGGAAGTGCAAGGACTGTGTTACTGAGTTCTGAGAAATGCAAGGACATGCCCAGTGGTGGAGGCAGAGAAATGTTACTATTAATCATCCTTATATAAGGAACTGCAAAAAAGAGCCATATTAATTCTCTCAAACCTGAGTTATATTCACAGGTCCACTGCCTTTTTAAAATTTCTTTTTATTTTTTTAAATCTGTGAGTAGACAGTTTAATCAAGGATCAGCATTGCACTGTTTCAGGTATTTTGCTAGTGACTTCATGTGGACAAACTCACTGAATATTCAGAAGAATCCCATTATTATCCTTGTAGCTCCATGCATTTGAAGTACTGAGGTATGGAGGCTTTAAATGACTTCCCAGTGGTCACAGAGCTGGTGGCTGTTGGAGCCAGGGTTTGCCAGAGCTGGCTACACACCCAGGCCAGTGTGAGTCTGAGACTTCAACTCTGCACTGTCTGGATTCCTTCTTGGAAGATGGAGAAAAGGGATGCTTTGAGCCCAGCCTGAAAATGGATTCTGGGGACAGTTTGCAGCCTTGGTAGTTTAGCTGGGGGCTTATTCTGTATATCTTTCACTATGGGGAATGAAATGATTAATCTTAGGGGATAAATGTATGGCTCTTTTTCAGCAAGAACTCTGGTTACAGCTCTATGTTACACATATGTGAAAGGGTCGTGATACAAGTTGACACCAGCTTGAATGCGCTTTGGCCTGTTTGTTGTCAGAATAACCATTTGTCAGAGTGTGCCTCAAGCATGGGCACAGAAGATTGGGGTCCACGAGGCATCCTTCTGCCGGGAGGATGAACAAACAGTACTGGCGTAAGTCAAAGGTTGTCACGGATAGATTCCTGCATCTCAGAGCAGAGTGGAGCTCAAAGAATAGTTCAGCTCTCTTAACATTAGGTCAAGGCAGACTCAGGGAAATTAGCTGGCTTGAATGACAAGTACACAGTGCTTGTAATAAAATGCACGTTGTTGAAAAATGACCTTGTGGGCACCGGCTGATGAGATGGAAATTCTGGTGCCTGTCAGCCCTGCGGGGAGGATGGCAGGAGCGGTAGATGAGGTCTCGGTGTCCTGGGTTGACAAGCCCTCTCTCTGGTCCTTACAGTGTCTGAGGCAGAAACTCTGATTTTGAGTGTTTACAGTACTGCCTGACAGGACACTAGGGGTATTTTCAGATAGTGCTCTGAGCAAAGAAGCCTGAGCCATATTTTTAAGTGCCCTGGTTATTTTATTTCCCTCAAAGGAAATAATTAAAAGCCAGTCTGGTTTTAACCTGGAGTGCCGTTGGAGGCCACATTCACTGACTTTCGCAAGTGCTCTCCCACTGTTCTTTTCCTTTGTGCTTTCTAACACGAGACGCGGCCGATTTGTTAGCAGGAAAACACGTTCTCGAGTCACATGTATAGCAGGAAGTAGCGTATATAACAGTAAGTAAAGAGGTTGTAATTGGGCCTGAGCTGCTTACAATACATGATAAAGGGGACAGTTTAAGGGCAGACAAATACTGAAGGTAAGACGTAACTTTTAGCTCATAACAAAGAGCTTTCTTCATATCAGTGATTGGAGGAGTGCTGTCTGTGTCTGGCTTCTTGCCTATTGCTTTACAGGCATGACAAAAGCTGAGAAGATAAACCACATATTACTTAACAAGCAACAGTTCCAGATATGAATCACAAATGACCTTATTTATAGATTATTTGAATTATTTTCCCATTATTGATTTGGAAATAGTGATGGTACTGATTCAACGTTAGTAATCGTTGTATTACTTTCCCTATTAAATGCCTTTGCCATTTTGGTATAATATATTCAAAGATTAATTCTGATAAATTCCAGGAAGCTGAAATGATGACTAGTTTCCATCTTGATTATGGTCTCTAGTGTTGACATAGAAACTTGGGAAGTTAGTTCTACAAAAGAGAATTGATAAAAATATTAATCGCCTTCTAAATAGCTGAGTAGAAATCAAACAAAATATTGAGTCCCTTCCATTAATGAAAATATTCTTGTTATCTTGGAATTATCAGATTTCATAAGATTAATAAACATTTTCTATATATTTTCTGTGCTAAAAATGGGTAAGTAATAACTTCTTATAAAACCTCTTTGTTATTGTTACCTATCACATGTCTGGGAAATTCAGTCGCCAGTATAAATAGAAATGTAAAAGTGAATAAGGAAGACTTCTGGGATACCAAATGCAGTAGCACAAAATCCACATGCCCAAACTAAAATCCTCTTACTCATGGGTGAGCACTTGGGCTGTCATTTACAGGCATTTTCTTTCCACTTTGCACTCAGAACTATGCTTCTCTTTTGCTTTTTATTTATTTTTTAAAAAATATAAATTTATTTATTTTAATTGGAGGTTAATTACTTAACAATATTGTATTGGTTTTGCCATACATCAACATGTATCCGCCACAGGTATACATGTGTTCCCCATCCTGAACCCCCCTCCCTCCTCCCTCCCTGTACCATCCCTCTGAGTCATCCCAGTGCGCCAGCCCCAAGCATCCAGTAACATGCACTGAAGTTAGAAACGGGAAATCAAAACAGAGGAGAAGGAGAGGTCAGAAAGACAGGTACAGCACCTTCAGTAAAAAAGTAATACCTGAGAGCTAAACGAGAGGGAAAAGGCAAATGATACAATGCCTATCTACCTGCTGTGAGGATATGTACAGATGTGTGATGATTTTAGGAGTCAATTTGACTAGGCTGTGGTACCTAGCTGTTCAGTCAAATATGAGTTTAGATGTTTCTGTTGAAGATATTATTTAGATGACATTAATGTTAAGTCACTAGGCTTTGAGTAAAGCAGATCACCCTCATAATGTGGATGGGCCTCATCCAATCAGTTTAAGACTTCAAGAGAAAAAAAGTGGACATCAGTTGAGGAAGAAAATTCCACCCTGCAGACTGCCTTTGGATTTGAACTGCAGTATTAATTCCTCTTTGAGTCTTTGCCCTGCTGGTCTGCCCTTCAGATTTTGGACTTGCCATTCTGCACAATAACAGGAGTCAATTCCTTAAAGTAAATCTCAGCCCCCCTCTCTCTATACATGTATACAAACTATTGATTCTGTTTCTCTGGAGAACTCTGACAAGGTTTCCTTTCTTCCTTCCTTCTTTTCTTTCTACCATCTGTCTATCATGTATCTATAGCAGTCATACAAACAAAGAGTTTGGGAAGGTGTCATTTATCATATATGTGCTTGGACCTTGAGAATTTTGAAGGATCTGCTTCCTCGACTCAGTGGATCTGAGGAACAGAAGGAGTTCATGGTGGACACCAAGGTGTAATTCTTAGGATCCTCCTCCAGGAAGGACCCTCTGCCCTGTCCCGGCTGTACTGAGGGACAGGGCTGTCTTAAGCTATCATGCCTTTCTCAGATTGCCTCAGTTGCAGACATCCTTCTCACCCAAGGCCACACACTTTGGAAAGCAGCTGCATCCAATGACATCCTAACTGAGGTGGGAAATAAGTCATTTTAGCTCCAGAGCTCCCTGCGATGTTGGCTGACCCTCCCTGAGTTTCTGCTAACCTTCTTCCTGGGCTCAGTACGGCTCCTGTCTGCTTTAGACAAGTGTTGATTCCAGGACTTTTTATTAAACATCCTGTACCCTAAACTGTGGTGTTGGAGAAGACTCTTGAGAGTCCCTTGGACTGCAAGGAGATCCAACCAGTCCATCCTAAAGGAGATCAGTCCTGGGTGTTCATTGGAAGGACTGATGCTGAGGCTGAAACTCCAATACTTTGGCCACCTGATGCAAAGAGCTGACTTATTGGAAAAGACCCTGATGCTGGGAAAGATTGAAGGTGGGAGAAGGGGACGACAGAGGATAAGATGGTTGGATGGCATCACGGACTCAACGAGTTTGGGTAAACTCTGGGAGTTGGTGATGGACAGGGAGGCCTGGCGTGCTGCGGTTCATGGGGTCTCAGAGTCAGAGGCGACTGAGCGACTTGAACTGAACTGAACCCTAAACTTCAGCTCAGAATCTGCTTTTTGGAGAACTCAGAGGAGAACCTATCACTTAAGCAGAAAAGCATGGTGCATTTCTCTTCTCAGATTCCCCATAAACCTTTTATTTTTCTCTACTCTCTAGGTGGGGATCACACAGAAGCAGATCCTGGGGCAAAGACTTGGGTGTAGGCATTTGGGAGGTGATTTTAGATATGATCCCAGAAAACATAGAACGGTGAAGTGGCAGAGAAGTGAAAAAAACAAAGGATGGCTAATTGTTCAGCTCATTGCTGTAGGTAAATGGGACTCGATTACTCCGAGGAACTGTAGGAGATAGTGTTGAACACACCTTAAAATTAACCCCACCAAGAGGCAAAGGAGCAGACGTGTTTATCACCACCTCCCATCAGCTGTTGGTTGAAAGCTGCTCCCAGACTAACTCCCAGGCACTAGAGAGAGAGGGCTAACCAGGATCTGGCCTCTGGAGGAAGCGTGCAGGCCAAGTTAACAGACTGTTACATCTTGAAACTGTTAGGACAGCGTTCATGGGAATGGTGAACCTTAAAGTGATATGGGATGGGCACCTACAATATCTGCTTCAGTTATCCATCTCAAACTTTAGTGCTTGCTCAGGACATGGGGATGGGGTGATCCCTATTTCACAGAGCCAGGAAATACTCAAGATAGAGTTCCATTCCTTCTGATTCTCTCTTGTCAGTTGATGCAAAATTTTCTATATTTGTGTTGTTACTAGCTGTTATTTCATCATACTTTTGTCTTTATGGTGTAAACTTTATGCCCTGCTCCTTCTTCACGGCTTTGCCTCTTAAATTTCAAAAGCTAGATTTTTGGAAGAGGAAAAACTCATCTGTCTCTTAAGTGCCTGTCTATGGAAACAAAAATGTTCTGTCTTTTAGGATAATTATTCATGCCATAAATTTCAAAATAAATTTATTTTGCAACTCACGTAACATATTTTTAACAGGTAGAATTCCCCACTCACTTATTGATGTCATAAATCCAACCAGCCAGCTAGATGTGTGCCTTGAGGCAATATGAAAATAATTTAGCAAATAAAATTGATATTAATTATTGCCAAATATACTTAACCAATGTGAGTGGGAGGAAAAGGGAAGAAGTAGAAGGGGCAGTTCTCATCTTATGGAACAGGAGGTTAACACATACTGCTTAAATTTTAAAAATCCAGGCCAAAAGTATGATTTCTTACATCTTGTTTCAGCTCTAGAGAACTCTTTTGTGAACTTATGTTAGGTGTGAAAGAAATATTTATATTTTAATGCCAGTGTATCTATTCAATTTATTCTTTATTTCATTAAGTCTAACTAAATAATTTTTATTTAAAATGTCATGTATGTAGGATCCCATTAAAAAAACCTATACATTTATCATCTATGTACTTTTCATCATTTCTTCTATGTTTATAAATAGAAAAATATCCATAGTGCTAGTCAAAGAATATTCAGAAAATGATTTCTATATGTTAGGATTTCCATAAGTTAGGGGGTTTAAAATTCTTTTGCTTTTTGCTACATTATTTTATATGATTAGTTATGAGTCTGTACAGATTTGATGAAAGAAATAATGTTATTTAACCTTAGCAAAGACAATCAATATAGAACCAAAGGGCAATATGTACCAGAATATGCTTAAGTGTTTGTTCTCAATAGATGATAGAAGCTCAAACAAATGTCAGTTGCATATTACTATTTAAGGAATACATCACATATGAATATGAACTTGAATTCATTAGAAATTTTGCTTTTATTAAGCATAAATTTGATTTTTTTCTGAGAGTATATGAATGCAAGCATTTAAAAATAACAGATGATTTTAATTTACTCTAAATATAATCTGATTGACTGGGTTCTCAAACCTCTGAAATGTGGTTTTAAATCTGTACTTTACTACTGGCTCTATTTGATGGAGCTTTAAAAATGAAAAATATGCGTATATACCAATAATGACCACATCTCCTTTGCTTAAGAATGCAGAAGTTTTTGCTTCCCAGGTGGCACAGTGGTAAAGAACCCACCAGCCAATGCAGAAGACATTGGTTTGATCCCCGCGTTGGAAAGATCCCCTGGCACAGAAAATGGCAACCCACTGCAGTATTCTTTCCTGGAAAATTCTATGCACAGAGGAGCCTGGCGAGCTACAGTCCATAGGGTCACAAAGAGTTGGATGTGACTGAACACACACACACACACACACACACACAGACACAGACACAGACACAGGTTTTTAAGGCTACTTGAACAGTTGATGATAAAGAGAATGTCAGTGGGATGAATGCTTTGTAACTAGGAAACCCAAGAGCAAATTGAGGAACAAAAGGATAATAAGCAACACTTGGCATCTGAACATATATTCTCTGCACAAAAATCACTCAGAGACGAAATTTGTCAACAGAATTCCATGAGGTCATGAATAAAAAGAAATAAAACGTTATTCTACTGCTCTTGTAAAAATCCTGATGTGTGACAAGAATTTTAGTTTCCCACAGAATAAGAAAGCTTCTAAAGGTCATCCACTTGCTCATTACATGCTGTAAAACATAGAAAATGCTGAAAAACACATGGTTCTTGCATAAGTGAAAGGCATCTATTCACCACCTTCACCCGCCACCTCATAGATATCCTCACTATTCAAGAACTGGTTGCAAACTTAGGTTGTTAACCTGGATGAAATTTTTTTAAGAAGAATTTTGAAATAAGGAACTACTGAAAAAGAATATCACTATTTGCTTCTTTCATGAGTACTCACTTCCAAATTGTCTTATATTCATTCAGCACATGGTTTAATCTTGTGATCCTAATTTTTTTGTTCAGTTAGCTTATTTTCATAAAGGATGTAGTTAGAAAGAAAGTGGGACTTAATGATTTGGCACTCCATTGCTTTACTTGGTTCAAATGTTAAGAAGATTATTGTTGAAAACTGTTAGGAAATGTAGGGCAAAGGCTACTTAGGTTACTTCTTAATTTTGAATGCTTTTTTTTTTTTTTTGCCGTGCTATATGGCTTGTGGGATCTTAACACAACTGAGCAACTGAACTGAATGGAACTGAATTCCATAGCCAGGGATTAAACCTGCACCGTTGGCAGTGAGAGCAGAGTCCTAACCACTGGACCACCAGGGAGTTAGGGAGTTCTACCAGGGAGTTCCAAATTTTGAACAGTCTTGAGGTGTATTTGTTAGTGGTATTTGTCATTGAGACAATTTCTCGCCAGTCAATTGCTCTTCTATTCCATTAATTTGCTGCATTCAACTTTGTCAGTTTAAGGTTTGTAAAATAGTTATAATATTTATCTTTGTGAAAGGATAATCATTCAAAAAAATTGAAACTGTTTACAGTCACTTAAGTTCAAAGCATGTTCAAAAGAATTCTATGGTTTAATTGGCTCATGAACCACATTCTAGTGGAGTCCAAGAATGTGTGGGATTTTTAGCGTCATTTGGTTGAAGAGAATAGTGACAGCCCCAGGGCTGCTTGGGCGCAAGGGGCCTCTTTGGGCGAGTTAGTCAAAGGCACCCCTTCTGGTGCCACTAGGTACATGGCTTGAGGGTTGTCTCAGACTGGTTTTCAGGCCAACTCACCCCCTCAGCGTTGTGCCTTTGTACACAGAACAACCTGTAGAAGAACCATGTGGAGTGGCCCTGATCAGCTACATTTAGAAATGGAAAAATTTTCTGGTCCCATAAGTGTTTTCACTATTAGCTGAATTCTTATTCGAAGGATTGTCGTCATTTGGGAAAACTACTTTAACCATTCAGTTCAGTTCAGTTGCTTAGTTGTGTCTGACTCTTTGTGACCCCATGGACTGTAGCACACCAGGCCTCCCTGTCCATAACCAACTCCCAGAGCTTGCTCAAACTCATGTCCATCAAATCAGTGATGCCATCCAACCATCTCATCCTCTGTCATCCCCTTCTTCTCCTGCCTTCAATCTTTCCTAGCATCAGGGTCTTTTCTAGTGAGTCAGTTCTTTGCATCAGGTGGCCAAAGTATTGGAGTTTCAGCTTCAGCATCAGTCCTTCCAATGAATATTCAGGACTGATTTCCTGTAGGATTGACTGGTTTGATCTTGCAGTCCCAGGGACTCTCAAGAGTCTTCTCCAACACCACAGTTCAAAAGCATCAATTCTTCAGCTCTCAGCTTTTCTTATAGTCCAACTCTCACATCCATACATGACTACTGGAAAAACCATAGCTTTAACTAGATGGATCTTTGTTGGCAAAGTAATGTCTCTGCTTTTTAATATGCTAAGTTAGTCATAGCTTTTCTTCCAAGGAGCAAGTGTCTTTTAATTTCCTGGCTGCAGTCACCATCTGCAGTGATTTTGGAGCCCAAGAAAATAAAGTCTGTCACTGTTTCCAATGTTTCCCCATCTATTTGCCATGAAGGGATGGGACCGGTTGCCATGATCTTAGTTTTTTGAATGCTGAGTTTTAAGCCAACTTTTTCACTCTCCTCTTTCACTTTCATCGACAGGCTCTTTAGTTATTTTTTGTTTTCTGCTATAAGGGTGGTGTCATCTGCATATCTGAGGTTATTATTTCTCCCAGCAATCTTGGTTCCAGCTTGTGCTTCATCCAGCCTGGCATTTCTCATGATGTACTCTGCATGTAAGTTAAATGAGCAGAGTGACAATATGCAGCCTTGACGTACTCTTTTCCCAATTTGGAGCCAGTCTGTTATTCTATGTCTGGTTCTAACTGCTGCTTCTTGACCTGCATACAGATTTCTCAGGAGACAGGTAAGGTGGTCTGGTGTTCCCATCTCTTGAAGAATGTTCCACAGGTTGCTGTGTTCCACACAGCCAAAGGCTTTGGCATAGTCAATAAAATGTTGATGTTCACTCTTGCCATCGCCTGTTTGACCACTTCCAATTTACCTTGATTCATGGACCTAACATTCCAGGTTCCTATGCAGTATTGTTCTTTACAGCATCAGACTTTACTTTCATCACCAGTCACACCCACAACTGGGCGTTGTTTTCGCTTTGGCTCTGTCTCGTCATTTTTTCTGGCTTTAACCATTGATATGATTTTATTTGTACTATTTTAATATCTGAGATTATTAAACTAATTGCTTGATATAAAACTATTATAATCAAGAAAGTGAACTAATAGAAAGTGTCAACTTAAAAGTCTAGTTTTGGTTTTCTTTTTACTTTAATAATTTACTCCATCACTAATGAATTACAGAGTCAATTGAGAATTTTGACCGTGGTAGAGCCTTAAAACAGACATTCATCCTGTGTGACTAGAACATGGTACTAATGAAGTTTCAGCCTCTGATTTGAACTTTGAGTGGGTGCATTTCATTATTTTCAAAATTCATAGCAGTGCATGCTTACCTTAATCATTTTGTCAAATCCTGCAGGGTAATTCAGAACCACTAATTTGGTAAGTTATGTTTAGTTTCACTTGCAACTAATTTGTTACACAAGTCTTTGTAGATAAACACCATTGCTTAACATTCTTTTTATGGCCTGTACTATAACATAGGTCATGCTATGAAGCAATAGGTTTGTGTTTATTTATTTGATTTTGGCAAGAAATCAGAAAGTCATGCATATAAACTTTATAAGGTCATAGTAGTAAAAAATTTAAAACACCATTTTACCATAAAGTCATTTAGGAATATCTCAAATTCAGGTCTACATAGTATGCCAAGTACTGATGAGTATAGATTTTACTGATCTGATTACATCTAATTGGATATAGAGGTCCAAACTATTAATCCAAGAAAGTTGCCAAGGGAATGTTATTCAAGCTGCTTCCAGTGTTTCTAAAAATCTACTAGAGTAATGTATTTATCTGCAGTATGATTGCATAGACTAATTGAAATGTCAAGCTATTCTCACCTTGATGAAAAATACACTCAGGGGCGGACACACACACACACACACACACACACACACACACACACACACTTTCTTCTATATATCAGAAAACAATACATGTTTTGTTTGATAGATCAAGCAAGCAAGCAAATGCAGTGAGCAGCATATACTTGGAGTGCAATGTAGGGGATAAATAATAAGGGAGTCCATTGTAGGAAAATAACTAGGAACCCCGAATCAAGTCCATGCTTTGATATGTACAATGTCATACTCTTTGGTAACATAAACCTCATCTAATCAGACTACTATTTTTGCTTTTATAATGTGCAGACCTATACTAATTACATAGCTTATTTTTCAATTATGTACTTATTTTCTAATTAGTTTTCAGGGTATCATCTCCCTCATTTTCCCTGCAGTTCTTTGTATATGCCATGTATTAATTTGCTAGGGCTGTGGTAACAAAGGACCTCAGACTGAATGCCTTCAACAACAGAAATTTGATTCTCACAGTTCTGGAGGCCAGGAGTCTAAGAGGAAAGCTTGGTTTCCTGTGAGGCCCCTGTCCTTGGCTTGCAGATGGCCACACAGTCTTCCCTCTGTGAGTACACACACCTGGGGTCGCTGTGTGTGTCCAGATTTTTCTTCTTATAAGGCATCAGATTGGTTGAAGGTTCACTCTAACTCAATCATTTGAATCTCACGTAAGTTAATCATTTCTATAAAGATCTCCTCTCCAAACACACTTACACTATGAGGTTCTGGGGTTAAGACTTCCACATATGCATTTTGGTGAGATACTATTTAGCCCACAGTATGCATTAAATCTACTTTGATCAACTTACTGAGTTACTTTAAAGAATTTCATAGTATTTACTGTATGACATTCACAGTGGTATGTGTATGTTGCATGTAACTGTGTGTGTGTGAGGAGAGAGAGAAAGCTGATTCCTGCCCTTTTCTGGGAAAGGAAGGCATATACAGATTTGCATCATTTAAGCCTTCCCAGCACCTTGTTTGTATCTTTTTGTGATGCAAAATCTGCTTGCTATACTTAGTTGTTTAGACTGTAAATTTTTGAGGAGAGACATTATGTGACTCATTTTGTTTTCTCCCTAGTACTGGCCTGGCACAGAGAAGATCCTCAATAAATGTTTATTGGATTAAATTAGACCGAATATAATTTAAGGTGGAATATAATAGATACTCCAGTATTCTTGGGCTTCCCTGGTGGCTCAGCTGGTAAAAAATCTGCCTGCAATATGGGAGACCTGGGTTTGTTCCTTGGGTTGAAAAGATTCCCTGGAGAAGGGAATGGCTACCCACTCCAGTATTCTGGCCTGGAGAATTCCTTGGACTGTATTCCATGGGGTCGCAGAGTCGGACACAACAGAGTGACTTTCGCTCACTCACTCATGGCAGCTGCTGCTGCTGCTAAGTCACTTCAGTCGTGTCCGACTCTGTGCGACCTCATAGATGGCAGCCCACCAGGCTCCCCCATCCCTGGGATTCTCCAGGCAAGAACACTGGAGTGGGTTGCCATGTCCTTCTCCAATGCATGAAAGTGAAAAGTGAAAGTGAAGTCACTCAGTCGTGTCCGACTCTTAGTGACTCCATGGACTGCAGCCTACCAGGCTCCTCCATCTGTGGGATTTTTCAGGCAAGAGTACTAGAATGGGGTGCCATTGCCTTCTTTGCATTCATGGCAGAGATACAAACAAAATGTATAATGAGGTAAAGAAGCAGAAGACTGTCATTCTGACTCAGGGAACTGAGAAGAGTTTAGAGTTAGAAGCCATTCAGTTCAATTAAGTTCATTCCATCAGTCATGTCCGATTCTTTGTGACCCCATGAACTGCAGGACTCCAGGCTTCCCTGTCCATCACCAACTCCTGGAGTTTACTCAAACTCATCTCCATTGAGTCAGTGATGCCATCCAACCATCTCATCCTGTGTCGTCCCCTTCTCCTCCTGCCCTCAATCTTTCCCAGCATCAGGGTCTTTTCCAATGAGTCAGCTCTTCGCATCAGGTGGTCAAAGTATTGGAGTTTCAACTTCACCATCAGTCCTTCCAATGAACTCCCAGGACTGATCTCCTTTAGGATGGATTGGTTGGATCTTCTTGCAGTCCAAGGGACTCCCAAGAGTCTTCTCCAATACCACAGTTCAAAAGCATCAATTCTTCAGTGCTCAGCTTTCTTTATAGTCCAGCGCTCACATCCATACATGACTACTGAAAAACCATAGCCTTGACTAGACGGACCTTTGTTGACAAAGTAATGTTTCTGCTTTTTAATATGCTGTCTATGTTGGTCATAACTTTCCTTGCAAGGAGTAAGTGTCTTTTAATTTCCTGGCTGAAATCACCATCTGCAGTGATTTTGGAGCCCCTCAAAATTAAGTCAGCCTCTGTTTCCCCATCTATTTGCCTTGAAGTGATGGGACCGGATGCTATGATCTTACTGCTATACTAAGATCTATGATCTTATGTTTTCATCCAGAAAACATTCAGTTTTCTGAATGTTGAGCTTTGAGCCACCTTTTTCACTCTCCTCTTTCACTATAAGACTTCAGTTTCAAGATCCAAATAAGGACAGGACAAAACAAAGGCCATTCCTTGAAAGATAAAGGAGGAGTCCTAGGTAACAGAAAATGTGCAGTTGATACAATGACTAATTCACAGTAGAGACCAAGGGAAAAGCAGTAGCCTGGGAGATACAAATTAAGTATGTAGGTTGCACATAGAAAAAGCTGTTATCTACCAAAACCAGCTATCTGAATCCTACTCCTTGGTTGTTGGGAGACATTGCGGATTTGGGGAGGAGTGAGGAGACCAGATCTTAATTTGGGGGAAGTTAGTGCAACTTCATGAGGTATAAAGGGATGAGTAAGAGGTCTAAGCTCATAGCAGGATGAACAGAAGGAAATGTGGTGGATTGAGATAAGTGATGAGAGAATAAATGAGGGAATCATTAATGGAAACAGTGAGCAAATGAGTTCAAGATCAGATGAGATGGGAATGGAAGCATGGATCAAATGAAACTAATCAGATGAGCAGACAAGTTGATTAGAGGAGGAGAGTGAAAGAGGGGATGGTAGATGATCTGAAGTTCTCTGATTCCAGACACGGGCAGCTGAGAGTATGATGAGGCTGAGATGGAATGTGGAACGCAAGAGGAGAACTACATTTAGTAGGAGGATGAGAAGTTTGAAGTTATGAGGCATTTGATCTGCTTCTAAGAAGATTCATATTATTATAGGGGTCCACTTGAGAACTAGACATGTAGATTTGGAATTAAGAAGAATATATACAATTTGAGAGAAGTAGATTTAGCAGCCGACTGCAAAGGTGAGTAATTAGAGATGAACTTGTTCAGAGAATTATAGGGAAAAGTGCTGAGCTTTAAACATATTTAAAATAGTCTAGGTAGGCAATTAAACTCTGTGCGTGTGCATTTAAATAAGTGTGTAGGAAAGTACATGATGTAATTAATTCAGAAAAGGTTAAAAGGGAGAAACAATATATACTTATATACTTTCAAACTGAATACTAAATTGAGGTTTAGTCAAACCCATGGTTAGAGGTGTGAAAGACAGTAGATATATCTGATTCATTTTCAAAATAAATCAGGTATTGAGTTATGCTGCATTGTACTGCAACTTTATCAAGTTAGTGCTAATTAAAAGTTAAGTCTAAGGGGCTCTAGAAATATCTTTGTAAGGCTTAAATTCCATTATATCACAAACTAAAAATGTAGGTAGAATCCTGTTTTAATTTTATTGATGGTCTCAGACTTGAGGTTTTTTTTTAAAGTGATTAATTAGTTTTTGGCTGCATTGAGTCTTTGTTGCTTTGAGCTGGTTTCCTCTGGTTTTGGCGAGCGGGAGCTTCTCTCTGTTGCAGTGTGCAGGGTTCTCATTGCTGTGGAGCTCAGGCACTAGGAGCTCGGCCTTCAGTAGTTGGAGCACACAGGCTTAGTTGCTCCACCACGTGTGGTATCTTAACCAGACCAGGGGTCAAACCTGAATGCCCTGCATTGCCAGGCAGATTCTTACCTACTGCGCCAGCAGAGATGTCTCAGATTTAAGTTTTAATTGTTAAAATATACCTGATGATGGAGGTAATAGAACTGCTTATTAATGCAAAGACACAGTGCATGTAGTTTTTGCTAAGAAACTTCAGTCACAGCTTATCTTTTTACTTCTCTGAGCAATAGCTGTTACTCTGCAACTAGAAACCTCCACATATGAGGGATCATGCTTTTGAGACAGAAATCTATGAGGAGTATGTTATTTTACATCAGTTCAGTTCAGTCGCTCAGTTGTGTCTGACTCTTTGCTACCTCATGGACTACAGCACACCAGGCTTCCCTGTCCTTCACCAACTCCTGGAGCTTGCTACAACCCACATCCATTGAGTTGGTGATGCCATCCAACCATCGCATCTTCTGTCATTCACTTCTCCTCCTGCCCTCAATCTTTCCCAGCATCAGGGTCTTCTCTAATGAGTCAGTTCTTCACATCAGGTGGCCAAACTATCAGAGTTTCAGCTTCAGCATCAGTCCTTCTAATGAATATTCAGGATTGATTTCCTCTAGGATTGACTGGTTGGATTTTGCAGTCCAAGGACTCTCAAGAGTCTTCTCCAACACCACAGTTCAAAAGCATCAATTCTTCAGCACTCAGCCTTCTTTATGGACCAACTCTCACATCCATATATGACTTCTGGAAAAACCATAGCTTTGACTAGACCAGATCTTTCTTGGCAAAGTAATGTCTTTGCTTTTTAATACACTGTCTACGTTGGTCATAGCTTTTAATCCAAGGAGCAAGCGTCTTTTAATTTCCTGCCTGCAATCACCATCTGCAGTGATTTTGGAGCCCAAGAAAATGAAGTCTGTCACTGTTTCCATTGTTTCCCCATCTATTTGCCATGAAGCGATGGGACCAGATGCTATGATCTTAGTTTTTTGCATGTTGAGTTTTAAGCCAACTTTTTCACTCTCCTCTTTCACTTTCAACAAGAGGCTCTTTAGTTCTTTTTAGCTCTCTGATATATGGGTGGTGTCATCTGCATATCTGAGGTTATTGATACTTCTCCTGGTAATCTTGATTCCAGCCAGTGCTTCATCTAGCCCGGCATTTTGCATGATGTACTCTGCATATAAGTTATATAAGCAGGGTGACAGTACAGCCTTGACATACTCTTTTGCCAATTTGGAACTAGTTCATTGTTCCATGTCTGTATTTATTATTTAACATATTTCATTGTAATCAAATAAGCTAAGCTTTTTGTTACTGTCCTACTGATACATGCAGGATTGTGGAAATGGTCTCTCTTTTTTCAGAACCACAGAATAGCTGCTGCATACAGTGTAGCAGGGGCTTTCCTGAAGTGCAGTTTGACCTGGGTCTTCATTGATTATCCTCACTCTTCAGTGAAGATTTACCCTGACTTTTATGGGGCTTGCCTGCCTTAGAACACACCAAGAATTTAGTCTGGGACCTTAGTTTACCTCTTAGGAGACACTTCAACTTTCTGAGTTATCATTTACTTATTTATAAAATGGAGATGATAATAATGATAGTCTCCTCAAGGAATGGCTTTGAAGATCAGATGTGTTCATGCACAAGAAAGATGATGTATTGTTACAGGGGAACATTGAGTTGGAATTAATGCTATATGATACTTGAATTTAGTTGATGCTTTGGAATTTAAATGAGGATACTTGCTATTTTCTTTTACATTAGAGTGCCCCAAGTTTCTGTTTCTAAAAATCCTGTTTTGTATGTCACTCTCTGATGACTTTTTTAAGCTAATGAACTAATATTTCTGAGCTTTCTCAATTCATGTAAAACAGTATTGGAAGGATTGGGAGAATGGTTTATTTATTTATTTTATTTGTTCATAATTGTTTATTGAAGCTTCTTTTTTAAAAAATATAAAGTTATTTATTTTAATTAGAGGCTAATTACTTTTCAATATTGTATTGGTTTTGCCATACATCAACATGAATCCACCACGGGTGTACATGTGTTCCCCATCCTGAAACCCCCTCCCACCTCCCTCTCCATACCATCCCTCTGGGTCATCGCAGTGCACCAGCCCCAAGCATCCTGTATCAGGCATCAAATCTGGACTGGCGATTCATTTCACATATGATATTATACATGTTTGAATGCCATTCTCCCAAATTATCCCACCCTCTCCCTTTCCCACAGAGTCATAAGACTATTGTATACATCTGTGTCTCTTTTGCTGTCTCGCATACAGGGTTATCGTTACCATCTTTCTAAATTCCGTATATATGCGTTAGTATACTGTATTGGTGTTTTTCTTTCTGGCTTACTTCACTCTGTATAATCGGCTCCAGTTTCATCCACCTCTTCAGAACTGATTCAAATGTATTCTTTTTAGTGGCTGAGTAAGAATCCATTGTGTATATGTACCACTGCTTTCTTATCCACTCATCTGCTGATGGACATCTAGGTTGTTTCCATGTCCTGGCTATTATAAACCGTGCTGCAATGCACATTGGGGTACATGTGTCTCTTTGAATTCTGGTTTCCTCAGTGTGTATGCCCAGCAGTGGGATTGCTGGGTCATAAGGCAGTTCTATTTCCAGTTTTTTAAGGAATCTCCACACTGTTCTCCATAGTGGCTGTACTAGTTTGCATTCCCACCAACAGTGTAAGAGGGTTCCCTTTTCTCCACACCCTCTCCAGCGTTTATTGCTTGTAGACGTTTGGATCGCAGCCATTCTGACTGGCGTGAAATGGTACCTCATTGTGGTTTTGATTTGCATTTCTCTGATAATGAATGATGTTGAGCACCTTTTCATATATTTGTTAGCCATCCATATATCTTCTTTGGAGAAATGTCTATTTAGTTCTTTGGCCCATTTTTTGATTGGGTTGTTTATTTTTCTGGAATTGAGCTGCATGAGTTGCTTGTATATTTTTGAGATTTAGTTGTTTGTCAGTTGCTTCATTTGCTATTATTTTCTCCCATTCAGAAGGCTGTCTTTTCACCTTGCTTATAGTTTCCTTTGTTGTGCAAAAGCTTTCAATTTTAATTAGGTCCCATTTGTTTATTTTTGCTTTTTTTCCAATATTCTGGGAGGTTGTTCATAGAGGATCCTGCTGTGATTTATGTCGTAGAGTGTTTTGCCTATGTTCTCCTCTCGGAGTTGTATAGTTTCTGGTCTTACATTTAGATCTTTAATCCATTTTTGGGTTTATTTTTGTGTGCGGTGTTAGAAAATGTTCTAGTTTCATTCTCTTACAAGTAGTTGACCAGTTTTCCCAGCACCACTTGTTAAAGAGATAGTCTTTACTCCATTGTATATTCTTGCCTCCTTTGTCAAAGATAAGGTGTCCATAGGTGTGTGGATTTATCTCTGGGCTTTCTATTTTGTTCCATTGATCTATATTGCTGTCTTTGTGCCAGTACCATACTGTCTTGATGACTGTGGCTTTGTAGTAGAGCCTGATGTCAGGCAGGTTGATTCTTCCAGTTCCATTCTTCTTTCTCAAGATTGAGGGAATGTTTTAAAAGGGTAAAATAATTACCAAAGTTCACTATAAAACAGCACACAAAAAGTATAGAATTTTGAAAATATAACACTTGAGTTTTATAGTGGAAAGTTGCCATAACTTTTGAGGTTTATAACTTAATCATAGTTAAGACTTAATCTCCCCAAGATGGAGTTTCACAATCTATATTTTGTATTTCTCTTCTTCCTGGCAAGGCTTTTAAAAGATTGTAACTCACTCACTTTATTTTCAGAATAATCTATCAGTACTTCATGTTCTAAAATCCTTCAGGATAGGAATCTCTCTAGGTAGAGGAAGTATTTAACTATAAATAGTAGATGTATTAATTCCCCTCCAAGTATGTGGATTTTGGCTAAAGTGCACCTGTTATTAAAAGTTGCATTATGGTAGATCCTTGATATGTGACTTTTAGCATACTGCTTTGTAAGTGGTTAGGGAAAAAATAAAACAAAGTTGACTTAAATACATGGGGGGGGGGTGAATTAAAAACAACATTTAATTAGGGTTAAAAAAAAGTTAAAAAACTACTACATAGTGAATCCCCTTGGCATTTAGACTGGCAGAGTAAACCTTTCTTGCTTTGAAAACCAAATAATTCAGTTGGTTTTAGCATGGTGCCAAGAAAGTTGAGATTGTGAACTTAGCTCAAGTCAGCCAGTTAGCTTCATAATACTATAGAATGACATTTTTTCAGGAGCCCATCATTATTTTCAGCAGGAACCAGCTAATATATGAAGACAGATTAGCAAAATTCTTCCTCCCCTGCTTTTTTGGGAAGCAATGTAGCATACTGAAAAGAGGTCGCAGTTTTCATCTTTGTACACGAGAGCATATTTTTCAGTATATGAATTATAACATTTCCCACTGGAAGCTTAAATGTCCACTTGAAACAGTTCTTAAGGTTCTCTAATAGCCTTGAATCTAGAAAAAGTTGGACTTCAGGTGGAATTAAGTTCTATATAACTTAATTTATTGTGTATAGCTAAAATTATTTTGTTCATTGTTATTTGATCACAAGGTCTTATCTGACTCTTTGTGACCCCATGGACTGTAGCCTACCAGGCTCCTCTGTCCATGGGATTTTCCAGGCAGGAATACTGGAATTGGTTGCCATTTCCTTCTTCAGGGGATCTTCCCGACCCAGGGACTGAACTCGTGTCTCCTGCACTGGCAGGCAGATTCTTTGCCACTGAGCCACCGGGGCAAATTATAAGACTAAATAAGTTGTAGAACTTAATTAAATACATACGTTGTTTAAAATGTACAAGTTGATAAAATTGATTAAAATGTAAACTCCATTTAGGTAGAATTAACTCAGAGCATCCCCAGAGCACTGTCACTAGAGAAGATTTAATGCTGCCCTAGAGGAAATGTTTGTCTTTGAATGACGTGTCTTTATTTCGGTCATTAATCTGAAAGTAATAGGTTTCTCCCTGGAAAACAATATTAGCCCTCTTTCCATCTTAGGGAACTATAAAGTATTCTTTTCTTTGGCACAGAGAGTAGTTGCCTCACCCAGAGCTCAGAATGCCATGTAAACAGAGGAAGAGGCTATGTCTGGGTTGGCATGGAAAGCATGTGGCTGATATTTTGCAAAGCTTGTTAGAGAAACATCAGTGTACTTAAAGTGGCTGAGTACACAGCTTGAAGTTAGACATTTCTGCATCTGAATTCCAATTCACCATCTCCTATCTGTGTGACTTCAAAGCCTCAGTTTCTTCAGCTATACAGTGGAGGTAAAAATATTTACCTTGCAATGCTCTATAGATATGTATGAGATAATAAATGCAATACATGTAAGAAAATGATTAGCAGGTTTTGAGTAGTCATGATGAGTAAATATTATTAGAATGTAATTATCTCATGCTTGAACTTTCAACATGTGAAAAATTAGACTGAAAATAAAGATTCTTGCTCCTAATAAACCAATAGATAGAATAGGATGGCACAAAAATAGTGAAGTATTCATTAAAGAGAAAGGAGATGCTAAAAAGGAGAACTCCAGACCAGACAGAGACTTTCCATCAGCTGTACTAAAGTGTTCACCAGTTCCACTGTGAGAAAACTGTGAAAGTTTGTTCAGAGCCTCATTTTTATCCATGGAATACTTATCAGAAATGTTATCCATGGGGACTATTTATTTATCTAACACATTCTAAGATTTAGTAATATCTCTATACATATTCACATGCATCTTATTCAGACTAGGAGTTATTCTTTCTTGTATTCTCAAAGTTTTGATTATTTCATTAAGTGCCAAGTTTTTTTTTTTTTAAAGAACATTTTGGAATGATTATACACAGATACTGGACCTCAGATATGCAGATGACACCACCCTAATGGCAGAAAGCAAAGAGGACCTAAAGAGCCTCTTGATGAAGATGAAAGAGGAGAGTGAAAAAGCTGGCTTAAAACTCACCCTTAAAAAACTAAGATCATGGCGTCTGGTCCAATCACTTCATGGGAAAAAGATGGAGAAACAATGGAAATAGTGAGAGACTTTATTTTCTTGGGCTCCAAAATCACTGAGGACAGTGACTGCAGCCATGAGATTAAAAGACTCTTGCATCTTGAGAGAAAAGCTACGACAAACCTAGACAGCACATTGAAAAGCAGAGACATCACTTTGCTGGCCGAGGTCTGTATAGTCAAAACTGGGTTTTCCAGTAGCTGTGTATGAATGAGAGTTGGACCATAAAGAAGGTTGAGCTCTGAAGAATTGATGCTTTTGCACTGTGGTGTTGGAGAAAACTCTTGAGAGTCATCTTGGACAGCAAGGAGATCAAACCAGTCAATTCTAAAGGAAATCAGTCCTGAATATTCATTGGAAGGACTGATGCTGAAGCTGAAGCTTGAATACTTTGGCCACCTGATGTGAAAAGCCGACTCATAGGAAAAGACCTTGCTGCTGGGAAGGATTGAGGGAGAAGGGGACAACAGAGGATACGATGGTTGGATAGCATCACCGACTCAATGGACCTGAGTTGAGCAATCTCTGGGAGATAAAGAAGGACAGGGAAGCCTAGCCTGCTGCAGTCTTTCAGCTTGCAAAGAATCAGACATGACTGAGCGACTGAACAATAACTGACCAGTACAGTCACATTTCCTTTGCTAAGAGGGAGAAAACTGATCAGCAGCTTGAGTAGCTTTAAAGACCACAGACTTGGAGCCAGATATGCCTGAGTTTGGGTTCTGCATTTTCCACTTAGGAAGGTGGATAATATTGTTAAGTTGTCTAAGATTTCATTTTCTTGTCTATAAGCTGAATATAATTACCCCCCCAATAGTAGTTGTGAAAATTAGAAAATGCTGTGTTATCTAAAAAGAACCTTTCTTTGGGGAGGGGGGGGTGTCTAGCTGTGCTGTAACAATGTAACATTGATACAAGAATTGAAAAAAGGAAAAGGAAATAAGTGACATAATTATGTTTATTTACAAAAGTAGATAGTTCACAGATACATATAATGTGTTCCTGATACATTATTATAGTTTTAGAAAATTTTTTTTTGCACTGTTAAACACTATTGACTATGTCAAAGCATTTGACTGTGTGGATCACAATAAACTGTGGAAAATTCTGAAAGAGATGGGGATACCAGACCACCTGACCTGCCTCTTGAGAAACCTATATGCAAGCCAGGAAGCAGCAGTTAGAACTGGACATGGAACAACAGACTGGTTCCAAATAGGAAAAGGAGTACATTAAGGCTGCATATTGTCACCCCACTTATTTAACTTATATGCAGAGTACATCATGAGAAACGCAGGGCTGGAAGAAGCAGAAGCTGGAATCAAGATTGCTGGGAGAAATATCAATAACCTCAGATATGCAGATGACACCATCCTTATGGCAGAAAGTGAAAAGGAGCTAAAAAGCCTCTTGATGAAAGTAAAAGAGGAGAGTGAAAAAGTTGTCTTAAAGCTCAACATTCAGAAAATGAAGATCATGGCATCCGGTCTCATCACTTCATGGGAAATAGATGGGGAAACAGTGGAATCAGTGTCAGACTTTATTTTGGGGGGCTCCAAAATCACTGTAGATGGTGACTGCAGCCATGGAATTAAAAGATGCTTACTCCTTGGAAAAAAAGTTATGACCAACCTAGATAGTATATTCAAAAGCAGAGACATTACTTTGCCGACTAAGGTCCGTCTAGTCAAGGCTATGGTTTTTCCTGTGGTCATGTATGGATGTGAGAGTTGGACTGTGAAGAAGGCAGAGCGCCGAAGAATTGATGCTTTTGAACTGTGGTGTTGGAGAAGACTCTTGAGAGTCCCTTGGACTGCAAGGAGATCCAACCAGTCCATCCTAAAGGAGATCCAACCAGTCCATCCTAAAGGAGGTCAGTCCTGGGTGTTCATTGAAAGGACTGATGGTGAAGCAGAAACTCCAATACTTTGGCCACCTGATTTGAAGAGTTCACTCATTGGAAAAGACTCTGATGCTGGGAGGGATTGGGGGCAGGAGAAGAAGGGAACGACCGAGGATGAGATGGTTGGATGGCATCACTGACTCGATGGACATGAGTTTGGGTAACTCTGGGAGTTGGTGATGGACAGGGAGGCCTGGCGTGCTCTGATGCATGGGGTCGCAAAGAATTGGGCATGACTAAGTGACTGAACTGAAACACTTTTGAGATAAATATGGAGATAACTAGATATGTTAATAAAATGTTGCCTAATTTTTACCTCATTTGTATTTTAGGGAAAACTGTAAAATCTTCTTTATGTATTCCAAACTAGATTCAAGTAGAACTACTTTTAAGTGACTTAACCTACATTTATAATATGTGCAGAGATAATATCACTGCATTTTCACAGTGCTTTTATTAATCATTAATTTGTTATAGTTTCCATTATGTTTATTAAGCCTTACTGAGAACAGCCTCTGTTCACCTAACTTTGTATTTTGCCAACATTTGCTTTTATGATGTTCTTGATGTGATATGATAGGGTTTATTTTTAGAAAACTAAGAGTTTTAAAAATAATTTTAGCTAGTAGTTCACAAAAGTTATTCCCTGTACTCTTTGCCGAGTACAAATAGTTTCATAGATTGCCACATAAATGGACATTCCCATATGAATTTTTGAAAGAATTCTGTCTTCTGTGGGCCTTGATCTTTTGAGAATTGCAGGATAGCTTATACTCTATAAGTGTATATACTTATATATACACTTATCAGTCCTTCCAGTGAACACCCAGGACTGACCTCCTTCAGAATGGACTGGTTGGATCTCCTTGCAGTCCAAGGGACTCTCAAGAGTCTTCTCCAGCACCACAGTTCAAAAGTATCAGTTCTTCGGCACTCAGCTTTCTTCACAGTCTACCTCTCACACCCATACTTGACTACTGGAAAAACCATAGCCTTGACTAGACAGACCTTTGTTGGCAAAGTAATGTCTCTGCTTTTGAATATGCTATCCAGGTTGGTCATAACTTTCCTTCCAAGGAGTAAGCGTCTTTTAATTTCATGCCTGCAATCACCAGAGTGCAGGCTGCGACGGGGCACAGAGCATGGCCGAGAGGAGCTACCCCATGTCCGAGGTCAGGGGCAGAAGCCGGGAGGACCCCATGTCCGAGGGCTGGCGGCCAAGAGGAGTTACCCCACGTCTGAGGTCAGGGGCGGCGGCCGGAAGGAGCAACCCCACATCCAAGGAGCAGTGGCTGCATGGGTGCAGGAGGGCCTAGAGGACCTATTCCATGTTCAAGGTCAGGAGGGGTGGTGGTGAGGAGATACCCCTTGTCCAAGGTAAGGAGCAGCGGCTGTGCTTTGCTGGAGCAGCCGTGAAGAGACACCCCATGTCTGAGAAGGCAATGGCACCCCGCTCCAGTACTCAGGCCTGGAAAATCCCATGGATGGAGGAGCCTGGCAGGCTCCAGTCTATGGAGTCACTGAGGGTCGGGCATGACTGAGTGACTTCACTTTCACTTTTCCCTTTCATGCATTGGAGAAGGAAATGGCAACCCACTCCAGTGTTCTTGCCTGGAGAATCCCAGGGATGGGGGACCCTGGCGGGCTGCCATCTATGGGGTTGCACAGAGTCGGACACCACTGAAGCAACTTAGCAGCAGCAGCAAGGTAAGAGAAACCCAAGTAAGACGGTAGGTGTTGCAAGAGGGCATCGGAGGGCAGACACACTGAAACCATAATCACAGAAAACTAGTCAATCTAATCACACTCGGACCACAGCCTTGTCTAACTCAATGAAACTAAGCCATGCCCGTAGGGCCACCCAAAACGGGCGGATCATGGTGGAGAGGTCTGACAGAATGTGGTCCACTGCAGAAGGGAATGGCAAACCACTTCAGTATTCTTGGCTTGAGAACCCCATGAACAGTATGAAAAGGCAAAATGATAGGATACTGAAAGAGGAACTCCCCAGGTCAGTAGGTGCCCAATATGCTACTGGAGATCAGTGGAGAAATAACTCCAGAAAGAATGAAGGGATGGAGCCAAAGCAAAAACAATACCCAGCTGTGGATGTGACTGGTGATAGAACCAAGGTCCGATGCTGTCAGGAGCAATATTGCATAGGAACCTGGAATGTCAGGTCCATGAATCAAGGCAAATTGGAAGTGATCAAACAGGAGATGGCAAGTGTGAACGACGACATTCTCAGAATCAGTGAACTAAAATGGACTGGAATGGGTGAATTTAACTCAGATGACCGTTATATCTACTACTGTGGGCAGGAATCCCTTAGAAGAAATGGAGTAGCCATCATGGTCAACAAAAGAGTCTGAAATGCAGTACTTGGATGCTATCTCAAGAACGACAGAGTGATTTCTGTTCGTTTCCAAGGCAAACTATTCAATATCACAGTAATCCAAGTCTATGCCCCAACCAGTAATGCTGAAGAAGCTGAAGTTGAACGGTTCTATGAAGACCTACAAGACCTTTTAGAACCAACACCCCAAAAAGATGTCCTTTTCATTATAGGGGACTGGAATGCAAAAGTAGGAAGTCAAGAAACACCTGGAGTAACAGGCAAATTTGACCTTGGCGTATGGAATGAATCAGGGCAAAGACTAAAAGAGTTTTGCCAAGCAAATGCACTGGTCATACCAAACACCCTCTTCCAGCAACACAAGAGAAGACTCTACACATTGATATCAACAGATGGTCAACACCCAAATCAGATTGATTATATTCTTTGCAGCCAAAGATGGAGAAGCTCTATACAGTCAACAAAAACAAGACCAGGAGCTGACTGTGGCTCAGATCATGAACTCCTTATTACCAAATTCAGACTTAAATTGAAGAAAGGGGGGAAAACTGCTAGACCAGGTATGACCTAAATCAAATCCCTTCTGATTATACAGTGGAAGTGAGAAATAGATTTAAGGGCCTAGATCTGATAGATAGAGTGCCTGATGAACTATGGAATGAGGTTCGTGACATTGTACAGGAGACAGGGATCAAGACCATCCCCAAGGAAAAGAAATGCAAAAAAGCAAAATGGCTGTCTGAGGAGGCCTTACAAATAGCTGTGAAAAGAAGAGAAGCGAAAAGCAAAGGAGAAAAGGAAAGATGTAAGCATCTGAATGCAGAGTTCCAAAGAATAGCAAGAAGAGATAAGAAAGCCTTCCTCAGCAAACAATGCAAAGAAATAGAGGCAAACAACAGAATGGGAAAAACTGGAAATCTCTTCAAGAAAATTAGAAATACCAAGGGAACATTTCATGCAAAGGTGGGCACAATAAAGGACAGAAATGGTATGGACCTAACAGAAGCAGAAGATATTAAGAAGAGGTAGCAAAAATACACAGAAGAACTGTACAAAAAGATCTTCACAACCAAGATAATCACAATGGTGTGATCACTCACCTAGAGCCAGACGTCCTGGAATGTGAAGTCAAGTGGGCCTTAGGAAGCATCACTATGAACAAAGCTAGTGGAGGTGATGGAATTCCAGTTGAGCTGTTTCAAATCCTGAAAGATGATGCTGTGAAAGTGCTGCACTCAATATGCCAGCACATTTGGAAAACTCAGCAGTGGCCACAGGACTGGAAATGGTCAGTTTTCATTTCAGTCCCAAAGAAAGGCAATGCCAAAGAATGCTCGAACTACCACACAACTGCACTCATCTCACATGCTAGTAAAGCAATGCTCAAAATTCTCCAAGCCAGGCTTGAGCAATACGTGAACCATGAACTTCCAGATGTTCAAGCTGGTTTTAGAAAAGGCAGAGGAACCAGAGATCAAATTGCCAACATCCGCTGGATCATCGAAAAAGCAAGAGAGTTCCAGAGAAACTTCTATTTCTGCTTTATTGACTATACCAAAGCCTTTGACTTGTGGATCACAATAAATTGTGGAAAATTCTGAAAGAGATGGGAATACCAGACCACCTGACCTGCTTCTTAAGAAACCTATATGCAGGTCAGGAAGCAGCAGTTAGAACTGGACATGGAACAACAGACTGGTTCCAAATAGGAAAAGGACTACGTCAAGGCTGTATATTGTCACCCTGCTTATTTAACTTACATTCAGAGTACATCATGAGAAACGCTGGACTGGAAGAAGCAGAAGCTGAAATCAAGGTTGCCGGGCGAAATATCAATAACCTCAGATATTCAGATGACACCACCCTTATGGCAGAAAGCGAAGAGGAACTAAAGAGCCTCTTGATGAAAGTGAAAGAGGAGAGTGAAAAATGTGGCTTAAAGCTCAACATTCAGAAAACGAAGATCATGGCATCCGGTCCCATCACTTCATGGGAAGTAGATGGGGAAACAGTGGAAACAGTGTCAGACTTTATTTTGGGGGGCCCAAAATCACTGCAGATGGTGACTGCAGCCATGAAATTAAAAGGTGCTTACTCCTTGGAAGGAAAGTTATGACCTACCTAGATAGTATATTCAAAAGCAGAGACTTTATTTTGCCAACAAAGGTCCATCTAGTCAAGGCTATGGTTTTCCCAGTGGTCATGTATGGATGTGAGAGTTGGACTGTGAAGAAGGCTGAGTGCCGAAGAATTGATGCTTTTGAACTGTGGTGTTGGAGAAGACTCTTGAGAGTCCCTTGGACTGCAAGGAGATCCAACCAGTCCATTCTGAAGGAGATCAACCCTGGGATTTCTTTGATGATGCTAAAGCTGAAACTCCAATACCTTGGGCACCTCATGTGAAGAGTTGACTCACTGGAAAAGACTTTGATGCTGGGAGGGATTGGGGGCAGGAGGAGAAGGGGATGACAGAGGATGAGATGGCTGGATGGCATAACTGACTCGATGGACGCGAGTCTGAGTGAACTCTGGGTGTTGTGATGGACAGGGAGGCCTGGCGTGCTGCGATCTTGGTGTCGCAAAGAGTCGGACACAACTGAGCGACTGAACTTATACTCTGTATCAAACCACACAAATAATATTTGAGCCGGTCAAAATACTTGTGGTTTTTGTGACTTTTTAAAAAAAATAAATGATTTTGTATATTATGTTTTAATTCTGTTAACAGGAGCCCATTAAGTTGCAGGATATTTTGGTACCAGAATTGTGTTAAATCATTTTCCCCTTTCTTCCTTCCTCCCCTCCACTCCCTCTCTCTCTGCTTTAGAGTATAGAACCTCTCCAGAAAAGGAAGAAGACAGGTCAGTATGGACGTAATGAATGCAAACTTTTATGGAAAGATGGCTTCTGTTTAGTACTAAGTTAGTTGTTTCAAAGTATATTCTTACAGGGTCCAGCAGGTACTTAAAATGAAAAAAACAGGAGTGGTAAACTCTAAGATAACCAGAGCTGTGAAGACCATAGTGGTCTGGAAACTGCATTCACATGGACCAAACTAGTCACTTTGAAGAGCTTAATGTGGTTTTTGAGGGCCTTGTAGCTTCCTTGTCCTAAAGAATGTGTCACTTTTGAGTAGGAGAGCAGAGAAGGTAAATTCTGAGACTGGGACCCACAGTAAGCAAAGGTAAGGGAGAAATGCAGCTTGGTGGGTGGGAGTGGCTTAGGGAGCAAGCCTGGCTTCGAGCAGGAGTGCTCACTCAGGGTGAGCCTCCCTCCCTGGGACACGAGGTCACTTCTGTATATGTGATTGCTTGTCAAAGTCGGCGGAGGGTGCTCTTGGCCTCCTGTGAGGAGACACCAGGGTTGTGCTGGACATTGTATAATACATAGCCTGTCTCCCTCCAGGAGAATTATCTAGTCTGAAATGTGAATTGTGCCAAGGTTGAGGAACTCTGCTGCAAATGAATGTATGTGGAGGGAAGCAAAGAGAGAGATTTTAGATGTTATGTCCTGCAATTTATTGTTAAATGCTTCAGTATAGAAAGTGCTAGTTAATTTAATCTATACTCTAGGGTTGATTGGTTAACATGTAGATACTGTGGTCAGGAATACACACTTTAAGGCTGGTGAATCAGGGTAGAAAGACTCTAAACAGAGGCCCAGGCAGGAGAGAGCTTCACTGTCTTTATTTCAGGTTGCCTTATTAATTCACGCAAAGAAAGAAAGTGAAGTTGTTCAGTTGTGTCTGACTCTTTGCGACCTCATGGACTGTAGCCTACCAGCCTCCTCAATCCATGGAATTTTCCAGGCAAGAGTACTGGAGTGGGTTGTCATTTCCTTTGCCAGGAGATCTTCCTGACCCAGGAATTGAACCTGGGTCTCCTGCATTGCAGGCAGATGCTTTACCATCTGAGCCACCAGGGAAGCCCATTAATTCATATAGTGGCTGCTAAATATTATTTTTTAATCCATTAAATGGGGGCTGACCAGTCTAGAAACCTTGTACAGGCTTGGCAGCTGTGGCACAAACAAGGCACAGAGATCCCATGGATACATGCTGTGGATGATACCCGGGCTTAGCTTCCTGCACCTGACTGGTGCTCACTTGTTGAGCAGAGCATACTGTTACTCAGCCCTGACCAGGGTAGTTGCATCCTGCCATTAGAAGAGTGCAGAGGATGGAGAATCCCAGGGATGGGGGAGCCTGGTGGGCTGCCATCTGTGGGGTCGCACAGAGTCAGACACGACTGAAGCAACTTAGCAGCAGCAGCAGCAGTGGGTGGAGAGTGGAGAGATGCTGGTTGAAGGGTACACACATCCTGTTATAATCAAGTAAGTTCTGAGGACCTAGTGTACAGCATGGTGAATGTAGTTGGTAATATCCTATTATATACTTGAAAGTTTCTAAGAGCATAGATCTTACTGTTTTCACCCGTCAAAAGAAATAGTAATTATATTATGTGAGGGAGGCATTCACTAACATAATGGTGGGAATCATTTTGCAATATATAAATGTATAAAATCAACCTGTTGTACACATTAAACTTACACCATGCGGCATATGAACTATATCTCAGTAAAGCTGGGGAAAGAAATAATGGGGTAGAATCTGCTTTAGGTGAACTTTCCTTACAGAACACCATGGAACACCAGGAAGAATAGAGGATGTGCCTCCACCAGCCTTCTGGAATAGGTGGCATGGTTAATTTGGAGTCAGTCACTGTTTCATAGGTGGCAGGGGCAGCTCTGAGACTTGCTCTCATTTTGGTGTAACTCTGAGTGCTGGAGCCTTGGGAGGAAGACTTACAGCTCCATCTCCCTCTAACCACTGGTTGCTACTGAAAACGACAGAAAAGAATCCATTGTGTGTTATCAATGTATTTAGGTTGTTTTAGTGGTGTCACGTTACAGAACAACTTGACAGTGAGGACAAGAATGTATTCAAGCCAGGAACTTGAAGTGATGAGAAGTTGAAGTTCAGTTCAGTTGCTCAGTTGTGTCCAGCTCTTTGTGACCCCATGGACTGCAGCACTCCAGGCTTTCCTGTCCATCACCAACATCCGGAGTTTGCTCAAACTCACATCTATCAAGTGAGTGATGCCCTCCAAACATCGCATCCTCTGTCATCCCCTTCTCCTCCTGCCTTCAATCTTTCCCAGCATCAGGGTCTTTTCCAGTGAGTCAGTGCTTCACATCAGGTGGCCAAATTATTGGAGTTTCAGCTTCAGCATCACTCCTTCCAATGAATATTCAGGTTTGATTCCCTTGCAGTCCAAGGGACTTTCAAGTGTCTTCTCCAGCACCACAGTTCAAAAGCATCAATTCTTTGGTGCTCAACTTTCTTTATAGTCCAACTCTCACATCCATGCGTGACTACTGGAAAAACCATAACGTTGACTAGACAGAGCTTTGTTGGCAAAATCATGTCTCTGCTTTTTAATATGCTGTCTACTTTCAGCATAGCTTTTCTTCCAAGGAACAAGCGTCTTTTAATTTCATGGCTGCAGTCACCATTTGCAGTGATTTTAGAAATAAAAATGAAAATGATGTCTGTCACTGTTTCCATTATTTCCCCATCTTTTTGCCATGAAGTGATGGGACCAGATACCATGATATTAGTTTTTTTAATATCGAATTTTAAGCCAGCTTTTTTACTCTGCTTCTTCAGTTTCAAGGTGCTCTTAGTTCTTCACTTTCTGCCGTAAGGATGGTGTCATCTGTGTATCTGAGGTTATTGGTATTTCTCCTGGCAATCTTGATTCTAGCTTGTGCTTCATCCAGCCTGGCATTTTGCATGATGTACTCTGCATATAAATTAAATAAGCAGGGTGATAATGTACAGCCTTGAGGTACTCCTTTCCCATTTCGGAACCAGTCTGTTGTTCCATGTCCAGTTCTAACTGTTGCTTTTTGACCTGCATACATATTTCTCAGGAGGCAGGTAAGGTGGTCTGGTTTCCCATCACTTGAAGAATTTCCCACAGTTTATTGTGATCCACACAGTCAAAGGCTTTGGCATGATCAATAAAGCAGAAGTAGATGTGTCTCTGGAACTCTCTTGCTTTTTTGATGATGCAGAGGATGTTAGTAATTTGATCACTGGTTCCTCTGCCTTTTCTAAAGCTTGAGCGTCTGGAAGTTCACAGTTTATGTACTGTTGAAACCTTGGAGACTTTTGAGAATTACTATGTTAGTGTGTGAGATGAGTGCAATTGTGTGGTAGCTTGAGCATTCTTTGGCATCCTCTTTCTTTGGGCTTGGAATGGAAACTGACCTTTTCCATTCCTGTGGCCATTGCTGACTTTTCCAAATTTGCTGGCATATTGAGTGCAGCACTTTAACAGCATCATCCTACATTCTCCTGTCAGTGGTTGTTCAGCAGTAAGTTGTAATTTTGGAGTTCTCCCATGAAAAGATGAGTGTATGTCCTTCTATTCTGCCATCTTGAAGATCCCTGGGGAAGTTGAAAGCAGGAGATTTTTAATTGCTAATGTCAGTGGTATGTATGGATATGAGAGTTGGGCTATAAAGAAAGCTGAGCACCAAAGAATTGATGCTTTTGAACTGTGTTGTTGGAGGAGACTCTTGAGAGTCACTTCGACTGCAAGGAGACCCAACCAGTCTATCCTAAAGGAAATCAGTCCTGAATATTCATTGGAAGGACTGATGCTGAAGCTGAAACTCTAATACTTTGGCCACCTAATGCAAAGAATTGACTCATTTGAAAAGACCCTGATGCTGGGAAAGATTGAAAGTGGGAGGAGAAGGGGACAACAGAGGATAAGATTGTTGCACGGCATCACCGACTCAATGGAAATGAGTTGGAGTAAACTCTGGGAGTTGGTGATGGACAGGGATCCCTGGTGTGCTACAGTCCATGGGGTCGCAAAGAGTCAGACATGATTGAGTGACTGAACTGAACTGAAGACGAGGGAAAAAATGATGGTAAGAAAACCAGTGGGAAAGCTCTCAAGGAGAGGTGTGAGGTGATGAATTAAGGTTCTGTTGGAGTCAGCAGCAGTTGAGAAGAGGCAGAATCTGAGAGACGTATTGAAGGCATAAGAAAAATAGCTAAAATCTATAGTTCTCTATTTTTTACTTACTGTGCTTACCCTTTTCATGAACTTAAACCCTTTTCACATCTTAAACCCCTGAACAACTGTAAATGCTAGATATTATTATCACCAATTTCAGGTGAGACAAGTCAAGTACAAGAGTTTAAGTGTCTTCCTTATGATTGTAATAATATTAAGTGATGAGCCAGAACATTTGGGACAGATTAGCACAGGTTTGCCTGGTGAGCCTGGTGTGATGCCAGCTTCCAAAATGGGTGTGTTGGAGATGGAGCCAGTTACCACAGGGAAGGGAGGAGGGTAGGTGTGGACCTGCCAGACCTGCCAGGGCAGAGTGTAGTAGGAGTTGTTGGCTTATAGAGGATCTGCTGAAGTATCCATTGAAGCTGAGCCAGAATAGACAGAGCCAAAAAACGATAATTCCATGGAGTTAAAGTGTCCTGTGTTCCTGGATCTGCTTGGGTTTCTGAAGTAGATTTAACTTTCAGTGCTTCAGTAATTCTACATGGCAACTGCTGATGAATTTTGGTTTAGGAGACGCTTTGGACTCCAAAGACTTGTATCAAGAAAACATTTATTCATGATTCTTGAGCATGTGTATATGATATTCAGACCTACTAAAATTCATCATTTACTAATACCAGAGCTTTCTGCTGATTGTAATTCAGACACTTTGGGTTAACTAGAACTTGTAGCTTTTAAATTGTCATCTTGATAACTTCTGTTCTGTGATTTTGTGCTTGACCTCAGAAACTCAGAGGAAGAATTTATCTTCCTTAGGATTTTGTGAAAGATGGTTGCAGATTAGTTTATAATTCATAGTATAATAGATTAACTGATTTAATCTATAGATTCCCTCCAAATTCATGATGGAAAAACAGGGTAAACCACTCCATCCAACCTTTGGCCCTCAAACCTGAGTACTGAAAAGCCAGTGGATATTTCCAGGGGTCCTTCCCATAGTGTCTTGGAACCTTTGCTAGACATTTTACAAAAAAGAAAATTTTTATTGTATTTCCCTCATGAATGACCTCCTCTACCATTCACTTCTCTAGAAACCTACACTTCTTTAAAGGATTTGATCCATGCAATATCTTTTTGAAGCTTATTTTTCTTGATGGAATAGAAGCTTCTTGAAAATAGGGAACTTGTCTTGTTTGCAGATCTACCTTCAGTGCCTAAATTAACATCTGACATATTGCAGGAACTGAGAATCGAGACAAATTCCAGTTCCTGTGTTGAATGATACTGGGGCCAAGCAAAATGTATTGGCTTTGTTTGTTTTGCTCCAGGAAGCAAAGACTATAGACCAATTAAAATGGATATCATAGCTTGTTCCTCAGTATTGCTTCAAAAACAGCAGAGTTTCTGTGTCCTTACTTCTGCCCAATCCTGGATGTTTCTCTGCTTTTCAAAAATGATCTTAAAGTTCTGCAGCATGGGTACTATAAGTAACCTTCCTTTATTTGTTTCCTTTGGAGATTTCTAACACTGTGTCAAGGTGGTGTCCTTATTTGCTGCAGTAAATTTAGGAAACTTCTTTTGATCAGTAAGCATTTTGGGTTGTCTTATTGGGGGCTTTCTACTGAGCTAACATTGGGCAAGGGATCACTGGCATTAATCCTTCTATTTAATAGCTATGGATGCTAAAGCTCAGAAGGGTGAAGTACTTGATTAAAGTAAGTAGACTGTGTTCAAATTCATTCAGTCTTTCTGCAAAGCACTATTTGTACATGGCTCTTCTGAGGTTTCTATCTTCCTTCAAGGTTGCCTTGAGGTTGTTTGAACCTGATCCAGGGCTGTGTTATGGGCAGGGCAGAGGAAGGGAGTGAAGAGCATTTGTACCCTGGGTGTTGTCTTGACCACCTCTTTTAAGGGGAGGACCTGGATTTGGGGTGTGCCTGTTTCACCAGTTTGTATGGGAAACACGAGCTATGGAGTAGCTCTGTGTTCAATGAGAATATGTAACTTAGACAATGAAGAGGCGGATAGAATGAAGCCTCTGGTGAACATAGTCTCAGCAGGGGTGATCTTGTTCCCAAGGGATGAAAGCAAGTTCTTGGGGGATCAAGAAAATCTCAGGTGTTACAGGTTTGTGGTCCTATAAAGGGCCATAGTACATAACCAGCTGTGGTGTATCTGAGGTATTAACATTTTGTGAGGAGGGGACAATGAAGAAAAAAAGTCTAAAGCGGGGGTATTAATGAACAAAAGGTTGAGAAACACACCTCTAGTGACAATTTCTTCTAGATGACCATGATTCAAAAGACGTCAGGTACTGTTCAAAGATTGCAGATCTAATATTGGATCTGGTGCAGCCGCCCATGGAGTCAGAAAAGGCATTTAGTTTCCTAAAAACAAACCACATTTAAAAAGACATTCTTAAGTAGAAAGAAAGAAAAATACATACATATGGTGATTGGGATCTCTTAGCACCTCAGTAGGTTTGGTTCTGTATGCTGTTAATTCTGAAACTGAAGTGTGTGTGTGTGTGTGACAGAGAGAGACAGATGGAGAGACAAGACAGAGAGCAACTTTTCTGAGATAGAGGACTCTGAAAACTTAGGTTCCGCTAGCATGAACTTCACTTGGTATAGAGATTAAGTGGAGTCTACTATCTCTGGCAGATTGCATAGCTAGCTACAAATGAAGCAAGTCATTAGAGACCATGATTTCCTAGCCCTGGAAAACATAATAAGCCCCAATATTTACTGTTGTCTATCACATTAGCAAGATGTACCAGTCAAGATTAATCACAGCTGCTGGAAAGCAGATAATTAACATGTCTCATATTATTCATCCTCTTAGCTCACGGAGAGCTGATAATGGGGTCTCTGTGTGCTGCTTGACTGTTTGAATTTAATTTGAATTCTAATTAGAAAATGCTGAAGGATTCCTGAAACGTTAGATGGCATAATATACTAGCCTGAGCTTATTGACACAGGCTCTAGTGTTACTTCCTAAATAATCAGTTTCCAAGAAATATTAGATAAAATAGATACTGTCTATATAAATATACTCCCTTGTGGCTCAGACAATAAAGAATCTGCCCACAATGTGGGAGACCCAGGTTCAGTCCCTGGGTCAGGAAGATCCTTTAGAGAAGGAAATGACAATCCACTCCAGTATTCTTGCCTAGAGGACTCCATGGATAGAGGAGCCTGGTGGGCTACAGTCTATGGGGTCACAAAGTGTCAGACACAACTGAGTGACTACACTTTCACATAACCATATTTACTGAAATGAAATTTATCATGAAAATTGGTCCTTCAAACACCTTGACATTGGTAGGTGTGATTTCAGAGAGAAGACTTAGTCCATAATGTAACATAATGAAGATCATAATAATCTGGATTTTTATGAGGTTATTTTGCTTTTTATGCAGTCTTGGATGTAGGTATTATGTAAGCAATGCAAACTAGTAGGCCTATACTTATCATTCTTCAGTTTGCAGACTAATGGTTACTGTGTTTCATACTTCTCAGGTAATTGAATCATCACATTCTAGGCAGTTAACAGTAATTTTATTTAAATTTTTTAGGGCAGTTTTAGGTTCACAGAAAAATTGAGAGGAACGTATAGAGATTTCCTGAATACTCCTTGCACCACCATGCAAGTCTCCCCCATCAACCTCCTCCACCATAGTGGTACATTTGTTGCAATTAATAAACCTGCCTGGATGTATCTTAATTGCCCAGAGTCTGTAGTTTACACTATAATTCACTGTTGATGTTATACATTCTATGGATTTGGACAAATGTATAATGATATGTATAATTATACTATCATACAGGGTGTTTTCACTCTCCTAAAAAGCCTCTGTTCTCTGCCTATTCCCCCAACTTCTAGAAACTTAACCTTACTGTCTCCATAGTTTTATCTTTTCCAAACTGCCGTATAGTTGGATTCACACAATATAAAGCCTTTAAAGATTAGCTTCTTTCACTTAGTAATCAGTGCTTAGGGTTGCTCCTTGTATTTTCATGGCTTGATAGCTCATTTCTTTTTAGCATTGAATAATGTTCGGGTATACCACAGTTCACCTACTGAAGGACATTTTGGTTGCTTCCAGGTTTTGGCAGTGATGAATAAAGCTGCTATAAAAATCTGTGTGCAGGATTTCGTAAGGATATAAGTTTTCATTAATAATACTTTTAATCCCTAACCTTTGTTTTTGGCAGCCCTACTTCATGCATTTTGCAATTGCATTTTTGGACAACTGCACTGTTGAGAAGTTTGCAAAATGACCAATGTATGTATATATTAAAAACTATTCTTTGTTTATTTATTGTAGACTCTTATTTTAGACTCCTGAATTTATTTACTGTAGACTCCTAAAATAAGCATCTCAAGAGCTTATTTTAAAACATATACTATATATATTAAAATATACATTAAAATAACATATTAGGGGTTGACAAGTATTGTGAAGAATAATGTCAGGGGAATAGAAAGAGGTTGGTGGTGATAATGTTATTTTATGTAGGGTGACTTGAGAATGTCTTCCTAAGACATTTGAGCAGAGAACTGGACTGAGAGCATTCCAGGCCCAGAGATTAGCAAGTGCAAATGACTTGGGGTATAGGGAGAAGAGAATGATGAGCTCACAGAAGAGCAGGGTGATCCCAGTGTCTGGAGCGGATGGAAGGGTGATGGTTTTGCTGGTGGTGTTAGAGCAGTAGAAAATAGGAGGAGGAAGATTAATTAGGCTTGTTGTTGAGGTGCTGGTGGGTCTCACTGTCCAACATGAAGATTTGGGGTTTTTTCCTTGAGTGCTACTGAAATTCCTGGAGAATTCTGAAGAGTGACATAATCGGGCACATTTTAAAAATAATGCGCTGGCTCGTTGTGTGTGTGTGTGTGTGTGTGTGTGTGTGTCTGTGTGTGTCTGTGTGTGTGTCTGTGTGTGTGTCTGTGTGTGTGTGTTGGGGAAATGATGGCAGTGAAGAGGTGGAAGCTGTATGGCCAGCTAAGAGTCTACTGCAGTGGTGCAGGCACAGTGTGACAATGGCTTGGTCAAAGTAGTGGCAAAGGAACTGATGACCAGACTGACTATGCATTGCATGTGGGCTCTGACAGAAAGAGCAGAGTTCAGGAAGATTCAAGGATTGGCGTCTAAATTTATGGCCCATGGATCACATTGATGACGATTACTGTGGGCACTCAGGGGTGGGAGAGGGATAGCGCTCTAACCTGGAGTGACCATGAGGACTTCGGGAAAACATGGTGGGATTTGAACTGGATATTGAGGGAGGTACAGAGTTTGTTTAAAGTCAAGAGGAAAGGGGCAGGAATTTAAGGCTAGTGAAACGGCCTGAAATAGGGGAAAGTGCAGAACTTGGAAAAGGCAATGGTGTTTCCTGAGATGAGGAAAATTGGGAAGGAATAGGTTTTGAAAGACTATTGAGAATTCATTTTTGGGCATATCAATTTTGTAATGTCTTATTAAACATCTCAACTATTTTGGGTCCTTTCATATTTCATGCTCTTTTATGTATAATAGTTCTTTGTCAGAAGCAATAAACCAAGAACAGATAGTGTTGTGCTCAAAGTACTTTATAATGTCTTTATCTTCTTTAGTTATGATTCACATGAAGATGATGTCACCAATTCCAGATCCCATTAGGACGTTTTTAAAAAAACACTTTTCTCTCTCTCAGTGATTTAGTTGACAATAATTATTTTATTCCATGTTGAACTTCTAAACTGCCTAGTTGTTTTTCAGAATTATCATTAGCTCTAATGTTTAGAAAACTTTGTGTGATATTTATCATTTCTTATTAGAGTTCTGGTTCATTATGTTTTCTTTTAATGTGATTTAGTTTTTGTTTTCCATGAAAATTTATGTTACTTCATTAAAGCCATGAAACACCTTTCACAGCATTTACTTCTTACTTGTGGAGACCATTACAGAGGGCCCTCCCGTTGCTCTCAGATGAGCTAGATACTGAAATGGAGATCAGCTTTTGATGAAGAATGCTTTTTCTAAAACAATGACATCAAAAAACAGATAATAAATTTTGTCCACCTGAGGAAGTCCTACATGTGGATTCCTACACGTAGAAATTTAACATTGAAGATAAAACTAAGTTATGATTTTTCTACTTCTAGCTGTGTGGCCTAGAACAAGTTAAATGACTTAAAACTTTGGACTCTAAACCCTGTTTTATCTGTTAAACAATAATGGAACCAAATTCCTAAGTTTGTAGGAGATTTTAAGGAGATAATCCACATGAAGAGACTCACACAGCACGAGGCACATAGTAAATGCTTAGTAAATTATTAAGATAAAATATCATATTTTATCATCACCAAAGATAAAATACCATATCAAATGTGCTTTTAGTATTTACTCCTTGCAAACAAAACACTGATGCAGTCTCTGGTGGATATAAAAATGGAAAATATATTTAGTTCCCTCCAAAAAATTTATACTCTACTTGCAGAAATAAGAGTACTATTTTCAAGAAGACTATGATCATAAAAATATTAAAATGTAGTTCAATAAAGAAAACATGGCAAAATGGCACAAGATTTATGGCCCATGGATTTCACTGATAATAGTGGTGGAGGGCATTCAGAGGTGAGAGAGATGGCTTTCTAGCTTGGGGATATCATGAAGCACTTTAGGAAAACATAGTGGGATTTGAACTGGATATTAAGGGAGAAACAGGATTTATTTAAAGCCAAGGAAAAAGGGTCAGACATTTCATACAGGTGAAATTTAACAGGGAAAAGTGCAAACTGAGAAGAGTAGTGTGTTTATAGAAATAGTGTTCATAATATAGAGAGCTATGATTTATATCAAAGAGCTCATCTTTTCTGATGAGCTCTTTTTAAAAGTTCTATTGACAATATAAAGAATAAAAACTAGAAAGGTAAGTGAATAGATGTATGACATAAACAAGAATTAAAGTTTTCCTTGCTAAAGACAAAAAGTTTTGAAAATGTCAGTAAAGAGTGATTCTCAGTTCAGTTCAGTTGCTCAGTTGTGTCTTACTCTTTGCAACCCCATGCATTGCAGCATGCCAGGCCTCCCTGTCCATCACCAACTCCTGGAGTTTACCCAAACTCATATCCATCAGTGGGTGATGCCATCCAACCATCTCATCCTCTGTCGTCCCCTTCTCCCCCTGCCCAAAATCCTTCCCAGCATCAGTCTTTTCCAGAGTCAACTCTTCACATGAGGTGGCCAAAGTATTGGAGTTTCAGCTTTAGCATCATTCCTTCCAAAGAACACCCAGGACTGATCTTCTTCAGAATGGACTGGTTGGATCTCCTTGCAGTTCAAGGGACTCTCAAGAGTCTTCTCCAACACCACAATTCAAAAGCATCAATTTTTTGGCACTCAGCTTTCTTCACAGTCCAACTTTCACATCCATACATGACCACTGGAAAAACGATAGCCTTGACTAGATGGACCTTAGTTGGCAAAGTAATGTCTCTGCTTTTGAATATGCTATCTAGGTGGGTCATAACTTTCCTTTCAAGGAGTAAGTGTCTTTTAATTTCATGGCTGCAATCACCATCTGCAGTGATTTTGGAGCCCCCAAAAATAAAGTCTGACACTGTTTCCACTGTTTCCCCATCTATTTCCCATGAAGTGATGGGACCAGATGCCATGATCTTAGTTTTCTGAATGTTGAGCTTTAAGCCAACTTTTTCACTCTCCTCTTTCACTTTCATCAAGAGGCTCTTTAGTTTCTGTTAGTTTTCTGCCATAAGGGTGGTGTCATCTCCATATCTGAGGTTATTGATATTTCTTCCAGCAATCTTGATTCTAACTTGTGCTTCTTCCAGTCCAGAATTTCATGATGTACTCTGCATATAAGTTAAATAAGCCGGGTGACAATATACAGCCTTGACGTACTCCTTTTCCTATTTGGAACCAGTCTGTTGTTCCATGTCCAGTTCTAACTGTTGCTTCCCGACCTGCATACAGATGTCTCAGGAGGCAGGTCAGGTGGTCTGGTATTCCGATATCTTTTAGAATTTTTCACAGTTTATTGTGATGCACACAGTCAAAGGCTTTGGCATAGTCAATAAAGCAGAAATAGAAGTTTCTCTGGAACTCTGTTGCTTTTTTGATGATCCAGTGGATGTTGGCAATTTGATCTCTGGTTCCTCTGCCTTTTCTAAAACCAGCTTGAACATCTGGAAGTTCATGGTTCATGTATTGCTGAAGCCTGGCTTGGGGAAATTTGAGCATTACTTTACTAGCATGTGAGATGAGTGTAATTGTGTGGTAGTTTGAGCATTCTTTGGCATTGCCTTTCTTTGGGATTGGAATGAAAAGTGACCTTTTCCAGTCCTGTGGCCACTGCTGAGTTTTCCAAATGTGCTGGCATATTGAGTGCAGCACATTCGCAGCATCATCTTTCAGGATTTGAAATAGCTCAAGTGGAATTCCATCACCTCCACTAGCTTTGTTTGTAGTAATGCTTTCTAAGGCCCACTTGACTTCACATTCCAGGATGTCTGGCTCTAGGTGAGTGATCACACCATCGTGATTATCTTGGTTGTGAATATCTTTTTTGTACAATTCTTCTGTGTATTTTTGCTACCTCTTCTTAATATCTTCTGCTTCTGTTAGGTCCATACCATTTCTATCCTTTATTGTGCCCATCTTTGCATGAAATGTTCCCTTGGTATTTCTAATTTTCTTGAAGAGATCTCTAGTCTTTCCCATTCTGTTGTTTGCCTCTATTTCTTTGCATTGTTTGCTGAGGAAGGCTTTCTTATCTCTCCTTGCTATTCTTTGGAACTCTGCATTCAGATGCTTATATCACTCCTTATTAAATCTTTTATTTACTTTTATCATGGTATAAACACTATGTCTGGGTTTTCAAGACAACTAGACAACCATTTGAGAGCAGAGAAGTCTGTGCTTGCAGATAAAATCTTTAAGGTCTTTGGCTTTACTACAAGTTTCAGTTCTTTATTTTGGAACTCAAAAGCCAAGACTTTGACCATTTCCTTTTTGGGGCTCTGTTTTCTTGAGCTATTGTTTGCTGCTGACAAAATAGGAGAGGGCCATAGAAATGCAAGTGAAATGTATTTTTAAAAATTGAGATATAATTGACATATTATATTAGTTTTATGTATACAACATGAATATTTGATATTTGTTTATATTGTGAAATGATCAGCATAATGTGTTTTGTTAACATACATCACAAAATTTATTTTGTGGTAACAAAATTTATTTTTCTTATGAAGAGAGCTTATAACATTTACTCTCTTAGCAACATTCAAATATGCCATACAGTATTATTATTGTTAACTAGTCACCAAGCTGTACATTATATCTCTGGGCCTTATAACTGAAAGTTTATACTTTGACCCCTTCACCCATTTCATCCATTCGTGATACCCACAAATTAAAAATCTTGGTTAATATCTCACATATTTTTTTTTTTGCTATAAATGCTACCTAGTAATGAAGGTCAGATCAACTAAAATATAAAAATAATAACATAAGATAAAATAATTGGTTATATTTAATGCAAGCACTAAATTTTCATATTTTGAACATGTAAAATTAAGTACATATATTTTAATGATTAGAAGTTTTATGCAATGGATCACATGTTTAAGGACTATCACTTTGTTTTTTATTTTCATTATTTTTATTGAAGTATAATTGACACAATATTATATTAACTTTAGGTGAATAACATAGTGATTCTACATTTATATATCTTACAAATTGATCACAATGTCTAGTAACTATCTGTTACCATACAAAGTAATTACAGTATTACTGACTATAATTCAATGCTGTACATTACATCCCCATGACTAATTTATTTTATAGCTGAAAGTTTGTACTTAATCTTTTCACCTGTTTCACCGAATTCCCACACTCCCAGCCCTCTGGCAACCCCGTTTGCTTTCTGTATCTGAGTCTGTTTCTGTTTTGTTTTTTTCTTTTGCTTTTTAGACTCTACATATAAGTATTGTATGGTATTTGTACAGTATTTGTCTTTGATGACTTATTTCACTTGACATAAACCCTCTAGATTCATTCATGTCTCAAATGGCAGGATTTCATTCTTTTTTTCTTTTATAGTTTTTTATTTTTTTAATTTTAAAATCTTTAATTCTTACATGTGTTCCCAAACATGAACCCCCCTCCCACCTCCCTACCCATAACATCTCTGTGGGTCATCCCCATGCACCAGCCCCAAGCATGCTGTATCCTGCGTCGGACATAGACTGGCGATTCAATTCTTACATGATAGTATACATGATAGAATGCCATTCTCCCAAATCATCCCACCCTCTCCCTCTCCCTCTGAGTCCAGAAGTCCGTTATACACAGCTGTGTCTTTTTTCCTGTCTTGCATACAGGGTCGTCATTGCCATCTTTCTAAATTCCATATATATGTGTTAGTATACTGTATTGGTGTTTTTCTTTCTGGCTTACTTCACTCTGTATAATCGGCTCCAGTTTCATCCATCTCATCAGAACTGAATCAAATGAATTCTTTTTAACGGCTGAGTAATACTCTGTTGTGTATATGTACCACAGCTTTCTTATCCATTCATCTGCTGATGGACATCTAGGTTGTTTCCATGTCCTGGCTATTATAAACAGTGCTGCGATGAACATTGGGGTACATGTGTCTCTTTCAATTCTGGTTTCCTCGGTGTGTATGCCCAGCAGTGGGATTGCTGGGTCATAAGGGAGTTCTATTTGCAATTTTTTAAGGAATCTCCACACTGTTCTCCATAGTGGCTGTACTAGTTTGCATTCCCACCAACAGTGTAAGAGGGTTCCCTTTTCTCCACACCCTCTCCAGCATTTATTGCTTGCAGATTTTTGGATCGTAGCCATTCTGACTAGTGTGAAGTGGTACCTCATTGTGGTTTTGATTTGCATTTCTCTAATAATGAGTGATGTTGAGCATCTTTTCATGTGTTTGTTAGCCATCCGTATGTCTTCTTTGGAGAAATGTCTATTTAGTTCTTTGGCCCATTTTTTGATTGGGTCGTTTATTTTTCTGGAATTGAGCTGCAGGAGTTGCTTGTATATTTTTGAGATTAGTTGTTTGTCAGTTGCTTCATTTGCTATTATTTTCTCCTATTCAGAAGGCTGTCTTTTCACCTTGCTTATATTTTCCTTTGTTGTGCAGAAGCTTTTAATTTTAATCAGATCCCATTTGTTTATTTTTGCTTTTATTTCCAGAATTCTGGGAGGTGGATCATAGAGGATCCTGCTGTGATTTATGTCGGAGAGTGTTTTGCCTATGTTCTCCTCTAGGAGTTTTATAGTTTCTGGTCTTACATTTAGATCTTTAATCCATTTTGAGTTTATTTTTGTGTGCGGTGTTAGAAAGTGATCTAGTTTCATTCTTTTACAAGTGGTTGACCAGTTTTCCCAGCACCACTTGTTAAAGAGATAGTCTTTACTCCATTGTATATTCTTGCCTCCTTTGTCAAAGATAAGGTGTCCATATGTGTGTGGATTTATCTCTGGGCTTTCTATTTTGTTCCATTGATCTATATGTCTGTCTTTGTGCCAGTACCATACTATTTTGATGACTGTGGCTTTGTAGTAGAGCCTGAAGTCAGGCAAGTTGATTCCTCCAGTTCCATTCTTCTTTCTCAAAATTGCTTTGGCAATTCGAGGTTTTTTGTATTTCCATACAAATCTTGAAATTATTTGTTCTAGTTCTGTGAAAAATATGGCTGGTAGCTTGATAGGGATTGCACTGAATTTGTAAATTGCTTTGGATTTCATTCTTTTTTATGGCTGGGTAACATTCCATTGTTTGTATATATACCACATCTTCTTTATCTGCTTTAAACATTTAAGTTACTTCCATATCTTGGCAAGGAAATGGCAACCCACTCCAGTATTTTTGCCTAGAGAATCCTGTGGACAGAGGAGCCTGGTAGGCTGCTGTCCATAGGGTCACATAGAGTTGGACACGACTGAAGTGACTTAGCATGCATGCATGCACTGGAGAAGGAAATGGCAACCCACTCCAGTATTCTTGCCTGGAGAATCCCAGGGACAGAGAAGCCTGGTGGGCAGCTGTCTATGGGGTTGCACAGAGTCAGACATGACTGAAGCAACTTAGCAGCAGCAGCAGCAGCAGCATATCTTGGCTATTGTAAATAGTTCTGCAGTGAACATAAGAGTACATTTATCTTTTCAAATTAGTCTTTTTGTTTTCTTTGGATATATACCTGGAAATGGAATTGCTAGATCATCCAGCAATTCTTTTTTTTTTTTTCATCCAGCAATTCTATTTGTAGTTTTTTAAGGAATCTCCATACGTTTTTCCCTAGAGGCTGCACCAATTTACTGTACCGGCAGTACATGAGAATTCCCTTTTAATCTACATCCTCATCAACACCTGTTATTTGCTGTCTTTTTGTCTTTTTGATAATAGCCATTCTGTCAGGTATAAAGTGATATATCATTTTGGTTTTGATCTGTATTTCCCTGATGATTAGTGACTGTGAGCATCTTTTCATATGCTTTTGACCATCTGCATGTCTTCTTTGGAAAAACGCCTATTCAGATGCTCTGTTTGCTTTTCTTAATATCACATTGTGTGAGTTCTTTATATATTTTGGATATCAACATCATTTCCCTTTCAGAAGTTGCCTTTTTATTTCATTGATGGTTTCCTTCATGGTGCAGAAACTTTTTGCTTTGATGTAGTCCATTTTTTAAATATTTGCTTTTGCTTCCTTTGACGGAGGAGACAGATCCAAACAAAATATTTCCAAGACTGATGTCAAAGAGCATACTGCCAATGTTTACTTCTAGAAGTTTTATGGTTTCAGTCTTAAAATTAAGATTTTAGGTCTGTCTAGTCAAAGCTTTGGTTTTTCTAGTAGTCATGTATGGATGTCATAGTTGGACTATAAAGAAAGCTGAGCACCAAAGAACTGATGCTTTTGAACTGTGGTGTTGGAGAGGACTCCTGAGAGTCCCTTGAACAGCAAGGAGATCCAACCAGTCCATCCTAAAGGAAATAAATCCTGAATATTCCTTTGAAGGACTGATCCTGAAGCTGAAACTCCAACCCTTCGGCCACCTGATACGAAGAATTGACTCATTTGAAAAGACCCTGATGTTGGGAATGACTGAAGTTGGGAGGAGAAGGGGACAACAGAGGATAAGATGGTTGGATGGCATCACCGCTCAATGGACATGAGCTTGAGTAAACTCTGGGAGTTGGTGATGGACAGGGAGGCCTGGCATGCTGCAGTCCGTAGCATTGCAAAGAGTCAGATACCACTGAGTGACTGAACTGAACTGAATCTATTTTTAGTTTATTTTTATACGTGATATAAGAAAGTGGTCCAGTTTCATTCTTTTGCTTGTAGCTTTTCAATTTTCCCATTGTTATTTGTTGTTGTTGTTGTTGTTTAGTCACTACATTGTGTCCAGCTCTTTTGTGACACCATGGACTATATCCTGTCAGGCTCCTCTGTCCATGGGATTTCCCAGGCAAGAATACTGGAGTGGGTTGCATTTTCTTCTCCAGGGGATCATCCCAACCTAGGGATTGAACCCATATCTCCTGCTTGGCAAACAGATTCTTTACCACTGAGCCACCAAGGAGCCCTTGTCATACACGAGTTGACCGTATAGGCATGATTTTTATTTCTGGGCTCCCAGTTCTGTTGTTTCCATTGGTCTATGTATCTGTTTCTGTGCCAGTATCATATAGTTCTGATTACTATAACTTTGTAGTATAGTTTGAAATCAGGGCACATGACACCTCAGCTTTCTTCTTTCTTAAAATTTCTTTTTCTGTTCAGAGTCTGTTTTCAATACAAAATTCTGAATTATTTGTTTCAATTCCTTGAAAAATACCATTGGCATTTTGAGAGGTATTGCATTGAATCTGTAGATTGCTTGGAGATAGTATGGACATCTTAACAATATTAATGCTTCTAATTCACTAGGACAGTATGTCTTTCCATTTGTTTGGTTGTTTTCACTTTCTTGTGTCAATATTTTATAGTTTCCAGAGTATAGCTCTTCACCTTCTTGGTTCAATTTATTCCTAAGTATGTTTTTCTTTTTTATACAGTTGTACATGGGATTTTCTTAATTTCTCTTTCTGATAGTTTGTTCAGTTCAGTTCAGTTGCCCAGTTGCGTCCGACTCTTTGCAACCCCATGTACTGCAGCATGCCAGGCCTCCCAATCCATCACCAACTCCTGGAGCCTACTCAGACTCATGTCCATCAAATCAGTGATGCCATCCAAACATCTCATCCTCTGTCGTCCCCTTCTCCTACTGCCTTCAATCTTTCCCAGCATCAGGGTCTTTTCCAGTGAGTCAGTTCTTCACATCAGGTGGCCAAAGTATTGGAGTTTCAGCTCAGCATCAGTCCTTCCAATGAATATTCAGGACTGATTTCCTTTAGGATGTACTGGTTGGAGTTCCTTGTAGTCCAAAGGACTCTTAAAAGTCTTCTCTAACACCACAGTTCAAAAGCATCAATTCTTTGGTGCTCAGCTTTCTGTATAGTCCAACTCTTATATCCATACATGACTACTGGAAAAACCGTAGCTTTGACTAAATGGACTTTTGTTGGCAAAGTAATGTCTCTGCTTTTTAATATGGTGTCTAGGTTGGTCATAACTTTTCTTCCAAGGAGCAAGCGTCTTTTAATTTCATGGCTGCAATCACCATCTGCAGTGATTTTCGAGCCCCCAAATATAAAGTCTGTCACTATTTCCCTTGTTTCCCCATCTATATGTCATGAAGTGATGGAACCAGATGTCATGATCTTAGTTTTCTGAATGTTGAGTTTAAGCCAACATTTTCACTCTCCTCTTTCACTTTCATCAAGAGGCTCTTTAGTTACTTTCTGCCATGAGGGTGGTGTCATCTGTGCATCTGAGGTTATTGATATTTCTCCCAGCAATCTTGATTCTAGCTTGTGCTTCTTCCGGTCCAGAATTTCATGATGTACTCTGCATATAAGTTAAATAAGCAGGGTGACAATATACAGTCTTGATGTACTCCTTTCCTGATTTGGAACCAGTCTGTTGTTCCATGTCCGTTGTACAGAATTATAACAGATTTATGCATATTTATTTTGATCCTGCCACTTTACTAATTTATTTGTTAGTTCTAATAATTTTTTAATGGAGTCTTTGGGGGGGTTTCTGTATATAGCGTCATGTCATCTGCAGATTTACTTCTTCCTTTCCAATTTGAATGCCTTTTATTTCTTTCCTTTTCTGATTGCTGTGGCTATTACTTCCAGTACAGTGTTTAATAAAAATGGAAATAGTGAGCATCCTCATCTCTTTCCTGATTTTAGAGGAAATGCTTTCGGCCTTTTACCACTGAATATGATGCTCACTGTGGGTTTGTTGTATATGGGTTTTATTTAATTTGATACATGTTCCTTCTATGCCTAATTAGAATGTATTATTAACTTATTAAGAGTTTTTTAAAAATCATGAATGGATATTAAATTATATCAAATGGTTTTTCTGTGCCTATTTATATAATCATATGATTTTAATTATTCATTCTGTTAATATGGTGCATCACATTGTTTGATTTGCCTATATTGAATCATCCTTGCATCTATGGAATAAATATCACTTGATGGTAAATAATCTTTTCAAAGTGTTGTTGAATTTGGCTTGCTAGTAGTTTGTTGAGGATTTTTGAATTTATGTTTCTCAGGGATTTTCACCTGTAATTTTCTTTTTTTTTTTTTAACTTCTTGGATTTAGACAACTGTTTTCTTCACCAGGTTAGGAAGGTTTTCAGCCATTATATTTTCAGATGTTTTCTGTTTTTATTTCTTTTTTTCTCTCCTTCTGGGACCTCTATCATGTGAATGTTAGCACACTTGGTGTTGTCCTAGAGGATCCCTTAAACTATCCTCATTTTTTTGTATTATTATTATTTTTTTCTCTTCCAGTAGATTAATTTCCATTTCCATATCTTCCAGATTGCTGACCTGTTATTCTGCATCCTCTAACCTGCTGTTGATTCCCTGTAGTGTAGTTTTCATTTCAGCTATTGTATTCTTCAGCTCTGATTGGTTCTTTTTTGTATTTTCTATCTCTTTGCTGAAGTTCTCACTGAGTTCATCCATTCTTCTTCCAAGTTCAGTTAGAATCTTTATGAATATTTATTTCAACTCTTTACCTGGTAAATTTTATATTTCCATTTTTCTGAAACTTTGTCTTGTTTCTTTTGTTTGGAAGGTAGTGTTTTTGTCTCCTCATTTTGCTTAACTCTTTGTGTTTGTTTCTATGTATTAGGCATATGAGGTATATCTCCCAGTCTTTAAAGAGTAGCCTTATGTAGATGTTGTCCTGTGGGGCCCGGTGACGCAGTCCCCTGGTCACCAGAGCCAGCTGCTCCAGGTGTATCCCCTGTGTGGGCTGTATGTGTCCTTTTGCTGTGGTTGGACTGTGATTGCTGCAGGCATGCTGTTTGGCAGGGTTTTCCCTCAGGCCAGCTGGCTGAGAGGTCTGCATGTGATTGCTGTGAGTTTGTTGAAATGTGGGACTGGCCCCCACTGTGAGTGGCTCTGAAGCCTTGCTATGGCTGTTGTGAACATGCTGTGGTTGGGGGCTGACCCTCTGGAGCAGCAGCTGCTTTGGAGGGGCTGCTGATGCTGGTGGAGGACACTTGCTGGGCGGGTGGGCTGGGAGCTGCTTTGGAGAGGTCCTCTGGGATGGGTGTATTGAGCAGGAGAGAACACTTTGGGAGAACACCTCTGCAGGAGCATTTTTTTTAACCAAGATGATGAAAAATAACAGAAATGGCACCTGCCAGTGCCAGGCCAGGCAGGTAGAAAGAGAGCAAAAGAAAATGGCACCCACCAGTGCTTCTCTCAGGAAGAAAGTTTTACCAGATCCTTGCCACTCCAGCACACTCCCTAAATTAGTCAGTTGATCTCCTTGTCTGACCCAGGCAGTTTTCAAGTTGGTTCTTCTGTGCTGACACAGTGTGAGTCTGTACAGACTCTTCAGGAGCAGAGTCTTGGTTTTCCATAGCCCTGTGGCTCTCCCTCAGAGAAGGCAATGGCACCCCACTGCAGTACTCTTGCCTGGAAAATCCCATGGATGGAGGAGCCTGGTAGGCTGCAGTCCATGGGGTCGCGAAGAGTCTGACTGAGTGACTTCCCTTTCACTTTTCACTTTCATGCATTGGAGAAGGAAATGGCAACCCACTCCAGTGTTCTTGCCTGGAGAATCCCAGGGACGGGGGAGCCTTATGGGCTGCTGTCTATGGGGTTGCACAGAGTCGGACACGACTGAAGCGACTTAGCAGCAGCAGCAGCAGCAGTGGCTCTCACTGATATAAGTCCCACTGGTTTTCAAGGTCTGATGTTAAAGGGCTCATCTTCCCTGTGCAGGTCCCCTGAGCTGGGGAGCCCACTGTGAAGCGTGGACCCCTTGTTCCTCAGGGGACATCTGTGATTGTGTCGTTCCCCGCCCCCACCCCAACCTGTGGGCCACTGCATCGGGAGGGTGTGTTGTGACTAGACTGCATCTCTTCTCTTTCTACCCATCTCCATACGGCCTTTTCTTTATATCCTTAATTGTAGAAACTCTGTCCTGTTAGCCCTCAGGTTGTTCTCAGAGATAGTTGTTCTACATGTGGTTGTGGTTCATTGTGTATGTGGGGGGGAGGTACACTTGTGAGCCTCCTACTCTGCCATCTTGGTCCACCAGATGTGAAGACTGTCACTTTAAAAGGATGACAAATTATTTGACTGTCCTTTTATTTTGAAATGTATGAAGTTAGTAAATAGAAAAAGGGCATTTCTTGTGCAGGAAACCATACAGTGGAGAAAAGTCGCAAAGATCTAAGGGGCTTATAGGTGTTTTATAATGTCTGGGTCATACTCTGTGTGTGTATGTGTTTGTGTGCAAACGTGCAGCTGTGGGCGGTGGAGAAGGGGGCGAGACGGAGGGAGGGAGAAGGCAAGAGAGAGCCAGTAAATGCTGAGGTTAGAGTGGTTTGCAAGGGTAAGAGCTCTGAAGAGACATGTATCATGGAAGAGGCGATGAGTTACTGAAAAACTGGACCACACTTACAGTGTTTTTGACGGGAATCACCTCAGAGAGAAAGGTGTTTCCATCATTCAGAAGAAAACTGTGGCAATCCAAGCAAGAATGGCAGAACCCATATCTAAGTCAGCCACGATGGAAAACTGAAGACAGCATCATGAGATATTTAAAGTAATACAGAGTCTTGGGGACAGGAGAGGAATGAGTCTTGATTGACCTGTGGGGTTCTGGTTAAGGTGGCTGGAGAGCATCATTTACTTCACAAATAATTATGTATTAGTGTGTCAAACTCTTTGCCAGCCTTTCTGAAAGGTTGTAGGCACACAAGGGTAACTGAGAACTTACTAGAAGAGAAAGGTAAGTGAACATACAAATATATTACAATTTGCAAGTGTTGCCATGCATCCTGAAAAAGAATCCAAGAGAAAAAGAAAGTGGAGATGAATTATAGGGGGAAACAGTGGCATTCAGTTATAGACAAAAAGATCAGGAGAGCTTTGGAACTGCCAAGTGGGAACTGAGAAATATACGGAGAGGCAGCCAGGACATGGGGCACAAGAATCCACCTTGGAAGCAGTAATACCTGGGCTTGAATTGCTGCCTGGCTCCATCAGTTGTTAGGTTTATGGCTTCAGGTTTCACCATCTGATTTATGATTTCGGTTTCATCATCTGAAAAATGGGATTCAGGTCATCCCCCTTTCAGAGTTATTGAGGATGAGGGATAATACTCTCTTCCATCTTTAGTGCAGTAAGTGACAAAGAGGGTGCAGGGTTTGCGGTGGTTCTGAAGTGTGGTGGCCTTGCACAGTGCAGGTCTGGAGTTCAGGTGGGACTCTCAGCTGGGGGAAGCAGATGATTAGTGATCCTGCAGTAGGGGAGAGACCACTCCAGAGAAGTCTAGCAAGAAGAAAGGGCATGACGATTGCGAAACATCCTCCTGTTTTCTGAATGGTTACTCAGTTCCAAAAATTCAGATTATTCGGTTCAATTTATCTGAATAATTTTCTTGCTTTTGGGAAGACAGGGAATTACTAAAGATAGTAATGTCTTTAAAAATTAAGTCTTTATGTTTTTTTCCCTTAAAATATGCACATATAACTGTTCCATACTGCATACAAAGAACTTTCTAACTTGTCCATCTTTAGGATGATGACTGTGACCATCCTTACCATATAATTTAATGATGACAGTATCTCGTTTGAGATTTAGTTTTTAAACCAGTCACTATTTAGTCACCAAAGAGTCTCTTCAATTTCAGAGGCTGAGTTGTAAGCATGTGACTGACTGAAAGAAGTTGTAATTTTGGTCTTTAATCGGCAAAATCTTGTTTGATTTATGGGAAAATTGGGTATTTCAGAGCCAGAGTGTTCCTAGGTTTAGTTCTGGCTTGGTTTCCTGGTTCCTTGAGGGAACTTGAACAAGTTTCCAATCTGTCTGAACCTCAGTCTTCTCAAGCTTAAAATGTAGTTAATAATAACTTCATTGCACATTTATTGTAAGAGTAAAATGAGATGAGAAGTGCAAAATGACGATTGCAGTGCCTGGCACCTGGTACTGTCCAAGTTCTTTCGCTGGACACAGCATGTTCAGCAACTTTTTTTTCTGTTTCTTCTTCTCAAAGAGTAAGTATCGATGTCACTTTTCACCAATCCTTTGAGTTAATAATAACATTCATTTGTGGCAACTCTGGAAGCAAACTGCCACACTAAGACAGAATCTGAGCTAGCACATATAGTCCGATTTTAGGGTTAGTTGCTTTGGATGTAACTTGTGTATGAGTCACTGAAGGGCTGGGCTGCTAACAGACAGACTTACAGCTTAACAGCAGACTGTATTTACCTTGACTGTCGTTTATTACCCCTCTTACTAGCAGAGGTCGGTGAGAAAGAACTCAGTTACTGCTGCTGCCAGAAAAAACACATCCAAATGTCTAATAATATCGCTAACTGCATTATTAATTAGAAGCAGCAAGACGAGCTATAATCCTGTCAAGAAGTCAAATGATCCAGTAGGTTTTCCCACCTCCTAGGGAAGCCCTCTTTCTGTATACCATTCCTTTTAAAGAATAAGTTTCAAACTAAGTATGTTTATAGATCTGGCAGGTTCTTTTCTTGTATTGAAAAGTTTCCTTTCCTTATTAAGAGTGGAAGCTCCCTAATGAAGACTTAATCACTGTTAGTGCTGCTTATTTACTATCACTGCACTTCTGCACGCAGCTTATTTCTTCATTCCCCCTCCTTTCTGGCATTTGCCATCCGAGACTGCTGCTCCCCTGCACTTACAACACCGCTTCTCTTGTTTTACTTTAGTGTGCTTCATTTTATTTTTCTTTTGTATTCCTTCTGCAGCTTTCCTCCACTTTTGTTCTCACATGCCATTACTCTCTAAAATCCCACACTCTGTCTGAATAACACCTCTTTTAGGCTCACGGTGACCTGCCAGTTACAGTGGTCTGGGCGTCTGATCCATCAACTCACTTCACGCTGCACGTCTGTGGGGCAGTTCCAGTTACTCCCTGCTACTGGATTTTTGTTTGCAGTTAGGACCCCTCCCCCAACTCAACCACGGGCCCATGTGCTCTTTGGCCCTCACCACTCTCCTTCGCTATACAGGAGTAAAAAGGCATCGTGGTAGGATTTTTTTGAGGCACAAGTAAAATAATGGATATCAATATTTTTCTTGAACTCTGAAGACGTCACTGATTACTGAAAAGGAGTTATTCTTTCTAAGCCATTCTGCCCATAAAGTGTTCAAATTTGAAAATACCACTGGTCAAATCCTTTTAGTAAACACATCTCTTTCTAGTTAGGTAAATGATCTAACCCCCTAAGTGACTGGTTCCTAGTTTTAAGCACAGCCATAGGACAAAGTGACTGTGATAGGTGCCAGATGTTGGGTGGTGTCTTCAGAAAGTGGCAGATGCTGCTGCATGTATGGCTGACAGATTTTTTTTTAATGACCGCAGATGAGAAAGATGCTGCTTGTTAAAACAGATAAAATACACTCATGATTTCCCACTTTATTTTCTCTAAGTTCATCAGCTGTAGAGCCTAGATTCCTTCAGCACTTTCTTTCTTTGGCTTTTGTTGTTTCTAAAGGCATTTTTCATGATTTGCCTACACCCATTCCTCCAGGCTTTCAAACGGAAGATGCAGCTGTCACTACTGACGGGCCATGGCTGTGGTCCTGAGCCTGGGTCTCCTGCTCGTTTTCCACCCAGGACAGTGGTGAGAGCGTGGGATGCTGCACGGTGAGCTCCATGACCTCTAGCCTCTTGCCAGGCGGATAACTTGGCTCCTCTTCATTCTCCTGCCTTTGCTTTAATGAATATATGCTGACTACTCAGAATGTGTATTTCAGTTCCTGGCTTAAACACTGTATTTGCTAACTAGAGAGGAGGTTCCCTCTTATTATTGGCACTTGGGCATCATTACATCAATCAGTTGCCTGGTATTTCTTCTTTCTAGAAGAGACCTAAGCCTCAGTGATGTTTTAAGCCCACCTGCGTGAGTTTATTAGTAGCAGTGCCTAGTGATGGCTATGACAATGTGACAGTGATCTTCCATGTTAAAACTGTCTGTGTAGGTAATGGCACTTTATACTTGAATGTGTATTTTAATATATTTATTGTGCACTTACTTGCCATTTAGCTGTTTGTGGGAGTCTGTACTTATTGTGATTATGGTATTGGTTAGAAAAATCTGAAAAAGTTATTTAATTTCTCAAAACTTTGGAGTCAGCCTCAATTAGGGTTGGTAGGACGGAGGAGCACATGGACTGTATAGAGAAGACCCCCTGACCTTTCTCTAGCTGTCCCCGTCCTACTTACATCATATTATTTTCTTTCTTTTTCTTTGTAGCACATGTCATAATCTGATGTCATATTCTTTATTTGGTAATGCTTTTGTTATACCAAGACAATGCAAGCGGTAGCCATGTCTTCTGCTTGGCTTGTTGGTGAATCTCAGGTTCTCTCCTGAGAACCATGTTGACAGTTTGACAGGTGCTCTGTACCTGTTGAATGATGAATAATGTAACCAAACCCTTGGCACAATATCCACAGTATCCACAGAGTAACTCAATAAATGATCCTTATCATTACTGTAAACATCATGATGAGCTTACAGTGAGAATTTAGGAGTCATTTGTGTGTTATTTTTTTCTCTAAGGTTTAGGTGAGTGCTTTGGGTTTCTACCCTCTGTTTCCCTGTTAAACAATCTCTGCTCAGGGACTCAGCCGTGCTAACAATGCCCAGATCTGCATTTCTGCCTCCCTCTGGGTTCCCAGGTGTGGCTTGTGGACACTCATTCAGCAGGTCTCTCAGTCCTGCTCACCTTTCCCAGTCTGCCTCTCTCTGTTCGTGGCACAGTACCAGCCCTGATGCTCGAATTAGGATCTTCAGATTAGCCTTGATCTTGCCCTCATTGCCCTTGTCTGACCAGTTCACAGTTTCTCCCTCAAAAACATCTCTCTTTTCCTCACTTGCCTAGCTCTGACTACATTGCCTCTCATCTGGACTTTGAAGGCAGTTTCATAATATGATTAAATTTTATTGAACACAGTATCAAGACTTGATTACATTTAAACATAGAGAAGCCTGTGAGGTGAATTAAAGTGAGGTGAGAGTCACTCAGTCGTGTCCAACTCTTTGTGATCTCATGGACTGCAGCCTGCCAGGCTCTTCTGTCCATGGGATTTCCCTGGCAAGAATACTGAAGTGGATTGCCATTTCCTCCTCCAGGGGATCTTCCTGACACAGGGATTGAACCCAGGTCTCCTGCCTTGGAGGCAAATTCTTTACTGTCTGAGCCACCAGGAATGGGGTATATGTTAATATTATTGTTATTATCAGTTTACAGATGCACAGAAAAAAAGTTCAGTGAGGTTTAAGTAGTTTCTTAAATTCCCAGAGTCACTCACTGTTGAATTTGAGCTTAGATCTGATTTCAAAGCCTCCACCAGCTTTTATACGTTCCTCAGTGCTGCTGAATTCCCCATCCTGAGCCCTTGTTTCCATCTACACTGCCTTTCCCCCTTCCTCTGAATGTTCCCTTAATCACTCTTCAAGAATCATCTTACACAGCATCTCTTCACATCTTTCCAAATTCTCCAGGGTAGAAACAGATGCTTCTGCGGGGTTTCACAGCACTATGTTACGTATCAACCTTGGCCATTATTTTGCATTTTAATTGTCACTTTACATGTCCTTCAGAGCAGAAACCTCATCTAATTAATGTCCATATGTATAGTATCTGTACTCAGTAGGAACTGGATAGGTGTTTTGATTAAAGGAATGCTTCTATAAATACTATTTGTTGGGGAATATAATACTTGGTATTTTAATTTTATAGGCATGCTATTCATTTTTTTCTATTAAAATGTGAAATTAACAGGAAATAACTGCCTTTTATTCAATCACCATCTCTTTATTCAGTGGTAAACTGTATTTCAAAATAGCCTGTTCAGGCAGATTTTTTCTTGTATATTTTATTTTATTATTATTATTTTTTTTTACTGAGGTATAGTTGACATATGGAGAAGGGAATGGCAACCCACTCCAGTATTCTTGTCTGGAGAATCCCACAGACAGAGGAGCCTGGTGGGCTACAGTCCGTAGGGTCACAGAGAGTCAGACACTGCTGAAGCAGTTTAGCACAACACAGCACATAGTTGACTTATAATATTATATTACTTTCAGGTGTACCATATTAGGGATTCAGAGTTTTAATACATTACACTCCATTTGAAGTTATCATAAAGTATTGGCAATATTCTCTATGGTGTTCAATATATTCTTATAGCTTATTTATTTTATATCTAGTAGTTTGTACCTCTTAGGAAATGACAACCCGTTGCAGTATTCTTGCCTGAAAAAAAATCCCATTGACAGAGGAGCCTGACAGGCTACAGTCCAAAATGTCACAAAGAGTCAGACACAGCTGAGCAACAGCACAGCACAGCACAGTTTGTACCTCTTAGTACTTGCTTTTTAAACTAAGTCCCCTTCCCCTTTTGGTTTTCTATTAGCAACATAAGGGGGTTTTAATAAGATATTCTTTTCCACTTGGCCTCCAAGTTCCCACTTGTGTTTGGTATGTGGTGACCTCTATTTATCCTGATATCTTTGTTCTCTCAGCCTTTTTTCCTGTTTGACCCTATATGCCTGTGCCTGTTTTCTTGGAGTTTGCTTTCTGCTGGTCAAAAGGTAATATGTCAGCATTAGTGTTTCATTCTTCACTTAAAACTTGAAATCAGATGCCATTTTTAATCTTTTATGATCATGATGGAAATTTCAGGCCCTAGATATGGGGAAACTATTTTGGGGCTGTGGAATCTTATAATTTTCTTCAAATCACACCCTATTATGTGTTTGGAGAAAGCTTTGTACATTTCTTTTCTGTAATCATCCTTCTAAAATTGGTTAAAAAGTCCTCTGTAGTTGACAAAACTGTGGTGTGGCTGATATATTATAAACAGGAAAGTGTTCATCTCTGCCAAGATGCTTGAATCTGAATTGTACAAATCTTTGTTGTTATCTTTTTTGGAGAAGATAAGAATTTATTTTTTATGAGAAACAATGAAGGCTTATCTTGTGTCTCCCAAATTTGAAAATATATATCTAAAAATGGGAAAAAATTATAAATACATCCAGATTCTTACATCAGAAATTGAATATATGTTTAAATTTATTAATCTGAAAATACTAAGGATAAAACAAATGTGTAAAAATGCATGAACATATCCACATAACCATTTGAGAAATATCATCAATTTTTGAATTATTTTAATATGATGAAATATTTATTATTTTTTTGAATTCTGAGAAAAACAAGTAAGATTTAAAATATTAAGTTAAAATGGTATGAAAACTAGTTTAACTATCAGTCACATGAAATATATACTTCCAAATATTCTTGAACAGATGGCACTTTGAATTCTTTGTTCCTAAGTAAAAAAAATTAAAACTCCCTCAACTGGTGTTAAACAGGAAATAGTTCGTTATCCACTTTCCTATGAAAATGTCAATTTTTGGAGGAGTTACTTTTCAAAATGACTTCAAACTTGAAGGAAAGGAGGAATACAGTAGTAATCAGATGTATTAAAGCATACTGCATGGGGTTCATTCCATCAACTAGACCCATTTCTTTATTTTATAGATGAGGAAACTGAGGTCTTTTGTTACTACAGGTACAAAGACTTCAGATGCACGAACAGACACTAGCCCAGTGGCTTTGGCTGAAACTTTTTGTTTCTTGTTACCATGGAGCACTGGGTTTCCCCAGCATGAGGTGAACATGCTATGAGGGCTGGGCAGAGGGAGTGTATTTAGAAGGTAATGTCAGCACATAACAGCTTTATCTTGTATTGGAATACAAGGGGGGAAATAAGTAGCAAACAATGCTGATTATTCTGTTTGTTAGTTGCATTAGTGTCTGGCTGATTTAGTATAATTGCATGAGAAGGGATCAAGGTGTCCTGAAACCACATGTCTCAAGGGCATGCATGGGTGTATGACTTTTATGACTTGTCCATAAATATATGTTTGCCAGTGGAGTAAGTTGATGAGATTATTTGACACATGTGGAAGCATTTTTATTTTTCCTGGCTTCTTGTGCCTGTTGAAGTGATTTAGTCACTCAGTTGTTTCTGGCTCTTCCATGACTCCACAGACTGTAGCCGGCCAGGCTCCTCTGTCCATGGGATTCTCCAGGCAAGAATACTGGAGTGGGTAGCCATTTCCCTCTCCAGGGAATCGTCCTGACCCTGGGGTTGAACCCAGTTTCCTGCATTGCAGGTGGATTCCTTACTGTCTGAGCCACCAGGGAAGAGATCTGTTGTGCCTAGGGATCATTATCAAGTTCAGATATCTAAGACCTAAATTTGAATTTTTGTATTGGTATTTTTAAAAGAAATAAGTTCAGTTCAATGGATTAGACAAAATTGGACTGCTGTGGTAACACCTTCTACAAGCAACTAAAGCCTCATTAATCAACTCTAAACTTTCAAAGAAAAAATTTTCTTTTGCACAGCTAAACCCCAAAATTAGTAGAAGGAAAAAAATAATAAAAATTAACGCATGTACACCCGTGGTGGATTCATGTCAATGTATGGCAAAACCAATACAGTATTGTAAAATAAAATAAAGTAAAAATAAAAAAATTAAAAAAAGCAAAAAAAAATAAATAAAATTAGAAAAAAAGAAATAATAAAAATCAGAGCAGAAATAACTGAAAAAGAAATAAAGGAGATTACAGCAAAAATCAACAAGACTAAAATCTGGCTCTTTGAGAAGATAAATAAAATAGACAAACTATTAGCCCGAATCATCAAGAAAAAAAGGGAGAAGAATCAAATCAATAAAATTAGAAATGAAAATGGAGAAATCACAACGGACAACACAGAAATACAAAGGATCATAAGAGACTACTATCAGCAACTATATGCCAATAAAATGGACAACTTAGAAGAAAGGGACAAATTCTTAGAGAAGTATAACCTTCCAAAACTGAACCAGGAAGAAAAGGAAATCTTAACAGACCCATCACAAGCACAGAAATCTAAACTATAATCAAAAATCTTCCAACAAACAGAAGCCCAGGACCAGATATCTTCACAGGTGAATTCTACCTAAAATTTAAAGAAAAGCTAACACCTATCCTACTCAAACTCTTCCAGAAAATTGAAGAGGAAGGTAAATTTCCAAACTCATTCTATGAGGCCACCGTCACCCTAATACCAAAACCAGATAAAGATGCCCCCCCAAAAGAAAACTACAGGCCGATATCACTGATGAACATAGATGCAAAAATCCTCAGCAAAATTCTAGCAGAGTCCAACAACATATTAAAAAGATCATACATCATGACCAAGTGGGCTTTATCCCAGGGATACTAGGATTCTTCAGTATTCACAAATCAATGTGATACACCATATCAACAAATTGAAAGATAAAACCATATGATTATCTCAATAGATGCAGAGAAAGTCTTTGACAAAATTCAACACCCGTTTATGATAAAAGCTCTCCAGAAAGCAGGCATAGAAGGAACATACCTCAACAAATAAAAGCCATCTCTGATAAACCCACAGCAAACATCCTCAATGGCAAAAAATTGAAAGCATTTCCTCTAAAATCAGGAATAAGACAAGGGTGCCCACTTTCACCACTACTATTCAACATAGTTTTGGAAGTCCTAGGCACAGCAATCAGAGAAGAAAAAGAAATAAAAGGAATCCAGATTGGAAAAGAAGTAAAATTCTCACTGTTTGCACATGACATGATCCTCTACATGGAAAACCCTAAAGACACCACTAGAAAATTACTAGAGCTAATTACTGAATATAGTTAAGTTGCAGGATATAAAAGCAATGCACAGAAATCCCTTGCATTCCTATACACTAACAATGATAAAACAGAGAAATTAAGGAAACAATCCTATTCACCATTGCAATGAAAAGAATAAAATAGGAATAAATTTACCTAAAGAAACAAAAGACCTAGATATACAAAACTATAAAGCACTGATGAAAGAAATCAAAGATGACACAAATTGATGGAGAAATATACTATGTTCATGGATCAGAAGAATTAATATAGTGAAATTGAGTATACTACCCAAAATAATCTATAGATCCAATGCAATCCCTATCAAGCTGCCAATGGTATTTTTCATATAACTAGAAACAAATAATTTCCCAATTTGTTTGGAAACACAAAAAACCTTGAATAGCCAAAGCAATCTTGAGAAAGAAGAATGGAATTGGAGGAATCAACCTGCTTGATTTCAGACTACACTACAAAGCCACAGTCATCAAGACAGTATGGTACTGGCACAAAGACAGAAATATAGATCAATGGAACAAAATAGAAAGCCCAGAGATAAATCCGCTTACCTATGGACACCTTATCTTTGACAAAGGAGGCAAAAATATACAATGGAGAAAAGACAATCTCTTTAACAAATGGCGCTGGGAAAACTAGTCAACCATCTGTAAAAGCATGAAACTAAAACACTTTGTAGCACCATACACAAAAACTCAAAATGGATTAAAGATCTAAATGTAAGACCAGACCAAAAAATATAAAACTCCTAGAGGAAAACATGGGCAAAACACTCTCCAACATAAATCAGAGCAAGATCCTCTATGACCCACCTCCCAGAGTAACGGAAATAAAAGCAAAAATAAACAAATAGGACCTAATTAAACTTAAAAGCCTTTGCACAGTGAAGGAAACTATAAGCAAGGTGAAAAGACAGCCTTCAGAATGGGAGAAAATAATAGCAAATGAAGCAACTGACAAAGAATTAATCTCCAAAATATACGAGCAGCTCATGCAGCTCAATACCAGAAAAATGAATGACTTAATCAAAAAATGGGCCAAAGATCTAAGCAGACATTTCTCCAAAGAAGACATACAGATGGTTAACAAACACATGAGATATGCTCAACATCACTCATTATCAGAGAAATGCAAATCAAAACTACAATGAGGTACCATCTCATGCTGGTCAGAATGGTTGCCATCAAAAAGTCTGCAAACAATAAATGCTGGAGAGGGTGCAGAGAAAAGGGAACCCTCTTACAATGTTGGTGGGAATGCAAACTAGTACAGCCATTATGGAGAACAGTGTGGCTGCTGCTGCTAAGTCACTTCAGAACAGTGTGGAGATTCCTTAAAAAACTGGAAATAGAAATTCCATATGACCCAACAATCCCACTGCTGGGCAAACACAACAAGGAAACCAGAATTGAAACAGACACATGTACCCCAGTGTTCATCGCAGCACTATTTATAATAGCTAGGACATGGAAGCAACCTTGATGTCCATTGACAGACAAATGGAGAAGAAAGCTGTGATACCTATACACAATGAAATATTACTCAACTATAGAAAAGACTGCATTTGAGTCAGTTCTAATGAGGTGGATGAAACTGCAAACTATTATACAGAGTGAAGTAAGTCAGAAAGAGAAACACCAATACAGTATATTAACACATACATATGGAATTTACAAAGATGGTAATGCCGACCCTATATGCAAGACGGCAAAAGAGGCACGGATGTTAAGAACAGACTTTTGGGCTCTGTTGGGAGATGGCGAGGGTGGGGGCATTTGAAAGGATAGCATTGAAACATGTATATTACCGTATGTGAAATAGATGACCAGTCCAAGTTCGATGCATGAAGCAGAGCGCTGAAAGCCGATGCACTGAAACAACCCAGAGAAATGGGATGGGGAGGGAGGCAGGCAGTGGGTTCAGGACAGGGAAACACATGTTCACCCATGGCTGGTTCATTTGTTCAAGTATGGCAAAAACCACCACAATATTGTAAAGTATTAACCTACAATTATAAATATATTTTAAAAAATAATAAAAAAGAAATGAGCGCCTAAATATTGATTCTGTGTCAGAATAATTCTTTGTTTAATGAGAATGATTCCAGTTAATCCTTACTTTCATGTGATACAGCTTAGGTTTATAGGCATTTTATAATCAATGCTATTGCAATGAAATTCGAGACCTGAGAAATACTTTTCCTACTAAAGCTAAAAATCTCAATCAAAACTTTCCTACAGTGAACAAAGCAAGTCAAACAGACATATGAGTTCTTTCTCTGGAATCTCTTGACAGAGTCTAAGAAACTTCTATAATAGGGCATATAAAACAGTCTTTTAGCTGGAAAAATTACTGGATCATGTCTTTCAAAAAAATAGCATACTTATAAAGTTTTTAGTGTATATTTGTATTTATTGATTATCAGGATAGTGATGGATTCACATTGTGAGAAAAAAAATCTCAAAATATAGGAACCAAATTTCCTACCCTATAGCAATATAAGTACAGAAATAAATGAGGAAATTCATACATTTAAATAGCTTAGACTCATTTGGAATTTTTCACATGTAGAAAGATATATAGAAGTAGAGTTATGAACATAATATCAGGAAAATTTTAAAATATCCTTCAAGAACACATCTTTTTATATTGCTCATGGTATAATACTATTGATTATTCTCTGAGCACCGGGTTTGTCTACTAGTTATTAATAAAATTACTATAAGCACTCTGTTTAAAGAATACATTCATGCTAGAGACACAACTCATAGCTACAATTTTTAAAGAAATGAACTATCTGTGCATTATGACAGCAAAATTTCATTAATTAAAAAATCCACTTAGTTGATTTGTACAGTAAAAACTTTATCATTTAGTTGATTTGTACAATAAAAACTTTACCATTTAGTTTATTTGTACAGTAAAATCCATTTTTCATATATATTTGTTATTTATGTTACATGTTATTTATGAAGAAAGACCTTCCTTCTCCATATATATTTTTTAATATATATATACCTGTGAGCTACATAGGTGTGCCATAAATTGTGTTATTCACGTTATAAGAGTTCTGTAGTCCTTTCAGGATCTGTTTCTATTTGAGAACCAGAAATCAATTTATGGCTTGATTTCTTCTATTTCTTTTCTACTCTATTTCTGATTTTATTTATTTAGTTTTATATGAGAAGAACAAAACCGACACTTTCTGTATACCATCTTCAATTTAAACTTTTGAGTGGTGGTCAAGAATTGTTGTTGGCTTGAATAGTCTTCAGAAGTTTCTGGTACATTTCTGACTTCAGAAATCTGGGATAGGAATCCCTTTCCATGTGCATGTACACTATTTTTTGAGCCTCTTCAAAACATGTTTGAGTGGGTTCTTGAATATTTTTGATGATAGCTTCTCTTGTTGAACTGTCAATGTTAATCTGCAAAGTAAAATTACATGTGAAGCATAAGTAGGCATAATTGAAGATGAAAATAGAATGGCAAGGTTTAATTTATTTCCTGCTCTACTTTTCAGTGGAATAGGGTAATTTTGTCTGCACTTTCATAGACATCTTAAAAGACTTGTATGAGATAAGCTCCTTGCTTTTCAAAAAATAAACATCCAACTCTACATTCCAGATTAAACACACACACACACACACACACACACACACACACACAAAACATGAAGCCCATGGCCAGGGAAATCTCAGAAACCACTGCTTACTTAGGCGGATGCAAGTGGTTTGTTAGTGGAGTCTGCAAAGAAGGAAGTTTATGAGATGGAGTCCTCTTTTAAAGGAAAGGGAAGTTGGTGCTATTTTAAAGTTTACCTTCCTTAAATAGTCATAGATGTTGATTTAACTGAACATCTCCTGAAATGGGAAGAAAGTGAAGAGAAGTAGAGACATAGGGGAGAGAAGTGGTTATTTCAATAAACCAAATATTTTCCAGACATGAGTTTTGAGGAACAAGTCGATTAATGTCAGACTCTCCTGAGAGACAGGAATCTCGTAAACCATCTGTCCTCATCCTCATGATCAGAATTTTCACTCCTGGTTCTCTCTCTACCAGGAGGAGTCTCAGTGTATCTATTTCATCATAACTCTATTTTCTTTCTGCAGTTGTAAGTGATGGGCAGTAACAACAGTGTGACCCCTCTGCTGGTTTTAAACTAAACAGAGCAGGAGCCCTGGTGGGGTGGGCCAGGCTCTGCCCACCCTGCTAGAGAAGTCACCACTATGGTATGTGTATCTGTAGGTCCTTGTAGCACAGTCAACTCTTCTTATAAGGACTTCTTTTTATACTTTCCTGAGAATTAAGATAATTTAACGAGGAGAGGCTTTGGAGCCAGACAGGCCTAATTTTCCCTCTTAACTGCTGTGTGATACTGGAGAAGGTATTAATAAATTAACTTTTCAGATTCTTAGGTTTCTTATCTGTAAACTGAGGTTAACAATAGTGACTTCATAGCATTATAGGAGGTACTGGGTATAGACTGTTGGCCCATATGTGTGCTTGATAGACACTAATGCTTTCCTGGGAGGTACTGATTTCCAGTTTCCGGCATAGTCAGGTATGGTTACCTCTCTAGGGGACTGTGGCTGGATGTAAACCTTATAAAGCTTCTTTGCTCTGGAAGTTCTGTTCCACTGTGAGGCAGTTTTCTTATAGGTTTCACAAGCCTTCCAGAATTTAATATTCTCATCACTGTGCTCTGTTTTTAAGTATGCTGCATAGACCACTGGACCATCTAGAAGTAGAGGAGAAATCAGTTTATTTTCATGGGTCAAAATCATAAAAAAAAGTGAATAATATGTAGTACAATTTAAAACTAATGCCTGAATCAGAGCCCCCATGTTATTTAACTATATTATATAATGATACACACACACACCCCACATCTCACTTAGTTCTATGCATCGGAAGTGTGTTTTGACAACACCAGTCAGTGGTGGGGTCATTCCTTCATCCCTTTATCCTGTGTAACTCAGCAAGATGCCTACTAGTGTGGCTGGGATAGGTCACAGGGACCCAGAAACAGGACTTACATGGGACCAGTGGACAGAGCTCTGATCATGAAACTGAGATGAAAAATCTAAAACCTCAAGACAAACTAGAGTATAAGAGCAAGGTTTAAAGCTAAACAGGCAGATTAAGGTTGAAAAGAAAATATCCAATCCATGTAAAAATGATAAAGTGGTCAGGCTGTATAGCCTGGGATGTGTCTCATATGCAATTAAAGCAGGAGAACATGGATAATGAAAAATTCAACTTCATGTTCGTGGTTTATGGTTCACACCAGGAATGAAGGAATAGGCAATGACTGGAATTCAGATGGGGTGTTGGAAACTATCCCAGAATCTAGAACAGCACAGTGAGGATGTGCAGAACAACCATTAAGTGACACTTAACGCCAGAGAGGGCCGTCCTGTGCTCTGGTCTTTTCTGAAGTGGGAAGATAAGGGCAGACATGTGGGAGGAACTTTCTCCATTAAGCCACTATTCTGTGGGTGCTAATGTTTGAAGAAGAGAGTTAAGTGAGCTTTCAGAAATCTCATAGTAAGAGTCTTTGAGGAGATCAAGTATTGTGAAGATTAAGGATGAACACTCTGAGGAAAACGTAAAACTTCTTTTGGTGGCTAGGAAGTCTCTTGGCACATCTGAGAAACTGAATTGCTAAATGTAGATAATGGGTTAACTTTCCATTGATAGTGATAGAAACAGGTATGTAGGCATATTGAATATGTGAAGAAACATAGGCTTTTGATGAACAGTAACTTAGAATCATTAGCTGTTACAAGAAATAATAGTAATCAGAGGGAATGGCTGTGGTGAGTAAAATCATATTTTCCTAAATCTTCACATGAGACAGTGGTTCTAATGCGTTTCCTGGCATAGAAACCCGGAGAAGGCAATGGCAAACCACTTCAATACTCTTGCTTGGAAAATCCCCTGGATGGAGGGGCCTGGTGGGCTGCAGTCCATGGGGTCGCTAGGAGTTGGACACGACTGAGCGACTTCACTTTCACTTCTCACTTTCATGCATTGGAGAAGGCAATGGCAACCCACTCCAGTGTTCTTGCCTGGAGAATCCCAGGGACGGGGAAGCCTGGTGGGCTGCTGTCTATGGGGTTGCGCGGAGTCGGACATGACTGAAGGGACTTAGCAGTAGCAGCAGAAGCAGCAGCATAGAAACCAGGCTCCTTCACTCCTGGATTCTACTGCTTGTTAGCACATATAAAAAAATGAAGATGACAATTAAGGTATTCTGTGTTCACGAGAAAAACTCAAATGGAGACAGATTTTAATAATGCCTTCTGAAGAAGCTTTAGAGTTCAAGAAAGTTGGTGATCAGCAAGAAATGTGCTACCCTAGGAAGACACAAAATTAGAGCTTAGTTCATTATTATTATGGAAGCAAGTGTAGCCTTCAGAACATTGGGTAGAAGATGGTTCAAAAGAAGCATGTTTGAATTGAGAGGACAGATGAGAAGGGGGTAGGGCATATATAAAAATGTAACACAGGAAAGGATATGGGATTCAATATTTCTACCCAATGGGGAATATACCTTAAACTTAAAACAAGAACGTTTATTTTCACAGGAGTTTAAGATGTGTCTAACCTCATCACAGGTACAGAAAACTGGGGTCAGAGAATACAGATGTAGCAATTGGCATTCCTGTTAGAGAAAGAGCTGAATGGGTAGGCACATCATGAAACAAAACAAATCAAAATAGAAAACCATTTCTGGCCTAACAAGTAAAGCTGGAACCCAATAATTTGCAGTATGCATTGAAAGAACTGGAATTCTATTTAAGAAAATAAAAAGCCATTTTTTATACTTTGTACATGGAGAAATTTTGACTGAGTGCTTCATTAGGAAGAGAAAACAGGATCCTAAAATAAACGAGTTGTGGAATAGAGGAAAAATGAGCTGTCAGATGAAATCTGCAGACCCTGGAATGAGACTTAGCCACCAGGCTGGTTGCATGGGTTGAGTGGATGGAGTGGGGTCGGGGGATAATTTGGAAACCAGTATGAGATTCCATGTTATAGTATTCTGAATTTGAGTTTGTCTGTATGTTTAGTTTCATTTTATAGTGAAAAGTTTTTTCTAGAACTTGCCTGCATCTGTGTCTTCCTTAACTTCCCTCCTGATTGAGCAGAGGAGGGGTCTTTTGGGGCCAGCCAAGTAGGTCAATAATTCTCAGTATTCCCAAGTCCTCTGCTGATGAAGCCATCTCTGCGTTGCCACATGTATTTTTCTATAGATATCTAATGTGGTAGATGGTGATAGTTCTCAACTATCCCTGTCCTTCTTGTAGGAGAATTTTACTTTCATGTCCCCTTTGTATCAGCTCTGCTCACCGAACTTGTGTCAGTGATGCACAGTGCCGTGTGTGGGTCAGAAAGAAGGCTTGAGGCCCATCAGGTGGTTCCACCATTGCTCCTCTCCCCATTGTGAGCAGGACATATTCTGGGAGAGCTGCTCCATTAGTCTGAAGGCCAGAGTAAAGACCTGCACCAGAGCTACAGTTGACCCCAGTCATTGTGTAGTGTGAACAAGAAAGGCATTTTTCTTGTAATAAATTAGGGGGTTTTGTACCAAGTGTTACTGTATCATAACCTAGTGAAAGCTGACTGGGGCCACTTGAACTTGTCTGAGATTTCTGATATGATTGATTTGTAGAACAAATGCTCACATGATGGGTATGTTTTATAGGATTTTGTCTTTAATATGATAATTTTTTATGTTAGGCAAGTTAAGCAGCCTACAATGCATTTGTACAAGAGTTCCAGGAATCCAAGCTATTATTAAAGTTAGATCTGAGATGCTCACTTTAGCATTTCTATTGACTCTACAACAAGAGGATTACAAGGTGGGAAAGCCTTTTCCAAATCAGGTGATGCAGCTCAGTGTGGCTCGTCCTGCTCCATTCTGAGTGCTCTGCTGCAGAGACCTCGATTCTGCTTGAGCAGAGTAATAGGGATAAACAGCAGAACTGCTCATTAAACTGAGAAGATGAAAGAACTAGGCTTATCTCACATGTAGTGTACACTGTTTTCCTTGAAGAATGAGAGTGGTGTCTTTGGTGCTCCCTAGTGTGTTCTTCATAAATTAGTCACCAAAATTAGTATTTCCATGATACACAAGGTGACACATGCTGGTATCTCGATGTAAGAAACTAACGTGACATTGCTCTTGTCTGGGTCAGAATGGTGGCCCATCTATCCCAGGACCATTTTCTGCAAGGCGGCAAGGCTCATGGAATGCATTAAATCCTAAGAGTGAGCTGGGCAGCATCAGAAATGTTTCTAAAGCAATACTGAATCCATTTTATTTTTAATATAAACCACCAGGGAAAATGAGCTCCGTAATTCTACCAGCCTCTGCATGAAGTTTTAAAATAAGTCTGTTTTATTAAAATTCTCTGATTTGACTTCTATGACATTAATCATTTCTGTTTTTTCTCCTAACTTCTCTTTGCTGTATTACTGTACAGCAAAAGAACTTAAAGTACTATTAAGTGTTTTCTAAATACAGAATTTAACAACTTGATATAGTTCCTTTTGCTCTTCTAGTCTTTTGCTCATGTTTAACTTTCTCTCTAAACAGTATTCATTCATCTTCACAGACACACTCTCAAATTACCCTATTGACATTATACAGTGAAAGCAATTTTGTATTACTCTTGCAAACACTTTCTCTTTACTGCTTTTTTTTCTCCTGTTTACCCTTAAAATTAAAAGACCCTTGCTCCTTAGAAGAAAAGCTATGACCAACCTAGACAACATATTAAAAAGCAGAGGCATTACTTTGCCAACAAAGGTCCGTGTAGTCAAAGCTATTGTTTCTGCAGTAGTCATGTATGGATATGAGAGTTGGACCATAAAGAAGGCTAAGTGCTAAAGAATTGATTCTTTTGAATTGTTGGACCATAAAGAAAGCTGAGTGCTGAAGAACTGATGCTTTTGAACTGTGCTGTTGCAGAAGACTCTTGAGAGTCCCTTGGACTGCAGGGAGGTCAAACCAGTCAATCCTAAAAGAAATCAGTCCTGAATATTCATTGGAAGGACTGATGCTGAAGCTGAAACTCCAGTACTTTGGCCACCTGATGCAAATAACTGACTCATTGGTTGTCTGACAATGCCTTACAAATAGCTGAGAAAAGAAGAGAAGCTGAAGGCAAAGGAGAAAAAGAGAGATACCCATTGAATGCAGAGTTCGAAAGAAAAGCAAGGAGAGATAAGAAAGCCTTCCTCAGTGACTGAACTAAACTGAACTCTTCAAGGTTGCAATGGTCCACTGCAGGGGCTGCTGCACTATATTATATTTAGCCAAGTTGTCATTATTGAATGTTTATTTACCCTTTATATGTTATAACTTGTACTACAATTGAACATTTTGGGTTATAAATCTTTACATCCCTAATTATTTCCTTAGAATTGAAAGAGTAGAATTACTAGATTGATGATGTAATATTTTTAGAGGTTCCTGATACCTATTATAACATTTCTTTCAGAAAGATTTCGTTATTTTTCATTAGTAACAGCAGTGTTGACATGCCCACTCACTCCTTCCATTCAATCAGATTGTGTAAAACCAGTGACTTGTAATTATTTAAACTTGTATTTTAAAATATTAATGCTTAAGCGTGTTTTCTTTCTTCCAGCTCATTTCTTTTCTTTCTGTGAATTTCAGATCTTCTGTCTAGTTTTCTTTTGCATTGTTAGTGTATTCTTGAATTTCTAGATCTTTTTGTATATTAAAGACTATCTTTTATTTATGGCATTATCTTCTGTTTACTTTTATATGTTACTTTTGTTTATGATTTGAGGGAAGTGTTTGTAAACTCTCTAACCTTAAAAAGTCTAAGTTCATCCATCCGATCTGCTTTCAGTCTTTCCTGCACTTTTACTAGAGAAAAATCTCTAAAACAAAAATCTGGCCATGCCCTGTTATTTATAGCCTTCAGCTTCTCCCATTGCTCTAATGATTAGTCCCCACCTCTCCAGCCTCCCCCTGTCACCCCTGAACACTGTCCTGATGTGAGCCTTGCTGTTCCTGGCCAGGCAGCATGTGACCACCATGCTGCTGTGTATGCATTTCTTTGTGGCGGGCTTTGTACCCTGATCTCAGACCCAGGTTCGGTATCTCAGTTTCTGAAAAAAATCTCTCTGAAGCCCCTGTCCCTCCAGTAGGTTAAACAGGTACTTCCTGTCATTTGACGAACAGCACATCATCCACACTTATTTTCATTCTCATTCTATCTCCATCTGTGTCAGGGTCTATTCTGTTTGCTGGGTTACTTCTTACTCTCCTCGCATCTGCCAGCCCCTTGAGAACGAGGACTGCCCCGCCCTCACCTTTGCATGCCCTGTGCCAACCTGCTGTGTCATAGATAGCAGATAAGAAAATGTTGGTCCCAATAAGGAAATGGTCTGTCCAGGCTTTTGGATCCCTCATGCGTCTGTATTTTAAAGAGACTGTCTGTAGGTTTAGGAAAATGAAGAGACTGCCTCTAATTATTCAGCATCCAGGAAGCACCCAAGACCAGAGGCTTATAGGAGGCACTGTTGCTACTTCTGGTTTATTGAGAGAGAGAGAGAAGATGTACTAACAGAACAGCGAGGTCTAGAAAAGGCCAGGTTTTGTTCGATTGTTTTCCCTGCAAGGTGAGCTTTTGCATCAGAAGTTAGAGAAACCAAAAGTGCCAGCAGGAAGGATGAAGGACTGGGCGTGGCAGCATCGGGAGTATGAGCTTGAGGAGGGCGACCGTTGGCAACCACAGTGGGTAGCGAAACGGAGAATAAAGGATGGTGTAGGAGGCTGCCAGTCCCCAGGGAGCAGCGCAGATGTGGAGCGCTGAGGGGACACCCAGGAGGGACGATGGTGTCCCTCAGTGACTTGCAGTGTCCACCCTCTGCCGTGAGGAAGCTTCCCCAGCAGGCAGGCCTTCACTGTCTGGAGCAGCCGCTGTGCCTCCAGGACTACGATAAGCCTGCACTTTCCACCTGGCGTTTCCAAGGCTGTCCGCGGTAGCTATAACTACTGAGAAACCGAGGGAAGCCTTCAGTACATTTAAGGATGATTTTGACCAAAATTAGATGCCATCTTAATTCAGAGTCAGAACACGTGCTGATCCAAAAGTGCTTAACTACGTGTCTATTCTCGTGTTTGTGCCCGAGTGAATGGGAGCAGGCCACGGAAAAATACACAACGTGCTTTCTCACTTGAAATCATCACTGAAAATTTTAAAATAGGCCCTCAGTATCACCCTGAGTGATAGTCATCCTGCTCTCTTCCATGAATATTGTGCCTCTCCAAAATCTCAAGAAACGATTCCCTACCCTTTTAAACTGATGCTTTTGAACTGTGGTATTGGAGAAGACTTGAGAATCCCTTGACTGCAAGGAGATCCAACCAGTCAATCCTAAAAGAAATCAGTCCTGAATATTCATTGGAAGGACTGATGCTGAAGCTGAAACTCCAATACATTGGCCACCTGATGCGAAGAGCTGACTCATTTGAAACGACCCTGTTGCTGGGAAGGATGGATGTGGGGAGGAGAAGGCGACGACAGAGGATGAGATGGTTGGGTGGCATCACCAACTCGATCGACATGAGTTTGAGCAAGTTCCAGGAGTTGGTGATGGACAGGGAAGCCTGGCGTGTTGCAGTCCATGGGGTCTCAAACAGTCGGACACGACTGAGCGACTGAACTGAACTGACCCTTTTAAAATGCCAAATCATCCTCTCCTCAGTTTGCTGCCTCAGACTTAGCTGAGAACACACATGTAATTAGGAGGAGGTTCCCTTATCTTCCCTGCAGCAAATCAACCAAGCCCCCTCCACTGTACCTGCCCTTTCTAACTCTCTTCCTGAGGGGAAGGATCCCAGCTCCTTTTGGGTTGGCCAGACAATTCTTTTGTAGCTCCGACCTAATTCTGCTTTCTCAGTTACCTTGTGGTTCTCCTTTGCTCTTACAATGGCGCCCCCCTCTGTTCTAGGCCATCAGTTTCTTCCTCACTAAGGGTTGCCGTCATCTGCAAATGTGCTGCTCTATTTCCCAAGTAAAACCAGTAACAACCCCCAGACTCCTCTAGTCAGGGCACCATTGATCTCCATGTTGCCACTCCCCGTGGTCACCCTTCCTTCTGCCTCTTCCCTGACTCTCCTGCAGCCTTAGCCAATGTACACCTCCAGAAGTGCTCTCTTCTTTGCCTCCAGTGAAAATAAGCTGTCCTGGTCATCCTTCACTTGCCTGACCCTCCTTTCCTACCTCCTTCACAAACTCCTCCTCATCTCTGGATTTGGAAATATTCCTGTGCACCTAAGCCCCTTGTCTGGATCTCTGCTAACCTCTCTAAACTCTCCCTCTAAGTGATCTCATGGCCCTGTGGCTTTGATTAACATCTCTATGCTAATTACTCCTAGTTTTGTCTTCCCCACCGAATTCCAGTCCTAGTTGGTGTATTGAAATAGCCTTCTAACTAGTCTCTCAGCTTCTTTTCTTCAGAAGAGAACCAGTGGGGACTTTTTACTGACTTTTTAATTGACTTGTTATATTACTGTCAGGGATAAAACATAATGATTTGATATTTTTATAGATTGTACTCTGTATAAAGTTATCATAAAATATTGGTAATATTCCTGTGTTGTACACTGCATCCTTGTATCTTATGTATTTTATACCTAGAAGTTTGTACCTCTTAATACCCTTTCCTCCCTTACTACCCCCCCCCCCCCACAAAGAGTATTTATAAAAGTACCTTAATGCTCATTACTCTGCTGTTTAAGGTTTTCATGTGGCCTGTAAGGCTTTGTGCTCCTGTCCTACTAAATTTCTTTTGGCTGATTAAAGATGCTAACCTCACTCATATTTCAGGGCCTGTTTTCTGCTTGGGTTTCTCTGACCCCAGTGCTACTGGCCACTCCTTGTCATTCAGTTCTTGGCTCAAAACTTTACACCGTCCTACAGTTTGCCTCTAATCATGTCATTGAATTTCCTTCTTACTCCTGCCTTTCTTTGTCATACAGCCTGGCTTATTTTCTTCAAAGCACTTAACCGCTTTCTATTAATTGCCTTGCCTGTTTGTCTCTCTCCTCCCTCTAGAGGGTGCACATGAGCTGAGCATAGTGACCCTCTGGGCCTCTCACTGCGCTGTCTGGTGCCTGAAAGGTAGCCCAACACATGGAAGGGTTGAATGACTCATCCAAGGGCATTAGTTGCAGTTTCAAACTTATTTTTATTTATGTTTACTCGAACATAAATAAACCTCTATCCTCACCTTTTGAGATTTGGTCAGTAAATATATGTATGAGCCTTCTGTACTCTTTAACATTTTAATCAAAATAATAATAAAAACTTTGGCTAAGCAAAGTTTTGATTTTAATTCTTTTTTAGTCTTGACCTTCCAGCTTGTAGAGCCCTCAGGTTTTAGGTGGTCATTGGCCCCCTGGTCTTTTCAAATGTGCATTTCTGTGTCTTTTCTAGTTCTACTGGATTTAGCCTTCAGAAATACCCACAGGGTTTTCTTTCTACTTTACATCTTAGTGATGCCTCTCACTCTGATAATAGTTTGGGGTGCAATGACATGTTTTAGGTCAGCTTCACTCAAGGAAAAATCTTTGATAATACTCAGCTGTTTTTATGGGGCAGTGAGTAAACAGCTCAGACAAATTTTTTCCTGATCCATTCAAAAAGTTATTACTACTTTTATGCCATTTGAAAATAATTTATTTTTTTTTTCATAAAATCATTGATGTTTGGAAACTTGAAGGACTTTCTGTCATCTTTTGAAGGGTACTTTCTATTTAATTCACTGTGGAGATTTTTTAATGAGACCAGTTTTCACAGCAAATCCTGAGGAATCCTATACCTTCATTGAAAGAAGCACTCATTAGTCTTTACTTCTTCTAAAACTGTTCCCTATCTTTAACATACTTAGAGTCAGAACTCTTTATCAAATTACAAAAATTTGAGTCATTTAAGCCTCAGCTCAAAATTTGCCCCTTGACAGAAACTTTGCCCTGTGGATTTCTGAACTACATGTTGTTAGAAACTGTCTTTTAATCTATATGGAGGCATCTACACGTCTTAGCTGGAGGAAGCATTTTACTCCTGTCCTTGGTTAATGTAAACACACTTTATTCTCTGGCACATTCAATGTTTATATTCTTAGTTTTATCTTTCTGATTGCATATCTCAGAAAAGGATTTATCAGCTTTGAAGTGTGTGATTGTTGAATTTGTACATGAAGTTCACAGTAATTCAACTTCTGGTAAGTTTCCTACTCTGTTTTGGTGCTTTCTGTAAAGAGCGGTATGCTGTCTCCCTGTGCTCGTTTTTTCTCTAGACTTAGTCTCATGATGCTCAATCTTGAAGTTGCTAAGTGTAGCCAAGATCTCACTTGCAATTTTTTTCCCAAGTAATTAATTTCATTTACTTTGTTTATAAGGCTGAAAAGACTGGCACAGAAACTCTTACATAATATGGTTTGGTGTTTTGATCTTTTCTTAGTAGCATTGGCCTCGTATTTATTCATTAAACATTTATTGCATGCCCATTAGGTACAAAGCACGCTTTTGGCCTCTGGGAGGAAAGATGAAAGGTGAATGAGAAGTGATCTGTGCTCTTAGGAATTTATAATCTAGTGAGAAAGGGGATATGGGAAAAAACCCAATACACAAAAGAGCTATAATTAGAAGCAAAGTAAATAATGATATTAACTAATAGAAGAGAGAAAAAAAATATATTTCCAAGAGCTTTCCAAGAGGAGAAGGTAGCAGTTGAATGTTTCCTTTAAGGATGGGCAGAGTAGATAAGGAGCCAGAGAAGACTTAGTGTAGAGCTGGACCAGGGAGTCATGGACGTAGAAGGTGAAACAGTTATCACATGGGCAGAAGGGCATGTATGTTAAGGGACAGAGCTGAAGGTCCGTGTTAGCAAGAGCACTGGGGTAAGGTACAGAGCTGAACCAAGCTGGAGATTTTGGACTTCTGAGTAGGCAGCAGAGAAAAAGGAATGATATTCAAAACAAGCACTTTTTTTTTTTTTATTAAGAAAAGTAACTCTCAATCACTGTGTGCCTCATCTGTATCAGGCACTGAGCGAGGGGGTGTATATCTAACCTGCACAGCAATGCTGAAGGGAGAGATGACATCACACCATTCTACAGATGAAGAATAATAAACTCCAGGAGGGAAATTAATCTTGGCAACGTTGCACAATGTGGATAGCTGGTGGTTGGGACTGAACTCCAAATTATTATAGTGTAATCAACTGAACTTACACCTTTATCCCTTCCTTCTATACCAGTGTCCTAAAATTGACCAGAAAGAGTATCTTAAAATCGGCAATCATGCTGGCAAACTGGATCACAGACTATGAGGTCCCCCTGAAAAGTGAGAGGCAAGGGTGATGGCATCAAAGAAGGTGCAGGCTTCCCTGCTCACCAGGAAGGGCTGCTGCGTCAGGTGGGCTCAGGGGTGACGGAGCCCGGGACCATGGGTCCCAGCCCTGCCGGGCCACGAGAGCCAGGGCAGCTGGCCGAGGGTCCAGGAGGCGGGGCCAGGCCTCTGCGCCTGCGCCGTGGCCCTGCAGGCCCGGCAGCAACAGCTGTCTCGGGACCAGGTGGAGCACTGGAGTCAGAAGAGCGTGGCGAGCCCCTGGGGACCGGAAGCACCCTGCCCAGAACAACTGCAGGGCACCAGGCTCCTCTGTCCATGGGCTTTCCCTGGCAAGAATACTGGAGTGGGTTTGCATTTCCTACTCCAAAGGATCGTCCGACTCAGGAATTGAACCCGGGTCTCTTGTGTCTCCTGCATTGGTGGCAGGCAGATTCTTTGCCGCGAGCACCACGTGGGAAGCCCAAATTGGAAGCACAGCCAACTTCACTTCCGCAGTCAATAGGTGTGAACAGATTCAACAGTCACAGAGAGGCTAACAGGTACTCTCAAGTAAGAAGAGGTATAAATCATTAGCAGACATTTGAGGGGAACAAATGGCATTTTGAAAAAATTGCCAAGTTCAGCAAACAAAGGAATTTTCTTTGAGTTTCCCCTAATTGTTCTTTGTACCTGTCTTCTGTGTTTATCATTTCTTGTGTGTGTGTGTGATCAGTCACTCAGTTGTGTTGGACTCTTTTGCAACCCCATGGGCTGTAGCCAACCAAGCTCTCCTGTCTATGGAATTTTTCAGGGAAGGATATTGAAGTGGGTTGCCATTTCCTTCTCCAGGGGACCTTTCCCACCCAGGGATCAAACCCACATCTCCTGCATTGGCAGGTGGATTCTATACCACTGCACCATCTAAGAAGCCGCTTATCATTCCGTGCAGCCTCCCAACTTCCCAACCAAGCACAGTTGACTGCTCCTTCAATTTCCTGTGTTAACTTACTTTATCTTCCTCACATCCATTGCTATCATCTTCCATTTATGCCATCTGAATGCTGACACTCCAGTACTTTGGCCACCTCATGCGAAGAGTTGACCCATTGGAAAAGACTCTGATGCTGGGAGGGATTGGGGGGCAGGAGGAGAAGGGGACGACAGAGAATGAGATGGCTGGATGGCATCACTGACTCGATGGACGTGAGTCTGAGTGAACTGCGGGAGATGGTGGTGGACAGGGAGGCCTGGCGTGCTGTGATTCATGGGATCGCAAAGAGTCGGACACGACTGAGAGACTGAACTGAACTGAACTGAATGCTGAAACATATAACTAAATATGGACTTATTGCCATTTATACAATCTGAATGCTGATACATATAACTAAATATGGACTTATATAAAGTCCCACTTCAGTCAGACACTGATAAAGTTAGAAGCAAAATTTGAGGAGTTTTAGAACATCAAAACTCAAATTTATTCTACTTTTCAAGACACTGAGAACAGCAAATTGTCAGTTTTTTTTTTAAATTATAACTTTAGAAAGCTGCAGTAAGGCAGTATATTTCAGTATGTGTTACTATTTAAGCATATTTCCATGGGATTTTACACATAAACTCGTGAAAAATAAACATACCCAGTGACTAATCTTGCTTTAATTAACACCAAAGAAAATAATAGTGGTTGACACGACAAACTATTTTCAGGTTTCTTGTTTTAACTGGCAGTTGCCATTGAGAAGGATGTGAGAAGAGCAGCACGTGTACATCATCAAGTGCCTGCTTTCCTCCAAGCATAAAACTGACTAGTTATTAACAAGTGACATACACATGATACTCACATTTTGTAGCCATCAATGTTTGGAAAGACTGGGCCCACTGTAATACCTCTTCCAGAGTAAGGCTTTGAAAAGAAACAAAAGATTCTCATTGTACTAAAATATTCTCAAGCGTTTTTGTTTTTTTTTTTTTCCCTGTAAGTAGAAATACGCTATCTTGAAAATAATGTCACAATATAGTTGTACTCTCTTTTTGTATAGTTTTGGATGGAAATTTGTTTCCCAGTGATCTTTTACATTTTATTTTTACTAAGTGGTTAGAATGATAAAAATATAAATGTAGAATAAACTTGAAAACCTGATAAGATGTTTTAAGATGAATTTTAAAAAGATGAAGAACCAGTGTTCTACAATCTATAGTCTCTGTACCCCAAATTGCCATTGTTAATGTTTTGATGTATTTCTTTTTAGTATTTTGGTTGTGGGCATGTTTGTGTGCTTTTAACTGAGAAGTAATCATTCTGATCATGTGTGTATGTGTGTGTGTGTGCATGTTTCATGTGTGTGTGGGTGTATATATGTACACATACATATGTGTATATATATACACACATGCACACACCCTTTTAATCAGCCTTTTCTGTCTTCACAATTGTCTTAATAACCATTTATTGTGTTATAATTTATAACTTTAAGTTTATAATCACTGATAGTCACTATCATTTGCAGTGACCATGCAGTAATCTACAAGGGGGCATTCCATAGTGTATGTAATTATTCTCAATGAGTGTTTTGATAACTTATAATTTTTTACCAAGAAAGCCAAATATGCCCCAGCTGTCATTGAGGCTTGCCATGCCCACGGATAAGATAATTCCTTGCAAGATTAACAGGAGTAGAACCAATGCTTTAAAAAGGATTATCGGTCTTGTGCCGCTGCCACCAGCCATGTGTTTGCCGACGTGTTTACTAGAATCTTAGAGTTTATCCACAAAACCTATTGGCCTGCATTCATGTGATAAGGTTAGTAACTCCATATTTACTATGTATAAATATTGCTTGGTTGGTTATTTGATTTTTTTTTAACATATTGAGGGTTTTAGTTTTTAATACTCTGAATGATATGTCAAGTTACATTTGATCCAAACAGTATGAGAAAAGCTATTTATGGTTTTGAAAATATCCATGGAAGATACTGGCTTCAAGACTTCATTTCTGTTCATTTTAGTGGTCTTTTTGAGGTGAACTGGTAAGTGACTGTTCTTACTTGTGAGTCATTTTTATTTCCCCCCTTTAAAATACTCGGTGCATTCACTGCCATTCAGTTTATGATACAGTCTTAATTTTCCTCATTTTAATGACTGCATTTAATCAAAGGCCACTACAGATATCAGCAAGCACTGCCCATTGGCTGTTACCTGGTACAGTTAGCTTAGCACTCATTGTTGAGGGGACAGCCATCAGGTACTTAACACAATGAAGGCATATTAAAGAGGCTAAAAAAAGTAATCTGAGACATGGAAAATGCTGGGAGTCCTAAAATGGTCCAATATCCTTTGTTTTCTGAGCCTTCAGATGACGTTTGCTGGTTCTAGATGGACTGTATGCATCATTGCTGAGGCTTAACAGTACACTACGTGGAGATCACTTTCAACAAACATTTCCATGAAATGGTGTCTGACTCATTGTTCTCTTATTAGAACTCTAAAAACAGAAGCCTAAAATAACCTTTTCAATCCAGTGAGATGAAAAGCGTTTGGTGAGGTGTAAAGCAGACCTAGTCATCATGTAGGACGAAAGAAGACCTTCACCATGGGAGGAGAGGCCATTGCTGTCTTGGGGTAGCTCAGAGTTTGGTGCTGGTGATCGTTGGCAAGGGAACTCCTGTGCCTCCAAGGGGCATGAGATTTATGGAGATACATCACGATTAGGGTGATTATGGTTAGGGGTAAAGTTGTGAAGCTAAATTTGGTTTTGGTTTAATCCCAGTTTTGCTTGTGGTTTTTCCTATTTCATGTTCTCCTTTCCCCCTATCAGAATAATCCCAATCAGATTTGTTCCCTCATCTACCAGATTCTCTGATAAGACGCTCCACTTCTGTGCTCCCTCCTCCTTCTGGGTAGAGAGAGAGCAGGTACCAAACAGATACGGAAACATCTGAGCCATTGCGACATTGCGCAGAGAGGAATGAGGAGTGTTTGGAGTCTGACAGTCCTTGGTTCTAATTCCTATGCTGGACTCGATAGCTACTAGTCTAAATTAAAATTTACAAGCTTCTGTTTCATTATCTACAAAGTTATCATGAAAATTAAGTCAGGTCAAGAATATAAAGCATTTATCAAGAAACTGTTATCTCCTGGTTTTTGAGGAACATGAATTTTCTTTCCTTGGCCTTCACTTTCCCTGAGGATGGGTCTCCAGAACAGGTAGAAGGAAGACAGGCATTGATGGTGATGCTCTATGAAAATTATCAGCAAAAGTGAAGGAAGCTGTCCCCAAACCAGCCTTCTCCTCTTTCTTCTCACACAGGTCTGTGCAGTTCAGCAGCATCAGCTGGTCAGTTGAAATGCTGAGCTTTGGGTCTTCCCACGTCTCCCACCCACCACCAGAGACTCTCCATTCCCCATAAATGTGGTAGTTGGTCAGCATCTTTGGATGCTGGGCACTTCAGGGAGGGAGCCTGCACTCCAGGATCTCCGATGGTGATGGGGGTGGGGGCTTGTCTCTACAACTGAGTCTCCATGCAGATGGTTGGGCTCCCTGACTAACCTCACAGGGATCCTCCACCTGGGGGTTCTTTGAGGTGAGGAAATCCACTCAAATGGTTTGTTACCCTCCTCAGGCATTACACTTTCCACTTTAGTGTAGCCACTGCCCCATCCAAACAGCTGCGTTTTGAGTTATGACGAAATGTAGAAGAGACCTGGACACTTGATGAGCATTTGGTTATCCCTCCAGTCTCACCTTTTCCAACCAGGGATAAGGTCTGGCACTTTGTAGATAAAGGACTTGAACTATGTAAATATTTTGGATCAAAGAATCTCATCTTAACATGTAAAGTTTTAGCTATATAGGACTTAAAAAAAAATCTAAGAATATTTGTTCATAAAAGACTCTCTAAAAACATTAACTTGCTGAATTCTCAAGTGTAAACCATGAATAATGAAAATGGAACTTTAGTGTAATACATGATTACCCTTCTGGTGGAATTACTCATGTGTAAATGCAAATTTTACTTTCTGAGCAAAATGTATTGACCGAAGTTGAATAAACATACACCTACTTATCATGTGAAAAATATGCATTAAAGTGGTAATAGAATTTACACGTGACTTACTTTGAAGGGGGTCTCTTAGATTCATCTCTGCACATCTTACAAATCCAACAATTCCGCCTGCTCATTTTTCTAGAGAAATGCAGCATTTACTTAATAATTTGTCATTTAAAATTACTATATGTTAGAGTCTATTTCTAGAGAACACACAAAGTTTAATCATAAAAAATAAGGCTGGGCTCTTGAAGTTAATGGAACACAACTACTGTAGGGATGAGAACAAAATGACTCATAAATATGTCATAAATAATTTTGAAAATATAGGAATATACGCACTTTGAGTTGTGACTTTAGAAGCCATCTGGCCCACCTATTCTCTAATAACATCTTTAAAAAAATACAGCTCTTCCAAAAAAATCTTTCCATGTAGGGCCTCCCAACAATGAATTTACCAATTTCCAAGTCTTCTCATGTCAAGTAATTCATTTTTATAGGAAGATCTCTCAATATATGGAACAAGAGCTGGCCTCTTTGTAGTTAACCAAATAAAACATTGTAAATAGCCAAGTAAAAAGTAAGATTTTTTTAAGGGCAAATTCTGAGTGGAGTGTTGCTTACCTGACTTTCCCCACTCCGGTCAGTGTAACTTTGACTTTAAAATTCAGGTAGAGTTTAGTCAGCCCAGGCTTTATCTGACAATGTCCAGGCTTTATCTGACAATGTATTGCATAGAAAGTTTTTAATTCTGGATTTTGAGAAAAAACTCAAACGCTTGTTAAAAATAATTAAATCTACACTTTATAATGAGGGCTGGAAATATTTTGCTAAATATATATTCACACTTAACTACAATGAGTTATCAAGGATAAATAGTTTTGTATCAGTCTTTATTGACTCATGGGAAGCCTCTGTTGAACACTTGTTATGTGTCAGGTTCTGGTTGCCAGGGGTCTACATAGATCCTGTCTTTCCTCTTCCCATCCTCACTCACAGGCAGTGAAAATTTATGTGGTGGGGACTCTGGGACAGAAAGCACAGGGCCCATGAGTACACACAGAAGCAGAACCTAACCGGACCTTGGAGGTGGTGAGAGAACGCATTGAGGTGAAGTGGAACCTAGGGGATGAGCAGGGACTGCTGAGTGAAGGGGAGAAGCAGCTTGGGTCCAGGTCAGGAGGCAGTAGGTCAAATCCTTGCTGAGGAAATGAGAGGATGTGGTCACTGTGTGAGTCCACAGTGTGGTAGGGAGGGCTCAAAGAGGTTCTGAAGTGTTCAATGCTGCAGGAGTGTGGCAGGAGATGAAGTTATCAGGGAGGGAGAAGCCAAGCACCACAGACCTTCCATACCATCAGTTTCACAGTAAGAAGCTGGAAGTCAGTGAAAGTTTGAAAATATGGAATAGGCGTGTTAACATTTGAAATTGGTTTTGTGGAAGAATGGATTGTAGGCTGGCCAGGGTGGAACTGGGAAAACCAGTTAGGAGGTGACCACAGGAGTCCAGGGGAGGGACAGTACAGGCTTAGATGAGGAAGGCGGCATCAGAAATAGTGGGAAGGGATACATTAACATGTTATGGTAATTCCTCCTCCCAAACTTGATGTATTGGCTCTTCCTGGTGGGAGAAAGAGCGGAAAACAAATTCAGGTAAGAGATTCAACCTCAAAGTAAACGTGGGCAGTTTTCATAAAACACATAGGAGAAGCCAAAAGAAAAGGGGAGATGGTCCAGGAGACAGTGTAACCTGAGAAAAGCAGGTGGCTCCAGACAGATGAATGAACACACATATTTCAGAAGGAGACTGATATAGAGAGGCTTGCAGGAGGAAAATCAGAATAATAAAGTGTCACAGAAACCAAGGTATGAACTATCAAAAGGGAAAAATGGCTAACTCTTAGAGATAGATGGGTAGAGATTCAGAGAACAAAGGACTGAAACTGTCCATCAGAAGCAAGAAGGTCATCTATAACCCCAGTGAGCGTAGTTTCAGTGGAGTGGCAAGGGCAAGAAGAAGGAAGAAAATAAGAGGAAATGGAGACCTGGACACACATAGGGCTGCTTGTATAGACTATTGCACTTTCTTTCCCTTCTTTCTTCCTTCCTTCTCTCCCTCCCTCCTTCTCTGCTTCCTTCCTTCCTTCTGAGAGCTGTAGATAGGCATACTGGAGATGGAGAGGCAGGGCTGTGCTGTGTGGCCATCCTGACCTGCACCTCTCTGGGGACATCATTCACGAAGTCAGCACTGGGAGTGGTTCGGCCTGAGGCTGGCCGTGGTAACCATGGGCAGAAGATGAAGACGTAGGAGAAAGAGAGAAAATCAGTAGAATTTCAGGTTTCTGGAAAATGAGGAGGAGGAGGGATTCAGAATGTGGGAGCCTGGACTTTGAGATGTCTTGGTGGAAGCACAGGAGGAAGTTACTCTCTGCTTGTAACTGGGAGGGGTGGGGAAAGCAGGAGCAAATCTAAGTGTATTCACAGGTTTGGGTGAGAGCTTATGGGTGCTGCGGTCTGATGGACTCCACTATCTGTATGAGTCTCTGCTCTCAGGGGGACCAAGGGACAGATTGTTAAATATCTCTGTAGGATGGGACAAAAGTAGGACTCTGGAGTACAAGTATAGATACATGCAAATTAAAACAAAGGGAGAGTTTATTATAGGGATGTGTTTGCTCATGCAGGTAGATTCTGGATGGCCTTCAGGGCTGGGCTCTACTCTGTTGGTAGGAATAACTCACTGAGGACTTTAAATAATAGTGTGATGAAAATAAGTCTTTTTCTAGAAGAACAAATCTGACTGAAGATGACTAACACTGAAATGATGGAGGCTGAGAAAACCATTGCAGTGACTGGCGGTACTTAACTGATCCTGTGTGTAAATCAGACAGACCCTGAACTATGTTAATGTTGTCCAGGTTTCAAGATTCTCCATCTCTGTGATGGCCTCTAAGACACAGATTCCCCGATGACTCTCTGCCTGTCTTGTAAGTGGGAGGATGGTGGAGGACTTCTTTCCTGCGTGTGCCTTTCCTGTCAGTGTTGCTGGTCATCTGCCTTCCACTGGCCTGGACTTATGCTCCCATCTCTACTTTACCCATAGTTTTTATACCTCATTGTCACCTTGCTTGATCTACTGGCTCTACAGGCATACATTGGTGATCTGTGTATCTAAAGTCCATGTCTGTTGATAAGCCATCCTATTTTCTTTTAAAAATTCCATGGACCTGTTTGACAAAAGCAGGGCAGTTCTAGCGTGTAACACCCACAAGGTCAGAAGCACAGCAAAGGTTAATTTCCAGGCGCACTGGCATTTAGGGGGCTCCTGCAGCTCCTGAGAAGCGGCAGGGTGTATTAAAGTAATCCCAGGCTCTGAAGCCAGACAGACATGTGCTTGAGTTCAGGCTCTTACTAGCTGTGTGAACTTAGGTGTATTAACTAAACTCTCAGTTGCCTAATTTCCTTTTCTCTAAAACGGAACTGCAAATATTTAGAAAAAAAGCACACGTGCACAATCTTTCTGTTCCAGTTAATCTGATTGATCCTCCTTCGGCTTCTTATACCCTGCCCATCAGAAAGTATTTCCTAAGTCTTCTGCATGCACAGGAAGCATGCGTTGTCAGACCATCTTCCCTCCTCTTTGTAAAGTTCAGCTCAGACTTCTTAAATTGTTCCAGTTAATCTTATTCGTGTTTCAGTGTGTCAGCATACATTCCCTGTAATCTTCCTTCATAAATATTTTGTGACAGAGTTATGTAGAAGATGTATTTTACATAGAAAAATTAGATCACTAATTAAACACATAAAGCTGTGTTTGGTGACGTTTTCTGGTTTTCTAGTCCATTAAGAAATGGAACTTATTGGTTACTGTCCTGGTGACTGGAATCACGCTGTTCATCTTGTAAGATGCCTGGGACTGCGTGTCCCTTGTATGCCTGCATTCCCCCTTTCCATTGCTGCTGGATTCACTGTCAATATGCACCTCCACTTTGCTGGAGTATCACGGAACACTCCCCATGTCCTCGTAATGCCTTCGACATTGAAACCAAGAGATAGATGCACAGATATTTAACCCAGTTTCTAGTACTAGAACAGACTGAACTTCTGAGTTTATTACTTCTTCCAACCAACACTACTAAAATTATAGTAAAGGAATGTATAAGTCTTCAACATGAAGGAAAAGGGAGATTAAACAAGGAGACAGAAAACAAAGTATTTCAAACAAATTCTGGAAGATGGAGAGCAGGTAAACTTTAGAAATTATAATTCTCATACCTCTAAAAGGGGAATAGAAAAGGCAGACTTGGGAACTTCATCTGGCAAAATGAAGAAAATATAATACACAGTGTGAGGACAAAGAACTTCCAAAATAACTAGTGGTTTTAAAGAGAAATGTCTGCAGCCTTGCATTCAATGATATTTATCATTAAGTAGTGCATCCATGTCTAGAGGTACCAAAACATAGAGTGACAGAGTGAAACACTTCCCTATTTACAATTGCAAACTTTTAAGAAGTATTTTTGTTCCCCAAAGGAGTAAATTCTAAAGAAAATTTAAAGTATAGTTCTTGACAGTTAGAATTTGATTAAAATATCCTGTTGATAAATCAGATTTGTCTTGCTTATAGTTAAATCCAATTAAGAACATTTTTGGTGAAATTAGACCCTTTAAATTAGAGCACACATGGTCATTTACTGGTAAAAATAAAAATGAGCCTCAACTATTCCATAGAACTACAATTCTGTTTTGACAAGAAAAAGAGTTTCCTGTGAAAAAAATGAGTTAAACTGAGAAGGTATAAATTGATTTAAATTGGAGAAACTCACCAAGTTTCACATCAACAATAATCATTTTTTTCTCATATTGGTGGTAAGATATGTGGAAAAATTCCATTGACCTGAAGATAAAACAATAACAAAAACAAACAAAAAATTATCATGTGCTTTATGGAGAACACATATTTGGCAAAGATTTCTGTAAAACCCTGCCTTACATTTTAAGCAAATATTTTTTCCACTTTGTAAGTACTGGATTATGATTATCCCCATTTTTATTAGCTCATTATTTAGTTTTTTTTTTTTTTAGTTTCATGCATTGATATAAAAATTCCTATACTTTTAATTTGTATTTCCCATTGTTTTATTAAAATTATTTTTTCTTACTTAATACTGTGTGTTAATTTACCTATTATTTTATATCATCTGGATAAAACTAGTGTGCACTTTTACTGTCTAAGCATAGAATAGTAAGATAGTAAGCATAGAAAAGTTGCCTCCAACTTTTTTCCTGATTATTTTAAAGAAAGACTATTTTTTATCTATGAGATTGAATTTGTAGACTGGTTTTAAAAGCATTATTATTAATAGAGTCAGATATATAATATGCCAGGAATAGATTCAATTTCCTCTAATATTTAAATGAAATTTCTCAAACTAATAGGAAAATAAACACATTTTCTTAAATGGAGGCTTTTAACGTATTTAAAACCATTTTTTTGTCCTGATGGTCTTTATGTTCATAAGTTGTGTTGGTATTTAAATGAGTTTATTGTACAGTGTAACATGTCATACAAGATTTAGAAAAAATTTTTATCTTAGTGAGATTTTGTTTGTAAAACAAAATTTTTTTGTTTGCAAAAATTTTGCACACAAAATTATTGCCTTTTTAAAAAAGTAATATGTGTAGTGTGCTTAGGCATAACATTAAAGAATGAAGAAATTTCATAAAATCAAGTTAATGCTTCATAGAAACTAACAACCTACACCTGAAATCAGTACAGCTTATTATATGATGGAACTAATCATTTAGTAATGCATGATTTTTGAAACAAACAATTTTGAAATACCTGACTTTATATTCTTATCTAAACATGTACACACAATCACTCAGAAAACACATAAAATGAGAGACCATACTCTAAAACTGTAATATTTCCTTTACTGCTCAAGTTAGAAGCTTCATTTATACACATGTCACTTTAAGTTTTAAGTATTCAAAACCTAGGCCACACAATGTGTGTTTACTAGTTTGCTTCTTTGTTTCCGTAGAAGGAAACTGCTAACACTTCTGCTGTTGAAATAAACATCCAGCAGTCATTTATATCGAGCAAGCATCACTGTATTCAGCTATTTTACAGAATCTCATACTTACAAATATATGCTGTAGAGGAGTCCACCATGCTAAATTTTAGTTCCTCCCCGTATGATCCTTTTGAAATCAGGTTCTGAAATTCCCTGAAACACCCAGTGTTTTTGCTGGCATAAAAGAACTTTACTGTCCCTGTAATTACCTTCGATGGCACTCTGGCCTCTGTACTGAATGTTCTGTTTTTACATACATATCTATGCAAAGAGAGGTTGTGTCGTCTATGGAAATTAGTGCTGTGCGGTGCGATGCATTGCTGATAAAGAGGTTCTATCTAACATCGTCAGCCCATCTGAAATGACCAGATGATTGGAAGCCGTAGCTCCATGAAATCTTCAGTTTAGTAGTCAACTTTTTTCCCCCCAGTTATTAATTTTCCTAGTTTTAGAAAATGTATAGCTTAAAGTTAAAGTTGGCTACCACAGCAAACACTTGCTATCAAATTATCAACAACTATTAAAATCAATCTGGAGCAGTCAAATTGCTAAAGACATAACAAGGGAAAGATCTAAAGAGGCCTGTGTGCCAGTTAAATCTTTCTAGTTCTTTCAACTGTTCCTCCCAGGGTAGTTTTGGGACTTCCCATTATTCTCCAATTTGTTAAAACACCTGTTAAAATCTAAACAGCACAGCGCTGCAGATGAGGACTGGTGAATTTAGAGGGTGGTGAGATTGCCAGTGTCCCTGTCCTATGTCTGATGTAAATGTGTGTGTCCGGGGGCGGGAGAGGAGTAGGGTGATGGGGCGAGAGAAATGGAGAGAGGGTGGAAGAATGCTAAATAAAACAGCAGGAAAGAAGAGCAGGCTGAGGTTGATGGAGTGTTTCTTAAAGTAATTAGGAGCCTAATGATGTAGAAGGTTATATTTTTGTGTATTTTATGATTTTGAGGTTTAAACCCAGGGAAATGAATATGTCAAGCCTAAATGGTAAGTGTGGGAGTAGAAAAGGCAGACAGACTTCAGAAAGTCAGAAGCTGAATAGATGAAGCAATGTTGCAGGAAATAAAGGGTGAGGTTTGGATTAGTTGGGAACCATCCGGGCCGTTTGCTGAATGCAGTCATTTTCACTGGCTTCTAGCTATGCACTTCCTTCCCCATTTTAGAATATTTGAGACTCTACAGGCACCGAGCCGGGGATTCAGGAATGACTCCTCTTTCTCATGGTTTGGGTCCAGGAAGCAGGCAGGAAGTTTCTGAAAGTAACACTCTGAATGAGTGGCAGTTTCAAAGACTGTTTAACCCAACAAAACTGGAGCATCTTCCTCTAGAGTGAAAACTGGGTATCAACAAGGGCTGGGGAACAAAAAAGTGGGCCGGTGGAACAAAGAGTAAGAGTGGGGAGATAGAGGGCAGTCCTGGAAGGATTCCCGAACAGGTGTGGACGCTTGTGGTAGATCCCATAGCAATTGTGGTTTCTCTGGAAAAGCGTAGGTCAGGACAATTAATGGGCTGGAGCAGTGCAGTTCTTGGTGCCTAAGAGGGTGTGACTGATTCAGGGGTGTCAGGTCAAGGTGGGTACCAGGATCCTGGGGCTTCTGGTGGTGCAGCTCTGCATCACCATTGCCTTTGAAAGGCTATTTTTTTTTCTGATTAACTTCGATCTGCATTTACTCTATTTCTATTTCAGCCAAACTAAGTCCAAAGTCACACAAGTTCAAATGCGTACGATCAGTTAATATTTAATATTTTTGTATGGTTAAAATCCAAAATGAACTTTATAGGAATAAAATAATGAAATATTGGATACTGATAGTTGTTGGTGGTGGTGGTAGTTTAAGAAATAAGCCTACTATTTGCAGTGTGTCCTACTTACATAGTTGTTGCCATTCGTTCATAGGGTAGAACTTCTTAGTATATTCTAGACGCAATAGAAACGCCTAGTGTCTTGACTGCTAGGCACTGGTGAGTTCTTCAGAGAAATGTAGCCAGTAGTCGACAGGTTGTGGCAGTGTTTTCATTCCCATATGGGAGATTTTCTGACGTATCCACAAAACCTGCTTTGAGAGCATATGGAATAGTCACTTACTGCTGTGAAGAACTTCTATGGAAGTGCAAACTTTTATTTTCTGGCTGCCCACAGAGGTGTATTTCTTTTCAAACCAAATTTTATAATCATATTCAGCAGTTATTTCTAGCTGTGTTCATCTGATACTTAGAAAAACTCAATTAGAATGTGTTTTTTTCCTTTAAACTGAACATTAAATGGTTAGATAATAAGTTATAAAAACATTTATAGTGATACTTAGTACTGTATAAAAATGCTCATTCCTGTTTGCTAATTCAAAAAGACAAATGAAAAATGAATTGGAACAATCTGTCAAAGCCAGTCTCGGGTGAGGTGAATATGCCAGACGTATCCTCTTTAGTCTTTCACAGAAGCATTTTTTAAGCATTTTTTTTAGCTCTACATTCTTTCATTAAAGAATTTAAAGACATTTTATTCAAGTTCTTATCTACAAAGATAAGGAATTTTTACTAAAAATTTAGGAAACATCTGAGTTCTTTGTCATTCATACATAATATCTTGCTCTAAGAAACTGCCCAGACTACTAGTCTGTTAGCCGCAGTCCTCACTGTATCACCGAATAAGAGATGAGGCCCTTTCTCTGGGGTGAGCACATATTCATGATTTGCATTTCATGAGGGATTTCATTTCATTGCATTGCATTGCATTGCCTCTCCTGAATCCCCTTGGTTTCTGAGTGGATTTCTGCTCGTTCCGCCTGTGCCCCGGGCAGGATGACTGGAGTCTGCTCCTGCTTTCTTTCAACTCTGGATCTGCCGTAGCCTGACACCCGACCCTCTCTTCTGCACTGCCTTCCCATGTTGCATCCTGACAGAGCCAGGATCTGTCGTCATGCACTCAAGGTCCATGTTCTAGTGTGTAGCCCCGTGTCTGCCACTGAGCCCTGACTCACCTCCTGGTCTTGTCGGCTCTGACTTGCTGCCAATTTAGACACAATCTAACTTTGGCTTCTCCCCTGTGTGAGCCAGAAACAGTGACAACATATATTGGAAGCAGGTTAACAGAGCATCGGACACTGTTCCCAGGACAGAATGCGCTTAAATAGCACTTAAAACTAGCTTTCAGTTTTGTCTGCATTCATTCAAGTGATTGACGCTAAAGATGCCTTTGTGACAATCATGGTTCTGCCAGCCTATAAAGCTCAGTCACTAATGTGCGATCTTAAAAAGCTCAGTCACTAATGTGCGATAGTTATTGTTTCCACCTGGCGGCTGCTCGGACTCTGTTCTCTTGGCCTCCCAGGAAATCAGTAATGCTCTCAGGACCCTGATCTCCAGTTCCTAATTGCACAGCGACAGCAGCCCTGCTTGGTTTCCGTTCTCTCCTGAGCAAGTAGCAAGCAGTCTCATTCTGTCCTCACCAATTAGGCTCCAGGGACCAGTAACAAGTTGATTGTTTTTCCCTGCTGTATTTAAAGCAACATTAACTTAGCTAGGAAAATGATGTTCTTTTCCTGGAAAAAAGAAGACATTGCACAGTTGCTTCATTTGGACTGAGATGCATCTGTTAGGTTTATTGTACATTCACATTATCTGTGGAAGCCTCTGCTGGAGGTTGAGGTTACACCCCTTTAAAGAGGATTTGCATTGGCTCTGTCAGGGGGCCCAGGCCCTTCCAACCCAGGACAGCTTTGCTAGTTTTTGACTTGGGGTTTGGGGTGGGAGTGTGGGGGGATGTCCCTGGATCATACAGATAGGGTAAGCTTAAATGATAAATCCAGCAAAGCACACACCTGGTAGTGGGCTGAATCCAGCACACTTACTCAGTCTTGTCCTCAGTCTTTTCAGCTAACTGGACTTTCCTGTCTGCTCTCTCCCTGAAGATGCAGTATGTTGAGGGTCTTTGACTCATCTTCCTACCTTAATACACACTGGGCTCTCTCTTTCTGGTCTTCAAAGGACTCCTAAGAGCTGGCCTTCTAGATAAATGAGATTAGCAAATGCTAAGCTTGGCTATACATTTCATTCTAGTTTACAGCCCTGCTCTGGTTTAGAATCCCTTCTGTTTTTCCTTGGGGGTTTCTTTTATCATTTGTGAGCTCAACTCTGCTCTGGGGTTATTTATTATAAAAATATTTTTTTCCCTCACATTTCTATGTATCTGGTAGTGAGAAGATCTTTTGTATGTATGTATAATATATAATGCATGTATTTTTTTCAAAGTTAAATGCAATGAAATAGCAAGGAAGCTGGAACTCCAGTATTTCCTTGTTGTCACAGATGGAAACACCATCATTTGCTTCTTTAAGTGAGAAATGCTGGAAACATACTGGGCATGCTGGACATGGTTGCAGAGCTGAGGCCCATCTGGATTCTCATCATCTAAACAATTCACCTCACTACCCTTATTCTTTATACAAGCTAGGGATTTCCTGTGAGGTGTGTGAATTTTCTGCTCTAGATGGGAGGAACAAACACACCTGGGCCATATTTCCTGTGCTTTGTTTAATTTTTTTATAATTGCAGAGATTAAAATGGCCCTTGTGCAGATCACTACTGCAAAACATGCTGACACTCTGGAAACAAAACAAATCTGTCCCCAGGGCAGTGGTGAGTGGTGATGAAGACTTCCATTCCTCTTTTGGCTGTCTCTGTGGTGTCCAGGGACTCAGGGAAGCAGCTGGCTAGGTAGTGGCTCAGAAGAAAGGTCAGTCTGAGAAGAAATAACTCCTTCCATGGTGGGGAGGGAACTTCAAAGGGTAGAGAATTCAGGGTCAACTTGCATGCCTCTCCTTCTTCCTTGACCAAAGGAATCCTGTCTGCTCACCCAGCCTTCAGCCTGCATGTGTGGATGGGGCCCTGAGACTGGGGCAGTAGATGCTCAGTCAGTATTTGAACGATTCATGAACGTATTCCCTTTCTGACAAGACTCATTGAAAGCAAAAACTACCTTTAATGTTCTTTTAGCCAATGTTTACTTTTGTAAAAATTGTGGAATTTAGGGAGAAGGATTATATTATGTAAGGTTTCCCATCACAAACCTTCCTTAGAGACAGCCCTGTGTCTTCCCTGTAACCTTTTTATAATCTATAATTAGTATAGTAGTTAATGACAGATGTCGGCAGATTCTGAGTTTTGTAAGTATAATTTACTCAAATATGTATTTTTATGCAACATGCAAATTTGAACAATAGAGTCCTTGTGAGTCTATCAAATAAGGAACTAGAATAAACACAAAGCAAATGTTTGTCTTTGGATCTGAAAAATGGAATGAAACTACATAGTAGAACCTTTGGAAGGATATTATAGGCAAATAAAATGAGTTAAAATACCTTTAATTTTTAGGAGAAGCAGGAAATTAAAAAAATTGCAATCCCAGAGCTTTAGAAATCTACTTTGATGTGCCTTCCTCCATAAAAAAATACATATTTCCCTCCATCAAGTTTGAGTATGTGGGGATTGCTTTAGCAACTGTAGAACTAGTCAGTTAAATAAAAGTGTTTTTTCAAGATATAGAAAATCTATGCTTAAAGCATTTTTACACAAAGGAAAAATAATTTGGTCCAAAGAAAATTATATACAAAGAAAAATGAGAAATATTACCATTATAAAAAATATAATCCTGGGGACCTAGAATCATATGAGGCATTCTGAATATAAACACCCTGACAATATAGATTATTGCATGATTTTTATAGATGAAGTCAAGGAAAGGGACAGAATAGGAATTAGATAAGAGGGACTGAGGTAGTGACAGAGTCTGAAAGAGAAAAATTTCTGGATTGTCATCGCAAACATCCATTTTCCCCAGACATATTTTCAAATAAAACAGAAAATAATGTTTAATAAAACATGAAATTTGTTTAACTACTGAAAACTTTCAAATATAATAGGGAAGATGGCATTTTTTTTTCAGGTTAGTGGACAGGTACCCCATTTTATTGCTTTTCTAAGTAGGCAGAGGATAAAGTGTGAAAATTATATTAGTTAATTGTTACTTAATACCTTTGCTGAACAGCTTTGTGAATGAGAATTTTACAACAAGGGTGAAACTCCTATGTTTAAATCTTGGTGTTCTCTGTGTAACGAGTTGCAGAGCTTGTACTAGAGCTGCTTCTCCAGTCCTGTTTTAAAGCAGAAATTCTATCAAAGAAATTTAGTGTTTAAAGGAACTTTGGAGATAGTCGAGTTGAAAGCTTCATTTTATTGACAGAGAAACTGATCTATTTTTTATTGTTCCAGATCAGAAAAAATCCAGGACTCCTAGCCCCTGAACTTTGTGTTCTTTTTACTGTAAGATCTCACATCCCTTTTCTGATTTACTTCTGACTGAGAACTAGAGAATTGTACATATCTTACATTTTAATTTCAAGTTTTATGTAATAACTGCGAGTTTTCAGGCACGTGTGTCCAGATGTCTTTCTTTAGCAGAAAGACGTGTGGAACAGATGCTGTAGTTACAGAAATCTTGTCCTATTCTTGCTGCACTGTATTCACTGTAGTTGATTCATTTCATATTGAGAACTTGGCCTCGGCACTGAAGTGTTAGTAACAAGGTTTCATAAGTTAAATAAATAGAATGCAGTGCTTCAAATTTTAGTTATCTGCCTCAGATGATGCAGCCTGGGCAATGATGCTTTGACCAAGCACAGTATATGCTGCCTACTGCCAGAATATGTAAAGTATCTGACAGAAAATATAGATTATGGGGTGATTATTCATACTGAAAGCAGTGGTTTATTTTACAAAAGAATTCTGAAACGATTCCCTTAGTGAATTTCTCTAGTTTAAATTTCTGAAACTCAGTTGATGGTCAGTATTTCAGAATGTAACATAAAGCAAAATGTGCTTGAATTTGATGACACTTGAAAAACACCAGACATTTCTGAATAATGCTGGCAGTTCAAAATGCTGGTCATATTGGATGATGTGAGCGGTGATAGACAGTACTTATTAAAATGTGCGTGTTAAGTCTCTTAAGTCGTGTCTGACTTTTTGTGACCCTCAGACTGTAGCCCGCCAGGCTGCTCTGTCCATGGATTCTCCAGGCAAGAATACCAGAGTGAGTGCCATGCCCTCCAGGGGATCTTCCCAACCCAGGGATTAAACTCACATGTCTTTTGTCCCCGGCACTGGCAGGTGGATTCTTTACCACTAGTGCCACCTAGGAAGCCCACTTCTTTTTTTTTTTTTTTAATTTATTTTTTATGAAGGATAATTGCTTTACAGAATTTTGTTGTTTTCTGTCAAACCTCTACATGAATCAGCACATATATCCTCTCCCTTTTGAACCTCTCTCCCTTCTCCCTCCCCATCCCCCCTCTAGGTTGATACAGAGCCCCTGTTTGAGTTTCCTGAGCCATACAGCAAATTCCCATTGGCTATCTATTTTACATATGGTAATGTAAGTTTCCATGTTGCTCTTTCCATACATCTCACCCTCTCCTCCCCTCTCCCCATGTCCATACGTCTGTTCTCTATGTCTGTTTCTCCATGGTTGCCCTGTAATTAAATTCTTCAGTACCATATTTCTAGATTCTGTATGTGTGAGTTAGAATACGATATTTATCTTTCTCTTTCTGATTCACTTCACTCTGTATAATAGGTTCTAGGTTCATCCACCTCATCCGAACGGACTCAAATGCTTTCCCTTTTATGGCTGAGTAAAGCCCACTGTGTACATGTACCACTACTTCTTTATCCGTTCATCCGTCAGTGGGCATCCTGGTTGCTTCCATGTTCTGCTGCTGCTGCTGCTAAGTTGCTTCAGTCGTGTCCGACTCTGTGCGACCCATAGACGGCAGCCCACCAGGCTCCTTCATCCATGGGATTTTCCAGGCAAGAGTACTGGAGTGGGTTGCCATTGCCTTCTCCGTTCCCTGTTCTAGCTATTGTAAATAGTGCTGCAGTGAACTATGGGATATATGTGTCTTTTTCAACCCTGGTTTCCTGAGGGTTTATGCCTAGGAGTGGGATTGCTAGGTCATATGGTGGTTTTATTCTTAGGTTTTTAAGGAATCTCCATACCATCTTCTGCAGTGGCGGTGTCAATTTACATTCCCAGTAACAGTGCAAGAGCATTCCCTTTTATCCACACCCTCTCCAGCATTTATTGTCTGTAGACGTTTTGATGATGGCCATTCTGACTGGTGTGAGGTGATAGCTCATTGTGGTTTTGATTTGCATTTCCCTAATAATGAGTTATGTTGAGCATCTTTTCATGTGTTTGTTAGCCATCTGTGTATCTTCTTTGGAGAAATGTCTGTTTAGGTCTTTTCCCCACTTTTTGATTGGGTTGGTTGTTTTTCTGGCATTGAGTTATATGTGCTGCTTGTATACTTTCGAAATTAGTCCTTTGTCAGTTGTTTCATTTGCTATTATATTCTCCCATTCCGAGGGTTGTCTTTTCACCTTGCTTATAGTTTCCTTTGCTGTGCAAAAGCTCTTAAGTTTAATCAGGTCCCACTTGTTTACTTTTGTTTTTATTTCCATTACTCTAGGAGGTGGGTCATAGAAGATCTTACTCTGATTTATGTCACTGAATGTTCTGCCTATGTTTTTCTCCAAGAGTTTTATTGTTTCTGGTCTTACATTTAGGTCGTTTTTTTTGAGTTATCTTTGTGTATGGTGTTAGGAAGTGTTCTAATTTCATTCTTTTACATGTAGCTGTCTGGTTTTCCCAGCACCATTTACTGAAGAGGCTTTCTTTCCCCCATTGTATATTCTTGCCTCCTTTGTCAAAAATAAGGTACCCATGGGTGCATGGGTTTATTTCTGGGCTTTCTATCTTGTTCCATTGGTCTATATTTCTGTTTTTGTGCCAGTAACATACTGTCTTGATGACTGTAGCTTTGTAGTATAATCTGAAGTCAGGAATGTTGATTCCTCCAGCTCCATTCTTCTTTCTCAAGTCTGCTGGGTTATATGGGGTCTTTTGAGTTTCCATATGAATGTGAAATTTTTTGTTCTAGTTCTGTGAAAAATGCCATTGTTAATTTGATATGGATCACATTGAATCTGTAGATTGTATTTGGTAGTATAGTCATTTTCACAGTATTGATTCTTCCTACCCAGGAACTGGGAACATTTCTCCAATCTGTTTATATAATTTGTTATTTCTTTCATCAATGTCTTATAATTTTCTGTGTACAGTTCTTTTGTCTCCTTAGGTAATTTATTCCTAGATATTTAATTCCTTTTGTTGCAATGGTGAATGGGATTGGTTCCTTAATTTCTCTTTCTGATCTTTCATTGTTAGCATATAGAAATGCAAGTGATTTCTGTGTATTGATTTTGTATCCTGCAACTTTGCTAAATTTACTGATTAGCTCTAGTAATTTTCTGATACCATCTTTAGGGTTTTCTATGTACAGTATCATGTCATCTGCAAACAGTGAGAGCTTTACTACTTCCTTTCCGTTCTGGATTCCCTTTATTTCTTTTTCTTCTCTGATTGCTGTAGCTAGGACTTCCAGAACTATGTTGAATAATAGTGGCAAAAGTGGACACCCTTGTCTTGTTCCTGATCTCAGGGGGAATGCTTTATGTTTTTCACCATTGAGAATAATGTTTGCTGTAGGCTTATCATATATGGCCTTTACTATGTTGAGGTAGGTTCCTTCTATGTCCATTTTTTGAAGAGTTTTAATCATAAATAGGTGCTAAATTTTGTCAAAGGGTTTTCCTGCATCTATTGAGATGACCATATGGTTTTTATCTTTCAATTTGTTACTATGGTATATCATATTGATTGATTTGCATGTATCAAAGAATCCTTGCATCCCTGGAATACACTCAACTTAATCATGAGCTTTTTGCTGAATTCTGTTTGCTAAAATTTTGTTGAGGAGTTTTGCATCTTATTTCATCAATGATATTGGCCTGTAGTTTTCTTTTTTTGTGTTGTCTTTGGATTTGTTATCAGGGTATTGGTGGCCTTGTAAAATGAGTTTGGAAGTATTCCTTCCTCTGCAATTTTTTGAAAGAGTTTTAGAAGGATAGGCGTTCAGTTCAGTTGAGTTCAGTTGTCAGTTGTGTCCGACTCTTTGTGACCCCATGAATTGCAGCACTCCAGGCCTCCCTGTCCACCACCAACTCCCAGAGTTCACTCAAACTCATGTCCATGGAGTCCGTGATGCCATCCAGCCATCTCATCCTCTGTCATCCCCTTCTCCTCCTGCCCCCAAGCCCTCCCAGCATCAGAGTCTTTTCCGATGAGTCAACTCTTTGCATGAGGTGGCCACAGTACTGGAGTTTCAGCTTTAGCATCATTCCTTCCAAAGAAATCCCAGGGCTGATCTCCTTCAGAATGGATTGGTTGGATCTCCTTGCAGTCCAGGGGACTCTCAAGAGTCTTCTCCAACACCACAGTTCAAAAGCATCAATTCTTCAGCACTTAGCTTTCTTCACAGTCCAACTCTCACATCCATACATGACGACTGGAAAAACCATAGCCTTGACTAGATGGAACTTAGTTGGCAAAGTAATGTCTCTGCTTTTGAATCTGCTGTCTAGGTTGGTCATAACTTTCCTTCCAAGGAGTAAGCATCTTTCAGTTTCATGGCTGCAGTCACCATCTGCAGTGATTTTGGAGCCCCCCAAAATAAAGTCTGACACTGTTTCCACTATTTCCCCATCTATTTCCCATGAAGTGATAGGAACAGATGCCATGATCTTCATTTTCTGAATGTTGAGCTTTAAGCCAACTTTTTCACTCTCCTCTTTCACTTTCATCAAGAGGCTTTTTAGTTCTTCTTCACTTTCTGCCATAAGGGTGGTGTCATCTGCATATCTGAGGTTATTGACATTTCTCCTGCAAATCTATATTCCAGCTTCTTCCAGCCCAGTGTTTCTCATGATGTACTCTGCATATAAGTTAAATAAGCAGGGTGACAATATACAGCCTTGACGTACTCCTTTTCCTATTTGGAACCAGTCTGTTCCGTGTCCAGTTCTAACTGTTGCTTCCTGACCTGCATATAGGTTTCTCAAGAGGCAGGTCAGGTGGTCTGGGATTCCCATCTCAGGATAGGCATTAGTTCTTCTCTAAATGTTTGATAGAATTCTCCTGTGAAGCCATCTGGTCCTGGGCTTTTGTATTTTGGGAGATTTTTTTAACGACAGCTTCAATTTCAGTGCTTCTAATTGGATTGTTCATAATTTCTATTTCTTCCTGGTTCAGTCTTGGAAGATTGAACTTTTCTAAGAACCTGTCCATTTTTTCCAGGTATACCATCTTATTGCCATATAGTTCATAATAGTCTCTTCTAATCCTTTGTATTTCGGCATTGTCTCTTGTAACCTCTCTTTCATCTAATTTTGTTGATTTGATTCTTCTCTCTTTTTTTCTTGATGAGTCTGGCTAAAGGTTTGTCAATTTTGTTTATCTTCTCAAAGAATCAGCTTTTAGTTTTGTTAATCTTTACTATTGTTTCTTTCATTTCTTTGTCGTTTATTTCTGCTCAGTTCTTTATGATTTCTTTCCTTCTACTAATTTTGGCGTTTTTTTGTTCTTCTTTTTCTAGTTGTTTTGGTGTCTATTTGATGTTTTTCTTGTTTCCTGAGGTAGGACTGTATTGCTATAAACTTCCCTCTTAGGAGTGCTTTTGCTGCATGCCATAGGTGTTGAGTTGTCATGTTTTCATTGTTATTTGTTTCTAGAAATGTTTTGATTTCCCTTTTGATTTCTTCAGTAACCTATTGGTTATTTAGAAATGTGCTATTTAATCTTCATGTGTTTGTGTTTCTTACAGGTTTTTTCTTGTAATTGATATCTAGTCTCATAGTGTTGTGGTTGGAGAAGGTGCTTGATATGATTTAAATTTTCTTAAATTTACTGAGGCTTGAATTGTCACCCAAGATGTGGTCTGTCCTGGAGAATGTTCCACGTGCACTTGAGAAGAAGGCATATTCTTCTGCATTTGGATGGAATGTCCTGAAGATACCAATGAGATCCATCTCATCTAATGTATCATTTAAGACTTATGTTTCCTTATTAATTTTCTGTTTTGAGGATCTGTCTATTGATGTGAGTGAGGTGTTAAAGTCTCCTACTATTGTGTTACTGTCAATTTTTCCTTTTATGTCTGTTAGTGCTTGTCTTATGTACTGAGGTGCTCCTATGTTGGGTGCATAGATATTTACAGTTGTTATGTCTTCCTCTTGGATTGATCCCTTGATCATTTTGTAGTGTCCTTCCTTATCTCTTGTAATCTTCTTTATTTTAAGGTCTATTTTGTCTGATATGAGGATTGCTACTCCAACTTTATTTTTCTTTCCATTTGCATGGAATCTATTTTTCCATCCTCTCAGTTTCAGTCTATATGTGTCTTTAGGTCTGAAGTGGGTTTCTTGTAGACAGCATATATATGGGTCTTGTTTTTGTATCCATTCAGCCAATCTGTGTCTTTTGGTTGGAGCATTTAATCCATTTACATTTAAAGTAATTATTGATATATATGTTCCTATTGCCATTTTCTTAATTGTCATTGATTTTGTAGATCTTTTTTCTTCTCTTGTATTTCTTGGCTATATAAGTCCCTCTAACATTTGTTGTAAAAATGGTTTGGTGGTACTGAATTCTCTTAACTTTTGCTTGTCTGAAAAGCTTTTTATTTCTCCATCAGTTTTGAATGAGATCCTTACTGGGTACAGTAATCTTGATAGTAGATTTTTCCCTTTCAGTATTTTAAATATATCCTGCCATTCCCTTCTGGCCTGCAGAGTTTCTGCTGAAAGATCAGCTGTTAAGCATATGGGGTTTCTCTTGTATGTTACTTGTTGCTTCTCCCTTGCTGCTTTTAATATTCTTTCTTTGTGTTTAGTCTTTGTTAGTTTGATTAGTGTGTGTCTTGGCATGCTTCTCCTTGGGTTTATCCTGTATGGGACTCTTTGTGCCTCTTGGACTTGATTGACTATTTCCTTTTCCATGTTGGGGACATTTTCAACTATAATCTCTTCAAAAAATTTCTCGTACCCTTTCTTTTTCTCTTCTGTAGAAGGAATCAATAGCAGAATATCTGAAGCAGAAGAGTGAATCAATGAGCTAGAAGATAAAATATTGGAAATAACTTCCAGAGAATAAAGTAAAAAGAATGAAAAGAACTGAGACAATATCAAACACACTTCTTATTATTTTATTTTTATTTTCTATCAAGGCCCTAGGTTGTTTGGTAGGATGAACAATACTACCTGGAGATTAGAAACAGATTTAAAATTGCTGAATTGCAATGCCTAGAAATACCCTGGTGAGTCAAACATGCCTGAGAAAAGAGGGTAAAAAAAAAAAAAACACTGTTATGAAACAGTGGTAATTAAGGAATATTCCACTTTGGTCTGTTTTGAGTCAAGCAGTACTGCAAAGGGATTGTGTGGCTTTATTTTTAGGCTGCAGTTTATTGATTCAGGCTGCGGCCTCTGCTAATTGGCAGAGCTGTTCTTAGCTGACAAATGTGCATTTGGTTATAGAGAATGAGAAATTAGATGTTTTGTCTGTCTTCCTAGAGAAAGGAAACTCTGCTGAGGAGAACTTCTCCGGGCTTAAGCCTCTTTCCAGGTGGGCCAAGTGCAAGGTCACTTGACTAGTGCTGGGATTCACACACACACACACACACACACACAGACACACTGACACACAGTCCCTTGGGCCCATCAGTGATGGATACCTCTTCGCATTGCAGCCAGGTTTCCAGAGGCCATGCCTGAAGTTGTTGAGAGAGGAGAGGCTGCATACTGGAGCTGAGAGTGATGCTTATGGTGGAGTGAAGGGCAGCTTCAAATGTCACATGGGGGGAGCACTGAGATGAGGGGATGGAGTTCAAGGAGGAAGCACAGCGGTGGCCACCAGGGGTGAGATGCACAGCAGGGGCCTTCCAAGTGGCCTGGGCCTTTGCAGCTGACCTAATTAGAAGGTTTGAGGAGTAAAGAGAATTTGCAGAATTCCCTGGCTTTTGCCTTCCTTGGTGCTCAAGAGAAAGTCACTTAACTTTTCAGTATTTCAGATTCCTTATCAGTAGAAGGATTTTTCTTCTCACTGCTCTCAGACTCTTTAACAGTTTAGCCTGATAAAATCTGTCAAGTGCTCGAGCCCTGGGAGATAGGCTGTTTATCAATCAGGATGGTAGCCTGCTCCTTCCAACAGAAAGTGAATTTGGGATCTTGGCAGAATCCCCCTGGAGGATGTAGTCTGAAGAATTTTAGGAGTTCAAGTGCTCTGCTTAGCAGTTCTGCAGGGAAAGGGCTTATGTGCTGTCCATGGCCTCTCCCCAAAGCTCCTGCACATTATCTAGTTGTATTTCCTCACCAAGTAAAGTATGAAGTCAGACCCAGACCTCTGATTTCTCAGATACTGTAGTTGGGGCCTGCTTAATCTAGAGGATTCATAAAAATAACAGCCAGTGGCGTCTCAAGGGTAGTACAGACAATTTAGGTCAACTGCTTCAATTTTCAAATGAGAAAATGGGAAGAGAAGAAGGTTGTGGGTGGCCCAGGTCACACAGGTGAGTGTGCAGAGCTGTGTCTGGTGACCAGAGGTTTAACTTCTGGTCCAAGGGTTTTCCCTGATATCACGTGTCTGCTGGACACTCAGGCCCACAATCACTAGATTTGAGGAATTCCATTGCATTTCATGTTTACATATGTCCCAAGGTTATTATGGAATGCCTGTTGATCAGAGTGATAACAATAGCGATAAGTACCATTTATACAGGGCCTGTGATGGGCACAGTGAGCTCAGAACTTCACCCAATCCTTTCAACCACCTTTGGAGGGAGAGCTTATTACTTTCACTTTTCAGAGGAGAAGATTAGGGCTCAATATCACATAGCTCTTAGTTACAGATCCTAGGTTTCATCAGCCTTCTAGCAGTTCCGGCAGCTCTTCTTCTCTGACAGGCTGCAGTGCAGTTAGTGGGGGCCCTTCTATCCCATCCTCTGCTAAGCAAGAGCTGGAGCTGGAGTGTGCATTAGTACATAGTAGTTAGTTTCATTATTTTTTTCCAGTTGCTAACACAGAAGACTTAATCCAGGCGAAAGAAATGGAAGTAGACCAGAGGTATGAGGATGCTGCTTTATAGAAATTTTATGGTGATTTGTGTATAATTGTCAATTCCCTGGAAGACACAGTAAAGCAAAGTAATTTGATTATAAGAAAGGACAATGTTTGAAGTCAATATAAGCAGACCTGACTAGAAATTGAAAGGAAATGGAAGACTTCTAGGCTGTACTCGCCCAGGACGTTCAAGCTGTAGGATACATGGGTCAGGGCCTGCATATTCACCCCTCTCCTGGGCGCAGAGCAGAGCAGGAGTGTGGTGATACCTGTCTGGGGAGGGGTGGAGACATGGTGGGCCTCCCTCCTGCAGCTCTTTGCCAAACCCATTCAGAGCAGAGGCCATGCCCCCTACAGATGAACTCAAGGCCCTCTGTCACCATTGTCATTTGTGTTCAACAGTAAAGCCACCAGCCTTCATTTACCTAAACTCATGTTGCTTCCCCCAACTGGAAGCTTCTTGGTCAGCTGAAGCTGCTGTAAGTACAGTGAAGTGTAAAATAACTGCACAGGTTCCTGTTTGGTGAGTGGAGTGTGGTTTCTCATTACTCCCCAGGGGCCACTTGTAATGAGAAATTGGACTTGTAAGTCTTGAAACTTTTCCACTCACCACTCTGTGTGTCTTGCATTATTTTGCCTTTTAAAATTAGCATGCTATTTTAGACAATGAAGAGAGGAGGCTTTAGAAGCATAACAGAGCATCTGCTTTACAGAAACTGCTAAGCAGTCTCTGTTCACATTGAGTTTTGAGTTATTACCCAGAATAGGAAAATATGCAAATGCAGAACATGTGTATTGACTGTGCTTTTGCCTTGAGGCTCTTTTGTATTACATATCTAATGGATGGATATTTGTGGGGTGGGGGTTGATTCCTGTTTCTCCATATGACTGTGCTTGTGGGTTCTGGACTGTGGCATGCCCTGGAAGGCATGATGCTTCTCTTAGCTGGTACCCAGCACCTTGTACTGTGCCCTCAGCACTGGACCATGAAGTAGATTTTGTGTTAATAATGACCATCCTTTGTAGGTACTAAGTTCTTACTGCAATTTGAAGATATCAGAAGAGTGAAAAAAGTCTTTTCTGATGCCATGGTGCCCCTTGTTTGAGCCCTACAAGCATGCTGTGCTTGCTTCCACATTTACTAGGCTTGTCATGGGTCCTCTATTTGCATATTCAAGTGTCTGTCTCCTTCAGTAGACTCTAAGCTCTTTGAGAATAGGGCCTGTGCCAGCCTTGTTCATTTTGGGGTCCTCAGAGTATATTAGCGCAAAGCCCTTGGTGGGCATGCAAATAGATATTTATTTAGTTGTTTTGGTACCTTTAATTTAATACTGTTAGTACTTTTAATATGCTGAGCATTGCAAATTATCTTAAACACATTTTCCCATGTAATCTTCACAATAACCACGTGGGACTGTTATTGATCTTCATATGTTACAGAAAACAAATCCAGAATTCAGATAGGGTCAGCAGCCTGCCACGATCTTCCAGCTGAGCCACATAATTGTGAACTGAGTCCGAGTGACTGCAAAGCACTCATCTTCTGGGCTACCCCACACTGCTCTGTGTGTCAGACGGTAAAGAGATGTAAAAGTCACTTGAGATGCTGATGGATACAAAACACAGAGTGGGGAGGTGTGTGGATACACTGGCAAAAGGATGTTGGTAAGAGATGCGACCCCTTCAAAATTTTCACAGAGACGTTCTCATTGAAGAGAAATATTTTTTTTTGTTCCTTAGAGACAGAAGCTAGATAAGGCATGTTTTGTTCATTGTTTCTGACTTTGGAGTCAGTGTACATGGATCTCATAATTATAGGTGAGGATGGCAGAGCCATTACTAATTGATTTAATTGAGGTTATTGAATCCATTCTAATTCTGAGAATGACTATGGGACAGCTTGAGGGCTGGGAGCGAAATGGAGAACACAAGGTAGCCCAGAGCACCTCCTGTTTTCACAGGCTTACAGTGTAATGAGGAATGGGAGGAATACTCAAGTTACTCTGCAATGAAAGGGAGTACAGTAATTTTTGAAAAATGATTTGGCATAAAGAGAGGGTATACCAGAAATAATAAATTATGTATGATTGATGATATAAGTATATTATGGAAGGGGTAGTATTGAGATAGTGCTTGAAAAATGGATGAAATCTGATAGTTGGATATTTGAAGGTGATTAATGACATGGCAGACAGCGAAGAGGATCTAAAAAGCCTCTTGATGAGGGTGAAGGAAGAGAGTGAAAGAGCAGCTTAAAACTGAATATTAAAAAAACTAAGTGCATGACATCTGGCCCCATTCCTTCATGGCAAATAGAAGGGAAAAAGTGGAAATACTGACAGATTTCTTCTTCTTGGGCTCTAAAATCATTGTGGATGGTGACTGTAGCCATGAAATCAGAAGACGTTTGCTTCTTGGCAGGAAAGCTATGACCAATCTAGATAGTGTGTTGAAAAGCAGAGATATTACTCTGCCGATGAAGGTCCGTATAGTCAAGGCTATGGTCTTCCCAGTGGTCATGAACAGTTGTGCGAGCTGGACGGTAAAGAAGGTGGAGTGCAGAAGAATTGATGCCTTTGAACTGTGGTGCTGGAGTAGACTCCTGAGAGTCCCTTGGACAGCAAGGAGATCTAACCTGTCAATCTTAAGGGAAATCAACCCTGAATAGCCGTTAGAAGGACTGATACTGAAGCTGAAACTCCAGTATTTTGGTCATTTGATGCAAACAGCTGACTAATTGGAAAAGTCCCTGATACTGGGAAAGATTGAGGGCAGAAGGAGAAGAGGGCGTCAGAGGATGAGATAGCTGGATGGCATCACTGATGCAATGGACATGAACTTGGGCAAACTTTGGGAGATGGTGAGGGACAGGGAGGCCTAGCGTGCTGCAGTCCATGGGGTCACAAAGGGTCGGACACGACTGGGCTACTGAACAGCAGCAACAATGACATGGTCTCTGCCTTTAAGAACAGGTAAGGCTTTTTGGCAGAAATGAGCACCCAGAGAAAAGAGGACTAGAAAAAACACTCCACTGCAGCATTATTACAATAGTACCTGAGATATGGAAGCAACCAACATGTCCATGGTTAAGATGTGGTATATATGCATGTGCATACAATGGAATACAAATCTTGCCATTTGTGACAACAGGGATGGACCTAGAGGGTATTATGCCAAGTGACATAAATCAGACAAAGACAAATACTGCATGATTCCACTTCAATGTGGAATTTAAAATACAAACAAACAAACTTAACAGAAACAGACACATTGATACAAAGAACAAATTTATGGGTGCCAGAGGAAATGGGAGGTGAGTAGGAGAAATAGGGGAAGGAGATTAAGAGGTACAAACTTCCAGTCATAAAATAAAGAGTCACAGGGATATAATGTATAGCACAGTAATATAGTCAGTAATATTACAATAGCTTTGTATGGTGACAGATGTTTACTAGACTCATAGTGGTGATCAGTTGTATAAAAATATCAAATCACTGTGTTGTATGCCTGAAACTAACATTGTAAGTCAGCTACCCCTCAATTTAAAAACAAAATAATTATGCAAGATAATATTGAAAAGATACTGTGGGACTGTGTCTTTCTGGGGAAATCATGAAGACTTCCTGGATGAGTGACTTGGCAGCCCAGGAACCTGGGGTTGTAGACTGTGTTGATCTGACCCTTGAAAGAGGGTTTAAGATACACAGGAAGCTCAGCTAACGTAAGCGCCTCCAGTTCACTGACTCAGTCTTCACGGGGATTCAGGATGCTTGAGTACAGAACCCACACGGTCGGGAAGGGAAAAGGATTCTTCCTAAACAGCGCAGTGCACTGTCACACTGCTCTTCCGAGCTGGCGCAGAAGAGTCAGACAGCATTTGGGTTGGATTACATTGAAACCACGTCAGAGACTGAATAATTAAAACCACTTTAAAGGGAAGTCTGATTTCCCTCTGGCAAGGCACTTATGATTCTGGCACAGAAACATTTTTCAAGTTAACTTATGTTTTATTCTCCATTTAAAATTTGCCATCGTAAATAATCCTTTCTCAATTGATAGTATCTTGAACGTAAGAGTGGATGCTGTCTGAATGTTAGGCAGCCAGTCCTGGCGTGGAATCAACTAGCTTTTCCTTAAATGGAGATTGCAAAACTAATAAAGACACACGCATAACCCAACACTAGGAATATTTCCGTGGTGAGGATGACCAGAGATACTTTTGCTTGTTGAAGGAAATGGGATAGTAAAGATGTTAATTAGCTGTACTATGGCAACGGTTTTTTCTTTTTTTTTTTTTTAACAACCCTAAACTTTACCATTCTGTATGTCTACAACTCTGTGTTGATGGCTATGAAAATACAAATCACATGGAGACGTATTTATGAAATATTTTCAGCAGCTTTATTGAGAAATAATTCATATACCATAAAATTCACTCATTTTGAAGCCACAGTCTAATTTCACAACCCAAAGACTGCGTGCCCACTGCAGCCTCTCCCCAGCCTCCAGCAACTACTAGTCCACTTTCTGTCTCTATAGAGTCACCTTTTCTGAGGATTTCATAATAAAATATCCTTTATTGAATTCTGTGAGGTCATGACTATGGGGAATGTATATGTATTTTTTTTTTAAGAGTGAAAAAAAGAGATCTGTTAGTTTCCCGACAACAAAGGATGGCAAAATTAGCATTATTCTTTCAGAAGCAAATCATAACATTAAAGGTTATATTCTGTATAGGAACCACAGCTACTGACCTAAGAAAGAGCAGAAGCTATTCATGTAGAGATGAAGAAATGAAACAAATAAATTAGATGCCAAGACATATCACCTGAGAGATGAAAATGTTGATCGATAATCCCTCTGTTGGTTTTTCAATGAGAAAAGAAATACTTTTTCAGATCATTTTGAGTCCATCCTGAGTTGTAGTTGATCTTGAGTTTAAATGTTGGACCTGTTGGCTCAGGTGTTTTTCTGAGTCAGAAGGAGGCCTGATGCACACCATATTGAACCCTATGCTGGCTGTATGTGTGCATGCAGAAAGCCTGTTTGGCAGGCACCAGGAATTCCCAGGCTGTCGGTGTCTTATCACCACGGGTGGGCTGTCTACGAACACGGCCACTGTTCTCTCTAGCTGTGATCAATACTTGGGGAGGCTATTCTTTGTCATAGCTCACTGTGTTTTAAGGAAAGTGGATGTATTTTTAAAGAGTAAGCATATTTATTGTAGGTTTCTTGGTCATTTCTTTAGATAGGAGCATTTTATCTAATGTATTCGTTTGCCAGAGCTGCTGTAACAAAATACCACAAACTGGATGGCTTAAAGACAAAAATTTATTGTCTTGCAGCTCCAGAGGCTGGCAGTCCAAGATCAAGATGTCAGCTGGGTTGGTTCCTTCCCAGGGCTTCAGGGGAGGATCAGTCCCACAACCCTCTCCTAGCTTCTGGAGGTTTGCTGGAAATCTCTGCCATCCTTTGGCTACCGGAAGCATCACCCATCTCTGCCCTCATCCTCCCAGGGTGTTCCCTGGAGGGCATGTCTGTCTGTGTCCAGGTTCCCTCTATTCCACTGTGATTTTGTCTTAACTTATTGCACCTGTAGCCACACTGTTTCCAAATTAGATCACATTCTGTGGTACTGGGGATTAAGATTTCAACCTATGAACATTTAGGGGACAGAATACAATAGGTAATACCTAATAATATTTAAACATCAACAGCAAGCACACAGCATAGAATGAGCCACACACTGTTCTGCCAAGCGCTTCCAGATGTTAACTCAGTCAATCCTCATAAACCCTGTGATATGGGTACTAGTATTATCCCTTCTTTACAGATTTAAAAAATTGAGGCACCAAAGGGTCATACAGCTTTCAGATAGTGAGTTTGGGGTTAGAACCCAGGCTATCTGGCTCCAAGGTACCTTCTCTTACATGCCAAAGTACACAGTGCCACTTCTAGATATTCATAATCTGTCCAAATTGCTTTTATATTATAAAATTTCAGAGGTAATGGAGTTTATGACCCTAATCTCTTAAAAAAAAATTTTTTTATTGGAGGATAGTTGTTTTAGTGTTGTGATGGTTTCTGTTGTGCATCAACATGAATCAGTCATAATTATATATATATATATATATATATACACCCTCCCTCTTGAACCTTCCTCCCCTCCCCCACCCCACCCTTCTAGCTCGTCACAGAACACCAGACTGGGTTCCCTGTAGTAAACAGCAGTTTCCTGCTCAGTATCTATGATAGTGTATATACATCAGTGATACTTCTTAATTTGTCCTACCCTCTCCTTCCCCTGCTGTGTCCACCATTGTCTATGTCTGTGTCTCCATTTCTTCTCTGTAAGTAGGTTTATCAGTACTATTTTTCTAGATTCCATATATATGTTAATATACGATATTTGTTTTTCTCTTTCTGACTTACTTCTCTCTGTATAACAGGCTCTAGGGTCATCCAGCTCACTGCAACTGACTCAAATTCATTCCTTTTTGTCGCTGAGTAATATTTCATTGTATATATGTACCACAGGGCTTCTCAGGTGGTAGCAGTTGTAAAGAACTTACCAGCCAATGCAGGAGACATAAGAGACATGGGTTCAATTTCTGGGTCCGGAAGATCCCCTCGAGGAGGGCATGACAACTCACTCCAGTATTCTTCCCTGGAGAATCCCGTGAACAGAGGAGCCTGGTGGGCTACAGTCCAGTGGGTCGCAAAGAGTTGGACCCAACTGAGCAATTTAGCATGCACACATCACAACGTCTTTATCCACTCATGTGTTGATGGACATCTAGGTTGCTTCTATGTCCTGGCTATTGTAAATAGTGCTGCAATGAACGTCGGGCTACATGTGTCTTTTTGAATTGTAGTTTTTTCAGGGTATATGCCCAGGAGTGAGACTGTGGGGTCGTATGATAGTTTTTTTCCTAATATTTTTAAGAAATCTCCATATTGTTCTCTATAATGGCTATATCAATTTATATTCAACGCCATTTCTGGTTTTATGAAAGGAATTGTATTCCTCCTCTACAGAGAAAGATACTTTATATAGATTCAGAATGGTCCTTGATTTCCCTGTTAAAGAGAAAATATGTTAAGCTGATGAACTGACTTATTATAACATGTATACACTTATATTAGGTTAAGCCATACAAAATTATTTTTTATAAGATAATAAAGTGCTACACTCAATATAACAGCAAATTTGGAAAACTCAGCAGTGGCCACAGAACTGGAAAAGGTCAGTTTTTCATTCCAATCCCAAAGAAAGGCAATGCCAAAGAATGCTCAAACTACCACCCAATTGCACTCATCTCACATGCTAGTAAAGTAATGCTCAAAATTCTCCAAGCCAGGCTTCAGCAAGACGTGAACCGTGAACTTCCTGATGTTCAAGCTGCTTTTAGAAAAGGCAGAGGAACCAGAAATCAAATTGCCAACATCCGCTGGATCATGGAAAAAGCAAGAGAGTTCCAGAAAAACATCTATTTCTGCTTTATTGACTATGCCAAAACCTTTGTGTGGATCACAATAAACTGTGGAAAATTCAGAGATAGATGGGAATACCAGACCACCTGACCTGCCTCTTGAGAAATCTGTATGCAGGTCAGGAAGCAACAGTTAGAACTGGACATGGAACAACAGACTGGTTCCAAATCTGGAAAGGAGTACGTCAAGGCCGTATATTGTCACCCTGCTTATTTAACTTCTATGCAGAATACATCATGAGAAACGCTGGACTGGAAGAAACACAAGCTGGAATCAAGATTGCCGGGAGAAATATCAATAACCTCAGATATGCAGATGACAACATCCTTATGGCAGAAAGTGAAGAGGACCTAAAAAGCCTCGATGAAAGTGAAAGAGGAGAGTGAAAAAGTTGGCTTAAAGCTCAACATTCAGAAAATGAAGATCATGGCATCCAGTCCCATCACTTCATGGGAAATAGATGGGGAAACAGTGGAAACAGTGTCAGACTTTATTTTTTGGGTCTCCAAAATCACTGCAGATGGTGACTGCAGCCATGAAATTAAAAGACGCTTACTCCTTGGAAGAAAAGTTATGACCAACCTAGATAGCATATTCAAAAGCAGAGACATTACTTTGCCGACTAAGGTCCGTCTAGTCAAGCCTATGGTTCTTCCTGTGGTTATGTATGGATGTGAGAGTTGGACTGTGAAGAAAGCTGAGCACCGAAGAATTGATGCTTTTGAACTGTGGTGTTGGAGAAGACTCTTGAGAGTCCCTTGGACTGCAAGGAGATCCAACCAGTCCATTCTGGAGGAGATCAGCCCTGGGATTTCTTTGGAAGGAATGATGCTAAAGCTGAAACTCCAGTACTGTGGCAACCTCATGCAAAGATTTGACTCATTGGAAAAGACTCTGATGCTGGGAGAGATTGGGGGCAGGAGGAGAAGGGGACGACAGAGGATGAGATGGCTGGATGGCATCACTGATTCAATGGACGTGAGTCTGAGTGAACTCCGGGAGTTGGTGATGGACAGGGAGGCCTGGTGTGCTGCAATTCATGGGGTTGCAGAGTTGGACACAACGGAGCAACTGAACTGAATCCTAGTTTATTTAATAATTTTATGTGATTCAAACTAATAACTTTACCCATGCTTAAAGCCAACTGTTTGGGGCTTCCAAGACTTTTCTCTGCAGACAAAGTTGCAGATTGCCTCATTTCTTTAGAAATTTCTTTACCCTCCGTACTCTGCTGCCCCAGCCTGTCCCAAGCATCAGATCTGCAGCTGTCTTTGCTTCAGAGAAGGATGACACAACACAGGAAGAACAGCAACAAGAAAGTACAATGCAAATGCTTAAATCAGTTATCAAATATAGAATTTGAGAAGTAGAAACTCTACTACTTCTGTCCCTGGCTTTGACAAAGATTCTCAGTACCACAAAGGAAAAGTCTGAGTAGCAGCAGGAACCTTCTATTTTGAAGAGATGAGAGGTAATTACTGAGCAGGAGCTGCACCTTCCTCCCCAGGCTGACCTTGGAAGGGATAGACAGTTAAAGATGATAGCCACATGCTCTTTTTCTTGGTTAGTGCCATGGAAAAGAGTAAGTATGCCACAGTTTTCATGGGACCACGTGGTCTGACTCACCTTATGGTAATAAATCTCATTCATTTCATAGTAAGTCTAAACTTATTGATAAACAGTAAGTTTACTTTGAAAAGAAATGAAACTTTTTGCACACTTGAATTTGTTGACTGACATAATAGCTACTTGAAAGAATTATGGTTTTGAATTTTTAGATGTTAAATTCAGTTTTTCTCTATTTTTACACTAAATAGAAAAATTTTTTTTAAGTAGACATAGTTGCTAAGTTTCAATAATTTATAGGAAGAATTATATTTATAATGTTTTATTTATGACCTAAGAGTCACCCTGGTAGCTCAGCTGGTAAAGAATCTGCCTGTAATGCTGGAGACACCGGTTCGATTTCTGGGTTGGGAAGATCCCTTAGAGAAGGAATAGGCTACCCACCCCAGTATTCTTGGGCTTTTCCGGTGGCTCAGCTGGTAAAGAATCCGCTTGCAATGTGGGAGACCTGGGTTCAACCCCTGGGTTGGAAAGATTTCCTGGAGAAGGAAACAGTACCCACTCCAGTATTCTGGCCTGGAGAATTCCATGGATTATACAGGGCTGCAAAGAGTCAGGCACAACTGAGCAACTTTCACTTTCTTTATGAAGTACTTCATGAAGTACTTAGATAAAATATTTCCAAATCACTCTGACTTTATTTAGAAAAATCAGGCACTATCCTAGGATGTCATATTTATTCACATAGATAAATAGGATAGTCTGTACAATTGACTGTATTTTGTGTATTTTTTGACTTTAATCCCTACTTGCAACAGTTTATGTTTACAGATTAAAGAAAAATAAGCCCTGGGTATACAAGCTGATGGAAGTGACTATAGTGAATAAAGAGAAAATTAGCAAGAGTTTGGAGCTTCACCTGTGACTCATCAGTAAAGAATCCTCCTGCAATGCAGGAGATACAAGTTCCATACCTGGGTGGGGAAGATCCCCTGGAGGAGGAAATGGCAACCCACTCCAGTATTCTTGCTGGCACAGTCCCATGGACAGAGGAGCCTGGAAGGCTATAGTCCTTGGGGTTGCAGACTCTGGTGTGACTGAGCACAACATGGTTTATTTGGGTTAAAGAGTTAATAAATAAATGCTCAAAATAAGCAGTAGTGCTCTTTGACTATGATCCATGAATGACATGTGGAAGTTCTTAAGAAGAAAGGTTACCAACTTTGGTGTCAGAACGAGATAGATCTTTTCTCTGAGTTGAGTCATCATCCTAGCTGCAAGATTACAAACAAGTTACTTCACATCACAAAGGCTAGTTTCCTGAGGGAAATTGAGATATTATCAGGATTAATAATAACTGACACATCCCTGCATCCCGGAGATAAGTCCTGTTTCATCACAGTGAGTGATTCCTGTAATGCCCTGCTGAATGTGGCCTGCTAGTTTTATTGAGAGTTTTTTGGATCTATATTCATCAGGAATGTTGGCCTGTAGCAAGTAACAATAAAATTTAAAAACTGTAATTCCAATTTGATGGAAAGGGAACATAGAATTAAGAAATAAATGTGTCAGTTTCTGTATACAGTTAGTAAGGAAGTCTGTCTGGCAAAAGTGATGGAGAGAAAAGAGATATGTCCCATAACAACATAAAGACGGGTGAAAATCATGGTTACAGACCCGCAGATCCGGCACACGTCAGGCTTACTCATAGGCGAGCGCTATCGAGGCAGGAAGTAAATGGTCAGATTCGTACCTTATTTGAGCTGACTGGAAAATAAATAACACATTTGAATAAATCTATATTAAGGGAATTAGATGGAAAGGTCAAAAATCTTCAGAACCCAGTCCCCTCCCCTCTTCACTTATGCTAACAAACATACATATCCAGCCCCAGATAATTTTACAGGTAAATTTTACCAAATATGTCATTAACAGATAAGCTCAATGCTTAAACTTTTTCAGAGAGTAGAGAATTTGTGCCCTTGTAAGCATGTTTTAGAAGACTAAAAACCTCTGTATTGAAGCCCAAGAATGACAACATGAGAAAGGAAAATTGTAGACTCATCTTTCTTATGAATTTATAAGCAGAATTCCTAAGATATTAGCAAATCTAACCTAACATTGAGTAAAATAATACCTTAGGATTAAACTGAGTTTGTTTCAGAAGGCAAGGAGTTTTTATTTCTATGAAGTTTATTAGCATATTTTACCCCATTAATAGATAAAAGACCTATGATCACCTCAATAAATTTAGGAAAATCATTTGATAAAAATATGCAATGCTCATGTGCAATAAAAATTCCTAAAGAACTAGTAATAGAGAATTTCCTTAATCATGTGAAAAATTTCTACCAAAACTTACAGCAAATACCATAGTAAAATGCTTGACGTATTGTCATAAAAGGTTACTATCAATTTTTCTATTCAACATTTTGCTAGAGGCCATATCTAGTGCAGAAATTAAACATAATTATTAATAATGAAGAGAAAAAATTATTTTTTATCATATGGTAGGATTATCTATTTAGAAAATTCAAAGAATGATACAGGGAATTTATTTAACAGTAAAGAAATGTTAATAAGATTGTTGAAATGTAAAATTGACATGTAAAAGTAAACTGCTTTTCTTTAGTGTAAACAACAAGAAAAACTCAAAGCACAACATTTATAATAGTGGCAACAGTTATATAGAACCTAAGAATAAGTTTAACAAGAAATAGGAAAGAATTTCTAGAGAAAATTTAATATGTTTTGCAAAACAAATAGAGGACTTAGGCAAATAAGAAGCTATGTTGTGTTCATGGAGGAAAGTGCTATAAACATATATATATATAAACTGCCCTCATTTGCCTGTACATTCCATATAATTCCAAACAAAGTTACACTAGAGCTTTTTCCTTTGAATTTAACAAATTCTTGCCATTAATTCAAATGTAAAAGGAAGGCTCAAAAATAGTGATTGTGCTTTCCAAAAAGGTAGAGAGAACAGATACCTAGATTTACTCTAAAGTTAAAGAAATTTAGAGAATGCAGTATCTGTGCAAATAGAAGAACCAGGACAGAATATTCCCACTCATATGGTAAATAAAATGACAGGAGGAAATCAGCAGCAAATATAGTCTACTCAATAGGTAGTACTGGTATAATTGATTATCCTCATGGGAAAAAACTCATAAATTTAGACCCCTAACCTCACATTATACACAAAAATATGGGTTAAGACATAAACATTAAATCTCTAATTAAAGCAAAATCAGTTGGGACTATTTTTATGACCTTGTGATAGAGAAAGATCCTTAAAATCTAAAAGTTATAAACATTAAGAGAAAAGATTGAAAACTTTCACTGTTAAAATGAACAACTTTTCCATAGGTTGCAAAATGATATATACTTGTACGTAAAATTTACATAATATCTAAAATCATGCAAACTAATACACATGTTATTTATAATTATACTAATAAAATGTAAAGCTATGCATGTAGATTATAAACTGAAAAACTAGACAGTGAAGGTGAGGGGATAGGGAACAGATACACAGGGTCTCAACAGTGCAGTGTTCTGTTTTTAATAAATCAAGTAAGATAAAATGTTAAAATTTACCAATCTCCCCAGAAGTGGTGGAGCCAAGAGTCTCTGACATATTATTACTTATAGTTTCTCTATGCTTGAAATAGTTAATAGTAAATTTTCTAAAAGAAAATAAAAATAAAAATTAAAATAATAATTAAAATAATTAGAAAGTGAAGATAAGGTAAGTGGTTGGGGAGGCCTAATGGGGAGGCTTTCCTGGTGGCTCAGAGGGTAAAGTCTCTGCCCACAATGTGGGAGACCTGGGTTTGATCCCTGGGTCAGGAAGATCCCCTGGCACAGGAAATGACAACCCACTCCGGTACTCTTGCCTGGAAAATCCCGAGGATAGAGAAGCCTGGTAAGCTGCAGTCCAGGGGGTCATGAAGAGTCTCACACGGCTGAGCGATTTCACTTTCACTTTTCAGGACTAGGGCTTTCAGATGTAGAAAGTGGAAGACTGTGAGAAGACTTGATAGAGTCAACCAGAATTAAGAATCTCATGGAACCAGTGAAAAATACTAAGTAAAGGATCCTAATGGTTCTTTCTTCATTTTAGTGAAGTAAATGGAGGAAACATCAAAGCTGATATCACTTCATTCAACAGCTAGAGAAATGATGAAACATTTATCCAAGTTTGTGACCATAAATGAATTTAATTTTAAGAACCTAAATTTTATGACCTAAAAGAAAATTCCTGTGCCAGAAATACTGACATATATTAAGCTTTTGATTCTGAGTTGGAACAGAGCACCCAGATATTCCGTAGTGTTAGGAACAGAGGTCAAGATAAGGAAGACCATGTGACTGACAGTAATTTGTAGTAATTTGGTGACTCTCAAAAGTCATCTAAATTCTAGCCTGCCTTATATTACCACGTATGGAATTGTGGCAGAGAGAAGTCACACAGTTTGCTGAAGGTCACAGTAGCTAATTAGCAGCACACTCAGGTCTGTAAATCTGTGACTTGTATCCCAGTAATTTTATGTTAAACAATTCTGCCTCACTTTCTGATATTTTGGGGGTATTTACTGATTAAAGTGCATGCATTTATTTTGAATTTGCATAATTTTATAGTCTTTCTTTTAAAACTGATCGATAGCTGGTATCAAAAACTTTAAGTAGAATTTTTAAAAAGGTGGCCTTTCTTAATTACAGCTCTCCTGAGTATTTCTATCTTTTGTATATATTCTTTCTTCTTCAAATGTGCTGGAATCCTTAAATGGAAGCATCATGTCTGCATTGACGGGAAAAAAAGGAATGAAAAATTGAACTGATCAAATTGGAGATTTCTAAATATGCCTGCTAGCCAGTAGGTGTCGCTACAACCCACTGTAATTAAAAACTGATGTGATAATTTTGGATCTGCCCACGATACAGGAGACCTGGTTTGATTCCTGGGTCTGAAAGATCTCCTGGAGAAGGAAATGGCAAGCCACTCCAGAATTCTTGCCTGGGAAATCCCATCAAGAGAAGAGCCTGGAGGGCTACAGTCCATGGGGTTGGCAAAGAATGGGACAGCACTGAATGACTAACACTTTCACTTTTCATGATAATTTTGTAGAAAAATCCAATGGCAACACTTTTCTTGAAGCACTAGGTGATATCTTTAGAGAGCAGGCTGCATAGCTGTTTTTTTTTTCTCCCACCCCTGAGATTCTATAGTTAAGACCTATTTCACATAGTTATTTTCATAGTCCATGATTATAGTATTGAGGCAGATTTCAGTGACCAAAACAGTGTCTTTCACGATGCTAAATAATGACGTTGTTGCACTTGTCGTGCACGTGTTATTCCTGAGAGATGGGCCAAAGGGGTGGCAGGGCTGCGGAGGAGAGGGAAGGTCACTAAGGAGGTTCTGCAGGAGCAGCAGCTTTGGTGCTGAAAGGGCACATCATTGTGTCCCTGTGGCCAAAAGCCAGCTAGGCGTCTATTTTATGCTGCACCAGTTTGCGGCACTACCTTTAACCTCTGTGAAGGCTCGTTTTCTTCAGGTAGAATACTGACTCACTTTTGGCTGAAAATGAAGGTGTTAAAGAGTTTCAAAATGGATTTATCCATCTATTATTGACTTTTTTAAGGTTTTTTGGGGTTTTTTTTGTCCCTTGTTTCAAAAAAGAAAACGAGGATGGAAAAAGACATTTTGGATTCTCCTCAATTCTGCCACGGTACTCACTGGTAGATGTTTGTCACTCTGTTTGATTTCTAGGCACTCAAACCCCTTGAAGATCCCCTACTTTATAAGATAAAGTCCACCTCCCACTTTGTAAATGAAAATTAAATATGTTTCAGACTCCCCATAGTGAGGACATGGGTACACGCCAGGGCACCTGCTCGTCAGACGTACCTGCTCGCTGACTGGTGTGAATCAGAAGGGAGTCACATGGAGAAGCAGGGAGCAGCGGAGGCAGGGGGTGGGGATGGGGGGATGGGGGTAGCAGCTGTGGTCCATTCTGGGGCAGCAATGCTGAAGGATCTGGAAGCAGCACTGTGTGCCTGGGGTTTGGAGTGTTGGCAACTGAGTACCTGTTCCCCTGGGGTGAGTGGTGATGGCCAATGTGTGGGAAAGTTCGGCAGCAAGATTTGAAATGGAGCTTCCAACTTCTGGGCCCTGTAGAGCTTAAAAGAGCTACCCAATAGGCCTCTAATACATGCATTCCTTTTATGCCTAATTAGGTTCTTGTCTTGTCTTATTTTTGCTTACAACAAAGAATCCTGACATATACTTCCAAGTTCCAAGGCAGTAAATCGATGCTTACCTTATGATAAAATAAGGCTTATCACCCTTTCTTACCAGATTATCAGAGATCTCCTGCCTGTAATGAGATGGATAAAAAAGTGTTAGTGGCAGTGGTGTGTGTGTGTGTGTGTGTGTGTGTGTGTGTGTGAACTGCAGAGAGAGATTTCCACCAGTAGAGGCCAAAGATCCAGGTCCCACCTTTGGTACTTATTCATATTTAAGTTCTGTATCTTCCCTTCATCTTTCAGAACAGCACACAGGAGTCTGAGCAGGGGGACTGTCACAGTTCTGTGAAACAGAACACAAATTCCTAGGAGGACAGCACTGGGCACTTGTCCTGGAACAGTCTCTAAAGTCCCTGGTGCTAAAGGATACGTGGTGACCAGTTCTACATACCCAGTGCACCGAGCCTCTAACCCCTGATTAAAATAGCTCATTCTGTATTCTTTTTGTGATGGTTTCCATGCCCACTGCCTTATTCCTGGAAGTGTGGATGTTTTCTAGAGCATATTGGTTATGAACTTTGGGGTTGACAGACCTGAGTTGAAATCCTAGCACTGGCAACATTTACTAGATGATCAGGCATGATTTCCTTAAGCTTATATAAAAACAGATTTTTTGTTACACAAGTAATGCACAAAATCATTCTCCCTGTGAAAAGCAAGCAATTATAGATAAGGCAGTGCCTGACCTCCCCTGAGGTAAACATTGTCCCCTTTTTCCTCACCTGCAAAATGGGTGTGAAAAACCTGCTCCACAGGCTTACGGTGAGGCTCTCTCACTTGGGAAACGTTAAAATCCCCTTTCTCAGGAAAGCTGTCCCAGTCTTCTGAACTAGGTCAGATTCCCTGCCCTCTGCACCCCTGACTCTACACGTCTTCATAGCAGTTTCTTCAGTTCAGTTCAGTTCAGTTCAGTCGTTCAGTCGTGTCCGACTCTTTGCGACCCCATGAATCGCAGCACACCAGGCCTCCCTGTCCATCACCAACTCCTGGAGTTCACTCAGACTCACGTCCATCAAGTCAGTGATGCCATCCAGCCATCTCATCCTCGGTCGTCCCCTTCTCCTCCTGCCCCCAATCCCTCCCAGCATCAGAGTCTTTTCCAATGAGTCAACTCAATTTTCTTAATTACAGCAGAATACTATTTACTGAGCACATCCAGGATTTGGTCTGTGCAAGGCTGATGACACATTCAGAGCTGAGATAACCTTAATTCCAGAGAAAATACAGCAAGGAAAAAGATGCCTCAGGTAATTCCCTGGCAGTCCAATGGTTAGAACTTGGTGCTTTCACTGCTGTGGCCTGAGTTCAAGCTCTGGTCAAGAAACAAAGATTCTTTAAGCCATGCAGCACTGCAAAAAAAAAAAAAAAAAAAAAAAACTTGGCAGGCAATATACATATTCCATGCCAAGTGTGTATTTTCGTATCTGTAGGTATATTTGTATTCTCATGTCCTCAGCAGTTGAGTGAATATGGATTTCAGCCCATTAATTCATGTATTTGAGAAACTGAAATTTCATATCCTCTAACTTAATTTCAAAATCTCTGATTCTTCTGGGAATACCATAGAACTGTGACCTCAGAGTAGAGAGTGTTAAAAGATAAACCAAGGCTTAGTAAAAGTGTTGAGTTCAGTTGAGCAAAAATTGGTTCAAATTGGGCAGCATCTAATCTAACAGAAAGGCGCTCCAAGGAACTGAACAAAATGAAAGGCTTATAGGAAGGAGGGAACAGGAACAAGGAAGTTACACTTGCGGGGTGGGGCGGAAAGCAGGTTGGTTACCTCCAGGGCACCTCCCATTAAGGGATGGCAGGGGTCATCAGACAGACGACCTCACTAGTGCTGATCAGGTGACTCCTGACCGGTACCAGATTGCATTTCTGGGAGAGCAAGCAGGCTACAGTCCATGGGGTCGAAAGAGTCGGACATGACTTAGCGACCAAACCGCCACCGCCGCAAAAGCTAATAAAGTCTCGGTTTGGTGACATGGGCCTTGGCATAAACAACTTCATTTATGGCCCATTGGCTTGTTTTGAGCAGAAGAGCCCACCTGGTCCTACTTAGGTCCTCTGTCCATCCTGGCATCCCTCCACACTGCCCTCTGATCCTTGGTGGTCTAGCCACATCGATAACCTAGTCATCCCCAGTCCTGGCGAGTCCTCAGATGGTGCAGGCAGGTTGCCGCTAAGTTCTGTCCAGCTCTCCGGCTCTTCCCATGCTCCTCTGAGACTCAGAGACCCTCCTGAAGCTCCATCTGGAGCCCGGCCGCCTAGAGACCCTGGCAGCTCTCTACTGGTCCTGCGTTATGTGGAGTGTGGGGAGCCTCGGCCACACGCACTTCTTCATCAGACTCAGCCCAGCACATTCCTCAGCACCTGGGTTCCTGAAAGCACGGGAGAGTTTGTAATATTCCTCCCGCGCCATCAACCCTGCTTGGAAGGTTGAGCCCTTTGTAGTTGGTCGTCATCCTCCCTGAAATAATCTTCCCAGAAACAAGAGAAGCTCACCTCTCCACTTCCTTCAGGGCCGCGGGCTTTAATCCCATCACATTTTTATTTTAGCATTTATTATCAATTGTTTTCCTTTCTGCCTATGTTCTTTTTCTTTCTTTGCTTTTACGGTTCTTTTCTCCCGCCCTGTTTCCTGTTCTCCCCCTCCTTCCCCCCTCCCCCCTCCTCCCTTCTCCCCATCCTTCCCCCCTCCCCCCTCCTCCCTTCTCCCCATCCTTCCCCCCTCCCCCCTCCTCCCTTCTCCCCCTTCCCCCCTCCCCCCTCCTCCCCCCTCCTCCCCCCTCCTCCCCCCTCCTCCCCCCTCCTCCCCCCTCCTCCTGTGGTTTCTGAATGAGTGTGTAAGGAGAGAAGCAGGTGACACTGTGTGGGTGGAGAATTGGACTCCGATTGTAGGAATTTTATTTGGCTCACAGGTTCCTTCTGACTTCCCAGACAGTTGTGGCAAAATGATTTTGTCTGCAATAGATGATGGATTAAAAACTCCATATGATTCAGTGTGTATAAAACTTATTCTTCCAGCATATCTTCACAGGTATTTTATCAAGAAGTTTAATACAGCTCTTAGTAATGAAATTTCAATAATGGTCTTTTTCACATATTGCAAAAACTCTAACAGAAAAGATTTGTTTGAGCCTTAACACCTATGGGTCTCTGATGTGTTCAGTTCAGTTCATTTGCTCAGTTGTGCCCAACTCTTTGCCATCCCATGGACTGCAGCACACCAGGCCTCCCTGTCCATCACCAACTTCCAGAGTTTACTCAGACTCATGTCCATTGAGTCTGTGATGCCATCCAACCATCTCATCCTCTGTTGCCCCCTTCTCCTGCCCTCAATCTTTCCCAGCATCAGGGTCTTTTCAAATGAGTCAGCTCTTTGCATCGGGTGGCCGAAGTGTTGGAGTTTCAGCTTCAACGTCAGGCCTTCCAATCAAGACCCAGGACTGATTTCCTTTAGAATGGACTGGTTGGATCTCCTGGCAATCCAAAGGACTCTCAAGAGTCTTCTTCAAGACCACAGTTCAAAAGCATCAATTCTTCAGCTCTCAGCTTTCTTTATAGTCCAACTCACATCCATACATGACTACTGGAAAAACCATAGCCTTGACTAGACAGACTTTTGTTGGCAAAGTAATGTCTCTGCTTTTTAACATGCTATCTAGGTTGGTCATAACTTTTCTTCCAAGGAGTGAGCGTTTTTTAATTTCATGGCTGCAGTCACCATCTGCAGTGATTTTGAACCCCCCCAAAAATAAAGTCAGCCACTGTTTCCACTGTTTCCCCATCTTTTTGCCATGAAGTGATGCGACCAGATGCCATGATCTTAGTTTTCAGAGTGTTGAGCTATAAGCCAAGTTTTTCACTCTCCTCTTTCACTTTCATCAAGAGGTTCTTTAGTTCCTCTTCACTTTCTGCCATAAGGGTGGTGTCATCTGCATCTCTGAGGTTATTGATATTTCTCCTGGCAATCTTGATTCCAGCTTGTGCTTCATCCAGCCCAGTGTTTCTAATGATGTACGCTGCTGGCACCCCACTCCAGTACTCTTGCCTGGACAACCCTATGGACAGAGGAGCCTGGTAGGCTGCAGTCCATGGTGTGTCGCTAAGAGTCAGATATGACTGAGCAACTTCACTTTCGCGTTTCATTTTCATGCATTAGAGAAGGAAGTGGCAACCCACTCCAGTGTTCTTGCCTGGAGAATCCCGGGGATGGGGGAGCCTGGTGGGCTGCCGTCTATGGGGTCGCACAGAGTCGGACACGACTGAAGCGACTTAGCAGCAGCAGCAGCATGTAAGTTAAATAAGCAGGGTGACAATATATAGCCTTGAAGAACTCCTTTCCCTATTTGGAACCAGTCTGTTGTTCCATGTCCAGTTCTAACTGTTGCTTTCTGACCTGCATATAGGTTTCTTAAGAGGCAGGTTAGGTGGTCTGGTATTCCCATCTCTTGAAGAATTTTCCACAGTTTATTGTGATCCACACAGTCAAAGGCTTTGGCATAGTCAATAAAGCAGAAATAGAAGTTTCTCTGGAACTCTCTTGCTTTTTCAATGATCCAGCGTATGTTGGCACTTTGATCTCTGGTTCCTCTGCCTTTTCTAAAACCAGCTTGAACATCTGGAAGTTCATGGTTCACATATTGCTGAAGCCTGGCTTGGAGAATTTTGAGCATTACTTTACTAGCATGTGAGATGAGTGCAATTGTGCGGTAGTTTGAGCATTCTTTTGCATTGCCTTTCTTTAGGATTGGAATGAAAACTGACCATTTCCAGTCCTGTGGCCACTGCTGAGTTTTCCAAATTTGCTGGTGTAGTGAATGGAGCACTTTCACAGCATCATCTTTTAGGATTTGAAAGGGCTCCCCTGGAATTCTGTCACCTCCACTAGCTTTGTTCGTAGTGATGCTTCCTAAGGCCCACTTGACTTCACATTGCAGGATGTCTGGCTCTAGGTGAGTGATCACAGCATTGTGATTATCTTGTTTATGGAGATCTTTTTGGTACAGTTCTTCTGTGTATTCTTGCCACCTCTTCTTAATATCGTCTGCTTCTGTTAGGTCCATACCATTTCTGTTCTTTATTGTGCCCTTCTTTGCATGAACTGTTCCCTTGGTATCTCTGATTTTCTTGATACTATTTTCTTACTTGGTCATGTAACAGCACTAAAACAGAGGCACAATTTCTGTACTGATTCTTAGAAATAGAGTCTAGTAGAATTGTTTTGTATTATTAAAATTCAGAACCCAGCCATTTACATTACATCTATATCTTCCCCTGAAAACAGTAGGCATTGGCTTGCCCGTGATTCTGAGTCACTGCTTCTGTGTAGATTTTGCAGTGCCTTGGTTGGGGTCTTCCTGGTGGCTCAGATGGTAAAGGATCTGCATGTAGTGCAGGAGATCTGGGTTCAGTCCCTGGACTGGGAAGATTCCTTGGAGAAGGGAATGGCAACCCACTCTAGTATTCTTACTGGAGAATTCCGTGGACAGAGGAGCCTTGCAGACTGCAATCCGTGGGGTCGCAAAGAGTTGGACACGACTGAGCAATTTTCACTTTCACGTTTTGTTTTTTTAGAGTGGAAAATAATGGCAGTTTGTTGTCATTTCATAAACTTTCTCTGGAAACATTTTTAGTTTTAAAATAAATGAGGTCAAGAACAGTTGGCTAACCCATTTTCCTATCGGAACTTTACAGACTTGAGGAAGCAATGCTGTATGTCTCCCTCAGTGTTGTAAGGTGATCTGAATGGTCTCAAAATTATCAAAGTAGAAACACATGTTAAAAAGATAAAGAAAGAAAGAAGTACGTTGTAGTCACACGTCATACATCTCTATGTCTCAAAGAGGATGATGACTCTCCTGTGTGGCATTAGATGTCACTAAAAAGCATAGGCCATAGTTAAAAATAATTGCTGTGGTCAGACATGTGAGACCACAAAGCAGAAGAAGCCTCCTCTTGAGCCACATGTATTTTTTAGAAACATCCAAGTGCCCATTTATTTACTGCAACAAGCTTGGCCATTCACTGGTAACCAAGGCAGAAAGAAATCACCTGATATTAATGTAAAATTCCAGCTATTTCAAGTTGAATGACTATAATCTCAAAATGTTTAATTTTTAGGTGGTTATGTTTATTCTTAAAGCAGTAATTAAATTATGTATTAAACATTGTGCGGCATTTACATACATTATCTCGTTTTTCACAATGTTGTCTTGTAGAATAAAGAGTATTATATTATCACTGTCTTACAACTGAGCGAATAAAGTCAGAGAAGTTAAGTGACTTGTTTTAGGTACATAGCTACATACTGGCACAATCTAGGCTCTAATGATAAATACTGTAGTCTTGAAATAAATTTAGAAACCATAAAAAAAGTACTGTCCAGTCCATTGGTTTGCATACAGTGTACATACTATTGGAATGAATGTTATCTCAAGAATCTGTTAGCAACAGGTGATTTAGTATTTTATTGAATCCTATAATTATAAAACAAGATAGAGCCTGGAAATCTAGCTGGTCATGTCATTTTATTTTGTGTTGTTGAAATATTTCCTTCCTGTTAATCCATTGAAACCAAATTTTAGCTGTTCATGTTTGTTAAAAAATACCAAATAAATATAGTTTGTAGCAAGTTTGGTCACGTGATGCTGAATATTTTTTTAAAATGTACAAGAAAGTCACAACACCCGTATACTGAAACAACTATTTAAATCTCTCAAGAGAGAATGTAACCTAAATCAGTTCATCTAAAATCCATTTACATTATATGGCTTTCATTTTACTCTTCCCAGTTTGTCTTTAGTCTACTTAACATACATTCTTTAGATAAACACCAACAACAGAACAGAAATTATGCTGGCATATAATTGAGAGGTTCACTTCATGGCAAAGAGAGCTTCACTTGTCATGCTTCACTTCATGGCAAATAAATGGGGAAACAATGGAAACAGTGACAAACTTAATTTTCTTGCACTCCAAAATGACTGCAGATGGTGACAGCAACCATGAAATTAAAAGATGCTTGCTCCTTGGAAGAAAAGCTGTGACCAACTTAGACAGCATATTAAATAGCATTGCTTTACTGACAAAGGTCATTGCTTTACCGACAAAGGTCCGTATAGACAAAGCTTTGGTAGTCATGCATGGATGTGAGAGTTGGACCATAAAGAAGGCTGAGTGTTGAAGAATTGATGCTTCTGAACTGTGGCATTGGAGAAGACTCTTGAGAGTACCTTGGACTGCAAGGAGGTCAAACCAATCAATCCTAAAGGAAATCAGTCCTGAATATTCATTGGAAAGACTGATGCTGAAGCTGAAACTCCAATACTTTGGCCATCTGATGCAAAGAACTGACTCATTGGAAAAGACCCTGATGTTGGGAAAGATTGAAGGCAGGAGGAGAAGGGGATGACAGAGGATGAGATGGTTGGATGGCATCACTGATTCAATGGACATGAATTTTTTGAGCAAGCTCTGGAAGTTGGTGATGGACAGGGAAGCCTGGTGTGCTGCAGTTCATGGGGTTGCAAAGAGTTGGACATGACTGAGCGTCTGAACTGAACTGAACTGAGCTATAATTGAGAGCTAAAATCTTCCATAGCTTTGCCATCATGTAAGGTCATGACCTATCTATTTATCTTTCTGTCTTCCTAAATATCTTCCTTATATATTTAGGTTAAATTTATAGTCCAATACTTTGTAATTTATTTTATGAAAACTCCACACGACTTTCTTTTCTTTTTTTTTTTTTCAAACAATTTTATTTTATTTTTTTAATTATTTTTTTATTTTTTAATTTTAAAATCTTTAATTCTTACATGTGTTCCCAAACATGAACCCCCCTCCCACCTCCCTCCCCATAACATCTCTGTGGGTCATCCCCATGCACCAGCCCCAAGCATGCTGTATCCTGCATCAGACATAGACTGGCGATTCAATTCTTACATGATAGTATCCATGTTAGAATGCCATTCTCCCAAATCATCCCACCCTCTCCCTCTCCCTCTGAGTCCAAAAGTCCGCTATACACATCTGTGTCTTTTTTCCTGTCTTGCATACAGGGTTGTCATTGCCATCTTTCTAAATTCCATATATATGTGTTAGTATACTGTATTGATGTTTTTCTTTCTGGCTTACTTCACTCTGTATACTCGGCTCCAGTTTCATCCATCTCATCAGAACTGATTCAAATGAATTCTTTTTAATGGCTGAGTAATACTCCATTGTGTATATGTACCACTGCTTTCTTATCCATTCATCTGCTGATGGACATCTAGATTGTTTCCATGTCCTGGCTATTATAAACTGTGCTGTGATGAACATTGGGGTACATGTGTCTCTTTCAATTCTGGTTTCCTCGGTGTGTATGCCCAGCAGTGGGATTGCTGGGTCATAAGGGAGTTCTATTTGCGATTTTTAAAGGAATCTCCACACTGTTCTCCATAGTGGCTGTACTAGTTTGCATTCCCACCAACAGTGTAAGAGGGTTCCCTTTTCTCCACACCCTCTCCAGCATTTATCGCTTGCAGATTTTTGGATCGCAGCCATTCTGACTGGTGTGAAGTGGTACCTCATTGTGGTTTTGATTTGCATTTCTCTAATAATGAGTGATGTTGAGCATCTTTTCATGTGTTTGTTAGCCATCTGTATGTCTTCTTTGGAGAAATGTCTATTTAGTTCTTTGGCCCATTTTTTGATTGGGTCGTTTATTTTTCTGGAATTGAGCTGCATAAGTTGCTTGTATATTTTTGAGATTAGTTGTTTGTCAGTTGCTTCATTTGCTATTATTTTCTCCCATTCAGAAGGCTGTCTTTTCACCTTGCTTATAGTTTCCTTTGTTGTGCAGAAGCTTTTAATTTAATTAGATCCCATTTGTTTATATTTGCTTTTATTTCCAGTATTCTGGGAGGTGGATCATAGAGGATCCTGCTGTGATTTATGTCGGAGAGTGTTTTGCCTATGTTCTTCTCTAGGAGTTTTATAGTTTCTGGTCTTACATTTAGATCTTTAATCCATTTTGAGTTTATTTTTGTGTGCAGTGTTAGAAAGTGATCTAGTTTCATTCTTTTACAAGTGGTTGACCAGTTTTCCCAGCACCACTTGTTAAAGAGATTGTCTTTACTCCATTATATATTCTTGCCTCCTTTGTCAAAGATAAGGTGTCCATATGTGTGTGGATTTATCTCTGGGCTTTCTATTTTGTTCCATTGATCTATATGTCTGTCTTTGTGCCAGTACCATACTGTCTTGATGACTTGTGGCTTTGTAGTAGAGCCTGAAGTCAGGCAAGTTGATTCCTCCAGTTCCATTCTTCTTTCTCAAGATTGCTTTGGCAATTCGAGGTTTTTTGTATTTCCATACAAATCTTGAAATTATTTGTTCTAGTTCTGTGAAAAGTATGGCTGGTAGCTTGATAGGGATTGCATTGAATTCGTAAATTGCTTTGGGTAGTATACTCATTTTCAATATATTGATTCTTCCGATCCATGACCATGGTATATTTCTCCATCTATTAGTATCCTCTTTGATTTCTTTCATCAGTGTTTTATAGTTTTCTATATATAAGTCTTTAGTTTCTTTAGGTAGATATATTCCTAAGTATTTTATTCTTTTCGTTGCAATGGTGAATGGAATTGTTTCCTTAATTTCTTTTTCTACTGTCTCATTATTAGTGTATAGGAATGCAAGGGATTTCTGTGTGTTGATTTTATATCCTGCAACTTTACTATATTCATTGATGAGCTCCAGCAATTTTCTGGTGGAGTCTTTAGGGTTTTCCATGTAGAGGATCATGTCATCTGCAAACAGTGAGAGTTTTACTTCTTCTCTCCCAATTTGGATTCCTTTTATTTCTTTTTCTGCTCTGATTGCTGTGGCCAAAACTTCTAGCAATCAGAATCCAACAACACATTAAAAAGATCATACACCATGACCAAGTGGGCTTTATCCCAGGGATGCAAGGATTCTTCAATATCCACAAATCAATCATTGTAATTCACCACATTAACAAATTGAAAAATAAAAACCATATGATTATCTCAATAGATGCAGAGAAGGCCTTTGACAAAATTCAACATCCATTTATGATAAAAACTCTCCAGAAAGCAGGAATAGAAGGAACATACCTCAACATAATAAAAGCTATATATGACAAACCCACAGCAAACATTATCCTCAATGGGGAAAAATTGAAAGCATTTCCCCTAAAGTCAGGAACAAGACAAGGGTGTCCACTTTCACTGCTACTATCCACACGACTTTCATATTTTGAATTATTGTGAATATTGAAATGCCGTTATGCTGAAATCAAATATTTGTTATGTAATTGCAATGTTATTAGCAACAATTGTGTTGTATCCTTGGGAAGATAAAGATAGTGCAGATTGTAACTACTATAAAGTTCAGAATGATGTACTAGTGAAAATTTAGCATGTTCTTGTTGAAGTAGGACTTGAAGTCATAATCGAAGGATAGATTTAGCTTTGCAGGATGGAAGTATACCATCCTAAAGCTGGGGGACAATAAAAAAAAATGGGACTCAGAGGCAGAGAGTAGAATGGTGGTATAGGAGCTGAGGGGTTGCAAAACGCAGAGGTATTGATCAAAAGCTTCAAAGTTTCAGTTATGTAGAATAAATAAGGTCTGGAGAGCTAATGTACCACCTGGTGCCTATATATAATCATACTCTATTATGTACTTGAAATTTGCTAATAGAGTAGCTCCCAATGGTGCTCACCAAGAAAAGCAAAAATGTAACTATGGAAGTGATGGATATGTTAATTTGATTGTGGTGATTATTTCATGATGTATATGTTTATGAAAATATATTATGCACCTTAAGTAATGCAACTTTTATTTTTCATTTATACCTCAATAAAAGCTGGAAAAAAACAAAACAAAGAAAAATATGTGGGCCCATAATTACTGTGTGAACTCTGTAAGGAGGAGATTGAGTTTGTTTCCAGCACGGGCCAGACTGAAGTTCAGGAATTAGAATCAGTGGACTCAAGTCTAAGCCAGCTCTAGAACATGAAGTCAAGGTCATCTCAGAAGTGGTTGGTGTGTGACACCAGGATGTTTGACTGTTGGGAGAAAGCATACTGGGCAACTACTCAAGCGTCCAAAAGAAGCACAAGAAGGGAGAGGCTAGCTATCAACAGAGGGTGATGCAGCAGCCAACCCACAGAAGCCCAGGAAGGTCGGAAGTCAGAGGAGATCTCTGTGGAGTTAGTATTAGCGCCTGGTGCCTGGGGCTCAACAAGAGATAACTAAGTCAGGGTGAGGTGCTAGTGGTCAGAAGAAAAGATGAGGAGTGCTCTTGACAGAGTGGATGTAAGCAGCAAGACCAGGCCAACGTACCACAATGGAATCTACAAGTCCCCTTGTAAGCGTGGGTTTCTTAGAGCCTGGAGGCAGGGTTGAACCTGTGAGTAGGAATCCTTTGAAGGAATCCTTCAAAGATGAGAGAGATATAGGGTTTGGAGTCAACCATACCATTTTTCTTGATTGGATTTGAGGATGTGAGCTCTAGTGTGGGAGATAAAGCTGGATGTGAACACCTTGGAAACTGGGAGAAGAGTTAGGGTGTGATGAGGTTGGTCTTCAATAGGTTCTTCATGGGAGCAGACACAAGGTAGTTCTCTGTGTGAACTGCTGTGGTCATAGCCTGGAAGTGACGGGCAAAGGGAGATTGAGCAGGATGAGTGTAAAGTCACAGGACAGGTTAACTTTAAGTTGTCAGGCAGTTTCAAAGAAGTCATGAGGATAGAACTTTCAATGCAGTGGGTTGAAAGTGAACAGGAAGTGAGTCAAAACAGAATGCCTGGGAGAAAGGAAAAATAAATAAAGTCGTTGGAGAGGAGCTCACAGTATCATTTTTGTTTTTTCAAAGAGGAAGGATACTTAATCATTTCTATTTCTATGTGGATACTTGAGAAAAAATGCTTTTCTGCTTTTAGGACCAAGAAGAATGGTACTTCTGAGCAATTCTAGTTGTGTATGTGTGTGTGTTTTAAATGTTAGATATACTTTTGATTGTGAAATTGATCAAGTTTTCCCATTTTGTCTTGACTAAAAGAATTCAAGTTAACTCTGATCCAACCATAGGAAATTTACAGATCTTCATGGGATGGACTTAAAACCTAATTCCTGATTCCATTTTATGGCCTTGGTCTTAATTTTCTACCATTTGCTCCTATTTTAATATCATCTCTCCCTCCTTCCCTTCCTTTCTACCTTTCTTCTCTCCTTTCTTACACTCTCTCTTTTAAACTTATATATCATTTATATCACTTCCTAGAATGAGATGGGGATATAGATAAATTAATCATATTTCTAATACCTATAAATATATTGCCTGGCACAGGGTAAGAATTTCATCAGTGTTTTTTAAGTAAAGTGAATAAATTGAGCCTGACCTATGAATAAAAAGAAAAATCTTACCGACACTTCAGAGCATGACATGCAGGGGTTGAGTAACAGATTGTATAGAGGGAATGAGAAGAGGAAATAGTGAAAAATAAGCATCAGTTCTAATGTGAAGCTTTGATGGGGAAAGCTGGAACACAAGTGGGTATTAAAAAGTAATGTAGCTTCATTTGCTATTATTTTCTCCCATTCAGAAGGCTGTCTTTTCACCTTGCTTATAGTTTCCTTTGTTGTGCAGAAGCTTTTAATTTTAATTAGATCCCATTTGTTTATTTTTGCTTTTATTTCCAGAATTCTGGGAGGTGGATCACAGAGGATCCTGCTGTGATTTATGTCAGAGAGTGTTTTGCCTATGTTCTCCTCCAGGAGTTTTATAGTTTCTGGTCTTACATCTAGATCTTTAATCCATTTTGAGTTTATTTTTGTGTGCAGTGTTAGAAAGTGATCTAGTTTCATTCTTTTACAAGTGGTTGACCAGTTTTCCCAGCACCACTTGTTAAAGAGATTGTCTTCACTCCATTGTATATTCTTGCCTCCTTTGTCAAAGATAAGGTGTCCATATGTGTGTGGATTTATCTCTGGGCTTTCTATTTTGTTCCATTGATCTATATGTCTGTCTTTGTGCCAGTACCATACTGTCTTGATGACTGTGGCTTTGTAGTAGAGCCTGAAGTCAGGCAAGTTGATTCCTCCAGTTCCATTCTTCTTTCTCAAGATTGCTTTGGCTATTCGAGGTTTTTTGTATTTCCATACAAATCTTGAAATTATTTGTTCTAGTTCTGTGAAAAATATGGCTGGTAGCTTGATAGGGATTGCATTGAATTCGTAAATTGCTTTGGGTAGTATACTCATTTTCACTATATTGATTCTTCCGATCCATGACCATGGTATATTTCTCCATCTATTAGTGTCCTCTTTGATTTCTTTCATCAGTGTTTTATAGTTTTTCTATATATAGGTCTTTAGTTTCTTTAGGTAGATATATTCCTAAGTATTTTATTCTTTTCGTTGCAATGGTGAATGGAATTGTTTCCTTAATTTCTTTTTCTACTGTCTCATTATTAGTGTATAGGAATGCAAGGGATTTCTGTGTGTTGATTTTATATCCTGCAACTTTACTATATTCATTGATTAGCTCTAGTAATTTTCTAGTGGAGTCTTTAGGGTTTTCTATGTAGAGGATCATGTCATCTGCAAACAGTGAAAGTTTTAATTCTTCTTTTCCAATTTGGATTCCTTTTATTTCTTTTTCTGCTCTGATTGCTGTGGCCAAAACTTCCAGAACTATGTTGAATAGTAGCGGTGAAAGTGGGCACCCTTGTCTTGTTCCTGACTTTAGGGGAAATGCTTTCAGTTTTTCAACATTGAGGATAATGTTTGCTGTGGGTTTGTCATATATAGCTTTTATTATGTTGAGGTATGTTCCTTCTATTTCTGCTTTCTGGAGAGTTTTTATCATAAACTGACAAACAACTAATCTCAAAAATATACAAGCAACTTGTGCAGCTCAATTCCAGAAAAATAAATGACCCAATCAAAAAATGGGCCAAAGAACTAAATAGACATTTCTCCAAAGAAGACATACGGATGGCTAACAAACACATGAAAAGATGCTCAACATCACTCATTAGAGAAATGCAAATCAAAACCACAGTGAGGTACCACTTCACACCAGTCAGAATGGCTGCGATCCAAAAATCTGCAAGCGATAAATGCTGGAGAGGGTGTGGAGAAAAGGGAACCCTCCTACACTGTTGGTGGGAATGCAAACTAGTACAGCCACTATGGAGAACAGTGTGGAGATTCCTTAAAAAACTGGAAATAGAACTACCGTATGACCCAGCAATCCCACTGCTGGGCATACTCACCGAGGAAACCAGAATTGAAAGAGACACATGTACCCCAATGTTCATCGCAGCACTGTTTATAATAGCCAGGACATGGAAACAACCTAGATGTCCATCAGCAGATGAATGGATAAGAAAGCTGTGGTACGTATACACAATGGAGTATTACTCAGCCATTAAAAAGAATACATTTGAATCAGTTCTGATGAGATGGATGAAACTGGAGCCGATTATACAGAGTGAAGTAAGCCAGAAAGAAAAACACCAATACAGTATACTAACACATATATATGGAATTTAGAAAGATGGCAATGACGGCCCTGTATGCAAGACAGGAAAAAAGACACAGATGTGTATAACGGACTTTTGGACTCAGAGGGAGAGGAAGAGGGTGGGATGATTTGGGAGAATGGCATTGTAACATGTATACTATCATGTAAGAATCGAGTCGCCAGTCTATGTCTGATGCAGAATACAGCATGCTTGGGGCTGGTGCACGGTGATGACCCAGAGAGATATTATGGGGAAGGAGGTGGGAGGGGGGTTCATGTTTGGGAATGCATGTACACCCATGGTGGATTCATGTCAATGTATGGCAAAACCAATACAGTATTGTAAAGTAAAATAAAGTAAAAATAAAAATTTAAAAAATTAAAAAATTAAAAAAAGGGGGAAAAAAAGTAATGTAGCTTTATAGGAAAGTGATTAGCATGGATTTGAAAACACCTGCTTGGCTATTATGTATAAACAGTTTCAATTTTTTGGCAATCAGGTAGTTTCAACTTTTGGGTGCTTACTTTCCTCATCTATGAGTTTATGTAGGAGCGGGGAGGATCATACTGAGTGGAAGGATGGAGTCTTTGAGGGAGGAAGATAGTGATGCTTCTTGCCCAGTTGGCATTACCAGGGAGCCTTACACACAGGACTGTGCTCAAACCCATGCTGGGCATAGTTAGGGACTGATTTCTCTCAAGTTAGAGACAAATTAAAAAAAAATTGTCTCTATTGTCAGCATGATCACTTCCTTCAATTCTAATCCTTTTCAGGTACACATGACACTAACACTTTTGACAGTGAGGAGAGGACAGGGGCATCTCAAGAGGGAAACGAGAGAATAAGAGTAAACAGTGCTTTTAGTAACATGGAATAGGAACAGGAAAAAGTTAGCAGACATACACTTAAAGCTTATGCTGCTGCTGCTGCTAAGTCGCTTCAGTCGTGGCCGTCTCTGTGCGACCCCATAGATGGCAGCCCATCAGGCTCCCCCATCCCTGGGATTCTCCAGGCAAAAACACTGGAGTGGGTTGCCATTTCCTTCTCCAATGCATGAAAGTGAAAAGTGAAAGTGAAGTCGCTCAGTCATGTCCGACTCTTAGCGACCCCATGGACTGCAGCCCACCAGGCTCCTCTGACCATGGGATTTTCCAGGCAAGAGTACTGGAGTGGGATTATATTTAGATTCAAATAATAGGATGTATTTCTTTCCATTTTTTTTACATGACAATGAACAGAAACAATGTAACATAATCCAAAAATGTTATGTAATTAAATAAGGAGAGGATACACCCTGACAGAGGTGAAGAAGGCTCAAAGGAGAGAACAGTTTCCTTGTGTTCTGCTGGAATTCCCTGCTCTGGGTCTTTGTAACTAGACCCACCGAGACAGATGTTGGGTACCATGACTCCAATGGAACATGTTATAGGACCTGTCAGGACGAGTTGCCACAGGACATGGAATTGTTAGTTCTGGAGAAGAGGAGCTCTGTTAAGTATCTTGCATGTGAAAAGTAACTTGATTTATTCTGCAAATGTCTAGGGAATATACCACAATCATTAAACATGAAATCATGAAAGATTTCTTGGGCATCTATTGCTAGATGCTGTGGAAAGGGAGGAATAAGACAGGCACAGCTCCTGCCTGAAAACAGTGACAGCTTGTAACACTTGAAATACATTGAGGTGAACGCCAGGAGGAGGTGCAGGACCCCATGTGTGCATACAGCAGTGGGACCGATTGGCAGGAGATGTAGGGAGTCAGACTTTTAAACAATCACTGCTGCTGCTGCTGCTGCTGCTGCTAAGTCGCTTCAGTCATGTCCAACTCTTCTACATAAATGAAATGGACTTCCCAGCCCCTAGTCCGCATCCTCCCTGAGGAGTGCTCCTTACTGCATCAGTTCTAGGAGCTGCCAGGTGGCTTTGTGTGCAAAGTCTCACAGGGAGGGTTTTTCTTCAGGTGCAGCGTTGGAGGAAGGAAACTCCTAACCATAGTAACATTTTCAGCTGCAAATTTGTATCTCTGTTGAAGTCACTTGAGACTCTTTAACACATGAAACAAGTAACCAACTGCCAATCTTGGTTACTTCCTTTTCTTCCGTGACTAAGTGGTCTTACTTATAAAAAAGTGTTGAGTGGGTGGAAGTAAAATACTGTTTGAGAAGGAAAGAGGGTGGTTAATAACCTTCAAAAACCTATCACCATCTTTGAGTTTTAAGTAAACTCAGGAGAAAAACATGCCTCATCTAGCATCTTTTTTTTTTTTTTTCCAGAAGTTTCCCAAAGGTTGGTGCTTTCTCACCTCTTGAATAACCACAGTAAGAAAGAAGAGGGCCACAGTGTTTGTGGTTATGTCATTTAGTGACCAAAGTGATGCTTATCATCTTCAGGTGATGACTTGTGAGCTTTTGTCTCATGGTTGCACTGCTGCCATTTTCTTCTGCTCTGGATTTTCCCATGAGGCTTTCAGAAGATGCTCTCTGGCCGCTAGAGGCCACGGACTTAATGATGAAAATTTATCCTTTTTGGATTATTTTCAAATAAAGTTAGACTTTAATAATCAAATGCAGAAGGGAGTGAAACCATGCTGAAAAGAACACCTGCCTGAAATCCCTGAAAACTGAGTTCCAGTCTCCTTTTGTTTTTGGTGAGTCAGGTGGGCTTGAGCAAACCCTGTGTCTCTCTCAGCCTTGGATTCCTCAGGTGTGTAACTAGAGGGTCCAGATGATCATCCCTCAAAGTCCCTGCCAGCTGTGCCTATTGGAGTCTGTGAGCTGTTCACAAAACCCGGGAGGTGGTTTTTCCTGATTATGTGACTCTAGCCTGGAGTCAGGCTGACCAGCTTCAGATCTGGTCTTCCCACTTGGTAGCAGTGAGAGCTTGTCCATATCACCTCACCTCGCTGAGCCATTGGCCCATCTGGGTGATGGTGAAAATAAAAGCTCATACCTTAAAGGGCTGCCTGTGAGGATTAAATGAGAAAGCTTCCGCAAAGCACTTGGCATAGTGCTGACACACCGGAATGACAGCCAGATGACCCGAGATATTTATTAATAAGCCTGAGTCATGTTAGGGGAAAAATCATTGTCTTTTTTATTTTTGCAGAAAGAGTCTAAGAGTTAGGATTTGTTTTGGGAATAGTGTTTATCCCTTTGAACAGTCTTAAAGTAGGGAGATAAATTATGAGTTGTTCAGTCACTCAGTTGTGTATGATTCTTTGTGATTTCATGGACTGCAACACACCAGGCTTCCCTGTCATTCACTATCTCCAAGAGTTTCCTCAAACTCATGTCCATTGAGTTGGTGATGCCATCCAACCATCTCATCCTCTGTCATCCCCTCTCCTCCTGACCTCAATCTCTCCCAGCATCAGGGTCTTTTCTAATCAGTCAGATCTTCACATCAGGTGGCCAAAGTATTGGAGCTTCAGCTTCAGCATCAGTCCTTCCAATGAATATTCAGGACTGATTTCCTCTAGGATGGACTGTTGGATCTCCTTGCAGTCCAAGTGACTCTCAAGAGTCTTTTCCAGCACCACAGTTCTTAAGCATCAGTTTTTTGGCACTCAGCCTTCTTTATGGTCCAACTCTCACATTTGTATATGACTACTGGAAACACCATAGCTTTGGCTATATGAACCTTTGTTGTCAAAGTAATGTTTCTGCTTTTTAATATGCTGTCTAGGTTTATTATAGCTAGAAAGAATTTGTGCCTTTGGAGGAGTTATTTTACTTTTCTAAACTTTTATAAAGTAAGACCTAGATGATCTCCCATACTTCTTCCAGATCTAATAGCCTATGATTCTCACGAGTCTGTAGATACCTATTAATTATATTTATAAATTATAGACATATATTAACTATGTATTTCTATTTCTATCCTGGAAATTTCTCTTTATAGTGTAACCATCACATGTTGAGGATTTTCTTTTGGATAAACTAGTGTTCTGAGCATATTCCAAAGTTCGTCCTGAAAGACAGGAAGTTCCTTTTAGAGGTGTGCTTTGATGAGTATGAGGAAGTATTATTTAACATAATGGTTATTTTGCTTAAGGAACTTGTCACCTCAGAGATGTGTAACTTTAAAATGTCAAATATGTCAAATCCAGTCACCATTTATTGGCTAACTTTCCATAGACACTGAACTGCAAGCTTTACTATCAGTACTTTATCCTACACACACACACACACACACACACTCACACAAACACTCACATGTACACATACTCCTCGTCAGTGAGGTGTTCTCATTCTTTAATTGAGAAGCCTGAGGCTCAGAGATGTTGAGTGACCTGTCAAGGTCATATAGGTGGTGACGAACTCCAGCCTTGCCCTTAATTTTCCTATTGTCTCCATAAAATGGTGTAAGTGTACAATGATTAAGAAGCCAAACTATTGGGTTGGCCAAAAGATTCATTTGGTTTTTTCCATTAGATGTTACAAACCCTTTGGTCAACCCAATAAATGTTCTGGGGAAAAACCACTAATGGTCTGAGTTTGACATAAATCACGATAATCTTTTCATTTTTCTTCTGGAAAACTGAAAACCCTTGGGTAGGATCTAAGGATCTAATTCTGTAGTTTTGAGGAAGAATTTCTTCTCTCCCAGGGAAATCTTGATTTTGCTCATAAGGCCTTTCAACTGATTGAATGAGGCCCACCTACAGTAGCAAGGATAATCTCCTTTACTTAGAGTTGACTGACCGTGAATGTTAACCATATACACAAAATGCCTTTCACAGCAGCACCTAGATTAATATTTTATTGAATAACTGGATGCTATAACCCAGGGAAGTTGGCATAGAAAGCTAATCATCACGGTCAGCTTTGTGATATGAAGAAAATTGCTAAAATGATAAAATAAGCAGTTTTCCTTCCTCCCTCCCTCCTTCCCTCTCATCTTTCCTTCTTTATGTAAAGGACTCTCTTCATGGTTTATTCCATTAAATCTCCAGATTAGATTTTGTGGGTCTGAAATCTTCAAGAGGAACCATAGAATTCTGAAACATCAAAAGTAATGTTTTGATTTCAGCAAAAAAATTTAAAAATGTATCCTTTCAAGTAGTATTATGGCAAATACTTCTAAGAAATCTACACTTCATAATACATTGTTGAAAAATACACCATTTTATTAAGATTTCGTTTTCTTTTCTTCCTACCACTTCACAATCACTCACTGACTCAGAAACATCTTATAGCAAATAAAGGCCTGGCCTCATTACTTGAAACCAGGGAAGGAATGCTGGCAGCAACCCACTCCAGAATTCTTGCCTGGATTAATCCATGGACAGAGGAGCCTGGCAGGTTACAGTCCATGTGGTTGCAAAGAGTCAGACACAACTGAGTGACTATCACTCACTCATCACTTGAAAGAGTTCCCTGTAAATCAACCAAAAACCTCAAATTTTCTTAGACATATTTTCTGATTGCCTTTCAATGTGAGGATGAATACAGGCTCAAAATCAAGACTAGCTCCAAGTCTAATTTAGCAAAATTTCTATGCATCAATTTATATATTTCTCTGAAACAATCTTTTAACAATTTATTTCGCATTAAAGAGTTCATTCTGAGAAACCAAGTGCAAATCACACCTCTTTAGGGACTTTCCTTTCTCTCTCTGAATTCTTGGTAAAAAATGTTCCTGAAACTCAAACTTTATAGCCTGTGCAATCCAAAAACCACATTGAGTTTCCTGTGAATTCTGAGGATGATGAAGTTGGAGAGCTTATAATGCATTATTTCCACTGCCTCCTAAGTTTCTTTTCTCTATTTCTTAGTAGGCTTTGCTTATGCATTAGACCCTCAGTGCAAACATGCTCAGACTCCTCACTATATTAGCAGCAAGAGCAAAATATTGTCTCCATTAACACAAAACTTTTATTAGGCAAGTAAGTAAACATCGTTGTTGTTGTTCAGTTGCTCGGTCACGTCCGACTCTGCCACCCCATGCACTGCAGCATGCCAGGCCTCCCTGTCCATCACCAACTCCCGGAGTTTGCTCAAACTCATGTCCATTGAGTCGGTGATGCCATCCAACCATCCATCCTCTGTCATCCCCTTCTCCTCCTGCCTTCAATCTTTCCCAGCATCAGGGTCTTTTCTATGAGTTGGCTCTTCGCATCGGGTGGCCAAAGTATTGGAGTTCCAGCTTCTGGATCAGTCCTTCCCATGAATATTCAGGGTTGATTTCCTTTAGGATTGACTGGTTTGATCTCCTTGCAGAAAAATTTTAAAAGCAACAACTGTATACATGTGTCTGGAAAACTGGATGAAGTAAAGGGATTTACATCCTGACAAGTCAGCGTAGGATGAGGCAGAAGACAGCCAGCGCACCTTGGTGCCGCACGGCCTTCCTTCCTTTCTCCTGCTTCTCTCTTCTGCATTTAGAGCTGTTAGTTGCTTGGAAGAGTTGTTAGAGCAACTTTCTCTGTTTCCACTATGGAACATCTTAAAAATATTTTTTTTGCATATTTTATATTTATTTTTTATTGAGGTAATATTGATCTTAAAAATTTCATGTATATACTGTTATGTTTCTACTTCTATTTACCCTGCAGTAGGCTCACCTCCAAAAATTTCAGTTCTACCCCTCACTGTGCCATCAATCCTCTTCACCCTTTCTGCCCTCCTTCCTCTTCCCCTCTGGTAGCTACTGTTCTGTTCTCTCTCTTTGTTTGGTCTGTTCATTTATTTTGTTTATTTCATTTTTTATATTCTACATATGAGTAAAATCATATGGTATTTGTCTCTCTACTCTGACTTATTTCATTTAGCACCATACCTTCAAGGTCAATCCATGTTGTTGCAACTGGCAACATTTCATCTTTTCAATGACTCAGTAGTATTCCATTGTGTGGTGTGCATATGTAAAATATCCTCTTTATCCATTCATTCATTGAACGGCATTTAGGCTTCAGTATCTTGGCTATTATAAATGGTGCTGCAATGAATATGGGGTGCAAATTTATTGTTTTTCAGTTGCTAAGTTGTATCTGACTCTTTGTGACCCCATGGACTGCAGCATGCCAAGCTCCTCTGTCCTCCACTATCTCCCAGATTTTGCTCAAATTCATGTGAGTTGAGTTAGTGATGCTATCTAATCATCTTATCCCCCTTCTCCTTTTGTCTTTAGTCTTTCCTAGCATCAGAGTCTTTTTCAGCGAATTAGCTCTTCACATCAGGTGGCCAAAGTACTGGAGCTTCAGCTTCAGCATCAGCCCTTCCAATGAATATTTAGAGTTGATTTCCTTTAGGGTTGATTGGTTCAATCTCCTTGCACCCTCTTAAAATAGAAGGTGCATATTCTTTGGGTAAATGCCCAAATGTGGGATAGCTGGATCATCCTATATTCCTTCTGACACCTGTGTCCTTAGATTCTAATTTATCCTAAGGAGAATACTGACTTTTAAAAAATCACGTGTTAAGTACCAAGAGTAATGAAAAGGGTACATATTTATTGCAAGCAATGAAAATGATGGAACCTAAGATTATACTTTCAGATAATATCCAGGTTAAGAATGGACTGTTTCCTGTTCCATGGAAAGCTGTCCCAAACCCAAATAGAAGTGGTTTCCTCTTCTCTGTTCTTTCAGTTACCCAGAGGGAAAGTTTTCTTCTGAACCTTTATATTCCCTGCACAGAGTATAATGGTGAACACTGTTGTTTGAGATTATTAACAGATTGTTGTTTTCATTCATTCAGCAAACATGCAAATTTATCCAGAATAATAGAGAGTGGAGATGCAAAAGATATTACAAAAATACTACAGTCCAAGCATTAGCATTTAAATAAATTATAGAAATACATGTTGTCAACTCTACATAAGGCTGTGTTTTGGGTTAATCGACCACAAAAGTTCTGGACGATTTTTCACTGACAGTGAATGTTTGAGTGTAGATGCCAGAAGTCATTTTGAGAAACAAGTAACTGTTAAATGCTCTGAAGGTAGACAGTTCAACACTGGGGAAATGAAAATGTTTTTCTAGTAAGGGCAGGTGTAGAGAAAGGTGAGAAATGATGGAAAGTTGGAGTAAGGATGAAAGGAAAGTGAAAGGCAAGATAAATGGTTCTCAGTTTATCCGGTCTACTTCAACACAGTCAGATTACTGGTAGCAGTTTTCTGAAAGTATCTAGTGAAATTTTGCTGTTTTCCAGCTTTGAGTATGATAGGTCACCAAATATTTACTAACAGCATAATAGGGAATATGTCAGAGATGAATCAGCAGGCTGGCTGTGGTGTGCAGTCAGGATCGGTGATTCACCTGGTGCTAGTGTGTGGATGGGCCATTGCTGGACACACAGTAGAGGCTGCTTAGTTGTTAAATAACAAAATATTCATCTACTGTTATTGGCACTTCCTGTTTTATCTTGAGAAGCTTTGTAGGCCACAGATTTCCTGCTTATGGATAATGACTTGTGCGCATGGTAAACTGCTGAGTTCTAATCCATCAAACAAAAACAGAACAGCCTGTAGCCCTGTGTTACTGAAGAATTACTGAGGCATTGTCTGAAGTGTTGCTGAAATATTACCAAGTTACATTTGTATGAACCCGCTTTAGTTTTTAGAACTCTCAGATCTGAGCCAGGCTCCAGGGCATAAACAGAAAACTTTAAAATCCTGATCTTTTTGCACTGGGGCTTCATAATCCTTAAACAGGAAAAGAGGATTAGACAGAACACCATCTGACGTTCTCTGAGTCCGGAGACACTTTGTTTTCCTCTCTCACAGTAGATGAGGGAGCACTTAGGCAGACAGAAGGCCCCTTACACTGCTTTTCCTTCTCGTGACTTCCTCCCAGACACCACTGGAGTGAGACAGACATTTAAGGGTCCTTGTTTGACAGAATGATATTCTTTCAGGATGGTCAGGAGCCCTCAGAGATTTTTATGAATATTCTCCAGATTTGTACCCCAGTGTATTACAGGAAGATACCCCATTTTGTCAATGATGTTCCTTTTAGCATACATCTAAAAGCATAGATTTAGCTTTGGGGACATGTGACTAAAGTTGTTTTAGTCAGGTATATTTCTGGAATGTATTCGAACTTCATTTATAATTGGAAATTTTTTTCCTGTAATTATGTTATGAAGGCCAGGATATCGGTCTATTTTGAAAAACGCAAAAGTAAAGTAACCCAGGCCAAAGAGATTCCTGTTTGAAAGAGAACCTGGTGGAGATACAGCATCATCCCACCTCAGAAACTTGATGAACAAGCAGCCAGGAGAAAAATAGAAACCACGGGTGCTACGACAAGGCTCTGAACCATAAGAAGCAGGAAGAATGTGGAAGGAAGGGCCTGAGTTTTGTCCACAGGAGGGGTCGCAAAACCTCCCTTTGTGGTTTCCAAGGAGCTCCTCTGAAAGGGAAATGGGTAGTGGAGGGTCTTTCAGTTTCCAAGTTTAGTCAAAAGGAGTATCTGTCCTGCTGCATGTGGCTCGTTCAGGAAAGGGGGAAAACGAAAGATGAGGAAGCCGTTTAAAAGCAGGAAGTAACTTTCAGCTAGCGTTTTGTCTGTCTCTTCAGCTGGTGTTTTGTCTGTTTTAATGTACAACGTCTCGCATGAGGCCACAGGCGTGTCACTGAGGAGGGTAAATGATGTAAGAATATAAAGTGTAAAAATGGAAACAGTCATTTTAAAAAGCAGCTTAAGAACTGGGGTGGACATGTTTAAAAACTAAATCAGTACTTCCCTAATCTTTTCACACAGTGGCATATCTGTTAGGAAATGATAACATGTGTCCATAGCACCGTGGTTACTGCTTGAAGACTTCAGCTCTTGAGGTGACAGACCAGCTCTGGGACTTTGGCCACTCCAGGCCCAACCTAACCAGACCCGAGGGCCAAGGAGGTGAATATCCTTGTTCACCTGAAACTGACTTAGTGATAATAAGTATATTAGTGTATTAGCTAGGGTACCAGTTACAAACAAAGAGACTCCAAAGGCATGGTGAAACTTGCAGAGAAGAAGCCAGTTCTGATTCCATGTGGGAAACTTTCTTTGACTTGATTTTCATTGCTTTTGTTATTACAGTCATGCATGATGGCCTGCTTCAGAGAACCCTGCCTCTCTCCATCTGCCTGACTGTTAAACTAAAGTGCTTTTGTTCAGAACCCTGTCCACCTGTAGATAGCAGGAAGGAAGAAATGAACACATCCCCCTTCAGGAGGCTTGGCATTCTAGGAGATGTTTGTCAGATTCATGGCCTTTTTCCTTTGGTTCCTCACCACCCCCCATCTCTGATCTATAAAAGAATCTGGCATCCAGACCCATGTAAGATGGTTATTTCATGACATTAGTCTGCCCTCTTCTTGGTCAGCCAGCTTTCTGGATAAAGTCATATTCCTTGCCTCAGCACCTTATCTCTGGGATTCATTGGCCTGTCATGTGGCAAGTAGAGCGAGCTTGGACTCAGTAACAAAATGTCTCCCTCAGGAATCAGGGCAGGTGGATCTCTGCTACCTCTCAGGGTCATCCAGGGACCCAGGCTGGAAGTACTGTGGCCTCCTCTGGGACATGGTCACCATCTGCAGACTGAAAGCTGGGTGGGGGCAGGTGTGGGTCCCAGCCAGGGAGAGTGGCATGAAGTAGCAGGAGCATCTGCGCTCTGTGGCCTGGGTGTCAGGGGGCATGTAAGCTCACTTGCAGCCCGCTGCAGGGGCTGAGCTTGGCAGCACAGTCTGCACACGAGGAAGGGAGGACAGGTTCTGCCAAACAGCCAGCGTTCCCCATGACCATCATTTCATCCTGGCTTAGAGAAGTAAAGATTACAAACATAATTTAACACATGGACTCTTCTCTTTGGGAACTCCCATAGGAGATAGAAACCCAGGAAAACACACTGATTTAAGCTAAAGTAGAAGGGGCACAAAGTCCCTATTGCCTAGGGCAGGGTGGAGGTAGAAAGTAGTATAGAAATTTAGAATACAACAGATTAACTGAAATCATGTTCGTTTTAAGAGGGCTTGATGGAAAGAATGAAATGAGCTGGATTTTGAAGGAATGGTGAGAGCTGGGTGGCAAAAAAAAAAAAAAGTGAAGTTATTCTATAAAGGGGTAAGGCTACCATCAATCCCCTTACAATATGTGGAATTTGGCACATTAATAAAGTTTATTAAAGGAATGAAAGCACTTGGTGGCTCAGAAGGTAAAGAATCTGCTTGCAGTCTTGGAGACCCAGGTTTGATCCCTGGGTTGGGAAGATCCCCTGGAGAAGGAAATGGCAACTCACTCCAGTATTCTTGCCTGGAGAATTCCATGGACAGAGGAGCCTAGCGGGCTACAATCCATGGAGTTGCAGAGTTGGACACGACTGAGTCACTGACTTTCACTTTTATTTTCAGGCTTATTGATGAGATATTTAGCTGCCTTCTTGGGTTGGAATGAAATGTTTTAAGTACTTAGGTGACTTGCAGATGGGGTATGTTGCAAATAGAATGGCTTTTTATAAGAAAAATATTGGGTAAACTGAATTAAACAGTTGCTGTTATTAGCAACAGTTACTGAAAATAGTGGCATAGATATAAGTACACTTTCATTTCTTACATGGAAAGACCTCTTGGAGACTTTGCCCATAAGAAGGGTTCTGTATTGAAATGTCTGTTTATGGGTCACATGCCTCTCCATACTTTAAAAATTTTGAGGCAGAAACAGCTGGCTGTCTGCTGTATATTCATATTTCACTTTTAATAGAATATATTTATCACTAGGAAGTGGCTGTCCTTCCAGGGACTGTACTTCCTAACCTCCTCCTGAGGCTATGTGATTAGTTCTAGTCAACAGAATCTGGACTAATATTCTCATACTGCTTCTTGGCCCCACCCTAAAACAAAAGTGGACTTTTCATGGCTGAGAAATGAACTTCTGTAATGTTAACCCTCCTGAGATCTTGTCTTTGCCCTCTGATAACACAGGTAGACTTTACCTCATCTAAAGATATTTTTGATTCCAGAAACATTTGTCCTATGATTTTCTTTTGATATGCCTAGTAAATTGCCCTGCTTATGATATGCATTTAATAATTTCTTGTGGAAAGATTGCATTGAGGTCTTCAAAAGAAAATGTCAAGAATCCATTCTGAGGCTTTCTTATTATTTCAGGTAAAACAGATTTTTTTTGGTGATAAATACAAATATAGCAAGTTAACAAATGGAAATAAAAATAAAAATCAAGTTACTTTAAACACATGCCCACTTCCAAGTGGTTTCTAACTCCTGGGGCCTCGGCATTCAGAGAGATAGAAGAAAGCAGAGAAAAAGGAAAATCGTCCGCGCGTGCTGTTTGGTCCATGTTGGTCCACCTTTTGTCCGTTCATGATGGGGGAGCAGAGGGCGGGTCGTTAGGCTTTCTCTTTTCTTATTTTTGGTCTGCATTTTCCTGCCTTACTTGATTCCCTTACTCAGCTTCTGTCCTCTTCCCTTGCTCTTAGGTCAGAACCAGAAGGCTCTCATCAGCTTTGAGATAAGGCAGCTTCAGAATTCGACAAACCTGACCACAAAGCTTTGACCAATAAGGCAAAACGATGCTCTAGGTTTTCTGTGTTTGCGGCTTTACATCTCAGGGTGGCACCTCTGTGGAAAGTACACCTCACAAAACTCATCGCGGGTCCTCTCTCTAGGGCTTCTCACCATCCTGCCCAGGTCTCTGTCCTGTTCCGCAGTTGTGTTAACAGCGTCTCTCTTTGGCCTCATTGCATTGTCTCTCCTGCTCCAGATGCTTAGCTGGATTTCCTGGTGAGTACCCTCAGTCGTTCAATGCCGGAGACCCCAGTTCGATTCCTGGGTCGGCAAGATCTGCTGGGGAAGAGATAGGCTACCCACTCGAGTATTCTTGGACTTCCCTTGTGGCCCAGCTGGTAAAGAATCCACCTGCAATGCAGGAGACCCTGGTTGAATTCCTGGGTTGGAAAGATCTCCTGGAGAAGGGATAGGCTACCCACTCCAGTATTCTTGGACTTCTCTTGTGGCTCAGCTGGTAAAGAATCTGCCTGGAATGCGGGAGACCTGGGTTCGATCCCTAGGTTGGGAAGATCCCCTGGAGAAGGAAAAGGCTACCCACTCCAGTATTCTGGCCTGGAGAATTCCACGGACTGTACAGTCCATGGGGTTGCAAAGAGTCGGACACGACTGAGCGACTTTCAGGCATTCAAGGGAAGGCACCTCAACTTCTGGTCAACCTGGGCCCTCTGGCAGCTCTCCTTGTGTGTGTCCCTCACCTCAAGTCGGCCTCAGTTACACTTCTCCACAGCCCAGTCCAGAGGAGGCAGGCCTCTTGCTGTTCCTTTTCTTCCTTGTCATTTTCTACTGTTTCCTTCTCTTAGGAAGTCGGGCCAGCCTTTCCCATTTGATGATTCATCTTTCTCCACAGGGTCCTTGGCTAAAAGCCTAACCTGAAAATAGAATCTGTACTCTTTATTTCATAGTTTCTATTACTATTATGCAAGCACCCTTCCGTGAAGTAGCAATTTCATAACAGTGAAATACCTAGGGTGTGAATCAGCAAACAGCCAAGCCATCATTCTCATCTTATGAAGCTCAAAAGATTCACTTAGCAGATAGTACCCAATGTTATGCCATTGAATATTTTAAAAAATACTTTAAAAAAGAATATAGGATACTAAGCAAGATGAAACAAATTCTCAAAATGGTTAAAATTGTAAAATGGATGTGTTTTTGAGGTTTTTCAATGATGACTGAGAAAATGTGTTATCTTTTTGGATAATACCATCATCCATACAAACGTTTATCATAATGTGGTGAAAGGACAATTGGATTTAAAGTAAAAAGTAATTCTGTCATCTTGGGGAAATCACTTGCCCTGCTAAACTTTGGTTTGCGGTCTACAAAGGAAGAACAGTATGAGCTCTTTCTCATGGTGCTGTTCTATAGCCAAAGAAATGGTGCATGTTAGGGCTGGGAATACTGAAAAGTTCTTATTTGCCTACCTTGCACTCTTTCATGCAGATGCCATCTCTAGATCAAGCTGTGAACATACCTGATGGCACAGTATGCACCTGTTGGGCACAGCACCTCCCCCAGTGCCTTATTTGCAGAATAGTTTTAATAAATATTTGCTGTAAATGATGAACTGATATTCCTTTTAATTAGTTTGGCCTTGTTTCATTTTAATTTCGAATTTCCAATTAATTTGGAATTTAAATTAAATTAAATTTCCAATTTAATTTGGAATTTAATACAATGACATAACATGCGAATTGTATAACTCGATTCAGTTCCTTTTTAAAAGGAGATGGGTTATAAATCTTAAACGTTTGATACAGATGTGATAGAGATCTCAGATGATCCTTGCAGGAGTTTTGGAGGTAAAGAAGCCCTTCCTGTGTGACCCAGTTGAAGCAAGACATTTGGATCCTACACTGACCAGTCCTTGACTGAGGGTTGTGTCCAAAAGTGGCTGTAAACCTGGCCAGGCTGCTTCTGGTGGATGGGGGCAGTTCCTGGAGAGGAAGCACCAGAGAGCTGTCAGCCACCCTAACTCCCAGCGCTAGAAGAGAGCGCCTCAGGTCTGAAGGGATTTTGCCCTTACAGTATTCTCTACCATCCGTCCCTTGCACCACCCACTTATAATTGCTTCACATGAAGTGTTCACCCACATCCAGGAATAGCTGCCCAGGTTCTGGAAGTTTTCTTGGGGAAGACTTCTCAGCGGCAAATCGGTGGGATGGATGACTTCACCGACACCATCACTGCGCTTGGTCTAGAGACCACACTTAGCACTCTCTCTGCTATTACTCATCCTAGATTCCTCTCACTCTGGGTCAGGTCCTCTGATGGTGTTGGTGCCTTACGTGGTGAGGTGTCCAGGGGTCTGATTTCCATGTCACCGCACCTCTCCCAGGCCTGCCTGCTGCACGGGTAGCAAGTGTGGACACTCCTATTCCGGCCTTGGGTTCCCAGACCCATGGATTCCACAGCACCGTGTCATGGTCATGAGGAAGGGTACAATTTGTTTATTCTAGGGAACGGCACACCTTCCTTGAAGGCTGTCATCTCACAGTGGAGCCTGTGCCATGGGAGGACCATTCCGTGAGAACTTCTGGCGGGAAAGGCAGACCTGTACCCCCATATATGTTGATTCAAGTCAAGATGAGTCACTGCTTCTTAAGATTGGGAGGGGTCCAGTGTTATCAACTTGCCATGGTCGATTGTTCTCGTTGAGGTTTCATTTGTTGAACATTGGTTTCTTTTTCTTTTTTGAAAATCTATTTGGGGTATGGCTCTCATTTAAAAAAAATGTTTATTTTTGGCTGTGCTGGGTTTTCGTTCGTGTGTGTGGGCTTTCTCTAGTTGTGGCAAGAGGGGGCCACCCTCCAGTTGTGGTGCCCGTGCTTCTCGTCACAGTGGCGTCTCTTGTCGCAGAGCATGGGCCCTGGGCCTGCAGGCTTCAGTAGCTGGGGCACATGGGTTTAGTTGTCCCATGATATGTGTCTTCTTGGAGCAGGGTTGAACCTATTTCCCTCTCACTGGCAGGTGGATTCTCAACTGCTGAGCTGCCAGGGAAGTCTTGATTTCTTTTTCTTAACGGTTGAACTTTGGCAAGGGCAGTAGCCAGAGTGGCTTTCAGAGGTGGAAGTCCACTCTCTTGGGCCAGCCGTCTCTACTGCCATGGCTGCTCTGTCCATGGACCCCAAAGGGCTGGCTGATGACCGAGGCTGTCTGGGCTCAGCTGGCATAGTTATTCTGTCTGCTTGGTTGTTCTTGTCTTTTGTGCGGTAGCTGTTGCCGTGTAATATAAGGACTTGCATACTTTTGACTTCTCTGATAGGTCCGCCCACGTGCATCTTCTCAAGACCATTTTATTCCCAACAATCCAGTCTCTCTCCTTCCAGGCCCCAGCTCACCAGCCAAGCTTTTCACCACTTCCCATGAGTCAGTATCGATCCTAACCTCAGGTCAGTTCTCTTTCCATATGAAGTGGATGAGCGGGTGCGTTGTCCCTGATTCTGTGCCTGGGGAGGGTTTCCACTTGCTGCTCCCTTTTGAGTCCACCTCTTAGCAGAACTATATTGCAGAATCAGTCCATTTTCAGCTATCACCTACATACTATCCCAGCACAGAAGTGGTTTTATTTCTCCATCATTAGTCATTAGAACCTCAGCTCCTGCTGAGATTCAGTTCTGGGCTGACCATTTCCATCTGTCAGTGGATTGCTGCAGGGCCCACCTGATCTTATGTTCTGATGGTCTGAGAGAACCCAGCTCATCTTGATTAGGCCCAGTCACTTCCAGGAGCTCTGAGCTGGGCTGACTTTTCACATGAGTCCTAACTGAGACAAGACCCCTGGGTGTATTTGCTCCCCACATTGATTGTCCACCGTGTAAACATCGTGCCACTGTCTTACACTATCGGTAATGGAGTAGTAGGCTCATGGAACTTCAGAGTGAAGTTAGCAGGCCCGTTTGACTTTCTCCCAATGCTCTGTGCTCTTCTCTGACTGTCAGTACCTTGGCCCCAACTTTGCTCTTATTTTTCTATTTCTGAAGTACCCAGAACCTGAGTGGGGAAGGACATTGAGCCCTTCAAGATCACCACACAGTAAGCTATTAGGCTACTGTGACTGTGTGTCTGCTGATGTCTCCTGCAGCATCACCCCCTTTCCCAGGTCTTCTCCTCCCAGGTGAGGAGGGGGTCTCTTTCCAGCTCAGCATTTGCTCTGTCTTGTCAGCACTCTGCTCTGGACTCCAGTGGGGTGCTTTAGCATCCCTTAAGGACACCCAGTTCCCATGTGTGTCCTCAAAGGTTTACAGAATGCTCATGAGGGGTGTGTGTGTGTGGAGGGGGGTGCCCATCTAGTGCTCATAACTCTTATGCTCTCTCCTCTCCTGCAGATTTTGGATCAGCATCAAAGGGCGATCTGAGCGTCAGGCACAAGGTGTATCTCAAGTACCTTTCTCCTCCAGCTCTGTCCCACTGTTGTTGTTGTTGTTTTTTTTAATTTGTTTTTATTGCAGATAATTGCTTTACAGAATTCTGTTGCTTACTGTCAAACCTGAACATGAATCAGCCATCAGTTCAGTTCAGTCCCTCAGTCATGTCCGACTCTTTGAGACCCCATGAATCACAGCACATCAGGCCTCCCTGTCCATCACCAACTCCCGGAGTTCACTCAGACTCACGTCCATCGAGTCTGTGATGCCATCCAGCCATCTTATCCTCTGTCGTCCCCTTCTCCTTCTGCCCCCAATCCCTCCCAGCATCAGAGTCTTTTCCAATGAGTCAACTCTTCCCATGAGGTGGCCAAAGTACTGGAGTTTCAGCTTCAGCGTCATTCCTTCCAAAGAAATCCCAGGGCTGATCTCCTTCAGAATGGACTGGTGGATCTCCTTGCAGTCCAAGGGACTCTCGAGAGTCTTCTTCAACACCACAGTTCAAAAGCATCAATTCTTCGGTGCTCAGCCTTCTTCACAGTCCAACTCTCACATCCATACATGACCACTGGAAAAACCATAGGCTTGACTAGATGGACCTTAGTCGGCAAAGTAATGTCTCTGCTTTTGAATATGCTATCTAGGTTGGTCATAACTTTTCTTCCAAGGAGTAAGCGTCTTTTAATTTCATGGCTGCAGTCACCATCTGCAGTGATATTGGAGCCCCCAAAAATAAAGTCTGACACTGTTTCTACTGTTTCCCCATCTATTTCCCATGAAGTGATGGGACCGGATGCCATGATCTTAGTTTTCTGAATGTTGAGCTTTAAGCCAACTTTTTCACTCTCCTCTTTCACTTTCATCAAGAGGCTTTTTAGTTCCTCTTAACTTTCTGCCATAAGGGTGGTGTCATCTGCATATCTGAGGTTATTGATATTTCTCCTAGAAATCTTGATTCCAGCTTGTGTTTCTTCCAGTCCAGCGTTTCTCATGATGTACTCTGCATCGAAGTTAAATAAGCAGGGTGACAATATACAGCCTTGACGTACTCCTTTTCCTATTTGGAACCAGTCTGTTGTTCCATGCCCAGTTCTAACTGTTGCTTCCTGACCTGCATACAGATTTCTCAAGAGGCAGGTCAGGTGGTCTGGTATTCCCATCTCTTTCAGAATTTTCCACAGTTGATTGTGATCCACACAGTCAAAGGCTTTGACATAGTCAATGAAACAGAAATAGATGTTTTTTTGGAACTCTCTTGCTTTTTCCATGGTCCAGTGGATGTTGGCAATTTGATCTCTGGTTCCTCTGCCTTTTTAAAAACCAGCTTGAACATCAGGAAGTTCACGGTTCACGTATTGCTGAAGCCTGGCTTGGAGAATTCCGAGCATTACTTTACTAGCGTGTGAGATGAGTGCAACTGTGCGGTAGTTTGAGCATTCTTTGGCATTGCCTTTCTTTGGGATTGGAATGAAAACTGACCTTTTCCAGTCCTGTGGCCACTGCTGAGTTTTCCAAATGTGCTGGCATATTGAGTGCAGCACTTTCACAGCATCATCTTTCATGATTTGAAATAGCTCAAGTGGAATTCCATCACCTCCACTAGCTTTGTTCGTAGTGATGCTTCCTCAGGCCCACTTGACTTCACATTCCAGGATGTCTGGCTCTAGATGAGTGATCACACCGTCGTGATTATCTGGAATCAGCCATAGGTTTACATATATCCCCTCCCTTTGAACCTCCCTCCCATCTCCCTCCCATCCCACCCCTCTAGGTTGATACAGAGCCCCTGTTTGAGTTTCCTGAGCCATACAGCAAATTCCCATTGGCTATCTATTTTTCATATGGCAATGTTAGTTTCTATGTTGCTCTTTCCATACATCTCATCCTCTCCCCCGCCTCCCCATGTCCATAAGTCTGTTCTCTATGTCTGTTTCTCCATGGCTGCCCTGTAATTAAATTCTTCAGTACCATTTTTCTAGATTCTGTATGTGTGAGTTAGAATACACTATTTATCTTTCTCTTCCTGTCTCACTTCACTCTGTATAATAGGTTCTAGGTTCATCCACCTCATCCGAACGGACTCAAATGCTTTCCTTTTTATGGCTGAGTAAAGCCCACTGTGTACATGTACCACTACTTCTTTATCCGTTCATCCGTCAGTGGGCATCCTGGTTGCTTCCATGTTCTGCTGCTGCTGCTGCTAAGTTGCTTCAGTCGTGTCCGACTCTGTGCGACCCATAGACGGCAGCCTACCAGGCTCCTTCATCCATGGGATTTTCCAGGCAAGAGTACTGGAGTGGGTTGCCATTGCCTTCTCCGTTCCCTGTTCTAGCTATTGTAAATAGTGCTGCAGTGAACTATGGGATATATGTGTCTTTTTCAACCCTGGTTTCCTGAGGGTTTATGCCTAGGAGTGGGATTGCTAGGTCATATGGTGGTTTTATTCCTAGGTTTTTAAGGAATCTCCATACCGTCTTCTGCAGTGGCGGTGTCAATTTATATTCCCACTAACAGTGCAAGAACATTCCCTTTTCTCCACACCCTCTCCAGCATTTATTGTCTGTAGACGTTTTAATGATGGCCATTCTGACTGGTGTGAGGTGATAGCTCATTGTGGTTTTGATTTGCATTTCCCTAATAATGAGTTATGTTGAGCATCTTTTCATGTGTTTGTTAGCCATCTGTATATCTTCTTTGGAGAAATGTCTGTTCAGGTCTTTTCTCCACTTTTTGATTGGGTTGTTTGTTTTTCTGGCATTGAGTTGTATGTGCTGCTTGTATACTTTTGAAATTAATCCTTTGTCAGTTGTTTCATTTGCTATTATATTCTCCCATTCCGAGGGTTGTCTTTTCACCTTGCTTATAGTTTCCTTTGCTGTGCACAAGCTCTTAAGTTTAACAGGTCCCACTTGTTTACTTTTGTTTTTATTTCCATTACTCTAGGCGGTGGGTCATAGAAGATCTTACTCTGATTTATGTCATCAGGTGTTCTGCCTATGTTTTCCTCTAAGAGTTTTATAGTTTCTGGTCTTACATTTAGGTCTTTAATCCATTTTGAGTTTATCTTTGTGTATGGTGTTAGGAAGTGTTCTAACTTCATTCTTTAACATGTAGCTGTCCAGTTTTCCCAGCACCATTTATCAAAGAGGCTGTCTTTGCCCCATTGTATATTCTTGCCGCCTTTGTCAAAAATAAGGTACCCATGGGTGCATGATTTATTTCTGGGCTTTCTATCTTGTTCTGTCCCCACTGTTTGTAAGCGAGATTTGTGTATTATGAAACTCTCTCCTTTTAGGATGTATTGTTTCATAGGTGGTTCTTTGGTCTCTCAGGGAAACTGGCCCTGGTGTGTTCACCACCCTAGTCTTCCTGGTTTGCACTGAATTCACACTTCCTGCCTGATGCCCAGCTTAACTACAGCTCTGCTTTCCAGAGCCTCACACTCCATTTGCTTGGAATCCTGACTTTTACTTGGTGATTGGCTCTGATTATACACCTCAGAGGATTTGTATCTATATCTATCGTGCTGCTACTGCTGCTAAGTTGCTTCAGTCGTGTCTGACTCTGTGCGACCCCATTGATGGCAGCCCACCAGGTTCCCCCGTCCCTGGGATTCTCCAGGCAAGAACACTGGATGGGTTGCCATTTCCTTCCCCATATCTATCACACGTAGCCCTAAATGGAGTCAGAGTGAGTGAGCTGAAAGTACACACGGCCTGGCCAACTTGTTTCCACTTCATGTTTTTATCAGTTGCAGAAATTTCCATCACTAATACTCTTCCTGCTTCTTAGTCGTCACCTCCCATTTTTTGTGTTGTTTTTGGCATTTTCTATTCTCAGTTGCATCCGAAACAAGCTTTTCACATATTGTTCTCATCCACGGCTTACATCCTCTCTTCCAGGCAGCTCTATCTTGAAGAACATCACAGGGTCAGAGAGATAATCTTTGCCTCGTGTGGGAACTGAGTAACACTGCACTGTGGTGGAGACATTGCCATGGTTTTTTCCACGATGGCGCCATATAGCTTTCTAAATGAAAAAGAAATTGCTTAAACTTAAACATCAGTGTCTTTATATTAGGATAAAACTCTCTAGTTACTCTAACAAATCACTGCCAGGTCTTAAGAGGCTTTTAGTTTTCACTCACACAAATGCCAAAGCAGTTTGCTTCACTGTTTCAAGTGTGACAATTCCTCCATGTGACTTTGCAATATCAGTGTCCTTCGCTTCTGGCAGTGCATATGAGGAAGAAAGAGGCAACCTGCGTGTCTTCTTGACAGCTCTGGAAATGGTGTCTGTCCCTTCTGTTCACCCCACAGAACTCAGTTTTGTGGCCCTAATAATTCATGGTAAAATATCAAATTGCAGTTGAAGGGAAAAAATGCTGAATTCAAGTTAAAGAGCTACTAAGAAGTATATATCCAAATACTGACTGTATAGAAATATTCATGGTGGTCATGGTTTAGTTGCTAAGTCATGTCCAACTCTTTGTGACCCCCCCCCCCCCATGGATTTTAGCCCGTCAGGCTCCTCTGTCCATGGGATTTTCCAGACAAGAATACTGGAGTGGGTTGTCATCTCCTTCTCCAGGGGATCTTCCCGACCCAGGGACTGACATCCCACATCTCCTGTGTCTTCTGCATTGCAGGCCTATTCTTTACCACTGCACCACCTGGGAAGCTTGCACAGAAGGTTCTATATTTGCCTTTCACTTTAAGGGGGCTGGGAAATGTTGTTTTCCTGGCATCCATGGAGAAAGCCTAAAACTGATGAGCATCTAATCAGTCTCTACCATACCCTCATACAAGGAAAGAGGAAAGGAAATCATTATTTGAGGACAATAATAATGGTGAAAGCAAAAAAATATTGATGTGACCCAAGTAATTTTAGTAAGTAGTAGGATAGACTTGTTCTAGCCCTTTAATGGTATAGCTCAGTAATGCCAGAATTTGCATTTATTTGAGTTTCAGAGGTTGCAGTTAATCCAGTAGTAGTTCAAAAAGTCACCTGGGTTATTCTGAGTTTAACCCCCGCTTTTCTGTGTACCTGCCAATTCTCTGAAGCCACATCCTTCCTCCAGGACAAAATCTCCAGTCCCTCCTCTGAGCTCACATGGCCCATTGTTCCTGTCTGCGAAGAGGAGACTGGGACAGACCCCAGGAAGTCCACAGGAGCAGAAGGGCAGGACATATGTGGTTTCATAGCCTCCCAGAATCTGGGGAGAGGAGGTCTGGGCTGCTTTCACTCTTGAACAGGCACTCTGGAAAGGGGCATGCACCATCCAACCAGTCTTGTGACTGTGGAGGGAGAGGACTTGCTGGAGGAGGCATGCTTGATGTGACTGGATGCCCATGGACGTTGCATACGAAGCTAGCGGCTCCTGGAGGCCTTTTGGCAGGTTGGGACCACACCGTCTCTCCCATCAGGGGGAAGCGGGGGTGCCAGTCCTGTGTGGATTTTCATCAGGGACCCAGAGAAAGCTCAGGGGAGGGTGTCTCTTAGACAGTCTTGCTTGCCCCTCTTCCTCATTTCTCTCAAAATGCTTAGTGTACCTGCCTGCCACTCTTTCTGCTGCTTTCTTTCCAAGAGCATCAAGAGCCTCTCACTAGCTGGAGCCATATCTTAGTCATCTCTGTTTCCCTGGAACCCAGCAAAGCTTTTGGCACAAAGCAGGTATCACTGATTGGTGAGTCTATCAAGGAAGCCATCATCTAGTTCAGTTCTAAAGGCACACAGCAGAGCCTAGAATTCTGTATATGAATTAAGAATCCCCTGAGCAAGGAGTATTTTGTGCTTATTTTCCCCCTCAACTTTGAGACTTCTAATCACCTCCTTAGTATGAATTATGGTCATTCTAGTCAAAACCATGCCAAATAAACGTCCTAGGAAGTATCTTATTCAGTTCTTAATGTGGGAATGTGTTCTACCCATGACTTGTTTGCAGTGGGTCAATTGTAAGCACTGAATTAACTGACAGATTTAAGGTAAATCAATAGAATAGGACACAATCTGTTTCTATGGATAATTCAAGCTGAGGGTTTCAAGGCAGAGTATGAAAGTTAAGACCAGTGGAAAGAATGCCAATTTTACTGATTTAAACCTAACCTGAATTAAAAAAAAAAAAACACTGAATTTTTACCTTCTGGGTTTGACTAAAATAGCAACAGGTAGTTTGGGGAGAGGATAGGATAATATCTGAAATCCGCTACATTCTGTCCTTTTTCCGTCTCTCTCCAGAAATGAAGGGCAAACTCCTCACCTGTTTGAGGCGTTAAGGTAAGAATGACTGAAGGAAAAAGTATGCCAGGGGAATGACTGGCTACCTTCAGGTTTCTCGTCTTCTTTCTTGCCTCTGTGGACAAGAAGTGAGCACCAGAACATTCCACTGGTCACATGGACCCACTGTCAACCTAGGGACCAAGCCTGCCGTGTGAGGAGACAGAATTCCTGCCGCAGAGTCACGGTCATCACACCCCTTCATGCTGTCTACTGCTGCTCATCACTGGGACAGTTTCTGTTTCTGTCTGAGAGCCCTGCTCTCTCATCTGGATCCTACACTCCAGTTTTGTTTTCTGTCTTTTAAAGGTGCTTTCAATCTCAGAGCAATTGCTAGCTGCAAATCTGTTGAGTTTCTTCATCCTTGGTTTTTATTTTCAGTCTGGATGAGGGCTTTCAAGACTCTGCTTTTGTCCTAGAGATCTTTGAGGGAAAAAATGTGAAATGCTTTGTATGTAGATTCTTTGTGAATAAGTTGTTAGTCTGTTGAAAGCTCTACATAATTTATTTTGCATGTGGAGCCTCTTACAAACATATGCCCTAATCTTCCTCCAGGGCTCCCTTCATCTGAGTTGTTTGATGCACATTTGCAGCTGAAAGACCTCAAAGGTGATCTATTTAAAACTGAGCTGGAAAGGGCTTTGCTGTGATTTTAAGGGCCCAGGCTAGACACCAAAGAGGTATCACCTGTGTTTTTCTCTCTTATTGTTCTCACAGCAAATCACTCCCCGAATCTTGTCCTTTCTCCCTCTTCTTCCCATTGCCTTGATTTCTGCCCTGATTCTCTCTTGCTGGGCTATAAAACTGGCTTTTCTTCCTGAGTTATGTCTTCCTTTGTAATTGTCTTCCACACCAAATCCGGAATTAGCTTTTAAAACACAAAGTAATCATGTCACTTGCAGGAAGGAGCATGACACAGTGCAGAATCTTTGGAAGCACACATTTGTTGCTGTGTAGTTCCTATGTCACACATACCTGGATTCTACTCACTGATTCTGTGCCCTTAGATAAATTTCTTCACCTTTTTGGTTCTACATTTGTTGATCAATAAGATGAGGTTACGAGTGGTTATCCCAGAGAGTTCTGATGTGGACTCAACAAGCAACTTGTAATTCAACACAAATAGTTCTGTCTTTTGCTCAGTTCTTCAAGCTTCAGTAGTGACCTATCATATAAAGGATAAAACTCACACTCTTTGGAACAACTATGTTTCTTTTCAGAATATGCCCTAAACTACCTTCTCTGCTCTTCCTTTCATCCTCTTGCCCCCATGTATTCCAGCCACACTGAATAAATCACCATTGCTGCATACAGAGTATTACTTTTTCTTATTTCCTGACCTTTTCACAGACTTTTTCCTGAAATGTCCTCACCTTCTTTCTTCCCTGGATGGGGTTTATTTATTCTTCAAGCTCCAACCCAGTTATCCCTTTCCTCTGAAAAAGATGGAGAAATGAGCCAGCTAATATCATAACAAGCAAAAGTGCATATTAAATACAGAACAAAACCAAAATCTTTTCCTGGATGAACCAATCTGATGTCTATTTTAAAGCATTACTATTTGAGTAACTATTTTTTGCTAAGAAAACATGCAGTTAAAGAACTTTTAGAAGGTTTATGTTTTTCACTTGAGAAATAGGAGGCTGGTTTTTCTCTGAGTGACATGGAGAGTGTCTGTGTGGATGGTCCCTACACTGTTAGAAATTGTACATACTCAGCTACATGGGTCGTGGACCTCTGACTCTGCTTGGAGATCTGTAGGTGAGCGAGGAAGGATGATAAGGACATTTGATTCTGAAGTGTAATGACACGGCCAACACAGTGGTCCATGCCTCAGACACGTGCTTACAGTGCATCGTTCCTTCTCATAAAATCCAAACAGCTCCCTAAGCCTGGGAACCTGGCTTCTTTTCCAGTCATCAATACTCCTGCCACGGATCTTCCCCAAATGGCAACATTCCAGATGAAGGCAAGATCCACATAGGTTTATAAATGTGGTTCTTTGGGGATTGGATTAGAATCCTTAGCCTAATCTTTCATCAGCTATGGCAGTTTTAAAATAATATAGACAATTCTAAACTATAGCACAATCACTTTTGGCCTTAAACTTCAATTTGAGAAGATAAAATATGTGTGGCATTTCAGGGCAGTCAGGTTTTCAAATGCGATGTAAGGTAATATAAACATTTAAGACAACTCAGCCAACTCATTTCCTCTCTCCATCTATCCTTCCCTCCCTCTCTTTCATTTCCCTTTTGTCCTGCTTTCAAATTTCAAGTGAAATGAACCACTGAGAGGTACACACCCAGGTAATACTGACTATATAGAAACGTCCATAGAAGGTTCTATATTTTACCACTGACTTATTTGTAGACAGGTCTCACTTAGATTAAGAACTGAGTAAGATGCAAAATTTTGCCATTGGAATGATACATTTTTAGCTTTTTAAACTGAGCAGGACCTTGCAGGGCCTTCCTGAGGTAGACTCCTCTCCCGTATGTCCCCAGTCTCTTGTTTGTAGAAAACCTTTAGCCTCCTAGGTCTTCCCTGAGTCCCAAAGAGCACATTTAATCAGAGAAGTGAGAAAATGCAGAAAGGAAAACAGTCAAGCAAGATAAAATAATGGTATTTTAGTCATAAAACAGAGTCATGAACCTTTATTTTTATCCTTAGGGGCTGTAGATAATATTCTGAGCCGCCATGTCCTCAAGTTTTTTTGCAGATACTAAAACCCCCACCAGGTGCAAGAAATTAACTGCATGCTGCTCACAGCAGGTAGACCCCAGACTGATTGGAACCAGAAGGTTGAGATGTTGACTCCCAAAATACCACCTGTTATCTCACCACCAGCCAATCAGAAGAATGTCCATGAGCTAATCAGACACCCTGCAATCCTCACCCTAACACTGACTTCAAAAACCCTTCCCTGAAAGCCACTGTGGAGTTTGAGTCTCTTCAGCGTATTCTCCTACTTGGTCCCATGTTGGGTGCCTGGCAATAAACCTCAATGTGCTGTCAGTAGATCCACCACAGCCTGCTGTCAGTAGACCCACCACAGCCTGCTGTCAGTAGATCCACCACAGCCTGCTGTCAGTAGATCCACCACAGCCTGCTGTCAGTAGACCCACCACAGCCTGGTGTCAGTAGATCCACCACAGCCTGCTGTCAGTTGACCCATAGATCCACCACAGCCTGGTGTCAGTAGATCCACAGCAGCCTGGTGTCAGTAGACCCACCACAGCTTGCTGTCAGTAGATCCACCACAGCCTGCTGTCAGTAGATCCACCACAGCCTGGTGTCAGTAGACCCACCACAGCCTGCTGTCAGTAGATCCACCGCAGCCTGGTGTCAGTAGACCCACCGCAGCCTGGTGTCAGTAGATCCACCGCAGCCTGGTGTCAGCAGATCCACCGCAGCCTGGTGTCAGTAGATCCACCGCAGCCTGGTGTCAGTAGATCCACCGCAGCCTGGTGTCAGTAGATCCACCGCAGCCTGGTGTCAGCAGATTCATTACAGCTTACTATCAGTAGATCGGTTTTGATGTGTGTTGGGCAAGTGGATCCTAGTTTGGTTCAGTAACACTTTTAGGATACGGGTCTTAATAAGACAGGTAGTGGTATTTCTGCAGTTGGGTAGTATATATTGTTGTTGTTGTTCTATAGATTGGATTTCATGTTCTATAGATTGGACTGCATGAAATTCTCTAATTGTGTGTACTAACAACATTTATATCTGTGGTAGTTTAAATCAGCTTTTACTCTATTTTTCCCTTCACATATGTCAGAATTTCTTATTTTTAATGACAAATCATCAGAGACTCCTATAATATAGCTAATCTAGCCTATGTTTGTTTGTAAAATATGTCTGAAAAAAGTATATTTGTTTTTAATTTTTAGATGAATTGATTTGCATACATATGTTGGTGGGAATGCAAACTAGTACAACCACTATGGAAAACAGTGTGGAGATTCCTTAAAAAATTGCAAATAGAACTGCCATATGACCCAGCAATCCCACTGCTGGGCATACTCACCAAGGAAACCAGAATTGAAAGAAACACATGTACCCCAGTGTTCATCGCAGCACTGTTTATAATAGCCAGGACATGGAAACAACCTAGATGTCCATCAGCAGATGAATGGATAAGAAAGCAGTGGTACATATACACAATGGAGTATTACTCAGCTGTTAAAAAGAATACATTTGAATCAGTTCTGATGAGATGGATGAAACTGGAGCCGATTATACAGAGTGAAGTAAGCCAGAAAGAAAAACACCAATACAGTATACTAACACATATATATGGAATTTAGAAAGATGGCAATGATGACCCTGTATGCAAGACAGCAAAAAAGACACAGATGTGTATAGCGGACTTTTGGACTCAGAGGGAGAGGGAGAGGGTGGGATGATTTGGGAGAATGGCATTGAAACATATATACTATCATGTAAGAATCGAATCATCAGTCTATGTCCGATGCAGGATATAGCATGCTTGGGGCTGGTGCACGGGGATGACCCAGAGGGAAGTTGTGGGGAGGGAGGTGGGAGGGGGGTTCATGTTTGGGATCCCATGTATACCCGTGGTGGATTCATGTCAATGTATGGCAAAACCAATACAGTATTGTAAAGTAAAATAAAGTAAAAATAAAAATTAAAAACAAAACAAAACAAAAAACAAATCATACTTATTGCTTACTGACACTGCTTTACTATCACAGTAGAACACAGCATATGAGCTGAACATCTCAGATGGAGTGAGCGGATTGGATTTCTCTAATCATATTTCTGTAAATGATTTAGTAAAACATCCACACCATAATAAGCAATGCCAATGAAAAGAAATCTTTTCAAGTTTTTTTGCAATATCTTGAATCGCTGCAGCCATGGCGACATTTTTTGTCCTTTTGAAAATGAAGAAATGTCTTGCATGTTTGTTTTGATCATCTGTCCTTCAATTGGATGTCTGTTTAACATGATACCTTATGAAGACAAAGACTAGAACCATAGAATTTATGACCAATGTGCGTATTAGACAGTGGTACTTCTCATTCCTCACAGTTTGAAGGGCCTGAACTATTTAACATGACAGTGGTGATGGAAGTAGGTGCAGAGTGTTTTGTGTTTATATGGACTCAGTTCACCTCCAGTAGACATTGAAAATAACTGTATAGTGATATAAGGTGTTAGAAAGCCTTTATGGAAGAGTAATTCTACCTGTGCCTTGAAGAATTCTTTGGATTTTGAAAACTAGAAGGAGGTAGGAAAAAGCATTTGTAGAGATAGATTAACCGAAAGAAAGTGAAGATGAAGGCTTCTTCAAAAAAGACAATTAATGCAGAGTGATGTCAAGTAGGAAGGATACCTAGGGGGAGTCATGCAAATTATACCTTGAAGATCTCACTGTGAATGTTTCTAATTCTAGAAAGTGAAATTTATATTCTATATTGTATGTCATGGGAAATGACATGGCCAGATCTGAGTCTCAGAAAGTGACGTCTGTGGCTATTCAGAGGATGGATTGAAAAGAATAGTCTGAAAAAAAGGATACAAATCACATGAATGAGCAAGCAGTGAGATCCCATGTTAGTGCAGGGGGCACAGAAAAAGAGCAAGTGACATGCCAACTGCACACATAGATTTTAGAAGGATAACTGAGGGAATTTGGTGATAGAATGAGTAAGGGAAAGAAATACCTGATGGTGGTGATGAAACTGGACCTCCCTCCTAAGCCTCTTTTATAATAGTTCTAGCTGCTAAAACATGGAATTAAGTGAAAGACAATTTGGATTGTCCCGTGGAAATTCAGGAACAGTACCATTAAAACCCATCTACATATTGCGCCATTGCTATGTGCCTAATGACAACCTAGCGTGTACTGAGAATGATCAGAGTATTACATTGTGGTGTGTGGATGGCTGATGATTCAATTATACGTGGGACACGGGTGCATGGGAAGATACAACTTTACAGGATATGCTGGGCTATACATCATCTTGATTATCTTTATGTAGGTATTCCTACAGAGCAGTTTTGTGTTCCTATTTAGGTAACACCTAGGACTGCTGAAGACTTGAGGATTTAGGAAATGTCTTCTGGCCAGTTGGGGGCAGTGTTGTGGAGTAGAAGGAGCAGAAATGGTGTGGTCAGGTTTATGTATAATTCCTGGCTTTAGGACTCTCTCTTAACCCCAGGATTCCTGATCCTGGATAACCAGAGCATCTTCAGAATCACCTGGAATTTCCTCTCAAAATATAGATTCTCTATCTTGGGGATTCTGATTCAGTCAGTCTGGAGTAGGGTCCTGAAATTAGTGTTTTGTGTTTTAACATCCTAGGTAATTTTAGTAGTTAAATTTGGGAAATAGCAATTTAATCTTACTAGTCACTGCTTTCATAGGATTGATATAGACATTAAATGAGAAAATACATTTGACTTTTATAAGCTTTAAAACATAATAAACTACTAGTTGTTAATTAGATGACTTGAAATAAAATTCCTATCCCTTTTTAAAAGACTTCAATTTCTCATCAGTTTGAAGCTTGACTGTATGAGAGCATATTATATTTGTTTGATCTTTATACATTGTGATAGAAGAGAGAAGACTAATGAATTCTGTCCAATACATGCACATAATACATATAATATAAATTAATTGGGTGATAGTTTTTGATGTTGAAGAGGTAAAAGAAAGTAGAAGACTCTTGCTTAAATTTTTGTTAAATCTGAAAAATAAATGCCAGATTTTAAAGATGGCAAGTAAATATAAACAGAAATTGTTTCTATATTTTAATACAAAACTCACATTTATTATTGACACTGTGATAATTTAATTTACAAATATATTCTGACTTTCCAACTTTAAGGCAATAGCTTAAGTTAAATACATTGTTCTCTTCTTCATCTCTTTCAAGCCCCCAAAACAATCAAACAAACAACACTGAAAAACTTTGTCTATAACAGCAATGGAGATTCTGAAACACAGACTTTTCAAAGTAAAAGAAATTTCAGCAGCTCAGTCCAGTCTCTATATAACACTATGCAGCATAAATACCACTTGACCTTGAAGCTCACAGCATGTTTTAATCAGTTTCAAATCCTTTTTTCACAGTTTCTGTGTGGCGAGTATTACCCAGCCTTCTCAGTGCTGAGGGATGTTCTAATATGCAGGTCCACTTTATTTTATGACAGTACCACAGAGTCTCCTTCCTTCTACCATCACTAAATGTTCACCTCACATGTCTTCAGCCCTGAGCCTGGATAGCTTCCATGTTAATCTGTTCTGAGTCATGGGTTCTTCCCTTGGGCCTGTGAGTTGTCCAAAAAGGCCAAAGTGTTCCCCCAGGGAGCCACTCTCTTGCCTTCCTTCTGTACTTGATACCATCACTAATTTCCTCCAGCCAGGAGCCAGTCACTTTAGACTATTAGCCTGAAGGTCATTCAGAAGATTTAAGTATATATTTGATTTGAGGAATCTGGGATACGAGTCCTTTTCCATAAGAGTATATATGATTTTTTGGGCTTCGTCAAAAGATGTGGGGGTTGGTGCTTTAATCTTCTTGGCTGTAGATTCTCGAGTGCGGAAGTCAATATTGATCTAAAAAAGAAATCTGCATTAGTTCATATACACTGCCCACTTGTTGCATATTTTATGATGTTACTGTTGCTTTCAAACTATCTGGGGATGGTGGCTCTAAACTGTTATTTAAATCAGCTCAAATATCTCTTGAATGCCTATTCTAAACATGCCTTTTGCTAGGTGTGGAGGAGTTAAAAAGAAATATCACAAAGAGGCAGAGATATCTTTGTTCCAAGTTAGCTTACAGTCTCTCTTAAATATTTATATAAGGTGACACATGCAGCAAAAAGAGTGATGTGCACATTTACAGGAGCAGAGGATGCTTGAACCAGGAATATTTAGCAGGAAGTGGGCTTTACTTCTAACTGGAAATACTTCTGCTGCTGTAATCCATGTATTGCACTAATCCCTTCTTTTCCTAATCCAAGATGAGCCAGCTCATCCAGGGCCCCCTGACACACAGTTCTGGTAAGTGTCACCTTACTCCTTACCCCACCCTATCAGGTTAGCTTGTTTTACAAAACCAATCTTTTATTTAATCTTTTCACAGATATAGAAAATTAGATTATCATTGCACTGAACTACAGAAATACACTTAGATATACAGCAGTGAAAATCATGATGCTCAGAGAGGATTTCATCTTGCAATTATGTTGAATGTTATCCTGTATCTAAATTCCTTTACATATAACCTGATGGTAATAAACTAAATACTCACTTGTTTGGCAGCATCTGACTGCACAAATGCCTTATAGATTTTCTCTGCTTTGCAATGCAGAAGATCAGACTTTGTTTTTTTATAGTCTTCACAAGCCAGCCAGAACTCAATATTCTCCTCACTGAACTCAGACTTCAGGAAATTTCCAAAGACGTCTTGACCAGCTAAAAAGACAGAGTGAGGGGGTGAGATAAATTAGTTGAGCCAATAAATGAATAACTTGGAGAAATTTTACAAGAAAAATACTAGCATATTCTCTGTGTACAAAGGAGAGAGTTGGCCCCTGCTGAAATAGCTGTTTGAAGAGATGGGAAAGCCTTAGAGATCCCTTCATTTATAGTTTATCTGCGGTCAGATTCACTTGTCACAGTCACACAACTGCTTAGTGGTGGCTACAAAACTGTGCTTTACTTCCTTCTGCTAATCAAATTAAAATTCTGCTCTGCAGATTAAAAAACAATCTCTTATACTACCAACCCAGCCAGAATGCAGAGTATTTTAGGGAATAAAATAGTGACAAAAGGCATTGATTGCTTGCTAATCATTAGCAAATATAATTTCTCCATTCAACTCACATAAGTCAGAAGATGTGAGGCCTGTATGTCACATATGTATGCTGTACTGATTATATTACTGAGGCCTTTCAATGGGCCATTTCTATAGCATTGTTTGTTTTTCTGAATTGTAAACTAAGGCAGATAATAAGCAGATCAACCAGATAGAACTACTTGATCCCCATGTGAGGGTGTTTGGGAGAAGAGGATCAGCTCCCCGGATAGGGACAAGCTGCCTGTCTATGTCCCTGACTGAGGTCCTCATTTCAACAGGATCCCAGTGTCTATGATGAGGGTTAAGGCAAGCTGATTTCATTCACCGTCTTCATCAGAAACTCCCCACAAGACTCTGTAGTTTAAAAAGTCTTTTATTATCATATCTATGTTATAATGTGTCATGTTTTATATAATGCAATTATATGCCATGTGTCTCAACCACCTTCAAGGCAGCAAGACACTGCTTTTGAATCCTTGTTGCTCTAAAAATGCCTGCACATAAAAGTGGGCTGAATGAGTGATTTAACGCATGTGTGAATGGAGAATATAATTAACGGACTGAGTGAATCCTGCTCCTTACATCCCATGGTACAAAAATATATCCTTTCAGTAAGCTTTCAAAATAGTGGTTGAGATGTTTAATTGACTTTTTAAAACTTAAAACTCCAGAAACCCAGCCTAATTTTCAGTTTAGCTCCCATAATGACCCCTGGAAGTAACTAGCTGCCTTGGCAAATTTTTCTAAAGGGTGGCAGCAGCACTGAGTATTGAGACGTGACACCACAGGGAGGCATAACATGCTGAAGTTGTCAGCGCTGCACAACTGCCAGAGGACAGCTTTCCACACACCCTCCACCCACAACACTGTACTTTAATGAGTCTGTTCAATTTGTCTGCACACTGAGATAAAGCCAGAGACATCCAACAGTTAATCTGCACTTACTTTGGTTGGCAAGAAGTTTTTCCAGGGATTCAGACCACTGCTTCACTTCATCAGCAGAGAGTCTGCAAGGGGGCAATATTTACATCCATTAGTATTTTTTAGTGTAAGCGCAAATGAAATCAGAGTGCTGCTGCATTTTGATAATTTCCCAAACTAAGACTCTATGACTAATAAATTTTATTAAAATTTATCTATTATTATGAAAGTATCTGCCAGTAAAATGTGAAAAATATCCAAATATACTCGAACAGTATAATAAATAGCAAACATATGCACACACATTTGTATTTAATTTACATTGGTACTAATGTAGCTTAATCTTATTAGGCTTGTTCCTTAAAAGAAACGAAGTCCATTATATTAGTATTACTGTCATGTTAGAATATAGAGCTAATGCATAGGCTGCTTATATAGTGACAGTTCCATGTATTAGTATACTTACAAGTCTTTGGACTTGGAAGGCTTCATTCCAGATTCCAGATGTGGGATCATAGATCTCAGGTATGCTTTCACGTCCATTCCACTACAAAAGACACAAAAGTAAATATTCATGTTTCTTCAGTACAATACCTTTTATTAAAAAGAAAAGAACATGAAGTAAACTTCTCTAAGGAATCAGGTCATAATAAAAAAAGCTGATACAACATATTGCTATGTTAAAGAGTGAGCCACTTTTTATGAGCCAAAGTCTGGAAGAATTCCCACTTCATTTAATGCCCTAGCATGATTCACTTTTAAATACAACCAAATATACTTAACATTCAGAGGTCCTTGCTCTGATATAGCTAAACTGAAGGCTCATAATTTCTTCCATTCATTTTCAGTTGCTCTGCCGTTAAAGATCACCTAAGTTCAAATTCATAAAGTGAAGGAACTTACAAAGTCTTGGGCCTCTTTTTCTGCGTTTTGTCATCTGGAAGTGAATGATCAGTTGCTTTCAGTTCCTTTGGGTTCGCAGAGAGGAGCATGCCTGGCATTTTGTCTAACCTTGGCGTGGAGATGGCCGCTGCTCGCATCGTCTCCAGAGGCAAATGTCTGTGAGTCCGCGTCTCTGCCGCTTTATATAGTGACGGCTCACAGGCCCTCGCTGTGCAGACAAGTCTGTTTATCAAGTGATGTTGCCACAGACGCTGGAAGTTCCCCCTTTCTTGGTGTGTTGTGACGTGTATCTTGAAAAAAATGAGCATACAGTGATGTTTGCGGTTAAAACCTAACCAAATGAGACTAGGTCACTTGATCAGACAGACAGAAAGAAAATGAGGCCTGCAGAGGCACACACACACACACACACACACACACACCACATGGTAAATCACTCTTTGGTTCTAGAGGATGCTTGCTTTTTTCATAAAGACTGCATGTTTCAATGAAATGTTTCATTTGGCGGATTTACTGTATCATGCAGACTACAGATGAGTCCCCTCCATGATTTGGATAGTCCTTGACTATAAATTCATTTGATCACAATATTTTAAAAGACTTTTTTTTTTCTTTCAGAAAGCAGTGTATAGAAATACTTTTTAGTTTATTTGTGCAATGCATATATCTGGTAGGAAAGAGAGTTATGAGAAGTTACCCTAACTTTTCCCTACTTCACATCTCATTCCTTATTTCCATGGCAAGAGATTTCCATGTGTTTTCTAAGGTGTGTGCTAGACATTCTACTTGTGACATACAAGATGATCTTAAGGAGCACATGAATTTTAATATTTAATTCAAATAAGTAATATATCAAACTGAGTTTTTTGTATACTACTGCTTCAGTTCAGTTCAGTCGCTCAGTCGTGTCCGACTCTTTGTGACCCCATGAACTGCAGCACGCCAGGCCTCCCTGTCCATCACCATCTCCCGGAGTTCACTCAGACTCACGTCCATCGAGTCTGTGATGCCATCCAGCCATCTCATCCTCGGTCGTCCCCTTCTCCTCCTGCCCCCAATCCTTCCCAGCATCAGAGTCTTTTCCAATGAGTCAGCTCTGAATAAAGTAAAATTTAAAAAATGTAAACAAAAAAATCATTAACATAAAATATAATATGCAAATACATTGATACAAAAGAATTGCACAGTATCAGGATAAAAACTGCTCATGGTAAAAATAAGAATATATTCAGCCAGGCCAATAATATAATTTTTAGATGATGATCATCTGAATTTTGGCATTGTCTCTGGAGAGACATAGTGTAGCTTTAATAAAAATCAAGAATTAAAGTAAAACCCCATGAAAGTGAAACTCGCTCAGTTGTGTCTGATTCTTTGTGACCCCATGGACTATATAGTCCACGGAATTCTCCAGGCTAGAGTACTGGCATGAGTAGCCTTCTGCTTCTCCAGGGGATCTTCCCAACCCAGGGATTGAACCCAGGAGACTCTCCTACATTACAGGCAGATTCTTTACCAGCTGAACCACAAGGGAAGTCCAAGGATACTGAACTGGGTAGCTATTCCTTCTCCAGGGGATCTTCCCAACCCCGGAATCGAACTGGGGTCTCCTGAAACCAGATGACTAATCACTAATTAGGGAAGAGGGGTTGGTTCAATATAAGCTCTTACAGAGTTTGTATATACAGTGTGATTTATTTATAGAGTGTCCAGTTTATATTTTACCCCTGAAAAGATAAAATGAATTTTACTTAGAGAAGCAAGCTTCTGAAAGTATTAGATATAGTTGACTAAAGGGAATTGAGTATTATTCTTTCTACGTTATTTCTGTCATTAGGATAAAAAATATTTTAAGGAATCACATTTATATTTAAAAATTTACTTACATTTGATGCTCGAAAGATAATGGGATGCATTTAGGAAGAGAACTAGGAAAATAAGCTGGCCTCTGGAAGTTGCCCAGACAAAAATGATGAGGTTCAGAGATGGATGACATAAAGGCATTCATTTGTGTGTTTCTTGTAGATCAGTCCATAGTTACTTTTCAGTTAAAATCTTCAGCATTGCTCATGTTTATTTATTTAATAACCTCTCATTCCTCTAGATAATTGTGGACATGTTATGTTAGAGAAAAATGATTTAAAGTTTATTTTTAAAGGCCACTATTATTGCTATCAAAATATACTAATAATTTGCAAAGCATGTTTCTGTAACAGTAATTCCTTTGGATGTTAATAAGTGTTATTAGAACTATGATACCAGCTGCAGCAATGGTTCTGGAACCACATAAGTTTGGGAAATGTTGGGTTAAAGCTGAATAAACTTTTAAAATTGACCACCGCTCATCTTCTGAGAATCTATGCGCGTTTATCAGTCTAAATGGAGGTGGGTGGTGTGCAGCAATGTCCTAGCATTTTTGAGAACTGAACTCTCAGTAAGTAGGGAAATAGTTTGCACAAATAATGTTCTCTTGATAGCATGTTAGGAAGCTCTGGTAAGAGAGAGCAAATAAATATTTGTCTCTCTTACTTACATATTAGTAATTCCTTAAACCTCCGATCTTTTGCTACCTTGATATAGACTTTCAAGCTCAAGCATTTGCATGCAGTTACAATTGTGTGCTTTGAAGCTCAAATGGAGAACTAAACTCCTGATTGGCGGGGAGGGGGGAAATCCCTCTGAAATTCACAGTGGGCTGTTGAAGCCACCTCAGTGGCACACTAATGTAGCTGCGGTTTCAAAGGCTGCTTGGCAGCACATGCAAAGCCTGTGTGTACCAGACCTGGGTAGAGCCAGAGGAACTGTATCAGCAGGGTTGATGGTCCATGGCGTGGCACTGAAGTTTCCTATCAGTCATACCACGTGTTGCTGTCTGGTTCCTTTCTGTGAAATCTATTAAGAAATGACAAGTGATCAAAAAACATCTTTACTTAATCAATAACTTTGGTTGAAATAGTAGAGGATTTAACAAAAGTCGATAGGATAAACAGGGGCTCTCACAAACATGATCTTGTCTGTATATTTCCTCTGTGAAACTGTGCTTGAGTAACCAGATTGCAGTCCTAAGAAAAGGAATACTTCATGTTATCTTTTTTTTTAACTTAATACTTTATTTTTGGAGCTTTACAGTAAAATAGAGCTGAAAGTATAGAGTTCCCGCATATTCCTTCTACCCCCACCTCCCCCGCAGTCTTCCCCACCATAAATATCTCACATCAGAGTGGTGTATTTATTACACAATCAATGATAAACATACGTTGACACATCACTGGTAGCCCAAATCCTTAGTTTACGTTGCGGTTCACTTTCGCTGTTGAACATTCTTTACATTTTGACAAATGTGTGAGATATACATCTACCATTATGGTGTCATAAGAAGAGACATTATGCATTAAAAATTCCAGTGTCACCTTTTAAAGTGTCTAGGAGATATGGTTCAATAAAACATTTAAGATTATGGCTATCAGTTTCAGTGGGGATAAGTTTTCATATTTGCTGACTTGATTTTACATTTAGTTTCCCCTCCAGCTGCCTGAATTCTTGTAGGGAGGGCTTTGCTGAACGACTTTTCCAATCTTGATATAGATTAAACTGATGCTGAGCATTGCTGACATTTTACTGTGGGCATTAGGAATCACGGGAGAAAATAATGATTATAAGACTGTATTTTAAAATAAGAAATACATCTCTGTGGTAAGATTCTGTGACATGAACAGAAACTTTGATCTATTTAAACAAAATATTTTGACTTAATAAACTTTAATGGTAGTCCTACAATATATCAGACCAAAGTACTGCAGATACAAAAAGTGAAAGTGAAAATGAAGTCGCTCAGTCGTGTCAGACTCTTTGTGACCCTGTGGACTGTAGCCCACCAGGCTCCTCCATCCATGGGATTCTCCAGGCAAGAATACTGGAGTGGGTTGCCATTTCCTTCTCCAGGGGATCTTCCTGACCCAGGGATCGAACCCAGGTCCCCCACATTGTAGGCAGATGCTTTAACCTCTGAGCCACCAGGGAAGCCCAGATACAAAGGTGAATAAATATCTGTCCGAAGAAGGGTAGAGTATAGTCAGGCAGACAGATACTTGTCATCAGAGTGGAAAGTGCCATCACAGAGGAATGTACTGAGGGGGGACTAACTCTGAAACTGTGGGACAGAAGAAAAGTGCTGTAAATAGAGAGCCCAGAAATAAACCCACATACCTTTGGTCAATTAATCTTCTACAAAGGAGGCAAGATTATATAATGGAGAAAAGACAGTCTCTTCAACAAGTGGTACTGGGAAAGCTGGACAGTTGCATGTATCAATGATGTTAGAACACACCCTCACACCAAACACAAAAATAAACTCAAGAATGCTTACATATAAGATATGACACCATAAAACACCTAGAAGAGAACCTAAACAAAACACTCTCTGCCATAAATCATAGCAGTATGTTCTCAGATCACTCTCCTAAGGCAAAAGAAATGAAAACAAAAATAAGCATGGGACCTAATCAAACTTGTAAGCTTTCGCACAGCAAAGGAAACCATAAACAACATGAAAAGACAACTGATGAACTGGGAGAAGATATTTACAAATGATGCAACTGACAGAGGTTTAATTTCCAAAATATACAAACAAACAGCTCATCAATGTAAGAGAAAAACTGATGCTCTGCTCAATCAAACCCTAACCCTAACCCTAAAAAACTTCTGCTCAATCAAAAAATGGGTAGAAGACATAAACAGATATTTCTCCAAACTAGACATACAGATGGCCAACAGGAACATGAAGAGATGCTCAATATTGTTATTTTATAAAATGCAAATCAAAACTACAGTGAAGTCTCACTTCACACCAGTAAGAATGGCCAACATTTAAAAATCTACAGATAATAAATGCTGGAGAAGATGTGGAGAAGAAGGAATACACCTTCACCACTGGTAGGGATGGAAACTGGTGCAGCCACTATGGTGAGTGGTATGGAGGTTCCTTAAAAAGCTAAAAATAGAGTTACCACATGACCCAGCAATCCCACTCTGGAAAAGACAAAAACTAATTTTAAAAGATGCAGTCATAGCCCAATGTTCATAGCAGCACTTTTTGCAATAACCAAGACCTGGAAGCAACCTAAATGTCCATTAGCAGATGAATGGGTAAAGAAGATATGATACATATACACATGGAGTATTACTCAGCCATAAGAAAGAATGACACACTGCCATTTGTAGCAACATGGGCAGACCTAGAGATTATTATACAGATGAATAGTCAGACAAGACAAATATATTACCTATGTGCAGAATCTAAAAAATAGCACAGATGAATTTGTTAATATTTACGAAACAGAAACAAACTCACAGACATAGACAACAAACTTATGGTTACCAAAGAGGAAAGCAGGTGGAAGGATAAATTAGGAGTATGGGATTAACAAATAACCACCACTATACATAAAACAGAAACAGGATTTACTGTAGAGCTCAGGGAACTATATTCAATATCTTATAATAATCTATAAGAAAAGAATGTAAATAAAAGTATATATATGTGTGTATATATACACACATAACAGAATCATTTTGCTGTATATACCTGAAACTAACAACACTATTGTAAATCAACTGTACTTCATTTTTCTAAAAATATCCTATTGCCATTTACTACAGAATCAACGTGCTATTCTGGCTGTCTCTGCATGCAAAGCATCACCCCCTGGAAAGTAAAACAAAACTATAGTGAGGAAAATGGTCTTCAGCAGGTAGATACCTCTTACATACATGAAGGCCATGGAAAAATGGATCTGAACATACAAAACTTTGCAGAGTTTTTTTTTTTTTTTAATGTATAGTTGGCTTACAATATGGTATTAGCTTCACCACAGCAAAGTGACTCAGCTATATGCATACATGTATCCCCTCCTATTTTTTTCTTTTAAGATTCTTTCCCTATGGAGGCCCATATAATTTGCAGAGTTTAAAAGAGTCTATGGAAAGCTTTGTTGAATTTGCATAAAGTCTCACTAGTTAGGGATTTAAGTTGAGGTCACTACCTGTGTCTGTTTTGTCTCCTTCACTCTCCAGGCTTGTGGGTAAGGCCACTGATAGTGTTTCAGCTACATTTCATAGAATTTGAAAAGCTTCAACAAAAGTAAATTTGGAAAGAGTTTTCTCTGGGTCTAAGTAGAACATTGATGGGGTCGTTGTTACTTACTTGATATCATTGATGAAGAAAAGGATCAAACATTTTAGACATGTTTACAGTTTTATTTTCTAAATGAAGAAATCAACTGATAGGTTTTATAAGAGAAGCTCTTGGCAACTTGGGAAATTTCAGTGATCTCAGTAATAGCAAACCGAGCAAGATAAGAATCTAGTTTCTTTTTCTCACGCTGTTCTAATCTACTTATAGTAAACACCTAACCCCTCCTTTCTATAATTTAAGAGATTATAAGAAAATGACCTTCAGTGAACTGGGCTCATGTGATTCACCTCACTCACCCCTGGATCTCATCTTACCAATAACATTCTCATCGATAAACCCACCTTTAATGTTATTATCTCTGATATCCTTCCTGCACATTGGATTCATTTTCATTTATTTTCACCCATGATTTATAATCATTTCAACAAGAGAGAGTAGTCTTGTCAGACTCTATTTGATTAGGCTTTGCAAATAAAATTGGGCCAGTGCTAAAGCTAGCATTATTCACAAGTTCAGATAAATGAAAACTGTGCTACAAGAACATTGACACATTATTTGCAGTCGGACTGGAACGTTCTGTTTCAGACACAGAACATAAATGCAAAGGCAAATATGCTCAAAGGTCAGATTGGAGAGGCCATTTTTAATGGAAAATATATTTCAGTTATCAGGGAATAGCTTCAGTAAATGACTATGTTAATTTTTCAAGTTTCTAACAACTTGATTCCAGTGATTTGCCTTTGGTTTTTATCACACATTTAAATGGTTAACAACAGTGACTTATATCCTTTATTTTTCTCCATTAATTATGTGATTTTCCTGAAAGAGTCTGCCTTGCCTGACATGTTCTATCCTTTCCACTCATTTCTTGTGATTATCCTAACTGCATTTTTTCATGTCTAAAGTTTTACTTTCGTGTTTACTTACTTTTTTTTTTCTTTTTTTTTACCAAGTAGTGATGTTGGGCCCACTGGAGACTTACTTCATCATAAATGTCTTACTCTCAAAATAAGTCATAATCTTCCTTCTTAGGTGAACAGCGTAAAGTCAGTGGTGACCCATTCTACGACTTTCATGGGTCAGATGGTCTGTGGTCCTCCACAGTTTCCTGTGCCTATACTTTTCCAGTAGGCTTGATTCATTATCCCCTTTTTCGTTTCCTAAAAAAAATTAAATGAAAGGTCTTTTGTCCCTCAAGTCCTAGTGATGTGCTAATCTTGCTGCATTTCAAAGGGCTGTGGTTTCAGTACCAGGCTCTAACTTTGGCCTGATTTGTGAGTTTGATTGTATCGGCTAACTGCTTGCCAGTTTCCTCTGTGCAGAAGTCAAAAGAGATTCATAAGCAGTTTCCCCCATGACAGTGGCAGAGGGAGATTTTTGCTCCTTTTGAGGTTCTACGGTGATCAAGACTAGACCCAGAAAAATTAGGGTTTACATGTAATTTGTTATAGGTAATGTATTTTATACTTTTATTCTTAGGCAAGGGCCCTTTGCCTAGACTTCTTAAAACTCAGTAAATTTGGCATACCAACTGCTCCAAAGGCAAGGCTCCTGGCATAGCAGCTCTGCATTCACTGGGCCAGTCTTCCACACCATTCCTTTCTCTATCAATATTTATTTGTCATGGGTCTCCTTTGCTTTTAGCTAGTGTGTTTTTATAAACTAATATGCTAGAGATATGTATGTTCAAGATGTTAATGATGTGGAAATATCATAGACCATTTCTGCCAGCACCAATTTAATTTTCTCACCGTCTGTTTTTTACAGATACTCATAGCTGGAAATATTGATCACTCCCAACTGCAGACCTTTTCCAGTTCTGGTTTCTGAGCCAATCTGTGATGAGGTTGAAAAGCGCTAAGTTATTTCATTTTGAGTTAGGAGTGGTGGAAAGTTTCTGTTGTGATGTCTGTTGTTAAGATGGAATTTTCATGGTTGCAAGTGTCAGGAACCCCATTTCGAGTATGAAGTAGCTCAGGCAAACAGGATGATAATTGAAGTATCTTGGGAGTACCTCAAGTGATGAAAGGAAATGCTGAACAATCTAACCCTTTGAAGGCCAACTAAGCTTAAGCTAGGCCTCAGAATGTTTGTAAAGTATGAATTTGCTTTAGACCGGGAATACCTCCAAGTTGAGGCAATGGGTACCACCAACTGGGAAGGTTCTATTGAACAGTTCCAAACGTAGCCCCTCTTCTAGTTTCTTCCTGTCTCTGTTTTCTCCTCCTATGTGTTTTGCTTTCAATTGGATTTTTAGAAGCAGAAAGCCAGGACAATATATTTGATGGGAACTCAAAATTAGATCAGGCACATAATCTTATTTTATCATTTGTCTCAGGTGGTATGGAAGATCAGGATACATACATTTATAACCTGCTCTACAGTTTTGTTATTTTCTTTGTGAAAATCAGGTTATTTTTACTTAGAGAAATATTTGCCTTTTTTCTTTATCACTGTCAGGTTTTAAATTCTGTCTCATCTTGATCTGGTATCTTGTTTATGACTCTCTAGCTGTTCCTCTTGCGATGCTGTTTGGCCCAGGTTCTTTGTTGAGACAGTGAGATCTTAACACACCAAAGACAGTGTACAGAACTATTATAAGCAGCCTGGTTTGTGTGGGAGTTTGTTCCATTCTCCTAGCCCGGGGTTTCTTTTCTCACATTCTGTTTAAGCAAGGTTGAGGTGTATTTGCCTCCCCACATGAAAGAGTGAGCAGGTAATACAAACAGAGTGAAGTGATTAGTAATGTTTACAGTCAGTTACAGCAAGAGGGTGGATGTGTGCAAGAAGGCAGGGAAGCTGGGGCGGAGTGGGGTAAGAATTCAGACATCCCTGTGGGGCTGGAGGCATCTGTGGTGATCTCCGGACTCACCTGACCCTCTCCTGACTGGCCTGTTAACCATGGGACAACAGCTGATTCCCGGGGAAACTGAAGCCTCTTCAGAGCATAGTGGCTGCATCATGAAATTACATGATCCTGTTCAATCCTGGAAGCCACAGTCTTTAATCAAATAACTATCTTATAGGTGGTTACATGTTAGAATTCATCCTTTGTATCTTTCAATGAATCGTTCTTCACCTTGCACAGACAATGAAAACTTCTGAGAAGACCTAAGACTACCCCACTCCCTTTATACAGATTTCCCCCTGATGTGGGGAAAAGACAACGGATTAATCCCAGGAATACCAGAGAGAAAGTCCACCTTTCAGTTCTCTTTTTATGAACGGAGTTGTTTTACACAGTGGATCACTTCAGAACTAACAGTGAAAGAGATTTGCAGTGTTGATGGTTTTTTTTTTTTTTTCCTGGCAGAAACCATACCCAAGAATCAAATGAAATGTGAGTCAGTCCACAGAAAGCAGGTCTGGGCAACTGAGAATGTGTCTGAAACCAGAGGGGCATCTGACTGCAGAGCTGCTATAGGATGAGGACACGGACACGTGTGTCTGAGATCTCACAGACAACATCAAGTGTCCATGATCACATCAAATTAAAGTTTACTTTAGCCACAGCCTCACTCTGGCAGTAATTGGTATTAGCTAATGATGAAACTGTGCCAAACATTGTGTAGTAAGCAGGCCATTATCCATATTTGTTTATTCTTTCTCAGAAACACTGTTCACTCCCCCTTCTCTACTTGTTTAGTTTGGCTTTTCCCCCTAAAAACCCTTGCATTTTTGTTCTCAAACACTCTTCTCTTCCCTTTTCCCTTCTCCCCTGTACTCCCCTCTTTATCTTCCCAAGTTCATTGGCTTCTGAATGTGCAGATGAACTATGGCTGCCTGATTTCACTGTGAAACCTTTACCTTTATTCACTTTCTTTGTGAAATTACAAGAGAGGACAGAACATGTCATTGGTTAATTAAAAATTTAGGGCTTATTTGGGCGCTATCTCCAAAACTCCCATAGAATCTATAGTTTTGTAGTCATAGTCTACAAACAACCCAAATCTCTTTTAAACAGACTTCTTTTTTCTTGTGTGTGTGTGTGTGTGTGTGTGTGTGTGAGTCACTCAGTTGTGTCTGGCTCTTTGGGACCCCATAGCCTGTAGCCCGTCAGGCAAGAATACTGGAGTGGGTTGCCATGTCCTACTCCAGGGGATCTTCTGACCTAGGGATGGAATCTGGGTCTCCTGCACTGCAGGCAGATTTTTTACCATCTGAGCCACCAGGGATAAAAAATAAGAATGAATCTGTTTTGCTCAAATGTCCAGAACAACGCCTGGCATATATGAGACACCAAAAAAAGCTTGCTGAGTAAGGCGTAAAGGGCTGAGATTTGCGCTCATTTCTTCAACTATTCAACAAATACTTACTGAGTGCTTCTTACATGTTCGTTACTCTGATAATTATTAAGGAATACCGGGGTGAATCTTATTCAGGAGAGAGACAAATAAGTGGGAAATTTCAAAACTTGCATACAACATAGGGTTAAGCTCAACTTGGGGACGCATGTAAAGTGGCACCAAACCCAGTATCAGCAGGGTCATGAAACATGTGATCACTCAACAAATAACACTTATCATGTGCCACCTACTGTTCCAGGCACTTTTGAGAGAGGCCAGACTCTTTGTCCTTTGTCCCTGTCCTTCTGCCATCGCCAGCTGCCATCTTGCCGCCATGAGCTTTCAAAGGATGAAAGTCAGTGATGAGGATGGTGAGGATGGCGAGGCAGAAACACAGAGGGGCCTGGGGTTCCAACACAGCCACAAGCTACAGTGCCAGCCTGGGCAACAACCCTCCACATCTCTTGTACAAGAGAAAAGGAAAATGACCAGACTTTCTTGATTTACCGCCTTATATTATGCTCTCTGTTCTTACCAACCTAGATAGCGTATTCAAAAGCAGAGACATTACTTTGCCGACTAAGGTCCGTCTAGTCAAGGCTATGGTTTTTCCAGTGGTCACGTATGGATGTGAGAGTTGGACTGTGAAGAAAGCTGAGTGCCAAAGAGTTGATGCTTTTGAACTGTGGTGTTGGAGAAGACTCTTGAGAGTCCCTTGGACTGCAAGGAGATCCAACCAGTCCATTCTGGAGGAGATCAGCCCTGGGATTTCTTTGGAAGGAATGATGCTAAAGCTGAAACTCCAGTACTTTGGCCACCTCATGCAAAGAGTTTACTCATTGGCAAAGACTCTGATGCTGGGAGGGATTGGGGACAGGAGGAGAAGGGGACGACCGAGGATGAGATGGCTGGATGGCATCACTGACTCGATGGACGTGAGTCTGCGTGAACTCTGGGAGTTGGTGATGGACAGGGAGGCCTGGCGTGCTGAGATTCATGGGGTCGCAAAAAGTCGGACACGACTGAGCGACTGAACTGAACTGAACTGTTCTTATCATTTTAAAGTATATAGTCTGTGTGATTTTGTTTGCTACGGTTGTTTTAGTTTGCTTTTATATTCCTCCTGATTCATTTAAAGGTTTTCTTTTTTTGGTCCAACTGGTTGTCTTTATAACTATAACTTTACATTACATACCTTAACCTTTACTGCTTGAAATGGTGTCTGTTACTATAAATTATCATCCTGGTGGTAAATTCTACTTGCCCCACCTCTGCCCTTTTCCTCTACAATGCAGTGTTGGCATATGATATTTTTTCATATTCACTCTTAATACTTTCAAATATTTTTTACCAGTGAAAGAGAAGAAAATCAGCATATCTCCAGTTGCCTTCACTCTTTCCAACTTTTGTTAGTTGGAGCGTCAGTCCCTGGGTGATGGAGATGTGAGGGAAGGGTGAAGTCATATGGCGCCAGCCTTTCTGGAGGGAGTTCATGCTCCAGAGAGATGAGGCGATGAAAAGACTCCCCCATTTTTTTCTGATTGCTTTCATCAGCAATCATGCACTGTAGGCTTCTTTTCACAGAGCCAAAGGGACAGCTTCACACGGCAGAGTGCTGGAGGTTTCATTCGGCTTTTCAAGACCAGGTGCCCAACCTCCTGGGCAGCAGAAGCACAAACCAGGTGTCCTACATGGGAGACTGGTCGTATGCTTGGGCCTTCTCTAGATTCTAATCCACTATGTCAGCCTATAGGGAAGCTCTGCTAATATCTTCTCCACTCTGGAGTTTTCTGTGCTTGGTCTAAGATCCTCCCCTCTGCCTGTGCCTGGCTGTGGCAGAGAAAATGGCCAGTCATCTCAGCTCACCTATGAAGGCTCTTCTCTCTCTGTTTTTTCATTCATTCAGTCCTCTTGCTTCTACAACCATACAGCATCTTTAAAAATATGACAAGGAATTCCTTGGTGGTCCAGGGCTTTGGAATCCGTGCTTCCAGTGCAGGGGGGGCTGGTTTGATCTATGGTTGGGGAACCAAGATTCCACAAGCCTTGTGTGCAGCCAAAATAAACATAAAAATATGACATTCTTTGAAATTACTATCTTGAAAAGATATCTGCACCCCCATGTTTATGCTGGGCTTCCCAGGTGGCACTAGTGGTAAAGAACCCATCTGCCAATTTTGGCAAAATAAGAGACGTGGGTTCAATCCCTAGCTCAGGAAGATCCCCTGGAGGAGGGCATGGCAACCCACTCCAGTATTCTTGCCTGGAGAATTCCATGGACAGAGGAGCCTGGCAGGCTACAGTCCATTGGGTCACAAAGAATTGGACACGACTGAAGCAACTGAGCATGCATGCAGTCTCTTATAAGTAGAATCTAAAAAAAACACACAACTCATAGATACAGAGGACGGATTGGTGGTTGACAGAGTTGGGGGGTGGTGTGTGTGGAGGAAATGGGTGAAGGAGGTCAAAGGTACAAACTCCCAGCTGCTAAGTCCCGGGGATATGAGGCACAGCATAGTGACTGCAGTTAGCAGTACTCTATTGTATATTTGAAAGTTGCTTAGAGACTAGATATTAAAAGTTCTCATCACAAGAAAAACTTCTTTAACTGTGTGAGGTGATGGCTGTTGACTGAGCTTATTGCAGTGACCACTTGGCAATAAATGCACATGTTGAATCACTATGGTGCCCACCTACAACTGGTTCAGTCTTATATGCTCCTTATATTTCAGTACTCAGGGCAGGGAGAAACGAAAGATTTCATTAGTAAAACTTTATGAAAGTACTTACACAAAAATATGATGCTTTGGGCATTTTTCTGTTTGTGTTTTCCTAGTTGTTGCCCCAGGAGCTGTATCCTAGCACTCCCTGTGATACTCTGCTCCAAGGCAGTCTTCTGAGCAGTTAAGGCTTTAGTGAATTTGTGGGTGTGCCCGGGATTCCGAGCTGAATGGGCCTTTCTCTGGAGCCTCAGGCAGAAGCTCATGGGGCACTGCTGCTGCTTCATAGGTTTCCAAGGACAGAGCACCTTTCCCATCAGGTTATTTTGAAAGATATTTCCAGTAGTCATGTATGGATATGAGAGTTGGACTATAAAGAAAGCTGAGCACCAAAGAATTGATGCTCTGCGTCTGTGATGTTGGAGAAGACTCTTGAACGTCCCTTGGACCACAAGGAGATCCAACCAGTCCATCCTAAAGGAAATCAGTCCTGAGTATTCATTGGAAGGACTGATGCTGAAGCTGAAACTCCAATACTTTGGCCACCTGATGCGAAGAACTGACTCATTGGAAAAGACCCTGATGCTGGGAAAGATTGAAAGTGGGAAGAGAAGGGGAAGACAGAGGATGAGATGGTTGGATGGCATCACCAACTCAATGGACATGAGTTTGGGTAAACTCTGGGAGTTGGTGATGCACAAGGAGGCCTGGTGTGCTGCAGTCCATGGGGTCACAGTCTGACACAACTGAACAACTGAACTGATACCTGCAATCATACCATTTGCAGTGTCTTTTAAAATCTGAAAATAATAGCTTTTCAAGATTAACTGAACACATGTTAAAAAGAGAAGCAAACAAAGATTCTAGAGAGGTCAAAGCAGGCATCACACCAAGCTTACTGTTCTGTCCACGTGCTGAGGACCTGAGTCTGTGGGTCTGGTTGCTGCAGCTCGCTTTTACTTAGACACCTCTCTGCCTGCATCCCAGCTCCCAAGAACATAGATGCTACTGAGCACTCTGATTAGGCAGTTGTATCACTTAATCTTTAAAGCAATTCATGGGGTCTACATAATTATTTCCATTTTATATAAGAAGATGGAGACTTGGGGAGTGTACATAAGCCTCCCACGATCACACAGCCGATCCACGTGGTGAAGACCATGAGAAGGAAGAGAATCCTTCTCCACCCACTGCACATGCCTTGCCTGTTTCTGTTCTCAACAAGGGCCAGCCGTCTTGTTGGTCTGGAGACTCATCTTCCCCCCCTTCGGTGGTGGCCTGTTCTGCGGTGTCTGCCCCTGGCCATCTGCCTCTCACTTTGTCTCTGGGATCTCTGCAGGCTGGGCACAGCCCTCCTCTGCAGACCTGCCCTCACTGGGGAAAACCTCCTTGCTCCCTCTGCTCCACTTTCATTTCTATTCCTTCCCCTTCTGAAGGAAAGTCACACACACCCACAAATCCACGCACACACATTAATGCTTCTTAAAGGAAAAAATCAAAATCTCCCATCTAAAGTCATTTTTCCCTCTTGTTTTTTCTTTCCTTTTTGGTCTCAGTGGGAGGGTATTTTACATCCCAGTTCAAGTTTCTCTGTTGATCTATAAAATTTTAAACTTCTAAACCTTGAGACTCCGCCTGTAATTTTCTTTTCAGGAACTGTGATGACTGGGACACACAGACACACATACTCTACTTTCTCCCTTGAAGTTTAGTCTTAATGGTGTAATATGAAATTATCACTGTTGTGTTTTTCATTTTGGACCTTGTAGTTTTCATCTTGAAAAGTTTAATTTGTGTCTTTTAAAACCTGTATCTTTCCTTAACATCTTCAGTCTTCTAACCTCTGGGCCATATGAGATGCAGTTATGATGACTGTTTCAGTGTTCTTGTATATTCATTGTTTTATTTGTATCCTTTCTGGAGAAGTTGCAGCTGACTGAGTTTTTTCATCATGATGGATTGTGTCTTCCAGGCTTCTTGCTTACCTGGTAGTTTTTGATAAGATGCCAGTGTTACGATTTTACCTCTTTTGGTGCCACATATTTTTCATTCTTATAAATATTCTACTTGTTGTTGTAGTTGCTAAGTTGTGTCTGACTCTTTTGTGACCCTATGGACTATAGCCCACCTGGCTCCTCTGTCCATAGGATTTCCCAGGCAAGAGTACTACAGAGGGTTGCCATTTCCTTCTCCAAGGGATCTTTCTGACCCAGGGATCAAGCCAGCGTTTCCTGCTTGGCAGGCAGATTCTTTACCACTGAGCCATCTGGGGAGCCCCATAAATATTGTTAGTAATAGTTAAGTTACTTGAAAACATTTTGATTTTTCCAGCTCAGGCTTTCTTATGTGGGATCAAAACAATGACTTGTCACAGGTTTATTTTTTCCTGCTTCTAAGACGAGGACTTTGTGGTATTCTACCAAATATTCTTTGAGTTTTAAGTCTTCTGCTCTGGTTCTTGGGACTATTTCTGTCACTTTGTGATCTGAGTATTGTTGTGCGTGCTCAGTTGCTTGGTCATGTCTGACTCTCTGACACCAAGGACTGTAGCCCATCGGATAATACTCTTGTGCATGGGATTCTCCAAACAAGAATACTGGACTGGGTTGCCATTTCCTCCACCAGGGGATCATCTTGACCCAGGGGTGGAAGACATGTCTCCTGCAGTGGAAGACAGATTTTTTACCACTGCACCATCTGAGAAGCGGAGAAGAAAATGGCACCCCACTCCAGTACTCTTGCCTGGAAAATCCCATGGAGGGGGGAGCCTGGTAGGCTGCAGTCTAGGGGGTCACAAAGAGTTAGACATGACTGAGTGACTTCACTTTCACTTTTCACTTTCATGCATTGGAGAAAGAAATGGCAACCCACTCCAGTGTTCTTGCCTGGAGAGTCCCAGGGACTGGGGAGCCTGGTGGGCTGCCGTCTATGGGGTCGCACAGAGTCGGACACGACTGAAGTGACTTAGCAGCAGCAGCACCTGAGAAGCCCCCTTGAGGATTGTTAACAATACACTTATCCTTTTAAGTGGTTCTTTCCTTGGCCTCTGGTAGTTCCATCACAGATTAGCACTTATCAGTATTCAATTGACATGGAACCCTCAGCAACCTTGAAAGTCATTTTTCTGTTCAGCTCATTCTTTTCTGGCTTTTCCCTGCTGACTGTAACCTCTCTGGTCTCCCTGAGCTCCCAGTGTTGCCTCCTCCACTTGGGGAGATGGCTGAGCCCTGCCCTGGCCCCTCCAGCCAAGCGGGGCACTCACCCCAGCAGCTGCCTGTGCCTTCATGAGGCACCTCATCCCCTAACTCCAGGGGTCGCTATTCTTTATTGTCTGATGTCTTGAGAGCCCTGGAATAGTAGGTAGGACTTTAGATAAAGAAGTCCCCAGCTTGGGGACATCCTTAAACCCACTGACCATAGGTTTCGTGTCATTTTTATGTGGATGTAAATGTTACCTAGTCTGAACTCCTTACTATGACATTACATGTTGACAACAACCCATTCATATCAAAATTGTATTCTTCATAAATTCATCTGATTGCTATTTTGACCTTCAGACAACTACTATGCTGATCTTCTTGCATTTACTGATGCATATAATATAATGTATTATTTATAATACAGTCAAATGATTGCACTGATTATCAAGGACCTGGATTTGCACAGTTTTTACAGTAGAAATGTTAGATTTTTTTTCTCTGGCATGATGCATTTGAGGTTTAAAGGAAGCAGGGCAGATGCACAAATTGGCTCATGCAGGTCAAATGACCAGTCTGAAGTCAGCCAGCGCGTCATTGTCAGAGGAGGAGGGCTCTGGGGAGCAGGACTTCCAACCACTTGTCCTAACCTCCAGACCACACTTTCTATCCTTCAAAACCCCACTCACAGTTAAGGAAGAACTGCTTGCTTTGTTTGTGTACTTAGGTCAAACAGTAACTCCCAAGTCTGAATGTGTCACAGGTGGGTCTAGAAATTCATTTGAATAATAGCATACACCAGTTTCCCCTTCTTATCACTGCAGGAAATAGCACATTATATTTGCAATACTTTGACCATAAAAGAAACCTTGCCATGATACAGGCACCTGAAAATAAATCACATTCAAGACTAATTGCAGATCATGGGTCCTTTGGTGTTGTGATCTGGAAAGCGATAAACTCGGGGGAGTAAAGTGATCTGGAAGAAGCTAGTGATAAGGAGATGCCCTGAGTGGCACAACTCTGTGTCAGTTTTTTGTACATTTACGTAGATCAGTGATTCCAAACACATATTGCCCTAAGCCACACATGCTGGTTTTTTTCCCTTCAGATTCAGTATAGAATCATTTTACACAACTCACAAAAGTAACAATGATAGCTGATAATAAGGTGAGATAATAGATGTAAAATTGTCTCAGACGTTTGAGATCCCATTTAGATGTAGTCTTTAATTATCCTTTGAGACAAATGTCATTATCCCCATTTAACAAACTAGGCAACTGAGTTTCAAAGGGATTAACATCCTAACTGAATGATGTGTCAAAACTTGGAATAGAACTGAAGTCTGACTCAGAAGTTTGTGTTTGTTCCATGGTTTTCAGCTGATGCTCAAAATCACTGCTTTGTGTGACTAAAGTCAACAGCACTTCGAGGCATTGCTTCCCTTTAGCGTCTAAGCCCAGTGGCCCTGAAGGCTCACTCAGCACAAGACCTTTGCCACCTGGATCAAGTTTCCCTTCCTGGGGTAGCCCTGAGGGTTCCCCTTGTACTTCCTTTTGCATTTCTGTCTTTTCCAAGTTGGAATCTGGTTTGGGGGATTAGCTTACTTGTGTGGTACCCACAGCTCAGAATTAAAGCTCTTTCATGCAAACTGTCCTCCGTAGCTGAAAGGTTGACCCCCTCCTCTGCCCCCCACCACCCCATCACTTGCATCAGCTGCTTTCTTGTCCTAGGCAGTTCTCACAGAAATTCTCATCAGTGTATAAAGACTGTAGTTTTAAACACTGTGTTAGAAACTTTACCTAGTTTTCAAGTATGATTTAGAAGCCTTAGCTCTTTCAGTTCAAGATTAGAATGATAATGTGTCATCCTATGCAATTTTTTGGCTTGTGAGTTGCATGCCTCATCCCTGATCAAAACTTCCTCTTGTTTTGCGTGTCAAATTCGTCAATTGCATTATAGCTTTGAGTGTATTTTGTAAATTTCAGTGTAGGGGAGTTTGTTACAAAGTGTGTTGTCAGCTCAGAAAGAAGTATGAGACTGACTTTAATAATATGCTTCCAAAGTGCTTTGTGAGAACCCTGCAAACTGTGGGGGTTTCCATTAGCAAAACATTAAAATTTAGTTCTGTGAAATCTAGGGGCTTTCTGATGTTAAGCTGTAACACATCTGGACTGAAAATTTAAATCTCATTTCATAAGCATCCTGTGTCAGTTTCTCTGCAGTGCAGGAAATAGGTTTAAGAAAAGATGAGAAAGATATGTAACTGCTATGCAGGATGCCCTGCATACTGGTTCATACTAATGTGGCCATTTCCAGGAATCAGTGGCTGATTATTTTTCACGTGATATACTTAAAATACAGTGATGGGAGAATATCCACATTCAGTCAGATTCTCAAGTGTCTTTGCTCATGCAGTCACGTGTTCTTATACTCACCATTAATGCTGACAAGTAGACACATGCATCTGAGTGTTATATATGATTTCTCATGTTTCTGTTTTTATATATCATTCAGGACACATTTTAAGATAATTCACTTCTGATATATTATGCTTCTAAAGAAAGAATCTCAAAAGATCTTTACTAGAAGAGCACACTGGTTTAGAACTATAAAGATTAGCTCATAGATTTTCACAGCACAAGAACCATTTCCCCCCATACATCAGTTTGTCTGTATTACATTACTACATTATTCTACGTTATTTACGGTGGCAAATCTAGGCTGAGATTTTTTTTAAACCTGCTTAAGATCACAAGTAGAATAGGAAATATATATATTGAGAACTTACTCTGTGCTGTGTTTTATGTATATTGATCAATCCTCATTTGATGATGAGGCACTGTAGCTTTGAGAGGTTAATTAATGAATCTGAGTTAAAATAATTAGCACAGTTTAGGGCTAGAGTTCTTAGTGCTGAGTGTCTGATTTGATCCCTAGTGGCTGTCCACTTCATCATATTTTCTTTCCCTGGTCCTTGGAACAGGGCGGGGTAAGAACACATACCCAGGGCCTCCAACTTCATTGACCACGGAGTATCCACTTGAAGGTGTGCCAGTTTTATAAATACAAGAATTTAATTGATGTGGAAGTTTCAGCAAATTTGATGGTTAGAGTTAGCAAGTGTCCCCACAACAGGAATTATTTTTTACATGGTGCATTACTCATGGGAGCACAACTGTAAACACATCAGCCCGGGAGTCACCCTTGGCTGGAAGTGACAAAAGTTGCTTCAGTGGCTCAGCCGCGAATGTTCGGAATAACCTCTTATCTAAACTGCTGCACTCAAGAGTGACTGGTTGCCACTATGATCATAAATACAGATAACACGCAATCAAAATCAAATCTCTCCAACGTACTTCCCATAACTGTTTGAAACACGTACCCTGCGTCCTTCACAAAGCCTTGGCTTTGATTCAGCCAAGAGAACCCATCTGGAGAAGTGGCGATGGGTCATTCTGGAGCGATATCCCTGACCTTCCCATCCTGTAAACTGAAGTCGAATTTCCCGGCGATCAGCTTCAAAGCTGCACGTAGAACATGTGTGTTAGTCACCTCCCCACCCTATCCTGAGGTCCAGTCTCCTTCGTGGTTTCAGTCTCGCTCTTCAACTTCCCCCATGACATCTGATGTGTGGGAAGTGTTCCAGCTGCCTCTTGGTCAGCTTCTCTTTGAGGACGGTGGCAGCAGCGGGCATTCTATATCTGACTGAATAAATGGCTCCAAAACTTCAGCAAATGCTCATGTGAAAGCAGCCGCCACAGTTTGTCACGGGCTGCAGGGACCAAGAGAGGCCCTTAACTTCATGGGGCTCAGGGTAGGAACCCCGCCTGGAGGCTCATGTGGGAAGCCTCACTCAGAGCACATATACAGCTCCTGAAAATGAAGACGTGGCTGCAGACACGCCTGTGAGCGAAGCCTGGGGGTTACCTGCGTAGCTAGGGAAGAAGTGTGACTGAAAACCTTGACCTTGAAGATTCTGGGTGAAAAATCCAACATAGGTCACAGATACAATTCAGAGCTGAATGGAATCCATGTGTGAGGCCCCTGTGTCTCTTTCTGGACTGCCTTTTCCAGCGCTCTTCACGGGATGTCTTCAGGGAGCTCCAGGGAGGCTTCACCATGAAAACATCTATTCCTGGTGTATTTTCATCAGCTCACGTGGTGACGGAAGCGAATGCACCATAGTTCAGGGCTCACTTGGCTTCATTAGCCCCACATAACTCTTACTCTGAAGAGTCCTTGGACCCTCAATGCTCATCATCTTCAAAGGTGATTTGCTTGACTGTTCATTATCAAAGTGAGTTCTAACTGAGTGCTTTTTAAGCAGAAGCCAAATCACTCTATGAACTGTATGTACAGGTTCAAGGCCAGATTAGGAGGCTGGGAAAGCCCAAGGGGAAAGCAGCTTTCTGTGCCCTGAGGGTGAAACTCAGGTCTGAAAGTGACCCAGAAGCGGGATCTGCGCCCAGAAAGCTCGAGAGAAAACCACAACTTCCTCACAGACCCTGTGCTCATAGCTGCGCCTAGCGCCTTGCAGGAGCCTCACAGTTTCCAAATAACCTTAAGTAGGGCAGGAGCAGGCTGCAGCTAGGAGTGTCTTCTTTCTTTCTTTCTTTTTTTCTTATTGGTTAAAACCTTTAATTATTAGGAGGCACTTTGAAGACTTCTGAGGAACACTGTGGTGGAAAGATAGCATTTATGGTTAAAGATAATTTCTAGTGAAAGGAAAGTGCATGGTACTCTGACTTCTAACTTATGTCCAGAATTGGAATGCTGCTGTCATCACATTTTCTGTCCTCTGTTCAAGTGAAGACATTGAGTTAGTGGGTATTGCACACTATTCAAAGGAATACAATATTCAATGAGTTTTTTTTTTTAACCAGTGGAGAAAGTATTCCTTGCTAATTACCCATCGTGTAATACATGGCAGAAAAAAATCAATCTTATTAGAGAAGTACAACAGAGTGGCATGAGATTAGAAGGTATAGAACTCATCCAGTATTCTTGCCTGGATAATTCCATGAACAGAAGAGTCTGGAGGGCTACAGTCCACAGGGTCAAAAAGAGTCGGACATGACTTAGCAACTAAACAACAAGGACTCACCATAAAGGCATCAGGTTCCATTCCCAGAGGAGTCCATGGACACCTGATGGTCTGGCCCATGATAACAACTATAGACGGAGTGACCTGAGAGTGGGATCTTAAACTCTTTCATCTACTATTGAAGTTAAATTTTAAGAAAAGAAAGAAAGAAAAAAAAACCAAAAACACTGTCAATTAGCATATCAAAAACTTTGGAAGGCTTAAGTGGTATACCTGGTGATCTGTAGGAAAAAATGAAATTCAAATCAATTAAGGGGTGATTTTTATATAATTGTATTCATTTATTTTTGGCTGTGCTGGGTCTTCGTTGCAGCGTGGGTTTCTCTGTAGTTGAGGTGAGCGGTGACGGTTTTCCAGTCCTGGTGTGCAGGGCTTCTCATTGTGGTGGCTTTGCTGGCTGCACAGCATGGGCTCTGGGGTGCACAGGCTTTAGCAGCTGTGGATCCCAGGCTCTAGAGCACAGGCCCGGTAGCTATGGCTCATGGGCCTAGTTGTTTTGTGGCATGTGGGGTCTTCCTGGATCAGGGATCGAACCAGCGTCTCCTGCATTGGCAGGCAGATTCTTCACCACTGAGCCACCAAGAAAGCCCTGAGGGATGATTTTTAAAACTTTCTAATTTGATATACTTTGAGATTTAAGGCTTAGAAACATACTGCAGAGTTCATGTATAATTTTTACAAAGTTCCCTTAATTTTAACATTTATACAACCTCTTTACAGTTAGTAAAACTAGGAAATTAACATTGGCACAATTTGTTGTTGTTATTGTACAGTCACTCAGTTGTGTCTGACTCTTTGTGACCGCATGCAAAACGTCGGGCTTTCCTGTCCTTCACCAACTCCCAGAGTTTACTCAAATTCATATCCATTGAGTCGGTGATGCCATCCAACCATCTCATCCTCTGTTGTCCCCTTCTCCTCCTGCCTTCAATCTTTCCCAGCATCAGGCTCTTTTCTATGAGTCAGCTGTTTGCGTCAGGTGGCCAAAGTATTGGAGTTTCAGCTTTAGCATCAGTCCTTCCAATGAATATTCAGGACTGATTTCATTTAGGATGGACTGGTTGGATCTCCTTGCAGTCCAAGTGACTCAAGAGTATTCTCCAACACCACAGTTCAAAAGCATCAATTCTTCAGTGCTCAGCTTTCTTTACAGTCCAACTCTCACATCCATACATGACCACAGGAAAAACCATAGCCTTGACTAGATGGGAACTTTGTCAGCAAAGTAATGTCTCTGCCTTTTAATATGCTGTCTAGGTTGGTCATAGCTTTTCTCACAGGAGCAAGCATCTTTTAATTTCCTGGCTGCAGTCACCATCTGCAGTGATTTTGGAGCCCAAGAAAATAAAGTCTCTCGCTGTTTCCATTGTTTCCCCATCTATTTGCCATGAAGTGATGGGACCAGATGCCATGATCTTAGAGTTTTAAATGTTGAGTTCTAAGTCAGTATTTTCACTGTCCTCTTTTACTTTCATCAAGAGGCTCTTCAGTTCCTCTTCACTTTTTGCTATAAGGGTGGTGTCATCTGCATATCTGAGGTTATTGATATTTCTCCTTGAAATCTTGATTCCAACTTGTGCTTCACCCACCATTTCTCATGATGTACTCTGCATATAAGTTAAATAAGCAGAGTGACAATATACAGCCTTGACATACTCCTTTCCCAATTTTTGAACCAGTCCATTGTTCCATTTCCAGTTCTAACCATTGCTTCTTGACTTGCATACAGGTTTCTCAGAAGGCAGGTCAGCTGGTCTGGTATTTCCATCTCTTTAATAATTTTCCACAGTTTGTTGTAATCCACACAGTCAAAGGCTTTAGCATAGTCAATGAAGCAGATGTGTTTTTCTGGAATTCTCTTGCTTTTTCTATGATCCAGCAGATGTTGGCAATTTGATCTCTGGTTCCTCTCCCTTTTCTAAACCCACCTTGAACATCTGGAAGTTCTTGGTTCATGTACTGTTGAAGCCTAGCTTGCAGAATTTTGGGCATTACTTGGCTAGCATGTGAAATGAGTGCAATTGTTTGGTTGTTTGAACATTCTTTGGCCTTGCCTTTCTTTGGGATTTGAATGAAAACTGACCTGTTTTTCACCCCTCAGGCTTCCCTGGTAGCTCAGTCAGTAAAGAATCTGTCTGCAATGCAGAAGACCCAGGTTTGATCCCTGGGTTGGGAAGATCCCTTGGAGAAGGAAATGGCAACCCACTCTGGTATTCTTGCCTGGGAAATCCTATGGACAGAGGAGCCTGGCGGACTATAGTCGATGGGATCACAAGGATCAGACACAAATTAGTGACTAAACCACCACCAACTTTTCACCTCTCGATATCCATAGCCCTTTGGACCTGTTCCCTCTTCTTACGTGTGAGCTGCACTTTCAAACCTCTCTTGACTTTAGTTTGGTCATGTGTCTAGCTTTGGCTAAAGTATGTAGTTCAAGTGATGGTATGACAATTTCAAGATTAGGCTGCAAGGGGCATGGCATTTGCCTCGCTTTCTTGTGCCCCGGAGTTGCTAGGAAAAGAGCACTCTGAGGCGAGCTGCCTGTCCTGGGGGCAGACACAGGGAGGAGAGGCAGACTTCCTCAGCTGTTCCCAAGCTAACTCTCACAGGTGTGGATGGCCTCATGGGAGCTCCGCACAGCCAGCCACCAGAGCCCAGCCCAGGTTAGCTGAATCCTCAGCTCTTCCTTGGACCCATGAGAATAAAAGATTACAGTTTTAAGCCACTGAGTTTGGGAGTAGATTCTCATTGCAATAGCTAACTGATAAAGTACACAGCAGTGTAACATTTCTATCTGAGATAGAGGAAAGTATTATTTAGTATCCAAATTTTTTTCTTTAAATTTTTTCTCCTATAAATGGGAAAAAAAATTACCATTGAGTATATTGGGATGGTAAATCTATGGCTGTTTGTTGTAATTCAAGTTTTTCTATATATTTGAATATCTCTTAAAGGTAAAATGTTTCAAAAAGTAGATGTGAACTGTGGTTCATCTAGGCATGGGATATTATTCAGCACCAAAAAGAAATGAGCTGTCAACAACAAGGTCCTACTGTATAGCACAAGGAGCTATTTCCCATATCCTGGGTTAAACCATAATGGAAAACAATATTAAAAAGAATGTGTATATGTGTGGATAATGGAGGCATTTTGCCGTATAGTGCAGGTTGGCACAACATTGTAAATCAACTATTCTTCAGTTTTTTTAAAAAAGAAATGAGCTATCAAGCCATGAACAGAAATGGAGGAAACTTTAATGCATATTACTAAGTGAAAGAGGCCAGTCTAACATACTGTATGATTACAACTACATGACATTTTTGGAAAAAGCAGAACTATGGAGACAGTGTAAAGATCAGTGGTTGCTGGAGGTTAGTGGGGAGTGAAGTGTGAATAGTTGGAACACAGAGGATTTTTAGGGCCGTGAACTACTTTGTATGATACTATAATGGTGGATATATGTCATCACAGATTTGTCTAAACCCACAGAAGGTTTAACACCAAGAGTGAACCATAAACTATGGACTCCAGGTGATTATGGTGTGTCAACGTAGATTCATCATTTGCAGCAGATGAACCATCTGGTGGGGAAAGTTGATAATGGAGAACAGGGAAGGTGTGAATGGGAAATCCCTTTTCCTTCCCCTCAGTGTTGCTGTGGACCTAAAACTGTGCCAAGAAATAAAGTATATTTTGAAGAAAAAGTAAAATTAGAGTATTAATTGCCTGATTTTATATTACTTCATTTGTGATTTTATGCCTATATCAATTCTCTGATATTTTTTCCACATTCATTACTGATTTACTTAAATAGCTCTGGTTTATGGTTCATATTTGTGTTTATATTCAAATATATCCCAGATTTTTCATGTTTGAGTGAAATACTCTTACAAATTTCTGTATTAAAATAGAATAAAATAAAACGAGGACTTCACTGGTGGCTCAGTAGTAACGAATCTGCCTGCCAGTGTAGGAGACTTGGGTTCCATCCCTGATCCGAGAAGATCTCACATGTCATGGAGCAGCTAAGTTCATGCCCCACAACTATTAAGCCTGTGCTCTAGAGCCTGGGAGCCACAGCTGCTGAGCCCATGTGCCGTGACTACTGAAGCCTGTGTGCCCTAAGGCCTGTTCTCCACAACAAGAGAAACCACCACAATGAGAAGCCCCCACTTGCCGTAACTAAAGAAAAGCTCACGCAGCAATGAAGACCCAGCACAGGCAAAAACAAATAAATAAATTTTAAAAAATAAAATAGACTTTGTGACCTTTTAGTTTTATTTCCAGCTTGGTCATGATCTTATTTAATAATTTGTGAATCATTTCAACACATGGTGAAAATCTGAAAAGTTGTGAGTGCTAACCCATCTCTCATTTTCCTGCAACTTTTCAGAAGGAATGAGACAACCACAACTAGAGAGAGCTAAATTCTTCTGGTTTTGGATTGTGAGAGAAGCATTTGAAGCTGGAATTCCATCACTTCCACTAGCTTTGTTCATAGTGATGCTTCCTAAGACCCACTTGATTTCACACTCCAAGATGTCTGGTTCTAGGTGAGCGATCACACCATCGTGGTTATCTGGGTTATTAAGATCTTTTTTTGTGTGTAGTTCTTCTGTATATTCTTGCCACCTCTTCTTAATATCTTCTGCTTCTGTTAGGTCCTTACCATTTCTGTCCTTTATTGTGCCCATTTTGCATGAAATGTTCCCTTGGTATCGCTAATTTTCTTGAAGAGATCTCTAGTCTTTCCCATTCTGTTGTTTTCCTCTATTTCTTTGCATTGTTCATTTATGAAGGCTTTCTCATCTCTCCTTGCTATTTTCTGGAACTCTGCATTCAGATGGGTGCTTCTTTCCCTTTCTCCTTTGCCTTTCGCTTCTCTTCTTTTCTCAGCTGTTTGTAAGGCCTCTTCAGACAACCATTTTGCCTTTTTGCATTTCTTTTTTTAGGGATGGCTTTGATTATGGCTTCCTGTACAATGTTACAAACCTCTGTCCATAGTTCTTCAGGCACTCTGTCAGATCTAATTCCTTGAATTTGTCACTTCCACTGTATATTCATAAGGGATTTGATTTAGGTCATATCTGAATGGCCTAGTGGTTTTCCCTACTACTACTACTACTACTACTACTACTACTACTACAAAGTCATGTCAGGCGTGTCCGACTTTGTGCGACCCCATGGATGGCAGCCCACCAGGCTCCGCCGTCCCTGGGATTCTCCAGGCAAGAACACTGGAGTGGGTTGCCAGCTCCTTCTCTAATGCATGAAAGTGAAAAGTGAAAGTGAAGTCGCTCAGTCGTGTCCGACTCTTAGCGACCCCATGGACTGTAGCCCACCAGGCTCCTCCGTCCATGGGATTTTCCAGGCAAGAGTACTGGAGTGGGGTGCCATTGCCTTCTCCGGGTGGTTTTCCCTACTTTCTTCAATTTAAGTCTGAATTTGGCAATAAGGAGTTCATGATCTGAGCTATAGTCAGCTCCAGAGTGACATTAGTGATCATTGTTAAACGGGTCCTGGCAACCATAAACTGCTCCATCTACCAGGAGCCACCTTGCAGTATTACTGGAGGGTGGTTCAAAGTTCCTCTAATGGACTTACTCAATAACCCAGGAACTCTGAGTTCTTCAAGCAGTCCTCAGATACACGTCCTTCCTTGGTCTGCCATCTGCCTCTGTTATGTTCAGTGTTGCCTTAGCTGCCATCACAGGTTGGGATTTTGATGGAAACATAAAATAATGCTTTAGATTAGAATTAAATCCAGGAAGGCTCGTCCCACCTTCTGTGCCTTCCTGCTTTGGACAGTCATGTAGTTTTCATATATGCATGTTTTCTCCAACTGCTATTAATTTATAACAAAGAAGTGATAGGGTGAAATAGAGTTAGTATTCTTAGTGACATATTCTTAAAAAGTGGGGACATGCCATCTGTCATTTTAGCTAAATTTCTTGATACAGAAAATTTCCTAAGCAACGGAGATTCTAATGACAAAGATTCTCTGCTTGACCAAACTTCAATGCTTCTGCGCCTTCTTTTAGGCTCATCTATGACTATGCCAAAGCCTTTGACTGTGTGGATCACAATAAACTGTGGAAAATTCTCAGAGAGATGGGAATAGCAGACCATATGACCTGCCTCTTGAGAAATCTGTATGCAGGTCAGGAAGCAACAGTTAAAACTGGACATGAAACAACAGACTGGTTCCAAATAGCAAAAGGAGTGCATCAAGGCTGTGTATTGTCACCCTGCTTATTTAACTTCTATGCAGAGTACATCATGAGAAACGCTGGACTGGAAGAAACACAAGCTGGAATCAAGATTTCTAGGAGAAATATCAATAACCTGAGATATGCAGATGACACCATCCTTATGGCAGAAAGTGAAGAGGGACTAAAAAGCCTCTTGATGAAAGTGAAAGAGGAGAGTGAAAAAGTTGGCTTAAAGCTCAACATTCAGAAGATGAAAATCATGGCATCTGGTCCCATCACTTCATGGGAAATAGATGGGGAAACAGTGGAAACAGTGTCAGACTTTATTTTTTGGGGCTCCAAAATCACTGCAGATGGTGACTGCAGCCATGAAATTAAAAGATGCTTTCTCTATGGAGGAAAAGTTATGACCAACCTAGATAGCATATTCAAAAGCAGAGACATTACTTTGCTGACTAAGGTCTGTCTAGTCAAGGCTATGGTTTTTTCTGTGGTCATGTATGGATGTGAGAGTTGGACTGTGAAGAAGGCTGAGCGCCAAAGAATCGATGCTTTTGAACTGTGGTGTTGGAGAAGACTCTTGAAAGTCCCTTGGACTGCAAGGAGATTCAACCAGTTCATTCTGAAAGAGATCAACCCTGGGATTTCTTTGGAAGGAATGATGCTAAGGCTGAAGCTCCAGTACTTTGACCACCTCATGCGAAGAGTTGACTCATTGGCAAAGACTCTGATGCTGGGAGGGATTGGGGACAGGAGGAGAAGGGGACGACAGAGGATGAGATGGCTGGATGGCATCACTGACTCGGTGGACGTGAGTTTGAGTGAACTCCAGGAGTTGGTGATGGACAGGGAGGACTGGTGTGCTGCGATTCATGGGGTCTCAAAGAGTCGGACACGACTGAGCAACTGAACTGAACTAAACTGATGCACTTCCTTTAAAAAATCCAATTTTAGCAAGTCTCCTGCTAAGTAAGTCAGTTTAGCGAGACTCCCCCATCATCTTTATCCAATCCTGGTGAGTATCTGGTTGGTTCCCACACCCCCAGCACCCCCAAGTGATGTCTGATCATCTCGCCTGTCTTCAGCGAGACTCCTATTATGTCGCTGCAGCCAGAATACTCCCTTACCCCTGATATTTCCTATTAGTAATTTTCTATCCACTGATCCCCACTCTGCTCCTTGGCTATAAATTCCCAAGTCTCCCATGCTGTATTCAGAATTGAGTCCAGATCTATCCTGAGATCTCTTTTCTCCTCTCACAATGCTCTGATTGAAATGTTTTTACTGCTTTAACTACTGCCTGGTTCTTTTTTTAAAAAAAAAACAAAAAAACACCAAACACTAATTTCGTATTGCATAGTAATGCAAGAATATTTATGTCAAGAAAAAGTTGCACAATTGGAAATAATATTTATATTAATAGTTTCAAGAGGTTACCTTCCTCTATTATAAAGATGATGCAGTTTTTATAATATTATTATTCCTAATAATTGCCATTATAATCCCAATATTGAGGCCACATATATTAATCTCTCTTAAAGATTTCACATAGTTTGGTACAGGTTCTCTTTCTTTTCTTTTTCTTTTTTCATCTTTTTGGTATTCTTATGAGGTTAGATGTGGGAAAAAAGTAATTTTCTTTTGGAAATGGAAAGATTTTTCAGACTTCATTGGGAGTTAATGAGGTGGGGATTAATTGAGACCTGCTGATTCTCAGGCCATAGCTCACAAGTTGTTCACATTTTTCATGGGTTCCTCATTATAAATGACTAGGAATTATGAGAAAATTACAATAAGGTTATTACTACTGGAAATTTTCAAGTTGTCCATAGAGGTGCTTTCTTTTTAGGAAAGAATATTCAATGAATCATGGTTCCTTGCATGAACCCCTATGAAGGAAAAAAAAAGTTCAAAGGGGATGTCCAGAGACTAACTCTCTGGGATTACAGTGAATAGATTCTTAGTCAACGGGGGAATTTCTCAAACATTCTAAAAACTAACCAGAACTGTACCTGTCAGCAGTGTTTGTCTTCCATGTCAGAAACATTTAGTGAGTATAACTTAAAATGCTAAGAATCTACAGCTCCCTCTTAAACAATTATCTTCATCCTCTCAAGAGAACTGAAAATAATGGGACTCTGCATGTTTGAATAATTACTCATTTCCTGCAAATGCAAAACCTAACAGTTACATGAAATGAGGACCACAATTAGTTGTGTCTTATAAATGTGTATTAGAAAGTTCAAAGAATTCAGGGTCAAAGAAAGAGTGGACCTCTGTCTCTAATCTGGAAAGTTTCCTTTTTAAATGACCAATGGGAATTTCTTTTTGCTGCCAGTTGGCAAAAATGACTCTGTTAATATGAGTTTATTTCATAATTACTTTGCCAACAAAGGTCCATCTACTCAAGGCTATGGTTTTTCCAGTAGTCATGTATGGATGTGAGAGTTGAACTGTGAAGAAAGCTGAGTGCCAAACAATTGATGCTTTTGAACTGTGGTGTTGGAGAAGACTCTTGAGAGTCCCTTGGACTGCAAGGAGATCCAACCAGTCCATTCTGAAGGAGATCAGTCCTGGGTGTCCTTTGGAAGGACCGATGCTAAAGCTGAAACTCCAATACTTTGGCCACCTCATGCGAAGAGTTGACTCATTGGCAAAGACTCTGATGCTGGGAGGGACTGGGGGCAGAAGGAGAAGGGGATGACAGAGGATGAGATGGCTGGATGGCATTACCGACTCGATGGACATGAGTTTGAGTGAACTCCAGGAGTCGGTGATCGACAGGGAGGCCTGGTGTGCTGCGATTCAGGGGGTCGCAAAGAGTCGGATACAACTGAGCGACTGAACTCAACTGACTGATTTCATAATTTATAGTTCCTATACTAAATCAAAGTTGTGCAGGTGAAATTTGAAGGGTCATTGATCATTAGTATTTAACCTGAAATTCTAAGTATGCTAGAAATTTCTAATATTTATTGGTACTTGAGGTATTTACCCTGTCTGTCAGACTTCAGATTAAAAAATCACAGGGAAAAACTATTCTGGAGAGAATCTCTGGAATTCATCTGGAATTCTGGAAAACATCTCCCTTGTTAAAATATATAGAGAAAATGTGCTTTTATAGCCACCTTCAGCAAATCATTGTGGCCTTTCCTAATCTTTATAAAGTAAACCAATATAACATTTTTTATAGAAAAAAATAAATTATGTTCTTAATTCATTGGATAAAAAGCGGATGTAACAAGAGTAGAAGACAAAGAACATTTAAGACTTTCTCTTTTCAAACACAGCTGGACATTAGTGAAAGTGGTGAAAACAGATTTAGTTCAGTAACTACTGACTGTGCGAAAAAACGCTGAGCTCCATTCAGATTTGCACAGAGATGTGGGGCCTGTTAAAGGCAGAATGGAGGAGTGGGGGTGACTGGGTCTCCAGTAGAGTCAGGGAAGTGAAACTATCAGGGGTGGGTCAGTGCAGAAGGCTCCGCTGCTGTGTCCGCTAGTAGCAGGCATGGAAGTTAGCACTTTATCCTCAACAGAGCCTGGGAGGCAGGGCCATCCTTCCTCAAGGTTACCTGTGAAAGGAACAGCTTGTGGGTCTTTGAGAAAGGGCAGTTGTGAGTTGTAGGAAGTACAAATACCTCTGAAAGAGACAGAGGCATGATGCACAGTTGGAAACAATCTTTAGTAAATAAGAAATGGAGGTCAGAGGACCCTCATCAGGTGTTGCCTAGAACAAATGGTACATTCTTTGGACAGCCCTGAGCTTTTCCAGGCAGGAACACCCCTCTCCCTCTGCTTTCCCTCTGCCTTGCCCCCACACCCCCTCCTCTTATTCCCTCTTACTGGATCTGATAGGATGAACTCCAAGAAACAGAAACTACCACTGTAAGTATTTTAAGCGAGAAGGGTTTTAATTCAGGAAATTATGTGCTTACACACATATTAGAAGTGACGGGAGAGGAGTCTGGGCTGGGCCCCCAGGACTGAGCCCCGAATGGCCCCACTGGGAGGCTGCTACGTTCGAGGCCTTTCCTAGAGCTGTCGGTTGTAGAACACTTCGCAGAGCCCTAATGCAGGTGCTGTGTGTGTTAGTCACTCTGTCGTGTCTGACTCTTTGCGACCCCGTAGATTGTAGCCCGCCAGGCTCCTCAGTCCATGAGATTCTCCAGGCAAGAATACTGGAGTGGGTTGCCATTTCCTTCTCTAAACGCAGGTGTTAATCCCTGGGAATTAAGTAGCTATCGCTGCTGCCGCTGTGGCTGACTTCTAACACTAGGGGTGCTGGAAAGCGGACTCTCATAGCTACGAGCTCGGCACTGACTCTTGACACCCAGGGAACAGGGCCTAGAAATTTGCTGCTGCAGGAACACCGCCGGTTTCCACAACTGCTCACTAGCAGAAGGAAGATCAGTTTGACTCTGCTGTACTTCCAAATTTTTAAGCCAACAGAAGCTAGTTTGCATCCACAACACTGGCTACAAAGGTGTCTTGGTGCCTTTCTACTTTCCTCCTGCTTTTCTCCCCTCCCCTATCTTATAAGTGGATTAGTATATACCTGAAAAGGGCAAAACATTGATGAGCTTTGAAAACTAAGCATGAAATAGGTGAATACAATGCTTTTGTGTGGTTCATGGTCTAACAGACAGGTAGACACAGAGTCACTGTCCCTCTCCCCCTTACAGGCTTGAATAGAATTATGCTTGCGGGTTTTGGAAACAAAAGAAGTTAACTCTATATGGAAGCAGAGCAGTTGTCACAAAAAAATAAGCTAATTGCTGTCTGTGGAAAGGTCGACTACAAGGTTGTCCACTGGTGAGTAGGTAGAGGGTCTTCTTAGATCAAAAAGTTTAAAAATGTAGATTTCAGATCGCCTAGGGAGGTAGAGAATAGCAGTTCGGTACAGTTGTAATGTGAGGGTAGTGGCTGTAACTCTAGAAAAGTATCTTTGGAGGTGAGAGCTTGCCTGTAAGAAGGAGCTCCGACTCCCAAAAGAACAGTAGTATCACAACAAGATGCTTCTTGGTCTTTCTTTAGCCTGGCTTTGTAGTCGCTGGAGGAATTAGGCCCGGGCGTGTGATACCCAGGACCTACTTCCCGATGAGTATTTCCCCTCTAAACTTCTAAATGTATTTACTTCTTAGGGCTTCCGTGGTGGCTCAGATGGTAAAGACTCCACCTGCAATGCCGGAGACCTGGGTTTGATCTCTGGGTTGGGAGGATCCCCTGGAGGAGGGCATGGCAACCCACTCCAGTATTCTTGCCTGGAGAATCCCATGGACAGAGGAACCTGGAGGGCTACAGCCCATGGAGGTCAAAGAGTCAGACACGACTGAGCGACAAAGCACTTTTACTTCTTAAGCTTAATCGAACACAGAATGTCTTCATTTTTATGGGGACATGCGTTTCATTTTTTGATTCATTTGTCACATCGTAAGCTCTGGTTGTCCTGGGCCATGTACTCAGTGCAGAGGAGAAGCAGATGACTGTGTCCGTGATGAGGAGTCTTCGGTGGGAAACAGACATGCAGACACTAGCAGTGTGATCACACAGTTGATCCAAGGGGGCATCGTCCAGAATGTGCTGAGAAGCCGAAAGAGGTCTCTCCTGCGTCACCTGGAAACATCAGCAGGGACTTCACAAGAGAAGCAGTGTCTTAACTGACAAGGAAAGGATAAATGGGAATTTTCAAGATAGTTTAATATGTGGAAGGATGTTCCAGGGAGAAGAAGTAGCCTTTCATGTATCAACAGTCCTTGCGAGGAGAACCCTGAATGTTGGGGAAAAGGGTGACATGACTAGGATGGTACCGTGAGGACATACAGGACCCAGGATGGGTCCTAGAGAAGGTGCCAAGTATGAGACTGGCTAGCAGAAGCCACAGGTGTCTGAGGACTAGTGAGGAAAGGTTTCCTGAGGGCCTGGGACATCAAAGAGGGCTTGTGGGTGTGTGGGAGAGCCTCATTAAGCCTTGGACTTGGAAAGAATGAAGGGGCATGGCTGCAGGTTCTGTAGCAGTGGGGGTTCCATCCAGAGGTGATACAAGTGCTGTTGTAGAGCGGGAGACGAAACCCATCCACGGCAGAGGCACGTCTCTGAGACTGGCAGAAACTAACCTTGGATGGGTTATCCGCACATGTCACGGAAAGCTCACAGCACCAGGGGTCTTTAAGGGAGTGAGATGGAAAAGCGCAGCAGCAGAAGTCAGTAGATTTGAGCCTATTGTCAGTTGTATAGATAACTATAGGTGACTATAGTAACTGTAGATTTGAATCTATAGTTAGTTCTGTAATGTTGGACACATTCTAGAGTCCATGAGTTCCTGGAGCTACCAGGTATAGAGTTAGGGCTGTTAAATTTCATAATCTGTACCCCATTTCCAGTTCTCAATTGCCGTATGTCTTCAAGATGTGGTGAAAGCTTTAGTGGATTTTACTGTGGTGATACTGTTATTTAGCCTTAAGAAGGCAGATTCAGTTGTGGTAAGGAACCCACCTGCCAATGCAGGAGACATAAGAAATGCAAATTCAATCCCTGGATCAGGAACATCTCCTGGAGGAGGGTATGGCAACCCATTCTAGTACTCTTGCCTGGAGAATGCCATGGATAGAGGAGCCTGGCGGGTTACAGTGCATGGGGTCGCAAAGAGTCAGACACCACTGAAGTGACTTAGCACATAGTACATGCACAGTTACTTGGCTTTAAGAAGGCAGATTCAATTTGGGGAACTGGGACTTAGAATTGAAGTTTCAGCTTGGCAACTTGGTAGCTTCATGACCTTGAGAAAGTAGTTAACTCTTCCTGAGCCTGTTTCCTTACTTCCAAGCTGGCTAATGTTTGGCTGGCCTACCATATGAGTTGTTTTGAGGGTCAGATATGATGAATATGTAAAATACTGTGTGTTCTGTAAAATACTACAGGAAACATTTGAAACTAAGGGAAGTAATAGGCTACTTTGCTAACCCTGTGAAAGGAAACATAATCTGGGTGCAAGCAGTGCCTTTGCAAATAGAGAATAATACTGAGGAAGATATTTTGAACAAAACGCAGATAGGAAATAGTGACCTGCCCCACAAGATTGACAGAGAAGAGGTGGAGAAGAGGGGAGTGCTCACAGTGACGGGGGTTACAGGGGAGGTAGTTAATGGTATTTACTTAAAATCTCTGTGCTGCATGCAGAAGCTAGGGCTCATCCCAGAACCAAGGAATTAGAATCTGCATCGTAACAAGAGACCCGAGTGATGCGTGTGCACTTTTGTGCCCCCTCTCCTAGAAAATACGAGAACTGAGTGTCGTGTTCCATCAAAGCTGGGTCTGCCCACCTGACACTGTGAGCAGCCTCAGGGCTTTGAGTGGCCCCGGGCCCTAGCCTGACAACCGGACCTCACTCAGGGCTCTTTACTGATCAAGACAATACGGTGGTTTTGCTTTCCGAGGAAATCTGGTGAAGGAAAAATACTCCAGTCAGAGGGATGTTGATGATACCTTACTGACAAAGGGTACAGAGAATTTAAACTTAAAAAGAGAGGAGAGAGAGAATCTGTTGAACATTATGTGACAAAGCCAAGAGTATGGAAACCAACGGGTGCTGCCCCGGCAAACCGCTTGACCACAAATAGTCTCATGAGAGACCCTGGGCCAGAACCACCAACTGAGCTACTTCTGGAGAAACTCTGAGAAAAGAAATGTTTCTCATTTTAAGCTGCTGAAAAGAAAAGAAGAAAGAAAATCTCTGTGCTGACACTGTAGAAAACTTATTTTATTTTATTTTTATTTATTTATTTATTTATTTTAGAAAACTTATTTTAATGCAAAGTAAATCTTTGTTTTCTGGATGAAAAGCAAGCCAAAATGAGAAATTTACTTCTGAATTTCAAGAAGCATATGGAAAGAGAACCAGGTCTTAGATATTTGCATCTCTGTCATCTCCACTAATATGTGTGTGTTCAGTCACTCAGTCATCTGACTCTTTGAGACCCCTTTATTACCCCCTGGCAGGGGCCTGCCAGGCTCTTCTGTCCATGGAATTTCCCAGGCAAGAATACTGGAGTGGGTTGCCATTTCCTTCTCCAGGGGATCTTCCTGGCCCATGGATCGAACCGGTATCTCATGCGTGTCCTGCATTGGCAGGTGGTTCCTTCACCACTGAGCCACCTGGGAAGCCCTCCTCCACTAATACTTTTATGCAAAACGCTTAGATAATAAAAGATGATAATCTGTTTTTCCTACTGTGGAAAGAGAAAGAAGATTACTTATAAAGTGGTGAGATTTTAGTAGCTCTTTATAGAATTAAATAAGAGAATTTCTTGATGCCTTCTAAATAAAACCAGAAAACTGCCAGTATGCGGGGACATTTCTAGAACTGAATATAGAATCCTAGGACGTGTTTCTGCTCTAATCACTACCATAAAGGGAACAGTTCAGACGCTCTGTAGTATGGCTCCCTTCCTCAGGAATTTCTCTAATACTTGACACAGAGCTGGAGGAATGCAGACCTCCGGAGGTCGTATTTTACGTGTTGCTATGGCACTGTCTAAATATTATGAACAGAGCAGTGGTATATGACATACAGCAGCCTAATGCCACAAAACCATGGCAGCTGCAAACCATAGTTCGGAGATGTAGGCTTCTAGCGTGAAAGATTGGCATGAATGTCTTTAACAAGTGAATTATTCTTCACTGCACTGAATTAGATCCAGTGTGGAGATATGAGGTGTCACTTCAAAGCAGCTTCAGTCCAGGGAGCATCTTACAGACCCTACAAGGAAACAGGACAGGGCCTAATGAGGGGCCGGCTGAGGACAGGACTTGTAGCTTGGGGGCCTCAACTGTGGCACTGATGCTACAGAGTTGCTTTAAAGTGCAGCCCAGAACTGTGGTTGGAGGAAACAAGATAACTTAATTCTGGACCCTGCCAAGTCCCCAAAGCAAGGCATGTGTTTCTCTTCCAGCTCCCCTGTTTTGAGCAGTTGAGACCCCAAACTCTCAGCTACCCAAACTGCAAGGTCTGATTCTTTCTCATATTCCAATAATTATTTATGAAACTTCTGTTCAAATTTTCATGTCAGAAGTGGTGGTTGTTCAGTTGCTCAAGTCATGTCTGACTCTTTGCGACCCCATGGACTACAGCATGCCAGGCTTCCTGTCCTCCACGATCTCCCAGAGTTTGCTCAAACTCACGTCCATTGAGTCGGTGATGCCATCCAACCATCTCATCCTCTGTCATCCCCTTCTCCTCTGGCTTTCACTCTTTCTCAGCATCAGAGTCAGAAGTTACCCACCATAAAGTACAACTCTTTTCCCTCCCTGTTATAGCTAAACCAAGTAAGGTTCATTAGAACAAGAAGTACAGCTCTGTGCTTCTTTTTTGAATAACAGTTCTATGAATGCTATTTTCTTCTGTTGATTATGCCAAAGCTAGTTTCCTCTCTGAATGAATGTTTCTAATATGTGAATTCAAAATACAGCAAACCTACGTCACGAGCCAGCCTGAGTGAACAGGAACTAAGCGCAGCTGGGGCTTTGTGGCTTCTCTTGTTTTTTTCCCTTTTTTTTCTCCCTTTCTTCAGATAGTTGCTATTGAAAATTACTTTTTTTAATTAAATAAGAAAAAACAATTCTCAAAAATCTGTTTACCTACACCAAGAAATTCAAATTAAAAAGCCAGAAACTTTGAAAAGAATGAAGTTTACTTTGCAAAATGCAGAGAAATGTGTCCATGTCATTATCTGGATCAGTTTCCTTAACAGCAGAAAGTTTCCTCTTCCCTCTGTTTTTCTGTTTTCTCATCTGCCCTGCCAAGGATGAGATGAAGAACCTGTTCCCTCTTTTCTTGTTGGTTCCTCACTAAAAGCATGGGAATAAATTTTAACAAAGATTTTACCTCTTTTCATCAGTATCTTTAGATATGGCACCACCTGGATACCCTTGTCTGGGAAACTCCTTTTAAAGTGTGGGAGGTCTAGAAAAAAGTATAATAAGTAGAGAAAGTTTAAAAACATCTGTTGAATGAAACCGTGTCTCAGAATTTTTTTCAAACATCAAACTACTCAGTGTTTCTCTCTCCTTCTTGAGGCCTTTGATACACAGTATACAAAGTCAACAAAACAGGATCAAAGTTCCACCACAATCAAGCATCAACATAATAAATTAAGAAGTAATCAAATTCAGTGACATTGTTGGTACGATCTCGAATCAAATACTGCTTGAAATAAGTGGCTCGTTCACCTAGTCTCGAAAATAGGCTTGGCTGCAGATATTCTCATTATGTTCCTCATTAGAAACGGTGCACACAAGAGCTCTGGACAACTTTAGCTTTTCATCCAAGAGCAAACAAGAAGGTAATACATAAATATGAAAAAAAAAATTGCCTGGGTTTATTTATCATCCAGTCATTTCAAAGTGTTTTACCACTGTCTTTCCCCTGTGCAGTGGAAATCTAAGCAGTTGTCGTAAAGCTTCTGAAATGCCTGACGTGAAAACTAATTGTTGTAAAAAACGTCCCTGACAAAGTGTACTCAAAGTCAAGCCCTTATCAGTAAGCAGATGAGAAACCAACAGGCTTTTGCAACGCAACTCTGTGGTCTTCCTGCCTGTTGCCCAGCTTAGTGAGACATAAATCCTACTGAGTGGACAAAAATCGCCTGACACTGGCTGTTTCTAGGCTGCTGCATTTCTGAAGAAGGAAGTAGATTAGTCAACTGTGGCATCTGTGAGGAGCAGGACTATGACACAGAGATAACGGATCATTGGTGTGCTTCATCAAATGACAGTGTACAGGGTGTTATTTGATGATTTTGGAAGAGATGATGTCTTTATCCTTTTGGCAAAGCGTGGCTGTGTTCTCTTGGTTGATGATTTCAAAACAGTTGCTCAGAACAAAAGAATTGCAAAATATATTGTAAAAATGAATTTCTATCTCTATTATAGTTGTAAAGTAGTAGATTCTGTGTCAGTGGTTCTCAGCCAGGGGTGATTTTGCCGCTCAGGGGACCTTTAGCAACCTCAAGACACACTTTTCCTTGTCATGGCTCTGGGCTGGGGGTTAAAGGCCTGTCATGCTTGGTCAGAAGCCAGGGGTGTTGGCCCACGTGGTCCAGAGTGTAGGACGGCCTCCCTCGGTGAAGCAGCTTCCAGCTCCAGGTTTGAGAAACTCTGTTTTATGTGACTTTTCAGAATGAAATAATTACTTAACATACATGACATAATCCTACATTTTTTTTTTTTTGGTCTTTTCAGGTTACAAAGCTAAACATTTTTTTTTCATATATGTTTTTCATTGTCAAATAAAACAACTAGTTATATACAGTTTGAAACTGCAAGACATAATTATGTTTTTTAAGACATGAAAAGGAGACATATTTCTTCCTTTTATGTGTGTGTTAGGATCCATTCACCATCTCCTACCTGTTCTGCTGCTGCTACTGCTAAGTTGCTTCAGTCGTTGTCTGACTGTGTGACCCCATGGACAGCAGCCTGCTAGGCTCCCCCATCCCTGGGATTACCTGTTCATGCACCCCCAGATAGAAGCCATTTTCAAACCTGAAAATAAACTGAATGGAAACTGCAGGGGGGAAATGTTCTATTTCATATTAAATTTATAAGCACTACAAACATTATTATAACCCATATTATACTGAACTATTCAATAGTAACATCTCTAGGCTTATCTCATCTCGTTGAAGTATAAGAATAGAATGAGGATATAGTATCACTACACAGTGAAGTGAAACTGAAAGTGTTAGTCACTCAGTCGTGTCTGACTCTTGGCAACCCCACCAGGCTCCTCTGTTCATGGAATTCTGCAGGCAAGAATTCTGGAGTGGGTTGCCATGCCCTTCTCCAGGGGATCTTCCCAAACCAGGAATCAAACCTGGTCTCCTGCATTGACAGGAAGATTCTTTACCATCTGAGCCACTGAGGAAGACTTACTCATTGCACAGTAAGGATCAGTGCAATTCTAATGATAAAGAGCAGTGGGAATCTGGATTCAACTTTTAAAAATTTAATGTGATTTTTATTTTATAATGGAGTACAGTTGATTTACAATACTGTGTTAATTTCAAGTATACAGCAAAGTGATTCAGTTGTGCTTATACAAATATCTATTCTTTCTCAGATTCTTTTCCTACAAAAAGTTATTATAGAATATTGAATGGAGTTCCCTGTGCTATACAGTAGGTCCTTATTAGTTATCTATTTTCTGTATATAGTAGTGTATACATGTTAATCCCAAACTCCTAACTCAGGATTCCACTTCCCACTCATCTCTCCCACTGAGACAGAGGGAAAAGGAAGTCAGGGAGAGACTGGAAAGAATGTGAATGTACCTCACTCAGCTTAGAGAAATGCCGTGGTTCTACCTGACTTTGTTGTGGCTAGCAGACTGTATTAGAGGAAAGCTCATTTCAAAGAAGCCAGTACCTCAGCCCCTGTTTGGAGTTAGGATATGTATCTGTATGCATCTTTTACCAAGCTGGGCGTAAAGATGGTGTGGATAAACAGTGAGCTCGATTACAGAGACCCTGACTGCCTTCTGCTGTTATTACTGAATATCACTCCGCTTCTGTAAGACATTTTCAAATTATTTCTGAACTCCTGGAAGGGCTGCCTCACATATGGTCACCACGTGCCCCCACTCTGCCCTGTTCTGCCCACCTGCCGATCTTTCCTGACATTATACACCCCAGCTATCCAGAGGTGACAGGGATCCTGCTAACCAAGCTGTCTCTAGATTCTCTTAAAACTGCTGTTCCCTGTCTTCCTTGGGGAGATGCTGGAGTTGTGGATTTGTTTCTGAATAGATTTAGGGAAAAATACCCCTCTTTCCAATTTCTTGCTTTCTTCCGGGGCACTCTCCTCCCACAGTATTGATTGACTAATGGTTCATAGGGTCTTTGCAAAGGTCCCTTCTGTCCCGCAATCAACTCCTAAAACTAACAGAAAAACCCTTACCAGCTACAAGCAAAAGTCCAGACATGGTCCACTACTGGTCCTTCCCATCACTAAACAGTTCTTTTTTTCCAGTGACAAGCATAAATAACATACAACCTCTGCTCAGTCTACTGGTTAAGTTTCCCAAATATTTATTTTATTTATTGCAGAAAATTATCAGGCTTCCCGGATAGCTCAAATGGTAAAGAAACTGCCTGCATTGCAGGCGACTCAGTTTCGATCCCTGGGTCAGGAAGATCTCTTGGAGGAGGGAATGGCAACCCACTCTAGTATTCTTGCCTGGAGAATTCCATGGACGGAGGAGCCTGGCCAGCTACAGTTCATGGGGTTGCAAAGAGCTGGACACAACTAAATGACTAACACACGCATATTCCATAAAATTTATTATCTACATTTAGCTTAATGTAGATAGCAGCATGTGGATGGCAGCACGGATGTAATAGACGAATATTTCTTTACATTTATGTAACAGAAGGATCATTCTGGAGATTAAAAAATAAACAATCTGTTCCAAAATGAAAGTCTGCTGCTGGTACAGAAAACTAATTGTGATATCTAGACACAATTTCTCCCAATTTCTTCTTAGTCACATTTTAAATTCCTTGGTATTTAGTTTCAGCTGTCAAATCAAAGGGGAAGAAGAGGCTTTAATCAAAGGGAAATGGAGTAAAAAGTAAATATTACAACACAGATGTCATTAGCCCAAATCCATATGACACAGGAAGAATTTTAATTAGTTGAGATCTTTTGAGAACCTAGGTCCCTTGAGAACTTTACTTTTAGCTGCAATTTTAGTTGCACCACAGAATTATGGCTTTTCTGATTATTCTCACATTTGTATCTCCAGCCCCACCACCCTCCTGGACACCACACTAATGAATCCCACTGCCAACTCCCTATCTTCACTGCCCGAATGTCTAAGAGGCAGACATCTGGGTGAGGACTGAACTTCTCATCACCCCCTCCACCACCTCCATGTCTGTCTAGACTTCCTTCTCTAAGCTCAGGGCACCTCCCATTTTTCTGTTCCTCAGGCCAAAAACCTTGGCGGTCATTCTTCATTCTTCTTGAAATTTTTCTTCCTCCCTACACAAAAACCCATCTCTAATCTGCGTTTCATCTTCAAGATGTATGCAGAGTCTGAAACTTCTCACTACCTCTGCAAATACTATCTTTGTACCAAGCCACTGTCATCTCTCACCTGGATTGTTGCAACAGTCTATTGTCTAATCTCTCATTTCTTCTTTGGGCCCCTTAGACTTATTTCAGCAAAGATGCTGCAAGTTAGATTGGTCAAAACCTTCCAGTGATGTGTCATTTTGCTCAGAGAATAAGTCAAAGTTCTACCAAGGGGCCTAGAAAGCCCTTCCAATGTGTCCCCTCACTTTCGCATCTGTTTGATCTGACCTCATCTCCTGCCAAAGCTGGCTTCTAGGTCCTGGCGGATGGTTGAAGGGTCTGCCAGAGCTACCTTGACATTTTTAATAATTATGAGCAAGGGGCCCCACATTTTCAGGTTACGCTGAGCCCCACAATTTACATAGCCAGTTCCGTCTCTACTGTTCCTCTCGTCACCCACCACCCTCACACTGACCCCTCATACTTCTGTAAACACTCGTGCAACCCCTCCCCTCCAGGTCTTTGTACTTGCTGTTCCCCTCTGTATTTCTCTTTTCCCCAGAGACCTGGCCTGACTCACAGCTCATCTCCTTCAATTATGTCCTGATGTTAACTTTCAGCAAGACTTGCTTTGACTGCACCATTTATGTTGCAAACTGGTTACCTCATCTATTGGCTCTGCTGTATTTTTTTTCATTGTACTTATAACCTTCTTACATAATAATATCTTCTTATTTATTAATAGTCCATTATCTATATATCTCCCTTTTGAATATAATGTGATTCATGAATGCAAGGATCTTGATCTTTTTTATTTTTATTTTTTTACTGCTGTATACTGTGTGCCTGGTACATAGTAGGTACTTACAAAGCGGTTGTTGAGGGAATGAATAAGCATTGGCAACCGAGAACAGAGTCCTAGATATAACCTCTGTAGTTAACTATATTTAACATGGAATGAAAAGCTATATATAGTTTTCATTGAATCTTTACTCATGTCATTCAGAGCAAGTCTTTGTATTGTTTTCATACACTACTTGTTTCACTCTAATTCAAAAAAATAATGTATTGAGACTTAAACTACACTGAAATATGAGAGAATTCCAGCCTATATAAAAGTAGCCAACTTTAGGCCAGTTTTGAAATAGAAGATATTTTGTGGAAAGGGGCATTGATGACTTTGCAACAGAAGTATAAACACCTAGTAAATTGGGATTTCTCCCAATTTAAGACAAACAAACGAAATACCTACTTCTCCGTTCCTCACGTCCCCTCCTCCCCTGCCAGAAAACAACCAAGTTAAAGTACATAAAGTACTTCTTGGCTTGTAAAACTGAAACCGATCAGTGGTGATGGTCGAGTCTGGACAGGAGCAGAGGCAGAAGTAACAGCCAGGTCTGACTTGACTGTACTGAGTTTCACTTCCTTTAAGCACTTCTCTGAGTGTGTGGCTCTCCTCACCCTGCACAGCGTGTGCCAGGTCAAGACTCCGTGTGTAGCAGCACATCTTGTCCTGTCCTGAACCCTTGTGCAGCTGTTTGTCTGTGAAGAGATGGCAGGGGACCAGTGCGTCTCAGCCCATCTCTCGGGACGGTGTTTGTTTTCCCACTGGAACTATGTTGTTAGCTTTATTCTCTGAACCTTTACTATCTGGTGATGATCTTGTTTCTCCTTTTACCGAGAAAACAGAGGTGATTCGAGGAGAATTTCTACTTGACTTCTGGCCTCTGTGCCCACAATTCTGTTTTCCCTCCTATTACCCAGGAGGAGTCCAGGGTTGGCTCCTCCCCTTCCAGGAAGATAGTGCTCCAGCCATTCTCCTGTCTTTGGAATTTCCCCCTGGCTGGCATAATCTTTTCCATCAGCACGTAGATGGGATCAAGTCCTCACTGTCCCTTTCCTACTTAAGAAAAACATAAGATTTCACAATCAACCTACTTGATCAACTACTGCCCCATTCTCCCTCTTTTTTAACTAGTAAATCTCCATGGAAGAGGCAACTGTGCTCACTATCTTCAGCTTCCCATTTCATCCTGCATCAAGCTTGTACTTTCAGTATTTCACAGAGACTGCTCTTATCTACATCACTAAGATCTTGTGTCATTAAAATCAAGATCTGTGCCCAGCCCACCTCTTACCCAAAGTATGAGTAAAATCAGACACAGCTGATTATTACTTCTTCTTGACATATTTTTCACTTGCCTTCCTGGATAAGCCAGACTTTCCTTTTATTTCACTGGCCATTTCTTTTTATTTTCCTCTGTTATTCCTCTTCATCGCCTGACTTCTCAATTTTGACATGGCCCGAGGCTCAGTCCTCACACCTCTCTTCTGTTCTCACTGTACTTCCTGTGAAATCTCATTCATTCTTGTGATTTTAATACTATCCATATGCTGAAAAACCCCTGAATTTATGTAAGTCCCTGGATCTCTCCTTTAAACTTGAGATTGAAGTATCTCAACCTGAATGCTTAATTGTTCTTTCAAAATTAGGATGTCTATATTTCCCATCATGCTTAACTTGCCCTTGCCAATTTTTTTCTGGTCCTCATTCATGGACATGTATTGTAGAAACTTCATTTTGCTAGGTGCCCAGGCCATAGTCTTTAGAGTCCATCTCAATGCCTCTCACATCTCGTCTGTGGTACATCCTGTTGGCTTTGTCTTCAAAATGTTCAGAATCTACTTCCTTCTTATCACTGCCACTGCCACTACCCTGCTATGAGACATCATTATCCTTTGCTAAATCATAGCAATAACCTCTTGTCTAGTCTTCCTTTTTATCTTCCAATCCATCTCTCACCTTTAGTCTGTTCTTAAAATAGCAGCCAGAGTGATCTGTTTTTAAAAAGTTGATTATTCACTCCTCTGCTCAGAATCCTCCGTTGACTTTCCATTTTGCTCAGAACAGAGTCAAAGTCACTACCTGACTCTCAGGAGTCTGATCTCTAATCTAACTGCATCTCCTTGTTGGTGCTTCACTCCACGCGCACACCTTGCTTGACCATGCCAGGCACATTCCCTTTGTACCAACTGTCACTCCCACTGAGAAGAATATTCCTTCTATATCTGGATAACTTGCTCTGTTAATTCTTTCAGATTTCTCTTTAGTCTTCGCTTCTCAGTAAAGTCTTCCTTGACTACTGGATTTGTATCACAGCATACCTTATCCTTCTTCCCTGATTGATTCTTATCCATAGCAGTTATAACCATCCAACATTCTACATATTTACTTGTTACTTTTTTAATATCTGTCTTCTTACGCTAGAATATAATTCCCACAAGAGCAGGTATTTTTGTCTTTTTGTCCACTGTTATTTCCCTGGTGTCTGAGCAGTGTTTGTCACAGAGTAAGTGCTCAGTACATATTTGTTTAATAAGTAAATGAATATATTTTGTGCCTATTGATTCTATACATACACACACACACACACATATATATTTGATTGTATACATATATAGTATTTGATGAGTAAGGAAAAAGTTACAAATCTTAATTTGGGCCACTTAGAGTCACCAGATCAGAACAAAGTGAGATAAAGTTATTTTTAGTCTTTTTTTTTTGTTGCTATGAGAGACTATTTTAGAACATGTCATTTATTCAGTCCTGTCTAGCATTTACCTGCTACTTGCCTATCTAACTCCGTTCTTGTCATTTCCCAGTTTCTCCTTGGGATGAGAAGGCATGTTCTGCAACCACATCAAGCATCATCTTCAAAACTTATTTCATAATAGTTATGTTCAGCTCAAGAGTGGGCTGCTGCTCTTTGATACTGGCTGCTCCTGAGACCCATGCTGAAGAGGAGGCCATTCTGACTCTGCACTCACTCAGCATGTGGACTGTGAATGAAAGATTAGACAAGAGATAGAAATGCTTGATGTTACTTAACAACCTGCTTTTCCATGATTGAATCTTCCCCGAATGTACAAATACCCTATTTCTCAGATATATTAGTTTAATTATCCTTTCCAAAACATGAAAATGATAAAATAGTGAAAAAAAGAAAAAGAAAAAAAGCTAAAAGGAGCATATGAATGCTCCATATCTCTCCTGGCATCTCCTGTGATATATCTGAGGTAGCATGTGTGTGTGTGTGTATGTGTGTGTGTGTGTGTGTGTGTGTGTGTGTGTGTGTGTGCGCGCGCGGGCGCACATATCTCTCTGCATATGCCTGGTTTTGGGATGCATTTGAGGCTGCTCAAGAGAAGGGGACTGTCCTTGAGAAATCCCCAGTATTTTGTCATGAAAGCTGAGCATCTGGTTTCCCTCGTGACTCTCCTGATCCTTGGCCAGAAGTAAATGGCATAGAGCCCTTGTCAAAATGACTAATGGTGAAAGTCTTTTAGTTCCTGGAATCTCCAAGAAGGCTTAACTTGATATTCATGAATAAGTACATTAGGATACCCATACTCCATTAAGGTGTGTGCGAAAGCCTGGGTTCATTGTATCATTATTCAGTGAGTCCCCCAAGATATTTCTCCGTGGACCTATTTAAAGAACGTTTCTGTGGGTAGACTTCATACTCTGCTCTAAAAACTCTAGAGGACAGACAATAATAAATGGCCCAGAAGGTTTTCTGTGGAAACTGTGTAGGTTGATAGTGTTGGAGCTGAATCAAATGATTTGGCCTTAATCTTCTCCTCCTATGGTTTTGTGATCAGTTTGATTACCACATGTGTGACTACTAATCATTTGCTTTTTCTTTGTGTGGTTTCTTTGTATATGTGTGGTGTCGTAAGCTTCTTGACTCTATGTGGCTTCAGATTTATTGAGAATATTTTATTATTTTTCTTGTTCACAAGGAACTAGTGTCCAGGTTTAGTTGCTGCTGATGCAAGTAACACTTGCAACTGTGTGTAAATGACATCTTGCATATACAGATAGAAATGGATGGCAGACCCATGGATGTTATCGCCAGCCACCCCACTGGGATTCAACTGGGAACTTTGTAAAACCCAGGGAATTCATTGACTACACCTATCATATGAGCCTCGTGTAGCTTAATAAAGTAAATAACTTACATATGTTTAATTAAAATTTAATTTTATTTAAAGACAACTTATTAGTTCTCATGATGTTTGGGGAATTGTTCTAGACAGTGGAAGTAGAGCAGAGAACAAAAGAGATACAGCCCGGTGCCCCTGGGGCTTAGCTTCTAAAGTGGTGATGGGGTGGACAGTCAGCGAATAGGTGATAAATGCTGTCATGCCTGGGAGTGATTTATGAGCCAGGAGAGAAGCAGAAGTAGAGGATGATGTTAGAGAGTAAGGAACAGGTGTCAAGCAGAGTCTTTAGAGGGATGTTGTGGTTGAACAGAGACCTGAAAGAGGTCAAGATACGAGTCATGGGACTGCTCAGGGACGTGCATCTGGACAGAAAGCAACAGGAGGTCTGGGCTCTGTGTTGGGAGACGACGAAGTCATGGGTGGTGACGAGAGCGATGGCAGGGTTAAAGAGTTACTGTTACTAGATAATGGGGACCTCGTAGACCAACCCAGAGTTTGGCTTTTATTCTCAGCGATATAGGAAATCACCCAGTGTGCTTGGTCTGGGACTAAACGATGGGGAGGTCATAGGAAGCATCCAGATTTATAATAAAATCTGGACAAAGAGTGGCCAGGATCCACTTGAAGGACTTGATGTAGAGTCAGAGAGGAAGAGGAGTCGAGGAAGCCTTCAGGCTTGGGGGCTAAGCAACAGGTGAACGGTAACAGCACCAAGTGGCGGGGGAGACTCGGGAAGAGGGCTAGGGTGGAACAGGGGCTAAGGAGCCAGAGTTCAGTTTGGTTAGTTATATTGGCAAAGCCCCTTAGGAGATGTTGAACACAGCTGGACACAGGGGTCTGGCTTTTAGGAGAGAGGTGAGGGCTGGAGATAGACAGTTGGACCCCAGCACACAGATGGGACATGGTGAGAACACCTGTGCAACGAGAAAAGAACCTCAGTGTCGAGAAGTGGAGAGGAAGGCGCAGAAGGGTGGTCCGGCAAAGAAGCAGGGATCAGGAGTGGGCTTTGTGAATATAACTAACCAAAAAGGGATACCTCTTTGAACAAAGTGAAGAAAGACAATATTTTTAAAATATAGAGTCTGTTTGTGTTAAATGCAGCTGATCGAACAAGTAAGAGATGAATAATAATTAATCCCTGGAATCTGAAATATGAGGGTGCTTGGAAAATATTCATTCAATAATTCAAGATGCTATTCAGTCATTAATAAGGTGTGGTAAATAATATGTTTAAGTTTCTAAAAGATCCTTTTCTTTTTTCATCCCAGTACTTCCATTCTTTGCTAATATTTTCCTGTCTTTCTCAGTAGTCAAAATCCTACGGTCACCTAAGCGGCAATGATTAATTCTTCAGAGAAAGACTTTCATTTTTTTCTTTTTTAACTAAACGTGAGGGCTTTTTAGTCTCATGCTGGTGCTCAAAGTTTGGATTTTAGACTATTTATCCATGGTCACATTTTCAAACATATTTTACTGCCCACCCTCCGGGGTCTCCATGTTAGAAATTGTAAGGTCATGTTTGAAAACCAAATTCAATTCATCTTTCCCTACTAATGTTCAAATAGTATTCTATTTCAAATTTTCTATTATGACTACTTGCCAGTATTCATCCAACTGTGTGCTTATACTTGGTATCTTAATGCTTGAGAAGCACCAATTTCCCCAGTAGGGGTAGGTTTGTCTCTAAGTGTATCAGAAGTGTCCCGGGTAAGTTGGTGATGTAAATAATAGTTCCCAGGGAAGGTTCACTTACGCTCAGCTTCTTCCCCAGTATGTCAGTCAACAACTCGCTTTTGTGGTCACTGGTTATTCAGTGGGAAAAATGAAACGCTGCAGTTCTTCAGATGCTGAAGAGGGAAACACCTTAGAAAGGGCAAAAGGTCAATGAGTTTGTTTTAGGGGAAACCACTGCTTTTACCAGCACCTTCTCATTAGCTGCCTGGCACACCAAATGAGGAAGAATTGGGAAAATTCTGTATTTTAGTTGGTAGCTGGTAGAACTTTGTGGATTTGGGGGTTTATAGCTCATGTTATCTTTCTATCTGGGAATTTTCAGGGCACAGAAGGCAGAACAAAACTGCTCACATTTTTCTGGACTAGAATTTTTGAGAAATGAAAACTCTTTTCAGTATATGATTAAAAAAAAAAAAAAAGCAGCCGCCTCTGTGGGCACCAGCGCACTGGTCATTCCAGTTTAATCAACTCAGCTGACACTTTGAACATGTAACATGTATATAGTACTGTAAGATCCTCTTTATTAATTTCCTGACTTAGTTTTCCCAACCAAACTATTACATAGATATTACTAATGATATCATATAAAAAAGATTCTAATACCAAGCATGTTTAAGTTATTGTATTAAAGGCACACGGAAGTACATGACGGAGCCCTGACTTTCAGAATCCAAAGCCCACATCTAACATGCTGACCATCTAGGTGCTGAATAGACCAGATACAGCCATTCAGTGTACAGTCCTATACGCATGGTTCTGGACATGCTGTTGTGAGTCAGTGGCAGAAGCAGGTCATGATCTTTTGAAAAAGCCACAAAGGTAGGTTATCTGTGGAGCCTTAACAGATTAGGATGGAGAATCTTAGCATTCCTGACTTTTGCAGAGGGGTAAGCAGAGGCTGTATACTGTCACCCTGCTTATTTAATTTATATGGAGAGTACATCATGAGAAACGCTGGGCTGGAAGAAGCGCAAGCTGGAATCAAGATTGCCGGGAGAAGTATCAATAACCTCAGATATGCAGATGACACCACCTCTATGGTAGAAAGTGAAAAGGAACTAAAGAGCCTCTTGATGAAAGTGAAAGAGGAGAGTGAAAGAGTTGGCCCAAAGCTCAACATTAAGAAAACGAAGATCATGGCATCTGGTCCCATCACTTCATGGGAAATAGATGGGGAAACAGTGGAAACAGTGACAGACTTTATTTTGGGGGGCTCCAAAATCACTGCAGATGGTGACTGCAGCCATGAAATTAAAAGATGCTTACTCCTTGGAAGGAAAGTTATGGCCAACCTAGATAGCATATTCAAAAGCAGAGACATTACTTTGCCGACTAAGGTCCAGCTAGTCAAGGCTATGGTTTTTTCTGTGGTCATGTATGGATGTGAGAGTTGGACTGTGAAGAAAGCTGAGTGCCAAACAATTGATGCTTTTGAACTGTGGTGTTGGAGAAGACTCTTGAGAGTCCCTTGGACTGCAAGGAGATCCAACCAGTCCATTCTGAAGGAGATCAGCCCTGGGATTTCTGTGGAAGGAATGATGCTAAGGCTGAAGCTCCAGTACTTTGACCACCTCATGCTGAAGAGTTCACTCATTGGAAAAGACTCTGATGCTGGGAGGGATTGGGGGCAGGAGGAGAAGGGGACAACAGAGGATGAGATGGCTGGATGGCATCACCGACTCGATGGACGTGAGTCTGAGTGAACTCCAGGAGTTGGTGGACAGGGAGGCCTGGTGTGCTGCGATTCATGGGGTCGCAGAGTTGGACATGACTGAGCGACTGAACTGAACTGAAGCAGAGGCATAAATCACAGAAGTGATGTCTCTTATGACTGCATGCAATACACCTCCGGGTACTAATAAACCCATTGTTGAAAACCTTTCCAGGGTGGAATGTCAAGTCTCTTTCTATTCAGTTATCCATCCACGCTCTTCAGGATTGGCTGTGTGCTGCTAGTGATGGGAGTTGCTGCTGAGTCGCTTCAGTCATGTCCGACTCTGTGCGACCCCAGAGATGGCAGCCCACCAGGCTCCCCCGTCCCTGGGATTCTCCAGGCAAGAACACTGGAGTGGGTTGCCATTTCCCTCTCCAATGCATGAAAATGAAAAGTAAGAGTGAAATCACTCAGTTGTGTCTGACTCTTAGCGACCCCATGGACTGCAGCCTGTGAGGCTCCTCCATCCATGGGATTTTCCAGGCAAGAGTACTGGAGTGGGTTGCCATTGCCTTCTCCAGAGTTGCTAGTGGTACACATATCCAGAAGCTTGCTTAATCGACCACCATTACAGGGATACGTGGAGGCATGCCCTAGGAAAGTGCCTCAGAATCCCGGGTCATCAAGATTCTTGGAGGATGGAGAGGAGAGATATGCAGAAAAGGGGAAGCCATGGGGCAAGTTGCTTCCCCATCATTTCTGCACCGGCTTGTAAACATCTTTTTCCAGGGTTGATTGTCCTGATGGTATGACATCAAAAGATATTATTTGAAAGCCTGAAGTCAAGTCCAGGGAGATGAATTAATGCAGGAAAGAGTAAAGGGCATTTCTGGTCTAGGAGATTAGAATGTCCAGTCCAAATCAAGTCCACACTGACCTTGCAGTTTAACACAAGGAAGAAAGGTGCACTTCTCAGTAGAGTATCTCAATCTAGGCATCAGTTCTGGAAAGGGATGGGCAACTGTAGTTACATATGGATGTAGTTTGAGCCTAAGTCAAAACCTTTCTAGTGCAGGATGTAGCATTGCTTCTTTCCAAGGCTATAACTACTTCCAGGGTTGGCAGTTCTGATTTTATAAGTGAAGAAGAACAAGACTTGAAGAGATGGGTGGAGTTCCTAGTGACTCAGATCACTTTTCCTGGAATGGTTTTTCTAATGGGGTTTGGGGTCTAGTCCCAGAATCCATGTGCTCCGTTCATTTGCACTTTGCTCTGCTTCTGTGTTTCTGAGGTGTTCCGTTGCTAAAGATGTTAGGCAAGACTACTGCACAGATGTACCCCTGATACTGATTATATCTGTAATGTTGCATGGTCTGAGCTACATGTCCTGAATGATGTTTCTTTATGAAGCCCTTATAACTCATAGGCTACCAGCCTCACTTCTACTCCACAGGGTGTAATGTGGACAGGCGTCTAGTTCCTGCAACTGAGAAACTGGTATTTCCCTTGACCTCTGAGCCCTGAACTTCTTCCTCAGCAATTTATAGGTTATACCTGTGTCCTAACAAGATGTATTACTTATATTTTCAGGTACATGTGTCTTATCACCTAGACTGTATTGTGGGGTCCTTGTGGTTAGGGAACACAAGTGTCTGCTTTGATATTGTGTGCAACACCTCACTTAGCGCTCGGTCCACTGAAGTTGCCTACCAAGGTTGTTACAGAGGGATTCCGATCCCTCCCCCTAGATACTCTGATGACTTAGTCATTCTAGGGTGGAGGCCCAGAACATACTTTTTTCTAAGCCAGTTATCTCTGGGGATCATGACTGTACTTTGAAAAATACTTGAGTCAGTAGTAAGAGTTCAAATAACATATATGGACTGAGTATTGATGTACAGGGAATAAGTGGGGTGGAAAAAATGAAGAAAATCGAGAGGTGTGATTTGATGTTTTCTGTAATAAGCACTGGTTCTGTTGGTTGGTGTGCCATCGAGTGTTGCCACTTTGGTGGTAAAGTTCAAAATGTTCCTTCATGCAAAATCACCCTTTCACAGCCAATGATCTCCCTACCGCCACCTCCACTGGCTTGATTCATTCTTTCCTGTCTTTCAAATGGTGACTGAGGTGTCGCTTCTTCAGAGACTTTCCCTAACTTCTTCAAGCTCTTTGTGCACACCTTTCCCCACACAGCCCTTATTCTGTTGTAACATCTATTTCAGGTGGCATTCGTAAAATACCCATCCACAAGTTACCCTTGATGTGCAGATGGAAAAACTGAGATCTAGACAACTGTCTGTTTCAAGAGGCCCTGGGTAGTCAAGTGGCAGTGTCTGCCCACCGTCTCACCCCAGGTCTAGTCTGTGTTCCCCTGTAGGTCGCTGTATGCATGGGGTGATCACCTGCTATCTCAGCTTTGTCTGTGTCTCTAGAATTAAGGAGAGGATCTCACGGTTAGGAAGTCACAGACACCGCTTTTCCAGAACTATGTCTTGGAAATAGTTCATCATGGGTATATTTTTCTCTGTTTTTATTAGACTATATTTTGGTTCTGCTGCTGCTGAGCTTCACTTGTGGTATTCTGTTGATCGTCACATAGCCCCTGTTGAGGAAAGTTCTTTCTAGGGAGAAATGGCTTCCCTTTGCTTATATCCTAAGAATTATGGGAACAGAATTCAAGGTGTGGATTGAAACATATTGCAGGATGGCAGGGCATGTTCAGAGAGAATTCATATTTCTCTTGGCTAGGTCTACACTTTGAGTAGTGGTGTGGGTTTTCTCATAGTCATCTTTAGTGTGGGTGGGTGTGAACAAAACCACCAATTCATTCTTCACAACTGATACAATCTCACTGAGACAAAATGGTTAACTGTTGACTTGTTTATCACAATATACTACTCATACAGTAGAATCAATTTTGAAACAGAGTAATTTTGTCTATCATTTATAAAGGTTTCTTAGAGATCTATGGTTTCTAATTATGATAATTTCTGTATATTTTTGGCCTCAAATAATGATTAAAATATTTAATAAAATGCAGTGTTATTAAAGCCTGTATTAATCTTTCTGTGTAGAGTTTTGTTCCATAAATTTAGTTTCTGGGGTGGAATATTTTATTTGGCATGGTCCTGAGGAAGTAAGTAGGGTCTTTGATCTACTAAAGTCATCTACATTAAAAAAGATTACAAATCAATACTAAAAAAGTATGGCACCTCATTACTTACGGATTTCATTTCTTTCAGATGGTTCAGTGTTAAAGCATAGAATCCCAGGGACAGGGGAGCCTGTTGGGCTGCTGTCTATGGGGTCGCACAGAGTTGGACACAACTGAAGCGACTTAGCAGCAGCAGCAGCAGCAGGATTATATGCTAGATAAAATCATGTAATTAAATACTGAATCCAAGAAAGACTTCTGCTGCCTACTGCTTTCTTAGCAGATATGAGTAAGAACTGAAGAGGTGACCCCAGAGCCAGTGTGACAAGTTCGGGACCAGATCAGAGAATGTGAAACACAGTCAGATTTAACTTTACCCTTGGGTGACCTAGGATCTGTGATCATGCACGCCAGAACCTTGGTGCGTGGCCCCACCTGGTTTCTGATTAGGTCGGTGGCAGCCATCCTAGAGTCATCAACTGCCTTTATCAAACTGGGTAGTTAAGAGGGAAAGCTGGATTGGTCCTAGTCATGAGCAGGGAATGAGGTGCACTAGCCGGGAAGCTCTCTGGGCGACCTGTCTGAGCGATGTTATAATATCTCTATGCTAGTGCTCAGTTGCTTAGTCACGCGTGACTCTCTGTGACGCTGTGGTTTGTAGCCTGCCAGTCTCCTCTGTCCATGGGATTTCCCAGGCAAGAACACTGGAGTGGGTTACCGTTTCCTCCTCTAGGGGATCTTCCCAACCTAGGGATAGAACCCATGTCTCCTGCAGCTCCTGCATTGGCAGGCAGATTCTTTACCACTGAGCCATCTGGGAAGCCCTGTCTGAGTGATGTTTTCATATCTATTCACTACATTTCTTGTAGCTCAGTGGGCTTCCTTGGTGCCTTAGTCGGTAAAGAATCTGCCTGCAATGCAGGAGACCCGGATTCAGTTCCTGGGTCAGGAAGATCCCCTGGAGAAGAAAATGGCAACCCACTCCAGCATTCTTGCCTGGAGAATCCCATAGACAGAGGAGCCTGGCAGGCTACGGTCCATGGGGTCACAAGAGCCAGACACGACTTAGCGACTAAACCACCACCATGTTACCTCAAAATGAAGTGCCATGTTGCTCAGTTCTCCAGTTATGTCTGTTTCATAATTGGCAAGATGAATTTTGGTCTTACTTCTGCCAGAACAGGCAATGCCCACCCAAGAATAAAAATTGAACAAACTTGTCCTCACCAATACCGACCTTCCTGGGTTTATTTTGATGACACATACATAGGAAGTTGCACAGTGTGAAAAAGGCCACCTCAAGTCTAAAACCAGCAAGCCGAGAGTCCCTCGGGGTAGGCGGTTCAGTGCCCTGAAATTCTGAAAATGATTAATGCGGCATATAGCACTATTTACTGGGGCAAATGGTGGGCCTCATGGTTTTAAAGCCAAGAATTTGAATGTGACAAGGACTCACAGGGGGAAAGAGGAAACACCTGAGGTCTGAAAAGTGGGAGACAATTTTAAACTTGAAAACCAGAAAGTTCCAAAAGAGTATTAATGTTATAGTCAGTGACCATAATACATCTACTTTTAATACAAAGTGGCTTTAATACAAATACTTTAATACAGTTATTAAATTAAATTATTAAAAGTATTAATAACTAAATACTTTAATACAAATATTAAAAGTACTTTTAATACTTTTAATATAGTCTAAGTTCATAGGATATTCCTTTATACCTTACTAAATAGATATTGAACAGGCTATTTAAAGAATATATGAAGTTGAAGAAATGCCAAATAACTAGGCTCATGGGGCTCTTACATCTCCCCACATACTTGGCCCTACCCCTGACTCCTGCTATTTCTCCTGTATAATCTCCAGGTTTATCCCATCACTCCACTAATGCAAAGTGTGCAGTGGCTGAACATTACCTATGGAAGGAGGTCTGAACTCCTTGACTTTGCATTCATAGTCTTGCTGGTCTGACTCCCACCTGACTCTCAGCCCTAGTTCTTACTGTTTCCCCGGGTTCCTCTGCTGCAGCCAAGTCCAGTCCTTGTTTCCGTAACTTCCCTAAAGCTTTCCCACTTCCCTACTCCTCTGCCCCCCTCTTCTTATTCCTATTTCTCTTATTTTTCTGTTTTATCCAAGTGGTTCTCTTCTTCAGAGCTTACATCAAGTGTGATTTCTTTCTAGATTCCTCTAATTCGTGATTATGGTTATTTAACTGTACACATATTTCTGATTATCAACATCAGTCATTTAGCAATGTATTGCATGTGCCTGGGTCTGCTACTTCTTTTTTTGACATGCCTGAAACTTCCTCCCCTAACCAGATTGCAGATTCCTTCAGGAGCAGAAGCATATTTTATACACTTCTCTGCAGTATCTATAAGAGAAGTGCTATGCAAATAATTGTTAGCATTGTTGCTTAGTTGCTAAGTCGTGTCTGGCTCTTTTTGTGATCCCATGGATTATAGCCTGCCAGGCTCCTCTGTGATTTCCCAGGCAAGAATATTGGAGTGGGCTACCATTTCCTCCTCCAGGGGATCTTCCTGACCCAGAGATCAAGCCTTGGTCTCCTGTGGCTCCTGCTTTGGCACAGAATCTTTACCACTGAGCCACCAGGGAAGTCTATGCAAATAATAGGTATCCAAAATATAATTTCATCTAGAATAGTTTGAGTAGTTTGATTTGAATAAAAGTTGTGGAGTTGTTTCCCCCAAAACTGTCATATAAGATTCTCAGAGATGCTGTTTGTTTAAGCCCAGAATCTTTTGGCTTTGTTATAAATTTCAGGACAGAGAGGCCCCACAACTAGTCAACAGCAACATGTCCTAAATTAATGTGGGTGACCTGACTAAGTTCTTTTGCTGTGTCTTGTACAAATTTTATATGTTGCATAAGGAAAAGCAAATGATTGCTGAAATGAGTAATACAGAGCTTCATGGGTTAGTCAGCCTTCCTATTCCGGAAGCAAAGCCTTCCACGCACAGCTCACTGACATCGCAGACTGCAAAAGGAAGTTTGGGGCTAAGTGTCTGTAGTCTCTGCTCAACATGCGTGTCCCACACAACCGCATGGTCCTTATAAAACCACCTATATCCGTTCTCATACCCCATGTCTCGCCGTTGTGTTAATCATACTGACAGCTGCACTTTTTTTTTTTTTTTAAGCTTCTGAGCTCTTCTGTGGCCGTGTGAGATGTGGTAGAAAGTAAGTAAAGTGAATGCCACTTGAAAGGGAATCATCCCCGATATAACATTTTATACACCATCAAAAAGAGTTACTTGATTCCATATCCATGTCCTCCTCTAGTTGTGGAGTTCTTTGACGGCAGGAGCTGTTTCTTACCTATTTCTTCACTATCTCCAGCACAGGGCCTGAAAGGGTCCAGGAGCTCAGCAAATGTTTATTGGATGAATGTTTGGAGAAAGAATAAAGCAATCAAGAAGTATGTATGAGAGGTGAAGGGAATTAGTACCATTCCCACAACCAGTGAGGCTATTGATAACTATTCAGTTCAGTTCAGTTCAGTTCAGTTCAGTCGCTCAGTCGTGTCCAACAACTATGTGCTAAGGGCTTACTCATGAGCTGTGGGCTCCAGAGAATGCAGAGGAAGTCTGAAGAGGACAAACTTGTGAAAGCTCACTGTCCAATTTAAAATGAAAGCCAGTGGGAAGAGGAACGAGGAGAGGAAGAACTGTCTATTCTCTAATTCCTTTGCTCAGTGTCAACCTCATACGAATGGTCTTAGGTTGTGGAATGCTCATTTCTTCACTTTATCTATTGTTCTAGAAGGCAAAGTTGGTGGTTTGTTTGGCCTTCTTACTGTTTAAAAAAATTGAAAAAATTTACATCAATATTCGGATGTCTGTCTATTGTTGAAAAATATCCAGAAACAGTGGGTTGTTCTGCAAAGCAGTGACATCTGAACAGGAGCTGCAGTTGTTAAATAGGGCATGTGGATAATAATTGCAGGTGGTCACTGTATAAATTTTGAAGCACATGTTGTTTATGGTTGTTTAGCTGCTAACTTGTGTCCAACTCTTTGCAACCCTGTGGACTACAGCTCACCAGGCCCCTCTGTCCTTGGGTTTTCCCAGGCAAGAATTCTGGAGTGGGCTGCCATTCCCTTCTCCTTTGAGGCACATGGAACTATACAATCACAGTTTGCTCTACACACAGGGGTTTGAGAATTCAGTTTGTAAAATTTATTTTATTGAAGTGTAGTTGATTTACAATGTTGTGTTAATGTCTACTGTATAACAAAGTGATTCAGGTATACATAAGTGTGTGTGTATATATACGTATATGTATATATACACACATTCTTTTTCACGTACTTTTCCACTATGGTTTACCACAGGATATTGAATATAGTTCTCTGCGCTATACAGTAGAACCTCCTTGTTTACCCATTCTGTATGTAATCATTTTGCATCTGATAATCCCAAACTCCCGCTCCATCCCTCCCCACACACCTCCTCCCGCTTGGCAACCGCAAGTCTGTTCTCTATGTCTGTGAATCTGTTTCTGTTTCATAAATAAGTTCGCTTGTGTCCTATTTTAGATTCGACATATAAGTGATGTAATTTGCTATTTGTCTTTCTCTGGCTGACTTTCTTCATTTAGTATGATAATCTCTAGGTCCACTCATGTTGTTGCAAATAACAATGTTTCATTCTTTTTTGATGGCTGAGTAATACTCCATTTTATGTATACACACACACACACACACACACACACACACACACACACATATCCCATATCTTCTTTATCCATTCATCTGTTGATGGACATTTAAGTTGCTTTCATATCTTGGTTATTGTGAATAGTGGTGCTATGAACATAGGGACACATATATCTTTGTGAATTGTAGTTTTGTGTGGAGTGAGATTATATGACAACTCTAAATTTAGCTTTTCGAGGAGACTAAATACTGTTTTCCACAGCAGTTGCACCAATTTACATTCCCACCAGTAGTGTAGAAGGGTTGCTTGCATGCTCAGTATTTTAGTTATGTCTGACTCTTTGTGACCTCATGGACTATAGCACACCAGGTTCCTTTGTCCGTGGGGTTTTCCAAGCAAGAATACTGGAATGAGTTGCCATTTCCTCCTCCAGGGGATCTTCCCAATCCAGGAATCGAACCCCTATCTCTGCATCTCCTACTTTGGCATGTGGATTCTCTATCAATGAGCCACCTGGGAAGCCCTATAGGAGGGGTAAGAATTCTTAATTAAGTTTAGAAGGAGAGAGAGTATGGAGGGGGTGTGCATGTGCGTACTCAGTCACTTCAGTCGTGTCCAACTCTTTGTGGCCTAAAGACTGTAGCCCACCAGGCTCCTCTGTCCATGGGATTCTCCTGGCAAGAATCAGTTCAATTCAGCTCAGTTCAGTTGCTCAGTCATGTCCAACTCTTTGCGACCCCATGAATCGCAGCACGCCAGGCCTCCCTGTCCATCACCAACTCACGGAGTTCAGTCAGACTCATATCCATCGAGTCCGTGATGCCATCCAGCCATCTCATCCTCTGTCGTCCCCTTTTCCTCCTGCCCCCAATCCCTCCCAGCATCAAAGTCTTTTCCAATGAGTCAACTCTTCGCATGAGGTGGCCAAAGTACTGGAGTAGATTGACATTTCCTTCTCCAGGGGATCTTCCCGACCCAGGTAATGAACCTTCGTCTCTTGCATCTCCTGCATTGGCAGGGGGGTTCTTTACCACAACGCCACCTGGGAAGCCATGGAGGGTGAGTAGCACTAAGTTTTCATTTAGGTGTGTTCCTCAGAACACAGACATGCATGACATAAGCGGCATTGAATTGGGAGGTTTTTTGGTTTTTGTTTGTTTGTTTTACTAAGTGTGCTCCCACTTAGCTGTGTTTATGTCTCCAAATACTTTGGACCTTATTCTCATCATATGTTAAATGAGGTCAGTTGGTGGTCATTAAGGCTACTTTCGGATTTTTTCATAAACACCCAAACAGAAGTGGGGTATGAGAGCAGAGAGAGAGGAAGGAGAGAAAGAGGCAGGACTTAGAAGAAGCAAACTGAATAGAGGCCCTGCTCACCAGTTGTTTTTGTTTGCCTTGTTTCCTTTAATGTTTACGAACACATCATGAGGTAATTTTATTATCCCCAGTTTATAAATAAAAAGCAAGCATTTAAAGTTCAAGAACATGTCACAGAGGCAGAAAGGCAGAAAGTCCATGTCCTGATCTCTTTGATCTAAACTTAAGATGCTTTTAACCATCTGGGTTGATTTGAGTGCCTTTCTTTTCATGAAGGAGATCAAATCAGTCAATCCTAAAGAAAATCAACCTTGAATATTCACTGGAAGGACTGATGCTGAAGCTGAAGCGCCAATATTTTGGCCATCTGATGCAAAGAGCCAATTCATTGGAAAAGACCCTGATGCTGGGAAAGATTGAAGGCAAAAGGAGTAGAGGGCAGCAGTGGATGAGATGGTTAGAGAGCATCATCAAGTGAATGGACATGAATCTGAGCAAACTCCGGGAGATAATGAAAGGCAGAGGAGCCTGGCGTGCTGCAGTCCATGGGACCGCAAAGAATTGGACACAACTTAACGGCTGAGCAACAACAACTTTCCATGAAATTGGATTGGTGATTCATCAGCTCTGAATTATAGAATGAAACTTAGAATGCTGTGAAATTTTAAATGATAGAACAAATATAAAACACCTGGCATGACACCAAATACATAATAGGTGCTTAATAAATATAAATCCCAATCCCTTTTGACAGCCTTAAATAAAAAGTCATTATACTTGCAAGTTTGACTTAATGAATTCCCAACCTGAGATACTTAATGATTTAAAGAATTAGTAAGGAAAAATGAGTTCTTTCCATTGCAAAGTCAAGTACCTATATATCTAATATCCGTAAGTAGCTATCTATGTATTTATTTATGTAAGGACATATACCCCTTTGAGTTTTAAGAGTTGACCTGGGGGCACAGTTTATTTAAGTCAAGTGACTTAGTTGCTATTTCATAGTCATTGACCGGAATCAGCGCAGCTCCTCCTTGTGTGTCAGCAGGAATCACCATAACAAAGAGAACACTTACAGGTCTCTTTGGTCTCCAAGGCACTAACACAAACTTAAATAATAAACGGTTCTGTTCTTGGAAACCAGGAATGTCTTTGGGAATCCTGGAGCAGAAAACAAAATGTCTGGAAGCTGATCAAGCCCAATCCGCTGCCAGGTAGAATTAGCTCAAGTAACACGGGCTGCAAATGTACCATTTAGTCCATTTTTTGCTATCACGAAACGGATACTCTGCTTTGTGCTGATAAGTCTGTAGCCAAAGTGAATTAATCATTAGTGATTAAGAAAAATTCTCAGCGACAAAAGAGACCTCCTAGTGAGTGATAATATAGTGTAACTTGAACTGATGGCAGGTTATTGGATGACATCAGGAAAGGGCGAAGTAGAGACGCTGTTAACTGGTTGGGTGTGAGTGAGCGGTCCTGCTTCCACATTGAGGAGGGCCTGTGGTAGCTTGGGGGCCAGCCCACTGCCCACCTGCAGGTAAGCCAGATGTCTTACACACAGGAAAGCGCTGTGAGCTAGGAGCAGCCCCTTCACACACTTGCACTGTGGGGTTCTTCAGTCCACACTCTCTGCCCGGGCAGAGCACATTCAGAAACAAAAGGCCTCTTCTTTGCCTGTTTCTACTTTTGGGTCCTATAATTAGCAGGAAGAATTCTTAAGATTCAGAAGGGATGAACATCCAGAATTTAGAATTTTTCTCTCGCTTGAAATAACTTACAGTTAGAAAGAATCCAGTTGGACAATATTTTCCTGATCAGCCTGTAATGCCTAAGGAGAAATGAGTGTGGTCTTATTTTTGTATTTCATTTACCTTGAAACTAAAAGTAAAAGAGCTATTTTTTTTTAACCCTTGGAGACCCCATAAGAAATGCAAAATCTTATACCATCCTGCACACACTCCCCCACACCCACACTACTCTTCCTCTTTTTGGAAAGGTGTGTGTTAACTGAACTAAAGATTGATGAAGTGTTTTACTGTTCAAACAAGAGTATTTCTCATGTAAGATATGGCTATCACAAGGCCTTTGAATTAATTCTTTTACACATTAAATTTCTATAATTTATTCCTTTATAAGCCTAATGAGGGAGAACTTTAAGCTCTAAATGTGAACTTTAGAATTCGAAGGCTGATGTAAACAATGACAAAGAGATAGAAGATGATAGGATTTCAGCGGCTAATTGCTCATCCTTCTGTGCACTGGCAAGTGTCCTGAGACAGGAACCACCAAAAGTCGTATTTCTCAAGTTCAGGTAAGAAATTGGACATGCACACACTGCTGTATATAAAATGGATAACCAACAAGGACCATCTGTACAGCACACGGAACTCTGCTCAATGTTATGTGGCAGCCTGGATGGGAGGGGAGTTTGGGGGAGAATAGATAACAAGTATGTGTATGCCTGAGTCCTTTTGCTGTCCACCTGAGACTGTCACAACATTTAAATCGGCTATACCCCAGTACAAAATAAAAAGTTTGAAACAAGAAGAAAGTGGATCCTTACCCAAGACAGTATGTGGATGAGTTCTGTTTAGAGTGAGTGCTACTACAAATGATTGTTGACTAACCAATAAGAAGTAGAACTGTTCTCTGTATCTCCTTTATTATCCTTCAGACAAAATGGAAGCTGAAAAAGGAGAAATGTAAAATGTTTACAATTCTTTACTTTGTAAAAGATACAATTTTACTTCCAGTAAAGTGGCAGGTTACAAAGAAGTAGCAGGGACTGAGCGGTTGCCAGGTGGTGCTAGTGGTAAAGAACTCACCTGCCAATGCAGGAAACACAAGAGATGCGGGTTCAATCCCTGGGTCGTGAAGGTCCCCTGGAGAAGGAAGTGGCTACCCTCTCCAGTATGCATGCCTGGAGAATCCCATTAACAGAGGAGTCTGGTGGGCGACACAGTCCACAGGGTCACAAAGAGTCAGACCTGACTGAAGCGATTTAGCATGCTTGCGTGCACAAGAGGGGTTGAGGCTGAAGGCTTGCCATGTTGACTGGGCTGTTCAATGCTCCCTTGCTAGCAAAGAGACTGGCAGTCTTCCTCTGGGAGCTGTGGGCACTCTTCTGCAGCATCGGAAATGAGGAAAGCTCTGCTGTGGGAAGTGGTTTCTCTTCCTTTTCCATGTGGGTGGCAGTGAGGGCTGAACATCCAGAAATCAGAATTAGAGACATTTGTGCTCACGCTTTCCTAAACCAGTATTTCCTGAATGCGTCCCATTGTGAGTGGGGCAGTGGGAGCTTATTCTCTGTGTCAGTTCTGGGGTTTGGGAAAAGGATCTGAAAATAAAAACTATAGACAAACTAGAGATGGAAGAAGGGAATGCAAATAGGTTTCCAGCTTTGTTTGTGTCAAACTCTGTGCTGGTCTCTTGGTGTCTTATCTAATTCTCAGAGGAGGACTGAGACTGAGAGAGATTAGGGAACTTGTCTGAAGTTGCACAGCTAAAACGAGCAGAAGCAATCTGTCAGCTCCCAAAGCTCACACTCTCTCTACTTCATTACGCGGAACAGCAGGATACAGAAAGAACTTAAAGCAAAGCCATTCTAAATGCTCATATTTCCTGGCTGAAAAATCAAGCAAGCAAACAAACAGATCTTGTTTATGTTGTTTCACTTTGTATAATGGCTTGCTTAGAAAGAGATCGGGAGCAAGGCCTTCCAGATAAAGGTACTTCTGTCTTTTGCTTCTTGGAGACATTCTTTTTTTTTTCTCCAATTCATAAACATGTAAAAATTGTATTTTTATCCTGTGGGTATTTCAGTTGTTTTCAATTTTTGTTTTCTGTTTTTTTTTTTTTTATTTTAAATTTTTATTTTTACTTTATTTTACTTTACAATACTGTATTGGTTTTGGCATACATTGACATGAATCCGCCACAGGTGTACATGAGCTTGGAGACATTCTTAAAGCGTGTCTGGGGAGATGTGGAAGGTCCTGGAATAACTATTATCATAGATATAGCTTTGCTACCTGGGACTGTGAGCTGACTTCCAGTTTGGAAGAATGCCTGGGATGGTTATACACACAGAGGCATATAGCCATGTCTACGTCACACAATTATATTACATGTAGTCATTTAGTAACCTTTGGATTTTAAAATATCTTAATCAACAACTCTGGCTCCAAGTCTATGGTACCATTGTGGGCCATAACTAAACAAATAGATTTTGAGGGTAGTTTAGAGCAATTCTTCTCACACGTCAGCATTCTACCTGTGGGGCTGTCACAACACAGACTCTTGGGCCACCTCTGAGTTTGTGGGTCAGGTCGTCGGCAGTGGCATCCAGGTTTGCATGGACAGCAAGAACTTTCTCACATTGTTATGCAGGGACCGTGCTTGGAACAGGTCTGGCTGAGAAAGTGAGCAGGGCAGTAAAGAACTGGAACAAGTTCTAAAAATTTTCTTTTTGGCATTCAAGCTTGTCAGCTATGAGGATGAGACTACTATTCATTCTTTTTTCTTTGATGATTTCTTGATTCAATTCAGTTTGATTCAGGAGGTAATTTTGAGTGTCTCCTCTGTTTTGAACATGATGCCATGCACTATGGATGAAATTCAATTTTAATGCCTTTCAAGAAATAAATGCTAAAAGCTCTCACAATTTTTCTAAGCTGGAGCTTAAAAACAGGTAAACAAATACTCATCATAGTATTATAGAAAAAGAAGAAAATTTAGAGCTAATCTGGCACCCCACTCCAGTACTCTTGCCTGGAAAATCCCATGGGCGGAGGAGCCTGGAAGGGTGCGGTCGGTGGGGTCACTGAGAGTCGGACACGACTGAGTGACTTCACTTTCACTTTTCACTTTCATGCATTGGAGAAGGAAATGGCAACCCACTCCAGTGTCCCTGGAGAATCCCAGGGACAGGGGAGCCTGGTGGGCTGCCGTCTTATGGGGTCGCACAGAGTCGGACACGACTGAAGCGACTTAGCAGCAGCAGCAGCAGCAGCACGACACCTTCATCTATGGATGAAGATATGTTCCACATAGATAACTTGCCCCAGTTCATACAACTTGTAGACATGGCCTAGATTCTAAATGCTGTATTTTTTGTAAACAACACAGAAAAAAATTCTGTGCTAGATTCTGGGGGGAAAAATGCCCAAATGAGAAATGTTGCTTGGATACATTCTTTCCTTTCCATTGCTACTTTCACCAACTCTTATTTCCTTGTGTGAATTTATCACATTTCTTTCTTGCTATTCTGATTGCCAGATCTCTGCTACCTCTAACTCATCCTGTTCCCAGTAAAGTACTTGTTTCTCTCGTGTTCATCATAGATCCTCACTCTCTTGAATGTAACTGCAGCTTTTCTGCCCAGTCTCCACTATTGCTCTTACTGTTCCCCACCGTGAACCTTCAGCCCCAGACCAGACATTAACACCCAGACATCAGCCATTGTGAATTCCTAATCTTCATTATCATGGGTTCACCAATTTAGAAGGTCCCTTCCTTCCCGCGGGACTCTCCCTATGGCTTAAGTGGTAAAGAATCCACCTGCCAAAGCAGGAGACACAGGAGATGAGGGCTCCATCCCTGGGTTGGGAAGATCCCCTAGAGGAGGAAATGGCAACACACTCTAGTATTCTTGCCTGGAGAATCCCATGGACAGAGGAGCCTGGCGGGCTACAGTCCATGGGCTCACAAATAGCTGGACACATCTGAGAACACATGCACTCCCATCCCTCCATCATACAAGGAATCAGAATAGAGTGCTGGCTTAGAGCATGAGCTCTATAAGACAGATCATAATGAAATCTTAGCTACAGCCTTTGGACAGTGTAAACTTTCCAGACTTCCTTTGGTTTCTTCATGTAGGAGGGGGCACTTATTCACAGGTGTGTGATGGAGATTAGACGGGTGGAGATGATGCATACAAATGACTTCACCTGGTCCCTGGCATGTAATGAGTAGAGCTCCCTTCTTGGTCTCTGCTTCAGCACTGAGCCTGGAACTCACCAGAATAAGTCCTCCACTGTAAATGGATAACAGATAAATGGGACTCCCCTGGTGGCTCAGATGGTAAGGAATCTGTCTGCAATGCAGAAGACCCAGGTTCTATCCCTGGGTTGGGAAGAATCATCTGGAGAAGGAAATGGCTCCCCACTCCAGTATTCTTGCCTGGAGAATTCCGGGGACAGAGGAGCCTGGTGAGCTACTGTCTGTGGGGTCACAAAGAGTCAAACACAGCTGAGTGACTAACACTTTGTGTGAAGAGAGGGAAACACTTCGTAAACAGGTAATTTTTCTTCTCTGTTCTCACGCTTTCAGTGGTTTCTCACCTCACTGAGAATAAAGACAGTGCCATTCAGGGGCTTGTAAGACTCTCACCCTGTCCCTCTTTCCCCCTGTGGCTTTGTCTCTGATTGCTCTCCTTTTGCCTTCTTTCCCAGACACACTGCTCACCTGGGCTTTTCTCCAACTTGCTAGGTATCTCCTGCCTCAGAGCTGCCGTTCATGCTGTTCCTCCTCCTGAAATGCTGTTCCTCCAGATATTTACATGGCTTCCTTCCTCATCTCTCAGGGCTGTGCTCACATACTGCCTCTGTAGTGAAGCTCTCCCTGGCCACCTAATGTACAGTAATGACTCGCTACCCATTATTTCTAGCTACTTCCTCTGCCTTATGCGTCTCTTTAGTGCTTTTCAACTTATACCATATTAAACATATTTCATATTTTATTTATTGTCTGTCTCCATATAGTCTACATTATAAATATATATTTTACTGCTAGGACAGAGAAGGCAATCCATAAGTCTTTAATAAATGTGTATATAATACTTAAGGAAAAAATCTTACATCAGTAAGTATAGGACTAGAAATCTACAAATATTTATATTGGTTGTAATGTCTTTGTGTATAAAAACATATTGAGTTTTTTCCTTCTATTAACCTGTCCCATTTTCATTTCCCATAATATAGGGTGTTTAAAACTTTTATGTATATTCATGTTATTTCATTTGATCCTCAAATGTATGCAAGAATGTTATAAATATTTATGTTATTGAAATTTGCTGAATATAGGGAATGGGCTCTATTAGATTGAGAATGAAATAGTATTAATACTTTAAAAATTGTAATTTGTATCTTTGTTTAAAAATTCAAAGCAGAAATCTCAGGAGTAATTAACATTAGAATCAGTATAGAATCAAGGTTAGATTATAGATAATTAGATTTATAGAACCCAGATTTATCCTGATTTTTAAAGTCATTCAGAAAGATAAACATTTATGCCTAAGATTCAGAGCATAAAACCAAAGTCTTCTTTTTTTAATACCTGATTTTCTGTACTTGCCATGTCTACATTTCTTCTTCCTTCTTGTATTCCTCCTCTGCTTTTTACTCTTTGTTTTCCTTGTCTTTCTCCTTTACCATCTCCCTGTTTTCCTCCTGTTCCATAGATTTCTTATTTTACTTTGCTTTTTAAAATACTCATTTTATGTCCTTCTAATTCCTGATGATGGGGTGTTTTACTAGCATGTATATGTTTTTTAAAGCATGTATAATCAAATGAAGGGAAAGTTGAGACTGTGAAAATAAATAAAAAAGAAATTAAAAACAAATACTGTCTCCCATGGAAAAAAATTTCAGAATGAATTAAATGTCTCTAGAGAGTTGAAATCAAACTGATGGGTCTGTTCAGTGGTAGAGGATGGGATGACCCTGGATGGATGGAGGGAATTAACTTTTGTTCTGGGCAAAACCAAAACAAAATAGCTGGTTATTCATTGCCGGGGTCCAGCCCCGGTGGATCCAGGGTAATTCGAAATGGAGACAGAGTTGGCGTCCTAGGAATTAATTGCTTAATTAAAGATATAGAGGGAGATTAGAAAGAAATAGTGTAGTAGGAAAATACTAGTAGAGAAAAAGAGGCTGAATAACTTGGTTTACGTGAGATACCAATAAAGCTTCGAGACAAGACGCTTGCACCACCTACGTAGGCCACTAACATTTTATGATCCTTTCTTTCTGATAACGGTCAGTCAACCAGAAACTTATTTTCCAGGGATGATTTTTCTTAAACCAGGCACCACCCTCTGAAGGTACCAGATAAAGTTTCATTCCTATAGGGTGAGGGTGTAGTGGGTTACAATTAAGAAAGGAATTTACTTAGCCTAAGGTTTAACATGATTAATCTTAAAGGTTAATACTTATTTCTCCTATATGCTAGTTGTATATTCATTAATGTGTATAAGGGCAGGGGATTTAGCAGCAAACATTGGCCCAATAAATGAAAAACCTTTCACCAACATGATTTTTATCTTTAGAAAAACCCAATGCTAACTAAGACTTTCAAAATACTCCAAACTCTCTGTGCTGTTTATGGTTGAGAGGTTGTAAACAATCATGTATGTAGTAGCAAGAGTGTGGATAATCCTGTCACACAAGCTAGTCTGCCAGCAGAGAGGTTTGACCTGAGACACCCTTGTCAGGCCCAGGAATTTTTATTAACTGGAGCTGTAGGTTAACTCCTTCTCCGTGAGAGGTGGAGGACAGCCCCCCGTAAAGTCAGAGGTGTAGGTGAGAGCATAAAGCAGTAAAGTAGGCAGACTCTGGTTTTGGGGGTAGATGCTCGGGAACAGGGGGTCTCCTGAGGCTCGATCCCACCTTTGCACATGCCGAGGCCTCCTTCCTCATGACCTTTGTCACAGGCGGAGTTCCTCACGCTGGCTCCCGCAATTCATTAATCCAATTACCAAATCTATATATTCATGCTGTCTTAAGTCGTTTGGTGCTCAATCCCAAAGACATGTCCAACTCTTTGCAGACCCATGGACTGTAGCTTGCCAGGCTCCTCTGTCCACAGAGTTTCCCAGGCATGGATACTAGAGAGGGATGCCACTTCCTCCTCCAGGGGACCTTCCCAACCCAGGGATCAAACCCACATCTCTTGCATCTCCTGCATTGGCAGGGGAGTTCTTTAACATGGAGCCACCTGGGAAGCTGAAGTATTCTGGGAGATACTGAAAAATATTAAAACATGATCTTAGTCTGTAAGGAGTGAATAACTCCTTATTCATATGGATATAGTTGATATGTTAAATTGCAATTGGTATTAAAATAATGCAATTAATTATAGCTTTCACTCAAGTGGAAGTTCCCTGTTTGATCTAAATATTGACTTCAGTGAACCTGCTCAGGCTGCAGTGATCATCACCACAATGATGCTGGGTGTTTAAGCGTAGTCTCACTTTGCGTGACTGGAGGGGTCCCCCTAATGGTTGAACAGTTCCCCAAAGCTCAAATGGGGCTTCTTAAGGACAGAAACAGGAACTCCTCTGGCCCTGTGCCCAATCCTGCTAGTCCCATCTCCTCTACGAGCCTGGAACAATGGCTTGTTAAAGTTACGTAACTAGCAAATCCTGTGTCCTTCACACTCCTTTTGAGCTTTGGTCTACAGATATATTGAGTGTTGACTCACAAACAGATATGGGCAAGAGTTATTCTAAATTGAGCAGCAGCGTCAGGAAATGCAGGGACTTAGGTCCTTATATCTATATGGACAAGCAGCTGTGAGCTTCCAGTAGGTACAGTGAACAAACGTCTATGTGATGGGATTTCAGGGTTGCCAAGGAAAATATGCTACCGTCTGCCTCTTCTCCATCGTGTCTTAAGTTCCATTGTTCACATCAATGTCCTTAAAATAAGGCGTTGCCTTGTTAAACTGCACGCTTTGTACGGGAATACTAGCATCCTCACATCTTACCTATCACAGGAGGTTATGGTAGGAGAAATTTCTGCCTTGCTTGAAGTATCTCATGGAAATACAATCAAATGAACAAATTTTGGAGAGTCTAAGAAAGGGAAGTGGATTCTCTTTTTCAGTTTTCCCCTCAAATCGTTCATCCTTTTTGCTTTTCTCCTGATAGAGTGGCGTCACTGTTGGCAGTTACTCTGATTCTTTCTCCAGAATGATCTTGAAATTGGCCCTCTTACATCATAGTCAATAAGCTGTGAGGAAAACAGCCAGAGGAAAACGGATTGCCTTTAGGTACAGAAAACAGAGTTCATCTTGGTGGCATAACTCAGTGTCCAGAGGGATTTGCATGAACCGTCTTCTGTTGGTAGTTAAGGAAGAATGGTCCAAGACGGGGTGTGTGAGTGTGTGTGTGTGTTAGGTGTAGGGAAAGGAACGTGTGGTATCTAAAAGCACAAAAGTTATGAAATGGTGGAACTGATTTGTGGAACTTCAGGAAGGCTGCCAATGGCATTTATGTTGTTAGAGAGAAACTCTGGGACAGAATTGGTCCTGGAATTTAGGACTACAGATATTTCAGCTCTTGTCAGGAAAAGAAATGCCAACACTGGTTTAGCTATTACAGCTGATGCTAATCAGCTGTAATCGTGAATGTATTTAGCCACAAAAATTCAAAGACCTAATTGGTTTTTGAAGATTCATATTTGAAATAAATTTATGCATAGATACATAGATGAAAATTTGAAGTAATAGGTAATTTTTCACATGCTAATTTTTATTTTTTTAATTTTATTTTTAAAAATTTTTATTTTTACTTTATTTTACATTACAATACTGTATTGGTTTTGCCATACATTGACATGAATCCACCACGGGTGTACATGTGTTCCCAAACATGAACCCCCCTCCCACCTCCCTCCCCATAACATCTCTCTGGGTCATCCCCGTGCACCAGCCCCAAGCATCCTGTATCCTGTATCGGACATAGACTGGCGATTCGTTTCTTACATGACAGTATACATGTTTCAATGCCATTCTCCCAAATCATCCAACCCTCTCCCTCTCCCTCTGAGTCCAAAAGTCTGCTCTATACATCTGTGTCTCCTTTGCTGTCTCGCATACAGGGTCATCATTGCCATCTTTCTAAATTCCATATATGTGTGTTAGTATACTGTATTGGTGTTTTTCTTTCTGGCTTACTTCACTCTGTATAATCGGCTCCAGTTTCATCCATCTCATTAGAACTGATTCAAATGTATTCTTTTGAATAGCTGAGTAATACTCCATTGTGTATATGTACCACTGCTTTCTTATCTATTCATCTGCTGATGGACATCTAGGTTGTTTCCATGTCCTGGCTATTATAAACAGTGCTGCAATGAACATTGGGGTACGTATCTCTTTCAATTCTGGTTTCCTTGGTGTGTATGCCCAGCAGTGGGATTGCTGGGTCATATGGCAGTTCTATTTGCAATTTTTTAAGGAATCTCCACACTGTTCTCCAAAGTGGCTGTACTAGTTTGCATTCCCACCAACAGTGTAGGAGGGTTCCCTTTTCTCCACACCCTCTCCAGCATTTATTGCTTGCAGACTTTTGGATCGCAGACATTCTGACTGGTGTGAAGTGGTACCTCATTGTGGTTTTGATTTGCATTTCTCTAATAATGAGTGTCACATGCTAATTTTTAAAGGTGTAACCTACACAGAATGAAATACATGGATCTTAACCGTTCAGTTCTCTGAGTTTTGACAAAGTACACACCCATGTGGTACCTGCCAAAGCAAGATGGGGTGCTCATCCGTCACTCCTGAGGGTGTGTTTCCTGTCTATTTCCAACCAATGCACAGCCACACCCACCTTCCCCAGACCTTCCCTATTTTCTTATTTCTATTGTCATAGATTAGTCTCATCTGTCTTTCAACTTCATATAAATGAAATGATAAAATATGCATTATTTTGTACCTGGCTTTTTAAACTCAATACAGTGTTTATGAGATTTATGCCTGTTGAATGTAAGACTAGTTTATTCCCTTTTTATGACTGAGTAGTTTTCCATTGCATGACTATATTAGTCATTGAAATAAATAGACAAACTATCTATATCTATATCTGTGTCTATCTCTCAGGGTTCTCCAGACAATGGAATCAATATATATAAAGAGATTTTATTTTAAAGAAATGACGCATGCAATTGTGGAGAATCTAGTCTATTTTTCCTTTCAATGCCCAGTAAATGTTTATTGTGTACAGTATATTATGGACAAAATTCTGTAGAGATTGTATTTTACTATCTTCTTCTTAAGAATATTAATTATTTTTTAGCAGGCAGTTCAACTACTGGCTGAGAATTTTGAACTTATGGAGGCTTGATTTTAGGCTTTGTTAGGGAAAGTACATTTCAGTCTTTCCTTCTTCTGGGATAAGTTTCCTGGTCTTGGGATATTGTTTTTACTCCTAAAACATGGCAATTTGTGATGCCCTGGAAAGCCTGAGGTTATTACAGTCTGCTCTTTGTATGAATTATCACTGTATACTCTGTCTCCTGTTTTGTAGGCAGCAGTTTAAATCTCCAGTCAACAATATCTTTTTCTACCTGTCTCACAGAATGATGGAAATAAAAATAAAAGTAAATAAACGGAACCTACCTAAACTCAAAAACTTTTGCACAGCAATGGAAACAATAAAATAAAAAGGCAACCCACAGTTGGCATAAAATACTTGTGAATGATATGACCAACAAGAGATTAGTCTCCATAATTTATAAACAGCTGATGGTGTTTATCAGCATCAAAGTAGACAACCCAATCAAAAAATGGGCAGAAGACCTAAATATATATTTCTTCAAAGAAGACATACAGATGGCCAAGAGGTGCATGAAAAGATGTTCAACATTGCCAATCATTGGAAAAATGCAAATCAAAACTACAATGAGATATCACCTCACACCAGCCAGAATGGCTATCACCAAAAAATCCACAATGAATCCTGGAGAGGATGTGGAGAGAATGGAACCCTCCTATACTGTTGGTGTGAATGTAAGTATAGCCACTATGAATAACAATATGGAAGTTCCTTAAATAATGCCATTTGTAGCCGCATGGTTGACCTAGAGATTGTCATACTGAGTGAAGTCAGACAGAGAAGGAGAAAAATCGTATAACATGCCTTATAAGTGGAATCTAAAAAGAAATGATACAAATGAGCTTACAGAAGAGAAAGAGACACAGACTTAGAGAAGGAACTTATGGTTGCCAGGGGGAAGGATGAGGGATGAGACAGTTGGGATGGACGTGTACATAACTGCTGTATTACAAATGGATAGCCAACAAGGACCTGTTATACAGCACATGGGACTCTACTCAATATTATGTGGCAGCCTGGACGGAAGAGGAGTTTAGGGGGAAATGGATACATGTATGTGTGTAGCTGAGTCCCTTTGCTGTTCACCTGAAACGGCATTGTTAATCACAACATTGTTAATCAGCTATACCCCAATACAAAATAAAAAGTTAAAAAAAATCTCTGGTTAGTCCTTTGAGCCAGCCTACTTTTGATTTCCACTGTGCTTCTTGGGGCAAACCACAGCAACCGCAGATCAGGGCTCAGCCAGGGGTTTGAGGAGAGTTTTACTCAGATTTTGAGGCTACTTGCTCTTTGGCTCCCCCCTTTATGGTATTTCCCTCCTTAATTTCCACTTTCTTTGGAAGTTCTGAATCATATTTGCTGACATCTCAACCCAATGAGACCTTAGTTTTCTGCTTGAGTGTCTGGCTTTTTTCACTCTATATAATGTTTCTGAGATGTATCCATGCTGTGTGTATGAATAGCTTGTTATCTTTTATGACTGAGTAGCTTGCCATTGTATGACCATATCTGTGTCTGTAGCTGTTAAGTTGGCCAAAAATTTGTTTGGGTTTTTCCATAAGCTCGAAACATAGGCAGAACACTTGATGACATAAATGAAAGCAAGATCCTCTATGACCCACCTCCTAGAGTAACGGAAATAAAAAAAAAATAAACAAGTGGGACCTGATTAAACTTAAGAGCTTTTGCACAGCAAAGGAAACTATACGCAAGATGAAAAGACAACCTTCAGAATGGGAGAAAATAATAGCAAATAAAACAACTGACAAAGGATTAATTTCAAAAATATACAAGCAGCTCATACAACTCAATGCCAGAAAAACAACCCAATCAAAAAGTGGGGAAAAGACCTAAACATACATTTCTCCAAAGAAGACATACAGATGGCTAACAAACACATGAAAAGATGTTCAACATCACTCTTTATTAGAGAAATGCAAATCAAAACTACAATGAGATATCACCTCATACTGGTCAGAATGGCCATCATCAAAAAGTCTACAAGCAATGAATGCTGGAGAGGGTGTGGAGAAAAGGGAATGCTCTTGCACTGTTGGTGGGAATGTAAATTGATACAACCACTGTGGAAGATGGTATGGAGAGTCCTTTAAAAACTAGAAATAAACCCACCATATGACCCAGCAATCCCACTCCTAGGCATGTACCCTGAGGAAACAAAAATTGAAAAAGACACACATATCCCATAGTTCATTGCAGCACTATTTACAATAGCTAGAACACGGAAGCAACCTAGATGCCCACTGACAGATGAATGGATAAAGAAGTAGTGGTACATATACACAATGGAATATTACTCAGCCATAAAAAGGAATGCATTTTGAGTCAGTTCTAATGAAGTGGATGAACCTAGAGCCTATTATACAAAATGAAGTAAGTCAGAAAGAGATAAATATTGTACTTTAATGCATATATGCAGAATCTAGAAAAATGGTACTGAAGAATTTATTTATAGGATAGCAATGGGAAAAAATAAAGTATATAATATGATATATAACTGCTTATAGATATAAAATTTTATACTTGAAAAGAAAAAAAAAGAATTGGTCTTTTGCTTGAGTTCTAACCACTCTGTAGTAAACATTCCATAAAGTGCTGTATTGCAGAAAGCCCATAAGCATGCATATGACCCAGTGCAATTCCCTTTTCTCAAAGATAGACTCCTCACCAGTTTTCTGTTTTCTGTTTTTTTTTTTTTTTTTTTTTTTTTTTGTTGTTGTTGTCTAACACTGTGAAATGCCAGGCTGGATGAATCACAAACTGGAATCAAGATTTCCAGGAGAAATGTCAGCAACCTCAGATAAGCAGATAATACCACACTAATGGCAGAAAGTGAAGAGGAACTAAGTAGGCTCTTCATGAGGGTGAAAGGGGAGTGTGAAAAAGCTTGCCTAAAACTCACCATTCAAAAAAACAAGATCATGGCATCTGGTCACATCACTTCACAGCATATAGATGGGGAAACAATAGAAACAGTGAAAGACTTTATTTTCTTGGGCTCCAAAGTCAATGTGGACAGTGACTGTAGCTATGAAATTAAAAGACACTTCCTCCTTGGAAGGAAAGCTATGACAATGTATTAAAAAGCAGAGACATCACACTGAAGACAAATGTCATATAGTCAAAGCAATGGTTTTCCCAGTAGTCATTTTTGGATGTGATTATTGGACCATAAAGAAGGCTGAGCACCAAATAATTGAATTGTGGTGCTGGAGAAGACTCTTTTGAGAGTTCCTTGGACTGCAAGGGGATCCAACCAGTCAATCCTAAAGAAAATCAACCCTCAGGATTCATTGGAAGAACTGATGCTGAAGCTGAAGCTTCAATACTTTGGTCACCTGTTGCAAAGAGAGGACTCATTGGAAAAGACTCTGATGCTGGGAAAGATTGAAGGCAGGAGGAGAAGGGGGCAGCAGGATGAGGTGATTAGAGAGCATCACCAATTCAATGGACATGAATTTGAGGAAACTCTGGGAGATAGATGAAGACAGAGGAGTCTGGTGTGCTGCAGTCTGTGGGGTCACAAAGAGTCAGACAGGACTTGGCGACTGAACAACAATCACAACCAATGCCTTCACGCTGTTTTAATAAAAATGTCTGTTTTGAGTTTACGATTGTTATCTATAGGAGGATCATTTCCACACAGATCACTTTACCATTAGGTTTTCAGAACTGGAATTTTCTCTTTTTTTAAGGTATGCTCTTTATGGCAATCCACTCCAGTACTATTGCCTGGAAAATCGCATGGACAGAGGAGCCTGGTAGGCTACAGTCCATGGGGTCGCAAAGAGTCGGACACGACGGAGCGACTTCACTTTCACTTTCCTTTCCTTTATGTTTAGTCTTCAACAGTTTCACTAAGACATGACCAGGTGTGAGTTTTTAGAATTATTCTGCTTAGTGTTTGCTAAGATGTTTAACTGATATAGGTCAATGTCTTTCATCAATTTTTGAACATTTTTGGCCGTCATCTCTTCTTAATGAGTTACTTTTCTATTTTTTCTTGTTGTTGTATGAATTAATTCTCTCTTTTCTTTTCTGGTGAAACTTCAATTAATGTATGTCAGAAAGTTTAGTATCACCACATAGACCTTGAATAGTCTCTTCTTTTTCTTTTTGTACATCAGTTTTGATAATTTTAGTTGATCTGTATTCAAGAAAATGACTTTTGAAAATCCACTGTGTCCAGCTTCCTGATTAGCCACTGAAACTGTGGTGTTAGAGAAGACTCTTGAGCATCCCTTTGACTGCAAGGAGATCCAACCAGTCCATCCTAAAGGAGATCAGTCCTGGGTGTTCATTGGAAGGACTGATGTTGAAGCTGAAACTCCAATGATTTGGCCACCTGATGCAAAGGGCTGAATAATTTGAAAAGACCTTGATGCTGGGAAAGATTGAGGGCAGGAGAAGGGGACGACACAGGATGAGATGGTTGGATGGCATCACCGACTCAATGGAAATGGGTTTGGATGAACTCCGGGAGTTGGTGATGGACAGGGAGGCCTGGCGTGCTGTGGTTCATGGGGTCGCAAAAAGTCGGACACGACTGAGCGACTGAACTGAACTCAAAATTTTTATTTTTGATACTACATTTTTTTTTAATTTCTAGCATTTACGTGTATTTGTTTTTTAATAGTTTCCATCTTTTTGCTGTATTTCATCAACTGTTTCCTGTGTTGAATAGTGCCATTTCTACTAGATTCTTTTTAATATTTATTATAATATTTAGAAGTACCTGTGATAATTCCAACATGCCATCTGTGGGCTTGTTTCTATTGACTATTTATTCTTTTAAACAGATCACTTTTCACTTTGGATGATTCAAAATTCTGGACTTTATAATGGGGATTGAGATTTAAAGGATAGTAAAGACTGAAGTACTATTATTTACTACCCTCTGCCCCTGAATCAAGACGTTTTTCTGTCAAGCCTCGAGCATTGACAACTAAATCAGTATAACCTGGTTAATTTCAGCTGTCTCTGCTTTGCTAGAGCTTTAGTAAGATTTAGATCACTGCCGACTTCAAATGTTTTGAAGGCTGGATCAGGACTTTCCCTTCATGAGGACTCGAATCTGAGCTCTGGCAACATCTCAAGGCTCTCCTCATACTTTACAGCCAAATTACTTTCTGTACCATGGCTGCTAGACTCTTTAATTGCTCAGAGTACTCCTGGTTATTTATTCACGCTCTTAGTTCTCTGACCCTTGGGAGATCTCTCTTCATCTTCCTGTCTCACCACCAAACTTCAGCAGCAATTGCTGGCATCCACCGAGAGCCTTAAGTGCCTCAGATGGACTTGTCGGGTTCCCAGTCCTCCGCACGGGTGCTTCTTGTAGGGAAGGCCCTGTGCGCCTCGCCCTGTCCCCAGCTGTACCTTCACTTGCAGGAACTCTATGAGGAAATGGCTGGCTGGAGTGACTTGCTCTGAGGCCAGGGCTCCTGACGATTCTAATTCATTGCACCAGCCCTCGCTCAGTCACTCCAAAGAAGACATAGATGGCTAACAAACACATGAAAAGATGCTCAACATCACTCATTACCAGAGAAATGCAAATCAAAACTACAATGAGGTACCATATCAGGCCAGTCAGAATGGGTGCCATCAAAATGTCTACAAGCAATAAATGCTGGAGAGGGTGTGGAGAAAAGGGAACCCTCTTACACTGTTGGTGGGAATGCAAACTACTACAGCCACTATGGAGAACAGTGTGGAGATTCCTTAAAAAACTGGAAATAGAACTGCCTTATGACCCAGCAATCCCACTGCTGGGCCTACATAGTGAGGAAACCAGAATTGAAAGAGACACGTGTACCTGAATGTTTATCGCAGCACTGTTTACAATAGCCAGGACATGGAAGCAACCTAGATGTCCATCATCAGACAAATGGATAAGAAAGCTGTGGTACATATACACAATGGAGTGTTACTCGGCTATAAAAATAGCATATTTGAGTCATTTCTAATGAGGTGGATGAAACTGGAGCCTATTACACAGAGTGAAGTAAGCCAGAGAGAGAAACACCAATATAGTATATTAATGCATATAATGGAATTTAGAAAGATGGTAATGCCGACCCTATATGCGAGACAGCAAAAGAGACACAGATGTAAAGAACAGAATTTTGGACTATGTTGGAGAAGGTGCAGGTGGGACAATATGAGAGAATAGCATCAAAACGTGTATATTGCCATATGTATAATAGATGACCAGCGCAAATTCAATGCATGAAGCAGGGCACCCAAAGCTGGTGCTCTGAGACAACCCAAAGGGATGGGATGGAGAGGGAGGTGGGATGTGGCTTCAGGATGGTGGGACACGTGTATGCCCATGGCTGATTCATGTTAACGTATGATAAAAACCACCATAATATGTAAAGTAATTAGCCTCCAATTAAAATCAATTAATTAATTAATTTACAAAAAGGAGTGTTACCAAGGGGAAAAAAGAAATTACATTAATAATTGTACAACACAGTGTGTTTTAGTTGACACACATGGAGAGAATGGCATTCCATTATGCATTTTCCTACCTGACTATTTTCTCCAAAAAGCATCCCTAACTATGGTGCCTTAAGCAAAATTGAAATAATCAATTTTTACTTTATGTTTTTCCAGACTATCACTTCAGTTCAGTTCAGTTCAGTCACTCAGTCGTATCCGACTCTTTGCAACCCCATGAACCACAGCACGCCAGGCTTCCCTGTCCAAAACCAACTTCTGGAGTTCACCCAAACCCATGTCCATCGAGTCGGTGATGCCATCCAGCCATCTCATCCTCTGTCGTCCCCTTCTCCTGCCCTTAATCGTTCCTAGCATCAGGGTCTTTCCAAATGAGTCAGCTTTTTGCATCAGGTGGCCAAAGTATTGAAGTTTCAGCTTCAACATCAGTCCTTCCAATGAACACCCAGGACTGATCTCTTTTAGAATGGACTGGTTGGATCTCCTTGCAGTCCAAGGGACTCTCAACAGTCTTCCCCAACACCACAGTTCAAAAGCATCAGTTCTTCAGCGCTCAGCTTTCTTTATAGTCCAACTCTCACATCCATAATGACCACTGGAAAAACCATAGCCTTGACTAGACAGACCTTTGTTGGCAAAGTAATGTCTCTGCTTTTTAACATGCTGTCTAGGTTGGTCACAACTTTGCGTCCAAGCAGCAAGTGTCTTTTAATTTCCTGGCTGCAGTCACCATCTGAAGTGATTTTGGTGCCCCCAAGAATAAAGTCAGCCACTCTTTCCACTGTTTCCCCATGGTGAAGTGATGGGACCAGATGCCATGATCTTCATTTTCTGAATGTTGAGCTTTAAGCCAACTTTTTCACTCTCCTCTTCCACTTTCATCCAGAGGCTCTTTAGTTCTTCTTCACTTCCTGCCATAAAGTGGTGCCATCTGCATATCTGAGGTTATTGATATTTTTCCCGGCAGTCTTGATTTCAGCTTGTGCTTCCTCCAGCCCAATAGAATGGGAAAGACTAGAGATCGCTTTAAGAAAATTAGAGATACCAAGGGTATATTTCATGCAAAGATGGGCACAATAAAGGACAGAAATTGTAGGGACCTAACAGAAACAGAAGATATTAAGAAGAGGTGGCAAGAATACACGGAAGAACTGTCCAAAAAAGATCTTATGACCCAGATAATCACGATGGTGTGATCACTCACCTAGAGCCAGACATCCTGGAATGTGAAGTCGAGTGGGCCTTAGGAAGCATCACTACGAACAAAGCTAGTGGAGGTGATGAAATTCCAGTTGAGCTATTTCAAATCCTGAAAGACGACTCTGTGAAAGTGCTGCACTCAATATGCCAGCAAATTTGGAAAACTCAGCAGTGGCCACAGGACTGGAAAAGGTCAGTTTTCCTTCCAATCCCAAAGAAAAGCAATGCCAAAGAATGCTCAAACTACCACACAATTGCACTCATCTCTCATGCTAGTAAAGTAATGCTTAAAATTCTCCAAGCCAGACTTCAGCAATATGTGAAACATGAACTTCCAGATGTTCAGGCTGGTTTTAGAAAAGGCAGAAGAACCAGAGATCAAATTGCCAACATGCACTGAATCATCAAAAAAGCGAGAGAGTTCCAGAAAAACATCTATTTCTGTTTTATTGACTATGACAAAGCCTTTGAGTGTCTGGATCACAATAAACTGTGGAAAATTCTGAAAGAGATGGGAATACCAGACCACCTGACCTGCCTCTTGAGAAACCTGTATGCAGGTCAGGAAGCAACAGTTAGAACTGGACATGGAACAACAAACTGGTTCCAAATAGGGAAAGGAGTACGTCAAGGCTGTATATTGTCACCCTGCTTATTTAACTTATATGCAGAGTACATCATGAGAAATGCTGGGCTGGAGGAAGCACAAGCTGGGATCAAGAATATCACTTAAGCTCATCCAACTCTGTTCCCTATGGTTACGGTTTGTCCCATGTTTCTCAGATGTCTTATAGCCTGCATTAGCTATGCATTTCCTTCCACCAGGAAACCCACTGGAGGAAATTGTTAGCAATGACACTGCCTCCCATACCAGGACTTGTCTGAGCTCCACCACTATTGGCGAAGTGAAGGGGTTCTTATTGCCAACTGGGTAACAAGAGATTCATTTCTAAAATCCTGTCTTAGCATTTGCTTTCTTAGACCATACATGGCAGCATTGCTTGCAATAAGTTAGGACTCTTGGGAGCAAATTCTGTGATGAAGCTTAGCATGCAGGGTATTCCTTACATAGAGCTCTGGGGAGAAGAGGGATCGGGGACACGGGCAGACGCTGACCTGGTTCAGAATCAACAGTGCCTTCCACAGTGGTTTTAGTTCCATGGTGACTATGGTTCTCTGATGACCGAGTGAACTGTCCCAAGTCGAAGCAACAGGTACCCTGAAAAACAGCATGAAATAAACTACACAGAAACAACAGGGTACATCATGCATGATCCTTTCCCTTTTTTTTAAACTATTTTTTTTGAACCTTCTCATAACCATCAAAGGTAACAAGTGAAGAGTGTGCTATTTTTTGTATAATTACCAATCATGATTTCATATATATAAGATCCATTTCAGACCTTTCCAGTCATTTCTAGCGATGCTTAAACTGTTCCACAAACTAGCCCGTGGGAACTGCTCCCATTGTTTCCACTGTCTCTTTGCTTTGACCTCTATGACCTTTGACAGCTTTCTTGCTTTTAAGCACAAGATGTCACAGCTTTATTTAACATTTTTTTTTTTTTCCACTCAGGCCTGGAATCAATGTTTCCCAAGGAGCAAAATAAAATTCCAACGCCAGAATCGAAGCCCCATGTTAGGTAAGGACGACCAGGACACTGAAAAGCGTGTCTAACAGGCTTCTAACAGGGAAGCGCTCTCGGGCGGGGTTCCCGGACCCGAACGAGGCAGGTCGAGGAAGTCTGCGCCCGGACCGTGTCAGGGGTGGCTTTTATACGTTCGTTGCGAGGGATGGTCAGGCTAGATGGACGGGGGTTCGGATAGGTCGCCAGGCCGAGGCATCGCAGGCTGACAGGTCCTTCTATGTGGCTGGGGTGGGGCGGCTTTAGCTGGCAAAGTGTGCTGTCATTGGTCCCCAGGATCTGGGAGGCTCCTTCCATTAGGGACTTCCCCGCCAGCAGGAGGGAGAGGAGGGGTGGCCCATTATGGCCCCCAGGGTCCGGCCTTACACTCTGACCCTCTTGATAGGATAAGGGGCACCATTATCACTTCTGGCTACTTCATGCTGAACTGGGGCATCGCTGGGGCTGAGGGTCGTGGCCGGATCCCGGTGACCTTTAGTGGGCTTCAGGGTCTCTGGATGGGAGTTTGAAGTATGCGGCCACCATCAACATCTGTCCAGTAGCTGTCTGGGTCAGCTCCCTGACCCTCTGGAGGATGATCTGAAAAACACAAGGTCCTATCGACAGGATGAAGAACAAGGCTGTGAGGGGTCCGAGAAGTGGGAGAAGCCATTTTGCCCAAAACGACTTCCACCATCCCGAGAAATCGAAACTGTCTGACTCGGCCTGTCCAAGTCTGATGCTCTCTTTCAACTCACGGACCTTATTTTGGACTATTTCCGAGGCATTGACAAAAAAAAAAACAACAGTCTTCCCTTAGGAACCGACAGGTTCTCCCTTTTTCAGCCATTAGCAGGTCTAGAGCCCTTTGATTTTGGAGAGCCACTGCTGCCAGAGAGGTTATCTGGGTTTATAATGCCATTAGGGAATCTGCCACCTTGTGCAGGTCTCGATTGAGGTCTGTGGACAACTTACAGTAGAAGTGTGTGGCTGATCCCAATCCTCCCACCCCCAGTCCCAAGGTTGTGAACAAATTTCCTCCGAGGAGCAGGGGAGCTGCAGCTAATGTCCTGTGGTGGTGGTGGGTTGGCTGGATCTGGTCTTCCATTGCCAGAGGGTTTGGGGATAGGGGGTCTCGTCTCGAGCCATCACAGGCCACTGTGGTCAATGAGGTGTCATTGGCCAGAACACAAGAGGCATTGGCTGGGAGGTACAGTACCTCGGTGGTCAAGGGCCCCATTGGCCAGGTTACTTCAGTGGCATTTTGAGTGAGATTTTGGGCCTCTATCTATTTTGGGGGGATCGGTTGGGCAAGAAACGGTCAGAGTCTCAAGGGAAGGCAGAGCCCATGGAACACTCCTGATTAGATTTTGCTGCTGCAGGAGTAGCAAGTGATTTTTTCCATACATTCTCTAACTTTATTTTAGGAAAAAACATTCTGTCTACTATTTATAGCTATGCTGCTGTGGCCGCTCTAATTCTGCTTTTCATAGTTATTCTTTCTTGTATTGTTAGAACTCTTTGACAGAGCACTCAGAAGCTCATGACTGAATTACATCTGGCTGTCTTAAAAAATAAAAAAGGGGGAGATGCCGGGAGCCAGCACGGGAGATCCCACCCATGACAAGGTCATGCAGGAAGAGTCCTGATAAGCAAGGCCTCAGGACTCGACGGACCCCCTGGACCTGCTCAAGCATCTACCCCAAAACCAGAATCTGTGTGTTTTACTATTTTATGCCTTTCACCAACTCTTCTGACATTAACAGGGGGCTGTCTCTGACCACCTTTCTCTGGAAAGAGTTAACTTGGGCTCTAGTTGATAAATTCCTGGGCATAAAAAGAGTGTTTCAAACCCCCTGTTAGCATTCTAGCTTATTTGGCAGGTTTATCCAGACTCTTGCAACATTGTTGAGCCAATGCTTGCTGCCAAGTTCTCACATCCCTTATCCATTGTGTTCCTGGGAGTGCATATAGTCAGGATGTAGAAAAAACAAGCAGCAGCTTTAGCATTAGCAACATTAGACTTTGAGTTAATAAGTTCTTTCTTTGCTGTAACCCACTGAATCTTTGCTCCATAAAAATGTAACTCTGTACTTTAAGGGTGACGCAGGCTAGGAATTTAAGAAGAAACACTTTAAAGGAAAATTATTGTTCTGGCTGACCAACCTTTATCAAAAAGGGTCATAAAATATCAATAGGCCTCCGGGCCAGAAGATAATGTACAAAAAATAAGACTCTTGCAGGAAGGAACCTGATATCGATAAAAGTTAATACTGATGGAATGTTGAGTTGACTCTGCATTTTTCACCTTGCTGTATGTACAACTCGGGGTAGTTTATTGGGCTCATGGTGTGGATTAGAGACTTTAGTTGTCAACTTTAATAAGTCCTGTTTGAGCTTATGTTGGATTTGCTTTTGTCTCTGATCTTGGGCCCCCTTTCTGTCTGTCATTTCGTAGTGGGTTTGTATGGTGAAACAGAGGTCTTTGTCTCTAGCTTCATAGCAGTTAGAGGCTGAGTTTAATTTGGCAGTCCCAAGGCTCTTGGCCATCCAATACCATTTACCCCCATGGGAGCATGGCTGGGCAGGTGAGACATAACAGTCTCGGTGGACATAAGTGTAAGCTGTGAACCCAGTTTTTTAGTGGTCTCATTTGGTGTAGCCCCGGGGGCAGGGTGTAGGTTGTCCCACCCGTGTTATCACGGCCAGGAGGAATAGTGACAAGAGCATGTTTAGCTATGATATTAGGAGGAGAGTGATAAAGGAGAAAAAATCAATTTGAGCTTTTGTGAAAAGGAGGAAGGTCTCCTGTAAGTGCAGATCAGAAATTGCCTGGGTGAAAGAGTCACAGTCAATAATTGGGGTAGCCAGCCAGAGGTCTTGTAGTAGGGTCAAGATAAAGTCCTCAAGGCAGGCTAGAGACATATGGCCAGGTCAGGCCATTCCAAAGGAATAGCACCCCAGGAGTAGTGAACAGATGATAAGGTAAGTAAGGGCCAGTGAAAGTCGGAGTGTGGGCAGCCAGTCTTGTGGGGGCCGTGACAGCCAGTCCAATGGCAAAGAGTATAGCCAAAGTTGTGATTGGCAACAGCCACAGCGGATGAGGCCAGACAAGCATTGGACAGGGCATGTTACTCACCGGCAGGAGGCAGGGGTGTCTTAGTAATGGTGAATTGCTGGAGCTGAGAGTCGCTAAGGTCTGACAGGAATTTGGAAGCCAGGACGTTGGCCAGGCGGTGTGGTGAGAATATAGTTAGGGGTTGATCTAGAATTAGCTTTTTTTTTTTGCATCTGCGTATAGAGAAGCTGCTGCTGCCAGGGCGCGTAGGCAGGGCAACCATCCCCGGGTGGTGGGGTCTAATGGTTTGGAGATAAATGCCACTGGCAGCATTTCAGGGCCCGCAGGCTGTATGAGGGCTCGAAAGGCTATGCCCCCTTTTTTATCAGTGTACAGGTGAGAGGGGAGGTTGGGATTGGGCAGGAAGAGCGGGGAAGAGGACAGCAAAGCTGAGCGGAGGGTGTAGAAAGCCTTTTGGACCTCTGTTTCTGAAGAGAGCGGTCCAGTAGGGGTGTCTTTTGCGGCTGTGTAGAGGGGTTTAGCCAGTGAAGCATAGTTGGGGACCCAGTGCTGGAAGAATCCTGTTAACCCCAAAAAGGACAAGATTTGTTCTCCAGTGGAAGGGGGCAGAGGTCTCAGAAAAGGCTGAGTCTGTCAGTAGTTAGAGCCTTGGTTGTTGGAGTAATCTTTAGACCTAGGTAAGTCACAGAGGTCTGGGTGAGTTGGGTCTTTTGTTGAGATGTTCAGTATCCTTTAGAGTTAAGGAAGTTAAGAAGAATAGTGGTATGTGTCCGAGAGAGAGCTTGTGAGGGGCTGCAGAGCAGAAGGTCATCCACATACTGTAAGAGGACACTAGGGGCCAGAGGGCACGCAGCCAGATCCTGGGCCAGAGCCTGGCCAAAAAAAAATGGGGGCTATCTCGAAACCCTTGGGGGAGGACTGTCCATGTTAGCTGGGAGGACTGTCGGGTTTCTGGGTCAGTCCATGTAAAAGCAAAGAGGAATTGGCAGTCTGGGTGTAAGGAAATAGTGAAAAAGGTATCTTGGAGGTCTATGACAGTCGTACTGCTAGGGATGTCAGAAAGCAAGGTATAAGGATTGGGGACAATCCAATGGGCAGGGATTACAGCCTCGTTTTTCAGTAGAAGGTCCTGGACCAGTCAGTAGCCACCAGAAGCTTTCTGTACCGGGAGAATGGGAGTATTGCAGGGCGAGGCTGTGGGGACTAGGAGGCCCTGGCCTAAGAGATGGTCTATGATTGGTTTAAGACCACATAGGTGAGTCTGAGAGATGGGGAACTGAGGGCGGCTTGGGAAGTGGGAAGGATCATGTAGTTTAATCAGGATGGGGGTGTGATGGGTTGCTACCAGAGGGATTTCAGTGTCCCAGATGGTAGGGTTGACAATTGGAGCCTCAGGGGAGCAGAGGAGTAGGGGCAAGGTGAGAGATTGGGAAAATGAGAGAGGTAGGTGAATGGTGGCCCAAAGCTTAGCTAAAATGTCCCACCCCAGCAGGGGAGTGGGGCATGAAGGGATTATCAGAAAAGAGTCTGTGAACAGGAAGTGGTCAAGCTGATAGGGCTGTGGCCCGGTCTGTAAGGGTCGTGAAGACGTGCCATCTATACCCACCACCGAGACCTTGGAAGGATGTAAGGTGCCCCCAAAGGAGGGAAGAACTGAGTAAGTAGCCCCCATATCTATCAAGAAATTGATAGACTTACCTGCCACTTTCCGAGCCCATTACCCTGGGCTCGGCTTGGGTTATGGGGGTCCCCGAGTCTGGGTGCCGTCGATATTCATCAAAGGAGAGAAGTTCCAAGGTGGGGTGCGGGGAGGAAATGTCCTTTCGGGAGCCCAGACCTCGGCCCGGTAAGGCCAGGGCCTAAGTCGCCCGGGGACAATCACTCGCCCAATGTCCCGGTTGTTTGCGACGAGGGCAGGGCTTTGTCAGGAGCCGGGGGTTTGGGCATTGGCGGGCCCAGTGGCCCTCATGACCACATTTGAAGCAGGCTCCTGGTGGTGGCTTCTGGGGACCCACTTTTTGTCCCATGGCCGGCCGCAGGGCTGCTACCAGTGCCTGGGTGTGTCTCTCAAGGAGGTTAGCCTGGAGTTTGGCTTTTTGTTTAAGCCTTGCCTTGCGGCTAACTTCGGTGGCTTCCTCTCGGGCCTTATAAACCTTAAAGGCCATTTTTACCATGTCTCGGAGGGGGGTCTGAGGCCCATCCTCAGCCTTGGAGAGGTTTTTTTTTTTTTTTGTTAATGTCTGAAGCTGATTGGGATATAAAACAGTTAGCTAGGGTAGTAACCCCCGCCTGAGAATCTGGGGCAATCCGGGTATAGGTGGTGAGAGCCTCTGTCAGCCTGTTAAGAAAGGCTGCTGGGTTCTCATTGGGGCCCTGGGTTACTTCATCTAGTTTAAGTAGGTTTATTACCTTGAGGGAGGTGGTCTCCACTCCCTCCATTAGGCATTCCACTATGTACTGAATGGTGGCTCTTCCTCTCTGTCCCTCCTGATAGTCCCAGTCTGGGTCTACGTCTGGAATAGCAGCTGCTCCAGGTGGCCAGGCAGGGTCTGCTGGGTTGGCTAGGTGTCTCCGGTCTGCTACCATTCTTGCCGCGGCCCAAATGGCCTTTCTTTCCTCTGGGGTAGTAGTGGACCCCAGGATGACTAATATGTCTTGCCAGGTGAGGGTGTAAGATTGAGACAGCTAGGTAAAATTTTTGATGTAGTTGGAAGGGTTGGCCGAGTAGGAGCCTAGCCACTGTTTGATATGGGCAAGGTCTTGGAGTGAAAAGGGTACGTGGACATGGGTGAGACCCTCCGGGCCGGCCACCTGGCAGAGAGGAAGCAGGGGAGCTGGTGGCGGATTGGGAGCGGTCTGCGACCTTGTGTGTGAGCTGACTGGTGAGCCAGAAAGGGGTGGGCATGGAGGAAGGGGTGGATATTGAGGTGGAGCCAAGGGAGCGGCGAGAGGCACAGTCACAGGAGGGCTGGGCTGTGAGGACGGTGGGGGAAGGGAAGACATGGGAGAAGTTGGCAAGGGCGATAGAGGGGGGGTTGGTGTGGGGGAGATTGGTGAAGCCAGGCATGAAGGGAGGGGTGGATATAGAGGTGGCTTTGTCACAGGAGGGCTGGGCTGTGAGGGCAGTGGAGGAGGGGAAGACATGGGAGAAGTTGGCAAGGGCGATAGAAGAATTTCAGAAGAGGAACAGTGGGTATATAGGGTGGGACGGGAGCACAACCACCAGAAAGCCTGTACGTAGGGTACTTCAGACCATTTTCCCATCCTCTGGCAGTAATTATCTAAGTCACGGAGGATGTTAAAATCGAAAGTTCTGGTTGGCAGCCATTGTGAGCCGTTATCTAAAGAATACTGGGGCCATGCCTCAGAACAAAGGAAGGTTAAGCATTTGGAATGAATTTCTCCAGAGATATGTAGAGTTCTGAGGTTGGCGAGTAAACATTCTAGTGGTGTAGATCAGGGTTGGTTGGCCTTGGAGGCAGCCACCCCCATGGCGAATATGAAACGAAGTTCCTGGACCAATCGTTAGCGGGGCTGGGAGTGGTCCGCTCAGGCGTCCCTGAAGCGGCTGTCAACCCGGTGAGGAGAGGGCCACTCAGCCAAGACGGATGTCTCCTAGTTGACTGGCGCTGAGGAATAGCAGGCCTGGCCTGCGGAGGAGGGGTCCGGACGCGGCCACGATTTAAAAGGACTGAGACACCCTAGGCATATTTGCCATGGGAGCAACGCCCCCCCAGAGCCTGACCGATGGAACTTACCCCGTATCCTGCCAGACGGTTGACTGGTCCTGGAGGGGTGATGGGGTGACTCGGTCTGGCGCAGGCCGGACCCAAGGGGGGCCGCAAATCCAGCTCGTTGCGGGATGGGCCCTCGCCTCGAGCCCCACGCTGGGCACCAAATGTTAGGTAAGGACGACCAGGACACTGAAAAGACTGTCTGACAGGCTTTAACGGGGAAGCGCTCCCGGGCGGGGTTCCCGGACCCGAACGAGGCAGGTCGAGGAAGTCCACGCCCAGACCGTGCTGGGGTGGCTTTTATACGTTCGTTGCGAGGGACGGTCAGGCTAGATGGACTGGGGTTCGGATAGGTCACCAGGCCGAGGCATCGCGGGCTGACAGGTCCTTCTACGTGGCTGGGGTGGGGCGGCTTTAGCTGGCGAAGTATGCTGTCATTGGTCCCCAGGATCTGGGAGGCTCCTTCCATTAGGGACTTCCCCCGCCAGCAGGAGGGAGGGGAGGGGCGGCCCATTATGGCCCCCAGGGTCCGGCCTTACACCCCAGAGGTGGTCATTGCTACTCATTTCTTGCTGCTTCTGGAACTTCTCAGTGGACAGGTACTTATATAATATGTATATATTTAAAAGATAAATAAATGTAGGTAGGTGTCACTGTCAGCTCAGGCTGCGGTAAAAAATAGCATCGGCTAGATGGTTTAAATAACAAATATTTCTCAGTTCTGGAGAATGGGAAGCCCAGGATCAAGGTGCCAGCAGCTCCGGTGTCTGGTGCAAGCCCACCTCCTGGCTTGTCGGTGGCCACCATGTTTCATCATTACATGAAAGGTGAAGAAGTCATTTCTTTCCTGTCTCTTCTTATGAGGGCCCCTCTTAGGATCTACTGACCTCCCCAGAGCTCCACCTTAAAATATAACACACTGGAGATTAGAGTTTCAACATGAATTTGGGCGGGGGGGTTGTGGATAACAAATATTCAGTCCATAATTGAAGAGTATTTTTTAGAAAAAAAAGATTGCATATCCAAAATGATTTTTCTGTTTCAAATGTTGGTTACAGTGTGTTAATTTATTTGTTTTATGCTTTTCTTCCCATATTTTCTTATATTGAAAATCTTGGTGACTTGATGTGTACATAATTGCTTATTTGATTTATCCTATAACCTACCCAGGCAGTAATTTTAAAATAACAATGGCAACCACTTGTAAAAGAATGAATCTAGAACACTTTCTAACACCATACAGAAAAATAAACTCAAAATGGATTAAAGATCTAAACATAAGACCGGAAGCTATAAAACTCTTAGAGGAGAACATAGGCAAAACACTCTCCGACATAAATCACAGCAGGATCCTCTATGACCCACCTCCCAGAATATTGGAAATAAAAGCAAAAATAAACAAATGGGACCTAATTAAAATTAAAAGCTTCTGCACAACAAAGGAAACTATAAGCAAGGTGAAAAGACAGCCTTCAGAATGGGAGAAAATAATAGCAAATGAAGCAACTGACAAACAACTAATCTCAAAAATTTACAAGCAACTCCTGCAGCTCAATTCCAGAAAAATAAATGACCCAATCAAAAAATGGGCCAAAGAACTAAATAGACATTTCTCCAAAGAAGACATACAGATGGCTAACAAACACATGAAATATGCTCAACATCACTCATTATCAGAGAAATGCAAATCAAAACCACATTTCATTCAATTTCACGCCAGTCAGAATGGCTGCAATCCAAAAGTCTACGAGCAATAAATGCTGGAGAGGGTGTGGAGAAAAGGGAACCCTCTTACACTGTTGGTGGGAATGCAAACTAGTACAGCCACTATGGAGAACAGTGTGGAGATTCTTTAAAAAACTGGAAATAGAACTGCCATACAACCAAGCAATCCCACTGCTGGGCATACACACCAAGGAAACCAGAATTGAAAGAGACACATGTACCACAATGTTCATCACAGCACTGTTTATAATAGCCAGGACATGGAAAACAACCTAGATGTCCATCAGCAGATGAATGGATAAGAAAGCAGTGGTACATATACACAATGGAGTATTACTCAGCCATTAAAAAGGATACATTTGGATCAGTTCTAATGAGGTGGATGAAACTGGAGCCTATTATACAGAGTGAAGTAAGCCAGAAAGAAAAACACCAATATGGTATACTAACACATATATATGGAATTTAGAAAGATGGTAATGATAACCCTGTATGCGAGACAGCAAAAGAGAAACAGATGTCTAGAACAGTCTTTTGGACTCTGTGGGAGAGGGAGAGGGTTGGATGATTTGGGAGAATGGCATTGAAACATGTATAATATATATGAAATGAATCGCCAGTCCAGGTTCGATGCATGTTAGTGGATGCTTGGGGCTGGGGCACTGGGACGACCCTGTACCAGAGGGATGGTATGGGGAGGGAGGAGGGAGGGGGGTTCAGGATGGCGAACACGTGTATACCCGTGGCGGACACATGGTGATGTATGGCAAAACCAATACAATACTGTAAAGTAATTAACCTCCAATTAAAATGAATAAATTTATATTAATAAATAAATAAAAATCAAATTTACTGTATTGTAAAGCAATTATCCTCCAATAAAATTTTTTTAAAAATCAAAAAAAATACAATAACAATGGCAATAACAATGTTATATCATTAACAATAAAGCTATTGATTGCGGCTTGAAATTTGCTTGTAGTGGTTTTTATCCTTAAGATGTATCTCCCTAGCGATGGACAGTAAACATACTGCATTTTAAAGTTACTTGAAGTAATTCTCTGTGTGTTTATGTCAACAGTTTGTTACGGAATTAGATTCTTTTTTTCATTTTTAGAAAGTGCTTAGCTTTGTATTTCTGAAATAATTATACATATGGCTTATGTGACAAATAGATTCAAGGGATTAGACCTGATAGAGTGCCTGAAGCACTATGGACAGAGGTTGGTGACATTGTACAGGAGGCAGTGATCAAGACCATCCCCAAGAAAAAAGATATGCAAAAAGGCAAAATGGTTGTCTGAGGAGGCCTTACAAATAGCTGAGAAAAGAAGAAAAGTGAAAGGCAAAGGAGAAAAGGAAAGATATATCCACTTGAATGCAGATTTCCAAAGAATAGCAAGGAGAGATTAGAAAGCCTTTCTCAGTGATCAATGCAAAGAAATAGAGGAAAACAACAGAATGGGAAAGACTAGAAGTCTCTTCAAGAAAATTAGAGATACCAAAGGGAACATTTCATGCAAAGATGGGCACAATAAAGGAAGAAATGATATAGACATAACAGAAGCAGAAAATATTAAGACGAGGTGGCAAGAAGAACTATACAAAAAAGATCTTCATGACCCAGATAACCACGATGGTGTGATCACTCACCTAGAACCAGACATCCTGGAATGTGAAGTCAAGTGGGCCTTAAGAAGCATCACTATGAACAAAGCTAGTGGAGGTGATAGAATTCCAGCTGAGCTATTTCAAATCCTAAAAGATGATGCTGTGAAAGTACTACACTCAATATGCCAGCAAATTTGGAAAACTCAGCAGTGGCCACAGGAGTGGAAAAGGTCCGTTTTCATTCCAGTCCCAAAGAAAGGCAATGCCAAATAATGTTCAACCTACTGCACAACTGCACTCATTTCTCATGCCAGCAAAGTCATGCTCAAAATCCTCCAAGCTAGGCTTCAATAGTACATGAACCAAGAATTTCCAGACGTACAAGCTGGATTTAGAAAAAGCAGAGGAACCAGAGATTAAATTGCCAACATCCACTGGATCATAGAAAAAGCAAGAGAATTCCCGGAAAACATCTACTTCTTCTTCATTGACTATGCTAAATCTTTGGACTGTGTGGATCACAACAAGCTGTGGAAAATTCTTAAAGAAATGGGAATACCAGACCACCTGATCTGCGTCCTGAGAAACCTGTATGCAGGTCAAGAAGCAGCAGCTGGAACTGAACATGAAACAGCAGCCTGGTTCAAAATTGGGAAAGGAGTGTATCAATTCTACATATTGTTGCCTCATTTATTTATTTTATATGCAGAGTACATCATGCAAAATGCCAGGCTGAATGAATCACAAGCTGGAATCAAGATCGCCAGGAGAAATATCAATACCCTTAGATATGCAGATGACACCACTCTTATGGAAGAAAGCAGTGAGGAACTAAAGAGCCTCTTGATGAAGGTGAAAGAGGAGAGTGGAAAAGCTGGTTTAAAACTCAACATTTAAAAAACTTAAATCAAGGCATCAAGTCCCATCACTTCACAGCATATAGATGATAAAACAATGGAAACAGTGCCAGAATACAGTTGATTTTCTTGGGCTCCAAAATTGCTGCAGAGGATGACTGTAGTCATGAAATTAAAAGAGACTTGCTCCTTGGAAGAAAAGCTATGACAAACCTACACAATGTACTAAAAAGCAGAGATATTACTCTGTTGACCAAGGTCCATCTAGTCAAAGCTATTGTTTTCCAGTAGTCATTCATATATGGATGTGAGCTGGACCATAAAGAAGGCTGAGCTTTGAAGAACTGATGTTTTTGAACTGTCGTGCTGTAGAAGACTCTTGAGAGTCCCTTGGACTGCAAGGATATCAAACCAGTCAATCATAAAGGAAATCAACTCTGAATATTCATTGGAAGGACTGATGCTGAAACTGAAGCTTCCATATTTTGGCCATTTGAAGCAAAGAGCTGACTAATTGGAAAAGACCCTGATGCTGGGAAAGATTGAAGGCAGGAGGAGAAGGGGACTACAGAGGAAGAGGTGTTGGATGGCATCACCGACTCAATGAACTCAATGAGTTTGAGCAAGTTCCAGAAGCTGGTGAAGGATAGGGAGCCTGGTGTGCTGCAGTCCATGGGGTCACAAACAGTTGAACAACAACAAAGGCTTTTGCAGGGTTCTCAAGTTTATATATATACACAGACATTCAGTTGCTATTTCTGGTTCTTGCCCCACAGTAACCATTTTAAAATAGCTTTTGGTTTGTCTTTATATTGCTTCATAAGAGTAAATGTATATCTTTATTCCTGATTTGAAAGCATTTTTTTTAAAATTTGAAAAGTAGAAGGACTTTCACACACAGTCATGTAGTTGTATGTCCTGGTTCTGTAGTGAGACAGCTGTACCATACAGGAGATTGCTTCCTTTTGTGCTAATAGAGGCTCAGAACATAGGACTTCTGGTTAGAAAAATCAATTATTACAAATCTTCAAGGAGACCTACTGGAATATTATAATAAAAATAGAATATGATCTCATTCATATAGTGCTTTCCAGAATATATAGCAATTTCATTATGAATTAATTAATTGATTTTCACAATAATCTTTTGACTTTATCTCCATTTTACAAATCAGAAATTGAAGCCTAGGGACAGAAATGCTTTGTTCGAGGACTTGAATTTACTTGTTATCTAATTACTGATGGAGATTAGGGAAGAATTCAAGCTATCTGCCTCCAGCTCCATGTTGTAATGCTGCTGCTTCTCAAATTACTTGCAAATACACATGAAACCCTTGTGTCTTAAGCCATGTCTTCTGGAGTTGTTTACATCACTCCAAGTAAATTTTTGAAGTAGGAAACCTTCTCCCTTTTTGAAGATTCACAGAACAAAATAACATTAAATCAAGTCTGAAAATTTCTGCACTTTTTGAAATCCGTGTAATGTTGTATTTTAAATATTTCCAATTTTATAGACCATAGAACACCCCCCAAGCCCCCTGACTCTGGACTAAGCCTGAAAGGTGTCAAAACTGTAAGGCTTGTTAAAGTATGGGAGAATGAGTTTCATGGCAGCTTCAATAAGCAACTATTTTTTTGACATAGACCATGATTGAGAATTACATTTGGTTTCGATGGACATCTATGATGTGTCATGTCAGAAGCCAAATTTTGAACATCAACTGTGTTGTAATTTGATCCAGTCAATTTAGCAACTTAATCAGGCCCCATTTTTTTTTTTTTTAAAGACATTTACTGGTAATGTTTTCCTCATAGAAAACTTCACCCATATTTAGTTAACAGACTAACAGGAGAATCTACAGCAGCTTAGAGGTGCTTCTGTGTGTTCCTAGCAACGGGGAAACCATGACACAGCAGGGCCTCAGCAGGAACTGTCTGCATTTTCTCATCTGTGATGAGGTAAGTTGATCCTGGAGATAAATGAGTCTGAGATATAAAGAAGGATTTACCCCTGGAAAATGTGCTCTGCACTAAAACAGTGGTAAGTGTAGATGTAAGCAGAACAGAACACGTGGCAATAGAAAGCCTTGAGTTTTCAGAAATTTTATGTACAGAGTAATAAAGAATGAATACTACAGTTCTTTTAATCCAATTTTCTGTTGATGGGCCGGGCTGTGTTACCTCCTGGTTGTTTGACCTGAAGCCAAACTATGGTGGAGGTAATGAAGATAATGGGGACCTCCTTCAAAAGGTCCCATGCGTACACTGGTGCGCTGAGTGCCCCCGACCCTGCAGCAGGCCACTGCCAACCCACGCCTCTGCTGGAGACTCCTGGACACTCACAGGCAAGTCTGGGTCAGTCTCTTTTGGGGTCACTGCTCCTTTCTCCTGGGTCCTAGTGTGTACAAGGAAATTTGTGCACATCAAGAGAAAATTGGATTAAAGATTTACTGAGCAAGGCCCCGGCCATCAGAACAAGACCCAGTTTCCCTCTCAGTCAGTCTCTCCCATCAGGAAGCTTCCATAAGCTTCTTATCCTTATGCTTGACATGACATTGACATTGAAATCTCTCAGTTGTATCTGACTCTTTGCGACCTCATGGACTGTAGCCTACCAGGCTCCTCCATCCATGGAATTTTCCAGGCAAGAGTACTGGAGTGGGTTGCCATTTCCTTCTCCAGGATATCTTCCTGACCCAGGGATTGAACCTGGGTCTCCCGCATTGTAGGCAGATACTTTACCGTCTGAGCCATCAGGGAAGTCTTTATCCTTACGAGGGCCAACATTACAAAAACCATAATCACAGAAAACTAATCAAACTGACCACATGGGCCACAGCCTTGTCTAGCTCAATGAAACAATGACTGTGCTGTGTAGGGCCACCCAAGACAGATGGATCATGGTGGAGAGTTCTGACAAAACGTGGTCCACTGGAGAAGGGAATGGCAAACCACTTCAATATTCTTGCCTTGAGAACCCCATGACAGTATGAAAAGGCAAAAAGATATGACATTGAAAGATGAAATCCCCAGGTTGGTAGGTTCCCAGTATATTCCTAGATATCAGTGGAGAAATAACTCCAGAAAGAATGAAGAGATGGATCCAAAGCAAAAACAACACCCAGCTGTGGATATGACTGGTGATGGAAGTAAAGTCCGATGCTGGAAAGAGCAATATTGCATAGGAACCTGGAATGTTAGGTCCATGAATCAATGCAAATTGAAAGTGGTCAAACAGGAGATAGCAACAGTGAACATTGACATTTTAGGAATCAGTGAGCTAAAATGGACTGGAATGGGTGAATTTAACTCAGATGACATTATATCTACTACTGTGGGCAAGAATCCCTTTGAAGAAATGGAGTATCCATCATAGTCAACAAAAGAGTCTGAAATGAAGTACTTGGATGCAATCTCAAAAATGACAGAATGAACTCTCTTTGTTTCCAAGGCAAATCATTCAATATCACAGTAATCCAAGTCGATACCCCAACCAGTAATGCTGAAGAAGCTGAAGTTGAATTGTTCTATGAAGACCTACAAGACCTTCTAGAACTAACACCCCAAAAAGATATCCTTTTCATTATAGGGGTCTGGAATAAAAAAGTAGGCAGTCAAAAAACACCTGGAGTAACAGGGGAATTTGGCCTTGGAGTGCAAAATGAAGCAGGTCAAAGGCTAACAGAGTTTTGCCAAGAGAACACACTGGTCATAGAAAACACCCTCTTCCAAACACAAGAGAAGACTCTACACATAGACATCACTAGATGGTCAACACTGAAATCAGATTGATCATATTTTTTGCAGCCAAAGATGGAGAAGCTCTATACAGTCCACAAAAATGCGACTGGGAGCTGACTGTGGCTCAGTTCATGAACTCCTTATTACCAAATTCAGACTTCAGTTGAAGAAAGGAGGGAAAACCGCTAAACCATTTGGCTATGACCTAAATCAAATCCCTTTCAGTTATACAGTGGAAGTGACAAATAGATTCAAGGGATTAGATCTGATAGAGTGCCTGAAGAACAATGGATGAAGGTTTGTGACATTGTACAGGAGGCAGTGATCAAGACCATCCCCAAGAAAAAGAAATGCAAAGAGGCAAAATGGTTTTCTGAGGAGGCCTTACAAATAGCTGAGAAAAAAAGAGAAGCTAAAGGCAAAGGAGAAAAGGAAAGATATACCATTTGAATTCAGAGTTCCAAAGAATAGCAAGGAGAGATAAGCAAGTCCTCCTCAATGATCAGTGTAAACAATAGAATGGGAAAGACTAGAGATCTCTTCAAGAAAATTAAAGCTACCAAGGGAACATTTCTTGCAAAGTTGAGCACACTAAAGGACAGAAACTGTATGGACCTAACAGAAGCAGAAGATATTAAGAAGAGGTGGCAAGAATACACAGAAGAACTATACAAAAAAAGATCTTCATGACCCAGATAACCACAATGGTGTGATCACTCACCTGGAGCCAGACATCCTGGAATGTGAAGTCAAGTGGGCCTTAAGAAGCATCACTATGAACAAAGCTAGTGGAGGTGATGGAATTCCGGTAGAGCCAGTTCAAATCCTAAAAGATGATGCTGTGAAAGTGCTACACTCAATATGCCAGCAATTTTGGAAAACTCAGCAGTAGCCACAGGACTGGAAAAGGTCAGTTTTCATTCCAATCCCAAAGAAAGATAATGCCAAAGAATGCTCAACCTACGATACAACTGCACTCATCTCACACACTAGCAGAGTAATGCTCAAAATTCTCCAAGCCAGGCTTCAACAGTACATGAACTGTGAACTTCCAGATGTTGAAGCTGGATTTTGAAAAGGCAGAGGAACCAGCGATCAAATTGCTAACATTCACTGGATCATCAAAAAAGCAAGAGAGTTCCAGAAAAACATCTGCTTCTGCTTTATTGACTACGCCAAAGCCTTTGACTGTGATGATCACAACAAACTATGAAAAATTCTTCAAGAGACGGGAATACCAGACCACCTGACCTGCCTCCTATGAAATGTGTGTGCAGGTCAAGAAGCAACAGTTAGAACTGGACATGGAACAACAGACTGGTTCCAAATCTGGAAAGGAGTACATCAAGGCTGTATATTGTCACCCTGCTTATTTAACTTCGATGCAGAGTACATCATGAGAAACGCTGGACTGGAAGAAACACAAGCTGGAATCAAGATTGCCGGGAGAAATATCGATAACCTCAGATATGCAGATAACACAACACTTATGGCAGAAAGTAAAGAAGAACTAAAAAGCCTCATGATGAAAGTGAAAGAGGAGAGTGAAAAAGTTGGCTTAAAACTCAACATTCAGAAAACTAAGATCATGGCATTGAGTCTTATCACTTCATGGCCAAAAGTTGGGGAAACAATGGAAACAGTGAGAAACTTTATTTTGGGGGCTCCAAAATCACTGCAGATGGTGACTGCAGCCATGAAATTAAAAGATGCTTGCTCCTTGGAAGAAAAGCTCTGGCAAACCTAGACAGCATATTAAAAAGCAGAGAAATTACTTTGCCAACAAAAGTCCATCTAATCAAAGATATGGTTTTCCCAGTAGTCATGTATGAATGTGAGAGTTGGACTATAAAGAAAGCTGAACACCAAAGAATTGATGCTTTTGAACTGTGGTGTTAGAGAAGACTCTTGAGAGTCCCTTGGACTGCAAGGAGATCCAACCACTAAATTCTAAAGGAAATCGGTCCTGACTATTGATTTGAAGGACTGATACAGAAGCTGAAACTCCAATACTTTGGTCACCTGATTCGAAGAGCTGACTCATTTGAAAAGACCCTGATGCTGGGAAAGATTGAAGGCAGGAGGAGGAGGAGACAACAGAGGATGAGATGATTGGATGTCATCACTGACTTGATGGATATGAGTTTGAGTAGGCTCCGGGAGTTGGTGATGGACAAGGAAACCTGGCATGCTCCAGTTCATGGGGTTGCAAAGAGTTAGACATGACTGAGTGACTGAACTGAATTACAGATCCTTTGAGAGAACAGGATATTCTTTATTGTCTCAAATTTTTTGTTATTTTTATTATGATTAATTCTGGTCAACTGACCTTTTTTTTTTTTTTTAAGAATAGAGAGTATACTATTTTGAAAATAGAAGAGGCATTTTAAAAATTTGATTTTTTTTCTCCATTCTTAATTTCTGGAAAATTTTCTTGAGAATTTAAATTTTTTTTTTTAAGTTTTTTCTTTTTTTTTAAAGTTGCAAAGAATCTCTGGGGAATAAACTGAAATCACTGTTTTCCTGCATGAACTCTTAAATACAGTGGGGAATTAATTGTAGGATGAATTTTTTTCCCCTAAGGTAATGTTAATTCACTCATTCATCAAGGACTACAAAATAACTGCTCATTAAATACTGTGGATTCTAACAGGCTCTGTGGGAAATGAAATCCAAGTGCAGAGAATTCAAGGTTTATGGTCTCTGCTCTCAATTCGGTGGTATTCTAGTGGGATGACAAGGCACACAACTGTGATAGATTAATGCTAATACAAGAGGGACTATGAATTTATTCATTGTGGTGAAGCACTAGGTAGATTTTGGATAACTGTATGAATTTTTGAGAGAGTGATTCACACCTGGAGGAGTATAGTATAGACAGCTTTTGTGATAAGTGTGATATTTGAGTTGAGCAGTGAACAAGGAACCCTTGGGGCACAGAAGAAGAGAGAGTGCTTTCTGTGCAGGTGGGCGGTGTTAGCAGAGGCGGGAGAAGGTAGACCCTGCTTTATCCAGGAGATGAGGAATAACAGTTTGCGTGTAGGGCACCTGGAGGGAAGTTCTATGGAGAAAACTGTGTACTTGTTGATGCATCAAGAAGGACACATTTCCTCTGTGTAGTACTCATGCTCAGAATGTTTCAGCTGAGTCCAACAATCCAAATTATCGCACTTTCTGGAAAACCATTGGCCTGGACTCTTTAAAGATGACAACATCATGACTTTAAAGAAGGCTAAGGAACTGTCCCAGGTTAAAGGTGACTGGAGAGATGTGACCTGTTAATTTAATGCGTGACCTTAGGTTGTAGCCCAGAGAGGAAAAGTAAATTAAAAAAACAGAGGACAGTATTGGTATAATTGGGAAAATTTGAAAATGAAACCATGCATTAGATAATGGCCTTGTATTAATGTTGTATTTCCTGAGTGAGGTAATTGTATTATTATATTAGAGAATTCCTGCATTCTTAGGAATGAAGTCTTATGCTATCTGCAACTAAATTCTCAAATGGGCCAGCAAATGTGTGCACATTCACACACACAGACACAGACACAGACACACACACACACACAAGAAACAAATACAACAAAATCAACACTGAGGAATCCAGACAAAGAGCATATGGGTGTTTCCTCTTACTATTTTTGCAACTTTTCTGTAGATTTCAAAATTTTCAAAATAAAAAGGGAGAGGAAAATAGATTTTCTGTGAACATTTGGATGTTCATAACTATTCACTTGATACTCATTGATCATTTGTTAGTAAATGACCTCAGGGCTCTATCACTGAGTTTGTGGTGACTATTTTTGTGGAAGCATTTGCTTTATGATCATCATTAACATTTTTTAATGTAGTGTGATTGTATTGCAGTCCCATTTTTTTTCCCCTTGAGTGGTAGCCTGTGTGACATAGCAGACTTTGGAAATGGTCCTAATCCTCCATTATGAAACATTATAAAGCATCTTTTTATAAGCATTTCACTTTAAGAGTTCACAAGATAGTGTACATTGATTCATTGTGAAATAAATAATTCAATGTGTGCTCAGACACTCAGTCATGTCCGACTCTTTGCAACTCCATGGACTGTAGCCCACTAGGCTCCTCTGTCCATGGGATTCTCCCAGCAAGAATACTGGGTGGGTTGCCATTCCCTTCTCTGGGGCATCTTCCCGACCCAGGGGTCAAACCTGCTTTTTAAGTCTCCTGCATTGACAGGCGGATTCTTTACCACTAGCACTACTTGGGAAGCCCAATTTACCACTAGCACTACTTGGGAAGCCCAAATAACTCAATATAATTCAGTATCTATTTATTATATAGAGCTTCCCTGGTAGCTCAGCTGGTAAAGAATCTGCTTACAATGCGGGAGACCTGGGTTCGATCCCTGGGTTGGGAAGATCCACTGGAGGAGGGCATGGCAACCCACTCCAGTATTCTTGCCTGGAGAATCCCCATGGACACAGGAGCTTGGTGGGCTACCAACCATGGGATCACAAAGATTCGAATATAACTGAGCAACTAAGCACAGCACATTTATTACAGATGTATTGGATGCCTATAACTTGGCCAAGAGCAATTCTTGCCTTCAGGGAACATACACAGTAACCAATCATATATGCCTGGCCAGTTATTTCCAGGACAATCAGGCAATGAGAGATTGGTGATCTTCATCTGCCCCAGGAATGCCGAGAAAGGTGGTGTGGTTGTCTGATAACAGTGGGATATGGAGCAACACACTGGATGAATTGCTTTGCAGTTAAAGATCTGAGCTGTTCCCAAGGAATTGCTTCTTCCAGAAACTGCCAACAGTGGATAATTCTCCTTATTTAGGGGTGCATGAAGTGCCTTTCCCTTTAGTCATTCCATCTGAAAAGCGTGGGCCATGCTAGTTCTTTGGTAGTCTGGTCTCTGCTGGCATCCGAAAAGAGTCACTTTTTAAGAAGCTTTCCATCTGCTAAGATGATTAGTGGTGCTTGCTCAAATGGCTAGAGATGTTTTCCTAGTGGGGTTTGTGGGCGTGTGCTGACTCATGCACCCTCTCACCTTGTGTCCCCATGGTGATCTGGAACAAAAGTTAGAGGACTGATCAGGTTGAGTGCCAAGCTATACTCACGGAACGCAACCAAGTTAAATGTTGCATAACCTAAAAACGTGGCTGAGGAAGTGCCACAGGCCAGATAATTCACCCCTTTTATGAGAATTATCAGTTCGTTTCATCTGGTTTTACCTTCCATGGTTTGGGGGGGTGGAGTTTTGGGATTAAGAAAATTCATCTCCCCATTTCACAAGGTCCAAATGATGCAGCCACAAAATTACAAAAGCCACATTGTTGTTAAGTTGTAACTGAATAACTGAGTTCTTCAGATCCCATGGACTGCAGCCCTGCAGGCTCCTCTGTCCATGGCAAGAATACTGGAGTAGGTTGCCATTTCCTTCTCCAGGGTATCTTCCCAACCCTGGGATTGAACCCGAGTCTCCTGCATTGGCAGGTGGATTCTTTACCGCTGAGCCACCTGAGAAGCCCAATCAAACACTGGCACTGTTGTAAACTGAAATCACAGTTCACCTGTGTAAACCCCAAAACCAAAGAGATTTGATCGGGAGGTAGATACAGACTTCGTCTCTTTAAAACATTCAGAACCCTGATATATTCTAAAGTAAGATGCAGAGAAATACAAAACAAAATGGTAAAATAAGCAAACCAGAAAACCACAATTGTGAGGAAAATTTTCACAGAATGTGATTTCAGGGGCTAAGAGGCGGATCAAGTGTTCTGTTGATTGCGAAGCATGGGGTGAACCGACATCGCCTGACCATGCTGTGGAGTGTCCCCAAAACTAGAACTGTAGCGAAGGATCCAGTGTGTTTTGAGATAGGATGGTGGTGGTTTAGTGACTAGGTCATGTCTGACTCTTGTGACCCCATAGATGTAGCCTACCAGGCTCCTCTGTCAACGGGATTTCCCAGGCAAGAGTACCAGAGTGCGTTGCCATTTCCTACTTGAGGGGATCTTCCTGACCTAAGGATCAAACCTGCATCTCCTGCATTGGCAGATTCTTTACTTCTGACCCACCAGGGAAGCCCTTTTTATCAGATATCACACCCCAAAGTGGAGAATAGACATGGAAAGTTAGGAAGGGCAAAGTCTAAGGATTTAGGAAAATGATTTTAATCTACACAATATTTATAAAATTATTAAAGAATTTAATTTTGGAATGAAGATACTGGGAACTTCAGGCTGAATAATTAAAATTGATTATTTTCAACTCACCTTCCATACTTATTGGAAATTTATAATGAAAGGTATATGCATATATTTTAAAAGTCATTCTAGAAACCAAGTCTCCATTTCAATGTTAGATTTTGGAAAAGGAACAACAAATTAAATCTGAAGATATAAAGGGAGCAAAATAATATGATACCACAGAAGATTAAACAAAGGAAACACACAGTCAAAAAAAGATTATTAGTAAAATGAAACTTGCTAGATTAAAAAGATGAATAAAATTGCTGAACCCTTAGCGCATGTGCGTAATGCTGAAAGATTGACAATCTCCTTTCACATCAGAAACAAGGCTAGCATGGCATCACTACCTTGTCTCCTGATAGTGGAGGCCCCGAGAAACACATAAAGAAAAAGAAAACACTTTAATGCTAGCACAGTAGGACACTGGCGTTCTCTGCAGAAGATATAGGCATGAAGTGAAAGTGAAAGTGTTAGTCTCTCTGTCATTTCTGACTCTTTGGGACACCTTGGACTATAGCCCACCAGACTCCTCTGTCCATGGAATTCTCCGGGGAAGAATACTGGAGTGGGTTACCATTCCCTTCTTCAGGGGATCTTCCCAACCTAGGGATAAAACCTGAGTCTCCTGCATTGCTGGAGGATTCTTTACCATCTGAGCCACCAGAGAAGTCCAAGATATAATCATCTATACAGAAAATTCAAGGTTTTACACATAAATAGTATCAACAAAAGAGAGAATTTAGCAAGTTTGCTGATTGTAGCCAGTGTGCAGAAATTGTTGTGCTTGCACACAGCAATAACACAGTTAGAAATTAAACTTTAAGAACAAGATACTATTTAAGACAACATAAAAATTCCAAATTCCTAATTCTAGGTGCAAGAATGCTATGTAGAACATTTTAAAACATTTTCTACAAGAATTCTATGTAAAGCATTTTCAAAAAAATTCAATATATTGAATTCGTGGATTGTAAGACAATTCATCCTTGTAAAGGTGGCAATTTTAAGAAAATTGATTGATACCCTTCAGTTAAAATCCCAGTAGATATTTGTTGTTTTGGGGATTTGGTTTGTTAATGTGTGTGTGTGAAAAAGCAGTTTTGTTTCAAAGTTGGTAGCCGGTTTTCTTACAAGGCTCATGTATTATCCCAGTTTTTAAATCCCAAGCACTGCATCACCTGCAGCTGGTGGGTCAGAGGGCCCACTCCTGTCTTCCCAGGTCTCTGTGCGCCCAGGCACTAGATGTGGTACCAAGGCGTACTTCTGCTTTGTTCTAACGATTCATGGATGGTTTAATTCTTTTCCAAATTAAAACAAATCCATGCATGTGTTGTTAAATAGTTTTGCTTTAAAATTTATATAGGTTTATGGTGGAAAATTGTGCCTATCAATTTTATGAACTAATAAGCTAAAACAAATGCATCATGCTTTAGCTAAAATTTGTTAGGATTACATGCTAAGAGTCATTAGTCTACTCTTTTCATTGGTGGCTGCCACAGGAAAAACTGAAAAAATATGGCTTCTACCCGCTTTCTAAAAGCGGACAGACCCAGGATCTATTGCTTTGTCTGGTAGGGACTGATTTTCTACTGTGTCTGTCTGCCCTCTAGTGGTTGTAGAGCAAAGTCCAAGGGAAAGTTCTGCAGGTCAGAATCAGGTGATTAATTTTTGAGAAACATTATTTTAATTTAGCCTGACTTTCTGTGTAATGTATCACTACATTCAGAAATCTGGGACAGATCAATAGTTTAGACCTCGGCACACACTTGTTCAGTGCTCTTAAAGATAGTGTTTTAGGTACACGAGATTTTTGTTATTGTTTAGTCGCTAACTCATGTCTGCCTCTTTTGCGACACCGACTCTTTTGCGACCCGGTGAATTGTTGCCCACCAGGCTCCTCTGTCTATGGAATTTCCCAGGCAAGAATACTGGGAAGAAGAATACTGGGAGAAGAATCCATTTCCTTCTCCAGGGGATCTTCCCAACCAAGGGATCAAACCATGTCTCCTGCATTGGCAGGTGGATTCTTTACCACTGAGCTACCTTTTAGCTAAATGCTAAAAGACTCATGTCAGAATAATTTATACATTGACAAAGATAATAAAAATGACAATGGAACCCAATCAAAATGATAATGATAAATTGTTTGAGCTCTTACACATTGTGCTAAGCGCTTTGCATATATTATCTGATTTTATCTGCCCGGCAGTCAGGTCACCAGTGTACAGAGGGAAACTTGGGCTTAATGTGACTAAGATCAAGTACGTGATATCACTCATACATGGAATCTAAAAAAGAAAACCAGCTGGTGAATATAACAAAAAGGAAGTAGACTCACAGGAGAGGGGAAGGGAATGGGGCAAGATAGGGATAGGTGGTTAAGAGGCACAAACTGCTGTGTATAAAACAAATAACAAGGATATATTGTACAATACAGGGAATATAGGCAGTATTTTAGAACTATATATGGAATATACCCTTTAAAATTGTGATACAATTTTATGCTGTATGCCTATAATTTATAATACTGTACATCAACTATATCTTAATCTTAAAAGTTAAAAGAGGTCAAATATAAAATAATAATAATAGCTAACAAGACTCTTGAGAGTCCTTGGACTCAAAGAGATCCCACCAGGTCCATCCTTAAGCAAATCAGTCCTGAATGTTCATTGGAAGGACTGTTGAAGTTGAAACTCCAATACTTTGGCCACCTGATGAGAAGAACTGACTCATTGGAAAAGACCCTGATGCTGGGAAAGATTGGGGGCAGGAGGAGAAGGGGATGACAGAAGATGAGATGGCTGGATGGCATCACCGACTCGATGGACGTGAGTTTGAGTGAACTCCGGGAGATGGTGATGGACAGGGAGGCCTGGCGTGCTGCGATTCATGGGGTCGCAAAGAGTCGGACACGACTGAGCAAGTGAACTGAACTGAACTGAATAGCTAACATCTTTAAAGTAATGTTTAAGTGCCCCAAACCCTGTTAAGCGCTTAGTAGGTCTGTATTCGGCAGAAGAAACTCAGCGCTGACCCAGGAGGGCTCCCACCTCCGAAGTCCACCCTAATGCCAGACCACTAGCCTCAGAGCAGTGAAAAGTCTGGACAGCACTCGGTCTGCTGCAGGAGACCCCCAGTTCCGACACCTCGCCTCTCAGCAGAAGTGGCCAAGCTGCAGGAACAGGGTGTCTTGCTCCCGGCCTGGTTTCTGCCTCTGGTGGACAGAAGAGGACTCATGTCAGAGCCCTAGGTGCCAGGGGAGCCGTTGGGGGAGAGGGGAGGTCAGCTTCCTGGCCTCAGTGGACCAGCAAGGAGCAGAGGGAACAGGTAGGGTGGATGCAGGGAACAGATCACATCACCCACAGTATCCTGTATGTCCAGGCCCCTCAGAGCTCTGTTATTTGTGCTTCTGTATTTTGTAGATGAAGGGGAGAGGCCTCGCAGCTGAAATGATAGCCTGGAGTGTCGGGAGAGTAAACGGCCCCTCCTTTCTTCTGGAGAAGGCAATGGCACCCCACTCCAGTACTCTTGCCTGGAAAATCCCACGGACGGAGTCTGGTGGGCTGCAGTCCATGGGGTCGCTAAGAGTCGAACACGACTGAGCAACTTCACTTTCACTTTTCACTTTCATCCATTGGACAAGGAAATGGCAACCCACTCCAGTGTTCTCGCCTGGAGAATCCCAGGGACAGCGGAGCCTGGTGGGCTGCTGTCTATGGGGTCGCACAGAATCGGACACGACTGAAGCGACTTAGCAGCAGCAGCAGCCTTTCTTCCAAAGCATGGGCCTGTCCCACGCTTCCTGATGTGACTGCGTGAGTCAGCGTGCTTCTAGCTTAGAATAATGTGGGAACGGTGCCCCCCAGTGGACACGTTTTTCTTCATCCTTATCTCAGGAAGAAACCCACAGATTCAAAGAGAAGTGCACTGAAGACGCTGCTCTCCTGTTCCCTTCTTGGGTGAGTTGGCTGTCAGGCTTGGGATAAATAGAAAAAAACAAATGCAGCTCTTCTGCTTGGGGTCTTGCAGGGAAAACAAGTATGTTCACTTGCAAGCTTGCCAGGCAGATGGAGCTTGCGGTGTTGCTGGCTCAGTTGGCATTTTTGTAGGAATCAAGGGGTGCCATCTAGAGGGAATCAGAGGCGGTGGGGTGGTGGTGAGGGAAGAGGCAGAGTGGCAGATACCGTTCCCCTTGGTCCAGCTGGGTTCACCTGGGCTCACCTGCACTCCATGTGCTCAGCGGATGTGGTTTTCAGCTTCACAGTGTGGTGTGCATCCACACCAAGCCAGTGTGACCTCTCACCTCCGGAATAAGGACCCTGACAGAGGACCCATCAGGACTGAAAGCAGAACTGCAGTATTTCGTGGCAACCTTTGCGGCAGTCATTTCTTGACTGTGCCTTAAGAAAATGCCCTTGACTCCTGTGGATATTCCTGGGCAGCAGGCGAGGGGTGGGGATCCTGATTCTCGTCTCTTCTGAGGCACAGTTGTTTGTGTGTGTGTGTGTGTATGTGTTTGTATATATATGTCTGTATGTGTATGTATATATGTATGTATATACACATATTTTTGCAAGGCTAGTTGAAAGCATTGGCCTTTGTCCTCATCCAAGAGTACTTTGGAAGCAATTTGGGAGCTTCTAAAAACTTCATAAGCTAATGCTGCACCCGTGGTGGCTGTAATTTAATGAATCATAATAGACAGAAAGAAAGAAAAGAAAGTGAATTTGGTCAGTCGTGTCCAACTGTTCGCGACCCTATGGACTGTAGCCCACCAGGCTCCTCTGTCCAGGGGATTCTCCTGGCAAGAATACTGGAGTGGGCTCCCATTTCCTTCTCCAGGGGATCTTCCCAACCCAGAGATCAAACCCGAGTCTTCAGGCAGACTCTCTACCCTCTGAATCACCAGGGAAGCCAGAGTGGGGCTCAAAAATGCACATTTTGAAAATTCTCTGGCATAAGGGTGCGCTCACCCTCACTGTGAATCATTAGTCTAAAATGGTAGTACTGTGATATCTTCATAAGGAACTGAAGTCAGGCTCGGAGTTGTAATGACAATTTAAATAAGATTAAGTCACAAGTTAGTGAAGTCAGTTTCCTGAATTAGAAATAGCTCATTTGGATTTTGGACCTGGAGATTTAAAAGTGTCATAATCAAGAATGTAATATTTGTAGGGAAATTATTTCTTGCCTTTGATAGATACCTGCCATTTTTAAAAAGGGCATGCCCATTAAAGAGCTAAAGTGCCCTCCAGTGGCTAAACTCTAAATTACATGTTAGTGAAAAGATTTATGTGAAAGGGTGAGTAGAGGGGAAAGAATTCTTTGGAGTCCAGAGTTTTTAATTCACAATATTAGAAGCTGTGATTTGAAAATGAGATGGGGATGCCGTGAGATGCATCTTATATCTGAAATTTCCTGCCAAGATTGGTGTTAAATTATTTTCACTCTCAAACTTCAGGTGCATTAGCGGTGTGTCTCATCTCTGGAGGACCATGTTTCACTTATTGTAATCTGGGCTGGCCTCCTTAGACTCACTTCCCACTGAAAGGCACCAGGATTATATCTTCTGAGTTGACACAGAAGAACAGTCACATATTTTTGGAAGTCTTAATTTGTTGATCATGAGGATCATGCATTAATTTAGCCAACAAATACTAATCCCGGAGCTCTTTTGTGCCAGCTCTGCTCTGGGCCTTGGGATTCCAGTGGTCCACTAGACAGAAGAGCCTCTGTCCTCAGGGATGTGTGTGAGGTGTGTGTGGAGAGAAGACCAGCTAGACCCAAGTCACACTCTGCCCAGCTCACCATCACCCCTCGATAGTAAACGCCATCCGTGCAGACCATCTGATGTGCTTTGAGGGGCATAAATGTGGGGGTGCTTTAGGATCTGGTGGACGGGCTGGGAGCAGAATCATCAGGGAGAGGCTGAGGTGCCGTTGGATAAGGGCTATGAAGGAAGTCAGCTGAGTGGAAAACAGGGAAAGAACAACCCACAGGGAAAGAGCAGAAGGGGAAGCGTTGAGTGTGTTTCTGGGGAGAGGACAGAAAGCAGAAAAGCCTACGCACAGTGAGGAACGGGGCAAATGGAGCAAGAGGAGGCTGCTGCCAGCCGGCCTTGTCAGCAGTGCTTGTTCCAAGCTAATGAGCCGACCCCTGCAGATTTTAATGGGCGAGATGCGGAGTGAGTCAGCCGGATTTGCATATGTCAGTCCTGTGCTGTGGGGAGTATTGATTGAATGAGGCAAGAGGAGAAACCGATCAGCTAGGAAGCAATAGCAACAGCCCGGGCAAGAGACTGAGCTCAGGTGGTAGACTTGCAGATGCAGAAAAGTGGACAGGTTAAGTGCACAGGTGTTTAGGGGGCAGAAATGGGCAGGTCTTGGTAATGACTTAGATGTGAGGGCTGAGGGAAGGAGGACAGAGGATGACTCTGCAGTATTTGTCTAGAGTCACTGGGTGGAAGGAAGCAGTGTTTATTGCGATACCTAGCCCAGAAGCATTGGAGAAGGAAATGGCAACCCACTCCAGTATTCTTGCCTGGAGAACCCCAGGGACGGGGGAGCCTGGTGGGCTGCCGTCTCTGGGGTCACACAGAGTCAGACACGACTGAAACAACTTAGGAGCAGCAGCAGCAGCAGCAGCAACCCAGAAGCAGAAGTTGGGATGGAGTGGGAAAGCTCCTTCTAGGCTTGTGACCTTAGAGATGCATGAGGCATGTTTGCTAGCATGTCAAGAAGCAGCTGGCTCTAAGAATTCGGAGCTCTGGACAGAATTAGGAACCAGGGCTATACATCTGGCACTCATAATCTAGTCATTCAGTTCAGTTCAGTTCAGTCACTCAGTTGTATCCGAGTCTTTGTGACCCCATGGACTGCAGCACGCCAGGTCTCCCTGTCCATCACCAACTCCCAGAATCCACCCAAACTCATGGCCATTGAGTCAGTGATGCCATCCAACCATCTCATCCTCTGTCGTCCCCTTCTCTTTCTACCCTCAATCTTTCCCAGCATCAGCATGTGTTTTTTTTTTTCCCCAAGTGAGTCAGTTCTTCACATCAGGTGGCCAAATTTTTGAAGTTTCAGCTTCAACATCAGTCCTTCCAATGAACACCCAGGGCTGATCTCCTTTAGGATGGACTGGTTGGATCTCCTTGCAGTCCAAGGGACTCTCAAGAGTCTTCTCCAACACCACAGTTCAAAAGCATCAATTGTTCAGCACTCAGCTCTCTTTATAGTCCAACTCTCACATCCATATGTGACTACTGGAAAAACCATAGCCTTGGCTAGACGGACCTATGTTGGCAAAGTAATGCCTCTGCTTTTTAATATTCTGTCTAGGTTGGTCACAACTTTCCTTCCAAGGAGTGGAAGTAAGCGTCTTTTAATTTCATGGCTGCAATCACCATCTGCAATGATTTTGGAGCCCCCCAGATAGCCCAAATCTAGTCATACGCATTATTTAAAGCCATGGAAATGAATGAAATTATCAAGTAAGTGGTTAGAAAAACTGAGGATGAATGGCAAGTGGGGAAGTCTAAGCATTCTAAGGTCAGGTGGCTGCAGTGAAGTCATTAGAGCCGTCAGGGAAGAACAAGGAATAAAGGGGAGTGTTTCAAGGCGTGAGTGGCAAAGTAGGTGAAATACTGTCGAGTGTAAAGTAAGAAAAGAACTTTAAAAATGTCTACAGAATTTTGCAACATGGAATTTTTTGAGAGCTTGACAACAACAATTCAGCAAGAACAATGTGAGAGGAAGCCAGATTTAAACAGGTTGAAAAATGATTATGCAACATCATGAAGAAGAGATGTCAAATAGAAACTTACAAGAATTGTGCTGTAACAGGGGAGCAAAGAAATGGGTGGCAACTCAACAGTCTTCAACTAATTTCTTTCCCCAAATGGGATTACAAAAGGATGTTTTCATAATGGATCAGTTGATAAAGACAGCAATAGAAAATTGGTGACGTAGTAATGAAGTCTTTGAGAAAATAGCACAGGATGGCAACTAGGTGTGTATGGATGGGCCAGTCCTTAAATAGGAAGGGGGCACCTTTGCCTGGGCAGCAGAGACAGAGCCCATAGGGGCAGGCACAGACTGTGTTCATCTTGAGCTAAGGCCACTTGACCATCTTAAGATCTTGTGCTTTTGAGCTATAAGATCACATTTTTGGCCGAAATTTACAAGTTTGCATAACATAGGGCTAAAGAGAGCTTTCTTTACTCTGTGACTTTTCAGATTCTTTGATTTGCTCATTTGTATTGTAAATTTCTTAGAAGAGAATTTATAGAATGCAACATTCTCTAAACCCATTTAACCACATAAATATTTCCTCCTGAACTATCCTTTGTATCTTGGAAGAAGGTTTTCAAGGAACATACCTTGGAAGATTCTGAATAATCAAAAGAACTAGAGTTTCTTTATTAAAATGATTTTTTAGAGGCATTTTTATTTTGCTTCTCATAAATCCCATTTTTCCAACAGTCACATAAAATAAAGAAAAATTATCCACTAATTTACTTCCTTTTTTGGTTTTAATTGAGCATTCTATGAGATCCCATTTTTCTCTCCTTTCTTAGCATATCAGTTATACTTCTTTTTGAACTTTTTTACTGGTTGCCCTAGAATTCTCAGTATACATTTATAATTCATCCAAGCCCACGTTGGAAAAGCACCACACCACTTCATAGACAGTGTGAGTGCCTTATAGTAACAGAAGAACCCTATTTCCTCCCTTCAGTCCTTTGTAGCTTTCCTTACTTTCATTTCATTTGTATATAAGCACCCATAAGCACACATGTGCATAAAATATATACATCAGCCTATGAAATCAAATACATTGTTGTTGTTATTTTAAACATGCCGTTAGCTGTTAGATCAATTAAGAATATGAGGAATAAAATTTTTTATCTTCACTGATTCTTCACTAATGTTCTTCCTTTCTTTTGTTGGTCCCAGTTTCTGACCTATATTATTTTCTTGGCCTCTAAAGACTTTTTTTTTTGACATTTCTTGTAAGACGGGTCTACTTGGCAATAGATTCCCTCAATTTTGGTTTGTCTGTGAAAGTTTTTTTTCTCTTGCCCTTTTGAAGGATAATTTCAAAGGGTACAGAAATCTCAGCTGGAGGTTTTTTTGTTTTGTTTTGTTTTGTTTTCCTCTAATAACTCTGAATATTTCACTCCACTTTCTTGTTTGCAAAGTTTCTGAGATGTTGGATGTAATCCTTATCTTTGTTCCTCTGTAGGGAAAGTGTTATTTTTCTCTGGCTTCTTTCAAGATTTCTTCTTTATCTTTGATTTTCTGATAGTTTGAAGATGATATGCCAACAGGTAGATTGTGTTGGCATTTACCCTAATGTTTTCTGAGCTTCCTGGATCTGTGTTTTGGTGTCTGATTTTAATTTGGGGAAATTCTCAGTCACTGTTTTTTTTTTTTCCATTATTTATGTTCCTTTCTCTCTTCCATCTCCTTCTGGTATTCCCATTACACGTATGTTATGTATTTTGGGATTGTCTTACAGTCCTTGGATATTATGTTCTGTTTTCTTCAGTCTTTCTTCTCTTTTCTCTTTTGGAGGTTTCTGGCGACATGTCCTCAAGCTCATAGAGTCTTTCCTCATCTGTATATAGTCTACTAACAAGTCTATCTAAGGCATTCTTTATTTCCGTTCCAGTGTCTGTTTATCTCTAGCATTTCTTTTCAGTTCTTTCTTAAAGTTTCCACCTCTATGCTGACATTGCCTATCTGTTCTTGCCTGCTGTCTACTTTGTCCATTTAGAGCCCTTAGCATATTAGTCACAGTTGCTTTCAGTTCCCAGTCTCATAATTCCAACATCCTTGCCGTGTCTGGTTCTGATGTTTTCTCCTTCTCTTCAGATTGTAGGTTTGTTTGTTTGTTTGTTTGCCTTTTGGTATGCATTGTTTTTATTTTGATGGTGAGACATAACGTACTAGGTAAAAAGACCTGCAATAAATCAGCCTTAGTAACATGGTGGTGGGGTGGGAGGGCAAGTGTCCTATAGCCCTGTGATTAGGTCTCAGAATTCAATGAGCTAATGCTGCTGGGCTGTGTGTGAGCCTCACAAGTGATCCTGAGTTTTCTCTCCCCTCTTAGGTGGGACAGGATGGTTAGAATGGGCTGGAGTTGGGTATTTCTCTTCCCAGCTCAGTTTCGCTCTGATGGTCCCCCAGCAGGACAGCCTCAGGTTAACTAGTTTCCCCTGAGGGCAGCCCTGTTAAGAACAGAGTGCTCTGATGTACTCCAGATGGTTACCTTTCCCCTCTCACTGCTGGAGCCCGAGGAGATTTTTCTCTGATATTTACTATGGAAGCCTTGTCGAGGTCCTGGAGGTAATGTCATGAAACTGTGGGAAATGCCTGTGACTCTGTTTACCTGGAATGTGTAACTTCCAGCATTGTCCCCACAGTGTCCAGCAATTCATTGGTGACAGTGTGGAGTCCCCACCCCAGCATGGGCCCCATGGCTGATCTGCTCATGCTTTCTGCTTTGGTAAGCCATGTTTCCCTGTATGTGACTGACTGTCCTTCTGGTCTTGGGGCAGCATTTTCCCTGTGTCTTCATCTCTCTCATAGTTCCAAGAAGAGCTGTGGATTTTTCAGTCTATTCAGTTTTCACTTGTTCTTGGGAGGGAGTGGCAACTTCCAAACTCCTTACATGTGGAACCAAAAACCAGAAATCTCCCCTTTCCTCTAATATTAAACTGTGAATAAAGCTGCATTCATTTAGAAAGAGAATTTAAAATATAGCACAATCAAATATAACCTATACTTTGAATGCCATATTTAGGATCTTCCAAACTGCCTAATATAATATAGAATCTTCCAAATAGAAGGCATTTTACAAGTACTTATTGAATGCAGAGATAAATGAATGAACTTCCATTTACCATGACCATTTATTATTTATCCTGAAATGAGGAATTTAGTATCTTTTAAAAACTGTTTTAATTGAAATACGGTTGACATACAATATTACATTAATTTTTGGTGTACTGCATAGTGATTTGATATTTGCATATATGATGAAATTATCACCACAGTAAGTCTAGTAACCATCTGTCTCCATACAAACTCATTACAATGTTCATTTATTATTAAATTTAAAAGAAATTTGGCTCACTTGTACTATTTAAAAGAGTTTGAATTATCTACTGGTTCTGTCTACTATTATATTTGGGGTGGTAGAAATAGTTTTACTGTTAGAATAGATTCTGAAATCCAGTGGTGAGTAGGAAATAGCATTTGCCCTTCTCTAGATCAATAAAGAAACTATTTAGAATATTCAACTACGTGAGGTCTCGTTTATATATATTGAGATATAGTTGATTTACAATGTTGCATTTAGTTTCTGTGCAAGCAAAATGATTCATTCATACATATCCATCTATATTCTTTTTCATAGTATTTTCTATTATGGTTTCTTACAGGGACTGGATATAGTTCCCTGTGCTATCTAGTAGGACCTAGTTGTTTGTATCTGCTAAAACTCCTAGTTTATCCCTCCCCCAGTCCCTTTCCCATTTGATAACCATAAGTTCGTTTTCTTTAACAGTGCGTGTGTTTCTGTTTCGTAAGTTCATTTGTATCGTATTTTAGATTCCACATATAAGTGATATTATATGATATTTGTCTCTCTTTCTGCCTTACTTCATTTAATATGAAAATCTCTAAGTCCGTCCATGTTGCTGCAAATGACGTTATTTCATTCTTTTTATAGCTGAGTAATATTCCATTATATGTGTGTACCACATCTTCTTTATCCATTCATTCTTCTGTTGATGGACATTTAGGTTGCTTTCCTGTCTTGCCTATTGTGAATACTGCTGCTATGAACATTGGGGGGTGGGGTGTGTATCTTCCAAATAAAATGAGATTTTTTTCTTTTCAGCTTTATTTCTTTACTTTACAATACTGTATTGGTTTTGCCATACATTGACATGAGATCTTGTTTTTGCATCCATGATAGACCCAGCAGAGTAATCTGCACATAGTAAGAACTCAACAAATATTTGTTGACTTTTTTTTAATAACATCTCTTTATCTTATTTATTTATTTTGGCTGAGCTGTGTGGCATGCAGGATCTTGTTTCCAATCAAGGACTGAGCTGGTGCCGCTGCTTTGGGACCATGGAGTCTTAACCTCTGGTCCACCAGAGAAGTCCCATATTTAATTAGACTTTCGAAAAGACCTTTCTTAATTAAATTTAGCACAGAAAACCTCATGTTTGCTTCACGTCAGGAAATCCAAGAAGGCCCAAAAAATCATTTTCAGAAAGAGACCAATAGTATGCGAGATGCCACTTTAGAAAATCCAAAGTTTTGTCTTTCTCTTTCTGACTTAGTTCATTTAATATGAAAATCTCTAGGGCCATCCATGTTGCTGCAAGTGGCGTTATTTCGTTCTTTTTATAGCTGAGTAATATCCCATTATATATATGTACCTCATCTTCTTTATCCATTCATTCTTTAGAAACACAAAGAACTTCTTTACTCTCCAAGTCTGGACGAGACACCTAGTAGGCTCCAGCCATGCTGCCGGGCGCTGGGAGCTCCAGTCCAGTCTTGTGCAGAGTCAAGCCTGCAGGCAGCATCACCTGTTTTATTGTCTTCACTTTTTGATGAATGACCTTCATCTGCCTTCTGTGAGGTGTATTCCTCTCTGCATCTGCCTCCTTTCCTCCATGTCTTTCTATTAATCTTAATATTGTTCCTCTTGGAAAGGTGAGCAGAAGAAGAGAACCATGAATAGTTGGACCAGATATCAGAGAAAAGGGTGGGCTTGCAGGTTTTGCAGCTCAGCCATCCTTGTTCAAAGTTCCCTGTCTGCCTTCTGTGTTCTGGGGATACAGGACTGTCCATCAGGGCTCTGTGAAGTCTGGGACATTTCTGACTTGGTGGGGGTGGTGGGTGTACATACTTATGTGTGCATGTGCACAAGCTTGTAGGCGGGTGTGCATACATATGTGTGCACGTGCATGAGCCTGTATTTGTCCACACGTGCACACACAGGCCTGTCCACACGTGCACACATAGGCCTGTCCACACATGCACATGTAGGCCTGTCCACACGTGCACACACAGGCCTGTCCACACGTGCACACACAGGCCTGTCCACACGTGCACACGTAGGCACACTGAGATCTTTTTTCCTTCTCCGGTGGGACTGGTCAGCAGTTGCAGGCTACCTGCTCCCGTATTTTATCCTCTGTGCTGTGACTCCCATGACAGACAGCTTTTAAATATATTTCCTCTTTCAGTTCCACTTTCCTAGCCACTTCTTAGCAACACAGAGGCCTCTCAGAGGCTGCCTCTGCCACACCATGTGGACACCTTGCTGTTCTAACTGGGACCACTGTTTACCTCTTAATTTGGGATGCGGCTCAGCATACTCATTGCGCTGTACACACTGCCTGGGGTCTGCTGAGACCTTGTGTGAACTTCCGATGCCCTCGTATGAGTATTATTATATGAGGAATAAGAGAAATTATATATAAGAGAAATTATAAGAGAAACTCTTCTCTATGTGTGTGTTTTCATCCACAGTTATGTACTTACAAGAGTTTTTATTGAAGAGGAGGTGGTCTTTTCTGTTTTTCTCCTAATTATGTTTTGGTTTGTTTTTAAGGAAGAGAGGAACAGAAGATCTTTCGCTCTGCCCTCTTTTCCTAGAATTCTCTCAAAAGGCTTAAAAGGTAGTTGCACTGGGAGTGAAGAAGATAAAGATGTAAGGCTCAAAGCTGCTGGTGATAGAAAATCAGAGTTTAAGACTTAAGAGGTGAAGTGTTTGATAATGATGTGTTCAAATATGCTCCAAGTATCCATGGTTGAATGGAGATGAAAAATAATGAAGATGAAGTAAGAAGCTGTCAGGCTGGGCTCTCATTTCCATCATCCGTGTGAAAACTGATGGATCATTGCAGTAATTGGGGTTAAAGAGGAGGCTGTGGATACCATAGCAAAGTTCTCAGAGAATATGCATCAATTGAAAGCCTTGGGTGAGACAGTAAAAATGCAGATTTTTTTTTGTTGCTTCTTAAATGAAAGAAGCTTCACCCCATGACAGTTTAATAAGAGAAAAATAAAAAAGCACAGGAAACAAGGGCATGCCTGGAGGGAAGTGTCTGTGGGCATCGGCCAGATCTAGAAGTGCAGGATTTGGGAGTGTTGGTTTGCTGGAGGTAGAGCTCTATGTTAGGAGAGATGGCTTCTGGACCTTCACCGGTGTTGGGGCTCATCCCTTTCTGGGCATTTTTCATGACACACAGAAACTCTGCTTAAATCTGCAGGATTTTCTGATTTCATTAAATTTTCACAGTTGCATTTTCCCTCCTTCTTGATTAATACAACACAGAGAGAGATATACTGTTAGCAGTGTATGGTAGCTGCTGACTCTTCCTAATGGAATTGCTTAAATTACCTCTGCGGTAATTTCACTGATGAAAAGTACTAAAATGGACCCTCATGGCATTTTTGCTTGAGAATTGGGATGTTGTGGGTCTGAGTGAATGGGAGGAAGACCGGTGTGAACTGTTGGACAAGATAAAAGTGAAAAGAATTTTGAGTCACGTGGAGTCAGCCAGAGGAGGAGGAAAGAGAGCCTTAGAGACGTGGTGGAAGGCAGGGGACTTGCGGGTAAATATGGACAGTGTAGAATATTTCTGCAGCTGAGGAGTGACCGCATATCTAGAAACAGGGATGTCTCCCTTGAATCTGCAGTAATTCCTTTTCATTTTTACTTTTTTTTTAAATTTTATTTTTACTTTATTTTACTTTACAATACTGTATTGGTTTTGCCATCAAGTTTCCATTCCAAGTTTTGTGGCTCAAAATAGCCTTGTGTTATTATCATTTGGGGGGAAAAAAGGTGTTTCTGTTAGGACTGGGCATGGCTCTGTGTGGCAGAAAATCTAAATATAGTGAAAAGTTTGTTTATTTCTCATGTAAAGAATTGTAGGAGTGGGCCTTCCAAGGCAGGAGTTCTGGCCCCACGGTCATCAGAACCATGGCCTTTCCTGTGCACTGTTCAGCCGCCCCAAGGGAGTGTCTCTCAACCAGCAGTTCCCTGTGGTCACTGCAGCAGGTCTCAGACCTGTACCTGAGGGGGTAGAACAGGGAAAGGGAAGGAGAAGGGCATGTTTCCTCTTCTCTGATGAAGCTTCCTGGAAATTCCCCAGAACCCCTCCATCCTGCATGTCAACAGACCTTGGTATGCATCTCACTCACCAGTACTTAGAGACAAGGGAGGCAGTGAGACCAAGACTTCTGGTTGCCTGCAAGCCGTCTAGCTGAAAAGCAGGATTCCTTATTTTGAGAGATAAGGTGAGAGTGTGTTCTTGCAAGGAGACCAGTACTGGTGTTTCTGCCGTGGAAACATGAAATCCTGCAGGAAGGGCAGGCAGACCTGCTGGGGACCGCAGCTGGGTGAGTCCAGCTGCAGGAAATATTGTTATGTTGAGCTTCCAAATACTTATGAACTTTATTATACAAGACATTTCATTCATATTGCTACCAAATTTACCAGAAAAGTGTGGAAGTATCGGAAAGTTGTCAAGCTAGTGGAAGCTTTTACTTTAAGCTTAAATTGTGTTATTGGCTATAAATATTGTCAGTTGTTAGCCTTAAGTGACAGGCTCACTTTGTTCATTTTTGAGAAAATGTCTGACAGATATTCTTGTCTGAATAATATTTGTGTGCCAGTTGTTCTTTGCACTAAATGTGCTGTTTCATGAAAAGAGTGGAAGGTTCAGCTCACAATTGCACAAATGTTTTTCCTCATGACAACGATCATACTTTTACATACAGCAGAAGTGCCTTGTGTGAGCTTCCCAACTTGCCGCACATAATGTTAAAAAGGGTCCAGGTTTAGTCATGTTTCTGCTTCATCAAGGACTTCCTTAAGTAGAAGTGGATGTGTTGGCATGAAGACAATAACCACTATCCAGTTTGGTGCCACCACATCCATTCATTCTAAAGTGACAGTTGTTTAGCCCATCTCTGTTCTGCACGTTCAGTGCAAAGGTCAACACAGTGAAAATGACAGTCTTAGTCTTTTATTAAGATGCCTCTGACCTTGCTCACCACTAGAGGGTTTGGGTGGCCCTCTGCTGACCACGTTTTGAGAACTGCTAAATTATTCAGTGATATATTTCAATATAACTCAGCATAAATCCACTAGATTTTAGTGTTCAGTGTTATTTTTGAACACCACAAAGATTAATAATTTTTGCATTCTTAATTTCAATTAAATTATTTTATTGGACAAAATTATATTTGATAATTTAAAAATGTCCAATAGTGATTAAAATGATTAACTACTTTTCCCTTCCCTGCTAATCCCTTTCCTTAGAGAATATAATTGGCAAAGCAGCAGACAGAAGGTGACATCTTAGTGAAGGTTGATGGAATCAAAAAAGCCTGTTAATTTAGCATGCTGTTTTAAATTATGGCTTCGTATTTATCACATTTTCTTCAATGACTACTGACCTCTTTATTCTTTTTAAAAACATCTTTCAATCATTCATTGAAATTGTTAACCTCATTATCTAGTGAGACGTATTGTTTCCATACAATGAGTGTATCTTACAGATGGTAGGGATTTTATTTTTGTCTCGAGTCACCTGTGTTTCTCTGGCACTAGCTACAAGGTACGATTTTACTGGGGAGCCCATGGGGATCTCTTTCACCTTCTCTCCTGGAAATTCCATGCGCCATTCATTCTCCTTCAAAGTTGCCAGCTTCTTTCTAATCGTGAATTTTCTCTGCCCTCAAGTATGTTTGCAGAGCACACTCCAAACATTTGTGTGTTTTGTTTTGTTTTTTAACCAATAGAAAACATGCATGCAGACCCTTATTTGTTTTTAGAGATTGACTAACAATCAGTATGGGAGATATTAAAAATTAAGAAGTCAATTCAATCATCCAGTCTTCCATCTGTTTTATTTAAGCTGAGCGGCTCCTGTTGTAATATGCTGTCACTCCATCAGGCCTCCATGTTCTCCCTTACAATAAGCCCTCTGGTCTTCACTTCATTTCCCATTCATTGTAAGTTGTCATGGTCCAGCTTTTGAATATTTTTAAAATCATGTGTTTAATTACATTTCTTCTTTATCTGCTGTGTACTGAATTGTGTCACCTCCGAATGCCTGTGTTGGCACCGTAACACCCAGTGTGGTGGTATTTGGAGACGGGGCATTTGGGAGATAATGAGGCCCAGACGAGGTCGCTATGTAAGGCCACGTGAAGGTTTAGTGTCCTTGCTGGATGAGGAAGAGTGACCCAATGCTCTCTCTCTTTCTGCCCTGTGAGGATGCGGTGAGAAGGTGGCTATCTGTAGTCCAAAAAGAGAGCCTTCACTGAGGAGTTGAACTGGCTAGTCCCCTGGATCTTGGATTTCCCAGCCTCCCAGAACTCTGAGAAATGTTTGTTGTTGTGGTGGTTCAGTTGCTCAGTCATGTCCAACTCTTTGCAGCACCATGAACTGCAGCATGCCAGGATTCCCTGTCCTTGACCATCTCCTGGAACATGTTCAAACCCATGTCCATCGAGTCAGTGATGCCATCTAACCATTTCATCCTCTGTTGTCCCCTTCTCCTCTTGCCTTCAATCTTTCCCAGCATCAGTCATTTCCAGTGAGTCAGCTCTTTGCATCAGGTGGCCAAAAGTATTGGAGTTTCTGCTTCAGCATGAGTCCTTCCAGTGACTATTCAGGGTTGATTTCCTTTAGGATTAACTTGTTTGATCCCCTTGCAGTCCAAGGGACTCTCAAGAGTCTTCTCCAACACCACAGTACAAAAGCATCAATTCTTCGGTGATCAGCCTTCTTCACAGTCCAACTCTCACATCCATACATGACTACTGGAAAAACCATAACTTTGACTAGATGGACCTTTGTCAGCAAAGTAATATCTCTGCTTTTTAATAAGTTGTCTAGGTTTTTCATAGCTTTTCTTCCAAGGAGCAATCATCTTTTAATTTCACAGCTGCAGTCACCATCTGCAGTGATTTTGAAGCCCAAGAAAATAAAGTCTGTCACTGTTTCCATTGTTTCCCCATCTATTTGCCATGAAGTGATGGGACTGGATGCCATGATCTTTGTTTTTGAATGTTGACTTTTAAGCCAGCTTTTTCATTCTGTTATTCAAGCCACTTGGCCTACAAAATTTTATTATGGCAGCCTGAGCTAAGAAATCATCTCTCTGGAAGAATTTCTATCCCAGATCAATTCAACTGCCTACTTTTTTCGTATGCACACTTGATTGAGCTATTGAGCAAATCTTGAGATTTCCAGATGATTGGTGACACAGTCTGTTTCTATTTGCTGCCCTGTCTGGGAGCCCTTGCAGTTCGAATGGGAAAAAATAGTGAGAATTTTGATTCTTTTCTACTCTCTTCCAAGTTCTGTCTCAATTTCCCTCTCACGCTCACAGCAGAGAATTGTGTCTTCTACTTTGTTGGAGGAAACTGGAAAGAAACATGTAGTTTAGCGAATCTGAATTCATATCTTTGACGCTGACACATTCTGATTGTGTGATCTTGGACAAACTATCTTCTCTGAGTTTTTTTTTTTTTTTTTTCATCTACACACTGGTAATATATTATTGCAGGAAGCTCTGAGTATTAGATGAATTCTAATACTGTGATTGAGATATAAAATACAATCAATAAATTGATTATAATGTTTGTTCACATAGAGATTGAAACCACTGCATGTGAATTCTTTCAACTTGTTGCCACTGCACCTTTAAATTTGTTTGTATTCTTCTTTATTCTTTCCTCACATTAAAATGTAATGATCCCTCAAACCCATTCCTCAGCTGCACTATACCTCCATTAGACCTTCACGAGGTCCTTCTTCCATCAGTTATAAACACTGTCTCCTCTAACTTCATCTTTCTCCACAGTGTATCCATCCTAATCTTTAGACCAAGACTGGATTCTCTGATATTTTGAAGTAAAGCATTGCTTCTCTCATTATTGCCCTATCTTGCTGCTTTTTTTTTCCCACACCATCGCCTTCCTGCATCTGGTTAAAGACTTACCACTCAAGATCCAGCTTGGATGTCACGTCATCTATAAAACTGTTCATAATTCCTACAGTTTTGTCTAGATGCATTTTTGGTTTTGTTTTTAATTTTTTAATAAATTTTTATTCGAGTATAGTTGCTGTATAATGTTTTGTTAGTTTCTGCTAAATGGCAAAGTGACTCAGCTATATATATATATATACGTATTTCCCCTCTTTTATTGAATTTCCTTCCGATTTAGGTCACCATGGAGCACTGAGTTTCCTGAGCTTACAGTAGATTGTTATTAGCCATCTACTTTACACATAGTATGAATAGTGTACATATGTCAATCCCAATCTCCCAATTTCCCCCTTGCCCCTTTGGTATTAGATGCTGTTTTAAAATGTCATCCCTTGACCCAGAGTGATGTTATGGGGAGGGAGGTGGGAGGGGGGTTCATGTTTGGGAACGCATGTAAGAATTAAAGATTTTAAAATTTAAAAAATAAATAAATAAATAAAAATAAAAATAAAATAAAATGTCATCCTTTAAGAAACTGCCCCTCCCTGTCAAAGCACATATCATACTGGAAATGTCCATTGCTTTCTGGTGCCTCCCTAAATATCGTGAGCTCTTTCAGGACACAAAACCTTTATTTATATTATTTACTATCATATCTTTCATACTGTGCAAACTGCTTGGGATGTAGTAGGAATTCAGTAACCATTTATTCCTTTAATAAAGGGAAACAGATAAAGCTTAAGGTAGAGTAACAAGAGAAGTTGAAAATGTTAGAGGTATTTTAAAATCGTTGTCCTGACTATTCACTGACTTATATATTCTCCTACAGCTCTGTTACAAGTTGTAAGATATATTTAAACAGTTAACAAAGTAGAGACTGGATGCTGTGGAGGCCTAATGTTAATCCTTATGTAGAATATAATTTAAGAGTAATTAAATGGTCAGTGCACTTTTGAACTTGCTAAATTGCTTTCCCATTCTCTGTCTGCAGTCAGACTTAATTTCTCCCAGGGGTAATAATGGGGAAAGGTCAGAAATTTGTGGAAAGGCCTTCCTTTTCTCTTTTTAATTCACAAATAGTATTCTTGAACCTCCCCGTCCATACACACATACCCCAAATGAAGCAAGCCTTACTTAAAAGGGGCCTAGGGATGTTCTGAGCATGAGACACAATATATTGAAGATGTTACAAATTTTAGATCACTGAAGGAGGCAATAGATTCTTCGATAAGATGTCAAATTCTCTCCTTTCTTTTGTTTTATTATGGAAATGAGAAGGGCTAGCATCCAGGAGCATCCAGGGAAGAGAGTATACTATTTTGGCTCATGAGATTTTATGAAATCTGGGCTCTCTGAGTTAAATTGTATTGCCTGACTCCTAGGGCACAGAGATGCCCTATGGTCAATAAAATATTTTAACATCCTTTCAGTCATGGTCTCTGCTTCCTTTTGGAAGTTATGCCAGTCACAAAGGGCTGTGATGACTACAATAAAAAAAGCGATGGTGTTGATCAGTATATGTAGCCACAAAAAAAGAGCTCTCCTTGCTTTTATTCCTGGGACTGGACCTTAATTATGAACACTTTTCCATCATATTAATCTTCAGCATCCTCAAGGTCAAGGAAAGCCCTTCTTCCCAGGAAGTAGTATTGAAGTACGCATTAGAAAAGACAGAAGTGCTACATAGCTTGATCAATACCCATAAAACGCCTTCTTACTCAAGTGAAAGAAAGAAAGTGAAGTCGCTCAGTCGTGTGCCGACTCTTTGCGACCCCATGGAGCAGCCTCTCGCCCGGGACTCTGCCAGATCGGGCCTCTGAGCAGAGCTGGAGCTCTGCGGTTCTGGAGGCGCGCTCGGGCCTTCCCCATCAGGGCTTGCAGACGCACACAGCTGGGCTGCCTCGTCTTCCCCAGAGGAGGCTCGCTTCCCCGCATGCTGTGCACTCGGCTTCCAGGCGGGGGCGCCCCGCGCCTCCTGGAGGTCTTGGCTCGGGGGCTGGTTCCCCTGAGCTGGGGCTGTGGGCGGGAGCCCGCCAGGCTCCTCCATCCATGGAATTCTCCAGGCAAGAGTACTGGAGTGGGGTGCCATTTCAGTGATCCACATGCCAATGTCATCCCAGCCTCCATGCCCACCACATACCCCGATAATACCAGGATCCATCTCCAGGACTACAGGCCCTTTCTCTCTCTCCTCTTGAGAATGACTGAAGGAAGAGAGAGGTGTGATCCCCTTCGCTGGGCTGTGTGTGAAGGCTGCAGAGGCAAAACGCGCAAACCAACCAAACTAAAGAAAAACAGTGACCAGGCTGGGCTTTTTGTCTAGACCCATTGTCTTAAGGCACTTCCTCTGGCCTGACTTGAAGATAAAAACAGAGGAAGACTAACGTTTCTTATTCTGTTTATTACAGTAGAGAAAATGATATTTTGTACTGATGCTGAAGCTCAAACTCCCAATACTTTGGCCACCTGATGCGAAGAACTGACTCATTGGAAAAGCCCCTGATGCTGGGAAAGATTGAAGGTGGGAGGAGAAGGGGACGACAGAGGATGAGATGGTTGGATGGCATCACTGACTCAATGGACATGAGCTTGAGTCAACTCTGGGAGTTGGTGATGGACAGGGAAGTCTGGTGTGTTGCAGCCCATGCGGTCTCAAAGAGTTGGACGCAACTGAGTGACTGAACTGAACTGTGAAAGTGAAGTCACTCAGTCGCGTCCGACTCTTTGTGACCCTATGGACTGTAGCCTACCAGGCTCCTCAGTCCACGGAATTTTCCAGACAAGAGTACTGGAGTGGGTTGCCATTTCCTTCTCCAGGGCATCTTCCCAACCCAGGGATCAAACCAGGGTCTTCCGCACTGCAGGCAGACGCTTTACTATCTGAGCCACCAGGGAACTGAAATGTAATACTTCCCTAATCTTTTTCTAAACTGAATGCTTTTGCTGACCAATATAAAGGATAGGCAAGGTTCTTAACTGGTGACATGGAGGTGAACGTGTACCCTGCTGGTATCATTGTTTTTTTGTGTGTGTATACACTTGCATTTTCCTTGGGTGATCCCAAGGAATTCAAGACCTGAAAAGAATTAAGTTTTGTTTATCTATGTAAAATAGTTGCAGCTACAGATAAAGATATGGATATAGACCCCTCAAATAGGTATTACATACAGTATATATGGGTATATATATGCATGTATACATGTATGAATACATAAAAATACACATAACCATGCATGCATACATGCTAAGTTGCTTCAGTCGTGTCCAACTCTGTGTGACCCTATGGACTGTAGCCTGCCAGGCTCCTCTGTCCATGGGATTTTCCAGGCAATGATAATGGAGTGGGTTGCCATGCTCTTCTCCAGGAGATCTTCCCAACCCAGGAATTGAACTCACGTCTTGTGTTGGCAGGCAGGTTCTTTACCACTGGTGCCAGCTGGGAAGCCCACACATAAACATACATGTGCTTATATTATTTACGCATGCATACGTACAATACCTACCGACACGTAAACTTGTTGACATTTTAAAATGACCAAAGGTTTTACAAAAAGAAAAACGCTTGAATGCTTTGACCATTTTTCACATAAGGAAACATAGATCATAATATATTTATGATCACTAGGTCACTAGGATGATAAATTACTTGGGGAAAGAAAGAGACGCAGAGGTGGTTTGCAGGAAGGTCAAAGCACCTGAAAGATAGAATGAAATCGACTGTCTGTATAATTTCATCTTTCTTATTCTTTTTATTTTCTTGATTTCTCTTCTTGATTTGCTTTTACCAGGATGAATATCAGTAAATGGCCATGCCAATATTAACAATGAATGAACTAAGCCTAAATAATTAATTTCATTGAAGTCTTCCTATCCCTTACTAACAGCATTTGTATCATTTCAGAACTGAGTCAGGGCTAAAACAAGTAGGCTGTAATGTCATTTCTAGATTTAATGCCTATACTGGAGTGGCTAGCCATTCCCTTCTCCAGGGCATTTTCCCAACCCAGGGATCGAACCTGGGTCTCGTGCACGGCAGGCAGGTTCTTTACCGTCTGAGCCACCAGGGAAGCCTGATACATAAAACAGTGAGATTATACTCTTTGTTCAAAGGGCCAGAGAAAACTCCAGCATTTTTATCATGAAACCTTTACTGGTAACTTTCACAGGACACAATTTGAGTGCCTAAAATGTGATGCTGAAATTCTCCAAGTCTTTCAGATACCTATCTCTAACCCTTGATCATTTCTGTGGCTGGCAGCACAGATGCGTCTCAGGCATTCCCCCGTTTTGCTCTGTGCATAGTTGGGCAAAGGTAGTGTTGAACAAGGCAGAGACGATGTACTTTGAAAGGGTCTCTAAGCACTGTTTTGTTCATAGTCAGTCATGCACTTTAACCGGCAAGTGTTTAATTTCTAACTTAATAAAATTACCAAAATGTAGATCTTAAAATAGGTGTCTAAGAAATGTCTCTTTGGGGAGGGATTACCATCAGCCACACAGAAAGCAGGATTGGAGACTGTGATAGTACTTACTGTAAAAAAGCATCTGCTCCTGGGCCTATTAATCCTCTTGCTTATAAAAACTTTCCAGCCCTAAGCACAAACAGCAAAGGAAGTGGGTAGAGAGGGCGGCAGAGTGCCTGGCTGGCGGTCTCTGGTGGGGAGGGTCCGGCCCGTGAGCCCATCCCTGAAAACCACTTCCAGGCACTAATGTCCAGCATCTGCTGGCCCCTGCTGTTTTATCACTCTGCTCGGCTACGTCCAGTTTATCCAATCTAATGTAGGTAATGAACATGAACTCTTTAGGGTCGCTAAGGACATTTCCTAATGAATATCAGAAACTCGAGAAGGGAAATGATGGTAATGGATGCCGCAGTGTTCTCTGAATCACTAGACCAAATAAATTGGATGAGACATAATAGCTTCTTGTTTTTGCCAGAGACACACTCTGGTTCCTTAGAGAGGAATTCAATCATTTTTGTTTCGGTCAACTCTTTATCAGCTGTTTGAGTTATTTGATGAATAGCTCCAGTGAATATCCTGGGGCCTGGGATTTTTATGAATCACTTAGGGTATAATAGAAGAATTCAGAATATTTCAGTCAAGCATGTTTTTCTTACCAAATCTTGTATCCGAAGTTAAGTGTAATGAAGTGATGTGCCCACTTGGCATCTTTTGAGTTGCTTTCATTTTTACCTTTATATTCCAGTGGAGTGATACCAGTGAGAGCACCCTGAGGGTCACGGAGGCCACCAGCTTCTCTGAGATTAATCATCGTTTTAAACGTAGATGATGCTATTTTAAAATTGAAATACAATCTTCTAGTGTTCAAATTATTTTCTCATTTAGTAATAATAATAACATTTAACAGCTCATTCTCATACAGTGCTTATTATCAGCAGAAATTCTAGATCCTCTACCTGTTGTTTTGTTTTTCAGTAGCTATGTTGTGTCCAGTTCTTTGCAACCCCATGGACTGCTGCTGCGACCCATGGATTGCAGCATGTCAGGCTTCTCTGTCCTTCACTGTCTCCCAGAGTTTGTTCAGACTCATGTCTATTGAGTCCATGATGCCATCCAACCATCTCATCTTCGACTGCCCCCTTCTCCTTTTGCCTTCAATCTTCCCCAGCAGCAGGGTCTTTTCCAATGAGTCGGCTCTTCACATCAGGTGGCCAAAGTGTTGGAACTTCACCTGTATAATCCATTTTTAGCTTTCACAAAGACTACATGAGGTGAATACAATTAACACCTGTTTTACAGAGAAGGAGACCAAGGCCCAGAGGAGTTTAGAGACATACCCAAGGTCACAGAGTTATTAGCTAGGAGAGTTGAGACTGAACCAGTGCCACAGAGACTGTGTTCTTCTCCATGGTGCTATAGTATCTTTTAAAAATTGATAACACAAGTTAGAGTTATTTAGTACTCTTGGTCAACTATTTGGTATTAATAATATAGAGGAAAATGTGAACTCTACTCATGTCATTGCAAAAAAGAGCAATTAGCCCTGAAATCCATAGATTTTTTTTTTTTAAACCGTATTGATCATGCTCAATTAAAGGTGTTTAAGGCACATAGCCTTATGGATTTTTGAGGCTGCAGGGAACAGAGATGTGTTTGGTTACGGGAGATAATAGGGCTTTTGATTAAGGAAGAGCAGGAAATAGCCTGAAAGGGTACACTTCCAGGCCCCACGTTGAGAATAAAACTGTAATTCAGTATGAGTCATGCCTCAGGGAGACACAGAGCTTTGCTTGGCATTCACTCAGCATTGCTCTAGCCCTAACCTCGTTCCCTGTGCTGCCTCCAGAGACATGGGCCCATCTTCTTTACTGCGGAGTTTGGCTGTTTTATACCCCAGCCCGTCTCTGTCTCACCTGCTTTTGCTGTTGTTAACTGACTCTGTCTTCACAAGTTTCCCCAAGAGAGAAAATTTGTTTTGTCTGAGTTGTCGTCAGCCAGCATGAGGGCACTTCTTGTGGGCAGGATGGCTGCCTTGGGCACAACAGCCACGCCTGCTCTGAGCAGCTGTGCCTACGACCAACATCCTGTGCCCATGAAAGTCTCTTCTTTTCCCTCAGAAGAGAGCCAAGGACATTCAGCACACCGTGTCCAAATCACACCTCCATGTATGTCCCATAAACTATCGGGACATACAGTCGGCCTAAAAACTTCCCTGAGCTAAGCTAGGTAGCAGTTATTGTCCATGAATTTCTTATTTAAAGTGAAGAAAGCAGTATGTTCTAAATACATAATTAAGGGAAAAGTATCATCTAAATATTGGAATGCCTGTTAGACAATATGTTTAAATATACATGTGTGTGTATGTATGTGCTCAGTTGTGTCTGACTCTTTGCGACCCTGTGGACTGTAGCCCACCAGACTCCTCTGTCCATGGGATTTCCCAGGCAAGAATACTGGAGTGGGTAGCCACTTCCTTCTCCAGGGGATCTTCCCGACCCAGGAATCCAACCAGAGTCTCCTGCGTCTCCTGCACTGGCAGGAGAAAAATTTTTTTTTAACCACGAGCACCACCTAGGAAGAGTCCATCTTCCAAATCCTTGCATTTCTTTTCTTACAAAGATTTAAGAACTGAGAGTAGATGCGTCTTTAAATGAAGAACTCCAGGTTTAATATCGAAGTACCTTCTTTTAAATCAGACTTCAATTATTCAGTTCTATTGCTATTGGTTTCTTTCTATTTGGCTGTTAATAAAAAAAAGCAATTACTCTGTAATTTCTAGGGCATGATGTGCCTTTCAAACTTTAAAGATGGTTGGCACAAGTAATAAGATATATTAACCAGAAAGGCTTCAGTCCCTGTGGATGGATGTGTGTCCTCCTGAGTGTATTATTGCCCTGACTGAATGGCGGCACCTCCTGATGGATTGTTCACCTGGGCTTTGCTCACTGTGGGGAATCTTTTATCCCCTGTGTTCTTGTGACAGTTTAATATGGAGACCTCTGTGCTCATCCTCATATAGTAAGGAAAATGGTCTCATGGAAAAAAAAAGGGAATAAAAATGAGTTTTGATGAGCAGAGCTTTCTCAGAAAACTGAGACACCCATGCCAGAATATTTTTAAAGTGTTCTTCCTTTTGTTACAGTTTGATCTGTTTTGAAATAACAGATTTTCCTTATTGATTTATTTCTTCTTTAATCTTTCCTTGATCCTTGTGGATACTTTTTTTTTTGTTCCAAAGAATTTTACTTTGTATTTGTCATTGAGAAAAAAAAGAAGACTGTCTCCAGTACATTTTACCTTATGTGAATGCAAATCTGTATTATGTCTTTTTCCCCTCTGCTGATCTCTGGAAATGTGTTGGGATTGGTCTATTATACTAAATTCTGGCTGAACCTTGGTTCCAAGTTAGCTTAGAGACAGCTCTGTGCTACTCATTAGTGGAAATGTTTTTAAGCCCATGGCGGCAGGTAAAGGAGAGGCCCATAAAATATTTATAAAAAAATAGAATAGGCTGGATTAGGAGTGAGGAATCTGGTGCTAAATTGCACCACAGTTTGAGGTGAGTCACTTAACCCCTCGACCCCCAGTTTCTTCATGCAGAGCTTACTTGGTGTTGATACTCAGAGGTGGTTGTGAGTTTGAAATATTAATACCAGCTGTTTGGTACATGGTCCCTTTTCTAGGTCACTTGAAAATGCTATTTTTTATTGGGTAAATATGATTACCTAGGAAACAGACATTCTGTTAGCTAAATGACACATTGCTGGCAGAGACGTGGTGTGATAATAGAGCTAACGTATGGATAATTCGTCTTTAACTTAGGCATGATACCATGGACTCTCAGACTCCTACAGACAGAAGGGGCTTCTGTGGCACAGTATATTCAGGATCTTGGGTGCTTTACAGGTGCATGTCATCCCCTGGGGGCCCCTGGAATTGTAATGAGGGGAAGCAGCAACTTAGTGGGATCTGACATTCCCCTCCTCAACTTCCATAAAAGAAGTTCAACTTTCTTTTGCATGTATTTTTTGGTGTGTCTCTAAATAGTTTCAAAGTATTCTGCCAAGCATTTTTGAATATTACTGATCATATTCGACATCTTCACTTACACTTAAAAATCTACTCCAAAGTCACACTAGTCTGTGATTCTAGTTGCCAAAAGAGCTACAGCGTTAGTCCAAAAAAGTGTTAAGATCTTGGAGCCATTTTCCAACCTTGGCTGTACACTGGAGCCACCTTGAGAGATCTATGAATCGCGATATTCAGGAACTCGCTAGACCAATTATATGGAGTCTCTATTGGTGGTTCTGATGAGCAGCCAAGTCAGAAACCACTGGCTTGGTGGGAGGGAGAGGTGACTGTGACTTAAGCTGGTGGGGAGTGGGGTTATGGAGAGAATGGACTCTGAGCAGAATTTCACAGATGGGCTGAATTCTGATGGAAAATAAATGGAGGCATTTTAGGACATGTATTAACATTCATTTCAGAGACTAGAGAGGGATGAATAAAGATGGAGAAAAACAGAAAGAGAGAAACAGAGCAGGGGGAGTGAGGGAGGAGGAAGAGAGATGGAGGAGAAAATTAGAAGTATAGCATGGCATTAAGAATTAGAAATAACTTCATATATCAAATTCTGACTCTCATTTACTACAAGTGAAAAAATGTGGCCACGTTATTTAATCTCTAAATCTCCATTTCTTTCACTGCAAAATGGGAAATGAAAGGCCCTACTGATGAGGTTTGTTGTTGCTCAGTCGAAGTTGTGTCTGACTCTTTGCGATCCCAGGGACTGCAGCGCACCAGGCTACCCTGTCCTTCACTATCTCCCAGGGTTTGCCAAATTAATGTTCATTGAGTCAGTGATGCTATTGAACCATCTCATCCTCTGCCGCCCTCTTCTTTTGCCTTCAACCTTTCCCAGCATCAGGATCTTCTCCAGTGAAAGCCCTTCATATCAGGTGGCCAAAATATTGGAGTTTCAGCATCAGTCCTTCCAGTAAATATTCAGGGTTGATTTCCTTTAGGATTAACTTGTTTGATCTCCTTGGAATCCAAGGGACTCTCAAGAGTCTTCGTCAGCACCACAATTCAAAAGCATCAATATTTCGGCACTCAGCCTTCTTTATGATCCAACTCTCACAACCATACATGACTGCTGGAAAAACCATAGTTTTGTGCTGGGGGCCAGCGTGAGGAATCCTGCCCGTGACAAGGTCATGAGGAAGGAAGCCTGACAAAATGCAAGGATGTGATCAGGCTTCAGGGGTTCCCCCTGGAATTTCCTGAGCATGTACCCCAAAAAACCAAAAATCTGCCAGCTTTTGTACTCTGCTCTTCTGATATTCTCTGGAAAAAGTCAAATCAGGGCTTTAGTCTTCTGCATTTGAAAGGGATGTTTCAGTTAAACCCCTCTGATAGCTCTCTAGCTTGCCCAACAGGTTCCCCTGGACCTCTTACAGCTTGTGAATTGCTTACAGCCCCCAACCAAGATAGGCACAAAGCTTAAAGGCATCTTAAAGATACAGAGCCTTTTCTAAGAGCTAAAAATCATATTGGTGATGGATTTCACTGTTGATTCAATGATTGCTGCCAGACCTCCATATTCATTATCTTTTAGGCACCTGGGAGGATGTTAATCAATGTGAACGGAATATGGAAAAGGATATATAATAGTTTTGATGTTAGCAACACTAGACTTTTGAGTTAATTACTTTTCTTTTGTTAGAAATCACTGTACTCCTTTTACTTGTTATAAGTTGCTGTATCTTTCTTATGTAAGAATGTAACTTTATTTAGTGCTTTCTGAGAGTGGCACCAGACTTTGGGAAGATCAACACAAGTAAGTCTTCTGGTTGACAAACCCTTATCAGAAAAAAGGCTGTAAAATGTTAATTGGCCCTTTTGGCCAGAAGATGATGTAAATTACCTAATACTTGTGTATACAACTAGGTATGCAGAGAGAAAAGCCTGGTTTTGATAAGAGTCTGGGCTGCTAACACTGCATAATTTTGTATTACCCATTGATCTCTATGTACAATCAAAAAGGTATAAAAGGCCTTTCTAGACAATAGAGGGGGGGCCAGTCTCTGGACTGGTTTCCCCCGTGTCTCCTCTTTACTCTAATTTCAGGCTGAATTCCCATCTGGAGCGGGGCGGCTCACCAAGTCTACTTACTTGTCCTGGCTTTTAAGACCAGCGTGAAAGGGAGCCTAAGGCAGGGCACCCTTCGATATTCAAGTGAGTGCCGGTGGCCCAACGTAGATGGTGCAAGCTCCTTGTCCGGAACTTTATTGGCCTTCCCTGTAAGCCAAGTTATTCAGCCTCCTTTCTCCACTTAATTTTCCTACTACACTATTTCTTCATAATCTAATCTTATATTAATAAATAACTGTTTTCCTCGCCAACGCCGTCCCCGCTTTGAATTCCCTGGATCCACTGGGGCTGGACCCCAGCAGTTTTGACTATTACAGACCTTTGTTGGTGGTGCTAATGGTAAAGAACTTGCCCACCAATGCAGAAGACATAAGAGATGATCTCTGCATCAGGAAGATCCCCTGGAGAAGGAAATGGAGCCCCTGGAGAAGGAAATGGCAACCCAGACCAGTATTCTTGCTTGGAGAATCTCATGGACAGAGGAGCCTGGAGGGCTACAGTTCATAGGGTCAAAAACTATTGGATATGACTGAAATGACTTAGCATGCACATGCTGTGTGTGATTAGTCGCTGAATCATGTCCAACTCTTTGTGATCCCATGGACCGTAGCCCACCAGGTTCCTCTGTCCATGGGGTTTCTCCAGGCAAGAATACTAGAATGGGTTGCCATGCCCTCCTCCAGGGGATCTTCCCAATCAGGGATCGAACCCAGGTCTCCCACATTGCATGTGGATTCTTTACCATCTGAGCCTTTAGTGAAGCCCAAGAATATTGGAGTGGGTAGCCTATCCCTTCTCCAGGGGAACTTCCCGACCCAGGTATTAAGCCAGAGTCTCCTGCATTGCAGGCAGATTCTTTACTAGCTGAGCTACCCAGGAAGCCCTAGCATGCATGTATGCACACCTTAGTCAGCAAAGTGATGTCTCTGCTTTTTAATGAGCTGTCTGGGTTTGTCATAGCTTTCCTTCAGAGGTGTAAGCGTCTTTTAATTTCATGCCTGCAGTCACCATCTGCAGTGATTTTGGAGCCCAAGAAAATAAAGTCCATCACTGTTACCCCATCTATTTGTCTTGAAGTGATTGGACCGGATGCCATGATCTTAGTTTTTTGAATGTTGAGTTTTAAGCCAGCTTTTTCTATAACAAAATAAAAGTGATTATCTGTGGGACGTCATATGGAAATAGACCACAAGGTGGCATCAGAGTATTTGAAGTGAGTGCATTTAGCTCTGCTTAATGCAAAATGATTGGATGAAATGCTTCTAAAAATATTTTTAGATATATATGTGAACGACTTAATAAAAATACGATTGAAAATTTGAATTTCAAGTATTTTTCTGGGTACTGTTTTGCTCTCAAATGTGAGTGCGCACTGAGTAAGCATTTTTAAAAATAAAACTGTGGATCTAGTCAGAAATGGAGGGTCAAAGATGGGATGTATAGAAAAGAGCATTCCACAGGCTGGCCAAAATGACTCCTTTTCTCAAAAGAATGCAAAATACACACATGTATCTATTTACATATGTATATGTATACACATTCACTTATTATATATTCATGTACTTTATATAAATACCTATTTTGCATATATTTAATATAACTATATAAGATATAACAGAACATATCTATCCTTTTCTCTGTATCTATTCCTTTTTATCTGTCTATTAAATCTGAACATATTCTTCAAAGGAAGCAGGCTGGACTGTCTTGTGCTTCGAGCTTCTGAAATGGCCCTCGCTCACGTTCCTTTCCAGACTCCACTCAGAAAGCCCTTTCTTTGTGAAGCCCTTCCTGATATCTCTCCCAGGTAAAAACCTTACTGTTTGCTTGGTTGTCCGTGGCCCATTATTTCCTTATATAAGTTTCTCTCTGTCTTGAGGCCTATTCAGTGCACTTACTTACTTTCCTACCTGCCCTCTTTTATTTAACTGTGAGTTCTTTGAGAAAGGAATTGTATCTTGCTTGGGTTTGACTCCCAGAGCTGGCACATAATAGGAGCCTATGAAATGCTTTGTGAATGAATGTCAGGCCTTCCATGTTGAGAAAACACTATGGGGAAAAAAATGGCAAAAAATAGAGAATGTACTTAAATTGTGGTCCAAAATGTCAGCATTTTCTGACCAATGTTGATATCAATCACATTTAATCGATAATAATGTTCATGAATTTATGAATTCAGTATGGTATTTTACTAATATTATTAATCTGAAAATTGTCATTAAATGGCTACTATTCTTCCTATTTCTTAGAGCATGGAGTGGAAAAAACTAATTTTAATCGATCTGAAGAATACGTAGATAACTGTTGTCATTGCCATTTTACACCTTAACTTGTACTGTATAACTGTCCTATCTCCCCATTCACTACATCTATGAAGCAAAGCAGGTCAATTAAAACTAGACTCAGCATTGGTCCTTCCATATGCTGATAGCTACTCCTTCATCAGCTAAGAGGTTAGATCTCTAGTTTTCTTAAACCCCATGTTTATAAACCTTCTGCTTATTTTCAAATAATGCACCAATGCTAAAACTGTGAGCCAATAACGCTCAATTTTCAAGAACCAAATATTCAGCTAGAGATGCAGTCTGTTGGAGATGTGGACTAATGAATACCTTTGTGAGTGGTTTAGTTTCTTTAAAGAAAAGTGTTTAAAATCATTAACTTTGCATTATTTAAAATTGGAACAGTATTTTCAGTGGCGATATTATAAAAAAAACCCAGTATTTTCTTAAATATTTTTTACAGGTTGTAAAGGTTACACTCCATTTACAGTTATTATAAAATGCTGGTTGATACTTCCCATGTTGTAAAATACATTCTTGTGGCCTATCTTATACCCAATACAATCATAGTATGTTAATTTTCCTTTTTAAGGGTGGAAAATGGAGTTGACCAAGATCTCATTTCTGCTACAGACCATTACGTTGAAGAAACCACACGCACACACACACACAGGATACACATACCCTCTGTTCTGTCTCCGCTAAAGGTCTTCAGTGACTTGAGACTGTAGGCAGGTGATGATCATGCATTCTGACCAAACCCAGACATCTCTCCTGATGTTCACTGGGTAAGCTGAGAGCGAGTGTAGAATCTGTCTTAGTGCACCAACCCTGTATTTCCTTAGATTTTTCTTAGGTTTCCTCAGAGTAAAAAGAGTAAATATCTATGTGACGCAGGAAGTCTAGAAGAGATGGAGACATTTTCTGTTGCTTACACAGCCATCCTTGCTTCTCCTGGCAGTATGGATAAAACTCCTTTTTATTCCTCCGAACACTTTATGTGGAATTTGTAAATGAAATTTGGAAAATATACAGCAGAATCTTAAGACTATGTTTGTAAATCATTCCCCTAATTGTGAATAACTCTGAATGCCACATATTTCATGTCAACCTCAATTTATTCTTCCCAGAAACAGTCCTATGCAAGCTCCGCATCCCAGTACCTCCCCGCCTCCACTTTCCACTGGGAACATATGTGCCTATATTAGTCATTTCTTCCATGCTTTATGTAATCTTTCAGAATCTGTTTCTCCATGTGTGAGTCATGTACCACTTTGATGAACCATTTTCTCAACCTTCAATCCTACTGTTTTTCCCTTTATTAGCAAGATGTTTTATAAATCTTAGTACTAGACTAGAACACATGTGGTTGATTTATAAAGGCACCCTCTCCTTCATTTTCTCTCTCTGCCCAGTCCGTCGGCTGGCCTCCTGATCAATATCATGTTAGCACCCAGTGACAACTTACTGAATGCATGATTAATGAGAGAATGCACCGTTTGCAAGGCCACTGAGTTAAATAATTTGAGAAGAAAGTGATTGCCACATATGAATATCTTGATTCCTTATTTTGCCTATGTAAGTATCAAAGATGAATTATTTCATATATTTATCTCCTATTTTCCCAGTGCCTAACATAGTTTCCTGCCCACACTGTGTATCATAACATTCTTTACCATTTCTGGGTCTGTAACTCTGTTTGGATCTTGGTTCTACCATTTATTAGCTGTGTTAACCATTCTTAAAGCTCAGTTCCCATTGTAAAATGCAGAAAATAATATCCAGTTAATAGATTCCTTTTGAAGATTAAATGAGTTAAATGACGAGAACATAATTGGTACCATCATCCATTGCTGCTTAATAATTCACACCCAAATCTTCGTGGTACAAAATGGAAACTATTGTGTTATGCTCAGAAACTCAGATAGGGATCGTTGGAATCTGGGCGTCAGCTTGGAAGACTCAGATAGCTGTGGTTGCTGCTGTTGTTCAGTTGCTCAGTTGTGTCTGACTCTGCGACCCCACAGACTGAAGCACACCAGGTTTCCCTGTCCTTCACCATCTCCTGGAGTTTGCTCAAATTCATGTCCATTGAGTCAGTGATGCCATCCAATCATCTCATCCTCTGTCACTCCCTTCTCCTCTTGCCTTCAATCTTTCCTACCATCAGGGTCTTTACCAATGATTTAGTTCTTTGCATCAGGTGGCCAAAGTATTGGAGCTTCAGCATCCATCCTTCCAATGGATATTCAGGGTTGATTCCCTTTAGGATTGACTGGTTTGATCTCCTTGCAGTCCAGGGATTCTCAAGAGGCTTCTCCAGCACTACAATAAGGGTGCATCAAATGCTGGGGCAGAATCTTAAGAAAGGCTCGTAATGCCTGTTGGGTGATGACTTAAGGGGGCAGGCACCCCCGTGGTTGTGCACTGCAGCCTCTCCATCTTGTTTGTGCTTCTGACAGTGTGCTGACTGGCTTCCAGGAGCACCAGTCCTCAGAGCGGTGTCTGGAAAGCAAGTGTTTCCAGAGAACCAGGTGGAAATGCTGCAGCGATTCCGACCTAGCCTCAGCTGTCCCACAGAGTCACTTCCTTTATGTTCTCTTGGTTACACACTGGTCACTAAGTCCAACTTAGATCCTAAGAAAAGGGGGACTAGACTCTGCCTAAGAATGGGCAAGGTCACATTGCAGGGAAGCCCACAGATGGAGAATATTGTCGCTGTCATCTTTGTTTAATGTACTCCATCTATACAGAACCTGGCAATACTGAGCAAAAAGGAAAACATTTTCCCGTTATTGTAAATGGCGATATATCATTAAAATGTATATATGTGTGTGTGTTTGCATTTGTAGGATTAGCAGTAGGCTCTGAATTTATTGTGCCCACCTGGGACAGGGGCTTACTCAGTTGGCGCTGCTCACTATTAGCTGAATGATTTGGTAAATGATTTGGTAAATTTGGTAAATGATTTGGTGACTGAGCTAGTTCGGTCTCCTGATCACACTTTTCTTGATCTCCGATACTACCTGATACCTTTTCCTGAAGGGAGCTACAAGTTGACCCTGTAGATTCATGGTTTGGTGTGGCAGTGAATGGTACACAGTTCTAGGCTGTGTCTCCCCTTCACATGGCAACATTGTGTGTAATGCTTCAGCCTCTCGGATCTGGGAAGAACAGAATTTCCAGGCTTACCCAAGTTTTTAATATACATGTGTGATGAAATTATCTTGGTCTCCTCTGCTGGTCCCTTGTCTTCTTCTGAGGTCTTCTCTGTAGCTCAGTTGGTAAAGAATCTGCCTGCTGGAATGCTCCAGGACTCAGTCCTTGCACCTGTTTTGTTTTCTACCCAGACTCCGTGACTTTGTGATGCCATCCAGTTCCATGGTCTTAAAAACCTATCTACTATTTATCACTGACACAATGGACACAAGTTTGAGTAAACGCTGGGAGTTGGTGATGGACAGGGAGGCCTGTTGTGCAGCAGTCCATGGGGTCGCAAAAAGTTGGACACGACTGAGCGACTGAATTCAACTGAACTGTTTATCTATCCATCCATCTATGTATCTATCTATTCATCTCTATCAAAAACTTTCACATACACATAATTTCTGGCTCAGATCACCTACTGTTCACCTCCACTTGGCTGACTGATAATAATTTCAAACTTGACATGTTCAGAACTGAATTGCTGAATCGTATCACCTTCTGACCTGCCAAGCCTGCATCCAGAAAGCTTGTTCTCCTGTCTTCCCCGTTTTTTCAGTTGCTTGGATTAAAAATAATTGGATCACTTTTGTCTCCTCTCTTTCTGCCATCATCTAATCCGATATGGAAGGTAATTCCCTTGGCTCTGCCCTCATACTGTCACCATTTCTCACCTCCGTGGCTATGGCCCTGGTTCCATCCTTGCCTCTCTCCTGCGTGCGAGTCTCAGAGCCATCTCCCTGGTCTTGGTGCTTATGTGTTTGCCAGCTTCTAGTTGATTTTCAACAAAACTATCAGAATAAGTTTTTTAAAAAAAAACTAGTTCTTTTTACTTATTTGTTCACAACCTTGTTATCTTAGTCTATTTCCTATCTTACTTGGACAAAAGTAAAGTTCTTATAGTGGCCTAAGAGGCCCTACACACACACACACACACACACACACACACACACTCCCACCTTGCCTCCTCTCCAGTTTCTCCCCAGTTACTTGCCACCATATCTACACTGTTCTCTTACCAAGCACACCGACATCAGGGCCTTTGCAATTGTTCTTTGTCCTAGATTTCTCGCTCTCTAGAAAGCTAGAAGACCGGCTCGCTCATCTCCAGGCTGCTGGACTCATGTCAGTTTCCCCTGAGGCCTTCCATCCTGTTTCCATCATAACCACTCCATGTGTCCCCAGCATCCTGCTCTGCTTTATTTCTGCCCCTAGCACTTCCCCACCTGACATATGATTTATCCGCTTATTTTGTTTATTGTTTCTTGCTTCACTGGAAAGCCAGTGCTATGAAGGTAAGAATTTTTGTCTGATACTTACCTTATTTTCTCACAACTCCAATCACCATGCCTCTCCTAGACACTCGGGAAATATTTGTTGAATGAATCAATCAATAAATAAATGTATAAAATATTATAATATGTTCATATTCAAATAAAATAAAATAATTTACCATCTATCATACATTTATCAAAAATAATGCCCATTCAAAACACTGAATATATGTATGTATTTTATTTATCAGTTGGTCTTTCTGAGTATCCTAAGTTTTTTTCAGGTTATTTTGTTTCTCTAAGAGCCTCAATGGGCAGCAAGTTCTTTATTAACTGCTCTGTGCACATAGGTGCAGTTGCTCTAGTGGAATAGCTTATACATTAGGAGTCATTTTAGATGCTAGGAGAACCTGACTCAATTTGTATCTTCAACTTTAAATATATCATTAAATATAGCATTTTGGGAGATAGTACCATGACTTTTTAAAACACTATTTTCTAAATTATTTTTAACAAGTATGGGTACCTGTAGAGATTTCAATTGTAAGCTAAATGCAGAATAAGTCAGGTCAAAGCTTCAGTCAATATTATCAAATTATAAATGCTCTGGTCTTACAAATATGTGTAGTGCATGACTGCATAGCCAAGTGTAAATTGATTCTTCTTATATATGTACAAGATCAAGGATATAATGTAGCAATCTTCAAAACCCAGGATGGTAGCAGTGAATTATGGACGTCATAAAAATGAGATGTGTGATCTGGCCATGTGCTCCTTTTTTCAAAGCTTATATGAAGAACTGTGTAAACACTGCTGTTGTTTACTGAGCTCTCCTACAGATGACTTATTTTATCTCTGTAGATTCCTCTTCAAAGCCAGAGAAAATATGAGAAAAAAAAAAGAAAATGAAAAACCAAACCCATATGTTTTATTTTAAAGGTGAACTCTTTTACTATATTTAAAAGACATTTATTTCATACTATCTCTTTTCTTTAACCTTCAGTTCAGTTGTTAATTTGGTGATATATTATTTGAAAAATAGAAATTTAAATTTGAGTTGGTAGACATGATTGGTTAAACAATTGGGAATATTGAGAACTGAGTAAATGTTTATGGACTGGTTTATTTATCATTACAAAGCTCGCATTATAGAATATGTTTGCATGTGTATTTATATAGTATAATTAATGTTCTGTGATGTTAGGAAGGTTTCTTAGTGAGATATATTTAATAGAGTGAATGCAGGTGACCAAACCCTAATTCAGAAGGGATTGTACTTGTGGGAATGCTGTTCTCTGGCAGATGAGGGGCTCGTAACGGAATCCTTGATGTTATCAGACTCACACAGTCTAAAAACTGGGTTTGGAATATGTAAACATACTTGGAAGAGGGATGAGGCTGGATGATTCCCTAGAGATCTCTCTGAGCAGGATTGAAAAGGCCTCTGGGACCTGGCCCATAACAAGCAGAGGTAAAGCTAGATATGGTGGGCTGCACTCCGCAACAAAGCCTTGATGACCGTAGGCAAGTGGCGGTCCTGACTTCAGCATGGGGGTTGGCACATGCCTCCATTCAGGGTCAAGGACTCATGTCTGGTGCTGAAAAAAGGGTAAGCAAAGCCTGAACCATTTGTGCTAAAGCATTTTCAAGTGTGGATGGACAGGCATCATTCCTTAGCATTCCTTACTCAAAAGAAAATGAGGGCTATTGAGCCCTCCTCAGACAGAACCACACATTTCTGCGCAGCATCAGCTGGAGAGCCCAGGTGAGGTAGTGCTGTCCCGTGACAACGTGCAGAGCAGCATCTCAGAGCTGCTCCCAGAGCAACATCCTTGGGACTCTCGGGAGTTGTCTGGATAGGTGGCCTTTGCCAGCGTTTGGGATCCTCTGAGGGAAACGTGGCAACAGCCGGGAGAGTTTGGGTTGATGTTGTTCACATGATCCTGCGTGTCCTCGTAGGTCGGTCAGGCCTAAGGAGACTCGTGTGACATTAAAATCACACTGACACTTCCGCCTCATGGGATTACACACGAGGATTAGACGGCTGGCCACATGTGGCATATGAGTTGCTCAACAAAAGTTCACTGAATGGATGAATATTTAAGTATAACAGGAATGCTCCAGACAGACCTCACTTCTTTAGAATGCGGGTTTCTGTCCTAAGGGGCTCAGTCTGAACTGAGCTCTGAGACTGGTTCCGTGGTCTTGGAGGAGTCACCTCTCCACTCCATGCTGAATTTTCCTCAGGGAATTATTAAGTGGAGGTTTTGTGATGACCCTGCTGGATGATCATTTTGCCTGGCGCGGAACAGCAGGAAAGGCTGGCATCGTGCCCTCTTCCTATTTTTTCTTTAGCCCCTTCATGCTCATTCTCTCAAATCCACAAGCATGGTGACTCTATTTCCTTTCCTTCAATTACATTATCAGTGATTTTATATTAATATATTCATACTATTCATATTTAGCAGTAATATGTACCCGTATTCTTTCCTATCCTTTAAAAATAGTTTTATTGAGATATAATTTACATACTATGAAATTCACATTGTAAATGTGTGATCCAATATTTTAGTAAATTTATAGAATTGTTCAAGCTTGATCAAAATCGAGTTTTAAAGCATTTCCATTTCTCCCAGAAGTCCCCTTGTGCTTGTTTGCAGTTAATTCCTGTTTTCACTCTGTAATGTACACTTAAGCACATATGTAGCATCCTTCACAGATAATTGCATTAATTTTTGGTCTTAATAAAGTTTCAGCTATTAAAGAAGAGATATGGGGAGAATAAGTTATTATTAACCAAAGAAGCTGAAATCGGGTAGCACAGTCAGTACTTGCAGTTTTTAAGTGTTCCCGTAGCGTTCCAGCTATAAGTATCTGAAGTCTGTTTTATTCTGATGAAATCTGACAGGTGCCTTTAACTCTCTGCCTCTCTGCCTAAGATCGTACTCTAAGGCACATGTGATGCTGGGGAAGAAGCAACCTACCTAGTAAGAATACCACAGGGGGTGCTGAGACAGCATCATGGCTCTGGGTTTATCCCTGTCTTTGCTATTTAGTGACTTTGTGATAGTGGATAAAGTGTTTGATGTCACTGGACTTGTTTCCTCTTTTATAAAGTGGGGAATAATATTTATTTTTCTTTGATGGCTGCATATGCAAGAGACATGGGTTCAATCCTTGGGTCGGGAAGGGACATGGCAACCCACTCCAGTATTCTTGCCTGAGAAATTCCGCGGAGAGCGGAGCCTGGCAGGCTACAGTTCATGGGGTCACAAAAAAGTCAGATACAACTTTGCCACTAAACCACAACAGCAACACATAGGTTAGTTTTCTCCTTGTCATCATTAACAAGGTTAAGATAACGCTGTCTTCAGAGAACTCCTTTTTACCAAAGGTCTAAAGCTGAGTTGATAAATAAATAAGGTAAAGTATTTTTCATCTGCTTAAACTCTAAGGCTAATTAGATACATGGGTCGAAAATAATTAGTATCCATCTGAGTTACATTTTTGCATCAGTTGAATGACTAAAACCTTAATATTAGTAGTGCGTGTAGAGAATTTATCGAAATTTTAACATCATTCTACTTTTAAGTCCCAGAGATCTAATGTTTGACTCTCCCTGATGAAATGTGCCGAGAACTTTCATCTTTCCACTTGAGAAAGAATGTTAGGTTGCTCGTGGCACTCAGCAGGCAGCCTCCTACACAATGATACTGCAGTTTTCCTCTCTGTCAAGGTTAAAAGCTTAATGCTAGCTTGTCTTATAGGGTAGAAGCAAACGATTTGAATTGTCTTTAAGTGGAAAGAAGTAGAAAGAAGAATTTATGAAATTCTTCAAATTCCACTTCTCAAACATCTTTGCTGTCAGCTTCCTCTGCTTTTGAAAGGAACCATTGTTGGTAAAGCTATCTGAGCTCTGTATCCCTGAGCGCTCTTCTTGGGCATGACAGAGAAAAGACTGCTTCTTTGCAGCAATACATTGCACAGCTTGAGAGAATTGAACAGTAAAGATTTCTGACTCTATGTAAGCATTATTTCCTGTTAGGATGCCATATTTAGTGGGTCAGCTGTCTTGGTATTGTTTGCAAACGATATGCCCATTCAAAAGAGCTGAATTTAAAAGTATGTGGAGACATCAATAAGCATTTCTCAAATACAGGTTTATCACAACCACAGGCTCCATTGTTTTCTGTTAAAACCAAATCAGAGATGATAACTGATGATAAATAACTTAATTCTACCTCTTGTTTGTCCATTGTATTGGTCAGAGAAACTCGCATCTTTTCCCTTTCCAGGGTTTCATCTGTTATCAAATGTATCTATTTATCTATTCTCTTCTTATTCTCTTATTCTCTATTCTCTTACTATTCTCTATTATTTGCATATTTTATCTTGACATTGAATTGGTTTTTATTGTTCTAAAAACTTTTCATTTTTAAGTACACTATAAATGGTTTTCCATCACACTGAAAAATCAAACCTCCGTATCCTGGCTTACACAGTCTTGTGTGATCTAACACTGACCTAATTTTCTGACCTCAAGTTGAGCCATTCTTTTCAACAGTTAAACTCTAACCTCAATCACTTTTTTTTTTTTTTTTTTTTGCCTGCCCTTCCTGCTTGAAAAGCCTGAGCACTAGCAGTCTTCTCTTTCTGGAATGTTTATCACTCTAATCATTCTATCGCTACTGCTGCAGGTTCAGTTTCCCAGGAAACAGACTCTGCAGTAGAAATTAGGATATGAGAACTTTATTAGGGGATGCTCTTGGGGTCAACATTGTGCAAGGGAGGGAAGCAAGTGTGCAGGCAGAGAAAGGGGGATGCATCACAGCCTTATTAAATCCACAGCTGATCCCAAGAGGACTTAAGGCTGGGTTGGCCCCTCACAATTGTCTGGGTTTGAGTTGAGGGGCCAGGCCTTCACTCTTCATCATTACTGGGAGTTATTGAAGGAAACCCCTTCATGGATCACAGCCTTGTCACGGTGAAGGGGCTTGCATATCTCAATGAAGCGATGAGCCATGCTGTTCAGGGCCACCCAAGACGGATGGGTCATAGTGGAGAGTTCTGACAAAATGTCATTGGAGGAGAGAATGGAAAACCACTTCGGCATTCTTGCCTGGAGAACTCCATGGGCAGTATGAAAAGGCAAAAATCAATGGACATGAATTTGAGCAAATTCCGAGAGATAGTGGAGGACAGAGGAGCCTGGTGTGCTGCAGTCCATGAGGGTGCAAAGGGTCAGACATGACTTAGCTACTGAACAACAACAAATTGAAGGAAAACTGCAATAAATTGAACTTGGCAGTGCCAAACCTGAAGAGGTTAGCCGTGTTCCGCCAACGGGAGCTGGGGAGAGACCTTTGTAGATGAAAGGCCAAAGCAAAGTGAGAAAATTATTGATTGGCTACAGCTCAGTCCTAGCTGCCTATCTGTGGTTGGTTGTCCTTAGGTTTCAGTTTTGGAACCTTGAGACATTACAGGCTTAGATTTGGGTTTGCTTTCTTAGACTGCCACCACATTAGAGCCGCCTCTGTCTGATGGTCAACTTGTTTAATTTCATGCAACTGGACACTCCCAGGTGCCAACACTCCCAGCAGCTGGGGAATACCCACCAGTGCTTGAGGAATACCTGTCAGTGCTGGGAGAATACCGTGTCAGTGCTGAAGGGATACTCATTGGTGCTCAGGGAATACCTGGCGGTGCTTGGGAACTCTGGGTAGTCCACCACTGGGTACAGACCAGCTGCCTCCTTCTGATTATTCAGATCTCAGCCTGAATGTCCACCCATCTAGAGGGGCTTTCTTGGTCCCTGTGGCAGACAACCCAGGGCAACCCCGTGAGTCATTCTTGATTCATCCTCCCGGAGTGTGGGTGTCATCTGTGATTTGCTTCTCATGATGGAACATGGCTCAGAGGATGGGATGTCACACCCACAGTTAACGTTATGTCGTACAGGGTTCTATCCTGACAGATGGAACCGAGAGAGATTCTCACTGCCTTGCTGTGAGCTGTCTGTGGAGATGGTCTCCACAGGTAGATGGTGGACCTGGGGCTGCTTCCAGCTGATAACCAGTAAGAAGCAGGTCTCCCAGTGGGATAACCCTGAGAAAAGGAGTTTTGCCAGCTCACCTAGTGAGCTTGGAGCCGGGCCAGACCTCCAGAAAGAAGACAGCCTGGCCACCACGTTGACTGCAGCCTTGTGAGACCTGCGAGAGCACCCCAAAATCTGTCTCATGGAGACTGAGATAATAAGTAGATATTGTTTAAAGCCACTAAATTAGAAGCAGTAGAAACCCCAAACAACCATGCTGTCTAAAGTCTACACTGAGTTATTCCCCATCGCATCTCTCGGTCGTACTTTGAGCTGTGTGATATTTCATGATCTACATGTTATCTATTTTCCATCACCAGAATGGAAGTGACCTGGAGAGAATTTCTTGTTTGTCTCCTAGTTTTGTTTCCAGTGCGTAGAGCAGGGTTGAGGGACATGTCTTTGCACACTTGTGGAAAGACACATGGCCGTTCTCCTTCCTAATTCTCTCTGCCCTCACTCCTTTCCCGGGAATTCATTTCTGTTACCACCTTCCAGTTCCAGTTGTATGCAATCATGCATATACATATGCAAATATGTAACATTAAAGCACTCTAATGTGATTTTACTTTATGTTTCATTCTTTGGCTTGCTGTTTCCAGTTAGCATTTCAGAAATAGCTCCATTATAATTTCCCATTAGTTTAATTCTCTTTTAATTACTGCATAGGATCACATAGTATGCCTCCCTGATGGCTCAGTTGGTAAAGTATCAGCCTGCAATACAGAAGAGACATGGGTTTGATCCCTGGGTCGGGAAGATCCCCTGGTGAAGGAAATGGCAATTCCTTCCAGTATTGTTACTGGAAAATCCCATGGCCAGAGGAGCCTGGGGGACAAAGTCCATGGGGTTGAGAGAATAGGACACAACTTAGTGACTAAACCACCACCCATCACATAGTATAGATGCGTTGCTGTTTAATTAATGTTTCCTTGGTAACATTTAGGTTTTTCCATTTTTAAACAATGTCACCATTATTTAAGTCATACAATTTCTTCTTTACATACACTTTCATGTAGATTTGTTCATGTAAATATATTGTGTATAATGGACCCTAAAAATGGAATTGCTAGAATATAAGTGGTTATGTTAGTTTTTCTTACGTGAGCTGTTTCGATAACTTATTAGGAGATCATGTTACCTCCTGGTCTTCCTCACTCCTCCATCCCGCAGACTTTTAGGGTGTCACTATTGTGTCTCTGCAGTCCATGGGGTCGCTGAGAGTCGGACACGGCTGAGTGACTTCTCTTTCACTTTCACGCATTGGAGAAGGAAATGGCAACCCACTCCAGTATTCTTGCCTGGAGAATCCCAGGGACAGAGGAGCCTGTTGCGCTGCCGTCTATGGGGTCTCACAGAGTTGGACACGACTGAAGCAACTTAGCAGCAGCAGCAGCATGTCTCTGATAACGCAACAAAGAACCTTAAACCTTTCAGTGTTTCCTTATAGTCTAAGAAATAAAATCTCATCTTCTTAGTTGGGCATTCACAGCTGCTTTTGTATTTTCTTAAACTTCTAGCCTCATGCAGAACTGTCTGCCTCCCATGCTTTATTAATGAGTTTACGGGGAGATCCGTTCTCCAAGCATTTCTGGCAATCTGTCTTCTGTGTGTCTCTCTTACTTCTTCCCTCCCCAAAAAGGCTAACCTCTGCCTGCCCCTGACCTTTCATGTAGCTTCAATGCTGTCTTTTCTAATTAAGTATTTCTTGAGTTTCCTAGTCATTGACAGTGCTTTTATATTGTAGAGTTTTTTTAATAGTTCACAAATACTTTATGTATTTTGACATCCTTTAATTCTTAAAAAATTCTTTAATTTTTATATTCTTTAATTCTGGTAATAGTACAAGTTTTGCAGATGAGCAGACTGAAGTTAGAGAATTTAAATGATTGACCTGCTGCTTTTTAAGGGGCGGAACTGTGGTGCAGAAGCTTCTAATCCCAAGTCCAGTGCACAGAGTGCTATGCCTTGGCTGTCTTTCTTCCAAGTCTCTGCTGCGCTGCTTCTGGGCTAGTCTAGTCTTTGCTGCTTATCCAAAAATGTAAAATGATGTACATTTTGCATTTTCCTTTGTTATCATGTATTCCCTTCTAGAGCATAAGTTCCTTAAAGTCAAGAACTTCACTTTAATTTTTGAAAAAATTCCCACCACTTCTTATTATCTCAGCAATGTTTAGTCAGTGAGCAGAGATGAAGGAATCAATTACATATCCATCACATTCAATAGGGGAAAGCAAGCCATATTTGGACAGAGAAAAGCCTGGGTAAGCCTGGCCAAGATAACCTCTTCTTTGTGGTCTGTGCTTGGGTTTGCATCTTACCAGCATCTAAGACGAGCTGCCCTCCCTGTGCAGGGTCTGTGCACACGTGGTTGGTCCCCAAGCACCCAAGCACATGACTCAGCCAGTATTTTCACAAACCAGCTTACAAAAGGTGTATAAAGCACATTTTCTAAATACCACCTGATTGTTAGTCATCAGTCTAAGGAACTGAGCAGAGATTTTAGCTACTTTGAGTCACTTAGACTTTGAGTCACTTAGACTTTGAGTCACCTCCAGCAGACTGAAAGTCAAATTTGCTCTCCCTCCCAGGACCAAAGGCTTTCCTGGGGCCAGGTCAGGGCAAGGCCGCTCCTACAGCATCACATGAGAACAAGCAACTCTAGTTTATAGAGAAATCTGTAAAGCCACCACGCATGCTCAGAGACTAACCCTCGGATCCAAGTGGAAACTGAAGATGCTCGCATAAATTATGGGTTGGCCAAAAAGTTTGGGTGTTTCAGCACCATTTTATGGAAAAACCCAAATGAACTTTCTGGCCAACCCAATATTTTAAACATTGATTTTCTTCATTCTTTTAAGAATTCTTGACATATATCATTAGTAATTCTTGACATATATCATTAATTCCCCCTGAGAACCATATTATCAAAGATTATTCATCTTGATAAGAAAACTGATTCACAGTGAAATCAAGATGAAGTCATGAATTCATTACTGCTTATAATTAGGCCAGCATCTTTTCCATTTTTCCAGCCCCCAGTGGTCTGCCTGACAACTGGATAAAAGAAGTTGTTGGAGGTTATAACCAGGTCTGAAAGGTTGGGGCATATTAAAAATATGTGAACAGGCCTCGCATTTTTCCTCAGTAGAAATATACAATTCTAAGTCTTCCTCATATTTTAGTTTGTTGTTAAATTACATAAGGGCTTCCCTGGGTGGCTTAGATGATAAAGAATTTGCCCGCAATGTGGAAGACCTGGGTTCCACCCCTGGGTTGGGAAGATCTCCTAGAGAAGCAAATGGCAACCCACTCCAGTATTCTTACCTGGAGAATTCCATGGACAGAGGAGCCTGGAGGGCTGCAGTCCATGGGGTTGCAAAGAGTAGAACACAACTGAGTGACTAACACACACAAATTACACAAGCAGTGTTTGTGAAAAATAGATATATTTCCAACAGCACTGAAGAATGTAAACAGTGGAAGCCTCCATGGTCCCCGTGCTTTTATTTCCGCGAGTAGGAACTGTTGGCATTTTGGGTTATATATTTCCAGATGTGGGAGAGCAACAGTGTATAAGATATATTCTCACTAGTGCGCTATTCAGCAAGCTTTTATTTTCTTTCCAGAATATATCACACATCCCTTCCATGTTAATACATAACTTCCATCTTCCAGTTCCCTCTGGCTAGAGGCTGACTTTTACACAACTTCCTCTACAAGATGGGCCTTGTTTATATTCACGTATTTGCTTGTCCAACCATCCGGGAAGGGTTGTAGTCAGAAGTGAGGCAGTACGGACGGCAGGGTCTGTATTACTCTGCGACTCTAGGCAAGGTAGGGGGAGGTGGGAGGTGATGAGGGCTTCTTGTCCTTTGACCCCATCTTGTGTGAGTGCAAAATTATCTTTCCCTGCAACAGAAGGATCACTCAATATTTGAGAGGAAGCTGTAAAACAAAATAGAACATGTTTCTTTTTAATTATTAATTACGGAGTCATACCATCCTCTGGATACTTCTCTGGAGATTTGGAAGAAAAAGTCTTTAGCTTGTCAATTGCATTTTCATTTCATAGCATTGACTCAGGCTCTCTAATGGCCTGTGCATTTTTAAACAGGCTATTTTTAGAACAGTTTTAGATTCATGACAAAAATAAGAAGGTGCAGAGATTTGCCCTATGCATCCTGTGTTCTCACACGCATACTCTTGTCTGTTATCCAGGTCTGGCATCAGAGAGGTGTGTTGTTAAATCTCTGGACTTAAACTGATACAGTATTTTCACCCAAAGTCCATAGTTAACATGAGAGTTCACTCCTGGTGATGTGCAGGCTATGGGTTTGGAAATATTTAATGATACAAATGGGCTTCCCAGGTGGCACAAGTGGTAAAGAACTCGCCTGCCAACACAAAGATTTAAGAGATGCGAGTTCAGTCCCTGGGTCGGGAAGATCCCCTGGAGGAGGGCATGGCAACCCAGTCTAGTATTCTTGCATGGCGAATCCCATGGACAGAGGAGCCTAACAGGCTACAGTCCATAGGGTTGCCAAGAGTTGATACAACTGAGCTGCTGAGCATGCATGTGTGTGCACACACACACGTATCATTCTAGTACCATTTAGAAAAATGCCCTAAAAATCTTTTGTACTCCTTCTATTCATCTCTCTCTCCCTCCAGTCTCAGGCAACTACCAATCATTTTTAAGGTTTTCATACCTGAATAATATTACTTTTGCCAGATGTAGCATGGTTTATCCATTTGCCTCCTGAAGGACCACTTGTTTGCTTCCAAGTTTTAGTAGTTACGAGTCAAGAAGCCGTAAACATGCATGTGCAGGTTTTTTGTGTGGACATAAGCTTTGAACTTCTTTGGGTAAAGACCAAGGAATGCTATTGCTGGATCCTAGAGTCTCTTGGACTGCAAGGAGATCCAACCAGTCCATTCTAAGGGAGATCAGTCCTGGGTGTTCTTTGGAAGGAATGATGCTAAAGCTGAAACTCCAGTACTTTGGCCACCTCATGTGAAGAGTTGACTCATTGGAAAAGACTCTGATGCTGGGAGGGGTTGGGGGGAGGAGGAGAAGGGGATGACAGAGGATGAGATGGCTGGATGGCATCGCCGACTCAATGGATGTTGAGTCTGAGTGAACTCCGGGAGTTGGTGATGGACAGGGAGGCCTGGCGTGCTGCGATTCATGGGGTCGCAAAGAGTTGGACAGGACTGAGCAACTGAACTGAACCGAATTGATGATAAGAATAGTTTTACAAGAAACTAAGGAACTGCCTTCTCAAGTGTCTGTACCATTCTGCATCCTCACCAGAGACGAATGAGCTTTCTTGCTTCTCCACATGCTCATCAGCACTTGCTGTGGTCAGTGTTCTGGATCTGGGCTATTTTAATGGGCATGTCACGGGATCTTGTTTTAATATGTGTTTCCTTGAAGATGTATGATGTGGAGTACCTTTCCGTATGTTTATTTGCCATTTATTTATCCTCTTTTGTGAGGTGTCTGGTAAAGTATGGGCCATTTTGTAAGAGGATTGTTTGTTTTCTTATTGTTGAGTTTTAATAGGTTTTGGGGTGTATTTTGGACAATAATTCTTTTTTTGACAATAATTCTTTATAAATTACATCTTTTACAAGTATTTACTCCTAGTCTATGACTTGTCTTTTCATTTTTTGACAAAATTTTGGGCAGAAGAGAAAATTTTAATTTTAACAAAGTCCAGCTTGTCAATTATTTCTTTCATGATTTGTGCTTTTTGTGTTGTATCTAAAATGCTGTACACAATATCGATCTAGATTTTTCTCCTCTGTTATCTTCTAGGACTTTATAATTTTGCGTTTTACACTTAAGTTTGTGATCCTTTTTGAGTTCAGTTTTGTGAAGGATGTAAGGTCTGTGTCTAGAGTTATTTATTTATTTGTGTGTGGATGTCTAGTTGTTCCAGCACCATTTGTTGGAAAGACTGTCTTTGCTCCATTGTATTGCCTTTGCCCCTTGTCAAATATCCGTTGAATGTACTTATGGGCCCATTAGTAGGCTTTGCATTCCATCCTCTTGATCTGTTTGTCTGTTCTTTTGCCAGTACCACACTGTCTTGATTACTGTAGCTTTACAGTAATTCTTAAACTTGGGTAGTTCTCCTCTATATCAGTCCCTGAAAACTTTGCAATTTGTAATTAGATTACATCTATTTTTTCCAACATAGAGAATATTTTTTCCTGCTACTTATTTTGCTGTTATTTTTGAAAATACAGCTCAAATAAAAGTCAAAAAACAGAAATTGTGTTGAAGATCACTTTCTCTAGCAGTTGTGAGTTACTGCGTCAGCACTGATGAACAATCTCACCTCATTCCCTTTATTTCCTTGATTCAAGAAATTTTCATGAATTTTGTCTTTAAGGACAACAAAATTTTTATAGTGGATTCTTCTTTAAAGGACATATTTGGGGGTGATCATTTTGAATTTAAAAAGTATTTGGGGAGGGAGGTGGGAGGGGGTTCATGTTTGGGAACACATGTACATCCGTGGTGGATTCATGTCAATGTATGGCAAAACCAATACAGTATTGTAAAGTAAAATAAGTAAAAATAAAAATTAAAAAAAGTATTTCATTGACGTATACTTGATTTATTATATATATATTCTTTTTCATATTCTTTTCCATTATGTTTTATTATAGGATACTGAATTTAGTTCCCTGTGCTATATAGTAGGACCTTGTTGTTTATCCATCCTATATGTAATAGTTTACATCTGCTAATCCCAAACTCCCAATCCATCCTTCCTACATACCCCTGCCCCCTTGGCAATGACAAATCTGTTCTCTAAGTTTGTGAGTCTGTTTCTTTTTAGCAGATAGATTCATTTGTGCCATATTTTAGATTCCACATGTAAGTCATCAGTTCAGTTCAGTTCAGTCACTCAGTCGTGTCCGACTCTTTGCGACCCCATGAATCGCAGCACGCCAGGCCTCCCTGTCCATCACCATCTCCCGGAGTTCACTCAGACTCATGCCCATTGAGTCAGTGATGCCATCCAGCCATCTCATCCTTGGTTGTCCCCTTCTCCTCCTGCCCCCAATCCCTCCCAGCATCACAGTCTTTTCCAGTGAGTCAACTCTTCGCATGAGGTGGCCAAAGTACTGGAGTTTCAGCTTCAGCATCATTCCTTCCAAAGAAATCCCAGGGTTGATCTCCTTTAGAATGGACTGGTTGGATCTCCTTGCAGTCCAACGGACTCTCAAGAGTCTTCTCCAACACCACAGTTCAAACGCATCAATTCTTCAGCACTCAGCCTTCTTCACAGTCCAACTCTCACATCCATACATGACCACAGGAAAAACCATAGCCTTGACTAGCCGGACCTTAGTCGGCAAAGTAATGTCTCTGCTTTTGAATATACTGTCTAGGTTGGTCATAACTTTTCTTCCAAGGAGGAAGCGTCTTTTAATTCCATGGCTGCAGTCACCATCTGCAGTGATTTTTGGAGCCCAAAAAAATAAAGTCTGACACTGTTTCTACTGTTTCCCCATCTATTTCCCATGAAGTGATGGGACCGGATGCCATGATCTTCGTTTTCTGAATGTTGAGCTTTAAGCCAACTTTTTCGCTCTCTTCTTTCACTTTCATCAAGAGGCTTTTTAGCTCCTCTTCAGTTTCTGCCATAAGAGTGGTGTCATCTGCATTTCTCCCGGCAATCTTGATTCCAGCTTGTGTTTCTTCCAGTCCAGCATTTCTCATGATGTACTCTGCATAGAAGTTAAATAAGCAGGGTGACAATATACAGCCTTGACGTACTCCTTTTCCTATTTGGAACCAGTCTGCTGTTCCATGTCCAGTTCTAACTGTTGCTTCCTGACCTGCATACAGGTTTCTCAAGAGGCAGGTTAGGTGGTCTGGTACTCCCATCTCTTTCAGAATTTTCCACAGTTTATTGTGATCCACACATATCATATGGTATTTTTCTTTGTCTCTCTGACTTACTTCACTTAGTATGATGTTTCTAGATCCACCCGTGTTGCTGCAAATGGCATTATTTAATTCTTTTTTATGGCTGAGTATTAATACATTGTATGTGTATTACTTTTAACTTTTTATGTCAAATAGTAGTTATAGGAATGATATTCGGAGAAATCCTATCCACATTTACCAACTTATTTGTTTATTCCTATCAAAAGCATAGAGTTAAAATGTTATGATACACTGCCATAGTAAATACTCAAGAAAGTGTTTCCCTTCATTTTTAGGGCAGGGTTGAGGAATGGGTATATAACATTTGCATAACTTTGCAATCCAGCCTTACAATTGAAGACTGATATTGTAGATGTATTTCCAGTTTGCCCAATATTCAAACAATATAAGGCACACAATTTTAAGTGTGTGGAATTAGGAGATTATGTTCTTTCCTTCTTCATCCTTATCTATACATGACAGAATTTCCCCTTTCTCAAAATTTGAAACTATTGGCTGTTTTTCTGTTCTGTGTAATCTTTCTCAAATTAAACACTTAAAGCTTTAAAATGGTTATACACATTGGACATTCCGTTTTGAATATTTGTCTCCAATTTTTTTAACCTACCAAATGACAGTTTAATATTAACTAAATGGCTTATATGTCAAATCTGTCACCATCTTACATTTTTTTGTTTTACCAGCTGTGATTAGCAGAAAATTTGTGAGTGTTGTGACCATTCATTACTGCAAACATAATGTTATGACATGTATTGTATTTCTACTCGTATTTTAAAGTAACTTCTCAGTATTCAAAATGCATTGGATTTCTTTTCTGTGTAATACAGCACCTTCTCCTTCTTCCACAAAACACCTGGAATAGGATGGAAGTCTTGGGCTTCATGTGGATTTCAAGATGTGAAAGAAACCATCTCAAAAGATAAAGTATGGATTGGTAGAACCATATATTCATTCCCTCATTAAGCATTTATTGGGCCATTATTCAGTGTTCAGAATTTCTGTTTAAAGCACCTAAAGATAACAATTCAGTTTGATAGGACTTCATAAATGTACTTTATAATTTAGATTTAGGTTTCCACGGTTTTTATCAATTTAGTCACATACAAGTGGGGCTGTTTGATCATATTCTATTTCCTGGCTTCAACATTTCAAGCCTCTCCAGGGCAGAAATGAAAGATTATGAGTATGCTACATTTCTATAGCTCTTTCATTTTTTTCCCCAACCCTAGCTTACTTTCATGTCTGCAATAAAAATTTTGATCCAGGTCAGATTTATGTGAACATTATTTTTTTTTTCAGATTAACCTGCCCCGTGACTGAATTTTGCAATGAATCCTTATCACGTTGTTATACACCATTGCAACTGGGCACCTTAAAATTAGATGGAAAGAACAGTTACCAGAGAGTTAACAATATGTTACCAGAGAATGTGCTGACTGGATAAAAAGTAGGTTCTACCTTGTTTCGTTTTTTTTTCTGAGCATAGAAGCCACTTTAAAAGTTTGCAAGTCTTTAAAACATTAGCTCCAGATGTTTTAAATGTGCTAAGGTGAGCAAGTGCAGTGAAAAACATAAAGCACTGTTTGAAGGCGATTCTGATGTACTATTACATTAAAGAAAGTAGATGGAAGTTCGAGAGCATACTGGCAAGAAACCCAAAAAGCCAAGTTTTCTACCGACTGGTTCTGAAAGGCTGGATAAGTCATGATCTTCCTTGTGTCTCAAGATGCCTACAGACTTTGGATCAAAATTTGTTATCAATTAGTGTTACCACTCTGAATTGACATAATTTTGACCGACATCAAAAGAACGTTGTGTTTTATTTAGTTCATCCAAAATAGATAAATGGGCAACGTCTATAATACATTTGGGGATTGAAAATAGTTCATAGACTTCCCATGACTATCTTGGAAGGTGGCATGTTTAGTGATTAAAATATCTAGGTTGCTTGGGTTCAAATCAATCAGCCATTTACTAATGGAACGACCCTGGAAAAGCTTCCTTATTTCTCTCTGCATTTATCTCTTCCTCATTTTGGAATGAAGAATCCCAAAGCTCATAGTTTTATTATAAAAGATTAAAAATTTTGTGCATGTAACATATATGGAATTTCTGAATACAGTAAGCACATAATAAATGTTTGTTATTTTATCCATATTATTATTAGCATCATTATTGTTATTTTAGAGTCCATTTGGCGTAAACCCTGAAGTCCAGAGTTCTGGATTGAAAACCACTGGTCTAACCTCATAAACTCATTAAGTTGAATTTTAATTTAGAGAGATAAAAATTAGTCAAGCAAGCCTTTATAAAAAATATTCTCATTGTTTGTTTTAAAAGTTATGAACTATCAAGTATTATGTTGTATGGTCTCAATAGCTAATTAGGAATAGTTTACCCCTTTGTGTTTTGACTATCTACAATGAGTTGACAGAGATTCGTTAGTATATGACTCTTGCTACTGCTACTGCTGTTAAGTCGCTTCGGTCGCATCTGACTCTGTGTGACCCCATAGATGGCAGCCCACCAGGCTCCGCCGTCCCTGGATTCTCCAGGCAAGAACACTGGAGTGGGTTGCCATTTCCTTCTCCATTGCTGAAAATGAAAGTGAAGTTGCTTTACTTGTTGACAAATACGCAGGAGAGTTCTCCATCCAAGGGTGTCCACAAGCTGAAAAACAGGTCATTCTTTGGGGTTGACTTTATTTTAATATGGAAATCACTTTTCTGTTTAAATTCCAGCAGGGTTTTATTCCCTTCCTCCCCTCCTTCCTTCCTTTTATACTGAAACAATAACGTTTAAGTTTTCTGTGCTACAGCCTGGGTATGCCACATTCAGACTGTATATCCAAATGTATAAAAGGGTAGAAAGTTTTATTAATGATTTGTAGTCATACATACTGTATCAAAGACTTGGGGTAAAAATTTATGTATAAAAGAGCTCATAGTTGAATATATACCATATTATGATGAATGAAGTCATACTAAATTTATTTTCCATCTCTTCTAAAATATAGACTGCATTGTGTGATGATATACTCCCACAAAATACCATTCTAGTAACACACACTTTTGGTTTATTATTTCACTTGGGCAGCTTGATTTTGCCTGGGCAGTTCTCTGTTAAAAGTAAAACAGTTTGTACCTAGTGAGGCATCTTATTGAATGTTGCTTGAAAAACTCTTCTTTCTATACTAATGTGCACAAAAAACACATAAATTTAAACAGATGCTGGTCTAGTTTTATTACATTTAGTTCCGAGCTATGTAGACACATTACCTGGGTCCTTTTGGCACCACATAATATGACACCACCCTTATGGCAGAAAGTGAAGAGGGACTAAAAAGCTTCTTGATGAAAGTGAAAGAGGAGAGTGAAAAGATTGGCTTAGAGCTCAACATTCAGAAAACGAAGATCATGGCATCTGGTCCCATCACTTCATGGAAAATAGATGGGGAAACAGTGGAAACAGTGCCAGACTTTATTTTTTTGGGCTCCAAAATCACTGCAGATGGTGACTGCAGCCATGAAATTAAAAGCTGTTTACTCCTTGGAAGGAAAATTATGACCAACCTAGATAGCAGAGACATTACTTTGCCAACAAAGGTCCATCTAGTCAAGGGTATGGTTTTTCCAGTGGTCACGTGTGGATGTGAGAGTTGGACTATGAAGAAGGCTGAGTGCTGAAGAATTGATGCATTTGAACTGTGGTGTTGGAGAAGACTCTTGAGAGTCCCTTGGACTGCAAGGAGATCCAACCAGTCCATTCTAAAGGAGATCAGCCCTGGGATTTCTTTGGAAGGAATGATGCTAAAGCTGAAACTCCAGTACTTTGGCCACCTCATATGAAGAGTTGACTCATTGGAAAAGACTCTGATGCTGGGAGGGACTGGGGGCAGGAGGAGAAGGGGACGACCAAGAATGAGATGGCTGGATGGCATCACTGACTCGATGGGTGTGAGTCTGAGTGAACTCCGGGTGATGGTGATGGACAGGGAGGCCTGGCGTGCTGCAATTCATGGGGTCGCGAAGAGTCAGACATGACTGAGTGACTGAACTGAACTGAATAATATATCACTGATACAAGAAAAAGTTTGTATGTGAACAGCATTACTGTACTTTTTATTTAAATGTATAGATTTACCTTAGAGCCATGTTGTCACTTCTGTTTGTTATAATATTTTCCCTTAAAGAACACTGGCATAATATGTCTCCTTAAGATCCTGTAGAAATGTTGGATTTTAATATTTTATATTATAATTATACTCTGATATTTCCTTCCAATAATAAAACAACCCTAGTTTCTCATAAGGAACAACACATTTGACCTCATATAAATAACCTCATATGAATTCTAGTTTTTAAACTGGAAAATTTGTGGTACTAGGAATGTTAGCAGAACTGTTTTCATTTCTATTTGCTTTAAAAGAAACTGTCTAAATGAGATTTTAAACTTTCCTTTTTAAAGTCTGTCTTATTTTACCATTCTACATTTATAAAAAAATTTTAGCTCTTTTATATCATTAACAAGAAAAGATACCAAACATAAGCATGAAAAATAGACTATTTAATAGTTACTAGTTGAAATATACTTAATTTTAATAGGACATAATTAAATTCTCAAGTATGTGTGATACAGTTTGGTGTATAATGATAGATTCATTTGGAAAACCTAGAACATTACTTTTTTTCTTTTGTAATAATAATTTTATTCATTTGCAGTTAGTTTCAATGAAAGTTAAAAATATAATTCATATCATAAGGCAAGTGGCTAATTTCTATAGATTACTTTAGAGGTTTTGTATTAAATTTTGTTTAATATAGATCTGAGACATTTATTTGGTTTTGATTATTGAATATGATAGTTTGTTCATGAAATGGTCATTTTATGTCATGTCTAGCCATATTCATATATATGTAACTTCTTAAATAATCAAATAATGTAGGATAAACATATAGAAGCATCTATATAATAATTCAATAAATCTAATTCTCACAATTTTATTGCTATAATTGAATTTTGCACTCAATCTTTCTATCCATGTCCTAGGCAAGGTCATTAATAGTCCATGTTTGTTTTTAAACAATAGTTGAAAATATATAATGACATAGGAATTTATCAACTTATAATATTAACAAAAATTATATTGATAACTATTTGCATCTAGCTAAAATAGTTAAATGCTCATCCTGTAAGGAAGATAAGGTAGTCAAAATGTGACTCTAATGTATTTTAAAGATGATGAAGTGATACTGCCACAGTCAACTTCTAAAATAAAACTACTAGTTTATATTTTAATATAGTAAGTTTCTTATGTACAAACCAACTTTCAAGGATTCAAATGTGCCCCTGTATGCCAGCTGTTGTGCTACTGTACTTTTCAAGGTACTGTACTGTAAATTAAAAATATTTTCTTCATTTTTTGTGTTTGTTAGTTTTTTATGTATTATTTGTGTGAAAAGTATTATAAACCGGTTACAGTACAGGACTATATAGCCAGTTGTGTTAGTTTTATACTTAGGCTAGCTTTTTGGACTTAAAAACAAGCTGGACTTACAAACACATTCTCAAGACAGAACTTACTCATATGCAGGGAACTTAACTGTATTGAATTATGTGTTTTTACTATTGTTGCCATTCTTACTCTTCTCACCATTTCAGTTCAGTTCAGTCGCTCAGTTGTGTCCGACTCTTTGTGACCCCATGAATTGCAGCACGCCAGGCCTCCCTGTCCATCACCATCTCCCGGAGTTCACTCGGACTCACGTCCATCGAGTCAGTGATGCCATCCAGCCATTGCATCCTCTGTTGTCTTCTTCTCCTCCTGCCCCCAATCCCTCCCAGCATCAGAGTCTTTTCCAATGAGTCAACTCCTCACATGAGGTGGCCAAAGTACTGGAGTTTCAGCTTTAGCATCATTCCTTCCAAAGAACACCCAGGGCTGATCTCCTTTAGAATGGAATGGTTGGATCTCCTTGCAGTCCAAGGGACTCTCAAGAGTCTTCTCCAACACCACAGTTCAAAAGCATCAATTCTTCGACACTCAGCTTTCTTCACAGTCCAACTCTCACATCCATACATGACCACTGGAAAAACTATACCCTTGACTAGATGGACCTTAGTTGGCAAAATGTCTCTGCCTTTGAATATGCTATCTAGGTTGGTCATAACTTTCCTTCCAAGGAGTAAGCGTCTTTTAATTTCATGGCTGCAGTCACCATCTGCAGTGATTTTGGAGCCCCCAAAAATAAAGTCTGACACTGTTTCCACTGTTTCCCAGTCTATTTCCCATGAAGTGATGGGACCAGATGCCATGATCTTCGTTTTCTGAATGTTGAGCTTTAAGCCACCTTTTTCACTCTCCTCTTTCACTTTCATCAAGAGGCTTTTTAGTTCCTCTTCATTTTCTGCCTTAAGGGTGGTGTCATCTGCATATCTGAGGTTATTGATATTTCTCCCGGCTATCTTGATTCCAGCTTGTGCTTCTTCCAGCCCAGCATTTCTCATGATGTACTCTGCATAGAAGTTAAATAAGCAGGGTGACAATATACAGCCTTGACATACTGCTTTTCCTGTTTGGAACCAGTCTGTTGTTTCATGTCCTATTCTAACTGTTGCTTCTTGACCTGCATACAGATTTCTCAAGAGGCAGGTCAGGTGGTCTTGTATTCCCATCTCTCTCTGAATCTTCCACAGTTTATTGTGATCCACACAGTCAAAGGCTTTGGCATGGTCAATAAAGCGGAAATAGATGTTTTTCTGGAACTCTCTTGCTTTTTCCATGATCCAGTGGATGTGGCAATTTGATCTCTGGTTCCTCTGCCTTTTCTAAAACCAGCTTGAACATCAGGGAGTTCATGGTTCACGTATTGCTGAAGCCTGGCTTGGAGAATTTTGAGCATTACTTTACTAGCATGTGAGATGAGTGCAATTGTGTGGTAGTTTGAGCATTCTTTGGCATTGCCTTTCTTTGGGATTGGAATGAAAAGTGACCTTTTCCAGTCCTGTGGCCACTGCTGAGTTTTCCAAATTTGCTGGCATATTGAGTGCAGCACTTTCACAGCATCATCTTTCATGATTTGAAATAGCTCAACTGGAATTCCATCACCTCCACTAGCTTTGTTCGTAGTGATGCTTCCTCAGGCCCACTTGACTTCACATTCCAGGATGTCTGGCTCTAGATGAGTGATCACACCATTGTTCACCATTTAAGCATCAGCAAGTCTTTTATATACACTGAGTTAAGTATACAGTAGTCAGAAATATCCCTCCTTTTATTGGCAAAGAGCAAGTACTTTAAAGAAAAAAGCACTTAGTGAGTTTTATAATTTTATTTTTAAATATCAACTGCTCAACTTTTGATGACTCAGAACAGGGCTTAAACCCAGTGAGAGAGAACTATAGATGAGTAGAAACAACACAAAAGGCTGGATTGTCAAAGCAGACTGACTCACATGAGAAATCTTTCCCAATAACAAGCTTAGCCAATGACTTCAAGAAGACATACAATCACGAGGCACAGGTGAAACGGGGAGGGAATCGGCCCTTCAGTGCAGTTACTCAGGTTACTTCTTGCCAGGCAGGATGTGCTCTGGCTTAGGTTATGCAGAGAGCCTCTGTGTGACATTTGTGTCTGCATAAATGACACAAAAGAGGGCCATTTTGCTGTGACACATTGTCATTTCATTTCCAGGTGGTTGTATAGCTTATGTGACATTTTCCAGGAAGCCGTGCACTATAAATTTGTAGATTCCAGATTTGTTTAGTACAAACAGTTGTAGACAAATGAAGTATATTCTGTTAAAACATTTTCATAGATGAGGACCCTCTTGAGAGGGAGGTGATTAGCGTGTATACCAGGAGACCTGTTGTCTGCTTGACTGTAAGGAGATTTGGTAAATTAGCTTCTTTGTTTCCAAGGGTGTCTCCCCATCTGCCTCCTGCCACAACAGAGATTGTGGACTGTAGACATTCTGCTTAGTGATTTTCTTCCCAGGAGCCATTCTTGAAGAAGACAGGGTGAGGGGGGAGTTCGTCCACAGGGCAGAAAAGAGATTGGAGGAAAATGCATGTAGTTTACCGGTTGCTGGGTCTTTGGAAAGAATTTCAATCTTTGCTGTAATCTTCTCAGCTGAGTCCAGGGAGAAGGTATGACTCTGGAAATACTCTGTAAGTTTGGAGATATTTTAGAGCTGAATATACTCTCTGGGATATCTCCATGACTTAACATGTCTCAGGGCACAGCTTAACAGGATGGCTAACGTCCTGGAATATAGGAGTTGTGATTGTCAGTGGCTGAGTGCAGTGTCTTGTGGACCAGCCTGAGTCATAGCAGTGTTGTGGAGTTTTGCACATCCAGGCCAGGCAGGTTGTGGGAAGATTTATAAATTTACCTTATTTACAAGAAAGGCATGGAGATAAATATGACTGCTTCACCACTGGAAGAAGGGATATATAGAGTGTGGACCCATCACTGAATGTCGTGGAGGATCACAGAAATGAACAGCAGATGTGATAGAGAAGATGATACCTAGACAAGGCAGGATCAGCTGGGCTCAGGGGAGGCCAGAGATGGTACACGCCGTTACACGGGCAAGCTGCCCTAGATTCAGTTCCAGGAAAACATGTAAGGCCACTGGAAATCATATAACTTTGGGGAGGGAAGGAAAAAGAAGGGGCGGTGGAGAGAAATAGAAATAGGACTTGATTTGATTTAATTTTGCATTGTAAAGGACTGTATTACTGTAAATTGGCAAGATAAATTCCTCTGATGGGAAAACACATTGTAAGCCAAATTCCACTCATAGAACAATAAATATTATATATATATTTTAAATATTGAATTCATGACAGTGGAATTTCGAACATGCTCTATTACTTTTGTGCTGTGTGCTTAGTCACTCAGTTATGTCCAACTCTTTGTGACCGCATGGACTGTAGCCCGCCAGGCTCCTTTGTCCATGGGGATTCTCCAGGCAAGGATACTGGAGTGGGTTGCCATGCCCTACTCCAGAGGATCTTCCCAACCCAGCAATCAAACCCATGTCTCCCACATTGCAGGTGGATTCTTTACCATCATAGCCATAAGGAAGTTCAAGAATATTGCAGTCGGTAGCCTATCCCTTCTCCAGAGAATCTTTCCATCCCAGAAATCAAGTCGTGGTCTCCTGCATTGCAGGTGAATTCTTTACCAGCTGAGCTACCAGAAAAGCCCCTATTACCTCTGCTGAAGAACAAATAATAGAGGAATTAAAAAAAAACAAAACACCTCTGTCTTTACTTGTTGTGTTACCTCAATCATGTTATTAGTCTCCTGGACTCTCAGTTTCTTTACAAAGTAGGTATAGAAAAGTTATGACCAACCTAGATAGCATATTGAAAAGCAGAGACATTATTTGCCAACAAAGGTCCGTCTAGTCAAGGGTATGGTTTTTCCAGTGGTCATGTATGGATGCGAGAGTTGGACTGTGAAGAAAGCTGAGCGCTGAAGAACTGATGCTTTTGAACTGTGGTGTTGGGGAAGACTCTTGAGAGTCCCTTGGACTGCAAGGAGATCCAACCAGTCCATTCTGAAGGAGATCAGCCCTGGGATTTCTTTGGAGGGAATGATGCTGAAGCTGAAACTCCAGTACTTCGGCCACCTCATATGAAGAGTTGACTCATTGGAAAAGACTCTGATGCTGGGAGGGATTGGGGGCAGGAGAAGGGGACGGCAGAGGATGAGATGGCTGGATGGCATCACTGACTCGATGGACGTGAGTCTGAGTGAACTCCGGGAGTTGGTGATGGACAGGGAGGCCTGGCGTGCTGCGATTCATGGGGTCGCAAAGAATCGGACACGACTGAGTGACTGAACTGAACTGAACTGATAGCTATGCTTATTCACACAGTTGCTGTGAAGAGTAAATGAGATGTAAATGAACGCATTTAGTATGTGGTCTGGTACACCTACTGGTAGGTTTCCAATAAGTGTTTGGAAAAGCCTGATCTGAAGCAATGTAATTGATGTGATACTATTCCTTATCATTTTGCAAATTATTTAGTTTGTTTCCGTATTAAGACAATTCTTCCCTGGCCCTTTGAGATTCGAAGTTACCTCTTTTGTTCTTCTGTTTCTAGCACCAATCATTTCTGCAACCCAAAGATTGTTTGTGGGCCACCAAGTGTTCTACTGTTACTAGAAGAAGAATTGTTGTCGCGAATGGATGAGGAAGTGTATCGGGTACCACAAAGTCCCTAGGTGCTAGTGTGGCCATCGGGTCATAGGTCATCGTTGGTCAAAGAATCCTTACAAATGTGGATCTGAATTATGCCTTATACATTTCTAGATGTAGTTGTCTTATGACTGAACCAAATTTGGGTCTACCTGCCCATGTTCACGTCAATCTACTGACAGTGGGTGGTGGTGAAGAAAAGAGCAGCATTCACTGCAGGGTGTCAAGCAAGGAGTCCAGTGGTTTTAGTACTCAAAATACCTGAGCTCCCTGAAGATCTTCAGGGAGAGGTTTTTAAAGACAGGGTGAGGGAGAGGGGTTGTGGGGTTCACAATCCGCTCATGGACACTTTTTCTCCTTGGTTGGTGGTGAGGTAACCAGGAGTCAACATCATCAACCTCTGGTTCTAAGGAACTAGGGTCCACATGCTTGTGGGCAGCATATAGTTAACTTTTTCCACCTGGTGGGGGTTTTAGTATCTACAAAACAGTTCAAGGGACATGGCTCAGAATGTTATCTATATCCCTTGAGGAGGAATTAAATGTACTTGAGTGTGTTTAATGGCTAAACTGTTATTATTTTGTCTTGCTTGACTGTTTTCCTCTTTTTCTTTTTCTGACTTCTCTGAAACTCTGGGAAAGCCTAGGAGGCTAAACAGCCTACGAGGCTGTTTCTATGGACAAGGGGCAGAGAGAAGACACTGGATTGAGGGGTGGGGGTTCTGTTCTGGGAAGGCCCCATAGGTTCCTGCTCAGGTACACTCTAGGAGCCATTTTTTTTGGTAACACTGATGTTTAATTATTTGAATTCACTGTGGGGGTTTTTGTCGTCCCATCATAATTTATATGAGAGGGCAAGACAAACATGATTTCTGATATTTCATTTATTTATTCATTTTTATTTTACAACTATCAGTGGAAGTACTGATATTATGGGCCTTCGTACATTTTCAAGAGTTTCTGTTCTCCTTAAAAGTAATAAATACCTGTAAGCTATTGGGAACACTCGTTCTCTTATGAGGTCAGGAATGTACAGGTGTAAAAGATGCAATATTTCCCCAGGATATTTTTTTAAGCACCAATCAAAACTCATCCAGTATCTTCATTTTCAAAAGAAATCCACTGAGCTTCTTTTGTGCTCAGATGCTGTAACAACAGGCATGAAACTAATTAGAGACCAAAGACTACACTGCCATGTTGTCCCCTTTGAATGCAGCCCTGGAGATGGAAGGAAGCTGGAGGGGAACATGGCTGAGTGTATCACCCTTTAACAAGTTAGCCCCAAACAAAGCACATTTCTGCCTGCAGTTTCTTGAATTTTGCAATTGTTTCCAGGGAAACAAATGTATAATTTAAGCTTTTACAATTTCCAAATTTTCTGCTATATATCCCAAGATACATAAACTTAGGGTTACTTCTCCAGATCTTTACTGTATCAACTACGTTTTCCTTCTTTACAACTACCAATTTCAAATAATTTGTGTGTTAATGTAGGGGATTTTGAAACCTATATTAGCTATTTTGAAAAAATAACCCAACTAATGTATTTATTACCTTACTAAAAGTCACTGCAATGATCTTTTTAAAAATTCTGTTTAGAATATTTTTAAACTTCTTCTTGTCCCTTCAGCCTCTTTTATTCATCTTTAAAAATTATTTGGAATTTGTAGTTTAAATTATGTATTTGTTTCCCTGGAAATTCACTGATAGAAGATTGAAAATATCAGAATGAAAGTAAGGAGACTTGGTTTTTGTTCTCAGTTCTGCCACTGACTAGCTCTTTGACCCTGGCTCTTGATTTCTTCCCTGAACCTTTGTTTCCTTTCAAGTAAAATTAAGACACAATGTTAAAAGATTCTTAATTTCTTTTGTTGTTCTAATGTCTTTTGAAATTGCTTTATGATTTTTTTGATGACTTCTGACTTTCTCAGCACTTATCACAAATGTATGATGGTTTTTATCTTTCATAACTCTGCTATTGAGACTAACTCTTGTGGCGGTGTGGATGGTCATGAGATCTATTGGGATAGTATACCAAAATGGACATTATTTAAATAGCAAATAAAATATATTTACATCACGTGGAACCTGGAAGTCCCAGGTTCAGCAAGAAGCATGATATTTCCTATATGCCTTTAGAGATGTGTTAGGAATCCAGGGATAAAATGTATTTTTTCTTACGTGCTCATCACTTTCCTTGAAGTCAGCAGTAACTCAATACACCCAATGTGCTTAGACACAGCCTTTGTAACAGGTGTCATTGCTGTCTTTAGCTTGCGTTCTTATTCTGTATAACTCCCAAAGAATGTTTGTCAAGTACAATTTCAAGTCTGAGAAGCCAGTGTAGTGATTTGCTTCCACATCATGGGCTGAAGTTAGAAATGGAGCAACTGACATGCAGGATGAATTTACTGGCCTGGAGCCACTAATTACAGAGGCTGTGTTGGCAGAACCTGAAATGTTTAGATGAAAAACCCGAAGCTCTGAAGAAGATTGGAAGGAACATTTTCATCTAAAGAAGCAGTGGAATTTTAAATTAAACATGATTGGAAGATGATTGTGTACTAGTTTAAAGTCATCCCAGGCTTTGCATTATTATAGACTTTAAATCAGTAATTTTGTGCAAGAATAATACTTAAACCTGGTTTTATTACCCTCTTCTTCAGAAATCTTGAGATGAGAGAAGAAATCTTCATTATAATAACTGAGATAAAACTGGAATTATAGATGCGAATAAAGTTAACATCCTGGAAGAAAGAATAGGCCTGTATCTACAATTACCTGGAATATAGCTGTATTTGCTGTGTATATCACAAAATTATTTTTGGAATTGGATTGATGTGACCAGTTCACATGAAGTTTTTAACCCAGTCTAACAATCAAAACAGACAAAGTGACATATCTGGATAGTATATGTTTGATAAACTTAAAGGAATCCAAAGAGACAATTGGGATTTTTATAAGACAAAATTTATATATAAAAAGGTTTAATGACATATTTCTAACTTGTTTCTCAATTTAATTCAATAAAAGGAAGTATGTTGAATTAGTCTCACCTCCACAATGGATAAACTACAGACATTTACAAACAGGAGAAAAATAAAAAGACTCTGAATACTTAACAAAATGACAAATTAGAAAAAAAAATAATTATGTGATTTTTTTTTCACGTTTCCAGTGGTAAATCATGCTAATTCAGGTTATACTATTACAGAAGGACCCACTTTATATAATCCACTTGAATTTCTAAACAGTATCATTGGGGTTCCACAAAGAACTAGGGTTTAATATATTACAACAATGTAACATAGTTATTTTTCCAAGAAAATGACTTAGGGCTAGAAAATAAAGGGCAAGGGCATGGTTATTTCTGTGCTAGAGATGTGCAAACATTTGCATCAGTAGAAGGTTATCAGATTAGTTTTATATTTATTAAAAAGTAAAACTACACAGTATTTTCACCAGTTAAATATATAGTAGTTATTGACATTGGTAGCAGAAAAGCATCTTAGTTTCCGAGATGGTACCCTAAGGTATTGATTTACGGTAACGCACTGACCAACCAAAGCTAGTGTAATTAACAACAGAAATTTACACTGAACTCTTTTTTTCAAAATCTAAAGCTGCATGATAGAAGTGGGTATAACCATTTTGGCTGAAAAGTCTGAAAAATAGACTAGGAATTAAATCTAAATATATAATATCATGAATGATATGAATGAGGCAGTTTTTTCTACAAAAACCTTGAAGTGCTAGAATAAATGTACAATATTCAAAATCTTAGCAATGAATAAAAGTAGAAAAATTCACTTGATATAATGAATAATAGAATTTAAGAACTCTAAACGTTAATGAGAGAACAAGGTTTAATGAAAAAAATTAAAGATTTCTTCTTTCATCAAAAAGCCACATATAACATTATATGTGTTCACAGTAAGCTAAATAATTCCAATATCAAAGTAGTGTTAAAATTTGTTCACCCCATTAATTCATTTTAATCTTATATATAATAATTGATCAAATGTTGTAATATTTATTTATTATAGAGGCATATAACTATGTAGAAACATGTTCAAATATTTTTTGCAGGGTTTATTTACATATGAACATCTGACTTTATTAATCATTCTTAGCTAACATTAATAGGCTTTCCATGTGGTGCAGTGGTAAAGAATCTGCCTGCCGATGCAGGAGATGTAGGAGACTCAGACTGGATCCCTGAATCAGGAAGATCCTCTGGAGTAGGAAATGGCAACCCACTCCAGTATTCTTGTCTGAAAAACCACATGGACAGAGAACTTGGTGGACTGCAGTCCATAGTGTCACAGAGAGTCAGGCACGACTGAAGTGACTTAGCATGCATAGAAAAAACCAGGAATTACTCTAGATCTATAACATTGCAGCTAAGAATATAATTAAAATTAAATAGTTATTCTAAAAATATATTATAATTATTACATAGTTACATATTTTAATAAAATTTAAGGAAAAGTTTAAATCAATGAGCATTTACTCATTGTAGGTGTTGTGGAATGTATGCACAAAGAATTAGTTTCTACCTCAAGAAGTAATAAACAAAATATCAAGAAATAACAGAAAATTTTGTTAGAAAATTTTAAAAATACCACAGTGATGCTTGATTATTGTGATATGCATGCTATAAACAATGAGACAGGAACATTATTTCATGCTTACTTTATAACTCAAACACATCACAGTCTTGGTATGTGAAGTACAGTTATTAATTTCTAGGTATGGTATTCACATGTGAATTAGTATTGCTATTAATATCACATGAAATGTATTGAATATAAAATATAAAACAGCTGTGAAAAAAATTTGAATCCATAAATTGGCTAAAATTTCTTTTATTCACATTTCATTAATGTTTTCTTCTTCCCAGATTAACGATGAATTTCAGTTTATTCTCTATCTAGGTTTCCATAAATTTTGAATTAAGAGAGCCTATGTTGAAAAGGTTTTATAAGTCTTTCAGGAATCTGAATGAATATGCACATTTTTTTCTTTCTTCATATATCTGCAATTAAAATTTGTATCTTTCTGAGAAACCTGCAGACTTATAAAGAAAGAATAGTCAAGCTAGTAAAATTAAAATTAGTATCTCTCCGGGGAAACTACACACTCTTGAAGAATGGCCTGGCTGGTTACCGTGAGGAGTACTTAAGATCCAAGGAGTGATTTAGCGTTGTACAGTTGTTCTGTTTTTCCCTCTGGTTTTATGAAATGAACTATTGAACAACAACTTTGTTTATGTCATTAAGATTAAATCTTTGTCAAAATTGTCCTGGAGGAATTCTAAAAGGTCTGGGAAAATGGTTTTAGTATTAACAAGGATGCTGGTTTTTCACATTAAAAAATATTGTTTTCTGACACCCTAATTTGTATATTTGTGTGTGTGTGTTTGGAGGGTAGCATGAAAAATAACTTAAGAGTGGTAGATAGATATTTCATTAGTGACATCCTGGTTTCTTTTTTGTATATGCAGGTATGAAAAATTTTGGTGTGTCTGAGTGGGAATCAGTATGACTTGTTAGAGTTGAATACATTTATAGATGGCTCATTTTTCTATTATATGCTACTCAAACTCTGAAGGCTAAGAGACAGTAATATTCTAAACTGTTTAAAATAAAATAGGTATTAGAATGAAAGATATGATGACTTGGGAAGTTATATGCTACTTTAATTTCCAAAATTAGTTTTAAATGACTGCTTAATAAGTGTTGAATGCTGAATGTGATCATGCTTGAAAGACAAGTACCTTTTTTGATATATCTTTTTATTTTTTAATTGAATGAAAGATTATTTAAATTCTGTAGTGCTTTACAATTTCAAAAGCATCACAACACGTGATTCACATAATCTCATAAGAACCTCTTTTTCATTTTTACCTCTTCCTTCCCCCCACTGGTAACCACTAGTTTGTTCTCTGTATCTGTGAATCTGCTTCTTTTTTTGTTTTATTCACTAATCTGTTGTATTTTTTTAGATTCTACATGTAAGTGATATTATATAGCCTTAGTACTTCTCTGTCAACTTATTTCAGGTAGCAAAATGCTCTCCAAGTCCATCCAAGTTGCCACAATTGGCAAAATATCATTATTTTTTATGGCTGAGTAGTATTCCATTGTGTGTGTGTGTGTGTGTGTGTGTGTGTGTGTGTGTGTGTGTGTGTGTGTACTACACCTTCTTTATCTGCTTATCTGTTGCTGTATACTTAGGTTGCTTCCATATTTTAGCAATTGTAAATAATGCTGCTATTAACATTGTATCTTTTTGAGTTAGTGGTTTGTTTGCGTTTTTTTTTTTTGATATATACCCAGAAGTAGAATTGCTGATCATATGGTAGTTCTTATTTTTAGTCTTTTGAAAAATCCCCATACTGTTTTCCAGAGTGACTGCACTGATTTACATTCCCACCAACAGCATATGAATGTTCCCTTTTCACCATATCCTCATCAGCGTTTGTTTATTTGTATTCTTCTTGATAATAGCCATTCTGACAAGTGTGAGGTGATAACTCATTGTGGTTTTGATTTGCATTTCCCTGATGATTAGCAAGTTGAGCGTCTTTTCCATGTGTCTTTGGCCATCTGTGAAAGATGACAATTTTTAAAAAAAATTTTATTTTATATTGGAGTTGATTGCGATGTGTTAGTTGCAGGCCTACAGCAAAGTGCTTCAGGTATACCTATTCACGTATACATTCTTTTCCCATTTCGATTACTATAGAATACTGAGCAGAGTTCCATGTGCTGTAAAGTAGGTCCTTGTTGGTTACCTGTTTTAAATAAGCAGGGTGTACATGCATCATGGATGATCATGGATATTCTGTGCCTACACACTGTGATGAAGCCTTACATTAATAAACTACTACTGAAAAATTTATTTTCTTTCAAATTCAGATTTGTTGTTATAGTTCTTTAGCTTAAAAAAAGGGAATTTTTAAAATATAATTGTGAATTTCTCCTTGAAGGATTTTTGTATTATAGGAAAAACCTCTTCATGTCAATTTGCTTGCAGCTCGTGGTCTTACGGTGCAGCATTCTACTTAGCCAACTTCCTTAGTAGCAACACCTGATCGTGTGAAGAATGTGTGTGTCTCAAAATGTTAGATTATTTAACAAGTCTCACAACTTTATGTAATGATCTCACTTTATTCTTAGAATACATTCTAATGAAATGTGAGGTAAAGGAAATTTGTGGGAATCCAGCACACTGACTGATCACAGGAGCAGCATCTATTCCTTGAAGCCTTGTTGGCCTGAACTCCCCATTGACTGAGTTTTCTATACTTTATTCATTGACCCCTGTTCTCAGCAATTCATCCTGGTTGGAAAGAGAAGGTCATCCAGATATGAGTGCTCGTTTGTGCTACATCTTCCTCTTGTGTGTCGTTTGTGATCATTGTTTATGTTGTCATAATTTACTGTGTTGTCATAATATAATGTGTGTAAGAGTTTCTTGAGATGATTACTGAAAACCAAATGGAGGCTGTCACTATAGGTGTATCTGTATCATGTAGGTACTATGGGAGCTTTCTGTTGTAAAGACTCTGTTCAGAGTGGTATTAGACAGTCTTAACGCAAACAGACCAGAACTCATCTGATGAGTAAATTATTAGACAATTGATAGAGTTTGTAATAGCAGTAGTAGTAGAAGTCAGAGTAATAATTATTGTTCTTTTATGTGTATTCACAGTTTTATAGAAACATTTATATGTATCACTTCACAGATATGACTAACTTCATGATAATTTATTCCATGTTTACTGATGACTCAGGTGCTCAGCTGGAGATGAAGCTCAGAAGACTAGGGAGTTGTACTGAGAGCTACCATGAGGCTTATTTTCACTCTTAACTCTGAAAGTACTTGCCTACTTTAATTTTCTTATTCATATCTTTTATTTCCCCCCAAATTAAAAATTTCCCCACCCCAAATTTCTTGAGAGATTATATAATACAGTAATAGACTACACACTGTTGAGAATAATATTTACATGAAACAAAGAAAGCAAAAAAATTCAAGCTCTTCCATAAGGTCAAATTAATTTTAAAATTAAAAAAAATAAAAATAAAAATAAAATAAAAAATAAAATTAGGAAAAAAAAATAAAGTTTTAATACCGTATTCTAATTATTTCTTTGAAAGGCATAGTAATATTTAATAAAAAAGGCATTGTGAAAAACAAGAGCCCACATCAGGATTTTCAGATTTTAAAATGGAACAATAAGACAAAGCATCTTAGCAGCTTCACTACAGAGGAGATAATTCCCCATGATGTCAACATTCCAATTTAGATTTTTAATTGCCTTGTACTTCCAGTTATTTAAGCAAGTCTGGTAAAGCAAAGAGGGAGATTTCATGTAGTTTTTCCTTGATGCGACTTCATATTTTAGACTATTTTTTTTTAAACTGTGCTGTTTTCTTCTTGCTTGGACCAGAAAAAAAAAAAAAGAACAAAATGAATCGAGTTTGAAGTGATATAGGAGCCTGTCTTGATTCAAATAAGAAATTCTGAGTTCATAATCTGAAACTTTTTCTTAGTTTCAGGTCACTTAGTAAAAAACTGAAACCCAAAGCATGCTCTGTCTCTAGGTTTTTTGTTTTTTTAAATATTTATTTGTTTACTTATTTTTGGCTGTGCAGGATATCTGTTGCTGTGTGCCTTTTCTTTAGTTGCGGCAAGTGGGGGCTACTCCCTAGTTACGGTTGTGCAGGCTTCTCGTTGCAGTGGCTTCTCTTGTGGCAGAGCATAGGCTCCAGGCACGCAGGCTTCAGTAGTGGTTGCACATGACGTGTGGGATCTTCCCCAACCAGGGATCAACCTGTGTCCCCCGCATTGGCAGGCTGGTTCTTAACCACTGGCCCACAAGGGAGGTCCTGTCTCTAGATTCTTTAAGACTATTTTGGAATTGATATAATTGGAGAGTTACTTTTTACTCTGAATATGGGAAAGAAAAAAGCAAATAAATTCACCCTTATCTTGTGAAACCAAGCAGGGTAAACATAATTTTTTTAACTGAATTCCTGTTTTTGCAATTACTTTATGTTAAAATAGTTATGGTTGGGGGTATAATTATTTTCAGTATTCAAACCTCTTTAGAACACCGTAATGCTGAGAGTTTGTTTTGAAGTTAAGAAAGCTCTGGATACAGGTAAGATGCCTGAAAAATACTGAAAGTATTAAATCAGAATAAACTGGCAGAGAAAGGTGAAGTAATATTAGGGAATATTCGTTTTGTTTTGAAAGGTGCCTAGACAGTTGTGGCAGGATAGGTAATATGTGGTTGGGTTTTTATCCAGGCTGTTCAATTACATGAGGGATCAGGGGCAATTTCCAGTGGCTCTGCCACATTTCTCTCTCCTATTATTTCTTATTTTAGAACTTTGATTTTGCTTTAACAAAATGCATGAAATGCTTACCTCAGGCCAAACTATTCACCTATGTATCTTCTCTTGAAATAGCTGCAATTTGCAACTTCTAGAGATAAAGAGGTCAATTTGTTTTATATAATGTGAAATTACTCAGGAAATACTCTTGACGTTTAGACTTGGGAACTGAGGTTTCAAATATTTGCTCTGTCCCCAAGAGTGACCCTGGATGGAACGGCCACCTGTTCCTGGAGCAGTAATGCTCCTGGGTCCCCTGCTCACCCTCACCCATCTCCGATTCCCATCTTCTTCCTGAAATCTCAGTCCCGCTGCTCCTGCACACCGCTCTGCACTCGGAGTGGAAGGGGCATCAGGCCTTCTCAGTAATGTGGAGATATACACCCTTCACAGGGCAAAGCTAAAGGTAGATTGTGTGCATGCTGGGTCGCTTCGGTAGTGTCTGACTCTTTGCCATCCCATGGATTGTAGCCTGCTAGTCTCCTCTGTCCATGGGATTCTCCAGGCAAGAATACTGGAGTGGGTTGCCATTTCCACAGTTAATGATGGGATCATCATCCCTTCTCCAGAGGATCTTCCTGACTCTGGGATCAAACTTGCGAAAGCCCTAAAGGTAGATTAGCACCTAGATTAGAGCAAGATGTTTTGCATCTGGAATAAATGTTTGCAATTTTGTGCTCTTGCCTCAGAAATCTCGTCACTGGGGTGAATATTCATATGAATGTTTTGTTTGAATAAGCCAGTACATTTATTTATTTACTATTATTTCACGAAAACTTTAACGGGCTTACAATAAATTACAACAAATGTGAAGATGTAGGTAGAGTTTATGACACACTATCTGTTCTCAGTTGAGCTTCTAGACCTTTCTATGTGTGTCCTTTTTGTTTAATGGTACTCTTTAGGTAACTATTTGATCCCTGGGTCAGGAAGATCCCCTGGAGAGGGGAACGGCACCCCACTTCAGTATTCTTGCTTGGAGAATTCCACGGATCAGGGGAGCCTTGTGGGCTACAACCCATGGGGTCGCAAAGATTCGGACATGACTAATACTTTTGCTTTTCACAAAGTCTCACTGCTGCTGCTGCTAAGTCACTTCACTCGTGTCCGACTCTGTGCGACCCCACAGACGGCAGCCCACCAGGCTTCCCTGTCCCGGGGATTCTCCAGGCAAGAACACTGGAGTGGGTTGCCATTTCCACAGTTAATGATGAGATCATTCATGTCCAGCTGTTTCTCTGAAGGTTGTAAATTCCTCGTGCTCACTGGAAACTCCGTGTCATTGCTGTACTGTTGCCCTGAGGAGGGTGGGATTCATCGCCCCACCCAAAATCTGTTCTGAATGTCGAGACTGATGAGACCGCACATACACTGCGAGGGTGTGAAGAGGTGTGCCACTCATATAAAGAGGATCTCTGCGGGATGCAGGGCGGGCTGCCAAGGGGATCTGCAAGTGGCTTGGGTTCTGGGGGAGACACATGGCTTTGATTTTCCTTGAGGTTAGAGGGTAGGTGAGGTGAGAGTTCCCAGGTAGGGTGGGGACTTGCAAGTTTGGACTCTAAACTGATGGAGACCTATATGATGGAGAGCACAGGCTTTCTTATAGGTTTCCCAGATGTGGGGTAGGGGGAAAGGGGGAGAACCAGGGCCTAAACGCCATCCGTGATGAGCCATCAAAGATGGAGTCAAACTTTTTACTTAATAGCAGTGAGCATCACCTTTGTAAACTAATCCCTCTTCTCCACCTGCACTGTCAGCTGTCTGTCACTATCATCTTTTACTTTGCTTGCTTCCTTTCTTCTTTATTTTCATGGAACTGTTCACCAGCTAACAGATGAATGTCTTCGCTCATTGTTTGCATTGTCCAGCTGCAGCTGAGAGTTAAGACTGCGTTTGTCTAATGCTATATCCTCAGCACCTAAACAGTGCAGGAAGCATAATAGGTACACAGGTTTTTAAAAAATAAGTGTATGTCCATCAGCTTTACAAGACTGTATGTGACAGACTGTGGCTGCTTCTAACAAAGTTGAATCCAGTGATTTAGAGGACTGGTTTGTGCCTCAGTAAATATTAGTGGAAAGAATTCATCCTTTTAGTTACATTAATAGAGCACTTTTATTTTTGGATTTTTTTGTTTTTATTCATCTTTATTTTTATTGAAGTATAGTTCATTTACCGTGTTGTATTAGTTTCAGGTGTGCAGCAAACTGACTCAGTTATATACACATCTATTCTTTTCCACATTCTTTCCATTATAAGTAATTATAGAATACTGAATAGGGTTAGTTCCCTGTGCTCCACAGCAGGTCTTTGTTATTTTTCAGTTTTATGTATAGTGGTATGTATCTATAAATCCCAAACTCCTAATATATCCCTCCACCCCTTTGTTAACCATAATTGGTTTTGTATGTCTGTGAGTCTGTTTCTATTTTGTAAATAAGTTAATTTGGATTATTTTTTTAGGATTCCACATATAAGTGATATGTCATATGATAGTTACTTCCCTTAGCATGGTGATTTCTAGGTCCGTCCATGTTGCTGCAAAGGGCATTATTTGGGGGAAATGTATAGCACTTTTGCAAGGTTCTCATAACTTTTTAAAACATTATTGATGTTTAGCTGATTTAAGGTTTTCCTCAGAGTTTTTACTTTCAATAAAGAGACTAAACGTATCTTTTATGAAATTGTGCCTCATTTTAGTCCTGACATAGAGCAAAAATCAAGTTTATTGAGTCTTATTGATTTGCTTCAAAGTTTGGACAGAGCAGTAAATTTACTGAAGAGTTGGGAACTCACGTCTGATGACAAAAATATGCTGAAATTTTAAAGATTTAGAAATTATGCAGACTTGGCTACTCTTGTTCACAGAAAGCAACATATCATTGAGTATAGAGCAGTAATACTTAGGATTTCAATAAATACTGATCAGAAATAAGTTTTTTTTTAATATTGCAAAATGACTTAATAAAATGTTTAAATGATCTATATAATAAATGCAGGTAAAAGCTGGAAAATTACATGAAAAAAAAAGAAATATCTTAATTTCTGGAACACTAAGTGAATTTTCAATTTAAAATCAACTATATAAATACAGGACTGTACAGTTGAAGTCAGGGAAAAATCTAATGAATATCCTTTAGGTGAAATTAATTATGTGTATTTATTAATATATCAGAATATCCCATGCGACATAAATAAGTATATAGACAGACACATAGATAGATTAATAAGTAAATAAATTGCATAAATAAGATATTGCTCTGCTTTCTGATCTAACCCACATGAGAAAACAGAAGTTATTGTCTAGAAACTAAACAGTACTTTTTGATTTATTACATGTTCTGAGACAGGCTGGTTATTTTTAGTACTTAAACATTTAGTTCACTCTAATTTAGTAACTTCTTACAAAGGAATTTGATATTTTGCAGCTGTGCAATTATATGGCTGCTGGACTCCACAACTGACTACAATGCTGTCATTGCTGGGGAAAGCCCAACCCAATCCCCTTCCTGGTGTCCACGCCTTGGTTAGGTTAGCTTTGCACTGCCTGCCTTTTACCAAGTGAAGGAGGTGGAGTGCTGTGTGCTCTTCAGAGTAGTCTGTTGCTCAGCAACCAGGTCTTCCCTCTTAGGAAACAGGTCAGGAGAAAGGAACAGAGGTGAGGGGTGATTAAATGTTTGTCTGCCATCTCTGATAAAGCAGAAATCCTCTGAAAAGATATCATTCTGGATAGATATGAAACCCAAGGGAAACAAATTAATCTCATTAGGCAAAGGGTTAATATCTGTTTACTAGAAATGCTATTTCTCCTATCACCTGGAGGAAAGTCTTTGTGGTTTTAAATAGCATCTAAGACCAATAGCATTCCACTTGATAAAGTTAGAAAATTTGGTATGACTGTCACCTCAAGGTCAAACCGAAAACAAAATCAGTTTTAAATAATGGATGTTTTATTTCATATAGGTCATTTATGTAGTTATTCAGAGGCACTTAAATGTCATAACAAACTCTAGCTTTTTTATGAAATGAAAATTCCATTTTCTTTCTCCTCTTACTTTGGAATTTGGATTGATGGTGTTTGTCAAAACACACACACACACACACACACAAAACCAATGAAAAACTGTGTTGTAGAATCTTGACTCTTTCTAATTGGAAAATTTGAAACAGAAAGTACTCTTTTTTAATGAAAATTTTCTTTCATGTATTATATGATGTGAACTTGTGATAACTGTATACCATTTGGTGAATTTACAGTCTAAAAAAATTAAAATTAAGATCTGCAAACATATGGTAAAACAGACATTTGGGCTAGGAATAGCAGTCAGAAAAAAAGAGTCCATGATTATTTAAAAGTCCTCTCTTACTTCCCCTGTTAAGTCAAATTTTCTTTTAAAAAAATATTTTGTCTCAGCTGATATAATTATACATGCTAAACTATCACACTTTTCTTTTTTCTATATGACATATGCTATTTAAAAGGGATGCTGTGCCACTTCAGTTCTTTGTGGTTAAGACCTGTTCTCAGGAGTAGCACTTCTCAGTTTTAAGATGCGAGCCACTTAAGAGAATGCGGTGTCACTCTCCCCACAGCCTCCAAAGGGAAGAGCTAAGGGTTGACCCGGGACACTGTGGGTGCTTCTATGCATGTGTTGATGACGCCACCAGAACCTCAAACTGGATCTAAGTAATAATTTATGCATCTAGTTGTTTACAGTTCATTCTTTCATTCATTCATTGATGATTCAGCTTTTACAAGGTCAAGGATAAATACAAATAAATTAATTTGGCAACAATTTACTGCTTCCCAGCTGTAAATTTCTCAGTAGAGAATATATTGGCTTTGAGAACTGTAGACAACTTAAATATATTTAGAATCCACAGGAAAATATGGAAGAAGAGTCAGCCCTTTTTTATTCATGATTAGCTCACTAAATTACAAATTCAAAAATCTATCTCTACTTTGTCTTCTATAAAAGGATATTTAAATTTCCTTGTATATCTGTGAAGAGGTATCATTTTGGAGATCTTATTTTTAAATGTATTTTAGATGTTAGTCATAGTTAATAATGTTATAAGTAAGAATAATGTTGCTATACAATTAATAATAAATAATTCTAGCCTATATAAAATACACATTTATATTCTCATTTATATATATATATATTGAATTTAGCTCATGTAAATGGTTTTAATTTTCAATAAGATGTATTATTATGATTTGTTTAATATTTCTGTATGATGAATAATGGAAAATTATCACATGCACACATATTTGTATTTTATGGTGACCCTGGAGACTTAGTTCAGCAGATCATAACTGTAATTTATATCTTCATCTTTATATCTGTCCTTGGGGTTGGGACATTTTCCATCCATAACTTTCTCACTTCCACTTTTCAGTTCTCATGCTGGCAGTTAAACCTCAGAAGCATCCACCCACTTCCAAAATCATGTCCTGACCCCTGTGTTATGATTCAGCTCCCTTTGCTTAAACATGAGGAAGTCACATTCTGAGGGACTGTTGGTGTTGTTTAGTCCTAAGTTGTGTCTGACTCTTTGCGACCCTAAAGACTGTAGCCCAATAGGTTCCTCTGACCATGGGATTTCTCAGGCAAGAATTTTGGAATGGGTTGCCATTTTCTTCTCCAGGGAATTTTCCTGACCCAGAGATTGAACCCCTGTCTTCTGTTTGGTGTTTTTGAACTGTGGTGTTGGAGAAGACTCTTGAGAGTCCCTTGGACTGCAAGGAGATCCAACCAGTCCATTCTGAAGGAGATCAGCCCTGGGATTTCTTTGGAAGGAATGATGCTAAAGCTGAAACTCCAGTACTTTGGCCACCTCATGAGAAGGGTTTACTCATTGGAAAAGACTTCGATGCTGGGAGGGATTAGAGGCAGGAGGAGAAGGGGACGACAGAGGATGAGATGGCTGGATGGCATCACTGACTCGATGGACGTGAGTCTGAGTGAACTCCGGGTGATGGTGATGGACAGGGAGGCCTGGCGTGCTGCAATTCATGGGGTCGCAAAGAGTTGGACACGACTGAGCGACTGAAATGAACTGAACTGAACTTCTGTTTGGCAGCAAATCCTTTACCACTGAGCCACCTAGGAAGCCCCGTGCATGGGATAACTTTCCTCAAAACCCATGATATGTAAGGTGAATTCCCAAAAAACATCTACTTCTGCTTCATTGACTGTGCTAAAGTCTTTTACTGTCTGGATTACAACAAACTGTGGAAAATTCTTAAAGAAATGGGAATACCAGACAACCTTACCTGCCTCCTGAGAAACCTGTATGCAGGTCAAGAACAGAACTAGACCTGGAGGAACATACCAATTCAAAATTGGAAAAGGAGTATGTCAAGACTGTATGTTGTCACTCTGCTTATTTAACTTATATGAAATGTGAAATGCCAGGCTGGATGAATCACAAGCTGGAATCAAGACTAAAAGTGAAAGTCGCTCACTCATGTCCAACTCTTTGTGACCCCATGGACTATACAGTCCATGGAATTCTCCAGGGCAGAATAATGGGGTGGGTAACCGAACCATTCCCTTCTCCAGGGGATCTTCCCAACCTAAGGATCGAACCCAGGTCTCCCACATTCCAGGCAGATTCTTTATCAGCTGAGCCACAAGGGAAGCCCAGAATCAAGATTGCCAGGAGAAACATCAACAACCTCAGGTATGCAGATGTTACCACTCTAATGACAGAAAGTGAAGAGGAATTAAAGAGATTCTTGATGAGGATGAAAGAAGAGAGTGAAAATGCTGGCATAAAACTCAACATTCAAAAAAATAAGATCATGACATCTGGTCCCATGGCATTTGGTCCCAGGAGAAAAAGTGGAATCAGTGGCAGATTTTATTTTCTTGGGCTCTAAAATCACTGCAAATGGTGGCTGCAGCCATTAAATTAAAAGATGCTTGCTCCTTAGAAGGAAATCTATGACAAATCTAGACAACGTATTAAAAAGCAGAGACAGAACATAGCCAACACATGTCAACATAGTCAAAACTATAGTTTTTCCAGTAGTCATGTATGGATGTGAGAATCAAACCATAAGGAAGGCTGATCACCAAACAATTGATGTTTTGGAACTGTCGTGTTGGAGAAGACTCTGGAGAGTCCCTTGGACAGCAAGGAGATCAGACCGGTCAGTCCTAAAGGAAATCAACCCTGGGACTGATGCTGAAGCTGAAGCTCCAATACTTTGGCCACCTGATGTGAAGAGCCGACTTATTGGAAAAGCCCCTGATGCTGGGAAAGGTTGAGGGCAGGAGAAGGGGATGACAGAAGATCAGATGGTTGGATGGCAAATGGTTGGATGGCATCAGCGACTCAATGAACATGAATTTGAGCAAACTCCAGGAGACTGTGAATAACAGGGAAGCCAGGCGTGCTGCAGTCCATGAAGAGTAGTCCTAAAGAGTAGGACACAGCAACAGAATAACAACAGCAACGTTTCTATTTTAACATGGCCTGGGGGGGTTTTGCTCTGGGGGAAAATTTGCCAAAATATGCTTCTGATATTTTGTCGCAATGTGCCTTTTTAATAAGAAAACAACACAGCCTCATATAACTTTGGCAGGTATAGCTAACCTCTGAACTCTCTTGCTTTATAAGATTGCTTCACAACTGTGCAGACTAGCAGTGTGTCAAACAATTTGCACTTAAACGTGATGATCAGGAAAAAGAGGTGTTTTAAAACATAAAGCTCAGATTAAGAATATATTGTACATGCAAATATGCTGATTTAGATGCAGAGGATGAATTCTAACAGTGGGCAAATCTAGAAATTAAGGCTAACACTTTTCCTGAGTGCCCAGTAATGTCAAATTACAATTGAACACCTATAGAAATAAATGTGACATCCGAATGGTTACCAAATGAATATATTATGCTCCGTGATGTTTCACTGAATTCTAAATGAGTGCAGAATGATGACATACCAAGAGGTGCTGAAGTACTTCAGACACACAGTCAAATGTGTGTGGTTAAATAAAAATCCGTGGAATGTTTCTTATATAAAATGAGTTTTTCCTGTTCAGAGGCAAAGTAGAGCAATTTATTTTTTCTTTTACAGACTCATCACAAGTATGAGTTCACTTTAATGAACTTGCTTCAGCTTTTGAAGAAACTCTTGCAGTTTGAAAGTTACATTGCAGTGTTTTTGAACGCTAATGTGATGTTACAATCTTGCCTTTCTTGTGTCCTGTGGCACTTCAGTCGCTCAGTTGGACTCATGTTGGCCCCACGGACTGCAGCACCCTGTGATGCTTACCCTGTGACCCTGTGACACTTAGTAAGTGCCCTGTGGCACTTACTAAGCTACATTTTCTGTGTTTATTCAGTGAAGTAGTTGTGAGTTGGTTAAGTGGACTAATGGGCAGAATACGTTAATGCAACTGAAAGGCTTTCCAATAAACTAGGGAGCTGGGATGTTTTAATTAGTTAAATGTCCTGGTTAATATGCACTTTTTACTATATCTATATAAGAAACCTTCAATGCACTACATTTAGGTGACGCTAAAAATGCACCTATATTCCAAGCGCCTACTCCCTTTGATAGCTGTAGATTAATGATTGTTGTTGTCTAGTTGCTAAGTCTGACTCTTTGAAACCCTTTGGACTGCAGCACGCCAGGCTCCTCTGTCCTCCATGATCCCCCGGTGCTGGCTCAAATTTATGTCCATCAAGTCAGTGATGCTGTCTCACTACCTCACATCAGTCACATATTGGACACCTTCTGACCTGGGGGGCTCATCTTCCAGTGTCATGGGTTTTTGCCTTTTCATATTATTCATGGGGTTCTTGCAGCAAGAATACTGGAGTGGGTTCCCAGTTTCCTCCTCCAGTGGGCCACAATTTGTCAGAACTTCACTATGACCCATCTGTCTTGGGTGGCCCTGCCCAGCATGGTTCACAGCTTCTTTGAGTTAATGCAAATTCCTCTGTCAGGGCAAGGCAGAGATCCATGAGGGATGAATGGTTAGGGAGTGAATTTCAAAGAGTAAGCTGGTCAACAATGGCCCCTCTGAGGACGACTCTCTGGGGTGGGATCTGCTCCAACAACCGGAGGTGCAGACAACACCCCTCGAGTTTCAGGTCCACGTGTGATGAGGACATCCTGGGACAGAGCTGGGTCAGAGAGGAGGGCAGAGGGGAGCCGTGGACAGAGGGAGCAGGGAGAACTAAGGAAGCTGGAAACACCGCCGCAGCCCAGCTCACGTCTCCTCAGCTGTTCATCGTGGAATCCAATCTAGGAAAGTCATAACCAGCTCACGTCTCCTCAGCTGTTCACCGTGGAATCCAACCTAGGAAAGTCATAAAAATTGCAAATCTCAAGTCTGCCAGTGACTTGCTATGAGGTGTTGGTGAGCCCTCTCTGTTTCCATTTTCACACTGTAGAATGGGAGTAGGTGTAGATTGCTGGGTCATTGCAGGTTTGGCAGAATCACTTGTATTATAGAGCACGAAGTTCACCTGACCAATTAATGGCCGTGGTTACCATTATTTCTCTGGATCTCCCAAGGACCCAGGACCCCAGGAGCTGGCTGTCCAGACCTGCTCCACAGTAACCCTTGCGCCAAGACCCCTTCCATGCCTGAGGCCCTTCCATGCCCCTGCCCCCGATCTTCCTCTACTCCCTGCTTCATCCCTGGCACATTAGCCCACAGGTGTGTTCATTCCTTCTACAGTCAAATCCTCTGCCTTAGGGGCTTTCATCCTAGATGCTCTCTTGATCTTCAAATAAATGGGTGCCTGTTTCTTGTGGTCTTAGCTTAAATATCTCCAACTCTGTTAGGTCTTCTCTGAGCATCAAATCTGCTAATAAAATTATTTTTAAAAATCTGAAAATAAAAATAAAAAAATTTTATATAACAATTACATAAAAATTTTCAAACCACTCTCCTTAACTTTCCCCTAGCCAGTATTACTGTCTCATATTTTCTTGTTGTACTTATCAATGGACTGTTTTGCCCCACTAGAATGCAAATTGCTTGTGAGCAGAGTTTGGTTTAATCTGTTCTGTGTCTCCTCTGCCTACTCTGGTGCTTAAGTAAGTAAAGGCGCTCAGTAAATGTTTGTTGGATGAATAAGCGTGTAGCGCAAGGTGGCTTGGGGGTCGCGTTTGCATTTTCTACGTGTGGGGAAGCCCCTCCTGGGTGCAGGCCTTCATCTCTCTGTGTGCAGATGGGGGTGGCGGGCGGTTCTGATTTCCTCAGGGTATTCTGAGGTCTCTTTCCCTCTAGATGCGGGCTGACGACTGCTCACTGCTTCTCCCTTTCTTCCTCTTCCGGTCCCTCCTCCTCCTCCACTTCGTTCTGCTTGTTTGTCTCTGGTCCTTCTTTGGCTCCTCCTCCTCCTCCTTCTGGCTCAGTTTGCCTTAGCCTGTCCAGAGACCCAATTTAAGTTTTCCCCACTCAGGAGCAGTCAGTGTGGAATGAAAGCAGCTGGAGGTTATAGTCAATAAGGAGCAAATTAAGGACATAATACTTGTGAATTCAGGTTCCTGTACAGGGCTCTTAACGAAAGTGTGGAGCTATAAATTGCCTCGTGTCCATTGAGAATTCCGTACCGCTGGATAAAAAGAGAATAATAGTGTGATGACCTCTTTCTTTTCCAAAAGACACATGGAAGCTGCCCAGAGAAGCTACAGGCCCCTCACGGGGCCCAAGACACACTCGCTGACAGTTGCTGGAAGTCCAGTGGAAATCTGCTGGGGTCCTGAAATGGAAGAAGGCTTGAGGAGAGCTGTTTACCTGGAATGAGTGTCTTTCTTTATTCTCTAAAATTTCAACTCTTTGACTTCCAAGAACATCTGATTCAAATAATCATATCTTATTAATTCTGTATATCGCTGCTATTATTCTGTCGATAAGTCGTGTCCGACTCTTTGCGACCCCATGGACTGCAGCACGCCAGGCTTCCCTGTCCTTTACCATCTCCCAGAGCTTGCTCAAACTGATGTCCATCGAGTTGGTGATGCCATCCAACCATCTCGTCCTCTGTCATCCCCTTCTCCTCCTGCCTTCAATCTTTCCCAGCATTAGGGTCTTTTCCAGTGAGTTGGCTGTTCACGTCGGGTGGCCAAAGTATCATATAATCATATCTTATTAATTCTGTATATAGAAGATAAATTGAGAAACATCCAATATTCACTACCTCCTGGTAGTTAAAATCCCTCTCATGGGGCGTTTCTTCCGGGTTTCCTTTGGCCAGTCATCTTGCTTTGCCTGGTTCTGAGTCTGTATTTGGTTTATCTCGGGGTATTCCCGTGTGTGCATGCCAGTCTCTTAGCCAAGTGAAGAGGTCTATGTGTAGCTCGACACCACCCTTCTTCTGACCTCCAATGCACTTTATAGTCAGGAAGGTCTCCTCGATCTCGAGAATGAGAAATATGCCCCTTATCGTTAATCATGGCGGGGCTCAGCTTCTATTGTGCTCCTGCTTTCTTCACATTGGCGTATCGGTCCATGGGGATCCTGTGTGCTAACCCTGAGCCCTTCTAGCTCCTGACTCAGGGGGACTGTATATTTATTTTTAAAAGTCCACATGTAAGTGGACCAGGGCAGTTCAAAGCAATGTTGTTCAAGGGTCAACTGTAATTTTGCCAACTTTGCCATTTTGTCGTTACTAATTGAACCTTAAAATTATTCTCAGTTCTATTATTTTAAACTTCCTCATGAAATGGGTTACCAGTATTAATCTATAGGCATGCATAGACCTGTACTTTAATCTTCAAATGGCACACTTGTATTTTAGTTACAGATGGCCTCAATCCTAGCCAGTTACACTTTCAAAGAGCAGAACGTATCTGTAACTGCTTAGGGTCAAGTACATGAATGCTTAACAGTATGTACTCTCAATGGTTTATGGCAATTATCTGAGCTATCTTTGCAAATATCCAAGTGGTAATAATGCTCATATTTGAGCATTAGCTGGGAATGTTATTGTCTTCACTTACCTGCCAAATGTGCAATAAAGCATTTATCCTTTAGATGGCTATTAAGTCTTTAATGTTCAATTATTTCCAAGTCTGTGACCACTATTTTATTTCATATGGTTATTTTAATTAAATTATTGACTTACATTTATGAAGTATCTTGTTGCATGGCTAATATTTAGTGAATATCTGACTTAAATGATTTCTGCATTGTTGAATTGATCAATCAGATCTCCTCAGCACAGGAATAATATTTGATATTATACTCTTCTATAATAGCAGTTACAGTAAAGAATAGGGCCTTGGGCTTGATAAGATGTACATAAAGGAAGTGAACAATGTCTGCTCTGCACAGTTTGGTGGTGAAATGATAGTGCTATGGCAACTGTATGGAATGGGATGTGGTTTTTTTTTTTTAATAAAGAAGATTGCTTCACACTTTTAATTTCAATTAACACAGAATTGTAGAATATAAAATTCCATAATTATGGAAATTAGGAAGCAAGTGTATTGACATTTAGTATAGTTCAAAATAATGAGCAGAAACTAAGGAAAATGAAGCTCAGAAATTATTACCAGCTTAATGTTTAGAAAGTTTTAGATCTTGGTGGAGATTTAATCTGAGAGCAATCCAATTTCTTGTTATTAAAAATGGTTTTGTTCTTTGTAGTTCCCATTTACAACAAAGTTCATTAAAATTTAAATTTCTTATTATTTTTCAGAAACATGTAAGAATTCACCAAAGGTTACAGTCAGGGTAAGGGTTGACTATGGGTGCTGGCACCCTGTATTTCTCTTCTCCTGGCAATCTGGCATTTGAAAGGACAGCTAAATGGTGTCGAAAGCTGTACTCTCGTGTGTGTGTGTGTGTGTGTGTGTGTGTGTGTTAGTCACTCGGTCGTGTCCGACTCTTTGCAACCCCATGGACTGTAGCCTACCAGGCTCCGCTGTCCATGTGATTCTCCAGGCAAGGATACTGGAGTGGGTAGCCATTCCCTTCACCAGGGGATCTCCCCAACCCAGGAATTGAACCCGTGTCTCCTGCACTGTGGGCAGATTCTTCACTGTCTGAACCATCAGGGAAGTCCACTCTTTCATGCATGAGGTCCGAATTAATCACATACACTGGATTTCTCAAATTATGGTATGAAAATGCCCCCTTCTATGTCCTCCACACTCCCCCGTCCCAACTCCCTCATTCTGGACATATCCTAGGAAAGACTCTGTCTCCTCAAAAGGAGAGTTTACTTTTTTAAAATTTCATTTACAAAGACACCTAAAAAATAATGTGAACACATTCTGGATCACCTGATTGTTATTGTTTAGTCACTAAGCTGTGTCTGAATCGTCTGAATAACTGTGCTATAACTGAGTACAGTTAGGCTATTTCAGGGCTCCTCTCTGCTTTATTATTATCAGAAACACATAAAATTTGCCATCTTAACCATTTTTAAGTGTGCAAATTAACCAAATGTGCATTGTTTTGTTACATATCTCTAGGACGTCTTTATCTTATAACAGCTGAAATTGCCCATTGACCACTCCCCTCCTAGGCCTCCCCCAGCTCCTGGAAGCCACCATCTGCTTTCTGTCTCTGAGCATTTGACCATTTTGGACTCCTCATATCCTCAAGCTTCATCCATGTTGTAGCATGTTGACTTGCCTTCATCTGCTTGATTGACTCTCCTGTTAATTCTTTCTAGTGAATTTTTCAATCCATTTTCTGAATTCTTAAGCTCCGGTATGTCTGTTTAGTTTTTTTTAAGAGTGTCTTATCTCCTAATGTTCTCATTTTTTACACGCACTATTTTCCTGATTTCATTCAGTTGTCTATCTGTATTGTCTTGAAGTATTTGACTTCCATAAGATGATTACTTTGAATTCTTTGTCAGGTAATTCATAGATCTCCATCTCGTTAGTGTCATTTTCTGGAGAATTTGTTCCTTCAGTTGGGCTGAGTTTCCCTGTTTCTTCATATACCTTATTATTATTATTATCTGTCACGATAGGAAAAATAAACCCAGACACTTTCGCCAGTCATTATATAGCCTGGCCTCATACAGGGGAAGGCCTTCACCAATCAGTTTGGGTAGAGCCTCTGGGGGCCTCTCAAGCCTTTTATCAATGTGGGTCATCTCGAATTGTGTATGCCGTTTCCCCAATGAGAGGTATTTGGTTTCCTTTCCAGGAGTTTGTGATATCTTGCTCCCTCTGGTGTTTCTCTGTGGTACTACAGGTGCTGTTCTCCGTGGCCCCCAAACATCCAAGATGTGCTGGGTTTCCTTGTTGCTGTTGTCGTTGTTTTTTCATTTTAATGGAGTATAGTGGCTTTACAATGTGCTATTTCCTGCTGCACAGCGAAGTGAAACAGCCATACGTATATATACGTCCTCTTTTTTGGATTTCCTTCCCATTTCGGTTACCACAGAGCATTGAATAGAGAAAACTAGGGGGTGATGGGATCACTCATGACCCATATTGAAATTCAAAAAATACTGTAGCTGCCAAAAGCACTTTCACATTCTAAATATGATTTGACTGCAACAAAATGACATTTCTGTCATGATAATTTAAAAAGTGAATAAATAACAAAAAATGTTAATTTAAATTTTTATTATTTGTATATAATTTTAAATTGTTTGCTTAGCATTATGTGAATTATAAGAAATATGTGCCTTTTGTTCCTCAACCAGGTAACATCAAAATAAAAATAGTCAATGTGGGCTATCTGCTAGTTTATTTCTCTTTAAAAGAGGTTCCTACCCATTACAAGTTGTATTATGTGTGGCCCAAATTTCCTGAGTTGAAGTCCTAACCCCAAGTACCTCAGAATGTGACCTTTTTTGGAAATAGGATCATTGCAGATATGATTCGTTAAGATAAAGTCATAATGGAGTAAGGTGGGTTCCTGATCCAATAGACTTGTGTCTTTATAAAAAGGGGAAATTTAGATACAGGGCACATTATACAGGAGGGCTTCCCAGGTGGCAAGAGTGGTAAAGAACCCACCTGCCAATTCAGGAGACATAAGAGACTTGAGTTAGATGCTTGTGTTGGGAAGATTCTCTGGAAGAAGAAAATGACAACCCACTCCAGTATTCTTGCCTGGAGAATCCCATGGATAGAGAAGCCTGGTGGGCTACAGTCCTTAGGGTTGCAAAGAGTTGTACACAATTAAAGCAACTTAGCACGCACATATCCAAGAAGAATGCCACAAGAACGTGAAGATGGCCATCTTCGAGCCAGTGACAGACACCTGGAACAGTGTTCTTCTTGGATCTAAAAAGAACTAACATTCCCATGTCTTGGTTTCAAAATTCTAGGCTCCAGACCCATAAGACAATATATTTGTATGATTTAAGCCATCCAGTTTGTGACACTTTTGATACCCTAGCAAATTAACACATCTGACTGAGGCTCTGAAAAATACTTAGCTTTCTTCTCCTCTGTAAATTTGCTCAATATCCTTGAAGCTTTCTCACATGACTCACTTCGGCAAAAATTATATATATATATATATATATATATATATATATATATATAACCTGTTTTTAAACCTCTTTTCCCAGTTGTCCCGTGGATTTATTGTAATATTATTTATTCAATTAAACTGGAGCTTACAAGATCTGTTTTTAAATAGTTTCAATGACGTCACTTCCTTTTTTGCTGACCTTTCGTTTTTTGCACAGGTTTGGAGAGTCAGAAACCCTGGGACCAACTGACCATCATCGAGGAAACTGCCAAGGTACAGCGTATGTGAACCGGACATGTGAGTAGATTGTGGTGGCGCTTGTATCAAAAGAACGCACAGTAACCTCCATTGCATTCTTCATAGTCATCATTGGTGTAGTATTTAATAACTACATACTTGCCCTTCACTTTTCTGGCCTCTTCCTTTTGTCTTTCTTCCTACCTGTCTGGGCATTACTGCTTGTCCTTTTCCTGTATTTCTCTTGACCAGATATATATTGATTACATATTACATATTCTTGTCTCAATTCACATGCAATATTTTTCTTGAAAGATGATAATCATTTGATTATGTTTTAGAGAATTTCTTGCCTACTGTTTGTGCTCCTAGAGCTAAAGAAAGAAGGATGTCAAGAAATCACCTGAGAGAAAAAGAAAATAGTCTCCAGATTCCATCATTTCCCATAAATTCTCTTTGCTTTTTCTCTGACTAATGAATGCAGAGTGGAAATTACCCACACTCCAGCAGCAACTTGGATGCAGAGATGCTTGCAGAAGGCCTGGAATGTCATTCAGGCTTCATTCATTTTCTATGCAGATCATGGCATCTGAGTTAAGACAGGAGTGTCAGAGGGAAAGGGTGTGTTCTAGGCACTGCAGAAAACTGTCAAGGTGACTAGGTGGCACAGCAACTCACTCAATTGCAAAAATAAATCTGAAAAGAGAGTGTATCAGGCACAAATTTTCTATTTCACTCCTGTCAATGTGAGGTGGAGAATATACGTTGAAAATCTTAGTTACCAGGATCCCAGAAAAAACCATTAGAGAAGGATAGTAGCAGAAAATCCAACCCTACAAAGACGGGAATATAAAATATACTCATCTTCAGGGTATTTGAGATTGCTATAATTGACAACTTTTGAGATATTTTTGGAATTAGAGGCAGGGAGTAACTTTTTTATAAAATTAAAATATGTATATATATATATATGTAGTGCATTCTGAACTTTATGGAATTGTGTGTTTTGAGTTTTTTAATGAAAATTTTGCACTCACTTTTACCCACAGGCGTGTTTTTCTCCAGGATTAATCTTATCATAAACCAAATAAGTAGCAAAGACCAGGGAATACTTAACATTCAGGAAGGAAATTTAATTGAAAATCAATCCTAAATAATACAGCCACATTCTAAAGATGGGTCTGCCCTTTTTCAGCTTGAGTGTGTAAGGGTAAAGTGTCATGGAGGTCAGTTTGGGGCTGAAACACTGCTCTTGGAGACATCCCTTCAGCTACAGCTGTGAACTCTGGAGGAGCCAGACTCCATGCCTGGTGCTCAGCAATTAAACTTAATTGGCCACCCCCCTTCTCTGGGGCGGGTGGATTGTGGAGATGCTAATTAGCAGAAAGCCTTGATTTTTCCACCAGGTGCTCTTTCACTTCTTCTCATATTTAGATATTTAAAGTGAAATTTTAGAGGTAAAAATTCCCCCCTAATGACATGAATTTTGATGTGGAGAACCAGGGAGGAAGTTGCTCTCATTCTAAAATACATATGTGGGTCCCACAGGGAGTTCCACCTGAAGATGAGAGGTTATTGTAAATTTAATCTATGAGAAAATTGTTAGTTGATTTTCTATCCACGAACCCACCCTCCTCTGGCACAGACCAAGGAAATAGGCAGAGAGGGAAGTTGGGTGATATTTTTAAAGAACTGATTATAGAATTTTAGTCAAACTTTAACATAATTTCTTTATTTCATGGCATATGAAACATGAAAGTCTTACAAAATCAGTGTGTTTATAATCATGTCAATCATATTTGCAGCCACTTTTAGGGTTTATGATGAAATTATTTATTGCTTACGGAAGGCACACGGACACAGTTTCAGTGTGTTGTATTTTCTGGGTTTGGATTAGACATTACAAGCATTTAAAATATGTTTACTGTGTATGTCCCACTACTCTGTGAAAGGAAACCTTCTGGCCCTAAAGATGTTTATAACTTATATGTGGAAAGGAGATAGATAATATAGAATATTTGAGTGAACATTCCTACGTTTATCAGATCATATATAAACACTTACCCTTTAAAAGTGGAAGTTTTGTTTATTTCTAAGGTATTTCAACACTTCAGACATCTTTCTAGAGGAAAATTTTAATTTTGTTACTTTGTTGCTTAAACTTTCCAGTAGCTTCCTGCCCACTTGAGTTCTCCATCATATCTTTCTATGAACCCCATCCTTTCCCTTTAATAGAAGGTATCATTGGCCTTGTTCAGTTGCCTCTCCACTGCTAAGCTGTATTTTCCAAAGAGGCAGGTGTTCTGTCCTCCCTGTTTATTTTTGTCTCCCTAGAAACTAGTGCCTTGAATACTTCATAGCAAGCATTCAGTACTCCAGAAATGACTGGAACATGTGAGTATTAACATCTCTAACTTGTGGTACATCAGCAGGCAACAAAGCAAAGCCAAAAGAAGTTCTGTTCTGTGTGGAGCTCTGCAGCCTTGGCTTAATAGGTATTGGCTGGGGAGAGGAGTGATAGAATTTCTAAGGTGCCGTATGTCTCCACTGTCAGATTCAGACTCAGAAATGAGGAGACCAGTGAATGCGAACAGAGATAGGATGAGACTGTAAACCACTCACTCAAGCTTGGAGCTGGCTGGGCACTGAGGTTTCCTAACCTCATAGTGCTTTCACTCTCTTTCCCCAACACCTTTAATATCCTATCACCCTATCTCATTATAGGGGACTGGAATGCAAAAGTAGGAAGTCAAGAAACACCTGGAGTAACAGGCAAATTTGGCATTGGAATGCAGAATGAAGCAGGGCAAAGACTAATAGAGTTTTGCCAAGAAAATGCACTGGTCATAGCAAACACCCTCTTCCAACAACACAAGAGAAGACTCTACACATGGACATCACAAGATGGTCAACACCGAAATCAGACTGATTATATTCTTTGCAGCCAAAGATGGAGAAGCTCTATACAGTCAACAAAAACAAGACCAGGAGCTGACTGTGGCTCAGATCATGAACTCCTTATTGCCAAATTCAGACTTAAATTGAACAAAGTAGGGAAAACCACTAGACCATTCAGGTATGACCTAAATCAAATCCCTTATGATTATACAGTGGAAGTGAGAAATAGATTTAAGGGCAGATAGAGTGCCTGATGAACTATGGAATGAAGTTTGTGACATTGTACAGGAGACAGGGATCAAGACCATCCCCATGGAAAAGAAATGCAAAAAAGCAAAATGGCTGTCTGGGGAGGCCTTACAAATAGCTGTGAAAAGAAGAGAAGTGAAAAGCAACAGAGAAAAGGAAAGATATAAGCATCTGAATGCAGAGTTCCAAAGAATAGCAAGAAGAGATAAAAAAGCCTTCTTCAGCGATCAATGCAAAGAAATAGAGGAAAAGAACAGAACGGGAAAGACTAGAGATCTCTTCAAGAAAATTAGAAATACCAAGGGAACATTTCATGCAAAGATGGGCTTGATAAAGGACAGAAACGGTATGGACCTAACAGAAGCAGAAGATATTAAGAAGAGGTGGCAAGAATACACAGAAGAACTGTACAAAAAAGATCTTCACGACCCAGATAGTCATGATGATGTGATCACTAATCTAGAGCCAGACATCTTGGAAAGTGAAGTCAAGTGGGCCTTAGAAAGCATCACTACGAACAAAGCTAGAGGAGGTGACGGAATTCCAATTGAGCTATTTCAAATCCTGAAAGATGATGCAGTGAAAGTGCTGCACTCAGTATGCCAGCAAATTTGGAAAACTCAGTGGCCACAGGACTGGAAAAGGTCAGTTTTCATTCCAATCCCAAAGAAAGGCAATGCCAAAGAATGCTCAAACTACCGCACAATTGCACTCATCTCACATGCTAGTAAAGTAATGCTCAAAATTCTCCAAGCCAGACTTCAGCAATACGTGAACCGTGAACTCCCTGATGTTCAAGCTGGTTTTAGAAAAGGCAGAGGAACCAGAGATCAAATTGCCAACATCCGCTGGATCATGGAAAAAGCAAGAGAGTTCCAGAAAAACATCTATTTCTGCTTTATTGACTATGCCAAAGCCTTTGACTATGTGGATCACAATCAACTGTGGAAAATTCTGAAAGAGATGGGAATATTCACCAGACCACCTGACCTGCCTCTTGAGAAATCTGTATGCAGGTCAGGAAGCAACAGTTAGAACTGGACATGGAACAACAGACTGGTTCCAAATAGGAAAAGGAGTACGTCAAGGCTGTATATTGTCACCCTGCTTATTTAACTTTTATGCAGAGTACATCATGAGAAACGCTGGACTGGAAGAAACACAAGCTGGAAGCAAGATTCCCGGGAGAAATATCAATAACCTCAGATATGCAGATGACACCACCCTTATGGCAGAAAGTGAAGAGGAGCTAAAAGGCCTCTTGATGAAAGTGAAAGAGGAGAGTGAAAAAGTTGGCTTAAAGCTCAACATTCAGAAAATGAAGATCATGGCATCTGGTCCCATCACTTCATGGGAAATAGATGGGGAAACAGTGGAAACAGTGTCAGACTTTATTTTTTTGGGCTCCAGAATCACTGCAGATGGTGACTGCAGCCATGAAATTAAAAGACGCTTACTCCTTGGAAGAAAAGTTATGACCAACCTAGATAGCATATTCAAAAGCAGAGACATTACTTTGCCGACTAAGGTCCGTCTAGTCAAGACTATGGTTTTTCCTGTGGTCATGTATGGATGTGAGAGTTGGACTGTGAAGAAGGCTGAGTGCTGAAGAATTGATGCTTTTGAACTGTGGTGTTGGAAAAGACTCTTGAGAGTCCGTTGGACTGCAAGAAGATCCAACCAGCCCATTCTGAAGGAGATCAGCCCTGGGATTTCTTTGGAAGGAATGATGCTAAAGCTGAAACTCCAGTACTTTGGCCACCTCATGAGAAGGGTTGACTCATTGGAAAAAACTCTGATGCTGGGAGAGATTGGAGGCAGGAGGAGAAGGGGACGACCGAGGATGAGATGGCTGGATGGCATCATGGACTCGATGGATGTGAGTCTGAGTGAACTCCGGGAGATGGTGATGAACAGGGAGGCCTGGCGTGCTGCGATTCATGGGGTCACAAAGAGTTGAACACGACTGAGCGACTGAACTGAACTGAACTATCTGCTAGGGTTTTAGGATTGGTTTAAGCCTAACTTATTCCTTCAATTTTTTTCTTTTGACTGTATTCATGTTCCATACACACACACACACACACACACACACACACACATCTTTCTCGTTTTCTTAAACTCTCTGCTCCATCCCAGCTGACTTATACAAGGCCTTCTATCATGCATTCCTGTAACAATTTCTCTATTTTGTGATCAGTGAAAGTAACATGTTATTTAACCCATCAAGACAGGTCCCTACTCACTTTTCTATGAACCACAGTTATGAAGCAACTCAACAGTTAATTATTTGCTGGATTAATTAATGGTTGAAAGGATTGTATAGATAACTGGGAAAATGGGTGGGTGGATGAATGAATGAATGAATGGATGGATGGTGAATGGATGGAAGGATGGTGAAGGAATGGATGGATGGTGGATGAAATGGATCAGTAACTTCTTTTTTACATTATCTTGTCAACTGGGATAATTCTTATACTCCAACAATAGATTAGGTGTTAATAGATGAGAGCAAAACCTCTGTAGGAAGGAATTAATAGCAAAATAATAAGTAAAGTAAAACAATCTTATTGCAAATAGTCTCATGCACAGTCTTAAACATTTATGTTATATAACATATATCAAGTTGCTTAAGATAGTTTCCTATTTTGTGGAGATTTTTGTTAGGTTTAGAGTGGAGGTAGTACATATCTTTGTAAATGAGACCAAAGAAAAAATCATTGATTTTATTTCATTGTTTTGATTATGGTTTTCCTTAAAACTTCTTCCTATACCATTTATTTAGTGTGTGCATAAATTATACCTGTGTACTTAATGAATTAGTGGATTCATAAGGATGTGTCCTATGCCTCTTATAGTGGAAAACATATTTATTTTAAAAATTTGTATAGCACCACTATTTGGTATTATTCCCAATAGACACACATTGATTAAGTAGAAATGGAGCAATTGCTTTGATGTCTACTCAGAGGGTTCTCAGAACTATAGCAACACAGTAAATGAAGCTGTCGTTCAAGTGGGCAAAATTGCTCCACTGCAATATTGCATAACTGAAATACGGAGCCACAAGGAATGTGACACAACTGAAACCAGATTTGGTACACTTAAGATCTGAAATGATGACTTCTTTTTAGATGACAGCAAACAGAAGATCCAGGAGCAGTGAAGTTTCAGTTGAGTCATCTCACTTGAGATACTTATTTTGAATGCAATCTGTTTAATTCCAAGTTTTACCATGTTTAGAAAATATAGGCCTCTTTTTCAGGGCACTTCTCATATCCATTTGTAGGCAGCTTGTTGAAGAGCATCCAAAGAGAAAAATCCCATCCCATGCAAAGTGGCATACTTTGACATTTTTGTGGAGAGCATCTTCTCTAATGAAAAATGACTGTTACCTTTCCACTGTTGATTACTGCCTCCTGCTCTCAGGCCATGACTTCCTGCAAGTTCATTGCAGGCCTGCATTCACAGTCCACAGAGCAAAGATGTCTGAGCATCTCCCCTTTAATGAGACTTAAAGGTTCCCCCTAAAAGTTCCCTTTAATAAGACTACTTATTTTATAGGCTTTGGGTAGTTGTTCGGAGACTCTTCTCCATGAACCTCTCACATTTCTGCCCATCTTGGAAGCAGCCTAGTTTTGCAAACAGCCTTGAAAAATAGTGTGTCTCTCTCCAGAGCCAAGGATGGAGCCAAGTCACTGGCCCCAGATGGAGTTCCCCTCCTCCAGAGGCCAAGAAGCCCGGTGTCGTTCGCGGCTCAGCAGCAACGTTTCATAACACAAACCACTGGGTATGCAGGTGTCAACCAGCTCTCTGCTCATTACGTTGTGGGAGCGGGAACTCAAAGATCCTGAAACTTTGGCGGCTGCGTTTACTCTGAGTAATAACATCATTAGTTTCAGATTCGGGAGTCTTGTGTCTTCTGCTAGCATCTGTGGGATTACAGTAGGCCAGCTTGTTAGCCTGAAAATAGGATAACGTCTTATATCCGTCCAGTAAGGGAGAGCAGGGAGGTAAGATGTTATTTTCAGCATTCTGATGTAGAATTAATTAATGAAAGCTTTGGTTTTAACAAGTACTTGTACTTCTAGTATATTAAATAATGTTTTACTGATGGCTGAGCTGTATGGTAAGTTTAAAATAGTGCTAAGAAGAAATGCTTCATTATGACATAGTATGTGCATTTATTCAGTGTTACAGCAAGGGTAAAATTAAATTTGCATATGTATAGCATAGCTCTTCACAGCCAGTACTTTGCATGTTTTGTTGAAATGTTGCTACTTTCCTAAGCTTAACATTTTAAACTTGAGAGAAAAGTAACCTTAAATTAAAAGAGTTGTACAATTTAAAAAATTTCAGGTACTTTCTACCATAGAGTTCCTCAATTATTTTCTTATATTTCATGCCCCGCCCAATTTCTATTTTTTCTAAGGCATGTTTTGAAATGTGCCTGGTTAATAAAACTCGCTATGTTTGTTCACATTCAAATATGGTTATACTTTAAAACTGGTAGAGTTTAATTACTGCTAAATATTATTTTGAATTTATGAAACATTATGATTATATGTTTATAGGTTTGGGAGCATTCTCTTAAAATATTTAAGAAGCCTAATTTAAACAAAGTTTTAAATAACAAATATAGTTTCATAATAGTTGCATTTCATAAAATAAGAATTTTCATTAAGTACTTTACTTGAATTTAAATAACTTTTAATTTCATATTGTAGGCTTAATAAAAGTAATTCAGCCTAATAATTTGCTATTATATTTCTGATTTAGAATTACTTGAAAATGCAAATTCAGGGATATATAATGGTATTCTTTTTCATTATGCAAATCTAGATTTTTAATAGTGTCTGATAATTATGTTAATGGTGATAGATATGTTTGACATTAGTTGGTTATGTATATTTTATAGTTTTTTACCTTTCTTGTTAACACACTGTCTTTCATAGGTTAATTTGGGTGGTTTATTTGTCATTCAGTCACTAAGTTGTGTTTGACTCTTTGTGACCCCATAAAGTGCAGCATGCCAGGCTTTTCTGTCCTTCACTATCTACTGAAGTTTACTCAAACTCGTGTCCATCGAGTCAGTGATGCCATCCAACCATCTCATCCTCTGTTATCCTCTTTCTCTCTTGCCCTCAATCTTTCCCAGCATCAAGGCCTTTTCCAGTGAGTTGGCTCTTCACATCAGGTGGCCAAATATTGGAGCTCAGCTTCAGCATCAGTTCTTCCAATGAATATTCAGGGTTGATTTCCTTTAGGATTGACTGGTTTGATCTCCTTGCAGTCCAAGGGTCTCTCAATAGTCTTCTCCAACACCACAATTTGAAAGCATCAGTTCTTTGGTGCTCAGCCTTCTTTACATCCAACTCTCACATCAGTATATAACTATTAGAAAAACCATAGCTTTGACTATATGGACCTTTGTTGGCAAAGTCATGTCTCTGCTTTTCAATACATTCTCTAGGTTTGTCATAACATTTTTCCCAAGGAGCAAGAGTCTTTTAATTTCATGGCTGTAGTCACCATCCATAGTGATTTTGAGGCCCAAGAAAATAAAATCTGTCACTGTTTCCACATTTTCCCCATCTATTTGCCATGAAGTGATGGGACCAGATGCCATGATCTAAGTTTTTGAACGCTGATTTTTTTAAGTCAGTTTTTTCACTTTCCTCTTTAACCCTCATCAAGAGGCTCTTTAGTTCCTCTTCGCTTTCTGCCATTAGGGTGGTATCATCTACATATCTGAGGTTGTTGATATTTCTCCCATCATTCTTAATTCCAGCTTGCGATTCATCCAGCCCAGCATTTCACATGGTGAACTCTGCATATGAGTAAAACAAGCAGGGTGACAATATACAGTCTTGACGTACTCCGTTCCTGATTTTGAACCAGTCCATTGTTCAACGTCCAGTTTTTAACTGTTGCTTCTTGACCTGCATACAGGTTTCTCAGGAGACAGGTAAGATCATCAGGTATTCCCATCTCTTTAAGAATTTTCCAGTTTGTTGTGATCCACACAGTCAAAGGTGTTAGCATAGTCAATGAAACAGATTCGATGTTTTTGAAATTTCCTTGGTTTTCAATGATCCAACGGATGTTAGTGATTTAATCTCTGGTTCCTCTGCCTTTCCTAAATCCAGCTTGTGTATCTGAAAGTTCTCGATTTACATACTGTTGAAGCCTAGCTTGAAGGATTTTGAACATTATCTTGCAAGCAAGTGAAATGTGTGCAGTTGTACATTAGAGGCTGGCAACTTCTGCTGTGCAGAAATGAAAGCTTACCTTTGAGAAGCATGTTTCATTGTGCACCCTGCTTTTTTCTCTCTTAATTTCTCTTCATTTCTTGTATTTCCCCTAGTTCTATACCTTCCTTCCTCCTTTTTTTTATTTAAATACACTTTGAGGGTTGGCAAATGGGAGCTGCAGACAGGAGTGGATTGGGGAAAAGGGGGGAGACTCCAGAGTGTTTCCCTGTCTCTCTGCCTTGAGTGGTACCTCCAGCAGGAACTGTGTCTTCTCCATGTCTCCAACTTAGCCTTTCTTCTGTGGTTCCGACTTCTGCCAGGCAAGCCCACATGGTGTTCTGGCCCCAGCAGACCCCTCTGACTCCTGAGGTCTGTTCACACCTCCTCCTCTAGTGTGCCTCTAGCCCTAAGACAATACTGCTTCCTGATGAGGTTGATGTCTGTGTTTCATCACTGTCCTTTGCTTAGCTTTTCAGCTCAGCCTCACTTTTATAACTAGTTTGTGTATTAAATTTCCTCTTTTTAACATACCCAGAATGGTTTCTGTTTGCCTTCTTGGACTCTGACAACTCTCTTGAAGGGATAAAATATATCTATTTCTCGTCCTAGTCAGCGCTTCTTCTTTAATTCTTCCTTCTAGATTCTTCTCTCTTCTCTTTTAGCTCTTGACTCTTCAACTGGCTTTGACGTTTTTTGCATGTAAAAGATGACGATTACAACCACCTAATATAGAAATATGGAAAACAATGCCAACTGAATTTCTTATTAAACATCCTATGTATATATTATTGAATGAGTAAGTGAAATAGTCTTTAAAAAATAGTTTATCAAAACTCATTGGCATGTGTGTTTGTGTGTGTGTGTGTATTGTCTGCATATATGTGATTAAGAGAGACGAGAGAGCAGGACACCGAGGTCACATTCCAGTCCCAGTTGTGGATTCTGCTTTAGAGCTTTGTGCTAATCAAGTCTTTATGCCTCTGGTACCTCCTTTCTGTGATGAGCGGATTACCCAGATCTTGGAAGAAAGGCAAGGGAAGATGCAAGGTTTTTTTCAGTGTCACACTAGAGCTTGTGCAACAGGCTTATTCAAGGATTATTTGATTGTCTAAGGCAGGGATTTAGTGAATTACAGCCCACAAGTAAGATCCAGACTAAGACCTGTTTGTTCAGCCCACAAGTAAGGTCCAGACCAAGGCCTGTTTTTTCAGCCCCTGAACTAAGTATGGATTTTTTACATTTATATAAAGTAAAAAAAAAAAAAAAAAAAAAAGAAACCAATATGAGACAGATTTTATATGGCATGCAAATACTAAAATATTTCCTATCAGGCCTAAAAGGTATTTATATCTCTATGTATATAGATATTTATATCTTTCTGTATATGTAGATATCAGGCACTTTACAGAAAACGTATGCCAGTCCCTGCTCTGGGCGAATGAGCTATTTTTGATTTACTACTTACTATTAATCAGAATTTAGACTCAATATGGGTTTATGATAACATGGATAAGTTGTCAATGAATTTTGTCTGTTGGAGAAGCAACGGATTTATGTCTGGTAGAAAAGAATATGGCTATAGGACGTTAATTAGTTTCACATATAGCTTTGTAATTACCTTTTGGCATCTTCAATTGATTGTGCATAGTTTAAGATCTCTCATTTGAAAAGGCTTAACTATCTTCCATGTTCCCTTATTAAGATGTCAAATGATCTTGTCAGTATGTATTTATTTTATATTTGCATTTAAATGATATTTTCAACTCTTAGAAAGTTATGCTTTGATGATAAGTGGGCCACCTCCATCTTTCCTATTTGGCTCTCAGTTCTTTCAGAATTTTAATACAACTTCAGTCAGCTGTCAGTTTAGTGTCTCAGTCATATTGACTCTTTGTGACCCCATGAATCGCAGCACACCAGGTTTCCCTGTCTATCACCAACTCCCAGAGCCTGCTCAAACTCATGTCATCAAGTCACTGATACCATCCAACCATCTCATCCTCTGTCGTCCCCTTCTCCTCCTACCTTAAATCTTTCCCAGCATCAGGGTCTTTTCCAATGAGTCCATTCTTTGCATTTGTGGCCAAAGTATGGGAGTCTCAGCTTTAACATCAATTCTTCCACTGAATATTCAGGACTGACTTCCTTTAGGATTGACTGGTTTGATCTTCTTGAAGTCCAAGGGGCTGTCCAGTCTTCTCCAACACCACAGTTCAAAAGCATCAATTCTTTGGTGCTCAGCTTTCTTTATGGTCCAACTCTCGCATCCATACATGGCTCCTGGAAAAACCACAGCTTTGACCAGACAGACCTTTGCTGGTAAAGTAATGTCTCTGCTTTGTAATATGCTGTCTAGGTTGGTCATAGCTTTTCTTCCAAGGAGCAAGTGTCTTTTAATTTCATGGTTGCACTCACCATCTGCCATGATTTTGGAGCCTAGGAAAATATAGTCTGTAACTGTTCTCACTGTTTCCCCATCTATTTGCCATGAAATGATGGGACCAGATGCCATGGTCTCTGCTTTTTGAAAGTTGACTATTAAGCCAGATTTTCCACTCTCCTCTTTCACTTTCATCGAGAGGCTCCTTAGTTCCTCTTTACTTTCTGCCATAAGGATGGTGTCATCTGTGTATCTGAGGTTACTGATATTTCTCCCAGCAATCTTGATTCCAGCTTGTGCTTCATCCAGCCCAGCATTCCGTATGATGTACTCTGCATTTAAATTAAATAGCAGAGTGACACAGCCTTGACATACTTCTTTCCCAATTTATAACCAGAAGGTTGTTCCATGTCTGGTTCTAACTATTGCTTCTTGATCTGCCTACAGATTTCTCAGGAGGCAGATAAGATGATCTAGTGTTTTCATCTCTTTAAGAATTTCTCCCAGTTTGTTGTGATCCACACAAAGTATTTGGCATAATACAGCTTGATGTTGGACAACTACGTGTGGGTTTTGTCCATCTTAAAACTCAGTCTGAGTGTTCTCTTAACAAAAATCCTATGAAAGTCCTTTCTGAATTGTTCCACTTTCTCTACTTTTTTTAATGCACCATCTGATTTGCACAGTATTGAATCACAGTTGCTAGTGCTCATCTCCTTGCTCAGATATGTTCAACTCTTTGGGATTCTCCAGGCAAGAATACTGGAGTGAGTAGCCATTCTCATCTCTAGGGTATCAAACCCAGTTCTCCCCAAGTGCAGGCAGATTCTTTACCATCTGAGCCACTAGGGTAGCTCTTATCAAGAGACAGTGATTTTTTTTTTTCATTTTTTAAAATGTAAGTTTTACTTATTATTGTTAATGCATTATTTGATTAAATAATACACAAACAAAGTTGGTGCAGGAAGACAGAGTTGACTTGATTGAGACCACACTGAAAGGTTTGTGACATTGTACAGAAGGCAGTGATCAGGACCATCCCCAAGAAAAACAAATGTAAAAAGGCAAAATGGTTTTCTGAGAAGGCCTTATAAATAGCTGAGAAAAAAAGAGAAGTGAAAGGCAAAGGAGAAAAGGAAAAATATATTCATCTGAATGCAGAGTTCCAACAAATAGCAAGGAGAGATAAGAAAGCCTTCCTAAGTGATCAATGCAAAGAAATAGAGGAAAACAATAGAATGAGAAAGACTAGAGATCTCTTCAAGAAAATTAGAGACACCAAGGGAACATTTCATGCAAAGATGGACACAATAAAGGGCAGAAATGGTATGGACCTAACAAAAACAGAAGATATTAAGAAGAGGTAGCAAGAATATACAGAAGTACTATACAAAAAAGATCTCCATGACCCCGAAAACCATGATGGTGTAATCACTCACCTAGAGCCAGACATCCTGGAATGCGAAATCAAGTGTGCCTTAGGAAGAATCACTAAGAACAAAGCTAGTGGAGGTGATGAAATTCCAGTGGAGCTATTTCAAATTCTAAAAGATTTTGCTGAGAAAGTGCTGCACTTAATATACCAGCAAATTTGGAAAACTCAGCAGTGCCCACAGGACTGGAAAAGGTCAGTTTTCATTGCAATCACAAAGGAAGGCAACACCAAAGAATGTTCAAACTATGCACAATTGCACTCATTTCATATGCTAGCAAAGTAATACTCAAAATTCTCCAAGCGAGGCTACAACAGTTCATTTACCAAGAAATTCCAGATGTTCAAGCTGAATTTAGAAAAGGCAGAGGAACCAGAGATGAAATTGCCAACATCTGCTGGATCATTAAAAAGGCAAGAAAATTCCAGAAAAACATCTACTGTGTGTTTTTGACTACGCCAAGGCCTTTGTGGATCACAACAATCTGTGGAAAGTTCTTAAAGAGATGGGAATACCAGACCACCTTACCTGCCTCCTGAGAAATCTGTACGCAGGTCAAGAAGCAACAGTTAGAACCGGACATAGAACAACAAGACTGGTTCCAAATTGGGAAAGGAGTAAATCAAGGGTGTATATTGTCACTCTGTTTATTTAACTTATATGTAGAGTACATCATGTGAAATGCCAGTATGAATATAGCACAAGCTGGAATCAAGACTGCTGGGAGAAATACCAATAATAAACTCGGATATGCCTATGATACCACTCTTATGGCAGAAAGCAAAGAGGAACTAATGAGCCTCTGGATGAAAGTGAAAGTGAAAGTTCAGTTCAGTTCAGCCACTAAGTCGTGTCCGACTCTTTGCAACCCCATAAATCGCAGCACACCAGGCCTCCCTGTCCATCACCAACTCTCGGAGTTCACTCAGACTCATGTCCGTCGAGTCAGTGATGCCATCCAGCCATCTCATCCTGGGTCGTCCCCTTCTCCTCCTGCCCCCAATCTCTGCCAGCATCAGAGTCTTTTCCAATGAGTCAACTCTTCTTATGAGGTGGCCAAAGTACTGGAGTTTCAGCTTTAGCATCATTCCTTCCAAAGAAATCCCAGGACTGATCTCCTTCAGAATGGACTGGCTGGGTCTCCTTGCAGTCCAAGGGACCCTCAAGAGTCTTCTCCAACACCACAGTTCAAACGCATCAATTCTTCAGTGCTCAGCTTTCTTCACAGTCCTACTCTCACATCCATACATGACCACAGGAAAAACCATAGCCTTGACTAGGCAGACCTTAGTCGGCAAAGTAATGTCTGCGCTCTTGAATATACTATCTAGGTTGGTCATAACTTTTCTTCCAAGGAGTAAGCGTCTTTTAATTTCATGGCTGCAGTCACCATCTGCCATGATTTTGGAGCCCAAAAAAATAAAGTCTGACACTGTTTCTACTGTTTCCCCGTCTATTTCCCATGAAGTGATGGGACCAGATGCCATGATCTTCGTTTTCTGAATGTTGAGCTTTAAGCCAACTTTTTCACTCTCATCTTTCACTTTCATCAAGAGGCTTTTTAGCTCCTCTTCACTTTCTGCCATAAGGGTGGTGTCATCTGCATATCTGAGGTTATTGATATTTCTCCCGGGAATCTTGCTTCCAGCTTGTGTTTCTTCCAGTCCAGCGTTTCTCATGATGTACTCTGCATATAAGTTAAATAAGCAGGGTGACAATATACAGCCTTGACACACTACTTTTCCTATTTGGAACCAGTCTGTTGTTCCATGTCTAATTCTAACTGTTGCTTCCTGGCCTGCATACAGATTTCTCAAGAGGCAGGTCAGGTGGTCTGGTATTCCCATCTCTTTCAGAATTTTCCACAGTTGATTGTGATCCACACAGTCAAAGGCTTTGGCATAGTCAAGAAAGCAGAACTAGATGTTTTTCTGGAACTCTCTTGCTTTTTCCATGATCCAGCGGATGTTGGCAATTTGATCTCTGGTTCCTCTGCCTTTTCTAAAACCAGCTTGAACATCAGGGAGTTCACGGTTCACGTATTGCTGAAGCCTGGCTTGGAGAATTTTGAGCATTACTTTACTAGCATGTGAGATGAGTGCAATTGTGTGGTAGTTTGAGCATTCTTTGGCATTGCCTTTCTTTGGAATTGGAATGAAAACAGACCTTTTCCAGTCCTGTGGCCACTGCTGAGTTTTCCAAACTTGCTGGCATATTGAGTGCAGAAAGTGAAAGAGGAGAGTAAAAAAGTCTTAAAACTCAACATTCAAAATACTAAGATCATGGCATCTGGTCCCATCACTTCATGGCAAATAGATGGGGAAACAATGGAAACAGTGACAGACTTTAATTTCTGTCTGTCAGCAGATGGTGAGTGCAGCCATGAAATTAAAAGACACTTGCTCCTTGGAAGAAAAACTATGACCAACCTAGACAGCATATTAAAAAGCTGAGACATTACTTTGCCAACAAAGGCCTGTGTGGCAAACTATGGTTTTCCCAGGAGTCATGTTTGGATGCGAGAGTTGAATCATAAACAAGGCTGAGCCCTGAAGAACAGATGCTTTTGAACTGTGATGTTGAAGACTCTTGAGAGTCCCTTGGACTGCAAGGAGATCAAACCAGTCAATTCTTAAGGAAATCGGTCCTGAATATTCATTGGAAAGACTGATGCTGAAGCTGAAGCTCCAATACTTTTTCCACCTGATGCGAAAAACTGTCTCATTGGAAAATGCCCTGATGTTGGGAAAGATTGAAGGCAGGAGAAGAAGTGGATGACTGAGGATAAGATGTTTGGATGGCATCACCGACTTGATGGACCTGAATTTGAATAAGCTCTGTGAGTTGGTGATGGACAAGCAAGACTGGCATGCTGCATGCCATGATGTCGCAATGAGCGACTCAACTGACGTTGACACTGAAAACTTTGAGAAGACTCAACAAAAATGAATTGCTAGTTAATTGCTGTGCAGTTAAGTCTGGTTGAAGCAGTAGCCAGAGGCTGGCATGCTTGGCTGTCCCAGGCCTCTGCTTAGAATTGCCCAGTTCTGAAGGCACCTATACTGCTTGTCAATCACCTCTGTTTAATGTGGACATCTTTATGCTTTCTGGCTCATAATGACTAGAGCTTATTACTTTTGCACAGTGACATTTTCTTCTGAGGTGTAGGTTTGGGCTAACAGGAGGGCTAATTGGGGTTTTATAGCTCAGGCACAAGGAAACTATTCTCTCTTAACCCACAGCCCGCAGATGCAGAGTCACCAGGGAGGCACTGGCAAGGGGGGCAGCACCGGGAAGCTGGTGTGCCTGTTGCTCTAAATAGCTGGCCTCGTCTGTACCCCGGGTCAGAAAATGTAGGGAATCACTGTAAATATTCTGAGTGATGATGGCACTAGATTGGGCTCCCATACTTGGAAAATTAAAAATCAGGAAGAATTCCTATACTCGGACTATTTCTTGAGGTTCTCATTCACTTTCAAGAAACTAGAACTGTAATTTGAAGACCTTTTATGGTGGATATGAATTCAAAAGACAGAGGTGATAAGCTGAAGTTAAAAATCATAGATTCATACTCAGAGAAAAATGTTTTAATAATACTTATTTACTTGTTTATTTTTATGTTTCCCCACTTTAACTGGTTCTGATCTTGTTGAACAAGATGACTTGCAGTCAAATAAGGAGCTTAAAAAGCATAAAGGTATCTGAGCAGGTATTTTGATAATCTCTGAGATTTTAAACAAAACAAAAAAAAGATCTGAGTTTATGAAAATTACATAGCTTCTGCCTTCATGAGAGATTTTGGACTATTATCAACTCTCATGGAATATTTAACAAGATATCAATATGTTGTTATATGACAAACCTAAAACCATCATGTGCCCTCCAGGTATCAGTGTCTTGCTCACAAAAGCTGGATATACTAGTGGATTTTTTAATATGAATATGGATATAAATTATAATACATGACTCATATCCTAATCAAGGTACCGATTAGGTTCATCTAGTGAGTCTGGATTCAGGTTAAAAGGATACAGTGCATCAAATGTCACAAAAGCCCTCTTGGAACGGAGTCAAAAGACCAGAGCATTTTAACCAGCTTGTCCAGGGGGTGATATTTCTGACAGACGGAGCAATGGATATAAATACTTGAACATGGTGTCATCGATTGTAATGATCTAGTATTACCAGAATATAGGCTAGTATAGAGAAGAGAGGTAGATAGAACAAGAGAGATTAGGCTCAAAAATCAGGAACTGTGAAGACTGAAGACACTCATATGCCAGACCAAGACGTTTGGAGATTGTCCTATGTGTGAGTGTCCATTAAACGTTTAGGCAAGAGGGTGACTTGATAGGATTTTTCATTCAGAAAACTCTCTGCAGAACACAAAAGTGAGTCCCAGCGAAGTAAGACTGGCAAAGTGGGTGCCAGTTAGGTGCCTGTTGGAAAGGCAGAAAAAATGATGTGGCCCTGATTTAGAGCAATGACAGTGCTGATGAAAATGAATTAAATAGGTAGCACTTATCAATTAACTGGATCTGAAATCAAAAGAAAAATGTCAAAATGACTCCTTAATTTTAGACTCATAAATATACTTTCAGCATTGACTCAAGAAATGCTCATTTATGTTTCAGGGCAAATGATTCCATTCTAATTACAGAATGAGAAAATAAATATATTTTGCTTACAGTTAGCCTCTTTTTTCAGTTATTAATTTAGAAAAAATATATAATATTTACTTGCATTTTATTTTTTTCTGAGGCTTTACTCCTATTTGAAATGGAGGTATTATGAAATACAGTTTATTTGAGCTTAAAAATAATCAATTGAAACAAGTACTGAATTCTTTCAAAAGGTAGAAACAGTTTCATAGTTGGGTTTATGTATGTGTTTGTAGATACATACAACTTTAGAGTTTTCAGTGAAGTTCTAAATTTACTTTAAGCCATTGTGCAATGGCTTACTACTTTTTACTCTTCATTGACTTCTACCACTTAATATAAAAACTACATTTGGGAGAATGGCTTTTATCTGGCTTAAAACATATTGAGTTTTCAATCAATCTTTAACCTTCTATTGTTGGGGCTTATTTACTCTTTATAAAAGACCACTTCTAGCAAAAAATAAAATCCTATAAAAGAGTTTATAGAATTGTTTGGCAATAAACATGCTTTTAAAGCAAATTTTTAATAATTCAATCATAAACTCCACATTTAAATCTCCATCAATGTGTTCTTGGTTTTTAATAATGGATTTTGGTATGATCTCAAAAAAGATTCATGTTCAGGTATTAAAGAAATACTGCTTTGAAATATGAATTTCAAAATATATTTTCCCTAGTACATAATAGGAATTTCCTCTGTCTTTTCTGTTTATAAGCAGTAATGAAAACCAGCTTTGTGGTTTTGATTCCTGATTATGTCTTTGTGGTAAACACGATGTATTTGGAAAGTAGAACAAAAATAATAATTCAAAGGCATCACTCACAAAAATATTTACTTTAAAAAAAATATTGACTTTTAAAAGCCTAAACTGATATTTTAAAAATAAGATAGTTTAATTAAAATAGATGAAACAATTATAAGAATATTTAATATAACCTACATTATAAACCACTTAATTTTTTATCAGTTTTTAAAAAGCCCCAGATATTTATAATATTTTATATCCAAGCCAACTCTTGAGGAGGACATGGCCACCCTCTCCAGTATTCTCGCCTGGAGAACCCCCATGGACAGAGGAGCCCAGTGGGCTGCAGCCCATGGGGTCGCAGAGTCGGGATCGGCTAAGCACAGCACATCATCGTTTATAAAATTAATTTACAACTTATTTTCCCTAATGCACAAAATCAGTAAAAGTATCAGAATAAGGAAACTATACCATATTTGTTAAAAATTTACTACTTCAAAATTCTTATTGTAAAAATATAAGTTGATGAAATAAATGTTTTATGTGAGATATCCAGGAATAACTAAACAATCATCACCTCAGGGAAAAATGTAAACTCATGAAGACAGGTTTCTTTTTCCAGAAATATTCATTGCTGACTTCAATCTGGATATAACACAAGACATAAATATTCAATGGCTAAACAATAACCCAATTAAATTTTTTGTCTCTACTAGACATCCTATCCCATTTTTGTATCTTAAATGAAATAAGGAGAGAAAAATTATGTTTCTTAGAGAAATGAGGTTATTGTTAGAAATGTTATTTTCCCACCTTCTGTTTGTTATACTTGGAAACACACTAATATCTATCTATGTATTATTATAATTAATTATGCATATATATTTTACATTCAAATGTACACTATAAATAGTAATTTTAATAAAACATATAAAATTCCTCTGAAGTGGCGTAGCTAAAGTAAGTAGTTTTTTAAAAATTCATTCCCCATGCTTCCCAATTAAAATGCAAAGACATATCTGACAAAACACTAAGAGGAACACAGAGCGAGTGCCCTTTATTCATATAATAATTGATTACTGCTGTGACAACATCCCACCTTTTCCACATAGTTGTGAAAAGAGTTCATTTTAAATTAATTGGCATCACCATGAAATAAATTACAAAACTGTGTAGCTGGGAAGAAAATCAGGCCCACATAAGATATAATTGGGTGAAACTGATACAAGGATTGTGTGGGAGAATGTTAGAAATGGAGTTTTTGCATAAGAAATAAATGTATGAAGGCTATGATACTGAGACCAGACTGTTTTTGTTTTTAAGGGGAATTTCCTCTCTTTAAAAAATGAATCTCTTTGGACTGTATAGTCCACAGGGTCACAAAGAATCGGACATGACTGAGCGACTTTCACTTAGTTATCTAACAATGATTATTATTGATTACTTATTTTAGGACATGGCTTGTATAATTCAGAAGATTAGCTGATCAGCTTCCATTTAAATGAAAGGGAAGGTCCATTTAATTTAAACTTCAAGTCCTAGATAATAGATTTCAACGTTCCTTGAAATATTGGAAAATAAATCTAGACTGTTTTCCAAAGCTATGGGCCAGGACGCTACTGTTTGTTTAAAAGCCAAGATGCTATTAAACTCATTAGAAAAGATATTGGAAAGGAAACAAAAAAAAAACACTTTTCTTTGCTTTTATTATATCAACATATATGCTCATTGGGAATATTATGGATACATACATAATAACTACACCACACAAAATCTGAAACACTATATAAAAAAGTAAAACAATGAAAGTAAATAGAATGAATTCTGTATAAACACAGAATGAAAAAAAAGTTTGGGGAAAGAAATTTGACACTAGCTCATGTTTGTAATGCCCAAAAGATTTTAGTTGTTTATAATATAGTATTAGTATAAAAAAAGTTGATTATATTTTGAGGTTGAAATAGATACTTCGGCAGAAAGTGAAGAGGAACTAAAAAGCCTCTTGATGAAAGTGAAAGAGAAGAGTGAAAAAGTTGGCTGAAAGCTCAACATTCAGAAAACGAAGATCATGGCATCTGGTCCCGTCACTTCTTGGGAAAAGGGAAACAGTGAAAACAGTGTCAGACTTCATTTTTTTGGGCTCCAAAGTCATTGCAGATGGTGACGGCAGCCATGAAATTAAAAGATGCTTACTCCTTGGAAGAAAAGTTATGACCAACCTAATTAGCATATTGAAAAGCAGAGACATTACTTTGCCAACAAAGGTCCGTCTAGTCAAGGCTATGGTTTTTCTAGTGGTCATGTATGGATGTGAGAGTTGGACTGTGAAGAAAGCTGAGTGCCGAAGAATTGAAGCTTTTGAACTGTGGTGTTGGAGAAGACTCTTGAGAATACCTTGGACTTCAAGGAGATCCAACCAGTGCATTGTTAAGGAGATCAGCCCTGGGATTTCTTTGGAAGGAATGATGCTAAAGCTGAAACTCCAGTACTTTGGCCACCTCATGCAAAGAGTTGACTCACTGGACAAGACTCTGATGCTGGGAGGGATTGAGGGCAGGAGAAGAAGGGGACGACAGAGGATGAGATGGCTGGATGGCATCACTGACTCGATGGACGTGAGTCTGAGTGAACTCCAGGAGTTGGTGATGGACAGGGAGGCCTGGCGTGCTGCGATTCATGGAGTCGCAAAGAGTCGGACATGACTGAGCGACTGAACTGAACTGAACTGAAGCAAGTATCTGCATAAACTTATAGTCTTCCCAGGTGTTGCAGTGGCAAAGAATCTGCCTGCCAATGCAGGAAACTCAAGAGGTGTGGGTTTGATCTCTATGTTGGAAACAGCCCCTAGAGAAGGGAATGGCTACTCACTGCAGTGTTCTTGCCTGGAGAATTCATGGACATAGGAGCTGGTGGGCCACAATATGGGTGTTCACAAAGAGTTGGACATAAGTGAGCAACTTTCACACACATAGTAAAAACTATCAGGAAATGGAAAACACTAGGCTTGGGAAAACTCTTCTTATAATTTGAAGATTATATCTATGTCACTATTTTATTACTGCTTTACTGCTTAGCTTAGTTTTTAATATAAGTAATTCATCTCTTAAAGCTGATGTAAATATTTTTAGAAAATGGAATTAAACAATTGTTGAATATTTAAGAATGTTACCAGGAATGTTAATGATGTTATTCATTTTTTGGCAAATTATTTAAAAATCTCATCTGTAAAATCACTCATCAGTGATAACTGATGAATAAAGTAGTATATGGAGTAAAAGAGACCTACAGAGAACAACATATCAAAGATAAAGATCTGATATTTTACCAAAATTCATCACTACTAAGTGTTCCAAATACCTGAAAACTGATTTTATTTCCCAAACTGGCAGTTTTCTTTTCTAAGTCAGAAAACCTATGATTATAGTTGAGGAGATAAGGGGAAAGAATTGCTATTGAGGGCCTTTGACTGGAATCTGTGAGAGGTGATTCAACATCCATGTTTTAACAGATCTCATCAACACCTACTGTATTTTTACCCACTACCCACCATCTGCTTCTGGGTGGTGAAAGTCTGACTTGTGACTGCCTGTGCATTCTTAGAGAAAACCTGAGGCAGTCACTGAGGAAGTCTTGCTCTAAGGTAACCAGAAGGACTTTGCAAACTGACTGTAAAAGGGCAGTTTGCATGTTGAACGAAAGGAAAGGGCCCCTAAGTATTTGAGGTTGAGTAGGATAGTAGATTTCTGGCCTCAGCAAGGTCCTAATGGGACGGACGTTGCTCTGCTCTTGTGGGAACAATGTGATGGTTGTGGCCCATGTGGAAAGCACTCTTCCTACCAGCTCTGCCTCTTACCAGCATGTGACCTAGGAAATAACCAAGATCATGGTTTTTTTTGTCTAAAAGGACGAATGTGATTTTAATTTCTATTTTAAAGTATGGCAAAACCAATACAATATTGTAAAGTAATTAGCCTCCAATTAAAATAAATAAATTTATATTTAAAAATAAATAAATAGAGGCAACAATAAAAATAAATAAATAAAGTTTTCTTTTTCTGTCTCTAGGGATAATTTTTAAATTTCCTCTTTAAATACAGGCTAAATTAAGGCTGAGTCCTTCCAAATAAATGTTGCAGAGTATAGCTCTTTTCCATTAAGTGCTGATTAAGGAACACTGAATATTCACAATCAGTGTTCATTATGTTTTCCTTTAAATAATTTGCAAGTATCCAGGGAACACTCCATTTGCGTGTGTTTAAATGTTTATTTTTAAAGACAAAGAGTAGACAGAATTTTGTTTATCAAATGAGTAGCCTGTGGAAACATAAATCCTGCTATTTTCCCTCCATTTTCTAATGTTCAAATAATCTGTAAAATAGACATATCAACAAAATTAAGTAAATCTGTGAAAACAAAATGGAAACATGGAAGATCTATTGAATCTTTATAGCTTCTCATATTGACATTAAATTATTCAAAATTATCATGGAATGTTTACACATGGTAGAGTAGGAAATGGCAATCCACTCCAGTATTCTTGCCTGGAAAATCCCATGGACAGAGGAGCCTGGTGGACCACAGTCCGTGGGTTGCAGAGTTGGTCAAAACGGAGGACATTTACATGTAGAAAGAGTATGACGCAGGAACATCTCAAAAGAAATGCATTTTGAAAATCTCTTTGAGTTCTATAAACAAATTACAGTGCTGAAGGAGTGAATGCTTAACTCCATACTTATTTGAGTAGATAATGTTGCAGTAATTTTTTGTTTTATGTGGTAGGTACTGCTGTGCAGCTCATCATATATACACTTATCCATCCTCGTTATTCCTCCTCTTTCCTTTATATTTTTATTGAGCTACAAAAATCAATCCTTCCCACCTACAAGGCCTATTTCATACATGCCTGTGTGATGCCACAGAATTAAACCAAGTGATCTTTTTTGACGGTTTAATCAATGGCATATATATATATATATATATATATGCCATTTTTTCTTCGTCATTAATCTGAGGGCCATAGCAGTTTAGATAACCACTGCATCATTATGTAGCAGATCCTGGTTGCAAAGAAATAGTTGATATACTAAATGAAGGGTTGTGTTTTGGTTCAGAATTTCTCTTTTTACAAAAGTGAAGTTTTGAACAATGCAAATGGTATTTAAAATCATCTGTATGATGCTAAACAGTCTCCCATGCAGCAGCATGAAGATAGATAGTTTCCTGAATTTATAATGTCATGAGATTACCCACTTATGGTTTAAGAGTATATTACAGCTCCATAAACTTGCTTTGTACTCTCCCAGTAAGAGATTTTAAAGTACCTGATAAAAGAAACACATTCTAAACAAGTGACTTAAACATTCAGGCTTCAGATATAACATATTTTTCTATTGAAGTAAAGCATGTTTTCTAAATCCTAAAAAAAACTTACATTGTGTTTGTATATTTAAAACATTTTAGCCTTGAAGTTTATCGATTGAGCTGATCTATCCTATCACTTCTTTCCCCCCAAATTATAATCTGATTGTTAGCTTGTTATTTACCTTCTTTACAAGAAAGGGAGCCATTTTTTATGATTTCCAATCTCTTTGCTATTTACCAGTTTCTTATAAATCTCTGACTTTAGAAATCGAGGAAAAGAATCCTTGGCCATCAGACTATAGATTAACTTCTGAGCTTCATCAAAACATTTGAGAGTTGGTTCTGCAATATTCTTTGAGATGAGGTCCCTGGTACTGAAGTCAATGTTAATCTGTGGAAATAAATTGCATCTCATTAGACTAGTTTAATAAAGACTGCATGGTCTATACAGATGGGAGAGCCACATATGATTTGAATTGTTTTTAAAGTTAATCTTATGCAAAACAACAGAAAGGTTACACTTTCATTTTCTGAAATGCAGAACACATCCTTGGTTTAATTACTTTACGTAGGTTGAGAGGGTTGGCGTTGACAGCAAACAGAGGTCAAACCTTATTTTGAGATTATATAAAATTACAAAGGAGATGCAGATAAGATTTTTTTATGACTTCACATTCTTTTTGCTTACCATCTTTTCTTTCTTTCTAGTACTTGGGCCTTAATACCTGAAATGTTCTTCTATAGGCAGAGCAGTAATGAGAATTTACTAAACTGGCCTTCACCAGCACATTCCCGTTCTCCATAGCTCCCGGTATTGATTCTCATAATGTTGCTTTTCATCCATTGTGTTTCTTTTTGTTTGTCAAAATGAACCAACTAACACTACCCCTGTTCACAGAATACCACGCCTCCTATGGAACGTACGTACACACGTGCAGATGTGTGTATGTACATCCTTGCCCCTTAGCACTACCACAAGTAAGCATTCTCAGCAAGGTTCAATAGAGATCTATTATATTGCAACACATGCTAAGTTATGCTAAGTTGCTTCAGTCGTGTCCGACTCTGTGCGACCCCATAGACAGCAGCCCACTAGGCTCCTCTGTCCCTGGGATTCTCCAGGCAAGAATACTGGAGTGGGTTGCCATTTCCTTCTCCACCAGTTCTATACTAATCTATATTAATACTTTTGTTTCTATAGCTTTCCCTATTCCAGACTTTCACATGAACTGAATCACTTATTATGTAGGCTCTTGAGACTGGCTTCACTAATGTTTCCAAGGCTCATCCTAGCTTTAGCATGAATCAGTCCTTCATTCCTTTTATAGTCAATTAATAGTCTATTGTATGGATATCCAGATTTTGTATATCCATTCATTAATCCATTGATGGACATTTGCATACTTTCTACTTTTTAGCTATTATAAATAACTCTGCTATAAGCATTTGTGTACAAGTTTTTGTGCAGACATGTTTTTCTTAGATATATACCTAGAAATGGAAATCCTGGGTCATCTGGTAACTCTTGTTTAACTGTTAGAGGAAAAATTGTTTTCCAAAACTGACTACACCATTTTACCCTTTCACAGCAGTGCAGGAGAGTTCCAATCTCCCCACATTGCAACACAACACACCTGCAAATACACAAATGCCCCAAACCTCATGGAAATTCTTGTCCAGTTCTACCCATTTCCAGGATACTTTCTGAGAAGCAGAAAATTTCACATTCAAGTTTTTTCACTTAAACTGAAAATATTCGTGAATTATCAAAGAGATGTGAATCTTAAAACTCAAAGCTCACCAAAGGCAGGTGCTGCTGCTGCTATAATAGGCAGTCAAAATTATTTGTTGCATAGAATTATGTCTCTTGGCAAAATAAGGGAGACTGTAAAATGCTAAAAATTGGGGATCTGGTGAAAAACTATAAATGATAATTTATGTTCATTGAATTGAAGTTAAAAGATAGGCAGACAGACCTTCAATCAAATTTCTCAGCTACTTACTTGCTGTTCACATGAGTAAAGCAAGTTTTATAGTTTCCTTCAACTTTCTATTTCTATAATGTTAAAAAAGGATAATAATAACATCTTGAAGTCTTTTAAGGGCTAAATGAGATAAGTAATATCAAATTATTTCAGTATTATTATTCTAGTAAAAAGAAAAAAATATTTTGAAAAGAATCATCAAAGGCCACTATTTACTCACTGATATTTTCTTTCTTAAGGATTTCAGCTACTTGGGGATTCAGATTACATCTTGTTTTTATTTCTTTGATCATCCTCTCAGGTCCTGCATCAAAGTTCCAGATGAAATTCTGCAAAGTCCTCCAAGGCTTCAAAATCTATAATCAGTTTCTGCTTCTTTACACAGAAAGATGGTGTGGAGTAGTGGTACTCTTATAGGATAGTTATCCAATCTGTACTCTGATGCTTATGACCTTGGTGACCTGGGTGACCGAGTTATTTTTCATCTTTAAGCCCAGTCATTCTTGATTGAGTTGTTATAAGAATTAAAGTGAGGTAATCCGTATAATCATTGATTACACAAATATTTATGAGTCTGTTATGTGCCGGATGCTTTCTATATTTGGAGAAAGTACTATATATTTTCTCTACAGTGTTATTTTAGATTTACACTTGAAGAATGAGAAGGAACCAGTTCTCTAAGAATCTGAGGAAGAAGGTTTCTGGCCAAAAAAATAAAATAAAATAAAATTCAGAGTCCCAAAGGCAAGAACGAGTTGGTGATGTTCTGAAGAGCCTCTGTGTTTGTGTGGTGGGGGTGCAGAGGGTGATAAAATTCCTGTGCGGAGATTGGGAGAGGAGGTACAGGTCAAGTCTTGTAGGATTAATCTTCTGTGGTAAAGGACTTTCTACTAAAAGCAGTGGGAAGATACAGAAGGGTTTTTGAACAAGGAGATGACATGATATCATGCCATGAATCTGGTATAGTTCCTGATTCCCATAGTGGGAATAAAGAATAGTGGGTATTATCAAGATTCTGTAGGGGTTTCTCAACACACAGTGGAATCTTTTTCATATCCTATTTTGTGTTGCTAGGGTATGAGAATATGGATTGCCCATTTCTTCTTTAAATGTGCTGTTAATTCTTCAATGGTGTCATCTGCAATTTAACTTTATATCCCCCATAATGGTAAATATACCAAGATGACTCCTTTAGGCATTCATTCATTGGGTGAATTTTCACTGATAGCAGGGACAGTGTGTGCAGAATGCTGCCTGATTATTTTATTCAGAACGGAACATCTGCAATAGCTCCTTATTCCCTATTTAAAATGCCCAAAGCCCTGAGCTTGGCATTCATGCCCGATACAGTATGGTCCAAACCGATATACTCTTTCTCCTCTCTGTGTGCCCTGTGTCACCACCAAGGTAGACTCTTACCCTCAGATTTCTTATATTTTGTTGCTGTTGTTCAGTTGCCAAGTAGCATCTGAATCTTTGCAGCTCCCTGGACTGCAGTATGCGAGGCTTCTCTGTCTTCTCCTATCTCCCAGAATTTGCTCAAATTCATGTACATTGTTACCAATGAATATTTTCCCTGAGCACCCCAGGCTAGCTGAAACCCACTCCTCATCTAAGTCTTTCACAGTCTTTTATGTCTTTAAAGTGAGTCGCTCTGTTGTGTCCGACTCTTTGTGACCCCTGTGGACTGTCACCTCTGTCCATGGAATTCTCCAGGCAAGAATACTGGAGTGGGTAGCCATTCTCTTCTCCAGGGGATCTTCCCAACTGAAGAATGGAACCTGTGTTTCCTGCATTGGAAGAAGACTCTATCATCTGAGCTATCAGGGAAGCTCTTATGTCCTTAAAGTTACATTCAAATAACATCTACCTTGTAAGGTTTACCTTTTCTGACCTGTGAAGGGACTTTGTGTTACTTACATTATATTTACATTTTGCCTATCCCTCACTATGCCTTGCACAGTGTAAGGATTCAATACATGTGTGTCATGTAAATAAAGTGAAAAAAGCTTCTACATTTGTTAAAAATCACGGTAGCATTTTAAGCAGAACTATTCATTTCAGTATATTACTGATAATCAATATTATTTGTTCAAATATACTAAGTTTGTACTTCTGACTTGCCCCTCTCACTTCTCTGATTTGCCTGTTTTCCTACCAATAAGCTGCCAACATCAGCTATAGATATCTAAGTGATGAGCAGAGACACTGTTCCCAGGAGATAATAAGTAGACTTAGGAAGATGTGTCTTGGCAATTCATTTTAATGTCAGTGACAAAATATCACACCCACCTGTTTTTATAAATGTCATTATTTTTCTCCAAGTTGTTCCAGCTAGAAACTTAAGAATCATCTCTGACAAATCTTTTTTCCCTCTGATCTCTCTCTTTCTCTATCTATCTGTATATAGAACTTTCCTTATTCACCTTTTCTTTTGTAATTTCACAATGCTCTTTTTATTTCTCACTCCTTCAGTTCAGTCCTCAGTCGTGTCTGACTCTTTGTGACCCCATAGACTGCAGCACCCCAGGCTTCCCTGTCCTTCACCAACTCCCAGAGCTCGCTCAAACTCATGTCCATCGAGTCGGTGATGCCATCTAACCATCTCATCCTCTGTCATCCCCTTCTCCTGCCTTCAATCTTTCCCAGCATCAGAGTCTTTTCAAATGAGTCAGTTCTTCACATCATGTGGCCAAAGTATTGGAGCTTCAGCTTCAGCATCAGTCCTTCCAATCAATATTTAGGGTTGATTTCCTTTAGGATTGACTGGTTGGATCTCCTTGCAGACCAAGGGACTCTCAAGAGTCTTCTCCAACACCACAGTTTAAAAGCGTCAATTCTTTGGTGCTCAGCTTTCTTTATATTCCAACTCTCACATCCATACATGACTACTGGAAAAAACATAGCTTTGACTAGACGGACCTTTGCTGGCAAAGTAATGTCTCTGCTTTTGAATATGCTGTCTAGGTTGGTCATAGCTTTTCTTCCAAGGAGCAAGCATCTTTTAATTTCATGGTTGCAGTCACCATCTGCAGTGATTTTGGAGCCCAAGGAAATAAAGTCTGTCACTGTTTCCATTGTTTCCCCATCTATTTGCCGTGAAGTGATGGGACTGGATGCCATCATCTTAGTTTTTTGAATGCTGAGTTTTAAGCCAACTTTTTCACTCTCCTCTTTCAGTTTCATCAAGGGGCTCTTTAGTTCTTTGCTTTTTGCCATAAGGTTGGTGTCATCTGCATATCTGGAGTTATTGATATTTCTCCCAGCATTTTTAATTACAGCTTGTGCTTCATTGAGCCCAGCATTTCACATGATGTACTCTGCATCTAAGTTAAATAAGCAGGGTGACAATATACAGGCTTGATGAACTCCTTTCCTGATTTGGAACCAGTCTGTTGTTCCATGTCCGTTTCTAACTGTTGCTTCTTGATCTGTGTACAAATGTCTCAAGAGGCAAGTAAGGTAGTCTGGTATTCTCATCTCTTTAAGAATTTTCCACAGTTTGTTGTGAGCCACACAGTCCAAGGCTTTGGCATTTTCAATAAAGCAGAAGTAGATGTTTTCTGGAACTCTCTTGTTTTTTCTATGTCCCAATGGATGTTAGCAATTTGATCTCTGGTTCCTCTCCCTTTTCTAAATCCACTCCTATCTCTCCAGTTTAATCTTGTATAACATAATATCTTGAACCATGGAATTTTTCTCTTAGTTGTTCCCTCCCCTTGTACACACAGTGAACAGCATTACTATGCCAGTTTCACCAAAATATCACTTTCATTGTATGAATGTTTAGCCGACAACCATTAGTTTCTATAATATAAAATTTAAACACCTTACCCTTGCATTTGAGATTCCTCATACCTGGACTTCAAATGTTGTTATGAAATTACCTCCTACTTATCTTTGGTGACATCCAGAGATGAATAGAAGTTCATCTACTTTCTGTTCTGAGTTAATTTTCTTTGTAAAGCTCTTGTTTATTCTGATATACCATCTAAAATTCCTCTCTCCTCCACAACTTTATTCTGTACAGATTATCCTTAACCCTTTATGATTTAGCTGAAGTTGAATATCCTCCAAGAACCCTTCCTTGATTACAGAAAGAGTGTCACTATACTTACCTTATCATCATACATTATTTTGACTTAAAAATCCTAAGAAATTTGATTTCTTGCTTATACAGGTTTGGGCACAGTGGCTTCTGTTAATGTTAAGTGTTCAGTCTGATAATCAGAGGAGAAAGTCACTACAAAGGGAATTCAGTAGTTTGTGGCATGGAATTAACCTGTCTTCTATCTTTCCCTATTTCTTTCCCTGATTCTTTTTTCTCTACCTGTCCCTCAACATATGAGCAGAGGAGTCATGCATCATCTCAGTTCCATGCCCAGTCTTCTCTCCCTGGATTATTTTCTTTGGTGACTTTATCATCTCCTGTTTCAAAATATTTAAGCAATGACATCTCTCTAAAATAATCCTAAGGATATTTAAAGAAGACTACTTTAACTGTAAATAATAATAGTTAATATTCATCAAATATTAATACTGTTGTGCTAAGTCTTTATATGGCTACTGTATGTCACACACACACACCTATAAGATGGATAGTATTATTGTCCCTATTTTTCTTTAATAAAAACAGATCTCATTGGAAAAAGTGGTTGTTTTATAGTAAATTTCTGTAATTTATTCATTTAAATTATTTCATTGAATGGGTACTTAGGAATTGTGCTAAGATCTGACCATATAAAAATAATTAAGTTGAGAGTCAATCAAGAAGACAGATTTTGAGAAAATAATCCAAAGGGAAGAAGCTATCTTCTTTAAAAAAAAAAGTCTTTCTGAAAGAAATAAGGTTGTAAACTGATCATCAAGATATTGTTATGAGTATAGAAGATTATGGAAGGCACCTGGCCATGGAGGGAAAACTGGAAAAAGCCCAGCAGGTTTTCAGAGAGAAAGGGGCAACAGCCTGAAAAGGCATGCAGGTCCATATCACATAGACTTTTATAGGTCTTCTTAAATAATTTTTAATTAACTTGAAAACAACAAGAAGAATTTTAAGTAAGGTACTAATGTAAACACATGTGCTTGAAAAAACATATTACTGGCTGCTATGTGATATAATGACTAGTTGTGGATAAAGGGTAGAAAAATTAGTAAGTCATACCAGAAATTCAGGTGGTTAGTCATGGAGGATTAGGCTGTGTCATTTCACAGAGAATGGAGGGAAATGTATAGATTTCAGAGGTACTTAGAATATAGAATAGATGAAGCCTGCAACTGAATATTTATGAACTGGGATAAGCAACAACATTTTTTGGAATGGCTGGATTTTAGAAATATTCTGAAGAATGAGATGACAAAGTGTCAAAGGATTGGATATGGCGCTGAAAGAAGAACCAAGGATGAGTATCAATTATTCAGCCAGAGCAAAAAGAATGGAGTTGCCCTTCACTGAGATAGAGAGACTCAGAAGAAAAGTTTGAGGAGGAAATAAGGACTCAGATTTGTAGTGAAGTTTGAGATGCCCTTTTAGAGCCAGAGACTGGAAGAAATCCCCCGGGGAGTAAATGCAGGCAGAAAATAGATGACAGCCACCTCCTCTCAAGATAGTATGTGCTGGGCTATAGTTAGGAACAGTAAAAGAAATTGGCAAAGAATTGTCAGTAAGAGAGAAAGAAATTAAGTACAGGAAGCCAACTGAAGTTGGTATTTCAGTAAAAAGAGGGTGATATGTGTCATTAAATGGTCCCAAGGAGTCGGTCTGAATAAAGTTTGAGTGTAGTCTGCCCACAGCGCCCTGTCTTTTCTTCTTGAGTCCCCTGAAATTTTAGTATCAAGACAAAAGTGAAAATATTCAGCCTAGCATATATTTTGATACATACATTCCTTTAATGTGATCACTTTGAGGTTCATGTCTGCCAAATGCACCTCCAGTTGTGCACTCATCTCAAGTTTGATTTTTGGTGAAGTTGTTGTATCAATTTCTATCTCAAAAAGTAAGCACAGAGGAGATATTGAGATTGGAGTAGATTGAAAGCAGGTACCCTGACGGGAGGTAACCCTCTAGAGATGCAGGCCTCCCAACTGTGTGGACCTGAGGCCGTCCTGAGCTGCCTGGGCCTTGGGGGAAGCTTAGACTCAGCTGAGCTGCTCAGATTAGTAGGTCCAGAGCAGGGGCTGAATGGCATATCGATTGATGAAATGAAGAGCATTATATCTATATTATTTACTCATGGGAATAGTCACTTGCATTTTGTTTCTATGGATACACTGAAGTTTCAAGGATACTGAGAAAGACATTTAATTTGCTTATTTTTCCAAAGGTCACGAATTATCTTAGCTCTCTGAGACTGCTGCACTGCCAATCTCAGAAAACAAGACAGAGGCTTGTGATTCTCACAGAATGACAGCTGAGATGTCATCGCAACTGTTTAGCGACTTTTAAATCCTGTCATTTTTGAAAAGGCCTTGACACAGCTGACATTGACAACTATCCATTGCATTAAAATGAGTGCCTCTGGTTTGCATTGTTGTTTAAAAAGCGATTTTATTATAATGAGCTGGGGATATTTTAATGCTCAGGTGATTTTGATAACTGCAAGTTATGCAAGCCAATTCCTCTTTTCCATGACAGCAGTTTTAACTGCTTTTGGCTTCCAACAAATTATTTTAGCAGGGAGAATGCATTTGAAACTACCTTTTGGCTTTCCCGTGACCCTAGACTGTGCTTTATGTATTTTTACATAATTTGAATGAAAAGTTTTCAGTCAAGCTCTCACATTCAAATGAGATTGCCTTTCCCTCATTTAGAATGTATAGTGTAGCAGGAGATGGTCATTATGCAAAGAGTGTGCGCATGCATATGGAAAGCGCCTTACTCAAATGGGGCAGGCAGCCTCCTTAACCTCATTCACAGCAGCGCTTAAAAATTACTATTCAAATTAAAGTTGCCTATAATCATGTTTTTGGCTACATAATTCTGTTTAATCACCGCTAACACCTCTAGTATTACTTCATTTTTGGCATCATTAAAGGCACATGAATATCCTGAGGTATATTCTCAAGGGTTACTATGAAAGTTGAGAATAGCCAAGTTTATAACATTGAGAGGGAATCCATTCTGCACAGGAGTGTATCCTTTGTCACAGTTGGTTTTAAAGACAGAAATAAATGACATGAGTTGGGAGGCAGCACTGACACCTTAAATTGGACAAGAGAAATGAAAAAAAAATCAAACGTATGCAATCAATGTATAAAAGCTTGACGGATACGGATTGCTAAAAATAGATGTAAGCAGCAAGTGCTATCTGGAGCAGGCGACAGAGAATAAGATGGACAGGTTTCCTGGATGAACCCCAACACACTAATTCAAGATTAAGTGAGTGGCACAGGGATGTGTGCAAATTCAAAGAGCGTTTTGTTTTAGAGCTGAAAGGCAGTAGTCATTTTTTCAGAGGGCCAAAATGATACTGCAGGCTATTAAATGAGGTTCCTGCCACTTTTTTTTTGCTTTACAGTTTAAGAAGTTATACAAAATAGAGAGAATATGAGAAGAGAAATACAGCTTCTGACAGAAAGGAAGATAGACTCTATGTGATGAGATCGTTTTCTGCTTTCACCTTTAGCGTAAACGTCGAGGTTCCCAGGCTGTGTCATGAACATTTCAAATCAGTAGTAGGTCTAGAGGAAGGAAATTAAAATGTAAAAGCAGGGGCAGAAGACCTCCCTCCTCATGATCTGTGTATCTTAATGACTGCAGCACTCATCATTTTTCTCTCTAAGCCTCAGTTCATTTTTCACCTGTACAAGGTGGATGATTGTAGTGCCTAAGACAGAGTGCAGAAATCACTAGGATTCAGAAGATGCTCTTGGCTCCACTTATGCTTGGAAGCACCCAGAACTAGGCTTCTTCCTCTACTGGGCCAGCCTTCTAGACACCAGCTGGTGCCCTTCTTCCGTTTCCTCTCCTATCATCCTTCCATCCTTCCATTTTGTCTTATTTCCTTCTGCATTCACATCTCTGATCAAAGCTCACTAATTGCTTCCTTTGAGACACATTTCCTGATCCCTTAGACTTGGATTTTTCCAGTTGCAGTGACCACATCACCTGTATTTCCCTATCGCAACATCCATTAAAGTTTATTCTATTTTTTTTTAAAAACTAGAGTCTTCCCACCAAGATGGTTACCTTTATTTATTCAGAGACTCTGTCTTTTCTCATAGCTGCATCAGCATGGTGCTTGGTATGTAATAGACCACTAACTATTGATTAGTGTATAAAAACTTAGGAAATTAATAAATAAGCAAACATTATATGTGGTGATGATTCTACAGTTCGGGGGCACTGTTGACAAGCAGCAACTTGTGGGTCAGGATCAAGACTGAAAATAGCATCAGCTCATTGGGAAGTAACACTTAAAAATGCAAAGAGAAAAGTGTTAGTTGCTCAGTTGTGCCCAGCTCTTTGCGACCCCATGGATTGTGACTCACCAGGCTCCTCTGTCCATGGGATTCTCCAGGCAAGAACACTAGAGTGGGTTGCCTTTTCCTTCTCTAGGAGATCTTCCCAACCCAGGGATTGAACCCAGGCAGATTCTTTACCATTTTGAGAAAATAGGAATATAAAATGGAGGATACAGAACTGGCATTTTGAGAATATCAAGAAATGCCTATAGTGCCATGGGGTTCTCTCTGTCAAGAATTCAGAGGTCTATCTTTTCCCTCAGGGTTATAAAACTAATCTTATTTTTGTGGGAGGTGTACCGTGTGGCTTGTGGAATTTTAGTTCCCTGATCAGAGCTCCGACCCCAAGGCCTCAGCAGTGAGAGTGCAGAGTCCTAACCACTGGACTGCCAAGGAATTCTCAAAATTAACCTTATTTAAAGTAAAGGCATGGTTTCCCTGGTGGCTCGGAGGTAAATAATCCTCCTGCCAATGCAGGAGACAGGTTTGATCCATGATCTGGGGAGATTCTTCGTGCCTCAGAGAAACTAAGCTCCTGCACAACAAGTACTGAAACCCACATGACATCCAGCCTGTGCTCTGCAGCAAGAGAAGCCGCCACAGTGAGCAGCCCACACACCACAACTAGAGAGTAGGCCCCATCACGGCAAAACGAGAGAAAAGCCTGTACAGAAGTGAAGACCAAGCACAGCCAAAAATAAATGAAGAAATAAAATCATAAAATAAAGGCCTTATCTCATATTCTCCCTCAGTACTATTCAATCATTGTCATCTTTTAGATATAATACAAGGACTTCCCTGACCATCAAGAACCTTTATAACAATGTCCCTTTGGAACCAGACATGGAACAATGCACTGGTTCAAAATTGGGAAAGGAGTACATCAAGGCTTTATACTGTCACCCTGCTTATTGAACTTATGTGCAGAGTACATCATGCGAAATGCCAGGCTGGATGAAGCACAGGCTGGAAGAAAGATTGCTGGGAGAACTATCAATAACCTCGGATATGCAGATGATACCACTCTTAGTGCAGAAAGTGAAGAGGAAGTGAAGAGCCTCTTGATGAGAGTGAAAGAGGAGAGTGGAAAAGCTGGCTTAAACTCAACATTCGAAAAATGACGATCATGACATCCGATCCCATCACTTCATGGCAAATAGATGGGGAGAAACTGGAAACAATGACAGACTTTATTTTCTTGGGCACCAAAATCACTGCAGATGGTGACTGCAGCCATAAAATTAAGACGCTTGCTCCTTGAAAGAAAAGCTATAATAAACCTAGACAGCATATTAAAGAGCAGAGACATCATTTTGCTGACAAAGGTCTATCTAGTCAAAGCTATGGTTTTTCCAGTAGTCATGTATAGATGTGAAAGTTGGACCATAAAGAAGACTGAGCACCAAAGAATTGATGCTTTCGAGCTGTGGTGTTAGAGAAAAGTCTTGAGTCCCTTAGACAGCAAGGAGATTAGACTAGTCAACCCTGAATATTCACTGGAAGGACTGAAGCTGAAGTTCCAGTCCTTGGGCCACCAGTTGCAAAGAGCTGACTCATTGGAAAAGTCCCTGATGGTGTGAAAGATTGAAGGCAGAAGGAGAAGGGAATGACAGAGAATGAGATGGTTGGATGGCATCACTGACTCAATGGACATGAGTTTTAGCAAACTCCAGGAGATAATGAAGGACAGGGAAGCCTGACATGCTGCAGTCCATTGGGTTGCAAAAATTGGGACATGACTGAGCAACTGAACAACAAAGAATTCCCTGGCGGTCCAGTGGTTAAGGCTCTACACGCCCAGTGCACAGGGCACAGATTTGATACCTGGTCAGGGAACTAAGATCCTGCATGTCGCATTATGTGGCCCCCACCAAAAGAAACAGGAGAGAAAAATAAAAATCGTAAAAAAAGATATAATGCAAACAATTTCATCTGTTTTTAAAAATTTTCCACTTAAACATTTGTTGCTTTGCTATTTTTTCCTGGTTCTAGAAATCTAATTTTTTAACCCAGCTAGACTGACTGTTTCTTTTGAGCCAAACCATAGTTTCAATCTATGCTATTTTCTTGCATATCCTTATCAAGCTACCTCATTTACACAACACATTGCATTGTACTTCTGTGTTTATTACGTGTTCTCTTACTTAGACCCAACTTCCCTTCCATGGAAGGAATTCATCTTATGGTGGTTAATTGTAGGCACAGAATAAGCATTTATTGATATGAAATAAGAGTCACCAAATAACACTGTGCTACAATAAAAATTAAAAGCAAAACATCCAGACAGATATTTTAAAATTGTCCTGCATAATGCATTAAGATTCTTTTCCTTTATGATGATAGTTTCTCCTCTTTTATGGGTTATGATGTCTTCACAGTTAATAAATACATTTAAGAATTCAATTTTTTGTTTTTTTTTTTTTTTTTTTTACTTAAAACATTGCCAATGTATTTGCTCCCAGATTGGTCATAATTTGAATTTGAATTTATATAAGTTTTAAACATTACAGTGTGGTATGATTTGGAAAATTTTCCATTCTCACAGAATGACAATCAACATAAACAATTTTCTCTTTAATCACATATTTTCCATCTTGACTAATTTTCTTATTAATATAAGAGATGATACAAACATAATTCATAAATGACAGAAATAAAACATAAATTTTTAAAATATGTCAGTATCTTGGGTTTCCCGGATGGCTTGTACTATGTTAATTTTTTTAAAGATTTACATTCTTCTGAAACCAAATAACATTGTTTGAAATTTTTTAAATATTATGAAATTAATGGTCCAAATTGAAGGAAGAATAAATACAAGGTTAAGAATTTTTTTTCTTTGCCACATTCGAGTTCTTACTGTGTGCGGAGTAAGGACACTTTAAAATATATATTGCTTATCTAATAATTTTCTCATTTTCAGACTACTTAGTCAGAAATATCTGACTCACACTTTTATTTCCCCTTGCAATATCTTCTGAAAGTATCTAGGTATAATCCATTCAATTAGTAGATATTTCTACCTGAAACTTGTGATTTGCTAACATGCTTTTCTAATTTGTGTTCATATATATATATTATATATATACACAAATGTAATATATATATATATGTATAACATATAATATATATATATATCCTGGAGAAGGAAATGGCAACCCACTCCAGTACTCTTGCCTGGAGAATCCCATGGAGGGAGGAGCCTGGTAGTCTACAGTCCATGGGGTTGCAAAGAGTTGGACAGGACTGAGTGACTTCACTTTCACTTATATATATATACACACACACACATATATATATATACACAATTAGGGGCTACTTGGTGGCTCATACAGTAAAGAATCTGCCTTTAGTGTAGGAGACCCAGGTTCAATCCCTGGGTCAGGAAGATCCCCTGGAGAAGGGAATGGCTACCCACTCCAGTATTCTTGCCTGGAGAATCCCATGGACAGAGAAGCCTGGCAGGCTATAGTTCCTGGGGTTGCAAAGAGTCAGATACAACTGAGTGACTAACACTTTCACTTTCATGTATACATTTATCAAGTCATTCAAAGTGGCTTGTTCTCAGATGGTCTTAGAAGTTAGTTAATGTTTTGGGGTAGAGTCAGTAGCACTTATAGTGACTTGTGTAAAGAAAAAAAGGAATTAAAATTTCTTAAAGACTGTTCTGCCTGATGCAAACCCTAGATATGCAGTCTCATTCACCATTTTCATCTATCCTCTATGATTGCTGTGTCCTTTTTCACAGCTACGGTTTTGGATGAGGAAACTGAGGCTTAGAGGGATGAAATAGGTCAACACCAGATTATAAGACTTGAGTCTGTATCTCTAAGCTTTAGATTTTCTACTACATCACACAATTACTGTAGAAAACCAGAAAGATGGTAAAACTCTAAGGGAGAAGGCATAAAGTTTCCTGCAATTATCATCTCTCATAGAGACCTGAAAGGTCAGTTTTTCTGTGCAGTTTTGCCTATTAGAATAGGAAACGAAGAACCATTAGTAACATCCATTTATAGAGAGGGATTGTTAGTAAATAGTCTGATGGTAAATTGTTTAATTGCATCAATTAAAAATTATTGTCATGCTAGAAATTTTACAGATGAAGAAATAAAGACATGAAAAGTTGAAAAGAAAGTAAATGGGACTTAATAGACATTTGGATGATGTGACCTTGTCATTGTTCTCTATTTTAGGGTTTTCTACCGAGGAAATTGGTTATAATTTTGATTTCTTTATGCAAGACAGTTTTACAACTGTAATTGAATATTGAAAAGTGAAGAATGCTTTCATATGAATCTCATTCTCTCATTAATTTTCTACTTATGAAAATGGTATTTTCTAACCTCCATATCAGATATATCACATTGTCTCGTGAAGTCTGCCTACTAGATAAATCTAGGTTACTTCCCACCCTCTCTTTATCTTTATCGCTGCCTGTCCAGCCTTATCCCACTGCTTCTCATTAGTGATATCAAAATGCTTGTGATTTCTGGAAAACTCTAGGGAGTTGTGTACATCTACGCTGTACACTGTGCCCTCAGTCTGAAATACTTTTTTCATTTGCTCTCTTGATAAATATGACATAGTTTTCATACGTGAACCACCCTACAAATCCATCCTGTAAATCTCTGGATAGACTTCATTGCTCTTCCGCACACTGCTAATAACAAGCTTTAAATGATTCAACTTACTAGTTGCCTATTGTGTATTTGACTGGTTTTATCACATGTCAATCTCCCCTTCTACTGTGTGACTTCATTGTGGGAACAGATTCTTCATTGTGGGAACAGACTCTTAAAAAATTTCCATTTAATGACTCATACTAATACTTGTATTATATAATATATAATTGATGCTGAAGACTGAAATTGGTATGTAAGAGACAAATGCCCTTTAGTTAATTTGAATTGGAAATAATTAATGGCATATAATAGGGAAAGATGATGGCAGTTTCAATTGTATATATACACTTCATCTTCAATGAGAATTTTGTCATATCAATAATAATATTTTTAGACAGTTTGAGACAATATAATCCATGATTTGTAAAACAGCTATAAAATTAACTAGATGGACAAATTATAAAATGTTTGAAAGCTTTGCATCCTAAAACAGTAACTGTACTATTCTTTTAAATTATTACCATATTAATTTATTTTGGCAGGAAAGATTAGGAAAATAAAACTATTTAATCCAAATTGATAATTTATTATATAACTTTGAGTTCAGCTGTAATTAAGAGATTACATTTCTTTAGTATTAATGTAATATTTTTCATATATAATATTTGAAAAACTTAAAATAATCATTAAGCAGATACATGAAGAAAAATAAATCTGGCTTTCAAACCAATATCACAATAAATAGATTACCTTTAGAGTTGATTTCAAAGACTTTTAGGGAATGACACATTAATCAACTTGACAAATCTTATACACTACATTTAAATTTTTCTGGACTCATTTATTGATTCTTAGATAGTGACTGGGAAATGAATGTTGAAATAGCTTCACAGGAGTTAAGTTACTTTTTCTTTCCCCCTTTGAATTCCACTCTAAGCTTCAGTGGTTCATGTGTCAGCAAAATTTTACTATACCAACATATGCTTTGGTAATTAATGTCCATCTAAAACTTGAACTATTGATACAACAACTTTATGCCATAGATTTTAAAAAATGTTTGCATTTTATCTTTGCTGTCCTCTGTCCTCATTAGTACAATAACTTCTCATACCATGAATTTTAACTTTGGATTAGAACATACAGTAGCTGTCACTTGGGAGGGTATCAGTATTTCAGCTCTGTAGGGAGAGATGACGTAGGTGGTTTACGTTCGGTGCTAGTGGCTTAAGATAGATTCCCGTTTGCTGCTTAGGCATTAAAGCTCTCTGCTTAGATGTTATAATCAGTGCGGGATTGCAGCAGTTTTAAATTGTAAATAGTTTAAAGTTAAACATTAAGGGGATGCAGCAGAGATGATCATCATTTGGTTCTGGAAATTAAATCAATTATAAATGAGATGGTATACACATAAAGCATTTTTGAGGGGCTCTTCTCAAAGTCCTTCCACGTTTTCCTGTAAGGCCTTTTCTATTTTCCTGATCTTAATGCAGCACAGGTGGAATCTGACCACTTGAGACATACCTGTGGCTCATTTTCACTGTTGTAGGACCAGGCCGCCTGCATAGCCGTGGCTCATTTTCACCACGGTGATCTGACCACGCAGGATGGCTGTTTGCTCACTCCCTGTCCACTTCCTGCTCCTGGAGCAGTTCCTGGTTCCCTACAGCCCGCTCACAGGATGGACCTTAGTCAGTAAACATCTGTATGTTTGCCCCTCAGGCCCAGTTAATGACTGCTTTAATCTTTAGGACAGAATGACTCCCTTTGATAGTTTAATACGGGAAGACCTCTGCCCCAAGAAGGTGCTCAGAGGGCCCTGACCCTCTGCTGGTTTCCCTGGTACCCAAGAGCCAACCCGATGCCAGTCATTTCCCCGTTAACTAGTAGCCTCCCCATTCCTCTCCATCCCCCGCAGTGAAGTCTGCCTCCATGTCCCTTCCATCGGCCACCCCAAACCATGGGGTGTGGCTCCGGGACCCTACTTCAGACGTGTAAGCCCCGCCCCGTTCACTGAACCATGGATGTCTCCGCAAGCCTGCGGGGTGCAGCCCAACAGCCACCAAGGAAATAAAGTCAGGCAGCCCCCTCTTTGAGAAGGTAAGGCATTATTATTTGCAGTGATGTGGGTCTCCAGAACATTAAATATTACGAATTTGTACTGTTGATTAGTAGGTTTTATCTTCACGTATGTATCTTTTTTTATTTTAAAAATTGTATTCAAGAGTTCTATTCCAAATTGACCCCTGTGCTTACAAAAGGAAAAATGAAAATGAATTTGAAATCCAGAAGCATGCTTAAGTAGGATTTCTGTAGAGCTGTTTAATTTGGGACATGAGACTGTTTTTGAAGAGCCTGCTTGTTGTGCTCAGAAAATAGAAACACTGAAGCACATAGAGAGTGCTAGAAACTATTTAGTGAATCAGTGCCAGAGGATCACCATAAGGAACTTCTGTTCAAATTTACGGACATCTTCTGTTTGAAGACATGGTGACAATTTAATTTCCCTTGAGGTGGACTTAGTGTCTTTCAATTGGGAGCAGATGTGTTAGTGGATAAGTGGATAAATATTCACTGTTGTGGAATATTTCACTCACCTCTTTGGGGGCATTGGCTTCAATGAATTCAGAATAAATCATCCTGGCTTTGGAAGCAATTTTTTCTGCACTTTCTGTTTTCTTAAAGTCTTCACAGGCAAGCCAGAACTCAACATTTTCTTCACTAAACTCTGATTTTAGGAATGTTCGAAAAGCATCCAGACCAGCTATAAAATACATGAGGAAAACGTTTGTGCATCACACAGTGCAGTCATGTGACCAACTGTATACATTGCTTAGTGAAAGCATTTGAGGATTCAGTGGCAAATATTTATCATCCTTCTAAATATAGCATTTATACATTTTAGTTTTTAACTTTAGAAAGCTTGATTTTGGATCAGTAGTCATTGATGTAAAATATTCAATCTATTTTTCTAATATTAGCAGTTAAAAAAATTGAACAACAGCCAGAAATTCTAGGATTCCCATACGTTCCAGCTCTTCTCACTGTCTTATTTTCAGCCACATTTAAACATTTATTATTCCTGTTCATAAATGTTTAAGTTTCTGATCACCTGTTTAGACTCTTTTCGCTAGTTTCCTCATATAAAATGTGCCTCAGAATCTTCTTTGGCATACCTAGAACTCCTTTGAGAAGGCAATGTTTCTAAATCTTTTACAGCCAAGGATGGTTAAGAGTGGGCCTCTACTGAGGTACCAGGTTAGAAAGATTATTATCAAATTCCTGCAGTTGCCTGAACTAAGCAGTCCTTTCAGTTTGTGTCAGTTTCAGTCGGTACCTTCCTATGGCATCGTCTGCTCGTAGTGAGACTGTGTGTCTTGGAGGAAGAAACACTCATTGGCACGTTTGTCGTTCAGAGGATTTGCCTTCCAATACGTTGGTGGTTTTCTCCTACACCTGCCAAGGGGGTCCCTCAGCCTGGCTCAAAGCCACTCCTCCCTAACTATGTGCTAGAGAGCTGACTCTTCAGGTTGCCAAGTAGGGAGAAATTGACTAGCAAAAAAGTAAGTATCAGAGAAACATGTGTTGAAAGGGGCCTAAGTTAGTTGTTTGTTGGTTGCTGCAGGTTAGAAGGAAAGTCAAGTTTAGCATAGACAGTAGAAGAGGTCTTCATGGAACAGGGTGGTTATCTAAAAGCCCTGGATTAAAACTAAACATAACAATTTTTTTAAATGATTCGAAGTAGAGTTGAAATAATAGGTCATTGCAAAAGATGATCAGATACCAATTAAAATTCTCAGTATAAATATTGCAGACTGTGAATGTTGTTAATATGTGAGCACTATAAAATTCAATTGCACATGTCTTGTGTTTAGAAAATACATTAGAGAAGCTTCTGTGACACAAATTTGGGTTATAAAAATCCTCTTAGTAACACAATTAAATTTTTCCGTGAGTTTGATCCAAACAATGATGAATTCGAGAGATCTAAGTAGAACTTATACTCAAAAAATCTATTTTATATAATAAAGTATATACTTTGATAATACTGAAAGAATATTGTAGAAGGATGTCTGGCATTATTTTATATATGTGTCATTAAGGGATATGAAAGTATTTTGCAATATGGGTTATCTAAATACATCCCAGTGAGATGGGAAGTTAGAGATCTAAAAATATTATTATTCTCTCCCCTCCTGCCATATTCATGAAAAGCAGCATTGAGCTAACAGTCACTCCTCCTTTTCTCCTCCCGTTGCTGTTTGGACACACAGAAATAGAATAAACAGGTACACTGGGGCTAGTTATCTCTTCCTTGCAGAAACTGTCATTGAATCACTCATCTATTATATACATACAATTTGAAAGTTCACAGGTCGTCAAGTGACTTTAGAATAACCACAGTCACAGCCATATATTATCTGAGGGTCCCTCTGTGTGAGGGAATAGTTATGGGTAGGTGTGATGGGGGCTGAGGAGTGGAATATGTCAGGAGCAGGTGGCAGAAACCACACTAATATCTCTGCTCAGTATGTGCAAGGCGTATCATCAAGTCACAAAACAAGTAGGTAATATGGTGGGTCATCTGTTTAAAGCATTGAAAAGCATGGGAGATATTTTTCTGGTTTTAGAAAAGCAAAATCCAAACAGCTTTGCAGATGAATCTATGACTTTTGTACTTTCTGTGGGCATGAGGTACAAAATCCCAGGAGATCTGCAGGGGGGTGCATCTGCCTTCATCTATAACCTTCATGCCTCTGTCTGCACTACTGCCGCAGCCAGTCCCCCACTGCAGAGACACCTTCCCCACGGTGTTAGCAAACCTGACCTGTCCCGCTTGTCATGTATTTAAGGAAAAAAGAAACATGCGTTTGAAACTTACAGAAGTGAAATTCCGTATAGCTTTAATACATGTTCTTAGTTGGATTCTAGGGTTTCGACGGGTTATTTTATGTCTGTGCTCTGTGTGTGTAGTGTCCGACTCTTTGCAACCCCATGGACTGTAGCCTGCTAGGCTCCTCTGTCCACAGAATTTGTCATTTCTTCCTCCAGGGGTTCTTCCCTACCCATGGATCGAACCTGAGACTCTTGTGTCTCCTTCATTGGCAGACAGATTCCTTACCACTGTGTCACCTGGGAAGCCCAAAGTATGTGTGCGTGTGTGCTTGGTCATGTCAGACTCTGCAGCCCCATGGACTGTAGCCCACCAGGATCTTCTGTCTATACTTTAGGAATTAGTTATTTAAGACTCATAAAATGATAGTGCAATTTCATCTAAATCAAATTGTTTTTTATGAAAAAAAAAAAAAAAACCAGCCATGAAGAACATATTCAGATTTATCATGTTTCAAGCATTTCTAATATTCTGATATTTACTTTATAAATTTCAAGTGGAAATGCCATTTGATTAGAACAAGCACTACATTTAAATATTTTCTGTGTATGTCTCTTGTAGCATCATTTCTATCCTGTATGGGACAGAAATGCTGTAAAGCAGGTTTATGTACAGCAAAAGCAGAATTCTAGATATCTTTGTATATGACTGTTTTGTGTTAAATTCTGGGATGTTTTATTTATAATTGACCAAACTTACTTTATTAAGCCATGATTTTAATCACAAGTATATATCCACAATGTACATATTTATATATATTCAAATATGTTTTTGTATTCTCTAAAGTAAGAATAACTCAGTTGGAATACATACTTTATTTTGGCCTGAAGAAGCAAATGATTTATTTAAATTTTCAACTTTTCAATAGTTTGTATGCTTTAATTTGCAACAATAATAGTTATGATATATATCAAATGATAATGAGACTGGCTTCCCTGGTAGCTCAGCTGGTAAAGAATCTGCCTACGATGCAGGAGACCGTGATTCTACTCCTGCTTTGGGAAGATCCCCTGGAGAAGGGATAGGCTACCCATTTCAGTATTCCTGGGCTTCTGTGGTAGCTCAGATGGTAAAGAATCTACCTGCAATGTGGCAGACCTAGGTTCGATCGCTGGGTTGGGAAGATGCCCTGGAGAAGGGGATAGCTATGCAATCCAGTATTTGATATACATCAAATGATAATGAGACTAAGACAACTTTATCACTTCCTTTCTATTTGGAATTTTCTTGTTCTTTTAATGTCTGTAATTTCTATAATCTTGTCTTCATTTAGACTCAACCTAATTCCATTTAAACTTTGGGCCTGTATAAGTTTTGTAAGACTTTGGGGAATTTTATACTTCACATATTGATCAAACTCATTGTTTATAACATGTCTACAACTTTTCAGAATTTACTGATTTAATTTTAATCCTTGCATTTTTAGGCCTGTTATCGTTTGGATCTTACCTTGATTGGTTAAAAGTGTGTCCATGTTTTCAGACCACGCCATTGTTTCTGTAGTTGGTGACCTGTGGAAACAACATCTACCCTTGACAATAGCATTGTGATCTTTTTCTTCTGTAATCTATAGTAACATTTGAGTTATATGTATTTGTTGAATTATATAATTTAAATGAGCTTTGCATCACTAATTAAGCTACAAAAGATCAACAAGGATTATATAATATCTTCTACAGTGGACAGCAATAGCAAAGAAAGGGGAATGTGATTTGACACCAGCGAATTATTTACTATTCTAACCAACAGTATTGATCATACTTGCAAATTCTTGATTTCTAATGAAGGTACAAGAGAGATTGCTCATTGCTCTGTGGAACCTAGTGAATTTAATCTCAACTATATTAATTGTTAATTTATGTGGGTTACACTAGCCTGTTCCTGAAGAGTTATCATGATAGCAATAGTGATGAAAGAACTATTTTCTAAGTTTTCACAGTATACAAAATTGTCCATTTCATAATTATGCATCTTAAGTTTCTTTACAGTTTTAAAGATTTTTAATGTGGAATGATCTTGAAAATGTTTATTTATAGTATTTTAAGGAGTCTTTACCCCATTTTGAGACAGCCTTCATTTCTCTTTAAAGGTATGTTTCCATCTGGGTTGATTTATTTAAATCTAGGTATCTATCAGGACAAAGTAATATCTTTTCCAAAGCAGTCAAAAAATTTATTAACTTAAGTCTTCTGAAGAAGGTATACTTTGAGGGATGTGATGTAGAAATAATAAATCAAATTTCCAACATAAACTTTCTGAGATGTAAATATATCATGCATTATTCCCCTTAATAAGCAAAGATCCTAATGAAATAAGCCTCCATCCATAGAAAACAGCTGCTACCCAGAAGAAAAATCTTGGATGATGTAGCTGTGATGTGCAAATTACTTATTAGCTATGGAAAGGAATGATCTAATTGAAGGTTTCTATTAAAAAGATGGATAGTCTCACATCCAGTCATTCTTATAAAATTTATATTTGCATATCAAGGTGACTAATCTTAAATCTGCTAGGGTCATGCAGTCCCTATGCTTTTACATTCTATTACTTTGTGTGGTTTGCCCCAGTTTGCATTGCTCTTCTCTCTGCTGCTGTTGTACTTGTATTTTCAGATGGTAATGTCTGTACTCAGAGGCCACACAGGGAGGCTGGGTGACAGGGAACACATGCTGATATCTCCCAGTACTTGGATTTCCTATCTGCCATTTCTTTTACTTTTTCCTCAATGACAGGCAACTGATTTTCCTTTCTCCCTTGATCTACTAAATCTTGGGGACGCAAGGTTTCCCATGAAGCCATTTTGAAATGGTGTTCTTTCATTCAAATGGGCATTTTCAGTTCTCATCTTTCATGAATGGAGAATGGGACCCTATATAAGATCTAATTTTACGTAGAAGAGCTTGTGTGCACTATAAAAACTGTTACTCTAAAATGATCATGTTATATCTCATATGAGTCCAACATTAGTTCTTTTATCAAATTTTAGGAATCCTATCAGTTCAGTTCATTCTCTCAGTCGTGTCCGACTTTTTGCGACCCCATGGACTGCAGCACGCGAGGCTTCCCTGGTGTTAAAATTATCATATGATCACTTAAAATGCATGTGTTTAAAATGTTGTCTGTATTTGTAGATTGAAATTTGGTGCTTAGCGTGGTACTCAAATTTCTCCTTAGTGCCTGTGGAATGTGTGTTAATGAAGAGGGCAGAGAGGAGATTTGATCTCCAGTCTGGCTGCAAAGTACATTCATTTTAAATAAGGAACAGCCATCAAAGAAAACCCTGAGAAGTAGACTCTAGGCAGAATCATTCAGGGATGAATATGTACTCCCCCATTTGTTTGTAAGTTGTACAATGACAGGAAAAAAAAAAAAAATTATTGCCCAGCACAGAGAGCAGTGTGTCTGGTTTGAGAAATATTTCTTGGACGTATAAACAAATAATGACTGAATGGCCAAGCCCCAAACAGTGGCAGGCATTAAAGCCTTCAGTGGAAGAAGTGCAATGACTTTTAAGATGCTAGTAGATGACAGTGATGAGAAGGTTAGTAAAGGTGTAGCTGAATTTTATTAGCTTCAAAGTGTGTTTTGGGTGAGGAAAGAGGAGAAGTGATGCAAAAGCATCACTGGGCAGCAACAAACCAGGGACCTCTCGGTCAACCCCAAGTGAGTGAAACTATAGGGAATGGACAACATCCATTTTGAAGGCATCAAAGCAAACCATGTCCTTTAGGGAGAGCCACAGTATGCTTAAGCCAAAAGCAAAAGGAATATTCAGTGACTGTGCTGGAATGTAAAAGAGTCTTTTTAGAATGGAATTATTCAAATGAGTGGTAGCTATTCTTATTATCATCGTGAAGGTAGGGAAACAGTAAAAACAGGAAAAAGAGAGCAAAGTCTTGGAGCTGGTGTAGAACCAAGAACAAAACAAAATTGCTTATGCTTTGAATTAGAGAGATTATACTAAAATATTATAGGTATTCTATAGGTCTAGAATATTAGTGATAATTATAGATACTAGGATGTTATAAAGGAAAAAAGTTGTCCTTCAGCCCTCTGAATAAATACCCACTGCTGTGTGTAATTGTGCCTGGAATGCCCTCAGCTCACTCTTTTCTAAGAGTTCAAATTTGACTTAAAGGTTCAGTATCAAACCTGATAGAATGGAAGGGTTGGTTGTAAGGCAATGCTTTTCAGATTCATTATTTTAAGAAACAATATTAATTTGCTGTCCAAATAAAAATTTGGGGGTTGATTATATGTGATTCTGTGGAAGAGCAATTTATTGTTATATGTGAATACACTGAAAGACAATTTTTGTAATAGCACAAAAATGCCTAACAATGTACCAAATGTTTACAGTCTATATCACATTGTGCTAAACATGTCACGTCCTTTACCTTATTTAATCTTGAAAATGACAGTCTGTTTTAATCCCGTGTTACCGATGAGGGACTTCCCTCGTGGCTCAGACAGTAGAGCGTCTGTCTACAATGTGGGAGACCTGGGTTCGATCCCTGGGTCAGGAAGAGTCCCTGGAGAAGGAAACGGCAACCCACTCCAGTACTCTTGCCTAGAAAATCCCATGGGTGGAGGAGCTTGGTGCAGGCTACTGTCCATGGGGTCTCAAAGAGTCGGGCATGACTGAGTGACTTCACTTCACTTCACTTACCGATGAGTAAGAAGAAGGGATGTTAATAATTGGTGTAATATCACATATATATTAATAGACAGTTAGAGTTCAAACACAGGTGTATTTTTGTGTTTCAAATCCACAAACTCTTTTCACAATTCTTCTTGGCATAGATGAGTCAATATACATATACTTGTATACTTTGTTCACATTTTGGAACATATATAATGTGTCAAATAAATCCTATAATAGGATTTATTACCTGTCACAGCAAATATTTCCTCTACATAGTTAAATTTTAATTTCTACTCAATAGAAAGTTTTTCAGAAGACAGTGATTCTTCAGTTTGTATGCTGTCAAACCAAAATAGGACCTTTCTTATTTTAGATGTGACTGACATATAGGTTTTAAATTTTTAGAAATGTAACTATACCAATGTTAAGAAAAATCTATTGAATTAAAATTGTGGGATAAAGAGGGTGGCTGGCTTCAGAACATACTGACTGGGTTGAACTTACTTGACATGTGGTACCGTAAATAAATGGACATTGTACATTTCCCTCCCTCCCTCTTTCCTTTCTGTCTCTCTTGTTTTCTTTTTTTCTCTTTTATTTGTGTCTTAGTTGCAACTTTACACAGCTTTTGTCCAGCTCATCTCCTTTGTGTGTGTGCATATATTTCCTGTAAAATTGTGATGCGTGGTCAGGGTAACTTGTGTGTGTGTATGACTTGCCATGAAGATTTCACTTGTGTATCTGGAACCAGAATCACACTTAGCATTTCATGGGGTTTGGGCTGATTTCCTTCCTTATGTGAGTGCCATCAAGGCCAACAGTCCTCATATTACATGTCCAGAGTAGAGTCAGTCTGGATAGGAACTGTGTGAAAGCTACCAGTTATCTTGCTAATGGTGCCCACTAGAACCTGTTGTATTCCATTAAAAAAATTGTGGGCTCCAGCAACTGAGCTCTCCACACTCAATTAGCAAGTGGGAGATTCACACAAGGAGCCCAGTGCTTCAGGAAGTGACAGCTGCTGCCTTATCAACAGATATATCTGTGTTCAAGTTTCTCAGTCCATGTTGCAACAGCGAATAATTTTTGCTAGGATCGTGTATATCTTAGGTCTTTAACCTGAACATCGAATAATTTGGGAGAGCCTCACATAGAGCGGGTTTTCTCCACTTTGTAACCTTGCCTTATCTTAGTAAATATAAAGAATTAACTGTAACCACATGCACTGTGGACAGATTTTAGAAAAGAAGGAAAAATCAGTTGAGAAAGGAGAAAAAGTATAAATCAGGAGGGAAGACAATTAACATAGTTATAATAAATGAAAGAAACGCAACATTGAGACTCATGGAGACTCAAGTGTTTTCATTTGTACATCTTCTGAGATAAAAAGAACTTTAAACAACTCACTTCACCGGCATTTTTCGTTCCACTGTCTGACTGTCACAGACGATGCCAAATTTCTCTTTCTGACTGATCTTCCAGCTGAAGGGAGTGCGACAGCAGGAACAGTACAATTAGTATGCAAATAGCCATCCCCTGGGTCACAAACCGGCATTCTTTAAATCAAGCCGTCCTCAGCTGTTTTTCGTCTTGTTGTTAACTTTTCACTGGTCAGAACACTTGAACTTCTAAGTAACAAATAACTCTGAATAAGTGTGGCATTTCCTCCAGTCTGTAGCATAACTGGAACAAATTCCATTTGGAAGTTTGGTTTCTAAAGTTCATATACGTCCATTTCCAAGACAACTATTGTTCACAGGAGGTTAAATCAACTCAAGAAAAAACATAGATATAGTTCTGTATACTTTTAGGTCTTTAATCTGACTAAAAAGTCATTTTGTTTCTCTTCTTCGGTTCTCAAAGTCTGAGAAAGACTTCTTTTTAATACTCTTATTTTAAGTATATGTGTTTTAATACTCTTATTTTAAGTATATGTGTTTAAGATTTTTAAGTATATATGTGTATATATACTTTAAGTATATATATGTTTTAAGTATTTATATATTTAAAGTATATATGCACACATGTTACATGTGCACATATATACACATGCATATGTGCACACACATGTGCACATGCACATATGTACACATGCGCACATACATATGTACATACACATACACATATGTACATGCATATGTACATGTGCATGTATACATATATGCACATGCATATGTATGTATACACACACCACATATGTGCATATACACATATGTATATACACATGCATTGTGTGTATACATATATACACATATGTGTATACACCTGTACATATACATACATGTATGCACACAGTGTATATACAGACGTGTATATACATATACACACATGTGTGTATATGTGTACACATGTTATATATGTGTATATAAGTATATATGTGTATGTATGTGTACAAAATGTGTACATTTTTAAAGTATATATGTGCATATATTTTTAAGTATATGTTTTAAGTATATATATTTTAAGTATATATGTGTTTTAATACTCTTAAGTATATGTGTTTAAGATTTTTCCAATCTTATTCATGAACTAAAATATTCTAGCACAAGGCATCATACTTTTGAAAAAATTGTGCATTTGTTATAGTTTAATAACATACATTTGTCAATTTATTTTACCATGAAACTCAAGGCATTCTGTGCCAATATTTCTTTATGCAATGGTAATGTATGAGATAATAATAGCTGAATATATTTTTCAAGGTAAAGGACTTATATTGGTATTTTTATTTGTAGTTGAAATTTTGTACCTATAACCCCATGTTTCATCAACCTTTTATGCCAATATGATAAAGTTCTTTGGTAGTAAAATTCTACCAGTGTATATTTATGACCCTTAATGTAAATTAAACACTCCTGAAAGATTGACAGTTTTCAGGGTGGAAGAAATAGGAGTCAGAAGATGGCAGAAAAACTGCTTGTCCCTGAGTTAGCATGGAAGCATCCCCGTTTCATTGATCTACAGAAATGCCAGAGGACATTCCCTAGGCAAGTGGCCCTGGGCTAATGAGACCAAGAAAAGCAGAAGCAATGACCTAAAAAGTCAGTATCATTAAGAAAGGAAGCCATCAGTTAGCTCCATTCATTTGGTTAATTCAAGCACCATTAAGTAATGCTCTTATGAGATGCAAAAAACAGAATCATTAAACATATTTAGGCTTGTTGTTTTGCTGAAGGGGGATAATGAAGTACTAACTTATAAAGTATATAAACATATGTCTTGAATGTAGTACATTTTAGAAAAATAAGCTGTCCAAATTTAAAGATCCTCATGGTAAAAACCATGCTAAGTCTACAAGAAATAAGAGCCAGGAGTAGACTAATTTTACAGTAAAACTTAAAAAAATGAAATTTCTGTTTTGAGTTCAATGCAACTGCAAGTATATTCCTTCTCATAACTCCTCCCACACACGTAAATTGTTATTTAATGTGTACTTCCTATGCTTTTCAAGCTTCTTTTAATTGCTCAGGAAGACAGAATTGAATTTTATTTACCAACCTGAAAGTTCATAATAAAATGAGCAGGTGAGTAAATAAACTTGTCTTCTTAAGCTAAATGATTCTTAACTGTGTTCAGTTCGCGTTGAGAGAAGATTGTCGTGTTGGTGTTGCTAGGACATCTAATTATCAACAGCTCTTAGTTTCAGGGGACTCAGACGCTGTCGTCAGAGCTCATGCCCAGTGTGGCAGGCTGAATGATGGCCCCCAAAGAGGTTCATGTCCCTATAGCCTCAAACCTGTGGGTGTGTTACCCTACATGGCAAATGGAGGTTGATGATGCTAGGTTAGCGAGATGGGCCTGGTGTAATATAAGGGTCTTTACAAGAGAGGGCCAGGAGGGTTCAGACCAATCATAAAATACATGAGGACAGAAGCCAGAGGCTGGTGTGGTGTATGGATGGGCCAGGGAATGCAGGTGGCCTCTAGAAGCTGAAAAAGGCAGAAAAAGGAGTTTTCCTCTCAAAGCCTGCAGAAGCAACCAGCACTGTCCAATAAAGCTGATTTGGGGTTTCTGACCTCCTGGCCTCTAAGATAACAAATAACAAATTTGTATTGTTCTGAGCTTCTCAATTTGTGACCCTTTGTTACAGAAGCAGTAGGAAACTATTGCGCCCATGGAACTCTAATCTTTAAAAAATGCTGCTTAAAAGAAGACAGGAATGAAATAAAATGGGCATGAATTTTGAGACCAGAGTTCACATAAAATGTGGATCCTTCCTACCGAACAGTAATCTTGACATTTCTGAGCCTCTTTGCTACTGAAATGGAGATAGGGCCTCTTTCACGGGTTATTGTGTGAAACCAAATGAAAATATGCTAAGCCAAGACACCTTACATATAGTATTTGTATGTTTGTTTCTTATTCTTTTCCCTTATTTGGCATTCACAGAGTAGTAAATGTCAAATAATGGTGGTTAAGATGTAGTATGGGGCTTGTATGGGCAATACTATCATCATGCAATCAATGGGGGTTTCTGTGTAAGGAGTTGAGATTTAGTCTATGAATTTTTGAATGTTTACTTTGTATAATGAGTTATGATTGGTGTACAAAATGATGTGCATGATAGGAATATAAAACTGTAATCAGGCAATCTGAGATTGATGATTCTGGAAAACTAGCATGATGAACTTGTATGTGGAATGAATTGAAAGAGTGTGATAATAAAGTGGTCCACATATGAGATGCCAAGGGTTTGGATAAGGACAATTGTAGAAGAATGGAAGAGTAGCCATCAGTATTCTGGTGGCTGTGTAGAAGGGATGGAAGAGAGAAGGTCAGAGGACCAGATTTCAAACCTGATAGCCTGAAAGAATGGTGTTCCTGGGTGACCATGGGAATGGCAAAAGAAAAGCCAGTTTAGGGAAATCAATAGGTAAAAGAAAGTTTAGGGATACACAGTATGTTGGCAGAGTTTTGATTAAATTTCCTGTCAGTCGGAGGTCACAGCATTTTTGACAGCATATCCCAAGACAACACAGAGCTTTTACATCTATATGAAGCCTCTCTGTTAGTTTAAAAAGGCTATTTCTGTCTATCCTTCAGTACCTTTAAGTAGGAGAAAAGTCATTTTAAAAGAATTTAATTCTCTTACAAAAATTTAATCTATTAAACTAATAGATCCATGTTTTGTGAAAGTATAACATTTTATTTTGGTGCAACTTCTAGACAAAGTTTATATCTATAAAAAAATATGCTGAATGGACTGTATGATATCCAAGTGAAGATGTCATGAAGTATTGGTGTGGGGGTGGATCATAATAGTTGAAATAATTGAACACTTAAAATATAACAAAGAATTCCTAAGCATGATTTCCCTGATCATTACTCTATGAGATAGACTGTTATTTTACCCTCATTTTACACATGAGGAAAGTGAGACTCAGGAGGTCAGAGAACTTGATCAAGGTTGCATAACCAGAAAGTGGTATGAATGGACTGAATCTGAGTAGTGGCACCTGATATTTGAGTAGCAGTGATAGTTAAATGTGTAATATTTAGTTTAACAATGGTGCCACTTGCCGGGGTCCAGCCCCAGTGGATCCAGGGTAGTTCGAAGTGGGGACGGTGTTGGCATTTGAGGAATTAATTGTTTAATTAAAGATATGGAGGGAGATTAGAAAGAAATAGTGTAGTAGGAAAATAAGTGGAGAAAAAGATGCTGAATAACTTGGTTTACGTGGAAAACCAATAAAACTCCAAGACAAGGAGTTTGCACCACCTACGTAGGCCACAGGCGTCTTCCCATTCTCCCGAAGGAGAGGAGACACAAAGGCCTCCGCGGTCAGATCTTAGAAGCCCCGGCAAAATTAGAAGGCTTGGCGAGCCTCCGTGCTCCAGATGGGAATTCAGCCAGGAAAGAAGAGAACGAGAAAAGACCACATGGGGGAAACCAGTCTTTCCGGGAACTGGTCCATTTCTTTATTTTCCAGGTCCACTTTTATACTTTTAGTTATACATAGAGATAAATGTAAGAAACAGACTCACACAGGGTCAGCTGCTCTGACCCTTATCTAAAGACAGTGTTCTCGGCATATCTTTGTTCTTACAAGGGTCTTACATCTGTTTTACAGTATCTTCTGGTCTGGAGACCGATTAACATTTTATGGCCCCACCTTTCTTTCTGTTGATAAAAGTTAATCAATCAGAAAACTTGTTTCCCCTTAAGATCTATTTAGTCTTAAGATAGTGATAAAGTTATATGTTTACATAGCAAGGACACAATGATTTATAACAAAGAAAGAGGAGTACAATGATCTATAACAAAAGAGAAAATTAACTCAAAAGTCTAGTATTGCTAACATCAAAACTACTATATTTCTTTTTCTACATTCCAATTACATCAATTAACATATTCCCAGGTGCCTAAGGATATGGAGGCCTGGCGGCAATCATTAACTCAGCAATGAAACCCTTCACCAACATGATTTTTATCTTTAGAAAAACCCTGTGATAACTAAGTGAAGTGAAGTCGCTCAGTCGTGTCCGACTCTGCAACCCCATGGACTGTAGCCTACCAGGTTCCTCTGTCCATGGGATTTTCCAGGCAAGAGTACTGGAGTGGATTGCCATTTCCTTCTCCATGGAATCTTCTCGACCCAGGGATCAAACCCTGGTCTCCTGCATTGTAGACAGACACTTTACTGTCTGAGCCACCAGGGAAGTTGGTTGAGAGGTTGTAAACAATCATGTATGTAGTAGCAAGAGTGTGGATAATCCTGTCACACAAGCTAGTCTGCCAGCAGAGAGGTTTTTGGACTGAAACACCTTTGTCATGACCAGGAGATTTATTAACTGGAGTCCTAAGTTAACTCCTTTTCAGAGCAAGGTGGTGGGGGATAGCCCCCTGTTAATGTCAGAAGAGTAGGCGAAAAGCACAATGCAGTAAGGCAGGCAGACTCTGGTTTTGGGGCAGATGCATGAGCAGATTCAGCGAGGCTCCTTTAAGGCCTGACTCGCCTTTGCCCGTCGGGCCCCTTAACCTCATGACCTTTGCCACGGGCGGGACTCCTCGTGCTGGCTCCCGGCATCACAACACAGAAAAGCAAAGCCAAGAACAGAGTTCTTAACTATTTATTCAAGAAATATTTAAATGCTTTTGTAACTCTGTATGATGAGCAACACTTACATGAACAGGGGACAAAGACATGGCACAGTAAGTCAGAGAAAGACTTAACGATGTAGCGTGGTGGTGTGGAATTTCCTTTTAAGAATGCTGTTCATAGCATTTTTGACGGGAAAAAGGAAGATCAAGAATGTCAGATGACTAAGAGGTTGTGAAAAATGAGGAGAAACAAAATACTGGAATTTGCCAAGGTGGTCACTGGGAGAACAAACAGGACCATCAAGCATGAAGTTAGGAGAGCTTACAACGCAGCTGCACTGATTATGGGTTCATATTATGTCCCCAGGCAGATTCAAACGGGAAAAGAACAATGATGATGATTATGTTTATTATTTTTGCAATTGTCTTTTTAGATTTAAATAATAAGCTTATAAAAGCAGTTTATTGGGCTTAATAATTTAACATTTGTTTCTTTTTGTAAACAAAGAAAAGAGAAAATTGCATATTTCATTTCTGCTTTGCCTCAAGTTGCTGCTGCATGAAGTGTAATTTATAAAGCAGTGAGCCTGAGCATTGTGTGGCTCATAAATTATTTCTGAGAGCCTTCTAAAGGAAAAGTTGGAACTGCGTTGAGCAGTGGCAGCACCATTGAAATGTGTCTGATCTCCCGTAGTGGCTGCTTAGAAATATAATGCTCGTTTGAATGTTTAGTTTAGTATTCTGGTTGACAAATCAGTCACATTACTTGCTAGTCACATCTCACGATTGTACGTCTTAAATGTACTTTTTTGTTATTGTAGGATACCAGAACACTGATTTGCCTTGATAAAGTGAAATTTTCCGTTTACCAAGCTTCAGAAGCAAGTAAAATGGTTTTTTACGTTTTAAAAGTTAAAAAATATTTTAAATTTTAATGCATTTATATACCTTAATTAATTAAAATTAAGCTTGTTTGTATAATAGAAATGAGGAAAGCTAAATGTATCAACCAAATCAAAAGAACAACTTCTCTTTTTCCTTTGGTAAAGACTGTTTAACACCACAGTATAATCTCATAGTCTATATAATATCTGTTATTAATTGACTATTTGTGATTTTTCTTTACTTTAGCTGAACATTTTAACATAGAGGAAAATGACCATTGAATTGACTTTCTTCCCCCTCATGTTTCAAATTTCTGTGCTGCCATCTTGTATGAACGTATCTGACTTTTCTCCTGAGCTAGCCTTCCCTTTCCTCACCATCTGATAGAGTTCAGTATTCAATCCTGTACAAAAGCATGTAGGGCAGGGTAGCAGTCATGGGGAGATAGCAATACAAGTCAGTTCTATAGTTTTTAAAACAATATTTCCACTGGAATCAGTGTACATCTTTGGCTAAAAATATTTTGTTCACTTTACGTGCACCAAGAGAATATTCAAAATCCGTTAGTAGGGACTCACATGGTCTGAGTAGTGGAATTTTGATAGAATGAGAAGAATGAGTCTTCTTTTAAGATTACAATATAATCTTAAAATACACAAAAGAAAGAAGATGCTTACATACTCCTTGTATTTGAGAGCACTGATTCCTAAAAAGAAAGAATAAAATACAAATTCAGGCTATATATGCCTGAATCAAAACTCTGTTACATCTAAATACGTTGCAGACAGAGCAGACAGTGCCCTGTACTATTTTAAAGACCAGTGATTCCATTCCTTTTACAATATATTACTAAATCAGATACTTAAGCCATGATACAAATTAAAGTTTATTTAATTCTGCTGTTACGTCTAGATTCAGATTCCCACTAGGGATAACTTGACACACCCTCTTATAAGTTACCCGGAATCAAAAAGGAAAAAGGCAAAGAAAAATCTCACTAAGGCGACCAACTTTTTCCTCAAACACATAACAAGATTACTTCTTTTCTTCTTAGCCATGTATTTCCCTTTAGAAAATAATTTGCTGTCATGTATAATATATATATGTATATCTGTCTGTGTATGTATATATATCCATATATATCTCAGCTTTTAAATGTGAAATATCTTTTCCTAGAATGGAGAAGGGGTAAAGGCAATGAACAGCTTTTCACTCTTTGTAGCAGGTATTAGTAAAATATCTGACTAGATACATCAAGATTTTAAACCATTTAATTTTTGAAAGGCTGAATGGGTTTCCCTTAATTTGCAGATTACTGCTGGAAGAACTCTCTTTGCAATATTATGAAGTAGGCAGGAAGTCATCAAATATGTGCACTGCTGGGAATCAGACAGTAGCAATGTCTTCCATTGAATTTATCACTTTGACTACTTGAGCCTTTTAATCTTCTGATCATTGGTGCTTAGGCTTGACTTATAGACTGGCTACAGGAAATTCAGAAATGTCATACATACATTAATTTTCAATCAATTGATTTTTAGACAGTGTAATTTACACAGAAGGATATTATGAGTTGTTAGCCTATACTATTACAGTGAGTGTGCTTTCCTGAGCACTAGTTTCCCATTGCTTATCCAGTAAGCCCACAGTCCTTAGCATGACAGCATGTAAATCTTTTCTCTAAGACACAGATTTTTGTTTTTCCTTTAGACAAACTGAGTGCCTGCATTCCCTGAGGGTGCCTCTGCAATCTAACCATTCCATTCTTGGACTTTTTACTATTCTATCCATTTTCATTTTTTGTCTTTAGAAATATCTCTAAAAGCATAGCCTAAAAGTTGCCTTTATGGGGAGTTCCTGGCTGGTCCACTGGTTAAGAATCCACCTACCACTGCAGGAGACACAGGTTTGATCCCTGGTCCAGGAGGAGAACACACGCCACAGAGCAGCTCAGCCCGTAAGCCACAGCTGCTGAATCCTGCTCGCCACAACTAGAGAGTAACCCCTGCTCCTCAAAAGAAGAGAAAGCCCTCTGACAGCAACAAAGACCCTTCACGGTCAGTTGTAAATCAATAGTTTTTCTTCAAGGTGCCTTTACTTAGAAGCCTTTGGTGTTCTTCGGAGAACCACTGTGTCATTCACCTTCAGTTGGTAATACTGCAAGGCTCTTAGTATCTGTGTGCTTCTTGTCGCAGTCTTCTTTTCTTTTCTGAGGCCGAGATAAAGTTTTGTTCATCTCACAGCACATGGCATAGTACCTTGCCCTCTAACAATGCCCTCTGAATATTTAAAAAGAATAAAGTGAGCCAGATATGGTAGGAAACCATATAGAAATCTAGGAGACATATTGGAAATATTAAAGAACCCACAAGTAACAATGAGGAGGGTAAATAAAATAATTAATGATAGTGATTCCCATTAGTAAGCCTCTACTGTATGCCAGATGTGTATATAGCTTTATACAGCGTGTTCAAGTTCATTCTTATAAAAGCTCTAAGGTTCTCATTCCATGTGTGAGAAAACAAACTAAAAAAGTCAGTTTTTTCCTTCCAAAAGTTATTTGGTTTAAGTGATTTTGTAAGGAATTAAATATGGGCTTCCCAGATTCCAGAACCTATGTTCTTTCCTTGCACATAATTTAAAATCTCTAATTAGATTAATCCTTTGCTGTAAAGGTATTTGTAATAGCTTTAAAGGAATAAAGGTATCAAGCATTTTTCTAACAACCTATGAAATTATTATTTTATGGAAGATATGTCTGGGGGAATAACGTAATGAATGTATTTATTCAGGATCAAATCTGAATACTCTTATTTGTAGATGCAGATATACTAATAAATATTTAATTGGAAGAGTATATGAAATAAAACATGAAAATAGAATTTATGCAAACTCATTGGGTAGGCTTTCAAGTTTGGTAACATAAGTGGTGTATGGATTATGATTTATTTTAAAAGAAGCACTATACTAGTATCAGCCTAAATTTGGTGAGACAAGGAGAAGGAGATGGGTAGATACAGGGCATGTTTGCTTTTGCAGTTTTAGCAATACGATTTAACATACTTAATGCCTTTGTTACTTGGGCTTTTTCAAACTAAACACACACACTCATAAGCACTATGTATTATCTCCTCATGTCTCTTCCTAATTTTGCAACTCATTCTTTATTCCACCATCTCTGCCCTTTTCAGCATTTCTTTGATATTTTTTGGGTGTTGGCCATCCTAAGTTTCCTACATATATCCTAGCATAAATTAGACATCACTTCATCAATTAGACATCACTTGTTCTCTTTGTTTTGTAAAGTTTCTCAACTACAGAAAAGCCAACGTTAGGTGACCTTTCATGATGCAATCATAAAAGTAGGTTATACTCATTTTTATGTGAAGAAATGTAGGTTCTTCCCAGCATAGACCAATAATTCTATTCTTAAAATAAAATGGAAGGAAGTTGGTAGAGATCACTTCATAAATAGTGTTTTTTTCTGGACCACAAAACTATATATTCACTATTTATTATCTGTACTTTAAATATGATAAGCTGAACCTTAGAAAATACAGTAAGGTTTTTATGTATGACTGCGTAAGTAGTGGGGCTTCCCTGCTGGCTCAGATAGTAAAGAATTTGCCTGCAGTGTGGGACACCCGGATTCGATCTCTGGGTCAGGAAGATCCCCTGGAGAAGGGAAAGGCAATGAACTCCAGTATTCTTGCCTGGAGAATCCCATGGACAGAGGAGCCTGCTGGGCTCTAGTCCTTGGAGTTACAGAGTCAGACGCAGCCGAGTGACTGACACACAACACATACACATAAGTAGCAAACTTCTTAAATTAATAACTGCTGGATCTTAGATTGAAGCTCACATCTCTCTACATCTTAATCTGTTTTCCACCACACTTCTGATGAGAAGGTCTGTTTTAACGTGGAGCCTAGATTAGCAAAGGGCATGCAGACTCAAAGATGTGTACAGGAAGTCCATCTTTTTATATCCAGCATACGTTTAAGGAGCCATATGTTAAAGTAGTTCACTCTTTCCATAAGACTAATGGTATAATTTTGAGTTATATTTAAGCCATACAATATGTTTTATTTTACTTTTTTACAGGCTTTTTATTTTGACATAATTATAGATTCTCAGGAAATTATAAAGATAGGACAGAGGGGAACCATATGTGTACCCTCCACTCAGTCTTCCCCAGTGCTTGTGTCATACAAAATCACAGCACCCTGTCAGAACCAGCAAACTGACATTTGTACATGTGTGTTTATTTCTGTCATTTGCTACATCTAGATTCATTGCAATAGAGATACAGAAGCTCAGTGACCTCCCCATTCTTCTCGTTTACAGTCATCCCTCTGCCTCATCTCTAACCCCTGGGAATTAATAGGCTGTTTCCATCTCTCTTTTTGTCTTTTGATCTTGTTACATTATCATACATGTATGAAATTGAATATCATGTGACCTTTGTAGACTGGTTGTTTTTACTTAGAAAACGTCCTTGAGATCCACGCAAGTTGTTTTGTCACCCAAGTTGTTTTGTAACCCAAATTGTTCCATTTTATTGATGAATAGCATTCCATAGTATGGATGTAGCACTGTTTGCTTAACCATTCACCTACTGAGGAACATATTAATTGTTTAGAGTGGTTGGTTTATGATAAATAAAACTATTATGAATATTCGTGTGGATGTAAGTCCTCTAGAGGAGGAAATGGCAACCCACTTAGCCAGTAAACAACAGCAACAAAGTTTTCATTTATTTGGAATAAATGCTGAGGATTGCAATTTAAGTGCATATGTGTATATATGCATACGTGTTAAGTTGCTTCAGTCATGTCCAAATCTTTGCGACCCTACGGACTGTAGTCCGCCAGGATCCTCTGTCCATGGGATTTTCCAGGCAAAAATACTTGAGTGGGAGGCTATTTCCTCCTCCAGGGGATCTTCCCAAGCCAGGGATCAAACATGCATCTCTAACATCTCCTGCATTGGCAGGAGGGTTCTTTACCACTAGCGCCACCTGGGAAGCCCATATATATGTATACATCTAAATATATATGTGTGTAAAAAAAAATAGCCAGAATATTTTCAGATAGCTGTGTATATACGTGTATCTATACATATGTATTCATTTACATATATGTATATACATAAATATATGTTAAAAATAACCAAAGTATTTTAAGATAGCTTTTATTTTCCTTGTTTGCTTTAGTTTTGTCACTACTTTTAATTTTATCTCTTCTAATAGGCATGTAATGATAACTCCTTAGTGGTCTTAATTTTAATTCTCTAATAGCTGATAATATTGTGCATGTTTTCATGTGCTTATCTATAGTCTGTATATCCTTTTCAGTAAAGTACCTCTTCATATGTTTTGTCCATTTCCTAATTGGACCTCTATTTATTTTTTAAAACTATTGAATTTTGATAACTATATATATCAGAGTTTGATAAATATATACATATCAGATATGTAGCTTCCAGATAGTCTTTCCTAATGTATGTCATCCTCTTACCAGGGTCTTTGACAGAGCAACATTTTTGATTTTAGGAGTCCAACTTATTAATTTTTTTTTCTTTTATGGATGTGCTCTTGAGGCTGTTTCTGAGACTTTCCCCCTCAAGTCCTAGGTTTTAAACGTTTTCTCCTATTCTAAACAATTTAGAGTTTTATGCTTTATGTTTAATTCTATGATCCATTTAGAGTTCATGTTTATATAAAGTGGAAATTTAGATGTTACATTTCTTTTGTATGGGGATTGTTTGTTTTTTTCTTTTGCCTATGGATATACTACTGATAATTCGAGTGGAATAGAATTTAGGTTTAAAACCATTTTCCCTTGTAATTTTGATAGTATTGCTGCCCAACCTCCCCCATCCAACATTGCTGATGACTGATACCATATGATTCTTATCTCTTTATATTTTTTTGCTGCTGGATTCATAAAATAGTTTAATACTATTACTTAGTGTGGTTCTATTTCATTCACCTAATAAACTGGACACATGATCATTTCGATATAGAGCTTTATGTTCTTTAGGTCTGAAAGTTTTTCCTTCATTATTTTCCAGTAATTTCTTCTCTTAAGGTTTGTTTTCTTTTTCTGAATCTTCAATTTACCAAGTAGATTGTGAACATCTTGAAGTTAATATTTATATTTTTGGTCTTTTTCAGCCATTGTGAACCTTTAGTCTAAGATTCTGCTTCATTTGCCCTGATGCATGATCTTTTTTTCTTTTTTACAGCATTTAACTTTTTCAAATAAAAAATATCTTTTTTACTCAAAACTCTGCTCCAAATATCTTTTTTATTTTGGATATATAAGTATTTATTCTTTTAATATTACTTCACAATGGTATTCCTTCTCTTGAAGGAGAAGCAGTAAATATATTTTCAATGTTACTTTTTTAACAAAAAGTAGAAATACTTTTATATCCATTTTTAAAGTCCCTAGTAAATACTTTTCATTATCTCATAATGAAAATTATTCTTCATTATTTCATAATTTTCATTATTTCCTATAGCATTATAATTTTCTAGCCTATGAGTCTAATGATTTCATGGAATTTAATGATTACTCTGGGGCTTCCATGGTGGCTCAGTGATAAAGAATCCGCCTGCCAATGCAGGCTATACAAGTTTGATCCCTGGGTTGGGAAGATCCCCTGGAGAAGAAAATGGCAACCCCCTCCAGTATTCTTGCCTGGGAAACTCCATGGATGGAGGATCCAGGGGGGCTACAGTCTATGGGGTCACAAAAAAGTCAGACAAAATTTAGCAACTAAGCATCAATGATTAACCTATCAGTTTAATGATTTCAGGAATTAAGTACTTGTGGCTTAATTTTTAACCATTACTCTCACTATGCCACTTATTAGGTATTTAGGTATGCCTGATTTTCTGAAAAGTATGTATTAGCATACAAAAAAAAGTGGACCATTATCTACACCAGTTGTACAAGTATCAACTCAATGGATTAAAGACTTACACACATCCTAAAATTATAAAACTAACAGAAAAACAAAAAGAAAAGCTTTTTGACATTGGTATTGGCAATGTTTTCTTGGATATGACACTGAAAGCACAGGCAATAAAAGAAAAAGTAGACAAATGGAATTGTATGAAATGAAAAAGCTTCTGGAGAGCAGAGAAAACAATAGAATTAAAAGGCAAACTACAGGATAGGAGAAAGTAGTTACAATTCATATATCTAATAAGGGGTTAATGAAGTTAATATACAAATATATTACAAACTCATACGGAGACTTCCCTGGCAGTCCAGTGGTCAAGACTCCGAGCTGCCATTGAAGGGGGCTTAGGTTTGATCCCTGGTCCAAGAACTAAGGCCCTGCATATCACGTGACATGGTCAAAATAAATAAGTAAATAAAACTCATACCACTCAATAACAGATAAAGTAACCTGATCTAAAACATGAGCAAAGGACATGAATTGACATTTCTTAAAGGAAGACATATAAATGGGCAACAGGTAATGGGTACTCAACATCACTAATCAACAGAGAAATGAAAATCAAAACCACAGTGAGCTATCACCTCACATCTGTTAGGATAGCTATTATAAAACCCAAAAGATAACAAGTGTTGATGAGGATGTGAAGGAAGTGATTATTTCACATTGTCTACCTATATCAAAACACAAAGTTATATGTTTTAACTGTATAAAGTTGTCATTTGTTTATAACTCTATAAGGCTGAAAAACAGTTTAAACACATCTATATTTATTTAAAATAATACAATTTTTATCAGATTACCTATAGCTCTTTGATCCAGGAGCAAGGGAGAAAGTAAATGGTGAAGAGTTTGCACTGCTACATGCAGTCAGATTAAACAAGAATGCAGAACTCCTATTTACCCAGGGTTGAATATTCTCTGCTTTAAGTGGCCTTGGTGGCATGGCTAAACTGTGTACATCCAGTTATAGCTAACTGTATTTGTTATTACTGTATATGGATATAGGAATCAATACAATCTCCTGGACTTCCTTGGTAGCTCAGTCAGTAAAGAATCTGCCTGCAATGCAGGAGACCCGGGTTTGATCCCTGGGTCGGGAAGATCCCCTGGAGAAGGAAATGGCAACCCACTCCAGTATTCTTGCCTGGGAAATCTCATGAGCTACAGTCCATTGGGTCACAAAATTTGGACATGATTTAGGGAATAAACCACCACCATTCATATATTCCATGCCTGCATGTTCAGTCATGTCTGACTCTTTGCGACGTCATGGACTGTAGCCCACCATGCTTCTCTGTCCATGGGAATTGCCAAGCAAGGATACTGGATTGGGTTTACATGTCCTTCTCCAAGGGAGCTTCCTGACCCTGGGATTGAACAGAGTATATCATATCTCCTGCATTAGCAGGCTTATTCTTTACCACTAGGCCACCTGGGAAGCCTATATATATATGTATGTGTGTGTGTACATATATATACATATATTCATATATGTATATATAAATCAATACAATCTGCTATGTTATAACCATCTAATTAATTACCAAAATCAGTCTCATTGCCACATTGCCAATTGTTGCATACCTCCTTGCTGATTATCCCTCAAACTCATCAAATCCAATGTGTCAAAAATGAATTTCTCACATTTCTTCTTCTATCATTGATTCTTCAGTTTTTGCTTATGACCATTACTATGCCCTCAGTCTCTCATATGTAAACATTATAGTTGGTATTATTAATGTTCTTTATGTAAATTAATATGGGCTTCGCAGGTGGCACTAGTGGTAAAGAACCCACTTGCCTATGCAGGAGACTCAAGAGACGCAGTTTCAGTCCCTGGGTTGGGAAGATTCCGTGGAGAAGGGAATGGCAGCCCACTCCAGTATTCTTGCCTGGAGTATCCCATGGACAGAGAAGCCTGGCAGGCTTACAGTCCGTTGGGTTCAAAGAGTCAGACACAATTGAACAGACTTAGCATGCATACATGCATGAAGATAATGTATTATCAGATTTAGATATCCCTCACATATGTATATAGCTCACAAGTCATGTATATGTATCACAGTGAACTGTGGAAAATTCTTAAGGAGATTGGAATACCAGACCACCTTCCTGCCTCCTGAGAAATGTGTATGTAGGTCAGGAAGCAACAGTTACAACCAGGCATGGAACAACAGACTGTTTTAAAATTGGGAAACAAGTACATCAAGGCTGTATATTATCACCCTGTTTATTTAACTTATATACAGAGTATATCATGTGAAATGCTGGGCTGGATGAATCATGAGCTGGATGAATCACAGGCTGGAATCAAGATTACTGGGAGAAATATCAATAACCTCAGATATGCAGATGACACCACCCTTATGGCAGAAAGTGAAGAGGAGCTAAAAAGCCTCTTGATGAAAGTGAAAGAGGAGAGTGAAAAGGCTGGCTTAAAACTCAACATTCAGAAAAGAAAGATCATGGCATCTGGTCCCATCACTTCTTGGCCTATAGATGGGAAACTATGGAAACAGTGAAATACTTTATTTTCTTGGGCTCCAAAATCACTGCAAATGGTGACTGAAGCCACGAAACTGAGAGACATTTGCTCCTTGGAAGAAAATCTATGACCAACCTAGACAGCATATTAAAAAGCAGAGACATTACTCTGCTGACAAAGGTCTATCTAGTCAAAGTTATGCATTTTCCAGTAGTCATGTATGGGTGTGAGAGTTGGACCATAAAGAAGGCTAAACCCTGAAGAACTGACACTTTTGAACTGTGGTGCTGGAGAAGACTCTTGAGAGTCCCTTGAACTGCAAGGAGATCAAACCAGTTAATCCTATAGGAAATCAGTATTTCCTGAATATTCATTGGAAGAACTGATGCTGAAGCTGAAACTTCAATACTTTGGCCACCTGATGTGAGGAGCCAGCTCATTGGAAAAGACCCTGATGTTGGGAAAAATAGAAGGCAGGAAGAGAAGGGGATGACAGAAGAAGAGATGGTTGGATGGAATCACTGCTGGACATGATTTTGGGCAAGCTCAAGGAGATGGTGGAGGACAAGGAAGCCTGATGTGCTGCAGTCCATGGGGTTATAAAGAGTCAGATACAGCTGAGTGACTGAACGACAAGAATGACACAAGTTAACCAGCATTACCCAAGTATCCAACTAAACTAGCACATTTGTCTTCACTAACTATGCTGTCTCCAGATTCTTTTTTCTCTCCAACTCATCACATATGTCTTAGGAGAGTCTTACTGAGAACAGATATAATCTCATTAGTTTCTGTCCTAGGACCTTATATGTCTCTGTTTCTTCCTAAATTTTATGTAAACTTCTTTGGATGACTTTCAGCATCTTCTACATCTGGTTTCAGTCTGATTTTCTAGATTTTCTTCCAGAGTGTGTTGTTTCAAGTAGATTGGACATTAGGAAAACTGTCTTTTTCCCACTTTAATTTACTCATTGTGTACCTTTGTTCATACTTTGACCCCCCTCTGGAATTGCTTAAACTGCATCATCTTTAAATTTTTAAATTCTAAATTTTGATCATAAGTCAAAGTTTGACATGCACACATTCTTCTTCTTTTTTTCATAAATCCCTGTGATTTTTAATAAAGGTCACCAGCAATATAAACACACATTTAAAGACAATTCATAATCACATTTCCCCATTTAATGATATATATTTTCACAGAATAGTTTCTATAGTTCTTTTCATAGGCCTATGTGTTTTATATTTTCAACCACACTATTTTATATTATGCTTTTAAAATATAATATTCTGTCTCTCACTATTAAAATTTCCAGTTTTTAAAAATCATATTAACAGTTACTATTTTAAATGATTGCATAATAATATTTATCTATCTTAATTTGCTAACTTCTATTGTTCAACCTTTAGATAGCTTTATTTTGGCAATTAGATATGTGTTATAGATAACATTGCATTGAGCATCTTCTTGTTTGTAGGTATTTATTTTATTAGTGTTCAATTTTTTTCTCATAATTAAATTCCTGCAAATGATTGTGATTATAAACATCCTTATGGTTCTTGCTGTATAACATGACATGTTGTTTTCTGAATTGTTTTTTCTGATCCACAGAACTAGAAGCTATGGTGTTCCTCTGAACTTTCATAGCCTCTGCAAAATGTCTAATCACTTCTAACTTGGGAACTTTTAATGTCTCTCCTTCTAGATCTTTTTTTTTAATCTGTGAAATTTGTTTTTTATTCATCTTTAAATTTCTTCTCAGAACTTAGCATACTACTTGATACATAACAATACAATTGTTTGCCATGTAATATTAATAGAATTAAATGTAAAAGTATAATTCAATAGAATAAATAACTTGAGCATTTTTATTCCTCTCTCAACAGCTAGGGAGACTTCCATAGTAACATGGCTTTAACTTGCCATGTATGTATCTGCAAGATGGAATTCATAATTAAGTAGAATAGTGCCATTTAAATAAATAAACTCCTATATCTGTCCCTGCTCATAATGTGATAAGGCAAAGAACATCTATCCTGAATATGTAGATTTTTGGAGTTTGGGGCAAGATTCAATGTTTGAACTGTTTCCTGTCTCTACTGACCACCTTTCCTCATTTGTATTATAGCCTCAGGCAACAAGATTATAGCACAAAGATTTGGCTACAGTTTTACATTAATTGTATGACACACCTCATTTGATAAACATCCCTCTGCTTTATAGAGTCTGTGAATTGCCTAAAAATTTTAATTCCTCAGAAATGTTTTCTTCACAGCCGAGTAACAGGGGGCAACACAGTTTAATTTTTCTTATATAAAAGCTGCAGTTTGCATAGGTACCTTTTTTCCCGTTAACAATAGCCAGCAGATAAATTACAAGACATTGTGATTTCCACTCTTTTCAGAAATAGACACCTCAGAGTCAGAAACAGTCAAAATGCTGCTTTGATAAGCAGGAGACCTGGTTAATTTCAGGGTAATAGCCTTGAGAGGCAAAATTAACAATGGAGTAATATATAGCTTATTTTCTTCATGAAGCTGACATATATCCAAAGGGAAAAAGAGACTTGGTAATTGGATTTTGTGCTCACACTAATGGGATCAGTCCTGTATATTTTACTTGCCCATTACTTTTTTCACTGAATTTAGTGAAGTGCTATCATTTATTTCCAATTTGACCTAAAGATATGAAGCCACTAAAAAATGGAAAATTTGTTAATATTAAATTTGTGATTTATTGTATCATATAACTTTTACTTGTGTAATTCTGATTGGGATGAACTCCTCTGAATCTTTTTGTTTAAAAGGAGACAAAAATAGCTCATGGGATTATTGCAATAATTGGTCTATTTGAAATTATATAAAATTGCATAATGCTTTAAAAATAAATTTAATCATATTTATAATGTGAAATATGAGATCCTATTAATATCAAACTTTAATATTTCCATATCAATAGATTTCTTGAGCATAGTATCCATTGTCTGCAAATTATTTCATGATTTATTTAATTAATTCTCTGTTAAAGTTTGGGTTTTTTCTCCTTTTTCACTATTTAAGATGATGTTGTGATGAGCCTTCTCGTGTGGACATGTTTTACACATATGTCATTGTATCAGTGTAAGTTCCTAGAAATGAGATTTCTACATCAAATTCTATGCACAATTTATATTTTGATACTTAATGTCAAACTTCCCATTAGAAACATTTTACCAATTTGCATTTATACAAAGAGCATTTCCCCAAAATTTGTCTATGACTTTTTATTATTTTTAACAAAAGCTTTGCCATTCTGATTTAAAAAAGCAATGAAATGCCATAGCACATGTAATGGCCTCTTTTGTTAAAACTCTTATGTGCAATTTGTAAATACATTTGATTCAGAAAAAAAAATATAGGGACAAATTATTAATGGAACTTACTAAGCCCTTAGAAGTAATAAAACCAACTTTTTTCAGGTAATTGATAAGCATCTGTGTTTAAATTTGTTTCCAATTCTTTTACCTCCAGGTTTATAAATGGAGTTCATAATATGAAATAATATAATATGTATTTAGTGTATAATGTGAAATTAGTGTTAATTTCAATTGATTTGCATTATTGTGTATATGTTTCACAGTATTAATTTCAACAGACATGAATCATTATGTATCATTAATTTTTTAAAATTGAGGATATTATATTTTATTTTGCATATAGGATATGGTCACATTGCCAATTACTTGGATTTTACTCATACAAGTGAAGAAAACCTTCTTGGTTAATTTTGTTTGATTGGCCAGTACAACAAAAATAATCACATACATATATATATATATTTTTTTACTTATGAAATTACTTCTAATAGTTATCTCAAACTTAACATTTGAGATAAAAGCTGTATTTTTAAGGTGCAAAAATTGATTCACTTAGTTCATAAAGCTGACTACCTGGAATATTAAAATTGGAACCCAAGTTTGTCCAAAAATTTTACAGGAGTCTAATTTGGCCTCTTCCTTTCTCTCTCCAGGCCAGTAATCCTGACGATAACACCACTGTTTAGCTCTTGCTATGTATTTTGAAATAACTTTTGTTTCATCAAGTGATGCAAGATAAAAAGGAATATCATTTTAAAGTAATTTGTAGCATTTTTCTAAACTGGTCTCACAAAGTCTATCCAGGTTTGTCTGTCCCTGTAGAAAACATTCTTTATTCTTTGTACTATAGAGTTGTAACAGTAATGGGATACATACCATTTGGTGATGGTTTAGTCAGAAGGCGTGTCTGACTCTTTGTGACCCCATGAACTGTAGCTTCCAGGCTCCTCTGTCTGTGGGATTTCCGAGGCGAGAATACTGGAGTGGGTTGCCATTTCCTCTAATGAGGAATATTCTTGACCCAGGAATTGAACCTGGGTTTCCTGCATTTTAGATAGTCTCCTGTATTACAGGTAGATTCTTTACCGACTGAGCCATGAGGGGAGTCCCATATACATTTTAGTATTAATTATTCACCATAGACTAGTCATGTTTTATTTCTATAATAATTATGTTATAATCTTCCTTATAGAATATTACTTTTTCGTAAGAAAACCTAAAAAGATCCATATTCTCCCTACAACCTCTGCCCTTATTTGTTTGTCTTGTTCACTCACTCAGTCACGTCCAACTCTTTGCAACCCCACGAACTGCAGCACAACAGGCTTCTCTGTCCTTCACTATCTCCCAGAGTTTGCTCAAGCTCATGTCCATTGAATCGAGGATGCCATCCAACCATGTCATCTTCTGTCATCCCCTTCTCCTCCTGCCTTCAACCTTTCCCAACATCAGGGTCTTTTCAAATGAGTCAGCTCTTCACATCAGGTGGCCAAAGTATCGGAGCCTCAGCTTCAACATCAGTCCTTCTAGTGAACATTTAGGGTTGATTTCCTTTAGGATTGACTGGTTTGATCTCCTTGCAGTTTAAGGAACTCTCAAGAGTCTTCTCCAACACCACAGTTCTGAAGCATCAATTATTTGGCACTCAGCATTCTTTATGGTACAACTCTTATATCCATATATGACTATTGGAAGAACCATAGCTTTGACTAGATGGACCTTTGCTGGCAAAGTCAAGTCTCTGCTTTTTAATATGCTGTTTAGGTTTGTCATAGCTTTTCTTCCAAGGTGCAAGCATCTTTTAATTTCATGGCTGCAGTCACTGTCAACAGTGATTTTGGAGCCCAAGAAAATAAACCTGTCACTGTTTCCATTTTTTCCCCATCTTTTTGCCATGAAGTGATGGGATCAGATGCCATGATCTTTTTGGAAGTTCTCGCACTGTTGCAAAAGTTCTAAGCCCCACAACAGACTTTCCAACCTGGGGCTCTGGCAAAGGGACTGAGAATCCCCAGGGAATCTGACTTTGAAGGTCAGGGGGATTTGATTTCAGAACTTCCACAGGACTGGGGAAACATAGACTCTTGCAGGGTACAAACAAAACCTTTTGAGCACCAGGACCCAGGAAAAAGGAGCAGTGACTCCATATAAGAGACTGAGTCAGACTTGCCTGTGAATGTTTGGGAGACTCTGTTGGAGGCGTGGATCAACAGTGGTCTGTCTTTAGTTAATCAAAGCAAAATTCTTGTTATTACAAGGCAATGTAAAACTAAAATAGTAAGATATACAAGGTAGAACACCTTCATTCACACATAGAGTGCAACTTAAATACAGATGGGGCAAATTTCATCCCTATTATCACAATGTTTTTAAAGATTTTATTTTATTTATTGTAGTTTTATGTATTTAGGCTGTACTGGATTTTCGTTCCTGAACTGGCTTTTTCTGGTTGTGGCGGGTCGAGGCTACTCTCTAGTGGCGGCCTCTTTTGTTGTGGAGTACAGGCACAAGAAGACAATTGCACCCCACTCCAGTACTCTTGCCTGGAAAATCCTATGGACAGAGGAGCCTGGTAGGCTGCAGTCCATGGGGTCGCTAAGAGTCCGATACGACTGAGCGACTTCACTTTCACTTTTCACTTTCATGCATTGGAGAAGGAAATGGCAACCCACTCCAGTGTTCTTGCCTGGAGAATCCCAGGGATGGAGGAGCCTGGTGGGCTGCCGTCTATGGGGTCGCACAGAGTCCGCCACGACTGCAGCGACTTAGCAGCAGCAACAGGCTCTGGGCATGCAGGCTTCTGTGGATATGACACATGGGCTCAGTAGTTGTGATGCATGGGCTCTAAGGCACAGGCTGAATGGTTGTGGCATGTTTGCTCCACAGCAAGTGGGGTCTTCCTGGCCCAGGGATTGACGCTGTGTCTCCTGCATTGGCAGGCAGATTCTCCACCCCTGAGCCACCAGGGAAGCCCTTAAGAATTTTTTTGTTTGTTTGTTTTAAGGGGAGTTTTAGGTTCACAGCAAAACTGGGAGGAAGTTACAGGGATTTCCCACATACCCTGTGCCCTACACATACATAGCATCTCCAGTTGTCAACATCCCCCACCAGAATGAAAATGGAAAAATCTGCATCAATGAAGCATAAGCATCCAAAGTAGAGTTTACCTTAGGGTTCATTACTAGTACTGCATATTCTATAGGTTTGGACAAATGTATAATGACATCTATCCATTATTATGGTATCATACAGTATTTTCAATGCCTTGATTTTTCTTTCTGTGCTCTGCCTATTCATTGCTCACCCACCCAAATGGTGGTAGCCACTGATTTTTTCACTATCTCCATAGTTTAGTCTTTTGCAGAATGTCATCTTTTACTTCAGTTTAGTCATTCAGTCGTGTCCGACTCTTTGAGACTCCATGGACTGCAGCACACCAGCCTTTCCTGTCCATCAACAACTCCCAGAGCTTTTTCAAACCCATGTCCATCAAGTCGGTGATGCTATCCAACCATCTCTTCTTCTGTCACCCCTACTCCTCCTGCCTTCTATCTTTCCCGGTATCAGGGCCTTTTCCAATGAACCAGGTCTTAGCATCAGATGGCCAAAGTATTGGAGTTTCAGCTTCAGCATCAGTCCTCCCAGAATTGACTGGTTGGATCTGCTTGCAGTCCAAGGGACTCTCAAGAGTCTTCTCCAACACCACAGTTCAAAAGCATCATTTCTTTGGCACTCAACTTTCTTTATGGTCCAACTCTCACATCCATACATGACTATTGAAAAAAACCATAGCTTTGACTAGATGGACCTTTGTCAGTAAAGTAATGTCTCTGCTTTTTAATATGCTGTCTAGGTTTGTCATAACTTTTCTTCCCAGGATCATGTGTGTTTTAATTTCATGGCTGCAGTTACCCTCCACAGTGTTTTTGGAGCCCAAGAAAATAAAGTCTTTCACTATTTCCATCGTTCCCCAAGTATATGCCATGAAGTGATGGCACCCGATGCCAAGATTTTAGTTCTCTGAATGTTGAGTTTTAAGCCAACTTTTCAACTCTCCTCTTTCACCCTCATCAAGAGGCTTTTTAGTTCCTCTTCACTTTCTGCCATAGGGGTGGTGTCATCTGCATATCTGAGGTTATTGATATTTCTCCCTAAATTTTTGATTCCAGCTTATGCTTCATCTAGCCTGGCATTTTGCATGATGTATTCTGCTTATAAGTTAAATAAGCAGGGTGACAATATACAGCTTTGACATAATTCTTTCCCAATTTGGAACCAGTTTGTTGTTCCAAGTCCGATTCTAACTGTTGCTTCTGACTTGCATACAGGTTTCTCAGGAGGCAGATGATGTGGTCTGGTATTCCCACTGTTTGTTGTGATCCTTACAGTCAAAGGCTTTATGAAGCAGGTCAATGAAGCAGAAGTAAAAGTGTCCTCCATGTCTTCTTGTGGCTGAATAGCTCATTTCTGTTTAGTCGTAATAATATTTCATTGTTCGAATGTATTCGTGCATCTACTGAAGGACATCAGAGTCACTTCTAGGTTTCGGCGATTATGAAGAAAGTCGATATAAACGTCATGTGCAAGGTTTTGTGGGAGTAGGATTTTAACTTCCTTGGGTAAATGCCAAGGAGCCTAAGTGCTGCATTTTATGGTAAGGGTATGTTCAGTTTTACAAGAAACCACCAGACTGTCTTTCAAAATGCTGCACCAGTTTGCATTTCCACTGACAATGAATTGGTGTTCCTGCTGCTCCTTGCCAGCATTTGTTGTCAGTGTTCTGGATTTTTGCCAGATATTAGGAGAGGTGTGTAGTGGTTTCTGGATTTTTGCCAGATATTAGGAGAGGTGTGTAGTGGTTTCTTGTTTTAATTTGCATGTCTCTGATAACATGTGGTATGGAACATCATTTCGTATGTTTATTTGCCATCTGTATATCTTCTTTGGTAAGATATTTGTTGAAATCTTTTACTATTTTATTAGATTATTTAATTATTGATTTTTTGAGAGATTTTTGGGTACATTTTGGGTAACAGTCCTTTTATCAGAATTGTATTTTGCAAATATTTTCTCCCAGTTTGTGACTTGTGACTTGTCTGCCTATTCTCTTGGGAAATGATTTTTCATAGCTTAAGAAATCTCACTTTCCCAGTCTATTCTTAGAAATATCAGTTTCCAATTATTTCAATATAGCTTCTGAATTATAGCCTGAGTCTAAGACTTTTGTTGGAATGGGTTAGATTTTATAGGCTTGCCTTTCATGAGATTTGATATCACTTATTTTTCAACACAAAAGTTAAAAGAGATAAGTAGTTTTTAATAAATGTAGATGAAGCCAGTATATTTTTCCACGAGTGGAGATTCTTAAAAGTTAAAATTTCATAAGTATATATCCCTCTGTGAATGTTTTTGTTTTTTTTTTATGTTCAGGTTTCCAAGTGCAGGATAATCAGTATTTCCATTTTTCCAATGTGAAATTCATATCCAGGTGAAATACTATTCCAAAGGGAACAGTATATCATGTTATTGACTTTTAGTTCAGTTTCACAACCAGTGCAACATGCAATCACTGTTAAGTGAAACTACTAATGCCTTATCCTTTTGTGAAATAGATGTCTTACGGAAAAACACCTAAGCAAGGGGAAAATTATACCAAATGGAGACCAGTGTCAAACTGAAGTGAAAATTCTCCTAGGGAGAAAATTATTTTAGTGGAATAATTGTAAAATTATTCTTGTGGAGTTTGTCATCCTCCTAGGGCTTTACAAACTTCATTTTTACCTAAATATAATTGAACATAGTTGGTCGCAAGCCATATTGATCTTTTAATATTAAAGAAAACTCTCTAATGCTGATTTTTTTTGATATTATGACTCTAGAGACATATACATGTGTCTGTGGAAATAATAATTATTGTGTATGTATCATTTCTATCCATCTCTAGCTATGTATTTGCTTTTCTTTGTCACTTGTGGTATTTCTCAGGAACAAATAATGAAATAGGCTACAAACACTAACTTGAGGTGAAATGGGTTTTGACAATCAGTTTTTCCATACAAGCTACTTTTTAGATATAAATTCTGTATCATAAATCTAATAAATAATTATGATCACTGGGCTGTGCATTTCTAAAGCTTAGTACCTGACTTTTTTCTGTCCTAAATATGCATTCTGTTTGCATCATCTCAATAACTATTTGAATAATATTCAGTAAATTCATCTATGCCACTTTAAGGCTGATTTTCAAATTTTCCTTTGCAGCTCAGAAGCCTTCTTCTGAGCTTCTAATCTTTTTATCTCTACTGAAAACTTCCCCAAACCTGCCAGCATGTTCATGTTTATCATCTTGGCCATCTATCTAAATGGCTGTTTCTTTTGTAATTTCTCTTTCAGTCAGTTTTTCTGTCATTTACTCTGTGACCTGAGCAGAAGCAATCCAGGAGTCATTTTTGACACTTTCCTCTCTCACACCACATCCTGTGTAGTTTCCTACTGCCCCTTCAATTGCCATTTCACATTCTCTTTGCTTTAACTAATCTAGTGTAGCTCTTGGGTGATGCACCTACATATTCACCTGGAGTGCTCCCTCGCCTTCCTAAAGGCCACACTGCATGATGCAGCATGAGTCGTCTTCCTGAAAAGTAATCTGGTGATCATGTTGGTGTCTGACCAGATGTCGTGCAAATGAACGCAGTTTCCTTCACAGCCAACCTTTATGTGAACGCAGAGGGGCAGCTGCCTCTACAAGGTAAAAGGAGGAGTGACTGAAATTTCTTAACCTCAAACTTCTCCCTTTTCAGAAGTGTCATACTAACTGGAATTTCCATCTTCCTCTTTCTTTGGGTTCCTACATTGAAATCTCATTTTAAAACCCAATCTTAAAAAAAATAATAATAAAATAAAATAAAACCCAATCTTGGTTTTTGAAATACATCACTTATTTTGCACTAGTTTTATTTTTACAGAGAAGTGGCAGAGCTAATACAGAGTTCATATAGATGCCTCACCCATTCCACCCTTCTCCCTTAATATAGAAAATTATGAGAGATGGGAATACCAGACCACCTGACCTGCCTCCTGAGGAATCTGTATGCAGGTCAAGAAGAAACAGTTAGAACTGGACATGGAACAACAGACTGGTTCCAAATCGGGAAAGGAGTACATCGAAGCTGTATATTGTCACCCTGCCTATTTAACTTATATGCAGAGGACATCATGAGAGAAACTGGGCTGGATGAAGCACAAGCTGGAATCAAGATTGCCAGGAAAAATATCAGTAACCTCAGATATGCAGATGACACCACCCTTATGGCAGAAACTGAAGAGGAACTAAAGAGCCTCTTGATGAAAGTGAAAGAGGGGAGTGATAAAGTTGGCTTAAAGATCAACATTCAGAAAACTAAGATCATGCCATCTGGTCCCATCACTTCATGGCAGATGGATGGGGAAACAGTGGAAACAGTGTCAGACTGTATCTTTTTGGGCTCCAAAATCCCTGCAGATGGTGACAGCAGCCATGAAATTAAAAGAAACATGATCCTTGGAAGAAAAGCTATGACCAACCTAGACAACATATTAAAAAGCAGAGACATTGTCTCATAGTGTCTAGTCCATCTAGTCAAAGCTTTTGTTTTTTTCAGTAGTCTTGTATAGATGTGAGAGTTGGATCATAAAGCTGAGTGCTAAAGAAATGATGCTTTTGAACTGTGGTGTTGGAGAAGACTCTTGAGAGTCCCTTGGACTGCAAGGTGATCCAACCAGTCCATCCTAAAGGAAATCAGTTCTAATATTCATTGGAAAGACTGATGCTGAAGCTGAAACTCCAATACTTTGGCCACCTGATGCGAAGAACTGACTCCCTGATGTGGGAGGAGAAGGGAGTGACAGAGGATGAGATGGTTGGATGGCATCACCAACTCAATGGACATGAGTTTCAGTAAGCTCCGGGAATTGGTGATGGACAGCAAGGCCTGGTGCGCTGCAGTCCATGGGGTCGCAAAGAGTCAGACACGACTGAGCAACTGAACTGAACTGAATGTATGTTCATCAAAACTGAGAAACCAGCATGGGCACATTACTGTGAAGTAAACTCTAAGGCTTAATCAGATTTCATCTAATTTCCCACTGATTTTCTTCTTCTGTTCCAGGAACCATTCCAGAATGCACAGTGCCTTTCAACAGCATTGATTTTGGTAGAGACAATTAATTGCAGTTTTTAAAAACATATGAAGAAATTTTTTATTAGACAAATAAGCCAATAGAGGAGGACAGTAGTCTGCAAAATTTGGAAGGGAGCACTTTGGGGTTTCTGAGAGGTCTGCTGTTGTGTGGGACCCTGGGTGAGATGGGTATGTATGGCATTGGGGCAGACCATGGGAAACCAAGGGACACCCTGAGGACACTTGATTTAGGGATGCAGAGTGGAGGGGGATGAATAAAAGAACAAAATGAATCATTGTAAACAAGCATTTCCATTCCTAATTTGTTTAAGAATAATATTTGTTGATAGATAATGATCAAATCATTATGAGTCCAAACCCAGAATGAGAAAATATTTGAAGAAAAATTTTAAAGCATATGTACCATTAGCTGGAACTGCAGATCTATAGATTTCTAGAGATCCTTTGTCTAAAGGAGATACCAGTCTGAAGATGGAAAAATATATTCTGAGTAACTAGTTTGTTACCATCTGTCATGATGGGCTTTTCTTCAGCTGCTACAAAAGTTATGATTGGCCTTAGGTATTTGAATGTCATATTTCTATATTCAAACGAATCTTCTCAGGTTCTCAAGGGGACAGATAGAACTTCCTGGCTGACTCATCTACCTTGGAAGCTGAGGGGCATGTCTGTGTGTTTGTCAGCCTCCCTGGAAGTGTCAGCTGTGGCCCCTGCAAGGGGCAGGATATTGGATTAACTGTTCCACTTCTCATTTCCTGGGAACATATTGTGTAGTTCCAAGGACATGATAAGAAAAATCCTGCATTGAAGTCTTTTTAAAAAATGAGGCATTACAGAAGATTTACCTACTATAAACTGCATGGGTAGGGGAAGAGTTTGTGGGTGTAGGTTTGTGTTCTGGCTGTTCTAGTCTGTGGAGTTAGATTTTCCATTTTAAGATAGTATAATGTGCTATTGAAAATGAAGGGTTTGTTCAAGTACTGAAAATGAAAAACATTCAAAGAGCACATTATTCTCAGATCAGAGTTCTAAACTATATTTATATATATACTATACTATATCTTATTACTATATTAATGTGAAACTGTTTTGATTTACTAAGTGTGCAGCTTTATAGTACATATTTCAGTTTATCATGTGTGTATTATATATGAATATGTAAATAATTAATAAACAAGCAGTGACAAAGCATAAAAATAAAATCAATAAAGATTTACTCCTTTTGATAAGGTGTCAATAACTTTCTTATTTATTTATATTTTTAATGTTTAGGACCTACAGTTATAATTAGAAAAAAGGAAGGATCAGGATGTTATTATATTGGAGTTGGATTTTATCAATATGCCTCTAGATTAGAAAGTCTCAAGTCATAAAACTTTCTACTATTTCCAATGAAAATTCAGCTGTAATGTCAAATCACTAAAAGTTTATTAGGCACTTGTCATAACAACACTAATTATAAATTAGATCATTTTATATTCTTGAGAATGGGAAAAGTAATTACACTGGTGGTTTCACTAGTTGATGAACCATTTTAAGAGTTGTTTTGGAAAATCAAGGTGTATTGTTCTTTCTTCTTCTAAATGAGTGCTTAGTATAAAAATGGGTTTAATAGAAATCTAAATTTAATGGAAATAAAATAATGCTGTGAATATTGACTTGATTTTATTAATGAAATTTAGTATAATTATGTTAAAGATGTAAAGCCTTAGCTTAGAATTTAAATATTAGAATTTTTATTTGTTATATGACTTCAATTTTAAGATAGATAGCTTAATTAGATAAGAATGGTGATGATAATATTACCTGTTATAGACTCTGTTCTTTGAAAATATGCTAATTGTGGACTTTACAGAAGACGTGGAGATTAAAATCTTTGTAAATCCTTAAGCATTGTAATTAGCCTTTATGTTTCTTTTTGTGTGTGTGTGCTGCTAAGTCACTTTAGTCGTGTCCGACTCTGTGCGACCCCATAGACGGCAGCCCACCAGGCTCCCCCATCCCTGGGATTCTCCAGGCAAGAACACTGGAGTGGGTTGCCATTTCCTTCTCCAATGCATGAAAGTGAAAATTGAAAGTGAAGTCGCTCAGTCGTGCCCAGCTGTTAGCGACCCCATGGACTGCAGTCCACCAGGCTCCTCCATCCATTAGAGTGGGTTGCCATTGCCTTGTGTGTGTGTGAGCCAGATTTAAAAGCATACCCATGATTTATTTAGGATCAACCAAGCTGAAAAAGAATTTTTCAATATTTTTAGCTTATTCTAAATTAGCTTTGTTTTATCTTATGCTCTTTCCTATTCTAAATTTTTTCTAAAACTGCTAATGTAGCAGTAGGAGATTAAATTCACAATGTAGTAAATCACAGAAGGGCTTCCCTGGTGGCTCAAATGGTAAAGAATCTTCCTGCAATGCAGGAGACCTGGGTTCAATCCCTGTGTTGGGAAAATCCCCTGGAGAAGGGAGTTGGCGGGCTACAGTCAAAGGGGTTGCAAAGAGTTGGACGTGACTAAGCGATTAACACACGCACACATGCATGCACACACACGGTAAATCATAAATAGCACATTCTGATGAAGTTTTTAAAGTCCATTCTTTGTAGCCCTGTTTTAGATGACCAATGATTTTCTTACAAGAAAAGCTTGAAGAGATGATTACGACACCTCCTCACACACACACTCTTTCCTTTGTGTTTCTTTTTTTAATGCTCTGAGCTACAGAATTAGCATTTACTAAGTTTCTACTATATGAAGGACTTTCCCAATTCACCCGCGAATGCTGGAGTTGCAAGAGACGCAGGTTTGATCCCTGGGTTGGGAAGATCCCCTGGAGCAGGAAATGCCAACCCATTCCAGTATTCTTGCCTGGAAAATTCCATGGGCAGAGGAGCCTGTGGGCTACAGTCCATGGGGCCACAGAGAGTCGCCATTCTTTAGTTTTCAACCTCTCATGCAGTCATTGTCGTGTGAAACATCTCATGTGCATATATGCTTGCAAAATGTGTTTTGCTATGTGAATGCATGTCCTTTGGTTTTTGTTTTTTGGGCTGCACCATGCAGCTTGTGGGATCTTAGTTCCCTGACCAGGGATTGCATCCATGCCCTAGGCAGTGAAAGTATAGAGTGGTAACAAGTTGACTGCTAGGGAATTGCCCTATTCTTTAATTTAAAAAGCTAAATGATGCTGTGCTGTGTATTTCACTTTATTTCTTAACGTCTCTCAGCAGCATTATGTTTTTTTTTTTTTTTAAAAGATTCAGCTGTGTTGCTATGTGTCCTTTGCTGTGTGGACTCCATTCTGTTTGCCCCCGTGTCTGCCCTATACTCAAATGCTCCACTTCCCAGCAAGCATGGGTTGAGCTCCACCGAACATCCTCCTCTGACCTTCATCACCATTTTTTTAGATGAGGAAACTGAGGCAGGGGGAGTTGAGTCATCTCCCCAGCATTGCATGACTGGGATTAGAACTCAGGCACTCTGCACCCAGTTTCCAGCAGCACTGTTAGCTTTCCCTGGGCACTGGTCTGATTGAGTAGTCCTCTTGTGTAATTTATTCCAAAAGGCCATATCTAGAAGGACTGCATGAGCCTCAGCTTGACCTTTGGACTTAGCTTAAGCAGAATAATTCACTGATCCACCCATGAATCTGAACTCTATTAGCATTTATAATGAGGCACACAGTATGTAATGAAGAGTTGAAAATATTAATTTTTATAGGACTAGTCAAAACTGAAGTAGAAAGGGAACTGCCAGTTATTAAATGCTTACTGTGTGTCAGGCATTATAGCAGAAATTTCATGTTCAGTAATCAACTTTATCCACTTAGCTGCCCTGTGAAGTAGCTAAAATGACCTTTCTCCATCAAATCCGAAAAGCAGCCTGAATTTTCACCATTGATTATCAATAGAGTCAGAGTTCAGTCAATATTGGTTGACCCCACAAAGCTCCTGGTTTTCTTACTGAACCACAAGGTCTTATTTTAATGAATCTGTTCTTTACAAAAAATAAATAGAAAGACTGAAGCCAGTTTGCTTGATGACCCAAGTGTGATCTCATTTTGGCAAATTGTAGGCAACCTTAGCCAAGATTTGTGTGAAATTCTTTCCAAATACCAAAGTCTATATACTTGTCATTTTCTTATTTTTAAATAACATTTAGGAGGCAGCAAGAATAGAAAATGTGTTTTTAAAATTAATGGGAAATGAATTTTCCTGGAAAACAATCACTTTAAAACTAACTTGATTAGAGTTGGAAATGGGATCTGATATTACAAAGCCGGTTGCATGCTTAGGGCGATTTGAACCTCACTGTCCTCTCTTTATTGGTGTCCAGATGGACACCCAGATGATGTTAGAACTTGGTTTCTGTTACATTTTCCTCCAAGTGAAAGTGACCACAGGTCTTTATTACAGCAAGGAGTTATGAAGGACTTGTATTAGTTGTTGGAAGGAACATTTTGAAAATTCCTGAAAATTATTGAACAAAACTTTCTTTTTCAGAGATAGTTTTTCTCCTAAGCTTGAGTGGTGATGAGTGTGGTGATGAATCAATATCAGTTTAGGTCATAGAGTGTCACCTGAATGATAAATCCCATCAATAAAGAAAGAACTAATGTAGCTAAAATTAAGAAGTAAATCAAGTTTGGCACAGGATTTCTCTTCTGTTAGAAATCTTTCTCCCCTTATTTCTTCTGAAAGACCAGTCCTGGAAGAACAGTGTGGCAGAAGGACCAGGGCAGAGGAGTTGAGCTCAGCACAAAGTTCTGGCAGACTTTGCAACTGTAGGAAGGTGGTAAGAGTCCAGCCCCAGGGAGGGGCGAAGTCAGAGGCAGGCTGGTGGGGTGAGATTCTGTGATGTCCCTTGAACTGAACCACATGGGACACCACTTGGCTTCTTCTCCACAAAGTGTTCACTGGGCTCAGAGGTAATTAGCAGAAGTAATTAATAGTGTTACTTCAAGGATGCTGTGGCTGCTTGAATTATTTTCAAATCAAATGGAAAACTGTAGTGTCCCCTTAACAAACCCAGAGGCATACTTGACATTTCTAAGTTTAATGACTGTGATTTTTAGATAATGCAACATTTTGATAATGTCTAGAAATAGCAAGGCCTTGATTTCTTTAAAATACAGATATATGGTGGACATTAATGTGTATTAACATTTAATGATACACATATTAGAAAAAAGGGGAAGAGCTGTCAGCATTTGATGTTATAAATTTTAGCGCATGCTCCGAATCACTAATACACAGCTGTATGGACATACATACTAGTTGGCACATATAATAGTAAATGTATAAATATGGTAACACCACTCCTTAAATTTGGAATGTACATACTAAATACCGGAATCTGACAAAATTGCAAATTGAGTATATAAACTATTTTTAAAGAATGTAGTATTTCAAAGGACTTATACTTTTATTTAGAATGGTTTGAGGATTCAGTTTTCAAAATGATTTTGAAAAGAAAACCTTGAAGAACAGTGAAAATACTGATTTAAATATATCTCTTAAGCCTTAAACATTGTAAAAGTAGTACTTCTATCCTTTTAAGTTCTGCCGAAGTTGTTTAATTCTATATAAATGCAGATATAGGAAGGGTAATTTTATATTTAATTTACTTTTGCTTGCTACATATACCATCACATTTTCTGCATTTATATAATATATTGCTTGATAAGATGGTAATTAGCCACCTACTAACTGTGCCCTTGACTAAGGTCTTATTATCACTTGCTGTAGTTGCTTTGCCAAAAAGATAGAAAAACAGGATGAGAGGTGTGTTTTTTTTTTTTTAACTTTTCCTCTAGTTCAAAATTCTGTGGGTTCTATGAGCCTGTGTTTTGTCTCTTTTTCCCCCTCCCAATGGAGTCTCAGCTCCTTAGTTCATCTTACTCTTTTACAAACTTGAATCAAAGACTATTTGGCAGAGTGTCAGTTCTCTGACAGTTTGTGACAAAATACATTATTTTGTGCAAATGTTACCAAATGAACAGCTAGTAAAAGTTTTCCATTTTATGATTCTAAACTTGCTGAGTTTGATGAATAGAATCTAATATTTGGCATTTGTATCTTCAGATGTCATCATTTTAATCTTTATAGCACATTCATTGATATAACAAACATTAAATCTCTATACTCACAAGTGCAATGCAGGGAAAACCGTCGTCGTCCTTGCTGTCTTGATTCTTTCTTGATTGACACTATCGATGGGGAAACCTGTACTTCTTTTAGAGGAATTTTTTTCCAAGTGGAAGCCTTTCTATATTGACATATTCCCTATCATAGATTTTTTTTCCCTACACAATCTTCATTTAACTGCATTATTTTTGAGGTCAAGTTTAATATATAAACACCACTGAATCCATTCCATACTCAAGATATTTAGATTTTAGTTTCAATTTGAAGGATTTGGGTGATATATCTACTAAGCATATTATAAGTCAAGTTCTACAGCAGTCTCAACTATCTGAGTCTCTTTTTTCAATAGCCTGGCACCTGTAGTGTCAGCACCCTAAAATCTTCACATTGTGAAGTCACTTACCGTATGATATGTAAATTATTTTTTCAGTCAAAAATATGTAAATCCCAGCTTTGCAACTGTGCTCTGAGGAAAGGGCTTCATTTGAGGAAAAAAAATAAATAAATAAACGTTTAAAATTTTTTTTTCCAAAAGCAGCATTTGCATGGCTTTCATATGGTATAAACATTTTCATAGGAAAATTATCTTTTATTTTAATGGCTTATAGCCTTTAGTTTTTATAATTCAAAGGTTATCTGAAAGACATCTATAATACTTAAAAGCTGCATAACTACTTTTATGATTTCAACTAATTGGGAAATATCTTTTAATGCATAAACACCATCTTTATTGTTAAGACTTGAAGGGAAATGGTCACACATGGTGGTTTTTTAAAGGAATGAGCCCTAAATGGGAGAGACATACATGAAGTGTTGAGAGAAGAAGAAGTAGGCACTGCATCTGCCCAGATTTTTGCATCTGTCTTGTAATCAGTAAAACATCAGCTGCTGCAGTGATGGAGCTGTTGCTCATGCTCTTCAAGGATTTGAAGGCACTAAAGGTTAGCTTATGGAATATGGTTTATCTTCCATGCTGTAACACTGACATTATATAAAAAGCTGAATAAATTACTTTGTCACATTTTTACTCTTAACCTTTTGGGGTTTTAGCTCAAATAATTGACTTTTTGTTCTCTGTCACACGTACCCTCAAGTTTAGTAATATCATCTTAGTATTACATTAGGTAGGGAAATGTGTTCCTTTCCTTGGTAATTCACTTGGTATTTTACTTTACTCTGTTAAATATACCTTATGAGTGCAGTATTTGAAATGTGATATGTGATAAATCTGTAAAGGTAAATATTTAGCATAATCATTAGCTTTACCCAAACAATCCTTAAAATTAGATTATTTTTGCTTTTGTTTAGTATCTGAGAACTTAACGTGGTTTTTTGTCCCTGAGTGCTATATAAAGTGACTGAAGAGAAATGAGCTTCCTGAGAAGAAACCAGTTCACATAGAAATGCTGAGTCCTCAGAATTCAAAAATCAAAGGGAAAAGTCAATACAATGTCATGTAATGAAGTAGGCCATCTGTAACAGGATAGTTTCTACCAATAGAAGTAGGCCATTTCATTAGGAAAAACAGAACCAGAGACTGGGCAGCTCAGGACATAAAAATAAGGAACATACCCTCTGTACAATATCACTTTCCTATTAAGTTCTGGCTAATGGTTTTCTTTCAAAATGCACGTTGAAGATAATTAGTTTTTTCAGTTTGACTGACAGTGTATTAGAAAGCAGAGATATCAGTTTGCCAACAAAGGTCCATATAGTCACAGCTGTGGTATTTCCAGTAGTCATGTATGGATATAAGAGTTGGACCATAAAGAAGACTGAGTGCGGAAGATGCTTTGAAATGTTGGCGCTGGAGAAGACTCTTGAGAGCCCCTTGGACTGCAGGGAGATCAAGCCAGTCAATCCTAAAGGAAATCAACCCTGAATGTTCATTGGAAGGGCTGATGCTGAAGCTGAAGCTCCAATACTTTGGCCGTTTGATGTGAAGAACTGACTCATTGGAAAAGACCCTGATGCTGGGAAAGATTGAAGGCAAAAGGAGAAGGGGGCAGCAGAGAATGAGATGGTTAGATAGCATCACTGACTCAACAGACATGAATCTGAGCAAACTCTAGGAGATAATGAAGGACAGGGAAGCCTGACATGCTGGAGTCCATGGGGTCACAAAGAGTCAGACAGGACTTAGCAACTGAATAACAACAATGGATGATGGCTTATTTTATTAATAACTCTGAGAAAACTTTTACATTTGAGTACTTGTAATCTTGTTTAAGTAAATGGTCAGATTTCAGACTGATTTTCTGAACCAGTTTGAAACCGTTCATACATGCTAAGTTGCTTCAGTCATGTCGGACTCTTTTCAACACTATGGACTATAGTCCTCCAGGCTCTTTTGTCTATGGGATTCTCCAGGCAAGAATACTGGAGTGGCTTGCCATGCCCTTCTTCATGGGATCGATGAACTACAATTTTTGTAGATAAGTGATGGGTTCTGAGTATTTAAAACAAAATACTACTTTAAAAATTCAATATAAGATAATTGTGATGAGATCATGTAGGGTAACATATATTTAGGCTACTTCCATGTTCAGCTAGTTTCTGTTCATCCTTGGGCATGTTATTTAAACTTTGGAAACCTAGTTTTTCTAGTTCTAACATATAGAAAATGAGATTGAGCTTTTATTCCTGTACTGAGGATTAAATGCCCTTCATGGGTCACAGCCTTGTCGTGGCGAATTGGCTTGCTTAACTCATTGAAGCTATGAGCCATGCCAGGCAGGGTCATCCAAGATGGACAGGTCATAATGAAGAGCTCTGACAACACGTGGTCCACTGGAGGAGGGAATGGCAGGCCACTCCAGTATTCTTGCCGAGAGAACTCCATGAAACCATGGAGTCGCAGAGTCAGACACGACTTAGCGACTGGACTAAAACAACAGATGGTTAAATGAGACAACTGAACTGAGCATTTACGAAAGCAACTGCTTCATGGTAGACACTAACAAATGTTATCTATTACTATTGAGAGATCAGCACTTCAAAACACACATTTGGTACTTATATAAACATCAAATAAAACTGAGAATGTGATTTTTAATCATGAGGAGAAAAGGAAAATCAATTTAAAAGGGACATGACTATGATAAAGAACAAAGATAAGTGACATGGTAGAGAAAAAAAGTGGTACAAGCATGTTACCAAGTCATTTCACTCTCATGTGGGAGAAATTCCAGAGAGAAGTAGCTAAACTTTAATAACCCTAAGGCTGTCCAGGTAGGTTGTGATAAAATTCTGAAATAAAGATGGTGAATTCCAAGAACAAGAGTAGAAAGAAAAGTCATTGAGTGATAGAATTATGCTTATTTTGTACAGATGCAGGATTCTGAAAATGTGATTTACAGAGTTGATACAAAAGGCAGTCAAGGAAGGAAGAACTAAAGATACGGATTGAGCTTTCAACCAAGGCATAGTTTAGCTAGGGCTATGGGTGTTGTGAGAGAAATTTCAAGGATGAATGTGGTAATATATATGAAACACTCTCTGTTCCCTGGAAGAAAGGTTCTATAAAAACATAACGTATTACTGATTCTTAGAATGAATGGTGAAGGTTGAAAGATTTTCAGACACAGGGAAAGGGCACATTCACAATCCAGTGAGAAGCAAAAGATTTTGAAACTAGAAGGTCAGATTCAAGAAAAGAAGAACATTTTAAATCTCCTTAAAAGAACACACACACACTTATACACACATAAAGCACAGTTTTAAACAGAACTATCTTCATTTTGAGTTATACTTGTGCAATAATAGATTGTATTTTTATAGGATTTTATCTCCATGATAACTTAGAACTGAATAATTTAAGTGCATGAAGTTAAAATGAATACAGTAATCAAAAAGAGCACGGTGAATTTGGGATAAATGTTGAAGGAAGCAATGTTGTAAAAGAAAAAGTACAAGAGAAATAGTAAAGAAGTATATATTTCAGTAAAAATTATTTTGCAAAAAACTTCAGGGAAATGGTTTGGAGAATGAAATTTTTATAGAACTTCCCTAAAAGAAGGTCTGCATGTAGTGGATAGAAAGAGTAAAAGCTTGCAAGAGGATTTATGGGCACTTTTAGATATACAAAATGAGTTGGAGGAAATACAAGGAAATTAGAATTGTACCACCCAGAGGATCTCCTGTGGAGTGGCTGATTGCATGTCCGGATATTATAATTGGTGCAGGGGTGGCTACAAGATAACTTGGCCAACAGAATGCCTTTGAAACAAATCAACTGTCCAAATTGCAAAGTCTGTTGAATTGAATTGTGTTATTATGAAACGTTTCTACTCCCTTCATGATCTGAATCTGGATATAATATTGCTGCTTTGATTAATTAGGCGACCATATTTGCTTTCTCCTGAAATGTATTATTAATGGGAATGTTATAGTTAAATGGAACTGAGGTTCTAATAGTAAATGTCTTAGGACTTGAGGAAGGGGCATTTGGAAAACGTTTAGTAAAATGCTTCCAGGGAACAGTTCAATACTATAGTATTATCAAACATTGAAATCTTGTGTTTTGTTATACGTCTGATAAATACTTGGAGAGATAATAGATTTTTCATTTGCACCTAATATAAATCTTATGAAAGAAGTAATTCAATGTCCTTGATTTCTGGGTGTTATCAGATTCTTTATTATTCGAATCTATTACATATTTAAGTGCAAATAAGGAAAGAATAATCTCTAGCTATCTCATCAGGGTTTTCTTTTTTTTTCCTGGGCATTGTGGAGAAGTAATTTTGACCTCGTTTATAGACTTTTCCTTATATTCTTTTTAAAAAAATTTTATTTATTTTGGCTGTTCAGGCTTTTCTCTAGTTGCAGCGAGCAGGGGCTACTCTAGTTGCAGTGAGAGGGCTTCTCATTGTGGGAGCTTCTCTTATTGCAGAGCATGGACTCTAGGGCACCCAGGCTTCAGGGTGGGGAGCCTCTAGAGCACAGGGTCAATAGTTGTGATGGGCTTAGTTGCTCTGTGGCACGTGGGATCTTCCTGGCCCAGGATTGAACTTGTGTCTCCTACATTGGCAAGCAGAGTACTTAGTGAGAACCACTGAGCCACCAGGGAAGCCCCCTTGTATTTTTCTTTCACACCCTTCTTCCGTTTAGGTGCCAAATTGTTTTGATTCTACTTTCAAGATGTATCCACCCCTTACCCTGATTTTTACTCGGTCAACTCCATCACCACCCCACTGATCAAATAACTATCCTTCCCAAGGATGTCCGTCCTTGTCTCTTTCACCCCTATAACCTCTTCTCAGTCTGGCAAACTGGGGTCCTTTTTCTTTTGTTTTGTCTCCCTACCATTCTCTGATAAGGTGGGAAGACATACGAGGGACAATATCAAAGTTATTAATATGTTTTAATATGATTTGTAATGGAAAGCTGGAGATGGGGTATACAGGGCAGTAAAAGTCTACTGAACCATTTCAGGTGAGAAATAATGGTGGCTTGAACAAAGGTGGCAACAATGGAGGTAGTGAGGGGTGATCAAGTTTGGGGGATGCTTGGATGCGTGGTGAGATTTTACTGAAAAATTTTTTAGAAATACTAAACAGATAAAATTAATTCCCATTTTTTACTGATGGTGTTTCCTGTAAACAGCTTACACTATTTTCTTAAAGGAAATATTTTTACTGAAAAAAAGAGAAATTTGCCTTTTTGTATTTCACATACTCTTTATCTGATTTGGAATTCTCTATGACTCAAAAACATTCACATTTTTTTTCTGAAATTTGTCATTTCTCACTAAGTACCCTGTAAGAAGACCACCTTGGAGAATATTTTGTAAGACGGATTCACATCAGTTTTCACTGTTTATTTCTGTTTTTTAAATAAAATACTTGCTCAATTATTTACAAGTAAGTCAGATCATGTTGCTCCTCCATCCAGTCCTTCCCATGACTTCCCATCCCACTCAAGGGTACAGCCCTGCCTCAGAGTGAGTGGAAATTTCCCTTGGAATTGGTCCCCGGTCACCTCTCTGACATCAGCTCCTATAATACTACCTTTGGTTCCAGCCTCTCACCCCATAGCCCAGTGACATGAGTCTGGTTGCTCCTCTTATACTTTCCCAAGCCTCCTTCTTCCCAGCTTCATCTCCTTCTTCCTGGGCATTCCTCCCCTGCATCTCTTGTCACTTATGACAACCTCACCTGATTTACTCAAATGTCAAGCGAGGCCTTCCCAGGTGGCTCACTAGAAAAGAATCCACCTGCCAGTGCAGGAGAGGCAAGTTAAACCCTGTGGTCAGGAAAATCCCCTGGAGGAGGGAACAATAACCCACTTTTCTCTCTCTCTCACTACTTGAATGGAAAACTCTAGGTAAACAGGGTTTTGTGTCTGTATTGTTTACTTTTGAATCCCAGAAGCTAAAACAGTTTATAGTATGTAGAGATGTTGAAACTGTTTTTGTTGAGTATAGAGGTGAATGATACGCTCTGATGCGCGCTAATGTCTTGGCATCTTGATGAAATACCACTGTCTTGGAGTTACAGGATACTGGGAGGGGTAGCTGGGGGAGTCAAGGAAATGGTATGTAGTGGGAGAAAGAGGGTAGAGAGAAGGATGGGATAAAGACGAGGAAAATCCCACAGAAATACGCAGAAAAATGAAACTATGATCTGACTTGCTTGACAATTTAAGGAAACACTTTTTTCTTAAGAGTTAAGAATACCATGTATTTGATGAGCTTAACTAAACTTTCAGCACATTAGAAAATAAAGTTTTCCAAACTTGAAATTTGTTCTCAATCCACACATATTTAATCTTTTATACAACAAAATTGGTGTTCTAATTTTGTAATGTTATGAGGGAAAAAATAAAAATATTTCAGTCACTTCTAATACAGTTTCAGTATTTGGGGCCATAGTCACTCCCTTACATAATTTAACCAAAATCATAGCTAAACATTAATTTCTAAATAAACTCTTAATATTTAAACTAGAACCATCAAAAAATTCTATCTGGTTCATAAGTTGTGGCTCAGCTGGTAAAGAATCCACCTGCAATGTAGGATCTCGTTCGATCCCTGGGTTGGGGCAATCCCCTGGAGAAGGGAAAGGCTACCCACTACGGTATTCTGGTCTGGAGAATTCCGTGGACTCTATAGTCCATGGCGTCACAAAGAGTCCAGGACATGACTGAGCGACTTTCGCTTTCACTTTCTTTCACTTTTTATAAGTCAACCAAGAATCGTCTGCTTATTTTTGCCAATAGATGTCAGTGGTTGACCATATTAGTGAAATGATTGCAGATGCACTTTTTTATGCCACTGTTCAAAGGCTTGACTTCAAAGGAATGTATCATTCTGTAAATGGTTCTTTTTATTATTTCACCTTGAGAAGTAATATATATTTATGACGTGATAGAGTTGACAGTAGGAAATGTTAATAGATTCCCTAATTGATTGCAACTTTTGAAATATTTAAGAGCTATAGGAAGTATTCACAAAATCAAAATGACTTTTTTAAATGCTTGCTTTGTTTGTATAGATTTATGTATATTGCTCCAACCAAGCAATTTTCAAAGTACAGGAGCAGCTGTTTATATACATAGTGTCAGTGTTTTACTCACATTCATGCTCAGAGATTTTTATTGAGATTTCAGGAAACGTATTTAAAAACCAAACCAGGAACGTTGTCCAAGGTAGTTTGCAAATAAAGCTTTATTTTTTATTATAAATGTTGTATGGTAGTTGAGGAGTCATCATTTCTGTGAAACATGATTGTGAATATTCACTCAACATGAAATAGTCCGATTCTCAAGTTTTCCAATGAGATATAATTGTTTCTCTGCTTTGTTTTTCTATTACTGAATGTTTTATCCTCTCCATGTTTCTTTTCTTTAATATATCTTTCTGAGTTAGATGTCAAGTTAAAGTAAAACAATATATGGTAGCTTTGCTTGGATTTAGTTCAGTTTAGTTCAGTTCAGTTCATTCACTCAGTCGTGTCCGACTCTTTGCGACCCCATGAATCGCAGCACGCCAGGCCTCCCTGTCCATCACCATCTCCCGGAGTTCACTCAGACTCACGTCCATTGAGTCCGTGATGCCATCCAGGCATCTCATCCTGCGTCGTCCCCTTCTCCTCCTGCCCCCAATCTCTAGAATTTCAAAAAAATATTACAGTTCTTCATAATTTTCAAGAATAGTAATTCATGCTTCTCTTCTGTGGTCAGTGGGAAATGTACAAACCTCTGAGATAGTTCCAAAATTTTCTTACTCATGATATTTTTCTCCTAGAAAGCTGCCATTACTATATTGAATAAAAATATCGAGCTGATATTTTGATAAAGATTTTATTGAGCAGAATGGCAATGTATGCCATCATTTATTAATTAATTCAGCACATACTTATTGAGCTCCTATTTTATATCAGGGTCTTAACATGGTTTTCTTACCTATGGTTATCTGATACCATGTAGAGAAGATCTTTGCTCTCTTCTTCCTATGTATAAGATAGTTGTGTCTGTGTTTTAAATAAACCCTTTGAGTCAGAGAAAATACAAGCCACAGAGTGGAAGACAATATGGGAAGCACATAATCTGACAAAAGATGTGCATACAGAACTTATAAGGAATTCTTATAAATAAATTAAAAAAAAAGACATTCAGCCCAACTGAAAAAAAAAAACCAAAAACAAATGGTTAAGCAAGCACATTTCATAATAGAGGTTGTCATAATGGTTAATATACTAGAGAAAAGATGCCTACCAATTTGAGTCACCAGAGACATAAGAATTCAAATTATTAAACACCCACCACAATGTCTAAAAGTTTAAAAAAGAAATGAAGATACTAATGGTAGGCAAGCCTGTGCAGCAACAGGGTCCCTTGCACAGCTCTGATGGGGCTATAAATTGCTAAAACCATTTTGGAAAGTTTTTAGAAGTTCCCTTTTAATGCTGAACTTCCACAAAACCTATCACCTGGTAGTTCCAAGAGAGTGGCACACACATGTTAGTAAAAGAAACACGTGGGAATGGTTGTAAAAAATGCTACACTAGAAACCACCCACATGTCAACCTAGAATAGAAGAGATAAATTAATTGTGGACTATGCTGACAGAGAATACTCTACAGTGGTAGAAAACAGTGAACTATCACTACATGCAACAACATGCATGTAGCTCACAAACGTTCAGCCAAAGAAACTAGTCACAGAAAGTAATTCCGTTTGTAAAAGTTCATTCACAAGCAGTTGAAACTTATCTATAGAGGCAGAAACAACCATGCTTTTAGGATGGGTAATGACTAAAAGGGATCATGATGGAAACTTACAGAGATGGTAATCTTTCTTGTTCAGGATGATTTTACGTGGGGACGAACATCTTTGTACAATAATTGTGACTCCTTGATTCTTCAGGCTGTGTGCTCTGCCCCAGCACAATACTTGAAAATTGAGCTGATTACACTTCATAATTGGTAACAGAATAATACTGACACTTTGTCTATCATTGCATAAAAATCACTTTTTTCCTGAAAAAGGACTTTTTGAGACTCTTCTCAAGGTATGCAGATGACTTTCCTCATTCACTCAGTCACATCCTTACTGTAATATGTAGGCAAGAGGACAAGACTCAGGTAATGAAGAAGGAGAAGTGAAATAATCTAATGGAACTCCTGCTCCAAGTAAAGTCATTTAAAGCACAAAATTTAGTTCTGAAATTCCTTGAAGATGCCATCAGAAGGAAAAAAAAGGAAACACAGACTATCTTGTTTTGTTTTTTCCTGATATGATAAAGAATATCAAAAGAAGCAAAGGTTTCTGTTCTTGCTATCTCAGTGTTGAGGAAATAACGCCTTACATGCTTTTTCTTTTGTTTAAAATGTAAGTATCATTAAGCAACATAATGCCTGTGATTTTCCGCTATTTTGTACAATATACAGATAAACCAGAAAAATTCAAATCACGAATTATGTTGCCTATTTATTTAATAGTAGTATAGTAGTTGTTGTTCAGTTGCTCAGCTGTGTCAGACTCTTGGCAACTCCATGGACTGTAGCCCACTAGGCTTCTCTGTCTATGGGATTTCGCAGCAAGAATACTAGAGTGGGTTGCCGTTTCCTTCTGCAGGGGAGTATAGGTCGCTCAGTTGTGTCTGAGTCTTTGCGACCTTAGAAAGATGTCACTCCCTCTCTCTTTTCAATGGTATTTCATAAAGAATTATTACTTAATTCCCCAAGTACTTACAGATCGCTTATATTTTGTATAATAGGTGCATAAAATAATAATGAAAACTAGAACCTTCTTGATGAGAAAGACATTTATAAGTGGGGTTCTTATGGTCCCTGTTTTCCTTGCTCATTTTGTTCTAGCCTGATATTTACGCAGTAGAACACATACCACTTAGGTTCAACTCATCTGTCAGGTTCTTTTCTCTAATATATCATTTTCTTAAGATCTAAAAAATAAAATAAAATAAAATGATGGAAGGAAATAAGTGCAATAAGAGAGGCAGAGAAAGACAGATACTGTATGATTTCACTTATATGAGGAATCTAGAAAACAAAGCAAATGAGCCCATATACCAAAACAGAAGCAGGGTCATAGATACAAAGACCAGACAGGTAGTTGCCAGAGAGGAGGGGGCTGAGGAAAGGAGAGAAATGGGTGATGGAGATGAAGAGGTGCAAACTTTTGTCTGCACAATAGAGTTGTAGGTGTGAAATGTACAGTGGGGGAATAGAGTCAATAATTATGTAACGTATTTGTATGATGATGGTTGTAACTAAGAGCTTCCCTGGTGGCTCAGAGGGTAAAGTGTCTGCCTGTAATGCAGGAGACCTTGGTTCTATCCCTGGGTCAGGAAGATGCCCTGGAGAAGGAAATGGCAACCCACTCCAGTACTCTTGCCTAAACTACTCATGGTGATCATTTTGAAATGTATACAAATATCAAATCTGTATGTTGTATTCAAGGAAATAACATAGTATTATAGGCCATTTGTACTTCAGAAATAAACAGAGTCATAGAATAAGAGATCAGATTTGTGGTTACCAAAGGTAGGTGGGGGAATTGGATGAAAATGGTCAAAATGTACAAACTTCCAGTTATAAGATAAAAAAAAATATTAAGAATGTGTAATGTACAATGAATGTTGTTAAAAGAGCATATCTTAGGAGTTCTCATTACAGGCAAAGCTTTCTAAAAAATTTTATTTAGTTTTGTATCTATATGAGATGATGGGTTTTCACTTAACTTATCATGGTAATCATTTCATGATGTGGCAAACCCAAACATTATGCTATACATCTTAAACTTATACAGTGCATGTCATTTGCATTTCAATAAAGCTGGAAAAAAATAATAGGAAGAAAATAATTACATGATCTGGGTTTAGCCAAAAATCACATCTCTTCTGCACTCTTTGGCTCTCAAAACTGAATGTAAATCATTTTTTCACCTATGGGTCTGAGGATTTAAGGAAGAGAGCTTCAGGCTCTTGGTTCCTGAAACTCATAGGGGAGTGGGATCGGAGACTTGGTGTACATTCATTTCCTTAGTTTTCTTCACTCCAAAGCTGAGCATGCTATTATAAAGTGATACATTTTGGTCATGATTTCATATAAAAGCTTCCCTAATCGCTCAGATGGTAAAGTGTCTTCCTGCAATGTGAGAGACTGGTTTTGACCCCTGGGTCGGGACGATCCCCTGAAGAAGGCAATGGCTACCTACTCCAGTATTCTTACCTGGAAAATCCCATGGACGGAGGAGCCTGGTAGGCTACAGTCCATGGGGTCACAAAGAATCAGACACGACTGAGCTACTTCACTTTCTTTCTTTCATATAAAAACATAGTGAAAGAAAAGGGGTTATGTATATTCATACATACAAGTTTTATATATATATATATTCTCTATATAAATATATACATGTATTCATGTGTCTGTGTGTGTTATCACTCATTCATGTCTGACTTTTTGTGACCCCCATGCACTGCAGCCCACTAGGCTCCTCTGTCCATGCAATTCTCCAGGCATGAATACTGGAGTGGGTTGCCATTTCTTTCTCCAGGGACTTGTATTTATACTTCTACATAAACTATATGTATTGATGCTTTTGAACTGTGGTGCTGAAGAAGACTCTTGAGAGTCCTTTGGGATAGCAAGGAGATCAATCAATCCTAAAGGAAATCAACCCTGAATATTAATTGGAAGGACTGAGGTTGAAGCTGAAACTCCTCTACTTTGGCCACCTGATGCGAAGAGCTGATTCATTGGAGAGACCTTGATGCTGGGAAGTATTGAAGGCAGGAGGACAAGGGGGTGACAGAGGATGAGATGGTTGGATGGCATCACCGGCTCAATGGACAGGAGTTTGAGTAAACTCAGGGAGATATTGAAGGACAGAGAAGTCTGGAGTGCTACAGTTCATGGGGTCGCAAAGAGTCGGAAATGACTTAGTGACTGAACAAAAATAAGCATACTATATGCACACATATAAGAAAAATAGAAACTGGGAGGATTATTAGGAAAACTCATGCTTTACTTTAAAATTTCTTTTTCTTGTTCTCTAGCTTTATGTGATGTTTCTCTTGAGGTTTCTTACACAATAAAGGAAAAATAACTGTGAGTATAAATCTTTCTCTTATATTTAGCCATAGTCCTTGAGCAACATTCTGAAACTAAATAAACTTGAATTTTGTCAGAAGAAAAGTGAAGGTAATTTAATGGTCAAGACCCTGTCACAGAAAATATGTTCTTCTTGGAGCTCTCTCAGATTTGACTTGGTGAGCTTCTCTCTTGTAAATGGCGATCCAGAACCTATATAGAAGAAGATGCTCTTACAGCCAGTGAAGGCAGAAACTATAAAACTGCACTCAGTTTAACAGTGGCTTCTATGGAAGCCACTATCTATAGGAAAACTTAATGTGGTGGGAATTTCACTGGATTTAGAAGACATAAATTCAAATCCTGGTTCTGCCATTTGTAGCTGAGCAACATTGAAGAGACTAGTCATTTCCAGACCTTGATTTACCCATTGGAACAGTTGGGAATTAAAGATTTGGACTGTCCTTCATGGTTCCAGAGTAATGCTACACATACCAACACATCTAAGTATCAGAAATTTAAATTAAATTAACAAGTATCTTTATGTTCTATTGAATGGCAATCGTCGCTGCTGGAAAACACAACAACAAAAAAAAAAACAACCAAAAACTCACAAAAATATTCTGGTCTGCTCATGAAGGGCTTATAGTTGAAAGAGGCAGAATTGAAGAAATCCAGCAAGCAATAAAGAGGATGTTAAATAAAACTTGAATTTATATGGTTGTCTCTCCTGCTTTTCTTTTACTTGCATGAATTTGTATCAAGAATTGCAGCTCTACCAATTAATTTCTGTGTAAATTCAGGCAAGCTGAGCTTTGATTTTCTCAACTCTTAAGGAGGAACGCTAATATATCCACCTTGGAAAGATGTAGTGAAATTTAAAATGATGTGTAAAATATGCCAACCCTTAACACTATAAGTGCTCAGAATGACTAGTTCCCTGCCTTATCCAACCTTATCATTTTAAACAAATTATGGATAGTTTATTAAAAAAGGATAATTAAGAGGTCAAAGATAATAATATAGGATCATTGGGGATAAGGACAATGATACAAGATCCTCAGCTTTATTGAAAGAAAGTTCTTCTATCCTTGTGGATTTTTGTCTTGGTCGCTCATGATGTCTGAAAAGCTATGCCACTGTTCAGAAAGGCCAGTGTGTAAGAACATCTCAGAGGAAACCTTTAAGTCCTGGGGGAATCAGAGGAAGACCAGTGAATGGTAAGCCAAGTAAATCATCATTAATTTCAAAAGGGTAGTGATCCTATATTTTATGTTGAGGAAGTCAAATATGTGTGCTGCAAGCTTAGACTATTTTCAACCTGCCAGGCTCCTCTGTCCCTAGGATTTTTTAGGCAAGAATACTGAAGTGAGTTGCAGATTCCTTCTCCAGGAAATCTTCCCAACCCAGGGATCAAACCCGCTTCTCTTGCATCTCCTGCATTGGCAGGCAGACTCTTTACCCGCTGAGCCATTGAGGAAGCCAGTGTTAACAATAGACAGTGTATTAAAGAGCAGAGACATCATTTTGCTGACAGAGGTCCATACAGTCAAAGCTATGGGTCTTCCACTAGTCATATATGGAAGTGAGAGTTGGACCATAAAGAAGGCTGAGTCCCAAAGAATTGATACTTTCAAACTATGGTGCTGCAGAAGACTCTTGAGAGTCCCTTGGACTGCAAGGAGATCAAACCAGTCCATCCTAAAGGAAATAAACCCTAAATATTCATTGGAAGGACTGATGCTGAAGCTGAAGCTCCAATACTTTGGCCACCTGATGGGAAGAGCTGATTCATTGGAAAAGACTCTGATGCTGGGAAAGATTGAAGGCAGGAGGAGAGGGAACGACAGAGGAGATGGTTGGATGGCATAATTGATTCAATGGACATGAGTTTGAGCAAACTCTGGAAGACAGTGAAGGACTGAGAAGCCTGGTGTGCTGTAGTCCATGGGGTCACAAACAGTTGGACATGATTGAGCGACTGGAACACAATTTAAATATGCAAAATGTTTGTCCTTGAACTTCACTGGAAAACTTTTGAATTGAAATGTGTACTGGTTATTATTTACATACACTTTCTCTGTTCTATTTAAGAATGGGTTTTTAGAAATTTCTAGATAATATTAATTTGGTTGGCTAAATGTCATTGTTTAACACAGCAGTAATGTGTTTCTTTCTTAAGTTAACTAATTTCCATATTTATTCGTGGCTGCTCTGGGTCTTTGTTGCTGCACGAAGGCGTCCTCTAGTTGCGGCAATCAGGGCTTATCTTTTTTGTGGTGCTCAGGCTTCTCACTGCAGTGACTTCTTTTGTTGTGGCCCTTGGGCTCTAGATCTCAAGATCAGTAGCTGGGGCACATGGACTTAGTTGCTCCATGGCGTGGGGAATCTCCCCTGACCAGGGATCGAACCTGTGTCCGCTGCATCTGCAGGTGGCTTCTTAACCACCGGACCACCAGGGAAGTCCTGCAGTAACATATTTCTAATAGAACAGTAAGTTTAGTAAATGAAGAAAAAAATGAAAGACACAAGATTTGAATTTCAACTACTTTCTTCAGCTTACACCCACTTTGTCTGCAAAACACTGATGCAACAGTATTAATAATACCAGTGATAATCCAAGGGGACTGTGGTTTACATATTCACAATCTTTAGCAATATCTTAAAAAATAAAGTCAGATGTTTGGTTCATTAAACTCAATGTTTGTCTCTGACATAAAGGGAATAATTTTGAAAGCTAGTCTGCTTTTTGAGAAAATCACCCATGAGAGTCACAAAATGCTAACTGTAATTCTTCTACATATCTTAATTTTTAAAACATAATCTGTTACAAGCATAACACCCATTGCTATGTAAAAATTACTATAGAATCTATTTTTTTTCGGTTTTGGAATAATATGTACTATCAGTTTTCTCTCCCTCTTGTGAAGTACTGATTTTATCTTCTCTATTTATCTCTCTTTCAAGATTTTAAGGAGTATCACTATTTCTGGTACTTCCATTATTCTGTTTAAGATGTTTTCTTTTAAGGGTAAACTTAAATTCTATTTCTACTTACTCAGTTCAGTTCAGTCGCTCAGTCGTGTCCGACTCTTTGCAACCCATGAATCGCAGCACGCCAGGCCTCCCTGTCCATCACCAACTCCCAGAGTTCACTCAGACTCATGTCCATTGAGTCAGTGATGCCATCCAGCCATCTCATCCTGGGTCGTCCCCTTCTCCTCCTGCCCCCAATCCCTCCCAGCATCAGAGTCTTTTCCAGTGAGTCAACTTCGCATGAGGTGGCCAAAGTACTGGAGTTTCAGCTTTAGCATCATTCCTTCCAAAGAAATCCCAGGGCTGATCTCCTTCAGAATGGATTGCTTGGATCTCCTTGCAGTCCAAGGGACTCTCAAGAGTCTTCTCCAACACCACAGTTCAAAAGCATCAATTCTTCAGCACTCAGCCTTCTTCACAGTCCAACTCTCACATCCATACATGACTACTGGAAAAACCATAGCCTTGACTAGACGGACCTTAGTTCGCAAAGTAATATCTCTGCTTTGAATATGCCATCTAGGTTGATCATAACTTTTCTTCCAAGGAGTAAGTGTCTTTTGATTTCATAGCTGTAATCACCATCTGCAGTGATTTTGGAGCCCCCCAAAATAAAGTCAGCCACTGTTTCCACTGTTTCCCCATCTATTTCTCATGAAGTGATGGGACTAGATGCCATGATCTTCGTTTTCTGAATGTTGAGCTTTAAGCCACCTTTTCCACTCTCCACTTGCACTTTTGTCAAGAGGCTTTTTAGTTCATCTTCACTTTCTGCCATAAGGGTGGTGTCATCTGCATATCTGAGGTTATTGATATTTCTCCTGGCAATCTTGCTTCCAGCTTGTGTTTCTTCCAGTCCAGCATTTCTCATGATATACTCTGCATATAAGTTAAATAAGCAGGGTGACAATATACAGCCTTGACGTACTCCTTTTCCTATTTGGAACCAGTCTGTTGTTCCATGTCCAGTTCTAACTGTTGCTTCCTGACCTGCATACAGATTTCTCAAGAGGCAGGTCAGGTGGTCTGGTATTCCCATCTCTTTCAGAATTTTCCACAGTTTATTGTGATTCACACAGTCAAAGGTTTGGGGCTTGATAAAGGACAGAAGTGGTATGGACCTAACAGAAGCAGAAGATATTAAGAAGAGGTGGCAAGAATACACAGAACTGTACAAAAAAGATCTTCACGACCCAGATAATCACGATGGTGTGATCACTGATCTAGAGCCAGACATTCTGGAATGTGAAGTCAAGTGCGTCTTAGAAAGCATCATTACGAACACAGCTAGTGGAGGTGAGGGAATTCCAGTTGAGCTATTTCAAATCCTGAAAGATGATGCTGTGAAAGTGCTGCACTCAATATGCCAGCAAATTTGGAAAACTCAGCAGTGGCCACACGACTGGAAAAGGTCAGTTTTTATTCCAATCCCGAGGAAAGGCAATGCCAAAGAATGCTCAAACTACCGCACAATTGCACTCATCTCACATGCTAGTAAAGTAATGCTCAAAATTCTCCAAGCCAGGCTTCAGCAATATGTGAACCGTGAGCTTCCTGATGTTCAAGCTGCTTTTAGAAAAGCAGAGGAACCAGAGATCAAATTGCCAACATCCACTGGATCATGGAAAAAGCAAGAGTTCTACTTACTCATCGTATTATAAATCTTTTTATCCAGAGGGCCCTACTGCATTGATACATTCACAAAACATGCTACAGTGACTTGTACTTCTTTTTCCCCAGTAAAAATCAGTAGCTTTGGTGTCCATCATCATATAATTATTATTACGATTGTTTTTCCTCTCGAATTCCCAAAGTATTTATGTTTACCATCTAAAGAACTTTGCTATATCTTACTGCAGTTTGGGGTTGTTTTGTTTGTTTTTTGAAATGTCAATTTGTGTGGTAAAGTCTGCACATGTGTTGCCTCACAGAAACCACCATCCGTTCCTTGCTCTAATTAATGGAATATCTGACTTTTTGCGAAGTCCTTTTCCCAGCTCTCTTTGCAGCTAGATGCAGCCACCTGGCTTGTAATTGTCAGAGCATACAGCTGGGGGTAATGTGTTTGAATGCTACATCATAATTTTGAGACCGTTGCTTGTCCTTCAGTTTCTCCCTTTCTTTCTTCCTGGCTGGATTGTTGGTGTGATAAGATCAGGGAACAATATAATAAATGCTAGGATCTTTGGATGTTATAGGCCAGGATTCTAGACTGGCTGCCCAACTCCAGTTTGTTAAGTGGGAGATAAGTGAATATCTCGGTTGAGTTGTTGAGTTGCTTTATCTTTGTTAGGGTAGCTTTCCCTATCAACTGAGTATTGCATTGTATAAAACTGGGGTGTTTTGGATGTTGCTCTGGGTGACTTATGAAGTGCCCAGCTAACATTCTTGATGTCTCTTTAAAGTTATCTTTAGCTTTTAGCCTCCCTCTAAATGAGTTAGCGGGTGCACTTAAATGTGTGCATGGAGGGCAAACACTGAAATACATGTTTCAAGACCCCTTAAGTTTCTTTTTGGAAAGAAACATGATTTCAACAAAACAAGAAATCAAGCCATTTAGACATTTTAAGAAAAGCTACATACCAAAACTTCTTGACGTTACTTGCAAAAGTTCCCGAAGGGTATTGAATCTAATTAATGTAAATATAATGAAAATATAATCAATAAACAAAATGCAAACACATGAAAAATGACATCATATTTTTGCATAAATACATTTTCAAAAGGTGAGTAATGGGTTAATATATTCATCTCACAGAGGGTGGCAAAGATGAGAAAGAACAGTGTCTCTGCTTATATACTGAATTAGAATATTATGATGAATAATTCTTAGAAAAAAGATATTTTCTATTTTTCTGATTTAAGATGTATCATAATTTAGATACTTTTATATTTGTGAGCAGTCTTGGGGGATAAATGCTTTGCTTTCTGACAGAATTTGATTTCATTTCTTTCAGTATCATAATATAAATTGCAACTTATTGAACTTATTTTCTGTCTTTCCTTCTGGACTGTGGCCTTTTTGAGGCCAGCATTTGTTTGTTCAAAGCTCCACCCTCAAAACATGTGTGTGTATGTGTGTTAGTTGTTCAGCTATGTCCAACTTTTTGTGATCTCATGGACTATAGCCTGCCAGGCTCCTCTGTTCATGGGATTCTCCAGATAAGAATACTGGAGTGGGTAACCATTCCCTTCTCCAGGGGATCTTCTCTACCCAGGGCTTGAACCCAGGTCTCCTGCACTGCAGGCAGATTGTTTACCATCTGAGCCACCAGGGAAGCCCACATGTAGAATTAACAAATAGATGAATGAAAGAAACATATTTTTTTTGTCATGCAGCTTTGCAAGGATATAATTTTGATAATTTATTTATTATGTAGCAGGTGATTATTTTAGAAATTTAACGAAGCACTATTTGATTTCTATGTAGTACATCATTTCATTGGGGCCATTATGGAGGATTTAAAAGTTAAATCAGAATTTCTGATTTAACTTTCTTCAAGAATTTTCTAATGCATGGGGAATAAAAATGTATAAATGACTACAGCATAAAACTGAAAGTGACATATTCTATAAACTTGGAGTTCAGAGGAAGGATTTCATGGTACCAGGGAAGCATCATGACTTTGCCATACAAATTGACATTTCAAAAACCAACCAAACAAAAAAAACCCAAACTGCAGGAAGATGCAGCAAATCTCTTTAGATGGTAGACATAAATACTTTGGGAATTTGAGAGGAAAAACAATCTGAATAACAATTATTTGATGATGGATACCAAGTCATTGTAGCATGCTTTGTGAAATGTATCAATGCCGTAGGGTCCTCTGGATAAATAGGTAGATCTGAAAAGACAAAAGATGGATCTGAAAACATGGGGACTAATTAACTAGGAGAAGAAGGTCACAAGAGACTTTCCTGGAGTACTGAATCCTATGAGCAAATGTATGACATTTTTTAAAAATTAGAAAAATTATTCTGTTTGGCCTCAGCATGCGGTGGCGGTTTAGTCACGAAGTTGTGTCGTATTCTTGCAGCCCCATGGACAGTAGCCCACCAGGCTCCTCCGTCCATGGGATTATCCAGGCAAGAATACTAGAGTGGATTGACGTTTTCTTCTCCAGGGATCAAAACCTTTGTCTCTTGCAATGGCAGGTGGATTCTTTATTGCTGAGCCACCAGGGAACAGCAACAAGCCTGAGCATAGTGAAAGGGAAACAGTAGGAGCCATAGTGGGAAAGGAGGCTGTCCAATGGTAAAGCTCCTCAAATGCAAACTTGCAATTATGAAATTTTTTTTTGAGGAGCACAACAGAAAATTGGTCAAGTTTTTTGAATGGGGATATGGCATGAACAAAATTGTTTCATAAAGAAAATGTGACATCTGTGCAATCAAATAATGAGGGATGAGGTAGATATGGTGGAAGGCAAGTAAAGATGCCCATTACAATGGCCTTTGAGGGGATCAAATCAATATGGTGAGTTAGGAAATAAGGTAATTAAAGTAGATACAAAAATATAATGTACAGGATTTAGCACATTATTTGTGGGCAATAAAAAGAGGCACAGATGAGTCTGATGTTTCAAACTTTTGTGGCTGGCAAAAATATGTAGTTTAGAGAAGAACATAGTGATAATCCTTCAAGATAAGACTGAATCCAGTACAGGTTAAGAATAATTAAATGTTAAAAAGAGAAGTAGCAATGTGTCTTTCTTGAGGACACAAAGAAGGATAAGTGCATTTTTAGACTTAGATTTAGGTCTAAAAATGCACTTATAAGTAAAAGTCTCTATATTAACTTAAAATAGTGTCTCAGCAGATTTAATTGTCCAGATATGTTGTTGCTGTTGTTCAGTAGCTCGGTCATGTCCAACTCTTTGTGACCCCCATGGACTCCAGCACGCCAGGCTTCCCTGTCCTTCACTGTCTCCTGGAGCTTGCTCAAACTCATGTCTCCCTTGAGACGATGATGCCCAGATATGAGAACAGCATTCAGTTCAGTTCAATTCAGTTCAATTCAGTTCGGTCGCTCAATCGTGTCCAACTCTTTGCGACCCCATGAACTGCAGCACATCAGGCCTCCCTGTCCATCACCAACTCCCCGAGTTCACTCAAACTCATGTCCATCAAGTCGGTGATGCCATCCAGCCATCTCATCCTCTGTCATCCGCTTCTCTTCCTGCCCCCAATCCCTCCCAGCATCAGAGTCTTTTCCAATGAGTCAACTCTTCGCATGAGGTGGCCAAAGTACTAGAGTTTCAGCTTTAGCATCAGTCCTTCCAATGAACACCCAGGACTGATCTCCTTTAGAATGGACTGGTTGGATCTCCTTGCAGTCCAAGGGACTCTCAAGAGTTTTCTCCAACACCACAGTTCAGAAGCATCAATTAGTCCTTGACAAAACTGAAAAACTGGCAGACTTTGCTTACTTTTGTGTCTTGCAGCCTCGCCCTACCGTCTTTTGAACCAGGTGGTTAGTCAGACTTTGTCCTATACAGGCCTGGGGAGGTTGCCCCCATTCTCTGTGTCTTGTGTTCTCTCTCCCAGAGGCCATTAAACTTTCTCAGCCCCTCAGGGTCTCTGTCTCAGTATTTCAAGGTTAAATTAGCTCACAAGTCTGTTTATATTAATATTACTAATAGAAGACTGGGCCAGGGCTTTTTTTCCTCCTCTCATGGAAGATTTAATTTCACCGGAGATATTTTTATGCTATAAATTCTGCCTTGATTGCTAATTCCTGATAGGATTTAAATGACAGTACTTTTAGAACTGGTGAAATATACAGACAAGCAAGGGATATTGGGTGATTGTGTTTGGACCATCTCAAATTTTGACGGTGTGTCTCTCTAGTTAAGTGGTATGTTATTCTGCTTGGATTAAAAAAATTTAACTCATTAAATCTCTAAACTTGGCAGTACATGCATGTAATAAAAATGTTGAATCATATTTTTCAGAGAATACAATACAATGTGTCTTTCATATGACATTTCTTTTGCCTGGAAAATCCCATGGACAGAGGAGCCTGGTGGGCTGCAGTCCATGGGGTCGCTAAGAGTCGGACACAACTGAGCGACTTCACTTTCACTTTTTACTTTCATGCACTGGAGAAGGAAATGGCAACCCACTCTAGTGTTCTTGCCTGGAGAATCCCAGGGACAGGGGAGCCTGGTGGGCTGCCATCTATTGGCTCACATAGAGTTGGACACAACTGAAGTGACTTAGCAGCAGCAGCAGCAACAGCATATGACATTTAGAAGGCTTCACGGCAGCTTCCTTACAAGTAAAAAAGTGACAATATACCAGTAGAGCCGTACATTGTACAGTTATGTAATGTGGATGAAAAAATGATGGTAATTTGTAGACTATAGAGTGCTAAAAAATGTATAGTATTTTATTCGTGATGAAATACTCTCATGAATGTAGTTTTCCATGAAGACTCTGGCCTAGGTTTCCTCACGCACGTGTGTCTGTGTGTGTATGTATGTGTGTGTGTGCACGCGTGTGTATGTTAGCTGCTTAGTTGTGTCCTGCTGTTTGCACCCCATGAACGGTAGCCCGCTAGGCTCCTTTGTCCATGGAATTCTCCAGGCAAGAATAACAGAGTGTGTAGCCATTCTGTTCTTCAGGGGATCTTCCTGACCCATAGTTAGAACTTGAGTCTCTTGTACTGCAGGCAGATTCTTTACTGTCTCAGCCACCAGGGAAGCCCTCATGAGACTTTGAGTATGTGCAGCTTCACAGAGTGTAACTCTTTGTTTCCTGATGACTCCTGAAGAGATAACTGAATGATAGAAATTCCCAAATTCCATCCTGCAGACTTGCTATTTGATGAGTTATTTGGAATATTGTGAGACAAAAAGTAAAGAAAAAAAAAAGAATTCCATGTGGCCTACTTTACAGCTGTTATAAAATTAAAAGTCCCAAACACAGATGCTAATTGACTTTTAATGAATTATTCTTAAAAAATAATAAATATTCAGATATGCAATATGCGATCAGTAGTTCAGTCATCTATTGTTCAGAGAATCTCTAAATCCTATGGAGTAATAATGGAAAAGGTTAAAAGTTCCATTGTTCAAAATTTATGCAATGACCTCAATTTCTACTTCCCATCAAAACTTTTGTCTCGTATTACTGAACTGCCCCTTAAAACCAAGGCTCCAGGTTTCCAAGATCGGGAAATCTGTTGGCACTTTGGAAATTTCCACCCTTAACTCCTATTTGAAAGTTCAGCTGTTCACTGCAAAGAACACTTGTTATATTTTGCCAGGATTTATGTTTTCAAAAACAGCTTTGTCTTCTGACTTTTAGAATATCTTGCCTGCCATATTTTCAAAATGGAAAACCATCATCTTTCAAAGGGAGAGGGTGAATATCATCCTCCTACAACTGAATATATTCTGAAAGGACTCCACATTTACATATAAAAGCAATAGGTGTTAGTATTCCTATTTCACTTAACTGTGTACATACAAACATGAATCTATGATGTTCTGATTCATTCCTGTTCAGTATAATTTTTTTTATAATAATAGATAAATCTGTATGGTCTGGTGGTAGCCATTTGGCACTTGTGACTATTGAACATTTGAAATGTGGCTAATATGCCTGAATTTTTAATTTTAATTAATTTCATTCCAATAGTGATATGTGATTGGTGGCTGCCATATTGAACAGTGCAGCTGTTTATATATAGAAGCAGACATTTATATACAGGAGCAGATCTAGTGGGGAAGAGATATGGTTTTGATTGCAACTTGAAGAAGAGTGGGAAAGAAAAGAATTAATCGTACCAGCAAAAACACTGAAATGAAAATACTGGACCTATGGGGTTATGGTGGGAGCGAGAAGCTCGAAAGAAAGTGATACAAGTTGGACAATGAAAAATTGACAATGAAGTTGTTTTCAGTGATTCTCAAATGTTAAGATGATCAGAATCAACTGCAGGGTTTTAACAAATGGAGAATACCAGACCTTAAATGTAGAGTTTCATTCATTTTTAGTTGAAGTATATTTGCTTTACAGTGTTAACGGTTGTTTCTATTACACAGCCAAGTGATTTAGAAGATACATATTCTTTTTTGGATTTGTTTCCATTATAGGTTATCATGAGATACTGGATATAGTTCCCTGTGCTGTACAGCAGGACCTTGCTGGTTTTCTAAACACAGTTTCTGATTGAGTTTGGGTTGGAGTCTGAGAATTTGTGGTTTAAAAAGTTTGCAGGTGATGCCGCTCTTGCTGGTTTGAAGACAGCTCTTTGAAAAGTGTGGTCTGTGTTAAAGAGTTAGTTGCTAGCTCACTGTGAAGGCTACTAGAAAGTGACACTGCTATGTGAGCCCCACGGCTTGTTCCCACTGAAGGTGTTGGTGGTTCCAGTGCCTGGAAGAGGACAGTATGACTTCCCCAGGGAGAGACACAGAACTTGCCTAAGAGATCAGAGCTTTCTGCTATTTTTGGACGAAGACAAACTGAGACCTTTTGACTTACATATTTATATACTTAGAATGTAATTAAAAATTGGATTGTTTAATATTGTTATAATAAATTTATTAAATTAATTAATGTTCTTAGTGAACTATTATTTACTGTTGTTGTCAGTCGCTAAGTCATGTCCCCATAATCTGCAGCACACCAGGCTTCCCTGTCCTTCACTGTTTCCTGGAGTTTGCTCAAACTTATGTCCGTTGAGTCATTGATACCATCCAACCATTTCATCCTCTGTCACCCTCTTCTCCTCTTGCCTTTAGTCTTTCCCAGCATCAGGGTCTTTTCCAATGAGTTGGCTCTTTGCATCAGGTAAATTATGGTAAATTTTCCATGTTAATCAACATGGTCAAGATTGTAAATACTATTAGTTACCTACCCAACATTCTGTTCTTCCTAACAGAACACTGATTAAAAAAAAATTTTTTTTTTCACTTCTTTCATGTCAAAGGCAACTGAATTCTTAGTTTCAGGACTAGAACTTAAATTGTTTAAATTTCTTTGGAACTAGTTATGTTAGAATTAGTTTCTTGAAACTAGTTACCATAATCTCATTCTTCTTGCCCAGTGATTGGTTTAAGAAAGGAGGAGCCTCTTTCATTATAAGAAGCACAATAGATAACTGTTTTCTTACTGGACCGGGAGTTCGATTTTAAACCCTGAAACCACCATAGCCCATCACTCTTGTTACCAGTGTCCCTCTGCTAGCTGTAAGAGGAGGAACAGCTCTAGAGAACATCACAGAAAGAGAAACCAGACATTGACCCTGGCGCCTAGCCCACCTCTTGACCTCTTACTTTTTAAAATGATATTATATAAGATAATGTTCCAGCATTTCTCACAGTTTAAATCCATTAGAGTTGATGTGTTCTGTTAGGGCAGGCAGAAAGCCTCCTAACTGCATTCTTCAGGGTGTGAGAACCAGGTTTTCATTTTATTTTTTTATTCTTTCTCCCCCCATAAATCGCAGAGGGAAACAGAGTATCCCTTGTTCCTCCTGAAGCTGTGAATTGAACAATGTCAGGAATTAATTAAAAAAATTCTCTTTGGAGTTATTCTTATGTTAGTGACATGGAATGATATTTACTAATGACAGAAAAGTCTACAGGACTATTCAGATATTTTTCTCCACCTATTTTACCAACTGAATTATGAACTCTTTTAAAGATAAATACTTTTATATAGTGTCTGGTAAAGTTTTTGGCACATAATGACTTCACAGTAAACTCTTGTGCAAATGATACCTGGATGAATAAATCAGCATTTGTTCCTTAGCATCCTAAATAGATTATTAAAGGAACACTACTAGTTTACATAAATGTACCTTTGCTTTATACTAAGATTTTACTCACAAGATCTATCATTAAATTGTAGAAATTGCAGGATAATTTCCTGTTCTAGGCAGCTGTGCTATTTACACTACATCTAATTTTTTTCCACTTTGACTTCTCTGTAGAGCAAAATGACAGTGGACATGACCTACTTCCTTCTTTTTCTTAATCAGATCAAATAACAAAGTAGAATAAATGACAAGAGAAACAATAGCATTGCCATAACCTCAGGTTATATTTTTACAAAAAAACCCAAAGTTCTCTCATGTGTCCTTTGGCGTGATATAACAGTAACCTTTAAAATGTCCTTTTCCTTTGATTCAACATTCTATAGCCCATCAAAAAGTAAATTTGAGGTGATGTCATGTAATGTCTAGTGGCTGCTTGGGCTATGGTGACATTGCTATTGACTGACCTATCTCTAACTTTATAAGCAGTATCACTTCTGAATGGCAGACAAGTCATATAATCAGCATGAGTGGTTTAAAGCATAGTTATAAAGAGATCATAACTGAAAACCGTCTGTTTCTCAAATGTCTAAGATGGATTATAGGTGGGTATCATCTTGTATATAATTATACTGTATTAATCAGACATTTCTTAAATTTGTCTTAATTTATGAGGTTGAGCGGTAAACAAAAAATACAAAGGAAAATTGGATATAAAATATTTCATAGTAGAATTTGCTTTATTTAACATTGCAATGTGATTAACAGTTATCTGTCAACTACAACTGAACATGTATTAATATAAGGCAAATCATCCTAGTTTTTAGACTTCGTAAATTTTTGTAGAAAAAATTTCCTAATTACTCACTTTGGTAAGTCCCATCAATTAATTTTTCTTTTTCCTGTTTAGAGAAGACATGCAGAGAAGTTCATTTCCCATTTCCAGTAATGCTCCTCTCTTCACTCAGTGAGCTTGGAATTCTTTCTCTGCTCCCAGTTCTATTAAGATATGATTGACATATAACATTGTGTAAACTTAAGGTGTACAATTTTATATACATATACATTGTGGAATGATTACCACAGGAAGATTAGTTAACAAATTTGTCACCCCATATAATTACAATGTGTGTGTGTCTTAAGAACTTCCAAGATTTACTCTCTTAGCAACTTTCAAGTACATATAATTCTGTATAATTAACTGTATTTGCTGTGCTATACATTAAATCTACAGAACTTATCCATATTATAATTGAAAATCTGTACCTTTTGACCACTTCAATCATTTCTCCCAAGCCTCTGCTCCTGGCAACCAACAATCCACCGTCTGTTTCTATGAGGTTTTTTTTTAAAGATTTCACATATGAGTGAGCTCATATAGTATTTGTAATAATGCCTTGAAGTTTCATTTATGTTATAACAAGTGGCAGGAATTCCATGTTTATTTAATGGCTGAATAATATTCCTTTGTATATATGTATATATAATAATATTCCTTTGTGGGTGTATATATATATATCTCACATCTTCCTTATCTGTTCATCCATTGATAGATACTTTGGTTGTTTCCATGTCTTGGCTATTATAAACAATGCTGCAATGAACAACAGGTACAGATAACTCTTTGATATGATGATTTAGTTTCCTTTACATGTATACTCAGAAGTAGAATTGCTGGATCATATGGTAGTTTTATTTTTAATTTTTTGAGAAACCTCCATACTTTTTCCTATAGTTTCCAATTTACATTCCTATCAGTGAACAAGGATTCCCTTTTCTCTACATTCTTGCCAACACTTGTTATCTCTTGTCTTCAATCTCAACATATTCAAAACATTTAATACCATCTTTTTCCAAACCATTTTAGTGATTGGCACTAAAATCCATCTACTTTAGTAGAGACAATATTTGTCTATCATTATGGACCCCACCTCCGTCATATCACACACTTCCCATTACAATCAATCCATTTACAAATATTCGAGGTTTTAAAAACAATTTTATTTATACAATTTACATACTGTGAAATTCATCCATTTAATATGCACAGTTCAATATTTCTTAGTATACTCACAAGACTGTACAGCCACCATCACAGGATAATTTTAGAAATTTGTGTCCCCTTAAAAGAAACACTTTACCTATTAGTAGTCATTCACAAACCCCATCTCCCCCACCAGTCAGTCCTAGGCAATCACTAGTCCACTTTCTATCTTTATACCTTTGTCTATTCTGGATGTTTTATATAAATAGAATCATACAGTATGTAGTCTTTTGTAATTTCATTTAGCATAATGCTTTCAAATTTCATCCATGTTGAAATATGTTGCTTCATCCTTTCTTATTGTCAAATGTATTTCATTGCATGAATACGCCACATTTTATTCTTCCATTTATCAGTTAATGATAATTTCAGCTGTTTCTATTTATGGGCTATTTTGAATAAACCAAGTACAAACATTCATGTACAAGTGTTTATGTGGGATGTATAGTTTTATTTCTCTTGGTTGTATACCAAGGGGTGGGAATGCCAGATTACAAAGTAACTCTAGGTTTCACATTTTGAGGAATTACCAAGCTGTTTTCTAGAGCAACTGGACTATTTTAATCCTAATTAGAACTTTATGAGCATTTCTCTTTTCATAGCCTTGCTAACCCTTGAGACTGTCTTTTTTATATTAGTCAAGCTAGTGGACATGGAATAGCCTCTAATTTTGGCTTTGATTTATATTTCCAAGAGGGTTAATGATGTATATCTTTTCATGTACTTATTGGCCATTCATATATCTTTCTTGGAAAAGGATCTGTATTCACATCCATTGCTCTTTTAAAAATTGGGTTATTTATCATTTTATTATTGAATTGAAAGAGGATTAAAAAAAATACATATGTTCTGGGGGAAAAGTCCATGATAAGATAAGTGATTTGCAAAAATCTCTTCTCAACCTGTGGGTTGTCTTTTTACTTTCTTGATGGTATCATTTGCAGTACAGAGCTTTTAAATTTTGTTGGGTATTAATTTGGAAAATTTATTATTTTCTGTCACTTTTGCTTTGATGTCATGTCTAAAAAGACCACTGCTAACATGAAGGAGATCAGTCCTGGGTATTTTTTGGAAGGAATGATGCTAAAGCTGAAACTCCAGTACTTTGGCCACCTCATGTGAAGAGCTGACTCATTGGAACAGACTCTGATGCTGGGAGGGATTGAGGGCAGGAAGAGAAGGGGGCGACAGAGGATGAGATGGCTGGATGGCATTACCGACTTGATGGACATGAGTTTGAGTGAACTGCTGGAGTTGGTGATGGACAGGGAGGCCTGGTGTGCTGCAATTCATGGGGTCACAAAGAGTCGGACATGACTGAGTGACTGAACTGAACATGAGTCACAAATATTTACTTCTATGTTTTCTTCTAAGAGTTTTTTAGTTTTAGTTCTCAGACTTATGTCTATGATCAATCTTGAGGTGGTTTTTGCATATGATGTGAGCTAAGGGTCCAATTTAATTCTTTTACTTGTACATATCCAGTTCTTAGCACAGTTTGTTGAAAAAACTAGTTTTCCCTATTAAATTATCTTGGCGTCCTTGTCAAAAATCAGTTGACCATGAATGGAAAGATTTATTTCTGGAGTGGAAGTTCTATTCCTTTGATCTCTATGTCTGTCCTTAATGCAAATGCCACAGTGTTTTGATTACTCTAGTTTTATAGTAAGTTTTGGAATCAAGAATTGTGAGTCCTTAAAATGTGTTTTTTTTTTTTTTTTGTCAAGAATATTTTGGTTATTCTGAGTCCCTTGCATTTCCATATTAAGTTTATAATCAGCTCATCAGTTTCTCTCTAAAAAGATGCCTAATATGTCCAGGTGATAAAGTAATTAACCTCCAATTAAAATAAATAAATTTATTTAAAAAGAAATTACATCGAATGGGTAGATCAATTTAACGAGTATTGTTATCTTAACAGTAATATCTCTACCAGCTCATGAACTTGGGATATCTTTCCATTTGTATCTTAATTCCTTTCAACAATGTGTATAGATTTAACTGTATAAATCTTTCACAGGTTTGTCAATTTTTATCCGAGTATTTTATTCATTTTGATAATATTTTAAATATAATTATTTTCTTAATTTTTTGGCATGTTCATTGCTAGTGTATAGAAATACATACAGTTGATTTTTTTTATAATATATTGAAACCTGGCTTAATGCTTGAAATTTAAAATCCTGATTAATTTCTGAAATCTCTGTCTTTGGCTCTGAATCATGCCCCTCTCTGTTACTGTCTCAGGAACCTATAGGTTGGTTCTTTTTCTTCTCTTTCTACTGAGTAACTGCATGGTTATCTTTTTGATGTTGTGTTAAACCTCATTCTCTCAGCTGGGTGTTCTACCTCAATTCTGGTCTTTAAGTTTTACTTCTGTCACTGTTCTCAATTCAACACAGCCTTCTCCAGTTTTACACATTCCAGCCACCATGATGTCTTTGAAATGAATCTGGATCATTTCATTCTCTACTTAAAATCCTTGACTTTTCTTATTATTCATATGATAAGGAGCAACACTGTGTTGATGAGCAAAGGGTCCTCCAGGGCGAGACCCTGTGCGCATGTCCGTCATGTTAGACACAGAATGCCGCTCTTCTCTCTCTTCACCTTTTGACCTCCTGTCACCCTCCCCTGCTGGATTATTATCATTAGACTGGATTATCCTCCCTCTGTCTAAAGGTCCTGACAAATGCTGCCCTCTGCCAGTCACCCTTTCCCTGACTCTCCCCTTGCTAATGCCACACCATCCTCAGATCTTAGAGACTCCTCTTATGACCTAAGCCTTTGGTCAGTTTGCCTTATTTTCAACCTATGCAATGCTACAGTCTTTTTCTTCATAACAATTACTCTCATTTATAATTGAATACATTGGTTTTAACACTTAATGACTTCATCTTTCAAAAGACAATAACAGAATATCATGTCAGTGTCTGTTTTTGTGCTATTGTGTCTTTAGTGCCTGACCTCTGGAAATCTGTCATATAAAAATTTATTGACTAGATGAATCACGCTTATCATTTCTGGCAAGTCGTTGTACCTGGAGTACATTGTTTTGCTGTAATAGTTGAAATCATAAATGCAAGTGGCTGCTGTTTAGCTTGTTAAAGCATTAGAGGTGACAGCATTGTTCCCTGTGATCAAAGGAATCTAATCAGGAGTTTAAGGTTCGGGAACTTTCAATTGTGACTATGGAATGTGTTCTCTCTTGCCTCGAGGAAGATACTTCATTATTTATGTCAGTTTTGCATCGGAAATCTGTGTCTTCTTTAACAGAAAGTCACTAATGAGGATGGCACCTCCAAAAGAGCAATGTTCTAAGGTTCTTAATGATCGTGTGGCTCTTTTAGAAGTTATTTAACTCCTCTGAAGCTCATGTCTCTAATCAGTGAAATAGCTACCTCGCTGGTTGTAGGTAAAATGCCTAATCCATAAAAATGTTCATTTCTTTTTCCTCTCTGTTTCTACCTACCTCCCACCATCTCTGATCTCATGGTTTCAACCTGCTAGTACATTTTAAAATAATTCATAATTATTTGAGTCAGTAGTCTTCATAATAGAATCCACATATACAAAGAGTCCTAAAGGTAATCCACTGGAGTCCAAGAAGAAAATATTAGAATTTCAGTTTATAGTTATTTTATTGAACAATAGAGACACAGACAAGGATTTGTTATATAAATAATACAGATTGATGCTGGGAGTAGACTCAGTTTCTCTTAGATAAAATTTAAAATTATCTGATTTACTGCTTTTGCTATTTAATTTCAATAAAACTGACTTTGACAAACTTGGGCTTCCTTGATGGCTCAGTGGGTAACACAGGAGATGCAGGTTTGATCTCTGGGTTGGGAAGATCCCCTGGAGGAGGAAATGGCAACCCAGTCCAGTATTTTTGCCTGGAGAATTCCATTGTCTGCTAGGACAGAGGAGCCTGATGGGTTATAGTCCAAAGGGTCGCTAGGAGTTGGACAACTAAGCACAGCAAACAACTTTCACAAAATAAACACATTGCTTGGAAAGATTCCTGGGAAGAAGCCTCAGGCTGAAGGTAACTACCAGAGCCTCCATCTCAGCCTCTTGTTGGGCATATATTGGGTGAATCAGGAAAACTAAAGAACTCTAATTCAGTCACATTATGGCATGCTACTTGAACAGTATTGTAAAGTAAAAAAAAAAAATAATAATAATATAGAGCACACACACAAAAAAGTAATCACATTTTATTAGGGCCTTCTTGGAATGTACGATTTTTTTTTTCCCCACAGTGAGTGAGGAAGAAACTCATGCCAAAGAGAGAGCATTTTGAAGTTAAGTATTCAGAAATGTTTTGTTATAAATGTCACCCATAAGAACTCTCATTGCTCTTCACATAAAAAAGATCTAGAAAACATTTTCTACCCAGTTCATAAGAAAAACTGGCCTAAAGAACACAGAAATTTAATGTAAAACTAAATTTCAACAAAATCTTAGGCTAATTACAGATGGATTGAAACATGTGTCCTGATTATTAATAAAACTGATGATAAATTCCATCCATTGTATTGAAGTGTTTTCAAAGTATCTTATTTTGCTAGAATGTTAATATCAGCTCTTAAAGCCAATTACCAAAATACAGTACTCATAGAAAGGAACTTTGGATGTTCCAACAAAGATATTGAAGCATTTATAATTAAAAAGTTTTTATACATTATCCAGTAAGTTATTTATTAAGGTTATTTGTCTCCTTTTTGAAGAATCATATTTTGTGTGCATTCTTAATATATATATGGGTTCCCTTGTGGCTTAGCTGGTAAAGAATCTGCCGGCAATGTGGGAGACCTGGGTTCGATCCCTGGGTTGGGAAGATCCCATGGAGAAGGGAAACGCTACCCACTCCAGTATTCTGGCCTGGAGAATTCCATGGACTGTATAGTTCATGGGGTCACAAAGAGTTGGACACAACTGAGTATACAATATGTTAGCACATTGGTGGTTTGGTTTAGTTGCTAAGTTGTGTTCGACTTTTGCGACCCCATGGACTGTAGCCTGCCAGGTTCCTCTGTCCATGGGATTCTCTAGGCAAGAATACTGGAGTGGGTTGTCATTTCCTTCTCCAGGGGGTCTCCCCAATACAGGGGTCAAACCCGGGTCTCCTGCCTTGCAGGCAGATTCTTTACCCACTGAGCTACGAGGGAAGCCCTGTTAGCACATTAGTATGTGAATATAATTTTAAATAAATAATTCTACATATACTGAGGGTTTGTGCTCAATTAATTTTTTTCTTTTTCCTGATAGGAATGTATTCAGACAAACAGAAACAACCTCCAAAAATAGATAGTTAATGATGCAGCTCTGAGAATGTGAATTTCATTTCTTCTTCCTTTTCTGCAACATTTTCTGTAACTGATCAACCTTTAGCCTTTGGCTTTATTCTCCTCTATTCTTTAAAATTCATGATTTCTTTACCTTTGACTTCCTTACTAGATTATTCCTTCTATCCTTTGCAGGAGCATCTCATTATTACTTAAGTTTGAAAAGTGTTTTTATGCTCTTTAATCTTCTTTAGTTGGAAACCAGCTCAGAGTCAGGGAGCACATAATTGGCAAATCCCTCAGGCAATGAGACCAACATAGCACATACCTGCAGGTCACTGGAACAGGTCCCTTGGTATTCATTCCCCAAGAGGATATAGTTCAGCTGTTTTCCCTTCTTTACCCTCCCTGAAGGCTGTAAACTTCTCCAGTTGATTTTCTCCCCCTCATCAGGTAGTCTCTGCATTAGTAAATAACAGTAATAAACACAAATTATATATCAAACTCCATCCCCTTAGATCACTGCAGCAAATACCCTGAGGTACTAGGGGTATCTCAGTATCTCTCACTCTCTGCTCTCTCTTGAGAGGTATTTTAAAGCAGTTTGACCTTTAAGATATTTGTTTGTTTTAAAATAAGTGTTGCAAACAGATTTTACTGAGAAAAGTTTAGTCTTTACAGTTTTCTGTTTTATTTTTTTAAAGGGTTTATATAAATGAAGTATGAATTAAGACAAACTCAATGAATTCAAATGAGTTTGGGGTTAGCAGATGAAACTATTATATAGAGAAAGGATAAACAATGAGGTTCTACTGTATAGCACAAGGAATTACAATCAATATCCTGTGATAAACCATAATGGAAAAGGATATGAAACAGAATGTATGTATATATGTATAATTGAATCACTTTGCTGTATTGTACAAATCAGCACAACATTGTAAATCAACTATACTTCAATAAAATCAATTTTAAAATATGTGAGTTTAATACCTTTATACACACACACACACACACGCCCCTCTAACTGGAATTATATTTTAAAAAGAATTAGTAGGGAAGAAATAAATACTTCCTTTGTCTTGTTATCCTCTCAAGGAGACAACTGTCCAACAGAAATGAAAAACAGTGGTCCAGATCATTGGAGGGCAGCCTCTGCCTATAAACCCAAGATGTATGGATGAATTTACCAGCCTTACTCGTGGAAGATTACTGAAAGGGCTGGAACTCCATCAGGGAAAGGCTCCAGTATGACACAAAGGGGCCCGAACATCAGGAGTAGAGAAACATGGTCAAAGTCCTGGGAGAAAAGAAAGGGACACAGTCACGAAGACAATCGTATTAGTTATACTGAATCTTTCTTCCCTGGGGCTGCCTCTTAGAAGTTTTTCCACTTACGCTATCTATTCAAAGGGGTGGCTAGGGTGTTTTTTTTTTTTTTTTTTACATTTTATTTATTTTTAATTGGAAGATAATTGCTTTACAGTATGGTGTTGGTCTCTACCATACATTGACAGGAGCCAGCCATAGGTATACATATGTGCCCTCCCTCTTTAACCTCCCTCCCACCTCCCACCCCATAAAGGGGTGGCTAGGTTTTTGACATATCTTCTGTCTAAGGAAAAACTGGTTGAAAACAAAAAAGTCAGGCAATCATCTGGCTTCTTTATTCTTATGGTGCCAAAATCCATTTTGTTATTAAAATAAATCCATGTTCTAACGGAACATTTTTGTACCTATGTGATTGATGATTATCATGCTCATGTGTTTTTCTATTAGCATATCTCTACAAACATTTATTGCAAAATATATTTCCCTGTGGAATACCCAAAAGTCTTGAAAATTTTTTAAAAAGAATGTTTCATTCACCTGTAAATCATCAGATAATGGTCACTGCCAGAGGTAAGATTTTTTTTCCAGAGGTCAGATTTTCAGACAGAAAGACCAAACTTCTGATCTCATAAAGCAATCTCTTTCTTCCTATCTTTTCCATCCAGCAACTAACTTTAAAAATACATTTAGGTTGTTGGCAGTTTATTGTATCCAGAAGGAAATTTGACTTACTTTTTAGAGGTGAAAAAAATCTGAAAGTGCAGAAAATTAAAAATATCACTTACCTTTAAGATAAGTGAAATGTATTCAAATTTAAAACATAGCTACCCTTTTGATTAGTAACTTACAGTCTCTAAAACATGTGGTGCTGCTTAGAGAAAAGGTGCCATATAAGAAGCAACTAGAGTTACGAGGAAGTACAGTGTGAAAATTTCAACTTAGCTTTAAATGTCTTTTAATGCCAGTTTAACCATTTGAGAAAAAAGATCATGATATTTTTCCTATGAAGTTTTCCAATTCAACTAGAAAGGTGTTTTTTTTTTTTTTTTTTTCCATCTCTAGCACTGCTCAGAGTTTAAATGAAATTAGTTTGAATCGATGCACTTTCCACATAAAGACAGGGGAGTACAGTAGAACTTTATTAGTTTCTCACCATAATCCCTTATATTATCAAATTAAATAAATGCAAATATAAAATTATCTTCTAATCAGTTACGTTTTAAGTGTTTAAAACGAAAAACCTTACTAGCACTTCTCCATTATTCGTGGTCAAGAAAGGCAAGTGAGAGAGAAAGTAGGGATACAGTTAGATATGTGCTTGTTTCTTTCGTTTTCTATTCTAGCCTTAGAAAATTGTCCCAAGGAATCATTTTCCTTTAAAGAACTGTTTCAGATTAAAGGAAGAGAGATGAGGCTCAGCTGAAGTAAGGAGGATTTGGGGGGAGAATAATGAGGTCCCCCCAAAACAACAGCTCGATTGATAGAGAAATAAATTACAGAACATTCACAAGCAAACTCCAGGACTGTCATGAGAGAGAAAGCACAGAGCTATGTATAGAAGTCAGGCTGACCTCTATCTGTGCATTTATTCATTGGCTAAACATTCATGGCCATGAATTTGAGCAAATTCTAGGAAATAGTGGGGGACAGAGGAGTTGGGGTCCCAAAGAGTCTGACATGACTTGGCAGCTGAACCACAGCCACAAGCATTTCTTTAGTAAATATGAGCACATGCATTCATGATGTGGTGGAGGCATTCTGAGAGTTAAGGGAATGCTGATGAGGAAGAAGAATATAGAAGAAATACTGATTACCCTGAGGTTTGGAATTGCTTGTGTTCATACTAGCTTTTCACTGGCCACTGTCTTCAGTGAAGTGATTGGTAAACCTTCTCTGCTATTTCCAAAGAAGGTATTAATTCTCATGAGAGTAAAATTCTCCTGCTTAATCAATATAGTTGGTCTCAATTTGGATTGTAAAATATAATGCATTCTTTTCTGCTTAAGAAAATACATAATATATGATTCCAATTTGAACCAATTAGTTAACCAGTTAGCTAAAATTTTATTCTTTGGGGCGAAATGGTTACTTTTACAATTCAAGTAAGGAGTATTTTTTTGAGTTTAAGTTGAATTGATATTGGACTTCAAGTTGGTGTAAGTTCTACAGAGTATCTGACAACTGGAAACCACAGTTAGTAGGGGAATGACTAAGAAAAACCCAAGAGGCTTGGTGGGAATATATTAAGATGACATTAGGGAAGGGTTTTAGATGTGAAGAGGAGCAATGGAATCTGCTGTAAACCAGTTTCCCCTGTGAAATATCTGGTCAAGCCTGGGCATCTCCTTCTCATGTAATGTCTTCTAATTGCAAGGTTCCCTGGTGATTCAGATAGTAAAGAATCTGCCTGCAACGCAGGAGACCTGGGTTCGATCCCAGGGTCAGGAAGATCCCTGGAGAAGGGAATGGCAACCCACTCCAGTATTCTTGCCTGGAGAATTCCATGGGCAGAAGAGCTACAGTCCATGGGATTGCAAGGAGTCAGACATGGCTGAGAGACTTCACTTTCACTTTCATAAACAGTGTTAGGAATGTCTGTGCCTCTTCACAAGTTAATATGGGATTTATATACATCCTTTAGCTCTGAGATTTGTTGTCTTTTATGAGGAAGTGGTTTCTAGTTTGTGAATGTGGCTGAGGGCTCAGATCATTCAACTTTTCTTGGGCTCCTTCAGTTGTCTCCTTTATATCTAATTTATTTTCCTATATGAGCATTCTCCTTTATAGTTCAGGTTCTGAATGCTATTTAGAACTTGTTTAAACTGACCTTTACCTTTCATTTTGATTTCCCTGTGGAAAAATAACAACAAGTAGAGATACCAAGGGAACATTTCATGCAAAGATGGGCTCAATAAAGGACAGAAATGCTAGGGACCTAACAGAAGCAAAGATAGTAAGAAGAGGTGGCAAGAATACACAGAAGAACTGTACAAAAAAGATCTTCATGACATAGATAATCACAATGGTGTGATCACTCACCTAGAACCAGACATCCTGGAATGTGAAGTCAAGTGGGCCTTAGGAAGCATCACTACGAACAAACTAGTGTAGGTGATGGAATTCCAGTTGAGCTATTTCAAATCCTGAAGATGATGCTGTGAAAGTGCTGCACTCAATATGCCAGCAAATTTGGAACACTCAGCAGTGGCCACAGGACTGGAAAATATCAGTTTTCATTCCAATCCCAAAGAAAGGCGATGCCAAAGAATGCTCAAACTGCACACAATTGCACTCATCTCACATGCTAGTAAAGTGATGTTTAAAATTCTCCAAGCCAGGCTTCAGCGATACGTGAACCGTGAACTTCCAGATGTTCAAGCAGTTTTAAAAAAGGCAGAGGAAGCAGAGATCAAATTGCCGACATCTGCTGGATCATGGAAAAAGCAAGAGAGTTCCAGAAAAACATCTATTTCTGCTTTATTGACTATGCCAAACCCTTTGACTGTGTGGATCACAATAAACTGTGGAAAATTCTGAAAGAGATGGGAATACCAGACCACCTGACCTGCCCCTTGAGAAACCTGTATGCAGGTCAGGAAGCAACAGTTAGAACTGAACATAGAACAACTGACTGGTTTCAAATAGGAAAAGGAGTACGTCAAGGCTGGATATTGTCACTCTGCTTATTTAACTTCTATGCAGAGTACATCATGAGAAACGCTGGACTGGAAGAAACACAAGCTGGAATCAAGATTGCCGGGAGAAATCTAAATAACCTCAGATATGCAGATGACACCACCCTTATGGCAGAAAGTGAAGAGGAACTAAAGAAACTCTTGATGAAAGTGAAAGAGGAGAGTGAAAAAGTTGGCTTAAATCTCAACATTTAGAAAACTAAGACCATGACATCCGGTCCCATCACTTCATGAGAAATAGATGTGGAAACAGTGGCTGACTTTATTTTTCTGGACTCCAAAATCACGGCATATGGTGATTTCAGCCATGAAATTAGAAGACAGTCTTTGGAAGGAAAGTTATGACCAACCTAGACAGCATATTCAAAAGCAGAGACATTACTTTGCCAGCAAAGGTCCGTCTAGTCAAGACTATGGTTTTTCCAGGGTCATATATGGATGTGAAAGTTGGGCTATAAAGAAAGCTGAACACCGAAAAATTGATGCTTTTGAACTGTGGTGTTGGAGAAGACTGTTGAGAGTCCCTTGGACTGCAGGGAGATCCAACAGGTCCATTCTAAAGGAGATCAGCCCTGGGTGTTCATGGGAAGGACAGATGTTGAAGCTGAAATTCCAATACTTTGGCCACCTGATGCGAAGAGCTGACTCATTTGAAAAAACTGTGGTGCTGGGGGTTATTGGGGGCAGGAGAAGGGGACGACAGAGGATGAGATGGTTGAATGGCATCACTGACTCGATGGACATGAGTTTGAGTGGACTCTGGGAGTTGGTGATGGACAGGGATGCCTGGCATGCTGTGGTTCAAGGGGTGGCAAAGAGTCAGACACGACTGAGTGACTGAACTGAACTGATCTGTGTTTTGTAAGTAATCTTTGCATTTTTGGAATACAGGCGAAGATTCATCTACATGTCAAGTCATAGCATCATACTGGATGGCATACTTGATTAAATGGTAATGAAGCAGCTAGATGTAATTCAAAGTGGGTGGGGAAGGCAGGTGAAGAGGTTAGTAATGAAGATTGACAGGTATACTTTGGCCAAATAAAGCCCCATTACAGGTATTTTATATATTTTGGGTGCTGGTTTTAGGTTTTTATATTTTCCAGGCCAGAATACTGAAGTGGGTAGCTGTTCCCTTCTCTAGGGGATTTTTCCAACCCAGGGATCGAACCCATTCTCCTGCATTGCAGAGAGATCCTTTACTAGCTGAGCCACCAAGAAAGCCCAAGAATATTTGAGTGCATAGCCCATCCCTTCTCAAGTGGATCTTCCTGTAAATCAAACTGGAGTCTCCTGCATTGCAGGTGGATTCTTTACCAGCTGAGCTACCAGGGAAGCCAGTTTTTTATATAGTTCAAGAGATATTTTAAAGGATGACAACTTTGCTAGTGCTGTAGAAGTTGAGTTCTTTATAGATGAGGCTAGAAACAGGACAGCTAAGTTAGACAAAATTAGTGTGGTTTTATGAGGGCAAGAATTGAGGCAACAGGAGTGGAGAGGATAAGCAGATTCTAGAGATATTTAGGAGATGGTACGTAGAGTACTTGGTGGTATTTGGACATAAGAAATGAAAAGGTGTGATAAATGATGTTACATTATTTTAATGTGCCATCAAGTATTTATAGTTATAAATGCTAAGTTAAAATGTAGGATATTTTTACAGCAAGCCAAGTTCCAAAAAAAAATTTAAAACTTGTGAGCTGGTTATTGAAATGTGTGTGCATGTGGGCAAAGGCAGACCTGAACTAAGAAAAGAGAAAAATATTGTATGGATGTTATGGCTGATCTCTTCAGTAATTCCTTTAGAGCACTCCCATGTTGGTTTAAAAATAATAATTGCTGTCAGTAGTGAAACACTTCCTGATGAATTTAAACTACTTGAACCCAAATACTAGTTTATCTACTTGAATTGTAGATGTGTAACCAAGTAAAGTAAATGAAAAAAAAAGGAAATTGAAAAATAGAGATTAAACATGCTAATGAATTTAAAAAATTGAGCCCAAAGACCTTGCTTTATATCATTGACACCTCTTTATTAAGATAAATATTTTCTGTGGAGTTATATTAATTTGTTGGCTGATGGTGACTGCAGCCATGAAATTAAAAGACGCTTACTCCTTTGATGAAAAGTTATGACCAACTTAGACAGCATATTGAAAAGCAGAAACATTACTTTGCCAACAAAGGTCCATCTGGTCAAGGCTATGGTTTTTCCAGTAGTCATGTATGGATGTGAGAGTTGGGCTATAAAGAAAGCTGAGTGCCGAAGAATTGATACTTTTGAACTGTGGTGTTGGAGAAGACTCATAAGAGTCCCTCGGACTGGATGGAGATCCAACCAGTCCATCCTAAAGGAGATCAGTCCTGGGTGTTCATTGGAAGGACTGATGTTGAAGCTGAAACTCCAACACTTTGGCTAGCTGATGTGAAGAGCTGACTCATTTGAAAAGACCCTGATGCTGGGAAATATTGAGGGCAAGAGGAGAAGGGGACGACAGAGGATGAGATGGTTCAATGGCATCACCGACTCAATGGACACGAGTTTGGTGAACTCTGGCAGTTGGTGATGGACAGGGAGGCCTGGTGTGCTGCAGTCCATGGGGTTGCAAAGAGTTGAACGTGACTGAAGGACTGAACTTTACTGAACTGAATATTAATTTGTTATTTTTAGTTGAGTGTCATTGTGTCATCTTGGACCAGAAAATTAAACCCACTATCTATAAAATGGAGGTAGGGAGTTGTAGAGTTATAGAAGCCCCTTGAGAATCCCTTGGACTGAAAGGAGTTCAAGGTGGTCAATTTTATAGGAAATCAATCCCAAATACTCATGGAAGGTCTGGTGTTGAAGCTGAAGCTCCAATACTATGGCCACCTAATGTAAAGAGCTGACTCACTGAAAAAGACCTTGATGCTGGGAATGACTAAAGGCCAAAGGAGAAGGGAGTGGCAGAGGATGAGTGGCAGAGGATAGCATCACTGACTCAATGGACATAAATCTGAGCAACTCTGGGACATAGTGGAGGATAGAGGAGCCTAACATGCTGCAGTCCATGGGGTCACAAAGAGTCAGACAGGATTTAGCAACTGAACAATAACAATGACAAAGGGAGTTAGAGATCTCAATGGCTTGGAAAGGTTTAAATGAGATGGTATGTGCAAAGTAATGTGCAGATTGCCTGGAAAATACTGGTTTTCAACTTGCTGCTGCTGCTGCTAAGTCGCTTCAGTCATGTCTGATTCTGTGCGTACGACCCCATAGATGGCAGCCCACCAGGCTCTGTCATCCCTGGGATTCTCCAGGCAGTTTTCAACTTAGGTTAGTGGTATTTTCCTGTCCTTTAATACAAACCAACACAAGTAAAGAGATATTTGCAGAGCATGGCCTTGCAGATAACACAGTTTCACACTTGTTCTAGAAATTTACAAAGAAAGCCTGTCTTAGACTTATGACAGAGAAGGGAAGGGTCCAGCTATCAAGCCAGATTACTTGGTTGGTATTTATTTGAATTGAGTGCTGGAGTATATTCTAATTCCTCTGCTCTGGGAAAGGTTCCCTTCTTATGAATCTCCCTCTCACTTTTGTCAATCTCTATCATAAAACCTATGGACGTATAGCAGCTAAAATATGATTCGAGTAGTGGCTATGTTGCTCAGGCACAAACCAAAGGATGCAGGAAGCGTGACAGATGTCATAAAGCTCATTTCTTCCCATGAGTTTCCCTGGCTCCTTCAGACAAAATTGTGAGGGGATTGCAGTCCCTCTGGTCATTGGTCATTTGCCCCATAGATTACTTGTCAGATGTCTGTTGGCAGGCAGCAGTTGCCCTTCAAGCCGGGAGGCCCTCTGCTCCTCGAGGGCTTACCCAAAAAGTCACTACCTAAGGTGCATCCATTTCATATTGGGCTCTTTCTGCTGCTCTGCCATGTTGCCAGGAGGGCAAGTTTTCATCTTTCTGTTTTCAATACCCCCAAACCCATCTATCTTTCTCCTTGCAGTCCTATGGGAGATGCGGTGATGGGATTGGAATAGGAGGGGAAAAGTGTGTATGTGCTGTGTGTGTGTGTGATTGGAAAGAAAGAAGCACTCTTCTTCCCGCTTCCGGCCAAGATTCTTTCTGTAGCCCTGCCACCTTTCCCTTTTATAGCAGTGAGTGTTAAGAGAAGGAAAAAGAAGAGCCATGAACCAAACAGGCTAATATCTCTGAATACCCCAGAGAAATACACCTGCTGTGCCTGCAACTATCTTTGAGAGCAGGGTGTATTTAATTTATATATATTTATATATAAAATGTTTCAATTCCATCTTTAGTGTAATATCTAGAACATAGTGTTGGTGGATAAATATCCTCTTTGTCAAAACATACAATGAGGTCCAACATTAAAGAAATCTTTTTAAAAGGGTCACTGTTAATGAAGTTCTTACAAATCTCTTATGCCACATTGTTTTTGAAATAAGACATTCTATTTATGCAAAAATATACCAGCATGGAACTGTTCCAGTCAATGCCAGCAATGGACGCATGAAAGTGAAAATGGATGTGTAAGTCGCTCAGTCGTGTCAGACTCTTTGCAATGCCATGAACTGTAGCCCATCAGGCTCCTCTGTCCATGGAGTTCTCCAGGCAAGAATGCTGGAATGGGTTGCCATGCTCTTCTCAAGGGGATATTCCCAACCCAGGGATTGAACCTGTATCTCCCTGTCTCCTGCGTTGCAGGTGGATTCTTTACCTCTGAGCCACTGGGGAAGCCCTTGTGTACACATAGTATTTGTTAAATAGTGAATAAAATACAAAGATATTAAAAAACCCCAAAACACTATCAGTTAATTTGCTTGAAAACTAACACCTAAAGTGTGAGGGAGGGAAATAGAAAAATAACTTCCCTGGTCGCTCAGACAATACAGAATCTGCCTGCAATGCAGGAGACCCGGGCTTGATTCCTGGGTCGGGAATATCCCAGCAAAGATAGCTGCTGGGTCGGGAGGAGGAAATGGCAACCCACTGCAGTATTCTTCCCCAGAGAATTCCATGGACAAAGGAGCGTGGTGGCTACAGTCCATGGGGTCACAAGGAATTGGACACGACTGAGTGACTAACACCCATACACAGTTTCAGTAAGAAGATCTTTAGTTTCTGCTTTTAAAGCATATTGCCTTGAATATGATACATGATAATGAATGTTTGTTGAATGGATTATATTTTAGTAATAAGGACACAGTGAAATACATAATTCAGAGTGTATTTTTAAAAGAAAAGAGGAAAGAAGTTTGACTTGATGGAGTTGCAAACTGTAGATTCCTATGAGTCCAAGTGTTTAGTATGAAAAGAATCTCAAATCATTAGACAGTTGTTTTCCTTTTGTTTCTTTTTATTCACTTTTCTTTTTAAACTTTTTAAAAAAGTGAATACCAACGACAGTTTATCTCAGGAAATTGCAACAATCTTTAATTACTTACTTCTCAGCTATGACTGATCGATTACATGGCTTTTCTTCTCCACACAATCTGTGAAGTTTAAGTCTCTTTTGTGTAGGTTTGGAATTTTGTGCAATATGATATTTGGTAACGATAAGCTTTTGAACACTGCTGCTGCCGCCAAGTTGCTTCAGTCGTGTCCGACTCTGCACGATCCCAGAGACGGCAGCCCACCAGGCACCTCCGTCCATGGGATTCTCCAGGCAAGAGTACCGGAGTGGGGTGCCATTGCCTTCTCCCTAGCTTTAAATAAACTGAAAAAAAGAAAATTTTATTTTTCAAGTACACTTTGGATTTTGTGTCCAGATTTTAACTGATATAAATAAAATAGTATATTTTCTAAACATATGTAACTTACATCAGACTACTGTTTATAGTAAAGAAGCTGTGCTCAGCTTTCCAATATCAAAGGGCAGACACTGTTTTCTGAGTTGCTTTAATTTCATGGGGAATTAACAAGGTTTATAAGTATTTTTCCCAAATGTAGCAATTCTAAAATATTCAGTGTTAACTATGCTTCTTCTCCTCTATTTTAAAATATTGCCTCATGTAAACTGTTTCAGAAATGGAAAAGTCACCCAAAGATGCAAATAAGAGCAAAATGAGTCATGTTTTATTTAGAAAGATTATACATTTTTTCTAAGCTTCAATAAAGATATGAAGTTGATACATAAATTTAATTATACAGATATTTTTATTCCTATATCCTCAGTGGAATCCACTCAGAATTAACTTTCAATGTATTAAGTAGCAACTGAGCAAGAAAAATTTTAAGCCAACATATGTACTAGCTAACAAACAATATTATTTGCCAGATCATTATTTCCAGACAGTCTTTGCTTTTTAGGTATTTATTTCATGTACATTTGACCTAGAAGGATGGGAAGAGGTGCTCTCTAAAATATGAAGTGATCATCCATAAGTTCAGCCTACTCCTAGAAAGATGTTGCTCCTCCCCAGGAATTGGGGCCCCTACCCTTCCCCCTTGCCCTGAATAAGGGATACGAGTTTCTCTTGTTATATTGTGCATTTTTTCTTCCTTGAACCGTCATCAGGCAACTCTTATTGACTGAGTCATCAGTATATGTCTTCCTGTATATTTATATTATGAGAGCCACTAATACATTCCAGTCCATCATTGATTTTTAATGACCTCAGTTGTCCATGCCGTTCAGTAACTACATCTAGCAGGTCTACAGTTACTCTGACTTTACATTGTTTAATTAAGGAATGCCATTTTTAGTTATTTCCTACTCCTCTTTGTACACACTTTCCACATTCTGTTTGGAGAAGGCAATGGCAACCAACTCCAGTACTCTTGCCTGGCAAACCCCATGGACGGAGGAGCCTGCCTGGTCGGCTGCAGTCCATGGGTTCGCTAGGAGTCGGACACGACTGAGTGACTTCACTTTCACTTTTCACTTTTATGCACTGGAGAAGGAAATGGCAAACCACTCCAGTGTTCTTGACTGGAGAATCCCAGGGACAGGGGAGCCTGGTGGGCTGCTGTCTGTGGGGTCACACAGAGTCAGACATGACTGAAGCGACTTAGCAGCAGCAGCAGCAGCAACAACACACTCTGTTATAAGCATTCATCTTGTTGCTTCTTCAATACAAATACAAACCTGCCTTGGTCATTTTCATATTTCTATTACTATCTAGATCTATTCAAAAAATTTTCATTGAAGTATAGTTGATTTACAACATTGTCTTAGTTTCAGGTGTGCAGCAAAGTGATTCAATTTTATATATACTTAGTCTTTTTCAGATTTTTTTTTCCATTATCAGTTCAGTTCAGTTCAGTCGCTCAGTTGTGTTCACCTCCTTGTGAGACCCGTGGACTGTAGCACGCCAGGCCTCCCTGTCCATCACCAACTCCTGGAGCTTCCTCAAACTCCTGTCCATTGAGTCATAACAGCATCCAACCATCTCATCTTCTGTCGTCCTCTTCTCTTCCTACCTTCAATCTTTCCCAGCATCAGGATCTTTTCCAGTGAGTCAATTCTTTGCATCAGGTGGCCAAAGTATTGAAGTTTCAGCTTCAGCATCAGTCGTTCCAATGAATATTCAGGGTTGATTTCCTTTAGGATGGACTGGTTGGATCTCCTTGCAGTCCAAGGGACTTCTCCAATGCCACAAGGGACTTCTCCAATGCCACAGTTCAAAAGCATCAATTCTTCAGCACTCAGCTTTCTTTGTGGTCCAACTCTCACATCCATATATGACTACTGGAAAAACCATAGCTTTGACTAGACAGACCTTTGTTGTCAAAGTAATGTCTCTGCTTTTTAATATTCTGTCTAGGTTGGTCATAGCTTTTCTTCCAAGGAGCAAGCATCTTTTAATTTCATTGTTGCAGTCACCATCTGCAGTGATTTTGGAGCCTGAAAAGTTAAGTTTGTCTCTGTTACCATTGTTTCCCCAGCTATTTGCTATGAAGTGATAGGACTGGAAGCCATGGTCTTTGATTTTTTGAATGCTGAGTTTTTCCATTATAAGTTACTATGAGATACTGAATATAGTTTCCTGTGCAATAGAGTAGGTCCTTGCTGTTTATGTTTTATATATTTTACTGTTTATGTGTTAACCCCAAATCCCTAATTTATCTCTCCCCTAACTTTCCCTTTTGGTAATGATGTTTGTTTTCTGTGAGTCTATTTCTGTTTTGTAAATAAAGTCTTCTGTATAATTTTTTAGATTATACATACAATATTTGTCATATGATACATGACATTTGTCATAATATCATATATTTGTCTTTGTCTGACTTACTTCACTTATGATAATCTCTAGGTCCATCCATGTCACTACAAAAGGCATTATTTCATTCTTTTTTATGGCTATGTATCATTGCATTATTATATATATATATATATATATATATTTACATATATATATACACACAGACACACACACCCCACCCCACACCTTTTTTATCTATTCATCTATCAACAGGCAATTTAGGTTGCTTCCATGTCTTGGCTATTGTAAACAGAGGTGCTGTGAACATTGGGGTGCTATATCTTTTTGAATTATAGTTTTCATCTTTTCCAGGTAGATGCTCAGAATTAATACCTTTGCTAAGGCTCATTTTGCTAAACCATAATCACAGAAAACTAGCCAATCTGATCACACGGACCACAGCCTTGTCTAACTCAATGAAACTAAGCCATGCCGTCTGGGGCCACCCTGGACGGATGGGTCATGGTGTAGAGGTCTGAGAGAGTGTGGTCCACTGGAGAAGGGAATGGCAAACCACTTCAGTATTCTTGTTTGAGAACCAAATCAACAGTATGAAAAGGCAAAATGATAGGATACTGAAAGTGGAACTCCCCAGGTCGGTAGGTGCTCATTATGCTACTGGAGATCAGTGGAGATATAACTCCAGAAAGAATGAAAAGATGGAGCCAAAGCAAAAGCAATACCCAGCTGTGGATGTGACTGGTGATAGAAGCAAGGTCCAATGCTGTACAGGGCAATATTACATAGAAACCTGGAATATTAGGTCCATGAGTCAAGGCAAATTGGAAGTGGTCAAACAAGAGATGGCAAGAATAAACACCAACATTCTAGGAATCAGCAAAATAAAATGGACTGGAATGGTGAATTTAACTCAGATGACCATTATATCTACTACTGTGAGCAGGAATCCTTTAGAAGAAATGGAGTAGCCATCATGGTTAACAAAAGAGTCTGAAATGCAGTACTTGGATGCAATCTCAAAAATGACAGAATGATCTCTCTTCATTTCCAGGGCAAACCATTCAATATCACGATAATCCAAGTCTTTGCCCCAACCAGTAATGCTGAAGAAGCTGAAGTTGAGCAGTTCTATGAAGACCTACAAGACCTTTTAGAACTATCACCCAAAAAAGATGTCCTTTTCATTATAGGGGACTGGAATGCAAAAGTAGGAAGTCAAGAAACACCTGGAGTAACAGGCAAATTTGGCGTTGGAGTAGGGCAAAGGCTAATAGAATTTCGCCAAGAGAACACACTGGTCATAGAAAACACCCTCTTCCAACAACACAAGAGAAGACTCTACACATGGACTTCACCAGATGGTCAACACCGAATTCAAATTAATTATATTCTTTGTAGCCAAAAATGGAGAAGGTCTATCAGTTCAGTTCAGTTAAGTTGCTCAGTTGTGTCTGACTCTTTGCAACCCCATGAATCACAGCAGGCCAGGCCTCCCTGTCCATCACCATCTCCCAGAGTTCACTCAGACTCACGTCCATCGAGTCAGTGATGCCATCCAGCCATCTCATCCTCGGTCGTCCCCTTCTCCTCCTGCCCCAAATCCCTCCCAGCATCAGAGTCTTTTCCAATGAGTCAACTCGTCGCATGGGGTGGCCAAAATACTGGAGCTTCAGCTTTAGCATCATTCCTTCCAAAGAAATCCCAGGGTTGATCTCCTTCAGAATGGACTGGTTGGATCTCCTTGCAGTCCAAGGGACTCTCAAGAGTCTTCTCCAGCACCACAGTTCAAAAGCATCAATTCTTCGGCACTCAGCCTTCTTCACAGTCCAACTCTCACATCCATACATGACCACAGGAAACCATAGCCTTGACTAGACGGACCTTAGTTGGCAAAGTAATGTCTCTGCTTTTGAATATGCTATCTAGGTTGGTCATAACTTTTCTTCCAAGGAGTAAGCATCTTTTAATTTCATGGCTGCAGTCACCATCTGCAGTGATTTTGGAGCCCCCAAAAGTAAAGTCTGACACTGTTTCCACTGTTTCCCCATCTATTTCCCATGAAGTGATGGGACCAGATGCCATGATCTTCATTTTCTGAATGTTGAGCTTTAAGCCAACATTTTCACTCTCCTCTTTCACTTTCATCAAGAGGCTTTTTAGCTCCTCTTCAGTTTCTGCCTTAAGGGTGGTGTCATCTGCATATCTGAGGTTATTGATATTTCTCCCAGCAATCTTGATTCCAGCTTGTGTTTCTTCCAGTCCAGCGTTTCTCATGATGTACTCTGCATAGAAGTTAAATAAGCAGGGTGACAATATACAGCCTTTACATACTCCTTTTCCTATTTGGAACCTGAGAACCCCATGAACAGTATGAAAAGAGAAGCTCTATACAGTCAGCAAAAACAAGACCGGGAGCTGACTCTGGCTCAGATCATGAACTCCTTATTGCCCAATTCAGACTTAAATTGAAGAAAGTAGGGAAAACCACTACAACATTCAGGTATGACCTAAATCAAATCCCTCATGATCATACAGTGGAAGTGAGAAATAGATTTAAGGGACTAGATCTGATAGACAGAGTGCTTGATGAATTATGGACAGAGGTTTGTGACATTGTACTGGTGCCCAGGATCAAGACCATCTCGATGGAAAAGAAATGCAAAAAAGCAAAATGGCTGTCTGGGAGGCCTTACAAATAGCTGTGGAAAGAAGAGAAGTGAAAAGCAAAGGAGAAAAGGAAAGATATTCCCATTTGACTGCAGAGTTCCAAAGAATAGCAAGGCGAGATAAGAAAGCCTTCCTCAGTGATCCATGCAAAGAAATAGAGGAAAACAACACAATGGAAAGACTAGAGATCTCTTCAAGAAAATTAGAGATACTAAGAGAACATTTCATGCAAAGATCGGCTCAATAAAGGACAGAAATGGTATGGACTTAACAGAAGCAGAAGATATTAAGAAGAGGTGGCAAGAATACTGTACAAAAAAGAGCTTCATGACCCAGGTAATCACGATGGTGTGATCACTCACCTAGAACCAGACATCCTGGAATGTGAGGTCAAGTGGGCCTTAGAAAGCATCGCTATGAACACAGCTAGTGGAGGTGGTGTAATACCAGTGGAGCTTATTTCAAATCCTGAAAGATGATGCTGTGAAAGTGCTGCACTCAATATGCCAGCAAATTTGGAAAACTCAGCAGTGGCCACAGGCCTGGAAAAGGTCAGTTTTCATTCCAATCTCAAAGGAAGGCAATGCCAAAGAATGCTCAAACTATTGCACAATTGCACTCATCTCACATGTTGGTAAAGTAATGCTCAAAATTCTCTAAGCCAGGCTTCAGCAATACATGAACCATGAACTTCCAGATGTTCAAGCTCATTTTAGAAAAGGCAGAGGAACCAGAGATCAAATTGCCAACATCCGCTGGATCATCGAAAAAGCAAGAGAGTTCCAGAAAACATCTATTTCTGCTTTATTGACTATGCCAAAGCCTTTGACTGTATGGATCACAATAAACTGTGGAAAATTCTGAAAGAGATGGGAATACCAGACCACCTGATCTGCCTCTTGAGAAACCTGTATGCAGGTCAGGAAACAAGAGTTAGAACTGGATATGGAACAACAGACTGGTTCCAAATAGGAAAAGGAGTACGTAAAGGCCGTATATTGTCACTCTGCTTATTTAACTTCTATGCAGAGTACATCATGAGAAACGCTAGGCTGGAAAAAGCACAAACTGGAATCAAGATTGCCGGGAGAAATCTCAATAACCTCAGAAAAGCAGATGATACCACCCTTATGGCAGAAAGTGAAGAGGAACTAAAAAGCCTCTTGATGAAAGTGAAAGAGGAGAGTGAAAAAGTTGGCCTAAAGCTCAACATTCGGAAAATGAAGATCATGGCATCCGGTCCCATCACTTCATGGGAAATAGATGGGGAAACAGTGGAAACAGTGTCAGACTTTATTTTTCTGGGCTCCAAAATCACTGCAGATAGTGACTGCAGCCATGAAATTAAAATACGCTTACTCCTTGGAAGGAAAGTTATGACCAACCTAGATAGCATATTCAAAAGCAGAGACATTACTTTGCCAACTAAGGTTCATCTAGTCAATCCTATGGTTTTTCCTGTGGTCATGTATGGATGTGAGAGTTGGACTGTGAAGAAAGCTGAGCACCGAAGAATTGATGCTTTTGAACTGTGGTGTTGGAGAAGACTCTTGAGAGTCCCTTGGACTGCAAGGAGATCCAACCAGTGCATTGTAAAGGAGATCAGTCCTGGGTGTTCATCAGAAGGACTGATGCTAAAGCTGAAACGGCAAATATTTGGTCACTTCATGGGAAGAGTTGACTCATTGGAAAAGACTCTGATGCTGAGAGGGATTGAGGCCTGGAGGAGAAGGGGATGACAGAGGATGAAGTGGTTGGATGGCATCACTGACTTGATGGACATGAGTTTGAGTAAACTCCGGGAGTTGGTGATGGACAGGGAGGCCTGGCGTGCTGTGATTCATGGTGTCTCAAAGAGGCGGACGGACACCACTGAGCAACTAAACTGAACTGAACTGAACTGAAGATTAAGTTTATACTATATACATCTCAAGATTGTTGTGGGGATTAAGTAATTCATGTGTAAAATGATCTTTTTCACACCCATTTCCAGAGATTCTTACTGATAGTGCAAAGGTTTTTTTTTATTATGTTTATTCCAAAGGAGTCAAAGAGAAACTCTTAAGTAAAAGGCAGTAAATAAAGAATTGTCATGTAAACAAAGCTGCATGAGACATGGTTCCTATCCTTGAAGAAATTTCAGTTGACTAAGGAAGGTAGCAATTGTTTATTTTTGCAAAATAAACCACCCCCAGGGTGACCAGCATTCAGACTGCATGGATCTGAGGGGATCCCTGGGACAGGGTAAGTTTTAAAATGCATGTTCATTTTTAATGCTCAGTTTTAAAATAAAGACAGTCTGGAAATCCTGGGTCAAATAGGTTGCCATAAAACCCATCCCAAATCTTAGTAACCGAAAACAAAAAAAGGGCTAATTGTTTCTTAAGAACCCAGCTAATTCTTCTGTTGGTTTTCTCTGCACTTATTTGCACAGCTATCTTCAACTTGAGGGGCCTCTGAACCGCTCTGTCTGCATGTGTCTGATCCGACCTTTCCATAGCGTGGTCAGCGGTCTTGGTTGTAGGTTCCTACACCTCCAGCGATTAAACAGTGGATCAGGCTTTTGCTTCCCTCACACTTGCTATTGCTGTCCCATTGGCCAAAGCCAGTTTCATTCCCAGCCATACATTAGTGTGGGAGGAGCATACATAAGGACTGGGGAATAGGAGGCAGGGCTCTCTTGGAGTCATTACTTATATACGAAGATCTTCACTTAGCCAACAAATTAATGTGTCATGTCTTCCTGTCAGGGGTGTACAGCGTACAGTGCAGATGATTGAGAAAAACCAGAGTGGGAGGGAAGAACAGAGCCTGGACTCTACAAGAATTGCTTTTTATACTTGAGTTACCTAAGCTTCATTTTGTCCTCGGTAGAAGTATCTATGCCAATTTTGCAAGGTCCGTATGTTAGAAAAATATAAGTTTAAGGTATAAAAACACAAAATATTATTTGTATTCTGTAATTTCTTTAAACGTATTGAAGTATAGTTGATTTGTGTGCTTTGTGGCTCAGTTGCATCCGACTCTTTGCAACACCATGGACTGTATCCGGCCAGGCTCCTCCGTCCATGGGATTCTCTAGGCAAGAATATTGGAAAGGGTTGCCATGCCCTTATCCAGGGGATCTTCCCAACCCAAGGATCGAACCCAGGTGTCTAGCATTGCAGGCGGATTCTTTATCATCTATGCCACCAGGGAAGCCCATAGTTGATTTAGAATGTATTAGTTTCTACAAGGTGATTCAGTTTTACTTATATAAATATACATACATATACATTTCTATATACATTCTTTTTCATTTTCTTTTCCAGTATGGTTTATCACAGGTTATTCAATATAGTTCCCTGTGCTATACAGTGGGCTTGCCAGTGGTAAAGTGTCTGTCTGCCAATGCAGGAGACACAGGAGACTCGGATTCGATCCCTGGATCATGAGGATCCCCTGGAAGACGAAATAGCAACCCACTCCCATATTCTTGTCTGGAATATCCCATGGGCAGAGGAGCCTGGACAGCTACAGTCCATGGGGTCACAAAAGAGTTAGACACGACTGAGCATGCATGCATGCATATACAGTAGGATCTTTTAATCCATTTTCTGTGTAACAGTTTGCATCTACCAACCCCAGGCTCCCAATCCATCCCTCCACCAACCCCTACCATTTGGTAATCATGTCTGTTCTCTATGTCTGTGAGTCAAAATATTTTTTTACATTAACTAAATTATCTAAGGATATATCTCTTTCTACCACTTAAGTCTTCTGGTAAGGGTAAAACAATCCTGACAAACTAGCACTTTAAAATAATTCATTTTGGAAATTAATGCAGTTGTAATGCAGTTACTTGTTTTAGCTACGGTAAGTCTTCAAAAACTCCTTCGACTTCTTGTTTTTATTGAGCTGAAAAGGACAATTTCCAGTTTTTAGCATATGAGTTAAAATGGAAACAGCTATTTATCTAAACTTGAAATAAAAACCATAATCAGTACCCAGAAATAGTTATATCCTAGTGTTAGAATATTATATTTTAGTGCATCCTAACATTATGTTGGGAGAAGGCAATGGCACCCCACTCCAGTACTCTTGCCTGGAAAATCCCATGGATGGAGGAGCCTGTTAGGCTGCAGTCCATGGGGTCTCAAAGAGTCGGACACGACTGAGCGACTTCCGTTTCACTTTTCACTTTCATGCATTGGAGAAGAAAATGGCGGCCCACTCCAGTGTTCTTGCCTGGAGAATCCCAGGGACGGGGGAGCGTGGTGGGCTGCCGTCTATGGGGTCGCACAGAATCAGACACGACTGAAGCGACTTAGCAGCAACATTATGTTGAGCTTTAAATACAGACAGTTCCTGACTCATGATGCTTTGACCTAGGGTTTTTTGGTTTCATGATGGTGTGAAAGTGATGTGCATTCAGTAGAAACCATACTTCTGATTTTGAGCTTCCATCTTTTCCTGGACTAGTGCTCTGCTGTGTGATACTCTCTCATGGTGCCATGGCTCCTGGACTGCCCAGCAATCACAGTTGCTGGAGGGTAAACAAGCCATACACTTACAACCATTCTGCACCCAGATACCATTCTGTTTTTTGCTTTCACTATAGTGTTCAATAAATAGCATGAGATAGTCAGTAATTGTAAAATGGGCTTTATTGTAAAATGGGCTTTGTGTTAAGACGATTTTACCCAAGTATAGGCTAACAGAAGTGTTCTGAGCGTATCTAAAGTCAGAGAGCCTAAGTGTGATGTTTGGTAGGTTAGGTATGTTAAACACATTTTCAATTTGTGAGGGCTTTATTGAGCTGTAACCCTCTGTAAGTCGAGGAAAATCTGTCATGTGATTTCCATGCTTTTTACTGCTAAGCTCCTCACATTTGTATTGATCTTAAAAAAGTAAAAAGATTTACTTTGATCTTAGGAAGCTGTATTCATTTAGTCATTTTCAACCTATACACAAGCCTTTTCCATATGCTTAGGGCAAAGTATATCTGTAAGAAATGCATTTTATAATGTTTAACTCTTTGTTTGTGACTTTGGAGTATTTTTTTCTTTTTTGTTTGAAGAAACCCATTACACAAAAATTTTCGTTAGGTAAAAATAGTGAGTAAGAATCTGAGTTCTAAAGTTTTGTTGTTTTTCAGTCAGTAGTGCCTGACGCTTTGCAACCCCATGGACTGCAACATGCCAGGCTTCCTGGTCCTTCTTCATCTCTCAGAGTTTGCTCAAACTCATGTCCATTGAGTCGGTGATGCCATCCAACCATCTCATCTTCTGTCATCCTGTTCTCCTCTTGCCCTCAATCTTTCCAAACATCAGGGACTTTTCTAATGAGTTTGCATCAGATGGCCAAAGTACTAGAGCTTCAGTTTCAGCATCAGTCCTTCCAATGAATATTCAGGACTGATTTCCTTTAGGATTGACCAGTTTGATCTCCTTGCAGTCCAAGGGACTTTCAAGAGTTGTCTCTAACACCACAGTTCAAAAGCATCATTTCTTCAGCACTCAGCCTTCTTTATGGTTCAACTCTCACATCCATACATGACTGCTGGAAAAGCCATAGCTTTGACTATATGGACCTTTGTCAGCAGAGTAATGTCTCTGCTTTTTAATACTCTGTCTAGGTTTGTCATAGCTTTTCTTCCAAGGAGCAACTGTCTTTTAAATTCATGGCTGAAGTCACCATCTGCAGTGATTTTGGAGCTCAAGAAAATAGAGTCTGTCACTGTTTCCATTCTTTCCACGTCTATTTGCCATGGAGTGATGGGACCAGATGCCATGATCTTAGTTTTTTGAATGTTGAGTTTTAAGCCAGCTTAAATGTCAACTCCACTACTTAATAACTGTGTGTCCTTAAAAAAATTACTTAAACATTTTGTACCTTCTCTATCAAATGTTAATGATCGCAGTATATATCGCATGATATTGCTATGAATATTTAATGATTTAACAGATGCTTTAACAACGTCGGGCACAAAGAAGTGACTGAGTGAATGTTTCTTTTAAAACCAGAAAGAAAAACATCAATACAGTATACTAACACATATATATGGAATTTAGAAAGATGGCAATGATGACCCTGTATGCAAGACAGCAAAAAAGACACAGATGTGTATAGTGGACTTTTGGACTCAGAGGGAGAGGGCGAGGGTGGGATGATTTGGGAGAATGGCATTGAAACATGTATACTATCATGTAAGAAACGAATCGCCAGTCTACGTCCGATGCAGGATACAGCATGCTTGGGGCTGGTGCATGGGGATGACCCAGAGGGATGTTATGGGGAGGGAGGTGGGAGGGGGGTTCATGTTTGAGAACGCATGTACACCCGTGCTGGATTCATGTCAATGTATGGCAAAACCAATACAGTATTGTAAAGTAAAATAAAATAAAAATAAAAATTAAAAAAAAAATAAAACTACTATCAGTATTTATTTTTCATCATAAAACAAACTAGAATTTTCCTTCAGCCTGCCTTTAATTATGTATCCACTCAACAAATAATTATTAACTGCCTGCTCTGTGTCAAACATTATTCTAGTAAAGGGAGTCAGGAGTATCTTGGAGTGACAGGAGTTCAGTCGTGTCCGACTCTTTGCGACCCCATGAATCGCAGCACGCCAGGCCTCCCTGTCCATCACCAACTCCCGGAGTTCACCCAGACTCATGTCCATCGAGTCGGTGATGCCATCCAGCCATCTCTTCCTCTGTTGTCCCCTTCTCCTCCTGCCCCCAATCCCTCCCAGCATCAAGTCTTTTCCAATGAGCCAACTCTTCGCATGAGGTGGCCAAAGAACTGGAGTTTCAGCTTTAGCATCAGTTGTTCCAAAGAACACCCAGGACTGATCTCCTTTAGAATGGACTGGTTGGATCTCCTTGCAGTCCAAGGGACTCTCAAGAGTCTCCTCCAACACCACAGTTCAAAAGCACCAATTTTTCGGTGCTCAGCCTTCTTCACAGTCCAACTCTCACATCCATACATGACCACTGGGAAAACCATAGCCTTGACTAGACAGACTTTGGTGGCAAAGTAATGTCTCTGCTTTTGAATATGCTTTCTAGGTTGGTCATAACTTTTCTTCCAAGGAGTAAGTGTCTTTTAATTTCATGGCTGCAGTCACCATCTGCAGTGATTTTGGAGCCCAAAAAGATAAAGTCTAACACTGTTTCCACTGTTTCCCCATCTATTTGCCATGAAGTGATGGGACCAGATGCCATGATCTTCATTTTCTGAATGTTGAGCCAACTTTTTCACTCTCCTCTTTCACTTTCATCAAGAGGCTTTTTAGTTCCTCTTTACTTTCTGCCATCAGGGTGATGTCATCTGCATATCTGAGGTTATTGATATTTCTTCCAGCAATCTTGATTCCAGCTTGTGCTTCTTCCAGCCCAGTGTTTCTCATGATGTACTCTGCATAGAAGTTAAATAAGCAGGGTGACAATATACAGCCTTTACATACTCCTTTTCCTATTTGGAGCCAGTCTGTTGTTCCATGTCCAGGTCTAACTCCTGCTTCCTGACCTGCATACAAGTTTCTCACGAGTAGGGTGCACTATTCCAGCTGGTACTCATTGAGGGGGTGATATTTAATCAGGGATTTGAGGAGGTACTGAAATAAGCAGTGGTGGAATGTTATCCCTATATTACTCCTATAGGACTGTTATCTATAATGAAGGAATATTCCAGATATAGGAACATCTGGGCATCACTCCTAACATGGAAGCAGATGAGCAGGCCACTGGGACTGGAGTTGAATAAAAGAGGGGAGAGTCATAGGCGTAAAAAACAGATATTACAGAGGCTGGAGATATATGGAGGCTGGATCCCACAGAGACTTAGAGACCATTGTAAGGACCTAGCTTCTCTGCTGAGGAAAACAAGGAGCCATTCTGAGATTTAAAATTTTTTTTCTGTTTTAAAAGGCTTTGTTAAGTAAAGAGGTAAAGAAAGAAACACAGAGACCAGATTACACTGATTCTGATCTTGTCAAATGTGTCCTTACCCCTTTGCCCTTGGGGCAATTTTCAGTCCTTATATCCCTGAATTTCCAGCAGTTGGGGTTACTGTGGATCAGTTGTTCCTTTTCATAAAGCTCTCATTTCCTGCCTGTACTGATGGCACATCTCTTAGTGTCCTTCATACCCCCCTGTCTTTTTCTTGATCATTTATTAGCTGCACTTTCTGTTCCTATTACATACTGTGGTTGCCTGGAGCTCTCATTCTATATGCTTTGTGCAGTGGCAAAAAAGGTAGTTAAGTGGTTAAGAGCAAAGACACTGAAATTAAACTGACCTGCTTCGCCAGCCCGTGTGTGTGCATTGGGTAGATAGTGAGACTCTAATTTTCTACAGAATGAGATAGATACATGCTTTACATCATCCCTATGCAAGCCAAATCATATGTTGTTTGGAGACTGAACTGAATGTGCTTAACTGAGTGCATAGAACATAGTGAATGCATATAAGTGACATTATTTTACACCTGACAGTGTAAAGCAATTCCAAGGCTTCATTTTCTATCAAGAGGCTAATGGCTCCCAAGTGTATATCTTAAAGCTACATATCTCACATATATTTCTGCAACATCAGACAGCTGTATGTAGTTTCCTCCCAGATATTTCCAATTCAATTATTCATAACATCTTACACTCTGTACATGGAAGGTAGAGCCAATCTTTTTGCCTCCCTCCTCCGTTGTGCTCTCCCTCTTGTTTGCAAACATGGTACAATGATGCTAAGACCCACTCAGGTGAAGGCAGAATCTTGGATCCCATCTTTGGTTTCTCTTCCTATCATCAGAGAATCAGTTTCAATTACCAATCCTCATCAATTCTAGTCCATAAATATCTTTGAAATTTGTCTACATTTTTTGTCAGCTGTTGATCAATCGCCCAAGTTCAGGACACATAACCCTCTTTCAGTTGGGTTATTGAACGCATTCTGTATCCAGAATGCCCTTTCCAATTTACTCTTCACTGAGAAGCCATTTCTCAAATGTAAATATCATCACATTTTAGTGTCTATGGATCATGCCATATGGAAATATGGGTTTGACCATTGACATTTATCAAAATGTTTCAGGTTGTTTCTTAATGTTAAGGGCTAAAAATCACTTTCAAAACTAAACCTTAAAATGAAATTTTTTTTTAAGTTTTACAACCCTAACTCTCAGTCTTGTCTTTTTCACATACCCCATACATTCATTTGTAATGTGTTGCTAGAATATCCATTTAGGTAGGCTGAACATATGGCAGGCAAATGAGACAAATACATAATACTGCAGAAGACACAGAAAACTGATCATAGTTTTAGAGTTAGTATCCTTAAATGTTCATTGAAAGGACTGATGCTGAAGCTGAAGCTTCAATACTTTGGCCACCTGACGTGAAGAGCTGACTTGTTGGAAAAGACCCTGATGCTAGTAAAGATTGAAGGCAGGAGGAGGAGAAGACAGGGAAGGAGAAGGGGACGACAGGATGAGATGGTTGAATGGCATCACAGACTCAGTGGACATGAGTTTGAGGAAACTCTGGGAGATTGTGAAGGACAGAGAAATTTGACATGCTGCAGTCCATGGGGTCACAAAGAGTCAGACACAACAGAGTGACTGGATAGCAAAAATCTTTTCCTCATTTAGTTCTTCAAATATTTTAGTGTCTGTTGTATGAAAAGCCTTATGTTTCCTTCTTGTAATACTTTATTTCCTGGTTAATTACATCACAGTATGTTTCCCATGTGGCACAGTGGTACAGAATCTACCTGCCAATGCAGGAGACACAAGAGACACAGGTTTGACCCCTGGGGTGGGAAGATCCCCTTGAGTAGAAAATGGCAACTCACTCCAAGATTCTTGCCTGAAAAATTCCATGGACAGAGGAGCCAGGTGGGCTACAGTCCACGGAGTTGCAAAGAGTTGGACACAGTGAGTGCCTAAGCATGCATGCATATTTAGTTGTAGCCAGAAAACCTAGAATATCCTAGGTTCTTCTTTTGTCTTTCACCTCAGTCAGACTCTTAGTAAAAAACGTTACTCTTTTTTGGTGTCTGTGCTCCCTTTCCACTTATCGCATTATTCATTCTGTCTCATTTAGACTATCAATCAGTGTCCTAACTGGTTTCCTCACCACCAGACTGTTTCAAGACTTAGGAATACCCCGTCTTTTCCCTTAAAAATCCCTGTTGTTATCTCACTGACTTCATGAGAAAATGTATCCTCTTTAACTTGGCATTTAGACCTTAAAATATGGTCCTGATCTGATTCTAGTCTAATGTTTTGGTAGAGTGTAATTGTACTGACTTTATTGTCATTGGTGTATTTTGTTTTACTTTTACTAAATTTGGAATATCTTGATATCTGAAAGGATGTTCCTCTTCTTTCAATCTTCCTTGTTGTGCAAAGGCTCTATAATATAGTAGGCATTCAAATATTTATTGAAAGTATAATAACGTAAGAAATGCATGCACCATAATTGAGATATTAAAAAGTGGTGTTGGTTGTCAAATGAAGGCTAGTGGATTGTAGAAATATTCACAAGGAGGTAACATTTATGTAGGTCTTAATGCAGCCGAGGCAGGAAAATCCAAGCAAACAGATGTCAATAATTAATGACAAAGCTGGGAAAGAAGTAGTCCAATTATGATGGCGCATGAAGTGAAATTACAAAATAAAGGTACATTGAGTAGTAGATGGAAGTTTATTTTTAATACATTTGACAGATTTTGAGCAGGAAGTAGGCATGACTCTAAAGGTGTTCATGAATTAAAATTAACTTGATAATTGACTTAAATTGGAAGAATTGACTCCAGGATGACTTAAAGTATTAAACTTGGAGGATTTGAAGAGTTATTATAATTAATATTATATTCAGGAAGGCAAGGACAGATGCTGGTTTGGGGTGAGATAAGTAGCTTTCATAATTGACTGGGAAGTTACATTAGCCATTGGTTTCTAGTCAAAAGACAGAAACACTCTAGGAATTTCAAACAGTGGAGATTTAATTTAAATAATTGGTTGCAAATCAGTGAAAGGGTTGAGGGAAAATAAGAGGAATATGAGGGTCTAATGTTATTAAAAGATAGAGAAAGCTTCTACTTTCTGGACTAGAGGAATAATAAAGAAAGATAACCCTGCCCAGAGGGTTGCACTGCTGGTTGCAGGAAGCCTGGAGACCTCCCACCCCTGATGTGGCTCCAGCTTGTTCTTTCTGTGTTGTCACTAGAATCTGAGCCCACAAACGTGGTGTTGGAGTTGCATGATTGCCGCCATCATAGCCACCACCTGGTGTGGTTAGAACTGTGTTCCTCAGAATGAGCCCAGGGATTTTTCTTTTCTCCCCTCCATTCTTGCTGCAATGCTGGAGGTACTGCCAGATGCAGAAGAGAAAATGTGGTGCCTTTCCCCTTTATCCTTCCTTCCTATTTCCTGCCAGGATTGTGCATGAGCAGACTCTGAAGGGAATCCATCCATCTTGCAAGGAAGTTCAGAAAAATGCAGCTTGCCAGCTCCCAGCCTTTTATGATACAGAGGAAGGCATAAAAGACCAGATATGGAGCTAAAGTGAAAAGTGTTAGCCGTTCAGTCACGTCCCACTCTTTGTGACCCTTTGGACTGTAGTCTGCCAGGTTCCTCTGTCCATGGAATTCTTCAGGATAGAATACTGGAGTGGATAGCCATTCCCTTCTCCAGGGGATCTTCCCGACACAAGGATCGAACTTGACTCTTCATGTTGCAGGCAGTTTCTTTATCATCTGAGCCACCACGGAAGCCCCATGGAGCTAAAACCCAGACATAAAGGACCAGAACATTGTTGAGCATTTCCAGGTTGATCATGAACAGAGTAGCCTGAAATTCTCTCAAACTTCACTCTTGTATCTCAAAAGGAGGGGACTTATGTTAGTTATTTTATTGCTCTTTATTCCTAAGGAATTATACTAGAATTAAGCTAACAATCTCCATATTGGGAGGTTTTCTTTCTTTTAATTATTAAATATGTCTGTCAATCTTAAAAATTCTATAACTGATAAAAAAAATACTCTCAGGCTAAAGAGATCTTAGGTATTGATGTATTGTGATGTACATTTTATTATCATGATCAATGGATCCTAGCTCCATCTATTGTGATTATAAGATTTATAAAGCTCCTTAAATGGCAGAAAGTGAAGAAGAACTAAAGGGCCTCTAGAAGAAAGTGAAAGAGGAGAGTGAAACAGTTGGCTTAAAGCTCAACATTCAGAAAACGAAGATCATGGCATCCTGTCCCATTACTTCATGGCAAATAGATGGGGAAACAGTGGAAACAGTGGCTGACTTTATTTTTCTGGGCTCCAAAATCACTGCAGATGGTGATTGCTGTCATGAAATTAAAAGATGCTTGCTCCTTGGAAGGAAAGTTATGACCAACCTAGACAGCGTATTAAAAAGCAGAGACATTACTTTGTCCACAAAGGTCCATCTATTCAAGGCTATGGTTTTTCTAGTGGTCATGTATGGATGTGACAGTTGGGCTATAAAGAAAGCTGAGCACCAAAGAAGGGATACTTTTGAACTGTGGTGTTGGAGAAGACTCTTGAGAGTCCCATGGACTGCAAGGAGATCCAACCAGTCCATCCTACAGGAGATCAGTCCTGGGTATTCATTGGAGGAACTGATGTTGAAGCTGTAACTCCAATACTTTGGCCACCTGATGCAAAGAGCTGACTCATTGGAAAAGACCCTGATGCTGGGAAAGATTGAGGGCAGGAGGAGAAGGGGACGAAAGAGGATGAGATAGTTGGACGGCAACACCCACTCAACAGACATGAGTTTGGGTGAACTCCGGGAATTGGTGATGGACAGGGAGGCCTGGCATGCTGTGGTTTATGGGGTCGCAAAGAGTTGGACACGACTGAGTGACTGAACTGAACTGAAAACTCAGCTCAAAAACCATAATCATTAAATTTGGGAAACAAAATACTTACCAGAGAAGAGGAAATATTCTCAATTTGTACACAATAGTTGTTTTTCCTAGACTTCTAACAGCTCACAGAGGACTTCTCCCCTTCACCTTTCATCCACATATGGCAAATTTGAGATGTACCATTCTATGTCCATCTCTAAAATTCTCCATGCTTGAAGGAGTCAGTTATACTTCAATTTGGAACATATTTCCTTGTATAAACTGTTCATCTCCAATATCAAGTATGATTTGTTTGAAGAAGATTAAAAAGCTATTTCCTGACACTGCACCCATGGCAGCTATTCAAAAAACACAGTTTAGTTGCCCCTTTTGTTTGGGTTACATGCCAGATACAGAAGTATTGTCACAAAGAAACTGTCATTGCTAGAAAAAAAAATGCACCTGTGAAAGAGCTGAGATGTACATGGATTAGGATATATTGTGCAAAGATGCTGTTCGGTATAATTTTTCTGAGCTTACCTTTGAGAATGCTATTTTGACAGAGAAATTAAGTCATCACTTACTGCTGAATGATCCAAGAAAATGAACATTGAATCTCTCTGACAATGCAAGTTGATGTAGGAAAGGTTGATGGAATCAAAGAATGAATTCCCTGATATATTTTTGCCACCTCAGCATAGATCATTAACTTAATGGATTATGTTTTGTAGTAGATGCATTTTTTTTGATGTATGAACTAAAATAACATGTGGAACCTTGCCATTTTAATGGTCACATCACCTTCACTGTGTAAAACACCTAAGTGAATTTAAACATGTGTATTAAAACCCTTGCTATCTGTCTCAGACACCAAGTAGCTAGAAGCTTCCGCTGGTTCTCTGATATAAGTAGCAATCATTGTTGGATGATGTGGGCATCTTGGAGATTTCTTTGCCCTAAATCCTAGGGTACTTTTATTTTTGGAGAAATGGGAAGTAGAAAATATTTGTTCTCAGGGTAAAATCAAGATTTTTTCATTCAATTCTCCATCTTTCAGTCCTAGTTACTTTACAAAAACATTACAGTAAAGGGATGTATTGCTTTGTTGTTTTTAGTTGCTAAATCATGTCTGACTCTTTTGTGACCCCATGGATTGTAGTCTGCCAGGCTCCTCTGTCCATGGGATTTCCGAGGCAAGAATACTGGAGTTGGTTGCCATTTCCTTCACCAGGAAATCTTCCCAACCCAGAGATCAAACTGAGATCTCCTACACTGACAAGCAGGTTCTTTACTGTTGAGCCATCAGGGAAGTCCAAAGGGTTTTATAGGTATAAATTAAAGACTTATTGGGGTATTAAAAAAAATTCATAAATTTTAAAAAAATTATGGTAAAATGATGTTTATTTATAAATAAATGAAACAATATTAGCATTTTAAGTAGTTCAGTTCAGTCGCTCAGTTGTGTCCAACTCTTTGCAACCCCATGAACCGCAGCACACCAGGCCTCGCTGTCCATCACCAACTCCTGGAGTTCATTCAAATTCATGTCCATTGTGTCGGTGCTGCCATCCAACCATCTCATCCTCTGTCGTCCACTTCTCTTCCTGCCTTCAATCTTTCCCAGCATCAGGGTCTTTTCCAATGAGTCAACGCTTCGCAGGAGGTGGCCAAAATACTGGAGCTTCAGCTTTATCATCAATCCTTCTGATGAACACCCAGGACTGCTCTCCTTTACAATGCACTGGTTGGATCTCGTTGCAGTCCAAGGGACCCTCAAGAGTCTTCTCCAACACCACAGTTCAAAAGCATCCATTCTTTGGTGCTCAGCTTTCTTTATAGCCCAACTGTCACATCCATACATGACTACTGGAAAAACCATAGCCTTGACTAGACAGACCTTTGTGGACAAAGTAATGTCTCTGGTTTTTAATACGCTATCTAGGTTGGTCATAACTTTCCTTCCAGAGAGCAAGCGTCTTTTAATTTCATGACAGCAATCACCATCTGCAGTGATTTTGGAGCCCAGAAAAATAAAGTCAGCCACTGTTTCCAGTTTCCCCATCTATTTGCCATGAAGTAATGGGACAGGATGCCATGATCTTCGTTTTCTGAATGTTGAGCTTTAAGCCAACTGTTTCACTCTCCTCTTTCACTTTCTTCTAGAGGCTCTTTAGTTCTTCTTCACTTTCTGCCATAAGGGTGGTGTCATCTGCATATCTGAGGTTATTGATATTTCTCCCGGTAATCTTGATTCCAGCTTGTGCTTCTTCCAGCCCAGTGTTTCTCATGATGTACTCTGCATAGAAGTTAAATAAGCGGGGTGACGATATACAGCCTTGACGTACTCCTTTTCCTATTTGGAGCCAGTCTGTTGTTCCATGTCCAGTTCTAACTGTTGCTTCCTGACCTGCATATAGATTTCTCAGGAGGCAGTACACAAGTAGTACACAAGTCATTTACATAGAAAACAGTAATTCATTCATTAATTCAAGAAATATTTATTGAACGTGTATTTCTCCCAGATGTTTTCCGAGTTTGAAATTATCTTTATAAGATAAGTGAAAGAAGGTCTTTCATCTCCCAGAGTTCACAAACTAGTGAAGAAAAATTTAGGCAAATAATTGTAATATACAGTGTTACCTTCTATGATAGAGGAAAGGAGAACAGAGAGTAATCCTCCTATTCCAAAATGCAGACCTTGTTAGCATAAATCTAGAAGGAAACCCGTGCTGAGCTGTTGATGATGAGGAGAGTCAGAAGTGGTAAATATTGCCAGAGAGTGACTGGGGCAGAGAACATCACTGTGGTGTGATCAGAGAACAGAGGAAACCAGAATCATGTTTCATATGCAAACAGTGATATCACAGGGCTGCCTCCCAGCCCAGTTACAAAAATTTGGCTGCCGGTTGAACACCCTCACCAGGGTTGTGGATGCAAAAACAGAACCGAAGGAGCGCCTAAGTGATGTTACAGTACAGCCGGTGTTCGGAAAGTGCTGATCCCAAATTAAACTCAGCACAAGGATGGTTTTTAAGAGTGTACCCCAGTCTCGAGGCAGGAGAAGAAGCAGGGTGATTATTGGGAGGAGTACTCCAGACCCCTAAAATCAAATCATAAAGATGGCTGTGTACATAAGACGGACCCATTCTAAGGGACTTAGCAGATGGAGATGGCAGGAAGTTTTCACAAGGAAGCTCCATGTGCTTTTCCTTAATTCAAAAGTTTTTTGCTTTGGGTTTTCCGTCTGCATTCTGACAAATGCATGTTCACTGACCCAGCTCTCAAAGAGCGAGGAAGCAGGTCAGAGTCAGCCCAGAATACTTCAAATTGCAGCGCTGAAATCATTATCCGGGTTGATGAAGCCAAGTTCTGCCAGGAGAGAGCTTCAGTCAGACTTCCTAATGGGTGCTGAGGTTCAGGTGAAGTCAGCGTATCCTCCAGAAACCTGGGGCTTTAGGAACTCTTAACTAGCAAACAGTCACTGTGATTTGGCCAGAGTTCTGATTTTCTGCTTTACTCAAAGAGTTTGTTAATTTCTCACTGATAGTGGCATTTTAATAGAGAAAAAATAGGAGCATTGAGTCAAGGAAAGTGAGTCATTATTTTTAGTCACTTCCATATCTGTTTTGAGACCATTTCAAAGGAAATTAATCCATCAATGAAGTAAAGATGTGTATTTTTACCTTAGCAAGTATGTACGACTATATGATGTTTTCCAGGATATTATGCACTTGTAATTCCATAACTTTTTATTCTGTTCTCTAAGCCTCTTGCCTTTTATCTGTCTTTTGGAAACTTACTCATTTTTCAGTGTTCGGCTGAAGTGGTCCCTCATCCATTTAGTCATCCCGAAAACCACTTCTCCAGGAAGAATTAAATGCAGTATAATATATTGCTGGTAAATTTGTCATGCCACTTATTTTAAATCTTATTATTATAATAAGGTCTTTGTCTCTTTCCCAATCTAGATGAACAACTTGAATAGTTTACGTTTATTAAACTTTCACCAGATGCCATATTTCATTTAATCCTTAAAATACTTCTATATGATAAATACTGTTATTGGCTCTTTTAACAGATAAAGAAACTGAGACACAGGATGGGCTTTCTCAAGACCAGTCTAGCAAGTTGCTGAGCAGGTTTCTAAACCCAAGAAGTCTGATTCCAGAAGCTCTGTTAACCGCTGAGCTTTAAATTACATATTTTATATAAAAGAAAACTTTATCTCTACATGAGGATACAAAAACAAAAGGCTGCATTTTTAGGTGTAAAGGAGTAAAGAGGACAATCCATTTATGGTGAAATATAATTATGCGTTTCCTTCTATGTTATTAAAATGCAGCAGCTTGGTTAACTCACCATCTGTATAAATGACACACACAGAACGCTCTTTATGGTAATTTCTCTTCTTTACTTGCATTTTGTCACTTTCTTTGAAATTAGGTCACAAACATACTTTAAAAACAGCCTTAAAGCAAGACATATAACTTTCAGAAAAATTAACTTCTTGATAAAGATATTTCCTGGGAACTTAACATTAAATTCTAGGCATTTTCTTTTAAGGAAAAGATTCCACTATCTGCTTTCTAAGACCTCAAATCTGAGATTTTTCTTCTCATTCCTCTATGTTGATGAGAAGGAAGTAAATCTTCGGTTATTTTTAATTGCACCACTTTAGGTTTTTTAATGTATGCTTTGTGCAGTATAGGTTTTTACTGGATTTAGGTATTTGTTTCTGAGGCTTGTGTTTATTCTATTTTATTCATTTCTAATTTGTGCTCCTGCAAGATATACAGCCCCCAAATGCTAGGTATTTTACAAGACATTTAAGGTGAATATGCATGTCAGTACTAAAAATTAGGTGAGGTTAAAGACTCAGAAATCTGTTTAATTCTACAGCAGAAGCATCTGCTTTCATTTCAAAGGGGAAAATATTTCTCTGTAAGTAGCAGCTACTTGCCAGATAATGACATCACTCTTGCTTATTGCCAAATGTTCTACTTCCTGCTTTGGTTTTTATCTTGACATTGGGTCAGTGTTTTTTCCGTGGCATTAAATTGTCATCTTCACAGCTGTATTTAACGATTATCTTTAAGAAATACACATGCAGAAATGAATTATATTGATGCGAAAGTTGTTTCTCTTTAAAAGTTTGCTACTGTAGTTAGATTTGTTGTAATGCAAGCAATAATGAGCAAAACCTGTGGACTTCCACTTGAGATTGGGGTAAGTGAAGGAAAAAAGGTATATTTATATATATATATCTTAATATATATCTTGCATTATATATATATATATAATTTACATAATATGTGCTGTGCTCAGTCACATAAGTTGTGTCCGACTCTTGTAGTGCCATGGTCTGTAGCCTGCCAGGGTCCTCTGTCCATGGGATTTCCTAGGCAACAATACTGGTTTGGGTTGCCATTTCCTCCTCCAAGTGATCTTCCGACCCAAGGATCAAATCTGTGTTTCCTACATTGGAAGGGAGATTCTATACCACTGCAGCATCTGGGAAGCACATATTATAACTATGCATTATTTTGGTAAACAATTATAGAAATCCTCTAATTTTAATAATTCTGTCATTAATATTCCCTTCAAGAAAAAAAAGCCAAGGTTTTTTGTTGTTTGTTTGATTTTAATCCACTGGAAACACTTTTATGCCCAAGTATCTAATTTAGTTATTTTATTATTTGCTATTGTTGGAGTTGTATCAATTCCTTTTCAGAAGAGATGCATATAGAAAAAGATGCTTAATGATAATATACAAATAACTTAGGAATATTATTTAGACATAGAATGAGAAAAATGTTAATTGAAATGAAGACAAAGAAGGACCTGACATCCAGTAGGAACATGTCAAGCATGAGAGATCTTGGTTCCAGAATTCTGACAGCGAGTTAAAATCTGTGTATTTAAATTTAATGTTGCACAAGATGCGCAGTAAGGGAATGCTTTTATGGGAAGAGATGAATGGGTATGATGTTTTGTCAGTAGCATTGCTTATAAGAAAGAATCACAGGTTAGAAAGAAGCAGATGACTAATGTGTTACTGAATATTGCAACACGCAATTCAGGATGTGAAATGATAATTGTGGAGTTTGTTTTTCAAGTCAAATTTCTACATTATCTTTGTTGTTTTAAGTATAGAATCTGTTTTATGACTTCAGAACAATTAAAAATATCTGCGACACCAGTAAGCACTCTTCTGTCTCATTGTGTATTTCTAAACATTTTCTTCTTTTATTCCCCATGGTGAATGTTATATTTTTATTCTGATACAGAATGCATCCTATTACATGTTAAACTTCAGTTTCTCTTGACTGTTCTTCAATTTTTCTTCGACCACACAAATTGACTGGCAATGTCCTGTGAAATACACTCACCCCATGAACATTTGTCTGAATGGCAGTTCTGAATCACTGCAGCTTACATTCATTTTTCCTAGACCTCCTGCTCAAGAAAAGGTCATACTTTCTCTTCAGAATGGGCAATTTTCCCCTCAAGTCCACTGGTCCCACAGGTGTCCATCATACAAAACTTGAATCTATTCCACATGAATTCTCTTTGTTTTCTTGATGTCCACTTAGTTCACATTTTTCTGAATGCAGTTAGTTCAGCATGTAAGACTTAATGCTCTGTTCCCTAGATTAATGAATCATTAACAGACAGACACACATACATACTAATACACACACATCTCCCCTTTCATCCAGGCAGTCTGTAAGCTATGTCCTGAAGGTTCACTCAAGAAATTTCTTTCTGTCTTTGTTTATGGAATTGTTAGGGAATGTTGCAGGTGTTAATATCTATTTGTATACTTTACAACAATATAATAAGACTGCAAAGTCAAAGCTCATGATATTTTTTCATATTTGCCACATTATTATTGCAAATATCTTGTCATCCTGAACACCAAGTCTAGGGATCTACTTTCTGTTAGAACAGGTGACCCAAAATTTGAGACATGGACAGAAGAGGCAGACAATAGTGGGAAAAGGAGAAATTAAATAAACTCACAAAGTAGGCATAGCAAAGCATTAGCTTTAAATACAGAAAAAAAAAAACTTTAAAATGCACAGATGAGTTTGAGATGTCTTGTGAAAGTACATACTGAATTCTGGAAACAATTTGGGATCCACTTGAATCAAAATAGTTTGCCTATAAGAATTGCAACACAGTCATTTATTAGCACAATGTATTTTTATTTGTCTATCTTAGATCTATAGATCATAGTTTCAGAATGCTAATTCAAAGAAAGGGCTTTTCTTATTTCTTACCGTGTACAATTGGCAGAGAGTCAATATTTGAAATGTACAACTATTTTCCTTTTTCTTCTTCACCCTTTCTACTTAGTTGCCTATTCTCTTTATCCTTATACTTGTTGCCCATTCTATGCTCCCCACTCAACATGGACAACCCTTTTGTATGCTTATTAATATTAAATTTATTATATTGTTTCTCTTCTCTCTATTTTTTTTTGGCTGTGATGCACAGAAGCAGGATCTTAGTTCCCCAACCAGGCATGGAGTCCTAACCACTGTACCACCAGGGAATTCCCTGTGTTCTTTTTCAAATAACTGTTTGGTCCACAGGCATTTGTTGTTATTCAGTTGCTCAGTCGTGTCTGACTTTTAGTGACTCCATGGACTGCAGCACTCCAGGCTTCCCTGTCATTCATCATCTCCCAGAGCTTGCTCAAACTCATGTCCATTGAGTTGATGATACCATCCAACCATCTCATCCTCTGTCATCCTTTTCTCCTTCTGCCTTCAATCTTTCCCAGCACCAGGGTCTTCTCTAATGAGTCAGCTCTTCACATCAGGTGGCCAAAGTATTGGAGCTTCAGCTCTTGGTACTATTGATGCCTAGCTTGGACATTTTTGAGCATTACTTTGCTAGTGTGTGAAATGAATGCAGTTGTGTGGTACATTCAACATTCTTTAGCTTGCCTTTCTTTGGGATTGGAATGAAAACTGACCTTTTCCAGTCTTGTGGCCGCTGCTGAGTTTTCCAAATTTGCTGGCATATTGAGCACAGCACTTTCACAGCACCATCTTTTAGGATTTGAAATAGTTCAACTGGAATTCCATCACCTCCACTAGCTTTGTTTGTAGTGATGTTTCCTAAGGCCCACTTGACTTCACATTCCAGGATGTCTGGCTCTAGGTGAGTGATTGCATCATCATGCTTATCTGGGTCATGAAGATCTCTTTTGTATAGTTCTGTGTATTCTTGCCACCTCTTCTTAATATCTTCTGCTTCTGTTAGGTTCACATTGTTTCTGTCCTGTATTGAGCCCATCTTTGCATGAAATGTTCCCTTGGTATCTCTAGTTTTCTTGAAGAGATCTCTAGTCTTTCCCATTCTATTACTTTCCTCTATTTGTTTGCGTTGACCACTTAGCAAGGTTTTCTTATCTCTCCTTGCTATTCTCTGAAATTCTGCATTCAGTTGGGTACATCCTTCCTTCTCTCCTTTGCCTTTCACTTTTCTTCTTTTCTCAGCTATTTGTAAGGCCTCCTCAGACAACCATTTTGTCTTTTTGTGTTTCTTTTTCTTGGGAATGGTTTTGATCACTGCCTCCTGTACAATGTTATGAACCTCCATCCACTCTGTCTATCAGATCTAATAATCCCTTGAGTCTATTTGTCACTTCCACTGTATAATCGTAAGGTATTTGATTTAGGTCATACCTGAATGACCTAGGGGTTTTCCCTACTTTCTTCAATTTAAGTCTGAATTTGGCAATAAGGAGTTCATGATCTTAGCCACAGTCAGCTCCTCGTCTTGCTTTTGCTGACTATATAGAGTTTCTCCATCTTCGACTACAAAGAATATAATCAGTTTGATTTCAGTATTGACCATCATTGAATATAAATAAATAGAAATTTATGGCATAATTTAGTTTTCTTTTTAAAAGTAATTAGTACATTTTAAAGATGATTCGTGCTTCTAGATTTATCTCTAATTTGTGTCCCAGCTGCCTCACAATACTCCACGAGATGTGTCCAGCACATTCACGTATCTGTTGACCCATCTCTATAAACTGTCCTTCAGTGAACATCTGTGTACATTGTCCTCTAAACTATCTTGTGAAAATTTACCTGGATGAGTAATGAGGAAGGAGCAGATTGTGTATATTTTATTTAACTAAGTAATTGAAGACTGCTCTCTAGCATGGTCTCAGCAGCATATCTTTCCATGGCAGAGAGTGAGGGCTTGTCCATGCCCAGCACTTGGCCTTCCACAGCTGTCTGACAGGACTATAGTGATGCATTACTAGTGTTTTAATGTGCATATCTCTGATAACAATGATTTTGAATGCCTCATCTTCTATTTGTCAACTTGTTTGGTTTCCTCTGCTGGAAAGGGACTGACATGTCGTTTGTTTATCTTTTTTGGGATTGCAGTTTTCTTTTTTTGTTTCTTGTTGATGGTCAGATTTATTTGTAATTTTTTGCTTCTCAGGTTATACTTAGAAAGTTTTATTTAAGAAGTTCTTTTTTTCTTGGTCACAGTAATTTTCCAACATTTTTTTTTGGTGAATGTTTATTTGACCCTTAGGTCTTTAATCCACCTAGATTTCTCATTTCTGTATGGTCTTAGGTAGAGATCAGTTTTATATGTGTCCACGTAGTCAGCCCATTTTCCCACTCCAAACAACCCTTCCTTTTCATGTTGATTTGGCTGGTACCCTATTGATAAGGTGTTTGTCTGTCTGTCTGTGAGCTCTCCATTTTGGTCTATCGGCCTTTTTTTGCACCAGTGGCTTTTCAGTCAGTTAAAGAGGCTATCTTACGCTGAAAACATCAGTGGTCTAGAACAGCAGAAGTTTATTTCTCACCCATGCTACAGATTTGCCACAGGTCTGCAAGGTGCTCCAATCATTAATTTCTCGGGAATAGTGACTTCTGGAGCAACGTTTAACTTGGGCATTGCCATTCATGAGGAATGGCATAGGCTGGAGGAAAGGATAGATTGAAGGTTTTCATGTTGATAATTCAATAAATGCTCCAGTGCAGAAGCTACATACCTAACTTTGCCTTATAATTTATCATTCAAAACAATGGTCCAGTAAGTAAGAGTCAGAAATATTCAGAAATGTTATATCTTGATCATAATATCTGAGTTTCAAGTTATCTTATTTACACACCCTTAATGTACATTTTCTTTATTCTCTCCCTTCCAAATATGGGGATACTTAGTCCAGTTTTTAAAAGTTATTTATTAGGGTCACTTGAAATCTCCAAATATGTCCAAATTGCTCTCCAATTTGCCTTTCCTGCTTAACAGTTTTACCTTTAACCACCTCTGTCTCCCAATTCATCATTTCACTACTAATAATGTAACTGTTCTAAGCTCAATACTAATATTTTCAATAACCAGCTCAAAGCTTTTCTCATTGCATTTGGCCTGTCATTCAAGGCCTTTCCTCTGCCTGGTCTGCTCTTTCTTATTCTCCAGCCACACTGTAATTTTTGTGTTATCTAAAGGGCTTCCCTGGTGGCTCAAACAGTAAAGTGTCTGCCTGCAGTGTGGGAGACCCGGGTTCGATTCCTGGGTCAGGAAGATCCCCTGGAGAAGGAAATGGCAGTCTACTCCAGCACTCTTGCCTGGAAAATCCCATGGACTGAGGAGCCTGATAGGCTTCAGTTCATGGGGTAGCAAAGAGTCGGACACGACTGAGTGACTTCACTTTCACTTTCAAAGTACTTTATGCCTCTGTGTCTGTCTATGTTCAGTAGCTTTTTATTCTTCTGTGTCCTTTCTCATTTCTCATCTCTTAAATGTCAGGATTCTCTTCATACTCTAATACCTCAATCATATTTCTATAAATGATGGTGCCTTCTGCCCTTATTACCTTATAAATCCACACAAGCCTAATGTAAGTGTCTTGAAGAAGAATGTTACATGGGGTCTGTCTTTATATTACTCAGTCTAACATGGAGTTAGCATTCACTGGTCTTTTTTGAATTCATGAATCCATAAAAGAATAAGCAGGTAAAATGTACTAGTGATCCTCAGTTATGAATTTCCACAAGATTCAGTTCTGGGATTTAACAAGAATTATTTTGATTCTTGAGCACCTCTGAAATTTTAGGGCATAGTGAGAAGTTTATCCACCTAGATTAGACTGCCATGTTTGATAAGTTGTCCTGACTGTGCAGAAGAATGGCTTTAACAGAGTTGCTGAAAAGGTTATTTGACTATTATAGCAATGGTTAAGTAGAACTCCTATGGAAGGTAACAAGAATCAACCATTCTTCCTACAAATCACTTGGAATTTGACATCTAGACAATTTAGAAATTTATCTCTAGTATAAATGTACAAGTAAAAAATAGTATTTTATATACATATACACATATACATGCTGACATTATATTTCACATAACGTAGTTAGAAAATAAACATCACTAAGATATGTTTCCAGTGAGTTTAACTGGATGACCCTAAATGCAGGTGTTCTAGCAGTGCTATAGATATTTTGCATCTAGGAAAATACATTATAAACAAACTGTTAAATATAGCTTCTTCCAAAGGATACACAAGCCCAAGAAGCCATCGATTTGCACATTGCTTAGCAACATAGTCATAACATTTCTGAAATCTAGAAACTAAGGATGCCAAAGATACAACCTTATAGTTAATTTCATGTTCCATTGTGAGGTATGGAGATAATTATGTTATGCAATGAGCAACTTAAAAAATACGGTTTTAAGTAACTTATTTTTATGGAATTTCATTAAAGAGCATATTTTTAAAATAGTTTTGAGAGTTTCCTGCATCCTGTGTCTCTTATTAGATTTGCTATGACCCCATGGTGAGAGGAATAGCTAAAATCTAGGGGGAAAGAATTATAATTTAAAGTGTCTTTGACATATTTGAGAAATGGTTAGTAGTAATGCTTTGTGTTACCTTCATTTTCCCATGTACTGCTTGACCTGACTGCTAAAAACAGAACAAAGAAAATTCATTTAAATTTGAGCAAGAGTAATTTGAATCAAGCATAAGAAAACTCTTTCTGGTTCAAAGAGAAGTTAGACATGAAAGTGAATTATTGATGAAAGCTGTATTTTCCCATTCATTGAAAATCATTAAATATGGACAAACCATGATTTGGACCATAAAGTCAAGGTATAGATAATGGAGTAAAATTGATGGCCATACTCTTAAAAATCACTGTTTCCTCTTTCCTCTACTTTATATCTCAGTGTTTTCTTTTATTAACTTTAGGCAAATCAATGAATGTGCATTCTACCTATGTGCAATAATTATTTTAATAAAATCATAGTAGTTGGCATTGATTGTGAACTAGACGTTTTTGGTGAAGTGATTTAGGTGAAATTTCCACACAACCTACATGATAGTGACAAAGCAAACAACCAGTCTTCTCTCTTGGGGATTTTAAATGTAAAAGACAGAATCAGGTTTTTTTTTTTTTGGTTTGTTTGTTTGTTTTCAAAGAGAAGTTGACATATACACAGGCAATCAGCCATCTCCTACTGGTGACACTCTGTAGTGGAAAATTTGGCCTTGTCCAAAGGGAGGTCTGCCATATGCCCTTGGCTTCTAAGTGATGACCTGTGTCATACATGAACCAAATGTCTGTTTGGGTGAGGACTGACCACACGCAATAAACACCGAGTAGGGGCTGGCCATGTCAGAAAGACCAGCAAGGGATTTTCAGTGGGAGCCTTGGGTCATGCAGGATCAGGACTCAGAGACTGAGTTCAGTTATGTGGACAATCAAGCAATTAATCAATTATGTGTACATGATCAATCTCCAATAAAAACTCTGGAAATAGAGACTCAGGTGAACATCCTCAGTTTGCAATACTGTTGGCACATTGCCACATATCAGTTTGGGAAGGTAACGCTGCCTAAGGACAACAGGAGCTTCAGGTTTGGAACACTCTCAGATTCTGTCTTGTTCATCTCTCCCTGTGGTTTACGTTTATTTGTTTCCTTTCCCTGTAATAAACTGTAGTCATGCATATAATGGCTTTGAGTGAGTTTTTTATGTCCCTTTTGTGAATTATTGAACATGAGCATGGTTTTGGAAAACCTCCAAACCTCTACTTGGTGCCAGATTTGAGAGCAGTTTTAGTACTGTGGCCTCAAACTTTGCATTTTGGCCAGCTATGTGTAGACTTATTTGAATCTTAAGTTCAAGAAACAGAGTTTTCTGGAGAAAGGTAGAGTATAGATTTAGAGGATAAAAAATTTGCCCTTTAACATGTTCATAATCTTAAGAAAGACAAAAGCCTAGAAGTTTCCATATCATTGTGGAATAATGTCATTTTGGTCATTTTTCTACTGAAGGGGATATCAGGTATCATTCTTAATCACTGCTAGTTATTTTTCCTTAAGTTAGGGTGTAGGAAAAAATAATATGCAGCTAAGTTGCTACAGTTTTCTCTTCTATAAGTGGTCATGAAATCAAAGTAACCCATGGGTTAAAACACTGCCCACAAAAGTGAAATATGATATTTTTGTTATTAAAAGAGCCCATCATTTTTGAGATTAGTTGTTTGTCAGTTGCTTCATTTGCTATTATTTTCTCCCATTCAGAAGGCTGTCTTTTCACCTTGCTGATATTTTCCTTTGTTGTGCAGAAGCTTTTAATTTTAATTAGATCCCATTTGTTTATTTTTGCTTTTATTTCCAGAATTCTGGGGGGTGGATCATAGAGGATCCTGCTGTGATTTATGTCTGAGAGTGTTTTGCCTATGTTCTCCTCTAGGAGTTTTATAGTTTCTGGTCTTACATTTAGATCTTTAATCCATTTTGAGTTTATTTTTGTGTGTGGTGTTAGAAAGTGATCTAGTTTCATTCTTTTACAAGTGGTTGACCAGTTTTCCCAGCACCACTTGTTAAAGAGATTGTCTTTACTCCATTGTATATTCTTGCCTCCTTTGTCAAAGATAAGGTGTCCATATGTGTGTGGATTTATCTCTGGGCTTTCTATTTTGTTCCATTGATCTATAAGTCTGTCTTTGTGCCAGTACCATACTGTTTTGATGACTGTGGCTTTGTAGTAGAGCCTGAAGTCAGGCAAGTTGATTCCTCCAGTTCCATTCTTCTTTCTCAAGATTGCTTTGGCAATTCGAGGTTTTTTGTATTTCCATACAAATCTTGAAAGTATTTGTTCTAGTTCTGTGAAAAATATGGCTGGTAGCTTGATAGGGATTGCATTGAATTTGTAAATTGCTTTGGGTAGTATACTCATTTTCACTATATTGATTCTTCCGATCCATGAACATGGTATATTTCTCCATCTATTAGTGTCCTCTTTGATTGCTTTCATCAGTGTTTTATAGTTTTCTGTATATAGGTCTTTAGTTTCTTTGGGTAGATATATTCCTAAGTATTTTATTCTTTTCGTTGCAATGGTGAATGGAATTGTTTCCTTAATTGCTTTTTCTACTTTCTCATTATTGGTGTATAGGAATGCAAGACAGGAAAAAGACGCAGCTGTCTATAACGGACTTTTGGACTCAGAGGGAGAGGGAGAGGGTGGGATGATATGGGAGAGTGGCATTCTATCATGTATACTATCATGTAAGAATTGAATCGCTAGTCTATGTCTGATGCAGGATACAGCATGCTTGGGGCTGGTGCATGGGGATGACCCACAGAGATGTTATGGGGAGGGAGGTGGGAGGGGGGTTCATGTTTGGGAACACATGTAAGAATTAAAGATTTTAAAATTAAAAAAAAATAAAAATAAAAAAAAAAAATATATCTGAAGAATAGAAAAAAAAAAAAATAAAAATAAAAATGACAGTAGATTTAAAAAAAAAAAAAAAAGAGCCCATCAAACATTGTGTATCATTTTAAATGGTAAATTGTGCAAAGTACAAAACACTCTGCTAATTGTTTTATGTAGACTATGAGTTTATCATTAAGCTCACCTGTGAGGTAGATGCTAATATTCTCCTTTAGAGATGAGGAAATTGAGGTAATCAAAAGTTAAGTTACTTGTTTATTGACCCAGCATGCCATACTGAAAACTTATAAACTACTAAAGACATTTTTAGGCGGTGTTTGAAGGCACAATTAAGACATCTCTTTTAAAAAATTATTTTATATTGGAATGTAGTTGATGTTAGTTTCAGGTATACGGCAAAGTGATTCCATTATGTATATACACACACACACACACACACACACACACACACATATATATATATATATATATATATGTATATACACACACATGTATCCATTCTTTATCAAATTCTTTTCCCATTTAGGTTATCACAGAGTATTGAGCAGAGTTCCCTATACAATACAGTAGGTCCTTGTTGGTTATCCATTTTAAATAGAGCAGTGTGTACATGTTTATCATAAACTGCTAATCTATCCCTTCCCCCCAATAACCATAACTTCATTTTCTAAGTCAGAGTCTGTTTCTATTTTGTAAATAAGTTCATTTGTATCATTTTTTTTTAAGATTTCATATGTAAGGGATATCATACGGTATTTGTATATCTCTCTCTCTTATTTCATTTAGTACGATAATCTCTAGGTCTACCCATGTTGTTGCAAGTGGCATTATTTCATTCTTTTCAGTGGCTGAGTAATATTCCATTGTTGATATGTACCATATCTTCTTTATCCATTCGTCTGTCAATAGATATTCAAGTTGCTTCATTAATCCTACAAATGTGATCATACAATTAAAAATGAGCATTGACCAATTTCCTAAAATAGAAATAAGGTGCTAGAATATGGATTCAGTTATGTCACACCAGAGTGTCTTTTGGGAGGAGGCATGGCATATCGTGTAGCTTGCAGGATCTTAATTCCCCCAGCCAGTAATTGACCTCAGGCCACAGCAGTGAAAGCCCAGAATCCTAACCATTATACCACCAGGGAATGCTTCACTCCAGAGGACCTTTATGCCTGAAAACTGTAGGACTCAGCAATGAGAATCATACAGAAGAGAAAAAAAGAGAGAAATTAAAAACTCTAAAAGAACGTCTCTATTGTTGTCATTTATATTTAAAAATGAATTTTAAAAATAAATTTACCTTTCAAATGTATTTATCGTTAAAAATGTCACTGCAGATTTTATATGTGTTTAATGTATTTTTATACACACATATAACACACACATATATATATTAAATATATATATATATTTATATGTGTTTAATATTTTTTTTCTTTTGGAGAAGGAAATGGCAACCCACTCCAGTATTCTTACCTGGAGAATCCCATGGATGGAGGAGCTTGGTGGGCTACAGTCCACGGGTTGCAAAGAGTCGGATACGGCTGAGCGACTTCACTTTCTTTCAATATATTTTTATGTCTCCATTCTGAGTTTTACATGGAAATTTATTTCCTCATTTGAAAAAACCAGGGCAAATGAGAAATAAAATGAATAAAAATAGTATAAATAAAGTAATGAAGTTAACACAATAAATCATGCTTTCGAGATATTGACAGATATTGTCTATAAGTACCTCTGAGAGTGCTTCCCAAACAAGATGATACAATTGAGAGAGCTAATTCTTACGTAGGTTGATAAGGAAATCAGAGCTCTCAAGGAGGAGAAAGGGAAAAACATTTCTTTCTACATTGTTTTATCTTAGTCACATAAGACATTTTTTCTTAAACTCTGAGTCACTAAGACAACAATCTATTTTGCCTCAGACTAACTCTCTTTCAGTTCAGTTCAGTTCAGTCACTCAGTCGTGTCCAACTCTGCCACCCCATGAATCGCAGTAGGCCAGGCCTCCCTGTCCATCACCAACTCCCGGAGTTCACTCAGATTCATGTCCATCGAGTTGGTGATGCCAGCCATCTCATCCTCTGTCATCCCCTTCTCCTCCTGTCCCCAATCCCTCCCAGCATCAGAGTCTTTTCCAATGAGTCAACTCTTCACATGAGGTGGCCAAAGTACTGGAGTTTCAGCTTTAGCATCATTCCTTCCAAAGAAATCCCAGGGTTGATCTCCTTCAGAATGGACTGGTTGGATCTCCTTGCAGTCCAAGGGACTCTCAAGAGTCTTCTCCAACACCACAGTTCAAAAGCATCAATTCTTTGGTGCTCAGCCTTCTTCACAGTCCAACTCTCACATCCATACATGACTACTGGAAAAACCATAGCTTTGACTAGATGGATGTTTGTTGGCAAAGTAATATCTCTGCTTTTCAATATGCTGTCTAGGTTGGTCATAGATTTTCTTCCAAGGAGCAAGCGTCTTTTAATTTCCTGGCTGCAGCCACCATCTGCAGTGATTTTGGAGCCCCCCAAAATAAAATCTGACACTGTTTCCACTGTTTCCCCATCTATTTCCCATGAAGTGATGGGACCAGATGTCATGATCTTTGTTTTCTGAATGTTGAGCTTTAAGCCAACTTTTTCACTCTCCTCTTCCAATTTCATCAAGAGGCTCTTTAGTTTTTCTTCACTTTCTGCTGTAAGGGTTGTGTCATCTGCATATCTGAGGTTCTTGATATTTCTCCTGGCAATCTTGATTCCAGCTTGTGCCTCATCCAGTCTGGCATTTCACATTATGTACTCTGCATATAGGTAAAATAAGCAGGGTGACAATATTCAGTCTTGACGTATTCCTTTCCTGATTTGGAACCAGTCTATTGTTCCATGTCTAATTTTAGCTATTGTTCCTTGATCTGCATACAGGTTTCTTAGGAAGCTGGTAAGGTTGTCTGGTATTCCTGTCTCTTTAAGAATTTTCCACAGTGTGTTGTGATCCACACAAAGGCTTTGGCATAGTCAATAAAGCAGAAGTAGATACTTTTCTGAAACTCTCTTGCTTTTTTCGATGATCCTGCAGATATTCACAATTTGATCTTTGTTTCCTCTGCCTTTTCTAAATCCATCTTGAACACCTGGAAGTTCACGGTTGACTTACTGTTGAAGCCTGGCTTGGAGAATTTTGAGCATGACTCAGCTAGCATATGAAATGAGGGCAATTGTGCAGTAGTTTGAGCATTCTTTGGCATTGTCTTTCTTTAGGATTGGAATGAAAACTGACATGCTCCAGTCCTGTAGCCACTGCTGAGTTTTCCAAATTTGCTGACATACTGAGCGCAGCACTTTCACAGCATCATCTTTTAGGATTTGAAATAGCTCAACTGGAATTCCATCACCTCCACTAGCTTTGTTCGTAGTGATGCTTCCTAAGGCCCACTTGACTTCGCATTCCAGGATGTGTATTCTTGCCACCTCTTTTGATATATTTTGCTTCTTTTAGATCCATACCATTTCTGTCCTTTATTGTGCCCATTTTTGCATGAGATGTTCCCTTGATATCTCTAATTTTCTTGAAGAGATTTCTAGCCTTTCCCATTCTATCATTTTTCTGCGTTTCTATGCACCGATCACTGAGGAAGGCTTTCTTATCTCTCCTTGCTATTCTTTGGAACTCTGCATTCAAATGGGTGTATCTTTCCTTTTCTCATTTGCCTTTAGCTTCTCTTCTTTTCTCAGCTATTTGTAAGACCTCCTTAGAGAATCATTTTGCTTTTTTGCATTTTTTTTTCTTGGGGATGTTCTTGACCACTGCCTTCTGTACAATGTCAGGAACCTCCATCCATAGTTCTTCAGGCACTCTGTCACATCTAATCCTTTGAATATATTTGTCACTTCCACTGTATAATCATAAAGGATTTTATTTAGGTCGTGAATGTTCTAATGATTTTCCCTACTTTCTCCAATTTAAGTCTGAATTTTGCAATAAGGAGTTCATGATATGAGCCACAGTCAGCTCCCAGTCTTGTTTTTGCTGACTGTATAGAGCTTCTCCATCTTTGGCTACAAAGAATATAATCAGTCTTATTTTGGTATTTACCATCTTGTGATGTGCATGCGTTGGAGTAGGCAATGGCACCCCGCTCTAGTACTCTTGCCTGGAAAATCCCATGGACGGAGGAGCCTGGTAGGCTGCAGTCCATGGGGTCGCACAGAGTCGGACACGACTGAGCGACTTCACTTTCACTTTTCACTTTCATGTATTGGAGAAGGAAATGGCAACCCACTCCAGTATTCTTGCCTAGAGAATCCCATGGACGGGGGAGCCTGGTAGGCTGCAGTCCATGGGGTCGCGCAGAGTCGGACACGACTGAAGCGACTTAGCAGTAGCAGCAGCAGCAGATGTGCATGTGTAGAGTATTCTCTTGTGTTGTTGGAAGAGAGTGTTTGCTGTGACCAGTGCATTTTCTTGGCAAAACTCTGTTAGCCCTTGACCTGCTTCGTTTTGTGCTACAAAGCCAAATTTGCCTGTTACTCCAGGTATCTCTTAACTTCCTATTTTTGCATTCCGGTCCTCTGTAGTGAAAAGGACATCTTTTTGGGGTGGTAGTTCTAGAAGGCCTTGTAGGTCTTCATAGAACTGTTCAGCTTTAGCTTCTTGAGCATTACTGGTTGGCGCATAGACTTGGATTAACGTGATATTGTATGGTTTGCCCTGGAGATGAAGAGAGATCATTCTGTCATTTTTGAGATTGCATCCAAGTACTGCATTTTGGACTCTTATGTTGACTATGATGACTAATCCATTTCTTCTAAGGAATTGTTGCCCACAGTAGTAGATATAATAGTCATTTACCTTAAATTCTCCCATTCCAGTTCATTTTACTTCACTGATTTCTAAAATGTTGATGTTTACTCTTGCCATCTCTGGTTTGACCACTTCCAAATTTGCCTTGATTCATGGACCTAATATTCCAGGTTTCTATGCAGTGTTTTTCTTTACAGCATCAGTCTTTATTTCCATCACCAGTCACATCCATAACTGGGTATTGTTTTTGCTTTGGCTCCATCTTTTCATTCTTTCTGGAGTTATTTCTTCAATGATCTCCAGTAGCATATTGGGCACCTACTGACCTGGGGAGTTCCTCTTTCAGTATCCTATCTTTTTGCCTTTTCATACTGTTCATGGGGTTCTCAAGGCAAGAATACTGAAGTGGTTTGCCATTCCCTTCTCCAGTGGACCACGTTTTGTCAGAACTCCCCACCATGACCCATTCGTCTTGGGTGGCCCTATATGGCATGGCTCATAATTTCATTGAGTTAGACAAGGATGTGGTCATGTGATCAATTTGGTTAGTTTTCTGTGATTGTGATTTTCACTCTGTCTGCTCTCTGATGGATAAGGATAAGAGGCTTACAGAAGCTTCCTGATGGGAGAGACTGACTGAGGGGGAAACTGTGTCTTGTTCTGATGGCAGGGCTATGCTCAATAAATCTTTCTTTAGCTCTGTACTAATGATTCTATAACAGCAATGTATCTTGCTCAAGGATATGTTTCTCCTTCTTAACAGGAACCTTCTGTCCAATCCTCTCATCTTAATATGTAAGTTTTGGGAGTAGGTCTGGTAAGACCTTAATAATCTTAAGACATTCTTTTGAAAATGTATATAAATCTCTTGCTAAGTTTGGGGCACTGTCTGCCCCCTTCTGATGTCTATGTCAGAAGCTTTCTCTATCTCTTTTTCACTGTAATAAAACTTTTGCCCCATGAACCTCTGAGTGACTGAAGCCATGTCTTTGGTCCTGAAGCAATATTCTCTTCTTCAGAGATCACAAATCTGACACTGTTCTCTGTAAGCTATCGGGTTAAGATTTTACGCCAACTTCATCTGTAAACCCAACAGAGAAAAATATAAAAAGACTTAACTAAAAAGCAATCATGATTTTAAAAAAATATGGAAATAGATTTCCAGAAAAAGATATTATGAGTATTCCATGGTACAGAGTTGTGGCTGCAGAGGGGCCATGTCTGAATGTTAACCTAGGAATAGTTATTGAAGTTTGTTGACTCTAGATCAATGTTAAGGTAAAGTTCCAGCTTCTCTACTTCTTCCTGCCTCTTCCACTGGCTTGATACAGACAAACTTGATAATTTTGGAACTCACATGTTGAGTGTAGCAGAAGCATAAAGTAGAGGGATTCTCATGTCTGAATTAACACCTGGATGAGAACTGACAAGGCACATTTGTTTAATTTGTTAATATGAACAAAATTTAAACTTGTATTATGTTCGAGAAGTTGTATATTCCAAATCAAATACATCTCAGCACAGAAAACTGTTTACTAATAAATTAAGAATTCTAAAACACAAAATGGCAAAGCAAGTTCTATGATGGTTATAGGAATTTATGAATCATTGCATAGTAAACATATAAAAAAATTGATTCAAAGAATATGAGATTGAAAGTGCCTCTTAAAAAATGTGCAGGCATCTATTCATGCCTTTTAGTCTAGCATGTATTTGTAAGAATGATTTACTCATTGAAATGAAGAGTTTCTACATATTAAAATTCCAATATTAAGATGATTATTTTAAAGTTTATTTTATTCCTATGCATGTTTTTACTGGATTGTGTTATGAATTCTGCGAACAAAATATATTTCAAAGATTTATCACATAAATCTGAGAACTTTGCATTTAAAACTTTTTTTTACAACTACTCTGAATGATCATCTCTGTGTTGAAGCTGTTGTAAATATGAAATGAATGAATGCTCTTTGAGGAATTGAAAGCAGAATTCTTTGTTCTAGTGGTGTAGGAACTGTGCTGACAGTGAAATACTTAAAAGATATTTTCAAGTTAGATGTACTTGATAAATGCTCGGTGATATTAAGATTCACTTGATTATAAAGAAGTATTTTATCTTTTATTGAAGTATAGTTGATTTACAATGTTGGGCTAATGTTAATTACTGCTGTACAGCAAAGTAATTCAGTTATACACTTATACGTTATTTTTTAAATATTCTTTTCCATTATGATTTATGATAAGATACTGAATATAGTTCTCTGTGCTATATGGTATGATCATGTTTACCCTTTCTAATTATAAAAGCTTACATCTGCTAACCCCAACCTCCCATCGCATCCCTCTCCCCACCCTCCACCCCCTTGGCAACAATGATTTTGTTCTCTATGTCCATGAGCCTGTTCCTATTTTGTAGATAGATTCACTTGAGTCATCATTTAGATTCCACGTATAAGAGACACCACATGGTACTGTCTTTCTCTTTCTGACTTCACTTAGTAAGATAATCTCTGCTTGTATGGAGAAATGTTTTAAATTTTGAGAGAGATGTTACCATTCTAAAGAGACATCATGAATTCTTTACTAACTGATGCGTTAGGAGGTCTCTGCGAGGCTCTTGGGCTCCTGACAGCAAAGGAGGTGTATTCCAAGAGTGAGAATCCCAAGAAAGTAAGGCAAAAAGAACCTGACAGTATGATGATCTGTGTCAGAAATAATACAGCATCATCACACCGCATTCTGTTGTCTGAGGTCATCACAGGTGTCTCCCTGTGTTCAAGATGTGAGGGTGAGGGAAAAGGCCCAGCACTTGATGTGAGGCACGTCTGGATCAGAGTCACACTGAGAGACCATGTAGAATGGGAGCGATCACTGTGGCCATCTTTGGAAAATGCAGTCTGTCTCAAGGATACAATAGAGAAATGAAAACTTCCATAGTTGTGGAAAGAATTCAGATAGTGAAGTCCTGAATGTGAGAACTGGATGATCAGAGTTGCCATTAGTCAATCTGAGAAGCCAAGTGTGTGTGTTGCTGATTTGGGCCAGGCTGTGGAAAGCTATCATGACTATTACTGCACTACCCAGCTTTTAGTGATGGGGTTGGCGGCGATCACAGTAGCGCTATATGAAGAGCAGAGGGAGTTGGGAACAACTCTGTGGCTGCTTGTCATGGCACAAATCTAACCATGATGGCCTTCAGAAGGTCATGGCATCTGCATTTCTTCCATCTCCAAAGTCTTGTACTATTTACTTTTGTAAGTTATGAGAAATGTAATCCCTTCTTAACAAATTTGCTACTGTACAAACCACCAACTGGCCTAATGTGATCTGGGAAGAAGGCAGCATAGATGAAGCTGTCATATTTCAACTGGCCCCTGAGTGAGTGAGCTTTCTTCTCTGGCTGCTCAAGTTGAGCACAATTAGGTCGACTTGAGGAGAGGGAGGCAGGAGAACTATTAGTATTTGCTGATACAAGTAGTGTGATATGAGTGTTCTCAGGAGAAGATAAAACCATAAAAAATGATACAACACATATTTACAAGGTAACTTGTATACAGTTAAACAGTATGAAGCTTATAGCTTTTTGACACAGAGCCTGGATGGCACCTCTCTTTTCTTTATATTGCTAGATATGGCTACAAAAATTTTGCAATGTTTCTAAAAATAATCTCTGAGCTTAACCTTGGAATTCCTAAGAATAGTGAAGGACATTGAAAAGAGATCACAAATTAATACTCAAGCGTGAAGGTTCTGAGCTCATGGTTTAGTTTCAAGACATCTTAAACTTCATGTAAATGAAAGAAGAATCTTTGTTCAATGTATCAATATATATTTTTGATCTTTTACGCTGTGCCCAATGTACATCAAAGGGTACAAAAAAATAGAAAGCCTGACATTTGTCTTAAAATCACTTACATGGTTTACAAGGAGACAGATTAGACAGAAATGGGAGAGTCAGATGATGATAAACAGGGGTTATTATAAAAGCTAATATGTATGGTACAGATACCAATGTAATAAATATTTCAAAAAGGAATGTTTATTAAGGAAAAGTTAGAACACTTCCTGGGAGATGGATAGAACTAGGTTTGGAAGATCAGATAAGATTGGAGATGTGAAAAAGATGAAGAAACACATGCCTTGGATGATATGAAGAATTAATAATTCAAACAACCAAAGGGTGAATTTAGTTGTTTCCTTCTCAAGAGTCTAAAATCCATAAAGCAGAGCATAAATGAAGATGTGAAGGTATTTTTTGTTTGTTTGTTTGTTTTGAGAGGATAACTGAATTTGTACATAACTTACTATATAAGTCCTGGGAAACTGAGATGGAAGTTGTTAAGTGGTCATGAATACTGCTGAAAATTCCTAAAAAAATTTATGGAACTTATTTTCTTTTTAAATTCTATTTATAAGGCTATATGCAAACTCAAATTACAGACTGTGGACAGATAATTAAAACTCTTGGTTCCTTTTATTGAAGATAAGTTCAGTCATTTTCTATAGTATCATAATAGTTTCAGCATTGCTTAATCATGCTAAGCTTTAGCATTTAAAGCCCTTTACATAATATAATTTTACTGTGGCACAAATTAATATTTAAAAGTCTTCTCCAACAAGTATATAAAATATATGAGGATACAGTACCATTTAGGAGGAGCAGGAGTAATGTGACCATCAAGACTTACTTCTTTCAATATTCTGGTTCTCCCCAGATAATTTCTACTCGCTATTTGAATTACCTTGGTTGTTTCCCTTGGCTGTTTTGACTAGTGAACTATTAAACAAAATTTCTTCTATTCAAACACAAACACTTCTTTCTAATTTCTGTGTTGAGCTTTCCAGGTTTTTTAATATTCCCCTTCTTTGGGGTTTTCATAAACAGTATATTACTCTAACGATGTTAATGATCTGTTCTCTCTTCTGCTTTTCAGATCTGTGGTAGGCTTGTTAATCTTCAGTGGAATATGCAAATTGAATTTCTGAATTTGGCATGTGGATACCTTTGAAAGAGAACTGTAGAAGTTAACTTCACTAACAAAATCGGTGCCTGCAGAGCTTTCATATTTTGAGGTTAGTGTATTGAATGCTTAGTTATAGTTAACAAACATTATTCAATTCAGATTTTAATCGATTGACTGATTATGTTTTAAATGTTTACCTTGAGTCTGAGTCTCTAAAAAAGACACAATATTTCCAAAGACCTTTCAAAATGTTTTCAATAATGATATAAGTAAATCTATGAGTTTTGCCTTTTTACTGCTAGATGCTGAGAAAAGGAGGGGAAGAGTTAATGAAAAAAAAGCAATCTTGGATTAATAATTGTTCTTTCTTTGCCTAAATTTCCAGGAAAATGGTTCTTTTTAGGGTCGTAGTTGTGGTGGTTCAAATTATTATTAATGCAACCTTTTGGCCAATCAAAATATATTTATTAATGTATTTGCTCCTACAGTGACTAAAAGGAAAGAAAAAAGCATTCTGTGTTACATTAATTGTAATATTGTTTGAAGTTTAAAATTGTCAGGCTATTTTAAAAGTTAATTTCACAGATAATAAGCACTTTCATAGTGATTCTTCTATCAGTGAAATGCAATTCCATGCAAAACTTAAATCTCTCTTTGAAGTTCCATAGATAAAACTGGGTATGGCATAAACCTTTGATGACACAATAGCAAATGTAGCTTGCAAATCCATGTTAATTGACAGTGTACCAACCTACATTGTAGGTTGGCTTCCCTGGGAAGCAAATTCTGAGAGGAGATTCGTATGCAGATTGTTGGCAAAGGAGTGCTTCGGGGATCCACACTGTAGATGCGACGAAAGAAAGGAGAAGCACGCAGAGATTAGAGCTGTGAACTCATCCTAGTAGAGGCCTCTACTGACTCCACAGGGACCATGGTACTGATTCACAGTTGTTTCACATTAGGGTGAGGCATTCAGGCCTTTTCTTCTCACATCAGTAGTCGCTGAGGGTCGAGTGCCTCTGGATGGAGGCGTAGTCCTCAAGAGGAAGATTGTTTCATTCAAGGTCACCCACAGGAGGCTGAACACAGAGAGCTGGTCTTTGGCAGGACTCCCAACAAATGGGGGACGCTTTCCATCATTCTGAAGAAGGATCACATTCTCCGTCACAGTCTTCTTTATAGATTCTCTTCTGGGAGCAGCTCTTTCAAGATTCTAGTGGGTGTCTCTTCCTGGGGAACATAGCAGTGGAAGGTAGAGATGGCTCCTTGCTGCCCCCACCTCTGCAATGACCCCTCCCAGAATCTTGCCAGTTGTACTTAGTGGACCCAGGAGTCCTGGGATGAGAAACACTGTTGCTGGAGGGCCCTTCACAGACTCCTGCATGAGAAGTCTGGCTCACACCGTCTATCAAGCAAACCCGGTCCTTGTGGCTGCCTTGTCCCCTAGGTTTCTTCTCCATTCAGAGTCACAGTGCAGATGCCTCTACCCTCGGGGCCTGACCAGGTGCAGGCAGAGTGCTCTGACCCAGAGGCTCTGCAGAGGCAGGACTTCCCCAGTCCAGAAGAGGTGAGGGTGAATTGTACCTGTGTGGGCCCCAGATCCAGTCTTTCAGGGTCCTGGGAAGCAATGTGGGCTTCTGGTGTGGAACCCTGTGGCCCCAATCAGACGAATGCCAAGGTCCAAGCGCGCCGAAACCCAAATGTTCTCGGGACCAGTCATTCCTCCCAGCAGCTTCAGGAGACTGCCTCTACCTGCTCTTCAAGTGTGTCTCCTGAAGAACAGCATCAGGGCAGTCTTCTTTCTGTCCTACAGCCTCTGGTGGGAAGCCGGTCCCTTCCCCTGAGTCCCTCCAGCAGGAAGTATCTCCTCTTTGAACCCCACGAGGATGCTGAGGGCAGGGGCAGAGTCTGAGTGGGTTGACTGTGAGGTTTCCCAGGAAGGGAAGAAGGCCTGCTGGATTGTGGGTACAGAGAACACAGATTCCCCAAATAACTCACTGGGATTGATGACAAATCGGGTCACTCCTGTTTCTACTTCCTGGGTCCCTAGCTCATATGTCCCACTACTAGAGACATTTGTTGTTGTTCTGTCACCAAGTCCTGTCCAACTCTTTGGACCCCCTGGACTGTAGCCCACCAGGCTTCCCTGTCCGTGGAATTTTCCAGGCAAGAATACTGAAGTGGGTTGCTGTTTCCTTCTCCAGGGGATCTTCCCAACCCAGGGATTGAACCTACATCTCTTGCATTGGCAGGCGGATTCTTTGCCACTGAGCTACAAGGGAAGCCCACTAGAGACATAACATTATATAAATTAAAGATCTTTTGTTTAAGGTGTATATTGTGTCCTGGAGGATGGTGTGTCATCCTTGTAAAGTATTACCTCTGTGATGGTGCTTCAGCTATATAACATTCATAGGCTGTTTCAATGCTTCATCAGGCTGATAGCTTCTGAGTGCTATGGTTTGTAATAGGAACAGTGGATCCCATGCTTATAGACCCACTCTCACACCTCCTATCCTATAAAGCAGTCTCTTTTTGGTCTGAAGAAAGCTATGTCAATGAATCAAGCACTCTTTAAGCCCTCAATATAGTGGTTTTGTGTGAGGTTATGGGCAGGAAAGGAGCAGCAGCTGTACTTTGCTGGAGCAGCCATGAAGAGATACCCCACGTCCAAGGTGAGAGAAACCCAAGTAACATGGTAAGTGTTGCAAGAGGGCATCAGAGGGCAGACACACTGAAACCATACTCACAGAAAACTAGTCAGTCTGATCACATGGACCACAGCCTTGTCTAACTCAGTGAAACTAAGCCATACCATGTGGGGTCACCCAAGATGGGCAGGTCATGGTGGAGAGGTCTGACAGAATGTGCTCTACTGGAGAAGGGAATGGCAAACCACTTCAGTATTCTTGCCTTGAGAACCCCATGAACCGTATGAAAAGGCAAAATGATAGGATACTGAAAGAGAAACTCCCCAGGCCAGTAGATGCCCAATATGCTACTGGAGATGAGTGGAGAATAAACTCCAGAAAGAATGAAGGGATGGAGCCAAAGCAAAAACAATACCCAGCTGTGGATGTGACTGGTGATAGAAGCAAGGTCTGATGCTGTAAAGAGCAATATTGCATAGGAACAAGGAATGTCAGGTCCATGAATCAAGGCAAATTGGAAGTGGTCAAACAAGAGATGGCAAGAGTGAACGTCGACATTCTAGGAATCAGCAAACTAAAATGGACTGGAATGGGTGAATTTAACTCAGATGACCATTATATCTACTACTGTGGGCAGGAATCCCTTAGACGAAATGGAGTAGCCATCATGGTCAACAAAAGAGTCCAAAATGCAGTACTTGGATGCAATCTCAAAAACGACAGAATGATCTCTGTTCGTTTCCAAGGCAAACCATTCAGTATCACAGTAATCCAAGCCTATGCCCCAACCAGTAATGCTGAAAAAGCTGAAGTTGAACGTTTCTATGAAGACCTACAAGACCTTTTAGAACTAACACCCTCCAAAAGATGTCCTTTTCATTATAGGGGACTGGAATGCAAAAGTAGGAAGTCAAGGAGCACCTGGAGTAACAGGCAGATTTGGCCTTGGAATGCGGAATGAAGCAGGGCAAAGGCTAATAGAGTTTTGCCAAGAGAACGCACTGGACATAACAAACACCCTCTTCCAACAACACAAGAGAAGACTACACATGGACATCACCAGATGGTAAACACCGAAATCAGATTAATTATATTCTTTGTAGCCAAAGATGGAGAAGCTCTATACTGTCAGTAAAAACAAGACCAGGAGCTGACTGTGGCTCAGATCATGAACTTCTTATTGCCAAATTCAGACTTAAATTGAAGAAAGTAGGGAAAACCACTAGACCATTCATGTATGACCTAAATCAAATCCCTTATGATTATACAGTGGAAGTGAGAAATAGATATAAGGGACTAGATCTGATAGACAGAGTGCCAGATGAACTATGGACGGAGGTTCGTGACATTGTACAGGAGACAGGGATCAAGACCATCCCCATGGAAAAGAAATGCAAAAAAGCAAAGTGGCTGTCTGGGGAGGACTTACAAATAGCTGTGAAAAGAAGAGAAGTGAAAAACAAAGGAGAAAAGAAAAGATATAAGCATCTGAATGCAGAGTTCCAAAGAATAGCAAGGAGAGATAAGAAAGCCTTCCTCAGTGATCAATGCAAACAAATAGAGGGAAACTCCAGAATGGGAAAGACTAGAGATCTCTTCAAGAAAATTAGAGAGTGGGCTCAATAAAGATGCAAAGATGGGCTCAATAAAGTACAGAAATGGTATGGACCTAACAGAAGCAGAAGATATTAAGAAGAGGTGGCAAGAATACACGGAAGAAATGTACAAAAAAGATCTTCATGACCGAGATAATCATGATGGTATGATCACTAATCTAGAGCCAGACATCCTGGAATGCAAAGTCAAGTGGGCCTGAGGAAGAATCACTAGGAACAAAGCTAGTGGAGGTGATGGCATTCCAGTTGAGCTATTTCAAATCCTGAAAGATGATGCTGTGAAAGTGCTGCACTCAATATGCCAGCAAATTTGGAAAACTCAGCAGTGGCCACAGGACTGGAAAAGGTCCATTTTTGTTCCAATCCTGAGGAAAGCCAATGCCAAAGAATGCTCAAACTACCACACAATTGCACTCATCTCACATGCTGGTAAAGTCATGCTCAAAATTCTCCAAGCCAGGCTTCAGCAAACTGTGAACCATGAACTTCCAGAGGTTCAAGCTGGTTTTAGAAAAGGCAGAGGAACCAGAGATCAAATTGCCAACGTCCACTGGATCATGGAAAAAGCAAGAGAGTTCCAGAAAAACATCTATTTCTACTTTCTTGACTATGCCAAAGTCTTTGACTGTGTGGATCACAATTAACTGTGGAAAATTCTGAAAGATATGGGAATACCAGACCACCTGACCTGCCTCTTGAGAAACCTGTATGCAGGTCAGGAAGCAACAGTTAGAACTGGACATGGAACAACAGACTGGTTCCAAATAGGAAAAGGAGTACGGCAAGGCTGTATATTGTCACCCTGCTTATTTAACTTCTATGCAGAGTACATCATGAGAAATGCTGGACTGGAAGAAACACAGGCTGGAAGCAAGATTGCCAGAAGAAATATCAATAACCTCAGATATGCAGATGACACCACCCTTATGGCAGAAAGTGAAGAGGAACTAAAAAGCCTCTCGATGAAAGTGAAAGAGGAGAGTGAAAAGTTGGCTTAAAGCTCAACATTCAGAAAACGAAGATCATGGCATCTGGTCCCATCACTTCATGGGAAATAGATGGGGAAACAGTGGAAACGGTGTCAGACTTTATTTTTCTGGGCTCCAGAATCACTGCAGATGGTGACTGCAGCCATGAAATTAAAAGACGCTTACTCCCTGGAAGGAAAGTTATGACCAACCTAGATAGCATATTAAAAAGCAGAGACATTACCTTGCCAACAAAGGTCCATCTAGTCAAGGCTATGGTTTTTCCAGTAGTCATATATGGATGTGAGAGTTGGACTGTGAAGAAAGCTGAGCATCAAAGAATTGATCTTTTGTACTGTGGTGTGGAGAAGACTCTTGAGAGTCCCTTAGACTGCAAGGAGATCCAACCAGTCCATTCTAAATGAGATCGGTCCTGGGTGTTCTTTGGAAGGAGTGATGCTAAAGCTGAAACACCAGTACTTTGGCCACCTCATGCTAAGAGTTGACTCATTTGAAAAGACTCTGATACTGGGAGGGATTGGAGGCAGGAGGAGAAGGGGACGACAGAGGATGAGATGGCTGGATGGTATCACGGACTCGATGGATGTGAGTCTGAGTGAACTCCGGGAGTTGGTGATGGACAGGGAGGCCTGGCGTGCTGCAGTTCATGGGGTCGCAATGAGTTGAACATGACTGAGTGACTGAACTGACTGATGAGCAGGAAAGTCAAGCCCATACCTGGACTCTGTTGAAATAATAGCTAACCCTTCATTGAAAATGGTGAAATATAGTCAGCTTGCCATTGTATGGCATAACCGACTCAATGGACATGGTTTGAGTAAACTCCAGGAGTTGATGATGGACAAGGAGGCCTGGCATGCTGCAGTCCATGGGGTCACAAAGAGTTGGATACGACTCAGCGACTCAGCTGACTGAACTGAACTGCCGCCGAATGGCCAATTAGTCTTCTCAAAAGATGAAGCATACTGGGGCCCTTTCATTGTCAGTGCATATATCTAGTAGTGAAAGAAGCTAAATCGGCCTCAGGAAGTGGACGCCCATGTTACTGGGCTCCCATCTCTGTCTCCATGGCTACTTGGTTAACTCACCCTTTGTGCCAGTCCTGGGGTGGCTAATGTTAGAGCCAGCTTACATCAACCACCCAAGGAATTTTGTCCACCCGGGTTACAGAGTGCCCTCTTCCTGAGCATGATCTTTGGTGAGCATGAACATGCAATCTAAAGTCTTTACAGTGTGATGCCCACTCTGTCCATTCACTTGCCTCCCCCTCAGAAGCCCTTGTCCCTAATCTTCCTGTGCGTCCGTTGTAGCCCTTGAGCAGAGGCAAAATTTTCATCACAGCCCAAAAATCTCTTTACATTTTTATCTGTTTATACTTCTCTTTGCCCAAAGATCTCCTTACCATTGTCCTTTATGGCCAGCTCTGAGTTGGCTTGTAGTCCAGTAGCAATCCATTTCTGACTTTCACTCACATACCAAATGACACATTAGTTAACCCAGCTCCAGTGTTTTCCTCTCTAACAGCTGGTTATGAGGGTTAATTCCCTCAGTGTGGACACAGGTACAAGCCAAGTCAGGGGCAATGCCCCTGTGGGAGATGATGCAGAGACTGGGATAACTGCTCTTGTAGCTTGCTTCTGCCCTTTGGTTTTGTTCATGTTCAGTCCCAAGTGTGACACTTCCATTGTGTTATGGTAGGTTATTTCTGGACCTGCACAAATTTTTGAATTGGTGAGCCTGACAGAACTCACCTGTTGATCTGCCATTCTGGCTTCATGACTGCTGAGTGTTCCATGTTCAGACACTCTATTCTGTATGTAGGAAGTGATTTTCAAAAAGTATGTGATTCTCCATTTTAGTTGGAGAATTTCTCCTAGACACTAGGGATCTGCATTATGGTTCTCTGCTTGGTTTTGCACAAACCCTACACAGCATTTTCCCCATTATGGATACCTCAAAAATAATAGGGTCTGATACATGCAAACCACAAATTGACTTGTGCCATAGTCTGAATCTGTGCAGAGCTCTTTCTTGCTCTGAGTTTTATGGATATCTTAGAGCTTTTCAGATCACTTAGTTTGTGGGGATATGACCCTTGGGCTATCATAACACAATGTTATGTGCTGGATTGTTTTAAATAACAGAAATGTATTGCCTCACAGTTACAGAGGCTGGCTGGCAAGGTGGATTTCACTATGAAGCCTTGCTATGTGCTCACATACTCTCTCTCATAGGGAGAGAAAGAGAATCTGAGCTCTCTGCTGTCTAAGGACACTAATCAAATCAGACTGGAGCCCTGCACTTCTGACCTCATTTCATCTGAATTACCTCCTCACAGGCCCCAGCCCCAAACAGTCGTATTGGGGGTTGGGTTTCTACACATAGAATTTTGGGGGAACACAATTCAGTCCATAGCCCTGGGTTTTAGCAATATTCTCAAATATGAAGTATACTGCTTCCAGAATTCAAAGACCAAAGAGGCCCATGTATGTGTGTATAATTTTTACTTATATTATATTGATATATGTACATATCTATATATAAATATGTACTGTGCTATGCTCAGTCACTCAGTTGTGTCTCACTCTTTGCAACTCCATGGGCTATAGCCTGCCAGGCTCCTCTGTCCATGGGGATTCTCCAGGCAAGAATACTGGAGTGGGTTGCCATGCCCTCCTCCAGGGGATCTTCCCAACGCAGGGATTGAACCCAGGTCTCCCACACTGCAGGTGGATTCTTTACCATCTGAGCCATCAGGAAAGCCCAAGAATACTGGAGTGGGTAGCCTATCCCTTCCCTAGGGGATCTTCCTGACCCAGGAATCAAACCAGGGTCTCCTGCATTGCAGGTTGATTCTTTACCAGCTGAGCTACCCAGGAAGCCCACATATATTTCTTTATAAATGATACAATATATAATTAATCTGTAGAAGAAATATCCTGGTATGCTTCCAAACAGGGGAGTTCTTAAAATTTTACTGATTTGGCAGCCCTTTAAGTTTCTACAGAGTTTTGCCTATCCAGCTCAGCTCTCATGTAGTCATCAATCCACTGGATTAGTGTGATGTTCTGAAGGATGTTTAGATGGTCCAGATTTATATTATGACAGAGGGAAGGAGAGTTCATGCATTATTGGGCACCAATGATTAAGAATGGTTTCTTATCCTCTAATAGAGATGGCTCAACACTCAGAAAACGAAGATCATGGCATCTGGTCCCATCACTTCATGGCAAATAGATGGGGAAACAGTGGAAACAGTGTCAGACTTTACTTTTTTGGGCTCCAAAATCACTGCAGATGGTGACTGAAGCCATAAAATTAAAAGATGCTTACTCCTTGGAAGAAAAGTTATGACCAACCTAGATAGCATATTCAAAAGCAGAGACATTGCCAACAAAGGTCCGTCTAGTCAAGGCTATGGTTTTTCCTGTGGTCATGTATGGATGTGAGAGTTGGACTGTGAAGAAGGCTGAGCACCGAAGAATTGATGCTTTTGAACTGTGGTGTTGGAGAAGACTCTTGAGAGTCCCTTGGACTGCAAGGAGATCCAACCAATCCATTCTGAAGGAGATCAGCCCTGGGATTTCTTTGGAAGGAATGATGCTAAAGCTGAAGCTCCAGTACTTTGGCCACCTCATGAGAAGAGTTGACTCATTGGAAAAGACTTTGATGCTGGGAGGGATTGGGGGCAGGAGGAGAAGGGGATGACAGAGGATGAGATGGCTGGATGGCATCACGGACTCGATGGACGTGAGTCTGAGTGAACTCCGGGAGTTGGTGATGGACAGGGAGGCCTGGCGTGCTGCGATTCATGGGGTCGCAAAGAGTCAGACACGACTGAGCGACTGAACTGAACTGAACTGAACTGAATAGAGATGGAAAGGAAGACCTCTGCCACACTAACAGTCACATACTACGTTTTTACATGCATGATAGTTTGTTCTAGCGAAGATACTGTGTCTGGCATATGGGCTTAAACTAAGGTCCTATGTAGTCGAATTTGCAGGTTGTGTACTGTCTTCCTCTGGTTCTGTCTGGTTTGTCAGAGGCCAGACTAGTGAAATAAAGGAAGACATGATGGGGACCCACGCCTTTCAGGTCCAAGGGTAGCAGTATTTACCATTCCCCACATGATATAATTTTTATTTTTGATGTATTCTCTTGGCTGTTTCATGGGTTTCCACTTGGTTTTTCCATTTTCCTCAGATCAATGATACCTTATGGTGGTATGTAAACTCCTGAGTATATAAACTTCAATTATATGTTCCCTAGTTCTTTGAGACTAGGGAAATGGCCCCAGATAAGATCCAGAGGATCATTTATGAGCCAAAACCAAGTCAGGACCCTATTTCGTTGGTCTCCGTATGCTCACGTTCAAATCTGGGCCATCATGATTAACACTTATAGCCTCTGGGTATCAGTATCACCTCAGACTCCACAACAAACAGAGCTAATGTTTGTGTATTCTCTCCATCTCAATGTACAACCAATTAAATGGCCATCAGTCCCCATGGGGGCTTCCCTGGTGGCTCAGAGGTTAAAGCGTCTGCCTCCAATGCAGGAGACCCGGGTTCGATCCCTGGGTCGGGAAGATCCCTTGGAGAAGGAAATGGCAATCCACTCCAGTGTTCTTGCCTGGAGAATCCCATGGACGGAGAAGCCTAGTAGGTTACAGTCCATGGGGTCGCAAAGAGTCGGATATGACTGAGTGACTTCACCTTCACCTTCGCCTTCTGTCCCCATGGGGAAGGAGTGGAATAATTGTCATGTAGTTTGCACTTGCCCTGGTAGGGTGGGGATCTTTCTCCTGAGACTGGGCCTTTGATTCAGTAAATAAATTTTAGGTTCAAAAACTGTCTCAGGGTTAGGAAGCAGGCAGAAGATCTTGACCTCCTCTGGGGGAAACTGCTTTCAGCCTCCGATTGGTACATCAGTTTGTCTTGAGGGTTCCCTTTGAGCAGCACCCTTGAAGGCCTTCCATCTATTTTGCTCCTCAGGGACACAGCTCTCTGAGGGCCGAGTTTCCTTTGCTGACACACTGACTTTTCTGCTCATTACGATCCCTGCACCAGTGTGACTTCTGACACTTTGGTGCTGCCAACTGGTACTTGCTAACTTTGACATCTTCTCATTCCCACTCTTTGGGTGAGCCCAGTCCCATGGCAGTATCTCTTGCCATATGCTCTGGCCTACAGAGAAACTCCGTGGAATTTGTTAATGATGCTGGCACACCTGTCACCAGCATACTCCTAATTGCTTTGGTAAGTGGTTCCTTGTTGGCTTCTCTCCGGAACATTTTCCTCTGGGGGATTTGATTCTTATCTCATGTATCTGCTTTTGCATAATCACTTCTTGGAGTGTTAAGCTTCTTCCACAGTCTGTTATGGAAATTCTGGTCTTCCTACTTCACTGAAGCTGAACCATTACTTACTCCATTTCAAGTAGCCATTCTAGCAATTTTTAAACACCATTTCCCAGGTTCCTTGCTGAGGCATTAACTCTCATACCCAGAAGAATTCTCCTATACTGATAAACGTCCTTTTATCCAAATTTGTATTTTACCTATTCCCCTCAGTCCATGACCTCAGAATGTACTACTCTCTCAGATTCTGCCAGTAACATATTTTCTAAGTCTTTTGAGGTTCCTTCATGGTATAAACCATTTATTCCCTTTGATGATCATGTTTCTCTTTGGCCTAATAGCTGTGAGTCAAAGAAGTTGTTCATGAGGGAAGCACTTGTTCTCTGCAAAACATTCATGAGAAATGGGAATTCTAGCCCTTAACTTGTGGAAGTGGGCTAATTCTTTGTGTTCAAATGGTTCAGAAGAATCTTGGAATTAAAACAATTGGAGATAGAAGGCTAAAACAGAGCTTCTTATCCAAGTTTCAGGGTCCTATTCTTTTATGACCCGGGTTCTGGCCTTGGTGTGGCATACCTGCTTTGTTTGGGAGTTTCACCTTCTTTGGAGCTCAGATTGTCTTATAATGAAGTCCTGGGCATGATTTTCATGCCTCATAGATAGAAAGCAATCCATAGGCAAGTTCACATCCCAGTGCTTGTTTTTATGCCCCTCCTGGTCCTGGTAACAATTGTTTTATGTTGGTTTTCCTGGGCATCAGTTTATGAGGTAAAAGCACAATTAGTACTTTTAGTAGGGAGTGTTTGCAATAAACATCTCTGGAAGGAAGAGGAAAGAAGCCAGGTTGTCCAGAAAGGGAAGTTGAACCACAGTGAGGATCAGCAGAGTTCTAGGTTGACCAATGAGGATCTCTATAGCTAGGATGAGTCTTCAGAGTCAACCGAAATTGTACAGGGGGCTGGTCTTTCCCTTCATCCTGATCACTTACTTATTGCAGGCTGCCTTTGAAAAGAGGTGTCACCTTACACAATTCAGTTTTCTTAGGAAACACAAAAATAGCTGACAGTTGAAGGTGGTCTTTGGGTGTTCGCATGGTGGCAGAATAGTAAGTCCTCCGTTTCTGAAGAGGTGTTCAGGCAACAAATTGCAGCAACCATCACATGTGGCTACTGGAAAAATGTGAGGAACATGGAACCAGTTTGGGGCACATTTCATTCTCTATTTCTGGCACTTGTTTCTTCTTTCTTGGTTCCTTCTTCCTTTAGTATTCTGGAGATATCTGTGCCCATTAAGACCATTATGTAAGGGATTTTATGAATAAAGATAGAGGCAAAAGGACTGGATCTGAGCATTCACCTGAAAGAAACCTCACAATTTTAGCTTTTCTCTGAAGCATCACGTGTTAGACTGTCAGTCTCCACCTACAAGGTACATGGAAGAGTTAGACCACCCAGAGCCACTTGGCTAAAACTTTCTCATCCATAAAGACTCACTACAAATACAATCTTCCATAAGAATCTCTACTTATTTCTCCCTCAAAGTAGATTGTATTTGTGTTCATGCATTACTCCTAAAGGTCTAAAAAAGTTGGATTAAAAGTTAGCATTTTGTGCTTCAGGACTAACGCTTGACAACCTTGATGATGAATAGTCCTAAGGAACTGAGCCTTGCTCTGTCTCAGTGACTATTCCAAGACATTTTGGGTATTTTACCTATTACTTTCCTCTATTGGTCAGAAAGGTAGGTAGCCACTTGCCAGAAAAGTGGCAAATGGCAACCAGAACAGTATAAATGTTCTGTAATGACAAAAGATGCTTTAGGGAATGTGTCCAGAGCAATGTGGTAAACAACACTGTCCTCTCTCAATATCTAGAGATAGTGTGGATTGCCCAAGTTACAGGGAAAGGGCAGGATTTATCTAAGCCAATCAAATTATACCACTTCCTTTCCCTTGCTGATTTCTTCTGAACCAGACAGTTCTTAGCTGATTAGAAGTTCTTAGCAGTCCGACTTTGCCCAAAGAGATGTAAAGACAGGCTGGGTAGGGAGCTCTAGGAAAGCTGATTCTATGATCTCATGAGAGAGTTTCCAGAAGGACCTCTTTTCTTTTTCCTTGGACATTGGTTTGTTGGTATAATCAAAGACAGTACTCTCACTGACCATAGTTCTGCCAGCTGTCCAGATGAGTGGAAACCTACCCTGACCATCAGAAAGTCAGTAACAGCTCTGTTCCACTAATGCCCAAGAAGTCCCGTCTCTAAAGCCCACTAATTTCTGAATTCTGTGCTTCCTAAAATCTTGTACAGATCAACTTTCCTCAAGGAGAGTCTGCCTTAAAAAGCAGTTTTCCATTGCTTACTTAAGTAATAGCTTTCTTCTCAGATATTGAATGCTGGTCTCTTCCTTTAACAGAAAAATGTTATAGCCATTTTTTTCTTTGCAGACTGAGGATTAAAGCAACACACAGAGATGTTTACAACCAGGAAAAATAAGGAGAAATTGATTGAGTTGGAACCACTGGGTTAGGCTCATTTAGAAATATCTCCTTCCTCTGGATTTCCAGCTACATGAGCTAATCAATTCTGTCATTATTTAAGCCACTTAAGTATTGCTTTCTGTGCCTTGAATGCAATGCAAATTAACTGGTAAAAGAAGTGATGTTTAATTCTTAAGAGATATATTGGAGTTAACAATTGAAGATGATGGAGAAGTTCTCAGAAGCATAAAGAACAGCAATTAGAAAGATAAAGGAAGGAGAGAAAACATTTGTTAAGACACTTGAAGTACTTGTCATCAGTATAGTTGGAGTTACGAATATACACAGAGAATGGGGTTGAAAAAAAACCGTAGAAGTTATATAATTGAGACATAATATAAGGGAGAAAATAGGAGAAAATAGAAATCCAGATCTTGTTTATGTATTCTAGATCTTATCTGTCTACTTGACCATACAAGGAGTATCTCTAGTTAATTGACTTGTTTTAAACTGATTTTTTTCTTCCCCAATTTCTACGTGTGTATGATAGTCCCTTCTCAAAAACATCTCAGTATTTTCTGTGGCTTGTGCTGAGTGGCCTTTTTTAAAGTTAATTTTACTGGGGTATAGTTGATTTACAATGTTGTGTTAGTTTCAGATGTACAGTAAAGTGAATCAGTTATACAAATACATATGTTGTTGTTCAGTGGCTTAGGCATGTCCAATTCTTTGTAACCTCGTGGACCACAGCAAGCCAGGCTTCCCTGTCCTTCACTTTCTCTGGAGTTTGCTCAAACTCATGTCCACTGAGTCAGAGATGCCATCCAACCATCTCATCCTCTGTTGTGCCCTTCTCCTCCTGCCCTCAGTCTTTCCTAGCATCAGGGTCTTTTCCAGTGAGTTGGCTCTTTGCAGCAGGTGGGCAACGTATTGGAGTTTCAGCTTCAACATCAGTCCTTTCAATAAATATTCAGAGTTGCTCTCCTTTAGGATTGACTGGTTTGATCTCCTTTGCAGTCCAATGGACTCTCAAGAGTCTTCTCTAGCACCACAGTTCAAAAGCCTCAGTTCTTTGGTACTTAGCCCTCGTTATGGTCAAATTCTCACATCTGTACATGACTACTGGAAAAACCATAGCTTTGATCCACTTTTTTTTAGATTCTTTTCCTTATAGGTCATTGCAGAGTATTTAGTAGAGTTCCCTGTTCTATACAGGAGGTCCTTATTAATTATCTATTTTATATATAATAGTGTGTATGTGTCAACCCCAATCTCTCAATTTAGCCCTCCCCCTCATCTCCTGGTAATCACAAGTTTGTTTTCTACATCTGTGACTCCATTTTTGTTTTGTAGGTAAGCTCATTTGTTGGGTGGTCTCCTTTTAAAGCCCTCTCATTTCTTTCTTTCTCCTTTATAACTTGTTTTCACCAGGGACTTATTTTTAGGATTCGTAGCATACACTACTTATATTTCTCCTTTTTGATGTTTTTACTGGTTGGTGTGTTCTGCTCTTTCAATTATGAAGATTTCAACATGAAGGATTCTTGCTTTCTAGTTTCATCTCAAATGTCACCTCAAAAAGGCCTTTCTGGACATAACAAACCTAAAAGAACTCCCAACATCTAATCACTGCTGGTAATATCACTCTTTTTATTATCCTCCTCAGTGTGCTCCATCTAAAATTTATTTCTGTTTATTTGTTTATTACCATTTTATTCTTTCTAGATTATGGTGTTCACAGAGGACAGATGCTTTCCGATTTGTTCATAACAGTATCTACGGGGCCTAGAAAACGGCCTACTACTTAATAGATGTCTATTTAATTATTTTTTAAATAGCAGAGACATAAGCTGAGCTGGAAATATTTCTCTCTTTCCAACTATTTTTATCTGATATAGAAATGAAAGAGAAGAAAAACAACAAATAAAATGAATTATAGTAATGTGAAAAATGAAATAATGCCATGAGTATATCAGCTCTCTCATTATGTATTGATAAAGATACAAAGAGAATGATTACATTTTGACAGATAACCCAGAAAGGGAATCAATGTTCATACTATGTGTGTGTCTTGGTGAATAATGAGAAACCTATAGTTATTTTTCCTTTGCCAGCTTATGGGAGTTTTGTACAGACAGTGGTGACTCAGCATTACTGTGATGGACAGGAGGGAGGAGAAGAACACACAAGACCTCTCAGCTGGATCCCTCTGGTGTCTCTGTCCTTGAGCAGTGGTTTTAATTGATCATGTTCATCTTGTACTACCTGTTCACCACATTTCCAGATTATTTCTCCCCAGAGTTTGTGGTAGTGACATACTAATACAGTATCTTCAGCACCCCGACATTTGGTCAAGTTGTCCTATTTGCATTTAACAGAGGGATAAAGTAAGTCAGAAGGTAGTCGCTGCAAAGATTTTAGGATTAGGGGTTTTTGTTGTTGTTGTTTTGGTACTGATTAGGTCTCTTAATTTGATCTCTGGTTCCTCTGCCTTTTCTAAAACCAGCTTGAACATCTGGAAGTTCATGGTTCACGTATTGCTAAAGCCTGGCTTGGAGAATTTTGAGCATTACTTTACTACCGTATGAGATGAGTGCAATTGAGTGGTAGTTTGAGCATTCTTTGGCATTACCTTTCTTTGGAATTGGAACAAAAACTGAGCTTTTCCAGTCCTGTGGCCATGGCTGAGTTTTCCAAATTTGCTGGCATATTGAGTGCAGCACTTTCACAGCATCATCTTTCAGAATTTGAAACAGCTCAACTGGAATTCCACATCCACTGGATCATGGGAAAAGCAAGAGAGTTCCAGAAAACAACTATTCCTGCTTTATTGACTATGCCAAAGCCTTTGACTGTGTGGATCACAATAAACTGGAGAATTCTGAAAGAGATGGGAATATCAGACCACCTGACCTGCCTCTTGGGAAACCTGTATGCAGGTCAGGAAGCAATAGTTAGAACTGGACATGGAACAACAGACTGGTTCCAAATAGGAAAAAGTATGTCAAGGCTGTATATTGTCACCCTATTTATTTAACTTATATGCAGAATACATTATGAGAAACACTGGACTGGAAGAAGCACAAGCTGGAATCAAGACTGCTGGGAGAAATATCAATAACTTCAGATATGCTGATGACACCACCTTTATGGCAGGAAATGAAGAGGAACTAAACAGCCTCTTGATGAAAGTGAAAGAGGAGAGTGAAAAAGTTGGTTTAAAGCTCAACATTCAGAAAACTAAGATCATGGCATCTGGTCCCATCGCTTCATGGGAAACAGATGGGAAACAGTGGAAAAAGTGTCAGACTTTAATTTTGGGGGGTTCCAAAATCACTGCAGATGGTGACTGCAGCCAGGCAATTAAAAGACGACAGCTGGGAGGAGCCACCTACGCCCGAGGCCAGGGCCGGTGGCCGGGAGGAGCAACCCGAGGAGAGGTGGCTGCGCAGGCACAGGAGGGCCTAGAGGAGCTATCCCACATTGAAGGTCAGGAACAGTGGCGGTAAGGAGATACCCCTGTCCAAGGTAAGGAACAGCGGCTGTGCTTTGCTGGAGCAGCTGTGAAGAGATACCCCACGCCAAGGTAAGAGAAACCCAAGTAAGACGGTAAGTGTTGCAAGAGGGCACCAAAGGGCAGACACACTGAAACCATACTCACAGAAAACTAGTCAATCTAATCACACTAGGACCACAGCCTTGTCTAACTCAATGAAACCAAGCCATGCCTGTGGGGCAACCCAAGACAGGTGGGTCATGGTGGAGAGGCCTGACAGAATGTGGTCCACTGGAGAAGGGAATGGAAAGCCACTTCAGTATTCTTGCCTTGAGAACCCCATGAACAGTAGGAAAAGGCAAAATGATAGGATACCAAAAGAGGAACTCCCCAGGTCATTAGGTGCCCAATATGCTACTGGAGATCAGTGGAGAAATAACTCCAGAAAGAATGAAGGGATGAAGCCAAAGCAAAAACAAGATCATGGCATCTGGTCCCATCACTTCATGGCAAATAGATGGGGAAACAGTGGAAACAGTGTCAGACTTTATTTTGGGGGGCTCCAAAATCACTGCAGATGGTGATTGCAGCCATGAAATTAAAAGACACTTACTCCTTGGAAGAAGAATTATGACCAACCTAGATAGCATATTGAAAAGCAGAGACATTACCTTGCCAACAAATGTCCGTCTAGTCAAGGCTATGGTTTTTCCAGTGGTCATGTATGGATGTGAGAGTTGGATTGTGAAGAAAGCTGAGCACTGAAGAATTGATGCTTTTGAACTGTGGTGTTGGAGAGGACTCTTGGGAGTCCCTTGGCCTGCAAGGAGATCCAACCAATCCATTCTGAAGGAGATCAGCCTAGGGATTTCTTTGGAAGGACTGATGCTGAAGCTGAAACTCCAATATTTTGGCCACCTCATGCGAAAAGGTGAATGGCCTTTCACCTTTCCAATGGCCTTTCCAATGGCCACCTCATTGGAAAAGACCCTGATGCTGGGAGGGATTGGGGGCAGGAGGAGAAGGGAATGGTAGAGGATGAGATGGCTGGATGGCATCACTGACTTGATGGACTTGAGTCTGAGTGAACTACAGGAGCTGGTGATGGACAGGGAGGCCTGGCGTGCTGTGATTCATGGGGTTGCAGAGTCGGACACGACTGAGCAGCTGAACTGAACTGATGATTGCTCCACGTATTATCAACTGTCTAACTTGTTCTGTCTGTGTCCAGGTCAATAAGCTACAACATGCAGTGCAGGTTCAACAAGGATATATAAACTACACCCAACCATGAAAACTATCACTCACCCTTAGATGGACACTGGTATAAGGACTCTGAGGCTTGAGACTAGCAAGAGTGGAGGCCCAGTGCACCTCACCACTCCAGCTCAGCAGGAAGTGGCCTGAGAGACTGTGATGTCCCTATTCCCAAAGATTTGGGCCTCCCATCTCTTGAGAGGGGAATGTTAGGTAGTTAGAATAGGAAAAAGGAGACCCAAATGGTGGTGGCTTCAAGACAAAGAAAGGAAAAACCCCACAAAAATGGACAACAGAAAATCCAAGGATCAGAGTGAGACCCTCAGCTGAAACAACCAGCCCTCCTGGCTAGCCCAATTTAAATAGGGCAGACTCAGGGGGAGGAGAAAAAGCATATAAAAAGAGGAGCCAAGGTTGAACCTCTCTCTTTTTTTGGGTTGGCCACTCTCATGCCTCAAGGATGTGTTTTCCTTTGTTTGCCAAATAAAACTGAGCTGTAATTAAGCTATAACACTGGTCTGCCATTTCAAATCTTTGCTGCAGTGAGACGGAACTCAGGAAATTACACACTCTCCCAACATATTATATTGAAATAAAAACTAAAATCAACTAGCCTTTTGCCATATCACCTTAGGGTCTTGGGGAGAAGGCTCCCTTGCAGAAAGACCCTTCTGTATCATGGATGACCACATGAGGGGAAAACAGTGATGTGGAGTACTTATGTAGCAGGATTGCCAGGAATGTCTTGTATCTCCCAAATAATTTGATGTATATCAAAATCAGTGATGCTATCAGGCTTGGGAGAGGAATGGGGTTGCTCTTATTGAGGCAAAGTGAAATAGTGAAGTCGCTTAGTCGTGTCCGACTCTTTGCGACCCCATGGACTATAACCTACCAGGCTCCTCTGTCCATGGGATTTTCCAGGCAATAGCACTGGAATGGATTGCCATTTCCTTCTCCAGCGGATCTTCCCGACCCAGGAACCCAGGTCTCCTGCATTGTAGACAGACACTTTACCATCTAAGCCACCAAGGAAGTCTCATTTTGATGCAAAATGATCCCCAAACTGGAGGTTTCAGGGAGCCCTGCTGGGCAAGGACTAAGTCAGAGTCATACCCACCCTTAGAAGACAACAAGAGGACCTGCAGGGGAAGGCAGTGCTCTGCAGACTTGGTTGCTCCCAAGAGCTTGTTCATGGTGTGGTCTCTGTGGGCATGGAGCACCGAACAGACATGAAATGTCGTCTCTGGGCCCAGCAAGGACCAGAAAACAGCTCCGGCTGTTGGGAATGGATGTGGGGTCTCTCGTCATCATGATGCTAAACTTCCCAGTCTGTGAATCTACTTGAAACAAACCATTTAAACAGGGAAAATGTTTATATCTGAAGGACCAGGTATCATTAATTATCAGGTATAATTTTTCATTTTGCTACTGGCACTGTGGGGGCATTCCTGCTGCTGCTGCTGCTGCTAAGTTGCTTCAGTCGCGTCTGACTCTGTGAGACCCCATAGACGGCAGCCCACCAGGCTCCCCCCCCGTCCCTGGGATTCTCCAGGCAAGAACACTGCATTAAGGAAGGTCAAATCCATTAGACCCCCAGGGAGCTGCCTACCTGGGACAGCTGCAGTGTTTGCTGCTGTAGTCACTCAGGTGCCCTGAGGCACCTGCATCCAAAGCAATGCTGGTACTTGGCAGGGGGAAGAGAGAGGGCTTCATGCTGGGAGTTAAATGCTCCTGCTCAGAAGTGACATTCGTCACTCACCTCCCATCTTTCAGAAATTGTCACATTGCATGAATCACATGAAACTGTTGGGGCCAAAAATTACAGCCCCGCCCTGTGTCCGGAAGGAAGGAGAATCAGAAATATTCCAGGGACAGCACCAGTGGCCGTAGGGAGTGCTACTGAGAGAGAAAATAAATTGTCATATTGCTCTCTTCCCTTCAAGAGATGGATGCCAGGGTCCAGCCCTGGTGGATCCAGGGAATTCAAAGGGTGGACAGTGATGTCGAGGAAAGACTTATTTATTGATTGATATAAGATTAGATTAAGAAACAATAGTGTAGTAGGAAAATTAAGAGAAAGAGGGCTGAATAACTTGGATTACGCGGAAGACCAATAAAATTCCAGACAAGGAATTTGCACCATCTACGTTGGGCCACCGGCGCTCCCTTGAATATCTAAGGGTGCTTTGCCTTAGGCTCCCTTTCGCGCGGGTCTTCACAGCCAGGGCAAGTAAGTAGACTTGGCGAGCCTCTGCGCCCCAGATGGGAATTCAGCCTGAAATTAAAGCAAAGAGGAGAGGGAGGGAAAGGGAGAGAAAGAGAGAGAGAGACACGGGGGAAACCAGTCCAGCGACTGGCTCCATTCTCTATTGTTCAGAAGGCCTTTTATACTTTTGATAAAACATGAAGATCAATGGGTAACACAAAGTTATGCAGCGTTAGCAGTCCAGACTCTTATCAAAACCAGGCTTTTCTCTCTGCATACTTAATTTTATACACAAGTCTTAGGTAATTTACATCATCTTCCAGCCCAAAGGGCCAATTAACATTTTACAGCCTTTTTTCTGATAAGGGTTTGTCAACCAGAAGACTTATTTGTGTTGATCTTCCCAAAGTTTGGTGCCATTCTAAGAAAGCACTAAATAAAGTTACATTCTTACATAGCAAAGATACAGCAGTTTATAACAAGTGAAAGGAGTACAGTGATTTATAACAAAAGAAAAGTAATTAACTCAGAAGTCTAGTGTTGCTAACATCAAAACTACTATATATCTTTTTCCATATCCCATTTACATTGATTAACATCCTCCCAGGTGCCTAAAAGATAAAGAATATGGAGGCCTGGTGGCAATCATTGAGTCAACAGTGAAAACCCATCACCAATATGATTTTTAACTCTTTAGAAAAGGCTCTGTATCTTTAAGATGCTTTTAAGCTTTGTGCCCCTCGCGGTTGGGGGGCTGTAAGCAATTCACAAGCTGTTAGAGGTCTGAGGAACCTGTTAGGCAAGCTAGAGAGCAATCAGAGGGGGTTTAACTGAAACATCCCTTTGAAATGCGGAAGACTAAAGCCCTGAGTTGACTTTTTTCCAGAGAATATCAGAAAAGTGGAAAAGCAGAGCACAAAAGCTGGCAGATTTTTGGTTTTTTGTTGGGGTACATGCTTAGGAATTTCCAGGGGGGCCCCTGAAGTCTGATCACGCCTTGCGTATGTCAGCTTCCTTCCTCATGACCTTGTCACAGGCGGGATTCCTCTCACTGGCTTCTGGCAAATGGAGGTGGAAGAAAGTTCTCCATGGATGTTATCAGGGCTCATTCCATACAAAGGAAAGCTCAGAGCTGAGTGGAAAGAACTCAGCTCAATTATTTTGCTTAATAAAGGAAGTGAAATACAAAGGTGAGAGATTCTTGAGGGGGAGAAGCTTAGCCTCCTGTGTGTGAGTAAATGACATCTACAAAGAGAGCAAGAGAGAAAGAGAGAGGCATCAAATAGTTATAACTGCCGGTGCTGCTGTGCGTTATCCCCAGTACAACTCTAAACTTCCCTGAAGTCTGTTACACTGCAAAATGCCTTGTTTTTACTAGCCTTTATGAAGGCTTGTTTCATTTGTTTTGAGAAAATTAAAGGGGTGGAGCTTAACATCTATGTGGGCCCAGGGTGTGGGGGAGGTCCACGGGGAAACCTTAAATTGAGATTGAAACAAGGACATGGAGATAGTGTCAGTCCCAGGAATTTCACATATTGGTGAGGGTATTAAGTTTCATGCAGGATATGGAGTTCTCAGAACCATTCTACTAGTATTTAAAACTCAGCTGAGTCACTTCAGCTTGAATTTGAATAATATTCTAATACTTTGTCTCTCTGGCATCTGGGGTGGCTCAGGGGTAAAGAATCTGCCTGCCAGTGCAGGAGATGCAGAAGACTTGGGCTTGATCCCTGGGTCAGGAAGATCCCCTGGAGGAGGAAATGGCAACCCACTCCAGTATTCTTGCCTGGAGAATGCCATGGAGAGAGGAGCCTGGTAGGCTGCAGTTGATGGGGTTACAAAAGAGTCGGACATGACTTAGCAACTAAACAAAAACAGCCACAGCTTTGGTTGTTTTTGCCAACTTGAAGTATATGCTTGTTACCTGAAACCAAAGAAAATGAGAATAAGACACTTTATAGAAGACTTAATAACCAAGAGAAACTGCACAGATTTTCTATATTGATAAGAAAGGGACCATGACAGTTAGAAAAAAAATTTTAACGCATACTTTGCACACCTAGGATTTTTCCTACAAGTTTTCCTCCACAACCAATATACATGATATTCATGGTCTCCCTGTACTTTGGATGAGAGACACTGGATCATTTTAGCCTCAAATGCCTTTTATTTTTTGACACAAGCCTTTAAGTTCACAATAGTCTGAATTGCTGAGAAAACTCCTCTCAGCTTAGAATATTCTGTTCTATAAGGAAATTAGATCCCTTAGCTAAATGCTTTCACACATGGAGTTTTAATCCTTCCAATTTTCAGAAACATTACATGAAACAAACTTAAAGGAGGTCTTATTTTTTTTAAAGAACATCAAGATAGATCATTTAATTTTCCAGATGACTCCCATAAACAAACATTATTTTGAAAACAGTTATTTGTAAAAAGAAATAAATGTGGCTGTTTTGAACATGTTCAATGAGGAATGTAATTCCTTGAACCAGGCTTCTGACATGTGGAAGGGCCAGATGCTCACACAAACAGGTGGGACAGCCTGCCTTTAAGATGCTCCCACAGCCAGTGTCTCCTCCTCTCTCCTCATCCTGTGTGTGTGCTGTGCTCAGTCATGTCCGACTCATTGTGACCCCATGGACTGTAGCCCACCAGGCTCCCCTATCCATGGGATTTTTCAGGCAAGAATGCTGGAGTGGGTTGCCATTTCCTCCTCCAGGGGACCTTCTTGACCCAGGGGCCAAACTTGCATCTCCTCTGTCTCCTGCATTGCAGGCGGATTCTTTATACACGGAGCCATCGTGTCCTCCTGATACGCATGCCAGGTGGGTGTCACTGGCACCTGACTCCGTGTGGCTGTTCTCTTTATTCAAGCTAGATCATCTCTCCTTTTTCCTGAAAATGTGCTGTTGAGGGAGATCGCCCTGCACCTTATGTCAGCTCAGCACACTCAGGCTTCGCACTTGAGAAAGGGAGGCTTCTAATGTCTCAGTATTCTAAGTGGGCAATTTCAGGAAATTGGATGGCAGTCAATGGACCTTCCCTTAATCTCTTAACATTACTTCCATGTGGGCTTTTTAAGCTGGGGGCCAAGGATACTTGCAAGCTTGTGAATGACAGGAATTAGGAACCATCTTCCCAGCCCCAGCCAATCCCAGGGGCCACAGTTTCTATAAGAATGTAACAAGAATACTGTGTTTTACTATGTGCAACTTTTGTAAAGATAGCCAAACTTTTACAACATTTCAAAAGTAGCATGCAGATGTTGCTTTATAAAACATCACATATCAGATCAAACATGAGACCAAATCTTTGAAAAGCAAAGATGTTTAAGTACTGCGATGCTTTTGTGTAGATTTGTAAGTGCTGTGATTATGCTCAAATTTGTTGATAGGAAGGGAAAATATGTAGATTTCCAAGCATTATAAAACTAAATACCAACTTTTACTCTTAGCTTGCTATCTCTCTGTTATATAAGTTTAAGCCATGAATATTGTTAATTTTTCTGTTTTTCAGTCGTTCACATCACCAAGTCATTTCATTGTGACAGTGTGATGAAATGCATATGTGCTTTTGAGGAAGATCCATAGGAAACAACACAAATTCCCAAGAATCAAAAGAGACTGATTTATTTGATGTAGTTAATAACTTTTTTCTTCTTAGTGGGCTGTAAACAAATTTGATAAGCCTTTAAGAAAGATCATTTTGTATCTTTGGTTGCAGTTGTTTTATACATCTATTTTTTAATTTGTTCTGTAAAGTCTAACCTCACTGTGGTAGCTTTGCAATCTTAACTCCAAATAAGTCATTGGAATCTGAAATATCATTGTACCTAACTAAGGAGACCAACATTTTACATGCTTCCATGTTTGCCTCAGAAACAGTTTGGAAACTTTTATACGTATAGACATATTAGATTAAACTGAACATAGCTTGGCCTTTGTTACAATGATGGAATGGGGAAAATGTTACTATACATCTCTTTCTAAGGTTTCTTCCTACTTTAATATTGTATATACGATGCTTTTGAACTGTGGTGTTGGAGAAGACTCTTGAGAGTCCCTTGGACTGCAAGGAGATCCAATCAGTCTATTCTGAAGGAGATCAACTCTGGGATTTCTTTGGAAGGACTGATGCTAAAGCTGAAACTCCAATACTTTGGCCACCTCATGCGAAGAGTTGACTCACTGGAAACGACTTTGATGCTGGGAGGGATTGGGGGCAGGAGGAGAAGGGGACGACAGAGGATGAGATGGCTGGATGGCATCACTGATTCGATGGACTTTAGTCTGAGTGAACTCCTGGAGTTCGTGATTGACAGGGAGGCCTGGCGTGCTGAGATTCATGGGGTCGCAAAGAGTCGGACACAACTGAGCCACTGAAATGAACTGAACTGAACTGAACTGATACACATATATACATACACAAATGTAAACCTATATATACACACACATATATATACTTTATATATATACTTGTACACATGTATATCAGTTCAGTTCAGTTCAGCTGCTCAGTCCTGTCCGACTCTTTGCGACCCCATGAATCGCAGCACGCCATGCCTCCTTGTCCATCACCAACTCCTAGAGTTCACTCAGACTCACGTCCATTGAGTCAGTGATGTCATCCAGACATCTCATCCTCTGTCGTCCCCTTCTCCTCCTGCCCCCAATCCCTCCCAGCATCAGAGTCTTTTCCAATGAGTCAACTCTTCGCATGAGGTGGCCAAAGTACTGGAGCTTCAGCTTCACCATCATTCCCTACAAAGAAATCCTAGGACTGATCTCCTTCAGAATGGACCGGTTGGATCTCCTTGCAGTCCAAGGGACTCTCAAGAGTCTTCTCCAACATCACAGTTCAAAAGCATCACTTCTTTGGCACTCAGCCTTCTTCACAGTCCAACTCTCACATCCATACCTGACCAGTGGAAAAACCATAGCCTTGACTAGACGGACCTTTGTTGGCAAAGTAATATCTCTGCTTTTCAATATGCTATCTAGGTTGGTCATAACTTTTCTTCCAAGGAGTAAGCGTCTTTTAATTTCATGGCTGCAGTCACCATCTGCAGTGATTTTGGAGCCCCCAAAAATAAAGTCTGACACAGTTTCCACTGTTTCCCCATGTATTTGCCATGAAGTGATGGGACCAGATGCCATGATCTTCGTTTTCTGAATGTTGAGCTTTAAGCCAAGTTTTTCACTCTCCACTTTCACTTTCATCAAGAGGCTTTTTAGTTCCTCTTCACTTTCTGCCATTAGGGTGGTGTCATCTGCATATATTTGCATAAACATATATATTTGCATATACAAATACATAAATATGTGGGACCGTTTTTCTGATTCCTTGCTCCTTACTGTTCAATGATCCCTTGGTTCTACTCTGTCACCTGCTGTGTCCTTTTTTCCTGGAAATATGAAGAGGAGAACAAAAGCTTTGGGGAACAAAATTTGCTACCCTAAAATGTCTCTTTGGAGTGTGGATTATTTTGAGTTGAAAAAACTCAAGACTCAAAGACTCAGAAACTTTGACCTTCTCCTAATTGCCTAAAATAATTTACATAGAGGGCTTGTTATAGGAAGAAATCTGTCACCAGAGATTTCTGTAATGAATGTTGGCTAGATGTAAAGTTGTTATTTCAGTTGCTCAGTCGTGTCTGACTCTGCGATCCCATGGACTGTAGCCCACCAGGCTCTTCTGTCCATGGGATTTCCCAGGCAAGAATCCTGGAGTGGGTTGCCATTTCCTTCTTCAAGGTGTGGAGAGGGATCCCTTAGAGTTCTCTGTGTCCCCTTGTATCTCCAAGGCTAAGCAAACCGTTTAACCAAACATTTGCTTTTCCATCTGCATGTGCATTGCCTTCTTCCCCTATGATGTCCCAAACCACTAACCCCAACACCCTCTTTTGTCTCTAGTTGAAGATGGGACTTAAAGTGAGAGTTTTAACCATTCTGGTGAGTTATTCACCTTTTCTGAGTTTCTCCCATGTGTGCATGTTATTAAGCTTTTGTTTTAATTTTCTTCTGTTAATCTGTCTCATCTCAATTTAATTCTTAGAGCAAACAGAAGAACCTAGAAGGGCAGAGAAAAGTTTCTTCCTCCCCAACAAAAGTAAATGCTTTCCCTAGTTTGTTTTTGGTGTGGTTAAAAAAAGAAAAAAAGAAACAAAAAACTGCTTTTCTTCTACCTACTAGGTGGCAGGTAACAATTATTTTCAATTTGTGCTCCCCTACTAATTTGAATTAAGGAGATACCAAGCTGCTAGAAGCTAGAGTGTAGAAACTGTCTTCTCTGTCAACTGCAGAAGAGGCAGCATGAAGAAAGCGATGGGCAGGCTCATGTCTGCCCTAGGAGAACAGGGGCCCTAAATAACCCTTACCTTGGAGCAATCTTTATTGGAATGAAGAGAGGCAATAGATGGGAGTTAGGTAATTTTTTAAAGACACAGAATTTGGTTTATCAAAGTGTAGCTTCAGAATGAGACTCTTAAAGAAAATTGTCTTTATTCCTCTTGAGAAATGTTGAGTTTGCTGATAACACCAGTTTTTGTGTCACCTATGACATCGACTGTCCTACTTTTTCTAGCTTATATTATATACAGAACAAGGTTGTGTTTCTCAATTAAATACCAACTTTTGTGAGAAGCATGAGGCAAAGTGAGTTAAGATAAAGTAGTTTGAAGTTTGAAACCAAAAAGAATCACACTAATATGGGTGATTAATAATACCCACGACTCTTTCTTTCATCATCTATTGCTCACACTTTTTGGCCCCTGCGTTCTTAAGGAGCAAGGTTACATAAAATGGTTAGTGTTACTTCAATTCTTTATGATTCATTTTCATCTTTAATTTTCTTCACAGATTGTTCTTAGGATCATTGAAAAATCATATTGAGGAAAACAAAAAATGATACTTTATGGTTGTTTATCAAATGTCAGTCTGGAACTTTGAACCACTTTTGCTAAAAAATCAGTGGCTATCTCCCAGATCTTAAAACTTATTTTTTGTTTCCATCAGTGTTAGCGCCTATCTGAGTTCAGAAATGACTGCTTTCTGATCCAAAACTGTGATTATTTTTCATATTTAAGGCAGTATAGTAGAAAATATTCAGGAGATGTTTTATCTGATATTCACTTTTCTATCAGTTAGAATTGTCATTAGAAGTCTCTAAATGCAGATTTGTTTGGTTGCAAAGCAGAGAGTGGACCAGACCCTCTCTGGGTAGCTCACTTATGACATCATAGTTTTTGCGAATAAGATAATTTATGGACACCTTGTTTTTTATTGTAGTAAAAAGTTTCAAATCTTTATAAAATTTAATATTCAGCAGTGATTCCCTTCTGAGTTTGTCTAATCTCCCTCCAATATGAAACATAAACTAATATGAATTCCGTGATCTATTTATGGAGATGGGTATCAACTAAAAATTTAATTCTGTATGGATAGTAGCTAAAATTAAATCCAGATTATATATATTTTTAAATTTCATATTATATAAGTAGCAAGAATGGTAACTTTTAAAATTTATTTACTTAATTCAAACTGTTGAGTTTAATAAAAATGTGCATTGTACTTTATTTGGAGATTATAAGTATAATGATTGTTTACAAGTTTGTATTTTTACTATAATTCTGATTTTTAAAATTCTTTTAAAATATATATTAAACTGAAAAGTAGCTCAGAAAAAGTACAGGTCTTAATATCTCTTTCATTTCCTCCTTTTGTCTTATTTATTATGGTTTTTGCACCCAGATAAATTTGTTCATTAAACCCCTTTCCATTACCACCTTCATCCACTCAATGCCTGCCACCAAATGAAAATTCTTAAGGCCAAATGATTAAAATAATTTTAAAAGAAACTTAAATTAACTTCACAGTGGCATAGAGTATATTATTTAGCTAATATCATGATTGTAGCAAATGGAATTAAACAGGGAAAAAAATCTGGAATGAGTAGAGCAAAGTGATATCAAACAAAGCAGTTAAATAAATTCTAAATTTAATTTGGCAAAATTATTGAAAATATCACATATTTAAATCCTTTTATTTGACTTTTCTAAGCTCTTCACTTCAATCATCATTTTTTAGCATTTGATTTTTTGAGAATTACTTGTAATTTCATATATTGGGAAGTTTGACAACCAAAGAAGTTTCGGGCTTTGACCATGACCCTTGATGTATGTATGTATGTATGGGAAAATGGAAATCTTAAATGATGAACTTTCGCATTTCCACAAAGTATGGAAACTCCTAGCCTTTAATACATTATTTCTGTTCATATGCATATTTAAAGGCATCTAGATTACTCCTGGTGCCGAATAAACCCTCTCTACCTTGGTTTTAAATATTCTTCTTTGTTTAGCAGAAGAAACCAACTTTCCAGTGTTTAATTCTATAGGTTTGATTCTTCTTTCTTAAAAGCAATTCCTAGAACATGCCGGAGGATGTGATATTGAGAAACTGAAACTGTGCAGGCTCTTTGCTCTTTTAATCTCAGAACAATTCTTGCAATGCATGTGCTGTCCAGGACAAGTCTCCCAGCATGAATAATGGGGGCCATTTTAATTGTCTTCCATTTGGACCTTAAATTCTCTGCTTTATTTTGCTGATCTAATTATATAACATCTATGTTCATTATGGACTGGGAAGGTTTAAGTATGTTTCCTATTGCTAGGATCAGAGAATGACTCACATATTCCTTTAACCCACGTGACTGCTGGGCAAGACCTGCCTCTGAGAAGTGGTGTACTCAATATCCATAAAAAGTGGTGGAACTGGTCTTGCTGAATATATATATTTATACATCCATTTTATTACTTATATTTACCTTGTATATTACTTATTTTGAGATATTATATGACTTATGTTGGGTTTTCCCTGAATCAGACCTAGATACAAATATTTGAATGCAAATAATTCATTTAGGAGATGATCATGAAGAGTCTGAAAGAAAAAGAGGGAAAACAGAAACTGGGGCAAGAGAAAAGTCAGATATATGTGAATTTATTAATGGTTTATCACTGTGGTCATCTGGGGCTCAATTCCATTGGATGAATTTCTGAGAAACTTGCCTTTGAACTATGTTGCCAGGCAATGGGAGCCTAGGACATTGGTGTACAGACCGCACACTGGACAGAAGATCACTCTGTGCACATACCCGTCCCCCTCACCTCCCTGTCAGAAATCACAGTTTGAAGTGCACTCAGGCACCTCAAGGGAAACGGAGATTAGACGTCAGAAGGACTGCTAGTACTAGTGTAGATTACCTTCATCCTTAGACACATTTCTTCTGATAGAGATTAATCTCCTGGTGGAGTGACCCACATCTTCATTCCTAAGGGGTATGAGTTTCTGGTTATCTTGATTTTGTCAGGCTACTGTGGCTATAATTGTTTTCTTAGTATTGTTACTGAGCATGAGAACATCACGAGATGCACTAGAATATTAATCAAGTTCCAAGACATATTTCTCCATGTTTTCAATATGAATCATTGTCTCTAGGTACTTATGACAGTAATTGCTTTCTTTGTATTCGAGTCTGTTGGTGTAAAGTGTCCAAGATGATTTGGTATCTGTTGTAACTTTGGGGTTTTTAAAATTCTTTTTATTATATCTTTGACTTTACTAGGCCTTTGTTGCTGTGTGCAGGCTTTCTCTAGTTGAGGCAAGCGGGGGCTACTCTCTAGTTGCAGTGTGTGGGCTGCTCACTGTGGTGACATCTCTTGTTGTGGAGCATGGACTCGTTAGTTGTCACCCATGGGCTTAGTTGCCCCACGGCATGTGGAATCTTCCTGAACCAGGGATTGGATCCATGTCCCCTGCATTAGCCAGGTGGATTCTTAACCACTGGACCATCAAGAAAGTCCCTAGCTTTGGGTTTAATGAAACTCTTACTGTGTCTTTTGTTTGAAGAAGCAGCCCCTTCTTCACCAATATAGGGCACTGGGATCAATCACAATTGGGTTGCATGGGAAGGAAGCAAAAATTCCCCAAATAGATGACTGAGAGTGGTGATAAGAGCCAGTCCTACTTCTGTCCCATGGTCCTTGGTTCAGTGTGTCCCAGCTCTTGGGCACACAGCACTGTCTAATTGTCATGGAAATCAGTCCTGAATGTTCATTGGAAGGACTGATGCTGAAGCTGAAACTCCAATATTTGGCCACCTGATGCAAAGAACTGATTCCTTGGAAAAGACTCTGATGCTGGGAAAGATTGAAGGCAGGAGGAGGAGAAGGGGACGCCAGAGGATGAGATGGTTGGATGGTATCACCGACTCGATGGACTTAAGTTTGAGCAAGCTCCAGGAGTTGGTGATGGACAGGGAAGCCTGGCATGCTGCAGTCCATGGGGTCACAGAGAGTTGGACACGACTGAGTGACTGAACTGAACAATGTTTATACCACATTCTGAAGGAGAATGCCCCAACTCAGGAGAGTGTGTCCTCTTAGTTGTAACTGTAGATGAAACTTTAAGTATTCATTCTAAAATTCAGGTCATGAACTTCTGGATAATATACTGTATGAAAGGACTGGTGAATCTTATGGGTACATGTTCAATATTACATCTCCTTTGCTATAAAATGACTTCCTTGGTCTAAAGCAATGCTATTTAGTATACTACACCAGTAAATCTGTCAGAATTAGGACAGTAGTGCTTGTGAAAGGGAAAAAGCCCATCATTCTAGAATAAGTTTCAGTTGCAATAAGGATGAATCATTGCTCACTTCATGAAAGAAGAGATTTGATGTATACAACATGCTCATAAGTGATTCTCTGCTGTTGAAAGTTCAGATATTCAGCAATATCTGTAACTAAATACAAAAGGCTTGGTAAAACTGAATCCTTGCCTTTGTGCTCATGTATAACCTTTATCCTTGCTAACATATATAGATATTCTGCTCACTGATTAAATGTGCAAGCAATGGATGGTCAAAGACAGAAGCCATCTGGTCAAAGACAGGTCAAGGACAGACATCTACTGGACAAGTCATCTTATCTACCTAGTTGTTAAGCATCTTCTCTGCAGTAGATATTCTCTTGTGGACACTGACATGACACATAAAAACATTCATATTTCAGGTCCATTCACATAGACCCACTTACATTCCTTCTCACTCTAACTATTAATAATGTTCTAGTACTGTTTCTTCTGGTTTCTAATGAAGCCATTTGCCATTGCCCAGCAACATGTATGTGCCTTTATCTCAACTGTTTCTTCCTCCCTGGAAGGAAATAGGGGAGTGTGTTGCCTAATGTTCTTACCACCGAGATGATTTCTCTTCACCATGTCCTTAGGGCCACCTCTGAGTGGAACTGTGTGTGGAAGTGCCCATTTCTGGCTTCCCCTCAGACACCAAGCTCTGGAGTCACCTGATAAATGGCTTGAAGGAGTGTTATAAAGATACTTCTAGGAAGTTATTGCCTCCAAAACTCAAAAGGGATCACCATATACTTCTTTCATAGTGGTAAGAATGTAGTAACTTTTCTTTTACAATATAGTGGACGCCCCCCTCCTCCCTAAGATTATTAGAACTGCTAGAAATTTTACTGATGGGACAGAACTCTGATTATTGTATAGTTTTTCTTTTACCCTCTGGCATATATATGTGTTTCTTACCAGGAAATCCATTATGTTCTTGATACTTCTGTTCATTAGTTTCAGTTAGCATAAAGAATGGTGGACCAGTGAAAGTGAAAGAAAGAAAGAAAAGAAAGAAAGAAAGAAAGAAAGAAAGAGAGGTTGCTCAGTCATGTCTGACTCTTTGCGACCCCATGGACAGTAGCCTGCACCAGACTCCTCCATCCATGGGACTTTCTAGGCAAGAGTACTGGAGTGGGTTGCCATTGCCTCCTCTAGGGAATTTTCCTGACCCAGGGATTGAACCCAGGTCTCCCGCATTGTAGACAGACACTTTACTGTCTGAGCCACCAGGGAAGTCCTGCTGGTGGACTAGTGAGATATCCTTCAAAGATTCAAAATGGTTAATTTTTCTAATAGAGAGTAGGGGAGTTAAAATAACCTTTGGAAATACAGTGAATATGGTTTGATTTCTTTCTCAAGTGAATATAAGTATCTTTCCTGATGAGGAAACCACATTCTCTGGATTAGGGTTTGGCAAACTATAAACCAAGGGCCTATAATCCATTTTTATAAATAAAGTTTTATTGGAATACAGTCACAACCATTTATTTAAGTATTGTCTTATACCTGCTTTTGTGCTGCAATGAGAGACATGAGTAATTGAGACATCGAATATATGATTTTCAAGTCTAAAATATTTCCTACATGGGTCTTAAAAAGAGATTGCTGACTCCAGCTTTGGCTCAAAAACCCCATAACAAGTGCCAGAAGAAGTTGATTTATGGCAAAATACACCATCATGTTTAGCACAACAGCTGCAGCTGGTCGTCTGTTTGGTTAAGTTAATGATAACTTATCATCATCCCCATGACCCACTTTTTGGAAACCGTATTGATGTGATGGAAGGGGCTACTTTTAAGACTAATATTTATAACTCCACCCATGAGGCAGTGTTGTCTCAGATTTACTATCACGGTTAATGGAGATAGTTCTGGGAACCTTGACTTGACCTTTCGTACCATAATGACTCTTTTTCCACTGGCCACAGAGGTCTCACCTGTGATAAGTTTATCTAGTTCAGTGATATGCCCTGAGAGCAGAGAGACATCTGAGAACCGTCTGAGCAAACTGATAAAACTATATGCAACTGTTTTTGCCAGGAAATTAAATATTGAGTCATTGGAGACTCAGGAGAGTACCCCCGTATCAGTCACTTTTTCCTGTATCCAGTCTTGAACTCTACCACCCTGCTAGCCTAATACCTTCAAGATCCTCCCCAACATAGGCTCCCCATTTTCCTGCTAACACGTCTTAATCAGGTCTTAAGCTGTCCTGCAAGCTGAGTAAGCTGCTTCTTCCAATAGGTGGACAACAATGCAGGGAGGATGGGCAAACCTTGATGACAACACATACTGTCCTGAGGTGTGAACCTCAGGTGAAGCCTCTTTCATGTGTAGGCAGTTGCACAGTGGCAAGCTTCAGTGCAGCAAGACCAGGAAATGGAGATGCTCAGTAGCCAAGAGGGCTCAGGGGAAACAGGATTTGAGCTTCTCAAGCATTTGACTAAAGGCCCCCAGCCTTGATCTCAAGGTCTGACTCCTTCTCTGTCAGAGTCCTCACTTTGAGCATAGGTGACCTGCCCAAGCTGTGTATTCTGTCTCTTTTGTGTCTCAAGATCTTTGGGATCTAATTCAAGATTAATCAGTTTGGTGTTTCTTCAAGCTGCTCAGGAGACAAATCTGTTCAAGTGATGCTACTTGATCATTGATTGACTTGAGCCTGTCATTGTTCTGTAAACTTCTAGGGCAGGTAACTCCGCAGTTCTCATAGTAACCTTTGCCCTCACATCATCAAGTGCTACCTTTCCTCCTACCTGACCCCAATCCAGAAGAAATGAGAGTTTAAAGAAGTGTGACGCTACAGCATGCCAGGCCTTATGATGCCCCTACTAATGTGCCACCCATTGTCACCTGATAGCAAGAGGACTGATTACAGAATATCTTCTTCAGGGGTCATTCCAAGAACAAACTTTATTAGATTTGTTCCTGCAAAAGCAGACCCAAGGAAAAGATGATCCCAGGAAACACACCTGAAGCAGTAGGGACTGTGGCTTAAGCAAAAGTGAAAAGCCAATAATGGGGTTGCTATTAGGTGGGTTACCATTGTAGGGAGTTGGGATTCGGTACCACTGGGACCTTTCTAAGCAGCACAGGTCACACTTGTCCCACTAGACGATGGGGAGGTTGAGACATTCATTCATTGTCCTCCTTTCTCCTTTTTTGAAGATCAGCCCCCAGGAGATGAATTCCTGGATGAAGTGAAACAGCATTCTCTGGTACCAGGGAAAGCCCCCAGGCAGAGAAGGGTGAGCAGACACTTAAGGTGAGAAATTGTCACTGTGTCCAGAGTTGCAGCATGACATAAACATTAAAAGGATTCTGTGATATGCAGTGGAGCTTCAACAATGCCTACTCTGTGTATTTATTGAAGTGATGTCGCCACTGCTCCAAAAGTTTTTCCTATCTGCATCTGCACTTGCCCTTCGCACATGCTGTTTTTGGAATAGGCTGTGCTCAAAGGACCAGAAAGTGCTTCACACAAGCTGGAAAGAATGGTTCTTACTGTACCTGAGTTAAAAGCTTTTACTTATATAGCAAGGAAAAGTTTTCCCCAAAGCCTCTTCCTAAGTCCATTTGTTAAAACAGACCAAGTGACTATTGTCAGGAATTGAAAACTCACTTTTGCACTGGTATGTAATTGTATTTTTTCACTCTGAAAACTTTTTTAAGTAGAAAGTTTATAAGTAGAGAAATATATTTACCTCTCTTTTTATGTGCTTTTCAGGTATAGGGTGGGTCATCAAGGACTCAGTGGGAATCAGAAAAAAATGAGAACCCTAAAGTAAAGCCACTAGGTCGCATTTGAAGGCTCTGAGAAGCTTCAGTTCTTTATGTCTCTGCACAGAAAGAATTCAGCAAGAGGTGAAGTGATAAGTGAGAAGTTATTTATTAGAATAAGACAATTGTGTTGGTTATAAGTGGGCAGGTGAGCAAAGGTTGTGCTGCCCTGAGTACTTAGTGGGTTATAATTATCTAATCAAAGGAAAAGAGGGGAGAAGGAGAAAACCACCTTCCTTGTTCTTTAAGTATTCCATCATTAACTCCTCCTATAAGTCAGGTGGGGGAGATTTTGACTCCATATGGCTCGTCTGAGCCAGTCGTGGCACTATGGAAATTTATTTCAGGTCTCAATTTAATGAGAGTCTTTCACTTTGAAGTGCCATCTTTTCCCCTAAATTATTGTGCAGAAAGCATGTCCTAGGGGTCATTGGGCAGGATATAGGCCTTATGTTTCCACTATTGTTGTTTTGTCTTGAGATGTGATGCATATCACCATTTCATGGTTTTGTTGCTAAGCAAGTTGGATTGATTTTGCTGTTAGACAAGCCTGTCTGGCTTTGATGCTAAGCAACTTGGTTGGCTTCATGAGTCAAGCAAGCCCACATTATTTCAGGATCCTTCCATTGCTCTCTTGAGTGATCAATAAGCTGAGATTCTTGCTGTCTCTTAAAATGTAGCTTCCTAGAAGTACAGTTTCCAGAGCTGCCTAGACTAGGGAATAGGTTTACGAGATCATCGCCATCCCAAGTATTTATTGCTATGTTGCCTTTTGCAATCATCTCCCAGCTACATGCTCTAATTTCCCCTGAATTGAATATAACCTCTGCACAACAACAGCAATTATATTCCTCAAGTGACTCTCAGATTGGAAACCTATTTTAACTTCCAGTTACTTCTTCCTTCAGTATAAATCTGTAACATGGGCAGATCAATGTCTTCTATTATCAGTGCATCTTTGGTTTCATTGTGAGTTTTTAATGAATAGATCATTAAAATTAATGCTTCTCTGCTTTAGACTTCCATAAACTTTTTTTTTTTTCCATAAACTTTTTTTTTTTCCATAAACTTTTAAACTTTTAAACTTGCATAAACTTTTAAAAATAATGAGTTCCATTCTCGGTAAGTTTAGTCTTCCTAAGTTTTTGTTATGGGTCTCAGTCAGACAGACTTTCTTCTCATTGGCAATGTATTTTTCCCTTCTCTCTGTTTATTTAAGTCCTATATATCAGGGGTCCTGAAACCCCAGGCCATGGACCAGTATCAGTTCATGGCCTGTTAGGAACTGGGTTACATAGCAAGAGGTGAGTGGCAGGTGAATGAGCGAAGCTTCATCTGTATTTACAGTTGCTCCCCATTGCTTGCATTCCTATCTGAGCTCTGCCTCCTGTCAGAACAGCAGTGGCATTAGATTTTCATAGGAGTGCAAAGCATACTATGAACTGTGCGTGCAAGGGATCTATGTCGCACACTCCAAATGAGAATCTAATGCCTGATGGTCTGATTCTGCATTACAGTTGTTATTTAGTCGCATAATCATGTCTGACTATTTGCAGCCCCATGGACTACCAGTAGCCTACCAGGCTCCTCTGTCCATGAGATTTCCCAGGCAAGAATACTGGAGTGGGTTGCTAATTCCTTCTCCAGGGGGTCTTCCCAACCCAGGGATTGAAGCTGTATCTCCTGCATTGTAGGCAGATTCTTTACCACTGAATCACCAAAAAAACCAATAATAGAAATAAGGTACACAATAAATATAATGTACTTGAATCATCACGAAACCATCCCCCCGCCCCACCTTAGGTCTGTGGAAAAACTGTCTTCCACAAGCCCAAGTTCTGGTGCCAAAATGGTTGGGAATTGTTGCTATATATCCTCTAAAATCTAATTAAAGTGTCTTTTTTTTTTTTTTTTTTAATAAGAAAATGTTCCAAAATGAAGGGCATTTTGTGGTAATATGACATTTATCTAAACTCAGATCTTTTGGAAATGCCCCTTGGACATCAACTCTCTGACTACCTTGAAAAGTGAAAGTGTTAGTTGGTCAGTTGTGTCAGACTCTTTGGGACCCCACAGACTGAACCTTCCAGGCTCCTCTGAGCATGGAATTTCCCATGCAAGAATACTTGAGTGGGTTGCCATTCCCTTCCCCAGGGATCTTCCCAGTTCCGGCTTTGAACCCAGATCTCCCACATTGCAAGCAGATTCTTTGCCTTCTGAACCAAGGAATACCTTGCCTTACTCTTAAACTCCTGACTTATTTAATGCCCCAGTCAAAAAATTCAACAAGCATACATTGAACTACCAATATGAGCCTGGAAGTTTCAAATATACTTTATTTAATTCTCACAAAATACACACAAGAAATGTATGATTATTTTTATTCTTTAAGGAAATAGACTTTCACTAATAGAAAATAATTTCCCTAAGCCACACAATTGACTAATTCTAGACAGTTTAGATATTCCCAGATTTCTGACTCTTAAGTATAATGTGCTCTTTTTATATAATGGCTCTCATTTTTTCCCAATAGATTTTGTTACTAAAAAAAACGAGCCTATGAATGATGTATTTTTATGATCCACTGCACTTTGGAAGTACCTTACAAAGCAGCAGAAACAAGATCCATACGTGTTGACTGGAAAATCCATCAGGCAGTCCTATCTCCTAGAATATCCACCTTTCTGACCAACCCTTAACTAACTCCTATGCATCAGCCAGAAGAAATACCTCACCTAATTTATTAGACGATAGCTATATACTCCCTTCCTCTGTGCCTATGTTCTCCAAATGCACTTTTTACTATAGGGTATTTGATCATATGATACCTGTTACTTGCTTTGTACTTCATATGTCAAATATCTTATAAGTTTGATATTTAATTATTCTTTTCAGGGCCCTCTCAAAAACAGTAAATATTATAGAAGGCTCAGTTCTTTGTAAAGACTTTCCCTAAGGCACAGTTCTTCTTAGAGGCTTTCTCTTAGTCTTTGACTTTTTGCAGTTTGAATATGATATACCTAGGTATAGGTTTTTAGTATTTATTATACTTGATGTTCTCTGAGTCTCCTGGATCTGTGGTTTAATGGCTGTCATTAGTTTTGAAAAGTTCTCTATTATTATTTCTCTTTTTAATTTTCTTTCCCTGCTATTACCATTACAGTTTTTAAATTCCATTCCATATTTTGGTTCCATTTTTCTTTTTCTCTTTACATATCAATTTTGGAAGTTCTTACTGACATATCTTCAAGTTCATTGATTCTTTCCTTGGCTATGTCCAGTATACTAATGAGTTCCTCACCTACACTTTTCATTTCTGGTATAATATTTTGGACTTCTGATATTTCCATTTGATTCTTTCCTTGGAGATCTCAATATTTGTTTCTATTACCTTTTGGCTTTTGCATGTTGTCTACTCTTTCTGGTAGAACTCTTAGCATAGGGTTTCTTTAAATTCATAGTTACTTTAAACTTCTGATCTGATAATTCTAAATTATCTGCCATTTTGAACATTCAGATTTGTCAGTCTAGAAATTTATAAATTTATTCATTTATGAACATCTAATTTATTGACTATGCCAAAGCCTTTGACTGTGTGGATCACAATAAACTGTGGAAAATTCTGAAAGAGATGGGCATACCAGACCACCTGACCTGCCTCTTGAGAAACCTATATGCAGGTCAGGAAGCAAGAGTTAGAACTGGACATGGAACAACAGACTGGTTCCAAATAGGAAAAGGAGTACGTCAAGGCTGTATATTGTCACCCTGCTTAATTTAACATCTATGCAGAGTACATCATGAGAAATGCTGGGCTGGAAGAAGCACAAGCTGAAATCAAGATTGCCGGGAGAAATATCAATAACCTCAGATATGCAGATGACACTATCTTAATGGCAGAAAATGAAGAAGATCTAAAGAGCCTTTTGATGAGAGTGAAAGAGGAGAGTGAAAAAGTTGGCTGAAAGGTCCACATTCAGAAAACTAAGATCTTGGCATCTGGTCCCATCACCTCATGGGAAATACATGGGGAAACACTATCAGACTTTATTTTGGGGGGCTCCAAAATCACTGCAGATGGTGATTGCAGCCATGAAATTAAAAGACACTTACTCCTTGGAAGAAAAGTTATGACCAACCTAGATAGCATATTGAAAATCAGAGACATTATTTTGCCAACAAATGTCCATCTAGTCAAGGCTATGGTTTTTCCAGTGGTCATGTATGGATGCGAGAGTTGGACTGTGAAGAAGGCTGAGTGCCAAAGAATTGATGCTTTTGTACTGTGGTGTTGGAGAAGACTCTTGAGAGTCCCTTGGACTGCAGGCAGATCCAACCAGTCCATCCTAAAGGAGACTAGTCCTGAGTGTTCATTGGAAGGACTGATGCTGAAGCTGAAACTCCAGTACTCTGGCCACCTCATGTGAAGAGTTGACTCACTGGAAAAGACCCTAATGCTGGGAGGGATTGAGGACAGGAGGAGAAGGGGATGACAGAGGATGAGATGGCTGGATGGCATCACTGACTCGATGGACATGAGTTTGTGTAAACTCTGGGGGTTGGTGATGGACAGGGAGGCCTGGCATGCTGCGATTCATGGGGTTGCAGAGTCAGCCATGACTAAGTGACTGAACTGAATTATGTGGGTTAATTTTTTTTTTTCCCTTTAGCTTGCCTTGTAACATTTTGTTTAAACCAGGCATGATGTATTCAGGTAAAAGAAACTGATGAAGATAGACCTTCAGTGTGAAGTTCTCATTTTCCTCTGACTAGGAGTTTGGCTATTTATATGATTTTCTGTAGCCGTGATGTCAGAGGCTAAAATTTTCTCTTGTGTCTCGTCATTCCTGTTGTTTCTGGGTGTCCCTAGAGACTTCTCAAGTCAGATCTGTGACTTGCAATTTTTCAGCTGTAATCTTCTACTTAAGTTAGTTCTTAAGATGGCAGAGTATAAGGACATGCACTCATTTTCTCCTGTGAGAATACCAAAATTGCAACTAGCTGCTGAACAACCATGAACAAGAGAATGTTGGATCCCACCAAAAAAAGATGCCCGGCATCCAAGGACAAAGGAGAAGCTGCGACGAGATGGTAGGAGGTGGTAGGAGATTGCGTTTACAATTAAATCTCAGACCCTCCAGAGATACTCAAAGGGCACAAACAAAACCTTGTGTACATGAGGACCAAATGAAAGGATCACAGACTCCCACAGGAGACTGAACCAGACCTGCCTTTGAGTGTTTGAGTGTTTCCTGCAGAGGCGCAGGTCAGCAGTGACCTGCCGCAGGGGCAGGGGCTCTGGCTGCAGCAGGTTTGGGAGGCATCACATGTGGCATCAGTCCTCTTGGAGGAGTTTGCCATTAGCTCTAGTTTCCCATAGAGCCACTGAGCAGACAACCCACAAACTGGAGAACAATTATACCGAAGAAGTTCTCGCACTATTGCAAAAGTGCTAGGGCCCACAACAGATCTCCCAACCTATGGATCTGGCAAAGGGACTGAGAACCCCAAGGGAATTTGACAATGAAGACGAGAGGGATTTGGTTACAGAACTTACACAGGACTGGGAAAACCGAGTGTTGGAGGGCACAACAAAATCTTGTGCCACCATGACCCAGGAAAAGGAGCAGTGACCTCACAAGAGACTGACCCAGATTTGCCTTGCCAGATTACAGGGAGGGAACACTGCCCCACCCATCAGCAGAAAATTGGGTTAAAGAGTTACTGAGCATGACCTTGCCTACCAGAGCAAGACCCATTTTTCCCCACAGCCAGTCCCTTTCATCAGGAAGCTTCCACAAGCCTCTTATCTTTAGCCATCAGAGGGGAGACAGAATGAAAACCTCAATCACAGAAAACTAACCAAACTGATCACAGGGATCACAACCTTGTCTAACTCAATGAAATTATGAGCCATGCTGTGTAGGGCCACTGGAGACAGGCAGGTCATTGTGGAAAGTTCTGACAAAACGTGGTAGACTGGAGAGGGGAATGGCAAACCAGTTCAGCATTCTTACCTTGAGAACTCCACGAACAGTTTGAAAAGACAAAAAGATACAACACTGAAAGATGAACTGCCCAGGTCTGTAGGTTCCCAATATGCTACTGGAGAAGATCAGAGAAATAGTTCCAGAAGGAATGAATAGGCTGAGCCAAAGCAGAAACAATGCCCAGTTGTGGATGTGCCTGGTGATGAAAGTAAAGTCCAATACTGTAAAGAACAATATTACATAGGAACCTGGAATGTTAGGTCCATGAATCAAGGTAAATTGGAAGTGATCAAACAGGAAGAGGCAAGAGTGAACATGGACATTTTAGGAATCAGTGAACTAAAATGGACTGCAATGGGCAAATTTAATTCAGATGACCATTATATCTACTACTGTGGGCAAGCATCTGTTAGAAGAAATGGAATAGCCCCTAATATCAACAAAAGAGTCTGAAATGCAGTTTAGTTCAGTTCAGTTTAGTTCAGTCCAGTCACTCAGTCGTGTCCAATTCTTTGTGACCCCATGAATTGCAGCATGCCAGGCCTCCCTGTCCATCACCAACTCCTGGAGTTCACTCAGACTCACGTCCATCGAGTCAGCGATGCCATCCAGCCATTTTGCAATACTTGCATGCAATCTTAAAAACAGCAGAATGATCTCTGTTCATTTCCAAAGCAAACCATTAAATACTACAGTAATCCAAATCTATGCCCCAACCAATGAAGCTGAAGTTGAAAGTTCTATGAAGACCTACAAGAACTTCTATAACTAACACCAAAAACAGGTGTCCTTTTCATCATAGGGTATACTGGCTCCAGCTGTGGGCTTCTGCTCCTGGTAAGCTCTGATTGTCTGTATCCATCTCTCTGTCTAGTTTTGGGGCAGCAGTTTGCCCTGAGACCTCAGTTCTGATGGATCTAAGAATAATTGTTGACTTTAGTTGCTGTGTATTTTTTTGTATTATTATGAGACTGGAATTGATGACCTCCAGGCTGTTTATATGTCAGACTAGAAACCAAAAGTCATATTTAAAAATATTATGTCAAGTTGCTGGATTTTCATTGCTTTCTCATTCACGTCCTTTGGAGCATCCAAGACTAAAATGATAAGAGTCATGTAATCTCAAAAAGAAAAAAAAATTACTGAGAATAAAAGAGGGATGAAAAAGAAATGAACATTTTAAAATAAACCTCACTATTATACTTGAATCATTAAATTCTGCTTTCAGGATAAGAAGTTTATAATATAGCATCTAACATCATGCAATTGATCAAGTACACTCCAAAGCTGAGAGATCTTGCTCTCAAGAAATTTGTTTAAAAGTTATTTCCTAAAATAGAACAATTCCCTTCAATGAAGGGAATCTACAGTTTTTCTTTTATCAATGTCATCTGCTTTACTTACACAATTACTCTTATAAAATAACCTCACAATTTATTTTACTTTTTAATGTTTCTGATTATTTTGGTAACAATAACAAGTAGATAAATAACTGAAATTGTTTTTATTGAGTGAAATGAGAATAATATGTAAGTTTTCATTTTCTACTTTCTTGATGCAAAATAAAATATCTGAACAGTTGGAATAAATGTTATCCTGCTTGGCTTTAGTATTTATTTCCCTTACATCATCCTTAGAAATTACAGTCTGCTTCAAACAAATTCCTTCTTGCATCTGTAAATGTGATCACTGTTTCTGAAATTGAAAAAGGAGACTAAAATCAACCAGAGAACTGACGTGTAGCTTTCCACTAGGGAGAAGTTAATAGCTATATCTGGGAAATTTTTCTTTGGGAAAAAATTACACCACAAGAAATGATTTATTTAACTCTAAATCAGATTAAAAGCAAATATGCCATCATGAAAAGAAAAATGTGGAAGGATATCTGAATGAGAAAAAGTAAGTTTTTATTCAGCCCAGGTGGTTTGGGAAAATTTCTGAATCATTTGGGAAGCTCCTACGAGCAGTTTAGCCTTTCTTATAACATGTGTTTTATGTCCTAGCACTGCTGTTCACATTTTCCAAATACACCCTGACTTGATTCTAGGTGTTAAATGCTGCTCATTGTATTTGTGGTGCTTGACACTGAACATTTTTCTTCTCTTTGCTTCAGTCCCCTGAGGACCAGGCAAAGACTCCACTATTTCTATACATCATATTCTTTTCACCTTCATCTGACAACTGAATTTTGTTCTATACATATCGTACTAAATGGAAAGCTCAATGCAGATATGGAATGTTATTTTTATTTTAAAGTCTGCTTCCATTAGATGCAAAGATATCTATCTCCTTATTTTTCCAATTCAGAGAAGAGGGTGAAAATTTCCTTATTTTTCATTTATCACATATTTTTCTTTTGCTTGGATGGAATTTAGATCTCTGTAAATGAAGTTAACAGAATGTTTCCAAAGGAGTAATTATTTTAACCTGTGAAAAGAAACATATGCTGTTAGATACCACTTGATCAGTTTCTTGAGCTAAAGAGAAATAATCTAAAATGAAGTGGAACTAGTTAATTATACTTTTCTAATAGAGTAATTAGTGTGCAAAGCCATTATTTTGATGGGGTTAGAGCTTTTTTAAAAATAAAAATATATAAGCACCTTAACACTTCAGAACAGATAATATTTGTAATATTTGAAGAATTGCAGTCTTCATTACTGGAGAAAATTAGAAAGCAGAAATGTTATCTGTCTGTGTAATGTTTTCATGGTTTTCAGGGGATTTTTAAACATAATAAAATGCATATTTTTGAAATATACTTAATAATTTATATTTTAAGTTGTGGCCAAGTTAAGAAAATTGGATGACTTTTTCCAAATAGTGTATAATACACAAAACAACATTTAAAATGAACAAAAAAGAAATGAAAAGAAAGAAAGGTGAAGGGAAGAATACATTCTCCTGGAGCAAACCTATGGGTTATCATCAGGATACAAACATTTGGTTGTATTTCTCCACTAAATTGACCTATTTTTTCAGTCACCAAGTTATGTCTAACTCTTTGCAACCCTATGGATCAAAGCACGCCAGGATTGCCTGTCCTTCACTATCTCTTGGAATTTGCTCACACTCATGTCCATTGAGTTGGTGATAAAAATCAACCATCTCATCCTCTGTCACCCTCTTCTCCTGCCCTCAAACTTTCAGTATGAGGGTCTTTTCCAATGAGTCAGCTCTTCCCATTTGGTGGCTAAAATTCTGAAGCTTCAGCTTCAGCATCAGTCCTTCCAGTGACTATTCAGGGTTGATTTCCTTTAGGATGCACTGGTTTGATCTTCTTACTGTCCAAGGAACTCTTAAGAATCTTCTCCAGCAGCACAATTCAAAAGCATCAATTCTTTGGCATTCAGCCTTCTTTAAGATCCAGCTCTCACATCTGTACATGACTACTGGAGAAACCATCATTTTGACTACACAGACCTTTGTCAGCAAAGGGGTGTCTCTGCTTTTTAATAGAACAGTATCAGGTTTGTCATAGCTTTCCTTCCAAGAAGCAAGTGACATGGTGGCAGTCACTGTTGGCAGTGATTTTAGAGTCCAAGAAAATTAAAACTGTCACTGTTTCCACTGTTTCCCTGTTTGTCATGAAGTGATAGGAGCAGGTGCCATAATCTTAGTTTTTTGAATGTTGAGTTTTAAGCCAGCTTTTTCAGTCCATTCTTTCACCCTCCTCAAAACATTCTAGTTCCTCTTCTCTTTCTGCCATTAGAGTGGCAAGTTGACCTATCAAGTCTCAAAGTTTTTTAGAATAAGCCAAAGCCATCTTGAAAGGTATTAAAAATAAAAAGTATGGAGGAAAGAAAATGTATTTTAAAAACAATAAATAACATTTTAAAAGTTATAAATGACAAATGACAGTTAAATATCAAGCAGGGCTATCTTTTTGATTAATTTGAACTTAGGAACTTATGGCTTATTTACCAAAGGTAAATATATAAATTATACCTTCTAACATAATTGCTGTAGTCTTGATAATTAGCACTGCCAGTGACAAAGATATTCAAGTTAGTGAAGGTATTTGAGCTAAACTGTCCAAATAGTGTCAGGTTATCAGAGACGTGATTTATTTGGCACCAATTTTGTTCTTCAAGCACCTTCATCAGGAAAAGCGGGTGCTGGGGGGAGGTGGGGTGGGTAGAAAGCTCAATACATAATATATTAATCATAATAATTTTTAAAAAAGAAAGAAAACATTCAAATTCACTGGAAACAAAGAATAAAAAAATATCTGTGAGATAGAAACCAGGCTCAACTAATCCTGTATCAGAGCTCTTTAGCATGGTAGTAGGGAACACATTAACCATCAATAGTAGTCATTATATTGTCTGCCAATCTGAAATAAAACACCATAGTTAGAGGTCCACCACTGGAGGCTTATCCCCATTCCCCAGTGGTCTGGCCTGGCTGCAATGAACCAACATTTGATAAGCCAGATCAATTCTTGCATGGAAATTTCTTTCTGACATGGTGCTTCTCTGTTCATTTGACACTTCTCTTTCAGTGTTTGTTAAAAGACTACAAATAAATGGTTATGCTTTTACCAGCACTGTATCAAGTTTTCGATTGCTCTTTACCTACTCAATTTATTGAGTATTTTTAGACATATTTCAGGTGGATGTGTGCATGTATATGCCAATATATTTTTAATTTGCATTTTACTGATGACAGATAACTTCAAATTTTTCTTATATGTTTACTGGTCATTTTGGGTATCATCTTTCATATTTGTATCTTTATGATGCCTGTCTTTCTGTTTTTTTTTTTTCTCTTGTATTGGATTTTTAGTCATATTGAGTGATAGGCTTTTTAAAAAGTGTATTCTGTATGTGAACATATTAGTCTTTATGTATCAAAAGTCTTTTCCCAACAGTTTGGCTTGCCTTTTCACTCTCATATAGGTTCTTAGGATGAACAGAACTTTAATGTTCACCAGTATGTAAATAGATGGGGAAACAGTGGAAACAGTGGCTGACTTTATTTTTCTAGGCTCCAAAATCACTGCAAATGGTGACTGCAGCCGTGAAATTAAAAGACGCTTATTCCTTGGAAGAAAAGTTATGACCAACCTAGACAGTGTATTAAAAAGCAGAGACATTACTTTGTCCACAAAGGTCCGTCTAGTCAAGGCTATGGTTTTTCTAGTAGTCATGTATGGATGTGAGAGTTGGACCATAAAGAAAGCTGAGAGCTGAAGGACTGATGGTTTTGAACTGTGGTGTTGGAGAAGACTCTTGAGAGTCCCTTGGACTGCAAGGAGATCCAACCAGTCCATCCTAAAGGAGATCAGTCCTGGGTGTTCATTGGAAGGACTGATGCAGAAGCTGAAACTCCAATACTTTGGCCACCTGATGCGAAGAGCTGACTCATTGGAAAAGACCCTGATGCTGGGAAAGACTGAGGGCAGGAGGAGAAGGAGACAACAGAGGATGAGATGGTTGGATGGCATCACCGACTCGATGGAGATGAGTTTGTGTAAACTCTGGGAATTGGTGATGGACAGGGAGGCCTGGCATGGTGCGGTTCATGGAGTCACAAAGAGTCGGGCATGACTGAGTGACTGAACTGAACTGAATATGTCAGTATTTATTTTGATTTTTGTCATGCTTAAAGTGTATTTCCCAATCCGAAGGCCATGAGGGTATTATGTCTAGGAGCTTTCTTATTTTTACCTGTCACATTTAGATCTAAAATGAACCTGGAATTGAATTTTTTTTATAGTTGAATATTGGACTTCATTTTTTGTAAAAATGGATATTCAACAAAAAGGCCTATAATGGTCTTTTTAGTCTGCAACTTTGGACTACTTGTCTCTGTGTTAACACCGTGGTATTTTGTTTATTATAGCTTTATAATAAGTTAATATCTGATAGATTTTTCCACCTAACCTGTTTTATTTTAGAGTATCTTGGCTTTTGGCTCCTTATATTTTCCTCCTTGTTAATTATCATAAAGATATTTTTCTAGGACTTCAGTTGTGTTTTTCAACCATTGGACTACTTTTGGGAGGAATTGTAGTTTCAGAATAGTGAATTTTATAATCAATAAATATGATCTGTCTCTATTTAAGTTATTTTCATTTGTCATTGCAGTGTTTTGTCATCTCCAGTGTATAAGTCCTGAACTTTTTCAATTGATTTATAGACTTGTGTGTTATTAAACTACACTTTGAAATTTTATGTTCCTAACAATTGACTCTAGTAAATAGAAAAATTTATTTTTGTATACTGAAATTGTATCAAAAACATCCCTGAATACTCTCATTTAAAAAAAAAATTAGTCACTCAGTTGTGTCTGACTTGTTGAAACCCCATAGACTGTAGCCCACCAGGCTCCTTGCCAGAATTCCATGGAATTCTCCAGGCAAGAATACTGGAGGATCCTCCTCCAGTATTCCCTTCTAGAGGATCCTCCTGACCCAGGGATCAAACCCAGGTCTCCTGCATTGCAGGTGTATTCTTTACCATCTGAGCCACCAGGGAAGCCCAAATGTTCTCATAAATAATAATTAATCCTCATTTGGGAATTATGTTACTGTATTTTACTTCGTGTTTTATCTGCAGCTCTTTTATTCAGTCACTATTTTTTTTACATTTTCTGAGGCTAAGTTGTTGTTGTTCAGTTACTAAGTCATGTCCAACTCATTGAGACCCCATGGACTGCAGCACTCCAGGCTTCCCTGTCCTTCTCTGTGTCCCAGAATTTGCTCAAACTCATGTCCATTGAGTCAGTGATGCCATCTGACAATCTCATCCTGTCATCCCCTTCTCCTCCTGCCTTCAATTTTTCCCAGCATCAGGGTCTTTTCCAATGAGTCAGTTCCAATGAATCAGATGGCCAAAGTATTGGAGCTTCAGCTTCAGCATCAGTCCTTCTAATGAATATTCAGGGTTGATTTCCTTTAGGACTGACTGGGTTGATCTCCTTGCTGTTTATAAGAAGCATAAGAAGTTAGATTTTATAATGTACTAGTAAACTAAAACTCTCACCCACCATTATAAAATATCTTTCTGTATTCTGTTTTTTCTTTGAAATCTTTATTTATGAAATATTATCACCACTCCATCTTTCTTTTGGTCATTTTTGGTTATTTGTTTTTTCTCACACTTTTACACTTTACCTTTCTTTGCTTTATATATGAGATGTATCTCGCAAAAGCAGCATATATTTGTTTTATTTTTAAAAAGTTTCAATCTAGCATTCTTAATTGCAATATTTAGTTCGTTTTCATGTTTACATTTAGTATACTGATGTATTTGATTTTAAATTTGCAATGTTACTATTTTTTCTATTTGTGTTTCCTGTTTAGAATATTTTCCTTTTTCTTTTCAACTTTTTCTCTGAATTCTGTATTTTTAGCAACTTTATTTTACCCTTCCATTACTGTAGTTATTATATATTTCTTTACCATTTTAATAGTGAGTAGGCTACTTGAGTCTTATTTCATATCCAGTAGAACCTACGCTACTATAGTCATGTTCTTTTCATTCTGTTTTTATACTCTTTTTAAAGCTCAAAGTTAATAGTGATTTTGGTCTGGAGAGTCAGTATTGATATTTACTTGCCCACTGATTTACCGTTTTCTTTGCTCTTCATTCCTACAAACATCTCTGCTGGTGCCAGTGGTCAATTCCTTGCCCCTCAACTTCAAATGTACTCATCTCTTCCTCTTTTGTGGCCGGAGAGGTGGACTGTGTGAATGTGGCTTCGCAGGCTGAGGCGATGCTCAGTGTTGTCAGCAAAGAGAACGGAGCAGACAGTGAGGAAGAGATAGTGTTCTCTCCCTGGTCACAAGGTGCCCTCATTATCAGCGTTTGCCTCCTGCTGATCCCCAGTGCTTGGCTCCTGCAGTTTGCATAGCTTCTCTCCTGTACCATGTTCCCCAGCACTCAGAGCCCCCCCAGCACCCCAGTAGGTGATGTCATAGTGGAGTGCTATTGGTGAGCACCTCTTCACTAACGACTACCCCTTCCCCTCTGGTGGCTTAGCTGTGACACCTTCCTCTGAACAGCTTTCCCCAGCATTCCTGATGGTAGATTTCTAGCCAGTTCCACCAGCACTAAACTACAACTTGACTATCCAGTGAGCCAAAGTCACACCCTCTCTAGTGAGCCTATGATCTCAGTGTGGGGAGAAAGGTCTCTTACTTGTTCCTGTATAGTCACTGCTCCTTATATCTGCTATGTCTTTGTAAAAATTCTTTCTGCTTCTTTTTAGCCAACTTCTCATTACCTCAATCCCCACTGCTATTCATTACTACTTATGTATAATGTACTCTATTCAAATTATTATGTAGTTTGTATGTCTCAGAACTGGTTGATACCTGACTTTCTGTGATTATTTTTTAAAATATTTTAAAAAACAAGGTGTTTGCTTTCTAGAGCAGTTTTAGGTCAAAGCAACACTGAGCAGTGGGTACTGAGAGGTCTTATGCACTGTCCCCTCCTACCCCAGCACACCCTCCACATTTATGTCCCATACCCGTACATTTGTTACAGTGAATGAACTGACAAAGATGCGTTATTATCACCTGAAGTCAGTAGTTTACATTAGGGATAACTCTCGATGTTGAACATGCTATTGGTTTTGACAAATATATGATGATGCATACCCAACTCTATAGAATCATACAGAGTAGTCTAACTGTCCTAAAAATTCCGTGTGCTCCACCTTCCCACAAATCCCTGGTAACCACTGACCTTTACTGCCTCCATAGTTTTGTCTTTTCCGAGATGTCATATAGTCGGAATCATACTATATGTAGGCTTTTCAAATGGTTTCCTCCAGTTGGCCATATGAATTTAAGATTCCTCCATATCTGTAGTGGAGAAGGCCACTGGCAACTCCTCCAGTACTCTTGCCTGGAAAATCCCATGGACGGAGGAGCCTGGTGGGTTACAGTCCATGGGGTCCAGAAGAGTCTGACACAACTGAGCGACTTCACTTTCACTTTTCACTTTCATGCATTGGAGAAGGAAATGGCAACCCACTCCAGTGTTCTTGCCTGGAGAATCCAGGGACAGAGGAGCCTGGTGGGCTGCCGTCTATGGGGTCACACAGAGTCGTACATGACTGATGTGACTTAGCAGCAGCAGCAGCGTATCTGTAGTGTGACAGTTCATTTCTTTTCAGTACTAAATAAAATTCCATTTTCCAGACATACCATAGTTTATTTATCCATTTGTCTATTTTCCTATAAACATCTGTATATAGGTTTTTGTGTGGACATACCAAGGAATGTGATTGCTGACTAGTAGGTAAGAGTGTGTTTAGTTTAGTAAGATAATGTTAAACTGTCTTCCCTAGTGCAGTACCAGTTTTCGTTCGCATCAAAGATAAATGATGGTTCTCCTCCTCCTCATCCTCACTAGCTTTCGGTGTCAACAGTGTTTCGGATTTTAGCCTTTCTAGTGTAGTGGGCTTCCCAGGTGGCACTCAGTTGAGTTCAGTTCAGTTGCTCAGTTGTGTCTGACTCTTTGCAACCCCATGGACTACAGCACACCAGGCCTCCCTGTCCATCACCAGATCCCAGAGCTTGCTCAAACTCATGTCCATCAAGTCAGTGATGCCATCCAACCATCTCATCCTCTGTCATCCCCTTCTCCTCCTGCCTTCACTCTTTCCAAGCATCAGGGTCTTTTCCAGTGATTCAGTTCTTCACATCAGTTGGCCATAGTATTGGAGCTTCAGCTTCAGCATCAGTCCTTCCAATGAATATTCAGGACTGATTTCCTTTAGGATTGACTGGTTTGTTCTCCTTGAGAGAACAAAGGACTCTCAAGAGTCTTCTCCAACACCACAGTTCAAAAGCATCAATTCTTCAACATTCATCTTTCTTTATGGTTCAACTCTCACATCCATACATGACTACTGGAGAAACCATACCTTTAACTAGACAGAACTTTGTTTGCAAAATAATGTCTCTGCTTTTTAATATGGTGTCTAGGTTTGTCACAGTTTTTCTTCCAAGAAGGAAGCGTCTTTTAATTTCATGGCTTCAGTCACCATCTTCAGTGATTTTGGAGCCCAAGAAAATAAAGTCTATCAGGTGATGATAGTAGTAAAGAATCTGCCTGCCAATGCAGGAGATGCAAGAAATGCGGGTTTAATCCCTGTGTCTGGAAGACTCCCCTGGTATAGGAAATGGCACTCCATTCTAGTACTTTCACCTGAAAAATTCCATGGGCAGCAGAGCCTGGTGGTCTACAGTGCATGGGGCCCCACAGAGTCAGACATGACTGAGCAACTGAGCACATAATAAGTGTGTAGTAGTATCTCATTGTACTTTGCAATTCCTTAATGACATATGATGTAGAACATGTTTCCATAGGCTTATTTGTCATCTCGATCTATTTGGTGAGTTGTCTGTTGAGAACTTTTGCTCATTTTTGAATTGGATTGTTCATTTTTTCTTGTTGAGTTTTGTGAGTTATTTGCCTATTTGGGGTAACAATTTTTTATAAGATATCTTTCTGCAAACATTTCCTCTCAGTCAGTGCCTTTTCTTCTCATTCTTTGACAAATGCCTTGAGAACAGAAATTTTACATTTTAATGAAGTCCAACTTAATTATTTCTTTCATGGATTATGCCTCCAGTTCTTTCTGAAAGTCACAGCCTATCTTAAGATCATGTGCTTTCCCTGTGTTATCTTTTAGGCTTTAATAATTTGGCATTTAATATTTTGTTCTGTGACCCATTTTGAGTTACTTTTTATGAAAGACTTATTTGAGGTCAATTTTCATCTCTGGAGAATATTTATTAATTTTTGTATTACATTGAATTGTTGTTGGTTTGTCTCAGTTTTTGTTTGCTCAAATATATTTGTATTCCATTTTTATTCTTAATAGACCTTTTTCCTGAGTTGTTATGTACACTTATTTACTTTAAGACTTTGAGAATATTGCTCCTCTTTAACCTCTGGTTTACCTTATTTCTGTTCAGCGATTAGCTGCCAGTGTGGTGCTCTACTGAAGGATATGTGGGTGTTTACTTTTTTAACTTCATTTTTTTTTAATTTAGATTTTTTTCTTTGTCTTTGATTTTCAACAGTTCTAGTGTGACAAAATTAGGTTGACTTACTAAATGATTCTGGTTTGTGACTTACAGAACTATCAACTTTACTTAGCTTTGGAAAATTCTCAGTTGTTATCACTTAAAAATTTTCTCTCTCTTGTTTTCTCTGTCCCCTTCTTGTATGTCAAATAAACATTAGAACATGTTACTATATTCTTTACTCTCCACCTCCCCCCCCCCTTTTTTTTTTGTCTCTTCAACTTTCAATCTGGATATATTCTTCTGATTCACCTTGCAGGTTAATAATTTTGTCTTCATCTGTGTTTAATCTGCTGTTAAATCTACCCATGAATGTTCACTTTTTGCAATTTTTCTTTTAGCCCTAGAATTTTCATTTGATATTCATAACTTTCAATTTTCTGCCCTTATAGTTTTTTATCTTCTGGAGCATGTTGAAAATAATTATAAAAGTTTGTGTCCAGCATCTTAATTTTCTGTGTCATTTGTTGGTTTATTTCTATTGACTTTTTTCCTGCTATTTATTGATTCATTATTATTGTAACTTTTCAAGTGTCTAGTTGTTTTTTAATTGAGTTATGGGAAGTTTATATCAAAAATTATCAAGATAATTTGAGAGTTAAGATGCTGTTTTCTACCCCTAGGGAGGATTTATTTTTCTTCTAATTTTAGGCCAAAAGGCTGGTAATTTCAGATGGTCTTAATTCAGCCTCTGGAGTTGAGACATATAGAAGTTAGGGTTCACTTATTTCTAGCTCACCCTTACCCCGTACTACTGGGTATATGCCTTCTGTATACTAACTGTGAGACTGGCTTATCAAGCATCTCCTCCATTAGTGTCCTAGATTCCATTTCTACCCTATAGATCCTTAAATGTATGAAAAATGGTACTTAGTATTTGAGAAAAGCCAGACTTGAAGTTCATACAGGAAAAAGACCCCAAAGTGTCAAGCTTATCTCTCTAGATTTTCTTTTTTTCATGAATCTTAATCACATAATATTTTACTATCTTGTTAGGCTTTTCCATGACTTCAGGCAGATGACTTTTGCACTGTATCTATCTTTTCCAAATGTTCTCAGATGTTTAGTAAATTACCTACTTCAACATTATTGCATAATGGAGCTAAAATCCAGCAGATAAATAAGCAACACCCCTACAGAATTAAATGTAAGATAAAATATGTGTAAATATGCTTATGATAATTTAAAAAATTAGAAAACCTTAAAAGACAATTATTTTTAATTTTTTAATTTATTTTATTAAAGTATAGTTGATTTACAGTGTGTTAATTTCTACTGTACAGCAAATAATTCAGTTATACATATATGTATATTCTTTTTCATTATAAATTATCACAGGATATTGAATATAGTTACCTGTGCTTTATAGTAGGATCTTGTTATTTATCAATTCTATATATAACAGTCTGTATCTTTTGGCACTTAAGTTTCTATTGTTTTATTTTTAGAAAATCACTATCACCTACTATAATTAACCCTTTTTTTAAAAAAATTTATTTCTTTTAGTTGGAGGCTAATTACTTTACAATATTGTAGTAGTTTTTGCCATACATTGATATGAATTAGCCATGGGTGTACATGTGTTCCCCATCCTGAAGCCCCCTCCCTCATCCCTCCCCATCCCATCCCTTGGGGTCACCCCAGTGCACCAGCCCTGAGCACCCTGTCTCATGCATCGAACCTGGACTGACAATCTGTTTCATAGTCTTACTTGAATGCTAATCATCTAATAGAAAGACGCCATTATTAAAATATTATTTTTATTCAAAGACTCTTTTCTAAAATACAGTATTACATTTGGTTATCCATACCTATCAAGAGAGTAGAATCAATACTTTAATATCAAATGCACTGATTAGAGATTAGTTACACATGCTGATTTAAATCTAAACATGGAAAAAATTTTCCCACTATTATTTTGTTACTAATAAAATTAACAAAGATCTGAATAAGAAAAAAATTTATTAATATGCCTTACTAGAATTTCACACTCAATATTTTACTTAAGTGGACATAAAGTTCTTATATTATTTTCGATGAATAAAAATCTTGACAGATATGTGTTAGATTTATAGGAAAGCAGGTGGTATTAAAATGCATATGGATATCAAATATTGAATATTTACTTCTGCCTACTTTGTATGCATGCCTGTTAAGTGACTTTAGTCATGTCTGACTCTTCGCAACCCTATGTGACTATAGCCTGCCACACTCCTCCGTCTATGGGATTCTCCAGGCAAGAATACTGAAGTAGCTTGCTATGCCTTCCTCCAGGGGATCTTCCTGACCCAGGGATCGAACCCATGTCTCTCATGTCTCCTGTGTTGGCAGGCAGGTTCTTTACCACTAGCGCCACCTGGAAAGCCTCCGCTTTGTATGTGTTGATATTAATTTATGATGTGATTTACAGAGTATTGTGTATCCAACAAAATTAATTTTAGAAGTTGCATTTACAGTATACTTTCAAACTAGAAGAAAAAGTTTGACTGATTATATGATTTATTTGTAAAGAATAATACAAAATGATGTTGAGAAATATAAAAGAAAACTTTAATACATTTGTTCTTGTGAAAGGTGAGATTGCAAAAACATGATTTTTTTTTTGTGTGTGTGTGTGTGTAAGTGTGGGCTAAGTTGCTTCAGTCGTGTCCGACCCTTTGTGACCCCATGGAATGTAGCCCACCAGGCTCCTCTGTTCATGGATTTTCCAGACAGGAATACTGGAGTGGGTTGCCATGCCCTTCTCCAGGGGGTCTTCCCTATCCAGGGATCAAACCCAAGTCTTTTACATCTCATGCATTGGCAGGAGGGTTCTTTATCACTAGCACCACATAGGAAGCCCTTTTTACAACTACTTTATAAGTTTCTGCTTGTGTGTACTTAGTCATTCGGTCATATCCGATTCTTGGTGGCCCCAAGGACTGTAGCCTACAAGACTCCTCTGTCCATGGGGATTCTTCAGGCAAGAACACTGGAGTGGGTTGCCATGCCCTCCTTCAACTTTATAAGTTTAATGTGCTTCAAGTCAATGTGCTCTGCATAGATGCAGAGCATATGTTTCTCACTTCACCTAAATACTTGGCAATTTAATGGATATCTGTACGTATGTGCAGTGTTGTAACTTCTTTTTACCCAGACTCACAAAGCCTTAATCATCTCAATTTTTAATTTCCATGAATTATAATAGTATCTATCTAACTAGCCACTCTAGCATCCAAAGCACATTCTGTCGCTGTTCTGTATTTCTCACCGTGTCTTCTAAGGAATGAACAAGTTTCACTGTATCTGATACAAAATTGTTCTCTAGTTCACCCATTTCTTTCTGTCTCCACTGCAAATACATCAGACCAGTTCGCCATCATTTTCCTGGATTGCTTTTATAGGATTTTAATGATCTCTTTGCCTCTTGTCTTATTTTTCTCTAATCTATTTTCTTTAATACCAGCCTAAGTTCTTAACATGTCTTGTAATTCTAGAAATATCTAACCCCTGTTTACATCATCTCTAGTGTAATTACTTAGCATTCTTTTCCACATAGTCTACACTTAAGTATACCAGATTTTTCTTGAAGGACTAATGTTTCTTAAGAGACTAATGTTTTTTAACCTGCACCCTAGGCTTTGCAATAGCTTCAGTGTTTTATTGAGGCATTACTCACATACCATATAATTCACCCATTTAAATTGTAGAATTCAATAACTTTTAGTATATTCACAGAATTGTGCAGTCATCAAGACAATCAAATTAAGAACACCTTTACTGAGAATTCCCTGACAGAGCAGTGGTTATGACTCAGTGCTTTCACTGCCAGGGCCCAGGTTCAATCCCTGGTGGGTGAACCGAGATCCTGCAAGCTATGTAGTATGCCAAAGAAATAAAAAATAAAAAATCCAAACCAAAAACACCCACTAGTTAAATCTGTCTACTGTGGACATGCCATACATGGACTCATATAGTTATGATTTGTGTTTGTGTCTTTTCATTTAAAAGACATCTACTCCTTGGAAGGAAAGTTATGACCAACCTAGACAGCATATTAAAAAGCATACTTTGTCAACAAAGGTCCATCTAGTCAAGGCTATGGTTTTTCCAGTAGTCATGTATGGATGTGAGAATTGAGCCATAAAGAAAGCTGAGTGCAGAAGAATTGATGCTTTTGAACTGTGGTGTTGGTGAAGACTCTTGAGAGTCCCTTGGACTGCAAGGAGATCCAACCAGTCCATCCTAAAGGAGATCAGTCCTGGGTGTTCGTTGGAAGGACTGATGCTGAAGCTGAAACTCCAATATTTTGGCCACCTAATCCAAAGAGCTGACTCATTGGAAAAGACCCTGATGTTGGCAAAGATTAAAGGCAGGAGGAGAAGGGAACAACAGAGGATGAGATGGTTAGATGGCATCACCGACTCAGTGGACATGGGTTTGGGTGGACTCCAGGGGTTGGTGATGGACAGGGAGGCCCGGCGTGCTTTGGTTCATGAGGTCACAAGGAGTCGGACACGACTGAGTGACTGAACTGACTGACTGACTGACTTTTCATTTAATATAATAGTTTCAGTATTCATCTATGTTGTAGCATAAATAAATAGTCCATTTCTTTTTGTTGACAAAATATCCATTGCATGATATTAAGCATTTTTATTTATCTGATTATCAACTGATGAACTTCTAGATTGTTTCCACTTTTTAGTTATAAACAGTGCTGCTGTGAAAATTGATGCCTAAGATTATGTGTGGACATATGTTATCAGTTCTCATGAATGATAATTTTCAGCGGAACTACTGAGTCATGTGGTAACTCTGTTTCACCTTTTAAGAAACTGCCAGGCATTTTTCTAAAGACAGAGAACCATTTTACATTTCTAGCAGCAGCTTAGAAGTGTTCCAATTTCTCCACACCTCGTCAATACTGATTATTTTTGATCTTTGTAGTACTTTCTCTTTCTTCCTGAAATACATCTCTCTTCTATGCTAGCCCCCTTCTCTCTTTTCCAGAGGGCAATGAATAATGATTAAATGTTACTTCCTTAGAAGTTTGTCCCTGCTGCCCTCAAACATCAGGTGATTTTATATTGTTGATTGACATGACACCATCCATTTATCAAAATTTATTATAAATAATAGTCTGATACATCTGTCATCCCAGGCTCACTCTAATCTCTGTGAAATACTATGACTTTATTTTTTGCTATTGAATTTGAGCATCTTGAACAATACCTAATACCTAGTAAAGCCCCCAGATATTTGTTAAGTTATTGATGGTATGAAAATCTAATGCTAAAAATCTACTTTTCAAGAAGACACTTTTCTAACCAAACTTTTAAGCTTTAGTTTATTAAAGAAGCTCACAATCCATTCCTATAGTTACTAACACCCATACTGTTTCAAATTTCCTAAAGGGAAGTCTAAAACAGCATGCCGTAGAATTTCTTATGCATTAACTTCTGCAGTATTTTTTGCAAAGGAATCCCAGCATTCCTGTGTTCATGTTTGGAGTTATACAAATCATGGTTTTCAGTATATTCTTGGACGAGATCTGGTACCAAGCAGCAAATGCTCTGGTTCCTACTGAGGGATCACCAGATCTCCATAGATGAAACATCACTGAAGATTCATTCATTCACCAGGTGAGTGTTGTTCTCGTATTTGCACAGCCACCAGCTTACTAGATGAAGCCACTGAATCCATTAACGATCTGTCCCTAAGTCTCTTTCCAGCCACATTGTCTTCAAAGCTCCCCTGACATATTTCCATCTTCATCTCCTGCTTCATGTAGCATTATGATCCAAAATACCAGCCATTTTCAGGAAGGGAGAAGCACTTTTGTACATCTGGACTTGGGCTATCTTTTCCTCACAGGTCTGAAATGCCCCTTTCCACCTCACTCATTTCCACCTCACTATCCTGCTCATTATACAAAATGTCTCACTTCCACCTTGCTTTTGAAACAGACCTGAAAGGAAGTTTCTTATACATCTAGTATTCAAGCAAAGATGATATTGATGGCTGTATTGTAATACCCAGAGGCTGTTCAAGACAAATTTAAAAATATCACTTTGTACAAGCAACTTACTTAGGATTTTCATGTTACTGTGTCAGGTATGAGTTGTGATTACCATAGTAAAGAGAGATTCCAAGAGCAGATAACTGAGAATCTAGAATAAGGAATGCAGGCAACTTAACGATAATCTACATTCACCCAGTGATAACTTGCACCTTTATTTTTTGTTGTTGTCGCAAAGCCTTATATCTGTGATGATAATCTAAAAACTGAAGGCAGTAGCCTGTTTTCATCTGTTTTCCTTGACTTTCCATTGTTATGCATCCTTTAATCCTCTTGATAGTTTTGACTTACAACGGTTTTCCACTTTCACCTTGGTTTTGAAATATTGAAAGTTTTATTGCAGAAATAGAATATAATCGCTGTAGGTGCACGTGGTGAACAGTAAGCATAGAAAATGATACAAAATAACTTGGCAGATAAACTAAGACAGAAACAAAACAAACACTTCACTTTAGTTCAGTTCAGTTGCTCAGTCATGTCCAACTCTTTGCGACCCCATGAACCGCAGCAGGCCAGGCCTCCCTGTCCATCACCAACTCCCGAAATTTAATCAAACTCAGGTCCATTGAGTCGGTGATGCCATCCAACCATCTCATCCTGTCACCCATTCTCCTCCCACCCTCAATCTTTCCCAGCATCAGAGTCTTTTCCAATGAGTTAGTTCTTTGCATCAGGTGGCCAAAGTATTGGAGTTTTAGCTTCTGAATCAGTCCTTCCAATGAATATTCAGGACTGATTTCCTTTAGGATTAACTGATTGGATTTCCTTGTAGTCCAAGGGACTCTCTAGAGTCTTCACCAACACCACAGTTCAAAAGCATCAATTCTTCGGCACTCAGCTTTCTTCACAGTCCAACTCTCACATCCATACATGACTACTGGAAAAACCATAGCCTTGACTAGATGGACCTTTGTTGGCAAAGTAATGTCTCTGCTTTTTAATACACTGTCTAAGTTGGTCATAACTTTTCTTCCAAGGAGTAAGCGTCTTTTAATTTCATGGCTGCAGTCACCATCTGCAGTGATTTTGGCATCCAAGAAAAATAGTCTGTCACTGTATCCACTGTTTCCCCATCTATTTCCCATGAAGGGATGGGACCAGATGCCATGATCTTAGTTTTCTGAATGTCGAGTTTTAAGCCAACTTTTTCACTCTCCTCTTTCACTTTCATCAAGAGGGTCTTCAGTTCTCCACTTTCTGCCACCAGGGTGGTGTCATCTGCATATCTGAGGTTATTGTTATTTCTCCCAGCAATCTTGAATTCAGCTTGTGCTTCATCCAGCCCAGTGTTTCTCATGATGTACTCTGCATATAAGTTCAATAAACAGGGTGACAATATACAGCCTTGCCGTACTCCTTTTCCTATTTGGAACCAGTCTGTTGTTCCATGTCCAGTTCTAACTGTTGCTTCCTGACCTGCATATGGATTTCTCAACAGGCAGGCCAGGTTGACTGGTATTCCCATCTCTTTAAGAATTTTCCAGAATTTTTTGTGGTCCACACAGTCAAAGGCTTTGGAATAGTTAATAAAGCAGAAATAGATGTTTTTCTGGAACTCACTTGCTTTTTTGATAATCCAGTGGATGTTGGCAATTTGATCTCTGGTTCCTCTGCCTTCTCAAAATCTAGCTTGAACATCTGGAAGTTCACGGTTCACGTACTGTTGAAGCCTGGCTTGGAGAATTTTGAACATTACTCTGCTAGTGTATGAGATGAGTGCAATTGTGCGGTAGTTTGAGCTTTCTTTGGCATTGCTTTTCTTTGTGATTGAAATAAAAGCTGACCTTTTCCAGTCCTGTGGGGTAGTTTGAGCATTCTTTGGCATTGCCTTTCTTTGGGATTGGAATAAAAGCTGATCTTCTCTAGTCTTGTGGCCACTGCTGAATTTTCCAAATTTGCTGACATATTGAGTGCAGCACTTTCACAGCATCATCTTTTAGTATTTGAAATAGCTCAACTGGCATTCCATCACCTCCACTAGCTTTGTTCATAGTCATGCTTTCTAAGGCCCACTTGACTTCGCATTCCAGGATGTCTGGCTTTAGGTGAGTGATCACTCTATTGTGGTTATCTGGGTCATGAAGATCTTTTTTGTATAGTTCTTCTGTGTGTTCTTTCTACCTCTTCTTAATATCTTCTGCTTCTGTTAGGTCCAGACCATTTTTTGTCCTTTATTGTTCCCATCTTTGCATGAAATATTCCCTTGGTATCTCTAATTTTCTTGAAGAGATCTCTAGTCTTTCCCATTCTATTGTTTTCCTCTATTTCTTTGCATTGATCACTGAAGAAGACTTTCTTATCTCTCCTTGTATTCTTTGGAGCTCTGCATTCAAATGGGTATACCTTTCCTTTTCTCTGTTGTCTTTAGCTTCTCTTCTTATTTTAGCTATTTGCAAGGCCTCCTCAGACAGCCATTTGGCCTTTTTGTGTTTCTTTTCCTTGGGGATGGTCTTGATCCCTGCCTCCTCTACAATGTCAGGAATCTCCATCCATAGTTCTTCAGGCACTCTCTCTGTCAGATCTATATAATCAGATCTAATCTAAACAAAAACTACCACCTCCTCAATCCTGAAGGCACATATGGTTCAACCTTTATAATATGTGCAACCCAATGCATTGAGCATATTTTGTGACTCTTATTTCGGCAATAACCTTCTAAGTGCACAAAGCCTATGTTTTATGCATTCTTTGTTTAGTCATTCCTATCATATTTTATGGCTAAGATCACTTCCTCTTAGATTAAAAATAAATCTTCTTTGATTGAAAGTATTAAATCTTTATTTTTCAGTAGTTTGTACCTATTAGCATATTTGAAATGAAAGAAAACAATGCGTTCCTTCCTTTGCTATTGTAAAAGGTAATTAGATTATTTGCTAAGAAATTACTTTTCAGAATTAACTCTCTTCTTGGTTATTACTTTTCCCTTCGGCAGGACTTAAGTGATTTAATGTGCTTCCTGATACTTTTAGCAACCACATAAAAATTCCTTGGTGGGATGAGTCAATGTTTGCACAAATAGAACTTTAGAAATTGCAAAGACAGAATTGATACATTTCAGAAAGTTGAAATTCTAGGAAGAAAATCTCCTAGATTTAAATTATCTTATACTACAATTTTATGCTGCAACGTGACAGAAAGTAGATTTCCATTAGCTTTCTAAGCTGTAAGTGTGTTGCCTTTTGTATGGGGACAATGACAGATCAGTAACAATGTTTTTGTTCTGAAACTGAATCAGGGCAGCCACTTTATGCTGAGCCATCCTCCTCTTATAATGTTATTCTTATAAAAACCTCAGACTTATCCAAACTGTGCATATGTGTGTGTATGTATGTGTGTGTGTGTGATTATTAAAATAAACTACCAATGTGTCTTACACATGGATCCTTCTTTACCTGACTACGTTTTGTCCTTTTTCTCTCCGAGACATCTTTGTCCCTTGAAGAGGTGCTAATATCATAAGTATGAAAGATAAGAGTCCCTCTCTGCTCCTAAAAACATGTGCTGTTCTGTCTTGGACAGAGTACCCAAGCTGAACCCAGAACTTGCACAACCCGTTCCTCCAGTTTTAAGGAGCTGAGGTCACAGAAGTGTCCCGGTGTTCACAGGCACACCTTGTTCTGTTGTGCTTTGCTTTATTGCTCTTCCCTGAATCTGTGTTTTTTTTTTTTTTTTTTTTTTTTACAAACTGAAGGTTTGTGATAGCCATTCCTTGAGAAAATCAATTAATGCTATTTCCCAGCAGCATCATATTTTAATTAAGCAATGTGCATTTTTTTTTTTAGATATAAAGCTACCACACACCTGGACTTCCCTGGTGGCTCAGACGGTAAAGCGTCTGTCTACAATGTGGGAGACCTGGGTTTGATCCCTGGGTTGGGAAGATTCCCTGGAGAAGGAAATGGCAACCCACTCCAGTACTCTTGTCTAGAAAATCCCATGGACGGAGGAGCTTGGTGCAGGCTACTGTCCATGGGGTCGCAAAGAGTCGGGCAAGACTGAGTGACTTCACTTCACTTTACTTCACTGTACACTTACTATACTACAAAATGGTGTAAACAGAAATTTTATATACCCTGAAAAACCAGAACCTTGTGACTCCCTTTATAGTGATATTCACTTGACTACAGTGGTCTGGAACCAAACCCACAGTATCTCTGAGGTAAGCTTGCATGTGAATCTAAATATAAACTTGGCTCCAACAGGGCGAGCACTGTGAAGCTGCCAGCAGCAGGGTCTCCCCTCAGAGCTGGCATCAGTCCCCAAATTATGGTCTTTTTAATGTCTTCTGTGGATTAACAACTTGGCTTCAAGGTAGACAAGGCTATAAAAATACAGATAACTTCTTGAACACGTTTTTCTCCTATGCCCATTTCACTCACTAACTCTTCAGCATAACTCAAGATATATTATGCTAGCATGCGAAAGATTTTGTGGGTTTGGAAAGGAGTAAGAAATAAATCTTCGTGTTATTTACCTTCACACTGTGATACTTTTTTGATGCCAAGCAAAGGTGTGGGTGACATTTGAAGTACGGGTAGCTGATTTGGAAGAAGCCTCCTTTTACATAATTCTAGAGTCTTTTAAAAGTGTGAGTGGGTTTTGCGCGGCAGGTGGTGAATGGCAGCTGTTTGGGCAGGATACAAACGAGAACACCAAACACCCCCACATTATAAAAGCTCCAAAAGCAAAATATGTTGGGGCTGATATATGACAATGCATATGAAATTACCTGTTACTTTCCCCCCTTTTTAAAAAAAGTTCTGGTTCTATTTCTTCTATAGTTTGAAGGCTAAAAATATTTTAGATAAAATTAACAATTAACATTTTACCTGAATAAGCTCTTTCATCAATGCTCTAACCATGGCTTTAAAATGTCTCAAACTTTGTACTTTTCATTTGTCATTTTGATTAGGAAAGTAATGAGCAGGGGACATTGTAGTTGGAAAAACTCTTGAGTTTGAGTTTGGATCTGACTTCTAATCTCATTTCAACTACCATCACCTTAAAGTAGTTAGAACAAGAGTGGGTATTTAAAATGATTTTTAATGTAAATTCTTGAAAATGTCACTTTCTGCTTCTCGGCCCAGACATTCATTTGTTCGTGGAAACTTTTCAGTTTTTGCTATGTATGAGAACCTATGTTGGGTCCAAAGTAAATAAACCATAGTTAGAATCTTCAATGTGACTTTTATATGGAGAGGATAACAGAATGTAATATAAATAATCATAAATATGTATAGAGAATAATTCCATCAGAATGTGATCTATGTGTTTTTAGAATTTAGAGCATTTCCAACATTCAATACTTAAAATGTGAGAAGATGACTGTATTTATCCTGACGGATATCTAATGGTTCTTCAAAAGAAAAAAGATTGGGAGAGTCTCAAAAAACTTATGAGCAAATCTTTAGGGAATAAAAAGTACTGAATATGCATAAAGTACTGCACAATTTTCAGTTCAGAGTCAAGGAGTATTTAGCCAAGAGTAGTGTTGAGATATCTTGCCTGGAGAATCCCAGGGACAGCGGAGCCTGGTGGGCTGCCATCTATGGGATCGCACAGAGTCGGACATGACTGAAGTGACTTAGCAGCAGCAGCAGCAGTGTTGAGATAAGGCTGGAAAAGAATTCCACCAGTACACAGAAAGAAACCATGAGATGCAGAATAAGCCACACAAAAATTTTTCTTGACAATAAAATTAAATAGTATCCTAAGTAAATACTATGAATCTTTAAAATAGTGGATATTAAGCAAATTTTCAGAGACGGCAATGGCAACCCACTCCAGTACTCTTGCCTGGAGAATCCCATGGACAGAGGAGCCTGGAAGGCTGTAGTCCATGGGGTCGTGAAGAGTTAGATACGACTGAACGACTTCACTTTAACTTTTCACTTTCATGCATTGGAGAAGGAAAGCAACCCACTCCAGTATTCTTGTCTGGAGAATCCCAGGGATGGGGGAGCCTGGTGGGCTGCCGTCTATGGGGTCGCACAGAGTCAGACACGACTGAAGTGACTTAGCAGCAGTAGCAGCAAGCAAATATTAATTGGATAAATGTCTTCTCTCGTTTACTTTCCCAAGCAATTAAATGAATTAAGAATGTTCCTCAGAAAACTAAAAATAGAACTACCATATGATCTAGAAACTCTGCTAATGGGTGTATATTCAGTTCAGTTCAGTTCAGGTGCTCAGTTGTGTCTGACTCTTTGTGACCCCATGAATTGTAGCATGCCAGGTCTCCCTGTCTATCACCAACTCCCAGAGTTAACTCAAACTCATGTCCATCGAGTCGGTGAAGCCATCCAGCCATCTCATCCTCTGTCATCCCCTTCTCCTCCTGCCCCCAATCCCTCCCAGCATCAGAGTCTTTTCCAATGAGTCAACTCTTCGCATGCGGTGGCCAAAGTACTGGAGTTTCAGCTTTAGCATCAGTCCTTCCAATGAACACCCAGGGCTGATTTCCTTTAGGATGGACTGGTTGGATCTCCTTGCAGTCCAAGGGATGCTGAAGAGTCTTCCCCAACACCACAGTTCAAAAGCATCAATTCTTCGGTGCTCAGCGTTCTTCACAGTCCAACTCTCACATCCATACATGACTGCTGGAAAAACCATAGCCTTGACTAGATGGACCTTTGTTGGCAAAGTAATATCTATGCTTTTTAATATGCTATCTAGGTGGGTCATAACTTTCCTCCCAAGGAAGAAGCGTGTTTTAATTTCATGGCTGCAGTCACCATCTGCAGTGATTTTGGAGCCCCAAAAATAAAGTTTGACACTGTTTCCACTTTTTCCCCATCTATTTGCCATGAAGTGATGGGACCAGATGCTATGATCTTAGTTTTCTGAATGTTGAGCTTTAAGCCAACTTTTTCACTCTCCTCTTCCACTTTCATCAAGAGGCTTTTTAGTTCCTCTCCACTTTCTGCTATAGGGGTGGTGTCATCTGCATATCTGAGGTTATTGATATTTCTGCCGGTGCAGGTGCATATTAGAAGAAAACAAAAACATTAATTCAGAAAAATACATATTCCCCAGTATTCATGACAGCATTATTTAGGAATGCCAAGATATGGAAGCCACCTATGTGTCCCATCAACAGATGGAATGGATAAATAATATATGGTATGCATGTGTGTGTATGTGTGTATCAGTTCAGTTCAGTTCAGTTCAGTCGCTCAGTCGTGTCCGACTCTTTGCGACCCCATGAATCGCAGCACACCAGGCCTCCCTGTCCATCACTAACTCCCGGAGTTCACTCAGATTCACGTTCATCGAGTCAGTGATGCCATCCAGCCATCTCATCCTCTGTCTCCCCTACTCCTCCTGCCCCCAATCCCTCCCAACATCAATGTCTTTTCCAGTTAGTCAACTCTTCTCATGAGGTGGCCAAAGGACTGGAGTTTCAGCTTTAGCATCATTCCTTCCAAAGAAATCCCAGGGCTGATCTCCTTCAGAATGGATTGGTTGGATCTCCTTGCAGTCCAAGGGACTCTCAAGAGTCTTCTCCAACACCACAGTTCAAAAGCATCAATTCTTCGGCACTCACAGTCCTTCTTCACAGTCCAACTCTCACATCCATACATGACCATAGGAAAAACCATAGCCTTGACTAGATGGACCTTAGTCGGCAAAGTAGTGTCTCTGCTTTTGAATATGCTATCTAGGTTGGTCATAACTTTTCTTCCAAGGAGTAAGAGTCTTTTAATTTCATGGCTGCAATCACCATCTGCAGTGATTTTGGAGCCCCAAAAAATAAAGTCTAACACTGTTTCCACTGTTTCCCCATGTATTTGCCATGAAGTGATGGGACCAGATGCCATGATCTTCGTTTCTGAATGTTGAGCTTTAAGCCAACTTTTTCACTCTCCTCTTTCACTTTCATCAAGAGGCTTTTTAGTTCCTCTTCAGTTTCTGCCATAAGGGTGGTGTCATCTGCATATCTGAGGTTATTGATATTTCTCCCGGCAATCTTGATTCCAGCTTGTGTTTCTTCCAGTCCAGCGTTTCTCATGATGTACTCTGCATATAAGTTAAATTCTATTGTATATATAAAGACACACAAAGGAATATCAGCCATTTTGAATGAAATTTTGCCATTTTCAACAACGTGAATGGACGGATGGACTGGGGTGGTTTCATGTTTACTGAAATAAGTCAAACAGAGAAAGAAACATACTCCATGTCATCACTTATATGTGGAATCTAAAAAATAACAAGAATGTATTTAACAAAGCAGAAATAGACTGACAAATGCAGAAAACAAGCTAGTGGTTATCAGTGGGGAGGGGAAACTGGAGGATCAGTGTAGGGGTAGAAGATTAAGAGGCACACCTAGTATGTATAAAATAAATTAGATACAAGGACATATTGTATAGCACAAGGAGTATAGTCAATATTTTACAGTAACTTTAAATGGAGTATAATCTATAAAATAATCACTATGTTGACTATCTGGAATTACTATAACATTGTAAACCAACTACACTTTAATTTTAAAAATCTAAAAAGCAAATGATGTAGGAATAATTATTTTCATTTTACAGATGAGAAAATTTATGAGTAAACAGCAATTAATGACTTGGGCAAGTTCACATAACAGTATGTTTTGAAGCAGAGATTTTATGTCTGCCCCATTGTCCTCTGGTTGCTATGCTCATAACCACTCCACACTCCTATGTACTTGAGGAAGGGAATTCAAATGCCATAATAGTTATAAGCTCAAAACCATACTTGTCAGTAAAGAACTAAAGTGCAAAGCACAGAAACTAATTGAGGGAAATGATGCATCAAAGCCAATGTTAGATCTACAACAAGAATGATTCATTTCACAGTTGGTAACTCACTGCTCTGAGGGTACAGTTTTACCTGATACTGATAGCTTTCCAGGCTTGAATATTCGAGTGGGTTGCCTCTGAATCTGGGGTTGGGAAAGTAACCTGGACAGATAATTAGAACAGTCTTGTTATCATAATATTTCAGACTATTTCACTAAGTAAATTAATTTGCATATAGCTGAGAGTTTGGGTCATTACTGTCAAGAGTTCTCCTTGTCTAGTCTCTTCAATCTAACTGATCTGTTAGAGTCCATCTGGTCTAGGTAAACACATTAAATTATTCTGGCTTATGATTTCTGAAAGACAATAAAAGGATAAGTTGAAATGGATAGAATCCACATTTTAAATATAAAAAATAGATACTGCCATTAAATAGTTAAATATATATAAGCACATTAATATATATTAATACCATATATAAAAAATTATAAAAATGAGATATTCTCATAAACAAATGTGCAAGCTTCTCAATATAGACATCATGAGACACACCTCCAATCTGGATGTGGTTCATTTTAACTCAGTTACCAATCACTCAGTGAAACATATACATTGTTCTGCTGACAGTTAAAGTCTTGAAAATGAAGTAAAGTGTTAGTTGCTCAGTCGTGTCCAACTCTTTGCCACTCCATGGACTATAGCCAGCCAGGCTCCTCTGTCCACGGAATTCTCCAAGCAAGAATACTGGAGTGGGTTGATATTTCCTTCTTTGGGGGATCTACCTGACCCAGGGATCAAACCCAGGTCTCTCGCATTATTGCAAGCAGACTCTTTACCACCTGAGCCACCAGGGAAGTTAAAATATATTTTATAGTAAATAGAAATATGCATATGTTACATTAAAGAAGCTACTCAGTGAACTGTACAACTGGAAAAAAATCTGTTTTTAGGTCTAAACACTCAGCTTAGAAATGAAATACAAACAGCATACCCTATCCTGACACCCCAACCTTTATCATGTGAAAAAAACTCAGTACTTCAGTAAATTTTTTTTTTTCTAAGTAAATGTATTCTGTGTACTCATTCATGCAGTTGATATTCACTTTGTATCAGTGTGAGTCAGGCACACGACAGGTTTTTTATACATTGTGTCATTTATAATTCATCTTAAAATTATAAAATAGAAATTACAGTACCCCCACACTGTGGCCAGGGAGCAGAGCCGATGTGATTAGACAGAAGTCCTTGGGGAGGGTATCCTTCCAGAAAGGAGGAGTTAGTCCCTTGGGAGGAAGCTCTTTGCATGCTTCCTACGTCCTCTTCTTTCTGTTGGGCAGGCAGACATCAGAGGCTTCAGCTTGTTGCAACCTTGGGGACAAAGGCAAACGAGAAGGAAATCAAGCAAAAAAATGAAAGGAGTCTAACCCACAGATGTGCTATTCAGCCTCCAGAGCAGCCCTCGCCTGCTTATTCGGACAGAAAAAGGAAGTTGGCTTAGCCAGTGTTAATTTTTGACAAATAATGTGATTACACAGATAGAAACTGAAAAGCTAGCATAAAACATGGGGATGAGTGACTCCAACACTGGTTATGTTCTCCTATTTTGCCAAGTGGCTCATATCCTTAAGGAACTTGAATTTCATGAAAGAAAAGACAAGTAAAAAGGCAGAGTGATGGTGGCTAGTATATTGCTACTAGAATTACTATACAAGGAGTCTCATAAACACTTTTTTATAGGGTCCCGGATTTGGCAGAATTAACCTTAGAAGAATTCCTTTACTCTTCTGCCACCTCTTAACCTCCTACTCATCCTTCTTGAATGTGTGTCTCATAATAGATGAGATAAAATTTCACCACAGAGTAAAGAAAGAAAATGTTCAAAAAGACCAGAAAAAAAGCAAGCCTTTACATCAACGATGTTTGCTTCCTAAATTCACGTTTGTTTTTTGTTTCCAGAGATCACAGAATTATTTTAAAAGTTAGTCATTTTAGTGTACATTAAGAAATTGTTCAAAAGATCAGACACTTAGTGTCATGAAAGCTACTTATAAAACTTTTTTACTATGCATTAACCTCCAAGTGACAGTTACGATAGATATTTCTAGAAATGGCAACTGCTTTCTGGTTTAGAGTCACTCCATAGCACCAATAAGTAGCTTCTAATTGACATTTTACTCTTTTGTTTCAAGCTAAAGACAAATGGCAATATATATGTGTGAAAAGTGTGTTTTCCCAATATTCTTTTTCAAGTTAAATCATAGTCAGGTTCAATTGGACTTTTTTGAAAAGGTGTGTGTCTGTTCTTTATTTGTAGTGTTTTTTTCTGTCTTTAATTGCAACCTGAGATTTTTGCATCTTGATTGCAACCTGAGATTTTTGCATCTTGGAGCCACGAAGTATATGGTAGCTGGCAACTGGAAATTAGAATTTCAATGTATGAATTGTGTCTTTTGGGGGCTTACAGAAATTATTGGTAAAACAATAATAAAGTGATTAGACAACACTACAAACTGACATCTGTCTTGGGAATTCTAAGTGTGAAGATTAAAGCTAAGGTCAAATATAAGATTGTATTTTAATTTACTATACTAATTGAAATGACAAAACCACAATCAATTATGAGTCTGATGCCTGTTGAAATTAAGGTTAAAAAGATGCTTGTGAGAATGTCTTTTTTAAAAATTATCTTATCCATTCATCTGCTGATGGACATCTAGGTTGTTTCCATGTCCTGGCTATTATAAACAGTGCTGTGATGAACTTTGGGGTACATGTGTGTCTTTCGGTTCTGGTTTCCTTGGTGTGTATGCCCAGCAGTGGGATTGCTGGGTCATAAGGCAGTTCTATTTGCAATTTTTTAAGGAATCTCCACACTGTTCTCCATAGTGGCTATACTAGTTTGCATTCCCACCAACAGTGTAGGAGGGTTCCCTTTTCTCCACACCCTCTCCAGCATATATTGCTTGCAGACTTTTGGATCGCAGACATTCTGACTGGTGTGAAATGGTACCTCATTGTGGTCTTGATTTGCATTTCTCTGATAATGAGTGATGTTGAGCATCTTTTCATGTGTTTGTTAGCCATCCGTATGTCTTCTTTGGAGAAATGTCTATTTAGTTCTTTGGCCCATTTTTTGATTGGGTCGTTTATTTTTCTGGAATTGAGCTGCATGAGTTGCTTGTATATTTTTGAGATTAGTTGTTTGTCAGTTGCTTCATTTGTTATTATTTTCTCCCATTCAGAAGGCTGTCTTTTCACCTTGCTTATCTTTTCCTTTGTTGTGCAGAAGCTTTTAATTTTAATTAGATCCCATTTGTTTATTTTTGCTTTTATTTCCAGAATTCTGGGAGGTGGGTCATAGAGGATCCTGCTGTGATGTATGTCGGAGAGTGTTTTGCCTATGTTCTCCTCTAGGAGTTTTATAGTTTCTGGTCTAACATTTAGATCTTTAATCCATTTTGAGTTTATTTTTGTGTGTGGTGTTAGAAAGTGATCTAGTTTCATTCTTTTCCAAGTGGTTGACCAGTTTTCCCAGCACCATGGGGAGGGAGATGGGAGGGGAGCTCATGTTTGGGAACGCACGTACACCCGTGGTGGATTCATGTCATTGTATGGCAAAACCAATACAGTATTGTAAAATAAAATAAAGTAAAAATAAAATTTTAAATTAAAAAAGAAAAGAACTCTAAGACCTCTCCCCAAGCCTGCCCACTAAAATGATGAGTCATTCTCCTCTACCCTGGGACAATAAAGGAAGACTTTAAGGGAAACAAGAATTTGAGAGGAATGTTTAGACTAACAAGCTCAATACTTTTTTTAATAGCCTCTTTAAGCACATCTGAATTCTATAACCTAAACCCAAAGTCCTAACAAATGTCATCAGGCAGCAGTGAAACAGCCAAGTGACAGTCAGTCAGTCAGTCAGTCAACTAGTCAACCATTTTTTGAGCAACTTTGAGTTCCTGCATCCTGAAACTCTGAATATAACTCATTAACTTACTCACAATCTAGGGAGGTAAAACATACACCTGTATGAAAAGAAAAATATAATGAATTCATTGTATTCCCTAAAAGAAAGATGATCAAAAGTCCCCCCAGCACCACCACCACAGATGGACGCGTGACATTCTGTGAGGGAAGAGTGGGGTTGGAAGCAGATGGCTGGGCTCTGTAACCTGAGAAACTATTCCTTCCCCAGTTGCTGATTCAGTTTATTAAACTTAAATCTTTGAACAAGGTGCTTCAAAAGTGAATTCTAAGTGAGACAGGGATCATAAAAGATTGCATCACGCACTATGTTAGACTGTATAGATGGACAAATGCAAAACATAGTTCTACCACGATCTTTGTTTCTGTGAACTTAAATATAAAACACAAGTGAAGTGATACTGGAACACACTGGCCAGGACTAAGGGACGCAGGCACACCCACACAGGGCTGGAAACTCGGTGTGGTTCTGCATAAGCCCCAGTAGTCCCTGGATCCCCCCTGTCTGACATCCAATACTGCTGTTTACATACTTAGTGACGTCTCTGTTAGGACAGGGTCTGTGCTCTCTTAGTCACTGCTTAATCCTCATCTCATAGCACAACTCTGGCCACAGGCAGGGCTCAGTTAGTAAATGTGTGTTCAGTGCATGATGACTGGACACAAATTTTTAGAATGATGATTTGGTTATATGTATCAGAAGTTCTTAATTATCTTTAGAGATTCATCCCAAGGAATAATAATGTATATATGTATGTATGTATGTATGTATGTATGTATGTAGGTATGTAATTATCTATATAAATATTCAGGAAAATGTGGTTTATACTAAGAGAAATTCAGAAACAACTGAAATATGAAACAATAGAGTCTTGTTTAAATACATTATGGTATCATCTTAGATGACTATTATACAACCGTTGAAAACAATGTTTATAATAAAACGATCACATTTTGGTAAAAAAAATAAAATTAATTTAATTTTTATTGCAGTATAATTGCTTTACAGAATTTTGCTGTTTTCTGTCAAACCTGAACATGAATCAGCCATAAGTATACACATACCCCCTCCCTTTTGAAACTCCCTCCCATCCCCCTTTTAATATCCATTCCTAGGATAATCATTGCCTAACAGTTTTTAAAAGATTGAGGAAGATACTGGATCTGATGAAGAAACTAAAAATTGTCTGTTCTTAAATAAATAGAACACTAGGGCAATATACTTGGATAAGAGTGATTCTATAAATAAGTGCCTTTTGTTAACAGTAATCTTGTTTAACATTTGTAAAACATGCTTCCTTCAAGAGGCTTAAGGTGCTTTTTAAAAATCTTTGTTACTCTTTCACAGTAACTTCGTGAAAAATGAAACAGATCTCCTCTCTAAAAATGTCATTGCAAAAAGAATTTTCTCGGTGGGAATAAATGACCTAACATTGAATAAATAGCCCCCAAAAATCTATTGCTTCCTTTGTCTGCTGCAAAGTGTACAGTCAGATCAATGTCCCATTGAACTTTGCACTGATGTGAAATTGTCTGATGTATTTAGTCAATTTGGGGCATAACATTTTAAAAATAAGTAGCCGATCATGTCTTATTTATCAGTTTATGTATCCCCAGCAGTTCTTATATGTTCATGATGTATAATAGTTGTTCAATAAATATTTAATAGCTGAATTAGTATCAGATGAGGACTATATAAATGCTATGAAAGAGGTGCACGTAAAGGGTTTAGAGGTTTAAAGAAAATGTATCTCTGTTTTTCTTGTTGTATAACAAACTACCACGAACTTAGCAGTAGGTATGGACTCTGGTAGGGCACACCTGAGTTCTTTGCACAGAGTCACATGGCTGAAATGATGGTATTGGCCTGGGTTGTGTAACTACAGGAGTAACTATTCCATCATAGTTTACTGTATAATATAACCCAATCCAGCTTCCCTGGTGGCTCAGTGGTAAAGAATCTGCCTGCCAAGCAGGAGATGTGGATTCAATCCCTGGGTCAGAAAAATTCCTTGAAGAGAGAAATGGCAACCCACTCCAGTATTCTTGCCTGGGAAATCCCGTGGACAGAGGAGCCTGGTGGGCTACAGTCCATGGGGCCGCAAAAGACTCAGACACAACTTAGCAACTAAACAACAGCCACATAACCCAACCCAGGGAGTCAGTACATATTACATGTGCAAATTATACTCACATTCAAGGGTACACGGTTTAAGAAGACTTGTACACCAGGAAGCAAGAGTTATGGGGCCTTAGAATTCTGCCTTCCACAATAAATAGGGGCACACACACACACACACACACACACACCATGCACATGAAGGCAAAAATCAAGGAAATCATCATTTAAATATTGTTACCCTTTCTTCACTGTGATCACCTTTTAAGAATGGGAGTAAGGAAAGAAGATGGCAGTTCTACCTATAATTCAGCTATTTGCAAATCGACCTGTTCCATGGAACAAGAGCTACATGTATTGAGTGCTTATTATGTGTCAGACATCTGTCTGAATTCTTTCAGTAGATTAGCTCATTCCGTCCTCCAGAAACTGTAAGGGAGGGGCATTACTATCTCCTAATTTATAGCTGGAAAACAGTCACAAAGAGGTTATGTTGTTTGTCAGAATCAAAACACTGTTAAGTGGCAAGGATAGAACACTGTGCTTAACACATATTATACCCTCAATAAAGGTATTCAGTGGGACATCCCTGGTGGCCCAGCAGTTAGGACTCTGCTTCCACTACAGGGGAGGTAGTTTTGATCCCTGGTCGGGGAACTAAGATCCCTTCAAGCTGTGCTAACGTGCCCCTAAAAAATGTCATTACTAATTTGATTATCATTTAGGATTACTGGAAAAAATAGTATAGAAAACCAAAGAGGACATGAATACATATATTTACTAAACAAGCATTGTTACTGCTTTATGTTAGAACCTCTTAGGAAGGGCACCCATCTCAGAGAAGTATAAAATCAAATCAGGGAAGAACTTCTAAGTCACAGTTACTTCTGTTCAGCAGTGCTCATTGTAGTGCTGTCCAATTTTTCAGTATATCGACTAAGAAAACCCAGGGTAAAGAAAGGACAAAATCTTAAAATAGAAGCAAACAACACTGGGTAAAATCTCTCTGTTGTGTTTGAGAAAGAAAATAGTGGATGAAAAGCATGTAACCCAGGTTTCATTTAATGACATAACCTGACTTTGACCTTTTGGTAAAGAAGTTAGCTAAAAATCTTACAACACGGTGCTTTGCTTCTCTCAAAGCTTGGTTTTGGTTCTTCCAGCAGAAACCTGGGAGTGGCCTCTCTAGTTCTCAGGGGCTGATTCTCAAGTAGCTCCAGGACTGAGTCTTTTCTCCATCTCTTATCCCCAGGCCCCCATCCCCCAAGGACTGATTATCTCCTCAAACACTCGATTCATCTGGGCAGAGGTTGCGAAGTCCAGCAAAGTACCAGGAATCCAGACTCCATGTCAGGGTCACTCTCGTAGGCCTGGGTGGTCGTGGGATGAGAGAGGAAGCTGCAGGAAGCGTAGAGGGATTTTCAGAGGTTTTACGCCCAAATGCTCCAGGAAGGAAACTGGGAGCGGGATAGGCCATGCAGTGTGCTTTCAATTTCATGCTTTCTTTTTTCTTTTTTAAAAAAATTAATTTATTTTTTAAATTGGAGGCTAATTACTACGTGCTTTCAAACTGTGGTGCTGCAAAAGACTCTTGAGAGTCCCTTGAACTGCAAAGAGATCAAACCAGCCGATCCTAAAGGAAATTGACCCTGAATATTCACTGGAAGGACTGATGCTGAAGCTCCAGTACTTTGGCCACCTGATAAAAAAAGACGACTCATTGAAAATACCTTGATGCTGGGAAAGATTGAGGCAGGAGGAGAAGGGGGCGACAGAGGATGAGATGGTTGGGTGGCATCACTGACCCAGTGGACGTGTTTGAGCAAACTGTGGGAGATAGTGAAGGACAGGGTAGTGTGGCGTGCTGCAGTCCATGGGGTCACAGAGTTGGACATGACCGAGTGACTGAACAACAACAAGAAATTCAAGTCAGTGGAGAAATAAGATCATGTTTCTGAATTAATATTTTGTAAGATATCAGGTCAGTGGAGAAATAGGATCATGTTCTGAATTAACATTTTGTAAGATCTATTATAAAATTTTAATAAACTCACATGCTCAATAGAGTTCAAGAAAATTACGCTTCTTTATCAAGAAGCATAGAAGATTATTAGTTTTTTTAATTTAAAGGGAATAGAGTAGCGATCAGATAAGTGACCCTGAGATGATAATTCTATGACACTTTTATAGTCATTTGATTTTGAGATAAAGAAGCAACAGATCAATAGATGTCTGCCATGCTCTTGAATCAGAGTGCAATTTGAGTAAGAATTCTGTTCAAATAGATAAACACAGGACATAGTTATAAAGAAGCACGTGTTGGTTGCCATGGTTAAAAAAATACTAGTGTAAGTTTGGTGAGGTGCAAAGAGGTAATCAGGATAAACATGCCAGCTTAAAATTACTTGATTAGTAGAACTACATAGAGAATTGTGTTGAGTTGACCGAAAGCATTGATAAATATTTTCTAAAGCCAATGAACATATGGAGGCAAATTCTAAGAATTTGTTATTCTACAGGATTTTGTCTTTATGTCTCTTAGGATGAGAGTATGTTAGTTGACATCATCAAAAAAAAGTTTGTTGTAATTGTGGAGCTGTTTCCTCTAATAATTACGCTTTTGCCCTGAGGTTGGCTTAAAAGCTTAAATTATGAATATTTCACATTATATTATTTTCATATTCCTCATACATACCTCATGCAAATTAGCTTTCTTATAGGCTCACACTGACCTTTACCTCACTGATGGAAATTAAATTGTAAAATGAATCTGCTTAGGAAAATCATTTTCAGAAAATATTTCTTCCTCTGTGTTGTTGAAGTTTAAGAGAAGCTTTTAGCATGCCAAGTCATCAATCCTACTATATAATCAAATAAAAATCTAGACAATTGGTAAAAAAAAAAAGATGTTTTGTTTTTCTCAGGATGAAAATGAAATAACTTAAGATATTGGAATACAACAGAAAAGAAAAAAGTGCCTACAACAATTAGCTGTGAATATTCTCAGAATTTTAGGATGCTTTTCATACCATATACTAGCATACTTGATTTTTTCCTCAGGCTGCTTGAAATTGATGAAACATATATAAAGACAAAGACATTTTGATTCTGTAAATTTCTGAAAATGCTCAATTTGTACTTCTAAAAATAGTATATATTCATAGTTTAAGAAACAAAAAATACCTGAAATATCTGAAATGAAAGATGTGTTTTTGCATGTAGTAGTTACAAATAATAAACTATTTTCTATTTTACCCGAGAGTGCTTTTAGAGTCATTTTTAAATCTCTTATGATTTCTGAGGGAAATAAAACTGCAAGTTGTATATTTTCTGTTCACAAAGCCTCATTTGCCTCCTAAAATTCACAAAAGTACCTTATGATGTCTGGTGGCACTCAAGTCTTGTATGCTAAAAATGGAGAAAAAGTTTGGGCTTCTCATGCACCATTTATTCTACATTCACATTGCATCTTATTCTCAAAACTCTGAAATCATATTACATGGACTCTACTTCCTTTATATAAACATCCTGATTCAATTTTCATACTGAAGTGTTTTTGAATGTAATGTCATGCATGGAATCAAAAATAGAAGCATTGGTGTTTTATTTTTGCACCCAGTAATTTGGTTTTTAAGCCAGGTTTACAGGGAACAGACCTATAAAGAGAGTTTATAGATTTCAGAATAATCTCAGCAACTGATTACTTAGTTTAGGAAGTTAAAGTCTAATAGATGAAATAGCTAATCTATAAAAGCCCACGAAACTCAATCGATTTTTTAGAAATTTTAATTTTAAAAAAGTGGAAGAAAGAATAATTACAATAATTATATATAAAGTAGTAAGATAGTCAAGCCATTGATAAGTATATTCAATAACTGTTTAATAAAGTCTATGATTAAGTTACATATAACTTATTAATATATGTATAAGTCTTTCCTATTTGAGAATATTTTCATAGAGGTTACTTATCTGGTTCTCCCAGAACCTCCAAATCTTCCTTCACTTTTATGACAAAGCCTAATTTTCCTTCTAGGTAATTCATTGTTTTTCTATGATTTTAAACATTCTTTTACTTTACATAACATGATGAGCAACTTTAAAAGGATATATTCATCAAAAACTTTCAGATGTCTGATTGTGATTTTGCATTTAGCATCTGAGCCTTTTTTTTTCTTCTTCTTCTTAAGGTGAAGTCTAGTCTGAATCATGTTTTGGAGAGATTTAAACAGGCGCCTCATTTATATTTTTGCTAAACACTCAGTCTTATGACATGGAAGAGAAAAATTGAGCTTTGTGATCAAAATTTACAATTGAAGTTTTTGCTTTTTATACTATTAACCAGTAATAGTCATTCCCACATTTATTCTATAGATGTATTTGAATCATGGAAGCAAATTTATGTAGCATATATAAAGTAGTAAAAAGAAACAATAGATCTTTTAAAATAAAACAAAAGAATGAGCCAACAGCTCTAATCGGGACTTATGAAAATTAATCAATCAGATATATAAAAATTATGGTAGTTCTATTTAAAAATAAATTTCAGAGATCAACTCATTTAGTATTGTTGTTGTTGTTCCGACTGTGTCATGTCCGACTCTGTGACCCATGGACCGCCGCATCCCAGGCTTTCCTGGCACCATCTCCCAGAGCTTGCTCAAACTCATATCCATTGAGTCAGTGATGTCATCCAACCATCTCAACCTCTTGCCCCCTTCTCTTGCTTTCAATCTTTCCCAGTATCAGAGTCTTTTCTAATGAGTCAGCTCTTGTACGAATTTGCTGGCATATTAAGTGCAGCACTTTAACAGCATTATCTTCTAGGGTTTGAAATAGTTCAGCTGGAATTCCATCACCTCTACTAGCTTTGTTCATAGTGATACTTCCTAAGGCCCACTTGACTTTGCACTCCAGGATGCCTGGCTTTAGTTGAGTGATCACACCATCTATGATATCTGGGTCATTAAGATCTTTTATGTATAGTTCTTCTGTGTATTCTTGGCACCTCTTCTTAATATCTTCTGCTTCTTTTAGGTCCATGCTGTTTCTGTCCTTTATTGAGCCCATCTTTGCATGAAATGTTCCTTTGGTATCTCTAATTTTCTTGAAGAGATTTCTAGTCTTTCCCATTCTATTGTTTTCCTCTATTTCTTTGCACTGATCAGAGGAAGACTTTCTTATCTCTTCTTCCTATTCTTTGGAACTCTGCATTCACATGGGTGTATCTTTCCTTTCCTCCTTTGTCTTGAGCTTCTCTTCTTTCCTTGGCTATTTGTAAGACCTCCTCAGACAACCATTTTGCCTTTTTGCATTTCTTTTTCGTGGGAATGGTTTTGATCACTGCTTCCTACAATGTCATGAACCTCCATCCATAGTTCTTCAGACTATCTATCAGATCTAATCCCTTGAATCTATTTGTCACTTTTACTGTATAATTGAAAGTGATTTGATTAAGGTCATACCTGAATAGCCTAGTGGTTTTCCCTACTTTCTTCAATTTATGTCTGAATTTTGCGGTAAGAGGTTCATGATCTGAGCCACAGTGAGCTCCTGGTCTTGTTTTTGCTGACTGTATAAAGCTTCTCCATATTTGGCTGCAAAGAATATAATCAGCCTGATTTCAGTATTGACCATCTGGTGATGTCCATGTGAATAAATATAACATCATTTTTCATCAAACTATATATGTATATGTCTATATATATTTAGATATTCTCTATCCATCTATCTCTCTATTATTTTTTCTGTCTAATTACCCTGAAAAATTATTTTACAAATTCTTGGCAAGATAGCCACCTAGAAAAAAGGACAAACAAATAGAATAAAAGAAAATATATCTGAAACTGGCTAGCAAAAATAAATTAATGGACCAAGTTGCGTAGTTACTGTTTCTTTCAGGATCCTATGATCTTTTAGAGAATGTGTATAGTATATTTTACAATGATATGTTTATGAATAATATAGGCTTCTCTGGTAGCTCAGCTGATAAAGATTCTGCCTGCAATGCAGGAGACCCCAATTCGATTCCTGGGTCAGAAAATTTCCCTGGAAAAGGGATAGGCTACCCATGCCAATATTCTTAGGTTTCCCTGGTGGCTCAGATGGTAAAGAATCTGCCTACAATATGGGAGACCTGGATTCGATCCCTGGGTTGGGAAGATCCCCTGGATAGGGCTTGGCAACTCACTCCAGTATTCTCGCCTGCAGAATCCCCCTGGCGGACTACGGTCTAGGAAGTCACAAAGAGTCGGATATGATTGAGCCACTAAGGACACATATGAATAATATAGATAAATGAATTTATGGATTGCACCATGATTTTTCAGTGCATTTACTTCATAATTTGAGTTAGCCTGTATCTGTTTCGGGGGTGATATTCATTTTTCTGTGTCTTTTAACACTCTGCTTTTCACTTTTCTACCAAAAATTTGCTTCCAAAAACTCTGTGTAACTTTCTATGAATATAGCCTAAATACATTTCTGGGAACTCGTACTTAAAGGGAGCTTATAATGAATAACATTATGATGTGAATGATGCCCATTTATCTATTCCAGGAGAGCAGCTCCAGTTTCCAGAGACTGGTATTTTAAAGTAGGTTTCAATGGAAAGAGTATTTCAGTACCTAACCTCAGACTATAAAGTATACTCAGACATATAGTGGAGACACAGAGATGTGACTCTGGTGTTTTACTACATCATTGTGAAACCATCTTGCTAGTTTTTAGAGATAGGTAAGGCAAGATTACATGAACATTTTGCATGTTATATTGAAATGATTGGTTTATGTGTTTGCCTACACAGGAATCCCTATGGGTTTGATATTTTCAGTGATAAACGTTATACTGTGTTACTCATCTTTGCATTCCTACCATCCAGTACAGTGACTAGAAGCAAGGTGAAGCTGTAGTAAATGTTTATTAAACTGCAGGGGCTCTGTATAATTAAATAAGGATAAATTAGGCATGAGGTATTCTAAGCTATAGATTATTAAATGGGTGTCATTGGTATCATTAATATGGATTTGACCTCATTTGAGTTCATATATAAATACTCTTATTCTTCTGCATATATTAATGTTCAGAAAATAATTTGGGAATGTCACATATTGATGGCAATCTTTTCAAATATTTGTATTTACTTCTTTGGTCTGGTAAATGGAGTCTATTAATCACATTTTTTGGTATTTTTGGTAGCTCCAAATTTGATAGTGTTTTAATCTTCATATTCCACACAATTATTGTTTATTTTATGCCAATAGGTAAAGATATCAGAGATGAAGTTTAAATAGACTATGTGAAAGTTAATACTGTTGTCTTACTAAATCTATGATAAATTAGTTCCTTTGGTTATAAATTCTAAAAGTCGCATTTTTACTATAGAAAATTTAATTAGAAAGCAAAGTCCACATTTGGAATATAAAGAATGATTATAGTGTTAACATCACAGTTGAGGACTGGCTTTTAATTTTATTAAATGCAATATTTTACCACTCATGCTGCTAATTTCTCTCTTTTGTTTCTCAAGTGATATGATTTTTTTTAAATGTTGCTTTTAATTATGCTTCTCAGATGGTGCTAGTGGTAAAGCACTTGCCAGCCAATGCAGGAGACGTAAGAGATGTGAGCTTGATCCCTGGGTTGGGAAGATCCCTGGAGAAGGAAATGGCAACCCACTCCAGTATTCTTGCGTGGAGAACTCCATTGACAGAGGAGCCTGGTGGGCTACATTCATGGGGTTGTAAAGAGTGGGACAGGACTGAGCAACTAACACTTATACTTTCACTTTATGGTTATGTCTTTTTTTTTTCACCCTTTGAAGGACCTTTCTTACTCTTGGAAGGACCTTTCTTGATCAGTAAGGCAAAAACAAAGAAATGAAATTAACAATCAAAAAAACCTTAATTAAAATGTGTTTATATATTGTGTATGCTTTTGGTTAGTTTTGCCTTTATAAGACGAGCAAACTTTCTGCAAGTTAATGGTTCTATTTTTCTCTAAAATGAAATTAGTTACTTAACTCCTAGCTTCAAAAGAGAAGTGATACCTACATCATCATTTACAAATGGATTTGTGATTTGTGATTAATACGAAAGGTTGTTTGTAAACAAACATGGCTTTCAGTTGTATATTATAGAATGCAGACTTTATCAGAGAACATCCCAGGAAGAAATTTCTTTCTCTTTCCCTTTCACTCTTTCTGTTTGATTTACCTCTGAGTGTTCAACAGGTAACAGTAGCAATCAAATACACAGTATTCAATAAATATTTGTTAATTTAGTCACCATGTTACAGAAAATGGATTTGTATATGTTATCTTAAATTTTATTTTCATTGTTGAAAAGACTTCAGGTGATATAGATGAATGAGCTTGTTAAATTATCACGGGGTTTTGGTTTTGTTTTCATTTTTAAACAGATGATAATTAAAGAGCAAGGCAGTTAAATATAAGGTCTCTTCATGTGACACAGTGAAAATAACTTTAATGTGTTTAAATTTAGCTAATGCTATAGTTAAGTCTGCGAGCATTTCAGGGGTCATGTATCTTCAATAAACTTTGTCCCCTTTTTTGCTCATAAAGAATGACTATACTGAACATAACCAAATAGTCAAGCTTTGTTTTCAGCTTTTTCTTTTAAAACAAAAATTTGTTTTTAATATTCCAATATTTTTCATTTAGCTAAAAGTTATTATTTACTTTTATTTGCAGTGAAAGATTATAAAAGATTTTGTGAGAGCAATAGCTTTCCCTATATTTTATTCAGGAAATCTCATTTTTCTCAGAGGATGTTTGTTTGATTTGTAATCTAGACATTACTAGAGATTTTATATTATAATTAAAATATGGTACTTAAATACAGGGAATGCTTTTCATAATCCTGCCCATGCACTAAAATAAATTAATCTATACTTGGCACTTTACAAATATTTTAAAATTTAATCATCTTAAGAACACTGTAAATGTTTTATTCCAATATTACAGATGAGAAATTGAAGTTAATATTTAAGTACCTTTGCCAACATGTTGCTCTTGAAAAGTGGCAGAGCCAGGATTTAAATAAAAATATGCCATATTGTAAAGATTTTACATTTCGCTGAAATACTGTATTACTTTTCTCATAATGCTTTCTGTTGCTTCCATTTGATTCCAAGGCCATTTATTGATCTTCGATTATGTACAAAATGTGACAGTCTGGTTTGACTTTTGTCTCCGTGCTTCATGACACCTCAAGACATCTAATTCAACCCGTCTCTCTTTGAAGTCAAATTGCTTCTTTGACCCTTTTTCCTTTTTTTTTTTTTTTTTACTTGCCATATAACAAAAATTTAAGTTATATTTCCTGTGATTTGTTTTTCTTTTCACTATACTTCTAATTTTTTTAACAAAATTGTGTCCTATTCTTAGGCCAATATCCCATGTTAACTTTTAGCCTGAAATTTTCCTTCACTGACCACAATTATGTGCCTCTTTTTTTAATTTGTGTGTCAACCAAGAGGTGCTTTGAAGAATATCAGGTCAATAAATGAACAGAATCCGTAAATGTGAGGACCATAAGGAAAATCAGAAATCTTGAGTCCTTATCTTGAAGAAATGTGTGGAATAAAGATACTTAGAAGTTAAATGAACATCTGAGGATCAGGCATCTGATTAGGGGGCTCAGGTATTAAGACTCTTGGGCTTTCGTTACATATTTCTGCAGTTCCTTCAGCCAACTTTCAGTACTGTCTGCATGTTTTTTACTTGACTTCTACAACTGCTTATTTTGTTTCCTTTATTTGGCTCTTCATCCCCCCACAGACATCCACTCCTTGAAGTCAGGGCTTGGCTTCATTAAAAAGTCCTGGTGTGATTTTGAAGGATCTCATGGGGTATTTCATAATTTATATGACATCAGATGCTTCTGAAGAGCATTTCAAATGAAAAAGCTGCATATTAGCTCTTTGTGGTCCTTGAACAATGCTATTAACATCAACCCATGGTTTTTTTCTTATGAGATCAGAAAGCTTGGATACAGTCTTAACTCTATGCACAAAGCAATCAAACTCTTTGAAAAGAGACTGCCACAAACAAAGAAAATATCAATCAACCAAAGAAAAAATAGAAAAATAATTTTCTTAGTTGATCTTTGAAATGCATAATACCTTGTTTTCATATTCACAATACTGGGAGTTGATATTAGCATTAAGATCAGTGACAAAACACCTCAATTAAAAATTTCTATTCCAATATCATTCTAAAATAAGAAAATATGCCTTTGTCTAATTTGATGACAGGAAGGATAATCAATAATCAGTGAGAGCATTTAGTACCACATAAACATTAACTGGACAAATGAAGAAATTAAAAAATATTTATTTCTATAGGTGATATACAGATTTATATTTTACAGTTCAACTAAAATAACATTTGCCAAAACCAGATGTATGGCATCTTTAAATACCACCATTTACAGACCATGCAACACACATTTATAGGAAGAGAAATATATAACTATTAGCATCATCTTATTGGAATAATATAGTATTAAATTATTCAGTGAGATGAGATTTGGAACAAGAACATGATCAGTGGAAGAACACTTTCTGAATATAAGCCAGTGCGGCAGATGCCTGAGTTCCCAGGGCCTTGGACTCCTTGCTTTTTTATTGCTTCTCATTCCAAAAATGAAGGCTCACTCAGGGGATAAACCTCTTCTGGTCATTATTGAAATGACTGACTACCCACTGTTTTAGTGGCAAGTTCCCCTCATGGATGAGAAGATGTCCCTCCCTGGAGCCATTGCATCATCTGGTCATGTGTCTGTGACCAGCAGTGGTGGCTCTGTGTGACTGGGTGAGTTTATGCTCACTTTGGAAGGAGCCACATGTGGATCACATTATCAGTGATCAACCTAGGTTACGTATGATCTGGAAGTTCTATAGAGATGAATGTGTCCTCTCAACAGTTTCTGCTGCTGGTTTATAACTAGAGGTGATAGATTGCTGTTCAAGAGCCAGGGTTAGTAAACCAAGAACAAATGGTCATCCTCTCCCATTATGAGAACTGGATTGCTGCTATACTTTCTTTAATCAAGCCATAGAGAAGCTTCATCATTATAGAAAGTGTCCAAATACATGTCTATTTGAGCATTGTAGAGTCTGCATCTAGAAAAAATTTCAAACTAGATAATTGGCCAATCTGTTGACAATTTTGCAAAAGCTTAACCTTTATTTAACTTTACAATCTTGTACAACACTGTTTTTATTTCCTTACTGCCTTTTAATTAAGGAGCTTTCTGACTATGAATGAAATGAAGTCGAATGGAAGCTTTTATAGAATATCTTGGCAGATACATTATATATTGTTAGATAAATAACAGTTTTGATTTGCATTTTTAAAATCATTTCAAATGACACACTTATTTTAAAAGATGTACTCGTTTGTTAACATAAACATGCTGTATCTTAGAAGCAAATGAACAAGCTTATGAATAAAATGAGCAAAAATAATTTTCTTTATAACCAAATGGCAACATCTGACTTTACATCCTGAAATTCAGTGCAGGTAAATGAACGCGATCGTCTTCTAAGATTTGTTGGTCTCTGTGATCTTCCTTCTGTCAAGTCTAAATAGATGTCAGATTTCAGAAAACGCATGTAACTATCTTGTTCCATGAGCTGATATACTCTGCTTTGGGCAACATCAAAACTGTGGAGGGTGGGTTGGGTGATGCTCTTGGAGATGATTTCTTTGGTGTGAAAATCAAGATTAACCTGGATAATAATAAAAACAAAACGGTAATTATAGTCAGTCTCCTTAAGTAAACACCTTGAGAAACAAAAGTACAGGACTGATTCCAGGTCAGAGGGGGCAAACTGTGCTTGGATGCCAGGTGAGTTTCCTGTTGTGGGCCTAGGGATCCAGTGATTCATTCTGGGCTGTCATTTCATCTGGCTCTTCTCTTCCTGTGAGCCTGTTCTTTCTGTCTCTGCTAATGCAGCATCATGGACCACTGAACTGGTATATACCCAAGAGATCATTAGATTCAACTCATTTTCAAAATAGAAACTAAACTTTGTAGAAATTAAATTATTTTGCATGAAGGTTAACAGTGTGTTTGGGACATGTGTGGGATTTCAATGTGAGGCTTTTGCTGTATTTCAATGCTTTTATCATTTTATTATACACCTATAAGTATATGTGTGTTGAAAATGCCTATCTTTTAAAGACATAAAATCTTTAAGGTTTTTTATCAAAGCACTGATGACATATTTGATGGTAAATTTTTAGTTTTCAGGTAGGTTTCTTCCTTTCCCTTGATGAGTAACAGCACATAACCAGCTGCCTTTGTCTGCACGCGTGCTTGCTCAGTCACTCAATCCTGTCCCATTCTTTTAAGACCCCGTGGACTGTAGCCCGCCAGGCTCCTCTGCCTATGGGGTTTCCCAGATAATAATATTGGAGCAGGTTGCCACTTCCTCCTCCAAGGGATCTTCCCAACCCAGGGATCAAACTTGAGTGTCTTGCATCTCCTGCATTGGCAGGCGGATTCTTTACCACCTGGGAAGCCCTGCTTTCGTTTACCTGTGTATAAGTTTGGCCTTGGGAAAAACAGGATGATACATTGAAACACAAAACAGATTGAAACACACTGAAACTAGGAAAGTAAGTGTCGTTTCATGCAAAATGATGTCTACACAGGCAATGCTGTTTCATGGACAATACCAATTTATAGTCAAACAGAAATCTTAGCATTGACAGACTACAAGTTCTATTCTTCAATGAAAAGACCCTATTTATTGAGCACATACTAGAAATATAGAACCTCTAATTCATATTTAAGGATAATCAAGTAATACTTGCTAGTTTATTAGCCATTTTAGTAATTCTTTTATACAGTTACCTCATTTGAGCTTGCAATCAAAAAAAGAAAAAAAAATCACAATTGCTTTTCCACTTGAATTCATTACCACATTAGGTTTAGCTTATCTTTCTATTATGAAATTTTCTTTTCATTTATCTTAAGGTATGGGGATGATAATTATGGGGCAACTTAAACTTTGTACAGGTAGGTGAGCTAACATTAAAATGGTATATAATACAAGCTTCTTGATTTCTCTTATCCTCACCACATGTAAAAATGTTTAGTTTCTATAAGAGGTTACTTGTGCTGTGATTAATATGATAAATGAATGAATCTTAATGTTGCAATTAATTATATTCACTCAGTCAAGAATAAAAATATCTCAAGGAGTAATTTCAATTACACCTTTCCTTCCATGGCAATATCTTTATTTTTATTTTTTAATTGTCTTATAATGATTCTGTTTGTATATAGAAACTTATATACAAACATATCTCAGAGATGTTTCACGTTCCCTTCCAGGTTACCTCAATAAAGAGAAAGCAGTAAAGCAAGTCACACAATTTTTTGGCTTCCCAGTGCGTAAAAAAGTTATGTTTACATGATAGTCTAAATGTGCAGTAGAATTATGACTGAAAATACAATCTACATACCTTAATTAAAAACGCTTTATTTCTAAAAAAAGGCTAGCCATCATCTGAGCCTTCAGCAAGTCATAGCAGTAATATCAAAGAACACTTATCACAAATCGCCGTAATAAGCATAACAAATGATGCAAAAGCAAGAAGTTTTGCAAAAATTATCAAAATGTGACATAGAGACCGGAGATGAGCCAATATTGTTGGAAAAATGGCACTGATAGATTTGCTCAGTGCAGGGCTGTCACAAACCTTTAATTTAACACAGTATCTGCAAAATGCAGTAATAGTGAAGGGCAATAAAATGAGGTAGGCTTATAAAGAGACACCATTTTTGTTTCAGCAAAATTCTGACCTTTCTGGTAGAATGTACAGCAGTACTGATTTGATGAAGTCATATTTTCTCAAAAGGTTTTCAAACAAGTGTACATTTTTACAATCATCCTTACCTCTTGTGGAGCATCATTCTGTATAAATTTCTCATATATTGCTTTCGCTTTACGAATTATTTGTTGAGGGTCTTTGCTTTTCTTGAAATCTTCACAGGCTATCCAAAATTCAATGTTTTCCTCACTGAATTCAGTTTTAAGAAATTTGGTAAAAGTCTCCAGTCCATCTACCAAGAAAAGACGTGACATATTTTACCTATAAAATATTCATTCTGAGAAAACATATCACTTTGTATTAAAGTTTAACCATGAATGTTAGCAGAAGAGGTGTGCTGTCTTCTCTCTAATTCAGTGCAGTAGCATGCATCTTGGTCTTCCCTGGTGGCTCAAAGAATCTGTCTGCAATGTAGAAGTCCTGGGTTTGATCCCTGGGTCAGGAAGTTCCCCTGGAGAAGGGAGTGGCTACCCACTCCAATATTCTTGCTTGGCGAATTCCATGGATAGAGAAACCTGTAGGATCTACAGGGTCACAAAGAGTAGGACAAGACTGAGTGACTAACACTTTCGCTTTCTTCGTTACACAGCACACATCTTGTACAGTATATATGAGTTGTTGTTCAGTTGTTCAGTCATGACTGACTATTTGAGACCCCATGGACTGCAGCATGCCAGGCCTCCCTGTCCTTCACTATCTCCCAGAGTTTGCTCAAACTCATGTCCATTGAGTCAATGATGTCATCCAACCATCTCATCCTCTGTTGCCCCCTTTTCCTCCTGCCCTAAATCTTTCCCAGCATCAGAATCTTTTCAAATGAGAGACCATGAATCAATTAGCTGATTTCTTTACAGCTATGAAAAAGAAGTACCATTTCTGTTGAAATAAGACCAGTATCATACTTAGGCATGAGAAACAGGGACCTTTGGGCTTCCCTGGTGGCTCAGTGGTAAAGAATTGACCTACCAATGTAGGAGGCATGGGTTGAATCCCTGGATAGGGAAAATTCCCTGGAGAAGGAAATGACCATCCGTTCCAGTGTTCTTGCCTGGGGATCCCATGGACAGAGGAGTTTGGTGGGCTATGGCCCATGGGTTTGCAAAGAGTCGACATGACTGAGCACGCACACATGCTGACTGTCTGAGCCACCCTTGGCTGGCTTCTCCCCTGGCTGTGTGTGGTAGGGTTATTCTACACAGCCAAGGAGCCATTCCAGCCGGAGACAATCACAACTTCTGCACTATGCTTCTTAAATTCAGCGCCTTAGAATTATCTGTAAAAAGACTTTGTGTTAGGATTTACATAGATCTCTTTGCCAAGTTCATCCACAAAAGGCACCTGATCCAGTGGAATGCACACTCCAAGGCTTGGATGTGGACAGGACTTGAATTTGTGTGCTGGGGTGTTCACCCAAATGTGATAGGAGGCATCTCACAATGTGGCACCAAACCATGCGTGGAAAGTGGAAGAAGACAGGCCATGCTATTTGGTAGAACTGGGAAGAGTATGAGAATCTTAAAATTAAACTTAATCTGCCAAGTATCAAAACAGAAGGATAGAATATCTTCTTTTAAAGGTTTATTAGCCTGATCTATAATGGTTAAGAATCTAGAAATATAGTATTGGACTTCCATTTTCACTTTTGTCCTGCGCCCCATGAATGTTAGGGGGCAAGAATCAAGTCTTATGGAAGACTGTTAGGGTTCAAGTTCTTGTTCAGCTAGTGACTATGTGATGTTGTCTTGTGGCTCAGCTGTTAAAGAATCCACCTGCAATGTGGGAGACCTGGGTTCGATCCCTGGGTTGGGAAGATCCCCTGGAGAAGGAAAAGGCTACCCACTCCAGTATTCTGGCCTGGAGAATCCCATGGACTACAATCCATGGGGTTGCAAAGAGTTGGACACCACTGGGCAACTTTGTTATCTTATGGGTGTTGCATGAATTGGTTTTTCTTTCTGTGCCTTGGTTTCTCAGTATTAAAATGAAGATAATGATAGCATCTACCTGATAGAGCTGTTTAGAGAATTAAATGTGACAAAATATACAAAGTGTGGTTAAAACAGAAACTGGTACATAGTAAGTATGAGTTTTGATGGTGATTATGATGATGGTATTGATGATCTTGATGATTAAAATATTTGTAAAGCTCAATTAAGTAAAATTTCATAGCTAAAGCTGTGGCAGACTCAGAATTCAACATTAAGACAACCTGACTTTAAAACTAGTTCTCTTTCAATTATTTATAATATTCTAGTCTTTTTGACTTACAGGTATTTTTTTTATATTTAACTTCTTTGAAAAAATTATACATTTACATGTAGTCATAGGAGATAAAAGAGCCCATGTACCCTTTACCCAGTTTCCACCAATATAACATTTTATAAAACTGTAATAAAATATAACAAATAGGATAATGATACTGATATAGTTAAGATACAGAATATTTCCATGATTGCAAGGATATCTCATGTTGCTTCTTTACTGTTAAAGTCACATTTTCCCCATATCCAACCCCTCCTTAAACTTTAGGAATCAATACTCTGTTCTCCATTGTAATAATTTGGTCAATTCACAAGTATGAATCATGTAGTATATATTGCTTGGGGTGGCTTTTTTCATCTACCATGACTCTCTGGAGGTGCATCAATATATCAGTAATTTCCTCCTTTTCATTGCTGTGTTGCATTCCATGATGTAGATTTGTTTAATCATTACCACTGAACCATTAAAGGCTTTCCTGATGGCTCAGATAGTAATGAATCTGCCTGCAGTGCAGGAGACCTGGTTTATATCCCTGGATTGGAAAGATCCCCTAGAGAAAGGAATGACTACCCACTCTAATATTCTTGCCTGGAGAATTCCATGGACAGAGGAGCTTGGCAGGCTATACAGTCCATGGGGTCACAAAGAGTCAGACATGACTGAGCGACTGTCACTTTCACTTCCACTTTTCATTGAAGGTTTTAGGGAGCTATTGTCAATAAGGTTGCTGTAAACATATATGTATACATCTTTTTTTAAAATTTTACTTTATTTTACTTTACAATACTGTATTGTTTTTGCCATACATCAACATGAATCCACCAGAGGTGTACACATGTTCCCAATCCTGAACCCCCCTCCCACCTCCCTCCTCATACCATCTCTCTGGGTCATCCCAGTGCACCAGCCCCATGTACACATCTTTTAATATAGACATATAAGATTTTATGTCTCTGGGGTAAGAGAAGTGAAGCTGTTCAGTCATATGGTATTGAAACAGAGAAAAGGGCATTCATTGCAGGAGCATTAATAAAAGATAAAAATGTTCCTTTTAGATTTTTCAGATAAATACTCTCAGTGAAATTTACATTTGAGTTGGATACAAATGATTCTTAGCGATCTTTCTTTAGATTTGTTCTCCACTCATTCAGTCACTAAGTCATGTCTGTCTCTTTGCAACCTCATGGACTACCGCTTGCCAGGTTTCCCTGTCCTTCACTATCTCCCTGAGTTTGCTCAGACTCGTGTCTGTTGAGTCGATGATGCCATCCAACTGTTTCATCCTCTGTCATCCCTTCTCCTCCTACCTGCAATCTTTCCCAGCATCAAGGTCTCTTCCAATGAGTCAGCTCTTCACTTCAGGTAGCCAAAGTATTGGAGCTTCAGCATCGGTCCTTCCAGTGAATATCCAGGGTTGATTTTCTTTAGGATTGACTGATTTGATCTCCTTTCTGTCCAAGGGACTCTCAAGTGTCTTCTCCAGCACCACAATTTGAAAGCATCAATTCTTCAGTGCTCAGACTTTTTAGTGATCCAACTCTCACGTGGTTGTGGCTTATTTCTCTTTCTGCTCTTGCAGGTGAGTTATTACAAAAGGAAATTGCACAAGGCATGAGCTCTGTCTGGATTTCTCACTTGGCAGCATTTGATAATAACAATATCCTCCTTTTTGAAATATTCTTCCTAGGATTCTAGGACAGCATGCCTCCTAATTTACACCATCCAATCACTTTAATGTAATTATCTGCTCTGGTTTAACATTGTTTGTTCCCTGGTTAAATGTGATGTTCACAGGGATTCTTTACAGTCTTCTCCTTTTGTCCCCTCTTTCTATTTCTTAGTCTGTTCTCCTATATCTTCCTCTTATAACATTTTCCCTGAAACTCCTTTCCCTCTTATCTTCTTCTGTATTTTATGCATATTGCTGGCACCTACAGGCAAGATAAGGTGTTACAAATAATCTTGGAAAACAATTAAGATTTTTTGAGTTAAATTTACTTTTAATTAGATCAAAATAAGAATTTTAATCTCATCATATGAAATCATTAAAATAAATTTTTCTCTTAACCTCAGCTTTTCTCCAACTACTGATCTATATCGTTCCCCTTGCAAATACAAAGTCTTTTGAGTAAGCCTTATACAGTTGGTCTGTTAATCTCCCCATTTACTCATTTATTCATTTACTTCCCTAGACACTAAAGTATGGTTTCTACTCAACACTTGACTTAAATAATTTTTACCAAAATGACTTACTGTTATATTCAGTGGAAAAGTTTCTTTCCAATCCATATATTACTTCATCTCTCTATATCAGCAGACAAAGATATGTTTATAATTTTTCTATGGCATGTACACTTATGAGTTTCTTCTTTTTCCTCTGACTATTGCTTTTCTTCAGAGTCCTTTGGACAGCAAGAAGATCAAACCAGTAATGAGCTACATGACTCATGATCCTAAAGGAAATCAACCCTAAATATTCACCAGAAGGACTGATGCTGAAGCTGAAGCTCCAATACCTTAGCCACCTGATGCGAAGAGCTGACTCTTTGGAAAAGACCCTGAGGCTGGGAAAGACTGAGGGGGGAAGGAGGAAAAGAGGATGACAGAGAATGAGATGGTTGGAGGGCATCCTTAACTTAATAGACATGAGTTTGAGCAAACTCTGGGAGAGAGTGAAGGACAGGAAAGCCTGGTGTGCTGCAGTTCATGGGGTTGCAGAGTCGGATGTGACTTAGCAACTGAACAATAACAATTGCTTTTCTGAATACTTCTCAATTTATCCTTCTTCATTCTTCCCTTTAACTCTATACCCAGGACTATCACTTCAACACTTCAAGACAATGAATATGCTGATGACTTTCAGAAATCATCTCTAGCTCAGATCTCTTTCCTGAACTCCAGGCTTATATTACCTGGTAAACACCTCCACTGAATTTCCCACCAAAATAATCACATCACAGCTGAATTCATTATCTTCACCCCAAAGCTTCCCAGAATGTTTCCGTGTAATGACACCATCGACTCAACATCATAACCCACAACCCTGATATCCTCACAGATCCCCATTTTTTCTTCTCAACCCAATTGATAATCATATCTTGTCAACTTATCTCCTTCATATATCGTACATCTCTCTTTTAAAATATTTAATTATTTATTTTATTTGGCTGTGCTGGGTCTTAGTTGTGACATGGGAAATCTTTAGTTGAATGTGAGAACTCTTAGTTGCTGTATGTGGGATCTAGTTCCCTGACCAGGGAATAAACCCAGCCCCCTGCATTGGGAGCACAGGCTCTCAGCCATTGGATCACCAGGAGAGTCCACCTGTCTTCATTTTAATGCAATCTGGAATTACCTTTATTCAGATGAGGGTTATCTTTTACATAGCTAACTTTAACTACCTTCTGTCAATAACTGATGATGCTATCTCCAGTCTTCTCTTGCTTCCTTCTCTCCCAACCCTCCACTTTCCTAGTTTATTATCCACATTCTAGTCAGTAATATCTTTCTAGAGTACAAGTTTAAATATGTTTCTTCACTGTTTAAAATTTCCCAGAAGTGCCTTAATCTCTTTCCACTATCTTTTTCACACTTTAAGCTCCAAGCATAGTGAAATAACTTAGAATTCCACTCATGTGCCATGTTCCCACATGTCTTTACCTTCTATTGGAAACATTTTCTCTTCCTACTCCAATTTTATCAATCAGATTTCATCAGGTTAGTCTGTATCAGCCATTGAAGTTTAAATCTGGAAAGATTTTACCAGTCTCTCAAGGGTAAGTTGAGTATCCTTCATATATGACTTCCTAGTACACTGGGTAGCAAATATTGTGCTGCAGTTGCTTGCTTATTTTTGTTTCTCATTTTATATTATGAGATTTGTGAGAGGAAGATCCTTGTCTTATTTGCCAAAAAAAAAAAAAAAAAATCCCCAGCATGAAGAAAACACTCAATTTTTCCTTACTAAAAGAAATAAGCAATAATTGAATACAAAGGAAAAGTACAAAATTTCATCAAAAATACAAAAGTTCTAGGGTATGTTTTTGTTTATTTAATGAAATAGAATACTTTTAAAAGAAATTGTCAGAGCCAGGAAACATTAAACAGCAATAAACAAAAAAACAAAGAATCCTGTCCAATTATAAATATGGACACCAAAGATATGAAATTAACATTATACTATCCATTTAAGAAGTCAATCCTTATTTTAGTGTGGTGCCTTTAAACATTTAATTAATGTTCTAATTTCAAGCTTGTCAAGCAAAAATCTTATTATGGTTTGGCTCCTTTCTTGAGTGCACAGAAGAGAAGTGGCTACCAGTGACAGTTTTATTTCTGAATCTATATTATTAAGTTGGACCTCAGCCTCATGAGTTTTGCCAAAGCGAGCCTCTACTGAGTGTTGGGTCCTTCTTAACATGCTAATATTCAAGTCTGCAAGGTTAGATTTTTGTGAAAAATGCCAGCCAGAGTGGCTTCAGATAAGTTGACAAGCCTTCATGGAGGTACACAGCTCCATTTTGGATATCGCTGTGGGTTATTCAAGCATATTCCCAATTTTTTTTTGTCAACTATTTTATCAAATAAATTTGTTTTCCCACCAGATTTCCCACCAAGCAACTCGTTAATTTATTGAGAAAAAAAATATGTATTGAGTGCTAAGTATTTCGGGGACACTGATCTAGGTTTTGGAGATCCAGTAGTGCTGAAAATGTTTCATTATATTGGGACTTGAATGCATGTGCCAGGATTTGAACTGGACCAAAACCCTGCTTGGGACTCTAACTCACATGGCTGGGACTCAAACCCAGACAAAACTCACAGTAATGAAACTCGGGTTCTTGTTGTCTTATCACAGCGATAGGTAAGAAGTAAATTTATTCAGAAACACACTCCACAGACAGCATGGGCCATCACAGAGTGAAATGTGGTGTGGTTAGCTTTTATGGGCTGGCTAATTTCATAGAATAGTGAGTGGGATGTGAAGAACTGACTCATTAGAAAAGACTCTGATACTGATAAAGATTGAAGGCAGGAGGAGAAGGGGACAACAGAGGATGAGATGGTTGGATGGCATCACCAACTTGCTGGATATGAATTTGAGCAAGCTCAGGCAGTTGGTGATGGACAGGGAAGACTGGCATGCTGCAGTCCATGGGGTCTCAAAGAATTGGACATGATTGAGTGACTGAATTGAACTGAACAGAATGAGTGGGTGGGTTATTCCGACTCTTTGGGGGGAAGGGGTGGAGATTTTCAGGAGTTGGGTCACTGCCCACTTTTTGGTCTTTTGATGGTGCCTTGGAACTGTCATGGTGCCTCTGGGTGTGTCATTTAGCTTGCTGATTGAGGATCAAGGTCCAGTTGAAGTTGACTTGTCTGCCATCTTGGGCCCATTTGATTCTTATTGGTTTTTGTTGTGTCCTCAGGCTTTGTTGTTCTTTCAAAAGTTGTGCACTGCCCCTTTCCCTCCTGTTTCAGTACCTAGTAGACAAAATCCTTGCTTTGATTTTTAAACTAGAGTCTCACCTTAAATAGAAAGAGATATTGCATTCAAACTATAAAAAAGAAGAGGACCATAATAGAGTAAAAAGAACCAAATTTGCCTTTTGACAGCATATAACCATAAAACTTATGGATGGCATCACCGACTCAATGAACATGAGTTTGAGTAAACTCCGGGAGCTGGTGATGGACAGGGAGGCCTGGCGTGCTGCAGTCCATGGGGTTGCAAAGAGAAGGGCATGACTGACTGACTGGACTGAACTGAACTGAGTCATAAAACTAGACAAAATATCCAAACAGTCATTTTCACAGAGTATAACTGGCAACAAGGCCTGGGAGCAGTGTGAGAAGAGAAACATATGAAGCGAGCCCTAGGTCTGCTCTTCCTTTTTACCTGAGAGTACATATAAGGCTGGAACGGATGCAGATGGAGCTCAACAAAGTTAAAAATCTTGTTGAGGAGGCAGAAATGAGTTTGAGGATCATAATACGTGTGGAATATATGGGTCAATGTAGTAAGAAAAAAAAAATATGCAAAGGGTCCCTGGACATCAACATGCAGGTTCTCTGCCGATTCTTGGCTGAGGGTCACACTGTACATGGGCAGGGTAAACTCTGTGCAGCCCAGAAGAGTGTAGCTGCTGTGAGGCTGAGAGGTGAATGGAGATCAGGAATTTCTGTAGGTATGGGAGGCTAGAGTTCTGACCCAGCCATAATGGAGACACCCCACAAAGGTCATGTTTTTGTCTAAATACTTTGCCTAAAGGTAAAGTCTTTGTCCTCAAACTAATATACATTGGAAAGAGATTGGTTCTAAAGATCAATCTGATCAGAAATAATCAAGGGGATCCACCAGTGATTTAATCAGAAAAATAATGTAACAGCATAATCCAAGACAGAATAATCTAGACTCCTATACCTTCCTTCTTGCTCATATGCAAAAAATATTTATTAGGAATGCAAGGAATATCTAATGTGACCTATTATCAATAACAAAAGTAGTCAAGAGAAATTGACCACAAGGTATTTCAAATGTTGGAAATTGGACTTAGGATGTTATAAAAGCTACTATTAATATGTTGAAGAATCTAAAGTTTAAAAAAGACACAATCAGTGGATAGATGCAAAAATGCAGCAGAGAAATTAAACTTATATAGCAAACAATCAAAAGGAAATTATAGAACTAAAATGGAAAATATTTGAAGGAAAAAATTCGTTGGATGGGTGTGATAACAGATTAAACTGCCTGAAAAGATCAATAGACCCAGAAGATAAGTAGGTAGAAATTATTTAATCTAAGGCTAGAAGGAAAATTTCACAATTAGAGATATAGATTTTAATTCTATCCACTCATAAATTTATAGAACAAGTAGCATGTCAATGAGGATATATAACATAGAATGAGAAAGACTAGAGATCTCTGCAAGAAAATTAGAGATACCAAGGGAACATTTCATGCAAAGATGGGCTCAATAAAGGACAGAAATGGTATGGACCTTATAGAAGCAGAAGATATTAAGAAGAGGTGGCAAGAATACACAGAAGAACTGTACAAAAAAGATCTTCATGACCAAGATAATCACGATGGTGTGATCACTCACCTAGAGCCAGACATCCTGGAATGTGAAGACAAGTGGACCTTAGAAAGCACTATGAACAAAGCTAGGGGAGGTGGTGGAATTCCAGTTGAGCTATTTCAAATCCTGAAAGATGATGCTGTGAAAGTGCTGCACTCAATATGCCAGCAAATTTGGAAAACTCAGCAGTGGCCACAGGACTGGAAAAGGTCAGTTTTCATTCCAATCCCGAAGAAAGGCAATGCCAAAGAATGCTCAATTTACTGCATGATTGCACTCATCTCACATGCTAGTAAAGTAATGCTCACAATTTTCCAAGCCAGGCTTCAGCAATATGTGAACCGTGAACTTCCTGATGTTCAAGCTGGTTTTAGAAAAGGCAGAGAAGCCAGAGATCAAATTGCCAACATCCGCTGGATCATGGAAAAAGCAAGAGAGTTCCAGAAAAATATCTATTTCTGCTTTATTGACTATGCCAAAGCCTTTGACTGTGTGGATCACAATAAACTGTGGAAAATTCTGAAACAAATGGGAATACCAGACCACCTGACCTGCCTCTTGAGAAATCTGTATGCAGGTCAGGAAGCAAGAGTTAGAACTGGACATGGAACAACAGACTGGTTCCAAATAGGAAAAGGAGTACGTCAAGGCTGTATATTGTCACCCTGCTTATTTAACTTAGATGTAGAGTACATCTTGAGAAAGGCTGGGCTAGAAGAAGCACAAGCTGGAATCAAGATTGCTGGGAGAAATATCAATAACCTCAGATATGCGGCTGACACCACCCTTATGGCAGAAAGCAAAGAACTAAAGAGCCTCTTGATAAAAGTGAAAGAGGAGAGTGAAAAAGTTGACTTAAAGCTCAACATTCAGAAAATGAAGATCATGGCATCTAGTCCCATCACTTCATGGGAAATAGATGGGGAAACAGTGGAAACAGTGTCAGACTTTATTTTTGGGGGCTCCAAAATCACTGCATATGGTGATTGCAGCCATGAAATTAAAAGACGCTTACTCTTTGGAAGGAAAGTTATGACCAACCTAGATAGCATATTCAAAAGCAGAGATATTGCTTTGCCAACAAAGGTCTGTCTAGTCAAGGCTATGGTTTTTTCAGTGGTCACATATGGATATAAGAGTTGGACTGTGAAGACAGCTGAGCATCAAAGAATTGATGCTTTTGAGCTGTGGTGTTGGAGAAGACTCTTGAGAGTCCCTTGGACTGCAAGGAGATCCACCCAGTCCAGTCTGAAGGAGATCAGCTCTGGGATTTCTTTGGAAAGAATGACGCTAAAGCAGAGACTCCAATTCTTTGGCCACCTCATGTGAAGAGTTGACTCATTGGAAAAGACTCTGATGCTGGGAGGGATTGGGGGCAGGAGGAGACAGGGACAACAGAGGATGAGATGGCTGGATGGCATCACGGACTTGATGGACGTGAGTCTGAGTGAACTCTGGGAGTTGGTGATGGACAGGGAGGCCTGGCGTGCTGTGATTCATGGGGTCGCAAAGAGTCGGACATGACTGAGCGACTGAACTGAACTGACCATTATCACCTAAATTGACTTAATTGACAACTATACAACATCTACCAAACACATCTTTTCAAATACATGAGGAAGATTATCCAAGATGGAAAACAAGCTAGGATTTAAAATGAAGTTAAATAAACTTCAAAAAACTGATATCTTAGAAAGTATGTCTGTTGCTCTTAAGGGTTTTAGTCAAAATCAACTAGTAACATAGCTATAAAAGTCCCCAAATATTTGGAAATAAAATGTTACATGTAATAATTTATAGGTCAAAGAAGAAATCACAAGAGAGATTAGAAACTATTGAATTATTATAAAAATACAGCACATCAAAATTTGTGGAATACAGTTTAAACTGTATTTATATAAAAATTTACTGCATGAAATGCTGTACTTTACTAATAAAACATGGTCCAAGTTTCTACTTTAAGAAACTTGAAAACCAAGAGCAGATTAAGACCTCCATAAGTAGAAGGAAAAATTCATAAAATCATAGCAGAAGTCTATATAAAAGAAAAAAAAGCACAGAGAAAAATTTTCAATGCTGAAAGTTAGTTCTTTCAAAACAGAACCCCAAGTGAGGCTGTTTAATAGTAGGAAGCAAATGAGTGGTATTATCACAGAATCTTAGAGGTATTACAAAAACAGTAAATATTATGAATGATTTTATGTCAATAAAGGTAATTTAAAATGGGAATACTATTTTTAAAAATACCTATCCAAATTGACATTGAAGTGGAAAATCTGCAACTCTAATTAATAAATAGATCTTTATGATAAAGATCTCCCCTCCCCCTCAAAATCAGTCTTTGGGCCCAGATTTTGTGAATTTCATCACAAATGTAAGAAAATAAATATTTTAATCTTCCAGAAAACAGTGGAGGGATGAATAATTTTCTTCTTATTTTCAGAGGAGAGAATAACTTTTAATACCAAAACTTAAAATTATAACATGAATACCACCCCAGAAATAAAAATTAAGAAAGGAAAAGAGAATTATAGACCAATGATCATAGTCGTAAAGATTCTGAACAAAATATTGTAATCAAATTCAGCAATTTAAAGAGGGAGAAGCATATATTCTAGCATTAAGGCTAAAACAATTTTGAAGTAAATGATAGCTTTCTTTGTCTACTCAATTCATTCTCAACTTATATTCATTTCTTCTATTCACTGGTCTCTAGAAGTATTCTTCATAGTCCGTGGTTATTTGTAATATAATAAATTCCACACAGAGTGAAGTAAGAAAAATGGATATGGTAGAATTATGGCGATAGCTAAAAGGGTTTGCATTTATAACATGTTTAGAGGTTTTGAGGGCTGAGTGCTGTTTATATGCATGACTACATTTAGTATTTACAACAGATGTCTGGAATATATCCTACGGTCATTTACATAGCTGAGGAAACTGATAGTCATATAAATACAATTGTCCCAGATCTCACTTTTCAAACAAATGTATTGCAGAAGTGTAACTTTCTCAAGAAGGCTACATTTTCTGAGGTAGAGCGATGGTCCTCCAAAGAAGTCCACGCCCTAATTCTCAGAACCTGTGAATCTGTTACCTTACTGTGGAGAAAATGCTTTGCTAATTGATTAAGATTAAGGACCTTGAGAGGGGGGAATTATCATGAATTATGCACGCAGACCCAATCTAATCATTCAGTCCTTAAAAGTGGAAGAGGAGGGCAGAGAAGTGGATCAGGGAGGTACACTGTAAGGGGCACTGCTGCTGCCCTTGAAGGTGGAAGCAGATGTTCCCAAGCCAAAGAATGTGATGGCTCCCAGAAGGTGAAAATGACCTTAATTTAGAGCAGGATTAAGGAGGCATTGGTCCAAAATTTCAAAGAACTGAGTTCTGTCGGGGACCCAGGTGGGTAGGAAAGGGATTCTTAGCTAGACCTTTGGAAAATAACAGAAGTGTGCTGACACCTTGATTTTTTTCAGGTGAGGTTCATGCTACACTCCTGACCTACAAAACTACAAGATAATACATTTGTGTTAGGTCCCTAAAGTTGTCATAATTTGTTACAGCAGCCACAGGAAACCAATGCAGTCTTCAAATCATGTGTTATATATCACCACGTATTTCTCCTACATCTGGAACTTGTCCTCTTTGGCATGAAGCACTTTTTTTAATGTTGAAAGATACTGTTTGATTATGTTAGAGATCCAGAAACTTAATGTGAGAAATCAGTAGCCAGAAGTGACACAACCTACAGACATTCCTTCTTAGGTATGGGATCTCTCCAAGCACTACCGTAATGGAGGAGCCATGTGGGCCTCTTCTACTCCACAGCTCCTTCCACTGGTATTTGCACTGGGATAAGGGGGGAGTCTGCTGTTTCTTTCCCTCAGTAAATTGATCCTGAGCACCAGATGTTAGTGGCTAAACTTTACTGAAAAAGCTAGGAAGACAGGCAAAGGTCAGTCTCCATAAGAATTTGTGAAGGCATCCCAGGACTGACATACAACCCAGAGCTTGTCCACAGTGATTAGATGCTAGTAAGATAATTCCTAGTCAAGCACAACTGTCTTAGGAGGCCTTAGTGCTAAGCGCTTCCTGGATAAGTCAACAAATTCTAGTCGCTGAAAAGAAGGAAGAACAATCAATGTTGGTGATATTGAACTACTCTTTTTCTTACTTCTCTGGCACAGTTAGTGTTTGATTTTCAAGATTTATTTCTCTTGCTGAGTAGTGTGATTTGGTCAGAATGTAGCAGGGACATGTAAGTGGATAATGATTCCTTAAAGCATTTTGATAGATTTTCCCCAGATACCTAAAAATGTGTATATTTCAGAGTAAAGTTAATGATTTACCTCTGTTTTTATTATTTTTAAGCCAAAATAGCTGTCAAAGTGAACACAGGGGGTCACACGTGTGGGTTCTATCCTGGCCTGGTGACCCATTAGCACTCATAGGGACTGTGATTCCTTAGTGTATTCTGGTTTGATTTTCTTTTCCTCAGTTCCTTTCTCTCTCTCGAGCTCAGTACCTGAATGCCTGAAAAAGCAGTTTGAGTCATTATTATTGTGGATGATTACATTCCTTTAACTTTTGAAAACTACCATTACAGCAGCAACCTTTCAAGACTTCGGGTAAAGCTGGAGTCCAGGCTGATGACTTTAGAAAACAGGCTGAATAAGCATCATTTGGGTGCCGGTTGACAACAGCTTGAAAACTTCTTTCTGTTCTATTTACATGACTAGAAAGATAGTTTTGTTTCACAATCTCTGGTTTTACTTTCTGTCCCTTTTCCCCCTTCTTCTCTAATGATCCTAGAGAGACTAAGGCACAACAGGCCTTTCAACCCTTAAATAAAAACTGCAACAGAATGTTGGCAATGTTAGGTGTGTGAAAGCAAAAACCACAGCATACACAACCATCTGTAGACCAATTGGCTTGACCCAGACTTTAGACAGTTCCTTAGTCATGCCCCAGCTTCTAGCCAGAACTTAAAAAAATATATTGAGAATTCCCCTTGATGAGTTTTTAATGTAACCAAAAACCACTGCTTACCACCCATACTTCCTTCCTCTTTCAAATTTCTAAAATGCTTGCCCTTTTTTCCTCCAATTAACATCCACTTTTTACTGGATTGAATACTAAATATATGTGTACTCTATTAATTTATCTCTCATAATTATCTACATTCTTTGCATTTTTAATAGATTTTTGAAATTTCTTATTTGCTTGGTAACGGCTATAAAATAGATTTCCAAGGAGAATCCCTTGACTAGGTATCAGGAAAGACAGCAAAATGATTGTGAGAACATGTTCAGATAACTCTAAGAAAGCAAAAGCGGTTACGTGGAAAAGTGCACTCAGATTTTGCAAAGCCTGTCACTGGGTGGTATTGCTCTGTGTTCCTGGTGCAGATACTGCCTCTTCCCCTTTTGTTCCTAACCACTCCTCTGTTACTATTTAAACGGAAATTAAAGCAAAGCTAGCAAATAAAATGCCTTACAACAGAATGGTCTGTTCCACGTCAGATCTAGATTGGAGAGAGGCAACTAAGAATATGTTTTATTGGTTTTATGGATAAAGTTACTTTGACCTCAGTGAAGAGAAAGGCTTTTTTGCATTTTATTCTATCCATATGTCACATGGAAGCATGGACTAATCAGTTTTTAAATACTGGATTATTCTTAAAGCCAGTTGATAAATAACTGTGACAATTTTAGGAGGAAACGGCTATTACTTTTCTTATTAATAAATCTCAAGTATAATAAACTGTTTTTTATATTGACACCTAAAGGAGATCATCGATATGCCAGACAACTGAAAGTGTTACTCATTAAAAATAACTTCCTGCATCTATCTCTTAATTATTTGTGAAACACCTAGTATGAACCTTAAAACTGTAATATAAACTGAAAAGGCAATAATATTAATTACAGCAGCTGCAAGTTTTGAGTCTTTTATAAGTTATTGGTGCATTGCTATGTGCCTTTGATTAGGGAAGTTACATTTAATTTTTAAAAATTTAATTATCTTCTTGTTGAAGGATAATTGCTTTACAGAATTTTGTTGTTTTCTGTCAAATCTCAACATGAATGAGCCATCAGTTCAGTTCAGTTTAGTCACTCAGTTGTGTCCGACTCTTTGCAACCCCATGAATCGCAGCACGCCAGGGCTCCCTGTCCATCACCAACTCCCAGAGTTCACTCAGACTCACGTTCATCGAGCCAGTGATGCCATCCAGCCAACTCATCCTCTGTCGTCCCCTTCCCCTCCTGTCCCCAATCCCTCCCAGCATCACAGTCTTTTCCAACGAGATAACTCTTTGCATGAGGTGGCCAAAGTACTGGAGTTTCAGCTTTAGCATCATTCCATCCTAAGAAATCCCAGGGCTGATCTCCTTCATAATGGACCGGTTGGATCTCCTTGCAGCCCAAGGGACTCTCAAGAGTCTTCTCCAACACCACAGTTCAAAAGCATCAATTCTCCAGTGCTCAGCTTTCTTCACAGTCCAACTCTCACATCCATACATGACCACAGGAAAAACCATAGCCTTGACTAGACAGACCTTTGGTGGCAAAGTAATGTCTCTGCTTTTTAATATGCTGTCTAGGTTGGTCATAACTTTTCTTCCAAGGAGTAAGCATCTTTTAATTTCATGGCTGCAATCACCATCTGCCATGATTTTGGAGCCCCCCAAAATAAAGTCTGACAGTTTCCACTGTTTCCCCATCTATTTCCCATGAAGTGATGGGACCAGATGCCATGATCTTCATTTTCTGAATGTTGAGCTTTAAGCCAACTTTTTCACTCTCCTCTTTCACTTTTATCAAGAGGCTCTTTAGTTCTTTGCTTTCTGCCATAAGGGTGGTGTCATCTGCATATCTGAGGTTATTGATATTTCTCCCAGCAATCCTGATTCCAGCTTGTGCTTCTTCTAGCCCAGCCTTTCTCAAGATGTACTCTGCATCTAAGTTAAATAAGCAGGGTGACACTATATAGCCTTGACGTACTCCTTTTCCTATTTGGAACCAGTCTGTTTTTCCATGTCCAGTTCTAACTGTTGCTTCCTGACCTGCATACAGGTTTCTCAAGAGGCAGTTCAGTTGGTCTGGTATTCCCATCTCTTTGAGAATTTTCCACAGTTTATTGTGATCCATACAGTCAAAGGCTTTGGCATAGTCAATAAAGCAGAAATAGATATTTTTCTGGAACTCTCTTGCTTTTTCCATGATCCACTGGATTTTGGCAATTTGATCTCTGGTTCCTCTGCCTTTTCTAAAAGCAGTTTGAACATCTGGAAGTTCACGGTTCACGTATTGCTGAAGCCTGGCTTGGAAAATTGTGAGCATTACTTTACTAGCATGTGAGATGAGTACAATTGTGTGGTAGTTTGAGCATTCTTTGGCATTGCCTTTCTTTGGGATTGGAATGAAAAGTGACCTTTTCCAGTCCTGTGGCCACTGCTGAGTTTTCCATATTTGCTGGCATATTGAGTGCAGCACTTTCACAGCATCATCTTTCATGACTTGAAATAGCTCAATTGGAATTCCATCACGTCCACTAGCTTTGTTCGTAGTGATGCTTTCTAAGGCCCACTTGACTTCACATTCCAGGATGTCTGGCTCTAGGTGAGTGATCACACCATCATGATTATCTAGGTATACATATATCCCCTCCCTTTTGAACCTCCCTCCCACCTCTCTCCCCATCCCACCTCTCTAGGTTGATACAGAGGCCCTGTTTGAGTTTTCTGAGCCAAACAGCAAGTTCCCGTTGGCCATCTATTTTATATATGGTAATGTAAGTTTCCACATTACTCTTTCCATACATCTCATCCTCTCCTCCCCTCTCCCCATGTCCATAAGTCTATTCTCTATGTCCGTTTCTCCATTGCTGCCCAGTAATTAAATTTCTCAGTACCATTTTCTAGATTCTGTATATATGTATCAGAGTATGATATTTATCTTTCTCTTTCTGACTTACTTCATTTTGTATAATAGGTTGTAGGTTCATCCACCTATTGGAACTGACTCAAAGGCATTCCTTTTTATGACTGATTAATATTCCATTGTGTAAATGTACCACAACTTCTTTATCCATTCATCTGTCAATGGACATCTAGGTTGCTTCCATGTTCTAGCTATTGTAAATAGTTCTGCAATGAAAATGAGATACATGTGTCTTTTTCAATTTTGTTTTCTTCAGGGTACATGCCTAGGAGTGGGATTTCTGGGTCATATGGTGGTTTTATTCCTAGTGTTTTAAGGAATCTCCATACTGTCTTCCATAGTGGCTGTATCAATTTACATTCCCACCAACAGTGCAAGAGTGTTCATTTTCTCCACACCCTCTCCAGCATTTATTGTTTGTAGACTTTTTGATGATGGCCATTCTGACCTGTGTGAGGTGATATCTCATTGTAGTTTTGATTTGCATTTCTCTAATAAAGAGTGATGCTGAGCATCTTTTCATGTGTTTGTTAGCCATCTGTATGTCTTCATTGGAGAAATGTCTGTTTAGGTCTTTTTCCCACTTTTTGATTGGGTTGTTTGTTTTTCTGGTATTGAGTTGTATGTGCTGTTTGTATATTTTAGAAATTAATCCTTTGTCAGTTGTTTCAGTGCTATTATTTTCTCCCATTCTGAGGGTTGTCTTTTCACCTTGCTTATAGTTGCCTTTACTATGCAAAAGGTTTAAGTTTAATCAGGTCCCATTTGTTTACTTTTGTTTTTATTTACATTATTCTAGGAGATGGGTCATAGAGGATCTTGCTTTGATTTATGCCATCGAGTGTTCTGCCTATGTTTTCCTCTAAGAATTTTACAGTTTCTGGTCTTACATTTAGCTCTTTAATCCATTCTGAGTTAAGAGTAAGTCCTGTTCTACCCATTTATACAGATGAAGAAGCTGAAGTTCAGAGAGTTAAGTTGCCCTGAATCTTACAGGTAGAGAAAGATGGTACAAGGGTTTGAACCTAGGTTTATTTGGATTACAATTATAGAACATTTATCACTTAAGTGCATAAAACAACAAAGTCTTGACTGTTGGGAATATGGAGATTAACAGGCAAGACAGACATGTATAGACCAATGACTAAGGAAGGAAAATTTCAGGGGTGACTAACTCTGGCATTTGTGTATGTGTGTGCGCATGCGTGCGCGTGTGTGCACGCCCAGCCGTGTCTGACTCTTTGCAACCCTTGGACTGTAGACCACCAGGCTCCTCTGCCCAAGGGATTTTCCCAGCAAGAATATTAGAGTGTGTTGCCATTTCCTTCTCCAGGGGATCTTCCCCACCCAGGGATCTAACCCATGTCTCCTGCATTAACAGGAAGATTCTTTAACACTGTACCACCTGGGGAACCAAATTGCTTCAGATTGTCTTTAGAAGCTTTCCAGAAATAACATAAGTGCTACTTAAATATCGTCCTTCAGGAATCCACAGAGCACGAATGAGTGTTAGTTCTGCACAGCCGCTGTGCTTTGAAATATCATCCAGAGCCCTTTGTTACTATGCTTAGTCATAAGCTTGATACAGACATTGGAAATGAAGTCACAGCATTAACATTAGGAAAAGCGCTGTGTGCTACAAGTGCTTGTGGCGAGTTAATCAAGAGTGAATGGATTTTGTTGGCATAATACAAACATAATAGGGAAGAATAAATACTAAATAGAGAAACAAATTAATGATGAATGATAAGAAAGTTAATTTATTTAAAACTTTAAGTAAGTGACTTTTTAAATAATTATACACCATGTTGTGCAGGGTTATCCTAGCATACTGGTTATTTCCTGTTTCTCTAGGCACTTTGAGCAGCTGCATGAAGTCAGGTCACAATGGAACCATTTCTCACACAGAAGCAATAACTTACTAAAGACTTCTTCAGAAAGAAGCAGTGGTGATGCCTCTGCCAAAAGTGCTTGATAGAACCTGGGATTAGAATTTACCCTGGAAGAAGCTGGCTCAGTGTGTCATACAAACAAAATGCTTGTAATTGCGTGCTTCTAAATTGAAACTCTGGCATCTGTTGGAGTATTTTTTTCATGCCAAGAAACCAAATGAAACAAAAAGTCAAGAAACTGAAGCTGAAAACCCAAGTACAGTGTAATATGCTAAGTACTAGGTTACCTTGCTTCTCCTTTGATATTTGGCTTTTGACCTGCCACAGAATGTTGTGGTTACTTTTGCAATATTGATGTATTTGTGTGGTCCATTTATAATTTAGATTGGACTTTACCTTTTGTTTTTGGAGAAATCAAGTAACTGCTTGTTTGTTATAGGTCAGCTTGATTCAGAAATTTAACTTTGCAGAACCCTGGAATCTCTTATCTTGCAGAACACCAGTAACTGAAAATTGGGACGGGCAACTTGAAAAACCACAAGGTGAAATGTGTAAGAAGCGCTCATTTCCTTTCCCAAAGGAGAAGTGAGCGTTTCCCTGTAGCCTTTACTCAAAGTCAGTGATATGTATTTTCCACAGTATAATCAGCTCATATTTTTAAATCAAGGGGGTGAAATGATTTACATATTCTACTTTTATCTTATCTTGCTATGAATTATTCTCAAAATGAAGCTTAGTATAATCACAATTTAGGGTGCAAAAAGTCCAAGCCAATGAAGTCCAAGCCAATACTTGTCAATAAAAAGGCTAAAAAATTGGTATTATTTGTAATGGCTCGAAAAAAGGAAATAAACAGGCAGGTTTTTTCTTTTTAAATTGATAGAGATTCCCTTCACAAGAAGTAAACTTCTATTTCAAACATTAGGTATCAAGTATATGAGGTGGTTAGAAAATCTTTCTATCATCAATCACTCTCCCATATTCTAGATGTATGTCTATAAAATCCTGCAAAACTTCTGAAAAAGTTTATCAGCAATTAAAGTTCAAACTCTAACCTGTTACCTTCTCCAAATCTTTTCCCCCCCTCTATTTCTGATAGATAAAAAGCACTGTTATGTTCCTATTAATACAGAACAGAATCTAGGGGTCTTTGGCTCATCCTTTTTTGTTCATCTTTTTCTTCACCATCTCACTTTATAACATCTATACAGTCAGTCAATCATCAAGTTCATCCATTTTCATTCCAAAATAGCCTTTAACTTGAGGTTAACTTTGACATTTGTAACAGCCTTGTATGTAGTCCTTAACATATGCATAGAATTCTACCTTTCTGTCTATCAGAGTAAGCCTTCTAATGAGCAAACTCTTCTGAAATTTGTTCACAACTTGATTTTCTAACGTGTCTGTTCACTACTCTGCCTCAACTACTCTGTTCACTACACTTGCTCTCCTAGGTTACATTCAAATTGCTTATTTCTCTGGCCTTTTTCCTGCCTTTTTCTCTACTCAAAAATAACCTCTGCCTGTTGAAATCTTGCACACATCTACATAATTTCCATTTAATGATTTTCTAAAGCCTACATGAAACATTGTGAGTTCTATAGGCATTTAAAGAACAATTGTTTTTAAAAATGGTTTTTGAAACAATTGTTTTAAAAAATTGTCATTTGGCCAATTGTTTTGCACATGATGTTATTCAGCAGCAATGTTTTACTTTCAAAATTGTCTTAAGCAGAGCCATATACACATATGCATACAAATACACTTACCTGTGTGAGTGTAAATATATATGTATATAATTTTGTTGGAATTTATTGATTTGCTAAGTTCATTTTGGTAACATTTATTTTCATAAAGTCAATAAGAAAGAAGACTGATGACTAAATTTGAAACTGATGATTATGAACAACAGATAATCTGATCCTGGTTTTTGATTGATTGTTTTTCTTAAACTACATCATTGATATGTATGAATAGCCTTAAATTACAGATTTTTATGATTTATTTTGCCATTTCAGACAAATCTGTCAATCAACAGGGAAGGCAGGGGAAAATTATCCTCATATCTGCATAGAAACACATGAGGAACAGAAGTAAAATTATTTATGGACTGTGTTGTGTTAAATTTACTATATAACATGTTTGAGTCTATTTTTTAAAGATGATCATTTGCTTTTAGGGTAACATTTACAGGAAAGTTAGGAGGCTCAGACAGAACTGCCTCACACCACACCTGCAGTTCCCGCCTATTATTAACATCTTATATTGGTAAGGTACATTAGTTACAATTAATAAACAAATACTGATTCATTGTTACTAACTAAAGTCCCTACTTTGATTATATTTCCTTGGATTTTATGTTTTGTGCCTTTTATCAATTTTAAGAGAGTTTAGTATAACAGTGAAATTATCAAAATACTCTACGGATTCTTTAGTTTCTGTGGAGCATAGCAAAAACAATGTTCTTTCTGTTTAGTCTTGTCTATTATCTGTCATCCTCAGCCACCCTTTTTCAAATTATTTTTCTCCATAAAAAATTATGTTCTCTCCAGTTCACTAAATAAAATGCAGTGTTTAATGCCCCGTGCTTCTGTTGGCTTTCTGCTTGGATGATCTCTTTCTCTGTTTGTCCAGCTAGTGAATTTTTTATTAATCCCCTAAAATCTAACATAAGAACCTTCTACTCTATGGCTCCATTCCTTGAAATGCCAATACTTATTCTATTTTGGTTTTAGGATCAGGCGTTTTTGTCAAATATTCAAATTTCTCATGTATTTTGTTTTGACTTATCACTTCACTCTCTATTTGACTAATTTAATACATTTCCATTTCCTTTGTATAGATATGACATACAGAATTTGAGAAAATTACACGTTTAACTAAAGGGAAATCCTATAAAATCTGGTAAAGTTCTGATGTGTGTGTATGTGTGTGCATGAGTATAGGAACTTTCCTTGTTTTTTTTTTTTTCTTTCTGGCCTACAGTTAGGTCAATAAAAATGAGCTGAATTTAACCATTGCAACCATGAGAATTTTTAGGTGACTATTTTAAGCTTTATAGCTTAATATTACAAAAAGATTTGCAATTTAGAAAAACTGGATTTGGGGGATTGATAAAAAGAATACCATTAACATAAGTTTTTGGAAGTCCAATATAATTTAGTTATCACTTTGATCATGAGCAATAATAGTTCCTCCCACTGAAATTTAACCCTGTAAGTGATGCTAATACAGCTTGGAGTAGGTTGCAAAACAGAAAAAGGTTATTACAGAAAAAGATGATAATTATTTTTTATAATAACAGAAACCATTTACATTCGAATAGTGCCAAACAGCTATTGGCTTCTTACATACCATTTAATCCTGAGAGAAATTTATTCACATTGGCACTAAAGACATTGCTATCTCCATTTAGAGTTGAGGAAGCTGAATGTGAAAGTGATTAGGAAGCTTAACTAAGGGTATACAACCATTGTGTTACAGAAGAGAAGTAAAGTGAAGTGAAAGTCACTCTGTCATGTCTGACTATTCATGATCCCATGGACTATACACTCCACATAATTCTCCAGGCCAGAATACTGGAGTGGGTAGCCTTTCCCTTCTCCAGGGGATCTTCCCAATCCAACGATCAAACCCAGGTCTCCCACATTGCAGGCAGATTCTTTACCAGCTGAGTCACAAGGGAAGTCCTACAGAAGAGAACCAGAACTCAGATCTCTAAAGGAGCCCGAGACTAACATTTTTCCTAGCAACAGATCTCATTCTATAACTCAAGCACTTAATATTTACCAGGTGATGTGCTGGGTTTGGAGATCCACATATGAAAAGTCATGTTTCCTTACAATAAACATTTAAATCAGAAAAAAAGAAAAAAAAAAAGTGAATTCCATTTCTTTTTTTTTCCTTCCATGACTAATGAAGAGGCTCAAGGGCTGAGTTGTGCCCAAGTGTTGGAAATAATAGGAGATTAAAAAAAGAAATAAGTTTTGGGAGGCATGAATTACAGAGGAAAGTTTCACACAGGCTGTTAATTAGATAAATACCTGAACTCAGCCGCCATGGAGATGAGAATGGGAGACAAGTTCAACATAACATTTGGCAAGAATTTTAACAAAAGTCAAGATGTGACTGGATATTGGGAATGAAGAAAAATGGGTAGTTGAAGAAAGCTGTTCACATTGTTTTTCTCCAAATAGGGAGTGATAGAGCATTACAGTGAAATGAGGCTGGAGTAACACATTAACTTTTTTCAGCATAAACTTCCTTTCTTACCATGGCTCTCCATCTTCACTGATGACATTCTTGCCTAAACTTAAGCCTTGATTTCTCTATCTATACTTTTTCTTTCTCTGAGTCAATATAACAATCCAGAGGCAGAATCTATTTTCATTGGAAGTGGGAGAGTCTTCGGGGATTGTCTGCAGAGATAGGATTCTCTGTCAGTAAACTCAGGAGAACGTGAACTAGTTGCCAAAACCTTATAGAGGGTGAACAGTTAGGGATGAGAATACTGCAGGACATGAAGACAGACTAGACAAGCTGGTTTCAGCGAACAGTGCACAGTACTTGGGGCTGAATTACAAGTCCTGAGCTCAGCTGACCCAGCAATAGGAGCGCCTGCTTCCAGTAGACACCCTGGATGTGGAAACCACTGACAGTGCTGTAAACAGTAGTCAGCCAGAGCTCATTCAAAGAATGAGATAAGGAATAGGACTTGGATATACAAATAAAAGTTGTGGACTAGATGAAACCTGTGGCTATTTGGCAGTGATAAAGTGTTGCTTTTTAAGCAGACTCTGCATGATTTTGTGTGGGGAAACAATGAACCCTGTGTTTTTTTAACCTCATTGCCTACTTAGCTTAACCTGTTAATTTTCCTACCTGAAAGAAATCTGAATAAAGGTAAGAAAAAAATTGCTTACTCACCTGCTGCCTTATGAAAGTAGACTCTTAAAAAGTTGCAATTCTGGCAGCCTGTTCTTAACCCTTGCTTGAACAAACTCAGGATTCATCCTTACTTTCCATCTCATCTACAAAGCTCCACCTTAAACCTCAGCTCCTCTGCAAAATTCTGATGACTGATTCAACCAGTGAATATTTATAAAATTAAACAACATCTCTTCTCATGAAGTTTTCTAAAATGTCCATCAAGAGAACTACTCTATATATTTTTGATCACTTAACAATAAAAATAACATAGATAATATGGGATTTAATAAAACCAAGTTTCTCATTCACAAATTATAAACACTGAAAATTTGTATTCATCCAGTGGGTGAAACTGGATGAAACTATCCATCCAGCACCAAGAAATATTTTATCCACAAAAAGTAGTTTTTAAGAGCATAAAAATATTTGAACAATACTCTTTATTTTTATACAAAAAATACTGTTTATTTGTTAACCAGTCTATTATTTAGTAATTTTTATGAATCAGAAACTCAGATTGCTGTATGATTTCAATCAGGCTAAATTTTTATGACAGCCTGTTTTTGTACCGTTACATACAAATTTCATATACTTTTCCATTAAATAATAAAATATTTGGGAAAATAGCACTAACCTTTATGGGAAAGCAGTTTGTCAAATGATTCACCCCATTTTATTGCTTCTTCTGGGGAGATTCTGTTTGAGAAACAAAATGTTTTATACTGGAGCATGCAGGAAGTCTATTTATGTATCTGCTGCAATATATGTTACCATACTGCTCTTTTTGGTCATATTTCACAGGATTTCTCCTTTGATTATTATACAAAAGATCAAAAGTATTAGTCAAACTTCTTTTGGATTTTGCCTATCAGATGATGTGTTAAAATAACATTATCCTCTCTTGAATTATTTTATTTCTAAACAGAAAAACGAATCATGTCTTCAGTTAAAAACAAAGAAAAGGAAACCAGGTCAATTATCTTTCTTAATTCATCAACTAGAAGAACCTAAACTGACAGTATCTTTTAGTCAAACTTTTTTTTTTTACTGCAATTTCCTTGAAACTTTTACCACAATATGCAGCAATTTTTAAAAAAAAATAGATACAGGAAGTTTGACTAATTAAGCTTTAAAGGTGTAAGAAATATGAAATGTTTTTAATGCAATAAATGTTTTAGAAATGATAATTGAGAGAATTGAATATATTTGTCTTGTATCTTTTATTGGTCATATTTTCTGTTTGGAAGAATTTGTATTATCCTAGTATATAAGCTTATTCCATTTCCTTTTTAAACTAAAGAAATGGCTAAAAATGACATGACATCCCTTTTTGTGTTTTACTTTATATTATACCCAGGGCGTTTTTTCTGAACTGCTGAAGAAAGAGATGAATAGCACTTTTCAATGACATTGTGCACACTCTTAATGAGTATTTCATCAGTTTATAAGGAGTAAAATATATCATTTAAAATTGACAGGCATATAATTTTAAAAGAACATCTTTAAATTTTTACGAGATTATTTAATTCAAGCTATTAAAATAGTTCAATTTTATGGAATATTTCTAGTTTTTTTTGAAATGAGATCTCTAACCTTCCTTATATTACTGTATAATTTCCAATAAAATTGGAATCCCTAATTTCCTCTTTCTTAAATCTTTAATGATAGAATCAGCAAAATGTCCCCACCAATAATTACAAGTTATTCACCTTGTTTCTTTGGCCAATTGCCCAGATCTACTGGAGGGAGTATCATCGTGAAACACAGGTTTCTGCACCAGAAGACTTAGCCTATTTCTTTTTTCCTTAGCTCTGTAATGAAAAGGCATTAGCTTCAGGACAATTTGGATGACAATTAAAATCTCTCTTTCTGACTGTCAAACAGATTTGTGACTGGTAATCACATGAACATCCTTTCTCACCCACCTCCACTCCTGACACACTCACAGTGGTCTTCTTGAGCATCTTATTTAAATACTACGTTTGTGAGGAATTAAGATAGCACATGTGAAATATACTTATTTCTCCCCCCGCCATGACTATAAAATATTTGAGATTATATTTCCGTAAGTATTATTACTGGTTCTTCTGTGTGGTTAAAATTGTTGGACTTAAAAAAAAAAAAAGAACACTTTAGATTTAACAATTGTTTACTCCTAATAAATACTTTTTTTCAGTTGTAACAGTACAATCAATATATTTTCAATCAGATATTTTAAAAACAACTGCTAACAAATATTCAATGTCAATCATGTTTTTAAAAGTAAAACGCTGATTTTTTAAATTATTATTTTACCTGCTTTTGGCTTCTTTGCTTGTTTCTTCTTTTCCTGAACCGTGTATTAACTTGAAAATAGTTTTTTCTTTTGGTTCGCACATACTTAATTGAGAAAAGAAAACCAATGATGTTTCCATCTTCTCTAAAATGAAGAGATGTCTAATTTATTACATCTTTCACTTGTTAATGCTACTGCCTCATTATACATGGTGTAGTAAGAAGTTATCTCGATTCTGTCAGCAAACTTTTAAAAAAAATCAAGGGCTTATGCTTCTGCCTCTGCAAAAATATAGAACTGAGGAACTGAAGTACAATTCGGTCCAGAGTTGTTTAGGGAAATGATACTACAAATTTGCAAAGGCTTCTTGGTCTCCAAGATAAAGACTAGTATAACCACAGTGCCACTTCTCTTTCTAGTTTGTGCAACCAGATGATGCTTTAATAGACTCAAATGACAATGTCATTTCCCACAGGAACTTTTTGAAAAGGACTTTAACGTGTGTAGTATGCGTTAAAATGTATCGGGGCAAAGTCCTACACTAATCATTAGGAGATATTTCCCTTGTTCTTAAAAAAGTATTTTTCCTAATTTAATTACATTGAATTAGGTAAATTACATTTAATGACATGTCACGTAATATTAATCACATTTACTTAGCATAATGTGTCGAAATAAGAATATAAATCATAGAGTTTCCTAGCAGAAGAGGGAAGTTAAGAAGCATTTAATTCAATGATTTTTAAACACAGGTCCATGGAATGATTTTAGACATTCATAAAATTTTTACCAGTCCATGATGAAAATGGAAAAAAAGATAATATGCAATTTTTTCTTGAACTACATATATTTTTAATGTGAAGCACTTGTTTTGAATGTCTTTTTAATGAAATGTTTTTAATGTCTTTATGTCTTTAATGAAATATTTTAACTAGACATGGCAGTGTGTATGATTGTTTATGTTCTTACTAAAAAAGAAATGGCAACTGTATGTTTGCTCAGCCTCCATTTTCTTTTGTTTCATGAATCCCAAATACCTCAGAAATGCTAATGTAGACCATAACTCACACTAAAAAGAAAAAAAACAAAAACCCCAAAAACCCCGGATGCAAGTATAGTAAGTGATTTATTCTTATAAAGTCCCAGAGGTTAGTAGAAGAGGAGATCTGGAATTATCAGAGCCTTTGATCTCCAGTAGCTTGTGCTTTAGTCCTTCCAAATCTTCAATCTCCAGTTGTGAATGCTTTAATTCCTCTAAAATTCTATATATTAAAAAAGTTAGCAAATCTAAAAGAAAATTTATTTCCAATCTTTTGAGTGACTGATTTTAAGAAAATAGTTGTTATTAGGGATTATTCTTAGGGATTCACTGGGCTCCCTCTTAGGGATACCAACTAGGAACTAAAAACATTTGCAGAATTGAAATTAAAGAGTTTTTAGTGTATATTTATATATACACTCCTGATTCTATAACTTTTACTTTTAACATATTTTAAGTTCATGTTGATTGAAAATTGAGTGTTAAAAATATTATACATGAGGGAATTTTATATGTCAAGTCTAGCTGGAAACAGATGTTGATAATGCAGGTACATTGTCATCGTGAAGTCTTCTGTTCTCTAGGTGAATGAGGTCAAGGGCAGAGGAGCCAGGATATCTTCTAGTCCCTAAGACTGTATTTGAATTATTATATCCAGAGGAGTGAGAGACAGGAATTTACTATTTTCATAAGATTTGCTGAAGTTGTGTGTCAGATGTGCTCTATATAGGCTGATAGAACTATGGAGACAGAGATTGTAAAAAACAGACCCAAGTTAATAACATCAAAGGCCTGTCCAAAGATCCAAAGAGAATTGGGAGATGTGTGGACTTCCTCTGAGTGTATACAGAGAGGTGGAAGCAGAAGAAAAGAAGGGTGGATACTACATGATGACCTGAACTGATAATCATTCTCTGGGGTGCAGTTATCCTTTAGCTTGAAGAGTATTTTCAAAAGGTAGGTTGCTAGGTTGACTGTTGATTTTTTTTTAATTGTGTTAAATTTCAGCACTTTTAAGATGTTACATTTTTGTCCCCTGGTTCCATTATCCCCGATGAGAAGTCAGTGGTAATTTGTATCACATTTGTTACTCTTTTTTCCCTTTTACTCTCTTTTCTCTTTTTTTTCTCTGACTACTTTCCAGATTTTTTTTTGTTTGTTTTAATCTCTGAGTTTTAAAAATTTGAATAAGATGTGAAAGGTGTTCATTCATTCTATTTGGGATGTATTTAGCTTCTTGGATGTATGGGTTTATACTTTTCATCAAAACTGGAAACTTTTAGGCATCAATTCTCCTTTTTCTCTCTCTCTCTTCCACTTTCAGAAACCCCAATTGCAGCTGTGCTTGACCCCTTGACATTGTCCACCTGGTCACTTAGGAACTCTTCAGTTTTTTCAGCTTCATTTCTTTCTGTTCCTCCAATATTTTTTCATTTCTAGGTCTTAATAGAAATTTTCACCAACCTTTTCTTTCTCATGCTCTAATCTGTTGTTAGATTTATTCAGTAGTGTTTAAAATCTCAGTTCAAGAAATTTGATATTATTACAGTTTGCATTTTTCTCTTCATTATGTTCTTTTTTTCTAAATACTTGAACATATTTAAAATATACTTGTATTGAAGTCCTTTTCTGAAAATTTGTCTCAGTGGTTCTGGGTCTAATTTTATACTGATTTTTCTCCTAAAAGCACATTTTCCTACTCTTTCAGATGTTCATTAATTATTTATTGATGCTGAACATTTTGAATTTTATAATAAGTATCAGGACTTTGTTAGTCTTTATTTAATGATTTTAGAGTTGGTGTTGGTCTGGCAGTTACCTCAGTATTGAGTTTGTCCTTAAAGACTTTTATTTAAACTTTGTTATGGTGAGCCTAGAATAGCCTTAATTACTAAGATACAAGGATTCTTAAATTTCAAATGAATTCTCAGGGTGTTCATTAAAGCTTTTCTATTGTGGATGTTAAGTACTTGAATGTCCCTTAGCCCTGTGTGAGCTCTGAAAATTAACTTATATCTTATGATTGGTATCCTTTGTCAATATCCATAGTGTTTTATCCTGCATATAAGCTGCTTGGTGTTCAGCCAGGCTCAAAGGTACAAACCTACAAACTATTTAAGATCTTTCTAGTACTTTGTCTTGCAAATTTAACCTCTCTTTTGTTCACTGAATGTAGATCACTATTTCCTCAACTCGGAATAGTACTTTTTGCTCTATTTAAAGAATACCCCTGTAAACTTCGTCTCTAAATAAGACTTACATTTCTTCCCTGCACTGAAGTCTTTAAAGAAGGCTGTTGAAATTGTATGGTCTACTTCATCTGTTTTCTGTTAAAAATCACATATCTATGTTGCCTATTAGTGTCTGAAAACAGTTGTATTATATATTTTTCCAGTTTTCAAGTTATTTATGGTAAGACATATGTTATATCAGTTAATCTATCATGATTAAGGCCATCTTTGTGATAAACATATGTCTGCTTCTTGTTGTTTAGTTGCTAAGTTGTGTCTGACTCTTTGGGACCCCATAGATTTCCCAGGAGAGAATACTGGAGTGGGTTGCCATTTCCTTCTCCAAGGGATCTTCCCGACCCAGGGTACAAACCCATGTCTTCTGCATTGGCAGGCAGATTCTTTACCACTGAGTCACCAGAGAAGCCCATATATCTTGTTACATTACTGAACTCCATTATTGGTATTATTGCTCATAGAATTACTTACAGTTTTTCAGTCAGTTTTCTTGAGTCTCTCAATAAACAGATTCTTTATAAATATTAGTTTCAATGATCCTTTACTAACTGTTATACTCTCATTTATTTTCCAGCCTAATATTATTGTTTTATAACTTCAATATAGAAAGTTGATAGTTAGAATCTTTGTCTTGTTTTCCTTGGCATAATGAGAAATTAAGACCCACTGAAATGAGGCTCAGACTTATATTTTGTGAATATGTGCATTTATGTGATTATGTTCCTTGTTCTCATCTTTTCTTAGTATAACTTCACAAGGAACTTTATACATTTCTTTGCTTATTTTCACATGAAATTAGTTTTCTTGTATTGTTAGAAACTAAAGCTAAGAAAGTTTAGCTTTTGCTTATCTAATTTTGATAATTATGATGATGGTAATATTGGTATTATCATTCTGAGACTTTTGAAAATGAATAATTAGTTGATGTTTTTATTTACCATTCTTTGTGTACTTGAGAAGAGGAATTTTTAGTGCAGAATAAGGGACACACAGATGCAATAAGGAAGAGTTTAATTAAAATCTCATTAGTCTTAAAGTCTCATTTTATCAGTAGAAGTTTAGGAAGTTGTTACTCAGTTGGTTATTCTTTCTAGTCTTTTACATTGCATGGAGTTGGGATATATATTTTTCCTACCTATAAATATTTCCTACCTCTTTACACTGCAAAGACCAAGATACAATGACTAATGCTTTAGTAAAGAGACTCAGATTGTGGTCTTAAAATGTCACTTCTCACTAAAAGCAATCTAGGTTTAGTGGAGACATTGCTGAGGTCTGAGACAGGAAATGTACAAGCTGAGCCTGGCAAATCTTGTTATTATCAATTAGAAGGTTAGCTGTCAAAGGCTAGTGGAGTCAATCAAAATTATTCAAGGGCCAACTTTGCTAGTCTTCTACTAATTAAAATGAGACCTTTCAATTTCAATAATATTAATAACTAGAATGGATGAAATAGATCAAACTTATTTACATCTATGGGTGCATAGTGGTATTTTAAAAGAATTGTCTACTTGCAGAGGATTATAAAAATTAACCTATTAAATTGAAAACTGGTTAATAAAGGGAGAAATTAAGCAGTTATCCTATATTTCTTATTAACTCTACCAGGGGTAATCAGACAGTCAGTGAGAGGAAGTATTTCTTTATTAACAAATTCTAACAAACAAGTAAAAGTGAAATAATACCATTAAAATCTTGTTTTTTTAAAAAAATCAACAAATGATTAGATAAGGTGTTAAATTACAACGGTTGCTAGGATCTCAGAAAGAGACAAGCAGACATCATGTGCTTCCAATAGCTGTGACATATTCTACCATTAAAATCTCATTTTTTAAAAAACATCAACAAATGATTAGATAAGGTGTTAAATTACAATGGTTGCTAGGATCTCAGAAAGAGACAAGCAGACATCATGTGCTTCCAATAGCTGTGACATATTCTCCTTACAGTAGAGATCAAATCTGAGTTTGACCCAGTCTCTGGACTCCGCTGCCCACTTGCAGGCATGACAGCTAAACTCTAAGGATAAGAAATAGCGTGAAATAAGGGGGTGGAGGTTGGGGTAGGACTGTCTCTTTCATTCAACCATACAGCAAATGAAAAATAAACAGCTGAATATGTCTTCTCAAATAAGGGACTAATTGCCCAATTAGTTCTACCTGAAAGTCTGTTTGATGTTATCAAGGAGACACCCATGTTTTACTACCAATCAGGTACTCAAAATCAAATACTCTTGGTACTTTACTAGCAATTTTGAGAGTAAACTGTATGACAGCATGAGGTAAGGGAACTCTGAAAGAACTTACATTCCCCAAAACTAATCAAGTCTACCTTTCCATAATTATCCCTGAACTACTTTCAATCAGAGCAGCTGGGTTATTTTTCAACCCAGCAACACAGTGTGACTACTGGCTCACATTAGTTCTTCCAAAATTCTTTTTGTCCTCATTTGAAAATCAAAATATTATTACTGCTGCTTATAATCATAAAACAAAATTAAGCTGAAAACAAATTCCTTGACTGCCTCTAGTGCAAAAGGGAAAAATTACAAACATTCCTAACATATCCACAGTGAAAACATTACATTGGGTTTATTGGAGAAACACAGACAGAAAAGCAGCAAAGCATACAGGATTTTCAACATTTGTGTTATTCTGCGTAAGAGGATGCCTGCCATGGGTTTCTGCCTGCAGTGCAGGAGCCACAGGAGACACAGGTTTGATTCCTCAGTCTAGAAGATCCCCTGGAAAAGGAAATGGCAACCCACTCCAAGATTTTTGCCTAGAAAATCTCAAAGACAGAGGAGCCTGGTGTGCTATAGTCCATGCGGTTGCAAAGAGTTGGACACAACTGAAGTGGCTAAGCACACACATACACAAAAACTAGATATTTCACAGAAGGGCTCTAAGAGTGAAGTCTCTTTTCAATCACTAAAAATGCATTTAGGAAAGGAGGACAGATGGCATCTGTGTGTCAATGGGAGAGTCTTAGTTGTGGAAATACCAGAGTTCACTTCTCTTCCACTGAGCTAACTCACAACTGCTATGCCAAATTATTTCTGAACTAGAATGATTTAGCTATGCTAAATTATTTCTGAGCTAGAAGAAGAGGAAATGACCCCTGAGTCCATCCAGGATTGTCTCTACTTATTCCATTTTAACCTGAAGAATTCCCATAATAGAGCTTTACGTATTTGTTGTTTAGTCACTAAGTTGAGTCCAACTCTTTGCAACCCCATGGACTATAGCCCACCAGGCTCCTCTGTCCATGAAATTTTCCAGGCAAGAATATTGGAATGGGTTGCCATTTCCTGCTCCAGGGGGTCTTCCCCACCCAGGCATCAGACCCCGTCTCTTGCATCTCCTGCATTAGCAGGTAGGTTCTTTGCCACCCACTTCCATACAAAATAAAAGGCTTCACTCAGCTTCATATGAACCCTGACCACCTTTTCAGTCTTTTCTTCTCACCTTCAACCTTCTGTCCTTTTAACCCTCAGCTGTACAGCATTCTAGCCACTCTTACAATGGATCCTGATATTTTCCAAAACCTAGTCTGTCTGCTGTCAGTAAAAATATTCAACAACTTTGAAAAGGGGAAAAGAATTACTGAGTAACTTGTCCAGTTACCCCTTTGGAGTTATCTTCCCTTCTCATTATCTTTGAGATATTTGACAGTTCCATTAATTGTTGACCACTGATAGTAACACCCATGCTTCTGTCTCACATAAATGCAGGTTAGCCCAGTGGAGATGCATTCCATTACTGCCCTATGGATATTGACTAATTTTGTATCTATGTGTAAATCATTTTAGCATTCCTAATAACCAATATGTGTGTGTCTTGAATTCTTTTTTGAGCCATCAGTAACATCTTCCTTATTCCTTCACTAATTAGTGAGTTAAATGAAATGTCAGATACATACTAATATTTACTTTACATTTGTATGAGTCATGATTTTACCTGTTAAAAAATATCTTTTAACAAAATAATTGGCCCCTTCTTTCTAAATGGTTCCATCCTCTATTCCTTTTGAAAACTGTGGCTAACCTGTAAATACTAAGCTGAAATGTTGGATTTGCTCTCCTTCAAAACCACTTACAACTTAACTGGGCAAAATTGAACACCCCATCCATTGGACTTCTCTGTACCTAATACATAATCTCATGATAAGAATTGCAAGATTCCATTGCTCATTTTGTCACCTTTTTTTTCTTTCTATTTGATTCTAGCCTTTGATTATAGGAAAACTTTCTTATTCATTGTTGTAAATGTAGCACACAGCTTTCTGCCAGGAACACATTGAGATTTTATTACATACTGTAATAAAAAAGGGAGAAAAGGACACAAAACAAATGTATATTGTAAAGGATTATTAAAATGTTAACACCCTTGGAACCACTACTCAGGTGAAAAAATCATATTTTTGCCAGCTACCTGGAAGCCGCATCCATGTGACTGACCATGATTACAAGTTCTCTGTCTCCCCATGAGTAACTATTACCCTGAATTTCATACTGATCACTTCATTTTTTAGTTTTATAACCCAGCATACTCTGATATTTATCTTTCCCCTTTTTAAGCTTAATATGAGTTTTAAGTCTTTTTACTACGTCCCTCGTCAATCCTCTTCTTCCCTTAAAATTTAACTATTGAAAAACTAGGATGCAGTTTCTCCCATCATCTAGACTTTGATGACTGCACATTCATGGTGCAATGCAAACAACAAGTTCCTCTGCTTCTGAATGATACTTGCAAGTATGATGAATACTTCAGGAATTAAAGGTATAACTATCAATATCTATGGTCAAAGCTACACACATTATAATTGTATGATAAATTACCTACTATATCCAAGGACTTGCCAAAATGAGAATTTAGAGTTTTATATGCTGACTGGAGTTATTTTTATTTCCCTTTCATATTGCAATGTATTTTAATTTTTATGTCATTGTTAAATATAAAGCTTAATAAATTCAAAAGGATTAAAGAACTTGCCTTTATAAATTAATATAATCAAAGCTGTGGATGAATGCAACCCATAATTAAGAGAATCAAGAATGAGAAAAATGACAGTGAACATGACTTGTTCACTGTCAGCATATTACTGGCAGAGTTGAAACTGGGATATGGTTTTTATAACTCTCAGACCTTCCTCAGGCTCATCTGTAAGTGGGTAAAAGCTTTGGGCTGGGAAAATGCTCTGCTCACGTCCTATGTATAGCATCCCTCTCTTTGGTTGTGACTTGACTACTACAAGGTTCCTTTTCCTCTCCCACAAAAGCTTTAACCTTCAAGTGAATAAAAGCTACCATTAGTCTGCCTCTCTTCCAGGCTCTAGTCCCAGGACAATTCTCTGCTTTATTATCGTGCAGTTCAATGATGTCCTTCCCCACCTGCTGTCCTGTAAAGTCTTCTTTTCTAATGCTTAATTGCTAGTTTTGCTAAGACTCAAATAATATATTGAAGTTTTAAAATTTGGTCAGAAGTTTACTTTTTTAGTAAGCTGTTTAATTTGGAAGGATTATAGATTCATAGAAATGTTACAAAAATAATAAGGGAGTTGCCATGTATTCTTCCCTTATTTTCTGCCACTATTAACATCTTACATATTCCTGGTGCATTTGTCAAAGCTAATAACACAAGTGTTAATTTTGGTGAATTCCCAGAAGTTGAGTGGAGGCTAGTGTGAGGGCAAAAAGTTCCTGGGAACTGCAAACTTAGGGGGACACTACATTTTATAGGCTTTCCTTCCACTAACCCCAGTATATTTTTATGGTAAAGTCTGAGAAAATTTCCCTCTTGTCAGTAATCATTATCCATCATAATCAATGCCTTCTCCATATCAAAGACCTATTTTCTGGTAGAAAAGATTTTGCCAAATCTATTCTTAAACTTTATCCAGATGAAGGAACAAAACTCACTTCAGCCTTCCTATCTCACTGGAGGGGTGGAAAAACATAGATGTCTAGGAGCAAGGCTTTAAGGAAGTATATTTGGTAATGCTGCATCCAGGGAAAGGTGTAGGGGCCTGAATGCAAAGAACACTGGAAAAACACTTGTGAAGGTCCAACCTCCAAGACACAGGCACATCAAATGACTGAGACTTAATTAGATCACAGAATGTCCCCTCCTCCACTTACCACCACACCAACACAGCTCCCCGCTTGGGTAGAATAAAAGTGCACTGTAACTGAAAGAACTAAAATACAGACTCTATGAACAGGGATACTTAGGGAAGTCTGAAGTCAAGGGAGGAGATCAAAACAAGGACACTGTAAAAACTTCAATTAGAATATCCTATTGTCTCCTTATATGAGAAGTTGCATGTGACTTTCTCCTATATAGAAGAAAAGCTTTTGGTGGGCAGGGACCACATTGCACCACCTTGGCATGTTCTGCATTGGTAACGAATAGGTTGTCAGCAAGGTTTTTAGAGTGAAGAATTGGGTAAACAAGACAGGCATGTGTTCACATTATGGGAATATATATGGGACTGACAATAAATCCAGAGACTTAAAATCTTGATTTTTGATATATTTTTTATTGAAAATATCAACTCACAAAAGTTGGTATTTCTCCTAATTCACATGGTTTCCATTTTCTATATATGAGTGGCTAAATCAGGGAGGCCAGTAAAGATTAAGTATATATTATAGTTGTAGGCATCTCTGTTGGAAATTTCCACATAATTTTGTTTTTACTTTCATGAACATTTCATGCTGAGTCCTGGAGCGTTCTACTGTTTTTGTAATGAAATTTCCTCCCAACTCCGCATGGTCCATATTCACTCATACCACTCTTTCTTTCTTTGTGTTTCTTACTTTTACTGAATAGGAATGCAGCATTTACAAAAAAAAAAAAAAAAAAAAAAAAGACACAAATGGTGCAGCCACCCAAGGACCAAGATGGTAGCTTCTTCAGTAAGCTGCATTGCAAACCTCAATATAAATTCCCCCTAATTGAAAAAGCCAGATTCCAGTTCTTTTATCAAAAGGTGCTGGCAGCTGTTGTCAGGAGCCTTCAGATAGAGATCCTCTACCCCACTGCCAGCACAAGAGAGAGAGGAAAGACGGGAGAAAAAGTTTTAGAAACTGCAGAGAAAACGCCATGTTCCTCCTGTTGAGTGGGGTCGTGCACTGCGGGTGTCTGTAAAGGAACTGGGCAGAGTGGGGAAGGGATGTTTTCTGGTCAACTTGACAAATCCCGTACCACGTATGAGTTTTTTTCCTCAAGATTCTTTCTACGCCTTTTCTTCTCTTCATATAATCTTCCTCTGACTGAGAGCTTTGCTTTTCGTCAATACTATGTGGTCCTATTTCGGAAGCTGCGGTACCTTGGGGCGGGGGCAGGCGGCGGGCTGTGAGCGAGTTGGGTGGTCACAGTGAGAACTCCTGGGGCAGCTCCGTCCAGATTCACGCTGGGCATACAGCAGTATTTCTTCCACATCGCCATTAGAAACAGAAACCGAGTCTGGAACACAGAGGCGTCCCCACTATTACCGAAGTGTAATTCCACTCAAAAGCCACACACACTCTCCTCATGCAGCACGGTAGGTCTCATTCTGAGACATGGAGCCCAGGAATCGGGTTCAGCGTCTGGGTCGACGTGGGGTCAGTGTACGTCCGGGTCGACGTCGGGGTCAGTGGACGCTCTGTGGCTGGAGTGGGAACGCTGGGCGCCGAGGCTGGAGACCCGAGTCAGCACACAAATGCTCTTTTTCGAGAGGTAGGGACAACCACTGTTTGGGTAATGTGTTTACAGTTCCTCTGTGGTCTTGACTGAACAAACTGATGTTTATCAGTGGATTACCTCTTCCAGATAAATATCTCCTCATTTTTAGGAAATGTGTGAAAGAAATGACCTTTGAGAAACAGCCTCAATGAACGCCTTCTTTGGTCATAGTTTTGGTGTGCTCGTTGAACCCGGCAGCATTGATACCCGTATTTCCTGAGCATTGGTCAAAAAAGGTGGTTGGCTTGATTTATTTTGTTAAATACTAGAATATAGATACTGAAATGAGGTATATGTAGTGCTGGTCGAAAAGTTGAAGACAAATCATAAACAACAAAATACCTTTGTATGTGGGACGGTGGTGGGAGTGATAAAGAGAGAAAAATACTGTCTTCAGAAACCCAGCTTAACACATTATTGACCAGAGACGTATTAGTATGTCTTTTGTTACCCAAACATTATTGACTAGAGACATTTCAATATTACCTACATAACAAATCACTGGCCACAGCTGTTTGTGGAAAAATCCCTGCGTCAATAATTAGTTAAGATATTGCTTATTGGATTCCTAATGAAAGCAGAAGACCCTCAAATTCTTGCTGACTAGGTTTTATCCTTAGGACAGAAATAAAACTCCGTATAACACGTAAACTATGTATCTTATATTTTAAACCACTTTTTCATAATGTGTTTCAGTATGGTTCACATGAAGTTCATAATCATGATTTAAATATCAAAATGTAACATTTTCCTTCCAACTTTGTCCAAGTTCAAGAAACTGAGAGAAATTGTATTTCAAGTGACTTTAGTGTTTGGCTCACTGGAAGGTTAAGTTTTTGAGCATGGATGGTACATCAGCCTTTTTTTTATGACCGGATAAAATATTCTCTCAGGCTCTCTGATGCTCTGGGCACTTTTTCTGTGAGCATCAGGCAAACTTGGGTTCTTAAGCAACTTGTTTGCCTTGAGGCTGAGAAAGATGTGCTCTTGACAGAAGACAGGGAGGAAGTGCCCTGGTTTTGAGCACATAAACTAGACTCCTGGTTTATTATCAGTCTCTTAAGTTTGATTGTAGAAGTCCATCTTTTAGAGCCCAATTGACTGGGACTGTACTGTCACACTTGGGCTCCTGACAAAATGGCTATCAGACCTGGGATTGAAGTTACCCTGTCATCTTGAGAGGCTCTGTCAGAATCACCCTCTCACCTCCCTCTGAGCTGGCTTCTTCTTTTTTTTTTTTTTTAAAAAGGGGGGTTCTTTTGTGTTTTTTCTTTGTTGGTTAATCCATTGAGAGACACATTCAAATATAGATCAACTGACTGGCCATTTCTAACCTTGAGTCTGTGGATTTTTTTTTTTTTAATCTTAAAAATTATTGGACCATAGTTGATTTCCAATTTTGTGTTCATTTCAGGTGTACCGCAAAACGGATCAGTTACATATCCACTCTTTTTTTAGGTTCTTTCTCCATTTGTCCATTAGGGAGTATTGGATAGAGTTCCGTGTGCTATACATTGCATTCTTACAAGTTATCTATTTTATGTATGCTGCTGGTGCTGATGGAGAAGGCCATGGCACCCCATTCCAGTACTCTTGCAGAGATTCTTTCTACGCCTTTCTTAGCAGCAGCTGCTGCTAAGTCGCTTCAGTCGTGTCCGACTCTGTGCGACCCCATAGACGGCAGCTCACCAGGCTCCCTGTCCCTGGGATTCTCCAGGCAAGAACACTGAAGCGGGTTGCCATTTCCTCCTCCAATGCGTGAAAGTGAAAAGTGAAAGTGAAGTCGCTCAGTCGTGTCCGACTCTTCGAGACCCCGTGGTCTGCAGCCTACCAGGCTCCTCCACCCATGGGATTTTCCAGGCAAGAGTACTGGAGTGGGGTGCCATTGTCTTCTCTGCTATTTCATGTGTAGCAATGTGTGTATGTTAGTCCCAGTCTTCCAGTTTATACCTTCACTGTTTATACCCTGGTAACCATAAGTTTGTTTTCTATATCCATGGCTGGAGCTTTTTAATAGCAGAATTATAGTTGCTTAGAGCTTACACAGCCTTTTCCAGAATAAATTGTTCATTTCCTTTCTAACTTTATTCCACCCTCCCAGGAATTTCTTCACCCACAGAGTCCCCAGATCTCCTATGGGTTACTCACACTTGCCCATGAATCATGTGGTCTCATTAGTTGCTCTGCCCACCTCTGCAGAGTCATCAGAGTGATGAGCAAAGTAGACACCCTGTGGTCCCTAAGTGGCCTGTATTGAGCCCTCTTGGTCCGGTGCTTTGCTCACCACTGTTTGTCAGCTCGATGTGCCAGTCGAGATTTCTGACTCATTCCTAATGGCACAAATGTTCTTTTCTGAGGAAAAGCAGGAATCCCTTCCCATTATATCATGTTTAGCTCCACAGCAAAAGTCATTTTGCTTCAGCAGTTATATTGGGAAAGGGTTAACCTAATTCATTGTTATTGCACTTGAATTCTTTTTGTGTTCATGAAAATTTACATATTTGCCAGGTGCATATGCCTCAGCAAACTCAGTTTCCTGTTGATTCTGTACCAAATTACCACAGACTAAGCAGCTTAAAACAACACAAATTTATTATCTTATGGTTCTGGAGGTTGGAAGTCCAAGATGTGTCTCACTGGGCTAAAATTAGTCAACAGGGTCATGTTCCTTTCTGGAAGCTCTAGGAGTAAATTCATTTTCCTGCTTTTTCCAGCTCCGAGAAGCTGCTCATGACCTCCTCCAAAGCCTGCAATGTCTGGTTGAGTTTTTCTCCCGTGGCATCACTTTGTTGTCGCTAAGTTGTGTCTGACTCTTTGTGGCTCTATGGACTGCAGCATTCCAGGCTTTCTTGTTCTTCACTACCCACACTGAATCTTGCTCATGTTGATGTCTGTTGAGTCAGTGATGGTATCTAACCATCTCATCCTCTGCCACCCTCTTGTTTTGGCATCACTTTAACGCTGATGTTTCTGTTTCCCTCTTCCATGTTTAAGGGAGCTGGTGATTACATTGGTTCCACCTGGATAATCTATATTAATCTCCCTATTTTAAGTCAGTTGCTTTGTAATTTTAATTCCTTCTGCTATAATTCCTCTTTGCTGTGTATAATATATCCACAAGTTCTGGAGAACAGGGCCTGGATATCTTTGAAAGGCCATTATTCTGCTAACCGTACATATATTCATTACAGCTAAAGACCAGGAAACAGAATAAGGGTAAAATTCAATCATTCTGATAGTTGAGAGTTTGGTTTGATGACAATATTTAATTTTAAAGATAAATGTTATTTGAGTCCACATATATTTAATTGTTCAAATAGTTTTCTTCTGTGGTCTAACTGATACCTAAATTTTAGAGTTTAGGTCTCTAATAAAAATGTAAATGTGGAAAGGAAAATTCTTTGGACTCCACAATCCATTCATGTCTTTCACCTTCTCACTTTTGGTAAAAAGGTGGTTCTTTCAATATAATGATATACTATTTTCTAAGTCCCAGTCAAAGTGAATGATAAATACTGTGAAATTGGAAATATAAATACTTTTAGCATTAGTAGCAAACCTTCCAATGTTTTTCAAGTATTTTGAACACAAAGTTTTTTTTTTTATTATGATACCAGTATAATTTTACACTAAGGCAGTTGGGATACTTTCAGCAGTTGTGGATTGAGAAATACTATAACAAAGTCTATTATGGTTTTACTAATGCTTTAAGATAAGTATGCACATTATTCATTATGACACACAGATATTTTACTGACAATGGAACATATATGTGTATGATACTCTATGTATTTATTTTATATATACTGTTCATGCATGTGTACTAAGTTGCTTCACTTGTGTCTGACACTTTGTGACCCTATGGACTCTAGCCCACCAGGCTCCCCATACACGGGATTCTCCAGGCAAGAATACTGGAGTGGGTTGCCACACCCTGCTCCAGAGGATCTTCCTGACCCAGATAGTGAACTTGTGGCTCGTATGTCTCCTGCATTGGCAGGCTGGTTCTTCACCGTTAGCGCCACCTGGGAAGCCCAAAGTGTTAGTCACTCAATTGTATCTGAATCTTTGTGACCCCATGGATTGTAGCCCACCAGGCTCCTCTGTCCATGGAATTCTCTAGGCAAGAATACTGGCATGGGTAGATGTGCCTTTCTCCAGGGATCTTTCTGACCCAGGTAATCTGCATTTCAGGCAGATTCTTTACCGTCTGAGCCACCAGGGAAGCCCCATACACTGTTCACAGGCCTCTTATAATAACTCTGCAATTCAGAAGTCTGGTTAAACCCAGATGGCAAGCTGCTTACTAAAAGTCAAAAACCTCTCAAATCTGTCTTTTTAGTCTTCATCAACAGCAAAAATTTTAATTCAGGTATTTTAGAGTACTGCAGAATACAGTTGCTTCACTTTTGACAATTAAAAAAATTAAGAACCTGGAATCTACAAAGAAAAAGTGTTGGAAATTCTGAAATACAAATGTGTAAACAAATTGATTTTTGATCCCTATCTCTAGTAGTTGCCCAGTATAAAACATGTAATTTAAAATCATTTAGTTTACAGAATTAAGATATGCTTATTAAATACTATGTGATAATTTAACCCACAGTCTCTCAGAACAAATTTTAAAAACTCTTGAGCCAGATTCATATACAAATTTTACTTCTGATTTAAGACTTTAAGAAGCAGGATGCTTATTTATGATAAACCCCAGTTCCATACAAGTGAAGAATATCTTGTAGGCTTTCTAATAATATTAAACTCTCTACCTAAAACCTGAAGTACATTGTTTCACTGAGTGGTTGTCTATGCTTGAGAGATCACTGTGTTTTATGGAACGATAATTGGAAAAAACTTTTAGAAAGATAAAAAGAAAACATTTGATGAGATACATAAATACTATGTACTAGAATATTTATTAGAAAAAATAAGTAAAAATTTTAAACAATTAAAAAAATTTCCTATTGGCTTATTGAGAATTATTAAAACAGAATAATGTGGAAAATAAATAATGTACCTAAAATAATTGCTTAAATGAGACTATGGAAAATTTAGCCTAGTAACTTGAAAAAGTCAATTTAAAATTATATAGTTTGGCTAAAAAATCTTTTCACCTTGTCTCATTCATTTTACTAGATAATGTTTTTAGAAGCTTTATCTCTCAGTTAACATTTGGTTAAGGACTCCTAAATTTTTAAATAGTTCCTCAGGTTTACTTAGATGATGTATTTAAACTTGTTATTAATGGAATATATGTTTGATGTTTACTGCAAGCTTTTCTGTTCAGATGAGTGTGGTATAAATTTACTCTAAAATAACTCTTGATCCAGATTTAAGATTATCAGGAGCCCAGCAATGCAGAAATGACATTAACAATTTATAATTCCATGATAGTTAAAATTTTCTCAAATCTGATGGGGAGGAGGGATTATATGCCAGTAAAATAAGTAAAAGACATTGGCATATTTCCATTGCTAAGGGCTAAGGACACAGAACATTTACAGGTTAAATGGGGCATAAGTTTTAGTTTATGTGCCCATTATAGCCACTGTTGACAGGAAGCAGGATGCACACAGTGTGAAACATGACTTGCAGAGTCACTTGAGGCTGGTTCTCTGAAATTTACTGAGTCCACTGCCATTAACAGCCTGTGTAAGTAGGAGCCTGCACAAAGTATTTTGGTTTTATTTACATAGCTAAACAGTGTATTAAGAATTGATCATTTATCATTCAAGTTTTATAAATAACCATTGAATCTTTTATTAAGAGTATTAATATATAAAAAATGGTGATACCTAGCCTGAACATATTATTTTTCCATGAGGTATTAAATAAATATTTAAAGTAAATTTCTGGCACATAAGGAAATCTACATTGGTAAGTTAGAAATTATATGGTATTTAGGAATGCTGTGATGGGAATATTTTATTGCTGTTGCTTTTGTAAATGTTACTGTTTTAGAGAGACTTAAGTTCTTCCTTTGAAAGCTAGATGTAGACAAGAGTATGGATTAGTTTAGATTATATAACAAGGTCTCTAACAAAATAACACATCTTATTTTCTAGTGATTAGATGTGACTGATATTTAATTCTAAAGAAGCAATGATGGATAGTTGAAAAGAACATAGTATAGTTTTAATCCATCCTGGGCTCACGTGTTGCGAGCTATGTTACCTTAAGGTCACTTTGCCTTACTCTGCTTCAGTTTGCTCATTTTATAAACGATGATAATAGTAGCATGTACTTCAAGAGGTTGTCTTGAGGATTAAATGGGTTAATATGCATAAAGCACTTAAAACATGGCCTGACATCTTCTAAGTGTTTTTGAAAAAGGTGTTTACATATATATTATTATACACCAGTCGCTGCGTTGGAGTCTGGAAGAGGAGTGCGGTCTGGGTCCTGTTCTCTGAGAGCTCACACTGCAGTGTGGGAGGAGGGGCTACCCAGATCACCTCCGTGCCACGTGTTCAGCTTCTGTGTGAGATCCATGCCAGTTGCTATGCAGAAACTTGACTGTGGGTTTCTCAAATAGAATATCTGAGCTGCTTCTTGAAACTAAGAAATTGTCCAAGCGAAGGAGCTGGGGAAGGGCATTTCAATTAGAAAATAGCTTGAAAGCAGACACAAAAGGGTGGGATAACATTATACAGGGAACGTCTAGTAATCCTATTTCAGAAAGCTTAAACACAGGGCCTATCTACACCTATGGATGTCCCTCATTCCCCCTGCCGCTGCTTTGGTTTATTCAAAAGAAATCAAATGTTTTTATATTGGTCATAGGCCCTGCAGACCAGCACAGTACTTTCCACTTATCTTAAGTTAAGCACACCTGGGAAGAAGGATGTGGGAATAGGTATTTTACTTGAGAAATGATCCCAGGAAGCACAAATGAGAAAGTACTGAAAAAGAAACAGAAAGAAAGAAGTGCAAATGAGCTGTGTGTTAATAAGTGGGTTTCTATTTTGGGAATTGAGGGCTCAGTCCTATCGATGATCCCCTGAAAAGACATTTAGAACATATTTCTGAATCATTCCAGGGGAAAATGGAGAGATGGGTGTTTGTTTATCAACTTTCACCCCTGTACATACACCATTAGTTGAAGGTTTTATTTTGAAGCCTTTAGTCAGCAAGCTCTTGTGGGGCTGGAATTAGCTCTCATGAAGAGAGTAATGCAGTATTTAGAGTAGAATGGTATCAGCACACCAAGTACTGTCTTCTGCAGCTGCAGGTGAGTTCAGGGGGAGACTTACAAGTTAGGAAGGAGGGACCAGCTGAGGGAACACAGTCAGGTGAGCTGTCAGCCCTCTGAAGACTTGATTCTGTGGCCCCTGGTAAGAAGAATGAGGCAGAGGCTGACTGGAGACTTGCGATAAAGGTGAAGTAGGGAGAGGAGACATCATTGAGCATCTCACAGACCATGTAATGCTGGCAGTTTATCTTTTATTATTAAGTTCTTTAAAATGGTTTTCATAGAATGTGAAGTATTTGAATTTGCATTTTGGGTTGTTGTCTTAGATTGTAAACATTATCCTTAACTGGAAAATAACATAAATGTATCTGATTTGTTGAACATGGTTTAAAATGTGTCTTGCTCACAAGTGGAGATCTGGGATTTAGCAAAAAAAAAAAAAATTAGATTCTGTGTTATAATTTAATTCAAACTAATTAAATTATAAAACTATTAAATTATTTGAACATGTTTTAAGTTGGTAAAAAAGTAAGTAAATTGCAGTATTTTTTATAGTATAGAGTAAAATGTATGTATTTCTACACATTTACATAATTTTATCAATCTCTCTCATGATGTCACATATTGGGTCAGAATGTAAAATGCACTACCATATTAAAGAATGTTATGCATAGTAACTGATGAATGCAAGCAGTTGACCTTTTAAATTTTATGACCATATGCCATTTTATTTATGTTTTTCCAGCTTTATTGAAATATAATTGACATGTTGTATAAGTGTAAGATGTACAACATGTTGATTAAATAAGAGTGGAGCTATCACTTCAAGATATTGATTTCATTTTCTTTGGCTCTGTACCTAGAAGTGGGATTACTAGATCATAACCATGTGCTATTTTAGATACAAGTTTTAGGATCAAAGACTTGTATAATATTCATGCTAGGTGTATTCCTATTTGTTCCCACTCAGTGGGCATACTCAAAGAAGTGAATGATAGAGCTTTAACTGCTTATTTCTGCATAGTATAACATTAGTTACAGAGTTTAATATTGACTTATGTTAACAACTTTGTAGAACTAATGAATAATTGCATTCACAGTGATTATTAAACAAAAGAATAATTTGCAGACTGTGATCAAGTTACTTTAATTCACTGTTTCAAGTTTCTACTGATAATCCCTTTTACATTATATTGTGACTTTCATGAAAGTTCTAATATTGCTTTGTGATCTTAAATGAAAATCCTTTGACAGAGATCACTCTATCTATATTTCCCATCAGTGGTTTTTAACATGCACATTAACCACATTGAATACTTTTGTAAGATGGAGTTAATTTACCTGGCGAGTTCACACATAAATCCAGTAGAATAAGGCTAAATTGACCACATTGGTGGTATAGTGTGAGCATAGCTGCCTTGCAAGCAGTTGACTTGGATTCAACTCCCACCCAATGCAGCAGGCCAACCTTTGGGCTTCCCTGGTGTCTGAGCTGGTGAAGAATCTGCCTGTAATGTGGGAGACCTGGGTCCAATCTCTGGGTTGGGAAGATCCCCTGGAGAAGGGAACAACTACCTGCTCCAGTATTCTGACCTGGAGAATTTCATGGGCTACAGTCCATGGGGTCGCAAAGAGTCAGACACGACTAAATGACGTTCACTTTCACAATATATTTAGCTATATCAGAATGGATATATATTTGATTATGTTAAGTTTAATGTCTAAAATAGCAGCTCTTGAATTCCTAGAAAAAATGTTAGTCCACTTAAATGTGCATGTGTAGTGTGTGTACACATCTTGTTTTTGGAGTATTTGTTAATATGTATATCTACAGAGAGATACATAGAGATAATTAGCCAAAGATACTTCACTTTTCGGCTATTTCTCACAGTTTAAAAAACCCTAACTAGGTACTATTTTCACTGATTAATTGTTGAGAGCCAACTAAATGTTATACTTTGTCCAGGAAAGATGTACATTTTCAAAATTCCCATAATATGGAGGAAGAAGCTGCTGAGTCTGCCAATCCAGAGACACTCCACATCGCTGAAATGTAGACTGGAGAACTGCCAGAATGTCAGGACCCAGGTAGCTTAGCATGGTCCCTGATGTCGTTTTTACGGGAAGGAAAAGAAACTTCCTTATAAAGAGTCTTCTTTCAGCAATCTCAGGGCAATTAACTGCACAGGCAAAGTTCAAGTGTAGTTCCTTTATGTATATAAAATAAGGTAAAGGCCTTTATTATACAAACAGCACATGGATACAAGCATAGATTGCAGTGGCAGTGTGTTGTGGACAAAAAATAAAAGGAATCTCACTGAGCTGTAGTGTTTCCCAGGCATGTGATTTATCATCTGCACTGTCCTATCCTAATGACAAACAGAAGCTTCTAAGCTACCTTAAATTGTTCACGTAATTATTTTAAACAATACAACTGCTTGTCTTTTCTTTGTCATTGTTGGACAAGTTAAAACTTAATATGGAGTGGAATTTTTCTGTAATATATTCCTTAGTACCTACGTGCTTAGATTCAAAGATGATAACTACTGCACAGCCTGTGATTCTATTCCACTCCATTTTCTCTGATTCATTCAAGGTTTCTTAATTATTTTTGTAAGAGGCTTTACTGGTTTTAGTCTGATATAAGTAATTTGTACTTTTAGTGGGAAATTGGGAATCTTATGAATATTTCACTTGTCTGTAATCTGTGTCTACTTTCACTCAGATCAGTATTTACTGAGCTTGGTCTGCTCTGTTCATCTTCCTATAGTAAAACCATCCCTACCCTTCAGAGAAGTCCTTTTATTCATTAAATGTTCAAGATACATCTCACCTATCTACTAATTGATTATATGAAATATGCTCAATATATGCACCTTTATCTATATATTGATTTTTTATAATTCCTGAACCCCAGGATTATCTTTTTCTTAGAGCAGGATGCCACCATGTTACTTTCTGACCAGTCCATCTGGATGAGCAGAGGGGAGTCCCTAGGATGGCTGGAAAAGGAAAACAGGGACTCTTGTAGAATATACACACACCATGTTAACACTAAATGATAGACAGTGTTGATTGTGGCAAGACGCGTTTACCTTGTAGTTGTTATATATTAAGGTTGCAAAGGGAAGAGATCATCTTTGTTTCTTCCTCTCCCACCTGGAATTTTTAAAGCTGTTTGTACCCTTCCAGAGGGAGCTTCCTAGGTGGCTCAGGGGTAAAGAATCCACCTGCCAATGCAGGAGATGCAAGAGATGCAGGTTCAGTCCCAGAGTCAGGGAGATCCCCTGGAAGAGGAAATGGCAACCCACTCCAGTATTCTTGCCTAGAAGTCTCATGGACAGAGGAGTCTGGTGAGCTACAGTCCATAGGGTCACAAAGAGTCAGACGCCACTGAGAATGCATACATGCACCCTTCCAGAACATAATGGGACAAACAGACCTAGGCTTGAGACTGAGAAACAGACCAAGTTAGATTCTGGGGGAAGGCTAGAGGAGTTAAGAGGCTTAGGGTATCCTGAAGAAAGTGGAGAATTGAAAGAGTGAGACACATACTCGGTTCTCTTTTGCATCAATTGAAAAGACAGATTAAAAAAAAAAACTGATAGGCAAACATTTATACATGTGGCATATGTGTATATTATGTTATTAAAAATAGAGATAAAGGAGACATTGCATTTGTACATCAATGGTATGCCAGTCATTTGCATATACTTTCCCATTTACTCTTCAAATAAATTTGAAAGAAAGGCACTACGGTCAGCTCCAGTTTGCAGATGAGCAGTGGGCTGAGAGAGGTTATGTAACTATCCTGTACAGGCCCCCCACTAAAGTGGTGAGAATTCCCACACCGGTCTCTCCAGCTCAATTAATTGCTTGAATTCAAACTCTTAGAAAGATTTTTTTTGGTAGATAAACTTAAAGTTATTAAAATTTTCTTATGTTATAAAAGTGTTATTTTCCTAAAGGCAATAATTTTAATTTTCTTCCTTTTCCCCAAATCCCACTCCATTCAGATCTATTTCATTTGTACCAATGAAATTGCCAATATGCTTTTGCTAGTCTAGCATGTTTAAATGCAAGTTAAATGACTTGGAATTAAAAGATATTCATGAACATTTCCTGAGGTATTTTAAAATTGCATAAACTCTAAGTTCTTTATGGATTTGTGAGAAGGTATCATATTCACCAAGCTGTGCTATTTTTGGAAAACAAAAATCTCTTCCCTCTCACCTTCTTCTCACATTAAAAAAAAAAAAAAAAGGCAGATCTCTTTAAAGACTACCATTGTCAGCTTATGTCCTGTCTTTACAAACTTCTATGGAAAGTGCTGAAGAAAGCAAGAATGATACTTGGATAAATCCTATATTCAATAATCAAGTGTATTTGCTTCTTAGCACTCTCACAGAATCCAAGGGCTGCCTCTAATTGCCATCTTCTGATGGTTACAGATCCTGACAGGGAAAGTCATGTTCAAATACACATCCAATTCAAGAAATTCTACTTATTTCCAGATTTTGTTATTTAAACCCTTCATAAGAGTTTTTAATGCAGAAATTAAAACAGAGTTAATCAAGACAAAGCTAATTCAAAACAAAGTTAATCGTAAATGTGTGCACAGCTTTGATACTTGGCTGTGTAAAAATTTTAAGCAATAATATTTACTTTCCTAGACAACCGAACTTAGTCTTTTTCGAACTAAACTTCCTAATTACTTTCAAACTTATACTCACTGTAGTCAATACCCAAATAAGTGTTTGGCTCTGTTTGTAACATGTTGCTGCTGCTGCTGCTGTGTCACTTCAGTCATGTCTGACTCTGTGTGACCCCATAGACAGCAGCCCACCAGGCTCCCCCGTCCCTGAGATTTTCCCCATCCCTGGGATTTTCCCTCATCCCAGGCAAGAATACTGGAGTGGGGTGCCATTGCCTTCTCCAATGCATGAAAGTGAAAACTGAAAGTGAAGCCGCTCAGTCGTGTCCGACTCTTAGCGACGCCATGGACTGCAGCCTGCCAGGTTCCTCTGTCCATGGGATTTTCCAGGCAAGAGTACTGGAGTGGGGTGCCATTACCTTCTCCGTGTAACATGTCGCTATGTGACACCAATGACTTGGTCTTTTCGGATTGATAGTGTGACTTTTTCCATCTTATCTCAGAACAGTGAAGATTCCAATTTATAGCATACTGTAAGCAAGATCAGCTACAAAATTAGTGGAGCCCAGTACAAAATAAAATTAAGTGCTTTGTGTTGAAAAATGACTAAGAATTTCAAGATAGCAACATCAGAGCATTAGGCCACGTGTGGGGACTTTCTCAGCACTGGACCCCATATGACTACATAAGTCACACACCCAGGGAACCAGTCTTGGCTATAAAATTTCATATACTTGTTGCCTTGCTCCTTCTGGTAATAGTCTAGATTCCAGGTACCCTGTAAATAGACATATTGAAAAAGTGGTAGATATACTGCTTCTGCCTCCAAGTAAAGATTAAGTAGATACTCCTTTTTTATTTTGAGAATTTTTTTATTTTGAAACATACCTCACAGTCAGTAAACTCTCAGAACTGGTAGTAGGAAGAACTAAAATACTATGATCTATCAAACTTATTTTGAGATTTAATACTTTAAAAAATGACTAGATGCTGAATGCCTTTATGAAAATGTCTACTTTTTGTCATTATACTAATAAATCTTTCTAGGATTCTCTTCAAAATGAATATCTCATTTTCTTATAGCTCAGACTGGCCACACAGATATTCTTTTCTATCAGAGTATACCTGATGCATGCATTGACGTTTATTAGTCTTTATCTTGAATTGCCCCTTTTATCTGCCTCGTCCCAATGTGTATTTTTCATGTGAATAAATCATATGAATAGATGATTTGAATTATTTATTCCAAACTAGTGGTTCTTGGTATGTTGATTACTTCTTATTACATAATTAATGTATTTAGTCTAAAGTAAAACAGAAAATTTGGACATGAAAAGTGAATAAATTATCCATATTTTTCCTACTTTGAGTTATCAGGTTTTACTATTGGAATATGCTCCATGTTTTTCTCTATCATTTAAGAAGGAAAGTATACAATATATATTTCTATAAATGTTTTCTATTAACAGTGAACCAGAGACATCTTTTTAGGCCAATAAATATAGTTTTATAGCATTTTTGATATTTGTATTATAGTCTGTTATCTAATTGTAGTGGAATTTATATACCTTACCTCTTCTGCTGGAGAGTAGGGACTGTGATCCTTTTCCAAGCCTTTCTCTCAGTCTTTCTGATCAGGCTGCCATTATATCTTATCTTACAGATCTAGCAGGGCCTTTTAAACTACCTTTTAGTTTGTAAGAAAGTCGTTGCATTGTTTTTAACTTCATTTTCTTTTTGGATATAATACTATTTCTCCCTCTTGTCTCAACTGTGAGTTATTCCTGCCTCAAGTCCTGTTCCTCATCACTGACCCTGTGGGCAATTTCCAACCTAGTGTATACTGATTTCATGAAGGATGCCTTGATACTTAAGGGGTCATGTTGCTGCGTATAATAATAGTATTTTTATGAAAATCTAAATACACAATCATTTCTTATTTAGTGTTATCTATTCTTTCATGCTCTAGGCCATCAGTAGCTGTCATTACATACATCCCTAGTGCTGCTCACTTGTGGACTTTCATATAGATTGTCAGTGTAGACAAGTTCAATTAACATTGCTGCATGCTATGAGGAGAATTTGCTCCCTGCTTTCAGGTTTGGACTTTCTACTTGAAACCACTGTTTCCTATTTTGTCCACAGTTTCTGAACTTGTCCGCTTCATCTATCACAACCATCAGTCACAAAAGTCTCTCTTTGTGGCTCCACGTCAGCTGCTCTGAATGACCTCTTTGCAAAGTTTTCAGTAACCCCTATTGTGATTTGTGTGTATGCTATGTGGTCTGTATCTCATGGCATTCCACCCCAGCTACTCTCATTATTTGATGAAAAATCTGACCTCAGTGTTATTTTTAAATGGCAGATGATTGCCTTTCAATTTTCTGTCATTTTGAGGTATTTCTCAGATCTGTGCAAAATGAATTTTGTGTATGCAACATAAACTATACTCTGCAAAATACACTCTCAAATTTGATGAAACTACAGCAGAAATTGTCATGTAATAAGTAAAAAAACTTATGTTGATAAAGATATTTTTCTTTAGTAAATATCTTCCATGTAATGCTTAAAATATTTTTTAATACTAGGAAAAGTTTTGTCCTTAAGTTTTTAATGAAATTTTGCTATAATATATCAAAAAAGAGTGTCTCCCACTTCCTTATCTCTTTGATCCAAATCATTTCACTAGTAATTCATTCATTAATTCATTTAACAACTTTCCAGCAGGCCTTTTTTTCTATAGATACATTGTTAAACTATACAATAATGTATCTGTTTGATAAGTATTTATTCAGTGTCCATTTTTAAGGCACCATTCTCCATCCTTGGTATGTGTCAGTGAAAAAAATGACAGACCAAAAAATCCCTGCTTATGTTAAAAGAGATAATGGGAAGCAAACAGAAATAATTTTAGAGAATGAAGACTGTCAAGGAGTGTAATCAGGGAGATAGGGCAATCTCAAACAGGCAGGGAATGCATTTCTTAAAAAGTGATATTTAAGCTGAGAAGAAAGGAGTCGTGCACATGTCCAGATAAAAGCACCCAAGCAGAGGGAACAGTGAGAGTAAAGGCCCAGTGAGCATGGCAGATCATTAGCTGAGACTCAGGTACAAGGAGGAAGTAATGTGACATTGTAACAATAAGTAAAAAAAAAAAAAGCTTAAGAAATAAACTCATGCTGTGAATCAAGGTAGAGATGTGGATGACAGGATGAGGTCAAGTAGAAAATACAGATCTTTGGGGTTGATAAGGCTAAAAATTGAGAAACCAGGATATTGGGCAGATCATCTTCACTGGAATTATATTCTGTAAGAATGCTGACAAGGCAGTGGTGGAGATATGTATCCGAATTATATCTGACTGTTAAACCAGAGATCCCAAGGTTTCCACTTATATCTCATAGCAGAACATTTTCATACTGCTGCACTGCAGAACAAAAGTGTTTTTGTGCTAAGAAGGAAGGAGAGTAGTGTTCAGGAGGTTATGGTAAGTCCTTGTCTGATTGTCTTTACTATTAAGTATGAACCTTCAAAGAGTGCTTTAGCCTTTATCTTTAGGCTAAAGAAAAAAAAAAGTACTGGTTTGTGTCATGATACAGTTTTCTCTGTACTTCAGAGTTAGTGACTAAATGTGGTAATTGACACAACACCTGTTTGATAAACAGATGAATCAATGAGAAATAATTAGACAATTGCTTATCAACCATTGAAAACATTTCTCCTTCAAGCTTCCAGTACTCTGCTGCTGCTGCTAAGTCGCTTCAGTTGTGTCCGACTCTGTGCGACCCCAGAGACGGCAGCCCACCAGGCTCCCACGTCCTGGGATTCTCCAGGCAAGAAACACTGGAGTGGGTTGCCGTTTCCTTCTCCAATGCATAAAAGTGAAAAGTGAAAGTGAAGTCGCTCAGTCATGTCCGACTCCTAGCGACCCCATGGACTGCAGCCCACCAGGCTCCTGCATCCATGGGATTTGCCAGGCAAGAGTACTGGAGTGGGCTGCCATCGCCTTCTCCAGTACTCTAGTAGTTCATCTTACAGTGTGTCTACAGTCCACATACACAGAAGATAGTTTGGTGCAGTGGACAGAGCGCAGACAGACAGGGTTAAATGCTAGCTCTATTATTAACTTGCTGTAGGACCAAAGGCAAGTTCTTTGACCTCAGAGAGGTTGACTTTCCTTTCCTTCCATATTCCAGATCCATGCTTTACACTCAAACTAGTAAGTAAAATCAATAAACCTAAAATATTGCTTTCTCACATCACTGGTTTTGAAGCTGTGTAGAGCTATCTCAAATATTTGTTTCCTTCTAGACAGTGATTTCTACACATCTTTCTAGCTGTTGGCTATGTGGGGGCCAACAATTGGATGACTTAGTATTCTCAGAAATATGATAGTATTGCAGTTCACAGCCTCCTATGGTTCAACAGAATCATAAGGCTAGTTGTAGTCAGTGGGTTATCAAAAGTCAACTGTGGGCTAGGCATTGAGTGGCAGGATAAGATGCTTAGGTAGAAATTCTTATCTTCTTAGGTAGAAATCTAAGATGACTCTTAAAATTCTTCCCTAGTGTACCTTCCACATATAATCCTCTCTCCCTTGAAATGGACAAATCTGTCAACAAGATGGGATATCATTCCTGAGATTAGGTTACATTATATGCCAAAGTTGAAAGATTTTTGCAGATACAATTAATGTCCCTAATCAGTTGATTTTGAATTACTCAGATTATTCTGCATGATTTGATTTAATCATTTGATCCCTTAAAAGAGAAATTCTGCTGACCTACTGAAGTGAATTGCCATATTGTCTGTAAAAGAGGCATGTTGCAAAGGACTGTGTTGTGCTTAGGGTGTGAGATCAGACTCTGGCTAGCAGTCACCAATTGCAAGGAGACCTCTGTCATACATCCACAAGGTGATGAATTCAGCTGACAACCATGTGATTTTGGAAGAGTACCTTGAGTTCTGTCAGAAATATAGGCCAGGTAACACTATGATTACCATTTTGTGATACCTCAAGCAAGAGATCAAGCTAGATTGTACCCAGACTACAAAAACAATGAGATAATAAATGGTGGTATTTAAGTGATGTTTTACATCACTGAGTTTGTGGTAATTTTTTTTTTAAAGCAGTAGAAAACCAATATATAAGGAAAGATACAAAAGCAGCAATATTTTAAGAAGTTTCTTTGGCAAACTAGTTTCTTGCATGAAGATTATGTGTAGAGTACACTTGCCAAATCACCATGTACTTATAAGCAGTCAAAAACTGAAACTCCTGTTTTCTTCAAGTATTGAGATTTAGGAGTTCACTTCTCTTTTGTCTATTCTTTTTCTTCATCCATAGCCTACACTAGCCTATCCTCATTGATACAAATTTGGCACCAGAAAGCAAATGCAATAATAAGCAAACACCATATTTTATACTGCTTTAAAAAGTTTTTTTTTTTTAGGAATTAACTGTTATGAGAGACTAGAGGGAGAGTCATCTATGTTATGTAGTGGAGAAACACATGAAGAAATTGTCAAATGTCATCATTTGTAATGCAAATAATGTATATTCTGACCTTGTAACTTTTAGGAAAGTAGGGAATAGAATGCTAATAATGTATGTTGGTTACTGTTGGCTACATGTGGAAAATGCAAAGAGGAGGAAATGGATTCAGAAATAATTGGCCTGCTTATAAGCAGAAATGAAAAGGTCTAGAGAGAGTGCAAAAATATGAGAAATTGTACAATTGGAAAAATTATTTTCTTCTCAATCCTGACCAGTAGAATATAATTTGGGAAAATTTCATGAACAACAAAGATTGGTTAAAATTCATCCATGCAGCAAGAATGCCGTTAAGGGTGTGGCCATTGTTAAAACTTCTTGATGGGTTAAGGTTACAGGATAACAGAAGAGAGAAGGTATCTTTGGAGACAGAGCTGATGATCAAAGAGATCAGAGACCAACATGTCCTGAGCGTGAAACAGGGCCTAATTGAGAAACATTTACCACAACCAGTGTAAGGTCTTCTTGTAGCTGAAATGCCCATGGAATTTCAGAATTGCCAAGGACCAATGTAATCTGTCCACTTGCCCTTCTTCCCATTTGTCAGTGGGGGGTGCTTGTTTTGATTGTCCTGTGTTTGTTCAAGCACTGCAGATCTTTTGGAGATTGAGCACACGATTTTCTGATGCATCTATGAATCAAGGGAGGATCCTGTCTAGACCCACTATAGTGTCTGCTACTCATCCCTTAGAGATGGTGGGGTGGACTTTGAAGTTTGGGTCTTGATTTTATGAAATTTTGGAGTTACTTCATTTCGGGACTGGGGGAGATGTCTGTTGACCTCCTTTAAAAGCAGTAAAATGAACCAGGTAGCTGACCAGAGAGTATTCTGTCTAGTATTAATTATATTCACCAAATATTTCTGATTCTCTTCATTCCAGGCTTATAGTAGTGGAATATATATTTACTGACACTCACAGAGTTGTTGCAAGCATGTGTGCTAATTCACTTCAGTCGTGTCCAGCTCTTTGCAACACTATGAACTGTAGCCCACCAGACTGCTCTGTGTCCATGGGATTTTCTAGGCAAACATACTAGACTGGGTTGCCATGCTCTCCTCCAAAGGATCTTTCTGACCCAGGGGTTGAACCCTCATTTCTTATGTCTTCTGAATTGGCAGGCATGTTCTTTACCACTAGAGTCACCTGGGAAGCCCAGGTCAGTGTTGTTGCATGCAGTCAAATAATTGGTTGTGGCCAACAAGCTATGGACCAGTGAGCTATAACCTTACCTATACTGAATAATGCAAAAAAGGAAGCCTCTGTTACTTGTTAAATACATACATCTTATGGGGAAAGATTCAGGGGATCTGCCCGTTAGAGTCCTTCAAAATTCAGAATGGAATTTTGCTATTTGATTTTAAATTTGTTTTCACAAAAAAATTATTTTCATCCTCTTAAAAAGTTCTACAGTGAAATACCTCTTAAATATTATTACATTTAAATGAAGGGGAAGTTGTAGTGCTGGAATTAACATAGAAACCATGTTGTTGTAAGTGATTCTATTTATAATGTTAAGAAAGATTAGCTTAAATATTGCATTTTAACTGCAATGTAAGTTGAAGTGCTGAAAGTTAAAATTACATGATTTGAATGAATTTACCTATGAATTAAATCTACTACTCACAGGAAATGTTTCAACAATTTATAAAAAAATCACATGACTATTCATTGTAAGTTTACTTCTAAAAACTTTAATTGTGCCAGCACTTTTACGATGATATTGATTGTGACGAAGAACCAACACAACATCATTTTATTTGTCACCAGAGAAAAACCTATGTTTGTTTCATCAAGAAGGTCTAAGGCAAAAATAATTTTTAGAAACTTTATATAAAGGAAAGATGATATTTGCGTTGAAATAAAGTATTTTGCAAAAATAATATCTTCCCCAGTTAAATTCTTACAAAAATCATTTTGATGATTTGATTTTCAAGGTATAGCATCTTTTAAAACTGTAACATTTATTGTGATATAATTGCATGATATATTGTGTCAGTATATACTATATTAATGTATCATATATAGTATATATACTATATATTATATACATACTATATTAATATAGTATATTGACTGTTATAATTAACATTATAATAAATGTTTTAACAATATAGTATTAATATAATGTAACGCCTATTTTATTGCAACTTAGAGATAATATGGTTCTCTAAATACAGGGCTTTATTTGCAAGGCCTGTCATTTTAGTTTCTGCTTAGTGACCTTGAGAGATTAATGTAACCTCTTTTTCTTCTTTAAGAATTTGTAAATGGGATAATAACTTACTGAGTTTTAAAAATTAAAATGAGTTTTACCTAAGTATGTAAGTAACATTTGCTTTAAAATTAAAAAGAAGAACCAGTTAAGTAGATGTTGCATTAGTTCAAAAAGTACATTTACAGTAGAGAATGACAGCTTTTACAAGTGTTGCAGAACCAGATGAAGAAATAAATGAAAATGACAGCAACAGAAGCAAATCCACTAAAATGAGAGGCACACATTCTGAACTCTTAACCATACCAACAGATAAGAACAGGAAAAAACACCAAGGTTATTTCTTAGAAACCTTTGGAAAGGAGAGATTAAGAGGATTAAAAGTAAAATCCCCTACCACTTTATAGTGAATGGGGAATATGGGTGGGGGTAAGAGAATGGAGATGATAAGGGAAAAAATGAAACAAGGAAAGGGCAAGGACAAGGGTGCCGTTGAACAGGAGGTAAAGAAGGTGCCTAGACAAATAATTTTGGAGCTCTTTTAAGGGGATTTATTGTGAGTACTCATGCTGCCGGGTCATGGTGGAGAGGTCTGACAGAACATGGTCCACTGAAGAAGGGAATGGCAAGACACTTCAGTATTCTTGCCTTGAGAACCCCATGAACAATATGAAACGGCAATATGATAGGATACCAAAAGAGGAACTCCCCAGGTCATTAGGTGCCCAATATGCTACTGGAGATCAATGGAGAAATAACTCCAGAAAGAAGTGAAGTCAGTGGTGATAATAACAAATATGACTTTAAAAAACTGTTTCATGAAATTGGTTAATATGAAGAAGAGATGCATAACTCACACAGCTAATCTTTTTCTAATGAATAATGTTTGTTTTACAAATCATGTAGGGATAAACTATCTATTTCTAAATGTGAGATTCAACAAGAGATTTTATAATAAAAAGTATAATAAGTTCGCTAATAGTTTCAAATTATACATTGAAACTAAGTTGTTAAGAAACTGTCACTATAAAGTTTTGGTATAATATCATAGACGATTATTCACACTTACCTAAAAGAGTTTTAACACACTCTTCCTTTTTCCAACTATGTATCTATGGGAGGTGAGATTTTTTTTGGATATTTCAGGCACAGTAGAAAGGTTTGTGATTATCATTGGAGAGTGTTAGGATTACAACAAACTATCCAGCCTTGACCAAGAGCAATTTAGCAGTTACTCATAGAGATTACTCAGCAAGCAGGTGAATTCCTGCATACTACATTTCCTTAAGGTGAAAGCTGACATTAGCACCTTGCATAACTCTGTGTTCTTGTCTTCATGTAGTTTTGGGCCCCCATAACCATATGTAAGATCTTCCAGATATTGCAGATCTCACATATGATAGGAAGAATTTAAAGTATTATTTAATATTTTTTGTTGTTTCCTTGGGATGATTGGTCCAGTACTTAGTTACTATAGTAGTGGAAATTTAACAGAAGACAACTTTTTCATGTTATTTGACTGTGAAGGAAGGTTATGTAATAGCTGAAGAGGAAATTATGCAGGTGAACGTCAGGCAACAAGGAATAAAGAAACATATTTATTAGTAGGCCGAGAAGAGCTGAAGCTTAACTGAAGCTGTTAAGGAGTAAAAAAGCATTTTCATCTAATTGCCTTGTTTGTGCATAAAGACTTTTAGAGTTTTGAGGAAAATTTTTCCCTGCTGATTTTCGTGATGCATGCGAAGATGAAATGACCAGCCGTGATACAGTGTGTTAACGGTGGCATTTATAGGATGAGAGGCAGGCCATCTAGACTGCAGCCTCTGACATTATTTAATATTGATTTAGGAAATTTTTTACAAGAGTACCACTACACAGGTTGACAAAAATGTCAGAGGTCAAATGCACTAAGCACAGTAGTATGTTGCAAAGAGCCAGAAAGTGGCAGACTGTTTGTTGAACTTTGGGGAAATAAGTAAAAATGTGAAGAAAATTTAGAATAATTTTTCTGATTTTTGAAGAAAGAATGTATGTTGGTCATGTAAGTCAACATTGTTTTTCTTATAATTATGCAAAAGCAGACATTTCCAAAAATAAACTGCTGGGAAAAGGCAATATATTATGCTTAAAGTGCTATTCACAGGTTTAGAAAGGGGAATGAGGAAAGAACTTAAAATAGTGAGATAGATAAAGATGGGACATCAGCATAATTCTTTACAGTACCTAGTGCCAAAAGCCTCTCCTCACAAACAAAATCTGACACTGTGTATACAGTATTAGTTGAAGATAAAAATGGTTCAGCAGTGGATTTCAGACACATCTGAGTAGTTCAGATATATGCGTATATGTCAGAGAATCTGGAAAGAGTTACAAAAAGAATGTTTAAATGGGATAAGAATTAAAATTCAAGAATGTGAAAGGAATAAGCATGTTTTGAGTCACAAAAACTTTTACTCACATTCTGGCAAAAAATACATTTTTTAAAGTGGGAAACAAACACTACAAGATGAATATGCAAAGACTGGGTTGGGAACTCTTCACCAGAATCTTGGATAAGATAGCATACCTTTACTGTTCTAACTTTATTTTGCAACAGTTGAAGAGCAGTTACCAGAGAAAGCATGATTATTTAGCTAACAAATCCCTTCAGTTAGCCTATGGACTAGGGGGAAAAATGTGAGATAACTCACATTTCCTGTAAAAGGGAACACTGCCTTGATCAAACTTCAGTTAGTCTCTTCTGAGCCCTCTTTTCAATGCTAGCCTTTGTCTTTGGGCCTTCAGCCTGCCTATATCCCAGTTTTATCAAGAATCCGGTCAGTTTAGTATGAATCACCCTCACCTTTGATATCTGATCACCCTTTGTATCTGATCAGATTCTTCATCTCCCATCCTTGATCACTCTGGCTGGCCTTCAGCAAGGATATTGTTAAGCTGTATCAGTAAGAATTCCCCTACACTTGACATCTTCTCTTAATAGTTTTCCATTTCTGTGATTTTCTTTATTCTGTTCACTGGCTATAAATCCCCACTTGTCCTTGATTTGGAATTGAGTCCATGTCTCTCCTCTATTTTAATAATACTGACACCCATTGTAATAGTTGCTGAATAAAATCTTCCTTACTATTTTAATAAGCATCAGAAAAACATTTCTTTAATATTATATACAACTCTCTTTTTATATAGTACTGTTTCATTACAATAAAGAAGACAGATGATGTAGTAAGTTGGTAACTTAACAGATAGGGAAGTTTCAAGTTTCACTGTCCATATGGCAAAACTATGGGGAAAGGAGTGTTTTACTGAAGAGAGATTTTCTGTCTTATACAGGACAACCTATGAAAAGGACATTTCCAATTGGAGGATAAAGGTCAAAAGCCTGGGAGGGATAATGTAGAAATAATATTAGACAAATGTCAGCATTGTGTTGAAATAAATGAAGGGAGGATGAGCCCATGGATGAGGATGTAAAAAAGGAAGCAACAAGATCTTTCAGGCCTGTCATGGAATGCTTTCTCTAAAAATCCCCTAATTAAATGCCAAAAGTAAAGACTCAACCAGAGGCAGTTCTCTCATGAGGAATAAAGTAGTGCCATAAATATTTTAAAGGCATAGATATTAACCTACGTATTTGATTTGGTGTCTGAATTTGAGTTTATTGTTTATCAGGTGGTGGTATGATAGTATTTTCCAAATAAATTGAGACCATTTTCATTTAAAAGATACTTAATAAAACTTCTAAGAATTTTCCTTGGTTAGTTGTCCTAACTTGACCTTTAAAACTAAGAATTGTATAGCATTTTGAGTATTGTATCTGTTTTTAGTATCTTCTTCTTGTTTATAAAAATGTGATCAAGTCTCTCCAGTGTACATGTTACACTGGTGAATAATATTATATGCATTGTAATCCATCACATATTGAGGGCACATCCGTAATATATTTTCATAAACTGAAAGCTTTAAGAACATTATGATGACAGTAAGTACCTGTGACTTCTGTTCTGTATAACTGTCAACAGGCAAATACTCTAAGGATCATTTATGAAAGAATAAGAACAAATTTTCCTTTAAACAGAAAAACTTTCAGAATAAACTTGAAATTCTTTAGCTTTTCATTCCATGTCCTTTGTAACTTACCTCCTCTTCTTTACATTTCACCTTCTACCACCGGAAGTACCTTCCCTAAACTGCCTTTATACCAGATACTGTCATTTTTTGTCATCTGTTTCCTCTCTATGCTTGTACTCTTGTAGCTGTTGTCCTTTGCGTAGAATGTATCTGCCACTCTCTTCGGCTGTGTATGAATTGTGTGCAGACAGGGGGTTGGCCCCAGTGGAAATTAAATATGTGATTTTCTTTCCTTTAATGAGAGTCATTGATAACTATATCACAGAATAAGTAGCCACAGAAGATCACCTTACAATTAGGGAGACCACTTTTTGGAGAATTGTACCTTTTGGCATTAGAGAAGATTGAATCTCTGCCTACAGGTGAGGAAGTGCCAATTATTTTACAAGAACAGGGTCATTCTGACTATTGGGATAGTCAGAATTGGATTATTGGTTGTATAAAGAGCAGACACCCTAACTAACCATACTTTGGTGCTATTAAGCCTTTCTTGTCTCTCATATATAATGAACTAAAATATATGATTGTGTTCAAGATGAAGACAAGTGTTTATTGAGCTTGATTTCAGACAAATATCCACAATGTTCTCGTTAAGCAAATGTGGCATCAGTAGACTGAAGGATTCAGTTACCACTCTTGATATGGACTGAATTATATTCCCCCTAAATTTGTATGCTAAACTCCTGATCCCTGACACCTGAAAATAAGATTAAATGAGGTTATATGTGTGGGCCCTAATCCAACATGACTGGACTCTTTATAAAAAGAGTTTAGGACACAGGCATAGAGAAGACCAAGGAAAGACAGAAAAGAGGAAAACATCATCCATAAACCAAGGAGAGAGGTCTCAAAAGACACCAGCCCTCCCAACATCTTGATCTTGGACTTCTATCCTAAATAAAATTTCTGTTATTTATGCCACCCAGTGTGGTACTTTTTTGATGGCCCGAAGTACACAGATGCACTCCTCTTCTGTAGGGCTAACCCTTTGCTAAGACTTCATCGGTGGGCAGCAGTTGCCCTCCTGGGGAGATGCCACAGCACTCTGCCACGTCCTGAGGCACTTAAGATGCAGCTCTTCAGCATCTGTGGTCCTGATAGCCTACAGCCTGAATCTCTTCAACCTCATACCTGTGAAGCAACAGAAATACGAAAGGTCTTTAATTTACAGTTCCTAACTAAACGTGAATCCCCTTCCAGAAAGGTTGCGCTGGGAAGTGGAGAATTTTCCCTTACGATTTCTTGACATAAGGAGTGAATCTGCTTTAGCACATGTGGACTTTGTAGGAACTGGGAACTTTGCCAAGGGATTCTTTCCTTGCAGAACACCATTCAGCATTTAGTGTCCTTTTTCTTTTAGTCAACCTCTATAGAAGAGACCTGGACTGGACGTGAAACCCTAGAAGACACCCCAAATAGTGGAAGGGATTACTCCCACTGAATGACTGGACTTCCTACATTAACTGACTTTTGGGGGCTTAACTAACACAGCCCCATCCTCACAAGCTGTGTAGAAAAAACATTCTAGTTACATGCCTGAGTCCTAGCTGACCCATAAATGCAGAAGCTGGGTCTTTTATCTCAAGCCTTGTTCCCAAGGTCTGGCATAATACAGACTGACACACAGTGCACTTTTTAAATAAATGCTTTTAAAGGTTATAATCTAAATATGAGACTAAAATTATAGTCCATACTTTGGATAGAATAATGGTAAATTTATAATTTTGCATATCAAATGTGAACTGGTTATAAAGATTAACATCTGCAGAAATGCTTAAAGAAGACAGAAATTACAGTGCTTTCAGCTGTTGATGTTGGCTTATATTTGTTGGAAAAGAACTATACCCGTGTAATTGAAATAAGAAGAAATGGAGGAGCGCTTTGGAAAGCATAGGAAATTAGCTCTTCACTGTTAGGAAGATCCCCTGGAGGAAGGCATGGCAACCCACTCCAGTATTCTTGCCTGGAGAATTCCATGGACAGAGAAGCCTGGCAGGCTATAGTCCATAGGGTTGCAAAGAGTCAGACATGACTCAAGTGACCTAGCACGCCTGCAGAGAATCACTGGTTCCCAGGACAAGCTTCAGACTACAGACCTTTATCAGAAACTTAAAGGGCTTTCCACCACAAAGCCTTCAGCTAGTTTCTCAGATTCCCCCTGAACTCCTTTTGTTTTTCCTTCTTGTCCTAGAATATACAGTCCTGAGTTCTCATGCTGGGCCTGTGTCCTATTAAAATGGTCACCAGAAATGAGGTGCAATCTTCCCTTTTTCCTATTGTTTTATAAATGAGCCAAAGAAGACCTCTCTGTTGGCCCCTGTATTGCTTATATCTTTACTACAAGCTGAGACCCATTAGCTCAAAAGCCTGCTTGTGCCAAACTCAAATGTTTACACATTTAATTACGTAAAAATAGCCCAAACAAGCAGATTTTTAGCCAGTTAGGGCCTGCCTGCTTTTTGTCCCCTGCAGAATCTTACTCCCCATCTGCTGGCAATAGATAAGATAGTCCCAGGCCATAGAGGCCCTGGGCCACTGCTGCTGCTCTTCTGGAGCTCCCTGATGCAGACATTCTGCTTTGTGACATCACCTAGACTTGCTAGCCTCCTCACTGATCCCCCTGTCTCCTGGGAATTCCCTTGCCCTCATATCCTTCTAGATGGCGGCCCCTTCACTGTAAATCTGAGGACCATCTCATGCTGTGAGAGACTTCACCTCTCTTTCAGCCCTGTCCAAGTGCCACCCAGTCACCAAGTACCCACACCCAGTGTGGTAACTACCTCTCACAGTCTTATTTTTCTTTCCTTGATATGCCCCCAAACTGCTCAAAACCCCTACAGCTATTCCTTTTCACTTTTTTTGGTCATCATAGTTAAATGTTTGAAAACAAATGAGCTTTTTCATCTTTTCTAACAAGGCATTTGTTGTCATTGCACAGCGGTATTGAATAGGTGCAGCTTTTGCCATGGGGAAGCTGTGAGCTTCGGCATCATTAGATGATCTTGAACAACCTTTTACTAAGTAGGCAATCTATATTTCCAGGCCTCTCATCTTGCCTTCTTTTTATAAGGCTAGTTGTCGATTTCTCAAATGCAGTCCAGGACAGTGGCCACTGGTGAACTTCTCCACATGGGCTTTTCTGACTGAAACTTGCATGTTCAGCAAGGTGTCCAGAGTAACAACTGAATGAGGTTCTGAGACAGCAGGACTAAGGCCAGAGTGGAATTTTTCATTAATCAAAGTAAATCAAAGTCCTTCATTAATAGAACATTTTTGGTGGTCATTAGTAGGAATGAAAGGGAAGGATTGCAGGAGAGTGAGAACTGAAAGTCTAGACATCAGCTTGTTATTAAATACATTTTGGTTAACTAGTAATAAAAAAAGTTATGCATGGAAAAGTTACAAAGTTTCCAGTGTTGATGGTGACTGCAGCCCTGAAATTAAAAGACGCTTACTCCTTGGAAGGAAAGTTATGACCAACCTAGATAGCATATTGAAAAGCAGAGACATTACTTTACCAACAAAGGTCTGTCTAGTCAAGGCTATGGTTTTACCACTGGTCATGTATGGATGTGAGAGTTGGACTGTGAAGAAAGCTGAGAGCTGAAGAATTGATGCTTTTGAACTGTGGTGTTGGAGATGACATTTGAGAGACCCTTGGACTGCAAGGAGATCCAACCAGTCCATTCTGAAGGAGATCAGCCCTGGGATTTCTTTGGAAGGAATGATGCTAAAGCTGAAGCTCCAGTACTTTGGCCACCTCATGCGAAGAGTTGACTCATTGGAAAAGACTCTGATGCTGCGAGGGATTGGGGGCAGGAGGAGAAGGGGACGACAGAGGATTAGATGTCTGGATGGCATCACTGACTCAATGGACGTGAGTCTGAGTGAACTCCAGGAGTTGGTGATGGAAAGGGAGGCCTGGCATGCTGCGATTCATGGAGTCGCAAAGAGTCAGACACGACTGAGCGACTGAACTGAACTGATTCCTGACTTAAATTTTTTTTGACATATTTCTATGTTATTACCATAACCAGAAATAAGGCTTATACATACTATTATTCTGAAATGAGTTTCTCCTTCACAGTACTCACTCCAGCCTCCTCTTCTGTGAAATATATTCTCTTTTCTTCTTGAGTCTCCTTTATCAAATAGTAGGTCTACTGAACTCAGAGCTTCTTTTAGGAGGACATTTAGATTAAGAAGCACCCATTTCTCCAGGCATAGCCCAGACACAGACAGTTTATATATCTCCCCATAAGAAGATAACATTAATTAGAAATGGCATTTGTTGGGGATATACTTAAGATGGAATATGAGAAATCATTTGTTTATAAATTTGCTGTGAATATTCTCTGACTACAGTCAGAGAAAAGCTTCATAAGGAGTTATGTAAGTAGAATTGCAATAGATCTTTCCAAGGGACAAAGGAAACTATTCGTAGGAAGAAATCAGAATCGTAGTTGAATAAAACCCAAATGATGTTTAGGAAAAGAATGAGGAGCTTAGGTCACCTGGAGCAAATAGTGTGTACTTGAGAGTAGCTGGAGGTAGGTCTGGAAGTGCAGCTTCGAGAAGGTTGAGGGTTATTGACCTCAATCATACAATTATAAAATACAAAGAAATATAAATTGGCATATACCATTTTCAAAAGCTGGGTGATATTTGAAAAAAACTGTGAACCTCAGCCAAATATATACATTTAGAAGTTGTATTTTCACACAGTTTATTTTAACAAATGTTTCTAGTGCCCAGTGTTGAGCATAACTTCATATATGTCTTCCCTAGTACTTCCATACTGAAAGTTCCCATGCAGTCATTTCCCATTGACTGTTTTACTCCATATTTTACTAGATATTTCCTGTGTAGAATTGATGTTACTTTAATTTATATGGAGATATAATCTGCTTCTCCTTGTGATTCTAAAAGGCAGACCTCTAACCAATGGGTAGATTTTGCATAGACCTTTATGATGAATAAAGCTGCCTACAATAATGTAGTATTACAGTTATGAGCCTCTCACAGTTTTCATAAAAAGACAAAAAGATCCTCTCTCCAAAATTTAAGGAAGTTGACATAGGTGGTTTCCAGGGCTTTCCAGATATGATTTCGAGTCTTTTGACTGTTCTGAACACAGAATGAGATACAGGACATAATATTATTGGTTTCTGTTTTACAGTCGCACTACCCCCCCACCCCTGAAACCATGTTAAACACCAAATCTCTCAACGTATGCATTATTCCCATGTCATTTTGGAAATTAAACAACAAAGGGTCATCCGGAAGAAGGAATTCATAGAGCCTGGACTCCATCTTAGGCCTGTTCATGCTGATCATGCTCGGCCACATTTCCAATGGACTCTGAACTCTGTGTTTAGTGCCTATGGGAAAAAACAACAGAAGGATAAGACCCCCTCCAGACAGGGGAACCTTGAAGATCGTATCTAGGTTACTCATCGCCTAAGAGAAAACATACACTAATCACCCTTTCCTCCAGACAGGCCATAAATTTTTCTGTATCTATCGGAGTGTAACCTCAGGCTTATTGATTGTTGGGTAATTGTTTGAGCACATGAGCACATAGCACGTGAATGATGGGGTTACTGGGATTGTACTTTCTTTGGTTTATGTAAGTCTCAAGGAATTTGGGGTGGTGGGTTCAGACACATGCACATGGGGTCTAAAAGATTTTCACAAATGCTGGTCGGGGTCCTTGGCTAAGAGGAGACTCTGCCTTGGGCCCGCCAGTGTAATAAACTGCGCTTCGCTATCTGCATTGTCCTTCTAAGTGAGTTTGTTTCCCGGAACATGTGGCTATAACAATCCTAAACAAATTTATTTCCCATATTGTGCACTTTGTTTCTCAAGAACTGTCTTACTCTATGAACTAAAGAACATCTAGTTCATTATGTAATTTATCAATATAAAAAATAGGAAATTGTTTTATTAAGTTTGACTGACTGCTACCATGTTTGCAAAGGTGTTGTGTTTGGTGAACTGGAAAGGAGGAAGACACTTTAAGCAGCAGGAGGATTGTGCCAGGGATGAGCTACAGGGGGAAGAAGCAGGCCCTGAACCAGAGATCAAAAAGTCACCCACTGCTGCTTGAGTCTGGCCTTGCAGGAAACTCTGCTAATTGCTGTTCATCTATCAGTCTTGCCAAGAAGCCCTTGCTTTTGCAAGCCTTTCCCACATTCACCCAGAGGTAAACATGGAAGGGCAGCATCAGAAAGAATGGCAGTAGGAACTTGCTGCTTCCTGGGAGGCCTGAAGCCTTGGAACAGCTTAAGGGAAAAAAAAAAGATACTGAAGTGTTGTGCAAGCAATATCTGTCCTTCTAACTTTTGTAAAAGGGATTTGAGATAAGGACATGATTCTGCGTTCCTTTTTATACATTAATTTCCTGAATGCTAGTTATTTAAGTTGTTTTACGTTTGATTAGCTTGGGTTTACGTGCCTTTTATATGCGTTGGTCATTTTATCTTTAGGAAACTGAAGTTTCCCCAAGGTCACAACAAATATATGCTGTTTTGTTTGCAAGTCTGTATTGCTGAGAGCAAAATGTTAACATTGTCAGTGATCACCCCATAAGGGTTTATTCCTGAAGGTCTGAATCTGCAGGCTAGCTGCACTAATGGCAATAGCAATATGTTATTTTATGTAACAACAATAAAATGCTACTTAGTACAACATTATACAAGCCTACTTAGTTTCTAGGCTCTTCTGTAATATCCTCCATAGCACTGTGTATTTCCAAGCTTAAGTTTCTGGTCTGTTGCAAATATTAATGGAAAATAATTATACACAAGTCTGCCAGATAGATCATTACTTTCAATTCCCTTTGAGTCATTTAAACCAAATAGAATGGATATTTCTTGATCATTTAATTATTGAGCATAATTACTTAAAAGTGTGTAAAAGGACGTCTTGTATCACTTATGAAGAAACTGTAAATTTTCTAAATAAATTTCTAAATTTAAAAAAAAATTAATCTTTCAAAAAAACACTGAGTATTTTCTAAGATTAGAATAAAGACTAGTAAAAACAGACTTTGTTGTTAACATAATTTGCAAAACTCCTTGCAATAATGTACTGGATGTAAAGGCAGGAGCTTTGCTTTGTTAACTGCTTCATCTGTAGCCCCTAGAAGACAGTAGGAATTCAGCACGGCCAATTCGATTCAATGAATCAGTGAAATTGAATTTAATCAAAAGGTTAAGCCTACATTTAACACAATTCAGACTTTTTAGTATGAAACACACAAGTTGAGCTACAGAGGTATCAGTTTACCATTTTCACTTCTGATTTAAGAGCCAAATGTTAGGCTAAGTCTTATATCCAGCAGGGTGTTTTTCTGAAATATCATTGCTAGTTGTGTTATGTGTTCAAAGGATGTGAAGAGCCAAGCTAAACTGGGCTTCTCCAAACGCTTATTATATTATCCCACCAGCAAGGAGGTACTGAATACCTACTGTGTATTTATTTCTGAGATGGAAAACAAAGAAATATAAGCTTATCTCTCCCCTCAAGGAAGCAGCAGTTGGAGAGAAGTGACCCATGCATGAGGGACCACAAAGCATTACAAAATAGTATAATATGAAATACTAAGCTGTTTAATGAATTAAAATCCCTATGTAAAAAAAAAAAAACCAGAAATTGTTTCTGTTTTTATCAAGGAGAGTTGCAAGGACTTTTGTACACCAGAGGTGGTAAACTGGCAGCCAGAACTGCAGATAAGTTTGTTTTTGCCTGTACTATGTTATAAAAAAATGAATCATTATTTAAATACTGAGGATTTTTTTGTATAAAATATTTTTATTGCTTCTCTTGCAAAATAATTTCATAAAACCTGTAATCTTTGGATCAGCTTTTATTTTCTTTAGAAATGACCAATGACTGTCACTTTTAGAGGTACTGATATTTCATATTTTTATTGATTTTTTTCCTTTCCCTGAAAGCATTGGATTTTACTACTCTATTGCTATAGGGGAGCAACATTTGCCACCTATAATATATCTCTTTGGTCTGAGGTTTATTTTAGGCTGATTATTTTTTACAGTACAGAAGACTTAGGAAGTCTTTTTTTTTAACCTCTCCATTAGCTGCTTCCCAAGAATCTAAACAGTCTGTTTCTGGAATAGAACTAACACCAGAGATCTCTTTAAGGAATATGGGCTAAGAATGGTGAGGGAAACTTCAGGGCCTAGAGATCAGAGACCATTTTTGACCCTGTGTCTTTATGTGGCTCAGTAGACATTTGTTTCCAAAATACTTGCTCCATGTGAATTGACTTTCTCCCCTTTGAAGTCCTAAACCACTAGCCTCAAAATCCATTCTTGTCTTTAGCAGAAGGAGGTTTTGAAAGTAAAGGGTTAGTACATTTGGGTCTTCCTGGTGGCTCAGTTGGTAAAGAATCCATCTGCAATGTTGGAGACCTGGGTTCGATCCCCGAGTTGGAAAGATTCCCATGGAGAAGGGAAAGGCTACCCACTCCAGTATTCTGGCCTGGAGAATTCCATGGACTGTATAGTTCGTAGGGTTGCAAAGAGTTGGACCTGGTTGAGAGACTTTCACTCAGTTACCCAGGCCACTTTGGTGAGTTATTCGGTTTTGCTGGTTCTCTCCCATGTATACATGTTATGAAACTTCAGTGTGATTTTTCTGCTGTTAATCTGTCTCATAATCAATTTAATTCTTAGACCAGCCAGAAGAACTTACAAGGGCACAGAAAAAAATTTTCCTACATAGCAGTACTTACATACGAAACTTGTCTCCAGACTCTAATTAATGTTCTTTGGTATTTTTGATATATGACAGGAATGTCTGCTGCTGCTGCTAAGTCACTTCAGTCATGTCTAACTCTGTGGGTCCCCATAGACAGCAGCCCACCAGGCTTCCCTGTCCCTGGGATTCTCCAGGCAAGAACACTGGAGTGGGTTGCCATTTTCTTCTCCAATGCATGAAAGTGAAAAGTGGAAGTGAAGTCGCTCAGTCGTGTCCGACCCTCAGCGACCCCATGGACTGCAGCCTTCCAGGCTCCTCCGTCCATGGGATTTTCCAGGCAAGAGTACTGGAGTGGGGTGCCATTGCCTTCTCTGTCCAGGAATGTCTAGGGCCTACTATTTTAGTACAGCTAGAGCAATAATGCTTTTAGGAAGGTGGGTTTTGAGTGGACACTGTGTCACTGAATGCATGTTCGAGTGCCAACACACAGTGAGGCCAGACAAACCAAAACGTTAGAGTTTGTAGCAGAGAAAGGTTTTTGCAGGACCACACTAGGAGAATAAGTGGCTCTTGCTCAGAAGACACAAAGTCCTGGATGGTTTTCAGGGATGAGTTTTTATGGGCAAAATTTTGGGTGAGAGATGCAGGATGTGTGACTTTCTTCAGATTGGTTGGTGGAGAGGTAACTGGAGGGTGTTCCAGGAGTCTTGTGCTCAGCCTGAAGATACCATCCTCCCCCAGATTGGGAACCTTTGTTCCCCAGAAGAACTCAAAAATATTGTTATGTATATCCTTTGCAAAGGAACCAGGTCCCTGCACTATTGTTTCTTGATTGCTTCTCTGTTTCTGCATTTGTTCACTTCCCTGATTAGAGCAGTTGTTTGACTCTGCCCTTAGGTATTCAGGAAGGTCTAAGAGGCAGAAGCCTTTTTCCTACAAGCAAGAAATGGAACCGGAAAGAATTTGTAAGGGGCCCATAGAGACCTGTTCCGTTTCAGTTGTATACCTTGGTTTTCTAAATATGTTCAAGAAAGAACCAGAATCAGAGCTAGAGTAATAGATAATCTAATGTTTTGCACTTTGTAACTTTTGTTGTTACAGTAATTTTTTTTTTAAGCTGTGGAGACCTCTGCTGAAAGAGAATCATTTGTGAAGCCAGATTTCTGAAATGAATGTGTGGGAATGGAATGTGATAAATTTCTCTTTGTCTTTTTTTTTTTTTTCCCCAACATAATATCTTTATCATAGCAACACATAGATTTCCTATTGGGGACTTAACTTGCTTTGTTTCCAGTAACGTATACAGATAAAGAGAACCTAGAATATGTGTCTTTCTAAAAGGGAGGTCTGCCGCAGTTCAGATTTTGCTACTTCATATGTTAAAAGAAACTCAAGGATAAAGTAGTACACTTTTACCTATGTCAGTGATATTTTACTCTTTGGGGAATTCTGACATTCTGAGGAAGTAATTCAAGTTCAGTCAATTGATGTAAAAGTTCTCTCTCTCTTTCCCACCTCCCCCATCTTTAGAGATCTGATATCATTGGAAGTAACAAGTGCTTCCAAACACTCTAGTAGCTTTCAGTTATTCAATAAATGTAGTCAATCAACCTTACAATCACTGTCCTAGTTGTTGAGCCATAGAATTAAGACTTTTTCCTCTTGAGGAGTTCACAACTGAGGAAATGTATAGAAAAATGAACAGAGAGTTTAAAATTCCCATACTGTCAGTAGTGGAATTAAGGAAAGATACAGGATGCATGCACACTTGATCTTGAGATAGAGAAAGATTGCTCAAATTGAGTCTGTTGAAGAATATGTTTGCTATAGCTCGAAGTGTTTAGAAGAGAAAAATTTGTCTATTGGTCTTGATGGCTTGCTGGATATGGAATGAGAAGGAAGACTCCTAAGCTTGAGCATAGATTTTGGTAAAATTATATGTGGAAGAATTTGTGAGGAGCCTGTGTCAACAGCAGTAAAGATAACCAGTTCAGAGTTAAGTGAGATTCATATGAATATTAAGGTGGAGGTATTCACCAAAACTTGGAAATATGTGTCTGGAACACATGAGAGACATCACAGTTGAAGATGTACATTCTGATGTAGTCAGTAGAGAGCTAGTGTCTGTAAGATCACTTCCACATAAGTTTCCAGAAGGAGAATAAAAGAATAACTGTGGGTCCTCAAATCCATAAAAGCTAAATGAAATTGCTGGAGAATGTGTCATAGTGGCCAATAATTTGAAAAATCGATTATGATATAAATTGTATAATATCCAATCAATTTTGAAAATCAATAAAACTGGAAGAAGAAACACTCAAAAAGAGTTCCAAACATCATATAATTAATTTAAAAGTAGGAGTCACTCATGACCTTCAAGAAGGCAATATTGGTGAAGTGGTGAGTGACAAGTTAGATTGCCCTTATTTTGAAGAGTTGGCATGAAAAAGAGTAGAGACAAGTACATACTTCTTTGAAGTAGGTTAGCCCTGAAAAAATGGGAGAAATGAAACAGTAGAAAGAAGAACATCTTAGACTAGAGAGAAGCTTCAAAGCAGCAGTGGTTATAATTGGCAGTATCTTTGGTGAATAGGAAAGACTCTTGTGACTTTTGCTGAGCTCCCTAGAGTTGTGTATGAATTTCCTAGGTCTGCCATAACAAGAGTATCACAAACTAAGTGGCTGAAACAACAGAAATTTGTTATCTTATGGTTCTGGAAGCTATAAGCCTGAGATCAAGGTGTTGGCAGCCTCACTTCCTTTTGAGGGTTGTGAGAAGATCTGTTCCATGTCTGTACTCTCACTTCTGGAGAAGTGGTGGATTTCTGGCAATCTTTGCTTTTCTTGGATCACCTAGTTTTCTGCCTTCTTCTCTGTGTCACATTTTCTCTGTCTGTGACTCTGTGTCCCAATTTACCCTTTCTATAAAAGACACCTGACTACAGTAGGGGACTGACCTATTTTAGTGTGACCTCATTTTGCCTAATAATCTCTGCAATGACCCTACTTTAAAATATAGTGACATTCTGAAATATTGGGGAATTAGGACTTTAAATTTTGGGAAGACACAATCAACCCATGCCTGGAATGGTAAGACCATGGTTAATCTTACAATTGATAATGAAAGTTTAAGATTAATAAATGTTAATCCTGTTTATGAATTTCTCTTGATCCTATATTTCCTTAAGCAGTCTTAACTTCTTGCCCTACTCCTTTCTAGAGGTAAAGTGACTTATGTTTTAATCATGTGAATGTTCTTGATATTGGGTATTTGTTTTCTGTCATCTTTCTCTTCGTTTTGGACAGAGAGACTGTAGGGAGTTATTAGATTCATTTGACTCCTGCTCTTAGTCGCCCCATCTAACCTGAATCTATCAGTAAACCAGCTACTGATTGTAGTTTTATGTCTCGATTTGGTCTAAATTTCTAAAGCACATTGAATAGAGCAGAGTGGGGATTCAGTGGAGTGTTCTTAATGCTCCTACCCTTGTCTCTCTGTTCTTTCCTAATCTTTAGCATGCTAATTGCTCTTGGCTTATTTAAATTGTACAGTAAGATACTCATTCTGGATATCTTCTTATTAAAAAAATAAAGTTTAATATTCATGATAGGCTCCACATCTCTACATAATCAGATAATTCCTTTTCTATTTGAAGTGCTCTTTTGATGCAAGTTGACCATGTTCATTCATTTCTTCATTACTCTATTCCTTTTTACAGCTATTCATGGACCATTTTATTATTTATAATTCCCTTGGCTGGCTACTTCTAAGAAAGTCTTGAACTTATATGTCTAGGAGGAACGTGTCTTTGTTTATCCTCTTGCCTTTCTGTAGCACCTTGTAATTTGAGGCACAGGCACAGGATCTAAGGGTGGCTGATTAAATGTATCTGCTGAGATTTTGAATCTGAAGAAATGGATTCAAATGAGCAGAGTGAAGAATGTCCAGAGAGGCAGCCATGTCCATCTCCATGGGTGGGAGGCTAGCAGTGACAGGGGAAGACTCTGGGGGTCGGTGCCAGCAGTGTCAGTAACACCAGCTTCAGCTGCCAGTGTGCATGGTGATGGTAGCAGGCGACCATGCAACCCAGGATTGATATTTTGAGGCCTGATTTTAGCTCTGGTTCTGGCTGCATAGCTTCCCTTTTTTTGTGCCGTAACTCCCCAACTCTCCCAGAAATTCTATAAACTACTTGAAATTTACTCAGTATTTTCCATTCTTGCCTAAATCAGCCAGGGCTTGTCTTTTTTATTTATAATTTAGCTCTGTGACTAACACATGATGCTATTGATAATACATGCGAATGTGTTAGCTGCTGAAGAAATAAAAAGTCATGATCATGGAGAGTTGATATCTAAAGATTCTCTCAAGGAGAGCTCACAAATCAGAATTTCTTTATTCTCAGTCAGTATAAAGAAGCTCTGTAATTTTTTGAGTGTACATTTATAAGGCTTGGAGAGAAAGAATATGTCTGCTTAGCTAGATAGATGGTAAAGAATCCACCTGCAATGCAGGAGACCCAGGTTCGATCCCTGGGTCAGGCAGATCGCCTGGAATAGGAAATGGCAACCCACTCCAGTATTCTTGCCTGGAAAATCCTATGGACAGAGGAGCCTGACAGGCTACAGAGTCCACGGGGTCCCAAAGAGTCAGAGATGACTGAACAACTAACACTTTCACTATCTAGATCAGGAGATTTGGGCAGGATTGTGAGGATGAGGATTTTCTAAAGGGCCAAACAGGAATTTCTACACATCACTGAAAAATTTTCACCATTGTAGATTCTTAGAGTAGATGTGATCCCTAAGAGGCCTGTCAAACCCAAATTACTACCTGATTTGTGAAACTTACTTTCATGCTAACTGTTGCATGCTGTCATTACCAGGGTTAAAGCTTATTATTCTTTGTTTGTTTGTTTTGTCTGTTTATCAGCACAGACTTTCCTCCATGTCTCGTAATTATAGAATAATGTCAGTTAGCCCAACCTCGCAGCAGAGTTATGCTTCACTGGACAGATACCTGAGTGTGTGACAGAGCAACTTCAGTAGACTAAGTGCACTTTCATGCTTCATTGCTGTTTTCACATGTCTGTGGTTTTGATAACTGTAAATATAATGTACTTTTATTGAAATCATGATAAAAGGAAGTTCAACTTAACTACTCTTCATCTCACAGTTGTCATAATAAATTGAATCAAGATTTTCTTGAATAATCACAGCATTCATATTAGTTAAAGGTTAGAGATGAAGACAGATTCAGTTATATCAATAGGTGAGACTATCTCTTTTCTTAATCTTCAAAGTTTCTACATTACTTTTGGGCTATTATAGTGAAAATATATCCAATTTTGATCAATGAGTTCATTTTCTAGCACTTACGGATGTTGGGAAAGAAGAAATTATCCTCTACCCTTGTATGTTGTTTTGGCTGACCTAAAATTTATTAACAAAGTTAACATGAGACAGAGCAGCAGGAGAAAAATCAAAGAAAAGTTTAATAACATATCTACATGAGAGAGGGGCTTCCTAGGTGGCTCAGTGGTAAAGAATCTTCCTGCCAGTGCAGGAGATGCAAGTTCAATCCTTGGGTCAGAAAGATCCCCTGGAGAAAGAAATAGCAACCTACTCCAGTATTCTTGCCTGGGAAATCCCATGGACAGAGAAACCTGGCAAACTGCAGTCTCTGGGGTTGCAAACAACAACTACATGGGAGAGACCAGGAGAACTAAGTAACTCATAGAAATGGTCAAAACTTTTTTTTTTTTTTTTAAGTATTTGGCTGCACTGGGTTTTTATTGCTGAGCGCAGGCTCTTTTTGCAGGGCATGGACTTCTCTAATGGAGGCCTGTGAGCTTAGCTGAGATCTGTGAGATATTCCTGGGTCCCCTGCATGGGGAGCAGAGAGTCTTATTGGCTAGAATGCTTATCTTAAATCCCACCTTAAGCTCAAGACAAAAGAGGTTGCTGGGGATAGTTTTGGGGACTTGAGAGGAAGAAAATTCACATGGAGACAGAAAAGCAGTGCTTAGTAAACAAATGTTGCTGGACCATGCAGAGACAAGGGGACACAGTGACTTTTAGGCCCTTACACCCACCATTTCTAGCCTATATTCTTTGCAGGTATCTGTGGTGATAGCTCTATTCCAGGAACAAGGCCTCCATCTAAATTCTTTTAGGTAGTAAAAGGGGGAGAAAAATTTCCTAAGTCTTCTGTTTCTTAAAAATTATCAGCCTAAATTAATCTTCCTGCAAAGAAACGCATTTTAGAGTGTGAAATTTTGTTCCCTTGCATGGAGAAATTCTGGTTACTTCAAGCATTACACACATGCTTTTTGAGAAAATAGTGAATTCATCAGTGATAGTACTTAGTTTCATTTGCAGGAAGAAATTTGTTAAATAAGAAAGTTATCCTCAAGTGATAACTGCACACCTGGGTAAGTCTTGTCTCCCTTGGAATGTTCAGTGCCTTAGTGCTTCTAGACCATTAGTTTCAGAACAGCCTTTCACATTCTAACGAACACTGTAGGAATAACCTCAGTGGTTGTGTTTTTAAACTAATAAAACTACAATTGCTTGAATGGGAACTTACTATCCTGTGAGTTTCCCTACGAGGCACTTTTTATACATATTACTGCTTTTAAAGATTGTTAGCTAGTTAAGCTACTTATTTTTCAAATTAAGTTTAGTCAGACTCAGATTTTATCCCTTTGCCTTTTCTACTAGTTTTCCTATTTTCTATTCTGTCCATTAACTTTAGCATTGGGAATTTAAGCATACATTATGAAGAAAAAAGCTACTCTTCTGAAACGTCACAAAATCAAATCAACTTTGTCAGTTACATACCTGGTGCGTTTTAGCTTATTGTTGACTGTATTATTCCATGAATAGAGCATAGGTCCACACAGTATTAACATCTCTGTATATAAATACATTATATCCACATTTGACCATCAGCTTCCTTTAGATGATCAAATGAGACATTTAACTCTCAGTTTGAAGAGGTTTCTCTGAAAAATACGATTCAAGTAAATGATTTCCACTGTCCCTTCTGCCACTAATATCCATAGTGTTGTGTGTTGTGTTAGTTGCTCAGTTGTGTCTGACTCTCTGCAATCCTATGGACTATGACCCAACAGGCTCCTCCGTCCATGGGATTCTCCAGGCAAGAATACCGGAGTGGGTTGCCATTTCCCTCTCCACTATTCTATATATGAAAGTGAAAGTGAAGTTTCTCAGTCGTGTTCGACTCTTTGCGATCCTGTGGACTGTAGCCCACCAGGCTCTTCCGTCCCTGGGATTCTCCAGGCAAGAGCACTGGAGTGGGTTGCCATGTCCTTCTCCAAGTGTTACAACCCCCTAAAGATGTATATCCCGCCCTGATTGAACTGAAGTTGCTTCTACTGCACATGAAGGTGACACAGAACTGCCAGTGTAAGATAGTAGGATTGATTGCCTTCTGAAACAAGAACCGCAATATTTGGCAGAGGTTTACAACTTAGAGTATGTATATAATATTATATTTGTACAAAGCTTCCCTAGTGGCTCAGCAGTAAAGAATCCACCTGCAATGCAGGTGATGCAGGAGACTTGGGTTCATCCCCTGGGTTGGGAAGATCCCCTAGAGGAGGGCATGGCAACCCACTGCAGTATTCTTGCCTGGAGAATTCCATGGACAAAGGAGCCTGGAGGGTTACAGTCCATGGGATCGCAAAGAGTTGGACATGACTGAAGTGACTTAGCACAAAAACACACATAAGGTCAAAATAAAAATTACTCAACTTTGAAAGAACCAGGAAAATGTAACTTACTTTCCAAAAGAAAGAAAATAGGAAAAAAAAAACAAAAAAGAAAATAGGAAAGATGATGTTTGTAAGATATCCCAGATGTTAAATTATCAGATCAAGACTTTAAAGCAGATCTTAAAATTATGTACCACAAAGTTAACAAAATCAAGTAAAGTAAATGAAAAATTAGAAAATATAAGACTATAAAAGGCTATTTGTTTTTAAGTTTCATAAGTTTCCAAATTTATTACTAGATGTCCACTATGTTCTTTTATTAAGCTTTTAGTCTTCTGTTGAGCTTGCAATTAGCTGAATTACTGTTTTTTCCTAAAACAGTTGTTGTTTGTGTTTTTGTTTCTGTTGGTCTTTTTTCATTCATTTTTCTACTGGTTATTATAGTTTGTATTACTGACCTCTACTCTTATAGTTATTATTTTCTTCCTTCTGTCTCCCTTGGGTTTGCTCTCTTGATCGTTCTTCAACTTTTTTTTTTTTTCCTTTATTTTAATTTACAGTACTGTATTGGTTTTGCCATACATTGACATGAATCCACCACGGGTGTACATGCGTTCCCAAACATGAACCCCCCACCCACCTCCCTCCCCATAACGTCTCTCTGGGTCATCACCGTGCACTAGCCCCAAGCATGCTGTATCCTGCGTCGGACATAGACTGGCGATTCGATTCTTACATGATAGTATACATGTTACAATGCCATTCTCCCAAATCATCCCACCCTCTCCCTCTCCCGCTGAGTCCAAAAGTCCGTTATACACATCTGTGTCTTTTTTGCTGTCTTGCATACAGGGTCATCATTGCCATCTTTCTAAATTCCATATATATGTGTTAGTATACTGTATTGGTGTTTTTCTTTCTGGCTTACTTCACTCTGTATAATCGGCTCCAGTTTCATCCATCTCATCAGAACTGATTCAAATGTATTCTTTTTAACAGCTGAGTAATACTCCATTGTGTATATGTACCACAGCTTTCTTATCCATTCATCTGCTGATGGACATCTAGGTTGTTTCCATGTCCTGGCTATTATAAACAGTGCTGCGATGAACATTGGGGTACATGTGTCTCTTTCAATTCTGGTTTCCTCGGTGTGTATGCCCAGCAGTGGGATTGCTGAGTCATAAGGGAGTTCTATTTGCAATTTTTTAAGGAATCTCCACACTGTTCTCCATAGTGGCTGTACTAGTTTGCATTCCCACCAACAGTGTAGGAGGGTTCCCTTTTCTCCACACCCTCTCCAGCATTTATTGCTTGCAGATTTTTGGATCGCAGCCATTCTGACTGGTGTGAAGTGGTACCTCATTGTGGTTTTGATTTACATTTCTCTGATAATGAGTGATGTTGAGCATCTTTTCATGTGTTTGTTAGCCATCCGTATGTCTTCTTTGGAGAAATGTCTATTTAGTTCTTTGGCCCATTTTTTGATTGGGTCGTTTATTTTTCTGGAATTGAGCTGCATAAGTTGCTTGTATATTTTTGAGATTAGTTGTTTGTCAGTTGCTTCATTTGCTATTATTTTCTCCCATTCAGAAGGCTGTCTTTTCACCTTGCTTATCTTTTCCTTTGTTGTGCAGAAGCTTTTAATTTTAATTAGATCCCATTTGTTTATTTTTGCTTTTATTTCCAGTATTCTGGGAGGTGGGTCATAGAGGATCCTGCTGTGATGTATGTCAGAGAGTGTTTTGCCTATATTCTCCTCTAGGAGTTTTATAGTTTCTGGTCTTACGTTTAGATCTTTAATCCATTTTGAGTTTATTTTTGTGTGTGGTGTTAGAAAGTGATCTAGTTTCATTCTTTTACAAGTGGTTGACCAGTTTTCCCAGCACCACTTGTTAAAGAGATTGTCTTTACTCCATTGTATATTCTTGCCTCCTTTGTCAAAGATAAGGTGTCCATATGTGTGTGGATTTATCTCTGGGCTTTCTATTTTGTTCCATTGATCTATATGTCTGTCTTTGTGCCAGTACCATACTGTCTTGATGACTGTGGCTTTGTAGTAGAGCCTGAAGTCAAGCAAGTTGATTCCTCCAGTTCCATTCTTCTTTCTCAAGATTGCTTTGGCTATTCGAGGTTTTTTGTATTTCCATACAAATCTTGAAATTATTTGTTCTAGTTCTGTGAAAAATATGGCTGGTAGCTTGATAGGGATTGCATTGAATTTGTAAATTGCTTTGGGTAGTATACTCATTTTCACTATATTGATTCTTCCAATCCATGAACATGGTATATTTCTTCATCTATTAGTGTCCTCTTTGATTTCTTTCACCAGTGTTTTATAGTTTTCTATGTATAGGTCTTTAGTTTCTTTAGGTAGATATATTCCTAAGTATTTTATTCTTTTCGTTGCAATGGTGAATGGAATTGTTTCCTTAATTTCTTTTTCTTCTTTCTCATTATTAGTGTATAGGAATGCAAGGGATTTCTGTGTGTTGATTTTATATCCTGCAACTTTACTATATTCATTGATTAGCTCTAGTAATTTTCTGGTGGAGTCTTTAGGGTTTTCTATGTAGAGGATCATGTCATCTGCAAACAGTGAAAGTTTTACTTCTTCTTTTCCAATTTGGATTCCTTTTATTTCTTTTTCTGCTCTGATTGCTGTGGCCAAAACTTCCAGAACTATGTTGAATAGTAGCGGTGAAAGTGGGCACCCTTGTCTTGTTCCTGACTTTAGGGGAAATGCTTTCAATTTTTCACCATTGAGGATAATGTTTGCTGTTGATTTGTCATATATAGCTTTTATTATGTTGAGGTATGTTCCTTCTATTCCTGCTTTCTGGAGAGTTTTTATCATAAATGGATGTTGAATTTTGTCAAAGGCCTTCTCTGCATCTATTGAGATGATCATATGGTTTTTATTTTTCAATTTGTTAATGTGGTGAATTACATTGATTGATTTGCGGATATTGAAGAATCCTTGCATCCCTGGGATAAAGCCCACTTGGTCATGGTGTATGATCTTTTTAATGTGTTGTTGGATTCTGATTGCTAGAATTTTGTTGAGGATTTTTGCATCTATGTTCATCAGTGATATTGGCCTGTAGTTTTCTTTTTTTGTAGTATCTTTGTCAGGTTTTGGTATTAGGGTGATGGTGGCCTCATAGAATGAGTTTGGAAGTTTACCTTCCTCTGCAATTTTCTGGAAGAGTGTGAGGAGGATAGGTGTTAGCTCTGCTCGAAATTTTTGGTAGAATTCAGCTGTGGAGCCGTCTGGACCTGGGCTTTTGTTTGCTGGAAGATTTCTGATTACAGTTTCAATTTCCGTGCTTGTGATGGATCTGTTAAGATTTTCTATTTCTTCCTGGTTCAGTTTTGGAAAATCGTACTTTTCTAAGAATTTGTCCATTCTTCCACGTTGTCCATTTTATTGGCATATAACTGCTGATAGTAGTCTCTTATGATCCTTTGTATTTCTGTGTTGTCTGTTGTGATCTCTCCATTTTCATTTCTAATTTTATTGATTTGATTTTTCTCTCTTTGCTTCTTGATGAGTCTGGCTAATGGTTTGTCAATTTTATTTATCCTTTCAAAGAACCAGCTTTTGGCTTTGTTGATTTTTGCTATGGTCTCTTTTGTTTCTTTTGCATTTATTTCTGCCCTAATTTTTAAGATTTCTTTCCTTCTACTAACTCTGGGGTTCTCCAATTCTTCCTTTTCTAGTTGTTTTAGGTGTAGAGTTAGGTTATTTGTTTGACTTTTTTCTTGTTTCTTGAGGTATGCCTGTATTGCTATGAACTTTCCTCTTAGCACTGCTTTTATAGTGTCCCACAGGTTTAGGGTTGTTGTGTTTTCATTTTCATTAGTTTCTATGCATATTTTGATTTCTTTTTTGATTTCTTCTGTGATTTGTTGGTTATTCAGAAGTGTGTTGTTCAACCTCCATATGTTGGAATTTTTAGTAGTTTTTCTCCTGTAATTGAGATCTAATCTTAATGCATTATGGTCAGAAAAGATGCTTGGAATGATTTCGATTTTTTTGAATTTATCAAGTTTAGATTTATGGCCCAGGATGTGATCTATCCTGGAGAATGTTCCATGAGCACTTGAGAAAAAGGTGAAATTCATTGTTTTGGGGTGAAATGTCCTATAGATATCAATTAGGTCTAACTGGTCTAATGTATCATTTAAAGTTTGCGTTTCTTTGTTGATTTTCTGTTTAGTTGATCTGTCCATAGGTGTGAGTGGGGTATTAAAGTCTCCCACTATTATTGTGTTATTGTTGATTTCCCCTTTCATACTTGTTAGCATTTGTCTTACATATTGCGGTGCTCCTATATTGGGTGCATATATATTTATAATTGTTATATCTTCTTCTTGGATTGATCCTTTGATCATTGTGTAATGTCCTTCTTTGTCTCTTTTCACAGCCTTTGTTTTAAAGTCTATTTTATCGGAAATGAGTATTGCCACTCCTGCTTTCTTTTGGTCTCTATTTGCATGGTATATCTTTTTCCAGCCCTTCACTTTCAGTCTGTATGTGTCCCTTGTTTTGAGGTGGGTCTCTTGTAAGCAGCATATAGAGGGGTCTTGTTTTTGTATCCATTCGGCCAGTCTTTGCCTTTTGGTTGGGGCATTCAACCCATTTACGTTTAAGGTAATTATTGATAAGTATGATCCTGTTACCATTTACTTTATTGTTTTGGGTTCGGGTTTATACACCCTTTTTGTGTTTCCTGTCTAGAGAATATCCTTTAGAATTTGTTGGAGAGCTGGTTTGGTGGTGCTGAATTCTCTTAGCTTTTGCTTGTCTGTAAAGCTTTTGATTTCTCCTTCATATTTGAATGAGATCCTTGCTGGGTACAGTAATCTGGGCTGTAGGTTATTTTCTTTCATCACTTTAAGTATGTCTTGCCATTCCCTCCTGGCCTGAAGAGTTTCTATTGAAAGATCAGCTGTTATCCTTATGGGAATCCCCTTGTGTGTTATTTGTTGTTTTTCCCTTGCTGCTTTTAATATTTGTTCTTTGTGTTTGATCTTTGTTAATTTGATTAATATGTGTCTTGGGGTGTTTCGCCTTGGGTTTATCCTATTTGGAACTCTGTGTTTCTTGGACTTGGGTGATTATTTCCTTCCCCATTTTAGGGAAGTTTTCAACTATTATCTCCTCAAGGATTTTCTCATGGTCTTTCTTTTTGTCTTCTTCTTCTGGGACTCCTATAATTCGAATGTTGGAGCATTTCATATCGTCCTGGAGGTTTCTGAGATTGTCCTCATTTCTTTTAATTCGTTTTTCTTGTTTCCTCTCTGATTCATTTATTTCTACCATTCTATCTTCTATTTCACTAATCCTATCTTCTGCCTCCGTTATTCTACTATTTGTTGCTTCCAGAGTGTTTCTGATCTCATTTATTGCATTATTCATTATATATTGACTCTTTTTTATTTCTTCTAGGTCCTTGTTAAACCTTTCTTGCATCTTCTCAATCCTTGTCTCTAGGCTGTTTATCTGTGATTCCATTTTGATTTCAAGATTTTGGATCATTTTCACTATCAATATTCAGAATTCTTTCTCAGGTAGATTCCCTACCTCTTCCTCTTTTGTTTGGTTTGGTGGGCAACCCTCCTGTTCATTTACCTGCTGAGTATTCCTCTGTCTCTTCATCTTGGTTATATTGCTGCGTTTGGGGTGGTCTTTTTATATTCTGGTAATTTGTGGAGTTCTATTTATTATGGAGCTTCCTCACTGTGGGTGGGGTTCTATCAGTGGCTTGTCAAGGTTTCCTGGTTAGGGAGGCTTGTGTTGGAGTTCTGGTGGGTGGAGCTGGGTTTCTTCTCTCTGGAGTGCAGTGGAGTGATCAGTAATGGGTTATAAGACATCATAGGTTTTGGAGTAACTTTGAGCTGTCTGTATATTGAAGTTCAGGAGTGTGTTCCTGTGTTGCTGGAGAATTTGTGTGGTATGTCTTTTTCTGGAACTTGTTGGTCCTTGGGTGGAGCTTGGTTTCACTGTAGGTATGGAGGCATTTGATGAGCTACTATTGCTTAATGTTCCCTGAATTCAGGAGTTCTCTGATGCTTTCAGGCTTTGAACTTCAGCCTCCTGCTTCTGGTTTTCAGTTTTATTTTTACAGTTGCCTCTAGACTTCTCCATCTATATAGCACCGATGATAAAACATCTAGGTTAAAGATGAAAAGTTTCTCCACATTGAGGGACACCCAGAGAAGTTCACTGAGTTACAAGGAGAAGAGAAGAGGGAGGGGGTAGTTAGAGGTGACTGGAATGAGATGCAGTGAGATCAAAAGAGGAGAGAGCAAGCTAGCCAGTAGTCACTTCCTTTTGTGCTCTCCATAGTCTGGACCGCTCAGAGGTATTTATGGAGTTATACAGGGAAGAGGAGAGGGAGGAAGTAGACAGAGGTGGCCAGGAGGATAAGAGAGAGGAATGAGAAGGAGAGAGACAAATCCTGCCAGTAACCAGTTCCTTAGGTGTTCTCCACCGTCTGGAACACACAGAGATTCACAGAGTTGGATAGAGAAGAGATGGGGGAGAAAAGAGACAGAGGCCACCTGGTGGAGAAAAAGGAGAGTCCAAAGGAGGAGAGAGTGGTCAAGTCTGTAATCTCGCTCTCAGGTAAAATTGGGTAGTGAAGTTTGGGTTTTTAAATGTACAAAATTGACAACAAAAACTGAAGAGCAAAGATTAAAAATCAAGAGAAGAGGTTGGATTTTCAAAAATACAATATTAAAGAGAAGAAGCAGAAGGAAAAAGGAAAAAAGAAAAAAAAAAGCCACAAGATTTATTTAAAAAAAAAAAACAAAAAAACCCCACCAATAACCACCCAGAGACTATATATGGTGTTTGCCTTAAAAAAAAAAAAAAAAAAAAAAGAGTCTCTTTTTTTTGAATATTAATAATAGGTTATAGAAATAAAAATTAGAGGAGAAATAGAAGACTTAACTATTAAAAAAAAAGTCAGAAAAAAGAAAAAAAAAGAAAAAAAAAGGAATGATTTTAAAAATAGTAAAAATATATCTAGCCCTTCTCTGATGTTGTGGGCATTGTGGGGTCACTTCCAAGGCGGTTCCCTCTGTTTAACTTCTTCTTTATGCTGGTTTTTTTAGGCTCACTAGTTCAGTTGCGCTGTGGGGAGGGGGGATGCTGCAAACAAATAGCGCTGTCGTGTGCACACAGTGTCTCAGCCCTGCTGTACCTGTCCCTTCTCATGGCGTACAAACCGCTCCGGCTCTACGATGCTCAGCCGGGAACCGTCTGAGGCCGGCCCTAGGCTGCGTGCACTTCCCCGGTCTAAGCCGCTCAGGTTCGGCGCTCAGGTAGCCCTCAGAGGCACAGATTCAGTTGGGACTGCGTTTTGTGCCCTTCCCAGGTCCGAGTAGCTCAGGAGTTTGGAGAGTGCGATAGCTGCAACTTGTCGCCTTTTCTGCCTCTGCTGCGCAGTTTTCTGGGTGGACCGCTGGCACCCCTTGTGAGGCAGATGATGACTGTCCAGCACCCCCAGAAGTCTTAGCAAAGAAGCCTGCTTGCCCGTTTGGTAAGTGAAGTCTCTCCGGGTCTGCAATTGCCCCTTTCTAGCCCTTACGGCTCTGGCTGCCTGTCCCCGGCGGGGGATGGTCTGCAGCCGGCTTTTTCCGCTCCGTCCTTTGTTCTGTGCTTGGTCCTGGAGGTGTCTTATGTTCGAGCTTTCCGTGCGGTAGCTATCCCACAGTCTGGTTAGCTAGCCCCAGTTAGATCGTTCTGGTTGTGCGTGGGGCGTTCCTGCCGGATTCTTACAAAGCACTGCAGCCCGGGCCTCCCGTGCTTCCCTGCCCTGCCCCCACTTCCCAGTGGTGGATGCAGGCGTCTGTGCTGCTTTTCTCCTGGGGGAGTTATTGTTGGGCTTGTAATCTCTTGGTTTTAATTATTTCTTTATTTTTCCCTTCCTGTTATGTTGCCCTCTGTGTTTCCAAGGCTCGCCACAGACTTGGCAGGGAGAGTGTTTCCTGGTGTTTGGAAACCTCTCTTAAAATTTCCTTCCTGGGACGGGCTTCCTCCCCCACTCCTTTGTCTCCTTTTTCGTCTTTTATATTTATTCCTACCTGTTTTTGAAGACAATGGTCTGCTTTTCTGGTTGCCTGATGTCCTTTGCCAGCCTACAGAAGTTGTTTTGTGGAGTTTGCTCAGTGTTGAAATGTTCTTTTGAGGAATTTGTGAGGGAGAAAGTGGTCTTCACGTCCTATTCCTCCGCCATCTTAGGACTGCCCCTCACTCTTCAACTTTTAAAATGGACTATTTTGATATTTTTATAATTTGTCTTGTTTTTGCCTAAATATATATAAACTAGTCTATTTCCTTTTTAGTCCTACTTTATCATCTGTACCCTCTCCTTTTGCAGTGTAGTGTTTTCATTTGATTCTAAGTACTAATTTTATAATTTTATTTATAAAATGATACATGTTTAATAGCAGAATATATATAAGCATATAAGTATATATATTTACATTTTATCTTCCTATAATTTATATATAAATAGTTTAAATATGAACTCATTTAATGATTTCAATTGTTACCATCATCAACAAACATTACTTCTAAGTTGTTGATTTTGTCAAATTTGTTATAATTTCCTTTTGGATATTATATGCATAGTTTTGTTTGTTTTACAAATATGCTCAAAGTAAGTATGTATTTTTGAGATGTAAGGTATATGTATATATGTGTTTATACACACACATATACTTCAAGGCAATTGATGTAGTCTTCAAGGTTTCTGTACCTTCAGTTAATTTTTTCTGCCAGATTGATACATTTCTCAAATGAATATGAATATCTCAGAATATAATATACTAACATATATATTTTTCTTATAGTTCCATGTTCTGGATTTCTTTAATATGTTTTTTGTATCGATTTAAATTTTTTTATTTGTTTGATGCCATTTCTTTTTTTCTGTTTCACACATACCATTGAATTCCCTTCTCTCTGAAGCTTTAATTTCTTGTATTTTGATTTCTTATTTTTAAGAAATTTTCTGTATTTATTTCTTATATTTTTTTAAATTTATCTGTTCCAAAATAAAGCATTGATAGATTGCTTTTTTATAATTTGAGAGTCTTTATCTTTGACTTATGAATTTAACTCAATTGTGTTAAAAGTACTACTATGTTAGGACTTATTTTTGCTATTTGCATTTTCTATTTATCACATTTTTTCTTCTTTTCTTTTTCTTGGCTTCTATTAGCTGAATCAACCTTTTATGCTTTGTTAAGAGTTACACATTTTACATTTATATGCAAACATATTTTATCTTTTTCAATTTGATAAGCTCGTAAATACCTGTATCTTTTCCCTAAATATATTGTTCATGTCTGCTTATACTTCATTCTCTTCTTTCTTTACCCAGTTATATGATATTATTTGTTATTTAGTCCTGATTTTAATAGATTTTCATTTTGTTTGCTGGGCTTTTATTTTCTGTATGACAGTAACCTGAATAAACTTTTAATTTACTTATAATAAATCTCATAGAAATTCACCCCCTCCTTTATTTGTTTCTTTTCCTTTTTGACTGCACCGGGCAGCATGTGAGATCTTAGGTCCCAGACCAGAGATTGAACCCATGCCCCCTATTGTAGAAGGGAGGAATCTTAACCAGTGAACCACCATTGGAATCTCTTGTTTGAGTTGTTTTTTTGAGAATAAATTTGAAGGTGAGTTCTGAGGATTGCTGTTTCTAAGATGATAGTCAATATCTACGTATGATTATTGAAACGTTATAGAAAAGTTTTACAGACAGTGCAGCCCTATTTCACCCTTGAAATTGAAATTATGCACCTCAGATATGAACTTGAACTCACACAACCATGACTTGAACCCAGCCAAAATCCATGGTGTTCTAGCTGAGATCACACACCTCATTTTGGGTTTTAATGAAGCTCGAGTTCATAATGTCTCATTGCAGAAAGAATTCCATGAGAGACAGAGAGATAGGTAAGAAGTGCATTTATGTAGAGAGAAACACATTCTACAGACAAGAGTGTGGGTCATCTCAGAAGACTTGAGACTGGCCTAGAAATATGGTGTAGGTAGCTTTTATGGGTGGGTAATTTCATAAGCTACTGAGTCGGAGCACTGTTCCAACTATATTGGGGGAAGGAGTGGAGATTTCCTGAAATTGGGCCACCACCTACTTTTTGGTCTTTGATTGGCCTTCGAACTGTCTTAGTGCCTGTGATTGTGTCAGTTAGCTTATTGATGTTATGATGAGTATGTATTGAGGCTCAAGGTCTTGTCTACCATCTTGAACCCATTTGGTTCTTATCAGTTTATGTCGTGTCCTTGGGCTTTGTCATTCCTTCAAAGGTTGTGCCCTGCCCCCTTCCCTCTTTTTTCAAAATGACAATGTGATGATTTGATTCAGGCTAAATATAAAATTGTATTAAGTTTGAACTTTGCCTTTAACACTTTATAAAGATTCTTCTTTCATCCAGTGCTGGAATGGTCGATGTCAGTTTAATTCAAATGAGGTTTTGTTTTGTTTTTAGAATATATAATCTTTTTTAGGAAGCTTTTAGAGTTGCCTTTTTATGTATAGCTAGTTTTTTAAATTTTAGAATGCTTTTGAGATTATGTTGTATTTGGACTACTTCTTGATCATTTTTTTTCCCAGTGCTTCCTGCCCCCCTACTTTTTTGTATCTAGAACCTCAGGTACAAGGATATGATAAATCTACTACCAAATCCCATGTCTTAATTTTTCTTTTTCATTGCCAGTTAATTGTATCCATTTTATTTTCTTTTGAAGAGTTTCTTTTGATGATTTTCTGTTCTATATATTCTGCTCTTTCTTCACACTACTAATTTTTAAAATTCAAATAACATCTATTCCACAGATGTCTCTGTTTCTGCTTACTCTTTCCACTATTTGCCTTTAATGCTGTTGGAGTATTTTAGACCTACATATTATATATATATTTTTACCTCAGTTACACTAATTCTGTTTCATGTGGTGTAAATTATTTAGTTTGTAGTTTTTATTTTCATTTTTGTTTGTTCAATTTCTTGTTATTTCCCCCCTTAAGCTTCATTTCAGCTGTCATAGATATGGAGGAGAGAGAGGCTAAAGTGTGGGTTTTGCTTCTTTTTCTGGAATTCAAGGGATGAGTTTGGAAAATAATGCTTCAGGACAAAGATCTCTACCACCAATTGAACATGACCTTGCAGGTGACCTTGCCCTTCAAAACATTCTTCAGGCTTCATGCTTGAGTATTGTTCTTTTCCCAAAGTCTTAATTCTAAATTATAATCTAGCCCAGTCTGTGAAGGGACAGGATAGGAAAAGTTTTGTCCTTCTAGGTATATTTTATCAGTTCTCATTCCAGACAACTTGGTCTTTGATCTCAGCCAGGTCTAAGTTGACTCTGTTGCTATTCTGACTCCAGTAGCGGGTTGTGGACAGCGGCACACCCATGGACCTATGCAAGGCAGGAAAGGACACGCAGATTTTCTCTCAGTCTCAACTCTACATAGGAAACCAGACTTTCCTTTACTCTTAACCATCTGTCAGCCATCTTCTTCTCTACCCCAACATTCACCTCAGACCAACTCTTCTGTTTCCTTACAGGTTTCTCATTTTTGTATTAGTTTCACAGATCCACCAGACTGAGTTTCTTAACCAAAAGAGGGCAGACACCCATGCATTCAGTCTTTTCAAGAATCATCTGCAAATCACAAAAATAAATCTTACATTGAGTATGTGTATACAGCTTGGATATTACATTTCCATAAAGGCTCACTGTAAATTAAGAAAGATTTTTAGAAATAAATTTATTAAGCATTATAACTGAGAAGAATGACATTGTTCAATAGCTGTGATAGAATTTATGGCACTTAAGGTATGTATTTATATCATTATTAATGAATTTATCCTTGTTTTGTGTTTGGCTCCAAGGCAGATAGTCTAATTTAGGTATAATCATGACTTTAGGTACAAAGCAAAGTATAAAAGATTGCTCAGTAAACTTTTTTAAACTCAGTGGCTCAATGCCAGTAGTGACAGCTTTTGCAATTAGTTTAGGCTCTTCGTTTCTTGAGGCAACTGTTAAACCTACAGCCATGTATTCACTTTTCAGTGAAATTTTCATAAAATTTGTAGTTGAATTAATTGGTACATTGGCTGACAGTTTCAGCAAAGAGGCCAAGCCCTCAGCCATCCAGTTATTGCTTAAACTGCTCTGTTGTAACTATTTTGGCTAGGATCATAGAGAACGGCTGTGTTTCCCTAAGGCTTATCTAAGGCACAAATTGAAGACTTTGATATCTAGGGATGTCAGTCTGACACTTTTCATAAGAAGACACTCCAAATTACAAAAAATAAAAAGATATGCTCTGCATGAAGATGTTTTATAAATGCCAAGTAATGATGTTATGTTACTCAGAAATGTGTAATAGAGAAATTTTCTGGTATCTGGATGAATAAAAAGTTAAGGATGATGTGAAATCTATTTCTAAGTTAACATTTTTGTTCTAATGTTTATTATAAACTAGTATTTTCAATTTCATGAAATTTGACTCTTTTCCCTTAATTAACCCCAAAGACATTCTCATCCATTCAGTGGATATAAGCTTTGAATTCATTTTCAATAGTTGTCTGTTTTGAGTACTCTTGTAAAACAAGGATTCCTGGTGTGTCTATTTAGAAGGCACTTTTTCAAAGGACAACAAATGCTCTAGGATAATTTTTCTTAAACGTGGAAGCTTCCCCTTCAGAGAGCATGGATAGAGCCAGTGAACAGTTACTCAGTTTCAGTCATCGACAGTAATTGAAAGAAAATATTTCTCTAAGTGTAGTCAGGATATTAAACATTAAAAATAATTAAAAGTACCTTAGAACTAAGTAGATTATTTTAGGTAAAGCTGAACCCTCAAGTTTTTCAAACAACCGATCGTTCCAAGAAACAATGCTTTTTCAATTTAAGGGCATTTAAAATAATGTTTTTTTTTTTTTTTTCTTTTTTTAGTTTTTGGAATGTTGAGCTTTTTTTAAAAATTTAAATTTATTTATTTTAATTGGAGGCTAATTACTTTACAATATTGTTTTGGTTTTGCCATACGTCAACATGAATCTGCCACAGGTGTGCACGTGTTCCCAATCCTGAACCCCCCTCCCATCTCCCTCCCTATACCATCCTTCTGGGTCATCCCAGTGCACCAGCCCCAAGCATCCTGTATCCTGCATCGAATCTAGACTGGAGATTTTTTTCTTATATGATATTATACATGTTTCAAAGCCATTCTCCCAAATCATCCCACCCTCGCCCTCTCCCGCAGAGTCCAAAAGACTGTTCTATACATCTGTGTCTCTTTTGCTGTCTCGCATACAAGGTTATCATTACCATCTTTCTAAATTCCAGATACATGCGTTAGTATACTGTATTGGTGTTTTTCTTTCTGGCTTACTTCACTCTGTATAATCGGCTCCAGTTTCATCCATCTCATTAGAACTGATTCAAATGTATTCTTTTTAATGGATGAGTAATACTCCATTGTATATATGTACCACAGCTTTTTTATCCATTCATCTGCTGATGGACATCTAGGTTGCTTCCATGTCCTGGCTATTATAAACAGTGCTGCGATGAACATTGGGGTGCACGTGTGTCTTTCAATTCTGGTTTCCTCGGTGAGTATGCCCAGCAGTGGGATTGCTGGGTCATAAGGTAGTTCTATTTGCAATTTTTTAAGGAATCTCCACACTGTTCTCCCTAGTGGCTGTACTAGTTTGCATTCCCACCAACAGTGTAGGAGGGTTCCCTTTTCTCCACACCCTCTCCAGCATTTATTGCTTGTAGACTTTTGGATCGCAGCCATTCTGACTGGTGTGAAATGGTACCTCATTGTGGTTTTGATTTGCATTTCTCCGATAATGAGTGATGTTGAGCATCTTTTCATGTGTTTGTTAGCCACCTGTGTGTCTTCTTTGGAGAAATGTGTATTTAGTTCTTTGGCCCATTTTTTGATTGGGTCGTTTATTTTTCTGGAATTGAGCTGCATGAGTTGCTTGTATATTTTAGAGATTAGTTGTTTGTCAGTTGCTTCATTTGCTATTATTTTCTCCCATTCAGAAGGCTGTCTTTTCACCTTGCTTATCTTTTCCTTTGTTGTGCAGAAGCTTTTAATTTTAATTAGATCCCATTTGTTTATTTTTGCTTTTATTTCCAGTATTCTGGGAGGTGGGTCACAAAGGATCCTGCTGTGAGGTATGTTGGAGAGTGTTTTGCCTATGTTCTCCTCTAGGAGTTTTATAGTTTCTGGTCTTACGTTTAGATCTTTAATCCATTTTGAGTTTATTTTTGTGTATGGTGTTAGAAAGTGTTCTAGTATCATTCTTTTACAAGTGGTTGACCAGTTTTCCCAGTACCACTTGTTAAAGAGATTGTCTTTAATTCATTGTATATTCTTGCCTCCTTTGTTGAAGATAGGTGTCCTTAGGTGTGTGGATTTATCTCTGGGCTTTCTATTTTGTTCCATTGATCTATATTTCTGTCTTTGTGCTAGTACCATACTGTCTTGATGACTGTGGCTTCGTAGTAGAGCCTTAAGTCAGGCAGGTTTTAACTGACTGTATATAGAAGAATGGTAAGTCACTGAGCATAGCCTTAAATGAATTCTAAGTCTACATTTAAACTCTTGTGAAATGATATTAGTCTCTTCCTGTTGTATTAGATTGATTCACTCATATATATTTTTAGCTTTGTATAAGGACACTGGAATTTTTAGCTTTCCTAGGAGACTTTATCTGTCATATTTAGTAACTGGAGGTGACTGTAGAGTGAAACTAGTGGAGTTTAAGCTTTAACATCCTTTACCCTTTCATGTCTTTGGAAGGGACCCAGCATTGTGTTCATATGAACTTTAGCATATTAAATTCTGCAGAGGTAAGATATTTTTACTGTGTAATTCGCTGTCAGCTTCTCCTCTGCCACGATTTCCTTCCTGTTGGGTGACTGGGATGTGTCAAGCATCTGTGGAATCTTGCTAAGAGGAAGTTGATTTGGGCAAATATCTGAGTTCACTGTTTATCTGCAATTATTCTTAATTTCATCTTCATAATGTATTTTTATTAAAGGTAATCCACAAATTATTGGTGTTTTGCGTTCCCAAATCCTGGATCCACTCTGATAAAAAACACTAATGGTAACCCTGAGGAAAATGTAAATCCTTTAGGCTCTTTGCAGTTTTCCTTGTGACCTGCTTTCATTTCTCGTCTTCATAAACTATTTAACTTTGGCCACTAGTGAGTTGTATTTCATACAAGCTACTCAGATCTCCCTATACTGTGCTGGACACACAGGGTATACTTTCTAAAAAAAAAAAAAAATCTTGTCACTTTCAAATCTCTGTGTTTCATTGTTGTTCAGTTGCCAAGTCATGTCTAACTCTTTGTTATCCCGTGAACTGCAGCGTGCCAGGCTTCCCTGTCCCTCACCACATCCTGCAGTTTGCTCAGGTTCATGTCCATTGCATCAGTTCCAACCATCTCAACTTCTGTCACCCTTGTCTCCTTGTGCCTTCAGTCTTTGCCAGCATCAGGGTCTTTTCCAGTTAGTTGGCTGGTCACATCAGGTGACCAAGTATTGGAGCTTCAGCTTCAGCATTAGCCCTTCCAATGAGTATTCAGAGTTGATTTCCTTTAGGACTGACTGGTTTAATCTCCCTGCTGTCCAAGAGACTCTCAAGAGTCTTCTCCAGCACCACAGTTTGAAGGCATCAGTTCTTTGGCACTCTGCCTTCTTTATGGTCCAGCTCTCACAACTGTATGTGACTAATGGAAAGACCATAGCCTTGACTATGTGGACCTTTGTCAGCAAAGCGATGTCTTTGCTTTTTAATATACTGTGTAGGTTAGTCATAGCTTTCCTGCCAGGAAGCAAATTGTCTTCTAATTTCATGGCTGCAATCACCATCCGCAGTGATTTTAGAGTCCAAGAAGAGAAAATCTGTCACAGCTTCCACCTTTTCCTCATCTGTTTGCCATGAAGTAATGAGAAGGAATCCATGATCTTAGTTTTTTTAATAATGAGTTTTAAACCACTTTTTTCACTCTCTTCCTTCACCCTCATCAACAGGCTCTTTAGTTTCTCTTCACTTTCTGCCATTACAGTGGTATTCCTGATAGCTCAGTTGGTAAAGAATCCGCCTGCAATGAAGGAGACCCTGGTTCGATTCCTGGGTCAGGAAGATCCGCTGGAGGGATAGGCTACCCATGCCAGTATTCTTGGGCTTTCCTTGTCGCTCAGCTGGTAGAAAATCCACCTGCAATGTGGGAGACCTGGGTTCTGTCCCTAAGTTGGGAAGATCCTCTGGAGAAGGGCAAGCTACCCACTACAGTATTCTGGCCTGGAAAATTCCATGGACTATAGAATCCGTGGGATTGCAAAGAGTTGGACACGACTAAGTGTCTTTCACATCCTCATGTCTGAGGTTCTTGATATTTCTCCCTGCAGTCTTGATTCCATCTTGTAACTCATCCAGCCTGGAACGTCTAATAATGTGCTCTGCATATAGGTTAAATTAACAGGGGGACAATAGACAGCCTTGACAAACTCCTTTCTCAATCATAACTCAGTCAGTTGTTCCATACAGGGTTCTGTTTCCCTACCTCCAGCATAAAGTACAAAGTCCTCCCTATAACTTAGAAGATAATGAATGTTTTATGTCTCTCTTGCCCAATCCCATTCCCTTCTTCACCCAATGGTCATCCTCTGTGCTCTAGTCACAGAAGCAATCCTCCTTTAATAACTAGTTTCATAAAAACAAGCCCTCAGGTTGGGCCACATTATCCAAACTATCACCCCTATCCAGCTCACTTAGAGTAGGGCTGGACTTAGGAAAGGCATCTGATCCCATGGGAACTTTTACTTGCAGTAACCTGGATTTAGGGAAAAGAGCCTCTTGTCAGATTCTGTCGAGTCTCTGAAATGTGAGTAGTGGGGTACATGTGGGTCTGGCAAAGCAATTTTTCCACTGTATATGGGGAGAAAAAGCAAAATAGGAACCGTGAGAAAGACTGAAACAGATGCTAAATGAAGCAGAGATAAAACACTATGTGGTCTCAAAGAAATGGGCAGTCTGCTCAGGATGGCTTGCCTGTGATTGATTCCAGTCGCTTGTATACCTGGCTGCCTTTCTCCTCTTGAATTCTGTTAGACACCCCTGGATACTTATCGCATATCCCTCTTTCTTTGTTAGACTTGAGTGTGTACTCATAATACATGATTCTCAGAAAATCATGATGCACTGAGTTTCCATGGTACTCTGTGTTCAGTTGTCTCCATACTTCTGCACAATCCTTTACTGATAACCTCTGCCTGGAATTTCTCCCTCTTCTTCAGGCACTGTCTCGACATCTTACCAAAATGACACCTTAATCGTATTTTTGAAATTGTCTTCGAGAAGTTCTGTCCTGGGAAATCTTGCCCAAGCACTCTTAGATTGAGTTACAGACAACGATAAATTTGAGGTTAAAAACTTATGTTGCTCACAGTCATATTTGTAACACCCACATAGTGGTTGGTGTAGTGGATAGACCCTAATTAATATTGGTTAAGGAAGGAAGCAAGAAGTAGGGGGTGAAGGAAGGGGGGAGAATAAGAAATAAGTAAAACAAAAAATTATGATAAAAATAAATGAAGTAGTTCATTAACTTAAAAAAGTCATGTCAATAAATGACCAAGTTCAGGTTTGAACTCAGCTTAATCTGACCTTGTGACTAGATTCTTTCCTATGCACCAATCTCCTCCATTTACTACCATAAAAAGTAGCATATAGAAAGTAATACATAAATGTTAGTTGAACTTCACTTAATACTGTTTGCTGGTTATTAATAAATATGGTAGCTCAGTATAAAAGCCATCTAACTTTTATTAATCAATTCATTCATTTTTTGTAATTGTACTTCGTGCTAGGCACTGAGGAATTATGTGAAGATACAGAAATGTATGGTCTCTTGTAGTGATGATAACAGAAATTATACAAGAAAGATAGTGTGTACGCCTTTAACTCATATTTTGTAAACAGATTTTTGATTATTAAAGAAAAAATGTAAATTCCTGAGGGACATTCTTGGTTCTGTAATGCACAAATTATGTTATATGTACTTTGTATATTACAAAATAAAGTGAAACACAACCAGCTAAGGCATTATCATGATGTCACTTACATAGATAATCAATGCAAAAAAATAAGCTGAAGAGTGTGAGTTTGGCTACACATTCCTTATTTTAGTAGCAACAGTTATGCAAAAGAATATATTCGTTTTAATGGATAATCCTTATTAAAGCAGACAGGTAGTATGTGAGATCTATAAGTATTAATCAGTAATAAGAAAATAAATAGGGGCTGAAAACCTACTTTTTTCAGCCCTCTGTTTGTTTTGTTATATAGCCTGTCTCTAGCTCTCCAGATACCTTTAAGGGATTTATTAAGGTTCCCTGGAAACAGACTCTTGTGATGGAGATTAAAAAAAAATTATTTATTTGACTGTGCCAAGTCTTAGTTGCAGCATGTGGAATCTAGTGGAATCTAGTTCCCTGATCAGGGATCAAACCCTGGTGCCCTGTGTTGGTAGCTCAGAGTCTTAGCCACTAGACCACCAGGGCAGTCCCTGTGATGGGAGATTTGAGTGTAAAAGGATTATAGCAAAAAGGCTCTAGGAGAAATTCCCTGGAAGGGTTTGAGGGACAAAGACTCAGCAAAGGGAGAAGCTGAACAATACTTCATTTTAACAGAGGCATCAGTTGATCCCAGGCATCCCTGCTGGCTCAGCCAGTAAAGAATCTGCCTGCAATGCAAGAGACCCGAGTTCATCCCTGGGTTGGAAAGATCCTTTGGAAAAGGAAATGGCAACCCACTCTAGTATTCTTGCCTGGGAAATCTCATGGATGGAGGAGCCTGATGGGCTACAGTTCTTGGGGTTGCAAAGAGTTGGCCACAACTTAGCAACCAAACAACGGTAGCAACAATCAGTTGATCCCACAGAAAGCTTTGGACCTGTCATGTAAATTAATATGAGGTACTATAGGAAATACATAGGAAATTGATTGAGCTATTAATAAGGATGCGGCCTTTGTATATCCCTGGTTACCATAAGCAAGTTGCCCCAGTGAGTGGGTATAACTGCAGGTGGGGGCGATGGTCTTTCACAGAGGGCAGCTCCCAGAGAGGAAGTTATTTTCTGCTGGAGATTGAAGTGTAATTACCTGGATAATTCTATTAACTGTTTTTAAATACTTCAATTAGGTTATGTGACTCTCTGATTAAAAGTAACAGTAAATGTCATTTTAAAATATGTATGCACCTGTATGAGTTTTTTGAAATCCTGTAAAATGCTTTTTGCATGTTAATGTTTCAGGGAGATAGCAGTTTGAACTCATTTCAGCACCATCCTCCCCCCATACCACACATGTATACTTTTTTTCTTTTATTGCTATCAGAGCTTGTCTATCACCTCTTAACCAATTATCGCAATTTTAATTAACTGGTCAGTACAATCACTTATCATCTTGATTTCAAAATACAGTTGACCCTTGAACAGCATGGATTTGAATTGTCCAGATCCACTTTTACAGATATTTCTCAGTAATAAATACTGCAGTACTACATGGTCCTCAGTTGCTTGAATCTGCTAATGCAAAGAACCCTGGATGGGGAGGGCCAGCTGTAAATTATATGGGAATTAACACTCTCAAGTTGTTCAAGGGTCAACTGTATTGATTTTAATCTGTTTAAATTAGATACATTTGTCTAATAACTTGACTTTTAACTTGTCAGTCAAGATTGCATAATGTGTCTAAGTCACTCCAAGTGAGAGGGTGTTTTTCCCGCAAAATATGTTCCAACTGTGTTACTCTCAATTAGTTGTCTCTATCTACAGAACTCAGGAGGCCTCAGTGGTAATCTAAGAAGGTAAATCTGTGTGAGAATAATTAGCCAGATCACTTTTTCTCAAATTGCTTTCAGTAATTACATTTGTCTGTAAAACCCTAAAATGTGTATAGAGAAGATGAAGGTCATGAATAATAAACATTTTATACATACATAGTAATGAGTGAGCACTACTTTTAGTAATTCAGAATTTCTATAACTGCACCATTTTTGCTAATTGCATGCTTTATGTCTTGCCCATAAAATCATAAAAGTTACTAATTTTCCATTACATACAAATATGTAAAGTATACTGCACAGATGGGTTTTAGATTCCTGTTTGCCAGAGGAGCATCATTAAGCATCAAGCATAAAGGAAATTGCACAGTTAAACATGAATCCATTCTTCATTTTTGCTTCTTGGAGACATTTTATTTTTGGAGACAATCTCCTTAATTAACATTTGTTTGTCCTAAAATTTTTGTCAGGTTTTATAATGTAATGCATCTTAAGGTCAAATTCATGTTTAGAAATGTGTACTTGGGGGAAAATATGCCACTTTTGTCATCCTTATGTTTCCAGAACCTAGTGGGGGGTCTGGCTTTCAATAGCTGTTTATTGAAGGTGAAAGAAATTAGCTAAGTGATAACAGGCCAACTAATTGGGTGTCTGTGTACCAAGTTAATTATAGTGTTTATAGCTGTGAACACTATAATGTTACACTCACCCTTGAAAAACCATATGTGGAGGTAACTTATTAACTATGTCTATATAAAAATATGTGTTTATATAATTTCTTATAAAGTGTGGATATTTAATTGCATAAATAGCATTATATTTAGGGGCCATGCATATTATTAAAATGTTCTAGAAGAAATAAATTACCTTACAAACTTAAATTTCTAGCTATATTACTTGGCATATGTTTCTGGCATCCTTAAACATACTGATAACTAGCATGGCTGGTTGAATCTTAGAACAAAGCTCTAAAAATAGTTGACATTTTGCTGTTTCTATAGTAACAATGAAAATGGCTTCAAACTGTAGCACTGCTCCCACAGAGCTTAATGTTCTCCCTAGATTGGTTATACACTATACTGCTTTGTTATTGTAGTAAAAACCACCACTACTCTTTTCTTCATGTCTTTGATGTGTCTTATAACAATCTGATCACTAGTGTAACAATCTGAGTGTTTACCTGCTATGGTTAAAACAAACATCCCGGTGACTTTTCAAAAAATTGAGTTCTATCTCAAAGCATGCTAAAACCAGACTGAGTTTTTACATGATGTGATTTGAACTGTACTAGAAGGATCCAGATAATATCTCCATTTGCCTCAGTATCCAGTGTTTCACTGGTGAGAGATGGTTCTTTTAGCAGAAATCATTGTCCATCTCTTTTAATGAACTGACCACTGGTAACTATGTGGGGAGTCCTAGTAAATCCCATAATTTGGGGCATAACTCAGTAACAGTCACATCAGTTCCAGTGTACCTTCCCCTTGAAACATCATCAAAATGAGTTTGTCTGTCTTGTTTCATGAGTAATCCTCAGTGTTGTGGGTATAGTGGGTACCTAATAAATGTTTTGATGAGTGAGTGTTAGATGAATAAAAATGTGCTTTATCTGGGAGAGGGAAAATTAATTTTCAACATGCCACTTATACTTTTTAAGGTTAATTAAGTTCTAAAATATATCTCTCTACATCTCTTGACAACCCACTGGAAGTCATATACCAAGTTTGTGACTGTAATAGGTAGAATGACAGCTCCTCATAGGTGTCCAAGTCCCAATACTAGTAGTTTGTGAATACATTAGGTTATGTGCAAAGGGTAATTATGGCAGCAGATGGAATTGAGGTTGCTACTCAGCTGAACTTGAATGAGGGTGTTTATTCTGGATTATCCTGTTGGGCCCTGCTATGGGCTGAGTGATTGTGCCCCTCATTGCCAGATTCATGTGTTGAATCCTAATGTTCGTTGTGATGGTATTGAAGTGGAGGTGGCCTTTGGGAGGTAATTAGGGCATGAGGTCAGAGCTCTCAGAATTGAAATTGGTGCATTAATCATAGAGTCCTAGAGAACTCCTTGCCCCTTCTGCCAAGTGAAGCTACAGTGAAAAAATTGCAGACTGCCACAGACTTGATCTTAGACTTCGCAGTGTTCAGAACTGTGAAAAACAGACTACTGTTGTTTATAAGCCACCCAGTCTCTGGTATTTTGCTGTTGTAGCCCAAAGAGTTTAAGGCAGGCGCAGTGTAATCACAAAGGACCTTAACAGTGAAAGTGAGAGACAGAAGAGAGAACAGGGAGGTGGCCCCCTGAGAAGCACTTGGCCAGATGGCTCTGGCTGTGATGATGGAAGGAAGAGGACAGAAGCCAAGGGAAGCAGGTGTCATTGGAGCAGGAAGAGACAAGGAAACAAAGTGTTTCCTATTGTTTCCAGAAGGAATGCCACCCTGCTGACACCCTCTTTTTAGCTCAGTAAGACTTAATCTTTTGAGCTCTAGAATGGCAAGATGAAAAATTTGTTTTAAGCCATTAAGTTTGTGGTAAAATGCTTCAGTAGCAGGATCCCCTGGAGGAGAGCATGGCAACCCACTCCAGTATTCTTGCTTGGAGAATCCCCATGGACAGAGGAGCCTGGTGGGCTACAGTCCATGGGGTCGCACAGTTGGACACAACTGAGCAACTAGGCACAGCAAATGGAAACTAATATAGTGGGGAGCAAAGTGAATTTTCAGTAACAAGTTGACCTAGAAATTGAAGGCTAGATAACTTTTTTTTTTGAAGATTCTCTGATTTTCCGGGGATCACCTGATAATTTGGGAAAAGAAGAATACTGCATCTAGAGAAGTCAATCTCTTAATATGAAGCAAAATGAAAGTAAAACTTCCATTGTTCTATATTTAAGAAATTATTTTTATTTATTAGTTTTTCATTAGAAAAAAATCCACGGAAAATAATTTTTATTACTAGATTTGAATGAGAAATAGGTCAAGCTAATCAGAGAAGGCCATGGCACCCCATTCCAGTACTCTTGCCTTAAAAATCCCATGGATGGAGGAGCCTGGTAGGCTGCAGTCCATGGGGTCGTGAAGAATCGGACACGACTGAGTGAATTCACTTTGACTTTTCACTTTCATGCACTGGAGAAGGAAATGGCAACCCACTCCACTGTTCCTGCCTGGAGAATCCCAGGGACGGGGGAGCCTGGGGGGCTACCGTCTATGGGGTTGCACAGTCGGACACGGCTGAAGCGACTTAGCAGCAACAGCAGCAGGTCAAGCTAAGAAGTAAGCAATAAATGCAAAACCAAGTCATCAGTTTTATTCACTGTTAGCATATGATTCAATGTTAGCATAAGATTATTGTCCTTTTACAGTCTATATTTGATGGATTGTTTTTGTGTGTGATAATGTTCCACAATTCACCAACTTCATTCATTGATATGAATAAGGTATATGACTATTGCTGGTGTTGAAGTAATATTTTGTAAATATATATGAGTGATATATAAGGAATTTTTAATGTTTTTTAATTCAGCTGTTTTATAATTTTCATCTTCCTTTTATCAAGACTATAATAATCACTCTATTTGTAATAATGTGTTCCATGTTATTAAGAAATAGACATTATATTTGATTTTTATAGCCAACTTAATCTTTCACACTTTATGAGATCTGTGAATAGTTTCTTGCTCTGGAAAGTGTGATGTTAGTGTGTTTATCCAGTATCATCTTAAAGAATCTGCCTGTAGTGCAGAAGACTCAGTTTTAATTCCTGAGTCGGGAAGATCTGCTGGAGAAAGGAATGGCTACCCATCCTGACCAGCTATAGTCATGAGGTTTCAAAGAATTGGACACAACTGAGAGATTAACACTTTCACTTCTATGATCATGTATACCCAATAAGAGTCAACATTTCAATGAGATGAAATATTTTCTTTGTGGTTGTACTTCATAAAGTGAGCAGTTGTCTGATACCAAGTTAGCATTTTGCTCAAATCTGACCCAGTTCAAACCTGCTACACTTGTTATATTCACTTAGAATTTTCCCAGATTTATTCTTTTTCAACATTTAATAACTGTCTGATTTTAAGTGGAGAAATGGCATGTTCTTTTATACATTTAAAAACCGTAATGTTGGCTGACATATGGAGAATGGTTTGTAAGGTAGACCAGGCGTCCTAGAACAAAATAAAAGATGACTTTGTGTAAGATCCTATTTTAGTGGTCCGGGTGAGTGAGATGTTGGTTTGACTTAGAATAATTATAGATTAGGTGGAAAGAACTGGATACCTTCAAGAAATGTAGATATTTTTTAAAGTTAAATCTTGCATGAAGTATAAATGGATATGATGACTAAAGCACATCAGGAACATGATCTAGTTGTTGACATGAGCTACTGCATGAATGTCTACTGAAAAGTAACAGGAGTATAAAAGCAGATTTGTTTGGGGAAGACAGTTTCTGTGGGATTTCAGTAATTCGCTTTTGAACATGGTAAGTCTTAGATGACCTCTGGGTATTAAAGTAGCAATATGGATAGACAAATCTAGAATTTCAGATTAGGTCCAGGGTGGAAACACTGATTTAGTAGATAGAGACTTACAGATGAGTGATAGCTAACGCTGTGGGCCCATGTGAGATTCCTAGGAGTGTGGGTGTAATAGGAAGGACTTCGGCTACTCCAGCACTTGGGGTCCGAGCAGAAACAGAAGAACCAGCAATCAAGATTGAGTAGAGAGTTTGTGAAGTAGAGGAAAACCAAGAGAGAGTGATAGAGCAGAAGCCAAAAGAAGTAAACATTGGATTTGACATTGGCAAAGATATACCACACTGAGTGCAAACAAAATAAATAAACTGAAGTATTTTTTCTCTAATTTGAATATTGATTAATAGTGTTTTTACCTTAAACTTTCCAATACTAAATTAGCCACTTCTATTGAAATATACAAATATGTTATTAATTTTACAATATATTTTGCCCTTTGAGTATCTTGGTCAGCTTTCCAAATGTGTAATGTTTATCTAACAGATCGTTACTCATTTGGCCAATTTTATGTATTTATTTTACATACTTGAAACCTAAAATTGTCATTATCCAAACACCTATTTCAGTGGACTTAATCTATTATAAAGAATTGGACAAGTACTTCATTGTCTCTCCTTATGAATAGAAATCAGTTGCTTTTACATCTATATTTTGTTTCATTTCATTGAACAGTTATTGAGTACATACTTTTCTAGCTATCCTTCTTGTTCTGGAAAATAAGATGATAATAGATAATGTAAGAAGAATAGCAATCAGTATTGAATTTGGCTGGAGTGACCAAAATAATAGCTGTTCAACAAGATAGACATTTATTTCTCTCTTATGAGAGAAAAATACACATACATCAAGTAGTTACTCCAAAGATGATAAATACAGTAATTATCCATTACATAATTCCTTTTGTTGGTCATGTCACCTTCCATTACTTGTGACTTCCGCTTTATGGTACCTTTGGTTCCTGGCTGCATATTCTTAACTTTAACCAGAGAAAAGAAGGTAGAGGATGGGATCATCATACTGAGGACACTTCTTAGAAGTCTTACATAACACTTTTTGTATCTCTTAGATCAGAACTTAAACATGTGACATGATCACTTTTGATGTAGGCTGGAAGCCATAATGCTCACTTGAATATGTGGGATCCTCTTACAAACCCACAAGGGAATTTTTCAGGGTGGACATTTGCATAAATAATTTTTACAAGAAAATAATTTGCCAAAAAAGAGTACAGAGCCTCAAGCTAACAGAAAATAATGGAAATTCACCACAAGTGGGTAGAACAAAAAAGATTTAATTTCACCTAATCTGAGTCTTACTTAATAAGGAGTTATGCAGACAGTTAGGAGTGGAGGAAGGGAAAGGTCTTCTAAAAATAAACATAGAATAAGCAACAGCACCCAAGAGAGGAATATCAGTTACTTTATTAGGGATATACAATTAGATGGGTTCTTTTAAGTGGATACAGTAGTTTGAGATGTGTATAAGAAGCTCTCAAAGAGTGCTGTGTGCTATACAAAGGAGCCTAGATTTCTTTGTTAAATTCAGGGTACCGTTAAAGGACTTTAAAGAGAGGAATGACATCATCCAGATTCCTTTTTAGCTAGATTACTCTGGCAGGATTGCAGACCACAGACATGAAGCAGAACCAAGCTGGAGATAGGAGCATAATTTAAATGAAAACAACACTTTGGAAAGATGATCAAAGTCTGACATAAGATAATAAGGAGTGTTGTGTAATAAAGAATTGTCTAGTCTTTGCCCCTGGTTCTGGGACAGAGCCTCCAAATCCTTGGAATTTCAAGAATGACAAGAGTGCCTTAATTTTGGCCCAGTGTACACTCAGGCCAGTCCTGAGTTTATGCTAATAAGGTGGGGGGCATAATTTATGTTAATGAGATGACTCAGGATGAGGGTGACCGTATTAGAATGACCCAGCCTTGTAATTAGAGGGTTTTGAGCTATTTGACTGCAGCCATGAAATTAAAAGACGCTTACTCCTTGGAAGAAAAGTTATGACCAACCTAGATAGCATATTCAAAAGCAGAGACATTACTTTGCCGACTAAGGTCCATCTAGTCAAGGCTATGGTTTTTCCAGTGGTCATGTATGGATGTGAGAGTTGGACTGTGAAGAAAGCTGAGCGCCAAAGAATTGATGCTTTTGAACTGTGGTGTTGGAGAAGACTCTTGAGAGTCCCTTAGACTGCAAGGAGATCCAACCAGTCCATTCTAAAGGAGATCAACCCTGGGTGTTCTTTGGAAGGAATGATGCTAAAGCTGAAACTCCAGTATTTTGGCCACCTCATGCGAAGAGTTGACTCATTGGAAAAGACTCTGATGCTGGGAGGGATTGGGGGCAAGAGGAGAAGGGGACAACAGAGGATGAGATGGCTGGATGGCATCACCGAATGGATGGATGTGAGTTTGAGTGATCTACCGGAGATGGTGATGGACAGGGAGACCTGGTGTGCTGCAATTCATGGGGTTGGAAAGAGTCGGACACGACTGAGCAACTGAACTGAACTGAACTGAGCTAATGATGTCTGATTGACATCAGGGAGGGAGAGGGCATGTCGCTGAGTTAACTACCTGGCCAATGATTCAGTCCGGTGTGCCTGTGTGATGAAATCCCAATAAAAAGTCTAGACTGGGAGGCTTGGGTGAGCTTCCAGTTAACCGCACTCTGAGCGTATACAGTCACACATCAAGATGTATTGATGTACTGTCACATATCAAGACAAGATGCTAAGGTATTAGCGTTTGGGACCCACCCAGACTTCATCTTATGCATCTCCCCTTTAGCTGGCTCTGACTTGTATACTTTTCTGTTACAATAAAAACTGTGAAAGTGAAGTCGCTCAGTTGTGTCCAACCCTCAGCAACCCCATGGACTGCAGCCTTCTAGGCTGCTCCATCCATGGGATTTTCCAGGCAAGAGTACTGGAGTGGGGTGCCATTGCAGTTGGAAGTATTGGACATTCCTGAGTTCTGTGAGTTTTTCTAGAGAATTATTAAAACTCAGGGGTAGTGGGGGCTTCTCTGGTGGCTCAGACAGTAAAGAATATGCCTGCAGTTCCAAACCTGGGAGACCTGGGTTGGATCCCTGGGTCAGGAAGATCCCTTGGAGAAGAAAATGGCAACCCACTTCAATATTCTTGCCTGGAGAATCCCATGGACAGAGGAGCCTGGGGGACCACAGTCCTGGGGTCACAAACGAGTTGGACACGACTGAATGACTGGAGGACATACACACACATGCTCGTAGTGAAGTTTGACCCAGCTCTGTGTATTTAGTGTCAGACTTGCTTTGCAGGGAGCGAAAGAGGAAAAGGGAGGAGACTGCAGGTATTTCAGGCTATTGTTCCAAACAAAAGAAATTACAGTTGTATCCTAAGTTAAGCATCAGCTGGACTTTATGTATAAACTGGAGTTAGATGCTCACCCCAGAATATAAAGGCATGTTTACTACCATGAGTGTCTGGTGAAACTTTTTAAAGTCGTTCAGTCTCTGAGCCATCTTCTGTTTCAAGGACTACCCCATTGACAGCAGGACAGACTGGTCCCTGCCAATGAAACATACTTCTAGTTTTGGGACAGCCAATAATGCCCCAACAAAATTTCAAAATGTACCATTTTTATTGCGAACAACTGACTGACTGACATAGAGTAAGAAAAATCAATGTAGCCAAGAGAAACTGCTGAAAAAAATAAGTTACACAAGCAGAGAAAAAAAGGAAATGCAGGTATATGAGGATAAACAGTGAAGATAGTAGACAACAAATAAGAGGATGATACCATGGAAACCAAAGGAATTTGTTTAATGAACAGCAAACAAATGAAAACTTCAGAATGTTTTTTAAAATAAAGATATAAAGGATAATAGCTGCCTTTTACATAGTAAGGCAGTTTTCACTAACAAATGGGGAAATTTTTCTGACTTTGTAGATTAACTTGCTATCTGATTTTCAGGGCTAATAAAATTTGACTAAGTATTTGAATAAAACTGAGAATTCCACCTGGAAATTTGCAAGTTTAGGTGTCTAAAAATAAATGATATAGCTAGCATAAAATATGTGGAATGTTCTTATATTTACCTCTACTTTTTAAAAATATCTGAACTTATAGATACATTACTATTTCTATGAGTAACTAGAGTAAATGGATGATTGGATATACTATTTTTTACTCTTCCTTCAGATGTTTTGTGTGCATTTTTGCAAACTGTACATTTCCAAATAAAAGATGAGACTTCTTCTCCAGGTAAATGTGTAACAGTTGGACAATATTAAGTTAAACTTTGCAGTTTAATTTGTTAGCTTTGAATTTAGAAAAGTCTATGGATCGTTCACTGCTCCTAATATAAGGTGATACATCAGCAACTGTTTGTGACTTTTATGAAATTTAATTTACCCGCGAATTTTTTTCCAAGTTTTATCACACCAGTGAAGAACAAATGAAGGGCAACTTTAAGTTCTCTCAGTTTCAATCAACATTGAGGAAGATAGGACTTAGACTTTAGTTTGAAATGTTTTGGAAAATGATACAAAATGTATTCTTTAACTACTAGGCAATTTTCTTTCAGAAAACTAGATTAACCTGGCAGAATTTTTTGTAAGGATTTATATTTTTAAAGGATGATACTAAGTAATATTACTATGTGTGTACACATGGGAACAGAAGAATAATCCTTGTAATAATTGACAGATTGATTCATTTTATCTGTCACCTTTATAATAAATTAGATGATACTCATCTACTATGTGTCAGTCTTCTGCATGGTTGGTTCCAATGTAAATTTAGTAATTCTTTATTCAACTTACTAATATCTTTTCCCTTTTAATTTGTTAGTAATATGCTCCTATCCTATGCCCATAATCTGGTCTTCAAAGAACATATTTTATTATAGGAAGGATTTGTTTGCTTTTGTAGGTGTAATTTTTAGTCTACAAATGTCTAAATTTTGCCAAGTTTATTTAGTATTATCTGTAATATGCTATATCAGAAAACATATAATCAGGTGATTTATATCCTGAAGATTTTGAAATTTTATTAATCACTCTTACTTATTCTCTATCTAATGCATCCTTCAAGTGTGCTGTGTGCTAAGTTGCTTCAGTCATGTCCAACTCTCTGTGACACTATGCACTGTAGCCTGCCAGCTTCCTCTGTCCATGGAACTCTCCAGGCAAGAATACTGAAGTGGGTTGCCATGCCCTTCTCCAAGAAAATCTTCCTAACCCCAGGATTGAACCCGTGTCTCTTAAGTCTCTGGTACTGGTTACTGGCTTATTTACCACTAACTTTCAAGAATCCTAGCAAAAAAAAAAAAACCAACAAAAATGCATTTAACAAACTCCAGTGTTAACTCCAAGCACATGCACACACAGGTACAAGATGAGAGAGGGAGTTCTGTTCACTTGCTCAATCATGTCCAACTCTTTGGGACGCCATGGACTGCAGCATGCCAAGCTTCCCTGTCCATCACCAACTCCCGGAGCTTGCTCAAACTCATGTCCATCAAGTCGGTGATGTCATCCAACCATTTCATCCTCTGTTGTCTCCTCCTCCCACCTTCAATCTTTCCCAGCATCAGGGTCTTTTCCAGTGATTCAGTTCTTTGTATCAGGTGACCAAACTATTGGACTTTCAGCTTCAGCATTAGTTCTTCCATGGAATATTCAGGGTTGATTTCCTTTAGGATTGGCTGGTTTGATCTCCTTGCAGTCCAAGGGACTCTCAAGAGTCTTCTCCAACACTACAGTTCAAAAGCATCAATTCTTTGGCGCTCAGCTTTCTTTAAGGTCCAACTCTCACATCCATACATGACTATTGGAAAAACCATAGCTTTGACTAAATGGACCTTTGTCCACAAAGTAATGTCTCTGCTTTTGAATGTGCTCTCTAGGTTGGTCATAACTTTTCTTTTAAGGAGCAAGTGTCTTTTAACTTCATGGCTGCAGTCACCATCTGCAGCGATTTTGGAGGCCAGAAAAATAAAGTCTGTCACTGTTTAAACTGTTTCCTCATCTATTTGCTATGAGGTAATGTAACCAGATGTCATGATCTTAGTTTTCTGAATTTTGAGTTTTAAGCCACCTTTTTCACTCTCCTCTTTCACTTTTATCATGAGGCTCCTTAGTTCCTCTTTGCTTTCTGCCATAAGGATGGTGTCATCTGCATATCTGAGGTTATTGATATTTCTCCTGGCAGTTTTGATTCCAGCTTGTGTTTCATCCAGCCCAGCATTTCAAATGATGTACTCTGCATATAAGTTAAATAAGCAGGGTGACAGTATACAGCCTTGATGTACTCCTTTCCTGATTTGAAACCATTCTATTGTTCCATGTCTGGTTCTAACTGTTACTTCTTGACCTGCGTGTAGATTTCTCAGGAGGCAGGTCAGGTGGTCTGGTATTCCGATTTCTTTCAGAATTTTCCACAGTTTGTTGTGGTCCACATAGTCAAAGACTTTGGCATAATCAATAAAGCAGATGTTTTTCTGAAATTCTCTTGCTGTTTCTATGATCCTGTGAATGTTGGCAATTTGATCTCTGGTTCCTCTACCTTTTCTAAATCCAGCTTGAACGTCCGGAAGTTCTTAGTTCACGTACTGTGAAGCCTAGCTTGGAGAAGTTTGAGCACTGCTTTGCTAGCGTGTGAGATGAGTGCAATTGTGCAGTAGTCTGAGCATTCTTTGGCATTGCCTTTCTTTGGGATTGGAATGAAAACTGACCTTTTCCAGTCCTGTGGCCACTGCTGAGTTTTCCAAATTTGCTGGCATATTGAGTGCATCACTTTCACAGCATCTTCTTTTAGGACTTGAAATAGCTCAGCTGGAATTCCGTCACCTCCACTAGCTTTGTTCGTAGTGATGCTTCACTATGAACAAATGCATTTAAAGAACAGCACGGTATTTAAATTCACTATGAACAGCACTTTAATAGCATCATCTTTTAGGACATCTAATAGCTCAGCTGGAATTCCATCGCCTTCACTAGCTTTGTTCGTAATGATGCTTGAGAGAGGGAGAGACAGAAAGCCAGTGTTTGTGGAAACACTGCTTCCTGTGTTCTTCCTGTAAATCAGTTGTGTGATTACTACCCAGGCCTTGACTCATCTTTATTTAAAAGGATTACATGGCATAATTTAATTTTCCTTGAGAAGTGAACATTTCTTCTAACTTTTGATAAATATTTGCATGATAAGAAAACCCTTGGTTTCTGAGAATGAAATATAGATATTACTCCATTGAAACTAAAATTCTGCTATCAGGAGAGATCTTTTGAAGATCAGATCGGACTTCCTGGCAGATTGAAGCTACCAATGAAAGCCCAAGTTTAAATGCTCTGTGTTTGCATATTTCTCCTGAGATACCAATTCTTTCTTCTTAGTTCATTCACAGGCACGTTGACAATTCCTAATGCTCTGGGGACATAAAGATGAAGCAGGGCTAGCCCCTGTTCTCAGGGAGATGAGTTTTGGCTAGTGTTGTTTCTGATTGTGCCCAGCTGGTGCTTTATCAGCATCTCAATTTCTGCCCCAGGCTGATTGCCATACTCAACTCCAGGTACTGTTTTGATCTAAAGGACCTGTCTGACACTCCCTTCTCTTTCACCATCTGGGTGCCTGGTCTTCTGAACAAATTCTAGCCTGGCTTCTCCTCTGATCATTTGGCCTTAAGCATGTTTATTACTGACCACATCTGTGCTCAGATGAGGACATTAACCATCCCCTGTACCTGGCTTGGTTAAATAACATCCAATATATCTCTTATTTCTTAGTTTTTAACACCAGGTTTGGATGACACTACCTACCAGTAGAATAGAACAAAATCTTCATAGTCACTGGGTATTTGAAATGTAGATACTAACTTTATTCATTCAGTTATACTTAAGAGAAAGTTTATACCCATAAGTTCACTTGACTTCCTTGCAACTGACAGTTTTCACTCATTTCACTCATTTATTTATTTGATTAGCTTCCAAGATGATTTTTATAGGGTCTAAGAGAAGTTAAAGGAAGTGTTTTGGGAATGAAGTTCAGCACTTCCCAACCAACTGGATAAGAATTAGACATTACCTGTGGGCTGAATGCCATGATCTCAAGAGGCCCAGGTAGACTCTTGCTGATAGTAGTCACCAGTGACCACATGACTGCATCTCAGCTGCCTTCAGAATCTGTCCACTAGATTTCCAGACACTTCTCTTTCACACTAAATTTAAAACCAGAAATTACTTGAATTATGTATCCCCAAAATTCATCTTTGTGGAATTAATTATATGAAAGAATTTGAGAGGTATTTCATCTTATACTTTTGATTTGAATGGAGAATTATAGCTCACAGAAAAGAAATTATATAGTTCATAATAACTGACTCAGGAGTTCTCTTTGTTTTCCAGCTTCTGTTTTCACTACAATAAAATATTATTTTAGCCAGATTTCTCAATTAGGTGAAATGTCATGTCATTAATGTTGAAATGCCATGTCATTAATGTTGAAATGCCATGTCATTAATGGCAGATCATCTGTCATAAATTCATGCCTTTCTCATATAAAATATTTGAGTGTTCTAAAAATGTAGCTTGTTTAAAAGAAATTTGTAGAAGAAATTTTCAGAAATTATTCAAAATGATAACAGTAACATAGATTTGGAAGTATATGTGAAAGCTCTTTAAACACGGAAGTTAATTACAGTTTGGCTTCTTTTATAGAAATCAGATAATTTAACAAGAACTGTTGAATGAATATGACACAGGAATTCATCATGCATGCGGTAGCACTATATGAATGGGGACTGCTACAATAAATACATGATGGCAGAATTTAATTTAATTTTTAGTCCTAACAGCTAAGGTCAAGATTTATCAATAGGATTTAATGCTTTTATATCCCTTTGGTGTGATGGTGGCTTGGGAAAAACAAAGAAAAAGACAAACCTGAAGATGAAGGTACTATCAGGTGAAACAAAGATAATTTCAATTTATTTAATTGAAGTTGTTAGCATAATTCTCGGGCTTCCCTGGTGGCTCAGAGGTTAAGCATCTGCCTGCAATGTGGGAGACCTAAGTTCGATCCTTGGGTCGGGAAGATCCCCTGGAGAAGGAAATGGCAACCCACTCCAGTATTCTTGCTTGGAGAATCCCAGGGACTGAGGATCCCGGTGGGCTACAGTCCATGGGATCGCAAAGAGTTGGACACGAAGCCCGAGAATTATGCTAACAACTTCAGTTAAATAAATTGAACTTGTCTTTGTTTCACCTGATAGTACTTTCATCTTCAGATTTGTCTTTTTCTTTGTTTTTCCCCAGCCACCATCACACCAAAATCTAACAAATTTTGCCCAAATAGTGGGCAGGCAGTACTTTTTATTAACACCTTTCTAAAATCTATAAAGCAGAGTTATAAATGTTCTCTCATATCAGATTTCAATCTTCTAATGCCTCTGAATTTACCCCCATCAACATAACGGGGTATAGAATATGTTATTGCTTTAAGAGGTTAGGTCCCAGTAAGTATGTTTTGGAGGAAAGTTTAATGAGTTATCATGGTAAGTAGTAAGCCTCTGTTTTGCCCTTCAGTAACTTCCGGTCAAGTGGTGATTGAAAATATAGTAAATGGAGTATAAAATAAGAATAACAAATAATAAGAACACATACCCTATTAGTGGAGAAGATAATTGCTCTGACAAATAAATACAGCATTTCAATAGCAAGCATAATAATATTTTATTTCTTATTTCAGTAGTAGCCCAGTTTCTGATTAGGCAAGTCTTCTGAATATGGAGAGCTTGTATTCTCCAGTTTCTATTTGTCAATAGTACTTTAAGTTCCTTCCATCCTTTGATTCTGTTAAAGAACCTTGGAACCCTTTTATTGCAGCCCCTGACAAGGAAGGGGAGAAAGAGGATCGCATGGGGTATACTTTTAATCAGGACTAGAAGGGTATGTGTTACTTCCATCTTTATTCCATTGATCTGGAACTTAATTTCATTACTCCAGAAAGCAAAACAGTGCTATATTGTCAAGCTTGGTAGACAGAAAAAAGAGATAAAGATTTAAAATCTAGCCAGTCTCTGCCACTTCATGCCTGTTTGGCCACCAAATATCCATTGCACTGAAAGTGAAAGTGTTAGTTGCTTAGTTGTGTCCAACTCTTTGCAACCCCATGGACTTTAGCCTGCCAGACTTCTCTGTCTATGGAATTCTCCAGGCAAGAATAGTGGAGTGGGTAACCATTCCCTTCTCTAGGGGATCTTCCCGACAATTTATTCTTCTCCTGCATGGAAGGCAGATTCTTTACCATCTGAACCACCAGGGAAGTCCATCCATTGTACTCTTCCTATGTAAATAGGACACATTCTTCCTAAGTCAGATGACTCAAAAATCCTATCCACTGACCCAAGTCAACTGCTGGCCCATGTGCTCCATGTTATGAGCAGTCACTTCTGTCTGATGTAGAGGTTGTTTATGGTATGAACTGAAAACACATGTTATTAAAAATTATGTGCATCTCCATACCCAGTATATAATGATAAAGTGAAGACATGATAATTACAATAAAGTTGTCCAGAAAGGGCAGACTAAACCATCCAGAGCAATCCTACTCCATAGAAGTTACTGGAGTCTACTGGGCACACATGAAAACCTCCTAACTGGGGAGAGAAAAAGGTCCTTTGACTCTGATTTTGTTCTCTAGTAACACTCCCTTAAAATTTGTCATAGTTTCTTCCTCTGTTCTTTAGGAAGTACTTTTCCTTCTGTTATCCCCCATGGCCAAAGCTAACATGTATGAGAGGGAGTGTGTCCTCTTTGGGGAAATGAAACTGTAATACCTGCTTCTTGTCGGAGATTCATCAGATACCCTTGGGTTATTTCAGTACAGAATTTTAAGACTCAACAAGCAGTCATAGACTGTTTTTAGATTAGGCTTGCTGTTTTATGGCAATATAATTTATTCAAAAAGTTAGGAAGGTTTTCATCTGTTTGTTTCCAGACAGTTCCATGTGGCAATAAATACAAGTTTGTACATAAAATTATTTCCCAAGTTTGACTTTTTCCTATATTATCTCCATCCATGTGCTCTCTGATTAATCACAGCCACCTTGAGACTACAGACACTAACAGTCTTGGATAATATTCTTAATCTGAATTTTTTTCCCTGCAAAACTGAGTTACTTAATTTAAAAGCTTCCTTGGACTTTTGTTTTTCAAGGCTTTCCTTATGCTTTATCTCTTTCTATTTATGATCCAGAGCAATCACCTTTTCCAAACATATAATGCCCTTGATTAGTGAACTTTCTCTGTTCCCTTTGCTCTCTCTCTGAAAATCAGCAGCTTTTTAAATTGGCAGCTCCCTTTCTTGTAATGACTTCTAAAAAGCAACTGATAATAGCTGATGGATAATATCACTCTGACTCTTCCAGGCACTATCTTAAAATTGTTGGCTCAGTAAGTATGTGGTCTTCATTTCAAGTTATTGATGAATTTTTACTAAATGTTTTACCACAGAATAGATCAGCCCTGGGTGTTCTTTGGAAGTAATGATGCTAAAGCTGAAACTCCAGTACTTTGGCCACCTCATGTGAAGAGTTGACTCATTGGAAAAGACTCTGTTGCTGGGAGGGATTGGGGGCAGGAGGAGAAGGGGACGACAGAGGATGAGATGGCTGGATGGCATCACCGACTCGATGGATGTGAGTTTGAGTGAACTCCGGGATTTGGTGATGGATGGGGAGGCCTGGCGTGCTGCAATTCATGGGGTCGCAAAGAGTTGGACACGACTGAGCAACTGAGCTGAGCTAAGTATGACTCACCCCCCTTCAAGCTTGTTTTTTTTTAAATATAAATTTATTTATTTTAATTGGAGGTTAATTACTTTATAATATTATATTGGTTTTGCCATACACCAACATGAATCTGCCACAGGTATACACGTGTTCCCCATCCTGAGCCCCCCTCCCTCCTCCCTCCCTGTACCATCCCTCTGGGTCGTCTCAGTGCACCAGCCCCAAGCATCCAGTATCATGCATCAAACCTGGACTGGCTATTCATTTCATGTATGATATTATACATGTTTCAATGTCATTCTCCCAAATCATCCCACCCTCGCCCTCTCCCAGAGTCCAAAAGACTGTTCTATACATCTGTGTCTCTTTTGCTGTCTCGCATACAGGGTTATCCTTACCATCTTTCTAAATTCCATATATATGCATTAGTATACTGTATTGGAGTTTTTCTTTCTGGCTTGCTTCACTCTGTATAATAGGCTCCACTTTCATCCACCTCATTAGAACTGATTCAAATCTATTGTTTTTAGTGGCTGAGTAATACTCCATTGTGTTTATGTGCCACAGCTTTCTTATCCATTCATCTGCTGATGGACATCTAGGTTGCTTCCATGTCCTGGCTGTTATAAACAGTGCTGTGATGAACATTGGGGTACATGTGTCTCTTTCAATTCTGATTCCCTCAGTGTGTATGCCCAGCAGTGGAATTGCTGGGTCATAAGGCAAGCTTGCTTTTTTCAGTTCATTTGTTTCCTGATTCCTAACCACTACATCAGTAGTAGCACATGATCAATTTTGCTTTTGTTGTTGAGTAATACCATCCTTCTAGGTTGGAACTTCTGTACTAGTAAAAACAGACCACTGCTGTCACAATTTCAAAATTTCAGTAGTTTAACCCAACATATGTTTCTCATTCACATAAGAGCCTAATGTTTGTAGTATTGGAATGTTTTCAACCAAGTTGGTTTTCATAGAGCTAGGTGCCTTCAAATGTCTTTGTGACACTGTAAGGCCTCTAGCTTGGCTCACTAGGGAAAGACAGAGAGTAGAAAATCCTGCTACTGTTTTTAATGATCCAGGCCCATAGGTGAAATTCATGGCTTCTGCCTGCACTTCATTAGGTTGTAAGAGAAAGAGATCAGTCAAATGCAACTCCACAATTTTTGGTCAGAACTACTGAGTGAACTATAGCACCGTTTAATTAAATGAGAAATGCTGACTGAGATCAAGTGATTTTGGAGAGTGTAGGGATCCAAGTGTGAGATCCTTAAGAGACATTCAAGTGGAGATGTTAATTAAGTAAATATATGTACAAGTCTGGGCTTTAGGGGTAGTGGCAGTGTTGGTGGAATAAATTAGGAGCCATCAGGAAATGGAAGATATTTAAAGTCACAGGACCCAGTTCAGTTCATTGTGGCATTATACACAGTTAGGCAAGAAAAAAGGGCCAAAGTCAGAATTCTGGGGCATTCCAACATTTAGAAATAAGTCTGGAGAATCTGGCAAAGAAGTTTAAAAAGAAAGTGTCAGTGGGGTAGATGAAAACTGGGAGAGTGGCAAGTCTGAAATTCCAAATAAAAAAAGCACTTCAGTGAAAGAGATCAATGGTCCTCGAGGTCATTTAAGATGAGAACCAAGAGTAAAGCATTGGATTTGGCTAGATGAAGCCCATCTACTGAGGCAGTGTCTTTGGACTGGTGGGGAGAAAAGCTGAATTTAATTTTGTTTTAGAGAAAATGGAGCAGGGAAATGGGCATGAGCTGGAGAAAGAGGAATCGAGGAGCCATATTAAGGAGTGAAGCATGATAGTGTGTTTGTAAATAATCCAAGAAAGTGAGGAAAATTCAAGAGATAAGAGACAGAGGCATAATTATATATAACAAAATGTAATTGAGAGGAGAAAATGGATGGAACTTTTGTACATACAAAGAGAGTTTGAAGAGAAAAAAAGTTGGGTTTTTGAATTTGTGGTGGAAATATACAGATGTCTCTATTCCAAATTCCTTTAACTTTTTTCAGAGAAAAAGAAAGAAGTAGGATAACCAATTTAGAGTGAGGAGTGGGCTTTTGATGAGGGGAAAAAGAAAAATTAACTGTCTTAGTAAAGGTTACCATTGTTCTTAGTTCTGATGCTGGGATTTAAAATGTAAGCTTCAGCTAAAGCATGATCAGTGAGGAATCTGAAAAGGAACATTCCTTGGTGGTGGTGGTGGTTGGATCTTAGCTGGTTGCTTACCATAAGGGTGGGAAGTGCTTAGTCTGATGCTGACCTAAGCAAAAGCACAGATTTTTGTTAGATTTGATTGGCTTCAGAATATGAGTTGGCTGCAGCTGAAACTTGAACTTTATAGAAAGAGTTGAAGCAGAGAGCTGTTTTTAAGCTTCAAGGAAGCTGATCCTCACACATTGCATTGAATGATGCTTCTGAAAGTGGCTTTGGTAAAAGAACATTTGGCTTTTGTTTTTATTTTTTTGAACTACAAAGTTTTCTTGGGCTGACACTTTTGTAAAATATAATGCAAATAAACCATTTTACAAAGTTGAATGAGAATTCATATAAAATGCAAGACTTAACATTTGATTGTTCTTTTCAACAGAAAAAATATGTATGTATGACTCCAAGTAGACATAAAACCGTGAAAAATAAAAAAAAAATTACTAATTTAAAGGCATTGATTGAAACTACTTGTATATGTGATTAATATAGAAAATCCCAACTTATATAGTCATGACTTCATGTTCTTTTGTTCAATAAAACTTACATGTGAAATAGTGATTCCCATATAAAGCACCTAAAAATCATTCTTGGACCCAATCTATGTGTATCAGTATTTAAGAGTTTTATAGTTACAAATGAACTTTTTTTTTCTTTTTGCCTGCTAACTTATCTAATATAGGTTGAACTAATAATCCTTACAGGATATTGTTCAGTTACTCAGTCATGTCCATCTCTTTGCAGTCATATACACTGCAGCATGCCAAGCTTCCATGTCCTTCACCGTCTCCCAGAACTTGCTCAAATTCATGTCCATTGAGTCAATGATGCCATCCAACCATCTCATCCTCTGTCATAACATTCTCTTCCTGCCTTCAGTCTTTCCCAGCATCAGTGTCTTTTCTAATAAATTGGCTCTTTGCATCAAGTGGCCAAAGTATTGGAATTTCAGCTTTAGCATCAGTCCTTCTAATGAATACAGGTTTGGTTTCCTTTAGGATGGACTGGTTTGATCTCCTTTCAGTCCAAGGGACTCTGAAGAGTCTTCTCCAACACTCCAGATAAAAAGCATCAATTCTTCAGCTCTCATCCTTCTGTATGGGCCAACTCTCACATCCATAGATGACTACTGGAAAAACCACAGCTTTGACTATACAGACCTTTGCTGGCAAAGTGATGTCTTTGCTTTTTAATATGCTGTCTAGGTTTGTCATAGCTTTTCTTCCAAGAAGCAAGCATCCTTTAATTTCATGGCTAAAGTCACCATCTGCAATGATTTTGGAGCCGCAGAATATAAAGTCTCTCACCGTCTCCATTGTTTCCCCATCTATTTGCCATGAAGTGACGGGACCAGAGATGATGATCTTCTTTTTTTGAATGTTGAGTGTTAAGCCAGCTTTTTCACCCTCTTCTTTCAGTTTCATCAAGAGGCTCTTTAGTTCCTCTTCAATTTCTGCCATAGGGTGGTGTCATCTGCATATAAGAGACTGTTGATATTTCTCTCAGCAGTCTTGATTCCAGCTTGTGCTTCCTCCAGCCTGGCATTTTGCATATAGTCTGCATATAAGTTAAATAAGCAGGGTGTTAATATACAGCCTTGAGGTACTCCTTTTCTAATTTGGAATCAGTCTGTTGTTCCATGTCCAGTTCTAACTGTTGCTTCTCGACCTTCATACAGATTTCTCAGGAGGCAGGTAAGGTTGTCTAGTATTCCCATCTCTTGAAGAATTTTCCACAGTTTGTTGTGATCCACATAGTCAAAGGGGTTCCCTGGTAGCTCAGATAGTAAAGAGTCTGCCTGCAGTGCAGGAGACGGGTTTGACCCCTGGGTAGGAAAGATCCCCTGAAGGTCCACTCCAGTATTCTTGCCTGGAAAATCTTATGGATGGAAGAGCCTGGCAGATTACAGTGTATTGGGTTGCAGAGTCAGACATGACTGAGTCAGTTCACTTTCACATAGTCAAGGCTTTAGCATAGTCAGTGAAGCAGAAGTAGATGTTTTTCTGGAATTACCTTGCTTTTTCTGTGATCCAATTAATTTGGCAGTTTGATCTCTGGTTCCTCTACCTTTTCTGAATCCAACTTGAAAATCTGGAAGTTCTTAGTTCACGTACTTTTGAAGCCAGCTTGGAGAATTTTGAGTGTTACTTTGCTAGCATGTGAAATAAGTGCATTTGTGTGGTAGTTTGAACCTTCTTTGGCATTGCCCTTGTCTGGGGTAGGAATGAAAACTGATGTAGTCCAATCCTTGGCCAGTGCTGAGTTTTCCATATTTGCTGACATATTGAGTGCAGCGCTTTAATAGCATCATCTTCTAGGATTTAGCTCATCTAGAATTCGATCACTTCCACTAGCTTTGTTTTTAGTGATACTTCCTAAGGCCCACTTAACTTTGTACTCCAAGATAGTTCTTCTGGGTATTCTTGCCACTCTTCTTATTATCTTCTGCTTTTGTTAGATCCATACCATTCCCATCGTTTATTGTGCCCGTATTGCATGAAATGTTCCCTTGGTATCTCTAATTTTCTTGAAGAGATCTCTAGTCTTTCCCATTCTATTGTTTTCCTCTATTTCTATGCCTTGTTCACTTCAGTTCAGTTCAGTTTAGTCACTCAGTCATGTCCGAATCTTTCCAAACTCAAGAATCACAGCACGCCAGGCCTCCCTGTCCATCACCAACTCCTGGAGTTCACTCAAACTCACGTCCATCGAGTCAGTGATGCCATCCAGCCATCTCATCCTCTGTCGTCCCCTTTTCCTCCTGCTGCCAATCCCCCCCAGCATCACAGTCTTTTCCAATGAGTCAACTCTTCGCATGAGGTGGCCAAAGTACTGGAGTTTCAACTTTAGCATCATTCCTTCCAAAGAACACCCAGGACTGATCTCCTTTAGAATGGACCGGTTGGATCTCCTTGCAGTCCAAGGGACTCTCAGGAGTCTTCTCCAACACCACAGTTCAAAAGCATCAATTCTTCGGCGCTCAGCTTTGTTCACAGTCCAACTCTCACATGCATACATGACCACTGGAAAAACCATAGCCTTGACTAGGTGGACCTTTGTTGGCAAAGAAGTGTCTCTGCTTTTGAATATGCTAGCTAGGTTGGTCATAACTTTTCTTCCAAGGAGTAAGTGTCTTTTAATTTCATGGCTGCAGTCACCATCTGCAGTGATTTTGGAGCCCCCCAAAATAAAGTCTGACACTGTTTCCAATGTTTCTCCATCTATTTCCCATGAAGTGATGGGACCAGGTGCCATGATCTTCATTTTCTGAATGTTGAGCTTTAAGCCAACGTTTTCACTCTCCTCTCTCACTTTGATCAAGAGGCTTTTTAGTTCCTCTTCACTTTCTGCCTTAAGGGTGGTGTCATCTGCATATCTGAGGTTATTGATATTTCTCCCAGCAATCTTGATTCCAGCTTGTGCTTCTTCCAGCCCAGCGTTTCTCATGATGTCCTCTGCATATAAGTTAAATAAGCAGGGTGACAATATACAGCCTTGATGTACTTCTTTTCCTATTTGGATCCAGTCTGTTGTTCCATGTCCAGTTCTAACTCTTGCTTCCTGACCTGCATACAGATTTCTCAAAAGGCAGGTCAGGTGGTCTGGTATTCGCATCTCTTTCAGAATTTTCCACAGTTTATTGTGATCCACACAGTCAAAGGCTTTGGCATAGTCAATAAAGCAGAAATAGATGTTTTTCTGAAACTCTCTTGCTTTTTCCATGATCCAGCAGATGTTGACAAGTTTATCTCTGGTTCCTCTGCCTTTTCTAAAACCAGCTTGAACATCAGAAAGTTCATGGTTCACGTATTGCTGAAGCCTGGCTTGGAGGATTTTTAGTATTACTTTACTAGTGTGTGAGATGAGTGCAATTGTGCAGTAGTTTGAGCATTCTTTGGCATTGCCTGTCTTTGGGACTGGAACGAAAACTGACCTTTTCCAGTCCTGTGGCCACTGGTGAGTTTTCCAAATTTGCTGGCATATTGAGAGCAGCACTTTCACAGCATCATCTTTCAGGATTTGAAATAGCTCCACTGGAATTCCATCATCTCCACTAGCTTTGTTTGTAGTGATGCTCTCTAAGGCCACTTGTCTTCACATTGCAGGATGTCTGGCTCTAGGTGGTGATCATAACATCGTGATTATCTTGGTCATTAAGATCTTTTTTGTATGGTTCTTCTGTGTATTCTTGTTCACTTAGGAAGGCTTATTATCTCTCCTTGCTGTTCTTTGGAACTCTGTCTTTAGATGAATGTATCTTTCCTTTTCTCCTTTGCCTTTCACTTTTCTTCTTTTCTCAGCTATTTGTAAGGCCTCCTCAGACAACCATTTTCCCTTTTTGCATTTCTTTTTCCTGGGGATGGTTTTGATCACCACATACTGTACAATGTTGTGAACCTCTGTCCATAGTTATTCAGGTACTCTATCAGATCTAATCCCTTGAATCTATTTGTCACTTCCACTGAATAATTGTAAGGAATTTCATTTACAGGGGATAATGATATATAATATATGCAGATCAAGAAGCAACAGTTAGAACTCGACATGGAACAATGGACTGGTTCAAAATTGGGAAAGGATTATGTCAAGGCTGTTTATTGTCACCCCACTTATTTAATTTATATTCAGAGTACATCATGAGAAATTCTGGGCTGGAGGAAGCACAAACTAGAATGGAGATTGCTGGGAAAAATATCAACAACATCAGATATGCAGATGACACCATCCTTATGGCAAAAGCAAAGAATAACTAAAGGAATGCTTGATGAAACTGAAACAGGAGAGTGATAAATCTGGCTAAAAACTCAACATTCAGAAAACGAAGATCATGGCATCTGGTCCCATCAGTTCATGGCAAACAGATGGGGAAACAATGGAAATGGTGAGAGACTTTATTTTCTGGGGTTTCAAAATCATTGCAAGTGGTGACTGCACCTATGAAATTAAAATATGCTTGCTCCTTGGAAGAAAAGCTATGACAAAAATAGACAGTATATTAAAAAACAGAGACATTACTTTGCCAACAAAGGTCTGTATAGTCAAAGCTATTATTTTTCCAGTAATCAGGTATGGATTTGAGAGTTGGACCATAAAGAAGGCTGAGTGCTGAAGAACAGATGCTTTTGAACTGTGGTGTTGGAGAAGTCTCTTGAGAGTCCCTTGGACTGCAAGGAGATCCAACCAGTCCATCCTAAAAGAAATCAAATCTGAATAGTCATTGGAAGGACTGATGCTAAAGCTGAATCTCCTGTACTTTGGCCACCTGATGTGAAAAGCCACCTCATTAGAAAAGACCCTGATGCTGAGAAAGATTGAGGGCAGGAAGAGAAGGTTATGAGGACAAGGTGGATGGATGGGATCACTGACTCAATGGACATGAATTTGATCAAACTCTGGGGAGACGCTGAGGGACAGAGGCGCCTGGCATGCTGCCATCCGTGGGGTTTCAAAGAGTTGTACACAACAGAGAGACAGCAACAACAAGTGATATCTAAACTGTTTCTATGTTTTGTTTCTCATTCTCCTTGCTTTTAACTCTTATGGTGCAGTAACCAGTTTCATATAAGTATGTTAATAGGAAGCGAAGAAGAGATTTTAAAGCAATTTCAGCAAGCTTTGATATTCATTTTAACTTTCATTCAAGAAGAAACAAGTAATGCAGTACTTTTTATTTTATTTTATTTTTATTTTTTAATAGTTTTTTATTTTTTTAATTTTAAAATCTTTAATTCTTACATGTGTTCCCAAACATGTACCCCCCTCCCACCTCCCTCCCCATAACATCTCTGTGGGTCATCCCCATGCACCAGCCCCAAGCATGCTGTATCCTGCGTCAGACATAGACTAGCAATTCAATTCTTACATGATAGTATACATGATAGAAGTAAGCCAGAAAGAAAAACACCAATACAGTATACTAACACATATATATGGAATTTAGAAAGATGGCAATGACGACCCTGTATGCAAGACAGGAAGAAAGACACAGCTGTGTATAACGGACTTTTGGACGCAGAGGGAGAGGGAGAGGGTGGGATGATATGGGAGAATGGCATTCTATCATGTAATGCAGTACTTTTAAAATTCGTCTATCATAGCCAGGCCCACCAATTTATTCTGCAAAGTCATAGTTATATTTCACTTACTTCCTGGAGAGGAGATGGATTCTGGATTCATTAATTTCCTACTCACGTATCTTCATTTGATATCAAATAAAATTCAAAATATGCTATCAACATTTTAAGATGTTCAGTGATAGCTTTCCACAGGTTTGCAAAATCAAAATGATCAGCTGCTGCGTAGAAAATTGCTGTTTATGGCACATGATTTTAATAATCATTAGAAACTCTGTTCTTTCAAGCTTCTAACTTGTATTTACCCTTTGAGGTGGATGCTTTTGGTGCCCTATCCAGACCTCTTTTATCAGATTCCCTTGCTGCTGAGAATATCTGCTGCTATAGCTCCCAGGTGTACCTCTCTGCTGTTACATTCCAGAGCACCCTGTTGGGTCAAGCTAAGTGTAAACTTCAGCTGAACCCACAGTTTTTCCTAATTTCTTCTCCTGATTTATTCAGCTTTCCTCATCCCCTTTCAAGATTTGCCAGACAGCATACCCTCAAATTAATCCCTGGACAATAATCCACATGGTAGACTCTGCTTAAAGGAAAGCTGTCCTTAAACCTGATGACACAGCTGCTGTGATTCTGTTTTTTAAGCTTTGCAAGAAGTCAGTAGCATTCAATCACTTAGAGAGAAGACATTATGCAGAATTAGGCTTTTCCTTCTAGAGATGGTTTTGCACACTGGCAAAATTAAAATTCTACTGGGATATTTCTCCCAGTCAAATTTATGTTCACAAGTATCATGATCTTGAAAACATCCTACAGAGGATTTATCTGATACTTTAGTCCCTAAGCCTCTTTCCCTCAGAAACTACTGAGTTTCTACCCTGCTGCTACTGCTGCTGCTGCTAAGTTGCTTCAGTCGTGTCCAACTCTGTGCGACCCCATAGACGGCAGCCCACCAGGCTCCGCTGTCCTTGGGATTCTCCAGGCAAGAACACTGGAGTGGGTTGCCATTTCCTTCTTCAGTACATGAAAGTGAAAAGTGAAAGTGAAGTCTCTCAGTAGTGTCCGACTCTCCTCAACCCCGTGGACTGCAGCCTACCAGGCTCCTCCGTCCATGGGATTTTCTAGGCAAGAGTACTGGAGTGGGGTGCCATCTCCTTCTCTGGAGTTTCTACCCTAGTCTTTGGCAATACTGGGTGCTAAATTATTGGAACATTATTTTGCCTGAGGAACTGCTTTTGGGTAAAGGGTTGGCTTGCTTTTAAATTTGGTGAATATGGGACTAATTCTATTTTAATTTTGCATATGCTGTCATCTTTGTTCTTTAAAATTGAAATACATCAGAAATTTGACATGAAATTAATTCAATTTGTGAGGTCATAAAAATTTCATAGTAAATTGTATTCTAGTGAGATATAGCCTAACAAATCTACACAAACATGTGAGGGTCTTCTGGCTAAGAGGGAATAAAGTGTGAAATGCAAGAGGATGTTTTTGGCTTTAATTTCTTTGTATTCTTAACTCATCAGGGAAAGAGATTTTTATTTTTCTGATTATTTTAAACTCTAACTTATAAAAAGGTTTGATTTGTGGGTTTTTCTTTCTCACCTCCAGGACAGAATAAGGGCTAGGGAGAGGTTATGAGTATTAGAGAGAATGGAATTTGATAATGGAAGTAGGCTTATATGTAAATTTTGACCATCTCTAGCAAGGTGATATTTTATTATTGGAAAATTTTAATCTTGTCATTTGATCTCCTTGCAGAATAGATAGTAAATTATATCAGATGACAGGGAATATTAAAATATGGAATAAGTAATAAAATAGAGTGGCTTGGAGTTTTGCCTTATTTTTAAATTCTATTCTGACTTATTTCAGAGACATCTGGTAGTTAATCTGATCTGTCCATCAGTAGTTCCAAGAGAATTCCTAAAGAAAAAGTGATTAGCATTAGAGAAGTAGTCATAATATTGGTACTAGACTTTGCAAGAAAATGTTTATAACATTTCACAGGTGATGGGAGTGTAGACCACAACGTTAGATGGATGGATACCTTAGGTTAAAAGAACCACAACCTGTCTCCTGTGGCCATATGAATTTGTTTCACTTTTAAAAGTTTGGGGGTAATATTCGTACAGCACATCAGATAATAGGAAACCCCCATGTCAGAACTTGCTCTGGAGATGTGTCAGTGCATCTGCACAAAGTGAAGATAGAGGAGGATCTCTTGATTGGAATTGCATGTCATATGCTCCAGCCTAGTCTTCATTATAAAGAGTTATTTTCTGTTGCATTAATTTTTATTGTTAACACAGTTGGGTCGAACTCAAGCAGAGAAAAGGATGCTATTTATTGATAGATTTATAAAAATTGAAATAGTATAAGTTGATTAAAGGGGAAAGCATTAGACTATAAATTTAGCCAAATAGGAAGTACAGATAAAACTCTGTCTTTATTTTTATGCCTCAAGATTATATAGTCAATTCTGAAGCAGCTAAGCTATTCCAATAGCATGCATGCACTTTATGAAAAGCTGTTCAGAATTATGCACTGCAGAACACTTAGTCCCATAGTGATTCAGCTGAATGCTTAGGTTCTAAACTGTTAAAAAATGTCTTCGGTTTAAACTTCTATTTTGATGGTAAAAGGGAAAAGTAGTAGATAATAGTATGATTAAAAATTATGAATTATTGACTACCAAAGATTAAAAACAGTATTTTTCTCCCCCAAAAGCTATTATTAAATTTATAGTGAAGTGAGTGAGATTCTCCACAGAATTAGCAGGAATTTGGACTAAACCGCTAGTTGCATTTCAGTACAGTTTTACATGGATCCATGTACATGCAGCAAGGTTTTATAATAGCTTCAGAATTGGACAGGTCTAGATTACTTTATGTGAAATACAACAAAGGTGATACATTTATTTTCTTAAACTGCTGCCAGAGGTGGGGGAGTGGCTTCAGATATTTTGTTATTTGAAAAAAAGTAGGGGAAATTCATGGGAATTCATGAGGTAAATAAGATAGAAAACATATCAAGTTAGAACTGTGTGCTGAACCAAATACAGGGAGCATGTACAAAGTTAGTGAACACCAGAAATTAACATAAGTAAATGGAAAATCTCTGAAGATGGAGTTGAAAAATGCATGGAAATTTTATATTCCATAGGAGAGTATCAATAAAAATCAATCAAAAGAGTGGGTTCCCAGGTGGATGATACAGGAACAGGGCCAGCTTCAGTTACACAGGCCACATGTCTTGAAAGTCCTTGAGCTTTCTTTAATGCTTTGATAGTTCTGTCTTGGAAGTCTTTATTTTGGGACAAGGGGCCCCTTATTTCATTTAGCACTGACCTGTCAGTTATGTGGCTGGTTCTACAGATGTGTATGTTTGATGGTGGTAGAGGGGCAATTTCTGGTTTGGCCAGTTCAGTTCAGTAGCTCAGTCCTGTGTGACTCTTTGCGACCCCATGGACTGCTGCATGCTAGGCCTCCCTGTCCATCACCAACTCCCGGAATTTACTCAAACTCATGTCCATTTAATCGGTGATCCCATCCAACCGTCTCATCCCCTGTTGTCCCCTTCTCCTCCTGCCTTCAATCTTTCCCAGCATCAGAGTCTTTACAAATGAGTCAGCTCTTCCCATCAGGTGGCCAAAGTATTGGAGTTTCAGCTTCAGCATCAGTCCTTCCAATGTATATTCAGGACTGATTTTCTTTAGGATGGACTGGTTGGATTTCCTTGCAGTTGAAGGGACTCTTAAGAGTCTTCTCCAACACCACAGTTCAAAAGCATCAATTCTTTGGTGCTCAGGTTTCTTTATAGTCCAACTCTCATATCCATACATGACCACTGGTAAAACTATAGCTTTGACTACCGAACCTTTGCTGGCAAAGTAATGTCTCTGCTTTATAATATGCTTTCTAGGTTGGTCATTGGAGAAGGCAATGGCACCCCACTCCAGTACTCTTGCCTGGAAAATCCCATGGACGGAGGAGCCTGGTAGGCTGCAGTCCATGAGGTCACTAAGAGTTGGACATGACTGAGTGACTTCATTTTGACTTTTCACTTTCATGCATTGGAAAAGGAAATGGCAACCCACTCCAGTATTCTTGCCTGGAGAATCCCAGGGATGGGGGAGCCTGGTGGGCTGCCGTCTATGGGGTCGCACAGAGTCGGACACGACTGTAGTGACTTAGCAGCAGTAGCAGCAGCAGCAGGTTGGTCATAACTTTTCTTCCAAGAAGTAAGTGTCTTTTAATTTCATGGCACTGAAAAGTCAGAAAATCACCATCTACAGTGATTTTGGAGCCCCCCAAAATAAAGTCTGACACTGTTTCCACTGTTTCCAAGTCTATTTGCCATGAAGTGATGGGATCAGATGCCATGATCTTAGTTTTCTGTATGTTGAGTTTTAGGGCAACTCTTTCTGTCTCTTCTTTCACTTTCATTAAGAGGCTCTTTAGTTCTTCTTCCCTTTTGCTGTAAGGAAGGGTGGTGTCATCGGCATATCTGAGGTTATTGATATTTCTCCTGGCAATCTTGATTCCAGCTTGTGCTTCATCTAGCCCAGTGTTTCTCATGATGTCCTCTGCATATAAGTTAAATAAGCAGGGTGACAATATACAGCCTTGACATACTTCTTTCACGATTTGGGACCAGTCTGTTGTTCCATGTCTTGTTCTAGCTGTTCCTTCTTGACCTGCATACAGATTTCTCAGGAGGCAGGTCAGGTGGTTTGGAATTCCCATCTCTTGAAGAATTTTCCACAGTTTGTCATGATCCACACAGTCAAATGCTTTGGCATCGTCAATAAAGCAGAAATAGCTGTTTTTTTCTGAAACTCTCTTGCTTTTTCAATGATCCAACAGGTGTTGGCAATTTGATCTCTGGTTCCTCTGCCCTTTCTAAATCCAGCTTGAACATCTGGAAGTTCACAGTTCATGTACTGTTGAAGCCTGGCTTGAAAAATTTTGAGCATTACTTTAATAGCAAGTGAGGTGAATGCAATTGTGTGGTAGTTTGAGCATTGTTTGGCATTGTCTTTCTTTGGAGGATTGGAAAGAAAACTGACCTTTTCTAGTCCTGAGGCCACTACTGAGTTTTCCAAATTTGCTGGTGTATTGAGTGCAGCAATTTCACAGCATCGTCTTTTAGGATTTGTAATAGTTCCACTGGAATTCCATCACCTCCACTAGCTTTGTTCTTAGTGAGGCTTCCCAAGGCCCATTTGACTTTGCATTCCAGGATATCTGTCTCTAGGTGAGTGATCACTCCATCGTGATTATCTGGATCATGAAGATTTTTTTTTGTATAGTTCTTCTGTGTATTCTTGCCACCTCTTCTTACTATCTTCTGCTTCTTTTAGGTCTATACCATTTCTATCCTATATTGTTCCCATCTTTTCATGAAATGTTCCCTTCATATCTCTAATTTTCTTGAAGATATATCTAGTCTTTCCCATTCTATTGTTTTCCTCTATTACTTTGCACTGATCACTGAGGAAGGCTTTCTTATCTCTCCTTACTATTCTTTGGAACTCTGCATTCAAATGGGTATGTGTTTCCTTTTCTGCTTTGCTTTTTGCTTTTCACAGCTGTTTGCCAGGCCTCCTCAGACAGCCATTTTGCTTTTTTTTTTTGCATTTCTTTTTCTTGGGGATTGTCTTGATCCCTGTTTCCTGTACAATGTATGAACCTCTGTCCATAGTTCTGGCTCTCCTGTTTACTGTATGATAATTTTAGACAAATGATTTTACTCCTCTGATTATTAGTTACCTTATCTCTCAAACAGGAATAAGCTGCTGGTGTATCAGGGCTTCCCAGGGGGTGCTAGTGGTAAAGAATCTGCCTGCAAATGCGGGAGATGTAAGAGATTTGGGTTCTATCCCTGGTTTGGGAAGATCCCCAGGAGAAGGGCATGGCAATCCACTCCAGTATTCTTGCCTGCAGAATCCCATGGACAGAGGATCCTGAGAGGTCCCAGTCCATAGGGTCACACAGAGTTGGACTTGCCTGGAGCGACTTTTTTCACATGCATGATGGTGTATCTCATTGAGTACTTACACAGTGATTATATATTGTACAGATACATGAATATAATTTTAAGGTATGAAGGGGAAACAAAGCCTTGCAACAAAATAGGGGGCTGTTTTTTTGTTTTGTTTTGTTTTGTTTTTTGAGAATTGTGGGTGCTGAGGGATTTCCAGTTTGGGCATGGATAAGAGACTTTTCTGGAGAAGGCAGTGGCACCCCACTCCAGTACTCTTGCCTGGAAAATCCCATGGGTGGCGGAGCCTGGTAGGCTGCAGTCCATGGGGTCGCTAAGAGTTGGACACGGCTGAGCGACTTCACTTTCACTGTTCACTTTCATGCATTGGAGAAGGAAATGGCAACCCACTCCAGTGTTCTTGCCTGGAGAGTCCCAGGGACGGGGGAGCCTGGTGGGCTGCCGTCTATGGGTCGCACAGAGTCGGACAAGACTGAAGCGACAGCAGCAGCAGCAGCAGCAAGAGACTTTCCAGAGTAAGAGTGTCTGTTATCTAAGAGGATCAGTTACCTTGAGCAGTTCATTCCTATAAGGCTTCACTAAATTTGTCATACATGTACATAAGCTGCTGCAAATGGTTTTTAGGAAAATCAGTTAAATGATTTCCACACATAGATTGGCATGTATTAAGAGTTGTAGAACAAAAATGAATTCAAGAATAGGGTGGATAAAATAACATGTGGCACCATTGCACAGTAAGAACCCAAGACCTTGTGTATTTAGGGAAACCATGAAGAAATTAGACTTTTCTACAAAACATGAATTAAATGGCTTTTGCCAACTTTTATTAAAATACTAAAATACAATGGAAACAATGCATGACTGATTTACAATGTTTCAAGTAAATGCCAAAGTTGTAATATGCCTACGATTGTGCCACATTCTCATATACATAAAACAGTTGAAAGTTATTGTAGGTGCTGATTTCTAAATATTTTGTATAACAATGTAATAAAAATAAATAAGTTTTAATTGGCGAGAAAAATATTAAAATAGAAGAAATAATGGTATTTTCAGGGCTCTCGATGTTTGAGATATTGTAATATTCTTAAAATTTCATCCTTAATTCTTTGAGTTCAAAGGAGTTATTTGAGATTTATGTTTAAGAAGTCTACTTACATAGGTATTAGATTTTTAAATAAATTCAGATTAGTTTATTTCAATATTGTTTATAGGAATAATCTAAATAAGGACAACCATTTTCTATCATTTTAAGTCATTCCTATTAATATCAAATTAAGATATTTAACTTTTACCTATATTTTATACTACAGAGTTTGAAACCAGAAACCACCTAAGCAATTTAATTAAATCATGGACCAGAATACCTGGTGCTGTGCTGTGTTCAGTTACTTCAGCTGTGTCTGACTCTGCCACCTATGGACTGTAGCCCGCCAGACTCCTCTGTCCATGGGATTCTCCAGGCAAGAATACTGGAGTGGGTTGCTGTGCCCTCTAGGGGATCTTCCCAACCTCGGAATCAAACCCACATCTCTGGCATCTCCTGCATTTACAGGCAGGTTCTTCACCCACTGCGCCAACTGGGAAGCCCAGAATTACCTGGAGGTTTTGTTAAAATATTGCTGAGCTCCAGCTTCAGAGCTTTGGAATCTTTAGGTCTAGGGTGACCTATAAATTTTGCTTTTCTAACATGTTTCTTAATGATACTGATATTACTAGCCCAGGAATTACAGTTTTAGAAACTCTGCTTGTCAACATTGGTCATTGAGGAAAGCAAATTAAAACCACAATGAAACACTTTTTTCACTGTCTAGAATGGCTAAAATGAAAGACTGATGTGGATGTTGGTGTTGTGGAGCAACTGGGACAGTTCTCCACCATTGTTGGGGTATAAAGTAGTAAATTCCTTCGGAAAACTATTTGGAAATTTATTTAGCTAAACATTCACCTATCTGTGCTCAATAATTTCATTCATTTTTATTTTACCCAAGTGAATGTTGAGTATAAGCCCACAAAATGGCTTATTTAAGAATGTTTAGACCAGCTTTGTTCATAACAGCCCCAAACTAAAATTTGTCAGAAGTCCACCAAGAAGTGAATGGGCAGATCATAGTATACTTATCCTCAATTACAGAAAGAATGAACTGCTGATACACACAGAACAAAGATGATTTTTAAAAATGTGAAAGTTGATGAAAGAATCCAGACATCATGAAGTATATACTACATACACCTTGTTCAAGAATAAGCAAAGTTAATCTGTGGTGATGGAAACGAGTGAGTTGCCCACAGAGCAGGTTGATTGAATGGAAAGTGATACATAGGTTGTGAAATCTAAGATTATGGAAATATACTATATATTGATTGTGGTGTTGATTACTAGTATTTACATTTATCAGATCTCTCTGCAATTTAAAATCACCCAGGGAGCTTACAAAATACGGAAGTTGAATACTGCTGTTGAAAAATTAATCAAAATCCAAAGTCAGAATTGATACCTTTCAAGTGTCCATCCTTTCCTGCAAAATGTACTGAATCAAAGACATGCTATAGCATCATGGGCTTTGAATGTTGATCTAACATCAGATCTCTTTTTCCTCTGTTCTGTGTTTATGCATTTCTTCTTTCTCTCTTTGACTTCTGCCATTCTCCATATTTGCTGATCATTATTTGCTTCGGTTATAGCTTTTGCAGACCTGAAAAGTTTTTACCTATTTCTTCGTGACTAATTTTGAGTCTTTCTGCCTGCTGATCTTATCCAACCAAGTCTGTCTAACTGGAATTATTGAAGGGGTACAACTAGTGTTTTCCTGATTTGGCACCTGCTGATGCTATACAAAATATATTCTTTGAATATGAAACTGTCTGGAAAACCACCGTCAAATATTTTATTTGGGCCTCTGATTATATTTAACCCATGTTCCTTGAACACCAAAAATAATGTAGAGAAAAAGTATCTCAGTCATTATGCTGAAAATATGTTTGAGAAATTAAAGAGAGATAGTTTTCTGCTTCTAACTCAGAACATGCTTCCAAATCAGTTTTAAAATCACCTGCCAATGCTCATTAAGCCAAAACAGTATTTGAAAGAGTCGTTTGAGTGGAATAGTGGGTTGAGGTGCCAAGTATATTCTTTTTAATACTGTTTAGGATATTTACACCATAACTGCTTTAGGAGCTATATATATTTTTTATAGCTGCATTGGTTCTATGAGTTTGCCAAACCCTCCTCTTATCTCTTATTTTTTTAAACAGGTACTTTGTATCCTAGCCTTCCATTGTATGCATGATTTGAATATTATCACTGAATTAAATGAGAATAGTTTTTCTTTGATGGTACTATAACTCAGGAGGAGGAATTCCAGATTATGGTGGGAAGGGGGTTACCTGTGTCTCCTGGGAGTGGGAAATGAATACAGTATGTAACTGCCAACATTCGAACAGTTTTCCTTTCACTCACAGCAGTGCAGGCATAGACATCTTAAAGTAATTATGTGAATTTACAAGTATCCACTCTTAATTTAATGTCAACAGTTGATAAAATTGAGTTAATACTGAGATGTAATCTGTTTGGATGATTTCCCACCTGCTTGGGAACCAAAAGGCCATAAGGAGTGGAATGAGACAAGAAGTTTGCCATCTCCACGTGTCCTTCTCTTCATTGTCATTGCCACCTAAAACAAATCTGATTTATTCAGGTTTAAATCTGCATTCCCAGGACTATTTACATTGGGAAAATATAATTTGCATGTCACCATCTGTGAAGAAAGATTATTAAACAATAAAGGATTAAGAGATAAACAGCAAAGCCTTGTAGCAATGCATTGAGTCCAAAATTTAAATGCTGAGAATCTAAAAGATTTGTTTAAGGGCTTTTGAATTGTTTTAGGTTGCTGACTCTGTTCTTGAAATAGAAAAAAGTATAAAAATATGCAAAAAATGCTTTGCTGTAAGATTACCAAATCTAGTAGGAGTTTAACTTAGTTTAAAATTAGTATGGCTCTATTTAAAATGATGGTTTATGTTTTGCTGATTTGGTTTCTACCCTCACTTTAATAATCCGAATATTACAAATTTATTACATTTTATATGGGACAATTTGCAGCATTCATAATCCTTGAAAAGAAACGGTATCTCAGTTAACATTTATCCTTAAGGCCAATAATTTCTCTCTAGCTAATATTTAGAGTTGAAACAGTAAACATGAAGGTCATTAATTTTGTTTCTTTTTAAATTTCTGTTCTCAAGGCTAATAATTTGCTTGCCTGAACATGTTTCACTTCCAAGAAAACCATTTTTTTGAGAAAAAAGAAATGTTTTTATGCCTCACACATGTATTGGTATTTCCCAGTCTTATACTGTTGGTAATCTATTACTCACCTCCAAGCTAACTATCTTAGGTAAGCTTTCCTGAGATGGTATTTACAGGCAAAGCATAGTGAGGCTTTTAGAGGTACAAAATCTTAATTTGTCATCAGAGTCTGTGAATAGAGAGCTATTGGCTCTAAACAGAATATGAATTCAGACTTTGTGAATAAACTCAGTAAAAATCATGCTCTGTAATGGAAATTGATGAAAAGAACATAAATTGAGCAAGATAAAAATAAGAACAAGAGGCCACTTGTTAAATGCTAGGTTTATGCAGAGAAAGTCTGTCAGTTCTCAAAAATTAATCAAAATGTAGTTGATGATCTACAAAAGATCAGAACATATCAATGATGTAAGGTTGAAGTTATGCAAGAGTTTAGAAAAGAAGGAGAATAAAAGTATGAGAATCTACCCATATGTATTCTTTAAACTGAGGTGCAGCTCCTTTTGTTAATCACCACTCAGCAATGTAGAAACATCCTTAAAACAGGGAAGGTTAATTCATCAAACTAATGTCCTTTTTTACTTATATTGTCCTACAAGATAAAACCCATTAATTCTGATTCTATGGTTGACAAAATATTTTCTGATCTAATTTTATCTCCTGATTTTACAATCACTAAACAAAAAGCGGGTACTCTGTATTTCAGACAGATGTACTCTTCTCTTATCCCACTAGAAACTCTGAGTCTTTTGGAGCCTACAGTAAACACTGCACTTGTGTTCACCAAGAACTCTTTCTTAAAGCATGGAATTTATTTTTAAGCCAAACAAGCAAACAAACACCCCACAAAACCCCCCAAAGAGTCCACAGGGTTAAACTATGAAAAATGTCAGCTTCTCTGAAGAAAAGAAAGATAAACTGCAGTGTTGATATTTTGTGCTTCACAACTAGTCTTACAAATATTGCTTCTTGTGCCATCAGTCCCAGGGAGACGACCAAAAAGTATTAGTGGAACATTTCGTTCTGAGTTTTAAATTAATCTACTTTAGGAGATGAGCTTCCCAGGTGGTCTTGAGACAGAAATTGCTAGGCTGTCAGTGTAGGACTCTGAGACCTCAATCTTTTTATCAATAAACATCTCACTCCATTAATCTAGAGCTATACCCTTTGTTACTGACTTTCAGGGGAATGCATCCTTGGTCTAGTAGATCATAAAACACCCAGATCTAGGACAGGATAACCATTAACTCCTGGCCCTCTTATCTAAAAGCAAAACAACTTATAGACCATCAACTTTTGGCCCATATCTGGTCCTTTGTAAAATGGCCAGGGCATCATAAGATCCAGTCACAGGGTAATGACTCAACATCTGAGGAAACTTAGAAACTGGGGATCGAAAGAAGCCATAAAAATGTCAAGTTAAATATTTTAAAGTGATCGGTTAGAAATAACATATATCAAGGAAAGGAGCCAACCAAAAATGTACAGATCAATCCTAGTAAGGATATAAAGTGCTATAAGTCCCACCTTTTCAGGGACACTTCACCTTGTCTCAGTATCTATGCGGAGAGCTTTGTACTTTTTTTTTTTTCTCAATGCTATTCTCCCAAATCATCCCACCCTCTCGCTCTCCCACAGAGTCCAAAAGTCTGTTCTGTACATCTGTGTCTCTTTTGCTGTCTCACATGCAGGGTTATCCTTACCATCTTTCTAAATTCCACATATATGTGTTAGTATACTGTATTGGTGTTTTTCTTTCTGGCTTACTTCACTCTGTATAATCGGCTCCAGTTTCATCCATCTCATTAGAACTGATTCAAATATATTCTTTTTAATGGATGAGTAATACTCCATTGTATATATGTACCACAGCTTTCTTATCCATTCGTCTGCTGATGGACATCTAGATTGCTTCCATGTCCTGGCTATTATAAACAGTGCTGCGATGAACATTGGGGTGCACGTGTGTCTTTCAATTCTGGTTTCCTCGGTGAGTATGCCCAGCAGTGGGATTGCTGGGTCATAAGGCGGTTCTATTTCCAGGTTTTTAAGGAATCTCCACACTGTTCTCCCTAGTGGCTGTACTAGTTTGCATTCCCACCAACAGTGTAGGAGGGTTCCCTTTTCTCCACACCCTCTCCAGCATTTATTGCTTGTAGACTTTTGGATCGCAGCCATTCTGACTGGTGTGAAATGGTACCTCATTGTGGTTTTGATTTGCATTTCTCCGATAATGAGTGATGTTGAGCATCTTTCCATGTGTTTGTTAGCCATCTGTATGTTTTCTTTGGAGAAATGTCTGTTTAGTTCTTTGGCCCATTTTTTGATTGGGTCGTTTATTTTTCTGGAATTGAGCTGCCTGAGTTGCTTGTATGTTTTAGAGATTAGTTGTTTGTCAGTTGCTTCATTTGCTATCATTTTCTCCCATTCAGAAGGCTGTCTTTTCACCTTGCTTATCATTTCCTTTGTTGTGCAGAAGCTTTTAAGTTTAATTAGGTCCCATTTGTTTATTTTTGCTTTTATTTCCAGTATTCTGGGAGGTGGGTCACAAAGGATCCTGCTGTGATTTATGTCGGAGAGTGTTTTGCCTGTGTTCTCCTCTAGGAGTTTTATAGTTTCTGGTGTTACGTTTAGATCATTAATCCATTTTGAGTTTATTTTTGTGTATGGTGTTAGAAAGTGTTCTAGTATCATTCTTTTACAAGTGATTGACCAGTTTTCCCAGCACCACTTGTTAAAGAGATTGTCTTTACTCCATTGTATATTCTTGCCTCCTTTGTCAAAGATAAGGTGTCCATAGGTGTGTGGATTTATCTCTGGGCTTTCTATTTTGTTCCATTGATCTATATTTCTGTCTTTGTGCCAGTACCATACTGTCTTGATGACTGTGGCTTTGTAGTAGAGCCTGAAGTCAAGCAAGTTGATTCCTCCAGTTCCATTCTTCTTTCTCAAGATTGCTTTGGCTATTCGAGGTTTTTTGTATTTCCATACAAATCTTGAAATTATTTGCTCTAGCTCTGTGAAAAATACTGCTGGTAGCTTGATAGGGATTGCATTGAATCTGTAGACTGCTTTGGGTATTATACTTATTTTCACTATGTTGATTCTTCCAATCCATGAACATGGTATATTTCTCCATCTATTAGTGTCCTCTTTGATTTCTTTCACCAGTGTTTTATAGTTTTCTATGTATAGGTCTTTAGTTTCTTTAGGTAGATATATTCCTAAGTATTTTATTCTTTTCGTTGCAATGATGAATGGAATTGCTTCCTTAATTTCTTTTTCTACTTTCTCATTATTAGTGTATAGGAATGCAAGGGATTTCTGTGTGTTGGATTTATATCCTGCAACTTTACTATATTCATTGATTAGCTCTAGTAATTTTCTGTACTATTCTTTAAAATAAATCTTATTTACTTGCTACTGTGGGTGTTTGTGTGTTCATGAAGTTCATTCTTCGGCTCCACAAACAAGAACTTAGGTTCTCATTTCAGTGCTAGTGGTAAAAAACCTACTTGCCAGTGCAGGATATCCCTTGGAGAAGCACATGGCACCCCACTCCAGTATTTATGCCTGGAGAATCTCATGGACAAAGGAGCCTGGCCACAGTCCAGAAGTTCACAGGGTTGGACACGACTGAACTGATTTAACATGTTAAACATGATTTAACATGTTTACATGTATCATATAAATGTGATTTAACATGTTTACGTGTATCAAATTATGAAATGTTTACAGCAGTAAAGTTGGTTAACATATCCTTCATTTCACATATTTACCATTTTGTAGCTGCTGTTATGGTGAGACATTTAAACTCTACTCTCATAACAAATTTTGTGTTATACAGTACTGTGTTGTTAAGTATAGTTACCATGCTGAACATTATATCTCTTGAACTTAATCATCTTATAACTGAATGTTTGTATCCTTTAACTAACATATCCCAGTTTACCCCACCTTTCAGCTTCTGGCAATAATCATTCAACTCTTTGTCTCTGTGAGTTTGATGTTTTTAGATTTTATATATAAGTGAGATCATATAGTAGTTGTATTTCCTGTTTGACTTATTAATACTTAGCATGATGCCTTCAAGGTTCATCCATGTTGACACAAATGACAGGATTTTCTTCTTTTTTGTGGAAGTATAACATTTCAATGTGTGCATGCCTGTCTGCATCCTTGTGTGCATCTCACATTTTCATTATCCATTTATCTGCCAGTGGGTGCTTGACTTATTTTCATGTGTTGGTTATTGTAAATAATGCTACCGTGAACATGGGGATGCAGCTCTCTCTTCAATATGTTGATTTCATCTTTTTCAGATATACAACCAAAAGGGGGAATGATGGATCATACAGTAATTCTATTTTTAATTTTTGGGGGAACTTCCATACTGTTTTCCATAATGGCTGTACTGATTTATATTCCTACCAACAGGTCAGCAAGTTTCCCTTTTCTTCACATCTCAGCTAGCATTTGTTATCTCTTGCTTTGATAATAGCCATTCTAAGAGGTATGAGATTAAAATCTCATTGTGATTTTGGTCTGCAATTCCTAGACAGTTAGTGATGTGGAGCAGCTCTTCTTCTTGTACTTATTGACCATTTCTTTGTTTTCTTTGGGAAATGTCTGTTCAAGTGTTCTGCCCATTTTTTAATCTGATTGTTATGTTTTTGTTACTGAGTTTTATGAGTTCCTCATGTATGTTGGATATATTTTCTCATTCAGTAGGTTGCCTTTTTATTTTGATTGTTTCTTTTGCTGTGCAGAAGCTTATTGTTTTGATGTAGTTTCACTTGTTGATTTTTGTTTTTATTGCTTGTTCTTTTGGTGTCATATTAAAAAGTCATTGTCAGTATCTGTAATAAAGAGTTTTCTCCCTATGTTTTCTTTTAAGAGTTTTACAGTTTCAGGTCTTCCCTTTAAGTCTTTAATCCATTTTAAGTTAATTTTTGTAAGTGACATAAATTAGGGTTTCAGTTTCATTCTTTGGCATGTAAATATTCTTTTCCCAAATCCATTTACTGAAAACACTAGCCCTTCTCTGCTGAATATTCTTGGCTATCTTGTCGAATGTTTATTGATCCTGTATTGGGTTGGCCAGAAAGTTGGGTTGGGTTTTACCATAACATCTTATGGAAAAACACAAACACACTTTTCAGGCCAACACAAAAGATACGGACTTAGTTTTAGACTTTTGATTCTGTTCTGTTGGTCTCTGTATCTGTTTTTATGCATGTATTCTGAATCTTTAGTGAATTTGCTTTTATGTCTGCTTTGGGTCTTGTCTTGAGAATTTGTATTTTCAAAATTAGGTCACCAGCAACCAGAGATATTTTTGCTTCTTTTCTGATTCAGATGCCTTGTAGTTCTTTGTCTGATTTAATTGCTCTAACTAAGACTTCTAATGCTATGTTGTATAAGATTGGTGGAAATGGACATCTTTGTCTTGTTTCTGGTCGCAGTTTTCAGCTTTTCACCATTGTATGTGATGCTGACTGAGGATTTGTCATATATGGCCTTTATTATGTTGAGATATGTTGCTTCTCTACCAAATTTCTTGAATTTTTATCATGAAAAGATGTTACACTCTTGTCAAATGATTTTTTTCTGAATCTATTGAGATGACTATGTGATTTTTGTCTTTCATTCTATTAATGTGGTGTAGGCACATTTTATAAATGTCGAATCATCCTTGCATCCCAACAGTAAATCCCGTGTGATAATGGTGAATAACCCTTTTAATGTGTTGTTAAATTGGGTTTGCTAATATTTTGTTGAGAATTTTTGCATTTCTATTTATCAGGGTTATTGGTTTATAGATTTTATTTTCTCCTATCTGGCTTTGATATTAGGATAATGCTAGCCTTATAAAAGGAGTTTAGAAGTGTAACATCCTCTTCATTTTTGGGAGGAAAGTTTGAGAAGAATTTGGCATTACATCTTTAAATGAGGAGCCTGGTGGGCCACTGTTCATGAGGTCACAAGAGTAGCACACGGCTTAGCAACTAAATCACCACCACTACCACTTCTTTAAATGTTTGGTAGAATTCTCCTAGGAAACCATCTGGTCCTGAGCTTTTCTTTTTTTTGAGGGGGGGAAGTTTTTGATTACTAATACAGTCTCCTTTCTTGTTACTGGTTTATTCATATTTTCTGTTCCTTCATGAATAGAAGGAACAAACTACCTTCAGTTTTGGTAGTTTGTATATCTAGGAGTTTATCCATTTCTTCTAGTCTGGTCAGTTTTTTGGCGTTTAATTGTTCATGGTAGTCATGTGTGATTCTCTGTAATTCTGTGGTATCAGTTGTAATATGTCCCTTATTATTGATATTTATAATTTCATTTGAGTCCTTTCTTTTTCTTGGTAAGTCTAGATAAAGATTCATCAATTTTGTTATCTTTTACTTTTCTATTTTTTATGGTCCCTATTTTATTTATTTTTGCTCTGCTCTTAATTATCTCTTTCCTTCTAAAATTTGAACTTAATTAGTTTATTCTTGTTTTTCTTATTTCTTGAAATGAAAGGTTGTTTATTTGATATATTTCTTTTTTCTAAATGTAGCAATTTATCACTATACAGTTTTCTCTTAGCAATGCTTTTGCTGAATCTCATAAGGTTTGGTATGCTGTTTCCATTTTTATTTGTTTAATTATATTTTTAAGTTTCCCTTTTGATTTCATCTTTGACCCATTTGCTCTTCAAGAGTGTAGTGTTTAATCTTCACATATCTGTGATTTTTTCAGTTTTTCTCTTGTTATCTCTTTCTGATTTTATACTATATGGTTGGAAAAGATACTTAGTAAAATTTTAGTCTTTTAAAATTTGCTGAGACTTGTTTTGTGACCAAAGGTATGTTCTATGCTGAAGAGTGCTTCATGTGTGTTTCATAAAAATGTAAATTCTGCTCCCATTGGATGGAATATTCTATGTGTCTCAGATCAATTTGATCTAAATATAGTGCAAATTCAGTTTTTCTTTTATGAATTTTCTGTCTGGATATCTATGTTTTAAGTGGGTATGGAGTTTCCTACATTATTTTATTTTTGTCTATCACTTCCTTCAAATATGTTATTAGTGCTTAATATTTTTAGTACACTGATATTATGTTAGGTGCATATATATTTATAGTTATTGTATCTTCTTAATGAATTGTTGTTGTTTTTGAGTCACTCAGTCATGTCCAACTCTCTGTGACCCAATGACTGCAGCATGCCAGGCTTCCCAGTGCTTCACCATCTCTTGGAATCTGCTTAAACTTTATCCATTGAGTGATTGATGCCATCCAACCACCTCATCCTCTGTTGCCTCCTCCTCCTCCTGCCCTTTATCTTTCCCAGTATCAGTTTCTTTTACAGTGAGTTGGCTCTGCGCACCAGGTGAACAAAGTATTTGAGCTTCAGCTTCAGTGTCAGTCCTTTTATTGAATATTCAGGGTTGAGTTATTTTAGGATTGACTGGTTTGATCTCCTTGTAGTCTGAGGGATTCTCAAAAGTCTTCTCCAGCACCCACAGTTCAAAGCCATCAGTTCTTCCTGTGCTAAGCCTTAATTATGGTCCAACTCTTACATCCATAAATGACTCTTTTATAATTATAAACTGACCTGCTCTATCTCTTGTTATAGTTTTTTAATATATTTTGAATAAAATAGTTATATATTTTAATATATAGTTATATCAAAACTTTTATATATTTTGAATAAAATAAATCTTGTTTGGTGCAAGTATAGCTATTCCTGCTCTGTTTTGGTTTTTATTCTCATAGAATTTATTTTTCTACCCATTTACTTTGATCCTCTGTGTGTCCTTGAAACTGAAACAAGTACTTGTAGGCAGCACCTGCTGGGCCTTTAAAAAAAATATTTTTAATTGGAGGATAATTGCTTGTGTTGGTTTCAGCTGTACAATGAAGTGAATCAACAATGCTGTGTTGGTTTCTGCTGTACAGTGAAGTGAATCAGCTATATGTATAGATATATTCCCTCCCTCTTGGACCTCCTTCCCACTCCACTCCCCATCCCACCCCTCTAGGTCATCAAAAAAGCATTGAGCTGAACTTCCTGTGCTTTGTAGCAGGTTCCCATTAGCTATCTATTTTACACATGGAAGTGTATACATGTCAGTTCTAATCTCCCAGTTTCTCCCACCCTCCTCTTCCCACCCTGCCCCTTTCCATATCAACATGTGCATTCTTTATGTCTGTGTCTCTATTCCAGCCTTAGAACAAGGTTCATCTCTACCATTTCTCTTGTTTCCACATGTATGCGTTAATATACAATATTTGTTTTTCTCTTTCTGATTTACTTTACTCTATATGACAGATTTTGGTTCCATCCAGGTCTCTACAACTAATTCTATTCCTTTTTTATGACTGAGTAATGTTCCATTGTGTATATGTATCACAACTTCTTATTCATCTGTCAGTGGACACCTAGGTTGCTTCAGTGTCCTGGCTATTGAAAATAGTGCTTCAGTGAACGTTGGTGTACATGTTTTTTGTTTTTTTTTTTTTAATTGCTTATTTATTTGGCTTTGTTGGTTCTTAATTGCAGCACATGAGGATCTTCCTTGTGCCATGCAGGATCTTTCCTTGCAGTCAGGGAACTGTTTATCAAGTGGGACCCCAGAGCATCTGGTACTTACAGCACATGGGCTTAGTTACTGCATGACATGTGGGATCTTAGTTCCCCAACCAGGAATTGAACCTTCATTCCCTGCATTGGAAGGCAAATTCTTAACCACTGGACCACCAGGGAAGTAAGTCCCTACATGTGTCCTTTCGAATTACGATATTCTCAGAGTGTATGCCTACTAGTGGAATTGCTGAGTCATATGGTAGTTGTATTTCGTGTTTTTTAAGGGACCTACTTTGATCCTCTGTGTGTCCTTTCAGTTAAAGCATGTTGTAAGGCAGCATATGTTGGACTTTATTTTTAAAAAATCCATCAGTCCCTTTATCCCTTTTTGTTGGATTATTGAATTCATTTATATTTGAAGTAATTATTGATTGGTAAGGACTTGCTACTACCATCTAGGTAATTGTTTTCTGGCTGTTTTGTGATTCCCCTCTTCCTTTTCTGCTGTAATGTTTTGTAAATGATGACTTTTATAGTGAAAAAGCTGGCTTAAAACTCAACATTCAAAAAACCAAGATCATAGCATCCAGTCCCATCACTTCATGGTGAACAGATGGGAAACAATGGAAACAGTGACAGACTTTTTTTCTTGGGCCCCAAAATCACTGCAGGTGGTGACTACAACCACGAAATTAAAGACACTTGCTCCTTGGAAGGAAAGTTATGACCAACATAGACAACATATTAAAAATCAGGGACATTACTTTGCCAGCAAAGGTCTGTCTAGTCAAAGCTGTGGTTTTTCCAGTAGTTGTGCATGGATGTGAGAGCTGGATCATAAAGAAGGCTGAACAGTGGAGAATTGATGCTTTTGAACTGTGGTGTTGGAGAATACTCTTGAGAGTCCCTTCAACTGCAAGGGGATCAGACTAGTCAATCCTAAAGGAAATCAGCCCTGAATATTCATCAGAAGGACTGATGCTGAAGTCGAAGCTCCAATACTTTGGCCACCTGATGAGAAGAGCCGACTCATTAGAAAAGACCCTGATACTGGGAAAGATTGCAGGTGGCAGGAGAAGGGGACGACAGAGGATGAGATGGTTAGATGGCATCACTGACTCAATGGACATGATTTTGAGCAAGCTCCAGGAGTTGGTGATGGACAGGGAAGCCTGGTGTGCTGGGGTCACAAACAGTCAGACATGACTGAGTGACTAAGCAACAATAGTTGTACATCCTTCTGTTTATCTTTTGTGTGTCTACTGAAAGCTTTCACTTCATCAGTTCAGTTCAGTCGCTCAGTCGTATCTGACTCTTTGCAACCCCATGAATCACAGCACGCCAGGCCTCCCTGTAGCAATCAATGCAAAGAACTAGAGGAAAACAACAGAATGGGAAAGACTAGAGATCTCTTCAAGAAAATTAGAGATACCAAGGGAACATTTCATGCAAATATGGGCTTGATAAAGGACAGAAATGGTAGGGACCTAACAGAAGCAGAAGATAGTAAGAAGAGGTGGCAAGAATACACAGAAGAACTGTACAAAAAAGATCTTCACAACCAAGATAATCACTATGGTGTGATCACTCACCTAGAGTCAGACATCCTGGAATGTGAAGTCAAGTGGGCCTTAGGAAGCATCACTACGAACAAAGCTATTGTAGGTGATGTCATTCCAGTTGAGCTATTTCAAATCCTGAGAGATGATGCTGTGAAAGTGCTGCACTCAGTATGCCAGCAAATTTGGAAAACTCACCAGTGGCCACAGGACTGGAAAAGGTCAGTTTTCATTCCAGTTCCAAAGAAAGGCAATGCCAAAGAATGCTCAAACTACCGTACAATTGCACTCATCTCACACGCTAGTAAAGTAATGCTCAAAATTCTCCAAGCCAGGCTTCAGCAGTACGTGAACTGTGAACTTCCAGATGTTCAAGCTAGTTTTAGAAAAGGCAGAGGAACCAGAGATCAACTTGTCAGCATCCGCCGGATCATGGAAAAAGCAAGAGAGTTCCAGAAAAACATCTGTTTCACTTCATAGTTACCCTGAAACTTAACTTGAAATATTTTATGGAAGTAAGTCTTTTAAAGCAGATAACAATTTAACTCTACCTTTTATTTTCACACATGTTTATTTGTATTTGATGTCATAGTTTTCACCTTTTTGAGTTGTATATTCATTAACAAATGATTATAGCAATACTTATTTTTAATGCTCTTGTCCTTTTAAATTTATGTTAGGAAACACCACAATTAATACACCACCATATTATTGTAGTATAGTATTCAGATGACTATATACTTGCCTTTACCAGTCTGTTTTTAATGTTCATATTTTGTCATGTTACTAGTTAGCATTCTTTCATTTCAGCTTAAAGAACCCTTTTAAAGCATTTCTTAGGTGGTCTGATGATAATGGATTTCTTTAGCTTTTGTTTGTTTGGACAAGTCTTTAGTTTGCCATCATTTTTAAACAGCTTTGCTGGGTGAAATATTGTTGGTTGGCAGTTTTTTTTCTTTAAACTCCCTGAACAGATCCTCCTAATCTCTCCTGGCCTGATAAAGTCTCTACCAAGAAATCCACTCAAAGCTTTAAGGAGCTTCCCTTGTATTAGAGAATTTTTTTATCTTTTGCTTCATTAAATTCAGTTCAGACATGTTTGTTATAATGTATCTTGAAGTAAAGAAATTTTAATTATAATTTTGAGACGATGTATTAACTTCATAACCTTGGATGTACAAATCCTACCCCAGGTTTTGGAAGATTTCAGCCATTATTTCTTTAAATAAGCTTTTTGTGTCTTTCTCCCTCAGAATCCCATGACACAAACTTTGTTTCTTAATTGTGTTGCATTGGAGTTGCAGATTTGTTTCAGTACTTTTTATTCTTTTTTATTTTTGTTCTATGTGTGTGTGTGTATGTGTATTAGTTGCTCAGTCATGTTCAACTCTTTGTGACTGCATGGACTGCAGCCCACCAGGCTCCTCTGTCCATGGAATTCTCCAGGCAAGAATACTAGAGTGGCTATACTAAAGTGGCCATGCCCTTTCTCTGACTTTTTAAAAAATTAATTATTTAATTTTAATGGAATCTAATTGCTTTACAATATTGTGGTGGTTTTTGCTATATGTCAGCATGAATCAGCTATGGATGTACATGTGTCCCAACATTCTGAACCACCCTCCCATCTCCCTCCCCATGCCATCCCTCTTGGTTGTCCCAGGGCACCAGCTTTGAGTGCCGTGCTTCATGCATTAAACTTGATCATTTATTTAACATATGGTAATCTACGTGTTTCAATGTTATTCTCTCAAATAGGCCAACACTTGCCTTCTTCCACATAGTCCAAAAGTCTGTTCTTTACATCTCTGTCTCTTTTCCTGTCTTGCATATACGGTTTCTGTTACCATCTTTCTAAATTCCATATATGTATGTTAGTATACTGTATTGGTGTTTCTCTTTCTGGCCTACTTCACTATGTGTATTAGGCTCCAGTTTCATCCACCTCATTAGAACTGACTTGAATGCATTCATTTTTATACCTGAGTAATATTCCATTATGTATATGTACCACAACTTCCTTATCCATTTATCTACTGATGGACATCTAGATTGCTACCATGTCATAGCTATCATAAACAGTGCTGCAGTGAACATTGGGGTACACATGTCTCTTTAAATTCTGGTTTCCTTAGTGTGTATGCCCAGCAGTGGGATTTCTCAGTCATATTGCACTTCTATTTCCAGTTTTTTAAGGAATTTCCACACTGTTCTCCATAGTGGCTGTACTAATTTGCATTCCCCTAAGAGAGTTCTCTTTTCTCTGCACCCTCTCCAGCATTTATTGTTTATATACTTCTTGATGGCAGCCATTCTGACTGGCATGAGATGGTACCTTATTGTGGTTTTGATTTGCATTTATCTGATAATGAATGATGTTGAGCATCTTTTCATGCGCTTGTTAGTCATCTGTATGTCTTCTTTGGAGAAACGTCTGTTTAGTTCTTTGACCCATTTTTTGATTCAGTCATTTATTTTTCTGGTATTGAGCTGCATGAGCTGCTTCTATATTTTGGTGATTAATTCTTTGTCAGCTGTATTGTTTGCTATTATTTTCTCCTATTCTGAAGGCTGTCTTTTCACCATACTTTTAGTTTCCTTGGTTGTACAAAAGCTTTTAAGAGGTGGGTCATAGAGGATCCTGCTATGATTTATGTCAAAGAGTGTGTTGCATATGTTTTCCTCTAGGACTTTTATAGTTTCTGGTCTTATGTTTAGATCTTTAATCCATTTTGAGTTTATTTTTGAGTTTATTTTTTGTATGGTATTAGAAATTGTTCTAATTTCATTCTTTTACAAGTGGTTGACCAGTTTTCCCAGCACCACTTGTTAAAGAAGTCCTCTTTTTCCATTGTATATTCTTGCCTCCTTTGTCAAAGATAAGTGTCCATAGGTGTGTGGATTTATCTCTGGGCCTTCTGTTTTGTTCCATTGATCTATATTTCTGTCTTTGTACCAGTACCATCCTGTTTTGATGACTACAGCTTTGTAGTATATCCTGAAGTCAGGCAGGTTGATTCCTCCAGTTCCATTCTTCTTTTTCCAAGATTGCTTTGGCTATTTGAGGTTTTTTGTATTTCTATACAAATTCTGAAATTATTTGTTCTTGTTCTTTGAAAAATACCATGGGTAGCTTGATAGGGATTGCATTGAGTGTATAAGATTTCTTTGGGTAGTATACTGATTTTCATCTTATTGATTCTTCTGGTCCATGAACATGGTATATTTCACCCTCTATTTGTCTCATCTTTGATTTCTTTCATCAGTTTATTATAGTTTTCTATATATAGGTCTTTTGTTTCTTTAGGTGAATTTATTCATAAGTATTTTATTCTTTTCATTGTAGTGGTTAATGGGATTGTTTCCTTAATTTCTCTTTCTGTTTTCTCATTGTTAGTGTATAGGAATGCAAGGGATTTCTGTGTATTAGTTTTATATCCTGCAACTTTACTATATTCATTGATTAATTCTAGAAATTTTCTGGTGGTCTTTTTAGAATTTTCTACATAGAGTACCATGTCATCTGCAAACAGTGAGAGTTTTACTTCCTTTTTTTCCAATCTGTATTCCCTTTATTTCTTTTTCTTCTCTGATTGCTGTGGCTAGGACTTCCAAAACTATGTTGAATAGTAGTGGTGAGAGTGTGCACCCTTGTCTTCTTCCTGATTGTAAACGAAGTAGAGGTGAGCAACATGCTTCTGAATAATCAACAGATCATGGAAGAAATCAAAAAGAAAATAAAAATATGCATAGAAACAAATGAAAATAAAAATACAAGCACCTAAAACCTATGAAATTCAGTAAAAGCAATGCTAAGAGGAAGGTTCACAGCAATACAAGCCTACTTCAAGAAACAAGAATAACATCAAATAAACAACCTAACCATATACTTAAAGCAACTAGAAAAAGAAGAATCTCAAAGTTAGTAGGGGGAAAGAAATCATAAAAATTAGAGCAGAAATAAATGAAAAAGAAATAAAGGAGACCTTAACAAAAATCCCTGGAGGAGGAAATGGCAACCCACTCCAGTACGCTTGCCTGGAAAATTCCACAGATTGAGGAGCCTGGTAGGCTACAGTCCGTGGGGTCACAAAGAGTCGGACATGACTGAGTGACTTCACTTTCACTTTCACTTCACTTTTACTTTAACAAAAATCAGCAAAACTAAAAACTGGTTCTTTGAGAAGGTAAATAAAGCAGACAGACTGTTTCACAGACTCATCAAGAAAAAAAGGGAGAAGAATCACATCAATAAAATTAGAAATGAAAATTGAGAAATCACAACAGGTAACACAAAAATGCAAAAGATCATAAGAGCCTACTATGAGCCAGTAAAATGGACAACTTGGAAAAATGGACAATTCTTAGAGAAGTATAACCTTCCAAAACTGAGCCAGGAAGGAATAGAAAATATTAACAGACCCATCACAAGCATGGAAATTGAAGCTGTAATAAAAAATCTTTCAACAAACAAAAGCCCAGGATCAGATGGCTTCACAGGTGAATTCTGCCAAAAATTTAAAGAAGAGCTAAACCTGTCCTCCTCAAAGTCTTCCAGAAAATTGCAGAGGAAGGTAAACTCCCAAACTCATTCTGAGAGTCTACCATCACCCTAATACCAAATCCAAACAAAGATGCCACAAAAAAAGAAAACCACAGGCCAGTATCACTGATGTATATAGGTGCAAAAATGCTCAACAAAATTCTAGCAAACAGAATCCAATAACATATTAAAAAGATCATACATCATGATCAAATGGGCTTTATCCCAGGGATGCAAGGATTCTTCAATATTTGCAAATCAATCATTGTGATTGATATTAACCATATTAACAAATTGAAAGAGAAAAATCATATGATTATCTCAACAGATACAGAGAAAGCTTTTGACAATTCAATACCCATTTATGATAAAAAAATCCCCAGAAAGCAGGCATAGAAGGACCATACCTCATCATAATAAAATCCATAAATGACAAACCCACAGAAAATATAGTAGGAACATACCTCATCATAATAAAATCCATAAATGACAAACCCACAGCAAATATTACCCTCAGTGGCAAAAAACTGAAAACATTTCCTCTGACCATGTGAATCATCTGTCTTCCAAGTTCACTGATGCTTCCTTCAACTTATTCTAGTCTATAGTGAAGCTTTTTATTGAATTCTTCAGTTCAGTCATATTTTTCAGCTCCAAAATTTCTGTTTGGTTCTTCAGTTTTTGTTATCTCTTTGTTAAACTTTTCATCCTGTTTTTGTATTGTTTCTTTAATATTGTTTAGTTATGCATTTGTGTCCTTTTCTAATTTTCTGAGCATTTTTAGAATGATTATTGGAATTTTTTTGTTGGGCAGTTTTTGAATCTCCATTTCTTTGGAGCCAGTTACTGGAGATTTACTGTATTTCCTTGGTTAGTTATGTGTCTCTGATTCTTTGTGATCCCTGTAGCTTTGTGTAGGTGTTTGCAGATTTGAAGAAGCAGTCACCACCTGTGAGTAGGGGCATGCTAGAGCATAGGATGACCTCTGAGTCTAGTGGTGAAGGGTATCAAGTGTGGGAGCATGTGACTGCATTAGATCTGGGGTGGGGGCTGTTGTGGATTATTGGCTTAGGGCACTGTGGCTCACAGCATCAACTGCTACATAGTTGTTAGTGCTGCAGGGGATCTAAAGATACTCAAAGGGCTGTTAAGGTTCTATGGTCCAGGGAAAACCACATAAATGACTGGAACCCATGGTATGCAGAAACCCAACTACCAGCTGCAAGTGCCTATATAGTGGTAGAGGCCGATTGCAAATAGATGTAGTGGTGGAGGCCAGAGCAAGCAGCAAAGGCTGGAGCCAACTGTGGGTGCACTCATGGCCACAGGGGTCCTGTCTGTGAACATAAACTGCTGTCACTGCTGGGTTTTATAATAAGTGCTTGAAAGTGGAGGTTGGTGATGGGCCTAAGTCCAGCTGTGTGCACATGCACAGCTAGAAGTTCGAGTTCTGTGTGCCTTCATGGCAGTGGGGCATCAACTGTGGGGATCTAGACTGTCATCTTGCACTTGTGTAGCTGCAGAGACCTGGGGCAGCTGCTAGTGTAGGTCCTGGTCTCTGGCAGGGGTAGGAGAGGAAGGGAGCAGGCAGGGAATCAGGTACTTGGCATCAGGAAACACAAATACCTGTGGGGCAAAAGCAGGCAACATCTGCAGTTCACGGCATTTGTGCTCACCATCAATTTCTCAGAGACAAAGATGCTAAAGTCTTAAACAAGCTCACTGGAACTGTGGTTGCTCATACTCCATGGCTGATATTGGTAGTCCAACCATCACTACGTATCACAGCTTTGCTGATCTCTTAACAGAGTGAATCCAAAGCAGGGCCTTTCCATGGTGCTCAAAAGGCTGGGGCAACTGGTCACTCATCCCATTCTTCCTGACTCTATGAGGAGAAATGTTTCTAGCTGCATTATTTCCTCTTGGCACTGAGCATTGATAACTTGGGGGGTTTGATGATACAAGCAAAATGAAACTGCTTTTTCTTCTCTTTTTGGTGCAGTTATCCTCACTAAAAATTCCAAGTTTTTTATTTCACCAAACTGTTGAAGTTTCTTATATGAACTCCAGAGCTCTCCCAGGGCGGTTTTTGTTTGTGGATAGTTGTGTAACTTTTAATTATTGATCTTTATCAAGGAATGGAGGCTGGGGTCTCCTCTTCTGTCACTCTCTCTGTTTATTCTTACAGAAAAGTGGATACCTAGACATTTGTAAATAATTATGTAATTAATGTTTCTTTTCTTTAATGTGTGGCCCTGTGCAATACAAGCATGACTGAATGGAAGATACGTTGGATATAATCTTTTGCTATGTCTATGGAATTAAAATTATTGGATTACTCTGGTATTTTGGGTTGACTTAAGAGGCAATTCAAGCTGTAATTCACGTTGACTGTGACATTTAAAAGTGCCTACTAATCAATCCTTAATGTGATCAAGAAAATAGTGATTTCACTCATTATACATAGAAAAAACTTGCGTTCTTTTCACTGATTTTTCAAGCTAGTTGGTCTTTTTGGTCTAGTGCCTAAACTATCTTTAGTAGAAAATTAGTTGTTTTTTGAAGTAGACTGTACTAACTTCTTTAAGCCACTTGGGCATTGTTTTATGTAATGAAACTGTAATTTCCAAAATGGTGAACCAAATCATTAATCCACTAAATGATACTCAGTTACCTAAAAGAACAAATAGCTTCCCAGAGATCCTAATTAATTCCCAGGGTATACTTATATATTAATAGACTAGCTTTTTATACAGCTTTAAATAGGTCATCATTACATGCCCAAATTTATTTATTTATTTAAAAATCCCTATAGTGAAAAGGTATTGAAAAGAGAAGTTATTATATGTTTAAACTTGAAAACTGCTTTACTGTCATTTTCATTATGATTATGCATGTTTGTATTAATCTTCTAATCTTACTGTGGAATAAGCTGAGGCATAAAGAGGCAACGTTACTTATCCAACTTTACATAGTAAGTCAGTAGCAAAACTAAAATTTACTTCTGTGGAGTCCTCAGTCCATTACTTTGCTCACTGAATCACTTTGCATTTCTGCTTTGTGTGAGAATTGTTTTACATTAATTAAAGGGCCCAACAATAAACATTCATTTACTCATTTTTGCTTTTTATAATGAAAAATGTTGTTGAATGCAGGAAAAAAAAGTCTTTACTTTGGCATTCACATTAGCCCAAAACAGCTGAACTAGATGCTTGTCAAACTTGGCAAGGGCTAAAGTCTGACATAGTAAACTCATGCCAAGTTCCATTTGAAATTAAATATACTGCCAAAGTTATAAGCTACTGAAAATTGGGACTTCACATTAATCTGCCATTCTAATAAATTCTACCAGTGTCTCATAAAAATCCTTATTCTAATAAATAATATTGATATTATTATAAAACTTGTATGGTATGGTGAGTGTTAGACTTCCTGGAGATAAAGACTCTCCTAAGTCTAATTGTTTGGAGACCCATTAGATTTTATTTATATTTTATGCTTTTTACTGTTGCTTTCCTCATATACAGATTTCTCTTCTATGTTTTGAACCCATTTCCATATTTAAATCTAGTTTTACTAGAGCTCTTGCGTTCATTTCATTTTGGGGTAAAATGCTTTAGAAATATCTGGGTATTTTTTTTTTTTTTTTTGGTAATTCCATGTATGTGTGGGTTTATGGCATATGCCTTTTCACACTGTTGTAAAGGATGAGATAGTTGGCTGGCATCACCAACATGATGGACATGAATTTGACCAAGCTCTGGGAGTTAATGATGGACAGGGAGGCCTGGAGTGCTGTGGTCCATGGGGTCACAAAGAGTCAGAGATGACTGAGCAACTGAACTTAACTGATGGCATATGCATTGCTGTCCAAAAAAGGTAAAATTTAACAAGAGTCTCCTTTCCCTGAGTGCTTTCTTTTTTCTTATTACAAGAAAGCAAGTTTTCACTTGAAACTCTCCTTAGAAATACAAAAGGGCTGATTGAATATAAGCACTGTATTTGCCAAGAATTTTCAAACCAGAGGGTTTCCCTGATACCTCAGTTGGTAAAGAATCCACCTGCAATGCAGAAGACTCAGGTTCAATCCCTGGGTTGGGAAGATCCCCTGGAGAAGGGAAAGGCTACCCACTCCAGTATTCTGGCCTGGAGAATTCCATGGACTGTATAGTCCATGGGATCGCAAAGAGTCTGACATGATTGAGTGACTTTCACTTTCACTTTAAAACCAGAATACACTACTTGTATACTTCTGGAAAAAATTTAAAGCTTAACATGTAAGGACATGTTAAAATGATGTTGTTCTAATATCAGTTAAACTGCTTCAGATAGGTTATCTGCCTGATGTAGTTAAATTACTTAGTGACTAAAGAAGCTTAGTGTCCTGCCCTTCTTCCAGCCAACACACTCTCACTTGTTGTCCTGTAGCAGACATTAGGAGTCATTGTGGATTATCCCTTTCCCTCAGTGCTAAGACTTCTAATTCTTCCCCTGAATATTTCTTGATTCTTTTCCTTCCTCTCTATTTCTACTGCAATTTCCATTTTCTTAATCAAAATCTCACCTTGATTGCTACAGCAGATGTGATCTTCTTGCTTCTGTACACATTTCCCTCCAGTATAATCTTTTCATGCTTCTAGGGCGATCTTTTAAATAGGAAAACTCTGATTATATCTCTACCTTGATTAAAATCCTCCCAGAGTCCCTTCCTACTTTCATGGTAAAAATCTAAACAGCTAACTCTGCTGTATGAGACCTTCCACTGTAGTTAGTGTCCTGACACACTCCTGTTTTAAACTTCATATTAAAACTCCCTGTGGCTCTTTTAGCTCCTGTAATATGCTACAGTGAATCTCCAAGTTGTGGTTATATTATAAAAATCTACTTTTAAATTATCCTCCTGTTGTTATCTGATTAATGTACATCTATCTTTCATGACCAAACAGAAACATTTGTCCTCAAAGATGACTCCTCTCTGTTCACCCCTGGCCTTGGTAAGTGCGTTTCTCTCTAGGAGTGTTTGCATCACTGCAGTCAACACACTAGAAGTGTCTTGCACACCAGCTGCCTCCTTCATTAGATTGTGTGGTCTTTGAGGAAAGAGAATTTTTATTCTGTTCTGTAACCTTTGTCTCTCATGGTACTTGGTACCTGGTAGGCACTCAATATCATTTTGTTGAATAAATGAATGAATGAACCAATCTCTTTCCTCTGTGCATTCCCCACCCTTAAGTTCAGTGTTCCTTCAACATCACTTGTGCCCAGCTGCTCAGTCGTGTCCAACTCTTTGTGACCCCGTGGACTGTAGCCCACCATTGGAATTTCTTGGCAAGAATATTGGAGTAGGGTGCCATGCCCTCCTCCAAAGGGGATCTCCCAACCCAGGGATGGAACCTAGGTCTCCCACATTGTAGGCAGATTCTTTACCATATGAACCACTAGAGAAGCCTTTAACCAGATTCAAAACAAAACTTCATGTGCTTCTTTGTGACACTATAAAATGAAATTATCAGAAAATAATGAGCTGTATCATAAGCAATACTTATTTTAGAGCAAATCATTTGGTGGATTCTCTTCCAAGATCTTTATAAACATTATCTCACCTAATAATTACACAGATCCCTGTAAAAAAAAAGGTACTATTAATAACACCAGTTTACAAATGGAAACCATACTAGAGCTTCAGAAGGTTAAGTAGCTTATCTGATCATCCTCTAGCTAGAAAGAGGCAGAATCCATATTTGATTTCAAGCTATCTAATTATAAAAACTGTTCTTCTAAGAGCTATATTATAATTATTTTATCCTAAAATCTCCTAGTTTCATCTTTCTGTTATTAAAACTATTGGTGTCGACACAATATAGTTGGAAAAATCACTAAAAAAAATTGCTAATAGACCTTTGGAATAATGCAGATAGCTTTCATTTTATATATTTTATGACTATTTACAGGGCATGGAGAGGGGACAGTGCTTAAAAGCAACTTATTTGTTTGATATTTGTTTCTTATTTTTTATTTATCTGTTTTGTAGAATAGACTTGCTTTGTCTTAAGCCTTTGTCCAGTCCTCTCTTGGAAACTTCTTTAAATGTAAGCTTTCAAAACTCTGAAAGAGGAAAGAAGCTGTTGAAAGAATCAGAATGGGATCAGTTGAAGTTTTAACATTCTGTTTTTGTCTTCAGAGTTATCAACAGCCCCCATCCTCTTCCTCCCATGGTGGTTTGAAAGGTTACTTTTTAAGCTAGTTGCATGGCCATGGAGAGTAATAAATGTTAGAAGCACTTTATGACAGTAAAATCTTTTCTGTATGTTTTTGACATTAGCAGCAGAGATTGTTACCAAGAAGCATTGAGAGGAAATGGGAAGATGATAACAATGATAAACACTTTCTTGGGGGATAGGGGAGCTACACAGTCAATTTAATTCATTTTTAGTGACTCTGGCAGGCCCCTCTGGCTAAAATGGCTGGAAGACAACATGTTCTCTGGGATGGAGCAGAGATGGAGAGGAGGCAGGATACTTTCTCCCATCATGAACACTTACACATAATCTCCAAGATTTCTTTCCAGTCTTCTGACAGCTGTTCTGATAATCCTCTGTACAAATCATTCATACATTTCAGGTAAACTTTTTGCATATTAGTTTTCTGCCATATGCGTAGGATAGAGATGCGAGATAAATGAAAATAGAGGGCATCCAGTTCAATTTGAATTTCTGATAACATATACTTTATTTTTTTAGTATTAAATATGGCCCCTACAGTATTTACACTAAAAAAGTATCATTTATATGAAAGTTAAATTGAACTGGTTGTCCTGTATTTTGTTTGACAATCATAGTCTAGGAGTTCTTTCCGTTTCTTATGTAGAATTACCATCAGTTTCTGTGAGGACACACAACATAAAAGAAAGGGGAATATATATGCGAGGAATTTGCAATCTCTTTAAATTTTCACAATTCAGTTTTGAGGTCTGAATGCAGTTGTGATAGATGGCATTTTACCACTTAGTTTTATTTACTCATAAATTAAATGGTATCAATAAACTTTGCATTTTCTATGGAAGTTCGTCTTGATATGCTTTGTTACTGAGTAATACAAAGTAAATCATAAGTTCTGTTAAATATACGAAAAATTCAGCACACTTAGAGAGTGGTGCCTACTGAGACTTCATTTTACATGGAGCACCGCTGAGTGGGTATTTCAGATGCACTACCAGGAAGATGAAATAAAGTGTTAGTTGAATTTAGTCTGTTAAAAATTTACTTTTTAGATCCTAAAAGGGCTTGTTTATTTTGGGAATTTATGTAAACAGCCCAGTTATTCTTTGACAGTTGTGGAACTCAAGACTAGTTTAAATCCTTTGGAGATCTTAAGAACTAATGATATTATGATATGTACCTACTGTCCATTCAGTAATAAACAGCTCTACATAAAATAAAACCAAACTTTAACAATAGCAACATCCAAATGTCTGTCACATATGTAGAAATATCAAATTGTTTCACATTGATTCAAAATAATTAATTTTGGTCCCTCCACATTGCTGGTGTCCTAGGCATATGCTTTGCTATCATACAGTCTACCAATCTACAATGGTGTTGTTCACATTATGAAATAAACTAACTTTTTAATAGTTTAAAAATATCAAAATGAATCAGAACAAGTTATAAATCATACTTATTCATAATTAAAGTAACTGTTCACTGTTAATTATCTGTGGTTACTATTTCCTGTGCCTGCTTACCTAAGCTGGAAGTACATTTTCCAGAATTCCCTTCCCTGAGGGCAATGGGCACAAGACATTTTATACAAGATCTGGGAGGCAGATCTTAAGCTCTGAAGATTGATGTAGATCCCCAATCAGTGTGGAAACTTATTTATCTTGTTTATGTTTTCCTAGCGCACACTGATAGAGTGGGGTGACAGGGTACCCTCAGTCTCTTCTGCTCCCACATCTCCTGCTTCCTTGAGTTACAAGCCAAGCACAGAGCCAAGTACCTGTTAAAGGAAGCCTTGCTCTCCTGCAGCCATCATGGCATTGGGGTTGTAGCTGGTGAGAGATGCCATAAATTCTGCTTTGTCCTTGTATGTTCCTGATGGATTCTGATTTGTTCCTGCAGGTCTTAGCTTTTCCAGTTTATTTCCTAGCTGCTAGTCTGGCTGACTTATAGCCAGAGCAACAGACAGTAACCTGCATAGATTGATCTACCAGCTCACAGTGGCTTGTGGTCTAACTCCTATAATATTGTGTATCAGTATTCAGATCACTTTTTCTGTGTTTGTTTTTCTGATGGAACTCTTATACCTAGTTATTAATCAGATTAATTGGCTATATTTAGATAGGATTTGTTGTTACAATGTCTGTCTAAGTTGTCATCTCCTACCTCTTCCTGGTTCTGCACTTTTTACCCCCCTCTAGATTCCTAAGTTTCCTGATGACCCATGCTTTGTTTTACAGCAGGACCATCAGTAGCAAATTGTGACTTTTGGGATCAGAACTGGATAAAAATAAATAGCAGTCTATTTTAACTTCTCTGTTTGTAGTTGGTTTATTAAAGAATTTGTTTAAATCCTGGTGTTAACTTTTACCTGAGTGTCTTTTGAGATTCTAGACATACTTTATATTGTAATTTTATTTAAAAAACTCACAGTAGTATGACTTAAGAATAATGTATATCCCCAATAGATTAAACTACATAATATATACTCATCACCTAATGTGTCTTCACTAAGCTACTGTTAGTGGTACTGTTGGTAGCTACTAAGCTACCCAAAATGACATCACTCATGTTAAAGCCCATGGTACAAATCCTAGCTTTAATACCTGATCTAATTGTAGTTTCTATCTTTCCCAGAAATATAAATTTAATTAACCAGACTAAAAGTTTCTGGTCAACACCAGTGAGATAATCTGTCATGTAAGCCCTCCTCATCCACCCAGAGGAGGAAGAGGCAATCTTCATGATAAAATCCTGTGATTCCTTCCCCACTAAAAAGAATTTGCCCTGGCTCAAAGTTGCCTGTTTTCTTTTTATTAATACCTTCTTGCCCTGTCCTCTTGCATATGAACCCTTCCATTTTGTACAACCCCTCAAGAACCCGTTTAGTTGCTAGACGGAATGCTGTCTAATTCCTCAGTTATTTAATAAAGACAATTTTATCTTAAAATTTCCTTGATTAAATTTGCGTTTTTAACACTACAAATAATATGTAAGCAATACAAAAGTAAAAATTATACATTTTTCAGGTAATGTTTTGTTTCCAGGAAGAGCTTTTCTTAATTTTTTTTCCAACCTTACCCATTTTTGCTTCAGAGCTGGATAAAACCTGTCCCTCAGTTTGTAACAGATGCTGCCTGGTCAGGATATTGTGTGACCTCATTCTTGCCCTTGGTTACCAGGCAACAGTGACATAGCCGAGCCCTCCAAACTGCTGAATTCTTTCCTGACTTGACTTTGATGTATCAAAGTCTGATTTTAGTTCCTGTTCCAGTAGGAGACTCTTCTCTGACTCTAAGATTATCCTTCAGCTAATAACAACATATTATTCATTGTTGTTTGAATATTCCATTTTTTAAATGTATTTAGGAGTTTAATATATTTGAAGTATTAACTTTTATTTTTCAGGATTTTTTTTTTTTTTTTTTTTTTTTTTACATATACACTCTTCCATCCTAGCCAGGCCCTTCATGGCCATTACTTTTAGAAAATTATGTCACAGCAACAGAAAGTGATAAAAAAGGAATTCTTTAGTTTTGAGTGTCAAAAGATGAGATAAGAAACTCGATGTTTCAATGGATGCCAGCAAGGACAAATGCATCAAAAAATCAAACATTCCAGTTTCCCCATGATGCTGTCGAAATGCATAAATCTCTTGAATTCGGACCCAACTTAAAGGAGAGAGGAGATGAAACATGAATATGGAGTCATTGGAACAAATTTGGTATGGAGGCTGGGAAAATCCATGCGTGTTAGACTAGCCACGCTGTCAACAGTACACTATCATCAGTGTGTTGATTACTGGCAGGAAGAAGTAAAAAGGGTACAGAAGAAGTAAAGGAGTAGCCCAAGAGGCCAAAAATTAATCTTACTTATTATGGAAATTTGCCTGTCATATATCAAGCTTGAATATTATAAAAATCCTATATTTTCAGAAAGTTAAAAAATAAAAATTATAATAAATAAAATTGCTACTATTTGATGAGTGTCTACCATGTCCTGGACATGCATTAGGTGCTTTATATACATGTTCATTAGTGATTTCACAGCACTACAGAAAATTCATCCCGTTTTATAAATGAGAGCACTGCGTTCATAGAGGTGATACAACTTGCCTAAGATCACATAGGTGACAATTGGCAAACATAAGGTTCTGCCAGGGCTTGTCTGAATTCAGAAAAAAATTTTCTTTTTAATATGCTACTGTTCAAAAACAAGTTCTTCTAAAGTGCACATTTATTTAATCAAAAAGAACTATAATTATTTTTCTTAATTTGTGTAGTAAGCATTTATTGAGCACCATCTTCATGTAAGATTTTGGGCCATACAGGAGTTTATAAAAATAGAAAAACTGATGTAATAATTGTATCAAATTATATTTACAGTTGTAGAAAAAAGGTAACTGTCCTCCAATTACAATTACAATGCATTGATACTTCTTATTAAAATATAACCTGTAAATCCAATTATAGCTGCAATTTATTGGAAGGACTGATGCTGAAGCTGAAACTCCAGTACTTTGGCCACTTGATGCAAAGAACTGACTCATTGGAAAAGATCCTGATGCTGGAAAAGATTGAAGGCAGGAGGACAAGGGGACGACAGAGGATGAGACGGTTGGATGGCATCACTGACTCGATGGACATGAGTTTGAGCATGCTTTGGGAGTTGGTGATGGACAGGGAAGCCTGCAGTCCATGGGCTTGCAAAGAGTCGGACACGACTGAGTGACTGAACTAAACTGATTCTCAAAAAGAAATTAAGCTGTATACAGAAAAACAGTGAAAATATGTAATACTATCCTGTTGAAATTTAAAATCACAGAAGGAATGAGAGATTTAGGCAAAAGACTAATCACAATATTACACTCAGATAATTAAACTAACTCTAGATATTTTTACCACCAGTAGATAAAAATAAATAATAAAATTATCACAATATATTTTGTGGAATCCCCTCATCATCTGAATTACTTCAGAAAAAGATAAATTTCTAGTGGGTTATTTGGGCTTAGTTTGCTTTAAAATGTAGATGTGGGCTCAAATTAACAATGAATTCTTCCATTTTTTTCATAATAACAAGTCTAAACTCTAGAGATCAGCTTGTACAGTATTCTTTTTAGATATTCTTGATGCATTTGTATTTTTGCAGCACTAAAGTGATGTATTTAACCCAGTCTCTATCAGGATAATACTCTCTATCCCATTTTCTTAGTCAATTAAAAATAATTTATTTAATGTTTTACTGGAATTTACTTTAAAATGTTTACAATTTGATTTTTCCTTTAAATGCTTATTGGTGAAAATAAACATTAACTAGCAGTACTTCTAATGGATTTTTCATAACTTGGATTTAAACTGAATATTTAAATTAGTTAAATCCATTTAAAGTAGCCAAAGATTGATCAGTGATGAACTCTTCCCCAAAGCTGATTACCTGAAAAGCATGGAGGGATCCTTATTACTACATAGCAGTCCTGCATGGGCTTTTTTTGTTTCGTTTTGTTTTAGTACTCCTAGTCTTTTGTAAGGCTATTCCCTAAACTTATTTCTGGGTGTGGTCTTAAATTTGTAGAGTACTGAAATCATAAAAATACCCCATTTAAACAGCAACAAAAATCTATTGTGATGTGCATTTGTTTAACTTGTAAATTGTTAAAGAGAAATATTTCATGTAATAAAGCTTTATTAAGTTTTATCATGGTGTAATTGTTACCAAACCTAGGTTTGGCTATTTGAGCTCAGAAGCCGCTCATTCAAGAGACAAGAGTCAGTAGAAAGGAAAAGTGCTTTAATCATAAAAGCTGGCAATCTGGGGAGAAGGTGGACTTGTGTCTAGAGACCAACTCTGATGATTCTGCTCTTAGAGGGAAATATGGGAGGAAGAATCTCAGCGAATCATTGAGGCAGGAGGTTGGGTTCTGCACTGTTCTCCCTTGTGAGCAGAGAGCAGACTGGCTGACTGTTTCTTCAGGTATTGTTATCTTACTTGTGTGATCTGCCTGCAGGATTCCTTAGGAAGCCTTTGGGGAGAGAGAGCTAATCATTCTTTAATTCTTCATTTTAACTTGTTTTTATCTAGAAAAAGGATCCTGAGGTTAGATAAGGCATGGTGTGCATTCAGGAGAGCATAACTCAGGAGTTCAGTTACATTGACTAGTGATCTCATTCCTATCATTAGGTTCTTTAAATCTCTCAGAGGGATAGAAATGGGCATTAAGGATGCAGATTATTATGAGCAATAATACTAATCCCATTCTTTTGCACTGGTTCTTAGAACTGGTGCTAGCCATAGATTAAGTATTGCTCAAATGGGAGAAGTTTATGTCAGGGCTACCGTCTGGTTATCATGCAGTCAATTCCCACCCCACCCCCCATGGCAGTTAGAGCAGCAGTAGAAGGACTCAGGAATGTGCATCGGACACTGAGTCTGTGACTGTACCGTCCTAACCATTAACTGTTTGGTTTTGTACTTCGGATGAGGGGGAGGAGGCTAAAGGGTTCTGCTTGGTTCCATAATTTGTGAAAATAAGAATAAATTACAAACGAAAAAAATAAAGTAGGTAAGGATGCTAAATGTCCTAAAATGACAGAAATATCAAAATATTAGAGAGGAACTAAAAAGAGAAATAATCTAACTCATGAGGCGATAACCTAAGGGTAAAATTGCATAACCTGCTTTTATGCAGTATTAACAAACATAAAAAGGATTATTTACATAATCTTTTGGAATTTTTTTTTTAATGAAAGCGTTGAAAGTATTAAAAGAGTACAATGCTAAAAGTATATTTAAAATACCTCTACAGTTGGTGGAATTCTTTGTCTTTTCATCAGAGCTTAAATAATCCCTCACAGACCCACTTAAACTCAAGTCAAAATGTCAGCAAAAGTGCGAGGCAGGGGTGGGGGTGTTCCAGTAATTAGAATCATATAAATGTTAAACAGGGGCATTAAGCTCACCCAGACTAAGGCACTGGCTGATTCCTCAGAGTGTTCAGCCGAGAGAAACACTGAATTATAAAAGTGATTTTGGCACCTTTTTGATTTTAGCCCAAATTACTAATTGTGAGAGGAGACACATTGTCTGCTGCGTGGCCATTAACACTCAGGTGAACCAGAGCAAGAAAAAGAGACGAGGCAGCTCGGTTCTGAGAGTTCTTGCATGGGAGTTGAAAATTATTCCACAAATGTGCTGGGCCACTGGAAATCAACCATTTATCTCTCTTCTTCTTGGCTTTTTAGTAGTTAAAATTATGAGAACATTGACCTTATCATACCTCTGTTTGGAAAAGTTGCTAATAAATTTACAGTGAAGTTCTCTAAAAACATTGAGTGCTTAAATCATAGCCAGAGATGATTTTTAAATCTCCTTACATAATAGTGTTTTTAGTCACAGTGTTTTAAAGCCATGGTGAAAAAAAAATGTTGGAAAAATGACTTTTCTAGGATGTTTTCCTCTATGAGAAAATGAAAAGCCCAAGTGGCTTAAGGAATGATACTCTCTTATCTCACATAACTAGCTATCTGAAGAAAGAGGGGTTGGAGGCTTGATTAATTCAGTGTCTCAATGATTCATTAAAGCTATGGCCCCATTTATCCTTTTCCTTTGTCATCTTCAGCATATTCTTCTAGTCACAAAACAGTGGCTATGGTTTTAGGTATCACCTGCAGATACAACTAAAGAGAGCAGAAAGACCAGCATCATTTTTCTTTTCTTAAAAATTAAGAAACATTCTCAGATGCCCAACACTCTGCATCACCTCAATTCCTTCACATCTCTCTGACCTTATCTAAGGCTGCTGCTGCTAAGTCGCTTCAGTCATGTCCGACTCTGTGCGACCCCACAAGACGGCAGCCCGCCAGGCTCCCCCGTCCCTGGGATTCTCCAGGCAAGAACACTGGAGTGGGTTGCCATTTCCTTCTCCAATGCATGAAAGTAAAAATTGAAAGTGAAGTCGCTCAGTCATGTCTGACCCTCAGCGACCGCATGGACTGCAGCCTTCCAGGCTCCCCTGTCCATGGGATTTTCCAGGTAGGAGTACTGGAGTAGGGTGCCATAAGGCAGTTTCCAACAAAAAGAATGGGACATGATGATTGAGGTTGTCTATTTAGGACTTATTTGGGTCAAGTAGAGGTAGGGTATTATAGTATTTAATTATGCTGATATTCCCCTTTCCTCTTCTGCACTAACATGCTGATTATTGTTAGAGTTTCCACAACTTCATGGTCTTGACTCATAATAAAACCTTCAATGCTGCAGAAATTCTTCCAGTTCTGTATTTGAAATATTAAGTTCTTTCAAAAATGTTGATGTCCTCACTTCACAGGTACCCTAGGGTTTTCTTTGTTTGCCTTTTCTGTGATCCAGCAGTCTCCGCTCTTATATTAGATCTCATTTGCTTAAGTCTCCTTGTGGGTAATGGTGTGTCTCACCATTGCGTAGCTCATAACTCAGTTGATTTGGTACAGTTTTGTTGCAGGAAGGGGGACCCCTTCCAGGGCCCATAACTAGGCTCTTGTCTAACACTCAGAAATGAATTGTCTGAGGAGACACATGTGCTGACAAAGAGATTTTATTGGGAAAGGGCACCCAGGTGGAGAGCAGTAGGGTAACGGAACCCAGGAGAGTAGCTGTCAGGTTTTATGGTGATGGGATTAGTTTCCAGGTTGTCTTTGGCCAATCATTCTAACTGAGTCCTTCCTGGTGGTGCATGCCTTGTTCAGCCAAGATGGGTGCCAGAGAGAAGGATTCTGGGAGGTGGTTGGACATGTGGTGTCTGCTTTTGACCTTCCCCGAACTCTTCTGGTTGGTGAAGGCTGATTAGTTCTGTGTTCCTTACCAGGATCTCCTGTCATAAAACAACTCATGCAAATGGTTACTATGGTGCCTGGCCAGGGTGGGCGGTTTCAATCAGTGTGCTACCTCTGACAGTTTCACCTTGGTCAAGAGCAACGTCTTTCCTTAATTGTGCTTTCCCACCATTTCCCTGACCCTGTTAGTCAAGATATTCCAAGTGTCCAAGCCTGTTGGGTGGTGGTGGTCCGCAGATGGTAGCTTAGCATGTTTCATGTTGATCTTAGCTCAAAAGTATTGAGTTCTTTATACTCCTTTCTCAGGAATTTGAGAAGAAAAAAAAAAGTTGTTTTTGTTTTTCTTTCTTTTAATCACTTCAATGGCCCAAAGTCTTGGTATAGAAGATTCTCTCAAGTCCTGGTTTCCTTTCCTTTTCTCCAGACTCAGGCTGTCTAACAGTTGTGAAAATAAAAATGCAAAGCAAAAAATCTTGCAGCATAAGCATGCATCCGGAGCCATTTGGCCCATGATTTTTCATTTGTTTATTTCTGCTTTCGGCTGGAGGAGATGAAAATAGCCACTGAAACACACATGAGATGAGAGAAGGAGAGGTAATAACAGATTAGTAACTCATTATAATTTTGTCACATGTGTGAAATAAATATCAAATTCTTACAACTTGTTTAGTTTCTCCTCAGAAAATCACCCCATTAATTATGCTTCCTCTTCTGAGCATGCAATATGTTTATCACTGGGTCTTTTGTATTAGCATGTCTTAACAAAACTCAAATCTTACTTTATCAGAAAACAACAATAATGCTGCCATAAGAAACTACCCATAGCCCATATGTTTAGCTATTATATGTCTTCTCAACTTAAACTTGCAAATATTTTTGCAGGGTTAAAACACTAACTGCTTTTACTTTTGTAGTTTTACTTCTTAAAACAAAAGAAAAATGTGAAATCTGACTTATACTGTCAATATTGCACTGAACATGCTCCAGTCAAGATAATAGATCACATTTAGTTGCTACATATATTGATAATAAGCTTTCCTTAAATTAGGCAAATCTTATTAAAACTCTTTCTTCTTTGCCTCTCACTGAATCATGTTCTCTTTGTCTTCCTCCAACATATCTTGATATCATGTGTGTGTCTCCCATGCTCATTCCTTAAATGTATATGGCTTAGATGGTAGAGTCTGCCTGCATTGCGGGAGACCAGGGTCCAATCCCTGGGTTGCGAAGATCCCCTGGAGAAGGAAATGGCAACCCACTCCAGTATTCTGGGCTGGAAAATCCCATGGATGGAGGAGCCTTGTGAGCTACTTACTGTACATAGGGTCACCAAGAGTCAGACATGATTGAGCAACTAATACTTAATAATATCTTCTTTAGAGTTGCATTCTGGGCCTTCTTTCTCTGCTGCTGCTTCCTTTGTTGCTTGTCTTAGCTTGTTTGAGCTGCTGTAATAAAAATACAGACTGAATGGCTCATGAACGACAGACATTTATTTCTCACAGTTCTGGAGGCTGGAAAGTCCAAGATCAAGGTGTCAACAGATCAAGGTGTCTGGCAAAAGCCCTCATCCTAGACAGCTATCTTTTCATTGTGTCCTCATGTGGCAGAAGGGGCGAGAGATCTCTCAGAGGTCTCTTCTGTTAAGGGCACTAATCCTGTTTATGAAGGCTCTACCCTCAGGATCTGATTACCTCCCAAGGGCCCCAACTCCTCATATCATTACTTTCAGGATTAGGATTTCAGCGTATAAATTTGGGAGGAATACAGATACTCAGTCTGAAACAGTGCTTTCTTGAAATCTTAGGATTTCATCTATCATGAAACCATTTTTATAGTTCAGTATTAACCCATTCCTTTGAGCAGTAGAGCCACACATTCTCCTGCCTATGAAGCTTTCTTTGTGGAAAAACTAGGAATAATTAGGACATAGCACAGTCTAAGCACAGCAGGGCCTAATATATAACCTTTTCCTGTTTCCCACTAGTTCTCAATATAATTTCCAGATAATTTAGGGTGTAAGATCTTAACAATAATACAATTCTTACTGGTGTTCCTACTCACCAGTAAGAGAAGAAACAATGGCACCTGACCCAATCATTTACAAGAATCACAGTGGCAGCCATCCTGAACATTAGTGAAAAGTTAAGTATCCTTGCAGTATACAGCAAAACTCATATTGAAGTATTAAATTTGAAGTAGTATGTGGATATGACATAATAAATAGAGTCTTGACAACTTTTTCTATGAAATACTTTCCAGAAAAGAGGCAAGACTTGGCCTAACTTGATTATGTTTTGAATTTCAATATAGATCATTCAAAGAGAGACAGAATTGCTCATTGAGCTGGGAAAGAACCCTACCTCGACTTCCACCAGATATTAAAAGGTCTTCCCAGAGATTGATCACCATGAATTCTCATTTAATAAACAAAGGCTGAGAAGGTAAACTTCAGCTGCACCAGTCAGAAAACTCTTTAATTGGTTATCTCAGTGCCATAGTTTCCAAACCCAGCTATGTTAGAAAATAATTGGTAGATTTTCAGGTTTCTGTGGCAAATTTACTAAAAACAAAAATCTGTACTTAAAAAAAGACCGCCTTTGATACTTGTCTCTCAACTGTTCCTTGGCAGCCATTTTAATCAACATATTTTTACAATATTGTGCCTGGGACATATAGATCCCCCTGAAACCTGCAAATATGCAGCTGGTTAACAAGGACTAATACATACCATTTGTCACAGCCCAGTGGTCTCTATCTTAGCATTTTATGAGCCATTTTTCTGTTTTCTATGAGTGACTAGTGGTTGACATTATTTATTCGGTTGCCTAAGACAGAAATTTAGAATTGTCTATGATTCTTCACTTAATTGATACATTAAATCAGCTACCAAGTCTTAACTTGCACATCACAAACATGTATTTGTGTATTTACTCTACTCTTTCTCCTCTGCCTCTGCCCATTGAGAGAGTCAGTTCCTAGGTAGGTTGATAAGAAGTCTGGGGTCCTCGAGCAGGAGAGAGAGGGGTTGGGGTTCTCAAGGAGGTGAAAAGGACATATATTTTTTTCTTTAAGCCCAGAGCTGATGATTGCACAACAAAACAACTCATCTTGCTCAGGGATATGTTTTTCCTTAAACTCTGTACCAGTGATTATATAACAACAATGTATCCCGCTTGAGGACATGTTTCTTGAGAACCTTCTGACTAATCCTGTCATCTTAAAATGTATATTATGGTAGTGGGTCTGGTAAGATCGTTCTGTTGTTAGTTCTAATTCTGTCATCTTAAAATGTAAATTGTGGAAGTGGGTCTAGTAAGATCTTTATGACCTTGAGACGTTATTTTGATTTATTGTAATAAACAATTTAAAAAGTATATAGCCCCCTTGGTAAGACTAGTGAGGGGGAACTCTCCGTCCCCCTTTTGATGTCTGTGTCAGAAGATTTCTCTGTCCCTTTCATACTTTAATGAAGCTCTGCTACGCAAAAGCTCTTGAGTGATCAAACCTGGTCCCTGGTCCCAAAGCTAAATCTTTTTCTTCAGAGATCATGAATCTCAGATTGTTCACCAGAAGCTATCACCTTCACCGTTCTCTCTTATTTTGGATTACATAAATGTCTTACTAAATCATGCACATTCTTGTGCATTTGAACACTCCACCTCATTCTCCCCACTGTGGAATATTGTCAGTCTCTTGGATAGTGGGTCCAAAGAAACCCATTGTCTCAAGATACAATCCAAAATTTTTCAAATGATCTTTCCCGTAAAAATCTTAGTGGTTTAACGAAGTTCAGTAGTAAATGAAATTCTTTTGTGAGTCTTTAAAAAAAATTTTATTGTCATATTTTTTGTTAAGTGATTACTGCAGCAGACATAAGATACTGTAGATGTCATGTGTACTCTGTTACACTTATTTGGAAAGAGCATCCTAATCCAGGTTGGTCATTCACTATTCATATAAATCGAATGTACAGTGTGTCTTTGCTGTATTACACTTTTTTTTTGAGGGGAAAATAATTATAAAGAAAAAAAAATTAAACCACTATAAATGGGACTGAAAATTGTAAATTTGTGATTAAGATGATTTTGAAATATATTTAAAATTGCAAGCATATTCATGTTTTTGTAGACACAAAGGAAGCAAATTTAAGGAAGCAAGATCCTTAACTGCTAGAAATATGTCTTTAAAATTACCTTTTGAGTTTTCTAGGATTCTATTTCACCCTCTACTGCTGTTCTTAGTTATGTCATGCCTGTGCCACATGGGCTGAGGGGCCTCGACTAACATCATGGACTTTTAATTAGATGGTGGAATTCACAATAAGGACGATTTGTCATCAGCACTGCCAGAAGTGGGTGCTAAGTGTGTCGTTAGAAGTAAAAAAGAGTGTCTCCTTAAGCGAGTTTTCCTTCAAGTTGGGTCTGTGGCCACAGCCTTAGGACATCATTATCCTGGGGGGTGTGTGTGTGTGTGTGGCCACTGCCAGTGTCAGTACTGATGATGTTAAATATGAAGCTATAGAGACAAAGGCCACAGAAAGATAAGAATTTCTTTCCTTCTTGCTCTGTTTCTAGGTACAGTTGGTACAGAGATAATGAGATATCTTGATGGTTGACCACCTGCCTATCTTTTTGTATCATGTCCATTCGTGTGTTCTCAGTAAAGCCTTTAATGTGACAATGTGCCTATCTTGTTCCAGGTTAAGAAAAAATGAGGGGAAGAGAGAGAAACTACAGAAATCTACCTCAAATAGGCACCATGTGACTTTCCAACCAGTTCTCATATGCCCTGACAAGCACTTTTTAAAGGAGTTTGCATCTTTCTCTACACACTGCCTTATTTTTCAACTATACCCTGTGATTCTTGAACTCTGCTTTTCTTCTTGAAGCTCTTTAAAAGATTTTCAAGAGGTATGTGAACATTAATAATTTTAAAAGAATCAACTTCCTAACCCTCAAATTCCATATATATTCTTTACTGACTTCATGTAAATTTTGTTTTTCACCTTCCACTTCATAATTTCTCATTCCCTATTTTTAGAAACAATGCATATAATTCAATCATGTCAAATTTTATTATGGTGCATTGCTTCAGTTCAGTTCAGTCGCTCAGTCATGTCCAACGCTTTGTGACCCCATGAATTGCAGCACGTCAGGCCTCCCTGTCCATCACCAACTCCTGGAGTTCACTCAGACTCACATCCATCGAGTCAGTGATGCCATCCAGCCATCTCATCCTCTGTCATCCCCTTCTCCTCCTGCCCCCAAATCCTCCCAGCATCAGTGTCTTTACCAATGAGTCAACTCTTCGCATGAGGTGGCCAAAGTACTGGAATTTCAGCTTTAGCATCATTCCTTCCAAAGAAATCCCAGGGCTCATCTCCTTCAGAATGGACTGGTTGGATCTCCTTGCAGTCCAAGGGACTCTCAAGAGTCTTCTACAACACCACAGCTCAGAAGCATCAATCCTTCGGCGCTCAGCCTTCTTCACAGTCCAACTCTCACATCCATACATGACCACAGGAAAAACCATAGCCTTGACTATACAGACCTTTGTTGGCAAAGTAATATCTCTACTTTTTAATATGCTATTTAGGTTGGTCATAACTTTCCTTCCAAGGAGTAAGTGTCTTTTAATATACCTCATTTTCCCTCCTTAAATCCATCCCTAATCCATCCATACTGAGCCTCTTATGTTTCAATATTACCATTCATTTCTTTGCCTTTGTTGTTTAGTTGCTAAGTCATCTGTGACACTTTTGCAATTCCAGGGACTGTAGCCCACCAGGCTTCTCTGTCCATGGGATTCTCCAGGCAAGAATACTGGAGTGGGTTGCCATTTTCTTCTCGAGGGGATCTTCCTGACCCAGGGATCGAACCTGAGTCTCCTGCATTGGCAGGTGGATTGTTTAACATGGAGCCACCAGGAAAGCTCATTTCTTTGCCTATAGGGAACTAAACCTCCCAACTTCTCATTGCCTCTCCGTGTCCCCAATTGTATGTTGCTCCTTTCCTATCACATGTGGTTTTCATCTTTCATACCAGGAGGAAAATAGCACCATCCTGGGTACTGTCCAGAGTAAAACAAGTGTTTTAACTGCTCCCAACAATCTTGTGTTTATTGAAGCAGTCATGCTTGCGTATTTACTTATTTGGCACTTCCAATTGGTCATCAGCTAATTTCCCAACACAGTTTTTTGGAAGAAAATAGAAGGTACTCCATAAATGTTTCTTGAGAAAATAATTAACAAGAAACAAATCAGTGAATGAGTAAGCAAATTGCACATGACTATTTAATAGAGAAACAATGCACTAGGAATTAAAAACCATAGAATCTAGCCCTAACTCTTACTTAAATCACTTGGTCTATATTTTTAAATTGTGTCTAACCACTCCAGTGTTCTTGCCTGGAGAATCCCAGGGATGGGAGAGCCTGGTGGGCTGCTGTCTATGGGGTTGCACAGAGTCGGACACGACTGAAGTGACTTAGCAGCAGCTAAGCAAAAATCTACTTGCACTCAAGTCTGGATAAATACTATTTTATTCTTAGAAAATTTACTAATTTTCATTTTCTCTTCCTTTTTTTTTTGCTATCTAATTTTCATTTTTTCTTCTTTAATATAAAGTCTAGTGGGTAATCCTAAATAAATAAAGACTGTTGTTGTTATGGGTAAGATGATTTTTAAATTATCTGCTATACATATGGACATATAACTATTTGTAATACTATGTATTATTAAATATATGCCTCAATTTTATAAACTCAGGTACTTCTGTAGTCCAGAAAATATTAGAATTGGCTTCCTGTGGAAGTAGTTCATATATCTTACAGTATTTATGATTTTAAGTAATAAAGATTAATGATATTTAGTAAGTTGCTTTCATTGGTCCTGCTGTGATTAGATGTATTACTAGAAAAGAGTATCAATTTATATTTTATAACTAACAGAATAGCAAAATGAGAGCAATAGAAGTGAGCTATATAGAGCAATTATATATAGATTTTGAATTCAATTAAAATCAACACTCAACTAGTGATATCTGAAAATTAACAAGACAAACTTAGAGATTAACAATAGAAATTTTAATGGATGTGATGAAATAATCAAACTTTTTTCTCTGAGTATCAGTAGCACTTAAATTCTACCCTAGAAAATTTATTTTTTAGGACTCCATGGCCATAAAATTATAAATAATTATGACTCAGTGCTTGTAAGATTACAAATGTGTGATATTAGGTAAATCAAGTTGTAGTATTTTATGTTATCACCGGAGAAGGCAATGGCACCCCACTCCAGTACTCTTGCCTGGAAAATCCCATGGGCGGAGGAGCCTGGTAGGCTGCAGTCCATGGGGTCGCTAAGAGTCAGGCACGATGGAGCGACTTCACTTTGACTTTTCACTTTCATGCATTGGAGAAGGAAATGGCAACCCACTCCAGTGTTCTTGCCTGGAGAATCACAGGGATGGGGGAGCCTGGTGGGCTGCTGTCTATGGGGTCTCACAGAGTCGGACACGACTGAGGTGACTTAGCAGCAGCAGCAGCAGTGTGTTATCATCAGGCCCCTACAATTACTTGAATTGAGATTATGTGAGATTTGGAGGGATTTACTCTCCATTGATAAAGAGGTAAAGAGGGTTGTATTGGAAGGCATATGCTTCCCAAAGGGTGATTCCTTCTCCTATCTCTTTCTTCTACTGGAGATAACCTGTTTATTTACTGCCCACAAAGTTTCTAAGGAAAAAGCAGCATGTACCCCACATTCATAGCAAGTTAAAGCACGAGTCATAAGCTTCCACAAGCATTTAGAATACTTGGATGCTGAGTTCTTATGGCCAGGGACCACATCTTCAAAGCCAACACCACATAATACCTTTTGACTAATCGTCTTACAGTATTTCTGTAGAATGTGGATTGAGGAATAAGTGTTGCTCTTTGGAGTATATTCTTGCTGCTAGCACATTACTCTTTGGTGTAAAGACAGTGCAGATCACCTTAGAAAGGGCCTCCTAATATGCCCTCCTAAGAGGCCCAGTGCATGTGTGTTGTCTGTTATACTCATTTCAGCATTATTTGTTGCAGTATTCCTTAATAAGATGTTTTTAAGTTTGAAATTTGGGATTAGTTGTCTTCTTTTGAAAACATGATTTATGACTTGCTGCAAAGCCACTGTGAATAATGCATCTGATCAATAACTTTTTTTTTTTGACAGTTGGAAATCAGAATCCAATTTGTGGATTCCCCCAATAGTGAGAGTGAGGGATTTTATGATATGATGATTCTTATCTGTCCCTTATTTGCCTAATCTTTATATTCCTACATTTGCCTTTTCATTATTTTATCTACTTCTAATTTATTCTGTTGAGTTATACATTATTTTGTGTTTTTAAGTGGTCCTTGTTTTTGAAAACAAGTTGCAATTCAAATTAATGAATTAATAATTTTATAAAGTTATTTTGGTGCTTCATATTTATCACTTGCTAGTATCCCTGATGTGGGCATTTTTTACTGAGCTCAAATTATTTCTTCCATAAATCCTAAAACCACTACTGTAATGCATGCATATAGTACAGAGAATAAATAAGATTAGAAGCATATATACTTCAGCTGCCTGTCACAGAACCACAGGTCTTTCTGAAATTAGAACAAAAATATTTTTGGTGAGGAATAACAAAAAACAACAAAGGTAAAGTTTCAAAAAGTATAGATATGTTTTATTATTAACATTATCAAGGATCTGATTCTCAAACTTACTTGTACACAAAGGTTTCTTATTCTATCCTGGAGCAGTTGAATCAGGACAACAAGTTCACCTTAAATATATAAAAGGATAAACACATAAGCCAAAATAAAAATGCATGAAATGTGTAGTTGTTATACTGATTATAAATGTACTAGTGTATAAGCTTAAACAAAATAATTCTGTTTATCTTCTCATACTAAAAGCTAATTAAATGCCTGCAGTTTCCCTTGTATTGTCAGCATCACTTAAAAAAATTATTTATTTTTTAATTGAAGGATAATTGCTTTACAGAATTTTGTTGTTTTCTGTCAAATATCAAAATGAATCAGTCATATGTAAATATATTCCCTCCCTCTTGGACCTCCCTCCCATCTCCCTCCCCATCCCACCCCTCTAGGTTGATACAAAGTCCTTGTTTGAGTTCCCTAAGTCATACAGCAAATTACCATTGACTATAGGTTTTACATATGGTAATGTAAGTTTCCATGTTACTCTCTCGATACATCCAACCCTCCTCTTTCCCACAGCGCATGTCCATAAGTCTGTTCTCTATGTCTGTTTCTCCATTGCTGCCCTGAAAATAAATTCATCAGTATCATCTTTCTAGATTCCACATATATGCATTAATATATGATAGTTATCGTCTTCTTTCTGACTTCCTTCACGCTGGATAATAGACTCTAGTTTCATCAACCTCATTAGTGACTCAAATATATTCCTTTTTATGGCTGAATAATATTCCAACAAATTTTCGAATCTGGGACTCTGGCAAAGGGACTGAGACCCCCACCCCCCCCCAGGGAATTTGACTTTGGAGGGCAGTGGGATTTGATTACAGAACTTACACAGGACTGGGGAAACAGACTCTTGGAGGGCACAAATGAAAGCTTGTCAGCACCAGGACCCAGGAGAAAGGAGCAGTGTTCCCACAAGAGACTGACCCAGACTTGCCTGTGAGAGTCCAGGAGTCTCCAGTGAAGGTGTAGGTGGGCAGTGGCCTGCTGCAGGGTCTGGGGCACTGAGTGTGGCAGTGGATACATGGGACCTTTAAAGGAGACCGCCATTTTCTTCATTACCTTGACCATAGTTTGGTCTTAGGTCAAAAAATAGGGGGGGAACACAGCCCTGCCTATCAATGGAAAATTGGATTAAAGGTTTAATGAGCATGGCCCTGCCCATCAGAACAAGACCCAGTTTCCGCCACAGTCAGTCTCTCCCATCTGGAAGCTTCCATAAGCTTCTTACCTTTATCCTTCAGAGGGCAGACCTTATGAAAACCACAATCACTGGAAACTAATCCAACTGATCACACAGAACACAGCCTTGTCTAACAGTGAAACTTTGAGCCATGCCCTGTAGGGCCACCCAAGCTGGATAGGTCATGGTGGAGATTCTGACAAAAACGTGGTCCACTAAGGAATGGCAAACTACTTCAGTATTCTTGCCTTGAGAACCACATGAACAGTATGAAAGGGCAAAAAGACATGATACTGGAAGATGAACTCCCCAGGTTGGTAGGTGCCCAATATGCTACTGGAGAAGGGTGGAGAAATAACTCCAGAAAGAATGAAGAGTCAGAGCCAGAGTGAAAACAATGCCCATTTATGGATGTGATTGTTGATGGAATTAAATTACGATGCTCTAAAGAACAATATTGTTTGGGAACCTGGAATGTTATGTCCATAAATCAAGGTAAACTGAAATTGGTCAAACAGGAGATGGCAAGAGTGAACATCGACATTTTAGGAATCAGTGAACTAAAATGGATGGAAATGGGCAAATTTAATTTAGATGACCATTATATCTACTCATTGGAAAAGACTCTGATGCTGGGAGGGATTGGGGGCAGGAGGAGACGGGGACGACAGAGGATGAGATGGCTGGATGGGATCACTGACTTGATGGACTTGAGTCTAGGTGAACTCTGGGAGTTGGTGAGGGACAGGGAGGCCTGGCGTGCTGCGATTCATGGGGTCGCAAAGAGTCGGACACAACTGAATGACTGAACTGAACTGAACTGATATCTACTTCTGTGGGCAAGAATCCCTTAGAAGAAATGGAGTAACCATCATAGTCAACAGAAGAGTCTGAAATGGAGTACTTAGGTGCAGTCTCAAAAATGACAGAATGACCTCTGTTCGTTTCCAAGGTAAATCATTCACTATCACAGTAATCCAAGTCTATGCCCCAACTGGTAATGCTGAAAAGCTGAAGTTGGATTGTATGAAGACTTACAAGACCTTCTAGAACTAACACCCAGAAAAAAAATGTTTTTTTCATTATAGGGGATTGGAATGCAAAATTAGGAAGTCAGGAGATACCTGGAATAACAGGCATATTTGGCCTTGGAGCACAAAATGAAGCAGGGCAAAGGCTAAAAGAGTTTTACCAAGAAAATGCACTGGTCATAGCAAACACCCTCTTCAAACAACAAAAGAGAAGTCATACACATAGACATCATCAGATGGTCAATACAGAAATCACATTGATTAAATGCTTGCTGCCAAAGAAGAAGAAGCTCTATTCAGTTCAGTTCAGTTCAGTTCAGTCGCTCAATCATGTCCGACTCTTTGCAAGCCCCATGAATCACAGCACGCCAGGCCTCCCTGTCCATCACCAACTCCTGGAGTTCACTCAGACTCACGTCCATTGAGTCAGTGATGCCGTCCAGCCATCTCATCCTCGGTTGTGCCCTTCTCCTCCTGCCTCCAATCTCTCCCAGCATCAGAGTCTTTTCCAATGAGTCAACTCTTCGCATGAGGGGGTCAAAGTACTGGAGTTTCAGCTTTAGCATCATTCCTTCCAAAGAAATCCCAGGGCTGATCTCCTTCAGAATGGACTGGTTGGATCTCCTTGCAGTCCAAGGGACTCTCAAGAGTCTTCTCCAACACCACAGTTCAAAAGCATCAATTCTTCGGCACTCAGCCTTCTTCACAGTCCAACTCTCACATCCATACACGACCACTATAAAAACCATAGCCTTGACTAGGTGGACCTTTGTTGGCAAAGTAATGTCTCTGCTTTTGAATATGCTGTCTAGGTTGGTCATAACTTTTCTTCCAAGGATCTGCAGTGATTTTGGAGCCAAAAAAATAAAGTCTGACACTGTTTCCACTGTTTCCCCATCTATTTCCCAGGAAGTGATGGGACCAGATGCCATGATCTTCGTTTTCTGAATGTTGAGCTTTAAGCCAACTTTTTCACTCTCCACTTTGAATTTCATCAAGAGGCTTTTTAGTTCCTCTTCACTTTCTGCCATAAGGGTGGTGTCATCTGCATAGCTGAGGTTATTAATATTTCTCCCAGCAATCTTGATTCCAGGTTGTGTTTCTTCCAGTCCAGTGTTTCTCATGATGTACTCTGCATGGAAGTTAAATAAGCAGGGTGACAATATACAGCCTTGATGTATTCCTTTTCCTATTTGAAACCAGTCTGTTGTTCCACATTCAGTTCTAACTGTTGCTTCCTGACCTGCATACAGATTTCTCAAGAGGCAGGTCAGGTGGTCGGGTATTCCATCTCTTTCAGAATTTTCCACAGTTTATTGTGATCCACACAGTCAAAGGCTTTGGGATAGTCAATAAAGCAGAAATAGATGTTTTTCTGGAACTCTTGCTTTTTCCATGATCCAGCGGATGTTGGCAATTTGATCTCTGGTTCCTCTGCTTTTTCTAAAACCAGCTTGAACATCAGGAAGTTCACGGTTCACATATTGCTGAAACCTGGCTTGGAGAATTTTGAGCATTACTTTACTAGCATGTGAGATGAGTGTAATTGTGCAGTAGTTTGAGCATTCTTTGGCATTGCCTTTCTTTGGAATTGGAATGAAAACTGACCTTTTCCAGTCCTGTGGCCACTGGTGAGTTTTCCAAATTTGCTGGCATATTGAGTGCAGCACTTTCACAGCATCATCTTTCAGGATTTGAAATAACTCAACTGGAATTCCATCACTTCCACTAGCATTGTTCGTAGTGATGCTTTCTCAGGCCCACTTGACTTCACATCCCAGGATGTCTGGCTCTAGGTGAGTGATCACACCATAGTGATTATCTTGGTCGTGAAGATCTTTTTTGTACAGTTCTTCTGTGTATTCTTGCTATCTCCTCTTAATATCTTCTGCTTCTGTTAGGTCCATACCATTTCTGAGAAGCTCTGTACAGTCAGCAAAAACAAAATTGGGAGCTGACTGTGGCTTAGATCATGAACACCTTATTGCCAGATTCAGACTTAAATTGAAGAAAGAGAAGAAAACCTCTAGACCATTTGATATGACCTAAATCAAATCCCTAATGATTATATAGTAGAAGTGACACATAGATTCAAGATATTAGATCTGATAGAGTGCCTGAAGAACTATGGACAGAGGTCGGTGACATTGTACAGTGATCATGACCATCCTAAAGAAAAAGAAACGCAAAAATGCAAAATGGTTGTCTGAGGATGTCTTACAAAAGGCTGGGAAAAGAAGACAAGCAAAAGGCAAAGAGAAAAAAGAAAAAGATACCCATTTGAATGCAGAGTTCCAAAGAAAGCAAGGAGAGATAAGAAAGCCTTCCTCAGTGATCAATGCAAATTAATAGAGGAAAACAATAGAATGTAAAGACAGGAGATCTTTTCAAGAAAATTAGAGATACCAAGGGAAAATATCATGCAAAGGTGGGCACAATAAAGGACAGAAATGGTATTGACCTAACAGAAGCAGAAAATATTAAGAGGTGGCAGGAATACACAGAAGAACTACACAAAAAAGATCCTCATGACTCAGATAACCATGATGATTTGATCACTCACCTAGAGCCAGACATCCTGGAATGTGAAGTCAAGTGGGTCTTAGGAAGCATCACTATAGACAAAGCTAGTGGAGGTGATGGTTTTCCAGTGGAACTATTACAAATCCTAAAGGTGATGTTGTGAAAGTGCTGCACCTAATATGCCAGAAAATTTGGAAAACTCAGCAGTGGCCACAGGACTGGAAAACATCAGTTTTCATTCCTATCCCAAAGAAACACAGTGCCAAAGAATGTTCAAACTACTACACAGTTGTACTCATCTCACATGCTAGAAAAGCTGTGTTTAAAATTCTCCAAGCCAGGCTTCAATAGTACGTGAACTATAAACTTCCAAATGTTCAAGCTGGATTTAGAAGAGGCAGGGGAATTGGATCAAACTGCCAACATCCATTGGATAGAAAAAGCAAGAGATTTCCAGAAAAAAAATCTACTTCTGCTTTATTGACTATGACAAAGCCTTTGACTGTGTGGATCAGTGCTGCTGCTAAGTCATTTCAGTCGTGTCTGGCTTTGTGCAACCCCATAGACAGCAGCCCACCAGGCTCCCTTGTCCCTGGGATTCTTCAGGCAAGAACACTGGAGTGGGTTGCCATTTTCTTCTCCAATGCATGAAAGGAAAAGTGAAAGTGAAGCCGCTTAGTTGTGTCCAACTGTCCGACTGCAAGAGTACTGGAGTGGGTTGCTATTGTCTTCTCCAGTGTGGATCACAACAAACTGGAAAATTCTGCAAGAGATGGGAATACAAGAGCACCTGACCTGCCTCCTGAGAAATCTGTATGCCTTTCAAGAAGCAACAGTTAGAACAAGCCATGGAACAATGGATTGGATCCAGATCAGGAAAGGCGTACATCAAGGCTGTATATTATCACCCTGCTTATTTAACTTATATGCAGAGTACATCATGTGAAATGCTGAGCTGGATGAAGCACAAGCATGAATCAAGATTGCCAGGAGAAATATCAATAACCTTAGATATGCAGATAGCACCACTCTTATGGTAGAAGTTGAAGAACTAATGAGCCTCCTGATGAAAGTGAAAGAGGAGACTGAAAAGGTGGGCTTAAAACTCAACATTCACAAAACTAATTCATGGCTTCCAGTCTCATCAGTTCAGTTCAGTTCAGTTCAGTCGCTCAGTCATGTCCAACTCTTTGCGACCCCATGAATTGCAGCACGCCAGGCCTCCCTGTCCCTCACCAACTCCCGGAGTTCACCCAGACTCACGTCCATCGAGTCAGTGATGCCATCCAGCCATCTCATCCTCTGTCGTCCCCTTCTCCTCCTGCCCCCAATCCCTCCCAGCATCAGAGTCTTTTCCAATGAGTCAACTCTTCACATGAGGTGGCCAAAGTACTGGAGTTTCAGCTTTAGCATCATTCCTTCCAAAGAAATCCCTGGGTTGACCTCCTTCAGAATGGACTGGTTGGATCTCCTGGCAGTCCAAGGGACTCTCAAGAGTCTTCTCCAACACCACAGTTCAAAAGCATCAATTCTTCAGCGCTCAGCCTTCACAGTCCAACTCTCACATCCATACATGACCACAGGAAAAACCATAGCCTTGACTAGATGGACGTTCATGGCAAATAGATGGGGAAACAAAGGAAACAGTGACAGACTATTTCCTTCAGCTCCAAAATCAGGGCAGATGGTGACTGCAACCAGGAAATTAAAAGATGCTTGCTCCTTGTAAGAAAAGCTATGACCAACCTGACAGCATATTCAAAAGCAGAGATGTTACTTTGCCAACAAAGATCCATCTAGTCAAAGCTATGTTTTTTCCAGTAGTCATGTATGGATGTGAGAGTTGGAGTATAAAGAAAGCTAAACACTGAAGAATTGATGCTTTTGAACTGTAGTGTTGGAGAAGACTCTTAGGAATCCCTTGGACTGCCAGGAGATCAAACCAGTCAATCCTAGAGGAAATCAGTCCGAATATTCATTGGAAGAATTGATGCTGAAGCTGAAACTCCAATACTTTGGCTATCTAATGCGAAGAACTGTCTCATTGGAAAAGACCCTGATGCTGGGAAAGATTGCAGGCAGGAGAAGAAGGGGCGACAGAGGATGAAATGGTTGAATGGCATCACCCACTTGATGGACATAAATTTGAGCAAGCTCTGGGAGTTGGTGATGGACAGGGAAGCCTGACCTGCTGTAGTCCATGGGGTCGCAAATAGTCGGACACAGATTAGCTCTAGCAATTTTTGGATAGTGTCTTTAGGGTTTTCTATGTATAGTATCATGTCATTACAAACAGTGAGAGCTTTGCTTCTTCTTTTCCCATCTGGATTCCTTTTATTTCTTTTTCTTCTGTTTGCCATATCTAGGACTTCCAAAAGTGTGTTGAATAAAAGTGGTGAGAGTGGCCACACTTGTCATGTTTCTGATCTTAGAGGGAATGCTTTCAGCTTTTGATCATTTCAGAGTAATGTTTGCTGTGGGTTTATCATATATGGACTTTAGTATGTTCAGGTAGATTCCTTCTATGCCTATTTTTTGAAGAGTTTTCATCATAAATGGGTGCTGAGTTTTGTCAAGGGATTTTTTGCATCTATTATCATATGGTTTCTGTCTTTAATTTGTTAATATTGTATAACACATTTATTGATTTGTGTATATTGAAGAATCCTTGCATTCCTGCGAGAAACCCAACTTGATCATGGTGTATGAGCTTTTTAATGTGTTGTTGAATTGTGTTCGCCAGAATTTTGTTGAGGATTTTTTCTCTATGTTCATCAGTAGTATTGGCCTGTAGTTTTCTTTTTTGTGTTGTCTTTGTCTAGTTTTGGTATAAGGGTGAAGGTGGCCTCATGGAATGAAGTTTGGAAGTGTTCCTTCCTATGCTAATTTTTGAAAGAGTTTTAGAAGGATAGGCTTTAGCTTATCTCTAATGTTTGATAGAATTCCCCTGTGAAGCCATCTGGTCCTGGGCTTTTGTTTTTTGAGAGATTTTTGATTACAGTTTCGATTCAGTCTGAAATTGGGTTGTTCATAATTTCTGTTTCTTCCTTATTCAGTCTTGGAAGATTGCATTTTCCTAAGAATCTACATTTCTTTCCAGTTATCCATTTTATTGCCATGTAGTTTCTCATAATAGTTTCTTATAATCCTCTGTATTTCTGCATTGTCTGTTGTAAACTCTCCTTTTTCATTTCTAATTATGTTGAATTGATTCTTCTCTCTTTTTTTCTTGATGTGTCTGGCTAAAATTTTGTCAATTTTCTTCTCAAAGAAGCAGCTTTTAGTTTTGTTAATGCTTAATATTGTTTCTTTCATTTCTTATTCATTTAATTCTGCTCTGGTCTTTATGATTTCTTTCCTTCTGCTAACTTTGAGGGTTTTTTGTTCTTCTTTTTCCAATTGTTATAGGCGTAAAATTAGGTTGTCTATTTGATGTTTTTCTTGTTTCTTAAAGTAGGATTGTATTGCTAAACTTCACTCTTAGAACTGTTTTTGCTGCATCCCATAGGTTTTGAGTTGTTGTGTTTTCATTGTCATTTGTTTCTAGGAATTTTTTTATTTCCCTTTTGATTTCTTCAGTAACCTGTTTGTTATTTAGAAATGTATTGTTTAATCTCTGTTGTTTTTTTTTTTACATTATTTATCTTCTAATTGGTATCTTGTCTCATAGCATTGTGGTCAGAAAAGTTGTTTAATATGATTTCAATTTTCTTAAATATACTGAGGTTTGATTTGTGACCCAAGATGTGGTCTGTCCTGAAGAATGTTCCATGTGCACTTGAAAAAAAGGTATTCTTCTGCAATTGGATGGGATGTCCTGAAGATATCAATGAGATCCATCTGGTCATTTAGACTTGTATTTCCTTATTTATTTTCTGCTTTGATGATCAATCCATTGGTGTAAATGGGGTGTTAAAGTCGCCTACTATTATTGTGTTACTATCAATTTCTCCTTTTATGTCTGTTAGTGTTTGTCTTATGTATTGAAGTACTCCTTATGTTGGGTGCATAGATATTTACTATATCCTACTCTTGGATTGATCACTAGGTCATTATGTAGTGTCCTTCCTTATCTCTTGTAATATTCTTTATCTTAAGGTCTATTTTGTCTGATATGAGGATTGCTACTCCAGGTTTCTTTTGATTTCTATTAGCATGGAATATCTTTTTCCATCCTCTCACTTTCAGTCTATATGTGTCTTTAGGTCTGAAGTAGGTTTCTTGTAGACAACATATATATGGCTGTTGTTTTTTTTTTTTTATCCATTCAGCCAGTCTGTATCTTTTGGTTGGAGCATTTAATCCAATTAGATTTAAAGTAATTATTGATGTATATGCATACCTATTGTGAAGTCAAGTGGGCCTTAGGAAGCATCACTACAAACAAAGGTAATGGAGGTGATGAAATTCAAGCTGAGCTATTTCAAATCCTAAAAGATGATTCTGTGAAAGTGCTGCACTCAATTTACCAGCAAATCTGGAAAACTCTGCACTTGCCACAGGACTGGAAATGGTCAGTTTTCATCCCAATCCCACAGAAATGCAATGCCAAATAATTTTTAAAATACTGCACAATTGCCCTCATCTCACATGCTAGCAAGGTAATGCTGAAAATTTTCCAAGCTTTGCTTCAGCAGTATATGAATCAAGATCTTCCAGATGTTCAAGCTGGATTTATAAAAGGCAGAGGAACTAGAGATCAAATTGCCAACCTCCCTTGGATCATAGGAAAAGCAAGAGAGTTCCAGAAATACATCTGCTTTATTGACTACGTTAAAGGCTTTGACTGTGTGAGTCACAACAAACTGTGGAAAATTCTTAAAGAGATAGCAATACTAGACCACTTATCTGCCTCCTGAGAAACCTGTATACCGGTCAAAAAGCAACAGTTAGAACTGGACATGGAACAACGGACTGGTTGCACATTGTGATAGGACTACATCAAGGCTGTATATTGTCACCCTGCTTATTTAACTCATACAGAGTACATCGTGTGAAATGCCAGGCTGGATGAAGCACAAGCTGGATTCAGAATTGCCAGGAGAAATATCAATAACCTCATATATGCAGATAACACTAGCCTTATGGCAGAAAGCAAAGAGTAACTAAATATCCTCTTGATGAAAGTCAAAGTGGAGAGTGTAAAAACTGGCTTAAAACTTGACATTTTAAAAAGAAAGATCACGACATCTGGTCCCATCACTTCATGGCACATAGATGGAGAAACAATGGGAACAATGACAGACTTTATTTTCTTGGGCTCCAGAATCACTTCAGACATTGACTACAGCCATGAAATTATAAGATGCTTACTCCTTGAGACAGAAGCTATGAGAAACCTAGACAGGGTATTAAAAAGCAGAAACCTTACTTTGCTGAGAAAAGTCTGTATAGTCAAAGCTATGGTTTTTCTAGTAGTCATGTATGGGTATGAGAGTTGAATCATAAAGAAAGCCGAGCACCAAAGAATTGATGCTTTTCCATTGTGGTGTTGGAGAAGTCTCTTGAGAGTCCCTTGTACTGCAAGGGGATCAAACTAGTCAATTTTAAATGAATCATTCCTGAATATTCACTGGAAGGACCAATGCTGAAGCTGAAGCTCCAATATTTTTGCCACTGGATGTGAAGAACTGACTCTTAGAAACGACCCTGATGGTGGGGAAGATTGAAGGTAGAAAAAGAAAGGGACAAAAGATGAGCTCATTGGGTGGCATCACTGAGTCAACTGACATGAGTTTGAGCATGTTCTGGGAGTTGGTAATGGACAAGGAAGTAGGGCATGCTGCAGTCCATGGGGTTGCAAAGAGTTGGACATGACTGACCTACTGAACTGAACTGAACTGATGATCCTATTGCCATTTTCTGAGTTGAGTGTGTTTTTTTGTTTTGTAGATATTTTTCTTCTCTCTTTTATTTCCTGACTACAGAAGTCCCTTTAACATTTGTTGTAAAGCTGGTTTGGTAGTGTTAAATTCTCTTAACTTTTGCTTGTCTGTAAGACTTCTGATTTTTCCCTCAAATTGAATGAGATCCTTGCCAGGGAGAATAATTTTGTTTGTAGATTTTTCCCTTTCAGTACTTTCAATATACCTTGCCATTACTTCTGGCCTGCAGAGTTTCTGGCTGCAGGATCACCTATTAAACGTGTGGGGTTTCCCTTGTATGTTACTTATTGCTTTTCTCTTGCTGCTTTTAATATTCTTTCTTTGTGTTTAATCTTTGTTAGTTTGATTAGTATGTGTCCTGGCCTGTTTCTCCTTGGGTTTTTTCCTGTATGGGCCTCTTTGTGTTTCTTGCACTTGATTGACTATTTCCTTTTCCATGTTGGGGAAATTTTCAACTATAATCTCTTCAAAAATTTTTTCATACCCTTTCTTTTTCTCTTCTTCTTCTGGGACCCCTATAATTTGAATGTTGGTGCATTTAATATTGTCCCAGAGGTCTCTGAGACTATCCTCAGTTCTTTTCATGCTCTTCAGCAGTTATTTCTGCTATTCTATCTTCCAGCTCACCGACCCATTCTTCTGCTTCAGATAGTCTGCTATTGATTCCTTCTAGAGTGTTTTTAATTTCGATAATTGTGTTGTTTGTCTCTGTATGTTTATTCTTTAATTCTTTAGGTCTTTGTTAATTGATTCCTGCATTTTCTCCATTCTGTCTTCAAGGTTTTGGATTATCTTTACTGTCATTCTGAATTATTTTTCAGGTAGTTTGTCTATTTCCTTTTTATTTATTTGGACTTGTGTTTCTTGGTTGTTCCTTCATCTGTGCAGTATTTCTCTGCCTTTTCATTATTATTTTTTTAACTTACTGTGTTTGAGGCCTCCTTTCCCCAGGCTTCAAAGTTGAATTCTTTCTTCTGTTCGGTTTCTGCCCTCCTAAGGTTTGCCCAGTGGTTTGTGTAAGCTTTGTGTAGGATGTGACTTGTGCTTGCATTCTGGTGGGAGGAGTTGAGTTGTTGTTTTCCTTTGATGGGAAGGGCTGAGTGAGGTGGTAATACTGTCTGCTGATGATTGTGTTTGTATTTTTTTCTTGTGTGTTGTTTGGATGAGGCATCTTGCACAGGGTGCTACTGGGCAGTTGGTGATGCTGTGTCTTGTATGCAAGTGATTGTCTTTGTGGGAATTCTCACTATTTGATATTCTCTAGGGTTAGTAGTTCTCTGGTAATCTAGGGTCTTGGAGTCAGCACTCACACTCCAAAGGCTCAGGCCTTGATCTCTGGCACTAATGGAGATTCCACAGGTGGTTTGTTATGGCATTAAATAGGATTAAAAGAAATATCCAAAAGCAGAAACAAAGATGCACCCAGACAAATGGCAATTAGAATATCAGACAAATAGTACCTAAAATAATGCAGTACACACATATATATACATCATAAGCAAAATCAAAGCAGTCCAAAAAAAAAAAAAATACAATAGATTGAACTGGTAAACAAAGGAAATAAAAAATTATATCCACCAGTTAAGAACAAAACTAATTAAAGCATAAACTGGAATAAAAAACTAAAGCAAAGTCCCAACTGGGGAATAAAGCAACAAAAACAAACTAACAAATATGGTGAGAAAAAGAAAGAAAATAAAGGAAAGAATAGAAATGCAAAGTTAAATAGAGGTAGATAAATAAATTTTAATATATTAAAGATTAACTGTGAAGGGAAAAGACCAGTAGGAAAAGCAAACAAAGGAATAAATGTAGAAAAAATAATAATAAATTTTAAAAATTCTGAGGAAAAAAAAAGAAAACTCCACAGAATTGCAAAAGGCCAATAAAGATGCAGACATTTATAACAGAAATAAAGTGTGTGATTGAAAACAAAAAATTCTCAAAAGCTTAAATAGTACCAATCGAGAACTACAACAACAGAGGGGGAAATAAGGTAAAAAAAGGAAGAAAAAAAAAGAGAGAGAGAGAAATAAATCCAGGAAGAACTACAGAACAAGTCAAAATGTAAGAAGAATAAATGTCTTTCTTAAGTCTCTTCTGTCAACATCTTTCCTTTGCTGGGAGTTACATTCTACCTTGCCTGCCTAGAATGCCCTCTCACACTGTGCTGGTCTCTGGGCATGCTGTGGGGGCAACTCTGACTGTAATCTGATCCTACTCCTCTGTGTTCATGCCTCCAATGTCCTCAGATGTCAGAACTAGTGTGTTTTCTTTGGTGAGAACTCTCAGTGTCCTTTTATATATTTCATAGACACAGAGTCTGCCTAGTTGATTGTGTGGATTTAACCTGGTGCAGAGTTTTGGGTCGTCTTCCTTAGCACACTGCCTTTGGGTTTCAACTGTGATTTTATCTCCACTTCTGCATGTGTGTCGTCCACTGGGCTTTGCTCCTGGGGCCCTGGAGGACTTGGGTCTGCCCCAATGAGTGCCAGGTGTGGAGGTGGTACAGCTGCTTTGGTCGCAGGGGCCCTTGCAACACCAGATATTCAGGGGAGATGGCAGTTAGGATAGCAGGAAATATGGTGCTCTAGAAGGGTATGGCAACCCACCCCAGTATTCTTGCCTAGAGAATCCCCCAGACAGAAAAAGCCTATCAGACCAGTCTACAGGGTTACAAAGAGTTGAATACAATGGAAACAACTCCATGTTCTCAGACGCAGGCGTTTTTCTAGCCTTTTGAAGCTCTGTCCCAGTGAGGATTGAGCATGAAGGTGGTGCAGCTGCTTGGGTTGCTGGGACCCTGGAGGTGCCAAGTGTGCAGGGGCATGGACTGCCTCAGCTGCAGGAGTTACGGCCTTCAGTTCAGTTCAGTTCAGTTCAGTCGCTCAGTCGTGTCCGACTCTTTGTGACCCTATGAATCGCAGCACGCCAGGCCTCCCTGTCCATCACCATCTCCCGGAGTTCACTCAGACTCAGTCCATCGAGTCAGTGATGCCATCCAGCCATCTCATCCTCGGTCGTCCCCTTCTCCTGCCCCCAATCCCTTCCAGCGTCAGAGTCTTTTCCAGTGAGAACTCTTTGCATGAGGTGGCCAAAGTACTGGAGTTTCAGCTTTAGCATCATTCCTTCTAAAGAAATCCCAGGGCTGATCTCCTTCAGAATGGACTGGTCGGATCTCCTTGCAGTCCAAGGGCCTCTCAAGAGTCTTCTCCAACACCACACTTCAAAAGCATCAATTCTTCGGCGCTCAGCCTTCTTCACAGTCCGACTCTCACATCCATACATGACCACAGGAAAAACCATAGCCTTGACTAGATGGACCTTAGTCGGAAAAGTAATGTCTCTGCTTTTGAATCAGAGTCTTTTTCTAGCCTATGGCAGCTGATGATCAGAAGGCCTCTTTGGCTAGTCCTTCTCTTTGCTTTGCCCATTCAGGCACTTAGAGGGATCATTCTCTTTCAGTTTGTGCATGAGGTGCTAAAAGGGTTCCCCCTGTTGTTTGGTGTGTCAGGTACTTGAAGGGGTACCCTGGCTGGGGCTTCTCTGTTGTCCTGCATGTCAGGTGCTTGAAGGGCCAGCCTCACTATTCTTCAGATGCCGGGTGCTGGTGTGTGGGGAGATAGGCTGTGGTGATGGCTCCACCCCCTACGCATGACTCAGCAGTATCGCCTTGCCTCCACGGCTGCGTGGCTTTCCTCCACAGGCATTTCCCACCACAGTCTCCTCCCTCATGTCCCCTCATGTCTCCCCACAGTCAACAGCAGACCTTGCCCTGGGATTGTGCCACAATCCCTGTGCTCCAGCTCCCAGCTGCTGTGGCTTCTAGGGGACCCATGTCCCTGTCCCCAGGTACTTGTGGCTTCTGCAGGCATTGTCTGTGTGATTCTCATTCCATTTAGTCTGCCACAGATCAGCTGCTTCACTCATAGCCTCAAATATTTCTCTTCTAACCCAAATACTTGCCCCGATGTAGGGATCAGACCACTGCTTCAGTTCCCCCACCTGCTGAGGGCAGGTCCAGTCCTACTAACTCTTCTGTTCTTCCCCCCTAATTCCTTTGTCCTACTGAGTTTTTCATGGTTCTATATATTCTTTTCTGGTAGCCAAGTACTCCTGTCTGTCTCAGATTGATCTATACTGCCTAGGAGTTTGAAAATGAATTTTATTGAGATCTTATTTATAAGCAATGAAACATAAACATTTAAAATGTAAAAATAATTTTGATAAGTGTGATACTTGCTTCTACTGTGAACAAATGCCTATCATTCCCCAAAATTATTTTTTAAGAACAGTAGCCTCCTTCAAAACCTGGCATGAGGCAAGTTCTGACCCACCTCCTTTCATTAAAATTTGTTTGCTTGTTTTTCTAGGATTCTATGTTAACACATTTATATACTAAGCATTCTTTTCAGACAGTGTATTTACTCAGTACAGTTTTTTGACATACGTTGATGTTGATATATAGATAAGTAGTTTTTCCTTTATTGCTGAATAATATCATTGTATAGATCTTACCAGATCTATTTATCCATTCTCCATGGAACAACAGACTGGTTCCAAATAGGAAAAGGAGTACGTCAAGGCTGTGTATTGTCACCCTGCTTATTTAACTTCCATGCAGAGTACATCATGAGAAACGCTGGGCTGGAAGAAACACAAGCTGGAATCAAGATTGCCGGGAGAAATATCAATAACCTCAGATATGCAGATGACAACACCCTTATGGCAGAAAGTGAAGAGGAACTAAAAAGCCTCTTGATGAAAGTGAAAGAGGAGAGTGAAAAAGTTGGCTTAAAGCTCAACATTCAGAAAACAAAGATCATGGCATCCGGTCCCATCACTTCCTGGGAAATAAATGGGGAAACAGTGGAAACAGTGTCAGACTTTATTTTTTTGGGCTCCAAAATCATTGCAGATGGTGATCGCAGCCATAAAATTAAAAGACGCTTCCTCCTTGGAAGAAAACTTATGACCAAGCTAGATGGCATATTCAAAAGCAGAGACATTACTTTGCTGACTAAGGTCCATCTAGTCAAGGGTATGGTTTTTCCTGTGGTCACGTATGGATGTGAGAGTTGGACTGTGAAGAAGGCTGAGCGCCGAAGAATTGATGCTTTTGAAGTGTGGTGTTGGAGAAGACTCTTGAGAGTTCTTTGGACTGCAAGGAGATCCAACCAGTCCATTCTGAAGGAGATCAGCCCTGGGATTTCTTTAGAAGGAATGATGCTAAAGCTGAAACTCCAGTACTTTGGCCACCTCATGCGAAGAGTTGACTCATTGGAAAAGATCTGATGCTGGGAGGGATTGGGGGCAGGAGGAGAAGGGGACGACCGAGGATGAGATGGCTGAATGGCATCACTGACTCGATGGACGTGAGTCTGAGTGAACTCTGGGAGTTGGTGATGGATAGGGAGGCCTGGCATGCTGCGATTCATAGGGTCGCAAAGAGTCGGACACGACTGAGCGACTGAACTGAACTGAACTGATAGATAGGGCTGCCCTGGTGGCTCAGCTGGTAAAGAATCCGCCTGCAGGGTGGGAGACCTGGGCTCAGTACCTGGGTTGGGAAGATTCCCCTGGAGAAGGGAACAGCTACCCACTCCAGTATTCTGGCCTGGAGAGTTCCATGGTACGCAACTGAGCAACTTTCACTTTCACTTTTCACTTTCCTATCAATAGACAGTTTGGTTTCTAGTTTTGAGTTACTGTCAATAAAGTTGCTATGCATATTTTTTAAAGTCTTTGTGTGGGCATATGTTTTTATTTGCCTTGTATAAATAAATAACTAAGTGTCTTGTAGTTAAAAAAAAAAAGTTTTTTTTAAATGTATAAGATACTCATACAGTGTTCTGGAAAGTGGCTGGCTTGTTTTATATCCCACCACCAAAGTGTGAGTCTTCTGTGGTGGTTTAGTCGCTAAGTCATGTCCGACTCTTGTGACACCATGGACTATAGCCCACCAGTTTCTTCGGTCCATGGGATTTTCCAGGCAGAATACTGGACTGGGTTGCTATTTCCTTCCCTAGGGGATCTTTCCAATCCAGGGATTGAAACCAGGTCTCCTGCACTGCAAGCAGATTCTTTACCGACTGAGCTATCAGTGAGTATTCTAGTTGCTACATATCCTCACCAGTAGTTCATATGGTGAGTTTTTTAATTTTAGCTATTTTGATGCATGTTTATTGATATTACATTATGATTTAATTTATATACCTTTAATATTTAATATTATTAATCTTGCTTTAATATGCTATTGGCCTTTCATATATTTTGTTTTTGAAATATCTCTCCAAAAGTTACTCATATTGTGTATTGGGATACAAATGTTTTGATGATATATTTGAGTGAAGATTTCTATGAATCTTTTTAACTGGTGTTTTTATTTTCTTAACAGTTTTTTTTAAAGACTGGAAGTGTTTGATTTTGATTGTCATTATATTTTGTGTAATGATTTCTGTGTGTGATATTTAAGAAGTAACTTTCTATGCCTAAGATCACAACTACTTTTTTCTATTATTTTTTTTTCTAGACTTGAGATTTTCAGCATCAACCTCCCTGACATTTTGGGCCAGATATTCTAAGTTCACATTTTCTCTCAACATTGTCAAATATTTATTGGTGTAGCAAAATTGAACCCTGGTCCTAGCAATTCTGCAGATTTAGCTTTTATATTAAGGTTTGTGATCTATTTTGGGATCAGTTCACCTCGGTTCAGTTGCTCAGTCGTGTCCGACTCTTTGGGACCCATGAATCATAGCACGCCAGGCCTCCCTGTCCATCACCAACTCCCGGAGTTCACTCAGACTCATGTCCATCGAGTCAGTGATGCCATCCAGCCATCTCATCCTCGGTGGTCCCCTTCTCCCCCATCCCAATCCTTCCCAGCATCAGAGTCTTTTCCAATGAGTCAATTCTCCACATGAGGTGGCCAAAGTACTGGAGTTTCAGCTTTAGCATCATTCCTTCCAAAGAAGTCCCAGGGCTGATCTCCTTCAGAATGTATTGGTTGGATCTCCTTGCAGTCCAAGGGACTCTCAAGAGTCTTCTCCAACACCATAGCTCAAACGCATCAAATCTTCAGCACTCAGGCTTCTTCACAGTCCAACTCTCACATCCATACATGACTACTGGAAAAACCATAGCCTTGACTAGACGGACCTTAGTCGGCAAAGTAATGTCTCTGCTTTTGAATATGCTATCTAGGTGCATCATAGCTTTCCTTCCAAGGAGTAAGTGACTTTTAATTTCATGGATGCAATGACCATCTGCAGTGATTTTGGAGCCAAAAAATTAAAGTCTGACACTGTTTCCACTGTTTCCCCATGTATTTCCCAGGAAGTGATGGTACTGGATGCCATGATCTTCGTTTTCTTAATGTTTAGCTTTAAGCCAACTTTTTCACTCTCCTCTTTCACTTTCATCAAGAGGCTTTTTAGTTCCTCTTCACTTTCTGCCTTAAGGGTGGTGTCATCTGCATATCTGAGGTTATTGATATTTCTCCCGGCAGTCTTGATTCCAGCTTGTGTTTCTTCCAGCCCAGCGTTTCTCATGATGTACTCTGCATGGAAGTTAAATAAGCAGGGTGACAATATACAGCCTTGACGTACTCCTTTTCCTATTTGGAACCAGTCTGTTGTTCCATGTCCAGTTCTAACTGTTGCTTCCTGACCTGCATGCAGATTTCTCAAGAGGCAGGTCAGGTGGTCTGGTATTCTCATCTCTCTCAGAATTTTCCACAGTTTATTGTGATCCACACAGTCAAAGGCTTTGGCATAGTCAATAAAGCAGAAATAGATGTTTTTCTGGACGCTCTTGCTTTTTCCATGAACCAGCGGATGTTGGCAATTTGGTCTCTGGTTTCTCTGCCTTTTCTAAAACCAGCTTGAACATCAGGAAGTTCATGGTTCATGTATTGCTGAAGCCTGGCTTGGAGAATTTTGAGCATTTCTTTACTAGGGCAAGACTAATAGAGTTTTGCCAAGAAAATCCACTGGTCAGAGAAAACTCCACTTCCAACAACACAAGAGAAGACTCTACACATGGACATCAGCAGATGGTCAACACCGAAATCAGATTGATTATATTCTTTGCAGCCAAAGATGGAGAAGCTCTATACAGTCAACAAAAACAAGACCAGGAGCTGACTGTGGCTCAGATCATAAACTCCTTATTGCCAAATTCAGGCTTAAATTGATGAAAGTAGGGAAAACCGATAGACCATTCAGATATGACCTAAATCAAATCCCTTATGATTATACAGTGGAAGTGAGAAATAGATTTAAGGGCCTAGATCTGATAGATAGAGTGCCTGATGAACTATGGAATGAGGTTCGTGACATTGTACAGGAGACAGGGATCAAGACCATCCCCATGGAAAAGAAATGCAAAAAAGCAAAATGGCTGTCTGGGGAGGCCTTACAAATAGCTGTGAAAAGAAGAGAGGCGAAAAGCAAAGGAGAAAAGGAAAGATATAAGCATCTGAATGCAGAGTTCCAAAGAATAGCAAGAAGAGATAAGAAAGCCTTCTTCAGCAATCAATGCAAAGAAATAGAGGAAAAGAACAGAATGGGAAAGACCAGAGATCTCTTCAAGAAAATTAGAGATACCAAGGGAACATTTCATGCAAAGATGGGCTCGATAAAGGACAGAAATGGTATGGACCTAACAGAAGCAGAAGATATTAAGAAGAGGTGGCAAGAATACACAGAAGACTGTACAAAAAAGATGTTCACGACACAGATAATCACGATGGTGTGATCACTCATGTAGAGCCAGACATCCTGGAATGTGAAGTCAATGGGCCTTAGAAAGCATCACTACAAACAAAGCTAGTGGAGGTGATGGAATTCCAATTGAGCTATTTCAAATCCTGAAAGATGATGCTGTGAAAGTGCTGCACTCAATATGCCAGCAAGTTTGGAAAACTCAGCAGTGGCCACAGGACTGGAAAAGGTCAGTTATCATTCCAATGTCAAAGGAAGGCAATGCCAGAAATGCTCAAACTACTGCACAATTGCACTCATCTCAGAAGCTAGTAAAGTAATGCTCAAAATTCTCCAAGCCAGGCTTCAGCAATACGTGAACCGTGAACTTCCTGATGTTCAAGCTGGTTTTAGAAAAGGCAGAGAAACCAGAGACCAAATTGCCAACATCCGCTGGTTCATGGAAAAAGCAAGAGAGTCCAGAAAAACATCTATTTCTGCTTTATTGACTATGCCAAAGCCTTTGACTGTGTGGATCACAATAAACTGTGGAAAATTCTGAGAGAGATGAGAATACCAGACCACCTGACCTGCCTCTTGAGAAATCTGCATGCAGGTCAGGAAGCAACAGTTAGAACTGGACATGGAACAACAGACTGGTTCCAAATAGGAAAAGGAGTACGTCAAGGCTGTATATTGTCACCCTGCTTATTTAACTTCCATGCAGAGTACATCATGAGAAACGCTGGGCTGGAAGAAACACAAGCTGGAATCAAGATTGCCGGGAGAAATATCAACAACCTCAGATATGCAGATGACACCACCCTTAAGGCAGAAAGTGAAGAGGTACTAAAAAGCCTCTTGATGAAAGTGAAAGAGGAGAGTGAAAAAGTTGGCTTAAAGCTCAACATTCAGAAAATGAAGATCATGGCATCTGGTCCCATCACTTCCTGGGAAACAGTGGAAACAATGTCAGACTTTAATTTTTTCTCTCCAAAATCACTGCAGATGGTCATTGCATCCATGAAATTAAAAGTCGCTTACTCCTTGGAAGGAAAGTTATGATGCACCTAGATAGCATATTCAAAAGCAGAGACACTACTTTGCCGACTAAGGTCTGTCTAGTCAAGGCTATGGTTTTTCCAGTAGTCATGTATAGATGTGAGAGTTGGACTGTGAAGAAGCCTGAGTGCTGAAGATTTGATGCTTTTGAACTGTGGTGTTGGAGAAGACTCTTGAGAGTCCCTTGGACTGCAAAGTGATCCAACCAATCCATTCTGAAGGAGATAGCCCTGGGATTTCTTTGGAAAGAATGATGCTAAAGCTGAAACTCCAGTACTTTGGCTCCCTCTTGAGAAGAGTTGAGTCATTGGAAAAGACTTTGATGCTGGGAGTAGTTGGGGGCAGGAGGAGAAGGGGACGACAGAGGATGAGATGGCTGGATGGCATCAGTCACTCGATGGACATGAATCTGAGTGAACTCCGCCAGTTGATGATGGACATGGAGGCCAGGGGTGCTGTGATTCATGGAGTTGTGAGGAGTCGGACACGACTGAGCGACTGAACTGAACAGAACTTACTAGCATGTGAGATGAGTGCAATTGTGCGGTAGTTTGAGCATTTCTGGCATTGCCTGCCTTTGACATTGGAATGATAACTGACCTTTTCCAGTCCTGTGGCCACTGCTGAGTTTTCCAAACTTGCTGGCTTATTGAGTGCAGCACTTTTACAGCATCATCTTTCAGGATTTGAAATAGCTCAACTGAAATTCCATCACCTCCACTAGCTTTGTTTGTAGTGATGCTTTCTAAGGCCCATTGACTTCACATTCCAGGATGTCTGGCTCTACATGAGTGATCACACCATCGTGATTATCTGTGTCGTGAACATCTTTTTTGTACAGTCTTCTGTGTATTCTTGCCACCTCTTCTTAATATCTTCTGCTTCTGTTAGGTCCATACCATTTCTGTCCTTTATCGAGCCCATCTTTGCATGAAATGTTCCCTTGGTATCTCTAATTTTCTTGAAGAGATCTCTGGTCTTTCCCATTCTGTTCTTTTCCTCTATTTCTTTGCATTGATTGCTGAAGAAGGCTTTCTTATCTCTTCTTGCTATTCTTTGGAACTCTGCATTCAGATGCTTATATCTTTCCTTTTCTCCTTTGCTTTTTGCCTCTCTTCTTTTCACAGCTATTTGTAAGGCCTCCCCAGACAGCCATTTTGCTTTTTTGCATTTCTTTTCCATGGGGATGGTCTTGATCCCTGTCTCCTGTACAATGTCACGAACCTCATTCCATAGTTCATCAGGCACTCTATCTATCAGATCTAGGCCCTTAAATCTATTTCTCACTTCCACTGTATAATCATAAGGGATTTGATTTAGGTCATATCTGAATGGTCTATCGGTTTTCCCTACTTTCATCAATTTAAGCCTGAATTTGGCAATAAGGAGTTTATGATCTGAGCCACAGTCAGCTCCTGGTCTTGTTTTTGTTGACTGTATAGAGCTTCTCCATCTTTGGCTGCAAAGAATATAATCAATCTGATTTCGGTGTTGACCATCTGCTGATGTCCATGTGTAGTGTCTTCTCTTGTGTTGTTGGAAGTGGAGTTTTCTCTGACCAGTGGATTTTCTTGGCAAAACTCTATTAGTCTTTGCCCTGCTTCATTCCGCATTCCAAGGCCAAATTTGCCTGTTACTCCAAGTGTTTCTTGACTTCCTACTTTTGCATTCTAATCCCCAATAATGAAAAGGACATCTTTTTTGGGTGTTAGTTCTTAAAGGTCTTGTAGGTCTTCATAGAACCATTCAACTTTAGCTTCTTCAGCATTACTGGTTGGGGCATAGACTTGGATTACTGTGATATTGAATGGTTTGCCTTGGAAATGTACAGAGATCATTCTGTCATTTTTGAGATTGCATCCAATTACTGCATTTCGAACTCTTTTTTTTGACCATTTATTTATTTGTTTTTGGCTGCACTGGGCCTCCCTTGCTCCTTGCATTGCTCAGGCTTTCTCTGGTTGTGGCAAGCGGGGTCTATCCTTCATTCTGGTGCACGGACTTCTCATTGTGGTGGCTTCTATTGTTACAGAGCACAACCTCCAGGTGCTTGGGCTTCAGTGGTTGTGGTGCATGGACATAGTTGCTCCAAAGCATGTAGAATCTTCCTGGACCAGGAATCAAACCTGTGTCCCTGCATTTGCAGGTGGATTCTAATCCACTCTGCCACCAGGTAAGTCTTATTGCCTCAGTTTTACAGAGGAGTAAACTGAGGAAAAAAGAGGTGATAACATATGTGTTTAATTTAAGGATTGAGGCCTCTTTTTTTTTCATATGAATAAATAGTTGTTCCAGCAACATTTGAAATATGGAAAGACCATTCTTTGCTATGAAATTACCTTGGCACCCCTATCAGAAAACAGCTGACCACATACAGACTTTATATCTACTTCTGGAAGCTCTGTTCCATTGAGACGTATGTCTGTCTTTACACCTATACTACACTGGCTTGAAATATAATGAGTTCCGATCAGGTGGGTGTATGTTTTCCAAAACTGTTTTTTTAAGAGTTGTTTTGACTGTTCTTGTTCTTTGCATTTCTGTGTGTGTGTGTGTGTATTAGTATCAGATTGTCAATATATACTTCCTCTCCTCAAACAAATCCCTGTTGAAATTATGCTGCACATTGCATTGAATCTATAAATCAGCCTTGGGAGACTTGATACCTTAACAATATTTAGTTTTCCAATTCATAAACTTGGTGTATTTCTCCATTTATTAAAGGCTTTAAAATTTCCTTCTTGGAACCTGTGCTCAGCCAAATCTCCTGGGGTCTGGCTCGTGCCTCTGGCTCACCTGTTCCTGCAGCCATGTCTTTCCAGCAGCAGCAGCAGTGCCTGCCCCAGATGACAAGCAGCCCTGTCAGCCACCCCCTGTCAAATGTCAAGAGGCGTGTGCACCTAAAACCAAGGATCCATGTGCTCCCCAGGCCAAGAAGCAATGCCCAGCCAAGGACACAGCAGTCCCAGCCCAGCAGAAGTATCCTGCAACCAGCAAGCCCCCTAGAGTAAATAGAAGTAAGAATGGACTGAGAGATACCTGCCTGCCAACCAGGCTACCAGATGCAGCCTTCTCTTTCTCCTGCTCCTTTTCTGATCCTCAGCTCCGGGATTTGCCCTCCTCTGCCATCTTCTCCTATTCAGGGTCCAAGAAAACATTGTCAGGATTTCTTCCCATGGAACCCCTTGTCTCATACATCCCGTTGCTCCCAGTATATTCTTCTGTTCCCCACTCTGACTCTCTCCTAGATGAACATGAGTGAGGTCCCAGCTTCTCCAGCTTCCAGTTTGGCCGTAGCCGTGGCCCCATCCATGTCCTAAAGCAAGAAATATATCTGGGCTGATTCTAGGGCTTCCACCTTGACTCATGGGGACACCAGAGGCTGATGCATAGCTTCTGTATCATTCCCTTTCCCAATTCCCCATCTGTGAGCTTCCCTCCTATTTCTTCCACTAATAAATCTGTGCTTCATATTAAAAAAAATTATCTCTCCTAGCAATATTTTGTAGTTTTTTTTTTCAGATCTTACCCCTATACTTTGTTAAATATAATTATTCCATGTTTTTATATTTAAAATTTTAATTTTCAACAGCTTTTGATTAATTTACAGAAATATGATTGTTTTGTATATACTTTATAATTTTGAACTTCTTTAAATTCAATTCACATGTTCTAGTAAATTTTAATAGATTTCTTAAAATCCTTTATTGGCTCAGGCTTATCATATACAAATAAGAATGTTCTTCATTCCTTTCTACTCTGTATACTTTTGTTTATTATTTCTTGTCTTATTGCAATGACTAGAAACTCTGTGGTGGTTAGTTTTTTTTTTTTTTTCCCCCTCCCAACTCAAACCTAAGTTCTTAAATCTCAGTCTAATTGATTGTTTTAGAACAAAGAAAATAGTCTGGTATGGATTTCCCAATAACACTTCTTTATGGCCAGCAATAAATGATAGCAATTTGATATGTAAAGAGGAAAGAATTTGCTCTTTCCTTCATTCATACCCATTTGAAGGACCAAAGAAAATATTTTAAGAAATATATGGCTAGTGTTTTAGGTAACAGGACAGGCTGTTGAGGCTAGTTACTAAACTTTGGTGAAATTACACAGTAATCTGTTGGAATATGAGGCAAGGACCTCATTTGCTCTCTCTTACATTATATCTCTGCTGCTTAGAATAATGCTTGACACAAATGCAAATTGAATAAATATTTGTTGACCAAAGAAAATTATTACTAGGGTCCCTGAGTTTAATGTCATTCAGAAAGAATGGGTAGGGATATCTAAATATAGACATTACTTCAACATAATTTTGTAAACAAGAGAAGGTACTATAGTAGGTAAGTTCATTCCTGAAGCACCTCCATGACCACGCAGGCAGAACGAGAGTACCATTTATATATTCTTTCTGTGCATTATATTTTAAAGCTGCAAAAAATGTTTTAAAACATGAGAGGGCATGAGTGTAAAAAATTGATAGTCCCTAGACCAATTATGAAAGGGTTTCATTGAGGCACAAGCTTAGCTGATAAGATAAACTAGAAAAGCTGAGAACTAAAGGTCAAACTGTTTAGGCAGAAGTAGTCCCAAAGAGGCAGGTACCAGGAGGCCTTTGAACAGAACGCCATAGAGATATGAGAAATTGAAAAGGATGAAGATAAAAATACTTACTGCCTTGAAGTAAGTAGAATGAATGCATGTGTAAAAAGAAGGATAGCAAGTCAGGAGAAATTTTTTGAACTGTTTAATCTGCTGTTTTATTTGTTGTTGACATGGCAGTATGTAAGAATGGTTTAGTATACTAACATATAGTGCTTTATAATGGCTGAAGTTATTTTGTTTATATAGATTTGTTATATTAATGCAATGTAGGCCATTTTGCCACATGATTTTTTTTTGTCTGTTCTACAGACTATTTGCTCCCATTAAATAAAGTTGATAAAATGAACTGTAATTAAAATAATAGATGTCTATTTTTAATGACTCTCTCCAAAATGTTGACAGTTCTTCAAGCCTGATTACGGGTAAATGGACATTTGTTGTACTTTTAACTTTTGTGTATTTACAGAAGTTTTCAAAATATTTAAAAATTATTCCCTGCAAGTCTTTCAATCACTTGTGCTATAGCTATTTAGGGAGCACCTATTCTGTGACTTACTGGCACTCATAAAAAAAGAACAGAAGAAAGTCAAGATTCTAGGCCTGGGAAACTGTGTGAGTCCATTATTCAAAATAGAGAAGACTAGACAAATAATATTTTCTTGTGGGGAGGTGATGTCATAGAAATGAAGATCAGTTTTGACATGTCATTTTTCAGGTTGAGCATTGAAGAACTGAGGCTTTCAAATTGTGGTGTTGGAAAAGACTCCTGAGAATCCCTTGGACTTAAAAGAGATCAAACCAGTCAGTCCTAAAGGAAATCAACCCTGAATACTCACTGGAAGGACTGATGCTGAAGTTTCAATACTTTGTCCACCTGATGCAAAAGAGCTGATTCCCTGGAAAAGACCCTGTGATGGGAAAGATTGAAGGAAAAAGAAGGGGGCAGCAGAGGATGAGATGGCTAGGTAGCATCACTGACTCAATGGATATGAATTTGAGCAAGCTCTTGGAGATAGTGAAGGACAGAGAAGCCTGGTGTGCTGCAGTCCATGGGGTTGCAAAGAGTCAGACACAACTTAGTGACTGAACAACAACAACAAATTTCAGGTTTCTATTTAAGTATCCATTTTAAAATATCCCTATAAACTGGCATAGGAGAGAGGTCAGGAAAAATCATAAACTTGGGAAATGTCAGCATATAGATGGTGTTCAAGCCCCAGAGATTGGTATGCATGTACCAACAGAGTGAGTTCAGAAATAAAGAAAAAGAGATCCCAGAAGCCGGGATTCACCAACATTTAGAGTTAGCCAAAAGTGGTGTATCTAGAACTAGAAACTGAAAGGCAGTTGCCAAAGCATTTAGAAGAAATAGGATGGGGAGTGAGGAATATGTTTTCAAGAAGTGAGCAACTGTGTCACAGTCTGTTGAATAATGGAGAATAATAAAAGCTGAAAACTTTTCATTGAATTTGGCAGCATGAATGTTGCTAGTGGCTCTCACTGGGAGAAGCATTATAGACATGGGGATGGATGATGTTGGAATAGATTCAGGTGTAACAGGAAGGGTAGCAGTGCAAACAACTGCCTTCCCAGAGCTCTTTTAGGGAGTTGCAGAGGCAAGGGGAAGCAGGGTCAGGTATGGGAGCTATTAGAGTCATCATCATAGTTTTGTAAACAAGTAGATTAACTCATTATATAAACAAAAAAAATGCTGAGACATTAACTTCCATGCTAACATATCACAAAGTGATACACACACACGCGTGCATGCACACACACACTAATTCTACTGCCTTCCTCTTGGTATGCCTCATCTCTGCCTGCAAACCCCACATTATCTCACAAAGTCTTATTTCATTTGGCTTTGGAAATGGATTACCAATAGGTGAATCTTGTTAGATACTGCTATCACATGGCAACATTTGGTGCTTCTGTTGGGTTATACAGACTATCAAATCTTTTGCGCTCCTCAACTTTATAATCTGTCCTTATATTGACCGTTATTCTGAATGGCACTTTTTATATATACATGCTTGTCTCTTGCTACAAAATTATGTGGGAAGATTAAGTGGGATATTTCTGGGATATAAAGACCCTTAATGTTTGAATGGCATCTGGTCCCATCACTTCATGGGAAATAGATGGGGAAATAGTGGAAACAGTGTCCGATTTTATTTTGGGGGGCTCCAAAATCACTGCAGTTGGTGATTGCAGCCATGAAATTAAAAGACGCTTACTCCTTGGAAGGAAAGTTATGATCAACCTAGATAGCATATTCAAAAGCAGAGACATTACTTTGCCAACAAAGGTCTGTCTAGTCAAGGCTATGGTTTTTCCAGTAGTCATGTATGGATGTGAGAGTTGGACTGTGAAGAAGGCTGAGTGCCGAAGAATTGATGCTTTTGAACTGTGGTGTTGGAGAAGACTCTTGAGAGTTCCTTGGACTGCAAGGAGATCCAACCAGTCCATCCTAAAGGAGATCAGTCCTGGGTGTTCTTTGGAAGGAATGATGCTAAAGCTGAAACTGCAGTACTTTGGCCAACTCATGTGAAGAGTTGACTCATTGGAAAAGACTCTGATGCTGGGAGGGATTGGGGGCAGGAGGAGAAGGGGACGACAGAGGATGAGATGGCTGGATGGCATCACTGACTCGATGGACATGAGTCTGAATTCTGGGAGTTGATGATGGACAGGGAGGCCTGGCGTGCTATGATTCATGGGGTCGCAAAGAGTCGGACATGACTGAGCGACTAAACTGAACTGAACTGAATGTTTGAATCCTCTCCTGAAATGTATGTCTGCCTGCAATTCAGTACTTTCTCAAAGGGATATATGTATAGAGAGCAAAGCTATACAAAGGGATATGTTATTTATTGACTTTTTGCTCTATAGAACCTAAAGCAGTTTTCAGTTGAGCTCAGGGTTAGAAAGAGGGCCTAAGGCCTACAACTGAAATAGACCAAGCATTATTTTTTATGCTTTCTCTCTAATTTCTCACCCATATCTCAGCCTCTGTATCTTTCAATTCTGATTAGGAAGAGAGAATCTGAGAACATTACATCAAGGGAAAAACAAAAAGAGGACACAAACAGAAGAGTCGTGTGTAGGCATTTTAAAACTAGAAGATTCTTAAAAATATAGTTTAGCAGGAGTCCTTAAACTCTCTCAAGCCCAGGGCAAACTTCTTCCCTTCCTGGAGATGGTGGGTGGCGGCAGGGAAGGAACTGGGTGCTTTCTCTCAGCAATGCCACCGTAAAACTGGGAAGCACTCAACAGAGACCAAATCCTCATTGTTTCCCCCAGAGAATGGAACTTTTATTCTACTGCCTATAATTTCTGCAGATTAATGATCATGTACTGGTATACCTTGTTTATTTGAATCTCACTCTATTGAGATTTGCAGATAACTGCGCGTTTTGTTTTGTTTTTTTACCAGCTGAAGATTTTTGACAACTCTGCATCTAGCAAGTCAATCAGCACCATTTTTTCCAACAGTGTTTGTTCACTTTCAGTCTCACATTTTATTTCTTGTAATATTTCAAACTTTTCTGTTAGTTATTAGATTTGTTATTGTTTGTGAGTAGTGCCCTTTGATGTTACTGTTATAATTATTTTGGCATTATATAGCAATAAAGTATTCTTGACAGTATGTCCTTTTTCTAGACATAATGTTATTGCCTGCTTAATAAACTATAAATTACTATAAACAACTTTTATCTGCACTGGGAAACGAAAACATTGATGTGACTCACTTTTTGCAATATCTGTTTTACTGCATTCTGAAACAACCTGCAGTGTCTCCAAGGTCTGTCTGTTCATATTTTAAATTGATTAAAATTTCAAAAAAATATTTACCAATTATTTTCTTGATATAAAGATGCCTTATAGTAATATTTTTTGGAAATACTGTGGTGTCATTTCAGAAATATATACTGTAATCAAGATCCTATGTCAGCATTTTCAACTTGTTCTATACATGAATGTTTTATCAGTACTGGAAAATTGGTGTTCTATTGTTCTTATCAAGGGCTGTTCTCAGCAAAAAAGTGAGATAAAGTCTAGAGATAGAGTAAAAAAATCTTGGCTCTCAAGTTTTTGGTAGATTTCATTATCAGTAATGTCTACTTTTTATAAGTAGCTAATAGATTATTATTTTGGCACTATAATTAAAATTTTGGTTTTAATATATCTTTTAAATGTTATAAATGTTAATATTAAAATGACTTTTGAGGATGTTTAGCTGTATTTATAAATCATAATTTCAAATTTATATTTATACTAGCATTAATAATAACATAATTTAAATTTCAGTGTTATTTTTTTTCTAATGGTTCCAGTCACTTTGCCAAATATAAAGAAATATATGTGTCTGTTTATGACTTGACCAAAGATGTTTAGTTTGCATGTTGGCAAATGTGGATATTTATAAATATTTTCAATTTGTATTTTGATGTGAAATACTGTTCCTTCAGTAGCATGTTGGAAATATGTATATAAGCCAAGTTTTGGAAATATATATGTGTATATATGTATTATATATGTATTTAAGATACATATACACACCAACATACATTATTTAGCTCACTAGTTTGCAAATTATTAAAAGATGTTTGTATCTATATTGATAGATAAAATAGGCTTTAACTTCTATTCTTATGATGTCTTTGATTAGTTTTGATCTTGATATAAATGCAGCATGAGTGAGGGAATGTTCCGTTTTTCGCTATTGATTGGAAAAGTTTGTGTAATATTGGAACAATATGTTCTGTGAAAATTTTGTAGATGTAGTCTGAAAGCCATCTGTGCCTGATGTTTTCCCTGGGGGACTATTTTAAGCCAGTTCTTTATTTGCATAGGTTCCTAATAATAGCTTTTACATCTTTGTGTACCTGTAGTGATGACCTGTCTGTCAGTCCTCTTATTGGTTATACTTACCTTCTTTTTTGTTCCTTTTTGTAAATGGCAAGAAAGAAGAAGTATTTAGTAAATGACAATAACATCGAGTCAAAGACATATTGCCTCATAGGAAGAGTAAACAGGGTCAGGCTGTGTGTATGCATTATTTCCCTTGGTACCAGGCCTACTTCGGGTAATTTAAATGAGGTTGTTCACAACTTTTCCAAATATTACTAGTGTGTATTTTCAGGCACAAACAAGCACATTTCTGTTACTTACATAGGGAGAGCGTGGCATCCAAGTCTGATGGGTTGATACCATAAAAACCTTTAATGTTTTTAATGTGTTTCTATTTTTTTCTAATTTTTATTCTTTTTTCAGCTCTGACTGGAGCCTCATTTAGAAGTGTATTGTTTATTTTTGAAACCTTGGTGACTTCTAGCTGTTTTTCTGTTATTCATCTGCTTTATTTCCACTTTGACCTTAGAACATATTATTTATGATTTAAACATTTATCCAAACTTTTATTATATCCTATTTATTACTTATGTATTGCTTTGTAATGAATCACTCCAAAACTTGGTAGTTAACCAACACATTTTTTTTCACAGCTTCTCTGGGTTAGGAATCTGTGCATGGTTTTGCTGGGTCCTCTGGCTCAGCATTTCCTCCAAGGCTGCAGTTCTTTTAAGGCCTAACTGTGAAATATTAGGCAGGTATTCTAACATTTCTGAGTATAAATTTCATAATCTTTAATTTTATTAATCAAATATTATCACATATGTTTTCTCAATCAAGTTAGATACTACATGATCATCAGTATGTTGTGCAGTTAAATAATTCACAGTTAATAAGCTTATTGTGAAATGAAGATGAATAGCAGAGGTAAATGCATGTTAGTTTCAATCTGACTTATTTGTAGATATGTCTTTAAAGCTCTGAGATTTTTAAAGTATCCTGCATTCAGAAATCTGAATGCTTATTCTCAACATTAATTTGATTTCCTGTCTTGCAAATTTCTGTGCTTTGGCCATATATAGTAATCCGTGGAGCTTGATTATGATGATATGAGAAAACAATTATTCCCTAGATAGCCAGTGTGTTTATTTATATCATCTCAGGATTTTTATATTAAATTTTAGTAAATTATTAAAATTCATGACATAATAAAGACAGAAGATTTATTGTGTGAAAACTTAAACTGGAGTTCTGTCTTATCAGTTTACAAAATATATGAATATATTTTTAAAAATATACATTTCTACTTTTCTGGGCAACTATTTATCAGTGGTAAATAGTGATGGTGATGATTGTGAATAACAACTATACTTGCTTCTGAGAGTTGCTATGAGAATATTTTCAGTTAATATACTTGAAAACTGGTTTGCAAATCTGTTGAGGAAAAAAAGCTATGACCAACCTAAACAAACATTAAAAAGAATCCTGGTGTCCATGGTGTTGTAAAAAGTGGGACACAAGTGAGTGACTAAACTGAATTGAGCTGAACTGGGAACAATACCTACATTATTGTTAGTAAGCAAAGGATAATTTATGGCACCAGTATATTTGTCAGTTCAGTTCAGTTCAGTCCATCAGTCGTGTCTGACTCTTTGCGACCCCATAGACTGCAGCACGCCAGGCCTCCCTGTCCAACACCAACTCCTGGAGTTTACCCAGCTCATGTCCATTGAGGTGGTGATGCCATCCAACCATCTCATCCTCCATCGTCCCCTTCTCCTCCTGCCCTCAATCTTTCCGAGCATCAAGGTCTTTTCAGATGAGTCAGTTCTTCGTATCAGGTGGCCAAAGTATTGGAGTTTCAGCTTCAACATCACCAGTGAATACCCAGGGCTGATCTCCTTTAGGATGGACTGGTTGGATCTCCTTGCAGTCCAAGGGACTCTCAAGAGTCTTCTCCAACACCACAGCTCAAAAGCATCAATTCTTCGGCGCTCAGCTTTCTCTACAGTCCAACTCTCACATCCATACGTGACCACTGGAAAAACCATAGCCTTGACTAGACGGACCTTTGTTGGCAAAGTAATGTCTCTTTTTAATACACTGTCTAGATTGGTCATAACTTTCCTTCCAAGGAGTAAGCATCTTTTAATTTCATGGCTGCAATCACCATCTGCAGTGATTTTGGAGCCCAGAAAAGTAAAGTCACCCACTGTTTCCCCATCTATTTGCCATGAAGTGATGGGACCAGACGCCATGATCTTAGTTTTCTGAATGTTGAGCTTTAAGCCAACTTTTTCATTCTCTTCTTTCACTTTCATCAAGAGACTCTTTAGTTCTTCACTTTCTGCCATAAGGGTGCTGTCATCTGCATATCTGAGGTTATTGATATTTCTCCTAGCAATCTTGATTCCAGCTTGTGCTTCATCCAACCCAGCATTTCTCATGGTGTACTCTACTACTACTACTACTAAGTCACTTCAGTTGTGTCTGACTCTGTGCGACCCCATAGACAGCAGCTCACCAGGCTCCCCCGTCCCTGGGATTCTCCGGGCAAGAACACTGGAGTGGGTTGCCATTTCCTTCTCCAATGCATGAAAGTGAAAAGTGAAAGGGAAGTCGCTCAGCCATGTTTGACCTTCAGCGACCCCATGGACCACAGCCTTTCAGGCTCCTCCACCCATGGGATTTGCCAGGCAAGAGTACTGGAGTGGGGTGCCATTGCCTTCTCCATGATGTACTCTGCCTATAAGTTAAGTAAGCAGGGTGACAGTATACAGCCTTGATGTATTCCTTTCCCTATTTGTAACTAGTCTGTTGTTGCATGTCCAATTCTAACTGTTACTTCCTGACCTGCATACAGGTTTCTCAAGAGGCAGATCAGGTGGTCTGATATTCCATGTCTTTCAGAATTTTCCACAATTTGTTGTGTTCCACACAGTCAAAGTCTTTGGTATAGTCAATAAAGTAGAAATAGATGTTTTCCTGGAACACTCTTGCTTTTTTGATGATCCAGAAGATGTTGGCAATGTGATTTCTGGTTCCTCTTCCTTTTCTAAATCCAGGTTAAACATCTGGGAGTTCACAGTTCACATATTGCTGAAGCCTGGCTTGGAGAATTTTGAGAATTACTTCACTAGCATATGAGATGAGTGCAATGGCAAACCACTTCAGTATTCTTGCCTTGAGACCCCCATGAACAGTATGAAAAGGTGAAATGTATGACACTGAAGGATGAACTTCCCAAGTGGGTAGGTGCCCAATATGCTACTGGAGATCAGTGGAGAAATAACTCCAGAAAGAATGAAGGGATGGAGCCAAAGCAAAAACAACACCCAGTTGTGGATGTGACTGGTGATAGAAGCAAGGTCCGATGCGGTAAAGAACAATATTGCATAGGAGCCTGGAATGTTAGGTGCCTGAATCAAGGCAAATTGGAAGTGGTCAAACAGGAGATGGCAAGAGTGAACATCGACCTTCTAGGAATCAGCAAACTAAAATGGACTGGAATGGGTGAATATAACTCAGATGACCATTATATGTACTACTGTGGGTAGGAATCCCTTAGAGGAAATGGAGTAGCCATCATAGTCAACAAAAGAGTCCAAAATGCAGTACTTGGTTGCAGTCTCAAAAACGACAAAGTGATCTGTCCGTTTCCAAGGCAAATCATTCAATATCACGGTAATCCAAGTCTATGCCCTGACCAGTAACACTGAAGAAGCTGAAGTTGAACGTTTCTATGAAAACCTGCAAGACCTTTTAGAACTAATACCCAAAAAAGATGGCCCTTTCATAACCAGGAACTGAAATGCAAAAGTAGGGAGTCAAGAAACACCTGGAGTAACAGGCAAATTTGGCCTTGGAGTACAGAGAGAAGCAGGGCAAAGGCTAATAGCGTTTTGCCAAGAGAATGCACTGATCATAGCAAACACCCTCTTCCAACACCACAAGAGAAAACTCTACACAAGGACATCACCAGATGGTCAACATTGAAATCAGATTGATATATTCTTTGTAGCCAAAGATGGAGAAGCTCTATACAGTCAGCAAAAACAAGACAGGGAACTGACTGTGGCTCAGATCATGAACTCCTTATTGCCAAATTCAGACTTAAATTGAAGAAAGTAGGGAAAACCACTAGACCATTCAGTATATCTATAGCATTGTAATATCTTAGACATACTTATGTAATCAGAAATACCATACTACAGATGTCACTTAAATTTTCTTTAGTTCTTCCATTATAGGAATTGTATGCAATTATGAAGCATCCCTATATAGACCTATTTCTGGTGACCACCGAACTTACAGAAGCAGCCACTGTAACCTAATATTTAGGCCAAGATCCGTTAATACTTCTTGGATTACTCTCTAGCCAGTCACATCATTTCCATTACCAGTAGTCTTCTTGTTAAAATGAACTGTGTCATATTTTATTGTTTTTACTCCAGTTTATCAAAATGATTTTAGCTTTGGTATCACTGGAAAGAAGCAAAACAGCATTTACATAATGAACATTTTATTTATCACCAGCCTACATAGAGTCCTTTTGCTAAGACCATTCTTTCTATAAATTATTTCTTGCTTTTTTTCTGTGATCAATTCCTCTGTAGCTTTTACAGATCCATTTATATCTTACCCTCTCTTAAAATTTTATTCTTAGAAGCTTAATAATCGTAACATTATAATTATATAGTATTACATAAATTTATAATATATTTATTATTTAATATATATGATATATGTAGGGTATGCAGAATATGCTTATTATAGGATACATAATCATTAGAATAATCATTTTAGTTCACCATAATGTATTTATCTTCTGATATCTATAACATGTACTTAGATATTTCTTTGTGGTATTTGCTCGTATTGCTATGTAAACTTTGAATCAGTATTTCATGATTTTATATCAAAGTATTACTTTGCCGACTAAGGCCCATCTAGTCGAGGCTATAGTTTTACCAGTGGTCATGTATGGATTGCGAGAGTTGGACTGTGAAGAAGGCTGAGCACCAAAGAATTGATGCTTTTGAACTGTGGTGTTGGAGAAGACTTTTGAGAGTTCCTTGGACTGCAAGGAGATCCAACCAGTCCATTCTGAGGGAGATCAGCCCTGGGATTTCTTTGGAAGGAATGATGCTAAAGCTGAAACTCCAGTTCTTTGGCCACCTCATGCGAAGAGTTGACTCATTGGAAAAGACCCTGATGCTGGGAGGGATTGGGGGCAGGAGGAGAAGGGGATGACAGAGGATGAGATGGCTGGATGGCATCACTGACTCGATGGACGTGAATCTGAGTGAACTCCGGGAGTTGGTGATGGACAGGGAGGCCTGGCGTGCTGCGATTCATGGGGTTACAAAGAGTCGGACACGACTGAGTGACTGAACTGAACTGAACTGAAGCTAAAATACTGAAAAATATTCACAGGTCTTTGTATGTGTGTGTATCCAATTACATGTAAATTTTAGAGTACAACTTACTGTAATAGAATTTGTTGAAAGAGGACTGGAAATTTTTTCTTGTCTACTGAGTCATTTGAACTCCATCTGTAGCTTTAGGTATTCAAGTTTTTGTTCCCTTGTGTGGAAAAACAGCTTCAGACAAGACAAAGTAGCAAAGACAGGTGTTAGATATTCACATAGTGGTAGCCATTTGGTTGAGATAATTCATTTATGTTTAGACAGTAAAAATAAGCAGAGAATACTATGATTTTCTAGTAAAACATACTGCTTAGTTTTACATATATTGCCAAAAGAATGAGAAAGTTTTGAATGTTTGTCAGCAAGTATAACTGTAGATTTTGAATTGTAAAAAGTAATATATCTTGCTGTCGTTTGGTGTTTTAAGTTCTGTGAAGCTGTAAAATAATGTGTAAAAAAATAATGTATAAAATAGACCAGGCTTGGAGTGTACTTTTCATGGCCAAAAACTGAATATTTCCTTGTTTCCCAGGGGAGAATGTAAAGCATGCACTAGACATTCAGGAACAAAAATTCAGTGAAAGAAGCCATTGGTTTCGGAAGAGTCATTTAATGTCACGTATATTAATACTTAATATTTAGATATGGAAAATTACTTGTTAGTTTGTTTCACAAGCAGATAATCATATTCTATGGCTTTTTCACCTGTAGCATTATTTCCTCTACTTCTAAATTCTAGCTCTGATCGTGCCTGAAATAATCATGTAGCTGGTTTCCCACCTCTGGTTGATCACTCCTGCAATCCCACACCCCTGTTTGCTCCAGAATGAGTTTAGAGACTGAAATGTGATCATTTAACTCCTCTGATAAGCACTTCCGATGGCATCCTTAACCTAGAGAAGGCATTTGAAACTCATTTCATTTATTTTGAAAGACATTCAAAATATCTTTTGTAGTATAACCTCTCTATTCTCTCCAGGCATCAGCGCCGCTTTATGTTCCCCTTTACACTAAGCTCAGTTCAGTTCAGTCGCTCAGTCGTGTCTGACTCTTTGCAACCCCATGGAGTGCAGCACGCCAGGTCTCCCTGTCCATCACCAACTCCTGGAGTTCACTCAGACTCAAGTCCATCGAGTCAGTGATGCCATCCAGCCATCTCATCCTCTGTCGTCCCCTTCTCCTCCTGCCCCCAATTACTCCCAGCATCAGAGTCTTTTCCAATGAGTCAACTCTTCTCATGAGGTGGCCAAAGTACTGCAGTTTCAGCTTTAGCATCACTCCTTTCAAAGAACATCCAGGGCTGATCTCCTTGAGGATGGACTGATTGGATCTCCTTGCAGTCCAAGGGATGCTCAAGAGTCTTCTCCAACATCACAGTTCAAAAGCATCAATTCTTCGGCACTCAGCTTTCTTCACAGTTCAACTCTCACATCCATACATGGCTACTGGAAAAACCATAGCCTTGACTAGACAGACTTTGTTGGCAAAGTAATGTCTCTGCTTTTGAATATGCCATCTAGGTTGATCATAACTTTCCTTCCAAGGAGTAAGCATCTTTTAATTTCATGGCTTCAGTCACCATCTGCAGTGATTTTGGAGCCCCCAAAATAAAGTCTGACACTGTTTCCACTGTTTCCCATCTATGGGTCTGCTATGAGAGGAGGCTGATTCAGTCGACTGAAGGAGGAGAGGCCCCATGGGAAAGAATCAAGGTAGCTGGATGGCCAGTTGCTGTTCAGTCTCTTAGTCAAGTCTGATTCTTGCAACACTATGGACTGCAGCACGCCAGGCTTCCCTGTTCTTCACAATCTCCTGGAGTTCACTCAAACTCGTGTCCATTGAGTTGGTGATGTCATCCAACCCTCTCGTCCTCTGTCACCCCTTCTCCTGCCCTCAATCTTCCCCAGCATCTGGGTCTTTTCCAGTGAGTCAGCTCTTCACATCAGGTGGCCAAAGTACTGGAGCTTCAGCTTCTGCATCACTACTTCCAATGAGTATTCAGGGTTGATTTCCTTTAGAATTGACTGGTTTGATCTTGCTGTCTAAGGGACTCTCAAGAGTCTTCTCCAACATCACAGTTTGAAAACATCAGTTATTTGGCACTCAGCCTTCTTTATGGTCCAACTCTCATATCCATATGTGACTACTGGAAAAACCATAGCTTTGACTCTAGGGACCTTTGTTGGCAAAATTGACAAGTACCGACTGCTAGACGTGGACACTCTGGAGAACTGCTGACCCAGGAGATGCTTTAGCTGAATGTAGCATGTAAGGGAGCCCAGATGAAACAAACAAACAAAAAATCCCAGCCAAATATAAAACTATGTTAAAGACTTTTTTCAAGCTGCAGAGTTTGAGACTGCTTGTTACCCAGATAAGCATAGCTGAAATTGCTACCTTAGTTTCAATGCCTAAGACAAATTGGGGCTTCTCAGGTGGTATTAGTGGTAAAGAACCTGCCTGCCAGTGCAGGAGATGTAAATGATGTGGGTTTGATCCCAAGATCTCCTGGAGGAGAGCATGGCAACCCACTCCAATGTTCTTGCCTGGAGAATACCATGGACAGAGGAGCCTGACAAGCAACAATCCGTAGGGCCACATAGAATTGGACATGATTGAAGCAACTTAGCAGGAAAGAATCCACCTACAATGCAGGAGTTATAGGAGATGCCGATTTGATCCCTGGGTCAGGAATATCCTCTGAAGGAGGGCATGGCAATCCACTCCAGTATTCTTGCCCAGAGAACCCCATGGACAGAGGAGCTGCTGGGCTACAGTCCATAGAGTTGCAAAGAGTTTGTCACCACTGATGCGACTTAGCATGCGGCATGAATGATAAATCAATGGTTCTATACACAATAGATTGATGGGGTAAAATTGTGAGAAATACTGTCGTAATAATGATTTTAAAACTTAACTTGTTCGTTTTCCTTGCCTTCCTGTTCAGTCTTCAGGCAACCAAGACCTTTCTCCTTTCTTCCATTATTGTTAGAACTGGAAAAACTATTTTATATTTTAGTGTGAAAATATTTTCTAGCCTTGGGATGAATTGAGTATTAAAAAGGACTGTGGATGGAGATTAGGGATGGGTATGATAACTTCTCTGAGCCTTGCAACCAGGATATAGAACAAAACCTTTCTTGCCTGTGCATAGACTTCCCAACTTCTTTCCCCCTTTTTGTCAACTCAAGAAATTTGGATGCTAGCAATTTAAAACCTGATAACCAAATGATTTATAAACAAGATGTCATTGCCCTTCAATTGGTTCCTTTCTGTTTCCTTCTCTGTCTGTCCCCTCTCCAGAATATGAAGGTCATGTTTTGTTGGCTGTACACAGTACGGAGCCACACAGTGTAAAGTCTTTTAGTCCTCATAGTGACCATAGCTAATGCTCGGTAAACTCCAGGAGTCAAACCCACTCAAGTGGGGAAGGTGGAGGATGAGAGAAGAGAATGACATTTGTTACCTTTTCACATACGTTATTACAACCATGTTCATTAAAACTTTGTGATGGGGAACAGTGAGCCCAGAAAGTACTTTCTTATCTAGATGTTTCCAGCCTGTGAGGATTGAAAGAAGTGTTTTGTTCTAAAAAAACACTGAGGGAACTTTGAGCAATGTTGGAGGTCTGAGAAAATAAGAAGTGTCCATGAAAATAACAAGCTATCTTGTGAATGAAAACTGAGAGAGACAGCTCTGTATAATTGATGGATCCATTCCTTATAGGGTAATTTACAGGGTGGAGTTGGACAGAACAATGAACTGGATGCATTCACAGCTGCACTGCACACCAACAAGGGGCCACTGGGACAATTTTCTGGTTAACCTTGGGTATGGGGGTACAGACTTGGTTTGTGGGTGCCAGAAATACATCAGCAAATACGTTCATTATTGTTTTGGTTAATAATATTAATAGAGCAAGGAGGTCATCTAGTCCTAATGATAATTAAACAGTATCTATTCATTCAAAAGCCCTTGACGACAGAAGTGTTTTACCACACAGTTAACAGTCCTTGGTAGAGTCAGCAGAAAGATTTGGGCCTAGGATGGTGTCTTTTACAGAACATCCCTGCAGGCAGCATAACAACTCAGCCTAAGTTAATGTGGGGCAAAGGAATTCCAGCTACTGAGTAGTTCTGTTAGGACTTCCAACTATATTCCATGAGTATTTATGTTAGGGTGTATGTAGTTACAGTGGTTACTATTGCATGTCCCCGATTCCCCTTAAGAACCACAGCACTCATTTCTGTGTCTACCAGCAGAGCTGGCTGTGGGGCTTATATCTCTCTGTGGCATCACCTTAGGCCATAAGAAGGTGCTCCACCCTAGGTCACACCCTTCCCTGAGGGCAGCCTAGAACCAGTGAATAAGCAAGGTTGAAGCCCAAAGACCCATTGCCCCTTCCTCTGTTCAGCACAACTGGGTCATCCTGAATTTAGAGCTCCCACCACCACATTGAATTTCAACCTTTCCATCTGCCCAGATTGGTACTTTTCATTTGATTTGGAAAAATCTCAGCCGTTCCTTTTCAGAATCTTTCTCTTCTATTTTGTCAATGTTTCCCCCTCTGAAAATCCAGTATGTCAGATTGTACTATGGTCATCACGCATATGACCTTTTTCTTTTATTTTCTTATATATATTTTTTCCTACCATAAGAATTATTGGCTCACAATATTTACCAAGAAATCCATACTTGTACTTTCAAAAAACTGTTTACCAAAAATTCTGTGTTCTCCATAACCAGTTTCCTAGAGTCCATTCCCAATTATTAGAGCAAATCAAACAAAAATTATTGATTGTAATTTGTAATTGCAAATCCTTGTGCCCTGACATATTATCAATGAAAAGTCTTTGAGACTTGAATCCAGAGAAGATTTTCTTTGATTATGTCAGGTGCCTAGGAGAAATTGTAACTTGAGATCACTTTAAAGCATTGACTTTGAGTGGTATGGGCCACTTGGACAGGATAATTTCTGCTCCCATTCAAAACTAAAATGAGTTTGTAAAGAGTTCTCAAAAGACACATATTTTCCTCTTCTATTCCTCCTATGGCCAGAGATGGACACTGAATTTCTCTCACCATACATCTATGGGAGTAGAATGGGAGTGATTGGAAGTGATTCTAATTTCCCCGTTGAATGATCTGAGGGTTTGATAGATGATTAAGGGGACCTGGCTTTGTGTGCTGGTCACTAACCCGCCCTTAGCCTCAGGCTTTGTCACTGAGAGAGAATCAAAGATGCAAGTCTTATATTTCACTTGTCTGTTCATTGTGTCTTTTCTCTCTGCCAGATTATGAGCCCTTGAGAACAAGGGCCAAGTCTTATTCATTTTATGTTTTAAGGGTTAGTGTCGGCATATGTTTAACATATGTTTATTGAATTGGAATAAATTATACGTTGATACAGTTTGACTCCTCAGGGGAGAACTTTTACCTTTCACCAGGGCAGATTCTATTATTCCTTTTTTGGTTCCTGTAATATCATAGGCATTTGTTCACTGTGGCATTTTAGATATGTCATAATTTTTTTTTTTTAAATGTGTGCTTATTCCACTGGATTATGGTATTTCTGAGGGAGGGAAATGTGTCATTCTTACAATTTTATCTCCCTTAGCACGGTGTTTGACACATTGTAAGAGTTTCAAAATTATCTATTAAATGTATGTATTTTAAAAAGAAGAGAGAGAAAGGAGCTAAGGAAAAGTGATTAAAGAAAGTGGTGGAGTAAGTGATAGTCTGCATGCCTACCCCCACATGTACTTCATCATGACATTTTTTCATTACTCTGATCCACATCAAGACTGACCTTGAGGAGATTTAGATCTCTGCACACTCCAATTCCATGTTTTAGCCTGGACAACAAAATGGATATTTGACTTACTATCAAAAATCTACTCAGTGTAAGCAAGCCAAAATCCTATCCACTGAGTATTGAATTAGAGTTTTCCAGATACAATTCTTCCATTTCCAAATGAGCACCAGTGAATGTTTCATGTTAAAACAACCGAGTCATGAGATTGAATGAGACTGGAGTTCTTGAAATACTAGTTGGAAGAAGCAAGCCTGCTTATCAGTAGCAGGTACAGTATGGCTAGAAAATCTTGCATTGAGTGAGAACAGTTTTATAGCTGGAGTTTTTTACAGCAGCATGTTTATTAGTAACTTACCTAACATAACTGGCGATTAACTTTTAATAACTAACAGCTACAGTTCAGTTCAGTCGCTCAGTAGTGTCCAACTCTTTGCGACCCCAAGAATCGCAGCACGCCAGGCCTCCCTGTTCATCACCATCTCCCGGAGTTCACTCAGACTCACATCCATCGAGTCAGTGATGCCATCCAGCCATCTCATCCTCTGTCGTCCCCTTCTCCTCCTGCCCCCAATCCCTTCCAGCATCAGGGTCTTTTCCAATGAGTCACCTCTTCCCATGAGGTGGCCAAAGAACTGGAGTTTCAGCTTTAGCATCATTCCTTCCAAAGAAATCCCAGGGGTGATCTCTTTCAGAATGGACTGGTTGGATCTCCTTGGAGTCCAAGAGACTCTCAAGAGTCTTCTCCAACACCACAGTTCAAAAGCATCAATTCTTCAGCTCTCAGCCTTCTTCACAGTCCAACTCTCACTAACAACTATAGATTCTTCTAATTAGGTAAATTGTTCATGCAAGCTCACATGGCAATATTAAAAGTAAAACACATTTTAATGGGTAAGATAGAAATAATAAAAATAATAGCAAATACATATTCAAGTAAACTTTATATCATTTTCTAACATCTAAAATTTACCTTTGAAATATTAATTTTATTGAGGTAATTACATCTGAAAGGGTGTTTTGTCTAAAAATCTATAAATTTGACAAGATTAATATTTAGTCAAAATAAATCCATGTCCTCTGGCTTCTAAATAGGACCCAAGAAAAATGTTAGCTTTGAGGCTAATGCTTTCATTTATGATTGATGCTCTTTTGGGGAAAAATAAAATACCTCTTGCTAGGCTTGTATACTTTCTTGTAACTTTAAAATTAATTTATACACAGTGCATGTCAGTTTGAAAGACTGATGCTTTGTAAAGGTAATTAACAGAGGAAATTGTTAAACAAGAAGTGTGTTTTGATTGCTTTTGTGTTCTTACTTTTAGTCTGGAAATGAAAAACTCAAATGTTAGATAAAGAATGCATGTTACTACCATCCAATTCTCAGGTGAATTTAGCTAAAGAGATTGATGTTAATGACTTCCTTTGAAGATTAATTGTGCCAGGATAGATGAGTATTTTCAAAATGTCTTCCTCACTTTCCTATTGCCATTTATGGTTGTAGTTAAGTTCACATTAAATTTTGTTACATTTTTTAAGAGGTAATATATTTATCAAAGCCTCAACAAAAATAGAGCTAAGTTTACTTGCTTAAAACAAATGTGTTGTTTGGTTTTTCTTTTATTTCTCCTATGCTAGCCAGGTCCACATCTGCATTTATACTAGTTTCCAACATTTTGGCAAGTGTCCTATTGCTAAACTACAAGCCACAGTGTGTCACTCTTGTTTTTAAAATCAGTGATCTAGTTGAATGTCATCCAAGGGGGCACCAGTGGCACAGTGCTGGCTTTAGCTAGAGAAACATTGTGTTTTCCAAATGGTTTCTCAAGCCAGCGTTCACTTTTTTTTGGTGTATAAAATTATTATTTCTGAATTTTCTTTTAATATTTAATAACTACAATAGTTACAGATAAAAGAACTTTGTTAACAGATCCAATATTAGATAATAAAATTGTATTTTCCATTAAGCAGAACTTTATGAGAAATTGACACCATCCCTGGCACTTGACCACATATTAAATCAGTGTCAAGAGACAGAAAATTGATTGCTAACCATTTCTTGTGCTCAGGTCATTAATTTTATTTATTAGTATGTAATGATCAATAAATACATATTTACTAGTTTGGGTTGCTACAAAGGATAATCATACATACTTAGTGTATTTTAATATTATATATATGTATATATAATATATTGGTAAACAATCAAGGTGGTTAGAATGATGCAATTGTTATTAAACCTTTATCCATGATTTGAAAGTTAAAGTGGACTCTGGAAAAAAATTATTATTTAGCATGATGTCTAATAGAAAATGGTAAAATAGAAGGCAGCTTGCCAATTAAATAAATTATTTTCACATTGGTATCACTAAGCATTTCTTCTGGAAGTTAAATCTACAAAGAGTTTTCTAAAAAGTCAAATTTAAGTAAAATTACATGATAGCAAAAGTAAACTTAGGTTTATATTTAAATTGCCTTGTTTAGTCACTAAGTCATGTCCGACTCTTTTGAGACACCATAGACTGTAGTCAATCAGGCTCTTCTGCCCATGGGATTTGCCATGCAAGAATACTAGAGTGGATTGCCATTTCCTTCTCCAGCATATTTAAGATTACATGATATAAAGCTGTTTCTGAAATTACAACATTTTTTTACAGAAGGTTCAGGGGTGACTGATAAGGACAAATGTCATCCCAAAGGATTCTTTTAAATTTATGTTATTTATTTTTAGCTTTTCTTTACTTTTTAATTGGAGGATAGTTGCTTTACAATGGTGTATTAGTTTCTGCTGTACAACAAAGTAAGTCAGCTATATACAACAGAATTGTTTTTAAATGTATATAGGAAAACAGAAAATTAGTTTGACTATGAACATTTTTGATATCAGCTGTCCAAAAATATTAATACATTCATCAGATAATTTTCAACTTATTAGAAAACATGTTCTTAGTGGCAACTATATTCTAGGCATCTAACTACATATCCTGTAACCATATTATGCATTAATAAATATTATGTATACTAATTATATAGTCCATAAAAATGATTGATACTAAATTCAAATATGGGACACAAGTATTATCCTCCAAGGATATTCATTCACTTTTCCTTTGTGCTAATTAAACACCTACAGTAGAACAGGACCCAATTTATTTGCTCATATTATCAATGTAAGGATGATTGTGATGATAACTATGATGATGAAAAAATAACATTTACTAAGTGTAGATGCTAACTGAAGTAAAGTTAACCTCATTCTAATAGCAGAACAATTCAATAAGATGTCTACTTTTATTATTTCCATTTTATACATGAATAAATTGAGGTTTAGAGAATCTTAAACATTTTTCCTGATGTCACCTAGATATGACTTGTCTGATAGGGATTCAGCTCATGACAGTCTGATAAGTCTGATGAGGGGATATCTTAAATACTGAGTAAAAAAAGAAACCATGATGTCACAGTCTAGTGGTGGGACCAGCTACATACATATAAATTACCATAGTTATGATCACATTTCAAAACCAGTGGTGGCCAGGAAACTGGGACAGTCTGGTAAGTTTTATAATGGGGAGGGAATATTTCCAAAAAGCCAGAAATTAGCAGAACTTAAAATATCAAATGATCCAGTGTGAAAAAAGTCTTAGGTAAATATTTCTACTATAGTAGGACAGAAAAGCAGTCTCTTCAAGTATGTCAATGAGGAGACTATTAGTAATAATACAGAAATCAGTTTAGTAGAGGAAGGGGGAAAACAGGTGTATATGAAATTAATGAATAACTAAAAGATGAGAAAGTAATGCTAATAGGCATATAGAATTATTTCAAAAAGATTATGTAGAAAAGAGAAAAGTATGACATGCATTTAAGAGGGACATGAGTTGACGTTCTAGTATGAGATTATTTTAATATGTTCAGAAGAAGCTTTTCAAGCCCCAAATCTGGGATTAGTCCTTGATTACTTCTCCTTCTTTATGAATTTTATTTCATACAATGTTTCAAGCCTATCACCTTTCACTTAATATAGCAAAGTCACACTTCCTGTTTGTCCAGCTTTAATTCTACACTGGAGCAAAAGTGATTTTATAAAGAAAAAACAAGTGAGTCAGATCATGTTTCTCCATTGCCAAAAGCCAGTACTTACTACATACCTTCTTACGAGCAGATTCACACTATATTCCTGACCATATCAGTCTGGCATTACTTCTTCTATTTAATTTTGTGCCATACATCCCTTGGCTCATTGACTTTCAACTTTTTTTAAGATTCTAAAATAATCTCAAGCTGTTTTCAGGTCTTTGTACTGATATATGATCTTCCCTCTACCTGTGATCTTGGAGCCTGTGCTCCGCTCATGGCTGGTTTCTCATCCATTGGTTCAGCACAAGTACTATATTCTTCATGATACTTCCCCTGACACTCAGATTCGATTTCTCTAATGTTATTCTCCATCTAAACAGTCCCATTTACTTATTTTGTAGCCTTTCACATTTTATGACATTTATTGTGCATTTTCTTAATTTCCAGTGTTATGATGGCCGACATCTAGCTTCATTTGATGACGTTTCCAGCATCAGGCAGTCTTTCTGTCACATGGTTGGTGCTCAATTTTTACTTGTCTAAACAATGAATAAGTGATCAGGTGAATAAATGAGCTGATGACCTGAGGCATTAAATAAAGGAAAGGAAGTATTGCTGTAAATGAACTTCAGGAGTCTCAGGAGTTTTACATATGAAGGGCCCTAATTTGTCTGCCTGAAAAGTACACTGTTGGTACATTCAAAATTATATTCCCTGTTCACATTACCTGAGACCGAAGTGGCATGAGGCCTTTCTATGTCACCAACAATTAAGATCTAGGACTGATAGCCAAATTTTAGGAAATAGCATAATATAGTAACATTAGAAGACTTTAAACACCGCTGGAAACCTGTTCATTGTGTAATCAATAGAAGAGCCGTCCTTTTAAAGTGATTTTTCTTTACATATTTCTAGCCAAATGAATGGTTGAATTAGGAACATTAGAAATGTATGCTCACCTAGTGTAAAGGATACAGCAATGGCATGCTCTCATATAGCTAGGATAAGGTTTTTCAAAGTTTCTCTAAATCATACCTTAACATGTTAAAATTTTCATTAATTAGTAAGTTTTTCTCATGAATCATCTGAATAATCCCCTTTGCTCTAATTTAAACCAATTTTCAATTACAATGAAAGATTTAAAAAAATCCTGCTAAAACATAAATTTTAGGAAAAAATTATATCTTAAAACATTCAAAAAATATTAAGGATTAAAAAGGGGAAACCCCTAGCTTCCCAGTCTCTATTCCAAAAGGCAACCAAATCATTTTTATCCTTTCAGAGATAAAAGCATTTTAAAGGATGCTTACTTTGTTGATAATGTTTTAATGATCTGTGAGTGTAGGTTTCAGGAGTGTAGAAAGTGTGGGATTTGAAATTGTCATGCAATCCATTTATTCAATATATGCATAAAGGATACTTCAATTTTATTTCCTGTTGACATGCAAACAGAAACAAAAGGCTCTCTTTGTGTTTGTAAAACATTCACTAATATATGCATCATTCAACTTTTAGACAAATTACTTCTTTCACACAAAGATGTTTTAGAGGAAAAGAAGGAAGAACTAAAGAACCTCTTGATGAAAGTGAAAGAGAAGAGTGAAAAAGTTGGCTTAAAACTCAACATTCAGAAAACGAAGATCATGGCATTGAGTCCTATCACTTCATGGCAAAAAGATGGGGAGACAATGGAAACAGTGAGAAATTTTATTTTTGGCACTCCAAACTCACTGCAGATGGTGACTGCAGCCATGAAATTAAAAGATGCTTGCTCCTTGGAAGAAAAGTTATGACCAACCTAGAAAGCATATTCAAAGCAGAGATATTACTTTGCCAACAAAGGTCTGTCTACTCCATCTTGGTTTTTTCCAGTAGTCATGTATGGATGTTAGAGTTGGACTAGAAGGAAAGCTGAGCTCTGAAGAACTGATGCTTTTGAACTGTGGTGTTGGAGAAGACTCTTGAGAGTCCCTTGGACTGCAAGGAAATCCAACCAGTCCATCCTAAAGGGAATCAGTCCTGCATATTCATTGGAAGGACTGATGTTGAAGCTGAAACTCCAATACTTTGGCTACCTGATGCAAAGAACTGACTCATTTGAAAAGTCCCTGATTCTGGGAAAGATTGAACGTGGGAGAAGGGGATGACAGAGGATGAGATGGTTGGATGGCATCACTGACTCAATGGACATGAGTTTGAGTAAACTCCAGGAGTTGGTGATGGACAGGGAGGCTAGTTGTGCTGCAGTCCATGGGGTCACCAAGAGTCAGACATGACTGAGAGACTGAACTCAATGTAAGGAAGAAAAAAAAATGGCAGTTTTACTAGTGACAATCCCTGTAAACCTATTATATACACATATACACGTAGGTAATATTTGTATAAATATAAATAAGAATTCAATGGGAAGCATACAAACACATACTTTAGTTTTATAATTAAGTGAATGATTATTTTTAGATGACTAATAAACAACCATATTTTGTTTTGTGGGATTGTCACTAGTATTAATAGGTCACCCAGTGAAAGCTGGGATAATGAGACATGTCAACGCAGAAGCAGCAGACATGCAAGTAGTGCTGGCATGAAAAGTCAGGTGTTGAAATTAAGGCTTTCCAATAATAAGTTTATTTTTTCTCATAAAGCCTATATGCCCAGTGAAGTTAAAAGCCTTGTAAAATGCCTGTATTTTGTCTAGTTAAGGGAAAACAATGATTCAGTTCACCAAGGGCTATGTTATACTATTCCTAGTTATTATTATAGTTATTTTGATCATTACAATCTTGAAATTGTCTCATCTACAAACATCTTATTAAAGTAGAATCAAAGGTGTGTATAATGCTGATAAAATTTTAAAAATCAAATATATACATTGAGTATCTATCTGGGTTAATTTATTTTTATTTTCTTTTGAATACTAATAATGATTTTGATCAAAGACATGCTCAGAATATCTTTAAGTAAAATAGGTTTTTTATGAAGATTCAAGAAATTACAAATATTCTTATCTCTGAAAAATATCAAATGTTCTTATTTTTGAGGCACTAATGTGCGTCTATTAACTAAATCAGGATTTTCCAATTCTTTTGGCATTTCAACATCTTCCATGGCAATATATAATCTATCAATCTTCTAATGATATTAAAATAATTTATTTTAGATATATTATAAATACATTATTCTGAACATAAAATATTTTCATTTTAGATTACTATTTTATTGTTACATATAATTTATTCAATTGCTTGAAATATATAAATTGTTAGTCATATAAACCAAACTTTGACTTTTTTCCCTTTAATAACAATGGTAAGTGATAATTCAGTGTTTAAGAAAAACATAATTTGCTGCTAAATTAATTTTTAATTGAAATTCTCCGTCATCATTGACCTTGAGACCAAAGGGATATTGAAAGGGAGAAGGAAATTTTATTATGCTTGTTTGAGGAGGTCATCGAGAAAACAAGACTGCAGGTTGACCCTTGATCTGTGCAGAGCAGTCTGAGGCTCCTCAGCCTCCCTTATCCTTGAAATGTGCTTTCTGCCCACCATTCTCCCACCAGGAGCTGTTCCCAGGACACAGCCTTCAGAGAGCAACATGGAGTTGAGACCATCTGGACAGTTGATGTGACTGAACTCAGTTAAAGCAGATTTTAAGATTCTGGTGGGCAGATGCAGAGACCTACTCCTGTCACAGACACAAATGTAAGTTCCCTATTTATTAAACCTGCCACCTACCAATCTACAATGCTTGTGTCTTTCTTCAGTCCTCTTGCTTTCTATGTAAGGGGCCCAGTTTCAGATGTAACCCCAGGAATTCCTTCAGCTGTGAACCGATGATGTTTTAAAACATCAAAGACTGATTTCATTCTCTAATATTCATAATTGCATTTTCATTTGAAAATCAAATGTTTAATGCTAATATTCTGTATTCTGAGTTCCAGTTTATTGCCACATTTAATATAATATTTAAAAGGCCAACATGGTTTTAATCATCACTGTATTTTTTGGTTTTCCCAGGTGGCTCAGTGGTAAAAAATCTGTCTGCCAAAGCAGGAGACATGAGTTCAATCCCTGGGTGGGGAAGATCCTCTGGAGAAGGAAATGTCAACCCACTCCAGTGTTCTTGCCTGGGAATTCCTGGGTCAGAGGAACCTGGTGGGCTATAGTCCATGGGGTCGCAAGAAGAAACTGATATGATTTAGCAATTAAACAACATTTATTCTTTTAAACATTTGCTTATAGTATTAAAAAGCATTGAAGTTTTTTTTAAATCAATGTTTCAGTAGATGAAAAATTATCTCAAAGTTATCTAGAGCAAAATATGGAGAATTACTACCATTTTACTTTTCTCAGTGTATTATGATAATGTTTCCTATGTTCCTAAATTTTATCAATTATAATAATGAACAAGAATTTTTAAAGATTTTTTCAAGATCTTCATTTAAATTCATCTTACAATCAGAAAAACAAAACAATCATAACCATACCCCATGAATCAGAGCATGCCAGGCCTCCCTGTCCATCACCAACTCCCAGAGTTCACTCAGACTCATGTCCATCGAGTCGGTGATGCCATCCAACCATCTCATCCTCTGTCGTCCCCTTCTCCTCCTGCCCCCAATCCCTCCCAGCATCAGGGTCTTTTCCAATGAGTCAACTCTTCACATGAGGTGGCCAAAGTACTGGAGTTTCAGACTCAGCATCAGTCCTTCCAATGAACACCCAGGACTGATCTCCTTTAGAAAGGACTGGTTGGATCTTCTTGGAGTCCAAGAGACTCTCAAGAGTCTTCTCCAACACCACAGTTCAAAAGCATCAATTCTTTGGCACTCAGCTTTCTTCACAGTCCAACTCTCACATCCATACATTACCACTTGAAAAACCATAACCTTGACTAGATGGACCTTTGTTGGCAAAGTAATGTCTCTGCTTTTCAATATGCTATCTAATTTGGTTATAACTTTCCTTCTACATTTTCAAAAATCAAGCATACTTAGGTAGTCAATATTTGGAAAAGAAATAGAACATATTAGAAATAAACATATTTCTCATACTCCTATTTATAGTTTTTCTAAAGTTACACCAACTTTGCTGTCCTATGATAAATGCATTTTAGTTACAGTGGGGGTTTTGTTATTTGTTTTTGTATATGCTGCTGGATTCAGTATCCTTATTTCCTGATTAAAATGGTTGCATCTCGTGTACATGAGTGAGATTCATTTTGATATTTTTTTTCTCATACTTTTTAGTTCAGTTCCAGGGCTAATATTTTTCTAATCTCATAAATTGAGTTAGGGAAAAATTTGTTCTCCTGTCCTCTGAAAGTGTTTCATATTAGAATCTTATGTTTTCAGATTTTATTCTGATTTGCTAGTGAAACATCTGGCATAGGCATTTTCACTTTCCCCCTATTGTATTGTGGATCATTTGAAAATTAAAGTGTTAGTGGCTCAGTCGTGTCTGACTCTGTGACCCCGTGGACTGTAGCCTGCCAGGCTTCTCTGTCTGTGGAATTCTCCAGGCAAGTGGAGTGGGTTACCATGCCTTCCTCCAGGGGATCTTTACTTTAAAACATTCAAAAACTACCAGTCTTTGAGACAGAGCAGGTCCTTTTCCACCATATCTTCTGCCTATATTTTGTCCATAAAATTTTTTTGTTATTTAGTTGCTAAGTAATTAAAAGACACTTGCTCCTTGAAAGAAAAGTTATGGCAAACATAGACAGTGTATTAGAAAGCAGAGACATAACTTTGTCGACAAAGGTCCATCTAGTCAAAGCTATGGTTTTTCCAGTAGTCACGTATGGATGTGAGAGTTGGACAATAAATAAGGCTGAGCACTGACAAATTGATGCTTTTGAACTGAGATGTTAGAGAAGACACTTGAGAGTCCCTTGGACTGCAAGAAGATCCAACCAGTCAATCCTAAAGGAAATCAGATATGAATATTCATTGGAAAGACTGATGCTGAAGCTGAAACTCCAATACTTTGGCCACCTGATACGAAGAGCAGACTCATTAGAAAAGATCTTGGTGATGGGAAAGATTGAAGGCAAGAGGAGAAGGGGATGACAGAGGATAAGGTGGTTGGATGGCATCACCAATTCAATGGACATAAGTTTGAGCAAACTCAGGGAGATGGTGAAGGACAGGGAAACCTGGCTGTGCTACAGTCCATGGGGTCACAAAGAGTGAGGCACAACTGAGTGACTGAACAACAGCAACAAATTACTCAGGCATGTCTGATTCTTTGTGACCCCATGGACTGTAGCCCACCAGGCTCCTCTGTCCATGGGATTTCCCAGGCAAGAATACTGGAGTGGGTTGCCATTTTCTTCTCCAGGGGATCTTCCTCACCCAGAATTTGAATCTGAATCTCCTGCACTGGCAGGCAGATTCTTTACCGCTGAACCACCCAGGTGGCCCAAAAAGAAACTTTAGTCAAAGAATACATTTAATCAGAAAAGTGAGAAAATACGGAAAAAAAGAAACACAGTCAAGCAAGACAAAATAATATTACTTTAGCCATTAAATACAGTCAAGGATCTTTAATTCCTTCTCAAAGGCAGTAGGAAATATTAGGCATATCTTTTGCGCTATTTTGAAGAGACTAAAACCCACATCCAGTGTAAGAATTTAACTGTATGTTTGTAAGCATGGAGACCCCAGGCCAGTTGGAACCAAAAGATTGGTGATGTTGAGTCTTCATTACCTTACCATCAGCCAATCAGAAAAATGTCCACCAGCTGATCACATATCCCACAACCACTCTTCCCTCACCCAGTCTTTAAAAATCTTTCCCAGAAAGACTGCAGGGAACTAGGGTCTTTTAAGACCCAGGCTTGCTTGTTGGATGTACCTCAATAAACACTGCACTTTCCTTTACCACACGCAGTAGAGTGGCTTTACTGACCACACGCAATCCTGAGGCAAGTTTGGTCCAGTAAGACCTTCAGGTGAGAACAGTTCACCTGCCAGGGTTTTGAACCATTAGTTTGGATCAGCATCGCCTGAAGGCCTTGTTTACGTCACAGAGTAACGGGCCTCTCACGCAGAGGCTCTGATGTGAAGTAATTAATTTGGGGGCGGAGCATTTGCTCCTGTAACAAGTTCAGAATGAGGATGGTGCTGTGGCTGCAAGAACCAGGCTTCCAGAAAGTGGAACAAGAGAGGTTAGTGCTTATAAAAAATTCTATATTATCCATCTTCAGCTATTAGCAACCCAGGACCAATCTTGCTTTTTGTGTTTCCCTGCCCCATCCTCCTCACCAAGTTATTAATATCAGATATTGTTGTTGTACTTGTAACTACATTGGTAATTACCTCAACAATATAAGAACATTATTTTCTTCACTGCTTTGTGTTAATATGTAGAGATGGAACTGATTCTTTTGTTTCATCTTGTATTGTGTGACCTTGGAGCTTGCTTGCTTGTTCTGGGAGGCTTTTGATTTTTCTTTTGGTGATAGCTTGGGTTGGTCTTCATAGATTATCACAGACACCTGTAAAGAGAGATTTATTTTTTTCCTTTACTTTTTTTGTGCCTCTTAAGTCTTTTTCTTGCAAAGTGAAGTAGCTGGAACTTCCAGTAGTGAGTAGAATGAGGATGGGGAGAGAGAGTCCTTGCCCTGTGTCCATTTTTAGAGGGAAAGCATTGCGGCTTTTGCCATTCAGCAGGATGTTGGTTTTAGCGTTTTTTCTTTTCTTTTTCTTTGGTAGATTTTCTTTATCATGTTGAGGTAATTCCTCCCTAATTTCCTGAGAGTTTTTATCGTGAGTGCTGAATTTTCTCAAGTGCTTTTCTTTAGGATGTTTGAATTGTGCATTAATTCAATTTTCAAACTTAAGTCAACCTTGCACAGTGTTTTTTTTTTTTTTTTTTTTAAGGTGGGGGAGCAGTGTTTGATATTTTGTACTGTCTTTGGTGTCAGGATAATACTGGTCCCTTTAAATGCACTGGGATAACTGAAAAGTGTCCTTCAAATTTGGCAGTAGCATAGTAATTGGTGACCAGAAAGCAATGTAAATGATTTGAACAAAGCTTTCACTGAGTTTTGGAATTAGCATGAGGTTGAATACTGTCAATGTCAGTGTTATGAAAACTGTTTTTGATGCCTAAGCTGGAACTGAGATTTTAGTAACTATAAGTGAGTCCATATTGAAGAAGCCAGTAAAGATGGAGATAGTGGAGTAACCTATATTAAAGACAAGCACTTGGGAGTGCTAAGTGCTAAGATCTTGATCTGTAAGTAGAAAGATGCTTCTGTTTTTTAATTGGTATGCCAGATTGGCTCAGGTGGGCCTACTGTTAATCTTTCAGGAAGTTTGTGAGACAGTTCATTTCACGTTGGTAGCTTATTTTTCATAGTAGGAGTACTTATATTATGAAAATTGGAATATAGTACAAATCAGGATTTGAGCTTCCCATTACTGGCAAAGCCTATTTTAAGTACTTCCCAACATATTTCTGATTAGAAGACTTGGCTCTTGGAAACATTATCAAACTATATAAAACATTTGACATGAAGTTTACAATGGTAATTGTCTCAATATGATTGTAAACAAGTCTCTAAACTTTCACCTTTAAAAGTAACAAACTGATGTTCATGTACCAAACATATGCCAGGGTAGGTACTGGGAAGGTTGGGAAACATCTAAATGTTACTGGAATTGATACATGTGGTTTAAGACTTAATTGGGAAGTAGAGCTATATGTATATTTTTAAGTGCAGTTGAAAGTGAAAAGTGTATACTTTGAAAACTATTAAATGACACAAAAATTGGCTTTATGATTGATGCCAATACTGCAAGTCAAGAGTGTAGATAATACTGTTTAACACAAGATAAAGAAAAACAAATGGTGTGTTTCTAAATTAAAATGGTTTCTATACTGTTGTAGTTGTATATAATTGTACTAATAAATTGTCAGTAGATTTTCATTTTGTTTATGTTCTTCAGTGTTCACATATTCAAACTGATGCAACGAATTAAAAAAATACTTAGATTTGTAAAATAAACTACACATTATTTTCAGGTTTCCTTTATAATGCATTCCTAATTATATAAAAAGGATCATGAATACATTGTATTTTTAAACCTGATAATTTTTTGGCAAAATGGAAATACAAATCTTTCCCAGTTCAAGCATGAATTTAGATTCTCAGACTTCCTGTAAATATTAACATGGTGATAGATTGATAGTTAATATAAATGACATTGAAACATCAGTTTTGTTTTAACAATTTGGAACCTTGGTTATCTGATAGAATATTTGGGAGAAGTAAAATGTGAAAGATGGAGAGCTGCATCTCTGTATCTTCTAATTCCAGAGAAACCGAAATAAATAAATGTTTTATTTTTACTAAGCATGTCACTATATTTAAGTGATGGTAGAAACTGCATGTAGCATTCACTAGATACTGGTTTAACAAGACATTTTCTGCAGACTGTATTTATCAAAAAGCATTTAAAATAAAATTCCATTTTGGGGTTGGCTTGATTCAATCTATATTGATAATATCAAATCTATGGAACAATATAATGAACTCATCTAGCCAGTAGTTAGAATGTTTTCTAAATAAATGCGTCAATTTCTTTTTTGTCAATGCGGTGACCTGAGTTGAATTTGACATCATTCTATGTTTTCTTTTAAATAATGTAAACTACTGTTTAAAATAGACTGAGATATAAGCAATCAGATCTAAAAAGCTATTTCTTCATCCTTCAGCTCTTACCCTCTAGGCAGTATGCAAATATTCAGCTGGCAGAATGTGGGTATTCTATCACTAACAATATTTTTAGTATTTCAGCCACTCTGGAGATGATTAAAAATTAAACTTCAGCTGAAATTATTTTTCAGCTAATGCTTATATAAGCAAAAGAACCACAACAATATGCCACAGGGTGAGCATATTTGGTAATGTAAGGTAGAATTAAGGGTAATATATTAACTAATTTTTATATAGTTGGCAGTTCATGTGGATCAACAGAATTCCTCATTCATCTGCAGTGAATGTTGTGATGCTCCATACTTCCTAGTAGGATAGCTCAGAGGATGCTACAGCCAAAACAGATTTTGCATATATGTTAATGAACTGATCCAAACCTGTAGAACTTTTCCTTCTCTCCTTACTGCTATCAATAAATCCTAGATATCTGTCTCCTTATTCTAATATCTCTACCTTGGTCAAACTAGTTCTTTAGAGGCACATATATTCCTAAGGACAATCCTTCCTCAACCCAAGTGACAAAAAGCAGTGTTAAGAAAAATCTCTCCTTCACCAAAATACTTAGGAACTTTAAATACTTAAGAACTCATAATATTTAAGATGCTAAAACCTACAGGTTAAAACTGGTATTCATGGTATCAAATTCCATAAATCCACCCCAAAACTTCTAACAAGTGATTATCAAATACCACCAAAAAGGCCCCACAGCCATCCCCGACATCCACATCTGCCCGTCTCTCAACTGTGCAGCTGCTTTGAACTTGCTACCTGACCATCCATTTAACATCTTGCTGGTTTAAGATGTGTATTCCTAGAGAAGGGAATTTGTATTATTTCCTTCTGGCCCCAACACAGAATCCGGTTTCTGTGTCTTTGTATCTTTTCTTATTCTAATTTAGTTTTCTACTTCTCCCATTGTTCAAACTGAATGTTTGAATTTAAGTGACCTTTTAGCCCTCCTATCATCTTTCCTCCTGATGGCTTCAGTACATAGACCAGCAGAGAGCTGGTCCAGTATATGCCATCCTCAAACATGTACTTTGTTTATAAAAATCTAATTTTATTAATTACAAAAAAGATGATTAAAGAAAATATGAAAAAAAACCAAAAGGAATAAAAACAAACTTCTCTTAAAATCATATACAACTTCCTGAAATATATTTCATTTCTTCAAAGGGAATTGCTGGATTGAAGGAAGTTTAGAGTGTTCAAACTATACTGTGAACTTAAACTCCAGGAAGTATATTCAGTTTCGAACTCCCTTTCTTAATGTATGAAAATGTGTGCTACTATTTTTTCATATCACTAATTGCATGATATAAAACCGAATTTACTATCTTTTTTTTTTTTTTACATTATGGAGTGTATCTATGGTATGTTAAATATGGTTCCCAGTACCTGTGAATATTACATTACATGGTTAATAGACCTTGTAGTGATTACAGTAAGGATCTTGTGATGAAAAAAATTGTCTTGATTTCTCTGTTGACTCTACACAAAATCACAGGGGCTCTTATAAAGAGGTGGGCAGGAGGGTCACAGACACAGAAAGCAGTATGATTGCTTCTCACAGGAAGCAGAGAGACAACAGAGATATAAGGATAAAAGCAGAGATGAGAAAAAAAAAAAAACTGCTACTAATCTGGCTTTAAAGATGGAGGAAGGGCATACAAATTAAGGTCTAAAGTTAGACCTGTTACACATATAAAAATTTTAGTGCAATGTTTTAAATCTCCAAACTTAATCCTAGACTAAATGTTTGGTATCTGATGTGATGAATAGACACAATTTGATTTTTTTTTATGTGAAAAGCCGTATAGACCATGAAGCTAATTGTTTCTGCATTATTTCTGGAGTATTTGATTTTTACCAATTATCTGTAAAGACCTCCAAGATCACAGATGTGCCCTGCACATTTTCTAGGCTTTCAATTCTGTGCCACTGGTGTCCATTTATCACTGTAACATCTTCTAAACTGTTTTAAATAAGAAGGGTTTATAAAACAGCATTGATATCTGGCAGAGTAAATGTATTGTCTTGGCTCTTGTTTTCAGCCCATCCACTTAAAAAGTAACATTAGAATTAGGTTGTCAGTTTATACTTGCATACTCACACATTCACACACTGGAAATAAATTGAATAAATAGAATAATTGGGAGAGACTTGAAAATTTTTACCTTGAATTATGTCATGAACCTGGACTCTCTTAATTTTTGTTAACTTTTCTTCAATTAAACAGAAAATGCATTGTTTTATGTTTCTGTCTTTAGGTTTACTTTATTTGTTAGCTACAAATACATTTTTATCTTTTGGGAAAAAAAATTACTAAATTACTGCCACAAGTATCTAGAAATACAGTTTATTATTCAGTTCAATTCTGTCACTCAGTCGTGTCAACTCTTTGCGACCCCACGAACCGCAGCACACCAGGCCTCTCTGTCCATCACCAACTCCCAGAGTTGACCCAAACTCATGTCCATTGAGTCGGTGATGCCATCCAACCATCTCATCCTCTGTTGTCCCCTTCTCCTCCTGCCATCAATCTTTCCCAGCTTCAGGGTCTGTTTAAATGAGTCAGCTCTTCGCTTCAGGTGGCCGAAGTACTGGAGTTTCAGCTTCAACATCAGTCCTTCCAATGAACACCCAGGACTCTTCTCCTTTAAGATGGACTGGTTGGACCTCCTTGCAGTCCAAGGGACTCTCAAGAGTCTTCTCCAAAACCACAGTTCAAAAGCATCAATTCTTCGGCACTCAGCTTTCTTCACCAGTCCAACTCTCACATCCATACATGACCACTATAAAAACCATAGCCTTGATTAGATGGACCTTTGTTGACAAAGTAATGTCTCTGCTTTTTAATATGCTGTCTAAGTTGGTCATAACTTTCCTTCCAAGGAACAAGCGTCTTTTAATTTCATGGCTGCAATCACCATCTGCAGTGATTTTGGAGCCCCCCAAAATAAAATCAGCCACTGTTTCCTCATCTATTTGCCATGAAGTGATGGAACCAGATGCAATGATCTTAGTTTTCTGAATGTAGAGCTTTAAGCCAACTTTTTCACTCTCCTCTTTCACTTTCCTCAAGAGGCTCTTTAGTTCTTCTTCACTTTCTGCCGTAAGGGTGGTGTCATCTGCATATCTGAGGTTATTGATATTTTTCCTGGCAATCTTGATTCCAGCTTGTGCTTCATCCAGCCCAGCATTTCTCATGATGTACTCTGCATATAAGTTAAATAAGCAGGTGACAACATACAGCCTTGATGTACTCCTTTTCCTATTTGGAACCAGTCTGTTGTTCCATGTCCAGTTCTAACTGTTGCTTCTTGATCTGCATATAGATTTCTCAAGAGGCAGGTCAGGTGGTCTGGTATTCTCATCTCTTGAAGAATTTTCCACAGTTTATTGTGATCCACAAAGTCAAAGGCTTTGGCATAGTCAATAAAGCAGAAATAGTATATTATTAATCATACATAATCAAGAACTTTGGTAATCTTTATTAATTTTATTAAGTTTTGCTTACATGCTTTAAACTTTTTAGCAGTAACTCTAAAGTATTTACATGAATAATAGTAATTTCATTTTTACCCTTATGTTGGTAAATAGTCTATTCTGTCTTTGGGGGAGAAGTTCTTATTTCTCTAGCAAGTTTTTCCATAATAACAATTGGCATTTGGGGCTTGAGATTAATTGCTATTAAATGCTTCCAATCTTCTTCATCTAGAACAAAACTTTGAATGAATTTATGTAGACATGCTTTTCACTGTAAGCAGTGTTTTCTTTCCTTTTTTTATGATAGTGTTTTTAAATGCATATATGATGAATTTAAATTTTTTCCCCATGCAACTAAGATAATTGGTATTTCCCTGTACCAAGGTATGTGATAACTTTTCATTTTTCTAATGTTGAATAATTCTTGAACTCTTTGAAGAAAATGTATATACAGATGGAATCAGTTTACTAATATTTTGAGATTTTTTTTTGTCTAATATGTGAGATCAGATCCTTTTTTTTCTATGATTATTGTCTGTGGTTAGAGTTCAGGATATATCACTTCATAAAACAATTTGCCATATATTCCCTTTTCCTAATAATTTTTGATATTTTGGAATTATTTCTCAAAATATTTTGTAGATGATTAAAATTACCTAGGTTTTCTTGTGTCTGTGGAGAAAGTGTAAGATATTGAAGCAAATGAGTAGTCTTCGGTTTTGATACTTTGCTCTTTTCAATTTTTTTTTTAATTGTGGTGGAATACACTTTACATAATACTATCATCATAACCATTTTTAAGTGTACAGTTCAGTTGTATTGAACATATTCATATTGTACAGCCATCACCTCTGTCCATCAATGAATGACTCTTAATTATAAAGTGCAGTGTTCTCTAAATCATATCGACCTTATTTTGTTGTAAAGTCACTTCTATCATTCTTGATTTTTTGTTTGTTTTGTTTTGCATGATACATCTATCATTTAAAGAGGGGTATATTAATCTGTCCCATGTGACATGTTTTCCTCAGTCTCTTTTCCTGGTTCTGTATGTTATTTGCTGTGTGTGTGTGTGTGTTATTAGGTGAGTGCATATACACTGCTTACAGCTTTCTAGTAAATTACTTTTCAGCATGTAGTGGCTCTTTTAACTGTCAGTAAAGCTTTTTCTTTTTTCCTTTGCTCTGCCTCTTTCCTTTGCTCCTTACCCTAGTCTTCAAGGGTAAATGCATTCTTATTCTCACTTGATATAACAAAACTTTAAATTTATTTTGTTTTTCCTTCTTATTCCCTTCCCTCAACGTTTTCCCCTTTCCCATCTGGTATTATATTTGTCTTTTAAGTGGAAACTTCTTATATTTGTTATTATGATGGATATCTTAGAAGTCCACACAAATGATAATTTTGTCTTTTAAATTTCACTGATTATATCTTTGCTTTAAAAGAACATATTTTTCTGCTTTTTGTTGTTGTTGAAGTGTAGTTGCTTTCCCCGGAGAAGGGCTGGACTACTCACTCCAGTATTCTTAGGCTTCCCTAGTGGCTCATACAGTAAATAATATGCCTGCAGTGTGGTAGACCTGGGTTTGATCCCTGGGTTGGGAAGATCTCCTGGAGGAGGGCATGGCAACCCACTCCAGTATTCTTGCCTGGAGAATCCCTGTGGACAGAGGAGCCTGGCCAGCTACAGTCTGTGGGGTCTGAAAGAGTCAGACACAACTCAACGACTAACCACAGCACATAGTTGTTTTTATACAGTGTAAGATGTTCCCTTTTCCCCACACCCTCTTCAGCATTTATTGTTTGTATATAGGTTTTTTTTTTTTTTATGATGATGACCATTCTGACCATTATGAAGTGATGCCTCATTGTGGATTTGATTTGCATTTCTCTAATTAATGATATTGAGTATTTTTTCATGTTTTTGGTCATCTGAATGTATTTTTTAGAGAAATGTCTATGTAGGTCTTCCACCCATTTTTTTTTTAAATTGCTTTTCTTTTTTTTATATTAAGCTGCATGGACTGTTTGTATATTTTGGAGATTAATCCTTTGTCAGTCACTTTGTTTGCCAATATTTTCTCCCATCCTGAGGGTTGTCTTTTCATCTTTTTAATGGTTTCTTTTGCTGTGCAAAAACTTTTTAATTAGGTCCCATTTGTTTCTGTTTTCATGCTCATTATTCTTAGAGATGATTCAATAAAGATCTTGCCTTGATTTATATCAGAGTGTTCTGCTTATGTTTTCCTCTAATAGTTTTATAATGTCCAGCTAACACTTAGATCTTTAATCCATTTTGAATTTATCTAATTTCATTTTTTCCCTTTTTTTAGCATGTACCTGTCCAGTTTTCCCAGCACCACTTATTGAAGAGAGTATCTTACCTCCAGTGTATATTCTTGTCTCCTTTGTCCTAGATTAGGTTACTAGAGGTGTGTGAGTTTATCTCTGGGCTTTTGGTCCTGTTCTACTGATTCTGTGTTTCTGTTTGTGTGATATTACTATGCTGTCTTGATAACTGTAGCTTTGTAGTATAGTCTGAAGTCAGGGAGCCTGATTCCTCCAGTCCCATTTTTCTTCCTCAAGATTGCTTTGGCTACTTGTGATCTTTTGTGTTTGCGAAGAAATTGTAAATTTTTTAAATTTAATTTTGTGAAAAATGCCATTGATAATTTGATAGGTATTGTATTGAACCTGTAGATTGCTTTGGGTATTATAGTCATTTTCACAATATTGAGTCTTCCTATCCAAGAATTTGCTGCTATTTTTTGGATAAATTTTATAGATTTTTTTTGAGGCAAAAATTCTAGCTTTTACATTTAAGTCAATTTTTACTCTCTAACAATGTATGAAATTTGAAATTCTTTAACACATCATTCATCACAAATTATGATTATCTTGTTCAATATTTTAGTTCTAATTGTTATTTGCCCTCTAAATTATGATTACTACCATTTTTTTAGTAATTATTTACTGCAACCAACATGTTTAATATTCTTTTCTCACCAATCTATCTTTGATTTCAGACATTTCTGGGGACATTTTTCTTGAAGTAATTTACTTTAGAGTTGTCTACCCTCTCCTGGTATTAAGTTCAGTTCAGCCACTCAGTAGTGTCTGACTCTTTGTGACCCCATGGACTGCAGCACGCCAGGCTTCCCTCAGGCTATCCCTCAATTATTGAGGTATAACTGACATATAACATAGTATTAATGTATACAGCATAATGATTTGACATTTATGTATTGTAAATTGATTACCGCATTTAGTTAGCATTCATTTCCATAGATAGTTAAATTTTCTTTGTGGGTATTTGAGATGAGAACCTTAAAGATCTACTCCTTTTGCAATCTTCAAATATAAAATATGGTATTATGAGCTATAGTTGCCATGGTTGTCTTTAATATGGGTCCATAGAAATGTTGGAAGAGGGTGTTTCCTGTGACCAGTGTGTCCTCTGGCAAAATTGTTAGCCTTTGCCCTGCTTTATTTTGTACTCCAGGGCCAAACTTGCCTGTTATTCCAGGTATCTCTTGACTTGCAGCTTGTGCATTCCAGTCGCCTATGAAGAAAGGGACATCTTTTTTTTTTTTTTTTTGGTGTTCTATAACATCTTGCAGCTCTTCATAGAACAATTCAACTTGAGCTTCTTCAGCATTAGTGTTTGGGGCATAGACTTTGATTACTATGATGTTTAATGGTTTGCCTTAGAAAGGAACCAAGATCATTCATCACTCAACTGAGATTGAGTCGTTTTTGAGATTGCACCCAAATACTGCATTTTGGACTCTCTTGTTGACTCTGACGGCTACTCAATTTCTTCTAAGGGGTTCTTGCCTGCAGTATGAGATATAATGATCATCTGAATTAAACTCATCCATTACTGTCCATTTTAGTTCATTGATTCCTAAAACGCTGATGTTCATCCTTGCCATTTCGTATTTGACCACATCCAGTTTACCTTGATTCATGGACCTAACATTTCAGGTTCCTTTGCAATATTCTTTACAGCATCGGACTTTAGTTTCACCACCAGGCACATCCACAACTGGGTGTTGTTTCTGCTTTGGCTTAGCCTCTTCTTTCCTTCTGGAGCTATTTCTGTACTCTCTTCCAGTAGCATATTGGGCACCTACCAACCTGGGGAGTTCATCTTTCAGTGTTGCATCTTTTTTTCCCTTTCATATTGTTCATGGGGTTCTCAAGGCAAGAATGCTGAAGTGGTTTGCCATTCCCTTTCCCACTGAACCATATTTCATCAGCACTCTCCAACATGACCCATCTGTCTTGGGTGGCCCTATAAGGCTCATAGTTTCATTGAGTTAGACAAGGTTGTGATCCATGTGATCAGTTTGGTTAGTTTTCTATGATTGTGGTTTTTATTCTGTCTGCCCTCTGATGGATGAGGATAAGAGGTCTGTGGAAGCTTCCTCATAGGAGGGACTGGCTGTGGGTAAGCCTGGGTCTTGCTGTGGTGGGCAGGGCCATGCTCAATAAATGTTTAATTCAGCTTTCTGCTGATGGTTGTATCTGTGTTCTCTTAGGCCAAACTATGGTGGGGTTAATGGCAACCTCCCTCAAAAGGACTTATGCCAGCATACTGTGAGTCCAAGGATTGTTGTAGTCATGCCCTTGACCCCATGGCACTCCACTGTTGACCCACACCTCTGCCGGAGACTGCCAGACACTCACAGGCAAGTCTGGCTCAGTCTCTTGCGGGGTCACTGCTCCTTTCTCCTGGGTCTTGGTGCACACAAGGTGTTGTGCACTCCGAGAGTCTGTTTCCCTCAGTCCTTTTGTTGGATACCCAGGTTGGGAAACCAGTTGTAGGCCTAGAACTTTTGCAACAGTGCAAGAACTTCTTCGGTATAATTGTTCTCCAGTTTATGGGTTGCCTGCTCAGTGGCTCTATATGACGCTAATGGTGACCTCCACCAAGAGGATTGATGCCACATGCTGTGCCTCTCACATCTGCTGCAGCCAGAGCCCCTGTCCCCGTGGAAGGTCAATGCTGACCCATGCCTCTGCAGGAGACACTTAAGGGCAGGTCTGGCTCAGTCTCTTGTGGGGGTTTCTGCTTTTTTCCCTCAGTCCTGGTGTGCATAATGTTTTGTTTGTGCTCTCTGAGTGTCTCTGTCAGGTCTGAGATTTTATTTTAAATGCTATTGTGTCCCTCCTACCATCTTGTTGGAGCTTCTCCTTTGCCCTTGGGCATGGAGTATCTTTTTTTGCCAGGATCCAACATTCTCCGGTTGATGGTTGTTCAGCAGCTAGTTGCGATTTTGGTGCTCTCCCAGCAGATGAGTGTATGACCTTCTACTCCACAGTTTTAGAGATGGTCAATACTGAAATTAGATTGATTATATTTTTTGCATCCAAAAATGAAGCTCTGTACAGTCAGAAAAAATAAAATCAGGTGCAGATTGTGGCTCAGAACATGAACTCCTTATTGCAATATTAAGACATAAATTGAAGAAAGTAGGGAAAAACACTAGACCATTGAGGTATGACCTAAATCAAATCCCTTATGATTACACAGTGGAAGTGACAAGTAGATTCAAGGGATTAGATCTGATAGAGTGGCTGAATAACTATGAACAGAGGTCATGACATTGCATAAGAGGTGGTGATGAAAACCATCCCCAAGAAAAAGAAATGCAAAAAAGCAAAATGGCTGTCTGAGGAGGCCTTACAAACAGCTGAGAAAAGAAGCAAAAAGCAAAGGAAAAAAGGAAAGATACACCCATTTGACTGCAGAGTTCCAAAGAATAGCAAGGAGAGACAAGAAAACCTTCATAAGTGAACAAGGCAAAGGAATAGAGGAAAACAATAGAATGGAAAGGACTGGACATCTCTTCAAGAAATTTAGAGATACCAACAGAACATTTCATGCAAGGATGGGCACAGAAAAGGACAGAAATGGTATGGACCTAATAGAAGATATTAAGAAGAGGTGGCAAGAATACACAGATGAACTGTACAAAAAAGATCTTAATGACCCAGATAACCACAATGGTGTGATCACTCACCAACAGCCAGACATCTCAGAGCGTGAAGGCAAGTGTGCCTTAGGAAGCATCACTACGACCAAAGCTAATAGAAGTGATGGAATTTCAGCTGAGCTATTTCAAGTTCTAAAAGATGATGCTGTTAGAGTGCTGAACTCAATATGCCAGCAAATTTGGACAACTCAGCAGTAGCCACAGGACAGGAAATGGTCAGTTTTCATCCAAATGCCAAAGAATTTTCAGTCTACCATACATCTGCACTGATTTCACACACTAGCAAAGTAATGCTCAAAATTCTCCAAGCTAGGCTTCAACTGTACATGAACTGAGAAATTCCAGAATTTCAAGCTGTACTTAGGAAAGGCAGAGGAACAAGAAATCAAATTGATCATATTGATCATTTGGATCATAGAAGAAGCAAGGGAATTCCAGAAAAAAAAATCTGCTGCTGCTTCTTTGATTACACTAAAGCCTTTGATTGTGTGGATCCTAACATACTGTGGAAAATTCTTTAAAACAGATATGGGAATACCAGACCACCTTAGCTGCCTCCTGAGAAATCTGTGTGCAGGTCAGGAAGCAACAGTTAGAATTGGACATGTAACAACAGACTGGTTCCAAATTGGAAAAGGAGTACATCAAGGCTGTATATTGTCACCCTGCGTATTTAACTTATATGCAGAGTAGATCATGAGAAATGTTAGGCTGGATGAAGCACAAGATGGAATCAAGATTGATGGGAGAAATATTAATAACTTCAGATACTCAGGTGACACCACCCTCATGGCAGAAAGTGAAGAGGAACTAAAGAGCCTCTTGATGAAAGTGAAAGAGGAGAGTCAAAAATCTGGCTTAAAGCTCAACATTCAAAAAAGCGAAGATCATGGCCTCTGCTCTCATCACTTCATGCAAATAAATAGGGAAACAATGGAAACCATGACAGGCTTTATTTTCTTGGCTCCAAAATCACTGCAGATCGTGACAGCAGCCATGAAATTAAAAGACACCAGCTCCTTGGAAGAAAAGCTATGACAAACCTATACAGTGTATTAAAAAGCAAAAACATTACTTTGCTGACTAAGGTCTTGATAGTCAAAGCTATGGTTTTTCATTGGTCATGTATGGATGTGAGAGTTGGACTATAAAGAAAGGTGAGCAATGAAGAATTGATGCTTTTGAACTGTGGTGCTGGAGAAAATTCTTGAGAATCCCTTGGACTGCAAGGAGATCAAACCGGTCAATCCTAGAGGAAATCGACCCTGAATATTCATTAAAATGACTGATATGAAGCACCAATACCTTGGCCACCTGATGGAAAGAGCAGGCTCATTGGAAATGACCCTTATGCTGGGAAACATTGAAGGTAAGAGGAGAAGGGGATGTCAGATGACATGGTTGAATCCCATCACTGACTCAATGGACATGAGTTTAAGCAAGCTCTGGGAGATGATGATAGAGAGGGAATCCTGGTGTGCAGTAGTCCATGGGGTTGCAAAGAGTCAGACACACCTGAGCAACTGAAAAAAAACGACAATAAATAACAGTGTTGTCCAACATGGTAGCCACTAGCTGCATGTGAATATGTGTGAGATAGGGCTATATGACTGAGGAAATAAAGTATTCAGTTCAGTTCAGTGGCTCAGTCGTGTCCGACTCTTTGCGACCCCATGAATTGCAGCACACTAGGCCTACCTGTTCATCACCATCTCACAGAGTTCACTCAGACTCACGTCCATCAGTCCGTGATGCCATCCAGCCATCTCATCCTCGGTCGTCCCCTTCTCCTCCTGCCCCCAATCTCTCCCAGCATCAGAGTCTTTTCCAATGAGTCAACTCTTCGCATGAGGTGGCCAAAGTACTGGAGTTTCAGCTTCAGCATCATTCCTTCCAAAGAAATCCCAGGACTGATCTCCTTCAGAATGGACTGGTTGCATCTCCTTGCAGTCCAAGGGACTCTCAAGAGTCTTCTCCAACACCACAGTTCAAAAGCATGAATTCTTTGGTGCTCAGCCTTCTTCACAGTCCAACTCTCACATCCATACATGACCACAGGAAAAACCATAGCCTTGACTAGGCGGACCTTAGTCGGCAAAGTAATGTCTCTGTTTTTGAATATGCTATCTAGGTTAGTCATAACTTTTCTTCCAAGGAGTAAGCGTCTTTTAATTTTAATGGCTACAATCACCATCTGCAGTGATTTTGGAGCCAAAAAAATAAAGTCTGGCACTGCTTCCCCATGTATTTCCCATGAAGTGATGGGACTGGATGCCATGATCTTCGTTTTCTGAATGTTGAGCTTTAAGCCAACTTTTTCACTCTCCTCTTTCACTTTCATCAAGAGGCTTTTTAGCTCCTCTTCACTTTCTGCTATAAGGGTGGTGTCATCTGCATATCTGAGGTTATTGATATTTCTCCCAGCAATCTTGATTCCACTTGTGTTTCTTCCAGTCCAGCGTTTCTCATGATGTACTCTGCATAGAAGTTAAATTAGCAGGGTGACAATATACAGCCTTGACGTACTCCATTTCCTATTTGGAACCAGTCTGTTGTTCCACGTCCAGTTCTAACTGTTGCTTCCTGACCTGCATACAGATTTCTCAAGAGGCAGATTAGGTGGTCTGGTATTGCCATCTCTTGAAGAATTTTCCACAGTTTATTGTGATCCACACAGTCAAAGGGTTTGGCATAGTCAATAAAGCAGAAATAGACGTTTTTCTGAAACTCTCTTGCTTTTCCCATATTCCAGTGGATGTTGGCAATTTGATCTCTGGTTCCTCTGCCTTTTCTAAAACCAGCTTGAACATCAGGAAGTTCACGGTTCACGTATTGCTGAAGCCTGGCTTGGAGAATTTTGAGCACTATTTTACTAGCTTCTGAGATGAGTGCAATTGTGTGGTAGTTTGAGCATTCTTTTGCATTTCCTTTCTTTGGAATTGGAATGAAAACTGACCTTTTCCAGTCCTGTGGCCACTGCTGAGTTTTCCAAACTTGCTGGCATATTGACTGCAGCACTTTCACAGCATCATCTTTTAGGATTTGAAACAGCTCAATTGGAATGCCATCACCTCCACTAGCTTTGTTCGTAGTGATGCTTTCTAAGGCCCACTTGACTTCACTTTTCAAAATGTCTGGCTCTAGATTAGTGATCACATCATCATGATTATCTGGGTCGTGAAGATCTTTTTTGTACAGTTCTTCCGTGTATTCTTGCCACCTGTTCTTAATATCTTCTGCTTCTGTTAGGTCCATACCATTTCTGTCCTTTATCGAGCCCATCTTTGCATGAAATGTTCCCTTGGTATCTCTAATTTTCTTGAAGAGATCTCTGGTCTTTCCCATTCTGTTGTTTTCCTCTATTTCTTCACACTGATCACTGAAGAAGGCTTTCTTATCTCTTCTTGCTATTCTCTGGAACTCTGCATTCAGATGCTTATCTTTCCTTTTCTCCTTTGTTTTCGCCTCTCTTCTTTTCACAGCTATTTGTAAGGCCTCCCCAGACAGCCATTTTGCTTTTTTGCATTTCTTTTCCTTGGGGATGGTCTCAATCCCTGTCTCCTGTACAAGTCACGAACCTCATTCCATAGTTCATCCGGCACTCTGTCTATGAGATCTAGACCCTTAAATCTGTTTCTCACTTCCACTGTATAATCATAAGGGATTTGATTGAGATCATACCTGAATGGTCTAGCGGTTTTCCCTACTTTCTTCAATTTAAGTCTGAATTTGGCAATAAGGAATTCATGATCTGAGCCACAGTCAGCTCCTGGTCTTGTTTTTGTTGACTGTATAGAGCTTCTCCATCTTTGGCTGCAAAGAATATAATCAATCTGATTTTGATGTTGACCATCTGGTGATGTCCATGTGTAGAGTCTTCTCTTGTGTTGTTGGAAGAGAGTGTTTGCTATGACCAGTGCATTTTCTTGGTAAAACTGTATTAGTCTTTGCCCTGCTTCATTCTGCATTCCAAGGCCAAATTTGCCTGTTACTCCAGGTGTTTCTTGACTTCCTACTTTTGCATTCCAGTCCCCTATAATGAAAAGGACATCTTTTTTGGGTGTTAGTTCTAAAAGGTCTTGTAGGTCTTCATAAAACTGTTCAACTTCAGCTTCTTCAGCGTTACTGGTTGGGGCATAACAGACTTGGATAACTGTGATATTGAATGGTTTGCCTTGGAGACGAACAGAGATCATTCTGTCATTTTTGAGATTGCATCCAAATACTGCATGTCAGACTCTTTTATTGACCATGATGGCTACTCCATTTCTTCTGAGGGATTCCTGCCCACAGTAGTAGATATAATGGTCATCTGAGTTAAATTCACCCATTCCAGTCCATTTTAGTTCACTGATTCCTGGAATGTCAATGTTCACCCTTGCCATCTCTTATTTGACCACTTCCAATTTGCCTTGATTCATGGACCTGACATTCCAGGTTCCTATGCAATATTGCTCTGTACAGCATCGGACCTTGCTTCTATCACCAGTCACATCCACAGCTGGGTATTGTTTTTGCTTTGGCTCCATCCCTTCATTCTTTCTGGAGTTTATTCTCCACTAATCTCCAGTAGCATATTGGGCACCTAATGACCTGGGGGGTTCCTCTTTTGGTATCCTATCATTTTGCCTTTTCATACTGTTCATGGGGTTCTCAAGGCAAGAATACTGAAGTGGTTTGCCATTCCCTTCTCCAGTGGACCACACTCTGTCAGACCTCTCCACCATGACCCGCCCACCTTGGGTTGCCCCACAGTCATGGCTTGGTTTTGAGTTAGATAAGGCTATGGTCCTAGTGTGATTAGATTGAGTAGTTTTCTGTGAGTATGGTTTCAGTGTGTCTGCCCTCTGATGCCCTCTTGCAACACCTACCATCTTACTTGGGTTTCTCTTACCTTGAGCATGGGGTATCTCTTCACGGCTGCTCCAGCAAAGCACAGCCGCTGCTCCTTACCTTGGACAAAGGGTATCTCCTTACCACCGCGGTTCCTGTATTAATTTCCCTTAATTTAAATAGCTACATGTTATTAGTTGCTACCATATGTGACAATGTCAATCTCTAGATTTTTAATAGTATTTTTTTATATTTTAGTCTTATTATCTTTTTTCTTTCTTCAAGCATTTTTATGATAATTTTCTAATACATAGCAAAATGTCCAGAGCTTTATGGTGAAAAACTATATATTCTCTCCTAGATTCAATTAACATTTTTCTGGACTTGCATACCCAGCTATTTATGTACCAATCCCCTTAATTCTAATTTATTGCAAAAGAAATTGGAGATATTGATAAATTTTGCCTTACTCTATTTAAAATTGGCTTCACAAACTGTTCTTTTAGATTTTCTAATGTAGCAAATGTTCTTAGAAATTACACAAAATTTTTTTTTACTCTAACCAAGAATTGATATTATGGGTATAATTTGCTTGCTTTTGAAGTTTTTCAGCATCATTGTATCACTGTATTTACCTCTAAAATTTTCTTAACCTCAAGAGTGGTGTGATCACTGTCTTAATAGAGATGGCCTGGTATGTTTCTTGAATTCATAAAGTCAGATGAATTTTCTGAAGCCACAGTGGACTCATACAACATTTTTAGGAAGTCCATAGGTTTCAAGTGAATTTGGTTTCTCTTATGGTGAAGTTAAGACTCGTGGGTAGTAACTCGTTTGTGTGCTCTTGCTGTTTTTATTACTTGATTCAGATGATTCTGAATTTTGCCCTCCAATCCATATTATAACTAGCTTGCTTCAGTATTACATATTTTACTCAAGTGGAATGTTAGCATTTTTTTCCCACTGACCCTTAATTTTTGCTGATTTTTTAGTGGAATTGAGTTGCAATTTTATTTCTATAGTGAGTTTTGCTCTGTACTTACAACATTAATTATAGTTTATGAATATTTTTTGTTAATGTTCTAAATTTTACTCCTGAATATTTTCAGGATTAATTTTGATAAAATATTTCAAAATCATTACTATTTATTCTAATTCAACCCTTTATCCATTAATTAAAAGTTTTTTAAAAAAACTTTTTACTGAATATTTTTTGCTTCTCTGTTTGCAACCGTTGCCTATTTTTAATTTTGTTGTAATTTTTTCAATATTCATGTATTAAGGTATATTTACAAAACAACTTGTGAATAATTAGTTCCAATAAAAGCTTCTGGGTGCTCCTAGAAGACTGTTCCACTGAAAAAAAATTTTTTGTAGAATTTTAGATAATAATTTTCTTCTGGAAGGGAACAACAAAATAATTTTAAAAACTGACTACTAATATTGTTTATCACAGACCACAGACTCGGAAAACACAATATTAAGGACTTTGATCCTTTTATCTGTCAGTTTAACAAATTCCTTGCAAATATTTAATGCACACAAAAAAGTGCCATGCTATATATAAGTATATTCTTTCTTATAATCGTATGTCTCTCCCTGTATGTGTGCTATAGTACTGTAATTTTTGTGGGTTTAAAACATATTTTTAACTTTTTGTTTAGGGATAGTTATATGCTCAATAGAATTTGCAAAAATAATACACAGAGTTATGTATTTTCACCCCCAAGTTTCACATCTTAAATAAATACAGTACAATGTCAAATTTAGCCAGTATAAGTCTTTAATTCTTTCTTCTTTCTTTCTGAAACGCTAATATATATGTTAGGTGTTTTTTTCGTTTTTCTTTTTAGCTCATAGATTACTTAACTAATTGTTTTATTATGCGATTTTCTGTTTTTTTCAGGTTGGGTAATTTTTTATCAGTCTGTTTTCAAATTTACTAATTCTTTCCTTTGTCCCCTGCAGTTTACTTTTGAGAGTAGTGAGATTTAAAAAAATACATTCACCTTATTTTTCAGTTATAAAAATCACCTTCGATTCTTTTCATATCTCTTTGTTTTAAAATTATCAGAAAATTCCATCGAAGTTATTTCAGTACTGGCATCTTTTTGTGTTTTCCTTGTTCAAGTTGTCTAGATTCTTGGTATTTTGAGGTTTTTTTGTTTAACTATTGTACCTTGGACATTGAGGACATTAACTTGAGAAATTCACAATAATACTAATTCTTTTTAGCTGATAGTCACTATGTTTAGGTACAGCACAAAGATTTGATTATTCTCTCAGATTCTGGTTCAAAAATTGATGTTTTGCTCACTCTGGGCTCCAGGCACAGCCTGCAATGGAAGTGGAGCACCGCTTCCTACCTCAGTATTGTCCGTGAGAAGGATTAGAAGTCTGGCTCTCAACATTTTTGTTATATGGTGTAACTATACCTCCAACTACTCACCTCAGTTAAAGCTCCCAGGCCTCTCTTTTGCTTCGCCTTCATCAACAAATTCCAGGAATAAATCTGGTCATAATAATATATCTCAGAGAAATCTAAACACTTACTTTCAAAATATATGAAAGGAGAGTTAGCTTGTTAATTTGTTGTCCATACAGAAGCTTTACCTACTTTCTTCTCTACAGTAACCCAGTCTTTTGTAACACAGTAATATATTCACAATTGAGGCAGCTACAAACTGTGGTTGTGATAGAAAGACAGAAAGCTTTTAAAAATGTATAGAATCGCATACAGCTAAATTAATTTATAATTACAAAATAATGTAGCATATTAAACGTAAGGTAAACTTAAGGTAAACAGATAAAAATAATTGAGTGCTTTTTAAAATCTGTTTGACATTATGAATTAACAAGTAGGACATGTGTCCCCTATTCTAACTAGGAAGAAATTGATGCTCAGAAAATTGACATGATTTTCTTAAATCATACTGCTAACAATGGATGGGCTCTAAGTAGGTTGAGATGGCTGGATGGCATCACCGACTCAATGGACATGAGTCTGAGTGAACTCCAGGAGATGGTGATGGACAGGGAGGCCTGGTGTGCTGCGATTCATAGGGTCGCAAAGAGTCGGACACGACTGAGGGACTGAACTGAACTGAACTGAAGTAAGTTTTGCTTCAAAACAATAGAATAATTCCTCAAAAGTACTATTCTAGTTTTTAAGGAGGGTTTTTTCCAAGAGTGTTACTAATTTTTAAGGATATGAATAGCTTTTGACAACCATTTTGTGATAGAATGCACTTCAATTTTCCGAAAAAAAAAAAAAAAAAAGCCAGATTAAGTGTTCCTGATGATTTTAGAACTTTGTATTTAATTTGTTTAAAAATAAGAATTAGAAAATATAATGTCTATATTCAAAATATACTTACCCAGAATAAATGAACTTGATTTATCTGCATATAAACACTGTATATTTAATCAGATTCATCTGCCATTGAACATTATATGCATTTACCATTAAAAAATTAGAATCATTCATGTTCTGGAAGTAGCATTATTATACTCTATGATTAAATTATTGTAAACTAATTCCTAGTTTATAATTGTTTAATCGCCAATGTGGCAGATATTTGAAGAAATTTGTTGCCAAATTTACTTTGTAATTTTAATTAACTTTTGTCTAATTAAATTTGCCCTTGTTATTTTTGATGGTTTAGCTCTAGTAGAGAACTGGCTTTGTCAGCAAGACCATTCTTTCATCGAAAATGATCAGGTTCAACTTGTAATAGAGAAACTGAGTGGTTTAAACAATATGGATAGGCTAAAAATATTGGGGATTTTTAAGAGTTATGATCAAGTTGTAAAAATGTTGAAAAGGATCTATAAATATTTGCCAGCTAAGTATGTCAGTTTTACTTCATGTTTTTTAGAAGATTATGTGTCATGAAATTTAAGTAGCTCCATGTGGTATTTGGTACAAAGTAGATTATATAAATAGAGGTACCTGTTTATTGTCAAAAGGCAGTTAATAGAATTTAGCTTTTTAAAATGTTTGAGATTTTCATAAATACTGAAAAAATACAATTGCATATATTTTTTTCATTTATGCAATTTATAGTTTCCTTTTCTTTAACTCAGTATCCTTCAACTCATTCTCCCATGTTTCCTTTCATGTGAAAATTTTTAATATTTTTCTGGATTAGGTTCATTTGTTTACCTGCAACATTTTTTTTTACCAAGTATCAGACTGGTAAACATTTTTTTATCAAGTGTCAGATTGGTAAGCACTGTCAAATAGGGTGCAGATCTTCTCATGTTTGATAATCAGCTCAATTACCTTAAATATACTCTTGTTCCAGGGTTATTTGAATTTATTTGTATGCTGAAGGTATTGAGTAATTTTCCTAAAGTTAAATTTACTTTTTCAGTAAAATTTGGTTTCCATATGTATCCTGACAATTTGAAATGTAAACTCAGATTCCCAAGTTATTTTCTGTTCTTGGAGATCATCATTTATACAGCCTAGTTTTTTATTTAGTTCTGTCAATGAACCTATAAAACTTTTGTTACACTAAATAGCTATGGTGGGAAGATTAATGTTTGATACAACATTCTTCAGTTAAAATTTACTGTCCTTTTCTTTGTTTCCAGTAGAAGTGACATTTCTCCATATACCATGTAGTTCCAGAGATTGAGGGGGTAACTGGAGATCTTTTTTCAGTAAACTTTGAATTTCATCTGTTTTGTGGGCACAATAATATCTTTGATATTATAGAATACTTGAATACATTGGCTTCCAGGTGCCATTGTGTGGCACTACCTATCTATCTCCTCTTTTCCTCCCAAGGATGACATTGTTTTCTTTCTATGAAATTCTAACTTTTTGCATCACAAAACAGATACTTTTTTTAAAAGCCTCTGTTATTTCTAGTCACTAACGGATGACAGTAAAGGACACATTGTCCAGTAATGGCCTGCCAACAATGGTAAACAATAAGATTACCATTGTTTCCTTACAAATTCATTTCATGGTGAATAAATATCGAATAATCCTTTCTGGGCAAGAGTACTAGCCTGGTTGAACCATTGCTGATGGATATGGTTCTCTGATAGTGGCATTATTTCATTTCTCCTTTAACTTAGCATCCTTTGCAGGTTCAGTTTGTCTCCAGAAAATAGCTCCCTCTAATGTCCCTTTTTGGGTTCATAAATATTTTACCTCATTACGGTAGGCCTCTAAGAATATTTGTTCCCTGTTACCCCCAAACTGCTATCACACCTACAACATGTTTACCAAAAAGGAGCCATGCTTATCACCCATCACTTTCATAGTTCCCATTACACATATTGATAGAATATGTACAAGGTTGGAAAATTATCTGAACTCTGAAGTATTTTTTAATCTTATTGAAGTATAGTTGATTTACAGGGCTTCCCAGGTGGCTCACATGGTCAAGTTATCTGCCTGCAATGAGGGAGACCAGGGTTCAATCCCTGGGTTGGGAAGATCCCCTGAGGAAGGGAACAGCTACCTACTGCAGTACTCTTGCCTGGAGAATTCCATGGACAGAGGAGCCTGGCAGGAGTATAGTTGATTTACAGTGTTAATTTCTTTTGTACAGCAAAGTAACTCAGTTATATATGTGTATATTCTTTTTCATAATTCTTTTTCATAACTGAGTATAGCTACCTGTGTTATATAATAGGACTTTATTGTTCATATGTCCTATATATTAATATAATACTTTGCCTCTGCTAATCTGCAAATCCTATTCCTTTCCTCTGCTGTTAGCCCTCCCCCTAGGCAACTGCAAGCTTGTTCTCTATATTTGTGAGTCTGTTTCTATTTCATAGATGTGTTGTTTTGTCTTTCTCTTTCTGATGTACTTGACTTAGTTTGATAATCTCTGGGTCCATCTGTGTTGTTGCAGATGTCATTGTTTCATTATTTTTTGATGACTGAGTAGTATTTCATTGCATGTGACAGGAGTGGGATGCTGGATCATTAGCAACTCTATTTTTAGTTTTTTTGAGGACCCTCCATGCTGTTTTCTTTCCATTGTGACTGCACCAGTTTACATTACGACCAACAGTGTAAGGTGAATTGGAGTACTGAGTTTTCCATGAGACTGCTCAGTTCAGTTCATTGCTCAGTTGTGTCTGACTCTGCACCCCATGGACTGCAGCATGCCAGGACTCCTTGTTCATCAGCAACTCCTGGAGTTTACTCAAACTCATGTCCATCACATCAGGGATGCCATCCATCCTCTGTTGTCCCCTTCTCCTCCCACCTGCAAACTTTTCCAGCATCAGAGTCTTTTCCAGTGAGTCAGTTCATTGCATCAGGTAGCCAAAGTATTGGAGTTTCAGCTTCAGCATCAGTCCTTGCAGTGAATATTCAGGACTGATTTCCTTTAGGATGTACTGGTTTGATCTCCTTGCAGTCCAAATGACTCTCCAGAGTCTTCTCCAACACCACAGTTCAAAAGCATCAATTCTTCAGTGCTCAACTTTGTTAATAGTCCAACTCTCACATCCATACATGCCTACTACAAAAGCCATAGCTTTGACTAGACAGACCTTTGTCCGCAAGTAATGTCTCTGCTTTTTAATATGCTGTCTAGGTTGGTCATAGCTTTCCTTCCAAGGAACCAGCGTCTTTTAATTTCATGGCTACAGTCACCATCTGCAGTGTGTTTGGAGCCCCCCCAAATAAAGCCTGTCACTGTTTCCATTGTTTCCCCATCTATTTGCCATGAAGTGATGGAACTGGATGCCATGATCTTAGTTTTCTGATTGCTGAGTTTTAAACCAACTTTTTCACTCTTCTCTTTCACTTTAATCAAGAGGCTCTTTAGTTCTTCACTTTCTGCCGTATGGGTGGTGTCATCTGCATAAATGAGGTTATTGGTATTTTTCCTGGCAATCTTGATTCCAGCTTGTGCTTCATCCAGCCTGGCATTTCTCATGATATACTCTGCATATAAGTAAAATAAGCAGGGTGACAATATACAGCCTTGACATACTTCTTTCCCTATTTGGAACCGTCTGTTGTTCCATGTCCAGTTTTAACTATTGCTTCGTGACCTGCATACAGATTTCTCAGGAGGCAGGTCAGGTGTTCCCATCTCTTTAAGAATTTTCCACAGTTTGTCGTGATCCACACAGTCAAAGACTTTGGCATGGTAAATAGACCAGTAGTAGATATTTTCTGGAACTCTCTTGCTTTTTCTGTGATCCAGTGGATGTTGGAAATTTGATCTCTGGTTCCACTGCCTTTTCTAAATCCAGCTTGATCATCTTGAAGTTCACTGTTCACGTACTGTTGAAGCCTGGCTTGGAGAATTTTGAGCATTACTTTACTAGCATGTGAGATGAGTGCAATTGTGCGGTAGTTTGAACATTCTTTGGCATTGCCTTTCTTTGGGATTGGAATGAAAACTGCCCTTTTCCAGTTCTGTGGCCACTGCTGAGTGTTCCAAGTTTGCTGGCATATTGAGTGTAGCACTTTCATTGCATCATCTTTCAGGATTTGAAATAGCTCAACTGGAATTCCATCACCTCCACTAGCTTTGTTTGTAGTGATGCTTCCTAAAGCCCACTTGACTTTGCATTCCAGGATGTTTGGCTCTAGGTGAGTGATCACACCATTGTGGTTATCTGGGTCATGAAGATCTTTTTGTATAGTTTTTCTGTGTATTCTTGCCACCTCTTCTTCATATCTTCTTCTTCTGTTAGGTCCATACCATTTCTGTCCTTTATTGTGCCCATCTTTGCATCAAATGTTCCCTTGGTATCACTAATTTTCTTGAAGAGATCTCTAGTCTTTCCCATTCTATTGTTTTCCTCTGTTTCTTTCCATTGATCACTGAGGAAGTTTTTTCATCTCTCCTTGCTATTCTCTGGAACTCTGCATTCAAATGGGTATATCTTTCCTTTTCTCCTCTGCCTTTCACAGCTCTTCTTTTCTCAGCTATTTGTAAGGCCTCCTCAGACAACCATTTTCCCTTTCTGAATTTTTTTTGGGGGGGATGTTCTTGATTTCTGCCTCCTGTACAATGTCACGAACCTTCTTCAAGCACTCTGTCTATCAGATCTATTCCCTTGAATCTACTTGCCACTTCCACTGTATAATCATAAGGGATTTGATTTAGGTCATACCTGAATAGTCTGGTGGTTTTCCCTACTTTCTTCAATTTAAGTCTGAATTTGGCAATAAGGAGTTTATGACCTGAGCCACAGTCAGCTCCCAGTCTTGTTTTGCTGACTGTATAGAGCTTCTCCATCTTTGCCTGCAAAGAATAATCAATCTGGTTTCAGTATTGACTGTCTGGTGATGTCTATGTGTAGAGTCTTTTCTTGTGTTGTTGGAAGAGGGTGTTTTCTGTGACCAGTGTGTTCTCTTGGCAAAACTGTTAGCCTTTTACCTCTTCATTTTGTGTTTTAAGGCCAAATTTGCCTGTTACTCCAGGTGTTTCTTGACTTCCTACTTTTGCATTCCAGTCCCCTATAATGAAGAGGACATCTTTCCTGGGTGTTAGTTCTAGAAGGTTTTGTAGGTCTTCATAGAATCGTTTGACTTCAGCTGCTTCAGCAATATTGCTTGGAGCATAGACTTGGATCACTGTGATATTGAATGGTTTGCCTTGGAAATGAACAGAGATGATTTTGTCGTTTTTGAGACTGCTTCCAATTACAGCATTTGGGACTCTTGTTGACTGAGATGGCTACTCCATTTCTTCTAAGGGATTCCTGCCCACAATAGTAGATAAAATGGTCATCTGAGTTAAATTCACCCATTCCAGTCCATTTTAGTTCATTGATTCCTAAAATGTCAATGTTCACTCTTGCCATCTCCTGTTTGACCACCTCCAGTTTACCTTGATTCATGGACCTAACATTCCAGGTTCCTATGCAGTATTGTTTTATCCCGCATCAGTCTTTACTTCCATCCCCAGTCCCATCCACAACTGGGTGTAGTTTTTGCTTTGGCCCCATCTCTTTATTCTTTCTGGAGTTATTTCTCCACTGATCTCTAGTAACATACTGGGCACCTACCGACCTGGGGAGATCATCTTTCAGTGTCCTGTTATTTTGGTTTTTTTATACTGTTCTTGGGGTTCCCAAGGCAAGAATACTGAAGTGGTTTGCCATTTCCTTCTCCAGTGGACCATGTTTTGTCATAATTCTCCACCATGACCCATCTGTCTTGGTTGGCCCTACAAGGCATGGTCATAGTTTCACTGAGCTAGACAAGGCTGTGGTCCAGGAGATCAGTTTGGTTAGTTTTCTGTGATTGTTGTTTTCATTCTATCTGCCTGCTGACGGATAAGGATAAGAGACTTATGGAAGCTTCCTGATAGGAGAGACTGACTGAGTGGGAAACTGTGTCTTATTCAGATGGGTGGGGCCATGTTCAGTTAATCTTTAATCCAATTTTCTGTTGATGGGTGGGGCTGTGTTCCCTCCCTGTATCTTGACCTGAGGCCAAAGTATGGTGGAGGTAATGAAGATAATGAAGACCTTCAAAATGTTCCATGCAGGCACTGCTATGCTCAGTGCCCCCAACCTTGCAACAAGCCACTCCCCACTCATGCCTCTTTCAGTGACTCCTGGACACTCATGGGACGTCTGCGTCAGTCTCCTTATAGGGAGTCAGACTTATGGGGGCCCAACTCCTTGTGGGGTTATTGTTCCTTTTCCTGTGTCCTGGTGTGCACAAGGTTTTGTTTGTGTCCTCCAAGAGTCTGTTTCTCCAGTCCTGGGTAAGTTCTGTTTGTTCTGTGGTGGGGTTATTGGCAACCTCCTCTAAGAGGGCTTATGCCATACCCAGGTCTGCTGCACCCAGAGCTCCTGTCCCTGTGGCAGGCCACTGCTGACCCGTACCTCCAGAGGAGAAACTCAGGCACAGTTCTGGCTCAGGCTTGTGGGTTGGGCATGTGTTTTGTGCCCTTCCTAGGTCAGAGCAGCTTAGGCAACCAGGTGCTTGGCAAGTGCACTGTCCCAGTGGGCCTGCATCTCAGTCACCTCCCGGGTACCCACTGCTCGATTTCCCAGGTGCACTGTGAGAGCACCGTCACAGGTGTGCTGTATGTCTCCTCTGAGAGCTCATCTCTGTCTGCGACCCTCCTGGTGGATGTCAACCATCCAGGATCTCGGGAAGATAAGGTTAGCAGCTGGGAGGCTGCTCGCAGTTTGGTGGAAGATGCAGCAGCCTCTTGCCTTCTGGTTCTGACTGTGACAGGCCTGCCTTTCTGCCTCCGGGTGGGGAGTGACAGATTAGCCCTGGCTAGCTTTCCTTTGGTATTCACTCAGTCCTTTGTTCTGTGAATGGCCAGGCTGCCTGTTAGGTTCGAGCCTTTCGCAGGAAAGTTCTCTTTTCCACAGTTGCAGTTAGGTGTGTATTCTGTTTGTTTTGTTTCATTTTTTTTTTCCTCCCGGTTATGTTGCCCTCTGAGATTCCAAAACTCCTTACAGACCTGCCTGTGAAAGGATTTCCTACTCTGTGGAAACTTCTCCTGCTTCACAACTCCATCCCCAGGACAGGTCTCCATCCCTAACTCTTTTGTCTCTCTTTTTGTCTTTTATATTTTGTCCTACCTCCTTTTAAAGAGAATGGGCTGTCTTTCTGGGTGCCTGGTGTCATCCGCCAGTGTTCTGCAAGTTGCTCAGCATTCAAATGATCTTTTGGTGAATTTGTGGGGGTGAAAGTGGTCTCCCTGTCCTATTCCTCTGCCATCTTGCTCAATCAAGAAATGAGACTGCTAGCTGGTACATTAAACCTCCAAACGCAGTTTGATCTAGGAGTACCGTAGGGCTTCCACAGACTTTGTGCTGGAAGAGAACTATCTGTGATAGCAGGGATCAAACACCAGTGAACCAGAGTGCTGCTCTGGCTCAGCTGGGAAAGAATCATTATACTTGGAATACGATGGCCCCAGGTGGAAAGGACACTCATCATCCCCATAGGGAATAGCGAGGTACATTCTTATGTATACAGCTTATACTGTTAATGTGTACAGTGGATTGCTTTGGGCTTCTCCCCTTAGTGTTTTCTTACATGCTTTAATTACCTGTTATTAGAAGACTTTGCTGTGTTGTCTGCTCCTCACTCTATGTCTTCCTGGTATCACCCAAAGCATAATTGGCACCTTGGGCATCTGAATGCTAGGATGGTGCCCCATAGTGGTGGAGACATTTTCAACCTAAATCCAGTAATGTGCCACTGATAAGATTTTCAACTGGGCTGTGAAAGGTATAGGATAGTTTCCTGATTCAGGTATATATTGTAGGTATCAGTGGTGATATTAAAGTGATGTTTGAGTAAACCAATATTTTCCAAACGACCAAAGTATAATATTACAAGATCATTTATGATCAAAAAGCCATTTAAAGTGCAAAATTAGTGAATTTAAAAGAAAATGAGACACTAAATGATGTGGTTTCAGAATCTGCATTTCAACTAAATTTTTAGAAGCTACTACTTGTTGGTTGTGCTGAGAATCATAGAATGCAGTTTTCTGAAACTATTAAAAGTCCTCTTTTCCAAGAACACATCTGTTTGAGATAGTTTTATTTTTATATCTCAACTGAAATAATACACCACAATAGACAGAACTCATAATCAGATGTGAGATAACCAGCCTTCTGTTAAGCCAAAAATTGAAGTTATTTGCAAATAGGAAATGTAATGCCACCATTCTTAACCATTTTATTCTTGAAAATAGTTATTTTCACTAAATGTTATTTAATTGTTTGTTTTTTTATATTTAGCCTGTTCCTGTATTTTCATTTCTACCATAGAAATTCAGCACATGCCATTATTGTTTACATTGTACAAAATGTCATTAATAACCTGACTTTCCTGCTAGTTCAGCACTATGAACTCTATTTTATTTGGAAAGAATGCTTAATATGAGATCTACCCTCTTAAACTTTGAAGTGTGTGATATGTTATTGGCAGTAGATACAATGTTGTGCAACACATCTCAAGATCTTATTTATCACCTTGTCTGAAACTTTATGCCTCTCAGTTAACATTCCTCATTTCCCCCTTCCCTTACCCCCTGGCAATCATTGTTTCTCTCTTTGAGTCTATGAAGTTGATTTTAAGATACCTTATAAAATGGAATCATGCAATGTTTGTATTTTTCTAATTGGCTTGTTTCACTTGGAATAATGTCCTTAAGACTCGTGCCTGTTGTCATTATTACAAAATTTACTTTTATTGAGGTGGTATCATATTCAGTTGTATGTATATACCACAGTTCTTGATTCAGTCATCTGTTGACAATAACTTAGGTTGCTCCCACCTTGTGGCCGTTATGAGTACAACAGTAAATATGGGAATGCTAATATCTTTTTGAGATAGTAATTATATATTCCTTTGATTGATTATCTATTAGTGGATTGCTGGATAATATGATGTACATGCTGCTAAGTCACTTCAGTCATGTCTGACTCTGTGTGACCCTATGGATTGTAGCCCCCTCAAGCTCCTCTGTCCATGGGATTCTCCAGGCAAGAATACTGGAGTGGGTTGTATGCCCTTCTCCAAGGGATCTTCCCTACTCAGGGATCGAACCCACATCTGTTATGTCTCCTGCATTGGCAGGTGGGTTCTTACCCTGGGAAACCTGGATTATATGGCAGTTCTACTTTTAATTCTATGGACACCCTCCATACTGTTACGCATAGTGGGTTTACTCATTTACGTTATTTCCGGTAGAGTATGTTGCTGCTGCTGCTAAGTCGCTTCATTCGTGTCCGACTTTGTATGACCCCATAGACGGCAGCCCACCAGGCTCCCCTGTCCCTAGGATTCTCCAGGCAAGAACACTGGAGTGGGTTGCCATTTCCTTCTCCAATTCATGAAAGTGAAAAGTGAAAGTGAAGTCGCTCAGTCATGTCCAACTCTTCCCGATCCCATGGACTGCAGTCTACCAGGCTCCTCCATCCATGGGATTTTCCAGGCAAGAGTACTGGAGTAGGATGCCATTGCCTTCTCCGATAGAGTATAGGGTTCCTTTTTTTTCCTGTACTTTTCTAAAACATTTTTCAGTTTTTAATATAGCCATCATGAGATATGTGAGGTGAGAGTTCATTGTGATTTTGATGAACATTCCCCCAAGGACTGGTGTTGATTAGCTTTGTTATTATACCTGTTGGCCATTTGTCAACTTTGGAGAAATATCTATTAAGTCATTAGCCCATTTCTTAATTGGATTATTAATGTTTTTACTATTTAGTTATAGGGGTTCTTTATAGATTTTTGATGGTAATCTCTTATCATAAATATTGTTTGTCAATACATCCTCCCATTCCTTAGATTGTCTTTTATCCAGTTGATTGTATTCTGTGCGGAAGCTGTTTAGTTTGATGTAGTCTCACTTGATGAGTTTGTAATCTCAGCTGCCTGTACTGTTGGTGTCATGTTCATAAAATCATTGCCAAGATCAATGTAAAGTTTCTCCTTGTTTTTTTCCTAATAGTTTTATAGTTTCAGGTCCAAGTCTTTAATCCATTTTGAGTAGACTTTTGTGTATGGTAGAAGAGTTGAATTTTCATGATTTTGACTATTGAATTTCAATTTTTCTAATCATTTATTGAAGAGACTGTTATTTACCCGCTGCATATTTTTGGGCGTCCTTGTTGAAGATCAGTTGACCATATAGGCTTGGATTTATTTCTGGGAGCTCTATTCTGTCCCATCACTTGGTATCTCTTTATGCCAATTCCACATCATTTTTATTACTGTAGCTTTGTAATGTAGTTAGAAGTTAGGAAGTGTGGTGCTTCCAGCTTTGTTGTCCTTTCTCAAGATTGAGTTGGCTATATGTATTGTAGAATTCTATTTCTATAAAATATGTCTTTGGGATTTTTGAGTCTGTAGATTGCTGTGGGGAAAAGGGACTTTTTAGCAACAGTTAGGATTTTCAGTTAATGAATGTGGAAAGTCTTTCCATTTGTTTGTATCTTGATTAATTTATCAGTGTTTTATAATTTTCAGTATACAAGTCTTTCACCTCAATTAGCTTTATTTCTAAGTACTTTATTCTTTTGGTGCTATTATAAATAGAACTATGTTTCTAACATGCTTTTTATAAAGTTCATCATTAGTGTACTGAAATTCAGTTGAGTTACAAATATTAATTTTCTGTCTTGCAAGCTCATTTTATAGTATTAATAGTTTTTTAAAATAGTCTTTAGTGTGTTCTTTATATAAGATCATAGTTTTTGCAAACAGGGACAGTTTTACTTCTTTATTTCTGATTTCATTCACTCTTTACTTTTTTTTTCCTTCCCTAATTGGACTCCCAGGACATATTAAACTATGTCGAACAGAATTGGTGAGAATGGACATCCTTAGTTTATTCCTTATCTTAGAGGAAAAGCTATCATTTTTCTTTGAGTATTGAATGTTAATCATGGACTTTTCATATATTGTATTGAGGTAATTTACTTATATTTCTGTTTGAGTTTTTATCATTAAAGTCTGTTGAATTTTGTCTTTTTTGCATCTATTAAGATGATCATGACTTTTTATCTTTTATTCTGTTGATGTAGTTTATCACATTTACTGATTTGCATGTTGATTCTTGCATCCTGGAGATAAATCCCATGTAGTTTTGGCATATGATCCTTTTAATGTGTTGTTCAATTTGCTTTGTCAGCATTCTGTTGAGGATTTTTGACTCTATATTCATCAGAGCTATTGGCTTGCTATTTCCTTTTCTTAAATATATATATATATATATATATATTTTAAACTGGCTTTGGTATTAGATAATTCAGGCCTTCCAAAATGAAAGAATGTTCAAACTACTGCACAATTGCACTCATCTCACATGCTAGTAAAGTAATGCTCAAAATTCTCCAAGCCAGGCTTCAGCAATACATGAACTGTGAACTTCCTGATGTTCAAGCTGGTTTTAGAAGAAGCAGGGGAACCAGAGATCAAATTGTCAACATCTGCTGAATCATGGAAAAAGCAAAAGAGTTCCAGAAAAACATCTATTTCTGCTTTATTGACTATGCCAAAGTCTTTGACTGTGTGGATCACAATAAACTGGAAAATTCTCAAAGAGATGGGAATACCAGACCACCTGACCTGCCTCTTGAGAAACCTATATGCAGATCAAGAAGCAACAGTTAGAACTGGACATGGAACAACAGACTGGTTCCAAATAGGAAAAGGAGTACGTCAAGGCTGTATATTGTCACCCTGCTTATTTAACTTATATGCAGAGTATATCATGAGAAATGCTGGGCTGGATGAAGCACAAGCTGGAATCAAGATTGCCAGGAGAAATATCAATAGCCTCAGATATGCAGATGACACCACCCTATGGCAGAAAGTGAAGAGGAACTAAAAAGCCTCTTGATGAAAGTAAAAGAGGAGAGTGAAAAAGTTGGCTTAAAGCTCAACATTCAGAAAACGAAGATCATGGCATCCAGTCCCAGCTCTTTATGGCAAATAGATGGAGAAACAGTGGAAACTGTGTCAGACTTTATTTTTTGGGGCTCCAAAATCACTGCAGGTGGTGATTGCAGCCATGAAATTAAAAGATGCTTTCTCCTTGGAAGGAAAGTTATGACCAACCTAAACAGCATATTAAAAACCAGAGCTATTTGCCAGGAAAGTTCTATCCAGTCAAGGCCATGGTTTTTCCAGTAGTCATGTATGAATGGATATGAGAGTTGGATTATAAAGAAAGCTGAGCATGGAAGAATTGATGCTTTTGAACTGTGGTGTTGGAGAAGACTCTTGAGAGTCCCTTGGACTACAAGGAGATCCAACCAGTCCATCCTAAAGGAGATTTGTCCTGGGTGTTCATTGGAAGGACTGATGTTGAAGCTGAAACTCCAATACTTTGGCCTCCTGATGTGAAGAGCTGACTCATTTGAAAAGACCCTGATGCTGGGAAAGATTGAGAGCAGGAGGACAAGGAGACGACAGAGGATGAGATGGTTGGATGGCATCACTGACTCAATGGACATGAGTTTGGGTGGGCTCCGGGAGTTGTTGATGGACATGGAGACCTGGGATGCTGCGGTACATGGGGTCGCAAAGAGTCAGACATGACACAACTTAGTAAATGAACTGAACTGAACTGAAGTGTATATTTGATTTTTGGCCCTTGATATTTACTGCTGTGCCTCATTAGTCAGAGAGGAGTCTTTTCTGGGTTTTAATCACCTTGTTTGTTAAATAAGAATGATGATAACAGTTTCTTTATACCATTGCAGAGATTAAATGAGGCAATGTATGTAAATATGCAAGGAACATAGCAGGTGGCTCAATCTTCTTTTTCAATGTATATGTTTATCACTATGAACTCTTCTGTTAGTACTGTTTTTGTGGCCTCCTGTAAGTTTTAGTATGCTGTTTCTATTTTCATTTGTATGGAGATATTTTTAAAATTTCTTCTGTGACCCAAAGAAGACCTTTGTCCCAAAGACCTTTTAATTTCTTCTTTGACCCAAAGTTTCAGTATGTTTTAATTTCCATGTATTTGTGAACTTATCATTTCTCCTCTGCTAATGGTTTTTAGTTTTATTCCATTGTGGTCAGAAAAGATACTTGTATGATTTCAACTATTAAATTTTTAAGACTTGTTTATGATATAACATCTGATCTGTGCTGGAGAAAGATCTCTATGCCCTGGATAAGAATGTGAATTCTGCTGCCATTTGTGTAATGTTCTGCTTATGTCTGTTCGATACATTTGATCTATAGCATTAATCAAGCATTAGTCAAGAGCCAACTCATTGGAAAAGACCCTGATGCTAGGAAATATTGAGGGCAGGAGGAGAGAGGGGATTGCAGAGGATGAGATGGTTGGATGGCATCACCAACTCAGTGGACATGGGTTGGAGCAAACTCTGGGAGAGAATGAAGGACAGCGATGTCTGGCATGTTGCAGTCCATGAGGTCACAAAGAATCAGACATAACTTAGTGACTGATCAACAAAAATCCTTATTGACCTTCTGTCTGAATGTTTTGTCCATTATTGAATGTGGTTTAGGAAGTCTTCGATATGGTAGAACTGATGTCAGTTTCTCCCTTCAGTTCTGCCAGTGTTCACTTTATACATGTAGGCGGTCTGTTATTGGGTGAATATATTTATAAACATTTTATTTTTGTGTAAGTTTGAACATTTGTCATAATATTTTACTTGTCCCTTTAATTTCTAGTTAGTCTTATAGCTATAAGTACAGTCAATCCTACCTTTTATTTACTATTTCATGAAATGTTTTTCTGTCCTCTTACTTTGAGACTCTGTGTGTCCTTAAATCTAAAGATTTTTCTAGATAGCATGTAGTTTGGTCTTTTTACTTTTTTCTATCAATTCAGTTACACTGTCTTTTGAGGAGTAAAATCTATTTAAATTTTAGATAATTATTAGTAGGAAAGTATTTACTGATCTCATTTGTTTCTTTTACAACTAGTCTTGTAATTCTTTTGTCTCTTTTCTCTTGCTGTCATTTATGTTTTGTTGATTTGTAAAAATTTATTGATATGCCTTGACTGTTTTCTGTTTATATAACTTTAGATTTTTTTGGTGTGGTTACTTTGAGCTTACAATAAGGTACAGTTATAACATGAATTTAAGCTGGTAAAAAATACAGAGTTTAATAAATAATTGAACGTCTCCCTTTTCTGTTACTGTTATCACAATTTGGGTCTACCTATGTATGCTTTAATATATTTTAAAGTTATTTTAATACTTCTTTTTTTACTTTTATACTGGAATTAAAATGATTTACCCACCCTCATTATAGATTTGTCCATAATGTGTTGCTGAGTTGGTGTTTGTGGAAAGAAAGAAGGTCCAGATCTTCCTTTAGTACCATCTTGTTCATATCACTCCTGAAAAGTTATTTTAGTAACCAGATATTGGGATAGTTACATTTTTGATGAGTTAATAAATATTTTCAAATATAACAGTTTTAATTTCTAATATGGTGCATATCAGTAAATGTAATCCACATAAGCAAAAGTTCTTGGAGGCTCTCAACAAATTTAAGAGAGCAAAAACCTGGCCTCTAGGAACATTTTTCTTCACTTAACAATCATATCAGGTTTTTAAAAGCAAGTTTGGGGAAACAAAGTTCCATGTCAACCAGTTGCTTGATTAGTGTAGTGATCTCTTGTTAGCTTCTAGACTTTAGTTTTGTCTAATGCATCATATAAGGAGGGCTGTTTCTGTTTATCATAGCCAGTTAAAACAAGAGGAACTCAACGTGTTTGTGAAAGGTGCAAAGGCGACATGACCTAGCTACACATAATATCTGTGAAAATACCTGTACTAATTATGAAATAAGGTAAAAGCTGTTTGACTACCAAATCTCTTCAGACGCTGTTCCAATTTTTAATACCACCCCCTCCCCCCCCACCATAGAATTTCTATATTTAAACAGATGCACTTTAGAGGATTTTCAATATTCAGTCTTTACCTTATTTTATAGAAATTATTATATACTGGGCTTGCAACTTAATAGTTTAAGACACAGATTAGTTTCTGCCTCCTGCTTGTTTTTTGGCTTCATGATGCTAAAGCTGAAACTCGAGTACTTTGGCCACCTCATGACAAGAGTTGACTCATTGGAAAAGAATGCTGGATGGCATCACAGACTCGATGGATGCGAATCTGAGTGAACTCTGGGAGTTGGTGATGGACAGGGAGGCCTGGTGTGCTGCGATTCATGGGGTCGCAAAGAGTCGGACACGACTGAACGACTGAACTGAACTGAAGACCGAGGTTAAGTTAAAGCTTACAAGGTGTGTGACCACTCACATCATGGAACCTAGTATTTCTATGTCAATGATAGTACACTCAGTGTTTCTTGCTGATGTTCATAAAGCTACATTAAAATTACTTGTGTTCCAATCACACTCACTGCAGAATGCAGTATTCCATTTGGGGGTGAGGCAGGGGTAGGATAGATTTCTTGAAATAGATTCTACAAGCTTGACTTTTCTCACTATAGCAAATCCACCAGTATTCTACCTGAAGCATCTGCTCACAGAAATTTGAAGCCATATGGAGGAGTAGTTGCCAACACAAGTAACCACTGCATTTTGTGGTATCTAAAACACATGTCTTAATCCCCTCATCATTACATATAAGAGTCTATTTCAATTATGGTTTACCAGTTATCTACTGAAATTACTCTTTAACATATCTAAATCCTTTCCTTTATGTAACTTTTGAGTATTTAGTAGTCACTTGATTTGGATAATAGATGTCTTTGTAGTCTTTTAGTAAGCAGTAGCCTTCATTACATTATTTTTATGAATGCATATAATACCTTTATAGGTAGTATAGATAGAATAACTTCAAATAACAGGAAAACTTTGTCTTTTCAGTTTTTCTCATGCTTCCATGTTCTCCTTTTAAGGTCTCTTTGATCAATACCGGTAACAATAAATAGGGAAGGGAATTTTTCACTCCCTACCTAAGTTGGATGATTTATCAATACAACTAGCCAGTCCTATCAAATCCTAAATCTCTTTCCTCTGTTTTTTATTTGTAAACTTTGCTGCCAAAATTAGCCTTAAAGTTTTAAAGTTTTGCCACTTCATATGAAGTATAAATAGGTAGGCATCCTGGCGTCAACTCCTCTACTTTTCCATCTCCTACTTTAACTCTTACTCATTAATATCTGTGTACATGAAAGATAAGGCTCTATTAGAAAAGCTTACTTGAAAGAGTAGCTGCTTCCTTACCTTCATCCTTGTTGCTGTATTGTCTTCTGTAGCACGTGGCATGTTGTGTAGTTACTGATTTTTTTTTTTTTTTGTCTATTGCCTATTTTGCCTTACCACAATACAAAATCTCTGAGGACAGAGGTTTAGTTTGCTTCTAATACTCTATTGCAAATACTAAGCACTAGGATAAATATTTACAGATCAAATATTTGTTGAATAAATGAATGACTGCTTGCTTGAATGCATGGATAAGTAAATGAATAAATAAATGATTTTTAGAAGTAGATTCAGCTAATAATATTCTCAAACATTTTCCCATACAATTAGCTGAAAGACAAATAATAAAAGCCTGACTATCTTGCCTAAGTGTTTTCTCAAACACACTCAGAAAATGAATAATTTCAAACTTCTCTTTCTATAGATAGCATTTAATGTTACACTAGTATTTGTTTAGAGTTGGTTAAGGCTGTCAATCTGTATGAATGAATACACACACACAAACCTTCAGTGAGTTAACTTAGAGTCTTCTGTTTTTCAAGATAGGCTTTTCTCAAAAAATCCGTTGTACTTCTTTTTCTGATGTACCTATAAAAATATCTCTAATGCATTAACTTTTATAAAAAGAATTTCTTAAAAACCCAATGGGACAGAGCATTAAAAATGCATTGATAAATGTTCCAGAATTAAAACTGAAGTCTCCTGTATGTCAAACATCAATTAGTAAGAGGAAAACTGCAAGCCACACTCTGGGAGAAGATATTTTTTAACTTTATATAATGCTGCAATTATATTTATAATAGAAAAGTCAGAGCAAAATGTTTCTCAGTAGGGGAATGGATAAACTCGGGCTTATACAACACTACTGTTAAAAATAAAATTTAGCAAGATGTAAAAAAGTATATAAATTTATAAATAAAAGCTAAAAATAAGTTACAAAAGTACATGCATGTATGATACCACTTACATAGTTTAAAATACAGAACAACAGCAGGTATTATATAAGCTTGTGTGGGAAAGACACATTACAGAGTAGATATCTCTAAAGAGAAAAAGGAACGCAGAATGGAGCTTTAAAAGTATCTGAATGTTTTTTTAAAGAACTAGGAGAAATTCAACAAATCTTACCATTTTTATGAGTACGTGTGTGTCTCTTTATATCTGACTTTATCCCTGCCCCCAACCAACTTTGGAACAGTCTCAAACTTAGGGAAAAAAAACAGTTCGAGTAATTTATTTCTTTCCTAAACCATTTGCTGAAGAGGAACTAAAAAGCCTCTTGATGAAAGTAAAAGAGGAGAGTGAAAAAGTTGGCTTAAAGCTCAACATTCAGAAAACGAAGATCATGGCATCCAGTCCCATCACTTCATGGGAAATAGATGGGGAAACAGTGGAAACAGTGTCAGACTTTATTTTTGGGGGGCTCCAAAATCACTGCAGATGGTGACTGCAGCCATGAAATTAAAAGACGCTTACTCCTTAGAAGAAAAGTTATGACCAACCTAGGTAGCACATTCAAAAGTGGAGACATTACTTTGCCGACTAAGGTCCATCTAGTCAAAGCTACGGTTTTTCCTGTGGTCATGTATGGATGTGAGAGTTGGACTGTGAAGAAGGCTGAGCACTGAAGAATTGATGCTTTTGAACTGTGGTGTTGGAGAAGACTCTTGAGAGTCCCTTGGACTGCAAGGAGATCCAACCAATCCATTCTGACAGAGATCAGCCCTGGGATTTCTTTGGAAGCAATGATGCTGAAGCTGAATGAAACTCCAGTACTTTGGCCACCTCATGCGAAGAGTTGGCTTATTGGAAAAGACTCTAATGCTGGGAGGCATTGGGGGCAGGAGGAGAAGGGGACGACAGAGGATGAGATTGCTGGATGGCATCATGGACTCGACGTACGTGAGTCTGAGTGAACTCCGGGTGATGGTGATGGACAGGGCGGCCTGGCGGGCTGTGATTCATGGGGTTGCAAAGAGTCGGACACGACTGAGCAACTGAACTGAACTAAAACCATTTGAAAATAATGCTGCATCTACCATAATACTTCAGTATTGTATCCAAGCACATTCTTCACTATAATCACCAGAATAATAAAATTAACATCAGTGGGTTGATACTAATCCTCAGAACTCACTGAAGTTTTAACAGTTCCTCCTATTTGATTTGACTCAAAAGAATCCAGTCTAGACTCAAATTATGCTTAATTGTTGTGTGTCCATCTTCTGCAATCTAGATTAATTTCTTCAGCTTTCCTTTACTTTCATCATCTTGATACTTTTGGTGATTACAGGTCAGTTATTTGCAGAGTGTGTTGGGGAAATACAACTTAAAAAAAAAAAAAAAAATCTCCTCCCAACCCACAAAAATGTCTCTGCAAGCCTAGAAGAGAAAGAAAAGTTTGGGTTTTATTACTGAATAAGCATCAAACAAGAATTTGATAGGTATCACAGGCAGTGCACCAAGAGATACCAAAAACAGATATCGCACCCTTGGACATAGTCCAGCAGATATAATCCATTGCATACATATTTTCAAGGTAAATAATAACTAGTTCTCAAGTATGAAGACTTGGCAACACCATTTGTCACACATGTAATTGTACTTGTGTTAGTCACTCAGTCATGTATGACTTTTTGTGACCCTATAGACTGTAGCCTGCCAGGCTTCTCTGTCCATTGAATTCTCCAGGCAAGAATACTAGAGTGGGTTGCCACTCCCTTTTTCAGGGAAACATCCTGACCCAGAGATCAAGCCCAGGTCTCCCACATTGCAGGTGGATTCTTTACTATCTGAGCCACTTGGGAAGTCTCATTGTCACACATAGTTCATCCCAGATTCACTTGATTGTTGGGATGACCATCTATATTTGCTTAAGTAGGATTTAGCCAAAGGAAAATGAATTTCTCACTTTTATAAAGATGGTAGTTTTGCAGCTTGAGTCAAGGCTGGTGTAGAAGTCTGGTTGCCACCTTCTCATAGACAGACACTGGGAGATAGCTGTCTTCTTTGATTGTTATATTTCAGGTCCTTGAGAAAGATATTCCTGGACTCCACTGGTGATCCAGTGGTTAAGACTCTGAGCTTTCTCTGCAGTGGGCACCAACTAGATTCCACATGACACAGCACCCCCCCAAAAAAAAAATTGTGAGAAAGATATTCCTGGCTCTGGGAAGCTGGAAAGAGGCTTATTTAGCTTTTGTAAATATTTACATTTCATACAGACAGAGAAAGAACTAAGAATTGTATATTTCTGTCAAGTAAATCCTCTAAGAAAAGGGAGGTAGAAGAAATCTTTTCACTTACTTTCAACAGGGAAATTTTTTTTTTTCCTTTAGGTTTGTATTTACACTTTCAATCCATTTTTGTTACTGTAATAAAATAGTGATATCACCTATTTCCAATTAACTCCATTGCCATTTTCACCTTTCTCTGAGCAAGTTGCAGGCCTCTAAATATCCAGCAAGTTTATAGTAAAATACATAGCAAAGTAATTGTTAGAATTATGACAAAAAACAAAATTATTAAGTTTTGAAAAAGACAGTATGTCATTTGCTTGGAGGAATGACCTTTGAATAAATAATGCCTGTGATGAATCGTTAAATCAAACTCTTGATTGGCAGTGCAGAAAAATTTTGCTTAGTGATCCATGAATTTTACAAATTGGTGTGATGTCTTTATTGTTCACATTTTCCAATGCATTACTAAACATTATGATTAGTTCTTTATCAAGTTTTAACCAATCCCAGCCTATGGGGCAGCTTAACTATGGAGTTTGAATACTCTAAATTTTTAATTTAGAGCTTTCCTTGCAAGGTCTAATAAATTCCTCCTGATTTTCATTCAATGACATAAGTACCATCACATGACTGTGACAGCTTGGGCTATTTAGGAATTGTTCTGTCTTCACAAATTTTTCCCAGATGTGAAATGCAAAGATACTTGTGGTCATCAACTAGTATCAGTCTTAAAATATGACACTCATTAAAGGTACAGACTGAAATTCCATTGTTTAATGTATATGGATCTAATATACATTAGGTCCACCCAATGAACCTTATAATTTTTTGTCTCAGGTCTAAATCAGTAACTATATTATTATAAGAGTCAACTAAATCTCCATGGGTTTATCTGTCTTTATTGGGATTGGCCAAGGACACATATCCCAAAACTAATTTAGTGCCATTAGACCTGTCAACTGCTATCTCTTTCTGTGCCAGATTTCTGTGCATCTGTTATTTAAATGTTTTTCTTATTTATACCATTCTTCTTATCAAACTATTTAACAGAACTTTTAAAAATTAAATTTAGAGCCTAAGTACCTCAATGCTTATTATTTGTACTTTGTTCTTACCAAAAATTACTAATGATGATGGTCCAATATTTTACTTTGTCAATAATCAGATGTCTGGTTTTTAAGTACAGAATCTGTTTGTACTTGGGGTAGAATTTAGAGGTGATCAAAAATAGAATTATAGGGACCATTACTTGGAGTACAGAAAGAAAGAGTCATGTAACAAGTTGCTTGTTTTCTAGTAAAGGGTCCTCCCCAGTAAAAACTGGCTGCTAACCCAATTGTGATTCTTAAAGTAGTTGAAATGACCCTGCTGTGAAAAGAACAGCAAGACAGTCTATGAGAATGATAATAAGCATGCTAGAATGCCACATTCCAGTTAAGCTGAGCCCCAATATCAATTACTAAGAAACCTGACATTTGAAGTTATTTAGAACCATAGTCCAGTCCACCTCAGGAAAGATGAGTCCAGCTGTTGGTTTGGCAGTGACTTTGACAGACATATGGGTGAGCAGCAGCATGTGAAAGGATCTCTCCCAGCATAATAACAGCCATTTTTCCTGCAGAATATCTTTGTGAAGATGAAATCTCCTGTCCATAGAGGTGGAGGATTTCTTCCAGAAAGTTTTTCCAGGTCATTATGACTCTGTGTCTCTGAGTTTCCAAGGAGGAGAGAATTCAAGTATTGAACATGATTATGAGGGCATTCAACTAAATTCAATCACAGGATGTCTTCACAGACCATAATTCATAGACCTGCCAAACATAAGTTCAAAATTCAAGAGAGGTGCTTCCCGTTTATTTTATTTTCTTTTTCTTTTTCTTTTTTTTAATTTTAAAATCTTTAATTCTTACATGTGTTCCCAAACATGAACCCCCCTCCCACCTCCCTCCCCATAACATCTCTGTGGGTCATCCCCATGCACCAGCCGCAAGCATGCTGTATCCTGCGTCAGACATATGTAAGAATTGAATCGCCGTTTATTTTTTTAAACAAAACCAGTGGTAAAGCTCTTAAGCCATTTCAGTGTTGGTGGGTTGCTAAATCAGTCAATATGGTATTTTGTTTTTCGTGGTTGATTAATTTGTTCTACTTGTCCAGAGGACTGAAGGTGATATGGCCTATGACAACTTACATGCTCAGTTGCATCCAACTCATTGCAGCCCATGGACTATAGCTCACCTGGCTCCTCTGTCCTTGGGATTCTCCAGGCAAGACTACTGGAGTGGGTTGCCATGCCCTCTTCCAGGGGATCTTCCCTGTCCCAGGGATCGAACCTGCATCTCCTGAGTCGGTAGATTCTTCACCGACTGAGCCACCTGGGAAGACCAATGACAGCTTACAGGTCTTTGAAAACATCTGCATATTCCCTGAACAACAATAGAAATAACAGGTCTTCCTCTGTTCGAGTCACTGTCTTTACTAGACTACTCTCTAAACTGATTTCTTTTGTTAAAGACAGACTTCCAGTCATCCAGGCATTATACAGACCATAACTACACAAAATCACCTACATTTTACAGTTGTTAGTTTTATGACAGCCAACCAACCTTCCGATTCCTGGTAAAGTTGGCCAAGGAGGCTTTTCTGTGCTTGCCATAGGAGTAGCCTTTATCTACTTCTGATAAACAGCAGGCCCCCTTGCTACATTTAGAACAATCCTATCTTTTTGGTAGGTGTAGTAAGAGTGTGGAGTCTTTAAACTCTTTCTTTTACTAAATGATTTTGTTGATGGCTCAAAAATGCTAACCAAGCAGATAGGGACTGCTATATAGGAGTTACTTTGTTAGGTAATTCTACATTCTCACCAGATTTCTTTTAACTGTTAGGTTACTAGAATAGGAAAAAGGAGTCCAGAATGGTGGTGGCTAAAAGACAAAGAAGGGAAGATAGAACAAAGGAAGGTCCAAGGACTGGAGTGAGAACCTCAGATGAAACAAGCAGCCCTCCTGGCTAGCCAGATTTACATAGGGCAGGCTCTATGTAAGGGGGAGGAAAAACAGCATATAAAAAGAGAAGCCAGCATTGAGCCGCTGGCCTCTTTTCTCTTCACATCTTGTGGGTCGGCCTGCCCTCACACCTCAAGGATGTATTTTCCTTTGCTTGCCAAATAAAACTGAGCTGTAACACTGATCTGTCTGCCACTTCAAATTTTTGCTGCAGAGAGACAGAACCAAGGAAATTACATACTCCCCCGACAGCCTTTTTTCTTAATCTCCTTATCTTTTGTTTATGAAGTATATTTTTGAAATTGAACACTTACTGTATTGCAGTGGGAGCTTCTAAATTTGCAGTCTGTCAGGTTTTAATAAAGAATTTTTCAGCTCTTCATTTTGAAAAGTTGCTGCTGCAAGCTATGTGCTATGCTGGGATGCGTGACCTCCAAAGGAGAGGATTTCGAACAGGGGCCAGAGATCAGGCTTGACCACTGGAGCTTTTTGTGTAGCAAAGTTTTATTAAAGTATAATAGAGATAGGGAAAGCTTCTGACATAGACATCAGAAGGGGACAGAAAGAGTGCCCCCTTGCTAGTTTTTAGCAAGGTGTTTTATGTCTGTTAGTGAGCTTCTAATCAGATAAAAGAAACACCTGAAGGCTGAGGGAGTTTCACCAGGCCCCTCTCTCACAATATGCATTTCTGAGATAGAATGGCACAAGGTTTGTCATCCCCAAACAGAAAACAATTGACATGAATACTGGTTTGTTGAACCATTATCAGCCCAAGGTTTGAGAAAAGAAAAATAGTCTCAGGGGGAACCATTTTGAAGAAAGGCAGATTCCAAAGCAAATACATAGTTTCATTAACAAAGCTTAAGAAAAACATTTCCATAAGAAAAATGCATTGGTTAGCTTAAGGCAGAACCAGGTGTCAATGCAGAATTAAAGAAGCCTCTTAAAGAGTCAGACACAACTGTGTGACTTTCACTTTCACTTAACTTTGTGTAGAGAAGGAAAAAAATGTCTGCCACTTGCAGTTTGTTTCTTCCTGCCACTTGGGGACCTCTGGCCTTCCTACCTGTTACCCTCTCAATTTCAGCAAATGAATCACTCATGTCTAACTAGGCACTTGTGAAGCCTCTGTTAAATCAGCTGTGATTTTTCCATGAGGTTTTGATAACTATCAAAATGAAAAGTCCCCTATTAAATTGTTGTATGGGTGATATGGCAGAAACCACAACATTTTAAAGCAATTATCCTCCAATTAAAAATAAAAGAAGTACCATATAAAAATTGCATTTTGAGATCATAACCAATAGCTGATGCTCTGCTGCTAAGTCACTTCAGTCGTGTCCAACTCTGTGCGACTCCAGAGATGGCAGCCCACCAAGCTCCCCCGTCCCTGGGATTCTCCAGGCAAGACCACTGGAGTGGGTTGGTTGATGCTCTGGTAACTTCTATTAATTTGTCACCAGCTTTATAAGTTAGGGCAGTTTAGGAAGCCTAAAGATGACTACTTTTATACCAAGAATCTGACCCACTAAAAAAAGTTATTAAATATGCAGTATGAATAGGCATATTAGATAAATCAGGTAGAGTATCTCAAAAATTGGAATCCCAAAGCTAGTGATGAGATTATAGCTAGTCTCATTTGTTCAAAAACTTCTTCACATTCCAACAAACCAAATGGAGAAGTGGGAGGGAGAGGGGGGAGGGAGGGCAGAAAGAAGGCAAAAGATTGGTCAGTTACAGAAGGAAAAAAAAAATAACTTTGCAGACAAACGTACTAAAGTCAAAGTGGAAGAGTTAGGAACTATAAGAGTAATGGAACAACAAACATTTTTCCCACCTTTCCTGGCTATTCAGTAGGCACCTAGGAAAGAATGTGTGTGTGTGTGTGTGTGTGTGTGTGTATGTGTATGTGTGTGTGTGTGTGTATGTGTGTGTGTAGAGCTGCATTTATTTCTGTGCTGTATATCCATATTGAAGATAACAGCTTCACACTATCATCTCCCAATTCCAATCCGATAACACAGGGTGCATTTAGGTTCTTGTCATTTCTGTATTTGTAACTTGTATTTTTATTCTTTGCAAGTTTTAAAAAATTGAGATAATATTTACATATAACATTATTCATTTTAGGTATACAACATAATGATTTGATATATGTATATATTGCAACAATTACTGTAATAAACTAACATCTATCAACAATGCATAGCTATGGATTTTTTGTGTGTGATAACTTTTAAGATCTACATTCTCTCAGTAACTGTAATTTATTTTTTGATAATGAGAAATCTATACCCCTTTATCCTTTATATACCTTGTTACATGATGAGGCCTTTGTTTTGAACAAATCTTAACCCCATAATGGGGACTCCAACCCCTGCTCCCAAACTCCTGCATGTGTAGAATCCCTTTTCAAGCGGGGAGTGCACTGTCAAGTCCCCATTTGGACATCCTCATACCTCTCAAGTTCAAAACCATTTATTGAGCTTTGCATGGGTCCTCCTTACCCAACTTGGGCTGCCAAATCCCCTCCAGGAATGACCTTCATGTGGGGCATCCTCTCACCCAACGCAGCTTCTCACTTCCCAAGGGAAGGGAAATTCGAGTAGGAAGAGAAAGAGAAATATAAAGTCCAACTACATTAAGGAAAAGACAACAACAACAAAAAACACTTTGTTTCTTTTCATTCCTATTCCAGGAGTTTCCAACCATTATCAGAGTCAATAATTTACTAGAAGGACTCACAAGATTCACCACAGTTATATTTATGACTATGATTTATTACAGGGAAATACTGTCTGCCAGGGAAGCTCAGTACACATTCGGCACCCAGGGTGTTTACTAGGGACTGGTCACATAGGCAGCCTCTGTCTGGCTTGTACACAAATCTTAGTCTCTCAGAAGGAAAGCAGGTGTTGCAGCATAAACTGTACTGCTTGTAAAAAGAGTTTAAACATAGTGAGCCACTCAACATTTCTGGGAATGATGAGAATACTTCCAAAATGCAAGTTGTAAGATGTCAGCTGAGGGCCAGTCTTGCGCGTATGCCTTTGACAGAGAGCAGTTAGACCTGTATGCTGCATGAACTCTTTCCTGCACAGTCACTGACCTTTATTTTCATTAGGGTAACTGACAGCTAAGTGTATAAATCTTAATTATAAATTTTATATCAGTCTACTCATGTCACCACCACTAGATAAAAATATGGAATGTTCCTAGAACTTCAAATTTAGCCACTCTTCAGACTTCCATCACTATATAAATTACAGCTGACTTTTGTCTCCATGCAGATAGAATTATACAATACGTACTCCTTTGTGTCTTAGTTTTTTCTTCAACATTATGCCTGTGGAAGTCATCCATGTTGTTCAATGTATTACTAGTCTATTGTTATTGACAACTAGTATTCCCTTAGATAAATACTACTACAATTTAAGTACCCATCCTACTATATTTAAGTTTTATTTTTAAGTGAAAACCTTAAGAAAGCTGATGAGCATATTTGTAAAAGTCTTTGGACAAAAGAGTTCTTTTGTTATTATTGTTATATACTCAGCAGTGGAACTGGAGGGTTAATAGAGTGCATGTCCAAATAGCGTATATTGTTTTTTTAATATTCTGACAAGGTCTGTCATCTATTGAAGTGTTTAATTGATACTTAATGTAATTACTGAAAGAGTTGGGTTACCATCATGCTACTTGTTTTCTCTTGGTCCCTTCTGCTAATTGTTTTTTTATTGCTCCTTTTCAGTTTTCTTTTTAATTAACCAATTATTTTGAGTACTGTGATTTTTTGCTTCTATTTTAATTTCTAAGTTATACTGTCTCTCAGTGTTCTCTGAGAGAGTTAAGTTCTGTCCTGGTAGGCAGTTCAGTTACTATGGATTACCTTGTTCCTGTCAATATTAGTTACCTAATACCTAATATGGAGAAGGCAGTGGCACCCCACTCCAGTACTCTTGCCTGGAAAATCCCATGGACAGAGGAGCCTGGTGGGCTGCAGTCCATGGGGTCGCTGAGTCGGACATGACTGAGTGACTTCACTTTCACTTTTCACTTTCATGCATTGGAGAAGGAAATGGCAACCCACTCTAGTGTTCTTGCCTGGAGAATCCCAGGGACGGGGGAGCCTGGTGGGCCGCCGTCTCTGGGGTCACACAGAGTCGGACACGACTGAGGCGACTCGGCAGCAGCAGCAATACCTAATATTAGGCTTTGTCAAGGCTGGTCTGTTTTGGTTTCCTTTTGCTCTTAGAGCATGACAATCACTCCAATGACATGATCCCTACCCCGAGAACCTGGCCTTTCTGCGCTCTCCATTGAATTGTGTAGGCTATATTGTATCTTCACTCTGGCTGGACTTCAACTTGAACTTCTGTCACACTGGGTGGCCTCTCTAGTCTCTGCCCAGTTATTTGGGTTCCTTTTCTGTGATTCCCTCCTCTTGTAACACACCATCAAATCCAGTCTTTTGTGTGTGTTCCTATGTCTTCAACCATGAGAGGTTAAAGCTCTCTGTGTTATGGATTCCTGGAAAGTGTATTGAAAAGGGCCTTCGGGAATAAATTCTGGGTGACATGGGGCTCATTTCTCACACTCTCCTCGTCTCAGGATCACAGACCTGTCTTGATTTTGTTTCCATTGCTGTGGACAGTTTTTCCAAATGTTTTCTCCTCCTTGTAGAGCTGTTACTGGTAGAAAAACAAGTCCTAAACTAACTATATCATAGCTAAAACTGAAAAAACAAAAGTAATTTATATTTGTGTAATAGACTTTTATAGTTTATTAGTTATAATCAAGACTTGGATATATCAAATTTTTGGTGATGCTCAGATAGGAAATTAAAACAATAGTTTCTCACATTAGACAGTTTCTTATCTGTGACACAGAATGAGAAATTAATTGGCAGAAATAGTGTCTAAGAAATAATACATTCAAGTAACCTTTAAAAATAGTCAACAGGCCAATGTATCAGACATACTAAATTTGGTTATTAAAGTGGCAAAGAGGCTAAAAATTTTAACATTTCCAAATACTTGTAATGGGAAAAGTTGATGTGCAAAATGTTAAATTTCTGATATCCTGATATCACAAATAACCCTTAAGTAATAATTAGATTGAAAGTGAAAAAGTAAAGTGTTAGTTGCTCATTCATGTCCAACTCTTTGAGACCCCATTGACTGTCTCGAAGGAGCCCCACCATGCTCCTTTGTCCATGAGACTTCCCAGGCAAGAGTACTGGAGTGGGTTGCCATCCCCTTCTCCAAGAGATCTTCCTGACTCAGGGAATGAACCTGAGTCTCCTACATTGCAGGTGGATTCTTTACTATCTGAGCCACATTTCTCTGGAAAATATTTCCTTAAACTTTACAAGTTTTAACACTAGAGATATGATCTTAAATATTTCATTGCCATTATCTAATGTTGGAATAATAAAGTCATAAAAAAATTCCTGGGAATGTAGAGAATACTGAGAAGTAGCCTATCAATAACATTCCGTTTAGCAAGTAAGTGCTTCCCAGCATTGAGCCTTCAGGTTTACAGCCTGCAGTCCCTGGAGGAAGCTTGCTCAGATTTTTTACAGGCTCTGTGTATTCAAAATACTGACCTGAATTTTCCTTCCCTGTATGAGTTATCTAATACTGCTTATTTTTTTAAACTTTTTATTTTGTATTGGGGTATAGTTGATTAACAGTGCTGTGATAGTTGTAGTTGAACAGTGAAGGGACTCAACCATACATATACGGGTACCCATTCTCACCCAAACTCCCCTCCCATCCAGGCTGCCACATAACACAAGTTCCATGTGTTATACAGTAGGTCCTTGTTGGTTATCCATTTGAAATATAGCAGTGTGTACATGTCAATCTCAAACTCCCTAACTATCCATTCCCCCTAGTTCTTCCCTCCAGCAACCAGAAGCTCATTCTCTAAGACTGTGTTTCTGGTTTGTAAGTAAGTTCATTTATATCATTCCTTTTTAGATTCCACATAAAAGGGATATCATATGATATTTCTCCTCTTCTGTCTGACTTACTTCACTCAGCTCCTGGAGTCATATAAAATGAATGTGCCCTTCTTGCTTCCCTGGTAGCTTGGATGGTAAAGCATCTGCTTACGATGTGGGAGACCTGGGTTCGATCCCTGGGTCGGGAAGATCCCCTGGAGAAGGAAATGGCAACCCACTCCAGTATTCTTGGCTGGAAAATCCCATGGACAGAGGAGCCTGGTGGGTGACAGTCCATGGGGTCACAAAGAGTCGGACATGACTGAACGATTTCTCTCTTCTCATATTTAATAGTTGTTAAAGAATTTAGAAAGTTCTTGTCAAGGTCACTAATCCTCCTTCCTGGTTGATAAACAGGACCTGTGTATTTCATTCCAGCTTCATCTATTGGGTTAATTCCCCTTGCCTATCTCCTTTAAACAAGGCCACAGTCTTTGGTATTCTTTCTTAATGTTGTACCCAGGTGTGGTCTGCATAGCACAGAGAACTTAAGGACATTTGCTTAGCTGAAGGCTATGTCTACTAATGTAATATAAAGTAGTTATATGGCATCATGTACTCATCTTGTGCTTTTATTTAACCAGAGAATTCAATAATTTTATGTTTACTATTGCTGTGTTGTGAAAACCAATTGCTTTCTGTGAATTTATATGTTTCATCTAGTTATTTTTGGTTAATTATTTCAGCTTTTAATTAGTTTAAATCCTAATTCTTTTATTAAAAATTCTTCATGCCCTTTTAACTTCTACCAACTTCCTATTGACTTCCTAGGATTTTCCAGCAATGTTCTCTAAAAATTATTGGTGAACTATTGTGTAACAGTAGGTCCATAAAGATCCAATGGCAACACACCAGACTTTTATTCATTAATATTAATGTTATTAACTAAAATAATAGCATTATAAGAACTACTATTCAGCTCCCACTCTGTGTCAAACATTGTTTGTCCACATTCTGTTCAGTGATGTTCAACAAAAAGCATTATTGAATAACATCTTTATGTATGGTGTTAGCAACTCTATAAAACATATAATTGAATTTTATATACAACTTACTTGAAAGTAATTTTATAACTTATTAGGTAATGAACATAGGGCCAGAATTTGAATCTAGTGTGCATTCTCTAAAGCTCATGTTATATACCATTATCTCAATTGCCTCCTACTAATCAAGGACTTTTGATTCTGATTCCTATCGTCTCACCCAGTAGGTCTCCAACCTCCTAATAGCAGCCAGAATTCTGTGAACTATTTTAAAATTCACTGATGTATGCAGCATTCCTCCACAATGACTAAATCATTCTTTCTTAATGTGTTTCTGTGGAACAAGAGTCTCTGAGATGGTTCATTAAAATTTTGTGTTTAAAAAAATTCAAGTGATAAATGAGTGGGCAGTCAACCACTTCTACTTCTGCCCTTATTGGTTCTGAAACAATTGAGAATTAGAATGAGTGTGAAATACAGACTAAAGTACCTGTCTTGTAATTGGTGATACCGCATTGGAGAACACAGCTTAGTTAGACTTCAGGCCAGAATTATTCACCCTTTACTTTTAACCCTTAGCAGGTGCTAGGTTGCAGGCCACTTCCCTTATTAGACTATAACTTGGAATGAAAACCTTTCTGTGCATGTGAGACAGGAGTGGATTCAAGAATTCTTTTGATTCATTCCTCTGAGAGAGTAAATGCCAATAAAGAGCTTGGCTATATTCACTCAGTATTTAGTATATAGCCAAGTAAATTAGTCATTCTTTTGGCAATGGACAGGATCCAGTAAAAATAGAAGTGGCCTGAAAATATTAGTTATCCCCTTTGGATGCCAAAATAGAATTTTTATCCTTTTTGCAGGCTCACCTGGTGGCTCAAATGGTAAAGAATCTGCCTGAAATGCAGGAGACGCAGGTTCAATCCCTGGTTTGGGATAGATTCTCTGGAGAAGGGAATTGCAGTCCACTCTAGTGTTCTTGCCTGGAGAATCCCATGGATAGTGTAGCCTGGTGGGTTACTGTCCATGGGATTGCAAAGAGTTGGATATGACTGAGTGACTGACTAACACTGTCCTTATAGAAAATGTGGGAATTTGGGTAAAATATACCTTTCTGAAAGTCATTAATTTTTTTCCTAAAAGAGTTCAAAAAAGTTGTCGATCTGTCTTTAAATTATAAACACAGTCTTTAGTTTGAAAGGTTGGAATAATATGTTTGCAGACTGCTTTGGGAAGCCGTGGATTATTGACATAGTCCGTCTCCACATTAGGTGTGTAAGAGAGGCTAAAGGTGGACCTTCTCCCTGGTAAGCCTTGCCTGTACTTGGCAGCCACAGCTCTTCCTCCCTGCCCTCTTGCACATGGCTCTAACCTTAACCCTGCTTTCCAGTTCCTTTAAATGAAATGCCCAGCCACAGTTGTTAAAACTTGAGAATGATTCCTTCATTTTCCTAGAATCATTTCTGACCAATTATCCCACTACCTTAATTTCATCTGCACTCTTACTAAAGCTTCATAAAATCTTTGCCTTTTCCCAAGTTAGAATGCTAATGCTGTAGGGGTAATCATGTTGTAATATAAATGTGTCAGATCAACACGTACACCTTAAAAAACATTATGGCAGTTATATCTCAAAATTGTAAAACAACAAATGTCATTACAGGCTTTGTTTAGTTAAAAAAAAAAATCTAAAAACAAAAAGCCATTGAGAACAATACTAACCTCAGAGAAGGGTATTTCCAGGAAGGTAGAAAAAGAAAAGGAACACCCAATGAGTTTTAATTGCATTAGTTAATTTTAAAAAATACATAAATCAGTATGAGAAGCAGTATTGCTCCTTGTAAAAACCACAAAGTGAGTAGATGAGAAAATTGTTTATCATTCATCAAATTCTTAAAGTATTTCAGCAATGAAAACAATTTAGGTTTTGAAAAAATAAAATCTTTCCAACTTTCAAAAAAAGGAAAATATTATTTCAGGGAATGAATGTGATAGACATTTGTGTAATGCATTAAGAAGTGTTTAAAATACATACAAAGAACTTTAAGAGTGCTATATTCTCAATATGATGAATAGTGTAAGTTTGGTAAATATACATAAGGATCACTCTGTAGTACATACAGATAAGTATTGGGGGAAAAATAGTAGGAAGAAGTTTCAAAAGAGGAAACATTACAGCTGACACCACAGTAATACATTGGCATAAAATAAATAGAACAATGGAATGGAATTGATTGCCTGGAAATAAATCCATGCTTGTATGGCCAAGTAATATTTGACAATGGAGCCAAGAATACTCCAATGGAAAAAAGATAAGCTCTTAAATAAATGGTATTGAGAAAACTGGGTATTCATATATTAAAAAATGAACCTACATCTTACATTCACAAAAATTTGGGCAAAATACATTTAAGTCATTAATGTAAGCCCTGAAAGTTAAAAAAAATTCTAGAAGGAAGCATAGGGCAAAAGGTCTCTAATATTGGTCTTGACAACAGTTTTTTTTAGATATGACACCAAAAAGCAAAAACAAAAAAACCCAAAATTTAACAAGTAAGACTACCATCAAACTAAAAATGTTCTGCATGGCAAAGGAAACTATTAGGGAAATGCTGAGGCTATCTGTGGAATGGAAGGAAATATTTGCAAATCATAGTTGATAAAGGAGTTAATTAACATTCAAAAACATAAAGAAATAGTATAAACCAATAGCAAAAACAATCCAATCAGAAATGGACAGAAACACTGAATAGACATTTTTTGAAAGAAGAAATCCAAATATCCAGCAGATACATAAAAAGATGCTCAGCATCACTAATAAGGGAAAAGTAAATCAAAATCACAGTAAGATACTACCTCATAATGTTATCTCTTCTTAAAATGACAATTTTCAAAAATTCAAGGGTGAGAGTGTGGAAAAAATTGAAACTGTTGGTGAAATGCAAATTCAATCACTCTAGAAAACAGTACAGAGGTTCCTCAAATCATTAAAAATAGACTATCATGTGATTCAGTAAATCCACTTGTAAGTCTATAACCGAAAGAAATGAAAACACTATATCAAAGAGATATCTGTACCCCCAAATTTATTGAAGATTTATTCACAATAGCCAAGACCTAGAAAAACTTCAGTGTCCATAGACTGCTGAATAGACTAAGAGGTGTGTATGTTCAGTTATTATGTAGCCATCACAATGAAGGAAATCCTTTCATTTAGGACATGGATGAGTCTTGAAGGCATTGTAGTCAGTAAAATGAATCAGAGAAAGAGAATACTGTAATATCTCACATACAGAATCTTTGCAAAGCCTCATTCACAGAAAGAGTCAAATGGTGGTTCAGAGAGACTAGATGTTTTGGAAATGGGGAGATGTTTAAAGGATTCAAAATTCCAGTTAGAAGATGAATACTGAATTAGATGGTGAGCTTATATACAACCTGATGGTTATAGTTTACAATGCTATATTACATACTTAAGAGTTTTTAAGTTGTTGTTGGTTGTTCAGTTGCTAAGTCATGTCTGCTCTGCAACCCCATGGACTGTGGCATGCCAGGCTCCCATCCATTCACCCACCCTCCCGCCTTGTAGCATATTGGACACTTTCCGATCTGGGGACCGTATCTTCCAGTGTCGTATCCTTTCACGTTTTCATACTCTTCATGGGGTTCTTGAGGCAAGAATACTGGAGTGGTTTGTCATTCCTTCCTCCAGTAGAATGCATTTTGTCAGAACTCTCCACTGTGATCCATTTGTCTTGGGTGATCCTGCAAGGCATGGTTCATAGCTTCACTGAGTTATACAAGCTCCTTCACCATGACAAGGCTGTGATCCATGAAGGGGAAGCATTTCTAAGAGTACATTTTAAATATTTTTACCACACACAAACACACATTGTAATTATGTCAAGTATTTTAAGTATTACCTAAACTTGTGATAGTCATTTCTGAATAATGCGTGTATCAAATCATTACATTGTATACTTAGAACTTACACAATGGTGTATGTCAATTATATCTCAAGGCTAGAAAAGAATAGTTGAGAATATGTGATAGACTTCTTCATTAGCTTTCAATTCATGGTGCTGTGGTTGAATTTCTTCCATAGGAGCAGAAATGCATCCTACAATAGTCCCATACCTTGGTGTGACTGTAACACTCTACATGTCAGTGAAGATGGGTATGCACATACATACACATGCCAAGTGTTGCCCATGCAGTTCTCTATACACCGTATTGCCTGGCTAACTTATCCTTGTGTAAGCATTACTATTTTAGGAATGCTTTTGTACTATTGCCTCACATTTTTGTAGAGAAACAGTATAATTCTATGGAAATATGGCTGGTTTTTTTTTTTTCCATACAAATTAACCAACAATCAAAATCAAACTATGCCAGTCATAGGATTAGGTTTTTGTGACACAGTGTTATTTAATACAGTTACCTGCAGGTATTTTTATAGTATATTCCAGATTTCACTTTTGCAGGCGCTAATATTTTGATTCATTGAATAAACACTATGTAGCAGTTAGGGTGGCACTGTGATAAAGAACCACCCTGCCAATGCAGGAGATGCAAGAGATGCAAGTTCATTCCCTGGGTTGGGAAGATCCCCTGGAGAAGGAAATGGCAACCTACTCCAGTATTCTTGCCTGGGAAATCCCATGGACAGAGGAACCTGGCAGTCTACAGTCCATGGGGTTGCAAAGAGTTGAACACAAATGAGTGACTGAGCGTGCACCATGTAGCAGTTAGTGTGCCAGGCACTGTTTTTTATTATCTTACAGTATTGGCTTATTATAATCTCGTGATGTTTACGTACTAGTGAATATATCTATGGAAAGCTATATGTCCATTTTACAGATGGGGAACCTGAGGGGAGATATATACAGGTCAAGTATCTCTTCCCAACTAAGAAGTGCTAGAGTCAAGGCCTAGTCATGTGGTCTTTGGCTCCAGAGTCTGGGCTTTCTACCACCAGACTTGTCAGCTTGCTATAATCTGGAAACAACAGGTCATTTATTTTTACTTATGTCTGATCTAATGTTATTAGAAAATTGCAAATAATAAAGCTCCTTCTACAAATAATTAAGGTCCAAAATTTATCAAAGTATTATCAGTAAAGAGAAATAGCTTGGAAAATACTAAAAACTAGTCCTGTGAAATGCTGCTCTCAAAATAATGGAAGTTTATATTGAAAATAGAGAACTGAAAGGTTGAATTTAGTCAGGAACATTTGAAAATTTTATTTAAGCAGAAAACATTTAAATGATAGTAAGTCACCTTTCAATTCTAAAGGGAAAAAAGCAAAACAAAACACTCAAGACCTTATCAATGAAACAAAGTAATAAAACTATATCTAAAGGCAAAGTAAAAGTCAGCCTCCATGTGAAAATATTCTAATATACTAATTATGCCCTGAAGTATGTGTAGTGTGCTCACAAATCCTTACAGACCTGGAGTCCCAAGATGAGGACCAAATAAAAAATAAAACTGTGGTTGACTTTGCAATAAGAGTCACTACCAAGTTTAATTTTCCTCTATAAATGCAGCTTACATTACACAATGGATGTCACATAAATGAATTGAAACATCACTACTTTACAGCATACGGTGCCAAGTACTCTAATGCCTTTTTATGAAGAGTAAAATATTGATCACTTCAAATTGTCAGTTATGTGTTTTCAGACCAAACAGGAGAGCTCATCCTACATTAATGGGAAAGCTGTATTCATCCAAAAAGTCACTTTAATAAAATGCTTTCTTCTTCCTTGCATTTTCTTTTTTTGGACATAAGTGAAATGCATTTGTTCAGTTCTTTTGGAAAAGAGAAATATTCCAAATTATCTGTTTCTGATTCTTTCAGAGCTGGTTTAGATGAGAAATACAAATTAGATAAAGCTTAAAGTCAATACCGTTTTTTCTTGCCTCACATATTAACTTTCTCATAGTCCAGGCTTCCATATCTTCAGGAGACCAATTAAAAAATTAGAAATTAATTCATGGAGGTTTCAGACATAGTTATGGCATCATGCCTCTTTCCTAAAGAGTATTGGGTTCTTCACATGAAGTTGAAATACTTTATCCATAACTTTTTGTATTAATCAATTTTTAAAAATGACACAAGAATCATTGGGAAGATGTTTGTAAAATGTAGAATCCAGAGCACCTCATCAGATAACTTGACTCAATAGGTCCTGGCTGTGGCTTAAGAAAAGACGTCTCCATGTCGTCTTAATGTACTTGGCCCACACTCTAAGAAATACTGTTGGAGAAGGAAATGGCAACCCACTCCAATACTCTTGCCTGGAGAATTCTATGGATGGAGGAGCCTGGTAGGCTGCGGTCCATGGGGTCGCTAGGAATCAGACAGGACTGAGCGACTTCACTTTCACTTTTCACTTTCATGCACTGGAGAAGGAATTGGAGAAAGAGTCAGACATGACTGAGTGACTTCAGTTTCTTTCTTTCTGTAGTTCCTTTTGGAAAAGGAAATGGCAACCCACTCCAGTGTTCTTGGCTAGAGAATCCCATGGACGGAGGGGCCTGGTGGGTTATAGTCTATGCGGTTGCAAAGAGTCAGACACAACTAAGCAACTAATACACACACACACGTAAGAAATACTGTAGTAAATAAGGTGGACATTTCTGGCATTATGGGTGAGGTGGGTACAGGTATTTTAAGGCAGTTTTTGTTTAAACATCTTCAGTATCGAACAATACCTTTTAATATTGGCACTAACAGATACATATAGCCATTATATCATATTTTTTATATAAGTGTAGAAGAGCAGAAGTATATAATTGGTTAAATCTCTTATGACCTAGGATTTCAGTTGTTACATACAGAGTAGGTGGTAGGGTGTGAGGCTATTTTTCTGTACTTGTGTACTTTAAATGACAATACTTTAGCTAAAAAGTCAAATTCTAGAAATTATACAAAGGAACCTTTGGAATTTATTTTCCTGTGACCATTTTCTGCTGCAGTTAAACACAAAAGCACATGTTATCAAACACAAATGCAGATTTTCAAATATTTAGTTATGGAAATTTGCCTACATGAGTTTCTCCAAGACTAGCTTGTCTGTACAAGTTGAGGTGTACCCTTTCAAGGTGTTGCCATGATAAGAGTGCTGCCCTTTTCAGTCTCCCAATCTTCATGTTGTCGCTTCACTTTAAGGTGAATTTTGTATGCCCCTACTTTGCACATAAATGAGAATGCACAGTTCACAGCTCTGCTTGGAGGTGAGTGAGAAAATAATAGACTTCATCTGATCTACATTTCAAACGGAGCACTGTCTTTGACATATTTGAAAATTTAACATCTCATATTTTATTTGAAAAAAAAAATAGACAAATTGTGTTCATTTTTGAAAAACACACACCAAATATTTCCCACACATCTTTAAAACACATGATACTACAAATACAAAAATGAAATTAATACTGTAAAGAATATAGATTTAGCCTAGGTTTATCACCCATCTGTTTTTCATTTAAGGATGTAGCTATTTTGAGTATAAATATCACAGAAGTTAGGCTATGACTGCCTAATTGCAAACTTTACTTATTAAATGCTCTTCCTAAGTTACATTGTGAGATAACTCTTCAAGTGTATTCCCAACGTAACTTTTGTTATACAGTTGGGACAATTAATTTTCCTATGTCTGATGTCCTTTAAATGCACTATCTGAAGGCAGAGTCTCTATTTCATTAGAACCCAGCACATATTTTAAGTAAAATTATGCTTTTTTAAAAAAGTTAAATTGAGTTGAACTTGTAAAATAAGCTTATTAAATCTCTGACAGTTGAGATGAGGGTTCTTTCAGAAAGATTCTGCTACTATGTGTGTTAGTAAATTTTGATATTGTAATATCCTTCCATGAAAAAACATTAATATGGAATGGGCTTTTTATTATTTTCATAGTTTTCACCTTAAGCAGGTTATTAACCTAGTGGACTTTGGGAAAGGGGAAATTGAAGCATAATTTTAGCAACTTATCTGAAGTCATATTCCCATTTTATATTTAAAGCTACTCCCAAATTTCTTTCTTTTGGGACCTGGTTTAAATGGAATCTACTAATGTCCTGAGGCTTGAAAGTTATTCTGGACTTAAAGAAAACTGTTTATTTTTGAAGTATTTTAAACTGTGAAGAAGGCTGAGCGCCGAAGAATTGATGTTTTTGAACTGTGGTGTTGGAGAAGACTCTTGAGAGTCCCTTGGACTGCAAGGAGATCCAACCAGTCCAATCTGAAGGAGATCAGCCCTGGGATTTCTTTGGAAGGAATGATGCTAAAGCCGAAACCCAGTACTTTGGCCATGTCATGCGAAGAGTTGACTCATTGGAAGACTTTGATGCTGGGAGGGACTGGGGGCAGGAGGAGAAGGGGACGACTGAGGATGAGATGGCTGGATGGCATCACTGACTCGATGGATGTGAGTCTGAGTGAACTCCGGGAGATGGTGATGGACAGGGAGGCCTGACATGCTGTGGTTCATGGGGTCACAAAGAGTCGGACATGACTGAGTGACTGAACTGAACTGAACTGAACACTTAGGAAATAGTATGTACTTTAAAAAATTATATTCTACACTTAACACCAATAAAAGTTTATGCCTTTCAGATTATTGTTGTATTCCCATTTTATATTCAAAGTAAAATAATAAACTGAATACAGGTGGGAAAAGGCAGTGATACTTGAAATCCAGTTGAACTTGTCAACCATCCACTTCTTCACTACTTCCCATGTCCTTCTTTAAAACCTTGAATTAAGAGAGCAGATTTTTCCAGACAGAAGTGGACGACTGCTTGGTTAAGTATGTATGACTTACCATGTAGTGCCAATATATGACTGAACAAATAATTACCATTAAATATGAAAATACTGATTTTAATTACTTCAATTTTGAGAGTAATATAAAAAATGGACGTTTGAAATGTAATACAGACTACACCAAAGACAGATGTTTGCATTTGTTGTTTCCTGAAATAAACTTGAACACAGATGAAATAGAATAAAGAATAAAACTTCAAATGCAGTTGTTGATATAAATGATGTAACACAGTACATCTAAGGACTGAATAAAATAGCCTTCTGCACATAGCAGATGTAATGTCTGCCCTGGAGGGAGATTAGAAGTACTTATGGAAAGGCTAAAAACACACACAAGTCCATTTACTCGATACATATTCATCCTGTCAGGTTGACCTAGAATATTATGTAAAGTTTCTGTCAAATTATTCATGAAATATGGATATCCCTGCTTTGGGGATGGAAATTCAATCTTAAAAGATACCAACTAAAGTGCTGATTTTATTAAAGAGACAGAAAGGCCAGGACATGAAGAAATAATGTTAGAACTGCAACTATTATTTCATGATTATAAAACATCTTATCAGAGTGTTATGTGCTTTTGATTGATTTTTCTTAGCTATCTTAGATTTTAGTTTGAGAAATAATTAGAAAAAATTCAAATTGTCATCCTTTGCCATCCACCAAGTTTAATTACCTGCTGGCCCAAATTCGCTTTGAAGTCAAAGATGAAAATTAAAAATATCTTACTTGAGGTTAAAGTTTTCAGCATTAAAGGAAATGCCAAATAGGGAAATACAATCTAAAAGCTATTACTGTAACCTCATATACATTTCATAAAGTATGCAGAAACTGATCAATGTTTAAGATACAAATGAAAACAAATGACTCAAATGAAGTGACTTTTTGAGTCAAATTAACCTATGAAAAATATTTAAGAAGTTCAAAGCATTGTAATAAAATCACTTTGTAGATACTGTAACTTAATAAATAATGTTAAATAGGAAACAAAGGCAACCCAACTAGAGTTGGGACACCTTAACTCAAACTTCCATGATACTTGTGTGTGCTATTCATTGTTCTAAATGTGTTACATTTATAAGTTTAAACTGTGAGAGCCATAATGACTGCCAATCCCATTATGCAGATCATGCAATGAAGGCACAGAGAGACCAGGTTCCTAGTCCCTGGCTGTATAGCTGCTAAGTGGCCTTGACAGAAACCCGGGTCTCAGACTCCAGAGTCCATGATTTTAGCCCTAGATATACTGCTTCTAATGACAAGAAAGAAACTGGCCATAGCATTGGTGACCTTAACACAATTATGAATTGGAAGACAGATAAAGTAAGGTACATTAGTCTAGTTCTGTATAGCTGGCAAATAGTTCCTAGATCAGACTTCAGTCTGAAGCCCACTGTTTCTCTTGAACTAGGTCAAACAAGCATGCATTTTGAGCTTATGATAAAGTTGCATCTGTGGGTGTTGTGTAACTTATTTTTAAATAATTTTGATTTAGTCTTCTTCCAACACAAGCCAAACAGAAACTGTGGAAGGATGAGAAGGAAAAAGAAAAATACCACTCTAATAAATTTCCACCACATGCCCAATTGATTATTGAAGGCAATGGCTTAATATCATTGATGTGAAAATTTGACCAGGAATGTGGAGCTTCTGCTGCAAAATTAACTAGATGTGCCCTTCATCTATAAAGGTGACTGACCATCAGTGAACAGAAACAGAAGCGGGGAGTAGGAGGGTGTAAGAGAAAAGAATTGGTTGCCACAGTGATGGGAATTCATTCAAGTGACATTTAGCCTACCTGTGTGTCAGGTCCCTGACTTCCTGGCATGCCTAGTATATTGGTGAAATCATAAGTTACATTATTAAAAACTTGAAGTAAAAATAGAAAACCCCCGTTTAATGATATATATGAATGGTATATGTTGTAGAGCATAAAATAGGCTGATGATACCTTGTTAGTGGAACTTAGGAAGGCATACCTGAAAAAGTGACAGTTTTAGCAAATATCTGCAATGTGGGCATTAAGTAGAAGACACATGAAGGAAGTATGTCCATGGAGAGGTGAGAATATGTTAAATCTTGTGAGGTTGGTGGAGGTGTCGAGTGTTCGAAGGACCACCTCTCTTGACCAGATCACAGAAAGCGAGGCATATCACACATGAGCTGTGAGATAAGCTTGCTAAGGTCCAGACCCTGCAGAACTTACAGAATTCTTTATAAGGTTTTGAAATATTTTCTGGAAGGAATAAGACGCCATTGAAGTAATTCAAAGTATGGATGGAGGAGGATTTTGATTTTTTATTTTAAATAGAGCGTTTTGGGACTGCAAGGAGATCCAAGCAATCCATTCTGAAGGAGATCAGCCCTGGGATTTCTTTGGAAGGAATGATGCTAAAGCTGAAACTCCAGTACTTTGGCCACCTCATGCGAAGAGTTGACTCATTGGAAAAGACTCTGATGCTGGGAGGGATTGGAGGCAGGGGGAGAAGGGGACGACAGAGGGTGAGATGGCTGGATGGCATCACTGACTCGATGGATATGAGTCTGAGTGAACTCTGGGAGTTGGTGATGGACAGGGAGGCCTGGCGTGCTGTGATTCATGGGGTTGCAAAGAGTAGGACACAACTGAGTGACTGAACTGAACTGAACTGGCTTTACTTTGTTTTTTTCCCTAAAAAAAGGCAACAATGATAGAATACATGTGAGTAGAAGTTAGAGGACTAAATCCCAGTGCTCCTAGTTAAACAATTGAGAGGAGAGACATTAAGCTGTAAAGCTGGCCATCCCTGAGCCGGCTTGTGTGACGGGATGGATACTGCGGCCATACCCTGGCATAGCGAACAGTGTAATAAAACAATCTTCTTTTTTTAAAAAATATTCATTAATCTTTTACAAAAGAATGTGGGTTTATTTCATACATGTTGAATGTTGAGTGAATATGTTGAATCATTTCCAAGAAGCTATGTAAGCAAGTAGAGATACAAGTTGGGAGACATAAATGTACATGTCTTGTGCTTGTGGCTAAGAAAGTGAAGCCATGTGCCCAGGTGGAATTACTTGAAAGTGGTTCTGAAGGCAGAGATCTGATCTCTATCTTGAAGAAACCTAATATTTAATATTTGGTTAAGATAAACCAACAAATTAAAAATTGTGCTCAGCGATGTAAGAAAAAAAAAACCACGAAGTCTGTTTCACAGAAGCTAAGAAGAGTGTTTCAAACATGACATAATACTAAATGTATCATCCATATAACAGCATATCATCCTGAGGGTTAAGAAACTTGAGGGCTGTGTCATGGCTACTGAATGTGACATCGAAGAGAGCTGATAAGCATAACAATAATTACTTGAGATGGTTAACAGTGTGTTAGGTCTAGCTTGAGAACGTTAAAGACTTGGAGATAAAAATGTAGAGATTCCTGTTATGAATTTGCTTATCATAAAGAGGAAAAGAATAGGCCAATACCTGGATGATGATAAATATAAGATTGAGAGGTTTCCTTGAAAACTGGGGAAAATTATATCATGTTAAAAATTCAGTGCATCACTTTTAACATTCTGGCAGACCAGATAAACAACACAATTCCCCCACTTAAAAAAATAAAAACATTAAAATGCATATTTTATATATAATATGGCTATAACATGTTATCCATTTTTTGTAGAAAATAGGTTATATATTTATAATATGCAGTTAGCATCTGACTCTTTGTCTCCTGCATTGGCAGGCAGCTTCTTTATCACTAGCACCACCTGGGAAGCTTTATAAATATGTATTTTATATTTATGTTCATTAATGCATTCTTGACTTGTAAGGAAAGAAGGCAACCCTCCTCAAAGAAAAGAGAGTTTTCCCAGAGTGGCACAAAGAGGAACAATTTTAAGGCATTACAATAAGATATAGTGGGAGACATGATGCCATAATGATGGCAGTGCAAATTGTTTCAATTTTGTTACAAAAAAGTTGCTTGTTAAAGTTGATGTTTCACAGACTCTATGGTCTGGAATTTCCACCCTTAGAATTCTATGCTAGGAGGCTTGTACAAGAATGTTCCTGGCCACATTATTTGCAATAGCAAACAAAGCAAAGTTGTGGAATCAACTTGTAATGGCAAATACTGTTTTATACATACATATATTTTATGCATGCATATATAATGCTTATCCACATGCTATATTGATGGTATACAGCAATGAAGATGATTGAACCATAGCTACTTAATTTAGTGTCAAATCTCATAAATATAAAGTTAGCACAAAGAAGCGAATTATAGGATTTATTATGGATTTTGAAAGAAATTAGTGTACAACTAAACAAATTATGAAACATGCTTTGTATATGTCACCATGTTTTTATTTGCAGTTTGCATTTCTTTATAGTTTTAAATATACAAACACATTTATATATTTGTGAGTGCTCAGTTGCTCAGTCTTGTCTGATTCTTTGCAACCCTTTTGACTGTAGCCTGCCAGGCTCCTCAGTCCAGGGAAATTTTCAGGTATGAAAACTGAAATTGGTTGGCATTCCCTCCTACAGAGGATCTTTCTGACCCAGGGATTGAACCTGTGTCTCCTGCATCTCCTGCACTGCAGGCAGATTCTTTACTGTTGAGCCATCAGGAAAGCCTCATTTATATATACAAACATGTATATTTAAAATTATAAAAATGCAAATGTTAAAGACAGGGTAATTGTAACCTATGATGGAGTCACAGACTCATTTGATCAAGAAGAGACCCTCAGGGATTCAAAGAGATTAATAATATATCTTAGAGTGTGTGTGTGTGTGTTCAATAGCTCAGTTGTGTCTGACTCCTTGCGACCACATGGACTGTAGCCCACCAGGCTCCTCTGTCAATGGGACTCTCCAGGCAAGAATACTGGGGTTGTTATTTCCTACTCCAATCTTAGAGAATAGTACTTACATATATTCTTTGCAAGGAAAAAATTGAAGCTTCCCTTTATGAAATGGTCTAAATCATGCCTATTGATTAGATACCATAGAATATGGAAGAAATTACTACACTGAAAAAGCTTTTTATTGCACTTGAATGTGACTTTGATTACTATGGGATTAGCTACATACTGCAACGATCATAATTCAGTTTTGCCTACTATGCAACTTCAGTGAACTGAGGTTTTATCTTGGAGGGGAAGCTATTCAAATGACTTGACACTTTTGCTTTGTGTATTTTATTTTCCAAAAATAGAAAATACGTTTTTAGAGGTTAATATACATGCACACACCCCACTCACATACTTTAAAGATGCTACACTTAAATATATTTTACTTTAAATACACCATCTTCCATTTCTTTCCTGATATTTGAAACACAGCAATGTCTAGATAATCAAAGATCCTTTTGCTCCTCTCTTTGGATGAAAGCCAAGCTCATGGTTTTGTTTATCAGCAGAGAACAGTAAATAATTTTAAAAATGAAATACTTTAAAAGAAATGAAGCCATTATCAACCTGCTGAATAAGGAAGCAATTCATATTATCCTGGACCACAAAGGTCTTTAGAAACAATGAATAACAAGCCTAATTGCCACTGAAGTCGTTAGAAAACACATTAAAATGTTTACTCAGGCTTACTTAACAGCAAAATACAATAACGGGTAGATTTATGTATAATGAGGGATTCCAGTTAGTATGCAATGTGACTCTGAGTCCCAAATCCTTTATGCCCTTTGTGTGCTTTAAAGGTTAGTCTGCTACTTGCTATTTCTGAAGTCAACACTCTAAACCAGTGTTTCACCTCTGTTGTACATGTGCAAATGCAACAGAGAGGACACGTAGGCAAATGCCTAATTTCAACCAGTGACTGAGAAAACCCACAATGTTCTCCTGCCATGCTGAGCTGGATGAAATAAGAATGTAATTCTTATTTTTTTTTTTATTATTTCCAGTGTTTAGAGAATATTTTCCTTTTGATTGAAATTATGCTAAATGATTCACATGGACTACTTCTCTTAATCACTTCTCAATCAGATTTCTTATCACCTCTGTTTTACAATTAATCACCAATTAGAATGGCCTTCATTAAAAAATCTACAAACAATAAATACTGAAGAGGGTGTGGAGAAAATGGAACCCTCCTACATTCTTTGTAGAAATATAGATTGATACAGTCACTGTGGAGAACAGGATGGAAGTTCCTTAAGAAACTAAAAATAGAGTAATCTTATGATCCAGCAATCCCAGTCCTGGGCATATATCCAGAGGTGAACATGGTTCGAAAATATACATGCAACCCGGTGTTCATTGCAGCACTATTTACTATAGCCAAGACATGAAAGCAGCCTAAATGTCCTCAGCAGTTAACTGGATAGAGAAGATGTGGCGCATAAATACGGTGGAATATTCAGTTCAGCTCAGTTGCTCATCCATGTCCATCTCTGCAACCCCATGGATTGTAGCACACCAGGCTTCCCTGTCCATTGCCAACTCCCAGAGTTTACTCAAACTCAAGTCCGTCGAGTCGGGAGATGCCATCCAACCATTTCATCCTCTGTTGTCCCCTTCTCCTCCTGCCTTCAATCTTTCCCAGCATCAGGATCTTTTCAAATGAGTCAGTTCTTCGTATCAGGTGGCCTAAGTATTGGAGTTTCAGCTTCAACATCAGTCCTTCCAATGAATATTCAGGATTGATTTCCTTTAGGATGGACTGGTTGGATCTCCTTGCAGTCCAAGGGACTCTCAAGAGTCTTCTCCAACACCACAGTTCAAAAGCATCAATTCTTTGGCACTCAGCTTTCTTTATAGTCCAACTCTCACACCCATACATGACTACTGGAAAAACCATAGCTTTGATTAAACGGACCTTTGTTGGCAAAGTAATGTCTGCTTTTTAGTATGCAAATGAAATCTTACTCATCCATAAAAAAGAATGAAATAATATCATTTTCAGCAACATTGATGGACCTAGAGATTATTATACTAAGTGAAATAAGTCAATGACAAACATATGAAATTACTTGTATGTGGAATCAGGAAATGATACAAATGAACTTATTTATAAAACAGAAACTCAGGCAAATTATACCAAAAGACAAGGTCATAACAACGTGTTGACATCATTTAAGTAAAGCATAATAACAGCTTTAGCTATAGATAATGCAATGAATGAAGAGATATGGAAGGAGCCATGAAATATTTAAAAGGATGAATCTATACACATTATTATTTTGGAATTATAGAATAAAAAAAGAAGAAGAAAAAAGTTAAAGTAGCTTGGAAAATTTACATGGTTAACAAGGCTGAGGCATGAATTCAGTTCTTGAACGTCAGCTCCCACATTCTCAGTCACCACGCTGGCCCTTCTTGTTACTCAGCCCTTCCCTCCAAGGTCCCCTTCAGAGAGAAGCCTTCCATGAAATGACTAAATCTGAACATAGCTTCTCTGAGTCACTGTCACAATATAACCTAGTATATTCTCCATAGCACTAACCAGTACCTGTAATTACTTTGCTCACTTGTTTTAACTCTTTATTATCCATCTCTCCTTCACAGGGGCTATTCAGAATCTTATCAGTCACATTCAGCACTGTACTTTCTTTGCCGCAATAGTAATCTAGTGCATAAGGGCCCTGTAGGTAGTTGTTGAACAAATTAAAGACAATTTGCTGCTTACTCACCTGAGATAACATTTATAATTCTTAAATCCTATATGACCAGCTGCCTGTATATATTTACATTCAATTTCACTTAGATCTTTAATGTAACATATTTAAAGGTGAACTCATTTCTGTCATCCCAGTTAATAAAACTATTATCCTTTTCTTTCTCAAGTTTTAATCCTAAAATCTATTTTGTCTCTTATTTCTTCTATCTTAGCATAATTCCAAAATAATAATGTGGATAGATTTATCCTTATAAATATTTCATGGCTCCTTCCATATCTCTTCATTCGTTGCATTATCTATAGCTAAAGCTGTTATTATGCTTTACTTAAATGACGTCAACACGTTGTTATGACCTTGTCTTTTGGTATAATTTGCCTGTAATCTATTCTCCATACTGCATGTTGAAAGGTATTTATTTAGGTATTTATTTAGCTCAATAAACACAGAAGGTCTCTGTTTACAACAATTTGTTGGGTCTGCATTGTTCTCAGAATGAAATCCAAATTATTTCAACATTGCACATGAAATTTTAAATACCTGAATTCTATTTCTTTATCCATCATTAGGATTGCTCATCTTCCAGTAAACAAGCTTTATCAGTAATAGCTGAGAGCACAAATTTCTAATTCAAATTTGTTAGATTCTAACTGGAGGTCAATCCACTTCTTAAGACTGTGCATTGCCTCTGAGTATATATCATTCTAACATGATTCCTTATGCAAGAATATGCTAGTCAAATGTCTATTAAAATCAACCCCAAAGAGTTTACATAACAGGCCAGTTTTGCTTAAAGACAAAATTCCACATAGAAGCAATATATTTTGATATTATTTCTCATTTTCTTGAAAGGATTGACTAGTGGTAGAAGTGGAGAATCACATATAAAGTCAGTCCTTACTTCCTCACCTTCACAACAGGATTCAGATTAAAAAAAAAATAATGGATATCATTTCTCTCTAGGAAGATAGGAGTATTACAAATGCATGATTTGGCTTTTTCCCTAGGGTAATATGTACCATTTTGACCCTGGTTTTGGTTCAGGAACTAGGAGGTCCCAATGATGGGGATACTGCCTAAAGTGGAAATATTGTTTGTGAATACAGTTCTTACATTACATTAACCATGAACTTCCAGATGTTCAAACTGGATTTAGAAAAGGCAGAGGAACCAGAGATCAAATTGCCAACATCTGGTGGATCATAGAAAAAAACAAGAGAATTCCAGAAAAACATCTATTTCTGCTTTATTGACTATGCCAAAGCCTTTGACTGTGTGGATCACATCAAACTATGGAAAATACTTAAAGAGATGTGAATACCAGACCACCTGATCTGCCTCCTGAGAAATCTGTATGCAGGTCAAGAAGCGGCAGTTAGACCTGGACAAAGGACAGCAGACTGATTCCAAATTGGGAAAGGAGTACATTAAGGCAATATATATTGTCACCCTGTTTATTTAACTTAGATGCAGAATACATCATGTGAAATGCCGGGCTGGATGAAGCGCAAGCTGGAATCAAGATTTCTGGGAGAAATACCAATAACCTCAGATGTGCCGATGATACCACCCTTATGGCAGAAAGTGAAAAAGAACTAAAGAGCCTCTTGATGAAAGTAAAAGAGGAGAGTGAAAAAGTTGGCTTAAAACTCAACATTCAGAAAACTAAGATCATTGCATCTGGTCCCTTCTGGTGACTTCATGGCATCTGGTCCCATCTGGTCACTTCATGGCAACTAGATGAGGAAGCAATGGAAACAGTGGCATACTTTATTTTTGGTGGAGGAGCTCCAAAACCAGTGCAGATGGTGGCTACAGCCATGAAATTAAAAGATGCTTGCTCCTTGAAATAAAAGCTATAACCAACCTAGACAGAATATTAAAAAGCACAGAGACATTGCTTTGCTGACAAAGATCCATCTAGTCAAGGCTATGGTTTTTCCAGTGGTCATGTATGGATGTGAGAGTTGGACTCTAAAGAAAGCTGGGCACCAAAGAATTGATGTTTTTGAACTGTGGTATTGGAGAAGACTCTTGAGAGTCCCTTGGACTGCAAGGAGATCCAACCAGTCCATCCTAAAGGCAATCAGTCCTGAATATTCATTGGAAGAACTGATGCTGAAGCTGAAACTCCAATACTTTGGCCACCTGACATGAAGAGATGACTCATTGGAAAAAACCCTGATGCTGGAAAAGACTGAAGGCAGAAGAAGAGGACAACAGAGGATGAGATAGTTGGATGGCATCACTGACACGATGGACATGAGTTTGAGTAAATGTTGGTGATGGACAGGGAGGTCTGTTGTCCTGCAGTCCATGGGGTCGCAAAGAGTCGGACACGACTGAGTGACTGAACTGAATTGAACTGAAGACTTGGTAATACCTAAGGAAGCTGTGATGAGATAAGATGCATCTACTTATATAATCTGTCACCAACTTCAGGTATTTTTTTTTTTAAGCAAGTTGAGAAATGAATGCAATTTTACCCTGTAATATTTTCTGTTTCTGAGAGAAAACCAATTCTTGCCACAATCAGTGTATATTTGAGATAATGCAGGAAGTTTGCCATGCCATATGAAAAGATTTATCAACCAGAATGACAACCCTGTGCTGAAAAGGTTGATGTTTTTTTGAATTAGAGTCCAGTGACCTTATTGTATTACATGATCAATAAATATCTCACTATTTTCTAGGTAAAAATTTTTTTTGTTTTCTTAATAAGACTAGGCTTATACCACACACATTTATTAATGACTGAACTTAGGCTTAATAAAATCCCATTGATACAGATTTTAATAAATTCATTTATAGATTACTAGCCCACTACAATCATTTTTTAGGGCAATCTTTCTCTGTCTCCTGCCTCTACCTCTTTTCCTTAAGAAACGCATATTAGTCATTGAAAATCGATTCGATCCTCTATTCCAATAAATTTAATATTGATTTGACCCTTTTCTCCTTTAATTTTTAGTACAATTTTCCTTTGATTGAAACATCACATCTGTACAGCAAACCAAAAAAATGCATTGACTAGAGCTAAATACTGTACTTAAGACAAAATTAGAGCTATGGGAAAACATGATGTATTCTAGAGCCTAATGTGGTTTATAGCCTGGATGGGAAGATGAACGTTAAATACATGCTGAAAAACATAAAGACAAAATGACAAGTTTCACATAATATACAAGGAAAATGAAGGTAGTTACCAGATGATGTAAGATTAATATTAAGGTCAGGAGAAACATTCTAAGTTGCATTTGAGGTAATGACTCCTGGTTGAACCCTTACCTTCATCTCATACCACTTAGATTTTAATTTCATGAAATATTCTAATAATCTAATATTTTCCAAACACCTTTTCTCTTAACAGAGAGTCTTGTGCATTCAACTATTACTTCCATTGCTGAATTTTAAAATTCTCTTTAGCAAAGACATAGCGCAATTTATTGCAGTTAGGGAATACAAAGACAAACTCAGGGACATATTATTTCTCCTTTACTTTTCATAATAATATAATCTCTCATTTTATTTGTTAAAAAACAAAATAAACTACCAATCATGTTTAGTAGCATTACATTAAAAGACAGCAAACAAATATAAACTGACTTTGAAAAGTACCCTCTTCATTCAATGCCTCCGCTAATTCAATAGCTCACTTGCCAGGGTGTTTGAATATTTTATAAATTGAGTCTAGCTCTTAGCAACAGAATTAATTTAAATATGGAATGCCTCTTGAACCCATTAACCATTTTCATTAATGACTTCTAAATAACAGATTAACAAGCAAACACTTAATTACTCTCTCCTTTTTTAATCAGGCAAGCATTCTAATACAAACTGACAAGGGATTTATTTAGGAAGCTACTTACTTTAAATAGTCACTGACAGTTCCAAAGATTTTCTTTTAAGCCTATGAACTGTACATTAGAGACGAAAAGCAAACAATAATTTGAATAATAACTGGGGGGAGGAAGACACTGTTTTCTGTTACTTTCCATTTTCAAATTTTAGAATTTTCATTGTTGATTGTAGAAATCTCAGGAAATGCCATGAGTTACAACAAAAGGATCTGCCTAAGGAAAACCGCCAGTGGGCCTCAAAGTGAGAGTTTCTCTATTGACCACAAGTTGAAATCTAGTATTTAGCCTTTTCTTGAATGAAAACTAGGTTGTTAGTATATTGATAAATATGCTCAATTTCTCCAGACAGGATTCGTAATATCTAGTCCAACAGAAATTGTTGTAAAAACTTAACTTCATAACATTAAAATCTATTATTGGCATTCTGTTATTTGAACAAGTAGTTGTATCCTTTGACCAGTGATTTTTATTCCTATTAGTAAGCTTCAAGGCATGTTCAGTTATAATTGGAATAAGAATACCAGTTATATAGTTTGATTTTTTATTAGCATGCTGCTTCTGCTGCTAAGTTGCTTCAGTCATGTCTGACTTGGTGTGATCCCAGAGACAGCAGCCCACCAGGGTCCCCCATCCCTGGGATTCTCCAGGCAACTAGAAAAGGTCAGTTTTCATTCCAGTCCCAAAGAAAGGCAATGCTGAAGAATGCTCAAACTACTGCACAATTGCACTCATCTCACACACTAGTAAAGTAATGCTCAAAATTCTTCAAGCCAGGCTTCATAATACGTGAACCGTGAATTTCCAGATGTTCAAGCTGGTTTTAGAAAAGGCAGAGGAACCAGAGATCAAATTGCCAATATTGCTGGATCATCGAAAAAGCAAGAGAGTTCCAGAAAAACATCTATTTCTGCTTTATTGACTATGCCAAAGCCTTTGACTGTGTGGATCACAATAAACTGTGGGAAATTCAGAAAGAGATGGGAAAACAAGACCACCAGACCTGCCTCTTGATAAACTTGTATACAGGTCAGGAAGCAATAGTTAAAACTGGACATGGAACAATAGACTGGTTCCAAATAGGAAAAGGAGTACGTCAAGGCTGTATGTTGTCACCCTGCTTATTTAATTTATACACAGAGTATATCATGAGAAATGCTGGGCTGGAAGAAGCACAAGCTGGAATCAAGAGAAACATCAATAACCTCAGATGTGCAGATAACATCACCCTTATGGCAGAAAGTGAAGAAGAACTAAAGAGCCTCTTGATGAAAGTGAAAGAAGAGAGTGAAAAAGTTGGCTTAAAGATCAATATTCTGAAAACGAAGATCAAGGGATCTGGTCCCATCACTTCATGGGAAATAGATGGGGAAACAGTGGAAACAGTGCCCGACTTTATTTTTCTGGGCTCCAAAATCACTGTAGATGGTGACTGCAGCCATGAAATTAAAAGACATTTATTCCTTGAAAGGAAAGTTATGACCAACCTAGACAGCATATTAAAAAGCAGAGACATTACTTTGTCCACAAAGGTCCATCTAGTCAAGGCTATGGTTTTTCCAGTAGTCATGTATGGACGTGAGAGTTGGACCATAAAGAAAGCTGAGAGCTGAAGGATTGATGCTTTTGAACTGTGGTGTTGGAGAAGACTCTTGAGAGTCCCTTGAACTGCAAGGAGATGCAACCAGTCCATTCTGAAGGAGATCAACCCTGGGTGTTCAATGGAGGGACTGATGTTGAAGCTGAAACTCCAATACTTTGGCCACCTGATGCAGAGAGCTGACTCATTTGAAAAGACCCTGATGCTGGGAAAGATTGAGGGCAGGAGGAGAAGGGGACGACAGTGGATGAGATGGCTGGATGGCATCACCAATACAATGGACATGGGTTTGGGTGGACTCTGGGAGTTGGTGATGGACAGGGAGGCCTGGTGTGCTGCAGTTCATGGGGTTGCAAAGAGTCGGACATGACTGAGCAACTGAACTGAACTGAAGTATCCAGCAGTGATCATTTTATTGACAGAGGCAGCAGGAATTGGCTTACAGTACTTTTTACAATAAATGTTTAAAGCGTTTACAAATATAAGTTTTACAGACCAATGATAATGTCTACATTTTGAGTAATATAATCTAGCCATGGTGTTAAGGTGATGCTATTTTACAAAACTACATTATCAAGTGAAATCAATGTACCTAAAAGGAGGTAACAAACCAAATATAGTAGACATAGGCCACATTTATGATTGTTTATTATCTTTTGAACACTCTTCAAGATTTTTAATAAATCTTCACTTTGTGAAATTTCCCTTCCAAAGTAGAAGTCAGACTTCCTTAGTTCACCTTCTCTTGCCATTAGGATAGAACTTTGCTTTTCCAAGAAGATAAACCATTATGAGAGTTTGTTTAGAGGGAACTGTGTGGGGAAGATGATGAGCATGAAGTCTATCTTTGGGAACATACGAGTTGGAGATCCTTAAAGAGCAGCAGTAACGAAGGCCCTGGAGTTGAGTCTCAGGCTGGTGATGCTTTCTCTTGGAATCACAATCTCAAAATGCAATTGGATATTGTTTCTGGGTTCATAGCTTCTAACAAGATTTCCTCATCTTGCTGAAGATTTTGAGAGCTGCCTGGTGTTCTCTAACATAGTTTCTCCCTATCGAGTTCATAGTGGATTCCATTGTTTGCGACTAAGAATCCTGACTGAAATAGCAAAGTTGCACAGATATTGCAGCTATTACTCATTTTTCCACATAACTTCAGTTCGTGTGTGTCTGACACTGAAATTGGTGTGAAAGTGTGTATGCATTGCCTTAACAATCATCCCCTAAAAGTAACCCATTATCCACTGTCTTCAAGAATCTGATACGTTTAACAGGCTTCTTTAGGAAGTTACTAAGATAACCTAAGAAAATTTTTGTGGTAGTTAGTTCAGTTTACTAGATTATATTTCTTTTCTTCCTAAACTACTTTTATTGCTCTGTTATTTTATAACAGTTTGAGATTTACAGGAAAATTGCAAGTATAGTTGAATAGTCTAGTGGTTTTTCCTACTTTCTTCAGTTTAAGTCTGAATTTGGCAATAAGGAGTTCATGATCTGAGCCATAGACAGCTCCTGGTCTTGTTTTTGCTGATTGTATAGAGCTTCTCCATCTTTGGCTGCAAAGAATATAATCAGTCTGATTTCTGTATTGGGCATCTGGTGATGTCCATGTGTAGAGTTTTCTTTTGTGTTGATGAAAGAGGGTGTTTGCTATGACCAGTGTATTCTCTTGGCAAAACCGTTAGCCTTTGCCCTGCTACATTTTTTACTCCAGGACCAAATTTGCCTGTTACTCCAACTGTCTCTTGTCTTCCTACTTTTGCCTTCCAGTCCCTTATTATGAAAATGAGCTTAAAATTTTATTATTTTATTTTTGAAATTTTATTATTGAAATATAATTGTTTTATGATATAATCAGTTTCTGCTGTACAATAAAGTGAATCAGCTATATGTATACATTTAAAGGCATCATTTCTCATCAATAAATCTGATATTGCCTGATGAATTTTCTTGTCTTTTTTCATCATATTGTGGGAGTTTTCTGCTATTTCTAGTTTGCTTAATTTTTATAATAACTTGATTTTGGCTTTTCTGCATCTATTGGTATGAGTGTGACTTTTCCTCTTTAGCTCCTTGATTTAGTGGATTACAAATATTGACTTAAAAATGTGGACCAGGCTGGCATATCTAGAATACATACCATTTAGTTGTTTTGTGTAACTTCTTATACATTTTTGGATATTACTTGCTAATATTTTGTTGAGAAATTTTGCATCTATATTCATGAGAAATACTGGTGTGCAGTTCTCCCTTTGTAATGTCTTTATCTGGTGTTGGTATTAGGGTAATGACTGGCATCAGGGAATAAGTTAAGAAGTTTGCTCTCTGTTTTAATGTCTGAAAAGATTGTGAAAAATTAGTATTTTTTCTTTCTTAAATGTTAAAATTCACCAGTAAAATATTTGGACCAGATGCTTTCTTTTTGGAACATTATTAAATATTGATTTAATTTCTTTAATTATGGGTCTATGCAGATTATTGCTTTCTCTTTGTGTAAAATTTGGTAGTTTGTGTCTTTCAAGAAATTGCTTTGTTTCATCTAAGTTATCAAATTTGTGAGTAGAGTTTCCTTTACTTCCTATGTCTGTGGGGTCAGTATTGATGCTCCCTTTTTAATTTCTGATACTGGTAATAAGTATCTTCTCTCTCTTTTTTGGATTTATCTGGTAGAGGTTTATAGTTTTATTGACATTTTTGAAGAACAAGCTTTTAATGCAATTAATTTTCTCTATTTTCATTTTGATTGTCTATTAATTTTCTTTTCTACTTGCTTTAGTCTTGAACTGCTTTTCATTTTCTAACTGCCAAAGTAAAACTTAGATTATTGATTCTAGATCTTTCTTTTGTTCTAACATAGACATCTAGTGATGTAAATTTTCCTCTAGCCACTGTTTGCATTGCATTATAAAGATATTGCCTTATTTTTAATTTATTAAAATAAATTAATATATTTAATAAAATAGTTTTAATTCAAATAATAATCTAAATTATTTAATAAAGATATTTTTAATGTTACCATTCCTTGGAGAATTTTCTCATCTATTATTATATAGTGCCCCTCTTTATTCCTGATGATTGTCCTATTCTGAAGTCTGTTTTATATGAACTTAGTAGTTACCCCAACTTTTTTTCCATTAGGGTTAGGATGGCATATCTTTCTATCCCTTTATTTTTACTGTATCATGTCAGAATCTTTGCTTAAAGTAAGTTTTGTTGACAATATATATTGAGTCCTTCCCACTTTGACAATTTGTCTTTAATTGGTATCTTAGAGTAATTCACAATTTTGTTGTAATTGGATAAATACAGTATTTGTACCTATGTTCTACTAGTTGTATTTGACTTTATTTCCCCTTTTTGTCTTCTGTTTTAAAACTGAATGTTATAAAATTCCATTTTATCTCCTCTCAGCATATAAATTACATATTTAAGAAAGTATTTTTGACATTGTCCTAGAGTTGCCAATATACATTTTAAAAGTCCAATTTGAATTAACACCATACAGCTTCATGTGTATGTTTAAGTCTCTTATAACAGAGTACAAATGTGCCTTGTTTCATTGTGCTTCATTTAATTGGGCTTGGGCTTCAGTATTTTTTTTTTTTTTACAAATTGAAATTTCGTGGCCTCCCTGTGTTCAGCAAGTCTATGGACACAATTTTCTCAGCAGCATTTACTCACTTTGTGTCTCTGTGCCACACTTTCATGCAAAACTTTTATTATATTTTTTATGATTATCTGTGATCAGTGATGTTGGTTCCTGAATATATAGGGTCCTGCTGTTTGCTGCTTACAGAATCAGTTACATACTCATAAATGATAGAGAAGAAAGTTGCTTTTAATCAGAATGTCGGCAGTCTGGGGAGATGGTGGACTCAGTGCCTACCTAAAACCAGTTCCCAATATTCTGCTCAACTACGAAATTTTAAAGAGAAACAGAGTCATATCATTTAATCACTGAGATGGGGGTCACAGTCACCACCATCCCCCATGGGGTGCAGGGTTCTGTGAAGGTTTGTCAACTCTTCCTCTAGATGTTATCTTATTACACAGTTTGATCAGGAGATTACTGAAGGAGAAGAGATCTGGTCATTTTTTGTTGATTATTTATTCTTCATCTCTACTTTGACCTTAGGCAAGGCATTGTGTGATTAAAACATTTGAAAGATGTGTTTGACATGGAGATGAGTAGAGGGTGCCTACTTTAAAAGTTACTTACAGTGCAGTCTTGTTAAAGAGACAGGAGCAAGGACTTCCTGCTGAGGGTGGTTTTTGTAAAGAGCTGCTTACAATGTTACTCTTACAAAATATTATTATGATTTGCTGATCCACATGTTTGGCATCTTTTAGCAGTATAATGTTTTCACATTAAGGTATTGATAGCTTATGGTGAACGATGTTGGCTTTGTGATCTCTGAAGAAGGTTTAGCTTCAGGACCAGAGACTAGGCTTCAGACACTCAGAACTTCATGTGGCAGAAGTTTTATTACAGTGAAAAAGGACCAAGAAAACATTTGACATAGACATCAGAAGGGGGAGAGTGCCCCACTTGCTGGTCTTATCAAGGCATTATATACTTTTAGGACTTCCTGGTGGCTCAGACAGTAAAGCATCTGCCTACAATGCGGGAGACCCAGGTTCAATCCCTGGGTAGGGAAGATCTCCTGGAGAAGGAAATGGCAACCCACTCCAGTATTCTTATCTGGAAAATCCCATGGACGGAGGAGCCTGGTAGGCTGTAGCCCATGGAGTCACAAAGAGTTGGACAGGAGTGAGCTGACTTAACTTTCTTTCTTTTTTTTTTTTTAATTTTACTTTATTTTACTTTACAATACTGTATTGGTTTTGCCATACATCAACATGAATCCGCCACGGGTGTACATGAGTTCCCAATGCTGAACCCCCCTCCCACCTCCTTCCCCGTACCATCTCTCTGGGTCATCCCAGTGCACCAGCCCCAAGCATCCTGTATCCTGCATCGAACCTAGACTGGCAATTCGTTTCTTACATGATATTATACATGTTTCAATGCCATTCCCCCAAATCACAGATCCACTCCCACAACATACATCTTAAATTAATAAGATAAGAACTAACAATAGAAATTTCTTACCAGACCCACTTCCACGACATATGTCTTGAGATAACAAGATTAGTTAAACAGTTCTTATTACTAAGGAGAAACATGTCCTCTAGCCAGATACCTTGTTGTTATATAATCATTGGTACAGAGATTAAGGAAAAACATGCCCATGAGCAAGATGAGTTGTTTTGTTGTGTAATCATTAGCTCTAGGCTTAAAGAAAGTTAGTCTTAAAGATTATTGTCATAACAGCTCAGAGTTTAAGAAGAACTTATGTGACTAGCTCAGTTCAGTCTCTCAGTCGTGTCCAACTCTTTGCGACCGCATGAACTGCAGCACATCAGGCCTCCCTGTCCATCACCAACTTCCGGAGTTCACTCAGACTCATGGCTATCGAGTCGGTGAAGCCATCCAGCTTTCTCATCCTCTGTCTCCCCTTCTCCTCTTGTCCCCAGTCCCTCCCAGCATCAGAGTCTTTTCCAATGAGTCAACTCTTTGCATCAGGTGGCCGAAGTACTGGAGTTTCAGCTTTAGCATCATTCCTTCCAAAGAATACCCAGGAATGATTTCCTTTAGAATGGACTGGTTGGATCTCCTTGCAGTCCAAGGGACTCTCAAGATTCTTGTCCAACACCACAGTTCAAAAGCATCAATTCTTCAGCACTCAGTTTTCTTCACAGTCCAATTCTCACATCCATACATGACTACTGGAAAAACTATAGCCTTGACTAGATGGACCTTTGTTGGCAAAGTAATGTCTCTGCCTTTTAATATGCTATCTAGGTTGGTCATAACTCTCCTTCCAAGGAGTAAGCAGCTTTTAATTTCATTGCTGAAATCACTATCTGCAGTGATTTTGGAGCTCCCCAAACATAAAGTCTGACACTGTTTCCCCATCTATTTGCCATGAAGTGATGGGACAGGATGCTATGATCTTAGTTTTCTGAATGTTGAGCTTTAAGCCAACTTTTTCACTCTCCTCTTTCACTTTCATCAAGAGGCTTTTTAGTTCCTCTTCACTTTCTGCCATAAGGGTGGTGTCTGCATAGCTGAGGTTGTTGATATTTCTCCCGGCAATCTTGATTCCAGCTTGTGCTTCTTCCAGCATATAAGTTAAATAAACAGGGTGACAATATACAGCCTTTATGTACTCCTTTTTCTATTTGGAACAAATTTGTTGTTCCATGTCCAGTTCTAATTGTTGCTTCCTGACCTGCATGCAGATTTCTCAAGAGGCAGGTCAGGTGGTCTGCTATTCCCATCTCTCAGAATTTTCCACAGTTTATTGTGATCCACGCAGTCAAAGGCTTTGGCATAGTCAATAAAGCAGAAATAGATGTTTTTTCTGGAACTCTCTTGCTTTTTCCATGATCCAGCAGATGTTGGCAATTTGATCTCTGGTTCCTCCGCCTTTTCTAAAACCAACTTGAACATCTGGAAGTTCATGCTTCACGTATTGCTGAATCTTGGCTTGGAGAATTTTGAGCATTACTTTACTAGCATGTGATATGGGTACAATTGTGTTGTTGTTTAAACATTATTTGGCATTGCCTTTCTTTGGGATTGGAATGAAAAGTGACCTTTTCCAGTCCTGTGGCCACTGCTGAGTTTTCCAAATTTGCTGGCATATTGAGTGCAGCACTTTCACAGCATCATCTTTCAGGATTTGAAATAGCTCAACTGGAATTCCATCACCTCCACTAGCTTTGTTGTTAGTGATTCTCTCTAAGGCTGACTTGACTTCACATTCCAGGATGTTTGGCTCTAGGTGAGTGATCACACCATCATGATTATCGGGGTCATGAAGATCTTTTTTGTACAGTTCTTCCTTGTATTCTTGCCACCTTTTCTTAATATCTTCTGCTTCTGTTAGGTCCATACCATTTCTGTCCTTTATTGAGCCCATCTTTGCATGAAATATTCCCTTGGTATCTCTAATTTTCTTGAAAAGATCTCTAGTCTTTCCCATTCTGTTCTTTTCTTCTATTTCTTTGCATTGATCGCTGAAGAAGGCTTTCTTATCTCTTCTTGCTATTCTTTGGAACACTGCATTCAGATGCTTATATCTTTCCTTTTCTTCATTGCTTTTTCCTTCTCTTCTTTTCACAGCTATTTGTAAGGCCTCCCCAGACAGCCATTTTGCTTTTTTACATTTCTTTTCCATGGGGATGGTCTTGATCTCTGTCTCCCGTACAATGTCATGAACCTCAGTCCATGGTTCATCAGGCACTCTATCTATCAGATCTAGACCCTTAAATCTATTTCTCACTTCCACTGTATCATCATAAGGGATTTGATTTAGGTCATACCTGAATGGTCTGGTGGTTTTCCCTACTTTCATCAATTTCAGTCTGAATTTGGAAATAAGGAGTTCATGATCTGAGCCAGAGTCAGCTCCCGGTCTTGTTTTTGCTGACTGTATAGAGCTTCTCCATCTTTGACTGCAAAGAATATAATCAATCTGATTTTGGTGTTGACCATCTGGTGATGTCCATGTGTAGAGTCTTCTCTTGTGTTGTTGGAAGAGGGTGTTTGCTATGAACAGTGTGTCTCTTGGCAAAACTCTCTTAGCCTTTGCCCTGTTTCATTCCTACTCCAAGGACAAATTTGCCTGTTACTCCAGGTGTTTCTTGACTTCCTACTTTTGCATTCCAGTCCCCTTTAATGAAAGGACATCTTTTTTGGGTGTTAGTTCTAAAAGGGTCTTGGAGGTCTTCACGGAACCATTCAACTTCAACTTTTTCAGTGTTACTTGTTGGGGCATAGACTTGGATTACTGTGATATTGAATGGTTTGCCTTGGAAACAAAGAAAGATCATTCTGTCGTGTTTGAGATTGCATCCAAATACTGCATTTTGGACTCTTTTGTTGACCATGATGGCTACTCCATTTCTTTAAGGGATTCCTGCCCACAGTAGTAGATATAATGGCCATCTGAATTAAATTCACCCATTCCAGTCCATTTTAGTTCGCTGATTCCTGGAATGTCAACGTTCACTCTTGCCATCTCCTGTTTGACCACTTCCAATTCGCCTTGATTCATGGGCCTAATACTCCAGGTTCCTATGGAATATTTCTCTCTATAGCATCAGACCTTGTTTCTATCACTGGTCACATCCACAGCTGGGTATTGTTTTTGCTTTGGCTCCATCCCTTCATTCTTTCTGAAGTAATTTCTCCACTGATCTCCAGTAGCGTATTGGGCACCTACTGACCTGGGGAGTTCCTCTTTCAGTATCCTATCATTTTGCCTTTTCATACTATTCATGGGATTCTCAAGGCAAGAATACTGAAGTGGTTTGCCATTCCCTTCTCCAGTGGACCACATTCTGTCAGACCTCTCCACCATGACCTGCCCATCTTGGGTAGCCCCACAGGGCATGGCTTAGTTTCATTGAGTTAGACAAGGCTGTGGTCCTAGTGTGTTTAGATTGACTCGTTTTCTAGTGATTATGGTTTCAGTGTGTCTGCCCTCTGATGCCCTCTCACAACACCTACCGTCTTGGGTTTCTCTTACTTTGGACGTGGGGTATCTCTTCGTGGTTGCTCCAGCAAAGCAGCTCCTTACCTTGGATAAGGGGTATCTCCTCACTGCCGCCCCTCCTGGCCTTGAACGTGGAGTAGCTCCTCTCGGCCCTCCTGCACCTGCACAGCCACTGCTCCTTGGATGTGGACCGCTGTGAAGCGCGCCTGCTGCAACGAACCTCAAAGAAGCGTGGCTGAGAGGAGCTGCCTCATGTCTGAGGTCAGGGGCAGTGGCCGAGAGTGCCAGGCAGTGATGGTGCAGGAGCAGCTGAGAGGAGCTACTTCACGTCCGAGGTCAGTGGTGGCAGCCGGGAGGAGCCTCCCCATGTCAGAGGTCAGGGGCGGTGGCTGAGAGGAGCTACCCTGTGTCCAAGGCCAAGCAATATAGGGGAAAAAAAAAAAGTTGTCTCTTTCTCCTTGAGAACCCCAGACCCCTTTCTTCTCCTTGAGGGCTCAGGACCTCTTTCTCCTATTTGAGAGCCCTGTGTACCCTGTTTTTTAAGATATATGCTTTTTCACATTAATAGACTACAGTGTAGTGTGACCATGGCTTTTATAATTACTGGAAACCAAAATATTGTGTGATTCACTTTATTGTGCTTCTTACTTTATTGTTCTGATCTGGAGTCCAATCCACAATATCTCCAAGTTATGCCTGTAATCCCAGTTCCTCCCTTTCATCTTCTATAATATCAATATCATTCACTTTATTTATTCTTTCTCTGATGCTCTTCTTTATGTAGAGCAACTTTCTCATCTATGTAATTTCATTCTCTCTGAAGAAATTTTTTTGACCTGTATTGGAGCATAGGTATCCTGAAGATGTATTTTTTGTCTGTTTTTGTGTTTTCTTAAAATCTGAGAATGTATGTTTTCTTTTTTAGTTTCAGTGGACATAGAATTCTAGGTTGTTTTGTTTTTTCCCAACACACTAGTATTTTACTGCTCTCTATGTTTCCTAGGGTTTTAATGAAAAATCCAGTGTCATTCTCATCCTTGTTTGTGTATGGATCAGGTATTTCTTTCCTACACCCTGTCTTCTTGAACATTTTCTATTTGCCTTTGCCTTTCTGTAGTTTGAAAATATGTTTAAGTGTAGATTTTTGGGGAAGGTGGTATTTCTCCTTCTTGGTGTTCCCTGAGATTCTTGGATCTGTGGTGTGTTATGTTATTAATTTTGAAAAGGACCCAGCCATTTCAAATAACTTCAAATACTTCAGTTTATTTCACTTCATCTTCCTTCTGGTATTGCAGTTACAATTACATTTTTTTAGGAATTGTCACATAGTTTTGGATGTTCTTCTTCTTCTTCTTTTAATCTTTGCTTTTCTTTTCTTTGCATTTCAGTTTTGGAAAATTAGGAAGTTTCAATAAATTTGTCATCAAACTTAGTGGTCTTGGCTGTGAAGGTCTTCATTAGCTAACATCATTCATTTTTGATACCCTGTTTCTGACACCCAGTGTTTCCTATTAATTTCTTCTTAAAGCTTCCATCTTCTTCTTACATTACTCTTTTGTTCTCTACTTTTTCTGTTAGAGCCATTAAAATAGTAATCATAGATAATTTAAATTATGTGTTTGATTCATGAATCTGGTTCTGATATGCTCTTTGTCTATTTAGAACATGTTTGTTTGTTTTTCTTGCACTGTGATTTTTTAATAAAGTCAGCATGTTGTATCAAGTGATAGAGGCTGAGGTAAATGCACATTCAGTGTGAAGTTTTAATGCTAATTTCACTAGGACTTGGGCTGTGTTGATTATTTGCTATAGCTCTAGGTATTGGAAGATTCAGATTCCTCTAGTTTTTTTGTTTTGTCTTTCTTAACTTTGTACTTTACTTTTACCTGGTTATTTTAGAAGGAAAATCAAAGCCAAGTCAATTTTGATTCAAGAGGTGTTTAAACTGGAGCCTGGGGGTTCACTGAGGAAGTGTGAGTTGTTCATGTTTCAGCCTGGATGGGATCTCACTTCTTGACCACTAGCTGCCCTAATGAAGGCATCCAGAAAATCTGTCAGAAACTTAAAATACATGTACTGGACCTTTACCCTAAAATAACATGATTCCCTTAGGACAAGTATCTCCTGACTTGTCAGTTGTTGCTATTCAGTTGGTCAGTCATGTCCAACTCTTTGAGACCCCATGGACTGCACCAGGCCAGGCTTCCCTGTCCTTCATTATCTTCTGGAGCTGTTCAGATTCATTTCTATTGAGTCAATGATGCCATCCAACCATCTCATCCTCTGTCTCCCCCTTCTCCTATTGCCTTCAATCTTTCCCAGCATCAGGGTCTTTTCCAGTGCATCAGTTCTTCTCATCAGGTGGCCAAAATATTGCAGTTTCAGTGTCGGTCTTTCCAATAAATATTTAGGACTGATTTCTTTTAGGATTGACTGGTTTGATCTCCATGCAGTCCAAGGGACTCTCAAGAGTCTTCTGCAACACCACAGTTCAACAGTATCAATTCTTTGGTGCTCAGCCTTCTTTATGGTCTAACTCTCACATCCATATATGACTACTGGAAATACCATAGCTTTGACTAGATGGACCTTTGTCAGCAAAGTTATGTCTTTCCTTTTTAATATGCTGTCTAGATTGGTCATAGTTTTTCTTCTAAGGAGCAAATGTCTTTTAATTTCATGGCTGCAGTCACCACCTGCAGTGATTTTGGAGCCCACAAAAATAAAGTCTGTAACTGTTTCCAGTGCTTCCCCATCCAAACAGGGTTCTGAGCAGCAGCAGAGAAGCTGGGGAGCCGTCTGCTCTTGAGCATCCTCTAGTTTCAATCAGCTTCAATCAGCCAACAACTCCAGCAGGGTAGCCAGGCCCCTGGGTAGCCCATTGACCAACATCCAGTGGCCAGTGAAGGTTTACACACTCAAGAGGACAAGCAGTGGGACAACCAGGGTGCTGGATATGTCCTCTGGCTCTGTGGAGGAGATGAAGGGCATGTCCCTTTTCTAGTCAGGGTCTCACAAAACGTGGTCCACTGTAAAGGGAATGGCAAACCATTTCAGTATTCTTGTCTTGCAAACCGCTTAAATAGTATGAAAAGGCAAAAAGATATGACAGTGAAAGATGAGCCTCCCATGTCGGTAGGTGTCCAATACGCTACTGAGGAAGAACAGTGAAATAGCTCCAGAAAGAATGAAGAGGCTGAGCCAAAGCGGAAGGAATGCCCAGTTGTGGATGTGTCTGGTGATGACAGTGAAGTCCAGTGCTGTAACAAGAAATATTGCATAGAAACCTGGAATGTTAGGTCCATGAATAAAGGTAAGTGAGATATGGTCAAACAGGAGATGGCAAGTGTAAACATTGATATTTTAAGAATCAGTGAACTAAAATGGACAGGAATGGGTAAATTTAATTCAGATGACCATTATATCTACTACTTTGGGCAAGAATCCATTAGAAGAAATGGAGTAGCCCTCATAGCCAACAGAAGAGTCCTAAATGCAGTACCTGGGTGCAGTCTCAGAAACAACTTGATCTTGGTTGAATGATGAATGGTCTTGGTTCATTTCCAAGGCAAACCATTCAATATCACAGTAATCCAAGTCTATGCCCCAACCACTAATGCCAAAGAAGCTGAAGTTGAATGGTTCTATGAAGATCTACAAGACCTTTTGTAACACCAGAAAAGATGTCCTTTTCATTATAGGGGACTGGCATGCACAAGTAGGAAGTCAAGTGACACCTAGAGTATATAGGCAAGTTTGGCCTTGGAGTACAAAATGAACAGGACAAAGGCTAACAGAGTTTTGCCAAGAGAATGCACACATCATAGCAGACACCCTCTTCCAACACCATAAGAGATGACTCTATACATGACATCACCAGATGGTCAATACCAAAATCAGATTAATTATATTCTTTGTAGCCAAAGATGGAGAAGCTCTATACAATCAGCAAAAACAGGACTGGGAACTGACTGTGGCTCAAATCATGAAATCCTTATTGCCAAATTCAGACTTAAATTGAAGACAGTAGGGAAAACCACTAGGACATTCAGGTATGACCTAAATCATATCCCTTATGATTATACAGTGAATGTGACAAAACACTCTTGGTTTTACCCAGATTGCAATTTGTAAGACCTCAGATAAAGTTCTTTTTTCTTTGTCAACCTTGATACCAATGATTGTTTGATCATAAAAACTCACCCTCAGAGAAAGGCTGCACCTTGTGTCTGTTTTCGCTGTAAACCGCTCCTACTCTGTCGGAGTTCTGTTGGTGTGGTGTCAGGCAGAGGGGATAGGGAAGTGCTCAGTAATTGTAGGAGCAGATCTCTGTGTTTCAGTGGACCTATGACTCTGGAAAGTGACCTTCACAAGTGTTTCTCCAGTAAGAAAAGGTTTTTCCATCTCAGCTGAGACAAAAATACTAAAGGAATGTTCTCTCTCAAATTACGATAATACACTGATCACTTCCCTGGCCCAGGAGAGTGGGTCTTTGTTTTTAGACATGCTGTTGTATTTCACAGTGATTTATTTCCCTTCCCCTGCCAGAAATGTGAGAGGCTCTTTGATCTTCATAGGGAGAAACCTGTGGGATTCCTGGAAGTCTAACCCATAGAAAGGTGGCCTTTCTATGATCATGACCCCATATGTTTTGTACTCAAGCTTGTCCACACTCAGCTGGCCAGCATTTTGTCAAAACTACCATTTAAGTATCTGTCCATTTAAGTATTCTGTAGTGTGAGTCTTAACAGTAGACTTTTCTTCTTGCAATGCAACTGCCTGGCTTAAGCTTTGATTGTGAGGCATCCGCTTGAAGGAAGGCTGTCTCCTGTAAGCACACTGCCAGCCGCAGAAGTGGATAAAGATCCAGGACATCCTTCTCTCATCCCAGGCCCATGAGACTCCTTTGTTTTAGAAATCGTTGTTTACTTTGATTACTGGCCCTTTGGGCTTCTTATTTATTTTTCTTTATTCTCTCTTCCTGTGCTTAAAATGCCCTTATTTGCCCAGTAGTGAGCCCATGAAACTCATGACCTCCACCCTTGACTCCATAAAAGTGGAACCCCAGGCCTATGATCACTCCTTTCTCTATCTCGGACCTTGCTGTGTGCCCTCTGCTGTGCTTTGTATGCTCCAGGGCTTGGAAGTAACCAACTCTTTTTCTTCAAATCTTCCTAATTATTGCTGAAGGGCATCTTGCAATCATAATAACAAAAAGAGTTGGTCGTAAGTTTGGTTTGGGAAGAGTAGCTGTCCTGGGAAGCTCACCTGGATCCACGTGAGAGCCCCTAGGCATTTCTAGCACATCATTACTGTTAATAGTCTGAGACCTGCATAGAACAAGTTTCAAATAGTTTTTGGCTCCAGCAGCTGTATTCCAATGAAGCTTGTCTCAGCTGTGATTCTGAATTCACTGGTGTCCAAATAACAGGGTGGCAGTTAAAGATGCTTGTTATTTCTTTGCCCATCCTGCTCTCACATAACTGATAGCAGATCAAAAAATACCCATGAATTTTTATCCATTTAGATATTTTGTCAAAGTAAATATTAATTATGACTAGTTCAAATTAAAAGAAACTTTTCCTGGAATTAAACCCTAGACACTACTCTCGTATCTACCTAATGCAGAGAGTTGTACAGTTGTTGATAGAGATTTTAACTGATCTTATGACATTCACAGACTGTTTTGTTTAAACAGAAATTTGTTCACTCATTCATTCACTGGCTTATTCTCTCAAAAATGTATCATGTATCCTCTCTTGCTGAAATTGTTACAGGCGCTTGAAACACAGAGGTGAACAAATACCTTCATATCGAAATATCTATGGCTTTCTCTGCCATACATAGAGATAAGACACATCTTTCAATTCTCCCTTCTCTCCTCACAATGACCTTTCAGCAACGTTTGACAGAGTTTTAGGGCTGACTATATACTTTGTAAATGCCTGTGAAAAGTGAAAAAAGTGGGACTTGTGTAAAATGCAGGTATGAAGTCCTTTTAAAGGTACTAAAATATGAACATTTATCTTTTCCTTTAGCTTCTCTCTTAACAGTTGTCATAGTGTTCGTTTTCTATTTAATCCTTATTTCAAGTAAAATATTAAAAATTTAAATTCTTGAATGAATTTTTTCACTTATCTTCATATTGTTCAAAGACAGTTTCATTGACCCTAAATAAATAGACTGCCAGTTATTTCTCCAGTAAAAATGGGTTTACTTGGGGTCAACAACAACGAAATGACATTTGAGGTCTGCAGCTATGGCAAGCCAAGTGCAATTCTCCCACAGAAATGGAGAGAACTCTTCTTTTAGAAGGGAAAGAGAAGTTCTGAGGCCTGTAGAAAACAAAGCGTTGATTGGAAGAATGGAGTCTGAAGTGTAGTGGTTCTTCATTTCCTGAATTGTGATCATCTTTCATTGGCTGAGTTCTTGCTAGGAGGAAGAGGAAGTCTGTCTTCCTTCTCTTGTACTCTGCTGTCATCAAAAAACATGAAAGCTTTCCCTTTGGACCTCCTGACTACTTTCATTGAGATTTCTCTTTATTAATTTCTTACAGTTTTAAAAACAAATAAGAAATTTACTTTACATGTATGCGTGCATGCTAAGTCATTTCAATCATGTCTGACTCTTTGTGATTCTTTGCCATGCCCTCCTCCAGGGGATCTTCCCGACCCAGGGATTGAACCTGTGTCTATCTCCTGTATTGGCAGGTGGGTTCTTTACCACTAGTATTACCTGGGGAGCCCACACTTTTTATGTAGAATAATTCAATTCATTCAGTTTACATTTTGTTGCTTATGTATACATATATATTTTGTGATTCTAAGAGTAGAATCATTGAAAAATATTGATATAAATAAACTGTTTTAATTTTACTTCTTAATATGCATTCTACCAATGATCTGTACTTTTGATCTAATCATAAGTATGGAAGGTCTGAGGCAAAATGAACTTTGGATTGCCCTATCTTTCCATTTTCTCATGACATTTTTTCCCCAACTTTATTGAGGTATAATTGATGCATAAAGATTGTTTATGTTTAGGTTGTACAATGCTAGATATTTTTTAAAGGTATATGACATCATGTAATATATCTATACACTGAAATGATTACCATAATCAAGTTAATTAACATATGCTATCACTTCACTTGGGTTTTCCTGGTGGCTCAGATAGTAAAGAATCCACCTGCAATGTGGGAGACCTGGGTTTGATCCCTGGGTTGGGAAGATCCCTTGGAAGAGGGCATGGCAACCCACACCAGTGTTCTTGCCTGGAGAATCCCATGGACAGAGGAGCCTAGTGGGCTACAGTTCATGGGGTCACAAAGATTTGAATACGACTGAGCAACTAAACACATTACTTCACATAGTTAGTCTTTTTTTGTGTGGTGAGAACACTTCAGATCTACTCTGTTAAAGTAAAATAAAGTCACTCAGTTGTGTCTGATTCTTTGAGACCCTATGGACTGTAGCCTACCAGGCTCCTCTGTCCATGGGATTTTCCAGACAAGAGTACTGCAGTGGGTTGCCATTTCCTACTCTATTGCTGCTGCTGCTGCTAAGTCGCTTCAGTCGTGTCTGACTCTGTGCAACTCGATAGACGGAAGCCCACCAGGCTCCCCCGTCCCTGGGATTCTCCAGGTATTAGGAGACTTCAAATACCCAGTACATACTGGGGAGTGACCAAGATGCTAGAGTAAGAAGACACTGACACTTCTTGTCACAGGTACACCCAAATCACAACAGTTTACAGAGCAACTATTGATGAGAATGACCTGAAGACTAGCAAAATGGATTTTCCACAACTAAAGATATAAAGAAGGAACCACATTTAGATGACTAAGAGGAGCAAAATCATGGTTTACATCCCTGGCTGGGTGTGACCCATAAAAAGGAGGCTGCTTAAAATTGCAGAAGTTCACCCCAGTGATTGAGGAATCCAAACGCCACATTAGGCTCTCTAACATGGTTTTCCTTCACCAGGAACATGAGCCCCGAGAATAGCAGAGTCAAGTCCAGCAGGTGCAGGAGAGCTCCGAGAGCTATAGGAAAGAGATGCTCTGCTCTTAAAGGGTACACACAAAATCTCATGCTGAGACCCAGTGCAGAGGCAGTAACTTGAAAGGATCCTGGGTCAGATCCACTTGCTGATTTCAGAGAGCCTTTCAGAAAGACAGGAGGCCAACTCTTGGGACTCACTCTGGGGACATAGATGCCAGCAGCTGCAATTTTGGGAAAGCTCTTCTGCTTTGAGGACATTGTGGCTGAAAACTAACATTGTAGAATCCTCCCTTTAAACATCTAGTGGGTGGCCTTGGCCCCACCAAAAACTGGTTGGTACCAGTCTGGAACCCTTTAGATTGTGCATGGTTCAGACTGGTGTCATGGGTTCCCAACCCTACCCACCAGCAAACCAGCACCAGCTCCCCCAGGTCACCCAGTAAGTAAGTCACCTGGGGGAGTGACTTGTACTTGGAACTGCACTTAGAGTGGTTCAAGTCTACCTCAGGAAAAAGAAAAATATCAACCTAACCTTACAACTAAAGGAAGTAGAAAGATCCCCACAATATCAGTAGAAGGAAAGAAATAATAAAAGATGACAGTAGAAATAAACAGATTGAACAGTAGCAAAAATATCAGTGAAATTAAGAGTTTGATCTTTGAAAAGATGAACAAAATTGAGAAACCTTTAGCCAGACACATCAAGAAGAAAAGAACCCAAGTCAGAAATGAAAAAGAAGTTACAACTGACACCACACAAATACAAAGGATCATAAGAAACTACTATGAACAACCTAGGATGGAACAGCTTTAAAGATGGTTAAGTGGATAAATTCCCATAAATATACAATCCCTCAAGACTGGACCAGGAAGAAGTAGAAAATATGAACAGACTGATGACAAGTAACACAATTGGATTAGTAATAAAAAGAAAGTTCTCAACAAACAAAAGTCCTGGACCAGATAGTTTCACAGGGGAATTTTTATTTTATTAATTTTATTTAACTGTTTATTTTTGGCTGTGGGTCTTTGTTGCTGCACAGGCTTTTCTCGAGTTGCAGAGAGCAGGGGCTCCTCTGTAGTTGGGGTGTGCAGACGTCTCATTGTGGCGGCTTCTCTTGTTGTGGAGCATGGGCTCTGGGGGGCACAGGCTTCAGTAGTTGCAGCTCCTGGGCTCTAGAGCACAGGCTCAGTAGTTGTGGTGCACAGGCTTAGTTGCTCCGTGGCATGTGGGATCTTCCCGAATGAGGAATGGAACTCTTCTCCTTCAGGCAGATTCTTTACCACTGAGCCACTTAGCAAAGTTCTCACAAAGCAGTTTTACCAAACATTAAAATATATCTATCTTTCTCAAAACTATTCCAGAAAATTGAAAGGGAGAAATGCTTCTGAACTCATTCTGAGTTACTGGCAACACCTTGTTACCAAAACCATGCAAAGACTTCACACAGACACACAAAAATTAAGCAGTAACATCCCTGATGAACATAGATGCAAAAACCATCAACAAAATAGCAAATTGAATTCAACAATACATTAAAGGGATCATACACCATGATACAATGATCAAATAGGATTTATCTCAAAGATGCAAGGATGGTTAAGTATCTGCAAGTTAGTCAGTGAACAAATTGAAGAATTAAAAAATCATTAGTTCAATAGATGCAGAAAAACTTTTGATAATATTCAACATCCATTTACTGGTTAAAAAATGTCAACAAAAGGAGGTAAAGAGGGAACCTTCATCAACATAATAAAGGCTACATATGACAAACAAACCTAACATAACTCAAAAGTGAAAAGTTGGAAAAAATATTACTAAAATAAGGAACAAGATAAGGATACCTATTCTTGCCACTTTCATTCAGCATAGTTTTGAAAATTCTAGCCACAGCTATTAGGCAAGAAAAGGAAATGAGAGAAACCTGAATTGGAAATGAAAAAGTAAAGCTCTTCACTTTTGCAGATGACACAATCATATATATAGAAAATTCTAAAGGAGCCACCCGCCCCCCAGAAAAAAAACCTATATAGGTAATAAATTCAATAAATTGCAGAATACAAAATTAATATACAGAAATCTGTTGCATTACTATAACTACAAAGTGGCAGAACTAGAAGTCAAGACAACAATAGCATTTGCAGTTGCGTCAAAAAGAATAAAGTACTTAGGAATAAACCTAAAGAGGTGAAAGATCTGTACTCTGAAATCTGTAAAACTCTGATGAAAGAAATTGAAAATAACACGAACTAATGGAAAGATTGTACTGTGCCCATGGATTGAAAAATGAGTATTGCTTATATGTTCAACAGGTGTCCCAAATTGTATGTGGCCAATACCTTTCCTCATTCTTAGCAATCTTGGAAATTGCGCATGCATTCCCTCAGAACAAAGATGTTGATATCCTTCAGACTTAACTTCTTTCATTGACACCACTCATCAATTCTTTGAATACTACCTCAAAATGTTACCTTAGTTTAAGCACATTTTGCCTCTGATTTTTACTGGTAAAACCTTAGTTTAAGCCACCATCATCTCACACCTGAACTACTAAAACTGCTTCATAAATGGTCCCACAAGTCTTCACTTACAAGGTTGTTTTCCAGTAAACAGCCAAAGCAACTATTAATAAGTAATCAGATGAAGTTACTTCTTTCTATGAACCCTCCAGTTGATGACCTAGTATCAAATCCAAAATCCTTAGCAGGTTCTACAAGATCTTACCTCTTCTGGTTCTCCCTCCAAATCCATCTTCATATCTTTGCTCCAGTTTCACTGACCTCAAATGTTGGAATCACTGCACAGATAATGAAACAAGTTTCACTCATACAAATGCTTAGTGAGGATCTGGGTAGGACCCTCATGTTAAGCCAATTTGATTAAAAAACAGCTACTTTATAACCACAGTTGGTTAAGGTTGTTTCCTTCTTTCATACCTTCTTACCCTTTCACCTATCTGCTTCTGCCAGGTGATAGAAGTGAAGCCTCAGAACATATTCATGTAAAACTTATTTTCTTTACTATCATTAAAGATGCCAGCAATGTCAGTTTAGTTAGCCTCCAATAGGAAGGTTCCTGGTAATGTACTTCTGCAGAAAAACAGTAAGCAGTAACTTGACTACACATGGATATAACTTTGAAAAAGCTATATGTGTTTATATATTATTTTTTCTAAATATAGCCAGATTCCAAAAATATGGAATTATAAATCAATCATCTTTGCCATGTGGGAGCAATGATATTTTACAAATGCAAATACAAATTAAAAAAATTTAAACATAATTGATGTTTAGAAACATTTCATTAAAACAAATGCAAAAAGTTAAGATAAAATATCAGTCTCTGAAAGGAAAGGGATAGAAATTAGTAATGAAATCAACTGAAATGATTTTGATAACAAGAAGCAAAATGAAGAAAAAAGTCATATCCCACTAAAGCAGTAATTCACTGAAAGAGATACATTTTGAAAAGTAATGAATAGAATCTTAAGTTGTTTGAGAATTCAATTAATGAAAAGGGAATAGTTTACATTTTTCCACATTCTAATTTCCTGCTGATTTAACATGAAATAATGGTAGTAACAAAGCTTACATAAAACCAGTAAGGTAACACTATAGTGAGTCTACATCTAAAACTATTGTTATCAATTCAAAGAGTTTTTACAATTATAAGAAAAATTAAAGTGCCCTGAGATTTATACTTTATACATGAAAAGAAATTCTATAAAGATGACAAAAGTTTGACAATAATCCTAAAGTCACATGATATTGATAGTACTTGCTTTAAAAAAAGAAGGAAATTTTTTCTAACCCAGTAATAAAGGAAAACAAATTTTGATCAACTATCTAAATAGAAGAATGAATTATCATTTCATTTTCTTGTTAGAAAATTATTAACATATGAAAGGTTTTCAACAGGATGGAAAACAACATGTAGAAAATTTAACACATAAGTATGTCAGTTAATTCATAAACTACATTGAGGTTCCTGTACTTTGTAGTGTTTGTGTTAGTCACTATTTTAAAATTTCTAATTTATTATGATTTATATGGTCATTTCAAAAACCTCATTTTTGTAACTAATTTTATTTTACCCTTCTTCACTTAAAGAAAAAAACAAAGTGTCAGGCTCTAGTGACCCTCTGTTCATCACAGGTGGTCTGGTTGCTGAACTTCAATGGTAGTTTTCAGCTCCCTCTACGGCATGTCAGTGGAGTCTCCCATGATGACCAAGTCAAAATGGCAGCTCTTTCTTCTCTCACCTTCAAGCACCATCTATCCTTTTTCCTTGTTTATGCTTTATCAACAACAACAATGCTTTGCCCTGACAATCTCTATAGAATGTAAAGTTAATGTTGTTGTTTGTTTAGTCGCTAAGTCCAGTCCGACTCTTTGTGACCCCTTGGACTGCAGCCTGCCAGGCTTCTCAGTCCATGGGATTTCCCAGGCAAGAATTCTGGAGTGGGTTGGCATTTCCTTCTCCAGGGGATCTTCCTGACTCAGGGACTGAACCCACATCTTCTGCATTGGCAGGCAAATTCCTTACTGCAGGGAAGCCCCAAAGTTAATGACAGAGGTTCATTGTCTGTTTTAATGACAGTTGAAACTCTAGATCTTAGAACCGTGTCTTGCTACGAGCCATTAAAAAAGTGAATCTGAAATATAAGAAATTATATGTTTCACCATTTTATTTAAAATTTTTCATCTAACAGTTTTAAGATATAGGTCATGTATTCTAAAATTAAGTGACTTCAGTGCATTCGCAGAATTTTGCAACCATCACCCCGCACAATTTTGGAATAATCACCTTTACCGAAAACTTGACACCTATTACATGGGCATTTCCCCTTTCTCTCCTGATTTTGTTGTTTAGTTGCTAAGTCGTGTCCAACTTTTTGCAACCGCATTGACTGTATAGGATCCTCTATCCATGGGATTTCCCAGGCAAGAATACTGGAGTGGGTTGCCATTTCCTTCTCTAGGGTGTCTTTCTGACCCTGGGATCAAACCTGAATCTCCTGCATTGGCAGGCGAATTGTTTACCAGGGAAGCCTCCATGGAAGTCCACCTGTGATTTTGGGCAACAGCTAATTTACTTTCTTTCTCTACATATTTGCCTGTTCATTTATATAATGAAGTCATGTAATATGTGGTCTTTTGCCACTGGCTTCTTTAACTTAGCACAGTATTTTCAATATTTATCCATGTTGCTGCATGTTTGAGTACTTTGAGTACTTTGTATGGGCAAATGATAGTCCATTGTATGGATAGACTACATTTTATCAATCAAATTATTGTTTGGACATTTGGATTGTTTATACTTTTTGCTTGTTGTGAATAACGCCACTTTGAATGTTTATATACAAGTTTTTGCCTGGGGATATTATACCCTTTTAAACTAATTCTGTATGAGTGCATATATTATCCTTTTTTTCTCATATATTACCACATATAAAACGGAAGTCAGAATAGAATTACATCATAGCAAATAAGCATTTGCCCAAAATTTTAGAATATGACAAAGAAACTGTATATTATTATACTAGATCTTCATTTAAATATGAATAAAATGTAGACCTTTAAATAGTCTGTATCCTAAATATTAATAGTATGCTATGAGAGACAAATGTATACATACCCTTCACACACAGAAATCAATTAATTGTGTATTGTAGTAAATTTAGTAAAGTAAGGAGAAATGCAATAAGCTCTTTTAATAATATGGACAAAAGGAGTACTGAGTTTTAGTCTCTTGATTCACTTTATTGCACTAATATGATTTGAAAAATTTTAACTCAGTACATTTTTTAAAAAAATAAAATTAAAATTGTACCTAAATATAGCTCTTTTGTAATTACCCATTCCTGACTGAGTAAGAGTAGGGATCAGGGACAGTTTTGTCAGAGTCCATACTTACTGAGACCTCAGTCTTTGGTGGAATGATATGAAAGAGGAAGTGTTATAAATATGGAATGAGCAAACGGTATTTTTTTTTTCTCCACAATATTCTAAGAGATTTATCTTGGAGTTATACCATGTTTTTAAGAAAAAGATCTTTAATATTTTGATAGTGTGAGGTCTAAAGAAGAATCTGTATGTTTATTGATCTTTTGGTTACTGTTTGCTTCGGCTTGTTAAAGTAGGGCTTAGGAATGACTCTGCTCACCCTTTTCTCTGAGGGCATTCTTGTGTAGAATGGAGCAATTTGCAGATACTCAAATGTTGCTGGTGTAGGATTCAACATCTAATATTTAGCAGTAATAAAAACTAGTATATAATCTTACTTGGCTTTTGCCAATCAAGGTAAAATAACACAAATTTGAATACCTGTTCTGTTACTTATCCAGTCCTGTGAACTTGGGCGGTTGACTTGACATTTCCAAGACTTATTTTTCTTGTCTGCAAATTGAGTTTAACTATAATACCTTCCTCAGTGGACTGTTTTAAGGTGGACAGCAGATCATTAATTTCAACCACTTGGCATAGAACCCTGAATATAATAAACTCAAAATATTGAAATATTATCCAGTAAAATGAAACTCTGATATTCCAGAAGGAAGGTCTTGTTTGTCACCCATCCCTGTATATCTAGATGTTTACCTGACAAATAAGGAAACATAAAAGTTTGTTTGCCCTTGGAAGACCTGAAACCAAGACTACTAGTCAAGAAAGCAATGCTTTCTCAGAATTTTGGATATTATATCTTGCATCTAAGAGGGAACTAGTGCAGTGTGATTCTTGAGTAACAAACACTAGATTTAAACTGTATTTTGTTCATTGACTATGGTGGGGATAAGCACATATCACTTGATAGATAGTAGACAGTAATCATTTCTTTTTTATTTGGCTATACATAAATGACTCCTTATACAAATCTTAGAAATCAATTCCACCCATCTGATCTACATACACACACACACACAGACATAGCACTTACATCTTATTTGGGTTGGGGATGTTTAAAAATGCATATGGAATGAGATATAGGTGACAGTGTTAAGTCAGAGGCTCATCTCCTGTTTTATTCTGTATTATGCCTTTTCTCTACAACCCAGACAAATAGAGGTAAGGACCATCCTGTATGTCTACAAGGCCAGATGCCAGCTCTGTTGTGATGCTACTACTTTGAAACCCCCACCAAGGGCAATGAGCTTCTCTTCTGTATCACTCACGAGTCCCAATCTACTGGGCTTAGAGTGGAGCCAGAGTCAGTCTTGCTTTTCACTCCTGTAACCAGAGAGGGCAACTCTCTTTCCCTTAAACTGTACAGAATAGAAGCTCATCCCACCATGTTATGCCACTCACTTACCCTTATCACAAATAGCTCTGTGGATGCATGAGTGATTCCCCCTCTACCCTGGATTTCAAATCCAATTCAGTTATTTTACTCAACAATAATCCTCTTTGGTTTCCAAGGCAAACCATTTAATATCACGGTGTTCCAAGCCTATGCCCCAACCACTAACACTGAAGAAGCTGAAGTTGAAAGGTTCTATGAAGACCAACAACCTTTTAGAACTAAGACCCCAAAAAATGTCCTTTTCATTATAGGGAACTGGAATGCAAAAGTAGGAAGTCAAGAAACACCTGAAATAACATGCAAATTTGGCCTTGGAGTATGGAATGAAACAGGGCAAAGGCTAATAGAGGTTTTCCAAAAGAACACACTGGTCATAGCAGACAACCTCTTCCCATAACACAAGAGAAGACTCTACACATGTACATCACCAAGTGGTCAATACCGAAATTAGACTGATTATATTCTTTGCATCCAAAGATGAAGAAGCTGTATACAGTCAGTGAAAACAAGATCAGGAGCTGACTGTGGCTCAGATCATGAACTCCTTATTGCCAAATTCAGACTTAAATTAAGAAAGTAGGGAAAACCACTACTTTAGGTATGACCTAAATCAAATCCCTTATGATTATACAGTGGAAGTGAGAAATAGATTTAAGAGACTAAATCTGATAGACAGAGTACCTGATGAACTATGGACGGCAGATCATGACATTGTACAGGAGACAGAGATCAAGACCATCCCCATGGAAAAGAAGTGCAAAAAAGCGAAATGGCTGTCTGGGGAGGCCTTACAAAGAGCTGTGAAAAGAAGAGAAGTGAAAAGCAAAGGAGAAAAGGAAAGATATTCCCATTTGAATGCAGAGTTCCAAAGAATAGCAAGGAGAGATGAGAAAGCCTTCCTCAGTGATCAACGCAAAGAAATCGAGGAAAAGAACAGAATGGGAAAGACTAGAGATCTCTTCAAGAAAATTAGAGATACCAAGGGAATATTTCATGCAAAGATGGGCTCAATAAGGAGAGAAATAGTAATGACCTAACAGAAGCATAAGGTATTAAGAAGAGGTGGCAAGAATACACAGAAGAACTGTACAGAAAAGATCTTCATGACCCAGATAATGACAATGGTATGATCACTCACCTAGAGCCAAACATCCTGGAATGTGAAGTCAAGTGGGCCTTAAAAGCATCACTATGAACAAAGCTAGTGGAGGTGATGGAATTCCAGTTAAGCTATTTCAAATCCTGAAAGATGATGCTGTGAAAGTGCTGCACTCAATATGCCAGCAAATTTGGAACATTCAGCAGTGGCCACAGGACTGGAAAAGGTCACTTTTCATTCCAATCCCAAAGAAAGGCAATGCCAAAGAATGTTCAAACTACTGCACAATTGCATTCATCTCACATGCTAGTAAAGTAATGCTCAAAATTCTCCAAGCCAGGCTTCAGCAATATGTGAACTGTGAACTTCCAGATGTTCAGGCTGGTTTTAGAAAAGGCAGAGGAACCAGAGATAAAATTCCCAACATCCACTGGATAATTGAAAAAGGAAGAGACTTCCAGAAAAACATCTATTTCTGCATTATTGACTATGCCAAAGCCTTTGACTGTGTGGATCACAATAAACTGTGGAAAATTCTGAAAGAGATGGGAATACCAGACCACCTGACCTTGCCTCTTGAGAAATCTGTATGCAGGTCAGGAAGCAACAGTTAGAACTGGAGTACGTCAAGGATGTATAACATTACCCTGCTTATTTAACTTGTATGCAGAGTACATCATAAGAAATGCTGGACTGGAAGAAGCACAAGCTGGAATCAAGATTGCCAGGAGAAATATCAAGAACCTCAGATATGCAGATGACACCACCCTTATGGTAGAAAGTGAAGAGGAACTAAAAAGCCTCTTGATGAAAGTGAAAGAGGAGAGTGAAAAAGTTGGCTTAAAGCTCAACATTCAGAAAACGAAGATCATGGCATCCGGTCCCATCACTTCATGGCACATAGATGGGAAAAAGTGGAAACAGTGGCTGACTATTTTTTTGGGCTCCACAATCACTGCAGATGGTGACTGCAGCCATGAAATTAAAAGACACTTACTCCTTGGAAGGAAAGTTATGACCAACCTAGAAAGCATATTAAAAAGCAGAGACATTTCTTTGCCAACAAAGGTCTGTCTAGTCAAGGCTATGGTTTTTCCAGTGGTCATGTATGGATGTGAGAGTTGGACTGTGAAGAAAGCTGACTGCTGAAGAATTGATGCTCTTGAACTGTGGTGCTGGAGAAGACTCTTGAGAGTCCCTTGGACTGCAAGGAGATCCAACCAGTCCATCCTAAAAGAGATCAGTCCTGGGTGTTCATTGGAAGGACTGATACTGAGGCTGAAACTCCAACACTTTGGCCACCTCATGGGAAGAGTTGACTTGTTGGAAAAGACTCTGATGCTGGGAGGGAATGGTGGCAAGAAGAGACGGGGATGACAGAGGATGAGATGGCTGGATGGCATCACTGACTCGATGGACATGAGTTTGAGTAAACTCTGGGAGTTGGTGATGGAAAGGGAGGCCTGGCGTGCTACGATTCATAGGGTTGCAAAGAGTCAGACACAACTGAGGGACTGAAATGAACTGAACTGAAGTGAACCCTCTTTCTGAATGATTTAATTATTCAGCATAAGGCTTTTTTTTTTTTTTTTGTCATACTGAGAGTAGAAGAACGTGGGCACTCTTTCAGGTACAGCGAATAAAGTGTGATTTAGCTGTGGAGGATTTTAAAATAATAAAACAGAAAATTTGGTAGTCTGCTTGTTCTTATGTGGGAGCATTTCTAAACAGCATTTCTAGACAATGCCAGGGATAATATATTACTATGTCAAAAAAAATCTTTTAATGGTCTATGTGCTAATCAATTGTAGTTGTATGATTTCTAAAATAGAATCTATATTTAGTTTCATTTAGCACAATTATATTAATTTTCTTTAATAAACATTTTAATCCATAGGAAGCTAATTAGGAGAACTCCCAACTCTACATTGCTGCCGCTATCTACATAAAGACACACCTACAGGTACACATTTTAAGAGAAAATTCTTAACGGTTTGCATTTGTTGGGAGTTGTGTATGTTCTTGGTAGTACAGCTGCTGCTACTGCTGCTGCTGCTACATCGCTTCAGTCATGTCCGACTCTGTGCGATCCCTAGAGGGCAGCCCACCAGGCTCCCATGTCCCTGGGATTCTCCAGGCAAGAGCACTGGAGTGGGCTGCCATTTCCTTCTCCAATGTACGAAAGTGAAAAGTGAAAGTGAAGTCGCTCAGTCCTGTCCGACTCTCAGCGACCCCATGGACTGCAGCCCACCAGGGTCCTCTCTCCATGGGATTTTCCAGGCAAGAGTACTGGAGTGGGTGTGTTCAAATAGTCAAATAATTCAAATGATTGTGTATGAAAGTTCAGTGAAAGAAAAGTGTAAGTGATTGTATTTTTTTTTTAACCTGTTCTTTATTTCTCTGGTTTCATGGTTATTATTTAAAATAATTTTGTTACATAGACAAAGAGGGTTAGAGGCAGCAACTCCCCTCTAAATATTTTTTCTCTATTATTACTCAGTAGTCTATGCATAGATTGGGCATTTGTTATTTCCAGTGATAGCTGTCCTTCATAAGTGTGCTTTCAAGTATGTACTTCCCAGCAATACCTCTTGTCTTGGGACCATTCCTATTAGTACAATGACTCCATAATTTTCTACCCACTTCAATATTGCCAGTACATTAAGCATATCACTTTTGCATGACTGTTTCCTTGCCTTTTACGACATTCTTTATACATGTTTGATTTAAAGGCCCAGTGTATAATCATTTCCTTTTTGTTGTTCAGTCGCTCAGTTGTGTCTGACTCTGCAACCCCTTGACATGCAGCAAGCTTCTCTGTCCTTCTTTGTCTTTCACCATCTCTGTGAGTTTACACAAACTCATGTTCGTTGAGTCAGTGATGCCATCCAATCATCTCATCCTCTGTTGCCCCCTTCTCCTCTTGCCCTCAATATTCCCCCACATCAGGGTCTTCTCCAGTGAGTCAGCTCTTTGCATCAGGTGACCAAAGTGTTGGACATTCAGCTTCAGCACCAGTCCTTCTGATGAGTATTCAGGGTTGATTTCCTTTCAGATTGACTGATTTGATCTCCTTGCAGTCCAAGGGACTGGTGTCCAGCACCACAGTTTGAAGGCATCAGTTCTTCAGTGCTCAGCCATTTTTATTGTCAGCTCTCGCATCTGTACATGACTACTGGAAAAACCATAGCTTTGACTATATGGACTTTTGTCCACAAAATTATGTCTTTGCTTTTTAGTACATTGTCTAGTTTTGTCATAGCTGTTCTTCCAAGATCAAGCATCTTTTAATTCTGTGATTGCAGTCACCGTCCGCATTGATTTTGGAGCCTAAGAAAAGGAAATCTAATGCTGTTTCTGTGTTTTCCCCGTCTATTTGCTATGAAGTGAAGGACTAGATGCCATGATCTTTGTTTTTTAAATGCTGAGTTTTAAGCCAGGTTTTTCACTTTCCTCTTTCACCTTCATCAAGAGGCTCTTTAGTTCCTCTTCAGTTTCTGCTGTTAAAGTGTTATCATCTTCATATCTGAGGTTCTTGATATTTTTCCTGGCAGTCTTGATTCCAGCTTGTGATTTATGGAGCCTGGCATTTTACATCCCCTGTCATACACAGTCAACTCTTTCTGTCTTTCTCTTTACTTCTCCCATTTAAAATTAATGCTAAATTAAACTTTCCAACTATTCTATGTATAGCCTTGGGCACCTGAACTTGCTGGAGAAATGCTACTAGTCTCAGCTCTACTACACATTCCAGAATCAGGCACCCTCCATTCTTCCAGGTGACTCCTGTCTTTTCCTCTTTCCATGAGCTTTCAAAAACCTCCCACAACCAATCCTTTGAAGCAACCACCTTCCTTTCAATCCACTGAGAAAATCGTTTCATATTCCATAAACTGCCATCTTGCTCTCTCTCCAGCTATCTGCATCCGTCATCATACACTTTGTGTTGCCCTGTGTTACTGGAGATGAGCTGTGTATATTCCCTGCAAAATCAGTTCCTCTACTTGTACACGAGACCTTATAGCTTCCCACCTGTGTCAGGGAATTGATGCTACAGTTTTCCCATCTCTTGCTGTATCATAAGCTGCCTTCTCTGCTGGATCATTCCCATCACCATCATACTTGCTTATAGACTGTTTTAGCTTTTACATGAGAGAAGAAACCATTCTCCTTTAAATGTATGTTTTCCTCTAACTACCGTCTGGTTACTTTGTCCACCTAACAACAAATTAGCTTTAAAGTTTTGTCTAGACTTGTATTCTCCAGTTTTTATATCCTCATATTTTTTAACTCAGACTTTGACTTTTTTCACTTACCAATGAAATATAATAATTTATGATGGTTATCAGTGACTGCCATGTTGCTTTATCCAGTGGTCAACTGTCAGTCATCTTACTTGATTTTTCACACAATTATATGCACAATTATTTCTCACACAGTTCCCTCTTCTTGGAAATGTTTTCTTTACTTGGTCCTAGGGCCCTTTCCATGGAGAAGGCAACGGCACCTGACTCTAGTACTCTTGCCTGGAAAATCCCATGGACTGAGGAGGCTGGTAGGCTGCAGACCAGGCAGTCGCTAAGAGTCAGAAACGACCAAGCAACTTCACTTTCACTTTTCACTTTCATGCACTGGAGAAGGAAATGACAGCCCACTCCAGTGTTCTTGCCTGGAGAATCCCAGGGATGGGGGAGCCGTCTATGGACGGCAGAGTCAGACATGACTGAAGTGACTTAGCAGGAGCAGCAGCAGCAGGGTCCTTTTCTATCTTGCTTTATTCTTTATTCTCTCTCAGTTCTCTTTGCTGGATCATGATGGTATCACATTTCCGAAGTTTCAACCCAGACTGAGTGATCGAACCTAGTGATCTTCTTTGTTCCCTCTATAAAGTCATTATCTGTTTTCTGTATAGCATCAGTCTCAAGATTTTATATACAGTCACCCCCCCCCCACCCTGCTTAAGACTGTCAAATGTATTTTCCCAGCCTAGAATTGTCTAGACTCAGAAGCCTGTTTAATAATTCCACTTATGTATGTATAGTAGACACAAGAACTAAGCAGAAAAAACCAAAGTCCTGACTTTTTTATATTAAAATCAATGGATCTCATAATATTTACTGATCTCAGTAAATGGCAATCCTATCCTTTGAGTTGTTCAGGCTAAAGATTCTTAGTGAAACTTTTTTTTTTTTTCTCTTCACAGTCCACATCCAACTAATCAGCAAATTCTACCAGTTTTACCTTAGCTGCCCCTTCCCCCCTGCACTGCAAACTCCACAGTCACTGACCTAATCCAAGCAACTGTAATTTCTCAGCTGGAGTTTTGTAAAATTTTCTCACCTATAAATGACCTCCTTGCTTCTATTATTGCCACCCACATGCCAGTCTATTCTCAGTACAGAAGCCAAAGTTACTCTTTTGGAATGTAAATCAATGATGTCAATTTGATTTACATTGGGCACACCTGTCTCTGTTTCTTCCTTGAACAACAAATGTTTCCAACTCAGTGTCTTTACACTTGCTGGTCCCTCTACTTGATGGCTCTCCATGATCACTGTACATGGTTACATTGCAGACATACTAATATGCCTGATCAATTGGTTCTGGGAGAGATGAACTCATAGTATTAATTCAGAAGGTATATGCACTTATTAACCTTCTAAAATAAAAACTACTTAATTCAGAAGCACATTTTGCTCTAAAATGTTACAAATGCAATTGTATTTCTGGGCTTCTCTCATAGACCCAATTCTCGGGAGGCCATCACGCCTCGGCCTGCCTGGAGATCTGCACCCTGACCTGGGGACGCCTGGCTCTCAGGTTGCAACAGTTCTGGGTAGGATGGGGCTTCCCTGGTGGTGCAGAGGTTAAAGCGTCTGCCTGCAATATGAGAGAACTGGGTTCGATCCCTGGGTCGGGAAGATCCCCTGGAGAAGGAAATGGCAACCCACTCCAGTGTTCTTGCCTGGAGAATCCCATGGACGGAGGAGCTTGGTGGGCTACAGTCCAGGGGTCGTAAAGAGTCGGACACGACTGAGCGACTTCACTTCACTTCACTTCACTCATAGATCAGTTGGTAAAGAATCCGCCTGCAATGCAGGAGACCCGGGTTCGATTCCTGTGTCTGGAAAAATCCCCTGGAGAAGGAAATAGCAACCCACTCCAGTATTCTTGCCTGGAAAATCCCATGGACAGAGAGAGTTGGACATGACTTAATGACTACACCACCATAATGATTACATATCTGCTGCCTTGTATATTTTGCTTTATAGGGAATTTAAGTTTTCCTTTTTCATCCAAAGGTAGGTTTTATTAAAGACTCTACTTCAAATTTCTTAAGACTAATACAGAACCTAACCTCTAGTGAAATGCAGTTCTCCTGGGTTTTATCTAGATCCTTAATCACAACCCTCAAATAGTTATTATCACCCTCCTTTTCAGAAGAGAAAACTGAGACTCAAAATTGTATAGGTAGTTGAGAATGATAGAGATTAAAGAAGAAAACTATAATTAAAAACAGGCAAAACTTGTTCCAAAGTCCATGTTCCTTTCATTGCTAAAAGCTATTTTTGAAACAATTATGGAGAATCTGCAATAAGTATCAATTTCTTCTTAGTAGGTAAATTTTAGTCTAAAATCTGTTAATCATGCATTTTCAAAGAAGTTGAGGCCATCACAGTTAGCAATAAGTGTATTTTAAAACTTGTGAATTTCTTGTGTGAACAATGTGAGGCCTTCATTTGCAGGCACCAGTTTGTTTTTATGTCTGTATACCCAGCACCTAGGAGGATTTTGGTAAAAGTTTTTTGTGGAGGAATGAAAGGTATTTACAATGCCAATGTAGGTAAGATACTGGCCTTATTCTCGAGGGGCATATAAGCTTATTGATAAAAATAAATCTTTCATTTCAGTGTAAGCAATTAGTTTTCCTGTCATGTGACTCCTGACCTTGTCTGAATTTGCATGCGATGTTAACATGATCATTAAAACAACATCTACAGTTAATGTGCTTTATTTTACTTATTCTTTTGAAAAGCTTCATGATTGATTTATTTATGGACATATTCCATATATTAAGATAAATTCTACCCTGAAATTGCTAGTGGTTATGTTAGATGATTATTTTTAAAGTTGAGTTTGTCTTTATATGGACACTCTGTGTTTTAATGTCCTGGATATGCTTATAAAGCTGTTAGTATAATGCTATTCATATCAATTTGTTTGTGACAAATTGAGCCAAGATTAAATTCTAAATTACATTATTTTCTACTTTTCAGATGGAAATAAATTTGGGAAATTAGTGTCCTCTGCTCAGGTTTACTCTGGTATCTATCTTAGAAATTTAGTGTCACACTTTACCTGCCCATTTCCATTTCTTCTTATGAGACTCTCTATGGCATTGAGAGCACTTGATTACAGGTGTATAACAAGGCAAAGCACACCAACCATTCTTGAAATTTCTAGTTTTTCTTTCAGAGAGCATAATATCATAACAAGCAAATTAAAGAGCCGTGAAAAAGTAAGGAAAACAAGCTTATGTCAAAGGAATAAATGGTAGCAATTGAAAATGAGCCACCTGCTTCTCATTAAGCAAACAAGTGATGTGGCGTATAATTCAGTGGCTGAAAAATATATCTTACATCCCAGAACCTTTTTTAATACTAGAATTCTAGGCTGTTGAAAATGATAGCAAGGGAACAGAGTACCCTAATAGTCTCTTACAGGATCTTCAGTGTATTGCAGAGGGATCCTTAGAAACAGAAGTCATTTGTCGCAGAACTGTAGACAATGGTTCTATTTTAATCCTGGAGTTAGCAGAAAAGGAAGTCAGCAGCAGCTGCAATTAATAGAGGTCATGTCTTTTATACCTATGATAGTGAAGTTGTTCTCAAACTTGAGCATTCCTTAGAATCACAGGAAAGCCTTACGGATACAAACACTGTTGGTTCCATCCTCAGATTTCTGGTTCAGTAGATTTGACGGGGTCATTGTTTAGTCGCTCAGTCATGTTTTACTCTGTGCAACCCTATGGACTATAGCCTACTGGGCTCCTCTGTCCATGGGGATTCTCCAGGCAAAAGTACTAGAGTGCGTTGCCATGCCCTCCTTCAGGGGATCTTCCCAACCCAGAGATTGAACCTGCATCTCCTGCATTGCCAGGCAGATTCTTTACCACTGAGCCACCAGGGAAGCCCAGATTTGAGTCTGAGCCCCAGAATTTGCATTTGCAGCATGTTTTCAAGAGGTGCTGAGGCTCTTGGTCCAGGGAGTGCTGTCTGGGAACCGCTGTACCAGAGAATCACATATAGGGATCACAGAAAGTCAATTAAAGATCATGAAAATTAAGTAGATGTATGTACATATGTAACCATGCATCTAAATAATTTCATATAGTTAGAAAACCAGATTTGGTTCATATTTTAAGTGGGAAATGTAGCACTAAGTGCTATAGTTTATAGCACTATAATAGGATACTTCTATAACAGGATAGCTTAACAGTTGTATGTTCAACTGTCTATCAAGCAATTCTATTCATAACTCTAGCTCACAGTGATTTTCACTTGTGTATATGTACCTATTTTTTGGTATTTATTTAAAATACCACTCTGCCAAAAACCACTCCCCTTTCTAATAGTCTATCTGATATCCTAGGTATTGAAATAGCAAATAAGTATAGAAAGCCTGTGAATATGGAGCATGCATGCCCATATAAATCACACAGAAATTAACAACAGACGTCTCTAGAGATTGGGAGATGCAGTAAAAGGAAAAAGCAGGTTGTTCGTTGTTACATCCTGATGTCCTTGAAAGAAAAAACAGTGCTTGTTTATGCCGGGGTCCAGCCCCAGTGGATCCAGGGAATTCGAAGCAGGGATGGAGTCAGTGAGGAAAAACTTATTTATTTAGAGATATAAAGAGAGATTAGGAAAGAATAGTGTAGTAGGAAAATTAGTGGAGAAAAGAGGCTGAACAACTTGGTTTACACAGGAGACCAATAAAGTTCCAAGACAAGGAACTTGCATCTTCTACGTAGGCCATCGGCGCCAGCTTGAATAGCAGAGGGTGCCCCACCTTGGGCTCTCTCTCACGTGGGTCTTAGAAGCCAGGGCAAATAAGTGGACACAGTGAGCCTCCACGCTCCAGATGGGAATTCAGTCAGAAAAGGGAGAAAAGAATGACATGGGGGAGCCAAGCATCGGTGCCAGACCCACAACTTTATTTTCAAAAGCAGCTTATATACCACAAGTTGTACACAAAGAAATAATGGAAAATGCAGAGTTATGCAGAGGCAGCAGTCCTGACCCTTATTGAGACCAGGCTTTCTTTTTGCATACCTTCCCATATACAAAAGGTCTTAGGTGGTTTTACATCATCTTCTGGCCAGGGGGCCTGTTAACATTTTTATGGCTCTTTTCCTAGATAAATGTCTATCAACCAGAAAACTCTTTTTCCCTAGAAGTGTTTTTTCTTTATTCTGCATCACCCTCAAAGTACTAAATAAAGTTACATTCCTGTAGAACAAAGGTGCAGTGGGTTATAACAAAGAAAGTACTTAACTCAAAGATCTAATACCAGGGCTACTACCTGTTTTTTCTATATACCAACTATATCTACAAATAAAAGATATGAAAACTTGGCAGCAAGTATTGGCTCAACAAATGAAACCCCTAATCAGTCCTATTCTAATGATTTTGACTCCTTGGAAGCCCCTACATTCCAAGGATGTTTTAAGCTTCCTGTGCCTCTCGCGGTCAGGAGGCTGCAAACAATCACTTGCTCAGCTGTAAGAGTCCGGCAGGCAGGCTAGAAAGCCATCAGAGGGGTTTTTGGATTGAAACACTATTATTATGCCTAGGAGACTTATTATCTAAAAGCTCTAAAATAACTTTTTCTAGAAAAAGGTGGTGGGGGGACAGCCCCCTGTTAATGTCAGAAGAGTAGGTGGAAAGCATAACACAGTAAAGCAGGCAGACTCTGGTTTTGGGGGTAGATGCTCAAGCAGATCCAGCGAGGCTCCCTTAAGGCCCGACTCGCCTTTGCCTGTCGGGCTCGTTAACCTCATGACTTTTGCCATGGGCGGGACTCCTCGTGCTGGCTCCTGGCATGTTTATTCACATAGAACAATGTTTTCTATTCCCTATGTAATAAAGAAATAACACTGAGTTTCTTCAGAGAGAAAAGGTGTCACAGTTTCCATATTTCTGGGCAAAAATGAAGCTGTATATAAATCACCCTTGTATAACTTGATCATAAAATGGGCATCTGATTGCTGGTGGAATAATGGAAGGTAGTGGGCAGGATACGCCAGTGTAGAGAAGCAGACAGAGTACTCTCTTAAACAAGAAAGCTGCTGTTGTTGTGAAGGTTAATTTCAATTAAATTAAAATTGCCCTACTGGCAATATACTATTTAATGGATTTTAACATAATAATAAAATAATTTCATTAATTGAAAGACGCAAACTGATGTAATAAGCTTCTGTGAACAGAAGCTTGAAGAACTATCTTCTGCAAAAATAATGAAGGTCTTCTTTAGAGATATGTCCAGATGATCACACTATAACAGGAAGGTTAGCAGAAGTAAGTCAAATCTGAAACAGATGAGGCAATGCCACATTAGACAGTCTTTCTTTAGGTATTCAGAGTATAGTTGGATGTCTGAATTAAGAGATGCCTGCCGATGCATTGAAACAATACTTTCAGTTAGTGGATGAAATGCTGCCTATTTTAAGTGTATCTTTTTATTTGTTATATTAATCAGTGTTACACAGTCATTTCTTTAAGGCTTAAAAGGTACCTACCATTAACTGTGCTAGGTGCCATGGGTGTGTGTCCCACCTGAGAAATAAGATCATTTCCCCAAGCTCAAAGTGGCCATCATCTAGGGCAGGGGTTGCCAAACTACTATAAATTAGAGTCTCAGTATGGCTCCCAACAAGACCTAATAGTGTTGTTTACATTTTGAACGGCTTGTTGAAAATTTTTTAACGAATATATAGCAGAAATAGTATGTGGACTACTGAGTTTAAAATATTGTGTATTGGCCCATGACTTGACTATTGCCAGTACTTGGTCTAGAAGTATGATTATTTTTATTGAAGTGGAGTTGACATACGATATTGTATAAGTTTCAGGTGTACAATGTAGCAATTCACAATTTTAAGAGTTTATTCCATTTAGAACGATTATAAAATATTTTCTGTATTCCTTGTATTGCATAATATATCCTTGTAGCTTATTTATTTTATATGTAGTAGTTTGTACCTTTTAATCCCCTAACTATCTATCTTGAACCCACCCCTGTCTCTCTCTCCGTTGGCTAACCATTATATATAGAAAACTATTTATTGTCTCTATCTGTGAATGCAGCTTTTTGTTAAAGTCACTGTTTTTATTTTTAGATTTCACATATAAGTGAGATCATAGAGTATTTGTCTACTTATTCCACTTAGTATGATACCCTCCAAGTTCATCCATGTTGCTGCAAATGGCAAAATTTCATTATTTTTTATGGCTGACTAGTAGTCCATTGTGTATGTGTGTGTATACACACCACTCCTTTTTCTAATCATCTTTTCCTGGCACTTAGATTGCTTCTGTATCTTGGCAGTTGTAAATAATGCTTCTATGAACACAGGGGAGCATGTATTGTTTCAAACTAGTGTTTTTCTTTTTTTAAGGTATGTAGCTAGGAGTGGAATCGCTGTGTCATATGGTAGTTCTGTTTTTAGTATTTTAGGAAACCTCCAAAATGTTTTCCATAGTGGCTGGACCAATTTCTATTCCCACCAAAAGTGTAGCTGGGTTCCCCTTTTCTCTGCATCCTCACAGGCATTTGTTGTTTGTGCTCTTTTTGATGGTAGCCATTGACAGCTGTGAGGCAATACCTCATTCTGGTTTTAATTTGCATTTCTCTGAATAACAAAATTGAGCTTCTTTTCATGTACCTGTTGACTATCTGTGTGTGTTCTTTGGAGATGCAGTTTTTAAATGATCTATTTTAAAGGTGTCTGAGGAGAAAACATTGGTATCTTTATGTGTATGGTTGACAACACAGTTTGAACCTCATAGGTCCGAATTGCATGGGCTCACTTATATAAACTTTTTTCAATACATATGTACCACAGTACTACATGACCTGAGGGAAGACCCACAGATATGGAGGGATGGCCTATAGGATTCATATATTTTACTAGTTTCTACTTTACAACTCATAATTTTTCAAGGGTTGACTGTATTACTTCCTCTATTCTGAATCAATTATATTTTGCAACAAATTCCATCTGCTTACTAATGTACTCTGTAACACAAAATCCATTAGTAGCTTATAGTCTATATATATACATATATGTATCAATGCTGCTGGTGGTGCCATGTACAGATATATCTGACATCTGCCTCTGACAATGCTCGCTCTCTCCAGTGTATTATATTGTGTGTGTGTGTTTATTGGTGTGTAGTTGTTCTACAGTTTATACATATAGCTGATTCTTCACTGGGCTTTTGTTCTTATTCAGTCTGCCTGGAATGCCATCTTGTCATCATCCCCTTTTAGAATTATTTTTTATAGAATTATGCTCCATGCTAATACCTAACTATTTCAGTCTACATTTTCCTAGTTGCTTCTACATAAAGTAATCGTTCTGTAAAAATTACAAATGTTGTTATTTCCATTGTTAATTTTAAGCATTTAATGGTTTATACTGGTATTACTTGAATAAGTGTTATTATACCTAAACTTTTGCACTCTAAAAGTGCTGGGCACAATACCTTTTGTGTAACTATTTTTCAAGAAATATTTTATTGATGAATCACTAAATGATGAAGGCAAAATACTGCATTGAAATATCTAGATAATTGTTTCACTTCACTATATCACGTGTTACATGTACATACAGGATGGGTAAATATAAAAGTAATAATTAAAGACTCAGAAATCAGAGTACATTGTATATTTATAGACCAACAAAAGGCTGTTAGAAAAACTGGTGATAACATTTACTTACCCTTATTGTGTCTTTGTCCTGTACATATTTGTGTTTATAGCATTGAAATTTGCCAATGTAAGACTTCCTTTGTAGTGAATTTGCTTTATTTAAGAGGGTAAATTCACAGTGCTTTAAAAAATTTTTTTCCTTGAGAAATATAAAATTCCATGTTCATAGAAAATAGTAAGAAGATACTTAAAACGTTTAACACACACTTTAATGTGGCAAAATTACAGATTCAAATAATGGTTAATTCCATAAGTGGAAAGATCTTATAAAAACTCCTTTTGAAAATCAAAGAAATTAGTAGTTGATTGTTTATCCATTGCAGTAGTGGCACTCCAGCTGAATAGAATTTAAGATAAGCTTCAATAGCACTGCCATAAATTTTAGCAATTTAATTTTCCTTGAATGCTATTCATGTTCTCTTCCCTGCTACCTAACTTGCAACTTAACCCAATCTAAACAATTTCCTATTAATTCTAAGGTAGCTAAACTGACAATATGCTTCCAAAGGAAGCTATTTGCATTTCACAAGCAAAGAAATCAGTTTTCAGGATGTTTCTATATCATGACAGCAAGATTAGTTTGAAAATGAAAAATTCAGACAATCAACCAGCTGTTTCATATATAAAATACCAAACATCTGGTTCTCCTAACTTTTTTCTCACTGACTTGATTGAAACAGCAGGGTTGATTGTGTTGTGCAAATATAGCCTCAGAGAAGGAAAATTAAGGAGAAAAAAATCTTGACTTTAGTGTTGACTTTTTAAAAATCCCAGATTCAGAGATTCTGAGGCTACAGTGTCAGCTCTTTGAACAGAGTGTCTTGTATTGTTTTCACAGTTGACTCAGTAAGATGTTTATAAAAGTACTGTGGAAATTGCAAGACAATTTTAATTACCATAGTTATTAGCATTTCTGTTCCTCAGAGACCTTCAAGACTTGCTTTTCCCAAGTGTGGAAGTAAGAATTAATGACTGCTTAGGTCTTCATTACAATCCCAGTTATATACATATATAGCAATGTATGCCTCAAGAGATGGCCATTTATTAGATAAATATTTGCTCATTAAAGTGGGTGGTGTAAGACCCTACCTTATTCTCCCATATGAATGTGAAATGTAATCTGAGGCCATCAAGTTAACTGAGTCATGGCTATTCACATCTGTAGTAATATGCTGTTGCTGCCAGCTGCTATGTGTTACTTACACAGCTTCTCACTCCACTTGAGAGAAGTTGGAAACCATTAAAACGATAATTGGTATATTCATAACAAAAGTCAACAGGATGCTATCAACAGGATGGCTGAAGTGGGATAATGGAAGGGGGAAGAAAAACAGGAGAAGAATAGGAAAATGGCAGAGGGAAAGGAGAATAGGAGAATGGCCTCATCCTAAATTTAAGACCATGCTTCAGTGGAAATTGGAGAGTTGTTCAATGTGAAAATCAGAGTCCTTTCAAGCATTTTGTCTACATAGTGAAGACTGACTAACAAAGTCTTGTGTATTTGTGTTTGTACAATATATATCTACTGAACTTACCCTAAAAGCAAAAAGCAATGTTAAAGTCATATAGCCCTTAAAAACATGACCTTCAGCATGGTAGTAATTGCCAGATTTTTTAGTTATGCTCTGCTAATCAGGATGGAGATGTAAAAAACAACAACAAAAAAAGCTAAAATAAAATATAAATATAAATGAAAGAGAAAAATAAAGAGAAATTTAATTACAGGTGCCTTTTCAGTGCTTCTCATACTTGAGAATAAATTTCTTCTAGCTTTCCAGCTGTGAAGGCAGCCATTGTTCTCAGGGGAGCTAATTATTCTAAGAAGCTTGCCTTCCTGGTGGGCTGTAATAAGCACAGTTCATTGCAGAACTTTACCAGTGTGTGTCAAAGACCCACAACTGTGTGGGGCTGGTGCTAGGGGCATGCCATACAAAACTCTGTAATGTAGCAGCAGTAAACACATACACCATTACTAGGAAACTGCTGGAATAATACAGAGGCCTCAGGAATGGGAAGTTATGGTTCCATTAACGCTGAACTGTAGGGGTCAAAGAGCTAATGAAGGGGGCTAAAGGGCTAATGATCCCACCTATGATAAACACTATTTACCATGTAGTCGTGAGCAGACTTCTATGTTAGCAGGAGTCTCATGGAGGGGACTGTGTTAGCCATCTGCTCACTGCACTAGCTGCCATTTTTTCTACTTGCTTGGTTACTAGAAACAGTGACCTAAAAGGCAATGAAAAGGCAGAAAATGATATGCTAGGAGGGGATTTACAAAAGAAGCAATGAAGTAGATGCAACATATAAAACTTTGCTTTTATTTTTGCAGTTACAGCTTTATAAAAGAGTGCTTGTTTAATAGACATAAGTTTCTGAAGTGTTCACCTGTTGACTATTTCTCAAATGTGACCTTGGGATCAAGGATTTTTAGGTCTTCATTGTGCCTTACTTTGAATATAGCTACAACAGTCAAAGATAAAGGCATTTAAGTGAATGTTACTGTGAATGGACTTTCAAGTCTCTCCAGTGAAATACAATGGATATATGAATTGACACATCCAAATGAGCAGCCCGTGATTTTACTATAAATTCCCATACATTTGCTTTTATAGTGAACTTACATTTTGGTTACTTTTGTCCTTGGGATAAAATGGGTATCAGTGAATATGGAGAAAATGGTAATTTTTTGGTGCCACAGTAAAGAACGTTTTCCAAGAAGAATTTTTGAATAACTAATTCTTTTTGTTGTGACTCATATCTCTTTCTTCCCTCTTCCAAATGATTGTCAAAAATAACTCTGTCTACAGACAAATTTGCCTCTTTATAATGTTTTTACAAAATGAAGTTATGTCTGTATTACTCCAACTATAAGCAATAGAACTAAAAGAAAACTATCCAAAATTTATAATCCACATAACACATCAAAATCCTGGAAGTTTCTTTCAGATTACCAATTTTGCTGTGCTTAGCTGTGGATGTAAAGATGATTGCTACTTTAGTTGTACTGAAACAGCTACACTCCAAGGGAGGATTCTTTGAAATTTTCCACTGCCAATTCCATGAGTGAGTTTCATAATGACCTTATGGAAACAGCCTGCTTTTCAACACATCCCTGTCGCTTCAATTGAGCAAAGTTGGCCAGCTGTAACAAATAGCACAGCAGTTTTCTTTTCCGGTATCCAATTCAGATCCATTTCATCTCACTTGGGAGGAAATTGTGATTTAGTCTTAGGATTTATGGCATGAAAGCAGATGTACTACTCAAAGTCCATGGAATTGAAGACAACAAAAACATCCTCGCGATGTTTATGGAATAAAGCAAACTCTTTATAAAAATGAAAGTAATTCTTTTACAGAACCTGGTGAAAAAGGAAAACCTTTGGCATCAAAAATAACAGTCGAAAGAGCAAGAACAAGTACACACAGAAAAGTTGCTCTTTTAAGGAAATAAAAGCAAATCCATAATGGAATATAGGAGAAAACAAACACTTGTGTAGAACCAAGTAACCAATGAACAGATTTTGGTTCTCTGATAGTTAAATTCTCTCAGAACATGATTCTGTCAACCCAATTAAATTGTAGAGAACAAAGTCTAGTATGCAATATCATGAAAAATTATATTATAAAATTGTATATTTTGGAAATCTTAGGCTAAATTCATAGCCTTGAAATCAATAGACATTTATTAAAATAGTAAATGGTCAATTGATAATGATCTTTTAGAAGCTTCATAAAACATGAAAACATATATTTAATTTTAGATAATAATCAGCTATTTTGTTTTTTTTTAACTTATTTTATGTTGGGGCATAGCTGATTGGAAATGTGGTGTTAGTTTCAGGTGGACAGTAAAGGGACTCAGCCGTGCGTATACATGTACCCGTTCTCCCCCAAACTCCCCTCCCATCCAGACTGCCACATAACATTGAGCAGAGTTCCCTGTGCTATACTGTGGGTCTTTGGTGTTTATCCATTTTTAATATAGCAGTGTGTACATGTCAATCTCAAACTCCTTAACTATCCATCCTCCTACCCTGCTCCCTGCCCCCCAAACCATAAGTTCACTCTCTAAGTCTGTTTCTGTTTTGTAAATAAGTTTAATTGTATAATTTCTTTTTAGATTCTGCATATAATGATGTCATACAATATTTGTCATTCTCTGATATACTTAACTAAGTATGACAGTCTCTAGGTCCGACCCTGTTTAGATTTTTAACCAACTCAAAAAATGGCTACATTAGAAAGGGAACTGAACTGGGTATCAGATAGACTTAAGTTCTAAGCAGTGACCTTGACCTTCATTTTTCTTTCACTATTACTATGACTTTGATAATTTTCCTATTTACACAAATTGGATGAACAGTCTTTGGCAAAGTACACAGAATGCAGAAGAATCTAATAAAACTAATATTTTCTTTGAAATACATGTTTTTTAAAAATACATATTTTTAACAAATAGCTTTAAAATATTTTTTATGATTCTAAGGAAAATATTTGAAGACCATAAAGTCAGATGTGGAAGAATTCAGGGCAGAGTCCTCCTTTTCTTATTGCAGGAATTTGCAGACTTTGTGTAATTTTGTTGAAAAATCCCACCTAACCCCAATAACCCCAAATTTAAAGCTAACCTACAGAGTAGCAACTAAATCTTTCCTAGGAGATTGTTGAGGGCCTTTCTCTTGTGGCTGTTTCCAACGAGTATTCTTTTTTGTTTAAACTTGTGTGCAGAATGTCTGGAACTTTGTGGTTTCCATTCTTGAAGTCTTTGCTCTGTATTCTCAGAGTAGCTCTATGCCCTAAAACCCTAGAAAACCAGTCCCCTACTGAATGCTTCCTCAGACTTTCTTATCTTCTGCACATCAGCTAATAAGGAGAAGTTATTTGTTTCTGCTAGTCTTTGGATTTAGTTCAGTGTGCTATGAAGAGAAACAAAAGGAGGAGGCAGTGGTACTGGAGAAAAAGAGAAATAGAATATAACCGCTGCTGCTGCTAAGTCCCTTCAGTCGTGTCCAACTCTGTGCAACCCCGCAGCCCACCAGGCTCCTCCATCCCTGGGATTCTCCAGGCAAGAACACTGGAGTGGATTGCCATTCCCTTCTCCAATGCATGAAAGTGAAAAGTGAAAATGAAGTTGCTCAGTCATGTCTGACTCTTCGTGACCCCATGGACTGCAGCCTACCAGGCTCCTCTGCCCATGTGATTTTCCAGGCAAGAGTACTGGATGGAGTGGGGTGCCATTGCCTTCTCCGAGAATATAACTAGATTTTTAAAAAATGTAAAATGTCTCATTAAGATTCTTAAATATTGAGTTTATTGTACCTTAGGATATTGGTAGATCAAATATGAATCTGTAGATATTTATGATTTTATAGGTGTGTTTTTGAAATGGTACCAGTACTTAGTTGGTACCATTTTGCCAACTAAGATTCAGTTTAAATAACTTACACTACTTAAGGCTGTAAAACAATCTAAAATCTATTATGTGACTTAAGTCCTCTGTCCATGGGATTTTCCCAGGAGGAATTCTGGAATGGGTTGCCAAGTCCTCCTCCAGGAGATCTTCCTGACTCCACGATCAAACTCATGTCTCCTGCCTTGCAGGTGGATTCTCTACCTCTGAACCACCTGTGGAGCCCACACAAGAGCACACAAGTGGTATTATTTGACTTAAGTGTTCTCATCTGTAAGATGGGGATAAATATTAGCTACTCCACAATGTGAAAATTAGAAATGAAAATATACCATACCTAGCACTGACATGGTTCATGACAACATGTTTCTTTCCCTGTTTTTCTTTTTCTAATAAATAAGTGAATTTTTTAGTAAATAAGGGAATTTTTGAATAAATATTAGCTACTCCACAATAATAAATATTATTAGTAAATAAGTGAATTTTTGAATAAATATTAGCTACTCCACAATAATAAATATTATTAGTAAATAATACACCAATACCTAGCACTGACATGGTTCATGACAACATGTTTCTTTCCCTGTTTTTTTTTTTTTTAATAAATAAGTGAATTTTTGAATTTTCTAATTTCCATGATTAGAGCTATGAGAGATTGCTATATATAATAATTCACTCTTCCTATGCAAAGACTATGAAGACAACATGGAGAAGAACTGTAGGGCTTGGACATGTAGTGACATAAAACTTTGTATCATCCACTAAGATGCCAGGGTTGCTGATCACTGCAGTCTAACCCCATCCATTCTGACTGATATAATCCTGGCACTCTGTTATGTTCCTTAGTGACTTTAAGAACTTTGAAAAAGGAAAATTTCTACTATTAATATGGTGTGTTGTTGTTGTTGCCTAGGGACTAAGTCGTATCCAACTCTTTGTGACCCAATGGACTGCAGTACTTCAGACTCCTCTGTCCTTCACTGTGATTTCCCAGAGTTTGCTCAGGTTCATGTCTATTGAGTCAGTGGTGCTATTTAACTGTCTCATCCTCTGCCACCCCCTACTTCTTTTGCCTTCAATCTTTTCCAGTATCAGGGTCTTTTCCAATGAATTGGCTCTTCACGTCATGTGAAAAAAAGTATTGGGGCTTCAGCTTCAGCATCAGTCTTTCCAATGAATATTCAGGGTTGATTTTCTTTAGGATTGACTGGTCTGATCTCTTTTCTGTCCAAGGGACTCTGAAAAGTCTTCTCCAGTGCCACAATTTGAAAGCATCAATTCTTCATTGTTCAGCCTTCTTAATGATCCAACTCTCACATTCGTACATGACTACTTAAAAAATGAGTGCATATTACTATGTGCTGGCTTCTGCTTTAAACCCCCATTTTTTTTTAATGAAAAAAGTCTTCCTCTTTGCCAGACATCTGACTGGAAATCATTTAACTCTGAGTTAATTGAATAAGAACTTAGAGGAGCATATATTTGGGTTTTTAAATATTAATTCCATTGGGGGATATAATCATGGGAAAGGGTTTATGTTTAAATTGGTTTAAACCTTTCTGGTTTAGTTTGAATTCACTGTGTACATTCTGATGAATGTTTTTAGATAATCTGGCAGAGAACAGAAGATATTTTCTTTCTTGGTCTATGTCGCATTATGGCCTTAAAGTTCATTAATACTGAGACTAATGAAATATTCATTAATATTTCAGAGACTTATGAGAGCTAAAACAGAATACCAGTCCTCACTGCTCCCAGGAGAAAAAATAAAGGGACTATGATAGTTTTAAAAGTTATCTTTTAAAGCAGGCAGATGATGACTACTTGGGTCACCTTTCAGTATCTTCCTCTTAAGAGGATCATTGTATCAGATGACCTGAAGCTTAACTCTTAAGACCAATGAATTAAAAGAGAACTAAAGCTGCATTATTTACAGGGATGCAGGCCCTTTCTCTTCTCACACTTGTGAAAGCATAGTGACCTGTTTGGCAAAAAGATCATGAAGAACATCTTTCAGCCACATAGCACTCGAGGCTGGCATTGCTTTATTGAGGAGAGAAAATGTCCATCTGTGGTGATCAGAACACGCAGCGTGGGCATTGTCCAAGGTTTCCATCTGGGTTCCCTAGAGAGTAATGTAACCATTAGAGAGAAGGATGGTGAGAAAGGCGGGGGGTTCATTTGAAAGTGAGGAGAGGAGTGAATGTAATTAAACTTCATACCTGCACGTGTTAGAAATCTCTTTGGCACACTGATGGATGCATTCAACAAGGGCTGGGTATTAGACATCTCATTTCAAACTCCTGATGGAAAGTGATATATAGGGTCCAGCATAAAAGACAATTAGGGAAGGCTTGCCACTTTCTACTCTTTTATTTTAATATTTAAGAGTATGATTTCAAAAACATGGTTAGCAAAGCTGAGGATATGACATTCCGCCTTCCAAAGAAATAAATTCTTATTTACATGGAACTTATACTCTGGTGAGAAGAGAGATAATAAGCAAACAAAAAATAATGGTGATAATTATTATGAAGAAAATATGGCCAGTTAAAAGGGATAGAAAGAGGTGAATAATACTGTTTTATGCAGAGATTCAAAGAAGGCCACTGTGCTGAAAAAATTTTGAGTAGAGTTGGAAGGGAGCAAGGAAATTTTATGGGTACTTGGGAAAACATGCTATGAGGTTAATGATGATAAGAACACAGGCTTTTAGGTGAGAATTACTGTAAGTATTACTTTAAGGCAACCAAAAACATGAACTTGGAACTTGAAAAGGATAAATAAAGGTTAATATGTAGATTTAGTGTCAGGGTGCCCTAAAAAAGTATATTGTTAATTCATGTTAGCTGTTAAACATTGTTAAGTGACTATATGAGAGTCATCAATTTGTATGTGAAAATACAAAATAAGAATGATACTCTGCTGATGGGAGAATCCAAATTGGTAAATGTTATTATCTATAATGCAGAGTAAAAATCATGATGATAGGTATATGCACAAGGCATTTTGAGACAATTATAGGATACTGACTTGGACAGGTATGGATGAGGGAGGACACTTGGTTAAGGTTTTAAAGGAGAAGTGGAGTTGATAGAGTCTACGAGGTAAGAGGAGTATGTCGGGATATCTGCACAAGGCTAATTTCAATTTAATTTTTACCAGAGGGTTAACTATAAAACAAGAGAGTGGCATAAAGTGATGCTTCAGAGAATAGATGCTACTTTGATGAGTATCCTTGTATTAAGAAAATAGCTAATCCAACCTGCAGGTCAATAAGGATCCTCTCAGTTCAGTTCAATGACTCAGTAATGTCTGACTCTTTGGGACCCCAAGGACTGCAGCATGCTAGGCTTCCCTGTCTATCACCAACTCCCAGAGCTTATTCAAACTCATGTCCATCGAGTCAGTGATGCCATCCAACCATCTCATCCTCTGTCATCCCCTTCTCCTCCTGCCGTCCTTCTTTCCCACCATCAGGATCTTTTCCAATGAATCAGTTCTTCACATCAGGTGACCAAAGTATTGGAGTTTCAGCTTCAGCATCAGTCCTTCCAATGTATATTCAGGACTGATTTCCTTTCGGACTGACTGATTGTATCACCTTGCAGTACAAGGGACTCTCAAGAGTCTTCTCCAACAGCACAGTTCAAAAGCATCAATTTTTCAGTGTTCAGCTTTCTTTATGGCTCAACTCTCACATACATACATGATTACTGGAAAGACCATAGCCTTGACAAGGTGACCTTTGTCAGCAAAAGTAACATCTGTACTTTTTATTATGCTGTCTAGGTTTGTCATAACTTTTCTTCTAAGGAGCAAATTTCTTTTAATTTCATGGCTTCAGTCAACATCTGCAGTGATTTTGGAGTCCAAGAAAATAAAGAGTTTTTATTTCTTATTCCAACAACACAAGAGATGACTCTACACAGGGATACCACCAGATGGTCAATACTAAAATCAGATTGATGATATTCTTTGCAGCCAAAGATGGAGAAGCTCTAAACAGTCAGCAAAAACCAGACTGGGAGCTGACTGTGGCTCAGATCACGAACTCCTTATTGCAAAATTCAGACTTAATTTGAAGTAGGGAAAACCACTAGACCATTCAGGTATGACCTAAATCAAATCCTTTACAATTATACAGTGGAAGTGACAGATTCAAGGGATTAGATGCGATAGAGTGCCTGAAGAAAAATGGATGGAGGTCGTGACATTGTACAGGACACAGTAATCAGGACCATTCCCAATAAAAAGAAATGCAAAAAGGCGAAATGATTGTCTGAAGAGGCCTTACAAATAGCTAAGAAAAAAAGAGAAGTTAAAGGCAAAGGAGAAAAGGAAAGATATACCCATTTGAATACAGAGTTCCAAAGAAGAGCAAGGAGAGATGAGAAAGCCAGCAAGGAGAGATGAGAAAGCCTTCCTCAGTGATCAATGCAAAGAAATAGAGGAAAACAATAGAATGAGAAAGACTAGAGATCTCTTCAAGAAAATTAGAGATACTGAGGGAATATTTCATGCAAATATGGGCACAATAAAGGACAGAAATGGTATGGACCTAACAGAAGCAGAAGATGTAAAGAAGAGGTGGCAAGAATACACATGAAAACTATACAGAAAGGGATCTTAATGACCCAGATAACCACAGTGGTGTGATCACTCATCTAGACCAGACATCCTGGAATGTGAAGTCAAGTGGGCCTTAGGAAGCATCATTACAAACAAAGTTAGTGGACTGGAAAAGGTCGGTTTTCATTCCAATCCCAAAGAATGTTTAAACTACTGCACAATTACACTTATCTCACACAACACCTAAGTAGTGTTTAAAGTTCTTCAAACGAGGAAGCTTCAATGGTATGTGAATGAAGAACTTCCAGATGTTCAAGCTGAACCAGAGATCAAATTGCCAACATCTGCTGGACCATAGAAAAAGCAAGAGAGTTCCAGAAAAATATCTATTTTTGCTTTATTGACTATGCCGAAGACTTTGACTATGTGGATTACAACAAACTGTGGAAAATTCTTAAAAAGGTGGGAATACCAGACCACTTTACCTGCCTCCTGAGAAATCTGTATGCAGGCCAAGAAGCAACAGTTAGAACTGCACATGGAACAATGGATGGTTTCCAAATTGGGAAATGAGCATGTATATCGTTACCTGCTCTTTTAACTTATATGTAGAGTACGCCATCAGAGAAGGCAATGGCACCCCACTCCAGTACTCTTGCCTGGAAAATCCCTAGATGGGGGAGCCTGGAAGGCTGCAATCCATGGGGTCGCTGAGGGTCGGACATGACTGAGCGACTTCACTTTCACTTTTCACTTTCATGCATTGGAGAAGGAAATGGCAACCCACTCCAGTGTTCTTGCCTGGAGAATCCCAGGGACGGGGGAGCCTGGTGCCCTGCTGTCTATGGGGTCGCACAGAGTCGGACACGACTGAAGTGACTTAGCAGCAGCAGTAGCAGAGTACACCATATGTAATGCTGGGCTGGATGAAGCACAAGTTGGAATCAAGATTGTCAGGAGAAATATCAATTGCCTCAGATATGCAGATGACATCACCCTTATCGCAGAAAGAATCTTCTAAGAAGTTTTGGACAACATAACTCCATCTAATCTGCAGGTTTAAAGGAATACTGGCCACAAAATGGAATATGATTTTAAAAGAACCAAATTGTATCAAAGGGATTAGTGACAAAATTAATGAGGGATTGTAGGCACAAAGTTGAGGATATTCATTTGTGTGCCTGAAGAAGAGCCAGAAAGAAGGAAATCATTATGTTCAAGAAAATATATGGCCTATTTACTCATTTAATTCATGTACTAGTATTGCCTTCCCTGGTGACTCAGACAGTAAAGAATCCACCTGCAATGCAGGAGACCCAGGTTCAATCCCTGGGTCGGGAAGATCCCCTGGGGAAGGGAATGGCAACCACGCTAGTATTCTTGACTGCAGAATCCCAAGGACAGAGAAGCCTGGTGGACTACAGTCCATGGGATCTCAAAGAGTTGGACATGACTGAGCAACTAACACTTTCAGTTTCCCCTTTCAGTATTTAATCCTTTGGTTTCTCACAGTGATTCAGCTACTGAGTAGATGATGGGAAATAAAGGAGATGGGTTTCCTGCTTGTGTGGAGATGAAAACTATGGGAGAGATGACAACATAAGCTCCTCTGTAGGAAATGTGTTCCTTTAATGCTTTAGTTCATGTGTGATTGATATACATCTGAAAGGTATTAATATAATGCAAAGTCTTGTTGCCTCACATATATTCCCCTGCATATAATATGTTAAGTTTTTGAAGGGAAGTCTGAAGAAAAAAGCTTAAAATCCTATAGAATTTCCTTCAGTTCAGTGGCTTAGTCGTGTCCGACTCTTTACAGCCTCATGAACCGCAGCACGCCAGGCCTCCCTGTCCATCACCAACTCCCAGAGTCCACCAAAACCGATGTCCATTGAGTCGGTGATGCCATCTAACCATCTCATCCTCTGTCGTCCCTTTCTCCTCCTGCCCTCAATCTTTCCCAGCATCAGGCCCTTTTCAAATGAGTCAGCTCTTCACATAAGGGGGCCAAAGTATTGGAGTTTCAGCTTCAATATCAGTCTTACCAATGAACACCCAGGACTGATCTCCTTTAGGATTTAGAATTTCCTTTCATGAATGCAAATAGTGTCTTATATAGTTATCAATTAGAATATAGATGAAGAAGCTCTAAGACAAATTCCTCTGTATTAAAAATAATTAAGATATTATATATCCTGAATTAAATTTTAATTTTTATAAAAGTGATGTGTTTTGAGTACAAAAGCCATCAAGTACCTATATCAAAGGAGAAAAACTCAGGCCAAAAGGGTTAAGGCTATAAAGAATCAACTGTGACGCTGGTTCTATACACCCACAGAGATTTAAATTTACTACTGTTTTTTGTTTGTGTATTTGGTTTGTTTTTAGTGCTCTGATTACAAATTTGCATGTTTTTTCTCATGATTTGCCAGGTGTGGTTTTATTTCAAATAAAATATTTTTCCTGAACACATATATGGTAATGGAACAGAAATGTAAGTAAGTGTAGCATAACAAATTGGGATAAAGGCTTTAAAGTAAATGTGAAATTCAGTAACAGAAAATAATGAGGACATAAGGAAGTGTTTCTTTGAGGATATAAATTTAAGATGAGGACTGAAATATAAGAATGAGGGTCATGTCATTGAATAAAGAAAGATTAGGGAATATGGGGATTGTTTATTGTATATATATTTATGTGTATATATATATATAACTTATGTGTATATATATATATTATTAAAATCCTTCTACACTAATAAAATGATGAGAATGAACAAACCCAGAAGTGTATATAAGATACAAAGTAAGGAGGACAGAGGGCAAGGTATAGTATCGAGGAACCAGGGCACTGAAGTATGTGAGAAAAATAGAACTTGAAGCAATATTCATATAGTAGGAAAAGAAAGAGGAATTAGTGAGGACATTCTAGCCAGAGGAAATATGTTGCAAGAAGATGTTTTACAGTCAATTCTAACAAATAGCGCTGAAAGATCAAAATCTTATAAAGACTGAGAAGTGATCATTGTATTGTGTTGGCCAAAAAGTTCATTCCGAATTTCCATAAGATGTTAAGGAAAAAAACAGAATGAACTTTTTGGCCAACTTTTATTCACGAACTCTAGCAGCACTGAGAGAAAAAGCTTGAGCAGGCTTGTAGGGTGGAACAACATGGTACTGCACTGAGGAATGAAGAAAGTGTGAAATCTGAACAGATTTGGTGATCAAAGGCTGGATAGTAATCTTTTGTCTACTTCTCCCTATTGTGAAATCCGCTTTTATCTGCAGTGTTAGGGGAGGCTCATTTTGGGGCCACAGCTCTAATCACAGTATCCTAATAGAAGAGATTGGTTTTCTTAGTACCTGAAGGCAGCCAACACACAGGCCATAGTCCAGGTTCAGGGAACTGATGCAAATGACACCAAAGAAAGGATGTTTAAAAATGCATTTCACCAAGAGGAATAAAGCATTCAATCTTGGCCAAGAGAGCAATCTAGTCAGGGTGGTCATGAGGAGCATAGCTGATGTGCTGGACAAATGATGCCCGCTATTTATTTTACAGGGCCTCTGCCTTTTCTCAGTTCTGAAAGCTCCCCATTTCCCCCCAAGACTTCTTAAATTCTAGCTGTTCTATGCAAAATTATCTCTATTGCTTACAAGCAGATACTCTAACCTTCTGAAACAACTGTTACAGGAAGTCTAAGGATAAGAGAGATGATGATGATATACTAAGAATGGTGAAACATTTTATTTTTGTTTTTAGCTATTAATGGGAATTGTGTTCTCATAGAACAGAGAATAGTGAAGAATTGTACTCCCTGTGTCAAGTGAAAGTGGAGAGTGAAAAAGTTGGCTTAAAGCTCAACATTCAGAAAACGAAGATCATGGCATCTGGTCCCATCACTTTATGGGAAACAGTGGAAACAGTGTCAGATTTTATTTTGGGGGGCTCCAAAATCACTGCAGATGGTGATTGCAGCCATGAAATTAAAAGACACTTACTCCTTGGAAGAAAAATTATGACCAACCTAGATAGCATATTCAAAAGCAGAGACATTACTTTGCCAACTAAGGTCAATCTAGTCAAGGCTATGGTTTTTCCTGTGGTCATGTATGGATGTGGGAGTTGGACTATGAAGGCTGAGCACCAAAGAATTGATGCTTTTGAACTGTGGTGTTGGAGAAAACTCTTGAGAGTCCCTTGGACTGCAAGGAGATGCAACCAGTCCATTCTGGAGGAGATCAGTCCTGGGATTTCTTTGGAAGGAATGATGCTGAAGCTGAGACTCCAGTACTTTGGCCACCTCATGCGAAGAGTTGACTCATTGGAAAAGACTCTGATGCTGGGAGGGTTTGGGGGCAGGAGGAGAAGGGGACGACCGAGGATGAGATGGCTGGATGGCATCACTGACTCGATGGACTGAGTCTGAGTGAACTCCGGGAGATGGTGATGGACAGGGAGGCCTGGTGTGCTGCGATTCATGGGGTCGCAAAGAGTCAGACACGACTGAGTGACTGACCTGAACTTAACTGATACTCCCTTTGATGATGCAGTAGAGTCTATGGAAAGCATTGGTAGAAGAATTAAGCCTTAAGTGGAGAAGGATTTGTAGCATGGATGTTTTAGACTAGAGAATATGAGATAACTATAGACTTGGATGAGTAATACTTAGGTTTTCTGGTCTGGGCCAATAGGAAGATCTGGTGGATAGTCTCATCTTCTGTGTGAGGTAAGAGTTAGGGTTTGGCTTGAGGAATGATAGAGAAAAGTTTTAAACATACTGCAGAGAATTGACAAGGAAGATACTAAACACAATTACCCAGATTGCCTCAAGAATTTTGAGAACCTTCAAAAGTTACAAACAGACTTGGTTTTGGCCCCAGTACACATAATCCTGTGTCTTTCTATAACTTTATAGACATCTAACAGCACATGAATAAAGACAAGTTTTAAGATCTGGTATCTGGGTTTCTTTTGTATAATTTATAGATTTTCAATTCATTTAAAAGTATGTATGTAAAAAATGAATTTTGAAATATTTTCACTGTGTTGATGAAATGTTATAGATAAATGTTATACCTATCTTTCCCTATAATTCTAAATATTAAATTACTTTTATCTATCAAAAAAATCCAGATAGTAGTTCTTAAAACAGATTATATTAACTGCTGTATCAGAGCTTCCTTTGGGATTTCAGACTGGTTATTGCTATTTACTTTTTTTTTTTTTCTTGTTTGTTTTCTTTTAGAGTAACATAGTTTCCCTCCCTCCCTTTTAAAATTAAGGAAAATAAACTGTAAAATTTCTCAAGTCCTATAGGGCTCTCTCACTTGATAAATGGTAAAGAATCCACCTGCAATGCAGGAGACCTGAGTTTAATCCCTGGATTAGGAAGATCCATCCCATGAAGAAGGGAATGGCTATCCACTCCAGTATTCTGGCCTGGAGAATTCCATGGACAGAGGAGCCTGGCAGGCTACAGTCCATGGGGTTGCGAAGAGTCAAACACAACTGAGCAACTTTCACACATATACAGATCTCTCACTTGATAAACTATTTTAACATAGATATTTATTTAGTCATTTTTTTAAAGTTATTAAATCAGTGTTTATTCTGACAATGATTATTCCCTTAAACTAATAAATATATCTAGCAGGATTCATTATCTAAATTTATTCCATGCAAAATGTAAGCAAGTAGAGAGTTTGTTGCATAATGAAATAAAGCCTGAGGGCCTGAGTTTAGTAGTTTATTTTACCATTGAATTAATATTCAACTTGAGGCATTTTTTTCAGCTTTTGGTAAATTTCCTAATTCATAAAATGGAGTGGTTAAGACTGATTTGCTTTAGAGTTTTCCTGAATAACTGCTAAGAAAATGTTATAGAACAATTTTTAATTATAATGTTGACTGTCGTGTGGCAGGTGTTTAAAAGTTAAATTAACTAAAATCTTCAATAATACATAGCATAAACACATGGTATTTAGGAGAAAATATAACTGATATTTTTCTTTAGTGTTTAATGTCATTAATTTGTTGAGCAATTCGAAATTCATGACTGAAGATATTAGACCAAGTATTTGGTTTAATATTAAGTATATAATGTTTGAAGTAAGAAACAGAAATTCCCTCTCTCCCATTACAAGAATCATTTCAGTTTAATTTGTTGTTCAGTTGCTAAGTTGTGTCCAACTCTTTTGGACCCCATGGACTACAGCATGCCAGGCTTCCCTGTCCTTCACTATCTCCCAGAGTTGGCTCAAATTCACATCCAGTGAGTCACTGATGCTATCCAACCATTAAAAAAAAATTAATTGAAGGATAATTGCTTTACAGAACTTTGTGATTTTCTGTCATACATCAACAAGGTATACACATTACTTTGCCAACAAAGGTCCGTCTAGTCAAGGCTATGGTTTTTCCAGTAGTCATGTATGGATGTGAGAGTTGGACTGTGAAGAAAGCTGAGCACTGAGGAATTGACAACTGTGGTGTTGGAGAAGACTCTTGAGAGTCCCATGGACTTCAAGGAGATCCAAACAGTCCATTCTAAAGGAGACCAGTCCTGGGTGTTCTTTGGAAGGAATGATGCTAAAGCTGAAACTCCAGTACTTTGGCCACTTCATGTGAAAAGTTGATTCATTGGAAAAAATTCCGATGCTGGGAGGGATTGGGGGCAGGAGGAAAAGGGGACGACAGAGGATGAGATGGATGGATGGCATCACCGACTCAATGGACATGAGTTTGAGTGAAATCCAGGAGTTGGTGATGAACAGGGAGGCCTGGGATGCTGCGATTCATGGGGTCGCAAAGAGTCAGACATGACTGAGCAACTGAACTGAACTGACCTGATACCCATAATTCTCTCCCTTCCGAACCTCCCTCCCCACCCCACCCTTCAGTCTGTCACAGAGCCCCTGTTTTGAGTTCCCTGAGTCATACAGCAAATTATCATCATCTATCTATTTTACATATGGTATTGTAAATTTCCATGTTACTTTCTCCATATATCTCCCGTTCTCCTTCCTCCCCTTCCCCCACGTCCATAGGTCTGTTCTCTATGTCTCTTTCTCCATTGCTGCCCTGAAAATAAATTAATCAGTGCCATCTTTTTAGACTCCATATATGTGTGCCAGTATCTGATATTTATTTTTCTCTTTCTGACTTACTTCACTTTGTGTAATAGGCTCTAGGTTCGTCCACCTCATTAGAACAGATTCAAATGTGTTCCCTTTATGGCTGAGTAGTATTCCACTGTATATATTTACAGTGGAATATATATGTACCACAGTTTCTTTATCTATTCATCTGTTGATAGACATGTAGGTTGCTTTCATTTTCTAGCTATTGTAAATAGTGTTGCAATGAACATTGGGGTACATGCGCCTTTTTAAATTTTGGTTTCTTCACGGTATATTCCTAGAAGTGAGATTGCTGGGTCGTATGATGGTTTTATTCCTAGCTTTTTAAGGAATCTCCTTACCGTCTTCCATAGTGGCTGTATCAGTTAATATTCCCACCAGCAATGCAAGAGCGTTCCCTTTTCTCCACACCCTCTCCAGCATTTATCGTTTGTAGACTTTTTGATGGTAGCTCTTCTGCCTGGTTTGAGTTGATATCTCATTACAGTTTTGATTTGCATTTCCCTAATAATGTGATGTTGAGCATCTTTTCATGTGCTTGTTAGCCATTTTGGAGAAATGTCTCTTCAGGTTCCTTTCCCACTTTATTGTTGGGTTGTTTGCTTTTATGATACTGAATTGTATGAGCTGCTTGTATATTTTGGAAGTTAATTTCTTTTCAGTTGTTTCCTTGGCTATTATTTTCTCCCATTCTGAGGGTTGTCTATTCACCTTGTTTGTAGTTTCCTTTGCTGTGCAAAAGCTTTTAAATTTAATCAAGTTCCACTTGTTTATTTTGTTTTTATTTTATTTCCATTACTCTAGGAGGTGGGTCATAGAAGATCTTGCTTTGACTTATGTCATCGAGTGTCCTGTCTATGTTTTCCTCCAAGAGTTTTATAGTTTCTGGTCTTATATTTAGGTCTTTAATCTATTTTGAGTTTATATTTGTATATGTTGTTAGGAAGTTTTCTAATTTCATTTTTTTTACATGTAGCTGTCTAGGTTTCCCAGCACCAATTTTTGAAGAGGCTCTTTGCCCATTGTATATCCTTGCTTTCTTTGTCAAAAATAAGGTACCCATAGGTGCATGGGTTTATCTGTGGGTTCTCTATCTTGTTCCATTGGTCTATGTCTCTGTTTTTGTTCTGGTACAATACTGTCTTGATGATTGTATCTCTGTACTATAGTCTGAAGTCAAGAAGGTTGATTCCTCCAGCTCCATTCTTTCTCAAGACCACTTTGGCTATTTGGGGCCTTTTGTCTTGCCCTATAAATTGTGAAATTTTTTTGTTCTACTTCCGTGAAAAATGCCATTGGTAATTTAATAGGGATCACATTAAATCTGTAGATTGCCTTTGGTAGTATAGTCATTTACACAATATTGATTCTTCCTATCCAGGAACAGGGAATATCTCTTCAATTGTTCATGTCATCATTGATTTCTTTCATCAGTGTCTTATAATTCTCTCTATACAGGTCTTTTTTCTCCTTAGATAGGTTTATTCCAAGATATTTTATTTACTTATTTATTTTTGGTACAATTGTGAATGGGATTGATTCCTTAATTTCTCTTTCTGATTTTTCATTGTTAGTATATAGGAATGCAAGTAATTTCTGTGTATTGATCTTGTATCCCAAGACTTTGCTGAATCCACTGATTAGCTATAGTAATTTTCTGGTAGTTTCTTTTGAGTTTTCATGTATAGTGTCATGTCTGCTGCAAAGAGTGAGAGTTTTACTTCTTTTCGATCTAGATTCCTTTCATTTATTTTCATTCTCTAATTGCCATAGTTAGGACTTCCAAAACTACTTTGAACAATAGTGGTGAGAATGGACACCCTTGTCTTGTTCCTGATCTTAGAGGAAATGCTTTTGATGTTTCACCATTGAGAATAACGTCTGCTATGGGCTTTTCATATATGGCCTTTCCTATGTTGAGGTAGGTTTCTTCTGTGCCCATTTTTTGAAGCGTTTTTACCATAAATTCATGCTGAATTTTGTCAAAAACTTTCTCTGCATCTATTGAGATGATCATATAGTTTTTATCTTTCAATTTGTTAATATGTTGTATCACATTGATTTATTTGTGTATATTGAAGAATCCTTGCATCCCCTTGATCAACCCCAACTTGATCATGGTGTATGAGCTTTATAATGTGTTGTTGAGTTCTGTTTGCTAGAATTTTGTTGAGGATTTTTGCATCTATGTTCTTCGGTGATGTTGGCCTATAATTGTCTGTTTTCATGTTGTCTTTGCCTGGTTTTGGTATCAGGGTGATGGTGGCTTCATAGAGTGAGTTTGGAAATGTTTCTTCTTCTGTAATTTTTTGGAAGAGTTTCAGAAAAATAGGCATTATTTCTTCTCTAAATGTTTGTTAGAATTCCCCTGTGAAACCATCTGGCCATGGGCTTTTGTTTTTGGGGAAATTTTTGATCACTTTGATTTCAGTGTTTGTAATTGGGTTGTTCATAATTTCTGTTTCTTCCTGTTTCAGTCTTGGGAGGTAGGACTTTTCTAAGAATCTGTCAATTTCCTCTAGGCTGTCTATTTTATTAGCATGTAGTTGCTCATAATATTCTCTCATGATCCTTTGTATTTTTGTGTTGTCTCTCCTTTTCCATTTCTAATTTTGTTGATTTGATTTTTCTCCATTTTTCTTGGTAAGTCTACCTAGTGGTTTGTCAATTTTGTCTATCTTCTCAAAGAACCAGCTTTCAGTTTTATTAATCTTTACCATTGTTTCCTTCATTTTTTTTTTTTCATTTATTTCTGCTCTGATTTTTATGATTTCTTTCCTTCTTCTGACTTTGGTTTTTTTGGTTGTTATTGTTGTTGTTCTTTTTCCAGCTCCTTTAGATGTAGAGTTAGGTTGTCTATTCAATGCTTTTCTTGTTTCTTGAGGTATGATCACTATAAACTTCCCTCTTAGAACTGCTTTTGCTGAATCTCTTAGGTTTTGGATCATCATGCTTTCATTGTCATTTGTTTATAGGAATATTTTGATTACCTTTCTTATTTCTTCAGTAACCTTTTTGTTATTTAGCAATGTATTTTTTAATCTTCATGAGTTTTTTTTTTCAGTTTTTTTTTTTTTTTATGTAGTTGATAACTAGTCTCATATTATTGTGGTCAGATAAGATACTTGATACAATTTCAGTTATCTTAAATTCACTGAGGCTTGTTCTGTGGCCTGAGATGTGGTCTGTCCTGGAGAATGTTCCATGTGCACTTGAGAAGAAATTGTATTCTTCTGCATTTGGATGGAAAGTCCTGAAGATATCAATTAGGTCCACTTGGTTTAATGTTTCATTTAAGATTTGTGTATCCTTATTGATTCTCTGTTTTGATGATGTATCCATTGGTGTAAGAGAGGTATTAAAGTCAGTGACTATTATTGTGTTGCTATCCATATGTCTGTTAGTGTATCCCTTATGTATTGAGGTGCTCCTATGTTGGGTGCATAAATATTATAAATTTATTATAAATTCTGCTTGGATTGATCCCATGATTATTATGTAGTGTCCTTCTTTGTCTATTATAATATTCTTTATTTTAAAGTCTATTTTGTCCAAAATAAGGATAGCCACTCTGGCTTTCTTTTGGTTTCCATTTGCATGGAATATCTTTTTCCATCCCTTTACTTTCAGTCTTTATGTGTCTCTAGGTCTGAAATGGGTCTCCTGTCAGCAGCATATATACTGGTCTTGTTTTTGTATACGTTCAGTCATTCTGTATCTTTTGGTTGGTGTAATTAGTCCATTTACATTTAAGGTAGTTACTGACACACATCTGCCTATTGGCATTTTCTTGATTGTTTTGGGTTTGTTTTTATAGGTCTTTCCTTTCTCTTGTGTTTACTGGCTATGTAAATCCTTTAGTATTTGTTGCAAGGCTGGTTTGGTGGTGCTGAATTCTCTTATCTTCTGCTTGTCTGTAAGGCTTTTGATTTCTCCATCAATTTTGAGTGAGATCTTTGCTACATATAGTAATCTTGGTTGCAGATTTTTCTGTTTCAGTACTTTAAATATATCCTGCAATTCCCTCCTGGCCTGCAGAATTTCTGCCAAAAGATCCACTTTAATCATATGGGTTTTCCGTTGTATGTTACCTGTTGCTTTTCCTTTGCTGCTTTTAATATTCTTTCTTTGTACTTAATCTCTATTGGCTTGATTAATATGATCTCAATGTGTTCCTCCTTGGGTTTATCCTGTAAGGGACTCTCTGTGCTTCTTGGACTTGATTGACTATTTTCTTTCCCATGTTGGGGAAGTTTTCAACTATACTTTCTCAGAATTTTTTGAAAGTGCCTTTCTTTTTTAATTCTTCCTCTGGGACCCCTATAACTCGAATGTTGGTGTGTTTTATGTTGCCCCAAAGGTCTCTGAGACTATCCTCAGATCTTTTCATTCCTTTCCCTTTATTCTGATCTTCAGCATTTTTTTCTACCATTCTATCCTCCAGCTCACATATCTCTTCCTCTGCCTCAGTTATTCTGCTATTGGGTCCTTCTAGAGTATTTTTAATTTCAGTAATTGTGTTATTCATCTCTGTTTGCTTGTTCTTTATTTCTTCTATGTCCTTAGTGATTGTATTAACTGTGTTAAATGTTCCTTGCATTTTCTCCATTCTGTTTTCAAGTCTTTGAAACATATTTACTATCATTATCTGAATTCTCTTTCAGGGAGATTGCTTAGTTCCTCTTCATTTATTTGGTCCTATGAGTTTTTGCCTTGCTCTTTCATTTGTGCTGTATTTCTCTGTCTTTTCATTTTTTTTTTTTTTCTCTTTCATAACTTGCTCCACTTGAATTCTCCTTTTCCCAGACCTTAGGGTTGTATTATTTTTTCCTTTTGGTTTTCACCCTTGGAGGGAAATGTTGGTTGGGTGGTTTGTGTTGCTTTCTTGTTAGGGGTGACTTGTGTTCTAGTGGGAGGAGATCAAGCAGGTAATTACAGAAATAATGGGACATATACACACACTTCCTCACATACAGTTATAACCAAAGTGTTCTAAAGAAAAGAGTACAGGAGATTGACCTGGTGACCAAGGAAAACCAAACGTGACATCAGCCAATTAAAAGCAGAGCTAGCTAATGCTCAATCTGGAAAGTTAAGCATGTGCAGAGGGCTAACTGGGGAATATAGCAAACTGAGCTCCACAATTTAATTCACTTGATGAAAAAAGAAAGAGTGGAGGAAAAAAAGAGAGAAAAAAGAGAAGGGAAGGAAAAGAGAAAAGGAGGGCAGGGAAAAGAGGATAAAAAGAGAGAGAGGAAAGGAAAAAATAGAAAAGCAAAGATGAATAGACATATGTGAAAAAGATATATATAGCTACAGCCATTAAAAAACTATAGGAAAAAAGTTGACTATATAAAAAAAATGGAAAAACTCAATAAAAAAAGGGTGAAAAAGAGAAAGAAAAATCTTAAAAGGAATTTTTGTTGTTGTTGACAAGAAACACAAAGAGAGAAACTACACAGCACCACAAAAGGCTGATATGAAGGTGGAAATACGTAGGGGGATTAGACAGTGTGATTTATAAGGAAAAAAAAAAAAGGACCTCAAGGTCATAGTTCTTGGTTGTAGAACCTGTCCCTCTGGATGGGGTTGGGTTAGCATCCTGTAATTTTTTTTTTGGTTGGGGGAGCTTGTGTCTGTATTCTGGTTGATGGGGCTAGATCTTGTCTTTCCTAAGGGCAGTGCAGTGTACAGTAATAGGTTTTGGGGTGTCTGTGGCTTCAGCATGTCTTTGGGGAGTCCTTCTGGCTTTGGCAGTGTTAGATGTGTCAATTTCCGCAGCTGCTTGAAAGTGGCTCTCTCAGCATATCTTCACTGCCTCCAGTACCCTACTTGTCTCTGGGATCATTGCTGGTGCTCATACTCCCCTGTCCTGCCCTGCACTGCTGGCCGAAGCTTGCTAGGCTGATGCTTGTGGGTGTCTTGCCTTGTGGCCTTTGCATTGCAGAGACTTGTGTGGTCTTCCCTCGGTCCCCTAAGTTCACCCTGTGTGTTGCACAGCTTGTGTGTACTTGTCTTAGTTCCCAAGGCCTGCCCTCTGTGTTGCAGGGCTTGTGTGCACTTGTTTCGTCTCACTGCCTGGCCTCTTTGTCACAGGGCTTATGTGTTCTTTCAGCTGTGCTGTGAGAGTTGACTGTGTTGCCCAAGTTTGTATGCCTCCCCACTCTGGGCGTTCCAGTCCCACTCTTTGTGCCATGAGGGTTGTGTGCGCTCCTGAGGTTTGTATGCCATACCACACTAGGTTACCTGGGCCTGCCCTCTGTGCTGCAAAGGTTGTGTGTGCTGGTTGGGTTAGTATACTTCCTTAGTGCCAGTTCCCCAAGACCACCATCTGGTTGGGGTCACAGTTTGTGAGCTGTTAACAGGCTTAGAAGTGCAGCTTTCTCTGTTTCCTGCCCTCTAAGTCCCTGCTTGGCCTGGTTTTTCAAGACTCTGCAGCTTCCCGTTATGCCCGCCTGCGAAGGAGTTTCCCTGTGCATGAGAACTCCTCCTGCTTCAGGACTCCCTCCCTCCTGGCACAAGCTCCTGCCCAGAAATTCTCCATCATTTCCCTTTTTACATCTCGATCCTCTCTCCTACCTCATTTCAGGGAGCTTAGCCTTCCCCCCTGGAATCCTGGGGTCTTCTGCTGTCACCTAGAGGTTGCTTTGTAGGAGTTGTTCCATATATTGATGAGTTTCCGATGTATTTGTGGGGAGGCTAGTGATCTCCCCATCTTACTCCTGCACCATTTTCTTCTGCCTCCTATACAACCGTTTTATCCTCTGCCACCATCTTCTGCTTTTGCTGTCAATCTTTCCGAGCATCAAGGCCTTTCTAGTGAGTCGGCTCTTTGCATCAGGTGGCCAAAGTATTGGAGCTTCAGCATCATTCCTTCCAATGAATATTCAGGATTGATTTCCTGTAGGATCTAAGGGTTTGATCTCCTTTCAGTCCAAGGGACTCTCAGGAGTCTTCTCCAGCATCACAATTCAAAGGCATCAATTCTTGGGTGCTCAGCCTTTTTTATGGTCCAACTCTCACATCTGTACATGACTACTGGAAAAACCATAGCTTTGACCATATAGACCTTTGTTGGCAAAGGCTTTTTAATATGTTGCCTAGATTTGTCATAGCTTTCCTTCCATGGAGCAAGTATCTTTTACTTTCATGGCTGCAGTCATTGTCCGTAGTGATTTTGGAGCCCAAGAAAATAAGATTTTATTTTTTATTTTGGAGTTATTTTACTACCTACTATTTAGATAATTAAATTTTTTCTTAATATTAGAGCTTGTACAAGTTTAGTATCAGAGTAAAAGATCCATGTTAAAATAGATTTATTTAGATTATATTTACAGAGATGAAATATTCAACCTTTTACAGATTATACACATGCTGATGAATGTGTGCTCTCATGTAACCATGACAATAGTCACCACACAGGATAATTTCCCCCAAAAGTTCCCTAAGACTCCTTTGTAATAAATTCTCTCTTAACTTCTTGACCTTCAACTACTGGAAACTACTGATTTGTTCTCTTTTCCTAATATATTGCCTTTTCTAGAATTACATATGAATGAATTATCTGAATTTCTGAATCTTATCATTTTCCTTTTATTTGAAGAACTTTTAACATTTCTTATAAGGCAGGGCTACTGGTGAGAAATATCTAGAGCTTTTGTTTGTCTGATAAATTTTGTATTTCTTCATTTTTGAAGGTTACTACTACTACAGGTTCTAGGTTGGTGAGATTTTTTTCATTTAGCAGCAATTATTTCATTCCACTTTATTCCTGCTTGCATGGTTTCTGATGAGAAGTCTAATGTAATTTCTGATTTTGTTTCCCTGTGTTTTCCTCACTAACATGCTCCTCCCCACTCCATCCCTCTGGCTTCTTTCAGGTTTGTCTTTGTCTTTAATTTTCTGCGATTTAAATATAATACTCCTCCTGTTGTTGTTTTTTTTGTGTGTGTGTGTGTGTGTGTTTATCCTGCTAGGTGTTCCCTGAGTTTTTTTAGGTCTGTGGTTTGGTTATTGTTGGGCTTCCCTGGTGTTGCAGATGTTAAAGCGTCTGCCTGCAATGTGGGAGACTGGGTCGGGAAGATCCCCTGGAGAAGGAAATGGCAACCCACTCCAGTATTCTTGCCTGGAGAATCCCATGAATGGAGGAGCTTGGTGGGCTACAGTCCACGGGGTCGCAAAGAGTCGGACACGACTGAGCGACTTCACTTTCTTTCACTTTGGTTATTGTTATTATCATTGTTATTATTTTTAAATCTTGGCTATTATTGCTTCAAATATTCCTTCTGCTCCTTTCCTTTTTTTTCCTTTTGATATTTGCGCTACGCATATGTAACACCTTCTGTAATTGCCTCTCAGTTTTTGATATCCTTTTCCATTTTTTCATTCCTTCTTCCCTTTGCATTTCATTTTGAACGTTTTATAGATGCGTTTTTAAGCTCTTATTCTTTTCTCAGCCATTTCCAATCTATTGATGAGCCAAATCAAGGCATTCTTCATTTATTTTACAGTGTTTTGATTTCTAATATTTCCTTTTGATTCCTTCTTAGAGTTCCCACCTTTCACTTATAGTAACTATCTCTTCTTGCATATCATCTTATTTTTTCTTTACATTCTTTAACATTTTAATCATAGTAATATAAAATTCCCTGTCTGGTAATTCCAAAGTCTACGTCTTTTGTGAATCTGTTTCTGATGCTTCCTTTGTCTTAAAAAAATGGTGTTTTTTTCCTTCTTTCTCACATGCTTTTTAATTTACTTTTTGTTGAAAAAGAACATGACGTTTTGGGTAACAGGAACTGAGGAATTATTTCTTTGATCTATTGCCTTTTTTTACCCCTCCTGCCACAACTTTGCACCATATCTTAGTGTTCACTGTTAAATCCAATGCCCCCTTACTCATTTGCTCATACTTCAACCATTTTTGACTAAAAATGTAACTCTGATTTTACACTCTCATTAAAACCACTAAATGTGAACTGCTTATTGTTGATATGTAGAAAGTTATCATGCCCATTGTGTACAAGAGAAGCTGAGTAAAAGGTAGAAATGAAAAATCATACTTTTAAAAAACATGTTATATTTGGAAACATAAAATAACAAAATTCTAGTATTAATAAGACTTCTCAGAAGAAAAGAGATCTGCAACCACTTTCATCCTGGCAGAATGGGAGATTAGGAATTAAACACCCTAGATGGAGTTGCTGCTGCTTCTAAGTTGCCTCAGTCGTGTCTGACTCTGTGCAACCCCATAGACGGCAGCCCACCAGGCTCCCCCATCACTGGGATTCTCCAGGCAAGAACACTGGAGTGGGTTGCCATTTCCTTCTCCAATGTATCAAAGTGAAAAGTGAAAGTGAAGTTGCTCAGTTGTGTCCGACTCGTAGCAACCCCATGGACTGCAGCCTACTAGGCTCCTCCGTCCATGCGATTTTCCAGGCAAGAGTACTGGAATGGGGTGCCATCACCTTCTCCAAGATGGAGTTAAGCAGAAACTAGCTGTAACTTTAACAAATTTTTATGGATGCACATGGCCTTGCATGATGCGTTAGAACACCATAGATCTCCAGCCTGAGTCAGTCTGCAGTCCTTGCTATCATCCGTTTCCCACAAGAGTGGAGACGGATGGTAAAGCCAGAAGCAGGAGAAATGAAAGAGCTCCCTTTGAAGTACTCTGGGCCTTGAGCTCATGCACGGCAGTGGCCCTCCATAATCTGCAAGTAGGGTTATAGTACAGCATGTCCCCTACATACTGATGAGTTCTGAAAGCATGTTCATAAGTGCAATTTGTAAGTCCAATAAAGTTAGCCTCAGTACCCAACTAACACAGTTGACTATATACTGCTGCTTTTACTCTTACTTCCAGACATCCTGGACTTGAAATAAAGATACTGCACTACTGTACTCCATACAGTGCTTTACTGTCCAGTAAAGCACACAAAAGCATAACTACTTGTGGAGGAGACACACGTGACAATGTACACCCAGACACATGAACTAACTTATGTGACTGAGCATGCAAAAGCACATTCACAGCTTTGAAAGTTTGTAACTTGAAGGATCATATATAGTGGACTTAGTGTACAGGAAATGGGGAACACAGAGAAATCCCCAACAACCAAAGGTCTGTAGTCACACTATAAAGAAAAATAAAAGATACCCCACAGATTGGAAAGCTACAGTTAGACTGAGAAAAAAGGAATTTTTGAAGTATTACTAATATTAGAATTCCAGATTCCTTAAGGAAAAATCCTGACCCCATCTTCAAAGTATTGGGTTGGCCAAAAAATTTGTTTGGGCTTTTCCATAAGGTATTATGGAACCCAATATCTGAAACATTTAGTACCTTTTGGCATGCTGCAATTCATGGGGTCACAAAGAGTCGGACACGACTGAGCAACTGAACTGAACTGAATTTCACAAAAGTTGTAGCAAAGCCAGGATCCACTTCCAATACTAGATTGACTCAGCTCCCAAATGAGCAGCCTGAGGTAAGAAAGAATATGTCTTCCTGTGTGGGTAGATGTTATTATTATTGGTCTCTACCAGGGATCAACAAATTAGGGTTTCTGGACATTATAGTATCACCTATTGGCTAAGAAGTGTTTTACATAATTTTATAATAAAAATGTTTTACGAGATACAAAGAATAAAATTCAGATCTCAGTGTCTATAAGGATTTATTCATGTTTAGTCACTGATTCATTTGCATATCATCTCTGACTGCTTTTGTACTATAATAGCAAGTTCAGCAGTAATGTAGATCACATGACCTGTAAAGCTCAAACTATTTTACTATTTGATGCTTCACAGAAAAAGTTTCCCAACCACTGGTATTTACTGTTTTTAAATATCATGTCTGGTATAAAATTTTAAAATATTACAGGATATGCTGGGAATCAAGGAAGTATGACATTTGATAAAGATGGGAAATGATAAATAAAAGTGTATCAGGAGACCAAGGTCCAGAAAATGCTATTTCTTTCTTTCTCCCTCTCTGAGACAAAGACCTGAAAATAACTCTGCTGTAGTTGTAAAAGTGGAGAGCCATTAGCACATAGGAAATTTCATTAGAGAGATATGGAAATGGCAAAAAAAGGGAAATGCTAAACATGAAAAGTAAAGTATCAGAAATGAAGAATTCATTAGATTCACTAAAAGCAGTCTCAAAAGAATCAGTGAATTTGATGAAAAGTCAGTAGGAAGGATCCAACTTGAATCACAAATAGGAAAAAACAAAGAAACGAAATGAGAGCACATTTGGCATCTGTATGTCTGTATGATAACATCAAATAGTCTTTTTTCTTTTTCCTGTTGTGTAAAGAAACAGATTTTATTTTTTATTAATTTTTATTGTAGTATATGACCAACCTAGACAGCATATTAAAAAGCAGAGACATTACTTTGCTGACAAAGGTCCATCTGGTCAAATCTATGGTTTTTCTAGTAGTCACGTATGGATGTGAGAGTTGGACCATAAAGAAAGCTGAGCACCAAAATATTATGCTTTCGAACTGTGGTGTCGGAGAAGACTCTGGAGAGTCCCTTGGATTGTAAGGAGATCAAACCAGTCTATCTTAAAGGAAATCAGTCCTGAATATTCATTGGGAAGACTGATGCTGAAGCTGAAACTCCAATACTTTAGCCACCTGATGGGAAGAACTGACTCCTTGAAAAAGCCCCTGATGTTGGGAAAGATTGAAGGCAGGAGAAGGGGACGACAAAGGATGAGATGGTTGGATGGCATTGATGATCATGAGTTTGAGCAAGCTCTGGGAGTTGGTGATGGACAGGGAAGCCTGGCGTGCTGTAGTCCATGGTGTCACAAAGAGTCGGACATGACTGAGTGACTGAACTGAACTTATAGTCGATTTACAATGTTGTGTTAGTTTCTGCTGTACAGTAAAATGAATCAGCTATATGTACACATATAGCTGATTCTTTATTAAAATTTCCTTCCCGTTTAGGTCACCATAGAGCATTAAGTAGAGTTCAGTGACCTATGCTGTTGTTTATCTTTAATTATCTATTTTATACATAGTAGTCTATACTTGTCAATCTCAGTCTTCCACTTCATCCAATCCCCTCTCTCTCCCCCTTGGTATCTATACCTTTGATCTTACATCTGTGTCTCCATTTCTACTTTGCAAATAGGATCATCCATATCATTTTTCTAGATTCCACATACATGCCTTAATATATGATATTTGATTTTCTCTCTCTGACCTGTGTTAATAAGAATAATTGGAGTCCCAAAAGGAGAGGAGACAGTGAGTGAGGTAAGAAAAGAATATCTGAAGTGACACTGACTGAGAATCTTTGAAAACTGATAAACCTTTCAATTTACTCATTAAAAAAAACTCAAAGAACCTGAAACAGGATAAAGGAAGGAAAAAAAAAAAAAAACTCTGAACACATCATGTTTAAACAGCTGAAGCAAAACATAAAACATTAAAAGTAGCCAGAAGAAAGCAGGCACACATATAACCTAGAACAGTGATAATAGTAAGTGGGTAGCTTCTCAGCACAGAAGGAGGAGGCCAGAGGAAATGGGAGAAGAGATTGAACGTGTTAAATGGAGGGAAAGCCCTGCCCCTCGAAAAGTCCGCATCCAATTAGGAGAAGCCACCAGCAGCAGCAGAACAGCCACTTCTCTCTGTTTTTGCTTCCGCCAGTGCCTCTTTGTGCATTGTGTGTTAGTCACTCAGTTGTGTCTGACTGTTTGTGACCCTATGGACCATAGCCCACCTTTCTCCTCTGTCCATTCACAGCAAAATGGTTGCTGGCAAGAGAGCTTTGAAAGTATGGTTTGGGGATAGCAGCCTCCCTAAAAGAAAACAGATCACAGAGGAGAAGAAATGAATCATGAAAGAGCACAGGCAAATAGCCGGGGCTGTTCACAGTCTGGGTGGGAGGAATTAGGAATGACCCATGTAGTTACTTTCTTAATGGGTTTTGCTCAATGTTTAGTGGCTGGCAGCCAAAGGGCACTTTCTTTTATTGTGCTGTCACCCTTGCTGTTGTCTGTTTAAGACTTTCTGTTTTTGGAGGAGGTGCCTTGCTGCAGTTTCTGTAGTTACATATCTGGATATCTGTGGAGTATGTCTTACCTCACCTCCAGTCTGGGTTCAGCAGGCTTGCAGGCAATCAGAGAGGTCATGGGTACTGAAGTCCACTTACTGGTTTTTCATGGTTGTCTGCCAGCTGACTGAGATCATCACAAATATCTCAGGAATGCAAGAAAGTCTTTTATTTTAGCTAATACTGTGCTAAATCCAAGTTCATAAGCATTGTAGATAATTATCATACTTTAATCATAGGACATTAGGACATGAATTTTGTTAAGGCTACTGAACTAAATCACTCTGTTTTTGAAAGGATCAGATCCAACCTTTTAGATATTAACTGTATTTGTTGCAAGCTCTAGATATATTTATACCTTTTATTTTCCTAATTAAAATAAACTATTTGCTATGTCAAAAGTAAACAGCAAAGATTTAAGAGTAGAAATCACTGGTCTGGACTATTAATGTGAACACCAGGAGGAGGATAAGAGGGAAAAGTCGACAAGTGAAATCAAATCAAAGAAAGTTATATGGAATAGATCTAACTCATTTACAGGCTGCCTCACCTTCTGTGAACCTGTGTAATTTTTTTTTTTTTTCTGAAGACAAGTGGCTATCTAAGTTTGGGATTTAAAGGTTGAAAAACTGACTCGGTGGTTTCAAATTGAATTTAAAGTGGTACCTATGTAATAGCAAGTTGAGCAGGTGTTATATCTGACAGATGTGACAGGTACCTGCCAGATGTAAGAATATTTCACCTCTGTGATCAACAGAGTCTTACATAATTCTTGTTTTGAAGGCTGTTCTTACTCGAACCACTTATTTTGAAGTTACATAAATTAATTTGCATTAGTGTGTGTCTGCTTGGTTGCTCAGTCGTGTCTGACTCTTTGTGACCTTTTGGACTGTATCCCTCCAGCCTCCACTGTCCATGGGATTTAGTCCTAAAGACTTTGCATAAGTTTAATAAGGTAAAATTACACAATTAAGTAACCAGTTAGTGACATAAGGTGATAATGATTACTTTTAAAAATCAATAGAGTGAGGCTTATAAAGGTTATTTAGCCTTACTTGAACCCATAATCTATAGGTAGCTGAATATCAGACAATTATAGATTATTTAAAATATGAAGGAAAATGTCAGAATTAGATACTAAAAATGAATTTCACTTAAAAACAAGATTTCCACATTTACTATTTAGATGAGGCATATCTTGAAATAAAAGGAGAATTTAACAGAACACAAGAAAAGAAGATGGAAACATTGATTCAGCTTTTCATCTGTCCCTTTCCAGGTCTGATGTTAGGAGATGCTTTTGACTGTAAAATTGGTGATAATAAAACTGTCCTACTTATCCAAGAGGGTTGTTTTGATGCCGGAGTCCAACTCCAGCAGCCAGGGATTCAACCTGAAGAGCTGAACGGTGTCGGCGAATGAGACAGCCTTTCATTTTTCTATGGACTGCCTGTTTATTCCAAGTTTAAGATTACCTTTTATACTTTTACAAAAACATTAGGCCAGAGGTTTGACATTTTCATTTCCCCCTCTCCCAGATTTATTATCTCCATAAGTCATTGTTGCTCTTCAAACAGAATTCCTGCTTCAGTGATTTTCTCAGAATCAGCCTTATCATCTATTATCTATCTCTTCTAATGTGTCCTGTAGTTAACTTGTGATTACATTGTAATTCATGCTACATTCCTCAGTTTAATACCGATCTTCCTAAATCCTGTCTGCCCCTAACATCCTGAGCTCACCATCTCTTAAAAAGGCTTCTAGCTATCGTGTCTCTAAAAATTCCTAACTTCTATCTATAGTAAAATATGCTAACTTTACAACATTCCTTAAATCTTTAACTTCTAACTGTTTTAATTTCTGCTTTATTGACTATGCCAAAGCCTTTGACTGTGTGGATCACAATAAACTGTGGAAAATTCTGAGAGAGATGGGAATACCAGACCAACTGACCTGCCTCTTGAGAAATCTGTATGCAGGCCAGGAAGCAACAGTTAGAAGTAGACATGGAACAACAGACTGGTTCCAAATAGGAAAGAGTACGTCAAGGCTGGATATTGTTACCCTGCAGAGTATATCATGAGAAACGCTGGACTGGGAAGAAACACAAGCTGGAATCAAGATTGCCGGGGGAAATATCAATAACCTCAGATATGCAGATGACAACACCCTTATGGCAGAAAGTGAAGAGGAACTGAAAAGCCTCTTGATGAAAGTGAAAGAGGAGAGTGAAAAAGTTGGCTTAAAGCTCAACATTCAGAAAACGAAGATCATGGCATCCAGTCCCATCACTTCATGGCAAATAGATGGGGAAACAGTGGAAACAGTGGCTGACTTTATTTTGGGGGGCTCCAAAATCACTGCAGATGGTGATTGCAGCCATGAAATTAAAAGACGCTTACTCCTTGGAAGAAAAGTTATGATCAACCTAGATAGTATATTCAAAAGCAGAGACATCACTTTGCTGACTAAGGTCCATCTAGCCAAGGCTATGGTTTTTCCTGTGGTCATGTATGGATGTGAGAGTTGGACTGTGAAGAAGGCTGAGCGCTGAACAATTGATGCTTTTGAACTGTGGTGTTGGAGAAGACTCTTGAGAGTCCCTTGGACTGCAAGGAGATCAGCCCTGGGATTGCTTTGGAAGGAATAATGCTGAAGCTGAAGCTTCAGTACTTTAGCCACCTCATGCGAAGAGTTGACTCATTGGAAAAGACTGATGCTGGGAGTGATTGGGGGCAGGAGGAGAAGGGGACGACAGAGGTTGTGATGGCTGAATGGCATCACTGACTCGATGGACGTGAGTTTGGGTGAACTCAGGGAGTTGGTGATGGACAGGGAGGCCTGGCATGCTGCGATTCATGGGGTTGCAAAGAGTTGGACATGACTGAGTGACTGAATTGAAGCCCTAAATTCAGTAAACTCCTTTGCCATAAACATTCTCCTCACAAATAGGCTTCAGATATCAATCCCTCCCATGGCCTCAAGCTGTGGCCTATGTGCTCATCCTAGAACACTCTTTTGTAAAAGTCCTTGAACAAATGTCAATGATTAACTTTATGAATTATTTTCTGAGCAATGCTGCAGAAGGCTTTGTGCCTTCTCATGCTCCTCTCAAGAACAATAAGCACCTTAATATTCCTTTTCAGTCAGCTCAGCCGAGGAGAGGAAAAGACAAGTCAGAATTACAAGGCCTAACTCCTTCATCCCGGGATCTGTGCCTGCGGAATGAGGAGAGGGGGCTGGGGACTGTGCCTCCATTTTGCCAGTAATGCCTAATGCGGCTCCTGACATTTTGAAGACCAGATTTTTTTAAAGAGGGATTTAGATGGAAAAATACAAAGAGAACTGTAATTACTTGAAAAATAATTAATTTTTTAATTTTAGGTATTAGCACAAATATATTTTTAAGAAAAAATTATTGTAAGGGACAGACAAAAGTTTGAATTTAGAAAAGGTGAACTTTTTGTTCAACCCCCCAATAATTAGAAATAATTCAATTGAATAAAATATTTCTGTATGTTTGGGTCTGTCATTGAGATAAATGCTATATATTTCTGGTTACACAATAGGCCACCTATATTAGATTCACTTAATGATCATTAATTTAATTAAGTCCTGTGCTGTGCTAAGTCACTTCAGTCTTGTCTGACTCTGTGACTCTATGAGAGTACACCCTGCCAGGCTCTTCTGTCCATAAGGATTCTGTAGGCAAGAATACTGGAGTGGGTTGCCATGCCGTCTCCAGAGGATCTTCCCGACCCAAGGATCAACCCTCATCTCTCATATCTCCTGCAATGATAGGTGAGTTCTTTACCACTAGTGCCACCTGGGAAGCTCTAATTAAGTCATAATATATATTTAAATATATCAGTCACACAAAATACTAAGTCAAAATTGTATACTTATTATTGATTATTTCACATAATCTTTGAAATTAATTAGATTATTGTGATTTACATATCTGAATATTAGTGCTGAGCATTTTTAAAAAATTAAATCATGTATTATCTAACCAAATTCAGTGGTTTGCTTACTTACTAGGGATTATAGCCTGATTTTCTTTTATCGAAGTTACTAATATTTTCCTGTGGGAAAAATAAAAAGATCTTAGTAAATCTCTTCATTTCATAAATGGTAAGTTAAACACTTTGAGCTGATTACTTAATATTCTTGAAAATATATACATCAGGTAGTCATTATTTAACAAAAAATAGTAAAGCATGAATCGTGTATGTGATATGAAAAGAAGGTGTATGCATTGAATTTAAACAAAATGTAGTACTTTAGTGTCATATCTCTGTGGAGTTGTTATTCAGAAGGTATGTTTCTGTATGATCTCTTTAGCGTTTCTTAAAATATCGAAGTGTCTCATAATGACCCCTGAGTGCTCCCCTCTGCCGCACTTTGGACCCTAGTCATGCAGTTTTTCCTGTGAGCTCTCCAGCATCAAACACTAAAGAGCTGAGAACTTTGCCAGCAATGGTTCTCCAGGACGTTTCCTCTAGGTCAGCCTGCATCTGTACTGACTGACTACAGTTTACTAAAAACTGTGAAGAACGTGATAGATCATCCTGTGCATAAGGAATATTAAGACAGATGATTTTGTAAAAGAACATTTGCAGGCATCCTTCTGTCTTCTGCACAGTCAAGTTGAACTCAAACAACTTGAAGTCGAGAACAAAACCTGAATTGCTAAAGCATGGGAAAGACTCACATTCTCTGAGAAACTTTATGTGTACTCTCTCCCACTTCTAGTTGTAACATAAATCTCTGTTTTATTTATTTACTTTTTTGTCAAAATAAGTCTTAGTTCATTTTACTTTGTGGGTGTGAAAGGTAAAACAATATACAAAATGTTGGCAAACTAATTTTGTCTATATGTCACAATTCTATAGCAATATATATTATTAAATTAATTCTGATTGAACACAAATAGTGAAATTTTAAAACATAGAAGATTAATAAAAATCTATAAGGCACATCAAAAACTAGCAGAACACTTGCATCACGTATGAGAAAAAGCATACTCTCAATATAAAAGAATATATAAAAATATTAAAACTGAAGAAAGACATTAAGCATTTATATTAAAATATATATATGATAAATTCATGAAAAATTATTCAACTTTGCTAATAATCAAAAGCATGCCTGACAAAATTAACACACAGTCTGTATGTTATAAACTGACAAGTAATACAAGTATTTAAGATGTTTAAATAGCCAGATTTTGAAAAGAGAGTTCAGATATACTCTAGGTACTGCTGCTGGAGGTACAAATTAGTCCAAGTATTCCAGTAGTCATTATAGGTGAATGTGTAGTGTATCTTAAGTATAAGTAGTTATTTTTGACAAAACCAAAAAATTTCTAGGAACTTATAATAATGAACAGCAAGGAGATCAAACCGTCAATCCTAAAGGAAATCAACCCCAAATACTCATTGAAAGGACTGATGCTGAAGTTCCAATACTTTGGCCACCTGAGGCGAAGAGCTGACCCATTGGAAAAGACCTTGATGCTGGGAAAATTGAAGGCAGAAAGAGAAGAGGACACCAGAGGATAAGATGGTTGGATGGCATCACCAACTTGATGGACATGAGTTTGAGCAAACTCCAGGAGATAGTGAAGGACAGGGAAGCCTGGCATACTGCAGCCAATGGGATCACAAAGAGTTGGACACGACAAAGTAACTGAACAACAACGGCAACACAATATATATTTCATACATGGAGTTATCCCAATTATGGTTTATAACTGTTAAAATGGTTATGACACTCTGTATGTAATGTTTTGGAAAGATGCCTGCTATATATGTTGAATGAAATTACCTCATATGAAGTATGTTCTCATTTTGCAAGTACACATGCCCAGTGAGAATTGTGTTACTACATTTTAATGTGATTTAGGATGTTGTTTTCTTTCTTTGTTATATCTCTCTGTATTGCTTGAATTTCTTTTTATACTGTAATTGCTCACTTGTACAATCAAGAAAAAAGATGAGTTTCAAGAACAAAATACTGAGAAAATAAATTCCTGGATTTATAAGACAGATGAAATGATAGTTTTCATCATCTTTGAGCCAGTACTTCCAAATAAACTGCCATGAAAAAATATGAATTCTATGTTTCCTAGGAAAAGGTAGTAAAAGATTAAGCTTGTTAGAAAGATTCAATATTTGAAGTGGTAGAACTCAATTAGAAGTGTAAAGAGAAAGTTTAATCAAAGGAAAATAAGTTGAATGAACATTGTCAACATTTGAGAATAACCCATATGTAATCTCTGGAGAATAATAGAAGTCCTGTAGGAACTTGAAAACCAGGCAAAGAGCTTTTTGGAATTAGATATTTTATTAGTTTTCTCAGTGGAAACAATTATAGCTCAGTTTTGAATAGAATGGTAAATTTCATTTGAAAAGAAAGAAAGTCCTAAGTGTACATATCTTGAGAAGTATCTTTCTCTCTGACTTGATCTCACCCACATAGTAACAGTGATGACACCCAGGCTTATGATAATTTGAAGGAAAATGATCATTTTCCTCTGGTTTTATCATGCCGTGGTCAGGTTGCTCTTCTTTCTGTCACTGGAGCATGTGAATTTTTCCGCTATTCTAGTACATCAGCTATGACTGCTCCCTTACCCAGGAGTACTCCTGGCATAACCTGTGTGTCTAGCTGCCTCACATCTTTTGGGTATCAACTAAAATCTGAACTGCTCAGAGATGTTTTTCTTGACTCTTCTGTCTGCTACAATTACCAGCATGCTTTCTGGTAATTTGTGGGCTTCCCTGATGGCTCAGAACATTGTCTTGATTTTTTTCCTTTTAAGTATTTATCACCATCTTTAAGTATTTATCTTTGCAGAAGGGAGTAGCAATCCACTCCAGCATTCTTTCCTGGAGAATCCCATGGACAGAGGAGCCTGGCGGGCCACAGTCGATGGGGTCACAAAGAGTCGGACATGACTGAGTGACTGACACTAAACTATTTTACTATTAATACTTCATTAATTTAAATTTTCTTCTTGCACACATGCTCACTTACTCAGTTGTGCCCAACTCTTTGCAGCCTCATGGACTGTAGCCCGCCAGGCTCTTCTATCCATGGAATTTTTCAGGCAAGAATATTGGAGTGGGTTGCCATTTCCTCATCCAGGGTATCTTCCTGCCCCAGGATCAAACCTGTGTCTCCTGCATTGGCAGGTGGATTCGTCACCACTAGTGCCATCTGAGAAGCCCTTCTTCTTGCTGTAGGATTTAAACTTCAAAAGACGTTGAAACTTGCTGATTTTGTATATGGTTGTATTTTTAGCACCTAAATGAGGACCTGGTTAAATGAAAGGCATCAATATGTATTATTTGAATGAAAAGAAATTAGACATTGCTTGATTCACTTGGAATTCAATGCACCAAAAACAGTTAGGCAAAAGTCAAGATATGGGGAAGGAAGTGACTTATGAATGTCATTATCTTTGGAAAGTGTGCAGTCAGATTAGGGAGACATTCTACAAATCTCTGAAGCCTCTTTGAAGTTGTCTGATATCTGTATACATTAGCCTTAAGAATTTCTTTAAGAAGAAAATGTGTCTGTCAGGTGTCCTGTTTTTAAGTTAAAGAAGCCTAGTCAAGGAAGTAAGATTTAGGCAAAGACACGTGTACCCCGATGTTCATCACAGCACTGTTTATAATAGCCAGGACATGGAAGCAACCTAGATGTCCATCAGCAAATGAATGGATAAGAAAGCTGTGGTACATATACACAATGGAGTATTACTCAGCCATTAAAAAGAATACATTTGAATCAGTTCTAATGAAGTGGATGAAACTGGAGCCTATTATACAGAGTGAAGTAAGCCAGAAAGAAAAACACCAATACAGTATACTAATGCATATATATGAAATTTAGAAAGATAGTAACAATAACCCTGTATGCAAGAGAGCAAAAGAGACACAGATGTATAGAACAGTCTTTTGGACTCTGTGAGAGAGGGCAAGGGTGGGATGATTTGGGAGAATGGCATTGAAACATGTATAATATCATATAAGAAATGAATGGCCAGTCCAGGTTCAATGCAGGATACAGGATACTTGGGGCTGGTGCACTGGGATGACCCAGAGAGATGGTACGGGGAGGGAGGTGGGAGGGGGGTTCAGGATGGGGAACACATGTACACCCGTGGCAGATTCATGTGGATGTAAGGCAAAACCAATACAATATTGTAAAGTAATTAGCCTCCAATTAAAATAAATAAATTTAAATTCAAAACAAAACAAAAAGATTTAGGCAAGGTGTCAAAATACACACAAAAGGGCAATTGACCTCAATGGAATAAAATCCAGAGGATAGTGAGGGAGATTTAAGTTAAATTGGTTGGAAGTTATGTCGAGGTAGAGGGGTTGATGGAGACGGAGAACTAAAGGGGATTAGCTTGAAGGATGGGAGATGGGGCTCAGAATAGTTGTTTGCAATTGTTTTATAGGGAGGTTTGCATTTATATGACACAGGGACTGAGTAGAAGCATGTGTAGTTGAGGCGAAAAGAAAGAAAAGATTATTGGAGGAATGGGTTTCTAAAGCTTGAGAGGCCAGGATATTGGAAGGATCACGTGGAGAATATTTTAATGACCAAAAATTAAGGTGTGATTAATGATAGGGTGGCAGTAACCCAGGAGATTAAACTTCCCAGGTATGTGAGAGGGGTGATGTGTGGGTCTATAAAGGACTGTACTGTAGGGGGATGGTGCTTTTCTGCCTCCACCTTTATGGCATTGGAATAAAACAAAAGATTAGAGGAGAGTTGGTTTGGAAATAGACTAGGAAGGTGAAGGGAAAATTGAGAGTAAAAATTGTGATATTTTGCAGTAGATAACTGTGAATGTTTTCTGGATCTGGAAACTAGTGAGATAAAGAGATACAATTAGGAGTGTAAACCCCAGGGGGATGGACTGCTGAAGAAGAAGTATAGCTACAGAGTTAGTGGCCTTTTGGAGTGACCACCATTTACGACATGACAGGCAACTGTGAAATGTATTTTGGGAATTTGAGACACATAATGGAGAGGTAGTAAAATGTTAGAGGACAGGAAGAAAGGATGCTAAGGGCCTCCTTTTAATAGTTGTCTGTAATGAAGAGGAAGTTTTGCTGTAAGCAGTTTGAACTTAAATGTTTTCTCTGATTCAAATAATACAAATGAACAGATATTTACCTATTGTAAAAGCTATCTCTTCCTCCAGAATTAGTCACTAAATTTACCATTAAAATAAAAATTCAAATTCCATGAAACAATCTGGATATAATCAATATGCAAAATACACCCATGCATTTTATGAATGAGCACAGATATAATTCAAAATGAAGTGACATTTAAAATAGCAACACAAATATGAAGTATATATGAATATATTTTAAATAGGTTTATTGAGACATAGTAAACTCTCTAGAAATAACACTTTCTAGAACACCAGAAAAAGATGTCTTTTTCGTCCTAGAGGGTTGGAATGCAAAAGTAGGAAGTCAAGAGATACCTGGAGTAACAGGAAAATTTGGACTTGGAGTGCAAAATGAAGCAGGGCAAGGGCTAACAGAGTTTTGTCAAGGGACCACACTAGTCATAGCAAACACCCGCTTCCAAAAAACAAGAGACAACTCTATATGTGAACATCACCAATGGTCAATAGTGAAATCAGATTGATTATAATCTTTACAGCTGAAGCTTGGAAAACTCTATGCAGTCAGCAAAAGCAAGACCTAGAGCTGACTGTGGCTTAGATCATCAGCTCCTATTGCAAAATTCAGGCTTAAATTTAGAAAAAGTAGAGAAAACCTCTAGGCCATTTATGTATGACCTAAATCAAATCTCTTAAGATTATACAGAGAAAGTGACAAATAGATTCAAGGGATTAGATCTGGTAGACAGAGTGCCTGAAGAACTATGGACTGAGGTTTGTAACATTGTACGGCAGACAGTGACCAGAACCATCCCAAAGAAAAAGACATGCAAGAAGGCAAAGTGGTTGTCTGAGGAGGCTTTGCAAATAGCTGATACTAGAAGAGAAGTGAAAAGCAAGGGAGAAGGGGAAAGATGTACCCAACTGAATGCAGAGTTCCAGAGAACAGCAAGAGAGATAAGAAAACCTTCTTCAATGAACAATGCAAAGAAGTAGAGGAAAATGATAGAATGGGGGAAGACTAGAGATCTCTTCAAGAAAATTGGAGATATCAAGAAACATTTCATGCAAGCATGGGCAAGATAAAAGACAGAAATGGTAAGGACATAAGAGATGCAGGAGAGATTAAGAAGAGGTACCAAGAATACACAGAAGAACTACACAAACATTTTTATACACCCAGAACACCACAATAGTATGGTCACTCACCTAGAGCCAGACATCCTGAAGTATGAAGTCAAGTGGGCCTTAGAAAGCATTACTACAAACAAAGCTAGTGGAGGTGATGGAATTCTAACTGATCAATTTAAAATCCTAAAAGATAATGCTGTTCAAGTGTTTCACTCAATATATTGATAATTTGGAAAGTTCAGCAGAGGTCACTGGATTGGAAAAGATCAGCTTTCATTTCAATCCCAAAGAAGGGCAATGCCAAAGAATGTTCACACTACCAGACAGTTGCACTCATTTTGCCTGCTAGTAAGGCTATGCTCAAAATCCTTCAAACTAGGCTTCAGCAGGATGTGAACTGAGAACTTCCAGATGTACAAGCTGATTTAGAAAAAGCAGAGGTACCAGAAATCAAATAGCCAACATTTGTTGGATCATAGCAAAAGCAAGGGAATTCCATAAAAACATTGACTTCTGCTTTTTGACTACAATAAAACCTTTGACTGTGGAACAGAACAAACTGTGGATGAAGTGGGAATACTAGACCACTTTACCTGTCTCTTGAGAAACCTATATGTGGGTCAAGAAGCAATAGTTAGAACCTTAATGAAAGAACTGGTTCAAAATAGGGAAGAAAGTAAGGTAAAGCTGTATATATTGTCACTCTGCTTAATTAACTTATATGCAGAGTACATCACGTGAAATGCTGGGCTGGATGAGTTACAAGCTGGAATCAAGATTGCCAGGAGAAATACCAACAACCTCAGATATGCAGATAATACTACTCTAATGGCAGAAAGTGAAGAAGAACTAAAGAGCCTTTTGATGAGGGTGAAAGAGGAGAGTGAAAAAGCTGATTTAAAACTCAACATTCAAAGAACTGAGATCATGGCATTTGGTCCCATCTCTTCATGGAGCTGAATCTCCAATACTTTGGCCACCTGATGCAAAAAGCTGAATCATTGGAAAGGACCCTGATGCTGGGAAAGATTGAAGATGTAGAAGAGGGTGGCAGAGGATGGGTTGGTTACTGATTCAATGGATGTGAATTTGAGCAGACTCTGGGAGACAGTGAAGGAGTGAAACCTGGTGTGATGTAATCCATAGGGTCACAAAGAGTGGGACATGACTTACAGATTGGACAACATTGAGAGATACTTTAAAGATCATACCATCCACTCATTTAAAATTTACAACTTAATGGTTTCTTTTGGGCTTCCCTAGTGGCTCAGATGGTAAAGAATCTGTCTGCAGTGCAGATTGCCTAGGTTGGGAAGATCTCCTAAAGAAGTTATTCATTCCAATATTCTTGTCTGGAGAAGCCTGATGGACTACAGTCCATGGCATTGCAAAGAGTCGGACATGACTGTGAGACTAATGCTACACTGCGACTACGAATGGTTTTTCTCTCAGAGTAATGGTTTCCAGGTTCATTTCCATTATAATATCATCAGTATTATATTCCTCTATTACTGAAAGTGGAAGTGAAGTCCCTCAGTCATGTCCGACTCTTTGCAACCCCATGGACTGTAGCCTACCAGGCTCCTCTGTCCATGGGATTTTCCAGGCAAGAGTACTAGAGTGGGCTGCTATTTCCTTCTCCAGGGGATCTTCCCAACCCAGGGATTGAACCCAGGTCTCCTGCGTTGCAGACAAACACTTTACCCTCTGAGCTACCAGGGAAGCCCTTCCTTTATTACTACCATGTAGGAGTACATCAAGGTGTGTATTGTCACGCTGCTTATTTAACTTATATGCAGAGTACATCATGAGAAACGCTGGACTGGAAGAAACACAAGTGGAATCAAGATTGCCGGGAGAAATATCAATAACCTCAGCTGTGCAGATGACACCACCCTTATGGCAGAAAGTGAAGAGGCACTAAAAAGCCTCTTGATGTGAAAGAGGAGAGTGAAAAAGTTGGCTTAAAGCTCAACATTCAGAAAACGAAGATCATGGCATCTGGTCCCATCACTTCCTGGGAAATAGATGGGGCAACAGTGGAAACAGTGTCAGATTTTATTTTTGGGGGCTCCAATATCACTGCAGATGGTGATTGTAGCCATGAAATTAAAAGATGCTTACTCCTTGGAAGGAAAGTTATGACCAACCTAGACAGCATATTCAAAAGCAGAGACATTACTTTGCCAACAAAGGTCCATCTAGTCAAGGCTAGGCTATGGTTTTCCCAGTGGTCATGTATGGATGTGAGAGTTGGACTGTGAAGAAGGCTGAGCGCTGAAGAATTGATGCTTTTGAACTGTGGTGTTGGAGAAGACTCTTGAGAGTCCCTTGGACTGCCAGGAGATCCAACCAGTCCATTCTAAAGGAGATGAGTCCTGGGTGTTCATTGGAAGGACTGATGCTAAAGCTGAAACTCCAGTACTCTGGCCACTTCGTGCGAAGAGTTGACTCATTGGAAAAGACTCTGATGCTGGGAGGGATTGGGGGCAGGAGGAAAAGGGGATGACAGAGGATGAGATGGCTGGATGGCATCACTGACTCGATGGACATGAGTTTGAGTGAACTCCGGGAGTTGATGATGGACAGGGAGGCCTGGCATGCTGCAATTCATGGGGTCGCAAAGAGTTGGACATGACTGAGTGATGAACTGAACTGACTGAATAGTTCATTATATAGTAATGAAACATATTTAACCATTCATAAGTTGATGGATATTTGGGTTCTTTCTCCAATTTGGTTATTATGAATTTGTTGATTTGAACAGTTGTATTCAAATTTTTGTTTCAGAATGTTTTCATCTCACTTGGTGTAAACCTACATGTGGGATTGCTGCATTATGGGCAAGCTCTGTGTTCAAGCATTTGAGAGATATTAGCACCTTCACTAAAATAACTGAAGTTTTCATGTACTTATTATAATTTGTACATCTGCTTTGTATAAATATCTATTTAGATCCTTTGACAATTTTATTTTTTTTTAAATTAAGGTATAATGGCTCTTTATCTATCCTAGACAGAAGTCCCTCATCAGATACTTGATTTACAGCAATATTCTTCCAGTCTATGCATTATCTTTTCACTATCTTCACGGTGTCCTTTAGCACACAATATCTAGTTTTTATTGTGGTGATATCCTGTTTATCTTTTGTTTTTGCTTGCACTTTTGGTACAGTGTTAAGTCACTATGGTCTAAGACAAAGGCACAATGACTTACACTTATTTTTCTTTAGTTTTACACATGCATTCAGATCATTGATCCATTTTGAGTTAATTTCTATATGTGGTGTGAAGTAGAAGTTGACCTTTATTTTTTGCATGTCAATACCCAATCTTCCCAGCCCTTCCTATTGAAAAGACTGTTCTTTTCATATTTAATTGTTTTGGCATAAGCAACAGCCAGAGAAATGTTTTACAATATAAATGTCTTAAAACATGTTGAAGATATTCGTAGAGATATTAGGAAGCTTTACTAAAAACACTGGAGACTTCACTATGTGGCAGCCGACCACATAAAAGGAAGAGTCAGTGCCGTGAAACTGGTGACTCTACCTAAATTACTCTAACTGAACTCTAAAGAAATTTTGTCAATAAAATTATGATGTTTGCATTTAATAAGAATAACTGTTAAAGACTGTATCCTGAAATTAGAACGCACCTATTAGTATGCAAGTTACTTCAATTTTGCACCAACATAAAACCTATATTAAATACTCAAAATGTATACAATCAGAACATTTTTGAAGCATGAATTACTATAATGTGTTTATGTGCTTTTGGAACTACTGACTGAGGGATCTATTTGAATAGTTTACTGTCAGAGTCATTGAGAGATCTAGTCTTTGTTTTTCCTAGAATCAACAGTTCTGCATCACGAAAGCTTTGTTAACACTGAATAAATATTTGCCACATCCTGGTAATATAAACATTATTTAAAACAGTTCTGAAGCATTCATTTTAACCCAGGAGAATTGATATTTATGAAGTTTCCTCTCAAGTCTTTAAAGCTAAAAGCTTCACATTATTCTTTTTGTTAAAAGCTCTCTAATTTCTAATCTAGACCAGAGTTGGTCTCCTTTCTTACTTGGTCCTTTTTCTTGAGTTCAGAAAAAGTGGGGCTCAGTTGTTGATAATCTTGGGTTTTATTCAGAAACTAAGAAGTATCAGTACAAAAAAAGTAAGAGATACTCAACAACAGCAACAAAAACAAAATAGAATACACTGAAAGTCCTTTTTTAGCTTTCATAGCACTTTATTTCTGTGTTTTCCAAGAATCATCTCAACTATGTCATTCCTGCAATCAAATACTCTCAAAAAAAATGAAATAAGCAATGAAATATTATTAATACAGAGTAGAGGGAAAGAACAGGAGAAATATATGTTAAATTCAAGGGAAAATAATGCAAATTCAGGTTAGAAAAATTTTTTTGATTTACTTATGTCTTTAATGTGTGTATATTATCTATATGCTTAAGTCTATATACATATTATATACCATATGTATTTTGTAAGGTTTGGGCTCTTAAAGGCATTAAACCAAATGTTGAAATTGAGAGACTATATCTTGTGAAACATAATGCCTATTTATTCCCAAACTGTTCTAGAATTTGGAACTTTGATGAAGACAAGTCTCCATATAGATTGAAAATTATCTTTTGGATATTTATGATTTTTCAGGCACTCTGTAGTCTCTAACATGCAATAATGACCAAGATAAACTCCTGTTTTTGAGCCTAGGATTTCATAAGACAAAACTTATTGAATAAAATAAATTCTCTCTTCAAAATACTTTCAAATTTATAACTTTTTTTTTTTCCTATAGTTGGTTCTCCTGGGTAATTTAGCCTTCCTAGTATATTGAAACCTGGAATTGACATCAATATTGTTGTATGTTGTTATACTATGTATAACAGGGAGCTTTTACATGTGATACAACTTACAACTTGGTGATTTCTACCTTTCCTCCCTCTCCTTTTTAACACTAAATATACACTTCTGTGTGTGTGTGATAGAGCTCACCACCCCAATAAAGATTAAAATAGCCTTTCAGTGAGTCTTTTTTGTGTGTGTGTACTAAAAAATAATACACACACACACACACACACACACACACACACACACACAGATTTTTTGGTAAATCTGGATTTAACTTTCTTCCTTAAAAAAATGTTTTTAGATTTGGCTTTTTCATTAATTCTCATCACTCTCACTTTTCGTTACTCCCTTTTTATAAATACTTTTTAATTCATTGTTCCTATCTATGGGAGTTTGGATTTTTTCGTGAAGTAAAGCATTGCTCATGTCCAAAACAAAATTGCACTAATTATATCCTTCACTGAATTTTCTGATTGTTTTAACTTTGTTTTTCTTCTCTCTTCAATCACTGTATATTAATTTTATGGTGAATTTATTTCCTAGAGATTTGCCTACTTTATAGATTTGTGTTGATTCAAAAAGAAAATTGTTTATCTGTGTTTTATAAAACACATACCCTCAAAAAGGCAATTCCTATCATTTCAAATTTTACCTAATAGTCAGGCTTTTAGACCTTTGTGTCATTAGAGGATAGTATTCTCTCAGTTAAGTGACATATATTTATATTAGGCAGATAATGCAAAATTTGGAGCTAAATAGGTCAGCAGTGGAGAAGAAAATGACAACCCACTCCAGTATTCTTGCCTGGAAAAATTCCATGGACAGAGGAACCTAGTGGGCTACAGTCCACAGGCTCACAAGGGTCGGACATGATTTAGTGACTAAACCACCCCCTGCCCCCAGGCCTGTGTGGTGTACAGAGTGGCCTCCAGGATGTCCACCTTCTGTTGCTCATATGCTTGTGGCATTCTTCCCTCTGAATGTCAGTAGAACCTATGATTTGGTTCTAATCAATAGAATATAGCAAAGATAATTATCTGTATGTAATTATGCTATATGCAGTTGCAACCCATTGCTGCAAGGAAATTCCCTTCTGCTTAAAGAATCTTTTGGTCTTTAAAGAAGCAAGTTGCCATGTGGGGTGCTGCCACACATAAGGTCTGAGATCAGCAGCTACCAAGTGCAGCCTGCAAGGGATCTAATTCTTCCTGCAACCACATGAGGTTGGAAGGCAATTCCTTCCCAGTGGAGCTTCAGATGAGAACAGAAATCCAATCAGCACCTTGGTTACCACTTTGTACACCTACTCCTGACCAGCACAACTGTGAAATAATAAATAGGCTTTGTTTTAAGATGCTTTTGAACTGTGGTGTTGGAGAAGACTCTTGAGAGTCCCTTGGACTGCAAAGAGATCCAACCAGTCCATCCTAAAGGAGATCAGTCCTGAGTGTTCATTGGAAGGACTGATGTTGAAGCTGAAACTCCAATACTTTGGCCACCTGATGCGAAGAGCTGACTCATTTGAAAAGACCCTGAAGCTGGGAAAGATTGAGGGCTGGAGGAGAAGGGGATGACAGAGGATGAGATGGTTGGATGGCATCACCAACTCAATGGACATGGGTTTGGGTGCACTCCAGGAGTCGGTGATGGACAGGGAAGCCTGGCATGCTGTAGTCCATTGGGTTGCAAAGAGTCGGACATGACTGAGCAACTGAACTGAACTGAATTGAAGATGGTCATGTTGTAGTCATATTGTTATACAGCACTAGCAAGCTAATACTTCCTGAATGTGATTTGCCATTTTGTCTAATTATATGGTTTTATGGATGAACTTGTGTCAATATAAAAAGTACATATTAATTTTTATTATTTCCTGGGCAGAAAAATTAGGTAAGGTGTGCAAAATTGTCTTGTGCATTGCATGTCAAATGGAAAATATTCAATAAATGTTAGCATATTTATCACTTTCTGTTTTCCTTTTTTCACTCCTCATTATTATGTGTGCTCAAGAATGAATAGCACATATTCACCAGATGATTCATATCTGAGAAATCCACTTGGCTAATGAAAAGTAAATAGCACAATAAGGTCAGTGTTTAGAATTACCTCTAATGTCCTGTGTGCTCTCCATATTATCTTGTATAAAATGATGGCAAGGGAAAACATACACATCTCTCATTGAAATCTGATGACTGAATTTAATATACACATATTTCTAAAAAATGATTAGTTGTGTTGGCATTTAATTTATGCTAAATAATATCTTTAATAGGACTTAGATCAAACCACTCAATCCTAAGGAAATCAACCCTGAATATTCACTGGATTGACTGATGCTGAAGCTGAAGCTCTAATACTTTGGTTGCCTGATGTGAAGCGCTGACTCATTGTAGGAGACCCTGATACTGAGAAAAATTGAGGACAGAAGGGGTTGGCAGAGGAAGAGATGTTTGGATGGCATCAGCAACTCAGTGGCATGAGTTTGAGCTAATTCCGGGAGATAATAAAGGATTAGGAAGACTGGTGTGCTACAGTCCATGAGGTCGCAAAGAATCAGACATGACTTAGCAACTGAACAACACATTGTCTGCCTTTCTTTTTAGTTTGGAATGTATCTTTTTGTTATATACATTTGAGCTATGTTTTTGAAACATATAAACTTAGTGACTGAATGGCAGCAAAAACTTGGAAAGGCATTACTTTATTTTGAACAAGCCTTGCTTATTTTATTGTTTTACTTTGAAGCTTTTTAATTTTGTCACTCTCAGAAAGTTAGCAAATCTGAATAGAGTTGCCCACAGAATGTAATTTATGAATCACATGGTGAGTGACGTTTTCTCTTAATATACTGATGGGGAAGGTTATCAAGAAATACAGAAACAATGATAAGACATGCATTTAGAACTTGTTCTTCTCCAATTTCAGGGACAGTTAAGTAACCCTCCACTCTAGTCACCTGGCCTTCTCCCAAATGCCTCTAGGGCAAATTCTACCTCTGGCATTATGTGACTATCTTTGTGATTGCCAGGCTGAAAGTAATTACAGAGGTAAGAATTTTTAATATTAATCATCAAACAATTGGAGCAATATTTTAGGTATGATGTTGGATAGTTCACAAATGAAATTTCCTTTATGAGGTAAAATATAAGCCATTTTTCCCCCCTGAAGTTGGGTGTTGAACTGAAGTTGAACTCAGTTGTAATTTAATGTCATATACCAGTGAGCATCAAATAAAAATATTTGATTATATAATTATTTTTATCTTAATTTGAAATTCTAGAAATTCACTTTTCCCGCTTGATAGTATTTGGGAACTGAATCAGAAAGTTCAGTTCAGTTCAGTCTCTCGGTCGTGTCCAACTCTTTGTAACCCCATCGACTGCAGCATGCCAGACTTCCCTGACCATCACCAACTCCCGGAGCTTGGAAAAGTCATGTCCATCAAGTCCGTGGTGTCATCCAACCATCTCACCCTTTGTCATCCCCTTCTCCTCCTGCCTTCGTTCTTTCCCTGCATCGGGGTCTTTTCCAGTGAGTCAGTTCTTTGCATCTGGTGGCCAAAGTATTGGAGTTTCAGCTTCAGCATCAGTCCTTGAATGAAAATTCAGGACTGATTTCCTTTAAGATTGACTGGTTTGATATCCTTGCAGTCCAGGGGACTCTCAAGAGTCTTCTCTAACACCACAGTTTAAAAGCATCAATTCTTCGGTGCTCAGCTTTCTTTATGGTCCAACTCTCACAGCCATACGTGACTACTGGAAAAACCATAGTTTTGACTAGATGGAGCTTTGTCAGCAAAATAACGTCTTGCTTTTTAATATGCTGTCTAGATTTGTCATAGATTTTCTTCCAAGGAGCAAGCGTCTTTTAGTTTCATGTCTGCAGTCACCATTTGCCATAATTTTGGAGCCCCCCAAAATAAAGTCTGTCACTGTTTCCATTATTTCCTATCTATTTGCCAAGGATGATGGGTCTGGATGTCATGATCTTTGTTTTTATGAATGTTGAGCTTTAAGCCTGCTATTTCACTCTCCTCTTTTACTTTCATCAAGAGGCTCTTCAGTACTTCTTCACTTTCTGCCATAAGAGTGGTGTCATCTGCAAATCTGAGGTAATTGACATTTCTCCCGACAATTTGATTCCAGTTTGTTCTTCATCCATTCTGGCATTTCACATGATGTTCTCTGCATATAAGTTAAATAAGCAGGGTAACAATATGCAGCCTTGACGTACTTCTTTCCCAATTTGGAACCAATGTGTTGTTCCATGTCCAGTTCTAACTGTTGCTTCTCAACCTGCATACAGGTGTCTCAGGAGGCAGGTCAGGTGGTCTGGTATTCTCATCCCTTGAAGAATTTTCTGCAGTTTTTTGTGATCCACACAATCAAAACTTTAGCATAGTCAATAAAGCAGAAACAGATGTTTTTTTCCAGAACTCTCTAGCTTTTTCTATGATCTAACAGGTGTTGGCAGTTTGATATCTAGTTTCTGCCTTTTCTAAATCCAGCTTGAACATCTTGAAGTTCTCATTTCATGTACTGTTGAAGCCAGCTTGGAGAATTTTGAGCATTTACTTTGCTAGTTTGTGAGCTGAGTGCAGTTGTGTGGTAGTTTGAACATTCTTTGACTTTGCCTTTTTTTGGGGATTGAAATGAGAATTGACCTTCTCCAGTCCTGTGGCCACTGCTAAGTTTTCCAAATTTGCTGGCATATTGAGTGCAGCACTTTTACAGCATCATCTTTTAGGATTTGAAATAGCTCATCTGGAATTCCATCACTTCTACTAGCTTTTTTTGTATAGCAGGTGTTATCTAAAATCACTTATGGGAAGGAAGATAGAAAATCCCTCACTTAACCATATCAGTTCTGATCTCTGGTAACTGATCTGTGTCATACAGTTTCATACTGTTTTATTTGCACATTAAAAAAATGACCGATATTCACTTATTTCATTATGGCAAATGAAGATGACAGAATAAATTTTCTAAAGTACTTTGTTGTAGAGTCACTAACTCATGTCTGACTCTTTGCAGCCTCATGGACTGCAGCATGCCAGGCTCTTCTGTCCTTCACTATCTCCTGCAGTTGGCTCAAATTCATGTCCATTGAGTCAGTGATGCTGTCTAACCATTTCATCCACTGATGCCCCTTCTTTTACCTTCTTTTCCCAGCATCAGGGTCCTTTTTAAGAGTCAGCTCTTTGCATCAGGTGGATTTTAAGCTCTCTCTTTCACTCTCCTCTTTCACCCTCATCAAGAGGCTCTTTAGTTTCTCTTCATTTTCTGTCATTAGAGTTGTGTCATCTACACATCTGAATCTGCTGATGTATTTCTCCAGGCAATCGTGATTTCCAGCTTGTGATTCATCCAGCCTGGCATTTTTCTTGATGTGTTCTGCATATATGTTAAATAAACAAGCTGACAATATACAGTCTTGTAGTAATTATTTCTTATGAATTGGAAAGATGAAATTAAATCATATTTTGTAAATCTAGAAGGATAAATATATTTATTAGGGTTTAAGTATAACATATTAAAACTGTTTTGAATGGCATGTTGCAAATGATCCTTTTTAGTTTACTGAAGGAACATAAGACTTCAGTTTACCCAGTCCTTCCAGTATTCATTGAGGTATTTAGACAAACAGTAATTAATATGTGTGTTTTTGAGATTCTTTTACTTAAAAAAAAGCTACATGATGATCATTATTTATAAGGGTTTTATAAAATTTTATGTGCATTTTATTATACTAATATATTGATTATAACTTATAATTCCTATATGCTGAAAGGTTACATGTAATTATATTATTGGGTTAACAGTAAACTTAAAAAGCAATAATATGATTTTTGATAAATATATTTCCTTTATTATGTGAGGATTTTTAAAACCCAGATTATGTGTATATAATAATAAAAAGGGAAAATATCAATAAAATTAAATATTATGGGTATATATGTACATATACACAATAATACTTTCATAATGAGAAACATATAGGTTCTTTAAGAACAGAAAGAAAAATAAGAGAATCAATGTTAATGAAGAATCCAGTTTTTAGAAATTGTTCTTGAAAACGTGATATGCATAGCTAGGGTAGAAAAGCTGTTTATCTTAAAAGGTGAATTTGTTTTTTACTTAATTACTGAATAGTCTTATTTAGCTTTTTGTTTCTAAAGCAAGTAACCAAATCTACCCATTATATGGTGATGAGGCAAAGTAATAAGTAATAATGTGATAAGTAATTCTCTTATGTGGAATTAAGATTTTGTGCATAAAAATGACATTGCATGACAACTTTCAGTTTATTGTATATTTCTATTTCAAATGTAAGACATTAAGAAAAGTGCAGATGTTTTTAAATAATATCTTTCTCAATTTATATATGTTTTATATTTGAAATTGCTGCTGCTGCTGTTGCTGCTAAGTCACTTCAGTCGTGTCTGACGCTGTGCGACCCCATAGATGGCAGCCCACCAGGCTCCGCCATCCCTGGGATTCTCCAGGCAAGAATACTGGAGTGGGATGCCATTTCCTTCTCCAGTGCATGAAAGTGAAAAGTGAAAGTGAAGTCGTTCAGTCCTGTCTGATTCCTAGTGACCCCATGGACTGCAGCCTACCAGGCTCCTCCATCCATGCGATTTTTCAGGCAAGATTACTGGAGTGGGTTGCCATTGCCTTTTCCAATTTGAAATAGCAGTATACAATATTCTGAAAGTTGTCATGCAATGTCTTCCTCACAGTTTGCTTTATATATACATCATATCAGGCCTTGGCTTTGTGTATATGGAGCTGGGAGAGGGGGTTGTTTGTTTGCTTTTATTTTCATTTAGAGCCAAAAATCAGGAAGACACAGAGATGTCAGCCTGGAAATGAGAGTGAAATTAAATATTTATTAACTAATAAAGATGAAATAATTGAGGAATAAATCAAGCTCACACACAGGAAATATGAGTTGTAAAGAAGTTGGTAAATTATGAAAGAAGAATTCATATCTAATCCTAAGTTAGAGTCATTTTTATAAGTAATTACTAATATAAGTTGGACATAATATCCACATCATTTGACTGTGTTCTCTTTATCTATTGTCTTATATTAATGTAATTTTAACCTAGAAAACCAGAGTGACTTCCAGGAATCTTAAAACCAAATAAATTAAGCATTGTTTTTATTAATATTTAAGTTGAGAGACCATGAAAATGTCAATATCTGTGCAAATTATCTTATTGTTTAAGTATATGCCATTAGTTTTTTTTAAATCTCCAGAAATACATCATCAACTCAATTCTTTAGTTAATGGCTCGCCACTTGTGATAACAGATTGAAGATCTTTATAACTCTTTAGATGTTTTCAAAAATATTAATAATATACAAATTTTAATAGCATGGTATATTAAGAGAAATTATGTGCTTATTTTAATATCTTTTAAAAATTCTGTGAAAGTATTATGTTTGATATTAGGAATTGATGTCCAATGCTTCATTGATTTGATTAACAAATTAAAAAAATAGTTAATAGAAATAATATAAAACAGAAAATTTTTAACAGAACATTTAAATATATAATTACTTAAAATATTAGCTTGATAGTTGTTTAAACGATTAAGATGAGGGTTATATAATTGTAAAAATATAAACTATCCCCTTCAGGAGAGAGTTATACTTAGATGAGCTAAAATGCCATTATTTAACTCAAGAGGTGACATATGATAAATCATGTGAAATCACTAGGAATGTCAACTATTTCACATGTTTTCTTTGTCTAATTTCTTTATGCATTATGTATATAACTTCATGAATACAGTGCTATAAACATTTGTATTTGGCATGTTGTGAAAACAACATAAATTTACCTCCCAACTGCTTTTTAGTATACAACATAGCAAGTTATAGTGACTTAAATATAGGTGTTAATTCTATACACTGTTATGTTAATTCTAAACATCACTAAAGCAGTAAAGTTTACAGTAAGTTTAAGGTGAAAATATCAAGTGACATCCATTCTGTCTTTCATTGGCATGTTTGCCTTTTTGAGAGCACTTTCAGGTATCATATAAATGAATCTAGAAACTCACAATATTGTTAGAACAGAGTTTACTTAAAAAAATAATTCAGAGGGAGCATTCCACTATGAAATGTTATGCAGAAAACCTGTGTTCTTATAAACTGCTATGCTGTTCATCTTTATATCCTATAAGATTCTATAAAGTATAAGTTTTTATAAGATACTTCTATATCAGTTAAATCATGTATTTTTATAATTACTCTATTACATATGCCTAGGATCAATTGATTTTTCTGTAAATCTCCCTTTTACCATATTCAGCATATACTTAGAACAAGGAAGTGTGTTCAATTCATGAAAAGATGGCCACTGACTTCAAGTGGCATATGTTTTCAAGTGGAAACAAAACTTGAAATTCACAAACATCTACAGTAATAGGAATGGTATTATAGCTGTATAAGTCAATAGGATGTGTCATGATAAGTGTAACAGTATGTAAGAGGAAGAAAGAGAGGAAGCTGTTGTGCACATGGCATAATCAACATTGTATAGATTGGGAAGTAAATGCACTTCTCTTAGGAGTGAGCATGTAAATAATTTTGTGATTAGCTTCTTAAAGTAAGTCAATATCTTTCCATCTTCTGGTGAAGGTGGGAGGAGACGAGGGAAAAGGAGAGTCAACAGAGGAGCTACATTTATTCCATATATAGAGATACTTTAATTTCCCCTCAAATTAATACAACTCATCATTACATGATAAATGTAGAGGATATAGAGTATTTTAAAAGTGTTAGAACAATTTTGTGAAGTTAACATTAAAGGGCATGATTTGAAAAGGGCATGGAATTAAATGATGAGTTAATGCAGCTTCATAATGAGAGATGACATGTGCAGTCAGTACCAGCTTTAATGATAGCTAATAGCAGACCACTGCAACTAGAGTTTAAGTTGTCACTACCTCACAGGAAAAACAGATGTTCTGTTGGTTTCATAATCTCAGCTTATTAGACACATGGAGTAGCTAATGGCTTTTTATTCATGTTCTCTCTGACATCCAAATAGAGCATTTTTTGCTTATACAGCAAAGCACATAGATGGAATGAAGAAAAATGGCATGAGTTGATATGCTTGCTCTTGTAACCAAGAAGTACTTTGCTCTGAGATTTATTGTAACTGTAAATTCTAAAGTTGTAAGTGTTGGCAATATGCCTAATTTTAAACATTTGTTGTTTATGTAAAGTTGGAAGTAAAAGATTTACATATTTTACACCATATACAATTTGTTCAAATAAATCACTTTTGAAGTAATTTTTGACAGTTTTTCATATTATACTATAGAAATATTTAGTTATTTCTATTTATCTCAATCCTGCTATATGCTTCAGTATACATACAACTATATATATGTAATATTATAATATAGTTGGAATATAAGTGTAATAGTGTGTATAGATATTAGAAAATTTCCTAAGTACCATGTAAACATATTTTATAGGCTTTAAGAATCAATAGAGGCCAAATATATGTGGCAATAGAAATGACAGAATTGTGTTTAAGAGCAGTAAATATGGGAGGTCAGCAAGGGAGGGAGAGAATGCAGGAAGAGAATGCACTGGAATGAAGAATCCAAGAGAGATAGGATTTGGCTGGGTTGAGAGAACAGGAAAAGATATTTGTTGGAATGGAATCTTTTTTTTCAACCATTATTAAATGGAGCCAATGGGCATAAAGAACATAAGAACAAGCTCTGGAATCGCATTGCCTTAGTTCAAATACCAGCTCAACAACATGTTGACAGAATGATATTTTTAAAAGTTATTTAATTTCTCACAATTGTCATAAATTTATCTGAAAAATTATTCTTGGTGTTATTATTACTCTATTATGTAAACTAGCTCACTACCTAGATATAGCTCTAAACAAATAAAACATTGTTCTTGCTTTCAGAGGGCTTACAATTAGAACAGAATTTGAGCCAGGGCATGATTGGGGCAGGGGAGAGATGAACGTATAAATGAATTGTATCTGGAAATTCAAAATCACTGCCCTTCTTCCCGTGAAGGGATACAAGGTAAGTTTTTAAAAGAACTGCAACACAAAAATGTTATTTTTAAGTTTCCATAGAGTCCTATCATTTATCCTAAGAAAAAGGGGCTGAGTTATTCAATTTATCTCTGAGAGAAAGAAAAAGGAGGGAGGAGAGGAAGGGAAGAGAGGGTCTTGTGGGGGCACTGTATCTGCTCATGCCACCTTCTAAATGAATGAGATGAGGTTGAAAAATCAGCAGTGCTAGTGGCTGAATTCCAGGTTTTAGACATAGCCTGAGATATATATTATACCATGTATAAATCTATGTGTTAAGATGCAGCTTTATAGATTCTGTACTCTTAATAGTAAATAGAACACAAGTATATGTTACTACACAAGGCGTTTTGTGTGTGTTTGTGAAACAGTAACTCATGAGAGAAGGAAAGAATATAGGCCTTATTTCTAATTAATAAGTAATTTTTAATAATGTCTGATAAATGCAAGGGAAAATAATAACTTACAACTCTTCTAGTTTATGATAATTGCTCATGGAGTTCTCATTGGCATTTACTAATATTATCCTTCCACACTTTTTTGCCCATTGCCATATCTCTTAAAAATAAAAATATAACATCAATGGAACAGAAGATTAGTAATATTAAAGTCATAACTGCATGTAACAATCACATAGAACTTAATTTAAACCAAAAAATTCCAAGTCAGATTTTTAAATTTTACACATTCACTTATCTTGGAAGAATATAGAGGATGAAATGTGTTTAGATTTAGAGGTTTAAGTAATTCTAACTATATAAAATAGATAGTACTAAAGTTCTGGGCATAGCAAATATCTAATTTTTCTTTTTTTGTAATTATTCATATTAACTTTCTAGGTAGTTTTTGCAGATTATTTTTTAAATGTTCAAGTGTAGAATATATTATAACATGTTGCCCAGGTCCAAACAGCTTCACATCTGAATTCTACCAAAATTCTACTGAAAATTTCGAGAAGAGCTAACACCTATCCTACTCAAACTCTTCCAGAAAATTGCAAAGGGAGGTAAACTTCCAAACTCATTCTATGAGGCCACCATCACCCTAATACCAAAACCTGACAAAGATGCCACAAAAAAAGAAAACTACAGGCCAATATCACTGATGAACATAGATGCAAAAATCCTTAACAAAATCCTAGCAATCAGAATCCAACAACACATAAAAAAGATCATACACCATGACCAAGTGGGCTTTATCCCAGGGATGCAAGGATTCTTCAATATCCGCAAATCAATCAATGTAATTCACCACATTAACAAATTGAAAAATAAAAGCCATATGATTATCTCAATAGATGCAGAGAAGGCCTTTGACAAAATTCAACATCCATTTATGATAAAAACTCTCCAGAAAGCAGGAATAGAAGGAACATACCTCAACATAATAAAAGCTATATATGACAAACTCACAGCAAACATTATCCTCAATGGTGAAAAATTGAAAGCATTTCCCCTAAAGTCAGGAACAAGATGAGGGTGCCCACTTTCACCACTACTATTCAACATAGTTCTGGAAGTTTTGGCCACAGCAATCAGAGCAGAAAAAGAAATAAAAGGATTCCAAATTGGAAAAGAAGAGGTAAAACTCTCACTGTTTGCAGATCACATGATCCTCTACATAGAAAATCCTAAAGACTCCACCAGAAAATCACTAGAGCTAATCAATGAATATAGTAAAGTTGCAGGATATAAAATCAACACACAGAAATCCCTTGCATTCCTATACACTAAAAATGAGAAAGTAGACAAAGAAATTAAGGAAATAAAAAAAAAAGAAAGAAATTAAGGAAACAATTCCATTCACCATTGCAACGAAAAGAATAAAATATTTAGGAATATACCTACCTAAAGAAACTGAAGACCTATATATAGGAAATTATAAAACACTGATGAAAGAAATCAAAGAGGACACAAATAGATGGAGAAATATACCATGTTCGTGGATTGGAAGAATCAATATAGTGAAAACAAGTATACTACCCAAAGCAATCTACAGATATAATGCAATCCCTATCAAGCTACCAGCGATATTTTTCACACAGCTAGAACAAATAATTTCACAATTTGTATGGAAATATAAAAAACCTGGAATAGCCAAAGCAATCTTGAGAAAGAAGAATGGAACTGGAGGAATCAACCTGCCTGACTTCAGGCTCTACTACAAAGCCACAGTCATCAAGACAGTATGGTACTGGTACAAAGACAGAAATACTGATTAATGGAACAAAATAGAAAGCCCAGAGATAAATCCACACACCTATGGACACCTTATCTTTGACAAAGGAGGCAAGAATATACAATGGATTAAAGACAACCTCTTTAACAAGTGGTGCTGGGAAAACTGGTCAACCACTTGTAAAAGAATGAAACTAGAACACTTTCTAACACCATACACAAAAATAAGCTCAAAATGGATTAAAGATCTAAATGTAAGACCAGAAACTATAAAACTCCTAGAGGAGAACATAGGCAAAACACTCTCCGACATAAATCACAGCAGGATTCTCTATGATCCACCTCCCAGAATACTGGAAATAAAAGCAAAAATAAACAAATGGGATCTAATTAAAATTAAAAGCTTCTGCACAACAAAGGAAACTATAAGCAAGGTGAAAAGACAGCCTTCTGAATGGGAGAAAATAATAGCAAATGAAGCAACTGACAAACAACTAATCTCAAAAATATACAAGCATCTCAATTCCAGAAAAATAAATGACCCAATCAAAAAATTGGCCAAAGAACTAAACAGACATTTCTCCAAAGAAGACATACAGATGGCTAACAAACACATGAAAAGATGCTCAACATCACTCATAATCAGAGAAATGCAAATCAAGACCACAATGAGGTACCATTTCACACCAGTCAGAACGGCAGCGATCCAAAAATCTACAAGCAATAAATGCTGGAGAGGGTGTGGAGAAAAGGGAACCCTCTTACACTGTTGGTGGGAATGCAAACTAGCACAACCACTATGGAGAACAGTGTGGAGATTCCTTAAAAAATTGCAAATAGAACTGCCTTATTACCCAGCAATCCCACTGCTGGGCATACACACCAAGGAAACCAGAATTGAAAGAGACACATGCACCCCAATGTTCATCACAGCACTGTTTATAATAGCCAGGTCATGGAAACAACCTAGATGTCCATCAGCAGATGAATGGATAAAAAAGCTGTGGTACATATACACAGTGGAGTATTACTCAGCCATTAAAAAAGAACACATTTGAATCAGTTCTAATGAGGTGGATGAAACTGGAGCCGATTATACAGAGTGAAGTAAGCCAGAAAGAAAAACACCAATACAGTATACTAACACATATATATGGAATTTAGAAAGATGGTAATGATGACCCTGTATGCGAGACAGCAAAAGAGACACAGATGTTTAGAACGGACTTTTGGACTCTGTGGGAGAGCAAGAGGGTGGGATGATTTGGGAGAATGGCATTGAAACATGTATACTATCATGTAAGAAATGAATCGCCAGTCTATGTTCGATACAGGATACAGGATGCTTGGGGCTGGTGCACGGGGATGATCCAGAGAGATGATATGGGGTGGGAGGTGGGAGGGGGCTTCAGGATTGGGAACTCATGTACACCCGTGGTGGATTCATGTCAATGTATGGCAAAACCAATACAGTATTGTAAAGCAAAATAAAGTAAAAATAAAAATTAAAAAAAAAAGAAAAAAGAAAAAAAATTAAAAATGAGTCTTCTCTAGCACGACAATAAATAAATAAATAAATAAATAAACTCACTTATTAGGATTTTCTTTATAGACATTAATGTCTGCTGTGAATATTGACAGCTTGTCCTCTTTCTTTCTAATATTTTTCTTTTGATTTTATTTTTCCTGCCTTATTCTTTGTTGAGATTTCCAGTATGATAATGAATGTAAATGCTGAAAGAGAACTTTGTTTCTTTCTTATCTGAAAGCATGAACATTTACTGTATCATCTTTAAGTATAATATTAATTCTAGGTTTTTACAGGTGCCACTGATTAGACTAACAAAGTTCCTCTTTCTATCTAATTGGAGCATAATTATTTTTAACATCAGTTCAGTTCAGTTCAGTCACTCAGTCGTGTCCGACTCTTTGTGACCCCATGAATCACAGCATGCCAGGCCTCCCTGTCCATCACCAACTCCCAGAGTTCACTCAAACTCATGTCCATTGAGCCGGTGATGCCTTCCAGCCATCTAATCCTCTGTCATCCCCTTCTTCTGCTGCCCCCAGCTCCTCCCAGCATCAGTGTCTTTTGCAATGAGTCAACTCTTCGCATGAAGTGGCCAGAGTACTGGAGTTTCAGCTTTAGCATCAGTCCTTCCAATGAACACCCAGGACTCATCTCCTTTAGGATGGACTGGTTGGATCTCCTTGCAGTTCAAGGGACTCTCAAGAGTCTTCTCCAACACCACAGTTCAAAAGCATCAATTCTTCAGCGCTCAGCTTTCTTCACAGTCCAACTCTCACATCCATACATGACCATTGGAAAAACCATAGCCTTCACTAGACAGCCCTTTGTTGGCAAAGTAATGTCTCTGCTTTTTAATATGCTATCTAGGTTGGTCATAACTTTCCTTCCAAGGAGTAAGCGTCTTTTAATTTCATGGCTGCATTCACCATGTGCAGTGATTTTGGAGCCCAGAAAAATAAAGTAGGCCACTGTTTCCCCATCTATTTCCCATGACATGATGGGACCAGATGCCATGATCTTAGTTTTCTGAATGTTGAGCTTTAATTACTTTTTCACTATCCTCTTTCACTTTCCTCAAGAGGTTTTTAGTTCCTCTTCACTTTCTGCCATAAGGGTGGTGTCATCTGCATATATGAGTTTATTGATATTTCTCTCGACAATCTTGATTCCAGCTTGTGCTTCTTCCAGCCCAGCGTATAATGGTTATAGTTACTGAGTTTTGTCACTTTTTGACTCTATGAAAATAATCATACATTTTTTCTCTTTAATTCAATTGCTAAATTATATTGATTGATGCTTGTTACACTAACTGTATTCCTGGGATCTTGGCTATATATATTATGCTTGGCTATATATATTATACTTTTAATATATTGCAGGATTTGTTTTGCTATTATCATGAAAGATTTTTATTTCTAATTTTAAGAGCTATATTGTTTATAATATAATTTTCTTAATAGTGTCTTTGTTAGCTTTTGGGATCTATGTTACATGGTTCTCTTAAAGTGAGTCAGAAAGTTTTCTTTCAGAGGAATTCCTCGGTAAGAATTTCTGTAATTTTGGTATTATTTCTTACCTAAATATTTGATAGAATTCATCAGTGAAGCAGTCTGAACTTTGAGTTTTCCTTCTGGAAGTGATTTTAGTTAAGAATTTAATAGAGATACTGCTATTTATATATGATCTATGCTTTTAATTCATATATAGTAAATTATGTTGTTTATGGGGTTTGCTTCTTGTAAATTTTCAACGTTACTAGCATGAATTGGTTTTTAATATTACTTCATTATACTTCAGTATTCATAGAATTTGTGGAAGTATCCATCCCTGATATGTGTGATTTTTGTTCATTCACATTTGCTCTCCCTCTCAAGCTCAATGTTTGTTAATTTTAATCAGCTTTTAGCCTAATTACATTTATCCAGGGATTTATTTTTATTATTTCATTGATTCTCTTTCTTATCTTTCTTATTCTCCCCCTTCACTTTTGTGTTTAATTTCCTCTTTTATTTTTTTAACTTCCTAAGTTAGATACTTTGATCATTCTTTTAAAATATTTCTTCTCTTACCAAGTAGGTGTCTAAAGTAATTGATGTATTTTTATTATCATTCTGTTCAAAATGTTTTTTAAAATCCTTTTGGTACCTCTTCTTTTACCTATAGTTTATATACATGTGTGTTGTTTCATTACAAATACTTGAGATTTTACTAGATGTCATTGCTACTAATTTCTAATTAATTACATTTGAGTCACAGAATATACTTTGGAATATTTAATCTTTTCAGATTATCAAGACAATATATTTTATGGCCCATCATACCACCTATCACCTATTCTGGGGTATGAAAGTGAAAAAGTGCAAGTGTTAGCCATTCATGTCCGACTCCTTGCAATCCCATGAACTGTAGCCTTCCAGGCCTGCCAGGCTCCTGTGTATGCTGCTGCTGCTGCTGCTAAGTCACTTCAGTCATGTCCGACTCTGTGCGACCCCATAGACGGCAGCCCATCAGGCTCCACCATCCCTGGGATTCTCCAGGCAAGGACACTGGAGTGGTTTGCCATTTAAATATCAATTAGCACATGTTGTTTGATAGTGTTCTTTAGATTTTCTTTGTATCTGTTGATTTGTCTACGTATCTGGTAACCTTTTTCTTTAGATTGGAGTTTTCAGTCAGTTTTTATCTGTTTAATTAATATATTTGAATAAAATCTACCATGTTACTGTCAAACTTTTTTTCCCATCAGGTTTATGTACCTTGTTCTCTCTTACTTACCACGTTTTGGTGTTTGAGTATTTCTTATACTCAACTATTTCTTATCCCATTATTCCCTCTACTTGATTAATGTTGTCATAGATTGGGTTATCTCAGAAGTATTCTCTGAGAGTAATATGTGTTAGTAGTTTAAATTAGAGATAATACAAGAAAACCAGTAGATAGTGTAGAAGTGACACAGGCAGAGAAGAAAGTTTACATAATTCAGTTACTACTGAGCGTGATACTACTGAAGGGAACTGGGGCTCGGTCGTGGGGACCTCTTGGAAATGCTATAGAAAATGTCATGTGGTATTGGCTCCCCAAAGGAAGAAAACTAGTTTATTTGTTGACTATTTTATTTGTCATTGATAGGTGAACCAGACTTTTTAGTCAGAAAAAGCCTCAGGCTGAGATTTGAAGTAAGAAACTACTAGTGGGAACAGAAATGTTGATTTATGGGGGGAAATGACACCAGCTGATAAGATATATTCTGTTTTTCTTTCTTTCAAAGATGACTTTCAACTATTACAGGTAGGCAATTTTTAAAAATCATTGTTCAGAGTTAAACAGTGCTTAACACTCTCTCAAGATTTTGCCTTTGAAAATTTAATTTCATATACTATTTCTAAATTATATTATTGTTTTCATGTATATTAATTATTTCAACACCAATAGATATTATTGCTCTATATAGGCAGTGTTAATTTGTGAATTTGTCTCACATTTATTACCTTCTAAATTTTTTTAAAATGAAAATTTATTTATTTTAATTGGAGGTTAAAAAAATTTTAAATTTATTTTATCGTAGTTTACAATGGAAGACCAATTTCTTTCAACTTAATATATTCTTTATAATTCTAGTGTAAAGTAAATCTGGTGATGAAAATACTCAATTTTTTTTTTCTTTTATATAGTTATCTTAAAAGATACTGCACTCATTATACAATACTGGGTTCATTGTTATTTTCTATCAGCGTATTAAGGCTATCCTACTTGCTTATTGTTTTCCGTGTTGAGACAGAGAATCCATTGTTAAATTAGTTAAGCCCCTTTTGAAGTTAGCCCTTTGTAGGTAACCTGATTTGAATACTGTTGTTGTTCAGTCCCTCAGTCATGCCCAACGCTTTGTGACCCCATAGACTGTAGCACTCCAGACTTCCCTGTCTTTCACCATCTCCTGGAATTTGTTCAAACTCATGTCCAGTATGTGGGTGATGCCATCCAAACATCTCATCCTCTGTCTTCCCCTTTTCCTCCTGCTTTCAAGTTTTCCCAGCATCAGGGTCTTTTCAAATGAGTAGGCTCTTTGCATCAGGTGGCCAATGCATTGGAGCTTCAGGTTTAGGATCAGTCCTCCCAATGAATATTCAGGATTGATTTCCTTTAGGGTTGAATGGTTTGATCTCCTTCCAGTCCAAGGGACTTTCAAAAGTCTTCTCCAACACCACAGTTCAAAAACATCAATTCTTCAGTGCTCAGCTTTCTTTATAGTCCAACTCTCACATCCATACATGACCACTGGAAAAACCGTAGCCTTGATTAGACAGACCTTTGTCGGCAAAGTAATGTCTCTGCTTTATAACGTGCTGCCTGAGTTTTTTCAACACTTTTTTTCCAAGGAGCAAGCATCTTTTAATTTCAAGACTGTAGTCACCATCTACAATAATTTTGGAGCCCAGGAAAATAAAGTCTGTCACTGTTTCCATTGTTACCCCATCTATTTGCTATGAAGTGATGGGACCAGATGTCATGATCTTAGTTTTTTGAATGTTGAGTTTTAAGCCAGATATTTCACCCTCCTCTTTCACCTTAATGAAGAAGCTCTTTCCTCTTTGCTTTCTGCCATAAAGGTGGTGTCATCTCCATCTCTGAGGTTATTGATATTTCTACTGGCACTCTTGATTCCAGCTTGTACTTCATCCAGCTCAAAATTGTGCCTGATGCACTCTGCATAGATATTAAATAAGCAGGGTGACAATATACAGCCTTGGTGTACTCCTTTCCCAATTTGCAACCATACCATTGTTCTGTGTCCAGTCTTAACTGCTGCTTCTTGCCTGCATAAAGGTTTTCAGGAGATAGGTAAGGCTGTCTAGTATTCCTATCTTTTGAAGAATTTTCCACAGTTTGTTGTTATCCACACAGTCAAAGGCTTTAGCATAGTCAGTGAAGCAGAAATAGATGTTTTTTCTGGAACTCTCTTGCTTTTTCTATGATCCAGCAGATGTTGGCAATTTGATCTCTGGTTCCTCTGCCTTCTCTAAAGCCAGCTTGAACATCTGGAAGTTCTCAGTTCATGTACCATTGAAACCTCACTTGGAGAATTTTGAGCATTACTTTGCTGTGTGTGTGTTAGTCACTCAGTTGGGTCAGACTCTTTATGGCCCCGTGGACTGTAGCCCATCAGCCTCCTCTGTCCATGGAATTCTCTGGGCAAGACTACTAGAGTGGGTTGCCATGCCCTTCTCCAGGGAATCATCCTGACCTCGGGATTGAACCTGGGTCTCCTGTATTGCAGGTAGATTCTTTACCAATTGAGCTGTGGGGGAAGCCCATACTTTACTAGCATGTGAAATGAGTACACTTGTGCAGTAGTTTGAACATTCTTTAGCAGTGCCTTTCTTTGGGATTGGAATGAAAACTGACCTTTTCCAGTTCCGTGGCCACTGCTGAGTTTTCAAAATTGTCTGGTATATTGAGTGCAGCACTTTCACAGCATCATCTTTTAGGATTTTAAATAGCTCAGCAGGAATTCCATCACCTCCACTAACTTTGTTCCTAGTGATGCTTCCTAAGGCCTACTTGACTTTGCATTCCAGGATGTCTGGCTCTAGGTGAGTGATCACACCATTGTGGTTATCTGGGTCATTAAGATTTTTATTATTTTATTTTATTTTTTTGGTATAGTTCTTCTGTATATTCTTGCCACCTCCTCTTAATATCTTTTGTTTCTGTTAAGTCCATACCATTTCTGTCCTTTATTGAGCCCATCTTTGCATGAAATATTTTCTTGCTATCTCTAATTTTCTTGAAGAGATCTCTAGTCTTTCCCATTCTATTGTTTAACTCTATTTCTTTCCACTGATCACTGAGGAAGGCTTTCTTATCTCTCCTTGCTGTTCTTTGGAACTCTGTTTCTCTGCTTTCCTTTTCTCTTTTGCTTTTCACTTCTCTTCTTTTCTCAGCTATTTGTAAGGCCTCTTCAGACAACCATTTTGCCTTTTTGCATTTCTTTTTCTTGGGGATGGTTTTAATCACAGCTTCCTGTAGAGTGTTGCAAACCTCTGTCCATAGTTCTTCAGGCACTCTGTCTATGAGATCTAATCCCTTGAATCTATTTGTACCTCACTTCCATTGTATAATCATAAGGAATTTGATTCAGATCATACCTGAATGACCTAGTGGTTTTCCCTACTTTCTTCAATTTAAGTCTGAATTTGGCAATAAGGAGTTCATGATTTGAGTCACAGTCAGGTCTCATTCCTGTTTTTGCTGACTGTATAGAGCTTCTCCATCTTTGGCTGCAAAGAATATAATCAATCTGATTTCAGTATTGACCATCTGATGATGTCCATGTATAGGGTCATCTCTTATATTGTTGTAGAGGTTGATTGCTATGATCAGTATTTAAGATAATCCTTTATTTTTCCTATTAGTTGATTTTAAGATTTCCTCTTTCCTTTTGGTGTAGGACAGTTTCACTGTGACTTATCTAGAAGTCTTTAATCAGTCTGTCTTTTTTTTTTTTTTTTCTTCTCATTGTTTTTTGCCTTGCTAGTGATCTTTTGAGCTTCATGGATCTATGGATTCAGCAGTTTTCAAAGTGTTTTTCAGCATTTGTCTTTTCGCATATTTCCTCTATCCAATTCTCTTACTCCTATAGGGCATTTAAAACATTAGGTCTCCAAATACTTCCAAAGTTATATGCCCTGCTATTTATTGACCTCTGCAACACAAGTAACCAGAGTAATCATGGTTTATTTAACCTGTCTTTTTGTAACTGTGCATTGTTGTTGTTCAGACGCAAAGTCACTTCTGACTTTTTACAACCCCAGTGACTGCAGCACGCCAGGGTCCCCTGTCCTTTACTATGTCCTAGAGTTTGCTGAAACTCATGTGCTTTGCTTTACAGCATTGGACTTTACTTTCACTACTGGATTTATCCACAACTGATTGTCCTTTCCCCTATGGCCCAACTGATTTATTCTTTCTGGAGCTATTAATAACTGCCCTCTGCTGTTCCCCAGTAGCATATTGGATACCTTCTGACCTTGGGGGGGTCTCATCTTCCCTTGTCATATCTTTCTGCCTTTTCATACTGTTCATGGAATTCTCATGACAAGAATACTGGAGTGGGTTGCCATTTCCTCCTCCAATAGATCATGTTTTGTCTGAGCTCTTCATTATAACCCATCTGTCTTGGGTGGTCCTGCATGGCATGGCTTATAGCTTCATTGAGTTATGCAAGTCCTTTCCCCATGACAAGGCTTTGATCCATGAAGGGGAAGAGTGCCTTATTGTTTTCTTTCTGTATTTTGCTTCTGTCTATATTAATTGATATATTATCCTTTCTTCATAAGTAAGAGACCAACACAGTTATGAAATTTGCTCATTCCTTCCTCAGTGTACCCATTTCATCCCATACGTGTATTTCTCTTTTAACATTTATAACATTTGTTTGTATGATAATGATTAATAACTATGTCAAAATTATCCTCTGGATATATGCAAAATGATATTAGGGGAATTTGTCTTTCCCTCATTATTTCATAATGTCCTTATAATAGGAGAAACACAATCAATAATCATTGTGGTGAACTTGGTGTGATTTTGCAGCTATCAACCAATGTGATAAAATATGCTTGTAGTTCCTGCTTGAATTTGTGTGAAAGATGGGCATTTTAAATATCTCTTTATCTCTTCCTTTACTCCTCTATCCTCAATCCAATTTGCACACTGAAGTACAAAAATACCAAAACAAGGGATAGATAGACTTCCATCCTATGTGAGTTTCTCAGACACCATTCAAATGGAGACCAGTCTCCCTTCCTCTGTAGCTTAATGTCAGAAACTTGAAGGTACAGAAGGATGTTGGCTTTGTATTGCTTTACTATTTATAAAGGATGGCAGTTTTTAATGGGCCAAAAAGGTATGTTGGGATAATACATGGTAATATCCACTTTACATATAATAATCCATCTGATTTCCTACCTACATTGATCCCTTCTTAAGGCCTTGGTCACATAATTCATTCATATCATCTGACCAAGCTAGGTCTGATGACTGGATTTGAGAACAATCTAGGCCTTACCAAGGGACCATTTTTATTTTATTTTAAAAAATCTTTATTGAGTTATAGTTCATTTGCAATGTTGTATTAGTTTTTGTTGTACAGCAAAGCAATTCAGTTATACATATACATATATCCACTCTTTAAAATTCTTTTTCTTTATTGGTTATAACAAAGTATTGAGTAAAGTTCTCTGTGCTGTAGGGTAGGTCCTTATTATTTATCTATTTTATATATAGTAGTGTGCATGTGTCAATTCCAATCTCCAAATTTATCCCTCCCTCCCACATCCCCCCTGGTAACCATAAGATTGTTTTCTACATCTGTGACTTTTTCTGTTTTGTAAATAAGTTCATTTGTACCAGGAATCAGTTCTGCTGTTAATTTACTCTGCCCTCCAGTCCTTCTTCTAGATACAGGCTCTTAAAATTTTATACTTGCAGTTTATCTCACATTTCTCTCCCAGTTTTATTTTCTGATGCCTGAGTACCTTTTTGGATTATCACTGTAGTTCACAAGGTCCCATAGGTCTGTTGTTGCTTTTGTTATTCCCAATGATCCACTGCTTCTTAGAGTACAACTATCTAGCATAAAACAGATGTTCTTAGCAATGTGGCTTAATTTTTTAGGATGGATATATATATTCCTTATCACTAAGTAAATTACCCAAGAGAGTAAATGTAGTTTTCAAACTTCCCTATGCTTGGTCCTTGACTTTTCAGGATGTACATTTCGCTAATGTCAAATGTGGGTTTCTTTCTTTATATTTTGCTACACCCAGGTTTCCAATTCTTTGGCTCTGGTATGTTGTAAATCCTGGTTAATTATTTCTGGGCCTTCATAATAATTACTTGTGCATATGTGCATACTCAGTCACTTCAGTCACGCCCAACTCTTTGTGACCCCCATGGACTGTAGCCCACCAGGCTCCTCTGTCCATGGGGTTCTCCAGACAGGAATACTGGAGTGGGTTGTCATGCCCTCTTCCAGGGATATTCTTGACCCAAGAATTGGCTCAGACGGTAAAGCGTCTGCCTGCAATGAAGGAGACACGGGTTCGATTCCTGGGTCAGGAAGATCCCCTAGAGAAGGAAATGGCAATCCACTCCAGTACTCTTGCCTGGAAAATCCCATGGACGGAGGAGCCTGATAGGCTATAGTCCATGGGGTCGCAAAGAGTTGGACACGACTGAATGACTTCACTTTCACTTTTACCCTCACTGCAGACAGATGCTTTACTGTTCATCTACCAGGGAAGCCCCAATAATTACTTATTTGTCACTAATCACTGAGACTCTGAATTCAAAATCCATGAGTAGTTTCCCCCATCTTGTTGGGCATTCAGATGCATTTAGATCTGCTTATCCACTTCCAGACCCCATGACACAGTGCTCACAGTATCCAAATGCACTAGAATCAAAGTCTAGCATTTCCTAGTCAGCCCTATCATTTTGCAGGGCTTTCTTTAATGATAGTCTGTGTTCTGAGATAGAATGTAAATTTGGTAGGAAATCCTCATCCAGTGTGGAGGACTGTTCTACTATTTTGTATCTGCAGTTATCTCCTTTTCCCCTAATGGCAGATAAGAGATTTTGGTTAAACCTAATCTTTGCTTTAATTTGATTATAGATGAAAGAGTTTAAATTGTGAGAGTGTTTTAAAGCATTTTTAAAATTCCTTTAATTCCACTTGCCCTACCAAAAAGATAAACACATGTTAGCTCCAGGAATTTACATGAATCTTTCAATCAATAACTTGACAGTCACTTGTGTAAAATGATTATAGTTTTTATTTTTATTTTTTGATTATAGTTTTTAAAACTACTTGGTATTATTTTGTAAAACATCATTGCACCTTTTTATTAATCAAAATGAAGCTTTTAAATTTTGTGATAAATTATGTTTAAGTTTTATACATAATTCTGAATAATTGGATATCTAAGCACTTAATGTCTAGGTTTGGAAAATATTTTATTTATTCATACACACAATTTAAATGGATACCAATGACCTACTGCTCTTTATCAAAAAAAAAAAAAAAAAATACAAATGGAAAGAAGGAAAAGTTTAGCCCAGACTAGCATCTTTAAAACTGATATTTGGAATTGGCCTTAACTAACTTATTCATAACCATTTGTTGTACTCTGTTCCTCCTCAAAAGTTGCTATCACATTCTGAGTCAACATCAATTTCAGATTGGTATCAGTTAAGGCATCGTGAATTTGATGTAGAAATTTTAAAAACTTCTGATTTGTTGATTGATAGTATGTTTTGTAGGACTAGGGATTAGATTTCAGTGACCTATTTGAATTATATCATCAACCCACCACTAAATTATTCTTAGTTAATAGCCAATAATTTGGGTAATAAATCTTTCAAAGGAAAGTTTCATTGGGAAGACAGTGACTCAAAATTTGGCAGTCCACAGGTCATTCTCAAGGATACATACTCTTTGAGAGAGATTTACTTCCTTTGTGGTTTATAAGTTATAATTTATGAACTAAAATGTTACAAACTAGCATTGATTTAAAGGAATTAATTTTCCCCCAAAGCTGTTTGTTTACTGCCAGGCATCTCTTATCCCTGAACAAAACAAAGAACAAAATATGCTGTCTTGCAGTTCACACTTTCCTAAAATGGAAAAAAAAATCTTAAAAAATTATATTTAGTAACCATCTTAAGAAAATAACTGTAAAGAGCTTGTTCTAGTGTGATAAATTGCATGTCTTCCCCCCCCCCCCACCCCCCCCCGCCCCAGTAACAGAAAATATTATTTCTCTTGGAAGGTCACAAAGAGAGGAAATAATTAAGATGCTCAGATCAAGTCCTATGAATGGATTTACTTTGTTAGGTAGGAAACCAGATCTTTGATATTAATGGATCATAAATGGAAGCATCATGAAGAAATAAAATAAGGATACTATAACCCTCAAACCCTCATTGTAAATCTTTTTCATCTCAGCAACAATATCAGAAATGAGAGCTTGGCGTTTGCATAATTATAATAAATGCACATTTGGATAAAATGAATGAAAAAAGTGCACTTAGCAATGATTTTGCTCCCATGTTTGTTTTTGCATCTCCGCATAAGTTTTCCATGATATTACCTTCTTGATAAATCTTAGGAGTGCAGCCATGAAAAAATATTTGATCTAATATAAATCTGTTCTCCACTGATACATCCTTGGACATTTCAGATGCGTTTAGAGAACTGAATTCATTGGTATCTTGAATAGTCAGTACCCGTTGCAATATTTTTCAATGGGCTAGGATGGAATGATCCCCCATATTATCTCTACTCTGGACCTGAATTGTTGTGATGAACTCCTAAGGTCAAGGTGTCTGTTCTCCAGGGACAGAGAGCCAGGTGTGTATTAAATCCTTTTCTTCTTGCTGCATTTAGTCCTGTTTATGCTATCAATTGGAGAAGGAAATGGCAGCCCACTCCATTATTCTTGCTTGGAGAGTTCCATGGATGGAGGAGCCTGGAGGGCTACAGTCCATGGGGTCACAAAGAGCTGGACGTGACTGAGTGACTAATACACTATGCTATCAATACCTCTATCCCCAAAGAAATTTAGAGATTGACTCTAGTCCTCAAAATAGTCCTCAACTTACTCTCTAATTCAGTAAACATCTTCAGATGCTGTAATTATCCTAGTAAATCAGGAAATTGAATGGATTCAACTGATCTGAATTTTGGGAAGGTATTTAATAGTCCTTTCTGATTTCTTTGTTGAAAAGACAGGATGATAATGGAGTTAGTTGCTTTTATAACTGAATTGTTACTCTCAAGATATGTGATTTAGTGTATGTGTATCATTCTGGTAAAGGACTTCTACCAATATGTTACCAGCTTCCTTAGTAATTAACTATTAAAAAAAAAAAAGGCTTCAAAGAGTTACAAGGTTGAAATGCTCATCAAATTCCTTGGAGGGGTTAAAAGCTCTTCAGAAGGCTCAGTTAAGTTCTGAGATGATCTCAATGGCTCATGAATATAATACTTCTTCATCTGTATTAAAAAGACAATTGATATGTGAAAGAAGAGCAGTTAGGCTTTAAAAAAGAAAAGAAAACAGAAAATATCAAGTGGGAAACTACAATTTAGGGAATTAACTTTAAGGATTATGTGGGGTTTTAAAAATAGAACACAGGAGGCAAATTTCTGAGGCTGGAGAAAGATTCGATTTTGATGACCGATAGGTTTGTGTGACACCACAATTAGTAGAAATCTTATGTTCCTCTGCTTTCTCTGAGATTTCCCTTCAAGGATTATTAACCTTGACCTTCACCAGATGCTGACTTTTATACAGTTTCCTTGAAAAGATCTGAGTTTCTATTTCTTTAGTTTTCTATATTTTTAAGCTCTTAAGGTTGTGGTGATATTTCTCTGTGACTGGGATTGTGTGTTTATATTGAAGATTTTTATTGGAAATGTTTATATATTCCTTTTACAGAGTGAACATGAGATTTCTTTTATTATTTTTCTACATTTTTAGCTTTCATTTATAAATGAAGTTTAGGGCATAGTAGATGAAAAACAGAAGTTATGAGAAAGTCCAAAGTCAAAAATAGGCTGGTTGTAGTCTTTTTATAGCTTGCATCTCTAAAAAAACTTCATTGACTCCTAAGATTAAAAAAAAATTTATAAATGGCTTTATTCTAATGTTTTTCATTCTGTAAAAAGTATAGGATTTCTGCTGTATATCGAGCATTGTGTAAAGGGAAAATATTAATTCTGTGCTTAAGATAACTCAGACTGAGAGATGAGAGCTAAACATCACAAGATAGTAGGAAATTTGTGAGATTTTTAGCTGACTAAAAGTTCAGTTTAAGAGCAGAGACATTACTTTGCCAACAAAGGTCCATCTAGTCAAAGCTGTGGTTTTTCCAGTAGTAATGTACGGATGTGAGAGTTGGACCATAAAGAAAACTGAGTGCCAAAGAATTGATGTTTTTGAACTGCGGTGTTGGAGAAGAGTCTTGAGAGTCCTTTGGACTGCAAGGAGATCCAACCAGTCCATCCTAAAGGAAATTAGTCCTGAATATTCATTGAAAGGACTGATGCTGAAGCTCCAATAATTTGGCTACCTGATGCAAAGAACGGACTCATTGGAAAAGACCCTGATTCTGGCAAAGACTGGAGGCAGGAGGAGAAGGGTACAACAGAGGATGAGATGGTTGGATGGCATCACCAACTCAATGGACATGAGTTTGAGCAAGCTCCAAGAGCTGGTGATGGACAGGGAGGCCTGGCGTTGCTGCAGTCTGTGGTGTTGCAAAGAGTTGAACACAACTGAGTGACTGAGCTGAACTGAAAATTTGAATACGATTTATTTGGTCTGCCAAAACATCTGGTATAACTGTTGGCCCTTTATCATCACAAAGCTAGTGATATATATATATATACATACACATACACACACATATATATTTTTTTCCATATGTGCTGCTCAGACATCATCTAAACTATTGAATAGGAGATTGGAAGCTTTCTTTGACACACAGGTGGATAAATACCTATTTTTTCCATTTTGCACAAAATTATATAGTGTTCCTCACATCTGGAAGTTTATAGGCTATTGAGTGAAGAGAAGTGCATTTGGCACCTAGGAAGTAGAGTTTGACTAAATGTAAAAATGGGGGGAACCCTTTAAATAGTTGAATGAATGAGATGCATCATGAATTGTATGAATTGTAGTTAATGTGATGAGTATCCATGGGCATATTGATTAGTGATGTTATGGAGGACAGTGAATGCATGCAGCAGGTGAGGAATAGTTCAATAAGAAAATGTCTTTCCTTATTCCAGGATCTTTTGGAATATAGTATAGAGAAAAAATAAGGTGCTATAGAATATAGGAAAGTCAATAATAAATAGACATTACAGAGCCAAGTGGACATCTCCTTGCCCAAAGGGCAGATGGGATTGAAATAAGAAGAGAAGAGGGGAAGCCAGAGCCCCTGTGCACTAGGAAGAGAGTGAAGGGTAGGATAGGGAGAGAAACACTAAACATTTCAGATGATTTTTGAAACATTTCAATGTCTATTACAAACACAAATGGATAATTATGCTCAAATAAAACAGGAGTTTGATCCATGGGTCAGGAAGATCCCTTCAAGTGGGAAATGGCAACCTGTTCCAATATTCTTGCCTGGAAAATTTCTACTCTTCTTGGGGTTGCAAAGAGTGAGACATGACTGAGTGAGCATGGATACATGCATAAAAAAAAAACAGAAACATAATGATTAAATAATTTCTTGTACAATCTGATATGTTTTTAATTAGATTTAGTTTTCTGTTGTATCCAACCACATGATTTTTTTCTAATTTTATAGTTTTGCTTTTATAATGTTCCAGGAACATACTCTCTTCTTTGTTTCTCACTGAAAATTAGAGTGAAAGCTTTCATATATGATATAATAAACAATATCAGACTGGCTTTTTTCATCAAAATCAGGTAAAAGTGGATAATGTAATATCATGAGGCTGCCTCTGTCATTAGCTTGTTAAGATTTCTAAAAAGTCAGTGTCTAGAACAGTCTTAAAATACTTCAAAATAATGGTATATTATTTCCAATAACAGTACAGAAATCACACTCATAACAGGTATGTGCATACATAATTAATCATGTAGGTCCTATTTCTCCAATTCCCTTTGATTTTTGTCCCATTTCTTTGATGTTCTAACCATGTTTCAGTTAGACAAGCCCTTCTCGAAAGATGTGCACAACTGAAAATACACAATTCACTAGGACTTAAGCTAATAAATAGTACCTTGAAAACAAAATTATTTGCTTATTCAACAGTTTTGAATAGCTATCTAATCCAAAAAGGGGGCAAGTGGTCATTTTGTATATTTGAAAGTATTTAGTGAAGGCCATTAAAATGTAATAACATATGAAGAAAAAGATGAACATATTGACTGTATTTAAATTCTCTATAGTAAACAGTACTCTGAATACTAAGATGGATGAAGTTGGAAGATACATCTTATTCTTGTCTCTAGGGAAATTGCTTCACTTTGCTTATAAGATGTATTGGTGTTTCCCACTTTTTTCTTTTACTTTATTCCAAATCTTACAATAAAATATAATTGGATTTTTGGACCCTGAAGCAGAATAGAAGTTTTGTGTTGTGTTGTTGTGATTTATACTGAGCTTTTATCATATTTAAAAAAGTAAAACCTCTAGCAAAAGAAAAAGTCTAAGAGAAAAAAAATACATATTTTGTCTGGAAAGAAAAGTCTCAAAGGAGGTATTTGATTTTTAAATATTTGGAATATGCATTCATTAACATTGTTTTAAAGCTTGCAAGTGGCCAGCTTTCAGAAAAAAAGAGCAGTTTAGGCATGCATTAGCATAATTTTGTCGTGTGTTTGGAAAAATATATTTTCAGTTCACACACAAAAACAAAATGATGAGAACTAATGACTTAGATTTTAATTACTTTATTACCAATAGTAAAGAAAAACATTCAAAACACTAGAAATCCCTTAAGTACTTTGAATATTAGGTTTATAAACAAAGATAAGGTGTTCCACATGCACATTTGGAGAACTGAGGAACAATCTGATTCAACACTGATTTTTTGGTCTTCAGCCACATGCAAGTCATGGATCTTGTCTGTGGTGACAAGTGACAAATAATATCGCCAGCAGGTACAGTTCCACATTCATCTTACTTCCAAATGCCTGTAATTGCTCACTTACAGCTCTACCAGCATGTTTAATAGATATTTCAAACATAATGCATACTGAACGTGATTCTTTGTTTTCCTCAAAGGGAATACTAAAATTCAGAAAGTTGTTCCAGCCTGAAAGCTGAACACTGATTATGTATTTCCCTCCTTTCTTTATTCCCATAAAATCCATCAGCAGGTACTGTGGACTTTACTCTAAAAATGTACCTTAAATTTATCCACTTTTCTAACTTTCCACTACCACTACCTTAATCCTCAAAATTAGTATGCATAGCCTTGAATCGGATAGTTGCCTCCTGGTTACCTTCTACTCCCACTTTTGTTCCACTAGAATTCATTCTTTATGGAACACACAAATTGAACATTAAAGAATGGCATTGAAACATGTACACTATCATGTAAGAAATGAATCGCTAGTCTAGGTTTGATACAGGATACAGGATGTTTGGGGCTGGTGCACTGGGATGACCCAGAGAGATGATATGGGGAGGGTGGTGGGAGGGGGGTTCAGGATTGGGAACTCATATATACCTGTGGTGGATTCATGTCAATGTATAGCAAAACCAATACAGTATTGTAAAGTAAAAAAAATAAAATTTAAATTAAAAAATATATTAATCCATTTCTGTTCCTTTCCTGCATAAACCCATTTATTGCTTTTCCCCACTCATCATGATCATTCCAATATGAGCTCCTTTGGTTCCTAGACGTTCTGTGTTGCCCTGCCTGAAGTTCTGTCTTGTTTTTGGTTTACCATAGGTACAAAGTGACATCCTCAAATATCTTCATTTGGCAGTCTGATTTACATCTTCAAAGTCTCAGTTTAAACATCATATCTTCAGATTGTAATGAGGCTGTCCTTCACTGTGCTTGCTAACCTACATTCCTATAGCCCAGGAACATACCAGCACAACATTCTAATTGTTTTTTTTTTCACAGTGATTGGTATCATTTGAACATATTTTAAAAGCTTACTTGCTTATTAGATTTTTTTACCCTTTCTCTTATAGATTGTAAGCCCACCAAGAGGCATAGACTTTGTTAGTGCCCACATAACTTTATCTTCTCCACAATGAACTTTATTTATTATAGTGTAGGTGTTTGATAAATATTTGTTAATGAATATATATATATGAAAATCCTAAAGGATAAGAAAGATGTTCTTTATTTCCATTGTTATCTTTTTGTTTTCTTCAATAAGCACTTTGATTATTAATTAAACCTTAATATTTGATGTGATTAAACAAGGGGAAAAAAAGCATATCTGTGTCAAAGAAGATTACTTTCTAATAGGTAGAGACAGAATAAACAGGATAAATAAACAAATTCTACTTAATTAGTTGTTATTGTGTGTTATGGAGAAAAGTAACAAGTTAGCGAGTATTAGTGGAGACAGCAAAATTTTTAAAAGTAGCCTGGGAAGATATTATAAAGAATACAGACTTGAATGAAGTCAGGGAGAAAGATATGAGAAGAGTATTTTATGTAAAGAGAAAAAAGAAAAATGAGGGACAAACTCTTAGGCAGGAGGAAGAGTGTGGAGGCCTGAATGGCTTAATCTGAAGAGAAAGGAGATGAGGTCAGAGATGCTCCACTGGGGAAATTAGACACTGAGTAAAGAATTGTTAAGTTGATTAAGCTATTATTAAAATTTGCCTTATACTATTCATGAAATGAGAAGCTGATGAAATGTTTGGAGCTAGAGGGGTGACTCAGGTGTACATCTTCACAATTTTAGCAAGTGAATGGACAGAATAAAAGGTTATATGAGCAAAAGTAGCATGACCAAGAGGTGGTTGTTGTCACAACCTGTGTGATATGATGGTGACTAGGTGCAGAACAGTAGCAGTGAAAGAAACGAGAATTACTCTCATCTGGGGTATGTTTTCAAGACTGAACCAACAGGATTACTGGAAGGAGTCACTGTGAGATGTGAAAGAAAAAGGTGATGACCTCAAGGTTTTTCTTCTAAGGGACTGGTAGGATTCCTATTAATGGAGATAGGGTAATTGTGAGGGGATCAGACTATTGTTTTTGTTTTTCTCCCCTCATCCTCTGGTGACAACGTTAGATGTGAGATGCCAGCTATACATTGAAGTAGTCCTGGATTATAGAAATCAGAGTTTCAAAGGAGTCAAGAATGGATATACATATTTGATTCATCAGTAAATTCAAGGCATTTACTGTAATGACAGTAAATGAATGGATGTAGCCAGTGAATATAAATAGGAAAAGGAAGATGTACAAGGGCTGAAGCCTTGGATCAGTCAAAAAATCTTTGGAGGGGAACTAACAAGAGGGATGATGAAGGAAGGGACACAGATAGGTGAGCACTCTGAACAGAAGTAGTGTCCTCAGACAAGGAGACAAAATAATCCTGTGAAGACAGTGATCAGCTATATAAATACAGCTCATAAATTAAGTTTAATGAGGACTGAGCATTATGTCTAGGATCAGCATAGATTCCCAGTTGTTATTTAAAGATCTGCCAAAGACCTGCCTCCTCTTTGAGATTGGGAGAATGTAAATAGAAACAAGGCATGGATAATGTAATCAGGTGTCCTTGTCTGAAGGATATTCCTCTCCTACCTGGAAGGTACTACTTCTCAAATAAGCACATGAGCTGGGGAGGTCCTTGCATGGAGTAGAGAAGAAGGGGAAGCTTACAAAGACATTGTGTCAGATGAGTCAACTCTTCCTCATATCTTACTGTCTTGAAGTCTGGTTGCAGCTATGATTTATGTTGTTGTTTAGTCTCTAAGTCATGTCTGACTCATTGCAACCCTATGGACTGTAGCCCTCCATATTCCTCTCTCCATGGAATTTCCAAGACAAGAATACTAGAGTGAGTTGCCATTTCTTTCTCCAGGGGATCTTCCTGACTAAAAGGGAATCTGCCTTGCAGGCAGTTTCTTTACCATCTGAGCCACCAGAGAAGCCCAATAGTTAAAACAATATAAAGCAGTAAAAAAAAAAAAGTTACCACCAAATGTGGTTAAACATAAAAATAAGTTGGAATGGTTAAATTCACATATAAACTGCCTCTGCTGCTGCTAAGTTGCTTCAGTCCTGTCCGACTCTGTGCAACCCCATAGACAGCAGCCTACCAGGCTCTTCCGTCCCTGGGATTCTCCAGGCGAGAACACTGGAGTGGGTTGCCATTTCCTTCTCCAGTGCATGAAAGTGAGAAGTGAAGGTGAAGTCGCTCAGTCATGTCCGACTCTTCGCGACCCCCTGGACTGCAGCCTACCAGGCTCCTCCGTCCATGGGATTTTCCAGGCAAGAGGACTGGAGTGGGTTGCCATTGTCTTCTCTACAGCAGGCTAATTAGGGATTTTAGAATTTGGGGGATTGTGTAACATTGTACAACACCAAACATAATAAAATTGCAGTAATATTACACAATGGTTTATGGTTCAGGCTTTAGAATCAAAAAGAATAGATTGAAATCTCGTAATTATCACTTGCTAATGGGCTTCCCTCGTGGCTCAGATGGTGAAGTGTAAAGCACCAGAGTGCCAGTTACTCCTTTAAGTGCTAAAGAAATATTAGCTGGAATAGTTTACAAGGAGGCTACAGCCTTTTTCAATTTATTTCTTTTTGTTTTTAGAAACACTATTCTACTCTGCATGTTTTCAAGTGTTAATATTTTGTTCTATTGAAATTTCATAAATCCTATCTTTCATATCAGGGACTAAGATTCTGTCACATTATTTATATGGTGATTAAAATCTAGATAGAATATTTTAAAATGAATAACTATTCAAAAAACAAATTCAATATAAAGTATTTTGCCATTTTTAATTCTTTATCATTATATACTTTATTGATAAAATATAGATAACAAATAGAAGAAAAATTTAGTTTATATACAAGTTCATGTACTGCTAAACCACTGTAAATTCTGTGAGATTTTTCAACATGCCATGATTTTAGCTTGGTCAAAAGCATAAATGAATTTCACAGGGCTTCATAATTTTTAAAAAAATCTTATGTATGCTATTAAAAGTGTCTTATACTGTAGTTCTTAAGGGAATGGTAAACCAGATTGTAAATTAATACATGCTTGTGCAAGGCAGTTACCTAGTTTAATTTTCATCAGTGGAATGTGTTGCCTGTGATTACAAAACTATATATACTTGCTAGACTAAGGGAAAGGAAGTGTGATAGAGGGCTTCACCCCTGGCCTTACCATCTTGAAACTACTCTGATACAGCTGAAGGGATTTTTCCTTCTGTTAAGTCAATACAGGAGCAGATGTTAGAATAAAGACATCTAGTAGAATACCAATACCAGAAAGAGTAATAGTTATATAAATGAGTATATGTTTCCAATGTGATTTGCTTATATGATTTTATATTCATATAGACATCTATTATAAATCAAAAAAGTTGTTATAATTTGATAATCTATTTTTTATTGAAATTTATAAATGATATTCTAGTATCTATTACTAGTGGAAGTGAAGTTGCTCAGTCATGTCCAACTCTTGGTGACCCCATGGACTATAGCCTACCAGGCTCTTCTGTCCATGGGATTTTCCAGGCAATAGTACTAGAGTGGATTCCCATTTCCTTCTCCAGGGGATCTTCCCAACCCAGGGATCGCACCCGGGTCTCCTGCATTGTAGACAGATGCTTTACCATCTGAGCCATCAGGGAAGTAGTATCTATTATATGTATCTATTATAGTATCTAGTATCTATTATATTCTAGTATCTATATCTATAACTGATTATTATAGTGATATTATATATTACTATATTATTTGTAAACAGCCTAAATTTATATTGATAATAAGCTAAATTAATTTAGAAGCTTTCCTTACATTATTCCCCAGTGGTCTGTTTCTTGGGAGCTCTTCCTGTGTTTACTTTGAAAACCTATGTGTGTGTGTGTGTGTGTGTGTGTGTGTGTATAGGGAAAGGAAAGCAGGGAACATTATTTTATACCCAATTTAACTTTTAAATGGTTTATATGAAAGACCATACCATACCAATTCTTTAACTCATATATCCCAAGTTTAATTAAGAGGATTGTATTCACACTTACTGTGGATTTCATCTCAGAGTTGAAGTCCATGTGAAAGCACACAGGGACATTCTTAATATCCACTTTATTTATTTATTTTTTTTTCAGTATGGTAGGCAGAATTTCTGCTCCCTGGTAAGCAGGCCCTATATAATCCCTTTACCTTTAGTGGGGTAGCCCTTACATGAATGTGATGGATTTTACTCCCATAGTCAGGTTACATCAATACAGCAAAGGGCAGGGAGTTTCCAGATGTGGTTAATGTTGTCAGTCCATTGACTTGGAATTAATCAAGAGAGAGATCATCCTAAGCATCCCTCCTGACCTTTAGAACGGAGTCAGGAGGTAAGAGACAATAAGCATCAGATTATCATCTGTGGAAACAGTGTCAGACTTTATTTTTGGGGGCTCCAAAATCACTGCAGATGGTGATTGCAAACATGAAATTAAAAGATGTTTACTCCTTGGAAGAAAAGTTATGACCAACCTAGATAGCATATTCAAAAGCAGAGACATTACTTTGCCAACAAAGGTCCGTCTAGTCAAGGCTATGGTTTTTCCAGTAGTCATGTATGGATGTGAGAGTTGGACTGTGAAGAAAGCTGAGTGCCGAAGAATTGATGCTTTTGAACTGTGGTGTTGGAGAAGACTCTTGAGAGACCCTTGGACTGCAAGGAGATCCAACCAGTCCATCCTAAAAGAGATCAGTTCAGGGTGTTCTTTGGAAGGAATGATGCTAAAGCTGAAACTCCAGTACTTTGGCTACCTCATACGAAAAGTTGATTCATTGGAAAAGACTCTGATGCTGGGAGGGATTGGGGGCAGGAGGAGAAGGGGACGACAGAGGATGAGATGGCTGAATGGCATCACCGACTTGATGGACGTGAGTTTGAGTGAACTCTGGGAGTTGGTGATGGACAGGGAGGCCTGGTGTGCTGCAATTCATGGGGTTGCAAAGAGTCAGACATGACTGAGCGGCTGAACTGACTGACTGTTCATCTGTGGACTTTGAAGACACAAACTATCCTGTTGTGGAGATGCCTCCATAACAGGGAAGATGGGACAACTACTAAGAGCTGAGGTCCTTAGACCTACAGCTACAAGAAGCTGAATTCTGCTTGAGTTAGATCAATACCTCAAGCTCTAGGAAGGGATTCAGTGTGACCAACACATTGATTTTACCCTTGTGCGATTTTGTGTGGAACACCAGTGATTACTGCCTGGAGTCCTGATCCATGGAGATTGGGAGAGAATGAATATATTTTTTAAGCTGCTAAGTTTTCAATAACCAAACAATAATCAAATAACAAACCATGCTAACTTTACCTACCATTCCCAATTCATGAAAAAGAGTAAATAAAGATTCCAAGCTTATGGATTGGACAGTATTTTAAGAACCCATGGTTTTGTGTATGAGGCTCTTTTAGTGTCTAGTTGGGTTGTTGAAAGGCAATGATATATATTCTTTAAAAAAGTTGAAGATTTTACATATTTTATAATTGTTACTTTTTTTTTTACATAAAATTGCTAATTAAAATAAAACATTATAACTGAAATATAATCCAATGAAACTTTTGTCTCAATCATGAGATGTTTTGGGTCTTTCCTATCAGTAGACAAACATACATTATTCCTCCTATTCAAAGAAAAAAAAAAAAAAATATATATATATATAATGTTCACTTACCCCTGGAACTACTATCCCACCTTTCTCCTCTCTCTTTATAATAAAATACTTTGAAATATTTGTGTATATTTATACATTTCTGTATTAAACTCACTTAAATCAGGTGTTTGATCCCACCATTACACTGTAATTATTTTGCCCATGTCTACAATGGCCTCTAGGTTGCAAAACCCAATGACCATTTCTTAGACCTCTTTTTACTTCACTTCTCTGCAGTATTTGATGCAAGGGATTAGTCCCTCCCTTTGGAAACCCCACCCCCTTATTTTAAAATTGACTTCCAGAACACTAGATCCCCTTAAATCCCTTTCATTGGTCTCTTTTGCTAGCACCCTTCATCTTACTCCCTGAAGTTACAGTAGCATAGTAGCAGTCCTTGGATCTAGACTTCTTTTTAGATCCACTGTTTACTCCTTTACTGAACTCATTCAGAGTCATGCTGTTGAGTCTGGATGCTCAAAATAACCAGTCTCTTCTCCTGAACTCTCAATGTACATACAACTCTCATCATTTGGGTGGTTGATGGGCATCTCAGACTTAACATATCCAAATGTGGGAGCCTGATTTTTATTTTAAACTTGTTCCCCTACATTTCTGTGAATACTGAATGACTATTCTTTTTCCTATTGCTTATTCCAAAATGTTGGAGCCATCCTTGATGGATTTGTCTTATTTTCTCACAGTCTACATATCATCCACCAAAAGATCTTTACATTTTTACTTTAAAAAGTTGTGGATGTTGACAGTTGCTCATGTTTTTTTTTTTGCTGTTGTTGTTGCTGTTATTTTTGTTCAATTCATTGTAATCTTGGACTCTTTTACTACCTTTGTATCTAATATTCCTATTTACCAATTCTTTCCTTTGTATATATTCTTAATGTATTAATCAGGTTCATATTATTAAAATTTTGTCACAGCTGTTTACTTATTTGATACCATGTCTTCCCATCTCACTCGTAATAGAAAATGTGTTTATAATGGCCTAACAGCTGAATACAAACTGACCTTGCCTCTCATCCATTATAGTTACACAGCAGGCTCAGGGACTTGCTCTTACCTTTCTTCTTCCATAAATTATCCTTTCCCACACAATCCCTGGATCATTCTACTACTTACTTAAGGTAGTAAAATGCCCTTAAATGCTATCTTTTCAGGGAGGAATTTCCTAACTCCCTGCTGTGGACTGAATTGGGTCCCCTCAAAAACTCATATGTATGTTGAAGTCCTAAATTCTTAATGTGACTGTTTTGGAGCTAGGTCCTCCAAGGAGGTGATTAAGCTTAAATGAAATGATAAGAATGTTGCTCTGATTTGGCAGAACTGGTCCCTTATAAGTAGATATAGAAACACCAGAGTTTTCTCTTTCTATATTATGAGTCCACAGAAGGCAGCCATCTGCAAGTCAGAGCACTCACCACAACCTGACTGTGCTGATACTGCGATCTCAAACTTCTGGCTCCAGAACTGTGAGAAAATACATTTCTGTTGTTTAGGCCACCCAGTCTATGATATTTTGCTGTGGAAGCCTGAGCTATATTACATATTCTCCTACTTCATTTAAAATTTTAATTTCTATATCACATCCTGATTTTGTTTATTTCAGTCTGTAGTGTTCATCATTTTATGATATACTTCATGTTTATCATTTGTCTCTCAGTAAAATAAAATACGAATGAAAACATATATTTATGTGCATGGGGATCACAGTTATATTTTGAGCACGTAGACCAGTACCAGGAAAAGCGAGTGCTCAATGAGTATTCATCAAATAAATGACAGAATAAAGAAGTATATAAATAAATTGTATTTTGTTGAGCATATGATCTAATAGAAGTCACTTTTTCAGTATTTTATACATATTAACCTAGTAATTAATACATATCAATTTCACAATACTCCTATGAGGTAAGCACTACTATTATTCCTTAATTGCAGCTAGCATGTTGATGAAAGAGATGTTAAATAACTTGGTCAAAATGACTCACTCCTGTTTTCCCAAAACTCAGAGTGAAATTCTCTTATCAGCACTGGATTCTCTAATAGACAGCTCAACAGAGAGCTATATTATATATCAAGTCTATTATTTGATTCTGTATGCCCATTATCATTCTTATGATGGATATTCTTGTTGTAAATTGATAATAGTGCTTCATTTTAAAACTTAGAGTATAGCTAAGCATTCTTTCTTCCTGATTGAAGTGGAAAATTATGCCTAGTGAAGAGTAAGGCACTTTAAAACACATTTTCTATCGAGGATTTTGTTTTTGTTATTTTTAATCTACCTTAAGAGTGTCAAGGAAGAGTTCCTCCTCTCTTGGACTGTTCACACTTGAAAAATATATTTTATCCATCTTTTGCCTCTGAACATGTGATGTGAGGAAAGGTCTTCTGATTTGAAGTATATTCAGGCAATAAAACACACAAACACTGCAAATGTTAATCTGAAAGCATGAAAAACAAAACTCAGAAAAGGCAGTCAGTATGTTGTTACTGAATCTTACTCTAAAATGCTTTTTTGCTTCAGAATTTTAAATAGAGTAAAACTGAATCCCTTCTTTACTGTGAAGAATTTGGTTAATAGAGCCATAGTAAGAAAAAATTCTAAAACCAACATTTTAGAGTATGAATGTAGTGAATGCCTTCACAATAATTCAGATTTTCAATAACACTTATCTTTCTCATCTTTACAACCCAAGGTTAATTGTACTTCAAGTGTTTTTTGAGCAGTTCCAGGAAATTTTCTCTCATGTAATGCAATTTGCTCAAAAGATAAAAAATTAAATATTATTTTGTCCTTAAAGCATCTCAAGGATTTTGAATGGTAGGTTTCAAATGTAATGTTTTACAATTTTTATAAACTTTCTTGTATAACTCTGTGTGGTTTAACACTGAAATTGTCAGAATGAGTAATGCTAAGTGCTATACCAAAGAAAAATTTCCATTACCCAACAAAATAAAGGTTTTTTTCTCATCCATATGTCCAATGCAGATTTCTATTGTATGCAAATCAATCAAGGACATTGAGTTTTCAACTCTGGCTCTTCTTTCTTCAATAAGTGACTCCCAAGGTCATCTTGGGGTTGTCATCAAGTTAACAGATAGGAGTCAAGAAGATTCATAGACAATTGAATGAGCCATTTTTTGAAATTAGACCTGGAATTTGCAAATATGCCTTCTGCCAACATTTCATTGACCAGAACTCAGTGTAATGTCCCTACTTATAACAGTAGACTAAGGAATATATGTTTTCTTTGGGTCAGTGAAAGAGAAAAAACATAGGCAGAGGATGGTGAGCATTATTCTTTGCTACTGACCAGGCTCCTTTCTTATATTCATCTGTTCTCCTTTTCAAATACAGTATCTTCTTCCTTCATCAAAGGAGGCAACCAAAGACCCATCCAGTTCCTCCATCTTGTTCAAAGGCCAAGAGCTCTGGCCACTGTTTTCATCTACATTAGGGGTAAATCTTGTGTTTATGAGCTTATAGCAAGTTATCTTTACCACACCCCCACCCTCTACACATGTACACATACAGTAAAGAGTGTAACACTTCAAAAATGGAAGAATTGAAGATAGAAAAGAGTTGTTTATCCAAAACTCCTGTGAAATCTTATTGGACAGATCATGTGAAGGTTCTCACTTTGAAGGAGCAGAGATTCTTTGAGTAGGCCCAGATTCTGGTCTCCAGAAATTGCTGTACTTATTTTTTTCTCTTGGTATCTGATTATATTCCCTGGGAGATTCTCTTCTTAGAAACTTTCCTTGGCTTCAGGGGTAGTAAATTATTACCACATGCTTCCAGCCTAAGTTTGGAGGATGGTTTAATGTCCAAAATATGCAATGCTTTATAAAAAACATTATGAATGCAATTTAAAGATAAAATGTATCAATTTTAAAGTAGTTTGATGAATTTTATCAGACATTGACCTGTGTGATCAACATCATACTCCAGATATAGAACAGTCTCTTCACTCCCACCAATTTCCTTATAATTTTTTTTTTTTTAAATTTTGCAGCTAAAACTCCCTTGACTCCATGGATAATTAAGACTTTTTTTGCATAGTGGGATTAATTCTTTTAGTTTTATTCTTTAAAAAAATGTTAAAGTATAATTTATTCACAGTATTGTGTTAATTTCTTCTGGACAGTAAAGTGATTCAGTTATTCATAGTCCCTGGTAGATGTTCTGTTTTGAAATACTAATACTTCAGGAATTCACCATAAGTGGAAGCATACATTTTGAAGTTTTTGATCAAGTCTCCTGTCCATTAGAGTGTAGAATTCTCTTTGCTGAGTTGTGAGAGTTTTATATTATGGTTATTATTCCTTCATTCGATATACGAATTGCAAGTGTTTTCTCCCAGTTGTGGCTTGCCTTTTCATTTCTTAATAGTGTTTTTAAAAGAGATGGCGCTTTTAATTTTGAACTCCAAGTCACTAGCTCATTATTTATATCCAGATTTGTGATATATTTGGAAATGTAATTTTCTTAATATTAGTTGACTATCTATTGACTTTTGGTCACTTCCATGTGCTAGCTTACCAAATCCTAAGTTTTTTGGGCAAATTTCTGACCTATTATTTTTACATGCCATGCCTGTCTCTTTCCTTTTCCCATCTTACCCCTCTTATTCGTCCCTCATTTCCTCCTCTCAACAATATTTAAGACATCTATAAGCATTACATGAAAAAAACAGGTAATTTAAATTTTGTCAGGGATTTTTGTTTGATTAAAGCTCTTGCTGGATATTTTTCACTCAGTCTTTTTCAGGCCCCTCAAATGGTCTTGAGAAGCAACTTTTTACAACTGCAAGCCCCCAGATTTCCAGAATCTTTCTATTCTCTTCCATTTCTATTTGCTGATCACCATTTTGTTCTTATAAATATCTTCCCAACACAGGCAATAATAGAGAAAATACCCCAATAATGTTCTGTTTCCCACCTCTGCACCTGGATGTAAATTTCCAGAAGGAATTTAGTTTGCCTTCCAAGTTATCTCAGGTAACAGTTTAAAAAAAGAATGTGCCACTTCAGCCACAGAGCCTGTTAGATCTTTCTTCTTTCCCTCCTGCCACAAGACCAAAAATACCCTAGGTTTTAGTTTTAGTGAAAATCCAAATTGAAAAGTGAACTGCTCTGAGTCATAGCATTGTCTGTAACAAGTTAAAAATAGCTTTTTGTCCTGTTTTTAAAAGAGAATAGCTTTTTGTTCTTTTCAGACATATTTACACACCAGCTTTTATGTAAAACACTTTATACCATTTAATTGCTTGATAGATTGCAAAGGTTATCAAGCAAAATTCTAAGAGCAGTTAGAAGCAGCAGTTCTGTAGAGGACTCTATTATGAGATATGCGATTGTTTTGAGCTTTCACTGAACTTTGACTTATTGTCAGGAATCAGTTCTGAACTGAATTGTACGACCTCATTATAAATCAAGCTTCTCTGTTAAGATGGTATTTCAGTCAGAGTTGGCATCATGAGGACCAGTGTCTTAATGTAGGATAGAGTGGCTAATGGCATAAAATAGGAATAGATTCTGGTCCTTTTCTGTTGAATTTTTAAATAATCTGATAGTATCTGGGTTAGCTGAAACCAGAAATAAAGTGGTTTAGCTGTCTTCAACTGAGTTGCCCATGCTCAGATAAACAGTTACAAACACATATCAGTTTTTGCCGAAGACACGTGACAAGGATGCACTGTTGTTGCTGTTGTTCCTCCACAAGCTTCCTTTAAACACAGCTGTTTAGTTGGAGGGATTTTTTCATCATGTGAATCTCCATGTATGCTAAAATAGAATCCAGAAGCTCCCTCCCAATCCTACTGTCTCTCAGCCAGGATAGATAGCCTAGGTTCCACCAACCAGGTAAACTACCCCAAAGGTACCATACAGAAGCAGGCCATAGAGGATAAATAAGGCAGGGTGCCGAGCCCCTCCTGGAGGGACCCAGCTGTCAGGGGCATCTGGTTTTCAGAGGCAGAGTGTAAACAGGGGAAGACTGTGCCTAGTAGGGGTGTCAGTGATGTCTCATTGAGGACCACTCCTGAAATGGACTTGATTCTGGTACAGTAGCCCAATTCTTTAGCCCTGCTGGGATTCCTAGGAGCTTCCTAATAACCCTTAGGGCATCTTTCTCAGTAAGACAGTGGGGTTGTTTGCAGTTAAATACAAGTTCATGGATAGCCCTAAGTATCGCCTGTGTTTTTAGTATATACCACTAACACTTAACAGTTTCTAACAATTCAGTACATGTAGTTGTGTAAAACTATGTTTTAAAAGCAATTCTTCCTTTGATGTTATTTTTTGCCTTTTGTTCTGGCATGAGCTAAATGAGTCCTAAGATCATGCAGATATTTTTTAAATAGTTTATGATTCTTACAGTTTGCCTTTCTTATACACTGTCTGGTAGGAGACAACTTTATAAATGTACATCTACATTATTAAGCACATTCATCAGGAGAGAGAGGCCTGAGGCACTTAAAGTTTACCTGTCATGCAAACATATACAGCAAGTGCAAGGAGAAGTTAAAATAAACTGGTGATAAACTACAGCCACATATGGAAAATTCATCATTTTCTAGCAGTCTCCTTGCCTTCGCTGATAAATGGCATTGTTTTTTGCATTGCAGGCCCTTTTCAACATGATAAACTTTTTGAAATGAACCCAATTCCATGATAAAGAGATGTGGGCAGAAATGGGGAGCAGTTGCCTAGTTAGAGTGCTGTGCTGCAGCGTTTGATGAATGAAAAGCAACTCGGTTGTGGCAGGGTGCCAGGAAGGAGATGCTGAAATGCCTTGGCTGAGGCAAAGTGCAGCTGATCTGACATCCTGAGAACACTGGATGTTCTAATAAGGCACGCAGACCTCAGAAACCTTACCAAAGCGGTAATTTGTTTGTTTTATGCTGGTGAGGGCATTTGCCCTATACAGATGTCACTGGAACAGCTTGCTTAGAAAAGTAATCAGTAGGTGCCAAGGTAAAATAAGAAGAGAGGAAAATTAACACTGTCTCTTTGCCTCCCTTCAAGGGAGACATTAAGAGTTCTCGGAATTAAACTGATTAACTGGAAAGTGAGCTAAACGGTATTGTGCTACTGAAGCAAACAGTGTTGCCTGGAAAGGGAGTTGCGGGTGTAGGAGGCAGGTAGTCATTCAGAGTGAGTCTAGCTTCATTTCACACACACACACACATGACACACAACACATACACAGACATCTCTGGAAAAAAATTTACAATATCTTTAGTTACCTTTATAAAATCCTACAATCAACTCCTTAATACCCATCCCTCATTTATTTTATGCTTTATCTATTGTCTCATAACCATGGCTTTTTTTTCTGCTAAGATGGCTCCAGAAATTGATATTTATTTGCTTTTTGATGTGAAAATTGTGTCACTCTGGCTATCCCTAAGGATGGCTGTGAGTCCCATAACTCACTGGGCATGACCTTGCTTAAAGTTGGGAGTAAAAAGGAAGTGTTGGTTCTATAGCTTATTTGTCATCATTTTATTTCTACCTGGTGTTCCCACCCTAAGATATATGACACGGATCTGGGGAATGCAGGTGTTTTTGTTTTATTTTTTGCTGAGTAGAAAGCTAATGCTTAACCATGTGCTTTGCCACACATTGTGCCCTGAGATTATTGTTAATGCATTTAAGGTAGAAGCCCATCTAAAAAGTAATGATTTTTGAAGGTGACGTACTATGGTTCATTTTTTCAAACAGGAAACTCAGCCAATTTTGTTATCATATAATTTGTCTACAGTATTGAAATTGTGTGCTGCAGCATAAAGTATATGCTAATGAAAGCTATTACTTCTAGGCATGAAATGATGTTTTAAAAATAAACAATCTAGCAACAAATCAATATTTTACACGTAACTGTGATTTTCCCAAACTGGATGAATAGAAATGTATTTCTTATTTACAAAACAAAATATTTTCTATTTCATTTTAATATGTAGTTACCAAAGACCTAAAATAAATGAGATGATATATCACCATTGGTAACAGAAAGTAAAAATAATCATAAAAAGCAAGTACAAAAGGAACAGGTGTTGCATGGAAACAAATGTGTGTCTAAGAATTATTTATGTGACAAATGTTCATACCCTTATTCCTAAAATAATACTGACATCCATTTCTAAATTTTTCATTTTTCATTTTTCAAAATCATCTTTTAGAGCAAACATATTTTTCTAAAGTTAAATTTCAGATATGCAAATAAGCAAACTATAATAACACTTTGTGTCTTCTATATTACCACTTTATCCAATTTATTGAATAGATGATTTAGATCATATCTAGTTTATTGTTCAACTTTATTTGCTTATTTATATGAATTTATGGCAACCCACTCCAGTACTGTTGCCTGGAACATTCCATGGACTGAGAAGCCTGGTAGGCTACAGTCCATGGGTCGCAAAGAGTTGGGCACGACTGAGCAACTTCGCTTTCATTTAGGTAGTAGTTTTCATAGTGCAGTTAAATCACTTAATAATAACTTTTTAAAAACTCTTAAAACAAAGTAATGGAGTACTTCCTTGGTGGACCAGTGGTTAAGATTTTGCCTTCCAATGCAGAGGGTACAGGTCCTATCCTTAGTTGGACAGCTAAGGTTTCACATGCCCGAGGGCCAAAAAAACCAAAAGCATAAGACAGAAGTAATATTGTAACAATTTCAATAAAAGAATTTTAAAATGGTACCAAAAAAAACTTTAAAAAGTAATATTCTACTATGGAGAGGCATTTCTACTTCTGCCCGTGCTATTGCCTCATATATCAGCACTCTTCCTAGTATTTTGATAGGTACATACATCGTTTCCTTCAAACCGTATCTTAAAATATCATTTTTTATGAAACTATTCCAAATCCTTTAACTAAATATGATCTCTCTGTATCTCTTCTCTTTCTCTTAATGTGCAGACATACACTTTTGTGTTGCTTGAGTCTATTGTATTCTTCAACCCTAAGAAAATAAGCATGTATTATAGATATTTACATTTACACAAACACACAATTATCTACACACATGTATCTATTTTATCTCTTGCCTGGGAAATCCCGTGAACAAGAGGAACCTGGTGAGGTATATAGTCCATGGGGTCACAAAAGTGTCTAACATTAATTAGCGACTTAGTGAGGAAACAACAGCAATTTTATCTATTGATGATGGACACTTGGCACTGTTTTGAGTACTTTACATTGCTCGTTTTTCTTTACATATTCCTATTAATAAGTTATTGTCCTCATTTTATAAATGAAAATGAAACTTCCTTCACTACAGAAGTATAATATATATTTGCATATATGTGTATATATGTATATATACACAGATACACACATATACAGAAGCACATTTAGCTTTAGAAAGTATAGGATTTAATCAGTACAACTACCTTTAAAACTCAGTTTAGGTTATTCATCTCTTGGGTGAAAAGTTACTCACATTTGCAATTAAAATAGCCTATATCCATTTATGGTTTCAATTCTTACTTAAAATATCCATTTCATTTTTCTAGAGACTCACACAAACCCCTATAGCTTGAAATTTTGAATTAGTGAAACTCTAGCTTGTTATATTTTATAAATTAGTTTAATATTTCATAATTAAATTACTGCTATTAAGGACCACTACAGAATTCTGTGTGGATCACAACAAACTGTAGAAAATTCTAAAAGAGATGGGAATACCAGACCACCTGTCCTGCCTCTTGAGAAATCTGTATGCAAGTCAGGAAGCAACAGTTAGAACTGGACATGGAACAACAGACTGGTTCCAAATAGGAAAAGGAGTACATCAAAGCTGTATATTGTCACCCTGCTTATTTAACTTCTATGCAGAGTACATCATGAGAAACACTGGGCTGGAAGAAACACAAGCTGGAATCAAGATTGCCGGGAGAAATATCAATAACCTCAGATATGCAGATGACACCACCCTTACGGCAGAAAGTGAAGAGGAACTGGAAAGCCTCTTGATGAAAGTAAAAGAGGAGAGTGAAAAAACTGGCGTAAAGCTCAACATTCAGAAAACGAAGATCATGGCATCTGGTCCCATCACTTCATGGCAAATAGATGGGGAAATGGTGGAAACAGTGTCAGACTTTATTTCTGGGGCTCCAAAATCACTGCAGTTGGTGATTGCAGCCATGAAATTAAAAGCCACTTACTCCTTGGAAGAAAAGTTATGACCAACCTAGATAGCATATTCAAAAGCAGAGACATTACTTCGCCGACTAAAGTCCATCTAGTCAAGGCTATGATTTTTCCTATGGTCATGTATGGATGTGAGAGTTGGACTGTGAAGAAGGCTGAGCACAGAAGAATTGATGCTTTTGAACTGTGGTGTTGGAGAAGACTCTTGAGATTCCCTTGGACTGCAAGGAGATCCAACCAGTCCATTCTGAAGGAGATCAACCCTGGGATTTCTCTGGAAGGAATGATGCTAAAGCTGAAACTCCAGTACTTTGGCCACCTCATGCGAAGAGTTGACTCATTGGAAAAGACTCTGATGCTGGGAGGGATTGGGGGCAGGAGAAGAAGGGGACGACCGAGGATGAGATGGCTGGATGGCATCACTGACTCGATGGACTGAGTCTGAGTGAACTCCGGGAGATGGTGATGGACAGGGAGGCCTGGCGTGCTGCAATTCATGGGGTCATAAAGAGTCAGACATGACTGAGCGACTGAACTGAACTGACAGAATTTGCCTTGAATAGTTAAAATATTAAAGGAAAGACAGAATATTATAGAAAAACCTAAATGATGCTACTTGTGTCTATTCATCTCAAAAAGGCTATTCATTTGACAGTCTTCAGCTCGCCCTAGGAATTATACTCAGTCTTCTCTGTCTATAACAACATTGACTGGAAAGTGCTTTGTAAGAAATAGGCCTTCCATGTATTTAGTCATTAGCATTGACATTAATTAATTGGGGTTTTCTAATGACCACAGAGTTACTTTGCCAGCAGATTCATAGTCATCAAAGAAGATGGCATTTTCCACTGCCTATTCTGTTCCAAGATATTTAATGTGCTCATGGACTCTCTTCTTGCTTTCCTTTTAACTCTATGTATCCAGAATGCATAGATTTTAACTTGTGCGCCCACCCTAAAACAGTTGGTACTGCCAGACTAAGGAACTGCTGAGAAGGGTTTTTGAGACTTGCCAGAAGCCACTTACAGGAGTGAAGTTATGATGACTTATAAATCCATGCTCTGTGTCAAGAGCTGGGCTGACCTAGAGAGAGAGGTGCTGTCAGAAGTTGCAGTTGTTCACTGAGACAACAAGACAAAATAAGAGTAATTCTGGAGAGTTCAGTCACTTCCTGAGATAATATAAGGCAAAGGAGAAAGCACCAGGTCCTTCAGTGATCCGTCCCGGCCCCACCCACAGAATGCGCCTAGTGAGGTTCAGATGTGTTAGAACAAATAGGAAGGTTGTCTCACTGTTGAGGGAGCTCGGGACAAAGGTCCTGTCATTGACTGGGCTGGGGGGTCCTGCAGGAGAAAAGGGAGGCGAGGAGAGGAGCGGCACTGAGAGAGGAGACAAGTGGCTCTAGATGCCTGTCCTTCCTGCCTCCAGTAAGGCGGTCTCAGCAGAAGCTGGGGCAGGCACGGCTAGGCTGAGGGCCCATGATAAAGAGGCTTCTGGTTGGAGGTGCTTTGACCAGAAACAGATATACATCAGAGCAGGAAAGGCCGAGGGGGCCTGAGTCCCCAACTAGAGGCTCCTCAGGGTGGAGCACTCAGGGTAAAGCACCCAATCTGGTGTGCTGGCTCCTGTCCCATTGATGGGGTATGATTGTTGTTGCTGTGACCAGAGCCTGCACTGATGATACTGAATGGGGTCTCCTCTTGCTCTAAGGGCATCAAAGCCCAGTGAGGGGCAGGGTCTGCTCCCTAGTTGTTGGAGTGTGTGTGTGTGTGTATCTGTGTGAGTCGCTCAGTTGTGTCCAGCTGAAACACATGGTTTGTAGCCCACCAAGCCCCTCTGTGCATGGGATTCTCCAGGCAAGAATACTGGAGTGGGCAACCATTCCCTTCTCCAGGGGATCTTACTGACCCAAGGATTGAACCTGGGTCTCCTACATTGTAGGCAGATTCTTTACCATCTAAGCCACCAGGGAAGGCCGGTTGTTGCAAGATATGACCCAGTTCTGCTTTTGAACTGAGCTGTAAGTTGAGGGGACTGGAGCACCCCTGCTGGAAGATGAGCTCCTAAGTGCTCCTGCATGGGAACTGTCCACCTGGGAGCACTCTCCATGGAGTTGCCTGTCACTGTCGTGTGGGCTCACAAAGCACACTGTTGTTGGCACTGCCCCAGCCCTGCCTCAGCTGTGTCTATGCAGGCGGTTGGCCCTGATGTCCCTTAGGCACTATGCTCATGGAACCAGTAGCCTAGGTCTGTTGGCACAGAACCTATGAGGTCAGGTACCAGGTCTGCCACAGGCATGCATCGGGACCACCCTAGAGCTACTGAGTCTACCTAGAGCCACCCTTGCGTCTGTGCACATGTGTGTGCCGAGACCAGAGTCACTGTCACCACCGTGCCCCGGCCAGGGGAGAGCCAGTCACCCTCTTGGTGTCCTAAAGCTCCAAGTTTACGAAGTCCATGATGTTCAAATCCATGGATCACATAGCTACTGGTAAACTCAAGCTTCAGTCCTGCATGAGAAGCTGCTCAGCCCCTTGGGACTGGCTTGGATTTCAGCCCCGCTTCCCAGCATGGGCAGTCTCTGGTGGGGTTGGGGGGTAGCGGGTGGGTGCCTGCTCCCCTCATAGAGACAGAGCTTGGCCCACTGGGAGCACAGGGAGAATGTCGCTGCACAGGTGGGCCTTGCCCCTCCTTCGAGTGTGGATGTTAACCTTGGGGCTTCAGTGGATGATGTGGGCTCCTTCCTATGCCCATGCCTGGTGTTGGCTTGAACCACCCTCCAGCCTTTCACAGCTATCTCTGTGCAGCCAGTCCCAGTCCTCTCCCCAGTTCTATCCCCTGAAGCCTGAGTTACCTTGCACACAGCACCTTGCCCCTGTGGACACCAGCAAGTACATGTCTCAGACTGAGGACTGCTGTGGGATGGTCAGGACCTTCTGAGCATGTCTCTGTCTGTTCTGCCTGCAGCAAACTAGCAGCTGCCCTCTCCTCTGAGCCTATGAAGCTCCTTTTCAGTGCTGGCTGACCCTCTAGCCAGGGAAAGAACTTCTCAGGGCGAGGGTACCTTTCCTGTTGCACAGCTCCCTCTCAGGTTTGCAGGTCTCCTCACGATTCCTTTCCCCCTCTTTCATGCTGCCTGGTTATATGGCAGTATTTCTTGCAGTTTTGGCTTTATGAGACATTTTGTCAACATTCAGCAGGTATTCTGTGAGAGTTTTCCCTCGTGTGGATGTATTTTGATGTACTTGTGGCAGGAGGTGAGCTCCACATCCTTCTATTCCTTCATCTCAATCCAGTCTTCAATCTAATATTTTTAAAGGACAGTATAAACTTTATATGGAAATATTTTCATCTGCAGTTTATTTGATTTTGTTTTGTTTTTAAAAATACTTTATGAACTTAAGATGTTCTGTATTAACTAATATAATGGAAATCTATTGAAAACCATGTCCTGAAAGAGTAGAACATATTTAAACTTAGGGTCACATTGCACGTTATTGCTAGAGCTGTAGATCCATTGAAGGATGCTATCAAAAGCACAAACATCTTATTTCACCACTTATTTCTTTGCTGTTATGGCATTAGACAATTATATAAGTCTTGGACCACTTCCAGACTTGGGTGGAATGGCTGGAGGCAGAGGGGTGCACGATTCAGATATAATCAGAATACTTTTACCTTAATCTTCATAATGATTTTATTACAACTAAACATTTACACTCAGCCATTTTTAAGTTCCATGCTGATGCACAAAACACGTTTGGAGTTTTAATGGCCTTTTCATTGATCTTTCTAGTGTCTTTATATGACTTTAGCAAAACCAATATGAGTGGGACAATTTCCTTTGATTTTAAACATCCATGAAGATTGCTAGTAACAGTTTTGTCTTCTTTTTCTCAAAGACATGACTACTGGCCTGAGATATAAGATTAATCACTGAGTTGCTCACTCAGTTCAGTTCAGTTCAGTCGCTCAGTCATGTCTGACTCTTTACGACCCCATGAATCGCAGCATGCCAGGCCTCCCTGTCCATCACCATCTCCCGGAGTTCACTCAGACTCATGTCCATCGAGTCAGTGATGCCATCCAGCCATCTCATCCTCGGTCATCCCTTTCTCCTACTGACCCCAATCCCTCCCAGCATCAGAGTCTTTTCCAATGAGTCAACTCTTCACATGAGGTGGCCAAAGTACTGGAGTTTCAGCTTCAGCATCATTCCCTCCAAAGAAATGCCAGGGCTGATCTCCTTCAGAATGGACTGGTTGGATCTCCTTGCAGTCCAGGGGACTCTCAAGAGTCTTCTCCAACACCACAGCTCAAAAGCATCAATTCTTCGGCGCTCAGCCTTCTTCACAGTCCAACTCTCACATCCATACATGACCACGGGAAAAACCATAGCCTTGACTAGATGGACCTTATTCGGCAAAGTAATGTCCCTGCTTTTCAATATGCTATCTATGTTGGTCATAACTTTTCTTCCAAGGAGTAAGCGTCTTTTAATTTCATGGCTGCAATCACCATCTGCAGTGATTTTGGAGCCCAAAAAAATAAAGTCTGACACTGTTTCCACTGTTTCCCCATCTATTTCCCATGAAGTCATGGGACCGGATGCCATGATCTTCATTTTCTGAATGTTGAGCTTTAAGCCACCTGATTATATACTCAGCTCCAATGTAACTGACAAAGTGAAAATGCCCTAGACTGAATAACTAAAATTCTTTGTTGTGTCTTTTTTTCAAAAGATACATGAAAGTGAAAGGTTAATTCTTGTTCTTGCAGAAAATATACATAGTTTTCTTTCTTAAGGTCGTCATGTTGTTTTACATTTTCTGTTCCAAAAAGTTGCCTAATAAGCCTCTTCAGTTAGCAGTACTTTTGTGGTCATTGGTCTTTATAGCAGTTGTAGAGAACCACAGCTCTCTCATGACATGGTGCTCTTGCATGAAAATCAGCAGCTGACTGGCAGGGCTAGTTTGCTCTCCAAATGGTCAGGAAAGAGCAGTGAAGAATACATTGCACACATCACTTCTATTGTTTGGGGAGTATTTACCTAATATATTCTTTCCATGCTAAGTCATTTCAGTTGTGTCCAACTCTTTGTGACCCTATAGACCGTAGCCTGCCAGACTCCTCTGTCCATTGGATTCTCCAGGCAAGAATACTGGATAGGTTGCTATGCCCTCTTCCAGGGGGTCTTCCCAACCCAGGGGTTGAACCTGCGTCTCCTATGTGGGAAGGCGAGTTCTTTACCACTAATGCCACCTGGGAAGCCCAATATATTCTTTTGGAATTCCCTTCTGAAGGAACATTTTCAAGGAATTTGAAAACATTTTGAAGGAATATTTTCAAATGAATGTATCATTTTTATTTTTATTAAAATTTGCTTGACTTAATTATTATATATTGTAATATAATATGATATATAAAATATATATCATAATATAATAATAATATTATATATAAAATATATATCATAATATAATTTCATATATACCATAATATAATATATCATAACTGATAGAACCACCAAGATAGCACATTTGTTTTAAGTTTTTAAGCATTCTCAGTGAGTAATTTGCACTCATTTTGCAAGCACTATGTCATAGTCCATCAACATCACTTAATATTTGAAACGTCTTATTGTAGTGACACATGACATACATGCACACCTGTTGGAGGGAAGCACCAATTGTGACTCCATAATGTATCTGTTTCTTTGACTTATACTTGTTTTCTATTGCTTTTGTTATTATGCATATGTGCTAAATCAGTTCAGTCCTATCTGATTCTTTGTGACCCTGTGGATTGTAACTTGCCAAGGCTCCTCTGTCTGTGACATTCTCCAGGCAAGAATACTGGAGTGGGTTGTCATGCTCTCCTGCAGGGCATCTCCCCAGCCCAGGAATTGAACCTACATCTCTCATGTCTCCTGCATTGACAGGCAGGTTCTTTATCACTAGCACCAGGCATACATAATGCCCTGTCTTGAAGAGCCTTGCCCCTCTGCCTAAAGAGATAAGCACGTCCTCTCCCTGAGGTTGGCCTTTCCAGGAGCTATTTGCAAGATAATGGTCTTACTTCCTCAACTCCTCCCCTTCTCTGGTTTATAAAAGAATCTGGCATCAAAACCCTAACAAAGTGGTTATTTTGAGACACTAGTCTGCCATCCTCTCTATCAGTCATCTTTCTGAATAAAATTATATTGCTTGTCTCAACAGTTTGTGTCTCAAATTTATTGGCCTGTCATGCAGTGAGCAGAGTGAGCTTGGACTTGGTAACACACCTACATTAAGATAAGATCAAGCCACTGATATTTTAGCCAAAAATTTGAAAACAGGGCTTCCTTGATAGCTCAGTTGGTAAAGAATCCACCTGCAAGGAGGGAGACCTGGGTTCAATCCCTGGTTGGGAAGATCTCCTGGAGAAGGGAAAGGCTACCCACTCCAGTATTCTGGCCTGGAGAATTCCATGGACTGTATAGTCCATGGGGTTGCAAAGAGTCAGACATGACTGAGTGACTTTCACTCACTTGAAAACTTAGAGGTGGCCACACTGAGTGAAGTGAGACTTGCCATGTTGTGGGTTCCCACACTTCCAGAGTTCCAGCTACTGGCACACTGCTGCTGTGATGCTGGCCAAGGAAGTGACTTGCTGGCTATGGGAAGCTTGGTTTTCACTGTGCTATCATCATGATCCAAAATCTGTATACTTCCATTAAGTAAATTCCTCAGTCACTTGGTTCTCCTGTTTCCTAAAACAATCCAACTTCGGCAAAGATTTCTTCACTTTGAATTAGAAACTCAAGGTCAAATCAGTGGTCAAGAATCTTTCAAAAATATCTTTGACTCTCAGCTTTTGAGTGTTTCATAAAATTCATTTTCTTGCAATTTTTTTTTTCATAAATGGTTTTCATGTTATTTCCCAAACTTCTTAATTTTTCTTTTTAGTATTAGTAGTGGTTGAAGAGTTTGGTTGAATAATTAAGAATTTACAATATTTCAAGAAATATGAACTTTGTTTTACCATTGTTTTATCATCTCAGGAATCCAAAAGACAGGTTTTATCCACACCAAACAAAAGGAAAACTTAGAAAAATTAAGAAAATCTCCTGTTTTAGACCTACAGAAAATTTATGTTCTTGGCATCAAAGTGTATTTTATTGTCTATAATATTGGGTATTTGTGTTCTTTTTCCCCCAGTATCTCACAATCAAGCTTTATAATCACACACACGGAAAAATTAAACATTTCTTATAAGATTTATTCCTAGTTACTTGCCTTTTCCTGCTATTACCAATTGTATCTTTTTCTTAATTACATTTTCTAAAGCTTTGTTATTTTATTAAAATTCAATTGATGTTTTCAGATTAATATTGCAGATTTTTTTCTGCTTTTCAATTAGAAATTATTTAATTTTTCATTTTATTTTACCAGACTTGCTTCAAACAGTGGTAAATGCTTGCTGCAGTATCCTGGTCTTTTTGGATATTGTTTTGTTTTAGATTTTAAGAAATGCTTTTTACATAACTGGGATGGTATATAGACTGTTTTATAATATTTTTCAAGTTAAGATAGCTATCTTTTATTCCCAATTTACTTAGTTTTTATTATAAATACATAATGCGTTCTATACAGTTTTTCTACATCTATTGAGGGGCTCAAATTAATTTGTATTTTAACATTTTATTGTTACAAATAGGCATTAAGTGTTATTTCATTCTCAATAAGTAGTCTAATTTATCTTTTATTATCTTTTGTAAAGTTGCATTTTATTTACTATTGTTGAGTATTTTAAAATACTTGTAAATGGATTCATAAATTATTTTCTGTGGTGTTACCCTTATCAAAGCAATGCTGACATCATATAAGGTGTTCTGAGGAAGTAGGAATTTTTTTTTTTTTTCTTATTGTCCAGAAGAGTTTAATTAAAGATTGAAATGATTTGTTGTTGAAGCTAGTAACACTATCTTTGTGGGAATATTTAAAATTCTTTGGTATATTTGTCGCTTTGTGTGTGTGTGCACTCAATTGGTCAGTTGTATCTGACTCTTCATGGCCCCATGAACTGTAGTCTGCCAGACTCCTCCACCCATGGAATTTTCTAGGTGAGAATACTGGAGTAGGTGCCATTCCCTACTCCAGGGGATCTTCTCGACCTATGGGTTGAACACCTGTCTCTTGTGTTGCCTGCATTCTTTACCATTGCACCACTGGGAAGCAGTATGTGTTGTTTCCTTTCTTGTAGGATTATTTAGGCATTTCTAGTTCCCCCAAGCCAGAAAGACTGTTTTTTCCACTGACACCACTGCTGCCATCTGGCATTTGACAGTCTGTAGCCTCAGACTAAAAGCTGCAAAATAAACAAAAACAGGAAGTCCTTATTTTCTCCTCTGAGCATACATCCCTCACTAGCCTCTCTGCTTCTGTTCACTCTGTAGTGCCTTTATCTGCTGACTTCTTTGGGCATTATACACAGGTTTTATACCTGTTTTCTGCAGAGGATCAATCCAGCAGAGCCTTCATTGTTAGAATCTACCATTGCTTGAAAAACTAACTCCTAACTCTGTTTTCTGTTTCATTGACTTGAATCTTCTATTTATTATATCTTTCATTCTTCCTTTGTTTTCTATTGTTTTTTTTTCTTTCTCACACTAATTCATTTTTAACCTTTCATATTTTCAGGTGTAAGTATATAGGTCTAAAATTTTATGGGAAGCATCCTAGTAGCTTCACTGTACAAGGTTATCTACATAGTTTTCATTTGCCTTTTAAAATTTTCAGTACTAAGTATTAAAAAATATATCATCTATGATTTTTCTTTGACCAATATATTCCTTTGAAACATATCTTAAAATTTATAATAATATGACTATTCATATAGCTATAATTTTCTTATTAACTTCTAACTTGGCACACTTTTATGATATTTAATCTTTAACATTCTATTCTTTAAAATTAAATCCATCTTCAGGTCAGTCAGTCAGTTCAGTCTCTCAGTCATGTCCGACTCTTTGTGACCCCATGGACCACAGCACGCCAGGCTTCCCTGTCCATCACCAACTCCCGGAGTTTACCAAATTCATGTCCATTGAGGTGGTGATGCCATCTAATCATCTCATCCTCTGTGGTCCCCTTCTCCTCCTGCCCTCAATCTTTCCCAGCATCAGGGTCTTTTCCAATGAGTCAGTTCTTCATATCAGGTGGTCAAAGTATTGGAGTTTCAGCTTCAGCGTCAGTCCTTCCAATGAACACTCAGGACTGATCTCCTTCAGAATGGACTGGTTGGATCTCCTTGCAGTCCAAGGGACTCTCAAGAGTCTTCTCCAACACCACAGTTCAAAAGCATCAATTCTTCAGCACTCAGCTTTCTTCACAGTCCAACTCTCTCATCCATACATGACTACTGGAAAAACCATAGCCTTGACTAGACGGACCTTTGTGGACAAAGTAATGTCTCTGGTTTTTAATATGCTGTCTAGGTTGGTCATAACTTTGTTTCCAAGGAGTAAGTGTCTTTTAATTTCATGGCTGCAGTTACCATCTGCATTTCTTATTAATTCCTAACTCTATATGCGCTTATGATATTTATTCCACAAAACTGGGATGATTTGGTTACAGACATTATATGACAGTTTTTATAAATGTTCCATTTTAAATCTCCTTTCCAAAATTTAAGGTGTACAATGTGTTGTACATTTATATATTGCATAATGACTCTCAGTGCAATATTTTCATTTTTAATTGATAAGAATTGATATTCCCTAAGTGTTAGATGCATACAAAATTCCCTATATGTCCATTCATTTGGTTAAATGTTTTTCTTTTGACATTCAAACCTTTTCTACCTTTGTAACATTTTTGTCTGATACTGTTCTCAATGTTTGAAAGAACTGTTAAGGTATCATACTGATAGTGATTTGTTATTTTCTCATAGTAAGCCACCTATGAGTATTTTTCTTCCTATCTTCTTGATTTATACATGGTCACAATAGCTAATTCCTTTTGGTGAAATAAATTTGTTAAAACTTTGTTATGATTTACTTCATTCATAAAAATGTTCACTGTAACACAGTCTTTTTATCTGCTATTAATTTAGCCAAGCTATCTTTCTTTCACTTAGAATTGGTGAGATACAGTTCCTCTGTCATTTTACCTGTAGACTTCTTATTTTTGTCTAATGTGTGCATCTTAGCATATTCCTCAATTATTTTAAGTCAGCTTGAAAATCTCTTTTAAATTGGAATATGCAGTTTATTCATATTTGCTAGATTACTGAAATATTTAGTATTTTTTAACAGCTTACTTCCTGGAGGAGGGCATGGCAACCAACTTCAGTATTCTTGCCTGGAGAATCCCCATGGACAGGGGAGCCTGGTGGGCTACAGTCCATGGGGTTGCAAAAAGTCAGGCACAACTGAGTGACTAAGCACAGCACAAACAACTTACCTTTGTATTTCGTGCATGCTCTCTCTCTCTCTCTCTCTCTATGTAGATATATGTAAAACTTTTCATAAAGTTTTGCTTTTAGAAAAGTTCTATATTTATAGAAAAATTCTAAAACCAGAAGAGTCATACCTTATTTCCCAGATCCATTTCCTCTAATGTTAATATGTTAAATAAGTAGGATACATGTGTCACAGTATTAATGAACAAGCATTAATACATCATTATTTTCTGATCCTTTCACATTATTTATATCTCCTATTTACCTTAACACCCCCCCCCCCCTTTTTTTTTTTTTCTGTTCTGGGTTTCTATCCAGGGTTATATGTGACATTCTGTCTTCTTAGACTCCTTCTGACTGGGACAGTTTCTTAGACTTTCTTTGTTTCTGATGAATTTGACAATTTTCAGGAAATTTGCCAGACATTTTGGAGAATGTTCTTCCACTAGGATTTATCTGCATTTTTTTCTTGTAATTAGGCTGGGTTTATGGGAAGAAGAGCACAGGGGTAACATGCCATTTTTATCACCACCACATATGCAGGGTATATACCATCAGCATGACTTATAGCTGCTGACACTGGACTTGGTCTCCTGGCTGAGGTGCTGGTGTTCAGATTTCTCTACTGCAAACATACACCTTTTTATGCAGTTCCATACTTTATGCTGTGAAAGGAAGTTATTATGTGTAGCCTACACTTTAAGAGTAGGAAGTTATGTTCTTTCTATGTTTCTCTCTAATGAAATTTTACCTTTACAACAACAACCACCACCACAAAGTGGGATGTCAGTATTTCCCTCCCGAAGAAATCTGGGGCATCCTAAGGTCCTTCATTCTCATTCATGCTGCCACACATAATGCCAATAGTTTCTAGGATTTCTTTCAGTCTTAGTCATTCATTTGCTTTCCCGTTTAAATATGTTCAACATTTCTGAGACGAAATAGTAGCCACAATATTTACTGACAAATTTTAAAGTAAGTGATATTACCTAATCTTGAAATACTTGGAGAAGGCAATGACACCCCACTCCAGTACTCCTGCCTGGAAAATCCCATGGATGGAGGAGCCTGGTGGACTACAGTCCATGGGGTCGCTAAGAGTCAGACATGACTGAGCAACTTCACTTTCACTTTTCACTTTGATGCATTGGAGAAGGAAATGGCAACCCACTCCAGTGTTCTTGCCTGGAGAATCCCAGGGACGGGGGAGCCTGGTGGGCTGCCGTCTATGGGATTGCACAGAGTTGGACACAACTGGAGCAACTTAACAGCAGTAGCAGCAGCAGCAATCTTGAAATACTAGTCAGCTAGTTATCCTCCTTCAGGATAAATTAAGTGAAAAGATGGACCTTGTCTAGGAACAGAGTTGCTATCTGATGCTTCTAAGCTATATATCAATATTTTAGGGCCAAGAGGTCAGACTCTTAATCAATTATTTTTTCATAATCTTTTGAGTTATTTTATGATTTTCTTTTCTAAAGATGTAACACTGGTCTGCTTCCAGAAATAAAGGGCATACATTATGGTTCTTTTAGCACATATACAGTACATACATCATGCAGGTAAAAGTATATACTGAGTTTTCATTTCTTCTCATTTTTTTCTTTTGCTTTTCTTGTTAACAAGTATAAGCAATAGCTAAGCATGGTTTTGTTTTTCTTTCTTACAGTTTTTTTTGACTGTGTTCAAATTAAGTATATTAATTGCTGCTAAATAGATTTTTATTTTGCTTAGTTGTCTAAAGTACAGATGTCTTAGACTGAGATTTATTTAAAGGTACCAATTGTCTATTTTTGAAGAAAACTGGTTTTTATTGCAAAAGTAGGAGGTCAAGAAACACCTGGAGTAACAGGCAAATTTGGCCTTAAAATGAGGAATGGCCAGGGCAAAGACTAATAGAGTTTTGCCAAGAAAATGCACTTGTCATAGCAAACACCCTCTTCCAACAACACAAGAGAAGACTCTACACATGGACATCACCAGACGGTCAACACTGAAATCAAATTGATTATATTCTTTGCAGCCAAAGATGGAGAAGCTCTATACAGTCAACAAAAACAAGACCAGGAGCTGACTGTGGCTCAGATCATGAATTCCTTATTACCAAATTCAGACTTAAATTGAAGAAAGTAGGGAAAACTGCTAGACCATTCAGGTATGACCTAAATCAAATCCCTTATGATTATACAGTGGAAGTGAGAAATAGATTTAAGGGCCTAGATCTGATAGACAGAGTGCCTGATGAACTATGGAATGAGGTTCGTGACATTGTACAGGAGACAGGGATCGAGATCATCCCCATGGAAAAGAAATGCGAAAAAGCAAAATGGCTGTCTGTGGAGTCCTTACAAAGTAGCTGTGAAAAGAGAAGTGAATAGCAAAGGAGAAAAGGAAAGATATAAGCTTCTGAATGCAGAGTTCCAGAGAATAGCAAGAAGAGATAAGAAAGCCTTCTTCAGTGATCAATGCAAAGAGATAGAAGAAAAGAACAGAATGGGAAAGACTAGAGATCTCTTCAAGAAAGTTAGAGATACCAAGGGAACATTTCATGCAAAGATGGGCTCGATAAAGGACAGAAATGATATGGACCTAACAGAAGCAGAAGATATTAAGAAGAGATGGCAAGAATACACAGAAGAACTGTACCAAAAAGAACTTCACGACCAAGATAATCACGATGGTGTGATCACTCATCTAGAGCCAGACATCCTGGAAAGTGAAGTCAAGTGGGCCTTAGAAAGCATCACTATGAACAAAGCTAGTGGAGGTGATGGAATTCCAGTTGAGCTGTTTCAAAACCTGAAAGATGATGCTGTGAAAGTGCTGCACTCAACATGCCAGCAAATTTGGAAAACTCAGCAGTGGCCACAGGACTGGAAAAGGTCAGTTTTCATTCCAATCCCAAAGAAAGGCAATGCCAAAGAATGATGAAACTACTGCACAATTGCACTCATCTCACATGCTAGTAAAGTAATGCTCAAAATTCTCCAAGCCAGGCTTCAGCAATACATGAACTGTGAACTTTCTGATGTTCAAGCTGGTTTTAGAAAAGGCAGAGGAACCAGGGATCAAATTGCAAACATCTGCTGGATCATGGAAAAAGCAAGAGAGTTCCAGAAAAACATCTATTTCTGCTTTATTGACTATGCCAAAGCCCTTGACTGTGTGGATCACAATAAACTGTGGAAAATTCTGAAAGAGATGGGAATACCAGACCACCTGACCTTGCCTCTTGAGAAATCTGTATGCAGGTCAGGAAGCAACAGAACTGGACATGGAACAACAGACTGGTTCCAAATAGGAAAAGGAGTACATCAAGGCTGTATATTGTCACGCTGCTTATTTAACTTCTATGCAGAGTATATCGTGAGAAACACTGGACTAGGAGATAACAAGCTGGAATCAAGATTGCTGGGAGAAATATCAATAACCTCAGATATGCAGATGACACCACCCTTAAGGTATAAAGTGAAGAGGAACTAAAAAGACTCTTGATGAAAGTGAAAGAGGAGAGTGAAAAAGTTGCGTTAAAGCTCAAGATTCAGAAAACAAAGATCATGGTATCCAGTCCCATCACTTCGTGGGAAATAGATGGGGAAACAGTGGAAACCATGTCAGATTTTATTTTGGGGGCTCCAAAATCACTGCAGATGGTGACTGCAGCCATGAAATTAAAAGACGCTTACTCCTTGGAAGAAAAGTTATGAGCAACCTAGATAACATATTCAAAAGCAGAGACATTACTCTGCCGACTAAGGTCCGTCTAGTCAAGGCTATTGTTTTTCCAGTAGTCATGTATAGATGTGAGAGTTGGACTGTGAAGAAAGCTGAGCGCTGAAGAATTGATGCTTTTGAACTGTGGTGTTGGAAAAGACTCTTGAGAGTCCCTTGGACTGCAAGGAGATCCAACCAGTCCATTCTGAAGGAGATCAGCCCTGGGATTTCTTTGGAAGGAATGATGCTAAAGCTGAAACTCCAGTACTTTGGCCACCTCATGCAAAGAGTTGACTCATTGGAAAAGACGCTGATGCTGGGAGGGATTGGGGGCAGGAGAAGGGGACGACCGAGGATGAGAATGCTGGATGGCATCACGGACTCGATGGAGGTGAGTCTGTGTGAACTCCAGGAGGTGGTGATGGACAGGGAGGCCTGGCATGCTGTGATTCATGGGGTCGGAAATAGTCGGACACGACTGAGTGACTATACTGACCTTAATGTAGAAGTAGAAAAAAAATGTTTTTCCTTTAAAAATAAGGTCTTAGAAAGCCTATTTAAATCAAGTTAAAGTATTAATATATCAGTTCATTTCAATTGCTCAGTTGTGTCCGACTCTTTGCGACCCCATGTATCACAGCACGCCAGGCCTCCCTGTCCATCACCATCTCCCGGAGTTCACACAGACTCATGGCTATCGAGTCAGTGATGCCATCCAGCCATCTCATCCTCTGTCTTCCCCTTCTCCTCCTGCTCCCAATCCCTCCCAGCATCAGAGTCTTTTCCAATGAGTCAACTCTTTGCATGAGGTGGCTAAAGTACTGGAGTTTCAGGTTCAATATCATTCCCTCCAAAGAAATCCCAGGGCTGATCTCCTTCAGAATGTACTGGTTGGATATCCTTGCAGTCCAAGGGACTCTCAAGATTCTTGTCCAACACCACAGTTCAAGGTCATCAATTCTTCAGCGCTCAGCCTTCTTCACAATCCAACTCTCACATCCATACATGACCACTGGAAAAACTATAGCCTTGACTAGATGGACCTTAGTCAGCAAAGTAATATCTCTGCTTTTCAATATGCTATCTAGGTTGCTCATAACTTTTCTTCCAAGGAGTAAGTGTCTTTTAATTTCATGGCTGCAATCACCATCTGCCTTGATTTTGGAGCACCAAAAAATAAAGTCTGACACTGTTTCCCCATCTATTTCCCACGAAGTGATGGCACCAGATCCCATGATCTTCGTTTTCTGAATGTTGAGCTTTAAGCCAACTTTTTCACTCTCCTCTTTTACTTTCATCAGGAAGCTTTCCAGTTCCTCTTCACTTTCTGACATAAGGGTGGTGTCATCTGCTTATCTGAGGGTACTGATATTTCTCCTGGCAATCTTGATTTCAGCTTGTGCTTCTTCCAGCCCAGCGTTTCTCATGATATACTCTGCATAGAAGTGAAATAAGCAGCGTGACAATATACAGCCTTGATGTACTCCTTTTCCTATTTGGAATCAGTCTGTTCTTCCATGTCCAGTTTTAATTGTTGCTTCCTGATCTGCATAAAGGTTTCTCAAGAGGCAGGTCCAGTGGTCTGGTATTCCCATTTCTTTCAGAATTTTCCACAGTTTATTTATCCACACGGTCAAAGGTTTTGGCATAGTCAATAAAGCAGAAATAGATGTTTTTCTGGAACTCTCTTGCTTTTTCCATGATCCAGCGGATGCTTGCAATTTGATCCCTGGTTCCTCTGCCTTTTCTAAAACCAGCTTGAACATCTGGAGATTCACAGTTCATGTATTGCTGAAGCCTGGCTTAGAGAATTTTGAGCATCACTTTACTAGCATGTGAGATGAGTGCAATTGTGTGGTACTTTGAGTGTTCTTTGGCTTTGCCTTTCTTTGGGATTGGAATTAAAACTGACCTTTTCCAGTCCTATGGCCACTGCTGAGTTTTCCAAATTTGCTGGCATGTTGAGTGCAGCACTTTCACAGCATCATCTTTCAGGATTTGAATACTTCTACATTAGGGTAAGACTAGATATTAAACTACCAGTCCAGAATGTGATTTTTCTGCTCTAATATTATATTCTTTCATAGTATGTTAAAAACATAAATATCTAACCAAAATATTTTAATTAGTACCTTGCCATATGCACTCACCAGAAAATTATGCAAATGTAACTTTAGGCACTAAGAGTAAAACATTTTCAATAATTATATAAAAGCAGATCATCTTTTATTTTCCTTATTGACTATCAAATGCTAGAATTATCACTTAGTATAAAACAGTTTTCTAGAGAGTTGGTATATGGGGTTATCTGAAGACTAAAGAATTTCTAGCTTTTCTCTTCCCTCTCTCTCTTTTTCTCTCTCTCAACTGTCTCTCTCTGCCCACTAGTGAAACCAGTACTTTTTATGCATTTACCACTTAATACTGATAACAAATAACTAAGGTAGATTGTGTTTGTCCCCATTATACAGGTAATAATTTGAAGCATTGAAAAGATGGATAACTTGCCCAAATTCATAGAGATAGTAATAGATAGAGCTGGACTTAAGCCCAGGCAACCCAGATCCTGGGTGGTGATCAGAACCACCAGTACTTATATCGCCTCTGTAATGCAAACATTTTGGGCAATGAAGTCAATAAATGTTTATTGAGTGTCACCTGTGTGACCAGTTATGCTTAAGTGATAGATCAAACTGATACATGATATAAAAATATTTGTACTGATTCACAGGTATTAGTGAGTATATTACATAGATTTTTTACAGTTGTTGGCAAATGTTTGACTATTGTTTCTGATTGTTGTTGTTGTTCAGTCACTAAGTTGTGTCTGCTTCTTTGTTACCCCATGGACTGCAGCCTGCCAGGCTCCTCTACCATGGAATTTCACAGTCAAGAATACTGGAGTGGGTTGCCATTTCTTTCTCCAGGGAATCTTCCTGACCCACGGATCAAACCCATGTCTCTTTCACTGGCAGGTAGATTCTTTACCACTGCGTCACCTGGGAAGCCCATAGCAGAGTGGGGACGTGGCCAGTTGGGGGACCAAGCCATCTAGGTTGAAATCTTAAGCATGGCACTTACTAGTCAGGTAATTTTGAAAGAGTTTCTTAATTGCTCTGTGGTTCAGGATCTTCATTAACAAAATGTAAAAAAGTCATCTCCCATAGAGTTTATTAATTGAGTGAGCTGCAGCATTTAAAGTGTCTAGAAATGTGTTTGATGCACAGGAGCATTTATCAGTCACTGTTTATTTTTATTATTCATTTCGTTTTTTATTGAATAGGTTTGACATGTAACATTGTGAACATTTAAGGTATATAGTGTGTTACTTTGGTACATTTATGTATTATAATATGATTGCTGGTATAGCAAAGTTTATTGATATTATATAATTACAGTAGTCCTCCCAACATTATTAAGTCTTCTAACCTTATCTACATATTACAAGAATCCAGTGGATATACCTGAAACTGGAGAATACTGAGCCATATCTATACAGTATTTTTTCCTATGCATACATACCTATTATAAGGTCAAATTAATAAATTAGGCACAGTAAAATATTAACAATAATTAAGAATGGAACAATTATAACAACATGCTGTAGTAAAAGTTATGTGAGAGTGGTCTCTCTCTCAAAGTATCTTCTTGTACTACACTTGCCCTTTTTGTTGTGACTGAATTGATAAAATGCCTGTGTGATGAGCTGAAAGATGGAGACTTTGTAACATTGGGTTAGGCTACTGCAGAACTGATGATGTGTAGAAGGAGGATCGTCTGCATTGGGTGATTCTGGATCACTGAGCAATGATAATGTTGATGATGGGGATCCTAGGCAGACAGAGCAGGATGGAGTGATATTTCATTATGCTACTCAGAATGGTGCACAGTTTAAAGCTTACAAATTGTTTATTTCTGGAATTTTCCATTATAATTTTTGGATTGCCATTAACTATGGGTAACTGAAACTGGGGAGAGTGAAGCTTCTGATAAGAGGGAGACTCCTGTATAGCACAGTATTCTTTTCTATACTCATTATGCTGTGCATTAGGTCTCTGTAGTTTATTTATTACTTGTTAAATGGGCTTCTCCAGTAGTGCTAGTGATAAAGAACCCACCTGCCAATGCAGGAGACTCAGAAGACGCAGGTTCAATCCCTGGGTCAGGAAGATCCCCTGGAGGAAGGCATCCAGTATTCCTGCCTGGAGAATTCCATGAAAAGAAGAGCCTTGTGGGCTGCTGTCCATTGCGTCACACAGAGTCAGAGATGACTGAAGTGACTTAGCATGCATGCATTAGGGTTGTACCTTAAATTCCATCAGTCTTATCCCTATATCTCACCAATGCCCTGGTAAATGTCATTTTACTGTTTTTTTTTCTTTTTTTTTTAAAACAGATTTACCTTTAAAAAAATTCCTCATATGAGTACAGTACTTGTCTTTGTCTGTAAGATAGATTGAAAACAAAAGGAGAAGCGGATGACAGAGGATGAGATGGTTAGATAACATCACCGATTCAATGAACATGAATTTGAGCAAATTCTGGGACACAGTAGAGGACAGAGGAGCCTAGCAAGCTGCAGTCTATGAGGCTGCAGAGTTGGGCATGACTTAGCAACTGAACAACAACAAAGATAATAGAAAAATGCATAGCTGAGATGAGACAGCTAAGTAAATGGTATATTCAGGTATAACCTCAGCTTTTTTTTTTTTTTTTTTACATTTTTTTATTCCTATTTGTATATTTTCTTAACCATTTAAAAATACTGAAGTATTATTAATTTACAATGTTATGTTAGCTTCAGGTGCACAGCAAAGTGACTCAGATTATTTATATATATATATATATATATATATATATATATATATATATATATATATGGGCTTTTCAGATTCTTTTCTATTATAGGTTATTACAAGACATAGAATATAGTTCCCTGTGCTATATAGTAGGTCTTTGTTTTTATTGTTTGCTTTTATTGAAGTATATTTGATTTATAGTGCTGTGTTAATTTCTGCTGTACAGCAAAGTGATTCAGTTATACATAAATATACATATATATGTATATATATACATATATGCATTCTTCATTATATTTTTTTCCATTATGTTTCATCACAGGTTATTGAATATAGTTCTCTGTTCTGTACAGTAGGACTTGTTTATCCATTCCATATATAATATCTTGCATCTATTAATGCCAACTTGCCACTCCATTCCTCCCTAACCTCTTCTCCCTTTGCACCACCAGTCTGTTCTCTGTTTTTTAAGTCTGTATCTGTTCTGCAGATAGGCTGACTTGTGTCATAACTTGTTTAAAATGGCTTCCCTGGTAGTTCAGAAGTTAAAGCGTCTGCCCACAATGCGGGAGACCTGGGTTTGATCCCTGGGTTAGGAAGATCCCCTGGAGAAGGAAATGGCAACCCACTCCAGTATTCTTGCCTAGAGAATCCCATGGATGGAGGATCCTGGTGGGCTATAGTCCACGGGGTCGCAAAGAGTCGGACACGACTGAGTGACTTCACTTCACTTCACTTCATACGTTCTTTACAAAAGCACATGGGATACACTGACCAACAGACTATTTTGTGGGTCAAAAAGTAATGTCTAATTGAATTAATAAAACAATGTTACAACTTCAGTCAAAATTCCAGCAGGAATTTTTATGAATATAGACGAGCTGAATCTAAAATTCAAATGGAAAGCAGCAGAACTAGAATAGCCAAAAGAGTAAAGGTATAGGAATAATACTACCTGACTTCATGAATTATCATGAAGTTATAATAATCAAGATATACAAGACCAGTGGGGCAGAATAGAAAATCTAATAATAGATCAAACAAATGTGAACAACTGATTTTTTTTAAAAGACTCTATTTTAAAATATTTTAAGAATCACAAAAATTTGGACACAGCAATAGAGAGATTTAATTTGTACCTTTTACCCAGCTTCCCTCAAGATCTCCCATTGATAGTGTTTTGCATAACCATAGTACGTTGTAAAAACCAGGAAACTGACAAAATCAGTTGGTTCTTGACAGAAGTTCAAAGACAGTTTAAAGGAGAAAAACTAGTTTCCTCAACAAATGATTCAAGAATTACTAGATATCATATGTAAAATAACAAAACTTGACTCTAACCTCACACCCTATACAAAAATCAACTGACATGGATTATAGATCTAAATGTAAACCCGAAGAGTATCAAACTTTTAGAATAAATAGTAGGAAAAAAATCTTTATTACCTGTGATTAGGTAACGTCTTTATTTTTTAATTGAAGTACAGTTGCTTTACAATGTTGTGTTAGTTTCTGCTATACAACAAAGTGAATCAGCTATGATGTACATTTATCCCCACCCTCTTGGACCTCCATTTTATCATCCCACCTCTTCCCACTCCTTCCCACCCCTAGGTCAACACAGAGCACAGAGCCAAATTCCCTGCAGGTTCCCACTAGCTATTTTACACATAATAGTGAATATGCCAATCCTGTTCTCCTAATTCATCCCACCCCCTCTTCTCCCTTGTGTTTACATGGCCATTCTCTATGTCTCTATTCCTGCCCTGCAATTAGGTTCATCTGTACCAATTTTGTAGACTCCTCATATATGTGTTAATATATGATACTTGTTTTTCTCTTTCTGACTTACTTCACTCTGTATGATAGTTTATAGGCCCATTCATGTTTCTACAAATGAGCCAGTTTTGTTCCTTTTTATGGCTAATATATGTGTACATATTATATATGTACAAACAAATTATTCTATTCTATATGTGTACCACATGTTTATACATTCATCTGTCAATGATTGGAGAACTAAGATCCTGCAAGCCACATAGCATGGAACACCCGTTTTTTTTTTTTAAGTCAAACTCAGAAAGAATCTTAAAATTTGGGAAATGAGAAGCAGTTACGCTGTTAGAGTTCCAATAAGTCTAAATGCCAGGGTAAGGAATGATTACTGATAGTCATTCTCAGCTCTCGGTCTTTGTAAACTTCCAAGCAACAGACAGACTTTGCTTAATGAATGTGTGGAGGTTGACACAGAAATTTTTGATTAAAAGATATGCAAATACATACACAGGACTTAAAGGCATTTTTTTCTGTGATTGTTATTTTGTTTGTGAACTTTGTGTCTCAGACAGTTTTGTAAATCTGAACCACTATGATTTCTAGCTCTAAAAATACCTAGAGCTGACCTCAGAATAATGGTTTGTGACAATTTTAGCATGGTGATAAAGTTTAAGCTTCAAATTAACTGGTGAAAATTTGTCCCAGTTTTCTAAATGTTAGAGGGTCCATGTATACTAGTAGAAATACACATATATGCCTAAGTGCAAAATTATCATTTGATTTTCAACTTGAATTATGCTGCCCCAGTTTCCCTGGGAAGATAGTGTGGTTTACCATAAATAGGGTAGTAGACTTATTTGTGATTTTTGCATTTATATAAGTAAATTCTCAACTAAGTATATATCTACTTTGTGAAATTACATTATTTATGTTATTATACTATGTAATGAAATACTTTTGGGAGGGTTCAAAACTGAAATAAAGATATATGTTGTAAATATTTTAAGTACCATTTCACATCTTGAAATAAAAAACAAATAAGCAAAACCAAATTAGATTATTATAAGGTTATAAGAAGGTACGATTATTTCCTTCAAATGTATTGAGGATCTTGAAAGTATGCAGTAAAAAACCTCACTAGATCCACTTCCCCCCAAACCCAGCTATCCAGTCATGATACACACTGCTAAAAAGTGATTTATTGACTTGATTTCAGATTCGATTTAATTACAAATTGAGTAATTATATTTCCCTATTGGAAAAACACTACCATCAACAATAATGCAACAAAAAAGCCTGAACAAAGTGTTAATTTTTTCTTATTGTTTGAAAGATATTTTAAATCAAATTTGGCATATCTAAATTCTAATTTCATATTTCACCATCAAAATATTTCTAAGTAACCAATTCTCCACCTAATGTGTCTGTGTACTGAAAACACACTACATTTCACTGTAGGCATATTTAAAATTCATTCTCTAAACAAATCGCTCAGTCGTGTCCGACTTTTTGTGACCCCCATGGACTGTAGCCTATCAGGCTCCTCCCTTCATGGAATTTTGCAGGCAAGAGTGCTGGAGTGGATTGCTATTTCCTTCTCCAGGGGATCTTCCCGATCCAGGAATCGAACCCGGGTCTCCCACATTGCAGGCAGATGCTTTACCATCTGAGCCACCAGGGACTAAACTTGAAATGTCCTTTCTTTGTCTCTACTTTTTAAAACTGTATTCAGTGTTTTAGAACCTACTCCAGTGTTATATCTGTGTCCATGAAGGAAATTTTAAATGCAAAGCTTCCTGAAATTTTGTTTTTTTATTAATATGAAATATTCCCATTACAAACACAAAGAAATGTTATATAAACTGGAAAAAAATTGTTTTAAAAGCTTTAGGAACACATAAGAGGAGAAAAGGGTATAACCAGTTTTCTTGAGCAAAAAGGGAGTTGAGAAACAACATCCATAGAGTCTTCCCTCATGGCAGCACCTGACACTATTGGCATAACTGCCGGCTTGGGTTTCATCCCGGAGCAGATAAGATACCTCAGGCCAAAACAAGGTGGGAGGTGAACAGTAACAAATCCTTATAAATGCTGCACACTTTAAAAACGCAATTCCAGGGTAAGATGGACCGATAAATGCAGTCGTTGGCCAATGAAACAGGATGAAGCTCCTGTAATTCTGGATGGAAAAAAAGGCTAAATTTAAAAAAAAAAAATCACATTCCTGTCATAGTGTGTAAAATAGAAAGTACCTTGTCAATAAATTATCATAAAATTGGTCTTAGGTTTTCTGCTTGGAATTGCCTTAGGCAAATCATTGTAAAACAAATCCTTGAGTTAATACTTGAGAGTGGGTAGGCACAAGGTTCACCAACAGAAAAAACTCTCCTTGAGGCAATGTCAAAATGAAAAAACAGAATATAGCAAAATGCATTAGAAAAATATATTTTATGAATGAAACTTAGTAAACAACAAAAACATTGGGAATACACCCTTATGTATTTGGATATTGGAGAAAAAGTAAATATTTTTAAATGGATGAAATGTTTAAATACAGGTTAAATCTCTAAAAAGAACACAACAGTACTGAGCAGCTCTGGAAATAGCATATTATTTATTAGAAGGGATAAAATATATAATTATGGAAGTTAAAAACTCCATATGTTAAACATCACATTGAATGCAACAAAAACCTGAATTGTGAATTAAAAGAACTGAAGAATGACAAATACAGTGAAAAAGTGACAAAGGAGTTTGAAGATGAAGGACAAATTTTTTAAATAGGCAAAATGGTTTAAAGATTGAAACAATATTTAATAGAGCCAGAAATAAAGGAGTTGATAAAAGCCATGGACTTTGATATTTAACATACAGGAGATCTGATAAAGATAAATGGCTTTACATGAAGTAAATGTGATATAATTGAAAAGAGATGTGGATAAATCTAAAATTACAGTTGCAATTTTAGATACTCTTTCTTCAAAAGGATAGATATTTGAACAACACTATCAAAAACATCATCTAATTATCAATTATAGGACATTGTCAATAACACAAGATTACTCATTCTTTTCAAGTGCTTATAAAACATTCATCAGGATAGACCATATATAAATTCTCAGTAAATTGAAAAATAGTTTTATATGTAAAAATATTTCATCTCTATGGTAGGACAGTATGGAGGTTCCTTAAATAAAAGTATAGTTAGCATATGATCCAGCAATCCCACTCCTGGGCATACATCCAGACACTAATTAAAAAAGATGAATGTACTCCAGTATTCATAGCAGCACTATTTGCAATAGCCAAAACATGGAAGAAGCCTATTGTCCATTGAAAAATGAATAAGGAAGATGTGGCATATAAATGTATAAAGTACATGCACATATATGCACAGTGGAATACTACTCAGACATAAAAAAGAATGAAATAATACCATTTGCAGCAACATGGATGGATATAGAAATTATTATACTTATATAAGTAGTCAGATAAAGACAAATATATGATATCATTTGTATGGATAATCTAAAATATGACATGAATTTATTTACTACACAGAAGCAGACTCACAGACATAGAAGACAAACTTATGATTACCACAGGGGATAAGGGTGGGGGAAGGTATAAATTAGGAGTTTGAGATTAAAAGATACAAATTACTATGCATAAAATAGGTAAACAACAGCCACTTCTATAACACAGGGAACTGTATTCAATATCTTATAATAACTTGTAATACAAAAGAATTACTCAGCCATTAAAAAGAATACATTTGAATCAGTTCTGATGAGATGGATGAAACTGGAGCCGATTATACAGAGTGAAGTAAGCCAGAAAGAAAAACACCAATACAGTATACTAACACATATATATGGAATTTAGAAAGATGGCAATGATGACCCTGTATGCAAGACAGCAAAAAAGACACAGATGTGCATAGCGGTCTTTTGGACTCAGAGGGAGAGGGAGAGGGTGGGATAATTTGGGAGAATGGCATTGAAACATGTATACAATCATGTAAGAATCGAATCACCAGTCTATGTCCGATGCAGGATACAGCATACTTGGGGCTGGTGCACGGGGATGACCCAGAGGGATGTTATGGGGGAGGGAGGTGGGAGGGGGGTTCATGTTTGAGAATGCATGTACACCCGTGGTGGATTCATGTCAATGTATGGCAAAACCAATACAGTATTTTAAAGCAAAATAAAGTAAAAAAAAAATAAATAAATAAAATTGATGTTTTTCAACTGTGGTGTTGGAGATGACTCTTGAGAGTCCCTTGGGCTGCAAAGAGATCCAACCAGTCCATCCTAAAGGAGATCAGTCCTGGGTGTTCATTGGAAGGACTGATGTTGAAGCTGAAACTCCAGTGTTTGGCCACCTGATGTGAAGAACTGACTCATTTGAAAAGACCTTGATGCTGGGAAAAATTGAAGGCAGGAGGAGAAGGGGATGACAGAGGATGAGATGGTTGGATGGCATCACCGACTCAATGGACATGAGTTTGAGTGAACTCTGGGAGTTGGTGATGGATAGGGAGGTCTGGCATCCTGTCCATGGGGTCGCAAACAGTCAGACACGACTGAGTGACTGAACTGAACTGGCCAAACTAGAAATTGCCTCTCCACCACCATCAACATACTCACCTGTAGGACCAGCCACATGACTTACATAGCTCAGTGCTAAATGAAATAAGGGGCCCTTGTCCCAAATAAAGACTTACAAGGCAGAAATATCAAAGCATTAAACAAAGCTCAAGGACTTTCAAGGCATGGGGCTTGTGAAACTGAAACTGGCCCTGCTCCTTTATCATCCAGGGAAGCCTGGTGTGCTGCAGTCCATGGAGTTGCAGGGTTGGACATGACTGAGCAACTGAACTGAACTGATGTATAGCAATCACTTTGCTATATCTTTATGACATTTGGTCAGGCGAAGATTGTTAGATCGGACACAAAAGGATGAATCATAAAATAACAATTTAGAATTCATTAAAATTAAGACTTCTAGAGTCACCAATAAAAATAGAATAAGGCAAAACACACATACCTGAAACATGTTTGACAAAGGACTTGTGTCCATGGTAATAGGCCAGCATCACAATAATAAAGCAGTGTAATGTTTGAACACATATTTCAATAAATGAGCTATGTAGAAATCTAGCAGACATATAAAAGGATGTGCATAATTTTATTCAGTAGATAAATTAAAATTTAATTCACAATAAGATAGTGCTACTAACACCAACTAGAGTGACTAAAATTAAGATGATCAGCAATCGTTAAGTGTTAGCTAGTATATAGAGAAGATTTGACAATGTTTTTCTTGCAGCTTTTTGCATCTATTGCAAATAATAGTGATCATTTTTCCCACATTTTGGTAATTATATCTTGAAATAATCTCTACAGATTGGGGGTATATCTTTTGCAGTTATATTTTGTGTGTGTACGCTCAAAATGCAAATTCAAATGTAATGTTTACCTTATTGTTTGGGCTTCCCAGGTGGTGCTAGTGGTATAGAACCCACCCGACAGTGTAGGAGACATAAGAGAGGTGGGTTCAGTCCCTGGATAGTGAAGAACCGCTGGAGGAGGGCATGGTAGCCTACTCCAGTATTCTTGCCTGGAGAATCCCATGGACAGAGGCGCTTCGTAGGCTACAGTCCATAGGGTCACAAAGAGTGTAGCACATGACTAAAACAGGATGTGACGTTTAGATAGTATCAGCGACTCAATGGACATGAATTTGAACAAACTCCAGGAGACAGTGAAGGACAGGGAAGCCTGGTGAGCTGCAGTCCATGGAGTCTCGACGTGATTTAGTGACTGAACAGCAACCTTATTGTTTAGATAATTTCTTAATGTAATGCATTAAGCAGAAATTGCTCGACTTTTTCACTGAATATAAAAAAGAAAAGGGAAAGAGTTCTGTATGCTTTTTGGACTTGGAAGAATATTCTAGGCAAAGGAAACTATTGTTTCAGGTTAATAGAGACTGCCAATTACACTGGGTAATTTGCTTTTGACCTCCTATTTGACATCCTACTTTGGAAAGCATTCAAGTATTACTCAGAGAAGGCAATGGCACCCCACTCCAGTACTCTTGCCTGGAAAATCCCATGGATGGAGGAGCCTGGTAGACTGCAGTCCATGGGGTCGCAAAGAGTTGGACACGACTGAGCGACTTCACTTTCATTTTTCACTTTCATGCATGGGAGAAGGAAATGGCAACCCACTCCACTGTTCTTGCCTGGAGAATCCCAGAAATGGGGGAGCCTGGTGGGCTGCCATCTATGGGATCACACAGAGTTGGACAAGACTGAAGGGACTTAGCAGCAGCAGCAGCAGCAAGTATTACTCTGTGTAGGTCATAAGCTGCAAAGATTTTTGGATAGAGCAGTTCAGTTCAGTTCACTGGCTCACTCATGTCCAACTCTTGCAAACCCATGAATCCCAGCATGCCAGGCCTCCAAGTCCATCACCAACTTCTGGAGTTCACTCAGACTCATGGCTATCGAATCGGTGAAGCCATCCAGCTGTCTCATCCTCTGTCTCCCCTTCTCCTCCTGCCCCCAATCCCTCCCAGCATCAGAGTCTTTTCCAATGAGTCAACTCTTCGCATGAGGTGGCCAAAGTACTGGAGTTTCAGCTTTAGCACCATTCCTTCCAAAGAAATCCCAGGGTTGATCTCCTTCAGAATGGACTGGTTGGATCTCCTTGCAGTCCAAGGGACTCTCAAGAGTCTTCTCCAACACCACAATTCAAAAGCATCACTTCTTTGGTGCTCAGCTTTCTTCACAGTCCAACTCTCACATCCATACATGACCACTGGAAAAACCATAGCTTTGACTAGACGGACCTTTGTTGGCAAAGTAATGTCTCCGCTTTTCAATATGCTATCTAGGTTGGTCATAACTTTTCTTCCAAGGAGTAAGCGGCTTTTAATTTCATGGCTGCAATAACCATCTACAGTGATTTTGGAGCCCAAAAAATAAAGTCAGCCACTGTTTCCACTGTTTCCCCATCTATTTCCCATGAAGTGATGGGACCAGATCCCATGATCTTCGTTTTCTGAATGTTGAGCTTTAAGCCAACTTTTTCACTCTCCTCTTTTACTTTCATCAAGAGGCTTTTCAGTTCCTCTTCACTTTCTGCCATTAGGATAGTGTCATCTGCATATCTGAAGTTATTGATATTTCTCCCAGCAATCTTGATTCCAGCTAGAGCTTCTCCCAGCCCAGCATTTCTCATGATGTACTCTGCAGAGAAGTTAAATAAGCAGGGTGACAATATACAGCTTTGATGTACCCCTTTTCCTATTTGGAACCAGTCTGTTGTTCCATGTCTAGTTCTAACTGTTGCTTCCTGACCTGCATATAGGTTTCTCAAGAGGCAGGTTAGGTCTGTTATTCCCATCTCTTTCAGAATTTTCCACAGTTTATTGTGGAAACAGTCAAAGGCTTTGGCATAGTCAATAAAGCAGAAATAGATGTTTTTCTGGAACTCTCTTGCTTTTTCTATGATTCAGAGGATGTTGGCAATTTGATCTCTGGTTCCTCTGCCTTTTCTAAAACCAGCTTGAATATCTGCAAGTTCACAGTTCATGTATTGCTGAAGCCTAACTTGCAAAATTTTGAACATTACTTTACTAGCATGTGAGATGCGTGCAATTGTGCGGTAGTTTGAGCAGGATTTGGCATTGCCTTTCTTTGGGATTGGAATGAAAACTGACCTTTCCCAGTCCTGTGGCCACTACTGAGTTTTCCAAATTTGCTGGCATATTGAGTGCAGCACTTTCACAGCATCATCTTTCAGGATTTGAAATAGCTCAACTGGAATTCCATCACCTCCACTAGCTTTGTTCATAGTGATGCTTTCTAAGGCCCACTTGACTTAACATTCCGGGATGTCTGGCTCTAGGTGAGTGATCACACCATCGTGATTATCTTGGTCTTGAAGATCTTTTTTGTACAGTTCTTCTGTGTGTTATTGCCACCTCTTCTTAACATCTGCTTCTGTTACATTCGTACCATTTCTGTCCTTATCGAGCCCATCTTTGCATAAAATGTTCCCTGATATCTCTAATTTTTTTGAAGAGATCTCTGCTGCTGCTGCTGCTAAGTCGCTTCAGTTGTGTCTGACTCTGTGCGACCCCATAGACGGCAGCCCACCAGGCTCCCCCATTCCTGGGATTCTCCAGGCAAGAACACTGGAGTGGGTTGCCATTTCCTTCTCCAGTGCATGAAGGTAAAAAGAGAAAATGAAGTCGCACAGTCGTGTCTGACTCTTAGCGACCCCATGGACTGCAGCCTACCAGGCTCCTCCGCCCATGGGATTTTCCAGGCAAGAGTACTGGAGTGGGGTGCCATTGCCTACTTCAGGAGAGATCTCTAGTCTTTCCCATTCTGTTGTTTGCCTCTATTTCTTTGCATTGATCACTAAGGAAGGCTTTCTTATCACTCCTTGCTATTCTTTGGAACTCTGCATTCAGATGCTTGTATCTTTCCTTTTCTCCTTTGCTTTTGGCTTCTCTTGTTTTCACAGCTATTTGTAAGGCCTCCCCAGACAGCCATTTTGCTTTTTTGCATTTCTTTTCCATGGGGATGATCTTGATCCTTGTATGTTGTAAAGAGCAATATTGCATAGGAACTTGGAATGTCAGGTCCATGAATCAAGGCAAATTGGAAGTGGTCAAACAAGAGATGGCAAGAGTGAACATCGATATTCTATGAATCAGTGAACTAAAATGGACTGGAATGGGTGAATTTAACTCATATAATGATTATATCTACTACTGCAGGCAGGAATCCCTTAGAACAAATGGAGTAGCCATCATGGTCAACAAAAGAGTCTGAAATGCAGGACTTGGATGCAATCTCAAAAACGACAGAATGATCTCTGTTCATCTCCAAGGCAAACCATTCAATATGACGGTAATCCAAGTCTATGCCCCAACCAGTAATGCTGAAGAAGCTGACGTTGAACGGTTCTATGAAGACCTACAAGACCTTTTAGAACTAACACCCAAAAAAGATATCCTTTTCATTGTAGGGGACTGGAATGCAAAAGTAGGAAGTCAAGAAACACCTGGAGTAACAGGCAAATTTGGCCTTGGAATGCAGAATGAAGCAGGGCAAAGACTAATAGAGTTTTGCCAAGAAAATGTACTGGTCACAGCAAACATCCTCTTCCAACAACACAAGAGAAGACTCTACACATGGACATCACCAGATGGTCAATACTGAAATCAGACTGATTATATTCTTTGCAGCCAAAGATGGAGAAGCTCTATACAGTCACAAAAATAAGCCACCTGACTGTGGCTCAGATCATGAATTCCTTATTGCCTAATTCAGACTTAAATTAAAGAAAGTAGGGAAAACCACTAGACCATTCAAGTATGACCTAAATCAAATCCCTTATGATTATACAGTGGAAGTGAGAAATAGATTCAAGGGCCTAGATCTGATAGATAGAGTGCCTGATGAACTTTGGATAAATATCTTTATAACATGACTTGAATATTATAAACAATATTAAAAGTCAAATATGCTGTGGGAGATGTTCTTTGTGGTTATTGCAGCTTGCCTTCTGTTCAGAGTTTATTCCCTCCTGAACACTACTTCTTTCCTTTGTTTCTAAGTTTTGCTTTAAAAATAGAAATCTATATATGTCTTAGTATGTCATTTCAAATCTAAGTGCTTTGATTCTAAGTAGTTGTCTACTCAGGCTTCCCTGGTGGCTCAGATGGTTAAGAGTCTGCCTGCAATGCAGGAGACCTGAGTTAGATCCCTGGGTCAGGAAGATCCCCTGGAGAAGGAAATGGCAACCCAATCCAGTGTTCTTACCTGGAAAATCCCATGGGTGGAGGAGACTGGCAGGTTACAGTCTATAGAGTTGCCAAGAGTTAGAAATGACAGCAACTAACACATGTGGCTACTGGGTAATAATTTCACTTGCTTTATATTCAACCTTTTATATCAATGTGAACTCATCAATTATTTTATTTCAAATGATTCTTTCATTCAAACAAATAGATAAACTGATATATAGGATCTGATGTATTTTACATTCAGTCAGGAGTTTGGTCATTTGTGTGAGCATGACATAGTTCTCTATATATCTTCTGAATAATCATATGATGTTAGAATTTTTATGCATATCTTTTGGATAATCCATGTGATACTTCCCTGGTGGCTCAGATGGTAAAGCGTCTGTCTACAATGCAGGAGACCCGGGTTCGATCCCTGGGTCAGGAAGATCTGCTGGAGAAGGAAATGGCAATCCACTCCAGTACTATTGCCTGTAAAATCCCATGGACAGAGGAGCCTGGTAGGCTACAGTCCATGGGGTCGCAAAGAGTCGGACACGACTGAGCAACTTCACTTCACTTCATGTGATATTAGAATTTTTAAGTGTAATTGAGCTATTATAAACCAATTTTAAGTATCATGAGAAATCTTCAAAAGCAGTAAATTTGTCCTCAGTTAATAAACAATTAAAATAGTACTCTCAGAAGTTAAATCCCTGTCTGGTGCCTATTTACCTGATATTTCAGGAGCTGTGCAATCTCATTAAGTAAAATCCAATTATCTGTGTAGAGGAGGAACAAATATTTCTTATCTCTCTGCCAAAAATGTTATTGATCAGAAGATTACCTGTGGCGAATAACATGCCCAAGGTCAGAGAGATAGTTACTGATACTCAGAAAGATAACCCAAGATTCTCTGGATCATAGACATCTAATTTCCTATCTGACTTATGCTACTTCTGTTATTTTAACTCAAATATTAAATTTAACTAACTCAATACCTGAGTCACTTTCTCCTACTTTACAGTCTATCATTAGTTTTCTATAAACAAAAGATAATTAAGCAAATGAAAGTTTTCTGTCTATATAATTGATTACATTATAGATTTTCAGTTTTAATACAATGTGATTTTTTTCTCCTACGTTTTTAAAAAATTGTATTTTTCAAAATATGCATTCATTTGTGTTCCACAGTGACAATGATATAGATCATGGGTCCCCAACCTCCAGGATCTAATGCCTGATGCTTTGAGGTGGAGATGATATAATATTAATAGAAATAAAGTATACAATAAATGTAATGCACTTGAATCATCCCCAAAACATGCTCCCCAACCCTGCTCCATGGAAATGTTGTCTTCCATGAAAATGGTCCCTGGTGCCACAGTGGTTGAGATCTGCTGGGTATAGACCATGTTGGTTTAAATACAATCACTGAATGAAAAAATTGCCCATAGTTGATCTGTGGCATTCTTTTATTGAGTGTTTTCTAAAACTCAAGCACAGTATTTCAGAAGATTTGGGCATAAAGGAAAAGTTTACCTTGCTTTAGCTTATCCTATGAAAAAACAACTACTTTTCAGTTTAATGAATTTAAAACTTTATTTACTTAAAAATATTACTGATTGTGGATGCCTAAATATCTGGCGAATCTGCTCGGTCAGTCAGAGAACAGTAAGGAATTAGGTAGAAAAGGCTTTGGCCTCATTAATTTCATTGCTGGAAGACACTTCTCACTGTGATCGAGAAAGTCAAACCTTGATCATGTAGACATCTTTTCCTAGAAGGATAAATCAGAATCTGAAGCATCTTTTGAGGAGTTAACATCACTAAATCACCAAATAAATAGCTTATCTATATGAGATCTTATGACCACATTTATAAGATTTGTGCAAATGCTTCCAAAATCTAAAGATGTAAATTACTCATTACTGTAAAATAATAGAGAGGGAGAAAGTAATGTACTTAAATACTTAACATCAGCATCTATTTTATCTTTTGACTTTAAAGTAATGAATCTGTATCCTGATGACTGCTTTATTGTCTACAAAAGAAGATCTATTGTATTTTTCCATATAGAATAAATATACAGAAGTATATAATATTTAGAAGCAGTGTGTTAATTTTAAATGAATATAAAAATTCAGGTTAAGGTTTATAAAACATTTTTAATATATATTCTCAATTAAAAACATGATTTATATGTATATAAATATATAATTTATATATTGTTGTTGTTCAGTCACCCAGTCATGTCCCACTCTTTGTGACCCCATGGACTCCAGCTCGCCAGGCCTCCCTGTCCCTCACCATCTCCTGGAGTTTGCCCAAGTTCATATTCAGTGTATCCATGATGCTGTCCAGTCATCTCATCCTCTGACACCCTCTTCTCCTTCTGCTCTCAGTCTTTCTCAGCAACAGGGACTTTTCCAATAAGTTGGCTAGTTCACATCAGAAGACCAAAATACTGGAGCTTCAGCTTCAGCGTCAGTCCTTCCACGGAATGAATATTCCGTGTTGATTTCCGTTAAGATTGACTGGTTTGATCTCTTTGCTCTCCAGGTAACTTTCAGGACTCTTCTCCTACACCATAGTTTGAAGGCATCAACTCTGGTGTTCTGCCTTCTTTCAGCCCAGCTCTCACAACCATACATGACCCCTGGGAAGACCATAGCCTAGACTCTATGAACCTTTGTCAACAGAGTAATGTCTCTGTTTTTCAACACACTGTCTAGGTTTGTCATTGCTATTCTGGCCAAGAAACAATTGTCTTCTGATTCTGTGGCTGCAGTCACTGTCCACACTGATTTTGGAGACCCAGAAGAGGAAATTTGTCATTATTTCTGCCTTTTCCCCTTCTATTTTCCATGTGGTAATGGGGCCAGATCTTAGATTTTTAATATTCAGTTTTAAACCAGCTCTTTCACTCTCCTCCTTCACCCTCATCAAGAGACTGTTTAGTTCCTCTTCGCTTTCTGCCATTAGTGCGGTACCATCCACATATCTGAGGTTGTTGATGTTTCTTCCACCTATCTTGATTCCAGCTTGTAACTCATCCAGCCCAGCATTTCTCACGATGTGCTCAACATGTGGGTTAAATAAACAGGGTGACAGCAGACAGCCTTGTTGTACTCCTTTCTTCATCTTGAACCAATCGGTTGTTCCATACAAGGTTCTAACTGTTACTTCTTGACCCACCTACAGGTTTCTCAGGAGACAGGTAAGATGTTCTGGTATTCCCATCTCTCTAAGAGCTTTCCACAGCATGTCATGATCCACTCAGTCAAAGGCGTTAGCATAGTCAGTGAAACAGAGAGAGATGTTTTTCTGAAATTCCCTGCTTTCTCTATAATCTAGCAAATGTTGGCAATTTGATCTCTAGTTTCTCTTCCTTTTCTAAACCCAGTTTGGACATTTAGAAGTTCTTTGTTGACATAATGTTGAAGCCTAGCATGCAAGATTTTAAGCCTGAACTTACTAGCATGGGCAATGAGTGAAATTGTCTGATGGTTAGCACATTCTTAGGTACTACCCTTTTTGGGGATTGGGATGAGGATTGATCTTTTCCAGTCCTGTGGCCTCTGCGAAGTTTTCCAGATTTGCTGACATAATAAATGGAGAACCTTGATGGCATCATCCTTTAGGGATTTGAATAGTTCTCCTGGAATTTCTGGAGAAGGCAATGGCACCCCACTCCCGTACTCTTGCCTGGAAAATCCCATGGATGGAGGAGCCTGGTAGGCTACGGTCCATGCGGTCACTAAGAATAGGACACGACTAAGCGACTTCACTTTCACTTTTCACTTTGATGCATTGGAGAAGGAAATGGCAACCCACTCCAGTGTTCTTGCCTGGAGAATTCCAGGGACGGGAGAGCCTGGTGGGCTGCTGTCTGTGGGATTGCACAGAGTCAGACACGACTGAAGCGACTTAGCAGCAGCAGCAGCTGGAATTTCATCACATCCACTAGGTTTATTTACAGCAGTGCTTCTTAAGGTTCACTTGACTTCACTCTCCAGAATGTCTGATTAATCACACCACTGTAGTTATCTGGTTCATTAAGATCTTTTTTATATAGTTCTTCCATGTATTCTTTCCACCTCTTCTTGATCTTTTCAGCATCTACTAGGTCTCTACCATTTTTATCATTTATTGTGTGGGCTCAATGCTCCCTTGATGTTTCCAGTTTTCCTGAAGAGATTTCTAGTGTTTCCCCTTTTGTTGTTTTCTTCTATTATTAAGCATTGTTCATGGAAGACGTCCTTCTTGGTCTCTTCTACCTATTTTTTGGAACTCTGCATTTAATTGTGTGTATTAAATTTATATACAATTTATAGTAAATATATAATTGGTAGCAAATATTTCTTTTATTATTTATTCAGTAGATAATTATTTTTGACAGTATGTATAGATTTAGCACATCTCTAGGCCAGTAGTTCTCCACATGTTATCCAGCGATGTTTGCAGTTTCCCAAACTATTTAGGAAATTTGCAATGTCAAAATAACTTTGATCATCTTTATCATCTCAGGTCTTATTACTTTAAAATTTTATTTGTAATTATTTTGTGTACTTCACAATTGATTGGTGGCTAAACATACAGATTAGAAGACTTGACTTCTTCAATGCACAGCAGCACTATTACTAAAGATGCTGAGAAAAGAAGGAACTGACCTGTTGGAATATTCTTTAATATAAAGACAATCCATTCTTTGTAATCAATTCTGAAGACATGACACAATTTTAGATAAGAAAATAAACTGTGAGGAAAGTTACTTCTCAGCTTTAATTAGTTAATAACTTAGTGTGTTCTGTATTATGGAAAACAACATGTTTGAATAATATATTGACACTTTAATTTCTGGATCATTTTGAGATAAATCTATTCAGTGCTTACATAAAAATAAATTTAATACTTTAAATGTAAACATGATGAACCTACTTAACATTAAATTTGTTTGAAAACAGTTTTTCAAACAAAATAAAAAAGCCGCTGCAGCATCTTACATGACAAATTACCTTGTGTTGCCCGGAGAGGCACATAGAATTAAACGTTGCCTTGCACAGATGACACTGCCGAATGTCTGCTGGATGAAAAGTCAATAAACAAAGTCATGACTCTTCTAGTTTCTAATGACATTGTAACTCATAGAATTTAACTCTACTGCAAATGCAAAGAGTGAGGTTAGAGCCAATCTGCGGATTTATACTTTTGTCTTACGAAGGAATAAATCCGCAAACAAGGAAGGACTTGCTGCTTTGTTTCCACTCATTTAATATTAACACCAATTAATAAATGAAAAAATATACATCTAATAAGAATTCTTTGAAATAAAGGCAAATGAAACTTTTGAGTTTATCGCATCATATAGGTTATGCTGGAACAACTGTGTTGAATTTGTATTGTTGATGCAAAATTACTGGTGAGCAAAACTACTGGAAGTTTGGCATGAGACATGGTTTTGGTCCAAACTATACTAGGAGCCAATGTGTTTCTTATATGAACATATAGAAAACAAAACAAAAAAGAAAACAGTAAAATAAGAGAAAAATGGAGAAAGCTGTTTTTTTTTCTTTTTTCTTTTTTTTTACCAAAATAATGTTTGATGAACCATAAGTATTATTATTAAATCTTGACCCATGAATACATATCTTTATATTTGGGGTGATAAAATAGGATATAAACATAATGAACATTTGCAGCACACCAAAGCAGGTTGGCTATCTTAAGGAAGGGTCTTTGCGTGATTATTTTGTTTGGAGATGTGCTAATGACTTGATCCATGAAAAGCATTCCTCCTTTAAAGAACAGTGTCAAAAAATTATGGTTGTTGACAGTTGCCTCTTTGGAAGACATCTCCTCAAAATGAACACTATGATCCTATGACTTCAAGGGAAAAAACAAAACAAAACAAAACAAAAACCAGTACATGTTGCCAATAATAAAATTTGCATTTTAGGACAAAACTGAAAATTGGGAAAATCTTGATCTGGTTAGTGGCCTTGACAGCTTCCTAATACTTAAAGATTTTTTCTGATAAAATTGAGGTTGGAATTAGCAAAGGCAATTTTTTTTTCATATTGTATAATGATAAACTATTTCAGCCAAGTGGGTACTTCCATAATTCTATCAATAATTATTGATAGATCAATGCACAGAGTTATACATTGCAACTAACTTTTAAGAACTACTATTACTACTTACTGAGTTTTGCTGTGATTCAAAGAATACTGATAATTATCTGTAAAGTCTGTTAGAGACTCTTACCTTTTCTCATATATCCATATAAGTACAGATTCTCTGTACGTACTCCAAACACAGTAATGAGAAAGAGCAGATTGAACTGAAGCAGATGAAAACAGCTATTGTTTATTTAGCCTCACATTAAGATATTTGCAAAATGTGAAAAATGCTACCCCTCTTGACTTTGCAAGATATAGTATCTTTCATAAAAATGTATTTGTATTAGCAAGAGGTAGATTTATTGTTATTTTGAATGAAATAATGAATAGATTTCTTATTTATCTATTTATTTGGCCATGCCCCATGGCAAGTGGGATCTTACTGCCCCCACTAGGGATCAAACACAAGCAGGAACCACACGCCCCCCACTCCCACCCCTCCCCATCATAGTGGGAGCATGGAGTCTTAACCACCAGACCACAAGGGAATTCCCTAAATAGGTCTTTTAAAAATGTCTATTTTAATTACTGTAAATACCTCTGTGTGTGCATGTGTGTAATCTGCAAAAGCAGAAGCATTGTAAGCTCCTCAATATAATTTGAGAGTTATAATCAATAGGCCTGAGATTAAAATGTAAGAACCATAGTTCCAGCCCATGGGATACATCAGTGAACACAACAGATGCCCTTGTCCTTGTGGAACTAATTATGTTCTGCTGGGCTTATTATTTATCCTGCATTTCAGACCTCTTATTCTTTCTAGAGCATTTTGAAACTAAAATAGTAAGTGGGAAAAAGTAATTACAAATGCCATTTGTCATACTTCTTAACTTAAAAAAAAACATTTAATTCCTATTTTTTGACCATTTTGAAATTATCTACAGTTATATTTCCTGAATTACTATGTAAAATTCCTCCAACTACTATCACCATTCTTGCTAATATGGTAATATTTTCAATTTGCCAGTTTATAAATTTTGTAGCATATCATTACTTCCCTATATTTAAAAATATGTTTAAAAGCAAATTTTGTTTTTCCTATTCAACTAATTTATGGCATTTTATTTCAAAAAATTTTTGTATAAATATTAGTGATGAATGTTCATTTACTTAAAGATTTTATGATAGTATTGCCAAATTAATTTGTGACAGTAGGTTTTTGGCAAAAAATTGTATCAAAAATTAATTCTACTAAGCATCATTATATTTATAATAATTATTTATCTGAAACACTGAAACATTTCCTTTTCTAATTTTATGCTATTAATAAGCATTCATTTTGCCTCATATCACTATAAAGTACAGATTAGAAAGAATCTCAAAACCAAACAAAATCAGAAAAAAATTGTATGTTCATTTCTTGAATTTATCTATATTATTAACATTGTACTCAGTGAATTTCTCATTTCTTAACCCTATGCAATTTTTTCTTGCATTCATGTATTTAAAATCAAGTTACCTAATTCACTACTTGTCTACTAAGATAATAGTTCTGGATTCATCATTTTTTCATTTCCTCTGAACACAGATAGCACTTTTATTTGTTAATTAATCGAGAATCATGTGTCCTTTCATGCTTTCAAAATGCTATACTCTGAAACTGTGTGGAGACAATCATTCTGAAAAGCTGTGAATCATTCTAAAAAACATGAGAATTCCTAAATTATGTCAGAAGCAATATTTTTTACAAGGTGGGTTTTTGGGAGAGGTGTCATTAATTTCTTTTAAAGGTAGGAGAAAGAACAGATCTCTATCCTTTTTTTTAAACAGTCAGTTAAGATTTGGTTATCTGAGTAAATGTGTACCATCAGGACTGTTGACCATTTTTGCAAGGATGTTACTTTTTTTTGAGAGTTAGGCTTGAAATAGTGTGTCTGACATTATGATTTCATACATTTATCTTTTGTAAATTAATTTGAATGCCCAGTTGTCTTGCACAGTATTTTTTTTGTTTCATTTGTTTGTCTTTGTTTTTTGAGTATGTTAGAATTCTAAGAAAATCATCCATGACCCACACTATTTTATAATCCTCATCCAAGAAGTGTGGGTAGAACCAGTACCTATCTTCTAACTAATATATATCACACAGATGAGTTCTTTGCAGATGTAAGTAAAGTCCCTAATCAGTTGATTTTGTTAATAAACAAAAAATTATCCCAATGGGCATGCTGATGAGGTGAACTCTTCAACAAAAAGTCTAGAGGTGAGAAAAATCTCTTAGTTTATCCTTGAAGAAGTAAGTCATTTTATATTCTACAACTTCAAGGGAATAAATCTCCCCAAACCACAGAAGTTTGCATGAAAACTTTAAATTTCAGAAAAGATCCAGTCTTAGCTAACATCTTGGTTGCAATCCTGTGAGACACTTAACAGAGGACTCAGCTAGGCTTGCCCAGATCCCCTGATCTATCGAAATTTGGGGAAATAAGTGTAAGTTATTTTAAGCCACTGACTTTAAAATCTGCTGGAGAAGGTGTACGCTACCCACTCCAGTATCCTTGGGCTTCCCTGGTGGCTCAGCTGGTAAAGAATTTGCCTGCAATGTGGGAGACCTGGGTTCAATCCCTGGGTTGGGGAGATCCTCTGGAGAAGGGAACAGCTACCCACTCCAGTAATCTGGCCTGGAGAATCCCATGGATGGAAGAGCCTGGCAGGCAATAGTCCATGAAGTTGCAAAGAGTTGGACACAACTTAGCAACTGAACAACAAACAACAGCATCTAGGTTCATGAGGATATTAGTGTCTAGTTTCTTTTCTTTATCCAGTTTTGGTATAAGATAATGTTGGCCTCATAGAATGAGTGAGAAAATAATTAATTCTACTTTTATTTTCTGAAAGACTATCATAGATAGTTATCATTTACTCTTTAAATGTTTGGTTGAATTTGTAGGTAACCATATGGGCCTATTATTTTTTTTTTGGAAGGTTATTAATTACTGATTCAGTTTCTTCAACACAAAAATCCTACTTAGATTATTTTTCCTTAAGCACATATGTTTAGTTTGGTTCTTTCAAGGAATTGAACCGTTTCATTTGTTATCAAGTTTGTGGGCATAATCTTTTTTTTTTTAATTTTAATGCTCAGTTGTGTCCGACAGATGGATTCTTTACCACTGAGACACCACATATAACAGAGTTATCAAAATATTGTTCTATTATCCTTTTGATTTTTGTGGCACCAGGCATGATGACTTCTTTTTTGTTTCTAAAATCAATAATTTGTATCTCCTCTCTCTCTCTCCTTTTTTTTGATTTGCCTGGGTATCCTATCCTCCCATCCTAAGTCGCTTCAGTTGTGTCCAATTCTGTGTGACCCTTTGGACAGCAGTCCACCAGACTCCTCTGTCCACAGGAGTCTCTAGGCAAGAATACTGGAGTCGCTTGCCATTTCCTTCTCCAGTTGCCTGGGCAGAGTGTTATCAATTTTATTAATCCTTTTTATGGAACTAGCTGTCATTTCTCTTTATTTTTTCTGTAGTGTTATCTTTAATATGTTGGTTTCTGCTTTAATATTTTTCTTTTGCTTTGGGCCCAAATTATTTTTCTAGTTTCCTGAAGTTTTATTAATAACTTAGTAATATAAATATTTTTTCAGTGGCATGCATTCCATGTTATACATTGCCTCTAGGCAGTGTTTTCACTAGGCCCCACACATTTTCATGAGTTGAATTTTCATTTTCACTAATTTAATATCTTTTAATATGTTTTGAATTCTTTTTAGTCCATATGTTATTTAAGGAGTATGCTATTTAAACTTCAAGTATTGGGGGAATTTCCAGCTATCTTTCTGTTATTTATAACTAGTTTAATTCTGTTGTGGTTTGGAAGCTTTGTATAATTTCCAATTTTACATTTTGTTTGGGTGTGTTTGATGGCCTTGTCTCACCTTGAGAAGAATGTGTTGTAATGTGCTGTCGTTGGATAAAGTATTCTATAAATGTCAATTATATTTGTTGATTAATAGTGCTATTCAGTCAGTTGTATCCTTATTGGTTTTCTTACTGCTTGATCTGTCAACTGTTGTAAGAGGAGTACTGAAATTCCCAACTGTAACAGTGGATTTATCTGTCTCTCCTTGTAGTCCTGTTGTTTTTTGCCTCATGTATTTTCTTTGACATAAAATGTGCTTTCTCTGAATTTAATATAGCTACTCCAGTTTCTTTTGATTAGTGTCAACATAGTATCAGTTCAGTTCAGTTGCTCAGTCATGTCTGACTCTTTGTGACCCTATGAACCGCATCACGCCAGGCCTCCCTGTTCATCACCAACTCCCGGAGCTTATACAAACTCATGTCCATTGAGTCGGTGATGTCATCCAACCATCTCATCCTCTGTCGTGCCCTTCTCCTCCTGCCCACAATCTTTCCCAGCATCAGGGTCTTTTCAAATGAGTCAGTTCTTCGCATCAGGTGGCCAAAGTATTGGAGTTTCAGCTTCAACATCAGTCCTTCCAATGAACACCCAGGACTGATCTCCTTTAGGATGGACTGGTTGGATCTCTTTGCAGTCCAAGGGACTTTCAAGAGTCTTCTCCAACACCACAGTTCAAAAGCATCAATTCTTCGGCGCTCAGCTTTCTTTATAGTACAACTTTCACATCCATACATGACCACAGGAAAAACCATAGCCTTGACTAGACAGACCTTTGTTGACAAAGTAATGTCTCTGCTTTTTAATATTCTGTCTAGGTTAATTTGGTAGAAGTTGTCCTAGAGTTTGCAAATATATATATATATATATATATATATTTGTATAACTAATAATAATGCACCTTCAAATAAGCTGTTTTTCTTCAACTGTAGTGCGGGTAACTAATAAGTTTCCCAGGACCTTGCTCCCTCCCCTTTTGACATGACATTCATTTTGCTTGTCTATATGCTCTAATCAACTAATACATTGTTATTACAAGCAGTTGTCTTTTTGTTTCATAATAATTCAGAAGAAAAGTTTTTAACATTTCTTTAATGAATGATGTGCTGACCGCAAATTCCTTCTGTCTTACTTTTTCATTAAGATTAATCATAGGGAATTGAACTGAGGTCTTTCCTCTGAGAGATATCTTCCTACCAATTCTCACTCTTCTTTCATAAACTATCACTTATATGATTTATTTAATTATATAATTGCATAAAGAAGTAATGATGGATTTTGGAGTCCAAAAATTAATTTATCATGGGAAAAAATCCCAGAATTCAAGCTAAAAATATCCCTGGAGAATACCTGTAAAGAAATATTACCCTTTTAATTTATTATATTATCTCAAATAAAGATTTTGTTACCATGGGATTGTAGCAATGAAAATCCTATACAGAATGAAATAAGTGGAGAACAAGCTTTCTTCCTAGGCTTGGAAATGAACTGCTATTGTACCTGTTCTTAAATGTCTATATTTTAGTGTAATCATAAGGTAAAATAAAATTAAAAAAAAAACTTTTTACAGTGAATAAAATGTATATTTAAAACACAAGATAAGGAAATGAAATTGGTTCAGAAGAGAAAGATGCTGAATAAATTAGTATACTTTCAGGAAAACAGAGTTACTGTAAACCAAGTCCTTTAAAAAAGGAAAAGAATGCTAAATATACTCAAAATCTGGAAGGGAAGAGTGAATTCTATTCAGCAGGACATGTAGAAGATGTAAATAAAGTTAAATAAGTCACCAGATATTTTGTTCCTAATTTAAGATCAACCAAGAACAAAAGTCAATAAAAAATACAAAAATGAAGATAATTATGGAAGAATTCAAATTTTAAAAGTTTAATAATTATAAGACACAAATGCAAAATCAAAAATACTTTTAAGAAATAAGGAAGGCTAAAAAAGCATGGTTTAAGAAAAAATAATACTATTGAATAATTAAAATGTTATCAGCTCAGATTCATACTGAAAAGGTGAGGGGCAGAAATATAAACCACAGACAGCAGTTCAAAATGTAAAAGTGGGTAAACTCAGATAGAGACAAAAGCCAGAAGTTAATAACCCACAGGACTTCCCAGGTGGCTTAGTGGTAAAGAATCCACCTGCCAATACAGGAATGTGGATTCAATCCCTGGGTCAGAAAAATCCCCTGGAGAAGGAAATGGCAATACCCACTCTAGTATTCTTGTGTGGGACGCGACTTAGTAACTTAACAACAACAGCGATAACTCACAAATCATGATCATTATCCTCAGTGAGTTGAAAGTTCATACAACAAAATCCTCAGGATAGGATTCTTCAATGGAAAGCAAAGAAAGGTAAAAAAGAAACACTGATACTGGAAAGCCTGCTATATCTGCTTACCCAGAATTCTCTCACACCCTAAGGCGTCCAAGGAAAGTGTGGAATTGTGTAAATCTATGGCACATTTGGTTATCACATATTCCAGACAACCTGTTCATTAATCAGTGCAGAGTCTGTGTGGTTTGACATTTTAGATATAAATTTGTGTTCAAATTTAGTGCAGCTTTATTTGAATAAAGCAAAGAAAAATTTTAAAGATATTTTAAAACTGTGCTTAAAATGATTTGTAAGAATGAGGAACATATGTTCATATAAAGGTGACAATTAATATGCCATTTCTAACTGAGTTTGTTTTCTTTAGAGACACTTCACACAATGACAAGCATATTTTTCTTTAAAAAAGAAAGGAAGTTATTTATAACTAACTCTTTCCTTCCAATGCATTCCATGTTGGTCCTTTTAGTACAACCAGGTCCTATGTAGTGAACTGTTAATATTCCTGCATTAAATAGCTGTAATGCCAAAGAGTTAATGCCCCTCCAGAAGTGCTGACTTCTCCCAGTGTTCAGTGATCACTCTGAAGATGTTTAGCTGAATGTGGTTGCAATTATAAATTAATAATTCTTAAAGGAATAACTCTTCCAAATGTGGGACAAATAACTATTCCCATATCCTTTCCCCAGCACTTTATGAACCTCTCAACTTCAGTTTGATTTCCCTACTAGTTCACCCATAAGAGAATAAAGAGCCTGAATGGACCATTTAATAGCCTTTCCTTACTGACTTTATTGCTAATGGGAGATGTGGGATGAGATATTTCAGAAAAAATTGAGGACTTTTGATCCTATCATAACTGTTTTCTGACTTCTTACCTGAATGATTCGTGAGGTTATTCTCTCTGCTGAAATCTATGTAGTAGTTGTTCAAGAGATTAGAGTTTACATACTCTCAGTGACTAGGTGAGTCAAGTATGGGTCCATGACAAGTCAAGTGTGGGTCCACAACAAGGCCTTTGGAATAAAAGCATCTTTATCTCCCAAAGTTTTTCCCATTAGAGCAAATCGCTGTTGTTCAGCCACTAAGTCATGTCCGATTCTTCATGACCCCATGGACTACAGCATGCCAGGCTCCTTTATCCTCCTCTATCTCCTGGAGATTACTCAAATTCAAGTGCTTTAAGTCAGAGATGCTATCTAACCATCTTATCTCTGCTGCTCTCTTCTACTCCTGCCTCTATATTTCCCAGCATCAGTTTTTTCCAATGAGTCTGCTCTTTGCATCAGATGGCCAAAGATTGGACTTTCAGCTTCAGCATCCATCCTTCCAAAGAACAGTCAGGGTTGATTTCTTTTTGGATTGACTGGTTTGTTTTCCTTGCTATCCAAGGGACTCTCAAGATTTATCTCCAGGACCATACTTCAAAGACATTAATGCTTTGGTGTTCAGCCTTCTTTATGGTCAAACTCTCACACCTGTACATGCCTACTGGAAAAACTATAGCATTGACTGTAGAGAACTCTATTGGCAAAGTGATGTTTCTGCTTTTTAATATGCTGTCTAGGTTTGTCAAATTTTTTCTTCCAGGGAGCGAGCGTCTTTTAATTTCATGACTGCAGTCAGTAACCACAGTGATTGTGGAACCCAAGAAAATAAAATCGGTCACTGTTTTCAGATTTTCCACATCTATTTGCTATGAAGTGATCACTCACCTAGAGCCAGACTTCCTGGAATGCAATGCAGAGTCAAGTGGGCCTGAGGAAGAATCACTAGGAACAAAGCTAGTGGAGGTGATGGAATTCCAGTTAGCTATTTCAAATCCTAAAATATGATGCTGTGAAAGTGCTGCACTCGATATGCCAGCAAATTTGGAAAACTCAGCAGTGGCCACAGGACTGGAAAACGTCAGTTTTCCTTCCAATCACAAAGAAAGGCAATGCCAAAGAATGTTCAAACTACCACACAATTGCACTCATCTCACACACTAACAAAGTAATGCTCAAAATTCTCAAAGCCAGGCTTCAACAGTACATGAACTGTGAGGTTCCAGGTGTTCAAGCTGGATTCAAAAAAAGCAGAAGAACCAGAGATCAAATTGCCAACATCTGTTCAATCATCGAGAAAGCAAGAGAGTTCCATAAAAACATCTACTTCTGCTTTGTTGACTATGCCAAAGCCCTTGACTGTGTCTGTCATAACAAACCGTGGACAATTCTGAAAGAGATGGGAATACCAGACCATCTTACCTGCCTCTTGAGAAATCTGTATGCAGCTCAAGAAGCAACAGTTAGAACTGGACAGGGAAAAACAGACAGGTTCCAAGTAGAAAAAGGAGTACATCAAGGCTGTATATTGTCACCCTGCTTATTTAACTTATATGCAGAGTACATTATGCAAAATATCAGGCTGGGTGAAGCCCAAGCTGGAATCAAGATTACCAGGAGAAATATCAATAACCTCAGCTATGCAGATGACACCACCCTTATGGCAGAAAGTGAAGAAGAACTAAAGAGCCTCTTGATGAAAGAGAACGAGGAGAGCGAAAAAGTTGGCTTATAAGCTCAACATTCAAAAACTGAAGATCATGGTATCCAGTCACACCAGTTCATGGCAAATAGATGAGGAAACAATGGGAACAGTGAGAGACTTGATTTATTTTACAAAATCACTGCAGATGGTGACTTCAGCCATGAAATTAAAAGACACTTGTCCCTTGGAAGAAAAGCTATGACCAATCTAAATAGTATGTTAAAAAGTAGAGACATTGCCAACAAAGGTCTATATAATCAAAGCTATGCTTTTTTCCAGTAATAAAGCAGAAGTAGATGTTTTTCTGGAACTCTCTCGCTTTTTCCATGATCCAGCGGATGTTGGCAATTTGATCTCTGGTTCCTCTGCCTTTTCTAAAACCAGCTTGAACATTAGGAAGTTCATGGTTCATGTATTGCTGAAGCCTGGCTTGAAGAATTTTGAGCATTACTTTACTAGTGTGTGAGATGAGTGCAATTGTGCGGTAGTTTGAGCATTCTTTGGCATTGCCATTCTTTGGGAGCCTTTGACTGTGTGGTTCACAATAAACTGTAGAAAATTCTGAGAGAGATGGGAATACCAGACCACCTGAGCTGTCTCTTGAGAAATCTGTATGCAGGTCAGGAAGCAACAGTTAGAACTGGACATGGAACAACAGACTGGTTCCAAATAGGAAAAGGAGTACGTCAAGGCTGTATGTTGTCACCCTGCTTATTTAACTTCTATGAAGAGTACATCATGAGAAACGCTGGACTGGAAGAAACACAAGCTGGAATCAAGATTGCTGGGAGAAATATCAATGACCTCAGATATACAGATGACACCACCCTTATGGTAGAAAGTGAAGAGGAGCTAAAAAGCCTCGTGATGAAAGTAAAAGAGGAGAGTGAAAAAGTTGGCTTCAAGCTCAACATTCAGAAAACGAAGATCATGGCAACTGGTCCCATCACTTCATGGGAAATAGATGGGGAAACAGTGGACACAGTGTCAGACTTTACTTTTTTGGGCTCCAAAATCACTGCAGATGGTGACTGCAGCCATGAAATTAAAAGACACTTACTCCTTGGAAGAAAAGTTGTGACCAACATAGATAGCATATTCAAAAGCAGAGATATTACTTTGCCGACTAAGGTCCGTCTAGTCAAGGCTATGGTTTTTCCTGTGGTCATGTATGGCTGTGAGAGTTGGAAGGTGGAGAAGGCTAAGCGCAGAAGAATTGATGTTTTTGAACTGTGGTGTTGGAAAAGACTCTTGAGAGTCCCTTGGACTGCAAGGAGATCCAACTAGTCCATTCTGAAGGAGATCAGCCCTGGGATTTCTTTGGAAGGAATGATGCTAAAGCTGAAACTCCAGTACTTTGGACACCTCATGTGAAGAGTTGACTCATTGGAAAAGACTTGATGCTGGGAGGGATTGGGGGCAGGAGGAGAAGGGGAAGACAGAGGATGAGATGGCTGGATGGCATCACTGACTCGATGAACGTGAGTCTGAGTGAACTCCGGGAGTTGGTGATGGACAGGGAGGCCTGGCGTGCTGCAATTCATGGGGTCGTAAAGCGTCGGACATGACTGAGTAACTGAACTGAAAGGAACTGAGAGCTGGACTATAAAGAAAGCTGGATGCTGAAGAAATGATGCTTTTGAACTGAGATATGGTAGAAGACTCTTGAGAGTCCCTTGGACTGCAAGGAGATACAACCAGTCAATCCTAAAGGAAATCAGTCCTGAATATTCATTGGAAAGACTGAGGCTGAAGTTAAACTCCAATTCTTTGACCACCTGTTGCAAAGAACTGACTTATTTGGAAAAGACCATGATTGTGAGAAAGATTGAAGGCAAGAGGAGAAGGGGAGGGCAGAGGATGAGAGGGTTTGATGGCATCACCGACTCAATGGACATGAGTTTTAGTAAGCTCAGGGAGTTGATAATGGACAGGGAAACCTGGTGTGTTGTACAAGAGTTGGACACAACTGAGTAACTGAACTGAACTGAACTGAACTGATGGGACCAGATGTCATGATCTTGGTTTTTTGAATGTTGAGTTTTAAGACAGCATTTCCACTCTCCTGTATCATCTTCATCAGAAGGCTTTTCAGTTCCTCTTCACTTTCTGCCATTAGAGTGGTATCATCTGCATATCTGAGGTTGTTGATATTAGTTCTGGCAACCTTGGTTCCAGCTTGAAATATTGCATGATACTCTGCATAGAAGTCAAATAAGCAGAATGACAATATACAGGCTTGTTGCACTTCTTTCCCAATTTTGAACCAGTCCATTGTTCCATGTCCAGTTCTAACTGTTGCTTCTTGACCTGCATACAGGTTTCTCAGGAGGCAGGTAAGGTGGTCTGGTATTCCCAATTTTTTAAGAATTTTTCACAGTGAAAGATTTTAGTGTAGTCATTGAAATAGAAGTAGATGTTTTCCTGGAATTCCCTTGCTTTTCAATGATCCAATGAATGTTGGCAATTTGATCTCTGGTTCCTCTGCCTTTTCTAAACCCAGCTTGTACACATGCCATTAGGTTATTCATTCTTTTAGCAGTTTTCTGTTCCTTACTTTCTCAGATTCACAGTCACTCTGTGCTGTAGTGAAACACAGTTTCAAAGTAAAAGATAAAAGGTGAGTTTAGTTTTCTCACTAAAAGTTGTCCTCCAACTGCTAGGATTTTGTGAGAAGTATCTGTTAGAAATTATGTCAAAGCATGTAAGAATGTGTTTCTGGCCCGCTTTTATTCCATTTCATATACCTACATCAGTTTGACCAATAGTAGGCTAAGCATAAGGTAATATTTCATCAACATTACCATTATAGTATTGTATTAAAATACATCTTACTCAACCAAAAATGTTATGATTTTTAAATGCTGTTTAGTAAACATTCATCTAGATTACTTAAACTTGTTTATTTTTTCTCAGAACAACATGCCTAAATTGTATCAATTTTGGTCTTTTTAAAAAGATAAGTGTTACTGTAACTTAAAGTGCTATTTTTATTGGATTTTTGTGTTCCTTATATAATTTTTCAAAATAAATTAGAAAATCTCCATGTGCAATTTTTGGGTAGGTGTAAACAGTCACTTGCCTTTGATTCTTCCTCTGTTTCTTTCCACTCTAAATCAATATGTCTCCATTTCCAGCACACATAATTGCTGTCTGCAATTGTCACTTCTTATCTCACTCTGGATGTTCCTCTTTTGTAGCCACTGCGAATCTCTTCTTCTTTATTTTTTATATATTTCTAACTGTTTCTTTTCACAAAATGTCACTTTTACCAGAGTACTCTTACTATTTCACTTTGTATATTTGCCTTTTGCCTGGATAGTGTGGTCTTTTTTTTTTCTTTTTTTCTGTATTACTGGAGATATTAAACACTCAGAATCATAATGAAACATTGTATACTTAAAAAAAAAAAACTAGTAGTTCTTAACATAATAGATAAGATTTGTGCTCTAGGGTTTTAGTTTACTTCAGTCTATTGAAATCAATTTTCAAATAACGTGTAATAGGAGCTGTTACTTAGGGACAGTGTACAGGATTCTTAAAAATCAGATAAACCTAGATTAAAATGGTAGCATTACCACTTACATACATAGTAAGTTTATCTATTCAATAATACTATTTTTTAAAATTAAAAAGAGATAATGCTTTTTTGTGTTTAATACATAAGTATTCAATAAATTTTATCTTAATTTAGTATTAGAAAAAAAATAAAAAAACATTTCATAAGTCTCAAAAAAAAAATTTCAGATATATATAAGATACACAAAAGACATAGCTTGAATGTAAATATGCTGCTCAAATGATAGTCACGTAGTGAACTCATCTGTGTGAGCACCACTCAGCAGGTACATGCATGGGAAGCTATTTTGATGCCCTCCTCATAGGGACTATTATTTCAGTTTTGAAACATCCATTCCTCATTAATCATTTAATAAATATTTATAGAACACCGTGTTCAAGGTAGTACTCTACCTAGGTGCTAAGGAATAGAAGAAAAATAAGACAAAAGATATTTTCTCATGGAGTTTACATGCTTATGGAGCAGGTAATATGCTTGCTTACAGTCCATTTCGTTGGCTTCCTTCAAATAAACCATATTTGAATCAATCACTTAGCTTAAATGGATTATATCATTTCACTAATAAATATAGATATTGGGTCATCATTTATAGAAGAAATATTATCCTTAATTCATTCAAAACATGCATGAATAGTTAAATTTTATTTTATTGATAGTATTGTAACACATATCGTGTTAATTTAATTGAAGGAATAATTTCAAACTAGCAATTAAATGGGAGAAGGCGAAGGCAATGGCACCCCACTCCAGTGCTCTTGCCTGGAAAATCCCAGGGATGGAGGAGCCTGGTGGGCTGCAGTCCATGGGGTCACTGGGAGTTGGACACACCTGATATACTTCACTTTCACTTTTCACTTTCATGCACTGGAGAAGGAAATGGCAACCCACTCCAGTGTTCTTGCCTGGAGAATCCCAGGGATGGGGGAGCCTGGAGGGCTGCCGTCTATGGGGTTGCACAGAGTTGGATACGACTGAAGTGACTTAGCAGCAGCAGCAGCAGCAACCTCTCTTCTAAGCCAAGAATTACCTTAAAAAAACTAAACAGGGTGTTTTTCTGCATTTTTTTTTCCTACAAGATAAAAGGATCTTCAGAATCACTTACAAGAATAACTTTTCCAATGTGAAATCATACTGTATCTCATAATATACCAAGTAAGGGTGCTGACAGGTATGAAATTCAAAAGTTACTTGGAGTATTATGCTCACAAGGTAATTGCATGCTGTGTGCATAGAACTCTAGATTGAGTTGGGCCCATTTGTATGGATTCACAGAATAGAATTAAAATCTTGAAGGTAAACTCATCATCCTCTATCAATAACCAAAGATATAGCTTATTTGAGTCTGATATTCGCTGACAATCTCTTGCATGAATGTGCTGAAATCAGATAAATCTTTAGATTATTTATTTTGAACTATTGGATTTAGGGTAGTGCTTCAAATTTCATTTTTTAGCCTTATTTTTTTTTTCCATCAGAATGTTATCTCCCTAGAAAAATCTATGCATGCATTGCTCTATAGAGTTTTTCTCAGAAGTTGAATGTCAAGTGTGTATTTTTTGGACTAATATGGCTGCTGCTAAGAAAAGCATAGAACAGGGTGTTTTTTTCATTAAAAAAGAATGAATTAATTTGAGGCAAAATTAGGTTCAAGGAAAGTCTGATATGGTAGGAAGGATTGGTTTTAATTTGAAAGTGTAAAAAGCTTGAAAAGCACATTATGCTGGTAAAGGTGGGGCATGCTCAAAAGACTCAAGCAAGATTATCATGATAAAGACTTTTATCTGGTGGAGAGGAGTATTAAGTGCATGATTCCATTTTTGATGTCTGACTACTGGTAGATTTTAAGCCCCTATTCTTCCTTTTCCCCTGCCCCTCATCTGGGATAGCTGGGGAAAAAAACTTGTGTATTCTCTCACATTTGCTCCTGGTAGGAAGATGAAGCCATGCAATCTTACTTGACAGTAATACTTCTTAGCAGTTTCGTTGTCTTATTTCATCCTGTCTTGTTTACTTACTCTTTGGTTGCAATGCCTTCTGGTACATTTTAAACAAGTCAATTTTTCAGGTAGACTTTATGATAGTTTAGTTCTATAAAAGTAGGATGAATGAAAGACATTTGAAAATTTTAAATTTTAAAATGATGTCTTGTTGACTGTTCTGAGAACTTGAAAGAAAAAACAAAATGCTCTAAAATACACTCTCTGTGGTGGATCATGTATGTATGAAAAAATGCCACCTGCTACTTAAATATATATCTTTCAATTAAATGTTACTTTTTTTTCTAAAGCCTTTCATAAGCAGCCTGCAGAGCCAGATAAAAAGCAACAACCTAGGCACAAGTGGTTAATAGGCAGTTGCTGGTACTCAAGAGGGCTTCCCTCGTGGCTCAGACGGTAATGCGTCTGTCTGCAATGCAGGAGACCTGGGTTCGATCCCTGGGTTGGGAAGATCCCCTGGAGAAGGAAATGGCATCCCACTCCAGTATTCTTGCCTGGAAAATCCCATGGACGGCAGAGCCTGGTAGGCTATTGTCCATGGGGTTGCAAAGAGTCGGACACGACTGAGCAACTTCACTTTAGTACTCAAGAGGTAATAATAACTCTGCACTAGGAGACGTTTTTCAGGTAGCAGGGAATCTGGAATTTAAGCTTTTATTTTTCCAGATACTGGACTGCCTGCCCATTTGAAGTATCTCACTGAAATAGACTTTTTACTCTCAAGTTTATAATACTTGGTATTTGTAACAAGTAATATCAAAACTTTAAAGGAGTTTCTACAGGGTTTTCTTTAATATCTGGAAGAAAGCAATATTGTTTAACACTTTTTAGTTTTTCAGTTGCTATTTGGGATATTTATGTTAATCAATTCCATGTTAATTTATGTTAATCAAAATCTCATGGTCAGGTATAATTTACAGAGGCCTGACAACTATCCTAGGCTGATTGCCTGTAGAGCAGAGTCTGAGGCAGGATGGAGTGTACAGGACTGATATTGTGGATACACATTTGTGTAGAAAGAAATAAAATTAGATTGGAGAAAATAGGAGGTTGTGGTGCAGTAGGACAAAGACCTCAGCCAATCTAATGGAAAAATTTGGAGCGGAATAGACCAACAGTGTTGACCCAGATTTGATTGACTTGCTTGGACTGGAAACTTCTCATTGACAGACACTGGGTGGCAGCTGCTCCTGAGAATGGGATTTGACACTGTGTGAGGTGGTCCTGTGCATGCTCTGGGGCCCAGTCTCAGCCATGGATGCCAGTTCTGCCCCCAGGAGCTGGAGACTGGGACAGGTATGGATTTTGCTAAGCACCATAGCATTCACACAATCCACCCTTGGGTTATTTTTGCTCAAACCAGCTCATAACAGTTTTGACTGCATGGTTTCTTGAGGTTTTATCTTCAGATATTGCATCTCTATCAGGCACTCATAGCACACCAGGAGGTGTTCTTTAAAAATGTGTAATTCTCTACTGGAAATAGCATGGTCAAGGATCCTAAACAGCCACATTGTGGTTCTCCCATTTGGCACCGCCATAACCGTGCATAGCAACTTCCTTTTCGACAAACACCCTTTATGATCAGGTATGTTATGCTTTGTGGTCCAAGTGCCAAAGCCACTATGTGCTGTGGAATCCTGCACCACGTTAGGTCTCACTGAGTGCCATCAGCCTTTTATATCAGTCAATATATGACCTGTAGCAGTATCTCCAGGTGTGAAATAGTCTGCCTTCAGAACCGATTCTTCCCACTATACTACAGTGCTTTTCCATTTAGATTATATCCTGAATATCAAGTTCTTAATACTGTTTGTTTTAATTTTCCAAGTATTTTCTTTCATATATGTCACACACCATTGCCAAAGACAATTCATTAAAGATGCATACTGTGAACTGTAGCATACCAATAAAAGAGTACAGTTGACCCTTGAACAGTGCTGGGATTAGGGATGCAGACCCTCTGCACAGTTGAAAATCCACACAGAATTTACAGTCAGCCTTTTGTATAATATATACAGGGTTCTTCTATATCTGTGGTTCCACATCTGTGCATTCAACCAACCACAGATGGAATGGTACTGTAGTATATACTGTTGAAAAAAAATCCACATATAAGTACACTGCACAGTTCAAGCCCATGTTGTTCAAAGGTCAACTGTAGCTATAAAATATGTGCATGTGTGCTAAGTCGCTTCAGTTGTGTCTGACTCTTTGCAATCCTATGTACTATAGCCTGCGAGGCTCCTCTGTCCTTGGGAGTCTCCAGGCAAGATTCTCCAAGTGGGTTGCCATGCTCTCCTCCAGAAAATCTGGACAATCTACCCAGGGATCAGACCCACATCTTATGTCTCCTGCTTGACTGACAGGATCTTTACCACTAGTGCCACCTGGGAAGCCCAGCTATAAAGTATATGAAGTTTAAATACAAATGAAATGAACTGTGTGTATCTGTTTAATCACATCCCTCTTCCTCTGTGGCATAGGTACCAACACTCCTGATATTTGTCTCAGTCAGGCCTTGGATTTCTTTGTAGTTTGTCTCCTTTATATTTACTGCAAAAGCAGTATATTATAGTTGCTTTTTTTTACTTTCTAGAAATGGAATTTAGCAGTACTTTTTAAAAACAATGGTTTCTTCTATAACAAGCAAACTCTGAAATATTGAGTAGATCAAAACTATAGGGATTAGTTTCTTATGGGTTCCAACTATTTCTGGTTGATGTTGAATCTCCTCTCAGCAATTACACATGAACTCCAAATCTTTCTATTTTTTAAACTCTATTCTCTTCAAAGATTTATTGTCAATGTAAGCATGTTAATTTGCATCAAATCAAGGAAATGGAAAGATCATGGAAAATCAAATGGCATTTTTAAGGCATTTTTTTAAGGGCCACTAGTGGAAATGGTGTGCTTTAATTGACTCTAGTTCTGTTGGCTACAACTCCACTACACAATCACTCTTCCAAGGAAATCTGGGAAACAAAGGGGAAAAGAAGAATGAGGCAAAAGGATATCAGTGTCAGATACCAAGAAATGGAGTCAAATTCTTTATGAAAATTCTCTCCTGACATTTAATCGATGGCTGAAATATGCCATGTTTTATTTAATTGACCTCAAATATATTTAAATATGCCAATATGTTGCTCTCTGAGGCTTTAGCCTGAGGCTAGTGAGGAAGATAAACATTACACTGTATGCCTCATTCCAGCATTGTGTATTCTGAGACATAAAATGAGTGATTTGATCACTGTCAATAATGTTGGGAGCCATACAGGGAATGTTCTGATGAGGCCTTGATTTATGTTATTAGTGTGTAGAGATGCATTAGTTGAATATCTCTTAAGTATGAGTGATGCAAGGGATTCCCAGAGTTCTCTGTTCCAAAGATGTGATGTGAAAGTTGTTCAGTTGCGTCCGGCTCGCTGCGACCCCATGGACTCCTCCATGGAGTTCTCCAGGCCAGAATACTGGAGTGGGTAGCCTTTCCATTCTCCATGGGATCTTCCCAACCCAGGAATTGAACCAGGGTCTCCCACATTGCAGGCAGATTCTTTACTAGCTGAGCCACGGGGAAGCCCAAGAACACTAGAGAGGGTAGCCTATCCCTTCTCCAGGGGATCTTCCTGACCCAGGAATTGAACTGGGGTCTCCTGCATTGCAGGCAGATTCTTTACCAACTGAGCTATCAGGGAAGCCTGACTCTATAGACATGAGTGTGAGCAAGCTCTGGGAGTTGGTGATAGACAGGGAGCCCTGGTGTGCTGCATTCCATGGGGTTGCAAAGAGTCAGACACAACTGAGTGACCGAACTGATCTGAACGGAGGGAACTGAGAACAGGGGAGGCCACCTCCTGTTATGTGTGGAATAGGCCAGAGGGCTCAGGATTGGCTGCGTCTATAGCAAGAAGACTTCAGTAACCATGTTGAACTTGTAGGGTATTGCTTCCATGACACAAAGTACAATGGATAACTGTGTATATGTATGGATTGAGGTCTCTGAACCTGTGATATCCTTTTATTCAGAAGAGCTCATTATGTGGCCAGTGGTTGCTATTCTATTGGAGTGTAATGTGGGTCTGGTGAGGGAAGTTTCTTGCATGAGAAATTTATGGGCAACTATGACCATGATGTGGGTGTCCAGGTTCTCCAAGAGATAAGATATCAAGTTGTTGTGGTTCTGAAGTGAAGGAGTCTCTGTAGAGCACTAGTGGTATGATTTGTCACATTGCTATTTGGATAAATTCTAGAGTCATTTGTAGCAAGGTGTCTCATTCAAGGTTAACCAATTTGCAAAAAAACAGTGTAAATGAGAACTATGTTGCCTCCAAAACCCAGAAAGACCTAAAACTTGGGGGCTGGTTTTAATATCATGGGTACTTAGTTGATCAACAGCTATTTTTTGACATTGTCAATATGAAGCAGCCTTCACATCACCAAGTAAGTGTCAGAGATTTAATCGAGGTGGAGGGCATTGCACTATGCATGAGGCAACGACCTGTTCCCTTTGTAGAGCTCCTGTGTAGATTTGTCCTGAATCTGTGCCAAATGAAGGTCCTTGGAGGAAGGTATCATTAATGTAATGCAATACCTGTGCTTCCAGAGAGAACGAATACACATCAGATCTTGCTTGCAAAGACTGTATGCAGTGGAGAAGCTATTAAGTACACCATGGGTTAAGAGTTATTGCGCCCTTTGAAGGTAAAAGGATGTGAGACTGAGAGACGGTTGAAATAGACATGCAATAAAACACATAAGTCAAAATAGAATATTTACTGCGTGGGGTAATTCAGTAATTCCAATAATATTTTATATGAGACTTTAATAAATAAAAGCATGGCAGTAAGACTCCAGTAATCTACCATGAGGGAGGCACACATTGATTATTTCCATATTTAAGAAGAGGCCAAATTATATTATTAAGTGGAGAGATAATCATTCCTCTATCTAGACCTGGTATATTAACATCCGATCCTTGAAATTTCTTTTTCAATCTTGAAAGGCTTGTTAGGCCATATTGACTATTTTAATCTGAGGAATGGTCCTTGGGTTCCATTTTTGTCATACCAACTTGGAAGAACCAAAATCTTAACTTAATTTTACTTTATTACTTATTGGATCAGAGTGTTCATGCCAAGTATGGGGTATTTAAGGGCAGTGGAAGGTATTACTATGGGGAAGGTAGGCAAGGCTGTAGTTCAGAGGAGGCATGCTTGTGGATAGTTTTCCTGTAACAGAGAATCAGCATCTTTCTTGAAACAGAGGCATTGCAGCAACAGCAGCAGCAGCAACAGAGATATTTACAGATCTTAGTGAGCCATCTGCTCTTAGGAGTGTGCATCTCAGCACATTCCATAACTACTGCTACATTTTCCTCTTTTCTCTTTCCCCCTCCTCCCTCTTTTTTGACTTCTCTTTCATAAGTGACCACTCGATGGATCTGTATCTCTCACAGGGAGTCATTCTTCTCAGTGTGCATGCATGAAGGTCAGTGTTTGTTTGAGACACACAATCCATGGTATCACAGGATATAGCTTTTTTCCTGTATGTAGTATCAGTCACAGATGCCTTGTTTCTTAAAGAATTTTTTTTTTAAATGTGGACCATTTTTAGTCTTTATTGAATTGTTACAATGTTGCTTCTCTCTTTTATGCTCTGTTTTTTCTTCCATGAAGTATATGGGATCTTGACCAAGGATCAAGCCCACAACTCCTGCATTGGAAGGTGAAATCTTAATTTCACTGGACCACCAGGCAAGTCTCACAGATGCATTTTAAGACACAGAGATTGGCCTGGGCTAAGACACATGACCCAAAATCACTTTAGGGAGGGCTCTGATCTTATTCTCGTGTCCCTAAATGCCAAACATAGAAATTTCTGACTTAGGTCAGTTCACTCTATACCAGAGACTCAGAGGAACTCACCAATGGAACACAAGGGGCACAGCTGGAAGGCTGAGCTAGTCAGCATCCACAGCCACAAGTACATGTTTGCCTTCAGGCAACAGAGCCAGTTAGCAAAGCAAGAAATTGAAGACCCCCGATGGGTGGGAGTGACCATCGTGTAGTCATCCTGCTTATCCACCAATTGTTGGGACTGCCCTGCAGAGTCTGGAAGAGTCTCACTCCAAATTCCCTTTAGATGTTGAGGTTTATGATGCCACATAGAGGGCATGAAACGTTTATTGCTTTCAGCATTGAGGTTTGTCTGGAGATCATGGTGTGTCTCTCAAGCAAGTCTGAAATGCCTTGAGAAATTAAGGAAAAGAGACTGACTGGCTTGGAGATTTTACTGTGGTTAGAGGATGGGGCTGACTCACATGGATTATTTCTTCCAGCATAAAAGGAGGGAACATGCTTCTTACCAGCTTTCCTAGAAGTGGAACTCAAGGAAAAGAAGGAGAAATGAGGCTTAAAAGCTGTCAGCAGTCAGATATCAAAAATGGAATCAGATGGCATATTCTAGTTCTTTATCAATCAGGGAACTGGATATGGACAAAAGGTAGAGTCAGATTGGATTCAAAGAGATTAATTAAAAGCCTCATTACAGAAATGCTAACAGGGTTAAGGAAACAAATAAGGAATGATTAGGCATGCAAGTTTTAGCCTTTGGTATATTCATTGTCACCCCATGTTTGAAGGAGTCTGGCTTTGACTGGAGTAAATGGGAATGGGCCGCCCAGAATAGGCTATGCTTTTATGAAGAGCCAGCCAGAACTGAGGCAGTAAGGCCACAGAGGAAGAAAGAGATGTCTCTCTCTCTCCTACTACCTTTTGCTGCCATTGATTAAATTCAGCCAGAAGCTAGAGGGAAAGGAAGTTTATGGTGAAACTGCGTAATGGGACACAAATCCAGCCAAAACTCAGGTTGGGACTTGAACCCATGGTCTTTTAATTAGAATCATGCATCTGGTATCTGGACTTACTGAGGCCCAGGTTCTTTGTGTCTCAGCACAGAAACAATTCAGTGAGAGACAAATTGATAGGCAAGAAGTGGATTTATTTAAAGAGAAACACAGAGTGTAGGCCATCTCAGAAGGCAAAAGGCTCTGAAATATGGGGTGGTTAGCTTTTATGGGCTGGGTAATTTTATAGGCTAATGAGTGGGGGATTATTCCAATTCTTTGAGGGGTAAAGGGTGGGTTTTCCAAGAATTTCCAGACCACATTACTTGCCTCCTGAGAAATCTGTATGCAGGTCCAGAAAGAACAGTTAGAACCGGACATAGAACAAGGGACTGGTTCCAAATTGGGAAAGGAGTACATCAAGGCTGTATATTGTCACCCTGCTTATTTACCTTATATGCAGAGGGCATCATGCTCAATGCCATGCTGGATGAAGCACAAGCTGGAAACAAGATTGCCAAGAGAAATATCAATAACCTCAGATACTCAGATGACAGAAAGCAAAGAAGAAGTAAAGAACCTCTTGATGAAAATGAAAGAGGAGAGTGAAAAAGTTGGCTTAAAACTCAACATTTAAAAAGCAAATATCATGGCATCTGGTCCCATCATTTCATGGCAAATAGATGGGGAAACAATGACAGACTTTATTTTCTTGGGCTCCAAAATCACTGCAGATGGTGACTACAGCCATGAAATTAAAAGACACTTGTTCCTTGGAAGGAAAGTTATGACCTACCTCGACCGCATATAAAAAATCAGAGACATTACTTTGCCAACAAAGGTCCATCTAGTCAAAGCTATGGTTTTTCCAGTAGTCGTGTATGGATGTGAGATTTGGAATACAAAGAAAGCTGAACACTGAAGAATTGATGCTTTTAAGCTGTGGTATTGGAGAATTTTTCTTTGCATTGATCGCTGAGGAAGGCTTTCTTATCTCTTCTTGCTATTCTTTGGAACTCTGCATTCAGATGTTTGTATCTTTCCTTTTCTCCTTTGCTTTTCACTTCTCTTCTTTTCACAGCTATTTGTAAGGCCTCCTCAGACAGCCATTTTGCTTTTGTACATTTCTTTTCCATGTGGATGGTATTGATCTCTGTCTCCTGTACAATGTCACGAACCTCCGTCCATAGTTCATCAGGCACTCTATCTATCAGATCTAGGCCCTGAAATCTATTTCTCACTTCCACTGTATAATCATAAGGGATTTGATTTAGGTTGTACCTGAATGGTCTAGTGGTTGCACTCATCTCACACACTAGTAAAGTAATGCTCAAAATTCTCCAAGCCAGGCCTCAGCAATATGTGAACCATGAACTTCCAGATGTTCAAGCTGGTTTTAGAAAAGGCAGAGGAACCAGAGATCAAATTGCCAACATCCACTGGATCATGGAAAAAGCAAGAGAGTTCCAGAAAAACATCTATTTCTGCTTTATTGACTATGCCAAAGCTTTTGACTGTGTGGATCACAGTAAACTGTGGACAATTCTGAAAGAGATGGGACTACCACACCACCTGATCTGCCTCTTGAGAAACCTATATGCAGATCAGGAAGCAACAGTTAGAACTAGACATGAAACAACAGACTAGTTCCAAATAGGAAAAGGAGTACGTCAAGGCTGTATATTGTCGCCCTGCTTATTTAACTTGTATGCAGAGTACATCATAAGAAATGCTGGGTTGGAAGAAACACAAGCTGGAATCAAGATTGCTGGGAGAAATATCAATAACCTCAGATATGCAGATGACACCACCCTTATGGCAGAAAGTGAAGAGGAACTAAAAAGCCTCTTGATGAAAGTGAAAGAGGAGAGTGCAAAAGTTGGCTTCAAGCTCAACATTCAGAAAATGAAGATCATGGCATCTGGTCCCATCACTTCATGGGAAAAAATGGGGAAACAGTGGAAACAGTGTCAGACTTTATTTTTTGGGGCACCAAAATCACTGTGGATGATGACTGCAGCCTGGAAATTAAAAGATGCTTACTCCTTGGAAGAAAAGTTATGACCAACCTAGATAGCATATTGAAAAGCAGAGACATTACCTTGCCAACAAAGGTCCATCTAGTCAAGGCTATGGTTTTTCCTGTGGTCATGTATGGCTGTGAGAGTTGGACTGTGAAGAAAGCTGAGCACTGAAGAATTGATTCTTTTGAACTGTGGTGTTGGAGAAGACTCTTGAGAGTCCCCTGGACTGCAAGGAGATCCAACCAGTCCATTCTGAAGGAGATCAGCCCTGGCATTTCTTTGGAAGGAATGATGCTGAAGCTGAAACTCCAGTACCTTGGCTACCTCATGCGAAAAGTTGACTCATTGTAAAAGACTGTGAGGCTGGGAGGGATTGGGGGCAGGAGGAGAAGGGGAAGACAGAGGATGAGAATGCTGGATGGCATCATGGACTTGATGGACGTGAATCTGAGTGAACTCCGGGAGTTGGTGATGGACAGGGAGGCCTGGCGTGCTGCGATTCATGGAGTCACAAAGAGTCGAACATGACTGAACAACTGAACTGAACTGAACTGATTGGAGAATACTGTTCAGAGTCCCTTGCACTTCATGGAAATCAATCCAATTAATCCTACAGGAAATCAGCCCTGAGTATTTATTGGAAGGACTGATGCTGAAGCTGAAACTCCAATACCTTGACCACCTGATAAGAACTGACTCATTTGAAAAGACCCTGATGCTGGGAAAGATTGAAGGCAGGAGGAGAAGGGGATGACAGAGGATGAGATGGTTGGATAGCATCACCAACTCTTGGACGTGAGTTTGAGCAAGCTCCGGGAGTTGGTGATGAACAAGGAAGCCTGGCGTGCTTCAGTCCATGGGGTCGAAAGAGTCGGACACAACTGAGCGATTGGACTGAACTGAACTGGGTGTATTACAGTAAGCATATCATGAGGCTCAAGGTCCACTGGAAGTTGAATCTTCCATCATCTTGGACCTAGTTGGCTCTAGGTCTATAGATATCCTCATATCCTGTGACTATGTCATTCTTTTAAGGCTGTGTCCTGCCCCCTTTCCTTCCAATGTCATGCAATATGTAAAGTCAGCTTCCCCTGGAAACAGAAAGTGTAGAGAAGAGAGAACTGTTATGAGGCTATAAATGGAAAAGTAAGCAAAAATGTAGATATTTTTAAAATATAGAAACCAGCTGTCTTGCTGTCCTGAAATCTTTCAACAGTGACCTGTAAGAGTTTTCATTTATATTAGTGTTGACATATTCATGGCTGTATGATTGCTCTCCAGTCGGTTCCCTTATTGTAGTTATCTTGTTGGTAATTTCACACTATATTAAATTCTCTAATTTTGCTGTCTTTTTACATGAGATAACAGTTCTCCTTTCCTGTCTTCAGGTGCATCAGGTCTGCTCTTGAAATTTTGTACTTTTATACAGTATACAGGTAATGATAACTGTGTCAAGTTTCCAAACAAAAACAAATAAAAGAGGGGAATAAATAACTAGTGGAAATTTGAATGGAGTCATACAGATTTTTGATCAGTTTGGGGAATACTTATTTATAACTTTTAGTCTTCTGAACCATGAAAACTGCACATTTCTTCTTCTATGTTTTCTTCATTAATATCCTTGAAAACTATTATTTTTCTCTTTCCAGGATTTTTAGTACTTTTCTTGCATTTAATCATAGACACTTTACATTTTTTTAAGACCTATAAATTTTATCTTTTAAAAATTCAAATTTTAAAGTTTTTTGGTTGTGAATGGAAATAGTTTATTTCCATGTACTGACTTTAAAATTATCAGCTTTGCAAAGCTTATATATTTTAATTATTTATGGACTTTTTGTAAGCCATAGAAAATGATCATATGTGAATAATTACATTTTTCTCAATACTTATTTTTTTAATAACTTGTCTTTCTCTGCTAGCTAAGAACTCCATTAATTTTATTTCTTTTTCAATATAGAATACTTACCACTAAGAATCCTGTTTATTATATTTTATCAGGAAGCAAAGATGTCTTATTAAACTATTTGTCTAATTACAGAATTCATTTTAAAATAAACTTTCTATATGTGCTTGAGAAGTAGCTGTACTTTGATACTTTTGATGCAGTTATCTAAGCCTGATCCACATACAAAGCTTATTGACTATACTACTTAAATCTATATGTTTACTTATTATTTTTAATCTATTATTTATTGTGTTAATATTTCTTACCATGATTGTGGCTTTGTCTTTTTCACCTAAAACTTCCCCCTATACTACTTTTGAGTTTCCTATTAGCTGGGCTGATAAGAAAATTGACTCAAGACAGATTAACAGGAGAAAAATAAGCAAATTTTAATTCATGAACATGGAGGTCGAACAGAAATGGGACCTGAGGAGTGGCCAAAGCAGGCAGCTCTTATACTTTCTGGAGAAAGAAACAATATGCTTCTGCGGAATTGAGAGAATAAAGGAAATTGGGCCTTGTGTGCTTAAGTGAAGACTCTAAACAGAGTTTGGGCTGGGGTAGTAAATTAAAGAAATTACAAGCTTTGAAGTTACAGGCTTCTCAGCCCTGAGTCCCCATCTCTGGTTATAAGGGAGTCCTTCTACCTTCAGATACAGGGAATGCACCTCTCACAGGAGGGATTTATTTCCTGCTCTCAGGCAGACAGAGTCAGACTGACCCTCTTGCACTGGCCATTTCTTAGTAACTTTAACTCAAAGTAATCAGTGTGCCATGGAGACACATTTTGGAATGGTCTACCCTGGGCCCCAACACCATCTTAATGATGATTTGACTTTTTATCCTTATGAACTGACCCTCTTTCTTTTGTGACACTTTCTCTTCAAATTTTGAGTCTTAATTGTTTGCTTGGAAATTCTATTACCTAGTTAAATTAATTTTGCTTTCATGATTAATTTACAGTTTAGGCAGACTATGTGACTACATAATATTTATTTATGATAACATATTTGTGATTTGATAAAAATCATCCACTGCTGGATTTACTATTTAAATCAGTACAGAAATTTCTACCATTACTGTAAATGTCAAAAATTTAGAGTCATGTGTGTGTATTTGTATATCACTAATTGGGACTTCTAAAAACTATATATTGATTTATATTGCCATTGTAAAAAGTTTGTGAGATGTAGTTATGAATACAAAAAGAATTAACTGTGTTTTCCCAAAATATTTCTGAAATACAAATTTGTTTAATGATTGAAATGGTAAATAGATTTATTTAATTGCTAAATAGAAAAGTTCTGTCCTTTCAGGACTAGATTGCCCATTGTATGTTCAATACTTTTGCTTATTATGGTGAAACAGTCTTGTCCAATAGGTTGCAGCACCCACACTTAGTTCAAGATTATCAGTCTTCAGCTGTTTTCAAGCACTGAGCCATTAAACAAAAGAGACAGGATAAAGAGGTTTTCAAATCAAGTGAACTACGTAAGGAGCATCTCTGTCAGTATAAGAAGTTTATAAGAAAAGAAAAAGCACAATATAGAGTGCTGATTTTTCAACTCTAGTAAGCATAACAATAAAATTATAACTCAATGACCTCTGTTTTCTGGATCACTTTCAACACAGATGATTAGACAAGTACCATATTATAGCACGATATCAAAGGAAACTGTTACTCGGTCTTCAAGTTGAGGCTATTTATGATGTGAACAAATGTACCTACATTTACAAAACTAGACACTTTTTAATAAAATAACTTTTAATAGGGTAAAAAATTTATTTCTCCTTTTTAACCAGCTTAATATTAGTACATATGGTTGGAGGCAATGGTCAAATTCTGTTTACTTTCTTACACAAAAAAATTGCTTGTAAAATGGTCCTCAGAAAAGAAAGTACTGCATTGCATTTGATATTTCATTCCATTCAGAAAATCTCTATCCTTATAAAGACACTTGGCATCTCATCTACTGAGATTTCAGTAACTTTTTCTAAATTTTTATATCTCACATAGTATTTCAGGTTATTGTGAATCCCACTATTTTGATCAAAATAGCTAACATTTTAAGGTGTAAGTACAGGCAGTAGCTTACTTAGTATTTTATATTTTCAAATGTGCTATCATCACAAAATAATTCAAAAGTTAAAAAAATTGAATGCAGTTCTTTGTGTACACACACCTATACTCTTTGACCATCTAAATATATCAAAACATATAAATACATTTATAAATATTAGTTGTGTTCATTTCATGTTTTTGTATGTGGAAATTGTTGTTTTCATAACAAATCCATACAATTTGTGCAAAGTATGATAAAATGTATTTAATTACTTAATATTGTTTCTTGTATTTAATTGTTTTTTAAATTATAAATTGGTTATCCCAAATTATTTTGCTAAAACCAGGCCGTCACTCAAATGATCCTGTGAATGAAATAAGAGAGAGAAAGAATACATCTTTGAAGGATAATTCCTTTGAAGCAGTCATTAAAATGCTTTGTCTCCCTAAGTTAGTGATTCTTCTGCCCAGTTGGTCTGAGTAATGATCAGAAGACTAGCAGACTTAAAGAACTTGATGTGTGTTCCTGGACTTGATCCTATCATTGTTTTGTGACATCTTTCTGTCACATGCATTTTAAATGTCAGACTGGTTGTACTTGCTTCTTTAACAGAGGAAAGAGGGAGGCCTCACATGCAGTGAAGCTTTATTACCAATTTCCTGAAGGAAAAGCTATTTCCTATATTCCACAGCAAGTATCAGATAATTTAGCTGGGCTTGAATCAACTGGAAAGGATACTACTTATGAGGCACCAGCCCCTGGGAATGTGGATCTCAAAGAGGTGATTCTCCAAGAGTTCCCCCGACACTGAAGAAATCTAGCATCTGCCACACAGAATATACAAAACCAGATTGCAGGGACATGTGGCCTGTGAGAATATGTCCTAAATCCTCTGCCACCTCCTCTCCAAGTCCTCTGACCCAGGAACCATGCTACTAAATGGCAGAGCAAGTAAAGCTAGAAAGTGAGTAGAAATTGACATCACACGCTGCCCAGTGCAGGTTTCCTGCCCTGAGTCAGGCCTGAGTTGCAAGACACCAATCTGTAGCTCCCATAAAAACTTGATTAAAAAAAAAATATATATATATATATATATATATATATATATATATATATTTATAGCAGCCTTATTTGTAATCCCAAACTGGAAACAACCAAGGTGTCCTTCAGCATCCATACCATGGAATACTACTCAGTGTTAAGAAGAAACAGATGATAGATACACACAACAGTGTGGCTAGGAGTAAGAGAAACAAATTAACCCATAAGGATACATACTTATGAATCCATCTATGTGCCTTTCTTGAAATGGAAAAACTATATATAGAGATAAGAACTTAGTAGTTGCCAGGGCCTAAAGATGAGAGTGGGAGTAACTCTAAAAGGTCAGTTGGTATATATATTAAAAACAGTGTGGGAAGAACGTCCATCAAATCTAAGCTAAGAGCAAAGTTCCTCATGTTTAACAACATACAAGGGATCTTTGTGGTGATAGAAAAGTTTTGTGTATTTATCCTACCTATACCCATGTCCTGTTTATGCCACATATTAACTTGGGGAAAACTGGGTATGGGATACATGAAATTTTTCTCTATTATTTCTAACATATGCACATGACTTTCCTATTATTGGAACAGTTACATCAAAAAAATGTTTTACATATAACCAGGATTAATACCTTGAAATTATTTTCTGGTGTATATTTATATGTATATCTTTAAATAGATTATTTTTAGAGCACTTTTAGGTTCATAGCAAAATTGAGCAGAAGATACAGCAAGTTCCTATATACCTTTGTCCCTTGATATACATGATTTCCCCTACTATCAACATGACCTGCCACACTTGCTGTAATTGATGAACCTACATTGGCACACTATAATCACTCAAAGTCCATAGCTTACACAAGGGTTCACTCTTGGTGTTACATATTCTATTGTTGTTTTTTAGTTGCTCAGTCATGTCCAGCTCTTTGCAACCCCCTAGACTGTAGCCCACCAGGCTCCTCTGTCCATGGGATATCTCAGGCAAGAATACTGGAGTGGATTACCATTTCTTCTTCCAGGGGGTCTTCCTGCATGTGTGCCAAGTAGCTCAGTCATGTCTGACTGTTTCCAACCCTGTGGACTATAGCCTGCCAGGCTCTTTTGTCCATGGGGTTCTCCAGGTGAAAATATAGGAGTGGGTTTCCATCTCTTCCTCTAGGGGATCTTCCTGGCCCAGGGATTAAATGCACATGTCTACGTCTCCTGCATTGAAAGCAGATTCTTTACCGCTGAGCATTGCCAACATCTGATGGATCATCGAAAAAGCAAGAGAGTTCCAGAAAAACATCGATTTCTGCTATATTGACTATGCCAAAGCCTTTGACTGTGTGGACCACAATAGACTGTGGAAAATCCTGAAAGAGATGGGAATACCAGACCACCTGACCTGCCTCTTGAGAAATCTGTATGCAGGTCAGGAAGCAGCAGTTAGATTTGGACATGGAAAAACAGACTGGTTCCAAATAGGAAAAGGAGTACATCAAGGCTGTATATTGTCACCCTGCTTATTTAACTTCTGTGCAGAGTACATCATGAGAAACGCTGGGCTGGAAGAAACACAAGCTGGAATCAAGATTGCTGGGAGAAATATCAATGACCTCAGATATGCAGATGACACTACCCTATGGCAGAAAGTGAAGAAGAACTAAAGAGCCTCTTGATGAAAGTGAAAGAGGAGAGTGAAAAAGTTGGCTTAAAGCTCAACATTCAGAAGACGAAGATCATGGCATCTGGTCCCATCACTGCATGGCACATAGATGAGGAAACAGTGGAAACAGTGTCAGACTTTATTTTTGGAGCTCCAAAATCACTGCAGATGGTGACTGCAGCCATGAAATTAAAAGGTGCTTACTCCTTGGAAGGAAAGTTATGACCAACCTAGATAGCCTACTGAAAAGCAGAGACATTACTTTGCCAACAAAGATCCATCTAGTAAAGGCTATGGTTTTTCCAGTAGTCATGTATGGATGTGAGAGTTGGACTGTGAAAAAAGCTGAGCACCGAAGAATTGATGCTTTTGAACTGTGTTGCTGGACAAGACTCTTGAGAGTCCTTTGCACTGTAAGGAGATCCAACCAGCCCATCCTAAAGGAAATCAGTCCTGAATATTCATTGGAAGGACTAATGTTTAAACTAAAACTCCAATACTTTGGCCACCTGATGTGAAGAGCTGACTCATTTGAAAAGACCCTGATACTGGGAAAGACTGAAGGCAGGAGGAGTAAGGGACGACAGCACATGAGATGGTTGGTTGGCATCACCGACTCAATGGACATGAGTTTGGATGAACTCTGGGAGTTGGTGATGGACAGGGAGGCCTGGCGTGTTGCAGTTCATGGGGTCACACAGAGTTGGACACAACTGAGCAACTGAACTGAACTGAAGTGAGCCACCAGGGAAGGTCCCAGTGTTCTTCTTGTCCCAAGGATGAAATATTGACAAATGTATAATGACATGTATCCACCGTGATAGTAGATATCTCACTGTCCCAATAATCCTCTATGCTCTGTCAATTCATCCCACCCTCCCTGCTAACCCCTGGTCTGATGCTTTTACTGACTCCATAGTTTTGCTTTTCTCAGTGTCATATAGCTGGAATCATACAGTAGTTAATACTTTCATACTGGTTTCTTTCACTTAGTAATGTGTACTCAAGTTTCCTCCCTGGCTTTTAATGGCTCATTTCTTTTTTACTGCTGAATAATATTTTATTGTCTGGATGTATCACAGTTTAATCATCTGTCCATTTACCAGAAATTATCCTGGCTGCCTCCAAGCCTTGGCAACTATGAATAAAGCTGCAGTAAAAATGTGGATTGGAATTTTTTTGTGGACACATGATGTCACTTCATTTGGGTGAATACCAAGGAAGGTGATTGCCGTGTTATACAGTGGGGAGCATTTTTATGTGTGTGGTAAGAAACTGTCAAAACATCTTACAAAGTGTGCCATTTTGTATTCTCAGCAGCAATATGAGAGTTCCTATTACTTCATATCTTTGCCAGAATTTGATGTTTTCAATAGAGCTTGAATTTTTATTAAGCTAGATATGAATATTTAATCCTTGGAAAATAAAAATGCTTATTAATATTTCAAGGTGACTTGAAAAGTCATGGTATCTTTGCAAAATATCAAAAAAAGGACACAAAAGCAAGATCCATTGAGGAAAAAATAAAATTTGTTCATTCATTACGCTGCTGTTTTTGTTTTTTTCCTGCTCATTCACAACAAGATTAGCCCCTTTTAATTTCCTAGGGAAGTCACTTGTTAGCCATGAGAAAGGTGTCTGGATTCATGTTGCTATGTGGTAGAGGATGAGGCGATGAGAAGGTTAGATGTAGAAGATGAATACTGTGGCATCAAGAGGGACAGGTGAGTGAAAGATGGGGCGGGTGTCTGAAGTGACGCCTGTGTCAGTGCTGAAGTGTCTAGGCACATTTTCTGTCTCGTTTCTGGCTGTGGCAGGAGTATGTCCCAAATGCTTTTCAAAGAAAGTACTGGACTCTGCTTGCACTGTGATCTTATTTTAACTGAGAATCTCTACTCACTTGAAGAGAAACTTCTAATGAGGGTAACAAATGTACTCTGGACTCCAGAAACCGGGAAAAATAGGAACAAAAAACAAATGACCAAAAAAAAAAAAAGAAATATTGTAACTACCATTTGATGTATCTCTCCTTAAAAATTCTTCTACTGTGGCTCATTTAAAAAGGCAGTAGAGGATGTGTACTGACATCCACCATGAACATATACTCCAGGTTAAATACATCAACTTTATAAGTAGCATAAAAATAATGCAAACTACAGTGCAAAGCATATAGTTTGTTTCAAATTCTCCCCAAGGTTTAGATCAAACTGTTAGCCAGGAATAGAGTGTGATCCATCTTGACCATATTAAATTGTCATTTTCTTTTCACAGGTTAAAGCTAATGCTAGTTGCAGGCTATTCACTACAAGTTGATTGTCAGAATTTGCTTCTGTACCCTAATTGTTAAGAGTCATCTTTGCAAAATATCACTTATGTTTATGTGGTTCTGAATATTTTCTAATGAGCAGTGTGTTTTCTGCTTTTATGAATTCCCCCATTCTCTCTTATATCATAATTTGTGCCTTTTGGACGTGGACCATTCTTGTTAGCATAGAAATCAACCCTAGTATCTCATCTCTTAAGTAGTCCTCACTGTATCTTATATCACCTTCCAGATACCTTGTCCTTTTATTTTTCTACTGTTATTCAAAGTGAATGATTCAAATGAGTTTTCTATGTCCACAGTCTGCATCTTCTCACCCATAATTCTCTCTTTATGTCATATTCCACTTGGCTTCAGTACTCCTAACTCTGCAGTCTCTTCCTGTCAACTCATCACCACTTCATACTGCCAGATCCAGTGTCCTATTATTTGTCTTACCTAACAGTCTCAACAGCATTTAACAGATTTAACCCTCTCTTCTTTCTTTTCTTAATATTTGTTTAATTGAAGTATGACTTGATTTCCAATGTTGTGTTAATTTCCACCATAAAGCAAAGTGATTCAGTTGTGCATGTATATAGCTTTTTTTGTTTTGTTTTCCATTATGGCTTATCACAGGATATTGAATACAGTTTTCTGCACTATACAGTAGGACCTTGTTGTTTATCCATTCTATATACGGTAGTTTGCATCTGCTAATTCCAAACTCCCAATCCATCCCTCCCCACCGCTTTTCTCTTGGCAACTGCAAGTCTATTCTCTATGTCTGTGAGTCTGTTTCTATTTCATAGGTAAGCTCATTTGTGTCACATATAAGTGATATCATATGGTATTGGTCTTTCTCTTTCTAACATACTTCACTTGGTACGATCACCTCTAGGTCCCATGTTGCTGCAAATGGCATTGATTCATTGTTTTTTCATGGCTAAATAGTATTTCATTGTATGTGTGTATCACATCTTCTTTATTTATTCACCCATCAATGGACCTTTCTCCTTTTCTTGAAACTTTATTCTGTTTTGTTTTGCTTGTGATGCTCCCCATTTCCTGCTTTCATTCTCTTTTCTCAGCTGACTCTTCCTCTGTTTCCAAGCATGTGATAGAACAGCACTGAGCTGATTCCATCGTCTCATTTCTATCCATTCTCTTACTCTGCCTCTGAGGAGACCTTGTCCAGGCTCAGAGTTTTCAGTTCCAGATACCTAGTCACATGTTCCACATAGCTGTCTTCAATGCTGACCACCTCTCAGAGCTCTACATCCTATCCAGTGACCTACTGAACATCTCTGTTTAAAGAATAATCAAATGCAACATGGCTAAAACAAAGTATTCATTCTCCTCAAGACTGCTTGTAATCTGATTTCTCCTTGAGGAGTTCTTTCTCAGATAACAGTACTCTTGATTGCTCAAATCAAAATACAGATATGCTAGTGTTTAAAAGGTTTTTCCCCAGTTAAAAATAATTGCAGATTATATATATACATATACACATGTATATATGATAGTGTATTTATCTGTAAAAATCCAATAGTTATATTTGCAGAATAAATGTTTTTGTTTAAAAATTTATGGAATTTACTGTTTAGCAAGTTATGCTCATTTCCATATGAATTACAAAATCATTTTTAGGTAATTTAATCTTATATGGACTGACTTTTATGTTTTTATGAGTCCAGAAAAATTTAAATAGTAGTGCTATGCATTATCATTTTCAATGATTTTAAAAGATTTTTAAAATTTCCTCCAGGCATTTAAAATTGTTTTTATATCATTTGTGAATATCAGTATATCACCCTTAAGGATATAATATACATTGATAAACTTTTCACTTTTCTTATTGCATCAACTAGCGTGTAAGGTCTTCAGTAATTTTGAGTTATCCTATTACAAACCTGACATAATTTTTAAAGTTTACTAAAAGTATCTTGATCTATCTTTTAAAGGAAAGATAATAGCATTTTCTGAAATAAATTTAATTGCTATTTTATTATTTTATATTTTTATTGCCACATTTTATGTGTTCTTATGGAATTCTGTTATCAAGATCTCTTATGTTATCCCCTTTATTCAATGTAGAATCATACATGAATACCTTTCCCCAATAAATTTAGACTCAAATTCACAACTACTGCTACCTCTCACAATTCTATTAATAATTAAGACAAAGTCTGATCTTAAGGCCAGCCTCCTTCTTTCCTGGTTAAACAAATAAATCCTATAGCTTGACTTTTTTCTTCCTAATCAGGTATAATTCTACAGAATTGAGAAATACTCCAATACATATTTTAGGGTATAAAAGCAAGCTTATTAGAACCAAGAAATTCTGTTATGAAAGTAATGAATTAGAGAGTATTTCCAATGTTGTAATAAACAGGTTTTAATTGGTATTCAGGGAAGAGAAATCAATTGAAATTCTGAGCATGCTTTTCTTTTAATAATGAACAGTAAAGCCACAGGCAATGCTTAAAAAATTACACACAAATGATAGGAAAGTTTAACAGCTTGGTGTGCCAAACACAATCCCTTGGACTGATGTTCTGAGGAAGCTGCTGTGAACAGAATCATTCCTCATTAAAAGCTGCAGGTAGAGCACGTGTATTTATAAAGTGTTAAGAGAATGTTGGCATGAATGATAATGCAAAATCAATTGCTTCCAAATATGGGAAAGAAACAGTAGAATAAACACACTGATTGTGTTGATACTGATACTAATAAAATATATCATTTCAAAAATGAATGGTAGTTAATTAGAATAATCCTTCAGAATGAATATGTATATATACAGATTATAGGCTATTTCATTTCAGCATATTGAAATAGCTTGCCTTAACATCCTAACACTTCACTTATATATATATATGTATATATATAATATATATGTATATATATAATATATATATGTATATATAATATATATATGTGTATATATAATATATATATGTATATATAATATATATGTATATATATAATATATATATACATATGAAACCACACAGCATTACGTAAATCATTGATATCAGAGATAATGAATTGCAACATCAAACAAAAAAAACGAACACCCAAATAAAAATAAACTTCCCCAACCCCCAATCAAACAAAAATAATAGTGTTACTTGAAGAAGGCTCTACAAAAAAAGAAAGGAATAAAAAAGTCACACTTAAAATGGATAACACATACTGGAGCTTTTTTGTTGTGTATGAAATCATATGAACCATATGTGAGTTGCTGAACTTTACACAATGTACAAGTAATGAGTAGAATCTATGTTCGATACAGGATACAGGATGCTTGGGGCTGGTGCACGGGGATGATCCAGAGAGATGATATGGGGTGGGAGGGGGGAGGGGGGTTCAGGATTGGGAACTCATGTACACCCGTGGCAGATTCATGTCAATGTATGGCAAAACCAATACAGTATTGTAAAGCAAAATAAAGTAAAAATAAAAATTTATAAAATGCTAAAAAAAAATTTAAAAAAAGTCTCTTGAAATTGTTTCATCTCTTACAGTGAAGTTACTTAACCATTTTGAAAATTCTTGTAACTTTCTAGAAAGTAGTAACCATCTTAGTAGTGTGATTATGTTACAGTCTTTCCCTGAATAAGATTATTCCAGGGATGCAAATCTGTTTTCATCTTTTGACAGTACTTTCTTGTTCTCCTCTCTTTCAGGTTTCTCCCACTCTGCTTCACCTCCTACTCCACATTGTCAGATTTGTCCTCCATCCCTCTTGACTTCTGGTTTGTGCTTATTTCCAGTCAATAACTAAAAGTATACAGGTTCTTCTAAAATACTAGATACATTTCCACAGAATGAATTTATGAAACTGCCTCAAAATACTTTTTTGTTTTTATGTATATACTTTACTGAACATGTAACCTTAGTTCTAGTCTGGATTTTTTTCAGCTGTTTACTTCCAAGTGATTCACATTTCCTACAGTTTATGTGTATGAAACTATCCTGATTACTATTATTAGGTAATATATGTCTACTCTTACCAAAAACTTGAAATGCAAGGTAGAAGTTAATAATGGTTACTGAACTTAAAACTCATAAAGTATACATCTACGTCCTTTGAAATGATAGGATTTTAAAAATTTTGAGAGATCTGTGCATACAATGAAAGAGTGTTCTCAAAAATTGTTTCTATTTTTTAATACCATAGAAAAATGCTGATTCACTACAGCATTTTCTACTTTAGCCCAGGAGAAAACTGTTTTTATGATATTTATTCACACTTTCAGTTAATTATTCAGCAGTTATCTGGAATAAAGGACAGAAATGGTAGGAACCTAATGGAAGCAGAAGATATTAAGAAGAGGTGGCAAGAATATGCAGAAGAACTATACAAAAAAGACTTTATGACCCAGATAACCACGATGATGTGATCACTCATCTAGAGCCAGACATCCTAGAATGTGAACTCAAGTTGTCCTTAGGGAGCATCACTATAAGCCAGTGAAGGTGATGAAATTCCAGTTGAGCTATTTCAGATCCTAAAAGATGATGCTGTGAAAGTGCTGTACTTAATATGCCATAATATCTGGAAAACTCAGCAGTGGCCACAGAACTGGAAAAGGTCAGTTTTCATTCAAATCCCAAATAAAGGTAGCCAGAGAACTCTCAAACTATGCACAATTGCACTCATCTCACATGCTAGCAAAGTAATACTCAAAATTCACCAAGCCAGGCTTGAACAGTACATGAACCATCAACTTTCAGATGTTTAAGCAGGATTTAGAAGAGGCAGAGGAACCAGAGATCAAATTGCCAACACCCGTTGGATCATAGAAAAAGCAAGAGAGTTAGAAAAACATCTACTTCTGCTTTATTGACTATGCCAAAGTCTTTGACTGTGTGGATCACAACAAACTGTGGATAATTCTTAGAGATGGGAATACCAGACCACCTGACCTGCCTCCTGAGAAATCTGTATGCAAGTCAAGAAAGCAACAGTTAGAACTGGACATGGAAAAACAAACTGGTTCCAAATAGGGAAAGGAGTCCATCAAGGCTGTATATTGTCACCCTGCTTATTTAACTTACATGCAGAGTAGATCATGCAAAATGCAGGGCTGGAAGAAGTACAAGCCGGAATCAAGATTGCCAGGAGAAATATCAATAACCTCAGATATGCAGATGACATCACCCTTATGGCAGAAAGTGAAGAAGACCTAAAGAGTGTCTTGATGAAAGTGAAAGAAGAGAGTCAAAAATTTGGCTTAAAACTCAATTTTCAGAAAACTAAGATCATGGCATTCGGTTCCATCACTTCAGGGCAAATAGACGGGGAAACAGTGGAAACAGTTTTTTTTTATTTTTGGGGGCTCCAAAATCACTGCAGATGGTGACTGCAGCCATAAAATTAAAAGATACTTGCTCCTTCGAAGAAAAGCTATGGCCAACCTAGACAGCATATTGAAAAACAGGGACATTGCTTTGCCAACAAAGTCCATCTAGTCAAAGCTACATTTTTTTCCATAGTCATGTATGGATGTGAGAGTTGGAGTATAAAGAAAGCTGAGCACCGAAGAATTGATCCTTTTGAATTGCGGTGCTGGAGAAAACTCTTGAGAGTTCCTTGGACTTCAAGAATATCAAATCAGTCAATCCTAAAGAAAATCAGTCCTGAATATTCATTGGGAGTACTGATGCTGAAACTGAAGCTCCAATACTTTGACCACCTGATGCGAAGAACTGACTCATTAGAAAAGATCCTGATGCTGGGAAAGAGTGAAGGTGGGAGAAGGGGATGAGAGAGAATGAGATGCTGGTTGGATGGCATCACCCATTCAATGGACATGAGTTTGAGTAGGCTCCAGGCTTTGGTAATGGACAGGGAAACCTGGTATGCTACATTCCATGGTGTCACAAAGAATCGGACACGATTGAGCAACTGAACTGAACTGAATTGAGGAAACTGACATAGTGATAGAAAAATAGAGTGAAGATAAGGCAAAAGAAACAGCTATCATATTTCTTTTTTCCATTTATCTTAAGAAAATTCATGTTACAGAAAATTTAGAATAATATGATAAACACTTATATGATATTTGGCACTTGATTAATTTCACTGTGTTGGCAGTATCTCTTCTTTTTCTTCTTTCTTTCCTCTTCATCTTCCTGTTCTTCCTGTTTCCCTGTCTTTTTGTAGTATTTCTCATCTTTCTTCCAGGATCTAATCAACGTTTATTGATTGTCTTTTGTCATTAAATGTATTCATCTAGAATGGTCCCCTGACTTATTTTGTTTCCTTTTCATGATTTTGACATTTTTCAAGAATCTAAATTAATTTTCCTTTAGAATACTTCAGGTTCTAGATTTGTCTAAGAGTTTCAGTATTAATATCAAGTTGGTAAAGATACTATATAAATAATGGTGTTTTGTGTATGTGTATGAGTATTTTCCTTTTTCTGTTTGCATTTCAGTTTTGCCACATTTCTATGGGCCTATCTGCAAGTTCACTGATTCTTTTCCTTCTGCAAGGCCGTTTATATGGGTTTTTGTGTTAAACTAGTCAGAAGTTTTTCTGGGTTTCAAGCCATATTATAGCTCTGGCTATTGTCAGTGCCTAAGAAGCTTCAGATCCCCCTAGTTACACCTTGGGTTTACATGGAGGGCTAATTTCAGGGGTTTGTTGTAGATTCTAGTCCCTGTTGGCTTTGAGTCTCCCTCGCACCCCCTTGGCTTTTGGTCTTCCATTTGCACTGCCTCCTAGGATAGTGTGTCCTTTGCAGCCCTCCAGTGGTACTCTGTTGTTGTCTTCCTTGATGCTTGTTAGTTTTCTGCTAGAGGAGGTAGGGGTTTCTCTGATGACTTGATAAAACCTTAGTCTTTTTCCAGATGTGAGCCTCGATCTCAGGGGTATGGCCTTCCAGGTGTTATACTTCTCCAGATGGAACGTTGGCCCTTCCCGAAGAAGTAGGGATTCTGCTTCTCTCAGAGAATAGCGAACAGTTGATTGATTGAATGATTAAAGTTCTTTTTTTCTTCCCAGATTCAGTGAGTTTCTATTGGAGCTTGCCCGTTGTTGCTGTTCAGTTCCTGAGTTGTGTCCAACTCTTTGGCACAGTTTTTATTATCTTCCCCCCTTCAGATTAAGGCTTCTGTTCTATAGAGGGGATCGTAGAGATGAGCCCAGGAGAGTTTTGGTGGTGATTTCTGCTCCTATCCTCCAGCCAGCACTGTGAGCAAGCATTTTCAGTGAGCTCGCTCATCTTCCAAGTGAGCACCTATTAGAACTCCTGTAGGAAACCTTGCAGACAGTGTGAAACACCCTCCTCTACCCCTGATGCTTTCTTCTCTTACACTGGCCCCTGGTGAACATTTGACAGCTCTCACCGGCTTTCATGGTATTCCTGATATCTTTCTTTTCCAGGCAAGTAATTGTCCTTGTCCTATTTCTCCTTGGAGGTGAATGCTTCATTACCTATTATGAGTCAGTGGTGTGCCTGTGACCTCAGTTCTCTGATGAGTTTAAGAGAAGTTGTTTTAGTTTCTCCAGGTTTTCTCTTGTTATAAATGTGGAAACAGCCCCCTCTTTCCTGCATGCTATATCTCCAAGCCAAAGTTAAAATGTTTAAGGCACCATTCTCCTGTAGCATAAAATGTGCTCATCATAACATCTGGAACATGGCAAGGGCTCATAAATATAAATTCACTCTTTGTTTACTGAACTTGGAAGGATTTTGCCCATTTAAAGCTATTATTTCCAGGAGTGAGAATATTTTAGGATTTCCCACAATAATATACTGACAAATAGCTTGTAGTAAGATGTTAATTGATCATTTCTGGCAGCAATGAGGGGGGAGGGATGTAATATTTCACTATAAAATAATTTGAAAAAGTTGGTAAAGCACATTAAATAACTAAATGGATTTATTTAGTGAAATAATTCTCAGAGTTATTATGCATTGTAACTCATGGATGTTGGTGTAGCATACACATAAATTGTGTGTATTTATCATAGAACATCTACTAATATTTTCTAAAAATACCTAAAATTAAAAAAAAAAACCTGCCTGTAATCTATTATCAATTATATACATCTGTGAGATTGAAGGTATTGAATCTCTGAGAAAAAATTTTGTTAATTGGCAGCAAGAAAATTGAATGAAAGTATCAGACATTAAATATATTATTTAAAAATTAGGAAGTACTGATGGTTTTGAGAAGCATCACCCACTAGGGAAGTGTTCATATAGAAGAAAATTCTTCCTGAAATTTCTAAAAAATCAGTTTAAAAAAATGTGTGTGTATATATATATATATATAACTAAACAGTATGTGAACAGTGTACTTCCAGATGTTCAACTGGATTTATAAAAGGCAAAGGAACCAGAGGTCAAATTGCCAACATCTGTTGGATCATTGAAAAAGCCAGAGAGTTCTTGAAAAACATCTACTTCTGCTTTATTAAGTATGCCAAAGTCTTTGACTGTGTGGATCACAACAAACTGTGGAAAATTCTACAAGAGATGGGAATACCAGACTACCTGACCTGCCTCCTGAGAAATCTATATGCAGGTCAAGAAGCAACAGTTAGAACTGAACATAGAACAACAGACTGGTTTCAAATCAGGAAAGGAGTACATCAAGGCTGTATATTGTCACCCTGATATTTAACTTAGATGCAGAGTACATCATGTGAAATCCTGGGCTGGATGAAGCCCAAGCTGGAATCAAGATTGCCGGGAGAAATATCAGTAACCTCATATATGCAGATGACACCACCCTTATGGCAGAAAGTGAAGAAGAGCTAAAGAGCCTCTTGATGAAAGTGAACGAGGAGAGTGAAAAATTTGGCTTAAAACTCAACTTTCAGAAAACTAAGATCATGGCATCCAGTCCCGTCACTTCATGGCAAATAGATGGGGAAACTGGAAACAGTGAGAGACTTTATTTTTTTAGGCTCCAAAATCACTGCAGATGGTAACTGTAGCCATGAAATTAAAAGATGCTTGCTCCTTGGAAGAAAAGCTATGGCCAACCTAGACAGCATATTGAAAAGCAGAGACATTACTTTGCTGACAAAAGTCCATCTAGTCAAAACTATGGTTTTTCCAGTAGTCATGTATGGATGTGAGAATTGGACTAAAAAGAAAGCTGAGCACTAAAGAATTGATGCTTTTGAACTATGGTGTTGGAGAAGACTCTTGAGAGTCCCTTGGACTGCAAGGAGATCCAACTAGTCTATCCGAAATGAGATTAGTCCTGGGTGTTCATTGGAAGGACTGATGCTGAAGCTGAAACTCCAATACTTAGGCCACCTGATGCAAAGAACTGACTTATTGGAAAAGTCCCTGATGCTGGGAAAGATTGAAGGTGGGAGGAGAAAGGGACGACACAGGATGAGATGGTTGGATGGCATCACCGATTCAATGAACATGAGTTTGAATAAGCTCTGGGAGTTGGTGATGGACAGGGAAGCCTGGCGTGCTGCAGTCCATGGGCTTGCAAAGAATCATACATTACTGAGTGACTGAACTGCACATAAAATTTATAAATATATGCAGAAGAATCTAATAATTATAAATGGACTGAAGACTTTATAATATATACACTTTAATTTCTCTTTGTAATTATTTTTTTTTAATCATTTACTATTTGTGTTTGCTATGAGATATTCTTACCTTACCTTTGCCTCAAACTATTTTGACTGTAAATCAGTTTCATTCCGTTTGCCCATTAGGACAAGATTGTCAATTCTACACCCATTTTCCCTTACAGAGTCTCATTTGAGGAGTGGGTGACATATTATGTTCCCTAAAACACAGCCTTATTTTGGCTCATTATTAAATGTAACAACTATTGAGCTTGAAAGTTAGAGGGTTTTAATGGGTACCCTTTGTCACTGTATGGATTAGATTCATGACATAGCTTATGTCTCTGGAGGATGTGTTGAACAAAGTAAGTCAAACAGTTCAATCAGTCTGAACACTTTCTTGAATCAGAGTGTCTTCTCTCTCCTGAAGTTTTCTGTGTCAAATGCAAATAGAAAGAGAACATGAGTACCCCATCTTTCCTAATCATAAGTGTCACCTAATGTCTAATCTGGGTGAGAGTCCCTTGCAGTGTTGTAGTTCTCTCTGCATAAGACAACAAGGGCTGAAATTTCTAATGAAGAAGAGGAAACAAAAACATTTTTAATATAGGTCAATGTATGGCAAAAACCACTACAATGTTTTAAAGTAATTAGCCTCCAATTAAAATACATAAATAAATAGGTAGATTCAAAAAATTAATAGACTAGGGTTTTTGTGACTTGAAACTCCTTTGTCAAACCAAGAAATTCAGTTTCAAACTGAATTGGAATTTAATGTTAATAACCATATTACCATTAACATAAATGGGATTGCTATTAAGAACACAATAAAATTCAGTACAGTTCTCATTAATGGTTTTCATTCCTAATCCTAGTTAAAAGTATGGGAATGTACTTGCAAGTGTTTCTTATAATAGAAAAAAAAGTTCAGAAAAGAAACACTGATTGGTGAACTCAATTTTGTTGCTCCTTACTTATATTAAACATATTGTCAGGAAAAGCATCCACTGATTTTGATATGGTCCTTGGATGAACAGAAGGTAGAGTTCCAAACTTGCTAGTGAATTTTCAGTAAAACAACTTTAAAAGATATAATCCCAATTTTTTCTTAGTTGTATAAACTTTGGAAAGATAAATGACATTACTGTTCCCTAGTTTTCTCACCTGGTAAAGGGAATTGTGTGAATACTTGATGTAGAATGTTTTCACAAGAATTTTTGTTAACTGATTTATTTTGGGAGCCATGTATTTTGATCTGGACCATTATTTTGTTAACTATATTAATATTTCCAATCATCCAATTTGCTTCCTTCATATAGGCTTCATTCTCCCTTATGAATCTACTCATTATTAATAAGCTATCATCTGGCCTTGGCAGACTATATTTTCTTCCTTTTTTTTTCTCTCCCTTCCAGTTGTATTGAGATATAAGTAGCATGCAGTAATAGATAAGTTTAAAGTGTGTAGCATAATGGTTTTTATTTTAATGTATCATGAAGAGATTATCATAAATTTAAAGAATATCCATAATCCCACATGGACATAAATATAAAGAAATAGAAGAATGTCTTCTTTTGATGAGAACTCTTGGGATTTACTCTTGACATTCATATGTAACATACAGAAGTTCTAATTACATTCATCAAGTTGTAGATTACATCCCTAATGTTTATTCATCTTATAACTGGAAGGTTGCACATTTTGAATGCTTGCACCCTATTCCCCTTCTCCTGACATCCCCACCTCTAGTCATCACAAACCTTACCTCTGTCCTATGAATCTGTTTGTCTGTTGACTTCTGAAGCACAATTGACCTACAGTTCAGTTCAGTTCAGTTCAGTTCAGTTCAGTCGCTCAGCCGTGTCCAACTCTTTGCGACCCCATGAATCGCAGCACGCCAGGCCTACCTGTCCATCACCAAGTCCCGGAGTTCACTCAGATTCATGTCCATCGAGTCAGTGATGCCATCCAGCCATCTCATCCTCTGTCGTCCCCTTCTCCTCCTGCCCCCAATCCCTCCCAGCATCAGAGTCTTTTCCAATGAGTCAACTCTTCGCATGAGGTGGCCAAAGTACTGGATTTTCAGCTTTAGCATCATTCCTTCCAAAGAAATCCCAGGGCTGATCTCCTTCAGAATGGACTGGTTGGATCTCCTTGCACTCCAAGGGACTCTCAAGAGTTTTCTCCAACACCACAGTTCAAAAGCATCAATTCTGCTGTGCTCAACCTTCTTCACAGTCCAACTCTCACATCCACACATGACCACTGGAAAAACCATACCGTTGACTAGCCGGACCTTAGTCAGCAAAGTAATGTCTCTGCTCTTTAATATGCCATCTAGGTTGGCCATAACTTTTCTTCCAAGGAATAAGCGTCTTTTAATTTCATGGCTGCAGTCACCATCTGCAGTGATTTTGGAACCCCCCAAAATAAAGTCTGACACTGTTTCCACTGGTTCCCCATCTATTTCCCATGAAATGATGGCACCAGATGCCGTGATCTTCGTTTTCTGAATGTTCAGCTTTAAGCCAACTTTTTCACTCTCCTCTTTCACTTTCATCAAGAGGCTTTTGAGTTCCTCTTCACTTTCTGCCATAAGGTTGGTGTCATCTGCATATCTGAGGTTATTGATATTTCTCTCGGCAATCTTGATTCCAGCTTGTTATCTTCCAGCGTTTCTCATGATGTACTCTGCATATAAGTTAAATAAGCAGGGTGACAATATATAGCCTTGACGTACTCCTTTTCCTATTTGGAACCAGTTAGTTGTTCCATGTCCAGTTCTAACTGTTGCTTCCTGACCTGCATACAGATTTCTCAAAAGGCAGGTCAGGTGGTCTGGTATTCCCATCTCTCAGAATTTTCCACAGTTTATTGTGATCCACACAGTCAAAGGCTTTGGCATAGTCAAGAAAGCAGAAATAGGTGTTTTTTGGAACTCTCTTGCTTTTTCCATGATCCAGCAGATGTTGGCAATTTGATCTCTGGTTCCTCTGCCTTTTCTAAAACCAGCTTGAACATCAGGAAGTTCACGGTTCACGTACTGCTGAAGCTTGGCTTGGAGAATTTTGAACATTACTTTACTAGCATGTGAGATGAGTGCAATTGTGTGGTAGTTTTAGCATTCTTTGGCATTGCCTTTCTTTAGGATTGGAATGAAAACTGACCTTTTCCAGTCCTGTGGCCACTGCTGAGTTTTCCAAATTTGCTGGCATATTGAATGCACCACTTTCACAGCATCATCTTTCAGGATTTGAAAGAGCTCCACTGGAATTCCATCACCTCCACTAGCTTTGTTTGTAGTGATGCTTTCTAAGGCCCACTTGACTTCACATTCCAGGATGTCTGGCTCTAGATGAGTGATCACACCATCGTGATTATCCGGGTCATGAAGATCTTTTTTGTACAGTCCTGTGTATTCTTGCCACCTCTTCTTAATATCTTCTGCTTCTGTTAGGTCTATACCATTTCTGTCCATATTGAGCTCACCTTTGCGTGAAATGTTCCCTTGGTATCTCTAATTTTCTTGAAGAGATCTCTAGTCTTTCCCATTCTGTTGTTTTCCTCTATTTCTTTGCATTGATCACTGAATAAGGCTTTCTTATCTCTTCTTGCTATTCTTTGGAATTCTGCATTCAGATGCTTATATCTTTCCTTTACTCCTTTGCTTTTCACTTCTCTTCTTTTGACAGCTATTTGTAAGGCCTCCCCAGACAGCCATTTTGCTTATTTGCATTTCATTTCCATGGGGATGATCTTGATCCCTGTCTCCTGTACAATGTCATGAACCTCATTCCATAGTTCATCAGGCACTCAATCTATCAGATCCAGGCCCTTAAATCTATTTCTCACTTCTACTGTATAATCATAAGGGATTTGATTTAGGTCATACCTGAATGGTCTACTGGTTTTCCCTACTTTCTTCAATTTGAGTCTGAATTCATGATCTGAGCCATAGTCAGCTCCTGGTCTTGTTTTTGTTGACTGTATAGAGCTTCTCCATCTTTGGCTGCAAAGAATATAATCAACCTGATTTCGTTGTTGACCATCTGGTGATGTCCATGTGTAGTCTTCTCTTGTGTTGTTGGAAGAGGGTATTTGCTATGACCAGTGCATTTTCTTGGCAAAACTGTATTAGTCTTTGCCCTGCTTCATTCCACATTCCAAGGCCAAATTTGCCTATTACTCCAGGGGTTTCTTGACTTCCTGCTTTTCATTCCAGTCCCCTATAATGAAAAGGTCATCTTTTTTGGGTGTTAGTTCTAAAAGGTCTTGTAGGTCTTCATAGAACCGTTCAACTTCAGCTTCTTCAGCGTTACTGGTTGGGGCATAGACTTGGATTACCATGATATTGAATGGTTTGCCTTGGAGATGAACAGAGATCATTCTGTCATTTCTGAGATTGCATCCAAGTCCTGCATTTCGGACTCTTTTGTCGACCATGATGGCTACTCCATTTCTTCTGAGGGATTCCTGCCCACAGTAGTAGATATAATGGTCATCTGAGTTAAATTCACCCATTCCAGTCCATTTTATTTCGCTGATTCTTAGAATGTAGATGTTCACTCTTGTCATCTCTTGTTTGACCACTTCCAATTTGCCTTGATTCATGGACCTGGCATTCCAGGTTCCTATGTAATATTGCTTTTTACAGCATCGGACCTTGCTTCTATCACCAGTCACATCCACAGCTGGGTATTGTTTTTGCTTTGGCTCCATCCCTTCATTCTTTCTGGAGTTATTTCTCCACTGATCTCCAGTAGCATATTGAGCACCTGCTGACCTGGGGAGTTCCTCTTTCAGTATCCTATCATTTTGCCTTTTCATACTGTTCATGGGATTCTCAAGGCAAGAATACTGAAGTGGTTTACCATTCCCTTCTCCAGTGGACCACATTCTGTCAGACCTCTCTACCATGGCCCACCCATCCAAGGTAAGGAGCAGTGGCTGCGTTTTGCTGGAGCAGCCTTGAAGAGATACCTCACGCCCAAGGTAAGAGAAACCCAAGTAAGATGATACGTGTTGCAAGAGGGCATCAGAGGGCAGACACACTGAAACCATACTCACGGAAAACTAGTCAGTTGACCGACAGCATTATGTTAATTCTTGTTATACAGCATAATGATTTGATATTTGTATACATTTCATACTGATCAGCAAAATAAGTTAAAATATATCACCATGCAAAGATATTAGATATTACAGTTACTGACTATATTCCCCACACTGTACATTTCATGACTCATTTGTTTTACAACTACAAGTCTGTACTTTTTAATCTCTCACACCAGTTCTTTCCCTTTCATTCCTTCTCCCCTCTGTCAACCACCTGTTTGTTCTCTGTATTTAAAACTTTATTTCTGTTTACGTTTGTTCATTTCTTTTCTTTTAGATTCCACATAGAACTGAAATCATACAGTATTTGTCTTTCACTGTCTAAGACCAAACCCTTTATTTATCTTGTCTTTGCAGGTTATATTTTTATTGTTTAGCCAAATAAAATCATGTTTGTCATTTCCATCCCATCAGCTGGGGCAATTGTAGAGTTGTACAGATAGCTTGGAGAGCACTCAGTACTTTGGGGAAATCCTTCCCAAATCTCCAGTGATTGAAGTTTGTTCTCTGAAGAATGTTCTAGAAGCTGTGGTTCTGCCCTCTATCCATTCCCCAAACCTTCATTTTCTCCCCAAACTATTGCTGACATCTGTGTATACTACCATAATAAAATAAGCATTAACTCCAAAATGATAAAGAATGTAATGTAAATGGTCAGTTTTATCTCTCATCTGATTCAAACTCCATGTATTTACATGATTGTATCATTTGTCAAATTTTAGAGCAACACTTACTGATTTGTCATAAGTTTCCATGCCACCTAGGTGGTAACTCACATGTACCATCCACATAAACATACATTTTTGGCATTTGGTCCAGCCCAGGAAGAACCCTCTCAGATTTGAGGGTGTTTGTTGGTTTGACTTGTTCCTGTTGTGAAAGTAGAAGAGAAGGAATGAAGCAAGTAAGGTCTGTTGACGACTGGACACAGAATTGTATGGTGATGTTTTCCCTTCATTCTGTTAGTCAAAGCCAACTCACAGACTGAGTCTAGATTTGAGAAATGAGGGAAAGAATTCATCTTAGATGGGAAAAGCTGCAAAAGTTACACTGAAAAAGGCTGTAGATATAGAAAGTGTTACTAATCCTTTTGGCTTCCCAGGAGACTCAGTGGTAAAGAATTGACCTGCCGATACAGGAGACATGGGTTCCATCCCTGGGTCCAAAGGATCCTATGGAGAAGGAAATGGCAACCCACTCCAGTACTCTTGCCTGGGAAAGCCCATGGACAGAGGAGCCTGGTGGGCCACAGTCCACGGGGTCAGAAAAGTGTTGGACATGACTTAGTGACTAAATAACAAAATCAACTGATCCTTCTGTGCCTCTTGTCGGGTGTCATTCAGTCTGAAGCCACAGAATAAGACCAAGTTGGGTTCAGAAGCAAAGGAAAGTTTATTCTTTGATCAGAGAATGGACTGGTGTGAGCTCTGCTCTAGAGTACAAGCTCTCTGGACAGTCTGTAAGTGGGGCTACCTTCTAGGGATCTCTCCGAGGATGAGGGGTGGGGTTCTCTTGGGGCTGGCACAGTTGTCCTGCTCCTAGCCCATATAGAGCACTGGGAGGGATGTCTCTGCACACAGCCACTGCCGCCATCTTGGATAGAGTGTCACACACAGCATATGCACACAGTCCTGAGCACTGGTGCTGAAACAGCAGTCTAGCACCAGGAACTCTGAAAGGCTTTATGTGAGGCCTCTGCACAGCCTTCTGTGAGCAGCTGAAACTAGACTAGGCACAAAGGAAAATAAAAAGGTTACTCTTTATTACCAAGTTTCTATTTTTGTTTCCTAGGAATTGCTAATTGCCTTTGTTGGTGACAAAAGGGGTATAATTGTAGACTTTTTTTTTTTTTCTTGTATGTAATCTACAACTGCAAATGGTCTTGTAGTTGTAACTACAGATAATAAGTAAATACTATTTTGTTGATTCTTGGATAGTTATGTTTATGAGGGGGCTAATCTCTTATCCTTATGATTTGGGAGGAATCTGTAATACCTATTTTGTGAATAAAGATAATCAGACAATTAGATTTTATCATATCCTCATCTTCCCCTGCATTACAATTACAAATTACTCCCACTTTCTCTTGTCAAAAAGTTGAGTCATCTTGAAAACCTCTTCCAAACACATCCTCTGTATCCAGTCAATCCAAATCCTAATTCCTACCAATTCTACACCAGTGTTTCTGACACTCTATGCTACCCAGATTTCCCTATATTACTGTAAACTAAGTGCATGCTAGCTGGTCTTTGGTCATTCTCTTTTACCCCAATCCCAAATCACAGTGAGCCAAAGATTCGATATAAATCTTGTGGTGATCCTCTGCTGAAATGCTCTTCAGTGAATTGTCATTAACTTTAGAATAAAAACCAGACAAAATTCCCCACCAAACTTGAGTGAATAATACATAACTGCTCTGTAATTCTGAAACTTTTATTTTAGTTTTTTTTTTGCAATTTTCTAGAAGTTTCAATCATATTCACCTTATTTCAGTTTCTGAAAGGAACCATTTTTTTCCTCAAGATGATTTTTGCATTTATTCATTGTTCCTTCTTCCCTTGCAACCCAGTTTAGATTCCGTGTGTGTGTTTTTTTCATTCTCCAAAAGGTTTTTTTTTTCTTTCTTTCTGTTACTACATTTAAAATTGGTCTCTTTCCAGTTCTTTTCAAATTATTTGAGTGTCATGTTCGTCTCTGACTCTGTAGGGTTTAGGCACAATCCCTGGCATATATTATAGGCTAAATTAATTTGATTGTTATTGAATAGAGGTATTAAACAATTATCTCTTAAAAATAATTTTGTGTATGTTTGCTAGTTGCCCAGGAAAGCGAACAAGCAGAGTTTTGGGGTTTGGGTTTTTTTTTTTTCTTTTGGTCATTGTCTGATTTCTCTGCATTTCTTGGCAGGGCCTTTTATAAATGACAGATGTTTAAATTTTAGCCTTGAGGACCTAGAAAAATAGAATACCTTACTTTCTGATATAATGTTGAAAGGATCTGTCTTTTTAATACACTTTTTAATACACTCTTTAATACACTCTTTTATTTCAGAAGGCCTCTGGGCATGGGATACTATATTTCTTTATAGTTTCTTTATATTTCTACTTAGTGATCTTAATACTGTAAAATTTAATTTAATTTTACCTTCCATAAAACTCTAAGTTGATGTTATACAACAGAAATCTCTTCTGAGTGGTTAGGAATATTTTACCTGTTGCTTGTGATATTACTATAGAAAAAAGTAAGGAATGAGAGATCTGTATCCAGATTTCACATCCTTCAAGAAATTTTAGGAAGCTTGTTATCTTCAACTGCCCTATCAGCAAGTGTTTTAAATTGGATTCTGTATAACTGTAATTGGGGACATTTATAATCTAAAAGTGTTATGGATATTTTAAGCTTTTTTCTGTTATTCCCCTCATCCATCTCTCTCTCTCTCTCTCTTTTTTTCCCAAACAATAAAAACCAACCAACCCTCCTGCAAGCACCTCTGCATTACATTATATCCTATCTTGTTTACTATTTGTATCTTAAAATAGCAAATTTGAAATCGTAAGCATCTTAATATAAAGGGACACAGTCAGCTGTGTTATAGAATTTTTTAATTTTTTTTTTTAATGTCTGATGTTAGGCTGAATGTTCCATAGCAAATTGAACTCAGCTAGTCACAACTGAGATAGAGGAACAGAGATGGAAAGCAGGTCAGCTGCCCTAAGATACTGATTAAAATGAGTTTATAGTGTTTAACCAAAGTGAACCCATATCTTTTTAAATGTCTAGAGAAATCAAGTGAATATTGTAGTGTAGTCTAAAGTCAGGGAGCATGATACTTCCAGCTTTGTTCTTTTTTCTCAATATTGCTTTGGTTATTCCAAGTCTTTAGTGGTCAAAAATAAAGTTAAGCTTATTAGCAATATGCAGAGTGGTGGACAGCATGTAGAATCAGTAGATTTCTACACTTTAATAATTGATCAAACAGAGCAAACTTTATTATAAAATTATGTGTAGAACAGTGATTGTGTGTGCTGTCACTTGGTCATGTCCAACTCTTGTGCACCCATAGACTGTAGTCTGCCAGGTTTCCTTGTCAGGAGATTCTCCAGGCAAGAATGCTGGAGTGAGTTGTCATTTCCTCCTCCAGGGGATCTTCCCAAGTCAGGAATTGAACCTGGGTCTCCTGCATTGCAGGCAGACTCTTCACCAACTGCGCTATCAGGGAAGCCCTAGAACAATGGTTGGTACACTTCAATAAAGAGCTAAAAGTATCTATATCAACCCTTCATTCACTCAGGATTAGTTTTTAAATAGTAGCTATAATTTGGCACAACTTTATATTTCAGCAGAATACACACACACACACACACACACACACACACACATATATATATATGTATATATATATATATATATATATATATATATCATTTGTGTGTGTCCTTCGTCTCTCAGTCGTGTCTGACTCTTTGTGACCCCATGCACTGTAGCCTGCCAGGTTCCTCTGTCCATGGGATTCTCCAGGCAAGGATAGTGGAGTGGGTAGCCACTCCCTTCTCTAGGGGATCTTCCCGGCTCAGGGATTGAAACCAGGTCTCCTGTATTGCAGGTAGATTCTTTAATGACTGAGCCACCAGGGAAGTCCCATATATATGTGTGCATACACACACACACATATATGGGTGTGTACCAACAATCCGTGTATTTTCATTTGTTTTAAGTAGATTTGCGGTTCTTCTAGACTATTAAAATAAATGACTCACTTTTGGCAAACACTTGACCTTTTGGTGGCCTGCTGAGGAAACGATGCACATAAATTTTCATTATCGTGAGTACAGTGGTACCTATTACCCTTTAGTAGGTGGATTTTTCTTACCTTAAAATGTGAGTAATCCAGAGTCTCTTTGTGTGCAAAAGTTAATAAACGTTTTAAAAGTATCAAGATTATAATAAATTACAAAACCATTTTATATGCCTTATAAAAAGTCTTAACTTTTTACCTAAAAGCATTACATAGATTTTGGTCTAACTCACCATTGTACTTCTGCAGTTTCAGTCCTGGACTTTTTAGTCTATTACATTGATCATTCATGTGTTCATTCATTTGGCAAGCAATTAAGTGTTGTTGATAACACCATGAACACACAACTCAAGATTCCAGCCTTTCTATGGCTTCAGCCTAGCATCCAGGACACAGTAGTCAGACATGGAACAGAAAGCAGGATATTAAAGTGTAAAGCAGTAACTGCTAGGCAAAGGGATTGCCTAGTACTGTGTGAGATTCCTAGGATTTCTGGAAATTGCAATAATCAACCTGGAACCTTAAGTGGAAATTGGCCTATTTGGGGACTTTTAGAATAATAAATTAGAGTAAAAGAAAATGTGACCAATCACTTCCTTAAGTTCAGTCGCTCAGTCATGTCCGACACTTTGCAACCCCATGAATCACAGCACACCAGTCTTCCCTGTCCATCACCATCTGCCAGAGTTCACACAAATTCACATCTATCAAGTCAGTGATGTCATCCAGCCATCTCATCCTCTGTCATTCCCTTCTCCTCCTGCCCTCAATCCCTCCCAGCATCAGAGTCTTTTCCAATGAGTTAACTCTTCACATGACATGGCTAAAGTACTGGAGTTTCAGCTTTAGCATCATTTCTTCCAAAGAACACCCAGGGCTGATCTCCTTTAGAATGGACTGGTTGGATCTCCTTGCAGTCCAAGGGACTCTCAAGAGTCTTCTCCAACACCACAGCTCAAAAGCATCAATTCTTCGGCACTCAGCTTTCTTCACAGTCCAACTTTACATCCATACATGACCACTGGAAAAACCATAGCCTTGACTAGCCAGATCTTTGTTGGCAAAGTAATGTCTCTGCTTTTGTATATGCTATCTAGGTTGGTCATAACTTTCCTTCCAAGGAGTAAGCGGCTTTTAATTTCATGGCTGCAGTCACCATCTGCAGTGATTTTGGAACCCCCCAAAAATAAAGTCTGACACTGTTTCCACTGTTTCCCCATCTATTTCCCATGAAATGATTGGACCAGATGCCATGATCTTCGTTTTCTGAATGTTGAGCTTTAAGCCAACTTTTTCACTCTCCTTTTTCACTTTCATCAAGAGACGTTTTACTTCTTGACTTTCTGCTATACAGGTGGTGTCACTTGCATATCTGAGGTTATTGATATTTCTCCCGGCAATCTTGATTCCAGCTTGTGCTTCTTCCATCCTAGCGTTTCTCATGATGTACTCTGCATACAAGTTAAATAAGCAGGGTGACAATATACAGCCTTGACGTACTCCTTTTCCTATTTGGAACCAGTCTGTTGTTCCATGTCCAGGTCTAACAGTTGCTTCCTGACCTGCATACAGGTTTCCCAAGAGGCAGGTTAGGTGGTCTGGTATTGCCATCTCTTTCAGAATTTTCCATAGTTTAGTGTGATCCACACAGTCAAAGGCTTTGGCATAGTCAATAAAGCAGAAATAGACGTTTTTTTCTGGAACTGTCTTGCTTTTTCGATGATCCAGAGGATGTTCCCAATTTGATCTCTGGTTCCTCTGCCTTTTCTAAAACCAGCTTGAACATCTGGAAGTTCACAGTACATGTATTGCTGAAGCCTGGCTTGGAGAATTTTGACCAGTACTTTACTAGCATGTAAGATGAGTGCAATTGTGCTGTAGTTTTAGCATTTTTGGCATTTCCTTTCTGTGGGATTTGAATGAAAACTGACCTTTTCTAGCCCTGTGGCCACTGCTGAGTTTTCCAAATTTGCTGGCATATTGAGTGCAGCGGTTTCACAGCATCATCTCTCAGAATTTGAAATAGCTCAACAGGAATTCCATCACCTCCACTAGCTTTATTAATAGTGATGCTTTCTAAGGCCCACTTGACTTCACATTCCAGGATGTCTGGCTCTAGGTGAGTGATCACACCATCGTGATTATCTGGATCATGCAGTTCTTTTTTCTACAGTTCTTGTTTGTATTCTTGCCTCCTCTTGTTAATATCTTCTGCTTCTGTTAGGTCCGTAGCATTTCTCTTCTTTATCGACCCCATCTTTGCATGAAATGTTCCCTTGGTATCTCTAATTTTCTTGAAGAGATCTCTAGTCTTTCCCATTCTGTTGTTTTCCTCTATTTCTTTGCATTGATCACTGAGGAAGGCTTTCTTATCTCTCCTTGCTATTCTTTGGAACTCTGCATTCAGATGCTTATATCTTTCCTTTACTCCTTTGCTTTTCACTTCTCTTCTTTTGACAGCTATTTGTAAGGCCTCCCCAGACTGCCATTTTGCTTTTTTTTTGCCATTTATATTCCATGGGGATGGTCTTGATCTCTGTCTCCTGTACAGTGTCACAAACCTCAGTCCATAGTTCATCAGGTGCTCTATCAGATCTAGTCCCTGAAATATATTTCTCACTTCCACTGTATAATCATGAAGGATTTCACTTAGGTCACACCCTTCAGACTTCCATGGTGACTCAGATGGTAAAATGTCTACCCGCAATGCAGGAGACCTAGGTTTGATCCCTGGGTCGGGAAGATCCCGTGGAGAAGGAAATGGCAGCCCACTCCAGTACTCTTGCCTGGAGAATTCCATGAACTGAGGAGGCTGATAGGCTACAGTTCATGGGGTCGCAGAGTCGGACAGGACTGAGTGACTTCACTTTCACTTTCACTGGTCTAATTCAATTAAACTAAGCCATGCCCTGTGGGGCCACCCAAGATGGGCGGGTCATGGTGGAGAGGTCTGACAGAATGTGATCCACTGGAGAAGGCAATGACAAACCACTTCAGTATTCTTGCCTTGAGAACCCCATGAACAGTATGAAAAGGCAAAATGATAGGATACTGAAAGAGGAATTCCCCAGGTCATTAGGTGCCCAATATGCTACTGGAGATGTGCCCAATAGAGAATTCTTAAAAAGCATGTGGTAGGAAAACATTTCTTCCTGGAGGAGCTTAAGAAAGTTTAGTAAGCCTGGATCTCCATGAATGGTCTTATTCCATCATCAGTGTCTTGGTAAACTGTTCATGAGCAGGGGTAGGGCATATGGGTTCTTTGAATTTTATGCAGATGTAAGTCTGTTGGGAGTAAGAATCATGATTTTTATCATATTACCAATTCTAGGTTACTGCCATTCCACCCTGAATGCACCCGATCTTGTCTGATCTTGAAAGTAAAGCAAGGTCAGGTCTGGTTAGTACTTGGATGGGAGACCGCCTGGGAATACAGGGTGCTGTAAACTTTTTTGGGCTCCCGATAGCTAAGTTGGTAAAGAATTCGCCTGCAATAGGGGAGACTCCAGTTCGACTCCTGGGTCAGGAAGATCCCCTGGAGAAGTGATAGCTATTCACTCCAGTATTCTTTGGCTTCCCTGGTGGCTCAGTTGGCAAAGAATCTGCCTGCAATGTGTGAGACCTGGGTTCTCTTCCTGGGTTTGGAAGATTCCCTGGAGAAGGGAAGGGCTACCTACTTCATTATTCTGCCCTGGAGAATTCCATGGACTGTATAATCCATGGGGTCACAAAGAGTTGAACATGACTGAGCAACTTTCATTTTCACTTAACACCAAATAAGTCAATCAATTCGGTGCTTCCTATTGTCATATAGGGCTTCCTAAAAATTAAACTGTTATGTTTACAGTTCAATAGGGATGTAAAAATTGTCATTTAGCACATAGTGTATTTTCTAGCGGAACCAAATTAACTGAATCATTTATTATATTGAGCATTTCTAATTCAATTTACTTTCCTATATGCATGGTTGGAGCATGTTTGAAAAGTTGAAACACATTTGATGCTACAAAACATATACAGCCCAACCAGGCCAAGGAAAGAAAGAGGACCCCAGTCTTAAGTTTCTCTGGTTTGCTAGGGAATGGAGTTTAGAGAATATTTTGACAGGAATGAAAGTGAATTTTGAAAGTTCCATGGTCAGCAGAAACCAGTATCTATTTTCCTTATTTGTCTTTAAATGTGTCAGTGTTGTTATTTATTTTTATTTCTGAAATTTGTGATTTATTTGAATAGATAAATAGAATGACATCTGATCTACTCATCAGCTGCAAGCCAGTCACCTTTAGTCTCATTCCTGTGTTCTTTGTACTACATCACACTGATTACAATACTCAAATTTTGATTTTTTTAACCATCATTAAGAATTTTTAATGAATTTGACTAATACCTATTCATACCTATCATTGTATCTTAAAATATGATTTGGGGAATTCATTGGCTGTTATTTAAAATTGCCAAAATCTTATTAAAGCTAAATTAAATGCATCATTGGAAACTTTAATTTAAATCTTATTATTCTATATTTAAATTCTTTAAATGCTAGTATATACTATCACTGTTCTATATCCACCACAGTGTTTAATATTTTGATATGAGTCACTCAATGAAAAAATATATTTTTTAAAGAGCAAAGAATAATGTTTTGGCTAATTGATTTCTTTCTAGTAAAATTTATTTTGTTAAGTAGAAATACTTTAAAAGTTTTTTTTTTAAGAAAAATGTGACTCTCTGTATGTGATTGCATCAAAACCTACTATCCTGAGAACAAAACTAAAAGTTATGAAAATTCAAGTTATGAAATCCTAACAATTTCCCACTACTAGTGACTTTCATTGAGAAACATAGCTTAAAAAGCATTTCCTTTGTCCAAAAAATTTCATGTAGCAAAATATAGAAGCAATGATTAGATATGAAGGAGCTAATAGGATTTTAATGTATTTTAGCTATAGGTGGCATTTCTTCTAAATGTGATAATAAATATAGAGAATCATTGCTTTTTTTATCATTAACTGTTTCACTGAGCTTTCACATTAGCCTCAAAATAAATTATGTTGAATAAATAAATTTTGTAAAGCTAGATGAATAGGAAGAGATTCACTCAGCTTTTATGTGAAATAAATAAAAGCTCATAATTTATCTAAAAGTAGTATTTTTATTATCAGAAATTCACATAGAATTTAATGTGTGAATTATTTTGTGTCTGTGGCAGCAAGATTATATTATGTGTTTTTTCCTCATTTCTTGTTGACCATGGAATGCTTTATTTGCAGACCATTTTATAATCTTGGTGTGAAACTCTCTTTGAGAAATATTGATAACTTATTATTAAATGAAAGTAAAATAAAAGGGATTGTTCAATTAGTCATGAGATGAATAAGTATCACTTTTCTTTCTGATTCAAGTTCATCACCTACTGCATTTCTTGCTTAGAGGAAAATAAACAATTTTTAAAAATTTTAAATTTTAAAAGATATTTTGCATGATCTTCATCCAAATCTTCTATCCAGGATTAGTACTCCAAATATTTATTCAGATAACTGCTGAAGCCTTCCTTCCTTTTTTTTTTCCCTAAAAAAATACATGCTTTGTTCAGTTTTGTTCACTGTTTCCAAAATAGGCATCTTGTTTGTTAAATGGACAAGAAAAAACAATAGCTTAAGACACACACACAAAAAGAAAAATTTTATTTTTTTTCCTATCACCTAAAGGAAAAATCTGAGAGAGATGGGAAAACCAGACCACCTGACCTGCCTATTGAAAATCTGTATGCAGGTCAGGAAGCAACATTTAGAACTGGACATGGAACAACAGACTGGTTCCAAATAGGAAAAGGAGTACGTCAAGGCTATATATTGTCACCCTACTTATTTAACTTATATGCAGAGTACATCATGAGAAACGCTGGACTGGAAGAAACACAAGCTGGAATCAAGATTGCCTGGAGAAATATCAATAACCTCAGATATGCAGATGACACTTATGGCAGAAAGTGAAGAGGAACTCAAAAGCCTCTTGATGAAAGTGAAAAAGGAGAGTGAAAAAGTTGGCTTAAAGCTCAACATTCAGAAAACGAAGATAATGGCATCCAGTCCCATCACTTCATGGGAAATAGATGGGGAAACAGTGGAAACAGTGTCAGACTTCATTTTTTTCGGCTCCAAAATCACTGCAGATGGTGACTGCAGTCATTAAATTAAAAGGTGCTTACTCCTTGGAAGAAAAGTTATGACCAATCTAGATAGCATATTCAAAAGCAGAGATATTACTTTGCCGACTAAGGTCCGTCTAGTCAAGGCTATGGTTTTTCCTGTGGTCATGTATGGATGTGAGAATTGGACTGTGAAGAAGGCTGAGTGTCAAAGAATTGATGCTTTTGAACTGTGGTGTTGGAGAAGACTCTTGAGAGTCCCTTGGACTGCAAGGAGATCCAACCAGTCCATCCTAAAGGAGGTCAGTCCTGGGTGTTCATTGGAAAGGCTGATGAAACTCCAATACTTTGGCCACCTGATGGGAAGAGCTGACTCATTTGAAAAGACCCTGATGCTGGGAAAGACTGAGGGCAGGAGGTGAAGGGGATGACAGTGGATGACATGGTTAGATGTCATCACTGACTCGATGGGCATGGGGTTGGGTGGACTCTGGTTGTTGGTGATGGACAGGGATGCCTGGCATGCTGCAGTTCATGGGGTCACAGAGTCAGACACCACTTGGCGACTGAGCTGAACTGAACCCATTTTGAATTGGTTTTCTATTTGGTGTGAGATGGGTTCAATTTCATTCCTCTGTATTCTTCTTTCATTCAGTTTTTCCAACACCATTTATTGAAGAGACTGTCCATTCCTCACTTTGGCACCTTTGTTAAGGATTTGAAAGTGAAAGTCACTCAGTCGTGTCCGACTCTTTGTGACCCTATAGACTGTACAGTTGGAGAAGGCAAAGGCAACCCACTCCAGTACTCTTGCCTGGAAAATCCCATGGACAGAGGAGCCTGATAGGCTGCAGTCCGTGGGGTTGCGAAGAGTAAGACACGACTGAGCCACTTCACTTTCACTTTTCAATTTCATGCATTGGAGAAGGAAATGGCAACCCACTCCAGTGTTCTTGCCTGGAGAATCCTAGGGACAGCAGAGCCTGGCGGGCTGCCATCTTTGGGGTCGCACAGAGTCGGACATGACTGAAGCAACTTAGCAGCAGCTGCAGAAGCAGCAGCAGACCATACAGTCCATGGAATTCTCCAGGCCAGAATACTGGAGTGGGTAGCCTTTCCCTTCTCCAGGGCATCTTCCCAACCAAGGGATCAAATCCAGGTCTCCCACATTGCAGGTGGATTCTTTATGAGCTGATCACAAGGGAAGCCCTTGTGTCAAGGATTCAGTTCAGTTCAGTCGCTCAGTCGTGTCCGACTCTTTGCGACCCCATAAATCGCAGCACGCCAGGCCTCCCTGTCCATCACCAACTTCCTGAGTTCACTCAGACTCACATCCATCAAGTCGGTGATGCCATCCAGCCATCTCATCCTCTGTCGTCCCCTTCTCCTCCTGCCCCCAATCCCTCCCAGCATCAGAGTCTTTTCCAATGAGTCAACTCTTCGCATGAGGTGGCCAAAGTACTGCTTCTGCTGCTAAGTCGCTTCAGTCGTGGCCAACTCTGTGTGACCCCGTGGACTGCAGCCCACCAGGCTCCCCCGTCCCTGGGATTCTCCAGGCAAGAACACTGGAGTGGCTTGCCATTTCCTTCTCCAATGCAGGAAAGTGAAAAGTGAAAGTGAAGTCGCTCAGTTATGTCGTTGCCAAAGTACTAGTTAACTGTAAATGCATAGATTTACTTCAGTCTGTTTATGCTGTTCCATTGGCCCATATGTCTGTTTCTGTGCCAAGATCATGTTGTTTTGATTACTCTACCTTTGTAGTGGGTTTTGAAATAGAGTGTATGATATCTTTAGGTTTGTTCTTCTTGCTCAGGATTGATTGGCTATTGGCTGTTTAAAAGCTTTTGTAGTTCCATGTGAGTTTTAGTGTTTTTCATTTTTCTATTTCTTTAAAGAATGGAATTAAGATTTTAATTGGATTGCACTGAATCTATAAATCATTTTGGGTAGTATAGACGGTTTGCGTGCATGCATGCTAAGTCACTTCAGTTATGTATGCACAGACTGTAGCCTATCAGGCGCCTCTGTTTATGGATTCTCTAGGCAAGACTACTGGAGTGGGTTGCCATGTCCTCCTGCAGGGGATCTTCCCAGCCCAGGGATTGAACCTCCAACTCATATCTCTTGCACTGGCAGGTGGGATCTTTACCACTAGCACCACTGAGGAAGCCCCAGCTTTAACAATATTAATTCCTCCAATCCGTGAATGCAGGATGTCTTTCCTTTTATTTGTGTCTTCTTAAATTCCTTCATCAATGACTTCTTTCCCATGGGGCCCATGATGTTACTATTGAGACGTACTCCAAAAAAAAAAAAAAAAAAAGAAAATTCTCATGGTATGAGAATAAAGTGCCAGTTTTTTGCTAAATGTTGTTTGTGAGGATGTCATTTTTGTCCCTAGCCTTATTAGTTCTTCTACTTCCTGTGGGTAAATTGAAAGGCTAAGACTTGAAATCTGCTGTAATTTTAGAAGAAAAGAAGTCAGAATATGACCAAAATTTCAGCTTGCTACTTTAGAGCAAATCATTAATAGATGATTATATGACAATCAGCTTCCTTAATGGCTCAGACAATAAAGAATCTGCCTGAAATGCAGGAGACCTGAGTTCAATCCCTGGCTCAGGACAATGCCTTAGAGAGGAGAATGGCTACTCATTCCAGTATTCTTCCTTGGAGAATTCCATAGACAGAGGAGCCTGGTGGGCTACAGACTGTGGGGTCACAAAGAGTTGGACACAACTGAAAGACTGACACTTCACTTCATACAACATTAGGTGTCTTGTCTATAATTTCAATTATCTGTATTAAGCAATGGCATCCCACTCCAGTACTCTTGCCTGGAAAATCCCATGGATGGAGGAGCCTGGTAGGCTGCAGTCCACGGGGTCCTGAAGAGTCGGACACAACTAAGCAACTTCACTTTCACTTTTCACTTTCATGCATTGGAGAAGGAAATAGCAACCTACTCCAGTATTCTTGCCTGGAGAATCCCAGGGACAGGGGAGCCTGGTGGGCTGCCGTCTATGAGGTCGCACAAAGTCGGGCACAACTAAAGTGACTTAGTAGTAGTAGACTCCTCTAAATCTATAAATTAGGCCATTGTCTCAGATGATTCTGTGTAAATTTCATATTAAAATTTGTCATTTTGAAATTATTATGACAAGTATATATTGATTTTGATATACCATAATTCCCTTCATATTTAATTATGCTGATAATAGCTTTAAAATGTCTATTTCCATGCAACATAAATATTGTCAGAATTATGTTGATAATGTCATTGCCTTGTTTCCTTTTTCTTGTGCTATAAATCCAGATGTGACAACATCTGGTGGTGTTTTACATATATACTAAGTGCAATTTTATTTTAAGAATGATTCATTCATTTACTCATTCATTCAACTAATACTGAATTGTTTATTTACTTCTTGTTACGTATTAAGATAATGAAGTGTACCTTTATTATTATTAATATCTACAATTTTTCTTACCATTCATGCACTGGTTACAAAACAAAGGAAGAAAAAGAATATGAATTTTCTATAGGGTATAAATATTCTGCAATATCAATCCATATATTTGATTGGAGATATATGTGTACAACTTTCAGTGTCCTATATCTCTTAACACCCTCTGAACATCTTGATATTTCTTCACAGTATTCACTCTTCTTTCCTCATTTAGAAGCAAACAGCTATTTTTATCACTACTCCTGCATCCTAATACACAGGCATGTAATTTCATTGCTCTCAGTCACATGTACCTGCTTGAGATGGACCCTGATATTTGTGGGGATGGCAGTGTGGATAGAGGCCATTGTGAGGCAGGTAGCAGCGCATGTGCAGGTCTGGGTGGGCTGGTAGCACCTCTTGACTGAAGAAAAGGGAGCTGAGTTTTCAGTATTACCAGGAGTGTCAGTAGTCATCCTAGAGTAATTTTGAATTGTAATTCTTAAAGTAATTTCTGGAAGCTCAGCTTGCTGCTGCTGCTGCAAAGTCACTCTGTGCAACCCCATAGATGGCAGCCCACCAGGCTTCTCTGTTCCCGGAATTCTCCAGGCAAGAATACTGGAGTGGGTTGCCTTCCTTCCCCAATGCATGCATGCGTGCTAAGTCACTTCAGTTGTGTCTGACTCTGTGTGACCCCATGGACAGCAGCCCACCAGGCTCCTCTGTCCACAGGATTCTCCAGGTGAGAACACTGGAGTCGGTTGCCATTTCCTTCTCCAAAGGTCAGCTTGAGTTGGTCAAATTTTTATCTTCTTACTAATACAAAAGAAAAACACAAAAAACCCCCAAATTCTCTTTAACCCAACATGAGTGCTTATTTTTCCTATAGGTAAGAACTCTGTCAGAGATAAAGTAACTCAACCAGAAGTTCTAAGAAAGGGTGCTGGACTTGCCCTTGGCATCAGTGGCCATAGTAAGATTTTACCTTATTAGGGGCAATGAATTCAATTCTAAGAATTTTGTTTGAATAGCGAGATATGAGATTGTCATTGCCTCTGGTTAGCCTGCACAAGTTGGGACTAAACCTGGATTATATCATCCTGGGGGTCATCTCTGCTTAAGAATGAGATAAGATAGGATGGGGGATAAAATAATACCCTAATAAAATCATTTGACCCCAAGATCAAATTTTATCTCAAATCAGACATACTCCTGGAATTTTCACTTATGAAAATAAATACAATTCTTACTTTATTCAATTAATTTTGCTCTGGGGTTCTGCCATTTTTAAAAATGTTTTATAGTACCTCATATACGAACTAGTGCTATAAAAATGAATATAGTGTTCTTGCTTTGGAAAAGTAAGAAAGGCAGATTTTTAAACAAAGAAAAATGTAGTGCCTGCTAAAATACAGGTTTTTCAAAAATCTATGGGGCAAAATACAGCTTTTGTGGAAACCTACAGCAACTGGAAAGATTAATTACCAAGGAGAATAATTAATTGCTCTCAAAAGAATTGTCAGAAATGAATAGAATAAGTAAGTTGACAGGACCAGAAAAAAATGTCCTGCAAAGCCTCAAAGTAGACTACAAAATCTGGAGAAATAGAAGAAAATGTAACAAACAAACAAAAAGCTCAGTGATGTAATCCAGATCTTCCTCTTAAGCCCTCCTTGCTCCCTCTGCTGCATTATTAGTTTAATGGAGTAATGCACTTGGCAGCACCTACTCAAAATTTCCCTGAAGTCCATTCAGCATTCTCATTGGTTGCTCATGTTTCATAATGAGGCTCCAGAGCTCAGAGTCACAACGCACAGAAGTAAATGCTTGGTCTTTTATGAACAAGACAATCAAGTAAATCTTGTACATCTTTGCTTGAAATCTAAACAATCATAGTTCTTTATTAAGGTGAAACAAAATGTCAACTGTACCTTCAAGACCCAGTTTTCTTCTTAAAAGGTCCAACCGTGTAATTAATCACCTTGATCATCATGAATTGATAGTGTTACCACTTTCTTAAACATCTGACTCTGCAGATGAAGTTTTTCCTTTATTAAAAGATTGAAGTAGCCTCTTGAAATAATTTTATCAGAATAGAAAATCCATTAAGTTGAAGTATGTGGTCCTCAATACTGTCTTGGTAATAAGCAATATTCAAGGCGTTCTTTTAAGAAACAATCCTCTCAGGATAAATAGAGACTTCTTAAAAAAAATGGTGACAATGATAGTTGCTATCAGAGTACACTTATCCTAGTATTAAAAGATAATGAAAGTAGACAGTGGTGGGAAGACTGATATTCATCTGTGCCCTTAAAAGAGGACGTGTGATATTTTTTTAATCGACGAACAAAGTATATAGTAGAGACTATTGAATTCCACTTTTATAATATGAAATGAACTTGAATATAAGAGTTTAAATGAAAATGCTGAAAAATGAATAAGCTGTATTTTTGATAACATTGAGACAACAGAGAACAAAAGGCAGAAAGCTAGAGTGGGAAAAAAAAAAGATGAATAGAAGAACTTATTTCCTAAGAACCTTAGCCAAGACATAAATCAATTGAAATACTGAAGTGTCTAATGAATAAATAGGACCCTAACATTAAAGATGATGAGGTGATTCAGAGAGGTAACAGTTATCAATAGTTTTCATTAGGATATGAATTTTACTGAGAAAATATGAGTTCAGAGAGGATCAGATTACTTTTCAAAAAGCTTCAAATCAACTAATAACTCAGTAAAAGAAGTAGGCGAAGATAAAAACTTGTATTTATAAGGGCTCTTTATTCTGAGGGATTCAAAATGCTTTATATATTGCTGCTCCTCTCTTTAGGTTTTAAGGTGCTTACTTTTAGAGGTATATTAGTACTTCCCAAGTATTTGAGAGCATGTCACTTATTAGTACCCTGTACACTGAGCAACCGAGATTGTCCAAAGTGAGTAACTGACATAAGTGACACAGTAATCAGGGAGACAAGTGACACTTGTAAACATTAGAATTACTGAGAGCATATCTGTCTAATACAATAGATAAATCTTGTTGCTCACCTACTGCATTCTAAGATAGTTTCATATTTTAACTCTTGAATCCTCATGATAATATGAGATGGCCATTATTGTCACTGTTATTTCACAGATGAGGAAAATGAGGTGCAGATAGAAAGTCTAGCAACTTTCCCAAGTCATAGTACCTGAGAAAGGCAGAATCTGAACTGAATGCCCAGATTTCATGTTCATAATAATGATGACTCTCTGCCTCTTTATGTGTTCTAGACTTGGTCAAACAAGGGCATTCAAGACAAGGACAGAAAAATGTGGATTCTCTGGCTCTTATCTCTTTTATTTATTTTTGAATTTATTGTTTAAATGGAGAAAGAATGCTTTACAACCTTGTGTTGGCCTCGCCCATATAACAACACAGATCAGCCATAGTCCTACATATATCATGTTCCTCTTGGGCCTTCTTCCTCTTATCTCTTTAGAAACTGGAAAGGAAAATGTCTTCTATGACATCTCAAGAGTTCAGTGCAAAAGACATGCCCACTCCCAGATCAATCACTAGAAAATGTAAAGAGAATGATTAGGGATGACTTTACTCAACACTAATTTATCCATGAATCATTTACTGAGTCGTGGCACCACGTCAGAGTATTAGACAAAATCCTATGTATTTTACCGGATTTCTTTTCTTTCTCTTGGTCAGCATTCTGCTCCTTTCTTGTCAGTTCTTTACTTCCAGGTTATCAGCAAACATGGGGTCTGGCTTCCAGAGCAGCTGCTGAGGAGCCCCAGACAAAATGCAAAAACATGGAGGTTGTAACCCTTCATTAGATAAACTTCAGTCAGTTAGAAATGAGGGAAGCTAAGGAGAGATCAGGAGATTAGGGGAGATCAGGCAGTCAAACCCCTCTCCTTCTCTCTTCATTGAACTGCTTGGAGATTTCCCTTTGCCAAGGAATTGAAATGCAATCAAAGCACTTGCTGAATAACCACCTTATGGTTCCTCCGTAGCTTCCTGAAACATGGCCATCACTATTGGCACAATATTAAATAGCTTTTTATCTTTTGATCTTTTACTTGTCTCATTTCCTGTCTTGTCCTCATGCTTACATCCCTAATGAGCATCTCTCCAGTCATCACAGTTTAATCTTTATCTCAGGCTCTGCCTGTAGTGCCTGGTGCCTGGTGTGTTGCAGTCCATGGAGTTGCAAGGAATCGGACATGACAACAACTGAATGACGACTACCAAGGAAAGAGAGGTGTTTGTTCAATAGGCAGACAGAAGGCTACTCCATTGCTTTAAGTTAGTAATTGACAGAGCCACTTCAAGCTTTGGTTTGTCAAGCTCCATATTCTGTATTCCTAAATACTTAACACAATTGTATTAACATAATTACATATGTAGGCCTTGAAGTTGTTACAGAAATTCCAGGTGTAATTGCAGGACCAGATATTAGGTTTTCTCTGGCTTCATTTTATGTTCAGAAGGAGGAAAAAAAAGGTATATTCTAGGAACCAGTAACCTTTCCCCATGAGACCTTACCTGCCAATCCTGGTAATTATCCCCAGCCTGAGAGTTTGATGGACACTTGTCTTTCCCTCCTTAGTAGCTATAATTAATGTTCTGTGCTGCACAGCAATCTCCTGGGATAAAAATCATCTCGATGGTGATGCTTTATCTCTCCAGTTCACCAGGTGTGCTCTCACAGAGAGTGCAAAATTGAATTATATAAAAAGCCTGCACCTTAATTTATAGTCTGAAATAATATTATCAACCAGTCTACTCATATGCAATAACAATTAGAAATAATAACAGTGACAGAATGATAACTCTAACCTCTTTGATTTTGGACCTGTGATTGTATGTCATTATTTCTATCAATCACCAGTTAATAGTCTCAGAACTATCATTAATTACATTATTTTGTACTGTCCCTGTGATGGTCAAACTGTAAAGGCATGGGATAGTCAAGTGACTATGGGTGGGGTTCTCAGCATCAGAGGTGATACTAGTGTTTCTCAGGTTGCCTTTTTATCAGAAGCAGTACCTTTCTGTACCTAAAGCTGAAGAGAATTCTGCATGGGTTTGTAGCCAGGGGAATAGAAGAGTTGAATGGGGAGCTGTAGAGGCCAGTGGGGAGTGACAGGCTGGTCTGATTTGCGACTGATTTGCAGTTGTAACTGGGGTGAGTTTCACCACTTTCCAATATTCCCTGCTGCTGCTACTGCTGCTAAGTCGCTTCAGTCGTGGCCAACTCTGTGCGACCCCATAGACTGCAGCCCACCAGGCTCCCCCGTCCCTGGGATTCTCCAGGCAAGAACACTGGAGTGGGTTGTCATTTCCTTCTCCAATGCATGAAAGTGAAAAGTGAAAGTGATGTCACTCAGTCGTGTCTGACGCTTTGCACCTCCATGGACTTCAGCCTACCAGACTCCTCCGTCCATGGGATTTTCCAGGCAAGAGTACTGGAGTGCGGTGCCATCATGTTCTCCGACAATATTCCCTAACCATAACTAATCCAGGGACTTCTGGGGAACTTTCCTCACCATACGCCCACAACATCTTAGAGACTCATGGAACATGTTTCTGGGGCTGTAGGAGCACTGAACGGAGAAGGCAATGGCACCCCACTCAGGCACTCTTGCCTGGAAAATCCCATGGATGGAGGAGCCTGGTAGGCTGCAGACCATGCGGTCGCTATGAGTCGGACAAGGCTGAGCGACTTCACTTTCACTTTTCACTTTCATGCATTGGAGAAGGAAATGGCAACCCGCTCCAGTGTTCTTGCCTGGAGAATCCCAGGGATGGGGGAGCCTGGTGGGCTGCAGTCTATGGGGTCGCACAGAGTTGGCCACGACTGAAGCGACTTAGCAGCAGCAGCAGCAGCAGCAGCAGGACCACTGAAAGGGAATTTCCACTTGGAGCAGTTCACTTAATTTCAGCAAAGCCTCCTCCCTGAGCAGATTTCACTTGCAGCATCAGCCACTGTGATACTCAGAAAATAGCGTAAAAAAAATCTCATCAGATAATAATGAGAATAGTTAATGTCAGTGCAAGTGCTCTGTGGAAGTAGTCATTTGAATGGGGATAGCAACTCTGCCAGCATTGGCTTGTCTCTAATTTTTTTTTAATTGAAGTGTAGTTGATTTATAATGTGTTAGTTTCTGATGTGTAACAAAGTGATTCAGTTATATATATATATTTTCATATTCTTTTTTCTTTGTGGTTTGTCACAAAGAAAAACTATGTTAACTATATATTAACTATAGTTCCCTGTGCTATACAATAGGACCTTGTTGATAATCTATTTTATATATAGTAGTGAGTATATGTTAATCCAAAATTCCTAATTTATCACCCCATCCCACCCCTTTTCCCTTTGGTAACTAAAAGTGTGTTTTCTGTTTTGTAAAGAAGGCAATTTGTATTATATTTTAGGTTCCACATGTAAATGATATCATATGCTACTTTTCTTTCTCTATCTGACTTACTTCACTTAGTATGATAATCTCTAGATCCATCCATGTTACTACAAATTGCATTATGACATTCTTTTTTATGTCTGAGTAATATCCCATTGTGTGTGTGTCTGTGTATATTACATTAGTTTTTTATCCATTCATCTGTTGATGGACATTTACATTATTTACATTGCTTTAGGTTCTGGATGTTGGTCCATATGATTCCAGGCCATGCCTTAATCCTGATTTGAATACAGGGACACTGTTTATAGGTGTAAGAGTTCTGTTGTCCATTATTTTCCCTGTTAGTTTTCTCCAATCTTATCCACTAAGATTGCCCTGTTGTAGTTCCTTGCCTTAGGCCCCTGCTGGCTTTTGTAGAGTCATATCTTAGCTGTTTTCTTCTCCTCCTGCTTACGTAAAATTTATTTGGTGGCTGAAGAGGGTGGGTCAGCTTGGATTTTCCAATAATCTCTGTAGTATTTTACTAAAGGTTTATGCACTACTCTTCTTTAAAGGAAGGTATTCTCTCAACCATATCTTGCTTATGCAGAACAAAACAGAACAAAGTAACTTACACAATTTTCCTTTCTGATGTAGGATTTGAGGACCCATTTTGGAAATTCCAAGGAGAGTATTTCCTTTTCTTTCTTATTATATTTCTACTCCAGCAAGGCTAACTATAAGTGAATACCAAAAGACTAAGATTAATATGTTAAGATTTTATCTTCAGAATGCATAAGAGTGACTACTCTCCAATATACATATGTGTGGAGAGAAAATTTGCAACTGATGTTCCTGTCAGAGCTGTCATAATGTGAGTGTTTAGGTTATGTCTTTGCATTTTATTCCTCCTTTTCTCTTTACTCCTTTCCTTTATTTCCTTTATAATGAACTAGTAATATTCCTATATTCCCACAAATACCTCCTTACTCTAGCCTGATCATCCAACTAACACTTGAGTCTTCGTCTTATAACATGCATTATAAAATTATACATTCATTAACTGTACTGATGATTATGATCAAAGTATCATGCTAACAGACAAAATGAGTGTTATTTGAGTGTAGAGATACTAATGAGATCTTGAGTATTTTATTTAACGTTGGGTACCAGCTGAAGCACACAAACTTTATGTGTATATATATATATATATTTCACTTAAATGTTGGAGCTGTACTACAAACCGAGGAATTTGTGATAAATGAAATTGTGCTTATTGCAATGGTGATTATTTTTGTCAATGTCTACTACATTGGATGATCCAGTGAACCTATCAACCAAGCATTGTCTCTTTTACTCAGTGCTTTGTCATGTGGCACATATTGATTGCCTTTTAGAGTCATGATTTGAAAGGAATTTTTAAAAGCTTGTTACATAGTTCAAATATTATTAATCTGAATCTCATCAAGTCTTTAGTTGGGAGTCATAGCAGTTTAGGGGAAATGGACTTCCCTGGTGGCTCAGATGGTAAAGCGTCTGCCTACAATGCAGGAGACCCGGGTTCAATCCCTGTGTTGGGAAGATCTCCTGGACAAGGAAATGGCAACCCACTCCAGTATTCTTGCCTCGAAAATCCTATGAATCCCTGTTAGGCTATAGTCCATGGGGTCGCAAAGAATCAGACACAACTGAGCGACTTCACTTCACTTCACTTGTAGCTAGAAGAACCTGTTAAACACCCTGAGGATGCAGGCAGCAAAATCCAAAATAAGCGAACATCCATAGAGCAGTTTCTTCAAAGAAAAATAAACATCTTTAAAAGACGAAGCTGTTAGAGATTGAGTTTTGAAGAAACATCAACAAATGCCATAAGGAGACCTTATTGTTTTAAACAAACAAAAAACTGAAAAAGGCACTTAATTAAAAATTAGGGATATATATTTATATTACCAAATTTATGAAGGGATTATTGTTAAATTTTTCTAGGTGTGAAAATAATAATGATTTATATTTTAAAAAGTACCTGCTAGAAATGCACACTGAATGTTTATAGGTAAAATGGGATGGTATATGCAAGATATGTTTTTAAATACTTCAGAAAAAGATGATGTATATAGATACAATAATCAATTAGATAAATACATAGATACTTATGTACATACATACTTGGGTGCATAGTTGTATACATAGAAAAGAATGTCAAGTTGCTAAGTACCTCTAAATGTCATATAAAAATTGCGTTTCTAATAGCAAGTGGTCCCAAGATACATTCTTGTAGAAATGAAGTCTCATCGTGTTCTTTGAGACTGTTATATTTATAACTACTGTTTCTAATTTAGGGGCATAAGTAAAAGATATTTAGCACAGAGAATATTCTTAGGATGAGAAATAGAATATAACTTATAGATTTGAATACTGAAACAGTACAACTCATTTAGTCAGTGTAATAGATACAAAATGCTTTAAAAAAATAATGTTGTTAGAACATCACTCTTAAAAAACATTTTTTCTCTTTTACATTGTAAACAATTGTAATCCAGGTTAAAATCAACTGTGTTATGTCTCCAACCATAAAATAAGATCTGAAAATACTTGTTATGTTTATTCTTTTAATCAAACTCTTGTTCAATATATAATTTTAAAATTAAAAGTATTTTTGAATAGGAAACATTAATATAACACAGATAGGTATCGTTCTGGTACAATATTCATTTGTCCTGCTTTATAATAAGTTCCTAATTATAGATTTTAGTAATAAGCTCAGATAGTCTGTAACCTAGCAAAGACATTCGGATAATCATCAACAGAGCTTTGTACATTAAGTGTAGCCTTACTATGGTCTTTCCATCTTACCAATGATACTCACTCTCTGGTATGCTGAGACTAGGTCCTCTGACAAAGTTATGCTCTAAAAGCCACACTCACCTAAATTAAAATGTCATGTACCTTTTATCATGGTTTTTAAATTTTCTTAAAACTTAAGATTTCTGCTTTTAAACATGACGGATTAACTGCTATGAGAATTGAATTCCTGTTATAGACAACTAGGAAAGTAGAAAAATAAATTAACAACACTTTTTCAGACGTTGAGTAATGCACTCAATATGGCGGTGATCTGTGAGAGAAGGGGAGCAAGCTAGATTAGGCCTGTGATTGCCCTCACAAACTGGCTGGAGGTAATTTCAGGTCACTGTGCAGAGAGGAAGAACTCAAACAGAAGTCCAGGGGTCCTGAGGAGTAACAGAGACAGAGACTGAAGTTCAGTGAGGCCAGGTGGCTGGTTGGGGGAAGAGGGAGCTGCAAAGTGAGAGACTTTGGAGAATGTCAGGGGTATCTTTCAAATTTCTGGCTAAATGCTCATCAGCACATCTGTGGTGGGAAACTCTGCCGGTTCAGGAAAGTATCATCAAAGTCCAGCAGGGCAGACAATTCCCAAAGCTCACATATGGCCTGGAAGAGATTACATTTTCATCAGCCAGAGGGAAGAGATGTCTAAATACCTGGGGCATCAGGTGTAATACTCAGAAAGGTCTTTTTTAGTTTTTTGCAAGAGTTTGTATAGAATTGGTATTATACTTTCCTTAAGTGTTTGGGAAAAATCTCTCCAGTGGAACCATCTGTGATCTGTGCCTGGTGTTTCCTTTAAGGGAAGGTTTTTGTTGTTTACTAGGATTTCAATTTGGAGAAGGAAATGGCAACCCACTCCAGTGTTCTTGCCTGGAGAATCCCAGGGACGGGGGAGCCTGGAGGGCTGCTGTCTATGGGGTCACACAGAGTCGGACACGACTGAAGTGACTTAGCAGCAGCAGCAGCAGGATTTCAATTACTTTAATAGATGCAGTGCTATTCAAGGAATCTATTTCTTTTTGTGCAAGCTTTGATGATATTTTTTAATTTACTGTGACCGATTTTTTCATACAATTCTTTTATTATACATTTAATATCAGTCTATTTTATAGTAATATTACCCCTCTCATTTCTAATATTTGTAGTTTGTATAATGTCATATAACTTTTTTTCTGATCAGTCTGGCTAGAATCTTATGAATTCTGTTCTTCTAAAGAAGTCAGCTTTTTATTTCACTGATTTTCTGTATTTTTGTTTGTTTCCCATTTCTTTTCTCTTAATTGATACATTGTTTTGGAAATTTAAAAAAAAAGAAAAATATTTCAATAGCAAAAGGAATTTTGCTTGCATATACTTAAGATTTGGGATGATGTATTACTATGCAGTTACTATTGCTGCCATAACAAATTACCACACATTTAGCAGTATAAAAGAACAGGAATTTATTCTCTTATGATTCTGGAGGCAAGAAGCTAGAACCAAGTGTTACGGGGTGAAACTGTCAACAGAGCCAGAGGTACTGAGAAAGAATTAGTCGTTTGCCTTTTCCAGCTTTGGTGGCTGCTCGCCTCCTTCCATCTTTGGTCTCGTCACTCCAGTCTCTGCTTCCATACTCACCATCTCTTCTTCAGCTATATCTCCCTTTGTTGTTCTTCAGTTGCTAAGTCATCTCCAACTCTTTGTGACCCCATGGACTACAGCATGACAGGTTTCTCTGCCCTTCACTACCTCCCTGACTTTGCTCAAACACATGTCCATTGAGTCAGTGATGCCATCCAATGGTCTCATCCTCTGTTGCCCACACCTGCTCCTTTGCTTCATCTTTCCCAGCATCAGGATCTTTTTCAATGAATTGGCTCTTCACATCAGGTGGCCAAAGTATTGGAGCTTCAGCTTCAGCATCAGTCAATCCAATGAATATTCAAGACTGACTTCCTTTAGGATTGACTGGTTTGATCTCCTTGCTGTCCAGGGGACTCCCAAGAGTCTTCTTCAGCACCACAGTTCAAAAACCTCAGTTCTTCTGCACTCAGCCTTCTATATTGTCCAACTGTCATATCTGTATATGACTACTGGAAAAACCCTAGCTTTCACCATACCGACTTTGGCAGCAAAGTGATGTCTCCACTTTTTAACATACTGTCTAGGTTTGTCATAGCTTTTCTTCCAAGGAGCAAGTGTCTTTTAATTTCATGATTGCAACCACCATCCTTAGTGATTTTGCAACCCAAGAAAATAAAATCTGCCATTGTTTCCAATTTTCCCCCATCTTTTTGCCATTAAATGATAGGACTGGTTGCCATGATATTAGTTTTTTGAATGTTGAATTTTAAGCCAGCTTTTTCACTCTCCTCTTTCACCTTTATCAAGTTCCTCTTTGATTTCTGCCATTGGAATGGTGTCATCTGCATATATGAAGTTGTTGATATTTCTCTTGCCAATCTTGATTCCAGCTTGTGCTTCATCCCGCCTGGCATTTCACATAGTGTACACTGCATATAAGTTAAATAGGCAGGGTGATAATATATAGTCTTGACATACCCCTTTTCCTATTTTAAACCAGTCCATTCTTCTATGTCCAGTTCTAACTATTGTTTCTTGATCTTCATACAGGTTTCTCAGGAGGGAGGTAAGATAGTCTGGCATTCCTATCTCTTTAAGAATTTTCCATATTTTGTTGTGATCCACACAGTCAAAGTCCTTAGGGCAGTCAATGAAGTAGATGCTTTTCTGGAATTCTCTTGGTTTTTCTATGATCCAGCAGATGTTGGCAACTTGATGTCTGATTCCTCTGCCTTTTCTAAATCCAGCTTTTACATCTGAAAGTTCTTGCTTCACATACTGTTGGAAGCCTATCTTGAACGATTTTAGCATTACCTTGCTAGCATGTAAAATGAGGGCAAATGTGCAGTAGTTTGAATATTCCTTGGCATTGCCCTTCTTTGGGATTAGAATGAAAACTGACACTTTCCAGTCCTGTGGCCATTCCTGAATTTTCCAAATTTTCTGGTATATCTCCCTTTGCCTCCCTGTTATAATTACACTTTTGATTTAATTTAGGACCTATCTGGGAAAGTCTCCCATTTCGAGATCCTTTGATATATTGCATCTGTAGAGTCCCCTTTTTCAAGTAGATTAACTTCACAGGTTTCAGGGATAGGGAATTTGAGATTTGAGGGTTCATTATTCAGTTTGCCATAGGTGTGTATAGCTGTAGGATGAATTTCAAGAAGTGAAGTTGCAAAGCGAAATTAAACAAATTGTCCTCAAAAAAAAAAAAAATGCAATGAGTTATTCTTTCATGGTTAGATTAAACATATTCTGTAGTCTTCTGGTCTTAAGAGCTATGCTCTAAAATTACTTTACATTGTAAGCAAAAATAATGTTGTTTACATTTTCATCTATTTTTAGGAAATCCATCTTATATATATCTGCAGTTTACAAATGTTGGTGTGAAATAAGTTTATATATTTTAATGTGAAGGTGTCTTATTTGCTGAAATTCTTTCTTTTATCATTTTTAAAAATCTTTATCATTTATTAACTTCATCAGTTATTTTAGTGCTTATCAGTTTTTATTTCATTTTGCCTAATATTAATATCCTAATTTTGTTTTTATTTTGAATGAGTTTTAGTGTGTTCTGTGCCCATGTTTTTGCTTTCAAGCAAATTATATAACATTGATTTTCATATTTCTATTATATAACTTGAAGTTATAGAACTTGACTCTATCATCTTATTTCATTATTTTCTTTAACTGACATGCTAATTTCTTGTTTTCCTTCTTCTATTCCTTTGAATGAATATAGGTTGATTTAATTCTTCAGGTGGTTATGCTCTTTACTTTTAAACATATTTATCACCTTTTATTTTTTTCTATGATTTTTTAATATAAATTTATTTATTTTAATTGGAGGGTAATTACTTTACAATATTGTAGTGGTTTTGCCATACATTGACATGAATCCATCACGGATGTACATGTGTTCCCCATTCTGAACCCCCTCCCACCTCCCTCCCCACACCATCCCTCTGGGTCATACCAGTGCACTAGCCCCGAGCACCCTGTCTCATGCATCGAACCTGGACTGGAGATCCATTTCACATATGATAATATACATGTTTCAGTGCCATTCTCCCAGAATATCCCACCCTTGCCCTCTCTCACAGAGTCCAAAATACTGTTCTATACATCTGTGTCTCTTTTGCTGTCTTACATACAGGGTTATCGTTATCATCTTTCTAAATTCAATGTATATGTGTTAGTATACTGTTTTGGTGTTTTTCTTTCTGGCTTACTTCACTCTGTATAATAGGCTTCAGTTTCATCCACCTCATTAGAACTGATTCTAATGTACTCTTTTTAATGGCTGAGTAATACTTCACTGTGTATATGTACCACAGCTGTCTTATCCATTTGTCTGCTGATGGACATCTAGGTTGCTTCCATGTCATGGCTGTTATAAACAGTGCTGTGATGAACATTGGATTAACAAGTCTCTTTCAATTCTGGTTTCCTCAGTGTGTATGCCCAGCAGTGGGATTACTGGGTCATATGGCAGTTCTATTTCCAGATTTTTAAGGAATCTCCACACTGTTCTCCATAGTGGCTGTAGTAGTTTGCATTCCCACCAACCGTGTAAAAGTGTTCCCTTTTCTCCACACCCTCTCCAGCATTTATTGCTTGTAGACTTTTAAATAGCAGCCATTCTGACTGGTGTGAAATGGTACCTCATTGTGGTTTTGATTTGCATTTCTCTGATAATGAGTGATGTTGAGCATCTTTCCATGTGTTTGTTAGCCATCTGTATGTCTTCTTTGGAGAAATGTCTGTTTAGTTCTTTGGCCCATTTTTTGATTGGGTTGTTTATTTTTCTAAAATTGAGCTGCAAGTGATGCTTGTATATTTTTGAGGTTAATTCTTTGTCAGTTGCTTCATTTGCTATTATTTACTCTCATTCAGAAGGCTGTCTTTTCACCTTCCTTATAGTTTCCTGTGTTGTGCAGAAGCTTTTAAGTTTAATTAGGTCCCATTTGTTTATTTTTGCTTTTATTTCCATTACTCTGGGAGGTGAGTCATAGAGGATCCTGCTGTGATTTATGTCGGAGAGTGTTTTGCCTATGTTTTCCTCTAGGACTTTTATAGTTTCTGGTCTTACATTTAGATATTTAATCCATTTTGAGTTTATTTTTGTGTATGGTGTTAGAAAGTGTTCTAGTTTCATTCTTTTACAAGTGTTTGACCAATTTTCCCAGCACCACTTGTTAAAGAGATTATCTTTTCTCCATTGTATATTCTTGCCTCCTTTGTCAAAGATAAGGTGTCCATAGGTGTGTGGATTTATCTCTGGGCTTTCTATTTTGTTCCATTGATCTCTATTTCTGTCTTTGTTCCAGTATCATACTGTCTTGATGACTGTGGCTTTGTAGTAGAGCCTGAAGTCAGGCAGGTTGATTCCTCCAGTTCCATTCTTCTTTCTCAAGATTGCTTTGGCTATTCGAGGTTTTTTGTATTTCCATACAAATTGTGAAATTATTTGTTCTAGTTCTGTGAAAAATACCACTGGTAGCTTGATAACGATTGCATTGAATCTGTAGATTGCTTTGGGTAGCATTCTCGTTTTCACTATATTGATTCTTCCAATCCATGAACATGATATATTTCTCCATCTATTTGTGTCCTCTTTGATTTCTTTCACCAGTGTTTTATAGTTTTCTATATATAGGTCTTTTGTTTCTTTAGGTAGATATATTCCTAAGTATTTAATTCTTTTTGTTGCAATGGTGAATGAAATTGTTTCATTAATTTCTCTTTCTGTTTTCTCATCATTAGTGTATAGTAATGCAAGGGATTTCTCTGTGTTAATTTTATACCCTGCAACTTTACTATATTCATTGATTAGCTCTAGTAATTTTCTGGAGTAGTTTAGGGTTTTCTATGTAGAGGCTTATGTCTTCTGCAAACAGTGAGAATTTTACTTCTTCTTTTCCAATCTGGATTCCTTTTATTTCTTTTTCTGCTCTGATTGCTGTGGCCAAATCTTCCAAAACTGTGTTGAATAGTAGTGGTGAGAGTGGGCACCCTTGTCTTGTTCCGGACTCTAGGGGAAATGGTTTCAGTTTTTCACCATTGAGGATAATGTTTGCTGTTGGTTTGTCGTATATAGCTTTTATTATGTTGAGGTATGTTCCTTCTATTCCTGCTTTCTGGAGGGTTTTTATCATAAATGAATGTTGAATTTTGTCAAAGGTTTTCTCTGCATCTATTGAGATAATCATATGGCTTTTATTTTTCAATTTGTTAATGTGGTGAATTACATTGATTGATTTGTGGAGATTGAAGAATCCTTGCATCCCTGGGATAAAGCCCACTTGGTCATGGTGTATGATCTTTTAATGTGTTGTCGGATTCTGTTCGCTAGAATTTTGTTAAGGATTTTTGCATCTATGTTCATCAGTGATATTGGCCTGTAGTTTTCTCTTTTGTGACATCTTTGTCAGGTTTTGGTGTTAGGGTGACGGTGGCCTCATAGAATGAGTTTGGAAGTTTACCTTCCTCTGCAATGTTCTGGAAGAGTTTGAGTAGGGTAGGTGTTAATTCTTCTCTAAATTTTGGTAGAATTCAACTGTGAAGCCAGCTTAGACAATTGATCTGCCACATTTATCCTGTATTCTATTCCTGTAGCCACTTCACAAATTTTGTTATTAAATCATCCGATTTTAATCTATTGCAATTATACATAATTACATTATAATTTCTCATATTATTTAGATGCATATATATATATAGTCTTTCTATGATGTATATCCATGGGATATGGTAGATTATATATCTAAAGAGAGAAATAAATTATTGAAGCACAAATAAAACTCTAGAAATTTCAAAATTGGAATAAAGTAGGAAGCTTTGAGTAATGTTAAAAAAAAGGCAAAACAAAATGAAAAGGTGATTGTATAATGTTAAAAATCTAATTTAATTTAATTCTATGATATAAGATTGCCAAATCTTTGTTATCTATGATATTATAGGAACTTGCATTTGAGTAGTTTTCTCCCATTGTTTGTGTTTTAGATCTTTGTCTTTCTTCTTCATTTCTGTGTGTAGCATGTGTACGCACAACCTTATGAAGACCCACCCACCCACCCACAAACACCCCCCCCACCATAGGACAACTTAACAGAAGTAAAAAATTCCTGATTGCTTTCTTATAGAATTTAATAAAGTAGGAGTCAAGCTTTGACACATCATTTTATTCTTTAGTTAATCAAGTTGGAATCAACAGTTTTAACTGTTGCTTCCTGACCTGCATATAGGTTTCTCAAGAGGCAGATCAGGTGGTCTGGTATTTCCATCTCTTTCAGAATTTTCCACAGTTTATTGTGATCCACACAGTCAAAGGCTTTGGCATAGTCAATAAAGCATAAATACATGTTTTTCTGGAACTCTCTTGCTTTTTCCATGATCCAGCGGATGTTGGCAATTTGATCTCTGGTTCCTCTGCCTTTTCTAAAACCTGCTTGAACATCAGGAAGTTCACGGTTCACGTATTGCTGAAGCTTGGCTTGGAGAATTTTGAGCATTACTTTACTAGCATGTGAGATGAGTGCAATTGTGCGGTAGTTTGAGCATTTCTTTGCATTTCCTTTCTTTAGGATTGGAATGAAAACTGACCTTTTCCAGTCCTGTGGCCACTGCTGAGTTTTCCAAATTTGCTGGCATATTGAATGCACCACTTTCACAGCATCATCTTTCAGGATTTGAAAGAGTTCCACTGGAATTCCATCACCTCCACTAGCTTTGTTTATAGTGATGCTTTCTAAGGCCCATTTGACTTCACATTCCAGGATGTCTGGCTCTAGATGAGGGATCACACTATTGTGATTATCTTGGTCGTGGAGGTCTTTTTTGTACAGTTCTCCTGTGTATTCTTGCCACCTCTTCTTAATATCTTTTGCTTTTGTTAGGTCATACCATTGCTGTCCTTTATCAAGCCCATCTTTGAAAGAAATGTTCCCTTGGTATCTTAATTTTCTTGAAGAAATCTTTAGTCTTTCCCATTCTGTTGTTTGCCTCTATTTCTTTGCATTGATTGCTGAGGAAGGCTTTCTAATCTCTTCTTGCTATTCTTTGGAACTCTTCATTCAGATGCTTATATCTTTCCTTTTCTCCTTTGCTTTCCATTTCTCTTCTTTTCACAGCTATTTGTAAAGCCTCCTTAGACAGACATTTTGTTTTTTTGAATTTTTTTTCCATGGGGATGATCTTGATCCCTGTCTCCTGTACAATGTCATGAACCTCATTCCATAGTTCATCAGACACTCTATCTATCAGATCCAGTCCCTTAAATCTATTTCTCACTTCCACTGTATAATCATAAGGGATTTGATTTAGGTCATACCTGAATGGTCTAGTGGTTTTCCCTACTTTCTTCAATTTAAGTCTAAATTTGACAGTAAGAAGTTCATGATCTGAGCCACAGTCAGCTCCTGGTCTTGTTTTTGTTGACTGTATAGAGCTTCTCCATCTTTGGCTGCAAAGAATATAATCAACCTGATTTTGGTGTTGACCATCTGGTGATGTCCATGTGTAAAGTCTTCTCTTGTGTTGTTGGAAGAGGGTGTTTGCTATGACCAGTGCATTTTCTTGGCAAAACTCTGTCATCCTTTGCCCTGCTTCATTCCACATTCCAAGGTGGTTACTCCAGGTGTTTCTTGACTTCATACTTTTCATTCCAGTCCCCTATAATGAAAAGGACATCTTTTTTGGGTGTTAGTACTGAAAGGTCTTGTAGGTCTTCATGGAACCATTCAACTTCAGCTTCTTCAGCATTACTGGTTGGGGCATAGACTTGGATTACCGTGATAGTGAATGGTTTGCCTTGGAAATGAACAGAGATCATTCTGTCGTTTTTGAGATTGCATCCAAGTACTGCATTTCAGACTCTTTTGTTGACCATGGTGGTTACTCCATTTCTTCTGAGGGATTCCTGCCCGCAGTAGTATATATAATGGTCATCTGAGTTAAATTCACCCATTCTAGTCCATTTTAGTTCACTGATTCCTAGAATGTTGACATTCACTCTTGCCATCTCCTGTTTGACCACTTCCAATTTGCCTTGATTCATGGACCTGACATTCTAGGTTCCTATGCAGTATTGCTCTTTACAGCATCGGACCTTGCTTCTATCACCAGTCACATCCACAGCTGGGTATTGTTTTTGCTTTGGCTCCATCCCTTCATTCTTTCTGGAGTTATTTCTCCACTGATCTCCAGTAACATATTGGGCACCTAATGACCTGGGGAGTTCCTCTTTTGGTATCCTATAATTTTGCCTTTTCATACTGTTCATGGGGTTCTCAAGGCAAGAATACTGAAGTGGTTTGCCATTCCCTTCTCCAGTGGACCACATTCTGTCAGATCTCTCCACCATGACCTGCTCGTCTTGGGTGGCCCCATGGGCATGGGTTAGTCATTGAGTTAGACAATGAAATTTCAATGTCAGCCCTCCCAGTTAATATTCAGGGTTGATTTCCTTTAGAATTGACAACAGCAAAAAGGGATATGAATGTTATTTTAGTTGAACAGCTGTTTACTCATATTTCATTTACCCTAGTTATTTCAGGCATGTCCGGTGATGTGATCTGTAGTCTGTTACAGGTGTGTAACTATGGACTGATGAGCTGATTAGAAGCTTCAGGTTGCTTCAGTTTACTTGGCAAAGTTGCTTAGAATCCCTGAGGCAAAGAGCAAATGGACTGAGAAAGTGATGTGGGGTGGCAGTGTAGTTCCTCAAAGAGGTGCTGGAAGGTTATCTTCTCAATAAGTCAGAGATCTGATATTGCATATAATAAATGACTTCTTTAGAAACATAATTAGCATAAATATTCACAAGAATCTTCCCACTGTCAATGTTTCTTCAAAAATGAATAATAAATCATTGTTTATTAAGAATAAATAACTCAACCCAAGTATACCTCTAAATATCTGCCAGTTACATAAACACACAGATACACACACACACACATGAACACACACAATTTTATGCTTCCCTGGTGCCTCAGAATCCACCAGGTAAGGAATCTGCCAATGCTGGAAACTTGGGCTTGATCTCTGGGCAGACAAGATCACCTAGAGAAGACAATGAACCCACTCCAATATTCTTGTGTGTATATATATATATATATAGGCACATTTAGTTTCTCAGTCGTGTCTGACTCTTTGTGACCCCATGGACTATAGCCCACAAGTCTCCTCTGTCCATGGGATTTCCCAGGCAAGAATACTGGTATGGGGTGCCATTTCCTCCTCCAGGGGATCTTCCCAACCTAGAGATCTAACCCACGCATCACCTGCATCAGTAGGTGGGCTCTTTACCACTGAGCCACCAGAGAAGCCAATATGTGTGTGTATATATGTATATATATACACACACTCACACATGTACATGCATGCAAATATATGTTATATGAGCCTATCTATATTTAGGACTTCCCTGCTGTCTCAGGGGTAAAGAATCTACCTGTAGTGCCGGAGATGCTGGTTCAATTCCTGGGTCAGGAAGATCCCCTAGAGAAAGAAAAGACAACCCACTCCAGTATTCTTGACTGGAAATCCAATGGAGAGAGGAGCCTGGTAGGCTACAGTCCAGGGGATCTCAGGAGTTGGTCACAACAGGAACTAAACTACCACCACCACCTATATTAGATACTGAAAACATAAAATACAGATCATTAAGATTTATCCTTTTTCTATTAAAATTGTTTGGAATTGTTTATAGTGGTTAAAAAAAAGCTTGTGAGTCTCATCATTTAGGTATGAAATAAAAATTACTTTTTTCTTAAATTTTAAGCAACATCTATTAATATTTTTTAGATATTCTGTAGTTCAGAAGTATCTTTGTATACTACTTAACCAGGCACTTAGATTCAGAAACTATTTCTGTACAAACAAAGGTGACAAAATTCTTGTCCTGGTTGAGAATATTGTCATATGTTTCTGAAGTATCATAAATACAAAAAGTGTGATAATGTTATAATATTACCAATTAACTTAAAAAATAAAGTGACATTTAAAATTTAGCTTTGGTCTCCTTTCTGGCCTCCCTAATTCCCTAATTTTTTCTATTCAGCTTTAGTGTATATTCTTTTAACAGATCTGTAAGAATCAAGAAATAGAAAAAAATACAGACATATGTATATGATCTATAGCAATATAATATATTAAACTATATAATTCACATATATAATATATAACATAAACATGCATTATATATTATATAAATATGGTGATAATTTACATATATGTTATTTGAAAAATTGGTCCTCTCCTTAAGTAATTTATAGAATAATGGTGGGATAGCCATTAATGTATAATTCCATAAAACATGTATATTGATGCCTTTATATGTGCTACTAAATAAATTACCACTGTTCTGAATTTATGTACGAGATCGAAGATGGAATCTGTGATTCAGTCAAGATACAGATGAGATCAGAGAACTGAATAAGAGTTGATTAGACAAAGAGAAAAATAAATTTTATTTATAATGAATGAGGCTATATAGTTAAGGCCTTGACACTTGGAATATTTGGTGGTAAAGAACCCACCTGCCAATGCAGGAGACCTAAGAGATGTGGGTTAAATCCCTGGGCCAGGAAGATCCCCTGAGAAGGAAATGGTGACCCACGCCAGTACTCTTGCCTGGAGAATCCCATGGTCAGAGGAGCCTTGTGGGCTATGATCCCTAGGGTGGATACGACTGAAGTGACTTAGGATGGATGGAAAGGAATTTCAGAGTGGCTGGAATGCTGAGATAAGAGGAAAGGAGGAATAAAATGCCATTCATATGAAGGGATAAAACTGTGGAGGACATAAAAAGGATATATGCAGTTTTAAAATCTTTATCACAATCATAATGAAGAATAACTTGATGCATTTTATGGTGGACATGGACAGAGGGCTGCATGAATTTATTCATGTATTTCTGTTTTGTTTACAGTGGAAAATGGACTAGAGAAAAATCAGATTAAGTTGCTATGGAAACAATCTAAGGAAGAATCAATGCTAGGTTGGGCTAAATGGTGGTAGAGGCAGATAGAAGAACATAAAGTTGAGTTTTATTTTGGATACAGAGATGGAGCTTCACTGTATATAAGATGTGAGGCATGATCAATGAGTGGATACTAGCAAAGTTTATCTACAAAGATTGTTCAACTTATTTTTTTCTCCATAAAATTATCCAGCTCAAAAGCCAACTTTGGTTGAATTCAGTAATCAAATGTGTCAGTGCCTTCATAAAGACAGCTGAGTATCAGAGCAGAAAAGCCATATAGCTCTGCTGACTCTTGACTTGAAAGAAATGATCACATACTCATGAGCATTTAATGCAGGTCAGTAACAGTACTTAATTTCTCATTTAATCTCTGAAAATGCTGTTCTATTATCTATACTTCTTCCCTAGAATGAACCCCCCTCCCACCCTTGAAAACCCCAGCTGAAGACAGTCATCTTCAAATAGATTTAAGAGGATGAGTATAAATGGGATGCACTCATCTTTCAACCATCAAATTCTGTTTTCTGCATCTGTAAAGGTTTTCTCTTCTCTCCTGTTTTTATAGATGAAAAAAGTGAAGTTAACCTCTCCAATTATCCCCTCTTCTCTTTCGTTATGAATGTCAGTTTTGCATTTATTATTATTCTTTCACATAGCAAAATTTTTCACCTTCATTAGATCATGCATATTTGCATAAAGTAACTTTTATCTTTTAAACAGTCTTTCCTTTAACTCTACCTTTTCTCCCAACTATTATTCCTCTATTCCCTTTCCCAAGCAAATCTCAAAACACTTTTTTACACTCATTGTCTTCACTTTCTCATTTATCAGTTACTCTACCCTATTCCAACCTAATGATGAAAGGGTGATGGTTAAAGTAAACAATGACCTATAAAATGGCAAATCCAAGAGACACTTTTCTGTCTTCACTTCATTCAATATCTCCACAGTATTTAACATCGCTGATCACAGTCTCTCTTTATGATATACTTGAATCTCTTTGCTACTATGATAGACTCAATAATTGTCCCATCCAAAGATATGTGTATCTCAATCCCAGGGTTTCTGAATATGTTAAATCATGCAGTAAATGTGACATTGTTAATGTGATTAGGATAATGATCTTGCAATGGGTAAATTCTCTTGGATTATCTGAGTACAGCTGATATAAACATAAATGCCCTTGTAAGAGATTTTCAGGAGAGTCACAGCAAATGTGACCAGAGAAGCAGAGGTGACAGTGACTGGGGACATGAGTCAATGATATAGGAAGCCTCTTGCAGCTAGAAAAGGAAATAACTTCTTACCTTGAAAGCAGCCCTTGCCACCCATTTAATTTTGTTTTCATTCAGTTCATATTTACTATGTGCTGAGCATGATGCCTGTTATCTGAAATAGATAAATGGTATGGACCCTACTGTAGAGGTGTCACAGCCTACATAGGCTGACAAACAGGCAAATTAGGGTTACAGTACAGTCAGAACATAGGAAAACACAGGCTCTTATGGAAACACAGAAGAGGTCATGTAAATCAAACGGGGGCAGGAGGCCCACACAGGTTTTTCAGGAGAGGTGATGTTTGGACTGATTTTGTAGACAAATAGAAGTTAAGACAACAAGCAAGCAAGGGAAAGAACTTTCCAGCTCTGCTCACCCATGTGAGACTCATCATCTCCAGAAATGTAAAATAATTAATTTGTGTGACTTTAAGGCACTAGTTCAGTTCAGTTCAGTCACTCAGTTGTGTCCGACTCTTTGTGACCCCATGAATCACAGCATGCCCGGCCTCCCTGTCCATCACTAACTCCCAGAGTTCACTCAAACTCATATCCATCAGGTCGGTGATGCCACACAGCCATCTCATCCTCTGTTGTCCCCTTCTCCTCCTGGCCCAAATCCCTCCCAGCATCAGTCTTTTCCAATGAGTCAACTCTTTGCATGAGGAGGCCAAAGTATTGGAGTTACACCTTTAGCATCATTCCTTCCAAAGAACACCCAGGACTGATCTCCTTTAGAATGGACTGGTTGGATCTCCTTGCAGTCCAAGGGACTCTCAAGAGTCTTCTCCAAAACCACAGTTCAAAAGCATCAATCCTTCGGTGCTCAGCTTTCTTCACAGTCCAACTCTCACATCCATACATGACCACTGGAAAAACCATAGCCTTGACTAGATGTACCTTTGTTGGCAAAGTAATATCTCTACTTTTCAATATGCTATCTAGGTTTGTCATAACTTTCCTTCCAAGGAGTAAATGTCTTTTAATTTCATGGCTGCAATCACCATCTGCAGTAAGGCACTAAAGTTATGCTAATTTATTACAAAAACAATAGGAAGCTAATACAGTTGCAATTATGACACCTAATATTCTTTTTTAAATAATCACATTGATTAATCTTTTGCCAGTTCTACTACCTCCTCCTGAAATAAATTTTGAGGCTTGGTTTTGAGTCTTTATCTATTCACTGTCTGTGTGCTTTCCTTCAGTACAGTTCAGTTCAGTTGCTCAGTCATGTCCGACTCTTTGTGACCCCATGGACTGTAGCACGCCAGGCTTCCCTGTCCATCACCAACTCCTGGAACTTGCTCAAACTCATGTCCATCAAGTCTGTGATGCCATGCAACCATCTCATCCTCTGTCATCCCTTTCTTCTCCTGCCTTCAAACTTTCCCAGCATCAGGGTCTTTTCGAATGAGTCAATTCTTTGCATCAGGTGGCCAAAGTACTAGAGTTTCAGCTTCAGCATCAGTCCTTCCAATGAATATTCAGGACCGATTTCCTTTAGAATTGACTGGTTGGATCTTCTTACAGTCCAAGGGACTCTTAAGAGTCTTCTCCAACACCACATTTCAAAAACATCAATTCCTCGGTGCTCAGCTTTCTTTATAGTCCAACTCTCACATCCATATTTGACTACTGGAAAAGCCATAGCTTTGACTAGATGGACCTTTGCTGGCAATGTAATATCTCTTCATTTTAATATGCTGTCTAGGTTGGCCATAGCTTTTCTTCCAAGGAGCAAACATCTTTTAATTTCATGGCTGCAGTCACCTTCTGCAGTGATTTTGGTGCCCAAGGAAATAAAGTCTGTCACTGTTTCCATTGCTTCCCCATCTATTTGCCTATTTGCCATGAAGTGGTGGGGCCAAATGCCATGATCTTAGTGTTTTGAATATTGAGTTTTAAGGCCGTTTTTTTTTTCCCCCCACTCTCCTCTTTCACTCACCAAGAGGCTCTTTAGTTCCTCTTCACTTGCTGCCATAAGAGTGGTGTCATCTGCATATCTGAGGGTATTGATATTTCTCCCGACAATCTTGATTCCAGCTCGTGTTGTATAGTGTTTCCGTGACTTTAAATACACTCTCCATGTGGATGACTCTCCATCAGCAGCCTCTTATTTAATCTTGAGACTGAACTCAAACTGATTACTTGAAGTTTCTATGTCCAACAGGCTCATCAAAGTCCCCATGGCCAATATGAAAGTAGCTTAACTTTCTCTCTCCTTGCAAATGGCACTAACATCTTTCCACATACTCATGACAATTCTCTAGCTATTATCCTACATGCAATTTGAAATCAAGTATCCTACCAAAATATATCCAAATCTGTCAACATTCTCCATTTCTTCTACCACCAGTTCAGTGTTAGTTGCTCAGTTGTATTGGACTCTTTGCAGCACCGTGGACTGCAGCCTGTCAGTCTCCTCTGTCCATGGGATTCTCCTGGTAGGAATACTGGAGTGGGTGGCCAGTCCCTTCTCCAAGGGATCTTCTCAACCCGGGATTGAATTGGGGAGCTCCTGCATTGCAGGCAGATACTTTATGATCTGAGTCACCGGAGAAACCCACCATTCTTACTGCAAATTAAAAAGCTCTCATCCCAATTATGAAATTTTTTGCATTTTTCCTTTTTCCTTATTTTTTTCTGCAATCCAGTTGTCACAAAGGGATTTTAAAGATTAAACAGAATGATTTTACTTCTAGAATAAAACCCTTTCATTGTTTTCTATTTACCTCATCATTAAACCAAATCTTTTCACTATTGCCTATAAGGTTCTACAAAATTTCACTTTAAACACTGAATGACAAGATTGTAGAAGATGATGCTGGAAATGTAGGCATCACATGAGGGGTCCTTGATGCCTTATTAAAGAATTTGAGCTTTTATCTTGTGGTTGAAAATTTAGTCATAAAAGAACTTAACAGGACTGATGTCAGATTTGCTTTTTTGAATGACTGTGATGTTGGTAAGGAGAATTACTGAAATGAGAAAATATTAATATACAAATTCCATGGAACCTGATGGGGACAGTGGGACCAACAGGTGGAAGCTTATAGATGCCCAGTGAGCTCAACCACTTTCTTGTCCTAATATTCTTCCTCAAAGTTATATGGTCCTCTTATTTGTACACCTGGAAATTTGGAGTTCAAAATAACCCTAGTGGTAACTAGATGATACATTTATTTTATAAATGAGAAAACTAGATACTGAGGATTTAGGAGGCATTCCTGAAACTGTGCACCTACAGTAAAGACAGGTGCAATTTTGCATTTGTACAAGTATATGTATAATTTTATATGTCTATAATTTTATTGCTCATTAGAGTATATAAGACTCATTTATGTCTTATAAAAGATTTTTTAACATCCTGAGATAACAACTAAGCAGTTATTATTTTCCTCATTACTAGGAGAGGTAAGTAAAGTCAAGAGTCTTGCCTAAGTGATTAAGCAAAAAGCAGAAGTAAAAAACTAGATTTAGCCTTCCAGATTATTATTCTTTTTCATTTTCTACAGTACTGTATGACAAGTGCCACCAGACTCCAAATATCAGATGTGATTTCAGTCTCCTTCTCAACCTTAGAAGGAACCCCAAACATCTCAAGAAAGACACCTTAATAATAGGATGGAAAGAACTAGGCTCATTAACTCATGTTTTACTGATGTGGAAGCATATTTTGCATTACAATTAAACTCAAATGTCACTACTTCATTTAACATTTTCTCTTCAGGCAGGAAATTTAAATGTCTATTAATGATATAATAAAAAAGAACAATTGCTTTTATGTTTAATAAGTACTATCTATAATATTTTATTTATATAGTATTATGCTTTCCATTTTAAGCTCTCAGATATAAAATAATTCTCATTTATATTAGTATTCCTCAGATAGTCTTTTAAGAGAGGAGTCCTAGGGAGGTTGGAATCAGTCCTCAGATCTTGAATACCAAGTAGAGTCAGTGCAGCAGTGCTCACATCAGCTGCTTTAAACTGGCTTGGCAGTAAAATACCTGATTAGCATTGTGGGTATTTAGGAGAGTTTGTTTCTCTGCCTTCTAAGGAAAAAAAAATGTTCCTTGTTCATTTATTCAGGATTATTTATTCAGAAGCAGTTAATCATAGTGAGTTGGAACAAAGATTCTCTCAAAACCTCTTCTGCAGCTTTCTAGACACATAATGCTGGATAAGTATTTGTGTGACTCAGTTTTCTCATCTCGAACCCTCCTCTCAGGGCAGTTGTATTAAATGAACAAGCAGATTTTAGGACATTTAACATGAAAATATGGATTTGTAAAGCACCCAGGAAATATGTTAGCCATATTATCTTTTGTAAAAGAATTAAAGCGGACATAATAGAGGTGTGACCCTCCCCTTTTCCCACAACCCAAGCCCTCTTTTTGTTTGTCTGGTGTTTTGTTACCTGTCCCTCCCTGAACCTTGAGGAAAAGACAAACTACAAGGCTTATAAAAACAGCTCTCAAAGGAACTGTTTCCGGATGGCACCAATAATCCCAGGCACGCACAGGGCACAAAGCAATCTGAACATTTCCAGCACTTACAGACAAGGGACACTGCAGCCTGCTTCAAACCATAATGAAACATATTCTCACTTTCTTGCCCAATAAAACTTCAAACATGCTTTGCCTCAGGAAATTACCTGGTCTTTTCCTGCTTTTTGATGGATATCAGGTCAATTACCCATTAAGCTCAATTTGAGTAACAGAAGATACCTTTCTTCTTGACACCTTCCATGAGAAAGTACACAAAAAGTAGGCATTTCAGTTATTTTCTTCACTGTTATACCCCCAGTCCCTGGAACACTGGTTAGCATGCAGAATATGCTCACTTTTTGTTCATTGAATGAAGGGACGAGTATCTACATTGTGTCAGGAAATTAGGTAGTCAGTGGTGATATTATAATCAACAGGGCTAATAATACCTTTCCCTCCAAGGATTTTACCTCTAGTCACGTAGACAAACAAATAAACAACCAATTGCTGGCCCTAATGGTAAGAGCTTCAGCTGAGATCGTCCACCATTAGGGGTGTGTGTGTGTGTGTGTGTGTGTGTGTGTAAGTGAGTGAGAGAGAGAGGGAGGGAGATTGTAAAGTATACTCACTGCCTAAGGATGTTGTCAACTGCCCAAGTCACATGCCCACAAGAGTTTGATTATGTAGGAGACATCATTATAAAATCTCACAAGCATATCATATGAGCTTATATGGAATTCTGGAAGACGTCACATTCTAAAAGGGATACAAATAAAAAACATACACAGGAATAGCATACAAGAACGATTAACAAACGCTTTGAATGTGAAGCATGAGTAGTAATCAAAGAACAAAGAGATGAACCAAAAGAAAGATATTCCAAGCAGGTGCAGTAATAACATGGCAAATAAAGTTTATCATCTCTTTCCCACCACTTAGCTGGATTGTCTTGAAACAGCAGAGAGATTGGAAGATCATGTTCAGTTGACAGAAAATAGACCATGTATAATGAGGGAGAGAGAGGAGGTGAGAGGTAAGACGCTTCTAGAACTTAATGCATTATATTCCATGTTAAGCAATTCAGGCTTAAAGTTCATTGCAAAATGCAAAACAAAAATCCAAAACAAAAAGAGCACAAAAAACTGAATATTCAAAGGTGCACCATTGTTGGATTTTTTCTTTTGAAAACTAATCAGGGCTGCAGTGCAGAAAATGGATTTTAATTGGAAAAACCTGAGGCAAAGAGAATGATTAGGAAGTTTGTGAAAAATTCATGATGCTGAAATAGAGTAGAAATTTAAATGAAAGAGAGGGAATGGGTGGATTCAAGAGTTATTTAGGAGATACAATTGACAAAAAGCTTTTAAAACATTTGACCACTGGCTAAAATAGAAAATATATTTAGCGTCACTTGTCATTATACCCACACACACACTCTCACACACTCACACACACACACACACCCACACACGTATATCTGAAAAGTGTGGTTTCAGAGAATACTATGCACTATTGGTTCTGACATTTGCTGTTTTATTTTTTATTAAAAACATTATTTTATGTTGACATATGGCAGAAACCAACACAATATTGGAAAACAACTATCCTTCAATTAAAATAAATAAACAAGAAACACATTATTTTATTAATTAACAAGATCAATCTTTTTTAATGTTAAGCAACATTAAATTAGGGCATGGTCTGTGTTGGCCAGGGGAAAATTGGTTTTAAAAGGCTGAAAACAGTGGAGTAGAGAGGGTTTTAGGGATGGTTCCATTTTTGTTAATGTAAACTGAAACAGTAGCACTAAAGAGAGGGATTTTCAAATGATAAAACAGGGGGGCACATGCCATGAAAGGCCACTAGAGGAGATGACTTGAAAACAAGAGGAGTGTCCCTAGTAGTGCCCTATGAACTTTAAGGCCAGAGCCTTTAGTTGTTCCCACAAAGTTCTATTCAACCTCTTTTCTTTCTTACAAACTAATTCTAGACACTTAGTCCTTTGTAGTTATCCTTTGGGTCATATAGCACAGAGAAGGTCACTAAGCAGAGATGTCAAAATTATTGATTGGCTCATTTGTCATCCTACTTGTCAACTACCTATAGGTATCTGTGTATGATATATCCAATATAATCACATGTATCAATAATATAAATGCAAATTTGTACATATATCCATCTATCATATGTACATATATCTATATCAGTATCTTATATTTATTAACTGATCTTATTTTTAGCATAAGATTTTTTTAAACAAAGATTTTAGGTTTTTAGGATAGTTTTAGGTTCACAGCAAACTTGAGAGGAAGTTGCAGAGATTTCCCATATACCCCCCTACCCCTACACATGCACAGTCTCCCCCATTATCAACACCCCCAACAGTTGCTACATTTGCTATAGTAGATGAACCTATGGTTACACATCATAATCACCCAGAGTCCTTAGTTTACATTATGGTTCAGTCTTGGTGTAGTACATTTGACGTGTTTGGACAAATGTATAATGACATGTATCCACCATTATAGTATCACACAGAATGTTTCCACTGCCCTAAAAAATCTTCTGTGCTCCACCTGCTTATTCACTCTTCCACTATACCTCACATCTTCTGGCAACTACTGATCTTTTTACTGTGTCCATAGTTTTGCCATTTTTCAGTTCAATTCAGTTGCTCTGTCATGTTCGACTCTTTGTGACCCCATGGACTGCAACACACGAGGCTTCCCTGTCCTTCACCAATGGCTGGAGCTTGCTCAAACTCATGTCCGTCGAGTCAGCGATGCCATCCAACCATTTCATTCTCTGTCATCCCTTTTTCCTCCTGCCTTCAATCTTTCCCAGTATCAGGGTCTTTTCCAGTGAGACAGTTCTTCGCATTAGGTGGCCAAAGTATTGGAGCTTCAGTTTCAGTATCAGTCCTTCCAGTGAATATTCAGGACTGATTTTCTTCAGGATTGACTGGTTTGATCTCCTTGCAGTCCAAAGGATTCTCAAGAGTCTTCTCCAACACCGCAGTTCAAAAGCATCAATTCTTTGGCACTCAGCTTTCTTTATAGTCCAACTCTCACATCTATATATGACTACTGGAAAAAACATAGCTTAGACAGACATTTGTTGCCTTTTCTAGAATGTCTTATAGTTGGAATCATACAATAACTAGTCTTTACAAATATGACTTCCTTCACTTAGAGTTCCTTCATGTCTTTTAATTGCTGTATGACTCATTTTTTCATTTTCTTTTCTTCCTCTCTTGATCTCTTCATAATATTCCAGTGCCTGAATTTATTACAGTTCACTTTTCTATTCACCCACTGAAGGACCTTGTGGTTGTTTCTAAGTTTTGGCAATTATGAAGAAATCTGCTATAAACATCTGCATGCAGGAGTTTGTGTGGACATATATTTTAACTCCTTTGGAATGTGATACGTAGGGTATATGGCAAAGTGAAAGTGAAAGTGAAGTCGCTCAGTGTGTCCGACTCTTTGCGACCCCATGAACTGTAGCCTATCAGGCTCCTCCGTCCGTGGGATATTCCAGGCAAGAGTGCTGGAGTGGGTTGCCATTTCCTTCTCCAGGGGATATTCCCGACCCAGGAATCGAACCTGGGTCTCCCACATTACAGGCAGACGCTTTAGCGCCTGAGCCACCAGGGAAGCCCAGGGTATATGGCAAGAGCATGTATACTTTTGTAAGAAACCTCAAAACTGTCTTCCAAAGTGGCTGTACCGTTTTGCATTCCCACCTTGTTTTACACCTTCACGAGCATTTTGTGGTGTCAGTGTTTTTGATTTTTAGCCATTCTCAAAACATGTAGAGTGGTATTTCGTTGTTGTTTTAATTTGCATTTCCCTGATGACATACAATGTAGAGCATCTTTTCATATTTTTATTTGCAATCTGTATATCTTTTTTTAACGTGTCCAAGTCTTAAGCCAGTTTTTAAGTGGGTTTTTTATCTCCTTATTTTCAAGTTTTAAGACTTCTTTATATATTTTGGAGAGTGATCCTGTATCAGATGTATCTCTTGTAAATATTTCTCCCAGTCGGTGACTTGTCTTCTCATTCCCTTGAAATTGTCTTTTGCAAAGCAGAATTTCCTGATTTTAATAAAGTTCAGCTAATTAATTACTTCTTTCATGAATCATGGCTACTATGTTGTATCTAAATATTTATCACAAAAATCTGTGGTCATCTAGATTTTCTCCTTTGTTATCATATAAGAGTTTTATAATTTTATGTTTCACATTTAAGTTTGTGATTCATTGTGAATCTTTGTGAAGCCTGTAAATCTATGTCTAAGTTCATATGTGTGTGTGTATAGTCATGCGTGTCACCATTTTCAACAAATGGTGATAGGAAAACTGTCTTTGTTCCATAAAGGCTTTGTTCTGTCTTTATTCATTTGTCAAAGATCAGTTGACTGTATACATGGATGTCCACTTCTGGGTTCTCTATTCTGTTCCTTTGATCAATTTGTCTTACTTTTGGCCAATATCACTCTCTTGATTACTATAGCTCTATGATAAGTCTGAAAGCTGGATAGTGTTAGTCTTCCAACTTTGTTTTATTTTTCAATACTGTGCTGGTTATTCTGGCTATTTTGCTTTCCCATATAAACTTCAGAATCATTTTGTTGCTATCCACAAAATAACTTGCTTGGAGTTTGATTGAGATTGCATTGAATGTGTGGATCGAGTTAGAATGAAGTGACATCCTGAAAATACTGAATCCTGCTGTCCATGAGAACGAAATCTCTCTCCATTTTTGGGGGTTCACTTTTATTTCATTCATTAGTTTTATATTTTTTCTCATGTAAAACTTGTATATATTTAGTCAGATTTACATTCTGAAGGAGATCAACCCTGGGGTTTCTTTGGAAGGGATGATGCTAAAGCTGAAACTCCAGTACTTTGGCCACCTCATGCGAAGAGTTGACTCATTGGAAAAGACTCTGATGCTGGGAGAGATTGGTGGCAGGAGGAGAAGTGGACGACCCAGGATGAGATGGCTGGATGGCGTCACGGACTCGATGGACGTGAGTCTGAGTGAACTCCGGGAGCTGGTGATGGACAGGGAGGCCTGGCGTGCTGTGATTCATGGGGTTGCAAAGAGTTGGACACGACTGAGCAATTGAACTGACTGACTGATACCTGCATGTTTTATTTTTGTGGATGGACATGTAAATGGCATTGTGTCTTTAATTTCAAATTCTTCTTGTTCATTGATGGTATGTAGATAAGCAATTGGCTTTTGTATATTAACCTTGTAATCTGCATCCTTGCTATACTGCTTTTTAGTTATAACAGACATTTTTTTTTACAAGACTCTTTTAGACTTTCTGCATAGACAGTCATGTCATCTGAGATTCTTACCTCCTTTCTTACATCCTTGTCTTGTCTTATTGCATGAGCTAAAATTCCCAGGATACTGTTGGAAAGGAATGGTGAGAAGAGTCACCCTTGCTTTATACCTGTTCTTAGTAGGAATGTTTCAAGTTTCTCACCATTAACTATGATGTTAGCTGCAGGTTTTTGTAGATATCCTTTATCAAGTTGAAGAAGTTCCCCTCTATTCCTAGTTTACAAGAGAGTTTTTTTTTTTTTATCATGAATGTGTGTAGAATTCTGCACTTATTACAGTTATTGATCATATGATTTTTTTCAGCTGTTATGTCTATTTTATCTTTAAAATACTGATTATTATCCACTCAATCGCATGACCCAATATGTGGTCATATTTTGTTTTTTTTTTTTAATCATCAACTTTGTGATTTCATGGTTGACTGAATATGATGATTTGATAAGCAGAAATACAGAATGAGAGAAAACTTTCCTGAGATACCTCTGTAGATGATAGAAACTTTTTTTTTTTCCTTTCAAAAAGAGAGAAAGCTCAGATTTAGAGTTGTGTGTTTATCCTTTGTTGTCTGTGAGATTTTTATTGGAGGCATCTAGGTCATGGTTATGTACTGTTCTGGAATTTGCAGGAAATCTTTGGACTAGACAAGGTTCCATATTATGAATATGATAATTCCAGCTTATGAATCAAGACTATCTGAATTCAAATTCAGACTAGAGCACTTAACAGGTATCAAGAAATGGGTAAATTAATTTTATCTTTCTAAGCCTTCTTTTCTTCATATGTACAGTGGGGTAACATCAAAATGGGTGGTTTTCAGAATTAGATTGAAATGATGCCTGTTGGGTGTTTAAAACATAATTGGTACATGTAAAATGCTCTATATTATTATTATTATTATTCATTCTACTATTTCTAAGAGTCACTGTTTGCAGTGTAGATTAGCAGTAGGGAGACTACTTCTTTTCCTGTGAAGGATAATTGAGTGCCGTGCATGTTTTCAAAATACCCCTGCTTATGTAACCTGATCACAATTGATTGTTAATACCTGACTGCAGCATTGTTAAGGAATGAATCTCAATCACTAAGGGATTTTTCTACTTTACCCTTGTGTATCTGACAAAGAAACTTGAAGTAAAACCAAATAGTGGTACTTCAGGGCTATATAATTAATGGTAGCTTAAATAAAAGAGTTGCCATTTTTCACACAAGTTTATAGGTAGGCGTTAGTTTAGTTGTTTAGCAATACAACCTTGTACACAGTCTTGGCCTTTCTGCTCTGCCATCCTTAGCTTGTTGGCTTTAGTCATTATATTGTTGCCTGATGGCTACTCTAGTTTCAAATGTGTTACTGGCTTTCAAATAAGTCAGAGAGATGAATGGAAAAGATCATATAACAGCTTTCATTCTGTTCTTATCAGGAAAGCAAGCATTTTCCTAGAACACTATCCAGACAGCTTATATCTGACTTGGTCCAAATTGGACACATTTCACTATACAGAAATTTAGAAAACAGGAAAGCTACTATGGTGACTAGCTTTAAGAGTGGTTCCAACTCTGGCAAGGCATTAGAATCATCAGGAGAGCTTTAAAATGCTGATTCCAGGGTTCACTTAATTAAGTCTTGAGCTAGGCTTATTGTTGCCTTAAACAGAGTAAGGATCTTGTCTCAGTGTCCCCTTTGCAGATGATGCCCCTTGGAATTCTGTGGCAAAGAAATTGCATAATAACTTAGAAATCCCTACTGTTAGTAAGAGGTAAAGGGATAGGGTAAAATACTGTTTGAACAATTAAATGTGTTTGCCTTCAGTGGCTAATTCAAACCCTGGCACATAGAGCCTGTTTAATCGGATGGCTGGATGAGATCCCAGAAATGACAGGGACCAATTCCCATGTCCATTGCTTAATGAATTTGGCTGAGGAATATGTGATCTTAAGAGAGATTTTTATTTTCATAAGGGTATACCCCTTTACCACATGTTTTTAATAGATTTTTAATAAATATTTTTATCACGAGAAATTTTAGATTCCTTACATTATTTTTTTAAAATCAAGCCAGGGATTGTGTTCACCCACAATGGAAAGGTGAATGGAAATGTGACAACTTATCCATGGCCAGTGAAGATTGGCCAGTCAGTTATATGAGGTGGAAAAGCAGGTTTGGGAAAATCCTTATGCCAAATCAACTTGCAGAGAGTGGACAGAGGGAAAGAAGGCTGAGAAGCGGCCAGAGATCACAAAAGAGCAACATCCCTAAAGGAATGCAATGCCAACAGTTACCTTGCTGCTGACAGCTTACAACTGTAAGAACATCGGGTTTATCTAGCAACCAGAATATCAGTGGGTGATTAATGCTACAGCAGTTATAGTGAAGCACTTCTGGATAGAGTTAGAGAGTGGCTAGGTGAATGAGAATTAACTGAGGAAATGAAAAATGTAAGGTTCAGAATTCTTTCAAGATTGTTATTGAAAACATATGAAGGTGAAAGTAGTGATAAAGAATGATAGTGAGGTGGCTGGAGGAAAATGTGTGTTGGGAGGATTTTTATTCTTGAAGATGTGAGATTATTTAAATGGTGACAAGAATGTGCAAAAATAGAGGACCAAGGTGTACAGATAGGAAAGGGAATAATATATAAAGAGTAAGGCTCCTGAGGAGAGGCAGGCATGAGAATGTAATCTTTACAAAGGTCTGCTTTCAACGGTGGCCTGTGGTTGGCATCCAAAAGTGTGAATTTCAGATTTTTCAAATTTATGCACAGAGGGGCTCACTGTGACTAAACTCTCAGTGCAAAAAAAAAAAAAAAGTATGTTTTGTGCTGAACATCTGCCTTCCTCCTGGGAATCTGGGATCTTGGTGTGTGCTAGGCAGAATGCGTCTGCCTGACTTGACGCCCTCTAGTAAATTCGTTGGTATTGAGACCCTGTTAGATCACATGGCACACGTCCCCACTGATTGTTAAAGGGATTCGATGTACCGTGTAACTCCTCTGAGAGGACTCTTGGCACTTGTGTGCAGTTTCTCTGGACTTCACCTCGTTTACTTTTTCCCTTTGCTAGTTTTGCTCTGTATACTTTCCTCTGTAATAAATCATAACCTGAGCACAATTATGTGCTGAGTCTTGTGAGCCCATCTCATGAATTGTTGAAACCTGGGGTGATCTAAGGGAGCCCTGATACACCATGAGATGGGAGGCACAGGTTGTGGTAGAAGGTGAAGATGCCTGTTCCACTGTGAGTGGTGAACAGGGAGAGTGTCAGGAGGATGGATTTTATTAAAGAAAACTGAGGGTATTTGTTTTGGCTAGCTACTTGATGAAAGGGAATGAGGAAACTTTAAATAAGACATTTGAAAAAAGAAAGTAGGCTAAAACAATCTGTTTAGATTGAGAGATCTAATTAGAAAAATCTAAATAGATTGCCAGTGAGTACTTGTAGCCTGGCTTCATGTGATACTGTGAATTTATAAGAAAGTAGTTCTGTGTGTGTGTGTATGTGTGTGTGTGTGTGCACATACACTAATCTAGCAGTTCTGAGAATCCATGGCAGCTCAGAGGAGTTGTGGTTGAACTGTGTCAAGGTCAGTTCTTTGCTAAGTATTTGCCATGTCATGAAGGTCAGGACATATATAAGAAAACAATTTATGGGCATTTCTAGGAATGAAAATGGATCAAGGGAGGGTCTTACAGTTTTCCAGGAACATACAGAAAAAGTGATGTTCCTATGAGGAAGACTAGAATAAACTACAGAAAGATTACAAGTAAGAAAGGCTGTGAGCAGTCCCAAGATGGCAGAGAAATAGGATGGGGAGACCACTTTCTTCCCCACAAATTCATCAAAAGATCATTTGGATGCTGAGCAACTTCCACAAAATAACTTCTGAACACTGGTGGAGGACACCAGGCACCCAGAAAGGCAGTCCATTCTCTTTGGAAGGAGTTAGGACAAAATATAAAAGACAAAAAGAGAGAAAAAGGAGTTAGAGACCTGGGGAGGGAGTCATGAAAGAGGAGAAGTTTCCACACAGTAGGAAGCCCTCTCACAGGTGGATCTGTGGGGAGTTTTGGAACCTCAGAGGGCAACATAACCAGGAGACAGAAAGAAAAAAAAAAAAAAAAAAAAGAATACATGCCTAACTGCAACTGCCAGCAGAGAAGTAGCCCAGATGCTTGCATCTGCCAGTGAGTAAGGGCTGGGCAGTGAGGTGCAGGCTGCATCATCAGTGCTTAGGGTAAGGACTGGGTCTGAATGCCCCGAGGACAATTTGAGGGAACTAACATGAGATAGCAAATCAAACTGTGGGATTGCCAGAGAGAGAGGAAAAAAAATAATAACTTTCCCGTGAAAAGCTCTAACCTAATGCACAGGCTGGCCTGTTTATGGAACAAAGGATGGAGCAAATACCAAAGGAGAGCTAGCTGGCTGCGTACAGGCCCCTTCCTGTACCCCCTACCCCCACACCGAGGTAGAGAGGCAGGTGTGTGACAGCCAGAGCTGAAGGCACGGGGCTGCTCCAATCTTGCCCCCAGAGACGGCATCTTCCACCAAACTGTGAGCAGGTTCCCAGCTGCTAACCATGTCTTCCTGAGATCTTGAATGATTGACATCCACCAAGAGGGTCGCAGCCCAAAATCAGCTCCCCAGAGGAGACAAATGGCACACCTGAGATGGTGCTCTCACAGTACACGTGGAAAACAGAGCAGCTGGGACTGGGGAGATGATTAAGATGCATGGCCCACCTGGAAAGTGCACTCACCAATCACCTGGTTGCCTAAGTTGCTCAGACCTGAGAAGGGCACAAAATGCAAGGCCCACTTCCGACAGTGCCCTTGCAGAGAATCCTGGAGCCTGAGCAGTGTAGACCTGAGAAGCATGTGCTGCCAAGAGCTGGGGCAAACCCAGTGTGGTCCATATACTGTGAGCATGCCCCACACATGCCAGCGATATTTGTTTGCAGTGTCCCTCCCTCCCCACAACACAACAGAACCAGTGAGCCTAAGTAAGTGACTACATTCACCCCTTTGTGTTAGGGTGGAAATTAGACACTGAAGAGACTAGCAAACAAAGGAAGTCAAAATAAAGAAGAGGGAACCACTCTGGAAGTAGCAGGTGCAACAGATTAAAATTCTGTAGTTAACATTGACTGGGCACTTGGAGGGGGACTCTATGGACCTTGAAAATAAGTACAAGCAGGAACAAGGAACTATCTGACATTGAAATGACCCCACACTGTCCACAACAGTTCCAGAGAAATTCCTAGATATATTTTTATTATTATCACTTTTTAATTTTTTAAAAAAATTTAAGTCCTTTATTACTCCTTTAATTTTCATTTTTTATAACCTATTATTACCTTGGAAAAAAAGACCCTATTTTTAAAGGAAAATTTCATATATATACATTTATATTTCAATTTTCTGGTTGATTTTGTTTTGTATTTTTTATATTGTATTTTTGAGAGTCTAACCTCTATTCTAGATTTTTAATATTTTCTTTTTGATATTTGTTATTAATTTTGTACCTTTAAGAATATAATCTTCAGTATCCATTTTCACTTAGGGATGTAATTACTGGCTTGATTACTCCCTCCCCTTTTGACTGTCCATTTTCTCCCTCAGGTCACCTATATCTCCTCCCTCCCTCTTCTCTTCTCTACTTTGTGAATCTCTCTGGGTATTCTGGGCTGTGGAGAATGCTTAGGGAACTGGTTACTGGCTAGATTGGCCTCTCCCCTTTGACTCCCCCTCTTCTTCTCCTGGTCACCCCTATCTCCCTCCTCCCTGTTCTCTATGTAACTCTGTGAATCTCTCTGGTGTCCCTCATTGTGGAGAATTTTTCACTATTAACATAGACGTTTTATCATCTGTGCTGTATGGATGAAGTCTTGAGGCTACTATAAGCGAAGGACTGGAACCCAAAGGCAGGAGGCTTAACTCAAAAACTTGAGAATATCAGAGAAATGCTGATTCAAGGGAACATCAATAGACAAGAGTTCACCCAAAAGTCTCCATACCTACGCTAAAACCAAGCTCCATCCAAGAGCCAACAAGTTCCAGTGCAAGACATACCATGCTAATTCTCCAGCAAAGCAGGAACACACCTCTGAGCATTAAAAGACAGGCTGCCCAAAGCCATGCCAAACCCATAAACACCCAAAAGTCCACTACTGGACACTTCACTTCACTCCAGAGAGAAAAGATCCAGTTCTACCCACCAGAACACAGACACAAGCTCTCCCAACCAGGAAACCTTGACACAGCACTAGTTCAACCCCACCTACAGGGAGCAGGCTCCACAATAAAGAGGAACCATGAACTTCCAGTCTACAGAAGAGGCACCCCAAACACAGCAATCTAAACAAAATGAAAAGGCAGAGATATATTCATCAGGTAAAGGAACATGATAAATACCCACCAAACCAAACCAAAGAGGAGGCGATATGGAGTCTACCTGCAAAAGATTTCAGAATAATGATAGAAAGGCGATCCAAAATCTTGAAAACAAAATGGAGTTACAGATAAATAGAGACAAGGATTGAGCAGATGCAAGAAATCTTTAACAAGGACCTAGAAGAAAGAAAGAACAATCAATCAATAATGAATAATGCAATAACTGAGATCAAAAGCACTCTGGAGGGAATCAACAGCAGAATAACTGAGACAGAAGAGAGGATAAGGGAGGCAGAAGATAGAATAGTGAAAATAAATGAAGCAGAGAGGAAAAAAGAATTAAAAGTAATGAGGACAACATCAGAGACCTCTGGGACAATGTTAAATGCCCCAACACTCAAATCATAGGTGTCCCAGAAGAAGAAGACAAAAAGAACGGGCATGAGAAAATACTTAAGGAGGTGATAGTTGAAAACTCCCCTATTATGGGGAAGGAAATAGGCACCCAAGTCCAGGAAACCCAGAGAATCCCAAACAGGATAAACCCAAGACAAAACAACCAAGACACACATTAATCAAATGAACGAAGATCAAACACAAAGAGCAAATATTAAAAGCAGCAAGGGAAAAGCAAGCAAACAAACACACACACAAGGGGATCCCCATATGGATAACAGCTGGTCTTTCAATAGAAACTCCTCAGGCCAGAAGGGAATGGCAGGACATACTTAAAGTGACAAAAGAGAAAAACCTACAACACAGATTACTATACCCAGCAAGCATCTCATTCAAATATGAAGGAGAAATCAAAAGCTTACAGGCAAGCAAAAGCTGAGAGAATTCAGCACCACAAAACCAGCTCTTCAACAAATGCTGAAGGATTTTCTCTAGACAGGAAACACAGAAAATGTTTATAAAATCAAACCCAGAACAACAAAGTAAATGGCAATGGGATCATAGTTAACAATAAATACCTTAAATGTAAATGGGTTGAATGCCCCAACCAAAAGACAAAGACTGGCTGAACGGATACAAAAACAAGACCCCTACAAGAGACCCACCTCAAACCAAGGGACACATGCAGTCTGAAAGTGAAGGGATGGAAAAAGCTATTTCATGCAAAATGGAGACCAAAAGAAAGCAGGAGTAGCAGTACTCATACCAGATAAAATAGACTTATGAAATAAAGATCATGAAAAGAGACAAAGAAGGACGCTACATAATGATCAAAGGATCAATCCAAGAAGAAGACATAACAATAAATATGTATGCACCCAACATAGGAACACCTCAGTATCTAAGGCAAAGGATAACAAGTATGAAAGGGGAAATTAACAGTAGCACAATAACAGTGACAGAATTTAAGATCCCACTCATATCTATGGATAGATCAACCAAACAGAAAATTAGCAAGGGAATACAAACTTTAAATGATACAATGGACCAGTTAGATCTCATTGATATCTATAGGACATTTCACCCCAAAACAATGCATTTCACCTTTTTCTCAAGTGTATATGGAACATTCTCCAGGACAGATCATAATCCAGGCCATAAATCTAGCCTTGGTAAATTCAAAAAAATTGAAAGAATTTCAAGTGTCTTTTCTGATCACAATGTGGTGAGATTAGATGTCAACTACAGGAAGAAAAAAAAAACTATTAAAAATACAAACAGATGGAGGCTAAACAACATGCTTCTAAATAACCAACAAATCATGCAAGAAATAAAAAAGGAAATCAAAATATGCATGGAAACAAATGAAAATGAAAACACTACAACCCAAACCTACAGGATTCAGTAAAGGCAGTGCTAAGAGGAAGCTTCACAGCAATACAAACTTACCTTAAGAAACAAGAGAAAATTCAAATAAATAATCTAACTTCACACCCAAAGCTACTAGAAAAAGAAGTGAAGAACCCCAGAGTGAGTAGAAGTAAAGGAATCATAGAAATCAAAGCAGAAATAAGTGAAAAAGAAATGAAGGAGACTATAGCAAAAATCAACAAAAGGTTCTTTGAGAAGATAAATAAAATAGACACACCATTAGCCAGATTCATCAAGAAAAAAAGGGAGAAGAATCAAGTCAACAAAATTAGAAGTGAAATTGGAAAAATCACAGCAGACAACACAGAAATACAAAGGATCATTAAAGACTACTATCAGCAACTATATGCCAATAAAATGGACAACTGGGAAGAGATGGACAAATTCTTAGAAAAGTATAACCTTCCAAAACTGAACAAGGAAGAAATAGAAAATCTTAACAGACTCATTACAAGCATAAAAATCAAAACTGTACTCAAAATTCTTTCAACAAACAAAAGCCCAGGTCTAGACATCTTCATGGATGAATTCTACCAAAATTTAGAGGAGCTAACAACTGTCTACTTAAACTCTTCCAGAACATTGCAGAGGAAGGTAATCTCCCACTCATTCCATAAGGCCACCATCACCCTAATACCAAAACTAGATAAAGATGCCACAAAAAAGAAAACTACAGGCCAATATCAGAAATGAACATCGATGCAAAATCCTCAATAAAATTCTAACAAATATAATCCATTGACATATTAAAAAGATCATACATCATGAATGATGGGCTTATCCCAGGGAGGCAAGGATTCTTCATTTGGAAATAAATCAATGTGCAACACTATATTAACAAATGAAGAGATAAAAGCCATGTGATTATCTCAATGGATACAGAGGAAAGCCTTTGACAGAATTCAACACCCATTTATGATTAAAAAGTCTCCAGAAAGGAACTTTCTGGATGAAAGTTCCTTCCTTTCTGAGGAAGGAGCATACCTCAACAGAATTAAAGCCATATTCAATAAACCCACAGCAAACATTATCCTCAATGACAAAAAATGAAAGCATTTCCTCTAAAATCAGGAATAAGACAAGGGTGCCCACTCCCACCACTACTATTCAACATAGTTTTGGAAGCCCTAGCCACAGAAATTAGAGAAGAAAAAGAAATACAAGGAATTCAGATTGGAAAAGAAGGAGTGAAACTCTCATGGTTTGCAGATGACATGATCTTCTATATCAATTCAGTTCAGTTCAGTTCACTTCAGTCGCTCAGTTGTGTCTGACTCTTTGCGACCCCATGAATCACAGCACGCCAGGCCTCCCTGTCCATCGCCAACTCCCAGAGTTCACTCAGACTTGCATCCATTGAGTCAGTGATACCATCCAGCCATCTCATCCTCTGTCGTTCTCTTTTCCTCCTGCCCCCAATCCCTCCCAGCATCAGAGTCTTTTCCAATGAGTCAACTCTTCGCATGAGGTGGCCAAAGTACTAGAGTTTCAGCTTTAGCATCATTCCCTCCAAAGAAATCCCAGGGCTGATCTCCTTCAGAATGGACTGGTTGGATCTCCTTGCAGTCCAAGGGACTCTCAAGAGTCTTCTCCAACACCACAGTTCAAAAGCATCAATTCCTCGGCATTCAGCTTTCTTCACAGTCCAACTTTCACATCCATGCATAACCACTGGAAAAACCATAGCCTTGACTAGACGGACCTTTGTTGGCAAAGTAATATCTCTGCTTTTTAATATGCTATCTACATTGGTCATAACTTTTCTTCTAAGGAGTAAGCATGTTTTAATTTCATGGCTGCAGTCACAGTCTGCAGTGATTTTGGAGCCCAAGAAAACCCTAAAGTACCACAAGAAAGTTACTAGAGCTAATCAATGAATATAGTAAAGTTGCAGGATATAAAATAAATACACACATTCCTTGCATTCCTATACCCTAACAATGAGAAAACAGAAAGAGAAATTAAGAAAACTATCCCATTCACCATTGCAACAAAAAGAATAAAATACTTAGGAATTAATTTATCTAAAGAAACAAAAGATCTATATATAGGAAACTATAAAACACTGATGAAAGAAATCAAAGATGACACAAATAGATGGAGAAATATACCATGCTCATGAGTTGGAAGAATCAATACAGTGAAAATGAGTATTCTACACAAAGAAATATATAGGTTCCCTGTCAAGCTACCAATGGTATTTTTCACAGAACTAGACAAATAATTTCACAATTTGTATGGAAACACAAAAAAACCCCAAATAGCCAAAGCAATTTTGAGAAAGAAGAGTGGAACTGGAGGAATAAACCTGCCTGATTTCAGACTATACTACAGAGCTACAGTCATCAAGATAGTATGGTACTGGCACAAAGATAGAAATAAAGATCAATGGAACAAAATAGAAAGCCTGGAGATAGATCCATGCATCTATGGACACCTTATCTTTGACAAAGAAAGCAAAAATATGCAATGGAAAAAAGACAACCTCTTCAACAAGTTGTGCTGGGGATACTGGTCAATCACCTGTAAAAAATGAAACTAGAACACTTTCTAACACCATACACAAAAATAAACTCAAAATGGATTAAAGATCTAAATGTAAGATCAGAAACTATAAAAGTCCTAGAGGAAAACATAGGCAAAACACTCTCTGACATAAATCACAGCAAGATCCTCTATTACCCACCTCCCAGAGTAATGGACATAAAAGTAAAAAAACAAATGGGACCTAATTAAACTTAAAAGCTTTTTCACAATGATGGAGACTATAAACAAGGTGAAAAGACAGCTTTCAGAATGGGAGAAAATTGTAGCAAACAAAACAACTGATGAAGAATTAATCTCCAAAATATACACACAGCTCGTGCAGCTCAATACCAGAAATATAAAGGACCCAATCAAAAAATGGGCCAAAGAACTAAACAGACATTTCTCCATGGAAGACATACAGATGGCTAACAAACACACGAAAAGATGCTCAACATCACTCATTATCAGAGAAATGCAAATCAAAACCACAGTGAGATACCATCCCTTGCCAGTTAGAATGGCTGCTATCAAAATGTCTACAAACAATAAAGGCTGGGGAGGGTGCGGAGAAAAGGCAACCCTCTTACACTGTTGGTGAGATTACAGACTAGCAGAGCCACTATAGAGAATAGTGTGGAGATTCCTTAAAAAACTGGAAATAGAACTGCCGTACGACTCAGCAATCCCACTACTGGGTATACACACAGAGGAAACCATAATTAAAAGAGAGATGTGTACCCCAATGTTCATTGCAGCAATGTTTACAATAGCTAGGACATGGAAGCAAGCTAGATGTCCATCAGCAGATGAATGGATAAGAAAATTGTGGTACATATACACAATGGAATATTACTCATTATTTTAAAAAAACAACGACACATTTTAGTCAGTTCTAATGAGGTGGATGAAACTGCAGCCTATTATACAGAGTGAAGTAAGTCAGAAAGAAAAACATCAATACAGTATATTAATGCATATATATGGAATTTATTCTTTTTTTCTTTTACTTTATTTTACTTTACAATACTGTATTGGTTTTGCCATACATCAACATGAATCTGCCACAGGTGTACTTGAGTTCCCAATCCCGAACCCCCCTCCCACCTCCCTCCCTATACCATCTCTCTGGGTCATCCCAGCGCACCAGCCCCAAGCATCCTATATCCTGCATCGAACCTAGACTGGTGATTCGTTTCTTACATGATATTATACATGTTTCAATGCCATTCTCCCAAATCATCCCACCCTCTCCCTCTCCCAGAGTCCAAAAGTCTGTTCTATACATCTGTGTCTCTTTTGCTATCTTGCATACAGGGTTATCATTACCATCTTTCTAAATTCCATATATATGTGTTAGTATACTGTATTGGTGTTTTTCTTTCTGGCTTACTTCACTCTGTATAATTGGCTCGAGTTTCATCCACTTCATTAGAACTGATTCAAAACACTCTCCGACATAAATCACAGCAGGATCTTCTATGACCCGCTCCCAGAATACTAGAAATAAAAGCAAAAATAAACAAATGGGATCTAATTAAAATTAAAAGCTTCTGCACAACAAAGGAAACTATAAGCAAGGTGAAAAGACAGCCTTCAGAATTGGAGAAAATAATAGCAAATGAAGCAACTAACAAACAACTAATCTCAAAAATATACAAGCAACTCATGCAGCTCAATTCCAGAAAAATAAACGACCCAATCGAAAAATGGGCCAAAGAACTAAATAGACATTTCTCCAAAGAAGACATACAGATGGCTAACAAACACATGAAAAGATGCTCAACATCACTCATTATCAGAGAAATGCAAATCAAGACCACAATGAGGTACCATTTCACACCAATCAGAATGGGTGTGATCCAAAAGTCTACAAGCAATAAGTGCTGGAGAAGGTGTGGAGAAAAGGGAACCCTCTTACACTGTTGGTGGGAATGCAAACTAGTATAGCCACTATGGAGAACAGTGTGGAGATTCCTTAAAAAACTGGAAATAGAACTGCCTTATGACCCAGCAATCCCACTACTGGGCACACACTCCGAGGAAACCAGAATTGAAAGAGACATGTGTACCCCAATGTTCATCACAGCACTGTTTATAATAGCCAGGACATGGAAGCAACCTAGATGTCCATCGGCAGATGAATGGGTAAGAAAGCTGTGGTACACATACACAATGGAGTACTACTCAGCCATTAAAAAGAACACATTAAATCAGTTATATATGGAATTTAGAAAGAAGGTAATGACGACCCTATTTGCAAGGCAGCAAAAGAGACACAGATATAAAGAGACTTTTGGGCTCTGTGGATGACGATGAAGGAGTGATGATTTGAGAGAATAGCATTGAAACATATATATTACTATAAGACGACCAGTTCAAATGTGATGCATGAAATAGGGCACTCAAAGCTGGTGCACTGGAACAACCTAGAGGGATGGGATGGGGAGGGAAATGGGAAGAGTTTTGGGATGGAGGAACATGGGTACACCTGTGGCTAATTCTTGTCAGTGTATGGCAAAAACCGCCACAATATTGTAAAGTAATTAGCCTCCAATTAAAATAAATTAATTAATTTTAAAAATAAAAAATAAAAAAGAAACGCTGTGGCTGAATGAAAAAACTGAAAAGGTAAGAGTAATGCCTAGAATACGAACTCCTCCAAAAGCAAAAACCAATATGCTGAGCTCAGGAGCCTAAGAATGTGCCAGTTTATTTGGAAAAGTGTCTTTGCAGATGTTAATTAAAGATTTCAGGATGAAATCATCCTCATTTATCCAGGTGGGCTCTAAATCCAGTGGCAGATATCCTTGTAAGAAAAACGTGACAATGTAAGATTTCATGGAGACGGTGGCAGATTTTGGAGTTATGCAGCCACAGACCAAGGAAATCTTGAACCACTAGAAGCTGGAAAGAGGCAAGAGGGAATCTATACAGACCACAGAGGGAGTGTAATTCTACCATACATTGGCTTTTGAATTTCTGGCATCCAGAAGTGTGAGAGAAAAGTTCTGTTGTTTTAAACCACTCTTATTTTGGTAATTTGTTATAGGAGCTGTGAGAAACTAATACAGTGACTATGGATATGGGAGAAGAATATTGAGTCTATTATTCCTGTGTTAAGCCTCTCTCAGAATGAAGATAGGATCTGGAAAACAGAAAAAAAGCAAGTAGGGATAATATGAGATATATCAAGAGCAGTATATAAAACATTATATGCAATTGATCTATAAGATATGAAATATTATGTAAATGAAGCTATGTGTCTTCCTTTCTTCTATTCATAAGAAGTTTTTAAAATGCATTGAAAGTATAATTTTATTAATAATAGCTATTTTTGCAGCCAACTGTGCTGCAAAAATAATAGCTATTTTTTAAGCCAACTGTGCTCTTTTCCCCATGAGGGCCCAGTGTGCAGTAGCTGCAGACAGCTACTGAAATATTCAATTTTTATATTTCAATCTTGGAGAGTTGGATAAAATATTTATCATATGCCTGCCTCATATCTAACTCCTTGGTAGTGTATGCAGCCTGTTGCCTGTACACGTAGCCATAGGGACCTTGGAGACAACTCTTTCTAGTGGACATTCAAGACTGGCATGCTGTCCCCTGTCTAGGCTCCTGACAGATATGTGTGGTGCATTTGGAAAGCCCCAGGGCACACTGACCAGAGTCCACACTGGACAAGTCATAATGTCTATATCTGCACCAAGCTGTAGAGCAAGGAACATGTGATTGAGGTAGTCTGCAGGGCCAAGTTCAAGTTCCTTTGGTGCCTAAAGGTCCATATCTCCAAGAAGTGGGCACTTACTAAGTTTAATGCAGATGAATTTGAAAACATGGTGGCAGAAAAGTAGCTCATCTGATGCATCCCTAATTGTGGTCCCCTGGACAAATGGCTGGCAGTGCACTCATGAGAGCATTAGCACTATTCATTCCTTAATTATGCCTACCAATAAATCCTACTTTCCTGTCAAAAAAACTAATAGTTATTGTTTTATCTCAAGTATCTTCTTTCACTTCATTATTTGATGACAAGTATATTCAGTTTTACTTTGATGCCTAAAAATGAACATATGCCAAAATAAAAGGCATAATGATTTTTGGGAAAACAGAACCCACAGTTTCACATGTAGCATGCCATGTTACCACCCTTAATTGTGTCTGCTGGAATATTCAATTCCTATATTTCAGTCTTGGAGAGTTGGAGAAAATATTTATCATATGTCTGGTTCACATTTAAATCCTCAGATCAACCCTGTTGGGATTGATATATCAACTCTTGCTCTTGTCCAGAGAAATTATTGACCTCCATAGTCAGTTCAGTTCACTTCAGTTCAGTTCAGTTCAGTTGCTCAGTCATGTCCAACTCTTTGAGACCCCATGAATCGCATCATGCCAGGCCTCCGTGTCCATCACCAACTCCCGGAGTTCACTCAGATTCATGTCCATCGAGTCCATAATGCCATCCAGCCATCTCATCCTCTGTCGTCCCCTTCTCCTCCTGCCCCCAATCCCTCCCAGCATCAGAGTCTTTTCCAATGAGTCAACTCTTCACATGAGGTGGCCAAAGTACTGGAGTTTCAGCTTTAGCATCATTCCTTCCAAAGAAATCCCAGGGCTGATCTCCGTCAGAATGGACTAGTTGCATCTTCTTGCAGTCCAAGGGACTCTCAAGAGTCTTCTCCAACACCATAGTTCAAAAGCATCAATTCTTCAGCTCTCAGCCTTCTTCACAGTCCAACTCTCACATCCATACATGACTACTGGAAAAACCATAGCCTTGACAAGATGGACCTTAGTCGCCAAGTAATGTCTCTACTTTTGAATATGCTATCTAGGTTGGTCATAACTTTTCTTCCAAGGAGTAAGCGTCTTTTAATTTCATGGCTGCAGTCACCATCTGCAGTGATTTTGGAGCCCCCAAAAATAAAGTCTGACACTCTTTCCACTGTGTCGCCATCTATTTCCCATGAAGTGATGGGACCAGATGCCATGATCTTAGTTTTCTGAATGTTAAGCTTTAAGCCAACTATTTCACTCTCCTCTTTTACTGTCATCAAGAGGCTTTTGAGTTCCTCTTCACTTTCTACCATAAGGGTGGTGTCATTTGCATATCTGAGGTTATTGGTTCAGGGCAATTCAAAAATTTAAAACTAGGTTTGTTGAACTACCAAGACTACTATTTCTCCTTCACCAGATATTTTTGAAGCGAGAAAGGAAGATGCACTTTAGTTATGTTTCTTCTTCCATAAAAATGAGGATTTTCTCTGGGTTTTGTGTTAAATGTCAAAAGAGTGGTTTAAATTATGAGGGGCTGCATTGTTAAAACTAACAAAGGCTTGGTGGGGTCATTTTGCTTAATTTTTGTGGCATCTTTGAAATAGCATATAATTTTAGCACTTTCCTAATCTATAAAATGATGTGATACATTTTAACAGCTCTGTTTTATATCTGGCATCATGCTTTATGGTCCATCAGCTACATAGTAGAAATAAGCACAGATATTTTGTGCATGGCATACAATGTACTCAGAGCCTTTCATTTCACTTGGATAGACTCTCTACAGAAAACAGAATATTGTTAATGCTAAATCTAGGAAAATATGTTAATTGTATACTACAAATAAATGCCACAGGATATATATATGCTTTTTAATTGATTTTTTTCTTCATTGTGGTCTGGTAGCCAATTTAATAAGTCATTGTAACCACCATATTCTAATTTCCATGCAAATGGCCAACTGTTTGGAATATAAATATCTTCATTAAAAAATGCATGCAATTTTGCAATAAAAAAGAGTTAGTTTTATATCATTGCAATTGATACCTTATTTATCCCTAGTGAAAGAGTCACCATGATAGTTTTCAGTATCCTGACTTTTAAAAACTAAAAATAATGTTGATTGTAATGCAATCAATAAGATAATTTTCAAGATATAGTGGTACTGCAGAAAAAAAGGAAGAAAGAAATATTTTTTCTTGCATCCTATAGCTTGCTGTTTCATTTTCTTCATGGTAAAATTTTAGGAAGTTTTAATTTTGATAAAGTCACTTTAACAATTTGTTTTTCCCTTTTCTTTTTACTGTCAACTAAGAAATCTTTGCCCACTCCAATTGTGTAGAAATTTTCTCTTGTATTGTATTATTGTGGCTTCTATATTTTCACAGTTTTTAATGCTTAGATATAGTTAGTTCTGAAACTCCAATACTTTGGCCACCTGATGCTGACTCATTTGAAAAGACCCTGATGCTGGGAAAGATTGAGAGCAGAAGGAGATGGGGACGACAGAGGATGGGATGGTTGGATGGCATCACTGACTCAATGGACATGGGTTTGGGTGGACTCCGCGAGTTGGTGATGGACAGGGAGGCCTGACGTGCTGTAGTTCATGGGGTCACAAAGAGTCAGACATGAATGAGCTGAACTGAACTGAACTGATACTTGGTTCTATGGAAGTGAAATCTGCTCAGTCATGTCCGACCCTTTGCAACCCCTTGAATTAGACAGTCCATGGAATTCTCCAGGCCAGAATACTGGAGTGGGTAGCCTTTCCCTGATCCAGGGGATCATCCCAACCCAAAGTTGGCTGAAGTTTCTTTCTTTCTATAAAGGGTATCCTTTTCTTCCAACCATATTTGTCAAGTTACACATGGTTCACTTTGGTATTTTCAAGTCTGGCTCATCAGCTTTCTTTATATAGGTCTAGAGCAGCTTTTTGGAGAAGGAAATGGCAACCCACTCCAGTGTTCTTGCCTGGAGAATCCCAGGGACTGGGGAGCCTAATGGGCTGCCACCTATGGGGTCGCACAGAGTCGGAAATGACTGAAGCGACTTAGCAGCAACAGCAGAGTAGCTTTTACCCTAGCAATTATTTAACCTTACAACTGAAGTTTTTCCTTTTGACTTTTATACAAAATGCTTTAAGTGATCAAGGTGGAGTAACACTATGGCTGGCAGGATCTTAAAGCCTCCCATTCCTGTGTAAAGTTGTATGAACTATAAAGTTTACAGCTCCCCTTTTCCTCTGTGCTTGATATTGTGGAATTTAATCTCACAAATCTATGTTTTAGTATTCGGCCAAGATCTGAGTAGTCCACTATGTTGATTTCTGGGCCTCATTTACTGTTTATATCCTCTTGCCTTTTTGCAGGCCTGAAAATTTCCAGCCACCTCAGATTTCCTGATCTTAGATACTGTCTGAACTGAAAAAGATGTTGATGAACTCCCTGGTCCTCTTTACTTGCCAAGTTGTCTGAAATGTACCTGGAAGCAAGCATCAGTGATATTTTCTTCCCTTCTGAGAAGACAACTTCCCTTCATAGCAGACAATTGCCTATTGACCAATATCTAAAAGCAATAATTATGTGTCCATATATATTACATGTACTACATATATTTAAGGTGGAGGGATAGAATTTTTCCCTCTTGCTCCATCAAGGATTCAACCCTAGGCTATTATTTTTAACTTACTTTTAAAGCCAATACTGGCAAGATGTTATTTATTGACAATTTACTGAGTATAAAATTCATATTCAGAAAGAGTAAGAAAATTCCTGAAGTTTAAGCCACTGAGAAGTCCTTAACTGAAGATTTCAAATTGTGTGTGCTTTATTTTACACCCATGTGAATTTCTATTATCCCATCTTGCTAATACTTTGATAAAAAAAAAATAAGGGCAACTCAGGCATTGAAAAGAGTAGATATAGATGTGTGTCTGACAGCTTCTGATATGAAAAGTATCTCTATGATTGATTCATAAGTGAGAATGGAGACAAATGGAGTGTGATATCGCCAAGTATGTTGTTTTTGGAAACACAAATACTGGAGCAGCTTTGAAAGTTATAATAAAATTAAATGACCAGCAGAAATGGAACATGAAAGAGGATGGAATAGATCTATATGTGGGGATAATTATTTTTCCATCTGACTATAGACATTCTTAAGAAAATGCCTTCAATCCTCTATATTGTAAGTCATGAGAGAGAGGCAGTTAATTAGATAAGAGATTGTTTAGATATCGAATGGTAACTGGGTAGAATGTTACAGCTAACTACTAGTACCAGATAGAAGAAATTAAAGTAGAGTGAAAGATGGTTCTAAATATGGACCAATAAAAGAATGGTTGTATCTGTTAATTGGATTCAGTTCAGATGAACATAACAATTCAGAATAAGAGTTGCTAGATGAAGCACAGGTATTGTTTAAACTCACATAGAAAAATTAGGAGGTAGGCACTCCAGAACAGTATCATAGTTCTATAGTATCATCAGTGAACCACACTTTTTGTCTTTTTATTTCACCATCCTAGTACAAAGCTCCCATCTTCATGTTTCCATCAGATACCTTACGACCATGGTCCAAGAACTTCATTTATCTCCCACTCAAGAAGATGAAGTACTAGCAGGAATGTAGACTGAGTTAGTTCTCCTTAAACAGTCAGACCCAAACAGCACTTATGGTCACATCTAATTTACCCAAATTTAGTCATATTGCCAAACCGGCTGAAAATAGAAGCTAGGAAAATGTAGACTTTTAGAGCAGTAAGATGAGCTCTGCTAAATTCTGGGTCTGATATTAAAGAGGACAGGAGACTCAACTATCTAAACAGGATTTTCTATTTAAATGTTCATTTGAGTAACTAAGAGAATAGGGTAGGAAGGAAGATAATGAACTTCATGTGGGTTATGCTGAGTGTGCTGTCAGGGCCAGTATGTGGTAATTTCAAGGGATATGCACAAGATGTATATCGGGAATTACGTTATTTTGGACTATGTGTTTCAAAATATAGTTATGTATTTTGTAGAAAGATATACACAAGAGAAACCAAGACTTTCAGAGGTACCATAACTAATGCTGATGAGTGACTTTAAAGTGGTCCCGAGTGAACAAATATACTATTCTCTGGGCTGTTTGCAGTTGAACACCAAAACTGCTTAACAGTTTTATATGCTTAGCTGTTTATGTGCATATTTCAAAAGATGCAAGTGTCTATCATCTTGTGAGCGCCTCTTACTACTGTCATTCACTTAATGCCAGTTACACAGCTCTCCTTGTTATTTCTTAAATTCTCCAAGCTCACTCCTACCTGACAGCCTTTTCTCTTGGTATTGACTAAACTTAAGCCTTCCCCACCTTATCTTCATAGCTCAATTTCTTACCTCCAACTGAGTCTTAACTCAAGTATCACCTTGCTCTGAGTCTTAACCATCAGCAAATTGAGAATCAACTCTTCACTTCTGATACCTTATGATGAGCAGGGTAGGATTCGTGATATCCAAAGAAAAAGATTTAGCTTCAGGACCAGGGACCAGGCTTGATCACTCAAGAGCTTTTGTGTAGCAGAGTTTTATTAAAGTATGAAAAGGGACAGAGAAATCTTCTGACACAGACATCAGAAGGGGGTTGGAGAGTGCCCCCTCACTAGTCTTAACAAGGGAGCTATATACTTTAAAAAAATTAGTTATTACAATAAATCAAAAGAATGTCTCAATGTTGTACCAGACCCACTCCCACAATTTACATTTTAAATTAGCAAGATTAGAACTAACAATAGAAAGGTCTTACCAAACCCACTCCCACAGTATAAAAGTTTTAAGATAGCAAGATTAGTTAGAAGGTTCTTGTTAAGGAGAAACATATCCTCCAGCAAGATACATTGTTATATTGACTAAGACAAAGCAATGTACAAAAAGAAAAATCCTTCTCTCTTCCTTGAGAGCCTCTGACCCCTCTCTCCTCCTCGGGAGCCCCAGACCCCTTTCCTCTCCTCGGTGACTCTGGACTTCTTATCAACCTACTTAGGCACTGACTCTCTCATTCCCCCCCTTTTCTTTTAGGAGAATTATATTGCCAAGGGAAAGGGACATCTTTTTCATTCTATAACTACTTCCTGCTGTTCAGGGGCATTGTCCCTGAATTGTTGAGGCAACATATTCTCCTAACCCTCATACTGAGGGTATCTGATCCAGGGGCCCCAAGTAATAGTTGGAGGAGGCTATGGCACTTGTAGGAGCCTGGACAACCATTTGTAACTTAAAAGTTTTTAGACCATTATAAATAAACTCTGCTATACAGTTACAGATGTAAGGCAAAATAGTCATTATACCAAGTTAAAACATAATCAAAATTAAAAGTTACATTATGTCCAAAGTTGCATCAGTCCTTTTTAGGATTGTTAGATGTCATCAGATCAAGAAGAGACGTCACATACAATTGTTGCTGGTGAAGGTATTCGCAGAATTGAAGAAAAGTCCTTTCCTTGAACTGGAGAAACCCACCATGGGAAGTCTTCAATTGATGAGTAGGGGGAGAGCTTTGTAGACCCAGCAGTTAGACCAATTGTGAAGGCTAGGTCAGGGATCTCCTCCTGGAGTTCTCATAATGTCCATTGAAAAGCTAAAAGCTGTCACATAATTAATTCTAAGGCTTCAGGATCTATGACAATATCTATGCACTAAAGCATTCTGCCATAGAAACAGTCCCTTCTTTTAAGGGGCAGTTTGAACCCTCATTAAAGGCTGGGCAAGTTCCCCATAACCTGGAATCCAAATGTGGCAATAGCCTGTAATGCCCAAGAATCTTCTCAATTGTCTTAAGTCATAGGTAAGGGATAATTTAGTATGGGTTTAATTATCTCGGAGCCTATGGCCCTAGCCCCTTCTGATATGATTAGGCCCAGATATTTAACAAATTGTTGACAAAGCTGAGCCTTTTCCCTTGATGCCTTATAACCACAGCCAACCAAAAAGTTTAGGAGGTCTTCTGAGGCTTGTGAGCAAGCTTCCTCTGTCTCAGCACAGAGCAGAATATCATCTACATCCTGTAGCACCAACTGCCTTGGAGTTGTTAGAGTTTTGTAGATCCTGTGAAAAACTGCCCAAATAGGTGGGGGCTGTCAGGAAATTCCTGGAGCAAAACTGTCCAGGTTAACTGAGAAGCTGGCTGAGTAGGGTCTTCAATGGCAAATAGAAATTGACTTTCATCCACCAACGGTACAGAACAGAAGGCATCCTTTAAATCAATTACTGAGAAATATTTGGCCCATGCAATAATTTCAGACAATAAAGTATAAGGATTAGGCACTTATTATTTGTATATCTTGAACAAGTCTCCATTTATCATTTGACATTTTTTATATCCAAAATAGGAGTATTGTAAGGACTATTAAAGGGAATTAATAGCCCTTGTTCCTTTAAATTTTCAAGGATGGGTTTTAACCCTTCCTTAACCTTGGGCTTTAGTGGGTACTGCTTTTGATGAGCTTGATAACAACAGGAACAGTATTTTGTACTCAACCCACAGTTTTTCCATCAGCCCACACTTTAGGATTTACATTTTGTTCAATTTAGTGAGACAGAAAGAGCAGGCTCCAGATTCATGAAAACAGAGGCCTGGACCTTGCTCATTATATCCCTCCCAAGAAGGGTGAGGGAGACTCTGCCACAATCAGAAACTCAAGAAAACAGCACAGACTCCCAGTTGTAGCTTAAAGGGTGACTGAAATAATAGCATTTGGCTCATCCAGACAGACCCATTACAATAGTGGATCAGGAGGAAAGTAGACAAGGGGCTTCAGTGAGCACAGAGAAAGTTGCCCCAGTGTCCAAAAGAAAATCAACTGATTGACGCCCGCCCCCACCCAGCCCCCCCTCCACCCCCCCCCCCCCCGCCACCCCCACCACCCCCCCACCCCCGGCCCCAACACACACACAGTTATTAATACCCGGGATTCCTCAGGTGTTATTAGGACAGGAGCTTGTGTGGGGACCCCCAAGCACCTTCAGTCCTGATTGTCCTGAGAGTCTGACCCCTGGGGCCTACACCTCTAAGGACAGTCTCTCCTCCAGTGTGATCCTTTTCAGACCGGATGGAGAGCCAAGGGTGGCTTAGACACCTGAGAGCAATTTCTCTTGAGATGCCCCTCCTTTCCACAGTAATAACAAGTCCATCCCTTTTCATCTGGGTTCCTCTGGGCATTTTCCCTCAGGCTGTTTCAGAGCAGATCTAACAGCCATTGTTGGGGCTTCAGTTTTTTGCCTGGTTCTTTTTCCCTCCTATTTTCCTCCTCATAATCTCTACCATAATATACTGTCTGAGTCAGCTGTAACAGTTTTTTTTTGTTTTTTTAAAGACTGATTTGGTCCAAATGCCAGTTGTTGTAACTTAGGCCAGTTATCTGGAGCTGACTGAGAAGTCTAAGATCATTTCTCTTTGTATTTTCAGGATCAATGTCAATAAGCTTGCAGAAAGCCCCTCATGGTCTGTCTAGGAATTTACCAGGACTTTCCCTCTCTCCCTGTTCTTTGTCATCCTATTTAGCAGATTAAAGTCTTAGCATGCACTCTCTTGAGTCCTTCAAGAATACATCTGACAAAGTGGCTCTGTTATGGGAGCTGCTTGGCTCCCAGTAGGAAGGAGGGTTATTTTGTGTTCCCTCTTTCCCTTTGCCTCTCACTCAAGCCATTCATCTCCAAAGGTAGTAGCTTCCCCAAGAATTCAAGTTTTCAAGTCAGGAGTCAGTGTCTGTCCCAAGACATACATTACATCTCTCCAAGTAAGCTCATAAAGTAAAGTTAATCCCGTAAAGACTTCTATATAGTTTTTTGGATTCTCTGGGTAGTCTCGACCACAATTGGTACTGTTTGAATTTCTACTGAGGCTGAGGTAACCCCTTCTAGAAGGGTGCCCTGATTCTCAGCCTATTCAGTTGGGAGCCCTGGATGCAAGAGCTCCTGTAAGTAAGAGGACAGGAGGGAGCTGAAGGTTTCACACCCAGTATCACAGAAGATCAGATGTATCTTTTTTAAACCCTGGGCATCAAACTTGTCCCAGTTTTTAAAAATACATTTTAAAGGAGTGGTTCTATAACTGTTAGCTACCATGTATAAGAGAGAAAAAAGCGGCATCCACAGCCGTGGCTTCTTTCCACCGGAGGCATCACTTCCTGCTCTAGATGGGGTTGTAGACAGACTTTCCACCTGAGCTTTCCTTCCCTGGTCGGACTTAGTCTGTCCTTTACCGACACAGGCTCCTTTCTTGTCCCTCGCCGTAGGGACAAGAGTAGAGATGCACCATGGGTAGACCAGATTGATTTTTAGTTCCTTACCACTGAGACCTTTGATTTGATTTACCCTTTTCCTCTGATGCCACCTGGAGTGGAGCAGAGTAGTTTTCTGGGATGTTTCCCAAGCTAGGACTACGACTCCTATGGGACATGTCCCTGTTCCATGTGCCTGTGCACATTCCTGAGTACAGTCCTGACTGCAGTAGAAATGATGAGTCATAAAGAGATAAACAACAATCAAGATGTCCCTTCTGAGTGTCACCATGCCAGTAGAGCAAAAGAGGTGGTGGAGTGTTGGCCAGCAAAGAAAAAGTTATTTTTTTTGTCCTCAAGCTGCTAGGGCCATTCATTCCAGTTCGTCTCCACAGATTCCACAAAAGGAATATCTAGAGAGTTGAGACAAAAGCATCAGAGAGCCTTCTCTGGCTTTCTAAGAGCTAGCATTACAAAAGAAGAAGCTCATTCCACTTCCAATCTGACCAGATCCTGCAATTCCCGATCTGTGTCCTCAAAAACCTCCTGATCACCAGCAGTACTTCTGTCCACATAGATCAGAGGCACAGCCATGATAAGGACTCACTTTCAGGTCACTGGCCTCTGAGGCAGCAGCCAAAAGACTGACCTCTAGCCTGAGAGATGTTCCTGGAGCTAGAGCTCTGCCTTGCTCCCAAACATGCTCTTGTAACTTTCTGCTCCTGGCAAGGATAGGGGCTTCCATACTTGGGGTCTAAGTAAAAGTACACAGTAATGTCATGGATCACAAGTCCCTTGGAAGTGTATGATCTGACAGGGTAGGTTGGTAGTTCTAATTCCCTACATGATTATGAAATGGTCAAAGAGACCAGGAAAAGGTGACTAAGAAAGAAAAGTTTGGTCCACATGCTACACCCATTTCTGGCCTCTTCCCTTGCAGGAACCTTGGGTGTCTCTTGGCATTGGCAGGTCAGTATAAACCCCTGCCAAGGCTCCCCTTTTGGGGGCTGCCTGTAGTCATCACAAGGCACCACGAAACCACAGAGCAGGGCTCAACACTCATTTCATACTCATTTTGGTACATCTCTTTCATTCGACATTCACACAGACCAGCGCACCGTAGAGTTAGTAACGTAAAGCAGAAAAGGTGTATACTGAGAAAGCAGAGAGGCTGGAGCTCTGAGGGTTGTTATCTTGTCCTGAAGATCCTGGGTAAGCTCTCAAGATGATAGCTTATAGTGAAAGGTGTCGGATTCCTGATCTCTGAAGATTTAGTTTTTCGACCAGGAATCAGACTTATTCACTCAAGAGCTTTTGTGTAGCCGAGTTTTATTAAAGTATGAAAGGGACAGGGAAAGCATCTGACACAAACATCAGAAGGGGGACAGAGAGTGCCCCCTCACTAGCCTTAGCAAGGGAGCTATATACTTTTTATAATGAGTTATTGCAATAAATCAAAAGAATGTCTCAATGTTGTACCAGACCCACTCCTACAATTTACATTTTAAATTACTAAGATTAGAGTTAACAATAGAAAGATCTTACCAAACCCACTCCCAAGTTTTAAGATAGCAAGATTAGTTAGAAGGTTCTTGTTAAGGAGAAATATATCCTAATCTTGTTAAGGAGAAACATATATTGACTAAGACAAAGTGATGTAGGAAAAAAATAAAAAATGCTTGTCCTTTTCTCTTCCTTGAGAGCCTATGACACTTCTCTCTCCGCAGGAGCCCCAAACTCAGACCCCTCTCCTCTCCTCAGGGACTCTGGACTTCTTATCAACCTACCTAGGAATTGACTCTCTCACTACCATATGCTCTGTTCTTGTTTTTTTTTTTTTTTTTCTTTCTCCATAGTGTTCATCACCACTTATTATGCTCTATTTTAGTTTCTAATTTCTATTTAATTTTAATTTTCTTTTATTTAATATTAACTTTTTTATTCATTGTTTTATTCACAGTAATTGCTTATGCTCAGAAGATATAATAACCTGAGGTGAACTGTTTAATGTTCAGTTTACTCTTTTAGTTAAGTGCACTATGTAAAATTTCCCAGAATCCTATACTACTGCGATCTGTATTCCTGAAGAAAGTTTTAGAGACTATCCTGATTCTGACCAGCTTATCTAAGAGACAAAAATGTCTCAGAAATTCTGGATCCATTTCAGGAGCTGAAGTACTGAGTCTTTGTCTATGCCTATATTCTATAGGTTTCTCTGTAATTCAGTAAACATCTAACAGCTTTTCTTTTTTTCTGTAGGAACATCATTTTGCTAAAAAGAGAAGGCACTAATGAGAAAGCTGATTATGAAAGCTGATAAATATGATAAATATGAAAGCTGATTATATTCACAGAGGAATGTATTTCTTAGAATATGTCATTATAAAGTCAGAACAAAGCTAGATGTTTGTGTTCATTTTTTATTTTCTCTAGAGAGTAATGAGCATCATAAAAAAGTATGTTTTAATGGTATTTAAACCTTCACTCTATGACAAAAGTTGGCATTATTAATGTTCTTACATTTATGTGAAATTTTTCTATCACTTGTAGATAAAAGCAGTAATCATAACATTGGAACGCAGTTGACCTAAGATGTATTTTTTTCAAATTTATATTCTTTCAGCAACTACCTGAAAAGGCTTCTTTTTTCAAATGCAACACTGTAGATGATGAGGACAACTTTCATTTCTAGGTTTCACATTAGGGAAACTGCCCCCTCGATGACAGTCAAATATGTTGTCTATTGTAGAAAGGCAAGGAATGACACTTTCAAGCAGAGATCTTTTTAAACATTTAATGCCAGGAAATGGAGATAATTGTACATAATAAAAAATGCATCACATTTGGAACAGTTTAATTAGAGAAATACATTAGACAATTTGAATATCCCTAAAACAGGTAAGTGGCAATTACATTCAAAGCAAAGCCATGTGACAGATTGGCATTTCCATTCTCCTGCTTTAAGCAGGAAAGATTTCAGCCAAGCTTTCTGACCTTAACATAAACCTCAATATAGAATACAATTCAAATACTGTCATTTCTTGAAGATTTTCAATTATTTTCAGGTGAGGAGAGGTTAAAGCTTTACTCCTTAGTTCTCTGCCCCCATATAGCTCAGACTCTTCCTCCCCTGAAAAGGAGAAAAGAAAATGTAACTTTAAAAAAAGTAGTTAAGAAGGGAATAAAGAAATTGTGAAGGAGTAAGAATGTGAAAGTGAGAGAAGAAAGGGAAGGAGGTGGAAGAAGAGATGCATGTTTCCAGAGGCAGACACAGGGAGAAACTGCAGATGGTAGGAAGAGAGGCAAGTGAATGTCTTGACAAGTGAGAAGAGGGAAATAGGGGAGGAAAAGCTTAAGGGAGAAGAAAGAAAAAAAGCAATGCAGAGGAAAACGTTTTTTAAAACAGGTTGTTGGGGTTAGAGATTAAAATATTTAAAAAATATTTAAATGAGTTAAAATAAATGGATAGCATGTCTATAACTGGGTTGGAAAAACAATAAATAGTTGGTGCTAAATCAATTAAAATGGCAAGTTCTTGTTTATTGTTTAAAAAAAAAAAAGCCATAGACAACAAAATATTGTAAGAAATACTGGTGACTCAGATGGTAAAGAATCTGCCTGCAGTGCAGGAGACCCAATTTTGAAGTTGGGAAGATCCCCTGGAGAAGGGAATGGTTACCCTCTCCAGTATTCTTGCCTGGAGAATTCCATGAACTGAGTTACCTGGTTGGCTGTTGTCCACAGAATTGCGAAGAGTCAGAGAGGACTGAGCAACTAACACTTTCACTTTTCGCATTTATAAAAGGATATTGTCTTTTTAAAAAATCATATTTCCATGATCAGTGCTCTGTTCTCTCTCCCTTTGATCTTCTTATTCCTTAATGTACTTATTTAATTAGCTTGGAGACATTGAAAAGTAAATAGTATCTAGATTGTATCAGAGGAATAATTAGGAGAACAAACAACAACAAAACCCACTAGCTTCAGCCTCATACCTTGAATGGATCTAATCTGGTTCTGCTAGAAAAGTTCCATTAATGCTGCATTCTTTTAATTCTCTTTGCTTGATTATTTCATTGTTTTCCAAGGGCTCTTTATACATTTGGCTTCCTGCAGTTGTGTTTATTTTTGTAATTTTCAACAACTGTCAGAAGTATTATATGGAAGAAAAAGTATGCCTTCACAATACACTTTCTGTATCATGTGTCACTGAAGTATGTATGATAGATACTCAGGACTGAGCATTCCTAAATCCATACAGACTGCCTAAACTCACTGAAAATTCCCAGGAGGAGGGCCATGCCAGGAAATTAATGTGCTTCACTTTCACCAGGGACCTTTGAACTCTGCCCAGTCCTCTTCTCTGGTGGGCTATTTTGGTTCATAATTAAGCACAGTGTTCCTGTCTGCTTATTCTGGAAACAGGACTAAAGTAAGTATACCAGGTACCTCTCTTTAACTTTTAGGCCTAGCTGATGTAGAAATGGGCTTCCAAGGGAGAAAGGGAGAGATACTTTCTTCCTGAAGGAAACTGTGGCTATCTCTTACCCATTGGGCCTTCTGAGAGGTTACAGGGAAGGAAAGAAGAGCTCATATGGAAAAAGGAACCAAGAGAGGTCCTCATATCCAAAGGCCTACAGAGACTGGTTGAGAGAATCTCAGTGTAGTCTAAGGACTCAGTAGAGTCCCTATGATCTCATCATTGCTGCTTTTCATCCTGATGAACTAGGAAGAGGTGGGACAGAGGTAAGCTTCCTCTAAAATTAAGCATTTTTATGATTATTCCTCTTCATTTTTTTTTTTTTTTACCAACTTAGTTGTTATTGACTTGACTTTGACAGAATTGTAAGGTCTCGCTGCATAAATTAATGCAAGGGAAATCTCTAACTCCAAATTTTATAGTCACAGCAAAGACATTCATTGAGAGTAAACTAAATTAGTATTTTGGGATAACAACATATATCTTATCAGTAAAGTAGATTACAAAGAAATGTATATGTGTATATATATTTCCATTTATTATATCAAATTTATTTTTTCAAGAATTTTTTTATGCTTTCTCTGTAGAAAACACTGTAATACATTCTGGGGATACTATAGTGAAAACAAAAGACAGTCTCCATCCTTGTGAAACTTACAGTCTGGTGACTACAGCGGTCATTAAAAAAATAAAACATAAAATTACAACAGTGAGAAGTGTGATGAAGGGGAGGTGCATGATGTTGAGTCTTTAAATCAAGAGAGAAAACTCCATTGAAATAAAGGAATTGCAACAATTAATATGAATTAATAAGTAAGATTTCCCTTTCTTTGTGCTTCACTCAAAGTAGGGGAACTTGTGAGTTCACTTGGTCATTCAGTTGAAGTACAAACACAGACATATATATAGTTTCTCCAAAGTCTAGTGATACACACTTTTTTAGGTGTAGGAGAAAATAATTTGTTGTTTTCCTTGGAGGAAATATCCTAGCATTTTTCACTGCAGCTGATGAATTAACTAAGTGACCTTTTACTTCCTGATAATTTAATTTACCTTCTACATGCATATTTATATCATCAGGCTTGGATGCCTGTACTTCTTAAACTTTAGAACATATGAATATGAAATCATCAATGTAGTTGGTTAAAAAAAAAAAGTGCTTTGTAGATCCTTTAGTCTGAATATGAACTGATGTGTTCAAGAGTTATGACCCTGAAGGTATACTGCTCTTTTTGCCAGGTAAAAGTAAATGTCTATTTACACTAACAAGAACTAGTTCTCCAGATCACTATGTTGCAGAGTATATACAAATCTCTATATTAAATTGCTCCGGTAAGAGGACCTTATGTGGAACAACATATGTAATTGGAGACACTAATTCATTAAACTTAAATTCTTCTCCCTTCCCCCCAAGAACTACCTGTCTTTTAGGAATACAGTCAAGGAAGTTAAATGAAAGTAAAGATGAACACCCCTGTATCTCTCATTTGTTTGATAGTGACACCAGTCAATACAGTCTTCCAGGATCATGATCATTTGTTAATTTGATTCGCTATTTAGAGACAGTCATAAGTGTCAGTTTGTCCTCTCTTCAGTTAGAACACTACCTCATAACTTATGAAATCATTGTGATGATCATAAAGAAAGCTAAACAAATTTGTTTCTGCATAATCAGGACCTCAGGGAGTAACAACCTGGTAAACGCAGATTCCTCCTGAGCTTAACATGAAGTAGATTTACATCAAAATGCTGCAATCATGGGGCATCTATAAGTCCTAACTCTGACTGGTGATATTGTAGAGATCTAGGAATTAATTTGATCATAACCAATGCTAAGTACTCTACAAATTCTATGGTATGCCATTCAGCCAGTTTGTTAGCTTAAACAAGTTGAGGTCTATTTAAAGAATTCTAGGAGGAAGATTCACAGAGACTGCTTGTGAAATAACTGTAAACCTCTTAATGAGTGCCCAGTTTCTATTTCATTAAAGGGGCTCAGGTCATGGGAACTGACCTGGGAGCTGGATTTTGATGAGTAATTCTGTAATGCTTGCTGGAGTCATGACCCTGCTTATTAGACCTGGATGTGTTCCCTCTATACAGTTTTAGTGGAGACTTACTCAGCTGCCTCTTGATTTTCATCCTAGGTATCCTATGATCACTTCTTCACAACAAGGAGAAGCAAAATGCCTGCTTTTGCTTCCTTTTTCCACTGAAGAACTTTCTATCTGTAATTTCATGATTAAACCTCTCTTTACTGCTTTAGTATGTATATATTCCCCCAGGGTCATATTTCAACTTAATGCCATATCTATGGTACTTATCTTTTACTCCCATTAGAAGAAAGGGTCACGTCCTCATTAAGAAGACCCATATAACAAGGAAAGGTGTAAAAACAGTGACCATTCTACTCTGGTGATATGTGCTTTGAATGTGTTCCCTTTTAACCCTTTCATGTCTGAAATCACAATATTTTCACATTGATTGGTAAAAGCCCCTGTCCTTCATAAAACTCACAGCTAGTGGAAAGCCATGTTATAGGGAAGTTGCATAAACATAGAGTCACTGTTTCGTTCTCTGGTGAACCAGCTCTCTGGTTTCAGAATTTATAATTAAGCAGGTGGGAGTTATTGACTTCATTGCTCGGTACCCCCTACATTCATCTGCAATAATCATTATTTGATTTTCTTCATACCTGTGATATTTTGTGTATACTTTTTTCTCTAATCCTCCCCTGGATTGCCATTAAGAACTCCAGTATCATATTTATATTAGTGTTGCCCCAAATTTATCTTGTAATCTCATATGTGAAAGAATAATAAATCCTCTTCAAACCTGTTAATTGTAGGTATGAAAAGATTTGATATTCCAGGAAGGAGCCCTCAATGAAGAATTGCTGCTGCTACCGCTAAGTTGCTTCAGTCATGTCTGACTCTGTGAGACCCCATAGATGGCAGCCCACTGATGGAGAATTAAGAGTCTTAAATTCAAGTTCTATCTCTGATTTCTATTATTTTTTTCTTACACACATAATTTTATCTCTCTGACTCAATTTTTTCATTCATAAATGGGGATAATAATACCTCTTTCACTGGGCTTTTATAGGAAATAAATGAAACACTGTGAATGTGCTTTCTGAATTATACATTACTATAAAATATGATAATAGTCTGTATAGCACAGATTGATATTTTTCTACTTGGAGTTTATTGGAAAAGTTTATTTCTACCTTAATAACTATTTTACAATAACCTACCTTTGCTACTAACATAAACATGCTTACCTGGCAGAGACAAATTACTAAAATATCTGAAATGAAAACATTTCCAATTTAATGTATTTGATTGATGTCATCCTTGTCTCATACTGCTTGACTTTTGAATCCTTAACAATCTTTCATCTTCAGATTAAGTATGAGAAGGAATTTCATCAACAGAGAAAAAAATGAGAAACAAAAGAAAAATATTTGACCTATGTTTTCCTTGCCTTCCTTTGTATGCATGCCATATGCAATACATAATCAAAATTATGAAAATAATGATTCTAAAGTAATCACCTATTTGAGAATAACATTAAAAAATAAAGCATCAATTGTGTTTAGAAACTGCCCTGTTTTTAACAACCCAGGCACACATTAGTCTCTGAATTTTAAATATGTGTCAAAAAAATCTAAATACTTGTGCACATATATATTTAAGTATTTAGTCATGTATGAGTCATATATGTAAATATATTAAATATTGTGCTACATCTTTAATTACACCCCCAATCCCTCTCACTGACTTAGAATAAAGGCACAGACTTAGAACTACCACTGATCAGCGCCTTGGTTGGCCCCTCATGATTCAAAGCCAGTCTCCCTACTAAGCACATAGTTTAAAAACAACGCCTAAGCTAATTGTTGCATTGTATGCCCCTGGCACCAGGAATTGACATATGACCCAAGCCATATTAATCATATTAATCATATTAATATGATTCCTCCATAAGAGAGTCAATGTTTTCATCATTCAGTCGTGTCTGACTCTTTGCGACCCCATGGACTGTGGCCCACCAAGCTCTTCTGATCATGGAATTATGCAGGAAAGAATACTGGAGTGGGTTGCATTCCCTGCTGCAAGGGAGTAATTATTGCCACTGCTGAATAATTAGATCCCAGCAATGCTAGTGCATGTTCCTTCTCAGAATTCCAATTTTGTTCATTAACTTTCCTTATGTTTAAAACTTGTTAATATGAGTTTTCTTTAACTTCAACCAGAGGTTTCAAAATGATACAATTTGCAAAAATTAAAATATTATAAGAAAGAAGAATGCATTTAAGGGTGGAAACAAATATAGACTCAAGAATAAATTTTAAAAAATGGAAAAATGATTTTAACTGGGAGATAAATATGCCATGTAAATGTAGGAAATGAATGAACGCTGAACATTTTTAAAAGTCAAGATTTTAGAAAACAGTTTTAACAGACAATAGATTCTTTGAGTGATTATTAGTTAATTCATTTAACATTTATTGAGCATTTACTCTAAGCTGTGCCCAAAACAACATGACCTACATGGAAGGAGTTAATAGTCTACTTGGGTAATTTAACACTACTAAGTGTGATTAGAGTGCCTACATTAAAGGGACTCAAGGCATTTTAAAAGAATAGAGACAGACTTTCTGCCTTCAAGAGAGAGGAAGCAAAGTCAAAAAAATATTTTAAAAGGAGGAAATTTGTGTTTAATTATGAATTATGAAGAGATTAGATTGATTTTCATAGGGACTCATTGACAAGAAACATTAAAAGAAGAACTTAGAGCAGGTGGTGACCAGATCAGTGACATTTAGTGACTTCTGATACTGACAAAGTGTTTGCTGTACCTGGTTAGGAGGCTATGAAGAAATTAATGAAATTGAACCTGGCAGGGTAGGGCAAGCGCCGCTTCATGAGGAAGTTACTCTCTTAATCTGAACTTGATGATGTTCTACTGGATGTTTTGAGCAGAAGCAGGAACCTGGTAGACTTGGTTTTAGAAAGAAAGAGCGTAATAATGAGTAGTGGGATTAAGATATGAGAAGATATCTGATTTTTAATATGCTAACCTTGTCATAGCTTTTCTTCCAAGGAGCAAATGGCTTTTAATTTCATGGCTGCAGTCAACATCTGCAGTGATTTTGGAGCCCAAGAAAATAAAATCTGTCACTGGTTTCATTGTTTCCCCATGTATTTGCCATGAAGTGATGGGATCAGATGTCATAATCTTCGATTTTTGAATGTTGAGTTTTAAGCCAGCTTTTTCACTCTCCTCTTTCATCTTCATTAAGAGGCTCTATACTTCCTCTTCACTTTCTGACATTTGAGTGGTATCATCTGCATATCTGAGGCTATTGATATTTCTCCTGGCAATCTTGATTCCAGCTTGAGCTTCATCTAGCCCAGCATTTCCCATGATGCACTCTACATAAAAGTTAAATAAACAGGATGGCAGTATACAGCCTTGATGTACTCCTTCCCCAATTTTGAACCAGTTTGTTGTTCTACATCTGGTTCTTGTTGTTGCTTTTGACCTGCATACAGGTTTCTCAGGAAGCAGGTCAGGTGGTCTGGTATTCCCATCTCTTTAAGAATTTTCCACAGTTTGTTGTGACCCAGACATTCAAAGACTTCAGCATAGTCAATGAAGCAGAAGTAGATGTTTCTCTGAAATTCTCTTACTTTTCTTATGATCCAACAGATGCTGGTAATTGGATCTCTGGTTCCTCTGCCTTTTCTAAAACCAACTTGTACGTCTGGAAGTTCTCAGTTCATGTACAACTGAAGCCTAGCTTAAAGGATTTTGAGCATTACCTTGCTGGCATGTGAAATGAAAGCTATTGCGTGGTAGTTTGAGCATTCTTTGGCATTGCCTTTCATGGAATTCTAATGAAAACTCACCTTTTCCAATGCTGTGGCCACTGCTGAGTTTTCCAAGTTTGCTGGCATATAGAGTGCAGCACTTTAGCAGCATCATCCTTTAGGATTTGAAATAGTTCATCCGGAACTCCATCACCACCACTAGCTTTGTTTGCAGTAGTGCTTACTAAGGCCTGCTTGACTTTGCACTCCAGGTTGTCTGGCTCTTGGTGAGTGATCAGACCTTTGTGGTTATCCTGGTCAGTAAGATCCTTTCTGTGTAGTTCTTTTGTATAGTCCTGCTACCCCTTCTTAATATCTTCTGCTTCTGTTAGATGTTTTTGGTGAGTTTTCCATTTTAGTAGTCTTTTCTTTTCAGATTTTTGTCCTGCTTTACTGACCACCATTTGTAGACTTTCCTGGTATCTCCTTTCTCTAACTAACACAGATTCTCAGATTATAGGTATTCTCTATTTCATTTGCTATTTTTTCTTCTGTCATCACTTGAGGATGATCTCATTCACTTAAATACCATTCATAGACTTTCACATGCAGAGTTACGGCCAAGATATTTTCACTGAGATTTTGATATTTCCACTTGGATAGCTCATAGACTTCTAAACTTAGCCCATACAAAATCAAAATATTCTCTCTTTTTTTTTGTCCTGTGAAGTCTAATATTTTTCTAGGTCTCAAGAACTGGAATAACTGTTTCCCAGTTATTAAAGTTAAAAACTTTAGAAATACTTTAAATGTCATTTTCTCATCCTTAATACATGATCACTGGTGGCTGGCCAAAAATATATCTTAAAACTAGTTATTCTTAACTACCACTTTTCTGCTCACCTAGATAGTCCCATTAACCAAGCAAGCAGCTCATCTTAGTTATGTATTTTCTCTCCTCCCATCTTTTTTGCACACAGAGCTTTCTGTGAAATTTGAAAGTAAAATAATTTATTATCTATTCACTTTTTTCCTTTAATAGTTTCCAAAGCATTTGTCATAAATTACAGACTCTTTCAGTGACCATAAGGTGTTGCATACCCTGCTCCCCGCTGTACCTGTCCAGCTTCATTCTGACTCTTTTCTGACTATACTCGATGCGCAGATTATCTGCTATTTCTACCATATTCCAGCCTCTTTCTTAGCCCTTGTGATTTTCAATTTATGTTTCTCTGCCTGGAAAAATATTCATCTATCCCTTTATCAGAATTTTTCTCATTTTTAATGTTTCAACTCCTGTTTCACCTCTTCAGTCAGCCCAGCACAAGAAAAACACTGCTTTTCCTCTCTACCATAGCATCTTATTATTTTTTCAATTAACATTACTTACCACTTGTAGTCATTGTATTATGTGTCTGTTTATTTGGTTCATGTCTACTTGCTCCTATGAAATGTGTTAGAAAGAAACAGAGCCAGGCATCTGTTTAAAGTGACAAGACAGATTTTTTTCTGACTGCTGCAGTAGAGTTAGAGATACTAGTATAAACTAAGAAAAGAAAAGAAAGAAAAGCTGGGATGCTTTTTAAATGTTGGGATGTGCTAAAGGAGCAGTATTGAAGGACTATGGGTGAGGAGAAGGGTGGGGGTAAAGGATGTGGTTGGCCACTGTGCTTATGCCATCTGTGTTTACTAACTGACACTTAATGAAGTAAAGGTCCTACTCTCCTACAGAGACTGGGACATAGGGGTCCTATCCTTCTTGATGATTACATTTGAAAGTGATGACTCCTGGGTCCCAGAGAAAGGCATTTCTGGGTTGTGGAAGATTTGCATTTCAATAGGGCAGAGAAAGAATCTGCAGCTTCAACTTTTCTAAAGTAAATGCTCTAGGAAAAGTGAGGTCAAGAATTTATCATCAGGTTTTGCAAGAAACAAATGCTAAATTCTTTCAAAGTGACATACTTTCTTAGGGAGGCATTTCACAAGAGTGGCATCCTCCTCAAGGCCTTGAGTCGAGAGTAGTCATGCTTAAGTTGGGTCATGTCTGTTTTTGTGCCTGTGTGAATAGACGTGTTAGGTGGGGTAATTTGTTCTAAGAGTTTATGGTTCTTGATCCGTCTTTTTGCTCTAGAAAAAGAGTGGATCTCTTATTTGTAGAACAATGATTAATCATCATTTTGAGATTTTTGATGAGGGTCCAGACGTTGTTTTCAGGTTCAGGAGGGGTCAAAGTGCTGAATGAGGCAACTATGGAGACAGCAATATAAGAGCTGGCACAACTGTTCCTATGTGTTAGTCACTCAGTTGTGTCTGACCCTTTGTGACCGCATGGACTGTAGCCCACCAGGCTCCTTGGTCCATGAAATTCTTAGGCAAGAATACTGGAGAGCATTGCCGTTTCCTTCTTCAGGGGATCTTCCCAACCCAGGGATGGATCCTGGGTCTCCCACATTGCAGGCAGATTCTTTACTGTGTGAGCCACCAGCGGAGCCTATTGCCGCTATAGACAGAGGCATATAACAGAGGCATGACCAATGGGAGTAATATATCTCACAGCACAGGAGAAGACTAAACTGATGGCAGGGGATAAGATACCAAGAATACAATGTCCTGTAAGGTTGGTCTGAGTGACTGGCTTTCTCTAGGACTGTTTGCTGCTGCTGCTGCTGCTGCTGCTAAGTCGCTTCAGTCGTGTCTGATTCTGTGCAACCCCACAGACCGCAGCCCATCAGGCTCCAACCATTCCTGGGATTCTCCAGGCAAGAACACTGGAGCGGGTTGCCATTTCCTTCTCCAATGCATGAAAGTGAAAAGTGAAAGTGAAGTCATTCAGTCGTGTCCAACTCTTAGCAGCTCCATAGACTACAGCCTACCAGGCTCCTCCATCCATGGGATTTTCCAGGCAAGAGTACTGGAGGGGGGTGCCATTGCTTTCTCTGCTAGGACTGTTTAAGACTATTCTAATCTAGCAGTGGTTTGTATAGGAGTGTAAGGACCAGAGACAGCATGATGTCTCATGTTGCTGATGTGTCCTTTGAGAGGTTTATCTTAGCCATTTGAGGGACAGCATAAGCTGTCCCTCATAAGGCTTCCCGAGTGGTGCTAGTGGTAAAGAACTTGCCTGCCAGTGCAGGAGACCAGGTTTGATCCCTGGGTCAGGAAGATCCCCTGGAGAAGGAAATGGCAACCCACTCTAGTATTCTTATCTGGGAAATGCCATGGACAGAGGAGCCTGGTGGGCTAGAGTCTATGGAGTAGTAAAGAGCTGGACACAATTTAGTGACTAAACAGCAACAAAATAAGCCATATGGCAGAGGCCTGTCTGGCAGGCTGAAACTACTTTGTATAGCTTATGACTGCATAAAATAACATTTCTTAAGAGCAGAGTAGGACTGGTTACTACTTCTATTGGTTGTAGCAGAATTTTGAAGAGCTAATTAGGAGTAGCCTTCAAAGGATGGGTTGTACCATCATATCTGACTGGTTGAGTATTTTGGTTCCATTTAATTAGTAATTTATTTCATCTGTATCTTGTATTAAATAAATGATGTTGGTGTCACAGGGGCAACTGAAGGAGAAGGGTGTTCCTAATAGGAGTTTGGCCTTTACAACAAGTTCCAGTTTCATGAAAATAGAACGCAAGTTGGTATAAGGCATTTCCTATATCTCGCAGGGTAGCTATATTCATTAGGATAATTTCTGGTAATACAGCACATTTTTGGGGTTAAAGAAGCCACACTATAATCTCAGTCTTGAGAGCCTTTAAGTCATAGTTTAGTATCATTTAAAAAGGAAGACGTATCTGGTTGGGTGTGTATATTTCTTGAAAGAGTTACATATAAAAGCATTATAAGTAGGGTATTTATTAAAGAGATGCTAATTTTAGGAGTAAGAGCAAACCCACAATTACTTTGTTCTGCCTCATTGGATTCCTGGTAGACTAAAAGAAGGAAGCTATTGTTATCCCATGCTGCTACTGCTAAGTCACTTCAGTCGTGTCCGATTCTGTGCGACCCCATAGATGGCAGCCCACCAGGGTCCCCCATCCCTGGGATTCTCCAAGCAAGAACACTGGAGTGGGTCGCCGTTTCCTTCTCCAATGCATGAAAGTGAAAAATGAAAGTGAAGTCGTCCAGTCGTGTCTGACCCTCAGCGACCCCATGGACTGCAGCCTTCCAGGCTCCTCCGTCCATGGGATTTTCCAGGCAAGACTACTGGAGTGGGGTGCCATTGCCTTCTCCTTGTTATCCCATGGGAAAACCCAAGTCAGAATGAGATAAGGAGGAAACAGATGGGGATCATGGTGGAGGACTCGGGTATATTTAGGATCAGAAGAAGGAGTCATGGAAATGGAGACAGAATGTTGTGCTGGAAACAGAGTAGTATGAGGATGCTTATTTAGAGGGCTTCCCTGGTGGCTCAGACAGTAAAGAGTCTGCCTGCAGTGCAGGAGACCTGGGTTTGATTATTTAGAGGACAAGGATGAAAAGACAAGGGCTGAAGAAGGGGAACCCAGGGTGATCTAATGCTGTGAACTTGGGTAGAAGCTGCCTACTTTGCAACATCATCCACTTATTCTGTAATTCTTTGGATGCCCATCTGCCTCTGGCTGTAGTTGGCTTCTGGAAGCTCATGATATGAGGCTCACTTTGAGGTCCCCTGTTGGAGTGTTCTTCCACCTAAACAGTTCTTGTATTTCTTTAGCTGAACATCCTATCGTGTGAAAGCAGTGTTAGCAATGAGTAAAACAGTACACCGTTCTTTCCATCTGGGTTCAAGGTTAGTTTTCCAGTGGTGGCATTTCCAAAATAACAGATCTTCTACTTGTAAATCATGTAAATCAGAGAGTTTGATGGGAAAGGCAACTGTAACATCTTATTGACTAACTGACTGTGTAAGTTTAATTAATACCTGGTTGTGCATGTAGGAGTTAGTTAGATTGGGGTCCTCTTAGCCAGAGTGAGTAAAGCATTCTCACAGGTCTTCCTGCAATGGGCAGAGTTTATGAGAAGGTAGGAGTCAGGATCTTAAAGTCATAGTACTTGTGACCATGGTAAGTTTAATTCTTCAAACAGTTCAATGATTTTTCTTTCTCTGGTGCCTGATGACTGAGGTTGGTGAGGGTGGTGGAATTTTGACTAACGCATGTGTCCTCTTCAGTTTCCTGTTTAATTTTGCTGGCAATATCTGACCCTTTGTCAGTAGAAAAGATAGAGAGGATTATTTCTAGGAAAATTTTGGCAACAACGTGGCTGAGGTGTTTCAGCTGGGAAAACCTCTAAACCAATTAGAAAACACGCAGGTTTGAGTGTGTACCTGTTAGAGATATGTACCTGTTAGAGATATGTACCTATTGGGAGGAGCTGGAAACGTGTAGAAGGAGTCCTTTGGGGACCACGATGAATTTTGATACTCTAGTTCATGATGAGATTCCTTCTTACAGATCTCCAGTGATAGAATATCTGAGAATGAAGGTGTGCTAAGTGTTAACAGATCCCATAATGTTAGGAGAAAGGAAAGGGTGGGACTAATGGAGAGAGTAGCATGGAACCATATATCTTACCATATGTAAAGTAGATAGCCAGTGGGAATTTGCTGTATGATGCAGGGAGCTTAAACCAGTGCTCTGTAATAATCTAGAGGGGTGGGATGGGGTGGGAGTAGGGAAGGAAGTTCAAGAGGGAATGGACGTATGTATATCAATGGCTAATTCACGTTGAATATGTTGATTCATATTGATGACGGCAGAAACCAACACAATATTGTAAACAACTGTTCTCCAATTAAAAATAGACAAAATTTTTAAAAAAGAAATGTTAAGAGGCTGAAAAATAGGCAAAACATGAGCTAAAATATAAAAATCCTTCACTGCTCAAATTTTGTGATTTCAATGAAGGGAGACAGTAAATGAGGTGGTGTTAAAGGTAGAATGTAATGCCCCTGTGTTGATGAGAAATGTGATGAAGTGCCCTTCAACTTCTAGTGTCATGTTTCCTTATGAGTGTAGTTCAGAATTTGGGACATTTCTGTCCTTGGCGAGGAATCAATAATCTTATTGTAGGATAGTGGGAGCTTCAGTTTTTTTCTCCTCCTTTTGAGGGTCAGACAGTCTTGGATTATTTCATTTTAATTAAGTTTACTTTCATTAAAAAATAATTGTACTGAAATTTTTAACAAATTATATAATACATCCTTATTTTAAATTTTCTTTAAAATTAATTGTGTCAAATAAAATACTTTTGTTCATTAAATTTACTGTCATTTTGGTCTCTGATTCCTTCTGAATATGAGATGAATTTTAACAGAATGACTGAATTCAAGAATAAAATGTTAATAGTAGCTCTATGTACTCACTTGGAAGGAGCACCTAAGGGCCGAATAGATGAGCTTGCAAGTTTTACTTTTGATATTTTCAGATTTTTAAAATATCTAAAGGTACATTTACTAGATTTATATTGTTTTGTATTTTTCTCTGTGTACACTTTTATTGATTTAATGTGTTGTGCTGTGCTTTGTCGCTCGGTCATGTCCAACTCTTTATGACCCCATGCACTGTAGCCTGCCAGGCTCCTCTGTCCATGGGGATTCCCCAGGCAAGAATACTGGAGTGGGTTGCCATGCCCTCCTCCAGGGGATCTTCCCAACCCAGGGATTGAACCTTGGTCTCCCACATTGCAGGTGGATTCTTTACCTTCTGAGCTCCCAGGGAAGCCCAAGAATACTGGAGTGGGTAGCTTATCCCTTCTCCAGAGCATCTTTCCTACCTAGAAATCAAACCAGGGTCTCCTGCTTTGCAGACAGATTCTTTTTTCACTGGAGTCACCAAGGATTTAATGGAAGTTATTAAATCAATACTTAGTGTTATTATTAAAAATACTTAGCAGTACCTCTTATTTGTATCATATTTCACACTTTGTAGAAACTGCAAGTGATATTAAACAAGTTACAAAGGGATGATTTTACTTGTTCCTAAATGCACTTCCATTTAAATGACTTCATAAGTTACAGTTCTATTCTATTTTACTGATATTTACTGAACAGTGCTTAGGAGATAATAGTTGCTGCACGAGCTGTTTTTATTTCTTTGGGAAGAAGATCTAGGTTCAAAGTGAAAGTATTTAGTGTCCTTTTTATCTTGGGTCCCCAAATCCAAGAGATTTATTTGAATTGTACCAGGAGCCCTCAAAGAACATACCAAGGTTCTTTTCTTGTAAATTTCCTGATGACTTACAAACACTGTCAAGAATTTATCAGCACAGTGTTGAATTGCCTGTTGAAGTCTACTAGTTTAAAATCACTACTCTTGTTCTCTATCAATCTTATTCACTACTTTGGTTTTCCCAATATATCATAGATTCTCTAAAGGTAGGAGATTGCAGACGATACCTCAAGAGGTCTGTAGTCCTTCTCTCATTCTTAGAGACTTACCAAACTTTCAAATCATTTAAATTTATCATGGGCTTTTAAATGCTCAAGAGAAAGAAATTCTAGCATCTCTATTCAATATTTAACATATTACTGAGGCTAAGTGATTCAAGCTGCAGCTGAAACCTGCTTTGTTGTTGCTGGTTGTTTTTCTTAGCTTATGGGAAAGGGAAAACATGATTATTGTCGTTTTATTCACATACAAAGAAACCTAATAAGCAATAGTAGATAATATCTCATTGGAGATGACAATAAATAATTTCCCACTATGCTAATACTCTTGCCTGGAAAATTCCATGGCCAGAGGAGCCTCGTAGGCTACAGTCCATGGAGTCGCTTGGACACGACTGAGTGACTTCACTTTTCACTATGCTAATATATTTCACTAGATTCACTTCAAGCAAACAAACAAACACACACAAAAAATGTGCCGTATATTTTCCATTTCTTTCTGGGCCTCAAGTATTTGACCCTATGAAGGTACCAGTTAATGATTTTCGGGCTATACATCTCTCAATCGTTACCCATTACTTTTATTTTTCCAGTTTTTTTTTTTTTTTTTTTTCTCGGTTGTTTTCTTTGGTGCAGAAGACAAATGGATCAATGTGTGCATTTTCTAACTGAGAATTGGATCTCTTTCGAATGGAGCAAACATCAGTCCTTGAGATGTGACCTTCTATGCCACAAAGAATAATGTATGTGATTAGAAACAGAAAGAGAGGAAGAGGAGTTAGAAAAATAAGAGGGGGCAAAAATCAGATGAGGAAACAGCTCCTCTCCTTTCAAAGTACCTGATTAAAATTATTCAGCAATAATATGATTGATTAAAAAAAAGTGATGGTTATGCATAGTTTCTCAAATCCAATTTTTGTTTCCTCTCAAATAGATATATTCATCTATAAAGGTAAAGTCCTTATCTAAATCATGAAGTGACTGTTAAAAGAGTTAATTCTAGAAGTGTTGTGTGTAGATCAAGATTTTTAAGGTGACGTGTTTGTTTATTTACTACTGGGCCAAAACCTCTCAGAACAATGTTTCTCAATGGTGATCAACTGATGAGAGATGTCAGAATTCTGTGAGATTCTCTCTTTTTAAAGGGATCTTTTGTTGTGGTTCTATACTTTAATTTGCTTTATTTTTTACATTCCACGTATGAGTGAAAAGATAGAGCATTTGTTTTTCTCTTTATGACTTATTTCACTAAGCACGATGCTCTCTGAGTCATACATGGTGTTGCAAATGGCAGAAATTAGTTACTTTTTATGGCTGAGTGTTCCAATGTGTATTTATACCATATCGTCTTTACCTATTCATCTGTTGATGGGTACTTAGGCTTTGGGTTGCTTTCGTATCTTGGTTATTGTAAATAGGGCTGCTATGAACATTAGGGTGCACATACCTTTTCAAATTAATGTTAAAGGGGCTTTTTTCTTTATTATGAAAGAAAATATGTTAATTATCCTTTAAAATATGACAGTTAAGTTCTTAAATATTCTACCTCCTAAATAAGTTATGTATTTATTTTTGTGTGTAAGATGTTGCATAGTAAGTAATTTAACCTTCACCACAGAGGGTTCTAGTATTTGCCTTGTTCTTCTGAAGATATCTCTGTATCCCTTGAATGTTATATTTGGTCGGAGTAGTTTTGTTTGCCTGGGACCTTGGACCGTCCAGATAGTGACAGCATGACCCACGGTGGGGTCATTGGGTTGCGTGTTATCAGTTAAATCTCCTGAGGAGCTGGCAGATATGTCAGCTGAGCATTCAGCTCTGCCTCTGTGATGGAGCCCTGATTAGGAATCTGGGTACCAAGACTCAAGCGGACTTCCCTGGTTGTCAAGACTCCAGCGTGTTGTCACACACTGATGCTCTGAGAGTGCTGCTGTCCATGACTTCATGGAAAAGGGTAGCAGAAGCTCCTCGTCTAGAACTTCCCCTAGACTCTGCCTTTTGCCCTTCTTCCCTTGGCCACTTTTAATATAACAGCTCTCAATGAGTTCTGTGAGTCCTGCTAGTGAAAGATCAAACCTGAGGGTAGTTTGGGGAACTCTGAACTTGAAGTTAATGTCAGAAGTGAGGGTGATATTGTGCATTCCCAAACTGTACAGCTGGAGGAATTTTACACACACCTATAACACAACAAAATTTACTATAAAAATTCTAAATATGAAAAAGATACTATATAGCATATAATAAAAACAGATATATCATCAAATAATGCTGAAGCCTCTGATTACTTTTCTCCAAATTCATTTCACTCCTCTCCTAATTTTGTATTTATAACTCCAGGTCACTAGAATTATTTGGATAAACAATATATGGTCTCTTGAATGAGTTTAAGCTTCATGTTAAAGATACCACCCTACATTTATTATTTTAAAACTTGCTTTTTGTCCTCAAAATTCTGCCTTTAAGAATTACCTAGTTTACTTTAAGCATGTTGTGTATTTCCCTGAAACCACTGTGGCATCTTCCTCTTCCCTGGTTTTCAAGTAGCACATAACCAAGAAAAAGTATCAGATGTCTTTGAATTAACAATAGTTCAATTAATTATATGAACTTAGCAATATAAAAACCCTTCTGAATTAACTAAATGGGCTGCTTTTCTTAAGGCATAATTTTATTATTTAAACAAGCACATGTTTTATTAGGGATATGAGGAATTAAAAAAGCATTTTCATGGTAAAAAAATAAAAACCATCCTAATTCTTCATAAACAAAATTATGGAAATCCTTGTTCCCCACAAAGTCAGTCTTTGTATCAGTTCTAATAGATGGAATTCAGTAGATTTAGTTTCCACTATTAAAGAAACTGATTTTATTATAGATAATTAGTTTGCACTAGATTAAAATATACCTTTAAAACAGTATCTCCATGTGCTAGAAGTGTTTATAAAGTACACTTCTTAGTTTCAGAATCATACCAATGCGTTGTAAGTAACAGAAATAAAACCCAATGTCACTAGGAAACCGACTACAAATTATAAAATTCAAGAACACTGACTGCTCTGATGGTTCCTTTTGTACTAGCTAGTTTTAATGATGACAGGAACTTGAAGTGAAAAAAACAAGCGATTTAATTTTTATTTAGTCAATTTTTAAAAAAAGTGGAGTAATTCATTCTGATGGTTTATGGGGTTCTTCTCTAGTATCCAAACCATTTCCCAACAGATCATCCTTGAAGCAACTAATTCTTAAATTTTCAAGTAGCAGTGATTTAATGTCTGCCTTTGAGACTTTTGCTTCCTAATTCTCTTGTATCCCAGTCCTTGTATTAATTAAAGTCCTAGTGAGGTAAATCCAAAGCTTTACTCACATACCAGTGGTGAATTTCAGCATGGTCTGAAATGTAAGATGATTTCATGTTCAATAAAAGTAGTTTTCAATCCCTCTGGGGAAAAATGCACAGAGTCTCTGCTTGTCCTTTCTACTTTAAGCTTTGACTATTTTCTGTAATCATAATCTTTTTTATAATATCAGGATATGTTTTATAACGGCAAGTTTGATCTTAAAGATAAAACACATTAAGAGATAAATAATATTCTTCGTTATTAGTGAAGGAATCAAATAACAATGTTACTACAAAGAGAGAAGAATATGAGTCAATTTAGTCGCTAAATCCTCCAGGCTAACCATTCTGTAGATATACTCAGCAGTAATTATCTCAGTTAAAACACATGGTTTGTGCTGAATATTCTTAAGAATGGGTCGCTTAATACTTTTTGCCAATCTTTTGAGTCAGATTAAACAGGATTCTATTAGAAATTACAAGGAAAGGGAGAAGAGTTTTCTTTAATTGCTTAGTCTCAAGAATAGTTTATTTCCAAAATGAAACACTAATAATATTCCACATGTTACATATACTTTAGATTTTATGATAATAAAAGTATAATATTAGGGGAAAAAATGAATATGATTTGGAAAATAAGACATAATTGTTGACTCAATTCATCTGATTTAAATTAAATTTCAATATACCCATTATTGCAATGTTATGCACCCAATAAAATGTTTAGTTGGTGTTCCTAAAGAACTTTGTCAGACTGCTGCCTGTGCATGAATTTGATGGTAATAGAATCACTTTAATATAACCTTTAAAAATATGAAACGTAAGGGCCTCAAAATTGTACTCTGAAAAGATTTGACATTCTTTTGCTTTTCCCGTTTCATCTTACTTCTGTGGGGCCAGGGAAGGGGGAACAAGCAAACAAACGTGAACTGATCTGGGTGATACATAGAAGTAATCAATTCGTTCTGCTGCACCCACATTCTGTAAGTCAGTGTGATTTTCAGCTTTTGGGAAAGGGAATCAATAGAGAGATACAGAGGTTTCTCATACTTCTCTGTCCTTGTACTGGCATAGCTTCCCTGTTTATCAACACTGTGCCCCAGAATGGCACATTTTTAGCCAAGAATGCACTTACACTGATACATCATAATCACAGTTCATAGTCTTGCTGTTGTATATTTTATGGATTTGGATAAATGCATATTAAATAGAGTCATCATTTTATCACTGATTTTTTTAAAATTAATTTTTATTGGACTTTATTTACAATGTTGTGTTAGTTTTTGATGTACAGCAAAGTATATCACTATGTTTTTACCTGTTTATTTTCACAACGCTTTACTAGCGTGGTGGCTTTGAAATGGGTCAATTTGACTTGGTTTGGTGAGTTAATACAATATTTTTTGTGACATTCTGGGAGAGAGGAGAAGCAGTAGTCACTTTGTGGCTCATAACTTGTTACTTTTCTGCTAGGTCACCCTGTTTTGGCGTTCCTTTGATTCCTCTACAATGTGTCTTTTACTCGCTAATGAAAGGTGCCAGTTTTTTGATTTTTGTTTTTTTTTGTTTTGCTTTTGTTTTCTTTTACAAACACACATATATTAAGGAGAGGGACAGCTAGAACTGACAAAGGCTTCAATCTATCCTAATTTTAGGTTCTAGCTGATACTACCAGATTCCGTGTTGTCCCTGTTCTCACCTACTTCACACTCACCTATACTTTTAAAAATGGCCTGCTCAGTGGCCTTCAGCCTCCAGCTTCAGGTTCACAGACAACGGCATTACATAAACTGCTTTCAAGTTCCCACAGATGCATAAGACAAATCCCGGTGAGAAATGTATATGTGCCTGTGTGTGTGTTTACATACACATTCGTGTTTTTTTTTTTTTTTTTTGTGATTGAAGTGAAGTGAAGTTGCACAGTCGTGTCCGATTCTCTGCGACCCCATGGACTGTAGCCTACCAGGCTCCTCAGTCCATGGGATTTTCCAGGCAAGAGTCCTGGAGTGGGTTGCCATTTCCTTCTCCAGGGGATCTTCCCGACCCAGGGATCGAACCCAGGTCTCCCACGTTGTAGGCAGACACTTTACCATCTGAGCTACCAGGGAAGCCCAAATTAGCTTGTATTTTGTCACATGGTTTTAAAAATTTTACCTAAGTATAAAAATTATGAACTAAAAATATTTGACAAGACAGACACAGAAGGAATTTATAAGAACCCCCCACACCAATATAATAATCAAAGTAAAACTAATATTAATTATACTTTTATAATGTACCTAAAATTTTAGTAGGACCATCTTTTTGAATCATTATAACTAAGGATTTGTAGTAGGTACTATTATTACTGTTATTATTTCAATTTTGTCCATATGTTCACACATTTATTGAGCTTCAAAGTCCAGAGTAGAATTTTAGAGTCTGAAAATTTGTTCTCGGCAATATAATGTTTTTTACTTTAACAGTAACCTTACTGTGTGGTATCAGGGAAGTATTATAGGTATTAACTATTTCTCACCTTGAAAGGATGAAAAAATGGTATAAAGTTTAGGAATTAAGTTTTACAGTTCAATGACTGAGTAATAATTAAGTATAGGTTACATATACACATATAATCACATGTAATATCAAGTTTATACCAAAATATAAGAATACCACAATTATATTGATATATACCCATAAAATATTAACAATTAAATCATATGACCACATCTATTATATTCTTTGTCAATGCAACCAATTGTAGGATATAAGACTTTGTAAATTATTCATAATACTGTGCTTAGTTGCTCAGTTGTGTTCAACTGTCTGCGACCCCATGGACTGTAGCCCACCAGGCTCCTCTGTTCATGAGGATTTTCCAGGCAAGAATACTGGAATGGGTTGTCATGCGCTTCTCCAGGGCATCTTCCCAAATCAGGGATCAAACCCAGGTCTTCAGCATTGCGGGCAGATTCTTTACTATCTGAAACACCAAGGAAGCCCAAGTAGCCAGAAATATTAAAGATACCATCAAAAAGCAGGTTTTTAAAAATTTTTATTAAAAAAATACTCACATAAAGAAAGACAATGTTTGACATTTCAGTTGTTGGAGGATTAGCAGGTGGAAGCATGTGGCTAGACCACCTTGGCAACAACTTGATAGCTTTTAAATTGTGCTAAACTTCAGAGTAGTGGTTATATTTTCTGCCTTAATTTCATTTCTCCAATATTCTAATGTGTGACTCATAAAAATAATTATGTTTTCAGTGTTTTTCAGTTCTCTTTTGCAAAATGGAAGTACTGAAAACCTATTACATAAGACTGTATCAGTAATAAATGAAATGTCTGTATAAGTGTTTTGCTAATTTAATTATATCCCTTTTAACTGCAAAATGGATTTGGGGTGAAGTTCTTGAGAACTGATAAGATGGAATACAAATATACATAATATTCCTGTTGGTTATCTTACAGCGTTAGTTTTCTGAGTCCATCATTTGAATAAAAAGAATGAGAGGTCATTCAAATATCAGATTGAAGTGAAGTGAAAGTTGCTCAGTCTTGTCCAACTCTGTGACCCCATGCACTGTAGTCCATGGACTTCTCCAGACCAGAATACTGGAGTGGGTAGCCTTTCCCTTCTCCAAGGTATCTTCCCACCCCAGGGGTTGAACCCAGGTCTCCTACATTGCAGGTGGATTCTTTACCAGCTGAGCCACAAGGGAAACCCCAAATAGCCATTCTATATGTAAAGAACACCTTTAGACTGAGGCATTATTTATTCTTCTAAACTTATTTCTTCCCAGAGTACAATTAACTGAAATGTTATAGTACATTTATTTAACACCAGATAAGATTTCCCAGACCTCTGGAGAAACCTCTTATTTGTATGATTCAAATTTGGAGCTGAATTATCTTGGAAAATTCCATGTTCACATGGGTATGTGACTCAAACCCATTGTTTCAGTTGCTGTCAGTGGGGAATTAGGTCCTAGTTTCCCATTTCTGATTCTTGTATATGGACCTCTGAAAATTCAAGGCCAAAGGGAACTGTTAAATTCTTCCAGTTGCTTCAGATTTCTCTAACTTCTCCTTTTGCCACCAGGCAGAGATAATTTCTATTTATGTGCTTGTGTGATTAGATTGAGCTTATGCAGATTACCTCCCTTTTGCTATGTAATATAACATAATCATGGACATACTATCATTCTTCAGAGATTCCACCTACACACATTGGAAGGGCAAGGGTCTTTGGCAATCATTCTTTGAATTCTGTCTCCCACAGAAATAATTTTAGTATTAACATTACTCAGTATTCCCATGTAAAGAAGTCTTTGTGAGAGCTTTGTGAAATCCTGCCTTGTAGGAAGTTGAATAGCTCACCAGACTTAAGATTTGTTAAGACTGTCAGTTTCATTTTTTTCATTTTTTTTTGAACAGTCTTTTCCTTCAAATAACATATTATGTTTTCAGAAATGTCCTCAGTATTTCATTTCTGCAAATTTTACCACTCTCCTTTAGGAAAAAAAAATGTCCTGTAATTTTCAGAAATCATCAGTATGAATCACTATGAAGTTCACTTTGAGCTCTTGCAGTACCTTGTAACAGCCTCTAGCTATTGTAATAAATAGTGGCACTTAATGGGTTTTAATTATAAATAATAATAATAATCCTAGTAAAGTATAACTTAAAAGATTCTCCTCAATTATTCGAATATATTGGTTTCATATGCTTCATTTCTTCATCTCATCATTCTTATCTTTTCCTCTTTGATGTGACTGGAGTAAAAAAGTTCCTGCTTGTAACAAAATTCTGCCTCTCTCAGACTCTTTAAACTTACATGCTAGTTAGTTGTAACATGACCTCTGCAGATAGGTTAAGCATGTAGCAATTTTAAGAGTATATTAAGATATCAGATTATTCTGACATGGAATAAAGAAAACACCAAAATTTTCCTCCGTAACATCAACATACATTGAGTCACTAGAATTTTACACTTATTCAGCTGCTCAGTTGTGCCAGATTCTTGGCAAACCCGTGGGCTGCAGCATGCCAGCCTTCCCAGTCCGTCACTATCTCCGGGAGCTTGCTCAAACTCATGTCCATTGAGTTGGTGATGCTATCCAACCATCTCATTGTCTGTCACCCCCTTCTCCTCCTGCCCTCAATCGTTCCCAGCCTTAGGGTCTTTTCCAATGAGTCCACTATTTGCACCTGGGTGCCAAAGTATTAGAGGTTCAGCTTCAGCATGAACCTGAATGAATATTCAGGGTTGATCTCCTTTAGGAGTGACTGTTTTGATCTCCTTGCTGTCCAATGGACTCTTGAAAGTCTTCTCCAGCATCAGAGTTTGAAAATAACAGTTCTTTGGTGCTCAGCCTTCTTTATAGTCCAACTCTTACATTCATACATAACTACTGGAAAAACTATAGCTTTGACTTTACAGACCTTTGTGGGCAAAGTGATGTCTCTTCTTTTTAATACTCTGTCTAGGTTTGTCATAGCTTTTCTTCCAAGAAGCAAGTGTCTTTTAATTTCATGGCTGCAGTGATTTTGGAGCCCAAGAAAATAAAGTCTGTTGTTGTTTCCATTTTTTCCCAATCTGTTTTCCATAAATTGTTGGGACTAGATGCCATGATCTTAGTTTTTTAAACATTGATTTTTAATCCAGTTTTTTCACTCTTCTCTTTCACCTTCATCAAGAGGCTCTTTAATTCTTTTCTACTTTCTGCCATTTACACTTGATCTTAGCCAAAAGGCCATGAAGGTCCCCAGAGTTTTGCATAACCATTTTTCTCAAATCTTTTTCTTCTTTCTCTTCAATTGGCATACAATCTTACATCATATATTTTTTTTCTTATTGCACTCTAATTTATTCTTTCCTTCACTCAGTTGTAAGAATTGAAATGCCTACAAATTATCAAATGCTTCTTTGAAGAACTGAAACTAACTACAAAAGCAAAAATTGCATAGCACTTGTTTTCTTGAAATTTAAATGTCTGTGGCCCAGGAAAGTTTTTCTTTTACATAATTCTTGAATACATCAAGATATGTTATTAAATTGGTACTCGTTTTCAAGTAAAACCATAATATATTAGCAGCATATAGTTGTTTTATTCTTTTTTAAAGCAGTGGTACAGTTATGTGGAAAATAGTAGAAAGACACTGAAAAATGTGTCTGAGTGATTTTCCCTTGATCCCCTGTTTGGTTGATGTTTCAGCTTTAGCATGGGGGCATGCCACTGAGAGATGGTGTCAGGGATTCTAGGTGTCGGGTTATATATATATAGGAGACTAAATCTCTATTCTACATTTTAGCTCTGATTCAACACTTTCTTGGATATATTCCTTTGGGGAAATAAGGAAATATGGTTGAGCTTTATTTCCTTTCTTTGCTGTGTTTCTTCTTTTTGGCAGCAAATTACAAACGATATCATTTAATTACCAATTGTGATTCCTCTCTTACATATCTTTCCAATAGACCTTAAACTTCATGAAGTCAGGGACTGAATCTGTTTTGTTTATCAATGAATACCCCAGACCCAGTGAATCACCAGGCAAAGAATAAGTGCTCAGTAAATATATGTTGGCTGACAAACTGGCTGAATTCTGAAAATACCTACTCCAGAACAATGCGGTAAGAATCAAACAATGTAATATTTGTGAAAGCATTTGATAAAGCACCCAGGATTTAATTTTGTGTCTCATTTAGGATGAAACACCAATAGTAAGTTGTTTAGGGTAGCATTCAGCCCCTTAAGGGGTAAAATGTGTGAAGACAGGGACTCTCCACAAATTATTATTTTGTTTATGAATACTGTTTGAAAGAGATAAAACTAGTCAATCCTAAAAGAAATCAACCCTGAATGCTCATTGGAAGGACTGATGCTGAAGCTGAAGTGCTAATACTTTGGCCACCTGAGTTGAGGAACAGACTCATTGGAAAATATCCTGATGCTGAGAAAGATTGAAGGCAAAAGGAGAGGTGGGTGGCAAAGGTTGAGATGGTTAGATAGCATCACCGACTCAATAGTTATGTATTTGAGCAAACTCTGGGACACAGTGAAGGACAGGGGAGCCTGGCTTGCTGAAGTCCACAGAGTCTCAAAGAGTCGGACAGGACAGTGACTGAATAGCAACAAAAATGTGGCTTGAAATGTCACTAAGTAGTATCTAAGAAGATACAAAATTTCATTGGTAATCTATCCATGAAGAACCTGTAACTGAAGGAGTTGGAGAGCCTTACACTTGGAGATGACCTGTCATTTTCTCTCTGCACATTCCTCACTGAGTTGGTTTTCCAAACTGGAAGTTTTCCTTCTTGATTTTTATCATGAAATGTTGATTTCCAAGAAACTTTGGTAAAAATGTGTTTAAAAATCTGGCATTAAGCTTAGCATCTTGACAATTTTGCTTTATTAAGGCTATGGTTTTTCAGGTGGTTATGTATGGATGTGAGAGTTGGACTGTGAAGAAAGCTGAGTGCCGAAAAATTGATGCTTTTGAACTGTGGTGTTGGAGAAGACTCTTGAGAGTCCCTTGGACTGCAAGGAGGTCCAACCAGTCCATTCTGAAGGAGATCAGTCCTGGGTGTTCTTTGGAAGGACTGATGCTGTAGCTGAAACTCCAATACTTTGGCCACCTCATGTGAAGAGTTGACTCATTGGAAAAGACTCTGATGCTGGGAGGGATTGGGGGCAGGAAGAGAAGGGGATGACAGAGGGTGAGATGGCTGGATGGCATCACTGACTCGATGGACATGAGTTTGAGTGAACTCCAGGAGTTGGTAATGGACAGGGAGGCCTGTCGTGGTGCAGTTCGTGGGGTCACAGAGTTGGACATGACTGAGTGACTAAACCGAACTGAATTGATACTATTTTGAACTTGTTCAGAAGATTTTGATGAATGGTCAAAGTTGTTAATCTCAACTACCTACTTCAAACAAGAACACCTTGTTTGTTTACTCATTTTTTAAATAAAATTTTCTGAACACTTAGATTTACATTTCTGTTGTATTATCTATAGGCCCTCCTGATGAAAATTACTATTCAGCTGCAAATTAAAGGACAGTTTTGATCAAAGTAATTATAGTTTGGAGCACAGCCCTAGGATAAAACAGTTCAAAGGATAATTTCTTACTAAGTATGTGGCAGAGGTTTATGAAGTTGATTAAGAAACTGTCAGAACCTACCTTCCAACCATGAAAAAGAGCTATTGCAATTATAATTATTGATACCATGTGCCTTAGTAAAATTAACTAATGTTTTAGAAATTATGTCTCTTAATATGAGACAATATAAGATAAATAAAATAGAATTTTTATATTAAGAGAATACAATAATTTTGCATATTTAGATATTTACAAAAGGCACATCTACATAATATGTATCATAATATACCTTATATTAGGAGTTGTACAGTTAAAAATATCCTGTTTTCTCTGAGGTTCTACATCAGCTTGGATATGCATTCTTAACATGCTTTTATCACATTGCAGTGCCCCTAAAGCACTTGTATAGTGGGACTTCCCATTACTGAAAGTGCTTGCATTGATAGTAAATCACTTGTATTCCCACTGTCCAACATCTTTCTTAACCTAGTACTCCACTCTTTTACTGACCAGAATAATTTTGTATAATCAGCTTTATGTTCTGCTGAACAGAGAGATGCTGATTTGTGTTTCACACAACGTTCTATTGAATTGATATTTAAACGCAGTGCAGTAAATGGAAAACTTGCTGGTTTGTAGTCATACCTTGATTGTGGTTAACCACCGTGTCATAAATCCATAATTCTAATTCTGTTCTGTTCAAGGGAGTCAGTTAACAAATAAATTTCAAAAGAATACTGACTAGTCAGGAAACATGAAAGGACTATTATTTTAATAAAATGAAATGAAGGATTATATCTTTATATTCAATTAAGCTGATTTTTCCTTAGCATATATTATTGACTCATTTGTATCCACTAACATTTTGCTTCTTCTCTGAGGTATTCAACTTAATTTACATAGCCTTACTCTATAAGAAAATTCAGTCATTTTTGGAGTGATAATATTTAATGTTTTCCCAGAACTATATATTTATGAAGGTAAAACACAGTACAGAGTACTAATGTAAACTCAAGCCCATTGCATTCATTTAAATTATTTCCTAATGATAATACTTTTACTACTAATAGTAATTTATAACTTTTTATCCTATATACATTATGAATTAGAACTTTGCATATTTTACTGTTAGATAATGACCACATATAACGAAATTATTTAATGAATATATACAATGGCTGATCACCAGGGAAAAGCATCCTAATAAAGAAACATATTAAAGTGGAGGAAATTATCTCTCTAAGGAAGTTGTGCCAGCCTTACTGCCTAAATCATGTGAAACTGGACCAGAAATAAAGAGTACTAGAAAATACACCAGGGGGAACAATCCTGCTTTAGCGAGAAAAGAAAGTAAGTGATGTAATGGTTGCTTTCCTTCCCTCTGCTAGAAAAACTTTAACTTGCCTCTCAGAGAGCCTCTTCCTATACATTGGTGGGTTCAGTACAACCAACATATGAGTCTTTTATGTCTCCTCTGGAAATATTGACAATTTAGATTTATGAAAATGTATGCGTTGGGCTTCCCTGGAGGCTCAGATGGTAAAGAATCTGCTTGCAGTGGAGGAGACCGGGGTTTGATACCTGGATCGGGAACATCCCCTGGAGAAGGAAGTGGCTACTCACTCCAGTGTTCTTGCCTGGGGAATTCCACGGACAAAAGGAGCCTGGTGGGGTCAGTTCATGGGGTCACAAAAGATTTGGACAAATAAATGTATGTAGCAGTGATAATTATAATATATTAAAATCAGTATTCATAGTCATAGTTATTTATTATTATATTATTATTATTATTTATTATTCAGTTCAGTTCAGTTCACTCGCTCAGTTGTGTCCGACTTTGTGACCCCATGAATTGCAGCACACCAGGCCTCCCTGTCCATCACCAACTCCCAGAGTTCACTCAAACTCATGTCCATCGAGTTGGTGATGCCATCCAGCCATCTCATCCTCTGTCATCCCCTTCTCCTCCTGCCCCCAATCCCTCCCAACATCAGTCTTTTCCAATGGGTCAACTCTTCACATGAGGTGGCCAAAGTGTTGGAGTTTCAGCCTCAGCATCAGTCCTTCCAATGAACACCCAGGACTGATCTCTTTAGGATGGACTGGTTGGATCTCCTTGCAGCCCAAGGGACTCTCAAGAGTCTTTTCCAACACCACAGTTTAAAAGCATCAATTTTTTGGCACTCAGCTTTCTTCACAGTCCAACTCTCACATCCATACATGACTACTGGAAAAACCATAGCCTTGACTAGATGGACCTTTGTTGGCAAAGTAATGTCTCTCCTTTTTAATATGCTATCTAGGTTGGTCATAACTTTCCTTCCAAGGAGTAAACATCTTTTAATTTCATGGTTGCAATCACCTGAAGTGATTTTGGAGCCATTAGATTGGCCAAAATATTTGAGTTTTTCTGTAAGATGTTATGAATGTAGTTTTTGGCCAACTCAATATATAATATTCTCAATGGAATTAAACTGGATTTAAATTTAATATTAAAGATACCACATATAGGATCATGGATGTCATGTGTCTGATAGTTTTTATTTAACTTAATGTATTGGTGATAAGTACTTTGGCCACCTGATGTGAAGAGCTGACTCATTTGAAAAGCCTCTGATGCTGGGAAAGATTGAGGGTGGGAGGAGAAGGGGATGACAGAGGATGAGATGGTTGGACGGCATCATCGACTCAACGGACATGAGTTCGAGTAAACTCCGGGAGTTGGTGATGGGCAGGGAGTCCTGGCATGATGGAGTCCATGGGATCGCAAAGAGTCGGACACGACTGAGCAACTGAACTGAGCTACTGAACTGAGCTGAACTGATTGGTGATAAAAAAGAAAGCAATTTAATATCTTATTTACTACAATAGAAGACTTGTAACCTAACAGGGGAAACCTATTTGGCCTCTTATCGCTAGAGTTTGGAGAGAGAATTGTTAGGGAAAGCAAAAGGATAAACAAAACAAAAAATGTATATTTTTGAGTGTGTGAAAATTAGACTCGTGCTCTTTAGATGTTATAATATCCTGAGAATTTTAGAAAATAAATCAGTCATCTGTTTTATGAATTGACCTGTTTAGAGCCAGTCTGAGTGAGCTGTGGGTAGAACATTTAAAGTACAGATAAGCCTGTCAACTGTCTTCTTATTTTTGTATTTTTGTTATTTCCTCCTTCAAAAAAATACTATGGAACACCTACTCTATACCAGCCACTAACCTTATTCTTAAGCACATGGGGCACTATGGGAACCAAAAATTAACCTAGGTTTTTTTTTTTTTTTCCCATGGCTCTTGGACCCTAGTGAGAAAGGATATGAACTGAAAACAATTCACGATTGAGTGACTATTTCAATGTCTTCTCATATACATACTCTGAGGGAGAGTGACACAGTTCCATAACAGCAGTAAGCAAAGCTGCCTGAGGTAAGCTTGGAGGAAGTGAGGTGGGCGGTTAGGATGTGACCTAACAGATGAACAGGTGTTAACTCAATGAAAAGAAAACAGAGGAAGTTAAGGAGATTATGTTCTAAACAGAGACAGCAGCATTTGCAAGATCCTGTAGAAGGTGGGAAGATTTAAATGTGTTAACTGAAGGAAGGCACAGTGGCACTCCAGTATAGAGAAGGCGGATGAGAGACTCGCAAAGTGGGCTACACAGAGTACCCTGCTGGAAGTGGGAGTTGGGTGGTTAAAAGATCAAATTCTCATTTTATAAATCTCTCTCTGAATTCCATGGGGAGAAAGATTGGGGTCAGGTCAGTTAGGCTAATAGGCTATTGTTCTCAATCTAGAAAAAATGAAGTTTACCTGCCCTAGGATATTGATAATACATATTTCAAGGAATGGAGAATTTTGTATGACAGTTGCAGGATGTAAAATAGGTGAGAATTTTTGATGGCTTGAACCTGCATGTTGAGATAGAGGTCTTGGAAGAATACTTAGATTTTTGGTTTGCATAGTTGGATGGATAATGGTTAATGTTCATTAAAAATGAATCAATGAAAGATAAGATGTTTTGAGAAGGAAAACTATGAATTTTGGCATGAGTGCCACTTTTTGATATTTTGAGATGTCCAAAGTAACAACATGCAGTGATTTGTCATATAACATTTACCATATAGTGTTGATATTTTGTAGGACATTAAAATATCAATGATCTTAAATGGTGCGATCTAACAGATATAAGGGTTTCCCTGATGGCTCAGCTGGTAAAGAATCCACCTGCAGTGTGGGAGACCTGGGTTTGATCCCTGGGTTGGGAAGATTCCCTGGAGAAGGGAATGGCTATCCACCCCAGTATTCTGGCCTGGAGAATTCCAAGGATTGTAAGTCCATGGGATCACAAAGAGTCGTATATAAATATCTAGAGTTTTAGATTTAGATTGGGGATTAAAGGGTGAGAATTACTAACAATGGACAGAATCAAAGCTGGAGTGTGTACAACATTAGCTGTGGAACAAGTATCCACAAAGAAGGGCTAAGTCTGAGGCAAAGAAACAGAACATTTAATGGCTGAGGAAAAAAATACAATAATTACTGACTGAAGAAAACTTAGAAAGAATGGCCAGATATGTTTTAACAAGGTAATATTTTTCCCATTTTACCTCTGGACCCAAGATTGTTTGATGGACTAATCTTTAATGGTGAGAACAGGTTTGCTAAGGACTCAGAGCAATGTGAGAGTTACTCCTTTGTTTCTGCTGGTAATGCACAGACTAAAAAAGCAGCATGGTAGGGGAGATGATGAGGTGGTGTTTGTGTTTGTCTGTTAGGGCCCATGTAACAGAAATACCATGGAGTGGGTAGCTCATAAACAGCAAAAACACTTTTGGAGGCTGGTTTGTTCAAGACCAAGGTGCCTGCAGATTTGATGTCTGGTGAGGGCACACTAACTTGGTTCATGGATGGTGGCTGTCTTCTTGCCACATCCTCACATGACAGCAAATCCTCTCTGTGATTTTTGTTAGGGCACTGATCCTATACATGATGGCTCTTAAAGACCCAGTCACCTCCTCAAGGCCCCATCTCCTAATGCTCTTCTAAGCACCCATCTCCTAAGCACTGGGGCTTAGCATTTCACATGTGAGTAATGAGAGGACACAGAGAGTGTTCAGTGGTTATAACGCTTCAATTACGCAAGATGCATAAGTTCTCGAGTATGTTGTACAGTACTGCACCTGTCGTTAACAACACTGAATTATACACTTAAAGAGTGTTGAATACATCTCATCTCATATATTCTTACCACAATCAAAAAAGAAAAAGAGGAAAGGAAGGAAAAAACAAGGCAGTGGGTGCATAGGTACTGATGTCTTGACATTTTGCCAAATCCTCCAGCATGGAAATGGACACCCTCTGTTCCCAGGGAGGGGTGCTAATTGTTCTCTTTCCCCTGGCCTCCCATTATTTGGGGCAGGATGGGAACAGTTTTACAAGCCAATTGCTTGGCCATTGATGAGTCTGAGCTTAAGTAGCCACTGTTTACAGCCATTGTGGGGAAATTCAGCTCTAAGACCTGGGGACTTTGGAGCTTTTGGAAGTTGCAACTACTTCTGGGTGAAGGAAGCCACCTTCCCTTGGCATTTGGCCATTGACCTTCTCTTGGGGATGTAGAGGTTAGGCAGTCTCTGAAAATAGTTTGCCTGGGTTTACATACCAGTTTTGGCACTAATGGCATGTGAAATTTGGGGCACGCCACATGTGGTATTGGAGAGGACTCTTGAGAGTCCCTTGGACTGCAAGGAGATCCAACTAGTCTATCCTAAAAGAAATCAGTCCTGAATATTCATTGGAAGGACTGATGCTGAAGCTGAAACTCCAGTACTTTGGCCACCTGATGTGAAAAGCTGACTCATTTGAAAAGACCCTGATGCTGGGAAGGATTGAAGATGGGAGAAGGGGACAACAGAGGATGAGATGGTTGGATGGCATCACCAACTCAATGGACATGAGTTTGAGTAAGCTTCAGGAGTTGGCAATGGACAGGGAGGTCTGGCATGCTGCAGTCCATGGGGTCGCAAACTGTCGGACATGACTTGACAACTCAACTGAACTGAACTTCATCTAACTCTACATTTATTTTTCTCATCTTTAAAATGGGAACTAAATGATAAAGTTATGTAGAGTTGGTGAGGGTTAAATTAATTGACATGAAAGGCATTAAAACAGTGTATAAAAATTATTTAAGTTGTAGCTATTGTTGTCATATTTGTCATGTTGCCTGTCTGTGCAAGAACTTTACAAATGAGAGGGGAAGTATGTCAGTTCATGGTAGTGCAATAATGAGATTCTTTTTATTTCAATAAGACATTTATTATAGAGCAGATCTTCATTTATTTTGTTTATATGCTGAATAGCATCCTAATGATTCTTTCCCACTTCAGTTCTTTAAAAAAATATATTCATGTATTTTTGACTATGTTGCGTCTTCATTGCTATGGGGATTTTCCTCTAGTTGTGGTGAGTGGGGGCCACTATCTAGCTAGAGAGCACAGGCTCTAGGGCACACGAGCTTCAGTAGTTACAGTACATCAGCTCAGTATTTGTGGCTCCCGTGCTCCAGAGCACAGGCCCAACAATTGCAACCCATGGGCTAAGTTGCACTGGGGCATGTGGGATCTTCCTGGATCAGGGATTGAACCCGTGTCTCCTGCATTGGCAGGCATATTCTTCACCACTGAGCCAGCAGGGAAGCCCTCACTTCAATCTTGACTTACCAGAATGACTCCTTTGAAAATTTGGCCAATAAAATTAACCTAAAGAACAGTCCTGATCATATCTCATGTCTACTCAATAAATTTCAAGATTCTCTGTAGCCCTGAGAGTAAAATTTCAACATGTGAGTATCACATCCAGTGGTCGTTTCAATCAGGCACCAAGTCTCAATTAGTGTACTTCATGATGAGATTCTTATACCCTTACAAACCACTTTTTCTCATTCGTCACAGGATGTTATATGCTAGTGTTAATATTGTGTTAAATTTAATAAAATTATTACTTGATCATTGCAGCCTATTTTACTGGTCACAGAATTTAAGATAAAAACTATATACTTTGTTTTTGAAAGTTGTAAATATTTACATAATATTTATTACAATTAAAAAATGTCAAACACTAGAACAGGGTTTAATATGAGAATAACATTTAACAGTATATTGAGTCTTTTAAATTTTAGATTAAGGATTTAGCTATAGACCTCTATACATGCCAGAAAATTTGGAAAACTCAGTAGTGGCCACAGGACTGGAAAAGGTCAGTTTTCATTCCAATCCCAAAGAAAGGCAATGCCAAAGAATGTTCAAGCTACCACACAATTGCACACATCTCACACACTAGCAAAATAATGCTCAAAATTCTCCAAGCAAGACTTCAGCAGTACTGAATTGTGAACTTCCAGATGTTCAAGCTGGTTTTAGAAAAGGCAGAGGAACCAGAGATCAAATTGCCAACATCCGTTGGATCATTGAAAAAGCAAGAGTTCCACAAAAACATCTACTTCTGCTTTATTGACCATGCCAAAGCCTTTGACTATGTCTATCACAACAAACTGTGGGAAATTCTTCAAGAGATGGGCTGGAAGAAGCACAAGCTGGGATCAAGATTGCTGGGAGAAATATCAATAACCTCAGATCTGCAGATGATACCACCTTTATGGCAGAAAGCTAAGAGGAACTAAAAAGTCTCTTTATGAAAGTGAAAGAGGAGAGTGAAAAAGTTGGCTTAAAACTCAACATTCAGAAAACTAAGATTATGGCATCTGGTCCCATCTGGTCCCATCTGGTCCCCATGGCATATAGATGGGGAAACAGTGGAAACAGTGAGAGACTTTATTTTATGGGGACTCCAAAATCACTGCAGATGGTGATTGCAGCCATGAAATTAAAAGACATTTACTCCTTGGAGGAAAAGTTGTGACCAACCTGGACAGCATATTAAAAAGCAGAGACATTACTTAGCCAACAAAGGTCCGTCTAGTCAAAGCTATGGTTTTTCCAGTAGTCATGTATAGATGTGAGAGTTGGACTATAAAGAAAGCTGAGTGCTAAAGTATTGATGCTTTTGAACTGTGGTGTTGTAGAAGACTCTTGTGAGTCCCTTTAAGTGTAAGGAGATCCAATCCGTCAATCCTAAAGGAAATCAGTCCTGAATATTCATTGGAAGGACTGATGTTGAAGCTGAAACTCCAATACTTTGGCCAGCTGATGCAAAGAACGGGCTAATTGGAAAAGATTATGATGCTAGGAAAGATTGAAGGTGGGAGTAGGGGACGACATAGGATGAGATGGTTGAATGGCATCATGGACTCAATGGATATGAGTTTGAGTAAACTCCAGGAGTTGGTGATAGACAGGGAGGCCTGGCATGCTGCAGTCCATGGAGTCACAAAGAGTCGAACACGACTGAGTGACTGAACTGAAAGACCTCTAATATATTAATTTCAGCTCTAGAGTCATAGATTCTAAGAAAAAGTAATCAATTGTATAATATGACTATTTTCAATTTAATTTTTTATTGAAGGATAATTGCTTTATAAAATTTTGTTGTTTTCTATCAAACCTCAACATGAATCAGCCATATATATATATATTTATATCCCCTCTATTTTGAGCCTCCCTACATAGCCCACCACTTCCCACCCCTCTAGATTGATACAGAGCTCCTGTTTGAGTTTCTTGAGCCATAGAGCAAAGTCCCATTGGCTATCTGTTTTACATATGGTAATGTAGTTTCCATGTTAATCTTTCCGTACATCTCACCCTCTCCTTTCCCTCCCCATGTCCTTAAGTCAGTTTTCCATGTCTGTTTCTCAATTACTGTCCTGTAAATAAATTATTCAGTACCATTTTTCTAGATTCTGTATATATGCATTAGAATACAATATTTACCTTTCTCTTTCTGACTCACTTCACTCTGTATAATAGGTTGTAGGTTGATCCACCTCATCAGAACTGACTCAAATGTGTTCCTTTTTATGGCTGAGTAATATTCCAATGTGTATATGTACCACAGTTTCTTTATCCATTCATCTGTCGATCGGCATCTAGGTTACTTCCATGTTCTGGCTATTGTAAATACTGCTGCAATGAACAATGGGATACATGTGTCTTTTTCAGTTTTGGTTTCCTCAGGGTATATGCCTAACACTGGGATTGCTGGCTCATATGGTGGTTTTATTCTTAGTTTTTAAGGAATCTCCATACTGTCTTCCATTGGAGAAGGCAGTGGCACACCACTCCAGTACTCTTGCTTGGAAAATCCCATGGATGGAGGAGCCTGGTAGGCTGCAGTCATGCTAAGGGTCAGACATGACTGAGCAACTTCTCTTTGCATTGGAGAAGGAAATGGCAACCCACTCCAATGTTGTTGCCTGGAGAATCCCAGGGACGGGGGAGCCTGGTGGGCTGCCGTCTATAGGGTCGCACAGAGTCGGACACGACTGAAGTGACTTAGCATACTGTCTTCCACAGTGGCTATATCAATTTACATTCCCACCAAGAGTGCAAGAGCGTTCCCTTTTCCCCACAGCCTTTCCAGCATTTATTGTTTGCAGGCTTTTTGGTGATGGCCATTCTGACTGATGTGAGGTAATATCTCATTGTAGTTTTGATTTAAATTTATCTAATAATGAGTGATTGTGAGTATCTTTTCATGTGTTTTTTAGCCATCAGTATGTTTTCTTCAGAAAAATGTCTGTTTAAGTCTTTTTCCCACTTTTTGATTGGGTTGTTTTTCTGGCATTGAGTTGAATGTGCTGCTTATATATTTTGGAAGTTAATCCTTTGTCAGTTGTTTCACTTGCTACTATTTTTTCCCATTCTGAGAGTTGTCATTTCACCTTGCTTATAGTTTCCTTTGCTGTGCAAAGCTTTTAAGTTTAGTCAGGTCCCACTTGTTTACTGTTGTTTTTATTTTCATTACTCTAGGAGGATTTTGCTTTGATTTATGTCATCGAGTGTTCTGCCTCTGTTTTCTTCTAAGAGTTTTACAGTTTCTGGTCTTATATTTAGATCTTTAATCTATTTTGAGTTTATCTTCATCTATGGTGTTAGGAAGTGTTCTAATTTTATTCTTTAACATGTACCTGTTCAGTTTTCCCAGCACCATTTATTGAAAAGTCTGTCTTTGACCTGATGTATAATCTTGCCTGCTTTGTAAAAAATAAGATTCCCACTGATGCATGGGTTTATTTCTGGGCTTTGTCTTGTTCCATTGGTCTATATTTCTCTTTTTGTGCAAGTGCCATACTGTCTTGATGACTGTAGCTTTGTAGCATAATCTGAAATCATGAAGGCTGATTCTGCCAGCTCCATTTTTCTTTCTCAAGTCTGCTTTGGCTATTTGGGGTCTTTTGTGTTTCCATATGAATCGTGAAATTTTTGGTTTTAGTTTTGTGAAAAATTTCATTGGTAATTTGATAAGGATCACATTAAATCTGTAGATTGCATTTGGTAGTATATTCATTTTCACAATATTGATTCTTCCTACCTAGGAACATAAGATATCTCTCCATCTGTTTAGATCATCTTTGATTTCTTTCATTAGTGTCTTATAATTTTCTGTGTACAGATCTTTTGTCTCCTTAGGTAAGTTTATTACTAGATATTTATTTCTTTTTGTTGCAGTGGTGAATGGGATTGATTCCTTAATTTTTCTTTCTAATTTTTCATTGTTAGTATATAGAAATATAAGTGATTTCTGTGTATTGATTTTGTATCCTGCAACTTTGCTAAATTCACTGATTAGCTGTAGTACTTTTCTGATACTACCTTTAGAGTTTTCTATGTAAAGTATCATGTCATCTGCAAACAGTGAGGGATTTAATTCTTCTTTTCTCATCTGGATTCCTTTTATTTCTTTTTTTCCTCTGATTACTGTAGCTAGGACTTCCAGAAATGTGTTGAATAATAGAGGGGAAAGTGGACACTCTTGTCTTGTTTCTGATCTTAGGGGAATGCTTTCAGTTTTTCACCACTGAGAATAATGTTTGCTTTAGGTTTATCATATATGGCCTTTACTATGTTGAGGTACATTCCTTCTGTGCCCATTTTTTGAATAGTTTTAATTATAAACGGGTGCTGAATTTTGTCAAGGGCTTTTTCGGCATCTATTGAGATTATCATATGACTTTTATCTTTTAATTTGTTAATATAGTGTATCAAATTGCATATATTGAAGAATCCTTCTAGGATTTGAAATAGCTCGACTGGAATTCCATCAACTCCACTAGCTTTTTCATAGTGATGCTTCCTAAGGCCCACTTGACTTCACATTCCAGGATGTCTGGCTCTAGGTGAGTGGTCACACCATCGTGATTATCTGGGTCGTGAAGATCTTTTTTGTGCAGTTTTTCTTTGTATTCTTCCACCTCTTCTTAATATCTTCTGCTTCTGTTAGGTCCATACAATTTCTTTCCTTTATTGAGACTGTCTTTGCATGAAATGTTCCCTTGGTATCTCTAATTTTCTTGAAGAGATCTCTAGACTTTCCCATTCTGTTGTTTTCTCTATTTCTTTGCACTGATCACTGAGGAAGGCTTTCTTATCTCTCCTTGCTATTCTTTGGAACTCTGCATTCAATTGGGTATATCCTTCCTTTTCTCCTTTGCTTTTGGCTTCTTTTCTTTTCACGGCTATTTGTAAGGCCACCTCAGACAACCATTTTACTTTTTTTCATTTCTTTTTCTTGGGAATGATCTCGACTCTGTCTCCTGTACAATGTCACAAATCTGCATCCATAGTTCATCACCCACTCTGTTATCAGATCTAGTCTCTTAACTCTGTTTCTCACTTCTCACTTGTCCCATCACGTCATGGCAAATAGATGGGGAAACAGAGGCAGACTTTATTTTTGGGGGTTTCAAAATTACTGCAGATGGTGATTGCAGCAATGAAATTAAAAGATGCTTACTCCTTGGAGGAAAAGTTATGACCAACCTAGACAACATGTTACAAAGCAGAGACATTACTTTGCCAACAAAAGTCCATCTAGTCAAGGCCATGGTTTTTCCAGTAGTCATGTTTCGATGTGAGAATTGGACTAGAAAGAAAGCTGAACACCGAAGAATCGATGCTTTTGAACTATGTTGTTGGAGAAGACTCTTGAGAGTCCCTTGGACTGCAAGAAGATACAACCAGTCTATCCTAAAGCAGACCAGTCCTGGGAGTTCATTGGAAGGACTGATGTTGAAGCTGAAATGACAATACTCTGGCCACCTTATGTGAAGAGCTGACTCATTTGAAAAGACCGTGATGCTGGGAAGGGCTGAAGGCAGGAGAAGAAGGGGGCAACAGAGAATGAGATGGGGAACAAAGAAAATCAATTCTATATCTACCTGAACAAAACTAACTGAAGCACAAACAGGAAAACAAAACTAAAGCAAGTTGCCAATTGGGGAATAAAGCAATGAAAATAAAACCAACAAATGTGTTGAGAGGAAAGGAAAGAAAGAAAGAATAGATATGCAGCTTTAAATGGAGGTAGATAAAGAAGATTTATATCCATTAATGATTAACTGCAAGGGGAAAACAACTGTAGGAAAAGCAAGTAAAGCAATAAATGTAGAAAAAATAATAATACGTTTAAAAAATTAAAAAGGAGGGGAAAAAAAAAAGAAAAAGAAAACTCCAAAGAAATGCAAAAGCCTAATATAGGGACAGAGGTTTATACACAATAAAAAAATATGACTGAGAAAGAAAGAAAGCTCAAAAGCTTAATTAGATTTCATGATGCCATTAAAGTCAACAACTACAACAGAGGGAGGAAAAAGAAAAAAAAAATCCAAAAGAATCTACAGAGCAAGTCAAAACATAAGAATAATAGATTTTTTTTTTTGAGTCACTACTGTCAGAGTTCTTTCCCTCACTGGGAGTCACAGTCCACCTCACCTCCCTAGGATGCCCTCCAACACTGTGCTGATCTCTGGACCTGCTGTGAAGGCAGCTCAGATTCTCATCTGGCCCTACTCCTGTGTGTTCTTGTCTCCAATGTCCACAGCTATCAGAACTAATGTGTATTCTTTTGAGGGAGCTCTCAATGACCTTTTATATATTCCTTAGACAAAGTCTGCTGAGTTAATTGTGTTGATTTAATCTGCAACTTGTACAGCTGGTGAGAAGGTTTTGGCTCTTCTTCCTTAACCACACTGCCCCTGGCTTTCAATTGTGGCTTTATTTCTATCTTTGTATGTGGATCGTCTTCTGGCATTTGGTCCTGAGTCTTCCCTGGAGGGCTTGGGTTTGCCCCAGTGAGGGCCAGGTTTGGAGGTGGTGCAGTTGCTTGGATAACAGGGGTTCTGGCAACACCAGGTACTCAGGGGAGTTGGTGGCTAGGGCAGCAGGAAATATAGTGCTCTAGAAGGGTATGGCAACCAGTACTGGCCAATACGCTCCAGTATTTTTACCTGGAGAATCCCCCTCCCTGACACAGAAGCCTGGCAGGGCCAGTCTATAATGTTGCAAAGAGTCGGATACTAACGAAGCAACCCTGTGCACATAGAAGCAAGACTTGTTCTCCCTGTGGCAGCTCTGCCCCAGTGAGAGTTGAGTGTGAAGTTGGTGTAACTTCTTGACTTGTGAGGACCCTCACGTGCCAAGTGTGCTGGGACATGGACTGCCTCCGCTACAGGAGTTATGGTCCTAAGGCACTTAGAGTGCTCCCTTGCTTGGGGTCCTTCTCTGTTGTTTGGCACCTCAGGCACATAGAGGGGCCCCCTGACTGGGGTCCTACTCTGTGGATCAGCATGTCAGGCACTTAAAGGGGCACGCTGTGTGGGGTCCTACTCTGTAGATAGGCCTATCAGTCACTTAAAGGGGCATGCTGGGTGTGTTCCTACTCTGTAGTTCAGTGCATCAGGCATTTGATGGGCTGACCTCTGTGTTGTTCAGCTGCTGGTGCTCCTGTGTGGGGAGACAGGCTATGGTGATGGCTCCACCCCCTTCGCATGACTCAGCAGCATCGCCTTGCTTCCTGGCTGCCTGGCTTTCCTCTACAGGCATTTCTCACCACAATCTCCTCCCTTACATCCCCTCAATTGGTCTCTCCACAGTCAACAGCAGTCCTCACCCTGGGATCACTCCACAATCTCCAAACTCCAGCTCCCAGCCTCTGTGGCTTCCATGGGACCTGCGTCTCTGTCTGTGGTATGTGTGGCTGTGGCAAGGACTGTCTGATTCTCATTCCATTTAGGCTGTCACAGATCAGCTGTTTCACTCTCAGCCTTAAATGTTTCTCCTCTGACTCAGTTGCCCCGATGTTGGGATCGGACCCCTGCTTCAATTCCCCCACTCACTGAGGGCAGGGCCAGTCCTGCTAACACTCCTGTTTTTCACCCTAATTCCTTCACCCTACTGAGTTTTGTGTGGGACTATGTATTCTTTTCCTCTGGTTAGGTACTCTTGTCCATTCTCAGCTGGTGTTCTGAATGCACTTCTGTGTCTGAAAGTTTATTCCTGAATCATCTGTGGAGAGAGATGTACTCCATGTCCATCTACTCCTCTGCCATCTCGTTCTTGTTCTACAATTTGACATTTTGAAAATGTTTCTGTTTTATAATTAGAGAATGAAATCATTAATATTAACCAATTTCTATAGTTGTAACTATAACAACTATTATCATGAGTATTTAAGACTGCATATGGCATTTAATTTTGCTTTGTGATGTAATATAAGTATGAAAAATATTACAAATGATAGTATTTATACAATAATATATAAATGATAAACAAGAGAAAGTTCTGTGTCAGTCAGTGAACTCAGAATGCAAGTTGGTTTGAATTACATTTAGAACCTCAAAGGGAGTTCATTGGATTGACTTGAAAACCTAGTTAGAACTTTGGTTTATGAAGTACTTAATTTCTACTGTGATTTTGGAGCAGTTTTAGAAGTTTATAATTATTGAAAGCACAAAACACATAAAGAACTTTTCAAATGCCCATGCAAAATGTTGGTTTAAACTGGCAAGCTCTAAAATCTGCTCTGAGGTAAGAAATTAAGGCTAAATAATAGAAACATTGGAAATCACACTAGATCCAGAGCTAATGAAACACATTGCTGATTTTCAGAACACATAGGTGACTCAGAATCTACTCAAAATCCATTGTAATTGCTGAAATACAATTAGAATAGGGATTTTACCTACCATTCCTCACCAAATACATAAATTAAATTTCATGGTTTTAGGTTCAAATGCCAGAAGTCAGGAGAAAAAGCAGGATTATCATACACCTGCCTATCATTACCTGGAGAAGGAAATGGCAACCCACTCCAGTGTTCTTGCCTGGAGAATCCCAGGGACAGTGGAGCCTGGTGGGCTGCCATCTATGGGGTCACAGAGTCGGACACGACTGAAGTGACTTAGCAGCAGCAGCAGCCTATCATTACCAGGTCTTTGCACATTATTATTTTGTTTTATTTTTATTGTGTTGAAATGCTTCCTCTAATCCAGTGAGAATCTAAGCTCAGCTCTTGAAATACTCAGTATCCCCTCTGTTTCCTCTGTTAGTTGATCAACTGTGTCTGACAATTTGCAACTCCATGGACTGTAGCCCTCTAGGGCTACAGTTTCCTATAATGTCAAATAATAACCTGAAGGCAATCTCTAAACACCAGTATGCATTGAGCCCTGGCTTTCTGATCTTGTACCTCAGTGGTAAGTGAGTGATAATGAAAGTAGGTAGTAGGATGTACCCCAGAATTCTTGTAAAAGACAGGAAATAATGGTTATTGTTCTGTGGAACTATGAACAATGATCTCTCTAGTTAACTGATTATAGCATTTGGATGTAAGAACCCATGAAGACATGGAACACATCTTGGATCTTTGCCAGTGGGAGTTAATATTACAAGATTTAGAGAGTAAAATAAACATTTGTCTATGCTGCGCCCATTCTTTCAACAATATTTATTAAACATCCACTGGGGAGAAGATACTGTGTGCTTTGAGGCACACAGATAAATCAGATGAACATTCTGCCTTCTAGGAGCTCACGTAGGATATTGACAAATGAAGTGTAATATACAATCAAGGACAACTTGAAGGTGTCAGATAAAAATATTGATTGTGCATGTAGACTAGATAAAAAGACTAAGGCAGTTCAAAGGAAGGAGGCTTTATTTTCAGAAATGAAATAGGAAATGGAGCACCTGGAATTTGTTGTAGGTTCTCATGTAGTGTTTGAATACTGTAATAATAAAAAAAAAATCCCTGGACAAAGATGGACAAAGTCCTAAAGATGGAGAAGAATAGGTTAAGGATGGTGAACATAGAATAGCTCAGTCTGGCATCACTGGAAGCACTATGATGTTGTACAGTGGGAAATTAATTTGGGAAAGTAAAGTGAAGGCAAATATTTGGTATTCTGTTTTCAATGTTTAACATGATGGTCAAGCACAGGTCTTGAAAGGAAAACAGACTGTGCTTGTTTGATTCCTGGTTATTTCACTTCTGCCACAAAGTTGTGATCAAACTGCTTCTAAAACAGTTTTCACATCTGTAAAATAAGGGTAATAAGTAATGCCTTAATTGATTTTGATATGGATAATGAAAAATGCATACAGGTATCAAATATATGCTAAAGATTTAATACATACTATAGAGAAGATTTTTTTTTTTTTAATACAAAAAGGAGTTGCTAAATAGCTAATGGTAAGATCAGAACTGTACTTCTGAACTAAGAAAGCAGGTTTTGAGTTAGTTGTTTAATGATGAAAAATAGAATACTGAGAGAAAAAACTGAAGCCAGAGAAAGTAGTGATAGGGTTATTGCTTGTTTCCCAAGCTAGAGTAGTATTAACAGTATCGACATAAATTGTAAGGGGTAAGTGCAAACTATTTGGCTGCATCATTGATAGGATTCAGCAATTAATACTGCACTCATGATCACTGGAGGCCAAGAATGGTAGCACTTTATGGGCAGTAATTCCTGAATCATCTTCCATGAAAGAAAAATACTAAAGAGATATTTCTCTATTAAGGAATGTATTTAGTCATGTTACTATTAATACTATTTATATTTATCCATTATATATTTACCTTTCCTTGGAACTACTTCAGTTCAGTTCAGTCACTCAGTCGTGTCCGACGCTTTGCGACCCCATGAATCGCAGCACGCCAGGCCTCTCTGTCCATCACCAACTCCCGGAGTACACTCAGACTCATGTCCATCGAGTCAGTGATGCCATCCAGCCATCTCATCCTCTGGCGCCCCCTTCTCCTCCTGCCCCAAATCCCTCCCAGCATCAGAGGCATGAGGTGGCCAAAATACTGGAGTTTCAGCTTTAGCGTTATTCCTTCCAGAGAAATCCCAGGGCTGATCTCCTTCAGAATGGACTAGTTGGATCTCCTTGCAGTCCAAAGGTCTCTCAAATGTCATCTCCAACACCACAGTTCAAAAGCATCAATTCTTCAGCTCTCAGCTTTCTTCACAGTCCAACCCTCACATCCATACGTGACCACAGGAAAAACCATAACCTTGACTAGACGGACATTTGTTGGCAAACTAATGTCTCTGCTTTTGAATATACTATCTAGATTGGTCATAACTTTTCTTCCAAGGAGTAAGCGTCTTTTAATTTCATGGCTGCAGTGATTTTGGAGCCCAAAAAATAAAGTCTGACACTGTTTCCACTGTTTCCCCATCTATTTCCCATGAAGTGATGGGACCAGATGCCTTGATCTTCGTTTTCTGAATGTTGAGCTTTAAGCCAACTTTTTCACTCTCCTCTTTCACTTTCATCAAGAGGCTTTTTAGTTCCTCTTCACTTTCTGCCCTAAGGGTGGTATCATCTGCATATCTGAGGTTATTGATATTTCTCCTGGCAATCTTGATTCCAGCTTGTGCTTCTGCCAGCCCAGTGTTTCTCATGATGTACTCTGCATATAAGTTAAATAAGCAGGGTGACAATATATAGCCTTGACGTACTCCTTTTCCTATTTGGAACCAGTCTGTTCCATGTCCAGTTCTAACTGTTGCTTCCTGACCTGCATACAGGTTTCTCAAGAGGCAGGTCACATGGTCTGGTATTCCCATTTCTTACAGAATTTTCCACAGTTTATTGTGATCCACACAGTCAAAGGCTTTGGCATAGTCAATAAAGCAGAAATAGATGTTTTTCTGGAACTCTCTTGCTTTTTCCATGATCCAGTGGATGTTGGCAATTTGATCTCTGGTTCCTCTGCCTTTTCTAAAACCAGCTTGAACATCTGGAAGTTCATGGTTCACGTATTGCTGAAGCCTGGCTTGGAGAATTTTGAGCATTACTTTACTAGCATGTGAGATGAGTGCAATTGTGCAGTAGTTTGAGCATTCTTTGGCATTGGAATGAAAACTGACCTTTTCTAGTCCTGTGGCCACTACTGAGTTTTCCAAATTTGCTGGCATATTGAGTGCAGCACTTTCACAGCATCATCTTTCAGGATTTGAAATAGCTCAATTGGAATTCCATCACCTCCACTAGCTTTGTTTGTAGTGATGCTTTCTAAGGCCCACTCGACTTCACATTCCAGGATGTCTGGCTCTAGGTGAGTGATCACACCATCGTGATTATCTTGGTCGTGAAGATCTTTTTTGTACAGTTCTTCTGTGTATTCTTGCCACCTCTTCTTAATATCTTCTGCTTCTGTTAGGTCCATACCATTTCTATCCTTATTAAGCCCATCTTTGTGTGGAATATTCCCTTGGTATCTCTAATTTTCTTGAAGATATCTCTAGTTTTTCCCATTCTGTTGTTTTCCTCTATTTCTTTGCATTGATTGCTGAGGAAGGCTTTCTTATCTCTTCTTGCTATTCTTTGGATCTCTGCATTCAGATGCTTATATCTTTCCTTTTCTCCTTTGCTTTTCACTTCTCTTCTTTTCACAGCTATTTGTAAGGCCACCCCAGACACCCATTTTGCTTTTTTGCATTTCTTTTCCTTGGGGATGGTCTTGATCCCTGTCTCCTGTACAATGTCACAAACCTCCATCCATAGTTCATCAGGCACTCTATCTATCAGATCTAGGCCCTTAAATCTATATCTCACTTCCACTGTATAATTATAAGGGATTTGTTTTAGGTCATTCCTGAATGTTCTAGTGGTTTTCCCTACTTTCTTCAATTTAAGTCTTAATTTGGCAATAGGGAGTTCATGATCTGAGCCACAGTCAGCTCCTGGTCTTGTTTTTGTTGACTGTATAGAGCTTCTCCATCTTTGGCTGCAAATAATATAATCAATCTGATTTTGCTGTTGAGCATCTGGTGATGTCCATGTGTAGAGTCATCTCTTGTGTTGTTGGAAGAGGGTGTTTGCTATGGCAAGTGAATTTTCTTGGCAAAACTCTATTAGTTTTTGCCCTGCTTCATTCCATACTCCAAGGCCAAATTTGCCTGTTACTCCAGGTATTTCTTGACTTCCTACTTTTGCATTCCAGTCCCCTATAATGAAAAGGACATCTTTTTTTTTTTGGTGTTAGTTCTAAAAGGTCTTGTAGGTCTTCACAGCTGCCCATGCTATGTCTGGAACTACTTAGAGAGAAAATTAAAAGATCTTTAGTACATAAAGAAATATGACATTGGGTCATCCAATTACAACATGAATAACAATTAGAAGTTTTCCCCAAATTTAGCTTGCCAGAAATTCTGAGTCATAGTGCCTTCCTAGCTAATTGACTCAAGTTCATTGCTTAGTTTACTCAAATCATTGAGGGTATTTTTTTTTTTTTTTTAAAGGTCAGGCTTGGGAGGTAACATGATACAATCAGAAAGGCAATAACTATTGAAGTTAACAAAGCTTATTCTGAAGGGTCTCTCATACTGTCCTCTTCCAAGCCATTGATATTAATTGTTTGCTTGTCATTTTTAATCATTTTTATTAAGATGGGCTTCTAATTCTGCATGCCTTTCTTCATATAGGCTCCATGAGAACTCACAAGACCTAGATTAATCCCTGGAAATAATCACGAGTTATTGTGTTTGTTGTATAGGTTTCAGGTGACTTAGGAGTCCTTTGAAGTTGTAGGTGACCCTTTGTGTCTATGAGCTTTTGTTGTGAAGGTTTAGGGACTTTATCTGATTTTCTAAGAGATCTGAAAACAACAGCAAACTTAAGAACTTAAAGAAAAAAATTAAAAGTTGGGATTAGAAGACAGGTGAGCTGGAGGAGGAAAGGGATAAGGCGAGGCATATTTTACAAATCCCTGGATAATTCTAGTATGCATCCTGCTTTGACACCATGGACATATTGGGTTGGCCAAAAAGCTTATTTGGGTTTTTCTATAAGACCCGAATGGATTCCATTCGGGAATCCATTCGGGATTCCATTTGGGATTTTATTCGGGAATCCATTTCCATGGTTTTATGGAAAACCTGAATGGAATCTTGGCCCACACAGTAGCGTTTGTCCTTCTTGAACTGTGTTGGAATGGTTAATAAGAAAGAGTCAAGATTTTATGGTTGAAAAAAAAAATTCCAAATTTTGTGAAAGATATTTAATCCCTCTGAGCTCTAAATTCTACATTAGGAAAATCAATATAATAGTATAAGCCTTGTTATCTAGCATAGGTAGAAATGCTAAGTGAGGAGGATAATTGAGAGTAAAGAATGGTAGTGTCAATAGATAGAAGGTTATGGTAACCAATGTGTCTTATTTTTGGAGTCAGGATATTAGATAATGTAAATGAGGAAGTGGAAGTGAAGAAAAGAAGTAAATTTTTAAAGATAGTATTAGAGAGACAGATGTGTGAAGCCAATATTATTGATGTCATCTGCTAGTGATAATGAAAATTATGGCATGACCATAGAAACAGATGACTGAGTTTACACACAGGGGATTTTTGGAGATGAGGAAGAATGGAACTGACTGGCCAGGAACTTGGAAAGAATTTCCATGTGGTTGTTGTCAAGAAATTATCAATAAATGAAGAAGGTAATCCCAGATTCTGTACAAATAATCACATTTATTGTTTCCATGCCAAGAATATTCTTTAGCATTCCTATTGTTAGAAGTTTATTAATAACCCATAAAAAAGTTTTAAAGTGTTATAATAAGAAACATAAAAAATTTAACCTATGTCTTCCTGCAAAGAAAAATATTGGGTTGGCCAAAAATTTTGTTTGGATTTTTCTATAATATCTTACAGAAAAACCCTAATAGACTTTTTGGTCTACCCAAGCGATCAGTGACATACATTGATTCATCATTTTCCTTCTTCCTAAACATAAGATAAATGATTGTTGTTGTCCTTTTCAGTCAATAAGTCATGTTTGATTCTCTGCAACCCCATGGAGTGCAAGCATGCCAGGCTTCTCTGTCCTTCAGTAAATAATTAAGATGTTGTTAATTCTACCATTAATCAATCAGACCAATTTTTATTAATACTGAGTAAAGGGGAAATAATTTGGGGATTTAATGTCAGTTTCAGTGTAACACTTTCTCAAACACTACTGAGACAAAAATCCGACATAGTCTTACAATTGCCTCTAATGGCTTAGCTGCCAAAACAAACAAACCCCTTGTTCAGTCAGTATTTTGCATACTGTCGAAAGAAAGATTCTTGTTTGTTTTTCCATTTCTTATGCTTCTTAATAATGTTTCTCTGGATTTTCATACAAGAGATTGAGATAATTAAAGGGGGTTTTCCCAGGTTTCCAAAGATCCTTGCTGACACAGCTGGTTCTTGAGGCCTGTCAGAGCTTGTCACGGAAATGTTTGTATGTCTCCTGACTGCTAGCACCCTGTCCCTCCTCCAGCTGACTTAACACTTACACAGCTAATTGGGCACAGAGCTTTCTGAACTTTCCATGTCTTAAGCTCTCCTTAACTTCAAGGGAGAATTCACCAATTATTTCCTCCCTGTAGCAGTGTCCTTTATACTCCCACTGTCATCCCTACTCTGAATCAGCTAAATATTTTTTAAAATAATAATGCCTGTCAGTTTTTATACTCTTTGAATTCTCTAGGAGCCATATATCAATTTTCTGCTGTTGTGCTATTTACAACATTTTAATTCTTTAACTGTCCAACTCTGCCTGGCATCCTTACTTCTCTCAGCCAAGAAACTGCTCCAGAGGGAAAACAACTGTGCATTGCACTCTGTCCTATTTGACAAGTAATAAATGAAATCTTTAAAGGGGAAAGACCAATGTTTTCTTGCTGAACATTGTGCAAATAAATGCTGTGAGTCAAGTTTCCAATTTTTTTAGGGGACAGTGAAAATGCAGCACTTTTCTTCCTGTAAAAATTATACTTTCTGAAAACATAGTTAAGTAGTTAGATCATGTTTTGTCAACAACTCCTTGTCTATTTACTTAGAATTTTTGTTAATTTTGGCAAAATTTCATTTCATAATAGGATTTACTGAATTTTGTGTAAAGTGAATTTTTATTTATGCGTAGTACTTCAGTATTTTTCAAGTGCACCACTTGATCTCAAAAATACTAAGTAGACCAAGTTATTTATACTTTGTACAGATATGGAAATATATGTATCTACTCTTTGTTTCTAACAGAAGGAATTTTTTTTAACCACTCTTTAATTTCTCTCCATTCATTTATTATTCTGCCTCTAGACATTTAGGTAACCTCCCAAACTGGTCCTTATATATTGTGTCTTGTTTCAAATGTGTATTAATTCCTTAAAAACTATTTCTTTTTGAAATAGCATATATTGTTTTAGAAATTGAGTATGGAGTTTTGTTTTGTTTTGTTTTTTAAAACGAAGTAGGGATGAGTTTGCAGACTGTCAAGAAAGGCTTCTCTGTTGCTGATATATGGTAGATATTTTAAGGAAAAGAGGGAGTATCCTGTAAAATTCAGAGCAAGGAAGGTTTTCTTCAGGACAGGTCTAAGTAGAAAGGTCCTGAGATAAGAGAATGTGTGGATATTGAGGCATATGCAGGAGGTGATTACAGCCTTAACAGCTTGATCAAGCGTGACTGTAGTTACTTCTGTGACTCAACTTCTGTAGGTTCACTTATAACATTTGTTTAAACTCCACATATAATCAATATCATATAATACTCGTCTTTACTATCTGACTTACTTCACTCAGTATGGCAATCTCTAGGTCCACTCATGTCACTACAAATGGTGCTATTTCTTCCTTTTTGTGGCAGAATAATTTTCCATTGTATATAGGTATAAAGATGTAGAAAAGGGGAGAGGTGGGGATAAGTTGGGAGATTGGTACTGACATATCCAAACTACTGTGGTCCTGGTAAACAGCATAGGTAACTCTATTTAATACTCCATAATGACCTATATGGGAATAGAATCTTTAAAAAGTGTGTATATATAACTGTCACACTTTGCTATATATCAGAAACTAACACAACATTGTAAATCAACTATACTTCAGTTAACAAAGAAAATGTGAATATGGCTAGAAATGGAAATTTCGAAAAGGTATGGGCTCGATAAAGGACAGAAATGGTATGGACCTAACCGAAGCAGAAGGTATTAAAAAGAGATGGCAAGAATACACAGGAAAACTGAACAAAAAAGAGCTTCATGACACATATAATCACGATAGTGTGATCACTCACCTAGAGCCAGACATCCTGGAATGTGAAGTCAAGTGAGCCTTAGAAAGCATCACTACAAACAAAGCTAGTGGAGGTGATGGAATTCCACTTAGCTATCTCAAATCCTGAAAGATGATGCTGTGAAAGTGCTGCACTCAATATGCTAGCATATTTTGAAAACTCAGCAGTGGCCACAGGACTGGCAAAGGTCAGTTTTCATTCCAATCCCAAAGAATGCTCAAACTACCACACAGTTGCACTCATCTCACATGCTAGTAAAGTAATGCTCAAAATTCTCCAAGCCAGGCTTCAGGAATATGTGAACCATGAACTTCCAGATGTTCAAGCTGGTTTTAGAAAAGGCAGAGGAACCAGAGATCAAATTGTCAACATCTGCTAGATCATCAAAAAAGCAAGAGAGTTCCAGAAAAACATCTATTTCTGCTTTATTGACTGCCAAAGCCTTTGACTGTGTGGATCACAATAAACGGTGGAAAATTCTGAAAGAGATGGCAATACCAGACCACCTGACCTGCCTCTTGAGAAACCTATATGCACGTCAAGAAGTGACAGTTAGAACTGGACATGGAACAACAGACTGGTTCCAAATAGGAAAAGGAGTATGTCAAGGCTATATATTGTCACCCTGCTTTTTTAACTTATATATGGACTACATCATGAGAAATGCTGGGCTGGAGGAAGCACAAGTTGGAATCAAGATTGCCGGGAGAAATATCAATAACCTCAGATATGCAGGTGACCCCTTTAAGGCAGAAAGTGATGAGGAACTAAAAAGCCTCTTGAAAGTGAAAGAGGAGAGTGAAAAAGTTGGCTTAAAGCTCAACATTCAGAAAACTAAGATCATGGCATCTAGTCCCATCACTTCATGGGAAATAGATGGGGAAACAGTGGCTGACTTTATTTTCTGGGGCTGCAAAATCACTGCAGATGGTGATTGCAGCCATGAAATTAAAAGACACTTAGTCCTTGGAATGAAAGTTATGACCAATCTAGGTAGTGTATTAAAAAGCAGAGATATTACTTTGCTAACAAATGTCTATCTAGTCAAGGCTATGGTTTTTCCAGTGGTCATGTATGGATGTGAGAGTTGGACTGTGAAGAAGTCTGAGCGCCGAAGAATTGATGCTTTTGAACTGTGGTGTTGGAGAAGACTCTTGAGAGTCCCTTGGACTGCAAGGAGATCCAGCCAGTCCATTCTAAAGGAGATCAGTCCTGGATGTTCTTTGGAAGGAATGATGCTGAGGCTGAAACTCCAGTACTTTGGCCACCTCGTGTGAAGAGTTGACTCATTGGAAAAGACTCTGATGCTGGAAGGGATTGGGGGCAGGAGAAGGGGCCGACAGAGGATAAGATGGCTGGATGGCATCGCCAACTCGATGGACATGAGTTTGAGTGAACTCCGGGAGTTGGTGATGGACAGGGAGGCCTGTCATGCTGTGATTCATGGGGTTGCAGAGTCAGACATGAATGAACTGAAGTGAATTGAAAAGGTATCCAGGAATCAGAATATGTAACACATGTCCAAGGTTAATAAGAACTTTTAATTTTATTCTAAAAGTAATTAGAAGCCATTGGGAGAAACAGGGGAGTAAAATAAACTCATATAAAGTTTTAAGCTATGTGAGTACTATGTGGAGAGCATCCTATATCTGGACGTATGAAAAATAGAAATGAGGGCTTCACTTCAAAGTTTGTGGCAGTGTTTTAGGAAGGAGATGAGGTGGCTTTCAGGATGGTGGCCCTGGTGGTAATGAGAAGTGATTAGATATATTTTAACTATAAGTGATAACAACAGAATGACTATTGGACTCAATATGGGTCATGAAAAGTGAGAGAAATAAAAAAAATTCCCTTTATCTTTTAGACTTGTGAAATTAAATGATAATCTTGTTCTTCATTGAGATGGATGGACCAAGTTAGGAGCTAGTTTTCTGGGACATGGCAGTGGATTGGGTATGTTGAATTTATAATAAATACTGCACATTCAAGTGGACATGCAGGATGGCAGTTGAACTGATGAACTGGCATTGACGGCTGGGGTTGTGTGTAAAGCTCTAAGAAGGCAGTGAGTATAGTTCGAGAAGAAAGGACATCTAAAGGTTGAACTCAGGAGCACTACAACTTTTAAAGGTCAAATGAGGGTAAAGTGAGAACATAATGGTGGGAAAGGAGCAGACAGAAAGGCAAGCAGAAGAGCATGTGGTTTCCTGGAATTCAAGTGATGTAATTGTTCAAGAAATAAAAATAAAATTAATTGTTTTGAATGCTCCTGAGATTTCAGAAAACAATTGAACATTTCAGGTCTGGCAATATCAGGGGAATGGTAAGTTAAGTAATAGTTTATTTTGGATACTGTTGGTGAAATAAAAGGTGAATGGGATGGGTCTAGGAGAGACTAGAGCATCGGGAATTGCAGATAGTAAATATAAGCAACTTTTGGAAAAGTTTTGCTATAAAGGGAAGAAGAGGAATAAGGTAGTATTGGAAAGGAAAATTGAATCACAACTCTGTGCTTTGTTGTTGTTATTGCTGGTGCTGTTATTTCTTCAGATGGGAGACATTTCAATTTATTTGTAGCTTGATAGAAATTTCCAACTAGAAATTTGAAAAAGAAAAAATTGATGACGCAAGAGGTAAAGAAATGAATTGTGATAGATTCCTTGAATAAATAGGTAAACAAATATTCTCTTGAGTGTTCTAGCTGCCTTAGGAACAGAGAGACTTTTTGGTAACAGAAAGTAGAACACAGATATAGAGAAGTTGTAGATTCAGAGGGGGATCATAAAGAAATCATCCTCAGATTTCTTCTTATTTCTCAGTTAAACTAGCAAGTTCATCATCTGAGAAAGAGGAGAAAGAATAATGTATCAGAGGAAAAGAAGGTATAAAATGGTATGCACTTAGACTATAAAGTCCATGCTGAATTCCTTCTGAATTTATTTTAAATTCCAAAATCAAGTTACTATTTGATACAGCCTCAGTCTATCTCTGTATCTTCATCTGCAACCACTCTCTACTTCTTTTTCTCACTTTTTTACCAAATCAAATTCAGCAAATCTTAAAAACAGCACAGCACAATAAATACCATCCATAGAAACACATTCCAACTTTAGACAAGAAATATATTACTATAGTTCACTCATATTAGATCAGGGATTAAAAACATGATACTCTACATATAAACATAGTCTTTGACCAAATGTAGCCTTCATTTAAAGTTAAATTGTATTAAATATAAATAATTGGACAGTCCTGTAGTATTGTATAACATAATGCAATATTGTTATTCAGTTGACAGTCATGTCCAATTCTTTGCAACCTCATGGGTTGCAACATACCAGGCTTCCCTATCCCTCACTATCTCCCAGAGTTTGCCCAAGTTCATGTTCATTGCATCAGAGATGCCATCCAGCCATCTCATCCTCTGATGCCCTCTTCTCTTTCTGCCCTCGATCTTTTCCAGCAACAGGAATTTTTCCAGTGAGTCATCTGTTTGCATCAGATGACCAAAATACTAGAGCTTCAGTTTCAGTGTCAGTCCTTCCAGTGAATATTCAGGTTTCATCTCCCTTAAGATTGACTGGTTTGATCTCCTTGCTATCCAAGGGAATTTCACGAGTCTTCTCCTGAAATTAATATATTATTATTGATACAATTAACATAGTATAATCAGCACAATATAATTGATATCATATAGTAAGTGTAATAATACACCATGATGAAGCAATAAAAATTTACTGTTAAAGTTAAGAACAATACAGAGATATACTACTATTATTATTATGTATTATTATAATAGGTCTGGAAGTAATAGTCTATTTAATTAGACTACATGAATAGCAACACATAAGCTGTAATATTAACAGATATATAGTAAAAGAGCCAACACAATCATTATGGTGTGGATGAATGAATTTGTAGAATAACCGCTATCTCCCTTGCTCCTTGGAAGAAAAGCTATGACAAACCTAGGAATGTATTTAAAAGCGGAGACATTACTTTGCCAAAGATGGTCCGTCTAGTCAAAGCTATGGTTTTTCCAGTAGTCATATACAGATGTGAGGGTTGGACCATAAAAAAGCTGAGTGCTGAACAACTGATGTTTTTGAACTGTGGTGTTGGAGAAGACTCTTGAGAGTTCCTTGAACTGCAAGGAGATTAAACCAGTCAATCCTAAAGGAAATCAACCCAAAATATTCATTGGAAGGACTGGTGCTGAAGCTGAAACGCCAATACTTTGACAACCTGATGTGAAGAACTGACTCGTTTGAAAAGACCCTGATGCTGGGAAAGATTGAAGGCAGGAGGAGAAGGGGAAGACAGAGGATGAGATGGTTGGATGGCATCATCGATTCAATGGACATGAGTCTGAGCAAGCTCCAGGAGATGGTGAAGGACAGGGAAGCCTGGTGTGCTGCAGTTCATAGGGTCACAAAGGGTCAGACATGACTGAGCGACTGAACAGCAACATCTCACTTAAACCTAATGACCTTCTGAGGTTGGTCCTGTTTTCCTTTTTCTGAGTCTAGTCGATGAGATAACTGAAAGTAAAAGAGTGAGCATGATACAAGTATTGATTATCCATGTGTGATTTAAATTGAATGTAGATAATTTAAATCTAATTTGTACCACTCAAGATGTGAACATGTGAAGAAGATGAAATACAGTAACACTAAAATTGAAAGGCTATCATCTTGTTTAAAAGTAGATGTGAGTGTAAGTCAAGATTTCCAAAGCCACACCAGTTTTTTTTGGCACCATTAAAATCATACTTAAAATAATGGTGAACATTTTACTACCAATTTGCCTCACTGTATTAGGCATGTCCCTGAATGTGGGATGCCATTCCAAGTATTTTTGTAGAGTCTTCTTGGTATCACCTATAAATCACCCTCTCATATTTCACATCTAAATGGTACAACATTTTATTCCACATAGAAAAAAAATGGAAAAAGAACAGAGTGGGAGAGAAAAGAGCAGAGTAAATTTTTAAGACAGATTAAAATAAATTATTACATTGAATTTGAATATTTTTAAAAAAATGAATGTAAGAGCAGAATAAGATGTATATAGAGAAATTTATGATACATGGGGAAAAAATGTCCACTCAAAGAGCAATGGATTTCATCAAAACTGAATATAAGCTCAAAGTAAAAATTAAGGAACAGATGTCAACATTTTATATTTTTTAAAATAATAACCTATGACTATCAGAAGATCACTGAGTTTTAAATGAATCATAAAATATCCATTACCTTTAATTATATTCTTAGTTAATTCAATTTATTTAATTTATTCTTTTGATATGGCTCTAGGTGTGCTATTTTCAAGATGAAATTTGTGATGCCTCTTCTCTTTAACTGATAAATATCTGTATAAATAAGACGTGCTTGAGAAGCTTATACAAGAGTAGATACGTGCCTGGATGTAAAGAGGGTATCATGGATTAATTTCTAACTCTCCCATTTAATATTAATAGCTGTATGACCAACCTTGCAAAGGTGCTTAACTGACCTGTGTTCCATTTTCTTCATCTGAAGTTGAGATAATAAAATTTTCTACCTCATAGGATGACCTGCAGTTTAAACATGATAATACATGCAAAACAATTAAATCAATTCCTAGTCTTTATTAAGGTGAAATTGCAGTAACATTTGTGGGTGAGTGTTTGTGTGTGTTTATTGCCATCTCACATAGTACAGATTTCTTTCATCAATATTTTTGGAAAAAAATATCAATTTTAATTATCGTGGCAGAAAGAGTGAGTTGATGTATACTGAAGCACAGTACATTCTGGATTCTTATTTAATCACATCCTCTATCCAGTCCATTAGCCTGCCTTTTCGATGCCACTTATACTTAAAATATACCTAAAATTAACCATTCCTCACTATTCTTTCTCTTCACCCCCCTACAGGGTACTCTCCACATGGTACTCATATAAAATGAGCATATAGAGATCACTCTGGGTATCTTTATTGCTCATTTTTAAAAAGAAATTTGTTGCAAAACAAAACCACAGTGGTATTTAAGAAAAAATAACACCACTCTGAAATTTCACTACTCTATTAAAATTGATTAATCAATCCCAAATTCATATTTCATAGATTCAAAAATGAAGACTAACAATTGTGCACAAAAAACATTAAATACATTAGAAATCTGACAGCACCACATCCATAGCATCACATTAGCTTTAATCTGTGTGATGGAATAATTGGTGAAGCTGCACAGGATCTATGTGATTGATTCAAGGATACCATGCCTGATTGAAAGTTGAAGCTCTTCTTTAGAGTGTCTTTTTATGAGAGGTTCACAAATTTATGGAGAGAAAATGGCACATGTTGATTCCTGGATGAGAACCAAAATATTATTCCTGAATCTGGAAAGAGGAGTCAATTATAATTTGCTCTTTAGAGACATTTTAAATAAAAATTGTAATCAATACAAATAATAATTTATTCCAAAAGCAATTTAGATCATTTTGTATAAGATTATTTGATATTCTTTATTTCTTTTTAATTTTATTGAAGTAGAGTTGATTTGTAATGCTGCATTAATTTCAAGTGACTCAGTTATATGTATATACATATTCTTTTTCACATTCTTTGCCATTATGGTTTGTCACAGAATATTGAATATATCAATGGTTCTGTGTGTTACACAGTAGGACCTTATTGATCATCCATCCTATATGTAAAATAGTTTGTCTCTGCTAATCCCAAATATATATGGCGTTAGTTAAGAAACAAACCTAATTCATGGGAAAATAACAGGTTCTGGTTTTCTATTGAAGGAAAAACACTACTCTGGCTCATTGTTGTCATTTGTTTAGTTGTTAAGTCGTGTCTGACTCTTGTAACCTGTGGAGTTCAGCCTGCCAGGCTCCTCTGTTCATGGGATTTCCCAGGCAAGAATACTGGAGTGTGTTGCCATTTCCTTCTCCAGGGGTTCTTCCCCACCCAGGGATCAAACCCAGATCTCCTGCATTGCAGGCAGATTTTTTATGACTGAGCCACCACCCTATTTTAAGTCATGGCATTGTATAATTTAAATGAACTAAAATAAACAAGATAGCTAACAACAACCATTTCAAGTCCTTCCCTAATATTTTAAACCCATATTGTGTCTAGTTTAGACAACATTTTTCTTAATCAGAAAAGCTGTGTTTGTGACTGTCCAAGTCATAATACTATGTGTAGAAAAACCCATTGGTTCTACAATTCTGTAGATCTGGAGCCCAGAAAACTGAGGGCCTTTCTTTTTTCTTTGGAAATCTTTGTGGCTTCCATTGCATATATAGCTGATCAATCAATACCATATGGTTTTCAAACTGTTACCTAATCACTCTAAACTCATTTTAGGTCATAATACCTTTAAATAGTAATGCCACTTTTTAGTTTCTGCTGATAGGCATATGGATTGCACTAACCCAAGGACCTCATTATTGTGGCAGGAAATCAACTTTTTCTTGGCCTACACGTGCCCCTTATCATGCACATACTAAATCACTATAGTTGTAATCAGAGCTATGAAACTATATCTTAGGGAAAGTTAAAATCTCTGATTTTCAGTTTCCTCTTTTACAATATTGGAGGTTATCAGATGTGACAGAGACATTATTTTGTAGAGTAGTGATACTATTAGTAGGAATTTATGTCTTTTCTGAAAATAGTGAATTCTCAACAATTAAAAAAAAAAGGTTTTATTATCATAGAGCTTCTAATATGGCACAATTGCACTCATCTCACACGTTAGTAAAGTAATGCTCAAAATTCTCCAAGCCAGGCATCAGCAATATGTGAACTGTGAACTTTCAGATGTTCAGGCTTGTTTTAGAAAAGGAAGAGGAACCAGAAATCAAGTTGCCAACATCTGCTGGATCATTGAAAAAGCAAGAGAGTTCAAGAACTTCTATTTCTGTCTTATTGACTATGCTAAAGCCTTTGACTGTGTGGATAACAATAAACTGTGGAAAATTCTGAAGCAGATGGGACTATCAGACCACCTGACCTGCCTCTTGAGAAACCTGTATGCAGGTCAAGAAGCAACAGTTAGAACTGGACATGGCACAATAGACTGGTTCCAAATAGGAAAAGGAGTACGTCAAGGCTGTATATTGTCACCCTGCTTATTTAAATTATATGTAGGGTACATCATGAGAAACACTGGGCTGGCAGAAGCACAAGCTGGAATCAAGATTTCTGGGAGAAATATCAATAACCTCAGATATGCAGATGACACCACTCTTATGGCAGAAAGTGAAGAGGAGCTAAAAAGCCTCTTGATGAAAGTGAAAGAGGAGAGTGAAAAAGTTGGCTTAAAGCTCAACATTCAGAAAACTAAGATCATGGCATCTAGTTCCATCACTTCATGGGAAATAGATGGGGAAATAGTGGAAACAGTGGCTGGCTTTATTTTCTGGGGGCTCCAAAATAATAGCAGATGGTGATTGCAGCCATGAAATTAAAAGACACTTGCTCCTTGGAAGGAAAGTTATGAGCAACCTAGACAGCGTATTACAAAGCAGAGACATTACTTTGTCAACAAAGGTCCGTCTAGTCAAGGCTATGGTTTTTCCAGTAGTCACGTATGGGAGTGAGAGTTGGACTGTGAAGAAAGCTGAGTGCCAAAGAATTGATACTTTTAAACTGTGGTGTTGGAGAAGACTTTTGAGACTCCTTTGAACTGCAAGGAGATCCAACCAGTCCATCCTAGAGGAGATCAGTCTGGGTGTTCATTGGAAGGACTGATGTTGAAGCTGAAACTTTAATACTTTAGCCACCTAATGCAAAGAGCTGACTCATTGGAAAAGGCCCTGATTCTGGGAAGGACTGAAAGCAGGAGGAGAAGGGGACAACAGAGAATGAGATGGTTGGATGGCATCACCGACTCAATGGACATGGGTTTGGGTATACTCTGGCAGTTGGTGATGGACAGGGAAGCCTGACATGCTGCAGTTCATGGGGTCACAAAGAGTTGGACACGACTGAGTGACTGAACTGATATTGAATATGGCACAATAGATATTGCTACTTGTATCCTCTTTGCTTTTCTTTTTTTAAATAGACACAAGATTCCTTGTTTAATGTTAAGCAAAATATAATTCTGGTTTCCAATTATATGGATATAACACCTAAAATACCAGATCCTTAAAGCAGAGATATATATGTATTTACCTTTTTATTACTACCATTGATTACTGTTGAAATACAATTAAATGAAGTGAGGTTACATGGAGTAGCAATTGCTTACCCTCATAGAAGAACACCATCTTAGAGAATGCTTTGAGAGATGAGTTGATGAATTCCTTCACTGGCACTATAGAAAAAGTGAAAGACTTGGGTTTTGAGAATAAGCAAGAATTCCCAGTAAAGAAGATAATTTGATTTAAAATCTCATTACTTAATATATCTATGCTTGGAAAATTTCTCTCTCTCTCTCTCGTATATATATGTGTGTGTATATATACACACACACACACACACACACACACACACAGCATGTGTTTTTCAAAAATAATTTTGATAGATGCCGTAATAGTCTGGTCTTTGCTTAGGGAGTAGATCTTGAGTGTTTTCACCCTGCCTCCCGAAAGTGGCAATTATGTGAAATGATGACCACAGTTAAGCTGACACATCCATCACCTCACACAACTACCACTTTTGGAAGAGGGAATGTAAACATTATAGCTATGTAAGTAATTTTATTTAACTTACATGCACAGTACATCATGCGAAATGCCAGGCTGTATGAAGCACAAACTGGAATCAAGATTGCTGGGAGAAATATCAATAAGCTCAGATATGCAGATGACACCACCCTTATGGAAGAAAACAAAGAGGAACTAAAGAGCCTCTTGATGAAAGTGAAAGAGGAGAGTGAAAAGTAGGCTTAAAACTCAACATTCAAAAAACAGAGATCATGACATTTGGTCCCATCACTTCATGGCAAATAGATGGGGAAACAGTGAAAACAGTGAAAAGGCTCTTTTTTGGGCTCCACAATCACTGCAGATGGTGACTGCAGCCATGCAATTAAAAGATGTTTGCTCCTCGGAATAAAAGCTATGATCAAAATAGACAGCATATTAAAAAAACAGAGACACTTTGCCAACAAAGGTCCATCTAGTCAAAGCTATGGTTTTTCCAGTAGTCATGTATGGATGTGAGAGTTGGACTGTAAAGAAAGCTGAGCACCATAAAACTGATGTTTTTAAACTGTGGTATTGGAGAAGACTCTTGAGGGTCCCTTGGACTGCAAGGAGATCAAACCAGTCCATTCTAAAGGAAATCAGTTCTGAATATTCATTGAAAGGACTGATGCTAAAGCTGAAGCCGCAATACTTTGGCCACGTGATACGAAGAATTGACTCATTGGAAAAAAATCCGGATGCTGGGAAGGATTGAAGGCAGGAGGAGAAGGGGACTACAGAGAATGAGATAATTGGGTGGCATCACCAACACAATGGACATAGGTTTGAGTAAGCTCCCAGAGTTGGTGATGGACACAGAAGCCCAGCTTGCTGCAGTCCATGTGATTGCAAGAGTCAGACAGAACTGAGGGGCTGAACTGAACTGAACGTAATTTCAGTTTGTTAATTATACCTCCACAATTTTGAGGGGATAAGCACAACTATAAAAATTAAAATATATATTAAGTTTAGAGTTTCTTGACTAAAGCCTTCTCATTTTGGGCCATTTTAAACAATAAGAACCACCTCTGCATTTCTTTGGTGAATTAATATCAGTTGTGTTAGCAAAATATGAAATCCATATATTTATACCAAAATTGAGATCATCACCCATAATTAATGTTGAACAAGGTTAGGTGTCAAGCTCAGAGTTATGCAATTTTAAAACAATTGAAAACAATTTGAACTAAATAGACATTTCTCCAAAGAAGACATACGGATGGCTAACAAACACATGAAAAGATGCTCAACATCACTCATTATTAGAGAAATGCAAATCAAAACCACAATGAGGTACCACTTCACACCAGTCAGAATGGCTGCGATCCAAAAATCTGCAAGCAATAAATGCTGGAGAGGGTGTGGAGAAAAGGGAACCCTCCTACACTGTTGGTGGGAATGCAAACTAGTACAGCCACTATGGAGAACAGTGTGGAGATTCCTTAAAAAATTGCAAATAGAACTACCTTATGACCCAGCAATCCCACTGCTGGGCATACACACTGAGGAAACCAGAATTGAAAGAGACACATGTACCCCAATGTTCATCGCAGCACTGTTTATAATAGCCAGGACATGGAAACAACCTAGATGTCCATCAGCAGATGAATGGATAAGAAAGCTGTGGTACATATACACAATGGAGTATTACTCAGCCGTTAAAAAGAATTCATTTGATTCAGTTCTGATGAGATGGATGAAACTGGAGCCGATTATAGAGAGTGAAGTAAGCCAGAAAGAAAAACACCAATACAGTATACTAACACATATATATGGAATTTAGAAAGATGGCAATGACGACCCTGTATGCAAGACAGGGAAGGAGACATAGCTGTGTATAACGGACTTTTGGACTCAGAGGGAGAGGGAGAGGGTGGGATGATTTGGGAGAATGGCATTGAAACATGTATACTATCATGTAAGAATTGAATCGCCAGTCTATGTCTGACGCAGGATACAGCATGCTTGGGGCTGGTGCATGGGGATGACCCACAGAGATGTTATGGGTAGGGAGGTGGGAGGGGGGTTCATGTTTGGGAACACATGTAAGAATTAAAGATTTTAAAATTAAAAAAAAATAAAATTAAAAAAAAAAAAAAAAAAGAGAACAATTTGCAAACGTCTTGACCTCAGGCTGAAGCACTATTGTTTTCTCTGTGACCATGAGCTGGAAACTGTGAATTAGAACAACGTGAGTTTCACTAAATTAAAAGAGAAAGTCACTGTGTAACCTATGCAGATATCTAAACATTGAGTAGCCTCGTTCATCAGCAACTGACTGTCAATAATACAAATGATTTAAATGGAGCTCAACCATATTTTCTTATTCCTTAACCTCTCTAAAACTTACTAATTATTTGGAATTTTAGAGACATGATGATTATGTATTTTACTAAATATAAAATATATGATGTTCATTAATGATCTTTAGTAATTAACCTAGAAAACATTAAAGTGAAAGAAAGTGAAAGTGAAGTTGCTCAGTTGTGTCTGACTCTTTGCAACCCCATGAACTGTAGCCTACCTGGTTCCTCTGTCCATGGGATTTTCCAGGCAAGAATAATGGAGTGGGTTCCATTTCCTTCTCCAGGAGATCTTCCTGATGCAGGGATTGAACTTGGGTGTTCAGAATTATATACATAAGAATAAGAAGCATCAGTTCAGTTCAGTTCAGTTGCTCAGTCGTGTCTAACTCTTTGTGGCCCCCATGGGCTGTAGCACACCAGGCTTCCCTGTCCATCACCAACTCCTGAAGTGACTCCATCAAGTCAGTGATGCCATTCAACCATCTCATCCTCTGTCATCCCCTTCTCCTCCTGTCTTCAATCTTTCCCAGAAACAGGGTCTTTTCCAAGGGGTCAGTTCTTCACATCAGATGGCCAAAGTATTCGAGCTTCAGCTTCAGCATCAGTCCTTCCAGTGAATATTCAGGGTTGATTTCCATTAGGATTAAGTGGTTTGATCTCCTTGCAGTCCAAGGGACTCTTAAGAGTCTTCTCCAACATCACAATTCAAAAGCATCATTTCTTCAGCACTTAGCTTTCTTTATAGTCCAACTCTCACATGTATACCTGACTACTGGAAAAACCATAGCCTTGACTAGACAGACCTTTGTTGGTAAAGTAATGTCTCTGCTTTCTAATATGTTGTCTAGGTGAGTCATAGCTTTTCTTCCGAGGAGCAAGCATCTTTTAATTTCATAAGTGCAGTCACCATCTTCTTTGCATTTAATAGCACATGTTAGAAATAACACAAAGATCCATCAGATTCATTATATATACTCAATGGGCTACAGTATTGTGTACTTCTTAAATAATGACAGAACTTTTAATATACAGAAATGGAAGGGTTATGCAAATACATAGTAAAGTTAAAAATTGTTTGTTAGTATAACCTGGGTTTGAGGAATAGTTTTACAAAGAAAAAAAAATAGCTATTAGCACAATGTACTCCATATTAGCTTATATATACACAAAGAAAAAAGTGGGAAAGTATTAAAAGTGTTTGTCATTGTCCTTGGGATTAAAATTGCATGGATACTTGCTATTTTATGTACTTCTGAATTTGACTTAACAACAAATAGCCTTTTTTTTGTAATTAGAATATAAAATCAACATAATGTGAAATGTAAATAAGAGAAGTAACACAGAGTTTAAATATTAAAAAAAAATTTTTTTTACAGAAGTGCCTGAGTAACATGATATAGTGATTCTTTTATTTAAATGATATTAAAGAAAAAACAACTTTAGTTTGAAATGTCTTAGAGTTTTGTTCAATTTACAGAATTATAGTTGGTGGTACAAAGCCTTGTTATTTGAATAGGAATATAAGTTTTGTTAGATTTTCCTTGAATTCAAGTCAGAATGTTTTCATTTACTTTTAATAAACTTGAATTTCTATATTACTAAACAGCAAGAATGATATAATTTACAGAAAGCACAAAACCAAACTTAACGATTAGATGAGTTAACCAAGAATGAGTAACTCTTCCTTGATAGCAGTAATAATACTTTTCTTTTGTATAGATTTTATAGTTATCAAATTGTTTACACAAGCATTTATTTGTCCAAATCTTACAACAGCCTTTACTAAAACAGGGAAAAACTAAATCAATACCAAAGACTAAAATGCAGGCAAGTTATTCAAAGGAACCAAAACACAAGTTTACAGATTTTTTTTCTAATGACTTTGAAAATAAGTGCATGTACTATATCTGAAATCATTTCTATGATGCATTTCTGGTGTGTGCTTTTATGCATTCATATATTAATTATCCATATCCATATGCTTTGAAAGTATAAAGTATTTTAAAGTTAAATGCTATTAGAAATTCTTATATATTGATAATAATAACTTTTAAGCAATTGCCCTGTTATATGATGAACAGACTTCAGATAATATCAGGTGAATGTAAGAAATATTGATATTCAGGTCAGTTCAGTCACTCAGTCGTGTCCAACTCTTTGCAACTCCATGAATTGCAGCACACCAGGACTTCCTATCCATCACCAACACCCAGAGTTCATCCAAACCCATGTCCGTTGAGTTGGTGATGCCATGCAGCCATCTCATCCTCTGTCGTCCCCTTCTCCTTCTGCCCCCAACCCCTCCCAGCATCAGGGTCTTTTCCAATGAGTCAACTCTTCACATGAGGTGGCCAAAGTACTGGAGTTTCAGCTTCAACACCAGTCCTTCCAAAGAACACCCAAGACTGATCTCCTTTAGAATGGACTGGTTGGATCTCCTTGCAGTCCAAGAGGCTCTCAAGAGTCTTCTCCAACACCACAGTTAAAAAGCATCAATTCTTCAGCACTCAGCTTTCTTCACAGTCCAACTTTCACATCCATACATGACCACTGGAAAAACCATATCGTTGACTAGACGGACCTTTGTTAAGCATCATTTATTTTTTCACCAATTACTGTTACTGTATTATAAGAATTTTGGAAATGTCAGACTTTGACCTAGATATAGGTTACATGAAAATATAATTAAAAACATCTTTCATAATCACAAGGTGTTTCAAATTTTACAAATTTGATCCTGCTTGTAGGAGTCTACACATCCTCCTTAAATTTGGGAGCATACTTTGAGAAAGTTATAAATAAATTGATTTGTTGATTACTTAGATAAAGCAGTAATCTTCCTCTGCTGAAATGTAGTCATTCTTGCAGAATGTTGTGGACAATATTTGAAGCCACTTTTTCATTTTTGGAAAGTTTTGATTCAGTCTTGTATGCTAGGTCATTTATTTCTTTATAATATTCATCATAAAAAGTGCTATCAAGACTTTAGGTACACACTACATATAAAGCAGATCTGTAGGTTTTATTTGATATACTCCCAAATTTTTCAAGTTGGAAATATAAGTCTTTCAGCATGATATTTTTTCATCTGTGCATTTATAATACTGCAGTTGTGATTTGTGCCTTCAGTAATTCACAGTGTTCATCAAATTTCATGTTACAAAATAAAGGAATACTGCTGATGTTACAGTGAAAATATGGGTTTTTTTATATATCGTCAGAAGATTGTCACAATACATGAAACCCTAGTACACTGACCTACTGTAAAGACCTCATGTCAAATATGAAGTGGATTCAGATACAAACTGCAGATTATATTAGCACATTGCTGATTTGTTAAATGTGAAGAATAGATTTGTTCAATCTTTTTGTGTTCTGTTCTTACTTTCCTCTTTCTCTTTCCCCTCCCTCCTCTACAAAGCTTTACTGTAGAAAAATATTTGATGGGAAATCGCAGTAAAATCTAAATACACAGAAATACAATTTTGGGGACATCAACACTAAATGATATTGATCAGTGCAATTTGTATCAAAGGAAAAAAACATCTTGGAGAAAGAATTAGAAACTTTCATAAAGCTCCAAAGAAAACTCTTGAGTTGTTGTTGTTGTTATTTTGTGAGAATTGCTTTGAACATGTAAGTTCAAAGGTGTATAAGAGAGTGATAAAGATAATGGAAAGAAAATTAATTGCACATTTATAGACAACAATAAAGAATTTATTTTCAGAAGAGTCAACGGGTTGCGTTAATTGCTCAGTCCTAAAAACGCTGGACTGGAAGAAACACAAGCTGGACCCAAGATTGCTGGGAGAAATATCAATAACTACAGATATGCAGATGACACCACACTTAAGGCAGAAAGTGAAGAGGAACTAAAAAGCCTCTTGATGAAAGTGAAAGAGGAGAGTGAAAAAGTTGGCTTAATGCTCAACATTGAGAAAATGAAAATCATGGCTTCTGGTCCCATCGCTTCATGGGAAAAAGATGGGAAACAGTGGAAACCGTGTCAGACTTTATTTTGGGGGGCTCCAAAATCACTGCAGATGGTGATTGCAGCCATGAAATTAAAAGATGCTTATTCCTTGGAAGGAAAGTTATGACCAACCTAGGTAGCATATTAAAAAGCAGAGATATTGCTTTGCCAACAAAGGTCAATCTAGTCAAGGATATAGTTTTTCCAGTAGTCATGTATGGGTGTGAGAGTTGGACTGTGAAGAAAGCTGAGCACCGAAGAATTGATGCTTTTGAACTGTGGTGTTGGAAAAGACTCTTGCGAGTACCTTGGACTGCAAGGAGGTCCAATCAGTCCTGGATGTTCAGGAGACCAGTCCTGGGTGTTCGTTGGAAGGACTGATGTTGAAGCTGAAACTCCAACACTTCGGCCACCTCATGCGAAGAGTTGAGTCATTGGAAAAGACTCTGATGCTGGGAGGGATTGGGGGCAGGAGGAGAAGGGGACAACCGAGGATGAGATGGCTGGATGGCATCACTAACTCGATGGACATGAGTCTGAGTGAACTCTGGGAGTTGGTGATGGACAGGGAGGCCTGGTGTACTGCGATTCATGGGGTCGCAGAGAGTCAGACATGACTGAACGACTGAACTGAACTATAATAGATTATTCTGCATATTTTTGAACTTCTTAGAGTGTACATTTTGTGTTTTTTGAGGCCTGGCTTCTTTTTATCCATATCATATTTTTGTTAACTGTATAAATATTTCAACATGTATTTACTATTTATTTTCTGTTTTTATTAATCTATCAGTTTGTTTATATATTGTTCTATTGATAAGCTTTTTTTGTTAATATACATTATTGCTCTTGGGTGAAAATCTAGGAATATCATTGCTAGGTCAGAGGATATACCTATATTTTTATATGTGTTTGTGTGTTTACCCTTAGAAGAAATTGGTAACTAATTTTCCAAGAGAGATTAATTACTTGCTCACTTGCAATGTATGAGAAATGCAAGTGTTCTACATATTGTTTAGCTTTTGATATGGTCAGTCTTTTGCATTTTTATATAGTTAATTTTTACTTTGTTTTCTTTTTAATTGGAGCATAGCATCATATTAGTTTTACATGTATACCATGATGATTTGATATTACATACAAAGCAAAATGATCACCATAATAGGTTTAGGTAACGTCCATCATGATATATTGTTACAATATTTTTTCTTGTGATGAGAATTTTTAAGACCTACTCTCTTAGCAACTCTCTAGTGTTTCTGTTAACTAGTCACCATGCTGTATATTACATCCCCAGGACTTATTTATTACTGAAAGATTATACCTTTTGAATACCTTCACCCATTTTTCCCACCCCTTAACATTTAGCAGCTATCAGTATGTTGTCTATTTGAATTTTTTTCCCCTAGATTCAACATATAAGTAGGATCATATGATATTTTCTCCACTGACTTATTTCAATTAGCATGATGCAATCTAGGCCCAACCATGTTGTCAAGCACGGCAGAATTTCCTTCATCTTCATGGCTGAATAATATTCCATCACATATGTATGTTGTTCAGTTGCTCAGTTATGTATAACTCTTTGTGACCCCATGGACAGAAGCATGCCAGCCTTTCCTGTCCTTCAATATCTCCTAGAGTTTCCTCAAACTCATGTCCATTGAGTTGATGATAGTATCCAACCATCTCAACCTGTGTCACACCCTTCTCCTCCTACTGTCAATTTTTCCCAGCATCAGGGTCTTTTCTGATGAGTCAGCTCTTTGCATCAGGTGGTCAAAGTATTTGAGCTTCAGTATCAGTCCTTCCAATGAATATTCAGAGTTGATTTTCCTTAGGATTGACTGGTTTGATCTCCTTGCTGTCCAAAGGACCCTCAAGAGTCTTCTCCAACACCACAGTTCAGAAGTGTCAATTCTTCACTGCTCAGCCTTCTTTACAGTTCAGATCTCACACCTATAGATAACTACTAGAAAAAACATACCTTTGACTATATGGACATTTTAAAACTGAGTGATGTCTCTGCTTTTTAATGTGCTGTCTAGGTTTGTCATAGTCTTTCTTCAAAGGAACAAGCATCTTTGAATTTCATGGCTGCAGTCACCATCCACAGTAATTTTGGAGCATGAGAAAATAAAGCCTGTCACTGTTGCTACTTTTTCCCTATCTATATGCCATGAAGTGACAGGAGAAATAACTCCAGAAAGAATGAAGGAATAGAGCCAAAGCAAAAACAACACCCAGTTGTGGATGTGACTGGTGATAGAAGCAAGGTCCAATGCTGTAAAGAGCAATATTGCATAGGAACCTGGAATGTTAGGTCCATGAATCAAGGCAAATTGGAAGTGGTCAAACAGGAGATAACAAGAGTGAACATCAGCATTCCAGGAATCAATGAACTAAGATGGACTGGAAAGGGTGAATTTAACTCAGATGACCATTATATGTACTACTGTGGGCAGGAATCCCTTAGAAGAAATGAAGTAGCCATCATAGTCAACAAAAGAGTCCAAAATGCAGTACTTGGATGCAATCTCAAAAACAACAGAATGATCTCTGTTCATTTCCAAAGCAAACCATTCAATATCATAGTGATCCAAGCCTATCCCCCAACCAGTAACTCTGAAGAAGCTGAAGTTGAACAGTTTTATGAAGACTTCCAAGATCTTTTAGAACTAACACGCAAAAAAGATGTTCTTTTCATTATAGGGGACTGGAATGCAAAAGTAGGAAGTCAGGAAACACCTGGAATAACAGACAGATTTGGCCTTGTAGTACAGAATGAAGCAGGGTAAAGGCTAATAATAGAGTTTTGCCAAGAGAATGCACTGGTCGTAGCAAACACCCTCTTCCAACAACACAACAGAAGACTCTACACATGGACATCACGAGATGGTCAACACCAAAGTCAGATTGATTATATTCTTTGCAGCCAAAGATGGAGAAGCTCTATACAGTCAACAAAAACAAGACAGGGAGCTGACTGTGGCTCAGATCATGAACTCCTTATTGACAAATTCAGTCTTAAATTGAAGAAAGTAGGAAAACCACTAGACCATTCAGGCATGACCTAAATCAAATCCCTTATGATTATACAGTGGAAGTGAGAAATAGATTTAAGGGACTAGATCTGATAGACAGAGTACCTGATGAACTATGGATGGAGGTTCGTGACATTGTACAGAAGGCAGGAATCAAGACCATCCCAAAGAAAAAGAAATGCAAAAAGAAAAATGGCTGTCTTAGAAGGCCTTACAAATAGCTGTGAAAAGAGAAGAGAAAAGCCAAGGAGAAAAGGAAAGATATACCCATTTGAATGCAGAGTTCCAAAGAATAGCAAGGAGAGATAAGAAAGCCTTCCTCAGCGATCAATGCAAAGAAATAGAGGCAAACAATAGAATGGAAAAGACTAGAGATCTCTTCAAGAAAATTATAGATGCCAAGGGAATATTTCATGCAAAGATGGGCTTGATAAAGGACAGAAGTGGTCTGGACCTAACAGAAGCAGAAGATTAAGAAGAGGTGGCAAGAATACACAGAAGAACTGTACAAAAAATATCTTCACAACCCAGATAATCACGATGGTGTAATCACTCACCTAGAGCCAGATATCCTGGAATGTGAAGTCAAGTGGGCCTTAGGAAGCATCACTATGAAATAAGCTAATGGAGGTGATGGAATTCCAACTGAGCTATTTCAAATCCTGAAAGATGATGCTGTGAAAGTGTTGCACTCAATATGCCAGTAAATTTAGAAAACTCAGCAATGGCCACAGGGCTGGAAAATGTGTTTTCATTCCAATCTCAAGGAAAGATAATGCCAAAGAGTGCTCAAATTACTACACAATTGCACTCATCTCACATGCTAGTAAAGTAATGCTCAAAATTCTCCAAGCCAAGCTTCAGCAATACGTGAACTGTGAACTTCCAGATGTTCAAGCTGATTTTAGAAAAGACAGGAGATCCAGAGATCAAATTGCCAACATCTGCTGGGTCATAGGAAAAGCAAGAGAGTTCCAGAAAAACATCTATTTCTGCTTTCTTGACTATGCCAAAGCCTTTGACTGTGTGGATAACAATAAACTGTGGAAAATTCTGAAAGAGATGGTAATACCAGACCACCTGACCTGCCTCTTGAGAAATCTATATGCAGGTCAGGAAGCAACAGTTAGAACTGGACATGGAACAACAGACTGGTTCCAAGTAGGAAAAGGAGTACATCAAGGCTGTATATTGTCAGCCTACTTACTTAACTTCTGTGAAGAGTACATCATGAGAAACACTGGGCTGGAAGAAGCACAAGCTGGAATCAAGATTGCTGGGAGAAATATCAATAACCTCAGATATGCAGATGACACCACCCTTATGGCAGAAAGTGAACAGGAACTAAAAAACCTCTTGATGAAAGTGAAAGAGGAGAGTGAAAAAGTTGGCTTAAAGCTCAACATTCAGAAAACTAAGATCATGGCATCCAGTCCCATCACTTCATGGGAAATAGATGGGGAAAAAGTGGAAACAATGGCTGACTTTATTTTTCTGGGCTCAAGATCACTGCAGATGGTGATTGCAGCCATGAAATTAAAAGACACTTGCTCCTTGGGAGTAAAGTTATGAGCAACCTAGACAGCATATTACGAAACAGAGACATCACTTTGTCAACAAAGCCATCTAGTCAAGGCTATTGTTTTTCCAGTAGTCATGTGTGGATGTGAGAGTTGGACTATAAAGAAAGCTGAGCACCGAAGATTTGATGCTTTTTAACTGTGGTGTTGGAGAAGACTCTTCAGAGTCCCTTGGACTGCAAGGAGATCCAATCAGTCCATCCTAAAGGAGATCAGTCCTGGGTGTTCATTGGAAGGACTGATGCTGAGGCTGAAACTCCAGTACTTTGGCCACCTCTTGTGAAGAATTGACTCATTGGAAAAGACCCTGATGCTGGAAGGGACTGGGGGCAGGAAAAGGGGCCAACAAAGGATGAGATGATTGGATGGCATCACTGACTCAATGGACATGGGTTTGGGTGGTGCCCAGGAGTTGGTGATGCACCAGGAGGCCTGGCGTGCTGCAATTCATGCTGTCATAAAGCGTCAGACACGACAGAGCAATTGAACTTAACTGAACTGATTGGACTAGATACTATCATCTTAGTTTTTTAATGTTGAATTTTAAGCCAGCTTTTTCAGTCTCCTCTTTCACCTTCATCAAGAGTATCTTTTGTTCCTCTTTGCTTTTTGCCATTAGGGTGGTATCCTCTGCATATCTGAGGTTATTACTATTTCTCCGGGCAATCTTGATTCCAGCTTGTGATTCATCTAATCCAGCAGTTTTGCCTGATATACTCTGCTTGTACGTATACAGCCTTGACATACTCCTTTCCCAATTTTGAACCATGTCATTGTTTCATTTCACTTCTAACTGTTGCCTCATGTATCCTGTACATGGATTTCTCAGGAGGCAGGCAAGGTGCCTGGTGTTCCCATCTCTTTAAGAATATTCCACAATTCATTGTGATCCATCTATATAGATCATATATAGATAGATAGATATGGATACTACGTTTTCTTTGTCCACACATACATGAATGAACACTTAGGTGGCTTCTACGTTTTGGCTATTGTAAATAATGCTGCAATGATGATGAGGGTACAGATAATCCTTTTAAATTAGTATTTTCATTTCATTTGGATGATTGCTGGGTCATATGGCACCTCTATATAATTTTTTAGGGAAACTTCATATTGTTTTCCATAGTGCCTGCATAGGTTTACATCTCTACCGATAGTACAGTAGAGTTCTCTTTTCTCCACATGCTTACCAACATTTACCTCTGTCTTTGTAACAGTAGCCATTCTAACAGATGGGATACCTTCTTTCAGTTTGATTTGTATCTCCCTGATGATTGGTGATGTTCAGCAGCTTTTCGTCCAGTACTCTTACCTGGAAAATCCCATGGACAGAGGAGCCTGGTAGGCTGCAGTCCATGGGGTCGCTAAGAGTTGAACACGACTGCGCCACTTCACTTTCACTTTTCATTTTCATGCACTGGAGAAGGAAATGGCAACCCACTCCAGTGTTCTTGCCTGGAGAATTCCAGGGACAGGGGAGCCTGGTGGGCTGCCATCTATGGGGTCGCACAGAGTCAGACATGACTGAAGTGACTTAGCAGCAGCAGCAGCTTTTCATGTACCTGTTGGCCATCTGTATGTCTTCTTTGGAAAAAATGTCTATTCAGATCCTCTGTCCACTTTTTAGTCAGTTTTTTTTTGACATTGAGTTATGTAAGTTATTTTTATATTTTAGATATTAATTGCTTATCAGACATATGATTTGCAAATATTTTCTCCTTTTTGGAAGTTGCATTTTCATTCTGTTGTTTCCTTCACTATGCATAGCTTTTGAGTTTGATATAGTTTCACTTGCTTGTTTTTTGTTTTTGTATTCTTTGCTTTTAGTGTCATCACTTTTAATTTTTATAAACATATTTAGTGATTGCAGTAATATTGAATATATTAAGATATTCCTGTTTTTGTTACTGTATCTGGAAATCCTTACGTCCACTACATAATTTGCTGGAAGCAAACACAGAACTCACCAAAGCTGTTATACTCGTGATTATAGTTTACTTTAGTAAAAGGATACATATTACAGTCAGTAAACAGAAGAGATGGCTGAGGTGCTGTTCTGGAGGAAACACATATAAGGTTCTAGGCATTGCCTCCCAGTGGAATGACAGAGATGAGCTTAGTTCTCCCAGCAAGAAGTATGGACAGACACAGAAGACTGCCAGCCAGAAGAGCTCACCCAAGTCTTGGTGTCAAGATTTTTTATTGAGGGTCCATCCTCTTAGCATGTAGCACATGAATACCTTAACTACTTAGTCTCTAAACCCCAGAGGTCAAACTAATGCAGCATGGCCCAGGACCTCAGACACTAAAAAAAAAAAAAAGAAAGGTTGTTTAGCCTGTAAGTTACCCTGTTAGCGGGCCCCCTGGTGGTTCAGAGGGTAAAGAGTCTGCCTGCAATGAGGGAGCCCGGGGTTCGATCCCTGGGTCAGGAAGATTCCCTGGAGAAGGGAATGGCAACCCACTTCAGTATCATTGCTTGGAGAATCCCTTGGACGGAGGAGCATGATGGGCTACAGTCCATGGGGTTGCAAATAGTAGGACACGATTGAGCGACTTCACTTCACAGGACCCTGTTAGTACACTATCTAGTCAAACTGATACAATGTAGCTTAGGGTCTCAGGCATAGAGAAATGAATTTCTCAGAATAACATTCTAGTGATTCAGAGGTATTTTTTCAGGAGCTAGGCAAAAAGCAGTCCTTTCTTAGGAACACACAGAATCAGAGCAACCCGGTCCTGCTGAGTTAACCCTTTACTGCTTGGTCACTGAAATGTCCATATGGAAAATTTAATTATTGTAGCAATGCTTCCCAGTTAATTGCTATTTTGAATTGTTAAACTTTAGGTTCACTGATGCTGAGCAATTTTTCAGACTGTTTTTAATCATAATACTTAGAAAAATAACTCAACTGCCAATAAAGAGAGGTAGGGTATACTAATTAAGTGAAGAAATAAGTACTCTGGGTTATAACAGAATTCTGCAAAATGATTCCAAAGATAATCAGTTGAATTACATAAAACGTTTTCTTCATATTAGTATTGTTCACTCAGTTGTTTTGCTTTCTGGAGAAATTTACTTTACCATTGAAAACAGGTGATTTTTAGGGTGATTGAGTGTACATGATAGCAAATGTAGTCCATTTCAATTTAGGAAAAAAAAAGCTTTTCCAAGATTGTTTTTCTTTTTTATATTCTCAGCTTAAATATGCTAGGCTGTAGTGGCAAACAATCCTGAAACTATACCAGAATAAAGTATAAATGTTTAATTTTTCACTTATCTAGCATATCTAGATTATCAAGGGATACATGCTCATCAAATTCACTGAAATATACTAGCTGAGGGAATCTCCACCTTGACATAAGCTGTCATAAGAGAAAAATCAAATAACGAATATGCCTTCTCTTACAGTGTCTGCCTGGGATCAACAGTCACTTCCTTCAAATTTACTTGCTTATATCAAGTCATATAACCTTGCCTAGGGGATGGAAATATAAAATACTCCTATATTTAAAGATATTTTCCATCTTTATTGAGATATAATTGACATATAACATGTGTAAGTTTAATGTGTATAGCATGATGACTGGATACACCCACATATTGAAAAAAAAGATTGCCATAGTAGTTATAACACCTACATAATTACCATTTCTTATTTGTGAGGAGTACATTTAAAATCTGCTCTCTAAGGACATTCCAGTATATAATACAGTATTGTTAACTAGAGTCATGTCTTGTATACTAGATCTTAAGAAATTATTCATTTTGTACCTGGAAGTGTGTACCCTTTGACCAATGTCTCCCTTTCCTCCCACTCCCCAGATCCTGGCAGTCATGATCTACTTTCTATTTCTTTGAATTCAGTTTTATTAGATTCCACATGTAAGTGGTACCATGCAGGAGTTGCTTTTCTCCCTCTGACATTTAACATAGCATGATGCCCTCAAATTTCATACATGTTGTTGTAAAGGACCCTTTCGTTGTTTCCATATCTTGGTTACTTTTTTGTGTTAGTGTCTATTTCTCTACAACTACTCCAAGACCGAATGGCTTAAAATAACAACTGGACATCTTTTTGTAGTAATCACAGAACTTTAAGAAGATAAAAGAGAAAAAGCTGTTTTCCTCATTTGGAAGTCAGCTACACTTACACTAAATTCTGCTGGTAAAAGCAAGTCAAAAGACTGACTAAGAGTCAAGTGGTAAGAAAATGGACTCCACTTCATAATAAGGAAAGTGTCAAAGTATCTGTGGTCACTTTTATATATGAAAAAACAAATGAACTGCTCTCCTATTCATAGGAGCTTGACATCAAAAGGGTTGTTTTGAGTTCCAACATTCCAAGTTACTCTTTTTTTCTTTAAGTTGGTGGATCTTTTGATAATGCGACTGAAAATTTAATTGGCTTCATGTTTAGCTCTTTCCAGATTTATCCTTTGCCAATAGGCTGACAAAATTATCAGTAATAATTCCAATCTGTTTCAAGACACAATTTCCTCTCTTTATTTTTGATAGAACTTTCCAACCATCCTTGTTAAAAACTCACCCTTAGTCTCTTCTTTCTGAGCAGTTTTGGTCAACTGCTAAGACTTATTGGGTGCCACTTTAATTTTATTTGGTAGTTTTTTAAGGAGAGATTTAATGATGATCCTTCACAGAAGCTGAGCTTTAATTAGTGCTTGCCATTTAAAGATCTTACTTTTATCACTATGATGTTCACAATGAGAATCTGTCAAATCTTCCATTATGAGGGTTCTCAAATTTCTTCAACCTCCTTATTCCCTTTATTTCTTGCTTGCAAACTGCTTTGTACTTTTCTGTGCTTCTAGTGGAACTGTAGAGTAACTTTTCAAATGTTACCAATAAGTAATCAACTCATGCTACTAACATTCATTATTCTTAATTCTTTTCAAAAATGAGAAACTCCATAGGTTGATTATACAGAGTCTGATTTATTATTTGTAGTATTTTATGATATTTCACCAAGTATTACGTGGACTGACATTGCTCCAGCCTCCAAAACAGTCTTCTTGCTCTCCATTGTGCAATCCGGAGTCAGTGACTTATTTGACAGTGTTTGTTATTGTAGACCATATTCCTGATTCAAACGTCTACATCTGTAGAATAGGCTGTTGTTGCTGTTGTTCAGTCACTAAGTCACGTCCAACTCTTTGCAACCCCATGAACTGTAGCACTCCAAGCTCCTCTGTCCTCCACTCTCCTTTGGCTGTATGGACCTTTGTTGGCAAAGTGATATCTCTGCTTATTTAGAATATTGTATAATACTAAAACTAACTTCCTGACCCTCTCCCATTTGATGGATTCTGAATTTTATTATATGTCAGGTATCAAGTGTTCACTTACCAGAGAACTACAGGTATGATCCATTGAATGAGAGCAAATTTATGACTGTAGCAAGGAAGGCCACCGCACTTAGTGATATCCATGAAAGGAGAGCTCACCAGCAGAGTATTTGTGTGGTTTCAGCATCCAGTTTAAGGTGGTTCTTTAACTGCAGAGGTGTTGATCAGGCTTATGCAGAATTGGTTAGGTTTGGTGGATATAGCCAGGCAAAGTGTGTAAAGAAGATGATTACAAAGTTGGCAACAGTTAGGTGAATCTAGTTGAATGAGCTCTTTGCTCTGGAAAGGAATTTTTCCCTGATAACAACAAGCTCAATAGTCTATTTTTGAACAAATATATTTTCAGAAAGTTCCTAAAGTAAACAATAATGCTACATGCATTCTCACTTCCTTGGCAGCCATTTGTTTCTTGGGCTGACAAAGTCATGTTACTGTAGAGAGTGTGTCTTTGGCTGAGGATGATTTCAATTTTCATAGGTCAAACTTGACTTGGAATTTAACTAATTCCTACTTTAGAAAATGACATTGTTGGTGTGAGGGCATAAACTAGTTGAGCACTCTTCTCATTTTTAAAAATTATATAACAAAGTTTAACTTTGCAACTTATTTAATAGTATGGGAGCTATTATGCTACACTCAATTTTCATACTGTATTGAATTAAAGATGGATGCTATGAAATATATGATGTTCTAAAAATGATATTTGAGTAGTAGAGTTTAAGAAAATGCTAGAATTTACTTTGCTTATCTGAATTTTGCAAATAATGCATTGAATAAGAAGTTTCTAAAAGTTCTTTAAGAACCTGATTTGCAATAACAGTATTTAAGTTTTTCTCATTGTCATTTATCATGTTCTATAAGGCAGAAGAGTTCTCGTTTGTTAAACATTAATTAAAATCACATATTTAGTTCTTGCTGCTGTTGATGATGCTTTAGTTGGTGAATTATTTATGATAACTAATAATAGTTTAGTTGCTTGGCTTCTTTCTGTTTAATATGCATGTATTACATCATTTAGAATTTGATCTTTTCCACATTAAAATCCACATTTACTTTACAGCCCTGTATATTAATGTGTAATTTTTCTTGTTTGAGAGGTCTCTTGGATGACATTATCTTTAATCACAGCAGTTTGTTCAGTAGTTTGTGCTATACAATTCTGAGTTTAAAGGAATTTGTACTGACACCAGTATCTCCTCTCTTGTTATGAATAGTAACATAACAAACATGATGACAAGAAATCAGAACTAGCAATTCAGGCAAGACTGAAGAGTTGAAATGCATGTTTAAGAAAGGTGTTGAATTATCAGACAATTGATAGACAACGTAGTTTTTAAATATGCATATAATTCATTTATCATTTATAAAGATAAATGAATATGAACTAAGTGTAGAATGAATGAGTCTTAGAAGTAATTCTAACGGGAGAATGCTTTCAGAAGAGACTGTTCAAAGTTTGACCTCAAGTCTTTTAGGGTGGATCATTCAAGGTGGGCAAATGACTAGGGTTTAGCAAAATTCATTGAGACACAAGGAGAGGACAGTGTTAAAATAAGTAACTGTTACTTAAGAAGTGATGGTTGGTCTGTAGAGAAGTTTCTTGTCTTTACTAAATTGATATTTAGGAATTTTCTGAAGCAAATCATGAAAGGACATGTGGTTTTACAGTCTTATCTTTCCCCAGTAAAACTTTGTCATTTTGACACAGTCTCTATTACCAAAGCCACCTAAAGCAAGAAATAACAAGTATTTACTGTCTGTTTGGAACTTAGATTTTGGTGAGTGTGTGAAAAATTTAGTGCAGTTTCATTGCTTAGATCCAGAACTAGACTAGAAGGAGCCCCATCACCTGGTGGAATTTGGAATAATGTCAACTGTCTTAGTCCCAAAGATAGGACCTTTATTTAATCATTTTATTCCTCATTTAGGCAATCAGAAAATTATTATCATGGCTTATGTGGTAGGCATTCTATATATTTCTGGAAAGACAAATGATACTCATATAGGCATGGTTCACCAACTAGCATGGAGCTATAGCAAAGCTTCATATCCTGGAATGTGAAGTCAAGTGGGCTTTAGGAATCATCACTATGAACAAAGCTAGTGGAGGTGATGGAATTCCAGTTGAGCTATTTCAAATCCTAAAAGATGATGCTGTGAAAGTGCTGCATGCAATATGCCAGCAAATTCGGAAAATTCAGCAGTGGCCACAGGAATGGAAAGGTTAGTTTTCATTCCAATCCCAAAGAAACACAATGCCAAAGAATGCTCAAACAACCACACAATTGCACTCATCTCACACACTAGTAAAGTAATGCTCAAAATTCTCCAAGCCAGGCTTCCGCAATACATGAACCATGAACTTCCTGATGTTCAAGCTGGTTTTAGAAAAGGCAGAGAAACCAGAGATCAAATCGCCAACATCCACTGGATCATGGAAAAAGCAAGAGAGTTCCAGAAAAACATCTAATTCTGCTTTATTGACTATGCCAAAGCCTTTGATTGTATGGATCACGATAAACTGTGGAAAATTCTGAAAGAGATGGAAATACCAGACCACCTGACCTGCCTCTTGAGAAACCTATATGCAGGTCAGGAAGCAACAGTTAGAACTGGACATGGAACAACAGACTGGTTCCAAATAGGAAAAGGAGTATGTCAAGGCTGTATACTGTCACCCTGCTTTTTTAACTTCTATGCAGAGTACATCATGAGTAATGCTGGGCTGGAGGAAGCACAAGCTGGAATCAAGATTGCTGAGAGAAATATCAATAACCTCAGATATGCAGATGACACCACCCTTATGGCAGAAAGTGAAGAAGAACTAAAGAGCCTCTTGATGAAAGTGAAAGAGGAGGATGAAAAAGTTGGCTTAAAGCTCAACATTCGGAAAACTAACATTATGGCATTCAGTCCCATCACTTCATGGTAAGTAAATGGGGAAACAGTAGAAACAGTGTCAGACTTTATTTTTCTGGGCTCCACAATCACTGCAGTTGGTGACTGCAGCCATGAAATTAAAAGACGCTTACTCCTTGGAAGGAAAGTTATGACCAACCTAGACAGCATATTAAAAATCAGAGACATAACTTTGTCAACAAAGGTCCATCTAGTCAAGGCTATGATTTCTCCAGTGGTCATGTATGGATGTGAGAGTTGGACTATAAAGAAAGCTGAGACCAAAGAACTGATGCTTTTGAACTGTGGTGTTGGAGAAGAGTCTTGAGAGTCCCTTGGACTGCAAAGAGATCTAACTAGTCCATCCTAAAGGAGATCAGTCCTGGGTGTTAATTGGAAAGACTGATGTTGAAGCTGAAACTCCAATACTTTGGCCACCTGATGCGAAGAGGTGACTCATTAGAAAAGACTCTGATGCTGGGAAAGTTTGAGGGCAGGAGGAGAAAGGGACAACAGAGGATGAGATGGTTGGATGGCATCACCAACTCAATGGACATGGGTTTGGGTGGACTCCGGGAGTTGGTGGTGGACAGGAGGACCTTGCACGCTGTGGTTCATGGGGTCTCATGACTGAGCGACAAACTGAACTGAAAGCAAAGAAATTGTATAAAATGCTCTTAAGGTCACCCTCTGGCACACAACTGTGAGATGATTAGTTTCATATAAGCTTCACAATTAAAGACTGTTTGGTCAAGATGTGGAGTGTAAAAATAAACTATTCATCATTTTTCTTCTAAACTAGATTTTCCATGTCCCTGAAGAAGAGAATGTGAAAGCTCAAGGACATTCTTTCCTTTATTTCTTTCTTAAATATCCTGAGTAACACTGATTTTTCCCTCTGCTAGAATTCTTGTTTGTAAGGATATGCTTGGAATTTTGAACTTAAAAACCGTTACATTTTCTTTTTATTTTTGCCTGCCTTAGCCATGCTTTGCGATTAAGGTGTCTTAAGAAAAGGGAATAAAATAAGATTTTCTTTCATATTGTCTGTAGCACATATCTAAATATAAACAGCATATGCTTTATAAAAAGTTCTTCATTATTGGTGATTGATCAAGGATTTATTGATTAAGGAAATAACTTAAGCTGCTTACATTATTGTGCAAAAGCACTTGTCATTTAATAAGTATTATATGGAAACAAAGAATCCAGATCACTCTTCTGATTGCCTCCTGTGAATAAAGCAGTTAGCTCTAATTCAGCAAGCCTCGGGTCTACTCAGATATTCATTTTATGTATCATACCAACAGAGAATTCAATATTGTTTCTTGAGTAGATAAGTCAGTATTTCAGGAATAAAATTTTGTCATGTAATTCAAAAATTGTTCTCACAATCTTTGGGGACATGTTCTGCACTTTCTACATGAATAAAACACATTGAAATCATTTAGAAGTTTCACGGAAAAGTGACAAATTGCATTATTGGGCCAAGTAACTTTAGGCTTAGAGCCAAATATATTTATGATATTTTGGAAACTTTGGGATATAATAGAAGGAATGGAACATAAAACATTTTTCTTTGAGCATGGAATGCTAGTATGCAGTTAATAAAATAAAAAATGATGTATTTAATTGAAATGATACTTAATTAGAAAGTTAAACTCCTGTTTTCACATACTTAAGCTGCAGTACAAAGCACAGCCTTGTATTATAATAAATTACTGATGTAAAGTTGAAACAGTGATTGTTGCTTTTTTTTTCCACAAAAAGACTGTGGATCTAGGAAAGAAGAAGTGGAGTGCAAAAAATTAACGCAATCAGTGGTTGCTAAATTTGGTCATATTAGACTATTTGGATACGAGGGTGTTATTACTTATTAAGTAGGACATATTGATCTAAGGGTCAGTGATCAGGCCTCATCCTCCTTGACAGACTTGATCACACTCTCCTCCTGGAAATACTTTCTTCACTTGGCTTACTTCACTGGCTGCTCCATCTTGTTTTCTTTATTTTGTTATCTCTCTGATTGCTAATATATTGACGTTAGAATGTTAAAGCTTTAGTCTTTAAACTGCATGTTATTCTCTCTGTGAATCTTACTTGCATATTATTCTCTCTTTGTGACCTTATCCAACTCCAAGGGCTTTAAATATCACCTTTCCTTGGTGGCTCAGTGGTAGGGAACCCTCTTGACAATGTAGGAGACACAAATCTACTCCAGTGTCCCTGCCTGGGAAATCCCATGGACAGAGGAGCCTGGCTGGCTACGGCCCAAGGGGTCGCAAAGTACACATGACTTAGTGGCTAAACAACAACATGCATTGATGATTCCTAATTTTTATCTATAGCCCAGTTGTCTCCCTTATATTCCATTTAGATGTTTTAATTATTTAAAAATCAATATATCTCAGATTTAACTAATATGTTCAAAATTTAAGTCCGAAACTACTTATCATCTCATTTAATAGCAAGTAATCTTCTAGCTGATCAGTCCAAAAGTCTTGATATCACTTTTGACTCTTCTGTATCTCACACCTCTCATCCATTTGACTGAAGTGCATCAGAACAAATATATCCTAATATATTCACAGTCTGCACATTTCTCCGTAGTACCACTGTACCTGCCCTCATCCAAACCACTACATTTTTATTTTTTGGCTGGGTTATTATAATATTCTCCTGAACTAGTCTTCCTTTTTCTACATTCGCATTTGATGTTTAGGAATGCCTATGAGAACGTTATTTTACAATTGTTTTGCCATTCTTATAACATCCTTAGGAAGTTAATACTATGATTATTCTCATTTTAAAAAAGAGAAAAGTAAGGGAAGCTAAGTTACTTGTTTAGTACCTTATAGCCAGTAAGTGGCAGAATTGAGATTTACCTTGGGCTGTGTAAAGAGAGGTTTCATTTTGGTGTCAAAGCTTTGTTGTTGAGTGGACAAGACATATACCATATTTGTAATATAATTATTATGTAGAGATTTCCACATAAATATTCTAATATAACAATTTAATATATATGTTAATATTTGTTAAATTTAAAAAAACTGATATTTAATGTAATTATAATTTATTCATAAGTTTTAAGAATAATTAAATTACATTTAACAATGTTCATAATTTAATAATGAATTTTAAAAATTTAATTAAAATTAAGTATTTGTGAAATTCTAGAAACACATACTGGAATTATTCTGATCAAAATTCTTGTTATAATTCCTAATCTATGCAGAACATGGCACAATGATTAAGTGTATTATTCCAGTTGATATATTTTTGTGTGTTTTCAAAGAAAAATTCAAGTCTACCCTTAATGAACTGTAATTTGGCTCACTATAAAGTTGATTCTTTTTTCTACCTGAACTTGTATTTAATATTAATTGGTACAAATATATGTGGTTAGTTATAAGAAAAGAAAAGTAAGGCTATTAAAATGCTTAAATAAGTATTATAGATTTTGGAAGTTCTATTTTTCCCTCATTCTTTGTAAAAAGAAAATAGATTTTAGTTGGAGACTCTAATTGAATATCCTAGAAAAGACGTCAGGTAAACAGCTGGCTTCATAAGATTGAACTTAACTGAAGGAGTCAGAGCTGGACCAGAAAACTCACTTGAGTATAGATGTTATTTAGAGCCAGCAGGCTGGGGAGATGATGATAAGCGATACCCTTGGAACGCTTAGCATTTAGCAACCAGAAAGAGGAAATGTGTGGAGAAGGAAGAGGTGAGGATTTATGGGGAAAAGTTTTTCTCCTTAATTAATAGTTGGGAATTTTTTAAGTATTTTGAGTGAAAAAGTACAGTGTACTAGGGTGATTACTAATTCATATAAGATGCTCTCTGGTGGAGCTTGTCATCTAAGGCAGAGAGAACACATGTACAAAGTGATAAGCAATAATTAAAATCAGGTAGGAATAAAGACTTTAAAGAGACAAGCTGAAAAGCACAATTTTCTTACAATTGTAATTAATAGCACATCTGGTTAAGTCTTGATCCTGTATTCATCTCTGGCTGGAATGTTTTTAAAATAACCAATTTCAATGCTCAGATTGCTTTTTCAGAAGCCATTGCTGTTAGTGTTGTTACAAGAAGATTTTTGAACCTTTCATTTTCTAATATGGACAATATTACAAGATTTTGCTAAAGGTTTCACCTTATCAAGAGAGAAGAATAACTCACTGTGCTCAAGTAGTTCAACAGCAGACTTGTAGTTACAATTCTTTTAGGCATAAAGCTTTCAGGTCTTGAGATGGTAGATACACTAGTATTCCACACAGAAAATACGCTAGTGAGTTGACAGTTGGGTAAAGAAGATTAAAACTTTGGAAGTAGCCAAGAGCAACAACCACAGCTGTTTTCCCACACTGGGTAGTCCAAACCATAAGTTATACTGTGATTTTTAAAGAGAAAATGCAGCATTGTTGCATTGTTGCTATATGAATGTACTGATATATACATACACATATAAAATTCATATAAAATATGTATACATATATGTGTGTGTATGTATATATATATATATATATATATATATATATATATATATATATAATTTTCTCTCCCATATGTTGAAGTGGGTTAAGGTTTCTTTGCAGTAAATTAACAATTTCAGTTTTAATTTTGTAATAAGTACCAGTACACTTTTAGAGGCTATGTTTATGTTAGTAAGCATGAATATTAGTATGTTTCAGTTCAGTTCAGTTCAGTCGCTCAGTCGTGTCTGACTCTTTGCGACCCCATGAATCGCAGCATGCCAGGCCTCCCTGTCCATCACCAACTCCCAGAGTTCACTCAGACTCACATCCATCGAGTCAGTGATGCCATCCAGCCATCTCATCCTCTGTCGTCCCCTTCTCCTCCTGCCTACAATCCCTCCCAGCATCAGAGTCTTTTCCAATGAGTCAACTCTTCGCATGAGGTGGCCAAAGTACTGGAGTTTCAGCTTCACCATCATTCCCTCCAAAGAAATCCCAGGACTGGTCTCCTTCAGAATGGACTGGTTGGATTTCCTTGCAGTCCAAGGGACTCTCAAGAGTCTTCTCCAACATCACAGTTCAAAAGCATCAATTCTTTGGCACTCAGCTTTCTTCACAGTCCAACTCTCACATCCATGCATGACCACTGAGAAAACCATAGCCGTGACTAGACGGACCTTTGTTGGCAAAGTAATGTCTCTGCTTTTGAATACGCTATCTAGGTTGGTCATAACTTTTCTTCCAAGGAGTAAGCGTCTTTTAATTTCATGGCTGCAGTCACCATCTGCAGTGATTTTGGAGCCCAAAAAATAAAGTCTGACACTGTTTCCACTGTTTCCCCATCTATTTCCCATGAAGTGATGTTTAGCAGTGTACAAATGTCTCAACATACTAAAAAATTATTCCAGCATTAAAAAAGCATTAAATATGCTTTTAATTTTAAGAATGGTAATTCTATAGTTGATGATATGCATCAATAGGTAGGGCTGAAAAATTAGGGAGACCAGACAATAGCACATTTTATTAAATAAAGTGAAGTTGTACACAGGAGTGTATGATTTTTGCAGTATTTTTTTTCTCTAGAAGTATATGTGAATTGATCCAATTGATAATGACTTGAATTTTTTCTTTCCTTCACCTTTTTACAGTTTAATTTTTTTTCAACAAAATGACATGTGGGGTATATACTTGGCTCATTCCTTATAGATTACACGTCCAAAGGGTGTTTTGCTCTTCATCCGCAGACGCCGTGATGTGATGTCATGGATAAGAGAACAGTAGTAATCTTGACTTGCATTCTTTTTGCATTTGTTTCCTATCTAAACCTGTATTTCAAATTGTGGTACTGGGGAAGATTCTTGCGAGTCCCTTGGACAGAAAGAAGATCAAACCAGTCAATCCTAAAGGAAATCAACTCTAAATATTCATTGGAAACACCTATGCTGAAGCTGAAACTCCTATATTTTGGCCATCTGATGTGAAGAGCTAACTCATTGGAACAGACCCTGATACTGGGAAAGATTAAGGGCAGGAGGAGAAGGGGGTGACGGAGGCTGGGATGGTTGGATGACATCACCAATTCGATGGACACGAGTTTTAGCAAACTCTAGGAGATAGTGAAGGACAGAGAAGCCTGGCATGCTGCAGTCCATGGGATTGCAAAGAGTCAGACACAACTTACCAACTAGGCAACAACAAACCTGTATTAGGCAATAAACCCTTTTTCCTTTTTGTAAGGTCAAATCGTTTTTCTCTACTTCCTGCTTCAAATTTTTTTGACCTGGCATGATTCTTATATCCAAATCTCACTCTCTGCAGTCTCTTATCAGTAAGCATTTGCAAGTATCTGTATCTGTGTAGTGGAGAAGGAAATGGCAACCCACTCCAGTATTCTTGCCTGGAGAATCCCAGGGACAGAGGAGCCTAGTGGGCTGCCGTCTATGGGGTCGCACAGAGTCGGACACAACTGAAGCGACTTAGCAGCAGCAGCAGCAGCAGTATCTGCGGGGCCTGGGGGCGGTGGTGTCTGGCTATGAAGTTGTGTTTCCTTTAAGAGACAGAGGATAACCAGAGAACTTGGTTCTGACACTGGCTGGTGATTAGAAGACAATTCTGACACTACCATTAAGAATTAGTGCAGATCCCACATTATTAAACACATAGTCCTGAATGAGACTGACTTCACTTCAAATTTCAAAGATGCACTTTAGGAGTCTTTGGGCCACTTGTACTTTGGGAATCCTTGAGCCACCTGCACTTTTGATCAACTGGCTATAAATTCTAGCTTCTATAACTTCACTGGAAAAACTCACAGAACTCAGTAGAGCACTGTATTTATGATTATACTTTTAGGATAAATGATAAAAATCAGGACCAGTCAAATAAAGAGAGACTTGAGAGAGGTTCAAATGCAGAGTTCTTATACCTGTCTCTATGGAATCAGTGCACAGAACTCTTATGGTTCTCTGTGTTCACCAACCAGGAGGCTCCAGTGAGTTCTAATGTCCAGACTTTTTATTGAAGTCTTATTGTTTTGGCTGGCTTGATTGAAATATTGGCCATGTGGTTAAACTTAATCTCCAGTCCTCTGTCGCTGGAAGCTGGACTGGTTTAGCGTGCAAAAACTCTGGTCATGGGGTTGGTCTCCCTGGTGACCAGTAATCATCCTGTGGCATCTGATTAAACTCACTGAGATCCAAGGGCTTCCCTGGTCTCTCCATGGTAAAGAAACCACCTGCAATGAAGGAGATCTGGGTTCAGGAAGATCCCCTGAAGTGGTAACCCACTCTAGTATTCTTGCCTGGAGAATCCTGTGGACAGAGGAGTCTGGTGGGCTATATAGTTCACGGGGTTGCATAGAGTCAGACACAAGTGAAGTGACTGAGGACACACATACCCACTCACTGTGGTCCAAAAGGCTAATAAATAACAAAAGCAATTCTGGTATTTAGAAAGGTCTTAGGATTTAGAGTTTTCCTCCTGAGAATCAGAGATAGTGGTCAAATATTTTTATCATACAGCACAAACTAAGTGGAAGGGGTGAGGAAGATAAAAAGAGAAGCATGAGGAAACATGGAGCTGGAAAGGAAAAACAAATGGTTTCTAAATCCTCTGGGAGGACCCACATTAAAGGGCCGATATTTTTTCCATAACTTGTGTGTGCATATTTTATAAACCACTCATGCTGATTAAGCTGCATACTTTTCAACTGAAATGCACTCCAGGCATTCCTTTTAATGGGTAAGGATAAGAAAGTGGGCAAGCTACTGAAGTAAAATACCTTACCAATAAATGTAACAAGAAATTACAAAAAAAAAAAGAAAATAATAATAATCATAAAGAGATTGACTCATGCTTTGGACTATGAAACAGACTCATAATTCCATTTATTTTGTGAATTTGCAAAACCTTTTTTCTGTTGCTAAAATAATACCTTTCATATACTCTTATCAATATTAATTACAATGAAAATGACTATATATGTTTCCATGTGCTTCTCTATTCCTATTATATATTATATGTATTATAATATATATATATACCAATACTCATACATACATATATATGTATGTGAAATATGTGTACATACCTGTGTATGTATATATTAATATATATTTCTTTATCTACCATATAAATGCAACACACAGTGGCTATAGAAAAATCATAGCATAATCAATATATTATATCTGGCTTATAATTTACAAAATACATTTTTTATTATTGCCAATTTAGACAAACAAGTATATTGTATGCATTTCTAATGGTGAACAAAAAGGAAAGAGGATTTTTGGTATTTTCTGAGGTACATTTCTGAGATATCCAATAAAATACAATGGCCATTTTTAGTTAGTTTTCTTTATATTACTTTTTTTGTATTAATATAAAGTTATATTAAATTATGTTCCATGACATATAAATAAATGACAGGTATTAATAAATGTTAATAAACAGGAACTGTTTTTCTGTTTTCTATATTTAAAAATACCAATCTTCTTATGGAGATTTTTATACCTCCTCAGCAGAAAATATTTTAGAAACTATACTGAAAGTCAGGCTAGCACAGTAATTTTCACAGGAGAAGCAAGGATAGCTAATGACCAGTGTAGCTGCTTATAGTTAAATCTTTCTCTAAGGTACAAAATATACACATTTTGAAATATATACATTTTGTAAAAAGTGACAGTTAATGACATGAAAGCTTAATTAGAATTAGAGTTTCATGGAGTATGTGTGTATAAGACTGGAATGAGTTGTCAAAAACTTTGAATTCTGAGTTCAGAATTTTGTAATGTAGAAAGATTACTTTTATGCTTGATGAAACTATTTACTGTGGTGCCCCAACACAGATTAAATAGATAGATAAACTAAATCTATATTTTTTTGATCAGCATCCAGAATGACTGTGTTACAATTAGTGTAAGACATGCTTTCAAAAATTACAAATGATTTGAAATTTCCTAGAAGATAAATATGCCGACAGGTCTCTGACTGATCTGAAAAGTAAAGTCTCTAGGGGAATAGAGTTAAGAAAAATTAAAAATAAACATAAAAAAAGTAAATTAAAAGAAACTTTTTCATGTTTATAAGATTACTCCTGGTGGATGTAGCTTACTGTTGCCAGTAAACATACAGGAGCTTGGTATATTTATGAGAAAAAGGTATGGCTTTGCTAGAGTAAAAGGTAAAAACATTAGCAAATGACATATGTATGCTTGTATTTCTAATTGTGTTTAGCATTAGATATATTTAATTATAAGTTATAAGAATGTGCTTTTATAGGTCCGTGTAATCTATCATTTCCAATGCTTCCCACTTTCATTTTTGCATAACCCATTATCTTGTTTGTTCTCATTTTTGTTGTTTTGTTTGTTTATAGCATCAATACCCGCAGAGAGAGCTTCACGGCCTATGTACTCTAAGTAGAACACACTTGATAGCTAGGTTGTTACTTGAAATAAGACTCAGAATTATTCTCTTGAAAAATTATGATAGGACTTTAGAAAATCACCTTATGGGAAACAGAAATGAAAACGTCTATAAATTTAAAATATTTATGAATCAAACAGAGAGAAACATACACTGTGTATTGTTAACTTTTGGGAACAGTGAGATATAATAACATGTAAGAGTATAGCAATAGATAAAATCATATCAATAGTGGAATTATCTAGTGAGATTAAGAAATAAAGCCATCCCGGTTTATCAAATGATACTATATTCATAGAGACATGTTTAAGTGCCTAGAGATTTACGCATGAGTCTTTGAACCAGAGATTACCCTAAGTGAAAGCAAAATGATTCAAAACACCTTTTATGATGTTTTACAGTAATTCACACACTCTGCATCCTTTTTATCTTCAGGATTACATCATTCCCCCGTCTATCCACAGTTCATCATGAAATAGAGGTGAATTGTGATGCACATATAGACTCAGTGATAAATGAAATGATTCAAAAACCAATAACCTCGGTAGAATAAGTAACTATTGCTGTTTTTAAGACTAAAACATGCTGCAGGAAAGAAAAATTGGTTGCTCTCTCTCGCTTCAGTTCAGGTCAGTTGCTCAGTCGTGTCCGACTCTTTGCGACCGCATGAATCGCAGCACGCCGGGCCTCCCTGTCCATCACCAACTCCCGGAGTTCACTCAGACTCACGTCCATCGAGTCAGTGATGCCATCCAGCCATCTCATCCTCTGTCGTCCCCTTCTCCTCCTGTCCTCAATCCCTCCCAGCATCAGAGTCTTTTCCAATGAGTCAACTCTTCTCATGAGGTGGCCAAAGTATTGGAGTTTCAGCCTCAGCATAAGTCCTTCCAGTGAACACCCAGGACTGATCTCCTTTAGAATGGACTGGTTGGATCTCTTTGTAGTCCAGGAATTCTGCAATTCAAGTACTTACTTGTAAACCTGTCATTATCTGCTTTATAGGTAGAGATGTCTTCACTTTTAGGTTTGATTACTGTTGTAGGCTCCTGGGGAAAAATGAAAATAATTTTCATTGTTTTACCATCAGTAGTTTTTAAAAATTTAGGTCCTCACATGAAGAAATTTTTTTTTCAAAGAAAAAAAAAATGAGTGTTCCTCCCAAGGCAAAATGTTTTCCACAGTCTTTCTTATGGTCAGCAGTGTCCTTCTGAATAATTCCAAGGACAAGGAGTTCAATACTTTGTGAGGAAACTCATTTCATTGTTGGATATTTCTAACAGGGGAAAAAAACATACTTCATACTTTAGACAAATTTGCTTTATGTGCTTGCTATTTTTGCATATTCTTTTTATGGTGTGATTTCTGAAGTAAAAAATGTGTGATCTTTTCTCCATTTCTCTTAGCGAGCCTTTCAAAGATGTATAAGTGGCTGTTCTCAGTTTAGTCTTTCTATGACCAGAATAAAAAGCCTTGCAGGCAACTGTACAGCTTCTGGCATCAGACCTATTCGGTGTTAAACCAAGCTTCTTCATTTGACACCAATTGGCTTTTCCCAGTTACTTTCTAGTTCTAAAATTAAGATTCCTATCTTTAAAATGAGAATAAATTATAACACTCTACATCCTAGGGATGCTGTTTGGATTAAGTGGTATTAAGAGAAAAAAAACAGTCCTTGGCACAGAATATGAGATTCATAAATGTTAGCTTTTCTGATTACAGCCACAGTTGAGTTCACGTTTCTTTCAGTAATATTTATAAGAAATATTCAGGGTAATGTGAAAAGTAAAAATACAGATTTTTAACATTGAATAATCTGTCAATTTAGATTATTCAACTATCATCTGTCATTATTTAATTATCAAATTCTTTTGATTATTCTAGCAGCATAACAAGAAATTAAGTTTTTCATTATTTAATTAGCTAATAGTTATTAATTAGCTAATTATTTAATTAGCTAATAGCCATTAGCTAATAGTTCTTAGGGCTTCCATGATGACGCAGTGGTAAAGAATCTTCCTGACAGTGTAAGAGTCACAGGTTAGAGTTTTTTGATGACAGTGAAAGAGGAAAGTGAAAAAGCTGACTTGAAAATCAACTTTAAAAAAAACTAAGATCACAGTCCCATCACTTCATGGCAAACTTTGGAAAAAGTGGAAGCAGTGACAGAATTTATTCTCTTAGGCTCCAAAACCACTGTGGACAATGACTACAGACAGTTTCTCCTTAGAAAAAAGCTATGGCAAAACTAGATAGCATATTAAAAACCAGAAACAGCACTTTGCTGACAAAGGTTCATATAGTCAAAGCTATGGTTTTCCCAGTAGTCATGTATGGATGTCAGAGTTGGACTGTAAAGGAGGCTGAACACTGAAGAATTGATGCTTTCAAACTGTGTTGCTGGAGGAGATTCTTGAGAGTCCCTTGGACAGCAAGGAGATCAAACCAGTCAATCCTAAAGGAAATCAACCCCTGAGTATTCATTGGAAGGACTGATGCTGCACCTGAAGCTACAACATTTTGGCCACCTGATGTGAAGAACCAACTCATTGGAAAAGACCTTGATGCCGGGAAAGATTGAGGGCAGGAGAAGAGGTTGACAGAGAATGAAATGATTGGATGGCATCATTGACTCAATGAACATGAGTTTGAGAAAACTCAGGGAGAGAATGACGGACAGAAGAGGTTGGCCTGCTGCAGTCCATGGGGTCACAGAGTCAGAGATGACTCAGCAACTGATCAAAAGCAACAGTATTTTTAACAAAAACTTTTAACTGTGTCTTTCCTTCTAAGTGCCTTCAAATCTAATAATACATTTACATATGTTGCTGAAATTTAGTATCAAGCATACAGTTTTACCCCATTTACTGCTTTATAAAATTGGGGCACATAAACATAGTTTCAAGTTTCTACAAGATGATTAATATTACTCTCAAATTCAGATGAATCAGAATATTTTTCAGTATCAAAAACCATACAGATTAAAGTATTTACTATTATGTTGATGTATTGTTATTGTAATACTATGAGAGAAGTCTTTTAAAACCAAATAAAATTTTATGAAATAAATTCAGTGAAATTCTACTTTCTAAAAGTAAAAATTTCAAAAATCAAATGTTATTTAAAAACCTATAATTTTTGAATAATCTCAACATTTATCAACATTCATTTATTCTTCTGACTAATTACCTCAAAATTGGTGTCTCTCCTCTTTTCTTGATTGTATTATTTCCTTTGGAATTGTCCAGAGATAAAGGTTACCCTCCTCCACTACATTAGCATTTTCTACTCAAAGGCTGATTGCAACATTATGCAAAATGGAACTCACCAAAAATAGTTGAAAGACAGAAAGGGCACTAAATAATTTATCCCAAATCACTCCAGATGTGGGAAGATGTCTTTGAAATGCCAAATGCATGATTTTGAATGCCCTATTAATATATATTTAGTGGGTTGATGAGCTATATTATAATATAAATTGTGAATTGTTTGATGGGTTCTTCAACTTCAGTTCTAATTACAATGTAGTCAACTCTTGATTATCCATTGTAATAGGGACATGAATAGTAGACATAAACAAAATCTACAGATTTTCCCCATATTTTTGAAAACCAGTAGTTTTGTTTTTCCACATGCAACCTTAAGCTGCCCTCCACATTCTTTCACCTGCTATTTTGAACAAAGAAGTGATAAAGTAAGCTGAAGTCTATGACAAGCGTAAGTTAGTCTACCTCTTATATTTGTTAAGCAGTATGTGAATTTGTAAAACCTTACATGAAGTTTCTGTATCCCACCAAAGACATGGGGATATGAAATATTAAAGATCATATTCCAATGATTCCACTGCACATTTGTGATATAGAATAATATGGACTAATTAAGTATTCAGAGGTATGATCATGTCAATTCTAGATACTTTCATTATGTGTAGATAAACTTACCTTTTTACAGGTGGCACTAAATTTGGACACGTCTGAGCATGTGCCCAAGTATTTCTTCTTTCTGTTTGATTGTGAAACCCTAACTCCAACTCTAGGATTAAACCTAAAGCAAGGCTAACAGGTTTAAAGAAAGTAAACAAGATAAATGCAAAGATGTTTCTTCCTCTTCCTTTTCTCCAGAAATAGACAGCTAGAATAATAAGAAATATTACAGAAAATTAAGATTTTCATACATATTTTTCCAAGTGTTAATTCTAAAGATTTGGGAAATTCTTTTAATAGCTGAGAAACCAGGCAGACGTTAAGATGTCAGTGTTCAGTAATGTGCTGAAACATGGTTGTATAGATTTCTGAGAACTGACTCCTATTATTTCAGGACTTTTGCCAGCAGCATTGCTATCTTAAAAGAGACTGTGGTATAAGTAGTTAAACCAATATTTGCAAAGGCTGTAAATCTGGTTTTGAGGATTTTTGTTTTAACAGTCCATCACTAGTACACAACTGTCAGCAGTTGGCCAGTTCCTTATTTTTATATGGGGCTGTGAAGAAGGGAAATAATTAATACCCTTCTCCATAATAGGAAGAGTCAAGTTCTTTGTAAAAGCAGCAACCTTGTGAACTCCAAATTGTATTTAAATGATTTAGCAAAAGTTATGCTTCCTGACACTGTCAGCATTTAAATAAATAGATCTTTTATTTCTCAGATTCTACACTTCTCTGAAGACTCTTTCTCGTAAATTCCATGCAGTTAAGATAAGTCATAAACGTAAATTCATCATGTCTGAAACAACTAACCCAGCTTCTGGCACATAATAGCATTCAAAAATATTTGCTGAATTAATAAATTAATGAATGAATTGCTCCAAATTAGATGCTCTGAGTTCTAGTCTAAGTCTTGCAAGCCTGCTGGCAACCAGTTCTCAATAAATGGATTCCTAAATCAAACACTAAGAGGTCTGGTGGTGATTTAGTCACTGAGTCATGTCCGACTCTTTGCGACTGCATGGACTGTAGTCTACTAGGTTCCTCTGTCCATGGGATTTCCTAGGCAAGAATACTGAAGTGGGTTGCCATTTCCTTCTCCAGCAAATCTTCCCAACCCAGGGATTTAATGTCAAGAAGCTGTGTCTCCTGTGCCTCCTGCATTGCAGGCAGATTCCTTGCCACTAAGTCAGAAGGGAAGCTCAAAGAGGTCTGAAATCTGTTAATAAATTTAATCTGATTTAAAACTTGAAGTTGGTCCTCTCTAATATGGTGTGAATGGGATTCTGGCTCTTCTCTATGTTCAATATATCATTGCATACCTGCCTACTTTCCTCCTTTTCTTCCTCATGGCCTTTTATGTTTTTCTAAGAGTCTATTCTGTTGCTATTTTCAGACACATCTTAGACTGATTAATCATTTACCATCCAATCCAAAAGAAGCAAAATTTAAAATAAAACTGAAAAAAAACATCCTTTCTAGTTTGTCCCAGTGCTAACACAAGAAAAATCACAATGTTACAATCAACACTGAAAAAGAAAATTCAGGTTTTCTCCCAGTGGTTTGATCTTTATTTTTCATTGAAAAGCAGTTTAGCAGCCAAGACACACTATTTGCCACCCTGCTGAGCCTTCACCAGCTCACCTTTGCTCTTCTGCAGAACAGCCATCAGGGTCTACAAGAGGGAGACCAAGCTGGCACCTTTGTTATTGCCCCAGGATTGCTTAGATGTTCTCATTCCCTGCTGTTTCCAGTTACATGATCAAGTAATTCCTGACACTACCCATCTAGCTGAAGCTGGAGAACTGACAAATTTCTCATAGATTATGTCAAATTGAAGTAAGCACACAGGAGGCAGGGGGAAAGAATTTCAGTTTCGGGATAAGGGAAATAGTAAAGAAGTGATCATAAGCTTTTCAGTTTCATGTAGTCCAACTTGTGTATTTGCTTTTGCTCCCCTTGGTGTCATAGCCAAGAAAGCATTGCTGAGGCTAATGTCAAGAAGCTTTTTGTTGTGTTTTCTAGGAGGTTTACATCTTCAGATCTTATAGTTAAGTCTTTACTCTGTTTTGAGTTTATTTCATGTATGATGTAAGATTTCGGTTCAAATTTCATTCTTTTGGATTGGATATCAAGTTTCCCAATGCCATCTGTTGAAGAGACTATTTCACATTGTGTATTCTTGGCATGTGTTGAAGATCAGTTTACTGTAAATGTGTGGGTTTAATTCTAGGCTCTCTATTTTTTCCACTGGTGTATAAGTCTGTCTTTATGCTAGTGTTATACTGTTTTAATTAATGTACCTTGTAAAACATTTTGAATGAAAGATATTTCCAGACCACGTATCTGGTAAGGACCTTATCCAAAGTCCAAAATACGTAAGAACTCCTATGATTCAATAGCAGATATAAATAAATCAATAAGTCAAATAAAAAGTAGGCAAAAGTCTTCAAATATCTCCAAAAGAAGACACACAAGTTGCCAGATATGGATGTGAGTTGTTGCTGTTGTTGTTCAGTCACCCATTCGTGTTTGACTATTTGAGACCCCAAGGACTGTAGCAGTCTAGGCCTCCCTGATTCACAAATCTCCTGGAGTTTGCCCAAGTTCATGTTTATTGCATCAGTGATACTGTCCAGCCATCTCATCCTATGATGCCCTCTTCTCTGTCTGCCCTCAATCTTTCCCAGCATCAGGGACTTTTTCAATGAGTCATTTGTTCACATCAGATGACCAAAATACTGGAGCTTCAGCTTCAGCATCAGTCCTTCCAGTGCATATTCAGGGTTTATCTCCCTTAAGATTGACTGGTTTGATCTCCTTGCTGCCCAAGGGAGTTTCACGAGTCTTCTCTAGCACCACAGTTCGAAGGCATCGATTCTTGGGTGTTCTGCCTTCTTCACGGTCCAGCTGTCACAACCATACATGACCACTGGGAAGACCATAGCCTTGACTATACAGACCTTTGTTGGCAGAGTAATGTCTCTGTTTTTCAACACACTGTCTAGGTTTGTCATCACTTTCCTGGCAAGAAGGAAACATCTTCTGATACTGTGGCTGCAGTCACCATCTGCAGTGATTTTGGAGCCGAAGAGGAGGAAATATGTGACTACTTTCATGTTTTCTCCTTATATTTTCCATGTAGTATTGGGGCCAGATGCCATGATATTAGGGTTTTGGTGTTTTTTTTTTTTTTTTTTTTTTAATATTTAGTCTTAAGCTGGCTCTTTCACTCTCTTCCTTCACCCTCATCAAGAGGCCCTTTAGTTCCTCTTTGCTTTCTGCCATTAGAGTGGTATCATCCACATATCTGAGATTATTGATGTTTCTCCCACCTTTCTTGATTCCAGCTTGTAACTTCTTCAGTCCAGCATTTCTCATGATGTGCTCAGAGTTAGGTAAAACAAACAAGGTGACAGCAGAAAGCCCTGTGGTACTTCTTTCTGGATCTTGAACCAATCATTTCTTCAATACAGCATTCGAACTGTTGTTTCCTTACCCATATACAGTTTCTCAGGAGACAGGTAAGATGGTCTGGTATCCCCATCTCTCTAAGAACTTTCCACAGTTTGTCATGATCCACACAGTCAAAGGTTTTAGCATAGTCAGTGAAACAGAGATAGATAGTTTTCTGAAATTCCCTTGCTTTCTCTATAATCCTGCAAATGTTGGCAATTTGATCTCTAGTTCCTCTTCCTTTTCTAAACCTTGCTTGGGTATCTGGAATTTCTTGGTTCGCATAATGCTGAAGCCTAGCCTGCAAGATTTTAACCTTGACCTTACTAGCATGGGAGATGCGTGCAGTTGTCCAATGGTTAGCACATTCTTTGGTACTATCTTTCTTGGGAATTGGGATGAGGATTGACTTTTTCCAGTCCTGTGACAACTGCTGGGTCTTCCATTTGTTGGCATTATGAATGCAAAATCTTGATGGCATCATCCTTTAGGGATTTGAATACTTCTGATGGAATTTCATCACATCCACTAGCTTTATTAACAGCAGTGCTGCTCAAGGCCCACTTGACTTCACACTCCAGAATGTCCGCTCTGGGTGACTAACCACACCATTGTAGTAATCCAGTTCATTAAGACCTTTTTTTATTATAGCTCTTCCATGTATTCTTTCCATCTCATGTTCTCTTCAGTCTACTAGGTCACTACCATTTTTATCCTTTACTGTGTCCATCTTTTGGTGGAATGCTCTCTTGATGTTTCCAATTTTCCTAAAGAAATCTCTAGTCTTTCCCCTTTTGTCATTTTACTATAAAAAAAGGCTAAGTGCTGAAGAACTGATGCTTTCGAACTGTGGTGCTGAAGAAGACTCTTGAGAGTCCCTTGGACAGCAAGGAGATCAAACTAATCAATTCTAAAGGAAAACGACCCTGAATATTTACTGAAAGAACTGATGCTAAAGCAGAAGCTCCAATACTCTAGATACGTGATGCAAGAGCTGCCTCATTGGAAAAGATTCTGATGCTGGGAAAGATTGAAGGCAAAAGGAAAAGAGTGGCAGAGTATGAGGTGGTTACATAGCATCCCCAACTCAGTGGACTTTAGCAAACTTTGGGAGATAGTGGAGGACAGGCAAGCACTGTGTGCTGCAGTCCATGGGGTCACAAAGTGTAGGACGTGACTTAATGACTGAACAACATATTAAAAGACACTCAATCATCAGGGAAAGGAAAAGTAAAACTACAGTCAGGTAATATCTCATATTAGTTATGGTGGCTACTACAAAAATAAGCAAAAAAGATAGGATTGGTGAGTATGTGGGTAAATTGGAACTTTTCTTCACTGCTGGCAAAGTAAAATGCTGCAGCTGCAATGTAAAATAGTAAGTGCAGTCTTCAAAAAATTAAAAATAAACTACCAACAATGCCATTTCCAGGTATATACCCAAAAGAATTGAAATCGAGATCTGAAAGTCAGTCTGTACTCTCATGTTCATGATGGCATTATTCTTAACAGCCGAGCCATGAGAACAACTGAAATGTTCATGAACAAATGAATGGGTTAATAAAATGGGGTATATGCATATAATGGAGTATTCATTTCAGTTCAGTTCAGTTCAGTCGCTCAGTCGTGTCTGACTCTTTACGACCCATGAATCGCAGCATGCCAGGCCTCCCTGTCCATCACCATCTCGCAGAGTTCACTCAAATTCATGTCCATCGAGTCAGTGATGCCATCCAGCCATCTCATCCTCTGTCATCCCCTTTTCCTTCTGCCCCCAATCCCTCCCAGCATCAGGGTCTTTTCCAATGAGTCAACTCTTCGCATGAGGTGGCCAAAGTATTGGAGTTTCAGCTTTAGCATCATTTCTTCCAAAGAACACCCAGGGCTGATCTCCTTTAGAATGGGCTGGTTGGATCTCCCTGCAGTCCATTATTCAGCCTTAAAGAAATCAGGCTGTTTGCAAACAACTTGGATGAACCTTAATGGCATTATGCCAAGGGAAAAACCAGTTGCAGCGGAGCAAACGCTATGATTGCATTTAAATGAGGAACCTATGATAGTCAAATTCACAGAAGCAGTGAATAGAATGTTGGTTACCAGAGAACATGGAAAAAGACAACAGGAAGTTCTTTCTCAAGACGTATAACGTTTCGATTATGTAGGATAAATTTCCTTTACAGATCTGCTGCATAGCGTAGTGCCTATAATATACTGTATATAGTAACACTGTACTATCCACTCAAAACTTGTTAGGAGAGTAGATCTCCTGTTCAGTGTTCTTAGCACACACACACACACACACACACACACACACACACACACACAGAGAGAAAGGACACAAGGAGACTTTAGGAGGTGACTGGTTGAGAATCACAGGTGTATATATATTTGTCCAAACTCACACAATTGTGTTCACTAAATATGTGCAGGTTTTTGACTATCAAAAGTAAGTAAATAAAAGTGTTAGTTGAAATAAAGAATTGATTGTAAGTAGGCAGGAGGTCAGCAAGAAGAATATCATATGTGTCTGCAAGAAGAAAAAATCATGCTTTTAAATTTGATCCCCAAATGTAAAAAATAAAAAAGAAATAAAAGAAATATTTGCCATGCCTGTTTTTGAAAGGCCAATTAAACCTACCACAACCTCCCTTCCCTCCAAAAAAGGACAACTATTTGGGGAGAAAACTCATAAATAAATAAGTGCTGTCAGTCTTGCCAAGAAGTATTGGAGAACATATGCTGACTTTACAATAAGTCCTAACGTAGAACACAAAGGCACTCTGCTCCCACGTTGAAAAATATCTCTAAGCATAAAAAGAAAAATCTGTAGAGATTTGGACAAATCCACCACAGCTGTGCCAACATATGGCACGCTGATTAATACAAGTGTCACTAGTAATAATGAACTGTGCAAAAATATTATCCATGTAAGTTGTTTATCTTAGAAATGCAAGTGTTTCTTTCCAAATTTATTCTTCAACTGTTTGATCAAAAATAAATAAATTAAAAAAACTTGAATTTTCAAAGATTTCCAAAGAAGTGTGTAATTTAAAATATTAGGATAGTCAGATAAACATATTTTGAATCATGTTATCAGTAGGTTCTCTTCCTTTGATGGGTCTTTGCCTCCTTCAAAAATGACCTCTTATGAAAGTCTTGGGTGTTTAGCATGTATAGAAATTTGCTCCAGAAATTTAAAGTACAATATTGTGCCTTTTTATGCAATAGAGTGAGATATGATTTTTTTTTTTCTTGAATAGAAATCTGAAATATTTGTTGTTGAGGCAGATCACCTAATAGAACAAAGTGATTTTTAGAGATTAATGCATCCATTCTTAATGGGGCAAGCATTGCTCCAGGGGAGCCATAATTGGTTTGAGGTTGACAAACATATCTTATATATTACAAGGTCTGTGGTCTTCTAAAAGGTCATGGTAGATAGGTATATAGTAAAAGTGCAATGTCAAAAGGTTGTGGAAGTTGGGAGAATGATTAGTAAAATTATTTATGTTTAAACTGTTTCTATAATTAGTGATAATAATTTTGAAAAGTTGATTAACCTTGGCTAAAAACTGCCTGGGTCCAAGTGAGAGTTGTCAATCCCTGGGACTAAAACCAGCTCTCAGAACTAAAGGAGGGAGCAAGATTGCAGTTGTGGGGCAAGGAAAGGAAGTACATATGTAACAGGTATTTACTGGGAGTTCATGGTGCAGCAGACATGCATTTAGAAAGTGAAATGCACAGATTAAGAACTTCAGAGACTTCCCTGCTGCCAGTGGCTAAGGCTACACTTCCTCAATTCAGGAGGCCACGGTTTGATCCCTGGTCAGGAAACTAGATCCCACGTGCTACGACTAAGAGTTTGCGTGCTTCAGGGAAGATCCATGATCCTACTTGCTACAATTAAGACCCAGGATAGATAAATCAATAAACTTATTTTAAGAAGGTCATAAAACAAGAGCATACAGTTGTCAGTTAAAATATAGGTCACTCAATTAAATTTGATTTCAGATCAACAATATGATCTGGAGCATATAAGTAAAGTGAAAGTGTTAACAGCTCGGTCGTGTCTGACTCTTTGTGGCCCCTTGAACTGTAGCCCTCCAGGCTCCTCTGTCCATGGGATTCTGCAGGCAAGAGTACTGCCATGGATAGTCATATCCTTCTCCTGGGAATCTTCCTGACCCAGGGATCAAATCTAAGTCTCCTGTGTTGCAGGCAGATTCTGTACTGTCTGAGCCACTATATATCATTCATTATCTTAGATTCAAATTTAACTTTGTATTTCATATTTTTGATGACTCTGGCAACTTCTTCCTGCCCAAGTGCCAGTTATGTATTGGAAAAAATGAAAAATACACGAATCCTAAAACTTTCAGTTATCTAAAAATTCACGGTCCCTGGAAAGGCTCTCTTTGTTTTTAGGTTAATTTATAAGTTAAGGAATTAGTCTACACTCAAAAAGGCTGAGATACTAATCTCTTATTTTTTATTATTATTTTTTTTTGCAGTCAGTTTTTGTACATCACTGTCACCCTAGGTCAATGTATCTCTGCTGACATGGAAACCATTTAAATATAAAATTAAAAATTTGCCCACAAAAATATATACAAACACACATATTTAAATGTTTATAATCATATCACAGGGAGGAGCTACCACACGCCAGAGGTAAGGGACAGCAGCCTGGAGGAGCTACCCCACGCCCGAGGTCAGGGGCAGTGATTGGGAGGAGCTACCCCACGTCCAAGGTAAGGAGCAGCAGATGCGCTTTGCTGGAGCAGCGGTGAAGAGATACCCCACATCCAAAGCAAGATAAAACCAAGACAGTAGGCACTGCGAGAGGGCATCAGAGGGCAGACAGACTGAAACCACAATCACAGACAACTAGCCAATCTGATTACATGGACCACAGCCTTGTCTAACTCAGTGGAACTAAGCCATGTCGTGTGGGGCCACCTAAGATGGACAAGTCATGGAGGAGAGGTCTGACAGAATATGGTCCACTGGAGAAGGGAATGGCAAATCACTTCTGTTTTTTTGCCTTGAGAACCCCATGAACAGTATGAAAAGGCAAAAAGATAGGACACTGAAAGATGAACTCCCAGGTCAGCAGGTGCCCAATATGCTACTCGAGATCAGTGGAGAAATAACTCCAGAAAGAATGAAGGGATGGAGCCAAAGCAAAAATAACACCCAGTTGTGTATGGGACTGGTGACAGAAGCAAGGTCTGATGTTGTAAAGAGCAATATTGCATAGGAACCTGGAATGTTAGTCCACGAATCAAGGCAAATTGGAAGTGGTCAAACAGGAGATAACAAGTGTGAACGTTGACATTCTAGGAATGAGTGAACTAAAATGGGCTGGAATGGGTGAATTTAACTCAGATGACCATTATATCTACTAATGTGGGCAGGGATCCCTTACAAGAAATGGAGTAGCCATGATAGTCAACAAGAGAGGCCGAAATGCAGTACTTGGATGCAATTTCATAAACAACAGAATGATCTCTGTTCGTTTCCAAGGCAAACCATTCAGTATCACAGTAATCCAAGTCTATGCCCCAACCAGTAATGCTGAAGAAGCTGAAGTTGAACAGTTCTATGAAGACCTACAAGACTTTCTAGAACTAACACCCAAAAAAGATGTCCTTTTCATTATAGGGGACAGGAATGCAAAAGTAGGAAGTCAAGAAACACCTGGAGTAGCAGGCAAATTTGGCCTTGGAATATAGAATGAAGCAGGGCAAAGGCTAATAGAGTTTTGCCAAGAATGGTCATGGCAAACACCTCTTCCAACAACAAAAGAGAAGACTCTACACATGGACATCACCAGATGGTCAACACTGAAATCAGATTGATTATATTCTTTGCAGCCAAAGATGGAGAAGCTCTTTACAGTCAGCAAAAACAAGACTGGTAGCTGACTGTGGCTCAGATCATGAACTCCTTATTGCCAAATTCAGACTGAAATTGAAGAAAGTGGAGAAAACCACTAGACCATTCAGGTATGACCTAAATAAAATCCCTTATGATTATACAGTGGAAGTGAGAAATAGATTTAAGGGATGAGAACTGATAGACAGAGTGCCTGATGAACTATGGACAGAGGTTCATGACATTGTACAGGAGTCAGGAATCAAGACCATCGCCAAGAAAAAGAAATGCAAAAAAGCAAAATGGCCATCTGAGGAGGCCTTACAAATAGCTGTGAAAAGAAGGGAAGCAAAAAGCAAAGAGGAGAAGGAACGATATACCCATTTGAATGCACAGTTCCAAAGAATAGCAAGGAGAGATAAGAAAGCCTTCCTTAGTGATCAGTGCAAAGATATAGAGGAAAACAATAGGGGGGTAGCTCCTCTCAGCCGCCGCCCCTGACCTCAGATAGAGACATCAATTAGAGCACCACTTCTGACTAAGATTTGTTTTTTATTTTTTTTCTGTGAGATTTTGTTAGTATCACATATTTAAAATGTAAAATTAAGTATTTTTCAAAAAAACTTCATTTTATTTCCATTAATCTTATATAATTCTTTTATCTACTACAAAGAATATCAGAATTTAACAGATTTTACTATTTTTCAAAAAGATGAACATGAAAATGAGATGGCTGAATGGGTGTCCAATCTGAATGAGGCCTGTAGTTCTAAATATAGGTACTCACGGATCAGAAGAAAATTAGTGCTGTCAATATTATGGTCAATGTAGAGAATGTAGTCAGAAAATGTAATAGAGCAACTTTCTACATTTTACAAGTTATATGCACAAGCTCAGTGTAAGTAGGACCCATTAAGCCTCCAAATAAATATTAAATAAGTGAGAAAGAACTCCATGTTAGGATGCCTTTAAAATAGAGAATAAGGGGGCCAGGGTCAGCAAATAAAGACAAAATATTTTTCAATTCACATCTGAAGTGTAGCTGTAGGTAATTATACTCTACTCATATTCGGTTGCCAGTAAGAGAGCATTCTATAGCTACAGTACACTGAATTCCAAGGATACAAGTACATTTCACAATTCTCAGAAACTTGATAATAACTTAATTGGAAAATTGTGAAAAAAGAAAATAATAAAAACAATTACATGGAGTATCAAGAACATGTAGTGTAGAGTTGTGGTTATATTTATGATGTATTTTAAATATTCTGATAGATTAATGATATTCATGTTTGCTAAGGTCTTACTGAAAATTAAAGATAAACATATTTGAAAAATTATCAATTATAAATTTGAAGATAAATAGTTAAATATTGATCATCTCCTATTTGAAAGCTTCTCTAAATCAACCTACATAAATTCTAGGCAATACATAGTTTTCCAGTCTGATCTAAGGAAACTATGTAGCTCAGATGGTAAAGAATCTTCCTGCAATGCAGGAGACCTGGGTTCAATCCCTGGGTCAGGAAGATCCTCTGGGGAAGGGACTGGCAATCCACTCCAGTATTCTTGCCTGGAGAATCCCACAGATAGAGGAGCCTGACGGACTACAGTTTGTTGGGTCACAAAGAGACAGACACTACTAAGTGACTAACCCACCCACTCATGTAATGTAATGAAAGAACTATTTTTTGTTTTATAACATGAGTCAGCTGCATTAAAGGCATTACTTTTTGATCATGAAAAGTAATCTGATTTCTGGTATTGTTGCACAAGGGTGTTAAAAATTCAAACTTGACTTCTCTCATCTTGTGATCATTTTGATTTCCTGGTACTTTGTATCTCCCTGTCTCTACATCATCTTATCCTTAATTAAGCACACATAACTAGTGCTAATAATATATGCTAAATCTTGGAATGTATATTAAATTCATTTTCCTCAAAAACTTGTGGGCTTAATAATGAAAGTACTCCTTTAAGAAGATGTCTAGAATATATTTATTTTCATTCCAGAATTCTCTATACTTTCGGCAATGTATAGTAAACAGTAAAGGAACATTGCTGTTTTGAAACTTGCTCAGCATACCTTGTAGCTCAGTTGGTAAAGAATCTGCCTGCAATGTGGGAGACCTGGGTTTGATCCCTGGGTGGAGAAGATCCCTTGGAGAGGGAAATGGCAACCTACTTCAGTATTCTTGCCTGGAGAATCCCATGGACAGAGGAGTCTGGCAAGCTACAGTCCATGGGGTTGTGAGAGTCAGATTTGATTTAGTGACTAAACCACCACCACCACAGCACATGAAAATAATATTTCCAAATATAAGAATTCAGCCAAACAGGAAGAGAACTTCCATTTTTTTTATAGTCTTCTTTTTATAGTCATTCTAGTCAATTCAAGACTTCAGACATGAGGCATCATAAAGCTGAGAGACTGAAAAATAAAGGATTAGAAACCCAGCAAAGGATTTTTGTATTTTAGTGTCAAGATAAAGAGATAAGGAGAACTTAATTAAGCTTGATAATAAGGTCGACTATGATACTTTCTACTAGTGCCTAAAATAACCTGAATGTGTGAACTGATCTGTATCTATAGGTGTTCACTTTTCTTTTTGAAGAGAGTTATAAAGTGAAAAGAAAAGTTGGCATTCTTCCATGATCTACAGAATATAAAATATATCCTAGTTTCACCCATTCTCCCAAAACATATTTCAAAGTTTCATTATCATAGTTGTGCTCTCTGGCTGGGTTACTTTAGTACTCCATTTTCCCTTGATAATTCTGTTTATTCAGAACTAAGTCCGTTCTTCCAGGAAGCTTTCATAAAGTCCTCCAGACTACAACACATTCTTCAGTTGTATTTTCTTCCGCATCAAGCATGTTGTTTCAACTACCCTTTTTTCATTGTGGTTGGCTCAAACAAATAAACCTCATTTTCATGAAGGGTGGGGCTATGCTTCTTCTATTTTACAGCAGCAGCAACAAAAATCCTGATTCATAACAAGGGAGCAAAAGATGCCACTTTAACTCCTTCATTCATTTATTCAACAACAAATGCTATTTCAGATATTTATTGAGAGCATGTAATGGGCTAGGTGCTATGTATGAGGAGAAAAAGGTTCTTCTAGACAAAGACCTAGGATGTTTCAGCTTTTAGTGCTTGTTGTTGTTCAGTCACTAGGTTGTGACCAATTTGTGATTCCACGGACTGCAGCATGGCAGGCTTCCCTGTCCTTCACTATTTCCTGGAGTTGGCTTAAACTCATGTCTGTTGATTCTGTGATGTACTCGTAAGAATAGACTATCAAGTGCCTTCTCTGTTATAAGGCATAGGCAGATATAGGAGTAAATAAACCAAAGTCCTCCTGTTGAAACACTGGGGACCATAATAATGTTGAGTGCCTTAAAACAAGAGCATTGGTTGTTGTCATTTTATGTAACTTTGTCAGGAAAGTCTCTTTTATTATAATGACATTGAATAGGACTTAAGATGTATTGGAAATAGTGTTATAGGAAGAGAAATCTCAAAATCCCTAATTTGAGAGCATTCTTGGAATATTTGGGGCATAAAAGGGAAAAAAAAAAGCAGGTGTAACTGTAGGGAGCAGAGTCTTCCATGGTTGAAAGGAGCCACAGGTCGAATGGTGGCTGTGGCTGGATCTGGAGCATTTGATTTCTGAGCTCTTACTGTTAGTGCAGTTTGCATGCTGAATAAAATTAAGTGCTGGCTTTTGAGCAGCCTAATGTCACTGTTGATTTTTGCTTTGAAAGATAATCTAGAAGATGTGTAGATGTGAAAGTGAAGGATTCTCTGAGAATCAGTTGCAATCCTAGTGTGAATCTCCATGGACACCTACAGCCAAACCTGAATGTAACATATTCTGAAGGAGATGAGCCCTGGGATTTCTTTGGAAGGAATGATGCTAAAGCTGAAACTCCGGTACTTTGGCCACCTCATGCGAAGAGTTGACTCATTGGAAAAGACTCTGATGCTGGGAGGGATTGGGGGCAGGAGGAGAAGGGGACGACAGAGGATGAGATGGCTGGATGGCATCACGGACTCGATGGACGTGAGTGTGAGTGAACTCCAGGAGATGGTGATGGACAGGGAGGCCTGGTGTGCTGCGATTCATGGGGTCGCAAAGCGTCGGACACGACTGAGTGACTGGACTGAACTGAACTGAACTGAACTGAAGCACTGATAACCACAATCTGGCTGAGGTGTGAGTCAGGCCAGAGGTAATCTGCATTTGTTATCTGCTTGTCCTCATAGTTTATGAAATAATGTTTGTACCTGGCTTCTGTTGTGTCTTTAAAATAAAACTTTCCTTGTTCGCATCATCGTGGCATTTCTCTCTCTTGACCACACTCAGACTAACACACTGGGCCTTGGGGTTCTCTGCATGTTGCTGCTACTGCTGCTGCTAAGTCGCTTCAGTCGTGTCCGACTCTGTGCGACCCCATAGACGGCAGCCCACCAGGCTCCCCCGTCCCAGGGATTCTCCAGGCAAGAGTACTGCAGTGGGGTGCCATTGCCTTCTCCTCTCTGCATGTTAGGCTATCCATAACGGATGCCTTGGGATCTCAGTGTCTTAAAGAGATTTTGGTAAAACTGCTTTATTTTTCACTACTTTATTTTCTTTCTCTCCCCAAGAGGTACTAGGGCAGGCTAGAGAATAATCAAAGCAATCACATCATGTATTAAGTCCCTGATTGTAAGTTTTCCTCACAAATATTTTTGCGCTTTGCCTACTATGACCTCTTTCAGGAAAGGCTCATTTTTTTCTTCCTTTCTTAATGATTCTTGGTAGCCCTGATGGAACTTATTCGTAGGGTATACTCGGCTGCATTTCTATAACTTAAGATTCCAAATCTATGTGATTTTGGAAAATTGTCAAGAAATACACACACACACAGTGAAGTATTTTGAAATGATTCAATATATTAAATGTCTAACTCAGATAATACATTGTTTGATTTCTTTTGTTTGTCAACCTAGAGCCAGAAAGCATCATAGAAATCATGTTAAGGGCAAATTTGTTACCCCAGAGAACCAAATATAATTATCCTTGGTACTTAAGGAAGTATACCAACTACATTAAATGCTAAAAACAACAAATAGCTTTACTGAGTTTTCTTAATACTCTGTGGAGGGTTTGTTAAAATGCTTCCCCTTAATCCTAATTTGTAAAACGCTTTAGGGAATTTGAATTCTTCAAGTTTTTCAATATATTTGATCTGTTTACATGGAGGACCAACTTACTTTCAGTTATGGGTTAGAATTTCTTAACAGAAATTACTTAATAGCTGCATAAACATCAACATCAAGGGCATAGAATACAATCCAATTAGCATAATTTTTCAAATTTCTTTCAGTATTAATGAATTATATAAATAAACATGGAGAGTATTTTCTATCTTTTGGTTAACATTGGCTTTTACAATGGAAAATGCATATACAAAGTCGTTATTCAATAATTTTAATAAATAACATTCTAAAAGAATAAAAACTGTTTATATTTATATGTGCTTAGTTGTTCAGTCATGTCCCATTCTTTGTGATGCCATGGACCTGGCTCCTCTTACCATGGGGATTCTCCAGGCAAGAATACTGGAGTGGGTTGCCATGCCCTCCTCCAAGGGGTCCTCCTAAGCCAGGGGTAGAACACAGGTCTCCCACATTGCAAGTGAATTCTTTACCATCTGAGCCACTAGGGAAGCCTATATACATATATATATATGCTGCTGCTAAGTCGCTTCAGTCGTGTCCGACTCTGTGTGACCCCATAGACGGCAGCCCACCAGGCTCCCCCGTCCCTGGGATTCTCCAGGCAAAAACACTGGAGTGGGTTGCCATTTCCTTCTCCAATACATGACAGTGAAAAGTGAAAGTGAGATTGCTCAGTCGTGTCCGACTCTTAGCGACCTCATGGACTGCAGCCTACCAGGCTCCTCCATCCACGGGATTTTCCAGGCAAGAGTACTGGAGTGGTGTGCCATTGCCTTCTCCATATATATATATATATATATATTTATATATGTGATTTTAGATTTTAGGAAGCCGTTATCAATTAGGTTCCTATAAGAGAAATATAGGGCTTCCCTCGTGGCTCAGATGGTAAAGAATCTGCTTGCAATGCAGGTGACCCAGTTTCGATCCATGGATTGGGAAGATCCCCTGGAGGAGGGCATGGTGGTCCACTCCAGTTTCTTGCCTGAGAATCCCCATGGACACAGGAGCCTAATGAGCTACAGTCCATGATGTCACAAAGAGCTGGATGTGACTGAGCGACTAAGCACCCACAAGAGAAATAAAAACAAAAGCCAATGTAGAATTTCCCTGAGATTTTTATTTCCAAATTTATATGTGCATCACTTAAGAGAGTCAAAATGTGGGCTTTGATTAACAAATCAAATAGATTACTATAATAGAGATATTTCATGTGAATTTAACTCAAAAGTGACAAAAAAACACTTTAAACCTTACTTTTCCTATAACTACACATATGCACACATACACACTATGTAATAAAAATTAAACCAAATAAATAAAAAATTTAAAAAGAAATAAAAATCTCAGGGAATTTCAACATTGACTTTTATTTTTAAGTCTCTTATAGGAACTTAACTGATAGTGGCTTCCTAAAATCACAGAGAATTTTTACTAAATATTACTAAATAGTAGTATATACTACTATATTTTTTTTCAAAGTTCCTATTCATAGACACGACCTGATTGCCTAGAGCTGTAGAGAAGACAAGAAATATAAAGTTACTGTTTTAGATTTAGTAATCTATTCTTTAATGTTTATGCAGTAATATAGCATTGGAGTAATGAGCAGACAAGAATTCGGAGGCACCTCATAATGACGATTCTAGAAGCCTCTGTGTACTCCCTTAAAACTTTCAGATTCTCTGAAGCTTTGATTTTGACTGGCTCCTCTTATGCCCTTGATAAGACATACATAGGTTATAGATTCATTGTAGAATCCTCATTCTACACAACACAATTTTTTTTATAAATGTGAAGGAATATAAACTTCATCTGATAAGAAATCCTTTCAAAGACAAACAGTCAAAAGGAGAGAAAAACGTGTCAAATAGGCAGTAGCTATGACTGCATAAAGCATTGTTCATTTAAAGGCATTCTGGCAGATTCAAAAAGCCTTCTAAAAAAGCTCTCAAAGACATAAAAATGATTTCTGAGACATCTGAGTCAACTGTCCTGTACTTTTCTCCAAATAAGAAAGAGAAGAAAGTACAGGAACAGAGAAAGAAAGCCTAAGAAAGAAAAAGACACTTTTATTTTGAACAGTTTCTTTTTTTTTATTTTTTGAACAGTTTCTTTTATTATTCTTTTCATCACCTTTGCAACATTCCTGTTATTTTCAGTTCTTTTTATGAGTGGATGTGAATTTATAAATCCAGATAATATGTTAAAGAATGAATATCTCCATACTAACAGAATATCAGTGGCACTCATAGTGTTGATTCAGGGAAGAGAGAAACCATGGTACCACTAGCTGAGTATTACTTGGAACCTCAGTGGTCTTGTCTGCTTAGGAATGGCTCGATTTTAAGTGAGCCGAGGAATTTGTGTGAATGGCTTTCAGGAAAACCTATTCAAGCAGTAAATGAGAATCCTGGAAGAAAACAATGCATATTGAAATTTGGGCAAGTTGGGAGGCATTTAGTAAGACAAAATGTGAACAGACTCTAGTGAATCCTAAGGGATTGTGCTATTTCCTGTTGCTTGTAATAGTAAGGCACCATCAATATCTTTGGTTCAAAGGAGCAAGTTGTGGAAACCATTACCAAAGCATGGAGGGAGGGCTCCTTGAGAAGCACTGTGACTCCTTTTCAAGTGATGCGCATACAAAGCTTAAAGGAGGAAAATGAGTCCAGGGATGTAAATCACCAGCCTCACTCTATGCTTTACTCCAATTTCCTGCTATGCTCTCCTTCCTGAGAGAGAGCAGGGAGGCTTATTTGCATGGTCTTTATTGATCAGTGTCCCGATCTGTACTGATCATCAGTTCAGTTCAGTCACTCAGTCTTGTCCGACTCTTTGCGACCCCATGAATTGCAGCATGCCAGGCCTCCCTGTCCATCACCATCTTCCGGAGTTCACTCAGACTCACGTCCATCGAGTCTGTGATGCCATCCAGCCATCTCATCCTCTGTCGTCCCCTTCTCCTCCTGCCCCCAATCCCTCCCAGCATCAGAGTCTTTTCCAATGACTCAACTCTTCGCATGAGGTGGCCAAAGTACTGGAGCTTCAGCTTTAGCATCATTCCTTCCAAAGAAATCCCAGGGCTGATCTCCTTCAGAATGGACTGGTTGTATCTCCTTGTAGTCCAAGGGACTCTCAAGAGTCTTCTCCAACACCACGGTTCAAATGCATCAATTCTTCGGCGCTCAGCCTTCTTCACAGTCCAACTCTCACATCCATACATGACTACTGGAAAAACCATAGCCTTGACTAGACGGACCTTAGTCCACAAGGTAATGTCTCTGCTTTTGAATATGCTATCTAGATTGGTCATAACTTTTCTTCCAAGGAGTAAGCGTCTTATAGAGCAGCATAAAGAAATGTGGAAATTTGAGTCTAGACCTAAGGGCAAGTGTGAAATATTCAGCATGGTTAGAAATAACGAGAAGGAATAGAGGAGACACATTTAAGAAACAGGGAAGAGAAAGACATGTCAGAAACAATCATGTTTTCCTGGGGAAAATGCAGAAGTATAGAGTGAATCCCAGAAAACCTTACTTCTTCTGTTTTATTGTGACTGTTGTTGCTGATGAAATCATTTGTTTCATTTGAGTCCTTTTCTTTCCCTTAAGTGGAAGATGCTTTCTGGAACAGGTTGGACTGAAATAGCTGGGGCCACATCAGATACTTATTCTGTTCAGTGTGATAGGAAAGTCCCTAAGTTGTGAAAATATGTGTGCTCCCTAACTAAATTTCAAAAGCAAAGACAGAATCAAAAATATATAAGAATTTTATATTTACCACACAGGATTTTCAGGACTGTTTCAATTATCTTTGCAGAAGGAAGTGCTTACCCACTCCAGTATTCTTGCCCGGGAAATCCCATGGTAGAAGAGCCTGTTGGGTTACAGTCCATGGGGTCAAAGAGTCAGACATGGCTGAGCAACTTCACTTCAGTTCCTCACTTCAGATATCTCTACTTATGTAGCAAATTAGCTTACAGGTGGTAGCTTAAAACAATAATTTTTATTTGTCATGATTCTGTGAGTTGACTGGTCACCTGGGCAGTTCTTTTGCTCCACATAGTAGAGTTGAAGTTGCTCATGTGGTTTTATCAACTCTGAGCTCAGCTGAAGCTGGAATGTACACAGTGGCATCTTGTCCTCCATGGTTTCTCACACTTTGGTAGTCTAACTTGTGTTTATTACATAATGTAGACTGCTTTCTAAATGGAACATTCCAAAAAGATAAGGCCCAAAGTGCAAGTGTCTATTAAGCCTATGTTAACAGCATATCTGACAATAACCTTGGTCAAAGAAAATTGTGTAACCAAGCCCAGAAGCAGTACAGGAAGGACTGTAGATGGAGGGCATTATTCACTGTGGACCATTGATGTGGGAGTTGAAAAAAAAATTGCTTAAACAACATGATGTCTTTATACTGCAACTTTTTATGAGTGCCAATAACTCTGATTTACATGGGATATGAAAAGAAAAAAGGTTAAATTCATGTGTTCAAGTACTTTGCAGTGCCACAAATGAGACAGGTACTTTCAGAGAAGTGCTGTAATAGAAGCAGAAGTGTTTGGAGAAATCTGAAAATGGAGTCACAGTCTCAATCTAGGGTTTGAGATGATGCAAATGATTTTCTTTCTTTCTTTTTCTGTGTCTTGTGGAAGAGCTAGCTTTTTCTGAGTATAGAAGGAATAATATCAGGGTAGCGCAGGAAAGTGATGAGAAACAAAGTGGTAACATGATCGTTTTTCATGTGTTTGGGGAAGTGTGAGAAGCTTTGTCTGAATAAAAAAGAGATTATGTGGAGTAAACTGAAAGTGATGAGGAAGATCAGTCTAGTTTTGAAAATGTTGGAGATGCCCAGCTTCTGTGTCATATGAGAGAAAGACACATCAAATGTCTGATAATGGAAGATAATGTGAGATACATGACAGTTCCATTAAAGAATATCCAGATTCATCATATCAGATACCCACGGGCTATTTCAGGTAGGAGTCAAGCTTGCAGATGCTGTGTTTGTGAGGAAGAGAGGCCAAATCTTCCTCAAAGGTCAAATCCTACCTGAGTGGAGAGGAGCCAGTGTTAAGACTGGCTTAAGCCAGGCTTAACAGATAACTGCACTTGGGGTCTTATCTTTTTGGAACTTTCCATTTAGAGACCAGTCTACACTCATCTCACACGCTAGTAAAGTAATGCTCAAAATTCTCCAAGCCAGGCTTCAGCAATACGTGAACTGTGAACTTCCAGATGTTCAAGCTGGTTTTAGAAAGGCAGAGGAACCAGAGATCAAATTGCCAACATCTGCTGGATCATCAAAAAAGCAAGAGAGTTCCAGAAAAACATCTATTTCTGCTTTATTGACTATGCCAAAGCCTTTGACTGTGTGGACCACAATAAACTGTGGAAAATTCTGAAAGAGATGGGAATATCAGACAACCTGACCAGCCTCTTGAGAAATCTGTATGCAGGTCAGGAAGCAACAGTTAGAACTGGACATGGAACAATAGACTGGTTCCAAATAGGAAAAGGAGTACGTCAAGGCTGTATATTGTCACCCTGCTTATTAACTTATATGCAGAATACATCATGAGAAACGCTGGGCTGCAAGAAGCAAAAGCTGGAATCAAGATTGCTGAGAGAAATATTAATAACTTCAGACATGCAGATGACACCACCCTTATGGCAGAAAGTGAAGAGGAACTAAAAAGCCTCTTGATGAAAGTGAAAGTGGAGAGTGAAAAAGTCGGCTTAAAGCTCAACATTCAGAAAATGAAGATCATGGCATCTGGTCCCATCACTTTATGGGAAATAAATGGGGAAAAAGTGGAAACAGTGTCAGACTTTATTTTTTGGGGCTCCAAAATCACTGCAGATGGTGATTGCAACCATGAAATTAAAAGATGCTCACTCCTTGGAAGGAAAGTTATGGCCAACCTAGATAGCATATTCAAAAGCAGAGACATTACTTTTCCAATAAAGGTCCACCTAGTCAAGGCTATGGTTTATCCAGTGGTCATGTATGGATGTGAAAGTTGGACTGTGAAGAAAACTGAGTGCTGAAGAATTGATGCTTTTGAACTGTGGTGTTGGAGAAGACTCTTGAGAGTCCCTTGGACTACAAGGAGATCCAACCAGTCCATTCTAAAGGAGATCAGTCCTGGGATTTCTTTGGAAGGAATGATGCTAAAGCTGAAACTCCAGTACTTTGGCCACCTCGTGTGAAGAGTTGACTCATTGGAAAAGACTCTGATGCTGGGAGGGACTGGGGGCAGGAGGAGAAGGGGACGACAGAGGATGAGATGGCTGGATGGCATCACTGACTCAATGGACTTGAGTTTGAATGAACTCTGGGAGTTGGTGATGGACAGGGAGGACTGGCGTGCTGCGATTCATGGGGTCACAAAGTGTCGGACACGACTGAGCAACTGAACTGAACTGAACTGAACTGAACTACATTATGTAAAAGAAATATCTGTGCCAGATTGGAGGAATGAAGCAAAGGAGTAATACTAATCATGAAAACAGCTAATGGAACTCTGTTATTACTAACTGATATAAGTCATGGATACAAGCTTAACCAGGGGCTTATCAGTTTCTTTTAAATGTTTCTAAAATTTAGGATCCTCACATTAATTTGGATTCAATGATACCTATATTAGACTACTGCTTTAATAATTCAATCAAGTATGCATTCACGCTTAGTCTCTTCAGTCTTGTTCAACTTTTTCCCACTCTGTGGACTGTAGCCCTCCAGGTTCCTCTGTCCATGGGATTCTCCAGTAAAGAAGCCATTCCTTTCTCCAGGGGATTTTCCTAACCCAGGGATCTAACCCACATTTCTTATGTCTCCTGCATTGGCAGGTGGATTCGTTACCACTGGTGCCACCTGAGAAGCCCGTAATGTACAATATATACAAAGTATTAATTGAACTGCTTACAGAATGCAGACAATAAATGGCAGTGGCTATTGTTTTTATCTATATGATTTACTAAGTACCTCATTAGACATTTTACTATCATTAATTCTAACCTCCAGTAATACCCTATGAAGTAAATAATATTTTTATTGTATATATATGAGTCTTAGAAACAAGTCCTTATCCAAATTCACAAGGTGAGTCAGCAGAAAAACCCCCATTCAAAGTCAGATCCTCCTAATTTACAAGGCTGGTCACTCTTAGATTCTGCCATAATATTGATAGTATTGAAAAATGACACTTTATTAGGTGTAAATTATCATGTAAGTATAAATGATTCCATCGTTTCATCACCAGTTCTCTCTAATTTCTGGCTCTGTTTTTACCAAAGAAGACATGTTAAAGCTGGGATAAAAAGCTTACAGAAAACATAGAGGGGACAGAGGTTCCTGGGCTTCCCAGGTGGCTCCGTGGGTAAATAATCTCCCTGCATTGCAGGAGACACAGGAGATGTGAGTTCAATTCCTGAGTCAAGAAGATCCCCTGGAGGAGGAAATGGCAACCTACTCCAGTATTCTTGCCTGTGGAATCCCATGGACAGAGAAGCCTGGCGGGCTATAGTGTTTGGGTCACAAAAAGTCAGACACGACTGAGTGACTGAGTGAGCATGCATGCATGGAGGGTCCTTGGATAAAGACCTTATTGCTTTTGAATATATTTCATTTAGGATATCTGATAATTCCTTTTGGAAATTAATAGCGTGCCTTTGTAAACATAAATCAGAGTTAATGAGGAGCACTTTAAAGAGAACACACAAAGCAGGCACAAAAGACCTTCACCAGATGGGCAGGAACACTCCATAGGTGGAGTTCATCTTATGTGATACTGAGTCGAACACTTTGGGGGTGAAGGTCAGTATTGGCTTCAACATTCTCCATGAGAAGTATAGAGCTGTGGGACAGCTTAGGGAAAGACAGGACCTCAAATACATACAGTCTCCTTTGGAGAACCCATCCCTGCCTCTCCTTTCCCTTTCTTGATGTCTACCCCAAAGATAGTAACCCTGGCCTTGGTTTAAAGGATCCAAAGAAAGACATAGATGGTCGTATTATCATTTCCTGAAGTTTAGAAAGTGAGATATCAGGACATGAAATGGTTTTCTCTTGCTAATGTCATAATGTTACTTCATACTCTAATTGATTTTCACTGAATGCTTGAAATAACCTAGTGAAGAAATGCCTGATACATATCACCTGCTGCTGCTGCTGCTGCTGCTGCTAAGTCGCTTCAGTCATGTCCGACTCTGTGTGACCCCATAGACGGCAGCCCACTAGGCTCCTCTGTCCCTGGGATTCTCCAGGCAAGAATACTGGAGTGGATTGCCATTTCCCTTCTCCAATGCATGACAGTGAAAAGAGAAAGTAAAGTCGCTCAGTCGTGCCTGACTCTTAGCGACCCCATGGACTGCAGCCTACCAAGCTCCTCCTCCCATGGGATTTTCCAGGCAAGAGTACTGGAGTGGGTTGCCATTGCCTTCTCCGACATCTCACCTATGTCTCTTTAAATTCCTCTACTCTCTCCCTTTTTATTCTTCAGCAGCACTGCTTTTCTTCAGAAAACAAACAAAAAACCCCTTCCTGAGGACCTTTGACCATACTGCTGTCTCTCCCCCAGCGCTCTTTCCCCAGTGTCTGTGAGGGTAAGACTGTTCAGGTTGCAGCGCAAATAGCACCCCTCCTCCAAAGTTTTCCTTGGTGATTCAGTTTAATGGAATCTCTCCAGTCTTACCCATAAACATTCTTTCAATTGGTCCTTTCGCAAATATCTTCGTCTTACAGATCGCAGCCTGAAATTCATGTCGCTTAAATGATGTCTCTTTTCTATTATTGTTACTTCCCCATATTAGAAAGTAAGATACATGGTATCATAACCTTGCTTGTCTTTCTCTTCTTAGTATTACTGGTATTTAGATGCCTGAGAACTTGACTTAATGGTAGTGACCAGTGCATACTTGTTGCATAAAGGAGTGGATTTTCAATTTAGTTGCTAAAAAGAGAAGTGGACCCACAATAAAGTTAGATGTGTTCCCATAGTTTGGGAAATTTTTCCCGTGAAGAACCAAATAAATAATTTATATCTGCGACTTTAAGAGCTCCATGGATTATGTTACAACTACTCAAAATTACCATTGTAGCATGGTTGTATTCCAATAAAACTCTTACGAAAACAAACAGCAGGCTATAGTTCACCAGACTCTATTGTAGCATACAGAAATAAGGCCCTGATATTTGTGTATAAGCCACGAGTATGGGATCATCTTCAGATGTGCCAGTGCTGCTAAGTCACTTCAGTCGTGTTCAACTCTGTGCAACCCCATAGACGGCAGCCCACCAGGCTGCCCCGTCCCTGAGATTCTCCAGGCAAGAACGCTGGAGTGGGTTGCCATTTCCTTCTCCAATGCATGAAAGTGAAAAGTGAAAGTGAAGTCGCTCAGTCGTGTATGACTCTTAGCGACCCCATGGACTGCAGCCCACCAGGCTCCTCTGTCCATGTGCCAGTAGCTGTGGTAAATGTGTATGTGATGAGTCAAATTTTGTCCCATTTTCTTTTGCTCTATATCAAGTAGCCGAATATCTACAGTATTTTAGGTTTAGGTGGCTTGTTTTATGAACTAGATTGGTGAATCAAAAAGAATATGATACTTGTTCTCATAAGTAAAACACTGAATAAGTAAGTTAATCTTTTCTAAACAGCATTTAAACAACATACATTTGACTTTATTTCTCTTTCATATGCTCTTATCCTAGCTACTGGGGAAGTTTTTAAATATATTTTATTCCAAATATCATAGTTTAGAAGAATTATTTAAAAATATGTATAGATTATGGTTTAAAATCACAGCTTTAATAGAATAAGAACTAGAATATCAACAGCATGTCATACTCTCAGCCTACACAGTTTTTTCTTTACATAGTAATTACTGTGTATTAATTTGTTTGTCTCCCTTCACATGGCTTCATGTTTAAAAAAGAATTAAACCTAATAATGTCACAGAACACTATGAAATAATTGGGGAAATTATTTCACCTCATTAAATAACAATGCTATACCAGTGACTCAAGAAACACAAAGCTGCTGTGACATAATTTCTATCTTCTGCTTTAGTATATAAAAATAATGCAGAAAACATAGTAATATAAAATTCCAGAGAACAACAGTTTTGAATTTATTTCTGATTACCTATGAATTATGTTGCAATGTTGAAATTTGATTGAAATAGTCATCAAATGTTATCATTGAGTGAGATGATTGATAAAATTTAACAAATTAACCTATATACATTGAAAATTCATGCTTCAGTATCTGCTGTTTCCAAAATTTTATGCAGGTATAATTTTACTTTTCTTCAGAAAGACTATTCATCTTGGTGATCAATGACTGTGGATTTGGATGTCTCTCTGTCACACTGCTAAATGTTAGCTTTGACACTGGCATGTTTATCTTTTATTTACACATTATAAATATGTCTTATTTTCTGAAATTCAAAGAATATGTCATTTGATCCTGTATATTATTCATATTTGGATGGGGAAATATTCCCTAGGTTTGGCCCTCAAGAAGATTGATTCTTTTAACTGAAAACCTGTTGTTTTGCCAAATAATTTTTTCATAGGTCCATTAAATAGTCCATTAAATGACAATAATTCATATGCATTTCAGTTAGGACTTAAATCTGCCAGATGGTTTATAGCACAGTTGACTTCAGCCATTTAGAATGTTATTCATAAACATTTGTCATCTTAAATCTTGTCATGAATCTCTTTCATGCAAGTGTTTTTCTTTGTAGGAAATAATTACATGTAGGTTAGTTACATGGCACTAATTCTTTACGAGCTACTTCTTCCTTCTACAAACTCATTAGTTTTTCCTTTTTCCCTAAATAGATTTGCAGAATAAAGCCAAAGGTCTTTTATAAAAGAGCTGCCATGTAGCCTTTGAGCTGGTTTTACACCACTTGTACTAAAATAATTAACTATGACCTCAAGAAAAGCAGAGATTGAAGTGATAGAAATTAGATTTTTGAAAAAGAGTAAAATCCTATTTTTACTAAAAAGACTGTATAATTGTGTTAAATCCTTTATAAAAAGGTGTCATTTAGAGAAAAATACATCTTCACATATGGAGCAACCAATGATCATACACATGACTTCAATTAATTATACTATTAAAATCTGAGGCTACTCTTAGGTAAAGTAAGTGTTCAGAATGTTAGCACCTGCACCTTCAGTCTCTGTGTTAGCATACATGTTTAGTGTCTAAGTCATTATTGTCAGTGAAACGAAATAAATTTTGATGGAAAATGCAGATTTGTTGATTATACATCAAGTAAATTTACTATCATAAAGTATGATTTTATTAGTCCTGAGACACTGAGTTCAAACATTAATGTACATAATACTATAACATGTTAAATATGACAGCACACATAGAATGTGTACTTGGTCTGTTCATAGTCTAAACAGTATTTTCAAAGTCAGTATATTTTAAGATGAATATTCCACATGTCTATTAAGGAAATGTTGAATGAATGAATAGAATGTGTACCTGTAAAGGTTCAGAGACATATGCTTGAATGTAATATAAATATTATATTTATTTTAAAGTTGGAGTAGATAGCTCTATTAAAATCATGTAAAAGTACTATGTTTAGTGATGAGATAAAATACACTGTAATTATTGTTTGAAAGGATATTTGAAATTCAGTAACATTGCTGTAAATTATTACAATTTTATTATGCATAAATGTGGCCCAGGACCAAAATTTATTTTTTAATTAGATTTTTTTTACTTTGAGATATTACTGTCTTGTAATATATGTGAACTTAAGGTATACAGTGTGATGATTTAATATATGCATAAATTGCAAAATGATTATCATAAGTTTAGTTAAAACCTACATCTCAAATGGAATCACTTTTAAAGTAATCATATGTATAGTTCAATATATTGCAGTTAGTTCATTGTTGAACTTTTATGACTAAATGAGTTGAGAAATGGCTCACTAAATCATATAGTGAACCAAAAATAATTAATGATTTTTCTACATTAGCTATCAAAATGACTTTTTTTTGTATCTAAAATGTGTTTCTGTGTACAAAGAAATTTCAAAAACAAAACATAAACTGAACATATGATACATTATTCACCCTTATGTCTAGACCGTTTTTCATGCATCTAGTTCAAAATATTTTAGATAGATTCTAGAGCAATGTTAATGATTTCCAATATTCTGTCATATTTTCAACAATATTGGGCTTAGGCAGTTATATAAGCTTTAAAAATGGAGGTGTGTTAACATTCAGTTCAGATTCTTTTTGTGGTAAGCAAATTTTCAGAACTCATGAAACAAAATAAAGGACCATCACATACTACAATGTATCCTCTAATCTTAAATTAGATACAAAGAAGTATTGTAAAAAGTCTATACAGTGATTAAATATTTTTGTGGACATATATACTCAATGGACATGGGTTTGGGTGGACTCCAGGAGTTGGTGATGGACAGGGAGGCCTGGTGTGCTGCGGTTCATGGGATCGCAAAGAGTCAGACACAACTGAGTGACTAAACTGAACGGATATATTACTGAAGGTAACATTATTAAGTTCTTTAAATAATTCACATGTTCATATGTAAGAATGTAAAAATAATGTTAGGATATAAACAAATAGATGCATTTTAAACAACTTGCAAAAAACAGATGCCTTTTTATTTACTTTTTATCCCATCGCCACAGAATAATAAAATACTTCCTGCATTTTTCATTTATCTAATGTGATTAATCTCACTGCTTTTCTCTTCTTCTTTTGTGGCATGATGCTTGGGAGTTATTACTAAATCAGAGCTTATTTGAATTTATAATCTTCTACTCTCAAGAATTACTATGTTCATAAGAGAAATTTGTAACATATAGACACCCACCTTCTATTGTTCTCTATTTTACAGAAAGAGAGGTGCTAGGATTTGCAGTATATCCCTATACTCTACACAGCTTCATCATACCCCCACCAATTGTATAATATACAATTAATTGAAAGGAAAATATGATTAGGGAAATCATTCTCTTAATTTCCAGTTCCATTATTGGGCAAATTATCTTATTCTATATCTCTTTAGAGACTCATTTCCATGTAAAGGGGGAAAAAAAGTAAATTAAAACACTTTCAGAAGACTTTCCAAATAAACAGAAAGAAAAATACATTTACTATTCACTGGGAAAAAAAAGAAGTATGGAAAATAATTTTTCTGTAAAGTTTGTTTTTAAAAGTGAAGAGAAATATTTTCCAAAAGCAACCCTCCCCCAACTTGATCCAATAGCTCTTTGACTAAAACAGGATCTCGTGGGCTAACTTCAGGGATGGGGGCTGGTAAATACCTAACCTGTTCATGGAGATGGCCATTGGATGACACACAGAGAAAGTTTGCTTAGTCAACCAAATAGCACAGTACTTCACATCTTGAGTAACTCCAGCCCATGCATCAAGTCAGTGTCTAAACACTCTTTCCTCCAGGACTTGTCTCTTGGCCCTTAGATCTGGCAAGACCCTCTGTTCTATGCTTCCATATTATATTAGACATTCTTATTCTGTCATAACATTTCTAACAGCAAATTTAAGAACTCATTTGTCAACATTTCTTTAGACACTAAACACCTTGAAAAGACTGTTGTTGCTCAATAATAAAGAGCTAGAGTAAAGCACAAATTGAACATAAAACAATCATTTAAGACACGTTTCCCAGAAAAGAATGAGGGAACTAAAATGAATGAACAGCGATTTAAAATACTTGGAACAACTTAGGTACTTACTAATTTTAGCTTCTTTCCTTTTTGCTCTATTTCTTTAACTTTTCAAATTTACAAAATTTTGAAACATGAAAAAGATGAGATTTGAAGAACCTGAAAGAATTTTAAGTGGTATCTAAAGCATATTTATACATACTCATGCTCGGTTGCTTCAGTTATGTTCAACGGTTTGCCATCCCATGGACTGTAGCCTGCCCAAACTCCTCTGCCCATAAGATTTCCCAGGCAGGAATACTGAAGCGGGTTTCCCTGCCTTCCCCCAGGGGATTTCCCAGCTTAGGGATCAAACCCGTGTCTCCTGCATTGCAGGAGGATTCCTTGCCACTGAGCTACCAAGGAATAGCTAAAGCATAATTTGCAGTAATTTGGATTCAGAATTCACTTTTTTTGAGTTTTAGTTTCAAATCTTCAGTTCAGTTCAGTTCAGTCGCTCAGTCGTGTCCGACTCTTTGCGACCCCATGAATTGCAGCACACCAGGCCTCCCTGTCCATCACCAACTCCTGGAGTTCACTCAGATTCGCGTCCATCGAGTCCGTGATGCCATCCAGCCATCATCCTCGGTGTCCCCTTCTCCTCCTGCCCCCAATCTCTCCCAGCATCAGAATCTTTTCCAATGAGTCAACTCTTCGCATGAGGTGGCCAAAGTACTGGAGTGGCAGCTTTAGCATCATTCCTTCCAAAGAAATCCCAGGGCTGATCTCCTTCAGAATGGACTGGTTGCATCTCCTGGCAGTCCAAGGGACTCTCAAGAGTCTTCTCCAACACCACAATTCAAAAGCATCAATTCTTCAGCTCTCAGCCTTCTTCACAGTCCAAATCTCACATCCATACATGACTACTGGAAAAACCATAGCCTTGACTAGACGGACCTTAGTCCGCAAAGTAATGTCTCTGCTTTTCAATATGCTATCTAGGCTGCTCATAACTTTTCTTCCAAGGAGTAAGCGTCTTTTAATTTCATGGCTGCAGTCACCATCTGCAGTGATTTTGGAGCCCCCCAAAATAAAGTCTGACACTGTTTTCACTGTTTCCCCATCTATTTCCCATGAAATGATGGGACCGGATGCCATGATCTTCGTTTTCTGAATGTTGAGCTTTAAGCCAACTTTTTTGCTCTCCTCTTTTACTTTCATCAAGAGGCCTTTTAGTTCCTCTTCACTTTCTACCATAAGGGTGGTGTCATCTGCATATCTGAGGTGATTGATATTTCTCCTGGCAATATTGATTCCAGCTTGTATTTCTTCCAGCCCAGCATTTCTCATGATGTACTCTGCATATAAGTTAAATAAGCAGGGTGACAATATATAGCCTTGACATACTCCTTTTCCTATTTGGAACCAGTCTGTTGTTCCATGTCCAGTTCTAACTGTTGTTTCCTGACCTCCATACAGATTTCTCAAGAGGCAAGTCAGGTGGTCTGGTATTCCCATCTCTTGAAAAATTTTTCAGTTTATTTTGAACCACACAATCAAAGGCTTTGGCATAGTCTTACTTAAGAGATAATAGTGGCACCCAGCTTATAGGGTTGCTACAGAGAATAAATGAGATGATTCAAGTTAAATAATATCCCCATAATACTAGATAAGCAATGAATACACATGAGGTCAGTTTTTTTTCAGATTTTAAGGCAACTCACTATTAAAGTAGACCCAACAGTGTGAATGGACTGTTTGTCCTTTCACCATAATTTTATTGACGTTATTTACCTAACAAATCTGACTTTCTCTTTTCAACTTAAGAAGATGAACAACTGAAGTGAGGGTGAACTCAGAAGAGCTATGAAAGTTTTATCCTTAGTGGCTCAAATTACAGAAGAATAAATCCTGATGATTAATCTATTCTTGGAGTTTTATACTTATTAATAACCTGAGCAAAGCAATTGAAAATCTGCTCATCAGTTTTGCAGATGATACTAAATTAGGCAAGTTTGTTAATGACTCTGAAAGTGAGAAGTGTGATTTTAAATGAATTTGAAAAACTGTAAGTTAGTATTCTTTTCCAAAAGCTTAAATAAATAATACATTCTTGATGACTTTATTTATTTATTTATTTTAGGACCAGAAAGCAGAATGAACATGTATTATGGGAATATTAGCCAGAAAAAAGCACGGAAGAATGGAATGAAAGACAAAGGTAGGAAGAAGAGGAAAAATGTGAGTTAGCATCTTTTTTCTTTTTCAAAAAAAAGTTTTAAAAATGAAGTTCAAAATTGTGTTGAATACACATTTTCCTAGATATTTTTACATTATTATTTTGACTTTCTATTTCCTTAGCAACTAACCAATATGCATGAGTTGAATACACTCTTACTAGCTTAAATTTCTCAGTCTCTTGAAAAATGACTTCACCTGCTGCTGTCTTTTTCTCCCTCTGTTCAAATGTCATCTGTGCCCTCAAGAAAGAAACCTTTTCATCATTTACTGTATTTGTTCATCTCTCGAATAAATCTTAGAATCATTTGGCTGTATTATGACACAGCTGTTATACAGAGGCTGTGAATTAAGGATGAGTTTCTCGTTTTAATAGATGTTGTGTTTCTGACAGGTTGAAGCTCAAAGGCATAGATTTTCCATGGTATTGTACAACTCTCTAAAGAGCACTTTGGTAATTTAGAAGGTATTATTGTCATTATAGTGCTTGGGGAGTACCGTTGGCCAGGAGTGGAAGGGTGCCCAGGGCATTGCAGAGCACAGGATAACGCTTCACGTCATTCAGTTGTTATAAACTAAGTTTAAATACCCTACTGGACATTCATGTGCAGGGATTTGTGAAAAACAAACAAAACCCTCTTCAAATCATGAACCTAGAAGCTCACTCTTTTACTGCATAAGCACAAATAATGTTTCAGGATACGCTGAATTTCCAGATTATACTAATTCTGCCTCTGGGGAAGCAGCTCAGGCTTTTTCTAGCTTTGGGGTGGAAGGGGGTACTTTCAGTCTCTTACCTTGAGGGAATGTCTAGGATTGAGATGTGATGTGTTAGGAGCATTTTTTTTTTTTTCCTAATAGTTGTTTAGTTCAACTTTTATTGAGGATATAATTAGGAGTCAAAAATTGTCCTGTCCTCAAGGTGCTCATTGTCAAGTATAGGAGACAAACAGGGGGGAGTGCTAGGATGGCGTACACACAGAGAACTGCGGGAGCCCTGCAGGGATTGGAGAGGGGAGGGTCGAGGTGTGGTAGACGTGTCAGAAGGCGCATGAAAGCAGTGGAAGTTAGACTGTGGCTGAGACCTGATGGTTTCAGTGTAGGAAGGGAGGAAGGCCTGATGGAACCCTGTGTGCAAAGACAGGAGGCAGGAGAGAATGCAGAATTTTCAGGCCCATGGTGGTCTTGCGGTGAGTATAAAGCAGTAAGAAATGGATATACCGTTTGAGAGAAAGAAAGAATGAATATTGACTCTACGTCTACTAATTACTTTACATCATGATTGACTCTTTACTCAGCTTTTGCATTTCCTAAGGAACTATGTGTAATGTTTTTATTTTCCAGTCATCTTCATGTTACTTATGGAATTATTATCAGAGCTGTCACTGATGAAACATATTAAAAAAAGTTATTAGGAGAACCCATTCAAACCAGTCTGAATTTGTACTTTTCACACGTATGGTGATTCTACATTGAGGTGCAAACAACTGGCCACTTTATTATATATTCTGATTAATCCACCTTAAGCATTTATTTAGTGAAATATGTATTATTTTATTATAAAATAATTTGTCATTTCATAATAGCATTTATATGATTATATTAATTTTAATGATGGTTGTGTAAGTCATACCATCTTTAATACAATTTTATGAATGCGTAGAGTTGTACAGAGTACTTGTTATTATAAGAGATTTTGTTGAAGCTGAGTGCCAAGGCTATAGGTTAAGATAATGCTATTTTGAGCAGTATTGTTACTGGAGATCCTCTAAAGGAAAGGTCATCCCTGTCAATCAGTAGGGGATCCCCATTTAGGAACTCTTGTCTGGAAGAAGAACCTTAGACAGAAGTAAAAGACCTCTGTTGCTCTGAGAATAAGAATACATGTGAGATTGTTTTTATTTGGGGGTAAATATGTTTTCTGCCAAACAGAAGCAGATCGAGATTTAGACAGGGAGGTCTCCATGTTGTAGGTCACAAAGTAAAATTCACATTAAGTAGTTGCTTATTGTTGGCTGTGCCTATTTACCTTTTCCTAATCCACAAACTTCAGTAATATTTAGAAAATCTCAACTGTGCTCGAACGCATTAAGAAGAGTACCCTATTTGTGTGCTTGGAGCATATTACTTACAGGGAGGAAATGCTCTCTTAATCCAGTTTAAATAGTAGCAAGAAAGGTGCCTTACAGAATAAGAAAGGAATGTTAAGATCAATTTCTTATATTTCTTATTATTTGCTCCTTACAACTTTAAGGCTCATGGTATGAAAACCTTAAGGGTGCTAGCCAATTTCCTTACACTCTCCAAATTAACAGATTGATTACAAATAGCCAATTGTCTCTTCTTCTAAGTCTGTCTGCTAGGACATCCATTTCCTTTTTTTACTTCATTTCTTCTCAGTCTCCATCAGTGATTTCTTTTTTCGTGTCACACTTTTAAATAGTGGTGCTTTCTGTCTCCTAGTCACAATCTTATTATTTTTCCCCATAATATATCCTTATCATGAGAAATCTTATACGCATGAGTTCCTCTAAAATCTAAACACTGATGATAAAATGTAAATACTTAATTATTGAGTTCTACATTTATCTTTTCCAATTTTCCATTATACATCTTCATCTAGATTTACGAAAGCTACTTCAAACCAAACATTTATTTTTGCCTCGTTATCTAGCTTTTCACTCCCCTCAAGTGGTACCTCACCCTGCATAGCATGCCTATTAATCTCTCAACAACCACCCCTGGTTGTAAAATAAGTCACTGAATTCTCTGGCTGCACCTCCTGAATATCCATGAGATTTCCAATTTCTCTTCATCCCCATTGTCATGATCACTACTCTGCATGGACTATAACAATGCATTCATAAATATTTTCCTGTGTTCTAACTGAATCTCCTTCTCTATGTCCTCTTTATCTGATTTTTAAAACGTGTGCGTGTGTGTTCAGTCACATCTGACTCCTTGTGATCCCATGGACTCTAGACCACCAGGCTCTTCTGTCCATAGGATTCTCAGGCAAGAATACTAGAGTGGAGTGCCATTTCCTTCTTCTGGGGTTATTCCCAGCATAGGGATCTAACCCACATCTCTTGCATCTCCTGCATTGGCAGGGAGATTCTTTACCACTGGCCACCTGGGAAGCCCAATTTCTAAACTAGGATGTAGAAAATGATCCAACAGAAAACAAAAATATTATCGCTCTTGTGGCAGTTTTACTAAGGCCTTTTTCACCCCTGCCACTGAGAGGCGAGATATATGTCTGTCCCCTGAAGCTGTGACATGTGACCATTAGAATATGTAGAAATGATACACTGATGGTTTTCAGGTCCATAAAAATGGAGGTGTTTTTTTTTTTTTTTTTTTGCGTTAAGAGCAGGTTATCTCTCTAGGAAAAATCATGGCTTTACAACTTCTAAAACCCTAGTTGTTTATTGTAGAAATATATATGCTTTATTTTTTCAGAATAGATTTAGATTCATAGCAAAATTGCGAAGAAGGTATAGAGATTTCCCATATACCATCTGCTCCCACCATGCACTATTGTTGTTTAGTCGCTCAGCTGTGTCTGACTCTTTGTGACCCCATGGACTGCAACATGGCAGGCTTTCCTGTTTTTCACCATCTCCCAGAGTTTGCTCAAACTTATGTCCATTGAATCAGTGATGCCATTCAGCCATATCCTGTGCCACCCCCTTCTCCTCCTGCCTTCAGTCTTTCCCAGCATCAGGGTCTTTTCCAAAGAATCGGCTCTTCACATCAGGTGGCCAAAGTATTGTAGTTTCAGCTTCAGCATCAGTCCTTCCAATGAATATTCAGGCCTGATTTCCTTTAGGATTGTCTGATTGGATCTCCTTGCAGTCCAAGGGACTCTCAAGAGTCTTCTCCAACACCACAGTTCAAAAGCTTCAATTCTTTGGAGTTCAACTTTCTTTAGGGTCCAACTCTCACATCAGTACATGACTACTGGAAAAACCATAGCTTTGACTATGTAGACCTTTGTTGACAAAGAGATGTATGTGCTTTTTAATATGCTGTCTAGGTTTGTCATAGCTTTTCTTGCAAGGGGCAAGAATAGCCTCTCCCATTATTAACAACCCCAACAAGAGTAGTACATTTGCTATTAATACAATTGATGAACCTTCATTGGAAACATCATTATCACCCAAAGTCCATAGTTAACATTAGAGTTCATTCTTGTAGTTATGATATTCTATAGGTTTGGACAAATCTATAATGAAAGATACCTGCCTTGATAGTATCATGAAAAATATTTTCACTGTCCTAAAATTTTTGTCATTTACTTTTGAGATATTTTTAAGTCTTTATCCAAGCTTATATGCTTACCTTAGTTTCCCACAGGCTTCAAACCTTTTTTTTAACCCCATGCTTTTTAACCTCACATCTTGAGTACTCTCACATTTAACTCTGAGTTGCTCTAGTCTTTGTATTTGTCCTTTTTCAGAATCTTGACATATACAGTTGGCCTCATTTTTGTCTATTTATTGATGCTAACATTCATTTGTATTTCTAACATTCCACTCTAAATCCTACTAGGGAAATTTGGAGTGAGATATTGTAAATGCCAGAAACATAAACCCCTCAAATTCTGAGTAATCTGATTATCCTCATGATTCAACCAATACCTAATCTAGGTCCAGAATCTACCTACTGAATCTCAACCTGTCTCCCTTCTAGCTCACACTATTCCATCTAAACCATCCTTGGTGTTGTACTTCTCTAAAGAGTCTCTTAAAGCAGAGCTCCCCAAGCCCTAGGCTGCAGACCAGTCCATGGCCTGTTAAGAATGTGGCCTCATAGCAGGAGGTGATCAGTGGGCAAGGGAGCAAGGGTTCATTACTGCTCCCCATCACTCACATTACTGCCTGAACAACTCCTGACCTCAGTCAGTGGAAAAACTGTCCTCCACTGGTCCCTGGTGCCAAAAAGTCTGGGGACTGCTGCCTTAAAGCAAACTGCCTCTTCTTTAAGGAGTAGTCAGCGTTCAAGGCGCTTAGAAGTCCGGATCTGAAATTGCAGCATCAGTTAGCATGACTCAACATATTCTTACTGATATGAAACTTCAGATTTATAATAATTTAGAAAGTCACAGGAGACACCCAGAGATAGATTTTATTCAGTTCAACTTAAGTGTAATATGTGGAAGCAGACATTGGTTGGACTTATGGATGAGTTTTCAATCTCATTTCTCTTCTTTTCTCCTCTGCTCTTTGTCTCATTTTCTGTTCCACACTAACCCCTCTGCCAATAATTCTTTTAAAATGAGTGAGACACCCACATACCATCCCAGCTTGTGATCCTCACCAAGAGACCCCACATCTTAGGATCACTTTAGCAAATTGTTTTTATTGAGCAGTGAGACTCCTATCTTAAAAAAATATCTCCTAATATTCATAGATAGAGTGGCCACAATACACTGAGAAAGCGCTCTCATAAAAATAGGGAGCAGTTGATTGAAATACTGCAGTGCTCAATTAATTAGGATTTTCAGGATAAAAGTTGTCCCATCTAGGCTTACAGAAACTTTCCTGTGTGGTTTTGGTATATTTTACTTTTGATGGAATAGCAGTGAGAGACCAGATGGCAAAAACTGAGAAACTACATATTTTAGAATAATAGATAACATGACAGGAGGCTTAATTTTTAATATGAACAATGGTGGTTGTTTATCACACAATCTGAGAATGTTTAACACAATATGAATTTTCTTGCTCATAATCTTGTAAGACATGCCACATCCCACCCTTAGAAAAGCTAAAGGAACCCTGCCAGTGGGGCATTCTAAATGTTTGTTATAAACACACCCCCTCCCAAATTCTGCAGTAGTACAGCCTGTTGTCAGGCATGTCAAGGTGTTCTGAGAGAGGCTGACATTAGGACTGCCATTGTACTAGCAGATTTTTATGGGATGTTATAAACTCTGGCTTAGTTCTGTCAGCAATTGCTGAGTTAAGCGGTCTGAAGTCAATAGTACCTTCTTACTCAAAGAGCAACCTGACGGCATTCATTGTAAGCTCAGCAACTCAGATTAACAATCCTCCTCAATTTAAATACATGTCCTTTGCCATAACGGTGTGCCGTGGGTCTCTAGAATTCCTGGTGTTTTTTAATCAGAAGCCCTGATGGCCTTTGTCCTGGACTACAATTCTTACGATTTTGTATAGCAGGTTGGCTTACTGTCCAGTACAATAAAGATAATACCTTCAGCTGGGGCAAAATTAGGATGTTACCTTTCCAACCACTATACAAGACTGGGGTTTCCTAAACTTTGACATTTGCCCTGACTCCTTAGCACTGCCTCCAGGAGACTTAGGGCAGCATGGGAGTCAGTGTGAAAATGAAGTTCATGCCACTTGTTATTCTGTGAGTAATAAACCCCTTTGTCTCTACCCCAAGAGGCATGTGTCTTCTACTATTAAAGAAAATTTGGCTACAACATCCTATGTCCATTTAGGATTTGGCCGGGAATGTAAAATGAGATGAGGGGCAGGGACTCTGGGCAGAAACACTTCTGAATTTAAGAAACACTGTAAAAAATATCAGTGCCACAACTCACTTCATTTCCTGGCATGGGTACATTTATGGACTGAGAAGTTACAACATAACAGATTTTCACTACTGATCACAGCATGGTTACCATGCAGATGATGTGGACAGGAGGACTAACAGTTGATCCTTCATAGGTACATGGAGTCTTGCAGGGCCATGGGGCTTTGGGAACCAGTGTAAGGACACCAAAGGACAATTCCCAATAATGTGAAGTGAGAACCTGACCCAAAGTCATGTGGATCCTCAATTGTCTATTTCAGATATCTTACCTCATCCCCTTTTTTTCTTGTATGGTCTCCAATGAGAAGTCTGCTGTAATACTTATTCTTGTACCATCATACTTTTTTACTTTTTTTTAATTTCAGGAATTATTTCTTTGCCTGTGATTTCCTGGAGTTTTAATATAATATCCCCCAGGTGGGATAGTTTCGTATTTGTTGTTTGTTTGTTTTTTAGCCTTGCTTGTTGTTGTCTTAGTTTTCTGAATATGTACTATGGTGTCATTATTTGTAAGCAGTTCTGGTGTTACTACTTCAAATATTCAATTATTTTCTCATCCTTCTGTATTCCAATTATGATTTTATAATATTCTTTAAAACTGTCCTACAATTATTTGGTGTTCTGTTCTCCATGTCTGTGTTTTTTCATGAATTTTCTTCTTAGAACATCAATGGTGGATGTTCCTGTTGACTTGTATTCAAGCTTATGATTCCTGGTTCATATCAAGTCTACTGGTGATCTTGTTAATCTTTATTTCCATTATGGTGTTTTGATTTATAACATTGCCTTTAGATTCTTTTTTTAAATTTAAATTTATTTATTTTAACTGGAAGCTAATTACTTTACAATATTGTATTGGTTTTGCCATACATCAACATGAATCCACCACGGGTGTACACATGTTCCCCATCCTTAAACCCCCCTCCCACCTCCCTCTCCATACGATCCCTCTGGGTCATCCCAGTGTATCAGCCCCAAGCATCCTGTATCTTGTATAGAACCTGGACTGGCAATTCATTTCTTATATGATATTATACATGTTTCATTGCCATTCTCCCAAATCATCCCACCTTCTCCCTCTCCCACAGAGTCCAAAAGAATGTTCTATACATCTCTGTCTCTTTTGCTGTCTTGCATACAGGATCTCTCTGTCGACATTATTTATCTGTTCTTGTAAGTTTTTTTTTTTTTTTATCTTAGAGCTCTTAGCTATTAATTATGCCATTTAAATTTTCCATTATTATTCCAACATCTTTCTCATATATGAATCTGATTCTGATGGTTACTCTGCTTCTTCAAAGCACTTTCTTTTTCTTTTCACGTGCCTTGTTATTTTTGATGAAAGCCAGGCATGTAGCAGGTAATGGAAAATGTGTAAAATAGGATTTCAGTGTGAGGATATATGTTAAGCCAGCTAGGAACTGAGTTGTGTTTAATGTTTGCTTGTAGCTACAGGTGCCAGAGACATCACAAGCATTTAGTGTCCTTGTTTTTGTCTTCATATTAACTTTCTGCTTTCCTAAGTACTCTTTCTTAGAAGGATGCTGCATGTTACAGCTTTCAGTTGTAACCCATTGTTGTGATACTAGAGACCTGCTAGTGTGGTGTTGAGTTTTGAAGACAAAGCAGGGCATTCTGTAATCTTATAATAAGTCTCATATTTCAGTCAACCAATTGGGCTGGGACTTTCACAAGTGTTTCTCCTGTGAAAACACCCATCTTCCCTCACTCCCAGCTTCTTTCTCGCTTCCCTGGCTGCATCAAGTCTATTTCCTTGATATCTATGCACTTTTCTCCCCTTTAATTGGGGCCAGAGGACTAAGGGAGCTGGAAAGGGAGCAGTGTCCTTTTACCAGCTGAGATAAGGCTTTGCTCTTGAGAAGGAAGCCTTTCTCTATGGAGAGTGAAAGAAAGAAAGCGAAGTTGCTCAGTCACGTCTGACTTTTTGCAACCCCATGGACTGCAACCTACCAGGCTTTTCCGTCCATGGGATTTTTCAGGCAAGAGTACTGGAATGGGTTGCTATTTCCTTCTTCAGGGGAAATCTTCCTGATCCAGGGATCAAACCCCAAACCCCGGTCTCGATCTCCTGCATTGTAGGCATACACTTTACCATCTGAACCACCACGGAAGCTCACCCATGGAGAGTAGACTTTTGTTATGAAAACATCTCTAGGAGAATTTCACAGTGACTACTCTTACACTTCCCTTGCTATCAACAAGAAGTTTGTTTCTCACATTATACTATCTGACTGGGTTCCTGAAAGTAAAGCACTCAAGTGTGGGTCTCCCTAGTACTACAGCTTTAAAGCAATTCTCGATCTTATATCGGTGTACATGCAACATCCAGCAATTAATCAAAATCACCATTTATATCTTCCTGGCAGTTTATGGTTCCATTCGCTTCTGCTCTGTGTAAGCAGATCTTAGCTGCGACTCTCTGGATGTACTTTTTCCCTGGTTTGGGTTGTAGTTTTGAGGTAACAGTTTGCCTGTGACCTTAGTTCTCTGATGATTTAGGACACATTTTGATATTCAGTTTTTTAAGTTTTTTTCTCATTTTAAGGTTGGGAGTGATGGTTTCCAAGCTCTTTGCTTGTTGAAGCTGAAACTAGAAGTCTAAAAATCATGTCTTAATTTTAAAAATAATTTTTCTGTATCCCTACAAAATTAATAACTAATATATATTCTTCAGGTAAACAAGATTTAAGAAAATATAAAGTCCCTCCACTCCCACAAAAATATGAATTTGCCATTTTCTTTGAAAATATCCTATCATTTTTGCCAACTCTTCTCCCATAATTTAGAATAACTTGTCTTTCTTTTCATTCCTCTGAATCAGCCATCCTGTTTCCATCTCTTTCTTAATTAATTAATTTATTTTAATTTGAGGTAATTACTTTACAATATTGTGGTGGTTTTTGCCATATGTCGACATGAATCATCCACATATATCCCATTTCCATGTTTTTCCACTCCTAGAAACTACAATAAAGTGCAAATTTGACAATCATTAGCATTGCCTGGAAAATCCCATGGATGGAGGAACCTGGTAGGCTGCAGTCCATGGGGTCGCTAGCGACTTCACTTTCACTTTTCACTTTCATGCATTGGAGAAGGAACTGGCAACCCACTCCAGTATTCTTGCCTGGAGAATCCCAGGGGTGGGGGAGCCTGGTGGGCTGCCATCAATGGGGTCATACAGAGTTGGACACGACTGAAGCGACTTAGCAGCAGCAGCAGCAGCATTAAAAACAATGTAAGCAGTCACCTGCACGGTTTGGAAGTGTACAGGGTCAAGAATGTCTCTGCAAGCATGTCAGACTAAATCTCAGTGTGTGTTGGACACTTCTTTGACCCCTGTCCCAAAAATATGGTAGAAAGACATATTTACTAGATTCTGAAGAGAATTGACCAAAATAATTAAAGAGATGAGCAGTATAGATTGTGGGGAAAGATGAAAAGATTTTAATTCTTTTGTTTGAAAATGAACATTTGTAACTTGGACCTGAGATTACAAAGCAATGAAACAGATAGTAAATGAAAGGACAATGCTTTGATTCCTACAAATACTCAAGGAGAATAGAGATTGTGATCTTTTAAAAGATTTGTATATATTATATAGTTTTTTTGAAAGAGGAAAATGGGACCTCAGCTATTTATGGCTCTACAAGAATTATAGTTCTGTGAAGCTGACTTAACTCTCTTCCATCACATTCAATTTGACTTTATGTTCTTCAAGATAATTCCATGACCTTAACTTGGCTTTGTAAATAGGTTTCTTCTAATGGGAAAGGAATACATTGATAGAAAACAAGAGGAAGGTTATCTCGGTAGTTATAATTCCCATGGTAAATGAATATATTGACATTCTCTTTAACAAATTAGTGTTCTGTGAATTTGGTAAGCCTATGGTAGATTGTTAATAAACATTTTAATCATGGAAAAAGAAGACTTGAAATTGAGGTAACTGACTCTAAGACCTTTAAGGGCAAAGATATATGCCACCAAAGGAAATCTGTATATGCAAATAATCTACAACTTGCAAATATAAGCTATATTATTTGTTATTACTTTACATTGGTTATTGGATACTGATGAGGAGATGTGTTGACCTTGGCATATTAGCAATGCCTCAAATGCAACACAACTAACTTAACAAAATGTGATTAGCTAAATGGATTATTAATGTAATCATTGCTGTGGGCACTAATTAAGATGAAAATTAATTTCATGACCTGGTATAAGAAAACATCTAATCACATAAATTATCACCATTATGGAAAACCATTTGCCTTAAGAAGCCACATCTTTAAAAGGATTGTAATAAACCACCTTATAAAAATTATTGTTCATATCCATCAAGTCATTGTCCATGAATGCATGTTAAATGCTTATGAGATTTTCTATGACAAATGTTGTGGTTTTCAATGATATATAGTTATTATTTAGAATTTTATTTACAATCTTCATTTCAACTAAGTGGAAACTAAAGGAAATTATATACTGTATCATCACACTAAAGTTTTTGCACATGTTAAATTTTTTTTTTTAATGTATATGTGTATGAATGCTATACTGATTCTTCTAAGATGTCAGTTTCTAAATGGATACAAAACAATCTGAGGTACAAGAAACACTTTCCAAGATTTGACTTAGTTAGAAAAAAACTTCATTTATAGAGCATTCAGTCACTTCTTAAATATTAGATACATTTTCTGAGCTTCATATCAGGAAGTAAGAGTGCATACATCAAACACAGGTGCCTATTCCATACTGATAGTACAAAGACAGATGCTACCAGGTCCCCACCTTCTAGGAGATTAAACTCCAGTGACACAGACATATTCTTTCAACACATAGTGATAAGTTTTAAAACAAAGTCATGAGCATAATAATAAATTACACAAAACAAAGACTACATTAAGAGTTGTGTTGATTATCTGCCAGATGTTAGGCAAATTTTGTGAGTTATCAAATATTTCTAAACGTCATAAGACAAATAATATTAGTCTCTCAAAAACTGATACCTAAAGAAATTAAGTAATTTACTGATTTATTGATGTAAATTACTAGAAGAATTGATGCTTTTGAACTGTGGTGTTGGAGAAGACTCTTGAGAGTCCCTTGGACTGCAAGGAGATCCAACCAGTGCATTCTGAAGGAGATCAGCCCTGGGATTTCTTTGGAGGGAATGATGCTGAAGCTGAAACTCCAGTACTTTGGCCACCTCATGCGAAGAGTTGACTCATTGGAAAAGACTCTGATGCTGGGAGGGATTGGGGGCAGGAGGAGAAGGGGGCGACAGAGGATGAGATGGCTGGATGACATCACTGACTCAATGGACGTGAGTCTGAGTGAACTCTAGGAGTTGGTGATGGACAGGGAGGCCTGGCGTACTGCAGTTCATGGGGTCGCAAAGACTTGGACATGACTGAGCGACTGAACCGAACTGAACTACTAGCCAGAATTTGAACCCCAAAGATCTGATGTCAAGAGTACCACCAGTGCTCACATACATCTGTAATATTAAAGGCATAGTTCACAGAACACAGATGAAGTCACCTTAAAGTTGTTTCACAGTGGGAACTAAAGTAGGAGACATGCAAAAGAATATCAAGATATTTGAAAAAAATGCTTTTATACACTACTATATCTAAAGTAGATGACTAGTGAGTACCTACTATATAGCCCAAGGAACTCTACTCAATGCTCTTTGGTGACAAAGAGACTATATATATATATATATATATATCTGATTCACTTTGATGTATATAGCAGAATCTAACACACATTGTAAAGCAACTGAACTAAAAAAAAAAACCTAAAATACAGAAATTTGAATGACTTTCTTCTTTGCAAAATACAGTAATACTGATATCTCTATTATAAATGACATTGATTAGAAAATGTAGATAAGAGGGGAAGCAAAGCTAATTTAACCTCTGTTGCAGCTCTGTAGAAGCAGCTGTTCAGATTACCAAGTTATTTTTAGGGAATATGTGCTTGGGATGCTATTGAGTGTCATTAAAATACTGGCAGATATTTTAGATATATAGGTATAGATATATAATTGCACTTCCCTGGTGGCTTAGGTGGTAAAGCGTCTGCAATGCCTGCAACCTGGGTTTGATACCTGGGTTGCGAAGATCCCCTGGAGAAGGAAATGGAAACCCACTCCAGTACTCTTGCCTGGAAAATCCCATGGACAGAGGAGCCTAGTGGTCTACAGTCCATGGGGTTGCAAAGAGTCTGACACACTGAGCGACTTCACTCACTCACTCACTCATAGATATATAATTATCACTAATTCACACTGATGTCAGAGACCACCACAACACTGTAATTATCTTCCAATTTAAAAAGAAAAAGAATAAATACCACGAATTAATGTCAGAAGTCTTAAAAAAACATTGCTGGCAGATGAGGAGTAAAACAATACAGGATTAATATTAATTTAGAAGTTTCTATAAATAAGCAAAGATTAAGTTTAAAAATGCTCTTTCCAAACTAAGAACTAAAAGTAAAAGGACTGGGAATGAATAAAAATAGAGAAAGAGATCAGCTTAAAGCAAGAGATGTTGTTATATTAAAAAAGAGAACATGAGCCTCTTTTGATCATGTAAAGCACGTATGATACCATTGTTTTACTTATATTAAAAAAGAGAACATGAGCCTCTTTTGATCATGTAAAGCACGTATGATACCATTGTTTTAGAGGAAAGACTCCACAGTAGTCAAATGAAGTTGTCCTAGACCTGCCCCATGTTATAGCAACATGACAATAGAAAGAACAGTAACTAAGAACAAATCTCGTCTGGAACAGAAGAGCAACATCCCTCTAAGACCTTTGTTAGGACGTTGATGAGAAGGGATCCTGGGTGGGTTTAACAGGGAGAACAGAGTCAGCATGTCTGGTTTTGTGTACCTGTGTCACCCCTAGCCTGAAAGTGTGAAGAACTCTCATTCCTGCATATACTTGTCTTTCTCCTACTGCTTTAATCACAGTCAATGTGAATAATTCTGACAGTAAGACACACTGTCTCATTTCAGCATCTCTGTATGAATGGCTTTCTGGATGAGACAGCAGGGCTCATCCTGTTGGCGGTCCTTTGAAAGGAGAACTGAGATTGTGGCATTCATGACAGTGTGCTCACTTGTCTCCTTCTTTCCCTTAATTACTGTTGAGGAGGATGGTTTCTTCCCCAAAGAGGGAGAAGGGAGGAATTTTCAAAGCATCTACATCCAGTTTCCCCTTGAGAAAGATTTAGATGACAGCAGTTACTCCCAAGAGCAGTAGGTTCTTCTTCAGTTGTTTCTTAAACTATGCTTGAAAAGATGAGGGGGAAAAAGACCAACAGTGGGATGACAGTTTCTTTTTTCAATATCATTAGGATAAATATGATCAAATACCTTCCAAAACACTCTTTAAAAAACTTCAAGAACTTTGCTAAGACACATGCTTTGTAAACTTGTTTTTTTTCCACATTTAATTTTCCTATTATTCATCGCCTCAAGCAACCACTTGATCAGACTGAAGCCCACTCTACTTTCCTGTTGTTGTTTGTTCTTTTAATCAGCTTCTGCAGTGGCTTACTGCAAAAGGTCAGTTTTCCTTCCAATCCCAAAGAAGGGCAATGCCAAAGAATGTTCAAACTACCTTACAGTTGTGCTCATTTCACATGCTAGCAAAGTAATGATAACAATCCTTCAAGTTAGGCTTCAGCAGTATGTGAACTGCGAAATTTCAGATGTACCAGCTGAATTTAGAAAAGGCAGAGGAAGCAGAACAAATTGTCAACATTCACTGGATCATGGAGAAAGCAAGAGTGTTCCAGGAAAAACATCTACTTCTGCTTCATTGGTTACACTAAAGCCTTTGACTATGTGGATCACAACAAACTGTGAAAAATCCAATAAGTTAACTAATACAATAGGATTTGACATATTGTTTTGGCACCAGGCAATATGACATGGCAACTAGGTTATTTCCTGTAATCTCTGTAATCTTGTGCTATCAATATTTCATATTGCTTGTTTTTAAGGATTTTTTGTAAATGAAAGAATATTTACTTCTTGCCCTTTGTCCACTGCTGAAATAATTTTAACACATTGGCTTTTCTTAAATTTCTGACTTTTTGGAATAGAGAAGGATGGAAACTCTAGGATCTAATAAAGTATTCATGTTGTTCTTGTGTTAAAGATAACGTTGGGTTGTATTCTCAAAAATAGATAAAGCAATGAGAATTAAATGCAACTTTATCTTTGGAAATTTGAAGTCAGCCTAGTGTATTTTCTCATAGAAATCTCTAACTCTTATGAAGGAAAAAAAATGGCACAAAATGTATTTACTAGAATTCTTTCTTTCACTGATGGAAATGTTAGAAAACAAACACCATTTGAAACTGATTTAGTTAACAAAGTGTGTGATTAAAGTCCTAATTCAGTAAAGTGGATCATAGGGCAAGTAGGGTCAAGTGTTCCAAAACTCAGGATTTTTAATTTAAGCTATCACATTAGAAACAGCACATTTTATATTTTTCAAAAGTGACTTTGGTATCAAATCCTGATTGCTGATTTTCTGCAAAAGCCATGAAAATAGAAAAATTCTCTAGATGAACAAGTATAAGTCTGATTGTGGGTGGGTGTCAAGAATGGAGCATACCCACCAGGTAGCCAGCTGTGGGACTCTAATCATGAGAACCTGCAATCAACTTTCAGGGAAAGAAAAACTATATGCAGCCACTTACTAAGTCAGTTGCTCTTAGTCATCATTAAACTCAGAGGGTATACCCTGCATTTTTAATTCTTATCCTCTCCCAAATAAGCTGAGTTTTCTTCCTAGTATGCCAAAAAAAAAGTGTAAAATTAAAAAATGAAAGAAAAATGAATTTGTTTCACTTTCATTAAACTCAGAGAAGATGACATTATTTTTCTAATACTGTTTTGCCCATGCTCAGTCACTCAGTCATGTCTGACTCTATGTGAACCTCTGGACTCTAGCCTGCCAGGCTCTTCTGCCCAAGGGATTTTCAGGCAAGAATGCTGAAGTGGGTTGCCATTTCCCCTCTTATTTTCTCAATTCTCAGGCTCCTCTTTTTGCACATTTCTTCTGCCTACTCTTTATTTGATTGGTATTCCTCAAGGTTGTAATTTCACTTTTCCCTTGTCACATGTGCCTACTGGAGGAAATTCTCATGACTTTACCTATTGCCAAAATTATACTAGCTGCCAAATGTATAATTTTAGACCTAATTGTTCTCTGTTTCAAACTCAAATTTCATACTGCACATGATATATATATATATATATATATTTATATTTTATCAGAGATGGCTCAAATAAACATGATCGAAGACAACATAATTATGCCTATCCATGCTTTCAGTCTGTTATTGAGCCCAAGAACGCAATAGACATGATCTTTCTAGTGAGAATTTTTGTTATATTCAACTATTTCTCCTCAAGCAGCCAAGTTTTATGTCATTAATTTGTCATTTATGAATCAGAATGTCTCCTTTCTCTTCTTCTCTAGACTGAAACTATTGCTAATTCCTACTTAATGATTTCAATTTTCTGTTTATTGATCTTCCTTCTTTTACTTTACCTCCACTGGTGTATCTTTTTTTTTAATTGAAGGATAACTGCTTTACATAGTTTTGCTGTTTTCTGTCAAACCTCAACATGAATCAGCCATAGGTATACATATTTCCCCTTCCTTTTGAACCTCCCTCCCATCTCCCACCCCATCCCACCCCTCTAGGTTGATACAGAGCCCCTTTTTGAGTTTCCTGAGCTATAGAGCAAATTCCCGTTGGCTATCTACTCTACATTTGGTAACGTAAGTTTCCATGTTACTCTTTCCATACATCTCACCCTCTGCTCCCCTCTCCCCATGTCCATAAGTCTATACTCTATCGCTGCCCTGTAAGTAAATACTTCAATACCATTTTTCTAGATTCTGTATATATGCATTAGAATACAATATTTATCTTTCTCTTTCTGACTTACTTCACTCTGTATAATAGGTTCTATGTTCATCCACCTCATCAGAACTGACTCAAATATGTTCCTTTTTATGGCTGAGTAATATTCCATTGTGTATATGTACCGTGAAATCTTTATCCATTCATCTGTCGATGGACATCTAGATTGCTTCCATGTTTTAGCTATTGTAAATACTGCTGCATTAACAGTGGGATACATGTGTCTTTTTCAGTTTTGGTTTCCTCAGGGTATATGCCTAGGAGTGGGATTTTGGGTCACATGGTGGTTTTATTCCTAGTTTTTTAAAGGAGCTTCCACACCATCTTCCATAGTGGCTGTATCAGTTTAAATTCCCACCAACAGTGCAAGAGCATTCCCTTTTCTCCACACCCTCTCCAGCATTTATTGTTTGTAGACTTCTTGATGATGGTCATTCTGACTGGTGGGAAGTGACATCTCATTATAGTTTTGATTTGCATTTCTCTAATAATTAGTAATGTTGAACATCTTTTCATTTGTTAGCCATCTGTATGTCTTCTTTGGAGAAAAGTCTGTTTAGGGCTTTTCCTAATTTTTGATAAGGTTGTTTGTTTTTCTGCTATTGAATTGTATGAGCTGCTTGTACATTTTGGAAATCAATCCTTTGTCAGTTATTTTATTTGCTATTATTTTCTCTGATTCTGAGGGCTGACTTTTCGCCTTGCTTATAGTTTCGTTTGCTGTGGAAAAACTTTTAAGTTTAATCAGGTCCTAGTTGTTTACTTTTGTTTTTATTTCCATTACTCTACGAAGTGGGTCATAGAGGATCTTGCTTTGATTTATGTCATTGAGTGTTGTGCCTATGTTTTCCTCTAAGAGTTTTTTTTTTTTTTTTAATGATTTCTGGTCTTACATTGAGGTCTTTAATCCATTTTGAGTTTATCTTTGTGTATGGTGTTAGGAAGTGTTCTAATTTCATTCTTTTACATGTAGCTGTCTGGTTTTCCCAGTACTATTTATTAAAGAGGCTGTCTTTGCCCCATTGTATATTCTTGCCTGCTTTGTCAAAAATAAGGTACCCATAGATGGATAGGTTTATTTCTGGGCTTTCTATCTTGTTCCATTGGTTTATATTTCTGTTTTTGTGCCAGTACCATACTGTCTTGATGACTGTAGCTTTGTAGTATAATGTGGAGTCAAGAAGGTTGATTCTTCCAGCTCCATTCTTCTTTCTCAAGATGGCTTTGACTATTCGGTCTTTTTTGTTTCCATATGAATTGTGAAATTTTTTGTTCTAGTTCTGTGAAAAATGTCAATGGTAATTTGATAGGGATCACATTGAATCTGTAAATTGTGTTTGATAATATAGTCATTTTCACAATATTGTTTCTTCCTTCCCAGGAACAAGGAATATCTCTCCATTTGTTTAGGTTATCTTTGATTTCTTTCATTAGTGTCTTATAATTTTCTGTGTACAATTCTTTTGTCTCCTTAGATACTTTTATTCCTAGATATTTAATTCTTTTGGTTGCAATGGTGAATGGGATTGATGCCTTAATTTCTCTTTCTGATTTTTCATTGTTAGCATAGAGAAATGCAAGTAATTTCTATGTATTGATTTTGTATCCTACAACTTTGCTAAATTCACTGATTAGCTCTAATAATTTTCTGATATTATTTTTAGGGTTTTCTATGTATAGTATGTTGTCATCTGCAGACAGTGAGAGCTTTACTTCTTTTCTGTTCTGGATTCCTTTTATTTCCTTTTCTTCTCTGATTGCTGTGGGCAATCAGCGAAGGACTTCCAGAACTACGGACTTCCATAACTATGTTGAATAATAGTGGGGAAAGTGGACACCCTTCTCTTGTTTCTGATCTTAGGGGAATGCTTTCAGTTTTTCACCATTGAAAATAATGTTTGCTGTAGGCTTATCATATACAGCCTTTACTATGTTGAGATAGGTTGCTTCTATGCCCATTTTTTGAAGAGTTTTAATCATAAATGGGTACTGAATTTTGTCAAGGCTTTTCCTGCATCTATTGAGATTATCATATGGTTTTTATCTTTCAATTTCTTAATATGGTATATCACATTGATTGATTTGCATATCTTGAAGAATCCTTGTATTCCTGGAATAAACCCAACTTGATCATGGTATATGAGTTTTCTGATGTGTTGCTGATTCTGTTTGCTAAAACTTTGTTGAGGATTTTTGCATTTATCTTCATCAGTGATATTGGCCTGTAGTATTCTTTTTTGTGTGTTATCTTTGTCTGGTTTTGATATCAGGGTGATGGTGGCCTTGTAGAATGAGTTTGTAGTGTTCCTTCCTCTGCAATTTTTTGAAAGAGTTTTAGAAGGGTAGGCATTAGCTCTTCTATAAATGTTTGATAGAATTACCCTGTGAAGTTATCTGGTCCTGGACTTTTGTCTTTTGGGAGATTTTTGATCATTGTTCCAATTTCAGTGCTTGTAATTGGGTTGTTCATAATTACTATTTCTCCCTGGTTCAGTCACGGAAGATTGAACTTTTCTAAGAATCTGTTCATTTCTTCCAGGTTATCCATTTTATTGCCATATAGTTGTTCGTAATAGTCTCTTATAATCCTTTGTATTTCTGCATTGTCTGTTGTAACCGCTCCTTTTTCATTTCTAATTTTGTTGATTTGATTCTTCTGTCTTTCTTACTTGGTGAGTCTGGCCAAAGGTTTGTCAATTTTATCTCCTCAAACAACGAGCTTTTAGTTTTATTAATCTTTACTATTATTCCTTTCATTTCTTTTCCATTCATTTCTGCTCATATATTTATGATTTCTTTGCTTCTACTAATTTTGTTGTTGTTGTTGTTGTTCTTCTTCTTCTTTTTCCAGTTAGTTTAGGTGTAAAGTTAGGTTGTCTATTCATTGTTTTTCTTGCTTCTTGAGGTAGGATTGTATTGCTATAAATTTCCCTCTTAGAACTGTTTTTGCTGCGTGCCATAGGGTTGGAGTTGTCGTGTTTTCATTGTCATTTGTTTCTATAAATTTTTTGATTTTCCTTTTGATTTCTTCAGTAGCCTCTTGGTTATTTAGAAACGTATTGTTTAATCTCCATGTCTTTGTGTTTCTTACAGTTTTTTCCTTGTAATTGATATTTACAAGTCTCATAGCATTCTGGTCAGAGAAGATGCTTGATATGATTTTAATTTTCTTAAATTTACTGAGGTTTGATTTGTGACCCAAGATGTGGTCTATCCTGGAGAATGTTCCATGTGCACTTTAGAAGAAGGTGTATTCTTCTGCATTTGGATGGAACATCCTGAAGATATCAATAAGATCCATCTCATCCAATGTATCCTTTAAAACTTGTGTTTTCTTACTAATTTTCTGTTTTAATGATCTGTCCGTTGGTGTGAGTGGGGTGTTAAAGTCTCCTACTTTTATTGTGTTACCATCAATTTCTCCTTTTATGTCTGTTCGTGTTTGTCTTAAGTATTAAGTTGGTCCTATGTGGGTGCATAGATATTTACAATTGTTATGTCTTCCTGTTGGATTAATCCCTTGAACATTACATAGTGTCCTTCCTTATCTCTTGTAATAGTTATTTTAAGTAAGGTCTATTTTGTCTGATATGAAGACTGCTACTCCAGCTTTCTTTTGCCTCCCGTTTGCATGAAATATTTTTCCATCCTCTCATTTTCAGTCTATATATGCCTTTAGGTCTGAAAAGAGTCTCTTGTAGACAGCATATATATGGGTCTGGTTTTTGTATCCATTCAGCCAGTCTGTGTCTTTTGGTTAGAGCATTTAATCCATTTAACTTTGAAGTATTACTGTATGCTCCTATTGACATTTACTTAATTGTTCAGGGTTGATTTTGTAGATCTTTTTCCTTCTGTTGTATTTCTTGACTATATAAGTTCCTTTAACATTTGTTGTAAAGCTGGTTTGGTGGTACTGAATTCACTCAACTTTTGCTTGTCTGAAAAGCTTTTTTATTCCTCCATCAGTTTTGAATGAGATCCTTGCCGGGTATAGTAATCTTGGTTGCAGATTTTTCCCTTTCAGTACTTTAAATATATCCTGCCATTCCCTTCTGGCCTGCAGAATTTCTGCTGAAACATCAGCTGTTAAATGTATGGGGTTTCCCTTGTATGTTACTTGTTGCTTTTCCCTTGCTGCTTTTAATATTCTTTCTCTGTGTTTAGTCTTTGTTAGTTTGATTAGTATGTGCCTTGGTGTATTTCTCCTGATTGACTATTTCCTTTTCCATGTTGGGTAAATTTTCAACTCTAATCTCTTCAAAAATTTTTCTTATACTCTTTCTTTTCCTCTTCTTCTTCTGGGACCTCTATAACTCTAATACTGGTGTGTTTGATATTGCCTCAGAAGTCTCTGAGACTATCCTCAGTTCTTTTTATTCCTTTTATTTGATTCTGTTCTTCAGAAGTTATTTCAACCATTTTTCTTCCAGCTCACTGATTCATTCTTCTGCTTCAGATATTCTGCCATTGATTCCTTCCAGAGCATTTTTAATTTCAATAATTTTGTTGTTTGTCTCTGTATTTTTATTCTTTATTTCTTCTGGATCTTTGTTAACTGATTCTTGCATTATCTCCATTTTGTTTTCAAGGTTTTTTTTTTTTATCACTGTTACTATCATTATTCTGAATTCTTTTTCAGGTAGTTTGCCTATTTCCTCTTCATTTATTTGGACTCTGTGTTTCTAGTTTGTTCCTTTCTTTGTGTAGTATTTCTCTGCCTTTTTAGTTATTGTGTCTGAGGTCCCCTTTTCCCAGGCTTCCAGATTTTGTTCTTTCTTCATTTTGATTTCTGCCCTCCTAAGGTTGGTCCAGTGATTTGTATGAGCTTTATATAGTGTGAGATTTGCACTGAGTTTTTGTTTGTTTCTGTTTTTCCTCTAATGGACAAGGCTGTGTGAGGTGGTAATCCTGTCAGCTGATGATTGGGTTTGTATTTTTGTTTTATTTGTTGTTTAAATGAGGCATCCTGCACAGGGTGCTACTGGTGATTGGGTGATACCAGGAATTGTATTCAAGTGAATTCCTTTGTGTGAGTTTTCATTATTTGATACTCCCTAGGGTTATTTATCTGGCAGTCTAGGATCTTGGAGCCAGTGCACCCACTCCAAAGGCTCAGGGCTTGATCTCTGGTCAGGAAAGAAAATTCCACATGTGGTTTGTTATGGCATTAAGTGAGATTAAAACAAATACCCCAAAATTAGAAACCAAAGATGAGCACCAGACAAATGGCAGTTAAAAAATCAGGCAAATAATAATGAAAATAATGGAATATACACCCATGCTGCTACTGCTAAGTCACTTCAGTCATGTCTGACTCTCTGCAACCCCATAGATGGCAGTCCACCAGGCTCCCCCATCCCTGGGATTCTCCAGGCACGAACACTGGAGTGGGTTGCCATTCCTTCTCCAATGCATGAAAATGAAAAGTGAAAGTGAAGTCGCTCAGTCGTGTCTCACTCTTAGCTACCTCATGGACTGCAGCCTACCAGGCTCCTCCATCCATGGGGTTTTTCCAGGCAAGAGCACTGGAGTGGGTTGTCATTGCCTTCTCTGATAAGCAAAGTCAAAACAGTCCAACAGAAATAAAGTATAGTAGATTGACCCAGTAGACAAAGGAAATCAAAAATTATATTTAGTAGTTAAGAATAAAACTAACTAAAGAACAAACTGAAAAACAAACTAAAGCAAGATTCCAAGTGGAAAATAAAACAGTGAAAACATAACTAACATATGTTGAGAGGGAAGGAAAGAAAGAGAAGAAAGAAGGAATAGATATGCAAAGTTACATATAAGTAGATGAAGATTTATATATGTTGGAGCTTAACTGCAAGAGGAAAAGAACAGTAGGAAAGGCAAACAAAGGAATAAATGTAGAAAAGTATAATATGTTAAAAAATAAAATTATAAAAAAGAGAAAAGAAAAATAAATGGAAGAAGGAAGAAAGAAAGGAAAATTACACAGAACTGCAAAAGCCCAACATAGAAGCAGAGGTTTCTAACAACAATAAAAAGCATGACTGAATATACATATATACCCATAAGCAAAATCAAAACAGTCCAAGAAAAAGAAAGTACAATAGATTGACCCAGTAAAGAAAGGAAACCAAAAATTGTATCTACTAGTTAGGAACAAAATTAACTAAAGCACAAGCTGGAAATAAATAAATAAATAAATAAAATTAAACTAAACTAAAGCAGGGTGCCAACTGGGGAATAGTGCAATGAAAATAAAACTAACAAATATGTTGAGAGGAAGGGAAAGAAAGAATAGATATGCAAAGTTAAATAGAGGTAGATGGAGAAGATTTATATACATTAACGTTTAACTTCAAGGGGGAAAGAACAGTAGGAAAAACAAAGGAATAAATGTAGAAAAAATAATAATAAATTTAGAAAATTAAAATTAAAAAAGAGAAAAGAAAGGAAAAAAAGGAAAACTCCACAGAACTGTAAAAGCCCAGCACAGTCAGAGGTTTATAACAACAATAAAAAATGTGACTGATGGAAAAAAAAGTTCAAAAGCTTAATTAGATTTCATAGTGTCGATAAAATTGACAACTACTATGGGGTGGGGGCGGAGAAAAAGAAATCCAAAAGAATCTACAGAACAAGTCAAAACATAGAATAATAAATATTTTTCCTGAGTCACTGCTGTCAGAATCCTTTCCCTCCCTGGGAGTCAAAGTCCACCTCACTTCCCTAGGAAGCCCTCCAACACTGTGCTGATCTCTGGACCTGCTGTGGTGGCAGCTCAGATTCTAATCTGGTCCTACTTCTGTGTGTTCTTGCCTCTAATGTCCATAGCTATCAAAGCTGGTGCTTTTTCTTTTTTGGGACCTGCCAACATCCTTTTATTTATTCCCTAGATGCAGAGCCTGCCTAGTTAATTGTGTGGATTTAATCTGCAACTTGTACAGCTAGTGGGAAGGTTTGGGGTCTTCTTCCTTAGCCACACTGCCCCTGGGTTTCAATTGTGGTTTTATTTCCACCTCTGCATGTGGGTCGTCACTGGGGTTTGCTCCTGAGGCTGCCCTGGAGGACTTGGGTTTGCCCCTGTGAGGGCCAGGTGTGGAGGTGGTGCAGCTGCTTGGGTTGCAGGGGTTCTGGCAGCACCAGGTACTCAGGGGAGTTGGCGGCTAGGGCAGCAGGAAATATAGTGCTCTAGAAGGGTATGGCAACCAGTATTGGCCAATATGCTCCAGTATTCTTGCTTGGAGAACCCCCTGACAGAGAGGCCTGGCAGGCCACAGTCTACAGGGCTGCAAAGAATTGGACATGACCAAAGTGACCCTGCATGCATAGATGCAAGATTTTTTTGTTTTTCTTTTTCTTTTTTGTGCATGACAGCAGTGAGAGTTGAGTGTGAAGGTGGTGCAGCGGCTTGGTTTGCCAGGACCTTGGCAGTTCAAAGTGTGCACGGACACAGACTGCCTCCAACCAGGAGTTATGGCCCTATCAGAGTCTTTTTTCCACCCTCTTATAGCTAGCAATCAGAAGGCCTCTTGGCCAGTCTTTCTCCGTAGCTCCGCCCATTCAGGCACTTAGAGGATTCCCTTGTCTGGGGTCCTTCTCTGTTGTTCTGCATATCAGGCACACAGAGGGGCCCCCCTGGCTGGGGTCCTACTCTGTAGAGTGGGGCATCAGGCACTTCAAGGAACACCCTGGGTGTAGTCTTACTCTGTAGTTCAGTGTGTCAGGCCTTTAATGGGCCAACCCCTCTATTGTTCAGCGGCCAATGCTGGTGTGTGGGGAAAGAGAGGCCGTGGTGATGGCTCCACCCTCTAGCATGACTCAGCAGTATCACCTTGTTTCTATTGCTGCCCGAATTTCCTCCACAGGTATTTCCCACCACAATCACATCCCCTCAATCTGGCTCTCCTCAGTCAACAGCAACTATAGCCCTGAAATTGCTCCATGATCCCTAAATTCTGGCTCCCATCCACTGCACCTTCTAGGGGACCTGCATCCCTGTCTGGGGTATGTATGGCTGCACCAAGTACTGTCTGATTCTCATTCCATTTAGGCTGCCACAGATCAGCTGTTTCACTCCCTGCCTTAAATGTTGTCATCTGACTCAGACAGTTGCTCCAATGTGGGGATCAGACCACTGCTTCAGTTCCCTCACCCATTGAGGGCAGGTCCAGTCCTACTAACACTTCTGTTTCCCTCCTAGTTCCCTCATCCTACTGAGTTTTGCGTGGTTCTATATATTTTTTTCTGCTGGTCAGTTACTCCTGTCTACTCTCAGCTGGTATTCTGTATGCACTTCTGTGTCTGAAGGTATATTCCTGATATATCCATGGAGAGAGACATGGATTCATGTCCACCTACTCCTCCACCATCTTGTTCTCTCCACTGGTTTATTTTTGTCATTCTCTTTGGTGAAAAAAATTCTCCACTTTGTTCCATTGCATTCTTGCATTCATACTCCACTTTGTGTGTATTCTGATATTATACTGGAAAAGAAGATTTTTTATGCATAATATATAAATTTTAACAATGTAAATATATATATATGAATATGCATAAAATCATATTTGTATTTTGACTGAAAATGGGGAATGACTGGGCAAGTCCTTCACAAGAATGGCTTCAAAAAGACCATGCAGAAAGTTGTTACTTTGGTTCAGATGAAAGGTAAAAATGGCTGGGGCAAGTTAGTGGCAATAGTAAATTCAAAGAAGAAAATAGAATTGTGGAATAGTAGGTGTAATTAATAAAACTTGGCTTTTGTTGATTGCAGACTGTAAGGAAGTTAATTTTCAGATAAGAAATTGGATGTACCTATAAGGCATGCAAACTGAAGGATATATGAGCCTAGAACTTTTAAGGGAATTCTGAGGAATAGTCTTGAGAGTCAGCAATATTCAATGGAATTCTGGATTAGTTCACTAGGGGGAAACCAGTGTGTGATAACAAAAAGAAAGTATGGAACAGAGGCATCAGTGTTACCATCATCAAAAAGAGAATTAGGAAGAGGTAAAAAAAAAAAAAAAAAATACTGAATTGTCCCCCAAATCTGAGAAAATCAGTTGAATCAGTTGACTGTGTTTCCTTTGGCAAGAGAAAACAGTATGAGAACAGGAATTTCTTCCCCGTTTTTACAAGTATTAGCCTCAGTGGGACTTTAATTTCTGTTCTGATGATAGCAAGCTTATTTCATCTTTTTTTTTTTTTTTTGGTACATGGACTTATATTATTTGGCCAGAAATTTACTCCTTAGTAGAACTGGGAGTATTTTTCATTTAGCTACCTTTTGAAAATCTAGTCTTCCAAGCCTCTGTCCTTATTTAATAGCCTTTCTGCATTTCAGTCTTGTTACCCATAAAGGTAATTATAGTATATTAAAAGTCATAATATTTTTTCAAGTAACCAAGACATTAGCAATGTCTGTACCAAAGCAACCATCAGCAGAAAAGAAACAATCCAGTCTTATTCATCTTGGGTTTAATGGAAATCACAACTGAGAAGAAAATGAGAGAGATCATTACACAGCCCTGTAGAAGAGATCTTTTGCTTTTCACGAAATATTTCTCCTTGGTGAACAAACCAGGATTTTGAAGGATACCAGTAACACAAAGAAACCATAAACCTTTTGTAATTCTTGGAGTTGAATTCTCCCAGCAGAGGAAGCATATTTTATCCTGTGCTAGTAATGGCCATGCAGAGAAATCACTCACAAAAAATGGCTGTGCGTTCAGGGAGAATGATGACTTTTTGCACATGCTAAGGTGGATCAGAAGTGCTTCTATCTGCTTCTTCCCACATCTGCTGCATCACTGCTGCATGAAATTCACATTCAGACTCCTTATACAATAGGTAATTACATTCAAATTATTTCATAGTTTTAATCTTCAAATTGAGTTCAACATATTATTTAAACTATATTTAATTTATTTTTCATCTAATTAATATGTATGAAGTGAAGTGAAAGTCGGTCAGTCGTGTCTGACTCTTTGCGACCCCATGGACTATACAGTTCATGGAATTCTTGAGCCCAGAATACTGGAGTAGGTAGCCTTTCCCTTCTCCAGGGAATCTTCCCAACCCAGGGATCAAACCCAGGTCTCCCACATTGCTGGCAGATTCTTTACCAGCTGAGCCACAAGGGAAGCCCAATTAATATGTGTACATAATCAAAAATATAACAGTGCAGACTTATGATGAAAGGCAACAGCCCACATTGCAACCCTTGATTCCTTTTTAAAGGCAAGTGTGTTTAAATCCTAACTAGTTCTAATACTTTCATTACTAGAATGGTTTATTTAATTATTTTAGACTGTATCTATTCATCTGCTTTAACTTCTCCTTTCTTACTCTTTCCACATATTTCCAATGTTATTATTACTAATTTTAGTTCTTTCATCTTTTCATTTTGTTTTATTTCATCAACATTAAGTTGAATATATTAATCCCTTATTTTGTCAGGGGAGGATATTAATGCTTAAAGATTAGTATTCAAAATATTTAAAACTCTTACCGGAGAGAAGCTAATTAGAATGGACTCTGAACTCCTGTCCAGTCAGTAGAGACCCAGGCAATGAGCAGCCCCATGGTGGGCCCTGTCTTCTACACTTACCCTTTTCATAGCCCCTCTCTTTTGAATTCCCAGCCTTCATCACTTCCATTTTTCTCTTTATCATTAAAAATTTAATTTGCACTCTTCTGAAACTATAAGGTTAATATATGTGTTTTATCTGTATTTTAGGTTGTATTTTGAGTTCTTCTTAACTACATTATCAACAAATCTGAACCTTTTTTGCAAACAGGTTCTTGCCTATCCCTGATACCAGGCAGTCTAACTTAACTGCTTTGAAGATGGGTTAAGAACTCCTGGTCTATAGCTCAAATATAAATCTCTTTATGTTAATAGTGCCCACAACCAAAGATTACATTTCCTCATGTGTGGAATGGTGTGTGTGTGTGTGTGTGTGTGTGTGTGTGTGTGTACACGTGTTGTATAGTGTTACTTCATTTTGTACAAAGTTAATGTGTCCTCAAAATTTCCATTTAAATGGCTACTCTGTTGAAGCATTTTCCTTTGCATTGTTTTCTCCTGGAGATTACTATTAGCCATTGTTCCAGTCCTGGAAGTCCTCTCATATACAAACATCTTTAATATATCATTGATTTGATGTTGAATACTTAGAGAAAAGTCACTCTCACTGAGACATGTGAAAGCATTGTTCAGTTGTTTGGTTTTGCTGATGAGAACACTCATGCAGTCTTGATCTTGTGCAGGTAATATATTTTATTCTCTGAAATTTTTAGAGGCATCTGGAATTTTTTATATATTTAACATCATTTGTGTTAGGAAATTTCAGTGTTTGAAAATGTGTAGCTATATTTTACAAAAATTTTACCCTCTGTTCTTGGTGATCACTTTCAAAATCTAATGACTGTTGCACCATGAAATAATCTTGGATTATCCCTTTCCTAGTCATCCCTTTTTTCTTTTAAGATGATTACTCTCTTCTTTCTAACACTTTTGTTGGTAATGCATGGCTGATATGGATGGTTTGAAGGGTTTGATATATAAATCTATTTCTGTACTTTCACTGAAACCTCTTTTTTTTTACATACCTGCATCTTTCTCTACTCCCCATTACCTGGTGCTTGTGAGTCTTGAGTTTCAGGAATTTTGCTGATGGTTCAAGTCCTCCCTAATGTAGTGTCTTCATAGTATTGTAGAGTTTCATCTGTTCTTTTTCATCAACCACTTATCTTCTAAAATCTTCTGCAGGTAGATGTGGAAAATGTTAATATATTATTGAGTTGTCTAAGTTTTGATTGGACAGGGAAGTCTGGCATGTTGCCGTCCATGGGGTCACAAAGAGTTGGACATGACTGAGCAACTGAACTAACTGAATTGAAGATTTGCTTGCTCTTTCCATCCTCCCCCTCCTCCTCTCCTCTTCCTCTTTCTGTCTTCTCAGCTTCTCTGCTCTCCTACCCCACCCTTGCCCACTCCCTGCACCTGCTTTTGGTTTCACTGTATTAATTACACCTGGGCAGATTCTTGGGAGTGAAAAGGACTTGTAGACACAACCAGAGAAGGAGAGGGAAGGACGACTTGAGAAAATAGCATTAACATTTATACACTATCATGTGTAAAATAACTATCTACTGGGAAGCTGCTATTTAACACAGGGAGCCCAGCCTGACATTCTGTGATGACTTAGAGGAGTGGGATGGGAGAGGGGAGGAAGGCTCAAGAGGGAAGGGTTTTACATATTTATATAATTATGGCTGATTCACAGCAGAAACCAACACAACATTGTAAAGCAATTATCTTCCAATTACAAATACAATTTAAAAAGAAATAAATTCGGATGGCTTTTTATCTTTGAACATAAGGCAATTTATTCTAGAAAAAGCTTAGCAATAAAATTTATATCTATACTTTTAATATTGTTGTACAAAGATAGTAACTATAGACTTGTGTATTCAGAGAAATTATACCAAGTATAAAGTGTTGAACTTCTTAGATATTGGGCAAAGTGAATAACTAGAGTAATAAACGACTATAAGCTACTGGACTCCCTTAGATTTCTTTCTTTTATTGACTTTTTCTTTATTTTCTAGGGTTTCCCTGTTACTATTTCTTCTATTGTTTTTACTCAGCCACACTTACTAGGCATTGCTCTACTTATTTTGTGAATTCTACGTGTTACGGTTTTGCATTCGTTTTGAGGGAGGCATAAGTACACCATTTTCATGTTCAAGTATTCAAGACAATCAGCACCCACTGTATTTAATGTGGCTGAGATATAATGTGGTAGAAGTGTTTAATATGGTATGACAAAAGATCATCAAACATAGAATGAGAAACCCTGAGTATCAGGATTTAATCTGGCTTATGTATGATCCTGTGAATTTGGGCAAGTTATTATAACCCTCAGAAATTTGTATTAATTATTTGTAAAATTGGGTTTGGATATCCTTGTTGGCTTTTATATGAAAGAACTCTAGAAACCTTAAAAGTGCATCAAATATACAACATTAATTAAACCTGAAATACTTTTATGTAAATATTGCTTTCACTAAATGAATGAGCTTTCTACTTTGCATCATCATTCATAAGAAATGGTCATTAAATGTTTAGAAAATCCATTTAACAAAACCTTCTTTTGATAGGAATCTATTATTTAGATTTGAAAGTGCTTCCTATAAGAGTGATTGCAGTCATTTAAATGATTTTCCTTTCATATAGTGAAACAGATGTGTAAATTGTTGTATTGATCTGCAGGAGTTCTATGCATTCTAGAAGCCACTAGATCAGACAATGCATAAATATAAATATTGAGAGAATATTAAAAATAAACACAGGAAAAATCTCTTTTATTTGTTTACTAGTCTACTTAGGATTGCTTAGTTGACTGATTAGGTCTTCTCTATATGAGCTTATTTTATTTATATGCTCTACTTTTGAAGTAGTATCTACGGTGGATTTTTTTCTCTTATGCAGATCAAATCATGCGTATAAAACAGTGGTGCAGTGAGGAAAAGCAACAATATTTCAGCTCAATGCTTTTCAATTAATCAGCCCAGGAGGAGGTGATATGAATTGGAAATTCACAGGTTCAAAGAATATCTGATGAGTTTTGACAGAAGGCCTATTATCTCCTAAATATTTATAGCACCTAACTCAGATACCGTGAAAGCAATTACTTATCATCTAAATCAAATATCATGGACTTTATTAGCAACAAGTAGAGTAAATTCTTATAATACTTTAACATTTCATAATCATTTTGCTGTATAATTTATTATACAGGTGACAGTGCATAACATCAAAATGCTTAGATATTATTGATTTAAACTCTGAGGTACAATAGCATCCTTGGTCCAGCAATTATTTTATGCAACACAGTTTTATCAAATGTAATAACATCTCCTACTACCCATCACTTACATTTTTAATTGCCCTCTGATAAGCTGGTCAAGAGGACTCAAACGTTTCCCAGAACCTAGTGCACCAAACCAAACCACAAAATAGCTGTTTATAAGTCACAGTAGGTAAGATGTCCCTCAAACATAACAATTTTTCCAAAAGCCATGATGTCAAAACAAGGGGTTAAAATACTTCTCATTCTCCAAATGAATAACAAGTCTTAACGATCACCTAAACGTGATAAGAACTTGATGGCAATACATCTGTGTTTCCTATGAACACCCTTTCTAATAATAGACCTGAAAGTGATCTGTTTATGACTTTTTTCATTTTTTTAAGAAGAAATGTATTATGAGTACATTTTCAGGTGATTGTATTGCTCCTAACAAGATGGGCATACTGTGTTAGTCCAAGGTGAAGCAGGGTGGGTCAGCGTTTCCTACTTGGAGGGACCCTCAGCCTCACTGTCTCATAGAGAGAACAGTAGAAGCTTGGCTTATTGTCTGTTCTAGAAAGTACCATGCCACCCTTTTTGCCTGTGTCTGTTCCATAAAACACCATGGCTTGCCTCAGTGTCTGTTCCAGAAAAGCCATGCCACTCTTTTCTTCTGAGGGCTTCAGATATACAGAGAAAAGTGGTAGTATTTTGACTTTTTATAAGATAACTGTAGCTGTGATCCTTGTCACTCATCATCAGCTGTGCTCAGTTGTTTTGCTTATAATTCTACCAGCCTATCATTTAAATTTATTCTAAGTATAAGAGAACTTTTATGTCATAATAATCAAATGCTAAGAATTTAGGCTTGAAGTAATTTTGTCAATAGTCTGGAAATTGTCTTAATCTATTACATGTTGAACAAGGAAAAAATAGTCTTATATTTCCTAAATATTTCAATTTGCTAAGGCAAGAAAATCAGTATATAGCATGGTGAAAATACTATGAAATTATCACTAGAAATGTCCATAAACTCAAAATTTATACTGATTCTGTATAAATTATGAAAGGATGACAGAAAGACCTTTTGGAGTCAAGCTTCCAAAGTTTGATTCCAACTTGACCATTTCTTATTAATGTATCCTTGGATAAGTGCCAATTTTAAGCCTCCTTTTCCTCATCTAAAAAGATGGTGTATCGTCTGGTAGGGGAGAAAGAAGAGGGTGGGATGTATCGGCAGAGTAACATGGAAACGTACATTACCATATATAAAATAGATAGTCAATGGAAATTTGTTATATGACTCAGGGAACTCAAACCAGGGCTCCTTAACAACCTAGAGGGGTGAGATGGGGAGGGAGGTGGGAGGGATGTTCATGTGGGAGGGGGCATAGTTAAACCTATGGCTGATTCATGTTGATGTTTAGTAGAAACTAACACAATACTATAAAGCAGTTATCCTTCAATTAAAATTAAACCACTTTTTTAAAAAGATGGTGTATAATAATGCAAAGAAGTGTTACCATGATCTATGTCACACACTTTGCATAGTGTTCAGCACATAGCAAATGTCCAATAAACATTTGCTTTCTTTCTTCATTCCTGCCTTAAAATCCTAAAAAACCCTCTGTGTATCTGGTCGAAAACATTATGCATGAAAACAATCATACAATACATATGTCATATGAACCTAAAATCTCAGTGATCAGAGAAAAGGAACTTTATAGGAAATCATTGTATCATTGATGCAAAGTTTCTATTAAAGATAAATTATTCATCAGTGTTTTGAAACACCCATTCCTTGGCGGAAAAAAGAACATTGGCAGTATACTTTGTAGTCTGTGTTTCTAGCATGATAAGAACTTATGTTATACAAATACCTTCAATCTATCTGGCTGAACTTTGATATTTGAATGCTTGGGAGAATGGAAGATAGAGAATGGCAAGTAAGATACATTTTTTGGTGATTGAGAAAAAGCATACATGTTTAGTTACCATTCATCTACCAGTGGAAACATTGGGTATTGGAGACATTCAACTTAAAAGACACACAGACACACAAGCAAACAAAAAGCATTTCTAAGCTGGTAAATATACACATACAAACACAAATATAGCATAAAAAACTACTTCTTACCACTTTAAAAATACCTTCCAAGGCCAACATAGGCATATTAACTTAAATAGAATAACCTGAAGTCATGATTTTAATTCTGAAACTGGCCCTGGTTTCAGTGCATTCTTTTAAACTATGTAATTAAGACTTAAGCATTATGAGATACAAAATATGCAGAAGTTACTGTATGTAACTTCTCTAACCAACATACAGTGGAAACACGTATCACAAGGCAGATTTGCCCCTGTTTGACCTGTTGAAAAATGAGTGTTTCGGTGATATCCCACACCCTGGGACTGAGTCTGAAGTATGTGGTAGAGACAATTTGCTATGTCCAAGGGTTTCACAGGTTTGATTAGGAGCAATGTCACTTTTATCTCTTTGCTACTCAAAACAATGTGTCTTTCTGTTATACTCTGGGATCTAATGACTTCCCAGGTGGCTCAGTGATAAAGAATTTGCCTGCCAATGCAGGAGACACGGAGACCTGGATTTGATCCCTGGGCCAAGAAGATCCCTTGGAGGAGAAAATGTCAACCCACTTCAGTATTCTTGCCTGGGAAATCCCATGACCAGAGGAGCCTGGCGAGCTACAGTTCATGGGGTCACAAACAGTCAGACTGAGGGATGCACCAACTAGAATCTAAAGTTCATCATACTATTCTTGGTTATTTTGATGAGTTCTCTGAAGAGATACATTTTAAATATAAACCCACACAACCTAGCTATCAGCAGGAATATACCATATGACATAGGTGTGTTCAAAGAAAGTTCTTTGACTCTTGAAGGAGATATCATTAATAGATACTCAATTGATTGCTTAGACCTATTTAACCTCATTTTAAAGGCCCTGGAAATATTTGATGATTTCTTATTGTTTGCAAAGGAATGAAGCCTAGTTTAGATAGCCAGGCTAGTTTAGTCTTTAAAATTTTCATTGGAGATATAAATACCTTATTTTGGTCTAAAATCTACATATTTTGTTTTTGTACATGTGTTACAGGTACAGGTTTAACCATAGTTTTTTTGTCAGTTTCTGAATATACAACAAAATAATATTTTTAAAGGCAGTACAAAGAAGAAAATTGCAGATGCATTTGTTTTGTATGTGAAACATAATATTAACCTCTTAGAAGTGCAAAAGATGTCTTTCAAAGAACATGGAAACGGCAAAAAAAAAAAAAAAAAAGAAAAAGAAAAAGCTTTACTGAAGTCCAAAATCATGAGAATCCTTAAGCTCTTGCATCATGTTCATTTTTCCCAACTTATCATGCCCCTTTCCAGATAAAAATCTGCTATTTTTAAGTTATAGTCAACATTTTTATTTTATGTTATATTTAAAATTTTATATATAAAATTTTATTTTATATATATATATACATTTTTTGGAAATTCTTTGCGTGTACATAGTACAAATAGTATAAACAGTATACTCTAGTATGTATAGTGTGTAGTATATAAAGTATATACACTCATAGAAGTACAAACATAAGGGGCTATCACATATGAGACTGGGTTTTCCTGATGGCTCAGCAGGTAAAGAATCCACTCGGCAGATGAGTCTGGTTGGCTACAGTCCAAAGGGTCGCAGAAAGTCAGACACGACTGAGCAACAAAGTGCGCGTACATGCACACACACACACACACACACACCACACACAAACATGTCTAGATCAGAGAAAAGGCCTCTTATTTACAGAGAAGCTCGAGGCAGTCCCCAAAGCTCTGTTCCCACATCTGTCTCCAAATCTCTGTCCCCACAGAGATTGCTCTGAGAATGTTGAGCACCCATTGACCTCTGCAGACACAGGTGGTCTACATCAGAGAAGAGGGTCTCTCAGATTTTGAAACAGCGTTCTTAGATAGACAGATGACACAGATAACCGTCCTCTCCTCTGAAGATAGAGAGATCTCGCTTTCTTTTCCATTCTGGACTGTGAACACTCTGGGGAAGGAGAGGAAGTTCTTTACCCTGAAATGTAAGCAACTGCCACCAGGGAGATTAGAAAACTGTGTCTAAACTTGATTATCATTTGAATGGGAGCATATGGCTCTGGGGAAATTCACTCTCTAACTTCAGAGGCAAGCTACCATTTAATCATCTTTGTACCAGATCTCTTTGCTCAAAAAGCCCTGAACTTGGAGGAACAAACATCTCCTGACAGAAGTTCCTACCAGGAGGACATGTTAGTGCAGTGAATTAGTAATTTAATTGGCATTGCATTTTCAATGATTATTTTCAACTTGATAAATTTATTTTATTAATATTTCATAAATATGAAATCTCTAATTAAAATGAAATGAAGTAATGTCAACAATCCAATGTGACTGGAAATGGATGAGTGTTTCCACTTTGTAATTTTTTTCAAGCACAAAATTGAGAACAAAAATACAAATACAGAGACTAGAAAATTAGGCAAAGAGTATGAAAATGAATTTTAGAGTAAGCAATGTAAATGTCCTTTAAAAATGAGATACATACAAACTGACTAGAACACTAAAAATGTAAAAAAATAAAATAAAATAACACCTTTACCCAAGTAAGGTTCTTGAGGAAAATTTTAAATGTTTGACAGAATCAGTATTAATGAAAACATAAGCAGAAAGGCACTTTTATAAACTGCTGGTGGGATGGAATATATTTCAATCTATATTAGCTATTATCAGTTAAGACATGTGTACTCAGTCATGTCCAACTCTGTGACCCCAGGGACTGTAACCAGCCAGGCTCTGTCCATGAAATTTTCCAGGCAAGATTTTGGAGTGGGTTGAGAACCCCATGAACAGTATGAAAAGGCAAAATGATAGGATACCAAAAGAGGAACTCCCAGGTCATTAGGTGCCCAATATGTTACTGGAGATCAGTGGAGAAATAACTCCAGAAAGAATGAAGGGATGGAGCCAAAGCAAAAACAATACCCAGCTGTGGATGTGACTGGTGATAGAAGCAAGATTCAATGCTGTAAAGAGCAATATTGCATAGGAACCTGGAATGTCAGGTCCATGAATCAAGGCAAATTGGAAGTGGTCAAACAAGAGATGGCAAGGGTGAACATTGACATTCTAGGAATCAGCAAACTAAAATGGACTGGAATGGGTGAATTTAACTCAGATGACCATTATATCTACTACTGCGGGCAGGAATCCCTCAGAAGAAATGGAGTAGCCATCATGGTCAACAAAAGAGTCTGAAATGCAATACTTGGATGCAGTCTCAAAAACGACAGAATGATCTCTGTTCATCTCCAAGGCAAACATTTCAATATCACAGTTATCCAAGTCTATGCCCCAACCAGTAACGCTGAAGAAACTGAAGTTGAACGGTTTGTGAAGCCCTACAAGATCTTTTAGAACTAACACCCAAAAAAGATGTCCTTTTCATTATAGGGGACTGGAATGCAAAAGTAGGAAGTCAAGAAATACCTGGAGTAACAGGCAAATTTGGCCTTGGAATGCGGAATGAAGCAGGGCAAAGACTAATAGAGTTTTGCCAAGAAAATGCACTGGTCATAGCAAACACCCTCTTCCAACAACACAAGAGAAAACTCTACACATGGACATCACCAGATGGTCAACACTGAAATCAGATTGATTATATTCTTTGCAGCCAAAGATGGAGAAGCTCTATACAGTCAACAAAAACAAGACTGGGAACTGACTGTGGCTCAGATCATGAACTCCTTATTGCCAAATTCAGACTTAAATTTAAGAAAGCAGGGAAAACCACTAGACCATTCAGGTATGACCTAAATCAAATCCCTTATGATTATACAGTGGGAGTGAGAAATAGATTTAAGGGTCTAAATCTGATAGATAGAGTGCCTGATGAACTATGGAATGAGGTTCGTGACATTGTACAGGAGACAGGGATCAAGACCATCCCCATGGAAAAGAAATGCAAGAAAGCAAAATGGATGTCTGGGGAGGCCTTACAAATAGCTGTGAAAAGAAGAGAGGCGAAAAGCAAAGGAGAAAAGGAAAGATATAAGCATCTGAATGCAGAGTTCCAAAGAATAGCAAGAAGAGATAAGAAAGCCTTCTTCAGCGATCAAGCAAATAAATAGAGAAAAACAACAGAATGGGGAAAACTAGAGATCTCTTCAAGAAAATTAAAGATACCAAGGGAACATTTCATGCAAAGATGGGCTCGATAAATGACAGAAGTGGTCTGGACCTAACAGAAGCAGAAGATATTAAGAAGAGGTGGAAAGAATACATGGAAGAACTATACAAAAAAGATCTTCACGACCAAGATAATCATGATGTGATCACTAATCTAGGGCCAGACATCTTGGAATGTGAAGTCAAGGGGGCCTTAGAAAGCATCATTATGAACAAAGCTAGTGGAGGTGATGGAATTCCAGTTGAGCTGTTTCAAATCCTGAAAGATGATGCTATGAAAGTGCTGCACTCAAATGCCAGCAAATTTGGAAAACTCAGCAGTGGTCACAGGACTGGAAAAGATCAGTTTTCATTCCAATCCCAAAGAAAGGCAATGCCAAAGAATGCTCAAACTATGGCACAATTGCACTCATCTCACACACTAGTAAAGTAATGCTCAAAATTCTCCAAGCCAGACTTCAGCAATACGTGAACCGTGAACTCCCTGATGTTCAAGCTGGTTTTAGAAAAGGCAGAGGAACCAGAGATCAAATTGCCAACATCCTCTGGATCATGGTAAAAGCAAGAGAGTTCCAGAAAAGCATCTATTTCTGCTTTATTGACTATGCCAAAGCCTTTGACTGTGTGGATCACAATAAACTGTGGAAAATTCTGAAAGAGATGGGAATACCAGACCACCTAACCTTCCTCTTGAGAAATCTGTATGCAGGTCAGGAAGCACAGTTAGAATTGGACATGGAACAACAGACTGGTTCCAAATAGGAAAAGGAGTCCGTCAAGGCTGTATATTGTCACCCTGCTTATTTAACTTCTATGCAGAGTACATCATGAGAAACGTTGGACTGGAAGAAACACAAGCTGGAATCAAGATTGCTGGGAGAAATATCAGTCACCTCAGATATGCAGATGACACCACCCTTATGGCAGAAAGTGAAGAGGAACTAAAAAGCCTCTTGATGAAAGTGAAAAAGGAGAGTGAAAAAGTTGGCTTAAAGCTCAACATTCAGAAAACGAAGATCATGGCATCTGGTCCCATCACTTCATGGGAAAAAGATGGGGAAACAGTAGAAACAGTGTCAGACTTTATTTTTTGGGTCTCCAAAGTCACTGCAGATGGTGACTGCAGCCATGAAATTAAAAGACACTTACTCCTTGGATGAAAAGTTATGACCAATCTAGATAGTATATTCAAAAGCAGAGACATTACTTGCCGACTAAGGTCCATCTAGTCAAGGCTATGGTTTTTCCAGTGGTCATGTATGGATGTGAGAGTTGAACTGTGAAGAAGGCTGAGTGCCGAAGAATTGATGCTTTTGAACTGTGGTGTTGGAGAAGACTCTTGAGAGTCCCTTGGACTGCAAGGAGATCCAACCAGTCCATTCTGAAGGAGATCAACCCTGGGATTTCTCTGGAGGGAATGATGATAAAGCTGAAGCTCCAGTACTTTGGTCACCTCATGCAAAGGGTTGACTCATTGGAAAAGACTCTGATGCTGGGAGGGATAGGGGGCAGGAGGAGAAGGGGATGACCGAGGATGAGATGGCTGGATGGCATCATGGACTCGATGGACGTGAGTCTGAGTGAACTCCGGGAGATGGTGATGGACAAGGAGGCCTGGCGTGCTGTGATTCATGAGGTCGCAAAGGGTCGGACACGACTGAGCGACTGAACTGAACTGAACTGAACTGCCATTTCCTACCCTAATTATCTGTTAAACTTTATATAAAATAGTCCACAAAGTTTATATTTTTTGTTATATATTTTAAACTTGTTCAGAGTTGCTGACTATGACTGTGCCCCTGTCTCCTTGCTAGTGGAGGGTGGACTCCTGTCCAAAAAGGTCCTTCTCCCCACTCCCCATCCCCAGACATTCCATGGACAAGAGCTTTTATAGATGGAGGAAGGTGCCTATGTGCAGAAACAGCAGAGTCAGCTCTGACCATCATCATGAAATTAGTTATGCTGTGGTCTGATCAGTGTTATCTTGATTGTTTTAAGAACAGTTAATCTTCAGTTCCAGAATCAGTTCGTTCCCATTTCCTTGAGGCCAATTCTCAGAATTGTGGCAGCTTACGTCATGGTCATCATGTGCTTAACATTCTTCCACCTGGTCATGATTTCAGTATGTATAAGACAGTTCACAGACTATGGGTCATAATATTGTCTGTAGCCCTTGAGAAGGAACTAAATATCCTTGATTTTGTTTATTGACTAAACTATTATTTTTTGTCCTGTTTTGCTGTTTTCCTTTGTGTCTGCATTTTCTAACTTCTCTGATTAAATTTATTCTTTAGCTAAATCTTTTCTACAGATAAAAGGCAGGTGTAGGACATGGCAGGGCAGGGTGATAGGGTCCTGCTCTCTTTCAGAGGTATTCCTCCTAGATCTAGAAGGATGTGTGTGTTGAGGGGGAAGAAGACTTTCCTTTACCCTTCTAGTTTCTTCTGGCTGGTCTGAGAATTAAATTAACATGAGACAGATTAATAAGGAAAAATAAAATTTAATTTTAAATTCCACTTACGCAAGATGGTCAGATACTCCAAATATATGAGAATTCAGACAGAATGGTAAAATAAATGCCATTTTACCACCTGGCCTAAGAAATAGGATAGGCCCCTAGGGCTTTCAAGGGCAAGAGAGTCATTCACAGGACATTAAGAAGAGCAGATGTTTAGGAATTAGGTTATGTGCCCTGCCAAGTAGGAGGGCTTCCACAGTGGCTCAGTGGTAAAGAATTCACCTGCAGTACCAGGAGATGCAGGAGCCGCGGATTCAATTCCTGGGTCAGGAAGATTCCCTGGAGAAGGGCATGGCAACCCACTCCAGTATTCTTGCCTGGAGAATCCCATGGACAGAGGAGCCTGGTGGGCTGCAGTCCAGGGGTCAAAAAACAGTCAGACATGACTGAAGTGACTGTGCACACATGCCTGCCAGATAAATGGGGCTAATTAGATAAAACTTATCTCTGGCAATAATTCTTTTCTGGGCAAAGTCCCAATTAAAAATCTTCTAGGTAGTTAAGGGAAGGGGAGTAGTATCACTTGAATCTGCAGTATTGATTGCCTTTAGCTCAAAATAATCCCCATGTAAAAGTGATACATTTTGGGGAGTCCTGTTCTGAACCCCTATGTGTGTTACTTCAGGCCAAAATTGTAAATACATATCTTCTATAGGGATCCCTAATGCCTTTTTACATTATAATTGGTTTGTAATAGAGGATATTTTCAGGGCAGCTGGAATACATATGTAGAAAATGGCTTAGTCATCCTGGGTCTCTGAGGGTGGAGCCTGATCTCTGTTTTGTTCACCAACCCATTACCATTGAATGAGTGAGAAATTAACAATTGGTTTAAGCCACTAATATACGATAGCTCTTTTATTATAGCAACTTATTAGAGCTTTACCCTAACCAATCGGTCTTAGAAAACAAACAAACAAAAAGGAGCAAACAAAACAAATATGTAAACATGTGTCCAAAAGAATGTGATAATCAATGTCATAGGTGATGGCAAAACTCTGGACACAAGATCATATCCTTAAATAAATTATATACTATCACTGTTGAGGTTATTAAATCTAATGAAATCAATGGTCTGGAAAATAGACATGCCATATTTTTAATTTAAAAGAATATATGTGTATAGATATTAGTGTATATTTATATGAACAATATGAGTTGTTAATAATGACTGCTTCAGGGTATAACGGAATTTTTTGAAGAGTCACAAATTTTCTGATTAAATAATTTTTAAACTCTTAACAAAATCTTAATAGGAAATCTTTGCAGTATCAGAGCTCAAAATATGTAGTTTAAGCTTTTGTAGATGAAAAAGACAACAATCTGGACACTGTGACTTTTCTTTGATTAAAGAAAGATGATTAAATTATAATAAAAAATACCTTCTATTCAGTTCATGAGTTCCATGTGTCAGTAAAATTACAGTTTATGGTTAACTGAACATAATATATAATAAGCTATTTTGTGGATAGTAGAATTCTAAATTAATACTTCTATATATGCCTTATAACAGTGAGAACTATATTTATTTCCATAAACTAAAGTCAGCCATTAAAGAAAATAAGGTTATATTTAACTAGATTTTTAAATCATGCCTGACTCTTTTGTAACCCCATGGACTGTAGTCTGCCAGGCTGCTCTGTCATGGGATTTCCTAGGCAAGAATACTGGAGTGGGTTGCCATTTCCTTCTCCAGGGGATTTTCCTGACCCAGGGATAGAACCCGGGTCTCTGGAATCTCCTGCAGATACTTTACCACTGAGCCACAAGGGAAGCTCTAGTTTTACAGTATGTGTTTATTCATTTAATATACAGCAAAGTGATATTTTGAATTAAAATACACAAATGGTATCTTCCCTCTTCAAATGCAAATCTTGCTTTTCCTCTTATTTCCCTATGTTCCTATATCTCAGTTTCCTGATTTGTATACCTACATAATCTAGCAACTTAGGATGTGGTTACTTTGTTGTTTCTGTTGCTTTTATATTCTTTGAGAGTCTTCATTTCAATTTAGAATTATATAATACAGTTTTCCAAGAAGGCATTTCAGATATAAAATTTCATTGTAATGTGAATATTATATATTCATAGTTTTGTTTTTTGTTTTACTTTTGTAGCATGTACCACTCCTTAAATATATCTGTTTTCTACAGAGACTGGATTTTTTATCTGATGGATTTGTTTATACACCATATAATGTAAGATATGCAAGAGACTAATTTGTTTAAAAATACCTGTCACACTTTTTGGCCTAAATTTCTTATCTTTTCTGACAAAACCACCCCTTAAGCATAAGTCATCATTTTGCAACAAAGAAGTAATAAAAAGCATATGTTCTACCTTTGAAGGTTACTTTGCAAACAGGAATATATACATACTCTGACCATAAAATTGAGACACTGAGTAAATACACTTTGAAGAGTTTAAGAAAGTTGTGTTTAATCCACATGAGATGGGCCATAATAATATGAAAAGATCAATAACCAAAGTAATGAAACTAAAGCAAATGCTAGTTTGAAGAAACACTGAAGACAAACTTTGCCATTTTCACAAATTTTTTTACTAACAGACCATTTATTATTTTTAAAATATGTATTTAAAATGTTTTAATATTATTAGCTGGGACTTTGAATTTTATCATGTGCTAAGCACAGGACTGGAAAAGGTCAGTTTTCATTCCAATCCCAAAGAAAGGCAATGCCAAAGAATGCTCAAACTACTGCACAATTGTACTCATCTCACATGCTAGTAAAGTAATGCTCAAAATTCTTCAAGCCAGGCTTCAGCAATATATGAACCGTGAACTCCCTGATGTTCAAGTTGATTATAGAAAAGGCAGAGGAACCAGAGATCAAATTGCCAACAGCCGCTGGATCACTGAAAAAGCAAGAGCGTTCCAGGAAAACATCTATTTCTACTTTGTTGATTATGCCAAAGCCTTTGACTGTGTGGATCACAATAAACGGTGGAAAATTCTGAAAGAGATGGGAATACCAGACCACCTGACCTGCCTCTTGAAAAATCTGTATGCAGGTCAGGAAGCAACAGTTAGAACTGGACATGAAACAACAGACTGGTTCCAAATAGGAAAAGGAGTACGTCAAAGCTGTATATTGTCACCCTGCTTATTTAACTTCTATGCAGAGTACATCATGAGAAACACAGGACTAGAAGAAGCACAAGCTGGAATCAAGATTGTCAGGAGAAATATCAATAACCTCAGATATGCAGATGACACCACCCTTATGGCAGAAAGTGAAGAGGAACTAAAAAGCCTCCTGATGAAAGTGAAAGTGGAGAGTGAAAAGTATGACTTCAACCTCAACATTCAAAAAACAAAGATCATGGCATCTGGTCCCATCACTTCATGGGAAATAGATGGGGAAACAGATGGAGAAACAGTAGAAACAGTGTCAGACTTTATTTTTTGGGTCTCCAAAATCATTGCAGATGGTGACTGCAGCCATGAAATTAAAAGACGGTTACTCTTTGGAGGAAAAGTTATGACCAACCTAGATAGCTGATTGAAAAGCAGAGACATTACTTTGCCAACAAAGGTCCATCTAGTCAAGGCTATGGTTTTTCCAGTGGTCATGTATGGATGTGAGAGTTGGACTGTGAAGAAAGCTGAACACTGAAGAATTGATGGTTTTGAACTGTAGTGTTGGAGAAGACTCTTGAGAGTCCCTTGGACTGCAAGGAGATGCAACCAGTCCATTCTGAAGGAGATCAGCCCTGGGTATTCTTTGGAAGGAATGATGCTAAAGCTGAAACTCCAGTACTTTGGCCACATAATGTGAAGGAATTTCCTTTGGAAAAGACTCTGATGCTGGGAGGGATTGGGGGCAGGAGGAGAAGGGGACGACAGAGGGTGAGAAGGCTGGATGGCATCATTGACTCGATGGATGTGAGTCTGAGTGAACTCCGGGATCTGGTGATGGACAGGGAGTCCGTGCTGCGATTCATGGGGTCGCAAAGAGTCGGGCAAGACTGAGCGACTGAACTGAACTGAAGCACTGATAGACACTTCAGCTTAATATTCACTAACATCATCACGATAGATTCCCTTTATTATTGAAGGAAAAAATCAAGATGATGAACTAACTTACTAGAATATAAATATTAGAAAGTCTTAATGGACTTTCAATGACGTCCATTGGACTTTAATGAAGATTTGCTTTATTTCAAAGCCAGAGTCTTCAAATAAAACTGTCTGCTGGCAGTGGAACTGATAAACTGTTTGGAAGGAATGAGTGACATCTCATTAATTTAGGTCTACTTTTCTTTGAAAAACTAATTTCTGAAACTTGAAGATTATTAATGTAGCATCTCAAAATATTTTGAGAATGTGATATTTGGTTGGCATTCCTAAATATTTTTCTTTGGTAAATCAAAGATTTGGCCCAAATCATTTGAGAAAAACATGCTTGATTTTAAAATGTATCTTTTTATTGTTATGCTTTCAGAAAAATTAAATTATACTTTAGTTATGGATAGGTTTTTATGTGATAATGTTTATATTAGTTTCATTGTATACATTTTAAATAAATAAATTAAGAAATCTAATTAGAATTCTCTTATTACCTTACTGTAACTATTATAAAAAACTCCTATAAATATTTAAATTTATTAGAAGTTTTTCTTTTCATCAAATATGTTATCAAGGATAAAATATAGAGGCATCAAGACTATCAATATGTTTGTTAATTAATAGAACCACTAATTTTTAAGGAAAATGTTCTAATATTAGACCGTTTTCTTTAAAAAATGAATAAAATCCAGAAATATCAAAGTAGGGCAAAGACATAACTGCTAATATTGAACTGTAAATATATATTTTTATACCTTTCAAGTATCACTAACATTAAATAAACTGTACGTAATTAAAGTATACTTTTTGATAATTTCTGACATACTTGTACAGTCCCAAGACCATACCTTCATCAAGGAAGTGAGTACCATCATCACTCAGTTTCTTCCTGATCCTTTGTAACTTCTCCCTCCCGACTCGCTGTCCCAGGCAAAACATCAAATTTCTATCACTATAGACTATTATTTTTTTTTTGTAGACTTTATGTAATGAATATGTACTTTATATAATGTACTATGTAGCTGGCTTTTTTTTTTTTTTTTTTTTTTGTAAGATGAGATGGAAGACTGGCTTTATTCAGTCACCATAATTCTTTTTAGCTCAATCCATGTTGTATATATCAGCAGTACATTCTGTTTTTCTAAAAGAAAAAAAATTCATTATAAGAATCTAACACAATTTTTGTATGCTTTCACCTACTGTTGGACATTGAGATTGTTTCTGGTTGGTTGTTACAAACACTGCTGGTACTAAAGCTTGTGGACAAGTTTTTGCATAGGTGTATATTTTATTTATCTTTTATAAATACATAGTAGGAGTGTGTCTGGATCCTATATTGATATATCTTTAACTTTTCAAACAAATTGCCAAACTCTTTTTCTCAAAAGTAGTTGTATCATTTGACAGTGCCTTACAGTTTATGGACACTACAGTTGCTCCACATCCCTGCCAACAGCATGATTTTAATTTTAGCTTCTCTAATTGGTTCATCATGAAATTTCACTATGGTCTTAATTTGCATTTTCTGTTTTCTAAATTCCTGAAGTTGAGAGCCTGTTCTTGTGGTATTTTGCTTTCCAAATGTTTCCTTTGGTTTTGTTCAAATGCTTTCCAATTTTTAAAGTTTTTTTCCCCCTCTTTGAGGAATGCCATCTATGTAAACATAAATGCAAATACATATATATGTTTACAAAATTTTGTGTATTTTACATATATTTATTTAAAAGCTTACCATATGTTGCAGTAATAATCCACCTGCCAGTGCAGGAGACAGAAGAGATGTGAGTTTGAATCCTGGGTCAGGTAAATCCCTTGGGATAGGAAATGGCAACTCACTCCAGTATTCTTGCCTGGAAAATTCCATGGACTGAGGAGCCTGGTGGATTACTATATATGGAGTCTCAAAGAGTTGGACACAACTGAGTAATGGAGCACACACACATTTACTAAAAATATATTTATATCTATATATAACTTGTGGATCACCTTTCTATTTAACAGTGCTTTTTGAAGAACAATTTTTTTTGAGGAAGTTCACTTTATGATTATTTTTACTTTTAAAAATTTTGTTTAGTATTAACAACTCTTTGTCAAATCAAAGAACACTAAGATTTTCTTTTCATATTTTCCATCCAGATATTTTATTGTTTTAGCTATACATAGGTAAAACTATATAGGTCTGTGACCATTTTGTATGAATTTTTCTGTATAGCATGTGCTAAGCACTGAGTTTTATTTATAAATATGTAAATTAAATAAATAAAACTCATTTTGCATTTTAGTATCTACCTTCTCAGCACTATTTGATGAAAAGATAAGAATGAATTGACCGTTTTAATGGGGATCTACCTATGCACTCTCTTCTCTGTTCCACTGATCGATTTATCTGCCTTGACAATAATATCACTCTGTCTTGATTACCTTGAAATCATGTATTTCAAATCTTCTGACATTATTCTTTCTCAAGATTAATACAATGATTAATCTATATTGTGATTGTTTGGAAATTGATGAATTAAAAATAGTGTTCCAATGCATAAGCAAAATATACCTAACTTTTTGTTTAGGTATTCTTTTTTTTCTATCAGTCATGTTTTGCAGTTTAGTATGCAAAATTTGTGCATCTTTTATCAAACTTTCCTTAAATATTTCATATTTTAATGCTATTATAAGTGGTATTTTAAAAAATTGACATGGACATCTATGAATCTCTATGCATTTATCTATTCTAGAAATGCAAATAAATCTCAGGTAAAGAACATGCCTGCCAATGCAGGAGTCATAAGAGATATGGGTTTCATCCTTGGGTGGGGAAGATCTCCTGGAGGAGGGCATGGCAACCCACTCCAGTATTCTTGCCTGGAGAATCCCATGGACAGAGAAGCCAGACAGGCTACAGTCCATAGGGTCACAGAGTCAGACACAGCTGAAGCAACTTAGCAAGTGCATATTTATAAATATAGTTATGGCAAGAGAGTAAGTATTAATACATCCTATTTAGAATGAAACAGACATATAAAATAAATGATACACATAAGGACAAAAAGAAGTTGAACATCTTAATATCTTCTCATAAGTGTGAGAATTTTACAAAAATTTTGTACAGAAAGAGAAAAATTCATATATTAAAATTTATAAATAGATATTTTTATCCAGTATCACATATGACAAATACATGGGGAAAACAATGGAAACAGTGACAGACTTTATTTTCTTGGGCTCCAAACTCACTGCAGATGGTGACTGCAGCCATGAAATTAAAAGATATTTGCTCCTTGGAAAACCTAGACAAACCTAGACAGCATATTAAAAAGCGGAGACTACTTAACAGACAAATGTCCGTCTAGTCAAAGCTATGGCTTTTCCAGTAGTCATGTGATGTGAGATGCGAGCGTTGGACCATAAAGAAGGCTTAGCACTGAAGAATTGATGCTTTTGAACTGTGGTGTTGGAGAAGACTCTTGAGAGTCCCTTGGATTGCAAGGAGATCAAACCAGTCAATCCTCAACGAAATCAATCCTGAACATTCATTGGAAAGACTGGTACTGAAGCTGAAGCTCCAATACTTTGGCCACCTGATGCAAAGAGCCAACTCCTTAGTAAAGACCCTGATGCTGGGAAAGATTGAAGGCAGGAGAAGAAGGGGACAACAGCAGTTGAAATGGTTGGATGGCATCACTGACTTGATGGACATAAGTTTGAGCAAGTTCCAGGAGTTGGTGCTGAACAGGGAAGCCTGGCGTGCTACAGTCCATGGGGTCATAAAGAATCGGAAATGACTGAGTGACTGAGCTGAACTGATCACATATGATTTTATTATATTAAGTGTTATAATAAAGTTTAATAAAAATAATAAAATTGAATTCTATTTTTAACAGTAAACTTTTCCTATATATGCCCACTTTATATTAAATATTTTGGTTAATATCTGGGACCTATAGGTATTTTACTTTGTAACACTTGGTCTATATTGTAACCACTTAGAGATAAAAGCTCACATGCTGACAGGTTGAGTAAGTTAGAAAAGTATGTCCAGATAGAAAGAGAGCCAACAAGAAAACCACCACATCAAAAGCAGTAGGAAAGCAAAGGGCAATAGTCACTTTTGGACACATATTCAATTTGCTATATGCCCAAAATGGAAAAGCAATAAAAAGAATGACATTTGTCTATGAAGGACTTTTCGGTTTGTACAGAGAGGTCTGAAAATCATGTCTCAGCTCCAGGATATCTTTTTAAGCAAGTTCCATTCTAGTTCTCAAAGGGACAGAAAAGTAAATTGGAGAAAATCTTACAAATTTTAAATCTAATGACAAACAGTTGACTACTGCCTAGGAACTTTCATGTTCAATGTAAGTGTTCTAAAGTTGTGGTTTGTCACTAAGTTTAAGGTCATTGAAAAAAATATGTAGTTTGTTTATTCAGATAACATCAAAAAGTAACATGAAAGCTTTGTATAGAAAACAAAAATATAAATGACAGCAACAAGACCTTGGGTAGGATTGCCTGCTCCATTAGGTTCAGGCAATTGGCAATATCTATACAGACAATTATGGTGAACAACCAGTATGGCAGAAAATGATCAGAAGTAGTTTAAGTATATTTTTAAATGGCTTACAGAGTATCAGATGAATAAATTTTTTTTTTCTTAGTTGTTTAAAATGATAGTTCAGAAACTCAATGTGATTCTAACCATGGACTTGTCTATGAAAATAAATATTTCCTACTTTAAGAAAAATTAAAACAATTTTTAAAATTGCATGAATTGGAAAAGTAAAATGAATGGTATTCCATAAGACAATGGTAAATTTATGTAAATCATCCAGTTTAAAAGTACAAGCCTTGTAGTCTAAGACCTTGATTTAATTATCAGCCTCTTTCCTATCACATCATTTTCCCTTCAAATTAACAAAGTATTTCTAACTACATAACAAGGAAAAATTAGAGTTCAGAATTTAATTTATGCTTCTGTAATTTATTAAGATTAGTATAATATATAAAATTAGACTGACCATCTGAAAAACAACAAATATATAAGCGTGACTCTGTGTGTGAGAGTGTTTGTGTGTTTGTGAGGGGGATAACTTCAGCAAAGACATAATTCTTTACATGGAAAAGATTGCAAATTGAGATAAAAATGGAGCTTTTATATTAAGTAGTAACTATGTAGTGAAGTAAAGGAGGAAAGTATACTTACTCAGTCAAACTATCATGCAAATAAATTCTGTTGGTTAATGTAACAAATTTATAACCAGATCACATCAAATATACAATTTTGGGGATGTTTAATGCCTTGGTATAGTTCAGCCACTCAGTTATGTCCAACTCTTTGCTACCCCATGGACTGCAGCATGCCAGCCTTCCCTGTCCATTAGCAACTCCCGGAGTTTAGTCAATATCACCTCCACTGAGTTGGTGATGCCATCCAATCCTCTCATCCTCTATCGACCCCTTTTCTTCCTGCCTTCAATCTTTCCCAGGATCAGGGTATTTTCCAAGTAGTTGGTTCTTTGCATCAGGTGGCCAAAGTATTGGAGTTTCAGCTTCAGCATCAGTCCTTCCAATGAATATTCAGGACTTATTTCCTTTAGGATGGACTGGTTGGATCTCCTTGCAGTCCAAGGGGCTCTCAAGAGTCTTCTCCAACACCATAGTTCAAAAGCATCAATTCATTAGCACTCAGCTTTCTCTATAGTCCAACTCTCATATCCATACATGACAACTGGAAAAACCATAGCTTTGACTAGACAGACCTTTGTTGGCAAAGTAATGTCTTTGCTTTTTGGTATGCTGTATAGGTTGGTCATAGCCCCAAGTAAAGTCCAAATTCAAACTCCCTAACTTTATTACTTCATCTCTCACTAACCTATATGATTGTTATAATGTTGACAAGTGAAATCAGGTTACTTATGCCAGTGCCTGTATTTACATTTCCTAAATAGACATTCCAAAATTTGCCTAGTTATACTGTTGAGATGTTCAGAAGAACTCTGTATCTCTAGCACAACCTTCAGACTTCATCAATAGAAAGCATGATTATGATGTCCCTGTGTGTATTTGAAGGTGTTCTTGATCAGTTTCCAAATCAAGTCTTACTCTTCTTGACCCCATGGACTGCAGCACTCCAGGCTTCCCTGTGCCTCATCATCTCCTGGAGTTTGCCCAAGTTCATGCACATTGCATCAGTGATGCCATCCAACCATCTCATCCTCTGTCACCCTCTTCTCCTCCTGCCTTTAATCTTTACCAGCATCAGGTCTTTTTCCATTGAGTCAGCTCTTTGTATCAGGCATCCAAAGTATTGGAGCTTTAGCATCAATCCTTACAATGAGTGTTCAAGGTTGATTTCCTTTAGGATTGACTGGTTTGATCTGCTTGGTGTCCAAGGGACTCTCAAGAGTCTTCTCCTGCACCACAGTTTGAAAGTATCTATCTTACAGTGCTCTGCCTCCTTTATGGTTCAGCTATCACAACCACACACGCCTACTGGAAAGACCATATACTTGACTGTATGGATCTTCGTGATGTCTTTGTTTTTAACACACTGTCTTAGTTTGTAATAGGCTTTTTGCCAAGAAGCAATTGTCTTCTATGGCTGCAGTCACTATCCATGATGATTTGAGAGCCCACGAGGTAGAAATCTGTTACTGCTTCCACATTTTCACCTATGTTTGCTATGATGAGATGGGACCAGATGTCATGATCTTAGCTTTTTAATATTGAGTTTTAAGCTGGCTTTTCCACTTTCCTCAGTCACCCTCATTGGGTGCTTCTTTAGTTTCTCTTATTTCTGCCATAAGAGTGGTATTATCCTCATATTTGAGGTTGTTGATATTTCTCCCAGAAATCTTGATTCTAGCTTGTAACTCTTCCAGCCCAGAATTGCTCATGATGGGCTCTGCATATAAGTTAAATAAACAGGGTGACGATAAATAGCCTTGTACTCTTTTCTCAATCCTGAACCAGTCAGTTGTTCAATACTAGTTTCTAGCTGTTGCTTCTTGACTGGCATGTGGGTTTCTCACGAGGCAGGTAAGATGGTCTGGCATTTTCATGTCTTTAAGAGTTTTCCACAGTTTGTTAGATGCATACAGCAAAAAGCTTTAGCATAGTCAATGAAACAGAGATAGATGCTTTTCTGGAATCCCCTTGCTTTCCTCTATGATCCAGCTAATGTTGGCAATTTCATCTCTGGTTCCTTTGCCTTTTCCAAACCCAGCTTGGTCATCTAGAAGTTCTTAGTTCACATAATGCTGAAACGTAGCATGCAGGATTTTGAGCATTACTTTACTAGCTTGGGAGATGAGTGCAATTGTGCAATGGTTTGAATACTCTTTAGTATTGCCCTTCTTAGGAACTGGGATGAGGACTGACATATTTCAGTCCTGTGGCCACTGCTGAGTTTTTCAGATTTACTGACATATTGAGTGCATCATCTTTTAGGATTTTAAATAGCTCTGGTGGAATTCCATCGACTCCACTAGCTTTCTTGACAGCAGTGTTTCCCAAAGTCCCCTTGACGTTTCACTCCAAAATGCCTGGCTCTGATTGAGTGACCACACCATTGTGGTTATTGGGGTCACTGAGACTTTTTTTGTACAGTTCTTTTGTGTATTCTTTCCATCTCTTCTTGATCACTCTGCTTCTGTTAGGTCTTTATCATTCCTGTCCTTTATTGTGCTCATCTTTGGATGAAATGTTCCTTTGCTATTCCCAGTTTCCTTGAAGAGATCTCTAGTTTTTCTCCTTCTGTTGTTTTCCTTTATTTCTTTGCATTATTCATACAAGAAGGCCTCCTTGTCTCTCCTTGATATTCTCTGGAACACTGCATTTAGTTGGATGTGTCTTTCCCTTTTTCCCTTGCTTTTCTCTTCTTTTCTTTCTTCAGCTATTTGTAAAGCCTCCATAAACAACCACTTTGCCTTCTTGCTTTTCTTTTTCTTTGGGATCTCTTCTATAATATTACTGACCTCTGTCCATAGTTCTTCAGGAACTTTGTTTACTAGATCTAATCCTTTGACTCTATTCATCACCTCTACTATATATTCATGGGGGGATTTGATTTAAGTTGTACCTGGCTGGCCTAGTGGTTTTCCCCACTTTCTTTAGTTTAAACCTGAATTTTGCTATGAGAAGCTGATGATCTGAGCCACAGTCAGCTCTAGGTCTTCTTCTTTTTGTTGTTGTTGTTGACTGTATAGAGCTTCTCCATCTTTGTTTAGAAAGAATATAATCAATCTGATTTCACTGTTGACCATTTGTTGATGTCCATGTGTAAAGTCGTCTCTTGTGTTGTTGAAAAAGAGTGTTTGCTATGACCAGTGCATTCTCTAGGCAAAAGTCTGTTAGCCTTTGCCCTGCTTCATTTTGTTCTCCCAATGTCAAGCTTGCCTGTTACTCCAGGTTATCTCTTCACTTCCAATTCCCTATGATGAAAAAGACATCTTTTTTGGTGTTAGTTCTAAGAGGTCTTCTAGGTCTTCATAGAACCGACCAGCTTCAGTTTCTTTGGGATCAGTGGTTGGGACATAGATGTTGAATAGAATGTTAGGTCCATGAATCAAGATAATTTGGACATGGTCAAGCAGGTGTTCCTTTGTGGCTCAGCTGGTAAAGAATCCTCCTCCAACATGTGAGACCTGGGTTCAATCCCTGGATTGGGAAGATCCCCTGGAGAAGGGAAAGGCTACCCACTCCAGTATTCTGGCCTAGAGAATTCCATGGACTGTATAGCCCATGAGTCTTGTATAGTCCAAAAAGAGTCAGACACAACTGAGCAACTTTCACTCTCTTCTAAAAAAGCAGGATATGGTATGGCAAGAGTAAATATCAACATCTTAGGAATCAGTGAGCTAAAATGGATGGGAGTTGGTGAATTTAATTCAGATAACCATCATATCTACTACTGTGGGCAAGAAGCCCACAGAAGAAATGGAGTAGCCTTCATAATCATAAAAGAGTCTTAAATGCAGTACTTGGGTGAGACCTGTGTTTGAAGATATGTATATTTAAATAATCATAGATACATTCAGCAGATGCAAGGCAGACACTTATAGTCCTGTTCTTTTTCTTTTTCTCTTATGGACTAAATTGAGAAACTAGAATAACAATATAGAATAAACACAAACAAAACAATGTAGCACACTTTCAATGTTACTTGAAACAGTCATCTTATCTCTTAAATATCTCTGGGGCCGATAATCTCGTAAGAGAGAATAATAAATACAACCTTTGCACATATGATTTTCTACTAAACTTAAAATGATATCAAAGAAATATAAAATTCAGGATAAACTAAAAGGTTCTGATGAAAATTTTGAAATTACTATAAAGAAAGTAGTTTGGACCTACCAGAAGACTCACCAACTGAGTTTGTATGTTGACAAGAAGCAATAACTCAGGAAGTGACATTAACCTGTGGTTGAACTGAGCCTTCTGTGAACATCTTTATAATCTCTGATATTTTTCTTTATAAGATCCAGAGAGCAACCAGATTAGCAATTAGTGTTGGAACTGCATTGGGACCCACTACAAAACTCCAAAGCATAGAAGAGATGTTTTCTTAAGAATGGAAAGGAGTTGAACCCTGATAATCTGAAAGCAGGTAAATTAGGTCCACATGATTCTTGAGTAGAGCAGTGATCTAAGGGCCTGTGGTAGAAGATGTATTAGGAGGATAAACCTCTTACAAACATCGGGATCATGATGGTCCTCAAGCCCATATGGTCTGCTGCTCTAGACTTAGGAGTGTGTTCCTGGGTGCAGGTGAGATAACATGCATCTCTAGAGACAACAGAGCAAAATGGTCAAGGGCAACACAGAGAATGACGACTCAAGGAAAGAAAAGTATAGGGGAGGGTAAGATGATTTTCTGTGAGATGGTGTTTGCCAGTTTTGCTTGATCCTCCTGGACTTTCAAAAAAGAAAAGGTAGAGAGAAACCTGAAGCTGTGCATAGACTCAAGCTAGTAACAGATACTTTACTATCTGTTCTGCTGCAAGTTCCATAGGGAAAGATGGTGCTAACAAGAACTCATCTGGAAAATGGATTGCTCCTGAGCCACTTATAGTATGTAGGATATATATATATGTGTGTGTGTGTGTGTGTGTGTGTGTGTGTGTACAATCAGTAGTTTAAGATCTCTGACAATAAAAAGCAAGAACATTCAAGAAAGTATGTGTTTTATAAAGATTTGTACAACTTTCTGATTTTTATTTTATTATTCTTTAAAGGAATAAATCTTGCTTGGTAGAGTTAAGGTCAGCCTGGATTGTCGGTGGTGGGTATTAAGTAGCATTTGATACACATTGCCTCAAATATTTCTTTTTATTTAAGTGGACTGTTGTAGCCACATTACGTTTTGTGTGTTAGGGTGGTATAATCACTCACCTGTGTTTTGTCAGGGGGAAATGGAAGCTGCTGCTTTAAAATGGAACAAATTGAGGCTCTAGAACATTTAAAAGCTGGAATAATACAGGGAATTTAATTGTTAATGTTTTTTATTAATTAAAATAAATTATTTTTATAAGTTTAGATAGAAATATAAAAACAAGACAGCAAACTAAATAATAGCAGTGAAAATTATTTATCATTATCAAGCATCTTGTCGATTATCATCACAGTAAATATGACTTTATAACAAAACACTAGGTTTTCTCAGCCATGTTTTAGTTTCAATTATCTGTAGTGAAAATACCTTCAAAACTACTGGTTTTGATAATCTAGAGAGTATGTCAGCTAATAAATGTCTGTTTTGACTGAAGATGAACTATAGTTTCTAGTGTATAAGTTAGTTTCAGAAAGTAAACAATGTATTTCACATTTTGAGAGAAACATCCCCAAATATCAAGTCAGATATTGTGAATATATTTTCTTTCCAAAACTTCTGAATACCTTTTATTTCAAAACCAGACTTTCTCTTGTTGAAGAGTAATTTGTGGCATAAATCTACTTAATTAGCTTAGAATTTGATTGTCTCCATTGAAATGAAAGGAAACAAGCTATTAATTATAGACTTAGACCCAAACTGATGGGAACATCAATATTTTACTGAAATTTTCTCAATAAATTCCAGGTCATAAAGCCTTATGCATGCATTCTAGAAGTGGGACAAGTTTATGTCCAGTAACATGGAGACAACACATTGATTGCCTGCTATGATATTATTAAAATGAATGGAGGAGACAGCCCCAGGGGGGAAAAAAATCTCAGAAAAAGTCAGCATTTCACTGCATCATTTCATCTTATCTTAAACCAAGATATATAATTTTGAACCTTTGTTATTCATATTAAAGCAATATATTTTATAATACATAATACTATATATTAAAGTAATATGTATTTTAAAGATGCAATATTACAGGGTTGATTCTGATTAATGTTGCTCCACAGATTAATTTGAATGTTATTTACCTCATCTTTTCCATACTTTGAAATGTTCATGATTTGTGAACTTGCACTTATAAGTATTATATTTCTGAATGTATAATTTTTTAAAAGAAACATTCTGAGGATATTTGATACCGCCTTTTGTTTTAGTGGAAATCCTGCTTTTAATGTCTCCTTATTTCACATTGCTACCGTCTCTAGTTTCTCCTCATTTTATTAGGTTGTTATTGTTGAATGGATTCCTTGCTGGATTTTTAACTGGCTATTTGAGTTATTTTTAATTAATTTTTTCTTGTTACATTGTGATCCAAAATATGTTACTATGACATCATACTTAAAACAAAATATACTTTGTCCAGAATCTACATCATTTTTTAACATGTGGACATTCTAAATATCTTTCTTCTACTTCTCACTGTGTGACCTAAGGAATGGGGCTTATGCTTCAGTTTTCTCACCTCTACTAAGGATAAAATAAAAATAATACCTACCTATTGCTGCTGCTGCTAAGTCGCTTCAGTCATGTCCAACTCTGTGCGACGCCATAGACAGAAACCAGCCAGGCTCCCCTGTTCCTGGGATTCTCCAAGCAAAAATACTGGAGTGGGTTGCCATTTCCTTCTCCAATGCATGAAAGTAAAAAGTCAAAGTGAAGTCACTCAGTCGTGTCCACTCCTAGTGACCTCATGGACTGCAGCTTACCAGGCTCCTCCATCCATGGGATTTTAGGGCTGCAGTAATTGTTAAGATGCTATATGCAAATTACTTACTTTAAAAGAAATAACTATGCCTCATTCTGTGCCTTCTGAATCAGATCTCTAAGAAAAGGAGTAGGTCATCCTGTGTATGTGTTTTAAAAAGGTCTCTATTACTATATTTATTTCTGTGTCTACTACTAGTGCACAAATTCTCATAAATGTTGACATTTCAAAGCCATAACTTGTAAAATATCTGTTGCAATGCTTTAAGGATAATCATTCCTTTCTCTGCCTCCTCTCTTATTCCCTAAAGTACTGAACTGGTTGTGGGAAGTTTTTGTAGATTACTTTGGCTTTGTCTGGTAGAGAACAATTTTTAGTTGAGTGACTAAAATTCGCCATCCTGCTGTTCTAAAGAACTTTTCTATGTTGCTAATAGGTTTTAACTGTTAAATACTTCCTGATATCCCAAGTACCTGAGGGGTCTTTCATTTAAGTTCTTCATGTTTATTTATGCATTGGCTCTAGCAAGCCTGAGCTCTTTGTCTTTATCCTTTCAATGATTTACTTGATATTTAACCTAAGGGATGGAAGCTCTGTGATTTTATGGGAATGACAGAATTAAACAACCTCCCACAAAGTCCCCACAGGTATAAGAGATAAAAGATACACTTGGAGAATTTATCTCAGGAGAATACAGTGTTATGCCCCATGGAAAATAACAGATAGAATCACACTAATTGGGATTAAAACACCCCCAATGTTGTTGTGATAGGTAAGTACCAAAAAGCACATACAAAAAATAAAATGCAGAGAAGGTTAAAGAAGTATATTGAAATAATAAAAAGCAAGTTGATGAAATTCTAAGTACACAGGCAAAATTAAATATCACTTTTTATCATAAGGTTTTATTTATATAAAATTAAAATTTAGCCACCATACTAAAGTTAAAGTAGAATAAAATGGGTAGAGTTAAAGTAAAATGAAATATTTTAAAGTTATTTCTCTTTCACATTTTTATTGGCTTTCTTCAAGACTTTAGATATTCTGATTAATAAATATTTGTTTAGTCATAAATATAAAGAATGAGAATAGTCCTTCAGCACTAACAACATATTGTATATTCAGTTCAGTTCAGTTCAGTTCAGTTTAGTCATTCAGTCGTGTCCGACTCTGTGCGAACCCATGAATCGCAGCAGCCAGGCCTCCCTGTCCATCACCAACTCCCGGAGTTCACTCAGACTCACTTCCATCCAGTCAGTGATGCCATCCAGCCATCTCATCCTCGGTCGTCCCCTTCTCCTCCTGCCCCCAATCCCTCCCAGCATCAAAGTCTTTTCCAATGAGTCAACTCTTCACATGAGGTGGCCAAAGTACTGGAGCTTCAGCTTCAGCATCATTCCTTCCAAAGAAATCCCAGGGCTGATCTCCTTCAGAATGGACTGGTTACATCTCCTTGCAGTCGAAGGGACTCTCAAGAGTCTTCTCCAACATCACAGTTCAAAAGCATCAATTCTTTGGTGCTCAGCCTTCTTCACAGTCCAACTCTCACATCCATATGTGACTACTGGATAAACCATAGCCTTAACTAGACGGACCTTAGTCGGCAAAGTAATGTCTCTGCTTTTGAATATGCTATCTAGGTTGGTCATAACTTTTCTTCCAAAGAGTAAGTGTCTACCATTTATAATGAGGGATGAGAAATGTCTACATTTAAAAAAATATATTATTTATATCTGTCTGTGCATGCATTCTAAGTCACTTCAGTTGTGTCTGACTCTTTGTGACCCTATAGATTATAGCCTGCCAAGCTCCTCTGCCCATGGGGTTCTCTAGGCAAGAATATTGGAGTGGGTTGCCATACCCTCCTCTAGGGATCTTCCCAACCAAGGAACTGAACCTGCATCTCCTGTGTCTCCTGCATTGGCAAGCAGGTTTCTTTACCACCTGCACCACCTGGGAAGCCCATATCTATCTGTTCAGTTTATGAGCCTATGACATTTCTTAGTTAAAATATTTCTGGCATGCTTATGGAGATTTGGTTTTATTCTAGATAAAAAGGGAGAAAGAAACCTCTGATGTGTAGCAGCCTTCAACTGAGCAACACACCAGATGTTTCTTTCTCTTTTTTTATCTAGAATAAAACCAAAACTCTATAAGAATTTTACAAAAATATTTTAACTAAGAAATATCATGGGCTCATAGACTGAACCACCAGAAGAGGGAAGAGTGAGCAGGTACATGAAAAAACAAATTTATTAATTTTCAAACTTGTAGAGTTCACTGAAATTTAATTTGAATGTATTATTAAGTTGGGGCCCTAAAAATAATCACAGACTGAAACATACTTTTTAAAAAAAATTATTTTTAATAGAAGGATAACTACTTTACAGTATCACATTGTGTTCTACCAAACATCAACATGAATCAGCCATTGATTTACACATGTCCCCTCCCACTTGAATATCTCTCCCACCTCCTCCCCAGCCAAACCCTCTAGGTTGTTAATAAGCCCTGGTTTGAGTTCCCTGAGTCATACAGAAATTCCCACTGGCTATTTATTTTACATATGGTAATGCATGTCTTCATGCTACTCTGTCCATATTTCCCACCCTCATTCTCCTCCCACAATTGCCTTGTCCATCAGTTCAGTTCAGTCGCTCAGCCGTGTCCGACTCTTTGCAACCCCATGAACTGCAGCACACCAGGCCTCCCTGTCCATCACCAACTCCCAGAGATCACTCAAACTCATGTCCATTGAGTCAGTGATGCCATCCAGCCATCTCATCCTCTGTCATCCCCTTCTCCTCCTGCCCCTAATCCCTCCTAACATCAGGGTCTTTTCCAATGAGTCAACTCTTCGCATGAGGTGGCCAAAGTACTGGAGTTTCAGCTTCACCATCAGTCCTTCTAACGAGCACCCAGGACTGATCTCCTTTAGGATGGACTGGATGGATCTTCTTGCAGTCCAAGGGACTCTCAAGAGTCTTCTGCAACACCATAGTTCAAAAGCATCAATTCTTCGGTGCTCAGCTTTCTTCACAGTCCAATTCTCACATCCATACATGACCACTGGAAAAATCGCCTTGACTAGATGGACCTTTGTTGGCAAAGTAATGTCTCTGCTTTTGAATATGCTATCTAGATTAGTCATAACTTTCCTTCCAAGGAGTAAACATCTTTTAATTTCATGGCTGCAATCACCATCTGCAGTGATTTTGGAGCCCCCCCCAAAATAAAGTCTGACACTGTTTCCACATATATTTCCCATGAAGTGATGGGACCAGATGACATGATCTTAGTTTTCTGAATGTTGAGCTTTAAGCCAACTTTTTTGCTCTACTCTTTCACTTTCATCAAGAGGCTCTTTAGTTCCTCTTCACTTTCTGCCATAAGGGTGGTGTCATCTGCATATCTGGGGTTATTGATATTTCTCCTGGCAATCTTGATTCCAGCTTCTTCTAGCTCAGGAAGGTTGCTCTGAAGCAACCTGAAAGAAAATGAAAGTGAAGTCACTCAGCCGTGTCTGACTCTTTGCCACCCGTGACGGTAGCCCACCAGTCTCATCCACCCATGGGATTCTCCAGGCAAGACTACTGGAGTGGGTTGCCATTTCCTTCTCCAGGGGATCTTCTTGACCCAGGGATCAAACCCAGGTCTCCCTCATTGCCGGCAGATGCTTTAACCTCTGAGCCACCAGGGAAGCCCAGCAACCTAGATGTCCATAAACAGATGAATGGATAAAGAAGCCTTAGTTAATATACTTAGCCATAAAAAGAAATGCATGTGAGTCAGTTCTAATGATGTGGTTGAACCTAGAGCCGACTATACAGAGTAAAGCAAGAAAAACTATTATCACGTACTACGGCTCAGATGATAAAAAATCCACCTGTAATGCTGGAGACCTGAGTTCTATCCCTGGGGTTGGGAAAACCCCCTGGAGGAGGGCATGGCAACTCACTCCAATATTCTTGCCTGAAGAATCCCCATGGAGGGGTGATGGGGCCTGGTGGGCTACATTCCATGAGGTCACAAAGATTCAGATGTGACTGAGCAACAAATCACAGCACAATGCACATATATGGAACCCAGAAAGACGGCACTGATGAACCTACATGCAGAGCAGCAGTGGAGACACAGACATTGAGAACAGATTCATGAAACACATCTTTTGATGAACTCAGCCTTATTCATGTTATTTGAAAAATTTAACTCTTGTGTTCTGTGAGTTAAGAATGTTTTACATGGGATCTAATTAAAATTAAAAGCTTCTGCACAACAAAGGAAACTATAAGCAAGGTGAAAAGACAGCCTTCAGAATGGGAGAAAATAATAGCAAATGAAGCAACTGACAAACAACTAATCTCAAAAATACACAGCAACTTATGCAGCTCAACTCCAGAAAAATAAACGACCCAATCAAAAAATGGGCCAAAGAACTAAATAGACATTTCTCCAAAGAAGACATACAGGTGGCTAACAAACACATGAAAAGATGCTCAACATCACTCATTATCAGAGAAATGCAAATCAAGACCACAATGAGGTACCATTTCACACCAGTCAGAATGGCTGCGATCCAAAAGTCTACAAGCAATAAATGCTGGAGAGGGTGTGGAGAAAAGGGAACCCTCTTCCACTGTTGGTGGGAATGCAAACTAGTACAGCCACTATGGAGAACAGTGTGGAGATTCCTTAAAAAATTGCAAATAGAACTGCCATATGACCCAGCAATCCCACTGCTGGGCATACACACTGAGGAAACCAGAATCGAAAGAGACACATATACCCCAATGTTCATTGCAGCACAGTTTATAATAGTCAGGACATGGAAACAACCTAGATGTCCATCAGCAGATGAATGGATAAGAAAGCTGTGGTACATATACACAATGGAGTATTACTCAGCCATTAAAAAGAATACATTTGAATCAGTTCTAATGAGATACCAAGGGAACATTTCATGCAAAGATGGGCTCAGTAAAGGATAGAAACGGTCTGGACCTAACAGAAGCAGAAGATATTAAGAAGAGGTGGCAAGAATACACAGAAGAAATGTACAAAAAATATCTTCATGACCCAGATAATCATGATGATCTGATCACTAATCTAGAGCCAGACATCTTGGAATGTGAAGTCAAGTGGGCCTTAGAAAGCATCACTATGAACAAAGCTAGTGGAGGTGATGGAATTCCAGTTGAGCTCTTTCAAATCCTGAAAGATGATTCTGTGAAAGTGCTGCACTCAATATGCTAGCAACTTTGGAAAACTCAGCAGTGGCCACAAGACTGGAAAAGGTCAGTTTTCATTCCAATCCCAAAGAAAGGCAATGCCAAAGAATGCTCAAACTAATGCTCAAAATTCTCCAAGCCAGACTTCAGCAATACGTGAACCGTGAACTCCCTGATGTTCAAGCTGGTTTTAGAAAAGGCAGAGGAACCAGAGATCAAATTGCCAACAACTGCTGGATCATGGAAAAAGCAGGAGAGTTCCAGAAAAACATCTATTTCTGCTTTATTGACTATGCCAAAGCCTTTGACTGTGTGGATCACAATAAACTGTGGAAAATTCTGAAAGAGATGGGAATACCAGACCACCTGACCTGCCTCTTGAGAAATCTGTATGCAGGGCAGGAAGCACAGTTAGAACTGGACATGGAACAACAGACTGGTTCCAAATAGGAAAAGGAGTGTGTCAAGGCTGTATATTGTCACCCTGCTTATTTAACTTCTATGCAGAGTACATCATGAGAAATGCTGGACTGGAAGAAACACAAACTGAAATCAAGATTGCCGGGAGAAATATCAATCACCTCAAATATGCAGATGACACAACCCTTATGGCAGAAAATGAAGAGGAACTAAAAAGCCTCTTGATGAAAGTGAAAGAGGAGAGTGAAAAAGTTGGCTTACAGCTCAACATTCAGAAAACGAAGATCATGGCATCTGGTCCCATCACTTCACGGGAAATAGATGGGGAAGCAGTAGAAACAGTGTCAGACTTTATTTTTTTGGGCTCCACAATCACTGCAGATGGTGACTGCAGCCATGAAATTAAAAGACGCTTGACTGCAGCCATGAAATTAAAAGACGTGTACTCCTTGGAAGAAAAGTTATGACCAACCTAGATAGTATATTCAAAAGCAGAGACATTACTTTGCCGACTAAGGTCCGTCTAGTCAAGGCTATGGTTTTTCCTGTGGTCATGTATGGATGTGAGAGTTGGACTGTGAAGAAGGCTGAGAACTGAAGAATTGATGCGTTTGAACTGTGGTATTGGAGAAGACTCTTGAGGGTCCCTTGGACTGCAAGGAGATCCAACCAGTCCATTCTGAAGGAGATCAGCCCTGGGATTTCTTTGGAACAAATGATGCTACAGCTGAAACTCCAGTATTTTGGGCCACCTCATGTGAAGAGTTGACTCATTGGAAAAGACTGATGCTGGGAGGGATTGGGGGCAGGAGGAGAAGGGGACGACCAAGGATGAGATGGCAGATGGCATCACTGACTCGATGGATGTGAGTCTGATTGAACTCCGGGAGATGGTGATAGACAGGGAGGCCTGGCGAGCTGTGATTCATGGGTTGCAAAGAGTCAGACACGACTGAGCAACTGGACTGAACTGAACTGAACTGAATGAGATGGATGGAACTGGAGCCGATTATACAGAGTGAAGTAAGCCAGAAAGAAAAACACCAGTACAGTATGCTAACACATATATATGGAATTTAGAAAGATGGTAATGATAACCCTGTATGCGAGACAGCAAAAGAGACACAGATGTATATAACGGACTTTTGGACTCTGAGGGAGAGAGAGAGGGTGGGATGATTTGGGAGAATGGCACTGAAACATGTATACTATCATGTAAGAAACGAATCTCCAGTCTATGTTCGATACAGGATACAGGATGCTTGGGGCTGGTGCACGGGCCTGATCCAGAGAGATGATATGCGGTGGGAAGTGGAAGGAGGGTTCAGGATTGGGAACTCATGTACACCCATGGCGGATTCATGTCATTGTATGGCAAATCCAATACAGTATTGTAAAGTAAAATAAAGTTAAAATAAATTAAAAAAGTAATGACATTTATGACACATTCAGAAATTGTAACACTGAATATTTAATATTGTTGCTTTATTTTTAGGTATAATAAAGTAATGGTATAATGGTTGTATTAAAAAATTAAAAAAATGTTTTAGTCACTGGAAATTTTGACTTATTGTTTGACTTATTCTTCCCAGTTCTGTGTATTTGAGTAGTTTGGTTGAGCTAAGCTAATGATCAACTTGATGTATAAACTGTTACATTTTGCTGATTTGACTTTTCTCATTTTAAGAGGGCATCTTTATATCACAAGCAGTGCACACATCATTCAGAGGTTCCTTGGTAGTCAGTGGAATGAACACAATTTAGATTAAAATTCCTAGGTATCAGTATTTTTTCCCTGACAGCTTATCATATTGAAAATAAAAACTGAGAACACACAAATGAGCAAGCACACATACTATTAGATCTCAAATAAATGATATAATCATGTGTCATGTTAAAAAAAAGTCTACTGTATACTCACCAGAAGATAAGAGTAGAAAAAGGCTAAATTATTCTTAATATTACTAAAAAGAATAATTTTCTTCTTTCTTGTGGACACCCTGAAAGGATCTCAAGAATCTTCAGAGGTTGGAAGACCAGAAATTGAGAAGTGTCATTTTAGAGTATAGTCATTACTTGTCCATTTTTATTTCTCTACTAGTATTTTATTAGAAGTGTAAATTACCAATTTTCTGTTTATTCCACCATGGGTGTACATTTGGCTTGTTTTTAATTTCTGTTCATATAAGTAATTCAACTTTAGTGGCATTGTAGTTCCAGATGCATATTTCAAGAGGTTTTCTCCAATATATACTAGTCATGAATTGCTGGGTCAAACAATTATAATAAAATTACCCTTCAACTTTTCAAGATGGAAAAATTATTTCCTGACAATGTTGTATCAGTTTACACTCCTACTAGCAAGATAAGCGATTTCCCATTTCTTTACACCCTTACTGACATTTTCAGAATATATAATTTTGCTACTAGATTAGGGGGAAATGGTTTCTAATTGCAGTTTACTTTTTTCCAATTACTCATATATTTTAATGTGGGTTTTTTTGCATGTATTTATTATCCATTTGGAATAATTAGTTTGTGAAATAAATTCTTTCTTTAATAGTACTTTTTGTATAAAAATTGATTTATTTGCTATTAATAGAATTATGCCAATTTTCTTTCAGTTAATGATTTTATATAATGTCATATTTCACTTTTACTCTCAACTTTTTTCTCTCCTTAAGAATTAGAGGTGCTTTATATAAAGAACTTAGTTGGATTAAAATTTTAAAATAAACTTCACTAAAACTGGAGTTTTAGTCTACCTATATTTAATATAAGTAGATATTTGATGAGGCTTCCCAGGTGGTGCTAGTGGTAAAGAATCCACCTGCCAATGCAGGAAACACAGGAGAACTGAATTTGATCCCTGGGTCAGGAAGATCCCCTGGAGTAGGAAATGGCAACCCACTCCAGTACTCTTGCCTAGAAAATCACATGGGCAGAAAAGCCTGACAGGTTACTGTCCATGGAATCACAAAGAGTCAGACATGACAGCATCTGAGCATCCTACTTCCCCAACACATAAATATTTGGTACTCATATCTACCAAATTGTTTTTTTACTTTTCATGTGTCACACATGTTCTATATTTATAACTCAGTTTTCTTGCCTCTTTTTGAGATCAGATAGTCTTTTTTTCATTCTTTTTTTTTTCGTTTATCAGTTTGGAATTGTCAAAATCAGTACTTTTCTAGAGGTTACAACTGAAATTACAGCATGCTTACTTAATGTGTGTGTGTATTAGTCACTCAGTTGTTTCCGACCCTTGCAACCCCATGGTTTGTAGCCCACCAGGCTCCTCCGTCCATGGAATTCTCCAGGCAAGAATACTGGAGTGTGTGGTCTTTTCCTTCTCCAGATACCAAGGTCTTATATGGATAAATTTCTCTTCATGCCCCCCCCCCCAACACCAACCCATTAGAATACATTACTCTTATATTACTAACCTTATAGAATTTTATTTGGTAAGTAAAACTTTTACTTTTTAATTCAAAAATAATCATCCCTTTTCATGTAGTCAGTAGCCATAAGATTTACTCAAATTTACCAAATATTTTGTTCTTAATTTTATCTTTTATTTTAGATTTTCTACTTGATATTTTACTTGAAAAGGCAAGGTACAGTATCCTTGCCTTTTCATGTGTCATAATTATTTATTGAAAGTCTTCCATGCTGTTTAAGACAATAATAGTGAGGTAAGTAAAATATCAAGTAGAAAATCTAAAATAAAAGATAGAATTAAGAACAAAACATTTTATCTTTTATTTTAGATTTTTGACTTGATATTTTACTTACCTCACTATTATACATATACACAATGGAGTATTACTCAGCCATTAAAAAGAATACATTTGAATCAGTTCTAATGAGATGGATGAACCTGGAGCCAATTATACAGAGTGAAGTAAGCCAGAAAGAAAAACACCAATACAGTATACTAACACATATATATGGAATTTAGAAAGATGGCAATGATGACCCTGTATGCGAGACAGCAAAAGAGACACAGATGTGTAGAGCAGACTTTTGGACTCAGAGGGAGAGGGAGAGGGTGGGATGATTTGGGAGAATGGCATTGAAACATGTACACTATCATGTAAGAAACAAATCACCAGTCTATGTTCGATACAGGATACAGGATGCTTGGGGCTGATGCACGGGCATGATCCAGAGAGATGATATGGGGTGGGAGGTGGCAGGGGGTTCATGCTTGGGAACTCATGTACACCCGTGGTGGATTCATGTCAATGTATGGCAAAACCAATACAGTATTGTAAAGTAAAATAAAGTAAAAATAAGAGATAAAAAAATAAAAATAAAATAAAGAGAGAACACTTACAAAAAAAAAAAAGAAAAGGCAAGGATAAATAAAACTCATACGGAGTCTGAGTCTGAAAAGACAAAGCAATTACAACCAGACTTGGCTATTATACACATCTTAAATGATAAGACTGAAATTTTTAAATAACTAGACTTAATGTGTTAAAGACTAATTGCAAAGGTAGACAGAATGTGAGATCAAACAGATAAAATTTTAGCAAATACATGTGAATTATATGAAAGAATAAATAGAATTTTGAGCATTGCTTTACTAACATGTGAGATGAGTGCAATTGTGCAGTAGTTTGAGCATTCTTTGGCATTGCCTTTCTTTGGAATTGGAATGAAAACTGACCTTTTCCAGTCCTGTGGCCACTGCTGAGTTTTCCAAATTTGCTGGCATATTGAGTGCAGCACTTTCACAGCATCGTCTTTCAAGATTTGAAATAGCTTAACTGGAATTCCATCACCTCCACTAGCTTTGTTCGTAGTGATGCTTCCTAAGGCCCACTTGACTTCACATTCCTGGCTCTAGGTGAGTGATCACTCCATCATGATTATCTGGGTCATGAAGATCTTTTTTGTATAGTTCTGTGTATTCTTGCCACCTCTTCTTAATATCTTCTGCTTCTGTTAGGTCCATAACATTTCTGTCCTTTATTGAGCCCATCTTTGCATGAAATGTTCCCTTGGTATCTCTAATTTTCTTTAAGAGATCTCTAGGCCTTCCCATTCTATCGTTTTCCTTGATTTCTTTGCACTGATCCCTGGGGAAGGCTTTCTTATCTCTCCTTGTTATTCTTTGGAACTCTGCATTCAAACGGATATATCTTTCCTTTTCTCCTTTGCTTTTTGCTTCTTTTCTTTTCACAGCTATTTGCAAAGGGATAGGGAGTGTAAAAGTAAGAAAAGAATATATCATCTTGGGGATGTGGGGCACTGTAAAATTGTATAGCATATGTGCAATTGGAATTCCAAAAAGGATTTTTCTAATATTAGAAACATGGACCTACACTAAGAAGTGAAGAACATTTGGAATGGAATAAATGAAGCTTTGAAGATTATGTATGTTTGCATGTGTGCATGCATATATGTATACATACACATACATTTCTTTCTATATATGTATATATCTGGAATATAAAAGTATATCTTTAAATTGCTCTTAAAACTGTTTAAGTTAATAAAGATAATTATGCTTTGGTATATACTTGTATATATATTTATTTTGTTTTGCTCAGTTGCTAAGTGATGTCCAACTCTTTGTGACCCCATGGTCTGCAGCACACCAGGCTTTCCTGTCCTTCAATGTCTCCTGGAGTTTGCTCAAACTCATGTCCATTGAGTCAATCATGCCATCCAAACATTTCATCCTCTATTGCCTTCTTCTTTTCTTACTCTCAGTCTTTCCCAGCATCAGGGCTTTTCCAGTGAATTGGCTCTTCACATCACAAGGCTGAAGTATTGAAGCTTCAGCTTCAGTATTGGTCCATCCAATGAGTAGTCAGGGTTGATTTCCTTTAGGATTGACTAGTTTGCTCTCCTTGATGTTGAAGTGACTGTCAAGAATCTTCTCCAGCACCACAGTTCAAAAACATCAATTCTTTAGCACTCAGTTGATGCTCGGTGCTGAAGAGTTGGGATATATATATGTGCATGTGTGTATATATATATATATACACACACACACATAAGTTCAGTATATGTATTCATACATGTATATTAATATAAAAAGGTTTTAGTCAATATACATTCTTATCAAATAGAGAAAAGAAAATCCCATTTTCCATGTACTATTTTCTCATAATCTTCAGTTTATTGGTAGACTGGTGAGGAAGAATAAAATACAGGAGTATATTCAAGTTCTTGCCTACATAGCATTTAATTTTATTTAATTGTACAGCCTTTCATGTACTGTGAACCTGGAGATTATTCCAGCATGAAGGCATTTTAACCTCCTTCTGGGACAGTCTCTTGATGCTTTGCTTGATCATATAATTAATGCACAAAACTGGATTCTCAGATTCAGTATTAAGGAAAATTTGATTTTCCATGTGTGACTTCATGATTAACATCAGAAAAAGAGAATTATATAAAAATAATATAAAAGGGAACATTAAATAGAATGAAAAGTAATCTTCAGGTATGACTATTCCACAAATCTGTGTTTAATCAAAGTTACCTATAAGAGCTTTCCTACAAGATCATGAAAAAATATCATAAATATGATATATACTATGTATACACAAGTCATAGCCTAGGTGCAGCCTACTATCCACTTGAAAAGGCAACCATAAATCATAAACTTTATTTTCAGATAAAATTAGAAAGAAAATTTACAGTCAATAACAGAACAAAATTCCATTTCTCTATGTAATTATATTCACCATCTTTATAAAATAAAACTTCAGAAAAATTATCCTTGTCAAAGTTTCTTTTTTCTCTCCCCACTCTGGTGACTTGCTAACAACTAACATTGTTATTTTCCTTCATCTAATTTAATAAGGAACATTAATCATCCATTAGTTGGTTCTTTAGCTTAATGTTATTTGCTCTAGTCCACAAATAAGGCAGCTATGGCTTGAAGTTGTTAGCACTGGAATTCTATTAGGATATAGCATTTATCTTGTCCCTTCATATTAGTTCAGTTAATTGCATTTGATTTTTTATTATTCTATTTAATGAAAAATATACACTGTTATATGTAAGGCCAGCCCTAGGCAAAATAGTTAAGCAAATTAATGTGTGTCTCCAGTTTCTCCCTGTTCATTGCTCTTCTCTCATATTTAGGAAGAATCTCACATAAATGTCATTAAATGATTGATTAGAAGTGTTGGCTTTTTAAGCATCATTGCAAGTTAACAGCCTGAGAATTTGAGACAGCTGGAACTTCCATAAGAATGCTGTCTGATGTTTCGATGTTTGACCACAGATATATAATAACCTGGGCTTCCTTTGTGGCTCGGCTGGTAAAGAATCTGCCTGCAAAGCAGGAGACCTGGGTTCCATCCCTGGGTTGGGAAGATCCCCTGAAGAAGGGAAAGGCTACCCACTTCAGTATTCTGGCTTAGAGAATTCTATGGACTGCATAACAATAACCTAAGTGAACCAAGTATGCTAACAATCTGAGTCAAGACAAAACCTGATGCACATATAAATGTGTGAGAACACTAGTGTAATGGAAGAAATCAATGGTTTCCATCATATGTGAAGAAGCCAACTAGATTATATGAGAGAGATCACTGGCAATATGATAGAAAATAAAGCATGAACAACCCTTCTGTGAGAAAATTGAAATCAGTTTCCTATTTTCATAAGAGAAGGAGTTTTTGAAGGCAAAAGTTGGCACTATGGGATATAACCAAGCATTAGTCTTTTATTATTATTATTATTTTAACCAGAGATTTTCTACTAACTTGGTGTCTTAAAAAATTTGGGCTGCTGTACCAAAAACCATAGCCCTAGTGGCTTAAATGACATTTTTTTCTCATAGGTTTGGAGGCTGGAAAGTCCAAGATTAAGATGCCAGCAGACCAGTATCTAGAGAGGGCCTATGTTCAGACGTATAGACAGCTGCCCACTTGCTGTACTTTCACAAGGCCGAGAGAAAGAGCATCAGTCTTGTCTGTTCTTATATGGACACTAATTCCATTCATGGAGGCTCCAATCTCATGACCTTTATTACCTCTCCAAGGCCCTGCCTCCAAATACAACTGCAGTATGTTTTAGGTTTTAACAAATGAATTTTCTGGGACTACAAACATTCAGTCCATAGCACCTTGAAACAATGAAATACTGTTTCCATGATTGCATGAATTATAGACGATAAGAAATAAAGCCTGGGCCTGCTCAAAGTGAGAAATCTAATAGTAGATCCCCCAGATAAATATGATTTCCTCGAATATGACATAATCGGTATAATTGTGACAGAGAAGTGAATACAAATTGCAAAGGAATAGTGGCTATCTTAACTTTAATGCTGGGAGAAGAAGCAAAGACAGAAACAAAAGACATATCTCCTCAGAGGATACATGTGATTCTTGCACCATCCTGCGATTCTTAAAAAATTCAAATTTCATTTAAATTATCTGTTCCAGATGTTTTTCAACTGGAAGAAGAGACACAAATTCTCTTATGAGCAATGGCTTTTCAAAGCAAGGTTCATAGTATTCACAGATAAAACCCAAGAAACATGGGCTCACAGTTAAGAAGAAAACATAAAATTTCACAGAAAGATGGAGACAATGAAACACAAATTGATCACAGTACCCTAAGTGAGAACCAGCCAGAAAAACAAAACCGAACAATGGATTCTAATGAAAAAGAATTTAGATAAGATACTCTGAACTTTGCAGAGACGGACTATACCTGATCTACTTTTATTAGGTTAAAAGAGAAGAAAACCTGTTATATAACAAAAGAAGAGACATATCAGTTAGACTTTGCAGAAATTTAGTAACTTAAATGAGCAATTTGTTGGGCAATTCTGATGTTGCTTTTAGATCAGGTTATTCATGTAGTTACAATCAGATTCCAGCTCATTTGAAAACAAGCTTAATCTGCATGGGTCCCAGCTTGATGTTTTCTGCCTGATGTGTTCTCTCATTTCTAGCCTGATAACCTGAAGTTGATCACACGATTGTCATTGTTCAGTCATTAAGTTGTTTCCAACTCTTTGAGACCCCATGGACTGCTGCGTGCCAGGCTTCCCTGTCCTTCACTTTCTTCCAGAGTTTGCTCAAACGCATGTCTATTGATTTGGTCATACTATCCAACCATCTCATTTTCTGTTGCCCCTTTATTTTCCTGACTTCAATCTTTTCCAGCATCAGTTTCTTCCAATGATGCAGCTCTTCCCATCAGGCGGTCAAAGTTTCGAAGCTTCACCTTCAGCATCAGTCCTTCCATATTCAGGGTTGATTTCCTTTAGGACTGACTGATTCACGTGATGGCAGAAGTTTAACGAGTCCAGAAAGAGGGACTTTTGAACCTTCTTTCTATGTCATATTTGCTGCTCTCTCACATGCCAAAGTAAATCAGAAGGCCGGAACAGTTTAAAAACTGGAGAAAAATAGGTAACACCTAGCAAGAAATTCTTCAGTGTTTTATTTTAATGACTTTTATATTATTCTTTCCCTAACAAATGTCTTTTATTTTGTTTTATTTTCTAGAATCCCTGTTATTCAGAAATACTTATTATCTTCATTATTATGTTGTTTCCTTTATGATTTTGCCCTGAATTTTGAGCAGTGCCTTTCATTTCATCTTTCTGAACACTAATTTTGTTCTCAGCAGAGATGATGAGATTTTATGTTCTTTCATTGAATTTAACAATATTTTTATTGAAGAAAAGGCTTATTTATGTTTTATTTTTTGGGGAGTCCTCATTAGTTTCTTTTCTCATCTCCATTTGTTTTACTTTAATGTGGACAACCTGTACTATTGATTCAGCTGTGTATTCTCCTTACATTTCATTATTCTATTCATTTAATATGTTTGTCTTCTTAGGGCACTCATGTCACATACCTCTTTATTTGCTGTTTCCCTGTGTCCTTAAATGTGCCATTCTATTAGGAGGTGTCTGGAATTCTTAACTGGAAAGAGGCAGACGATGTAGTAAAATCCTACATTTCCGTGGCGAGATAGTGAACCCACACCTTATTTGATGAGACTTACTTGCCAAGTACTTTTGTTGCCTTTAATTTTTAATAAGTGGTGCACAGGGCTGTGGAGGGGATGGAAACCTACTCTGTATTCCTGCCTGGAGAATCCCATGGATAGAAGGGCCTGGCAGGCTTACAGCCTATATGGTTGCTAAGAATCAGTGGCAACTGGTGCTTAGCATGACTAATCATGACTAGCATGCAGGCACACACTGACAGGTACAGAAAAGTGCTCTTACACCAGTCGGCGTGGCCTCAACCCATTCTGTAGGGAATCTGTTGTGGTTGCCACTTTCTCAGGAGGTATTTGTGGTCAAGCAGTTAAGGATAGGGAAACTTTTCTCCTTGGAATACTAAAGAGAGCGACTTGTGCACGCAGGCAGCTGTGGAGTGAGTGGTCTCCTAGCTTCTTCCAGCAAGACAGTCTTTTTCTCTCCAAATGGATTCTCCTCAACATCATTAAAAGCACCTGGATTTCTCTGTGAAATCTCTTTTCTAAAAAGCTCACAATCTCAAATGTCCTTTGTTCTCCCACCAGTAGCCCATCTAATTTTATTGGTGGTACAACATGCGAGTGTTGAATAAGTCTTCTTTTTTTTTTTTAATTCAGGAATTTCTTTCCAGGCCAGCATCATAACCAAAGTGTTCTATCTTATTCATTCGTTCATTCACTCACCCATTCATTTATGCATGCTGGGCCATGTGGCTTGTGGGATCTTAGGTACCAAACCAGGGACTGAACCCGGGCAATCAGCAGTAAGAGTGCAGAGTCGTAACCTCTGGAGTGCCAGAGCAATCCCAAAATCTTCTATTTTAAAGTAAATAAATCCACTTGAATGTCAACCCTATATATGAAATCATATTTTATGAATACTACCTATTGTGTAGTACTTAATATTTATTGATGAACATATTACCTTAAGAAGCATTAATGATTGATTATTGTGAAGACAGAACCATGGACTATATGGTTAATCTGATTTTTTAAAGTCTTTCAGAAATATTAAAAGACAGGGAAATTACACTATTTCTGATAGTACAGCAAAGAAAAATTTAAATGCATTGTGAGATTATTCAGTTGGTAATATTTTTCACTTAAATACCCTTTGCTTTTTTTTTCCTAATTGTTACTTTTTGTAAATGTGTTAGATTTATCACCTGTCACATATTTCATATGCTTAACTATAGGTGCTATAATATTTTCTACACTTTTGAGTTTTCTGCCTTGTTTTACTTGTTAAAACTTTGCTTTATTGTAATTTGTTTCACAAAATGGTACCAGAAATTTGATTTTCTTATGTTACAGTACAGATGCCTAACTACTATGTTTGCAGTATCCATGATAATCGCTGGCCTTCAGTTGCCAGATGTATGTAATCATATTCATGGCTACAGTCTCCTTCTAGAGAATGTTTTTGATATGCCAGATGCTGTGTAACAATCCATCTAAATGGATTTTCTAGTCTCATAGGAAAAATCACAAAACTGTCAAGCCTACATTTGTTTCCTTTTTGACAATGTTACCTTCAAACACACAAGTAAATAGACTACTGTAAATACAGCACTTTAGTTTTCCCTCTGGAAACGTAGCTCTTTGTGATGTGCTAAGGCAATAGTTCCCTTTTCTCAGATCCGTTTGTTTCTTTGCACTGACTATTGTTTTATCTGTTGCTTTACACTGAGTAAAGTTGATGACTTCCAAAATGTTAGGGATTCAAATAGGTTCCAAAACTATCTTGTCCCTTTGGAAAGGCAGTAAAATATACTCATTTGTTACATAAATGTATGCAGTAGATTTTTCAGATTTATCTAGTTGGTGATTGCTCTTACAATTTTGCATGTGTACGTATATTTATCTGTGTAAATGATTAAATATTGCTGTTGTTTCTATATATTATACAATTTATCTTAAACTTTTCATTATTTCTTTGATTATTCTATATAACATTTTGTTGCTTTTAGAATTTAAGTTCAGTGCTGTATATTGTAGTGTACAAAATATAATAAAGTTTTTAAGGTAGCAAGAGTTAAATTTTAGTTTGATTCAACTTTCTTTTAAAATATAACTACCATTTTTTGATACAGTGTTTCTCAATCTTTTTTCGTTATCACTCTATGAAGCAGCATTTTTAAGATACTTTTTCTCATTATACCCCCAGCCTTGCTTGTGCATGCTGTTTACGAGCTGTGATCCTATGGAGGACCACAAACCACTGCAGTGCCTAAGATTTTTTCACCTTCCCCAAACCAGTTTCTACTTGCTTGTGGTTGATACCAACCCCTTTGCCAAAACACGCCTGAGACAAAGAAGCCTAATATTTATCCTACAATAGTCCATAAACGATCCTTTCAGGATTCTCACAGCAGATGACGTCTGTGCTCTAAAACTTTACACTAATTCTCTTCCTCACAATTATCTTAGTCCAACAGTTCTTGTCAGGTTTCCGACCACAGTTAGCCAAACATTTATAGTAACAATGAATTACTGTTTTCAGTATATCCCCAACACATTAAAATTTTACAAATAGTCAACTGAAGATACAATATAGCAAAAATTTGTAATTAACACATATGCTTAATATAGGTACATGGGAAAAAAGATGTACAGACAGAAATATATACATACATATGTTGCCTTTTCAATTTAGAGAGATTTGATCTTATTTACATAATTTTTCATCCTATTGATGATGCCCCTCACCAATCCTTCCAATAATGGCAAGTTTATCACATGTTAATTTGTAATAGTATTTCCTACGGACAGTAATCCTTCCTCTATATGTTCCTAGAGATATTTCCTAATTCATTTATAAAATTTGACAGTATGGAGAAATGTAGTTTCTTTCACTTAAATGTAATTAAGATAATCAACCTATTTCTGTGGATGATGAGTTATGAGTGAAGTCGCTCAGTCATGTCTGACTCTTTGTGACCCCATGGACTGTAGCCTACCAGGCTCCTCCGTCCATGAGATTTTCCAGGCAAGAGTATTGGAGTAGGTTGCCATTTCCTTGTTATTCATTATTTTAGTTTTTATTCTCTCTCAGTTCTAAATCAGGTAGTTATCCATAGGAGAAGGCAATGGCAACCCACTCCAGTACTCTTGTCTGGAAAATCCCATGGACGGAGGAGCCTGGTAGGCTGCAGTCCATGGAGTCGCTAGGAGTTGGACACGACTGAGCGACTTCACTTTCACTTTTCACTTTCAGGCATTGGAGAAAGAAATGGCAACCCACTCCAGTGTTCTTGCCTGGAGAATCCCAGGGATGGGGGAGCCTGGTGGGCTGCCATCTCTGGGGTCACACAGAGTCGGACATGACTGAAGTGACTTATAAGCAGCAGCAGTTATCCATAATACATATTCTGTGTGGTACACTTTTGCATCTTTAAATATTTAATATAGCTAGAAAATTATTTTGGTTTATGATGTAATGGGAGGAGTGTCTGATTCTCTGGTCTGTGGTTTTTTAGGACAATAATGGCAAGGCATAGCACATCTTTGTGATATCATGCAAGATCCCACTATTTACAAAATCATACAGGGGCCAGCTAACTTGACACAAATCTTCTTTCAGAATCATCCTATTGTGTATGTACATGTTTACTCACTCAAAGGCATACATTTATTTGATATTTATTCACCAAATATTAGTGAATTACACACTGTGGGTATAAAGTGTTGTCGGTCTTAGAGAAATGAACTAAATTAAATGTAGGACTGACTGGCACAGTGCTAATAACTTACAGGTTAGATATGTGCATGCATACTTGTATTCAATTGCTTCAGTTATGTTCAACTCTTTTGTGACCACATAGACTCTGGCTCACTAGGCTCCTCTAGCCATGGGATTCTCAAGGCCAGAGTACCAGAGTGGGTTGCCATGCCCTCCTCCAAGAGATCTTCTGGAATCAGAGGTTGAACCAATGTCTCCTATGCCTCCAGCATTGCAAGCAGCTTCTTTACACACTGAGCCACCTGAAAATCCAGGTATGTGTATAGTTAATAGCATTACTACTTGATACTTTCTCAATTATTCTACACTGCACAAAGTTAAAAGCACCATTAACATACAAAATTTACAATATATGTTTCATACAAAAAATTTGGTTATGACATTTTATGATAAGAAATCATTACTTAAATACTTATAAGAGTAGTATTTTCCATGTGTTCAGAAATATTAAGGAACCTACATAGCCAGTCAGTCAGTTCAGTCACTCAGTTGTGTCCGACTCTTTGTGACCCCACTCTTTGCCAGGGCTCCCTGTCCAATACCGAGTCCTGGAGTTCACTCAAACACATGTCCATTGAGTCTGTGATGCCAACCAACCATCTCATCCTCTGTTGTGCCCTTCTCCTGCCCTCAATCTTTCCCAGCATCAGGGTCATTTCCAGTGAGCCAGCTCTTCATATCAGATGGCCAAAGTATTGGAGTTTCAGCTTCAACATCAGTCCTTCCAATAAACACCCAGGACTGATCTCTTTTAAGATGGACTGGTTAGATATTTTTGCAGTCAAAGAGACTCTCAAGAGTCTTCCACAACACTGCAGTTCAAAAGCATCAATTCTTTGGAATGCAGCTTTCTTTATAGTCCAACTCTCACATCTATACATGACCACTGGAAAAACCATAGGCTTGACTAGACGGACCTTTGTTGGCAAAGTAATGTCTCTGTGTTTTAGTATGCTATCTAGGTTGGTCATAACCCTCCTTCCAAGGAGTAAGCATCTTTTAATTTCATGGCTGCAATCACCATCTGCAGTGATTTTGAAGCCCAGAAAAATAAAGTCAGCTGCTGTTTCCATGCTTTCCCCATCTATTTCCCATGAAGTGATGGGACCAGATGCCATGGTCTTAATTTTCTGAATGTTGAGCTTTAAGTCAATTTTTTCACTCTCCACTTTCACATTCACCAAGAGGCTCTTTAGTTCTTCTTCACTTTCTGCCATAAGGATACTGTCATCTCCATATCTGGGGTTATTGATATTTCTCCCAGCAATCTTGATTCCAGATGGTGCTTCATTCAGCCCAACATTTCTCATGATGTACTCTGCATATAAGTTAAATAAGCAGGGTGACAATATACAGCCTTGGCGTACTCCTTTTCCTATTTGGAATCAATCTGTTGTTCCATGTCCAGTTGTAACTGTTGCTTCCTGACCTGCATACAGGTTTCTCAAGAGGCAGGTCAGGTGGTCTGGTATTCCCATTTCTTTCAGAATTTTCCAATGTTTATTACAGTCCACACAGTCAAAAGGTTTGGTATAGTCAATAAGGCAAAATAGATTTTTTTTTTTCTGGAACTCTCAGGCTTTTTCGATGAGCCAGCAGATGTTGGCAATTTGATCTCTGGTTCCTCTGCTTTTTCTAAAACCAGCTTGAACATCTGGAAGTTCACAGTTCACATATTACTGAACACTGCCTTGGAGAATTTTGAGGATTACTTTTCTAGTGTGTGAAATGAGTACAATTGTGTGGTAGTTTGAGCATTCTTTGGCATTGCCTTTCTTTGGGATTGGAATGAAAACTGACATTTTCCAGTCCTGTGGCCACTGCTGAGTTTTCCAAATTTGCTGGCATATTGAGTGCAGCACTTTCACACCATCATCTTTCAGGATTTGAAATAGCTCAGCTGGAATTCCATCACCTCCACTAGCTTTTTTTGTAGTGATGCTTTCTAAGGCCACTTGACTTTACATTCCAGATGTCTTGCTCTAGGTGAATGATCACACCATCACGATTATCTGGGTCGTGAAGATCTTTTTTGTACAGTTCTTCTCTGTATTCTTGCCACCGCTTCTTAATATCTTCTGCTTCTGTATACCATTTCTGTCCTTTATTGAGCCCATCTATGCATAAAATGTTCCCTTGATATCTCTAATTTTCTTGACGAGATCTCTAGTCTTTCCCATTCTACTGTTTTCCTCTATTTCTTTGCATTGATCACTGAGGAAGGCTTTCTTATCTCTCCTTGCTATTCTTTGGAACTCTGCATTCAAATTGGTACATCTTTCCTTTTCTCCTTTGCTTTTCGCTTCCCTTGTTTTCACAACTATTTGTAAGGCCTCCTCAGATAGCCATTTTGTATTTTTTCATTTCTTCTCCATTGGGATGATCTTGATTCCTGTCTCCTGTACAATGTCATGAACCTCCACCCATAGTTCATCAGGCACTCTGTCTGTCAGATCTAGTCCCTTAAATCTATTTCTCACTTCCACTGTATAGTCATAAGGGATTTGATTTAGGTCATATCTGAATGGTCTAGTGGTTTTCTCCACTTTCTTCATTTTCAGTCTGAATTTGGCAATAAAGAGTTCATGATATGAGCCACAGTCAGCTTGTGGTCTTGTTTTTGCTGACTGTTTAGAGCTTCTCCATCTTTGGCTGCAAAGAATATAATCAGTCTGATTTCAGTGTTGACCATCTGGTAATGTAGAGTCTTCTCTATGTTGTTGGAAGAGGGTGTTTGCTATGACCTATGTGTTCTCTTGGCAGAACTCTATTAGCCTTTGCTCTGCTTCATTCTGTACTCCAAAGCCAAATTTGCTTGTTAATACAGGTGTTTCTTGACTTCCTACTTTTGTATCCCAATCCCCTATAATGAAAAGGACATCTTTTTTGGGTGTTAATTCTAGAAGATCTTATAAGTCTTCATAGAACTGTTCAACTTCAGCTTCTTAAACATTACTGGGCGGGGCATAGACTTGATTGCCTTGATGTTGAATGGTTTGCCTTGGAAACGAACAGAGATCATTCTGTCGTTGTTGAGATTATATACAGGTACTGCATTTCACACTCTTTTGTTGACTATGATGGATACTCCATTTCTTCTATGGGATTCCTGCCCTCAATAGTAGATACAATGGTCATCTGAGTTAAATTCACCCATTCCAGTCCATCTAGTTTCCCTGATTCCTGGACTGTTGACATTCACTCTTGTCATCTCTTGTTTGACCACTTCCAATTTGCCTTGATTCATGGACCTAACATTCCAGTTTCCTATGCAATATTGCTCTTTACAGCATCAAAACCTGCCTACATAGTATTGACTACTAAATTATCATGATAAACATATTCAAGATTAGTTTAGATTTTTTTCATACTTGTAGAAATGCCTTTCAAGTATAATCTGATCTCAACATTATATATAAATGGCTTTTAATTAGCCTTTATAAGGGCTGGCATTAATTCAATTAATTTTGCAGAAACATAATTTGATTTTTGTATTTTCTCCAATCTTCAGATACCTTCACATTTATTTTATTTCACTAAGAATTCATAATATTGAATATTTTTAGTTGTAAGAATTATTTAATTTTTAAAAGTAAATCTTTTAATCAAGCAGAAACTTATCTTGGCATATATATTTTTAACACAAAATAAAAGATTATAAATGTGAAAAAAATTCGGCTATAATTTTGGTTTTTGAGATTCAAAAGTACTTGTTCTAATAACTTTTAGTAGCTAGTTTTGATCTCAAGCCAAATACAGTAGATGGTTTTCTCGATATTTGAATTTTTATATTTAGAAAAGATTTATTTTTCAAATATAAGTTAATGTTAGATTCAGAGTAAAATGTTGAGGGTCACTAATGTCAATAGTAGGTGAATACTCTTTCATAAATCAGAAGATTTTAAAAATCATAAGGTGGTATTCAGTAGCAACAAGGGAAGTTTTTTTGTTTGTTTGTTTGTTTTTTTTATGTTACCAGGTCATGTTTTAAGGCTGTAATCTCATTGAATGTCAGCTCATTTTTATTAAATATCACTTTCTACATATTCCCTGTTGTGTGAATTAATAAGACTAATTCACCTCTGAATATTTTATAAAGAAGAGACATTTCATTGTGCACCACTCCCCTACCAGAGAAAGGGAAATATTGACAGATCTAGCATGGAGGAAAGCAGAATATCAACTTTAGACAATGTCATCATCTCAGCCATAAATCACCCAATCAGGAAACCAGCATCCAAATGAAGAAACTAATCATTACCAGCAGTCCAGCACTCCATCACTTGTAGCACACTCCTCCAAGCATTCACCACCTTCAAGGTTATATTATCTGGTCCTGTCATTCAACAACACAGATGAGTACAATCTGCTTTAGTCCTTACATAAGTAAAATCTTCCATTATGTCTTTATTTGGTCATATAATTGCTGGTTATTCATTCTGATCAGTGTATAATATTCAATAATGTAGATAACTACAGTTTATCTATTATACTGTTGATGGCATTTGATAGTTCCCTTTAAAAGTCTAATACACGCAGTGAAGATTTTACTGTAGCTTTTGGTAAACATATGAACACATTTCTGTTGGGAAAACATAAGGATGGAATTTCTGGGTCATAGGATTTACACATGCTCAGCTTCTGTAGAGAATGCTGAACAGTTTTACCAATTTGCACTCCCATCAGCAGTGAGAGGGGATTCTATTGCTCATCATCTTCAGCAACACTCAGTATTTAACCACCATAAACTTTTGTCATCTCATCACTTCAGTTTCCTTTTAGAATTATATTCATTTGTAATATTGTTCTTACATGTTTAGTTCCTCCATCTAGAATGTAAACTGTATGAGAACTGGTGTTTTTTCTGTTGAGTGTTAAATCTTATATATGGCCCTTGAGAACTGACTCATGTATAGGATGTCCTCAAGAACAACTGCTGAAGGAATGAATAAATGTACATTATTTTACTTGTTTTTATGTGTTCAGAAAGATTGCAATCTGAAAAGATTTCTAAGTTAATTGATCTTGTCCATTGATTCCCCTTTGAATTGTCTCTAAATCATGATAAAAAATTGAACATAAATGCCATCATGTGAACCATTAACATCTTTATTATAATTAACATCTCATATCCATTAGACATCTCATACCAAGTTCTAAGAAAACTTGAAAGAAGACATGTATTTAGATGGTTATATTAACATAAAAATATAGATAAAAATATTACTCTAAGTCTAGGAATTTTTTCAAAATATGAAAAAATATTTTATTCAAAACTTACATTCATATTCCTAGAAAGAAATTCCTATGTAAAATTTAGTATTATGTTCATTTTTAAAAAAATGAGCTAGCCATTTCCTGGCCTGTCCCATCTTTGTAAGAGTTATCGCACAATGTTATAGAGCTATAGATACAAAATTGTATCTGTTATGTCTTTGAGTTTAGCAGTGATTGTGTATGTGTGCATTCAGTCACTAAGTTGTGTCCAAATCCTTGCATCCCCATGGACTGTAGCACACTAGGCTTCCTTCACTGTCTCTGAGAGATTGGTCAAACTCATGTCCATTGAGTTGGTGATGCCATTCAACCATCTCATCCTCTGTCATCCTCTTCTCCTCCTGCCCTCAGCCTTTCCCAGCATCAGGGTCTTTTCTAGTGAGTTGGTTCTATGCATCAGGTGGTCAAGTATTAGAGCTTCAGCATTAGCATCAGTCCTTCCAATGAATATTCAGGGTTCATTTCCTTTAGGATTGATTAGTTTAATTTGCTTGCTGTCCAAGGGACTCTCAAGAGTCTTCTCCAGCACTACAGTTCAAAAGGATCAATTCTTCAGTGCTCAGCCTTCCTCATGGTCCAACTATCACATCTGTACAACCACTAGAAAAAACATTGCTTTGACTAGATGGACCTTTGTTGGCAATGTGATATCTTTGCTGTTTAATACAGTGTCTAGGTTGGTCATAGCTTTCCTTCCAAGGAGGAAGCATCTTTTAATTTCCTGGCTGCAGTCGCTGTCCACAGTGATTTTGGAGCCCAAGAAAGTAAAATCTGTCAGTGCTTCCACTTTTCCCCCTTCTATTTGTCATGAAGTGATGGGACTGGTTGCCATGATCTTAGTTTTTGAGTGTTGAGATTTAAGCCAGCTTTTTCAGTCTCCTTTTTCATCTTTATCAAGAGGCTCTTTAATTTCTCTTCACTTTCTGCCCTAATGGCAGCATCCACATATGGTATCATCCACGTATCTGTGGTTGTTGATATTTCTTCCAGTATTCCTGATTCCATCTTGTGAGTCATCCAGCCCAGCATTTTGCATGATATACTTTGCATATAAATTAAATAAACAGGGTGACAAAATACAAATAAATAAACAAATTAAATAAACAGGGTGACATAATCCTTTCCCCATTTTGAACCAGTCAGTTATTCCATGAGAGGTTTTAACAGTTGCTTCTTGACCCACATACAGGTTTTGCAGGACACAGATAAGGTGGTCTGGTATTCCCATCTCTTTAAGAATTTTCCAGTTTATTGTCATCCACCCAGTTAAAGCCCTTTGCATAGCAGAAGTATGTGTTTTTCTGGAATTCCTTTGCTTTTTCTATGATCCCATGAATGCTGGCTCATTTTTTACCCCTGAAAATATAATTCTAAAGTTTGACAGGTAAAGTGACTCAAAATCTTGTTCAACATTTTTAGTCCAACTCTGATTTTCAATTTTTAAAGTTATGCGCACTGGGATATGAAGCAGTTACTTCTATGTGTGACTTAAATAGTGGTATCAAGAAGGAGTAAGCAACTATAACTTTCATTAATAAACAATATTGTTGACATAACATACCTGCTGAAGTTCTGGAATTCAGAGTTCTAAGAATATGCATTATAATATATTTCCCCGTGCATATGTGAAATTGAATCTCAGGTGGAAGACAAAAATTCAAATGTAGAATCACCCATAAGTAGATCCTTATACTAATCCTTATGGTTACTTTTGTGTTTATAACTACTTATATCATCTCACATTTCCATAATTACACTATAAATAAATAGAAAATGAAATTGAAGTCTAGGTTAAATACAACTCATTTCCTTTCCACTTTCAGACCTTCTCTTCTTTACCTTATTTCAGTAGTACTGAAATATACTAACACTTAAGCCATTTACAACACATGAAGGCTAGCAAAGACTTAACAGTGCAAAGTCCTTCAGGTTTGTTAAAACACTGTGTATTACAAAATAAAAATTATTTTCACTTTTCTTATTACTTCAACTCTCATTTCCAGGAACGAATAGTTGTGTGTATATGTGTGTCTCTCTGTGTGTGCGCATGGGCGTACAGGTGCTCAGCTGGAGGTATAGAAGGAAGGAGACTTCTGGTACCTAAAGAGAAATGGCATTATTCTTACATTTGCTGTGGAGTAGCTACTCTAGTCTCCTGACTTACCCTGTGGCTTTAAACTTCTGATCTTGGAAGTCCCCAATGTATTTGTGCAAAGTATTCATGGTAGAAAGAAGGAAAATAAATATTTTCCTTTGTTCCATGGAAATAAAATACCTTTGAGACAATCTTTGTTGTTGTTCAGTCACTAAGTTGTGTCCAACTATTTGTGACTATATGGACTACAGCACCCCAAGCTTCCTTTTTCTTCACTATCTCCCAGAGTTTGCTCAAATGCATGTCTATTGTGTCAGTGATGCCATCCAACCAACTCACCCTCTGTCTCCTTCTTCTCTTCTTTCTCTCAATGTTTCCAGCTTCAGGGTCTTTTCCAGTGAGTCAGCTCTTCACATCAGGTGGCCAAAGTATCAGAGCTTCAGGTTCATCATCAGTCCTTTCAATGAATATATTGGGGAACTTTAGGTCATATTCATTTGTGCATATGCTTAGATAAACTGTAGGAAGGGCAGTTCAGTTCAGTCTGACTCATTGCAACCCCATGGACTGCAGCACGCTGGCCTCACTGTCAATCACCAACTCCTGGAGTTTACTCAAACTCATGCCCATTAAGTTGGTGATGCCATCCAACCATCTCATCCTCTGTCATGCCCTTCTCCTGCCCTCAATCTTTCCCAGGATCAGGGTCTTTTCAAATGAGTCAGCTCTTCGCATCAGGTGGCCAAAGTATTGGAGTTTTAACTTAAACATCCATCCTTCCAATGAATATTCAGGACTGAACTCCATTAGGATGGACTATTTGGATCTCCTTGCAGTCCAAGGGACTCTCAAGAGACTTCTCCAATACCACAGTTCAAAAGTGTCAATTCTTAGGCACTCAAGCTTTCTTTATAGTCCAACTCTCACATCCATACATGACTAGTGGAAAAATCATAGCCTTGACTGGACAGACCTTTGTCAGCAAAGTAACGTCTCTGCTTTTGAATATGCTATCTAGGTTGGTCACAACTTTTCTCGCAAGGAGTAGGCATCTTTTAATTTCATGGCTGCAGTCATCATCTGCAGTGATTTTGGAGACCAAGAAAGTAAAGTCTGCCACTATTTCCACTCTTTCCCCATCTATTTGCCATGAAGTGATGGGACCGGATTCGATGATCTTTGTTTTCTGAATGCTGAGCTTTTTCACTCTCCTCTCACTTTCATTAAAAGGCTCTTTAGTTTTTCTTTCCTTTCTGCCATAAGGGTGGTGTTATCTACATATCTGAGGTTATTGATATTTCTCTTGGCAATCTTGATTCCAGCTTGTGCTTCCTGCAGCCCAGTGTTTCTCATGATGTACTTTGTATATAAGTTAAATAAGCATGGTGATGATATACAGCCTTGACATATTCCTTTTCCTGTTTAGAAACAGTCTGTCGTTCCATGTCTAGTTCTAACTATTGCTTTCTGACCTGCATACAGATTTTTCAGGAGGCAGGTCAGATGGTCTGGTATTCCCATCTCTTTCAGAATTTTCCAATGTTTATTGTGATCCACACAGTCAAAGGCTTTGGTGTAGTCAATAAAGCAGAAATAGATGTTTTTATGGAACTTTTTTGCTTTTTTTGCTGATCCAGTGGATGTTGGCAATTTGATCTCTGGTTCCTCTGCTTTTTCTAAAACCAGCTTGAACATCTGGAAGTTCACGGTTCACATATTGCTGAAGCCTGGCTTGGAGAATTTTGAGCATTACTTTACTAGCATGTGAGATGAGTGCAATTGTGTGGTAGTTTGAGCATTCTTTGGCATTGCCTTTCTTTGGGATTGGAATGAAAACTGACCTTTGCCAGTCTTGTGGTCACTGCTGAGTTTTCCAAATGTGCTGGCATATTGAGTGCAGCACTTTCACAGCATCATCATTTAGGATTGAAAATAGCTTAATTGTAATTCTATCACCTCCACTAGATTTGTTCGCAGTGATGCTTCCTAAGGCCTACTTGACTTCACATTCCAGGATGTCTGGCTCTAGGTGAGTGATCACTCCATCGTGATTATTTGTGTCATGAAGATCTTTTTTGTATAATTCTTCTGTGTATTCTTTCCACATCTTCTTATCTTCTGCTTCTTTTAAGTGGGAAAGACAGAAGGAGCCAATAAGAAGAACACAGGGATATTTTAAGCTTAAGGGAGAGAGTGACTCTTTAACATTTTATTCCCGTTTAACAAAGGGGGCTGCATAGTGTACAGAGGTAATGAGAGAAGAACAGGATAGGGGAGCCCCAAGAAGGCAGGAAGCAGAGGGAAAACGGGAGAGGAATAGAAGAGAAGAGAAGGCAACTGAATGTAAGGGAACAGAAGGGACAGTAATGGATGGTAAGGGAGAGAGGATTAAATGGGACTTTAGAATGCTTCTGGAAATACTTCCACACTTGTCCTTTAAAGCAATTACATCACACAGCCAGATTCCACCCCCACCTGCCTCTGATAAAAATTGGAAAGTCTGTTAAGCCAGCAACCACATGAAGGCTTTTAGGAGTAGCTCTTAATTGTATTCATCTAGATGTTTTAATAATATTAATAACTTTTATGAGACACAGTAAAAGACAATACAGCCAGAATAGCATCATTAAATGCTTAGCAAGTTGGAAGGCCAGCCCCGTTATTGCTATCCATCAACTCAGCAGCAACAAATGAAGAGGTATCCACCATGCTGAAACACTTATTGTAATTAATAACATTAAAATAGTAATTAAATAATATATCAAGAACATCAGTGATTTTAATGTTGTCCAGATTAAGGATGGTTGCTGCTGCTGCTGCTGTCGCTTCAGTCATGTTCAACTCTATGTGACCCCATGGACGGCAGCCCACCAGGCTGCCCCGTCCCTGGGATTCTTCAGGCAAGAACACTGGAGTGGGTTGCCATTTCCTTCTCCAATGCATGAGAGTTAAAAGTGAAAGTGAAGTCGCTCAGTCATGTCTGACTCTTAGCGACCCCATGGACTGCAGCCCACCAGGCTTCTCCATCCATGAGATTTTCCAGGCAAGAGTACTGGAGTGGGGTGCCATTGCCTTCTCTGTAAGGATGGTTATTTTTGTGTTTTATTCTATTTGGCCTGTAAGTAGCATTGAAAGAAACTGACCATTGTCTTGAAGGACCCTTTTCTTGGCTTTGGTTACAGCTGATCTCATACTTTCTCTCCCACTTCTCTGACCCCTCTCCTGGTTTCCTTTCTCATCCCTTTATGTTACGGTCTTGTGGCGAGTTTCTCAGGCCTGTGCTCTTTATCTAGATAAGCAGGGCTATGAAGTGATTTCATCTAATCCCTTGGACTTAAATATAGCACATGATGAAGACCCCCAAATCTTTAACTCTAAAACTAAAGAAAGCCAATGTTTTGACTAGAACTTGAGACTCTACTACTGATTCTCTAGAGTTATGTTTTTTTTTTTTTTTTTTTTAAATTTTCTTCTAGTGTTATGTCACATAATATAGAAGGGACATTGGTTAGTTGGCTGGTTTGAATAACTCAAAGTAATTACCATAAGTCTATGAAGCTTTAGAAATGGAAGGTAATTTTCATGTATTATCATTGTTGTTAGTGTTTTAGCCAGAAAAGATAAGAAAACAGCCATAACCTAGCTCTACATATCTTATAGATGTTTTTCCTTAATAGAAGGATATGAGGAAATAATATGTGGTTCTTTTAAAAATAAATAGGCTCCATATTTCTTTTTAAATATTGACAGATTGTCTCACCATTGAGATTTACTCTATCACCTATTTCTCACATTAGCTGCTTTTCATATTCCTTAAACAAAATTAGTAGATTGCAGATTTAGTTTACAAGGAATTAAGAAAATATTCTCAACAAGTTGGAGAAAAAAATGGTAAAAAAAGGGTAAATTAATACAAAAGAATCTAATAAATTATTAATAATCAAATTTAAATAATATTTAATGGTATTAAATATTTACTGATATAATCTTATGTTGAAAAAAACATTAAAAAAAAACTAATTGTTTTCTTTGGCAACATGTATTCTACAATTGGCCAAGTAGAAAAGGAATTATCATGGCCTTTATGTAAATATGATGAAATATTGTGAACCATAGTTTCTGAACCATAAACATATCTGTGAACCATATTCACAAAATATGTGAATTCACAAAATATTTGTTAACCATAAACAAATCACATAATTTGTTTAATATATGTGAAATATATCAAGTTTTACATTTTAAATGTAAAAAAGTAGGCAACATATGCTGAGCACTGACTACAAATTTTGTCACAAAATAAATGCATTATATAAATTTTTTCATTTCGAGGCAAATTCATTCCATCTTTACTCTTTTCTCTTTCCATGACTGTGAATGAGTTGCCATAAGTACACTAGCACACTTTCCAATGGTGAAGAATATTCTTTTCATGTCTTACTCAAGAATATAGTTTACTTTGTAAAGAGTAGACTGAGCAGATTGTTCAAAAGAAAAAATGTAATCCAAAGTAGTCAGCTGTAGTTTCACTGTTACTATCCTCTATAAGTTACTTTAAATATAATATAATCATTTCTCAAACTGTTATATATTAAACAAAACAAATTAATGCAACTAGAATATTACTGTTACATACTTTACTCCTCATAATCTGTTTTTGTTTAAATACAAATATTACTCTTTACTATTTAAATTAATCTCCTCATTGTACTCTTGTACTAACACAGAAACCAAACTTAGCTTTTTCAAAACCTTTAAGACATATGGAATATAAATACTTAATTTGAGTAATTAACAAATGTAACAGGGAATAGATGGGGAAACAGTGGACAGTGTCAGACTTTATTTTGGGGGGCTCCAAAATGACTGCAGATGATGACTGCAGCCATAAAATTAAAATACGCTTACTCCTTGGAAGAAAAGTTATGACCAACCTAGATAGCATATTCAAAAGCAGAGACATTACTTTGCCAACAAGGTCCATCTAGTCAAGGCTATGGTTTTTCCAGTGGTCATGTATGGATGTGAGAGTTGGACTGTGAAGAAGGCTGAGCGCTGAAGAATTAATGCTTTTGAAGTGTGGTGTTGGAGAAGACTCTTGAGAGTTCCTTGGACTACAAGGAGATCCAACCAGTCCATTCTGAAGGAGATCAACCCTGGGATTTCTTTGGAAGGAATGATGGTGAAGCTGAAACTCCAGTACTTTGGCCACCTCATGCGAAGAATTGACTCATTGGAAAAGACTCTGATGCTGAGAGGGATTGGGAGCAGGAGGAGAAGGAGACAACAGAGGATGAGATGGCTGGATGGCATCACTGACACGATGGGCGTGAGTTTGAGTGAACTCCGGGAGTTGGTGATGGACAGGGAGGCCTGGTGTGCTGCGATTCATGGGGTCGAAAAGACTTGGACACGACTGAGCGACTGAACTGAACTGAACTGAACCTGGCTAAGGAGCGTTAGGTGAACTGGCAAGGCAATTCAGGTAGGTTCAAAACTGATTAGAATGTCAACAATGGGAGTGGCAAAGTTTTCTACTAGTAAATCCTGTTCTGTTTAAATTATAATTAACAGCCAAAAAGTTATGATTTATTAATAGCTATGAGCTGTGGAATATATATTGTGACAGACACATTCTAAGTGCCTTAAATAGTCATCTTTTTATTTGTCACAACAAACCATTCAGTTAAGTTCAGTTCAGTCACTCAGTCATGTGCGACTCTTTGCGACCCCGTGAATCGCAGTATGCGATATATATATGTATGGGCTTCCCTGGTCGCTCAGATGATAAAGAATCTGCCTGCAATGCAGGAGACTTGGATTTGAGGTTGGGAAGATCCCCTGGAGAAGGGAATGGCTTCCCACTCCACTGTTCTTGCCTGGAGAATTCCATGGACAGAGGAGCCTGGTGAGCTGCAGTCTGCTACTGAGAGACTAATACTTTCACTTGCACATATACACACACAGGGTACACTGCATATTGCTGAAATGTGTATGTGTGTATATACTTTATATATAAAGGTATCATATATACGAATTCTTTTCATTTTAAAGTATCCTTACTCTACTGTTTGATACTTGAATAAGGCACTTTTACTTCTTTTCATATATAATGGGAAAAAAGCAACATATCACTGAAACAAATACTCCTTCTCCCTCTAAAAAAGGAAAACAAAGCAAGAAGTTATTTGGAATTACAGAAATAATTAACATTTTTTTTGAAAATGTATTTCCCCCCATTTTCTATTATTCCTAGCAATGTCATTCTCAAACATTTTGTTAAATTCCTCCTGATTTGGTATTTTGTTGCACAGAAGAATGAGGTCCAAGAAAGCATTTTTATATTGATTACATAAAGAAAAAGGAAAGAAAAAATGCACTTACAAAACGTGCTCTGAAATTGTGTTCCCTATTATTAATATCTTTTTATATTATACATATACTAGTTTTATATGAAGCATTGCCGCAGAACATTATAACACAGAGCATTACAGTTATTGACTTCATATGTTCACACAAATTTGTTCAAAACTTGTTGAAATTTTTGGAAAACACATGACATTGAAAATATGAATTTTAAATATCAGTTTGTTAAAATGTTTGTATTATAATGCTTTAAATATACAAGGGAAATAAGAGCCATCTACTCCTTTTAAAGCCATTAAAAATATGTCCCTTAATAATTCTATCCCAGATTCCTTACACTGGAGTTTTTAGTAAAAAATATAAAGAAAATAAAATATAACCAATGTTTTAATATTATGTATGTTTTTACTTTAAACATTTTAAATTATCCAGAACAGAAACCATTTAGTTAATGTTTTTGGAATACTTTGTATTTTAATACTACTACCTCTACTAGCCTCATTGGTCCAAACACACACAGATGCACACATTTATTTGATGGGCAAAAGGTTCTCCTAATGGGTAATTTATCAACTTTTTTGATATTAACTAAAATAATGATATACTTGATGATGGAATGGTAAGAAAATTGGCCTTCTACGTGTAAAAAAGCATTTATATCTACTTCATGTTGACATTTTACTTTACAATAATCTATGCTTCACTCTGCATTTAGATTGTTTTTGTTCGGAATAGAAACATGTAATCTTTCTACAACTTGATTAAAAATGATCTCAATGGCTCAGTGGTAAAAAAAAAAAAATCCACCTGTGATATTGGAGATGCAGATTCAATCCCTTGATCGGAAAGATCCCCTGGAGAAGGAAATAGAAACCCACTCCAGTATTCTTGCCTGGAGAATACCATGAACAGAGGAGCCTGTCAGGCTGACCCCTCCATGGGGTCACAGAGTCCAACATGACTGAGCAACTGAGCATGAATTCAAACTAAAGTTTGAGATGTAAGTACAGCACATAAGCACCCATGACTGTATAAGAAAATAAACAAATGATGAATTACAGGGTAGTTCTAGGAAACTGAAAGCAAGGAAGGTCATTAATTAAAAGCAGGTCTGCTGAAGTGTACCAGAAAAACATTACCAATCTCTGGTACAATGTATGGTTGAATTCATGTGTACGGCAGAGAAATCTTGAAAACAAAATAAGTCACTGAGTAAGAAATCATTAAACCCCAACAGATAACAAGCCTTCACAATAATGTTTCACTTAGATGATTAGAGGTTTATTAATCAGAAAGGTAAAAAGACAGTATTATTGGATTTAGGGCTACTGATCACATCTGCAGGAAAGAATGAGAGATTTTGCTGAAAAGGAGTTGTAAGCAATAAATAAGAAATAGTGAAAGCTAGTATGTTGCTGGCTCGTTGCCAAAATCCTAGCAAACATCTTTAAATCTCTGTGTTCATGCATGCTAAGTCACTTCAGTTGTATCCAGCTCTGTGTGATGCTATAGATTGTAGCATGCCAGGCTCCTCTGTCCATGGAATTTTCCAGGCAAGAATACTGGAGTGAGTTGCCATGCCCTTCTCCAGGGAATCTTTATGACCCAGGGATTGAACCTGCGTGTTTTATGTCTCCTGTATTGGCACACAAGTACTTTACTAGCACAACCTGGGATGCCTCTTAAATCTCTAGGTCAGGGGGAAAAGGATTCTCTGGGGGTTATTTAATCAGACAAAGAGAAAATATATAAAATCAGCCATCACCTCCCTCTCCTTAGTTGACAGTCTTCTTGTGGTAAGTTTCAGTGATGTACACAGAAATTCCATTTAAGATTAATATCAATTTACAGCCAAGCTAAATGTTTCATACTGAAGGTGAGATCTTTCTCCAACTTCTAACGTGAGATTACAAAATAAATATGTAAAAATAAACAAAGAAACAGAAAATATATAACATACATTATAAGAGAAGACCATCATTAAAAGAACAAATAAAAAAATTTAGAAGGCAAAAGAGCAGAAAGTAAACATAGATAAAATTTAAAGCATAAATAGAAAACTTAGAAAAGATTTGAATTCTTCAGAGAGTAAGAAAAATATTATGGAAAATTAAAATATATTTTTTAAAATTAGTCAAATCTGAAGGTTGCTAATCTATATGCCATGATACATTTAATCTAAGACTCCACTGGTTGGAAAATGTAATGTTATATTAAGAAAATATTTAAAATGTTAGCAGGTGAATTATCACAGCATGTTGATTATAAGATACATTTGTGTGTTAGATGCTAAAATCTGAAAAGAATGATAAGGTCCAAGAAATTATTTTTATATCAACTACATAGAGAAAAAGGAAAGAAAAAAATGGAGATAATAATTTAATAAAGGCATACACAAGAACGTTCCTAGAATGGAAATGATGTTTCAAATTCAAAGACACCAATAAGGTCCTAGCTCTACAAAATTTGAAAGATATACTATAATTCAAATATATGATATTCTAAAATATTGAATGTACTGGGACTCCAAAGCCCCCATAGTGTATAGCATAAACAGGCTGTGTAAAACAAGATACAATTTCTTGCAGTTCTACAGACCAATATTCAAAAGCATGGTGTTGGTGAGGCCAGATTCCTTCTGGAGGCCCTAGGGGAGATTCCTTCCTTGTTCCAGCCTCTGGTGACTCCTGGTGTTCCGAGGTTTGTATCAACATATTTCAGACCTCTGCCTCCATCTTCACAGGGCTTCTTTTTCTGTGTGTGTCTGTGTCTTTGTCCTCTTCTGCTTCTTATAAGGATACTGGTCATAAATTTATTGGTCACCTTTCTCCAGCATGATTTAATCATGACATCCTTTTTTAAAATTATATCTTCAAAAACCCTTATTCCAAATGATGTCACATTCAGAGGGTCCAGGTTTTTAGATTTTGGCCTAGTTTCTGGACACAAATCAGTCTATCACAATATTAAATAGTGATTATTAGGGGTTGGCAATAACATGAATTATTTTTCCCTTTATGCTTAAATTTTGTAATAGCCCATAATGAATATATATTGCTTATATATAAAGAAAAAAAGGGAATTTGGGGTTTTTAACTATATATTCATACTGACAATGAGCATAAATACACAATTAAGATTTAGGAGTTAAATAGCTTATAGTCATTAAATATGTATCATAGCCCTAATAAAAGTTTTACAAATTTGCTACCAACTACTTTTATGAGTTGAGTTGTTATGTTAATTGCTCAGTCAGGTCCAACTCTTTGCAACCCCATCTACTGTAGCCACCCAGGCTCCTCTGTCCATGGGATTTTCCAGGCAAGAATACTAGAGTGGATAGAAGTGGAAGATCCCTTCTCCAGGGGATCTTCCCAACCCAGGGATCGAACCCAAGTCTCCTGCCCTATAGGCAGATTCTTTACTATCTGAGCCACCAGGGAAGCCCCCACTTCTATGCTATCATATCAGAAATATTATGACCCCTTTGTACATTTACGCTCTGAATTGTTTTTGGTTATTGGAGCATTTTTATAGAAAATTCTAAAAATAATTGCAAAGTTACTATGCAGAAATATTTACAAGCCATAATATAAAATCGATGTTTTTGAAAAATGACCTTAAACGATATTACTTTAAAATAGTTATAGCACAGTGCTATAAGAAAGAATCACTTGTGTATTTGAAAATAGTATGGAAAAATAAAATATTATTATTAACATTAATATCTTTAAGTTTTATATTATTACTATAGTTATATAACAATATATTTGAATATAAATAGTCCATTTAACTAATGCTGTCACTTGCTAAATTTTTCATAATTATCCAGTAAACATTTATAAAGTATATGAACAGTAATACCTACTAGTGTTATTGTCATTCCACATAAATACTGTTTATTTTTATCATATCTTATTATTCCTTGAATTTTAAGTTTAAAAATTACAGAAACTTATAGTGTTCAAGTATGTTTGTCCTGGTAATCAAAAAATATGTACATGATTCAACAGCTTTCAAATTAAAAAAATATGTGAAAATATCTTAAATTCTCATTTGTTTTAGTAGCAGAATCTCAGAAACATATACTTGTATTTAATTATTTTCCAGGCCAGAATACTGAAGTAGGTAGCCATTCCCTTCTTAACACAATGAATGGGAAGTTAATGAAAGCCTAGAGCTCTTTTCTAATTTTATCTCCATGCCTTCAAAGAACATGTTTTCAGTGATATTTAAGTGTATTAAGGACAATGTTGTTTTTAACTTAAGAAGATATCAATTACAGATGATTAAAGCCAATGTTTTTACCTTTGGTTCCACATTCCATTTGTTTACTAGGAATATCGTCTTTCTCCTCAAAGGCATAGATTCTGAGATATACTTTCCAAGTATTAGGAGAAGGGATCAGTGCCAGATCGGATATCAGAATGCACCTTCCAGTGAATATCCTAAAAATCCCATAAGGAAAAGAAGGGCAGCTCTAGAAGGTGAGGGGACAGCAGGAATGCAAAGAAGGAGCAGAAGGAATACCAGGGGTTTGGACAGCTACTCAGGAAGAACACACAGTATAGAGGGCATGTGGTAAGAAACCTTAGAGGACTTGACAAGACAGCCATTGAAAGCAAATTGCAGAGCAGAAAATAGAATGTGCCCTGATACATAGAAGAGAATGGCACTTGTAAGAAGGAATGCAGGAACATGACTAAGAATGGGAGGGATTTTTTAAGAGGGGTTATTAAAGGTCAAAAGATCCTGTAATTGTCAAACCCTGAGAAAATGCAAAATGATAAGAAAAGGTAGAAGGGTGCAGAAGTAGACATGAGATCAAGAAAACTTACCTGAGTTAAAATTTGGGCTATGGGAGATAACAGGATATGATCTAGGAAGACAAAGCACTGAAATTCATAGAAATTAAATATATGTAATATTTGCCATGTTAAATTCATTCCATCTGCTTTATGTGTAAAGAAAATGATGCAGTTTTGCACAGGTAAATCTTCCCTTGAAAATAATTTTGTTTTAATAAAATTTAGTTAAAAACCAAATTGAGAAAGGAGTACACCAAGGCTGTATATTGTCACCTTGCTTATTTAAATTATATGTAGAGTACATCATGGGAAATTCCAGACTGGATGAAACACAAGCTGGAATCTAGATTGCAGGGAGAAATATTAAAAAAAAACCTCAGATATGCAGATGACACCACACTTATGGCAGAAAGCAAAGAGGAACTAAAGAACTCTTGATGAAAGTGAAAGAGGAGAGTGAAAAAGCTGGCTTAAAACTCAACATTCAAAAAACAAAGATCATGGCATCTGGTCCCATCATTTCATGGCAAATATATGGGAAACAATGGAAACAGTGAGACTTTATTTTCTTGGACTTCAAAATCACTGCAGATGCTGACTGCAGCCATGAAATTAAAAGACTCTTGCTCCTTGGAAGAAAAGCTATGTCCAGCCTAGACAGCATATTAAAAAGCAGAGACATTACTTTGCCAACAAATGTCTGTGTAGTCAAAGCTATGGTTTTTCTAGTTAGTCATGTATAAATGTGTGAGTTGAACCATAAAGAAAGCTGAACACCGAAGAATTGGTGCTTTTGAACTGTGCTGTTGGAGAAGACTCTTGAGAATCCCTTGAACTGCAAGGAGATCAAACCAGTCACTCCTAAAAGAAATCAGTCCTGAATATTCGTTGGAAGAACTGATGCTGAAGGTGAAGCTCCAAAACTTTGCAAAGAGTATTGGATGTGAAGAGCTAACTCATTGGAAAAGACCCTGATGCTGGGAAAGATTGAAGGCAGGAGAAGGGGGTGACAGAGAATGAGATGGTTGGATGGTATCACTGACTCAATGGACATGAGTTTGAGCAAGCTCCAGGAGTTGGTGATGGACAGGGAGTCTGGCGTGCTGCAGTCCATGAGGTCACAAAGAATAGTGCATTACTGAGCCACTGAAGTGAAGTGAAGTCGCTCAGTCGTGTCCGACTCTTTGCTACCCTGTAGACTGTAGCCTGCCAGGCTCCCCTGTCCATCGGATTCTCCAGGCAAGAATACTGGAGTGGGTAGCCATTTCCTTCTCCAGGGGATCTTCCCGACCCAGGGATCGAACCCGGGTCTCCCACACTGGAGGCAGATGCTTTAACCTCTGAGCCACCAGGGAAGCCCAACTAAAAAACCAAATCCTGTCAAACATATCAATCAGTGTTATTTAGCTATTTTGGCTTCTTGAACACTTTTGAGAATATACTGAAGGGTACAAATGTTCTCTCCAGGAAAAAAAAAAGAAAAAAATATTTTTAACATGTGCCAAATATTTTGGTTTACTTTATTGTCTTGGAATTTATATTTCACAGAGAATGACTATAAAATAAATACAAATACACAGTATCTTTCATTATATTTGTATGTAAAACTCAATGACTATTTCTGAAAAACATGAAATACATATAAAGGTCACAAATAGAATTTCTAAAAGATGCCTTAAATTTACTCAAAAGTAAATTTTAACAGCAAAACTAAGATTAGTTTTAGTAATAGCTTGAAATTTGAAGAGATTTAAGCTTTAGCAGTTTGCATGTAATCTGGGTCTTTAATCAATTTTATGATTTATTTTCACGACAGAAAATGCTCATCTCAAAATGGATATATAGGAGTATCCAGAATTAGATATTGCATGACATGCTTTAAGAAGCAGAGGGAGATTTGTGTCTATCAAGACAGGAATCCATCAAAATTCTTTACAATTTCATCAACTAAATGAAACCACATTGTATCAAGTTGAGGATGACAAAGCCTGAATTTGTCAGTATTTGAATGACTATGAATGAAGATTTAAATTTGGAGGCTATCTGAGTGTGTCATTTGCCTACATTTTATCTTTTTCCTATTGTTTAATATTCAGTTCAGTTCAGTTGAGTTGCTCAGTCCTGTCCGACTCTTTGCGACCCCATGAATAGCAGCACGCCAGGCCTCCCTGTCCATCACCAACTCCCGGAGTTCACTCAAACTCATGTCCACAAAGTCAGTGATGCCATCCAGCCATCTCATCCTCTGTCGTCCCCTTCTCCTCCTGCCCCCAATCCCTCTCAGCATCAGAGTCTTTTCCAATGAGTCAACTCTTCGCATGAGGTGGCCAAAGTACTGGAGTTTCAGCTTTAGCATCGTTTCTTCCAAAGAACACCCAGGACTGATCTCCTTTAGGATGGACTGTTTGGATCTTCCTGCAGTCCAAAGGACTCTCAAGAGTCTTCTCCAACACCACAGCTCAAAAGCATCAATTCTTCAGTGTTCAGCTTTCTTCACAGTCCAACTGTCACATCCATACATAACTACTGGAAAAACCATAGCCTTGAATAGATGGTCTATTAACCTTTTGTTATTCTTATCAAAAGTTTTTATTTTTTTAATTTTTAATATAAATTCATTTCTTTTAATTGGAGGTTAATTAATTTACAATATTGTATTGGTTTTGCCATACATCAACATGAATCTGCCATGCGTATACACATGATCACCATCCTGAACCCCCCTCCCTCCTCTCTCCCCATTCCATCCCTCTGGGTCGTCCCAGTGCACCAGCCCCAAGCATCCAGTATCATGCATCGAATCTGGACTGGCAATTCATTTCACATATGATATTATACATGTTTCAATGCCATTCTCCCAAATCATCCTACCCTCTCCCTCTCCCACAGAGTCCAAAAGACTGTTCTATATATCTGTGTCTCTTTTGCTGTCTCAATACAGGGTTATCCTTACCATCTTTCTAAATTCCATATATATGCGTTAGTATACTGCATTGGTGTTTTTCTTTCTGGCTTACTTCACTCTGTATAATAGGCTCCAGTTTCATCCACCTCATTATAACTGATTCAAATGTATTCTTTTTAATGGCTGAGTAATATTCCATTGTGTATATGTACCACAGCTTTCTTATCCATTTATCTGATGATGGACATCTAGATTGCTTCCATGTTCTGGCTATTATAAACAGTGCTGCGATGAACATTGGGGCACACATGTCTCTTTCAATGCTTATTTCCTCAGTGTGTATGCCCAGGAGTGGGATTGCTGGGTCATAGGGCAGTTCTATTTCCAATTTTTTAAGGAATCTCCACACTGTTCTCCATAGTGGCTGTACTAGTTTGCATTCCCACAAAGAGTGGAAGAGGGTTCCCTTTTCTCCACACCCTCTCCAGCATTTATTGCTTGTAGACTTTTGGATCGCAGTCATTCTGACTGGTGTGAAATGGTACCTCACTGTGGTTTTGATTTGCATTTCTCTGATAATGAGAGATGTTGAGCATCTTTTTATGTGTTTGTTAGCCATCTGTATGTCTTCTTTGGAGAAATATCTATTTAATTCTTTGGCCCATTTTTTGATTGGGTCATTTATTTTTCTGGAATTGAGCTTCAGGAGTTGCTTGTATATTTTTGAGATTAGTTGTTTGTCAGTTGCTTCATTTGCTATTATTTTCTCCCATTCCGAAGGCTGTCTTTTCACCTTGCTTATAGTTTCCTCAAAAGTTTTTAAAAGTACACTGCATCATTTCCAGGAGTCTAAAGATGTTTGTGAAGTTGCTCAGTCGTGTCTGACTCTTTGCGACCCCATGGACTGTAACTTATCAGGCTCCTCTGTCCATGGGATTTTCCAGGCAATAGCACTGGAGTGGATTGCCATTTCCTTCTCCAGCGGATCTTCCCAACCCAGGGATCGAACCCAGGTCTCCTGCATTGTAGACAGACGCTTTACCGTCTGAGCCACCAGGAAAGTTATGGCAAAACTTTCTAATGCTTTTCTGAAATCTGTGTAGCATCTACCTCTTACAGCAAAAAAGTTTTTTAATGTTCTTCAATGTTAAAATTTTCCCACAACCTAATTTCTCTCTTCTTTCTGCATAGAACTAGCATTTCTCAGCCTGTTGTGTAATTAAGAATATCCATGATGCTGAGTTCTAGCCAATGGGGCATGTACACTGATATCATGTGAATTCTTTCCAGTCCAGCTCCTAAAAAGTCCCACATATGCTCCATTATGTTATTTCTCCTTCTGGCTAACTGTAATGCACATTATCTAGCAAAGACTTGAAGTTGTGTGTTGAGTGGTGGCAGAGCCCTGGTCAGCCTGTATCCCTGAATGATTAAACATATAAAGGATCCTCCCCCAACCTTTTCACCTGCCCCGTGTTGCTGCAAGAGAAGGAAATTATTATTATGTTGAGGGAAGCCTGTAAATATCTTGATAACTTCTTGTTTTAGATATGCTAAATTCTATAAAGATGTGAACGTAGAGATGAGTTGTTGACAAAAACATGCCTCAGTGACTTTGTATATTGGTGATGAAAAAATAGACAATGGATATTGGAAAGACAGAAATCTGTAATCCATTGACAAACATTTGGCAATATTATCATATGTGGCAAGTAAGAACCTACAACTTCATGGATTTGTTTGGGAAGATTCAGTATATTAATTTGTAGTACAACAGAGAGATGACCTGGGGTAAGGGTAGGAGAAGTCTAGTTTAGAAGCAGAAGTGAAAAGGGACGTTGCAGAATTTACAACTGGTTTCAGAACTTAAGAGAGTAAAGTGCTTTATGTGACAAACACATTGACGCTTCTTACTTTCAATTGCCTTTCATGGGGCTGCCATTAATTTGAGAGGCAGAATATTAGATGGATGTGGGAAGCAAAAAATTAAGGATTTATGAGACTTATGTTTACTAAAGAACTTTGACTATAGTCAGTGACCAATGAAACTAAATAAGAAAAAACAGGTCAAACACTTTCTAATAGTTGGAAGGATTTTTATGTGTAAAGGAAATTTGAGCTTGGATTAAGAAAGACTGAAATGCAGTCTGAACTTGAAGCAGTGGAAAATATCTTGTGAAATACATATAATATCCTAGGAGTTATACTCTCCAACGCATTTTATAAGTGGCCAATTTTTTTTTGTTTGTTTGTTTGACACCAAAACAGTAGAAAAGTAAGTGTCTCCTAGCAAAAAACAATCTGACACTGATTTTGTTGGTTCTCTAAAAGGGACCCTATGGAGTTCAGGGGGCAAAGCATGTGCAGTCAAACTCAACATTACATCTGTAGTTATGCATCATGGGGATGGGACAATAATCCAGATGGTTCAGAATTCAGTGCAACTTTTTAACTTGGATCTTTCATCATCCCTGTCAGTATATATTAGATTTACTGTTTCTTCTTATATCTTCTTTCACAGCTTCTGCTCTTCTGAGCTATCTGGTTCTCTTACTTTACTGTTTTCTAGGGCAAGTGTATGTAATCTGAAATAAAGTCAAGGCTAAAATTAAATATGGTGTAAAGTAAACTATAATATAAAAGTAAATCAAACAAAATTTGATTCTAAAATTTCAGAATTACTTTTATTACACTTGTATTGTTATATAGTTTAATTCTCAGCTTCCCAGAATTTGCATTGTAACTCAAGATAATCATTTTTAGCTTTCTCGAATGTTCAGTAGCTCCTCCAGGTCCTATACATCACAAACAAAATACTAAGTAAACATATATTTAGCATTGTTATATGTACTTAGTAACAGCATCACAAAAGAAATCCTTACAGCCTCATGGAACATTAGTGTGATCACTTATTCAGCAGGTTCCAACAGAGGAATTGTTTTCTCTGCAATCAACCATTAGTAAATGCTCATATATTGGTATTGTTATTTGAAAAATATAATGAAAAGGTATTTTTTTGCATCCTGTAAAATGTCACTGTTGGCTATTCCATCATGTAGCTCTAAGCACATCTTTAATGCTCAAGAATATTTGAAAGTGATTATTCACGTATTTTAAATAAATCCAGATAAAATATCTTGTTTGTACTACTGTCATATGACACTTTTATAATAAATTACTTGATTATGCAAATATTTGAGATTATAAAAAAATAATATCAATGTGGAATTTGATGACATCACTTTGCCAACACAGTTCCATACCGTCAAAGCTGTGATTTTTCCAATAGTCATGTATGGATGTGAGAGTTGGACCATAAAGAAAGATGAGCGCTGAAGAATTGATGCTTTAGAATTGTGGTGCTGGAGAAGACTCTTGAGAGTCCCTTGGACTGCAAGGAGATCCAGCCAGTCAATCTTGAAGGAAATCAACCCTGAATATTCATTGCGAGGACTGATGCCGAAGCTCTAATATTTAGACCACCTGAAGCGAAGAGCTGATGCACTGGAAAAGACCCTGATGTTGGGAAAGATTGAGGGCAAAAGAAGAGGGAGGCAAAGGATGAAATGGTTAGATACTTTATCAACTAAATGGATGTGAATCAGAGCAAATTCTGGGAGATAGTGAAGGACAGGGTAGCCTAATATGCTGCAATACATGGGGTTGTAAAGAGTCAGGCATGACATAGCATCACAACAGCAACAGACTTTGTTTAGCTGTTTTATTCTTTCAGTGTCCAAGGTTAAAGTTGAAAAATAAACTGAAGGCTAAATTTTGGTTAAATACTGAGGCCAAGCTGATTGTCACTCTTAGTTCCTTACTTTGTATCTCAATTTTTACTTTTAATCTCACCTTCTGCTTTCTCTTCAAACTTTTATTAGTTTTTTTAAAATTTTTTTTCTATACTACGTTTTGATAAACATCTTTTGGTTTTTACATATTTTAGCATGTAAAAATAATTTTATAATATATAAAATTTAGCATCATCAGTTATAAATCATATTTTTGATAGATCACTTCATATGAAACCTGTCAGCATGATACATTATGGCACATGTATGTGGAAGAGTTTTTGTTGTAATCCTGGTGGGCATGGCAGCTATTTTTGTGCTTTCTCATAAAAGACGATTATGAACAAATCCGTAAAAGCAAGTCAATTTCCAATAGAGATATTTATTAGAAAGTTTAAAATTTCTTGTAATCTTTTGTTTTTTTTTCCCCAGTTTTCTTATGTTCTTAATTTTCTTATTTACAACTGCATGGTATAGACAAAGTGATGTGTTTGTTGAGTTAGATAAGCATTTTGTCTCTATTGTGAGTGCAATGCCAAGTATATGCAGTTATTGGTCATAAGTGATAGGCTTATAAAAATCAACCTCAGTGGAAAAAAGTATGAATGCATTATACTAAATAGATAGCATTAATCTTAATGGAAATTGAAAACTTATAAGCAAAATATATGGAGTTAGAAACTGCAGCAGACTATGTTATCATTTTAATGGTAAAAGCAGTGATGTAGGAAGTAGGAGCTCCAGAAAAGGAAGACAATTCCTGTAAACTTCTACTGTGAACTTACTCTTTGTCTGACATTAGGTTTTTCATGCACATTATTTCCCCAGCTGCTAATTTTTCTCTAGTCCCAAGAATTCTTTGCATACATTTGCCCATTAATAGCTAATTAAAATGGCTTGTTCACACTGAAAGAAATATTAAAGGAATAAAAATTTTCTTCAAGGAATTTCTCCACACTAAATATGAATTAGATAAAAACGGAGGAAATAATATACATCAAAAAGCATAGGTTCATTTGCCTAAGTAAAAAGGAAAAAGTAATTTTTGGATAACAACAATATGAGTTACTCTCTCTTCTCTGTGTAACTTTTCTAAATCCTCTGGTCCTCTGTTCTGTTTTATTCATTTGTGCAATAATTTTGAATTCAGCTGGTCATTTATTCTCTTACCAGCCTATTTATTAAGTAATATGTATTAGGATATTATTATTTTCATTTGAATATTTCAGCATTGCTCATTGTTTGTTCTTCATATTTTACATAGCACCTAAACATGATAAACCTTTAGCAAAAATTTATTGAATACATCAGCATAATGCCATCACATATGTACAATTAAGTACAGTTCAGAGCATTACTAAAATAATGCCCCAAACAACAGAGCTGTCTATAAATCATGAATTCTACTTGCTTAATATTTTAAAAATTATTCCTAAAATAAGTATGTTATTTGATAATCAAACTGATCATGTGGATCACAGCATTGTCTAACTCAGTGAAACTATAAGCCATGCCATGTAGGGCCACCCAAGAAAGATGGGTCATGGTGGAAAGTTCTGACAAAACGTGGTCCATTGGAGAAGGGAATGGAAAACCACTTCATTAGTCTTTCCTTGAGAAGCCCACGAACAGTATGAAAAGGCAAAAATATATGACACTGGAAGATGAACTCCTCAGGCATATAGGTGCCCAATATGCTACTGGAGATCAGTGGAGAAATAATTCCAAAAAGAATGAATAGACAGAACCAAAGCAAAAACAACACCCAGTTGTGGATGGGACTGGTAATGGAAGTAAAGTCCAATGCTGTAAAGAACAATATTGCATAGGACCAGGAATGTTAGATCCATGAATCAAGGTAAATTGAAGTGTTCAAACAGGAAATGGCAAGAGTGAATGGACATTTTAAGAATCAGTGAACTAAAATGGACTGGAATGAGTGAATTTAATTCAGATGACCATTATATTTACTACTGTGGGCAAGAATTCCTTAGAAGTAATGAAACAGCCATCATAGTCAACAAAGAGTCCAAAATGCAGCATGTGGGTGCAATCTCAAAAATGACAGAATGATCTCTGTTTGTTTCCAAGGGAACCAATTCAATATCACAGTAATCCGAGTCTATGCCTCAATCAGTAATGCTGAAGATGCTGAAGTTGAATGGTTCTATGATGATCTACAAAACCTTCTAGTACTAACACCAATAAAAAGATGTCCTTTTCATCATAGGGGACTGGAATGCAAATGTAGAAAGTCAAGAAATGCCTGGAATAACAGGTAAGCTTGGCCTTGGAGTATAAAATGAAGCAGGACAAAGGCTAACAGAGTTATGCCAAGAGAATGCACTGGTCATAGCAAACACCTTCTTCCAACAACACAAGAGATGACCCTATACATGGACATCACCAGGTCATCAATACTGAAATCAGACTGATTGTATTCTTTGCAGCCAAAGATGGAGAAGTTCTATTCAGTGAGCAAAAACAAGACTGGGAGTTGACTGTGGCTCAGATCATGAACTCCTTCTTGCAAAATTCAGATTTAAATTGAAGAAAGTAGGGAAAACTACTAGACCATTTAGGTATGACCTAAAGCAAATCCCTTATGATTATACAGTGGAAGTGACGAATAGATTCAGGGGATTAGATCTGATAGAGTGCCTGAAGAATTATGGATGGAGGTTCATAACATTGTACAGGAAGTGGTGATCAAGACCATTCCCAAGAAAAAGAAATGCAAAAAGGCAAATGGTTGTCTGAGGAGGCCTTACATATAGTTGAGAAAAGCAAAGAAGCTAAAGGCAAAGGATAAAAGGAATGATATACTCATCTGAATTCAGAGTCCCAAAGAATAGCAAGGAGAGATAAGAAAGCCTTCCTCAGTGATCAATGCAAAGAAATAGAGGAAACATTAGAATCGGAAAGACTAGAGATCTCTTCAAGAAAATTAGAGATACCAAGCGAAAATTTCATGCAAAGACGGGCTCAATACAGGACAGGAATGGTATGAACCTAGCAGAGGCAGAAAATACTAAGAAGAGGTGCCAGAAATACGCAGAAGAATTATTTTTAAAAAATCGTAATGACCGTGGTAACCATGATGGTGTGATCACTCACTTAGAGCCAGACATCCTGGAATGTGAAGTCAAGTGGGCCTTAGGAAGTATCACTATGAACAAAGCTAGTGGAGGTGATAGAATTCCAGTTGAGCTATTTCAAATCCTGAAAGATGATGCTGTGAAAGTGCTGCACTCAATATACCAGCAAAGTTGGAAAATTCAGCAGTGGTCATGGGACTGGAAAAGGTCAGTTTTCATTTCAATCACAAAGGCAATGCCAAAGAATGCTCAAACTACCACACAATTGCACTCATCTCACACACTGGTAAAGTAATGCTCAAAATTCTCCAAGCCAGGCTTCAATAGTACATGACCTGAGAACTTCCAGATGTGCAAGCTGGATTTAGAAAAGGCAGATAAACTAGAGATCAAATTGCCAACATCTGTTGGATCATAGAGAAAGCAAGGGAGTTCCAGAAAAGAATATACTTCTGCATGTTGACTACTCCAAGACCTTTGACTGTGTCGATCACAACAAACTGTGGAAAATTCTTAAAGAGATGGGAGTATCAGACCACCTTACCTGCCTCCTGAGAAACATGATGCAGATCAGGAAGTAACAGTTAGAACTGGACATTGAACAATGGACTGGTTCCAAACTGGGAAAGGAGTATGTCAAGGCTATATATTGTTACCCTGCTTATTTCACTTCTATGCAGTATACATCATGCAAAATGCTGGGCTGGATGAAGCACAAGCTGGAATCGAGATTGCTGGGAGAAATATCAATAACCAGATTGCACTTGACAGCCTTCCCCACCCCCACCCCCACCCCCATCCCCCGCTTATGGCATAAAGCAAAGAGGAATTAAAGAGCCTCTTGATGAAAGTGAAAAATATCTGCCTTAATACTCAACATTCAAAAAACAAAGATCATGGCATCTAGTCCTTCATCGCAAATAGGTGGGGTAACAATGGAAACAGTGAGAGACTTTATTTTCTTGGGCTCCAAAATCACTGCAGATGGTGAATACAGCCATGAAATTAAAATAAAATTACTCTTGGAAAGGAAAGCTATGACAAATCTAGACAGCATATTAAACAGGAGAGACATCACCTACCCAACAAAGGTCCATTTAGTCAAAGCTATGGTTTTTCCATTAGTCATGTATGGATGTGAGAGTTGAATCATAAAGAAAGGTGAGCACCAAAAAATTGATGTTTTTGAACTGCCGTTTTGGAGAAGACTCTTGAGAGTCCCTTTGACAACCAGGAGATCCAACTAGTCCATCCTAAAGGAAATCAGTCCTGAATATTCACTGGGAGGACTGATGCTGAAGCCGAAGCCAAAGTTCCAATATTTGGGCCACTTGATCCAAAGAACTGATTCATTGGAAAAGAACCTGATACTGTGAAAGATTGAAGGCAGGGGGAGAAGGGGATAACAGAGGATGAAATGGTTGGAGGGCATCACCAACTTGATGGACATGATTTTGTGCAAGGTCCGGGAGTTGGTGATGGACAGGGAACCCTGTCATGGTGTAGTCCATGGGTTCGTAAAGAGTTGGACACGACTATGTGATTGAATTGATCTGAATTTTGTTATTTCAAATAAAATTTATTATATAGCACCAAATAGTTGAAACCAGGATTATAGTTTACTATATGGCTGCTAAGCCTCTACCAGACACTATTTCTAAAATTGAATCTAGAATCACATTTAATTGCAGTAGAAGCCAATAGAAATAGAAACCAAGTGGAAGCAGTGCATTAAGTGACTCAGTACTGTGGAAGGAAAAAAGAGGAAGCATTATTATTATTATTTTTTATTCCAGAATGTTTATGCAATCCACTGTCCCATTAAAAGCACTCCATTAGGGATACGACTATCCTACAAGAAAATATTAAGCAGAGAGATAAATATATATGTATTACCTTAGTGGCTCAAGCTAGAAGACCCTAGAGAAAGTAAAAGAGGATGGTCCAACAATGAGGGTATTTAAATCTGAGCAGCTTGGAAGATCCAGGAAAATTCTAATCTTTATATCCAGCCTTTGTCTAAATTGCACTGTGAAACAGATTTATTTGTAGTGTCTTAAACCATAAAGTTGGGCAACCTTAGTTAAACTCTGGAGAGGACAATAGTTTATTTTGATCCTAGAAGATTAAAGATCAACCTGGGCCATCTGGGTCTGTAATAATAACAAATAGCAGAAGCATGGTTAGTAAATATCATGGCATGGTGAAAGGGATGTTGCAAACATAGCTGTCAATAGATTTTATAATTTACAGATATCTTCTGTTTTTTCTGACAATATATTTAATTTATTCTTTTGTTTTGAATAAATCTTCTTCCACTTCATCAGTACATTCCCAAGAAGTATAGAATAGTTAAAGTTGCATATGTAAAACTCAGGGATCTAATGCATTTTAAGTAACACAGTCAAATTCTCATAAATTTGACACGTAGAATTTTCTCTCCTAGATTTATTATTTTACAAATAAAAGTTATTTAAATGAATTATAAATTTGATATTTTTAGTTTAACATTTTCTATTAGATTAGCTTGGAAGACTTTTTTTTTTTTTTTATTAATTTTGAAATCTTTAATTCTTACATGTGTTCCCAAACATGAACCGCCCCCCCCCACCTCCCTCCCCATAACATCTCTGTGGGTCATCCCCATGCACCAGCCCCAAGCATGCTGTATCCTGCGTCAGACATAGACTGGCGATTCAATTCTTACATGATAGTATACATGATAGAATGCCATTCTCCCAAATCATCCCACCCTCTCCCTCTGAGTCCAAAAGTCCGTTATACACAGCTGTGTCTTTTTTCCTGTCTTGCATACAGGGTCGTCATTGCCATCTTTCTAAATTCCATATATATGTGTTAGTATACTGTATTGGTGTTTTTCTTTCTGGCTTACTTCACTCTGTATAATCGGCTCCAGTTTCATCCATCTCATCAGAACTGATTCAAATGGATTCTTTTTAATGGCTGAGTAATACTCCATTGTGTATATGTACCACAGCTTTCTTATCCATTCATCTGCTGATGGACATCTAGGTTGTTTCCATGTCCTGGCTATTATAAACAGTGCTGCAATGAACATTGGGGTACATGTGTCTCTTTCAATTCTGGTTTCCTCGGTGTGTATGCCCAGCAGTGGGATTGCTGGGTCATATGGCAGTTCTATTTGCAATTTTTTAAGGAATCTCCACACTGTTCTCCATAGTGGCTGTACTAGTTTGCATTCCCACCAACAGTGTAGGAGGGTTCCCTTTCTCCACACCCTCTCCAGCATTTATTGCTTGCAGATTCTTGGATCGCAGCCATTCTGACTGGTGTGAAGTGGTACCTCATTGTGGTTTTGATTTGCATTTCTCTGATAATGAGTGATATTGAGCATCTTTTCATGTGTTTGTTAGCCATCCGTATGTCTTCTTTGGAGAAATGTCTATTTAGTTCTTTGGCCCATTTTTTGATTGGGTCGTTTATTTTTCTGTAATTGAGCTGCATAAGTTGCTTGTATATTTTTGAGATGAGTTGTTTGTCAGTTGCTTCATTTGCTATTATTTTCTCCCATTCCGAAGGCTGTCTTTTCACCTTGCTTATATTTTCCTTTGTTGTGCAGAAGCTGTTAATTTTAATTAGATCCCATTTGTTTATTTTAGCTTTTATTTCCAGAATTCTGGGAGGTGGATCATAGAGGATCCTGCTGTGATTTATGTCTGAGAGTGTTTTGCCTATGTTCTCCTCTAGGAGTTTTATAGTTTCTGGTCTTACGTTTAGATCTTTAATCCATTTTGAGTTTATTTTTGTGTGCGGTGTTAGAAAGTGATCTAGTTTCATTCTTTTACAAGTGGTTGACCAGTTTTCCCAGCACCACTTGTTAAAGAGATTGTCTTTACTCCATTGTATATTCTTGCCTCCTTTGTCAAAGATCAGGTGTCTATATGTGTGTGGATTTATCTCTGGGCTTTCTATTTTGTTCCATTGATCTATATGTCTGTCTTTGTGCCAGTACCATACTGTTTTGATGACTGTGGCTTTGTAGTAGAGCCTGAAGTCAGGCAAGTTGATTCCTCCAGTTCCATTCTTCTTTCTCAAGATTGCTTTGGCTATTCGAGGTTTTTTGTATTTCCATACAAATCTTGAAATTATTTGTTCTAGTTCTGTGAAAAATATGGCTGGTAGCTTGATAGGGATTGCATTGAATTTGTAAATTGCTTTGGGTAGTATACTCATTTTCACTATATTGATTCTTCCAATCCATGAACATGGTATATTTCTCCATCTATTAGTGTCCTCTTTGATTTCTTTCATCAGTGTTTTATAGTTTTCTATATATAGGTCTTCAGTTTCTTTGGGTAGATATATTCCTAAGTATTTTATTCTTTTCGTTGCAATGGTGAATGGAATTGTTTCCTTAATTTCTTTTTCTACTTTCTCATTATTAGTGTATAGGAATGCAAGGGATTTCTGTGTGTTGATTTTATATCCTGCAACTTTACTATATTCATTGATGAGCTCTAGTAATTTTCTGGTGGAGTCTTTAGGGTTTTCCATGTAGAGGATCATGTCATCTGCAAACAGTGAGAGTTTTACTTCTTGTTTTCCAATTTGGATTCCTTTTATTTCTTTTTCTGCTCTGATTGCTGTGGCCAAAACTTCCAGAACTATGTTGAATAGTAGCGGTGAAAGTGGACACCCTTGTCTTGTTCCTGACTTTAGGGGAAATGGTTTCAATTTTTCACCATTGAGGATAATGTTTGTTGTGGGTTTGTCATATATAGCTTTTATTATGTTGAGACCAAAAGAAAGCAGGTGTGGCAATACTCATATCTGATAAAATAGACTTTAAAACAAAGGCTGTGAAAAGAGACAAAGAAGGCCACTACATAATGATCAAAGGATCAATCCAAGAAGAAGATATAACAATTATAAATATATATGCACCCAATATAGGAGCACCACAATATGTAAGACAAATGCTAACAAGTATGAAAGGGGAAATCAACAATAACACAATAATAGTGGGAGACTTTAATACCCCACTCACACCTATGGACAGATCAACTAAACAGAAAATTAACAAAGAAACGCAAACTTTAAATGATACACTAGACCAGTTAGACCAAATTGATATCTATAGGACATTTCACCCCAAAACAATGAATTTCACCTTTTTTTCAAGTGCTCATGGAACCTTCTCCAGGATAGATCACATCCTGGGCCATAAATCTAAACTTGATAAATTCAAAAAAATCAAAATCATTCCAAGCATCTTTTCTGACCATAATGCATTAAGATTAGATCTCAATTACAGGAGAAAAACTACTAAAAATTCCAACATATGGAGGTTGAACAACACACTTCTGAATAACCAACAAATCACAGAAGAAATCAAAAAAGAAATCAAAATATGCATAGAAACTAATGAAAATGAAAACACAACAACCCAAAACCTGTGGGACACTATAAAAGCAGTGCTAAGAGGAAAGTTCATAGCAATACAGGCATACCTCAAGAAACAAGAAAAAAGTCAAATAAATAACCTAACTCTACAACTAAAGCAACTAGAAAAGGAAGAATTGGAGAACCCCAGAGTTAGTAGAAGGAAAGAAATCTTAAAAATTAGGGCAGAAATAAATGCTAAAGAAACAAAAGAGACCATAGCAAAAATCAACAAGGCCAAAAGCTGGTTCTTTGAAAGTATAAATAAAATTGACAAACCACTAGCCAGACTCATCAAGAAACAAAGGGAGAAAAATCAAATCAATAAAATTAGAAATGAAAATTGAGAGATCACAACAGACAACACAGAAATCCAAAGGATCATAAGAGACTACTATCAGCAGTTGTATGCCAATAAAATGGACAACGTGGAAGAAATGGACAAATTCTTAGAAAAGTACAATTTTCCAAAACTGAACCAGGAAGAAATAGAAAATCTTAACAGACCCATCACAAGCACGGAAATTGAAACTGTAATCAGAAATCTTCCAGCAAACAAAAGCCCAGGTCCAGACGGCTTCACAGCTGAATTCTACCAAAAATTTCGAGCAGAGCTAACACCTATCCTACTCAAACTCTTCCAGAAAATTGCAGAGGAAGGTAAACTTCCAAACTCATTCTATGAGGCCACCATCACCCTAATACCAAAACCTGACAAAGATGTCACAAAAAAAGAAAACTACAGGCCAATATCACTGATGAACATAGATGCAAAAATCCTCAACAAAATTCTAGCAATCAGAATCCAACAACACATTAAAAAGATCATACACCATGACCAAGTGGGCTTTATCCCAGGGATGCAAGGATTCTTCAATATCCGAAAATCAATCAGTGTAATTCACCACATTAACAAATTGAAAAATAAAAACCATATGATTATCTCAATAGATGCAGAGAAGGCCTTTGACAAAATTCAACATCCATTTATGATAAAAACTCTCCAGAAAGCAGGAAGACTTTTTAAAAAATAATCACAAGCATTTTCCATGAGATACACCTACTATATGAAATATTTCCAGAAAGACTACCAATTTTAAAGAACACTGTAGAGTCATGCTTGTTTTTCCTGTCTCCTTTTATACTAGTGATGCTTTACTTTTCTCTTTAAAGATCAAATATCTCATTCTTATTGACAATTTAAAGTAAGTGTAAAGATGAAAATGAAATGCAAAAAAAGTGCATTTTGACAATAGCAAATTGATAATGGGGTACCTTATGCTCATGGGAACCTGTCTGCTTTCTTGGATTTGCATTTGGTTCCTACTCACTTCCATCCTTCCACATTTCCTTAGAAAATAAAATCATTTTATATTTTAAATTTTTACCTAAAATCAGTGCTACTGATTTACCATGTTGAGATAAAATATTTAAAAGATATAATATAGAGATTTTAAAGTTGTTACACTAATTACTGGCTGCAGCAGAAGAAAAACTGAAAAGTTTATAATTTAATCATAAGGTGAGGGTCTTAAACATGCATATCTTTGTGCACAAATTTGTTAAAATTATTTATAACATCAAATAAATTCTTAATCATTCAAATTCTCCCATATTTAATATCTCTAAAATTTCATTTAAGAAATATCTCATTGATCACCTATTTCTCTCTGTCTACATTTTTAATATACTTACTCCAACTAAAACTACCCTTCTTCATCAGTAGCTAAGAGGTTTTATTTTCCCCTAAAAATATTTCTATACTAATCACCCTTTTTTAATTCACAGCCCAATTCCTTCTACCCTTGCACCTTATTCTAAAAATTCAATTCAATATATCTCTTATAAAAATCATTCCATAAGCTCCAGTAAATTATTTCGTTACTTCTCTTAATCAGCCTACCAATTATTATCCTTATCTCTGTTTCCCTATTCCCAAATGGAAATGATATGTTTTCTACATTCTGATATATAGCTTAACCATCTATATTATTGATTACAGTGTCTCTTATTTGTGACATAACTTCACACAGATCATAAAAACTATATATAGGTTATTGAACAATATATCTGATAGAATCATATAGCTCTGCTTGCAAGAAAACTCTATTTAAATGACATTAACTGGAAGAAACTGAAAGAGTAGTAAATGAGTTTATGTTATCAGAAAGGCAGATTTCTTGTGTCTATGTTTCTGCATATTTAGCAGGTCAACTTCATGATTATAATCACATCAGATATCTGCTGTACCTTGATCTTTGTACTATCATAGCAAGTAGTTGAAGTATACTTTTCCTTATGAAGCTTTGTTTTTTGTTTTCTTGCAGGGAAGAAAGATCCAGGGACATCTGCATGTACCTTTATTGGCAGATTTGGGTCACATGCTTGCCCTTAGCTGAAAGGAAATTTCAATTTGTTTGGCTGTTCATTCTCCTATTTTTTTTCCTCTTTTTTTTTTTTTTGGTGCATTCTCTTTAATCAAGAAAATGGTGGTTACTGAGGACTCACATTTGGCCCTGGGTATACATGCTGCAATGTTGACTGTAGGATTTAGCTACATACAACTTCATAATCCATCATCAACCTATTTTGTCATATTCTGCCTCAGTGATTTTCAGCTAGGGATGGTACTGCCTCCTTGAGTGATATTTGGAAACTGGTGGGGGTGTTTCTGATTGTTGACGACTGAATATTACTACTGAAAAGTAGAAAATGAATGCCAGAAAGGTGAAAAATCTGTATTGTGTGAGGCAGTGTCAAATGTCAAACAATGATATTCTAACCAATTGGTGGTGGTGGCAAGAATATACTATGGAGAAAAGACAGTCTCTTTAAAAAGTGGTGCTGGAAAAACTGGTCAACCACTTGTAAAAGAATGAAACTAGAACACTTTCTAACACCATACACAAAAATAAACTCAAAATGGATTAAAGATCTAAATGTAAGACCAGAAAATATAAAACTCCTAGTGGAGAACATTGGCAGAACACTCTTTGACATAAATCACAGCAGGATCCTCTATGATCCACCTCCCAGAATATTGGAAATAAAAGCAAAAATAAGCAAATGGACCTAATTAAAAATAAAAGCTTCTGCACAACAAAGGAATCTATAAGCAAGGTGAAAAGACAGCCTTTGGAATGGGAGAAAATAATAGCAAATGAAGCAACTGACAAACAACTAACCTCAAAAATATACAAGCAACTCCTGCAGCTCAATAAAAAAATAAATAAAAAATAAATGACCCAATCAAAAAATGGGCCAAAGAACTAAATAGGCATTTCTCCAAAGAAGACATACGGATGGCTAACAAACACAAGAAAAGATGCTCAACATCACTCATTATCAGAGAAATGCAAATCAAAACCACAATGAGGTAACATTTCAATGCCAGTCAGAATGGCTGTGATCCAAAAGTCTACAAGCAATAAATGCTGGAGAGGGTATGGAGAAAAGGGAACCCTCTTCCACCGTTGGTGGGAATGCAAACTAGTACAGCCACTATGGAGAACAGTGTGGAGATTCCTTAAAAAAATGGAAATAGAACTGCCCTATGACCCAGCAATCCCACTGCTGGGCATACACACTGAGGAAGCCAGAACTGAAAGAGACATGTGTGCCCCAGTGTTCATCGCAGCAGTGTTTATAATAGCCAGAACATGGAAGCAACCGAGATGTCCATCAGTAGAGGGTGGATAAGAAAGCTGTGGTACATATACACAATGGAATATTACTCAGCCATTAAAAAGAATACATTTGAATCAGTTCTAATGAGGTGGTTGAAACTGGAGCCTATTATACAGAGTGAAGTAAGCCAGAAAGAAAAACACCAATACAGTATACTGACACATATATATATGGAATTCAGAAAGATGGTAACGATAACCCTGTATGCGAAACAGCAAAAGAGACAGAGATGTATAGAACAGTTTTTTGGATGCTGTGGGAGAGGGCTAGTGCAGTATGATATGGAAGAATGGCATTGAAACATGTATATTATCATATATGAAACGGATCGCCAGTCCAGGTTTGATGCATGATACAGGGTGCTCAGGGCTGGTGCACTGGGATGACCCAGAGGGGTGGGATGGGGAGGGAGGTGGGAGGAGGATTCAGGATGGGGAACACATGTACACTCATGGTGGATTCTAGTCAATGTACGGTATGGCAAAACCAATACAATATTGTAAAGTAAAATAAATAAATTAATTTAAAAATACAAACTAAAACAATAACAACAAAGACTTTGTTTGCTCTTGATAGACAAATAAACTTACTATTACTTTTATTGTAAAATCCTAATTCCCATATATTTCAGTTGAGTCAAATTCCTAAAACATTTGGTGTATTTGAATGAAGCAATTTGTTTTTGAGTGTCAGTATCAGAGCAGTGTTGAAGCACAGATGCATTGCTAGACCATCTGCTAGAGGTGTGTTATTTACCTTCATGGAATGTTCCATTTAAATTGCATAAACATATTGAAGTATAATGGGCACTTTTGTTGTTGTTTACTCAGTAAATCACGTCCAACTCTTTTGTGACCCAATGGACTATAGCCCATCAGGCTCCTCAGTCCATGGGATTTCCCAGACAAGAATATTGGAGTGAGTTGCTGTTTCCTTCTCCAGAGGATCTTTCTCACTCAAGGATCAAAGCTGTGTCTCCTGCATTAGCAGATGGATTCTTTATCACTGAGCCACCAGGAAAGCTCATACAATGAACATTAGGAAAACAGTAATTAATATTATGGGACCAATAACAAAGGATTGCATAGGGAAAGCTGCAGCATTTCCTGTACATCTTATCTCATTTTCTTCTCAAATTTCTATTTCACTCAGTTGCCTATTAATCACATTTTCTTAAGGAAATTAACATCCAATTAACTTCATTTTCTAATCTGTATATTTGAAGTGATACTAGTTTTCTTACCTTTCTCAAGCTTTTTCTTGTTCGTTTTTGTTTTTGCAAGGGGTGGGTAATAGGTATAAATTATGATGATACTTTTGAGAAGCATATCGTCAGTGCCTGGCATGTAATACACCATTATTAAGTTTTGTATCTTCCTTGATACTTCAGGAGATTTCCTCGCTATTATAGAAAGTTTTGGCGAAAAGAGTGAGGGAGAATTCCAGGAAACATTTCTGTTACTTCCATGATGTGATAACCTGAATATCCTCTTCGACTCAAAGTTTTCTCATTTTTAAAATAAGGACATCCTTGTGTGTTGTAAGAAACAGTCATGTAATATATGTAGACTACTCAGTATAGTACATAGCATGGAATACCATTTAACAAAAGTCAACTATAGTTTAATATGTTGTTATTACATAGCACATATTTGGGGTTTAGGTTTAGCTATATGAAAAAAAATTCCCTTAAGGATATTATTATAGACTAATTGTTGTATTTCAATATATAATGGTTTAATAAGGACAAAGAATTTACCCCATATCCTTAAATATGCTTTCTTTATTCACAAAAATTAGTGATTAACCTTTGGATATTATCTTAGTTTCTGAAGGTTGCCATAACAAAGTAAAATAAATGAGGTACCTTACAACAACAGAAATTTATTCTTTCCCAGATTTGGAAGCCAGAAGTCTGCAGTAAAGGTGTTGACACTGCCATGCTCTCCCTGAAGTTGTGAGAGTGGTCCTCACTTGGCTTCAGATGGTTGCCAACAGTACTTGGTGCTCCTAGTCTTGTTGATGTGTCCTTTCTGCCTCTTCTGTGTCTTTACATAATATTCTCTTCTCAGTGCATCTCTGCTTCTCTATCCATGTTTCTTCTTATAATAAGGACACTAGTCACTGTATTAGGACCCAACCTGATTACATCTACAGAGGCTTCTTATTCCCAAATAAGGCTCCATTCCCAGTTATAGGGGTTAGGCCTTCAATATATCTTTTTGGGTATCACAATTCAACCAAAACAGTTGTTTACTATTTGAAAGCCATATTTTAAGCCCTTTACTTGTGCTTTCTTTTTTAGTTAATTTTCCTATTTCTATCACTATGTGTTAGGAACTTCTTCATAATTATGCTTTTACATGTCACTAAAATGGGACACATGCTAATTGAGTTACTGAAATCCATATAAATGGTATAGATTGAAGCCATTTTGCAAATACCTAGGTAATCTTGTTCCAGATACATGTGTATATCTTAAGGATCTTAGGCTGGGAGCACAAGAAGTATGAGGCTGTAGGAAAATAATTGATTGATATGGGTGAACTCAGTCACAGCTTGGGATTCTAGGTCTGGCAAGGGTACAGTCCCAAGAGTTTGCTGAGATGGTTCATTAAAGCTTGAACAGGATAATAGCTGTAGTTACATGAGGTAGTAATGATGGAACATTCTATTGTAATATTGAGAAAAGATAAAAAAGCTCAAGGAAACAGAGATGTTAAATTTAATTTAGTTTGCAAGATGTAAATATCCACCACTTGAGTATGTTCCTTCATTTAGTCAGTCATTACTACCCTGATGAAGGCCACTCAGGCATCTTCATGGCTCAGTGATGGCTGTTGTTGCTCACACATTAAGTCGTGTCTGACTCTTTGTGACCCCATGTACTAAAGCATGGGAGGCCTCCCTGTCCTTCACTATCTCCTGGAGTTTGCTCAGATTCATGTCCATTGAGTTGGTGATGCCATCCAACCACCTCTTCCTATGCCACCCTCTTCTTCTACCCTTAATCTTTCTAGCATCAGGATTCTTTATTACAGTGAGTTGGCTCTTGCATCAGTATTAGGCCAAAGTATTAGAGCTTCAGCCTCATTCTGACTGTCATTAGACTTTAGCATCATTATTCAGCTTCAGCATTGGTCTTTTCAATGAATATTTGGGGTTAATTTGTTAGTATTGACTGATTTGATCTCCTTGCAGTCCAAGGGACTCTCAAGAGTTTTAACCAGCACCACAACTACATTTAATGATGGAAAAATGCTTCCATGGAACCAGGCTCTTTAGTATGGATGAGGATAATGTGATTCCAGTTCAGTGGAAGCCTGGTGGCATCAATTATATATATTAGATATAGGAAGCAGAAAAATCACCATACTGTGCAGCAATGGGAGACTGAAATTCAGGATGCCTAGACCTAATAGGGGTCTGCAACAATATCTAACATATCATAACATTTTAGGAGTTACAAAGTGGGACAGATACCAGAATGTTGCTGACTTTGATGTCATTACAAAAATAACCATAAGAACTGGTGAGCAGAATAGTAATGCTAGTTACTACCACCTTTCTGACTGTAAGACACAAAATTCCCAGAGCTACTGATTTCAGAGGAGGTATCTTTCTCTAGAGGAAGGAGCTTGAAATGCTATTGTGAAAATAGACAACAGATATCATTTTGATTTTTCTCCAAAGGCCTTGTTAACCATTTTAGCTTGTCACAGTACACAGGAGGGAGAGGAATACACTAACATTTTGAAAAATTTAGACAATGTTACTAAGTTGACTCTAATAAGAAACTCAAGAAGTCTTCTATAGTTGTGCCTAGGGAAGTTAGATTATAATTGGAGCTTTGGTCTAAAGCATAATTCATAGTGGGCCCTGGGGATAATTGTCCAGTCATCAAGTATATAACTAGGAGAAACATACTTAGTGATTGGCACAAGTCTTGGTTCTCTGACCTATGGAATAGAACTCCTAAAACTACCTACCTCTCTCCCTTACCCTCTCAGAGTAACTTAAAACATCAACACTTTCACTATATCTCATACTTTGTGGTTCAGAAATTTGGGGAGGGCTTGGATGGGAGAGGCTTCTGCTCAGTGCGCCATGACTGGGGTTACCTGGTGAGATTCACCTGGCATCTGTGCTGTGCAGGTCTGGTTTGAGAAGAAAAAGAAGGCTTGATTCACATCCACGATGCTGTTATGCAGAGAACTATAGGTTGCTGTCACCCAAGACTCCTTCTCTTTCCACATGATCTCAGAGTCTTTTCATATAGTCTCTCATGGAAGGTGGTTGAATGTTTTACAAAGTGGCTCAGATCTCTAAGAGCCTAAGTTAAAATCTGCTAGTTGTTTGAAAGAGTAGCCTTGAGTAAGGCCCTGGGGCACCTCTGTGTTTTAACAATCCAAGCAGTCACAGACCAGCCAAGATTCAAGAGAAGTAAACACAGACTACATCTATCAATTGGAAAGTGCCAAGTACATGCAGCCCCATAATTGATCTCTTGTTATCATTGTCAAGAGAAAAACCTGCTAGAGCTAGTTCACTGAGTCAAGGAGGACACAGGACACATAGACCCAATTTGGAACTTGAACTCAAAGCTAAACCCAGGTAGATCATCAGACTTTCAACTACTCACAGGTGCATGAGTAAAATAAATGATTGTTCTCTTAAGTCATAAATTTAGGTAAGGAATTTGTGATTAAATAATAACTTATTAATATAATTATGACAGAGTTGTTCCAGGATAAAATTTAATAACGTCTAGAGAGTGAGTGAGTGATAGGCTCCTCTGTCCATGGAGGGCTTTCCCGGTGGCTCAGTTGGTAAAGAATCCGCCTGCAATGCAGAAGACCTCGGTTTGATTCTTGGGTTGGGAAGATCCCCTGGAGAAGGGAATGGCTCCACACTCCAATATTCTGGCCTGGAGAGTCCCATGGACTGTATAGTCCAAGGGGTAGTAAAGAGTTGGACATGACTGAGCAAATTTCACTTTCACTATCACTTTCTGTCTGTGGAATTCTCCAGGCAGGAGTACTGGAGTGGGTTGCCATTTCCTTCTCCAAGCGATCTTCCCAACTCAGGGATCAAACCTGGGTCTCCTGCACTGAAGGCAGTTTCTTTACCATCTGAGACACCAGAGAAACCAGAGAATGTGTTAGTCACTCAATTGCATATAACTCTTAGCAATCCCATGGACTGCAGCCCACCAGGCTCTTCTATCCATGGAATTCTCCAGGCAAGAATACTGGAGTGGATAGCCATTCCCTTCTCCAGGGGATCTTCCCAAGCCAGGGATGGAACCCCAGTCCAGAAGATCAAGTAAATTACATAATGATCAAGGCTCCAATTCCATCTACTTACTACATAGAGTAGTAACTCTCCTTCTAATCATATGAATGGTAGACACTTTTCTATGAATAACTAAAAGAAAGGAAAGTATTTGGGTCAATTTTCCAGAGAGACTGGTAGCAGAGATGAAAATAGACTGTGAATACATTTTATCTGATATATCTCCACTTTCACATGATCCTGAAAGACAGTTATGAAGAAAGGTATTTTTAGTAGCAGAGCTAAAAGAGTACACTCTAAATAATCCGCTTGTGGATATGGGGAAGTAGTAAGAGCTAGGGATGTATGGGGACTCTTGAGTAGTGAAAAGTGTCTTGGATAGTTGTCAGAAATGTGAAATGAACAACACTGAAAGTAATGAAACACAAGTTATTTGAGAGAAATGTGAATCAATGGGCTCATGGGGCTAGGTGTCTATAGACCCTTGTGTCTCATATTAACGCCCATAATGAGTTCCTGCTACCAGTGACTCTAAATATTTCAGTTCAGTTCAGTTGCTCAGTCATGTCCGACTCTGAGACCCCATGAACTGCAGCACGCCAGGCCTCTCTGTCCATCACCAACTCCCAGAGTCCACCCAAACCCATGTCCATCGAGTCGGTGATGCCATCCAACCATCTTTCCCAGCATCAGAATGACTATAAACCAGAATCTCTACTTAGCCAGACAGAGCTTTTTGTACAAAGTACTCATGAAAACAGTGGTCATTCTGAAAGGAAAAAGACTCTACAGATGGGAATACCAAGAAAGTGTAATTTGTATAGGTTACTGCTCAGTAAGGTTGGAGAACATGCTCTCCCTTGATGAAATTACATTTCAGGACACTCAAATATAATGGAAAAACACAGCATTTCTCATAATAATACCATCCTCTAGAGCTTCTTGACAACTAGCTGGTTTATTCTAAAATTTCACAAATAACTGTTGAATGTATTTTTCTAATATATTAATGTTTATGATTTCCTATATGTAAATTGGAGAAAGAAAAGACATCATGTATTATTTTTAAAACATTAAATAATTTTTCAAGGTGACCTTTGTTAACTTTTTACCCTTTAACATTTTTGTTAAACAAAAAGTATAACATCACTGATGACTGACAGTTTGATGAATTTTCACTGCCACACTAAAAACTTTCCCTACATCTCCTGGTTCTACTATATCAGTAAGTAGCTTATTTCTCATCATTATAAGAATAAATTTTATCAGAGATATCTGTATTTAGTATGTGTGCAGAAACATGAAAATAGAATAGACTTTCATGCCAGAGTGACCTCATAGTACAGAAAAATCATTTTGGTTGTTCTTTTTGTACCTTGTTCTATCAAATGCCAGATGGTCTGGAAAGGTAAGATAATGCTAATGAGTCTCAAGATATCGCATGGCCATTAGTGTGGCAACCAAGGTCAAACTGCCATTGTTTGGCTCAACAGAGTAGTTTAATTTACAATAAGCTTATTTCCCAGAAAAGAAGAAGGGAATTATCACTAATATTTGTTTTTCTTTGTTTTAGCTATTAGACTGTGTTAGACCTCCTGGATACTATAAATAGTTCATGCTATTTGGAGTTTTCTCTTGTGCAACAAAGAGTTATCTCAGCAGGTTTGAGTTTCCCTAACTCTGCACATTCCAGAAAAAAGTTTTGTTACTTCTTCATATCCTGAGATATAACCTTTAAGCCTTTGATTATTTCCAATTAATAGTGTCTGTTTACCTGAGGCCCTGGACCACACCAGATATTTTAAGCTAAGAATGTGATTTATGGAGGGGATACTTGGGTCATACTGGATAAATTATGCTTGGTGGTATGATCTGGGGTTGGGACCTTGGGTCCAGTTTGACCTTGGGAGAAGCTGGAGGTGGAAAGCCACATGACTGGATAGCTATGTCAGGGTAACTGACCCCTAACTTATTGCTGGACACCAAGGCTCCCATGAGCTTCCCTTGGTTGGCAGTGCCCCATCATGTTGTCACACTTTACTGCTAGGAGAATTAAACAATATTTGTATGATTCTACAAGGAGAAGACAGTTGAGCTTTTGTGCCTCATTGCTTTTGGATCTTGACCCCTGTATTCTTTCTTATTCTTCATTTTAGTCCTTTCACAATGCTTGACTTTAAGCACAGGTTGACAGCTTTTCTGAATTCTGAGTCCTTCTAGGAATTTAATTGTATCTCAGAGTGGTCTTGAGAACTCACAGAGCATTTATCTTTTCATGTCTTTTCCTTGCTACTGTGCAAGACAGGTTTTTGTTTCATTTTGTTTATTGCAAACATGTTAAAATTATATTTTCACATGTAACCAATGGTTTCAATAATGCTCATTATTTTTATACAAATTAAACACAGTAAAGAATATAGAAACTAGTGACAAAAAGGAAGTGCCAAGCAGATTCCAGTGACATGCCATCTTTCACAGCTGTAGGTTTTTATGTAGATGTTCTTTGTCATCTTGAGGAAGATTCTCTGTACTCCTAAATTGAAAATTATTTAAGCATTTCATTGTAGGCATTTTACAAGGGATGACCGTTAATTTTTCCTGTTTAATCTGTACTACATGACCTTTTATGAAGCTTAATTGTTCAGTGTGTTTCTTGAGTCCTAAATACATAAAATTGTCCAACAAATCTTCCAACACTTTCCAACCCTTTATAGGCTAGATGTGCTCTGTTACTTACAAGCTAAAAATCTGTAACTAATTCAGGTGGCTATTATTATCCTCTTATTAGAATATGATACTGAATTTCAGGTAATCTACATGGATTAACAAGGGTCATATACTTGATAAGTGATGAAGCTAAGGGTCATAATGAAGATATTATTTGACTGCATATATACTATTTGAATTAACAGACCCAAGTTCCACAGGGGATGCCAAGAAACATGATTTTTTACTATTAATGGAGTCACATCTCAGAGGCTAAGTTTAAGATGTAGAACAATAATTATATGTGAAACTTGTCAAGTTCTATCTCTGTAGTACAAAGAAAATATAAGTGCCTGAGTTTTGCCTGGGCCACAGTTTCCAGATACTGAGCTAAACATTATTCTGGATGTTTCTCTGATATTTTTGAATGAGATTAAATTAAAATAGGTAGACTTTGAGTAAAGCAGATTGCTTCCCATGGTGTAGGTGGGCCTCACACAATCAGCTGAAGGTTTAAATAGCACAAAAGACTTACTTATCCAGAACAGAAGGGGATTTTCCAGCAGATGATTTTTAGTCAAGAACTGCAACATTAGCTTTTCCATAGGCCTCCAGCCTGCTGGTCCACCCTGTGGGTAGTAGACTTGCCAGCTTCCATAATTGCATGGGCCAATTCCTTAAAATAGATCCCTTTCTATGTACATAAGGTTTCCCTGATGACTCAGTTGGTAAAGAATCCACCTGCAATGCAGGAGACCCTGGTTCGATTTCTGGATCAGGAAGATCCACTGGAGAAGGCATAGGTTACCCACTCCAGTATTCTTGGGCTTCCCTTGTGGCTCAGCTGGTAAATAATCTGCCTGCAATGGGGAGATCTGGGTTCAATCTCTGGGTTAGGGAAAGGCTACCCACTCCAGTATTCTGACCTAGAGAATTCCATGGACTGTATAGTCCATGGGTTTGCAAAGAGTTGGACAGGACTGAGTGACTTTCACTTTCTATGTACACATCATATTGTTTCTGGTTCTCTGAATAACCCTAATACACAAGTTTTAATGCTGTTAGTTATATATTCCAGTCTATCATGTGTTATACTCTGTTATCTGAATTTGATTATTTTACCTGTCCTCTGGAGCCTAACTCAAAAGTTAAATTGTTCTTGAATGAAGACACTACCTGTATCAGTTTTCTATTGCCATTGTGAAAAATTGCCATAAACATTGTAGGTGAAAACACAAGATAAATTTTGTCTTAAAATTCTAGAAGCCAGAAGTGTGAAACAAGACTTAGGAAGCTACAGTCAGAGTGTCAGAGGGCTGTTTCTTTGGAGGCTCCAGAGAAGAATTCATTCCATGCCTCCCTCAGTTGTGACCCCTCACTCCTATCTCTGCCTTTGTCCTCAAGTTGCTTTCTCCTTTTCTTTCTGTCTCCCTCTCATAAAGATACCTGTGATTATATTTGGAATGCACCCAGATACTTAGAATAATCTCCCCATCTCTAGATTCTGAATTTTGCCATGTATGGTCACATTCATAGGTCCAGGACTGAGATCTGAATATTCTTAGGGGCCATTATTGAGCCCACCTCCCCTCCTCACCCCCAAACAGTGATCTCTATTGATAGCTGTAAGTTTAAAGAAATATCCAGAATATATATGTGTATATTCACAAATATACACATCCATATGTATAGTCTAGTTTCATACTATGGACACATACTTGAACATTATTTGTTTTAAAATATACAAAGTGATGGGAATTCCCTGGAGGTCCAGGGGTTTGGGCTCCACTCTCTCATTGCTGAGGGCCTCGTTGGAGAACTAAGATCTCACAAGCCATGTGGTGTGGCCAAAATAAATAAGTTTAAAAATAAATAAAAATTGAGCATCATTATAATTATTACTATCAATCTTGTTTTCTATTCCTTACTATAATTAATATTTAATGTGTCATTTTGATAGCAAACTATGAGGATAGCAAGATATATATCTTTTTAAAATGCTAAATGGTTATGATGATTTTTACAAGTTACACAGTCTCTATTGAATGTCCTGACACTAAAATAGAGTAATTTAAAGTGAATCTTTCCAGAATATTATGCTATTTATATAAAAGGAGAAAATATTTTTTACCTTATGAATAAGAACTTGAAGTAATATAAAGACTCTGTGTGTGAATACATAATGCTGATTGGGATACTAAAGTGATGCCTGTTGATCTAAAAATAGACCTAAAATGTAAGACCTAAAAATATCTTATTGACCTACAGGAGTTATTTGGCCCAAATCCATTTTATTGAAATAACAAGCATGAAAACTGGATTCTAAGCAAAGTTTTGTTTCAAGATATGTAATTATTATACACTTGGATAGAAATATTATTACAAATTACCTATTAAATGTACTATCCTTAGAAAAGTAATCAAAATTTAGGTAAGGAATAAGTTAAATTCTGCATGAAGAATACCACAAGGTTTCTTTTCAGCTTTTCTATTTTTTTAGTTCAAATCTATGTGCTCAGGTCAAATTTCTACATATATTTCCCTCTGCCAGAATATTTAATATTAATTCAGGGTAGCTTTTCTTTGGCATAGTAAACTAGTGTTTTAGAATAATTATCTTCTAGATGACGACTAATAAACCTGAACAAATATTAAAATTAAGCTGACATTTGCAAAATCAGTGATAAAGTGTGCAAATAGAATAGGGAAAGAGAGAAGCTGAGAGAAGTTGGCTCAAAATTTCAGATTTTTTTTTCCCTCACTGTCGATTTGATGATTTGAGGGCACAGCTGAGCTGCAGGACAAAACTCACATGAATCGTGGGTCAGGGGAGGAAAAATTATAATTTAAGGTCACTCTGAAAGTTGGGTACAAGTTTGATAGCTCAGCAAGCCTTTGGTATGAAACTTGAAAACGATACACCACTGGTTAACAGAATAAAGTTCAACTCTCTTAAGGGCTAAAACTCAGATCAGATATAATCTGAGTGTTTATATACCCAGGCTCACTGCCTTTCAGAAACAAGTTAAAATTCTTCTGGAGAAAACACATGCACAGAACCTCAAAAAATCTATAGATTTTTCTGTATAACATTCACCATTAAGTATAAAATAACTAGTAGTTACACACTGGTACAACAAATTATTTTGAAAATAATGACATTTTGATGATAGATTCACCTATTTTAAATCTGCATTTTACTACATTGCTTTATCCAAAAGCTAAAGCAAATTAATGATAAATCTAGTATTTTACCACTGCAGCAATAAGAATTGATTTGATTGGATGCAATGGAATACTGGGCTAATAGTTACTTAACAGTGGACAGATTGTTTTACTTATATAAACAAATATTTCAATATGTGGCTCTATAGTTAGTTCAGTCCCTCAAACAATGAAGGTCTTAGCTGAACTCAATGACATTTTCTTGTCTTTCTTCTTATGGTTTAAATTTAGCTGTTGAAGCTCCAATATATTTCAAATAAGAGAACCAACACCAGGAAAGAATAATAGAGCTTTCTTTATCAGCAAGGAAAGATTTTGCCAGAAGTTCCCTACTTGGCTCCCCTTTAAGTCTCATTGAACACAACTGTTCATTGCAGGGGAGGCTGGGAATTGAGCATGAAAGGAGAGATCATTAGGTCAAGCATGATTCACTCCCCAGGGAAAGCCTCATTGAATCCTGAATGGAACTGTCAGTCTCTTGGTAAAAAAAAAAGGAATGAGAGAGGATTTCTTCAGCTAAGACAAACCTAGAATGTATACTGGGATAGTTTTTGTTTTCTTTCCACTTTTACTAATCACTCTGTAACTGGCACCAAGAAATGCACTTAGTACATGCTTGGTATTAATAACTGTGTTTTCAGTGAATGAATGAGTAACAGGATCTGTAACAATCTATTTTGTAAAAATTGATTCCTGCTACATTTATGTTATTATTCCTCTGTTAGGAATGCATTAACAGAAGATGGATATTTATTAATAAAATAACATATTTGTAGATGAATAGTTATTAGAAGAGCAATTTAAAGAATATAGTTTCATTCAATCATAGCAATACATGAGCAAACATTGATATTAAAAACTGTAGATTTCACATTAAAAAAATTAGCAATGTCGTTTAGGTATATTCAGTTCAGTTCAGGTCAGTCCCTCAGTCATGTCTGACTCTATGTGACCCCATGAATTGCAGCACACCCAGCCTCTCTGTTCATCACCACTTCCAGAGTTTACTCGCATTCATGTACATTGAGTCGATGATACCATCCAGCCATCTCATCCTCTGTCGTCCCCTTCTCTTCCTGCCCCCAATCCCTCCCAGCATCAGGGTCTTTTCCAATGAGTAAACTCTTCGCATGAGGTGGCCGAATTATTGGAGTTTCAGCTTCAGCATCAGTCCTTCCAATGAACACCCAGGACTGATCTCCTTTAGGATTGACTGGTTGGATCTTCTTGCAGTCCAAGGGAATCTCAAGAGTCTTCTCCAACACCACAGTTCAAAAGCACCAATTCTTCGGCGCTCACCTTTCTTCACAGTCCAACTCTCACATCCATACATGACCACTGGAAAAAACATAGCCTTGACTAGAGGGATCTTTGTCGGCAAAGTAATGACTCTGCTTTTTAATATGCTGTCTAGGTTGGTCATAACTTTCCTTCCAAGGAGAAAGCATCTTTTAGTTTCATGGCTGCAGTCACCATCTGCAGTGATTTTGGAGCCCCCCAAAATAAAGTCTGACACTGTTTCTACTGTTTCCCCATCTATTTCCCATGAAGTGATGGACCAGATGCCATGATCTTAGTTTTCTGAGTATTGAGCTTTAAGCCAACTTTTTTTTTTAATATAAATTTTTCACTCTCCTCTTTTACTTTCATTGGATGCCATGGTCTTAGTTTTCTGCATGTTGAGGATTAAGCCAACTTTTTCACTCACCACTTTCACTTTCATCAAGAGGCTCTTTAGTTCCTCTTCACTTTCTGCCATAAGGGTGGTGTCATCTGCATATCTGAGGTGATTGATATTTCTCCCAGCAATTTTGATTCCAGCTTGTGCTTCTTCCAGCCCAGTGTTTCTCATGATGTACTCTGCATGTAAGTTAAATTAGCAGGGTGAGAATGTACAGTCTTGGCGTACTCCTTTTCCTGTTTGGAACCAGTCTGTTGCTCCATGTCCAGTTCTAACTGTTGCTTCCTGACCTGCATACAGGTTTCTCAAGAGGCAGATCAGGTGGTCTGGCATGCCTATCTCTTTCTGAGTTTTCCACAGTTTATTGTGATCCACACAGTCAAAGGCTTTAGCATAGTCAATAATGCAGAAACAGATGTTTTTCCGGAAGTCTCTTCCTTTTTCCATTATCCAGTGGATGTTGGGAATTTGATCTCTGGTTTCTCTGCCTTTTCTAAAATGAGCTTGAACATCTGGAAGTTCATGGTTCATGTATTGCTGAAGCCTGGCTTAGAGAATTTTGAGTATTACTTTACTAGCGTGTGAGATGAGTGTAATTGTGCGGTAGTTTGAGCATTCTTTGGCATGGCCTTTCTTTGGGATTGGAATGGATACTGATACTTTGCAGTCCTGTGGCCACTGCTGAGTTTTCCAAATTTGCTGGCATATTGAGTGCAGCACTTTCACATCATCATCTTTCGAGGATTTGAAATAGCTCAACTGGAATTCCATCACCTCGACTAGCTTTGTTTGTAGTGATACTTTCTTAGACCCACTTGACTTCATATTCCAGGATGTCTGGCTCTAGGTGAGTGATACATATGCATGGGTTTCAGTAAATTCAGAATGAAAGCACTGGATTGTAAACATGTATATTTAATATTTTGTGTGTGCTTAGTTGCTCAGTAGTGTCATATTCTTTGTGAACCAATGGACTGTAGCCTATAAGGTTCTTCTGTGCATGGGGATTCTCCGCAAGAATACAGGAGTGGATTGCCATGCCCTCCTCCAGGAAATCTTCCCAACGCAGGGATCAAACTCAGGTCTTCCTCATTGCAGTCGGATTCTACCCTGAGCCACCATGGAAGCCCATATAAAATATTTTATAGAATAATATAATATAATATAATACATATAATAATATATATAGCTAGATGTCTATATTTATCTATACCTCCACATATTAACCATCAAAAAATCATCCACATACATGTGCCAACATGGCATCTCCATATCAGTTCAGTTCAGTTCAGTCGCTCAGTCATGTCCGATTCTTTGTGAGCCCATGAATTGCAGCATGCCAGGCCTCCCTGTCCATCACTAACTCCTGGAATTCACTCAAACTTATGCCCGTTGAGTCGGTGATGCCATCCAGCCATCTCATCCTCTCTCGTCCCCTTTTCTTCCTGCCCACAATCCCTCCCAGCATCAGTCTTTTCCAATGAGTCAACTCTTCACATGAGGTGGCCAAAATACTAGAGTTTCAGCTTTAGCATCATTCCTTCCAAAGAACACCCAGGGCTGAACTTTAGAATGGACTGGGTGGATCTCCTTGCAGTCCAAGGGACTCTCAAGAGTCTTCTCCAACACCACAGTTCAAAAGCATCAATTCTTTGGCTTTCAGCTTTCTTCACAGTCCAACTCTCACATCCATACATGACCACTGGAAAAATCATAGCCTTGACTAGACGGACCTTTGTTGGCAAAGTAATGTCTCTGCTTTTGAATATGCTATCTAGGTTGGTCATAACTTTCCTTCCAAGGAGTTCGTGTCTTTTAATTTCATGGCTGCAATAACCATCTGCAGTGATTTTGGAGCCCCAAAAAATAAAAGTCTGACACTGTTTCTACTGTTTCCCCATCTATTTCCCATGCAGTGATGGGACCAGATGCCATGATCTTCGTTTTCTGAATGTTGAGCTTTAAGCCAACTTTTTCACTCTCCTCTTTCACTTTCATCAAGAGGCTTTTTAGCTCCTCTTCACTTTCTGCCATAAGGGTGGTGTCATCTGCATATCTGAGGTTATTGATATTTCTCCATCTCCATATAGGAAAATATAATATTTTAATTATAGTTTTTACTTGATTATTACAAGTGTCCCAATTGAAATCCAAGTGAGATATACACATTTGAAATTTGCAAGAGAAACGCATATTTTGGCTGGACCTCACTTCTGATGCACATAACACTTTATAGATTTTTATTTAAAACATTTAACATTGCCTATAATTTAAAGATTTGACTGATCCTCTATGGACTCCAGGGCATAAAACTGTCAGTAATCCAAACTAGACTTAAGATTTTTCATGTGTCATTCAGGCTCCTAGATTCCTAAGTATTCAGGCATTTAACAGCCATGAACATTTAGAATCTTGTCAGATGTATGACCATCATGCTGTCGTTATACAAGGTTCTTTATTTCATCCAATTTTTTTAGTTCTAGTTATTATGTAAACTCATTACTTGAAAGATGTTTGTGTCTTTATGAGCCATGGGGACTGGTTCTCTTACCTTAGTGGCTCTCTTTTTCACTTTGATTTAAAAACCTAGGTTAAACCTTGGCTCTTGAATTCTTTACATTCTAATGTTTGGAGAAAATATGTAAAGCTTGCCCAGGACAAAGTAGTTCCTTCTAAGAGCAAAAGTAGGACTATTTTAACCTTAAGGACTACTTCTTAGAAATCAAACTGATCCTTCTTGGCAATCTAAGCAACTTGCAAGATTTAGTACATATATACAATGGAATATTATTCAGCCATATAAAGGAATGAAATTGGATCATTTGGAGAGATGTGAATGGATGTAGAGACTGTCATACAGAGTGAAGTTAAGTCACAAAGAGAAAACAAATATTGTATAATACTGCATATATATAGAATCTGAAAGCTTTGGTATAGATGATCTTATTTATAAAACAGATATAGACATACAGACAGAGAACAAACATATGGATGCTGGGGGGATAGTGGGGTGGGATGAATTGGGAGATTGGGATTGGCATATTTGCACTATTGATATTATGTATAAAATAAATAATGAGAACCTACTGTATAGCACAAGGAACTCTACTCAATGCTCCGTGATGACGTAAATGGGAAGGAAATCCAAAAAAGAAGGGATATACGTATACATACAGCTGATTCACTTTGTACAACAGAAGATAACACAACATTGTGAAGCAATTATACTGCAATAACATTTTTAAAACATGGAAAAAATTAAAATAATAACAATGACTGAAAAAGGAGCTTTCCAAGGGCTCAGACATTCTCCTATCAGATGCCTACACGTAACTTTCTGCAGTAGTTGACTTGGTTCCATGTAGTTTCAAGAGGAAAAATAGAAATTTAAAGCTACATGAGCACTTCAAAGAGAGATTACAGGAGAGGAAAAAATTTGCTAATAGTATATATAATAAATAATTTGCATCCATTTAGACCTTCCCAATCAAAGAGTCAGGCACAACTGAGCGACTGAACTGAACTGAACTTAATGAAAATTATACTCATTAATACCATAAGCCCAAAGAGCACATAACTATGACCTTTAATGTGAGGCTTGCTTGATTAAGTACAGAGAAGGAGATGTGGAGAAGAGAAAGTCTATATGTTCACAGACTATGTAATATGTAATTTATAATTAATTAAAACAATATTGAAGGTTAAACTCGAGTGACCATAATCTCCGCACCAGTAACACTTTCCTATTTTATTGGAGAATGAGAAAGTTGATAAGATTTTCATGCAGTTATATTCAGAATGGTATTGCTTATGATAAGGAAAAGTTAAAAGCTACTTATGGCCAATATTAAGAAAATGGCTAGTAAAGTAACAGTATATCCATTGGTATTCTTGAGATATTATAAATAATTTTATGTTGAAAAATGTTGCCATGAATAAGCCATGTAAAATCAGGATAGAATTTTGTATTTTTTAGGACTGCAATAGTATAAGTAAGGGAACATTTTGTCCAAAGACAGACACAATAAAGGACAGAAAACAGTAGAGACCTAGGAGATGCAGCAGAGATCAAAATGAGATGGAAAAAAAATACATAGAAGAACTGTACAAAAAAGATCTTAATGAACCAGATAACTGCAACAAATAACTACATTCTGGAATGTGAAGTCAAGTGGGCCTTAGAAAGCACTGCTGTCAATAAAGCTAGTGGAGGCGATGGAATTCCAGTAGAGCTATTCAAAACCCTAAAGGATGGTGTTATCAAAGTGGTGCACTCAATATGTCAGCAAAGTGGGAAGACCCAGCAGTAGCCACAGGAGTGGAAAGGTAATTCCTTATCTCAATTTTCAGGAAGGGTAGTACTAAAGAATGTTCAAACCATTGGACAGTTGTACTCATCTCCCATGCTAGTAAGCTCATGTTTAAAATCTTGCATGCTAGGCTTCAACATTATGTGAACCAAGAACTTCCAGACCTACAAACTGGGTTGAGAAAAGGCAGAGGAACCAGAGGTCAAACTGCGAACTGTTTGCTGGATCATACTGAAAGCAAGCAACAGGAAAACTTTTACGTATGTTTCATTGACTATGCTAAAGCCTTTGGCTAGCCTTTGGCTATGTGCATCATAATAAACTGTGGAAAGCTCTTAAAGAGATGGGAATACCAGACAAGCTTACCTGTCTCCTGAGAAATCTGTATGCAAGTCAAGAAGCTACTGTTAGAACCCTGTATGGAATAACTGATTGGCTCAGGATTGAGAAAGAGGCACCTATATGCTGAGCATATCATGAGAAATGCCCAGCTGGATGAGTTACAAGTTGGAATCAAGATAGGTGGGAGAAACATCAACAACCTCAGATATGTGGATGATACGACTCTAATGGCAGAAAGCAGAGAAACTAGAGTCTCTTGATGAGGGTGAAGGAGTTGAGTGAAAGAGCCAGCTTAAAACTGAATATTAAAAAAATTAAGATCATGGCATCTGGCCCCTTTATTTCATGGCAAATAGAAGAGGAAAATGTGAAGGTAGTGACAGATTTCCACTTCTTGGATTCTAAACTCATTGCAGATGCTGACTGCAGCAATGAAATCAGAGGATGATTGTTTGTTGGCAGGAAAGCTATGACAAACCTAGACAGTGTGTTGAAAAGCAGAGACATTACTCTGCCAACAAAGGATCGTATAGTTAAGGCTATGATCTTCCCAGTGGTCAGTTGTGGTTGTGAAAGTTGGACCGCAAAGAAGGCAGAGAGCCAAAGAATTGATACCTTCGAACTGTGGTTCTAGAAAAGGTTCCTGAGAGTCCCTTGGACAGCAAAGAGATAAAGCCAATCAATCTTAAGGTAAATCAACCCTGAATATTCATTGGAAGGACTGATGCTGAAGCTGAAACTCCATTATTTTTGCCACTGATGCAAACAGCCAACTCATTGAGAAAGTCCTTGATGCTGGGGAATATTGAGGGCAGAGGACATCAGAGAATGAAATGGCTGGATGGCATCACCACTGCAATGGATGTGAACTAGGGCAAACTTCAAGAGATGGCAAGAGATGGTGAGAGACAGGGAGGCCTGGCATGCTGCAGTCCATGGGGTCACAAAGAGCTGGGCATGATCAGGCATTGAACAGCAACAACAATATGAGTAATAATTATAAGCAGGAAATGGCAACCCACTCAAGTATTATTGCCAGAAAATTTCCTAGGACAGAGGAGCCTGGTGGGCTATAGTCATGGCCACAAAGAATCAGACATGATGGAGCAACTGAGCATTCAATATAAGTAATGGATAGATGTGATGGCTTTTTAATATGTCATTTTGGCTAGATTTTGGTCCCCTAGTTTAAAAACACTAATCTAGTGATCCTACGAAGGGGTGTTATAGATGAAATGAGATTCCCCCATTAGTAGACTTTTAGTGATATGTTTCTGTGTGCCTAACTTAATTAGTTAGAAGGTTTTAAACAAAGCTGAAGAGTTCAACCTGTGGATGACAGCTCTTCCCCCTTGTTTGTTGAATTCCAGCTGGTTCCAGATCTTCACATCTTGATTACAGTGTCCAACAGCTTCAGCCATCCTGTGAGGTTCCAATTTGCTTGTGATTTTTCCTTCCTAACGGTCTGCTTTTCAGAATCTGGATTTGTTTAATGGTCTCCACACCTATGTAAGCCAACTCCCTGTGAAACATCCTTCAATATATTATCTTACTAGTTCAGTTTCTCTGATTAAACACTGATACAATGGATGGAATATATGCAATTTGTGTACTAAATAAAACATCCCAAAGTCAATTGTAAATGTTTCCAGGTGATTGACAAGGTTTAGGTTTTTTTCTTTTCTTTTTTTTTTAAATTGTGTCATTTCTACAATTTATGTAGATAAATCAGATTATCATAGGTTTGGGGGCATTTTTTAAATTAATAATTTCATTTATTTATTTATTGGCAGTACTGGAATCTCATTGCTGCACTGGCTTTCTTCTAGTTGCATGAGTGGGGGTACTCTTCATTGCACTGCGCAGGCTTCTCACTGAAGTGGCTTCTCTTGTTGTAGAGAACGGGCTTTAGGGCATACAGGCTTTAACAGTTGTGGGCTCAGGAGCTGTGTCTCATGGGCTCTTGAGCATAGGCTCGGGAGTTGTGGTGCCTGGGTCTAGCTGCCTCATAGCATGTGGGATCTTCCCAAGACCAGGTATCGAACTGGCATCTCCTGCATTTGCAGGAAGATTCTGTAGCACTGAGAGCCATCAGGGAAGCTCCCAGACTAACACAGTTAAATGCCATTATATTTGAAACTTTTATACATAACTCTCTTGGTCTTTTTCTAATATCAACATTCAGTTTCATGTTACTTATACATTTCAAAGAACAAACTGCATTTAGAATGATAATTTCTATAAGTGTCAATTACAGGATGATTTTCATTTTAAATTATAATTGGATTTAAAAGATAATTGTCATGACTGCAGAGAATATGTGTTTTGCAAGGTTATTTTCTGGGTCTCCATACTGCCCACCTCTGAGCCAATTGCTGTCACCTGAGCTTGCAGTGGTTGAACAGGTCACTTTTGATCAAATTCCCTCCTCAGTGACAGCCAGCCTTAGCCTAGAAATCCAGGTGGTGCTGTTTGGTTGCAAAGTCCTGTCTGACTCTTTGCAAACCCATGGACTGCAGCATGCCAGGACTTCACTATCACCATCTCGCAGTTTGCTCAAACTCAAGTCCACTGACTCAGTGATGTCATCCAACCATCTCATCCTGTCTTGCTTTTTCTATGATCCAACGTACATTGGCAATTTGACTTTGGAAAAAGCAGATCATTAATTCATTCGATCAAAAAAAATTATTAAGTGTTTTCTCTGTCCCAGATTCTGTATTTAATTCTGGATAAATTAAGACCATTTCAAGCTCTTAGTATGGAAGAACTATTTCAAGGTAGAATCGAATAAGAAAATTTAACACAGTGCAATATACTTTAAAAATATAAGTGACCTAAACTGACTATTCTAACTCCAGTTAAATTACTTTAATAGTCTCCACATTTTCTATATTCACTGAACAATATTGTTGCTCTAGGTTCATACTATATTATAGCAAATATATTTCCAAAAAAGCAAGAGTAGTTTAATATTAATTATCCTGTTTAAAAAGAATATAAAATTAAAAACTTGAATATAGATTATCTTACATATTAAAAACACCACAGGAATTCCTAAAATATAAAAAAAGACTGGTCTTCCAAACCTGAACATCTGAAGGAAATAAAGATTTTGATAATAAATTGATGTTTATCTATGTATATACATATAGGAATACATATATATATAATAAAATGAGACTTCTTTTAAGATTTTTATTTTGTTTTTGGCTGCACTAGGTCTTAGTTGCTGTGGGCAGGCTTTCTAAAATGAGACATTTAAGTCTTACTATAAATAACTACTTGCTTTATTCAGCAAAACATGCAGAAAATATTTTATGTTTTCAGATAAAAAAGAAAAAAAAAATCTACTCTTCATAGTTAGCTCAAATAATGACCTCACTAAAATTTTATCTGTACCTGCAAAGCATAACATATTTATGAGGGGTTCATCAAAAAAATGAATTATGAAGGTTGACTTGATCTATCTTGCATATTGGCAAAAGTTCTATGCACTGTCTGCACCCTCTAAAATAAGACTCTATCTCTGTTTGAAGTATCTGGCTGAGATTTATTGCAAATGTATACTCATTTCTCTCATGCATTTTTCTCATTTTAATTTCTCTGTACAGCTTACCAGTCATTACTATTGTAATTATTATAATACTTGAATTCTTTTTTATATGAAAATAATTTCTCTTTAGCAAAATAAAGCATGTAATTGTCTGATATTTACTCTTTATAAACCAATAATATAAATTTAATAGATGCATATAATATCTTATTCATGTCATATTCAATATTTTTACATACAACACTTCTAACCAGAGGAGAGGACTTACTATTGTTATTTCTCTTGGCAGTAGTTCAGTTACATACCAATAATTTCAGAAGATTGTACATAAGTACATGTTCAGTGCTTCAGCTGTGTCCTACTCTTTTCAATCCACTGGACTGTAGCCCAGTAGGCTCCTCTGTCCATGGGATTCTCCAGGCAAGAATACTGGAGTGGATTGTCATGCCCTCCTTCTGGAGGATCTTCCCAACCCAGGGATCACACCCACATATCCTATGTTTCTTGCATTTGCAGGCAGATTTTTTAATCTCAAATATATCATTTTTAACTTTTAAAATTTTTTAAAATGCACTTAAGTATGCATGAGCTTCCCTGGTGGCTCAGTGGTAAAATATCTTGCTGCAATATAGGAGCCATGGGTTTAATTCCTGGGTTGGGCAGATCGTTTGGAGAAGGAAATGACAACTCACTGAAGTATTCTTGCCTGGTGAATCCCATGAAGAGAGGAGTCTGGTGGGCTACAGTCCATGGTGTTGCAAAGAGATAGACACAACTTTGCAACTAAACACCACCAACAACACATAAACTAATCTATAAATGCTTCATCTAAACACAAATTATCTTAAAATTATTTATATACATGCCAACATTTGCTTGTTCTTTTTATGTAATCATGTTATTTACTGATAGATACTAGAAAATGAACCAGAGAAAATTTATAAAACCTATTAACCTAATAATGTCAGTACTAAATAAAAATATTAAAGCAACATTCAAAATACCAATTGAAGTTCATAATATGAAATCAATATGGATATACTTAAGTCAAAATAATTATAAATATTTGATACTGAACATGAACTTGAAGAGGGTTATATTTGGATGGAAAGTAGTAAGAAATAGTCTAAAGTGCCAGAAACTTAGTGAAAAAGTAAGTGAAAGTATTAGTTGCTCAGTGGTGTCTGATTCTTTGCAACCCCATGGACTGCCAGGCTCCTCTGTCTATGGAATTCTCCAGGCAAGAATACTGAAGTGTTTCGCCATTCCCTTTTCTAGCAGATCATCCTGACCCAGAGATCCAACCAGGGTCTCCTACATTGTTGACAGGATAAGCAACAAACTAGCATTTTTGGAAGATTTATAAAACTGGGATTAGAATAGTCTTAGAAGATTACTGAGCTATACATGAATTATAAGGTATGAACTTGGATCAGGCTGTGATTATTTTCAAAAGGGTCTTCAAATACTAGAGTCTAGATAGTAAAGTTACAAGTCACTTGAAATCACCAAAAAAAAAAAAAAATTATTATTATTACACTGAAATAGAACTTAGTTCATACCCTTGTGAATCTGGTTAATTATGTTACTTGCTACTTTTGTGAACTTAGGCAGAAAAAATTTACTTCTGTGTCTAGCAGAAGCCCTTGTAAATAGTTCAAAAAACATAGCTCTCATTTTTCTCATCTATTTCCTTTGGGATAATATTAAAGTAAAAAAGAAGAGAAAACAAAGTTTTACATACATATAAGAGCAGATAAAATTTACCTTATTTATAGATCAAATACAAATTGCAGATAATATTTGCATATACAAGTTAATTTCTGTATTTTGGGTCTTTTGCCATAAATCTAAATAAACAAACTCATTTCTAAAAATATTGATAAAAATAATTTAATAAGTTCTAATTTGTAATAAAACACTAACTGAAAGTATTGGCAAAAATCTAAATTCACTGCTATTTTGTTAATGAAAGTAGAAATGTTTATATTACAAAACTAATATTTAAATAAATTGTTCTCTGGATGCTTTATCAAAGGCTTTATATAACCTATTCCCATTTATTGATATAAGAAGAATGAATGAAGAATGCAATTGAAATTCAAAAGACAATATTAACATATCAACTAAGTTAAGCTATATAAATTTAAACCTCACATGACCACAAATAACATATATAATCAATCTATTATGCAAAAGGCAACTTTGATTCTGATCATTAGAAGCCAAGATATATATTTTTATTTAGAATTAAAATGCTGTTCAATCAAACCTATTCAGTTCAGTTCAGTTCAGTTCAGTTCAGTTCATTTCAGTCACTCAGTCATGTCCGACTCTTTGCGACCCCATGAACTGCAGCAGGCCAGGCCTCCCTGTCCATCACCAACTCCTGGAGTTCACTCAAACTCACATCCATCGAGTTGGTGATACCATTCAGCCATCTCATCCTCTGTCGTCGCCTTCTCTTCCTGCCCCCAACCCCTCCCAGCATCAGGGTCTTTTCCAATGAGTTAACTCTTCGCATGAGGTGGCCAAAGTATTGGAGTTTCAACTTTAGCATCAGTCCTTCCAAAGAACGCCCAACACTGATCTGCTTCAGAATGGACTGGATGGATCTCCGTGCAGTCCAAGGGTCTCTCAAGAGTCTTCTCCAACACAACAGTTCAAAAGCATCAATTCTTCAGTGCTCACCTTTCTTCACAGTCCAACTCTCTCACATCCATACATGACTACTGGAAAAACCATAGCCTTGACTAGACGGACCTTTGTTGGCAAAGTAATGTCTCTGCTTTTGAATATGCTATCTAGGTTGGTCAAAACTTTTCTTCCAAAGAGTAAGCATCTTTTAATTCCATGGCTGCAATCACCATCTGCTGTGATTTCAGAGCCCACAAAAATAAAGTCTGACTGTTTCCCCATCTATTTGCCATGAAATAATGGGACCAGATGCCATGATCTTCATTTTCTGAATGTTGAGCTTTAAGCCAACTTTTTCACTCTCCTATTTCACTTTCATCAAGAAGCTTTTTAGTTCTTCACTTTCTGTCATAAGCGTGTTGGCATCTGCATATCCGAGGTTACTGATATTTCTCCCAGCCATCCTGATTCCAGCTTGTGCTTCTTCTAGCCCAGCATTTCTCATGATGTACACTGCATACAAGTTAAATAAGCAGGGTGACAATATACAGACTTGACGTACTCCTTTTCCTATTTGGAGCCAGTCTGTTGTTCCATGTCCAGTTCTGAGTTGCTTCCTGACCTGCATACAGGTTTCTCAAGAAGCAGGTCAGGTGGCCTGGTATTCCCATCTCTTTCAGAATTTTCCACAGTTTATTGTGACCCACACAGTCAAAGGCTATGGCATAGTCAATAAAGCAGACATAGATGTTTTTATGGAACTCTTTCTTTTTCCATGATCCAGTGGATGTTGGCAATTTGATCTCTCGTTCCTCTGCCTTTTCTAAAACCAGCTTGAACATCAGGAAGTTCGTGGTTCATGTATTGCTGAAGTCTGGCTTGGAGAATTTTGAGCATTACTTTACTAGCGTGTGAGATGAGTGCAATTGTGCAGTAGTTTGAGCATTCTTTGGCATTGCCTTTCTTTGGGGTTAGAATGAAAACTGACCTTTTCCACTCCTGTGGCCACTATTGATTTTTCCAAATTTGCTGGCATATTGAGTACAGCACTTTCATAGCGTCATCTTTCAGCGTTTGAAAGAGCTCAACTGGAATTCCATCACCTCCATTATCTTTTTTCATAGTGATGCTTCCTAAGGCCCATTTGAATTCATATTACAGGATGTCTGGCTCTAGGCTAGTTATCACACCATTGTGTTTATCTTGGTCGTGAAGTTCTTTTTTGTACAGTTCTCCTGTGTATTCTTGCCACCTCTTCTTAATATCTTCTGCTTCTGTTAGGTCCATGCCATTTCTGTCCTTTATTGTGCCCATCTTTGCATGAAATATTCCCTTGGTATCTCTAATTTTCTTGAAGAGATTTCTAGTCTTTCCCATTCTGTTGTGTTTCTTTGCATTGATCACTAAGGAAGGCTTTCTTATCTCTCATTGCTATTCTTTGGAACTCTGCATTCAGATGATTATATCTTTTCTTTTCTCCTTTGCTTTTTGCTTCTCTTCTTTTCACAGCTATTTGTAAGTACTCCCAGATAGCCATTTTGGTTTTTTGCATTTCTTTTCCATGGGGATGGTCTTGATCCCTGTCTCCTGTACAACATCATGAACCTCCGTCCATAGTTCATTAGGCACTCTATCAGATCTAGTCCCTTGAATCAATTTCTCACTTCCACTTTATAATCATAAGGGATTTGATTTAGGTTATACCTGAATGGTCTAGTGGTTTTCCCCACTTTCTTCAATTTAAGTTTGAATTTGGCAATAAGGAGTTCATGTTTTGAGCCACAGTCATCTTTTGGTCTTGTTTTTGCTGACTGTATAGAGCTTCTCCCTCTTTGGCTGCAAAGAATATAATCAATCTGGTTTTGGTGTTGACCATCTGGTGATGTCCATGTGTAGAGTCTTCTCTTGTGTTGTTGGAAGAGGGTGTCTGCTATGACCAGTTTGCTTTCTTTTGGCACAACTCTATTAGCCTTTGCCCTGCTTCATTCTGTATTCCAAGCCAAATCTGCCTGTTACTCCAGGTGTTTTTTCATTTCCTACTTTTGCATTCCAGTCCCCTATAATGGAAAGGACATCTTTTTTCGGTGTTAGTTATAAAAGGTCTTGTAGGTCTTTATAGAACTGTTCAACTTCAGCTTCTTCAGCATTACTGGTTGGGGCATAGACTTGGATTACTGTGATACTGAATGGTTTGTCTTGGAGACGAACAGAGATCATTCTGTCATTTTTGAGATTGCATGCAAGTATCACATTTTGGATTCTTTTGTTGACCATGATGGCTATTCCATTTCTTCTAAGTGATTCCTGCCCACAATAGTACATATAATGGTCATCCGAGTTAAGTTCACCCATTCCAGTCCATTTTAGTTTTCTGATTCCCAGAATGTCGATGTTCACTCTTGCCATCTCCTGTTTGACTACTTCCAATTTGCCTTGATTCATAGACCTAACATTCCAGGTTCCTATGCACTATTGCTCTTTACAGCATCAGACCTTGCTTCTATCACCAGTCACATCCACAGCTGGCTATTGTTTTTGCTTTGGATCCATCCCTTCATTCTTTCTGGAGTTATTTCTCCACTGATCTCCAGTAGCATACTGGACACCTACCGACCTGGGGAGTTCCTCTTTTAGTATCCTACCATTTTGCCTTTTCATATTGTTCATGGGGTTCTCAAGGCAAGAATACTGAAGTGGTTTGCCATTTCCTTCTCCAGTGGACCACATTCTGTCAGACCTCTCCACCATGACCCGCTCATCTTGGGTGGCCCCACAGGGCATGGCTTAGTTTCATTGAATTAGACAAGGCTGTGGTCCTTGTGATTAGATTGACTAGTTTTCTGTGATTATGGTTTCAGTGTGTCTGCCCTCTGATGCCCTCTTGCAACACCTAATGTCTTATTTGGGTTTCTTTTACCTTGGACGTGGGATATCTCCTCACTGCTACCCTTCAAACTTATTAGGATTATTATTACTTTGAAATAAATGAATTACCAATTTTTATTAATTTGCATCTCAGTAGATGAGGATTTGAAAAATAGCATAGAGACATTTGTTAATAAATTAAATAATGAAAGCATTAAGATGAAATATTATCAATCTCATAAAAATCTCCAAAAATGATTTTTTTCTCAAAATACTGCTTAAAATGGAGATTTGATATTGATTGGTACACAGAATGCTAATATGATGCTATATCTGCTTTTTAAATGACTTATTAGGTAATGTTTGAATGGTTTCCAAACTCTCATACAATGGTAGCTTGTTTTGCTAATACTAAGACATTTATTTTAATAAACAAATGCTTTATATAATTTTAATTAAGTAGATCATATGAAAAGGAGACTTTTTAAAGCAAAAATAAAAAAAGAAGCTGCCTCAAGCTATTTTCAAAAGAAAGCAGTTTTCAAAATTTGAGAAACTACTAGCAAAATATTTTTAATTTTTCATACATTTTAAATAAAATCAAGCTAATATACCTAATTGACAACATCTGCTGGATCATCAAAAAAGCAAGAGAGTTCCAGAAAAGCATCTATTTCTGCTTTATTGACTATGCCAAAGTCTTTGACTCTGTGGATCACAATAAACTGTGGAAAATTCTGAAAGAGATGGGAATACCAGGCCACCTGACCTGTCTCTTGAGAAACTTGTATACAGGTCAGGAAGCAACTCTTAGAACTGGACATGGAACAACAGACTGGTTCCAAATAGGAAAAGGAGTATGTCAAGTCTGTATATTGTCACCCTGCTTATTTAACTTATATGCAGTGTACATCATGAGAAACGCTGGGCAGGGAGAAGCACAAACTGGAATCAAGATTTCCGGGAGAAATATCAATAACCTTAGACATGCAGACGAGACTGCCCTTATGGCAGAAAGTGAAGAGGAACTAAAAAGCTTCTTGACGAAAGTGAAAGAGGAGAGTGAAAAAGTTGGCTTCAAGCTCAACATTCAGAAAACGAAGATCATGGCATCTGGTCCCATCATTTCATGGAAAATAGATGGGGAAACAGTGGAAACAGTGTCAGACTTTATTTTGGGGGGCTCCAAAATCATTGCAGATGGTGACTGCAGCTATGAAATTAGAAGATGCTTACTCCTTGGCATGAAAGCTATGACCAACCTAGATAGCATATTGAAAAGCAGAGACATTCCTTTGCCAACAAAAGTCCGTCTAGTCAAGGCTATGCTTTTTCCAGTAGTCATGTATAGATGTTAGAGTTGGACTGTGAAGAAAGGTGAGCACTGAAGAATTGGTGCTTTTGAATTGTTATGTTGGAGAAGACTCTTGAGAGTCCCTTGGACTGCAAGAAGATTCAACCAGTCCATCCTAAGCGAGATCAGTCCTAGGTGTTCATTGGAAGGACTGATGCTGAAGCTGAAACTCCCAGTACTTTTCGACCTCATGTGAAGGGTTGACTCATTTGAAAAAAACCCTGTTGCTGGGAGGGATTGGGGGCAGGAAGAGAAGGGGACGACAGAGGATGAGATGGCTGGATGGTCTCACCAACTCAATGGACTTGAGTTTGGGTAAACTCCAGGAGTTGGTGATGGACAGGGAGGCTTGGCATGCTGTGATTCAAGGGGTCGCAAAGAGTCAGACACGATTGAGTGACTGAACTGAACTGAATGCATATATACAGAAGATAGTGCCAAGAGTATGCATAAGTGCCTTGTTAAAAAGAGCTGAAAACTGGTAAGAACAAGGTATAACAACAGGGAAATAAATTGTATTGATTTGTATACTGACATACAATATATCCTGGAAAATAGAAGAATTATGTAGCTAAATAAATAACCTGGGTGAGGCACAATCTTAATTCAAAGATAGATATACATTATGATAGATATATAATATAACTACCTTCACACTAATTTCAAACAGACCAAACTGAACTCTAGTAATTAGTGATATATGCTGAAATGACTAAGCTCTAAAGTGAAAATGCAAAACACAGTCAATGTATCAATAAATCAAAACCATAGTAGCTTTAGTGAGAAGGCTTTTGCTGAGAAGCATATGAAGAATCATTTTGTCTTAATGCTTTATGTCTTTATTAAAGTGAGAGTTTTGTATATTTTCATTACTAAAAAAAGGTATAATTATTTTATACATTCTTTTATATGAATATTTTATAATAAATGGTTTCCCTGGTGGCTCAGACAGTAAAGCGTCTGTCTGCAATTCTGGAGATCCAGGTTCGATCCCTGGGTTGGGAAGATCCCCTGGAAAAGAAATGACAACCCACTCCAGTACTCTTGCCTGGAAAATACTATGGACAGAGGAGTCTCATAGGCTACAGTCCATGGGGTCGCAAAAAGTCAGATATGACTGAGTGACTTTACTTTCACAATAAAAAGAGTTGTATAAAGGTAAATATTTCCTATGTATTTTAAGATTAATCTGTATTCAGTTCAATTCAGTTCAGTCACTCAGTGGGGCGACCCCATGAACAGCAGCACACCAGGCCTCCCTGTCCATCACCAACTCCCGGAGTTTACCCAAACCCATGTCCATTGAGTTGGTGATGCCATCCAACCATCTCATCCTCTGTCATCCCCTTCTCCTCCTGCCATCAATCTTTCCCAGCTTCAGGGTCTTTTCAAATAAGTCAGCTCTTCACATTAGGCGGTCAAATTATTGGATTTTCAGCTTCAGCATCAGTCCTTCCAATGAATATTCAGGACTGATTTCCTTTAGGATGTACTGGTTGGATCTCCTTGCAGTCCAAGGGACTCTCAACGTCTTCTCCAACACCACAGTTCAAAAGCATCAATTCTTCAGTGTCAGCTTTTTTTATGGTCCTTCTCTAACATCCATATACACAACTGCTGGAAAAACCATAGCTGCGACTAGCTGGCTCTTTTTCAGCAAAGTATGTCTCTGCTTTTTTAATATGCTGTCTTGTTTGTCATAGCTTTTCACCCAGGGAGCAAGTGTCTTTTGATTTTGAAGCCCAAGCAAATAAAATCTGTCACTGTTTCCATTGTTTCCCCATCTATTTGCCATGAAGTGATGGAGACCGGATACCCTGATCTTTGTTTATTGAATGTTGAGTTTTAAGCCACATTTTCCTCTCTCCTCTTTCACTTTCATTAAGAAGTTCTTTAGTTCCTCTTTGCTTTCTGCCATAGGGATGGTGTCATCTGTATATCTGAGGTCTCTAAAATATGTACCACTACAATGGTATTTTATTCAGGAGACCATTGATAATTTAACATTATTGAAATTGTATTAGGCATAATACAATGATCTTCTTATCCAATTCATTGTGATTTACCAGAACTCAACATGGTTGAGCCAAAATGATACCCATTGACCTATCAATCTCATATCTGGTGATTTGAAGAAACTCTCTCCCCCACCAAATGATCTCAAGAATCATATACCTACCTTCCTGTAAAATGTTTATTTTCTCTGTAATTGATATCTTTATAGAGGAAAATATTATCTTTTCTATATGTTATATTTTTCTGAAATGTTTACATTTCATTTACAAAGTCTCTGAATGTTATGTAAATTAGGAAATAAAGTTGCCTATAAAATATATTTCAAGTGACTTAATATTAATACCACTTTTTACCTTCTTTCTTTTTTCCTTGCAAAGCAATGTGAATCCTGAGAATGAACATTTTCTGTTAGTGGTGAATGGTGTATATTTCCTTACAAGATAGTTTGTTATTTTTTTAAAAAACATATTCCAAAGGAGTGTATTCTTTTTGAGTTCCAATACAGAGAATGAAATATTGATTACTGAGTTATAATATTATGATTTTCAAGTAGAAGTGTTTTGTTCATATAAATCCATTGAAAAGGAACATTTGTTTGAGCAAGTTTAATAGGCTATTGATAATCTTCCACTTTTCTTTTTCAAAGTATGTATCAGAGGAATATTAGTTTGATTTCTAACTGAATTCATAGTATGTTTATAAATATCTTCCTGCTCATTTCTGATTAGCAATATAACTTATAAAAACAAACCAAGCATCTAAGAATTTTTAAATCAGATGCCTTTAGAAATATTAATTTATTTTTAAGTTCTATTGTAAGAGAAACAAAAGCACATTTCTTTTTTTATCATATGTTTATTTATTTATTTATTTAAATTGGAGGCTAATCACTTTACAATATTGTTGTGGTTTTTTGCCATACATTCACATGAATCAGCCATGGGTGTACAGCAAATATTTATTGTGTTCCAGCTATGTGCCAGGAACTCTTCTAGAAAGAAAGCAAACAGAAAATCACAAAATGTACATGAATGCCAAGATGACAGAATTTAATACATTCTGCATGCAAGGTATGAAAATCTCAAATTAATAAATCATATAATTCTGTTATTTAAAACATTATATTTCATGTTAGCCTACCATGGCAACAAGATCACATTTGCTCTTCTGGTATTATTTAACTTATATGCAGAGCACATAATGAGAAACGCTGGGCTGGAAGAAACACAAGCTGGGATCAAGATTGCCGGGAGAAATACCAATAACCTCAGGTATGCAGATGACACCACCCTTATGGCAGAAAGTGAAGAGGAACTAAAAAGCCTCTTGATGAAAGTGAAAGTGGAGAGTGAAAAAGTTGACTTAAAGCTCAACATTCAGAAAACGAAGATCATGGCATCTGGTCCTATCACTTCATGGGAAATAGATGGGGAAACAGTGGAAACAGTGTCAGGCTTTATTTTGGGGGGCTCCAAAATCACTGCAGATGGTGACTGCAGGCATGAAACTAAAAGATGCTTACTCCTTGGAAGGAGAGTTATGACCAACCTAGATAGCATATTGAAAAGCAGAGAAATTACTTTACCAACAAAGGTCTGTCTAGTCAAGGCTATGGTTTTTCCTGTGGTCATGTATGGATGTGAGAGTTGAACTGTGAAGAAAGCTGAGCGCCAAAGAATTAGTGCTTTTGAACTGTGGTGTTGGAGAAGACTCTTGCAGGTCCCCTGGACTGCAAGGAGATCCAACTAGTCCATTCTGAAAGATATCAGCCCTGGGATTTCTTTGGAGGGAATGATGCTAAAGCTGAAACTCCAGTACTTTGGCCACCTCATGAGAAGAGTTGACTCATTGGAAAAGACTCTGATGCTGGGAGGGATTGGGGGCAGCAGGAGAAGGGGCCAACAGAGCATGAGATGGCTGGATGGCATCACTGACTCGATGGATGTGAGTCTGAGTGAACTCTGGGAAATGGTGATGGACAGGGAGGCCTGGCGTGCTGCGATTCATGGGGTTGCAAAGAGTCAGACACGACTGAGCAACTGAACTGAACTGATCTGATACATTAATTTCGCTCTCTTTTAGGCCCAGCCATAATTATTGAACAGAAAACGTTATATGAAGAATCCAGCTATAATTCAGTAAAGGAAATAAAATGAGGAACAAGCCAATATTTAAGTTGCAGTAATCAATTTGGTGAAAAGTGAAAGTGTTACTCACTCAGTTGTGTCTGACTCTTTGTGACCCCATGACTGTAGATGCTGGGCTCCTCTGCCCATGGGATTCTCTAGGCAAGAATACTGGCATCGGTTTCCATGCCCTCCTCCAGCAGATCTTCACAATAATCAATAGAAGAGCAATCTGAAATATTTTAATGAGAAAAATAATGCAGTATTTTAAAACTCCCAAACCAAAAATGAGAACATCTGAGTGTTGTTCATAAGTTACTAAATATAAGATTATATTTCAGCAAATTGCTTAATAATATAATGGTTCAAAATCATATTATAATATATTTATTGCAATGTGTTAGGAAAAGCAAACAAGAATATAGATTAAGAAATGTTTTAAATATATAGTATGACCATAATGTATCATCAAGAAAAGTATCAGAAGGACAAGAGAAGTTATCTGAATCAGTGTTGAATATAAGTGAATAAATAAGAAAAATTATAATTACATTCACCAAGAAGTTGAAAGTTTTCAAGTCTCATTAAAATCACATATCCTGTGAGGGAAAAGAAATTCCATCTGTGGTACCATTTTCTATTGTCTAACAAGTCCAGTAACAGAGTCAAAGAGAAGCTTTTGCTATCACTGCAGAGAGCTGACTGTGTTCTTGATGAAACACATGTTAATTACTCCCATCTATTGATGTGTTTCTGTGGGAAAATATATTCACAATTATCTAATTTATTTCACTGTAAATACATTTGTTTACACATTTCCAAGCTATTTGTCATTTAATTTGTTTTTGATATTATATTTCTCACAGTAGTGCAAAGTCTAATAAACATTCAAAAAAACTTTCAGATGAGATTAATAATGGAATTACACGGGAAAGTATGATATATAGGAACTGTGAAGGAGTGTAGAATAGAAGAAAACAAACTAGGTCAGTTGTAAGAAATCCAAATGAAATTATCAAGAGATGCGTAAGAATCAAAGCTCTTGATTCAGGCAGAGGAAGCAGTTGGAGATAGGAGGTTGGGGGTGGGGATTTGGATTGGAAAGTGTTGGCCTAACCTAGTTAATTTGAGTAAAGTGAATTTGTTCAAGCTTTAGACTAATTTTAAAAGTTCTGTGATGCATTTGCCATCTTGGTGGCTCTTCTTTTTTTTGTTGTTTATGTTTTTCTAAATGTTATCTAAATGTTATGTTTCTGCATGTTATCCTATGCAGACATACATCTGTAAATATGCAAACTCCTGAAACTGAGTACATTTATATATATGCAATACATGTATTTAGTTGTTAGTAAAATCACAGGTACCATATTAATTCATTCAATTTTAAGTGATTATGAAAGAGAAACAAGGCTAAGCATTATGGAGATATATCAGAGTAAGATTTTTATTTACATGAAGTCAACTATTATGTGGCTTATAATCCAGTTCATACACCATTAAATCAAACATACTTTTAGCACTCTTGATATGTCAAAATGCACTTGGAACTTATGCAAATTAAAATCAAAGCACAGGATAATTAGGCTAAGGATAAAGGAAAAAAAAAAATAGACCAGAGGATGATAGGTATCTTACGTATTTTGAAGAAATTGAAAGATATGTATAAATAATTGATTTTAGAAATGGAAGAAAATGAGATACCAATGATTTATTTAAAATTAAGGATATTTCACTGAAGGTTTTTGTCATTAACACAATCACAACAGGTCTGATGATACATGGTGACTTGAAATAGCTTCAATTTAGGAATAGTGGCCATTAGATGAATACATAAAATGACTAGAAGCATTGAAAAAACTTTAGGTTTCCAGCAAAATATATACTGTGAGATTGTTTGGTCTATAAATGTTATTTTCATAATTTTTTCTTGCTTTCCTTCTTTATGTAAGTGTTACATGATAGGGGAAACAGGTGTAATAAAATTGAAGATATTAAAATCTAAAGTGGTTAAGTCAAGATTTTCAGTGAATTTATTTAGCAATATTCTCTCCAGCTTTAATTTCCATGGATTAAAAATGTTGACTGGACTGTCTCTACACAGGTTTTCATTTCCTCTCGTTACTCTAACGAGTCACAGGGGCATCCTGGGTTATTAGTTTTCCCAGCTATTAGAGACTTGATGACTTCCTTTTCCATTTATTTTGCTTTCCTCCTTAGTCCTACTGGAATACAGCTTTCTAAATAATCTCCAATTCACCTGCTGCCTCTCCCCTCTGGAACTGATTATTTTTAGACTACTCCCAACTGTTTTGGAAACATTGTTTTACCTGAATTTTTAAAATTCAATTTCTTGTTTGCTTTGATTTTTCTATTTTCCATATGTACGTGTTAGCTCCAGAATCTCAGAGGTTTGGTTTTGTGGTAATTTACTGAATTATTTTATGGGTATATAGTTAATGCTGCTATTTAGAGAGTTTTAAAGTAAGTACAATACTATTTTATTTAATGTCTTAATGCCTTAAACTATTGAAATCTTGGTACTTATTCTTATCTTCCATGTTTAACATGTCTATTAACTAATCTTAAAGGGTTCTGCTAGCTTCCAACTATTCTTTTGTTGATAAAGATATCTGTATATGCATGCTGAAGTCATATCCAAACCAGCTCAAAATATTAACACAGACATGGGTTTTAATTTTCAGTATATAGAGTCCATAAAGATAGAATACTTGAAATGAAAGCAAAAAAAAAAAAAAAAAAAAAAACACTAGGTATTCCCTGATTATTCTGAACTTAATTCTTTGGGTTGTCTTGAAGGTAAACGAGTTACAGCATTTTAAAATCCTGAGCTTCCCTGGTGGCTCAGATGGTAAAAAAAAAAAATCCACCTGCAATGCAGGAGATCCAGGTTCAATCCCTGGGTCAGGAAGATACCCTGGAGAAGGAAATGGCTGCCTACTGCAGTATTTTTGCCTGGAGAACCCCACAGCCAGAGGAACCAGGCTGGCTATTGTCTATAGGGTCACAAAGAGTGGACACAACTGAGCAAATAATGCTAACTAACAAACCAAAATCCCTTGCAACCATGTGCCATGTCACATACTATTTTATAAAAAATTGAATCCATTGCCTCTAACAAAATATGTGTTTCCTAGCACTAAAATTGATGCAGTATTTATTTCAGGCCCTAACTCAATCTTGGATACATGAGAGACCTTTAGGGAAACACTTACATCAATAAGCATCCTGGGAGGTAGAAACAAACAAAAGGAGAAACAGAATGGAAGTATATGGGAAAAAATATGGATCTTTTTTTTTTCTTCCCCCTTAAACTGTCCACACAACATTGAGAAAAAGTTTTAATTAAAAATCTAACAACATTTTGTATGTATTTTGAGATTTTTGTTTGGTTTGTTTTTCTCTTAGAAGACAGGGTATGTCATTCATTAAAAAAGTATATTTAACTCCAAATCAGCTTTCTAGAATTATTTTTATTCAACATAAATGATATAGTAATTATTGCAAGACATCATGGCCTCTAGAAGCACTCTTTATAAAATAGCAACACAAACAAGAATATGTACAACATTAATCTCCCAAATGCTCAGCTATTTTTTGCTCTTAACTTTATACTCATAGATTTCTTTGAGAAATAGTTTGTTCTTTGTTTGGCATAACTTTAGATGTTGTATAAAATAATAGATTTGTATAAAATAATATATGTTAACTGTCAAGTAGAAAATGATGTATCCCAACTCTGAGTGGTATTGTTTAACTGAATGATCTATAAATTAGTCTGAATAAGGGTATGTATGACATTGTTTGCATAGAGATGGTAACCAAGGTTATTCCCCTGATCTCTAAAATACTGCTCATATTTCCTGAAATGTAACCAAGATTTTATTTAAGATAGAATGTGTTGCAGTTGTTGACTATATGTCATGCCTATACTCCTATTACAAGATTCTTCGAACACTAGGTGCATTTTAAGGACAGGACCATGATCTATTTTTCTTTGTACTAGCAACATACTGGTTATCTTGCAAACCACATTCATTTGCTATATGTCCACTAAGTGGAAAGTACCTGTCCAAACAAGAGTAAAAGATGTATATGCACATTGAATAAAATAAAAACAAGACTAAAAAAAATAAAATAAAAATAAAAAAATTTTAAGACAGAAGATAGGTATTTACATTTGTTGTTACAGAACCGAGAAGATTTAATTTAAGGAAGTAACCATCAACTGTGTCAGTGACTCAGGAACTTAGCAGTCAATTATTTTTTCTCTGTAGGGTTTTCACATTTTAATCAAAGCAGCACTCTTAAATGCTTTAGACCTGCCTTCACATGTAATCTGAAAACCTCCAAAGGAGGTAAAAAGGAGACAAGTAACATAACCAATGGGAAAATGTGTGGGATAACAGACTGGAATAAAATAAGCAATGGTGAAATTAACACCCAAGGATACCAGTTGAAGGCTTCTTCCTGATGACTTTAATCATCATTCATAGACCACAGGAAAACTCCCAAGGCAGAATAGTGTTAACTGTTTCCTTGGAGGAACTGTAAACATTCAACTCATCTGCTTTTAAAAATTAGGGTTAGAAAAGTAAAATATAGTGTATTTAAGACTGAAGAAAGTTAAAGATTTTTTTTTTTTTTTTTTGAGAGAGAGAAAAGACTAGACACAGTCAGCTGTGGAAGAAGGAAGAAAAAAATAGATGCTTGTAGGAGAAAGGGGAGAAAAAAAGAAGTATGTGACAGATAATATGACAGCTGGACATAAAATCTTAAGCAAAATCAATAGAAAGAAGTAGAAAATGCTGGCTTACCATAAAATTAAGAAAAAAAGTAAAAAGGAGAGAAAAGAAGATACAGATAAGGTGAGGAAGAGGGGCTTGGAGGACTGCTCAAAGTGAAATGAAGCAGATTTGGGGATGAGGGATGTGAGAGAAGAGGGTCAGAGAGGGAAAGAGAAAGAGATATAGTGAAAGAGAAAAGGAAACCTCTGCTCTCTCATACCTTTGCAGAAATAAGCCTAATGTTTTGGGTACTGCCAAGCAGAGCAGACAGAAGATGAATGGCCAGTGAGGCTGCCCAGGCGTGGGTGAACTGTCTATAGCCTGCATCAGTTACAGACTTATTTTCTAACACAAATCTCACCCCTGAGGTCCAAGACTATGTACTTAACTGCTTAGGTGATATTGCCTCTCTGATTCACTGTAGATATCTTAAAATAAAATATTGGAACCTGTTCTTGCTGCCAGGTGTCCTCATCTGAAGAGTTGACATCACCATCACCCTTCTAGCTAAACATCCATCTTTCCTATATTTATGTATTTTTAAAATTCCTATGGCATGTAGGTAAAATAAATAGGGATACATATTTGAAATATGTGTTCATTTAAACATGAATATAAAGAGAAAATAAATTTTTCTTATTTTATTTTAATACAAATTTAAACAAACACAGATACAAGATATTAATATATATGCAAGAGGACCCATGTTAATGCAAGCAGAGGCAAGAGAGGATATGCTCTTGAAACTTAGATCTCAGTAAGGCTAGATGTGTTTCCTTGCCTTTTTTTTTTTTTTTTTGCTATTGTCATTTTTTATACTTTCAGCTGAGTCTATTCCTTAGCATGAGAAGTACAAGTGGTTAAAGTTAACACTTTCTATGATTGATGCATCAGAGTAAAGTATATATGAGGCCAGTAAAGCAGCTAAAAATAAGTGCAGAATCTATGCATTCAAGAAAACCACAGAGAGAGAAGAGCCAGTTCTCTCAAAAAATCTTGGGCTGAAAGCCAAATTATGCATAATCAATGGAGAGTCACTGGAGGCCTGATTGAAAGACGGCAGAAGGAAATCATAGTAATAGAGGAGCGAGAACAGCAGCTGCATGTCAGAAGGCACACAATATTTGCAGTTTGCCTCCAGGCATGTTGATTGCTTACTGCAACTGCAACAACATTAGCAAGAAAGTATTTTGAAAGGAATATAACAGAATATAGAACAGCTGCAATCTAATCTCAGCAGTGCCCAATTTTCAAAAAAAAAAAAAAAAAAAAGCAGACATGGAAAAAAAAAAGGAAGAAAAATGAGAAAGGTCCGCAAATATAGGAAATTGTGGCCTAGTTTAAAATAAAAAAAAAAAAGTCTAAGTGGGCAGAGTTGGTGAATTCAGCAAATATTTTAAAGTAGCTATTATACATTTGTATAAAACTTAAAATGAAAATGTGGTATCAGTGAATGAGCAACTGGAACCAATCTTAGAAAATTCACAAAAATCAAAATGGATTGAGACTTGAACAGAAGCCCCAAAGCCACACAATTCGTAGAAGAAGAAAAAAATGGTAATCTTGACAATGATTTAGTGAATTTGATGCCAAGGTAATAAAAAACAAAATAAATGTGTGTGAATATATCAAACTAAAAAGAGTTCCATTCAAAAGAAACTGTCAACAAAATGAAAAGGTAATCTATGTAATATCGTATGGAATATCTATGGAATATTCTATGGAAAAGGTAATCTATGGAAAATTCTTAAAGAGATGGGAATATGAGACCACCTTACCTGTCTCCTGAAAAATCTGTATGCAGGTCTAGAAACAACAGTTAACAACCTGTCATGGAACAATGGACTGTTTCCAAATTGAGAAAGGAGTACATCAAGGCTGTATATTGTCACCCTGCTTATTTAACTTATATGCAGAATACATCATGTGAAATACTGGGCTAGATGAAGCACAAGCTGTAATCAAGATTGCCGGGAGAAATATCAATAACCTCAGCCATGCAGATGACACAACCCTTATGGCAGAAAGCAAAGAGGAACTAAAGAGCCTCTTGATGAAAGTAAAAGAGGAGAGTGAAAAAGCAGGCTTAAAACTAAACATTCAGAAAATGATGATCATGTCATCCAGTCCCATCACTTCATGGCAAATAGATGGAGAAACAATGCAAACAGTGACAAACTTTATTTTAATGGGCTCCAAAATCACTGCAGATAGTGATTCCAGCCATGAAATTAAAACATGGTGCCTTCTTGGAAGAAAAGTTTTTCCAGTAGGCATGTATGGATGTGAGAATTGGACCATAAGGAAAACTGAGTGCTGAAGAATTGATGCTTTTGAACTGTGGTGTTGCAGAAGTCTCTTGAGAGTCCCTTGGACTGCAAGGAAATGAAACCAATCAGTCCTAAAGGAAATCAGTCCTGAATATTCATTGGAAGGACTGATGCTGAACCTGAAGCTCCAATACTTTGGCCACCCTATGCAAAGAGCTGACTCATTTGAAAAGACCCTGATCCTGGTAAAGATGGAGGGCAGGAGGAGAAGGGGACGACAGAGGATGAGATTGTTGGATGGCATCACCAACTTAATGGATATGAGTTTGAGCAAGCTCTGGGAATTATTGACTGACAGGGAAGCCTGGAGTGCTGTGGTTCATGGAGTCGCAAAGAATTGGACATGACTGAGCAACTGAACTGAACTGACTAAATCTATGGAATGGAGTAAGATTTTTCAAATAATATATCTGATACATATTTAAAGACCAAAATGTACAAAGAACTTGTAAACTTAATAAGAAGACTAAAATATGATTAAGAAATCATAAAAGGATTGAATAGACATCCTCTAAAAAAAGGCATACAAATAATCATAGAAATGTATATGGAAAGGTGCTCAGCATCACTGGTCATCAGTTTAGTTCAGTTGCTAATTCATGTCTGACTTCTTTGTGACCACATGGACTGCAGAATGCCAGACTTCCCTGTCCTTCACTATCTCCTAGAATTTGCTCAAAATCATGTCCATTGAGGACCTGATGCCATACAACCTTCTCATCCTCTGTCATCCCCTTCTCCTCCTACCTTCAATCTTTACCAGCATCAGGGTCTTTTCAAATGAGTCAGCTCTTCACACAAGGTGGCCAAAATGTTGGAGCTTCAGCTTCAGCATCAGTCATTCCAATGAATATTCAGGGTTGATTTCCTTTAGGATGGACTAGTTTCATTTCCTTGCAGTCCAAGGGACTCTCAAGAGTCTTCTCCATCACCACAGTTTGAAAGCATCCAATTCTTTGGTGCTCAGCCTACTTTATGGTCCAAAATTCACTTCCATATATGACTACTGGACAAACCATAACTTTGACTGTATAAACCTTTGTTGGCAAAGTAATATCTCTCTTTTGCTGTCTATGTTTCTCATAGCTTTCCTTCTAAGCAGCATGCGTCTTTTAATGTCATTACTGTAGCTACTGTCTGCCTTGATTTGGAGTCCAAGAAAATAAATTTTGTCACCGTTTCCATTGTTTCCCCATCTATATGCCATGAAGTGATGGGACTGGATGCCATAATCTTCATTGTTTGAATACTGAGTTTTAAGCCAGGTTTTTATACAGCTCTTTCTCCCTCATCAAGACGCTGTTTAGTTCCTCTTTGCTCTCTGCCATTATGTTGGTATTATTTGCATATCTGAGGCTGTTGATGTTTCTCCTGGCAGTCTTGATTCCAGCTTCTGATTAATGCAGATCGGCATTTTGCTTGATGTGCTCTGCATGCAAGTTTATAAGCAGGGTGACAATATACAACCTTGATGTACTCCTTTTTCACTTTTGAACCAGTTCTTTGTTCCATGACTTGTTCTAATTGTTGTTTCTTGACTTGCATACAGGTCTCTCAGGAGACAGGTAAAGTGGTCTGATATTCCTATCTCCTTAACAATTTTCCATAGTTTGTTGTGATCCACACAGTCAAAAGCCTTAGAGTAGTCAATGAAGCAGAAGTAGATATTTTTATGGAATTCTCTTGCTTTTTCTATGATCCATAGGGTTTTGGCCATGTGATCTCTGGTTTCTCTGCCTTTTCTAAATACAGCTTGTACATCTGCAAGTGCTTGGTTCATCTACTCTTGAAGACATGCTTGAAGATTTTTGAGCATTACCTTGCTAACATATGAAACAAGCACAATTTTATGATAGTGTGAACATTCTTTGGCATTGCCCTTCTTTGGGATTGAAATGAAAATGAACCTTTTCCAGTCCTGTGGCTACTCCTGAATTTTCCAAATTTGCTGGTATAACGAGTGCAGCACTTCAACAGAATCATTTTGTCGGATTTGAAATAGCTCAACTAGAATCACATTACCTCCACCAGCTTTGTCTGTAAGAATGCTCCCAAGACTCACTTTACTTCACATTCCAGGATCTCTGGCTCTAGTGAGTGAACCACTATCGTGGTTATCCAGGTCATTAAGACCTTTTTTGCACAGTTATTCTGTGTATTCTTGCCACCTCTTCTTAATTTCTTCAGCTCCTTTTAGGTCCTTGCATTTTCTGTCCTTTATTATTCCCATATATGCATGAAATATTCCCTTGGTATCTCCAATTTTCTTGAAGAGATCTCTAGTATTTCCTATTCTATTGTGTTCCCCTATTTTTTTGAATGGTTCATTGAGGAAGACCTCTTTGTTTCTCCTAACTATTCTTCAGAAGTGTACATTCAGTTGGGTATATCTTTCCCTTTCTCCTTTGCCTTTGGCATCTCTTCTTTCCTCAGCTTTTTGTAAAGTCTCCTTAGACAGCCATTTTGCCTTCTTGGGGTTCTTTTTCTTTGGATCGTTTTGGTCACTGCCTCCTGTACGGTGTTACAAACCTCTGCCCACAGTTCTTCAGGCACTCTATCAGATCTAATCCCTTGAATCTATTTGTCACTTCCACTGTATAATCATAAGTGACATGATTCAGCTATCATACATGAATGGCATAGTGGTTTTCCCTACTTTTATCAGTTTAAATCTTAATTGTGTAATAAGGAGCTCATGATCTGAGCCATGGTCAGGTTCAAGTCTTGTTTTTGCTGACTCTGTAGAGCTTCTCCATCTTCGGTTGCAAAGAATATAATCAATCTGATTTTGGTATTGACCATTTGGTGATGTCCATGTGTAAAGTCTTCTCTTGTGTTGTTGGAAGAGGGTGCTTGCTATGACCAGTGCATTCTCTTGGCAAAATGTTGTTAGCCTTTGTCCTGCTACATTTTGTACTCCAAGCCAAAGTTGCCTGTTACTTCAGTTATCTCTTGACTTCCTACTTTTACATCCCAGTCCCCATGATGAAAAGGATATCTCATTTTTCTGTTAGTTCTGGAAGGTCTTGTAGGTCTTCAGAGATTGTTTGACTTCAGCTTTTCCAGCATTAGTTGTTGGGGCATAGACTGTGATGTTGGATTGTTTAATTTGGAAAGGAACCATGATCATGCTGTCATTTTTGACATTATACACAAGTACTTAATTTTGGACTCTTGTTGATAATAAAGGCTACTCCATTTCTCTAAAGCATTCTTGCATACAGTAGTAGATAAAATGGTCATTGAATTAAATTTGCCCATTCTATCTATTTTAGTTGACTTATTCCTCCAGTGTCAATGTTCACTCTTCCCATCTCCTGTTCAATGGCCCAATTTACCTTGATTCATGGACCTAACATCCCAGATGTACATTTCTTTAATAATGAATAATTCTATAATTTGTATAGAAAGCTAGCAACCTAGAATACCCAAAGGAGTTTTTTTTTCTTATTTTTATTTTTTTAATGGAAGAGAAAAAAATAAAGGATCACACAATAGATGCTAAGACCTAATTTAAGCCAATGTTTATCAAGTCAGCTCAGTATCCATGTATATGTATATATACACACACTCTTTTTTTAGATTTCCTTCTCATAAAGGTCACCACAGTTCATTAAATAGGGTTCCCCATGATGAACAGTAGGCTTTTATTGATTATCTATTTTATACATAGCAGTGTATATATGTCAATTCTATCTATTCTCCCAATTTTTCCCACACTCCCTTCCCCATTTGGTAACCATAAGTTTATTTTCTACATCTGTGACTCTGTTTATGCTTTCCCAATAAGTTTCTCTGTACCTTTTTACTAGATTCACCCTCAGTTCAGTTTACTTCAGTCACTCAGTCGTGTCCGACTCCTTGTGATCCTAAGAACAGCAGCACGCCAGGCCTCCCTGTCCATTATCAACTCCCAGAATTTATCCAAACTCACGTCCATCAAGTCGGTGATGCCAGCCAGCCATCTCATCCTCTGTTGTCCCCTTTTCCTCTTGCCCCCAATCCCTCCCAGCATCAGGGTCTTTTCCAATGAGGCAACTCTTTGCATTAGGTGGCCAAAGAATTGGAGTTTCAGCTTTAGCATCGTTCCTTCTAAAGAACACCCAGGACTGATCTGCTTTAGAATGGACTGGTTGGATCTCTGTGCAGTCCAAGGGATCTCAAGAGTCTTTTCAAACACCACAGTTCAAAAACATCAATTCTTCACTGCTGAGCTTTCTTCACAGTCCAACTCTCACATCCATACATGACTACTGGAAAAACCAGAGCCTTGATTAGATGAAACTTTGTTGGCAAAGTAATGTCTCTGCTTTTGAATATGCTATCTAGGTTGGTCATAACTTTCCTTCTAAGGAGTAAGCGTCTTTTAATATCATGGCTGCAATCACCATCTGCAGTGATTTTGGAGCCCTAAAAGATAAAGTCTGACAATGTTTCCACTGTTTCCCCATCTATTTGCCATGACGTGATGGGACCAGATGCCATGATCTTCATTTTCTGAATGTTGAGCTTGAAGCCAACATTTTCACTCTCTACTTTCACCTTCATCAAGAGGCTTTTTGTTCTTCTTCACTTTCTGCCATAAGGGTGGTGTCATCTGCATATCTGAGGTGATTGAGATTTCTCCCTGCAATCTTGATTCCAGCTTGTGCTTCTTCCAGCCCAGCGTTTCTCATGATGTACTCTGCATATAAGTTAAATAAATAGGGTGACAATATACAGCCTTGACGTACTCCTTTTCCAGTTCAGAACCAGTCTGTTGTTCCATGTCCAGTTCTAAGAGTTGCTTCCTGACCTGCATATAGGTTTCTCAAGAAGCAGGTCAGGTGGTCTGGTATTCCCATCTCTTGAATAATTTTCCACAGTTTATTGTGACCAAACAGTCAAAGACTTTGGCATAGTCAATAAAGCAGAAATAGATGTTTTTTTCTGGAACTCTCTTGCTTTTTCCATGATCCAGCTGCTATTGGCATTTTGATCTCTGGTTCCTCTGGCTTTTCTAAAACCAGCTGGAACATCTGGAAGTTCACAGTTCTCATGTTGGTGAAGCCTGGCTTGGAGAATTTTGAGCATTACTTTACTAGCGTGTGAGATGAGTGCAATTGTGCAGTAGTTTGAGCACTCTTTGGCATTGCTTTTCTTTGGGTTTGGAATGAAAACTGACCTTTTCCAGTCCTGTGACCACTGCTGCGTTTTCCAAATTTGCTGGCATATAGAATGCAGCACTTTCACAGCATCATCTTTCTGAACTTGAAATATCTCAACTGGAATTTCATCACCTCCACTAGCTTTGTTCGTAGTGATGCTTTCTAAGGCCCACTTGACTTCACATTCCAGGATGTCTGGCTCTAGGTGAGTGATCATACCATCGTGATTAACTTGGTCATGAAGAGCTCTTTTGTACAGTTCCTCTGGGTATTCTTGCCATCTCTTCTTAACATCTTCTGCTTCTGTTAGGTCCATACCATTTCTGTCCTTTATCGAGCCCATCTTTGCATGAAGTGTTCCCTTGATATCTCTAATTTTCTTGAAGAGATCTCTAGTCTTCCCCATTCTGTTGTTTTCCTCTATTTCTTTTCATTGATCGCTGAGGAAGGCTTTCTTATCTCCTCTTGCTAGTCTTTGGAACTCTGCATTCAGATGCTTATATCTTTCCTTTTCTCCTTTGCTTTTCACTTCTCTTCTTTTCACAACTATTTGTAAGGCCTCCCCAGGCAGCCATTTTGCTCTTTTGCATTTCTTTTCCATGGGATATATATGTTAGATGATTGATAATAGATGGATGATAGAAATATAGATAGGTGATAGACAAAATGATGCATACTTGAGGAAGCCAGTGATTTTTGCCTCTTATGATTGTGGCATATACTCTTATATATTTATTGAATAATGTTTTACAAGGTTTAAGGGTTCTTTGATACTAGGACATACAACACACTGACACTTGGGTGAATGAAAGGCAGAATCCTTTGTTACTTATCCTTCTAAGGGAGGGAAGACTGTTAGCATAGCCACAGGAGGGGTTGCACCTGGGGACAGTGTCAAAAGTTTGAAGTTTAGCAGGGCCGCCCATGTATGGTATTCAAGTATGGGAAGTTAGCTAGATTTTGCTCCCTGTGGATTGGCTAATTTGAGAAATTTCACAGGTTCCTGGTCAAGGGGCTGTCCCTAATTGTCTGGTTCCTTCCCCTGAGGCTATTAGGGTGGGTGCACAGTGGCCTGGAAAGTAAGAACTCTACAAGGGAAGAGGTTGGCTTGTGGACTTAATCCGCTGCTCAGAAATGGAAACTAACAGGTCTCTCACATGCATGCTCAGTCACCCAGTAGTGTACCACTCTGTGACTCCACAGGCTACAGCCTGTCAGGCTCCTCTATCAGTGGAATTTTTCAGGCAAGAATACTGGAGTGGGTTGCCATTTCTTTCTCTAGGGGATCTTCTCGCCCCAGGGATTTATCCTGTGTCTCCTGCATTTCCTGCATTGGCAGGTGGATTCTTTTACCACTGTGCCACCAGGAAAGCCTGGGACAGATTTCTAGCCAGCGTCTACAATACTAGGTCAAGACAGAATTTTGTAAAAACAGTATTTACAAATAATTGTATATCTTAGAGGGAAAAATCCTAAATTTTGAGGGTGATAGAGAACAAACAGAATGTTTAAAGTAATAATCTGAACCAGTATAAATAAAAGTAAGTTAAATTATGTTTATTAAAAAAAATCCCATAAGCAATTCACAGAGCTGGAACATCCTTTAATATTCATGATTTGGAAACACCTCTGAAAGGACAGAAATGGTAGGGACCTAACAGAAGTAGAAGATATTAAGAAGAGGTGGCAAGAATACACAGAAGAACTATACAAAAAATATTTTAATGACCCAGATAATCACGAAGGTGTGATCACTCTCCTAGAGCCAGACATCCTAGAATGTGAAGTCAAGTGGGCCTTAGGAAGCACTACTACAAACAAAGCTAGTGGAGGTGATGGAATTCCAGTTGAGCTACTTCAAATACTGAAAGATAATGCTCTGAAAGCACTGCACTCTATATGCCAGCAAATTTGGAAAACTCAGCAGTGGCCACAGGACTGGAAAAGGTCAGTTTTCATTCCAAACCCAAAGAAAGGCAATGCCAAAGAATGCTCAAACTACCTCACAATTGCACTCATCTCACATGCTAGTAAAGTAATGCTCAAAATTCTCCAAGCCAGGCTTCATCAGTACGTGAACTGTGAACTTTCAGATATTCAAGCTGGTTTTAGAAAAGGCGGAGGAACCAGAGATCAAATTGCCAACATCTGCTGGATCATCGAAAAAGCAAGAGAGTTCCAGAAAAACATCTATTTCTGCTTTAGACTATGCAAAAACCTTTGAGTGCCTGGATCACAATAAACTCTGGGAAATTCTGAAAGAGATGGGCATACCAGACCACCTGACCTGCCTCTTGAGAAACCTGTATGCAGGTCAGGAAGCAATAGTTAAAACTGGACATGGAATAACAGAATGGTTCCAAATAGTTGGCTTAAAGCTCAACATTCAGAAAACTAAAATCATGGCATCTGGTCCCATCACTTCATGGGAAATAGATAGGGAAACAGTGGAAACAGTGTCAGACTTTATTTTGGGGTTCTCCAAAATCACTGCAGATGGTGACTGCAGCCATGCAGTTAAAAGATGCTTACTCTTTGAAAGGAAAATTATAACCAACCTAGACAGCACATTAAAAAGCAGAGACCTTACTTTGCCAACAAAGGTCCATTCTAGTCAAGCCTATAGTTTTTCCACTGGTCATGTATGGATGTGAGAGTTGGACTGTGAAGAAAGCTGAACGCCAAAGAATTGATGCTTTTGAACTGCGGTGTTGGAGAAGACTCTTGAGAGTCCCTTGGACTGCAAGGAGATCCAACAGTCCATCCTAAAGAAGATCAGTCCTGGGTGTTCATTGGAGGGACTGATGTTGAAGCTGAAACTCCAATAATTTGGCCACCTGATGCGAAGAGCTGATTCATTTGAAAAGACCCTGATGCTGAGAAAGACTGAGGGCAGGAGGAGAAGAGGACAAGAGAGGATGAGATGGTGGATGGCATCCCTGACTTTTGGAAATGGGTTTTAGTGGACTCCAGGAGTTGGTGATGGACAGGGAGTCCTGGCATGCTGTGGTTCAGGGGCTCACAAAGAGTTGGACACGATTGAGTGACCGAACTGAACTGAACTGAAAGAATTGCTTATAGTATTGTTTTCAGAAAGTACAGCAAATGGTACATAAAACATATTTCAGATCATTTTCTTTACCACTTAGTACTAGCCAGAGATACAAACCCAGCGATCTGTCTGCATCTCCTCTATCTAAGTCGGTCAGTTCGCAATAACCATACACATCATGAGTCTACTGCATTTTCTGTGCTCCAAAGAGATACTCACTGTTTAGAAAGGAGACTGGACTCTTTCATTAGATATTTTGTTTTATGTTTCATAGTGGGAAAAAAAAAGTCAATCACCATTTCAGTCAAATATAAAATAGGAAAATCAGCATCTTCCACTATGCAAAAACTCAAAAAGCATATTGCTCCAAATTATATATTTCCAAATTTTGAATGCTGTGCAATATGCCTAACTCTAATTTCCTTGCATTATAATATTTTAATATATATAAAATATCTGGCTAACCCAACAAAATTTCCATTTACATAAACATCTCATGTTGACTGTTTATTTCAGTAGTTCCTAACATCATGAATTAAAAAAAAAAAATTAATTCCTAAAATATTCTTGTAATATTCTATCCTAGGATGATAGAAACATTTTACTTGTCCATTATAAATTAAAGCTTTAGAGTAAATCACAAGTTTTTGTAATTAATTAAAGCCTCCTCCCTACAGAATCTTCAAAAATGTTTGTATTTTACTCATATCCCCAGAAACCAATAGCTTTTCTTCCACTCCATTAACACTTTGATACATTTTCTCCCATTGTCTACATTTAAAAAAAAATGGAAGTATAATTGACCTACAACACTCTGTTAGTTTCAGGTACACAACATAGTGATTCAATATTTCTCTATTCATTACAAAATGATCACCATATGTCCAGTTACCATCTGCCACCATACATAGATAATACAGTATAATTGGCCATATTTTCTATGCTGTGTATTTCATCCAAATGACTCATTTATTTTGTAACTGTAGGTTTGTAACTCTTAATTTCCCCTACCTCTCTCACTCATCCTCTGACTCTCCACCCCAGCAACTACCAGTCTGTTCTCTGCATCTATGTGTGTTGGTTTTTTTAAAATTTCACATATAAATGAAATCATACAGTATTTGTCTTTTTTGTGAGACTTACTTCACTTAGCATAATATCCTCTAGATCCTCCTATTTTGTCACAAATGCAAGATTTCATTCTTTCCTATTCCTAAGAAATAATATACCTGTGTTTTGAGGGCATGTGCACATCCCCCACATATTCTGTATCCACTCACATACAGGGGGACACTTAGGTTACTTCCACAATTTGGCTAATATAAACAATGCTGCAATGAACAAAGGGGTGAATATATCTTTTTGAATTTGAATTAGCGCTTTTGTTTTCTTTTAAAAAATACTCAAATGTGGCGTTTTTGTTGAGTATTATTGTATCTGTTTTTATCACTGAAATTGGGCTGTAGTTTTACTTTTTTGTGGTGTCTGGTTTAAATATTTCAGTGAATTAATTTAGGAGCTTTCCTTCCTCTTCAGTTTTGTAGAATAGTTTGAGTATGTTAAGTACCAACTGCTTCTTAAATATTTGGTAGAATTCACCTATGAAACTGTCTGCTCCTGAACTTTTGTTTGTGGAAAGTTTATAAATCACTGCTTCAATTTAATTCTTGTAAATGGTGTGTTTATATTTTCTGTCTCTTCCTGATTCAATCTTAGTATATCTACATTTCTATGAATTTTTCCACTTCTTCTTGGTGATGCTTTTTATTAGGTTATAATCATTCATATTCATTTGTTATGATACTTTGTATTTCTGTGGTATTGATTCTAACTTTTCCAGTTTCATTTCTGATTTTATTTATTTGAGCTCTCTGTCTTTTTTTCTTGATGAGCCTGGCTACAGTTTTATCAGCCTTGTTTATTTTTTCAAAGAACCAGCTCTTAATTGATTTTTTCTATTTTTTAAATTTAGTTTTGTTAAAAGTGTTATTACCTGAAGTATGCTTAAAGTGAAAGTGAAATGGCTCAGTTGTGTCCGACTCTCTGCGACCAGGGGATCTTCCCAACCCAGGGATCAAACCCAGGTCTCTTGCATTCCAGGCAGACGCTTTAACCTCTGAGCCGTTGGTATAAATGTCCCTGCTAGAACAGGTTTTGCTGTATCACCATAGAATTTTGGAACATTCTTAAATGTATATTTTGATGTCTTTCATTAGTTTTAGAAAATTATTAGTTATTTAATTCCTTCAAATAGTTCTACTTCCCCATTTCCTTTTTGGGAGACCAATTAAATACATGTTAGAGCTTTTTACAATGCCATAGCATCCCATATGTCTTTCATACACTGTTTATATTTTCTCATTCTTTCTCTTTGTGTTTCAATCTGTGTAATTTTATTTATCCCAGTCTCAATTTGCTAGTCTATTCTTCTGTACTTAAGCTCATACTTAACTTACACAGATGACCCTTGAAAGTGTAGGGATTAGGATATTGCCTCCTCATTTGGTCCAAAGTTCAGTTCAGTTCCGTCATGCAGTCCTGTCCAACTCTTTGTGACCCCATGAACCGCAGCATGCCAAGCCTCCCGGTCCTTCACCAACTCCCAGAGTTTACCCAAACTCATCTCCATTGAGTCGAGATGCCATCCAACCATCTCATCCACTGTTGTCCCCTTCTCCTCCTGCCCTCAATCTTTCCCAGCATCGAGGTGTATTCAAATGAGTCAGCTCTTCGCATTAGGTGGCCAAACTATCGGAGGTTCAACTTTAACATCAGTCCTTCCAATGAACACCCAGGACTGATCTTCTTTAGAATGGACTGGTTGGATCTCCTTGCAGTCCAAGGGACTCTCAAGAGTCTTCTCCATTACAACAGTTCAAAAGCATCAATTCTTCAGTGCTCAGCTTTCCTTATAGTCCAACTCTCACATCCATGCATGACCACTGGAAAAACAATAGCCTTGACTAGATGGACCTTTGTTGGCAAAGTAATGCCTCTGCTTTTTAATATGCTGTCCAGGTTACTCATAACTGTCTTTCCAAGGAACAAGTGTCTTTTAATTTCATGGCTGCAGTCACCATCTGCAGTGATTTTGGAGCCCCCCAAAATAAAGTCAGCCACTGGTTCCACTGTTTCCCCATTTATTTGACATGAAGTGATGGGACTGGATACCATGATCTTAGGTTTCTGAATGTTGAGCATTAAGAAAACTTTTTCACTGTCCTCTTTCACTTTCATCAAGAGGCTTTTTAGTTCCTCTTCACTTTCTGCCATAAAGGTGGTGTCATCTGCATATCTGAGGTGATTGATATTTCTCCCGGCAATCTTTATTCCATCTTGTGATTCTTCCAGCCCAGCGTTTCTTATGATGTACTCTGCATATAAGTTAAATAAGCAGGGTGACAATATGCAGCCTTAACATACTCCTTTTTCTATTTGGAACCAGTCTGTTGTTCCATGTCCAGTTCTAACTGTTGCTTCCTGACCTGCATACAGGTTTCTCAAGAGGCAGGTCTGATATTCCCATCTCTTTCAGAATTTTCCACAGTTGATTGTGATCCTCACAGCCAAAGGCTTTGGCATAGTCATTAAAGCAGAAATACATGTTTTTCTGGAACTCTCTTGCTTTTTTGATGATCCAGCGGATATTGGCAATTTGATCTCTGGTTCCTCTGCCTTTTCTAAAACCAGCTTGAACATGTGAAATTTCATGGTTCACGCATTGTTGAAGTCTGGTTTGGAGAATTTTGAGCATTACTTTACTAGCGTATGAGATGAGTGCAATTGTGTGGTAGTTTGAGCATTCTTCGGCATTGCCTTTCTTTGGGATTGGAAAGAAAACTGATCTTTTCCAGTCCTGTGGCCACTGCTGAGTTTCCCAAATTTGCTGGTATATTGTGTGCAGCACTTTCACAGCATTATCTTTTAGGATTTGAAGTAACCCAACTGGAATTCCCTCACCTCCACTAGCTTTATTCGTAGCAATGATTCCTAAGGCCCACTTGACTTCCCATTCCAAGATGTCCGGCTCTAGGTGAGTGTGAGTGATCATACCTTCATGATTAGTTGGGTCATGAATATCTGTTTTGTACAGTTCTTTTGTTATACTTGCCACCTCTTCTTAATATCTTCCGCTTCTGTTAGCTCCATACCATTTCTGTCCTTTATTGTGCCCATCTTTGCATGAAATGTTCCCTTGGTATCTCTAATTTTCTTGAAGAGATCTCTAGTCTTTCCCATTCTGTTATTTTCCTCTATTTCTTTGCATTGAACGCTGAGGATAGCTTTCTTATCTCTCCTTGCAAAAGTTGTGTATCATTTTTACTCTCACCAGACTGAACTACTAGTAGCTTCTTTTTGGCCAGAGGCTTTATTTATAACATATACTGTTCACAAACATATATTTTGTATGATACACATACACACACACATATTTTATGCATTCTTGAGACACCTAACTTTTCCTCAAGTTTTAAAATTTAAGTTATATTGTTTACCTGCCTGCAAGTCTTTTCAAATTGTCACATCTCAAAAAATATTTCCAGTACATTATTGAAGAAAATCTGCCTATAATTGGACCCATGAAATTCAAACCTGTATTTTTTAAGAGTTAACTGTAGCTTAAAAAAAATATTTTTAGCTCTAAAATGCATTTGATTATTTTGTATCTGCTTATTTTGAGAGGACATTTTCTGCCTTTTCCAATATTTTCTGATATACATTAATTCTAGTTGTTTTACAGTCCATTCCTATGGCTCTCTTTCCATTTTATGTTCTTTGCTGTCTTTGGAAATTTACTTCTAGTTAATAGCATTTAAAATTTTTTGATAGCATGAAAGACACTTTTTTGAAACCTGTAGACTTTTACAGGCTCAAGGTAAAACTATTCACAGAATATGGGCTTACTGACTGAGGCCTCCTCATTCTTGAAGTTTTGGCCCTCCAGTCCCATATGCTATGTCATCCCTAAATATAAGTTCTGCCTCCTCAGCCCATGTGAATGTCAGTGCTCTTTGGACTGTGTGCAAAGAGTTTGTCAAAATACTCTAGCAGAGCCAATGGTGAAGAAAGTGCTTATAGTACAATATTTCCGTATTCCATAGATGGTAACCATGCAAGTCCTGCCTGCTGTAGTTGCTGTTCCATGTTATCAGATGTTTTTGTGCTTTTAAACATTTCCAGCTTTCTTAGATTTTTTGTTTTGTTTTGTTTATTTTGATTTGGGAGGGAAAGTTTAATAGGATATCTTGGTCAGAACTTGAAGTCTCTTTACTTTTATTTGTAAGAAAATGAATGCATTTTGAGGAATGTACAAGCATAGATGTTTTTAACACTGAATTTCTTTGAAACAGATCGTCATGAAAAGGGTCATTTGAGAACCAAGGTACTCTCTCACATTGATTTGCAAATGTTTGGATGGGCTTTTACAATATTTTTAGATGGTTGACAGCTTTCTTAGTTCAGTTTGTAATACCTGTGTCTTGATTTCTATATTTTAATAAAATTAGATTTTTGTTATAGATTTCCTTTAATAACTTGCTCTCATAGAACACAGTTAATCTTGTAGAATTTGGAGATAAAAGAATAAGAATAGTTATTCAATAAAAATAGAGCAAATATATTAGAAGCAGAGGAAAAGAATGCTGACGTATCAAAGTTGAACATTAGCAAGAAGCTGGCACTCTATTTCAAATTTGAATAAGAGTGATAAATGCATTTTTACATCAGAAGCATTTTTTGAAAGTATGTATTATTATGTGGACAAATCATTGAAAACCAGAAGTAATAAATCAATTATAGTGAGTGTTACTTAGCTATTTAAATCACAGGATTTATAATTATTTTCTTATCTAGACCTTAAACACTATAATTTAACACTATAGAGCATGTATATCACACATAAGGACTGTAAACTGCATGGAAAATTAATGATAGTGTTCTTTATTTCTAGGTCTATTATGTTATAATTACAATTCTTTTAACTTTCATTAAAGTGCAGAGAGCAAAAAAAGATTTCTATGTTAACTTTAAAAAGGACTTTCAAAAGACAAGAAAATTATATTTTTCATATTAACTTTTTCCAAAAAATCCTGGAAAGTTACATGAATGAAATTTTGTTTTACAGAAGGCATATAGTTGATTCTAGCTAGTCAGTGTTTGCTGAGAAACTATAATAATAATGGCTAGTTTATATCATTCCTCAACTTCTCTGAGTAAATACCTTGGTCCTTTAATGTTTTACTAATATTTTTTGCATCTTCTGGAAGTACTTTGTTTATAAACTTATCTGGTTTAGAATACTTAAAAAAAAAAAAAAAAACATTTTAAGTTTTTATAAGTCAGGTAAGCCAAAAGTTGCAGTGAATATTTAGAGTAAACTGCAATTTTACTGTTTACTTAAAAATACATTAAGACATGTTCACTAAAGAAAATAGATCCAGTATTTGCTGGTAAAATAAGAATTTTAGGCAGAACAGGTTAAAACATATGGCAAATATTAATTCTAACATATCGAAGTTATAAAGTGCATATTTGTAGTTAAAGCCATAGACTGTATGTAGGAAAGATAGTATTGAATTATTTATAGAAAAAATACGAGAATAGTGTTTTCTCTGAAATTATACCAACCAATAAATAATCTATCTGGAAGAACCAGAAGTGATTAAATGTTTATATTTATTAGGATTGAAAGGAGAAAAAACACCAAATATCACACATTGATATATGTCAAAACATCTCATTACTTAACTTCAGATTCTAAATCAAGATTCCAAGGCTGACCATGGCCTTGAGTCTCTCTTCTATGGTAAGTCCAAGAATACAGAACAAATTAATGAACCATTCTAAAATGTCAGAAGAATGTATCGAAATTAAGCAAAATCACATAAAGAGTAAGGACAAATTCAATTCATTTAATAAGGAATTCACAGCTTGAGGTAAAGCATGAAAGAAATAGTATGAATGTTCATGGTATAGGAGGACTCCTGGGCCACCTTCTGTGGAATGATTGAAGTTACCAGATAAGGAAGAGCAGGTAGATGTGTTAGTTTCTGGTCTTCTTAAGAGAAAACCAATCCTCATCCCAGTTCCTGAGGACAGTACTAAAGAACGTTCAAATCACCAGAAAATTGCACTCCACTCCCATGCTAGTAAGGTTAGGCTCAAAATCCTCCAAGCTAGATTACAGAATTACATGAACTGAGAACTTCCAGACTTCCAAACTAGGTTTAGAAAAGACAGAGCAACCAGAGACCAAATTTCCAACATTCTCTAGATCATAGAGAAAGCAAGCAAATTTCAGGAAAAACAACAACAACAACAACAACAACAACAACAACACCAAAAAAAAATAATGTTCATTGCAGCACTGTTTATAATAGCCAGGACATGGAAGCAACTTAGATGTCCATTAGCAGATGAATGGATAAGAAAGCAGTGGTACATGTACACAATGGAGTAGTATGCAGCATTAAAAAGAATACATTTATATCAGTTCTAATGAGGTGGATGAAACTGGAGCCAATTATACAGAGTGAAGTAAGCCAGAAAGAAAAACTCTGATACAGTATACTAATGCATATGTATGGAACTTAGAAAGATGGTAATGATAACCCTGTATGCAAGATAGCAAAAGAGACACAGATGTATAGAACAGTCTTTTGGACTCTGTGGGAGAGGGAGAGGGTGGGATGATTTAGGAGAACGGCATTGAAACATGTATAATATCATACATGAAATGAATCGCCAGTCCAGGTTCGATGCATGATACTGGATTCTTGGGGCTGGTGCACTGAGACGACCCAGAGGGATGGTACAGGGAGGGAGGAGGGAGGGAGGTTCAGGATGGGGAACACCTGTATACCTGTGGCAGATTCATGCTGATGTATGGCAAAACCAATACAATGTTGCAAAGTAATTAACCTCCTAAAAAAAAAAATCTACCTCTGTTTCATTGTCTAAGCTAAAGCCTTTCACTGTGTGGATCATAACAAACTGTAGAAAGCTCTTAAAGAGAGGGGAATACCAAACCATATTACTTTTCTCCTAGGAAACCTGTATGCTGGTCAAGAAGCAACAGTTGGAACCCTGTATGAAATAACTGACTGGTTCAGGATTGAGAAAGGAGCTCAACAAGACTGTTTATTGACATCCTGTTTATTTAACCTATATGCTGAATACATCATGCAAAATGTCAGGCTGGATGAATTACAAGCTAGAATTAAGATTGCTGGGAGAAATATCAACAACCTCAGATATTCAGATGATATCATTGTAATGGCAGAAAGCAAAGAGGAACTAAAGAACCTCTTGATGAGGGTGAAGGACAGGAGTGAAAATGCTAGCTTAAAACTCAATATTAAAAAATAAACTGACATCATGGCACCCAGTCTCATCACTTCATGGCAAATGGAAGAGGAAAATGTGGAAGCAGTGACAGATTTCCTCTTCTTGTGCTCTAAAATCACTGCAGAGATGACTGCAGCCATGAAATTAGAAGACAATTTCTTCTTAGCAGGAAATTGATGACAAACCTAGACAGTGTGTTAAAAAGCAGACACTACTTTGCTGACAACGGTCTGTATAGAAAAGGATATGGTCTTTCCAGGAGTCATGCACGGATGTGAGAGCTGGACAATAAAGAAGGCAGAGTGCCAAAGAATTGATGCTTTTGAACTGTAGTGCTGGAGAAGACTCTTGGATCAAGCCAGTCAATATTAGAGTAAATCAATCTTGAATACACTTTGGAAGGACTGATGCTGAAGCTGAACCTCCAATAATTTGGCCACCTGATGCAAAGAACAAATTCAATGGAAAAGACCCTGATGCTGGGAAAAATTGAAGGCGGAAGGAGAAGAAGGCAGCAGAGGATGAGATGGTTAAATAGCATCACTGGTTCAATGGACTTGAATCTGAGCAAACTCCGAGAGACAGTGAAGGACAGGGAAGCCCGGTGTGCTGCAGTTCATGGGGTTGCAGAGAGTCAGGCATGGCTTAGTGACTGAACAACAAATGCACACACATACAGACAGACAGACACACACACATATAACATATTTTTCAAGTAAATGTATAAAACTTACATAACTTCCCTATGCAGTTTGCGACATTATTAGCATATAAGGTAAAAGAAAAGCACTTAGAAAGATGAAAATAAGTAATATTTTTGGTGCAGTATGGAGTAGAGCAGCATCAGCAGAGTTTTTCCATTAAGGGGTGGTTGAGAAATATATTATGTTCTGTTGGACAAATGGTCTGTGGTCACAGCTACTTAAGTTTTCTCTTACAGTGAGAAAACACCAACAGATAAATGAATACATGTGACTTTGTTCCAATTATACTTAATTTATGTAAGTAGGTGGCTAGCAGGCTTTAGTCCATGAACAATAGTTTTCTGACCTTTGAAGTAGAGGATAAAGGAAACTAGGTAGGAAAAAATCCTACAGGCTATAACAGTGGGTGATTTTAGTAAGCTGAAGGGAAATCCAAGCCTCCATTTCTTTTTCTTTTCTTTTTTTTTTTTAAACATTATTCATTTATTTGGCTGTGCCGGGTCTTAGTTGTGGCATGTGGGATCTAGTTCCCTGACCAGGGATTGAACCCTGGCCCCCTGCATTGGGAGCGGGAGTCCTAGCCACTGGCCTAGCAGGGAAGTCCTAAGTCTCCATTTCAATTAAAAATGTCTTTATATGTGAAATTTATACATAGAGATCAATAGTATATGTAATGGTTACAGGCATGCCTCAGATAATTGCAATTTCAGTTCAGATCACTGCAATACATTGAGTGTTGTGGTAAAGCAAGTCCCATGAATTTTTGATTTCTCAGTATATTTAAAAGTTATACGTATACTATACATAGTCTATCAAGGGTGCAATAGCATTATGTCTAAAAGAGAAATGAAATTAATTAAAAAAACACTTATTGTTAAAAAAATGTCAACCATGATCTGGGATAATTTTTTTGCGATAGTGAAAGCTCAAATATCATTGATCACAGATCATCATAGCAAGGATAGTAATGAAAAAGTTTAAAATACTGAGACAATTAACACAATGTGGCACAGAGACACAAGGTGAACAAATGCTGTTGGGAAGTGGTGCCAGTAGACTTGGTGGATGCAGGACTGGCACAAAACTTCGATTTATTAAAAAAACAAGCAAAATATCTGGAAAGTGAAGTAAAACAAGCTGTGTCTGTGTATGCCTGAAGTGATGTTCACCAAATGCTAAGATAAATTATTTCAGTTTGTGGTATTACCGGTTTTATTTGTCCCTTATATATATATATTAATATATATTAATTATATATATAATATATATTGTCCTATATATATATATATATATATATATATATATATATATTATAGTTTAGTTCTTGAGGTTGTTGGAAATTTTTTGTTTTCTCATCAGTTTTATAAATCTTATTTATTTCAAAGTAAGATCAAATATTTTTATTTTTACCTAAATTGAATGTTAAATACTGGAATAAATAGCCTATCGAGGCTCTAGTTACTACATATAAAATAAGTTTCTTTTTATATCTGTTGAAAGAAATCATTAATAATTTCAAATAAGAATTCAAATGTTATTAAAATATGTCATTTTAGACTGACCTATGTGGAATGCAATGTTAAAATGGGGATGGTCTTGATCCCTGTTTCCAAGCCAGGCTTCAGCAATATATGAACTGTGAACTTCCAGATGTTCAAGCTGGCTTTAGAAAAGGCAGAGGAATGAGAGATCAAATTGCCAACATCTGCTGGATCACAGAAAAAGGAAAAGACTTCCAGAAAAACATCAATTTCTGCTTTATTGACTATGCCAAAGCTTTTGACTGTGTGGATCACAATAAACGGTGGAAAATTCTGAAAGAGATGGGAATACCAGACCACCTGATTTGCCTCTTGAGAAACCTGTATGGAGGTCAGGAAGCAACAGTTAGAACTGGACATGGAACAACAGACTGGTTCCAAATAGGAAAAGGAGTATGTCAAAGCTGCATATTGTCACCCTGCTTATTTAACTTTATGCAGAGTACATCATGAGAAACACTGGGAAGAAGCACAAGCTGGAATCAAGATTGCCGGGAGAAATATCAATCACCTCAGATATGCAGATGACACCACCCTTATGGCCGAAAGTGAAGAGGAACTAAAAAGCCTCTTGATGAAAGTGAAAGAGGAGAGTGAAAAAGTTGGCTTCAAGCTCAACATTCAGAAAACGAAGATCATGGCATCAGGTCCCACCACTTCATGGGATATAGATGGGGAAACAGTGGAAACAGTGTCAGACTTTAGTTTTGGGGAGGCTCCAAAATCACTGCAGATGGTGACTGCAGCCATGAAATTAAAAGACACTTACTCCTTGGAAGGAAAGTTATGACCAATCTAGATATTATATTCAAAAACAGAGACATTACTTTGCCAACAAAGCTCCATCTAGTTTAGGCTATGGCTTTTCCAGTGGTCATGTATGGATGTGAGAGTTGGACTGTGAAGAAAGCAGAGCGCCATAGAATTGATGCTTTTGAACTGTGGTGTTGAAGAAGACTCTTGAGAGTCCCTTGGACTGCAAGGAGATCCAACCAGTCCATTCTAAAGAGATCAGTCCTGGGTGTTCATTGGAAGGACTGATGCTAAAGCTGAAACTCCAATACTTTTGCCACCTCATGTGAAGAATTGACTCATTGAAAAAGACTCTGATGCTGGGATGGATTGGGGTCAGGAGTAGAAGGGGACGACAGAGGATGAGGTGGCTCGATGGCATCACCGACTTGATGGACGTGAGTCTGCGTGAACTCCAGCAGTTGGTGATGGACAGGGAGGCCTGGTGTGCTGCAGTTCATGGGGTCGCAAAGAGTCAGACATGACTGAGTGACTGAACTGAACTGAATTGAATGTTAAAATGAACGTGTAACAAACCAATCAAATGATATAGGAATGGGTTTATATTCTTATTTTTTTTCCTTACAAAGTTATTTTTCCCAAGCTCTGTTGGCTAAAGTTCTCTTTCAAGGCTATATAAACTACCAACATTTTCTGATTCAAAATGCACAAACATTTACAGAATGCATACAGGGAGTTGGTTGAGCAGTTTGTGGTTCAGTCCAAACAGAATAATGGCAAAAAAAAAAAAAAAAAAAAAAAGAAAAGAAAAGGAGAAGAAAAAGTCTTAACTGTGTTTGAGATTAAAATTTCTGTTCATCAAACCTTTACTTTGATTTAAAAATCAAATAAATATTTGCCACAAAATATTTCTAAAGGTGATAACAGAAAAGTATTATATTTTATAAATAGCAAAAATAGTAAATGTCAATAGTAAAGTAATATGTGTTATTATGTACTCACTGGAATGCTTTATACTTAATAGTTTTATAATATAAAGTGGTATTTCCCTGTCATCAGTGGATCTGTGCTTTTATTTATTTCACAAGTCATCATCTTGGGTAGTCCCTTATGAGTGCCTCTGTTATAAGGGTTATTTATTTTGAAGCTAGTATTTTGAGTCTTGTCTAAAGCTTTGAAAGAGAGAAAAAAATCACCATTAGTCTGTGAAGGAAACACAAAGTTCATGCACTGCCCTATGCATTTTTCTTTTCTGAACCACCAATCTTACTTTTAGTTTTTGGTATGTTTCTTTAGAAAGCAGAAAAGGACATTTACTATAATCCTTGTTTTCACCAGCAAAAAAGGATCGTATTTGTAACAGTACAAAATGACTTAGTTTACAAGGTTAGCATCCTTGAACCAGTTTACATAGAACACTTCACGTGATAGTTACTAAGTTATTTTATTACCTATGTCTACAAAATCTAGCAGTCCCCTCACCCTCTCCCTATCACAATGGAGACATTGAAAGAATTAGAACTGATTTTAATTTGCAGCTCCGAGATGTGAGAAGAGAATGAATATTAAAATTAAGTGTTAAAATAAGCAGCAAAGGCAAATTTATTTTAATTCGTTCTAATTTTCATATTTCTCTATGAAAGTTTTAAAGAAAATATAGTTTTAAAGACATATAGTTTAATGATAGCTAATGTACAAATTAAGTAGTCAAGTTTAGCAATCAAGGAACATATGAATTGTGTAACAGGTCTATACATAAGTAGCTTAAGTCTGACTCACATTAAGTAAAAATTTAGGTGTTTCTAATGGGCAGGGAATGCACTAATTTGTAGACCCTTGGTCTTATCATTTTATGGAACCAGGAAAAACAGAGATGGAATCTTACTGACCCTGTTAGTCAATAAGAGAGGAAAAAGATATGGTCAAGAGTCTGTATTGGGTGGTGGTGATATTTCTTGGACAGATGTGGTTTCAGTTCACATTTATAACTACTTAATCCCTATTCTCAAGGGCTTGGTGATTTAGCCACAGCTAACTGTGGTAAGGCTGGAAAATGAAGTCCAGCTGTCCACAATAAGAGAAGAGAATATAGCCTTGGTGAAGAGCTGGCCAGTCTCTGCTATACAGAATTTAGCAATTAAAATGTGACTATAATTTGGATACTTTTAACATAAAGTCTTCATACAGTTAAAACTATCAGAATGATAACTCTCATATCTATAATTTCACATTTTTATATTGCAATTCAAAACATTTTAAGTTACCAGTTAAAACATAACTGAATGCAGCAGGTTCTGCTACTTACCACTCACGCAGGTCAGATTCTTTGTCAAGTTTCCATTGTGTCTGCAGGCCTGTTGCCCTCCTCTAGACCGTCTCTGGGACCCTGTCTTGCTTGTGTGGTCTGCCTACAGTTGCATGTTCTCTCACCACCATAGTTCACCTGCACCCGTGGGGTACACCTGTACATTTACTAAGGGGAGGCTGGGGGTGAAAGTCGGTCGTTCCTTAACTTTAATTCTTCATTGCTTCTAATCTGAGAAAGGAATCAGCATGTTAGATAAGGTGTTGTGTATATTCAGAAAACCAGAAATCAGGAGCTAAGGTAAAGGTTGCTTGATGATCTCATTTTTATGATTAAGGTTACAGGAAAACAGGGAGGAACAGACAGAAAAGGGGCAAAGGAGTTGCTTACAAAGCGTAGACCTAGATATCACGCCGCTTCTTACTGGTGCAAGAAATATAATGTCAAACACAATTTCAGCGCAGACTGAATTTTGCAAAGGCTTTTATAAAAAACTTTTTTTGTGGTTTCATTTTTTTCTCAATCTGGCTTTCTTAGCATTCTGTTATTATGTTTTGATTTGGTTTTGTGATTGTTGCAAAAGCGGCCTAAATTATAACAACATAGTTTCAGTTTTGTTAGATAAAAGTGAGTATTTATGTAATGACACCAATCCATTAATATATTTCTATGCTTTAATTAACCAATTTTGTTGCTTTTGTTCAAAGAACTGTGACCAATTAAGTTTATCATGCAGAAGTGTCAGGAGTCTTCAGTCAAAAAGGCAGCTGGAATCTGAAATGCTTATCGCAATGTGCCGATTTAACCTCAAGCAACATGAATAGAGAAATAAAAGCAGGAAATGGATATTATGCACTAAGAAATATTAACTTTGGTATTGATGAGATGTCAGGGATAATGGACATAATCTCAGAGACTTGGGTAATATGGCTTTATTGTTTGGTTCCATGCTGAAGGTGTTTTGAGACTCACATAGGGATTGTTCTGTCAATCTTCTAGCAGTTTCCATTATTGCAGTGATAGAAGAGCCTTACTCTAGTGGTTGAGGAGATCAAACAGTGAGCTAACATGTCTCTGTGAAATCTAATACACCTTGCTCAAAATTAGTAACAATTGCTACACATCCTGGCTCCATACGTGCAAAACAAAGTGTTCTTCAAACTCCAAAGGGGAAATAAATTTTCCCCCAGTTGCATCTCATGTTCTTTGCTCATATTATACATGGATGAGTTAGAGGAAAAGAGAAAGACCAGGAGAGAAAAAAATTTGTGTGTTTAAATAAATATGCATATAAATGAATATATTATATATATATATATACACACATACATATGTATATGTGTGTGTGTGTGTTGGCCTGGAGACTCAGCAGTAAAGAATTCACCTGCGATGATAACAATAACAATAATAAAGTGTGTGTGTGTGTATGTATATATATGTGTGTGTGTGTCTTCCTTGCAAAAGTTGTCATTGGTTAATCAGTAAATGTTTAATCAGTGTCTTCTCTAAGCTAAAAACAATATGAACCCTAGCATATGAACCCTAACATAGCTTATGGTCTCAAGGAACTTTTATTCTAACAAAGGGAATTATCCATGAATAGATAAGGTCCAGACATATTTAATTGTCTTGAAGAAACTAATGGAAAATATAGTAGGACCATGTGAAGAGGTGGGGTTTGAACAGGTATCTCAGTGCTGAGGCTCTGTCCCTGAATCAGCACTCTTCATGATCAACAAGAAGTGAATTGTAATTTTGATTGTTCTCTGTAAAATATAGGATGACATAGGAATTAATACAACTCCATTAGAGTAGCTAACTGGTGTAGAAAATAAAAGCATGCCTGCTCATATAAAAGTCTTAAGAAGTTAGGAAAACATAGCTGAATGCTCTCTCAATTATTGTCAGGACCTCTTTCCAATTCTTAGAAATAGACACTTGCAAAACATCTCCCTGTCTTATCATCTCATCTTTAACACATCCATGCTACACAGAATGAAATGAGATTTCAAGAGGGAAAATAGCTTTTTCAGCTACAGAAGTTCAAGATCTAGAATTCTAAACCCAGATCCTGTGAATTAAAAACATCTTGCTTTCTTTAAATAGTAATATAATCTAATCTTTGATTCCAAATATCCTAGCTTAAATCCTGGTTTTATCACTGACTAGGTATTGACTGTGAACTTGAAACATAACCATTCAATGTCTCATTTCCTCACTTGGATATCAGGGATGATAAAACTTACCTTAAAGTTATCTTATGGGAATTTGAGAGGTAAATAATGGATAACATGCGTAACCCCTTGGCATACCTAGTAGGGAGTAAAATACAACCTTTAAAAGTTATTATGTTATACATTATAATGACATTAATCATTTTAAATATGCTAATTTTGACAATGATTTTATATAGCCCAAGCATAAACTGGGTTATATAAAATTTTAATGAGAAAAAAATACCAATCTGTATTTGCTGATAGCTTGCTATCAGAATCTAGGTACACACAGGAAAGTGGATTTATTTTTTAAATCTATAGAATGGCCCTTCCAAGTTCCATTAGGAAAAAAAAGTTCATCAGTTATCTTTGGCTCTACAATGGAGTAGATTAAGTCATCAACCGCTCCCCATGCCTCATGACTCTGAGCAGCTGGGTAGGCAGCTGGGTGCTCTGGGCAGCTTCCCCAGGCTAAGGATGGAAGCTTTCAGAGTGGCTCTCACATGCAAGGCCTGGGGCTCTGCTTGACTGGCACATCTTTGCTAGGAAAGCTGTATTCTCAAGTGTCTCAACCTTCTATAGGACCAGCTGGTCAGTACAAGTTTGTCCCCGTAGCTGTGGCAGAAATGCAAAAGGGTATACAACATACTACAGATGCGTTTTCACATCTCTGCTCGTTTCACACCTGCTAACATTGTATTGGCCAATCATGTCACACAAACAAATGGACCCAAGGGTCCTGAAGGTATTCTATGTCTTTCGAGGGGAGGAGCTGTAACAGCAGAATAAATGAGTATGGACACTGAAAAGGTGGAACTGTCTCCACAAGAAGCAAGATTTCTCTTGGGAGAAAAGTATGAGAAAAACCCATCTTTGTGGTTTAAGGATGGATTTTTTTTCTTGGTAGAAGTAAAGTTTCGTGTATGGTTGAATATGTGCTGTGGGACCTTGGGAAAGTTATTTAACCTTACTGTGGTTTGGTGAAACAGGATAATAATTCAACCCATAACTTAAGGGTTTCTTTTACAAACAAGATAATCCATGGGACAGGCTTCAAACAAGATCTGTGTATAGTAAGTGATCAGTAAAACTTTACTATTATTTGTACCTGATCTCTAAGGAAGAAAATTAACAATTTTACACAAAGTCTAAAAGCCTCCCGAGACAAGGGGAATCCAGGACTCCAGTCTCTGTTTTAACTTTTGGAAGTGGTAGGGTAAATCTTAGAATTTTTTGCTGATTACTTTGACTATTCTGTTCCTGGCATTTGCATTTAAATTTTAGACTCAGCTTATCAAAATCTGCCAACAACCTAATGAAATTTTGAATGATATTCTGTTGTTTTCAACAAATTCAAAGAAAATTAGCATGCTACAACACTGTATATCTTTCAACACATGAACGTGGTATATTTGAGTATTTATTTGGGTTTAAATTTCTCTGTGATGCTCTGAAGTTTTCAGTGTAGACATCTTACACATATTTTGTAAATGGAATTATTCCATCATTGGAAATTGAATTATTATTTTATTTTTCAATTGTTTATATAAAAATAAAACTGTGTTTTAAAACTTCTAATGCACGTTTTAGAAAGCTTTTTCAAAGATTTCTTAAAATAGTCTACTAAAAAATCTGACTGTTCAAATAATGACAGTTTTAACATTTTTCCTAAAAGTGAATTTTATGTGCTTTTAGAATTATTGAAATGACTAACACATCCTTTACAATGTCATATAAAGTGGGAATACTGGCCATTCTTGTCTTGAGCCACATATTTGGTTGGGAGGAAACTGGTTTTTCACTGTTTGGTGATACCTATAGTTTATTTATTTATTTATTTATTTTAGATGCCTTTATTGTTTAAGAAGTTCCCTTTTACCAACTATTTTCTGAGACTTTTCTGAGAGTTTTATCATAAATAGATGGTGAATTTCCAAGTTCAATTTATGCATCTATTAAATATACAGCCTTGACATACTCCTTTCCCAGTTTGGAACCAGTCCATTGCTCCATATCTGATTCTAACTGTTGCTTCTTGAACTGCATACAGGTTTCTCAGGAGGTAGATAGGGTGCTTAGGTAATCCCATCTCTTTAACAGTTTTCCACAGTTTGTTGTGATCCACACAGTAAAAGGGTTTAGCGTAGTCAATGAAGCAGAAGTAGATGCTTTTTTGGAAGTCTCTTGCTTTTTCTATGATCCAGTGGATGTTGGCAATTTGATCTCTGTTTCCTCTGCCTTTTCTAAATCCAGCTTGTACATCTGGAAGTTCTCAGTTCACATACTGTTGAAGCCTGGCTTGAAGGATTTTGAGCAATACCTTGGTAGCATGTGAGGGCTTCCTTGATAGCTCAGTTGGTAAAGAATCAGCCTGCAATGCAGGAGACCCCAGTTCTATTCCTGGGTTGGGAAGCTCTGCTGGAGAAGGGATAGGCTACCCATTCCAGTATTCTTGGGCTTCCCTTGTGGCTCACCTGGTAAAGAATCTGCTTCTATGCAGGAGACCTGGTTCGACTCCTGGGTTGTGAAGATCCCCTGGAAAAGGGAAAGGCTACCCACTCCAGTATTCTGGCCCGGAGAATTCCATGGATTTGAATATAACTCAGCTGGAATTGCATCACCTCCACTAACTTTGTTCATAGTAATTCTTCCTAAAACTCACTTGACTTCACACTCTAGGATGTCTGGTTCTAGGTGAGTCCATGGGGTTGCAAAGAGTCAGACACGACTGAGTGACTTTCACTTCACTTCACTTGGTAACATGTGAAATGAGTGCAACTGTGTATAGTTTGAATATTCTTTGGCATTGAATTTCTATGGAATTGGAATGAAAGCTGACTTTTTGCAGTATTGTGGCCACTTCTGAGTTTTCCAAATTTGTTGGCATATTGAGTGCAACACTTTAAAGGCATCATCTTTTAGGATTTGAAATAACTCAGCTGGAATTCTATCACTTCCACTAGCTTTGTTCCTAGTAATGCTTCCTAAGGCTCACTTGACTTCACACTCCAGGATGTCTGGCTCTAGGTGAGTGATCACACCATAGTTGTCATTCAAGTGGTTAATGCAGGTCATCAATACCCTTTTATACATTTCTGCATAATTGCTTTACATTATGATAAGAATTTTGGCAGTAGACATAGGACTGATAAGAGTTTTCTATTTCTTTTTGTATAAATTTTGGTAATTCTTGTCTTTTTGGATATTTTCCAATTTTATCTATGTTTTCAAATACTTTAGAATAGTTGTGCAAAATGTTACATTATTATCTTTGGATACGATTGGAATCTCTATTAAGGAACTGTATTTATTCCTGATATTGAAAGTTCCATTCTATTTCCAATTTTTTTTTTTTGAAGTCAGTTCTCAATTGAGTGTTTCTGTTTTGATCATCTGCTTTGATCACTGTCTAATTTACAGATTTACTCTTTCATTCATTACAGACCCAGGGATTGAACCTAGGTCTCCAGCACTGAAGGCAGATTCTTTACCATCTAAGCCACCAGGGAAGCCCTCACTTATTCATCAGTTCAGTTCAGTTCAGTAGCTCAGTGTCCTAATATTTGTGATCCCATGGACTGCAGCACCCTATCAATCACCAACTTCCGGAGTTTACCCAAACTCATGTCCATTGAGTTGGTGATGCCATACAATCAATTGATCCTATGTTGTGCCCTTCTCCACCTACCTTCAATCTTTCCCATCTGAGTCGTTTCAAATAGGTCAGCTGTTCGCATCAGGTGGCCAAAGTATTGGAGTTACAATTAAACATCAGTCTTTCCAATGAACACTCAGGACTGTACTCCTTTAGGAGGGACTGGTTGGATCTCCTGGCAGTCCAATGGAAAATCAAGAGTCTGCCCCTACACCACAGTTCAAAAGCATCAATTCTTTGGTGCTCAGTTTTCCTTATACTCCAACTCTTACATCCATACATGACTACTGGAAAAACCATAGCCTCGACTAGATGGACTTTTGTTGGCAAAGTAATGTCTCTGCTTTTTAATATACTGTCTATGTTGGTTATGATGATGTGATCACTAATCTAGAGCCAGACATCTTGGAATGTGAAGTCAAGTGGACCTTAGAAAGCATCACTACGAACAAAGCTGGTGGAGGTGATGGAATTCCAGTTGAGCTGTTTCAAATCCTGAAAGATGATGCTGTGAAAGTGCTGCACTCAATATGCCAGCAAATTTGGAAAACTCAGCAGGGGACACAGGACTGGAAAAGGTCAGTTTTCATTCCAATTCCAAAGAAAGGCAATGTCAAAGAATGCTCAAACAACCGCATAATTGCACTCATTTCACATGCTAGTAAAGTAATGCTCAAAATTCTCCAAGCCAGGCTTCAGCAATTCGTAAACCGTGAACTCCCTGATGTTCAAGCTGGTTTTAGAAAAGGCAGAAGAATGAGAGATCAAATTGCCAACATCCGCTAGATCATGGAAAAAGCAAGAGAGTTCCAGAAAAACATCTATTTCTGCTTTATTCACTATGCCAAAGCCTTTGACTGTGGATCACAATAAACTGTGGAAAATTCTGAAAGAGATGGGAATACCAGGCCACCTGACCTGCCTTGTGAGAAATCTGTATGCAGGTCAGGAAGCAACAGTTAGAACTGGACATGGGACAACAGATTGGTTCCAAATAGGAAAAGGAGTATGTCAAGGCTGTATATTGTCACCCTGCTTATTTAACTTATATGCAGAGTACATCATGAGAACGCTGGACTGGAAGAAGCACAAGCTGGGATTAAGATTGCCAGGAGAAATATCAATCACCTCAGATATGCAGATGACACCACCCTTATGGCAGAAAGTGAAGAGGAGATAAAAAGCCTCTTGATGAAAGTGAAAGAGGAGAGTGAAAAAGTTGGCTTCAAGCTCAACATTCAGAAAACGAAGATCATGGCATCTGGTCCCATCACTTCATGGGAAATAGATGGGGAAACAGTGGAAACAGTGTCAGACTTTATCTTCCTGGGCTCCAAAATCATTGTAGATGGTGACTGCAGCCATGAAATTAAAAGACGCTTACTCCTTGGAAGAAAAGTTATGACCAGTTAAGATAGTATATTCAAAAGCAGAGACATTACTTTGCCGACTAAGGTCCATCTAGTCAAGGCTATGGTTTTTCCTGTGGTCATGTATGGATGTCAGATTTGGACTGTGAAGAAGGCTGAGTGCTGAAGAATTGATGCTTTTGAACTGTGGTGTTGGAGAAGACTCTTGAGAGTCCCTTGGACTGCAAGGAGATCCAACCAGTCCATTCTGAAGGAGATCAGCCCTTGGATTTCTTTGGAAGGAATGATGCTGAAGCTGAACCTCCAGTACTTTGGCCACCTCATGCGAAGAGTTGACTCATTGGAAAAGACTCTGATGCTGGGAGGGATTGGGGGCAGGAGGAGAAGGGGACGACCGAGGATGAGATGGCTGGATGGCATCATTGACTCGATGGATGTTAGTCTGAGTGAACTCCGGGAAATGGTGATGGACAGGGAGGCCTGGCGTGCTGCGATTCATGGGGTCTCAAAGAGTCGGACACGACTGAGCGACGGAACTGAACTGAATGTTGGTATTACTGTCTTTTCAAAGAGTAAGCATCTTTTAATTTCATGGCTACAGTCACCATCTTCAGTAATTTTGGAGCCCCCCAAAATAAAATCTGCCACTGTTTCCACTGTTTCCCCATCTATCTGCCATAAGGTGATGGGACCAAATGCCATGATCTTTGTTTTCTGAATGTTGAGCTTGAAGCCAACTTTTTCACTCCCCTCTCTCAGTTTCATCAAGAGGCTCTTTAGTTCTTCTTCACTTTCTGCCATAAGGGTGGTGTCATCTGCATATCTGAGGTTATTGATATTTCTCCCAGCCATATTGATTCCAGCTTGTGCTTCATCCAACCCAGCGTTTCTCGTGATATACTCTGCATATAGGTTAAATAAGCAGGGTGATAATATACAGCCTTGACGTACTCCTTTTCCTATTTGGAACCAGACTGTTGTTCCATGTCGAGTTCCAGTTGTTGCTTCCTGACCTGCATACAGATTTCTCAAGAGGTAAGTCAGGTGTTCTGGTATTCCCATCTCTTTCAGAATTTTCCACAGTTTATTGTGATTCATATAGTCAAAGGCTTTGGCGTAGTCAATAAAGCAGAAATAGATGTTTTTCTGGAACTCTCTTGCTTTTTTGATGATCCAGCAGATGTTGGCAATTTGATCTCTGGTTCTTCTGCCTTTTCTAAAATCAGCTTGAACATCTGGAAGTTCACGGTTCACATATTGCTGAAGCCTGGCTTGGAGAATTTTAAGCTTTACTTTACTGGCCTTTGAGATGAGTGCAATTGTGTGGTAGTTTGAGCATTCTTTGTCATTGCCTTTCTTTGGGATTGGAATGAAAACTGACCTTTTCCAGTCCTGTGACCACTGCTGAGTTTTCCAAATGTGCTGGCATATTGAGTGAAGCACTTTCACAGCATCACCTTTTAGGATTTAAAATAGCTGAGGTGGAATTCCATGATCTCCATTGGCGCTGTTTGTTGTGGTGATTCCTGAGGCCCACTTGACTACACATTCCTGGATATCTGGCTCTAGGTGAGTGATCAACCATAATGTTTATCTTGGTCATGAAGATCTCTTTTGTCCAGTTCTTTTGTGTGTTCTTGCCATCTCTTCTTAATATCTTCTGCTTCTGTTAGGTCCATACCATTTCTGCCCTTTATTGTGCCCATCTTTACATGAAGTGTTCCCTTGGTATCTCTAGTCTTTCCCATCTACTGTTTTCCTATATTTCTTTGCAATGATCACTGAGGAAGGCTTTCTTATCTTTCCTTGCTATTCTTTGGGACTCTCCACTCAAATGGTTATATCTTTCCTTTTCTCCATTGCTTTTCACTTCTCTTCTTTTCACAGCTATTTGTAAGGCCTCCTCAGACAGCCATTTTAATTTTTTTCATTTCTTTTTTTGGGGGGGATCATCTTAATCCCTGTCTCTTGTCCAATGTCACAAACCTCTGTGCATAGTTCTTCAGGCAGTCTATCATCTAATCCCTTAAAACTATTTCTCACTTCCACTGTATAATCATAAGGGATTTGGTTTAGGTCATACCTGAACAGTCTAGTGGTTTCCCCTTCTTCAATTTCAGTCTGAATGTTGCAATAAGGAGTTCATGGTCTGAGACACAGTCAGTTCCCGGTCTTGGTTTTGCTGACTGTATAGAGTTTCTCCTTCTAGGTTCAAAGAATAAAATCAATCTGATTTCAATGTTGACCATATGGTGATGTCCTTGTGTAGAGTCTTCTCTTGTATTGTTGGAAGAGGGTGTTTGCTATGACCAGTGCATTCTCTTGGCAGAACTCTATTAGCCTCTGCCCTGGTTCATTCTGTACTCCAACGCCAAATTTTCCTGATACTCCAGGTGTTTCTTGACTTCCTAATTTTGTATTCCAGTCCCCTGTCATGAAAAGGACATCTTTTTTGGGGTGTTCTAGAAGGTCTTGTAGGTCTTCATAGAACTGTTCCACGTCAGCTTCTTCAGTATTACTGATCGGTGCATAGACTTGGATTACTGTGATACTGAATGGTATGCCTTGGAAATGAACAGAGATCGTTCTGTCATTTTTGAGATTGGATCCAAGTACTGCATTTCCAATTTTTGTGTTGACTATGATTGCTATTCCATTTCTTCTAAGGGATTCTTGCCCATTATAGTAGATATAATGGTCATCTGAGTTAAATTCACCCATTCTGGTCCATTTGAGTTCACTGATTCCTAAAATGTCGATGTTCACTCTTTCCATCTCCTGTTTGACCACTTCCCATTTGCCTTGATTCATGGACCTAACATTCCAGGTTCCTATGCAATATTGCTCTTTACAGAATTGGACCTTGCTTCCATCCCCAGTCCCATCCACAACTGGGTGTTGTTTTTACTTTGGCTCCATCTCTTCATTCTCCACTGATCTCCAGTAGCATATTGGGCACTGACCAACCTGCGGAGTTCATCTTTCAGTTTCCTATCTTTTTGTCTTTCATACTGTTAATGGGGTTCTCAAGGCAAGAATACAGAAGTGACTTGCCTTGCCCTTCTCCAGTGGGCCACATTTTGTCAGAACTATCCTCTATGATCCATCCATCTTGGGTGGCCCTAACATGTCATGGCTTATAGTTTCATTGAGTTAGACAAAGCTGTGGTTCATGTGATTAGATTGGTTAGTTAAGTAAAGTTAGATGAATGAGTTAAATAGCTAGAAAGTATAGTTATGAAAATATAAAATGTTCTTAACGTAGCATAAACTTGGTGTTCACTATCTCCTGGAATTTGCTCCAATTAATATCCATTACATTGGTAATGCTCTCTAACCATCTTGTCCTATGCAGCCCTCTTCTCCTTTGCCTTCAGTCTTTACCAGCAACAGGGTCTTTTTCTAATGAGTTGGCAGTTTGCATAAGTGGCCAAAATACTGGAGTTTCAGCTTCAGCATCGGTCCTTCCAATGAATATTCAGTGTTGATTTCCTTTAGGATTGACTGGTTTAATCTCCCTGCTGTCCAAGGGACTCTCAAGAGTCTTCTCCAGCACCACTGTTCAAAAGGATCATTTCTTCATCGCTCAACCTTCTTTATCCATACATGACTCCTGGAAAAACCATAGCTTTGATTATATGTACCTTTGTCTGCAATGTAATATCTCTGATTTTTATAAGCTGTCTGGGTTTGTCATTGCTTTCTTTCCAAGGAGCAAGCGTCTTTTAATTTCATGGCTGTAGTCACCATCTGCTGTGATTTTGGAGCTCAAGAAACATATTTCATCTTTATTTTTTCTGCTTGGTGTTCATGGTGATTTTTGCATCTGTAGGAAGAACTTTCAGAACTTCTGAATACAATTTAGATATTATATATTAAAATGTTGCTTCTCTTCCATTGTTTGATTTTCTTTGATTTCAGCAAGTTGTCTTTTATTAATTTTGCTTCCTTCTAATTTTTCCACCTTTTTACTTATCATCTCATTCTGTTTCTTTTTTTTTCCCTGAGTTAGGTTTCATTTCCTTAATTGTGTGTTAATTTGTCTTACACAATGTTAAAAATATTTACTTCCACTGAATTTAAAATATTTGTTTTATTTATAGAATTTCTTTTTTATTACACTGAGCTTTTTTTTTTTTTTTTTTTTTTTTTTTTTTTAAATTCTATGTCCTTATCTGAAATTTTAGTCCAGATTGCCTAGCGGGTCATTGTCATATTTGGAAATGATGTTATGTTGTCAACATTTTACTTTTTCATAACTATATTTTTCAGCTATTTAAATCATTCAGCTAACTTTTCTTACTGTTATCCAAATCTGACCAACATTTCAATGACTATAGTTTAAATTCACAGATAGACTCCTGATGGAATATAGAATGCTGAGCAAAAATCTTGTTAGATTAGCTTATAATTTATGTAGACTTATGTTAGTACATTATAGCTTATGCATCAATTTATTATATGCTGGATGATTGGGAGACAGTTTTCTTAGTTTCCTTTGTTTTCAAACAACTTAGATATACAAAATATATAACTAAGTTTTCTTCTTTGCCACTCTAATAACCAGAATTTGTTCTTGGTTATGGTGACTATTTGAAGAAAATATCTACCATCTGGAGGCTTTTTATTTGTCAGGCAGCTAACTTTCCTAAGAAATACTTTCTCCTCTTAATAATTTTCAGTCATTGGTAGGTTTATAGGAGGTTAATTTCACATTTTTTTGAAAAAAGTTACTCAGTAATTTCTTTCTTAAATATATTTGCAATAGTCTGATCTATTTTCTTTCATATAATACATGATCTAAATAACTGCTGACAAAATCCCCTTTGAATGGTATAGAGGACCTACATTACACAGTCAGGAATAATGTTAACTAGTTAATCTAATGGACATTTATCTAACACTATAGTCAGAATAAACGGAATCACTATTACAAGAGAAGAAAGGTTTAAGTTCAGGATATAGCTTAGTTGTCAAATTAGTAACATTATAAATATAACCATATTTTAAAACAGAAAATGTACTCCCAATTTTTGCATATTAAACAGGTCAAGAAAACATCTAAGCCTTTGCCTTATAAAATTGGTAAATGAAAACTTGAGAATTCAGATGAAAGGCCATTAGAATCTAACAATAAAAAATGAGAGATAAATGTTCCTTTAAGAACAAAAAACAATATTTAAGGCAAAACTAATTCAGTAAGTTATATATATAATAAGACTTCCCTGGTGGCTCAGATGGTAAACCGTCTGTCTACAACGCGGGAGACCTAAACACCAGCGAAGTTCTGCATTAAACCAGCAACTTAAATGTCAACAAGTTAATGTAATCTAAGTAGAAATAATATAACGATAGTAGATAGTGAAGGCAGTCTAATTCTACTGCGATGATTCTGTTCAGTTCAGTTCAATCACTCAGTCATGTCCGACTCTTTGCAACCCCATGAATAGCAGCACGCCAGGCCTCCCTGTCCATCAACAACTCCCGGAGTTTACTCAAACTCATCTCCATTGAGTCGGAGATGCCATCCAGCCATCTCATCCTCTGTCATCCCCTTCTCATCCTGCTCCCAATCCCTCCCAGCATCAGGGTCTTTTCCACTGAGTCAACTCTTCGCATGAGGTGGCCCAAGTACTGGAGTTTCAGCTTTAGTATCAGTCTTTCCAATGAAAACCCAGGACTGATCTCTTTTAGAATGGACTAGTTGGATCTCCTTGCAGTCCAAGGGACTCTCAAGAGTCTTCTCCAACATCACAGATAAAAAGCATTACTTTTTCGGTGCTGAGCCCTCTTCACAGTCCAACTCTCACATCCATACACTGGAAAAACCATAGCCTTGACTAGAATGGACTTTTGTTGGCAAAGTAATGTTATGTCTTTTTTATTTTTTAAATATGCTGTTTAGGTTGATCATAACTTTCCTTCCAGAGTAAGCGTCTTAATTTCATGGCTGCAATCACCATCTCCAATGATTTGGAGCCCCAAAAGATGAAATCTGACACTGTTTCCACTGTTTCCCCATCTATTTCCCATGAAGTGATGGGACCGGATGCCATGATCTTCGTTTTCTGAATGTTGAGCTTGAAGCCAACTTTTTCACTCTCCTCTTTCACTTTCATCAAGAGGCTTTTTAGTTCCTCTTCACTTTCTGCCATAAGGGTGGTGTCATCTGCATATCTGAGGTGATTGAGATTTCTCCTGGCAATCTTGACTCCAGCTTGTGCTTCTTCCAGTCCAGCGTGTCTCATGATGTACTCTGCATAGAAGTTAAATAAGCAGGGTGACAATATACAGCCTTGGCGTATTCCTTTTCCTTTTTGGAACCAGTCTGTTGTTCCATGTCCAGTTCTAACTGCTGCTTCCTGACCTGCATGTAGGTTTCTCAAGAGGCAGGTCAGGTGATCTGGTATTCCCATCTCTTTCAGAATTTTCCACAGTTTATTGTGATCCACACAGTCAAAGACTTTGGCATAGTGAATAAAGCAGAAATAGATGTTTTTTCTGGAACTCTCTTGCTTTTTCGATGATCCAGCAAATGTTGGCAATTTGATCTCTGGTTCCTCTGCCTTTTCTAAAACCAGCTTGAACATCTAGAAGTTCACGGTTCACATATTGCTGAAGCCTGGCTTGGAGAATTTTGAGCATTACTTTACTAGTGTGTGAAATGAGTGCAATTGTGCGTTGATTAGAAACACCAAAATATCGTCCTTAATTTTATAATACTTAATTTAAGAAATCCATAGTTGATTAATGCTGCCTACATAGGAGTTTCATTTGGATGAAGAGAAAGCTAGAAAATAATTCATATTATGTACAGAAATTCAGAGGAAATGTGAATTTTTGCCTAAATAAGAGCTAAGTATTTGAATATCTGCTATGTAGAACAGGGGTTTGGGCTTATAATAATGAAAAAAGATACTGAAAAGTTTCTCTAAAAATATATGTACTGTTCTGCCATTAAAGTTGTTTAAGCAGAATCTGAAGTGGTTTCAGAAAGAATTTTAAGAGGAGATTCAAATATTTGATGAGATACTCAAATAGAAAATTAGATACTCTTTAACATTTCTTTCAATCAAGAGATTATCTGACTGTATGAAAACAGTTAAGCAACTTCACTGTTTTTCAAAATCACTGTATCTATTCTCTTTTTGCTTATGCTCAGTGACATTTATATTTATCATCAGTTCACTTCAGTCACTCAGCTGTGTCCAACTCTTTGCAACCCCATAGACTGCAGCATGCCAAGCTTCGCTGACTGCCACCATTTCCTGGAGCTTACTCAAACTTATGTCCATCAAGTCAGTGGTGCCATCCAACCATCTCATCCTTCATCGTCCCCTTTTCCTCCTACCTTTAGTCTTTCTCAGCATCCAGATCTTTTCCAATGAGCCAGTACTTTGCATCAGGTGGCCAGAATATAGGAGTTTCAGCTTCAGCATCAGTCCTTCCAATGAACACTCAGGACTGATCTCCTTTAGGATGGACTGGTTGGATCTCCTTGCAATCCAAGGGACTCTCAAGAGTCTTCTCCAACACCACAGTTCAAAAATATCAATTCTACTTTTAATGCCTTAAATGTTATACCTTTTAAATAGAAGAATTGCTTTGCTAAACTTTTATAAAATGTTTTCTGAAATTAATTTCATGATACTGTAAGCATATCACTGAAAGAAACTGAACTAAGAGACAGGCTTTGATTCTACTTCACAATAGTGGGTCACAAGTCATGTATTTTCCCTTCCGTAGAGATGCTTAATATTAATCATATGACAGAAATCCCCTAAAAGTGAAGTTCCCACTGAAATGTAAAGCTAGGATTTCCTCATGTCAACACAAGGAATAATAATAGTTGATTAGTGTCTATGAGTTGAAGGGAGTAAGTAATTAATAGAGCTTTTATCCAAACTGTGAGTCAAATGGTAAACCAGAAATTGAAATAAAACAATATCAATTGTGCATTCAGAATACACTTGACCCCAGAGGACCAATTTTGTGCTGATTGTGCTTTTGAAGAACACATGGGTTCTTAGGTAGTAGATTTGTTCTCTGGTGAGGAGGAGGAGGGCATGCCATTTTTGTGAGCATTATTTTGAGATTAGGTAGCAAAATCCTCCATGACATGGTTATTCTGTTCTTCCAAATGAGAACATTCCTTGCAGACCTGAGAATTTTGTCCTTGTTAAGATATATTTCCAATCATATGCAACTTTCTTTTTAAATTTTTTTTTAACAGGTAGAAGATAAAGACTTGAGGGATAATTTTTTTCCACATGTTTTTCTCATGCTATGTTAAGTTAATATATGATAGTTTGATTTTTTGCTGCACTATTATAATCAAGTTTTGGTCCAAAATCAGAATTAAATAAATTGTGACTCTTTAGGAAATCAGTAACATGTAATATTTTAGAGTGCTAGTGCCACCATCAAGTGCTAGTGAGAAAGCTTAGGAATTGCACATTTAGTCTTGATTTATGTAGTTTAAACTTAGCTAAGAAAAAAAAAATCTTTTACAACTCAGTTTTTAGATTTCTCTGTGTATCGCCTGAAAAATGAAAAATGGCAATACATTAACTACCTTTTAACTACTCTTTGAAACCCTGATGAAACATGATACTTTAAACACTCTTGCTTAACATCTGCTTGTAGACTAAGCTCATTACGTATGATGTCATGGGATTTGAGTACTGCTCTTTTCTGGCCCTGGTCTATCACATTAAGGACTTTTTCTTGATGATTGCCTGATAACCTCAGGCTGCCCTCCCCATCTTCTGGAAATAGTGAGAAAAGAGCAAGATAGAGGCCTATACCCAACATATAATACAATTGTGAAATGTTTATTTCTGCTTAATCCTGAGACTGGGAATATTGAGTGATAGTCACTCCACAAAATAGAGCAACAGAGGAGCCAGCTCACCTGCAAGCTTCATTCTAACCCTTGGCTTTCAATCCCTGATGCATCCCACCATCTCCCCATTCAGTTCAGTTCAGTCGCTCAGTCGTGTCCGACTCTTTGAGACCCCATGAATCGCAGCATGCCAGGCCTCCCTGTCCATCACCAACTCCCGGAGTTCATTCAGACTCACTTCCATCGAGTCAGTGATGCCATCCAGCCATCTCATCCTCTGTCGTCCCTTTCTCCTCCTGCCCCCAATCCCTCCCAGCATCAGAGTCTTTTTCAATGAGTCAACTCTTCGCATAAGGTGGCCAAAGTACTGGAGGTTCAGCTTTAGCATCATTCCTTCCAAAGAAATCCAAGGGCTGATCTCCTTCAGAATGGACTGGTTGGATCTCTTTGCAGTCCAAGGGATTCTCAAGAGTCTTCTCCAACACCACAGTTCAAAAGCATCAATTCTTTGGTGCTCAGCTTTCTTCACAGTCTAACTCACATCCATACCTGACCATAGGAAAAACCATAGCCTTGACTAGACGGATCATAGTCGGCAAAGTAATGTCTCTGCTTTTGAATATACTGTCTAGATTGGTCATAACTTTTCTTCCAAGGAGTAAGCGTCTTTTAATTTCATGGCTGCAATCACCATCTGCAGTGATTTTGGGCTCCAAATCTCCCCATTAGTGAGTGTGAAACGTGGTCAGCATCGCTGTTCCCTAGCCTTTTGACAATGTCTCGTTTGTACTTCTTACTTAAATAAATAAAACAAAGTACACATTTTTCTTCAATAAATAGGATTCAATAGATGGAAACCACTGGTGGGTAACATAGTGGTTACTATTTATTGGAAATAATGAAAAATTTCACACAGATGCAATGAGAAAGAAGCTGAACATTATTGATTCTTAACTAACCTTGGTGTTTTTATATCCATGAAATTAACTTGGAGTATAAATAAAACACACTGCTTTACTAATGACAGGTATTTAGAAAAACCAGAGCATTAACTGATGTCAAAAACAAAATAAGGGACCCTGCAAAAGAAGTCTGAAGGTTGCACTTTGCAAATTGCCTGAGTAATCAAATGCAGGAGAACATTTATACTTCATAGAAATACAATGAATGAGGAAATGAGCAGATTACTTGGAAAGAAGATGCTTTGCTCAGATAATTGTTACATTATTAACAGAGTGAGAAATTGGGATTTTCTGATAAATTTTTTCTGAAGAGATTTCAAATTTATAAAATTTATTTCACTAAATAAAAATCTCATTAATTGAATTTAGCTGATACCATGTTTTTTTAAATTTTCGGATAAAACCTATGATGGAGAATTCTGTGACATTTAGCTTTATTAATAGCAAAGTTAAAATGATTATACAGTGATGATTATACAATGATCATGCAATATAATGATTATACAATGATTATAAAATGATGAAGATTTTCAAACTCATCTATATATATATATATATGAAACATTTGGAGAAAAGAATTGTGCCACAGAGTGTTAGGCAGTTTCTTGATAAAGATGATAATGTGTCAGAATAATGTGGCAAAGATTTTCTGACTAAAAATAGAGAAATGAACTTATTACAGTAAGGATAACAATGTTTTTGTACATTTTCTATTCCTCTCTAGCCCTCACTCCTTACAATCATTTTCTCTACCTCACCTAGTCTGATCTCAATATTTAGATGTTTATTTGTATTATGCTATTGTGCACTTGTTTTTAAGGGCAAACATCCTCTTAAAGCTCAGTTCCAATGCAGAGGTGGTTTATTATGACCTAGTAGAATTCTTAAACAAAAGAAAAAAAATACTAAGAAAATGTACAGAATTACAATTAAACATTTTTAAAGCACTATTTTTTAAATCATTTTTCTGCTTTCTTTCGTTGAGAAAATTTAATTTCCTATTTCAATGTTTTAAATGCAAATAATAATCAAAGTTATTATTCATATATCTGTACATACATGTAGGAACAATTAAAGTGAAAGTCGCTCAGTTGTTTCTGACTGTTTGGGACCCCATGGACTATACAATCCATGAAATCCTCCAGGCCAGAACACTGAAGTGAGCAGCCTTTCCCTTCTCCAGGGGATCTTCCCAACCCAGGGATTGAACTCAGGTCTCCCACATCGCAAACGGATTCCTTACCAGCTGAGCCACAAGGGAAGCCCAGGAAAAATTAAAGCATGGCGTCAAATTAACATAGGAAAAAGATAAAAGCAACTAAAGCATAAAAACAAAAAGATGTCCACATCTAAAGACAATGATCTGGCAGAGGCATCAATATAGACAATTATTTTATATTAAGATAACATAGATACTAGGTTTTAGTAAATTTACTGAAGAAGGAATAATTGTTAATGTCCCCAGTAACCTAAAACCAGTGTACAGGTTTAATTTATTAAGACTATCTGTGCAGTTTAAATGTCCTAGATTCATTAGCATTGCTCTTTATGACAGGAGAAGCATATGAATCGGTCAAAAGCATTAAGCGTATTTATACTATAGTATCGTTAAATGATGACTAAAATAAATGATAATGATTCACAGTGTATCAAGCCCTTCCACATTTAGATGTTTATTCATTATGATTATTGTTATTACTTTTTACCTTTAATGCTCATGATAAAATTTTAGTATTTTTTCCCTACTGATGATAATGATGGTTGAGTCTGTCTTATTTATTTTTCCTCAAACTATGCCTGATATCTGACATAATCAAATGTTGGGAGATGATAAGTTTATTGACAGAGCACTGGTGTTTTTTTTCAAGCTATAATATCCATTATAATTTTTTATCATTTGCCTATTATATTTCAATTTACTCTGAACTTACAAAGTTCACTCAAACTCTTGATTTATTCTATAGTCAGCTATGATGGTATGTACGTAAGGATGTTCTACAGCATAATTAATTGTGACACAAAGAAGGAAAATAAAAGTTGATAACATTTTGGAATGTGCTGGCACTAGCCAGGAAGGACTTAACATTTTCCTCATCTTGAGTAATGTAAAAATAAATTTCTTTGACTTTCCACCTCACAAAAATGCTGTCTATTATGCTTTTTATTAGTCACCATTTCACATAACAAATAATACTGCTGCTTTTCCATAGCTTTATCAAATACTTTAGATGTTATTTAGTATCATACAGAGTTGCCTCATGTACGGATCAGCATTTCCTACTCCTTTATCTGAAAGTGTAGTATTTTTGATTCATTAACATTGAACTCACAGTCAACAGTATACTTGAGGGAAACTTATCTAACTCACATTTTCTTTCCCTCCTAAGCCATCCTGCTCTTGCAACACTAGAGAACACTTCATCACTATATTTGGGGACTATTTTAAACATAGAAATCATCCAAGAAGCCCAACGAATGTGTGTGAAACATCAGTAAATAGATTGAAAATAGGACACTTCTTTACAATATGAAATGGAAATGATCAGATATAGTGTTGTTTTGTTGGACTTCAGCTGTGAAGCTGTGGATCACAACTCACATATTTTGCTACTCTGCATATGTCTGCAAATGACCACAAAAGCCTGGCAGTAATTGTCTTGAGTTAAGTATATGCAGGTCAGGAAGCAATAGATAGAACTGGACATGGAACCACAGACTGGTTCAAATAGGAAAAGGAGTACATCAAGGCTGTATATTGTCACTCTGCTTATTTAACTTATATGCAGAATATATCATGAGAAATGCTGGGCTGGAAGAAGCACAAGCTGGAGTCAAGATTGCTGGGAGAAATATCAATAACCTCAGATATTCAGATGACACCACCATTATGGCAGAAAGTGGAGAGGAACTAAAGAGCCTCTTGAAGAAAGTGAAAGAGGAGAGTGAAAAAGTTGGCTTAAAGCCCAACATTCAGAAAACTAAGATCATGACATTTGGTCCCATCACTTCATGGGAAATAGATGGGGAAACAGTGGAAACAGTGGAAACAGTGTCAGGCTTTATTTTGGGGGGCTCCAAAATTACTGCAGATGGTGATTGCAGCCATGAAATTAAAAGACGCTTACTCCTTGGAAGGAAAGTTATGACCAATCTAGATAGCATATTCAAAAGCAGAGACATTACTTTGCCAACAAAGGTCCGTTCTAGTCAAGGCTATGGTTTTTCCAGTGTTCGTGTATGGATGTGAGAGTTGGACTGTGAAGAAAGCTGAGCACTGAAGAATTGATGCTTTTGAACTGTGGTGTTGGAGAAGACACTTGAGAGTCCCTTGGACTGCAAGGAGATCCAACTAGTCCATTCTAAAAGGGATCAGTCCTGTGTGTTCTTTGGAAGGACTGATGCTAAAGCTTAAACTCCAGTACTTTGGCCACCTCATGCGAAGAGTTGACTCATTGGAAAAGACTGTGATGCTGGGAGGGATTGGGAGCAGGACGAGAAGGAGACAACAGAGGATGAGATGGCTGGATGGTGTCACTGACTCGATGGACATGAGTTTGGATGAACTCTGGGAGTTGGTGATGGACAGGGAGGCCTGGCGTGCTGCTATTCATAGGGCCACAAAGAGTCGGACAAGACTGAGCAACTGAACTGAACTAAACTGAACGACTTTCAGAGAGCAGATGAATCTGTGAATATTGAAGGTCTGCTGTAATTTGACTAGACTGGAAGCCTAGGTCAAAGAATACTTTTTTTTAAAGTTTGTTTGTTTATTGTAGAGCATTCATTTCACAACACTGTGGTGGCCTCTGCCACACATTGACATGAATTAAGAAGTCCAATTTTGATTCGATTTGTTCTCCATAATCAGTAGTATGAACTCATGCCTTATTGTACATTGTTCCTGTAAGACAGCTTCTGTTCTCAAAGACTTGTGTCAAATTAATTAAAATATCATGTAAATGAAACAGTGCAAGATTTTGGCATTTTTAATACAGAATTTCAACCATATATTAGTATTCAAGTTAACAGGGAGAGAAAAAAAATACTGGTATTTTGTTTACATTTTCATGAATTAAGATTATTTTGGCATCTGGTCCCATCACTTCATGGGAAATAGATGGGGAAACAGTGGAAACAGTGTCAGGCTTTATTTTGGGGGGTTCCAAAATCACTGCAGGTGGTGACTGCAGCCATGAAATTAAGAAACGCTTATTCCTTGGAAGAAAAGTTATGACCAACCTAGATAGCATATTAAAAAGCAGAGACATTACTTTGCCAACAAAGGTCCATCTAGTCAAGGGTATGGTTTTTCCAGTGGTCGCGTATGGATGTGAGTTGGACTGTGAAGAAAGCTGAGCACCAAAGAATTGATGCTTTTGAATTGTGGTGTTGGAGAAGACTCTTGAGAGTCCCTTGGACTGCATGGAAGGATTGGGGGCAGGAGGAGAAGGGGACAACAGAGGATGCGATGGCTGAATGGCATCACTGACTCAATGGACGTGAGTCTGCGTGAACTCCGGGAGTTGGTGATGGACAGGGAGGCCTGGAGTGCTGTGATTCACGGAGTTGCAAAGAGTTGGACACGACTGAGCGACTGAACTGAACTGAACTGAACTGACATTTAGTAAAATTCTCCTTTTGTAGTTTATATTTCTGAGAGTTTGACAAAGTTATACAATCATGTGAACATTATCACAATCAAGATTATGGCAGAGCTCCAACACCATAAAGGAAAAAGATTGCCCATCTCAGGTTTATTCAACTATCTCCTCCACAGTCTCAAATATAGATTTATTTTCTGTCTGTATGAATTTTCCTTTTCTAGATGTCACATAAATGGAATCATAAGGTACATGGCTTTTTCATTCTGACCATCTTCACTTAGTATTATTTATCTGTGATTCATGTTTAGCAATAAATCATTCTTTTAAATTGCTAGGTATTATTTCCTTGTGTGGATGTACATTGGTTTTATTAATTACTTCAGTAAAGGATATTTGAATGTGGGATATTTACAAGCAAAATATCTATAAACACTCATGTACAAGTCTTTGCAAAAGTATATATTTTCATTTCACTTGAGTACAAATACCTAGAAGTGAAATTGCTGGATATGATTAACATACTTCTGAGTAAAGCCCACTTGATCATGATGTGTAATTCTTTTTATACATTATATATTAGATTGGATTGCTAATACTTTTTAAAGGACTTTTGCATCTATGTTCGTGACAGATACTGGTCTGTATTTTCCTTTTCTTGTAATTTATTTTTTCTGGCTTTGATATTAAGGTAATGTTGACCTCATAGAATTAGGACGTATTCCCTCTGCTTCTGTCCTCTGAAAGAGATTGTAGAGGATTGAAATAATTTCTTCCTTAAATATTTGGTAGAATTTACCAGTGAACTCACCTGGATCTGATGCTTTCTGTTTGGGAAGGCAATTAATTATTGATTTAATTTCTTTAAAAGGTAAAGGCCCATTCACATGTGTTGCTTTTTCTTGTGTGAATTTTGACAGATTGTATCTTTCAAGTAATTGGTCCAGTTCATCTAGTCTAGGAAAACTGGGGGCATAGAATTATTCATAATATCCTTTTATTATCTTTTTTGTGTCTATAAGATCTGTATTTTCCTTCTCTCTAAAAAGCTTCATGTAACATTTTTTGCAAGGCAGGTCTTCTCGAAACAAATTTACTCATTTTTTGTTCATTGTAAAAAGTCTTTATTTCCTCTTCATTTTTGAAGGATAACTTTACAGACCATAGAATAAGATGTTGGAGTTTCTTCCTCTCAGTACTTTAAATATTTCAGAATATTTTTTCTTGCCTACATGATTTCTGCAGAGAAGTCAGTATTATTATTATTATTGTTCCTTTATGATAAAGTGATTTTGTTTTTGTTTTTTTCTTTGCATTTATCCTGCTTGGCATTATGTATGCTCATTGAAGCTATGATTTGTTGTTTGACATTAATTGTGGGGGGGGGGGGGATTCTCAGTTACTGTTGTTTCAAATATTTCTTCTGTACTTTTCTTTCTTTCTTCTCCTGTTATTGTCATTATGTGTATCTTACTATTTTTGTAGTTGCTCCATACTCCTTTGACATTCTGTTCTGTTTTTTCCATATTTTATTTTTTCCGTCTGGTTTTCTGCTTTGAAGGTTTCTTTTGATGTATCCTCAAGCTCATAGATGCCTTCTTCAACTGTTTCCAATCTGCGAGTAATCCCATCAAAGACATTCATTTCTGTTTCAGTGTTTCTGATCTCTAGCATTTCCCCTTGGTTTTTAGGATTTCTATCTTCCTGATTACATTGCCCAGCTGTTCTTATATGTCTGCTTTATCCATTAAGGCCCTTAGAATAGTAATCATTGATGTTTAAACTCCCAGTCTGACAATGCCATGTCTAGTTCTGATACTTGCTCTGTCTCGTCAAGTTGTATTATTTGCCTTTCAGTATGCCTACTAATGTTTTCTTGATAGAAGAAAAAGATACTGCTGTAAACAGACATTTAATATTGTGATGGTGGAGGTGAATCTCTAATCTTTAGATTGGTCTTTTTATGCTTTTATGCCTCTGCTCTGTGAACTGAGCATGTGCTTCCCAGTTTCTTTCCACTTCCACTCCCCTTAGGTGGAACAGAGGGGTTAGAGTGGTTTGGAGTTACGAATGTCCCTTCTATGCAGGAAGCTGACTCTGGCACCCAAGCCAATCAGACCGATAAAATCCCACATTGTGTTCTGGTTAAATAATATTTCTTGATGGAGACCTTGTTGAGAACAGAATGCTCTGATGTACTTCAAAATGGTACCATTTCCCTTCCTATGATATGAAGCATCAGGAGACTTTTCTCCAATTTTTCTGACAAGGTTCTCCAAAGTTATTGTGAGAACCTTGTCAAGCTTCTGGAGGCAAAACTCACAAATTTATGTGGACCACTGATTATTAGGGCCCTGTATAATTTGGTGGCTCAGCAGTAAAGAATCCACCTGCCAATGTAGGAGACCCGGGTTCAATCCCTGGGTCAGGTAGATCCCCTGGAGAGGGAAATGGCAACCCACTCCAGTATTCTTGCCTGGAGAATCCCATGGACAAAGGAGCCTGGTGGACCGCAGTCCATGTGGTTGCAAAGAGTTGGACATGACCTGGGGACTAAATAGCAATGAATATAATTTGTAATTCAGTCTCTGCACACTGAGCCTCCAGGAATTCCTCAGATATGATTCAGTTTTTCCTTTCTTGGCACTGGTTCCCATGGCAGTCTCTCTTCATGAGTGTCTGCTCAGGTAAGCTGTCAACCGTTTGTCTCTACAGTCTAGGAGGCTGTGGTTTCCTTTGAGTCCTCAATTATAAACAGGTCCAAGAACAGTTGATTTATCAGACTGGTCAGCTTTTTATTTGAAGTTGGGAAGGAGGAATAACTTCCAAGCTGTCTGTGTGCAAAACTAGTAACTTCCATGAAAATCCTTTTAAACTTTTTTGTAAGGTGTGTGCGTGTATGTGTGTCTAAGTATAGTAAACATAGATTTTGTTTTCCTCCTATGTCTGATTATTCCAGCTTATAAATATTCATATGTCTGTTTCTCTGTAGATAATTGCATGTGCTATTCTGTTGCCTTGTAATTTTTTTTTTTTAAATTTTAAGCTGCGCACACTCTCCTGGGAAATTATTTTGAAGAGTCTTCAGGTTTTAGTTTTAAGATAATTTCCACCATAAAGGATTACTCTTTGATATGCCAGGCACCAGGGAGTATTACCTTTCGAGTATTTGAATTTGTATTTTTAACACCTGGGTTGTATAAATTTGATCTGCAAGTGCAGGTGAGGATGAGTTTTTTATTTTAAATTCTCAAATGCTCATTTTGCTTTCTAACTTTGTTGACTACCATGCTAACTTTAATATCAGTTCTCTTTGAGTAGGGGCTCAAGAAAATATGTTTCATCAAGCATCAAAAGTGTTTCCTTTTGATGTGTCTCCTTTATTTGGAAGGGTCATCCACCTTGTGGTGGTACTGGGCTTCACCTATGTCTCTCATTTTAGACAAAGCCAAGAAAGCTAAAGTTCACTTTTTATAAGACTTGGTAAATATCATCAAAATAATATCTGCTTCTCTGAGTTACTCTTTCACTTAAATTTTAACTTGATATTTTCCTACTGTCTGTCAAGAACTTTGATATTTTTGAGGATATTTTTGGTAGTTCATTGGGTTCAATTTTTGGTCAGAGGGTCAGAGTGGATATCTGAATAGCTCTGCTGCTAGAATCTCCCTTCTGAAGATTGATTCCTTTTTACCTTCTACACTGAGAAGCATATGCTTTGACTATATCAATAAAGTTTCCGGATTCTTTATACTGTTTATGAAAGTGTTTTGCTTTTGGACATTTTTCTCTGGTTTTCCAGAATTCCTATACTATAATATTCTAATATTACTTATGTTGGCATTATGTAGATCTCTGTTCATTAGAGTCCATTTTCTGTCTTTCTTGCAGTCCTTTACGTGAAGCTAAAGTATTGATCCCTTGAAGTGAAGTGAAGTCGCTCAGTCATGTCCGACTATTTGCGACCCCATGGACTATAGCCTATCAGGCTCCTCCGTCCATGGGATTTTCCAGGCAAGAGTACTGGAGTGGGTTGCCATTTTCTTCTCCAGGGGATCTTCCCTACCCAGGGATAGAACCTGGGTCTCCCGCATTGTGGGCAGACGCTTTATCCTCTAAGCCACCAGAGAAGCCCCTTTACAGTACTCTTAGTATTGTTTTCTTTAGCAGGCTTATAAGAGGTATACAAGTTTTGAATTCTTGAATTTTTCATAAGTACTTAATCTGCTCTCAGATATGCATTGAGAATACTACCACATATAAATTCTAGGTTCAGAATATTTTCTCATTTTGAGGGAATTGCCACATTATAATTTTGTGAATATACCTTCCTATATTGCTTATGTCAATCTGATGTCAGTCAATCACTTGTGTGTTTGCCTGTAGCTTTTGTTTCCTTATGAGAAGAGAATTCTGTTCTTTTTAGGCCTCTTTTTATGACTGATGCAGCTATATATGGACAGTTTGAATTTGTTTGATAATTAATCTGTAAAACTAGTTTTGAAATTTCTGCATGGCTTAGAGAATGATAATACCATAGTAAATGTCTATGTTCCTTTCTCTTACCTCATATTTATATTTTTCATTTTGTCTTTATGCTCTGCTGTCTAGAAATTTACCTCACAATTGAGAATGTTTTGATTTGTCATTACTTTGTAACTTCTCAAATGGTAAAGAATCGCCTACAATGCAGGAGACCCAGGTTCAATTGCTGGGTCACTAAAATCCTCTTGAGAAGGGAATGGCTACCCACTCCAATATTCTTGCCTGAAGAATTCCAGGGACAGAGAACTCTAGTGGGCTACAGTCCATGGGGTCACAAAGAGTCAGACTGAGCGATTTTCACTTCACTTGTTTTTCTAACTTCTGGACTTAGAAATTTGTTAATGATCTTTAATCTGTCTTCTCTAATATACTCATTCAAAGGTATAATTTTATTCAATTTCTGGCTTAGTTGCATCACAAAATTGATATGTTGCATTTTTGCTTTCTTAAAAGTATTTTCCAATGTATGTTTCATGCCTGTGGATTATCTTAAAGTATTTTATATAGTTTTATATTTCCTTGTAATTTTTCAGAATTTACTAACTTCTATATCATTTGAAATATCAGGAGTTGCTTTATGACTCTGCTTGTAACCTATTATGGAAAAGTCCATGCGCACTTGAGAATAATATATCAGTGTTTGTTGGGAAATATCATGTAGGTGAGTCATATCTTTTGGTTTGCATTTCCTTTTGGAAGATGCACAGAATAGTTAAATCAGCTTACTTTTATGAAAGGTTGTGTTTTGATTTGTTTAGGTCTTCTTTATTTCAATTTTGTCCTCACTCCTAGGACATAGTTCTTAATCCTTGTGTGTACCCTGATGCCTTGAGTATATACCTTAATCTCATTTTTTCTGGACTCTGAAATGAATTGATCAAAGATCTTCTAGCTTAGCAGGATTTTAAACTCAAAGTTTATTCCCTTCCCTGCTAAACAGCCATTTATAAACTGAATATTAGAAATTAGCTTCTGGAGGAACAAACAAGCATGTTGAACATAATAATTACTTCATGTTTTTCCTCCATTCTGTAGGGAAATGGAGCCCCAAGTGCTGACTGAAATGACAGCACGCTAAGCCTTTCTAGTAAGAGGCTTATTTACTAGAAGCTAGTTCTATTGTGGGCAGCGCCAAAAGTCGTTGGTAGCTTTTCAAAATTTTTCTTTTGTAATTGTACTTTGAATATCTTTCATATACTGTATTATAATAGCAGCTGATACAAGATTCTTTTCCTATGTCCAACCTTCTAATAAACTCTTTAAGAATGACTTCATTTTACCTTTATAAAGACCGGGACTTTTTTTTTTTTTCTTTTGTTGGAGTTTAGTTTTTTTACAATGTTATGTTAGTTTCTGCTGTATAGCAAAGTGGATCAGCCACGTGTATACATGTACTCCCTCTTTGTCACCACAGAGCATTGGGTAGAGTTCCTTGTGCTGTGCAGTATGTTCTCAATTGTTATCTATTTTATATATTATTTATATATATTATACTATATTGGATTTATAAATAGTATAGTTATCTATTATATATATACATGCCACCCTCCCATTTCATGATATCCCTTCTTTCCCTACTTGTGTCCCATATGTTTGCTCTCTGTGTCTGTGTCTCTATTTCTACTTTGCAAATAGGTTCATCTGTACCATTTTTTTTTCTAGATTCCACATCAATGCATTAATATATGATATTTGTTTTTCTCTTCCTGACTTCATTCTATATGACAGTCTCTGGGTCCATCCTTGTCTCTGTAAGTGGCACAGTTTCTTCAATACTATTATTATAGTTCTTTTAAGAATAAGGAAACTGAGTCAGAAGCAAAATAATATTTCCAACATTCTAGAACTAGAAATCAGGATCTTGGATTTAAACCTAGGCGTGCACCTCCAGAGCACTCATTCTTCTTTTTTAATTTATTTATTTTTAATTGGAGGATAATTACAATGTTGTATTGGTTTCTGCCACACATGAACATGAATCAGTCATAGGTATATTTATGTCCCCTCCCTCTTGAACTTCCCTCCCACCCCATCCCACTCCTGTAGGTTGTCATAGAGGGCCAGGTTGAACTCCTTGCACCATACAGGAAATTCCCACTGGCCATCTATTTTACATGTGGTAATGTATATGCTTCATTATTACTTTCCCAATTTATCTCATTTTCTCCCTCTACCAGCATGCCCATAAGTCTGTTCTCTATGTCTGTGTCTCTATTGCTTCCTTGCAAATAAGTTCATCAGTACCTTTTTTCTAGATCCATATATATGCATTAATACATGATATATATATATTTTCTCTTTCTGACTTCACTCTGTATAACAGGCTCTAGTTTCACGTACCTCACTAGAATTGACTCAAATCCATTCATTTTTGTGGCTGAGTAACATTCCATTGTATAAATATACAATAACTTCTTTATCCATTTGGCTGTTGATGGACATCTAGGTTGCTTCCATATCCTGGATATTGTAAACGGTACTGCAATGAACTATGAGTAGGTGCAGAACACTCATTCTTAGCTATTGTATTTATGTGTCTACCATATGGCCTTGCTAAATATTAAACTGAGTGCCATCAATATCCATGGGTAGTCATGAAGAAACAAAAATAATCTCTCCTGGACTTAAGATAAAGATAATCTTATACTACTGATGGTTTTATATGGGTGCCTGCCTTTTATGAATTGAACTTTGTTTTGCAAAAATGTACACTGAAGCCCTAACTCTCTATACATCAGAATGTGTGACCTGCTTTGGACAGAGAGTCAAGGAAGATGTAAATAGTTAAGATGAGGTCATACTGGGTAGAGTGAACCCCAACTTTAATATGGCTTATGTTCTTATAAGAAGGAGGTCATATGAAGCCAAAGAACACCATAAGGAGTGCACCATATGACCTTGAATGAGAGAGTGGGTTATGCAGCTGCAAGTCAGGGACTGACTAAGATGGCCATCAAAATCCCAGAAGCTAGTAAAATGTAAGAAGTATTCCTCTGCAGGTTTTGTTTGGAGTTTGTTTTGCTGATAGCTTGATTTTAGAGTTTTAGCTTCCAGAACTGTAAGAAAATACATTCCTGCTGTTTTAAGTCACCCAGTTTATGATACTTTGTTAGGGCAGTCCCAAGAATCTAATACACTAACAATGTATTTATTAAATCTTACTACATGGAGTACATAATTAAATACTCACAACTACTGCTTTGAATCTACTACTTCATGAATCATTATAATATTTAGAAAAAAAACTGTAGATTTTAGAAAGAAGACTAAAAGTGAATTTCTCAAAAGAACACCACCAACAAATATAATCTGATAATTTTTCTTAAAACATTTATTAGGAAAAAATGCTACTGTAAAGTTAGAATAAGTCATTTCTCCATAATTCTTAAATGTGGAAAAAATAAGGAATTATATAGCTTGGATTCTAATGATATATTTTTTTAAAGTAATGCTTGAATAAATAAGAAGGAATCCTAAATAATTAACAGAGTCTTTGTATTTGAAACTATGTATTTATGATTAAACCATAGCTACTACACAGATGCTTGTGTTCCAAAATTTCTGTTTAATGGATACTTTTTTTTTTTAAGTACAGATAGGAACATATACAATGTTTCCTATAGTTTTCTATAGGAATTGTCTTATTTAAAAAACAAATAACATTATTTCTCCTTAGAATTCATAATGTAGATAAAGCATGCCTGATTAGAAAACTAAAACAAGGTGCTATTTTTTTTTTCAGAAAATAATGTTTATTATAGAGTTTAACCTTTAATTTGTAAGAGAAATGAATACAAAATGAGAGATTTATAGCTACCATACGGAGATCAGATAGAGTGCTTGAGTTGTATCTGGTTTATATAATTATTTTTTAAATTAGCAATTCCCCAAACTTCACACACACACAAACACACACACACAGTTAATATCACTATTTTCCTTCATGGAAAAAATAAAGCAGACGTTGATAGTACGTAATTTATTTAAACTTGTAGCAACTATAAGCCTGCTAAGAATCTTGTTCTTATTGAACAAGACACACTCACATTGATTTCCATGCTACTTTTAGTTGCTATCTTGTCTATTTAGTTGTTTCTTAAACTATGATTTTGTTATTTAGTAACTAAGTTGTGTCCAGCTCTTTTGTGACTCCATGAACTGTAGCCTGTTCAATATTTTCCCAGGCAAAAATGCTGGAGTGGGTTGCTATTTCCTTCTCTACCCAGGGACTGAACCTGCATTTCCTTCACTGGCAGACAGATTCTTTACCCCTAAGCCACAGAGAAGCCCTTCTTAAGCTACGGTTTTTCTCTGAATAATTGTATCCATTCACAAAAATGAAATTATACTTCTACTGAAGTATATCATTACTTTATATAATAACTCTAACTTGTAATTTTCCCATTGAATGCTAATCATTTGCCTAGTATCCTAATTGAAATTGTACCTGTGTGAAAGGAATGTCAATCATTCCCCTTTCTTAAAGCCATAAATGGTAGATCTTTTTAAATTTTATTTATGTCAGTAAGGGGTGAGGCTCAATCGATTTTTTGCAGGTCACAGAACTAGCAATTAGACATATGTCCAGTTGCCACACTCACTGTAGTTAATTTATCATTTTTTTCATCCTCAACATTTCTAAGTTCCGATCTGCTCTTCTCTCTCTCTGTCAACATTTCAAACTCACCACACCTCCCATTGGGACTTTTACAATATCTTTCCAAGTGTTTCATTCTGCCATCTGCTCTTGACATTGCAAATACAGGAGTCTTGTTTTTATCCCCTCCACCATATATCTGGTGGAGGTTTAAGGTAAAAGTATTCTAAAACTTTAACTATCTCAGAAGAGTCTCATTGTTCTTAGGATAAAAATGAATTTTCCACAACAGGTCTTATAAATTTCTCATAAAAATGTTCATTTCATATTGCTAGATACTTTTAATCTTTCTATTTTAGCCATTCTGACCCTTTTCAGTCCTCTATCATGGGTGATTGCATATGATTTTCCTGTATCTTGAAGCATAATTACCTCTTTTCTTTATTTAAATGGCCCAGATACAAATAGCCTAAAACTCTTTTCCTCAGAAAAGCCTTTCCTAACCTCTCTGATGAGATCAAATCACCAATTTTATCCTATCACATAAACATTTAAATCTCTTGTGTGGCATTATTATGAATTACAATTTCATGCATTTATTTTGAAATTATAGGCTCCCATAAATCGAGACCACATTTCTTTCCTTGACATATGCATTGCATTTGCATGACCCCTAGTATTCAATGAATATTTTCAATTGTTCAGGTACTTATTATTTACTATTTTACTAAACACTTTAGTGGTTACAGATGCATGTGGGCCAAGGATGTAATGTTGAAGGAAAACACATGATCATTTCTGTAGGTGCTGTTGATCCAACTGAACAAACAAAAATCTTTGTCTTTTTCCTCTTACAGCTTTATTTTAGTGGAATGAGATTAAAAAATGGATCATTTAAATATGAAATAATCCTATGCATGGAAGAAATAAAGCCTGGTAGATCATTGTGTGACTGAATCTAAGTATGGTTTTCAAAAAAGGACCTCTTGGAAAAATGGTTTTAAAAGAATGATTGTAGCTGCTGAGTGAAAGATTGTTACTTAAAATGGTAAACTTAGAGGAATTTGTTTATATATATATATATATATATACACACACACACACACACACACACATATGTATATATCCCAAAGGAGTGGATGATTGAAGAGGATCTTTGAGAAAGAAGTTACATGCCAGTAAATAATGTTCTAAAGATGAGCTTTATCCTAATAATTAAGTTATAAGAAAGATAACTTTGTAGTAGGAGTAATAGAGGTTTATTTATACCCAAATATTTTAGACATAAAGTATAAAAAGAAAGGTTGAGAAAATAAATGAGTCAGTGATAAATTAAATTGTTACAGGATAGATTAGGTAAGCTTTAACAGTATATAGAACATAAGGATAGCCCAAATCTAGCAAACCTTGCACTCTAAATAGAACCTGTATCAGTTCTCTAGAACCATCAGAACAAAGTTCCACAAACTAGTACAGACTTTGCTTCTCAGTTCTGGAGGCTAGAAGTTCAAGAATAAAGTGTCATTTTGAGGTTAGTCAGCAAGGTTAGTTCATTGTGAGGGCTCTTAAGGGAAAATCTTTTTGATGCCTGTCTCCTAGGTTCTGGAAGTGTACTGGCTTGTAGAAACCTCACAGGTCTCTGCCTTCACCAGCATGTACTGTTCTTCCTGCGTGTGTGTGTCTGTGTCCTCATTCCCCCTCTTTACTAGGGCATCAGTCATGTCGGATTAGGGGCTACCCTGCTTCAGTATAATGAAATCTTAACTAAAGAGAGCTGCAACAACCCCAGTCCCAGATAAGATCCCACTCTGTGGTAGGTATTGGGCATGAGCACCTAACATATAAGTCTTGTGGAAACACAGATCAGCCCATAGAAGGCAGTCACACAGACAAAAAGGCAAGTCATTTTACAGTTGGCTATTTCTTTTAATCTGATAAGAAAACAATGTACTACTATATTTCTATCACATCACATCTCTTCTAACTCTATCCACAATTTTAATATTTTAAACATTTTCATATAAAATTCCATGCCATCAATGCATAAGTTCTATGTGGTAAATGGTATTTTCTTACTCACATATAAAACTAGGCTTAGAATGGGGAAATAACTTGGCTAGGCATTTTCAGCTACTGAGTGACAGAGTCTTTCTTTCTGCTCTAAATTGCCAGTATCCAAAATCCACATAGACCACTAAGGGAATATTTTATAAAGAGAGAAAGGTAGTTCAGGAAGCATAAAGCAAGCATGCAGTGTTTTTCATTGGGATGATATAAAAAAGTACATCAGTTTGTCACATTATAAAATCATCTTTTAAAAATAATATTTTTATAATCTCGATAATTTACTTGACTAATATTATATTTATTTAAAATTGCCCACGCATGATTCTTTTCCTTATCTAGTTATCAAACTTTTTATTCTATACATGTAAGTAGTATTTTCCCTCTACTTCAGTTTTTTCACTTGCAATAAGTAATAGGTATCAGTGAACTCCTTTCCGCTTTTCTCATTTTAAGACCAATCACCAATTTCTTTCACTGCTGTCTTGAAATTTTATAATTTACTTTCTATTCTAGCAGCTCTAGAATTTAGAGTAACTGAAGGAATCTGTCAAATATTCATTTACATCTAGTGACAGGCAATAAACTGCTTATCACCAATTCTTTCTGGTTTCTTAAAAAACATAAGAAGGAGAGGGGAAAAAAAGGGGCTTATTTTCTGTTACCCTTTTCTGATGAGAGTGAGTCCTCTCAGTGTTAATTATATAGTTGGAACCTAAGTTCAATTGTATGTCACTGAAAAACAGCATCAGCTTAATTGACTATAGAACATTTCAATAAATCTGGCAAGTAATAGGGACTCAGACGTGACAGACAAGAAGACCTTCTTTTACAGAACTGCTCCCAATGAAGCAAGTAATTCCAAGTATAACAGTTGATGATTTTTACTTCTTTATTTTTTGCAATAGCACTCAGAAAATTGAACGATTTATGTTATTTACTGGGAGAAGGGTTGTGAATGTTTTAGACTAAAAAACTAAAGAGACAAGATGGATTTTAGGAAAAATGATTAGATTGAACTATCGCTATCCTTTGGGGTAATGTTTAATATACTTTTTCAATTTGGATTTAAAATTGTTTTAACATTATTTGTTTAATCTATTTTTTATGTAGATATGCATATTCTTCATAAAATAGTGTTTGACTATTTTTGAAAAACTTTAAAATTATGATTCTAGGATATTCATAAGTAAAGTGAATTTGTATTTATGGAAATAAAATCCAATGTATTTTAATAAAAATTTGGTAAGGATAATTTGCTAATTTCAATATTTAAAACTATATACTTAAAAATAAAATCACACAAATAAAATGCATTATACATATATATTAAAACAGGTAAATATAATGTTATATTAATATATCTGGGGAAAAAAGAAACAAAATAATAATAAAAGAAAGCACATATATATATATATATATGATGAAAAATACATTTTCTTTTCCCTAGAGTTGTAATGATTTACACCTCTTCTGGCATGCTTCCTGCTTTATTGTTTGTCCTTGAAAGTTTATTCTTAGTGGACTCTCATTTATCTTCTAATTAATTGTTGTACTAAAAAACCCAGGATAACTTGGGGAGACTATAATTTCGTGCTTTTTTCTTCTTCTATTGTCGATTCTAATTATAAATGAAATGCATTTGCAATGACTGGTGTATACTAAGAATCATATTTGACTACATCTGTTAGACACATATTTGTCTTCACTTCTCCTTTTCATACTCAATGCAATTACACTTTCCATTCAGTAAAAGCAGGGCATTCACTAAAATATTGAAAAGTTATTGGGATGTGAGTGATCAAGGAGATAATTTATTCTGTTTTCTGATAGGTGCATTTGATAATATTGTGTCTGATAGCCTTTTGATGAAACAGCAGACTGTACTGAGTTGGTTAGATCTGTGTGAAATGACACATGCTTGAAGAGAAAATAAGCACCCAGCCACTGAATGTGTTGTGCATAACATGAACTCTCTTGTCAGTGGCAGTACCATTTATTGTATACTGCACATTTAAATTTTTTAATTAATTACTTTATTTTAATTGTAGGATAATTACTTTACAATATTGTAGTGATTTTTGCCATTCATTGACATGAATCAGCCATGGGTGTACATGTGGCCCCTATGCTGAACCCCCTCCCACCTCCTTCCCCATCCCATCCCTCAGGGTCCTCCCAGTGCACCAGCCCTGAGCGCCCTGTCTCATGCATTGAACCTGGACTGGTGATCTATTTCACATATGGTAATATACATGTTTCAATGCTATTCTCTCAAAGCATCCCACCTTCGACTTCTCCCACAGAGTCCAAAAGTCTGTTCTTTATCTCTGTGTCTCTTTTGCTGTCTCACATATAGGGTCATCATTACCATCTTTCTAAATTCCATATATTATATGCATTAATATACTGTATTGGTGTTTTTCTTTCTGTCTTACTTCACTTTGTATAATAGGCTCCAGCTTTATCTACCTCATTAGAACTGATTCAAATGCATTCTTTTTAACAGCTGAGTAAATTTATTTTTTTATGTTATTACTTGATAATTTGCTTTGTCATTTTGTAATAAGTCATGTTAAAATAATGAAACAGAGCTAAATATTTAGTGAACAAATCAAATACTGGTTTTTCAGTTTTAAAGAATGTTGATTATGAATGGGAAATAGTAAAAATTATAACTGTTTTGCAGCATTAATGTGAGAGGAAGCGCACATTAACATCATTGATTACCCTAAGGTCAGGTGACTCAAAAACACTACTAGAGCTTATAAACCTAAGGTTCAGTTCAGTTCAGTGACTCAGTCATGTCCAACTCTTTGTGACAACAAAGACTGCAGCAAGCCAGGCCTCCCTGTCCATCAACAACTCCTGGTGTTTACTCAAACTCATGTCCCTTGAGTCAGTGATGCCATCCAAGCGTCTCATCCTCTGTCGTCCCCTTCTCCTCCTGCCTTCAATCTTTCCCAGCATCAGGGTCTTTTCAAATGAGTCAGCTCTTTGCATCAGGTGGTCAAAATATTGGAGTTTCAGCTTCAGCATCAGTCCTTCCAATGAACATTCAGGACTGGTTTCCTTTAGGATGGACTGGTTGGATCTCCTTGCAGTCCAAGGGACTCTCAACAGTCTTCTCCAACACCACAGTTCAAAAGCATCAATTCTTCGCTACTGACCTTTCTCTGTAATCCAACTCTCACATCCATACATGACTACTGGAAAAACCGTTGCCTTGACTAGAGAGACCTTTGTTGGCAAAGTAATGTCTCTGCTTTTGAATATGCTGTCTATGTTGGTCATAACTTTTCTTCCAAAGAGTAAGTGTCTTTTAATTTCATGGCTGCAGCCACCATCTGCAGTGATTTTGGAGCCCCCAAAAGTAAAGTCTGTCACTGTTTCTACCATTTTCCCATCTATTTCCCATGAAGTGATGGAACCAGATGCCATGATCTTAGTTTTCTGAATGTTGAGCTTGAAGCCAACTTTTTCACTCTCCTCTTTCACTTTCATCAAAGAGGCTCTTTAGTTCTTCTTTGCTTTCAGACATAAGGGTGATGGCATCTGCATATCTGAGGTTACTGATATTTCTCCAGGCAATCTTGATTCTAGCTTGTGCTTCATTCAGCCCAGTGTTTCTCCTGATGTACTCTGCATATAAGTTAAATAAGCAGAGTGACAATAGCCTCTGCTATTTACCTGGGGCTAAACTATGATGGAGGTAATGAAGATAATGTCTACCTCCTTCAAAAGATCCTATGCATACACTGCCACACTCACTGCCCCAACCCTACGGCAGGCCACCAGCGACCCATGCCTCTGCTGGAGACTACTGGACACTCCTGGGCAAGTATGGGTCAGTCTCTTTTGGGGTCACTGCTCCTTTCTCCTGGGTCCTGGTGCACTTAAGGTTCTGTTTGTGCCCTCCAAGAGTCTATTTCCCCAGTCCTGTGTAAGTCCTGGCAGCTCTATGGTGGGGTTAATGGCAACCTCCTCCGAGAGGGCTTACGCCATACCCAGGTCTGCTGCACCCAGAGCCCCTGTCCCTGTGCCAGTCCACTGCTGACCCATACCTCCTCAGGAGACACTCAAACACAGTTCTGTCTCAGTCTCTGTGGGGTCCCTGGGTCCTGGTGTGCTCAAGGTTGTTCAAATGTAAGTTGTACAAATGTACTAATCCAGTGTTAGTACATTTAATAAGACATTCCAAATGATCGTGATTTAACATGTTTGACTTTCAGGGAAGAATATCTATATAAACTATCTGGAATTCCCCCCAGAAGTTTTGTCTACTCCCCTTTGCTCATTTATTTATTTAATGATTTATTTGCACCAGTGTAGACACTTAGATATATATATATATCTCCATACATTTATAATCCAGGACTGTTTTATTTATTTTGTTGCTCAAATTGTTTCAGCTTTCGCTATTGGGAACTCTTTCATTAGATATATCCTTTGATATGCCCCATAATTATGGTTTCTTTTATTATTTACTTGTGTTTCTTATCTGTTTGTATTTTCAGATTTCCTCATTTTCCTTCACTAAAAGATGTTCCATGTTCATCTTAGTAGTTTCCTGCTCAATCCTAGAATCATCTTCTCCAAGGAACCCTGTTTCTTTTTATTAGATAATGCTTAAAAAAAAAAAAAAAAAGATCTGCACAGAACATGTATATCATTGCTCCTGAAGTGCTGTTCTATTAGGGCTCTAAACTGATAGGAGAGGAAATATATAAAATTCATTAGGGCACTACTGTGATATGAGTAGGGAGCTGGGAATCTACATTTGGGGAAGCTTTTTGGGTTATTCTTATGAACTTTAGATAAAAATAATGCATTTTTTAGCTTTGAGTTTAATATTGTCTATTTTTTTAATATGTATATTTTATATAGTTGACCTACATTTCAGGTGCACAGCAAGGTCATTCAGTTATACAAATACACATATTTTACTTTTGAAATTATTTTCCATCCAATATCTTCCATATTATAAGATACTGACCATAGTTTCCTATTCTATACAATAAACATTTGTTGCTTGTTGCATATCTATTTTTTAATTAGAAATATAGAATAGAATAGAATTCTATTCATACTAAGTCAAACAAGTGGAATCAAGCTGTCATAATTTCTTTAGTTAGGCAAAAATTGATGTTTTCTAAAATATACATATTACACATACTTATATATATGTATACAAAAGCTTTTCTACTACATTTGATAAAGACTTGAGAAAGAACATAAAAAAAAAGAGAAGAGATGGAGAAATTGCAGAACATAAACTAAATGAAATGGGAGTACTGAATGTGAAATAGAAAAAGTGAAACAAACTAGATCAAAGTAGAAAGTAATCATATAGTCCAGTCCTTTTCAAACATGACTGTTTATTAGAAATGTATCTGGAGCTTTGGAAGCAAAAGTAATACCTGAGCATTTTTATTTTTCAAAAAAATTTGAAGATTATTCTGATATGCACCTGGATTTTAAAAAGTGATTATAGGTTTTTCTATTAAATGCTAGTTTTGGTGATATAGAGTTCTATCATTTTTCTGTTGACCCATCATGATGCAATGGTATTAAGTGAGTAATAGTTACATAATCACAATAGTAAAAGATGTTTATCAGTTCAAACAATCAATAACTAGACAAAAATTAAAAGATAATTACAGTTGCCAACCATAATGGAAACACGATTAACTTAACAATATAAAATACTTACATACAAGTTGGGAGTGTCAAGCAGAGTGATATGGTAACTGGAAGTGCATACATGCACATGTTTTCATCCACCCATCCAGTCTATGTCTTTTGGTTGGTACATTTAATCCATTTACATTTCAAGTAATTATATATGATCCAATCACCATTTTGTTAATTGTTTTGGTTTATTTTCTGTAGGAATTTTCCTTGTCTTGTGTTTCCTGGCTAAAGAAGTTCCTTTAGCATTTGTTGTAAAGCTGGTTTGGTGGTGCTGAATTCTTTTAACTTTTGCTAGTCTGAACTTTTGTTTTCTCCATCAATTCTGAAGGAGAGTCTTGCTGGGTAGACTCTCCTGGTCTTGTTATAGTTTCTTCCTTTTCATCACTTTAAACATATCATGCTATTCCTTTCTGGCTTGTAGAGTTTCTGCTGAGAAATCAGCTAATAGCCTGATGGGAGTTCCCTTGTATGCTATTTGTTATTTTTCCCATGTTACTTTTAATATTTTATCTTTGTCTTTAATTTTTGTCAGCTTGATTACCACATGGCTCAGTGTGTTCCTCAGGTTTATCCTTCCTGGGACTCTCTGTGCTTCCTGGACTTGGTTGACTATTTCCTTTCCCATGTTGGGGAAGTTTTCATCTATTATCTCTTTAAATGTTTTCTGAAATCCTTTCTCTCTCTATGCTCCTTCTGGGACCCCTATTATGAGAGTACGGGTATTTAATGTTGTCCTAGAGATCTCCTAGGCTGTCTTTTCTTTTCATTCTTTTTTCTATATTCTGTTCTGCAGCAGTGATTTCCGCCATTCTGTCCTCTAGGTAATTTATCCATTCTTCTGCCTCAGTTATTCTGCTATTGAGTCCTACTAGTGTATCATTCTTCTCTGTTTGTTCTTTAGCTCTTATAAGTCTTTGGTAAACATTTCTTGCATCTTCTCTCAATCTTTACCTCCATTCTTTTCCTGAGATCCTGGATAATCTTCACTATGATTATTCTGAATTCTTTTTCTGGAAGGTTGCCTGTCTCCTATTCATTTAGTTGTTTTTATGGGATTTTATCTTGTCCCTTCATCTGGGACATTACTTTCTGATTTTTCATCATGATTAAGTTTCTATAAAATGACTTTTGTTTTAGCTGCTGTGAGACTGTGCTTCTTGCCTCTTCTGTCTGCCCTCTGATGGATGAGGCTAAGAGGCGTGTGTGTGAGCTTCTTGATGGGAGGAATGGGGAAAACTGGGTCTTTCTCTGGTGGGTAGGAACTTGTTCAGTAAAGCTTTAATCCAGTTACATGCTGATGGGTGGAATTGCACTCCCTCTCTGGTAGCTGGCCTGAGGCAACCCACCCATGGGGTCATTCATGGTAGGGTTAACTCCAAGAGAGCTTATGCCAAGGGGGACGTTCCAGTGCTTCAGTGGTAAGTCCCTGCCAGCCCATGCCTCCACAGGAGGCCCTGCAACACTAGCAGGTAGTTTTGGTTCAGTCTCCTGTGGGGTCATTGCTCCTTTCCTCTTGGTCTTGAGGCATGCAAAATTTTGCTTGTGCCTTCTAAGACTGGAGTCTCTTTTCTACCCAGTCCTCTGAAAGACCTGTAATCAAATCCCATTGGCCCTCAAGGTCAGATTGCCTGGTATCCCTTTGTTGGATCCCAAGGCTGGGAAGCCTGACCTGCAGTTCAGGACCTTCACAATGGTGCAACAACTTCTTGGTATTCTTGTTCTGCAGTCTGTGAGTCACCCACCCAGCTAGTATGGATTTGATTTTATCATGATGTGTCCCTCATACCATCTCACTGTGGTTTCTTGACTTTGGATGTGGAGTTTTTGGTGAGTTCCAGCATTTTCCTGTCAATGGTTGTTTAACAGCTAGTTGCAATTTGGTGCTCTCACAGGAGGAGATGAGCACATGGGAAAAACTGTGTCTTGCTTTGGTGGCAGGCCCTTGCTCAGTTCAGTTCAGTTCAGTCGCTCAGTCATGTCTGACTCTTTGTGACCCCATGAATCACAGCACGCCAGGCCTCCCTGTCCATCACCAACTCCTGGAGTTCACTCAGGCTCACATCTATCGAGTCAGTGATGCCATCCAGCCATCTCATCCTCAGTCGTCCCCTTCTCCTCCTGCTCCCAATCCCTCCCAGCATCACGGTCTTTTCCAATGAGTCAACTCTTCAAATGAGGTGGCCAAAGTACTGGAGTTTCAGCTTTAGCATCAGTCCTTCCAAAGAAATCCCAGGGCTGATCTCCTTCAGAATGGACTGGTTGGATCTCCTTGTAGTCCAAGGGACTCTCAAGAGTCTTCTCCAACACCACACTTCAAAAGCATCAATACTTCGGCGCTCAGCCTTCTTCACACTCCAACTCTCACATCCATACATGATCACAGGAAAAACCATAGCCCTGACTAGACGGACCTTAGTCAGCAAAGTAATGTCTCTGCTTTTCAATATACTATCTAGGTTGGTCATAATTTTTCTTCCAAGGAGTAAGCGTCTTTTAATTACATGGGTGCAATCACCACCTGCAGTGAATTCGGAGCCCACAAAAATAAAGTCTGACACTATTTCCACTGTTTCCCCATCTATTTCCCATGAAGTGATGGGACGAGATGCCATGATCTTTGTTTTCTGAACGTTGAGCTTTAAGCCAACTTTTTTGCTCTCCTCTTTCACTTGCATCAAGAGGCTTTTTAGTTCCTCTTCACTTTCTGCCATAAGGGTGGTGTCATCTGCATATCTGAGGTTATTGATATTTCTTGCGGAAATCTTGCTTCCAGCTTGTGTTTCTTCCAGTCCAGCATTTCTCATGATGTACTCTGCATATAGGTTAAATAAGCAGGGTGACAATATACAGCCTTGACACAGTCCTTTTCCTATTTGGAACCAGTCTCTTGTTCCATGTCCAGTTCTAACTGTTGCTTCCTGAACTGCATGCAGATTTCCCAAGAGGCAGGTCACGTGGTCTGGTATTCCCATTTCTTTCAGAATTTTCCACAGTTTATTGTGATACACATAGTCAAAGGCTTTGGCATAGTCAATAAAGCAGAAATAGATGTTTTTCTGGAACTCTCTTGCTTTTTCCATGATTCAGCGGATGTTAGCAATTTGATCTCTGGTTCCTCTGCCTTTTCTAAAACCAGCTTGAACATCAGGGAGTTCACGGTTCACGTATTGCTGAAGCCTGGCTTGGAGAATTTTGAGCATTACTTTGCTAGTGTGTGAGATGAGTGCAATTGTGTGGTAGTTTGAGCATTCCTTGGCATTGCCTTTCTTTGGGATTGGAATGAAAAGTGACCTTTTCCAGTCCTGTGGCCACTGCTGAGTTTTCCAAATTTGCTGGCATATTGAGTGCAGCACTTTCACAGCATTATCTTTCAAGATTTGAAATAGCTCAACCGGAATTCTATCACCTCCACTAGCTTTGTTCGTAGTGATGCTTTCTAAGGCTTACTTGACTTCACGTTCCAGGATGTCTGGCTCTGGATTTGTGATCACACCGTCGTGATTATTTGGGCCGTGAAGATCTTTTTTTGTACTGTTCTTTTGTGTATTCTTGCCACCTCTTCTTAATATCTTCTGCTTCTTTTAGGTCCAGAACATTTCTGTCCTTTATCGAGTCCATCTTTGCCTGAAATGTTCCCTTGGTACCTCTAATTTTCTTGAAGAGATCTCTAGTCTTTCCCATTCTGTTCTTTTCTTCTATTTCTTTGCATTAATAGCTGAAGAAGGCTTTCTTATCTCTTCTTGCTATTCTCTGGAACTCTGCATTCAGATGCTTATATCTTTCCTTTTCTCCTTTGCTTTTCTCCTCTCTTCTTTCCACAGCTATTTTTAAGGCCTCCCCAGGCAGCCATTTTGCTTGTTTGCATTTCTTTTCCATGGGGATGGTCTTGATCCCTGTCTCCTGTATGATGTCATGATCCTCATTCCATAGTTCATCAGGCACTCTATCTATCAGATCCAGGCCCTTAAATCTATTTCTCACTTCCACTATATAATCATAAGGGAGTTGATTTAGGTCATACCTGAAGGGTCTAGCTGTTTTCCCTACTTTCTTCAATTTAAGTCTGAATTTGGCAATAAGGAGTTCATGATCTGAGCCACAGTCAGCTCCTGGTCTTGTTTTTTGCTGACTGTATTCAGCTTCTCCATCTTTGGCTGCAAAGAATATAATCAATCTGATTTCAGTGTTGACCACCTGGTGATGTCCATGTGTAGCGTCTTCTCTTGTGTTTTTGGAAGAAGGTGTTTGCTATGACCAGTGCATTTTCTTGGCAAAACTCTGTTAGTCTTTGCTCTGCTTCATTCTGCATTCCAAGGTCAAATTTTCCTGTTACTCCAGGTGTTTCTTGACTTCCTACTTTTGCATTCCAGTCCCCTATAATGAAAAGGACATCTTTTTTGGGTGTTAGTTCTAAAAGGTCTTGTAGGTCTTCATAAAACTGTTCAACTTCAGCTTCTTCAGCATTACTGGTTGGGACATAGACTTGGATAACTGTGATAATGAATGGTTTGCCTTGGAGACGAACAGAGATCATTCTGTCGCGTTTCGGACTCTTTTGTTGACCATGATGGCTACTCCATTTCTTCTAAGGGATTCCTGCCAGCAGTAGTAGATATAATGGTCATCTGAGTTAAATTCACCCATTCCAGTCCATTTTAGTTTGCTGATTCCTAGAATGTCAGCGTTCACTCTTGTTTTCTCCTGTTTGACCACTTCCAATTTGCCTTGATTCATGGACCTGACATTCCAGGTTCCTATGCAATATTGCTCTTTATAGCATCAGACCTTGCTTCTATCACCAGTCACATCCACAGCTGCGTATTGTTTTTGCTTTGGCTCCACCCCTTCATTCTTTCTGGAGTTATTTCTCTGCTGATCTCCAGTAGCATACTAGATACCTACTGACCTGGGGAGTTCCTCTTTCAGTATCCTATCGTTTTGCCTTTTCATACTGTTCATGGGGTTCTCAAGGCAAGAATACTGAAGTGGTTTCCCATTCCCGTCTCCAGTGGACCACACTCTGTCAGACCTCTCCACCATGACCTGCCCATCTTGGGTTGCCCGGCAGGTATGGCTTGGTTTTATTGAGTTAGACAAGGCTGTGGTCCTAGTGTGATTAAATTGACTAGTTTTCTGTGAGTATGGTTTCAGTGTGTCTGCCCTCTGATGCCCTCTTGCAGTACCTACCATCTTACTTGGGTTTCTCTTACCTTGGGCGTGGGGTATCTCTTCAGGGTACTCCAGCAAAGCACAGCCGCTGCTCCTTACTTTGCACGAGGGTTATCTCCTCACCACCACCCTTCCTGACCTTCAACATGGGATAGCTCCTCTAGGCCCTCCTGTGCCCGCACAGCCACCGCTCCTTGGGACCTTGCTCAGTAAAGCTTTAATCCAATTATCTGCTGATGGGTAGGGTTGCACTCCCCTTTCTGCTCTGCTGTCTTGACTAATGTTGTCTATTTTTGTAAGGGAAACATATTCATGATTTACTGTATAATAAATATTGAAATAACATCTAATGCTTATGAATTGCCTCCTATGACTTCAGCATTATTATTCTAATTTCTTTTACAGTTTTCATCATTAGTCGTAATTTCATTTAATGTTTACTATTATTTTATGCTTAAACTTTACATTTATTTACCTATATATGTATAATTATTATATATACATAATATATATTCATATTTTAGTCTTTGCCATGATGGCAAGAGAATTCAATACAGTCTCATTTTCCCCAAATGTGTACCAGTGTTGTGATAGAATTGAAAAATCAGGTATGTGAAATTGTTTCAAAACTACTGAAGCTATCTAAATTGTTGATATTCTGATATTATTATTAATAAAAATTAGGTGTATCTTTTCAAAAATTACTGTTACACATGAGGCATATGTGTTAACTTTAATTAATTTGTAGATATATATTTTAAATTTGGGGATAATGTTGTTTGACATTGTCTCTTCTTTGGGAAACAATTAATTTATTCTCTAAAATAGGCTTCATGGCTGTTGCTATATTTTGCAAAATGTAATATCTTGGAGATATATATATTTTTTCTTACTGCAAAGAATAAGCTTGAAACAAATTTCTCTCATTCTCTTTCATTCTAGCAACATCATGTTGCATAAGTGATATGTCCAACTTTTGTAATAAATACCTAGATTAAAAGTTTGTCTAAGCAAAAATAAGTTCATCTGCACTTTCCCCTCACTGTTAGGATCCTGTCTGAAAAACCCTGTAGTTTTAGGTGGCTGCTAGATTCATCTCTCCCTGGTCTCTGTCTTTTACATGCCAACTTCAGAGCACCCTCTGCAAAGAAGGTTGGACCATATATAAAAATACATATGTCAGATTTTTGCACTCCTCTGCTTAGCAGAGTCCAAACTTCACCAGAATGAAATTCTATGCTCTGTTATAGACAAGGACCCAATATAGTTTGGACTTTGCTACACAATATAGTTTGATCTTTGGTTACTGTTTCACAAACACACTGTTCTTTAGCTCTTTTTTGTATAATTATTTCTGCTTAAATATCTCCTCCTGATGACCCAGTCCTTCTCATCATTTAGGTCTCAGTGATAATATGACCCATTAAGAAGGATTTTCCCTCATTAACCAAAATAAGATGATTTTTCCCAGTTGATCTCAGTTATCTTTCATTATAGCACTGCAGCTGCTGCTAAGTTGCCTCAGTCATGTCCAACTCTGTGCGACCACATAGACGGCAGCCCACTAGGCTCCTCTGTCCCTGGCACTCTCTAGGCGAGAATACTGGAGTGGGTTGCCATTTCCTTCTCCAATGCATGAAAGTGAAAAGTGAAAGTGAAGTCTCTCAGTCATGCCCGACTCTTAGCGACCCCATGGACTGCAGCCTACCAGGCTCCTCCTTCCATTATAGCACTAGTTACTATTTATTATGTATTTGTATTTTGTTTATTTTATTCCATAAAGGCATGCATCATATGTAGTTTGTTCCTTGGTAAAAATAGGCAGTGAAGAGGTTGACAAATAATAGCTTCCCAAGAAATATTTATTCTATGAGTAAATACATTAATGAATAAAAATCAATATGTTAAATAGAAAAATATAGTAAATTTCATGAGGATTTTTGTATGTATTTGTTGATTCATGAGGTATTACATAATTCATCTTTCTATTTTCTTTCCAAACAGCTTGAAATACCCACTTATTTGTTTCAAAGATGGAAAGTAAAATTAGATTGCTTGGATTTTTAGGTTGGCCTACTGTGTTAGTCATTCAGATATGTCTGACTCTTTACGACCCCATGGACTGTAGCCCGCCAGGCTTCTCTGTCCATGGTATTCTCCAGGCAAGAATACTGGAATGGGTTGCCATTCCCTTTTCCAGGGGATCTTCCAAATTCAGGGATCAAATCTGGGTCTCCTGCACTGCAGGTGGATACTTTATCATCTGAGCCACAGTGGAAGCTCTTAGGTTGACTAAAGATTTATACTAAAGGGAAGACAAGTTTCCTACAGTTTTTGGTTAGTAACAGTACATAGTTGATTCGATCATTCTCCTCTACCCTTTCTTCTCAAAGATTCTATTTAAATCCAACTGTTATAAAATGAAATAAGTGAATTGCAATACTATTTTAATGGGGAAGCCATAGTGTGTCTGTTAATTGAAATTTCAAGGTGTGTAAACTTTTTCACTGGCTTCTCAGGGCATTAGCTATGCAAAATATTATTTTCCATTTGATCCATAGAATTTATCAGATTGAAGAATATGCATTCCCAGAATAACACCAAAATGGAACTTTTCTTCTTTGTGGTGTCACAGTGTGATGAAATGAAAAAGGACACTGATCTTGTTAGATCTATTGTATATTTATTTTGCATATTTTAAAAAATAGCAGATGTGACTACAAAAACCCATTTATGTTTTATGTACTTTTCTTCACCTTTATAGTCAAATCTTTAGGAAAAGCAAGGCAGCGAAAAGAAATGTAAGATTTTTCATCAGGGTAGCTCTTTAAAGAAAACGTCCTTACATTATAGCCAAATTAAGTGAATCAGCACTGCTGGTTGCCTGCTTTTAATATCATTGCCAGAGTTAACTGAAAAATCTTGTAACCCTGTGTCTGCTAAGTGTTGACTAGCTCCTTTTTGCTTGTTTGTTTGTTTGTTTTTTAATCCAGAAATCTTGTTTAGATACTTCATTTTTAACTTCAAATTCCATGTTTTCTAAACAGCACTCTAAGTACAAGTTGCATATGTCTGTGCTCAGTCACCCACTCGTGTCCAACTCTGCAACCCCACAGGCTCCTCTGTCTGTGGGATTTCCCAGGCAAGAATACTAGAGTTAGTTGCCATTTCCTCCTCTGAGGATCTTCCCAAACCAGGGCTCGAACCTGCATTCTCTTGCATTGCAGGCAGGTTTTTTATCACTGAGCCACCGGAAGAACTATTTCATTTTTGGCGGATCTGATTTAGCTTCTATATGCTATTAAAATAGAAGAGATTTAATTTTTTTTCTTTAAGAGAGATACATCCATATGAAGGTGACTGACACTCGGGAATATATTCACAGGAATGTATTATTTTAGTTAAGTAGTTGACTGCTCCTGGGCTTCCCTGATAGCTCAGTTGGTAAGAATCCGCCTGCAGTGCAGGAGATCCCAATTCAATTCCTGGATCGGGAAGATCCCCTGGAGAAGGAATAGGCTCCAGTATTCTTGGGGTTCCCTGATGGCTCAGCTGCTAAAGAATCCGCCTGCAATGAGGAAGACCTGGGTTCGATCTCTGGGTTGGGAAGATCCCCCGGAGAAGGGAGCAGCTACCCACTCCAGTATTCTGGCCTGGAGAATTCTATGCACTGTATAGTCCATGGGATGGCAGAGTTGGACACAACTAAACAACTTTCACTTTCATTTTTCAGTTGACTGCTCCAGAGTGAACATAGCATTTCAACTCCCGCTTTCACTTAATCTGACCACATGGAGCATAATCAATTTTTTCATCTTCTGTTTCTTCATAAGATACGTATAAATTGAATTATGTCTCCCTTGCGTCTAGGATGATGATGCTAAATTTCTTTGGGAGAATTGAGGAGAGTCACACATACTCTCTTTTCAGAGGTCTAATTCTATTGTATAAATCTTGGTGAGAAATTTGTAACTCTCTTACACAGTGTGTATCAGGGTGGAATCAGCAAAATGTGTATCATCAGAGGATGATAATAAATCAGAATCTTAGGATCTGGCCCTCATGTTCTAAATCAGAATCTGGATTTTAATGAGATCAACAGGAAATCTATATATAATTTTAAGAAGCACTGATGTTTTCTTTAAAACATTAAATTTTTTCTTTAAAATATTTTTATTAAAATTTTATCCCATAATTTAGATTTTGTAGGATAGCAATTACAAAAAGCACAGGAAAAATGCCTTTTCTCAGTTCCACAACATTTGAGGACATCTCTGAAAAATTTGATGCTGGAGCAAAATCTTCTGAAGCTGTCTTTAATTATGGGTACACCTCATTCTATTTCACTTCACTTTATTGTACTTTGCAGGTACTACATTTTTTACAAATTGAGATTTGTAGTAACTCCACATCAAGCTACTCTATTGCTGCCATTTATCTAACAGCATTTGTTTACTTTGCTTTTCTGTGTCATGTTTTGGTAATTCTCATGATACTTCAAACTTTTTCATTATTATTATGATTTTTATGGTGATCTATGACCAGTGATCTTTGCTGTTACAAATAAAAAATAAATTATTCACTAAAGGTTCTGATGAATGTTAGTAGTTTTAGCAATAAAGTATTTTTATTTAAGGTGTATATATTATATTTAAAGAATAATCCTCTTGCATACTTAAAAGATTATAATATAGCATAGAAATAACTTTTATATGTACTGGGGAACCAAAAAAAAAATGTGACTCAGTTTAATGCACTCTTTAAAACAATATTCACTTTCTTTTGGTGCTCTGGGTTTGAATCAACAATATCTCTGACATCTGTCTTTGCATGTCTGACAATTGACAATAGCCATCAGTTGAGAAATAGTTTTATTTTAAATTTATCATACCATAATCCACCCCATTCTATTTAATAGTTTGTTCTTTAGCTATTTTTCTCATCTCAGATTTATCATCAGATTTTCTCTCTTCTCAGAGTCTTCTCATTAAGAAGAGGCCAGATGTTGTTTTTTGCTTTTTCATTTTCTCTAAGGAAATATTTTTAGCTAGATTATTGAGTTCCTTATTTTTGTTTCTTATTTTCACATTACTAAAAGTAACATCTTTGCCAAACTCTCTTCTGATACAAAACAAGAAAGATTCCAAGAGACATGCTGGTCTGTGAATATATGAAGATTACATACACACAAGATGGAAAGTTGGTGCTCCTCAATTCAGTAACAATTTAACAAGAGAAAGTACTGGCTTAAGTTGTAATAAAAACAATTTGTGTATACAATTTCCTAGGCATGGGAAAAGTTAAACAATAGGAAGAATGTTTGGGGGAGATGTTACCTTGGCTCTGATGGTTAATTTTATGTCAACTTGACTGAGCTACAAGATGTCCAGTTTGCTGGTTAAGCATTATTTATGGGTGTATCTTTGAGGTATAAATGAAAGAGATTAACATTTGAATCAATGAACTGGACAGAGTGAAACAGATGTTTCTCCACAGACTGGAGAAACATCATCCAATCAATTAAATATCCAAATAGAACAACAAGGCAGAGGAAGGGAAAATGAGTCCTCTCTGGCTGACTGTAGAGATAGGATCAGTCTTCTGTTCCAGGGCTGGGACTTAGAACATCAGCTACCCTGCTTTTCAGACTTTGCACTTGGACTTCACAACACTCCTGGCTTTCTGGAGTCAGATAGAGTGCTCATATTGATTCAGTTGAGTAGCATTAGTGCTATGAAGCTTAAATGTTTTGTTTTGTTTGGGTAATATAAAGTAGAATTTGAGGATTGGATAATATCAAAAATTCATTTTTCATTCTACAATGCTTTGAGCTCCTGCTGAACTTAAATTACAGAAGTATTTTTATACTGCTTTATAGCTTCCCTTGCAACATTTAAAAGCTATCTAACTTAATTCCGAGTATAATTGAAATTATACTCATGGCTTGCTTTCATGAGAAACTAAGTAGCTGTTCTATTTGTAATGTGCTTTTGGAACTACCAGTTAGACAAAAAGATTTCTTTGTTAAGAGAGAAGTTTGTTCGGACTGAAATGCTCTTTTTTTTTTCTTCTTCTAATTCTGTGTAAAAGAATTTAGATTGTGATAGCTCTGCAAATAACTAATATTTATTTGTATCCATCCTCTGCTGGTCTGTTTAAATAAAATTGTATTAAATAATACAGAGTAACTTGGGTATTTCTTAATCTTCCTTTAGCAATAATATATTTCTGCACATTGTAGAATCTTTTAAATATGAATAAACATAAAACTCATCAACATTTATTGTGAGGAGTACCTTTGATATATAATTTTATTTAAATTAAGATCTAAGCAAATGTTGAGGAAACATGAATCACTTCATTACTAATATATGAAAATTATATGTATCTATGAAAATACTGGTTTTTAAACATTAAATATATGCATTTGTGTAAAGAATCGATCTGCAGTGCAGGAGACACAGGCAATGCATATTTGATCCCTGGGTCAGGAAGATCCCCTGGGGTAAGAAATGGCAACACATTCCAGTATTCGCGCCTGAAAAATCTCACAGACAGAGGAGCTTGGAGGGTTACAGTCATTGGGGTTGCAAAGAGTCAGACATGACTAAGTGACTGAACACAGACACTTACACACACATACATGTGTGTGTTTATGTGTTTTCTAGAAAGAGGGGAAGATCCACTTCAGGTGAAACCAAATGTGGGACTGACTGAAAATATAAGAAACTGACTAGTTTTGATGGAAATTTCAGAGGACAAGAACTCTTACCCTACTCCTCTCCCAGTTTGCTGTTATGCTCACTAACCCTTGGGCGTCCACTGAATTCTCTCCTGAGAGTCACATTTCTCACCCTCCTTAGACTATTCTATGTGCCATAATAATCTTATATGTCCTTTGTAAAACCATGAAAAGCCATAATTCCATTAGTGCCTCTGATTTCGTGAAGCTGAAAGTACAACTCTGTTAATGAACTTTAAAGCAAATTCTCTCATGTTCGTGTTTGAGGTAGCAGTGAGAGACATTCCACCTGGCTCCATGAACAAGAAGGAATTTTAAATAATCTATTTCCTTTATAATTACTCATTTTCAATACATAGATTATCTAAAAATGTTTCATGTGTGCTCCTAACTGCTCGCCTACCAATGAAATGGGTAATTTCCTTCCTGTCCTTTTTGCGGCTTTTTGGTACCATCTCTGCCATTCCTCTTGCCTAACACTGGGAAACTTTGAAATATCTACTTTTATCATCTCTCCATTGGATCTTCCAATATGCAAATAAAGTCTCTAACTTTTCGCATCTATTTGTATTGTTTCCCTTGTGTAGAAAAATCTAAAGTGCTGTTCGGTGCTCCTAGTCTGTTGTAACAGTTTTGGTTGTTAATTTTTAATACCTCTGACCTATGGAGAAGTATCAGAAAAATAAATTAGCTGCCTTTTTATCCTCCTGTATTTATTTATTTTATTTTTATTTTTATTTATTTATTTATTTATTTTTAATTTTAAAATCTTTAATTCTTACATGTGTTCCCAAACATGAACCCCCCTCCCACCTCCCTCCCCATAACATCTCTGTGGGTCATCCCCATGCACCAGCCCCAAGCATGCTGTATCCTGCGTCAGACATAGACTAGCGATTCAATTCTTACATGATAGTATACATGATAGAATGCCATTCTCCCATATCATCCCACCCTCTCCCTCTCCCTCTGAGTCCAAAAGTCCGTTATACACAGCTGCGTCTTTTTCCTATCTTGCATACAGGGTCGTCATTGCCATCTTTCTAAATTCCATATATATGTGTTAGTATACTGTATTGGTGTTTTTCTTTCTGGCTTACTTCACTCTGTATAATCGGCTCCAGTTTCATCCATCTCATCAGAACTGATTCAAATGAATCACATATGGACACCTTATCTTTGACAAAGGAGGCAAGAATATACAATGGAGTAAAGACAATCTCTTTAACAAGTGGTGCTGGGAAAACTGGTCAACCACTTGTAAAAGAATGAAACTAGATCACTTTCTAACACCACACACAAAAATAAACTCAAAATGGATCAAAGATCTAAATGTAAGACCAGAAACTATAAAACTCCTAGAGGAGAACATAGGCAAAACACTCTCAGACGTAAATCACAGCAGGATCCTCTATGATCCACCTCCCAGAATTCTGGAAATAAAAGCAAAAATAAACAAATGGGATCTAATTAAAATTAAAAGCTTCTGCACAACAAAGGAAAATATCAGCAAGGTGAAAAGACAGCCTTCTGAATGGGAGAAAATAATAGCAAATGAAGCAACTGACAAACAACTAATCTCAAAAATATACAAGCAACTTATGCAGCTCAATTCCAGAAAAATAAACGACCCAATCAAACAATGGGCCAAAGAACTAAATAGACATTTCTCCAAAGAAGACATACGGATGGCTAACAAACACATAAAAAGATGCTTAACATCACTCATTATCAGAGAAATGCAAATCAAAACCACAATGAGGTACCACTTCACACCAGTCAGAATGCCTGCGATCCAAAAATCTGCAAGCAATAAATGCTGGAGAGGGTGTGGAGAAAAGGGAACCCTCCTACACTGTTGGTGGGAATGCAAACTAGTACAGCCACTATGGAGAACAGTGTGGAGATTCCTTAAAAAATTGCAAATAGAACTCCCTTATGACCCAGCAATCCCACTGCTGGGCATACACACTGAGGAAACCAGAATTGAAAGAGACACATGTACCCCAATGTTCATCGCAGCACTGTTTATAATAGCCAGGACATGGAAACAACCTAGATGTCCATCAGCAGATGAATGGATAAGCAAGCTGTGGTACATATACACAATGGAGTATTCCTCCTGTATTTAAAATAATCCTTTTACTCTGTGACTGATCGATTACTTCTAGCTCTATACTGTTCATGTCTCCTCTCTCTTCCTGTAGCGTGTCTTCTGTCTTGTTACAGGTCTTCAGAAATGGTAAAAACTTACACTCTGGTTGATTGGTCCCAGAAGTGTTCCAAACATGAGTGGGATTCTAGAAAGCTTATGTCAGCCCTCTGGAAGCCTACTGTAATACTATGAAATGTGGATACCTAACACCTTGTCTTTTCAAAGAAAGTTTTCTAACATAAAAGTTTGTATTGAGAAATGATTACTAAAGCATTTCCACATGGATGGTTTTCAAACTTAGGTGAATACCAGAAAGCCCTGGGAAGATTGCCCTGTATACTTATTAAAATTTGCCCCCAAATAATTTTATTATTACTACTACTGGAAATAGACTTAGTTGCTCAGTCATGTCTGATTCTTTGCCACCCCATGGACAGTAGCCCCAGGCTCCTCTGTCCATGGGATTCTCCAGGCAAGAATACTGGACTGGGTAGCCATTCCCTTCTCCAGGGTATCTTCCTGACCCAGGGATTGAACACAGATCTCTCACAATGCAGGCAGATTCTTTACCATCTGAGCCACCAGGGAAGTAGTAACAAGCTATCACATGGGGCACAGGGTCAGAAAATGCAGGTCGGCCTGTCATAGTTGAAAATAGTTACTGGAATGCTGTTAGAACAAAGCTGTTAGAAGTCATTATCCTTTGCTTCTCTGATGCCACACAGTCTCTACTTGTATCATACTTATTCTTTTTCTGGCTCTTATCTCTATTTATCTCCACATTTTGCCATCATGGATGCCTCAAAAGAAAGATCTCATTCCTTAAATTTTCAAGTTCTAGTTCTCCAGTCATCTCTACCGATTTAGTCTACTGCTTTTAACCCTATACCCTCTGGATTTTTTCTTTTTTACGAAAAAAAATTGTATTGAGACAGATTATGTCAGCTGTTAACCAACACAACTGTCAGAGTTACTTAGAGCATCAAAGGCTACGTCGTTCGGAAGAAAATCATAGGCTATGTGTTATTTTCAAGACCATGATAAATATGTGTTACTATAGGAATTTTTCTTAATTTTTTTCAATGTTGTACACTTTACAGATCAGATAATATGATTTTACTCTCAAATTTCCTAAATAATGTAGTATATTTGAATGCAATCTTTCAATGATGTGCAATACCTTTAAATAATTTTTCCTAATAATTTATAACAGATTGAAAATATCCATTGTCAAGCAGTGACACCATTAAAACCTCCAGTGGAAGAGTCCCATGCATGGAAGATAGATAGTATTGTATTAACAATAGTCACAACCTAGAAGTTGAGAATTATATTTCATTTGGTGGGAATTTTTAGGACTTTGAGAGAGTATCTCAAGTAACCCTGAGAGAACTATTCCCAGGAGGCAAAGGGAGAAGCCAGATTATATAGAAGTTTTACAACAAAAGATAGGTAGTCTGAATATCCAAAGATTATTGTTAATTAAAAAAAAAAAGATATCCAAAGTTAAGGAATTTTGCACTTTTCAAAGTATGGGATGATGCGAGAGTCTGGGCTCACTGAAATTATTCTTTTCATATGCACCTTCGCTATTCTGGGGCCAGCATCCTGTGTTTTCACATCCAGAGCTCCCTTGGGGCTCACCACATGGAATGACTACTGTTTGATGACTGTTAGATCACAGGTATTCTTCTCCTTCCTGAGTGCCCTAAGGACTCAGGAACTCACATTTGAGGGCTAAAATCACTGATAACTATGACATCCTTGTATACTGATATGACAGGAAATATGCCATTTCTCAATAGCCAAAAACAAGACAATGCCTGCCATCAGAAGCCACAGTCCCAGGAAGTTGCCCCACTGGGTGGTTTGTAGATAAGGGGGATCAACAAGAAAGACACAGCCCCCACAGCCACTGGATGATACAATATTTTACTCACATAGAGAAGATAGGGCAAAATCATCCCTGAACCATGGGATCTTGCTGGAAGCTGATGCAGGGAGTGACCAGCACCTTTTATGCTGCAAGAGAAGGACCCAGTTCCCTCCCTACTCAAACAGATGAAGTTGTAGGTTTGTACCATATAATGTACAGAAATTGAGCAGAATGAGGAAGAACACTTCAGGTCTAGATAGGGAAAGGTGTTCTCAAAGAAGCTGACCTGCCCAGCACAGGCTGTGAAGACTCTTTATTCCCAGGTAGGGAAATGTTCTTGATCCAAAGCTCACTCTTATGAAGTTGTGCAAGGCTGGCTGTCTCTCCCAATGTACATCTAATATTTTGTTAAAACTGATGGTTTTCCATGAGTGTTGTTATGTGTTTAAAAATGTGTTTCAAGTATGCTATAAATCTATTTTCCTAATTTCTCATTTTATTCTGAATATAAAATAAATATTAAAATACCCATATGGGTAGTTTAGCCTCAGAATTAGCATCTTTGTGCACTGAAAAGTCTTGGGAAAACAAAGGTAAAGTAAATTAATAATCTTTGCTTTAGCATGTCCAAACACATTATGTTTGCTATGCTCATAGATTTATATCATCCCTTCTCTACGTGTGGCTCTATCCTTTCATGATGTAAGATCAGAGCGACAGCTCTCTGGGACGCAGTGCAATTCAGTTTATTTGTGTTAAAACACGTATAATCGATTCTTGATTTACCATACCAGAGCAGACCCAGATCAAGAGAGAAAAGTTAACAAGTAACCAAACACTTGTTAAAATAAAATTGATCAATATGTAATATGGAAAAATGTAATCTGTATCTTAATATTTAATCTTACCTGCATATAATAAAAAAAGGCTTATTGGTAATTTTATGGATACCATGCAAAAGTATAAAGACAACAGAAGTACAGGAGGGTAATTTATTTGAAATATAACTAGAAAGTCTCCTGATAAATTAGTTTGCAGTTAGTATTTCATAACTATAAAAAGGAAAGAATGAGTTATTTTCTCCCCTACCTAGAAAATATCCTGGCCATTGTATCTAAGGTCCAGACTTCCTTTACAGCCATAAAAAAATAAATATCCTCTGTTTGATCAGAGGACTGGCTTGCTGAGTTATGAAGTGCTTCCCAAACGTTCTTGTGCAAGTGAATGGTTTTGAGAAAACTGACACAGAGTGGGTTCATAAGGACAAAAAAGGAAGAACTCAGGAAACTAAAAGTAAAAATATGAACTCACTAGAATCTCAGACACTGTGGAGTCACAGAGGGAATGTGACTGGGGGACGAATGGTCATTGCAGGCCACACAACCTAAACCTTGTATAGGCTGCTCTGTATTGAAGCTCCATCAAACCTCTGCCACAATACCTGGAAGCAGAGCAGAACAGGAAATGCCAAAATTACCCTGAAAAGCACAGACAGATGTGACTGTAGCCTCTGACAGTGGTCATCAGTGGTTAAGTGTGGAGGCGAGATGTGTCTGCAATGGCAGAAATAGTTTAGAAAAATATCTCTGCGAAACTCAACATACGTTGAGGATCATGATAGAAAAACAGGAGCTTACTTACAAGTTCTCAAAAGCAAGCTCAACATCCAGGACACTGATACCACACACACACAGTGATTGCTCAGATCTTGGAACAGATATTCGTTGTTGTTTGGCTTGACTTGATTTTTCCTCAAATGTCCCCATCGAGCCCTGTAGCATGGTTGCCAAGTTGTGGAGTTAATTTTGTGACCGTGATGCTCCTCCTGCTCCTCCGGTTCTGACACTCTGTTCACCAACTATAGCAGGTCTGGTGTGGTGCCTCCTGGGTGTGCAGACCTATGGCCCTCAAGTCCACTCTCAGGTGGAGATCTAGCCATGCCTGCCTCCTCCTGGACACAGTTTGCTTTGGGTAAGGACCATTTTTTATTTTTTTTTCTTTTTGGCCAATGTATGACAGAAGATTAAATAATCCAAAAAATATGGCTTTCCTGGTGGCTCAGAGGGTAAAAAATCTGCCTCTAGTGAGAGAAACCGAGGTTCAAACAGTGAGCTGGAAAGATCCCCTGGAGAAGGGAATGGCAATCCACTACAGTATTCTTGCCTGGAGATTTCCATGTACAGAGGAGCCTGTTGGGCTACAGTCCATGAAGACACAAAGAGTCAGATGTGACTGAGTGACTAAGCACATCTGGCATATCAACAGGCACAGCATTTTTATCCTCCAATTGTGACCATTTAGATAGGAAAAGTAGTAAATGTTTTTCAAAAGAATGTGGAAAAAGTTGGAATTGGAGTTTGCTGAACTAATTTTTTAGCTAAGTGAACATTTCCTATAATGTTGTGATTCCTCATGAAACCTTTAAAGTTTTTAAAGTAAAACTTTTTTCTCAATTCCTGTCATCAAATGATCAGTTAGAATAATTCAGATGTTAAACAAAACACATAGTTTGCTAAAATGCAGAGAGTAGTGTTGTTTCACATGATAAAACTTTCCATGAACTAAAAGCTCCTAGCAACAATGTATTTGGGGCATTGTTGTTCAGTCAGAATTTGCTCAAACTCATGTCCATTGAGTTGGTGATGCCATCCAACCATCTCATGCTCTGTCGTTCCCTTCTCCTACCTACCTTCAAGCTTTCCCAGCATCAGGGTCTTTTCCAGTGAGTCAGTTATTCACATCAGGTGGACAAAGTACTGGAGCTTCATCTTCAGCATCAGTCCTTCCAATGAATATTCAGGATTGATTTCCTTTCGGATTGACTGGTTTGATCTTCTTGCAGTCTGAAAGACTCTCAAGAGTCTTCTCCAACACCATAGCTCAAAAGCAATCAGTTTTTGGGAGCTCAGCCTCCTTTATGATCCAACTCTTACATCAGTATACGACTACTGAAAAAGCCATAGCTTTGACTATATGGGCCTTTTTTCGCAAAGTGATCTCTCTGCTATTTAATATATTGTCTAGGTTGGTCAAGAATTGATGCTTTTGAACTGTGGTGTTGGAAAAGACTCTTGAGAGTCCCTTGGACTGCAAGGAGATCCAACCAGTCCATTCTGGAGATCAGCCCTGGGATTTCTCTGGAAGGGATGATGCGAAAGCTGAAACTCCAGTACTTTGTCCACATCAAGCAAAGAGTTGATTCATTGGAAAAGTCTCTGATGCTGGGAGGGATTGGGGGCAGGAGGAGAAGGGGACGACAGAGGATGACATGGCTGGATGGCATCACTGACTCGATGGACGTGAGTCTGAGTGAACTCCGGGAGTTGGTGATGGACAGGGAGGCCTGGCGTGCTGCGATTCATGGGGTCGCAAAGAGTCGGACACGACAGAGCAACTGAACTGAAACTGAACTGAACTGAGGTTGGTCATAGCTTTACTTCCAAGGAGTAAGTGTCTTTTAATTCCATGGCTGCAATCACCATCTGCAGTGATTTTGGAGCCCCCCAAAATGAAGTCTGACACTGTTTCCACTGTTTTCCAATTTATTTGCCATGAAGTGATATGACCAGATGCCAAGATGTTAGTTTTTTGAATGCTGAGTTTTAAGCCAGATTTTTTTTAACTCTCCTCTTTCAACTTCTTCAAGAGGCTCTTTAGTTACTTTTCGCTTTCTGCCATAAGGATGGTGTCATCTACATATGAGGTTATTGATATTTTTCCTGGCAGTCTTAATTCCATCTTGTGTTTCATCCATTCTGGCATTTTGCATGATGTACTCTGCATTTAAATTAAATAAGCAGGGTGACAATATACAACTTTGATATTTCCCAATTTTGAACCAGTCCTTTTTTCCATGTCCAGTTATAACTGTTGCTTCTTGGCCTGTATCTATTTTGAAGGAGATAGCAAGATAGCCACAGCATTCCCAGGGATGATAATCAGATACCATTGTGTCCAGAAGCAGAAATGCAAACTTTCTGGTATTTGTTTTTGAGAGCAAGCAGGATGCCTTTCACAAAATTCCTTCAGCTAGCCTCACATTTTATTGAGATACAAATGTGTGCCATTTGCTTTCATTCCAGAAGTCTCAATATCACATCTCTGGCACCTAAATACTTTGTTCTGCTTTCTATTGCCTTCCCTCAAGAATCTTTGTAGTGAAGAAATGGAAGATGACTTTTAAAATTGGATTTTTACATTATTTTTAAAAGCATTCACACATTGGTATGACTTTGTTAACTGGTGACGAGAAAGTGAGGAATTATTGGAGGAGAAGGAGAGATTCTAGAAAACTAGGAAAGCAACAAAGTTCGTCTAGACTGATAATGAACACCATCCTCTTCTGTTGCACCATTAAGAAAAAATAAAAATGCCAGGGAGCATAACTGTATGATGAAAATAAGGAAGCTGGCCCACAGGCACAAAATTCTCAGCTTTAGTAAAGCTAATCATGCCACATTGATGGCATTAATAACAGAGAACCACCAAATTTCACAGAATAATCTTGGCGTGGGCAATGAGAATTTCAATCTTCACCTTTGAACTGGGTCACAGATCAGACCCATTATTCTAAGGTGTATGACATCATCAAATTTCTTAATATTCTACAATAGATCACTTGTAAGGGAAATTATATTTTGGTACTATGTAGGCAAAAATCCAATTTTTGATGCATTTCTAGTCTTCTCTAAATATCATTTTATTCATAAGCAAATTGACACTCTTTTGCTTATTAAAGATGGTTAGTCAGTAATGTTATTCATTCATATTCTCTGGCAGTAGCTGAAAGTATAATTTCTCTATATGGTATCACCAACTAGTTACGTTTGAACAGATAGTTTAGAGCTTTTGAAGAGCAATTAAAATTATGTGGCAGGTAATTATGCATCACTGCTCCAGTTGTTTGTATAAATTCATCATCAGCACAGTCCTTCACAAACAGAAAAACAACAATCAGAAACTTCTGCATATGCCCAATTACACTGATAAAATATGTGTAGAAAGTCAGTGCAATTTCATTTAATTTTATCCAAACAACAATTTGTAGCTAACTTTGGAATCTGAAAAATAGTTTATTACTATATAAATCTGTCTTGAAGTTATAACCATTAGATTCAATGTTTTCCCTCAGAATATCTGTTCTGTTGATACTTCGTAAATGGAGGGAAATTAAACTAACCAATATTTCTGCAAATTTTGAGAAAGAATAACACACTAAGGATATAATGCACATGTATTAGATATAGTTTCATAACTTTAATGTATGCACTTAGCACTTTTGTTCCATTTTACATATAAAATATACTCAAAATCAGATAGGATAATATTCTCTCTAGCCCTCAGTGTAGCCGACTGAAGGATGTATATGTATTTTTTTTCCCCTACTGAACTATTTGTGTCCCTAGCAGCTTTCTATAAATTCAACTGCACTCTCTTTAGTTGGCTCCTCTGGGAAAGGGTGTACCCCTGACCCCCTCCCAGCTAATCTCATTGTAAATGGTTTGGTTTTATGATTTGAGAAATATGTATACACTTAAATGTTTTACTGTGATTAATATTAGAAAAGATATAACTTCTTCAGCATTACTAGCCAAAAAAGGAGAAAAATACCAAGTAGTTTAGTAGTCTTATATTATTTATACTTATTTGGTAATTCTGTAATTTTCTGTTCTTTTCCCTTTCATTCTTAACAATTTTTTTTTTTTTTTAATTACCTGCCATTGTCATGTCTTATGCCAGGTGTAATTGTATCTTTGCACTGTTTTTTCTTGGAAGATAATTTCTTCCTTGTATGTTATAGTGTACATTTCATTATTCTCTCTCTCTAGTTTTTAAAGAACTATAATATTTCTTTTTCTTACCACATCCACAGAAACTATTACATTATCAATGCAGAATGACAGGGAAGACATTTGATTTCCTGATCCTCACCCTATTGAGAAATAAAGGGAAATCATTGACTTGCTTTCTTAGAGGAAGTTTCAAATGGGAGCTAACCAGATTTTGGAGAGATAGTGAAGGAGGAAACAGACAGAACAGGCTACGTCTTCAAAGCAGGAATCCATCTTGGGCTGGACTATGAACTTTGAGCTATATGCCCAGTATCTAGAGAAACAACATACCAACTGGAAAACCAGACCCCCTGGAAGGAAGATTCCCAGGGCTCGTACCTAGACTCTCCTTCACCTAAAAGAATACCCTAATTATCTGTGTAACTGAATAGAATCATAAATTCTATGATGCTTATTGATGTATGACCACAGGCCTATTGATAATTGTCCACTGTTAATTACCTAGGCACAAGGCATATGAATCACAGGTTAACTTTGATTGTATCTTTCTTTTCCTTTGTTCAGGCTAGTTTCAGGGAATTTGGGGAGGTGGGTTTGGGCACATACACTTAGGGTATATAAGGTTTTCACAAAAACTGGCCAGGGTCCTTGGCTAAGAGGAGCCTCTGCATTGGGCCCGCCGGTGTAATAACCTGCTCTCCACTATCTGCATTGTTCTTCTGAGTGAGTTTGTCTCCCGGGACACATAGCTACTACAGGAAACTTGCTTTTTGTCTTTTCTTTCCCTCAGTATTTGTGAAAACAATGTTCCCAGCCTCCTATACATGCGGTGATAACTCTGCTCCTGCTACATTTATAGGAAAAGCACCCCACGCAGATAATTATAGTGACAGCTTATTGAGGTGAAATTTGCATAGACAGAAGGGTAAGAAAATAAAACTAAGAGTTTATTCTTATGTATTTCACCCTTCTCTCATGTGCCTCTGTCATTGGGGCATACTTTTTCTAAACTTAGATGCAAAATAAGAGTGGGAATTTATACATTGTATACAAGGGTTATTTGTGACAAGGGAAAGAAATCTTACTTAGGAAAGGTATTTCTGCCATAACAGTTAATAGTGACCATTGCTTCGCAAGTGTGTGTAACTTGATGTAGAATGAAAAAGTAAGATACTTCTACAAATAAGGTGATAAAGTTCAGAAGTCATCTCATTTTAAAGCATTCTTAACTTGGTTAGCATCATTCTAATTCTCCCAGTGGCTTTGATTGAATGTCCCAAAGGGGAAATAAATGACTTAGCTACATATGCATTTACATAAAATCATCTAGATAACAAATCCCATGGCAACCAAAATAATCTATATAGTAATGTTATCTCCTAGTCCCAAATATCTGTTCTACTATCTGATATATTTATGCATTCAAAAATATTTCCGTATCTATTTTTTTGGTAACATGATACATTATATTTACCTAACTGTAGGCTTCTTGATGATATAAAATGTTTTCTAGAACTTACCTTAGTGATGAGATTATAATAGACAATGAATATATATTTGGATTGGATTGTATATCATATATAAGATGTGACAAATGGAAATAAATATATGAAAGTTCTGTATTTTATAGCTTGACTAATCCATAGATAGAATTTATGTCCCATGGCTTAATATAGAACTAATTCTCACGACTATGCAGTGTTACTATACAGAAAGATAAAGTAGCACTTTCAATTTCATTAACTTTTTGAAATTTACAGCACATCCATTTGCCTTACATCAGTTTTCAGCAATAATACATAAACTTTAGCAATTTTCTTCAAATTTTGTCAAATTCCAATTAATCATTTTAACAGCACAGTACATAGTTCCTAAAGGTACTTAATAAATGCCCATCTAGGGTGTGAGTACAGGGGGAGAACTTTTTGATTAGCAGAACTTTGGCAAATCTATCCCTGTCTCCTTTCTTCTGTCTCACTTTGTCTCTACCTGATCCCTCCTAGACAATCTCTGTGAAGCCTTCTGTGATCACCTGAGTTAGAAATGGTCAATACATTTCTGGAATTTTTAAGGAAATTACTGATTATTACAAATCCCATATAGTTTTTATTTTACTCATGGGGGAAAAAGGGAAAGTGTTGGTCTCTCAGTCACAGCTGACTCTTTGCAATGCCATGGACTGTAGCCTCTGTCCATGTAGTTCTCCAGGCATGAATACTGGAGTGGGTAGCCCTTCCCTTCTCCAGGGCATCTTCCCAACCAAAGAATCAAACCCAGATCTCCCACATTGCAGGCAGATTTTTCACCATCTGTGTCACAAGATGGTGGCATACATATATATATATATATATATATATAGTCACAAAAATATCTATTAGATTTTGAAATTTAATTCATATCATGGGAAGAAAAATATGAGGTCATTTTTATGCATCTTTCTTAATAAATTATGCAAATATGAAATTATTGCTAAAAATTTAGGAATGATCAAGGGGAAGTCCCTAATACAAAACTGAAGATTTAGGGAGTTAAGGTCACTTGCCCAACTCATGTGGTAACTAAAGGCCTCAGTAAGCTCCCCGTTATCCTAGATGGTATACCAGATACTAGGTAATATTAGTTTCATTATGCTTTCAATCACATATATATTGGCCAAGATTTCCTCCAGATTATAGATTACCATAGTTTTTCCTAGACTCCCTTCTTATAAATGTTTTTGTGTCTGTGATTTGAATAATGGTGTCATTGGTGTGCACAACAGACTGAATAAGAGTCACATAATAATGTATGCAAATCTTAATCTGAGGACCTCTTATTATTTATCTATAAAATGATCTGTAAATTGTAAATATTATCTTACATGGTCAACAGTGTGATCATGTTAAAGATTTTGAGAGGAGACATTTCTTCTGTATTGTCTGTGAGGGCAGTAAATCCAATAATAAGTGTGAGGCAAAGGGAGATTTGACAAAATCAGAGACAATGTGACCGTGGAAGTGGAGATAGGAGTGATGAGGTCACAAGTCATAGAAAGCCAGTATCCTTCCAGAGCTTGAAGAGGCAAAGGAAAAGTTTTGCTCTAGTGCCCCCAGAGGAAGTGCAGCCCTGCCAACATTTTGGGTTGAAATTTCAGTTCTTAGAATTGCAAGAGAACACATTTCTACTGTTTTAACGTGTGTGTGTGTGTGTGTGCGTGCACATGCGTCATGTCCGACTCTGTATGATCCTATGGACTGTTGCCTGCCAGGTTCCTCTGTCCATGGGGTTTCCCAGACAAGAATGCTGGAGCGGGTTGCCATTTTCTACTCCAGGAATCTTCCCAACCCAGAGATTGAACCAAGTTTCTTATAGCTCCTGCAGTGGCAAGCTGAGTTTTTACTACTAATGCCACTTCAGGAAACCATACTTGATAGTAATTTATTACAACAACCACAGGAAACTAACAGAATACATAAAACCAAATTGTACATGGCAAAATGCAGACATGGAATAGTAGAGTACTGTCTGGAAAAATTGTGTCTAATTAAAAATTTGAACAAAATTTTACTGTTTTTTATACAATAAGAAATATATATGAAACAACATCACAAGCACTGATAATCATAATTTCATTGATTCTTGGCAGAAGAACTTGAAGTACATAATCCACATTGCAAATGATGGGACTGAGGCAAGAACATCATAAACTAGTGAAAGAGTGAAGACCCAGGTGATCAATACATTTGTCTATGGTTTGTCAGTAAGATAAGACTAAAACTTGAACCCATTAGGATTAACTTTCATGGAAATAAGTGTGAAGCCACAATTTATATTAAAATTCAAACGAGGTAAAAGAGGGCATAGCATCAACAATTCTTGATTATTCCTTGAGGACCTATAGGCTATAACATGCCACTAAGTAAGCATTTGAGGGGATAAGATTTTAAAATAGCATGATTGTTATTGTACTAAGAAGTAAATTATGGCAATCATACTGTTCAGAATACAATCTATGGCAAGTTTTTACATCTGTAATTAGACATCATTTTCTTTTCTGGGAAAGGAAAAATAATTATGAGAATTTTGACAAAGTGAATAATACACAAAGTAATGAATGATGTGCAGCAATATTCTCTGAAGGATGTAAGGCAATTTAACTCTGATATGGGGACATTTGTATCCTTACATTCAAGTATGTGATGGTATCCCAAATGAAAGAGAAAATACACTTATTTTGACTACTGCTCAGAATCTGGACTAAGGGTAGAAACTGTAAGAAGATAGGTATTAATAACTAGGAAATTGCTAAGCCTTGTACCAAAGATTCTGAGAAACTGTATAAAACAGAATAATCTATTAGAGGAGAGATCAAATTAACCAAGTGCAAAGTGAAACCGTATGGTGATGAACTTGCACAGGTAGTATCAAATGACTAGAACAAGGGTTGGAAAGAAGCTTGAAATGCCATATGACTAATCGAACAGAAGTTCCAGAAGTGAATAATCAAAAAATATGCATGAAATAGCTTATTTTCAGTTCAGTTCAGTCGCTTAGTCGTGTCCAACTCTTTGCGACCCCATAAATCGCAGCATGCCAGGCTTCCCTGTCCATCACCAACTTCCAGAGTTCACTCAGACTCACGTCCATCGAGTCAGTGATATCCAGCCATCTCATTCTCTGTCGTCGCCTTCTCCTCCTGCCCCCAATCCCTCCCAGCATCAGAGTCTTTTCCAATGAGTCAACTCTTCACATGAGGTGGCCAAAGTACTGGAGCTTCAGCTTTAGCATCATTCCCTCCAAAGAAATCCCAGGGTTGATCTCCTTCAGAATGGACTGGTTGGATCTCCTTGCAGTCCAAGGGACTCTCAAGAGTCTTCTCCAACACCACAGTTCAAAAGCATCCATTCTTTCGGCACTCAGCCTTCTTCACAGTTCAACTCTGACATCCATACATGACCACAGGAAAAACCATAGCCTTGACTAGATGGACCTTAGTAGGCAAAGTAATGTCTCTGCTTTTGAATATGCTATTTATGACTTTGAGCTCTCCAGTACACGTGGACAGAGATTCTTTTCTCCCTGCTCATTGCAGTTCATACAAATTGCATTTCTTAATCATAAGAAGACCATGCTTTACAGAAGAAAAGACAGGTCAAGGGCAAATTTAGTAGCAGAGTGAGAAAGCAAAACAACAAAATAGGATACATTTGCTCACCATTTACAGAGAGGGTGAAAATGACACAGGGGTTGAGATTTTATTGCTTCATTAAGAAATCAGTTGTCATGTGCCCCTTGTATGAGCGTGTCTTTTATTGAGCATTTCTATCATGTTTAGACATAGAGATTTTTCATATAATACATGCTCTAATCATAAACTTCATCTGAAGCTAAATCAAAACAACAATGGGAGATAGTATCTGGGATTACATTTATTGAGATAAGATATGAATTTCTAATAAGATTATTTATAAGCATTTAAGAGTGATTGTGATAGTCAATTTTGCACCAAGAGATACCCTTTAAAATAATTACTAACAAGTCACAGGCCAGGCTTTGGAAGTAATATGTTTATATCTTTGGAAACCTATACTTAGCTGTGAAGCACTGGATGTTGCTGTCTTATTTGAGTCAGCTTAGGTAGCCGAGCTGTGCATAGGCTTGGTTAGAGGGTTAAATATCAGGCTTGGAAAGGAAAGACCTCTGTAGATGTCCAAAGCTCTCATTAGCAGGAACAAGAGTTATGAACATAGTTCAGCAGGGATGGTCTAGTTAGGACCCTTCCACTTCTACTCTCAATGTCACTATTATCCATATCACCATGATGTCCAGTATTCCAAGTGTCTCTGCTTCTTGGGTCACATGCTCAAGCAAATATGTCCCAGATGGAACATCAGATTGAATAAGTGTAAGTTGCATGCCTGCATTCTGGCTACCAAGGTTTGGATGAAGAGGGAGTTTCCTTTCCTGTAACAGGAGAGAGTGGAATTCAGCCCACCAGTAATACACACGATGGGGAATGTTAGTCGCTCACTCATGCCCAACTCTTTGTGACCCCATGAACTGTAGCTTTCCAGGCTCCTCAGTCCATGGGATCCTCCAGGTAAAAATACTGGAGTGGGTTGCCATTTCCTTCTCCAGGGGATCTGCCTGACCCAGAGATTGAACCAGATTCTCCTGCATTGCAGGTAGATTCTTTACCATCTGAGCCACCAGGGAAACCCACACATAATGGAAAGAATGATGCTACATTCACCAACAATAAAATCAATGAGTGAATCATTAGTCAAGTGTTAAATGATACATTCATCTTTTATTGTGAAGTAATAAATCTAGGAAAAGGCACATAGTATGCTGAGTCCAGATGTTGAGAACTCTTGATAAACTACATTCCTTGGTAAAATAATGGGGCACTCTGGAAGAATGAGTGCAATGCATTAGTGGAGATTCTAAAGTACTCAATTACTAGATTTCCTCCAGCATTTTCTAAATTGTAAGTTATTTCTCCCATGATTCCAAAGACACACGTATTTAAATGGCAGGTAGCCGATATCTGTATGATATCTACTGAGCTAGCAAACAGGAAGAGGATGGATTCCATGGTTTCTAATACTTGAGCCAGTCCTTTCAGGGAAGTGCTCAGAGAAGGCCAGGTGACAGTGTTCCTGGCTGCACTTACATGAAACAACAGCAGTAGTTTAGCAAAATAAAAGTTAGGTATGGATAAATTCACAATCAGCAGGCAAAAATAATGTGTTTACTCACTGTTAAAGCCCTCCCTCCTTTCTAATTGTTTTGGGGCTTCTGCTTATACCTCAATAATACCTCAATCAGCAAAAAAATCTGAAGTGTATCCCTCCTATTTCCTTTTCTTAAGATGGCAAGGGGAATGATGACAGGAAGGCTGTAATGTCTTACCTTAAGGCTCTTCAAAAATTTTAGTCATATAAATATATTTCTAAAATAACTTGTAGTCTCTGTGCTTTATTACAATTTTAGTTTGTTATCAGAAATGGTTAAAGTAACTTTAAATATTTGCAAAGAATGGATTCCCAATATATTGTAAATATTTATCATTTAAAAATAAATTTGCTATGATATACTTTTTAATGGACCCAATGGAACATATATGCAATTCACTTTGACAAATAAATTCATTAATTAAAAATATTACATATTATTAAAAATTTGAGTATTTTTTATCTTGAATGTATATTGTTATATCTTTCCTCAAGTCACAATATTTTATCCTCATGTAATATATTTACATGATGAAAATTTATTTATCTTATGCTTCCTAGAGGAAACAACAGATAATCTAAATTTATCATTTAAAAAATTTTTCTGTGGACCCTTTTTTTTTTCCTGAGGATTCTTTTTTTTTTCTTTTTCTTTTTTTTTTTCCTTGCATTGAGATAGCGTGAAAAGTTTCAGGAGAACATATTAGTCAATTTATTAGAAATTTATTTCTTTATACCATAAATGAGGTTTATATTTCCAAATTCTTCAGGAATTCATAAATAAATATCACATATTGCCAAAGAGAATTTTCAGCATTTCTTCTTATCTTCCTTTATATTGAGAAGTCTTTTTTTATATAAACAAGTAGATAGGAATAAAGCTAGTTTTATTCTAAGAATGTCATCAGTATTTTGATCTTTTCCTGTTATATGTCAAGATCAAGCATTGTTATAAAATAAAAATTAAATTTAGTAATTGGTCTTCTGTCAAACTGTACATTTCTTTTTAACTTCCTTGAAAACAATGAATCAGAAACCATCTATTTATCACGACATCAAATGATGTAGTTATTCCTGTAATAAATTCATTTCACTTTGTTTAATGAGTTAAAATTTGATGAAACTAGAACAAAAATCTCACCATATAATTGGAAACAGTGCCATTTAAGATCATGATAGCTGCACAGATTGCATGTGGAATAAATCATGTATTGAGACCTGTTTTCATTTTCTAGATCATTTTAACATGTTGAATGACATGACGTAGTCTTCCAGCTTCCACTTAGGGTGTTGAAAGCTGGAAAGAAAGTCTTTTCTAGCTTTACAAGAATACAAAGAGACAAATAAATTGCAAAATTACAACTTCAATTGGGCCCATCAGGCAGCTGATGTTGCAGGGCATCCAAATTATCCAAAATCTGAGGAACGACAGTGGCCAAGAGAGATGAGAAGCAAGTGCTGTTCACCAGGGAAGAAGACAAATGTCATAGAGACTGTACAAAGACTTTAGCTGAAAGTACTAATTGCTAAAAGTCAAGTCTTTTTTCCACTGATCTCACTGAGTCCTTTGGAGGAAAGTTTGGCTTGTGGCAAAAGTCCTGAGAAAGTCTTCCTGGGGGACGGAGCAGAGGCTGCTGAGAGAATGGTACACAGTCCCACCCTTATGTATCCTTCCCACCCCCATATTTCCCCAATAAATATACATTTCCCCATGCATACAGCATGACCTGTAGCCTGTTGCCTTGGGTTCAGGTAAAGTTACACTGCTGCTCTGTGGGGAGGTGGGGAGGGAGATGTGGAGAAATCTTTACATCTGCAGGAGAGGGGCAAAAATATGTCCCTGGCCCCTGGAGGAGGGAGCATTGCTAAATCCTCATTGGTCACATATTCAGGGACACAGTGCCTAAGAGGATCAACAGAACAGCAAACGGCAGAAAGCAATCCAACCACCTGCTGACCTTAAACCAAAAGACCAATAATGGTGAAGTCACAGGTAACAAATAAGAGCATCCCTCCACAGGTTTCCCAGTTGGCTCAGTGGTAAAGAACCTGCCGGCCAATACAGGAGACACAAGATCCGGTTCGATCTCTGGGTTGGGAAGAATCCCTGAGGAGAAAATGCCAACCCACTCCAATATTCTTGCCTGGAAAGTTCCATGAACAGAGGAGCTTGGCTGGTTATAGTCCATGAGGTCACAAAGAGTCAGACACAACTGAGCACACATAAGCCTGTAGCAATAGGCTTCTCTGGAACAGACATATGGACATGGGGCAGGGTGGGGGGGAAGGGCAGAGTGGGATGTATGGAGAGAAAAACATGGAAAGTTACATTCAGTTCAGTTCAGTTCAGTTCAGTCATTCAGTTGTGTCCGACTCTTTGCGACCCCATGAATCACAGCACGCCAGGCCTCCCTGTCCATCATTAACTCCCGGAGTTCACTCAAACTCATGTCCATTGAGTCGGTGATGCCTTCCAGCCATCTCATCCTCTGCCCCCTTCCCCTCCTTTCCCCAGTCCCTCCCAGCATCAGAGTCTTTTCCAATGAGTCAACTTTTCTCATGAGGTGGCCAAAGTACTGGAGTTTCAGCTTTATCATCATTCCTTCCAAAGAACACCTAGGGCTGATCTCTTTCAGAATGGACTGGTTGGATCTCCTTGCAGTCCAAGGGACTCTCAAGAGTCTTCTCCAACACCACAGTTCAAAAGCTTCAATTCTATGGTGCTCAGCCTTCTTCACAGTCCAACTCTCACATCCATACATGACCACAGGAAAAACCATAGCCTTGACTAGATGGACCTTTGTTGGCAAAGTAATGTCTCTGCTTTTCAATATGCTGTCTTGGTTGGTCATAACTTTTCTTCCAAGGAGTAAGTGTCTTTACCAAATGGAAAATAGCCAATGGGAATTTGCTGTATGATTCAGGGAACTCAACCCGGGGCTCTGAAACAACCCAGAGGGGTAGGATAGGGAGGGAAATGAGAGGGACGCTCAAGAGGGAGGGCACATATGTATACTTATGGCTGATTCATGTTAATGGCAGAAACCAACACAATTCTGTAAACCAATTATCCTTTAATTAAAAAAAAAAAAAAAGGCCTTCTCTGAGATTCAGTTGAAATGGGAAGATTTGGAGTAGAGTGTGGAGTAGTCACTGAGACAAAGCCAAAGAACAAGCAATCAAAGTACCCTGCTGTACCCGGCATGGAAAGTGCAGAGCAACAGAGAACCATGCTGAGAGCTCTGCAGGTGGTGTCACAGCCCAGGAACCCAGAGCCTGGGAAACTTTGAATCTAGCTTAGGGCCAATGGCAAATCTTCCCAAACTTTGACTTAAAGGGAGATGCTTCTTCATTATTTTGGTCAGAAAACAAATCTACCTTTCTGTCTGAAAGAAAGACTAACTTTCAAGATTATTTGCTCTATAGACATTCTTAACAAATAATTCTGAACAAAAGTGTATCGCTTCACAGCAAGAAACCAAGAAACCCATGAGGAATTGATTCCCAACATTCTGTTGTGCTCTATTATTTTTACAGCCAATTTCTCTAGTAGATTGAATGAATCTGTAGTGTTATCTGTATTGTTGAGCACTGTTCCATTGTATCAGTGGGATACATTGTGTCCGTATGCCTTTGTGTCCGTATGCCATGACTTGCTCATTTCACCTGCTGATCTAGCCTTACGTTGTTTTTGTTCTTAGATAGGATTTTTTTCAATAACTGCTATGAGCATTGATGTACAAATCTTCATATAAACATGAATTTTCATTGTCCTTTGGTAAATATATAGGACTGGGATTTCAGGATCATATGATAACTGTATAATTAACATTATAAGACTTGGCACATGTTTTCCAAAGAGACATCATTATAACCAGAAGTGTATAACATTTCTATTAGTAGTCGGTCCATATGTTCATTAACACTGGTATTGCCTTGATTTGAATTTGAGTTTTGGTAGTGCTTGTGAAATGGTATCTCATTACAATTTCAATTGACTAATCATACTGAACAATTTTTCATATGCTTGTTGCCATCCATATATCTTTTATTCTGATTTTTTTTGCAACTTCTTGTCCATGTAATATTGGTCATTTTTTGTCTTATTATCCTTTGTAAGGGTTCTTTATACAATTATGAATACAAATCATTTGTATGTTGGAAACATTTTCTCACAGTCTTCATTTTTCTTTTTTTATTTTCTTGAGAACTTCTTTGGAGTGATTTTATCAGTTTGAAGACATGGTATAATTATTTTATTTCACCTCAGTTTACTTCCCTCTACAAACATCTTTCCCCTCTCTAAAAGTTTACTCCTAGAAGTTTTTAATTTTAGCTTTTACAATTAGACTTACAATGTATAAATTAAATATTATTATCACATAAAATGGGTTTAATATTTTTTCCATTCAAATATATAATTGTCTTAGAATCAGTTGTTGAAAGATTATCATTTCATCTTGAATTATTGTGGTATTTTCTTTTTTCAAAATCAAATAATGATGCATGTGTAGGTCAAATATTGGACTCTCTTTTATTCTATTAATTTCAATGTCAATAATTCATACTACCCAAATCATATTATATTATTTACTGTGGTTTTTATATTGTTATAAAATCAAGTAGTCTATATTCTTGAACTTTGTTTTTATTTTTAAATAAATTGTTTTGTCTACTCTGAGTCCTCTACATTTCCATATAAATTGTAGAGCTGATTTCTCCATTTTTGCAAAAACAAAAGAAAACAATATAAAATCACCCATTGGTATTTTTATGAAACTTCCTTAAATCTGTTAATCAGTTTAGGAAAAATGGACTTCTCTATAATCTTGATTCTTCCAGTCAATAATGTATTATATCTTTACTTATATGAAGTGTTTTCTCATTTATTTTACTAGTTTTGGTAAACATCAGAGTACACATCTTGAAAATAGTTAATTCACTATTTTTCTATTTATAAGTTGTTCTCAATTTTTTCTTTAACCATCTACAAATATACAATTTAGTATCAGATAATACATTTGCATTGTTCAAACATCATTATTATCCATTTCTAACACATTTCATCCTCCCAGGATGAAACTGCATCCACTAACAATAATTCCCCATTTCATCCTGTCATTACCCCCTGAAAATCACTCTTCTCCTATCCATCAACATGACTCTTCTATTCCAGGTAACTCATGTGAGTGGAATCATATAATAGTTCAATATTTGTCCTTCTTTGTGTCGATAATTTCGCTTATACAGTGCCTTCAAGGTTCAACTTGATTGTAGTGTATATCAGAATTGCTTTTTATTTAAAGCTGAATAATATCCTATTGCATGTATATATCACCTTTATTCATTTGTCAATGAACATTTGAATTGTTTCAACCTTTTGGCTATTGCCAATAATGTTGTGAACATTGGTGTAGATATATCTAATCTGTTCCTGTTTTCAGTTCTTTTGTGTATATACTGAGTATCATAAGTAGATGTATAATATTTTGTGGAACTGCTATGTTGTTTTCCACAGCAGTTACATCATTTCCCATCCCCACCATCAGTGTACAATGATTCCAATTTCTTTACATTCTTACCAACGTAATTTATTATTTATTTACTTGATAATAGCTATCCTAAAGGCTTCCCTGTTGGCTTAGCTGGTAAATAATCTGCCTGCAATGCAGGAGACTTGGGTTTGATCCCTGGGTCAAGAAGATCCCCCTGGAGAAGGAAATGGCAACTCACTCCAGTTTTCTTGCCTGGAAAATCCCATGGACAGAGGAGTCTGACAGGCTACCGTCCATGAGGTCGCAAGAATCAGACACAATTAAAGCAACTGTGCACCATACATAACAAAATCATGATGTGCTATCTTATTGTGGTTGTGATTTGCATTTCCCTAATTATTTCTGATGTTGATCTTCTTCTATTTGCTTATTGACCCTTTGAATATCCTACTTGCAGAAATGTTTGTTCATATCCTTTGTTCATGTTTTAATCAAATTGTCATTTTTGTTGTTTTTGCTAAGTTGTGTGAATTCTTTTAAAAGAAGATAATAATCCTCATCCAGTATATAATTTGCAAATATTAGTTTCATTCTGTGGATTGCCCTTTCACTCATTTAATATGGTGCTTAGTGCTTTTAAAATTCTATTGTAAATGGCAGCTTTAAAATTTCATTTTATAAATGTTTTTGATTACAGTCTTGTGTTGCTTTTGTCCACCACCCCTAAACAGTTGCTTTATGTGTATTGTTCAGACTTATTAATTTTTAGAGTGGAAAAACTCATCTTGTATCTTTATTCCTTATGACCAGAGGAGAAAGTTTAGAAATATGACATGGTTTTTAAGGTCATATAGTTATCATCCTTTCTGTCCTACTCTGAATTCAAAATGTGGGCCAAATATTTGTATCTATACAATTTATTCTCAACACAAACATATCTAAGGCAAAGAAAGAACCATGCTTCTCTGATGGGTTTACGGTGACTTAATTGTTTAGGAGAGGCTTCACTGTTATTCACATTTCAAATTTTAGATTTGTCTAAAGTCCTGAAAGAAGGAGCAGAAGGCCTTGAAATAATGAACTTCAAGTTTCAGAGGCCCTCCCTTGAATAGATTCCTATGATTGCTTGGAGTTACTGTTAGTTGTAGACTCTTCTAGGAGAGGAAATGAAGACAGATTGCAAACAAGAAGCATTTCTCTGTAAGCAGTTCTGGTAAATTGCCTAAAGCAATTTCACAAGAAATGGACCTTGAACTCCAATGTTCCAGTAATTATTTATGACCTCTTTTCTTATTGTAAATAAATATTTACTTCCATGCCTAACTTTATATTTATAATTATGTGTTTTCTTAAAGCAGGCTCCTTATCTTGTATAAGTTTCCATCTCTTTAAAATCATAATTTGTCTTTGCCATTGGAGAAATACTCAGTTGTGAAAGTTAATTTAATGAGAAATATGCCATTATTTTTGAATGTTGGAGAAGGATAATTTAAATAAGGAAGGTAAGATAGAAGACTTGACATGATACCTCAACAAAAGACTTTCTTCTAGGAAGGATATATTTAGCATTTATAAAATCTGAATATATGAAAAATAAATCCTTTTGAACAGCCTTACTTATTTACCCTTACAAAATCTTCAGGTATCTGGAACATGTGTGTGTCCCAGTTTGAGGATTGCAATCCTGGGCAACTTTATTGGTGGTAAATAATCCTTTCAATGTAATTACTTGAAATTGTTGTTGTTCAATTTCTCAGTTGTATCCAACTCTTTGAGACTCCATGAACTGCAGCATGCCAGGCTTCCCTGTCCATCTCTAACTCCCAGAGCTTGCTCAAGCTCATGTCCATCAAGTCAGTGATGCCATCCAACCATCTCATCCTGTTGTTGCCTTCTCCTCCTGCTGTCAATCTTTCCCAGCATCAAGGTCTTTTCAAATGAGTTGGCTCTTCACATCAGGTGGCCAAAGTATTGGAGCTTCATCTTCAGCATCAGTCCTTCCAATGAATACTCAGGATAGATTTCCTTTAGGATTGACTGATTTGATCTCCATATAGTCCAAGGGACTCTTAAGTGTCTTCTCTAGCAATACAGTCAAAGGATCAATTCTTTAACCCTCAGCCTTCTTTATGGTCCAACTCTTACATCCATACATGACTATTGGAACCACCATAGCTTTGACCAAATGGACCTTTGTTGGCAAAGTAATGTCTCTGCTTTTTAACATGCTGTCTAGGTTTGTCAGGTTTTCTTCCAAAGAACAAGAATCTTTTAGTTTCATGGTTGCAGTCGCCGTCTGCAGTGATTTTGGAGTCCACAAAAATAAAGTTTGTTTCCATTTTGTCCCCTTCTATTTGCCATGAATCATTTGAATGGTTTAATCATTTAATGAGGCTGAGATTATGTAACTCAGATTGGGACTTAAACCCACAGTCTTTTAACTGAGATCACAAACTTGGTGTGATCACACACTTGGCTCAGGTTCTTGATATCTCATCACTGAAGGAATTCAGTGAGAGGCAAAGTGATAGGTAAGAAGTGGATTAATTTAGAGAGAAACATTCCACAGAATGATTGTGGGCCATCTTTGAAGGCAAAAGAGGCTCCAGGGTATGGGGTCATCAGTTTTTAAATGGGTGGATGATTTCATAGGCTAATGAGTGGGAGGAGTATTCCAGGTATTTTGGGGAAATTGGTATTTCCAGGAATTGGGCCACCACCCACTTTTTGACATTTATGGTTGTCCTTGGAATTGTCATGGCACTGTGGGTATGTCATTTAGCTTGCTAATATGTTGCAATGAATGTATACTGAGGCTCAAGGTCTGGTAGAAGTCAACTCGTCTCATCTTGGATCTATTATACTTAATTTCAATCAGTTTATGCCATGTCTCAGGCTGTGTCATTATTTTAAAGGTGTGCCCTACCCCCTTCCCTTTTGTTTCATTACTGTGTTATACCTGTGTACATTGTCACCCTGCTTATTTAACTTATATGCAGAGTACATAATGAGAAATGTTGGATTGGATGAAGCAAAGCTGGAATCAAGATTGCCAGGAGAAATATCAGTAACCTCAGACATGCAGATGATACCACCCTTATGGCAGAAAGTGAAGAGGAGCTAAAAAGCCTCTTGATAAAAGTGAAAGAAGAGAGTGAAAAAGTAGGCTTAAAGCTCAACATTCAGAAAACTAAGATTATGGTATCCGGTCCCGTCACTTCATGGCAAACAGAGGGGGATACAGTGGCTGACTTTATTTTGGGGGACTCCAAATCACTGCAGATGGTGACTGCAGCCATGAAATTAAAAGATGTTTACTCCTTAAAAGGAAAGTTATGACCTACCTAAACAACATATTAAAAAGCAGAGACATTACTTTGCCAACAAAGGTCCATCTAATCAAGGCTATGGTTTTCCGAGTAGTCATGTATGGATGTGAGAGTTGGACTATAAGGAAAGCTGAGCACTGAAGAATTGATGCTTTTGAACTGTGGTGTACAGGAAGACTCTTGATATTCCCTTGGACTGCAAGGAGATCCAACCAGTCCATCCTAAAGGAAAACAGTTCTGAATATTCATTTGAAGGACTGATGTTGAAGCTGAAACTCCAATACTTTGGCCACCTGATTTGAAGTACTGACTGCTTTGAAAACACCCTGATGCTGGGAAAGACTGAAGGTGGGAGAAGAAGGGGATAACAGAGGATGAGATGGTTGGTTGGCATCAATGACTCAATGGACACGAGTTTGAGTAAACTCCAGGAGTTTGTGATGGACATGGAGGCCTGGAGTGCTACAGTCCATGGGGTTGCAGAGAGTTGTACAATCTAGATACGGCTTTTTTATTTTGTCATATAGAATCTGATTTGTGTTCTTCAATTCAAAGTAATTTTTCAATGACAAATGCTTTGTTCTTTTGGCGGGGGTGAGGCGGGGGGAGACAGATACCTGTTCTGTCTTTATGCCTCTTTGTGTGTGGTGTGTGCTTAGTTGCTCAGCTGTGTCTGACTCTTGCAACTCCATAGACTGTAGCCTGCCAGGCTCCTCTGTCCATGGGATTCTTCAGGCAAGAATACTGAAGTGAGTTGCCATTTCCTTCTCCAGGGAATCTTCCTGACCCAGGAATCAAACCCAGGCAGACTCTTTATTGACTGAGCTATAAGGGAATCCCTTATACCTCTTTCTATTTCCTTTATTTCTCAATGAACAATAGTTAGTACATTGCAAGCAGCAAAACACGCACCATAAAGTGAAGCTAGCTGGGGTGGTAACTGACATCTATCCATTACTTTGTGACATTAGAACAAACACATCCCTCAGATCTCTGTTTTCAGCAGAAGTTACCAGTGTTACTTTGGGCTGGCCACCATTAACTTAAACTACATGCTGAATACTCTATTGGGGTAAAGATACACTTTCAACTAAGAAAGAAGCTACCTTTTCTCTTTTTGGGGTTTTTACATTTTTATACATGCATGTGAATTAGATGTAAACAATACCTCAAAGTACATGCACTTACCTGCCCCACCTCTTCCCAGTCTCAAACCTTATTCTAGACACACAACCACTTTTAACTCTCTTTTGTTTGTTTAAACTACTAGTTCTGTAATACAGAGTTTTAGATGTTTCTAACCATTACTCTGGCACTAATAAGTTTGCTTATTACATTTTTTTCCCCCATTGCATGCACATTGATTTTAGTCACTCAGTAAAATCACTTACAGCTAATTTACTTTCATATCTTCCAAACGTTTTTTTTACTAACACTCGATTATAGTTGTCCACTTTTCCTTCATTTTGATTCTGTATTTTTATACCTTATCCCATTCTTTTTGCTACCATTTTATGTGTTTCAGTAGAGAATTGATTTACTATTTATGTTTACCACAGGATTTTTAAACAAGGACTTATCAATTACAAAGGGTCACTGAGTTCATTCTATTTACTCCTACATAAAAGCATTAAGTGCAGAAACTGACATTAAAAGATGCTTGATAAATGTAAGTCTCCTTTTCTCCTTCCTTCCTCATCTTACTGGAGATGTAAGTACTCTATTAGGTTTGATGAAGCATCTAGTAATGGGGGCTGCATTCATGGATGGGCTCCTTTCCTGACATGCACAACTTAACGAGTTAACATAAAACACAAACCATTTTCTCTGGAATTTAGGTGATTACAGGAAAGACATACATAGCTGATGTTTACTTTCCTTGCTTTAGATCATCTATAATGAAGCCCTTGTGTCAGTTCACATAAATACTTTCTAATATAGTATCTCATTTTTGGATTGAAATCATAATATCCTATACATTTTCTAACCTAATTATTTCTGTGTGTGATATAAGTGTATAACATTTTTATAATAGGATGATAACATGTCAAGGAGAGCCTAATGTATTGATGTTTGAAATTTTCTGGAAAGCCTCATTAATATTGTGACTCAAACGTACACTTAAAATCTCATGAAGCTTTCACAGATCTAAATTCAAGAACCATCAATTTATTTTTTCCTCAGTAACAAGGAATGAATTTTTATATATGTTTAAAACATAGAGAAAAAACTAAGATTTCATCCCCAAATTTTCAAAAACATGAATTGCTGCATATTTTGTTTGTCCACTTGGACAAAAGATCAGCCCAATTAAAATGATGTATTATAGGATTTCAGAAATAATAAAAATAAATGAGATTTATCAAGTAGTATTCTTTGAAGAATTACTTAAATTTACATGGTACTCATAACTGAAACTTTAACTATGCTTGTATCTTGTTTTATAATCTAATTTCTATGAATTGAATATAGAAGCTAGAAAGAAGGTTAAAATATGAAAATCTTATAATGTAAGAAGAATAATCCTTATACAATAATGACCTGCAAGGAAGGATACAGTATAGGACTATTCCCAATATTTTGTGGTTTGAACTTATTTACTATGTTTGTATTTTAGTTTTGATTCAGGCATAGTTTTTAGGTCAAAGCTTTTATCAGGTATCCATGATTCAAGGGATTTCAGGAGATGGGTAAATCTATTGACTTTATATGTAAAAAAAAAAAATACTATACATATTAGAGTTTCTATGTGCTTTAAGATTCTCAGCAAACTCTGTAAAATTACTTTTTAAGAATTGCTGCAAGCAATATACTTTAAATAATCACTTGATGCTTTTATTTCATTTACCAATATGATTTTTTGCAGTTTTAAACTTTAATTTTTACTTTATATTGAAGCACAACTGATTTACAATGTTCTGTTTGGTTGAGGTGTACAGCAAAGTGGTTAGACTAATTTTATTAATGTAGTAACTGATAGACATTATCTTACTTCCTGTTAAAAATATTTTTGAAAATGAAAAGTCAAGTATTTTTGCCTTTTGCAAAATGCTTATCTATTTGAACTTTGTGCATGAGTTTTTTCTATATTTAAATTTTAAAGGTTAAGAACAAATACAGAAACAAAAATCAAGTAATATAGCAGTGTTTGAAAGAGATTTTTCCCACTGCCACAAAATATAATTGAAATTCTCAAAAAAGAAAATGAGATGAATAGTATCATCTGAAAATTAATACTAGTAAGCCGTTATAACTTTACCAGGCTTTTCTTGGAAGTAACAGAAGTTATCTAGTTACCATTGCCATATATTTCCACCTAATGTTAAAAAAAGAAATAAATAAATAAAAACTAGGAAACTAGAAGAGGTATTTATTTGATTTCTAGGTTTTAAAGTTCTCATAGTGAAAAGTTAGATCTTTACCTCATGTGAGAGAAAAAAGGGGTGGGGTGTGGGTAAACAAGTGGGAAGGATTCTAAAATAATACATTATTACTGGAGATTGAGAATGTCTTTGAAAAGGAAAACCATTTCCTTCTGTAAATAGTTGCAGAGTTGTCACATATGCGAGCTCACCATTATGTAACTAGCAGAATGAAAGAGAACGTGGTGGGAAGAACTTGTCACGGATGAATACAGAAAGTTCCTACTTGTCATGTTGTAGTCAAATTCTGCTCACAGCATCTCCACATCTGACTTTAGGCAACTAATATGTGTTTAACTAACCCTAACCTTAACTAACCCTAACCCTAGTGAAGTCGCTCAGTCATGTCTGACTCTGCGACCCGTGGACTGTAGCCCACCAAGCTCCTCCGTCCATGGCAAGAATACTGGTAGTGGGTTGCCATTTCCTTCTCCAGGGGATCTTCCCGACCCAGGGATCGAACCAAGGTCTCCTACATTGCAGGCAGACACTTTAACTTCTGCACCACCAGGGAACCCCTAACCCTATGCTAATTTGCTTCCCTGGTGACTCAGATGGTTAAGAATCTGCCTCCAATGCAGGAGATCTGGTTTTGATCCCTGATTTGGGAAGATCCCCTAGAGAAGCGAATGGATACCCACTCCAGGATTCTTGCCTGGAAAATCCCATGGACAAAGGAGCCAGGTGGGTTACAGTCCATGGAGTCATAGAGTCAGACATGAGTGAGCGAATACCATTCTTACTTTCATGCTTTCTATGGGAAAGTCCCTGCTGGCTCAGTGGTAAAGAATCTGCTGCAATATAGGAGACCTGGGTTCCATCCGTGGGTCAGGAAACTACCCAAAGAAGGAAATGGCAATCCAGTCCAGCAATCTTGCCTGGGAAATCCCATGAACAGAGGAGCCTGGCAGGCTACAGTCCACAGGGTCACAGGGTCAGACTCAACCTAGAGACTAAATCACCAGATGCCATTCTGTGACCACAGACACATTGTTCATTTTCTACAGCTGTACAAAAATAGAACAATGTATACAAAGGATACAAAGAAGGCAATGGCACCCCACTCCAGTACTGTTGCCTGGAAAATCCCATGGATGGAAGAGCCTGGTAGGCTGCAGTCCATGGGGTCTCTAAGAGTTGGATACGACTGAGCGACTTCCCTTTCACTTTTCACTTTCATGCCTTGGAGAAGGAAATGGCAGCCCACTCCAGTGTTCTGGCCTGGAGAATCCCAGGGATGGGGGAGCCTGGTGGGCTTCCATCTATGGGGTCACACAGTCGGACACAACTGAAGTGACTTAGCAGCAGCATACAAAGGATATCTGTACTTTGTGTAACTTGTTTCCTTACTTTTTTTAAATTTATCTGTAGTTGTTTGCTTTCAATTGCTACATAGTATTCTTTGAAGAGTTGTTTAGTCACTAAGTCCTGTCCGACTCTTTTGTGACCCCATGGACTATAGCCTGCCAGGCTCCTATGTCTATGGGAAGAATACTGTAATGGTTTGCCATTTCCTTCTCCAGGGGATCCTTCAGACCCGGGGACTGAACCTATGTCTCCTATATTGCAGGCAGGTTCTTTAACACTGAGCCACCATAAAAACCCTCCCTTGAATAGATAAACCATACATTGGTTAGCCATTCACTGGTCAATGCACATTTGGATTGTTTCCAGAATTGGGCTACTGATATTAACACTATTATAAAAACTTATGTATGTAAGTTCTAATGTGTTCACAAGTTTTTATTTTTTGTGTGTAAATAAGCAGGAATAAAATTCATAGATCAATTAGAAATTTATAAGATTTTTTCAAAATAATTTTATTATTTTGTACCTAGACAAGCAGCCCATATGTGTTCTAGTAACTTTTTGTCCTCACAAAACCTGATATTATTAGTGTTTTTAATGCTATCATTTTTGCATATGTGTCTTAATATTGCAGTGTTAATTTCCAGTTCCCTGAGTAATGATACAGAGGAGATTTCTGTATGCTTATCGGGCATTCATATATTTATACAATGTTTGTTCAAATCTTTTGTCTGGATTGTTTGTTTTATTATCATTATTTCTAGGAGTTTATTATAGATTCTGATTGCAAGCCTTTTGTGTGGTATATGTTCTGTGAACAGTTACTCACAGTCTTTGAAATGTCTGCATATTCTAAGTGGTGGTTCCAAAGAAGATAAACTTTTTACAAGTTGTATATATTGTTCAGTTCAGTTCAGTCACTCAGGCATGTCCAGCTCTTCGTGAATCCATGAACCGCAGAACGACAGACCTCCTGGTCCATCATCAATTAATTCCTGGGGTTCCCACAAACCCATGTCCACTGAGTTGGTGATGCCATCCAACCATCTCATCTTCTGTCATCCCTTTTTCCTCCTGCCCTCATATTCCCAGAATGAGGGTCTTTTTCCAGTGAGTCAGCTCTTCACATCAGGTGGCCAAAGTACTGGAGTTTCAACTTCAACATCAGTCCTTCCAATGAAAAACCCTTTAGGATGTACTGGTTGGATTTCCTTGCAGTCTAAGGGACTCTCAAGAGTCTTCTCCAGCACCACAGTTCAAAAGTATCAATTCTTCAGAGCTCAGTTTTCTTTATAGTCCAACTCTCACATCCATACGTGACCACTGAAAAAACCATATCCTTGACTAGACGGACCTTTGTTGGCAAAGTAATGTCTCTGCTTTTGAATATGCTATCTAGGTTGGTCATAACTTTCCTTCCAAAGAGTAAGCATCTTTAAATGTCATGGCTGTAATCTCCAGCTGCAGTCATTTTGGAGCCCCAAAAAATAAAGGCAGCCACTGTTTCCACTCTTTCCCCATCGATTTCCCATGAAGTGATGGGACTGGATGCCATGATCTTAGTTTTCTGATTCTTGAGCTTTAAGCCAACATTTTCACTCTCCTCTTTCACTTTCATGAAGAGGGTCTTTCATTCTTCACTTTCTGCCATATGGATGGTGTCATCTGCATATCTGAGGTTATTGATATTTCTCCTGGCAATCTTGATTCCAGCTTGTGCTTCCTCCAGACCAGCATTTCTTATGATGTACTCTGCATATAAGTTAAATAAGCAGGGTGACAATATACAGCCTTGACATACTCCTTTTCCTATTTGGAACCAGTCTGTTGTTCCATGTCCAGTTCTAACTGTTGTTTCCTGACATGCATATAGATTTCTCAAGAGGCAAGTCAGGTGGTCTGGTATTCCCATCTCTTAAAGAATTTTCCACAGTTGATTGTGATTCACACAGTCAAAGGCTTTGGCATAATCAATAAAGCAGAAATGGATGTTTTTCTGGCACTCTCTTGCTTTTTCCATGATCCAGCGGATGTTGGCAATTTGATCTCTGGTTCCTCTGCCTTTTCTAAAACCAGCTTGAACATCTGGAAGTTCGCAGTTCACGAATTGCTGAAGCCCGGCTTGGAGAATTTTGAACATTTCTTTACTAGCGTATGAGATGAGTGCAATTGTGCAGTAGTTTGAGCATTGTTTGGCATTGCTTTTCTTTGGGATTGGAATGAAAACTGACCTTTTCCAGTCCTATGGCCACTACTGAGTTTTCCAAATTTGCTGGCATATTGAGTGCAGCACTTTCACAGCAGATGGTCAACACTGAAATCTGATTATATTCTTTGCAGCCAAAGATGGAGAAGCTCTATACAGTCAGCAAAAACAAAAATCTTCAGGATTTGAAATAGCTCCACTGGAATTCCATCACCTCCACTAGCTTTTTTTGGTGTGATGCTTCCTATGTCCCACTTGCCTTCATATTCCAGGATGTCTGGCTCTAGATGAGTGTGAGTGAGCACACCATCATGATTATTTGGGTAGTGAATATCTTTTCTGTACAGTTCTTCTGTGTATTCTTGCCACCTCTTCTTAATATCTTCTGCTTCTGTTTGATCCATACTATTTGTGTTCTTTATTGAGCCCATCTTTGCATGAAATATTCCCTTGGTATCTCTAATTTTCTTGAAGAGATCTCTAATCTTTCCCTTTCTATTGTGTTCCTCTATTTCTTTGCACTGATCACGGAGGAAGGCTTTCTTATCTCTCCTTGCTAGTCTTTGGAACTCTGCATTCAAATGGGAATATCTTTCCTTTTCACTTCTCTTCTTTTTATAGCTATTTGTAAGGCCTCCTCAGATAGCCATTTTGCTTTTTTTGCATTTCTTTTTCTTGGGAATGGTATTGATTCCTGTCTCCTGTACAATATCACAAACCTCCATCCATAGTTCATCAGGCAATCTGTCTACCAGATCTAGTCCTTCAAACCAGAATTGTATAGTGGTTTTCCCCACTTTCTTCAATTTAAGTACAAATTTGGCAATAAGGACTTCATGTTGTGAGCCACAGTCAGATCCCAGTCTTATTTTTGCTGACTGTATAGAGCTTCTCCATCTTTGGCTGCAAAGAATATAATCAATCTGATTTCAGTGATGACCATCTGATGATGTCCACATATATAGTCTTCTCTTGTGTTGTTGGAAGAGGGTGTTTGCTATGACCAGTGTGTTCCCTTGGTGAAACTCTATTAGCCTTTGCCCTGCTTCATTCTGTACTCCATGGACAAAATTGCCTGTGAGATGAGTGCAGTTGTGTGGTAGTTTGAGCAATCTTTGGCATTGCCTTTCTTTGGGATTGGAATGAATACTGACCTTTTCCAGTCCTGTGGCCCATACTGAGTTTTCCAAATTTGCTGGCATATTGAGTGCAGCATATACTTGGATTAATGTGATATTGAATGGTTTGCCTTGGAAATGAACAGAGATCATTCTGTCATTTTTGAGATTGCAGCCAAGTACTGCATTTCAGACTCTTTTGTTGACCATGATGGCTACTCCATTTCTTCTAAGGGATTCCTGCCCGCAGTAGTAGATATAATGGTCATCTGAATTAAATTCACCCATTCCAGTCCATTTTAGTTTGCTGATTCCTAGAATGTCAATGTTCACTCTTGCCATCTTCTGTCTGACCACTTCCAATTTGCCCTGATTCATGGACCTGACATCCCAGGTTCCTATGCAATATTGCTCTTTATAGCATCGGACCTTGCTTCTATCACCAGTCACATCAACAACTGGGTATTGTTTTTGCTTTGGCTCCACCCCTTCATTCTTTCTGGAGTTATTTCTCCACTGATCTCCAGTAGCATATTGGGCACTTACTGACCTGGGGAGTTCCTCTTTCAGTATCCTATCATTTTGCCTTTTCATACTGTTCATGGGATTCTCAAGGCAAAAATACTGAAGTGGTTTCCCATTCCCTTCTCCAGTGGACCACATTCTGTCAGACCTCTCCACTATGACCCACCCGTCTTGGGTTGCCCCACAGGCATGGCTTAGTTTCATTGAGTTAGACAAGGCTGTGGTCCTAGTGTGATTAGATTGACTAGTTTTCTGTGATTATGGTTTCAGTGAGTCTGCCCTCTGATGTCCTCTTGCAACACCTACCGTCTTACTTGGGTTTCTCTTACGTTAGACATGGGGTATCTCTTCACAGCTTCTCTAGCAAACCGTAACTGCTGCTCCTTACCTTGGACGAGGGGTATCTCCTCACCGCCATCCCTCCTGACCTTGAATATGGAATAGCTCCTCTAGGCTCTCCTGTGTCCATGCAGCCACCGCTCCTTGGACATGGGGTTGGTCCTTCCAGCCGCCACCCCTTGACCTCGGATGTGGGGTAGCTCCAACCAGTAACACTGAAGAAGCTGAAGTTGAATGGTTCTATGAAGACCTACAAGATCTTTTAGAACTAACACCCAAAAGAGATATCGTTTTCATTATAGGGGACTGGAATGCAAAAGTAGGAAGTCAAGAAACACCTGGAGTAACAGGCAAATTTGGCCTTGGAATATGGAATTAAGCAGGGCAAAGACTAGTAGAGTTTTGCCAAGAAAATGCACTGGTCATAACAAACACCCGGTTTCAACAACACAAGAGAAGACTTTACACATAGACATCACCAGATGGTCAACACCAAAATCAGACTGATTATATTCTTTGCAGCCAAAGAAGGAGAAGCTCTATACAGTCAGCAAAAACAAGACCAGGAGCTGACTGTGGCTCAGATCATGAACTCCTTATTGCTAAATTCAGAATTAAATTGAAGAAAGTAGGGAAAACCAGTAGACCATTCAATATGACCTTAATCAACTCCCTTATGATTATACAGTGGAAGTGAGAAATAGATTGAAGGGAATAGCTTTGATAGATAGAGTGCCTGATGAATTATGGACAGAGGTTCATGATATTGTACAGGAGACAGGAATCAAGACCATCCCCATGGGAAAAAAAATGCAAAAAAGCAAAATGGCTGTCTGGGGAGGCCTTACAAATAGCTGTGAAAAGAAGAGAAGCCAAAAGCAAAGGAGAAAAAGAAAGATATAAGCATCTGAATGAAGAGTTCCAAATAATAGCAAGAAGAGATAAGAAAGCCTTCCTCAGCCATCAATGCAAAGAAATAGAGGCAAACAAAAGAATGGGAAAGACTAGAGATCTCTTCAAGAAAATTACAGATACCAAGGGAACATTTCATGCAAAGATGGGCTCGATAAAGGATAGGAATGGTATGGACCTAATAGAAGCAGAAGATATTAAGAGGTGTCAAGAATACACACAAGAACTGTACAAAAAAGATCTTCACAACCAAGATGATCACTATGGTGTGATCACTCACCTAGAGCCAGACATCCTGGAATGTAATGTCAAGTGGGCTTATAAAGCATCAGTAAGAACAAAGCTAGTGGAGGTGATGGAATTCCAGTTGAGCTATTTTCAAATCTTGAAAGATGATGCTGTGAAAGTGCTGCACTCAATATGCCAGCAAATTTGGAAAACTCAGCAGTGGTCACAAGACTGGAAAAGGTCAGTTTTTATTCCAATCCCAAAGAAAAGAAATGCCAGAGAATGCTCAAACTACTGCACAATTGCACTCATCTCACACAGTAAGTAATGCTCAAAATTCTCCAAGCCAGGCCTCAGCAATACGTGAACCATGAACTTCCAGATGTTTAAGTTGGTTTTAGAAAAGGCAGAGGAACCAGAGATCAAATTGCCAACATCTGCTGAACCGTGGAAAAAGCAAGAGAGTTCCAGAAAAAACATCTATTTCTGCTTTCTTGACTATGTCAAAGCCTTTGACTGTGTGGATCACAATAAACTGGGGAAAATTTTTACAGAGATGGGAATACCAAACCATCTGACCTGCCTCTTGAGAAACCTGTATGCAGGTCAGAACAGTTAGAACTGGACATGGAACAACAGACTTGTTCCAAATAGGAAAAGGAGTACGTCAAGACTGTATATTGTCACCCTGCTTATTTAACTTCTATGCAGAGTACATCATGAGAAACGCTGGACTGGAAGAAGCACAAGCTGGAATCAAGATTGCCAGGAGAAATATCAATAACCTCAGATATGCAGATGACACCACCGTTATGGCAGAAATTGAAGAGGAACTAAAAAGCCTCTTGATGAAAGTGAAAGAGGAGAGTGAAAAATTTGGCTTCAAGCTCAACATTCAGAAAACTAAGATCATGGCATTTGGTCCCAACACTTCCTGGGAAATAGATGGGGAAACAGTGGAAACATTGTCAGGCTTTAGTTTTTTTGGGCTCCAAAATCCTTGCAGATGGTGACTGCAGCCATCGAATTAAAAGACGCTCAGTCCTTGGAAGAAAAGTTATGACCAACCTAGATAGTATATTCAAAAGCAGAGACATTACTTTGCCAACAAAGGTCTGTCTAGTCAAGGCTGTGGTTTTTCCAGTGGTCATGTATGGATGTGAGAGTTCAACTGTGAAGAAACGTGAGCACCGAAGAATTGATGCTTTTGAACTATAGTGTTGAAGAAGACTCTTGAGAGTCCCTTGGACTGCAAGGAAATCCAACCAGTCAATCCTAAAGGAGATCAGTCCTGAGTTTTTTTTGGAAGGAATGATACTGAAGCTGAAACTCCAATTCTTTGGCCACCTAATGTGAAGAGTTGAGTCATTGGAAAAGACTCTGATGCTGGGAGGGATTGGGGGCAGGAGGAGAAGGGGATGACAGAGGATGAGATGGCTGGATGGCATCACTGACTCATTGGATGTGAGTCTGAGTGAAGTCTGGGACTTGGTGATGGACAGGGAGGCCCAGCATGCTGGGATTCATGGGGTTGCAAAGAGTTGGACACGACTGAGCGACTGAATTGAACTGTACTGAACTGAGTGCAGCACTCTCACAGCATCATTGTTTAGGATTTGAAATAGCTCAACTGGCATTCCATCACCTCCACTAGCTTTGTTCATACTGATGCTTCCTAAGACCTACTTGACTTTGCATTCCTTGATGTCTGGCTCAAATTTAGTGACCCCACCTCATGACTGTCAGATCATTAATGCTTTTTTGTGTAGTTCTTTTGTGTGTCCTTACCACTGCTTCTTAATATCTTCTGGTTCTGTTCGGTCATTGCCACTTCTGTCCTGTATTGTGTCCATCTTTACATGAAATATTCCCTAGGTATCTCTAATTTTCTTGAAGAGATCTCTAGTCCTTGCCATTCTACTGTTTTGCTCTATTTCTTTTCTTTGATCCTTTAGGAAGTCTTTCTAATTTCTCATTGATATTCTTTGGAACACTGCATTCAGATGGGTTTATCTTTACTTTTCCCCTTGACTTTTGCTTCTATTCTTTTCTCAGCTATTTGTAAGGCCTCCTCAGAGAACAATTTTGCTTCTTACATTTCTTTTTCTTTTCAACATTTTTGGCCACTGTATAATGTTACAAACCTCTGTCCATAGTTCTGGGACTGTGTCTATGCAATCTAATCCCTTGAAAATGTTTGTCACTTCCACTGTATAATAAAGGGATTTGATTTAGGTCATACCTGAATGGCCTAGTTGTTTTCCCTACTTTCTTCCATTTAAGTCTGAATTTTACATAAGGAGCTGATGACCTGAGCCACACTCAGCTCCAGGTCTTGTTTTTGCTGACTGTGAAGAGCTTCTCCGTCTTCAGCTCATAGTATATATTCAGTCTGATTTTGGTATTGAACATTTAGTGATGTCTGTGTAGAGTGGCCTTTGTGTTTTTGGAAGAGGCTGTTTTCCATGACTAGTGCATCCTCTCGGCAAATTCTGTTAGCCTTTGCCCTTCTTCAATTTTACTCCAATGCCAAAGTTGCCTGTTACTCTAGACATCTCTCGACTTCCTACTTTTGCATCAGTTCAGTTCAGTTCCGTTCACTCACTCCATTGTGTCTGACTCTTTGCAATCCCATGGACTGAAGCACGCCAGGCCTCCCTGTCCATCACTAACTCCTGGAGTTTACTCAAACGTATGTCTATTGAGTCGGTGATACCATCCAACCATCTCATCCTCTGTCATCCCCTTCTCCTCCTGCCTTAAATCTTTCCCAGCATCAGGGTTTTTTTTTTTCAAATGAGTCAGCTCTTCCTATCAGGAAGCCAAAGTATTGGAGTTTCAGCTTCAGCATCAGTCCTTCCAATGAACATTCAGAAATGATTTCCTCTAGGATGGACTGGTGAGATCTCCTTGCAGTCCAAGGGACTCTCAAGAGTCTTCTCCAACACTACAGTTCCAAAGCATCAGTTCTTCAGTGCTCAGCTTTCTTTATAGTCCAACTTTTTCTTTGTTGTATTGCTATTTAAAGTCAAGTTCAAAATCTACTTTGTGGTTAGTGTTTACACTTGAATTATGTCTGCTTTTGTGCCAAGTATAGCTAAACATGTCTAATTTAGGGCTTATGCTGCTAAGTCGCTTCAGTCGTGTCCAACTCTGTGTGACCCCATAGATGGCAGCCCGCCAGGCTTCCCTGTCCCTGGGATTCTCCAGGCAAGAACACTGGAGTGGGTTGCCATTTCCTTCTCCAATGCATGAAAGTGAAAAGTCAAAGTGAAGTCCCTCAGTCATGTGACTCCTAGCGACCCCATGGACTGCAGCCCACCAGGCCCCTCTGTCCATGGGATTTTCCAGGCAAGAGTACTGGAGTGGGGTGCCATTGCCTTCTCCATTAGGGCTTATAGTTATTTGAAATAAACCATTTCCCTAACTTACGAGTGGGGAAATGACAGGTAAGGGAAATTATATTTTTGGCATATTATTATAATTTTGTTACAAAGACATGATTAAAATCTAGATTTTATTTCCATGTCTAATGATTTTTTTCCATTATATTTTTTTTTTTTGCCATTCCAATGCATTTTTCCATACCCCTTATAGTGTGCTCACTACATTATATTGTCAACTTTTGATTACCTATAGGCCTCTCTCATTAGTATCAGTTATTCAGGGAGAGGTTGCTCTCTGACTGTTCAATATGTAAGTGGGGGCTCTTCAGTTATTATAAGTCAAACATTTGTGGTAGAAAGACTTAATGTGAAATTGATTTGTGATCAAAGAAATCTCACATTTTCACTTCATTCAAGTGCATAGGTATTTGAAAGAAAAAATATCAAACTACACGTACTTTGCTGACTTGCATTTAAATCTCACATTACATATTTTGGGCTATTTGCAACAGGACCAAGAATGGAATCCTGTAGAAGTAACAAACCACAAAACTAATTCCACCAAATTGCATGATTGAATCCTTGTTGTCATATTACTCTGTTTTGGTGATAATTCCTATCATCCTTTCTGATGGAATGTTAATTGGGTGAATGGATTTCTTTTGTTCACCACTAACTTATTTATCTTTAACAATGCAGTATATTGATCTATTGCCTAGTCTTACATAGATTGGATTCTAAATGCTGAAAACATATTAAGTCTGTGTTGCACACTGTTAGTTAAGACTTGACTTAGAATAGATTTAAATAAAAACCCAGCAGTTTGACATCTTGGAAAAGCACTATTGTCAAATAGTAACTTGGAAAATACACAGACATATTTAATGAAAAATATCCTGGAGAATGAAATGGCAACCCACTCCAGTGTTCTTGCCTGGAGAATCCCATGGACATAGGAACCTGGCAGGCTACAGTTCATGGGACTGCAAGAGTCGGGCACTACTTAGCGCTTTCTTTTTTATATACTATATATGATAGTCCTAAATCTATTTAAAAGCTTATTAACTCACAGATGCTTACAATAAATGTATTAAGCATTATACTTTTTTTTGAAGATTACTTTTTCTTATGTTTCTTTTTACTTAATTTAACAACTGTAGTGACACAAAGTAGACTGCATGATCATAATCTGAACATTGTTGAAGAGTGCATTTTGATAAGTTTACATACACACACGCATACATACTCTGAAACGGTTGCCAAAAACAAAATAACTAATATTATTCTTCACACCAGAAATTTCCATTTGCCCTTTCAGATTCCACTTTTCACCCAACCAAGAGATCCCCTGATCTTTTTTCTCATTATCAATTAGTCAGAATTTTCTATTGTTGTTGTTCATTTGCTGTGTCTGACTCTTTATGACCCCACGGACTGCAGCACCCTAGGTTTCCCTGTCCTTCACTATCTCCTGGAGTTTTCTCAAACTCATGTCCATTGAGTCGGTGATGCCACCCTATCGTCTCATTTCTGTTGCCCTCTTCTGTAATGTCAAAATAAACATGATATGAAAATATTCAGATTGCTGTTAGAGACCTAGGAAAATATCAGAAACTTTACCTAATGATTATAAAGTTTTAGCCATTTTGCTACATTTGAAAATAAAATCTTATCCAATGGCATAAATCATTTTGTATTTCATTAAGAAATTTGGCACTTTTATTTCAGTTACTCTTTTATACTGACTCTTCATTCACTGCCCAAAAGCCAACTGTCCTAGATATTAAATATACATTGTGGAATTTATTGTTATTACCTTTTATTCTGCCATTCTATTCATTAACAATGAGCAATTATTTGTCTCTGATGGTATAGATTTGACAGGACATTACATCAATATGGAACAGATTTTTTTTTTTTTTACAATTTTCAGCCTTTAAATGGGTTGTGTTAATTGCTTTATGATGAACCTAGCATCTGCTTTGCAAAGAGAATGTCATTTTACTGATAAGTTCAGTTGAAAAACTAATTGCAGGAATATAAACATGTACTACAGAACATTTGTGAATTTTTTAAATTTAGTTTTCTGAGAAAGTTCAGCTTCTTTTAGATCATCTTTTTTTAATCAATACATTCATACAAGATTTTGTTTTGTTTTCTTTTGTTTTGTAAGAAATCTTTTGTAATGAAAATCTTATGAACTGTTTTAGAGTAAAAATTGAAAACCTTAAGGCAGATTGAGCTTTGTGGTGCTCCTGAGAATATGCACTGTTTGTAGACATCTCTTTCACAAAAATTATTCCTGTATAACTTTGCACATCAACCTGGGCTGAGACTTAAGTCACAGGGGATTGAAAAATAGTAAAAGCAATGATTTGAGGAGAGCTGGCAAACTAATGTCTCAGTGCTTACCAAGAGAGACAAATTTATTTCATCTGTCACAAAGATTACCTGAAAAATCTTAGGCTGCTTCATAAGACATTGTATTGCTTAGCAGTTTTAAAAAGAATAAAAGTATAGAATTTCCTCTTCAAATTGTTTTATAAAAATTTTTATTATAAAATATAAAATGGTTAGTGTTTGAATACCAAAAAAAAAAAAAAAAAGGCCAAAAATTAACCTAATAGACTTCAGGCAACCAAACAAAAGTAAAATCTACACAGAGATAATAGAGTTATCTCTGTAAGAATTGTTGCATTTTAAGAGTCAACGTTTCCAAGTAATTGTAAAAAGTAAACTAAAAATCTATGACTTGTGTATCTAAGATGTTTGCTTCATCATCTGAATAACAAAAACAAAGACACCTTTCCCATTCAACACCTAAAATAAGATTTTCAGAAGTATTAATAATTTGTGAGTGTATAATAGTTTTTACATATACCTCTCAATACCATTTACTTATGTAGTAGTTATAAAAGAAGCTGAATTCAAAATAAAAATTGAGGTATATGAATATCATAATGAAAGATTTATCAGAAGTATATTTAGTAACAGTGAATTGTAATATTCAACATGTATAAATATTTTCTTAGCTTAAGTTACTTAAGAATATGAAATCATATACAGCTGAAGAATTATCAAAATGAAACCTAAGAAAACACCACTATTTGAACCCCGTAAAGGTCCTTCTTCTAAAGCAATTTTCCTAAATCTTTCCCATTAAATCTTGCCCAAATTGCACAAGTACCAAGAAGAGGTAATATGTTCCTTGGATTCACATTCTTTGAAATTAAACTTTTCTTATCTCTAGTAAATGCTTTACAGAATGTTCTCGTATTTTTTAACATAAAAATTGCTTAAAGTACTTGAGTAAAACTATTGCTTATGTAGAAAATGGGTACTTAAAATCTCTGGATGTTTTTAAAGACTGACATTCATTCTACTTTTGTACAATGAAAGGAATGGCTTTAAGGTTAATGAGACTAATAAAGAGTAAATATAAAATATAATTTTCCTGCCAATATGTACTTACTTAAGCTTATAAACATTCTTAACAGCTTTGCTTGCTAGTTTGAAAGTAAAGTTATTTTATGTATTTTAGAGTAATGTTTTTCTTTTAAATTTATGTTGATTTTTTCATAAAAAGGTCATAGATTTTAAGATTGTCAGTGCAGATCCACAAGCCAAAGTTCTTCTACATAATATCATTAAAAGTAACCAGTTTCTTGAAAATATAAGTTTTCTCCCGTAACATTTTAGAATCCCTAAAGGTAATAAGGCTACGCACTCCAGTATTCTGGCCTGGAGAACTCCATGGACTAAGTCCATAGGGTTGCAAAGAGTCGGACACAACTGATCGACTTTCACTCACTTCACTAAAGGTAATAAGTACTTCTCTGTCATTTTATTATTGACATTTCCATAACAAAAGCTAAAATATACATTATATAGTATTATGTCATATATTAATGGGAAATTTTTTGAATGAGTATGAAAAATTGGTAACTAGATTTTAAAATTATGAATGAGCTGATTAATTAATGAAGAAAGTATATTAGTCAATTTTCACTTTTCTTTTTTGATTATATTCTTCCCCTGAAAATCACATTTAGTTAAAGACTACAGAAAGAGTGGACTGTGGTTCTTTTCTTTTTTTCCCCATTGGGGTATAGTTTCTTTACAACACTGTGGTAGCCTCTGCTGTACAGAAGTGAATCAGGTATATGTATCCCCTCCCTTGTGGACTTCCTTCCCACCCACCATCCCATCCATCTAGTAATCTCTGAACAGCTTTCATTGCTCTTGAAGTATATATGAGAGTGATTCTGAAGTTCAAATGTGCAGGGATGGTAGCTTGTTCCAGTTTCCTTTGTGGTTTTGATGCTCATTTATCATTTAAAGTTGGGCAGGTCCCAGTGCTTAACTGGGATTTTTAAGGTGTTTAAATGGTAGAAAATACGTGTTCAAGTGGCAGTTATTGTGTGTGGTTGGCTGAAAGCAGTTAGCCAGAACTTTTTCTTATTATCCTCCTTTAGCTAGCACTCAGAACTTAAAGGCACCAAACCGTTACTGCTATGGGCAATGTAGGTGACTCCTTCATAACTATTTAAATAACCCTAGCCATTTTCACAGAGTGAAAGAAAAAATAACAATTAAGGGGTGGCTAAGAGTCGGATACGACTGAGCGACTTCCCTTTCACTTTTCACTTTCATGCATTGGAGAAGGAAATGGCAACCCACTCCAGTATTCTTGCCTGGAGAATCCCGGGGACGGGGGAGCCTGGTGGGCTGCCATCTATGGGGTCGCGCAGAGTCGGACACGACTGAAGCGACTTAGCAGCAGCAGCAGCAAGGTGTAATGATTACAGTTAAATTCCCTTGAAGATTTATAATGAGATGATGTATGTAAGATTTATACTCCTTGCTATTGTAATGCTAAAATTCATTCATATGATCACATGCTGCTGTAACATATTCGTTATTAGTTTTGTATAGTATCCCATTGTTTAATATCATTTAATGCACTTTTCTGTTCATAGATAGCTAGTGTTCGTTCAGGCTTTTGCTAACATAAGGAACAAAAGTGCTGCTATGTGTAAATTTCTGTGCATGTTTCCTGGTGTACATGTATGGCTTTCTTTTTAGTTTATAGCTGCAAGAGAAATCGCTACTTTGTATGGAAGGTTTAATAAGAAAACACCAAAACGTTTCCCTTGGGAAACATGTTAAACATATGTTTAACAGTTTTTATTGATATGTTTATAGACACTAATGATTCACTTTTTCAGCAGAAGTTGTTATAACCAGACTTTAAAAATGTCCCATTGAATGGATACAAATTGGTACCTATTTTTAGTCACAGTTTTATTTTCCTGGTCACTAGCAGGATTAAGTGTGATTTCACATGATTATCAGCCATATTAATGTTATGCAACTAAACATTTATCACCAATACTTTACCATACTATTCTCTAGGAAAATATAAAATAAATGAATAAAGTACTCTATGTGTCCCTCTAAGGCTGGCTATAAGTGTTAAGTTTGGATTTTTTTCAAGTGCAAGACATTCCAATAGTATGAAAACAGGGATAGTGAATAACAGAGAGACTGTCTATTTTACCTGAATGACTTAGATTTTTTGGCTTTATTTGTTCAATTATTTCTCCAATCTTTCTAGAATTTTCTTTTGTATTTGTCATATGTACAGTGTACTTATCCATACCTGATGATTTTTATTCTGGAAAAAACATGTCTTTTCAAGCAATATTTGTAATGCAATTCATCATTGTATTCTTTGTGTTTTTTTAATATCTGTTTGAATTTGTTTTATTATTGGAATTAACTTTTTCTTGGCTCATTGTGCCTACATTTTAGACCCCTTATCACCTGTCAAATTCATAATAAAGATGATTAAGCTTAACAATTGTATTATTCTTCTTCACAAACTTAATAGTGGTGGTTTATTTCTTACCACATCAATTTAACTGTCCTACATTTTTATTTTATAGATACATTTATAGAAACATAAATTTAAGCTTTAAAATTTTTTAACCTATTAAGGTTTTCATATATTGTGGGATTTGAACATCAGTGTATTCAATACCAGTGGTACTGAGAGTATGTGCTTTGATGAGAGAGATTTTGTCAAATTTTTAATTAAAATATTGCTCTTCTCATGTTGACAGGGTAATAACAATAGCACCAAGAGTTTCTAGAAGATCAAGTTGAGAATTTCAGAAAAAGACAGTAGGAAGCAGAAACAAAAGGAAGCAGCTCTCTGCCCTGATACATTGTTACATGTCTGCAAGGTTGGTTAAAAGTAATGTGTAGATTTAAGTGATGAGAGATCAGGATTTTTTCTGCCACCAGAGATGCAAATTTTGCAGGTGTCAGTGTAATCATGTCTGGGAATTAGGGGAATTAGTTGGGTAACAAATAACGCATTAGTCACCAACTGATGTGTACAGCTCTTTAAGGAAAAAACTATACTAGGTCAAGGACCTTTTAAGCATAAATCATAAAGAATTTTTTTCTTAAAAACTAATCCACTATAACCTAAGTTGAACCACATAATTAAACCCAACATTTTTAACCACATTTATTGATTCCTTTCTTAGTTGGTAACATCTACCCACCCAGCTTCCATAACTCCTAATACTCATGAAAATACATCAGACTGTGTAAGAACTTTCTGTAAGAGGAGAGATTATTTTTGCAGGCATCCAAGTCAGAGCTAAAATCACAGCAGCCTGGATCATGCAGTTAGGGGGCATGGGAATGGGAAACAAGACAACCTTTCAGAGGTTTCAAGGGAAGAGGGTATCAGGGCTGGGATGTGGGAGGAGAGAGGTGGAGAGATGGCACATCTGTCACATCATGTTTAATGTATCATTTCTTTTTTTGTGCCTGGAATAGTTAAGATCTATACTCTCAACAAACTTGATGATTATAATGTTGTCTATATACACTTTACTGTGCGTTAGAGCTCTAGGGCTTACTTAGTTTGTACCCTCTCCAGTCTCTGTACCCACCCCCTAGTAACCATTTACTCTGTTTTGTGAGTTTAACTTTTTAGATTCTACATATGTCATGTCATATAGTATTTGTGTTTCTCTGCGTGACTTATCTCACTTAGCATAATATCCTCAAGGTCCATCCATGTTGTTGCAAATAGCAGGGTTTCCTTCTTTCTTATGGCTGTGTAATAGATATATGTATGTATCTTCAAAGAATATTTTACCCCCATACTTATCTGAGAATGCATTTGAGAAAAGCATTGGGTTAGAGCCCATGAGATGAATAAGAGAGAAAATAGTAGTAAGTGAAGTGGGACCTTGTTAAATATCTCCATACTGTGCTGTGCTTAGTCCAACTCTTTGTGACCCCATGGACTGTAGCCCACCAGGCTCCTCTGTCCATGAGATTTCCCAAGAAAGATTACTGGAGCAAGTTGCTACCTCCTCCTCCAGGGCAACTTCCTACCCTTGGGTCAAACCCACCTCTCCTGTGTCTCCTGAATTGGTAGGTGGATTCTTTACCCCAAAGCCATACCACTTTTTAAACAACACAAACCCAGAGTTCTTCAGCATACCCAGTCACAAAATTCTATCACTAGTGTGACCAATATGTCTATATTCTCACATCTACAAAATGATTAACCTAATTTTTCTACCTCCTAGAAAAGTTTACATAGCATCAAGAATATTCCTAATCACAGACACACATGACCCAAATGCTAAGTATTTGTTGTGAGCTGTAAGGTCTACAAATTATCTTGGAAAATATTTTATACCCTTAATGTACTGATAAGGAGTAGTATTGCCAGAAAATCAGATGTTCCCTTTGTGTGTGTATGTGTGTGTGTGCGGGGGCGGGGTGGAGCATGGTTTAAAGTTGAAATAACTTGAGTTTTGAATGCATCAAAATGAACAATTTTCAGGGGCAGCCAACTGTATTTTAAATAACTCCATAACCCTTTTTGGTGGGATATTTTTTCTCTTATTTTACACATGATAATTGTTTCAATTCCTTGTCCTTTGTATTGAACTGATGCTGAAAAATGCTTTTAAGTAAAAAACATTATCAAAACTCATCAGTCTGTTACATTTCAATGAATCAGAGCTTGTGGTAAAGTTTCAGGATATAAATAAAAAGCAAAAATTTCACTAAATTGTTTTCAGCAGGACCATTCCAAAATAATGTAGATTTCTGCTGAAATATAGCAATCTGTAAAGAGAAAACTATTTACATGGACAATTGCTTCACAGTGGGAATTTGGCAATGAAAACAAATGATTCCAGTAATTGCTTTATATACAAGAAAGTATATTTCCTAAGGTAACTTTAGCAAAATAAAGATCGCATAACCTTGTGCCATGAAAAAAATAGAGCTTATTCAACATTGATTAAGGGAGTTTACAAGTGAATTCATAATCCTTATTTTTGGTTGATTTTTTTTCAGCACTTAAAGTTATTAGACAATATCCTTGGGAATTTTTAGCTATAACTAAATACAAAAATGGTATAAACTATAAACCTAGATTTTCACATGATATATATGTTGGCAGAGTCTCAGTTCAGTTCAGTTCAATTCAGTCACTCAGTCGTGTCTGACTCTTTGCGACCCCATGAGTTGCAGCACACCAGGCCTCCCTGTCCATCACCAACTCCCAGTGTTCACCCCAACTCATGTCCATCGAGTCAGTGATGCCATCCAGCCATCTCATTCTCTGTCATCCCCTTCTCCGTCATCCCCTTCTCCTCCTGCCCACAATCCCTCCCAGCATCAGAGTCTTTTCCAGTGAGTCAACTTTTCTCATGAGGTGGCCAAAGTATTGGCTACTGTATACTAAAACTTAGTTGTCACCTTAAGTCAAAGCAGTTTTCATATTCATAGAAATAACATTTGATTGATTGGTGCTTTCTAAAATTTTCATAGACCTACTAAAAACTAGACTCATAACTTTCAATATTAAAAAAAGTGTAGAATCATGCTTTTTAATGCAAATACACACCAATATTATACAATTTATCTGAGAAACCATTGAAATTATCAGAAATACCCTTAATAGTTTTTTCAGCCAGAATGAAGATGTGATGTAAGACACACAGAAATAGAACCAAGTGATGGGATAGTTCTTGACAAGAAGAGTTAAGTGTAAAAATCCTAGTAGTGTTGAGTTCTCATGTGAAATAACGTAGTTGGTGCCAGGTTTCTAGACCTAGCCTTGTGGGCCAAATGAGACACATGAGTATGTTTTATATAATCTGAACAGTGTGTAACCATGCAATTAAATGTTGAATATAAAAAGGGAGATTTCACATCAAAATCATCTTTTGTAACTGCTTTAAAAAATAGAAACTTGTAACACTAGACTCCCGCTTTCTAGGATATCAATCAGTTGAAATGCCAGAAGTAAAATCTCAGTTCTGGCACTTTTTATGGGGCTCCTGTCATCCTTCATGTAGATAATTTCATCTTCTAAACTTGCAGTTATTCATTATATCTATTATTGTCTGTTTGTCTTTCCCTGTGAATGCGAAAACTATGGAGTAAAGACCTTTGTTTTGTTATTGATATATCCCAAGAATCTCCAAGAGCATCTGGCACAAAGGAAGAACTTAATAAATGTTTGATGAATAGAAAATTAATTGGCTAATTCATTAAATAACTGAGCAATCATGTTGATGTATGGCAAAACCAATACAGTATTATAAAGTGAAATAAAGTAAAATTAAAAAAAATAACTGAGCAATCAAACAAGTTTGGCCTTCACTTATTGATTATTGCTTCCTTGACATTTAAGTTCCCTGCTTAAGCCTTAGTGATCATTTTGTGAAGCAGAAGTTGAGGAGAGAAGGTGACAAGCAATAAACAAATATATATGATAATGAATCAAAGAAAAATTTAGGTGGTCAATAGAGAAATATCTCATAATGAAAGGACTCAATTTTATAAACAATAAGGAAAAGACTTACAACCATCTTTACTTCTGTGTTTTTAAGACGGCAGTGTTAAAAAGTATGATTTTCAGTTGGCATTAAACATTTGTAAATAGTGAGGATGACAACTACTAAATACAAAGTACGTGACTTTTCTACAGTAGAATTAGGAGTCAAGCATGATCATTTTAGTTGTTTATATATAACCTGAATTATAAAAAAATTATACTTCTGCAATTTTTATTTTTAAAAAAACAAAACCTTTGTAATGATTCGTTTCTATTCTTTGATAAACAGTGAGAAGACATACGTGCCATGGATTGCATGTTTGTGTTCCCTGGACTTATATGTTGAAATCCTACCCCTTAAGGTGATGGTATTAGGATATGGGGCCTTAGGAAGTGATCAGGTCACAGGGCTCCACCCTCATGACCAAAATTAGTTTCTTCATGTATGAAGCCCCAGAGAGCTCCCTAGTGCCTTATGCCTTGTGAGGACACAAGAAGTCTGCAACCCAGAGGAAGCCCCTACCTAGACCGTGCAAGCACCCTGAGCTCGGTTGTCTAGGCTTCAGAAGTGTGAAAAATAGGTTTCTATAGTTTATGTGCTATGCTTAGTCACTCAGTCATGCCCAGCTTTTTGCAACCACCATGCTCAGCTGTCCATGGGGATTCTCCTGGCAAGAATACTGGAGTGGATTGTCATGCTCTTTTTTTTTTTTTTAATAAGATACCCTATAAAGCATGGGTCCCCAGCCTCCAGGATATAATGCTTGATGATCTGAGGTAGAGATGATGTAATAACAATAGAAGTAAGTGCACAATAAATGTAATGCACTTGGTCATTCTGAAACAGTCCCCGCCACTCCACCCTGGTCCATGGAAAATCTGTCTTCCATGAAACCAGTCCCTGGTGCCAAAAATGCTGGGGACCACTGCATCATAAAGGGTTAGTCAATGGTATTTTGATATAGCAGCTTGAAAGATTTGAGACAATAGACACTGAAAAAGGATTGCATAGTGGTCTTTGGGGTTTTCTTAACCTTCGGCAGGGACACTAAACCTAGTATGTGTTGTTAATTTGAGGGCAAATGGCAGTCTGTGAAAACTCAGTGGTAGAAACTGTTAAACTTGATGTCAAATATTTGCTTTCCACTTCTTATGTGATAATAGGACCTTTGACTTTTATCTAGCATTTAATTTAAATAGATGAAACAGTTAAATGTAACAGGACTTGAACAAGTAGAAATCATAGAAGAGGCTTGATAGATATTTTTTGACTCACTGATTAATACTAAACACCACTGAAAAAATCGGCAAAGTTAGCACAAATGCGTAACTATTGCTCTTTCAGTAAGGATAGTCAGGATAAATTGTTCAAAAAGTCTGTATACCGTGGAGAAGTTGAAAAGTTTGTCAAATATTTCAAAACTTAATAAACTCTAAATAATGTAATTTTTAAAAAAAGAACTTGAAAATTAAAAACTATAACTTGAGAATTAAAACTTACTTTATGTTCATTAATTTTCTTCATCAACTTATATAACTCCATACTATTTATTTTTAATGAGCTACGCAATGGCTCACTTCATATATGAATTCATCATTAGCCTCTGCTAATGGCGTTTTTCATCAAAAGATTAGTTTTTAGAAAATCAAATTATGACTTAATTAATGCACATTAAGAACAACAACAACAAACTCAAAATGAATGTGATTATATATGATTTCTGAGCCATCATTTACAAAGCAACGCTGGTGATACTTCATGATAAGAAGACTGTTTTTCCTCAATAGCTTACCGTACATTTTAAAAATTAAGTGAGAATTAAGAACTAATTTTTTTTTTCTTAGGAGTTTGCAGTAATATATTTATTGAAAGACACCATGAAGGAGAAATTGAGATATTCTATCAGGTTGGTTCCTAATGATAAGCTGACTTATTAATGCCACATTTAGCCAATCTTGTGTAACAAGCAGGACTGCACATGAAAAGTAGTATGCTCGTGAATAATAGTATATTTTTCTCATTACAACTGTATTAACTGAATTCCCATTCCAATATCATATTTCAATATTCCTACAAACTCTCCCTTCACTGTAGCCATGATGTATATACAGTGTCACATAGTGAGTGTGGTCCCTGGATTATATCATGGTTTTCGGTATTTGCACTTTAGTCCTTAGCCTCTTGGACTGCATTGCTGCCTCCCACCTTCTCAATGAGATTAGCCATACTTGTCTTTCAAGGGTGCTTGAACATCTTGTTGGAACTACACTTTAAATATGTATTCAGATTTTTCTAACCCAGGTCTATTTTCCATAAAAATTTTTGTGTTTGGTCATTTTTATAGTACTTCATGGTTCTTGAGTTGTTGCTGGTGTTCAGATACTAAATTACGTCTGACTTTTTATGACCCAATGAACAGCAGCACATCAGACTTCCCTGTCCTTCACTATCTCCCAGAGTTTTCTCAAATGTATGTCCATTGTGTTGATGGTGCCATCCAACAATCTCATCTTCTATCGCCTCCTTCTCTTCCTGCCTTCAATCTTTTGCAGTATCAGGGTCTTTTCCAATGAGTCAGCTCTTCACATCAGGTGGCCAAATTTATTGGAGCTTTAGCTTCAGCATCTGTCCTAATGAATATTCAAGGTTGATTTACTCTAGGCTTTCTTCCCATCTCATTTTGATGTGGGTACACAAGCAAAAAGCAAAGGAGAAAAGGAAAGATATAAGCATCTGAATCCAGAGTTCCAAGGAATAGCAAGGAGAGATAAGAAAGCCTTCCTCAGCCATCAATGCAAAGAAATAGAGGAAAACAACAGAATGGGAAAGACTAGAAATCTCTTCAAGAAAGTGAGAGATACCAAAGGAATATTTCATGCAAAGATGGGCTCAATAAAGGACAGAAGTGGTATGGAACTAACAGAAGAAGAAGAAATTAAGAAGAGTTGGCAAGAATACACAGAACTGTACAAAAATCTTCACCACCCAGATAATCATGATGTTGTGATCACTCACCTAGAGCCAGACATCCTGGAACGTGAAGTCAAGTGGGACATAGGAAGCATCACTATGAACAAAGCTAGTGGAGGTGATGGAATTCCGTTGATCTATTTCAAATCCTGAAAGATGATGCTGTGAAAGTGCTGCACTCAATATGCCAGCAAATTTGGAACACTCAACAGTGGCCACAGGACTGGAAAAGGTCAGTTTTCATTCCAATTCCAAAGAAAGTCAATGCCAAAGAATGCTCAAACTACTGCACCATTGCACGCATCTCACATGCTAGTAAAGTAATGGGCAAAATTCTCCAAGCCAGGCTTCAGCAATATGTGAACCATGAACTTCTAGATGTTCAAGCTGGTTTTAGAAAAGGCAGAGGAACCAGAGATCAAATTGCCAACATCCGCTGGATCATTGAAAAAGCAAGAGAGTTCCAGAAAAACATCTATTTCTGCTTACTTGACTATACCAAAGCCTTTGACTGTGTGGATCACAATAAACTGGAAAATTCTGAAAGAGATGGGAATATCAGACCACCTGACCTGCCTCTTGAGAAACCTATATGCAGGTCAGGAAGAAACAGTTAGAACTGGACATGGAACAACACACTGGTTCCAAATAGGAAAAGGAGTATGTCAAGGCTGTATATTGTCGCCCTGCTTATTTAACTTCTATGCAGAGTACATCATGAAAAACGCTGGACTGGAAGAAGCACAAGCTGGAATCAAGATTGCCGGGGGAAATATCAATAACCACAGATATGCAGATGACACCACCCTTATGACAGAAAGTGAAGAGGAGCTAAAAAGCCTCTTGATGAAAGTGAAAGAGGAGAGGGAAGAGGTTGGCTTACAGCTCAATATTCAAAAAACTAAGATCATGGCATCTGGTCCCATCACTTCATGGGAAGTAGATGGGGAAACAGTGGAGGCAGTGTCAGATATTATATTTTTGGGCTCCAAAATCACTGCAAGTGGTGATTGAAGCCATGAAATTAAAAGATGCTTACTCCTTGGAAGGAAAGCTATGACCAAACTTGATAGCATATTCAGAAGCATAGACATTACTTTGCCAACAAAGATCTGTCTAATCAACGCCAAGGTTTTTTCAGTGGTCATGTATGGATGTGAGATTTGGACTGTGAAGAAAGCTGAGTGCTGAAGAATTGATTCTTTTGAACTGTGGTGTTGGGGAAGACTCTTGCAGGTCCCCTGGACTGCAAGGAGATTCAACCTGTCCATTCTAAAGGAGATCAGTCCTGGGTGTTCATTGGAAGGACTGATGCTAACGCGAACCAATACTTTGGCCACCTCATGCGAAGAGTTGACTCATTGGAAAAGACTCTGATGTTGGGAGGGATTGGAAACAGGATGAGAAGGGAACAACAGAGGATGAGATGGCTGGATGGCATTGCCGACTCGATGGACATGAGTTTGAGTGAACTCCAGGTGTTGGTGATGGACAGGGAGGCCTGGAGTGCTGAGATTCATGGGTTCGCAAAGAGTCATTCATGACTGAGCGAGTTAACTGAACTGAAAACATGCCTAAGACCAACCCATAAGTTTTTTATATATACACCATAAATAAGATGGATACAATTTTAATAAAAAAATTAGTACACTGAGGATTTAAAAATCTTTACATGGCAACGCACCACTTTTCCCACTGTATTTGACATTTAAAAATTACCAAGTGAGACATGTTCCACCTTACATGTAACAGCAATGTAAGGATGCATAAAGAATAATTGATCATTGGCCTCCCAGTTCTGTAGAATAACGAAGCTATGTCAGTTTCCTAATATATAAATCTAAAATTTGTCTCTAGGCGCTAGAAATAATATTTTTCTAGAAAAATATAAATGTTACATAGGTAAGTATTACTATGCTTTTTTTTTTAAACATTTTTGTATTTAGTTTTTGTTAAGCAATTACCACCTTGTTGACATCATACATCTTAAATTCTAAAGTAAACTCTTTAGGTGCCTTGCTTTATTTTGATTTTTATATTTGTGTATGGTATGAAGTAGTGTTGTATTTTTATTATCTTTCAGATAGCTACTTTAATCATTTAATGCATTGACAGGCTACTTATTTATACAGTAATTTATGTATTAATAAAGCAACACTTTTTAAATATTTCACTGACTTTTTCCCATTGGTTTGCTATTTCTAGAAGAATAAAAGAAAGTTTCCATATGCTTTGAGCAGTTCTGATTACTCTAGAGCCATCATAACAAGTAGCAACCAAAGCAAACTTCAATCTGTCAGCAAAAACTTGCCCACTTTTCAGCCAATAATGGTGTCATTCTCACATCTTCGACCCCGTTCCTACTTAATCTATGAAAATCAGTGAATCAAAGGTGGATACACTCCAAAGGGAAATTTGAGGTGAAAATCCTTCGACAACACTGTTTTTCAATTACCTTACTTCTATAGATGGTGAAGGTGAAAGTTAAAGTGAAAGTGAAGTTGCTCAGTCGTGTCCAACTCTTTGTGACCCTCTTTGTAGCCCTCCAGGCTCCTCCGTCCATGGGATTCTCCAGGCAAGAATACTGGAGTGGGTTGCCATTTCCTTCTCCAGGGGATATTCCCAACCCAGGGATCGAACCCAATCTCCCACATTGCAGGCAGACGCTTTAACCTCTGAGCCACCAGGGAAGCCCCCCCTCAGCCCATATATGTTTCAGATAGTCTTCCAAAAACCCTGTATAATAATGCTATCCTGTAGAAAATTCTGCAATGGTGGAAAACATTTATATCTGAATGTTCAGTGTGACAGCTCCTAGCCATGCATGGCTACTGAGCATTTGAGATGTAGTTAGTACAGTTCAGTTCATTTCCGTCGCTCAGTCGTGTCTGACTCTGCGACCACATGAATTGCAGCACACCAGGCCTCTCTGCCATCACCAAATTCCGGAGTTTACTCAAACTCACTCCATCGAGTCGGTGGTGCCATCCAGCCATCTCATCCTCGGTCATCCCCTTCTCCTCCTGTCCTCAATCTCTCCCAGCATCAGAGTCTTTTCCAGTGAGTCAACTCTTCACATGAGGTGGCCAACTTGTCACATGAGGAGTTTCAGATGCCATGATCTTGCTTTTCTGAATGTTGAGCTTTAAGCCAACTTTTTCACTCTCCTCTTTCACTTTCATCAAGAGGCTTTTTAGTTCCTCTTCACTCTCTGCCATAAGGGTGGCGTCATCTGCATATCTGAGGTTATTCATATTTCTCCCGGCAATCTTGATTCCAGCTTGTGCTTCTTCCAGACCAGCATTTCTTATGATGTACTCTGCATATAAGTTAAATAAGCAGGGTGACAATATACAGCCTTGACATGCTCCTTTTCCTATTTGGAACCAGTCTGTTCCATGTCCAGTTCTAACTGTTTCTTCCTGACCTGCATATAGGTTTCTCAAGAGGCAGGTCAGGTGGTCTGATATTCCCATCTTTTTCAGAATTTTCCACAGTTTATTGTGATCCACACAGTCAAAGGCTTTGGCATAGTCAATAAAGCAGAAACAGATGTTTTTTCTGGAACTCTCTTGCTTGATCCAGCGGATGTTGGCAACTTGATTTATGGTTCCTCTGCCTTTTCTAAAACCAGCTTGAACATCTAGAAGTTCACGGTTCATGTATTAGTGAGGCATGTTTTGGAGAATTTTGAGCATTACTTTACTAGCGTGTGAAACGAGTGCAATTGTGCGGTGGTTTGAGCATTCTTTGGCATTGCCTTTCTTTGGAATTGGAATGAAAACTGATTTTTCCAGTCCTGTGGCCACTGCTGAGTGTTCCAAATTTGCTGGCATATTGAGTGCAGCACTTTCACAGCATCATCTTTCAAGATTTGAAATAGCTCCCTGGAATTCCATCACCTCCAGTAGCTTTGTTCATAGCGATGCTTTCTAAGGCCCACTTGACTTCACATTCCAGGATGTCTGGCTCTAGGTGAGTGATCACACCATCGTGATTATCTGGGTCATGAAGATATTTTTTGTATAGTTCTTCTGTGTATTCATGCCACCTCTTCTTAATACCTTCTGCTTCTGTAAGGTACAGACCATTTCTGTCCCTTATCATGAAATGTTCCCTTGGTATCTGTAATTTTCTTGAAGAGATCTCTAGTCTTTCCCATTCTGTTGTTTTCCTCTATTTCTTTGCATTGATTGCTGAGGAGGGCTCTCTTATCTCTTCTTGCTGTTCTTTGGAACTCTGCATTCAGATGCTTATATCTTTCCTTTTCTCCTTCACTTTTGGCTTCTCTTCTTTTCACAGCTATCATAAGGCCTCCCCAGACAGCCATTTTGCTTTTTTGCATTTCTTTTCCATGAAGATGATCTTGATCCCTGTCTCCTGTATAATGTTAGGAATCTCTGCCCATAGTTCAGCAGGCACTCTATCTATCAGATCTAGGCCCTTCAATCTATTTCTCACTTCCACTGTATAATAATAAGGGATTTGATTGAGGTCTTACCTGAATGGTCTAGTGATTTTCCCTACTTTCTTCCATTTAAGTCTGAATTTGGCAATAAGAAGTTCATGATCTGAGCCACAGTCAGCTCCCAGTCTTTTTTTTGCTGACTGTATAGAGCTGCTCCATCTTTGGCTGCAAACAATATAATCAATCGGATTTCTGTGTTGATCATCTGGTGATGTCTATGTGTAGAGTCTTCTCTTGTGTTGTTGGAAGAGGGTGTTTTCTATGACCAGTGCATTTCTTGGCAAAACTCTTTGCTCTGCTTCATTCCGTATGCCAAGGCCAAATTTGCCTGTTACTTGACTGTTACTTGACCAGGTATTTCTTGACGTCCTACTTTTGCATTCCAGTCCCCTGTAATGAAAAGGACATCATTTTGTTTTCCAGTACAGTAGTTAGTTTGTACAGTAGGGAGTTAAATTTATTTTGCTTTTTTTTAATGAATTATTGCTATTTTAAGTTTTATTGGAGTTAATTTGACCTACAATGCTATGTAGTTTAAGGTGTGTAGCAAAGTGTTTCAGTTATACCTATACATATATTTGTGAATTCCTCTGTTGATGGGCATTTAAATTGATTTCTAAATTGTCTTGGCTATTGAGAATATTGCTGCGGTAAACACTGAGGTGCATTTAACTTTTTGAATTATGGCTTTCTCCAGATATATGCCCAGAGTGAGATTCCTGGATGATATGGCAATTCTATTTTTATTTCTTTTTTTTTTTAAAGGAAACTTCCTAGTGTTCTCCATAGTGGTTGCACCAATTCACATTCCTATCAGCAGAATAGCAGAATTCCCTTTTCTCCACACTCTCTCCAGCATTTATTTTTTGTAGACTTTTTAATGATGGCCATTCTGACTGGTATGAAGTGATATCTCTTTGTAGTTTTGATTTGTATTTCTCTACTAATAGTAATGCTGAGAATTTTTCATGTTCTTGTTACCTATCTATTGGTATTATTTGAAGAACTGTCTGTTTAAGTCTTCTGCCTATTTTTTATTGGATTGGATTGTTTTTTTTGTTTTGTTTTTTTTTTTTTTGACATAGAGCAGCATGAGCTGCTTGTATATTTTGGAGATTAATCCTTCATCAGTCACTTCATTTGCAAATATTTTCTCCCATTCTGTGGATTGGCTTTTCATTTTGTTTATAGTCTCCTTGCACAGCTTTGCTGTGCAAAAGCTTTTAATTTTAATTAGGCCCCACTTTTTTAAAATTTTCATTACCTTAAGAGGTGGATCAAAAAAAGATATTGCTGCAATTTATGTCAAACAGTGTTCTGCCTATGTTTTCCTCTCAGAGTTTTATAGTATCTTGCCTTGCCTTTAGGTTTGATCCATTTTGAGTTTATATTTGTGTATGGTGTTATAGAATGTTCTAATTTCATTCTTTTACATGTAACTGTCCAGTTTTCCAAGCACCACTCACTGAAGATTAATTAATTGTTCTTAGGTGTGTGGGTTTATTTCTGGGCTTCCAATCCTGTTCCATTGATTTATATTTCTATCCTTGTGCCAGTACCATACTCTTTTGATTACTTTAGTTTTGTAGTATAGACTAAAGTCATAGAGACTGATTCCTTCATGCCTATTTTTTCTTTCTCAGGATTGCTTTGGCTATTTCAGATCTTGTGTGTTTTCATATGATTATTAAATTTTTTATTGTTGTTCTAGTTCTGTGAAAAATACTATTGGTAATTTGGTAGGGATTGCATTGAATCTGTAAATTGCTTTGGGTAGCATAGCCATTTTAAATTGTATTTAATTCTGATTTTTATTCAAATTATCACAGCCACATTTGTTAGTGGCTATCATGTTGGACACCATAGCTTAAAAGGTTTACAATTTGTTCTGTTTGAAAAGACTATGCCTGACTAGCATACCTCTCAATCAAAAGTTGATTGATTCTGATTCTTAAATTTACTTTCTTAATGCCCAAATTTGTAACCAAATAGACTGTTTTTCTTTGAGCTTTTAAATACATTATACATATGGCTTTATATAAGATAATAAAACTTACAGTATTCCTAGTTTCAAATATTAGTCTTCATAAATTCTTTAAATTTGTTTCCCATTGTTGTTGCTCTGTTGCTCTGTCATGGCTGATTCTTTGTGACCCCATGGACTACAGAATGCCAGGCTTCCCTGTCCTTCACCACCTCCTAGAGCTTGCTCAAACTCAAGTCTGTCAAGTCAGCGATGCCATCCAACTATCTCACCCTCTGCCATTCCCTTCTCCTCCTGCCTTCAATCTTTCCCATAAACTGCTTGCTTTGAATTTGCTTTTGTTCATTCACTTGAACAAAGTTAAGTTCTTGTTTTTTTCTGGATTGTCTAGAAAACTCTTTATATTAAATGTTAACATAATATTATAGGTGGACTTCATATTAGAAAATATAATAATTTTAAAGTGTTAGGAATTATATTTGATAAGTAGCACAAATTTTCTTTAAAAGATTCAATTTCTTAAAAAAATACAAATTATTAAAATGACTGGACTATGACTCTCTCTAGGGAATGAAACTAAATTGAAAAATTACTAAAACAAAATGTAAAAGAAAAATATATAATGTATATGGTATCTATATTATAGTAATAAATATATAAAAATATATTTGTATACATATAAGGCATCTTTATGAATAAATCATCTATTCTAATCACTATAAAAGCAAAGATTGCTTAATAATTTTAAATATAAATAACAAATGTGAATTCCCTATGGTTGCTATAAAAAGTGATCTCCATAGTAAAAGTTCAGAAATTACTCTACAGTATTATAAAAATATTTTAAAATTATTTTATTATGTTATGCTGAACAAGCTGCTCCAAATAGAGTCCTTACCTGCTCAGCCACTTCGGTCATGTTGCTTCAGTCATGTCTTATCATTTACAATCCTCTTGATAATGAAAGGCATCTTAATAAAATTGGAGCATTACTCTTAAATGGAGATTTTCAAGAGAAACTCCAGTGGCAGAGGGTCCATAGCAGTTTATTACTATCCTAAGATCCTCAGAACACACAGATGACTACACAAATTGAAATCTTCCCAAAACTTAGGAGATTAGCTAATGTATTTAACTATCTTTTATACACTTTTGTTAATTCATACATTTTTCCTCCACTAATTTAAGGTTATATACTCTGACTTATTCTAACATATTCCGTTTAGTACTTGCCAATTTTTGTGTAAGTTTAGGTAGAAGAAAAGTGCAGCAGCAGATAAAATGATTAGATAGCATTACTAACTCAGTGTACATGAATCTGAGAAAACTCCAAGAGATAGTCAAGGACAGGGAAACCTGGTGAGCTGCAGTCCTTGGGGTTGCAGAGTTGGACACAACTGAGCAACTGAACAACAACAAGGCTGTAATTACTCTACAGAAATCCCAGTCTAACCCAATAATTCAGTACTCCCAAGTTTATGAGTATAGCTAATTTGAAAATTTTTCATCAAGATATGGTGTGCTTTTATGAAAAATAATGCTTTTATATATAATACATAAATGAAGAAAATATTCTTAAAATTAAATAAAACACAACAGTTACTATGGCATACATCTACATTTCCTCCAAGGTTTATTCATCTTTTGTACATTTTTATATATTTTCCCTTTGTGGAGACCAGGCTCTTCAACTTAGCCCTAATTAATTGTTCTGTGAGATTATTCCAAAGGGACAACTCACCAAAGCTCTTTTCTTAGAGTCCAATAGGGTCAAGTTTTTCTGCAGAAAACTGCTGAGGAAAGTGGTATCACCCAAATTGAACAACTTGAGGTGGTTACTAACCAGTGTATTCCTTCAAGCTGATGTGGTATAGATTAAGCACTGGAAGAAAAAGAAAAATAAAATGCTAGCATATACTTTATCTCCTAAATTAGAGAAAAATAATAGGCTTGGCTTAAAGCTCAACATTCAGAAGACTAAGATCATGGCATCTGGTCCCATCACTTCGTGGGAAATACATGGGGAAACAGTGGAAACAGTGGCAGACTTTATTTTTTTGGGCTCCAAAATCAGATGCTTACTCCTTGGAAGGAAAGTTATGACCAACCTAGATAGCATATTCAAAAGCAGAGACATTACTTTGCCAACAAAGGTCTGTCTAGTCAAGGCTATGATTTTTCCAGTGGTCATGTATGGATGTGAGAGTTGGATTGTGAAGAAAGCTGAGCACTGAAGAATTGATGCTTTTGAACTGTGGTGTTGGAGAAGACTCTTGAGAGTCCCTTGGACTGCAAGGAGATCCAACCAGTCCATTCTGAAGGAGATCAGGCCTGGGTGTTCATTGGAAGGACTGATGCTGAAGCTGAAACTCCAGTACTTTGGCCACCTCATGTGAAGAGTTGACTCATTGGAAAAGACCCCGATGCCGGGAGGGATTGGGGGCAGGAGGAGAAGGGGACAACAGAGGGTGAGATGGCTGGATGGCATCACTGACTCGATGAACATGAGTTTGAGTGAAGTCCGGGAGTTGGTGATGGACAGGGAGGCCTGGCGTGCTGCAATTCATCGGGTCACAAAGACTCAAACACGACTGAGCAACTGAACTGAACTGGAATAGGCTTGGACTTTATTTTGGTTAACCTTGGAGGAATCTCTGCTATTGTTAACAACGCATGCCACACCTAGATTGATACTGTAGGTGAAATATCCGTCTATAGCAAGTAGAATCAGGAAGTGATAGGACTTGTTTCATTGTTTATGACTGGGAAAACTTGGACCTTTGTTTCAAAATGTTTTTATCCATTTCGTAAGTTTAATACATAGCCATCTTGTAATTCTTATTTGTTTTGGTATTATTTGATTTTTGCTATCCAGGCTCACTAATTGTGTAACATGGCTATGTCTCCAATAGGTGATTTAGGATGAAGCCATGCTGATCAATATGCAAAACAGTACACTCCATCTCCTTAGATGAAAGCTCATTTTCAGTGAATTACAGTAGTAATTGAATTACAGTAGTAAAGATTGGGATAAACTTTGACGTTCATTCCTATGTTGTTGATTAATAAGTGCAAAAAAGATTCAAAGATATTAAAAGGACTCGTTATGTTGTTATACAACTATTAATCACCAGATCCAGCTATAAACTTGTTCAATTGATAAACTCACCTTAGTGAACTCAATTTTGCAAGTGATTAATGTCATTCTCTCACTTCTGAAAGCCAACCAATTGAGGACAGGCAAACTCACTCCAAAAGCACACCTCTGTCTGCCACTTAATCAATGATGGTCTCATAGGAGTAGTCACTTCTCTATAGATGGTATCAGTCCACTTATACTTCTGTATGTCCACCAATTTCTAAATTCAGTAGTTCACAAATACCTTTAGGTGAGATTGAGTAGACTTACCATCTCAGAGAGACTATCCTTGGCCACTGTATCTCTCCCTTAGTAGATCAGGAACGGATTCAGTTTTTGTGTATCTGTTTCAATGCTGACAGTTACCAGGTTTTAGTTATCTTTGATGATATTTATTTGATGATACTTGTGCCAGAATAAATTTTCTTTTTTTTTTAGGACCACATACCTCTTGAGTTTATTATTTTTCCCTTAATGATTGTAGATTATTAAAAAAAATGAACTGTATTTGATTTAAAATACTGTGTTACTTTCTGGTATAGAGCAAAGTGATTCAGTTATACACACATAATAATGTTTTGTGTTTTCATATGTTTTATTTTTGTATTCTTTTCTATTATGATTTATTAAACATTTGAATATAGTCCCTTGTGCTGTACAATAGGAACTTCTATTTTGTTATTATGCATAAAAGAGTTTGTATCTGCTAATCTCAAAACCCTATTTTATCCCTCCCCCAATCTCTTTCCACTTTGGTAACTATAACTTTGTTTTCTGTTTGTGAATCTGTTTCTATTTTATAAATAGGTTTATTTGTATCATATTTTTGATTCTACATAAAAATAATACCATACGGTATTTGTCTTCATCTGACATACTTCAGTTAGTATGGTAATCTCTGGGTCCTTCCATGCTGCTGCAAATGACATTATTTCATTCCTTTATCTGGCTGAGGAGTATTCAAATGTGTACATGTATTTAATTCACTGAATTTAATATAAAAGTGGATAAAATATCTTTAAAATCTTACTTGTGTTTACTGTTCATTTTACATTGAGACTTATCTTTCTAAGTCTTAAGTTCAGTTCAGTTGCTGAGTCATGTTGACTCCTTTTAACCCCATGGACTGCAGCACCACAGACTTTTGTGTCCATAACCAACTCCCGGAGCTTTCTCAAATTCATGTCCATCGAGTTGGTGATGCCATCAAACCATCTCTTATTCTGTCATCCCCTTCTCTTCCTTCCTTCAGTCTTCCCCAGCATCAGGGTCTTTTCAAATGAGTCAGTTCATATTATGTGGCCCGAGTATTGGAGCTTCAGCTTCAGCAGAAGTCCTTTCAATGGATATTCAGGATTGATCTCCTTTAGGATTGACTAGTTTGATCTCCTTGCTGTCCAAGGGACTCTCAAGAGTCTTCTCCAACACCAAAGTTTAAAAACATCAGTTCTTCACTACCCAGCCTTCTTTATGGTCCAGCTCTCACATCATACATGACTACTGGAAAAACCATAGCTTTGACTAAACAGATATAGGTTGGAAAAGTAATGTCTCTGCTTTTTAATATGCTACCAAAGTTGGTCATAGCTTTTCTTTCAAGGAGCAAGTAAGTGTCTTTAAATTTCATGGCTGTACTTACAAATGGCAGTGATTTTTGAGCCCAAGAAAATAAAGTTTGTCACTGTTTCCATTGGTTCCCCATATATTTGCCATGAAGTGATGAGACTGGATGCCATGATCTTAGTTTTTTGAATGTTGAGTTTTAAGCCATCTTTTTCACTCTCCTCTTTGACTTTCATCAAAAGGCTCATTAGTTCCTCTTCACTTTCTGCCATAAGGGTGGTGTCACCTGCATATCTGAGGTTGTTGATATTTCTCCCAGCAATCTTGATTCCAGCTTGTGCTTCATCTAGCCCAGTGTTTCTCATGATGTACTCAGCATATAAGTTAAATAAGCAGGGTGACAATATACAGCCTTGACATGCTCCTTTCCAATTTGTAACTAGTCTGTTGCTCCATGTCCAGTTCTAATATTGCATCTTGACCTTCACACAGGTTTCTCAGGAGGCATGTAAGGTGGGAGGTTTTCTTGTCTCTTGAAGAATTTTCCACAGTTTGTTGTGATTTACACAGTCAAAGGCTTTAGCATAGTCAATAAAGCAGAAGTAGATAATTTTCTGGACTTCCTTTTCTTTTCCTATGGTCCAATGGATGTTGGCAAATTGATCTCTAGTTCCTCTGCCTTTTATAAATCCTGCTTGAACATCTGGAAGTTCACAGTTTGCATACTGTTGAAGCTTGGCTTGAAGAATTTTGAGCATTACTTTAATAGCATGTGAGATGAGTGCAATTGTGCGGTAGTTTGAGCATTATTTGGCATTGCCTTTCTTTGGGATTGGAATGAAAACTGACCTTTTCCAGTCTTGTGGCCACTGCTGAGTTTTCCAAATTTGCTTCCCTATTGAGTGCAACACTTTCACAGCATCATCTTTTAGGATTTGAAATAGCTCAACTGGAATTCCATCACCTCCACTAACTTTATTTGTAGTGATGTTTCTTAAGGCTCACTTGACTTCACATTCAGGATGTCTGGGTCTAGGTCAGTGATCACACCGTCTTGATTATTTGGGTCATGAAGATCTTTTTTATATAGTTCTGTGTATTCTTGCCACCTCTTCTTGATATCTTCTGCTTCTGTTAGGTCCATATCATTTCTGTCCTTTATCGAGCCCATTTTTGCATGAAATGTCCCCTTGGTATCTCTAGTTTTCTTGAAGATATCTCTGGTATTTTCCTTTCTACTATTTTCCTCTGTTTCTTCTTTTCTAAATCTACTTCAATATTTTTTTCTAGTTTTATCAGGTTGCTATTTATTCACATTATTCCTTTATTAATATGGGAGTTCAGCTTCATTTTTAAAATTAATTTCCCTTTTGCTCTTTTCATGATGTTCATAGTGATGCTTTCTAAGGCCCACTTGACTTCGCATTCCAGGATGTCTAGCTCTAGGTGAGTGATCACACCATCGTGATTATCTGGGTCATGAAGATCTTTCTTATACAGTTCTTCTGTGTATTCTTGCCAGCTCTTCTTAATATCTTCTGCTTCTGTTAGGTCCACACCATTTCTGTCCTTTATCAAGGCCATCTTTGCATGAAATGTTCCCATGGTATCTCTAATTTTCTTGAGGAGATCCCTAGTCTTTCCCATTCTGTTGTTTTCCTCTAATTCTTTGCATTGATTGCTGAGAAAGGCTTTCTTATCTCTTCTTGCTATTCTTTGGAACTCTGCATTCAGATGCTTATATCTTGCCTTTTCTCCTTTGCTTTTGGTTTCTCTTCTTTTCACAGCTATGTGTAAGGCCTCCCCAGACAGCCACTTTGCTTTTTTGCATTTCTTTTCCATGGGGATGGTCTTGATCCCTGTTTCCTGTACAATGTCACGAACCTCAGTCCATAGTTCATCAGTATTGCATAGGAACCTGGAATGTCAGGTCCATGAATCAAGGCAAACAGGAAATAGTCAAACAGGAGATGGCAAGAGTGAACATCTCCATTTTAGGTATTAGCAAACTAAAATGGACTGGAATGGGTGAAATTAACTCAGATGACCGTTATATCTGTGGGAAAGAATCCCTTAGAAGAAATGGAGTAGTAGTCATAGTCAACAAAAGAGTCTGAAATGCAGTACTTGGATGTAATCTCAAAAAGAACAGAATGATCTCTATTCCTTTGCAAGACATACCATTCATTATCACAGTTATCCAAGTCTATGCCCCAACCAGTGATACTGAAGAAGCTAAAGTTGAACAGTTTTATGAAGACCTACAAGACCTTTTAGAACTAACACCCCAAAAAGATGTCCTTTTCATTATAGGGGCCTGGAATGCAAGTGTAGGAAGTCAAGAAACACCTGGAGTAACAGGCAAATTTGGCCTTGGAGTACAGAATGAAACAGAGCAAAGGTTAATAGAATTTTGCCAAGAGAATGCACTGGTCATAGCAAACACCCTCTTCCAACAACACAAGACAAGACTCTACACATGGACATCACCAGATGGTCAATTCCAAAATGAGATTGATTATATTCTTTGCAGCCAAAGATGGAGAAGCTCTATACAGTCAGCAATAACAAAGCTGTGAAGTGACTATGGTTCAGATCATGAGCTTCTTATTACCAAATTCAGACTTAAATGGAAGAAAGTAGGGAAAACCACTAGACCATTCAGATATGACCTATATTGAATTCCTTACAATTATAAAGTGGAAGTGAGAAATAGATTCAAGGGGCTAGATCTGGTAGAGTGCCTGAAGAACTAAAGGTGGAGGTTCATGACATTGTACAGGAGGCAGGGATCAAGATCATCCCATTGAAAAAGAAATGCAAAAAGGTAAAATGGCTGTCTGAGGAGGCCTTACGAATAGCTGTGAAAAGAAAAGAAGCAAAAGCAAAGAAGAAAAGGAAAGCTATATCCATTTAAATGCAGAGTTCCAAGGAATAGCAAGGAGAGATAAGAAAGGTTTCGTCAATGATCAGTGTAAAGAAATAAAGGAAAGCAATAGAATGGGAAAGACTACAGATCTCTTGAAGAAAATCAGAGATATCAAGGGAATATTTCATGCAAATATGGGCACAATAGATGACACAAGTGGTATGGACCTAACAGAAGCAAAATATATTAAGAAGAGGTGGCAAGAATACACAAAATAGCTATACAAAATATCTTCATGACCCTGATAACGAACATGGTGTGATCACTCACCTAGAGCCAGACATCCAGAATGTGAAGTCAAGTGGGCCTTAGGAAGCATCACTGTGAATAAAGCTAGTAGGTGATGGAATTCCACTTGAGCTATTTCAAATCCTAGACGATGATGCTGTGAAAGTGCTTCAGTCAATATGGCAGCAAATTTGGAAAACTCAGCAGTGGCCACAGGACTGGAAAAGGTCACTTTTCATTCCAATCCCAAAGAAAGGCAATGCAAAAGAATGCTCAAACTATTGCACAATTGCAGTCATCTCACATGCTAGTAAAATAATGCTCAAAATTCTTCAAGCCAGGCTTCACCAGTGCATGAACCACGAACTTCCAAATGTTCAAGCTGGATTTAGAAAAGGCAGAGGAACCAGAGATCAAATTGCCAACATCATTTGGATCTCTTTTGAAAAAGCAAGAGAATTCCAGACAAATATCTACTTCTGCTTTATTGATTATGCGGAAGCCTTTGACTTTGTGGCTCACAATAAATGGTGGAAATTTCTTAAAAAGATGGGAATATCAGACCACCTGACCTGCCTCTTGAGAAATCTGTATGCAGGTCAGGAAGCAACAGTTAGAAATGGACATGGAACAACAGACTGGTTCCAAATAGGGAAAGGAGTACGTCTAGGCTTTGTATCGTCATCCTGCTTATTTAACTTATATGCAGAGTACATCATGAGAAATGCTGGGCTGGATGAAGCACAAGCTAAAATCAAGATTTCCAGGAGAAATATCAATATCCTCAGACATGCAGATGACACCACCCTTATGGCAAAAAGCGAAGAAGAACTAAAGAGCCTGTGGATAAATATGAAAGAGCAGAGTGAAAAAGTTGGCTTAAAACTCACCATTCAGAAAACTAGGATCATGGCATGTTTCCCCATCACTACATGGGAAACAATGGAAACAGAGACAGACTTTATCTTTTTGGGCTCCAAAATCACTGAAGATTGTGACTGCTGCCATGAAAATAAAATACACTTGCTACTGGGAAGACAAGCTATGACCAACCTAGACAGCATATTAGAAAGCAGAAACATTACTTTGCCAACAAAGGTCTGTCTAGTCAAAGCTGTGGTTTTTCTAGTAGTCATGTATTGATGTGAGAATTGGAATATAAAGAAAGCTGAGTGCTGAAGAATTGATACTTTTGAACTGTGGTGTTGAAGACTCTTGAGAGTCCCTTGGACTGCAAGGAGATCCAACCAGTCCATCCTATAGGAAAATGGTCCTTAATACTCAATGGAAAGACTGATGCTGAAGCTTAAACTACAATACTTTGGCCACCTGATATGAAGAACTGGCTCATTTGCAAAGACCTTCCTGCTAGGAAAGATTGAAGGCAGGAGGAGAAGGGGACAACACAGAATGAAATGGTTGGATGGCATCAGCAACTCAATGGACCTGAGTTTGAGTAAACTCCGGGAGTTTGTGATGGACAGGGAGGCCTGGCGTGCTGTGGTCCTTGGGCTTGCAAAGAGTCAGACATGACTGAACAACTGAACTGAACTCAACTGAAGCACACTCTCAGTTATCCATTTTGACTGTTTCCTTTTTTCATCATTCTCTGTCGAGAACTATATTCATAGTTACTAATTGTGAAGTTAGATGTTTTGGTATTTTTAAAATGCTTATAGGCATATATCTTTCAATATAATTCACTGTTAAGTAGTTTATGTTTTGTTTTAATGTATTATTTATCACATATAATATTAAGCATTGATGAATGTAATTTCATTTGTAAAGAACTTAGAACATGACCTAGGACAAAAATTTGTTTATTTTGTTATTCTTATTTTTGTATTACTTTGAAAAAAACCTTTTTTTATAACCTTTATAATTATTTTTAGGCTTTAATCCTTTGTATAAATAGATACATTTATATAATATGTTTTGTAAATCCAATTTTATGTGAGTATATTTGTGTATTATTATGTATTTATACATATATTCTAAATGTGAGTACACAGGCATGCACTCACACTTGTATGTCAATATGTGTCTATCTATGCTACATACATACATATGTGTTTGTTTTGCACATATGTGTAATCGTGGATGATAAGATTAGAGAACACCTCAATATTTTATTTTATTTTTTTAATTAGTTTTTTATTTTTTTAATTTTAAAATCTTTAATTCTTACATGCGTTCCCAAACATGAACCCCCTTCCCACCTTCCTCCCCATAACATCTCTGTGGGTCATCCCCATGCACCAGCCCCAAGCATGCTGTATCCTGCGTCAGACATAGACTGGCGATTCAATTCTTACATGATAGTGTACATGATAGAATGCCATTCTCCCAAATCATCCCACCCTCTCCCTCTCCCTCTGAGTCCAAAAGTCCGTTATACACAGCTGTGTCTTTTTTCCTGTCTTGCATACAGGGTCGTCATTGCCATCTTTCTAAATTCCATATATATGTGTTAGTATACTGTATTGGTGTTTTTCTTTCTGGCTTACTTCACTCTGTATAATCGGCTCCAGTTTCGTCCATCTCATCAGAACTGATTCAAATGAATACTTTTTAATGGCTGAGTAATACTCCATTGTGTATATGTACCACAGCTTTCTTATCCATTCATCTGCTGATGGACATCTAGGTTGTTTCCATGTCCTGGCTATTATAAACAGTGCTGCAATGAACATTGGGGTACATGTGTCTCTTTCAATTCTGGTTTCCTTGGTGTGTATGCCCAGCAGTGGGATTGCTGGGTCATAAGGCAGCTCTATTTGCAATTTTTTAAGGAATCTCCACACTGTTCTCCCTAGTGGCTGTACTAGTTTGCATTCACACCAACAGTGTAGGAGGGTTCCCTTTTCTCCACACCCTCTCCAGCATTTATTGCTTGCAGATTCTTGGATCGCAGCCATTCTGACTGGTGTGAAGTGGTACCTCATTGTGATTTTGATTTGCATTTCTCTAATAATGAGTGACGTTGAGCATCTTTTCATGCGTTTGTTAGCCATCCATATGTCTTCTTTGGAGAAATGTGTATTTAGGTCTTTGGCCCATTTTTTGATTGGGTCGTTTATTTTTCTGGAATTGAGCTGCATAAGTTGCTTGTATATTTTTGAGATTAGTTATTTGTCAGTTGCTTCATTTGCTATTATTTTCTCCCATTCAGAAGACTGTCTTTTCACCTTGCTTATATTTTCTTTTGTTGTGCAGAATCTTTTAATTTTAATTAGATCCCATTTGTTTATTTTTGCTTTTATTTCCAGAATTCTGGGAGGTGGATCATAGAGGATCCTGCTCTGATTTATGTCAGAGAGTGTTTTGCCTATGTTCTCCTCTAGGAGTTTTATAGTTTCTGGTCTTACATTTAGATCTTTAATCCATTTTGAGTTTATTTTTGTGTGCGGTGTTAGAAAGTGATCGAGTTTCATTCTTTTACAAGTGGGTGACCAGTTTTCCCAGCACCACTTGTTAAAGAGATTGTCTTTACTCCATTGTATACTCTTGCCTCCTTTGTCAAAGATAAGGTGTCCATCTGTGTGTGGATTTATCTCTGGGCTTTCTATTTTGTTCCATTGATGTATATTTCTGTCTTTGTGCCAGTACCATACTGTTTTGATGACTGTGGCTTTGTAGTAGAGCCTGAAGTCAGGCAAGTTGATTCCTCCAGTTCCATTCTTCTTTCTCAAGATTGCTTTGGCAATTCGAGGTTTTTTGTATTTCCATACACATCTTGAAATTATTTGTTCTAGTTCTGTGAAAAATATGGCTGGTAGCTTGATAGGGATTGCATTGAATTTGTAAATTGCTTTGGGTAGTATACTCATTTTCACTATATTGATTCTTCCGATCCATGAACATGGTATATTTCTCCATCTATTAGTGTCCTCTTTGATTTCTTTCATCAGTGTTTTATAGTTTTCTATATAGGTCTTTAGTTTCTTTGGGTAGATATATTCCTAAGTATTTTATTCTTTTCGTTGCAATGGTGAATGGAATTGTTTCCTTAATTTCTTTTTCTCCTTTCTCATTATTAGTGTATAGGAATGCAAGGGATTTCTGCATGTTGATTTTATATCCTGCAACTTTACTATATTCATTGATGAGCTCTAGTAACTTTCTGGTGGAGTCTTTAGGGTTTTCCATGTAGAGGATCATGTCATCTGCAAACAGTGAGAGTTTTACTTCTTCGTTTCCATTCTGGATTCCTTTTATTTCTTTTTCTGCTCTGATTGCTGTGGCCAAAACTTCCAGAACTATGTTGAATAGTAGCGGTGAAAGTGGACACCCTTGTCTTGTTCCTGACTTTAGGGGAAATGCTTTCAATTTTTCCCCATTGAGGATAATGTTTGCTGTGGGTTTGTCATATATAGCTTTTATTATGTTGAGGTATGTTCCTTCTATTCCTGCTTTCTGGAGAGTTTTTTTATCATAAATGGATGTTGAATTTTGTCAAAGGCCTTCTCTGCATCTATTGAGATAATCATATGGCTTTTATTTTTCAATTTGTCAATGTGGTGAATTACATTGATTGATTTGCGGATATTGAAGAATCCTTGCATCCCTGGGATAAAGCCCACTTGGTCATGGTGTATGATCTTTTTAATGTGTTGTTGGATTCTGATTGCTAGAATTTTGTTGAGGATTTTTGCATCTATGTTCATCAGTGATATTGGCCTGTAGTTTTCTTTTTTTGTGCCATCTTTGTCAGGTTTTGGTATTAGGGTGATGGTGGCCTCATAGAATGAGTTTGGAAGTTTACCTTCCTCTGCAATTTTCTGGAAGAGTTTGAGTAGGATAGGTGTTAGCTCTTCTTGAAATTTTTGGTAGAATTCAGCTGTGAAGCCGTCTGGACCTGGGCTTTTGTTTGCTGGAAGATTTCTGATTACAGTTTCAATATCTGTGCTTGTGATGGGTCTGTTAAGATTTTCTATTTCTTCCTGGTTCAGTTTTGGAAAGTTGTACTTTTCTAAGAATTTGTCCATTTCTTCCACGTTGTCCATTTATTTTTGCTGCTCTGTAATTTTTGACCAATTGGTTATGAGCATTTACTGAATTAATAATCAGGAGTGTGCCTATTTCCTCAATATATTATTGTATATAATGTAGAATAATAGAATAAATTCAAGTTCTTTTTTAAGCTTAATAGTTGGGGATTATACATCTCAGGAGGAATGAAAACAAATTTCAGTAAAAGAAACAAAGAATGCAATAAACCTTTACTTTTATAAATAAGATTATCAATACCAACTTAAATTTAATATACTTGGGTAAACATTTATAAAAATTGATAAATCAAATTAAAAATTTGAGAACAGTGTTAGAAAATTCTTGTTTGAAAAATGCTCTACAGGATATCTGGCAAATATTCTGTAACATTGTCAAGTTCATGAGAAACAAGAAAGACTGAGCAAGTGTAACATCATGAAAGCTCAAGCCCTCTCTCTTCAAAGCCCATGTTCTTTTTCACTGTATGTTTTCTTTTTCTTTCTTTTTATTTTTTATTATAAATTTATTTTATTTTTTTAATAAATTTATTTTAATTGGAGGTTAATTACTTTACAATATTGTATTTGTTTTGCCATACATCAACATGTATCTGCCACAGGTATACACGTGGTCCCCATCCTGAACCCCCCTCACTCTTCCCTCCTCGTACCATCCCTCTACGTCGTTCCAGTGCACCAGCCCCAAGCATCCAGTATCATGCATCGAACCTGGACTGGCGATTCATTTCATATATGATATTATACATGTTTCAAAGCCATTCTCCCAAATCATCCCACCCTCTCCCTCTCCCACAGAGTCCAAAAGACTGTTCTATACATCTGTGTCTCTTTTGCTATCTCCCATACAGGGTTAGCATTACCATCTTTCTAAATTCCATATATATGCGTTAGAATACTGTATTGGTGTTTTTCTTTCTGGTTTACTTCACTCTGTATAATCGGCTCCAGTTTCACCCACCTCACTAGAACTGATTCAAATGTATTCTTTTTAATTGCTGAGTAATACTCCATCGTGTGTATGTACCACAGCTTTCTTATCCATTCATCTGCTGATGGACATCTAGGTTGCTTCCATGTCCTGGCTATTAGAAACAGCGCTGTGATGAACATTGGGGTACACGTGTCTCTTTCAATTCTGGTTTCCTCAGTGTGTATGCCCAGCAGTGGGATTGCTGAGTCATAAGGCAATTCCATTTCCAGTTTTTTAAGGAATCTCCACACTATTCTCCATAGTGGCTGTACTAGTTTGCATTCCCACCAACAGTGTAAGAGGGTTCCCTTTTCTCCACACCCTCTCCAGCATTTATTGCTTGCAGACTTTTGGATCGCAGACATTCTGACTGGTGTGAAGTGGTACCTCATTGTGGTTTTGATTTGCATTTCTCTAATAATGAGTGATGTTGAGCATCTTTTCATGTGTTTGTTAGCCATCCGTATGTCTTCTTTGGAGAAATGTCTATTTAGTTCTTTGGCCCATCTTTTGATTGGGTCGTTTATTTTTCTGGAATTGAGCTGCAGGGGTTGCTTGTATGTTTTTGAGATTAGTTGTTGGTCAGTTGCTTCATTTGCTATTATTTTCTCCCATTCAGAAGACTGTCTTTTCACCTTGCTTATAGTTTCCTTTGTTGTGCAGAAGCTTTTAAGTTTAATTAGGTCCCATTTGTTTCTTTTTGCTTTTATTTCCAGTATTCTGGGAGATGGGTCATAGAGGATCCTGCTGTGATGTATGTCAGAGAGTGTTTTGCCTATGTTCTCTTCTAGGAGTTTTATAGTTTCTGGTCTTACATTTAGATCTTTAATCCATTTTCAGTTTATTTTTGTGTGCGGTGTTAGAAAGTGATCGAGTTTCATTCTTTTACAAGTGGTTGACCAGTTTTCCCAGCCCCACTTGTTAAAATATTGTATTGATTTTGCCATACATGAACATGAATCTGCGACGGGTATACACGTGCTCCCCATCCTGAACCCCCCTCCCTCCTCCCTCCCCATACCATCCCTCTGGGTTGTCCCAGTGCACCAGCCCCAAGCATCCTGTATCGTGCATCGAACCTGGACTGGTGATTCATTTCATATACGATATTACACATTTTAATGCCATTCTCACAAATCATCCCACCCTCTCCCTCTCCCACAGAGTCCAAAAGACTGTTCTATACATCTGTCTCTCTTTTGCTGTCTCGCATACAGTATGTTTTCAAGTGGTCCATTTGAGCTCTGTTATCCAGAACAGTGTTGGTTTATTGGAGGCCCTCAGTACCCTGAAACTGAATATAGGTGGGACTAAGTAAAGATTATTTAAATGAATGTATAGGGAAACTTGAGACCTTAGGATAATTTTTTTTTGGCTTCATAAAGGCCATATGTCTTCCCTACTTTTACTTGGATAGGAAATTCAAGATATCATTTTCCAAATTTACAGCAGTAGGAAGATCTGAGGGATATGATATTATAGTGATTATTGAAATATTAATTAAAAATCTACACAATTAAATAATGAAATTCCATCTTCCTACTTCTGCTTGGCCACCCTGAACAAAAATTGATTGAAAGGTTTCTCCTTGGAATAACAGAAAAAATTAATAATCTCACTGTATCAGTTAATGACCACCTGCCCCTCTCCCCTACCAACCAAGGTAGCATTTCCAGTGATTCTCTGAGGTTTAGCTCACTTGTCAATAAGGCCCACCTGTGCAAATGTAATTTTATTTTACTTTCACATTTCTTCCACTTAAATGTCGTGGACATCCAAAGAAAAATTTTTTTCTTTCCACCTGAAAAGTCAAAAAATAAGAACAAACAAACAGTACTTAGAAAAAAATAGCAAAAAATAAAATAAAATAACAAAGTGATTAGAAGAAATCTTTCTTAGTTAGATTTATACAATGATTCTGAATAGGAGAATACTGCATCCATGAAACAAGAAGAATATTTTGTTTATAAAGATTAAAAATTCAGCAAAAAAATCACAAAGAATGCTTAGGGGAAAAGATACAAGAATGGAATTAAACTAACAATGGCAATGTTGGAAAGTGAAATGGAAAAAATCTCCTAGAAAGGAAAAATGCAAAAATGGTGAAAACTAGAAAAGAAGTAACCCAATTATACAATAGATGGCAGAAACCACTATCTATATCCCAAAGAATGCAAACTTTTAGCTGAGAACAAATTCCTTTTAGCTAGCTAATTAAGTTCTAGATGGTGCAAGGAGAAATACAATGACTTCTGGGACATCTCAAATGGAATCAATCCATTGTTATTCAAGAATTCCTTATTTTCTCAAGGCTGTATTCTAGTTGTAATTACTGGAGTTCCAGGAACAATATTGAAATATAAGAACCATTAATATAAAGAGCCATGAAATATAAGAAAGTCATAGAAAATGACAAGATAGCAAACATTTATTTCCAGATATTCTAGGAGTGACATTTGAACTGATTGTAGGTAATGGAAGCTCATATGCCTAGTATAATATATATGAAAGAGAAATATAACTTTAAGTTTGAAAACTTTTCACATATCATCCATTAACCTTGATTATATTTATTAAAGTTATTACCGTTCAGTTTCCTTGTCATTTGTCAGGTGGGGAATCAAACAGAGAAAATAGGATAACTTCAAATCATTCAATGTGAAAACTCTGATTGGCATTGGATATACAATTCTGGAATGGTACATTGCCTTAACTTAATTCAGTGAAGCTAATAGCAAAATGATGGGTTTTTCAAAATAAGAGAAAAGGGGAAATAACTTCCTTTGTATAATATGTATATAAAACTCACTTAGATAATAGCAATAAAACTGAACTGCAATCTCAAATTTGCTTGTTTTCATGGGGGTCAATCAACAGGCCCAAGGGGTCTGTGAATCTATTCTGCAAGTTATTTGCCAGCTTTGGAATCTAGAGTTGTAATAGATATAATGAGCCACTTTTAGAGTACTTTTGTTAGCATTTTCACTTGTAGATGTTATTTTATTATGGTAGTAAAAGCCAATGAAAACTAATAGTGTTTTATTTTTCACCATATTAAAAAATTCCAATAGAGGGATACATAGGATGTATTATAGGTCCAATTCCAGACCACAAATATCACAGTAAATTGAGTCACCCAAATTCTTTGGTTTCTTAGTGTTCATAAAAGTTATGTTCACATTATACCCCTAGTCTATTAAGTGTGCAATAGTATTGCATCTCAAAAACTATATACTTTATAATTAAAATATTTTATTACTAAGAAATGCTAACTTTCAGGTGAGCCTTCAGTAAGCAGCAGTAGTAACATCAAAGATCACTGATCACAGATCACCACAGCAAATATAGTGATAATGAAAAACTTTAAAATATTACAAGGCTTACCAAAAAGAGACACGAGACTCAATGAGCAAATGCCATTGGAAACATGAGTGCCAATAGACTTGCTCCACCTAGGGTTGCCACAGATCTTCAATTTATAAAAAAAAAAAAAAAAAAAAAAAAAAAGTAAGTAAGTATCTACAGTGCAAAGTGAAGTATGGCTGCATTTTTCTGAGTGAATCGGAATTATTTCATTGACCATCAGTGACATGTTTGCTTTGCCACTTACCTGTCCTGTGAGAGCACACACATGCTTTGGAGAATACTAGTGCATTATTGTAACCTCTACATGTGGAGGCTTCAATCGCTCTCCCTGTGTTTGGTCCCCTTATTGAAGTCAGTATCATAGACCCATAGTCAGTCATTGATCTGGATTTTGCTTTTCTTTCTTTTTTTTCTGTCACAAATAAGTGACATTTTATAGAGCAGAGAGAGCAGCCCATCTGAGCACTCTTGCAATGAAATATTAGTAGAAACCTAGGTCTGTGCTACCAGAAGTTCTTCGGTCATATCACCATTACTGAGATCCACCATGAGAGTGTTAGTTGCTCAGTGACGTCTGACTCTTTGTGACCCCATGGACTATAGCCCGCCAGATTTCTCTGTCCATGGAATTCTCCAGGCAGGAATACTGGAGTGGATTGCCATCTGCTTCTCCAGGAGATCTCGCTGACCCAAGGATCAAACCTGGGTCTCCTGCATTGCAGGAAGATTCTTTACCACCTAAGCCACAAGGAAAATAACAGAGAAAATATGATGAGGTATCCTATGATGAGGTATCCTACTAGGACCTAGGGAATGAAAAGTAGCAGCCACTCTCACTTCCTAAATAAGAAAAAATAATAATACCAATGCAATTGCAGGGTTCTAATAACAGAGTAGAGTTTCTGAAGTCTCCGTGGTTTGGGCTATTTCAGCTGTCTTCTTCAAAGCATAAAGCAAGTTTGCTCTACCTTGTACTCTTATCACCAAAGCATATTATACGTGATAGACAGGAGGAGCCCCTGGCTGGTATGGGATAAGGTGGAAGAGGATATTCCTGATGGCGCTTATGACTTGTATCTAGCAGTGCAAAAAAAAAAAAAAAAAACTCCGCTATGATATCAGCAGAATATATAGTGATTGTGGAAATCCCCTATAGGAGAATCAGATCTGATGGTTCCAAGGTTTTGGAGCACTTTCTCTTCCAGAAATTAACTTTTTCCCTTCAGGAATAGATCTTGGCTTGCTCCTATACCCTTGATGAAAATATAAACCCAAATGTAGAAAACTAATTGGCCAAGTGAGCTAAAGTGCCTGTCACAGATTGATATTCATTCATCAGGTTATAATCCTAGAGTAGCCAGCAATACTCAACACTTGTCAGCAGCCCACATGTTCAATGTGCCACCTCCTGCCCCACTGACATTCTTCCTTAAACAAATGCCTGTTATATTTTTAAAACAATCCCATGATAAACCCCATGTGTTTAGCCACTATACCATACTACAAGAATATATAAATCCTAATATCTAGGGACTTAATGTACTCAGTGCTACTAGAGGGTTGTTAACTCTAACTCTCAGCACATAGAGAAAGAAATATATATAAATATATGTGGGACAAAATAATATACATACACACAAACACACACACTGGTGCTTCAAGTATTTCCCCTAGGACCAGAAGGAAGGAAAAAGTCAAAAATACAGGTAGACTGGCACAAAATTCTGATGTCAGGCACAAGAGGACTTTTGCAGTAGATCCATAAGTGGCTCAGAAGGTCAGAAGGAAAAACAGTAGGGACTCTGCCACCCTTCCCCCCTTCCCCCGCAGTCAATTCTTTAGTATCACACCACCTTTGCTCTAAAAAGAGAGATAGCCTTAGTTATATTTCTAACAAATTCTGTTCAGTATCAAACATTTGAACTAGAAGAGAACTGGAAACTATTTGACACAGAGTAGCATTGCAAAAAGTCAGACATGACTGAGTGCACACAGACACACACACACACACACACACACACACACACACACACACACCCAGGACATAGAAGTGAGAAGGATCTTTTTTAAAATTACCATAGTGAAGTAAGCCAGAAAGAAAAACACCAATACAGTATACTAACACATATATATGGAATTTAGAAAGATGGCAATGACGACCCTGTATGCAAGACAGGAAAAAAGACACAGCTGTGTATAATGGACTTTTGGACTCAGAGGGAGAGGGAGAGGGTGGGATGATATGGGAGAATGGCATTCTATCATGTATACTATCATGTAAGAATTGAATCGCTAGTCTATGTCTGACGCAGGATACAGCATGCTTGGGGCTGGTGCATGGGGATGACCCACAGAGATGTTATGGGGAGGGAGGTGGGAGGGGGATTCATGTTTGGGAACACATGTAAGAATTAAAGATTTTAAAATTAAAAAAAATAAAATAAAATTACCATAGATCACTTCTTCTTAATTTGCTTTCCATTTCTGTCATAACTCTGTCATTAATATCTTTTTAGTATTTAGTTCATATATTTTCAATATCACTCAACATTTGCTTCTAATTATTACCTTCATTTTTTTATGAGCAGACATAAGGCAACTTTAGGGGGCTGATAAAATAAACTGATTGTGCCATATACCCTTTCATCCAAAGGCAACTGTTATTTGAAAATCATTAAATGATTTATTAAACTCTGAAACCCAACTCAGTTCGGTTCAATTCAGTCGCTCAGTCATGTCTGACTCTTTGCGGCCCCATGGACTGCAGCACACTAGGATTCCCTGTCCATCACCATCTCCCAGAGCTTACTCAAACTCATGTCCGTCAAGTTGGTGAAACCAAACTAGCTGTGCTAAAAACCTTGTGAAGTTGGGGTGAATTATCAGCCGTATAAAACATCCTTTTTCCTATGATGAGAATATATATGTCTGGGGACCAGGTGGTTGGCATAGCTTTCAGTTAATGTCAACATAGGATATGAAATTGAGAGTGGGACCTTGCACCATTATGTCTAATGACACTTGAAAAAGGTGTTCCCTGTAGTCATGAGTTGAGGCTATATCTCTATGTGGATGGAAGATGATGCTAAGACCTAGAGTACACTGAGCACTTTTGCAATGTGTTCTAAGTGATGTCCACACAGAATGGTCCACTTAACTATCCTGAGACCCACACAAGGGGTCATTGTTAACACTTAATTTTACAGTGAGGAAACTGATGTACAGCGGGTTAGCAATTTATTCAGACACATCTTTTATATTTTAAAGACAATCTCATTTTCGACTCCATGTTTTCAGGTGCTATACCAAACTACTTTAAGCATTGTGTTTTGTAGGGTGTGAGAATTTCACTGTTGGCTTTATTGTTTTGCTATTTGGGAGGAGGGAGATTAAGTGTGTAAAAGCAGTGTGCACAGAATTGAATAGTCACTGACTAGACAATAGTCATCAATCATATATCTTTTTTTTTTTCTCTCTATACATCTTTTGAATACACTTATTTGGGGAATTTTCCCATTTTACTAGAAATCTGCTTTGCTTGGGTAGAATGGAAATTTGCTTTCCTGTCTCCTTAGAAAATAGGATGCAGGTGTGTGACCTAAGTCTATGCATCAGATACACACTTGTGATGCTTCACCAGAAAAATGAGCAATGTGAGAGAGCAGATGTCAGGCAGAATCTATTTTGTGAGAAAGACGTGATGGTGACATTTAACTTGGAGTATCAGCATTAGTGGTGTAAATTGTACTAGCACGTTGCCACTGTCACCAGGTAAACATCTACGGTGTTGACTTTGTGGCCTGCATGAAGATTCTTGGGGTTTCCTAACACTCTCCACTAAATTATTTTTCTACTGGGATTAACTGTGATGGGTTCTATTGTTTACAGTCTTGAATATCGTCTGATAATGTCCACTTGTCTTCATGAAAACAGCTGGTTGATTTTAATATCAATTCATAAAATGTAGGGAGCATGAGATACTTCACTAGCTTTTTATTTCACACAATCTACTGAACTTGTGATCATGTCACACTTTTTAAACCTATTCATAATTGTGACTATTAAATTAGAAATCACTTTAAACAAATTAATCGTTTTATCATACAATATAAGTGTAAACTTGAAGATGAGTAATTAATAATGTATTCAATCCTTTGGGTACTACACAGCTGGAACTACTTTGGGTCCCAGATAACCCAAGTTCTTTGTCCCATTCTTGCTCTCACTCTGATTATGATTTTTCCACCTTAATATATTGCTTTTGCTCGTATTTATGCATCCTTGTTATTGCAATAAATACACAGATTCCTCTAAGATCAGATGGATGTCAGAAGTTAAGAAATCAAAACAAATTGCAAAAGTCAATTTTGCCATATTTTCAATGAATATAAATGGAGCTAGCCTGAGACTTTATGTTACATTTGCATTTAATTTGCCTCTTTCTGTATATTTGCTTCTTGGTCATTCTTTTACCCTACTTTCAATTTCTCTTGCTTTCAGGGCCAGTCCTCTTGAATTTTGCTTATTTTTAGACCCCCATCTTCCTTCCTTTTGTAATTCCTTAAAAATAACTATAAATGTTATGAACTTGCATCACAAAAACCCCAATGGTCAACATATAGTTGAATCTCTGACAATAAGTTCATTTGAATAAATTTCAAATGCCTTGAAGAGCAAACAAATTCATTTCATTTGTATTTTTAACCCTTAAACTTTAGTATATATATATATGTAATATTTAATTTATTGAAATGCTAAGATATAGAGACAATTAAAATGTTTGAGACATGAATGGGTAAAGAAAATGTGGTATACATGCTTTCACTACAAAATCATTCAATCTTGCAAAAAGGCTGAATAATATAAAACAAAATGGATGATATAGAAAACAACATGGATAAATGGGCAGACATTATTCTATGAGAGAGAACCCATGTCATAGAAGAACAAGCTGTATGATTCTCCTTACATGAAATGTTTGAAGTAGTCAAGCTTACAGAAACAGACTAGAAAGTTAGATTTCAGGGGCCAGAGAGAGGGGGAAATGGGGAGGTGCTGTTTAGTGAGTATAATGTTTCAGTTTGCAAGATGAGTAGGTTTTAGAGATTTGCTGTAAGATATTATGTACCTATTATGTTAACAGTATTCCATTGTACATTTAAAACTTTGTTAAGAGAATGGATCTCACATTAAGTATTCTTACCAAAACAAATAAATACATAGCTTTGGTTTATGAACATATTGCCAGTACATAAAAATATTTATGGTGAGCAAAAAAGATGTTAATATTTTTCTAAAATTTTTAGGAATTTACAAATTGTATTTCTCTGTTTTTATGGACCCGATTGCTTTGTCATTTGTTACAGTCAATTGTTTAGATGAAATTATTTTGAAAAATATGCAGTGATAAAGAGAAGGAATAACACATGTGTTGTTTGCATAATCACAATTAGGTCTTCATATCTAGTTTAGAATACACATTGCATGTAAATTCATGTACCTCTTGAAGATAACAGGAGTATATGAGAAAGCAATTTGAGCCTGAATTTGTGTTAGGGGAGGGAGATTGTCTTAGAAAAGGAGACCGGAAATGGTTTTCATTAAAGGAATTTAAAATTTTAAAAGTCCAGATGAAATGATCTGAAACTGAAAGTTAGGTAAAATAAATCTTTTCATTTTATCCTGGGCAATGGTAGAATTGTGGTCAATTATTTTTCTTTAGAGACTGAAGAAGGAATTTCTGATTCTTTCCTTCTTTATATATCCTCTCTGTCTCTCTTTCTTGGGCTACTCTTATAGCTCAGTCGGTAAAGAATTTGCCTGCAGTGCAGGGGACCTGGGTTCGATCCCTGGGTTGGGAAGATCCCCTGGAGAAGGAAATGGCAACCCACTCCAGTATCCTTGCCTGGAAAATCTCATGGACAGAGGAGCCTGGTGGATTGCAGTCCATGGGGTCACAAAGAGTCGGGCACGACTGAGCGACTGACACACACACACGCTCTCTCTCTCTCTCTCATTTCTCTCTGTATCAGATTGCTATTTAATAAATGGTCTTTGGTGTATCTGCTAAACAATCATTCATCCTACTTTGTCTTATTTTGAGAAAATTAAGTAGAACTTTAAAAATTTCCATCAATTAAATACCTATGTTATCCAAACCACATTAATATGAATGTATAAAATTCCCATGTACCTATTTTTATATATGCTATTAATTAGTGTGTGGTGTTTCTACAAACTCAGAATTAGGTATTCCAATAATGTTTCTACAAATGACCCCCAGTGGATGATCTTATTAAAAAGGGAACACAGAAAATTTAATAATTTTCTCAAATTAGTTATACTAAGCATCAATTAGGCTTTAGCTCAGAGCAAGCATGTGTATTCTAAGTATTTGTAGAGGGATATAAAGATTAATTGTATTAGCTAAAATTTTGTAGATATCAAAAATATGTCGTAGGATCTGAAACTCACATACTGATGGATCATGAAATACAACTGGCAAGGGAGAGAATTGTTACCCCCATATCTCTTAACATTTCACTCAGATTTTACTTTCCTTCACGTATGCTCTTGAGTGTCACCTTCCTACAGAGGTAATCATAAACAAATATCTGTTTTGCTTTTATTTCATGTTATATGTTATAGGTTTCAGTTTCTGTCCTTTGCTTTTATAGGCTTCTTATATTTATGTGACCCTAAAAAATATTTTCCTGTTTGACCTGTTGTAAAATATATAGAGATGGAAATAGGTAGTGAATTCTGTGACATTCTTCTTTTTAATGTGATACTATTGAGCCACCTTTCTGAAGGCAACTTTAATTCATTTATTTTCATTATATGCCAAACCTATTTTTAAATTAATACAGTCTATCCATTCTGCTCTTTATGAGTATTTGGGTGGTCCCATGTTTTTCCTATTGTGGACCACTATTTGAGAAACATTCATATTCATAGATTCTAGTGCACATGTGCATCATGGTTCCTTGGGTAGTGTAATTGGGGAAACATTTTATGTATGGCAATGGACATGGAACAACAGACTGTTTCCAAATCAGGAAAAGAGTACGTCAAGGCTGTATGTTGTCACCCTGCTTAATTAACTTATATGCAGAGTACATGATGAAAAATGCTGGGCTCAATGAAGCACAAGCTGGAATCAGGATTGCCAGGAGAAATATCAATATCCTCAGATATGCAGATGACACCACCCTTATGGCAGAAAGTAAAGAAGAACTAAAGAGCCTCTTATTGAAAGTAAAAGAGGAGAGTGAAAAAGTTGGCTAAAAACTCAACATTCAGGAAACTAAGATCATGGCATCTGGTCCCATCATTTCATGGCAAATAGATGGAGAAACAATGGAAACAGTGAGAGACTATATTTTTTTGGGCTCCAAAATCCCTGCAAATGGTGACTACAGCCTTGAAATTAAAAGACGCTTGTTCCTTGGAGGAAAAGTTATGACCAACCTAGATAGCATATTAAAAAATAGAGACATTACTTTGTCAACAAAGGTCTGCCTAATCAAGGCTATAGTTTTTCCAGTAGTCATGAATGGATGTGAGAGTTGAACTATAAAGAAAGCTAAGTGCCAAAGAATTGATGCTTTTGAACTGTGGTGTTAAAGAAGATTCTTAAGAGTCCCTTAGACTGCAAGGAGATCTAACCAGTCCATCCTAAAGGAAATCAGTCCTGAATATTCATTGGAAGGGCAGATGCTGACAATGAAACTTCAATACTTTGGTGACCTGCTGCAAGAGTCATTGGAAAAGACCCTGATGCCTGGAAAGACTGAAGGCAGAAGGAGAAGGGGACGATGGAAGATGACATGGCTGAATGGCATCACCAACGCGATGGACATGAGTTTGAGGAAGCTACGGAAGTTGTTGATGGACAGGGAAACCTGTCGTGCTGCAGTCCATGGGGTCGCAGAGTCAGACATTACTGAGTGACTGAACTAAACTGAACTGAACTGATGAATATTTTACTAGAAAAAACTAATTGTGCAAACTGCTTATAACCTCTTATGAGTGAAATTGTTCCACAATTTTACCAACGTTTAGCACTTTACTATTGTATTAATCTGATGAATGTGAAATATCTTACTTGAATTAATTAGCATGTCCATAATCCCCACTGATTCTGAGCATCCCTTTATCTCCCTATGGCTGTTCATAGTTGTATCTGTCTGACATGTCTGTTCATGTTTCTGTTTCTTGTTCATTATTTTATTGAACTGTTAGTTGTTTCCTTAAGAACTCTTGGTTATTACAATTCTGAATACTAAATAATCTTTGGTTTAAGTATTACTAAAGATGTGCGCATATGTTACACTAATAGTAAACACATTTTGATATATTTTAAAGAACAAAATTCTTAGTAGAATATAGTTTAATTCGCTTACCTTTTGCTGTATGATTTGTGCTTTTTGTCTCTTATTGTAAGGAATATTTTCTTATATTGTGATATAAAGATATTTGTATATTATTTTCAAAAGATTTTTATGTATTTTTTTATATTGAAGGCCTTAATAACTCTATAACTGATTGTGTACAATGTGAAGTAGTAATCCATTTTCACTATAATTCAATGTGGATAGCTTACTCTTCCAGTAACTTCTCTGGGTCATTGCATTACTTCCCAGATGAATAGCAGTGGTCCGTAATGATATATCTAGTTACTATAAGAGTGCATTGTTGAGGTTGTTGCTTCCAGTTTTTCTGTTCTGTTTCTCATTTTAGTTTCCTATTCTGGCACTAATGTCACACTGTTATAATAACTTTGGTTTGGCAAGTGATTCTATTTTTGTCCCCTGTAATAGAAGTATAAGGTTTGTAGCATCCAGTTTCACAACTGGGAATGAGAAACAACCTCCCAGCCTGTTGTGGACTGTGCATATTTGCCCTCCAGTCCTGCAAAGCTTTTCACAGTCCCAAGACCCCAGATTTTAGGCATTTGAGAAAATTTTAATTTAACTCAGGTTCTGATTACCACTGAATTTAAGGGTTTTTTGGAGTTTTGTGTTCACTGCTTTTTTTTTTTTCCTGTTAGAGATGTCTCTTTTGGACCTTGACAATTTGTCTTCCTTATTTTCATCTGTGGGCTATCATCCAAAGTAAGCAGAGGGGAGAGATTCAAGATACACTCAGTCTATCACCTTAAAAGCAAAGCCATTGTAAACTTTACTCTCAGTATATTTACTTCTAGTATATATACTCTCAGATTAAAATTTTGTTATATTTATAGAATATTTCCAAATACAATTTAAACATGTTTTTGGTAGTAATCACACTGAGTTAATACAGTTTTATTACATTTCTAGTAATAAAGCAGTCTTAATACTTTTTTCTCATATGTCATTGAGCCTTGCAAAAACATTATTATTGTTACTTTACAGTCATATATTATTTTTATTAAGAATAGAACCATCCAGCTTTCTAGCTCACTTTATTAGCCTTCCTTTTTCAATTCACTCCATCAATATCTATTGAACTTGAGCTCTAAATGTCTTCAGATTGCATCAAAACTTTACGATTCTCACAAAAGACAGATTTCCAGCTCCTGAATATAACCTTATACTTTAATAAAGAGAGTGAAAATTTATTCAATATTTGTTTTAAGTAAAGTTAAATCATGGGAAAAGATAATATAGCACCTTACATGAACTATTTTAAGGGGACTAGTACCTATTTAGATATATACTTTCAAATGTGTGATTTTTTTTAAGTCTTCTTACTTTATAATCAACTGTTCAAAAAAATTGGAAACAGCATTAATGTTTTGTTCAATCTTTTGCCACAGTTTTAAGAAGAGGTGTTATTTTGTTAAGATTGTCATTTTCTCAGAAGGAGCAGAATGTCTTCAATCATTTAAATCCAATTATGTGTATTTTACATCTGGTTCATCTTCAAAATAAAAACAGTAAATTAGAGGTGTTATTGTAACTAGATAGAGATTTCTCAGCTAGCAAGGGAGACCTGTTTCATCATCGAGGATAAGAAATATCAAGCACCACTTTCCAGTAATAGATCCACTTTCCTTCAGATTGATTTCACACTGACTTGACCTTACATTTATACCCAAGCCATTTAAAATGAAAATCTCATTTATTCTGGAAAGAGATGTGAATTCAGTGTGTGGATAATGTTAAAACTGAATGTCATGAAGAGCAAAAAATGTTTTTGAGAAATAGTATGATAGTGTATAATATATATCATTGTTAATTTCTCACTGAAATAATGGGACCTTTTTTGATAGCTTATTTATATGTATCTTTAAATTTCAAATGGCTAACTTATTCAAGTTCAACAGTAAAAATCTGTATCACTATGATCACAAAAATTACAAATTTTGTTCCTAAGAATAACTAATAATTCCACAAGTTTTGGGGCTTTTGTTTTTTTGTGTGTGTTTTTGGTAACTTACATTTGAAACTATAATGATAGTCCAATTTTATAAAATGAACATTGTTTTTAATTTTCAATCATGTAGTAAAATACATTATAAATGTGAAAGTTAGTTATATAAGTTTCCTTATTATTAACAATGGGTCTTAATTATAAAAAAATGTTATAAAGAAAACTGGAAGAAAAAAAATGCCTTTAGTTATCTACATAGCAATTAGGAAGCAGTTAAAGGAGTCTTCCCTTGCTTTCATAGGTGCTATTAAATGAGAGAGTACTTTTTCATTAGTGGACAATTTTTATCCCAGGAAGAAATGGAGATATTTTAGAGTCAAGAAACAGCCACAAAAGAAAGAGATAATATTCCAGGCAATAATCTATCAGAAAGATTTATGTTTTGTGTACTAAGCCAATAAAACCTCACAAGTCCCTCTCTGTAATTCAGGGAGAGTGACGGAGGATGTATGCTGTTTATGAAAGTTAGATCACCTGAAGTCCATATGTCACAGTGATTCTATTGCAGTAAGGGATTATCCCTATTATTATTTTCATTAAAAGTCACAAATCTCTGAAAGCTTGATTATGATCCCAGAATTGTGCCACATGCATCATCTCGCACAACACTGTCATATTAACCTCACAGTGCTGTGTAAATAAATAACATTATTTCCTTCATTTCATAGGTGAGCAAAATGAGCCTCTGAAACACTCAATCATTTTTCTAAGACACATGGCTAATGAATACTACACAGAGATCTTAAACCCAGTCTAACTCTAGGCCTCTTTAAGATGTAGAAAACAAGAGCAACTTGAGTAGCTGAACTGAGACACAAAGAGCATCAGCTGTGTTACTTCTGTTAGTTATGGAGAGGCAGCCATAAAACCTGTCTGATATAGACCTACATACCACACATGAGCATACACTGTTGTTGACTGTGGTTGACTCTTAAAAGCTTACATCAGAACTTGACAATGAAATTATCATTCTTTATCCAAGCACAAGGATATTACTTCTGAGCAATGGTATCTTTTGCCACATGACATTTTCACATGCAGTCCTCCTAGCCTAAAGGACTCTTCCTTTCTTTGCCTGGTGATCCCAATTACTCATGTAAACAATTAGCACAAAAGTTCTAGCTCAGAGGAGTCTCTCAGGAAAATCACAAGTAGATTACACTTGGAGTTGGCATTTTTCACCTTTTATCCCCCTCCCCTCCTTTATTTTTCTTATCTCTTGTGGCTGTTCGGTGGCTCAGTTGTGTAGGATTCTTTGTGACCCCATGGACTGTAGCACGCCAGGCCTCTCTGTCCCTCACCATCTCCTGAAGTTTGCCCAAGTTCATGTCCATTGCATCAGTGATGCCATCCAACCATCTCATCCTCTGACGCCCTCTTCTCCTTCTGCTCTCAATCTTCCCCAGCATCAGGCACTTTTCCAATGAGTCAGCTGTTTACAGCAGATGACCAAAATACTGGAGTTTCAACTTCATCATCAGTCCTTTCAATGAGTATGCAGCATTGATTTCCCTTAAGAGCGACTGATTTTGATTACCTTGCTGGCCAAGGGACTCACGAGTCTTCTCCAGCACCATTGTTGGAAAGTATCAATTCTTCATCACTCCACCTTCTTTACGATCCCGTTCTTCACAGATTTCCTGCCAGGAAGCGAACATCTGATCTTATGGTTGCAGTCACCATCCACAGTGATCTTAGAGCCCAGGAAGAGGAAATCTGTTAAGAATTCCACCATTTCCACATCTATTTACCATGAAGTAATGGGGCCGGATGCCATGATCTTAGTTTTTGTAATATTTAGTTTTAAGCTGGCTCTTTCACTCTCCTCCTTTACTCCCTTTCCCTTATCACCACATATTTTATGTATTTCAGTTATTTCAGTCTTGGGACATTACACCTAGAATGTAAGTTTCATGATCACAGGTAAACTTCTGTCTGTGTTGCTTCACAACTGCATCTGAACCACCTTGATTGTGCCTGACAAATACTGAATATTCAGTGAAGTGTTTGTCAAAGGAATCAATTAATGGAAGTAATTGTGTGATATTTGATACAAACATCTATTTCTTCTGTTATCTATAGCTCCAGGAAAAGAAAAAGACTACATCAGGTTTTGCTCACTAACTATAATGCCAATCATATACTAAACCTTCAGTAAATATTTAATAAAAGCATTTTCTTTTTTCAGGCTCAAGACTCCCCTGTTTTGACTGAGAGCACCAAAAAATCTGAACATATCCCCTTTAGATCTGTACCATCCAGCACTGATTTATTTTTAAGTTGTTTAGTGCCACAGTGAACACAGCAAAATCAATAACAGGAATTTCTTCCATCCAGCATATTTTACATACTTATTTCTTACATTTAATTTTAAGTACTCTATTTCTTTGCACTTTGTGAGTGCACCTAACTTTTAGAGAAGGAAGTATGTTCATAAATTAAATGGTCATCATTCCAAAATATAGCTAATGATATCATTGTAAGGACACCCTTGGCAATAAAATACAGATAACAACTAAGATATTCAAATGAATGGCTCTTTAGGTAGTGAATTAATGAATATTTATTTGTCTTATGGACTGTTACAGTAAATTTTAGTGTTTTGGATTTATAAATGAGATATAAAATCTATATTGGATTCCTGGCTGGCATAGTATGTCTTGGGGATTTACTATTGTCAATGGCACCCCACTCCAGTACTCTTGCCTGGAAAATCCCATGGACAGAGGAGCCTGGTGGGTTGCAGTCTATGGGGGTCACTAACAGTCAGACACGACTGAGGGACTTCACTTTCACTTTTCACTTTCGTGCATTGGAGAAGGAAATGGCAACCCACTCCAGTGTTCTTGCCTGGACAATCCCAGGGATGGGGGAGCCTGGTGGGCTGCCGTCTATGGGGTCGCACGGAGTCAGACATGACTGAAGCGACTTAGTAGCAGCAGCAGCAGCAGCAGCAGTGTGTCAAATGTATGACATATTTCATGTCAAACATGTACATACAGGGAGAAAAATTGAGTATGAGTTAAATGAATATTTGCCATTTTTTAAACTGTTCAAAGACTATTCATTTCAAACATGCTTTGTATTTTTGTTAACAGATACACTTTCATAACATGACATGTAAAAATGTCTAGAAGGACAGACACAAATAATAGCAAAAAACAAAACAAAACTTTGCAGAAATACAGTATTTGACATTTATATAATGCTAAATGATATAATGTGTTGGTCCCAGAATGGAAAACAGAAAGAATGAATATAAATTCATCTCTACTTGCTAAGAATGCAACTTAATTGCTATGTAATCCTCATAGAAATTATATTGGTGATGTTTAAACACTGGGTTTTAAACTTTGGTATGAATTTGAAGATAATATTCTCAATTTTCTGATGTGAAATAATTAATATACCTTGAAATGAACAAAATTGATACCCATCATAACAAGTGATTAAATATTCAAGCTAGATGACAGAAGACTCTCATTTTAAATGGATCCTCTCAAGGGTCCACAGAAACAGATTTTCTTTTACTTTTGTCTTATTAAGTTCCAATTAATTCTTAATCAGTAGATTTTTTGTGGAAACTAGTGAAGTCCCATGTTATTCATGTAAGACATTTATTTTGCATATAAGGCATTAAATTTTTATGGATATAATGTTGTTCTTATGAAAGATGTAGCTGTTTTCCTTGCTTCTCAGGTTTGATGCATCATCACTTAGTGCACAAGGAAATCTACACAATAAAATAAAAGGTATTACTTAGCTTCAGTGATATTAGTTACAACATTGTACCAAAAAATCTTATACAGGAAAAAAGAAAAAAATAAGAAAATTATATAAAATTTTAATTTAGTGAGTTCAGGAAAATATACTTCTTTCTTGTATTGCAGATGCCAGCATTTCTGTACAATAGAGTATTAGATCAAGCAGAAACTGAGTTCATAAAGTTATGATTTTGACAACTTTTTGTGTAGAAATAGTCATGGTATTGTATAGCTTGCTATTAAAATAAATTTATTGGTTCATTTTAGTATAAGCTATGTTTTAATATGCCAGCCCTATAGAAAATAGTGATATTATGCATTCAAACAAATATTCATTTAATTCATTTGCTTTATTATATTTATTACATTTATTTGCTTTATTACATTCTTCATGTGGCAAACAACTGTCTGGTCTCTGTACCTTCAAATAATATTGTGCAAATGCAGCATCATATCTAGGGTCATCACTGTCACACATTTATCTTTTCTAAATGTTATTAATAAACAACAATTTTATTAGCTTTAAATTTTTTTGTTTTTTAAGCAGTTAAAATTAGAAAAATGATACTTTATCATTTTTCAAAATTCAATTTCCAACCTTCTTTGTTCCTCTGTATATATTCAATTTTTAATCCACATTAAATTCCTTCTCCCTGAAGCATTTTCAGTAAGCAATTTCAGGAAAGTCTGTGGTCAATGAATTCTCTAATTTTTTTGCATTTGTCAGAGAGAATATTTTTCATTTATATTTAATTTCCAAATTGAAGCTGTTTTCTTTCTTTTATCACTTTACAGATGTCCTTCTATTGTTTCCCGCTGGCAAAACCTATAAAGAGATAGCTGTTATAATTTTTTTTCTCCTTTGTTCTATATTTAATAGCATCAACTACAGGAAAGATGTTTCAGATTCAAAAATATCAGGAAAGGACAATTTCATCTCGAATGAATTGACCATCTGTGGAATAAACATGTCTAGATAGCAAGGGACATATAAATCTTTTTTTTCTTTTTTTGCTGAAAATTTTATTATGATAACCAAGGGGTGAAAGAATGCAGGTCAAGCAGCTTATGTTTATTTAGTATATGCTTCACCATGTGAAGTTCCACTGAAATTTAATGTTTTTGTCATTGTTGTTCAGTTGCTCAGTCGTGTCTGACTCTTTGTGACCCCATGGACTGCAACATACCAGGCTTCCCTGTCCATCATCTCCCGAAGGATGCTCAAACTCATGTCCATTGAGTTGGTGATGCCATTCAACCATCTCAGTCTCTGTGCTCGCTTCTCCTCCTGCCTTTCTTAGCATCAGGGTCTTTTCTAGTAAGTCAGCTCTTTGCATCAGGTGGCCAAAGTATTGGAGCTTCAGCTCCAGCATCCGTCCTTCCAATGAATATTCAGGACTGATTTCCTTTAGGATTGACTGGTTTCATCTCCTTACAGTCCAAAGGACACTCAAGAGTCTTCTTCAACACCATAGCTCAAAAGTGTCAGTGCTCAGCCTTCTGCTTTATTTATGATCCAACTCTCAAATCCATATATGACTACTGGAAAAACCATAGCTTTGACTAAATGAACCTTTGTTGGCAAAGTAATGTCTTTGCTTTTTAACATGATATCTAGCCTGATCATAGCTTTTCTTTCAAGGAGCAAGCTTCTTTTAATTTCATGTCTGCAGTCACTGTCTGAGGAGATTTTGGAGCCCTCCAAAATAACATCTGCATATTTGAGATTACTGATATTTCTCCTGGCAATCTTGATTCCAGCTTGTGCTAGGCATTTTGCATGATGTATTCTGCACATAAGTTAAATTAACAAGGTGACCATATACAGCCTTGATGTACTTCTTTGCCAATTTGGAGCCAGTCTATTGTTCCATGTCCAGGTCTAACTGCTGCTTCTTGACCTGCTTACAGGTTTCTTCACCTTACAGAGTCTGATAAGGTGGTCTGTTATTTCCATCTCTTTAAGAATTTTCCATAGTTTGTTGTGATCCACACAGTCAAAGGCTTTGACATAGTCAATGAAGCAGAAACAGATATTTTTCTGGAATTCTCTTGTTTTTCCTATGATCCAGCAGATATTGGCAATTTGATCTCTGGTCTACTGTTTTATGTTTAATATTCTATTTGTCTTTGAAATCTGCAGGTCTGATATCATCTAGTAGTCTTTGTGGTCAGGAACTGATCTCAGGATTCATAGCAGGTCTAGATTTTCTTTCACGTAAGCCTTTGAGTAGACGAGTTACCTAATAGTAATCAACAGATAGTGAATAATGAAAATATGCTTAATCAGTGAATTAAGCCATATCAATTAATATGTTAAAATAAAATAAGGTTATTTTGATTCTGTGCCATTCTCCTTTTTTTGCTAAAAGTGTAACATAAAAAAAATGTATTGAAGTACAGTTGATTTACAATGTTGTGTTAATTTCTGCTGACAGAAAAGTGATTCAGTTATACCTATATACTTATATATACACAGTTTTTTAAATATTGTTTTCTATGACTTGTTATCACAGGATATTGGATATAGTTCCTTGTGTTATACAATAGAAACTTGTGTTTATTCATTCTCTACATGGTGGTTTGCATCTGCCAATCTCAGCCTCTCACTACATCTCTCCCCCTGGCAACCACAAGTCTGTTCTCTATGTCTCTGAGTCTGTTTCTGTTTTTTAGGTAGGTTCATTTGCATAGTGTTTTAGAGTCTATGTATATAAGATATGATGTCTTTCTCTTTCTGACTTACTTTACTTAATATGAAAATATTGGGTTCCATCTCTGTTGTTACAAAAGCCATTATTTCATTCTTTTTTTTTTGACTGATTATGTATACACACTGTATTCTTCTTTATCCATTCCTATCAATAGACATTTAGACATTTAAGTTCCCTGTCTTGACTATTGTGAATTGTGGTGCTATGAACATAAGGGTGCTTGTATCATTAGAATTATACTTTTGTCTGGATATATTCCCAGGAATGGTATTGCTGGATCTTATGATAATTCTCTTTTTAGTTTTTTGAGGAACTTCTATACTGTTTCCCTTGGTGGTTGCACCAATTTACATTCCGACTAACTGTTAAGAAAAGTTCCCTTTTCTCTACTCCTTGTATAGCATTTGTTATTCATAGACTTTTTAATGATGGCCATTTTGACTGATGTGAGGTAACACCTCACTGTAACTTTTCTTTGCATTTATCTAATACCTATATAGCATATTAAAAAGCAGAGACATTACTTTGCCAACAAAGGTTATGGTTTTTCCAGTGCATGTATGGATGTGAGAGTTGGACTGTGAAGAAAGCTGAGCGACGAAGAATTGATGCTTTTGAACTGTGGTGCTGGAGAAGACTCTTGAGAGTCCCTTGGACTGCAAAGAGATCCAACCAGTCCATCCTAAAGGAGATCAGTCCTGGTGTTCATTGGAAGGACTGATGCTGAATCTGAAACACCAATACTTTGGCCACCTCATGAGAAGAGTTGACTCACTGGAAAAGACTCTGATGCTGGGAGGGATTGGGGGCAGGAGGAGAAGGGGACGACAGAGGATGAGATGGCTGGATGGCATCACCAACTTGATGGACATGAGCTTGGTTGAACTCCAGGCGTTGTTGATATACAGGGAGGCCTGGCGTGCCGCAATTCATGGAGTTGCAAAGAGTCGGACATGACCCAGCAACTGAACTGAACTGAACTGAATACCAAGGAAGCAATTTAAAGTGTTAGCTTCTATTTGACACAGATATTACAATTATTCTGCAGAGTCAAACAATTTATAATTCCTATAGACACATTTAATATCTCATTACTGTATATTTGGAATCTTCTCTAGGGCATAATTTTTTTCTAAAGCCCACATAGAAAGCTTACAGCTATTATAAACCTCCACTGTAAAATTTTCTTCTGAAATCTGAAACATCACATAGACCTGGACTGAATGAACATCAGTTCTTGTAGTTCAATAAACTGTCTGTCTGCTTGCTAGCACCTCAGGATAATATGATCTATATTTTTACACTATTCTTTCTCTAACTCTATTTACAACTATTCTTTCTCTTACTCTTCCTTCCTCCAAGCAAAGACCACTGTGCAAAGTTTGAAGACCATGAAATACAATATTTCAGTTCACAAAAGAAGGGAGAGTGTGTGGTCAGTTCATTCTCAGATAGTTCCTTGGTCCTGCTTATATTTCTCAAGACCTATAGGCCCCTTCTTATGTAGTCAGTACTAGCTACAGGGTTTTAACCTATTGCACCTGTCACTACCAAGGCGGTTCCCTCTGTTTTAGCTTCTTCTGTTTGCTGGTCTCTTCACTGTCTGATTTCCACCCTGACACAAGGCGGGCAGTGGTGGACAATTTTTTTTAGGCTCACTTGTTCAGTTGTGCTGTGGAGAGGGAGGGATGCTGCAAACAAATAACACTGTTGTGTGCTCACAGTGTCTCAGCCACACTGGGTTTGCCCCCACTCACAGTGCGTGTGCCCTTCCTGCCCACACAGCTCAGGCTCTAGGTTGCTCTGCTGGGAACTGTCTGAGGCCAGCCCTGGTCTGCATGCACCTCCCAGGTCTAAGCTGCTCAGATTCAGGCGCTCAGGTAGTCCTCAGAGGCACAGACTCCTTTGGGCCTCCGTTTTGTGCCCTTCCCAAGTCCGAGCAGCTCAGATGATGAGGTGTTTGGCGAGTGTGGTCACTGCGACTTATCGCCTCTCCTGGCCCTGCTGCTCGGTTTTCTGTGTGTACAATCAGCTCACCTTCTCAGGTGGATGATGTCTGTCCAGAACCCCAAGAAGTCTTAGTTAGCAAAGAAGCCTCCTTGCAGTTTGGTAGATAATGTCTCATTATCAGAGAAATGCAAATCAAAACCACAATGAGGTACCATTTCACACCAGACAGAATGACTGCAATCCAAAAGTCTACAAGCAATAAATGCTGGAGAGGGTGTGAAGAAAAGGGAAACTGCCGGGGTCCAGCCCCAGTGGATCCAGGACAATTCAAAGTGGGGATGGAGTCGGCGTCCTAGGAAAGAACTTATTTACAGATATAAAGAGAGATTAGAAAAGAATAGTGTAGTAGGAAAATTAGTGGAGAAAAAGAGGCTGAATAACTTTGTTTATGTGGAAAACCAATAAAACTCCAAGATGAGGAGTTTGTACCACCTACGTAGGCCACTGGTGCCTGCTTGAATAGCGGAGGGTGCCCTTCCTTGGGCTCCCTCTCGCGTGGGTCTTAGAAGCCAGGGCAAGTAAGTAGACATGGTGAGCCTCCATGCTCCAGATGGGAATTCAGCCAGAAAAGAAGAGAATGAGAAAAGACCACATGGGGGGGGGGGGGGGGGAAACCAGTCTTTCCAGGAACTGGTCCGTTTTCTTTATTTTTCAGATTCACTTATATACTTTTTGTTACACATAGAGATAGAATACAGAGTCACACAGCGTCAGCAGACCTGACCCTTGTCAAAATCAGGTGCTTCATACAAATGTATACAAAGGTCTTAGGAGCTTTACATCATCTTCTGGCCATGAGGCCTTCTGACATTTTATGGCCCTTTCTTCTGATAACGGTCAGTTAACCAGAAAACTTATTCTTCCAGGGGTGAATTTTCTTAAACCAGGTGCCACCCTCTGAAGGCACCAGATAAAGTTGTATTCCTATAGGGTGAAGGTGCAGTGGTTACAATTGAGAAAGGAATTTACTTAGCCTAAGATTTAACACGATTAATCCTAAAGGTTAATACTTATTTCTCCTATATGCTAGTTGCATTCATTAATGTGTATAAGGGCAGGGGATATGGAGACTTAGCAGCAAATATTGGCCCAACGAATGAAAAACCCTTCACCAACATAATTCCTAATCAACCCACCATACTACACTAGTAATTTTCTAGCTTCTCAAAATAAGCTGTATTTAGAAAGTTTAAAGCATCTCGTGCCTCTCACAGTTGGGAGGCTGGGAACAATTACATGTGGCTGGACAAGCCTGTCAGGCAGGCTAGAGAACTTTCAGAGGAGTTTGTGAACTGAAACACTCTTGTCACGCCCAGGAATTTTATTAGCTGGAGCCCTAAGTTAACTCCTTTTCCGAGAGAGGTGGTGGGGGACATCCCCCTGTAAAGTCAGAGGTGTAGGTGAAAGCATAAAGCAGTAAAGTAGGCAGACTCTGGTTTTGGGGGTAGATGCTCAAGAACAGGGGGTCTCCTGAGGCTCGATCCTGCCTTTGTGTATGCCGAGCCTCCTTCCTGATGGCCTTTGCCATGGGCGGAGTTCCTCACGCTGGCTCCCAGCAGGAACCCTCTTACACTGTTGGTGGGAATGCAAACTAGTACAGCCACTGTGGAGAACAGTGTGGAGATTCCTTTAAAAACTGCAAATAAAACTGCCTTATGAAGAGAAATCCCACTGCTGGGCATACACACCGAGGAAACCAGAATTGAAAGAGACACGTGTACCCCAATGTTCATCGCAGCACTGTTTATAATAGCCAGGACATGGAAACAAGCTAGATGTCCATCAGCAGATGAATGGATAAGAAAGCTGTGGTACATATACACAATGGAGTATTACCCAGCCATTAAAAAGAATACATTTGAATCAGTTCTAATGAGGTGGATGAAACTGGAGCCAATTATACAGAGTGAAGTAAGCCAGAAAGAAAAACACCAATACAGTATACTAACACATATATATGGAATTTAGAAAGATGGCAATGACAACCCTGTATGTGAGACAGCAAAAGAGACACAGATGCATAGAACAGTCTTTTGGACTCTGTGGGAGAGGGAGAGGGTGTGATGATTTGGGAGAATGGCATTAAAACAAGTATAATATCATATAAGAAATGAATCACCAATCCAAGTTCGATGCAGGATACAGGATGCTTGGGGCTGGTGCACTGTGATGGCTCAGAGGGATGGTATGGGAAGGGAGATGGGAGGGGGATTCAGGATTGGGAACATGTGTACACCCGTGGAGGATTCATGTTGATGTATGGCAAAACCAATACAATATTGTAAAGTAATTAGCCTCCAATTAAAATAAATAAATTTAAATTTTAAAAAAAGAAGGGAGAGATCATCAAGGGACCCCTGTACCTACGAAGGACTGATATTTATTTTTGTTAACTAATAAGAATGTTAAATTGCTAGACTTCACAAGTCTACAAATTAATATTCTACTTTCATGCAACAATTAGACAAATAATTTGTCATGGGAACAGTACCTAGTTACCATTTATCAGTGAAAAATAATATTGCAAAGATATTTTTAAGATATAAAACCACTGAAGGCAATTCAAAAAATTTTAATACAATATAAATTTCCTATATAGGTGTGTATACATGTAATACCCAATGTAATATCCAATATATAATATGTAATTAAATCTATAATTTTCATGTTTATTTATATATAATGAATATAAACCTAGTTCAAACATGTCTCTATATGGCATAACATTAGTTGCAAGGTCATGAAACTAGCAAGTGGTAAATAGAAGAGTTAAATATTTCTTCTGATTCTGGTAAACATTCTCTTACCCAGGGCACTGCAGAACTTCCAACTCATTTGTGAAAGGCCAAAAAAAAAAAAATTACATTTCATTAAATATGGCAACCCACTCCAGTACTCTTGCCTGGAAAATTCCATGGACAGAGGAGCATGGTAAGCTACAGTCCATGGGGTTGCTGAGGGTTGGACACAACTGAGCGACTTCACTTTCACTTTCAAATGTCATCCAGCATTCTATTTATATATTCATTCCCACTGACAGGCTTCATTACTGCTTCCTGCTTTCTCTCTTCTTGTTAAATGGATGTTTTCTCTGTCCTAGCATATTCACTGTACTCAAACTAATCTTGAAGTCTTTTCTTTTGTTTTCAGTTTCCCAATCACCAACTTCTACCCTGCTTTTGAGATATAACTTTTTGAATTGACTCCTATAGAAACCGTTTTCTGGTTATGTCATTTTCATTCATCTTTTAGCTTCTACATGTACAGAGTTGTATTTTTAGCTGTAAAATAAAATTTTGTCACTAATAAGCTACCTTGCATAGTTTATAGTTTTAATATATTTTTTACTGAGATGCAAAATGAATGCTAAATACATTAGTGGAAGTTACTTTTCCATCACATGTAGTGACAACCCTCTGATGTGTACATGAAAAATACTCTGTAAACTCTTGGTAACTTATTCACTAAACAATTAGGTATCATTTCCTCCATTCACGAATTTATTGGGAAATTTATAAAATTCCTTGGAGAATATGTAAATATGTATTACATGAGTTTATTTAAATATTTCACTGTAAATAAAAGCATTATTTATTTAAAAAGTTGAGGGGAATAAGAAATAATTATCTAAGTCAGCTGATCTACATTGTCATATACAAAATATTCTTACAAAATATAAGTATATTCAAAATTGAACTACTCTCCTTTTCAATAACATTTAAATCATATATTAAGGATCCATTCTAAGGAAATGCCTCAGTCCAACATGAAGTACTCTGAATTATTTGATAGGGGAACTCTTAATAGACTGTTCTGACCCAGTGGTCAGGAGTTAATTGGTATTCAAATCTCCCTTACTTGCTCATCTACCAAGAAAATAATCATCATTTTGCTCCTCCTCTTGAGTAGGGAACATGATGTTTAATGCTTATTCCAATTAATTATTCTCCACGGTTTTAGTCTTTGCTCATACCCAGAAAAAGATACAATTGTTCTTTCTCTGCAAGTGCAATAGGACTAGAATTTCACTCTGATTTTATGCCAATTAATTGAAAACCTGCTTAATCTTCAACTTTAACCTTTTTATTTATCTTCAGGCTTAGTTACTGTCCATTATTTTGTTTTGGTAATGAAGACAAAACTAAAAGTATCCTAACAGCATACATAGAAATCATATTTGGGAATCCTTGTTGGTTCAGTTTAAGACTCCACACTCCTAATGCAGGAGCGCAGGTTTGATACCTGGTTGGGAAATTAAGATTCTGCTTGCCACACAGTGTGTCCAGAAAAAAAAAAAAAAAAAGCATTTGTTTAATTGAAAACTCAATGACATGAAGGTAACTTATCAGAGGTCAAAATAATTTTACTTTCTGTCCTCAAAATCGAAACTATCATGAAAGAAAGAAACTTGAAGCTCGTTTTCCTTTTCACTCTTCTTTGTCTGGAGTTTTTCTTACTTTGGAATTTCACAGTTACCTTTAAATAACTGCATATTTCATCTGACATTTTCAGCTATTTTTGGCAAGCTTGTTCTGCTGCCAGCTAGTCCATCCCACTAGAAGCCAAAAGTTGATTGGAAATAGTTTGATTTTTGCTATTATTCCAGTGGAAAGATATTTGAAGTTCATGAACAAGGGATAACTATCTTTCATATGAGGGAGAATAGTTGAATTCTAATATTAGTTTCTGATGCAAGCACAGTGATAGATATTTTATGACTTATGCACCAAAGGTATTACAATATTATTGAATATATTCCCTGTGATTTATTTACTTTATAACTGGCAGTTTGTATCCATTAATCCCCTTCACCAACTTCAACCATCTCTCCTCCCAGCCCCCAGCCCCATTATAGGCAAATAATTGGGAAAGAAGTACCTCAAGGCTGTATACTGCCACCCTGATTATTTAATGTATATGCAGAGTACATCATAAGAAATGCTTGGCTGAATGAAGACCAAGTTGGAATAAAAAATACTGGGATAAATATCAGTAGCATCAGATACACAAATGACAACACCCTTCTGGTGAAATGCAAATAAGAATTAAAGAGCCTCTTGATGAAAGTGAAAGAAGAGAGTGAAAAAGTTGGCTTAAAACTCAACATCCAAAAAACTAACACCACAGCGTCTGGTCCCAAAACTTCATGGCAAATAGATGGGGAAACAATGGAAACAAGTGAGAGACTTTATTTTCAGTCACTTCAGTCACTCAATCATGTCAGACTCTTGGCAACCCCATGGACAAAAGCATGCCAGATTCCCTGTCCATCACCAACTCCCAGAGCTAACTTAAAGTCATACCTATTGAGTCGGTGATACCATCCAACCAAGTCATCTGCTGTCGTCCCCTTCTCCTCCTGCCTTCAATTTTCCCAGCATCAGGGTCTTTTCCGGTGAGTCAGTTCTTCACATCAGGTGGCCAAACTATTGGAGTTTCAGCATCCGTCCTTCCAATGAATATTCAGGACTGATCTCCTTTAGGATTGACTGGTTTGATCTCCTTGCAGTCCAATGGACTCTCAAGAGTCTTCTCCAACACCACACTTCAAAATCATCATTTCTTCAGTGCTCAGCTTTTGCTATAGTCCAAATCTCACATCCATACATGACAACTGAAAAAAACCATAGCTTTGACTAGACAGACCATTGTTGGCAAAATAATGCCTCTGCTTTTCTGTTATTGTTGTGTTCTTTTTTTTTTTTAATTTTTATTTATACTTCATTTTGCTTTACAATACTGTACTGGTTTTGCCATACATTGACATGAATCAGCCACGGGTGTACATGAGTTCCCAATCCTGAACCCCCCCCCCCCCCACCTCCTACCCCATATCATCTCTCTAGATCATCCCTGTGCACCAGCCCCAAGCATCCTGTATCCTGTATTGAACATAGGCTGGCGATTCGTATCTTAACTGATAGTATACATGTTTCAATGCCATTCTCCCAAATCATCCCACCCTCTCCCTCTCCCACAGAATCTAAAAGTCTGTTCTATACATCTGTGTCTCTTTTGCTGTCTCGCATACAGGGTCATCATTGCCATCTTTCTAAATTCCATATATATGTGTTAGTATACTGTATTGGTGTTTTTCTTTCTGGCTTACTTCACTCTGTATAATCAGCTCCAGTTTCATCCATCTCATTAGAACTGATTCAAATGTATTCTTTTTAATGGCTGAGTAATACTCCATTGTGTATATGCACCACAGCTTTCTTATCCATTCATCTGCTGATGGACATCTAGGTTGTTTCCATGTCCTGGCTATTATAAACAGTGATGCGATGAACATTGGGGTACACGTGTCTCTTATAATTCTGGTTTCCTCGGTGTGTATGCCCAGCAGTGGGATTTCTGGGTCATAAGGCAGTTCTATTTGCAGTTTTTTAAGGAATCTCCACACTGTTCTTCCTAGTGGCTGTACTAGTTTGCATTCCCACCAACAGTGTAAGAGGGTTCCCTTTTCTCCACACCCTCTCCAGCATTTATTGCTTGCAGACTTTTGGGTCACTGCCATTTTGACTGGTGTGAAATGGTACCTCATTGTGGTCTTGATTTTCATTTCTCTGATTATGAGTGATGTTGAGCATCTTTTCATGTATTTGTTAGCCATCTGTATGTCTTCTTTGGAGAAATGCCTATTTGGTTCTTTGGCCCATTTTTTGATTGGGTCATTTATTTTTCTGGACTTGAGCTGCATAAGTTGCTTGTATATTTTTGAGATTAGTTATTTGTCAGTTGCTTCATTTGCTATTATTTTCTCCCATTCTGAAGTCTGTCTTTTCACCTTGCTTATAGTTTCCTTTGTTGTGCAGAAGCTTTTAATTTAAAGTAGATCCCACTTGTTTATTTTTGCTTTTATTTCCAGTATTCTGGGAGGTAGGTCATAGAGGATCCTGCTGTGATTTATGTCGGAGAGTGTTTTGCCTATGTTCTCCTCTAGGAGTTTTATAGTTTCTGGTCTTATGCTTAGATCTTTAATCCATTTTGAGTTTATTTTTGTATATGGTGTAAAAAGTGATCTAGTTTCATTCTTTTACAAGTGGTTGACCAGTTTTCCCAGCACCACTTGTTAAAGAGATTGTCTTTACTCCATTGTATATTCTTGCCTCCTTTGTCAAAGACAAGGTGTCCATAGGTGTGTGGGTTTATCTCTGGGCTTTCTATTTTGTTTCATTGATGTATATTTCTGTCTTTGTGCCAGTACCATACTGTCTTGATGACTGTGGCTTTGTAGTAGAGCCTGAAGTCAGGCATGTTGATTCTTCCAGTTCCATTCTTCTTTCTCAAGATTGCTTTGGCTATTCGAGGTTTTTTGTATTTCCATACAAACTGTGAAATTATTTGTTCTAGCTCTGTGAAAAATACCGCTGGTAGCTTGATAGTGATTGCGTTGAATCTGTAGATTGCTTTGGGTAGTATACTCATTTTCACTATATTGATTCTTCTGATCCATGAAAGTGGTATATTTCTCCATCTATTAGTGTCTTCCTTGATTTCTTTCATCAGTGTTTTATAACTTTCTATATATAGGTCTTTAGTTTCTTTAGGTAGGTATATTGCTAAGTATTTTATTCTTTTTGTTGCAATGGTGAGTTTCCTTAATTTCTTTTTCTACTTTCTCATTATTAATGTATAGGAATGCAAGGGATTTCTGTGTGTTGATTTTATATCCTGCAACTTTACTATATTCATTGATTAGCTCTAGTAATTTTCTGGTGGGGTCTTTAGGGTTTTCTATGTAGAGGATAATGTCATCTGCAAACAGTGAGAGTTTTACTTCTTCTTTTCCAATTTGGATTCCTTTTATTTCTTTTTCTGCTCTGATTGCTGTGGCCAAAACTTCCAGAACTATGTTGAATAGTAGCGGTGAAAGTGGGCACGCTTTTCTTGTTCCTGACTTTAGGGGAAATGCTTTCAACTTTTCACCATTGAGGATAATGTTTGCTGTGGGTTTGTCATATATAGCTTTTATTATGTTGAGGTATGTTCCTTCTATTCCTGCTTTCTGGAGAGTTTTATCATAAATGGATGTTGAATTTTGTCAAAGGCCTTCTCTGCATCTATTGAGATAATCATATGGTTTTTATTTTTCAATTTGTTAATGTGGTGAATTACATTGATTAATTTGTGGATATTGAAGAATCCTTGCATCCCTGGGATAAAGCCCACTTGGTCATGATGTATGATCTTTTTTTATTATTTTTTTTATTTTTACTTTTTACTTTATTTTGCTTTACAATACTGTTTTGGTTTTGCCATACATTGACATGAATCAGCCACGGGTGTACATGAGTTCCCAATCCTGAACCCCCCTCCCCCCTCCCCCCTCCCACTCCATATCATCTCTCTGGATCATCCCCGTGCACCAGCCCCAAGCATCCTGTATCCTGTATCGAGCATAGACTTGCGATTCATTTCTTACCTGATAGTATACAGATCTTTTTAATGTGTTGTTGGATTCTGATTGCTAGAATTTTGTTAAGGATTTTTGCATCTATGTTCATTTGTGATATTGGCCTGTAGTTTTCTTTTTTTATGGCATCTTTGTCAGGTTTTGGTATTAGGGTGATGGTGGCTTCATAGAATGAGTTTGGAAGTTTACCTTCCTCTGCAATTTTCTGGAAGAATTTGAGTAGGATAGGTGTTAGCTCTTCTCAAAATTTTTGGTAGAATTCAGCTGTGAAGCCGTCTGGACCTGAGCTTTTGTTTGCTGGAAGATTTCTGATTACAGTTTCAATTTCCGTGCTTATGATGGGTTTGTTAAGATTTTCTATTTCTTCCTGGTTCAGTTTTGGAAAATTGTACTTTTCTAAGAATTTGTCCATTTCTTCCACGTTGTCCATTTTATTGGCATATATTGCTGATAGTAATCTCTTATGATCCTTTGTATTTCTGTGTTGTCTGTTGTGATCTCTCCATTTTCATCTCTAATTTTTTTGATTTGATTTATCTCCCTTTGTTTCTTGATGAGTCTGGCTAATGGTTTGTCAATTTTATTTATTCTTTCAAAGAACCAGCTTTTGGCTTTGTTGATTTTCGCTATGGTCTCTTTTGTTTCTTTTGCATTTATTTCTGCCCTAATTTTTAAGATTTCTTTCCTTCTACCAACCCTGGGGTTCTCCATTTCTTCCTTTTCTAGTTGCTTTAGGTGTAGAGTTAGGTTATTTATTTGACTTTTTTCTTGTTTCTTAAGTTATGCCTGTGTTGCTATGAACTTTCCTCTTAGCTCTGCTTTTATAGTGTCCCACAGGTTTTGGGTTGTTGTGTTTTCATTTTCATTCGTTTCTATGCATATTTTGATTTGTTTTTGATTTCTTCTGTTAATTTTTGGTTATTCAGAAGCGTGTTGTTCAGCCTCCATATGTTGGAATTTTTAATAGTTTTTCTCCTGTAATTAAGATCTAATCAATGCATTATGGTCAGAAAAGATGCTTGGAATAATTTCAATTTTTTTGAATTTATCAAGGTTAGATTTATGGCCCAGAATGTGATCTATCCTGGAGAAGGTTCCATGAGCACTTGAGAAAAAGGTGAAATTTATTGTTTTGGGGTGAAATGTCCTATAGATATCAATTAGGTCTAACTGGTCTATTGTATCATTTAAAGTTTGCGTTTCTTTGTTAATTTCTGTTTAGTTCATCTGTCCATAGATGTGAGTAGGGTATTAAAGTCCCCCACTATTATTGTGTTATTGTTAATTTCCCCTTTCATACTTGTTAGCATTTGTCTTACATAATGCGGTGCTCCTATGTTGGGTGCATATATATTTATAATTGTTATATCTTCTTCTTGGATTGATCCTTTGATCATTATGTAGTGGCCTTCTTTGTCTCTTTTCACAGCCTTTGTTTTAAAGCCTATTTTATCGGATATGAGTATTACCACTCCTGCTTTCTTTTGGTCTCTATTTGTGTGGAATATCTTTTTCCAGCCCTTCACTTTCAGTCTGTATGTGTCCCTTGTTTTGAGGTGGGTCTGTTGTAGGCAGCATATATAGGGGCTTGTTTTTGTATCCATTCAGCCAGTCTTTGCCTTTTGGTTGGGGCATTCAACCCATTTATGTTTAAGGTAATTATTGATGTATGATCCTGTTGCCATTTGCTTTATTGTTTTGGGTTCAGGTTTATATGCCTTTTTGTGTTTCCTGTCTAGAGAATATCCTTTAGCATTTGTTGGAGAACTGGTTTGGTGGTGCTGAATTCTCTCAGCTTTTGCTTGTCTGGAAAGATTTTGATTTCTCCTTCATATTTGAATGAGATCCTTGCTGGGAACAGTAATCTGGGCTGTAGGTTATTTTCTTTCATCACTTTAAGTATGTCTTGCCATTCCCTCCTGGCCTGAAGCGTTTCTATTGAAAGATTTGCAGTTATCCTTATGGGAATCCCCTTGTGTGTTATTTGTTGTTTTTCCCTTGCTGCTTTTAATATTTGTTCTTTGTGTTTGATCTTTGTTAATTTGATTAATATGTGTCTTGGGGTGTTTTGCCTTAGGTTTATCCTGTTTGGAACTCTCTGGGTTTCTTGGACTTGGGTGATTATTTCCTTCCCCATTTTAGGGAATTTTTCAACTATTATCTCCTTAAGGATTTTCTCTTTTGTCTTCTTCTTCTGGGACTCCTATAATTCGAATGTTGGAGTGTTTCATATTGTCCTGGAGGTCTCTGAGATTGTCCTCATTTCTTTTAATTTGTTTTTCCTTTTTCCTCTCTGATTCATTTATTTCTACCATTCTATCTTCTATTTCACTAATCCTATCTTCTGCCTCCGATATTCTACTATTTGTTGCCACCAGAGTGTTTCTGATCTCATTTACTGTTATTCATTACATATTGACTCTTTTTTATTTCTTCTAGGTCCTTGTTAAACCTTTCTTGCATCTTCTCAATCCTTGTCTCTAGGCTATTTATCTGTGATTCCATTTTGATTTCAAGATTTTGGATCATTTTCACTATCATTATCTGGAATTCTTTCTCAGGTAGATTCCCTATCTCTTCCTCTTTTGTTTGGTTTGGTGGGCTTTTCTGCTGTTCCTTTACCTGTTGGGTATTCTTCTGTCTCTTCATCTTGGTTATATTGCTGCATTTGGGGTGACCTTTCTGTATTCTTGGAATTTGTGGAGTTCTCTTTATTATGGAGTTTCCTCACTATGGGTGGGGTTGTATCAGTGGCTTGTCAAGGTTTCTTGGTTAGGGAAGCTTGTATCAGAGTTCTGGTGGGTAGAGCTGGATTTCTTCTCTCTGGAGTGCAATGAAGTGTCCAGCAATGAGTTATGAGACGTCTATGGCTTTGGAGTAACTTGAGCTGACTGTATATTGAAGCTCAGGGGTGTGTTCCTATGTTGCTGGAGAATTTGTGTGGTATGTCTTGCTCTGGAACTTGTTGGCCCTTGGGTGGTGCTTGGTTTCAGTGTAAGTATGGAGGTGTTTGATGAGCTCCTATCGATTAATGTTCCCTGGATTCAGGAGTTCTCTGATGTTCTCAGGACTTGGACTTAAGCCTCCTGCTTCTGGTTTTCAGTTTTATTTTTACAGTAGCCTCAAGACTTCTCCATCTATACAGCACGGATGATAAAACATCTAGGTTAAAGATGAAAAGTTTCTCCACATTGAAGGACACCCAGAGAGGTTCACTGAGTTACATGGAGAAGAGAAGAGGGAGTGAGTAGTTAGAGGTGACTGGAATGAGATGAGGTGGGATCAAGAGGAGAGAGCAAGCTAGCCAGTAATCACTTCCTTATGTGTGCTCCTCAGTCTGGACCGCTCAGAGATGTTCCTGGAGTTAAACAGGGAAGAGGAGAGGGAGGAAGTAGACAGAGGTGGCCAGGAGGATAAAAGAGGGAAATGAAAAGGAGAGAGATAAATCCAGCCAGTAACCAGTTCCTTAGGTGTTCTCCACCGTCTGAAACACACAGAGATTCACAGAGTTGGGTAGAGAAGAGAAGGGGGAGGCAGGAGACAGAGACAACCTGGTAGAGAAAAAGGAGAGTCCAAAGGAGGAGAGAGTGGTCATGCCAGTAATCTCGCTCTCAGGTAAACTTGGATACTGAAGATTGGGTTTTTAAATGTACAAAATTGACAACAAATACCAAAAAGCAAAGATTAAAAATCTAGAGTAGAGGTTGGATTTTCAAAAATACAATATTAAAGAAAAGAAGAAGAAGAAGAAAAAAAAGTCACGAGAATTATTAAAAAAAACAACAACCACAAAAATATATATATACGGTGTTTGCTTTAAAAATAGGGTCTTTTTTTTGAAAAGTGATAGTAGGTTATAAAAATTAAAACTAAAGGAGAAATAAAGGACTGAAAAATTTTAAAAAGTTAAAAAAAAGAAGGAAAAGAAAAGAAGAAAAATTAATCAAACAACAACATCAACAAGAACAACAAAAAAGAGAATGGTCATAAATATAGTAAAGATATTTCTGGGAATTTCTCTGGTGTTGTGGGAAGTGTGGGGTCACTTCCAAGGCTGTTCCCTCTGTTTAGCTTCTTCTGTTTGCTGGTCTCTTCAGTGTCTGATTTCTGCCCTGACATAAGGGGGGCGGTGGTGGACACTTTTTTTTAGGCTCACTTGTTCAGTTACACTGTGGGGAAGGAGCGATGCTGCAAACAAATAACACTGGCGTGTGCACGCAGTGTCTCAGCCCTGCTGGGCCTGCCCCTGCACATGGCACACACCACTCAGGCTCTACGTTGCTCTGCCAGGAACCGTCTAAGGCTGGCCCTAGGCTGCATGCACCTCCCCGATCTAAGCCGCTCAGGCTTGGCTCTCAGGTAGCCCTCAGAGGCACAGATTCGGTTGGGCCTGCGTTTTGTGCCCTTCCCAGGACTGAGTAGCTTAGGTGTTTGGCGAGCACGGTTGCTGTGACTTATCGCCTTTCCCTGCTGCTCAGTTTTCTGGGTGTACCGCTGGCGCCCCTTGTCAGGTAGATGGTGACTGTTCAGAACCCCAAGAAGTCTTAGTTAGCAAAGAAGCCTGCTTGCAGTTTGGTAGGTAAAGTCTCTCTGGGGCTGCGATTGCCCCCTTCCAGCCCTTATAGCTCTGGCTGCCTGTCACAGGCGGGTGATGTTCTGCAGCTGGCTATTTCTGTTCCTTCTTTGTTCTGTGCGCAGTCCTGGCAGTGTCTTATGTCAGAGCTTTTCACGTGGTAGCTATGCCACAGTCTGGTATGCTAGCCCAAATTAGTTTGCTCTGGTTACATTTGGGGCACCGGCCGGATTCTTAAAAAGCACTGCAGCCCGCGCCTCCCTGCCCAGCCCCACTTGCTAGTGGTGGATGCAGGCGTCTGTGCTGCTTCTCCACTGGGGGAGTTACCATTGGGCTCGTAATCTGTTGGTTTTAATTATTTATTTATTTTTCTTCCTTGTTATGTTGCCCTCTGTGCTTCCAAGGCTCACCACAGACTTGGCAGTGAGAGTGTTTCCTGGTGTTTGGAAACTTCAGTCTTTTTAAGACTCCCTTCCCAGGACGGGACTCCCTTCCCAAGACAGAGCTCCCTCCCTACCTCCTTTGTCTCTTTTTTCGACTTTTGTATTTTTCCTACCTGTTTTTGAAGACAATGATCTGCTTTTCTGGGTGCCTGACATCCTCTGCCAGCATTCAGAAGTTGATTTGTAGAATTTACTCAGCATTGAAATGTTCTTTTGATGAAATTGTGGGGGGAAAAGTGGTCTCCCCATCCTACTCCTTCACCATATTCTGAATTCCCCCTCTGTCTTTGCTTTTTAATTTTCTGTCTAGATTGATCATAGTTTTCCTTCAAAGGAGCAAGCATATTTTCATTTCATGCCTGCAGTCACCATTTACAGAATATTTGGAGCCCAAAAAAGTAAAGTCTCACTGTTTGCGTTGTTTCCCCATCTATTTGCCATGAAGTGATGGGACCAGATGCCATGATCTTAGTTTTCTGACTGTTAATTTTTAAGCCAACTTTTTCACTCTCCTCTTTCACTTTCATCAAGAGTCTCTTTAGTTCTTCTCTTTCTTCCATAAGAGTGGTGTCATCTGCATATCTGAAGTTATTGATATTTCTCCTGGCAATCTTGATTCCAGCTTGTGCTTCATACAGCCTTTCATTTTGCATAATGTACTCTGCATTTAAGAAAAATAAGTAGGTTACAATATGCAACTTTGACATACTCCTTTCCTGATTTGGAACCAGTCTGTTGTTCCTTGTCCAGTTCTAACTGTTTCTTCTTGACCTACATACAGATTTCTCAGGAGGCATATCAGGTGGTCTGATAGTCCCATCTCTTTAAGAATTTTCCACAGTTTGTTGTGATCCACACAGTTAAAGTTTTTGGTGTAGTCAGTAAGACTGAAGTAGATGTTTTTTTCTAGAACTCTCTTGCTTTTTTGATGATCCAGCAGATGTTGGCAATTTGACCTCTGATTTCTCTGCCTTTTCTCAATCCATCTTGAACATCTGGAAGTTCACAGTTAACATACAGTTGATCCCTGGCTTGGAGAATTTTGAGCACCACTTTACTAGTGTGTGAGATGTGTGCAAATGTTTGGTAGTTTGAACATTCTGTGACATTGCCTTTCTTTGGGATTGTAATAAAAACTGACCTTTTCCAGTCTGTGGCCACTGCTGAGTTTATTTTGGGGCCTCCAAAATCACTACAGATGGTGACTGCAGCCATGAAATTAAAAGATGCTTCTTGGAAGAAAAGCTATGACCAACACAGAAGGCAAATTAAAAAGCAAAGACATTACTTTGCTGACAAAGGTCCATTTATTCAAAACTATGGTTTCTCCAGTGATCATGAATGAATGTGAGAGTTGGACTATAAAGGAAGCTGAGCACCGGAGAATTGATGTTTTTGAACTGCAGTGTTGAAGAAGATTCTTGAAAGTCCCTTAGACTGCAAGGAGATCCAACTAGTCCATCCTAAAGGAAATCAGTCCTGAATATTCATTGGAAGGACTGATACTTAAGCTGAAACTCCAGTACTTTGGCCACCTGATGTGAAGAACTGACTCATTTGAAAAGACCATGATGATGGGGAAAATTGAAGGGATAAGGAGAGGGGGAAGACAGAGGATGAGATGATTGGATGGCCTCACTGACTCAATGAACATGAATTTGAGCAAACTCTGGGAATCAGTGATGGAGAGGGAGGCCTGGCGAGCTGCAGTCCATGGGGTCACAAAGAGTCAGACATTACTGAGACACTGAACCACAGAAGTTTGTCCTCTGTATCATGAATCTGTTTCTGTTTCATTATATCTGCATTTTTGTTCTTTAGAGTCCATATATAAGCAAAGATATATACTGTTTATCTTTGTGTGACTTATTTCACTTACCATAAAATTATTTAAGTCTACCCATGTTGTCTCAAATGACAAGATTATATTCTTTATTATGAGCAATATTCCATTGTATATATCACATCTTCTTTATCCTTTCATTTGTCTAATGGATATTTTGTGTTTTAAAGGACTTATCTTCCTTATGTGTTGACAGTGGAATAATCCAGGCAAGAAATAATAGTGATTTGAACAATGGTCCCTTAAATCTATTTCTTAAAATAGATTTTAAAAACCTACTTTCTTTAATAGAAAGAGAGTGCCTGATGTACAATGGACAGAGTTTTGTCACATTGTACAAGAGACAAGGATCAAGACCACCCACAAGAAAAAGAAATGCAAAAAAAAAAAAAAAAAAGGCTCTCTGAGAAGGCATTACAAATAGCTATGAAAAGAAGAGAAGAGAAAAGTAAAGGAGAAAAGGAATATGCCCATTTGAATGCAGAGTTCCAAAGAATAGCAAGGAGAGATAAGAAAGTCTTCCTCAGTGATCAGTGCAAAGAAATAGAGGAAAACAATAGAATGGGAAAGACTAGAGATCTCTTCAAGAAAATTAGAGATACCAAGGGTAAATTTCATACAGAGATGGACACAATAAAGGACAGAAATGCTATGGACCTAACAGAAGCTGAAGATATTAAGACGAGGTGGCAAGAATACACAGAAGAACTGTACAAAAAAAGATCTTCATGTCCCAGATAATCACGATGGTGTGATCACTCATCTAGAGCCAGACATCCTGGAATGTGAAGTCAAATGGGCCTTAGGAAGCATCACTACGAACAAAGCTAGTGGAGGTGATGGAATTCCACTTGATCTATTTCAAATCCTGAAAGATGATGCTGTGAAAGTGCTGCACTTAATATGCCAGCAAATTTGGAAAACTCAGCAGTGGCCACAGGACTGGAAAAGGTCAGTTTTCATTCCAATCCCAAAGAAAGATAATGCCAAAGATTGCTCCAACCACCGCACAATTGCACTCATCTCACATGCCAGCAAAGTAATGCTCAAAATCCTCCAAGTCAGGCTTCAACAGTATGTGAACAGTGAACTTCCTGATGTTCAAGCTGGTTTTACAAAAAAGGAACCAGAGATCAAATTACTAACATCCACTGGATCATCAAAAAAGCAAGACAGTTCCAGAAAATCATCAGTTTCTGTTTTATTGACTATCCAAAGCCATTGACTGTGTGGATCACAATACACTGTGGAAAATTCTGAAAGAGATGGGAATACCAGACCATCTGACCTGCCTCTTGAGAAATCTGTATGCAGGTCAGGAAGCAACAGTTAGAACTGGACATGGAACAACAGACTGGTTCCAAATAGGAAAAGGAGTACGTCAAGGCTGTATATTGTCACCCTGCTTATTTAACTTATATGCTAAGTATATCATGAGAATCACTGGGCAGAACAAAGCACAGGCTGGAATTAAAACTGCTGGGAGAAATATCAATAACCTCAGATATGCAGATGACACCATCCTTATGGCAGAAAGTGAAGAGGAACACTAGAGCATCTTGATGAAAGTGAAAGAGGAGAGTGAAAAAGTTGGCTTAAAACTCAACATTCAGAAAACTAAGATCATCGCATCCAGTCCCATCAGTTCATGGTGAATAGATGAAGCAACAGTGGAAACAGTGGCTGTCTTTATTTTTGGGGGCTCCAAAATCACTGCAGATGGTGACTGCAGCCATGAAATTAAAAGATGCTTACTCTTTAGAAGGAAAGTTATGACCAACTTAGCGTATTAAATAGCAGAGACAGTACTTTGCCAACCAAGGTCCGTTTAGTCAAAGGTATGGTTTTTCCATAGTCATGTATGGATGCGAGAGTTGGACTATTAAGTATGCTGAGTACCGAAGAACTGATGCTTTTAAACTGCAGTGTTGGAGAAGACTCTTGAGAGTCCCTTGGAATGAAAGGATATCAAACCAGTTCATCCTAATGGAAATCAGTCCTGAGTTTTCATTTGAAAGACTGATTTAGAGGCTGATACTCCTATAGTTTGGCCACCTGATGCAAAGAGCTCACTCATTTAAAGAGACCCTGATGCTGGGAAAGATTGGGAGGAGAAGGGGACAATAGAAGATGAGATGATTGCAAGGTGTCACCAGCTCAATAGACATGAGTTTGAGTAAACTCCGGCAGTTGGTGATGGACAGGGAGGCCTGGCGTGTTGCAGTCTATGGGATCAGAAAGAGTTGGACATGACTGAGCAACTGAAGTGAACAGAACAATGGTGGTAAAAGTGACAAAGAGAGGAAAATGGACACTCTTAGGTTAAATGAGAAATATACCAAGTTACCATTAAGAATCAAAATTTTGCTATGTGCAAAGATTTATTTACCAGTTTTTTTCCCCCCTTTCTTTCTATCTTTTCCTTTTCCTTTCCTTCCTAGATTTTGTTTTTATCACATGTATGAGTATTTAATATTAAGGAATTTTACTATTGCATATGTTATGGTAGTTTTGTTTTTCGTTCTTGTGCTTTGTATTTCTCAAGCTTCTTGGTTATGTTTGCTTATAATTTGTATCAAAAATGGAACATTTCAGCCTTGTCGTCAAATTCTTTTACCATGTCTCAACTACTTTAGAGCTTGAGGTTACATGTTTACTAAACCATTTGAAGCATTTAATTTCTCACTGATCCTTTTTAAGTCCTTTTTTCCCCTCCTGTTTCTTTTTGTACTGTTTTTATTGACATATTTTCAAGATTTTTATTTTACTGCAGGATCTAATTTATTAATCCAATCCAGTGTACATTTCATTTCAAATACTATATTTTTCTTCTTTACAAGATGGATTGCTTTGTCTTTCAAATCTTTCATATATCTCAGTAGCTTATTTAATTGTTTTTATTCTTTCAAATGTTTTATTTTTGCAATAACTTACCTGCCCTTATATAGAAATTTTAACATCCATGTTATTTTTAGATCTGCATCTTTAATTGATTATTCTCATTTTTATTTGATATTTCTTTGTATGCCAGGAAATTTTGGATGGTTGGATCAATGCAGTGTGTAATCTAGGATTAATTTTCCTCTGCTATGAAGATAAAGTTGTTCTATAGACTCTTCAATGTCTCTTGAACTACAAGGTTTTTCAGGATGGCTATTTTATAGTAGCCTTATATATTAGTTTTCAGGCCTAAGTGACAATCAGTGTTCATTTTGCTCCTCTGGTGTGATTCTTTACATTGTCTTGGGTAACTTTCTCAAGCACATACCCAGATCTGTACTCAGCTAAAGAACTGAGTAGAAAACTCTAGACCTCTGTTTCTGTGCAGCTCCCCCTTCTGCAGTGCTGTGTTTTGCAAATTTAAGCCACTTGGACTTTCTCTCTGTACATCCCAGCTGTGTCTGCTCAGCTCAGAAAGGTCATGGGTTCTGTTTGTGTTCCTCCTGCCTGTGTTGTGCTCTGGAAACTTTCTAAGGAGAAAATGGGGGTAATTATTGAGCTCCCCCAGTTATTTTCCTCTCTCAAGGGTCACTGATCTGAGCAACTTGATGTTCAGTGTCTGAAAAGTGCTACTTTATTTTTTCTTCAATCTGGATACTTAATTATTTATAACTGGATTGCTAATCCACCCCCTTAATCTTGTCTACAGATAGAATTTAATGTTTTATTTAAAAGTCATTATTTCATTTTCCTGCAAATCTGAAATCTTCTATAATGTATGCCTTTTGGTTTGCAAACTAAAGAGAGGAACAGACTACTATGTTAAAAAAGAATATAATTATATATAATGGGACTCATATATATTTTATTACTGTTCCCATTATATATATATAATATTTCCATTATATATATAATTCCATTATATATATATATATATAATTTCTATTATGTCTAATGGGAATAATAATTTTGTAATAAATATTATTCTTCATCAGTAAAATAAAAGACAAAGAATTTGCAAAGAAATCATTAATTTTCAAAATGGAAGTCTTTTAATTTGTGTTTGGTGATTATTATATGATTTCAATTTCTACAGACACATATGAAAATGTTACAGAACGAAGTTTTAAAAACAACATATGATGAAATTAATCTTTAATCTTAATACATAACACTATTTGGGTCACTAAATACTTTCTTTTTAAATGCAATTTGGATGGCTTATCTTAAATTAACTAATTTAGAGTACTTCCAAATTTTCTTCTTTAGGTTTTCTTAATCTTAGGTTTGTTGCTTGCCATATTTTGGAAAATTCAGTTCAAAAAATGCATCACATCTTAATTTTGTCTCTATTTTTAAGTAGTATGAGTTCTAAAGCATTAATAAAAGACTTTTAAAGTGCATTCTTCATATTATGTGCCCCTTTGGGTATATTTAGCATTCATAAATGATCATATTAATTGCCTCTGTAGTTGGAATTTTCAATATTTGTGACAAACTCAAATTATCCCTACAGATATGCTATAAGGCAATTATTTGGTAATAAGAATATTGTGTACCCTCTGTTTTCTCGGGATCTTCTGTCCTACAGGAGAAGGAAATACCATGTATTATAAGTTTATGAAAATCATCACTGAATATTTCTTTGGTCCTCTGTAGTTTTACAGAAAAGCCTCGGGTTTCCATCCATTCTCACTGGTGATGATCAGTTTTTTAACTTAATTTTTAAATTATCTTAGCCATTAAGATGGCAAGGCCTAGAGTAATACTGTTAGTATTATTTTGATGGTTATAATCTGTTATCTTGGAAAATAATTTAGTTTCTGTGTTTCTCTCTTACCTCTTTAATATATTGGGAAACAATAATGGTATCTAGTACATGGCCTGTTATGAAAACAAGTTGAAACTCTGATGGAGAACTATGCTGACTGCTGTGTTTACACAGTGAGTGTACACCTGCTGCTAGAGGCTGCCCACATTTCTTGGCCTGTAATTTTCTTTCTCTATCTTCAAAGGCAATGACTTTAAATCTCTGACATTACTTCCCTTCTCACATCTTTTTCTCTGACTACAGCTCAGATAGGACTGTTTTAAGAATTTATCTCATTTGATGGAGCCCACCTAGATAATCTAGGATAATCCCTGTATTTCAAGATATTTAACTAGGTAACAAAATTCCTTTTGTCATGTCATGTGACATATTCAAACATTCTGGGTATTAGGATGTGTACAGTTTGGAGAAAGTCATTATTCTATTGACCAATTCAATTTTTTTTTCCTTTTATTCTTCCATATTAATTTAAGTAGCAGTTTTTGAAGTTCTACGTACACAAAAAGGAGATGTTAGTAGGATTATTAGTTTTCCTGGTGGTTCAAATGTTAAAGAATCTGCCTGCAATGCAGGAAACTCAGGTTTGATTCTGGGTTGGAAAGATCCTCTGGCAAAGGGAATGGCTAACAATTCCAGTACTCTTTCCTGGAGAATTCCATGGCCAGTGGAGCCTGGCTCCTATAATGAGGTTATAGTTCAAGTATTTGGAGAGAGTTCCAAAGGTTGGAATAAAAAAATCCTGAGTTTGTAGATAGTCTACATTTCTGGACTTGTTTCTAAACACTGAGATTTGTGAATGGTTCCTTTAGTTATCTCTCAGTATTTAGTCATATGAATTTAGCAAAACATAGTAAGGAGGCTGTCATGGACTGAACCGAGTCCTCCAAATTTTGTAGGTTGAAACTCTGTCCTCTAGTACCTCAAAATGTGTAGAGACAAGGTAATTAAGTTAAAATAGGACATTTAGGGTAGGCCCTGGTCCAATCAGGGAACTCTGGGTACAAAAGTGATGTACGCAGAGGAGAGACCATGTAAGGACACGCTAAAAGTCAGCCATCTGGAAGGCAAGGAAGGAGGCATCCGAAGTATCTGAACCCACCACCACCTTGATCTCGGTTTCCTGGCCTCTAAAACTGTGAGAAAACACAGTTCTGATTTTGAAGCCATCCAGCGTTTGGTATTTTGTTATGGCAGGCCCAACAAACAAATACAGATGTGAAGTAAAATAAACAGCTGTTCAGAATGAAATTGCTACAATCAGTTTAAAAGCAACTTGGAATTAAATGCTAGAGTCTAAAATATTGCAGTTTTTACTTAGCAGTTCCATTCCCTGACATATGGCCCCCAAATTGCTTGCACACGTGAAAACGGAACACATTTACAATGATGTGCATATGATGTGTTGTTCGCATCATTTGAATTTTCACTCAGAAGTCATATACCCAGAACAGCCTTCCCCAATCAATCAATGTAAAATCACTTTACCTCACCCCCACCCCCCAAATTCCAACACAAAAGCTTCTGATATATCATAAGCCACGTAATTCATTGATTAGATGTGAAAGTGTGTGTTAGTTGCTCAGTCATGTCTGACTCTTTGTAACCCCGTGGACTGTAGCCTGCCAGGTTCCTCTGTACATAGAATTTTCCAGGCAAGAATACTGGAGAGGATAGCCATTTCCTTTTCCAGGAGATCGTCCCAACCCAGGGATCGAACTTGGTCTTCTACATTACAGGCAGATTCTTTGCCATCTGTGGTACCAGGGAAGCTCTTTGTTTATATATCACACTTTAAAATTTGTATGTAAGTTTCTTATAGCCTGTGATTTTTGCTTGTTTGTTTCACGAATTCATGTTCAAATCCAAAGATACTTGCATAAGTGAGGTGCTTCATAAATTAATTAAATAAACATCTGAAAAGGAAAAATTATATTATTTGCTAATAACTGGTCAATGAAAGGTTTTTGAAAAGTGTTTTATTGAATCTGACTTGTATATGTTGACAAACATTAAGGATGTATTAATACATTAAAAACAAATTTTGAAATAGGAGCTCTCCTAAATTGCCAGTGGGAATGAAATTTGTTGCAACTACATTATAGACCAAATAGACAATAAAATTTAAAACATGAATACCCAAAGATTGAACAATTCTATGTCACTGAAAATCACTAAAGAATTAGTCAGCTATAAAATTGATAACTAAAGTGTGATATTTTTACAAAGATATGATAATGTACAATAATTAATGAGTGTGCTAAATCTATTTTAAGGGGTAAACAGTTCCTGTGAACACACTTGTATATGGAGAAAAAGTAAGTTGTAAAATAGTATGTAAGTATTCCATTAATATGAAAAAATAGCTATATACATTGTTGTTTTATGTTTCTGTGTACATATCAAAATTATTAAAGCAGGAACATACAAAAGACACACTAAATTCATCATAGAGAATATAGAGCACTTCAAATGTATCAGTAATGCTTTATTTCTTGTATTTAAATGTTCTGGGACCATTATGGTGTGCTGGGATATTCTTCATTGGACTTTCTACATTACTCCCTACCCCTATCCACACTACTCTGTATTTTAGGAGGCTGATATTTACTTGTCATATCAGTGACAAGTAAATTTATTTGCCATCCCTTGTCTTTTCTTTGAGTCTGGCTGACACAGAGCTTTGGCAAGAAGTTAGGTTGCCTGTCCCACTCTTAGTTCTTATGCCAGGAACACCACCTCAGAAATATTAAAGGGAGTATTTATGGTCATGACATTCCATTCAGTTGTCTGTCTGACCAGAGAACTCATGTTTTAGCAATTTAGACTATGTGCTGATAATAGTTATATTCAATCATGTTACTCTCTCATACTGAAGCAGTTAGACTTTTATAACAGTAGAATCATCTTTTTAATACTCAATTATGATAGTAATGGGGAAACAATGGAAATAGTGACAGACCTTATTTTCTTGGGCTCTAAAATCACTGCAGATGGTGACTGTAGCCATGAAATTAAAGACACTAGCTCCTTGGAAGAAAAACTATGACAAACCTAGATAACATATTAAAAAGCAGAGACATTACTTTGCCAACAAAAGCCCATATAGTCAGAGCTATGGTTTTTCCAGTAGTCATGTATGGATGTGAGAGTTGGACCATAAAGAAGGCTGAGCACCAAAGAATTAATGCTTTTGAACTGTGGTATTGAAGAAGACTCTTAAGAGTCCCTTGGACTGTAAGGAGATCCAATCAGTCCATCCTAAAGGAAATCAGTCCTGAGTGTTTATTGGAAGGACTGATGCTGAAGCTGAAACTCGAATACTTTGGCCACCTGATATGAAGAGCTATTTCATTAGAAAAGATCCTGATGCTGGGAAAGATTGAAGGTGGGAGAAGAGGATGACAGAGGATGAGATGGTTGGATGGCATCACCAATTCGATGGACATGAGTTTGAGTAAGCTCCAGGAGTTGGTGAAAGACAGGGAAGCCTGGTGTGCTGCAGTCTGTGAAGTCGCAAAGAGTCAGACACAACTGAGCAACTGAACAACAAATTATAGTCCTGAATATAACACCTTTTGGTATTAAAATATCACACATTTTGGTGTTAAAATACCACATTTTAGGGTAGTTTATATAATCTGAACTGATGACTAACACGATCCTTTTCTGCATAGTCAAAATGAATGTGTTTGGAATCAACAGAAATGGAAATTGCCTCTATTTTTAACACAATGATCAGTTTTAAGTTTTTTCTACATCTTTCAAACAATCTACTTGCAACGTTGTACTTCATCTCCCTGTGACTGACTTTTGCCTCTGTTTATAGACTCGGGGCTTCCTGTGTGGCACTAATAGTAAAGAACCCACGTGCTAATGCAGGAGACATAAGAGATGAAGGTTTGATCCCTGGGTCCAGAAGATCCCTTGGAGGAGGACATGACAACCCACTCCAGTATTCTTGCCTAGAGAATCCCATGATCAGAGGAGACTATTGGGCTATAGTCCATAGGGTCACAAAGAGTTGGACATGACTGAAGCAACTTTGCATGCAGGCATTTAGACTTTATATTACCAGAATAAATAACAATTATGTAATTCAATTGGAAATTGAAATAGCTTCTTTTCCATAGTATGAAAAGGGCTAAGGGCATTACATGAGTGGACTATGTCAGTAATTTTAAATTTCAAGAGGAAACAGAACAAAGATTATCTGGTAGATAATCTGAGCATGGAAAACTGTTCTGACCTTAAGTAGTCAGATCATCAACTGCATTTCCCTCCCAGGTCTGAGAACAGGTAAGATGTTGTTGTGTTGTTGTTTAATTGTGAAGTCATGTCCAACTATTTGTGACCTCATGCACTTCAGCAGGCCAGGCTTCTTTGTCCTTCACTATCTCCCAGAATTCACTCAAATTCATGTCCATTTGCTCAAATTCATATCTTACCATCTCATCTTCTGCTGCTCTCTATGAAGTGTTAATCACTCAGTCATGTCCAGCTCTCTGCATCCCCATTGACTATAGACAGCCAGGCCTCTCTGTCCATGAAATTCTCCAGGAAAGAATGATGGAGTGAGCAGCCATTCTCTTCTCCAGGGGATCTTCTTGACCCAGGAATTGAACCCTGGTCTCCTGCATTGCGGGCAGATTCTTTACTGTCTAAGCCTCCAGGGCCACCCTCTATGGTGACCTCCAAACACCAACTGTGGAAAGTCCTCTACTCCAAGCATCTATGTCTGCTGTCAGTTCCTCCTACATTTTTTTCTCTTTTCACCTAGGCATGGTAACTGCTTCTACATTTATTCCTAATAGCATTTTTTTTGTTGTTTTTCTGTCCTCTAGTAATTATATAATCAATTATCTGTGGTATAATTATTGCCCTTTGAAATAACTGGCATTATGTAGATGCCTTGAGTTAACTCCTATTGCAGATCCCAGATTTTATGATACAATCTCCACTGGAATTAAAACTGCGTTAAAAGTGTGTTAAAAGTTTCTTCAAATGTGTTTTTCCCCCCCTGAATATAAGCAGTTTTATTAAATTTATATGTCAGAATCTAAAACTGCCTTGAAATGTCATGATTTCCATATGTCAATACCTTGATTTATATGTCTATCAAATATATATTTCATGGGAAATTCGCACTGTTACTCCAGAAGTTGCTCATTATATTAATGCACTCATACCATATGTAGCACAATCAGAAATCACTGTGTATGAAATTATTGACTTGAGTATCACATCTGCTTGAAAATAATATAAAATATACATCTGCTGATGCCTAGCATTTGACCAAAAGTCCCTAATTAAGAATCTGTAGTGAATATATGAAGCTCTTGCAATAAAACCATCTAGAATATATAAATTACTCAAATTGGTTAAAAAAATGTTTATTTTTAATCAGCTTCATTAGCTATGAACTGAAATTACATACTGAAATATCTGGATGTTACCTAACATCTGTCTTCCTTAATTTCTTTGTATGAAAATATAAATAATAAAAGTACTCAGACTCTTGGTTTAATGTTTAGATTTTGGAATTGTTAAGACTGGTGTCTTGTATTTAGTAAGTATTGTGTTTATTACTACTAATGTTTGTAAGAAGGGGATGACAGAGTGAAATGGTTAGTCATTACCAACTCAATGAACATGAGTTTGGGTAAACTCTGGGAGTTGGTGATGGACAGGGAGGCCTGCGTGCTGTGATTCATGGGGTCAGAAAGAGTCGGACAGGACTGAGCGACTGAACTGATACTGATTGTATTGTTTTTCCTGCCACTACTAACATTGCTAATCAAAACAATACTCTGTACTTGGGGGTTGTTTAAAGAATTCCTGCTAAAGTTTCAGTGTCTCAGTTCCTTAAAGAAAATGTTCAAAACTTTAAAATGTTATGAAATATTATAGATGCCTTGAAAGAGACAATGTGCACAAACTAGTCATTTTAAAAATGTTTTCTAGTAGTCCCTCCAAATCTAACACTGATTCTAAGTCCTACTAATTATTAATGAGGTTCAGTGTTAATTTAAGACTAAAGAAAACTATGTTCCTATTAACATGAATGAAGTTTGGAAACAAGTTTTATGAGAAATAATGATTGGAAACATTGACGTATGTAGTTATATGTGGTTACCCACACAATATCTATACACCGTCTTCTCCACTGATAACAGAATACCAGTTAGGGCAGTGGAAGAGGTGGACAATAATTTACTCAATTAAAAATGCTCAGTGTTGGGAATTCCTTGGTGGTCCAATGATTAGGAATGCAAGTTTCCACTCCAGGGGTGCAGTTTTGATCCCTGGTCAGGGAAATAAGACCCTGTAAGCTGTGAGGAACACAGCCAAAGAAACAAACAAAAAACAATAAAATAGACTAAAATTTTATTTAAAAGAATAATCGAAGTTTTCATTGTTTTAAAAAATATTCACCCTTGCAAACACTTTTACTTTTAAACTTGATCATGTGTCACACCTAATGATATGTAAGCGAGGTCATCTAATAAAGTTTATTAAAAGGGGCCAACTATGCCAACATGCATATTCTCAGCATTCATTTTCTCATTAGTCTCAGCTAAGACATAGTCAAGATGCCTAGGATTATAGGAAATGGAGAAGAATTAAAAAGAACAAAAGAACAATTACCAGTATAATTTCTATAAAGAGTTCCAAAATGCCTTTCCTAAGATTTCCTGTCATGATTCCTGAAACTGTGAATATGATGAGATATTTCATCAACAAGTATATCAAATTACAAGAGGGAATTTGTATGTGTAAATAAATTTCCTTATCAATTGACTTTTGGTGTTTTCAAAGGGAAGAGTTTTGGGGAAGGGACAATCTAATCACATGAGCCTCTTATATGCTGAACATTTGGTTAGCTTCTATTTTCTAATAGGTATTTCTGTTTTCTTCTTCAATATTTAAAGCTAAGTATTAGTGAAACCATCTGGTCCTCTTTTCACTCTCCTCTTCCATCAAGAGGCTCTTTAGTTCTTCTTCACTTTCTGCCTTAAGGGTGGTGTCATCTGCATGTCTGAGCTTATTGCTATTTCTCCTAGCAATCTTGATTCCAGCTTGTGCTTCACCCAGCCCAGCATTTCTCATGATGTACTCTGCATATAAGTTAAATAAGCAGGGTGACAATACACATCCTTGCATACTCCTTTTCCTACTTGGAAACAGTCTGTTGTTCCATGTCCAGTTCTAACTGTTGCTCCCTGACCTGCATATGGATTTCTCAAGAGGCAGGTCAGGTGGTCTGGTATTCCCATATTTTAAAGAATTTTCCGCAGTTTATTGTGACCCACACAGTCAAAGGCTTTGGCATAGTCAACAAAGCAGAAAGAGATGTTTTTCTGGAACTCTCTTGGTCTAGAGGTTTTCTCCACTTTCTTCAATTTCAGTCTGAATTTGGCAATAAGGAGTTCATGGTCTGAGCCACAGTCAGCTCCCAGTCTTGTTTTTGCTGATTGTACAGAGCTTCTCCATCTTTGGCTGCAAAGAATATAGTCAATCTGATATTGGTGTTGACCATCTGGTGATGTCCACATGTAGAGTCTTCTCTTGTGTTGTTGGAAGAGGGTGTTTGCTATGACCATTGTGTTCTCTTGGCAGAACTCTATTAGCCTTTGCCCTGTTTCATTCCATATTCCAAGGCCAAATTTGCCTGTTTCTCCAGGTGTTTCTTGACTTCCTACTTTGGGATTCCAGTCCCCTATAATGAAAAGGACATGTTTTTTGGGTGTTAGTTAGTTCTAAAAGGTCTTGTAGGTCTTCAAAGAACTGTTCAACTTCAGCTTCTTCAACGTTACTGGTCAGCGTTAATTGGATTACTGTGATATTGAATGGTTTGCCTGGGAAACGAACAGAGATCATTCTTTCAATTTTGAGATTGTATCTAAATACTGTATCTCAGACTCTTTTGTTGACTATGATGGCTACTCCATTTCCTCTAAGGGATTCCTGCCCACAGTAGCAGACATAATGGTCATCTAAGTTAAATTCACTCATTCCAGTCCATTTTAGTTCGCTGATTCCTAGAATGTTGGATTCATTTTTGTCATCTCCTGTTTAACCACTTCCAATTTGCCTTGATTCGTGGACTTAACATTTAGGTTCTATCTAACTCTATATCTATTAATTTGAATAAATATAGAGTTATTTAACATATCAATTCTTAAAGATTTTCACCTTTCAGGTTATAATAATGTAACCTTGTATCCTGTTGTACTGAAGTAGACAAACTCCTGTAACAGAAGGATCATCTATCCAATACTCTGTTATTACAACTTCGGAGGCAATAATTTGTGTTATTAAAACGTCACAGTAAAAAACAACTTACATAGTTTGAATCTATGACTAATAGGTGGTGCTTTTCTCTCATAGCCAAAATGAATGCAAACAGATTTTGAAAATGGAAGTTTTCAGTTTGGGAGCTATGCAGTTTGTGCCTTTCAAGTTTTCTGTTCTATTCATCTAGTTATCAAATTTAAGAACATACATTTGTTCATAATATTCACTTATACTTTTAATGTCTATGAGATTAGTGAGATTAGTAGTGATACCACTTTCATTTTAGATATTTCTAATTTGTATCCCCCCTCTCTCTCCTCTCCCATCTCCTCATTCTCTTCATCTTTATTAACATATTTAGATATTTTTTTACTTTGTGAAACATTTCAAAAATCAGATTTTAGTATTAATTTCTTATTTGGCTTCCTATTTTCAATTTCATTGATTTCTCTCCATATTTTTACTATTTTATTTCTTCTGCTTACTTGAGGTTGAATTTGTTGCTCTTCCTCTTGTTGTGTATATTAGAAGTTTCAGTTCAGTTGCTCAGTCATGTCCGACTCTTTGTGACTCCATGGACTGCAGCATGCCAGGCTTCCCTGTCCATCACCAGCTCCTGGGGCTTTTTTAAACTCATGTCCATTGAGTCGGTGATGCCATCCAACCATCTCATCCTCTGTTGTCCCCTTCTCCTCCCGCCTTCAATCTTTCCCAGCATCAGGATCTTTTCTAATGAAATAGCTCCTCGCATCAAGTGGCCAAAGTATTGGAGCTTCAGCTTCAGCATCAGTCCTTCCAATGAACACTCAGGACTGATTTCCTTTAGGATGGACTGGTTGGATCTCCTTATTAGAAGCTTAGATTTTTATATTTTATATTTTTTCTCTAATATATGTATTCAATGTTAAAAATTTTCCTCTGCACACTGTTTCTCTAAAACCACTATTTTTCTTTTTTATTTTAATTTAGTCCAAATTGTGTGTGTGTGTGTGTGTGTTTTGTATATCTCTTGAGACAAATTTTATGACCTTTGAAATAGATAAATATATAGCTTTTAGTTTCGTCATATTTGGGAATTTCCCAGGTATCTATCTGACATTTAATTTCTCGTTTCATTCCCTTGTGGTCTAATAACATAGCCTGTTTTATTTCTATTCTTTTGACTCTATTAACTGTTATAGCTGATAATGTGTTCTATCTTGGGTGAATGTTCCATGTAAGCTTGAGAAGAATATATACATATACTTCTGTCTTTGAATAGAAGCCCTGTCCATCACTAACTCCCAGAGCTTGGTCAAACTTATGTCCATCGAGTTGGTGATGCCATCCAACCACCTCATCCTCTATCATCCCCTTCTCCTCCTGCCTTCAATCTTTCCCAGCATCATGGTCTTTTCCAATAAATCAGCTCTTCACATCAGGTGGCCAAAGTACTGGAACTTCAACTTCAGCATCAGATCTTCCAATGAATATTCAGGAATGCTTTCCTTTAGGATGGACTGGTTAGATCTCCTTGCAGTTCAAGGGACTCTCAACAGTCTTCTCCAACTCACAGTTCAAAAGCATCAATTCTTGGCATTCAGCTTTCATATGGTCCAACTCTCACATCCATACATGAGTACTGGAAAAACCATAGCTTTGGTTAGACAGATCTTTGTCAGCAATGTAGTGTCTCTGCTTTTTAATATGCTGTCTAGGTTGGCCATAACTTTTCTTCCAAGGAGCAAACGTTTTTTAATTTCATGTTTGCAGTCACCATCTGCAGTGATTTGGAGCCAAAAAAATACTCTCACGTTTTCCATTGTTTCCCCATTTATTTGCCAGGCAGTGAAGAGACCAGATGCCATGATCTTAGTTTTCTGAATGTTGAGCTTTAAGCCAACTTTTTCCACTCTCCTCTTTCACTTTCATCAAGAGGCTCTTTAGTTCTTCTTTGCTTTCTGCCATAAGGGTGGTGTCATCTGTATATCTGAGGTTATTGATATTTCTCCCAGCAACCTTGATTCCAGCTTGTGGTTCATCCAGACCAGCATTTCACATGATGTACTCTGCATATACGTTAAATAAGCAGAGTGACAATATGAAGCCTTGTCCTACTCCTTTCCTGGTTTAGAACCAGTCTGTTGTTTCATATCCAGTTCTAACTGTTGCTTCTTGACCTGCATACAGATTTCTCAGAAGCCAGGTAAGGTGGTCTGGTATTCCCATCTCTTTAAGAATTTTCCACAGTTTGTTGTGATCCACATAGCTTTTTAAGCCACTTTTTTCACTATCCTCTTTCACTTTCATAGTTGATTGATAATGTTGTTCAGGTGAAATATATTGTTATTGATTTTTTACTTAATAAGTAACTGAAAGAGGACTATGAAAGTTCCAGCTATAGCAATGGATTTGTCCTTTCCCCTTGCAATTCTATCAGTATTTCCTCATATAGTTGTGCATTGTATTATTAGATGCATCCATATTTTGCATTGCTATATCCTACAGAATGTTTCTACATGTGTGTGTTGGTGAAGGGGCAATTCCTTTATTTTTCTGTAATATTATTCCTAATATTTTTGTTATATTTGAATTCTACTTTGTCTGAAAAAAATACAACTACTCCTGTTTCTTTTCATTACTATTAGCGTGATGTATTATTCTTTATCTATTTTTTTATTGAAGCATAATTGATTAACTCCATTGTGTTGATTTCATGTGTACAGCAAAGTAACTCAGTTTTACCTATACATGTATCTTACAGAAAAACCTAAATGAACTTTTTGGCCAATCCAATAAATATCCAGTTTTGCTGGCATCATTTGTTGAAAAATTATTCTTTTGATAGTTTTTTGCTTGAAGCACAGCGGTTGAAAACCAATATAAGAGCTTATTTTTGGACTCGGAATTATATTTCTTTGATCTGTACATCTATGCTATGCCAATACCACACTGCTTCAATTAATGAAGCTTTATAGGTTTAAATTTATAAAGTGAGACGTTTGAATCTTTCGTCTTGTGTTTCAAGATTTATCAGGTTCTTCTGTGTACCTTGGATACTTGTCAGTTTACATGGAAAAGACTGCTTGAATTTTGATAAGGGATTATTTTGACTTTAATCAATTTGTGGAATATTAACATTTTAATAATATTAGTTCCTCTGAACCACAAATATGGTATATCTTTCCCCTTACTTAGGTCTCTCTCAATTTTCTAAGTTTTCAAATTTGTTAATTTGTGTCTGTTTAGTCCCACACTTCTTTTGTTAAATTTATTTAAAATATTTTAGTCTTTCTAATGCTTGTAAATTCAATTGTTTTCTTCCTTTCATATTTAAGTGTTTATTGATTGTGTTTAGAAATATACTTAATATTTTATATGTGTCTTGTATCCTGCAACTTTACTGAAATTATTAGTTTTGGTAGTCCTGTATATGAGTATGTACATGTGTTTTTGTCTGTATGTATTCCTTGAAATTTTCTATATACAAGATAATGTCATCTGTGTGTCCAACTTCATATCTTCCTTTATAGTCTGGATGTCTTTTATGTGTTTTACTTAACTAATTTATCTAACTAAAACCTCCAGTAAAATGTCAAGTAGCAATGATTGAAACAGATATCCTTATCTTCTAAGGGAGAAAAAATAGTCATTCACCATTAAATATAATATTAATATGTTTGGTTGGTTTTACAGATGGTTTTTTGACAGTTTAGATATTTCCTCTTAGTGTGTTGGGTATTTTTATAATGAATGTGTATTGAATTTGTTAGGTGGGTTTTGTTTCTTCTGAGAAAATTTGTTTCTTACCTCATCCTATTAATAAGGTATATTTCATTGATATTCATATGTTAAATCAATCTTGCATCTTAAGATGATTCTCACTTGATTATGGTGTATAATCCTTTTACTATGTTTCTTGAGTCTTCATACTTTTTAAGAATGTTTTCATAAAGGATATTCCTTTATAGTTTTTTTTTCACTAGACTAAGGCATAGACAGAAAGAAAAAGTGTCCCACATTCACATTCTTCTTGGCTCCACATGCCAGGAACAGAACAAATGAAAGAGGTTGACTGTGTGTATGCTGTAACTCAGATGCCTCAGACTTTCACTTGTCTTACTGAGATTTAGTGGGAGTTGTCTCTTCATTTGCTAAATGACTTTAGGATAATTTCTGGAGACTTTTTCCTATACTGTCAGCAGTTACATGGTTGTTTCACCAGGGAAACTTTCTGCCATGTTTTTCACAACTCTATTCTAAAAGTCAATCTTCAGTTTTTATTCTTAAAAGATATTTTCAATTGATATAGAAAGTTATAATCTTGCCATCTGCTGTCTATCATTGTCTGTTTAAAAACCAGCTGTGTGTTTTCATTTTTCTCCTTTGATGATAACCCTTCTTCCATTCTCTAGCTGCTTTTAATATTTTTTTCCTCTATATTCATGGCTTAGATTTCAAGAGTTGTACTATAATGTCTCTAAACACGTATAGGTGCCTGTTTGTGCCTGCAATATTATTTCTGCCCATTTCATTTCTCTGTTCCTCTGTGATAAAATAATTATTTCTGCCCATTTCATTTCTCTGTTCCTTTGTAATAAAATAATGTATATATTAGTCTTAATACCTCAATGTCCTATTCCTCTGACACACTTCTTTCTAGTCTTCCACTTTTTCTTTCTCTTTTAATTTATTGTGCTCTACACACTTGTATTCTGATTCACAAGTGTCCAATCTTGTTGTGTCCAATATCCTTTTAAGCAGAATTATTTTTCCTTAACATTCACTATTTTATCAACTTTATTTTATTGATTTGAATTTTTATTGATTCAGATTTTCTTGTCATATTTTTCTTTTGAATATCTTACTTCCCCTTGGTTTTAGTCATGAAGTTCTGTTTTCTGCCTCTTTTTAGTCATGATATCACTTTTTCTGCAGTGCCTTTGTTTTACCTATGCCACAGAGTTAGTTTAAATAGTTTTAGGGCCTCCCAATGTTCTCTTCCTTCTTGGAGGACTCCACATTACTGAACAAATAAAGGAAACATCTTAATTTCATGGGGAACTGTATGGATTCAAGGCTGGATTGCAGTCCTTCAAAGCCTCAGTCACCTCTAATTTTCTCATGACTCTTTAGGGTTTTCAGCTGACCATCTGGTGTTTTCTGCAGGATTCTTCATGTGAGCAGGTCCAGAAATTTAATATCTGTCTCAGCAACCTGCCGAAATCTCAACTCTAATTTTCAGCACCTTTCTATTATAGGATTGGGCAAAGGATCCTATGGAGGAAAGTCACCATTTGCTTGAGGTTACTCAAGTCTTTGCCACTCTGCTGGTTTGTTCATTGTCTCCCACAAGACCCATCTGTAGGCCCAGGATAAAAGCTTCACTTGAGCTCAGGTTTCTATCTGAAGCTTTATTTCTTTCTGGAGTCTTTCCCCCTTTAGTGCTTTTTGCCTTAGCTTCTCTGCTGCCTTCAAACATTTTATAGTTGTCTGCCAGAGCACTTGTCTGCTGCCAGCAACATCATCAGCAGAAAAGGATTTAATACAATGAATCTGGCACTCGGAAATGTATTGGAAACATTGAAAGAGTGGTCTCCATGATTGAGTCTAGGATAAACACCAATGTCAACAATGCTAACTAATCTCGCTCTCCTCTGAGCAGCTTTTACCTCTTCCTCAAGCAGATAGCTGGGAAACCAAGAGGGGGATCCTGGAAATAATTGACTTAAAGAATATCACCCCATAGATATGGTCAAGATACCAGGAACCTGATGATAGCACCAGTGCTCTGGACCCTCTTGCTGCTACTGATTAAACATTATCTTTCTGCTGCGGACAAACAGATGAACCTCATCACCCATGGCTATCAGAGCATTAGTCTTGGGCACAGGAAGTTAGCTTTGGGCATAGGAAGTTAGTCACTCTGGCTTTCTTAATTGTAAGAGAGTGTTTGGAAATTCTATGTAGTGAGAATTAGTATAATGTAGTTTATTGTTCCTTCATTTAATATTAACATTGCTACTTTAAAATTAAAAACTAAAAAGACATATATACTCTTTCTGCTTCTCCAATTTGGAAAGGTTGAACTGATATTCTACCAAAGTGTTCCTATTTTTAATATGATTTTGATATACTAAATAATTTTTAACACAATCATTTTCATCATTTAAATTTAACAAGCAAACTATCTAGTAGATTCCTTGAGATTTCTAGAAGGGAATGCAGAAGACCCGGGTTCCATCCTTGGGTCAGGAAGCTCCCCTGGAGAAGAGAATGGCTATCCATTCCAGTATTCTTGCCTGAAAAATCCCTGAAAAATGGACAGAGGAACCCGAAGGGCTACTGTCCATGGGGCCTCAAAGAGTCGGACCTGAATGAGCAACTAACACTTTATCTCTTTAGATAATCTCATAGATCCCCTGGGGTTTCTAGGAGGAATACAAGTAAAGATACCTTGTGCTATTTTTACTTTTTGCTGCCTTACTCTTATAATTCTTGTGGTTATGTATTAAAATTAGTGGATTTAAGAATAAATACTATTAAGCAGCTTGTTGTGGGGAGAGAGCAAATTAGCCGAGATGGCATATTCAAGCCTCTCATCCAACATTTTGTAAATAATGACTAAGTTACAGCTGAGATCATTTATAGCACTGTTCATGCACATCACAAGATACTTGCTTGGTCACAGGTTGAGTGCTATATGCATATGTGAGCTCCACCTGGAAAGTGTGGCATTACTGCTGTGTCTGCTGGCTCAGCCATGACAGGGGAGAATACAGCATGTTTACTGCAGTGGCTGCTGCACCTACCACCAGAGAATATTGTTGTGACTGCTACTTCCAGCCTGTTAGCTTGTGCCTTGCCCACCCTGGATTCAGCAAACAGTGCCAACAGTGTGAACAGCAAGGCAACTTGCCTCATGAACAGGATTGACAAGACACTTGTCCAAATTAAAATCATTATAAAATAGCTATAAACTCTTTTTGAGTAAACTAAAATCTATAATGTGGAAGATACTTAAGTAGAAAGAAAAGTGAAAGTGAAGTATCTCCGTCAGGTCTGACTCTTTGCAACCCCATGGACTGTAGCCTACCAGTCTCCTTCATCCATGGGATTTTCCAGGCAAGAGTACTGGAGTGGGTTGCCATTTCCTTCTCCAGGGGATCTTCCCAACCCAGGGATCGATCCTGGGTCTCCTGCATTGCAGGCAGACCCTTTATCGTCTGAGCCACCAGGAAAGCTGGGTCCCCCTCTTGGTGTTAATTTTAATATATTTATTTCATTCTGTGTCCTTTTCCCATATTTTGTAATAAAATAGCACTTCAATGACTTCTTATTAATACTTATAAAACTGCTATCTTTTAATTGTTAAAAAAATGGAAGTATCACCCATATTTTAATCTGAAGTTAAGCTACTTTGAAAATACTTCATTTCTCTGATTGCTATTGAGCTAGATAAGAGGTTAGCAAATGCAGTCACTTGGCCTAGTTACAGAGTTTTAACGGTACGCAATCATGTCCTTTTGTGTACCTATCTTCTGTGACTGCTTCCACACTGAAAGAGCTGAATCAAATTGTTACAATGGAGATGTCTGGCTGGCAAAGACTAAAATATCTATCACCTGGATTTTTACAGAAAGAAAAACAAAATCAGTGATGCCTAGATATAATATCTTTTATTTAAACATTTGTGTTTATTTCTGTAAACTATCTATTTATACTGTTTACTGGTGGTGGTTGTTAAGTCGCTAAATTGTGTCTCACTCTTGAGACCTCACAGACTATAGCCAACCAGGCTCCTCTGTCCGTGGAATTCTCCAGGCAAGAATACAGGTATAGGTTATCATTTCCTTCTCCAGGGGATCTTCCTGACCCAGGGATTGAACATGCATCCCCTCCATTTCAAGCATATTCTTTACCACTGAGCCACCAGGGATTATACTGTTTGCACATTTTTAATTGGGATTATTATCCTTTTCTCATTGATTCATAGAAACCAGTGTTTTGTTAAATATGTTACAAGTATTTTCTCCTCATATATTCGTTTTATTTTTAAGCATTTTCTTTAGGTAAATTTTTAAAACTATAATGTGAGTTTTTGACATAGTGAAGTAAAACAATGTTTAATTTTCCATTGTTTCTATGTTATGTGTGTTTCTTAGGAAAATCTTCCCACAAATTAAATGACATATTATGTGACCACATTATTCTTTTTTTTTCTGTAATTTGCAAGTTGTATTTTATCAATACTGTTGTGTGTACAGTATGGGGTAGAAATACAGATTTATTTACTTTAAAATAAAGTTCAGTTACCACAACACTATGTGCTAAATGCTTGTCTTTCCACAGTAATTTAATGGTGAATGTTAAATCCTAACTACTTGTTAATTGCTACTTATTAATATATCAGCACATCAATAATGCAGTCTTCATTTTCACTGCTAGATCGACTGTCAAATAACTTTGCTAAGTCAAACAAAATACTCTGTTCCTGATTTATTGTTAACTGCATTGAATTAAAACTCAGGATTTTGCAACATGAAATGCTCTGATTAGGAACACAATATTACTTATTCAATATTATTTAAGACTTTCAAGAATGTTTTATATTTTTCTAGGTCTTAAATTTTAATATTTTTCAGAGTCTGTATCTATTTTAAATTCATTGTTGGTTTATACAGAAATAATTAGTTTATACCCTTTATAGAGGTTGTTTTAGATCTCTTTTTAGATCCACTGTTTTATTTGATGTATTAAATTGTATAAGCTGATTTTTTGATTATATAATAAGTTTCTTGTGTTTATCTTTTTTGAAAACATTTACTTTTTCCTCCTTCAGTACATCCTGTTACCCCAGTATCTAATCATCTCTCTGACACTTCATTCTTGCTGATAGAAACACAACTTATATCTATGAGATTTTCTTTCTTCAAGCTCTATAGTGTATTCATATTTCTCTAAGCAATCTAAGTTTCCTCTTACCAGAATGATGTGCATATGAACATGTGTGGAAGTTTTTTTTTTTTTTTATGAATTTATATATTCATTCTCTTGGGTGAATTCCTAGGAGTGGACTTGTTGGGTCACATGGTATGCCAGTTATCAATTTATTGTGTCCTGGCTCCAAATTTACTTGCATTGTAAAAATTTCTCTATTAAAATTGAATACCTTGAACTTTCAAAGTTTTTTTTTTTTTTTTTTTTTTCTGCCTGTTGCCATGAGTCTCAGCTTTGTTAAGTAGAGATGCTGGAAAACATCATAGAGGGAAGGAGTTTTCTTTCAGAACTATATTTGACTTAAATTAACCACTGAAAATTAAGAATTTAAGGTGTTATTCCATCTTTTACCAGTATTTCTTCTATTAAACATTAAGCAAAACCATCCATACCATCACTTAACAAAAAAATTTTGATGATGCAGATATCTTTTAAACCTCCAAATATATTGCTTAATGCTCATAACAACCCTATGAAGTACAAGTACTATTGTTTTCCTCGCTATCCAGATGAGCAAACCTGCACCTGAAATCACATATCTAGTAGAGATTGGAACAGTGGTTTGACCCAGATTACCTGGTTTTCCCTTGCTATCTAATAGAGCAGATTTTTGCATGGCTGGTACCTGTCTGTACCAGCATGGCCTTAAGTGCTGAGCAAATATTGACTTCATTCTCAAACCAATCCCACCAAGTAGGTGCTGTAATTGTTCTATTTCTAGATATTAGATCGTAAGTGATGGAACTTGGAATATAAGTGTCATGACCTTTGCCTACCTGTTCACACCTGTGTCACTGGTGTCTGGGAGAAAGCAGGTCATCAGTAAGTAATGTAGAAGGAGTAATTGAAAACAATGGTCAAAAGCTGATGGTTTCTTCCTTGTCATTTTCTCAGCATTCTGGGTGTGACAGGGTAGGTAAGCATTCAGAATGCTTCCCTGTATAATAATACCTCTTTTCCATTCCTCTGTTTCTCTGTAGAAAATAATGAACTTCTTCATGGCTTGCTCTTCAAGGCATTTGACCTGTTTGATGTTCATCACTTTGGAAAGGGAATTACATTTATTTTGCATGTATTTTATTTTATTTTATTTTATTTATTTATTTTTTATTTTGCATGTATTTTAAAATTTGAGTTCAGTTTATCAAATAGCATTATTTCATGTACTGAAGGTAGGGAATCTGACTTAAGTGGTCTCAGTGTCCGCTTTATGTAGTTAAATTTCACATATGGGTGGCTTAGCTGGAAAAACAAAAACAACACCTGTCCAGATGATAATAGAATTATTTTTCATTAAAGCAGTATAAGGGGGGAACTTTTATCCAGAGGTAACTTCTCCTGTTGTTTATTTAATAGGCCAGGACTACTTTTCCATCTTTTGATTGTTCATGTCTGAGGACCAGTCTTCTTTTCCTCTAGTATCCTCCATACCTGAAAATCACCTAATCTTTGGAAGCTGAGAATGTTCTGTTGCCTCTTTTGACACTTGGGTAGTTCACTTGCAGAATCACGGAAATGTTTGACATTGTCGAATCACTCCTATTGCTTGGATTTAAACAGATACATTAGGTTGTTAGATTTCAGTGATATTTGCTATGTATACATTGTTTTAGTGTCTGTTCCTAATACATGAATGTACACACATATGTATAATAGGGGATGTTATTTCAAATGGATCAGAAGGAAAAGGATAGAAATCATCTTTTCAAAAGTTATATTCATTTATTTGGAAGTGATTGGGTATAAAATTAAACTTTTTACATCTAAGAAATCATAAAACAGTCAGGCAATTAGGTGGTCCTTGCTGACATAACGGCATTATGAAAATGAGCACATAATTAGAGGGGAAAACCTAAAACTATTGAGAAGTTGGCTCTTATTCTTATAATTTGGGTGCTAACATCTAATCAGAAATGTTTGAGGGTGACACTCCATGTGCTTGAGAATGACACTTCATGTGATTTCTAAGATGTAATATTTTGATTATAAAATAGAAACCAAGCAATGGATTGATTTGTTGGCAATGGAAATAAATAGCACAAAGTTGAAAGAGAAATGTGAGAAATTTTATGCTGAAATGCAACAAGTATGGGAAAGCTACCCTGCCCAGAAAGAGAGAATGCTTTTTTTCTCAGAATCAGAAGTCTTAACACTATAATTTGTGTACCCTGAAAAGATGCGTACACTTTAAAAAAATGGCTCCCCATTGAAGAGTAGGTGTGCCTTGTAAATTGCCAGAAACAAGAAAAGATGAACAGCATTCAAAGAAGTTATAATAGGCATATTAATTATTTTGTGTTCAGAAAGTAATATTTTATTTATTCCCAGTATTTCAACAGTATGGGAAAAGACCCTGATGCTGGGAATGATTGGAGGCAAGAGGCGAAGGGGATGACAGAAGATGAGATGGTTGGATGGCATCACCGACTCAATGGACATGAGTTTGAGTAAACTCTGGGGGTTGGTGATGGACAGGGAAGCCTGGCGTGCTGCAGTCCATGGAGTCTCAGTCGGACACGACTGAGTGACTGAACTGAACTGAATTCCTAGTATAATGGCTTTTTTCCATTTAAAACAAATAAAAATAGTCTCCCAAATGACATTTTCACACATAGCCTGTCAGGTTAAGCCATAAACCTCTATACATTCCTCCCTTCTGAGTTTTAATCTTCTGTTCATGTCACTTACTTAACATATTTACACTTAAATTTGTAATGTAAGGCTCATAACATTTCTTTGTAAAATCTATCCTTCACAGTCTAGATTAAGAATGATAGCTTCTCACATAATTAATTACCCATGCCAGAAAACTATCTTTGCTGCTATTCTCTTATCAATCACAGGGTCACATATATTATATAATCTTTTCATTTTTCATATCTTCCATGACTTTCCTGCCACAACTAATTTAATTCAGTTTCTTATTATAACTTGAACACTATTGGTGGTCTCTCACTTTTCTTCCAGTCTTGACTTAGTAATATGTCCAAATGCAAGTTTGATCATGGGACTTTCTTTCCCAAAGAATTATTGAACCTAAATTTAGATTTCTTAACAAATCAATTCAAAATTTAATACTTAATATCTCTTCCTAGCTCCTATTACACTGGTACATAATGTGTATACATTATTCCAGCATGCTAAGCTTTAAAATTCTCAGAATGTGTTATAATTTCTCAAATCTCTGGATTATTACACAGCAGTTCCTCTGGTACAATATCCCTTTGAGTTTCCTTGAGTAATTAAACTCTGCTCCTGTGGATTTCATTTAATGTTGCATTAATCCTCAAACGTTTTTCCTATCTACCTATTTTGTAAGGTTTGATGTCTATTTTAAAGAGCTAATATCACATAGTGATAGATCTATTGAAGTGTTTATGAAAGCATATTTATTTCAATTTTCTGTTAAAATGTTTCCCCCCATTTGATCATCTTTAAGAATATCCAGTTTTAAAAGACTTTTAAATCCTGGCATTTAACAAAATACATTTCACATAGTGTAACATTTTGAAAATATTCTTTTGATGAATAATCTGAAAAGGCTTGCAGACATAATAGCATAATACAGCATTTCAAATGTATAGTCATATTTTCATCTCATGCACCAAAATAACAAGGTTTGTTTAATGTGTCCTAATACATGCCCTCTACTATATTTAGTCACTATTAAACAGTTAGACTTTAAAATAATCCTCCATAGACAAGATAAATAGGACACTGCAAGACTCCTGTAGGGCACTAAGGTGCCATAAAATAGATTAAATGAGAGACAAACTTTCAAAGAATGTAGAAGGTGAAGGACAGTACCAAGTTTTGTAAAGAAAAAATTTTCTAGTTTATTCCTCACAATATGTTCCCTGGAGACAATGAAAATCAAGCCTGTTCTATGTATCGGGGAGAAAGAAATCGAAACTATAGGTTTAGAGGAATATAGATGTAAACAAATAAATTAGTGATGTTTATTTTAAAACACAGTTTTCATCCTTTTTGTTGGGTTTTTGATTCCACCACTATGATATTAAAAGTGGTCATTCACAACTTTTCAGCAACTCGCCTCCAATCACATAGCTCATGAGTGTAAGAACAACAACAACAACAAAAACCCATTGTGTGGTATCGATTAAAAATAAGTGTAATATATAAATCAGTGAATGTTGAAATCAGAAGAGCAAATAATTTTTCAGTATTTTGTTTCTCAACTCACTGATCTTTTTTACATGCTCCATGTACTGAGGTAATGAAAAAAAATAATTTTAGGCCAACCACATAAAACTCAATAGAGACAGATGTAGTAATGTTGAAATATTTTTGTATTCTTAAGGTTATATGTAGCTGTAAAGACAAAAAATTTTAACTGAGAGATAAGCAGGTGGAAGTTTCTTTCTCACTTACACAAGCTCAGAGGCCAAGTAACCTCTTCTGTGTGTTGGCACCTTGACACCCAGGGACACAGGGTCTTTCTCCTCTGTTCTTCCACTTAGCAAGACTTCATGTGTGCCTTCATCAGGTAGCACTGAGGACTGGAAATTGGAAGATTTTCGTGTTGCTGTTGCTGTGATTTCGGTGTTTAGTTTTTTATAAGTTTGTTTGGCCATATGCAACATTAAAAATCAGGGACTATGCTTTTATGAAGATGGAAATAATGGGTATTGAGAGATAAATGGAATTTAAATTCTCTTAAAGCAAGCATCTACTTTTTTTGCAGCATTAAATTCTTTGCAGCCAAAGATAGAGAAGCTCTTTACAGTCAGCAAAAACAAAACAGGGAGCTGACTGTGGCTCAGATCATGAACTCCTTGTTGCCAAATTCAGACTTAAATTGAAGAAAGTAGAGAAAACCACTAGACCATTCAGATATGACCTAAATCAACTCCCTTACAATAATACAGTTAAGTTCTGTTCAGTTGCTCATCATGTCTGACTTTTAATGACCCCATGGACTGCAGCACACCAGGCCTCCCTGTCCTACACCAACTCCCGGAGTTTACTCAAACTCATGGCCATTGAGTCGCTGATGCTCTCCATCCATCTCATCCTCTTCCAATTATACAGTGGAAGTGAAAAACAGATACAAAGGATTAGATCTGATAGACAGTGTGCCTGAAGAACTATGGATGGAGGTTCATGACATTGTACAGGAGGCAATGATCAAGACCATTCCCAAGAAAACAAAATGCTAAAAAGCAAAATGGCTGTCTGAGGAGGCCTTACAAATAGCTAAGAAAAGAAAAGAAGTGAAAGGCAAATAAGAAAAGGAAAGATATATGCATTTGAATGAAGAATTTCAAAGAAAGGCAAGGAGAGATAAGAAAGCCTTCCTCAGTCATCAATGCAAAGAAATAGAGGAAAACAATAGAATGGGAAAGACTAGCGATCTCTTCAGGAAAATTATAGACACAAAGGGAACATTTCATGCGAAGATGGGCACAATAAAGGACAGAAATGGTATTGATTTAAGAGAAGCAAAAGATATTAAGAAGAGGTGACAAGAATACACAGAATAGCAATACAAAAAAGTTCTTCATGATCCAGATAACCGCGATGGTGTGATCACTCACCTAGAGCCAGACATCCTGAAACATGAAGTCAAGTGGGCCATAGGAAATATCACTGCAAGCAAAGCTAGTGGAGGTGATGGAATTCCAGTTGAGCTATTTCAAATCCTGAAAGATGATGCTTGGAAAGCACTCAATATCTCAGCAAATTTGGAAAACTCAGCAGTGGCCACAGGACTAGAAAAGGACAGTTTTCATTCCAATCCCAGAGAAAGGCAATGCCAAAGATTTTTCACACTATCACACAATTGCACTCATCTCACATGCTAGCAAAGTAATGCTCAAAATCCTCCAGGCCAGACTTCAACAGTACATGGATGAAACACAAGCTGGAATCAAGAGTGCCAGGAGAAATATCAATAAGCTCATATATGCAGATGACACCACCCTTATAGCAGAAAATGAAGAGGAACTAAAGAGCCTCTTGATGAAAGTGAAAGATGAGAGTGAAAAAGTTGGCTTAAAACTCAACATATAGGATGCTTGGGGCTGGTGCTCTGGGATGACCCAGAGGGAGGGTATTGGGAGGAAGGTGGGAAGGGGGGTTCAGGAATGGGAACATGTGTACACCCATGGCGGATTCATGTTGATGTATGGCAAAACCAATACAATATTGTAAAGTAAAGAAATAATAATAATAATGATAATAATTTAAAAAAAAACAACAACAACATTCAGAAAACCAAGATCATGGCATCTGGTCCCATCACTTCATGGCAAATAGATGAGGAAACAATAGAGATAGTAAGAGACTTTATTTTCTTGGGCTCCAAAATCAACGTAGATGGTGACTGCAGCCATGAAATTAAAAGATGCTTGCTCCTTGGAAGAAAAGCTGTGAACAACGTAGACAGCATATTAAAAAAGCAGAGACATTACTTTTCCAACAAAGGTCCATCTAGTCAAAGCTATGGTTTTTCCAGTAGTCATGTATGCATGTGAGAGTTGGACTTAAAGAAAGGTAAGCACTGAAGAATTGATGTTTTTGAACTGTGGTGTTGGATAAGACTCTTGAGAGTCCCTTGGACTACAAGGAGATCCAGCCAGTCAATTCTAAGAGAAATATGTCCTGAATATTCATTGGCAAAACTGATGCTGAAGCTGAAGCTTCAATACTTTGGCCACCTGATGCAAAGAACTGAGTCATTGGAAAAGACCCTGATACTGGGAAAGATTGAAGGCAGGAGGAGAAGGGGATGACAGAGGATGAGAAGGTTGGATAGCATCACTGACTCAATGAGCATGAGTTTGAGTAAGCTCTGGGAGTTGGTGATGGACAAGGAGGCTTGGTGTGCTGCAGTCATGGTGTCACAAAGAGTTGGACATGACTCAGTGACTGAACTGAACTGAACTAAAAGCAAGCATGTTCTTTCCCTCTGAGTTCATACCTCCGTCACCTTCTTTTCTGTAAAATGATCATTTGTTTGGCTCTAGGTGGATACGTGGCTTAGTAACTTTATAAGGGTGAGACAATGTTTTTGATTACTATGCATCTTTGCAGAATTTTGCTACAAATTGGTGGTTCCAGATGGTCTCCTGAAATTGTAGTTACCAAGATGCAAGGAATATCTTTTGGTTACTCTGCTCAGTTTCAGTTCAGTTCAGTCACTCACTCATTTCTGACTCTGCAATGCTTTGGACTGCAGCACACCAGGCTTCCCTCTGCATCACCAACACCTGGAGCTTACTCAAACTCATATGCATTGAGTCGGTGATGCCATCCAACCATCTTATCCTCTGTCATCCCCTTCTCTTCCTGCCTTCAATCTTTCCCAGCATCAGAGTCTTTTCCAATGAGTCAGTTCTTCACATTTGGTGGCCAGAGTATCAGCGTTTCAGCTTCAGCATCAGTCCTTCCAATGAATATTTAGGAATGATTTCCTTTAGGCTGACTGGTTTGAATCTTCTTGCTGTCCAAGGAACTCTCGAGATTCTTCTCCAACACCACAGTTCAAAAGCATCAATTTTTTGGTGCCCAGTTTACTTAATACTCCAACTCTCCCATGCCTACATGACTACTGAAAAAACCATAGCTTTGACTAGATGGACCTTTGTTGGCAAAGTAAGCTGCTAAGTTGCGACTGGTCTAATATAGACATAGTTTCTCCAGATTTGACTGTAGCTTGGGCTGTGATTTCAACCAAGTTTGAGGTTGTGTCAGTCATACTTCTTCAACCCATCAATCTAGGAGAGTATCTTTCCCTGGCTGGAACCATATTATGAAAAATAAACAAATTAATGTCCTCTATCACATTCTAAGTTTCTACTTGTTGATATATTAATAAGGTGAAAGATTTTGATGGAGATAACAAATTTCATCTCACTATGGAATATCAGATACTTTGTTGTAGTCAGTATATACTTTCTCTTAAACCTACAAACCCAGGGGTTAAAAAAATACATGTTTTTAAAAGGAGACTACAATGTACTAATTTAATATTTATGGAGTTTATACCTGATGAATATTAATGGAATAACTATAAATACAAGGACTAATTAAAATGTCATCTTTTGTATATCAAATGGACTATTTTTTTCATACTTTATCAATTTTCTTCAAATTGCATTCTAATATCAAGCTATTTTTAATTATTCATTGGGAATTATGCAAAGGTATCTAATAAGCAGATTCTCAGGAAAGAGAGATAGCCATATATACAAATTTTTATTCAAACTTTTATCTTTTTCTCTAAAGCAGTCTTTTCAAAATGTCACGTTCTTAAACTGTATTTTTAACAACTGTGCATGTGTTAGATTATTAAAGAAATATAAAGCATAAAATGTTAACATATAAGGAGGTTAGTAGAGGTCCATGCATGTATGCTAAGTCACTTCAGTCATGTCTGACTCTTTGTGACCCAGTGAGTGGTAGTATGCCAAGCTTCTCTCTCCATGGGATTCTCTAAGCAAGAATACTGGAGTGGGTTCCCATGCCCTCCTCCAGGGGATCTCCCCAACCCAGAGACTGAACCAGTGTCTGTTAGGTCTCTTTCATTGGCAAGCGAGTACTTTATCACTAGCACTGCCTTGATCATCCAGTTCCCCATTGATAACACTCATGCACACAGGCATTAAATATGAATTTATTGATGTTTGTGGACCCATTTACATCTGATGGGTGTAAATGAAGATTGTGAGGATATTTTAAGAATTATGCTTTTCTATCTTTTATATTTACAGAATTCACAATTTAAAATGACATAATTGTATATAGAGAAAGGTGGTATTAATAAATGTGTAAAAGGAAATTGGCATAACCAAACCATAAATGAAGATTAATTTAGGAAAGTTTCCTGGGTGCCAATATGGAAATTACAGTAAAAACTTAGAAAAACATGTTTGTGTTTTAGGATGAGCAATTTCTTTGAATCCGTTACATATGTTTATAGCTTCATAAATATTTAACCACAATATATTTTAGCAGAAGTTTTTTTTACTTTCTGCTTTTAACACATTCATTATTTCATATATTCTGAAGGATTATTTTGTCATACATCTTTATCTTCTTAAATATTGAATGTTTTGATTTCAGTATAACTTGATTATTAAACACAAAAGTTATGTGACAACACTCATTGACTCTGTTGTAAAGAATTCGCCTACAAAGCAGAAAACCCGGGTTTGATCCCTGGGTTAGGAATATCCCTTGGAGAAGGCAATGGCAACTTACTCCAGTATTTTTGCCTGAGTAATACCATGGACAAAGTGCCGGGCAGGCTACAGTCCATGGGGTCACAAATGAGTCAGATACAATTGACTTAAGCAACTAAACAAAACAACTACTGTTTTAGTTTAACCTCATGTCATATATGATTTGCAGATATTTTCTCTGATTCTAAAACTTTATTTTCCATTGTGTTTAGTGTTTCTTTTCCTATGCAGAAGCACTTTAGTTTAATGTAATCCCACTTATTGATTTTTGCTTTTGTTGCTTGTGCTTTGGTGTTAATCCAAAGAATTATTGCCTAGACAAATGTAGGGGACTTCTTCCCTGTGTTTTCTCCTAGGAATTTTACAGCAACAGGTCTTATGTTTAAACCTTTAATGCATTTTGAGTTAATTTTTGTGAGCAATATAAGACAGGGGTCCAATGTCATTTTTCTGTATGTGGTTATCCTTTTTATCTCCACACAAAAAAAGACTAGTATTTCCCCACTAGATGATACTGGTTCTCTTATCAAATTGGAGTTGACTTTTCACGTGTGTATTATATATGGGCTACCTATTCTGCTTCATTGTTCTATGTGGTATTTATTTGTATTTCAGTGCCATATTGTTTCAATTGCTATAGCTTTGTACTATAGTTTGAAATCAGAAATTGTGATGCCTCTGGCTTTGTTCTTTCTCAGTATTGCTTTGGCTACTCAGAATCTTTTATAGTTTTATAAGAATTTTACTATATTTTTGTATTTCTGTGAAGTAATAATCCCTTTAGAATATTGAAAATGACTGCATTAAATGGACATTTTTAATATGGACATTTTAACAATATTAATATGTAATATGGACATTTTAACAATATTACTTCTTACAATCTATGAATATGGGTTATTTCCTATGTGTTTGTATTTTCTTCAATAACTTTCATCAAAACTTGTAGTTTTAGTAATACAGATTTTTTACTCCATCAGTTAAATTTACTCCTAAATAGTTTATTGTTTGTGATGATATTGTGAATAAGTTAATTTTCTCTGCTTATTTTTTATGAATATTTTATTGTTAGTATGTAGAAATCCAAATGATTTCTATATATCGATTATTGTATCCTACAACTTTACTGAATTATTTGATAAGTTCCAAAGTATTTGAGTGTGGCCTTTAAAAATTTCTGCATATTAAATCACTTAGTCTGCAAATAATGACAGTTTTACTCCTTTCTTTCTTATTAGGATGGTTTTTATTTCTTTGCCTTGTCAGATTATTCCAGCTAACACTTCTAGTACTATGTTGAATGAAATTGATGAAAGTATGTGCCCTGTATTTTTCCTAATCTTTGAGGAAATGTTTTCAATCTTTCTTTATTGACTATGATGTTAGTGTCAGTTTATTTCATATGACATTTATTATGTTATTCTACAAACACATTGTTGAAGGATTTTATCAAAAACGATGCTGTACTGTGTCAAATGCTTTTCTGCATATATTGAGATTATCACATATTTTATATTTCATTGCATTAAAGTTTTATTACATTACTTATTTGCAGATATCAAAACATTTTTGCATTTTATAGATAAATTCCACTTGTTTATGGGGTATGATCCTTTAAAAGTGTTATGGCTTTAGTTTGCTGATAAAGAGAAATAGTTTTCCATACAAACAGATGCTAAGGAAGTTCATCTCCAATAGACCTCCCTGTCTGAAATGCTAAAAGAGTTTTTTAGGCTAAAATGAAAGTTGATATGTAGTAACAGGAAAATGTAAGAAAGAACACCACACACTGGGTTAAAGGTAAATATACAGATTTTTTAAAATACAGATTTAAAAATACTTGAAAAGACGCTGATGCTGGGAAAGATTGAGGGCAGGAGGAGAAGGGGATGACAGAGGATGAGATGGTTGGATGGCATCACCGACTCAATGGACATGAGTTTTAAAAAGCTCTGGGAGTTGGTGATGGACAGGGAGGCCCAGTGTGCTGAAGTTCATGGGGTTGCAAAGAGTCGGACATGACTGAGCGACTGACCTGAACTGTGTTAGGTTGGTTTGTTAAAAAATTAATCATATTATCAGAATTCAGAGAAAATAACATTGCAGTAACTATAGCTACTATAATTTTTAGCTTAATAGGAGGTAAACTGTGTTGTAAAAAAATAAAAATGAAAATGGGGGAGTAAAAGTGTGAAGTTTTCATATACAATCAAAGTTAAATTTCTGTCAGTATAAAATGGACTGTTTTATAAATAAAATATTTTTTGTAAGCTTCTTGATAACCATAAAGTAAAAAGCTAAAGTAGATTCACAAAAGAGAGAGAAGGGGAATCATGGAATACCTAAATGGAAAATCACCAATTTACAAAGGCAGGCAGAAACAGAGGAAAAAGAAACAGTGAAACTACAAAACAGCCATAGAGAAGATAATACGATAGCCTCAGTAAGTGTTTACATATCAGTAATTGCTCTAAATGCAAACAGGATTCTATTTCAACATTCTCAGTGACATGGAAATCAGGAGAAGGCAATGGGAACCCACTCCAGTACTCTTGCCTGGAAAATCCCATGAACGGAGGAGCCTGGTAGGCTACAGTCCATGGGGTCGCTAAGAGACAGACATGACTGAGCGACTTCACTTTCACTTCTCACTTTTATGCATTGGAGAACACTCCAGTGTTCTTGTCTGGAAAATCCTATGAACGGAGGAGCCTGATGGGCTGCCACCTATGGGGTCGCACAGAGTCCGACACGACTGAAGCGACTTAGCAGCAACAGCAGTGACACAGAAATCAACAATATAAATAGATAGTAGAGATTGTGTGTGGGTAAATTGAAAAGAGGGAAGATGGTGTGAAAATATCATTTAGGATGATAGAAGATGTAGATAACAGAATGATGAAATGAATATAGTGTCAAACCATAATATAACATTTTGAAGTACTATTTCAATCTAACTAGTAACATTTTATCAGGTATTAATTCTTCATTTGATTCAGTCTCTTTAATGGAGTCCATATTTCTGAAATACGTGATGATTTTTTGATTAGGCACTCAATTATGCATCTGAAATTACTAATAGATTGCCTGATTTTTATGGCAAATGTTTTTTATATGCCATGATAGTATTGGACAGATATACTCTGGAAACATTTTGGATTTTTCTAAAGCACTAAAAAGATATTTTAAGTCTTACTGAGGGCCAAACTATCTTTGAAATATATTCCACATTATTACAATTGTTGAAATGGCACATGCTTAGACGGATGAAGAGACATTTTTTGTTATTAGAACTTTTTGTAATACATATTCTTCTAATGTCATCACAGTAAATGCAATAAATATCATTTAAATGTTTCAGGTAAAGCATTACCTCCAAGACTACAGGAGTACTACCAGCCAAATTTTGAAGTCTTACCTTAGTTTTACTTGCAAGTACCATACATCTGGGCTACTGAGGTGTTGCTAGTGGTAAGGAGCCCACCTAACAATGCAAAAGACCTAAGAGACAGAGGTTGCAGTTTTGATCCCTGGGTCAGGAAGATACCCTGGAGGAGGGCATGGCAATCCACTCCAGTATTCTTTCCTGGGAAACACCATGAACAGAGGAGCCTGGGGGTTACAGAAATATAGCAGGCATGCATGCACCATATTGGTGGGGCTTTTCTGGTGTCTCAGAGATAAAGAATCCACCTGCCAATGCAGAAGAGTTTGATCCCTGGGCTGGGAAGACACCCCTCCCCCCCCACTGCCACCCCACTGGAGAAGGAAATGACAACCCACTCCAATAATCTTTCTTTGGAAATCCCATGGACAGAGGAGCCTGCTGGGCTACAGTCCATGGAGTCAGAAATGACTTAACGACTAAACAACAACAACCATATAAGTGAGCACTCCAAAATGAAGGACATTTGAAAGTAATATAGTCCCATTGATCTATATTTCTGTCTTTGTGCCAGTACCATACTGTCTTGATGACTGTGGCTTTGTAGTAGAGCCTGAAGTCAGGCAAGTAGATTCCTCCAGTTCATTCTTCTTTCTCAAGATTGCTTTGGCTATTCGAGGTTTTTTGTATTTCCATACAAATCTTGAAATTATTTGTTCTAGTTCTGTGAAAAATATGGCTGGTAGCTTGATAGGGATTGCATTGAATTTGTAAATTGCTTTGGATAGTATACTCATTTTCACTATATTGATTCTTCCGATCCATGACCATGGTATATTTCTCCATCTATTAGTGTCCTCTTTGATTTCTTTCATCAGTGTTTTATAGTTTTCTATATATAGGTCTTTAGTTTCCTTAGGTAGATATATTCCTAAGTATTTTATTCTTTTCGTTGCAATGGTGAATGGAATTGTTAATAGAAAGCCCAGAATAAATCCACACACATATGGACGCCTTATCTTTGACAAAGGAGGCAAGAATATACAATGGAGTAAAGACAATCTCTTTAACAAGTGGTGCTGGGAAAACTGGTCAACCACTTGTAAAAGAATGAAACTAGGTCACTTTGTAACACTGCACACGAAAATAAACTCAAAATGGATTAAAGATCTAAATGTAAGACCAGAAACTATAAAACTCCCAGAGGAGAATATAGGCAAAACACTCTCCGACATAAATCACAGCAGGATCCTCTATGATCCACCTCCCAGAATACTGGAAATAAAAGCAAATATAAACAAATGGGATCTAATTAAAATTAAAAGCTTCTGCACAACAAAGGAAACTATAAACAAGGTGAAAAGACAGCCTTCTGAATGGGAGAAAATAATAGCAAATGAAGCAACTGACAAACAGCTAATCCCAAAAATATACAAGCAACTTATGCAGCTCAATTCCAGAAAAATAAACAACCCAATCAAAAAATGGGCCAAAGAACTAAATAGACATTTCTCCAAAGAAGACATACAGATGGCTAACAAACACATGAAAAGATGCTCAACGTCACTCACTATTAGAGAAATGCAAATCAAAACCACAATGAGGTACCACTTCACACCAGTCAGAATGGCTGCGATCCAAAAGTCTGCAAGCAATAAATGCTGGAGAGGGTGTGGAGAAAAGGGAACCCTCCTACACTGTTGGTGGGAATGCAAACTAGTACAGCCACTAGGGAGAACAGAGTGGAGATTCCTTAAAAAATTGCAAATAGAACTCCCTTATGACCCAGAAATCCCACTGCTGGGCATACACACTGAGGAAACCAGAATTGAAAGAGACACATGTACCCCAATGTTCATCGCAGCACTGTTTATAATAGCCAGGACATGGAAACAACCTAGATGTCCATCAGCAGATGAATGGATAAGAAAGCTGTGGTACATATACACAATGGAGTATTACTCAGCCATTAAAAAGAATTCATTTGAATCAGTTCTGATGAGATGGATGAAACTTTAGCCGATTATACAGAGTGAAGTAAGCCAGAAAGAAAAACACCAATACAGTATACTAACACATATATATGGAATTTAGAAAGATGGCAATGACGACCCTGTATGCAAGACAGCAAAAAAGACACACATGTGTATAACGGACTTTTGGACTCTGAGGGAGAGGGAGAGGGTGGGATGATTTGGGAGAATGGCATTGTAACATGTATAGTATCATGTAAGAATCAAATCGCCAGTCTATGCCCAACGCAGGATACAGCATGCTTGGGGCTGGTGCACAGTGATAACCCAGAGAGATGTTATGGGGAGGGAGGTGGGAGGGGGGTTCATGTTTGGGAACACATGTACACCCATTGTGTCATGTCAATGTATGGCAAAACCAATTAAAAAAATAAATAAATTGAAATGATTGAAAAAAAAATAAAGTAATATAGTCATACACTTTTTTAACTCATAGATGTTATTCTCCAAATTATGTCACTGTGGCACATGGGAAATGCATAGTTTTCTGCAGATTTCTCTCCCCAAACATTGAGAACTATTCAATTTACACTGTAGCAACCATTGAAAGGTAATTTTTATCATTATCGTAAATTATAGAGAAATAGGTTGAAATACTGGTTGATGATGATAGAATTCTAACACATATATGGAAGAGTTTTAGAGGTGCTTTGATTCAATCTCATGAATTTAAAAAGAAAAGAAGAAAGATAGCTGAGGTTTTTATAGTCCTTTGACCAGTTAACAATAGGGAAAAGGAGGAGGCCGCAAGGAATTCCGAATATTTTGTCTCTTCATTAACTCTGTTTGTTTCAACTCTTGTGGTGAAATGTCTTTCTGTTAATCTTTACACAGATCTCAAGATATCTTGGAAACTTTTCCTTGTACTGCTTTCAGAAAGCTGCTACCATATAAACAAGATTGGACTTATGTGCAGGTGGATAAGAATTCTTGTGGAAAACTGGTATTCCTCAGCAGATGGATAGCCAACTTCTATGATATGTAACTGAAGTAAATTGGAGCTAGAAAATCTGCAGTTAATGTAAATAGCCATAGAGATATGAGCAAGGTTTCTGAAAACAGATGAGGCCTGTTTAGATAAAAACAACTCAAAATTATGACTTAAATAAATGGTTGTTATTTTAAGAGGCTAAGTTTTGTAAGGGTTATTTTAAAGCAACAGAAGCAATAAAATCAATTTCTTACTTATGAATAACAATGATTATTGATATTTGTTGGGAACAGCTAGCCTAAAACATAGTGGAGTTGATGAGGAAAAAAATGAAAACCTTTTCACTCACTTTGATAGTTATAGAAATTTGATATGAATTGTCTGCCTGAGATAGTATGAAATAATAAAATACTTCACTCTAACATGGTGCAATCATAAAAAAATATAGATCTAGCTTTAAAATTTCAGAAAAATAACATTACTGTCAGATATAGTAAAATTTATTGCCAGAAAAAATTACCGTATGAGGTATGTTAAAAAGTATTCCAGCAAGAAACAAAAAAAAAGGTATCAAAGAGCATTTTATTTTATACATAAAAAAGAAATCTAAATTCTGGAAACTGAATCTTTCCTTGTTTAATGGCTCTAAAATGTAACTAAGGCAAAATTGTAGCAATGTATTATTGTTTAAAAATATGCAAAACTAGAGTGTATAGCAACAATAGAAAAAAGGATAGAAGAGAGGAATTGGAAATATTGTGCTATAAGATCTTTACACTACTGGTTAAGTCGTAAAATAGTATTTGATGATAGACTCCAATTAAGTTGTTGTAATACATTTTAAATCCTTTAACAGCTACTAACAGCATTTTCAGAGCACAAAGTTTTAGTCAACAGGGTCAATCGAGAGACAAAATGGAATGTTAAAAAAAGTTTCAGTTACAAAAAGGAAGGCAGAAAATAAGGAAAATCAGATGGAACAAAAAGAAAATAGTGAGATGATGTATTTTAATAGTGTATCTTTACACTACTGGTTAAGTCGTAAAATAGTATTTGATGATAGACTCCAATTAAGTTGTTGTAATACATTTTAAATCCTTTAACAGCTACTAACAGCATTTTCAGAGCACAAAGTTTTAGTCAACAGGGTCAATCGAGAGACAAAATGGAATGTTAAAAAAAGTTTCAGTTACTAAAAGGAAGGCAGAAAATAAGGAAAATCAGATGGAACAAAAAGAAAATAGTGAGATGATGTATTTTAATTCAATCACATAAAAATAACATTTAATTTAAATGATTTAAAAGATATAGATTATATGGTAGAATGATGAAAAAACATATCTCTACTGGAAACATATTTTTACTTAGCACACATAGCACAAAATTTACTCTTAATTATTTATAACTATGCAATTCAGTGACATTATGTACATTCACATTTTTGTAAATTCATTGCCATCATCATTTCCAGAACATTTTTTTTTGTCTACCCCAAACTAAATTCCATATTCATTAAATATTGACTCCATATTTCCTCTCCTCTTACCCCTAGCAACCATAGTTCTACTTTCTGTCCCATGAATTTGACTAGTCTAAGCATGACAAATTAGTGAAATCACATAGAATTTGTTTTCTGTGAATGGCTTATTTCACTTATATCATAGTATCCTTGAAGTTTACCCATATGATTTTATGTGCCAGAATCTCCTACATTTTTAAGACTTAATAATATTCTAACATTCTATATGTATATACTACATTTTGTTTATCCATTAATCTGTTAATGGGCAACTGCATTTCCTCTTCATTTGGGCTATAGAGAATATTGCTGGTATGAACATAACTGTACAAAGTTTTTGTTTGAATTTCTGTTTTCAATTATTTTGAGTGTCTATACCCAGTAGTGAAATTGTTGAATCAAAAAGTAATAGTAATTCTATGCTTATTTTCTGCAATGAAAGGTCTTGGCACCTTTGTCCAAATTCTTTGACTGTATATGTGAGGGTTTATTTCCAAAGTATTTTATTTTATTGTATATATTCTGTCTTTATGCCACTGCCACATTCTTTTGATTATAGATTTGTAATAAGCTTTAAAATCATAAAATGTGAGAACTCGAAGTTTATTCTTCTTTTAAAAAATTAGACTAATCAATTTTTGGTATACAGAATATAATTTAAGAGAGAAGAAATGGACAAATGGGAAAAAAAAAGACAAAGAATATTCTAACTCATATATGAGGTTAACATTGCTCTGATATCAAAGATAGAAAAAGAATTTTAAGGAAAATAAACACAGAGCAATAGTCCTTCTGGAAGGATGATTTTTTCATTTACTAATATATTAGAAAAGCAAAGCTGACAATAAAATAATATGCCATGATCAAGTAAGATTTATACTGAGAATGCAAAGTTCTCAGTTCAGTCCAGTTTCATCTCTCAGATATGTCTGACTCTTTGTGACTCCATGGACTACAGTACGCCAGGCTTTGCTGTCCATCACCAACTCCCAAAGACTGCTCAAACTCATATCCATCAAGTTGGTGATGCCATCCAACCATCTTATCCTCTGTCTTCCCCTTCTCCTCCTTCCTTCAATCTTTCGTAGCATCAGGGTCTTTTCCAATGAGTCAGCTCTTCCCATCAGGTGGCCAAAATATTGGTGCTTTAGCTTCAGCATCAGTTCTTCCAATGAATATTCAGGACTGATTACCTTTAGGACTGACTGGTTTGATTTCTTTGTGGTTCAAGGTATTCTCAAGAGTCTTCTCCAACACCACAGTTCAAAAACATCAATTCTTCAGTGCTCAGCTTTCTTTATGCTTCAACTCTCACATCCATATGTGACTACTGAAAAAGACCATAGTTTTGACTAGATGGACCTTTGTTAGAAAAGAAATATCTGCTTTTTGATATACTGTCTATGTTGGTCATAGCTTTTCTTCCAAGGAGCAAGTGTCTTTTAACCCTGTGGCTCCAGTCACCATCTGCAGTGATCTTGGTGTCCAACAAAAATAAGTCTGTCACTGTTTCCATTTTTTCCCCATCTATTTGCCATGAACTGATGGCACTGGATACCATAATTTTTGTTTTTTGAATGTTGAGTTTTAAACCAGATTTTTCATTCTCCTCTTTCACTTTCATCAAGAGACTCTTTAATTTCTCTTTACTTTCTGCCATAAGAGTGGTGTCATCTGCATATCTAAGGTTATTGATATTTCTCCTGGCAATTTTGATTCCAGTTTGTGATTCATCTAGCCCAGCATTTTGCATGATGTACTTTGCATATAAGTTAAATAATCAAGGTGACAATATGCAAAGGATATGTGAGGGTTATATGTAAAGCTATATTTGCATTCAAATGCCAATCAGTGTAATTCACATATTAAAAAAGCAAAGAAGGAAAACCTTATGACCCCTTTTATAGAGGTAGAAATGGCATGATAAAATGCAAATTTTACCAAATTTTATACAATTCAAAAAAATTCATGATTTTAAAAAACTCATAAAGCTAGAATTGAAAGAAATATTCATCTTACTAAGAAGATATATTAGCCTAAAAAGTGGACACATATTGTGTTATGGAAAACATGTGAAAATTATTTCTGCAATAATAAAAGCACTTCAAACACAGACAAAGTCCACAATGTATAGAGGATTTGGTTTCAAAAGAGCCAAAACAGTGTCTGTTGATTTTATGTGTTGTTTTTAGAAAGATTATGGGGGAAAGAGAAAACTCCATGCATTCATTCATTAGATGCATGAAAGAGAGTGATAGTCTCAAAAGGTTGAAGAAGGTAACTGCGTCTAGATTTCAAACAGTAGGAGATAAAGCTGGAATAGATATTAAGGGGATGCATTTCTTTTTTTTTTTCCTAAGTAACAGGAACTCCGTCTTGCCACAAGGACAAAATTAAAGATATATTCTCAATAAGTCCTTGGTTTCAGATGTCTTAGCAAAAGATTACATTCATTTTGTGGAGGAAGATATATAAGCTAAAAAGAAAAGAAACAAAGTGTATATGAAAATTTTGGATTCCAAAGAGCATATGGTGTTATTAAAATATTGGACTAATTGGAAGCGAATATCTTTTACAGAAAAATATATTAATGAAGTAATAATAAGTCAGCCTTGGAAAGATTGTTTTTTTAAAAATTATTAATTTAAAATATCAATAATGAAATAACATCAAAATAAATATTATATCTAAAGTTCTGAGACAGAAAGTTTAAAAAGAAGAAAGTCATTTTTTGCAATTTTACATTTAAGGGCCTAGATCTGATAGATAGAGTGCCTGATGAACTATGGAATGAGGTTTGTGACATTGTACAGGAGACAGGGATCAAGACCATTCCCATGGAAAAGATATGCAAAAAAGCAAAAAGGCTGTCTGGGGAGGCCTTATAAATAACTGTGAAAAGAAGAGAGGCAAAAAGCAAAGAAGAAAAGGAAAGATATAAGCATCTGAATGCAGAGTTCCAAAGAATAGCAAGAAGAGATAAGAAAGCCTTCTTCAGCGATCAATGCAGAGAAATAGAGGAAAAGAAAAGAATGGGAAAGACTAGAGATCTCTTCAAGAAAAGTAGAGATACCAAGGGAACATTTCATGCAAAGATGGGCTAAATAAAGGACAGAAATTGTATGGACCTAACAGAAGCAGAAGATATTAAGAAGAGGTGGCAAGAATAAACAGAATAACTGTACAAAAAAGATCTTCACGACCCAGATAATCACTATGGTGTGATCACTCATCTAGAGCCAGACATCTTGGAATGTGAAGTCAAGTGGGCCTTAGAAAGCATCCCTACAGGGAGAAGCTGAGTAAGAGGGAGCAGTATGTCTGCGGAAGTCCCCTAGGCAGCCTCCGCGGAGGAGCAGAAGGAAATGGAAGATAAAGTGACTAGTCCAGAGAAAGCTGAAGAAGCAAAATTAAAAGCAAGGTATCCTCATCTGGGACAAAAGCCTGGAGGTTCCGATTTTTTAAGGAAACGATTGCAGAAAGGGCAAAAATATTTTGATTCTGGGGATTACAACATGGCTAAAGCAAAAATGAAGAACAAGCAACTTCCTACTGCAACCCCGGATAAGACAGAGGTCACTGGTGACCACATTCCCACTCCACAGGACCTTTCTCAACGGAAACCATCTCTTGTTGCTAGCAAACTGGCTGGCTGATTAAAAAGAGCTGAACTGCATGAATCTTCTAATTCCCATTATTTCTCCTTAATATGTTACCCCCCTGCTTTTTATTTCCTTTTACTCCCTATGTCATTTGAGAGTGATGGCTTTGCAGGTAGCGGTAGTGTGTGCTGCTATTTTAAGGGAATATACATGTGTAGAGTTTTTGATTAGTTTAACAGTGCACTGATGAAAAGAACATGTTAGAGCAACATAAAGTAATCTACTTGAAAATAATTGTATATATTACCTAACTTCTAGTGTAGGGCTGGATCCAACAAGTAACTAACAAGTTTTGCAGTTTTAATATTGGCTTTCTTTAATTCATCTTAACTATAGCTTTGTATGTTATTCTTATTTGATATAACCTCTATTGTTGGTTTCTTCTGGATTTTCCTTTTGGGTTTTGTAAAACAGAAGTTTAAGACCACAAGTTATAAGAAAGGTCACATATTTCAAACACAAATAAACGGGGCTCCAAAAGATTTGTATCCTGTGCTTGAATGTGAATGGCCTTAAATCTGTTTCAGCTTTAACAATAGAACTTTACTTGGGCAATATTTGCCCATTCTGGTGTAACTTACGTGACTCTATTGCTTAACAGCTGCTGTTGAAGCTAGTGTTCTTGTTCAGTTCTATAGTGTTCAGAATACCTTTTGTCATTGAAGATGTGAATGAAGTGTGCATGTGCATCGACTGTTGAATTCACTTTTGTGCCATTTTTGTAAATACAATAGTTTTGCACAGCCTCTCAAAACTGTATTACTTTCACATATTAAAGAGTAGATAATGTGCCAACCAGAAGCACAAGAGTTCCTACAAAAAACTCTGTATGTCATTAGAGCTTTTGTATAGTAAGAGTAGTTTATAGTCTTGGGGTTATAGAATACCAAACTGAAATCTTTGCTCAGTCTGCCATAGACTTAAGCTTTTTCATTTGTTAGTAGTACCCATGACATTCAGTGGCCTTGTGCAAATATGGTATGTTGCTTAGGCATATCTTTTGTCCTATGCAGAATGTTTCATTTTGACTTTTATGAAAATTACTATTCATATAATTTATATAAACTTTTTTAATGTAGAAACTTTTTACTTTGACAGTCAATTTAGGGGACACTAGAATAAAATACTTTGCCTCTTGTGGCCCCTCCCTTCTTTTTTTTGCTTGTTTGACTCACATTGTGTTGGGCTGTGCGATTCAGCCTTTTCAGAAACATAAGTGTCTGTATGTTCACTCTTGAAATTTGCTCTGCTGAATGCTGTATTTTCTAACCCAATAATTACATTTTCCTTATAATTTCTCAGTTGTTAATTAACCAGTCTTAATCCTGTATTATTACTAACTGACAGTTGTTTAAATAAAAGGAAATTTATAATAAAACAAGTATTTGAGAAGATTGGCCCAGGAATCTAGTCAGGATGAGCTGAATTTTAAGTAGTAATAATAAGCTAAGACTTGTGACAGTTAGAGCAATTTACATGATAGGTGGAACAGATAATATGTATTTAGATATTTTGCTTCTATAGATGTCATTTTAATAAAATGTAAATTAAAAAAAAAAAGGAAAGCATATCTACAAACAAAGCTAGTGGAAGTGATGGAATTTTCAGTTGAGTTATTTCAAATCCTGAAAGATGATGCTGTGAAAGTGCTGCACTCAATATGCCAGCAAATTTGGAAAACTCAGCAGTGGCCACAGGACTAGTAAAGGTCAGCTTTCATTCCAATCCCAAAGAAAGGCAATGCCAAAGAATACTCAAACTACCAAACAATTGCATTCATCTCACATGCTAGTAAAGTCATGCTCAAAATTCTCCAAGCCAGGCTTCAGCAATATGTGAACCATGAACTTCCTGATGTTCAAGCTGGTTTTAGAAAAGGCAGAGGAACCAGAGATCAAATTGCCAACATCTGCTGGCTCATGGATAAAGCAAGAGAGTTCCAGAAAAACATCTATTTCTGCTTTATTGACTAGGCCAAAGCCTTTGATTGTGTGGATCACAATAAACTGGAAAATTCTGAGAGAGATGGGAATACCAGATCACCTGACCTGCCTCGTGAGAAATCTGAATGCAGGTTAGGAAGAAACAGTTAGAACTGGACATGGAACAACAGACTGGTTCCAAATAGGAAAAGGAGTACATCAAGGCTGTATATTGTCACCCTGCTTATTTAACTTATATGCAGAGTACATCATGAGAAATGCTGGGCTGGAAGAAGCACAAGCTGGAATCAAGATTGCTGGGAGAAATATCAAAAACCTCAGATGTGCAGATGACACCACCCTTATGGCAGAAAGTAAAGAGGAACTAAAAAGCCTCTTGATGAAAGTGAAAGTGGAGAGTGAAAAAGTTGGCTTAAAGCTCAACATTCAGAAAACGAAGATCATGGCATCCGGTCCCATCACTTCATGGGAAATAGATGGGGAACAAGTGGAAATAGTGGCTGACTATTTTTCTGGGCTCCAAAATCCCTGCAGATGGTGACTGCAGCCATGAAATTAAAAGACGCTCACTCCTTGGAAGAAAAGTTATGACCAACCTAGATAGCATATTCAAAAGCAGAGACATTACTTTGCCAACTAAGTTCCCTCTAGTCAAGGCTATGGTTTTTCCTGTGGTCATGTATGGATGTGAGAGTTGGACTGTGAAGAAGGCTGAGTGCCGAAGAATTGATGCTTTTGAACTGTGGTGTTGGAGAAGACCCTTGAGAGTCCCTTGGACTGCAAGGAGATCCAACCAGTCCATTCTGAAGGAGATCAGCCCTGGGATTTTTTGGAAGGAATGATGCTGAAGCTGAAATTCCAGTACTTTGTCCACCTCATGCGAAGAGTTGACTCATTGGAAAAGTCTCTGATGCTGGGAGGGATTGTGGGCAGGAGGAGAAGGGGATGACTGAGGATGAGATGGCTGGATGGCATCACTGACTTGATGAACGTGAGTCTGAGTGAACTCCGGGAGTTGGTGATGGACAGGGAGGCCTGGCATGCTGCGATTCATGGTGTCGCAAAGAGTCAGACATGACTGAGCGACTGAACTGAACTGAACTGAACAGAGATATGATTTACATATCATACAATTCAGCTTTTTAAAGTATACAGTTCAATGGTATAATATATTTAGAGACTTCTCTAGCCATCACCAGGTTTTACTTTTAAAGCATTTCACTCTCAGAGGAAAAAAAATATTTATACACCTTGGTCACTTGAGAAAAGCTGACTCATTGGAAAAGGTTCTGGTGCTGGGAAAGACTGAGGGCAGGAAGAGAAGGGGCAATAAACAGAAGAATGAGATTGTAGGATGGCATCACTGACTCACTGGAAATGAGTTTGAGCAAACTCTGGGAGCTGATGAGGACAAGGACACCTGGCATGCTGCAGTCCGTGGGGTCGCAAAGAGTTGGACATGACTGAACAACAACAATACCCAGTAACAGTTACTTTCTTTTACTTATCCCCCAGACCTATGAAAACACTGAAGTGCTTTCTGTCTCTAGAGATTTGCCTATTCTGGGCATTTTGTATAAGTTGCTATTGTTCAGTCGCTCAGTTGTGTCTGACTCTGCAATCCCATGGACTGCAGAGTGCCAGGTTTCCCAGGCTTCCCTTCACCATCTCCCAGAGCTTGCTCAAACTCACATACATTGAGTTGGTAATGCCATCCAACCATCTTGTCCTCTGTTGTCCCCTTCTCATCTTGCCTTCAATCTTTCCCAACATCAGGGTCTTTTCTAATGATTCAGCTCTTCCCATCAGGTGGCCAAAGTATTGGAACTTCGGCTTCAGCATCAGTTCTCCCAAAGAATATTCAGGACTGATATCCTTTAAAATGGACTGTTTAGATCTCCTTGCAGCTCAAGGGGCTCCCAAATGTCTTGTCCAGCACTGCAGTTCAAAAGCATCAATTCTTCAACGTTCAGCCTTCTTTATAGTCCAACTCTCACATCCATACATGACTACTGGCAAAATCATAGCTTTGACTATATCGACCTTTGTTGGCAAAGTAATGTCTCTGCTTTTTTAATATGCTGTCTAGGTTGGTCATAGCTTTTCTTACAAGGAGCAAGTGTCTTTTAATTTCATGGCTGAGATCACCATCTGCAATGATCTTGGAGTTCAAGATAATAAAGTCTGTCACTGTTACTATTGTTTCACCATCTATCTGCCATGAAGTGACCAGATTGGATGCCATGATATTCGTTTTCTGAATGCTGAGTTTTCACTCTCCTCTTTCACCTTCATCAAGTGGTTCTTTTGTTCTCCTCTCTTTCATCTGTATCAAGAAGCTCTTTAGTTCCTCTTCATTTCTGCCATAAGGGTGGTGTCATCTGCATATCTGAAGTTATTGATATTTTTCCCGGCAATCTTGATTCCAGCTTGTGCTTCATCCTTCCTGGCATTTCACATTATGTACTCTGCATATAAGTTAAATAAGCAAGGTAACAAAACAGGAAAACAGGGTAACAACAGGCTTGATGTACTCCTTTCACAATTTGGAATGAGTTCATTTTTCCATGTCCAGTTCTAACTGTTGCTTCTTGACATGCAGGCAGGTTTCTCAGGAGGCAGATAAAGCAGTCTGGTATTCCCATCCCTTGAAAAATTCTCCATAGTTTGTCATGATCCACACAGTCAAAGGCTTTAGTGTAGTCAATGAAGCAGGAGTAGATGTTTTTCTGGAATTCTCTTGCTTTTGCAAATGATTTAATGGATGTTGGCAGTTTGATCTCTGGTTCCTCTGCCTTTTTCTATGTTTGTATAAGTAGAATTATGTAATGCATGGGTATTTTGTAATTGGCTTCTTTCACTTATAGTGTGTTCATGGTTTGTCCATGAAGTAGCTTATCTCTGTCTTTCCTTAGCATTGCTAAATTATATTACTAAATTATATTACATTGTCACACTTTACTTATTCATTCATGAGGTGATAAACATTTTAATTTCTTCTACTGCTTTTTACGAATTATTCTGCTAAGTACATCAGTGCACATGTTTTTGTGATGATAATTGTTTTCATTTCATTTGGGCATACAACCACGAGTGAAATTTCTGAGTAGTGTAGAACCTTATGTTTTGCCTTTCAAGAACTGCCAAGTTGTTTAAGAGAGCAGTTGCACCATTTTCCATCCCCCCAGCAATGTGTGAGTCTCCATTTCTCCATTTTTACCAACATCTGTTTCTGTGCAGCCATCCTAATGGATATAAGGTGGTAGTTCATTTTGATTTTTATTTGCATCTCCTTAATGCATACCCTCTTTGGAGAACTTCTATTTAAACCCTTTGCATAGTTTTCATTGAGTCATCTTAATCATTGATTTGTGAAAAGTATTTGTGTATTTTAGATGCACTGTCCTGTCAGTAATTTCGTTGCAAATATTTTCTACTGTCTTAGAGTTTTCATTCCACTTCCTTCATGATGGCCTTTGAAGTAGGAAAGCTTTTAATTTTGATGTAAATTAATTAGTTTGTTATTTTGACTTTTGGCCTCAGATCTAAGAAACCATTGCTAAACATACTGTAAATGGACTCTTGGGTTTTATTTAAGAGTATTGTACTTTTAGATGTAATAGTTCAGTGATTGTTCAGTGATTTTTTTAATAGTGATTTTTTTTTTTAATAGTGTGGAGAAGTTCAATTAGTTCTTTTGCATTTGTATATCCAGTAATCCAGAAACAATTTGTTGAAATGGTTACTTTCTCCTTTAGATTATCTCTACATCCTTGTTGAGAATGAATCTGTCATAAATAAGTAGGAGAATTTATTTCTGGACTGTCAGTTCTATTCCAATGATCTGTATGTCTATACCTATTCGTTTTCAAAATGAGCCCTTCATTTTTTTCTTTTGATTGAAAATTATTTTACCAATTCTGGATAACAAATTTCCATAAATAATTTTGGATAAACTTGTAAGACAACCAAGATTTGATTAGAAATTGCATGAAATATATAAATATATTTGATAATTCTTGACATTTTAACAATATTAACTCTTTCAATTCATGAACATGGGGTATATTTAAATTTATTCAGGCCTTTAGTTTCTGGAAAAGATAATTTTTAGCTTACAGTATATGTATCTTGAATGTCTTTTGTTGACTATCCAAAGTATTCTTTTTGATGCTACTGCAAATATTTTTTAATTTCATTTTTAATTGTTTATGGTTGATATATAGAAGTATACTTGAGCTCTGTATATCAATCTTGTATTCAATAAATTTGCTCAACTTATATCTTAGTTCTCATAGTATTTCACTGTATTCTCTGGGATTTTCTGTGAAGAATAGCATGTCAGCTGCAAATAGAGATAGTTTTACTTTTTCATTTACAAACTGTATGATTTTTAGTTCACTTTTTAACCTGATTTTTCTGGTTAGAATTGCCATTAAAATGTACAGTGGAAGTGGCAAGAACAGAAATCCTTGTCTTGTTCCTGATCTTAGGAAGGAAAGCAGTAAATTTCCTCATTAATTATCATGCTAGCTGTGATTTTTTTTAATAGATGGCCTATATCAGATTAAGCACTTTAGCTACCTGATACAAAGAGCCAATTCATTGGAAAAGACCCTGATTCTGGGAAAGATTAAAGGCAGGAGAAGGGGACCACAGAGGATGAGACGATTGGATGGCATCACTGACTCAATGGACACAAGTTTCACCAAACTCTGGGAGATGGTGAAGGACAGGGAAGCCTGGCATGCTGCAGTCCATAGGATTGCAAAGAGTCAGACAGGACTGAGTGACTGAACAACACATACCAGATTGAAGAAATTCTTTTCAATTTATATTGTGTTGTTTTATTTTTAATCATGTAAATATATTTGATTTTTTCAGATTTTTTTTCTACATCTATTATAAAAATGATACAATATCCTTCATGGCATATTACATTAATTGGCTTTCAAATAGTGAACTAGCCTGACATTTATAAGAAAAACCAGACCTCACCTATTTGTCTGTATACTCTATGTCAGATAGTTAACATAGATTTATAATTACTTATTTATCCAGTTTTCTTTTAAATAATATAAAATAAAAGTTTTACCAAATACATTTATACTACCTTCTATATTTATCCATGTAGTTACCTTTATTTAACCCATCTGTATTTCTTCATGTAGACTTTGTATCACTATTTAGTAAGCTATAATTTCAGCCTAAAGAAGTCCTTTAGTATTTCATGTAGGACAGGTCTGTTAGCAACACATTTTATCAGTTTTATTTATCTTGGAATGTCTTAGTGGCTCCATTATTTTTTGAAGAGTGTTTTGCTAGATATACAGTATCTTGTTGAAAAATCTTTTCTTACAGCATTTCAAAGACCCCATTTTCTTGTCTTCTGAACTCCATGGTTTCTGAAGAGAAGTCAAATGTTAATCCTATTGAAGATCCCTTGTATGTGATAAATTGTTTTTCTTTCAATGCTTTCAAGATTTTCTTTGACTTTTGTCAACTTCACTATGAAGAATCTAGATATGAATCTTTGTGTGTTTAATCTTGGAGTCACTGAACTTCTTGTAAGTTTAGATTAATTTTCATCCTTACTTTAAATGATTTTTTTTTTCTGTTTCTTTTCTTTCTCTGGATTCCTTTGTGCAAATGTTGATATGATCACCAGTAGCTCAGCTATTGAAGCTCTGTTTATTTTTCTCCTTTCATTTTCCCTCTCTTCATGAGAATGGACAATCTCTAGTGACATTTCTTTAAATACTCTGTTGTTGATCTTTTCCAACATTTTTAAAAATGTCACTTATTTTACTTTTCAATTTCAGAATGAGTTTCCATTTGTTACTTTTACATTATTTCTCTTTGTTAGTGTTAAATATTTGATGAGATGTAATAGTCTTTTGTCCTTTATTTTACCCCAATTTCTTTTAATTCTTTGAATATACAAATACAGCTGATTTTCAATTTTTGTTTTTTAAGTCTAATATCTGGTCCTGCTCAGGGATATATTTTGTTAGCTATTTTTTCCCAAATTGTTGCATACTTTTGTGTTTGTTTTCATAATTTGTCTCATAGATTTTTTGTTGAAAACTCAGGTTTTTTTACATAATATATTGTAAAAAATATTGAGTTTAACAAAGTCCTCATTCTCTTATTCTTGAATTACTCACTAGGGAGATTTTGGCTCCCAGAATTCTCAAACCATCTTTGGTTTCTCATAATTAGTTCATTTAGGAAATAACTATGAAAGATTTTCAGTTCCCCAGTAGGATATCATCCTTAGAGGTGGATAAGAGTTCCTCTCAGAGAACAGATCCGGGATCTAATTGAAGAATTTCCTCCTCTATCATGTTGGAGTCTCCATTTAACCTGTGTATCAGGATTACATCTTTGCTATGAACTGATGACTATTGTGTCTCATTCTTCTCTTTTCTAGTCTGAGTGCTAATTGTGATTTTTTTAGTTACTTCTCTATGGTGGTATGGATAGAGGGAGCAAAATTTGCTTGACTTGTAGTGACTTGTAGTTTATGAAAATATGAAGAAACAGACCTTACCTGATGGAGAAAAGTGTCACACACAGACCCTGACCTTTCAGGTAGAAAAGGGATATCACTTTAGCCTTCCCTCCTAGAAAGAGGCTAAGTGTAACCTATTTCCATTAAAGACAATAATAATAACAATAATGTAAACAAATTTCTTCTGGCCAGAAGGTGGACTGTGTCATATTTTAAGGCATTCACTAAAAAATATTGTCATTGTCCAAACTATCTGTGGTAACCTTGATACTTAAATTGTATAACATAAAAACAAATGTATGACCATACACACATATGGAAAAGAAAATAAGCACATTATTTTAAATGTATGTCCATATCTATTACCATAGTTTGTTAAGACAAATTTTAAAAAGATATCTATAATTGAAGTCATGTCTGTATGACAGTAGAAAAGCAATCAGATTGAATTCTATTTTGGTGTTTATCTATGTGTGTGTGCTCAATCATGTTCAACTCTTTGCATCCCCATGAACTGTAGCCCACCAGGGTCCTCTGCCCATGAAAATTTCCCAGCAAGAATACTAGAGTGGGTTTCCGTTTTCTCCACCAGGGGAACTTCCTGACCTAGGGATTGAACTCATGTCTCCTGTGTTGACAGGCAGAATCTTTACTGCTAGCACCATGCGGGAGTACATGTGTTTATCTCTAGTCATAGTATGTATTATATTTCAAATTTAAATGTTGAAATATTCAAACAAATCTACCTTTTCTTTTTTCAAGTGTTTTGTTGATGGTGAAGAGGACATTGTATTCTTCTAAAAATGGAAATATATTTAAAATTGTACAGATAAAAATGAATAAGCTTACAATTTGAGTCACCTATTTTTCAGCTAAAGGATGGTCTTCCTCTTGCAGAATCAGGAAAAACACAACAGTCAGAATCCACTATATAAAATTTCTCTGACTTTATAGGTTCACAAACAATTTTCTATTTATATCTGGTCAATATTTTGAGAGAATTATTTGAGGAAAAATGGTTTCAAGGCAATGGTATATTTTAGAATATATTTAAATTAAAAATGGTTTTCTTTCATAACTTAGTGTTTCACCTCCATATTGCTTATTGTGATCATATGTTTTTATCAATATTACATCTTAAAGTTTCATCTTGATTGGTAACCTATAGCATTTTGTTTTTCATAATATACATATACACATAGAAATACACATATTATATGTGTATACATATATATATATATATACATATACATATATACTATAAATATACATATTATATGCATAGACATATAATATATGCATTTCCCTATGAGACTATGTCTTTAATTTACTTATTGTGTAGGTGATAAATAGAAAGGCTGTTTATCATCATTGTTTTACTTTTGTAAGACTGCTACTTGCATTTAACACTAATATCAATTTTTATTTGCCATTCTCAATTCCCTTGTATCAATCCACTATGCACATGACTGAACCTAGCTCTTTATAAAATGTCAGAATCTCTTGGGGTATTATATGTATTTATTATAAGACAAGCAAGTATATATCAATTTGTCTCCTATCCCAATCATACCACAGAAATTGCTGTACTTTCGCCAAGGTAACCTGTGATATCCACTTTACACAGTAAAGAGACATATCAGTCATCTAACTCAAAATCAGCACTTTTAGCAAGAGTTCACATCTTTCTCCTTATGGAAAAGCTCTGCACTCAGCATATAGAGCTGTAAACTCTCCTCTAGGTACCAAGAGCTTTCATTTCACCCATATCCAAGTTTTTCTTTTTCTGGACATTGGATTCCCAATGTACACTTCCTCAGATAGGAAGAAACTTTTTCAGCTGTAACCCATGGTTATTTTAGAAACTTATTGGAGTGGGGGTAAAGGTGTGAGGCAGAAGAAATGTTCTATAGTTTTCTGATTAAATCTGAATCTTTTAATAAGCTTTTGTCATGGCATTGTGATTTTTATAAGCATATCTATAAGCATTATATAGATGGTTTCCTTTTTTCACACTGCTCCCTAATCAGTTTCCCAGTTATAGCATTTGTAGTATACTTCCTTGAAACCCTGAGCCCTGTAAAATGTTGCTAACCTCCTTCCCCTTATCATCTCTTCTTAAATGGGACAACAAGTAAGAGTTAGCTGGAGTGGAGATGAATTCCCTTTCTCCAACTGGATCAATTAACTTCAGTCCGCTCAGTAGTGTTGAATCTTTGCAAACCCATAGACTGCAGCATGCCTGGATTCCCTGTCCGTCAAAAACACCCAGAACTTGCTCAAACTCATGTCAATCGAGTTGCTGATGACATCCAACCATCTCATCCTCTGTCATCCCCTTCTCCTCTTGCCCTTAATCTTTTAAAGCATCAGGTCTTTCCCAATGAGTCAGTACTTCACATCAGGTAACCAAAGTATTGGAGCTTCAGCATCAGTCCTTCCAATGAATATTCAGGACTGATTTCTTTTAGGATTGACTGGTTTGATCTCCTTGAAGTCCAAGGGACTCTCAAGAGTCTTCCCCAATACTACAGTTTGAAAGGATGAATTCTTCAGCACTCAGCTTTTTTTATAGCCCAACTCTCACATCCATACACGACTAATGGAAAAACCACAGCTTTGACTACACAGACCTTTGTTAGCAAAGTAATGTCTCTGCTTTATAATATGTGGTCTAGTTTGGTCACAGTTTTTCTTCCAAGAAGAAAGGACCTTTTAATTTCATGGCTACAGTCACCATCTGCAGTGATTTTGGAGCCCCCCAAAATAAAGTCTCTCACTGCTTTCCATTGTTTCCCCATCATTTTGCCATGAAATCATGGGACCAGATGCCATGATCTTAGTTTTCTGAATGCTGCATTTTAAGCCAACTTTTTCACTCTCATCTTTAGTTTTTCTTTGCTTTCTGCCATAAGGGTGGCATCATCTGCATATCTGAGGTTATTGATATTTCTCCTGGCAATCTTGATTCCAGCTTGTGCTTCATCCAGCCTGGGATTTTGCATAATGTACTCTACATATAAGTTAAATAAGCAAGGTAACAATACAGAGCCTTGATGTACTCCATTCCTGATTTGGAACCAGTCTTTTGTTCCATATCCAGTTCTAATTGTTGCTTCCAGACCTGCATACAGATTTCTCAGGAGACAGGTAAGGTGGTCTGATATTCCCATCTCTTGAAGAATTTTCCACAGTGTGTTGTGATCCACACAGTCAAAGACTTTGGCATGGTCAATAAAGCAGAAATACATGTTTTTCTGGAACTGTTTAGTTATTGTATGATCCAACTGATGTTGGTAACTTGAACTCTGCTTCCTCTGCCTTTTCTAAATCCAGCTTAAATATCTGGAATTTCATGGTTCACGTACTGTTGAAGCCTGGCTTGGAGGATGTTGAGCATTACTTTGCTAGCGTGTGAGATGAGTGCAATTGTGCAGTAGTTTGAACATTCTTTGGCATTGCCTTTCTTTGGGATTGGAAGGAAAACTGACCTCTTCCAGTCCTTGGCCACTGCTGAGGTTTCCAAATTTGCTGGTATATTGTGTGCAGCACTTTCACAGCATCATCTTTTAGGATTTGAAATGACTCAACTGGAATTCCATCACCTCCATTACCTTTGTTCATACTGATGCTTCCTAGGGCAACCTTAACTTTGCATTCCAGGATGTCTGGCTCTAGGTGAGTGATCACATCATGGTTATATGTGTCATGAAGATCTTTTTGTTTAGTTCTTCTGTGTATTCTTGCCACCTCTTCTTAATATTCTGTTTCTGTTAGGTTCATTCCATTTCTGTCCTTTACTGAGCCCAACTTTATATAAAGTGTTCCCTTGGTATCTCTAATTTTCTTGAAGAGATCTCTAGTCTTTCCCATTCTATTGTTTTCCTCTATTTATTTGCACTGATCACTAAGGAAGGCTTTCTTATCTCTCCTTGCTAGTCTTTGGAACTCTGCATTCAAATGGGTATATCTTTCCTTTTCTCCTTTGCCTTTCACTTCTCTTCTTTTCTCAGCTTTTGTAAGGATTTATCACACAAGCATTTTGCCTTTTGCATTTCTTTTTCTTAGGGATGGTCTTGATCACTGCCCCCTGTATAGTGTCATAAACCTCCATCTATAGTTCTTCAAGCACTTTGTCTATCAGATCTAATCCCTTGGATCTATTTGTCGCTTCCACTGTATAATTGTAAGGGATTTGATTTAGATATACCTGAATGGTCTATATTGTCACCCTGCTTATTTAACTTATATGCAGAGTACATCATGAGAAATGCTGGGCTGGATGAAGCACAAGCTGGAATTAAGATATACAGGAGAAATATTAATAACCTCAGATATGCAGATGACACCACCCTTATGGCAGAAAGTGAAGAACTAAAGAGCCTTTTGATGAAAGTGAAAGGAGGGTGAAAAAGTTGGCTTAATCCTCAATATTCAGGAAACTAAGATCATAGCATCTAGTTCCATCACTTCATGGGAAATAGATGGGGAACCAGTGGAAACAGTGGCTGACTTTATTTTTCTGGACTCCAAAATCCCTGCAGATGGTGATTGCAACCATGAAATTAAAAGACACTTATGCCTTGGAAGGAAAGTTATGACCAACCTAGATAGCATATTCAAAAGCATAGACAATACTTTGCCAACAAAGGTACATCTAGTTAAGGCTATGGTTTTTCTAGTGGTCATGTATGGATGTGAGAGTTGGACTGTGAAGAAAGCTGAGCGCCAAAGAATTGATGCTTTTGAACTGTGGCACTGGAGAAGACTCTTGAGAGTCCCTTAGGCTGCAAGGAGAGCCAACCAGTCCATCCTAAAGGAGATCAGTCCTGGATGTTCATTGGAAGGACTGATGTTGAAGCTGAAACTACAATACTTTGGCCACTTGATGCGAAGAGCTGACTCATTTGAAAAGACCCTGATGCTGGGAAAGATTGAGAGCAGGAGGAAAAGGGGATGACAGAGGATGAGATGGTTGGGTGGCATCACCAGCTGGATGAACATGGGCTTGGGTAAACTCCGGGAGTTGGTGATAGACAGGGAGGCCTGGCATGCTGCGGTTCCTGGGGTTGCAGAGTCAGACACAACTGAGCGACTGAACTGAACTGAACTGAATGGTCTAGTGATTTTCCCTACTTTTTTCTATTTGAAACCTGAATTTGGCAATAAGGAGTTTATGATCTGAGACACAGTCAGCTCCCAGGACTGTATAGAGCTCCTCCATCTTTGACTGCAAAGAATATCATCAATTGATTTCTGTATTGATCATCTGGTAAGGTCAATGTGTAGAGCCTTCTCTTGTGTTGTTGGAAGTTGGTGTTTGCTATGACCAGTGCATTCCCTTGGCAAAGCTGCTAGCCTCTGCCCTGCTTCATTTTGTATTCCAAGGCCAAATTTATCTGTTACTCCAGGTATCTCTTGACTTCCTATTTTTGCATTCCAGTTCCCTCTTATGAAAAGGACACCTTTTTTTGTTGTTGTTAGTTCCAGAAAGTCTTATAGGTCTTCATAGAGTCATTCAACGTCAGCTTCTTCAGCATTACTGGTTAGGCATAGACTTGGATTACTGTGATATTGAACAGTTTGCCTTATAAACTAACAAAGATCATTCTGTCATTTTTTAGATTGTACCCACTTGCTGCATTTCAGACTCTTTTGTTGACTATGATAGCTACTCCATTTCTTCTAAGGGATTCTTGCCCATAGTCATAAATATAATGGTCATCTGAATTAAATTTGCCCATCCTTGTCAATTTTAGTTCACCAATTCCTAAAATGTTGATATTCATGCCTGCCATCTCCCATTTGACACTTCTAATTTACCTTGATTCATGAACCTGATATTCCAGGTTCCTATGCAATATTGCTCTTTACAGCATCAGACTTTCCTCCCATCACCAGTCACATGCACAACTAGATGTTGTTTTTGCTGTGCTTTGTCTCTTCATTCTTTCTGGAGTTATTTCTCCACTCTTCTCCAGTAGCATATTTGGCACCTACTGACCTGGGGAGGTCACCTTTCATTGTCATCTCTTTTTGCTTTTTCATAGTGTTCATGGGGTTCTCAAGGCAAGAACACTGAAGTAGTTTGCCATTCCCTTTACAGAAGACCACATTTTGTCAGAACCGTGTACGGTGACCAGTCCATGTTGGGTGTCGCTGCACAGTGAGGCTCATAGTTTCAGTGAGTTAGACAAGGTTGTGGTCCAGCTTTATCCCTTTGTACTCTTTATCCCTGCGTACAAGAGTATCCCCGTGTACTCTTTCTAGCTGGACTAAAAAAGAGGGCTCTCAGTGTATTTCACAAGAGATGTATTTCAGGGTATACAGGGAAGAGGAACTTCCCTCTGCCACATCTACAAAGTGACCTTAGGAATCCACACCAAAAAAAAAAAAAAAATGGTGTGAAAGTGTGAAGGGATTAGATATGGGGCTCTGCAGTGGACATTCAGCCTGCAGCAGTTCATCAGAATTATCATTCAAGTGTTCTACCTTTATATGGTTTTGGTGCCTGTTGCGCCACACTAGTACATCTTTGTTACCATACCTCTCCTTACATGCCTTTTTCTGCAGATGCTGAAGTGGTCATTTCCAAAACAATCTACATTCTCAAATGAGCCCAAGAAAAGTCATGAATTTTCAATTTGTCCAGCTTCCTCTTGTTGTAAGGATGGAAGTGAAGGGTGTTAAGTTCTTTAGCTGTTAGATCTATAATCAGAGGTCTGCCTTTAAGATAACTTGTGGAACACATCAATGCTTCAAGCTTAGATTTTTCTCAACACACTTTTGTCATGGTTTGTGAATATCCGTACATGAAGTGGAATTAGAGGAGGATAGAGTTTATTAGGGCAGGAAGTGAAGTGAAGTGAAAGTCACTCAGTCATGTCTGACTCTTTGCAATCCCATGGACTATACGGTCCATGAATTCTCCAGGACAGAATACTGGAGTGGGTCCTGTTCCCTTCTCCAGGGGATCTTCCCAACCCAGGGATCAAACCCAGGTCCCCCACATTGCAGGCAGATTCTTTATCAGCTGAGCCACAAGGGAAGCCCAGGAGACACTATTAGAACAACTGGCTGGCTCAAAGGAGAGCCCTTTAATGGGCTAGTAGCCAATTTTTATAACCTCAATACAAGAAAATTCCTACTGGAAAGATGACATTAGGTGATTGGTTAGGATGTTATAGGGTGGATATTTTACCCTAATATGGAGTCAGGGAGCTGGCCAGTTTAGATCAGAAGGCTTATGGTGACAGTTGTTATGGGGCTTGGTTAACTCTGAAGATTTTTGTCCTGTGACCTTGATATATGGCTCCACAAGTTAGCACTTAGCATTTTAAAAAATGGCCTTCCCTCATCAAAGACAATATAATTATATCACTACATGTCTCTTTTTTAATTCTCAGTCTTATTACTTTTTTAGTATAAGTATCTGCTATAAGTAGCTTTTTATTTTTTGCATTATATTTATTTCTTGGCTCTCACTTTGATTTTACCCAGATTAGAGAAATAGGTTTTTACCCTTTTTCCCCATGAATTTTTTGTTTTATTGAGATATAGTTGATGCACAGTATTATATGTTCCAGATGTGCGTTAGAGTGATTCACAATTTTTAAGTTTATCCTTCATGTATGGTTATTGCAAAATATTGGCTATGTTCCCTGTACTGTAGAATATAACCTTGTATCTGATTTTATACGTAATAGTTAGTACTTTTTAATCCTATACCTCTATCTTGCCTTTCCCCTTTTCCCTCTTCCCACTGGTAACCACTAGTATGTTCTTTATTTTTCTGAGTCTGTTTCATTGTGGTTACATTGACTAGTTGCTATATTTTGTAGATTCTATATATAAGTAGTAGTAGCTGTCACCCTGCTTATTTAACTTCTGTACAGAGTACATCATGAGAAACGCTGGACTGGAAGAAGCACAAGCTGGAATCAAGATTGCTGGGAGAAATATCAATAACCTCAGATATACAGATGACACCACCCTTAAGGCAGAAAGTGAAGAGGAACTAAAAAGCCTCTTGATGAAAGTGAAAGAGGAGAGTGAAAAAGTTGGCTTAAAGCTCAACATTCAGAAAACGAAGATCATGGCATCTGGTCCCATCACTTCATGGGAAATAGATGGGCAACCAGTGGAAACAGTGTCAGACTTTATTTTTTGGGTCTCGTCCTTGGAAGAAAAGTTATGACCAACCTAGATAGTATATTCAAAAGCAGAGGCATTACTTTGCCGACTAAGGTCCGTCTAGTCAAGGCTATGGTTTATCCTGTGGTCATGTATGGATGTGAGAGTTGGACTGTGAAGAAGGCTGAGTGCTGAAGAATTGATGCTTTTGAACTACGGTGTTGGAGAAGACTCTTGAGAGTCCCTTGGACTGCAAGGAGATCCAACCAGTCCATTCTGAAGGAGATCAACCCTGGGATTTCTTTGGAAGGAATGATGCTAAAGCTGAAACTCCAGTACTTTGGCCACCTCATGCGAAGAGTTGACTCATTGGAAAAGACTCTGATGCTGGGAGTGATTGGGGGCAGGAGGAGAAGGGGACGACCCAGGATGAGATGGCTGGATGGCATCGCGGACTTGATGGACGTGAGTCTGGGTGAACTCCGGGAGATGGTTATGGACAGGGAGGCCTGGCGTGCTGTGATTCATGGGGTCGCAAAGAGTCAGACATGACTGAGTGACTGAACTGAACTGAGCATACAGTATTTTGTCTCTCTTGTTCTGACATTTCATATAGCATAGTACCCTCCAATCCATCCATGTTGTTGCAAATGGCAAAGTTTTATTCCTTTTTATGGCTGAGTGGTATTCCAATGTGTACTGTATATCTTTATTCATTTGTCTGTTGATGGACCCATAGGTTGATTCCAATTTTTGGCAGTCATAAATAATGCTGCTATGAATTCTGGGGTACAGGTAGCTTTAGTGTTTTTTTCAGATATTTACTCAAGAATGAAATTGCTGGATCATGTGACAGTTCTGTAAAAGTTATTATTATTTTCAATTTTATACAATATAACTTGAGCAAGCACCTAAGATTTTGGATTTGTCATAAATAAGCTCAAAGTGCCAGTAAATAGTTTTATATTATAACAAAGAGAACACAATTTCATATAGTTATTCATCTACGATGAATTACCAGATAACAGTATGGAATGGAGCTCCCAGTCAACTCACAATGTCATATCAACTGAGCAATAAGTACATTTAGATTGTTTGAAGCTGATGAGAATTTAAGGTTGGTTTTACAGCAAAATCAAACTTTCCCAGACTAATACACCAGGATTCCAAATGAAAAATAAGACATAACCTTATGTTTAACCTTTGTAATAAATCAAATTTTTGTCATTTTTATAATTGTTGCTTAACTGGCTCTGTTATTGAAACACACTAAATGACTCTCAATTTATTTTATACATTTGAATAACAGTGCCATGAACAATAAATAATTTTAAACATGAGAAAGTGTTATGTTTGAGGACTGGGATTAAAATGTGTTTAGGAATTTGCAGCAATTTCAATTCAGTTCAATTGCTCAGTCGTGTTGGACATTTTGTGACCCCCATGGACTGCAGCACACCAGGCCTTCCTATCCATCACCAACTCGTGCAGCTAGCTCAAACTCATGTCCATCCAGGCAGTGATGTCATCCAACCATCTCTTCCTCTGTGGTCCTCTTCTCCTCCTGCCTTCAATCTTTCCCAACATCAGGGTCTTTTCCAGTGAGCCAGTTCTTTGCATCATGTGGCCAAAGTGCTGGAGCTTCGGCTTCAGCATCAGTGAATATTCAGGACTTCCAATGAATATTCAGGACTGGTTTCCTTTGGGATTGACTGGCTGGATCTCCTTGCAGTCCAGGGGTCTCTCAAGAGTCTTCCCCAACACCACGGTTCAAAAGCATCAATTTCTGGGAGCTCAGCTTTCTTTATGGTCCAACTCTCACATCCATACATGACTACTGGAAAACCATAGCTTTGACTAGATGGACCTTTGTCAGCAAAGTAATGCCTACAATCCTGTGTGAAATGCATCAGTATCACACAGGACTAATGGAATATTGAGGACATATCCACCTGACTAATATAAACTATACTTCTTTTTGAGCTTCCCTGGTGGCTCAGATGGTAAAGAATCTGCATGCAACGCAAGAGACCTTGGTTCTATCCCAGGATTAGGAAGATCTGGAGAAGGGAATGGCTAACCACTCCAGTATCCTTGACAGAAGAATTCCATGGACTGCGGAAAAGGGCGGACTACAGTCCACTGGATGGCAAAGAGTCAGACGCGAATAACACACACATGCACACACGCACACACACACACACACACACACTTCTTTTTATGTTATTCTTTTTTAAAAGAGTATTTTTTAAAAAAATTTTAGCTGTGTGGCTTGTGGAATCTTAGTTTTAAGGATCAAACCTAAGCTCCCTGTAGTGGAAGTGCAGTGTCTTCACCACTGGACAACCAGAAAATTCCATTTATTATACATTCTTCTTTTAAACACTTTTAAATTTTAATTTCCAAGAGGCTTATATTCCCTTTTCAAATTAAATTGACTACATAGGATTAACTCTGTCATTATTTCAAGGATGGCAATTATTAGAATTTTTAGGGAAATTACAATAAGGATTTTAATTTCCAATAAATACACAATGATTGTCTTTCTTCTGAACAAAAATCATGTGAAGTAACATTTCCCAAATTTATACAGACTTTTATACAGTCATACATATTAGCCAAAAGGAATAAAAAACAGTTTAAACAATTTGATTTAGAAGCTTCATTGATTTATTTCCATAGTGCCTAAATTTCCATACAGAAATGCAAAAGTTAAATGACCCAGGATGTTTGGTTTGCTTAATATTAACTCTGAATGAACATTCCAAATGGCTTTAAGTAAATCATATTTTTCACGTAATGGACTAATAAGTGCCTTTTACCCCAGTACTTAACATTCACCAAAGAGTGTTGCTAACTATATATGTGCTTTTCCTTGTCTTGGCACTATTGCTGAATGACTTTTATGTTTCTTCCTCTTTTCTCTACTTTTTTTTTCTTTTCTCTTTCTCTGTTTTTCTTTCTCATTCTTATTAGCTGTTGTTGTCATTTCAATTTGCATATCTTTTTGCATAGCCTGAAGAGTTAAAATTATCTCAATGAACCCCCTGTGCTGATTTAGATATAGACCATGCCTTTAAAATTTTTCTACTTGCAATGGGCTAGAAATAGAATACAGGTTTCATACAGGTCAGAAACTGTGCAGCAAATCAATAGCTATCTGACTTAGGCATGGGACTTCATCTTTCAAAGAACTAATGAATATTATCTGACATACCAGAGCAGTCTGTTGTTCAATGAGGCTGAAGAACAGATGTGTGTATATGTATCTAGGGTAAACTTCAATGATGCAGCTATCTGGCAAAGATTCATCTGAACCTTCTTAGATACTTTCAAATAGTCTTAGTATGAACCCTAACTTCTTTGGGGCAGTAGCAAAGGAACTTAAGAAAATAGGTTTATGACACCACTTATTTGGCTGTATCTTTAATTTTTAAATTTTATGCCATCAAATTCTTAGTGTTTGATTGGAATTGCCTTATATCTAAAATATACATCTATAATCCTTTATCTGTTTTGTGTATGAAAGTATGTGTTATATATTTTTATCTATCTACCTAATAGTCCATAAACCTGTTTTTATTTATGTGTATGAAAGTATGTTTTTATCTATTTTTATGTATCTAGCTAGTAGTCTATGAGGTCATAAAGAGTTGGATACAACTGAAGTGCCTTAGCACACACATACTAGATCCGTATTGAAAGTCTGTTTCAAATAATACAACAGTGGAATGTGGTCCTGTGGTACTTAGAAACAGTCTCTTGGTAATGGCCTGTAGGTGTTAGGCAATCAAACACTGTAATCATGATTAATTGCTAGCCAACTAGCAAAGGGAGCCCCAGATGCCTTTAAATACAAATTTCAGCTCAGCATGATATAAAAATTGAAAGCTCTCTTCTTTTTTATTAGTATATCTATTAAAATTACTTACTGTGCCTGTCTGAAGGCATTAAGAACCTTCAAGGGTACGAAAACAAGCTATAGTCCCGTTAATAGAACATTTGTGTAGTTTAAGATCTTTCTCTTGCTAAATGAACTCTCTATTTGCCTGCTCTGTTAAAGAAAGAACCATTTTAAGGAGAAGTGAATTGAAAAAATAGGGGGGAAAGAAATCTTAATTATTTACTTCTCCGGGCCCTAAAACCAAATAGAAAATTTTCCTTTCTCATTAGAAGGATTATAGAATGGACACATTTCCAACATAAAAATAGTAGAATGTCTCTTCCATTATTCATCCAGCACTATATTGAACGCTCTAAAAATGTGAACATAGCACTCTTAACTATTATGGAAATCTCAAAATCTTGGTTAAGACATGGGGAAAGAAAGAGACTTTCTTTTAAATCATCAGGGTGATTATCCAGGTTAAGAGGATAAAAACTTTACCACCGAATCTTCTACAAAGACAGTGGAAACAAACTAAAATCCTGGGAGTTCTAGTTCCTTGTGAACTGGATATGGTCAAGTTAATACTCCTGCCGGATTGTTCTTTGGGTTATAGACTCTGACTAGTGTTCTTCGTTACCCCATGAAGGTGGCCTTTTGTTTCTCTGCCTCATATACTAAAGTTTAACCCACGGGTTACACCTTCCAAAATTCCTGTAGCTATGATACTAATTACTTGATTATAAGTCTTGAATAACCATTCATCCTGATGTTTGTTTATTGTATTCTAACCTGAATTCAATAACCTCAGATATGCAGATGACACCACCCTTATGGCAGAAAGTGAAGAGGAACTAAAAAGCCTCTTGATGAGAGTGAAAGAGGATAGTGAAAAAGTTGGCTTAAAGCTCAACATTCAGAAAACTAAGATCATGGCATCTGGTCACATTACTTCATGGGAAATAGATGGGGAAACAGTGGAAACAATGGCTGACTTTATTTTTGGGGTCTCCAAAATCACTGCAGATGGTGATTGCAGCCATAAAATTAAAAGACACTTACTCCTTGGAAGGAAAGTTATGACCAACCTAGATAGCATATTGAAAAGCAGAGACATTACTTTGCCAGCAAAGATCCATCTAGTCAAGGCTATGGTTTTTCCAGTGGTCATGTATGGATGTGAGTGTTGGACTGTGAAGAAAGCTGAGCGCTGAAGAATTGATGCTTTTGAATGGTGGTGCTGGAGAAGACTCTTGAGAGTCCCTTGGACTGCAAGGAGATCCAACCAGTCCATCCGACTGAGCAACTGAACTGAACTGATGGTCACGGAGGTCTCCTGACTTTGAGAATAAGAAATATGCGGTTTGGGCAGGGCCCAACCTCCTCCTTTAATTGTCTTGCTATTTTTGTCTTGGAGTTTCAGTCCATAGAGAATGAATCTCTAATTGCTTTGGGAAATGGAGGGCCTGCCCATCTGATTTTTACCTCAAGTAGACTTAATAAGAGTCCCTAGCCAAGAAATGTCTAAGTCATAAAAGGGAAGGGAACTCTGAAGAACTGAAGGCTGAAAGAAAGGGAAGATAAGCATGAAACTAAATCTGAAATCATCTTTCTGTGATTATAGACATTATTGGAAGAGCTGTCAACATATGAATAGAATCTGAAGTTTAATTAAAAATGAGCATGGTCTTATTTCAAAATTTTTGAAAAATGTACTTTCTAACCATGCAAAACTGGTCTTTTTCAATGGCTTATTGTAAATAAAATTGAAATTACTGGTTTATAGAGAATGGAATGGTTGGTATGAAAATGGGAGTTAAGTTACATAGGCATTTTTGCTATGTACCCCAAAAATGTAGAAATGCAGGGCACGCAAGATGAAACATAGTCACTGAAGAATAATGATTCTGCACATTTTATTCAGAAATCCTCTATTAATCTAAATTGTGGTTAGTCCTGGAGAAAAGGGGGCATTTAGAAGCTGTACTGGAGATGCAAATTCATAAAGCAATATTATGTTAGCTTTTGCCTACATGCTTTTAACATTAATAAAGATGTGTTGTATAAGAGTTATAATTCATATGAATTTGCTTTGATTATTTAGCCATTTGTTTTTGTTAATATAGGCTTTGGTTTTCTTGTTCTGCCCCTGCTACAAGAAAACTGGAGTATTTTGAACAGAAATAAACAAACCTGTGAGATTCTAGAAAGCAGAAACTCAATCTGGGATCTTGGAGGAAAACCAGAAAGGTCTGTATGTCTATAGCCATTCCTTATCTCAGGTCTCAATTGTTTTTGTAAATAAATTTAGATGGAATATTGTTGTAAGCTGGGAAAAGGAGAGAACTTTGCACAGGGAGAAATAAGCTCTCAGATTCAGTAAGACCTTATGTGTGCTGACAAGTCCCTTGTTGCTGTGTACTCCTTTCAGGAAATTGACATACCAAAGGGAACTGTTTAGAGATATGCTGAGACTCTGACCACCTTATGGCCACCAAACTTCCCTTTAAGTTTTGTACCACTTCAGAGCATTGGAGAATATTATCTAACTCACATATGTGTGTGTTGTCATCCCACCAATATAATTCATCAAAATAAGGAGTATGTTCTGCGGCAGAACCCCTAATAATTAGTGTTGGCAGTATCTGAATACTGCCTTATCTCATCTGGAGCATAAGCTAAAAGATTGGCTGAAAAACACTTTTAACTAGAATATGTCTCTTGGAATTCAAATCTTTCATTCAAGATTTTATACAAGAAACCAAGAAAGTGATCAACAGCTTAGAAAGTAGGAAGAGGTCTACAATCTACTAATAATTCTCAAATATAATATTATATGTAAACAGCATATAGAGAAATATATAGATAAAATTGTTATTGAGTATAAAATTGTTAATCAGAATGAATTCCTCCTAATAGATTTATTCCAAGTTTAGGGTGTTCAGTACAGTTCAGTTCAGTCATTCAGGTTTGTCCTAATCTTTGTGACCCCATGGATTGCAGCATGCCAGGCCTCCCTGTCCATCACTAAATGTCGGAGTTTACCCATACCCATGTCCATTGAGTCGGTGATGCCATCCAACCATCTTATTCTCTGTCAGTCCTTCTTCTTCACCTTCAATCTTTCCGAGCATGAGGGTCTTTTCAAATGAGTCAGCTCTTCGCATCAGGAGGCCAAAGTATTGGGGTTTCAGCTTCAACATCAGTCCTTTCAATGAACATTGAGAATTAATCTCCTTTAGAATGGACTGGTTGGATCTCCTTGCAGTCCAAGGGACTCTCAAGAGTCTTATCCAACACCACAGTTCAAAAGCATCAATTCTTCGATCCTCAGATTTCTTTATAGTCCAGCTCTCACATCTGTACATGACTACTGGAAAAACCATAGCATTGCCTAGATGGAAGTTTGTTGGCAAAGTAATGCTTCTGCTTTTTAATATGCTGTCTGGGTTGGTCATAGCTTTACTTCCAGGAGTAAGCATCTTTTAATTTCATGGCTGCAATCACAATCTGCACTGATTTTGGAGCTCCCCAAAATAAAGTTGGCCACTGTTTCCACTGTTTCTCCATCCTATTTGCCATGAAGTGATGGGATGAGATGCCATGATCTTAGTTTTCTCAATGTTGAGCTTTAAGCCAGCTTTTTCACTCTTCTCTTTCACTTTCATCAAGAGGCTCTTTAATTCTTCTTCATTTTTTGCCATAATGGTGGTGTCATCTGCATATCTGAGGTTATTGATATTTCTCCCATCAAACTTGATTCCAGCTTGGGCTTCTTTAAGCCCAGCATTTCTCATGATGTACTCTGCATATGAGTTAAATAAGCAGGGTGACAGTATACAGCCTGACATACTCCTTTTCTTATTTGGAACAAGTCTGTTTTGCCATGTCCAGTTCTAACTGTTGATTCCTAACCTGCATACAGATATCTCAAGAAGAAAGTCAGGTGGTCTGGTATTCCCATCTCTTTCAGAGTTTTCTACCATTTGTTGTGATCCACAAAGTCAAATGCTTTAACATAGTCAATAAAGCATAAATTGATTTTTTTCTGGAACTCTCTTGCTTTTTTGATTATCCAGCAGATGTTAGCCATTTGATCTATGTTTCCTCTGCCTTTTCTAAAACCAGCTTGAACATCTGGAAGTTCATGGTTCATGTCTGCTAAAGTCTACCTTGAAGAATTTGAGCATTATTTTGCTAGCATGTGACATGAGTACAATTGTGTGGTAGTTTGAGCATTCTTTGGCATTGTCTTTCTTTGGGATTGGAATGAAAACTGACCTTTTCCAGTCCTGTGGCCACTGCTGAGTTTTCCAATTTTGCTGACATATTGAGTGCAGCACTTTCACAGCATCATCTTCCAGGATTTGAAATAGCTCAGCTGGTATTCCATCACCTCCACTAGTCTTGTTTGTAGTGATGCTTGCTGCTTAAGGCCCACTTGACTTCGCATTCCAGGATGCCAGAGCATTCTGGCTCTAGGTGAGTGATCACACCATTGTGATTATCTGGGTCATGAAGATCTCTTTTGTATAATTCTTCTGTGTTTTCTTGCCATCTCGTTTTAATATCTTCAGCTTCTGTTAGGTCCATACCATATCTATCCTTTATTTAGCCCATCTTTGCATAAAATGTTCCCTTGATATCTCTAATTTTCTTGAAGAGATCTCTAGTCTTTCCCATTCTGTTGTTTTCCTCTATTTCTTTGCACTGATCACTGAGGAAGGCTTTCTTATCTCTCTTTGCTATTGTTTGGAATTCTGCATTCAAATGGGTATATCTTTGCTTTTCCCCTTTGCCCTTTTTTAAAATAAATTTATTTATTTTAATTGGACATTAATTACTTTACATATACGAAATGAGTTGCCAGTCCCCTTTGCTTTTTGCTTCTCTTCTTTCCTCAGCTATTTGTAAGGCCTTCTCAGACAGCCATTTTGCTTTTTAGCATTTTTTTTTTCCCCTTGGGGATGGCTTTGAGTACCACCTCCTGTACAGTGTTTCAAACCTCCATCCATAGTTTTTCAGGCACTCTATCAGATATAGTCCCTTGAATCTATTTGTCACTTCCATTGTATATTCATAGGGATTTGATTTAGGTTGAATCAACCATGTTACAGCATGTCTAGATATATTTTAATAGCTTGTGAAACTCATTGATGTTATCTATTTTTACCAAGCTGGTCTAATGTCACAATGTTATGACTTGAGTATTTGTTTTAATTTCCAAACCATTTTTTTGTTAGTTCACCACACTTTCTTATAGAGTAATCTCCAAGGTGGTTCTTGGAAGATGTTCTTTTCACTGTCACATTTACATAAGCCCTTGCTCTTTTCTTGGTCATGGAAATGCTCTTTTACTCTTTCATTAATTATATTCGTTGTTTAATGTTGACTTTAATGGAGAAATCTTTGCATAACAGTGAATAAATAACTTTTCTATTAGTATATAAGCTCATGATTCAGATTATAACTAGGTGATCCTATAATAGTCTTTCATTTAAGCAAGAAGTATATTTCTTTTTTATAATGGGGAAGTGCATTGTGTTATCAATCTTGTTTAAAATTAAGTATAGTAGATAAAATAAAATTACTATCAGTAATCATACTTCAATATTATAAAGCACAGTCTGGTAATGGCAGTGTATGAAAGCTATAATGTCAGAGTAAAAAAGAGACTTTTACGTTTGATTCATTTAACTTCATGAAAACTTCACTACAGCATTTTAATTTATATAATTACACTAATAAGAGCTTCTCAAATATGCCAGTTTCTTGTTGTTTAGTCCCTCCATCATGTCTGACTCTTTTGGGACCCAATGGACTATAGTCTTCCAGGCTCCTCTGTCTCTGGGACTTCCCAGGCAAGAATACTGGAGTGGATTGCCATATCAGTTTATAAACCCATATTTGAGAACTTAACTTGTGGACTAAAAATCTAAGAGTCCTTTTAACTCACAGGATCCCAGAAAATGATCAAATGATAAGACAGCTTTTTTCAGAGCTGATGATATACAAAAAGTAAAACCTTCCAGCAAAGTTGGTAATGAGAGTTCAATATTTTTATTAATTTCACTTAGAGGCCATGTAGCCCACCAACAGTCCATTATAAAATAATTTTATTTTTACAAAAATATTTCCATTAGTTACATTTTTATATACATTATAGAAAGCAATTTTGCCCCTGAAAGATTCCTTTTTTCCTATCCCAATGAAATTAAAATTCTAGATAAGTCAACCTTTTCCCTACACTCTGTATGCATTTCAGTTTTGTCATGGTTTTGAAAAAGTTGACAAAACAAATTATTTAATCTTTGTGCTATAATTTATCATGAAATATAAAACATCTAAAATGTACATTTTCTCAAGACAGGAAGTGTAAAGATGAAAATGTTGGCTGCAGCATTTGTAAATATTTGATCCTGTTTCCTGCAAATAGCATATTATATCAGCAAGACTATGAAGTGTTCAGATCAAATAAGACATAATCTAGCAAAGTGGGTTTGGGGGTGGTGGAAAAGGCATTCAAACACAAGTCTAGCAAGTTTGCAGCAGATATGAAAACTTCCAGAAATGTAGTTTTATTTCCCTAATCACTTATTTCTTTCTTTCTTTCCTTCATACTTATTTCTGCCAAAGCAGTTCTGGGCTTTATTAATTCATGCTCCTTCCACACCCCTTAATATAATTTGTTGTATTTGGTACTGCTGAACACTTAAGAAACAAACAAACAAATAACAACAAAAAAAAACCCTTCTGTATTAATCCCCATTGTTTGACTTCTTTGGCATACTTGTTTGCACATCTCTTTGCATATCTCCTTTTTGACTTATTATATGAAAAACAGATATAGAAAAAATTATATATTGTTTCAAACAAGTGTAGGAAACTCAAGTGTGTTGCTTTACTTTCTTTGTATCCTCTGTGGTATCCTCTGAAGTTACTTTGTTCATCTCTTTCTAAACTGGAGCCTATATTTAAATACTCATTGTCAGCACCACCTCCAGGATAGCTGCACATAAGACTTATTTCAAGAGTCTTCACTGAGACATTGTTCCTCAGTGAGGTCTCCTGTGCTCCACGGGTGACAAATCAGCTTTCATCCAGAGGTCGAATCCCATCAAAAATGCTGTTGGAAACATTTTGTTTTCCCTCCAATTTAGCCTTAATATTGACAGCCTGCATTTTGCTAATATGTACAGTTTTGTTCTTAACATACCTTAATATCCAAACCTCATTTGGAGACATCATTTACAATTATCTGTCACCTACTTATTCTTGATGCTGACTACCACCACTTGTTAAGCTCTCTGAGCAACTTCTCATCTCCTAGCAAGACAACCCAGTGTCAGTCTTCATGTGTGTGTGCTAAGTTGCTTCAGTAGTGTCTGACTCTTTGCAACCCTGTGGACTGTAGCCTAGCCTGCTAGGCTGCTCTGTTCACAGGATTCTACAGGCAAGAATACTATAGTGAGTTGCCATTTCCTTTCCCTGGGGATCTTCGTGACCCAGGGATCCAGGCTTTTCTGTCCCTACTGGAGAGAGTTGCCATTTCCTTTCCCAGGGGATCCCTCTGACCCAAGGATCAAACCCACATCTCTTACATCTCCTGCACTGACAGGCAGGTTCTTTACCACTAGTGCCACCTGGGAAGCCCATCAGTCTCCATGGACTTCTGTTAATGGTGGCTGGTAATTTGGCAAGAATGTATCCTGGGCTCACTATTTGTCTACCTGTGAACTGCCTGATGCGAAGCGCTGACTCATTTTGAAAAGACCTTGATGCTGGGAAAGATTGAGGGCTGGGGGAGAAGGGGACGATAGAGGATGAGATGGTTGGATGGCATCACCGACTCGATGGACATGGGTTTGGGTGGACTCCGGGAGTTGGTGATGGACAGGCGTGCTGTGGTTCATGGGGTCACAAAGAGTCGGATATGACTGAGTGAATTGAACTAAACTGCTGGATTGGGTTAACTCAGGCTGCAACTGGAAAATGCTCATATTACCTGTTGCTTCCTGTAATTTAAACTGATTTAATCACTTTTGAATGACTCTGCAATTAAAAGATACTGATCCAAGTTAAAAAAAAAAAAAAAAGACTTTGCTTAGCTCTGATGAATAATAATATTTTACTAATAAAGCAAGCAGCTGTTCACTTTAGAACTATAATATTGCTTCAAAATACAGGTACAAAACTCCATAGTTGAGATTTAGAATATATAATTTTAGGCCCTAAGCTGATTTTTCTTTGGAATGACCATAAATGAAAAAGTAAACCAGTGTTAATTATTTGCCTCTGTTGTATTAGGATCAAATATTTGCTGAAGGAGAAAGTAAAACCTAGCACATGTGGCATCTATTCTGTTTTTCTTTGTCATAAATAATTAAGGGCTCCTCTGGATTAAAAAAATATATTTTACTCTATTTTATTTGCATATTGATTTGCATTTATAGCTAAAATACAGATAACATTTTGTTCTTTCATACTAATTATACATATTCTATTTTTTTAGTAAAAAATCTCAGTCCAATATACTGGCTGCCAGCTTAGTCATGTCTCATTTTTAAGCCATTATACTCTCAGCAGAAGCAACACTATATCTGTCATTGTACTGCAGGGAATATTCTGTTTTAGATGGTGTTTTTATCTCAAACTTACACACCTTTTTCTTTCTTTCTTTTTTTTTTTTTTGATATCTCATGAAATAACATCTTAGATGAATACAATTACAGCCACAGAAACAAAGAACTTTAAAGTTCTTTGTAAATAAAACCTTTCATTTTGGGGGTTAATCTATGAGTATCAAAATATTGTTCAGTTAAATTTTGGGAAATATAAATATGTAGATAATAGAAAATCAAATATATGTCATTATCTGTCTTGAGAATTGAAAAGAGCTAAGTGTATGAAACAGCTTTTAGGATTCATAAGGATCACCATCTCTACATTTTTTTTTTTTTTAGTTTGGCTCGTGACTCAGATGGTCAAGAATCTGCCTGCAATTTTCAATCTCTGGATCAGGAAGATCCCCTAGAGAAGGAAATGGCACCCTGCTCCAGTACTCTTGCCTGGAGAATTCCATGGATAGAGGAGCCTGGAGGCTATGGTCCGTTGGCTTGCAAACAGTCAAACATGACTAAGCAACTTTCCTCTCATTGAGATTATAAAAACATTACAGTTAATTATATTTTCCTCAAAATATTTTTTAGTATGTGTTTGCTTATTCAACATTTGCAAGGGTTCTGATTATGCTTAGAGCACAGGGCATGAAATATGCCAAAAAAATATCTCTGAGCTATACAGATATAGATGGAGATATATGATTTATTTTGAGATAGCTGTAAAAAAGACAAAAATGTTAAATTTAGAGACAATATAAATTATAAAGGAAATAGATAAGGAGCTGAGATAGAGATTCATGGGAGTAAAAGCCACTTCCAATGTAATACTTGTAGAGTTCATTGTTGAACAAATGTATTAATTGTGCTGGTACTAATGGACAAGAGGAGACAGACATAAAGCAGCAGAGAGAAAGTGATAGTAGAGAATAGGAGTTGTATGTATGGAATCTGTGAGTCTGAAATGAAATTATTCTGCTATGGGGAGAAAAGAAGGAGATGGGTTAAGATGAGTTAGAATAAACAGGTAAAAATTTGTGCCATGGCTTGTAGGTCATGATAAAAACTTCCGACTACATCTTTTAGGTTCAACCATATGAAACTGCTAAAATATATGATCATTTTTACAACAGAAAGAGTAATTTCATATGGTTCCACTTATTATTAGAATAAGAAGGCATTGGAAATTCCCTGTACATTCAAGTTATAGATTTTAAGAAGCTGATTCTTATATTGGATGGAAATGTTATTATACAGAGGCAAGAAATAAATGGAAAAATAAAACATTCAGGAAGCTGCTGCAGTCATCTTTCTTTATGAAAAGAAATGTTGAATTCTATTAAGGTGAGCTGGAAGGAAATGAGGTGGATATATACTAAGCACCTGCTGTGCTTCAAAAACTGAAATGCACATTAGGAAAACAAAAATGTACAGATTAATTCACTGCCATTCACAGCACACTGTAGGTCAGCTGTTTTAAACAAAGATGTGTATCACTATACTGTGGTAATGTAAAGAATATAGATATACTGGCCAGTTTTCAGATCCACTGATCAAGTTTCTGAATATAAACCAAGGGAATGGGATGTGTGTGTGTGTGTGTGTGTGTGTGTGTGTGTGTGTGTGTGTTTCAAATCATCTGGCCCATTCTGATGTGCAGTTCAGGTTAAAAGCCCTGGAATAGTTAGAAAGATACACAGTTAAAATGGACAATTACAATACAATGTGTCAAATGCAATGATATAAGGAAACACAGAACTAAGGAAACTCATAAACACATTACCTAATTGAATAAATCATAATTTACTGAATGGTTTTTCCAATTATTGAGCTGTATACAACTTACAAAAGTATATTTATCTTGAAGGTCTTAAGCATTTTTTATGAAAATAAACAGTAGCAACTTGACAGTACTAGCTTAAACTTTCTGTCTTTTAACTCATTTATGTTAGAATTTGAGCAATACTAAAATGTTTTATTTCATTGAGATCATGATATGAAAATGTATGGTATGCTTTGGTCGTTTGTATGTGACATAATTTGCAAAGAATTTGCTGAAGTAAGGCAGGATTGCGAAGTTAATACTGTACTGATTTAGCAAATTATTCTACTTGTACTTTGCAGGCATGGGAAAGATAACTGTTCTTTTTTGTTTAAAGTTAGAATAAATGTTTCAATAAAAATAAGTAAGATTCTAATGTATGTCTTATAATTGTTTCGCTATTGGTCTTACTCACCTAACTGTTAAAAATAGCATTTTAATATTCAGGAATGATGTCCTGAAAGGGCTTGTTCTGACTCACAACAATCAATTGTGCTTATCTCTTCCCAGCTCCCTGTTCAATGATAACACATTTGTATTGGGAGATAATTTTTCATTGGTCACTTGTTTTCTGCACTTGAGAAGAGTAGCCGACTGTCTTTGTTATGACCTATCTCTTCAAGGACATTTGTATAGTAAACAAATTTAAAGGATGGTTTTTCTTCTGAGCAAAAGACAGGTTAGTTGTCCAATACTCTATAGAGCTACTATTTCTCTCTGGGAAAAGTCTGTTTGCATATTGCCCTTATGAAAGATCTAGATCTAACCTTAGGGTTCCTCTTCTGTATCACACATGCAGGTATGACTTACACCTCTCTGTCTGACGCTGGAGTATTTGAGATTTGGGGCATGGCACAAGTTCTGATATTCTGGCAACTGCTATTGCTGTGAGTAACAAACTCTCCTTTGTCTCTAACTCAGGAGTCTTGGATCTTCTGCCAGTACTCATGAAACTGTGCAAGCTAACCTTTTTGCTTGCAGGTAGAGTAAAAACCTGATACACTTCATAGTCCTTGAAGTTTAGTAGCTAGAAATAGTCATAAGTGAGAATATTCACACTGCAAAAATCTTTAAGCATTACAAACTAGTGTTTTGTTATTGTTTATTTTTGTTTTTCAAGAGTCAAGTGTTAAAGTTTTGCCAAACCTGAAAGTTTGGTTGTTTATTATGCTATATTAATATATGGTTAACAATACTGTCTGCCACATTTCCTGATCAGCATGCTGCCACCTTGCAAACCATCGTATTGAAAATATGGCAAGTGACAGACACATCCTGGTATTTCTTTATGGCTACAATGTAAAGAAAGTAGCTTTTGGATTTAGGTAGACCTGATTGTCAGTCTGCTTTGCATCTTTTAGAAGCTATGTGGATATAGCATTTTATTCGAGCTTCCTCATTACAGTTCACTCTGATCAAAGGTTCCTACATTTGTTTTGGAGATTTATTCCAGTAATGTTTAGTATACAGTATGAAAGTATCTCATATCTTAAAATGTGCTCTCTAAATTGCTCTTTGTAGTCTAATTTTCCGTGACTTACTGTTCACAGCAATTACAGAGATCAGTAGTGATGGGAAGATAGAGTATACCCAGGTCTTAAAGACATGCTGCCAGCATGTACATTTGGCAAGCACATGGGCCCTCCCCCAAATAGAGAAAGTTCTAATTGACAATTCTGATGAAAAGGTAAACATACTGTGGAGAATGATCAAAACTTTGAGGTAGAAAATCAGGACCATGGAAATGAAGCGACAAGTCCTTATAATTCAGCAAAATATACTTTTGGCTTTGGCTTTGCTCTAAGATTCTGGAAAACAGAAGGGTTGAATATCTCCTAATATCTTAAAATTTGTGTTCAGTCATCAATAACATGGTAACAGAAGTTATGATATTTAAAATGAAATTGTAACCAAAAGTGATATCCAGCTGCTTGCCACTCAAAAACCAATAAAGAGGCCAGGTTGGTGGACAGGAAAGTCTGCTTCATTTTGGAGGGCTGGCAGGGAGACAGATGCCTGTTCAAAGGCTAACTTCACCTCCCCTGACAGTGGGCAAGAGTTTTATAGAGAAAAGGAGGAGGCTACATGCAGAAACAGCACAGTCAGTCCTGACAGTTATCTTGAAGTTGGACATGTGGTGGTCTGATCAGCATCATCTTGATTGTTAGTCTTGATTGTTGAAGTACAGTTAGACTTCAGTTCCCTGTATCTCATATGGTAAAGAGGCTGCCTGCAATGCAGGAGACCTGGGTTCCATCCCTGGGTCGAGAAGATCCTCAGGAGAAGGGGATGACAACCACTCCAGCATTCTTGCCTGGAGAATCCCATGGACAGAGGAGTTCGGTGGTCTGTAGTCTGTGGGGTGGCAAAGAGTCAGACGCAACTGAGCAACTAACACTACTACTATTCATCTTCAGTTCCAGGGTGAGTTTGTTTCTTGTTGTTTCCTTGGAGCCAGTTCTCAGAAGAATGGCAGCTTAGGTTATGGCTACAGTCTAGTCATCATGTAGTTAACTTCTTCCACCTGGTAGGGATTTCAGTATCTATAAGACAATCCACAAGATATGGCTCAGAATATTGTCTATAGCCCTGAGAAGAAACTGTAGCTCCTTGACTTTGCTTAATGATGTAATTATTACTGTGTGGTCTAGGATCATTTTCCTTTGCTTCTGCATTTTCTCATGTCTCTGATCAAACATATTCTTTGGCTAAAGGTTTTCCACAGACAAGAGGCAGGTTCAGGAAATGAGGGTGAAGGATCTTAGGGTCTTACTCCATTTCAAAATGATATCTATACTAAGAACAAAGCTTCCACTCAGATTTCTTTGTATCTGAATATTTACCTTCAAGTACATAGTTTTGAGCTACAAAATATCTGAGAAAAATAGTGTGAACTCATTTCAGTATACATGTAATCTTACCATTTGAAGATACATGTCTAATCATTATGGCAAGAGTAAAATAGAGCAGTGATTAATAATAATCATGAAACCTGTTTTTTTGAAGAAACTTTTGAAAATGTTAAATTGAGAACCACTGGTCTCATCCATAAATGACTACTGGTAAACCCATAGCTTTGACTAGACAGACCTTTGTTGGCAAAGCATGTCTCTGCTTTTTAGTGTGCTGTCTAGGTTGGTCATATATTTTCTTCCAAGGAGCAAATGTCTTTTAATTTCATGGCTGCAATCACCATCTTCAGTGATTTTGGAGCCCCCCAAAACAAAGTTTCTCTCAGTTTCCATTGTGTCCACATCTGTTTGTTATGAAGTGATGGGACTGGATGCCATGATCTTAGTTTTCTGGATGTTGAGTTTTAAGCCAGCTTTTTCCATGGACTATAAAATTCTCCAGGCCAGAATACTGGAGTGGGTAGCCTTTCCTTTCTCCAAGGGAACTTCCCAACCCAAGGATTGAACCCAGGTCTCCTGCATTCCAGGTGGATTCTTTACCAGCTGAGCCACAAGGAAAGCCCAAGAATACTGGAATGGGTAGCTTATCTCTTCTCCAAGAGATCTTCCTGACCCAGGAGTCAACGGAGGTCTCCTGCATTGCAGGTGGATTCTTTATCAACTGAGTTATCAGGGAAGCCTCCAATGAAGACATACAGGTTTATGAACATTATTGTCATCCAAGTACTGCGAACTATAACAATGAGATTCCACTTTATTGTGGTTGTTCAGTCACTCAGTTGAGTCTGACTCTTTGCAACCCCATGGACTGCAGTACACCAGGCTTCCCTGTCCTTCACTGTCTCTTGGAATTTACTCAAACTCATGTCCATTGAGTCAGTGGTACCATCCATCTTATTCTTTGTTGCCCCCTTCTCCTCCTGCTCTCAATCTTTTCCAGCTTCAGGGTCTTTTCCAATGAGTTGGCTCTTCTCATCAGGTGGCAAAAGTATTGGGGCTTCAGCCACTACAAACTTATTGTGTAATACAATGATTAAAATCTAAAAAAAACTGACAACATCAAATGCTGGTGAGAATGTGTAGCAAAGGGAGCTATCATTCATTTCTGGTCAGAATGTAAAGTGTGGCAGCCACTTTTAAAAATTGACAGTTGGTTGCTTACCTTATACTCTAGCAATCATGCTCTTTGTTATTTACCCAAATCGGTTGAAAATTCTTGTCAGAGAAAATCATGCAAACAAATATTTATAGCAGATTTATTCATAATTACTAAAACTTGGAAGCAACCAAGATGACCTAAACCAATATGATGTATTTATATGATGGAATATTATTGGTGATAAAAAGCAATAATCTATCTAAACATGAACAAATATGGACCAACCTTTGAAGCATGTTGCTAAGTGACAGAAGCTAGTCTGAAAAGGCTACATACTGTTTGATTTCAACATATGATATGACATTCCAGTAAAGGCAAATCTAAGGAGACAATAAAAAGATCAGTGGTTGCCAAGAAGCTGGCATAGAGTTGTTATGGGGGAGGAGTGAACAAGCAGAACACAGCATTTTTCAGGCAGTGAAACTATGCTGTAAGATTCTATAATGGCAGACATATGCATTTGTCAAAAATACATAGGAAGTACAACACAAAATGGATCCTAATGTAAACCATGGACTTTTGTTAACAGTTTATCAACATCAGATCATCAGTTATAACAAATGAAACACACTAATACAAATGTTAATATAGGGGAAACCAGAAAGATTGAGGGGATATATAGAATAACTCTACTTTCTGTTCCTTTTACTCTAAATCCCAATCTGCCCTGAAGAACAGTCTATTAATTTAAGAAAGAGAGAGGGAAAAAAAAAAAAAAAAGCAAACCTCAAGGCAGAAATTTTGTGCAGAGTAAAAAATATTTCATTATTTTTCAGTGCTGACATACACAGGTGTTCTTTTAAATTTTTCATTGTCTTGCTATTCAGAAATGAACTAAATACACAGTGTTATAGCTTGAAATTGAGTCAACTTTAATTTTAGTTAATTTTCAAATAAATGATTTGTTTTCTACAAAACACCTCATTTAAAGGATTTAGCTTGTTTAATTCAATGAATTTGGTTAATGTGCTCTCATCTTTATAAACCTCTCTTACAAAGACTTGGATTTGTGCTTTGGCATAAAATACCAGAGATTCCTTAAATGTCTTAGTCAATAGTAATGAAACAAATGAAAACCATGCATTCATAAAAAATCATATTCCTTATTAAACATAATGAGGATAAAATATTTAAGCAGTAAATTTACTTGTTTGAAAATGAATGATGTTTTTGATATGTGGATCTCTTTAAGTATTTTATCAATCATTTGATATTATAAATTACAAGTTTAAACAATATTGAATTCTGAATTCTTTATATCTTGTTTATAGTGATTTTTACACAATGAATTAAATCAACCTTTATGAAATTCATTAGATGTTTAAATGACTAAAGTCGCTAACATCTGCTCTTTATTATTTTGGCTTTTTTGTCACCTGTATATATGGTGATGGAGAAGACTCTTGAGAGTCCCTTGGACTGAAAGGAGATCCAGTCAGTCCATCCTAAAGGAGATCAGTCCTGGGTGTTCATTGGAAGGACTGATGTTGAAGCTGAAACTGCAATACTTTGGCCACCTGATGTGAAGAGCCGACTCATTTGAAAAGACCCTGATGCTGGGAAAGATTGAGGGCAGGAGGAGAAAGGGACGACAGAGGATGAGATGGTTGGATGGCATCACCAACTCAATGGACATGATGAGTTAGGGTAAACTCTTGGAGCTGGTGATGGACAGGGAGGCCTGGCGTGCTGCAGTTCATGAGGTCTCAAAGAGCTGGACACGACCGAGTGACTGAACTGAACTGAACTGATACATGGCTTAACTGTGTTAATATAGGACGCTTGACATTTCTCATATTTTCTTGAAATAGGAAACTATTGTTACTCATTTATATGTTTTCAATCACAATAAATTCATGTTAGGGAGTTATATAGATACCTTAGAACTAAATAAGAAACCAAGATAGTGAATGATGAATTATCTTTTGTTTGTGGGGTATATAAAAAAGATAGGTAATAGTTTCTATTATTTTAGAAATTTGAATAATAAAGTTGTTAGAAAACCTGAGAGAAAAATGCCATTCTATTACCATATTTTCATGAAAGAATGACATTCAATATAGGTGACTATGCTTTATTTTTAAAAAAGGGTTTTCAAAAATATTGTTTCATTCACACAAGATGAATAGGCATGCATTTTGAAATTTAAGGAAAAAAACCCTCCAAATTAAAAAACAGAATATAACCAGTGCCTCTGTCACTATTTGTTCCTGAATGAAGTATACTTGAAGGCCTCAGGTGTAAGCACTTTCCTGGGTTTTGAGTGTATCAGTTTAAATGTTCTGTTTTATGACATGGCTATATCTCACTAGCAAATATTTTCTAATGTTTCTGTAATATATATGAATATCATTATACTCTGTTTTGTACTCTATGACTTGCTTTCATTCAACATGATGTGTGCTTCATGTTAATATACTTAACCTTATTTTGATTGCTATACAAAATGTCTGTAAATGAATTATTACACAGTATATGCATTCAGTATATCATTATCATTTGGGTTCAATACAGTTGCTTCTTTTGCTTTTACTAGCATTATTTCTATGCATATTTTTGACCGCATTCCTTCAGTTCAGTTCAGTTCAGTTCAGTCACTCAGTTGTGTCCGACTGTTTGCAACCCCATGAATCGCAGCACGCCAGGCCTCCCTGTCCATCATCAACTCCTGGAGTTCACTCAGACTCATGTCCATCGAGTCAGTGATGCCATCCAGGCATCTCATCCTCTGTCGTCCCCTTCTCCTGCCCCCAATCCCTCCCAGCATCAGAGTGTTTTCCAATGAGTCAACTCTTCGCATGAGGTGGCCAAAGTACTGGAGTTTCAGCTTCAGCATCATTCCTTCCAAAGAAATCCAAGGGTTGATCTCCTTCAGAGTGGACTGGTTGGATCTCCTTGCAGTCCAAGGGACTCTCAAGAGTCTTCTCTAACACCACAGTTTAAAAGCATCAATTGTTCGGTGCTCAGCCTTCTTCACAGTCCAACTCTCACATCCATACATGTGTAGTTAGTGTTTCTCTGGAGTACTGAGTTAGCAATGTGACTTCTGATGTTCTGTTCTCTGTTTCACATCTCTGCTCCAAGCAGTATCAAACTGATCTTGATCCATATCTTCATGCATTCTGACTATGATCCAACTGTTTCATCAGTTGTTTCTCTGACAGTGAACCCCATAGTGGTTTTTATTTGTATTTCACCAATTACAAATGAACTTAAATGTCTTTTCATATTCTGCGTGTGTGCGCCTAGTCCCTCAATTGTGTCTGACTCTTTGCGACTCTTTGGACTGTAGCTCACCAGGCCCCTCTGCCCATGGGGTTTTTCAGCCAAGAATACTGGAGTGGATTATTATTTTTCTCCTCCAGATCTTCCCAACCCAGGGTTGAAACCTTCCCCTCCTCTCCTGTATTTCCCACATTGCAGGAGGATTCTTTATCCCTGAGCCAACAGGGAAGCCCTTTTATATGCTAATTGATGACTTATTTTTTGACACACCTACTCATGACTTAGCTTCATTAGCTAACATTGAATTATTTATTTCTTAGTAAAATCTTTATATATTTGAATGCTAATTTGTTATTGGTTACTATTTCAATTTTCTATTGCTCTGTAACAAATCACCGCAAACTTAGCAGCTTAAATCAACAAAAATGTTATCTCATGGTTTCTGTGGGTTCAGAGTCCAGTGTGATTTAGGGAGGAGCTGTGCATAGTAGGATTTCCTTAGGCTGCTATCAGGAAATCAGTGAGGTATGTCTTCACTTGGAGGAACTTCTAGGCTCCCTCAGGTCATTGGCGGAATTCATTTCTCTGCACTTCTATGACCGACATCACTACTTTCTTGTTACCTGTTGGAAGGGGGTTGTTCCCAGCTACTGAAGGTTATTCTCAAGTCATTTGATGGGAGGCCCCTTGCAAAAGCCTTCTCTTGGATATGACAGCTGCTTCAAATCCAGCATGTCTGCATCTCCTGCAGCTTTAAATCTCATTGACCTCTTCTGTCTCTGACTTCTAAAGCCTTTTTAAGAAGGACTCATGTCAGGTCCACCTGTACTCAAGGGGAAAGGAGTTTACAAAATAGGCACAACAGGAGTCTTAGAGGCTTGTCTTAAAAGTCTGCCGATCCACTTATATAAACTACAAGTACTTCCTCCAAGCTTATGACTTGCATTTAAATTTAATAAATATTACTTTTCCCTGGTGGCTCAGATGGTAAAGCGTCTGCCTGCTGTGCGGGAGACCTGGGTTCAATCCCCGGGTTGGGAAGATCCACTAGAGAAGGAAATGGCAACCCACTCCAGTAATCTTGCCTGGAAAATTCCACGTACTGAGGAGCCTGGTAGGCTACAGTCCATGGGGTCGCAAAGAGTCGGACACGACTGAGCAACTTCACTTTCACGTTTAGTAAAGATGATATTCTTAATTTAAATATGCTATTTTCTCTAAGTACTTTGAATATTTGTCATTATTATTGCAAAGTAAACTACTTTCAGGCTTCTCTTTTCTTGCAGGTAATTTATTTTATTTTTGACTCCTTTTCAGATATCATAGTTGTCCTTGGGTTTTATAGTTTCAGCGCTATATAAAATTATCCAATTTGAAACTAATCAGGCTTCCTGAGTTACAAGATTTATTTATTTCTTTTATTTCTATAGTATTATTTTTGCCTATGTCTCTCCCTTATTCTAATTATTTATCCCTTAGAACTTCATTGAGTTGTAGCTGAATCTTTCCTATGCTATTTTAATGTCTTTTAAACAATGGTTTATATATATATTTATTTCTTTACCTCCCTGTGGTCCATTCTGAGTAATTACAGATGATGTAACATCACCTCAGTAATTTTTAGCATTATTTAAAATGTTATTTATTCCTACTCATCAAATTTCTAATAAAATTCCCATATTTATCACTTTTATAAATTTCATATGCTGCTTTATACAAATAGTTCAAGTCCTTCTGAAGTTTTTGGTTAATTCTTTCTTTAGATTTCCTATCTTTCATTATATAGATATATGAATGTTATATTCTGTGTTTAATAATGCCAGTATCTGTAACTGCTGGAGATTTAATCCTGTAATTAACCCTGTAGACTCTCAAGTCATTGCATTGTGTTTTAATCCTGTTGAGTCTCATAAGGGTTAGCATATTTCATCATTTTTTTTTAAATTTTTGAGTGTCAATTTATGATTTTTGGCAGTTCATTTGTGGGAAATTTTTTTAACTCTGATAATAAAATATATCCTGGACTTCCCTGGCAGTTCAGTGATTAAGATTCTGACTTCCAGTGCAGGGGCTGCAGGTTAAATCCCTGGTTGGGGAACTAAGATCCCATGTGCCACTTGGTGTGGCCAAATAAAATAAAATAAAATAAAATATATCTTGCTAGAGAAAACTTTGCTTTATGCTTGTATAATAGATAGTTGAGGTAACTACAAACCTGAGACTGTCTTGAATTACGTTTTAGGCTTGAGGTTTTTTTCTATCATGTAAGTCACACGATGATCAGTGTGTGGATATGAATTATCTCTCTTATCCGTTCAACCTGTTGTCAAGTTTAAAACATCAATTACCAATTGAATGAACCTACAATGACATTCCCCACCTCCATTTTCCAACTGAGAGCTTTATTTTGGGGTTTCCCTAGATTCTGATATAGTTCTAATACTGTCTCCCACCTTGTGACATTCCCAGAATGAATTCTCCCCATCCTTTATACAGCTTATTAAAAATCTCCAGTCTACTAGGGTTAGATCGAAAGATACTCAAATGACAAGCACTGTGGGAGTATGTCAACACTGTGTACTGTCATCCTGCTTATTTAACTTATATGCAGAGTACATCATGAGAAACACTGGGCTGGAAGAAGCACAAGCTAGAATCAAGATTGCCGGGAGAAATATCAATAACCTCAGATGTGCAGATGACACCACCCTCACGGCAGAAAGTGAAGAGGAACTAAAAAGCCTCTTGATGAAAGTGAAAGAGGAGAGTGAAAATGTTGGCTTAAAGCTCAACATTCAGAAAACGAAGATTATGGCATCTGGTCCCATCACTTCATGGGAAATAGATGGGGAAACAGTGGAAACAGTGACAGACTTTATTTTGGGGGGCTCCAAAATCACTGCAGATGGTGACTGCAGCCATGAAATTAAAAGACACTTACTCCTTGGAAGGAAAGTTAGAGAGTCCCTTGGACTGCAAGGAGATCCAACGAGTACATTCTAAAGGAGATCAGTCCTGGGTGTTCTTACGAAGGAATGATGCTAAAGCTGAAACTCCAGTACTTTGGCTACCTCATGTGAAGAGTTGACTCATTGGAAAACACTCTGATGCTGGGAGGGATTGGTGGCAGGAGGAAAAGGGGACAACAGAGGATGAGATGGCTGGATGGCATCACTGACTCGATGGACGTGAGTTTGAGTGAACTCCTGGGGATGGTGATGGACAGGGAGGCCTGGAGTGCTGCGATTCACGGGGTCGCAAAGAGTCAGACAGGACTGAGCGACTGAACTGAACTGAACTGAACTGAGATAGCATATTGAAAAGCAGAGACATTACTTTGCCAACAAAGGTCTGTCTAGTCAAGGCTATGGTTTCTCCAGTGGTCATGTATGGATGTGAGAGTTGGACTGTGAAGAAAGCTGAGTGCCGAAGAATTGATGCTTTTGAACTATGGTGTTGGAGAAGACTCTTGAGAGTCCCTTACACTGCAAGCATATCCAATCAGTCCATTCTAAAGGAGATCACCCCTGGGTGTTCTTTGGAAGGAATGATGCTAAAGCTGAAACTCCAGTACTTTGGCCACCTCATGTGAAGAGTTGACTCATTGGAAAAGACTTTGATGCTGGGAGGGATTGGGGACAGGAGATGAAGGGGACAACAGAGGATGAGATAGCTGGATGGCATCACCAACTCGATGGACGTGAGTCTGAGTCAACTACGGGAGTTGGTGATGGACAGGGAGGCCTGGCGTGTTGTGATTCATGGGGTTGCAAAGAGTCGGACACGACTGAGTGACTGAACTGAAATGAACTGAACTGTCTTTAGAGACCAGCACATTTAAAGAACATCTTTTCACCACAATATATCTGCAAGGAATTCCTTTTCTTATTTGTGTACCTGGCACTGTATTTTCCAAAAACTTTTAAAAATAAATTTATGAAGCATTTTTAGGTGTTCTCTAATGGAAACATTGTCTAGACATCTATCCTACCATATTGCTGGGCAAATATCCTATAGCACCTGTAGCTTTTTGTTCATAAGAACAAAAAGCAACCACAAAACATTATTTAAATAAATAGTTTACTGTAATGTAACATTAGGGAGAATAATTCTTCTGGTCCTCTCAACCACATTATAAGACAAAATACACAGAATTCTGAATCTTATACAATCAATTACTGTGTGTATAACATAGCCATTTGTAGATATCAACATCATGATTAGTTTATATTTTCATTATTTTTATACTTGTTTACAGAGTTCTTTAGAGTTATTTATTTTGATACTTTCCTAGAACTTCTGTAATCTTACCAGAACCAAGAGACAAACAATTTCATCTTAGACAAGCTGACATAGAACCAGAATTTAGGTTTTTAATAAACTGAATTTGCTTGAAATATAGTCCTTTTTACCAGGTGAATTGGAACCCAGTCCTCTGGGCATCTGGTTGAATTTTTCTTATAGAGTTAATGACATTATAAGACAATCCCTATGACATTAAAAGCTTTTCTAAATTCATATGTTTTACTTAAATTTTTGCATCTTGGTACCTGGAATTTTTCTCTAAAGTGATTTACTTTTTAAAATTTTTTGGCCAATATCACATGATCAGTTATTCTATCACAAAGTTATAGTTGTTTAATCTATTAGTTTGGTTAAAAGTGTGTGTTAATTATTAGGATTTTATTGTATTGGCAAATCAACTAAAGGTTTCCTCTCCCAACAGGTGATGGATGAGTTTATCTAATCAGCTCTCCTCTTTGGCTATAAGGATAATTATTATTAATACATCACTTTAGAACACATTGTAAAAAATTATTTTTTGTTGGTTATTTTTATGAGCACCAGAACGATCAGTCATTACTATACTGGTAACATTTCAGCACTTTCAAAGCCTTCCTAGCTTACTCCTAGATCCCTATATTTAATTGAGAGGGTGGATAATTTATAAACAATATAACAGATAAAAGAAACAAAGTACATGGGAACTCATATACACCCGTGGCGGATTCATGTTGATGTATGGCAAAACCAATACAGTATTGTAAAGTAAAATAAAAAAAAAATTAAAAAAGAAACAAAGTACCATTTATAAATCTTCCCTTCTACTCATAAAATTCTTTCAGAAATCAAATTATATTCAACCCTTTACATTTTTCTTTATATTTCATATATTTTGTAATTGTTATTTTTACTTAAGGAGCCATCATTTACAAATTCCACTCCTATCAGTGAATCAAAATTCTTCTGCTACTACTTATACTTTTGTAGATAAAATTGTCACCATATGGGCACTACAAGAAACTTCAGTTCCTTCCTTAAATAGCCTCTGACTTCTCCAGAAGATCAGTTCATATGATCCATCATGGTCAGACACTCACTAAAATTGTAGACCCAGTTGAACAACTGAGTCCAACTTGATTTAGCAACTCTCAAACAGAACATTCTCATACTGTATACTTTTAAAAAGTTTCACTATGTGTGAACCTTGAAGTGAGCTTCCTTTTGTGTATTCTAAAGAAAATTATAAATGTAATACAATAATGTAATGATATGAAATTTCTAAATCAAACTATACATTCTTAAAAATCTCAGTAAAATTCCCATAAGTATTTTATAGAATGAGGTGAATTATATGTATAATTATTTATCAAGCTTTACTAAAAAATTAAGAACAAAATTAATAACATATCCCAAATTACATAGAAAATATAGTAATGGGCTATAATAATTAATTTGCTATTTGCAAGACAGGCCAATGTAATAGGATAAAGATAAAAGCACAATATTTTCTAATATATGAGACATTAGTATGTGTGATAGCAACAGATATTATATCATTCTAACAAAGAATAGGAAAGTTGGGAATTTTTTTTTGAAAAAAAATGAAGCTAACCTTATTTTAAGTATATTTCAGAAAGGAATTCCCTGGTGGACCAGTCATTAAGACTCAGTACTTTCACTGCTGTGGATGCAAGTTCAATCCCTGGTCAGGGAAAGAAGATCCCACAACCTGCACAATGTGGTTAATCATATAACATACCCAAAAGGTAACATACACACACACACATTTATATATGTAAATTAAATATTTTCAATATTAAAGTAAATATATAATACAGACTATATAGTTACTGGCAGAAAATATAGGGAAATGAATATACATGTATGTTTCTATAAATAATCTTAGCCTAATGTCACCTTTTGGATAGACAGAATGTTTTTCCCCCACCCAGTATATCAATATTCTCAACCTCAGAATTTGTGAATATGTTACCTTATCCTTTATATTGCAGAGGAATTTTGTGATGTGTATGTGATTAGGTTGAGAGTCTTGAGATGGGAAAAGTGTCTGGTAAAAAGGAAGCATTAGGGTCACAGTCAGAGAAGCAGAGAGGGAGAAGAGATGTAAGGACAGAAACACTGTGTCAGGAGAGAGAGAGTGGCAGCAAGAAGGAAAGGAAGATGCTACATTGCTGGCCTTGAAGATGGGGCACTGGTGCATGAGCCAGTAAGTACTGTCAGCTTCTAAAAGCTGCAAAAGGTACATCAACAAATTCTCCCCCAGAGCTTCCAGAAGAAAAACAGTGCTGCCAACCAATTTTAGACTGTGACCCATGGAGCTGCATGATCATAAATCTGTGCTGATTTAAGCCACTCGATTAATGGAGATATGTTACAATAGTGATAGGAATCTAACACAACCTTATCAAACTAGAAAGATATAAGAACTTATGTGGGAAAAAATACAAATATTTATGTCAGAGCCATTTTTGTTTTTTAAGTTCTTATTTGGAAGACATGTAAAAACAAGGCAAATGACATAATGGACTGTAGTATTTACAACATGTATAAAATCACATGTTAATATAAAGATTATTGACAGAGTTCCTTTAGACAGAAAAAGAACAGATAGCCTTCTGATACTATGCAAAGCATATAAGTAGGCCAACTATCAAATAGGAAATACAAATAGAAAGAGGTAGATATCTTCAAGAACAATAAAAAAAAAATGAAAATTCCTTTTTTTTTTTTTTTTTTTTGTCGTCACAGAATCAAGCTGTAGAAGTTTGGGTGCTTCATTATGCTATCAAAATTATTTCTTTACATAGTCTTGAGATGTATTAATTTTCATTTTACATATTTTAATTATCTTTGAGACAATGAACTATTTGAAATTATGAGTGAGATAATTTAATAATTTCATTTTTGTAACTAGAATCTAACAGGTTGAGACTAAAAATTAGTAGGAGAAAAAGTAATATAATGTTATCATTTTATTTAAAAATAATTTTCTCATAAATAACTACATTAATTTGCTCTTATAAGATGATCAGAACTGATATGTGGGAACAAAAATTCTCCTCTCATTTTAAAATTAGTTTGACCTTAACCAAGTAATAAAATTCCAGATTTTGTGGCCCTTATCTATAAGATAATAAAATGCATTATAAATCAAGTAAAATAAAGACATCTTATCTCAGGGTAGGTGGAATTTATAATATGTATAATAGCAAAGAGAGTATCCATAAAATAAAATTATAGGAATGTGAGATAAATATCATGATATTTCAACCTCTGACATTTTCATTCTAATTTTTTGCTAAGTACCTCTTAAAGCTTATCCTGTTTTATCATTCTACTGGGGATTATTAAATTTCTCTCCTCCACCCTCAGCTTTATCTTATTTGAATATGTCCTTCTATTTCATTGCTTCCAAAAGCCCTTTTGCATCTGTTGAGTCATGTTTAATCACTACACACATGTGTTTTTAAAACTTGTTTTGAGAAAAAATAAATTATTTTATAAAACATATTTTTCTATCTGTATCATTTGAAAATGCACCCATATACATCCTCTTCATATATATCTGCACTCCCATTCTCATTGCAGGGTTATGCACAATAGCCAAGAAATGTAAACCATCCAAATGTCCATAGATAAATCAATGGATAAAGACCATGTGACATAGGCATGCAGTGGAATATTATTCAGGTTTAAAAAGAAGGAAATTTTGCCATTTGTAATAACATGGATGAACTTGAAGGGTATTGTGCTTGGTGAAATAAGTTAGAGAAAGGAAGACAAATATTCTACCCTTTTGCTTATCATGTGAAATCTAAAATTGCCAAGCTCACAAAACAGAGTAAAATAATAGTTATGAAGCTGGGGGCAGGAGCAAGGAATATGTTGTTTAAGGGTACAAACTTAGATTTTAAAAAGTTTTGGAGAACTAATTCACAGCATAGCAGTTACAGTCTTTTTGTTTAGTCACTAAGTCCTGTCTGACTCTGCAACCCCATGGACTGCAGCATGCCAGGCTTCCCTGTCCTTCACCATCGCCTGCAGAGTTTATTCAAATTCATGTCCATTGAGTCTGTGATGCTATCTAATCATTTAATCCTCTGCCACTCTCTTCTCTTTTTGCCTTCAATCTTTCCCAGCATCGGGGTTTCTTCCAATGAGCTGACTGTTCTCATCAGATGGCAAAGTATTAGAGCTTCAGCTTCAGTCCTTTCAATGAATATTCAGTTAATTTTCTTTAGGACTTACTGGTTTGATCTTCTTGCTATGCAAGGGACTCTCAAGAGTCTTTTCTGGACAACTGTGCTCATTTCACATGCTAAATTACAATCTTCTACATCCTAGGAGCTTCCCTGGTTGCTTAGTTGGTAAAGAATCTGCTTGCAATGCGGGAGACCCCGATTCGATTCCTGGGTTGGGAAGATCCCCTGGAGAAGGGATAGGCTACCCACTCCGGTATTCTGGGGCTTGCCTTGTGGCTAAGCTGGTAAAGAGTCTGCCTGCAATAAGGGAGACCTCGGTTTGATCCCTGGGTTGGGAAGAGCCCCTGGAAAAGGAAAAGGCGAGGCACTCCAGTGTTCTGGCCAGGAGAATTCCATGGAATCACAAAGAGTCGGACACAACTGAGTGACTTTCACTTCCACACACTATTATAAACTTAAAAGTTTCTAAGAGGCGAGTTCTTGATTGTTCTCATGTCATAATGTGTAGTGTAATAGAGGTATTAGCTAATGCTGCATTGGTAATCGTATTAGAATATACAAATGATTCAAATCAGCATATTGGATACCTTAAACTTATATGTTATATTTCACATTCTAAAAAAGAAGCAAAAATTGCAAAGTAACAATGCAAGTAATAAACATGGTTAAAAATAAAATTTGACAGTGATATAAATGAATACCAAACTGATTATTTACCTTTAAAATGTTATGTTTTTTCCCTTGATCCATAGAGTCTCACATGTGAATCTGAGGTGTAGCCCAGAAATTTATATTTTAAACGTGTGTCCAGGTGACTGTGATACATGTGACTAGTGTGTAAGAAATCTAGTGAAGATGAAATAGGTAGGACTCATTGAGCAGAAGAGACCCAGATTCTGAGACCACCCTAGTCTTGACAAAGACTGTCTGCTTTGATTTTCCTATTTTCAGGGCAAAGCCAACCCTCATTCTACATGTTAAGCTCTTAGAATGTATTAGATCTTGTTCCAGGAGCTTTTATATCCATTATCCAATTTTAGTGTTCACATTAATCAGTCAGGGTAAGTATCTCAAGCTCCGTATTATAAATAAATAATTTGTAATGCATAGATTTTAAACAACCTGATCAAAGAATGCGGGCCGAAATATTGTTAAGTTCAAGTGTATTTGATTGTCCCTAGTAAGTCATGTGTTATCCTAAGCCAATTCTGACAGTGGAACTATCCTCATACATAAAAATTCAAAGTACAAAGGAGATGTATGCAAAGAAAAATGATTTTTTTCTTTGAAGTCCTTTCATAACATGTTTTGTAAATAGAGAATAAAAAATCTTTTTTTCTAAATCCAGTACACAGTTTTGGGGAAAATTTTTCTTAGTCTCCGATTATATTAACATTGTAGTGTTCACAGTTCCCATAAAATAATTTCAAATGCTTATAAAGAGAGAAATTAATTTAATATCACATATTTCATATAAAAATAAGATGGATATCAAAGATTAGAATTATTTAAGGGAACTTGTAATTACTGGATTAAATATTTTTTAAAAAGAGAAGTAGAGATTAAAATATTTACATAGTTAATTCTCATATTTTAAAATTTTCCTTTACCCCCATTAATGGTAACTTTACTTTCTTTTTGTTTGTCTCCTCAGTTAGTAGACACTCATTCTATCCTGGGGGCTTTCCTGGTGGCTCAGTGGTAAAGAATCCACCTTTCAGTTCAGGAGACTCAGAATTGACCCCTCAGTCGAGTAGATTCCCTGGGGGAAGGCCCTGGCAACTCACTCCAGTATTCTTGCTTGGGAAATCCCATGGACAGAGGAACTTGGTGGGTTACAGTCTATGGGGTTACTAAACAACAGCAATAATAAGACTCTGGCCTACCTCTTGTCCTAAAACTAAAACATGGGCTAAAAAACATGTCTAGGTTCTTTGTTGATGTAAAATCTACTTTACTGAAATTTCCTCTTAACATGAAGTACTTATAATATGGTAGAAAATGCCCTGGATTTAGGTTTTCTTTGTTTTCAGAGTGAGCTGTTTAGCACTGGTGGGGTAGACTTACCTCTCCAATTTTACTTCACTTTAAAATAGGAAATAAAATATCATCACAACAGCTAACTCATGCTTGTATGGTAATGCTGTCATATCTGAACCTTGTGAGTCCATGGACAGTGGGCCACCAGGCTCCTCTGTCCATGGGATTTTTCAGGTAAAAATACTGGAGTAGGTTATGATTTTCTCCTCTAGAGGATCTTCCTGATCCAGGGATCAAACCTACATCTCTTGCATCTCCTGAATTGACAGATGGGTTATTTTACCACTGAGCCCTCTGGGAAGCCCCAACAAAAGGGAACTGAGTGACACTGAATATATATTTCACACTTTTTTGTATACTCGACCAGTCTTTACCTATAACATTCTGTTTTAAGTAGACAAAGCTGAAGATAAAATTATTAATCGGAAATTTAGAAAAATTAAAAAAGTTATCTGTAATGAACCACAAAAAGATAAAACGGGAATGATGAAATGTACAATGGAAGGATATAGGCAGAAGGTCTGACATACATTTTGGTGCTTAGGGAATGAAAAGGAGAGAGAGGGTAGAGGTAGGAGAAACAGTAGGGCTTTTCCTGATAGTGTATATAACAAAACTTTATAAAATGCTGCACAAGTTCAGGTAATAATTACAACCATCACAAACTACAGTATCCTTCTTGTCTGGGTATTGGTGTCATTTCTGCTATCTAAGCAGAAAGCTACATCTAGTCACAGGGATATTTGCAAGTAGTGCCCAAGTGCAAAATGAACAGCAACTGTCATCTTTAATCTTTCCTTTCCAGAATGAAAACAACTACCTTGAATAAGCTAGGGCCAAATATCTAAATACTGTCTCCTTTAACATGAACATTCTATACTCTATAACCCATACTTATACCAGTGTTTAATATATCCACACAAATAATTACCATCACTCAAGAAATTAAGCAATCATTACATTACTTTCTATCTACAGATTGGTATCATTGGACTAAATAGGTCCAGTTATTTAAAATAAGCATACACATTTATGAAATGGGTCATCTGTGAGCAAATCAATTCATGATGATTATTACATGATTACAAAATACAAATGAAATTATTAAGTGAAGAATGATGTAATTAAAAATTATCATTATTATTTTAAAAGTTGACTTTTTCTAAGAGCCAGTACTATTTTGTCTTCAGTTCAGTTCAGTTCACTTCAGTCACTCAGTCATGTCTGACTCTTTGAGACCCTATGGACTGCAGCACGCCAGGATTCCCTGTCTGTCACCAGCTTCCTGAGCTTTATCAAACTCATGTTGATTAAATCAGTGATGCCATCCAACCATCTCAACCTCTTTTGCTCCCTTCTCCTTCTTCCTTCAATCTTTCCCAGCATCAGGATCTTTTCCAAAGACCCAGTTCTTCACATCAGGTGGCCAAAGTATTGGGGTTTCACCTTTGCATCAGTTCTTCCAATGAGTATTCAGGACTTATTTCCTTTAGGATTGACTGGTTTGACTTCCTTGCAGTCCAAGGGACTCTCAAGAGTCTTCTCCAACACCACAGTTCAAAAGGATAAATTCTTCGGCACTCAGCTTTCTTTCTAGTCCAACTCTCTTATCCATACATGACTATTGGAAAAACCATAGCTTTGATTACACAGACATTTGTTGGCAAAGTAATGTCTCTATTTTTAATATGCTGTCTAAGTTTGTCATAGTTTTTCTTCCAAGGAGCAAACATCTTTTAATTTAATGGCTGCAGTCACCATCTACAGTGATTTTGGAACCCAAGAAAGTAAAGCCTATCATGACTTCCATTGTTTCCCCATTTACTTGCCAAAAGTGATGGGACCAGATGCCACGACCTTAGTTTTTTGAATGCTGAGTTTTAAACCAGGTTTTCACTCTCCTCTTTCACTTTCATCAAGAGGTTCTTTAGTGCCTCTTCAATTTCTGCAATAAGAGTGGTGTCATCTGCATATCTGATGTTATTGATATTTATCCCTGCAGTCTTGAAGAAGCTTCTGCTTTTTCCAGCCTGGCATTTACCAGGATGTATTCTGTATATAAGCCAAATAAGCAGGGTGACAATATGAAGTCTTGACATATGCCTTTCCAAATTTTGAACCAGTATCTTGTATCATGTCTGGTTCTAATGTTGTTTCTTGACCTGAATACTGATTTCTCAGGAGGTAGATAAGATGGTCTGGTGTTCTCATCTTTTTAAGAATTTACGTGGTTTTTGTGAGCCACAAAATCAAAGGCTTTAGAGTACAAAATGAAGCAAAAGTAGATATTTTTCTGGGATTCTCTTGTCTTACTTAATTTTGTTTTCAGTTCAGTTCAGTTCAGTTCAGTCACTCAGTCGTGTCCGACTCCCTGTGACCCCATGAATTGCATCACCATAGGTTGCCCTGTCCACCACCAGCTCCCGGAGTTCACTCAAACTCACATCCATCAAGTCGGTGATGCCATCCAGCCATCTCATCCTCTGCCATCCCCTGCTCCTCCTGCCCCCAATCCCTCCGAGCATCAGAGTCTTTTCCAATGAGTCAACAGTTTGCAGGAGGTGGCCAAAGTATAGGAGTTTCAGATTTAGCATCATTCCTTCCAAAGAACACCCAGGACTGATCTTTAGAATGGACTGATTGGATCTCCCTGCAGTCCAATGGACTCTCAAGAATCTTCTCCAATACCACAGTTCAAAAGCATCAATTCTTCAGCGTTCAGCTTTCTTCGCAGTTCAACTCTCACATCCATACATGACTATTGGAAAAATCATAGCCTTGACTAGACAGACCTTTGTTGGCAAAGTAACGTCTCTGCTTTTGAATATGCTATCTAGGTTGGTCATAACTTTCCTTCCAAAGAGTAAGCGTCTTTTAATTTCATGGCTGCAATCACCATCTGCAGTGGTTTTCGAGCCCCCCAAAATAAAGTCTGACACTGTTTCCACTGTTTCCCCATTTATTTCCCATGAAGTGATCGGACCAGATACCATGATCTTTGTTTTCTGAATGTTGAGCTTTAAGCCAACTTTTTCATTCTCCTCTTTGACTTTCATCAAGAAGCTTTTTAGTTCCTCTTCACTTTCTGCCATAATGGTGGTGTCGTCTGCATATCTGAAGTTATTGATGTTTCTCCTGGCAATCTTGATTCCAGCTTGTGCTTCTTCCAGCCCAGCGTTTCTCATGATGTACTCTGCATATAAGTGAAATAAGCAGGGTGACAACATTATTTGGAACCAGTCTGTTGTTCCATGTCCAGTTCTAACTGTTGCTTCCTGACCTGCATATAGGTTTCTCAAGAGGCAGGTCAGGTGGTCTGGTATTCCCATCTCTTGAAGAATTTTCTACAGTTTATTGTGATCCACACAGTCAAAGGCTTTGGCATAGTTAATAAAGCAGAAATAGATGTTATTTCTGGAACTGTCTTGCTTTTTCGATGATCCAGCGGATGTTGGCCATTTGATCTCTGGTTCCTCTGCCTTTTCTTTTTTCAAGGTTCACATATTGCTGAAGCCTGGATTGGAGAATTTTGAGCATTACTTTACTAGCATGTGAGGTGAGTGCAATTGTGCAGTAGTTTGAGCATTCTTTGACATTACCTTTCTTTGGGATTGGAATGAAAACTGACCTTTTCCTATGGCCACTGCTGAGTTTTCCAAATTTGCTGGCATATTGAGTGCAGCACTTTCACAGCATCATCTTCCAGGATTTGAAATAGCTCAACTGGAATTCCATCACCTCCACTAGCTTTGTTCATAGTGATGCTTTCTAAGGCCCACTTAACTTCACATTCCAGGATGTCTGGCTGTAGATGAGTGATCACACCATCGTGATTATCTTGGTTGTGAAGATCTTTTTTGTACAGTTCTTCTGTGTATTCTTGCCACCTCCTCTTAATATCTTCTGCTTCTGTTAGGTCCATACCATTTCTGTCCTTTATCGAGCCCATCTTTGCCTGAAATGTTCCCTTGGTATCTCTGATTTTCTTGAAGATATCTCTAGTCTTTCCCATTCTGTTGCTTTCCTCTATTTCTTTACACTGATCACTGAGGAAGGCTTTCTTATCTCTTCTTGCTGTTCTTTGGAACTCTGCATTCAGATGCTTATATCTTTCCTTTTCTCCTTTGCTTTTCACTTCTCTTATTTTCACAGCTATTTGTAAGGCCTCCTGAGACAACCATTTTGCTTTTTTTTTTCATTTCTTTTCCATGGGGATGGTTTTGATCCCTCTATCCTGTACAATGTCATGAACCTCAGTCCATAGTTCATCAGGCACTAATTTTGTTTTACTTAATATTTTTTCTTGCTTAAAAGAAAATTCTTAATAAATCACAAATCCAGCATGCAAATAAAAATTTTGCATCAGAATATTCTTTTTAATGAAGTACAGAGGAGAAAGAATTTTCAGTGCTGTCTTTATTTTTTTTTCATGGTAAATTAATTTATTTAATTTGGAGGCTAATTACTTTACAATATTGTAGTAGTTTTTGTCATGCATCCAGATGAATCAGCCATGTGTGTACAAGTGTCCCCCATTCTGAACCCCCCTCCCACTTTCCTCTCCACATCATCCCTTGGGGTTGTCCCAGTGCACTGGCCCTTAGCACCCTGTCACATACATCGAACCTGGACCGGCGATCCATTTCACATATAGTAATATACAAGTTTCAATGCTATTCTCTCAAATCATCCCACCCTTGCCTTCACGCACAGAGTACAAAAGTCTGTTCTTTACATCTGTGTCTCTTTTGCTGTCTCGCATATAGGGTCATCGTTACCTTCTTTCTAAATTCCATATATATGCGTTATTATACTGTATTGGTATTTTTCTTTCTGTCTTACTTCACTCTGTATAATAGGCTCCAGTTTCATCCACCTCATTAGAACAGACTCAAATGCATTCTTTTTTATAGCTGAGTAATATTCCATTGTGTATACGTACCACAGCTTTCTTATCCATTTATCTGCCAATGGACATTTGGTTTGTTTCCATGTCCTAGCTATTGTAAACAGTGCTGTGATGAACGTTGGGGTACACGTGTCTCTTTCATATCTGGCTTACTCGGGTATGGCCAGCAGTGGTTTGGCTGGGTCGTATGGCTGTTCTATTTCCAGTTTTTTAAAGAATCTCCTTACTGGAGTTTTAAAGAAACTCCACACAGTTCTCTATAGTGGCTGTACTAGTTTGCATTCCGTTTGTAGACTTTTTGATACCAGCCATTCTGACTAGCATGAGATAGTACCTCATTGTGGTTTGGATTTACATTTCTCTGATAATGAGTGATGTTGAGCATCTTTTCATGTGTTTGTTAGCCATCTGTATATCTTCTTTGGAGAAATGTCTGTTTAGTTCTTTAGCCCATTTTTTTGATTCGGTCATTTATTTTTCTGGTATTGAGCTGCATGAGCTGCTTGTATATTTTTGAGATCAATCCTTTGTCAGTTGCTTCATTTGCTATTATTTTCTCCCATTCTGAAGGCTGCCTTTTCATCTTCCTTATAGTTTCCTTTGTTGTGCAGAAGCTTTTAATTTAATTAGATCCCATTTGTTTATTTTGTTTTATTTTCATTACTCTGGGAGGTGGGTCATAAAGGATCCTGATCTGATTTATGTCGGAGAGTGTTCTTCCAATGTTTTCCTTTAGCAGTTTTATATTTTCTGGTCTTACATTTAGATCTTTAATCCATTTTGAGTTAATTTTTGTGTATAGTGCTAGAAAGTGCTCTAGTTTCATTCTTTTACAGGTGGTTGACCAATTTCCCCAGAACCACTTGTTAAAGAGATTGTCATTAATCCATTGTATATTCTTGCCTCCTTTGTAAAAGATAAGGTGTCCATAGGTGCGTGGATTTATCTCTGGGCTTTCTATTTTGTTCCATTGATCTATATTTCTGTCTTTGTGCTAGTACCATTCTGTCTTGATGATTGTAGCTTTGTAGTATAAATTGAAGTCAGGTATGTTTATTCTTTCAGTTCCAGTCTTCTTTCTCAAGATTGCTTCGGCTATTTTAGGTTTTTTGAGTTTCCATACAAATTGTGAAAATATTTGTTCTAGTTCTATGAAAGATACCATTGGTAACTTGATAGGGATTGCATTGAATTTGTAGATTGCTTTGGGTAGTATACTCATTTTCACTATATTGATTCTTCCAAACCATGAACATGGTATATTTCTCCATCTATTTGTGTCATCTTTGATTTCTTTCATCAGTATTTTGTAGTTTTCTATATATAGGTATTTTGTTTCTTTAGGTAGATTTATTCCTAAGTTTTATTCTTTTTGTTGCAATGATGAATGGAATTGTTTCCTTAATTTCTCTTTCTGTTTTCTCATTGTTAGTATATAGGAATGCAAGGGATTTCTGTGTGTTGATTTTATATCCTGCAGCTTTACTAGACTCTTTGCGACCCCATGAACTATAGCCTACCACACTTCTCTGTCCATGGGATTTTCCAGGCAAGAGTACTGGAGTGGGTTGCCATTTCCTTCCCATTCATTGATTAGCTCTAGTAATTTTCTGGTGGTGTCTTTAAGGATTTATGTGTAGAGGATCATGTCATCTAGAAACAGTGAGAGTTTTACTTCTTATTTTCCAATCTGGATTCCTGTTATTCCTTTTTCTTCTCTGATTGCTGTGGCTAAAACGTCCAAAACTATGTTGTATAGTAATGGTGAGAGTGGGCACCCTTGTCTTTTTCGTAACTTTAGGGGAAATGCTTTCAGTTTTTCACCATTGAGTATAATGTTTGCTGTGGGTTTACCATATATGGCTTTTATTATGTTGAGGTATGTTCCTTCTATGATTGCTTTCTGGAGGATTTTTATCATAAATGGATGTTGAATTTTGTCAAAGGTCTTCTCTGCATCTGTTGAAATAATCATATGGTTTTGTCTTTCAGTTTGTTAGTGTAGTGTATCATATTGATTGATTTGCAAATATCAAAGAATCCTTGCATCCCTGGGATAAAGCCCACTTGGTCATGATGTATGATCTTTTTAATATGTTGTTGTATTTTGTTTGCTAGAAATTTGTTGAGGATTTTTTCATCTGTGTTCATCAGTGATATTGGCCTGTAGTTTTCTTTTTCTGTGGCATCTTTGTCTGGTTTTGGTATTAGGGTGATGGTGGCCTCATAGAATGAGTTTGGCAGTTTACCTTCCTCTGCAATTTTCTTGAAGAGCTTGAGTAGGATGGGTGTTAGCTCTTATCTAGATTTTTGGTAGAATTCACCTGTGAAGCCATCTGGTCCTGGGCTTTTATTTGTTGGAAGATTTTTTAATTACAGTTTCAATTTCTGTGCTTGTGATGGGTCTGTTAAGATTTTCTATTTCTTCCTGGTTCAGTTTTGGAAGGTTATAGTTTTCTAATAATTTGTCCATTTATTCCAAGTTATCTACTTTATTGGCATATAGTTGCTGATAGTTGTCAAATCAACAGAATTAGTAATGAAAATGGAGATATCACAACAGACAACACAGAAATACAAAGGCTCATAAGAGACTACTATCAGTGCTGTCTTTTAAAGGGACATAATAGGACTTCCCTGGTGGTCCAGTGATTAAGTCTCCATGCTTTCAATGTAGGCAGAGTGGGTTTCATCACTGATTAGGTAATTGAGATCATGCATGCTATGATATGGCCAAAACATAAAATAAATAAAAAATGGGAGGGGGGTGGAAAGGGACATGGGCTTACACTCAAACTAAGCTTTAAAAATTATATTCCAGATTTTCACTTGTATTTCATAGTTCAGAGAAACAGGAGACTGAAGAGCCAGGAAATATTAACAACTGAATACATGATGACATGAAGGGGTCTGGGGCCTAGGTGGGATGTTCCAGAGAGAGGCTCTCTATTGGAAGTGCCTTATCAGGGGCTCTGTCACCCTCTCTACTACCAACGACTTGTGTGGACATGAAAACATAACTAGATTCTAAGGCTTGATTTTCGAATCTTTACAGTGAGGCTGGAAAGAAGTTGTCTTCATGGGGGAAGATCACAGTCTCTGAAACTTTATTGACTAAATATTTATGAAGCACTCTGAAATGAGAGTGACACACTTCCAGAAGGCTATGAGGCAAGAAGCTTTCTATAGAACAGAATATTCTGGTTCTGCTAGTGTAGTGGTCTTTGGGAAAGACACTTCATATTTTTTTCAGATGAAGAGGGTATACTAGATTGATGATTTTCAAATTCTTTTTTCCCCTCAGTACACACATTATTTTTAACAAAGTCATGTATTTTAACTTGCAATACTTGAAACATTTTAGATTAAAGCTGGTCTTGTGAAACTGGGTGTGAAAAACTAGAATCCCATGACTCAGCCCTCCACATAAAGTGGCATCATCCCAAGAGATGACTCAGATCAAACAGACTATAGTTTCACTTTTGTGATTTTCATGAAGTCTTTAGTTTCATTGTGCAGAATCAGATACTTTATTATTCAGTTCTGGTTTCCTGAGTAAAATTTTCACCAGTGATAGTCCCATTCTGATCCAACCCACCTCTGAGAAATTACTAATAAGCAACATGTTCAGTCTCTGAACACTTTTACCTCCCACCTGGGGAGAGCATGTGTGCATTCTGAGACCTCTCCAGGATACAACTCTTTGCATTATTAGGAAAAGAGCCATCTTCCCCTCCTAGATAAACTTTCTCTCAAATAATTTTTGACCATCTACTCTCTGCCCAGCATGTCAGGGCTCAAATGAGAAAGTCTCCTAAGGGAGATGGCAGCATTTTAACAAGACAATTAGTTGTTGGAGTTCTGAGATTAAGTGCTTTGAAAAATATAGATTATTTCTAAGTAAGAATGTCTCTGGCTGTGGCCATAGTTATCACTATCAACCTAAATCTTGATCTCACTCTCTCTAGTGAATGATATAACAGCTCTTGGCAATTTTTTTCTCCTCTCCTTGGAATATGTGCTTTCTTGTATCTCAGAAGGTTGGTTCTCTGTAGTCTACAGGCAGGAGGCTCCAGAAATTAAGTGTTTGAAATATAATATTTAAAAAACCATATAGTGATCATTGTTATTCACAAAAAGTGAAAATGGATGATGTGTCATTAACTAGAAAGGATAATTCAGGGATTAAAGAAGTGTTTAGACAGATTCAATTCTCAGAGGACAGTATGTCTTTCATGTAATAAACATTAAATCAGAGATGTAAAATCAGGCCCTGGATTTATAAGATAATATTTGAAAGTATAATATATAGGTCTTACTGTAGAAAATAGAAGTTTTGATATATGCCTGTATGTACTTATGCAATAAAGTTGTTTTTGGTTTAGTCACTAAGTCCTATCTGACTCTTTGTGATCCATGGAATTTAGCTCCCGGGCTCCTCTTTCCATGGGATTTCCCAGACAAGAATTTTGGAGTGGGTTACCATTTTCTTCTCCAAGGGATCTTCCCAACCCAGGGATTGAGCCTGCAACTCCTATATTGGCGTGTGGGTTCTTTAGCACTGAGCCACCTAGGAAGCCCTTGCAATAAAGTACTAGTTGGTTATTTATATTATTATTATTATTTTTTACTTATTTATTGAATGTATGATGAGTTGGCCATTAGGAGGAAAGAAACTATATGATAGGCACTAAAATATGCTTTGACTTCACTGAATTTTCTTACAGGAAGTTCAGATTAAGTAGAAGATAAAATGTTAGCAGTATGTTAATGCAGTTATACTTCAGAGGCTGACCTTTTGATAATGTCTGCTTAAACAATATAAGGTCATTTTATTCATGAAAGAACTCATTTTTAAAAAAAATATTTTCTGAAGCTTCAGTCTTTATATAGTCTAAAACTTTATACAGCAGGGAATTAAGTAAAATCTTCATGGATAATCTTAGTTCAATAACAAATTACCCCTAACATCAAACAACAATATATTTAAATTATATATCATATTCTTTGAAGAAAGAAATAATTAGGAAAATTTTTAAGTGAAATGAAATGGGTTTTAAAAATCAAATTTCTAAATAGATGATACTTTATGCAAAGATTAAGAAGAAAAAAGATAATTGCCAGTGTAATAGTCATTTACTTTATGGAATACTTTCCCTCTTCAAAGTTTCATAGTTTTCAATTCAGTTTCACTTTTACATTTATATTTCTGAAACTCTTATATAAAATCTATATTTGATTAGATTGTGAAAACTCCAAATGAAATTGTCCAAGTAATATGCAATGTTTGCCCCTGCTTACTGATTGATGATCTCTATCAAACCTTATGCAAAATATTATGTAATCTGATGTAAATTTTGGAGTCTATACATTAAATTAAAAGATGAAATATTTTCTTTTGTTTTGGAATGATGTTTTACTTTCAGGGTTAAGAGAGTCCTACTTATGACTAGCCATCCTTCTTTGAAATCAAAATGTTTAGCAGGAGTGCACAGTGTTGAAAATTTATAATTAAAATGTTTCCTTGCTTGAACTCAGAAATCATTATGTTTTAGTTCATATGGAAGTGTGAAAGTGTTAGTCACTCAGTCGTGCCCAGCTTTTTGTGACCCCATTGGACTGTAGCCTGTGAGGTTCCTCTGTCCATGGGATTTCCCAGGCAAGAATACTTAACCATTCCCTTCTCCTGGCGATCTTCCCAGCCTAGGGATTGAACCTGGGTCTCCTGAATTGCAGGCAGATTCTTTACTGTCTGAGCCACCAGGGAAGCCCATAGTTTATATAACCACTAAGATTAGAGGAGAAGAAGGAAATGGCAACCCACTCCAGGATTCTTGCTTGGAGAACCCCATGGATAGAGGAGCCTGATGAGCTACATTCCAAGGGGTTGCAAACAGTTGGACATAACTGAGCAATTCACACACACACACACACACACACACACACACAAGATTAGAGGAGTAGATATAGATTTTGTTTATATTTGTAAAGTATCCTGAATTTGAGAACAAGCCCTATTAGTCAGAATAACAATCAGATAATTTTTTTTATAATTATCAAACAAAAATAGTGGTAGAGTCAATTTGAGTCTTTCTCTTCAAGGTTAGGGAAAATAAGATGAAAGATGTTTAACAACAAGCAGCAATTTTGGATACTCTTGCAGAAGATAATCAACTTAAAAAAAATGTACAATGTGAGAGTTGCAAGTTGTTTTATTTGGAGGACCTTAAAAGACACTTACTTCTTGAAAGGAAAGTTATGACCAATCTAGACAGCATATTAAAAAGCAGAGACATTACTTTGTCAACAAAGGTCCATCTAGCCAAAGCTATGGTTTTTCCAGTAGTCATGTATGGATGTGAGAGTTGGACTATAAAGAAAGCTGAGCAATGAAGAATTGACGTTTTTGAACTGTGGCACTGGAGAAGACTCTTGAGTCCCTTGGACTGCAAGGAGATCCAACCAGTCCATCCTAAAGGAGATCAGTCCTGTGTGTTCATTGGAAAGACTGATGTTGAAGCTGAAACTCCAATACTTGTCACCTGATGCGAAGAGCTGACTCATTTGAAAAGACTCTGATGCTGGGAAAGACTGAGGGCAAGAGGAGAAGGGGACGGCAGAGGATGAGATGGCTGGATGGCATCACTGACTCAATGGACATGAGTTTGGGTAAACTCCGGAAGTTGGTGATGGACAGGGAGACCTGGCGTGCTGCAATTCATGGGGTCGCAAAGAGTCGGACACGACTGAGTGACTGAACTGCACTGAAAACTGTAGCCTAGAAAACAACACCTCAGATATCTCTGAGAAACTGCTACAGAGAGAGAGGGTGAAGGTCAGTATATATGTGATTTTGGTGAAAGAGTAATACATGCAATTAAAGATCTATTTTGCAGAAGCTTTCTACTAGCCACAAAGAGCAGTTGTCATCATAAAATATTTTATTGCTTTTCTAGATATGAGGAGATATAAGATTTGGGCTCATAAAATTGGCTCCTGAAAATATCTAACTATCTGAAAACCTATCTTTGCTAGTGTTTCCCTGATCACAGAGTGCCTCATTTATTCTTCCACTTCGAACTGCTTTCACTGGGTGTTGAAGTTCAGCAGTTGCAGCAGAACATGATTTAGTCCTTTTAGAGGTAGATGGCACATGCCAATGGCAAGTGTCAAGTTGTAGTTGACAAGATGAGAAAGAAGATATATTTCCTGTTTTGGTCAGCTAGAAGAGTAGATTGTATAGGAAGGAGGTAAATTTCCTGAGATGATCAGATAGAAAAGTAGGCTGTATGCAAAGGAGCTGCTCCAAGTGTGGTTCAAGGACTGTTACTTTTCTCTGACTCTTCATTGTAGGTCTTGATGAGGTACATTGAGATTTGAAAGTGATGCACTTATCTCTTGCTAGATAACCATCAAACCACATAAATCTTAGGAGTTTTGTCACTACAAGAAATATGGGAGAATGGATTTGTGGAAATAAATAGCACAGTTTGCTATACTTGGCAAACATGGGAGGTATTTTGCTTAGCTTTATGGATGTTCAAGTGTAAGTTTTGACATTTCTAAGACAGAACCCTGCACTATACAGTGAAATATACATGCATGGGAACCAGCCAATCAATTTATATTTGTGAGAATTCTGCCAGTAGAAGAATTTTAATAAGTATTTCTCACAAGGATTGCTTTGAAGTGTTTGAAGAAACATTTTTTAAAGAATTGAGTTAGCATACTGTATTATATTTTTAAAATATTCTATTTTTATAATATACTATATTATATTAAAATATATATTATATTATATATTATACTATATTATAGTATAGTATATTTTATAATATGCTGTATTGTATAATATACATTTTTAAAATATAATATAGTATGCTAACTCAATTAACATACTATAATTGCTCATTATAAGTGCTCATTAATGTCTTTATATAAGTGACAGAATTATCTACATGCTTTGTACTTGTTGATTAGGGACTGCCATATGAGCTAGTGCAAGTGATGGAGTTGAATTACAGATAATCTTATGAAGACTATATGAGTCTTAAAAAATACTGAGAATCACAAAACGTGTTTAATTCAATGTACTCATTTCATTCTTAACACACTGACTATATGATCATTTCCTCTTAATTAAGAAACATATACTTTGTTTACCAATACCTCACCTTGGAGAAGAAATGTACCACAGTGGGTAGGAAAAGTCAGCAGTAATTTCATTAGGATAATTTGGGAAGAAAATTTTAAAATAATGTCATATACCATAAAAATCTATAAAAGAAAGTTCAACCAAAACATAGAAATATATGCCCTAAATATTGGGCTTAGACTACTTTATGGTAATTAATATATTGCTCACAGTGATGTAGACTTTACTAGTATATAATACTACTTCTTTAAGAAACTGAAAATAATCAATTAAGATGTCACCAATATTGAATTATTTGAAATATAGATAGACAAAGGCAAAAAAAAGAAATTTGTTCATGATTTGAATTTAAAATTTTAAGTAATTATTTGCTTATTGTCTTTATTTCTCATAGCATAAATAAAATTTAGCTTCACCCAATGAAAGTAAAACATTAAATACTAGTAAATAAAGCACATTATGTTTATAATTTATTCTTATAGCCTCAGAGGAATTAAGACTGTAATACTGATGTAAATGAAATACACACACACGCACACACATACATACATACATGCACTCAGAAATGGAGACTTAGACATGTATCATCACATTTTTTCCCCTTGTGAATAATATCCTATATCTTAGTTCTTCTAATGACAAAGTAACTTCTAGTTTTCCTAGAATCTATATCTTATGTATTATATTTATATTCTAGGGCTTTTAAATTTCTTTTTTATTTCAATGTGTTCATCAATAACCTATACACCTTAAAATCTAAAAGTGTATTAGAGAACAGAATGTCAGACGGTGACAGAATGTCAAAGCAAATGTTTAAATGACTATTTATCTTGCCTGGAAAATCCCATGGACGGAGGGGCCTCGTAGGCTGCAGTCTCTGGGGTCGCTAAGAGTCGCACACAACTGAGCGAGTTCACTTTCACTTTTCACTTTCCTGCATTGGAGAAGGAAATGGCAACCCACTCCAGTGTTCTTGTCTGGAGAATCCCAGAGACGGTGGAGCCTGATGGGCTGCTGTCTATGGGGTCGTAGAGTCGGACACGACTGAAGCGACTTAGCAGCAGCAGCAGCATGATTAAAAAGCAGAATAAATATATGTGATTACATATAGGAGTATGCGCTTTTATGCCAAATAAGAAAGTATATAGTGAGATAATGTCGGGTTGGCCAAAGAGTTTGTTCAGATCTTTCCAAATGTTCTTATGGATAGATACTGTGCTAGCAGAAATCACGATGAAATGTAAAATTAAGAAAAAAAGGCATAGAAAAAGTTAAAACATCACACTGGGTTGATATTTTCTTGTCAATATTTAATAGGACTTTTTAATCCTTAAATATTAAATCTACAAAAAAAGGAGAAATGAAATATAGAATGGAATGAATTAGAAAACAGCCATCTGTTAGAAATTGCTTACTTTGTACTGCTGCTGCTGCTGCTGCTAAGTCAATTCAGTCGTGTCCGACTCTGTGCCACCCCATAGATGCATAAAAAATGCTAAAAATCTTAGTTTTCTAAAAAAAAAGTCATTATTTCTTTGAGTGACTTAAAATTGTGACAATAAAAATATAGACCAGTGCTTCTAATTTTTTATTTATTTATATTTTTAATTGAAGTATATTTTATTTCAGTTCAGTTCAGTCACTCAGTCATGTCTGACTCTTTGCAACCCCATGGACTGCAGCATGCCAGGCCTCCCTGTCCACCATCAACTTCCAGAGTTTACCCAAACTCATTTCCATTGATTTGGCGATGCCATCCAACCATCTCATCCTCTGTTGTCTTTCTCTGCCTGTGTATGATAATTTCTAGGGCCACCTATATTTCTAAAAATGACCTTATTTCATTCTATTTATGGGTGAATAATATTCCCCACATATGTGTGTGTGTGTGTGTGTGTATTATATACACACCACATATTTTTTATTTATTTACCTGTTGATGGGCATTCATTTTGCTTGAGTATTATAAATAGTGCTGCTATAAACATGGGGGTGGGAAATATCTTTTTAAAATACAGTTTTTGTCTTTTCCTAACATATGCCCAGGTTTGGGATTGCAGGATCATATGGTAGCTCTATTTTTAGTTTTCTAAAAGACCTCCATACTGTTCTCTACAGTGGCTGCACCCATTTACATTCTCACCATCAGTGTACAAGGCTTCATTTTTCTCCACAACTTCTCCAGCATTTAATATTTGCAGACTTTTTGCAATTTTTTAAAGAATCTCCACAACTTTCTCCACAGTGGCTGTACTAGTTTGCATTCCCACCAACAGTGTAGGAGGGTTCCCTTTTCTCCACACCCTCTCCAGCATTTGTTGCTTGCAGACTTTTGGATCGCAGACATTCTGACTGGTGTGGAGTGGTACCTCATTGTGGTTTTGATTTGCATTTCTCTAATAATGAGTGATGGTGAGCATCTTTTCATGTGTTTGTTAGCCATCCGTATGTCTTCTTTGGAGAAATGTCTATTTAGTTCTTTGGCCCATTTTTTGATTGGATCGTTTATTTTTCTGGAATTGAGCTGCATAAGTTGCTTGTATATTTTTGAGATGAGTTGTTTGTCAGTTGCTTCATTTGCTATTATTTTCTCCCATTCAGAAGGCTGTCTTTTCACCTTGCTTATAGTTTCCTTTGTTGTGCAGAAGCTTTTAATTTTAATTAGATCCCATTTGTTTATTTTTGCTTTTATTTCCAGAATTCTGGGAGGTGGATCATAGAGGATCCTGCTGTGATTTATGTCAGAGAGTGTTTTGCCTATGTTCTCCTCTAGGAGTTTTATAGTTTCTGGTCTTACATTTAGATCTTTAATCCATTTTGAGTTTATTTTTGTGTGCAGTGTTAGAAAGTGATCTAGTTTCATTCTTTTACAAGTGGATGACCAGTTTTCCCAGCACCACTTGTTAAAGAGATTGTCCTTACTCCATTGTATATTCTTGCCTCCTTTGTCAAAGATAAGGTGTCCATCAGTGTGTGGATTTATCTCTGGGCTTTCTATTTTGTTCCATTGATCTATATGTCTGTCTTTGTGCCAGTACCATACTGTCTTGATGACTGTTGCTTTGTAGTAGAGCCTGAAGTCAGGCAAGTTGATTCCTCCAGTTCCATTCTTCTTTCTCAAGATTGCTTTGGCTATTCGAGGTTTTTTGTATTTCCATACAAATCTTGAAATTATTTGTTCTAGTTCTGTGAAAAATATGGCTGGTAGCTTGATAGGGATTGCATTGAATTTGTAAATTGCTTTGGGTAGTATGCTCATTTCCACTATATTGATTCTTCCGATCCATGAACATGGTATATTTCTCCATCTATTAGTGTCCTCTTTGATTACTTTCATCAGTGTTTTATAGTTTTCTATATATAGGTCCTTAGTTTCTTTAGGTAGATATATTCCTAAGTATTTTATTCTTTTCATTGAAATGGTGAATGGAATTGTTTCCTTAATTTCTTTTTCTACTTTCTCATTATTAGTGTATAGGAATGCAAGGGATTTCTGTGTGTTGATTTTATATCCTGCAAATTTACTATATTCATTGATTAGTTCTAGTAATTTTCTGGTGGAGTCTTTAGGGTTTTCTATGTAGAGGATCATGTCATCTGCAAACAGTGAGAGTTTTACTTCTTTTCCAATTTGGATTCCTTTTATTTCTTTCTCTGCTCTGATTGCTGTGGCCAAAACTTCCAGAACTATGTTGAATAGTAGCGGTGAAAGTGGGCACTGTTGTCTTGTTCCTGACTTTAGGGGAAATGCTTTCAATTTTTCCCCATTGAGGATAATGTTTGCTGTGGGTTTGTCATATATAGCTTTTATTGTATTGAGGTATGTTCCTTCTATTCCTGCTTTCTGGAGAGTTTTTATCATAAATGGATGTTGAATTTTGTCAAAGGCCTTCTCTGCATCTATTGAGATAATCATATGACCCAGCAATCCCACTGCTGGGCATATACACCGAGGAAACCAGAACTGAAAGAGACACATGTACCCCAATGTTCATCGCAGCACTGTTTATAATAGCCAGGACATGGAAACAACCTAGATGTCCATCAGCAGATGAATTGATAAGAAAGCTGTGGTACATATACACAATGGAGTATTACTCAGCCATTAAAAAGACTACATTTGAATCAGTTCTAATGAGATGGATGAAACTGGAGCCGATTATACAGAGTGAAGTAAGCCAAAAAGAAAAACACCAATACAGTATACTAACACATATATATGGAATTTAGAAAGATGGCAATGATGATCCTGTATGCAAGACAGCAAAAGAGACACAGATGTGTAGAGCAGACTTTTGGACTCAGAGGGAGAGGGAGAGGGTGGGATGATTTGGGAGAATGGCATTGAAACATGTATGCTCTCATGTAAGGAACAAATCGCCAGTCTATGTCCAATGCAGGATACAGCATGCTTGGGGCTGGTGCAAGGGGATGACCCAGAGAGATGTTATGGGGAGGGAGGTGGGAGGGGGGTTCATGTTTGGGAACGCATGTACACCTGTGTTGGATTCATGCCAATGTATGGCAAAACCAATACAGTATTGTAAAGTAAAATAAAGTAAAAATAAAAATTAAAAAAAAAACTAAAAAACAAATAATAATAATATTTGCAGACTTTTTGATAATGGCCATTCTGACTGGTATAAGAAGATACTTCATGGTAGTTTCAATTTAACATTTCTTTTGCCCATTTTTTGTTTGGGTTGTTTGTTTGTTTTGATATTATTTTGTATGAGCTATTCATATATTTTGAAAAGTAAACCCTTATCAGTCACTTTGTTTGCAAAATTTTCTTCCACGCTGCTGTCTTTTTGTTTTGTATATGATTTCCTTTGCTGTGCAAAAACTTACAAGTTTGATTGTGTACTATCTGTAGACCAGTACTTCTAAGCCACAATGCTCTGAGACAGTACAAAAATGACAATACACTGCTATCAAAACATGCATCCTCATATATCACCCATCCTGGATGTTTTGGAAATGTACTTTAGTGAAGTTTCATGCAGTTACATGCACTTAACCTCTATGTGAAGAAAAACGATTATCAAAACAACTTTTGTTCAGGCAAAGTGGGCTTTCTTTCACCCTGGTCCATTTGTGCAGTAGGGATTCAATACAGAAAACTTGGGGTAAAACATATTAAGCAAAATATCACTCAGAGGTGACCTTTATCAACATTTTTGCATATCTCCTTTAAGCCTTCCTGTGTATATACACACAAGCTGGAATTCTAAATTATATAGGACATTCTACATTCTAACTTATAAAATATTCTCACACTTATACTTGAGCTTTAGAAGTTAAGTTAGATCTTAGTGTAAATTTCTTTATCAGATTTACTCTGAGTTATTTTTGGAGGGTGTTAGAGAAAAGGCTGGAAGATCATAACAGATGCAAGTGGAAAAAGTGCCACTACCTGCAGAGCAGGAGTTTTAAGAAGGAAAAAAAAGCTCCCTATTTCATAAACTTTTATATACTTGACATTTGCTTAGTAAAAGATATATAGATCAATGTTATTAGAAGACTTTTGTGCATGTGGGCATCTCAGTTAAAGACAATAAACTCCCATCTTTGCAAGCACTACATAATACCTTTCATGTGTTGATGGATCTCCATATATAAACTGAACATGAAAATGAATAGGTATATCCTCTTCTTGACAAAAGAGGCTAATGGAACTTACCCAACTAAAACTTTTCACATTAAATTGAAATTATACCTTTAAATCTTTGAGGGAGTGAAAGCCAGGCATACCTCTTCCATATTAAGACACTGCAGAAATATTGGCCAAAGCAAAGATTTATAAGATGTCACTGAAAGCATTCACTCTAACAATAAAGAAGACAGCAGGATGGTGAAATGATGGTTGCAATTCAAAATAAATCACATGGCACCTTAATAATTCCATAGCAGTTAGATCTCCTTTACCAGACTGCATCTGGCATTGATAGGATGCTGTATTTTAAGCGAATAATTGTTCTTCATGGGTATAACAGTTCAGTGTTCAGAGTTTGAAGTTATAAAGAAATATTTACAAAAAAGGAGAGCTTCAATGAGGTAAATGTACTTTCAAATTTTAAAGATTGGTATTTTGTCACCTTATAATTTAAAAGAAAATAAATAAATTGTGAGGATTTTTTTTTTTTCGCTATCACTAGAATTCTAAGCTTGTCTGGTTAAAATTATCATGAATTTTCTTTAAATTATAATAATAAATACTACTTTTTTTACTCTCAGAAGAGAAATTAAAACTAACCACAGTGATGAAAATGCGTTTCTCTGCTCAAAGGAATGTTTCTAGTCATCACTCTCCTCACTCTAAGCTTACTGTCTTTATTGTCCATCAGTATTAGACAGTATCAAAACTTCATCGAAAGAGAAGATAATTTAAAAGAATAACATTGCAAGTAGTATTAGTCTTTCCTCTAGACTCAATGACATTAGTATTTGACTTTTGATTAGTTCTCTTTGCATTAGTGTTGTGAATCAAATCATTTGCCTCCAAAATTCATGTCTGCCTTGAGCCTCCAATATATGTACTTATTTGAAATAAGGATCTTTGCAGTAATAATCAGTTAAGGATCATGAGATGAAATCATCCTGAATTTACAGTGGGCCCTAAATCCAATGACTGCCATCCCTGTAAGAAAAGAAAAACCAGGAACACAGAAAGAAGGTCAAGTGAAGACAGAGGCACAGATTGGAATGTTGTGCCTGCAAGTCAAGTGACACCAAGGACTTTCCACTTGCATGAGACAACATCTCCCTCAGAGCTTTGCAAAGAATCAACCTTGCCAATATCCTAATTTCCAAAGATTGGCTTTCCAGACTGAGTTCATATATTTCTGTTGTTTTAAGTCGCACAGTATGTGGTAGTTTCATATGACAGTCCTGGGTAAGTAATACAATTATTAACACAAGGAATTGTTGGGAGATTACCCATATGGTAGCCAGCACTATGGACTGAGCCATGTACCTGTAATTAATTTTCAAGGTTTTGCTAGAGCAATTAACAACTGGTACCAGTGAGAGCTTCCCTGGTAGCTCAGACGGTAAAGCATCTACCTACAATGCCAGAGACTCTGGTTCAATTCCTGGGTCGGGAAGATCCCCTGGAGAAGAAAATAGCAACCCACTCCAGTATTCATGCCTGGAAAATCCCATGGACCGAGGAGCCTGTGGGGCTACAGTCCATGGGGTCGCAAAAAGTTGGACACCACTTCACTTTCACTTTCACCAGTGAGAAGCAGCTGATCTGGAGAAGCAGGTCCATCCTCACGCATTTGAGTAAGTCACATAGTAAAACATGTGTGAGTGAGTGAACGTCACTTATTCGTGTCCAACTCTGCAATCCCGTGGACTATATATTCCATGGAATTCTCTAGGCCAAAATACTAGAGTGGGTAGCCTTTTCCTTTTCCAGGGGATCTTACCAACCTAGGGATTAAACACAGGTCTCCCACATTGCAGGCAGATTCTTTACCACCTGAGCTAGAAGGATGCCTGGCCCAAGTGTAGAATAACTCGAGCTGGGCTTAAAAATCAGGGACTTCTGTGGTGATATTGCCATAACTTATGAGTGTTTATTGTTTGTATTATTTCAGAAAGCCAAGTAAAACTTGATTTTGATTAAAACCTGTTGTATCTTGTCATTTGCCAACAGTGACTGTTTTACATCTTCCTTTCCAATTTGGATACCTTTCTCTCTCTCTCTCTCTCTTTTTTTTCTTCTGATTGCTGTAGCTAGGACTTTCAAAACTACCTTGAATAAATAAAAGTGGTGAGAATGGGCATCCTTGTCTCATTCCTGTTCTTAGAGGAAATGCTTTCAGCTTTTCACCATTGAGTATGATGTTTGCCCTGGGTTTGTCATATACGGCCTTTATTAGGTTGAATTTGTTCCATTTATGCCAACTTTCTGGCAAGTTTTTAATCATAAGTGGATGTTGCATTTTATCAAAAGCTTTCTTCTAAATCTGTTGAAATGATCATTTTTTTTTATTCTTTACCTTGTTAATGTGGAGTATAAATTGACTGATTTGCAGATACTGAAAAAACCCTTGCATCCTTGTGATAAATTACACTGTATCATGTTTTACCACCCCTTTAACATATTCTTGGATTCAGTTTGCTTATAATTTGTTGATTTTTTTTTTTTGCATCTATGCTCCTCTGTGATATTGGCCTGTAATTTTCTCTTTTTTGTGTGGTATATATGTCTGGTTTTAGTATCTGGATGATGCTGTCCTTATAGAATGAGTTCATAAATATTCCTCCCTCTTTGATTTTTTAAAGTGATTTAAAAAGGATAGGTATTAACTATCCTCCAAATGTTTTGTAGAATTCACCTGTAAAGCCATCTGGTCTGGGACTTTCATTTTTAGGAGTTTCTTCTATTGTGAATCTGATTGTCAGGCTGAGCCCAAAACAAAATTGCTTATAGAACATACTGGGCATTGCATGACTCTCTTTATATAGATTTGTTACTGTTGTTTAGTCGCTAAGTGGTTTCTGACTCTGCAATTCCATGAACTATAGCCCAACAGGCTCCTCTGTCCTTGGGATTTCTCAGGCAAGAATAATGGAGTGGGTTGCCATTTCCTTCTCCAGGGGATCTTTGCAGTCCAGGAATCAAGACCACATCTTCTGTATTGGCAGGCAGATTTTTTTTTTTAATAACTGAGCCACCAGGCAAGCCCAATATATAGAGAAATACATCTCTCTATACACACACACACACACACACACACACACACACACACACCTGTCATCTGTATACTATTTTCTAGTTATCTATACAATGCTGGGGGATCAAGACTACAAGGTCAGTTTTTATAGCCAAATATATTGAATTCTACTTCTGAAAAGATATAGAAAGTCAAATGGGTTTATTGATAAAATAAGTTAATAAAGAGAAAAATAAGGTTTTATTGATGAGATCTAATATGTTATTAATGGCATTGCCATGAATTATTTTATATCAATTGAAGTTTTTTCATGTCATTAATCATCAAACTACAGACAAATACACCTGAATATTTGAAGAATTTAGATGTCTGCAGGAGAATTAATGTTCTTAAATTGTTATATACTCTTTTCAAAATGTATTTTTTGTAAAACTGAAAAACCTATGGTGAGCCATCATGAAGATTTTGTTTCTCTGTCTTCCATTTTTGCAATCAACCCTTCTGTTACTGCCCAGCCCCACCCCACATGTCTAACTTTTCACTAATCTTACTATATTTCATTTTCCAGGGAATGAGGAAACCTCTAGAATTCCAAATTATGAGATAATTTATGTATTAGTACAGGTAGGGAGAAAGTGAATGATGTTAATGAATAGAGAGGTAATCATTTAACAACTCAGGTTTTCTATAATTCATAGCTTTCAGCAGATTTAAGAATGATATAAAGACATATTTAACCAGCACCTTATTAAAATTTTTCATGATAGATTATCTGACTTTGGCTTACTATTCCAAAGAAGTTCAAGGAATTGAGTGAATTAGCAAAATCCTATTACCATTAACTTATTCAAAAAAATAACTTCTCTAGACCTATATAAAAATTTAAAAATGAGTTATTCTTCTTTTAATACTCTAACAATAAGTGATAATCATGAATGGATAAATGACAAACAAACATACCCATTCCATTAATGGTCACATTTTCTGATTTGTATGATAAATACTAACTGAAATTCATAATATATTCATTTTAATCAACTACATACAGGTAATAATGGTTATTCAGTCCTGAAGGGAAAAAAAAAAGATATTAGCAATGAGAGCATCAGGGGAGCAGGATATTAAAATTATTTTTCATATCAACAGATTAATTTTCAGAAAAGCAAGGTATTTTGCTAATCAAAATATTTTTAAGTCCACATTTGTTTTCAACAGGGTATAAAGTCTCTGGAGAAACTATCAAACAATAAAAGAAACAATGTAGAATGACTAACTGTCGGGGGGTGCCTATTCACAAATTTTTAGACAGATGATTATGGGTATCACATTTGTTTTGGTATTTAGATTCTATTGGATGCATTTACATAAGTAAATACACTAATTTTACTTAAAATACAAAATATGCAATAATTCACCAGTTACATTCTTATTGATTATTTCAGATTAGGGTAGAGATGTCTTAGAAGTCTTAAATAAAACATATGAGAGGTACAGGTGTATGAGCTTAAAAACATCTTAAGACTATTTGAACAATTGTAGAAAAGTGCAATGATTCCTTCTTAGTTAAGAACATCATAATACTCAATAATTACTCATGTTTCCAAGATGATCCCGTGGCCTTGACAAGTAAACCATAGCCTCTGTCTTAAAAGGAATATAGCGACTCTTGTGGAGAGATGGTCACATAAACAATACATGACATAAGGTCATGAAAGTATTAGGGGCAAGTATACGTTTTATATATCAGATCAGAATTATAGAAATCATATAGGCTCCTCTAAGTACAAGGCAATCTTGAATCCAGTAACTTTCCTACACTCATTATATTTAGCTAGAGTGTTTTATGCACATTTTTATAATATAAAATTTCAATAAAAGTATTTGAACTGACATGTTTTCATAGGTAGACTTTACACTGATAAATTAGGGTAATTTCTGGGTTCATACCTTTGCTGAAATTCAAATTAATCTACATTTTTAAGAATATCTCCTTTTACTTAAATAAAAATTTACATTGGTATTCCTTTAAATTATTAAATAACATGGATTAAAACTATAAATAATAATACCTATACAGATTTTATAGGACTATCTTGATGACTGAAAAATTAGACAAGTTACATAAACTTTATGGTACTCTGTATGTAGATGGTTAGAACAGTCCTTGATGATTTTTTAGTCCTTGTAATGATTATTTTTTTCTTTAGACATCAAAATAGAATAAAAAAACATCATGCAGTTTAAACAATAGAAACAATGTGCAGTTCTTATTGTATTATAAGAACGATACAATAATACAAATTGCCTAATTATTCTGAAAATAATTCAGAATTAGAGATAAAATACTGAGCAGGTTTAACAAAAATGCTTTCTTTATAAAATTGCAATGATGATTAATAAAAATCAGCACTGAACTTTTTTACCCCCTAGAGTAGTATGTTTAACTCAGGAGCCGTTCTAATCAAAGAAATAATTCAAAGTGATACACTACCACAACTCTGCTTCACCATTACACTGGAGGTTCTAGTCAATGTAGTAAGAAAATAAAAATAATTTAAAATCCAAGTAACAAAAAGGGGAGCATGTATCTGTCATTAGAGAAGATGTGAATGCCTAGAATATGAAAAGCTATCTACTGAGGAACAATTAGAATTAATATGTGTATTTATTAAGATCATTATTTGTGATCAAAGGCTCAGATGGTGCTAGTGGTTAAGAACCCATCTGCCAATGCAATAGACATAAGAGACTCGGGTTTGATATCCTGGTCTAGAGGATCCCCTGGAGGAGGATATGGCGACCTACTCCAGTATTCTTGTCTGGAAAATTCCATGGACAGAGGAACCTGGTGAGGTACAGTCTATGGGGTAGCAGAGTCAGACACGACTGACTTAGCAATTTAGTGAGAACAGGTCAGCGTGCACACACCCACGCGCGTGCGCGCACGTGCACACAAACACAGACACACACACACACACACACAAACACATTTGGGGTCAATATAAAAAAATCAACTGTATTCCTAAATCCCAGTAATTCTTCTGATTCTTTTTAATTACAATACAATTTCTTTCTTCTACTTTCTCCTACCTATTCCTTTCTTCTCTTACCTACTTCAACCTCTTTAGGACTGAAAGTGTCCTGGGGGCTGTTTTTCCTCACCAATGCCTTGCTTTTTGGAATTATCATTTCCAAGCATTTCAAGTCCTGCTCAAGTTACAGAAACTCAAGCATAAGGGAACATAGTTATCTTAGGAAGACGGTCCTAGACACTCACCCGGGTGACCTGGGTGATCAACTTTAAATGCAATCAGCCAATTCCTTTTCTGGTTTCTCAGAGCAAGGGCTGAGCTGTTCTCCATCCACTCATTCTGCATCCTCTGTCCCTGGACTCAAATATTCCCTATCTGTAATTCAAAGACTTTGAATAACACATCGATAAACAGAAAAGGAAAAACAAAATTAAGTCTTTGTTTTTCAGTACATGAGATATGTCTATCCTTCTATTTTGCTTGGCTCCTTGCACTTGGCATAGTACTGCTGCTGGGGAATGCTGGGGCCTACAATACTGGATCGTATCTGTCTGTTCCCTAAGTTGACTCTCAGAATCTCCCAGGACACCTGTGGCCTGGGGCTCTGCAGCTCTAAGTGTACCTCCTATTTTTGAATGTTAATTAAAACACTGAGAGTGGTTGCCCCACAAAACACATTAATTTTGTACTAAAGATGTGTATTTAAAAGAGAAAATGCTTTCTTCATTATAGTTCAGTTCAGTTCAGTCACTCAGTTCTGTCCGACTCTTTGCTACTCCGTGAATTGAAGCACGCCAGGCCTCCCTGTCCATCGCCAACTCCCGGAGTTCACTCAGACTCATGTCCATAGAGTTGGTGATGCCATCCAGTCATTTCATCCTCTGTCATCCCCTTCTCCTCCTGCCCCCAATCCCTCCCAGCATCAAAGTCTTTTCCAATAAGCCACCTCTTCGCATGAGGTGGCCAAAGTGTTGGAGTTTCAGCTTCAGTATTGGTCCTTCCAAAGAATACCCAGGACTGATCTCCTTTAGAATGGACTGGTTGGATCTCCTTGCAGTCCAAGAGACTCTCAAGAGTCTTCTCCAACACCACAGTTCAAAAGCATCAATTCTTTGGTGCTCAGCTTTCTTCACAGTCCAACTCTCACATCCGTACAAGACCACTGGAAAAACCATAGCCTTGACTAGATGGAGCTTTGTTGGCAAAGTAATGTCTCTGCTTTTGAATATGCTATCTAGGTTGGTCATAACTTTCCTTCCAAGGAGTAAGCATCTTTTAATTTCATGGCTGCAATCACCATCTGCAGTGATTTTGGAGCCCCCCAAAATAAAGTCTGACACTGTTTTCCACTGTTTCCCCATCTATTTCCCATGAAGTGATGTGACCAGATGCCATGATCTTAGTTTTCTGAAATTTTAATTTCTCCATTATAAATGCCCTTTAAATTCAGTGAAACATTTGGGCTCTTATTTCTCTAATGACCTAATGAATTAATGATAATAATGAGCATCTTCTGAACGAAAGAATCTTTAACACTCACTATTATTAAAATCATACTGAATATAATATGCTAAACACTCTGAAACAACACTTCAGGTTCCATTCATCACAAACTTATAAGAGTTTTAGTATTCTTGTTGTTCAGTAGCTAAGTTGTGTCTCACTATTTTGCAATCTTATGGACTGTAGACCACCAGGCTCCTCTGTCCATGGGAATTCCCAGACAAGAATACTGGAGTATGTTGCCATTTCCTTTTCCAGGGGATTTTCCCTACCCAGGGATTGAATCCAGGTATCCTACTTTGCAGGCAAATTCTTTAAAAACTGAGCCACCTGAGAAGCCCTGTGAATGAAATTTTCTACATTTCATTTTCTACTTTTTGATGGTGGTGAGAAAACTGAAGGGCCCCCTGATGACTAATGGTAAAGAATCTGTCTGCCAATGCAAGAAATGTGGGTTTGATCCCTGGGCTGGGAAGATCCCCTGGAGAAGGAAATGACGACCCACCCAATCCAGTATTCTTGCCTGAAAAACCCCATGGACAGAGGAGCCTGGCACTATAGTACATGGGGTCACAAGTGTCAGGCACAACTTAATGACTAAATGACCACCAAGGTTCATTCCTGATGTTGAAGCTGAAACTCCAATACTTTGGCCACCTGATGCAAAGAGCTGACTCATTTGAAAAGACCGTGATCCTGGGAAAGATTGAAGATGGGAAAAGATAGGGACGACAGAGGACAAGATTGTTGGATGGCATCACAGACTCAATGGACATAGGTTTGGGTAAACTCTGGGAGTTGGTGATGCACAGGGAGGCCTGGCATGTAGCCCATGGGGTCACAAAGAGTCGGACATGACTGAGTGACTGAACTGAACTGAACTGAACTGAAGGTTCACTCAGCCATTCTGTAAACATTTACTGAGTATCTACTATTTACTGGATACAGATTTTTGTGTCAGGCATACAGAACTGAACCATCAGGAAAAAGGTTTTTCCTCTGGGGTCGCTTTCATATCTAACCCATGGCAGTGCAGTTATACACAAGTTCTTGTCTCCCCAATAGGAGCTCGAAGTTGCTGGACTAGATTGTCTACACTGCTGCTTCTTGGATCCTATGTTTTGAGAAAAAGAAAACAAAACTCTGGTAATCGGATAATCATGTTAACCAACAAAGAAAATTCTTCCACAGAAGGATTTCCCAGCCTCTTTGAAAGCTGTGAATAGGTTTATACTTAGATTATGAGAGTTCTTTGTTTAGTTCTGTTAATAATAAGACATATAATTAGACTGGTGCTTTTAGACTCTATTTTTATCTTTTGCAATAGGGAGGAATCTACCTTGCCCAATGTTAATTTTGCTCCATTCAAAGGCAGAGTATATTGAAAGGATTACATAAATGCATAAACAGGTCAAACTTTATGAAGAAACAAAATGAAAAAGAAATTACATTATGCTAATTTAAAATAATTGAAAGTTTAAAATATATACTGGAATAACATTTTTCAGCAGATTTAAGCTGTTTTTGTAAGACTTTTTGTGTGATTTTAAAATCTAGAATCATTTTGAAGAATAACACTGAGAAAATCTTGTCTTTGAAAAGTTAATTTTCATATAACAATAATTTTTGTGTCAAAAAAAAAGAGAAGAAGGGCCAATCAGTTCATTTTTTGGACATAAAAATTCACTCACTGATAATTCACTGGAAACGAAGCTTTGTTTAAATGGAGCCATCGTTGTTAATAGCCTGTGGCTCACTGAGAACAGGTGATGATTATACCACTTCTGGAGGATGAAAGTACAGTGACTGTAATCATTTTAAAAATTACTTCATAAGTGTCACACTGTTAATTATAGTTCAAAGAATTAGCATCTGGTTGAAGTTATAGGTGTAGCTTTGAGGAAATGATATTACAGGAAATGCATTTAAAGAACCATTAATCACAACAGAAAATGTTCTCTGCCTGGCTCTGGGTACTTTTTTACAGTAGTCACACCTGGTATTTACTCAAAATGCCTAAATATAAACAGCAATACTGCATTTTCTTCAGTGGAAAGAGAAAAACACTATCATTTTCCACCTTAGACATTGTGAAATGAATTTTTAAGTTTTAGTAATGTGGAAAGTGTATCTCACTTATAATAGTGTAGTCTTATTTATAATTAACATGTAAATGAGGTATAAATTACTAAGGAAAATTAAATGACATTAACTTGTTTTTTTATATATATAAACTATGTAAGGAAAAAATGTGAAAAGATTTTGTGAATACTATTTCATTTATGCTAATCCATTGGCAAGGAGGCATTTTAAAGATTATTCTGAAAGAAATATGATTACCTTAGAGTTTTGATTTGGAAGTTAGTGTTTAAGAAAAGCAATAAGGGGAGGTTCCACCAACAGGCTCATATGTTTCATTTAATATAATATATAACAAATGGAATACCAGACCATCTTACCTGTCTCCTGAGAAATCTGTATGCAGGTCAAGAACAACAGTTAGAACACTATATGGAAGGACTGATTGGTTAAAGATCAAGAGAGGAGTACGATAGGGCTGCCTGCTGTCACCCTGTTTGTTTAAACTATATGCCGAACACATCATGAGAAATGCTGGGATGGATGAGTTACAAGCTGTAATCATGATGGGGGGAGCAACAAAAACAGTTTCAGATATGTGGATGATACCACTCTAATTGCAGAAAGCAAAGGGAAACTAAAGAGCCTCTTGATGAGGGTGAAGGAGGAGAGTGAAAAAGCCAGCTTAAGGGTAAATATTTAAGAAAGAAAAAAACACTAAGACCATGGCATCCAGCCCCATTACTGCATGCAAATAGAAGGGGAAAAGGTGAAAGTAGTGACAAATTTCCTCTTCTTGGGCTCCAACATCACTACAGATGGTGACTGCAGCCATGAAATCAGAAGACAGTTGCTTTTTGGCAGGAAAGTGATGACAAACCTAGACAATGTGTTGAAAAGCAGAGACATTACTCTACCAACAAAAATCTGTATAGTCAAGGCTATGGTTTTCCCAGTGGCCGTGTATGGTTGTAAGAGCTAGACAATAAAAAAGGCAGAATGCCAAAGAATCGATGCCTTCAAACTGTGGTGCTGGAGAAGACTCTTGAGAGTCCCTTGAACAGCAAAGAGATCTAAACAATCAATCTTAAGGGAGATCAACCCAGAATATTCACTGGAAGAACTGCTGCTGAAGGTGAGGCTCCAGTATTTTGGTCATCTGTTGTGAATAGATGAGTCATTGGGAAAGTCCCTGATGCTGGGAAAGATTGAGGGCAGAAGGAGAAGAGGTCATCAGAGGATGAAATGGATGGACAGCCTCGTTGATGCAATGAGCATGTACTTGAGCAAACTCTGGGAGATGGTAAGGGACGGGGAGGCCTGGTGTGCTGCAGTCCATGGAGTCCCAAGGAGTCAGACTCAACTGGGTGACTGAACAACAACAAGATAAAAAATGAAGCATTTAAAAATCAGTGAGAAATAAATGTTTTTATTTTCTTGAAATAATATTGGGAAGATAGGCTAACATTTGGGAGACAAATATAGATAGATTAAAATGTAAAAGCAAACACATAATAAAAAACATAGGGAACAAACTATGAAGGATTTGTTAAAAGATGGGTTTATTTTCATTTAAAATGATACTAAATTTTAAATAATTTTTTAAATGGGCATATCTGACTTCAGAACCTAAAACTTCTTCATGATAATGTGACAAAAAATGTAAATGGGATATTTATTAGCTTACCAAACATAAAGACATTAAAAAATTAAAAGGGTGAGTCTACATGAAGACCTCTTTGTTGTATTCTAGCAGTATGGATAAAGAAATGGTATCACCAAAGAACAAATCTAAACCATGAATAAGCACATAATGGAATATAAAACCAATATGAAATTGCAGACAAAGTAAATCACAATAGCAAACAAAGTTTTGTAATATCAAAAAATTGCAAAATGATTGGGTACTGAAAAACATGCAATGAAATGGGACTGCCAGTGGGAACAATACATATGATGATTATAAGCATTATCAATAACATATTTTCTATGGTAGTTAAAATATCACTTTAGGAAATATACACTAAAGAAAAATAAAAGCCGTGTGAGTAAATATTTATGTAAAACAGGTTAAAATTTATTTTTTAGATAAGTAATAATTTGACAAGGATGAAAATATCCAGAATTGTATCTAAGATTAAAAGTGTGAGAGTACACTTATAATAATATAAGGCCATTAAAAACCCTATTATCTATGATGATAGATATGGAAACGTATATATATAGGAATGAGGAAAATTAGTTAAACTGAAAAGATGGACAGAAAAGAGACTAATAAGAGGTATTTGTGAGTAATGTTATTACAGGTGATTATTGTTTCAAATTTTCCCTTATTTCATTTTGCAAGTTTCTTCAAATAGGTGTAAATAATTTACATATTTTTCATTTTATTTTTAGTTTTCACCTATAATACATTCCAACTAAACAAACATGTAAAAAGTTGGCAGAAATTATACTCTACGACAACGTGTTTTCCACAGGTATCCAGCGTTCTGAGTTTTGTATTATGTTTCCTAATGTTTCTGTTCATTTCCATGCATTCAGTTTTGTCTAATTACTATATAGAGAGTTTACTTTTGTTTTTTGGCATGTGATTTGCAAACAATTTCAAAAATTTATTCATTGAGCACCTATTAAGTAACATAGTTTATACTTCATGAAGAAAAATTTGAGATTAAAAAAAACACACAAAAAAAATCCTGCTCCTTTTTATACAAATCTTAGTGAACTAGAAACACACATTGGAAGGTGTAGGGCATGCATTATTGGGTTCTCTGTGTCTGTGTGTTTTGTATGTGTGTACTTGTACTCATATGAGCATTCTCTTTTAAATACAGGGTAAGTTGTGTGTGTGTCCAAGTCAATCATGTCCAACTCTTGGCATCTCCACGGACTGTATCTTGCTAGGCTCCTCTATCCATGGAATTCTCCAGGCAAGAATACTGAATTGGGCTCCCATGCTCTCTACCAGGGGATCGTCCCAAACCCAGGAACTATACATTCATTTCCTGCTTCTCCTGCGTTGGCAGGTGGATTCATTACCACCAGCACCACCTGGGAAACCCCTCCAGGCTTCAGTGTCAAGTGACTTTTTAGCATAAACCTGAAGGAATGTGGGAAGCAACTTGTGTGTGTCCATCTGGAGGAGTAACTCCAGATTACAGAATGGTTAGTGACAATGTCTGAGGCTGAGGCACAGTTGATGGGCTTTGAGAGCATCAGGAAGTTCAGCATTACAGATATGGAATAAACCAATAGCAGGGTAGTAAAGGATGAGGTCAGCAGGAAGTGGGTAACACATCAAGTTGGCCTATAGCAACTGAAAGGACTGTATTGAATAAAGGAATAATGAAACCAGACAGGTATTTCAAACATCCCTGTGGCTGCCTTAAGAATAGAGTACAGATGTGACTACATATTAATCAGGTAGGAAAAGAAGTTAGGTAAGTAGATTGTTGGTTCCTCCATAAGGACATTTATGTAGACAAGCTAATTTTGAGATGCCTGCTGTGTATCTAAATGGGTATATTAAATAGGGTATTGCAGATCCAGGCTACCATTCAGGGAATTTTAGATTTCAGACTAAAAATAAAAGTTGGAAATTTTCAGTCTATTGATGATATCCTTAATCCCTGCATCTGAAGAAAAATAAATAAATCATACAGGAAGGGGAGATTATTTAAAGCAGAGAATTCTGAGAATTGTGCCTTGGGTGACTGTAACATTTGAAGTACAAAGAGATAAGGGAAGATGAAACATAAGCAAGACAGATAAGGGGAAGCCGATGAATTAGGAAAAATGAATTAAAGAGAGTATGTAGTGTCCCAAAAGTCACTCCTCCCAGCCCACCCGCATTCTCTCTCTTTCTCTTTCTGCGTTTATACATGGGCACACACACACACACACACACACACACATGCATCTTTCAGGAAAAGGGAATGATATACTTTATCAAATATTGTTAGTGGCTCAACTAAGCTAACTACATATTGGCTTTGGATATAACAAAGACATAAATGACGAGTTTAACAAGAATGCGTTCAGTAAAGCTTTATGATAAATCATCTAATTAAAAATGGTTGCAAAAAAATGACAGGATTTATCTTTCTGTCATTTTAATAAGCTAAGTACATTGAGAGACCTTCCTGCAATAGAGACCTGGAATACTGAATAGAGTAGCCTGAGTAGAAGAAAACAATAAAAACCCTGCCCTTCCTCCAAGAACAAGCAAACATAAAAAAGTTGACTTATTTGATCCAGACTTCAGAACAGTGAGTCAGTCTACCATTACCAGAAGAAATGGAAGAGGTTGTCTTGGGAATACCAACTCTTTCTCAATATATGATATTGATGAAGATCAAACACTGAGCTTCAGTCAAAGATTGCCATATGGGTGTTAGGAACCACCTTAAGAAAGAATCAGTTGAGGTATTAACATGGTTAACTCCCAAAGACTGCAGATATTAAAATGTTCAGATACAGATTATAGAGTAACTAGTCTTAACCTATTTAAAGTAGATACACAAGGATTATCTACTGAATAAAAATGAGAAAAATAATGTAATGTTTGATATCACATATTACGTGAATACATAAACCAAGAGGCTGCACACACTAAAAAGAAATGTGCACAGTGTAAGAGACAGCTAAAGGAATTATACAGAATTCAATACAGAATGACATAGAAAGATCAGAGAAAATATTAATGAAAAAATATTGACCAAGACTCTTTAGGATTCCCTTGACTATAGTCCCCTGACTTTCCTCTTCTTTCTATTTTTTAAATTATAGGATAATTTCTTTACAATGTTGTATGAGTTTCTGGTATACAACAAAGTGATTCATTTGTATACATATACCTTCTTTTAAAAAATATTTTCCATTATGGTGTATTACAGTGTATTGAATATAGCTTCCTGTTCTATGCAGTATCATCCATTCTATATGTAATAGCTTACATCTGCTAATTCTAACCCCCCACCCTATTCCTCCCCCACCCCTTTGGCCCCACCGTAACAAGTCAGTTCTATTTTCTATGTCTGTGTGTATGAATTGCATATTCTTTATCCATTCATCTATTGATAGGTTGTTTCCATGTCTTACCTACTGTGAATAGTGCTGTAGTGAACATTGGGGTACATGTATCTTTTTGAATTATAGTTTGGAATTATAGTCTCTGCATATATAACCAAGAATGGAATTGCTGTATTATATGGCATATCTTATTATATAGGGCTTCCCTGGTGGCTCAGAGGTTAAAGCATCTGCCTGGAATGCAGGAGACCTGGGTTCGATCCCTGGGTCGGGAAGATCCCCTGGGGAAGGAAATGGCAACCCACTCCAGTACTCTTGCCTGGAGAATCCCATGGATGGAGGAACCTGGTAGGGTACAGTCCATGGGGTCGCAAAGAGTCGGACACAACTGAGTGACTTCAATCACTCATGGCATAGCTATTTTTAGCATGTTTTGGGGAGCATTCTTCTTGTTCTCCATAGTGGCTGCACCAATTTACATTCCCACCAATACTGCAGGAGGGCTCCCTTTTCTCCATACCCCTTCTAGTATTTGTTATTGGTAGATTTTTTAACGATGGCTATTTTGACATGTGTGAGGTTGTACCTAATTGTAGTTTTGATTTGCATTTCTCTGTAATAATTAGGATGTTGAATGTTTTGTCTCATATTTGAAACATGGCTAGTTTATTTTTTTTAAGTATGTATTTATTTATTTGGCTGTGCTGGTTCTTAGCTATGGCACACAGGATCTTCAGTCTCCACTGAAGATGCAGAATCTTTTAGTTGCAGCATGTGAACTCTTAGCGCCATTCAAACCTCTTAGTTGCAGCATGTGGAATCTAGATCCCGGAAAGTGAAAGTGAAAGTGAAAGTCACTCAGTTGCATCTGACTCTTGGCGACCCCAGGGACTATACAGTCCATGGAATTCTCCAGGCCAGAATACTGGAGTGTGCAGCCTTTCCGTTCCCCAAGGGATCTTCTCAACCCAAGAATCAAGCCCAGGTCTCCCAAACTGCAGGAGGATTCTGTACCAGCTGAGGAACCAGGGAAGCCCAAGAATACTGGAGTGGGTAGCCTATCCCTTCTCCAGCAGATCTTCCCCACCCAGGAATCAAACCGGGTCTCCTGTATTGCAGGCAGATTCTTTACCAACTGAGCTACCAGGGAAGCCTGCTTTCACTGCAGTTTATTTTACTCAGTTATAAACATACTCTCAGGTATAAGTCAGAGAGTAGCATTTTGCTGTCTAATAGATAATTGATTTAAATTCTCCTCTTGATTATGTTAGGAGATTTGAAATATGCAGTTCCCTAACATATCTGGGAGTATATTTATTATCTTTTAAAGGGAAGGTTTTCTAAACATAAAAACTTTCAGTATTAAGTTTTAGACTAATTGATTCATTAGTTACAATGGATTTGATATATTCACCATTTCATAAAATGACTGCCTTCCTTATAAATTTGAGGACAGTGATAAATTCACTTTGGGAAAAATCTTACATGCAGTAAAATATAAATTAATTTTGAATAAGACATGCAATCAAATTTTAAAATCCATCTCAGCAAAATATTTTATTAATTTACATCTTATATTTAAAAAAAATAATATTTGAAGTAACGTTCAACGTCTCAGTAATAACTGAAGCTCTTTACTTGTAAAACACGAAGGTAAAGGTCCAAAAATTTCTGAAAAAAGTGTTCTCAAAAACTACACATACTCTCTTAGATGTTGCCTTCATTATCACTCTGCTTTTAATTTACAAATGTTTTCACTAAGTGATTGATACAATAGTCCGTCATTGAGCAGTTTTTATTTTTCACAGCCCCTCTCTGCTGGTAAATCAATGGATACCACATATAAAGTAACAAAACTATTTTCTTTCATGATCCAATCTCTAAATTTCATATATCCCTTTAGCTCCTGGGCCACTTATCTTCTCTGCAGTATATCAAAGTCTCAAAACTGTTTCTGTATGTAATGTTTCCTTTTCCTTTTCCCCATCTTTCAGGGCTTATTCCTTCCCTGGTTTATGATTTCCACTTATTGATGATGAACAACTATTTTCACTTTGTAGATACATTAGTTGATTTTAAGTCTTGGAGTTAACATTTTTTTTCTAGATTTGAGTTATCAAATTACCTTATCACTTTTGAAAATTTACTTCACTTGATTTCAGGACACCACTCTCCTGATCATCCCCCTATTTTACTGGTCAGTGCTTTCAACTGTTTCTTTCTGGATCTTCTTCATTGTTTCAAAATGTGGGAGTGTCTAGAGTTTAGTTTGGAGCATTGTACTCAAGGCAATGCTCCTAGGTTACCCATGGCTTTAAAACCACCTACATACAGATAATTCTCAAATGTATAGCCCCTGTCAATTCATCTAAGACTGAAAGTGTTTTTCACCACAATACTATCCTGGTCTTGTTTTACAAAATTGCATAATAAAGCTATCAATCATACAGTGAGCAAAGTTTTTAAAAAAAGGATTTAAAAAAATGACAATAGAAATCTAGGAATCAATGTATCCCCTTTCTCACGTTCCTCTTCCCTACCTTATGGTAGTCCTGGCAGCTTAAATTTCAACTTATGTTCCAAATTTGGCTACTACTTACCATCAGTACTGCTACCACCTAGACCATCATGCTATCAAAGTCTCCTTTCTTGTAGTTTTTTTTTTTTTTAATGTTTTTATTTTTATTTATTTATTTATTTTTTAAATTTTACTTTATTTTACTTTACAATACTATATTGGTTTTGCCATACATCAACATGAATCCGCCACGGGTGTACATGAGTTCCCAATCCTGAACCCCCTCCCACCTCCCTCCCAGTACCATCCCTCTGGGTCATCCCAGTGCACGAGCTCCAAGCATCCTGTATCCTGAATCGAACCTAGACTGGCGATTCATTTCTTACATGATATTATACAGGTTTCAATGCCATTCTCCCAAATCATCCCACCCTCTCCCTCTCCCACAGGGTCCAAAAGACTGTTCTATACATCTGTGTCTCTTTTGCTGTCTCGCGTACAGGGTTATCATTACCATCTTTCTAAATTCCATATATATGTGTTAGTATACTGTATTGGTGTTTTTCTTTCTGGCTTACTTCACTCTGTATAATCGGCTCCAGTTTCATCCACCTCATTAGAACTGATTCAAATGTATTCTTTTTAATGGCTGAGTAATACTTTCTTGCAGTTTTATTCCTGATCCTAAATTCTATTCTCCACACCAGAGACAGATCAGGTTACTCCTTTAGTCCACTGACTTCCTGTCACACAGTGTAAAACATACATGGTCCCCTTGACCTCCAAGACACCTCTTGTTTCATCCTAACCCATTATTGCAATATATATATATTTTTTTTTTCCGATCTCTCTGCTATGTACTCCAGGGCTTCCCTGATAGCTCAATGGTAAAGAACACACCTGCCGAAAGAGACGATGGTTTGATCCCTGGGTTGGAAAGATCCCCTGGAGGTGGGGATGACAACTCATTCCAATATTCTTGCCTGGAAAACCCCATGGACACTGGAGCCTGGTGGCTTAGATACAGTGTACGGGGTTGCACAGAGTTGGACCTGACTTAGCAGGTAAACTACTGCATGCTCTACTCCAGCCACTTCTGTGTTCTTCCTATTTCTTCAGGATGACAAGCTATTTCCTGCCTCAAAATATTTTCATTAATAGCAACTTCTGCTTGGGATAGTTTGCCCCAGGTTTTTGAATAAAAACATGGTCTTACTTTAAATAGCAACACACTCCAATATTCTTGCCTGGAGAATTCCATGTACAAAAGAGCCTGGCAGGCTACTATCCATGGGGTTGCAAAGAGTTGGACACGACTAAGAGACTAACACACACACATCACATTTCATTTAAGTTTCTTCTCAAATTTTAGCTTCTCAAAGGCCCCACTCCTATTTTCTGATCTCTGTGCTTTGACCTTGCTAGTACATGTAAATGCATGAAATACCATTTATTTTTAGTATCTGCTTTTCTATTAATATATAATTTTAATGAAGACATGATATTAATTTGTTTTATTTATTTTATTATTACCAGTATCTTGAACAGAATTAAAAGATAACAGGCTGTAAATAAAGATTGATTGAATGGAGTATTTGACAAATGAGTACAACCAATTTAGTCACTTTAAATAAATATAAACACATCATTCACTTTTTTTCATCACCTTTATTTGAGTCAAGATAAACTTGTGTTCACTCAAATACAGTTGATTTTTGAACAACACATGCTTAAACTATGCTGGTCCAGATTTTTTCCATGAATATAATACCTGTCTTTTCAATTTGCAGATGTTTAAATGAACTATTATAAAGGAAAAGTTGTGTTTTATTAGGCATGACAGTATGTGGAGTCAAGGAACTGGTGTTTGAATCCTGATTCTATCCAAACTGTTTCAGCTTCCTGCCCTTGGGTGAGTCACTCATCAGATCCTGTGATTTTGAGTTAGAGATAGCAATCCCTGGATTTGATTTGCAATTCACTCAGCATATTGTTACCACAGCAGTCTTTCAGGTATATTAATACATTCCTGTCATTCTCGAAAGCTTAAAATTGATGAAAGACGTGGTATGTCTTCAGGATACAGTTTGACCTCTTTTGTAATATTCAAGAGCTTTTAACATTCACTAATCCTATATTCAGCTTGGCCCCTCTCCTAGATTATCCTGAATGATATTCTTGATGTGGATACACCCTTAAGCTTCTCCATCCCTTCCATCCTATCATCCCCACTGCTCTCACAGCTTTTTTTAACGTGTAAGAACAAAGTCATCATACATATTTACAATAAAATGTAAAATGTGTTTAGGATTTCCAGTGTGGAGTTCAAAGCCTTTTTTTTTTTTTAATTTGAAGCATCTGCACAGGTTTAAACTTGAATATTTTTTATTAGAGTTTAGTTCTTTTAGACTGCTGTGTCAATTTCTGTTGAACAGCAAAGTGAATTAGCTAGACATGTGCACATATCCCCTCTATTTTGTTTATATATGATTTGTTCTTCTCTTTCTGACTTCACTTTGTATGACAGTCTCCAGATCCATCCACATCTCCACAAATTACACAATCCCATTCTTTCTATGGCTGAGTAATATTCCACTGTATATAGGTACCACTCTTCTTTATCCATTTCTCTATTGATGGCCATTTAGATGGCTTGCTTGCCCTGGCTATTGTGAATAGTGCTGCAATGAACATTGATGTGCATGTATCTTTTTAAATTATGGTTTCCTCTATGTATATGCCCAGGAATGGGATTGTTGGAAAAGTCCAGACACTATTAAACTTTTAGAGGAAAACTTAGGCAGAATACTCTTTGACATCAATGGCAGTAAGATATTTTTAGAGTAATGAAATAAAAACAAAAATAAGCAAATCGGACCTAATTAAACTTAAAAGTTTTTGCACAGCAAAGGAAATCATAAACAAGACAAAAAGACAGACAACGCTAAGAATGGGAGAAAATAATGCAAATGAAGTAACTAACAAGGGACTAATGTCCAAAATATACAAACAGATGATGAAGCACAGTATAAAAAGAAAACAATCCAATAAAAAATGGGTGGAAGACCTAAATAGACATTTTTCCAAAGACATACAGATGGCAAACAAATACATGAAAAGATGCTCAATATCATTAATGATTAGAGAAATACAAATCAAAATTACAATAAGGTATCGTCTTACTCTAGTCAGAATGGCCATCATAAGAAAACATCTATAAACACAAAGTGCTGGAAAGGGTGTGGAGAAAAGGGAAACAATTTACACTGTTGATGGGAGTGTAAATTGATACAGTTACTATGGAGAACAGTATGGAGATGTCTTAAAAAACTAAAACTAGAATTAACTCGAATACTTTGATATAGAGCGTACATTCTCTTGGAGAAGGCAATGGGAACCCACTCCAGTACTCTTGCCTGGAGAATCCAAGGGACAGCGGAGCCTGGTGGGCTGCTGTCTACAGGGTTGCATAAAGTTGGACACAAGTGAAGCGACTTAGCAGCAGCAGCAGAAGCAGCATACATGCTCTAGTTCACTATTGTACCTACTTCTCTTTATTTCCTTCCTCCTGACTCATTTTACTAATTTCCACCTCCTCCTGCTTTCCTGAATGTATTTATATTTAGGACTGTTAAAGGTATTAAAACAACTTTTAAACACAGAGAGTGAAATTGAAAATTAAGAATTCTGTATGTTATGATCATTCCAATTGGCATTCCATGATTGACATATGTACTTTGATTGTTAATACAAAATTTCCAACAGTTAAAGGGCACCATTTCCTTTAATACAGGTAAAGGATACAGTGATTTAACTGAAAAGTGAGGTTTGCAATTTTCGGAATTTTCCTAACTTGGTTGTCAGATGTCACAGCATTATTGCTACTGCTCTTAATCTTTCCAATTTGGGTGAGGATTTGGTCACATCTTCCAAAAACACTCCCTTTTCCATTCTTCTTTTTATTTTGTTCTTTTGTAATGCCCACCTCATTCTTTTTTTGCATTGTGGGAGTTTGCAGTAGATACAAGTCTGTCTGCACACGAGAAGCCTAACATGCAACATACAAGATTTTTTCGTGTGGTGTGTGTGTCTTTTTTAGCGAATTTGATGGTTGTGAAGATTATTTCCCTAGAGTAACACATTCCCAGACTCTAGCTTCCTTTGGTTTTAGGCCTCTACAGGTTTGTTTTTTAACATCAGTATCATCAATGTTTTTCCTTTTGCTGACAGGTTTGCTTAATCTATGCTGCATTTCCTCTCTCCTAATCCAGTTTTAAAAAGTGTTATTATATATGTGAAGCAGTAGTTCATATATGAAGCTTTTTTGAGGTTCTCAATAAATATTATGTACTAACTCTTTTTAACTTGGAGCCTTTTGAAACTATCTTGCCTAGATGTAAAAGTCTCTATATCTTGGTTCAAATGTCAGGTTCCTTGACAGCATATTGGTTTCTTTTGCTTTCTTCTTCTAGTAAAGTAAATTTTTTGAAGTTTACAGCCCATTTACAGTTTTTATAAAATATTGGCTTTGTCCCCATGTTGTACAATACATTCTTGTAGGCTGTCTTACACCCAATTGTTTGTACCTTTCACACTCCGACTAAGGTCCGTCTAGTCAAGGCTATGGTTTTTCCAGTAGTCATGTATGGATGTGAGAGTTGGACTGTGAAGAAGGCTGAGCACTGAAGAATTGATGCTTTTGAACTGTGGTGTTGGAGAAGACTCTTGAGAGTCCCTTGGACTGCAAGGAGATCCAACCAGTCCATTCTGAAGGAGATCAGCCCTGGGATTTCTTTGGAAGGAATGATGCTAAAGCTGAAGCTCCAGTACTTTGGCCACCTCACGTGAAGAGTTGACTCATTAGAAGAGACTCTAATGCTGGGAGGGATTGGGGGCAGGAGGAGAAGGGGACGACCGAGGATGAGATGGCTGGATAACATCACTGACTCGATGGACACCAGTCTGAGTGAACTCCGGGAGTTGGTGATGGACAGGGAAGCCTGGCGTGCTGTGATTCATGGGGTCGCAAAGAGTCGGACACGACTGAGCGACTGAACTGAACTGAACTTCACTGAACTGAACTTCACACTCCAAAACTCAGTATTGACCCTCCCCTGCTCCTCCTCCTCACTGGTAACCACTAGCTTCTTCTTTGTATCTGAGTCTGCTTCTTTTTTTGTTATATTCACTGGTTAGTTGTATTGTGTAGATTCCATATGTAAGTACTATCATTGAGTATTTGTCTTTCTGTGCCTCACTTCACTTAGCATAATACCCTACATGTTTATCTATGTGGCTGCTGCTGCTGCTAAGTCAATTCAGTCGTGTCTGACTCTGTGTGACCCCAGAGACAGCAACCCACCAGGCTCACCTGTCCCTGGGATTCTCCAGGCAAGAACATTGGAGTGGCTTGCCATTTCCTTCTCCAATGCATGAAAGTGAAAAGTGAAAGTGAAGTGTGAAAGTGAAGTCACTCAGTCGTGTCTGACTCTTAGCAACCCCATGGACTGCAGCCTACCAGGCTCCCCTGTCCATGGGATTTTCCAGGCAAGAGTACTGGAGTGGGGTGCCATTGCCTTCTCCTTCTACACGTTTATCTATGTGGCTGCAGCTGGCAATATTTCCTTCTTTTTTTATGAATGAAGAGTAATCCAGTATTCATGTATATATATATATATGTACATAAAATATATATGTATATGTACATACATATGTATGATGTGTATATGTTTATACATACATACACACATATACACACACATGGGCTTCCCTGGTGGCTCAGTGGTAAAGAATCTGCTTGCAATTCAGAAGCCACAAGAGATGTGGGTTCAATTCCTAGATCAGAAAGATACCCTGGAGAAGGAAATGGCCACCCACTCCAGTATTCCTGCCTGGAGAATCCCATGGACAGAGGAGTCTGGTGGGTTGCAGTCCATAGGGTTGCAAAGAGTGGACAGGACTGAAACACTTAGCATGCAAACATGCATACACACACACACAGGCACATACCATACCTCTTTATCCATTTCTTTGTTGCTTACATTTGGCAGTTTAAGTTGCTTCCATATTGTGCTGATTGTAAATATGCTACTATCAACATCAGTTTTCATTTTTCTTGCTTATGTATATGCAGATCTAGATCATAACATCGGTCACGTACTTGTTCTTTATTTCCTCTCTTCATCAGACTTAATTCACTTACGTGTGTGCATGATTGTGTGTATATCTGATCCTGTATTTTCATTGTGTATGAATGAATTTAGAGTATCCCTTTTTTCTATGCTTTGTGTTCATATACCTAGAAAATTTTATCATTTGTTGTATCTTTTCCCTTTGGGTTTAGGATTGTGTCTTTAAAATTAATCATTCTTTTTGTTATTTGTGTTTGTTTTCCTGGAATATAAGTGATGTGAAATTTCTTAGATTTAGACGCCGGTAAAAAGGACTGTGAAGAAAGCTGAGCACCGAAGAATTGATGCTTTTGAACTGTGATGTTGGAGAAGACTCTTGAGAGTCCCTCGGACTGCAAGGAGATCCAACCAGTCCATTCTAAAGGAGGTCAGTCCTGGGTGTTCTTTGGAAGGAATGATGCTAAAGCTGAAACTCCAATATTTTGGCCACAGGATGCAAAGAGTTGACTCATTGGAAAAGACTCTGATGCTGGGAGGGATTGGGGCAGGAGGAGAAGGGACAACAGAGAATGAGATAGCTGGATGGCATCATGGACTCGATGGACATGAGTTTGAGTAAAATCTGGGAGTTGGTGATGGACAGGGAGGCCTGGCATGCTGCAATTCATGGGTCACAAAGATCGGACATGACTGAGCGACTGAGCTTAACGGAACTGAAGCAGTCTTTTGGGTTTCTCTGGTGGACTAGTGGTAAAGAATCCACAGCCAGTTCAGGAGATGTGGGTTTGATCACTGGGTTGGGAAGATCTGGAGAAGGAAATGGGTACTGACTCAGAATTCTTGCCTAGGAAGTCCCATGGAGAGAAGAGCCTGGAGGGCAAAGGTCCAAGGAACAGCAAAAGAGTCACACATGACTTAGCAACTGAATAAAAAAACAAATATCTATGGCAACCCCCAAATATGCATTATAAATCCATATTTGGCAATCTTCAAGATAGATGCTATCATGATTATTTCATGAGAGTTTAATTATTCAATTTTCACATTGTTAATCTTCTATTCAGAATACACAATATGGAATATTTTCATTGATTTATAATTCAGTTCAGTTCAGTCACACAGTCGTGTCCGACTGTTTGCAACCCATGGACTGAAGCATGCCAGACCTCCCTGTCCACCACCAACTCCTGGAGTTTACCCAAACTCATATCCATTGAGTTGGTAAAGTCATCCAACCATCTCATCCTCTGTTACCCCCTTCTCCTGCCCTCAATCTTTCCCAGCATCAGGGTCTTTTCAAAGGAGTCAGCTCTTCCCATCAGGTGGCCAAGGTATTGGAGTTTCAGCTTCAACATCAGTCCTTCCAATGAACTGATTTCCTTTAGGATGGACTGGTTGGATCTCCTTGCAGTCCAAGGGACTCTCAAGAGTCTTCTCCAAACTACAGTTGAAAAGCATCAATTCTTCAGCACTCAGCTTTCTTTATAGTCCAACTCTCACATCCATACATGACTACTGGAAAAACCATAGCCTTGACTAGACGGACCTTTGTTGACAAAGTAATGTCTCTGCTTTTTATAATGCTGTCTAGGTTGGTCAAAACTTTCCTACCAAGGGGTAAGCGTTTTTTTATTTCATGGCTACAGTCACCACCTGCAATGATTTTGGAGCCCCGCAAAGTAACGTCTCTCACTTCTTCCAGTTTCTCCATCTATTTGCCATGAAGTGATGGGAGCGGATGCCATGATCTTAGTTTTCTGCATGTTGAGGATTAAGCCAACTTTTTCACTCTCCACTTTCACTTTCATCAAGAGGCTTTTTAGTTCCTCTTCACTTTCTGCCATAAGGTTGGTGTTATCTGCATATCTGAGGTTATTGATATTTCTCCCAGAAATCTTGATTCCAGCTTGTGCTTCTTCCAGCCCAGCATTTCTCATGATGTACTCTGCATATAAGTTAAATAAGCAGGGTGACAATATACAGCCTTGACATGCTCCTTTTCCTGTTTGGAACCAGTCCATTGTTTCATGTCGAGATGTAACTGTTCCTTCCTGACCTGTATATAGATTTCTCAAGAGGCAGGTCAGGTGGTCTGGTATTCCCATCTCTTGAAGAATTTTCCATAGTTTGTGGTGATTCACACAGTCAAAGGCTTTGGCATAGTCAATAAATCATATATAGATGTTTTTCTGGAACTCTCTTGCTTTTCCAATGATCCAACAGATGTTGCAAATTTGATCTCTAGTTCCTCTGCCTTCTCTAAAATCAGCTTGAACATCTGAAAGTTCATGGTTCACATATTGCTAAAGACTGACGTGGAGAATTTTGAGCATTACTTTGCTAGTGTGTGAGATGAGTGCAATTGTGTGGTAGTTTGAGCATTCTTTGGCATTGCCTATCTTAGGGGTTGGAATGAAAATTGAACTTTTCCAGGCCTGTGACCACTGCTGAGTATTCCAAATTTGCTGGCATATTGAGTGCAGCACTTTCACAGCATCATCTTTCAGGATTTGAAATAGCTCCACTGGAATTCCATCACCTCCACTAGCTTTGTTCATAGTGACACTTCCTAAGGCCCACTTGACTTCACATTCCAGGATGTCTGGCTTTAGGTGAGTGATCACACTATCGTGATTTTCTTGGTCGTGAAGATCTTTTCTGTAAAGTTCTTCTGTGTATTCTTGCCACCTCTTCTTAATATCTTCTGCTTCTGTTAGGTCCATACCATTTCTGTCCTTTATTGAGTCTATCTTTGCAGGAAATGTTCCCTTGGTATCCCTAAGTTTCTTGAAGAGATCTCTAGTCTTTCCCATTCTATTGTTTTCCTCTATTTCTTTGCCCTGATCACTGAGGAAGGCTTTCTTATCTCTCTTTGCTATTCTTTGGAACTCTGCATTCAAATGAGTATGTCTTTCCTTTTCTCCTTTGCTTTTGCCTTCTCTTCTTTTCACAGCTATTTGTAAGGCCTCCTCAAACAGCCATTTTGCTTTTCTGCATTTCTTTTTCTTGGAAATTGTCTTGCTCCCTGTCTCCTGTACAATGTCACAAACCTCCATCTATAGCTCATCAGGCACTCTGTCTATCAGATCTAGTCCCTTAAATCTATTTCTCACTTCTACTGTATAATCATAAGGGATTTGTTTTAGGTCATCCCTGAATGGTCTAGTGGTTTTCCTTACTTTCTTCAATTTAAGTCTGAATTTGGCAATTAGGAGTTCATGATCTGAGCCACAGTCAGCTCCTGGGCCTTTTTATTTTTTTCCTGACTGTATGGAACTTCTCCATCTTTGGCTGCAAATAATATAGTCAATCTGATTATGGTGTTGACCATCTGGTGATGTCCATGTGTAGAGTCTTCTCTTGTGTTGTTGGAAGAAGGTATTTGCTATGATCAGTGCATTCTCTTAGCAGGACACTATTAGCCTTTGCCATGCTTCATTTTGTACTCCAAGGCCAAATTTGCCTGTCACTCCAGGTATTTCTTGGCTTCCTACTTTTGCATTCCAGTGCCTGATAATGAAAAGGACATCTTTTGGGGATGTTAATTCTAGAAGGTCTTATAGGTCTTCATAGAACCATTCAGCTTCTGCTTCTTCAGCATTACTGGCCAGGGCATAGACTTGGATTACAGTGGTGTTGAATGATTAGCCCTGGAAATGAACAGAGATCATTCTGTTGTTTTTGAGATTGCATCCAAGTACTGCATTTCAGACTCTTTTGTTGACTATCAAAGAAAACTAACCAATCTAATCACATGGACCACAGCCTTATCTAACTCAGTGAAACTATGAGCCATGGCATGTAGGACCACCCAAGATGGATGGGTCATGGTGGAGAGTTCTAACAAAATGTGGTCCACTTGAGAAGGGACAAACCACTTTAGCATTCCTGCCTTGAAAACCCCATGAACAGTATGAAAAAGCAAACAGACAGGACACTGAAAGATGAACTCCACAGTGTGGTAGGTGCCAAATATGCTACTAGAAATCAGTGGAAAAACAACTCCAGAAGGAATTAAGAGACAGAGCCAAAGCAATAGCAATACCCAGTCGTGGGTGTCACTGGTGATAGAAGCAAGTTCTGATGCTGTAAAGAACAGTATTGCATAGGAACCTGGAATGTTAGGTCCATGAATCAAGGCAAATTGGAAGTGATCAAACAGGAGATGGCAAGAGTACATTGACATTTTAAGAATCAGCAAATTAAAATGGACTGGAATGGGTGAATTTAACTCAGATGACCATTATATCTACTATTTATAATTACTTTATGCTAATTAAATTTTGGTTTTAAGATGTAAAGAATAATGAAATAAAATAGTTCAACATTTTGATTAACACCAAATATGCACATGAGAAAAAACAAAAGCACAGTTTGTACATAACCCTATAAAAAATCATGTCTATATTTCTCTCCTATTCTTTTAAATTTATTAATAACTGGTACATCTCATGTTGTTGTTGTTGTTCACTCAGTCGTGTCTGACTCTTTGCGACCCCATGGACTGGAACATGACAGCTTTCTTGCTTTTCACTATTTCCCAGAGTTTTCTCAGAATCATGTCCACTGAGTCAGTGATGCCATCCAACCATCTCATCCTTTGTTGCCCCTTTCTCCTCCTGCCCTCAATCTTCCCAGCATCAGGGACTTTTTCAATGAGTTGGCTGTTCCCATCAGGTGGCCAAGAAATTGAAGCTTAAGCGTGAACATTAGTCTTTCCAATGAATATTCAGGGTCAGTTCCTTTAGGATTGACTGATTTGATCTCCTTGCTCTCCAAGGTAATCTCAAGCGGCTTCTCCAGCACCACAGTTAGAAAGAATCAATTCTTTGGAACTCACCCTTCTTTATGGTCCAACTCTCACATCCATATGTGACAACTGGGAAAACCACAGCTTTGACTAGACAGACCTTTGTTGGCAAAATAGCATATCTGCTTTTTAATATGCTGTCTAGGTTGGTCAAAACTTTTCTTCCAAGTAGCAAGTATCTTTTAATTTCATGGCTGCAGTCCCCATCCACAGTGATTGTGGAGCCCAAGAAAATAAAGTCTGTCACTGTTTCTGTTTTTTCCCATCTATTTGCCATGAGATGATGGGACAGGTGCTATGATCTTAGTTTTCTGAATGTTGAGTGTTAACCCAACTTTTCACTCTCCTCTTATACCTTCATCAAAAGGCTCTTTAGTTCCTTTTCACTTTCTGCCATAAAGGTGGTGTCAATAATTGAGATTATTGATATTTCTCCAGGCAATCTTGATTCCAGCTTGAACTTCATCCCGCCCAGCATTTCACATGATGTTCTTTGCATATAAGTTAAACCTAAGCAGGGTGAAAATATAGAGCCTTGATGTACTCCTTTCCCTATTTGGAACCAGTCCATTGTACTGTGTCCAGTTCTAATCCTCACTTCTTTACCTGCATACAGGTTCCTCAGGAGGCAGGTAAGGTGGTATGCTAGTCCCATCTCTTTAAGAATTTTCCAGTTTGTTGTGATCCATGCAAAGGCTTAATGTATTCTATAAAGCAGTAGATGTTTTTCTGGAAACCTTTAGCTTTCTATGTGATCCAGTGGATGTTGGTAATTTGATCTATGAATCCTGTACCTTTTCTATAGCCAGTTTGTACATCTGGAAGTTGTTGCATAACACACTGTTGAAGCCTAGCTTGAAGTATTTTGAGCATTTCCTTTCTAGCATGTGAAATGGATGCAATTGTGCAGTATTTTGAACATTTTTGTCATTGCCCTTCTTTCCGACTGGAATGAAAACTGACCCTTGCCAGTCCTGAGACCACTGCTGCATTTTCCAGATTCACTAACATATTGAGTGCAGCACTTTAACATCATCTTTTAGCATTTGAAATAGCTCAGCTGGAATTCCAACACCTCCACTAGCTTTGTTTATAGTGATGCTTCCTAAAGCCCACTTGACTTCACATTCCAGTATGTCTGGCTCTAGGTGAGTGATCACACCATTGTGGTTATCTGGTTCATTAATATCTTTCTTGTATAATCCTTCTGTGTATTCTTGCCACTGCTTCTTAATATCTTCTGCTTCTGTTAGGTCTATACCATTTCTGTCATTTATTGTGCCCAACTTTGCATGAAATGTTCCCTTGGTATCTCTAATTTTCTTGAAGAGATCTCTAGTCTTTCCCATTTTATTGTTTTCCTCTATTTTTATTTTTTTATTTTTTTTTTGCATTTTCACTTAAGAATGCTTTCTTATCTCTCCTTGCTATTCTTTAGAACTCTGCATTCAGATGGTATATCTTTCTTTTTCTCTTTTGCTTTTCACTTTTCCTCTTTTCTCAGCTTAACTTATAAGGCCTCCTCAGACAATCATTTACCTTTCTTTTTCTTGTGGATGGTTTTGTTCACCACCTCCTCTACAATGTTCTGAACCTCTGCCCATAAGTCTTCATGCATTCTGCCTATCAGATCTAATCCTTTCAATCTATTTATCATTTCCACTGCAAAATCATAAGAACTTTGATTTAGGTCATATCTAAATGGCTTTGTGGTTTTCCCTACTTTGATGCTTTTGAACTGTGGTGTTGTAGAAGACTCTTGAGAGTCCCTTGGACTGCAAGGAGATCCAACCAGTCCATCCTAAAGGAGATAAGTCCTGGGTGTTCTTTGGAGGGAATGATGCTAAACCTGAAACCCCAACACTTTGGCCACCTCATGCAAAGAGTCGACTCATTGGAAAAGACTCTGACGCTGGGAGGGATTAGGGGCAGGAGGAAAAGGGGATGACAGAGGATGAGATCCAACTCAATGGGCGTGAGTTTGAGTGAACTCCAGGAGTTGGTAATGGACAGGGAGGCCTGGTGTGCTGCAATTCATGGGGTCACAAAGAGCCGGACACGACTGAGTGACTGAACTGAACTGAACTACTTTCTACAATTTAAGTTTGAATTTTGCTACAAGGAGTTCACAGTCTGAGCCACAGTCAGTTCCCACTCTTGTTTTTGCCAACTGGATAGAGCTCTCCATCTTTGGCTGAAAAGAGTGTAGTCAGTCTGAATTTATTATTGACCATCTGGTGATGTCTATGTGAAAAGTCACCTCTTGTGCTGTTGCAGGTAAGTGTTTGCTATGATCGGTGCATTCTCATGGTAAAATTCTGTGAGACTTGGCCCTGCTTCATTTTGTACTCCAAGATCAAACTTGTCTGTTATTCCAAGTATCTCTTGACTTCCTACATTTGCATTCTAATCCTCTATGATGAAAACCTCATCTTTCTTTGGTGTTAGTTGTAGAAGGTCTTGTAGGTCTTCATAGAGCCATTCATCTTATGGAGATCTCCACATTACAATTCACACAAACTTCAAAAACATACTAAGGACTTCCCAGAGCCTGGTCCCTTGTGTCTAGGAGCATTTCAGATGACCATATAACCTGCAATGAAACTCTAAGGATTTGGTTTTCTAATGGGGATTTATTAAGGGAACTGTAGTTTATCAAGTAAATTAAACAAACTCATCTTCATAAATATATGAATCAGGAGAACTGAAAAAATTCCTGTGGGGCCATTTATTATATTGTTCTTTGTTATTTGTTTTGCTTTCCTAGAAACATGCAAGATAAAGTGTCCTTTATTCTGTGCATAAGCTTTATTTTTGTAACATTCACCAGTTACTACATTGGGAATAATTAGTAGAAGCTATTATCTTCCTAATTAATTAATGCAAAAAATGTGCTACAATGTGCTGTAAAGGCACTTATAAATCCTTGCATTTAAATTTTTCAAATACTCTCTAAGGGACAAATTTTTTATATGATTTATATTCCTCTAAATTATGTAAAGTATTTTACAGTAGTTTAATGACATTAAAATGCTAATTAATGATACTTAACAGAAATCAAGGGCTTTCATATGATGGGCTCAAAGTGGTAAGAAACTAGCTAACTTATTAGAGCCTTATAACTCTAATTTAAAATTGTATCCCATGTTCTTTAACAAATTATTTTTAAACATAACTTGGGAAGAGTTAGGCAATGATGAATATAAAATAAAATTGCTAAAGTTTTATATCACTAAGAATGAAAGTTTTAGAAAAATAGAGGAAAGAGAAGTATAATTTGCCTGTTATTCAAACACCCAAAACAAGGTTTTCTTGATGTCTCTGATATGAATTACCATTTTGTTTTGATAAAATATGATGTGTTTGAAAGAGAAGTTTTCTATGATGTCAGAACGAAATAACAGTTACAAATAACATTCAAAGTATCTGACATCAGCGATTTTTCACTCATTTTCTAAAAATTAACCTTTTCAATAAAACCATGACAACTGAAGCTAACTATGAGTGCAAGTACCCATAACAATAGGTAATTGGAGATATATATATATCACATATATATGAGATCAATATTAAAAATGCAAGCATGTTGTAATAATAGATAATTGATTTACGGTAAGAAGAAATGATTTAAACTGCTTACCAATTCCATGACTTTGAGTAAGAAATAAAATGCCTCTGTTCTTTGAGTTCATCATCTTCATAGTACTATAAGAATTAGCTAAGTTTGAATGCAGAAATGTTGGCTAATGATATACCATGGGTAAAATCAATTCGGGCATTGCAAACAGCTACACAAAGTAAAATATTTTACCTATTCTTTTTAAGAGACTGTATGAACTTATAAGTGTTATTAGAGTATAGCTAAATAATCTTGACCATTAAAAAAAAATGTATTGAGATTATTTTTTGAAAGGAGTTTTAGGTTGATAAAATGATTGGGAAGAAGTTACAGTGATTTCCCTTATAGCATTTCACCCTCAAATGCATAGTATTAGTCGCTCGGTCGTGTCTGACTTTTTGCGACCCCGTGGACTGTAGTCCGCCATGCTCCTCTGTCCATGGGATTCTCTAGGCAAAAATACTGGAGTGGGTTGCCATTTCCTCCTCCAGGGGACCTTTCCAACTGTACATAAAGGAGACTTCATTAATGAGCATTAAAGGATACCCCAGGTTAACCTGTTAAAGAAAACTGTCTCTTGAGTCTTTAAATTCTATACCAATTCTATACCTCTGGTTGGCCAATTGTTTGTTTCTCTATTTAGGTTTTAAGGTGAATGACTTGGGGCTATTTGTTCCCATCAACCTGATTGTGAATCTAAAGGCACAATTGAAATGTCTATTTTTCTTGCTATTCTCAGAACAGACTGCTGCAAATCTACTCTATGATTCTCATTCTTTTCAGCTTACAATGCAAATAGCTTATGGATAGCCTCTCTCATTACCTATATCCCCCACCAGGGGGGTACTTTTGTTACAATTGATACATTATCCATTATTCACAACATTAGCATATATAATTACTCAAAGTCCATAGCTTACCATAGGTCTACTTCTAGTATTGTCTATTCTATAGGTCTGGGCATGTATCTACCATAGCATTACACAGAACATTTTCACTGCCCCAGATATGTTCTGTACTCTACTTACTCATCACCCCCCCACACGCACACACACTCCCTGAAACTATGGCAACAAGTAGTCTCTTTACTGTCTCCATGGTTTTGTTTTTCCAAGAATATCTCGTGGTTGGAATCATATGGTATATCAGTTCAGTTCAGTTCAGTCACTCAGTCGTGTCTGACTCTTTGTGACCCCATGAATTGCAGCACGCCAGGCCTCCCTGTCCATCACCAACTCCCAGAGTTCCCTCAGACTCATGTCCTTCAAGTCAGTGATGCTATCCAGCCATCTCATCCTGGGTCGTCCCCTTCTCCTCCTGCCCCCAATCCCTCCCAGCATCAGAGTCTTTTCCAATGAGTCAACCCTTCGCATGAGGTGGCCAAAGTACTGGAGTTTCAGCTTTAGTATCATTCCTTCCAAAGAAATCCCAGGGCTGATCTCCTTCAGAATGGACTGGTTGGATCTCCTTGCAGTCCAAGGGACTAAGAGTTTTCTCCAACACCACAGTTCAAAAGCATCAGTTCTTTGGTGCTAAGCCTTCTTCACAGTCCAACTCTCACATCCATACATGACCACTGGAAAAACCATAGCCTTGACTACAAGGACCTTAGTCGGCAAAGTCATATCTCTGCTTTTGAGTATGCTATAGAATTTTCATTTAGACTTCTTTCACTTAGTAATATCCACTTCAAATTCCTCTATATCTTTTCATGGTTTAATCACTAATTTATTTCTTCTTCTGGATAAAATTCTGTTATTTAGATGTACCACAGTTAATTTATCCACTCACCTATTGAAGGATATCTTGATTATTTCCAAGTTCTTGTCAGTTTGAATACAGTTGCTATAAGCATTCATGTGCAGGTGTTTTTGTGATATAAGTTTTCAAATAAAGGTATGATTTCTGTATTACATGGAAGAGTATGTTAATTTTTCAAGAAACCTCCGAATTGTCTTCCAAAATGGCTGTAATTTTACATTTCCATCAGCAGTGAGAGTTACTGTTGTACCACATCCTTGCCAGCATTTGCTGTTATCAGTGTTTTGGATTTTTGGCCATTCTAATAGTGGCATCCCTTTAATTTGTATTTTTCTAGTAACTATAATTGAACATATTATTATATGCTTACTGGGCATCTATCTGCATATCTTCTTTAGTGAGGTGTATGTTAAGGTCTTTGGTCCATTTTTCAATAGAGTTGTTTGATTTCTTAACGCTGAGTTTGAAGAGGTATATATTTTGATAGCTGTATTTTACCAGATATATGCTTTGAAAAGGTGTTCTTCTACTCTGTGGTGTGTTCTCTTATTCCATTGACATTGTCTTGACAGGAGTTTTAAATTTTAATGAAATCCAGCTTATCAATTGTTTCTTCCATGAATCATGCCTTTTTGATGTATCTAAAAAGTTATCACATACCCAAGGTCATCTAGGTTTTCTACTTTGTCATCTTTGTTATCTTCTAGGAGTCTTATAGTTTTGCATTTTACACTTAGTTCTGTGATCTGTTTTGAGTTCATTTTTTATGGAGGGTTTAAAGTCTATGTTGAGATTAGATCTTTAGTTTAATTTTATCTTTTAATTGAAATATAATTGCTTGCAATATTGTATTAGTTTCTGCTGTACTGCTATGTGAATCAGCTATGTTGTTGTTCAGTTGCTCAGTTGTGTCCAACTCTTCTCAACCCCATGGACTAGAGCATGACAGCTTATAACTATACATATATTCCCTTCCTTATCAGCTATAAGTGTACATATTCCCTTTATTCTTGTCCTTCCCTCCCCCTCCTACACCAGATTCATTTTTACATGTGAATGCCGAATTGTTTCAGCACTATTTTTTGAAAAGGCTATCTTTGTTTCATTGTATGGCCTTTGGTCTTTTGTTAAAGATCTGTTGATTATATTTGTGTTGTTGTCTTAGGGTGATATTGTGATTTATGACAAGAAATACAAATTTGTTGCTTGTTAACTCCCCTGATCCTTAATTCTTAAAATTCTTGTAGTTTTCTATATAAGCCATAAGGACAGCTTTTGTTATATTTAGCTTTATTCACTGTTCCTAGACTGAGTGACTTCACTTTCACTTTTCACTGTAATGCATTGGAGAAGGAAATGGCAACCCACTCCAATGTTCTTGCCTGGAGAATCCCAGGGACAGCGGAGCCTGGTGGGCTGCCGTCTGTGGGGTAGCACAGAGTCAGACATGACTGAAGCGACTTAGCAGCAGCAGCAGCAGAATATCACCAAAGTCATAGCCCTTTCAACCACACCTGAGCTTATGTCACGAGGTGACTTTTAAAAAGAATCTTAGCATGGTAGTGTGGTAGTTGGTTGCCAGGGAGCCAACCATGTAATGAGAGGGTTGGAACTTTCAATCTCATCTCAGACCTCAGGGAAAGGATAGGGGCTGGGAGTTGAATCAATCATCCAGTGGCCAATGATTAATCAGTCATGCCTGCGTAATATTGTTGTTGATGTTCTGTCTCTAAATCATGTCTGACTCTGCAACCCCACGGACAGCAGCACACCAGGCTCTGTCCTCCACTATTTCCTGGAGTTCGCTCAAATTCATGTCCATTGTGTTGGTGGTGCTATCTAATCATCTCACCTTCTGTTGCCCCCTTCTCCTCCTACCCTCAATCTTTCCCAGCATCAGGGTCTTTTCCAAAGAGTCAGTTCTTTACATCAGGTGGCCACAATATTGGAACTTCAGCTTCAGCATCAATCCTTTCAATGAATATTCAGGGTTTATTTCCTTTAAGATTGGATGGTTTGACTGGTTTCATCTCCTTGCAGTTCAAGGGACTCTGAAGGGTCTTTGCCTTGCTTTCTTCATGAGTCAACATAATGAAGCCTGCATAAAAACCTAAAAAGATAATTTTCAGAGATCTTCCAAGTTGGTGCACACATATGATGCAGGGAGAGTATCACATGCCCCCAAAATCATGAGAGTGTTAGTCCTTTCTCCCTTACCTTCCCCTGTGCATCTCTTCCCTCTGACTGTTCCTGGGTCATATCCTTTTGATAATAAACCAGCAATCTAGTAAGCAAATGGTTACTTGGGTTATCTGAGCCACATTAGCAATTTAATCCAAGGAAGGGAGTCTTAGTAAAATCTGATTTATAACCAATTGGTTAGAAGCACAAATAACTCCTGGGCTTGTAGTTGGCATTTGAAGTGCAGACGGTACAATCTTAGGGAATGAGCCTTTCACCTGAGATCTGACACTAACTCTAGGTAAATAATTTCAGAACTGAATTGAATGGTAGGATGCTAGCTGGAGTTGCAGAATTTCTTGGTGTGGAAAACTACCTACAAACACATTTGGTGTCCAGAAGTGTCAGATATTTAGTAGTTGACAGTAGAAGAGACTCAGAACTGTTATTTTCTCTTCAGTGGATCTGCTTCTGTGATTTTCATTCTATTCCATTGGTCTATTTGACTCCTTTTCCTCCAAAGTCATACTGTCATGATTACTGTGGCTTAATAGTAAGTCTTAAAATCAAATAGTGTCAGTTCGCCAAATTCATTCTCCTTCAATATTATGTTGACTGTTCTTTGTCTTATGCCTCTCCATGTAAATCTTAGAATCAGTTTGTTGACATCCAAAAAATAGCTTTGATATTTTCACTGAGTTTATATTGAATGTATAGATCTAATTAGGAAGAACTGATGCTTTGATATTATAGAATATTCCTATCAATAAACATGGAGTGTTTCTCAGTTCACATTGTTTTCCTTTTCAGCGAGACACATGGTATTGGACAGGTTTGATACCTATACCAGTATTTAGATTTGGCAGATGTTCTCTTTAACTGTTTTTTTTTTTTTAATTTTTACCAGAGTATAGTTATTTACAATGTTATGTTAGATGTACAGCGAAACAGATGTACAACAAGGTGAATTAGTTATACATATACATATATCCAGGCTTCCCAGGTGGTGCTAGTGGTAAAGAACCTGCCTGTCAATGCAGAATAAGAGGTGGATTCAATCCCTGTGAAAGGGAAGATCAATTGGAGAAGGGCATGAGAACCCACTCCAGTATTCTTGCTTGGACAATCCCATGGACAGAGAGCCTGGTGCTACACTCCACATGGTTGGACACAACTGAAGTGAGTTAGCACATACATGCATCCATATCCACTCTGTTTTAGATTCTTTTCCCATATAGGTCATTATAGAGTATTGAGTAGAGTTCCCTGTGCTTTCCAGTAAGTCTTTATTAGTTAAATATTTTCTATAAAGTAGTATGTATATCAGAGAAGGCAATGGCACCCTACTCTAATACTCTTGCCTGGAGAATCCCATGGATGGAGGAGCCTGGTAGGCTACAGTCCATGGGGTTGCTAAGAGTTGGACACTACTGAGTGACTTCACTTTCACTTTTCAATTTCATTCATTGGAGAAGGAAATGGCAACCCACTCCAGTGTATTTGCCTGGAGAATCCCAGAGACGGGAGAGCCTGGTGGGCTGCCGTCTCTGGGGTCGCACAGAGTCGGACACAACTGAAGCAACCGAGCAGCAGCAGCAGCAGTACGTATATATCCCTGGAGTAGGAAATGACAACCCACTCTAGTATTCTTGCCTGGAAAATTCAATGCAAAGAGAAGCTTGGTAGGCTATGGTCCATGGGGTTACAAAGAGTTGGACACAGCTGAGCAACTGAGTCCATGTATATGTCATTCCAAATCTTTCAATTTATCCCTTCCTGACATGCTCTTGTAGTCATAAGTTTGCTTTCTACATTTGTAACTATTTGTCTTGTAGATAGGTTCATTTACATCCTTTTTTTTTTTAGATTCTACATGTAATAGATTCATGTGATAATTATCTTTCTCTGTCTGGTTTACTTTTCAGTGTGATAATCACTACATGCATCTATATTGCTGCAAATGTCATTAATTTGCTCTTTTTTTTTTTTTACAGCTAATATTCCATTGTATGTATGTACTGCATTTTTATCCATTTCTCCGTTGATGGACATTTAGGTTGCTTCCATGATATTTGCAAATGAAGAAACCGACAAGCAGTTAATCTCCAAAATATACTAATGGCTCATGCAGCTCAATAACAAAAAACAAACAAACAAACAACCCAATTAAAAAATGGGCAGAAGACCTAAACGGACAATGTCTATTGGATAAAGAAGACATAAAGATGGCTGAAAGATGCTCAGTACCACTGATTATTAGAGAAATGTAAGTCAAAACTATAACGAGGTACCACTTCACCAGACAGAATGACCATTATTAATGGTTTTTTAATTTAACTTTTTTTCAGCAGGCCCCAAACAGAATTCAAATATAGGACCAGACATTTTTTAAATTAAGTAACATTTATGTTGATTGTTTACTGTAATTCAGAGGCCTATTAACTTAGAACCTATGCTATTTGGCCAACTTCCATTACCTCCATTTGAAATTATTTACAGTTGAGTGCAGCTGCAATATACACCCCAATGTGTAGCTTACTATTTCAGTGGATGCAAAATCAATATTTTCTGCAGTAAATCTGATCTAAATTAAATTGTTGTAGCTACTTGATTTGATAAATATCAGAATCATCTCAAATAACTTGAAAGATAAGTTGCCTTTTGTATATATGTTGACTTACTATGTTTTTTTTTAAGCCTTTTGGTTATGCTTATGAATTAAAATGTTCTCTGGATATGATATTTTCAAGGTGACAAACTTTGGATGAAATACTCACTTTTCCTGATTGATCTATTCCTTCTTTGAGAGTGGTGATAATCTTTATTTTTTAAAATTGACCTTAGGATAAAGGCTAGATTGGTCACACAGTCTTAAAAAAATTTGTTTTGATGAAAATATCCTGCTGTTATCAAATGAAAACAATTTGCTTATGTCAAGTTGATTTCTATACTAAATTTCCAACATATCCTGCTCATTACCTTTAATATGTTATGTAAAATTTGTTTAAATAATTTTAAGCCTTTTTATCTGAAGTAAGATTTTAAACTCATGGAATAAATAAAGATATATATATAATCTCAGGAATTTTTAGGTACATAGAATATATATATATATATATATATATATATATATATTCCTATATTTAATATTGTTGCTGTTTAGTCACTAAGTTGTGTTTGACTCTTTATGACCCCATGAATTGTAGCCTACCATGCCCTCTGTCCATGGGATTTCCCAGGCAAGAATACTGGAGTGGGTTGCCATTTCCTTCTCCAAGGTATCTTATTGACCCTGATATTAAATGATCTCTTGCGTTTGCAGGCAGATTCTTTACCACTGAGCCACCTAGGAAGCCCATATTTAAGATAGTATGTTAAATCTTTTTTTAATTCAAAATTAAAATTTAAGTAGCATATAAAGTCTTTCTAAAAGTTATTATGTAATGTATTTGGGAGGAATGTTGTCATGATCACAAGTATCAATAGCTTCTAGAAATAGTTCTGTTTCCCTAGCCACTTACTTTCTCCATGGAAACAGTCAGGCTATCTGCTTAAAACTTACCTCACTTCTCTCTCTACCTTTTCCTCATCAGCGATGTTTCTTCCTATTTCACAGAGAAAACAGATATATTGTGTACCTAAAACTTCGTTCCACTAACCTACTGCTGGAGATGTTGTCCTAAACTGAAAAATCATTATGTAAATGACTCTGATTAAAATCCTTGAGTTGTGACTCTTTATGGGTATAGGATTGTTGCATGTGCTGTGGATGGAATCATGCAAAACATGTTCCAACTACCTTGCCTGTCTTTACTGGAGAAGCTGCGCTATTGAACTTTAAGATGCCATTTCTTTCTCAGGCAAATAGCAATGTAATGCTTTTCTGGCCCATGAGATATAGGAAAATCCCTGAGTAGAAACAATGCTTCCTCCCTTCTAAATTGAAGATCAGAGTTTTGGATAGAGGAGAATGTTTTCATCCCGTCTCCCATAGGTTTTAAAGTGTCAACAAAGGAGGCAAGAATATACAATGGATTAAAGACAATCTCTTTAACAAGTGGTGCTGGGAAGACTTGTCAACCACTTGTAAAAGAATGAAACTAGATCACTTTCTAACACCATACACAAAAATAAACTCAAAATGGATTAAAGATCTAAACATAAGACCAGAAACTATAAAACTCCTGGAGGAGAACATAGGCAAAACATTCTCCAACATAAATCACAGCAGGATCCTCTATGACCCACCTCCCAGAATACTGGAAATAAAAGCAAAAAGAAACAAATGGGATCTAATTAAAATTAAAAACTTCTGCACAACAAAGGAAACTATAAGCAAGGTAAAAAGATAGCCTTCTGAATGGGAGAAAATAATAGCAAATGAAGCAACTGACAAACAACTAATCTCTAAAATATACAAGCAACTCCTGCAGCTCAATTCCAGAAAAATAAATGACCCAATCAAAAAATGGGCCAAAGAACTAAATACACATTTCTACAAAGAAGACATATAGATGGCTAACAAACACATGAAAAGATGCTCAATGTCACTCATTATCAGAGAAATGCAAATCAAACCACAATGAGGTATCATTTCACACCAGTCAGAATGGCTGTGATCCAAAAGTCTACAAGCAATAAATGCTGGAGAGGGTGTGGAGAAAAGGAACCCTCTTACACTGTTGGTGGGAATGCAAACTTGTACAGCCACTATGGAGAACAGTGTGAGATTCCTTTAAAAACTGGAAATAGAACTGCCTTATGAACCAGCAATCCCACTGTTGGGCATACACACTGAGGAAACCAGAATTGAAAGAGACACATGTACCCCCAATGTTCATCACAGCACTGTTTATAATAGCCAGGACATGGAACCAACCTAGATGTCCATCAGCAGATGAATGGATAAGAAAGCTTGGTACATATACACTATGGAGTATTACTCAGCCATTCAAAAGAATACATTTGAATCAGTTCTAATGAGGTGGATGAAACTGGAGCCGATTATTCAGAGTGAAGTAAGCCAGAAAGAAAAACTCCAATACAGTATACTAACGCATATATATGGAATTTAGAAAGATGGTAACGATAACACTGTATGTGAGATAGCAAAAGAGACACATATGTATAGAACAGTCTTTTGGACTCTGTGGGAGAGGGAGAGGGTGGGATGATTTGGGAGAATGGCTTTGAAACATGTATAATATCATATAAGAAATGAATCACCAGTCTAGGTCCGATGCAGGGTGTAGGATGCTTGGGGCTGGTGTACTGGGATGATCCAGAGGGATGGTACTGGGAGGGAGGAGGGAGGGGGGTTCAGGATTGGGAACACGTGTATGCCCGTGGCAGATTCATGTTGTTGTGTGGCAAAACCAATACAATATTATAAAGTAAAAAAATAACAATAATAAATAAAAAATAAGTAAATAAATAAAATAGTAAAATAAATAAATAAAGTGTCCCTGGCATTGTGTTGGTGTACTTCTATGCTATATCACACTACTGTCACAGGGACTATAGAAAGTTGAGATACTCTTATTTCACTTTTACACTTGAGAAAATATATATTTTAAAAGATGCTTGTAATTGGCTCAAGGATATTTAATTAATAAGTAACAAATTTGGCAACACATACTCATAACAATATGACTCTAAAATTCATATATATAGATATTCTCCAAGTCGATGATGGTTTACTAGTCATTTCATGACTTGTCCCTTTATACACGCTTCAGTATTCCTCTGACAGCTCTCACTCTCACATTCTTCTTTTTTAATTAATTTATTTATTTTAATTGGATGCTAATCACTTTACAATATTGTAATGGTTTTTGCCATACATTGACATGAATCAGCCATAGGTGTACAGGTGTTTCCCATCCTGAACCCTCCTCTCACCTCCCTCCCCATCCCTTCCCTCAGGGTCATCTCATTCTCTTATATTCTTAACACCTCTCTCTCCTCTATTTTTAAACAGCATTTGCATATCTCTCCTTTCCTTTAATAAACCTACACTGTTATTTTTTGATTTGCAGATAATCATTGTTCTTCCTCACATTTTCCCTTTCCATCTGTAAATATCCTGTTGTGTTGCAAAGTACCTTTACAGTTTCTTTTAAACAGATTGGCCCCAAATTTTCCATTTCCTTTGCAAAGTGCTGTATTGATAGCACTATTTAATTCAAAGGGAAAGTGAGTCACCCAGTCCTATCCAATTCTTTGTGACCCTATGGACTATAGATAATAAAAGTACTATAACATTTAACATTGTCACACTGTTCGAGATAAAATTTATTTTAATACACTGACATCCAAAGCAAGTCAATGGGATATATCTAGAGTGATTGTCTTTCTCAAGAACATCATATATCTAGCTCTAAATCAATATAAATAGAGATAAGTAGAGAGATACATAGATACATATTACTCTGTGTGTATATATATGTGTGTGTATATAGTGTTATCTATATAACAGCTCTGTAAAACCTTTAGCTACATAATTTGTAGGAACTAGAAAATTAAAAATAAACTACATTAAATTATATGAATCTTTAATATTTATAATTAAAACTTTTCTCCTAATACTTCACTTAACCAAATAGAAAGTCTCAATAAAATGGGTTAATCATGGCTTTAAAAAACCCCTTTACAAAATCCAAAATTAAAAAAAAATAATTCCAGAGTTTTTATACTTTTTAAATTTAAACATTAATTGACATGAAGAAAATTTGTTTTTATATCCCCTAGAGTAAAGGTTAAGTTGCATTTCACCACCCAAATCATTATTTTTTAATGAAATGAGTACAAGTATTATAGTATTTTTACATGCAGTAATTCATTTCTATATTAAGCTGATTAAAAACTAAGTGGGCCACATAAAAATACTTTTATGCAAAGGATTGGAGTATTGTGAGATATTAAAATAATGTTAATTATAAATTTAGGATTTCAGTTAGCTAAAAATGTTTTACATTTATACAAATTTAATAATTTTACTAGTATCACATATATTACTTGAAATGTCAATCTATGAAATTTAAGACATGGTGTGATTTAGGTGTATCCCATGCTTTATGTAAACATTACATGCCTCACAGAGACACAAGAAAGTAGTTTTAATGTACTTTTGTATCATGGTCCCTATAATACATCCACAAGGAAATTATGAAAGTCATCATATTTTAGCAATAATAAAAGATGAAGCGTAATGACAAAAAGTATCTTTATTAGAAGCCTATGTGATGAAAAATAACTATTTTGTAACTTTAATACAGGATAATTTGGTATCACTTAGGGGGAAAAAATGTATAGGTTATTTATATTGTTTGGATATATCTCAGTTAAATTTCCAGGATTGCCATTAGGTGATCCTAGGCAAGTTCTTAAAACTTTCTGATCATCAGTGTTTTTTGTTTTGTTTTATTTTAATTTGTATAGGGGGAGACTTTTAGGTGAAAGAATATATTGAAAATGTTTACCACAGTAGAAAGCTTAAGCTGACCCTTCACAACTAACACAGGGATACAAGCCAACAAAACAAACTAGACCATTTGAATTTGATCAAATCACATTTTATTTTTCTACTTGGATTTTGGTTTTGATCCCTAAAAAGAGTCTACCACAGTATCTGTTGATAGCAGAAATTTTCTGAGTCCAAGCTTATACTACTTGCTGCATGGCAGGAGAATTCTGCACTTTTAAATTATTTTCTCACCATAATTTCTAAATTGATTGATTGCTTTGTGTATGTACTTGTGTAAGTTACTTCAAATATTGTTAGAGTGACAAAACATTTAACTTTAAAAATATTTTAACAGCAAAGACATGAAGCATTTTATTCTTGATAAAGCCCAGTATTACAACATAATATTCATAGTAATTATGTTTCTTTAGCTCAAAAATGCACGATATTAAAATTAAGTATCTTTTCTTGGTCTTCATTCTTTTTTGAATGGTTTAATAAGCAGATTTTATAGAGTAATTAACCTCCAATTAAATAAATTTATATTTATAAAAGATTGAAAAATCATTACCATTAAATTTAAAAAGTGTGGCATAACTCATAAGCAAAAAGTATGATGAACAAATACTTGACAATATATGTGAGTACAACCAACTTGACAACATGTATGAGTACAACATGTATGTGAGTACGTGAACCGTGAACTTCCAGATGTTCAAGATGGTTTTAGAAAAGGCAGAGGAACCAGAGATCACATTGCCAACATCCACTGGATCATCAAAAAAAAAGAGAGTTCCAGAAAAACATCTATTTCTGATTTATTGACTATGCCAAAGCCTTTGACTGTGTGGATCACAGTAGACTGGGAAAATTCTTCAAGAGATGAGAATACCAGACCACCTGACCTGCCTCTTGAGCAATCTGTATGCAGGTCAGGAAGCAACAGTTAGGACTGGACATGAAACAACAAACTAGTTCCAAATAGGAAAAGGAGTGAGTCAAGGCTATATATTGTCACCCTGCTTACTTAACTTATATGCAGAGTACATCATGAGAAATGCTGGGCTGGATGAAGGATTGCCAGGAGAAATATCAATAACCTCAGATATGCAGATGACACAACCCTTATGGCAGAAAGTGAAGACAAACTAAAGAGCCTCTTGATGAAAATGAAAGAGGAGAGTGAAACTTTTGGCTTAAAGCTCAGCATTCAGAAAACCAAGAAAATGGCATCCGGTCCCACCACTTCGTGGCAAATAGATGGAGAAACAGTGGAAATAGTGTAAGACTTTATTTTTTGGGGCTCCAAAATCACTGCAGATGGTGACTGCAGCCATGAAATTAAAAGACACTTACTCCTTGGAAAAAGTTATAACCAACATTCACAGCGTATTAAAAACCAGAGACATTACTTTACCAACAAAGGTCTGTCTAGTCAAGGCTGTGTTTTTTCCAGTAGTCATGTATGCATGTGAGAGCTGGACTATAAAAAAGCTGAGTGCTAAAAAATTGATGCTTTTGAACTGTGGTGTTGGAGGAGACTCTTGAGTCCCTTGGACTGCAAGGAGATCCAACCAGTCCATCCTAAAGGAGATCAGTCCTGGGTGTTCATTGGAAGGACTGATGTTAAAGCTGAAACTCCAATACTTTGGCCACCTGATGTGAAGAGTTGGCTCAATGGAAAGGACTCTGATGCTGGGAAAGATTGACAGCAGGAGGAGAAGGGAACGACAGAGGATGAGATGGTTGGATGGCACCACAGACTTAACGGACATGAGTTTGAGTAAACTCTGGAAGTTGGACAGGGAGGCCTGGCGTGCTGTGGTCCATGGGTTTGCAAAGAGTTGGACATGACTGAGCAACTTAACTGAACCAAACAAACAACTTGGAAACAAAACTACATATAGGCCTCATATGAAGATAATCAGTAGTGGAACTGAGACCTAATTTCATCCCTTCCTAAATCAAATTAGAACATTGGAAAGTAGCTTCAGCTTAATAGTTTAAAAATTATACTGACAATATTATAAAAAGTTATTTTCAAATCTGTAATAACCATGCTTCATAATAAGAACTGGCCTTTATGACTAGCATGGAATACAGAAAGCATATATATATGAATTTCATCATATATGAATATCATCATTAATTTCATCAAACTATATTTTTCTGTTTGGCTTAATTGTTGATGTTTTAAAAGTATTTTGATTTCACTTTTTATTTAAAAAACATTTTCTCTACTGAATTCCAAACTACTTCTATTATTCTCATTTTACAAAAAGAAACCTAAGAAACAAAGAAATTAAATAAAAGGGCATAATAGTAATGATGTTTATGTTTTAACTGTGATTAAATATAATTTCTTGCACCTTAGAGTTTTTTAAGCTTTCACATACTATGTGGTTTTTATTACAAAAAGTTTCCCTTATTTCACTTAGTAACCACCCTATTGCTTTGTTTCAGTAAAAATCATTTTTGTCCATGCACCTGTATTCTCTGTCCAGTGGAAGAATTTAAAATACAATAGCTATCTTTCAGTATTATGGAATAGAACTAAATATTGTGGTATGTTTAATTTTTTCATGTTCATAAAATCCAAGGATGCTAAACAAATATGTGGAGATTATATAAATTGTTTCATTAGTAAACATTTGAAGATTTTCCAATTACTAGTTATGTATTATTAACTGAAAATTAATCAAGATGCCGTGCATTTTTCATAATAGTCTACATCAGCTCTTCTGCACATCCTACTAGTATAAGTATATATTGAGCACTACCAACTGTTAAAACATTTAATGTATTTTTTGCATTATATATTAATAGACTCCTTTATTAATGTCTTTGTTTTCAAAATAGAAAATTCCCCCAAATATAGATTGCTTTATCAGAAATAAATCTTCACTTTGGATAACAGATCAAAATTAAATTTGAGGATTAACTGTAATAACTGTTTCATCTATATTTTTGTTTTATTTGTTTACATATATCATGGAATTTTTCTTTATGTTTTTACTGTATGTCTCCTTGGTTTTCCTAAAGAAAAATAAAAAGAGTAAATATTCTAAATGAAGATGTAAACTAACAAGAAATCAATGTTTATGGTATACAAAGAACGTAAATGGCTCATTTTAAATCAGGTGCCCAAGGTATTGGAGCTTCAGCTTCAGCATCAGTCCTTCCAATGAATATTCAAGACTTCAGGATTGACTGGTTTGATCTCCTTTCTGTCTGAGGGATTCTCAAGAGTTTTCTCCAACACCACAGCTCAAAAACATCAATTCTTTGGTGCTCAACTTTCTTTATGGTCCAGCTCTCACATCATATGTGACTATTGGAAAAACCATAGCTTTGACTTTAGGGACCTTGTCTTTGCTTTTTAATATGCTGTATAGATTGATCATAGCTTTCTTCAAAGGAGCAAGCATCTTTTAATTTCATGGCTACAGTCACCATCAGCAGTAATTTTGGGTCCCAAGAAAAAAAAGTCTGTCACTGTTTCCATCATTTCTCCATCTATTTCCCATGAAGTGGTGGGACCAGATGCTATGATCTTCATTTTTTGAATGTTGGGTTTTAAGTCTTTAAAATTGCACCCATAATACAAATTAGTGATTTGGGGGAAAAGTTTTAATATATAAATATTTTTACACTCATTGATTGATTATACACTTTTTTATTAATTCAAAACCAATTGCAATCTTTTAATGATATGGCTGAAACAATGAACCACAGATGTGTGTGAGTTTTACTAGTTTTCAGATTCAGTTGACTCAGTATAATTAATTATTTCAAGTTTCTGCAGGTTTATAGGTTTACAGTCATAAAATAACTAGAAAGAATTCAGAGTCTTAAAGTGGGCACAGAATAAATCATTTGGTCCAGAATTGTGGTATTTTTAGGAATCATATGTTTAATCTGTTATTAATGTTTAAATGAATATATTACTATCTATATTTTATGTATACATTTAATTAAGGAGAAAATGCTCTCACAGAATTAAGATATGTTTCTTATTCTGAAAATATTTGGTGTTTGGATGAAAATAAATGCTGCATAAATTAAATTTGGAGAGGTAAAGTTGAGATATTTTTATTTACTCTATTTTTCCTTTGGGTGTTTGTCCTTTATACAGAACCCAATGTTTGTAAAGTAGTTATTTGAAAAAAATAAGCAAGTACTTTTACCTGAGTAACAAAGAATTTTTAATAGTAGTTTTAGTAAGGATATAAGAATTCTGATATGTTGGATAGCATAAGAAATATTGCCTTAGACCTCTAATTTCCCTGTATTTCTGGGAAATCATGTTTGTTATTTTAACTTTTAACAGAGTGATTGAGTTCATTAAATTCCTAGGTTTCTGATGGACTGCTATTGGTACGATCAGTTTTGCCCTTATGCAACTCTAAGACTTCGTTTCTTCCATCTACTTTCTTTCCTTTTCTTTCAAAAGTAGCTAATTTAATATAATACATCTTTGCAAATGTGCATATGTGCATTTTTAATATAAAAGGACTATTTCCTCAAGCAGGTAGGTATGGGGGATTTTTTTTTAAATTTAAAATATTGACTGCTGTTTTAAAATTCTTCCCAATTTGTGAAATAAACTTATGTAATGTAAAATATTTAGCCCATTTTTTAAGCATTAGGAAATAGGATAATTTTTTTAGTATTGTGGTAATACATTTTTCTAAGGAATTTTGAAATCCATTTTCTAAAGAATTATGTCTTAGAGTGATGTTGTCTAATAAAACTTTCTCTAATTGACATTTCTATAATATATGCCAGCAGTACATGTGCATGTGAAATGTTATTTGTGCAACTGAAAAAGTGACTTTTTACTTAATTTAATTTTAATTTTCATAGTCATAGTTGAATAGAACAGACATTATATAGGTTGCTTAAGATACATGTATATATTATTCACATTTAATGTCTGACAGATGCATTACAAAGGAAGAAGGACATAATGTAAAATATTAATTTTATGTCAGATGTCCAGCAGGATGTTGTGTATTGTGATAATAAACTAATCAGTAAGAGGAAGAGCTTGATATAAATTAATACCTGTCTAATTTTTCTTTGGACTATATGCAGTAATACATTTTCAATCAAATATATTATATACTGCTTCATAGTCTATTAACCTGTGAACTGTTCAATATTATTTATGTTTGACCAAGAAAACTTTCCTTCACAAAAATATATAAACAATGCACTGACTACAAAATATGTTTATAAAATGCTTAAAAATTTTTGGCAATTCTCAGCTAGAGAAAGGTCAGTCTTAGTTTCCATACCAGAAAAACTAGGAATGTCTATACAAAGGATCGGATTAATTCAATAGAATATTTTTACCTTCTGGAAGAAACTGGAAAAGTCTTTTCTGAACACCCTAAATCTTATGCCAAGTGTGCCAATCGACACACTTCTGAACAAACATCAACGTGGTTGATTTTGAGAAACACATTATCAACTAATTAGTTACAAACAAGTTGAAAAATGATTTGGCCTTTTTGTATTTGGGGATTAGTTTTCCACACGGTTTTTTCCTTTTGTAAACACAAAGTTTTGGATGTTCTTTATAGAAAAACTGAAAAAGCAAAATAGCAGAAAGAAAATAATCATATGTACTTGTATATATGAAATTTTCCTCTCCTTGTTTCAGGCTAAAGCATATAAAAAGTGAATATTAAAGGTAAATTATTCTGACCCAGAATTAGATAGGTTAAGCATAATTCTTTTACTATATAGTCTCATGGGACACCATTTAGTATTATTAAATTTTCTGTGAGTCTGTTTAAAGAACTATTTTTGTAAGTGGTTCAGGAATCTACAAATGGAAAAATGGCTATACAGTAAATTATCATTGGAATTCACGTTCTCACTGGCTGAAATTTGGCACAAGTTATTGGCATTTCTGGCAATTTTATTGAAATTTTTGTAATCTAAAATAAATTGATAAAATGACATAAAATCACTTTCTAATATCCCATGGATGGCTCTGCATGCCTTGTTGAAAGTGAAAGTCACTCAGTTGTGTTGGACTCTTTGTGACCCCATGGACTATACAGTCCATGGAATTCTCCAGGACAGAAGTGAGTAACCTTTCTCTTCTCCAGGGGATCTTCCCAACCCAGGATCAAACCCAGGTCTCCCTCATTGCAGGCATATTCTTTATCAGCTGAGCTACAAGGGAAGCCCAAGAATACTGAAGTGGGTAGCCTATCCCTTCTCCAGCAGATCTTCCTGACCCAGGAATCAAACCAGGGTCTCCTGCATTGCAGGCAGATTCCTTACCAACTGAACTATCAGAGAAGTGTGCATGCCTTGTTAGTAAAGACATGCAAACTCCAATTTTCTAATAGTCCTGATAAAAATATTATTTACTATTCAAATATTGTTATCCTACCTATTTATATACCCTTGTTTACCAATCTCTCAGTGCATTTTTTGAAGTATTTGAGCAAATTACTGAAACAATGTTAAAAACATCTTCGCTAAGCAAATCTTCTTCAGAGGTTCTCATCACTGAGTGGTAATGGGAAAGGGATGGGGTGCATCTCTACTTACTTGGTTAAAGTGAGAATTTTAGGTTTTTGCCTCTTTTGAGTATCAAATATATTCATTCATCATTTCTTTATCTGTCTAATAACACTTGATTAAGTATCTACTATGTAAGAGATGTTGTGACAGGTATTAGGAGGGCATAGTTAACAAGCTATGGTACCCCTTTAGGGAATTCAGTCTACTAGAGCATAGAGCTGCAAAATGTATAAAGCACTGAGTGTTACATGTCTAAGCCATGTGTGTAGTGGAGGGTTGTAGAAATGTTATATTGACTGACAATGTTGAAGGTAGAAGAATGTTTTATAACAAGCATCTTAAATGTATGGTGGCACATTTTTGATCTATAATAGGTCACAATGATGGGTTTGTAGGGAGAAAGAAATGAGTGGGTGGTGAGATTTCAGAGTGATTACTCTGAAGTGACTAGTGTAGAAGAGTTTGATATTTTGTTAAAACCTTTTTGAATGTACTCTGCAGATGGACATGCCTACTGGGTGATTTTTTAAAAAATTGTTATATTATGAAACTTGGGTTCTGGAAATATCTCTTCTAGTGTTTTATGAAAGATGAGAAAAGTCTTCATTAGGTTCTGTGAGAGGTGTGAAAGGGCAATTGGTGACATAAAATTTTGTGCTGGGTGTGTTAACCGAACTCAGGTCTGGCTGCTCTCTGTTCAGAAGTCAATAGTTGAGTATTGAAGAAGTCTGTTATTGACTATTGACTTCTGAACAGAGAGCAGCCAGACCTGAGTTTAGCAGCACATGTTGGTGGAAAGGGCTTCCTAGGTGGCACTTGTGGTAAATAACCTGCCTGCTAATGCAGGGGACATAAGAGACATGGGTTTGATCAGGAAGGGTTTGACACTGGCTCAGGAAGATCACTGGAGGAGGGCATGGCAACCCACTACAGTATTCTTGCTTGGAGAAACCCATGGACAATGAAGCCTGGCAGGCTGCCATCCAAAAGGTCACAAACAGACAGACATGACTGAATGTTGGTAGAAAGGAAAACAACACTTTTAATCAGAAAGTGGTCAATCTGGGGAGAAGGTGAACAAGGTGTCCCCAGGCCCCTCACCCCCAAACCAACTCCAAAGATTCTGCTTGGCTGTGAAAGTTTTTACAGGAAAAAGAGAAATAATCCTAGCTAATCTTTGAGATAGGGGGGTCAGAGTCATAGCCATTCCCCACTCTGTGCAGGCTTGTCCACTTCCTGTGATCTTTCTTTAGATGCTATCTTGTTCACACAGTTTGTGAGATTCCTGAATGGGAAACTAGGGACGAGATCTGGTCCTCAGATAATTACTTATTCTTCATTTCTGCCTCTACGATCTGTAAGAACCAACGGGTTAGGCAAAATATTACACTGACATATATACACTACCAAGTGTAAAATGTTAATTGATAGCTAGTGGGAAGTTGTATAACTCAGGGAACTCAGCTTGATGTTAGATGTTAACCTAGAGGGGTGGGATGGGGGAATGTGAGGGAAGCTCAGAGGGAAGGGATATATGTATACATATAGCTGATTCACTTAGTTGTACAGCAGAAACTAACAAAATTGTAAAGCAATTATTCTCCAATTAATAAAACAAAAGATTTGAAAGGTGTTCTTGGGCCAGAGATGAGTAGAGCATGGAGACAGTTGATTTAAAAGTTTGCTACTGTTTAGCTTTGTGAAATTGACAAGAAAAGGGATTTCCCAGCTGAAGGTGGTTTCCTGTAAAGAGCTGATTACAGTAGAAGGAAGAACATAAGGGGTTTGAATTGGAGTATTAACAATGATACGGTGAACAGACACAGTGAACGATAACCAAAGCATTGATTCAGACTATTCTCCTCCCTTATCTCTTTCTCTCTCTTTCTCTTTGGCTCCCTACAAAAAGTTTCCTCCAAAGCTATCAGGCACATTTACTCCTTTGCAGTGGCTTATTTGTTTTCCATTTATTCTCTGTTCTTACATAGCTGGAATAATAATGAATTAAAAATACACACAATTTGCAAGAATCTTTTTTTTTTTTTTTACTTCGTTAACAATACCAGTATAACACAATTCTTCTGAGACACAAAGATTCCAACAGCAATAATATTCCCTTCTCAAAAAGTCTAACTGTTGTTTGCAATTGCATGTTTGTTCTGATCTCTTTCTATCGTGATGACATAGCATCATATTATAGTTTTTAAAATGGCCACTGCGTACCATTATCAAGGTAGCTAGTTACATTCTCTTACACCTTTTTCATTTTGTGGGAACATTCCGCTAATTTGCCACATTTTATTTTAATGTATGAGTTATGATCTGCACACTTTACCAAAAGATACTTTCTCAGCAAGTTGTCAGTTAACAGCTTTCTGATTTTCTTGAGCTACATTTCTTTTTATAATCCTCATTTTCCCTTTATAGTTAATAACTAAGAAAATATAAGGATGTAATAAAACCCCAACTTTCTATTCAAAATTTGTTTACCCTCTTTATTGATGGGCTTCCCAGGTAGCTCAGGTGGTAAAGAATTTGCCTGCAATGCAGGAGACCTGGTTTTGATCCCTGGGTTGGGAAGACCTCGCTGGAGAAAGAAATGGCAACCCACTCCAGTATTCTTGCCTGGAGAATCCCCATGGACAGAGGAGCCTGGTGGGCTACACTCCATGGGGTTGCAAAGAATTGGATACAATTCAAAATTGTTTTCCCTCTTTATTTGTAGATAATAAAATTTCTGAAATTAAAAAGAAACTACATTTAAAAGCAAAGCTCACTGTAAATACATGATATTGAATCTAGCATTTGCTTCTACCAATTTCTTGTTTCCAGAAGTCTCTAGGGAAGAATTACCATTTATTAGCTATTAACAGAAAATACTTTTTTGAATATTGAAATAAGTGTATCAAGTGTAAATTTAGACAGTTAGAATGATCAGCATACCATGAAATAGTAACTATCAAAAAAATGTTCCCAGAGTCTAAAGTCAGTGAATTTTCCAATATATTTCATTTCAATCAGCTGATCTGGACTTGTCAATTTTAGTACAAATATAGGAGATTTAGAGTCATATTGATTTAAGGTGTATTGCAACCATAGGAATTTACATTAATAGGTAATACATATGAGTTTCCTATCACATTCTATTATTGCTGGGAAATATTTAAGAAGCAAATAACCAAAAGTGAATAATAATTTTATACTACATATTTTCAGAGTGGAATTAGGTAACTTGATGAGCAGAAAGTAGCAGAGAAAATGTTTAATGTTAATTATAGCTACAAAATAAAGATAATTTGTGTTATTGCTTGTTAAGAATTTCATTCACTAAAGCTTTCCAAAAAAAGAATAACTCCCAGTAAAATGAGAGCTCATGATATTGGAAGAAGCATACTGGGAAATTATTGTGTGAAAATATTAAAAGATAGCCTTCAAAGTGAGTAGCTTGGAAATTAAACCATTCAGCTTAGAAATCAATTGAAGGAGATCTTTAAATAGATTGATATGCCAAATCATCTCTCATTAAGGATGGGATAGTAGATTCCCAGAAATTTGTGGTGATGTTCTAGGCTATGAATCATTAGGATCCCAAAGTAATTCATCTCTTACTTTGAATTAGTTTTATATTTCAGTGATGGAGAAATCTCTTTCTAAAGTTAAGCCATTGTATTTTGGAGGCAGTTCTATAAAGATATGATCCAAGGGAATCTGCTTTTTTTTTTTTTTTTTCCCTTGTAGCTTCCACTTTATGATCTTAATTCTGCCCTCTAAGTAAATGAAGGCTAATTTTAAACCCACACCCTCGGTATCAAAACTCATCAAAATGTGGGAATTCCGAGGATCCTGTAAAAGTCTTGATAATTTTAAGCCTTTTTATTACAGTCCTTCCAAATTATTTCTTCTTCAGGTTAGATATCCTTAGATCTTTCAACTGCTATTTTAAAATCTCTTTTCTATTCTGGATATACTACTCTGAATAGATTTCAGTTTTTCTCTAAGAAAAGTTGCTGCATCTGTAATTTAAACCTATATCCATGGATTTGCATGTTCTTAGAGAGAGTAAGACTATTTTCTTCCTATCATAAATTATCTAAGTCTATATAGAAAGTGTTAACATTCACCTGTTTATTTACCCACTCCCAAGTCCCCATCAGAAGCAGTAATAGGAATTACATTGGTAAGGAACAAGTAAGTTATCAGATAAGGTTAAAGGACTCAAACTGTAAAGTAGTTATAATAACTGACAGAAAGAAAGCACATGCAATATTAAGAACTATGAATTATAACTCAGGATTCCTGTGTTTTATTCTAAGCTCTGTAACAAAAGTATGTGACCTTGGGCAAGTCACTTAACTTTCCAGCCTCTATAAAATGAGGTTAGAAAGATCAGTGATTCTTATTCAAATAAATACTGGTGAATCCCTGTGGGCAATGAAACATATTAATACTAAATGGAAGATGTTTGCATTAGTGCCTCTTGTTGAAAGTGAAAGAGGAGACTGAAAAAGTTGGCTTAAAACTCAACATTCAGAAAACGAAGATCATGGCATCTGGTCCCATCACTTCATGGGAAATAGATGGGGAAACAGTGGAAACAACGTCAGACTTTATTTTGGGGGGCTCCGAAATCACTGCAGGTGGTGACTGCAGCCATGAAATTAAAAGCCGCTTACTCCTTGGAAGGAAAGTAATGACCAACCTAGGTAGCATTTTCAAAAGCAGAGACATTACTTTGCCAACAAAGGTCTGTTTAGTCAAGTCTATGGTTTTTCTTGTGGTCATGTATGGATGTGAGAGTTGGACTGTGAAGAAGGCTGAGCGCCGAAGAATTGACGCGTTTGAACTGTGGTGTTGGAGAAGACTCTTGAGAGTCTCTTGGACTGCAAGGAGATCCAACCAATCCATTCTGAAGGAGATCACCCCTGGGTGTTCTTTGGAAGGAATGATGCTAAAGCTGAAACTCCAGTACTTTGGCCACCTCATACGAAGAGTTGACTCACTGGAAAAGACTCTGATGCTGCGAGGGATTGGGGGCAGGAGGAGAAGGGGACGACAGAGGATGAGACGGCTGGATGGATGGCATCACCGACTCAATGGACATGAGTCTGAGTGAACTCCGGGAGTTGGTGATGGACAGGGAGGCCTGGCGTGCTGCGATTCATGGGGTCGCAAAGAGTCAGACATGACTGAGCAACTGAACTGGACTAAACTGAGAGCACTGTGATGGGAAATACTGGATTGGATAATCTTTAAACCCTTAACAATCCTGGCTTTTATTTAGAATTTTCTTTTCCAGATTCCTCATCAAACATTTTCAACCTATATTTCCCTGAACACCAGTATCTGGTGATAGATTACTATGTATTTTTCAGATGATGATTTCAGTTTAAAAATAATTTTGTTATGCTTCACATGCTCTACCCACCTCTTGGAATTTAGATGATCCGCATAAGGAAACCTTATCGCTACTATTCTCAGTGGTGGTGTGCTCACACAATAGTTTACATCACGTCATCACACCAGACACCATGCGTTTTGATTTCATCCCTTCTGTGTAGTCAGGCCACTCAAGATGGCTGTTCTCCAGCTCTCTTGCTCTATCCCCTTCCCGACCAGTGCCCACTTCAGCTAAATGCTAAGCACAAGACGGACCTTCCTGCATAATTGCCCCAGGCCTGGGCTGGTGCTTATTCTGATTTAAGGAGCAGTGAGCTGCCCCATCCTCTGCTGGTTTCCCTGGTAACTAAAGAGCTCACATGACTTTAATTCCCCTCTAACTGGTAACCTACCCCTACCCACTGACCGAGGAGTGAAGGTGGCTACTGCCTCCTGGCTGCAGTCCACGGCGCACAGTCGGGTGTCGCTCTAAGACTGTTTCAGATGTGTGAAAGGGAAAGTCGCTCAGTCGTGTCCGACTCTCTGTGACCCCATGGACTATACAGTCCACTCCAGGCCAGAATACTGGAGTGGGTAGCCTTTCCCTTCACCAGGGGATCTTCCCAACCAAGGGATCGAACCCAGATCTCCCTCATTACAGGCAGATTTTTTTACCAGCTGAGCCACCAGGGAAGCCCAAGAATACTGGAGTGGGTAGCCTATCCCTTCTCCAGCGGATCTTCCCGACCCAGGAATCCAACCAAGTTCTCCCTTATTGCAGGCGGATTATTTACCAACTGAGCTATCAGGGAAACTTCAGATGTGTAAATGCCCCTATTTTTTAAACCACTGATGTCTGTGTTGCTTACTCCGAGGCTCTTTTTCAGTTTCAAATTGGGGCCAACACAGGCCTTGTAGGTCTGCAGGGTGCAACCTAACAACTGGCGTAGCAGCTAGGATGCCAAGGGAAGCCCCATGAGTGGAGAGGTGGGGAAATATAGGATGGGAATGGAAAATTGTAGGTTCTGTCTGCTAGTGAGTGGGGCCCAAAAATTTCAGGAGTGATCCTGAAAGTTGCAGGGGAAATCCTGGGATCGCTATCTACAAGTGTGGGAAGTCTGGAGTGCCCTGTGGTGGCTGGCCTTGGTTAACGGAGGTTGCCAGGAGATCTGGAGAACAGTGGTTTCTAATGGCTCTGCTATTGTGTCAAAGAGAGCCTTCTGTTAAGTGGCTAAGCTAGCTTTCTAGAAGGAATTGGTATTTCTCTTGTGCCTTTGAGATGTGAATATTCTGGCTTCTCTGGAACTTTAATCTGTGATTTCTAAGTATAAAGCAGAAAAAAAAAAGGAGCTTTTAAATAAACTTGATAGAAATAATTATGTCTATTTAAAAGAGAGTCTGTCCAGATTTTGGTAACTTGAAGTTAAATGAAGAGAATTCATGACTATCTGGGTCATTTCAAATAGGATACAGTACTGAAATGTTGAGGCTTCCTCGATGGTTCAGTGGTAAAGCATCCGCCCGCAATGCTGAAGACAAAGGATTGGGAAGTTCCCCTGGAGAAGGAAATGGCAACCCACTTCTTGCTTGAAGAATTCCATGGACATAGGAGCCTGAAGGGCTATAGTCCATGGGGCTGAAAATAGACATGACTGAGAACTAAGCTCACACACATGCTGAAATATTAATTGCTGAGTGGGGTCTCACTTTACCTGCCTATGCCTGCTTAAGAGAGAACAAGCCTGAAGCATTATGTTTTTCAATCAGAAAATGCACAACTGCTTGCTCCTTGGGTTTTGCCTAGGATTAAGGTTTTCAAGAGTTAAGATTTTAATACATCATAGTTCTTGTAACCAAGTTTTTTTTTTTTTAAATCAATTATGTTGTGATCTGATGTTTAACCATGCCTTTTTAAGTCTTTCTGTCATTGAAAGAAAACTATCATATTCAGGAGCTTCCTTGGTAGCTCAGGTGGTAAAGAATCCGTCAGCAATGCAGGAGACCCCTGTTCAGTTTCTGGGTTGGGAAGATCCCCTGGAGGAGGGCATGGCAACTCACTCTAGTATTCTTGCTTGGACAATCCCCATAGACCGAGGAGCCTGGTGGGCTACAGTCCATAGGGTCACAAAGAACCTGGCATGACTAAGCAACTAAGCACAGCACAGCACAGCCTTGTACTCAGAGGCTTTTACAAAAGGGCTTCATCTATAAGAAGATTCTTAGGAAGGACATTTTGACAATAACAAAAAATGTTAACAAAAGGATTAGTTACTGAGTGAACCAGTGACTATGGTTGTCATCTTTATGGGTTTCGTCTGAAATGCTACCGGTTTTGATCTGTGTTCTCCAGGTATAGAGAAACCCATCCTCTTAAGTTGGTTTGATTTATGGCAGTTTGGTAAACTCTACCTGTGAGTAGAATTAAAGCATTTCCTTTTTCTTTCTCTCTGGTCCCTCTAGAAATTGGAGACTCTTGGGTTCTGAGCAACTTTAACGGGGGATTGGAAAAGATTGTCTCCTGGCATATGCCAGCATCTCAATATTTTGGGGACTTCTAGAAGAGAAAAACCACCAAGGCAGAGCCTTATGGCATGCCTTTGGCCTGGCTTTCCTGGCCTTGAGGCCTTTCGGGTATTCAGTCTGAGACTCCTGAGGACTTATCCCTCAGCTAGTTTGGAGGCACATACATGGTCAATCCACTGGACCTGTTTTGCAAGCAAATTAGTTTTGATTGGCTGTGTTTGGTGGATTCAAGAGAACGATATTATGTTTCGATGGGTGTTAAATTCTAGTTCATTAATTGAGGTCTATATGTATGAAAGTTCTTTTGTTAGTGATACTTTTTCCAGGAAAAGAAAATTACCTAGAGAAGTTATCACAGAGTATAACTACTCATGGTATCTGACATTGCTTGCTTTAAGTTGTTACTAAAAGCACATGTACAGTGCTTGGGTGACAATTGGGTATAAGTGATAAATGTGTGGCCTATAGTGTATCACCCTTTACCATATCTGTCAGTAAACATATAACTGACTGCCACTGAGCTCCCTGGGCTCTGCTATGTGGAGTGGAATAGGCTGGCTTCCCATCACACAAGTCCAATTCATGGAATTAACTTTTTTTGTCTGTTTGTTGGGAAAGACCTAATGGGCCCACCCCTAAAGGCACCCAATATAACGTGGGGTGGCAGACCTGTACTGTGACTGCTGACTCCTGGCTAGGACACCAGAATGCTTCTTTTAAAGCCAAGCCTCCCTCACCCAGCGGGAGTAGCTCTGGGTTTGTGAAAACCTGGAGCGGCCTTACCTTCCTTAAAATGGACAGGGCACTGCTGCTATTGATTCCCTTTCCACTCACCCAGCAAGTGCTTGGCTCTAAAATTTGCCAACATCCTGGCAAATAACTGTTCTGAGCAAACTGTGTGTCTTACCCTTGATACCCTTTGGCTGCTGTCCTCTGTATTATATCTGAGGTATCTGCTTGCACTGTCCACTTTCACCTGACCCCAGGGGTATGCAGGAGGGGCAGACCGAAGTTGTCAGGGTTGTGCAGGGTATGTAGGGATGGGGTGTATGATCAGGCCACTCAACATGGCTGTCCTCAGCTTCTCTGTATGTTTCCTGCCTGACCAGTGCCTGCTTCACCTAAACCCCAAGCACATGACTGATCTTCCTACGTATTAGCCCTAGGCCCCAGCCGGTGATATGTGTGGGCTCAGTAGTTCAGTCGTGTCTGATTTTTTGTGGCCCCATGGATTGCATCCCACCAGGCTCCTCTGTCCATGGAATTCTCCATTCTAGAATACTAGAGTGGGTTGCCATTTCCTCCTCCAGGGGATCCTCTAAACCCAGGGATCGAACCAGTGTCTTCTGAGTCTCCTGAGTGGGCAGGTGGATTCTTTTTTTTTTTAATATAAATTTATTTATTTTAATTGGAGGTTAATTACTTTACAATATTGTATTGGCTTTGCCATACATCATGCTTGGGGCAGGTGGATTCTTTACCACTAGCACCGCCTGGGAAGACCCCGGCTGGTGATTGTTCTTATCAAAAAGGCAGCGAGAAGCATGACCTTCTGCTGGTTCCCCTGGTAACTAGTGAGCCCACCTGACATCAATTCCCTGTAACAGTACTCTCCCCTGCCCCCAGGTAGTGAAGATGGGCATCCTGTCCCACCCACTGCCCACAGCATACAGTGGGGCATCACTCCAGGACCCCACTCAGATGTGTAAGCTCCCCCCATCCATTAACCAGCAGTCCCCAAACGTTTTGGCACTAGGGACGTGTTTCATGGAAGACAGTTTTTTCATGGGTGGGGGCGAGGGGTGGTTTCAGGATGATTCAAGCACATTTTATTTATTGTGCCCTTTGTTTCTAACATATAGCTACTGCTGATCTGACAGAAGGTACAAGGTCCCCAACCCAGAGTTTGGGGACCCCTGCATTAAACGACTGATATCTCTGTTGCTGAATCTGGGTAAGTGCAGCCTTGTAGGCCTGTAAGGGTGCAGCCCAACAGCTATATTACCAAACCACTGAGAATAAAATGATAGTAGTACATACATTAATCTAAGTAAACAATTTCAGTGCTTCCAGTGTTGGAAGATTTAAAAAGAAGATTAAAAGAAAACATATTCTCTGTATTTACACAGTGGAATAATGTGTCTGGGGTGTCTGGGATAACTATAGACACAGACAAAGGTACAAATGAGAACACTAAGGAGTGTGTGCGAAGTGTCCTATGATTGAGGGGTAGATCAATAAATTCAGAGATAGATTTTAAAGATATAGTGATTTTTCAACTGAAAAATAAGTGGTTTAGAAAAACTTCACATGTACTGTCGGTGTTCAGTCACTCAGTCTGACTCTTTGCAGCCCAACTGACTACAGCTCATCAGGCTTTCCCATCCTTTACTGTCTCCTGGAGTTTGCCCAAATTCATGTGCTCTGAGTCGTGATGCCATCCAGACATCTCATCTTCTATTGCCCCCTTCTCCTTCTGCCCTCAGTCTTTTCCATCATCAAGGTCTTTTCGAATGAGTTGGCCCTTTGCATCAAGGGGCCAAAGTTTTGGAGTTTCCGCATCAGTCCTTCCAATGAATATTCAGGCTTGATTTCCTTTAGGATTGACTGGTTTGATCTATTTGCTGCCGAAAAGACTCTCAAACATCTTCTCTGCCACCATAGTTCAAAAGCATCAATTCTTTGATGCTCAACTTGCTTCACAACTACTGGAAAAACCATAGTTTTGACTATATGGGCCTTTGTTGGCAAAGTGATGTCTCTGCTTATTAATACACTGTCTAGGTTTAAGCATCTTTTAATTTCATGTACGATAACAGTTAAACCATGTAAGAATGGTGAGAGAGTCATTGTGAAAGCATTCCAGGTGGAAAAAATTGTAAAAAAAAAAAAAAAAAAAAACACCTCATGGATTGTGTAATTAGATTCTGGGGTTTTTGTTTGGATTTGTTTGCTTGTTTTTCCTTTTTTTTTTTTTTTCCCATGCAGAGGCTTCCTTTGGGCTTTGCTGCTGCTGCTAAGTAGTGTCAGTCATGTCCGGCTCTGCGTGAACCCATAGACAGCAGCCCATCAGGCTCTTCTGTCCCTGGGGTTCTCCAGGCAAGAATACTGGAGTGGGTTGCCATTTCCTTCTCCTCCTCTGGGCTTTAAGCACTCTCATTCTCCTGAAGTCAAATGTTTTAAATTCATATTACATAGTCTCTTGCAGGCAGAAGAGACTGTACAAGGTAGCAATATGTGTTGGTCCTTAGGAACAAAATAGTTGTGAAAGGCCGTATAAACAGACCTTATAAAGTTACATAGGAGAATTTGTCTCTTCTACAAAATATACTTTTCACTGAAACCTCCAAGTTGGGTTCCTCATTCTTCTAAATCTTCCTAACTTCAAATTCAGGGCTTAGCTTCATTGTATTATTTCCCCTACTTCCCTAATCTTGTAATTTCTCCCCCTCAGGGACATTTTAGACTAACTGATGAATCAGTAAACCTTTGCTTCTGCTTTCTCCATGATCCAGGGAATGTTGACAATTTGCAATAGTGTTCTCTACAGCATTGGACTTTACTTTCACCATCAGGCACATCCACAAGTGAATATTGTTTCCGTTTGGCTCAGCCACTTCATTCTTTCTAGAGCTATTATTAATTGCCCTCTACTCTGCCCCAGTATATGTTGGACACCTTCTGACCTGGGGGGCTTATCTTCCAGTGTCATATCTTTTTGCCTTTTCATGCTGTTGATGTGGGTTCTCATGGGAGGAATACTGGAGTGGTTTACCATTCTTCTCTCCAATGGACCACGTTTTGTCAGAACTCGTCACTATGACCTGTCCATCTTGGGTAGCCCTACACAGCATGGATCATGGCTTTATTGAGTTATGCTAGACCGTTCTCCATGTCAAAGCTGTACAGACAATATTTGATCTGTGTTTTCCCAGTCTTTCTTCTTGAATTATAGAAATTCAAACCACCATAGTGGATATTTTCACTTGATATGTGCAAACAAATCAAATTTAGGATATCTAAAATAGAGCCATCATCATACCTTCCAAGATGCTTCTCTTTTAGTTCTGTGTATCTCGTAAAACAGTAACAACCAATACTCATTTTCTCAAGCCAGAAATCTGACAGTTGTGTTGTTGCCTCCTACTGCTAATTATTATTAAGTCATATTTACTTTATCTCTTTCTGTAAACCACTTTCCATTCCACTGCTACTCTGCTGGTCCTTTACACAATCATCTATTTTTTGGATTATTGCAAATTGGTTCCTCCTGGTTAATCCCCAATCTACTCTTTCTGTTTATGATGTGTTCTTCAAACTGCCCCTTGACTTACACATTTTTTGAATGAATATATGATTATGTCCTTTCTCCTTACTAAGTTCTTTAGAAGCTTCCCGTTCTCTTCTGGCTAAAAGTAAAAAGTCCTGAATACTGCTTGCAATGCCCTGTGTGATTTGTTCTCTGCTCACTATTCTATTTTTATCTCCTGTCAGGTAGAAAACTGCCTCACACGTTTATGATTGATTTTGAAATAAATGCATGTTCCCAGCTAGAGAGAGTTCAGTAATTTTATTTGAAGGAATTTTGCTCATTCCTGGAATGAATACTTTTTAACTTTTAGTCATTGAAAATGAGTTCAGCAAAGATAGCTAAGGAATGACTTCATTTTTAAAACATCACCTCAGCATGACGTTTCTCTAAGATAGAATATAATAATTTAGTCCACTTATGACAAATGTTTTTTTAAAGATATCCATCATTGTAAAGGACATTCTAAATGGGTCCTTGTTTTGAAGAATGCTCTCTGTTTAGCTTCAGACTCTTTATTTAATCCATATTTAAAAGGAGCTCAAAACATGAACTCAAATACAATTCAATCACCAAAAAAAGGGAATTGGACAAAATTGGCTAATTGGTTAATATATGCTTGGAAATTTGTTTAGGTAGAAAAAATGTCCCATATACTCAGTATAAATTTAGAAATGAATGTATGCTCCTGACATGTAAGAAATAAGAAATTTTTTAAAAACCCAAAACTTCAGTTTTATAAATATAAAGCATTAACATAGATGGATTAATTTAATTCCAATAATTATGTACTTACTAACTTCTTTAATATTTACTTCTTTGTGGAAAAGTTCTTTTATTATTTTACCTACAGTATTTAAACTATCATATAAGACATTTTCTAATAATATGCAATAGTATGTAAACTAAGAAGTGTACATCAAGAACTTTATTTTTTAATTTTTAATTCTTTTTAAAATGTTTTTATTTTATATTGCAGTATAGTTAATTAACAATGTTGTGTTAGTTTCAGGTGTACAGCAAAGTGACTTAGTTATACATGTATTATGTATCTATTCTTTTTCAAATTCTTATCCCTTTTAGCTTATTACAGAATATTGAGCAGAGTTCCCTATGCTATACAGTAGGTCTTTGTTGGCTGTTTGTTTTATATATTTTTAAAATTAATTTTATTAGTGTATTATAGCATCCAGTCTCATAACTCCATGGCAAATAGAAGAGAAAAAAGGGGAAACAGTGACAGATTTTATTTCCTTGGCCTCCAAAATCACTACAGACAGTGACTGCAGCCACAAAATTAAAAGATCTTTGTTTTTTGGAAGGAAAGCTATGGCAAACTTAGACAGGGTATTAAAAAGCAGAGCCTTCACTTTGCTGACAAAGGTCTATACAGTCACAGCTATAGTTTTTCCAGTCATCGTGTATGGGTGTGAAAGTTGGACCATAAAGCAGCCTGAGCATCAAAGAATTGATGCCGAAGAACTGGTGCTGGAGAAGACTCTTGAAAGTCCTTTGGATTGCAGAGAGATTAAAACAATCAATCCTAAAGGAAATCAACCCTGAATATTCATTGAGAGGACTGATGATGAAGCTCCAATAATTTGGCCACCTGATGCAAAGCGTTGACTGATTGGAGAATGCCCTGATGCTGGGAAAGATTAAGGACGAGAGGAGAAGCAGGTAATAGAGGATGAGATGGTTGGATGGTATCACTGACTCATGGCATCAATGGACATGAGTTTGAGCAAACTCTGGGAGATATTGAAGGTCAGGGAAACCTGAATCTCTACAGTCCATGGGGTCCCAAAGAGTCAGACACAACCGTTGAACAACCATTGGAGTATAGTTGATTTACAGTAGCGTGTTAGTTTCTGCTGTACAACAAGATGAATCACTTACACATATACCTATACCCACTCTTTTAGATTCTTTTCCTATATAAACCTTAAAAAATATTAAGTAGCATTCCTTGTTCTATACAGATGGTTCTTATTAGTTATCTATTTTATGTATAGTAGTGTGTGTTTTAATCCTAATCTCCTAATTTATCCATTCTCCACTTTCTTCCTTATGTGTGTTAGTCACTCAGTTGTGTCTGACTCTTTGCAACCCCATGGAGTGTGGCACACCAGGCTCCTCCATCCATGGGACTTTCCAGGCAAGAATACTGGGGTTGGTTACCATTTCCTTCTCCAGGGGATATTTTTGACCCAGGGATTGAGCCTGTCTCCTGCATTGCAGGCAGACTTTACCATCTGAGCAACCAGGGAAGCCCTTCCTTCTTATAATCATAAGTTTTTTGGTTTTTTTTTTCTACATTTGTCACCGTTTTTTTCATAAATAAGTTCTCATTTGTACATTTTTTTTTAGATTTCACATGTATGTGATATCATATATTTGTTCTTCTCTATCTCACTTCACTCATTATGACAATCTCTGGTTCCATCCATGTCCCTGTGAAGGGCAGTATTTCCTCCTTTTCCATGACTTAGTAATACTCCATTGTATATATGTCCACATCTTTTTTTATCCATTCCTCTGTTGATGGACATTTAGGTTGCTTCCATGTCCTGGCTATTCAAATAGTACTGCATTGGGGTGCATGTATCTTTTCAAATTATGGTTTTCTCTGGCTATATTCCCAGGATTGGGGTTGTAGTATCATATGGGAGCTCTTGTTTTAGTTTTTTAAGGAAGCTCAGTAATGTTCTCCATAGTGGCTATACCAGTGTGACATGTGATATTACCTAATTTGTGTATTAAAAATATCATAGTGGCTGTACCAATTTACATCCCCACCAACATTGTAGGAAGGTTCACTTTTCTTCAGTTCCTCTCCAGCATTGATTGTTTGCTGGAGAATAAGAAAAAAAAAGGCAAAAAACTTTTTGATAATCACCATTCTGACTGATGTGAAGTGATACCTCATTGTAGTTTTAATTTGCATTTCTCTAATAATTTGTGGAGTTGGGAGTCTTTTTATGTGGCTTTTAGTCATTTATATATCTTCTTTGGAGAAAGGTCTATTTAGATCTTACAATGTTTTAAAGGGATTTGGTTGTTGTTATTGAACTGCATGAGGTATTTATATATTTTGGAGATGAATACCTTGTCAGTTGGTTACGTTGTTGCAAATATTTTCTCCCATTCTGTGGGCTGTCTTTTCATTTTATTTATGACTTCCTTTGCTGTGCCAGAGTTTTTAAGTATAATTAGGTCCCATTGGTTTATTTTTGTTTCATTTTCTTTACTCTGCTGCTGCTGCGTCACTTCAGTCGTGTCCGACTCTATGTGACCCCATAGATGGCAGCCCACTAGACTCCCCCTTCCCTGGGATTCTCCAGGCAAGAACACTGGAGTGGGTTGCCATTTCTTTACTCTAGGAGGTGGATAAAAACAGATCTTGTTAAAATTTATGTCAGAGGACTTCTTCCTATGTTTTCCTTTAAGAGCTTTATAGTACCTCATCCTATGTTTCAGTCTTTAATTCACTTTATTTTTGTGTATGGTGTTCAAGCTTCTGTCGTGGCTCAGCTGGTAAAGAATCTGCCTGCAATGCAGGAGATATGGGTTCAATCCCTAGGTTGGGAAGGTCCCCTAAGAAGGGAAAGGCTACCCACTCCAGTATTCTGGCTTAGAGAATTCCATTGACTGTATAGTCCACAGGACTGCAGAGCTGGATATGACTGAGTGAATTTCACATGGTGTTCTGATTTCATTCTTTATATGTAACTGTCCAATTTTCCTAGCACCACTACTTACTGAAGGCAGTGTCTTTTCTCCATTGTATATTCTTTCCTCCTTTTTATAGATTAAGTGACCATAGGTTCATGGTTTTACTTCTGGGCTTTCTATCCTATTCTGTTGATCTAGATTTCTTCTTTTTGTGCCAGTACCATACAGTTTTGATTACTGTAGCTTTATAGTACAGTCTGAAGTCAGGGCAAGTGATTCCTTTAATTTTGGAAAAAAAAAAAAACTTTAAAAAAATTAAGGGAAGATATCAAAAAGAGAAAAGTCATAATTGCTTAGAGGAAATTAAAATCACATTTACCATAGGTGGTGCATGGGCTTCCCTGGTGGCTCAGACAGTGAAGCATCTGCCTGCAATGTGGGAGACCTGGGTTTAACCCCTGGGTTGGGAAGCTCCCCTGTAGGAGGGGATGGAAACCCACTCAGTTTTTGTGCCTGGAGAATCCCTAAGGACAGAGGAGCCTGGCAAGCTGCAGTCCATGGCGGGGGGCAAAGAGTTAGACACAACTGAGTGACTAAGCACACAGCACATAGGTGGTGCCTAGTTTCAGGAGAGTAGATGTTATGGGGGACATTTGTTTCAAGACAGTGGTAACCATGTGGACAAAAAGCCATATAATTGATTTCTGTAATGAATGGAAGTTTTATTGTTGTTCAGTCTCCCAGTCTTGTCCAACTCCTTGAGACCTCATGGACTACAGCACACCAGACTTCTCTGTCCCTCACCATCTCCTGGAGTTTGCCAAAGTTCATATTCATTGCATCAGTGATGATGTCCAGGCATCTCATCCTCTGACACCTCTTCACCTTCTGCCCTCAATCTTTCCCAGCATCAGGGACGTTTCCAGTGAGTCGTCTATTCACATCTGATTATCTAAACACTGAAGCTTCACCTTTAGCATCAGTCCTTGCAGTGAATATTCAGGGTTGATCTCCCTTAAGATGGACTGGTTTGATCTCCTTGCTGTCCAAGGGACTTTCAGGAGTCTTCTCCAGCACCACAGTTCGAAGGCATCAATTCTGTGGCATTCTGACTTCTTTACAGTCCAGCTCTCACAACCATACATGACCACTGGGAAAACCAAAGCCTTGACTCTACAGACTTTTGTCGGCAGAATAGTGTCTGTTTTTTCAACACACTGTCTAGGTTTGTCATCGCTTTCCTGCCAAGAAGCAATCATCTTCTAATTTCATGGCTGCAGTCACCATCCACAGTGACTTTGGCACACAAGAAGAGGAAATCTGTCATTACTTTCACCTTTTCCCCTTCTATTTGCATGCAGTAATGGGGCCAGATGCCATGATCTTAGTTTTTTAAATATTAAGTCATAAGCCAGCACTTTCACTCTCCTCCTTCACCCTCATCAAGAGTCTTTAGTTCCTCTTTGCTTTCTGCAATTAGAGTGGTATCATCCACATATCTGAGGTTGTTGAGGTCTTTTCATGTTGATGTATGGAAGTAGGCCTTTCCAAATGACGACTTTCCAGGCTAACAGCTAAAGGAGCACGATGAAATGAATGTGAAGTTTTGGTTTAGAAGATATGGAAAAGCTCCTCATTAGAATTCAAATATTGTATGAGCCTTTTGACCTGTCTCCACTTGGATCAGCCGTTTGTCTAACTGGGTAAAACTCCAGCCATTCTGTGCCATAATGGAATGGTTTATAGATTGATGCCTCTTGCTAAGGAAGGACAAACAAAGGAGTGTAAAAATCAGTCCTTGATTTTCATCCTTGGAATTAATCTTATGTTGAAATAAAAATTTCTCTTCTTTTGAACTATCATTATGTCGCATATCTGTTCATGGCAATCAAAATAAGTAATACTTGTGATTATTTCAAATATTTGATTTCTTTAGTATCTTTGTGAAATAGATTTTCTTTGGGAGTTTTCACTAAATAAAGTGTATGTGATTCCAAAGTTTAAGAAAGCAGTGTTTGAATTGTAAAGACAATATTTCCTCTAATTACTTAATTAAGAAGAATGCCTGTAAATTACTTTTGAGTAATAAGCCATTTGTTTTTTTAGTGTCCTTATTGTATGTTTGTGTTTTTTAAATGAATTTGCTAATTTTAGGTTTTTATTCTAATGGCAAAAATAAATGGTTTAATTAAAATGTTAAATTCTTTTTAACTGTCTCTAATTTTTTTCTCATTGTTATAAAATATACCCTATTTATTAATACGTTGTAGTGTATAATAGTTTATCTTCATTGAAAAACATCAGAGGTTTGATTATGTTCACGTATTACATTGAAAAAATTGCACACAAGGTATATAGTAAAAACAAACATATTTACAATATATACCAAGCACTCTAAGTACCTGACATATATTAACTCCTGTAATTCTAGTGATAATCATTCAAGATAGATACTAATTACAATAGCCCCCATAGGGAGATGAGTGAACTGAAGACCGAAGATCTTGTCGCTGGCCCAAGGTCGCTCAGCTGCATGTTCGCAAAACTGGAATTTGAAATTACGCATTTAGGCCTCAGAATCTTCACCCTTAACTACCATTCTCTCACTCCTCTCTCCCCCCTCCCCAACCCCTGCTCCTCACCTTTTTAGTTCACTCTGCAGAAATGCTTCTTTAACGGGTCCTTAATTATAACATAGCTTGCCGCCTATCCATGGCTCATGGTTTAGGTAATACAAACATTGCTGAGTAGCTCCAGAAGTAACTTAAGGTTTAATTTATGACAATATGAGTAGCTCCTTATTAATATCCAGGAAGTACTGACCAGTTTACAAGCTAATCCAAGTGAATATGTTACTAGAAAATTTCCCTACAAGTTTAAGAATAAATGGGCTGAAACTGTATGTAGTCATGTCTCTAATACTATACAAAAATCTCTTTACTTCTAAAGTTTCATTCATTAGCTTTTTGTTTGTATTTTAGTGATCACGTAGGAAGTGTTTGTCGCTCAGTCGTGCCCGACTCTTTGCTACCCCATGGACCGCAGCCCTCCAGGCTCCTCTGTCCATGAGATTTTCCAGGCAAGGATACTGGAGTGGGTTGCCATTTTTAGGAAGGCAGTAGCTACAATTAAGAGTGTTATAGAGGACATAGAGACCAAAAAAAAAAAAAAAAAAAAAAATCGCACATCTTCAAATGATGATTATATTCAATAGGTTTTTAGTACCATGTATTTGTAGATGGTTCAGAAAATCTTTTTCTTCTTTTGTTTACTGTTTGTATTGAAGATAGTTGATTTAAAATATTTAAAGTGTACAACATAGTTCTCCAATATTATTGATTAATACAATCTATAAATAAATGAAATATTCATTTAAATTTATTACAAAATAATGACTGTATTCTTGTGATGTACAACATATCCTTGTAGCTTATTTATTTTATAATAAATAAGTAGCTTATACCTCTTAATCCCCTTCCTCTGTCTTGCCCCCACCCCGCTTCCCACTGGTAACCACTAGTGTGTTCCCTGTATCTATGTAGACATAGACACAGACATAAAATTTAAATAGACATAAAATTTACGTCTATTTTTGTTATATTCATCTGTTTAATTTTTAGATTCTACCTATAAGTGATAACACTGAGTATTTGCCTTTCTCTTTCTGATTTGTTTTATTAAACACAGTACCGTCTGAGTCCATTGATGTTGTTTTAAATGGCAAAATTTCATTCTTCTTTTATGGCTGAGTAATATTCTGTTTTGTGTATGTGCATGTATATATAGATGTATACAAAACACCCAGAATTGCCACAGCACTTGAGAAAAAAGAACACAACTATAGGTATCACATTCCTTGACTTCACAAGATTCTACAAAGCTCAGTAATCAAAATAGCATCATATATATGGATATATGTACATATATATCACACAGTCTTTATCCATCCATTCATTTATTTGTGGTTACTTAGGTTGCTTCCTTATACTGGCTGCTGTAAGTAATGCTGCTATTAACATTGGGGTCCATGTTTAAGCTAATGTTTTCATTTTCTTCCAATATATACCCCGATGTGGAACTGCTAGATAATATGGTAGCTCTATTTTTAATTTTACGAGGAACCGCCATACTATACCAACTTACATTTCCACCAACACTGTGCTAAGGTTCCCTTTCCTCCACATCCTCTTCAACATTTGATACTTTCAGACTTTATGATAGCAGTCATTATGGTAGGCATGAGATTATGTCTTATTGTGGTTTTGATTTCATTTCTCTGATGGCTAGCAATTTTGAGAATATATTTATGTGCTTGTTGGTCATCTATATACCTTGTTTGAAAAAAAATGTTTATTCAGATTCTTTGCCCATTTTTAAAAATTGGGGTTTGTTTGTTCTGATATTGAGCTGTACTAGCTGATTATATATTTTGTGTATTAACCCCTCATTGGTTGTATCATTTGCAAACATTGTCTCCTATTCACTAAGCTGTCTTTTCATTTTGGAAACATTTCCCTTTGCTGTGTGAAAACTTTTGTTTAATTAGGTCCCATTTGCTTTTGTTTTGGTTTGTTTGCTTTTGTTACTTTTGCTTTGGGAACAGATGTAAAAATATATTGCTATGATTTATATGAAAGTGTTCTGACTGTTATTTTCTAGGATTTTTATGATTTCAGATCTTACATTCAAGTCTTTAATCTAATTTGAGCTTATTGTATATAGTGTGATAAAGTGTTCGAATGTCATTCTTTTACATGTAGTTTTTCAATTTACCCAGCAACACTTATTGAGTTTACTGCCTTTTCTCTGTTTTATATTCTTGACTACTTATTGGCAGGTTAATTGACCATAAATGCAGGGGTTTATTCCTAGTCTCTCTGTTCTGTTTCACTGATTTATATCCAATATTTGTGATGGTATGACACTGTTTTGATTACTGTAGCATTGTAATATTCTGTGTAGTCAAGGACTGTGATATCTCCAGTTGTTGGTTTTTTTTTCTCAAGATTGATTTAGCAATTCTGAGTCTTTTGTGGTTCCATGCAAATTTTAGGATTATTTATTCTAGTTCTGTGTAAAATGTCATGGGTAATGGCATTTAATTCAATCCCTATCAAAAAACAGACTGCACTAAATCTGTAGATTGTTTAGGGTAGCATAGACATTTTAACAATAATTCTTCCAATTCATGAACTTAAGATATTGTTCTATTTCTTTGTTTCATCTTTGAACTCCCTCATCAGTGTTTTATAATTTTCAGAGTATAGGTTTTTACCTTCTTGGTTAAGTTTACTTCTAAGAATTCTATTCTATTTCATGCAATTTTCATCTGGATTGTTTTCTTGCCTTCTTTTTGATAGTTTATGATTAGCGTATAGAAAAAAGCAATACATTTATTTATATTAATTGTATATCCTGCAACTTGAGTGAATTTATTAATTCTGAGAATTTTCTTGGTAGAGATGTTAGAGTTATCTTTAAATAGTATAATGACATCTACATACAGTGATATTTAATTATTCCCTTATGATTTGGATGGCTTTTACTTATTTTTCTTGACTGAATGCTGTGACTAGGATTTGCAACACTAAGTCAGATAGAAGTGCTGGGAGAATGGTCTTATTCCTGATTTTTCAAGAAAAGCTGAATTTTTTCCATGGCCGAGTATGATGTTAGCTGTAGGTTTGCTATAAACCACCTTTATCATGTTGAGATATGTTTCCTCTATACTAATTTTGATCAGAGATTTTATTGAATCAATGTTGGATTTTTGTCAAATGCTTTTTCTTTGTCTATTGAAATGATTATGTGCTTTTAATTCTTTTTTATGAATGAGGTGTATCACATTGATCTATGGAAACTGAACAATACTTGCATCCCTGGTAGATTCCACATGATCATGAGTTCAGTTTGTTAATATTTTATTTAGGGTTATTGTGTCTATTTTCATCAGAGGTATCTGTCTGTAATTTTCTTTTGTTATAGTATCTTTGTCTGGCTTAACTATCAGGGTAATGTTTGCCCTGTAGAGTCAACTTGATTCCATACACTTCAACTTTTTGAAATAGTTTGAGAAGTACAGTTTTTAACTCTTTTTTATATGTTTGGTAGACATCATCTAGGAAGCTATCTGGCCCTGGACTTTTGTTTGTTGGGAGTTGTTTTATTCCTAACCCAATTCCTCCACCAGTGATCAGTATGTTCAGATTGTCTATTTCTGCCTGATTCAGTCTTACACAGTAACATTCCTTGCTAGTAGTGGGAAGCTGCATCACAGAGCAAGGAGGGCTGTTGCAGGCACTCGGTGGGTCTGAGTAGGCTGTGATGGGTTCAGCCTCAGAGTCCAAGACCACTTCTGATATGCTGCTTGAGAAACAAAAGAAGCTGGAGCAGGGGACTGACCAAACAGAAATACACTTCAGAGAGGTCTTGGGAAACAGCCTTGAGTCCTGCTCAGTTTCAGTCTATTTTCTCTGCCTTGTTTCAGGAGTAAGCAAGTGTGTGTGTATCTTTCACAAACAGAGTCTAGGTTACTTATAGTCATCCTATTAGTCCCACTGGTTTTCTAGCCAGCTAAGGGAATCATCTTCCTGTTGTTGGACCCTAGGGCTGGAGTGCCCAGTGTATGTTTCAAACTGATCACTCCCCCGGGAGAATCTCCACCCCTGTAATCCTCCTATTCCATAGCCCCTCCCATGCACACAGATTCTGACACCATGTTTCTCTTCTCATCATACCATATACTGTGTGAATATTTCTTACAGTCCTACTTGTATAAAAGTTTTTCTGCCAGCCTGCAGTTAGTTTTCAGCAGGAGTCTCTCCATATAAAGATGTGTTTTTGATGTGTTTCTGGGGGAGGTGAGACCCAAGTTCTCCTATTCCACCTTCTTGATCTGAATCCCTTGATTTGGTTTGGTTTTTCCTTAAAAGAAATGACTGAATTAAGTTCTGTTCAAACCTTACTTTTCAAATGGATATATATACATATATACATGTATATGTATATATATATATATATATACTGTATGTATGTGTGTGTATATATATATGTGTGTGCAATATATACATGTATATATATGTATATAACACTCTTGTGATACTGTGATTTATTATAAATATATATTTAGTTTTTGTTCATGGTTTCTGACTCAGGGCTCCCAAAACTCTTGGGATTTCCTCAGAGTTGAGAGTGATGAAGCTGTCTTTTGTTACATTCATGAGGTGACTTTGAGAAAGCACTTTAAGTGGGTGCTGGTTGCTGCTGGAACCAAACTCATAACTTATTAGAGGATTGGAAATTTTAGTCCCGTCCCCCCCACCATCTGGGGAGAAGACTGGGGAAGAAGGTGGGAGTTAGGTCACTGGCTATTGGCAAGAGATTTATTGACTATGCCTGCATAATGAAGCCTCCATAAGACCCAAAGGACATGGTATGAAGATTTTTCCATACCATGGAGTTCTGGGGAGAGAGGCATGTTTGGGTCCTGTATGTACAAGGTTTAGTTGTACCCTTCATGAATCTGTTTCCTTGTGGGTTCTCAGTCCTTTGGCCTCATCCCCAGGTTGTGAAATCTGTTGTGGGCCCTAGAATTTTGCAACAGTGCAAGAACTTCTTTGGTATAATTGTTCTCCAGTTTGTGGGTCGTCTCCTCAGTGGCTCTGGGGAGTTCTGGGGAGAGAGGCATGTTTGGAGAGGACATGGATGTTGTGAGTCCTTTCCTCATAACTTGCCCTTTGCATCCCTTCCATCTGACTATTCCCAAGTTATAACTTTTTGTAATGAACTGGTAATCTAGTAAGTAAAAAGTTTTTCTGAGTTGTGTGCCACTCTAGCAAACTTAACCCAAGTAGGATGTCATGAGAACCTCTGATTTATAATCATTCAGAAGCCCAGAACCAAGAACAAAGATGTCAGAGTAGAAGGATCTGTGCTCATCTTCTGTGAGAACACCAAGATCACAACTAACTGCTGAACAGCCATTGACAGGAAAATGTTGGATTCCACTCCCACCCCCGCCTGCTGCAAAAGATACCCAACATCCAAGGGCAAAGGAGAAACCCCAACAAGATGGTAGGAGGAGAAAAATTGCATTTAGCATCATACCTCAGACTGGCCAGAGACTCTTGGAGGGTACAAACAAAACCTTGTGTGCAACAGGACTGAGGAAAAAGAGCAATGACCCACATAAGAGACTGAGCCAGACCTGCCTTTGAGTGTTTGAATGTCTCCTGCGGAGGCACGGGTCAGCACTGACCTGCCACAGGGACAGGGGTTCTGGCTGCAACAGACTTGGAAGACACAGCATAAGTCCTCTTGGAGGAGGTCACCATTAGCTCCACTACAGAGCCACTGAGCAAACGACCCACAAACTGGAGAACAATTATACCAAAGAAGTTCTTGCACTGTGGCAAAATTCTAGGGCCCACAACAGATTTTACACAGATCAGGCAAAAGGACTGAGAACCCACAAGGAAACAGACTCATGAAGGGTACAACAAAACCTTATACATATAGGACCCAGGAGAAAGGAGCAGTGACCCCACAAGAGACTCACATCCATCGAGTCAGTGATGCCAGCCAACCATCTCATCCTCTGTCATCCCCTTTTCCTCCTGCCCCAAATCTCTCCCAGCATCAGAGTCTTTTCCAATGAACCAAGTCTTCACATGAGGTGGCCAAAGTACTGGAGTTTCAGCTTTAGCATCATTCCTTTCAGTGAACACCCAGGGCTGATCTCCCTTAGAATGAACTGGTTGGATCTCCTTGTAGTCCAAGAGACTCTCAAGAGTCTTCTCCAACACCACAGTTCAGAAGCATCAATTCTTCGGCACTCAGCTTTCTTCACAGTCCAACTCTCGCATCCATACATGACCACTGGAAAAACCATAACCTTGACTAGACAGACCTTTGTTGGCAAAGTAATGTCTCTGCTTTTCAATATGCTGTCTAGGTTGGTCATAACTTTTCTTCCAAGGAGTAAGCGTCTTTTAATTTCATGGCTGCAGTTACCATCTGCAGTGATTTTGGAGCCCAAAAAAAGAAAGTCTGACACTGTTTCCACTGTTTTCCTGTCTATTTCCCATGTAGTAATGGGACCAGATGCCATGATCTTTGTTTTCTGAATATTGAGCTTTGAGCCAACTTTTTCACTCTTCTCTTTCACCTTGCTTATTTAACTTATATGCAGAGTACATCATGAGAAATGCTGGGCTAGAAGAAGCACAAGCTGAAATCAAGTTTGCCAGGAGAAATATTAATAACCTCAGATATGCAGATGACACCACCCTTATGCCAGAAAGTGAAGAGGAACTAAAGAGCCTCTTGATGAAAGTGAAAGTGCTATGGTTACTAACATGCAATTCATTTATACACAAGTTGGCTTTCCAAGATTATCAAAGTGTATCTGAACTTCCCTTGGTCCAATGGTTAAGACTCCAGGTTTCCACTATAAGGGGCATGGATTCAATCCCTGGTCGGGGACTAAGATCCCCAGATACCACAGCCAAAAAAATAAGATATTCAAGAGTATCTGTAAAGACTAAATTATAGACAGTATGAAAAGCAGTATATTGAGGTCATGCATTAGTCTATATATTTATTCTATAGCTATCTCTCCAGGTGTATATATATATATATATATATATATATATATATATATATATATAACCTCAGATCATTTTTCACAAAGTATGTGAAAGAATTGTTCATTTCAGTTAACATAGGATTTAGAAATTCATATGAATTGTACTACTGAAGAATTTTACCATTTTGAATGTTGCTAACAACTTTATTTTAGGATTTTTAAAAATATTAAATAAAAATTAGGTTCTAAAATGACTTTAAAACTATAGCAGAATTTGAGCAGTATGAAAAAGAAACTTATGAATTACATGGATTAGGAAAGGGTCAAATAATGGTGGTAAAGAAAGTGGGTGGCCATCTTTCATCTCTTGACTGGTCTGTTTCCTAGGAAACAAAGACTGAATGATTGTACAAATGACCCTGTGCCTGCAGATTTAAATTGATGAAATTATATAGGACTGTACTCTATGCAGAACAAGAATGGTAATTGTTAGGAAGACTGTGTATTAGGTAAAATGGAAAAGTTTAAATTACTTATGTTACTTTGCAAGAGTTTAAAAAATAAATTGTTAAAAATCTTTTGTCTCTATATCTAAAGACCTTATCCTATGAAAACACAAGTTTTAATACAATTGGTCAACAAGCATGCTGATTAAACTTTTGTTTAAATATAACTGTTCAGGAAGCTATTGACTGACTCAACTCTGGCTCCTACCGGTAGAGCTAAGCGTGATTCCAGCCGACATCCAGATGGTCTCAGTAGGATATCATTTTGACTAGCAGCAAAGAGTTGATTAAATGGCCTCTGTCTGCTGGACTTCCAGCAAAACTAATCCTGCATAAGCAACCACAGAGTGCCTTCACAGAGTTTGACAAATACATCTCTCTCATAAATTTTACAGCATATAAGAGCCTGGTGATGCATTACCTATGATCATTATAACCCTCTGTGAAAATATCAAGCAGTCACTAAAAGAATAAAAGCATTTGTCTCCTCTTGAGAAAATCACCTTGGACTCCTCATAGAAATTCTTGTAGCAATTTAAAGAGCATATCTTCTCACAGACAGGATTTCCGTTCCAAGTTTGTTTCTACAAGAATCGTTAACGTTTCTAGTATATCGTTTCCTCTTTGAACTCTATTTGTGTCATTATAAGACAATTGAACAAAACATTGTGAATTAATTATGATGAGGATGATAAAAGCTAGATGATAAAAGGCCTTACATCTATCAATAGAATCTTTAGAAATGTTAATAGGTATATGTTTAAATGTAATGAAAGTAATAAAATGTAATAATAATTAGTACAAAAACAATGTTATTTGTTCATTCAAAAGTATGTACATGGAAAACATTGTTCTGGGTTCTGGAAGAATATATTGATATATCCATATTTCTATGCATCTATCTTTCCTGGTGTTTCAGGTGGTAAAGAATCTGCCTGCAATGCAGGAGACCTAGGTTCAATCCCTGGGTCAGGAAGACCCTCTAGAGAAGTGAATCCACTCCAGTATTCTTGCCTGGAGAATTCCATGGACAGAGGAGCCTCGGGCCCTATAGTCCTTGGAATTGCAAAGAGTGGGACAGAACTGAGCGACTATCATTTACTTACTTATATATTTGCCCTTCCCTGTTGGCTCATTTGGTAAAGAATTGCCTGCAATGTGGGAGACCTGGGTTTGACCCCTGGGCTGGGAAGATCCCCTGGATGATGGCATGGCAACCCACTCCAGTATTCTTGCCTGGAGAATCTCCATGGACAGAGGAGCCTGCGGGCTACAGTCCATGGAGTCACAAAGAGTGGGACATGACTGAGCCACTAAGCACAGCACAGCACACATATATATATATATATATTTATTATCTGTAACAAATTTAGAGATGAATATTGAAGTTATATAGATGAATGAGTACATAGAAAATATTAGTTGTACGGATACATGTATATGTATGGCTGAGTCCCTTCACTGTTCACCTGAAACTATTACAACATTGTTTGTTAATTGGCTGTACCCCAATACAAAATAAAAAGCCAAGAAAAAAATTTAAAAAGGAAACAAATGATCTGATTATTTATATCTATTGCTATTGTGAGATAGCATTTAAATACTGGATATAATTATTAAATGAATATATTTTATCACACTCTATGTAGCTTGAAACACCCAATATCAATATACCTGGTGATCTTTCCTCTCTCTTCCTTTTCCACCTTGTATGTAAGAAATCACAGTAAAATATTTGGTGGTGAGAATAACTGAAGAGAAGAAAGGAAATATATTCACCTGTTATGATGAAACATTACAGTGTAAAAAAAAAGAAAAAAAGGAAGATTCGGACGTATAAACAATTGCAAAAATAGTGCAGAGAGTTTCCATGTACTCGCTTTTCTCTATTATTACTCTTTTGTCTTACCGTGATACATCTGACAATCAAGCAGTATCCATACATTATGATCAACTAGTATCCATGTCTTATACTTCCTGAAAAGCTGCCTGTTCAGTTGTGTCTGATACTTTGCAACCCTATGGACAAAGATTTCCTTAGTTTCTAGCTAATGTACTGTTTCTGCTCCAGGATCCTATCTACTATACCACATTACACTTAACTGTCATGTTTCTTTAGGTTCCTCTTGGCTATGGAAGCTTCTCAGACTTTTTTTTTTTTTTTTTTTTTGACAGTTTTGAGGATTACTGGTCAGATTTTTTATTTAATGGCACACAATTGGAATTTTATATTTTCTCTCTAATTAGAATGGGGTTTTGAATTTTTTATAAGGAGATCAGAAAGGTAAAGTTCCAGTCTCATTTAATTATTTCAAGGATACTTGTAAGTGCTGTTTCTACTTACACCCACACTTCTGACAATAAATATGTGATAGTCTTCCACACTGAGCTAGTCTTTCCTTCATTAAGGACACAAAGTGTTTACAGTTCAGTTGGACAACTAAGAACTTGGAGTTAGCTCAGACTGCACAAGTTAAGGGCTCGATGGTAAGACTACCCTCAACTGCAGACATCAGTTTCAAGGGATCCCTAGGTTCGCTACACTCTTGTGTCTAATTTCACTACACATCTCCCTCCTCAGGTTTGATAATTTGCTGGAACATCTCACGGGATCCAGGGAAACACTTAGATGTTTGCTAGTTTATTGTAAAGTATATTATAAATGCTCCAGATGAAGAGTCACATGAAGAGATGCATAACGTGAGGTCCATTAGAGAGGCCTCTATTCCCTTAGAGTTGGGGTATGTCACCTTCCTGGCACAAGGGTTCATTTACCACCTGGAAACTCATCAGATCTTGTTCAAGAGTTTTTTGTTTGTTTGTTTGTTTGTTTGTTTTTTATAGAGCTTAATCCCTCCCCAGAGGTCAGTGGGCAAGACTCAAAGTTTCAATCCCCTAATCACTTGGTCTTTCTGGTGACCATTTCCATTGGTTCTACCCTTAGCATAAAGTCCAGTGTGATTAAGTTGATCCATATGAATATAAAATAAATAGTCTTATAGCCTAGAAAATTTTAAGTGTTTTAGGAGTGATATGTCAGGAGCCAGGAGAAAGACCAGATATATTTCTCATTACATAGATCCTTAATTTCAGTGTGACATCACTGTTGTTATATTTGATCTGCTGACTGAGAATTTGTTGTTTGTCCATGGTAAAGTTCTCTCTTTTTTCTTCTTTTGTGTATCATACACTTTGGAAAGAAGACACTTTGCCCAGCCCTTATCCATAGAGTAGGAATTTTTGTTTCTTCTCCTTAAAAGTGGAGTATCTACTTGTGGTTATTTGAAAATCTTCTGCATAGAATATTTGCCTGTTTCCCACACTTATTTATTTATTCAGCATTTTAAAAGTATCAGTATTTTAGCTCTTTCCATTGGTTACTATGTCTTACTGAAACACCTCCATTTTGTATTTACTATCTCCTTACTTTCTGGGACTCCCAGATGCCCCAGGCCCATATTGTACCATTTTTTGTCTTACTATAAATGTTTTTTTTTTTCTCTTTTTAAATTTAAAATTCAATTGTCCATTACTGGTATAAAAAAAAGAATTACTTTTTGCTTATTAATCTGGATTTCTGTGAACTTGCTATATTCTCTCACTATTTCAAGGAGTTCATGTGTTGGGAGATTTTTTTACATGGCCAAATACGCTATCTGTTAAAAAATTTTCAACCAAGGAAATTTAAAGATCTAATTGGCTTTATTAAACAATTCATAAATCAGGCAGCAGCCCATCTTGCACTGTAGAGGAGAAAAGGTTTTTAAAGAGGGAAAAGGGATTGGAAAAAAGGAAGCTGTTAGTAAAGAATGAATTCTTTCAGGCAAAGTTGCCTTTTTAAGGGCGACTGGTGCTGGCAAGGTAATTCCAGGCTGACTGGTTGAAGGTTCCATTCTTAGAGGGTTGAGACTTGCAGTTAGTTTGGTATTAAATCTTGGTTCCTGAACCTGGGGGTTAGTACAGGTAACTCCATTTTGGGCTTATTGGCTCTTTTATGGCACAACCAATACAGTATTGTAAAGTAAAATAAAGTAAAAACAAAACAAAACAAAAAACAAAAAACTAATTGCCCCTTTTGATCAGTCTCTTAGCCTAACATGACAGATGTGATCAAAGTTTAAGGCATTAGCACCACTCTCAGCTATCTCTGAAATTTTTACAATTTCTGTGGATCCTTTTAAGATGTTTCCGCTTAATCTCTGTGACCTTCTCAGGTCTTTTTTTCAAGTTCATAATCGTTAAGTAGATCATTCCCTTCATTCCTTTCTGACATTCCAGTCTTGGGGAGATCATTTGCCAGGTGGTTAAGAGCATGCAAGCTAAGTCACTTCAGTCATGTAAGATTCTTTGCAACAATCCTATGGACAGTAGCCTGCCAACCTACTGTGTCCATGGGATTCTCCAGGCAAGAATCCTAGAGTGGGTTACCATGCTCTTCCCCAGGGAATCTTCCTGACCCAGGGATTGAATCCAAGTCTTTTAACATTTCCTGTATTGATGGGTGAGTTCCTTACCACTAGGGCCACATGGGGAGCCTGACTAAGGGTTGTGGCCACATACTTGAAACTGTTGAGAGAATACAACATGCCAAGGAGATTATTACAGTTACTATAAGCAGGATAATCCCAAATGTTGGAATGCACATAAGTCAGAGCCATGCTTCTTAAGATCGAAACCAATTAAAATTACACATGTTAAAGAAAGGCCCCTCCTGGAATCACTTTTTCCTTAAGGCAAGTGGTTTGTTCAGTAATCTTTTCAATTTCCGCAGGAGTGTTCTTCCAGGGGTAGCAGGTGGTATTGACCACAGCACAGATACCTCTTTGCTCAGCTAGAAGATAATTGAAGTCTCTCCTATTATTAAGAATGACTTTGACCAGAGAGTCTAAGGGTTTTGTGTGTTAACTATTGTCTTAACAAAGGATTCACAGTATTTTTGAGAGGTAAAGAAAGGTTTCTGATCATATTCTCATTTACCTTTATTCCTAACTAGGAAAATATAGCCTTGCCAGAGGAAGTGATTCAGAGTTACAATTGCCTCCTAGTCATTTCTTTCTCACCCAAGGAAAGACATTCAGGTGAGTAAACTAGTGAGGGGTTTCAGTTTGTTGGTGAGAAGTTAGGAGTACAGTAAGATAACCTAAGGGTATTGTCCAGTTATTCATCATGTATCTCAACATTCATTGTTCCAGAGGGAATGATAACCACTGCAAAGACAAATCCTGTCAGGGCAAAACACATTTCCATTAATGTGGCCCTGCTAATGGAGTTATTCACAGGAATTGTTATATTTGTCCATTCAAGCTAGGGGTCAGTTAGGTTTTCAGTACATACTGTGTGGATCACAATAAACTAAAGAAAATTCTGAAAGAGATGGGAATACTTGACCACCTGACCTGCCACTTGAGAAACCTACATGCAGGTCAGGAGGCAACAGTTAGAACTGGACATGGAACAACAGACTGGTTCCAAATAGGAAAAGGAGTACATATATTTTCACCCTGCTTATTTAACTTATATGCAGAGTACATCATGAGAAACGCTGGGCTGGAAGAAGCACAAGCTGGAATCAAGATTGCCAGGAGAAATATCAATAACCTCAGATATGCAGATGACACGACCCTTATGGCAGAAAGCGAAGAAAAACTAAATAGCCTCTTGATGAAAATGGAAGAGGAGAGTGAAAAAGTTGGCTTAAAGATCAACATTCAGAAAACTAAGATCATGGCATCCAGTCCCATCACTTCATGGGAAAGAGATGGGGAAACAGTGGAAACAGTGGCTGCCTTTCTTTTTCTGGACTCCAAAATCACTGTAGATGGTGATTGCAGCCGTGAATTTAAAAGATGCTTACACTATGGAAGGAAAGTTATGACCAACCTAGACAGCATATTGAAAAGCAGAGACATAACTTTGTCAACAAAGGTTTGTCTAGTCAAGGCTATGGTTTTTCCAGTGGTCATGTATGGATGTGAGAGTTGGACTGTGAAGAAAGCTGAGCACTGAAAAATTGATGCTTTTGAACTGTGGTGTTGAAGATGACTCTTGAGAGCCCCTTGGACTGCAAGGAGATCCAACCAGTCCATCCTAAAGGAAATCAGTCCTTAATGTTCATTGGAAGGACTGATGTTGAAGCTGAAACTCCAATACTTTGACCACCTGATGTGAAGAGCTGACTCATTTGAAAAGACCATAATGCTGGGAAAGATTGAGGGCAGGAGGAGAAGGAGACAATAGAGGATGAGATGGTTGGATGGCATCACCGACTCAATGGACATGAGTTTGGGTAAACTCCAGAAGTTGGTAATGGACAGGGAGCCTGGCATGCTGCAGTTCATGGAGTCACAAAGAATCGGACATGATTGCATGACTGAACTGAACTGAACTGAGAAGTAAATCTTCCTAGCCTGAAATAAAGAATTGTTCTAAATTACAGAGGTTACCCTCTTAGTTTTCTCTTATATTTCTTCAGTTCATATAAGCACTTATTTCTTAAGCCAATGAAATAGAACAATTTTACAAATTATTTTTGGCAGTACTATTTGGAGGTAGAAAAATACTGCATATCGCATATCTACAACGCATATATAGACACACATGTGAACAGATGAAACCAGAGACCTTACAGTTTCGCTTTAAATTAGTAGCCATGAGGGCTTCCCAGGTGGCACTAGTGGTAAAGAACCTGGCTGCCAATGCCAGAGATGTAAGAGATGCAGTTTGGATCCCTGGGTAGGGAAGATCCCCTGGAGAAGGAAATGGCAACCCACTCCAGTGTCCTTGCCTGTAGAATCCTATGGGCAGGGGAGCCTGGCGGGCTCTGGTCCATAGGATCCCAAAGAGTCAGACATGACTGAAGTGAATTAGCACTGGAAGCCATGAGACAGGTACAGTTACATAAAACTCACTAGTTAATGAAGAAGTTTGATCTTAGTGATTTTTCTAATGGATGGAATCAGTTAAGGTTACCTGCTTAAATAGCTGAAGCCTGTCACTAATATCTGTGGAGAAGCTCTTAAAATAGTTTCCATTTGCACAAGTTTCAAATGACCCTTCCCCTTGTTTGTTGTTCTTCTGATAAGAAAGTTCTCCCTAAAATTTGTACTTTAGCTTTCGTATCTCAAAGGCACTGAGAAAGAATGCAAGTTACATGCTTCTTTATGATAAATAAGGAACGTTTGAAGATTAGTAAAGGAATTGCTTCTAGAGCTGTATTTCTAATTTGAAACAGATTTATCAGAAAAGATAGTTGTTTTTAATTCCTCAAGGTTTGGATTATAGCCTTGAAGATAAAATACTGGCATACCCATCCACCCATGTTGGATTGTTTCTTTTCCTCTGACTTCATGTAGCTTAGAGGAGAAAGGCTAAGCTTTATATTTTTTATTAGACTCTGAGTATCAGCTTCCAGTTTGAGCACATTTCTGATTATGAAGTTATTAAATCCTTTAATATTTATTTATTTATATTATTATTAATAAATAAATCATATTTACTTATTCATTAATCTTTTCATATTTATTTCATATATACTTATGAAAGGATTTAATAAATCTTTTCATATTTCAAAGTATCAAATTTCAGCCAAGACAAGCAGTAAATATTCTGGCAATATTATGCAACTCCATGGACTCAAAAGTTGTCCTCAGAGAGAGTGCAGAATTATTTCCCTCACAAGATCCAGAGTCATTCCCAATGAGAGCCAAAAGAAATAACCAAAAGCCAAACCAAACTCTTATGACACAAACCAAAGCACTCAAGAAGTCAATAGCTATCTCTGGAAGAGAAATAAATAATAACACATTGGTTTGGATTTGGAAAGGAAGGGGCAATATTACATTTTATTTTCTTCTCTCAATGGGACACTACAGACAAAGATTCAGAAAGCCTAATTCTGATAAGAGTTCTTATAATTTGCAGACTTCTTCTACTTCTAGGATCCCACCTACTGGCTCTGAGTGAGGTCTAAAATGTAGAGAATAGCTCTGATATTTATCAAAACTTGACAAGGTTTTATTTTATTATTATTATTATTAATTTTACTTTTAGTTTCTCCTTGGCTAGTAAGTGGAATAATGCAGCCATTTACCAGAAAATCCCTCAGAGGTTAATCAGTTCTGGGAGGAACCCATTAGGAGACCCTCCTTTGAAGGCAGAGATGGACATGTTTGAGTTGATGTTGAAAAATTTGCATAGGCCATTTGAAGATAATTTCTTTTCCAGAGTCCCTGTTGATTACAAATGAGACATCAATTTCTGGACCAGACTTTTGATGATGGATTGTTTGGTGGGTGTAACAGAGGAGGCTTTGGTGTTGTTTTGAGGTATCTGGCCTTGAAGCTGTTGTAGCTGCAAGGCTAATTGGCAGACTTTGATTTTGATCTTGTGTCTTTAAATTGTCATTAAAATTTTTCAATAAGTTTTTAAATAAAGCCATTCTGGAATTTTTGAGCCTTTTGGAAATTCCTGTGTATCAATAAAAATAGGTATCTCATTCTGCTTGTGTGATACCTACTTTCAAGTGCACTTAAATGAATGATATTGTCTAAAAGGTTTCTCATAATGGCTATTGTAATTCTAGATTGTATAAGACTTGTCATCTTTGTATAGAGCTACAGCTTTTGGAATTACAGTTCTCAGACAGAAAATAGGCAGGTTTGCCAGAAGATGACATTTCACTCTTTGAATTTTAAGAATCTCATTTATTATTATTATTAATGTTATTATTGATTGATCGATTTGAGCTAAGCCTTTGGGTCTCTCAAAGCCAAACTAATACATTAAAAGGATGTGCCATTAGATTGAAAATGGTATGATGTAACCTCATTGCATGAAAATTTTCTTGAGGTTGGTAGGTGACATACTGTTTGCAGTATTCTGTTTGTATTCTTTTCATGATAATGGACTCTGCAGTAATGACCTCTTTTTAACTTACAATATTGGTAATTTGTGTCTTCTTCTGTTGGTTAATCTGGCTAGAGATTTTGATAAAGCTGTTATAAAGCTATTATTTATTATTATAAAGTTATTACTTATTTATTAAATAAGTTTGATAATTTATTGATCTTTCAGTTTCATTGATTTTCCTTTATTTTCCTATGTTTATTTACATTGATTTCTGTTTTAATTTTTATTATTTCTTTTAATCTGCTTCCTTTAGACTTAAAATGCTTTTTTTTGAAGTTTAGATTACTGACTTTAGATTTTTCCTGTTTTCAGTTATATATATTTAATGTCATAGTTTTCCTCTAAGCACTGCTTTCTCTATATTGCACAAGTTTTGTTATGTTCTAATTTAATTTTCACTATGTTCAAAATGTTTTTTTCAAAAAACTTAAAATTTATATATTGACACGTTATTTAGAATTTTTAAGTTTGATATCCAGCTATCTTTTGTTATTGATTTATGTTTAATTTCATAATGATTTGGCAACACACAATATGATTTGTCAAATGGGAAACACATCTGGACTTAGGTAAGGTAACATTTTATTTGAAAGTATTGGAAAAGACCCTGATGCTGGGAAAGATTGAGGGTGGAAGGAGAAGAGGACAACAGAGGATGAGATGGTTGGATGGCATCACCAACTCAATGGACATGAGTTCCGGTAAACTCCAGGAGTAGGTGATGGACAGAGAGGCCAGGTGTGCTGCAGTTCATGGGGTTGCAAAGAGTCGGACATGCTTGAGTGACTGAACCGAACGGAACTGATTATTGTAAAAAAGGAAAACCAAGAGAAATGTAACAGGGATAAATGGGATAACTGCAGTAGGATGATTCAGACTGAAATATGTAAAAGTTTCAAAGTCAAGCAGGAAATTCCCCTATATAGTGAGTCAGTAAACAAGGCTAGAAAGAGCCTGATGTGAGGAAGTGGTATGACCAAGGATGTAACATCAGAGAGAGGTCAACTAATGCTTAGGAGTCATTAGGAATGTCTTTATGCTGGCTCAGCTTGACAGTAGGTTAAAGTTTAGGAGCCTGGTGAGTGGAGAAAAATAACCAAATTTTGGTTAAGAAGCATTTTGTTCAGATTGATGAGTGGGTATAATAAGTCCAGGTAATTATGTGGCAAAGATGAAAATTTGAAGGGTCATTTTCTGGCTTTGTCATAAATAAATAAAAGGGACAAGGGGCATCCACCAATCTTATCTGAGTCATATGGGTAATGCTATTTTTTATAGTAAGGGATATTTCCAATATGCTATTTCCTGCAATAGAAAATGACAGAAGTAGTGGGAGGGATTTATTAATTGTCACTATTTTCTGATAGCACAGGGCTTAGAAGAATTCAGCCTTGTCAACTTCTACTCTTTTAATTTGGTCAAGTTTGTATATTTTATGGCCCGCAAGATGGTCTGTCTTGCAGAAAACCCCATGTAAGCCTCAGACAAATGTGCTTTCAGTTGTGATCGTGTGGAGCATTCTATAAATTTCTATTAGATTAACCTGACTGATAGTGTCATTCAAATCAACTAAATTCTTACTAATTCACTGACTGTTAATTTGTCCGTTGTGTGTAGAGGGGTCTCCAACTGTAATAGCAGTTTTGTTTATTTCTATTTTCAGTTTTACCCATTTTTGTTCCATGCATTTGATACTCTCATGTGCATATAGCTTAACAACTGTTACATCTTCTTGAAGCATTGACTCTTACATCTTCATGTAATGTCTTCATCTTTGAAATTTTTTCCTTTTTCTGAAGCTAGCTTAGTGTTAGTTTAATATAGCTTTTCCAGATCTCTTTTCATAAGCATTAGCATGGCATATGTTCCTCTGTCTCTTACTTATGACTTGTTTGTGCCTTTATATTTGAAATGTTATAGAAAATATATATTAGCGTCTTTATGTTTTCTAAAAGTTGCTATATTTTATTGGTGTATGTAGATCTTAACATGAAAAGATTTAAAACACATTTTGATTAATTTCTACCATGTTTTTAAATCTGTTCTAATCATTGCAGTTATTTTTTCTCTTTTCTTTCTTCTTTGGATTTAAATGAGCCTTTTATTTGATCTTTTTTCTCCTCTCTTAGGATATCAATTATACATTTTAAAAAATAGTGGTTATCTTTGAGTGTGAAATCTACATTTATAACTAATATAAGTTTGCATTTCTACTAAACCACTTTATGTTTAGCCCAGATCCTTGTAGCAAAATATACCTAACACCTTCCTCATGTCCTTTGTGATCCATTAAAAATAAGGGAAATAAAATGTTCTATTTTACCTTCATTTTTTCCTTCTCCAGTGTTCTTTCTTTCCCTATGTAGATTCAAGTTTCTGACCTGGAATATTTTTCTTTTCCCTAAAGAACTTCTTTTAACACTTTTGCAAGTAGGTCTGTTGGTTAATTCTGTTTTTTTTTTTTTTTTTTTTTTTTTAATGTCTTAGAGATTATTTTTCCTTCCTATTCATAGGGTGATTTCTCTGCATGTAGAATTCAGGTTCTATAAGCACTAATATTTTGCTGCCACATTATTCTGACTCATTACCTGGCATTAGTCAAACTACTAAGTCTACTCAAGATTTTCATAGCAAAAAAAAATTCAGAGGTTTCTCAAAACCACATTCAGATTTCATAATTTGCTATAAAGATTCATAGTACTTACTGAAATACTATTTTTATGGATGCATTCATTACAGAGAAAGAGTACAAATTAGAATGTGCCAAAAAAAAAAGAAATGCAAAGGGAAGAGATTAAAAAAGGACCAAACATGGAGTTTCTGGTCATCCTCTTCCATGGGTCATGGACAGCATTATTACCTCTAGACATACTATGGGATTACATACACAGATTATTGCCAACCATGGCAGTTCATCCAGTCTTTGAGGTTCCGAGTTTTTATTGAATTTTCTGTACAAAGCCATGGTTCATTGGTTCATTTGCCATGTGATTGAACTCAATCTCCCCAACTATAGAAACAACTATAAATAACTGGGGAATCTACCTTGAGCTACCTCCTGTCACTATCAGGTATGATCCAAAAATGAGAGAGACTCATATCAGTGGGGATACTCTAAAGGTTTAGAGGTTACCTCCCAGGACCTGGGACCAAGGGTAAACCTTTCCTTTTTTGTTGAGACCAAATTATTCACAACAAAATGTCTTCACAGGTTTCTCAATTTGGTTAGTTTGGTTATTGACAAATAAGTGTAAAGTATAAAAAGATGAATATATCTGCTTAATAAGCTAGTTAACTAGTAATCACTTTCAACTTGGAAATCCTGTTTTTTGGATATATTTCCAAACAGTGGCACAGGGAAGTAGTAAAAAAGCAGAAAGCAGTTCTCCCTGGGTAGAGGAGAATATAGCTGTGGTTTGAATTGCTGAGGGCAAATTTCTAGACAGCGTATAGAGCAAAAATACCTCAAAATCTACACTGTTATTTCTATTAGTTCCATACATGTTCAGTGCTCCAAAAACTATTTCAGAATACTTGCTTGTGAAGCTAGAGATCTAATAAGAGATTATAGAACCCTCATGGTGACTGAGAGAAAAAATTGGACTTTGAGCTCAACCAACATGAAGTGTACAAAATGAGAGCAATGTGTCTTTGGTTTAGGCACTAAAATGACATGTCTGGGATATAAATTCTCTATTTATCTGAGTTCTCCAAATAAACAGGACTGGTAGGATAGAAAATAAGTATTAAGAGATTTAATGTAAGAAATTGGCTCATGTGATTATGCAGGGTAAGATGTCTCAGCATCTGCAGTCAGTAAGTTGTAAACCCAGAGGAGCTGACAGTTTAGTTCCAGTCTGTATCACACACCTGAGAATCAGGAAAACAAATGGTATAAATTTCAGTCTAAGTCAGAAGCCAGGAGAATACAGATACCCAAGTTGAAGACACACAGAGAGAAAGAATTCTTGTTTACTCAGCCTGTAATATTCAGGCCATCTGTAGATTGGTTGAGGCTCATTCACACAGGAGAGAGCACTCTGCTTCACCCAATCTGCTGATTCAAATATTAATCTTATCCAGAAACATCCTGAAGGACACACCCAGAAATGATGTTTAACCAAATCCAGATATCTCAGTGCAGTTCAGTTCAGTTGCTCAGTCATGTCTGACTCTTTGAGACCCCATGTATTGCAGCATGCCAGGCCTCTCTGTCTATCACCAACTCCCGGAGTTCACTCAAACTCATGTTAATCAAGTTGGTGATGACATCCGGCCATCTTATCCTCTGTTATCCCCTTCTGTTCCTACCTCCAATGCCTCCCAGCATCAGTCTTTTCCAATGAGTCAACCCTTCACATGGGATGGCCAAAGTATTGGAGTTTCAGCTTTAGCATCAGTCCTTCCAAAGAACACCCAGGACTGATCTCCATTAGAATGGACGGTTGGATCTCCTTGCAGGCCAAGGGACTCTCAAGAGTCTTCTCCAACACCACAGTTCAGAGCATCAATTCTTCGATGCTCAGCTTTCTTCACAGTCCAACTCTCACATCCATACATGACCACTGGAAAAACCATAGCCTTGACTAGATGGACCGTTGTTGGCAAAGTAATGTCTCTGCTTTTGAATATGCTATCTAGGTTGGTCATAACTTTCCTTCCAAGGAGAAAGTGTCTTTTAATTTCATGGCTGCAATCACCATCTGCAGTGATTTTGGAGCCCCCTAAAAACAAAGTCTGACATTGTTTCCATTGTTTCCCCATATATTTGCCATGAAGTGATGGGACCAGATGCCATGATCTTCGTTTTCTGAATGTTGAGCTTTAAGCCAACCTTTTCACTCTCCTCTTTCACTTTCATCAAGAGGCTTTTTAGTTCTTCCTCACTTTCTGCCATAATGGTGGTGTCATCTGCATATCTGAGGTTATTGATATTTCTCCCAGCAATCTTGATTCCAGCTTGTGCTCTTCGAGCCCAGCATTTCTCATGATGTACTCTACATATAAGTTAACTAAGCAGGGTGACAATTTATAGCCTTGACGTACTCCTTTTCCTATTTGGAACCAGTCTGTTGTCCCATGCCCAATTCTAACTGCTGCTTCCTGACCTGCATGTAGGTTTCTCAAAAGACAGGTCAGGTGGTCTGGTATTCCCATCTCTTTCAGAATTTTCCACAGTTTATTGTGATCCACACAGTCAAAGGCTTTGGCATAGTCAATAAAGCAGAAATAGATGTGTTTCTGGAACTCTCTTCCTTTTTCCATGATCCAGTGGATATTGGTAATTTGATCTCCGGTTCCTTTGCCTACTATGGATGGAGGTTCCTGACATTGTACAGGAGACAGGGATCAAGACCATCCCCATGGAAAATAAATGCAAAAAAGCAAAATGGCTGTCTGGGGAGGCCTTACAAATAGTTGTGAAAAGAAGAGAAGTTAAAAGCAAAGGAGAATAAGAAATATATAAGCATCTGAACGCAGAGCTCCAAAGAATAGTAAAGAGAGATAAGAAAGCCTTTCTCAGTGATCAATGCAAAGAAATAGAGGAAAACAACAGAATGGGAAAGACTAGAGATTACTTCAAGAAAATTAGAGATACCAAGGGAACATTTCATGCAAAGATGAAGGACAGAAATAAAGGACAGAAATGGTATGGACCTAACAGAAGCAGAAGATATTAAGGAGAGGTGGCAAGAATACACAGAACAACTGTACAAAAAAGATGTTCATGACCAAGATAATCACGATAGTGTGATCACTCACCTAGAGCCAGATATCCTGGAATGTGAAGTCAAGTGGGCCTTAGAAAGCATCACTACAAACAAAGCTAGTGGAGATGATGGAAATCCAGTTGAGCTATTTCAAATACTGAAAGATGATGCTGTGAAAGTGCTGCACTCTATATGCCACCAAATTTGGAAAACTCAGCAGTGGCCACAGGACTGGAAAAGGGCAGTTTCCACTCCAATCCCAAAGAAAGGCAATGCCAAAGAATGCTCAAACTACTGCATAACTGCACTCATCTCACGTGCTAGTAAAATCATGCTCAAAATTCTCCAAGCCAGGCTTCAGCAGTATGTGAACTGTGAACTCCCTGATGTTCAAGCTGGTTTTAGAAAAGGCAGAGGAACCAGAGATGCCCCAAGGCTTAATCAAATTGACACATAGATTAACCAACACAAGAAGCATATTTCAGCAACAAGGACTGCATCCTGTGAGTGAGGGGAAAACTAAAACAGACCTACATTAACCAAGACTAACACCACTTGAGAACCCAGTGAACAGTATGAAAAGGCAAAAAGATATGACATTGAAAAATGAACTCCCCAGATCAGTAGGTGCCCAATATGCTACTGAAGATCAGTGAATACTGTTAAGAAAGACCCTGATGCTGGGAAAGATTGAAGGCAGGAGGAGAAGAAGATGATGAAGGATGAGATGGTTGGATGACATCACCTACCTGATGGGCATGAGTTTGAGCAAGCTCCCACTGTTGGTGATGGACGGGGAAGCCTGGCATTCTGCAGTCCATGGGGTCACAAAGAGTTGGACACAACTGAGCAACTGAGCTGAACACCACCAAAACTCGACAGTGTCAAGGTAATCTATAAGCATCTTACCTACTTGCTAGAAAACAAGTTTTAGAGTAATGTGACATAATTTGAGAAAGAAAAACTACAATGATAATCTTCAAGAGCCAAGATACAATAACAACCTAATGTGAAAAAAAAGGTAGATCTGACCTTAGTATAAAACCATTCGGCAAGAAAAACATATAGACATCATCAAAGTCAACAACATAATTATTATTAATATTTTAAAAAGATAAAGAAAATATTAGAGGTAAAAATGTAGAATTTTAACACTTAATTTAAATCTTTAAAATATAAAATGAGCTCTCTATATCTGAAGGGCAATATTACCAATTAATTAGATGAACAACACTCAGAATACAACAGAAAACCAAATTTGAGACACTGAAGGTAGAGAACAGAGTACAAGAGAAAAAGAATAGCAGGGGGGAGGAAAAAACACTGAAGGAGACAGGCAGTATCTGGTCAAAATATCTAATATGTGAGAAATTTTAGTACCACAAGAGGATAGAGAGAAGTGATCAGAAGGAATATTCAAAGTAATGGTGAGCATTTTCAAGCTGAAGAGACTCAATGAGCTAGATAAATGCCTTCAGTGCACAATAAGAAGAAACATCGGAAGAACTGCTTGGCCTGTCTACTAAATTGTAATAAATTATAACATATTGCTGTTTCGAGCCATCAGGTATGGTACACAACAAGCTGCCATTAGAAATAGATAAATAATCAAACTGATGTTGGCACCAAACTGATGTTGATAAAATATGGAAAGATTTCAACCAAGAAAGGCAGGAGTCTTGGTTAGGGAACTAGATCCCATGTGCTGCAACTAAGGGTCTTGTCAATGGCAGTGAAGGTCCTATGTGTTGCAACTAAGATCCTATGGAGCCAATTTTTTTTTTTTTTGAAAGGAATAATTAAAATTTATTGAGTGCTTTTGGTGAGAGTTTGGATTCTGCTATAAGATTACATTCTAAAATGCTTTGATTTTCTAAAATAACAACATGGAAGAAAGCAATATTAGATTGTCCTCATTATTTTTCTAAATTAACTTTCTTCATTCTGTCACAACTAAAAAACTTTATTATAATTGACAGCACTCACTTGTCCTGTATATTCTTTTCTATAAGATTTTTGTAAATAAGATTCATTAATATAAAGCTAAATGTGATATAGGTTTTCTGATTCTGCAATAGGTTTCATATTTTTTAATTTAAATTTATTTTAATTGGAGGCTAATTACTTTACAATATTGAATTGGTTTTGCCATACATCAACATGAATCTGCTACAGGTGTACATGTGTTCCCAGTCCTGAAACCCCCTCCCACCTGCCTCCCTGTACCATCCCTCTGGGTCATCCCAGTGCACCAGCCCCAAACAGAAAATGTGTTTTGTTAACAAGCAGAATTTAGAAAATATGTTGAGAGAGTAGAGCATGATCTGCTGTAAAATCAAGCTATCCTAATGCCCAAGTTCTCGAGCCAGAAAAATATTCATGGCTTCCCTGGTGACTCAGACAGTAAAGAATCTACCTGCAGTACAGGAGACCTGGGTTTGATCCCTGGGCCAGGAAGACCCCCTGGAGGAAGTCATGGCCACCCACTCCAGGATTCTTGCCTGGAGAATCCCATGGACAGAGGAGCCTGGTAGGCTATAGTCGATGGGGTCACGAAGAGTCAGACACAACTGAGTGACTAACACATTTAACGGGGCATAATCTGCTGTAAAATCAAGCTATTCTAATTTCCAGTCTCTCAACCTAGCAAAGATTCAAGTATTAAAACACATTAAAGTTCAGATCAAATTAAGGTTATGGTTGTAAGATGTTTGTTAATATCTCAGAAAACTTTAAGATGATGCTTAGGACCCTCTCTCAGTTAAACGCAAATGATTTCAAGACTCATAAGGGCATTTCATAACAATCTGACATTCCACCCAAAGCAGCCAGTCTGTACTGAGAAGAATTATAAATGTGACTTTACCATTTCATGCCAGTCAGAATGGCTGCTATCCAAAAGTCTACAAGCAATAAATCCTGGAGAGGGTGTGGAGAAAAGGGAACCCTCTTACACTGTTGGTGGGAATGCAAACTAGTACAGCCACTATGGAGAACAGTGTGAAGATTCCTTTAAAAACTGCAAATAGAACTGCCTTATGACCCAGTAATCCCTCTACTGGGAATACACACTGAGGAAACCAGAATTGAAAGAGACACGTGTACCCCCAATGTTCATCACAGCACTGTTTATAATAGCCAGGACATGGAAGCAAACTCGATGTCCATCAGCAGATGAATGGATAAGAAAGTTGTGGTACATATACACCATGAAGTATTACTCAGCCATTAAAAAGCATACATTTGAATCAGTTCTAATGAGGTGGATGAAACTGAAGCCTATTATACAGAGTGAAGTAAGACAGAAAGAAAAAGACCAATACAGTATACTAATGCATATATATGGAATTTAGAAAGATGGTAATGATAACCCTGTATGCGAGACAGCAAAAGAGACGCAGCTGTATAGCACAGTCTTTTGGACTTTGTGGGTGAGGGAGAGGTTAGGATGATTTGGGAGACTGGCATTGAAACATGTATAATATCATATATTAAATGAATCACCAGTCCAGGTTCGATGCAGGATACAGTATGCTTGGGGCTGGTGCACTGGGATGACCCAGAGGGATGGTACGGGGAGGCAGGTGGGAGGGGGGTTCAGGATGAGGAACATGTGTACACTCATGGTATATTCATGTTGATGTATGGCAAAACCAATACAATATTATAAAGTAATTAGCCTCCAATTAAAATAAATAAATTTATATTTTAAAAATAAATAAATGTGACTGTAAAGGTCATACAGTAAACAGTCACATTTCTAAGAAAAACACATCTTATTAAGGGACTTCAATCAAGTTTAACTTAAAGATCTTCTATTTTTTATAGACAGGAAGCGGTCTTATTTAGATTTTCAAATGTAAACCTGGGTCATTTTTCATGATATAGGAAAGACATTTCCAAGGTGGAATTGAGAGCAGAGAAAAAAAATTGTTATGAAACCACACTCAGAGAACAGAATTGGACCCAATCACAAGGTAGTTGTTACACCGGTCTGGTGGCATTTGACTGATTGGATTCCAGGGCTGCTTATTAATATCATCCAGTGGGTGTTGTATACTTTTTTTTCTTCTCATCATGGAAATGACTATGGGGAAGGAAGAGGGATATAAATTATTTTTCTACTATGTTTTTTAAGACTAAGAATCAAGATGACCCATTAAGACGAGGAGTCAAGATGAGCCATTAAGAGGGTCTTATCTGTATTCCATGCAGTGCTTAGCTGTTCAGTTGTGTCTGATTCTTTGTGACCCTTTAGACTATGGCTCCCCAGGCACCCCTTCCCATGGGATTTTTCAGGCAAGAATAGTGGAGTGGCTTGCCATTTTTCTCCTCCAGGGGATCTTCCCAACCCAGGGATCAAACCCATGTATCCTGAGTCTCCTGCAATGCAAGAAGATTCTTTACCCACTGAACCATCAGGGAAGCTCAATGCAAATCATAAGATCCTAGCTTTGAGCCAGATACCATAATGAATAAAGTTTTGTGTGAGTCTTGGTAAAATTTGAATGAGTTATATATATAAATTAAAAATTGTGATCAAAGAGGATACAGTAATAAACATAAATACACCCACTTTCCTGGTGGCTCAGATGGTAAAGAATCTGCCTGCAATGCAGGAGACCCAGGTTTAATCCCTGGGTCAGGAAGATCTCTTGGAGAAGGAAATGGCAACCCATTCCAGAATTCTTGCCTGGAAAATTCCATGAACACAGGATCCTGGTAGATTACAGTTCATGGGGTAGCAAAAAGTCGACAGGACTGAAGTGACTGAGTACTTACTTTGTAGAATCCCCTCACACCCTATCAAGGTTGAGAGTCTATTTTTCCTCTCCTTAAATGTGGTTACATCTTGTGCATGCTTTCCCCCCATTGAATGCACAGATATGGGTTTGTATGACTTGATTCTAAACATCAAAAAACTTGAAAGCTTTTGCTGTCATTCTATTGAAACCCTGAGATCATTATGCTGTGAAGAAACTCTAGATGACAGACCACTTGAAGAAAGATCCCAGTCTTTTCAAACATACAGCCATAGCTGTATGGCCACAAATATGTGAGTGAGATATAATATATCAATCTGTCCTAACTAAGCCTCCAGCTGAAGACAGCTGTTAGGACATTTGAAATTCTAAAGAAATGGAATTTTAAATGTTCCCCAAAGAAAAGTGTAGGTGAAGGTATCTTCAGTGTTGAATTCTGACAAACATTTAAAGATGTATTTTCAATGCCACATACATTCTTTTGGATGTAAAGGAGAAAGGACTTCCATATTCATTTCATGTGCCCAGCATTTTCTAGCTTCCAAAAACAAAGAGTGACATAAAAAGAAAAATAAAATTTATATTACTGCGCCACCTTAACATAGACACAAAAATGACATACAATGCTGTCACACTGATTGCAGCAGTACAGAAACTAGCAATACCTCATGACCAATACACTTATGCAAAAATACAAGCTTGTTTTCACATTTTAAAGTCAATCAAAATAATTCAACGTGTCAGTTCAGTTCAGTCGTTCAGTCGTGTCCTACTTTTTGTGACCCCATGAATCACAGCACGCCAGGCCCCCCTGTCCATCACCAACTCCTGGAGTTCACTCAGACTCATGTACATCGAGTCGGTGATGCTATGCAGCCATCTTATCCTCTGTCGTCCCCACTCCTCCTGCTCTCAATCCCTCCCAGCATCAGGGTCTTTTCCAATGAGTCAACTCTTCACATGAGGTGGCCAAAGTATTGGAGTTTCAGGTTCAGCATCATTCCTTCCAAAGAACACCCAGAAGTGATCTCCTTTAGAATGGACTAGTTGGATCTCCTTGCAGTGCAAGGAACTCTCAAGTCTTCTCCAACACCATAGTTCAAAAGCATCAATTCTTCAGTGCTCAGATTTCACAGTCCAACTCTCACATCCATACATGACCACTGGAAAAACAATAGCCTTGACTAGATGGACGTTTGTTGGCAAAGTAATATCTCTGCTTTTCAACATACTATCTAGGTTGGTCATAACTTTCCTTCCATGGAGTAAGCGTCTTTTAATTTCATGGCTGCAGTCACCATCTGCAGTGATTTTGGAGCCCCCCAAAATAAAGTCTGACACTGTTTCCACTGTTTCCCCATCTATTTCCCATGAAGTGATGGGACCAGATGCCATGATCTTCGTTTTCTGAATGTTGAGCTTTAAGCCAACTTTTTCACTCTCCTCTTTCACTTTCATCAAGAGGCTTTTTAGTTCCTCTTCACTTTCTGCCATAAGGGTGGTGTCATCTGCATATCTGAGGTTATTGATATTTCTCCCAGCAATCTTGATTCCAGCTTGTGCTTCTTCCAGTGCAGCGTTTCTCATGATGTACTCTGCATAGAAGTTAAATAAGTAGGGTGACAATATACAGCCTTGATGTACTCCTTTTCCCAGTTGGATCCAGTCTGTTGTTCCATGTCCAGTTCTAACTGTTGCTTCCTGACCTGCCTACAGATTTCTCAAGAGGCAGGTCAGGTGGTCTGGTATTCCCGTCTCTTTCAGAATTTTCCACAGTTTATTGTGATTCACACAGTCAAAGGCTTTTTCATAGTCAATAAAGCAGAAATAGATGGTTTTCTGGAACTCTCTTGGTTTTTCCATGATCCATCAGATGTTGGCAATTTGATCTCTGGTTCCTGTGCCTTTTCTAAAACCAGCTTGAACATCTAGACATTCATGGTTCATGTACTGCTGAAGCCTGGCTTGGAGAATTTTAAGCATAACCTGTGTGATGAGTGCAATTTGATGGGTAAGACATTAAAAATAATTGTATAACCATGTTAATCGATGAAGGAAAGTCATTTAAAAATTCCACACATTTTCATGTTAAAAAACCCAACCATTTTCAAAAATAGAATAGAATACAGTTTCTTCAACTGGAAAAAATGTTTATTTGTGCAAGTCCTACAACCCAACTCCTTCTTAATGATGAAAAAGTGGAATTATCTCCCTTAGTGCAAAAAAAAAAAAAAAAAAAGAACCTGGCAAAAATGTCTCCTCTCTTCATTTCTATTCAACGTTTTTCAAAAGGATCCAGGCAATACAATAACTCACACACAAAAAAGGCATATGTGTTTGAGAGAAATACTCACAGATGAAACAAACACATTTGTAGAAATCCTAAGAAGTCTACAAAATATCTATTAAAACTAGCATTTGTAACAAGGCTATATAATTTGTGGTCTATTTTTTTTGGCTGCACAATGGGGCATGAGAGATCTTTATTCCCCAACTTGTAATCAACTTGTACCCCTTAGAGTGAGAGCATGGAGTCTTAACCATGTCCTGCCAGGAATGTCCTGCGGTCTGTTTTTAAAAAGCAGCCTTATTTCTATATTCTGACATCAAAAATTGGAAAATGAAATTAAATACACAAGAAAAAAATTGATTATTTAATGTCTGTTTGAAAATGTACTTAATCCACATGGGCAAAAAATAGCTACTACCTCTTTAGATTCTGCATAGAAGACCTAAACTGTTTTCTCTGAGAGGAAGATTAACTCAATTGTCAACTATTTGATGAAATATCTTGTATTTGTAAATCACTGCATTAGTTCCTGAGCGGTGCAAAACTTAATTGCTTGTAATTTCATGCCCTAGGGAACTTGCTTCAGTGAGCTAAGACACATGTAATGATGTATGACAGGTAGGAAGGGCATCATTGTGCCATTAATTCCCTGAGGCAGCAGAAGCTGTAGAGCTCTATGTGAGGTTATTGGTGGCCCTTGTTAAGAAGATTAAATCTTAGGGGTCATGATGGTGTGATACCAGTTAATCAGAGCAGTTTGGAGGGAGAGTGGGGAGAATTACTGGAGCATTAGATGAGGTACATTCTGTAAAACAGGTATAAGTTATTGTCCCACTAACTAGGTAAAAGCTACTTGGTTTTATGAACCAGTTTGATTAAATGGTCATCTATAACCTTATTAAAAGATGCTTGCTCCTTGGAAGAAAAAGTATTACAAACCTAGGCAGCATATTAAAAAGCAGAGACATCACTTTGCCAACAAATGTCCACATAGTCAAATCTATGGTTTTTCCAATAGTCATGTACCGATGTAAGTTGGACCACAAGGAAGGCTGAGTGCCGAAGAATTGATGCTTTTGAACTGTGGTACTGGAGAAGAGTCTTGAGACATCAGACTCCCTTAGACATCAGGGAGATCAAATCAGTCAATCCTAAAGGAAATCAACCCTGACTATTCATTGGAAGGACTTACGCTGAAGCTAAAACCCCAGTACTTTGGCCACCTGATGTGAAGAGCCGACTCATTGGAAAAGACCCTGATGTTGGGAAAGGTTGAAGACAGGAGGAAAAAGGGATGACAGAAGGTAAGATGATTGAATGGCATCACCAACTCAGCGGACATGAGTTGGAGCAAACTCCAGGAGATAGTAAAGGGTAGGGAAGCCTGGAGTGCTGCAGTCCATGGGGTCGCAGAGTCAGGCACAACTGAGTGACTAAACAACAATAACGACATAATCGTATGTGATTTTGCTTTCTCAGCAAAATCTCTTTCTTTCTCTTCAGTGGTTTGTTCTTCTTTGTGAAGTTAAATTATCCTCCCTTGGCTTAGTCTTAGATAGTTGAGCTTGATAGCTCGGCTACTTGAGGTAAATGATGATCCTTGTGGCCTATACCTGTGCTATAATTTAATCTATATCCTCCCATTTCCATAAAAGAAAAAAAAAATATTGTGAACAAGGAAAGAAAACTGGATGGATTATGTATCCAACTGAGGATATTTTATCAAAAGTAAGCACCCACTCTAATTTATCTACATTACCTGTTACTAACTTTAAAATAATTGGTGAGGTTTCTTGTTCTGTCAAGCTATCTTTACATTTGATTTTTCCACTTAAAGGGCAAGATTGATATGTCTCTCACAGAAGAAATTATGCCCCATAATCATTCCTATTCTTTCTTGGATTCCTGAAGTAATGAGAACTATATTTAGAAGGCAGTTTAAAACACACACACACACACACACACACACACACACACACACTCACACACACACACTTATCCTGATAGTTAAGAAGTCCATTTTTACATTTCATTAATTAGACAAAAGAACAGAAAGGATGAAAAAAAGCCAGTGACTGCTTATTTCATGTCTAAAATAATTCCACTAACCAGAGAAAATGTTACTCAGTTAACTCATTTTTCATCTTTAACAAATAATGGTGTGTATATAACACCCATTTATTTAAACTTTTACTAAAGGTAATCTTTAATTATATGAATGTTGGTTAATTCTGATAAACTTAAACTATAGTAACAAATTTTATAAATAATTTTAACAAACACAAATCACAGTAATCCATTGCTAATATTGAAATCAAATATTATGTCAGAAATGAAAAAGTGAGTTAAATGTAAGGGCTGGGGAAACGCACATGATGTATGCCTTGGGATTTGATAACCTTTTTTATTTTAATGAATCAAGGCAACATGCAAAACAGCTACCTGTGCCTCTGAAACTGCATATAAAAGACAGAAAATGATGACATATTGATGATGAAGTACTGAACAGTCTCTCCTCAACTGCTGAGAATCATAACCTGAAAGAGAACCATGCACATCTTGCTATACTCCAGATTCTGGAAAAAGTGCCCGCATTTATAGTAGCAAGGTGGTAAAGACTGGAATCAGAGATTTCAGTAAGGTCATAGTAAAACCAACTGCCAAATAAGGAGTCTTTCACAAACCAAGCATGATTAAGGAATCCATACAATATAAACTACAATATAAATTACACATATATAAGTATACAGGTAAAAAAAAAAAAAAGTAAGCATTTGTTGAAGAACAATTTAGTTCAGTTCAGTCACTCAGTCACGTCCGACTCTTTGTGACCCCATGAACTTCAGCACGCCAGGCCTCCCTTTCCATCACCAACTCCCAGAGTTCACTCAAACTCATGTGCATTGAGTTGGTGATGCCATCCAACCATCTCATCCTCTGTTGTCCCCTTCTCCTCCTGACCTCAGTCTTTCCCAGCATCCAGGACTTTTCCAATGAGTCAGCTCTTCGCATCAGGTGGCCAAAGTATTGGAGTTTCAGCTTCAGCATCAGTTCTTCCAATGAACACCCAGGACTAAGCTCCTTTAGGACAGGCTGGTTGGATCTCTTTGCAATCCAAGGGACTCTCAAGAGTCTTCTCCAACACCACAGTTCAAAACCATCAATTCTGCACTCAGTTTTCTTTATAGTCCAAATCTCACATCCATACATGACCACAGGAACAACCATAGCTTTGACTAGATGGACCTTTGGCAAAGTAATGTATCTGCTTTTTAATATGCTGTCTAGGTTGGTCATAACTTTCCTTCCAAGAAGTATTTTGCCATGAAGTGACAGGACCAGATGCCATGATCTTAGTTTTCTGAACGTTGAGCTATAAGCCAATTTTCACTCTCCTCTTTCACTTTCATCATGATGTGCTTTAGTTCTTCTTCATTTTCTGCCGTAAGAGTGGTGTCATCTGCATATCTGAGGTTATTGATACTTCTCCTGGCAATCTTGATTCCAGCTTGTGCTTCTTCCAGCCCAGTGTTTCTCATGATGTACTCTGCATATAAGTGAAATAAGCAGGGTAACAATATACAGCCTTGATGTACTCCTTTTCCTACTTGGAACCAGTCTGTTGTTTCATGTCCAGTTCTAACTGTTCCTTCCTAACCTGCATACAGGATTCTTAAGTGGAAGGTCAGGTGGTCTGGTATTCCCAACTCTTTCAGAATTTTCCACAGTTTATTGTGATCCACACAGTCAAAGGCTTTGGCATAGTCATTAAAGCAGAAATAGATGTTTTCCTGGAACTCTCTTGCTTTTTTGAAGATCCAGCAGATGTTGGCAATTTAATCTCTGGTTCCTCTGACTTTTGTAAAATCAGCTTGAAGTACAGTTCAGGAAAGAAATGAAACCTACTGAATGAAAGAGAAAATATACTAATGAACATATAGAAAAATGGAGCAAATTTGTTCTTAAAATAAGAGGTACATGTGAAAAAATACTGAAAATAAAATTATAATTTAAATAAAATATATTTATTATAATAATGGCACACTTTAGCATGGAAGTTAAACAGTATGGTAGAGATTTCAAATCTTACTAAAAACTATGGTCATTGATATGTGTTGCACAACATCTTGGGAGTTTACAAACAAATTCTCACATTTTTGGTTGTTGAATTTTGACAGTGCTGACCACAGTTCAGTTGGAAGAGAGAAGGCATTTTCACAAATTGTTCTGTGATGACCAAATACACAAACATGCATTTTATACACACACACAAACTGCAAAACAGATCATATATCCAAATTTAAAATATCAAACTTTAAAACTCTTGGGCACAACATAGGAGTAAATTTTTGTGACCCGGAGTTAGGTAGTGGTTTCTTAGACAAGACTGCAAAAGCCTAGGTGAAAATATTAAAAAAAAAAAAAAAAAAAAAAAGTAAGTTTCATCAAATTTAAATATTTTGTGCTGCAAATAATTTCAACCTAGAGAATAGGAAAATATATATCCATATTTCTCAGAAGAGACACATATCCATAGTATATAAAGAACACTTTCAAATAAATAGCAAAATAACTTAATTGAAAATGAGCAAAAATTTTGAATTCTTTCACCCAAAATTTATTTATACAAATATTCAGTAAAAACTTATGAAAAGATCTCAACATTATTTGTTATTAAGGAAATGCAAAGCAAAAACAAAATGAAATACCAGTTCGCACTCACATTATTTTTTTTTCTATAATTTTTTAAAACAAGTATTGGTGTTGTATGCAGGAAAACTGGAATCCTAATTCATTGCTGGTGGAAATGTAAAAGGATACAGCCACTTAGGAAGATACATTAAACATAAATTAATCACATGACTCAGCCTTTCCATTCCTAGGGACATACCCAAGACAAATGAGAATATGTCCACACAAAAACAAGAACATAAATATGTATATCAGCATTATTCATAGTAGTCTATATGTCAATCAACTGGTGAATGAGTAGGAAAATGTTGTATATTTCTGCAAGGAAATGTTACTTGGCAATAAAAAAAGAATGCTGGAACATGCTACAATATGGAAGAATCTTGAGCACAGTATGTAAAAGAAAGAAGACCACATAATATACTATTTACATGAAATTTAAACACTAGATAAATCTAAAGGGACAGTAGATATTTTAGTTGCTTAAGGTTAGTGGTTGTGATATAAAGTGAACTCTTGTGGACATGAGGTTTCATTTTCATGGAGATGTAAATGTTTTAGCATTAGTCATGGTGATGGTTACAGAACTCTGCAGATATATTAAAAAACATTGAACTGTATTCTTTAAAGAAGTTAATTTTATATGTAAATTATAAGTAGATAAACTTTAAAAATATGGTATATACAGCTGGAGACAGAGTTAGTGAATGGACAGTTCTGAGAAAATCACTTAGAATTAACTATAATGAGATAAAATTATGGAAGAGAAGTTAATATACATGAAGCATAGTTTTTAAAAACCAAAAATACACATAAGCATTGTCTTAGTCAATGAATAAGTAAAAACTAAGATCAGCTAATTAATATTTTAAGTGGTGAGAAATTTCCATAATTGAAGAATGACATGAGATTTTAGCTCCAGTCTAAAAAAATATCAAATTCACATCCATATATAACTTGTGTCTGTGTGTTCAGTCACTCAGTCATGTCAGACTCTGGAAACCCATGGACTGTGGCCAGTCTTATTTGTCTTGTCCATGGGATTTCCAGTCAAGATTACTGGAGTGCGTTGCCATGCCCTCTTCCAGGGGATCTTCCTGACCCAGGTATCAAACCTATACTCCTGCATTGGCAGGCAGACTTTAGCAGTGAGCCATCTAGAAAGTCCCACTATATAGCCTAGAAATATTTAAAATTCTTAAAATAACAGATAAAAATGGTAAAATCTCAGAAAACAATACAGACAAGTGAGCAGAACACTTTTCTTTCTCCCCACTGCTAAAAAGATATAACAGAAAAAATAGAACAATATAAATCTGTATTGTTAAGAATAAATACCTACTAGATAATTCCTTCCATGGAAAGTAATAGTATGGGATGTTTTTATGTCTAATCTCTTTACCTGTAAGCATTTATTCCAATGACCTGGCTTATATCAAAACTATGTTATGAATTATTTTTCTATTTGTTGTTGTTTGATTGCTAAAGTGAAGTCGCTCAGTCATGTCTGACTCTTTGCGACCTGTGGACTGTAGCCCACCAAGCTCCTCCATCCATGGGATTCTCCAGGCAAGAATACTGGAGTGGGTTGGCATTTCCTTCTCCAGGGGATCTTCCTGAGCCAGGGATCGGACCCAGGTCTCCCACATTGCAGGCAGATGCTTTAACCTCTGCACCACCAGGGAAGCCCTTAAATACAAGAATACAGTCTCTCAGAAAACCTCCTATAGAGACACAGAACTTCAGATCCAAGTACTAAACATCAAAGATTTCAAGGGAGAAAAGGAAGCCAGGTTGAAAGAAGAAGGGGGAGGAGGCGGGAGATGGGGGGGCAAAAGGGGTAGCCTTACAGACGTCTCCTTCCACCTACAGATATCCAGGCGTTATGGGACTTTTCACTGGGCGTCCAGAGAAGGGAGGACTGGAACTCGGCCATACAAGAAATCAGACCAGATCAGAACCAGAATTCAAGTTCTCTGCCAAGAGGAGGTGATCAGTCTCCAATCCTCAGCTCAGGCTGAGGGCCCTTCGACCAGATTCCTGCGTCCAGGACTGGGGAACTAGAAAAACAGGGAAGGACAGGAAGGGATAAGGAGAGGAAAGAGAGAGGGAAGGGGAGAGAGGTCAATAAAGTCTCTTGTTCCTTACCAGTTGGGGCACTCAGGCAGTTGTCCGCGTCAGGAGGAGACCAGGGACGAAAGGGTCCCAGTTGTATCTGCTGGCTCTGGTCCATTGGCAGGCAAGCTGGCCCCTGAGTACCCCGAGTAGTCAGGATGTCACTCTCAGCAAAGAAGAATCCCCACCAGAGTTGCCATTTGTTGCAGGAAGACAGACCCCTTCCAGGGCCCGAAACTGGGTTCTTGTCTAACACTTGGAAATGAACTGTCCGAGGAGACACATGTGCTAACAAAGCAAGAGACTTTATTGGGAAAGGGCACCTGGGTGGAGAGCAGTAGGGTAAGGAAACCCAGGAGAACAACTCTTTGTGACCCCATAGACTGTAATATGCTAGGTTTCACTATCCTTCACTATCTCCCAGAGTTTGCTCAAACTTATGTCCATTGAGTCAGTGATGTTATCTAACAATCTCATCCTCTGCTGGCCCCTTCTCCTTTTGCCTTCAAGCTTCCCCAGTGAGTCAGCTGTTGGAATCATGTAGTAGTAGTAGTAGTTAATTCGCTAAGTCGTGTCTGACTCTTGCGGCCCCATGGACGCTTCTGACCCCATGGACTCTTCTGTCCATGGGATTCTCCAGGCAAGAATACTGGAGTGGGTTGCCATTTCCTTCTCCAGAGGATTTTCCTGACCCAGGAATCAAACCTGGGTCTCCTGCATTGCAGGCAGATTCTTTACCGACTGAGCTATGAGGGAAGTGGCCTAAGTATTGTAGCTTCAGTTTCAGCATCAGACCTTCCAAAGAATATTCAGGGTTGATTTCTTTAGAACTGACTTGATTGATTTCCTTGCTATCCAAGGGACTCTCAAGAGTCTTCTCCAGCACCAGTTAAAAAGCATAAATCCTTCCATGCTCAGCCTTCCTTATGGTCCAATTCTCACATCCATACATGACTACTGCAAAAACCATGCTTTGACTATATGTACCTGTATAGGCAAAGTAATGTCTCTGCTTTTTAATATGCTGTCTGTTGTTCAGTCATTAAGTCATGTACAACTCTTTGCCCCTCACTCAGAGACTACAGCAAGCAGGCTTCCCTGTCCTTTGCTATCTCCCAGAGTTTGCTCAAACTCATGTCCATGGAGGCAGTGATTCCATCCAACCATCTCATCTTCTGGCACCCACTTTTCCTCTTGCCCTCAATGTTTCCCAGAATCAGGATCTTTTCTAATGAGTCAGCTCTCTGCATCAGGTGGCCATAGGAACTTCAGTGCCAGCATCAGTCCTTCCAATCAATATTCAGGGTTGATTTCTTTTAGGATTGATTGGTTTGATCTCCTTGTTGTTGAAGGGACTCTTGAGAGTCTTCTCCAGCACCACAATTCAAAAGCATCAATTCTTTGGTGCTCAGCCTTCTTTATGGTTCACTTCTCACACCTGCACATGACTGCTGGGGAAACCACAGCTTTGACTATACAGACTTGTCACCAAGTGATGTCTCTGCTTTTTAACAGGCTGTTTAGGTTTATCATAGCTTCCCTTCCAAGGAGCAAGTGTCTTTTAATTTCATGACTGCATTCACAGTCCACAGTAATTTTGGAGTACATGAAAATAAAATCTGTCACTGCTTCCACTTTTTCCTCTTCTATTTGTCATGAATGATGGAACTGGATGCATGATATTAGTTTTTTGCATGTTGAGTTTTAAGCCAGCCTTTTCACTCTCCTCTTTCACCATCAAGATGCTCTTTGATTTTTCTTTACTTTCTGCCATCACAGTGGTGTCATCTGCATATCTGAGGTTGTTGATATTTTTCTGCCGATCTTGATTCCAACTTGTGATTCATCCAGCCTGGCATTTCTCATGATATATTCTGCATAAAATTACATATGCAAGGCAATGATATATAGCCTGTCATACTCCTTTCCCAATTTTGAACCAGTTTGTAGTTTCATATCCGGTTCTAACTGTTGCTCCTTGTCTTACATACAGGTTTCTCAGGAGATAAGTAAGGCAGTCTGGTATTTCCATCTGTTTAAGAATTTTCAATATTTTGTTCTGATCCAAACAGTCAAAGGCTTTAGTGTAGTCAATGAAGCAGAAGTAGATGTTTTCTTGAAATTCCCTTGCTTTCTCTATTACCATGTAATATGAAAATAAAGGAAGTGAAGTCACTCAGTCATGTCCAACTTTTTGTGACCCCAAGGACTGTAACCTACGAGGCTCCTTGGTCCATGGGATTTTCCAGGCAAGAGTACTGGAGTGGGTTGTCATTTACTTCTCCAGGGGATCTTCCTGACCCAGGGATCAAACCCAGGTGTCTCACGTTGCCGGCATATGCTTTTACCATCCAAGCCACCAGGGAAGTTATGAAATATAGTACCCCACAATTTAGTGTCTTAAAACAATAAACATTTTTACAATCTCTGTTTGTGTGGGTCAGAAATTTAGGTAATGCTCAGCTTAATCTTTAGGCTTGCTATCTCCCACAAGTATGCAGTTTGGGTGTTGACTGTGAATATACATATTTCAAGATTCAAGTAAGGGAAAATTTGCTTCCCAAATCAAACATATTGTTGTTGGAAGAATTTGATTCTTCACTCTTTTCAGAAGCTAAACGTGGAAGGTGGATTCCATCACAGCAAGTAAGAGCGAAAGAGAGAGAAGATAACAGAAGTTCATCTTTTTATTATGATTATTTCTTATAATTTATTCCTTCAAGTGAGTCAGTTTTCACATGCAAGGTGGAGATTACACAATGGCATGAACAGGAAGTAGTGGTCACTGAAAGGCATTTTAGAGGCTGCCTACCACTTGATCATTTGCTCTCTGTCTGCTTTCCTATTGTCTATCTACCTTCCCAGCATAAAAGTAGCTGAGGCCATTCAGTTTCTAGTCTAATGTCCATGTAATTCCAAATTATCAAGTGGGAATATTGGATGATATTCCTGGGAGTGATGAGAACTTGACCACACTCTTGCTGTGCACAGTCTCTTGCACATCTTGTCTTCTAGTTGGTGTTACATGAAGCTTAGTTTCATTTAATGAAACTAGGGAGGTGAAGTGTCTCCTTAGTTTCATTTTGATCTGAACTTGAATTACTGTCAAGTGGAGCAGACATTTATATCACATCAGCTTCCATTTCCCTTTTCCCCACTGCTTCTGGAATTCATTGTTTATTTATTCCTCCATATGTCACTTCCATAAACACATAAAATTTCAAATCTTAATTAAATTGGAAGTTTAAAAAATTTCTTCTTTTTCTTGCAGAAGAATAATTTTTCATGATAAGGAATGCAAAGAAATCAGAGCTACTTTTCTAAAATAAAAAATTTTTTTGAGCATTCCTGAGAAGAAAATTTGAGAAAAAAGAAAAAAGAAAACAAACCAATAAATCTCGGGGCTCTTGTCAGATTCCACTGTGTTGGATGAGACCTGGGCCCTATCTCGAGCTAGCAATAAACCCCTTTATGCTTTTGCAAAAAAAAAAAAACGAAACTAACTTGAACCTTATGTATTTGTCTTCATGGTGTATGGCTACATGACATTTCATTGCCAATTTCACATGTCTTCCTAAATATGCACACTTTTAAAATAAGTTATTAGGTATATGATTACTGAGAGGACCCTCCTGATCAGACGCATATGTGCCTCTTGTGTTCCTGTTTTCTTTGTGCTGGTTGTATATCTGCATACTACATCAAAACCACACTAGATTTTTAAGTCTTTACATGAAATCTTACAGTTAATTGTCTTACCCACACCAGCCCCAATCCAGAACTTACTTTCTACTTCCCTTTCTGTTGTAAATGAATTTTCTCCTTCTCCTGTCACTAACCATAGATCCACAAACCTTGTGAAACTAACTGCTACTAATCATTCATATCTTAAATTAAATGTTTCCTTGCCAAGAAAATTACTCTTTGACATACTTAGACCAGCAAATTACCTTTAATAATAAAAGCTAGTAATATCATATACATATACGTATATATATATATATATATATCTTTTTTGTTGAAGTAAGTTAATTTACAATATTGTATTAGTTTCACATGTACAGCAAATATATATATATATATAGAGAGAGAGAGTGAGTGAGTGAAGTCGCTCAGTCGTGTCTGACTCTTTGCCACCCTGTGGACTGTAGCCCACCAGGCTCCTCAGTCCATGGGATTCTCCAGGCAAGAATACTGGAGTGGGTTGCCATTTCCTTCTCCAGGGGATCTTCCCAAGCCAGGGATTGAACCTAGGTCTCCTATATTGCAGGCAGACGCTTTAACCTCTGAGCCACCAGGGAAGCCTCATATATATCAGATTATTTTCCACTATAGGTTATTGAAAGATACTGAATATAGTTCTCTGTGTTATACAGCAAATCCTTGTTGCTTGCCTATTTTATATATAGTATATTTTATTTGTTAACCCCATACTCATAATTTATCCCTCCTTCCAACCTCTTATGTTTTTGCTAGCTCATCTTGTGGTCTCTCATTAAATAACTTTCTGTAATTTTGTGATTTATTTTATCTACTTATTAACCTGTGCATCCCCTGAGGACAAAAGATGTGCTGCTTCTTTTTTTCTTTCTCAGTCATGGCAAACAGAGTGTTAGGTCAGTGTCTACAAAGAGTAGGTTCTCCGCAAGATTGGTGGAGTGTATGAATAAACAAGTGGAGAAGATATAACTGAAATTTAGTAGAAATACATACAAAGGTACACCTGTGTTATTGCCATTCTGCAGAGGTGAGAGAGACCTCCACCCAAAATTTAATTTGAAGTTTGAGGCTGATGGAGCCACACACACAATAGAGTATTTGTAATTTATTAGTTACATAAGGAAGTTTCCAAGGAGAGCTGGCATACTTCCCAAGCTGTCCTGAAATGACTTGAGAAAGAAAGGAGACTGGCTTGTGGTTAGAGTGTAGGACTAGGGGGCGGGATTTTGTGTCTGAGCAAGAGATTGTGTTCTTTGGTACTTAGGCTAGAGTCCAAAAGGGGAGCATCCTGCTTTCTTATAAACTGAGCCAGATAATAAACAGAAGGGGATGAAGGAGGGATGAAGCATAAAAGCTGTCAGCAGTCAAACATCCAAAAAATAGGTTCTGTGTATTTACTAATTAATCTGTCACTAGGTTGTGTTCTTTTCCTTCATTTAATCCTCATAACAAACTTAAAGTGCCAATAATACTACTGTATTATACAGATAAGCAAACAAGACAGGAAAGTCAATTCAGTGGATCACACTTAATCTCAGCAGAACTATAAGTAAGTGAGTGAAGTTGTGAAGTCGCTCAGCAGTGTCCAACTCTTTGCGACCCCATGGACTGTAGCCTTCCAGGCTCCTCTGTCCATGGGATTTTCCAGGCAACATACTGGAGTGGATTGCCATTTCCTTCTCCAGGGGATCTGCCCAACCCAGGGACTGAACCCGGGTCTCTCGCACTGTAGACAGACACTTTACCATCTGAGCCACCAGGGAAGTCCAACTATAAGTAAAGGACAAGTATATCTGATTCAAAAACCTATTATCTTAAACATAATTTAATCTTCTTTCTTCTGACCTGGATGTTTTACCCTCTTTCTTATTTTTTTATGAGTTTCTCTCATAGCTCAGTCGGTAAAGAATCTGCCTGCAGTGCAGGAATCCTGGAGAACGAAATGGCAACCCACTTCAGTATCCTTTCCCGGAAAATCCCATGGACATAGGAACCTAGTGGGCTACAGTTCACAGGGTCACAAGAGTCGGACACGACTTAGCAGCTAAATAAACATAATGATTACATATCTGATGCCTTATTTTGCAAAGACATATGTAAATATGAATATAGAAAAGAAAAGGTTACTAGGGTTGGGTATTTCATGCATAAATCACACTGAGATTGAAAAAGTCACATTAAGATAATTACACTTTTAATGTAGCTCCTGCATAATGTCTATAGGTTCTGTCAATCAAAAAAAAATTGTAAAATGATTTAAAGCTAATATACACATGGTCCTATGACATTGGTAGTGGGATTTAGTATTTGTAATATATTTTTGATCTCTCACAAGTTGCTTTTTCTTTTTATTATTCCAATCCATGTATACATGTCTACTAGTACATAACATATAGAAAAAATAATAATCCCTACCTTTACCCATCATTTCTATTTTTTTTTTTTTTTTGCATAGGTTGTGGAATCAGAGATAACTGAATTTAAATCTTGGCTCTGTCATTTACAACTTGTGTTACAAAACCAATTTGAATAATGATTCCTACATGACATATTTTGAGGATTGAGAAAAAGTTTAAAAAAATACTTAGCATAGCAACTGTCAAAACCATATAATTGTCTCCATTGAATTTTTAATTTCTTTATTTAGATTTTAGAGCTTTTTTAAGAGATTAAAAACAATATACAAAAAATTATTTTTTAAATAACATATTTTTAAACAAAATCATATTATGTTGATACATTTGAATCAGTAAATATTATCAGACTAATAGCCTGTTAGTTATTATTTAGTTCTTTAACAATTTAAAATGCATCTTTATTGTATAGAAGATGAATTATTTTAATTTTATTTTAATAACACTGCTAACAACTTATCTTTTAGTTTCTATTTAAATAACCTCTTTAACAAGTGCATGAATTTAGATGCTCTGCTGTGTAGTATTTATGGTGGGAAAGTTCTTCATGACATCTGACATAAAACGGATTTTGTATAATGTTACATAATAAACTCTTCCTAAATTTCTCTTTGCGTGCATGCATACTAAGTCACTTCAGTCGTGTCTGACTCTTTATGACCACATGGACTATAGCCTGCCAAGCTCCTCTGCCCATGAGGTTCTCCAGTAAAAATACTGAAATGGGTTGCCATGCCCTCTTCCCAAGATATCCCCAATTCAGGGATTGAACCCACATGTCTTAAGTCTCCTGCATTGGCAAGCAGATTCTTTACCACTAGCACCACCAGGGAAGCCCCAAGTTTCACATTAAGCCTGAGGAAAAGAGTAATTATAACTTAAGCATTTCTAAAATTTACTGATAGCAACCACTAGGATTTAGAGAGGCATTTCAAGTATTTTGGGGCTTTCCTGATAGCTCAGATGGTTAAAAGTTGGCCTGCAATGTGGGAGACCTGGGTTGGGAAGATCCTCTGGAGGAGGGCATGGCAATCCACTCCAGTAGTCCTGTCTGGACAATCCCATGAACACAGGAGCTTGCCAGGCTATAGTCCATGGGGTTGAAAAGAGTCCAATTGGACTGAGCGAATAACACTTTCAATTAATTTGGGGGAGATTTCAATTAATGACAGTGAAGCTATACAGGATACAGAAACATAATGTTGGGTAATAACAAATTTACCTTCTGACACTGTGTAATAATACAGAATTCTCTCAACTTTTTTTTTTTTTTTTAACTAAGAGATGCATGCTATGTACTACAAAGAATACCAAGCAGCCTCACTTTAAACACAGATCTTACTTTTAGAGAAAATCAACTTTATCCCCATTACATCTATATGCCTCTTCTTCTTCTTCTTTTTTTTTAAATCATTACTCTTCTGTGTTTATGTACTTCTGTTTCTCACTGGTCTAATTGATATTCTCAATATCATCAATTCTCAAACATCTCAAAGTGATATTAAAATGTAAATATGTTTACTATTTCAACCACTTGAATAAATGATTATAATTTCTTATTTCCTTGAGTAAGAAACAACAAAAAAATGTCTTTAGTGATATATTACTATCAAATGTATGTGCATTTATTATTGACATTTTATTATATTGTTTCTATATGTTTTTAAATGCAATTATTTAATCAATTCCTTCCCATGTCACAGGAACATTGCTAAACACTTTAATATTTTAACTGCATTATCTCATTGAACATCATAATAGCCAACGAAGTACATGTTGTTATTATAGTTGCCATTATAAAGATGGTGGAATTAAAGCTTATAGAAGCTTATAGAAGTTAAACAAATTGCCCAAAGATATATATAGTCTTTAGCAATAAAGCAATAAAGTTGGTGTTCAAACCAAGATGGATATAGAGATACATACAGACTGATTTCCTATATAACCCTAGTATGAAATACTTGCTGAAAAAAGTGAAAATGACATATGTGTATAATTATGGCTAGTAGAGTTAGATAACTGCCCAGAATTATGGGTAGGTAATCAACAGAACAGATTTAAATGCATGGGTAACTCAAGGCAGGGCTTGCTGCCTTTTGAGTGGATGAGCACTTTAATACAAATAATAATATCTGGAAATTAGAAAAAAGTATAGAATGTTGACAAAATTTACCAAGCTAATGTAAGTGTGTCTCTTAATGAAAGTGAGCTAATGTACTAGTGCCTATGCTGCATTCTATGGGCAGACAGTTTTGTTATAATCCATTATCAGCTCTACTAGTATTGCATTTCATAGTGTGATAAGAACTTATCTCTTTTCACCTTGAGGAACATAGGCATCCTTACTTCAGAATAGTTTAAATGAGTCTGCACTAGCAAGTTCTGCCATCTGTATATCACCCTCCCAGAAAAAATGAAAATCATCTTAAAAAATAGTAATAACCAGCAGGCTGCACATCTGCACATGCAAGGAACTCAGAAGTCACTACCAGGAAATCACTACAAGTGAAAATCTGAACGGCTTATTGGCTCCTTGAGACAGTGAGATTACAGGGAAAACCACTGCCCCCGAGGTTGCAGAGACTGACAATTTGCAGAAACTAAGGGGTGAATACAGGGAGCCCCAGTTTATTTGAACAGAGATTCATGAGCAGAAACCACCAGGAGAATAAGCTTTGTGTGAAGTGAGCAAACCCTGAACTTGACTTGATGAATGGCTGGCGGTCCAGTGTGGACTACTTGGAGAGAAAACGCTACAGGGAGTCTGAGTCATGGGGATGGGGACCCCACAGTATTGCAACATTGATCTCCAGAACATCAACCACACTCCGACAGTATCACAGGAAAAACAAACAAACAAACAAACAAAAAACCCTCAGGCTTCTGGTAGTGGGAAGGAAAAGAGGTAAGCATTTTGAAATACACAAGTGCCCTCTTTTTCTTCTTCTTCTTCTTCTTTTTTTTTTTTTTTTTTTTGTCCTGCTGTTAGCAAGCTGCTGCTGCTTCTGCTGGGTCGCTTCAGTCGTGTCCGACTCTGTGCGACCCCAGAGACGGCAGCCCACCAGGCTCCCCCGTCCCTGGGATTCTCCAGGCAAGAACACTGGAGTGGGTTGCCATTTCCTTCTCCAAAGCATGAAAGTGAAAAGTGAAAGTGAAGTCGCTCAGTCATGTCCGACTCTTAGCAACCGCATGGGCTGTAGCCTACCAGGCTCCTCTGTCCATGGGATTTTCCAGGCAAGAGTACTGGAGTGGGGTGCCACTGCCTTCTCCGCTCTTAGCAAGACCTGTCTTATAAAAAGTTAACTTGAGTCTGAAATGGATGGAGTATTTTCAAACCTAACAGACCTGGGGAAGGGAAATAATCAACTTCAGGACCAGTCTAGCCATCCTGTCCCACCTAAAGGAAAGAGAAAAAGAAAAAAGAGAGAGAAATTCTCATGAAATTCAGTCCAGAGGCACAGGCTTACTAAGAGTGAGATCCAATTAGAGACGATAGAACACTTCCCTTTCCCCTACAGCTCACTATTAAAATGCCTACCAAAAAGCAAAAACACAATTTGAATAGAAAGAATAAACATCAGACCAGAAACTGCCGGGATGTTGGAAGTATTGAGTATTGACCAAGAATATAAAGCAGCTAAGGCAATGGCACCCCACTCCAGTACTCTTGCCTGGAAAATCCCATGGATGGAGGAGCCTGGTGGGCTGCAGTCCATGGGGTCGCTAAGAGTAGGACACGACTGAGCGACTTCATTTTCACTTTTCACTTTCATGCTTTGGAGAAGGAAATGGCAACCCACTCCAGTATTCTTGCCTGGAGAATCCCAGGGACGGGGGAGCCTGGAGGGCTGCCGTCTCTGGGGTCGCACAGAGTCGGACACAACTGAAGCGACTTAGCAGCAGCAGCATGATTAAAATACTAAAGCTGTGATTAAATACTTTGTCTCTAAATGCTGAGGATGCCAAAGGATGAGGTGACAGCATTCAAGAACAGACAGGCAATGTAAGCAGACAGATGGAAGTTCTAAGAACTAAAAAGAAATGCTAGATTTCCAGACTGTTGCAACAGAAATGAAGAATGTCTTGAATGCGCTTATTAGTGGACTGGACATGGTTGAGGAAAGGATCTTTGAGGCAGAGACTATAACTGATAGAAACCTGGAAAAATGAAATGGAAAGAAACAGGCTGAAAAAAGCAAAATAATATTCTAGGATTGTGGGACAACTACAAAAGATATAACAGACGTGTAATGGGAATAGCGGAAGAAAAAGAAGAGAGAGAACAGATTAAAAAAAGGAACAGAAGAAATATTTGAAACTATAAAGGCTGAGAACTTCCCAAAATTCATGTCAGACACCAAACAACACATCCAGCAAACTCAAAATATAACCCCCCTCCCAAAAAAGAACTCCATGCCTAGGTATATCACTTTAAAACTGCAGAGAAATGAAAGATAAAATATAATATAAAATATAAAAATCAAAGGAAAGATGTACTGAAAGAAGCCAGAGGAAAATAAAGCACCTTATCTGTAGAGGAAAAAAGATAACATTATATTCGCTTCTCAGAGACCATGCAAGCAAGAAGAGAGTAAAGCGAAATAGTGTTGGGAGAAAAAACTACCAGCCTAGAAAATTCTGTTCCCAGTGAAATTGTCCTAAAAAATGAAGAAGAAATAATATTTCTTCTGCCTGTAATGTTTCTCAGAAAGAAATATTCGGATAATTTTTTGCCAGTACACCCACCTTTGCAAAAATGTCAAAATAAGTTCTTAAGGTAAAAAGGAAATAATAAAGGCAGAATAAAGTGAGTAAGAGCATGGAAGAAGGAATTATACCTTATGAATTATACCTCATTTGCTATATTTCATAAGTTTAACATTGTTTTGAAAGAAAAATTTAAAATGTCAAGTTTTTAATCCTTGTTTCTTCTTCTCAATCCAACCCTTCTCCCAGGGTGATCTCAACCAGTTTTATGGTAGAAAGTACACTGGTACTTTTTAAAAATTTTATCTTGGCACTGCCCTCATTCTGCTGGTATACTTAAATAAAAAATAAATCTCTTAGGGTAAATAATCATAATAAACACTATTTTCAACTCTTGAATTTTGATCAAAAACTTATCCTTCCACAATTATTTTCTTCTCAATAAATAGCACTACTACACACCCAATCAGTCCAGTTCAGTTCAGTTCAGTCGCTCAGTTGTGTCTGACTCTTTGCAACCCCATGAATCGCAGCACGCCAGGCCTCCTTGTCCATCACCAACCCCCAATAGTTCAATACTAAACACTTTGTTTCCTGCTGCCCTCATTACCCAGTTTGCCCTTACAATGCTTCTCAACTTTCTTCTCCATTTTGACTCCTATTTCTCTAACTTTCGTCCCTGTCATCTCCAGGCTGTTTTAACACAGTAGCCTCTTGTCTCATACTTTTGGTCTTGTTCACCTAAAATTATTTCCACACATAGCAATCTAAACTCGTAGTTTGGATCATAGCCTTACCCCACTTATACATTTTTGAAGTTTAACATCCACTGGCCAGTAAGTTTCAATCTGGTCTAGCTCTTGCCTGCTTTTTCATCGCTGTGCCCTTTAATTCTCCCTTCCTTGCAGTCTACATCAGCTCTCCTAGCTTCCCTTCTATTCTACTATCCCAAATGTTCACTAAGTTTAATCCTTTATTTTAGGTAGCAACTCCCCATTCCTTAGTTAAACATTATCATGTCACAATAATTTATTTTACAGATTGTGACCCAACTAGAAATGACCTTATTTACTTTTTGACAGCTTATTTTTTGTTCATCTCTACCCACTCGAATTTGAAGACCCCTGGTAGCTCAGATGGTAAAGAATCTGCTTGCAATACAGCAGACCTGGGTTCAGTCCCTGGGTTGGGAAAATCTCCTGGAGAAGGGAATGGCAACCTACTCTAGTATTCTTGCCTGGAGATTCCATGGACAGAGAAGCCTGGCGGGCTACAGTCCATGGGATTGCAAAGAGTCAGACATGACTGAGTGACTAACACCCACTCAGATTAAGCTCCATGAGGGCAACAAATTGTTTGCCACCTCTCCATTCAAAATAATTAACTAACTCCAAAATGATCTTAGCAAAGTATAAATTAGGATGGATATATGAACCTGTATCACTCTGAAATTAATTCCAGCTTTCTCTTGTAATGTTTTTGTACATCAGTTGGTGAATTATTTAAATGACAGACACATTGTTACATTTCCTTGTGAAGAATGTGAGGCTATTATTGATATATACAGAAGAGAGAGAAAATGGAAATTAGCTGGTTGTCTAGTTGACTGACTCCAATTACCTGGCATAAGTCAGAACACAGCAAAGGGATCCTGCCAAGAAAAGAGAGAAAGGCTCAGTCTTATCATTTCTTTGCAGGTGGCCATCATTCAGAGCTCACCGTGACTTTCTTGTGCATTCTTTGTGGATAGTTTCAGAGTAGTAGATATTGATGCACTGTAGAAAAAAATTCATTGTTTTCAGTTAAAGAAAAAAAAAAATCAACCTTAAGCATTCAGTTGCAATCACAGGTAAATGTTATTGTCCTTTAATGTAAAAAAGAGAAAAAATTTAAAAAAAACCTCATCTGCCAAGAACAAGAGAAATATTATTACTAGGACTGGTAATGATAGTGGCAGACACATTTAAAGATATTTAACTTACACTTCTCTTTTTTAAGCATATTTTCTCTTTGAGGCCAAGGACAGACTGCTTGAAACAGCAGACCCAAGTAAATACTTCAATACCTTCTGTCAGGACAAATGTAGCAACACAGAGCTGCCTTTCAGCTGCTATTTTATAATTAGTCTCTCTCCTCAACAAACTATGCTGACTTGTGGCGTATGTTTTACTTTAGGAATGTGGCACTTGAATACCCCTGGAACTGTTGTTTGCTGGGCTAGACAATATTTGTTCCTTAGTTTATTTCAAAACAAGTACACCTACTGTTTTATTCCTGTTGAAAGGGAGATCACATTTTTAAAATTTTTCTATTTGTTGGAAAGCTCTCATAGCACTTTGTAATAAGTTAACTTCATTTATTCATTGTTAAAGTTGATCATTGAGTCACATATATGATATTTACTGATGTTCTCATACTCTCCGATTCTCTCAAGATGCCAAGAATAAAACTGTGAATAAAGTTGTGTTACCCTCATGAAGCATAGAATTTAGTGTGGAGACACACATTGATCAGATGATCAGTGAAACTGAAATGCTTGGAAATGTTGAAGAGCACATAATTGCTGTAATTGACCCAGACAATTTTATCATAGTGGCCATAGTTAGAAAAATGTATGCTGCCATAAAATGTACCAGTAAGGAATCTGGATGAAGAATGAGGTTTATGGTTGCTTCCAGTTTTTTAAATGCACCGAAACAAGACTCTAATATTTTAATACAGTAAGAGGTAGACAATGGTAAAAGGTCATGAAATGAGGACAAATTCATGGTTCTTGCCAGGTCATCACTGTTATGTCTTATAATGCAAAATCATAAGAAAATCAAGCTACATTAAGTGGATCACTTTGCTTTTCATGTTTGCTTCATTGTATCTAGCATTATTTCATTCATTAATTTTACTGCAAGCCAGGAAATATTTCACCTCTGAGACTGTCATAAACAAGTAAAAGCTTATAGCCTCTGTCCTCAGAGATCTTACGAGCTATATCAGTATATATTAAAGGAGAAATTTTCTATTTATACTAATACCTTGCTTGTTTTTTTTTTTCCTTTAAAGGGAAGAAATAACAAATATCCATGCAAAAATTTATGGAGGAGTATCTCTATTATATTCTCTCATAAATTAGTTTTAAGCAAAGCAGAGCATAATATCCTATTTTGTTTTGTTTCCCTTGTTCTTCCATTAAGTAACTTTAAATGTCAGGAAAAAAGGATAATCTTGTAAAAATGCATATCTTTTTGATTAACCAAGTTAAATAATTTGATAGGCCAAATTAAAATTGATTTCAGAGGCATCCAAAATTGTAAACTGCTTTCTTTATTATTGGAGTTAATGATGAGGACATTACTGCTGATAATACAAATATTTCTTCTATAAATTTGTTGGGGAGTTTATAGGTTTTGGCAAGGAGCATTTGCCTATTTTAAAAATAATTGTACTTATTTTTGGCTCTGCTGGATCTTTTTTTTTTTTTTTTTCTGCTGGATCTTTGTACTCTTCATTGTGTTACACGGGCTTTTCATTGCAGTGGCTTCTCCGGATGTGGATCATGGGCTGTAGGGTGTGCAGGCTTCATAGTTGTGTCACATGAGCTCAACAGTTGCAGCCCCCAGCCCTAGCACACAGGCTCAGTTGTTGCAGGGCATGGGCCAATTGCTCTATTGCATGTGGCATCTTCCCAGACCAGAGATTGAACCCCTGTGTGTCTCCTGCATTGCAGGCAGATTCTTTACCACTGAGCCACCTTAAAAAAAAAAAAAAAATTTGTTTTTTTTTGACTGGGTAGAAGGGAATGGTTATGGAGTAGTGAAAGACAGCTCCTAGACAGCCAAATTATTTCAATCTGGAAATAAATTGGGTAACAGATGTTATAGCCTCATATCCTACATTTCTATACATGCTTATATCCTGCATCTGACTATTTACAAAGACATTTTCTTTGTTTGACATTTTTCATCCAAAACAACAAAGCTATTACAATGTATTCATGTGTCCACATTTTATAGATAAAAAACCTAAGTCTGAGAGTTTCCTTTCCTTGCCAAGTTCACAGTGCTTACAAATAACGGAGGTAATAAAAAAGCCAAGTTTTATGAATTCAAGTCTGAGGCTGTATGGATTAAGTCACTCTGCAAGATATGATATCCAATGTGATCACTGCTAATTTAAATCTTTTAAAACTGTGACAATTATTGTAGAGATGGAAAAAGCTCTTAAGCCAATAAACCTTTTTGAAATGTATGCAGTACAAAGTGCTTATATTTGTTACTTTGGAAAAGATATGATTATGTCAATAAGTCTGAGGGAAATATAAAACAAAACAAAAGGTCCCCTTCATAATTGTTGTGATGTATGCACACTTATATGGATTCAGATTTTCCACTTTCCTGCGGAGTTACTCATAAAAGCATTACAGTGTACTCTGAAAGATTACTTTTCAGTTTCTCTCTGTGATACCTGTGGTCATATAGTACTTAAATCCCTGCTGCTATTCTGAAAACTAGCATTTTCTGAGGTAGTTAGTAGATTATCCACTACATGGAATGATTTGTGCCAACAGATAGATTGACACATACCTAATTTTTAAATAACTTGAAGCTGTCTCTGCCACGTGATTTAGAACTTCATGGAAATCTTATTGTTACTGTTGTGGTTTCTGTGTTTTTCCTTTTAAACACATAAAACTGTTTATAAGTGATTGTGTTTTCTCCATCCCTTTTATCCATAATATGAAAAAAATTTTTTCTTTAAATCTTCATTTTCTTACTGATTGAATGAACTACTTTTCAAAATTCACCATGTGATGAAATTTGGAGGGGGAAGAAATTCTCAAGTTGCCTGGAAGTCTCTGTTATGGTAAATATAAAATGATACTTATAATAACTGTTGTAGAAACTGATATATTCTATTGGGTTTCATTCAGCATGTCATTCATTTCGTTGTATGGCACCAATGACACTCAACATGTCAGTAATAATTGTACATAGGAAAAATAATTTTCTATTAGGCTTCTTTCCAAAATAACATAAGGCCATATATTCCATATCATAGAACTGAGAAAGTCCTTAGACTTAAAATAGTCCTATTCTCTTTATTCTATGAGAAAGAAAATGAAAAAATAGAGACTATTGCAACATTTGTTCGGTCACATCTTATTAACAGGAAATGGAGTAAGAATAATTTTATATTTATTTTTCTATTGAAGTATAGCTGATTTACAATGTTGCATTACATTCTGCTGTACAGCAAAGTGGTTCAGTTTATACACATATATATAAATTATATATAGTATATATACATAGTTTATGATTGTTCAGTCACTTAGTTGTGTCTGATTTTATATATATATATATAATTTATATGTTTTATAAATTGTTAATATATGTATAATTATTTTAAAATATTTTCCATTGTGGTTTATCACAGAACATTGAATTGAGCTCCCTATCTTTACCTTGTTGTTTATCTATTCAATAGATAAGAGTTTGCATCTGCTGAACCCAAACTCCCATTCCATCCCTCCCTCCACCTATTTAGCAACCACAAGTCTGTTTTCTGTATCTGAGAGCCTGTTTCTGTTTTGAAGATAAAGTTATTTATGTCATATTTTATAATCCACATATAACTGGAATCTAATTATAATCTATTATATGGTATTTGTCTTTCTCTTCCTGACTTTGCTTAGTATGGTGACCTAGGTCCATCCATATTGCTGCAAATGACATTATTTTGTTCCTTTTTGTGGCTGAGTAGTATTCCATTGTATATATGCACCACATCTTTATCTGTTCATCTATTGATGGACATTTAGGTGGTTTCCATGTCTTGACTATTGTGAACAGTACTGCTATGACAATAGGGATGCATAGGTCTTTTTGAATTATAGTTTTGTCCCAATATATGACCAGGAGTGAAATTGCTGGATCATATGGCAACTCAATTTTTAGTTTTTTGAGGAACCTCCGGACTGTTTTCCATAGTGGCTGCACCAGTTTATATTTACACCAACAATGTCAGAAAGTTACCCTTTTCTCCACACCCTCTCCAGCATTTCTCATTTGTACAGTTTTTAATGATTGTCATTATGACCAGGGTCAGGCAGTACCTCATTGTAGTTTTGACTTGGATTTCTCTAATAATTAGCAACGATAGCATTTTTTCATGTGCCTATTGGCCATCTGTATGTCTTTTTTGGAGAGATATCTATTTCCTTCTGCCCCATTATTCAGTTGGATTGTTCTATTGTTATTGAGTTATGTGAGCTGTTTGGTTATTTTTGAAATTAAGCTTTTGTTGGTCACATTGTTTGCAAATGTTTTCTTTCAATCCTTACCTTATCTATTTTTGTTTGTTTGTTTATTATTTCCTTTGCTATGCAAAAGCTTATAAGTTTGATTTTCCTTGGGAGGCTAACCTAAGAAAATATATTGGTATTATATATGTCAGAGATTGTTTTTATTTCCTCTTTAGGAGTTTTATGATGTTATGTCTTATACTTGTCTTTAAGCCATTTTGAGTTTGTGTGTGTGTGTGTGTTGTGAGAGTGTGTTCTAACTTCATTGACTTACATGTAACTGTCCAGTTTTCCCAACATCATTTGCTAAAGTGATTGCCTTTATGGAAGATTAATTGACCATAGGTATATGGGTTTATTTCTAGGCTCCCTATTCTGCTCCATTGATCATGTTCGTTTCTGTGCCAATACCTCACTATTTTGATTACTGTAACTTTGTAGTATTGTTTGAAATCTGTGGGGAGGGGTTATGCTTCCTGCTTTGCTTTTTGTTCTTTTTGTCCTTTTTCTGGAAATTCTGGATCTTTTATGGTTTCATACAATTTTAGGATTGTTTTTTCTAGTTCAGTTAAAAAATATAATGGGTGATTTGATAGGGACTGCTTAAATCAATAAATTGTTTTGAGTTAATATAAATATTGACTTATTTTATATGTTTTTTCAACTCTTCCAAACAGTCCTATTTAGGGAAATTTATGAAAACTATGTAACCTAGTCTTGTTGAAATAATTGTGAACACCAGAAGGCTTAGAGGTGCTGTTTTGCTCAGGCTGAGAGTTTTTCAGTGGCTCTCTTAGTGTTATATGTAGCTATTTAATTCATTTTGCCTATATATTTAGTGAATATTAGTGAGAATCGACTTTTGACCAGAGCATAAATTTCTGTAGCAAAAGAAATACAGGGAAAAGAAGCCATATGCACATATTCTTAACATCAATTGATAAAACTAATTAAAAACTAAAACATAGAGACCAAAAGCATATGTGTATCATTTCATCCCAATTTATTTTACTTCAGTTAATTTTCCCATAGTTCTTAAATGTCATCACTAAAGAAAATGAACGATGGTGTTACTAAATTTCTTTTACTATATCTCATTCACCTATACTGCTTAAAACTCAGTTTTCATCAACCAACCAACAAATAAATAATCTAAAATAAAAATCTATTTAGAGCTTTCTCCTTTTGGATAATGTCAATCTCTTATTTCTCTTTGTTATAAAAAGATAATAATATCTGCCTCTCAACTTTGTCATGATAATTAAATGGCTTATAGATAGAACTTAGGGTATCTCCCTCCCCCCTTCTCTCTTTGTTTCTCTCTCTCTCTCTCTCACCACTTTCACCTTGAAAGATTTTTTTTTTTTAACTTCAGAAAACATTTCACTTAATACAGCATACTTGGAATGAGGTATTTTCAAAATTCCAATTATACAACAGAATTTGTAAATGTAATTTTTATTTACCTCTAGACTATGTGCAACACAAGCCTGTGTTGTTCTGTTTCTTTAGCATATTCCTCTATCTGTCCTGCTTTGTTCTTCCCTGCCAAAACCATATGAGCACTGATTTTCAAGCTATCCCATTATGCTTTCTGAAAGGTGGTTTCCTTTACTGTAAATTTTTTGTAGTATGCAAACCATCAGAGATTTTAAGCATTCTGACGGTTTTGTTGTAACCTGAAGTGAGAACTTACTCTTTCACATCTATCTAAATCCTTTGCACGTTAAAAGCATTACTAAATATTCCCTCTCCTTGTGTAAAATGTGTCAGTTATAAATGCCAGACAAAGCATTCTGTTTATATATATATTATCCTTGATTTGCCATTTGTCAATATCTTTGACATTTCCTCAAATTGTAATTAATTTCATAATCCACCTGTATTGGGTCATTCCTCCTCATTTCAAAAGTATTTTGGCTCACGGTTCATTTTAGCTTGAATACTAATCTGTTTTAATTTTTTTGTCATTTCAGTGTGGATGCATATAAAGAATTTTGCCTTTCTTTGAATCAGTTTTTTGTCTCATTAATTAATTAATTTCATCAGTGTAATTTCATGCCGGTGTTTCTCTCATCTTAAAACCAACCAACAAACAAATAAGCAACTAGCCAATGCCTCTTTTCTTTTCCCTCTCCCTTTGGTTCTTCTTTTCAAAAGCAAATTAAAACAAAAGGATTATCTACAGCCTTTCTCCAGTTCTTCTTCTCTTTTATGATCTCTTTCCAAATCAAGATTCATACGCTTTACCAGTTAATGTCATTGACTTACAAAGTTTAAAATGATCTTCACTTTGCTAATCCCAGCAACCGGTTATCAGTTTTTATTTCAGCTAATGTGTACCTTCCTCCTTGATGTGCTTTGTCCCACCTGGTTTCCAATTGCTCACATTTGTGCTTCTGCTCTCAGTGCTCTTCAGTCTCTATCAAGTCCCTTGCCTCTTCCTGCTCCATCATCATGAACCCTTCCACCCTCCTGCACCCCAGTGCACACTCCTAGGTCTTAATTGTTGATTTTCTTCTTTATACCCTTGCCTTTTGTGATCCCACTTAGTCTAGGAGATTAAATATCATCAATATGCCAATAATTAACAATTTCAGCACAGGTTCAGTTCAGTCGCTCAGCCATGTCCAACTCTTTGCGACCCCATGAATCGCAGCATGCCAGGCCTCCCTGTCCATCACCAACTCCTGGAGTTTACTCAGACTCATGTCTATCAAGTCAGTGATGCCATCCAGCCATCTCATCCTCTGTCGTCCCCTTCTCCTCCTGCCCCCAATCCCTCCAAGCATCAGAGTCTTTTCCAATGAGTCAACTCTTCACATGAGGTGGCCAAAGTACTGGAGTTTCAGCTTTAGCATCATTCCCTCTAAAGAACACCCAGGGGTGATCTCCTTCAGAATGGACTGGTTGGATCTCTTTGCAGTCCAAGGGACTCTCAAGAGTCTTCTCCAACACCACAGTTCAAAAGCATCACTTCTTCAGCGCTCAGCTTTCTTCACAGTCCAAATCTCACATCCCTACATGACTACTGGAAAAACCATAGCCTTGACTAGATGGACCTTTGTTGGCAAAGTAATGTCTCTGCTTTTGAATATGCTATCTAGGTTGGTCATAATTTTCCTTCCAAGGAGTGAAGTGAAAGTGAAGTCTCTCAGTTGTGCCCAACTCTTTGCGACCCCATGGATAGTAGCCTGCCCCAAGCTCCTCTGTCCATGGGATTTTCAAGGCAAGAGTACTGGAGTGGGTTGCCATTTCCTTCTCCAGGGAATCTCCCAACCCAGGGATCGAACCCAGGTCTCTCACATTGTAGACAGACACTTTACCATCTGAGCCACCAAGGAAGTCCTTCCAAGGAGTAAGCATCTTTTAATTTCATGGCTGCAATCATCATCTGCAGTGATTTTGGAGCCCCCCCAAAATAAAGTCTGACACTGTTTCCCCTGTTTCCCCATCTATTTCCCATGAAATACAGAACAGTTATTTAACCCTAATTCCAGACCTAATATCAGCACAGGCATCTCACCCTAATTCCAGACCTTTGCTTTAACTTGTACAGTGGATGGTTGACGTTTTACACTTCACAGATATCTCAAAATCTGTATTTCAAAGATAACTTAATCTGAGCCATCAAACATATATTTCCTCCTGCTCCCTACAGACACATACACATACATCCCTCATCTTGATGGCAGCTTTTATTTAGGGCAGATTATTGAGTTAATCACTGACCTCTTGCTTTATTTCACATTCTGTATTTAATGTGGGCCTCTGTGGTGGCTCAGTGATAAATAATCCATCTGCCAATGGAGGAGATGTGAGTTCCATCCCTGGGTGAGGAAGATCCCCTGAAGAAGGAAATGGCAAACTACTCCAGTATTCTTGCTTGACAAATGCCATGGACAGAGGAGCCTGGTGCGGTCTCATCCATGGGATCTCAAAAGAGTCAAAGACAGCTTAGCTACCGAACAACAACAACATCTAATGTACCAGAAAATCTGTCCCTATCTTCATATATTAGAATTTTGCCACATCTCAATTCCTATTCTCATCATCACATTTTCCACTTTGGTTTTATAATTTGCAAACTTGAAGTTTAAAGGTTATATTAAAAAAGTTGTGTAGGGTAGCTCTGTGTATATATGTGTGTTTAATGGTGTCTTGACTCAGGTCTAATGCCTTGATTAGAAACTGGCCAGTTCCCTTTTTGAGTAGTAAGTGAAGGTCACAGTCCAACCACAATCCCTGGTTGGGTTCTCCCACTCTGGGCCACTATGCAGTTGCCTTCATTGCCCTGGGGCCCAGCACCAGATAGCTGGGGACAGTTCTTTGTCCTGATTCTAGGGAAATTATTCAAATTAGCTAATCAACAGGAAGCCCAAGAAACAGCCAACTGTACCCCAGTTACCACAGAGAAGCTTCCCCCATAACTCCAGCTTGTTATCCTCTCCCCAGTATAGCCATCTCTGTAGCTCTACTTGACATGCTTCTTTTGTTCAGAAGTGTAATCAAGAGTTCAGTTTTTCATCTATTCAGGTGACATATAGTGTGTCCTACATCAAAGAACCTTTAAATCTCAAAAAGCACTTTGCCTTCTGAATTCTTCTTACTTTCTTCAAAATGGAGAAACTTACAGAACAGCAGATGAGGAAAGAAATTGGTTGGAGCATTCATTCCGCAGTTTCTTCTTTGGTGAAAGTGATTTTGGAGGGAGAGCAGTGATCAGTCCTGAAGAGAAATCTTAGTTCCCAGTCCAGGAATTAAACCTGTGTGACCTGGATGAAAATCAAGAGTCTTAGCCACTAGAATGCCAGGGGCTAGAGGCAAGAAGCAAAGTGGCCCTGGCTCCTGCCCCTATTTGAAAGCAAGAATGTTTCAAGGAAGCAAAAATGGTAAAAACAGGTACAGAGTTTATTATTAGAGACACAGAACAATGTATGGGAGAGCACAGAGGAAAACAGTTTTTTTATCCAACTCAGAAGCAGGGCAGAGATGCACACCCAGAGAGAAAGGGTATAGGCATCCTCTCAAATGAAGGGGAGGGCAGTAAGTCAAGCACTAGGCAGAGATACACACTCAGAGAGGAGTGCGAGCATCCTGAGTGACAAGGAGCACAGTACATCAGAAACTAGGCAGAGACACGTGTGGGCATCCTGAGTGAGGAGGGACACAGTGCAGAGGTGATGTCAATCACTTATATAGGACGGTCCTTCTGGATCTTTGTTTCAGTTCAGTTCAGTCACTCAGTTGTGTCCGACTCTTTGTGACCCCATGGAACACAGCATGCCAGGCCTCCGTGTCCATTACCACCTCCTGGAGTCCACCCAACCTCATGTCCATTGAGTCAGTGATGCCATCTAACCATCTCATCCTCTGTTGTCCCATTTTCCTCCCAGCATCAGGGTCTTTTCAAATGAGTCACTTCTTTGCATCAGGTGGCCAAAGTATTGGAGTTTCAGCTTCAGCCTCAGTCCTTCCAATGAACACTCATGACTGATCTCCTTTAGGATGGACTAGTTGGATCTCCTTGCAGTCCAAGGGACTCTCAAGAGTCTCCAACACCACAGCTCAAAGCATCAATTCTTCGGCACTAAGGATCTTTGTTTACCTTTGGCCAATTATCTTTCTTCTTTCTTTATATCTGTTTGGTCCAAGGATCCTCCCCAAGATGGATGAGCAAATTTTTCTAAGGTAGATCCCACCACAGAAGCCTATGGGTGTATGTCCACACTTATTATGGGGTGGGGTCCCTCTCTCTGTGACCCCCAAGAAGCCTTCCTGTGCATGTGCACTTCTTCCTTGACCTCAGAAGTGGACACCTTATCTCTCTGTTTTAGCAGAGCTCAGCTTTTACCACTAACTTTGTCCTTGGAGAATCTTGGTGAGAACGAAGCTTAAATTTTACTTCCCTTGATAAATACTGGGTGTCCGGCTCAGAGACCCCCTGTCTTGTACCTCAGAAGTTGAGAATTGATTATGTTTCTCTACTAAAGGGCACAGCTCCTGTAAGGGGACTTTTTCTACAGCTAAAAGTTTCACCAAGTTCTGTTCACTACTCATTACCTGATCTTTTATGTGTGTGGTAGGTGTTTTCTTCTTGGTCCATCATGTCTTGTTTCTTTTTATTTTTCCCTTTAAACAAGGAAGCAATTTTATAAAAGTTTTCTTTATTACATTACATTTAATTATTTATAAGTTAATATTTATTACTTGAAGAGTGTGATTTGTTTCCTCTGTGGACCCTGACTGCTACTATTACTGCCATGCAAAATGGAACCACTGTCATATGTGCCTGGATTATAGTCTCCCAACAGGCATTCTTGCTTCTGCCATTGTTCTTTTACAAGTTCTGCTCTGCAAAACAGTCATAGGTTCAAAAACATATCCTTTTATCTATTACTCCTCTGCTCAAAACCTTCCAGAGGATCTCCATTCTGCTCCAAGTAAAAGCCAAATTTAAAAAGTAACTTTAAATAAAATGGACCATATCATCACTCTGATATGAGTTCCTATTGTCCTTTCTCTTTACTTAACCCAGAAATACAATCCAGATTGATTCCTCAGTGGTATAAGCATCTTCTGACGCTGGGCTTGCCTGGTAGCTCAGTGGTAAAGAGTCCCCTGATCCCTGAGTAGGGGAGATCCCCTGGAGAAGGAAATGGCAAACTAATCCAGTATTCTTGCCTGGGAAATCCCATGGACAGAGGAGCCCTGTGGGCCACAATCGATGGGGTTGCAAAAGAGTCAGACAAGACTTAACAACTAAAACAAAAAACAACAAATCTTCTGACTCCAGACAATTTCAGTATTAACTATATAAATATTTAAGACAATAAAATTACCTTCAATAATTTTTCCTTAAAGAATCAAAAAATATACATGATTTTCAATTATTTGTCATTTTTGTGATGAAGAGAATTTAAACTATTGGATAATAGTTCAGTCTTTTAATTCCCTTTATGATATCATATTGTGCAACTGAATTATATGTGTTTAAAGTGACATTTTGCTTATATAATTATATAATTTTTGGCATATTTCTACAAATATATCCCTTCTGCACACTCATATATATATAATTAAGAAATATCTTGTTAAAATTTTAATTTATTATAACCTATCGATTTTTTTAAAGTTATGATAAATCATTAAAACAGAAACATATTTTTTAAGGAAATTATCTATAGCAACTTTCAGTGCACTTAAAGTAATTAACAGTATAAACCAATTCAATAAATAGATTGAACACTAATACAAATACTCCTAAAAGGAGTCACAAATATTTACTGGACTTATAAATAGAAAAATAATACTTAGAAACCGAACTTAAAAGACTTATAAAGGACATGGATTTCAAACATATATCCTGACTGAACTGATGGTACATTCATAAGACTCTAGTAACTTCTAAAAATTTTTTATTTGTATATAGAAACTGCCCTCAGGTTTCAGCTTGTGCTTGAATTGTATAAATCTACAAAGACCAGTGCCCACCTTTAAGCAAAAGCAGACAATCTAAAAAATTCACAACCTTCCTCAATCCCATCAGAGAGGGAAGGGTGAGAGACAGGGTAAAGCTTCCACAGTCATGCAGGCATGGGGGAGGGAAAGATAAGACATACCAGGAGATGCGCAAACCGGAATCATTCTTCTCATTTTCCCTGTGAAACAAAAGCCTTCAGCCATTGGAGAAAGGGCAGATTTAGTGTCACCTTATGGGCATAGGTGAAGGCTCATTAGATCTAAAGAAGGGTAACAACTTCAAAAAAGAAAAAAACAATATAAGAGGCAACAAATACAAGTATTTCCTTCAATCGCTCTTCTGTATTCCCCTGGAAATAAAAACATGCACACATGTTCCTTCTTAAAAGCTGAACAAACGAACAAACAAAAAATATGTACTTTTTTTTTTTTTAAGTGCTGCTCCTTTTCTCTTTTATCTCTGTGTGTATTTTCTTATTCCTCTCCATCCACTCCTCAATTCGGTGCAATCTGACATCTCTCCCCTAGCCCCTTATTGAGAGTGCCAGTCCTAAATGCAGCAGCAGGCTCTGATTTGTCAGTCCTTAGCTTTTAGACCCTGCACTTTCTGTAGCACTTTGCTTTATGAAAATATGTCAGCATTTCTATTTTTGAATGTCCAGTCCTTTAACTTCATTAATTGTACATTGTTTCTTGGTTTTCTGCTTATTCTATGAGTGGTTCACCTGCCTTCATTTGCAAGGGATTCTTTTCTTCTACCTGTCTTTCTCAGTTAAAATCTTATCTATCTACTGTTCTCAGACCAATCCCTTTGTGATCTTTTTCTTGCATTCATGTCACTTCATGGGTAGATTAATTCAAGACCCATCTTTCGTGTTTCCTTGATTAGTGCATTAACTTTTTCAACCATTGTCTATTCAATGTCTGTTATATATGAAGCAGTGTGTTAGGCAGAGAAGGTAGAAAGATGAATTAAGATATAGTTCCTTCTTCCACTAAGCTTATGGTTTATAGAAAGAAATGTTTTAATATAAAATAATACAGTTGCAATGATAGATATCTGTATAATAAAAGAAAAAGGTTAGATTACTTCTTCCAAAAGGAAGAGCAATCACCATTGGTTTTTAACAGGTGTTGATGATGGACTTGAGTTGTAAATGATGAATATCTTTGGTTTCTGGGTGGTCTAACTGCGTAGGTACATTCTCTCACTGATCTTGCCTTCATTCTGAACATTCTTAACATCATTATCCACAAAGTAATAAGACATATTTTCAAGAATTAAATTCTGATCATATCATCCCCAGTTTACAATCTGTCAATGATACCGATTGCTTTCTGAAAACATAACAGGAAGTGCAGTGACCACTTGGTTTGTCCCAGCCATCATCCCTTTCCACCCTTCCCCATTTCAGGATACTTTCACTACCCTGAAATGTGGCATGTTCTTTTTCCTGGTGACCAGAATGCTCTCCTCTGACTTTCTCACCTAACTAACTGCAACACATCATTCAGATTACAGCTTTAATGTTGGGTCCTCGGAGAAGTCTTCTATAGCTCCTTAGGTAATGTCATCCCTGTTTATGCTCTCAGGGCATAATGCATTTTCTCTTGAAAGAAATTGTGTTTATTGCAATTCAGTACTTTTAGTGATGATTTTATTTTTCAGTCTTTTATTCCCCATTCTATGTTCGACAAAGGCACAGGTGATTTAGCTCAACACACAAGTTTCTATATGGTATGTACCAGACATTCGATAAATGCTGATTGAATCATGAAAGACTGCAAATTACCAACATTTTAGGCCCACATTTCATGAACCCTTTATATACTTTAGCTGGAATATTAATGAAACAGACATTTTAGTAATAGTCTTCAAAATAAATAAAATGATCCAAATAATTATATATGTACACAGAGCGTAAGCACATGCACATTCACCAGCATTGAGTGATATGATATAGAAGGGAAACTTATCAACTTGAAACCATGGATCACATTTAATTCCAACTTAAGTCACTTTGCTAAAGAGAAAATACCTCAAGGGCAGGGTAAGAAGTGAAAAAAAAAACAACAAGGATATGTAAATTTTTTGATATTAAAATTGGAGAAGTAAAATTAATTCACATCTATTGTGCTAGAATACATACAGACATATCCAGAGAGATGATATGGGGTGGGAGGTGGGAGGGGGATTCAGGATTGGGAGCTTGTATACACCCATGGTGGATTCATGTCAATGTATGGCAAAACCAATACAGTATTGTAAAGTAAAATAAAGTAAAAAAAAAAAAATTATTATATTGATAGAAAAACATTAAAAGAGCTGTCTTAATTTTTACATTAGTTATGCTATTATTGGTTACCAATGGATCATAAATCAGAGAATGAGAAAATGAGATACCATTTATGTCATAAAACCAATGCCAATCAATTAATTAGGTCTTTACTGCTTGTTGAGAATACTTTTAAAGGTGGAAATATGAATGTGAATTCAGTTAGAAATAAGTTTGTACTTGAAGTAATAATGATCCTCTCCCAAATATATGTGTACAAAAAAGTGCACACTATAGAGCAGAACAGAATTTTTATGACAGGTACACAGTTTGGAATCATATGCCCTGTTAGTCCACTAGCTCCCTTACTTACTAACAATGTGACCTTTGCTGAATTAATCTCCCATGTTCTAGATTCCTTATCTATAAAATATAGATAATAAAATAACATTTCATATAGTTGATTTGCTCTCCTAATGAATTCACCATGATAAGAACTAACTACAACTCCTAACACATAGTAAATACTAAAATGTTAGCTAGTATTATTGTCATCACTGTCTATCCAGTATTGTATGCACTAAAATACAGTTTTAACTATTCAGATTTCATGTAATACAATTGTTTTGATATTTCACTCAATTTTTACAATAGGGAAGAGAAGAGAAGAAAGGATATTTTTCAAGAATGGGCTGATGTGAAGTTTGAATTACTAAAGGAAAGCTTATAGACTTTAGACTTTAGAAGATAACATAGTAGAAAACCTAGATGACTTTGGGAATGGCAGTTACACTTTAGCTACAACACCAAACACAGGCTCTATGAAAGAAAAAATTGATAAGCTGGTCATAATCAAAATGAAAAGTTTCTTCTCTGTAAAAGCTTATGTCAAGGAAATAAGAAAACAGGCCACAGACTCGGAGAACTACTAGCAATAACATACCTGAATAAGGACTCTAAAAACACAAAGAACTCTTAAAACATAGACACAAAATATACAGAAGCTCTTAAAACAGAGTTTAAAAATATGCTAAAGTGCTTAAGAGACACTTTACTGAAGAAAATATACAGATATATGAAAAGATGCTCCACATTGTGTCATCAGGAAAATGCAAATTAAACCAAGATATCACCACACACCTATTAGAATAGAGAAAACATGGAACTCTGATGACACCAAATTCTGGCAGAGATGTGAAACAATAAAAATCCTCATTCATATTCGTAGGAATGTAAAATGGTACAGCTAGACTGAAAGACTGTTTTAAGATTTCTTACAAAGCTGAACATTCTTTCAGCATATGATTCAGCAATTATGCTCTTGTAGTCTATGCAAAGTATTTGAAAACTTGTATGTACAAAAACCCACACATGTGTTCTTGTAACAGTTTTATTCATAATCACCATGACTCGGAAGCAACCAAATTATATATTTCAGTACGTGAATGGATACATAACCTTTGGTAAACAATGGAATATTATTTAGCATTAAAAAGTGGGTAGTGTTCTATTGTGTGTGTGTGTATCTGACACATCTTCTTTATCCATTTATCTGTAGATGGATGTTTGGGTTACTTCAATGTCTTAGCTATAAAAAATAATGTTGCTTTAAACACTGGGGTGCATGTGTCTTTTTGAACTAGAGTTTTCTCTGGATCATGATGCATATAACCATGATGGTGTGATTACTCACCTAGAGCTAAACATCCTGGAGTACAAGTTAAGTGGACCTTAGGAAGCATCACTCTGAACAAAGCTAGTGGAGGTGATGGAAGTCCAGCTGAATTATTTCAAATTATAAAAGACAATGCTACTAAAGTGATGCACTCAATATGCCAGCAAATTTGGAAAACTCAGCAGTGGCCACAGGACTGAAAAATGTCAGTTTTCATTCCAATCCCAAAGAAAGGCAATGCCATAGAATGTTCAAACTACCACACAATTGCACTCATCTAACATGCTAGCAAAGAAATGCTCAAAATTCTCCAAGCAAGGCTTTAACAGTACATGAACCAAGAATCTCCAGACGTTCAAGCTGGATTTAAAAAGGCAGAGGACCAGAGATCAAATTACTAACATCCATTGGAATATAACAACCCACTTCAGTGTTCTTGCCTGGAGAATCCCAGGGATGGGGGAGCCTGGTGGGCTGCCATCTATGAGGTCACACACAGTCGGACACGACTGAAGTGACTTAGCAGCAGCAGCAGCATTGGAATATAGAAAAGCAAGAGTTCCAGAAAAACATCTATTTCTGCTTTTTGATTATGTCAAAGCCTTTGACTGTATGGATGACAAGAAACTGTGGAAAATTCTTAAAGAGATGGGAATACCAGACCACCTGAACTGCCTCCTGAGAAATCTGTTTGCAGGTCAAGAAGCAAGAGTCAGAACTGGGAATGGAACAACAGACCAGTTCCATTTCCAAACAGACCTTTCCAAACTAGGAAAGGAGTATGGCAAGGGTGCATATTATCACCCTGTTTATTTAATTTACATGCGGAGTACATCATGTGAAATGCTGGGCTGGATGAAGCACAAGCTGGAATCAAGATTGCTGGGAGAAATATCAATAACTTCAGATATGCAGATGACACAACTCTTATGGCAGAAAGTGAAGAGGAACTAAAGAGCCTCTTGGTGAAAGGAAAGAGGAGAGTAAAAAAGTTGACTTAAAACTCAACATTCAAAAAACTAAGATCATGGCATTTGTTCCCATTACTTCATGGCAAGAGATGGGGAAACAATGAAAATATTGACAGACTATTTTCTTGAACTACAAAATCCCAGCAGATGGAGACTGCAGCCATGAAATTAAAAGAGGCTTGCTCCATGAAGGAAAAGCTATAACCAACCTAGACAGCATATTAAAAAGCAGAGACATTAGTTTACCAACAAATGTCTGTCTAGTCAAAGCTATGGGTTTTCCAGTAGTCACATATGGATGTGAAAGTTGGACCATAAAGAAATCTAAGCACTGAAGAATTGATGCTTTTGAACTGTGGTGTTAGAGAAGACTCTTGAGAGTCCCTTGGGCTGCAAGATCAAACCAGTCCATCCTAAAGGAAATCAGTCCTGAATGTTCATTGGAAGGACTAATGCTGAAACTAAAGCTTCAATACTTTGGCTATCTGATGTGAAGAGCTGACTCATTAGAAAAGACCCTGATGCTGGGAAAGATTGAAGGCAGGAGGAAAAGGAAATGACAGAGGATGAGTTGGTTGGATGGCATCACCAGTTCAATGGACATGAGTTTGAACAAGCTGCAGGAGGTGGTGAAAGTCAGGGAAGATTGTTGCAGTCCATGGGGTTGCAAAGAGTAGGACCTGACTGAGGAATGAAAAACAACAACAATGCCCAGCAGTGTGATTGTTGGATCATATGGCAGCACTATTTTTATTTCTTTTTTAAGGAAACTCCATGTTTTGTTTTTTTTTTTTTCAATAATGGCTATACCAATTTACATTGCCACAAACAGTATAGTAGGGTTCTCCTCTCTCTACACCCTTTCAAGCATTTGTTATTTGTAAACTTTTTAACTTTGATAGGGATCACATTAAATATGTAGATTGCTTTGGGTAGTGTGAACAATTTAGCAATATTAATTCTTTGAATTCCAGATTATGAGATATTTTTCCATTTCTTTGATTACCTTTAATTTTCTTTACCGATGTGTTATAGCTGTCAGCTTATGTCTTTCATCTCTTTGGTCAGATATATTCCCAAGTAGCCAATACTTTATTTTTAATGCAATTTTAAAAGAGATTTTCTTTTAGTTTCCTTTCTTGATATTTCATTGCAACTGATTTCTGTAAGCTAATCAGATCCTGCTACCTTGCTGAATTCATTTATCAGTTCCAGTAGTTTTTGTGTTGAGTCTTCAGAGTTTTCTATATATAGTCATGTCATTTGCATATAATGACAATTTTACCTCTTCTCTTCCAAGTTGGATACTTTGTTGTTTTTTTCTTTTTTCCTCATCAATTCTCTGGATAAGATTTGCAATACAATATGGAATATAAATGGTGAGAGTGGGTATCTTTGTCTCATCACAGATTTTAGTAAGAATCTACTAAATCTACTAATCTTTCAGCTTTGCACCATTGAGTATTATGTTGTCTGTTGGTTTGTCACAAAATGCCATTTGCAGCAATATGGGTGGGCCTAAGGAAATGGCAGCCCACTCCAGTACTCTGGCTTGGAGAATCCCATGGGGGAGGAGCCTGGTGGGCTACAGTCCATGGGGTCACAAAGAGTCAGACACGATGGAGCGACTTCATTCACTCACTCACTCAAAGATCATCATACTGAGTGAAGTAAGAAAGAATAATCCAAATCCCATGTTATCATTTACATGTAGAATCTAAAATGTGATACAAATGAACGTATTTACAAAATAGAAGTAAACTTGCAGAAAGCAAATACATGGCCACTAAAGGAGAAAGGGGGTGTTGCTGTTGTAGATGATCTAAGTCACGTCTGACTCTGCAGTCCCATGGACTGCAGCACCCCAAAGGAGAGATAAATTAGGAGTTCAGGAGTAGCAGATACTAACTGCTATATATGAGATCAACAGTGTCCTATTGTATAGTATGGGAAGTGTCTTTTTCTGACTTTTTTCACTTAGCGTAATGTCATCATAGTCTATCTGTGTTGTCACAAATGACAAAATGTCCTTCTCTTTTATGGCTGAGTACTATTTCTGTGTGTGTGTCATATTTTTAAAATCTATTCATTCGTTAGTAGTTACTTAGGTTTTTACCATATCTTGGCTATTATAAATAATGCTGCAATGAATATGGAAGTGCAGATACCTTTTCAAGTTACTGTTTTTGTATTCTTTGAACGAATACCCAGAAGTGGAATGCTGGATTTTATCGTAGTTCTATTTTTAACCTTTTTGAGGAACCTCCGTACTGTTTCGTATGGTGGCTGCACCAATTACTTTTACTAATGTACTAAATTCATCAGAGTATGTTAAAGTTCTTATGTTCCTTATCATGCAACAACTCATAAATGTGAATAAAAAAAACTTGAGGTAGGAAACTAGCCTTGGAAAATCATCTGGAAATGAAACCTCTTTGTGAATAACAAATTATCTTGGTCACAAACATAATTATTTTATTAGTTGGTAAAATGTGGAGCTCATTTAAGCATCAATTGTTAATAAAATTGGTATTTGATACCAAACTAAAGATGAAAACTTATAAGACCATAAGTCTTCAGTATAAAGTTTATAATTTTTCTATGCCAAATTAAATAATTCAGATAGCAGAGCAAAAATTCCATGTATTCAAATGAAATAGAAACATAATAGAGTATGACTTACATTTCTTATTTTCTTAGTATCTTACTTTTAAATAAGAAATTAGGAAAGACACAGTTTGATGAGAGTCATTATCACATATTATCAAATCAAAATTGCTGGAAGGTTATACGACATAACATTATTTTCAGTACCACTGTTTTTTTTAAACTCCTCATTAAAGTTATTTCAATAATTATAAGATGCATCATGATTCAAAGATGTTGAAGTGTGGGGGATAAGTGCATCTTAGAGTCTTTAATTTATATGGTAATTTAGTAGGTATAAAGAAAGGATTGAGTTTGGGTCCTGATTCACAAAATGAAGCTTTTCCCCTCTACCAAAACTCTTGTGCTGAAATAGTGAATTGGAATCCTTTCTATAAATCTGTGCTTTTTTACCCTTTAATTTTTATTTTATATTAGAATGTAATGGATTTACAATGCTGTGCTAGTTTCATGTGTACAGCAAAATTAGCTACATGTATGCCTTTTTTTTTCAGATTCCTTGCCCTTCTAGATTATTACAGAATATTGAGTAGAGTTCTCTGTGCTGTACAGTAGCTACTTACTGATTATTATATATATAACAGCATGTATATGCCAATCCCAAACTTTTCATTTATCTCTCTCTACCTGCACCTTTCATCTTTGATGACCATAAGTTTGTTTTCTTCGTCTGTGAGTCTATTTTTGTTTTGTAAATAAGTTGTTTGTATCATTTTTCAAAATTCCACATACAAGTGATATTGTGATATTTTCTTACTCTGACTGACTTACTTCACTTAATATAATAATCTCTAGATCATCCTTGGTGCTGCAAATGATATTTGTTCATCCTTTTTCATGGCTGAGTAAAGTTCCATTATATTTAGGTACCACATCTTCTTTATCTATTCCTCTGTAAATGGGCATTTAGGTTTCTTTTATGTACTGACAATTGTAAATAGTACTGCAATGAACATTGGGGCGCATGTATCTTTTCAAATTATGGTTTTGGAGTGGGATTCCTGGATCATATAGTAGCTATATTTTTAGTTTTATAAGGATTCTCCATAGTGGTTGCACTAATGCCCATCAACAGTGTAGGAGGGTTCCCTTTTCTTCACACCCTGTTCAGCATTTATTTTTCATACACTTTTTGATGATGGTCATCTGATGTGAAGTGATAGCTCACTGTAGTTTTGACTTGCATTCCTCTAATAATTAATGATGTTGAGCATCTTTTCATGTGTTTGTTGACCCCCTGTATATCCAAAGTATGATCTCTCCTAGTGGAGATCACTGAATACATCTTGCAATTTTTGTATGTTACAAACTGCCCACATACAACACTTTTCTTTGTATTTTGTGAAACAGTTTGTGAAATGCTAATTGACTTAGACTACACTTTACGAAACAAAATATGTATTACACAGATTGTAGTAGACGCAATAATGTCCACCCCCAATTTCCACATTCTAATCCTTGAAACCTATTAATATGCTAGGTTACATGTTGGGGGGAATTAAAGTTGCAGATAAAATTAAAGTTTGCTAATCATCTGTCCTTAAAATAGGAATTACTCTGGATTATCCAGGTGGACTCAGTGCAATCACAAGGATTCTTAAATGTAAAAGAGGTATACAAAACCAAGAAAATGCCAGAGTGATGCTGGGTGAGAAAGACTCTACCAGCACTAAGGGCTGTGAAGATAGATGGGGGCCACTAGGTAGAAAGGCAAGGAAATAAATTCCACTCCAGAACCTCCATAAAGAAGTCAGCCCTGATGACAGCTTGGTTTTAGCCCAGTCAGAATTGCATCAGATTTCTGACCTACAAAAATTTAAGATAATAATTTGTATGTGTTGTAACCCCTTGTGTGTAGTCATTTGCTATTGCAGCAATAGGAATCTAACACACAGATTCCTGTGTATTTTTTTTTTCCTCAAAATAGTCCCTCAAAAGTTCATACTGCTTAGAGTGTGGTATAATAATAATACTAATAATAATGTATTGGGAAAATATATGTTAAACCCTAGATGCTTTATATGATTTCATAAATCCTCATAGCAATCCTTTAAATTAAATGCTTTTATTCCTCATCTTTTAGTTGAGGATACTTTTTCAAAGATACTAAATAAATTTCCCAGCATTATAACAGTAATTGGCTGAGCCAAGATTTGCAATTGGGCATTTGACTCTAGATCTCATAAACACATCTTTTTTGATTGACTTTTACTGAAAAACATTATTTAACACATTAGAAGGACCTTCCACTCATTCCCAACAGAAACTGAACTGTCCAAAAGAGGAGAGCAGGTATAAATTCTATCACCTTTGTTTATATACTTAGACATGATGACTTTGAGACACACTTTCAGAAATCTAATTCCATTTCCTTTAAAACGTAGAATGCTATGTAACTATTATAATTACCATAAATATAATTTACTTTTTAATAAATTCTAAAATTGACAATACTAATAACTGAAAGTCAATCTTTTAATTTCTTCTCTCTTCAGTGGTATATGTTAATTAATCCTAAAATTCCATATTGCAGTTTTTGTTACCAAATATCAGATTAAGTTAATAGAGTCATATATACATATATATGGGCTTCTCAGGTGGCGCTAGTGGTGAAAAAACCACATGCAAATTCAGGAGACAAGAGATGTGGGTTCCATCCCTGGGTCGGAAAGATCCCCTGAAGGAGGGCATGGCAACCTCTCCTTGCCTGGAGAATCCCATGGACAGAGAAGCCTGGCGGGCTATAGTCCATGAGGTCATGAAGAGTCGGACATGACTGGAGCAACTTAGCATGCATGCATACATACATACTTACATATACATATTATATATATACACATATATATGTGTGTCTGTGTATGAAAGTGAAAGTGTTAGTCACTCAGTCGTGTCTGACTCTTTGTGACCCCATGAACGGTAGACCGCCAGACTCCTCTGTCCATGGAATCTCCAGGTGAGAATACTGGAGTGGATTGCATTCCCTTCTCCAGGGGATCTTCCCGACCCAGAGATGGGACCTGGGTCTCCTTCATGCCAGGTGGATTCTTTACAATCTGAGCCACCAGGGAACCCTGTGTGTGTGTATGTGTGTGTGTATAATATATGTATGTATGTATGTGTCTGTATGAAGTGGAAGAAAGTGAAAGTGAAAATCACTCAGTCGTGTCCAACTCTTTGCAACCCCATGGACTAATAGTTCAAACACTGGAGTGGGTAGCCTTTCCCTTCTCCAGGGGATCTTCCCAACCCAGGGATCAAACCCAGGTCTCCCACATTGCAGGAAGATTCTTTACCAGCTGAGCCACAAGGGAAGCCTGAATTTCAATCAAAGAGTCACAAATTTCCAAGAAATCAGAAAGCAATGAAAATATTCAGTTTTGCAATTAAGAAGATGATCCAATCCCTGCATGTTAATATTGCAGTTAAATATCTAGAGTTTAACTTCATGCACCACACAGCATATTTTCTGATATTATAAGCATTTATTATTGGATAAGTTAATTTTTATAATATAAACAGCAATATCAAATTTAGCTTTGACATGAGAATAGCTGTTTTAAATTTCCTAAAAATAACATGGTCATTTTGTTAAATATTAGCTAGCAAAGATAATAAAAGATAAAAAGTCAAGGGAATACAGATATCTTATCATAGCAACAAGAAAGGATGCAGGAGAATCTGTTTTGAAAATGTGTAACAACAATGGCTAATGTGTTCATGAAAATGAACTCTCCCCCAAATAGCTAGAAGGGATATTTAATTATAATATTTGATACTGAAATCACATTTGAGGGGAAGAAGAAATTATTTCTTCCTGACACATGTGACACAAATCAAAAGACTTTAAAGACCTTCAACTATTTCTGGATCTTTACTCACCCTACGATTAAATATTTCTGTAACAACACAAATGCACTGTTTTCTAATGCATACTATTGATCATAAATGTCAAAGGAAGAGAAATATATGCCTCAGTTTAAAGTTTCATCAACCACCACTAAACAAAGAAATGGATGCTGCTATTGTATTTATTTCAAGAATATATTTGCATATGTAGAAATATTGTGGAGTATGAGGCCTGCTGCTTGTCACAATGAAAGAGTTTTTCATTAAAAGCAGTAATTGTTGGTGGTAATACAATATGGCATGGTAAATGAGTGCTTCAGATGTATAACTAAAAATTATTCTAGGAATTATTCATTGATTGTCCAAAATTTTTATCTAGAATATCCTAGCAAAATAAAAATCAAGAAAAATAGAAAAGGAAAAAGCTTGTCTTTCAAAATGTGAGAGAAAATGTGATGCTTTAATGTGTTTCTCTGTTACTTGGTATGATACTCCACTAAACATTTTCAAAACATTCATAAGGGATCAGGGTTTACAAAAGCTCTTGTATATGGGAAATGCCAAGTTATTTTAGGGATCTTTATCAAATTAGCTTTCAAGATAATAAATAATTCATATTTATATTTAATTAGAAGATCATCTGTTCCTACAACATAAATCACTGTCTCTATTTCCTCTGTTGTCTGATATCTTGACTGGGACCTTTTTTTTCTTTTTTCTTTTTTTTTTTGCTACGCTGCACATTATATGGGATCTTAGCTGCCTAACCAAGGATCAAACCTGTGCCCCTTGCATTGGCAGCATGGTCTTTCCACTGGAATGTCAGGGAAGTGCAGGACATATTTCTTACCTTTAAAGAACTGCATCTTAAATATATTCCCATTATTTCTTATGCTATCTGGTTAATCAGAGATTTATTTTAAGTATTCTTACACAGTATGCAGTATTCTTTAAGTTTTATGGAGATATTTAAAATAATATTATAGAATCTAAATGAACTCATTCTCATTTAAGTAGATTCATAGAAAAGATCATAATGAAGAATGGTATTTAGAAAGAAAAAAATCAGTATTGGCATGAATTTATTGAGTTATTTTATTTGCCCCTGAGCAATAAGCAACCAAAAGCAATATACACAGTCTTGGGAAATGTCATTAATATTAGTATTACTCAATTTAATAATACTGTAATATTCTTTGTAATTTCTATACTAAAAATACGGTCTTTAATTGGCTACCATTGATTAAGAATGGAGAAGGCGATGGCACCCCACTCCAGTACTCTTGCCTGGAAAACCCCATGGACGGAGGAGCCTGGAAGGCTGCAGTCCATGGGGTTGCTGAGGGTCGGACACAACTGAGCAACTTCACTTTCACTTTTCACTTTCATGCACTGGAGAAGGAAATGGCAACCCACTCCAGCGTTCTTGCCTGGAGAATCCCAGGGACGGGGGAGCCTGGTGGGCTGCCATCTATGGGGTCACACAGAGTCGGGCATGACTGAAGTGACTTAGCAGCAGCAGCGGCAGCAGCAGCATTGATTAAGGGGCAGACATGAGATAAATATTTCAAAATATTTTCAGATCAAGCTTTATGTTTAAAATGTCTGTCTTTTAGTGATGAAGTGTAGGTTCCTTTTATAATTTTTCATGGAATACTGGGCCCTATAGCTACTATATTTTTCATTTTATCAAATGTTACCAAGTTTTCTGTCTTCTGTGAATAGCCAATTTGTCAAATCCAGTATCTGTAGAAAATGCTAAGGAGATTATTACATGGTATGAGTGAGTAAGTGATAGTCACTCAGTTGTTTCCAACTCTTTACGACCCCACGGACTGTACCCTGCCAGGTTCCTCTGTCCAGGGGATTCCCAGGCAAGAATAATGGAGTGGGTTCCCAAATTTCCTTCTCCAGGGATCTTCCCAATCCAGGGATTAAACGCAGATTTTCTGTATTGCAGGCAGATTCTTTACTGTTTGAGTCACCAGGGAAGCCCATAAGTCACTCTATCTCAGCTTCGTACTGTACTTTCTTCTCCCCATTCATTTTGTTTTTCTGTATGTTCATAGGGAACTTTTGTTTTAGGTCAACTAAAGATCACACATAATATGGACATATGTGCAAGTCACTTCAGTTGTGTCTGACTCTGCAACCCTATGGACTATAGTCAAGCAGTCTCCTCCATCCATGGGATTTTTCAAGCAAGAATACTGGAGTGGGCTGCCATGCTTTCCTCCGGAGGACCTTCCCAACCCATGGATCAAAGCTGTGTCTCACGTCTCTTGCATTGATCTCCAACTGGTTTGATCTGCTTGTTGCCAAAGGGACTCTGAAGAGTCTTCAGAACCACAGTTCAAAAGCATTAATTCTTTGGCACACAGTCTTCTTCATGGTCCAACTCTTACATCCATACATGACTACTGGAAAAACCATAGCTTTGACAACATGGATCTTTGACAGCAAAGTGATGTCTCTACTTTTTAATATACTCTCTAGGTTTGACACTCTTGCCTGGAAAATCCCAGGGACGGAGGAGCCTGGTAGGCTGTAGTCCATGGGGTCACACAGAGTAGAACACGACTAAGTGACTTCACTTTCACTTTTCACTTTCATGCATTGGAGAAGGAAATGGCAACCCACTCCAGTGTTCTTGCCTGGAGAATCCCAGGGATGGTGTAGCCTAGTGGGCTGCCGTCTATGGGGTCACACAGAGTCGGACACGACTGAAGTGACTTAGCAGCAGCAGCACCAGGTTTGACATAGCTTTTCTTCCATGTATCAGTGTCTCTTTATTTCATGTCTGCAGTCACTGTCCACACGGATTTTGGAGCCCAAGAAAAGAAAGTTTATCACAGTTTCCATTGTTTTCTCATCTATTTGCCATGAAGTGATGGGACCAAATGCCAGATCTTAGTATTCTGAATGTTTAAGCCGGCTTTTTCACTCCTCTTTCACTTTCATCAAGAGGCTTTTTAGTTCCTCTTCATAGGGTGGTGTCATCTGCATATCTGAGGTTATTGATATTTCTCCTGGAAATCTTGATTCTGGCTTGAGCTTCATTCAGCCTGGCATTTCTCCTGATGTACTCTGCATATAAGTTAAACGAGCAGAGTGACAATGTACAGCCTAGAAATATTCCTTTCCCAATTTGGAACCAGTCCACTGTTCCATGTCTGATTCTAACTGTTGCTTCTTGATCTGCATACAGGTTACTCAGAAAATAGGTAAGGTGGTCTGGTATTCCTACATCTTTAAGAATTTTCCATAGTATTTTGTGATCCACACAGTCAAAGACTTTAGTGTACTCAATGAAGCAGAAGTAGGTGTTTTTCTGGAATTCCCTTGCTTTTTCTACAATCCAGTGAATGTTGGTAATTTGACCTAGTCCAACTCATTTACTTTACCTTGTAGACTGATACGCTGTATTCAAATTCTAAGTTTTGGGGATAATTTTATATTGAGGCAACTGAGAAATGGAATCTTTTCCTGCTGGATCCATATACAAGGATGTTACAGTCAGCAGCAATTGCAGCCACCATGGATGGTGAGCTGGTCAGCCCTGAGGGAACTCAAGAAGGAAAGAATATCTGATATTTCCAGTATTAAATACTGATAGTAAATATCTATCTATCTCCAGACTGCAGCCACTCCCTACAATGAGCCCTGAGGAAAACTTAGGATGTGAAAACTTGGGATTCTGGCCCAACATAGCTGAGACGCATATCTCAGGAATGATTTCAATGAGCCTAGACACTTGCATCTTTCCATACACAGAAAAGGGCATTCCAAGTGGTGCATTGGTAAGGAATCTGCTGCCAATACTGGAGACACAAGAGACATGGGTTCTATTCCTGCGTCTAGATATCACCTGGAGTAGGAAATGGCAACCCATGCCAGTATTCTTGCCTGGAAAATCTCTTGGACAGAGGAGCCTGGTAGGGCTCAAGTCCATGGGTTAGCAAAGAGTCAGACATGACTGAGTGAATTCTCTTCACTTCACTACTTGAACTTACTAGGTGGAAATTTTTCCAGTCTGAGATGTACATTATGTGATAGATTCTTCTATTGTAGTCATGATATACACCTTTAATTCAGTCCATATTATTTTCTATATTCAAGTACTTAGAATATGGGATACTGGCTCTTTCAAAGAAGGAAGTTTATAAGTTGGAGAAGACCCATTATCAATGAGGTTGTTGTTGTTAAGTCTCTCAGTCTTATTTGACCCTTTGTGACCCCATGGGCTGCAGCATACCATGCTTCCCTGTCCTTCATAATCATCCAGATTAATCAAACTCATATCCATTGAGTCAGTGATGCCATCCAACCATATCATCTTTGTTCTCCTTCTCCTCCTGCCCTCAATCTTTCCAGCATTAGGGTCTTTCCCCATGAGTCAGATCTTAGGATCAGGTGGTCTAAGTATTAGAGTTTCAGCTTCAGCATCAGTCCTTCCAATGAGTATTTAGGACTGATTTCCCTTAGGAGTAACTGATTTGATCTTCTTGTAGTCCAAAAGACTCTCAGGACTTTTTCAGTACCACCATTTGAAAACATAATTTCTTTCTTATTGCCAAATGCAGACTTTAATTGAAGAAAGTAGGAAAACCACTCAACCATTCAGGCATGACCTAGATCAAATTCCTTGCGATTATACAGGGGAAATGACAAATAGATTCAAGGGATTAGATCTGATAGACAGAGTCCCTGAAGAACTATGGATGGAGGCTCATGAAATTGTACAGGAGGCAGTGATCAAGAACATTACCAAGAAAAATAAGTGCAAAAAGGGAAAATGGTTGTCTGAAGAGGCCTTACAAATAGCTGAGAAAAGAGAAGTGAAAGGCAAGGAGAAAAGAAAAGATATACCCATTTGAATGCAGAGTTCCAAAGAATAGAAAGGAGAGATAAGAAAGCATTCCTCGGAGATCAATGCAAAGAAATAGAGGAAAACAATACAATGGGAAAGACTAGAGATCTCTTCAAGAAAACTCAAGATACCAAGGGAACATTTCATGCAAAAAATGGGCACAATAAAGGACAGAAATGGTACAGACCTAACAGAAGCAGAAGATATTAAGAAGAGGTGACAAGAATACACAGAAAAGCTATACAAAAAAAATCTTCATGACCCAGATAATGAATATGGTGTGATCACTCACCTAGAGTCAGACATCCTCAAATGTGAGGTCAAGTGGGCCTTAGGAAGCATCACTACAAACAAAGCTAGTGGAGGTGTTAGAATTCCAGTTGAGCTATTTCAAACCCTAAAAGATGATGCTGTGAAAGTGCTACACTCAATATGCCAGCAAATTTGGAAAACTCAGCAAGGCAATGTCAAAGAATGTTCAAACTACTGCACAATGCACTCATCCCAGGGTCGGGGAGCCTGGTGGGCTGCCATCTATAGGGTCACACAGAGTCAGACATGACTGAAGCAGCAGCAGCACACACTAGTAAAGTAATGCTCAAATTTCTCCAAGGAGGCTTCAACAGAATGTGAACCAATAACTTGCAGATGTTCAAGCTGGATTTAAAAAGGCAGAGGAACCAGAGATCAACTTGCCAACATCCGTTGGATCATTGAGAAAGCAAGAGAGTTCCAGAAAAAAAAATTTACTTCTGTCTTATTTACCTCGCCAAAGACTTTGACCGTGGGGATCACAATAAATTGTGGAAAATTCTTAAAGAGATGGGTATACAAGATCACCTTATCTGCCTCCTGAGAAATCTGTAGGCAGGTCAAAAAGCAGCAGTTAGAATATGGGAAAAGAGACTGGTTCAAAATTGGAAAAGGAGTACATCAAGGTTGTATATTGTCACCCTGCTTATTTAAGTTATATGCAGAGTACATCATGCAAAATGCCAAGCTGGATGAAGCACAAGCTGGAATCAAGATTGCTGGGAGAAGTATCAATAACCTCAGATATGCAATGACACCACCCTTATGGTAGAAAGTAAAGAAGAATTAAAGAGCTTCTTGATGAGAGTGAAAGAGGAGATGAAAAAGTTGGCTTAAAACTCAACATTCAGAAAACTAAGATCATGGCATCTGGTCACATCTGCTGCTGCTGCTGCTGCTGCTAAGATGCTTCAGTCATGCCTGACTCTGTGTGACCCCATAGACGGCAGTCCACAAGGCTCCCTTATCCCTGGGATTCTCCAGGCAAAAGTACTGGAGTGGGGTGCCGTTTCCTTCTCTGCTGGCCCCATCACTTAGTGGCAAATACTTGGGGAAACAATGAAAACAGTGAAAGACTATTTTCTTGTGCTCCAAAATCACTGCAGATGATGATTGCATCCATGAAACTAAAAGACACTTGCTCCTTGGAAGAAAAGCTATGACAAACTGAGACAGCATATTAAAAGCAAAGAAATTACTTTGCCAACAAAGATCTGTCTAGTCAAAACTATGGTTTTTCCAGTAGTCATGTATGGATGTGAGAATTGGACTATAAAGAAAGCTGGGCATCAAAGAATTGATGTTTTTGAACTGTGGTGTTGGAGAAGACTCTTGAGAGTCCCTTGGACTGCAAGGAGATCAAACCAGTCCATCCTAAAGGAAATCAGTTCTGAATATTCATTGGAAGGAGTGATGCTGAAGCTGAAACTCCAATACTTTGGCTAACTTGGGAAGAACTGACTCATTGGAAAAGACCCTGATGCTGGGAAAGATTGAAGGCGGGAGGAAAAGAGCACGACAGAGGGTGAGATAGTTGGATGGCATCACCGACTCAATGGACATGAGTTTGAGCAAGGTTTGGGGGGTTTTGAAGGACAAGGAAACCTGGTGTGCTTCAATCCATGGGACTGTAGAGTAGGACACAACTGAGTAATTGAACTGAACTGAAATGTCTTTTAATTTCATGACTGCAGTCACTGTCATCAGTGATTTTGGAGCCCAAGAATATAAAATCCTCCACTATTCCCATTTTTTCCTCATCTATCTGCCATGAAATTTTCTATGAGGAAAGTTATGTTAGTAAGTGAAAGAATGAATGAAAGAGACTAAGTTGAAAAGCCTAACTACTTGAGAAACAGGGATTGGAATCATAGAGATTTTCAGGGGGATTCCAGGGCTCAGATTTCTGGACAATTGTTCAAGAGTAGGTTTGTCAGAAAGTAATGGAGAGCTATTAATTCTACTATATAACTGTTGATTCTAGGATAAAAATATGATGTCTATATTTAATATTATATCATTTAAATCATACTTAGAGTGATATTATTAAGCAAATTTTTTTTCAGTGATAAACTTCCAGACAAGTATATTTCAGGCTTAAGAAGGGATATATTCACATGCAAGGTAATACAACAAGATCCCTGGCAATAGTGAGTGTGTGCTTGTGTGTGTATGTGTACACATTGAGTGGGAATATGCTCTTCCCTGGTGGCTTAGACAGTAAAGAATCTGTCTGCAATTCAGGAGAGCTGGGTTCAGTCCCTGGAATGGGAAGATTCCTCTGGAAAAGGGAATGGCTATCCACTCCAGTATTCTTGCCTGGAGAATCCCATAAACAAATCCCATAAATCCTTGGTAGGCTTTAGTCCATGGGGTTGCAGAATCAAACACGACTGAACAACTAATACTGTTACTTTTCTTTTCATGGCAAGAGTATCTAATATCCTCTGCCATAGAGTTATTTTTATAGAAAATATTTATAGAAACATATCTTTATATTCAATTATTTCAGATATACAAAAATTTCACTCTTTTTTATGCAGTCTTTCAAATTTACAGTTGATGATAGTTGTAAATACCTCTCATCACCACTATCTTTTCCTTGTTTGTTTCATTTATAGCATTATCATAATCTGATCCCATAAAAAAAAGTATCTGCACTTGCTATATAGAAAACTAGATAATAAAGTTCTTGAGGGCAGTTAGTTTAGCTCTGTACCCACTGATAAACACTCATTGCTGGAAGTGTTACATGATAATGATTTATGAAATATGTAAATAAATGACAATTATACCATATCTTAATAGTTAATACAAAGTAATATTTAATATTTTTCAAATAATGTTTTGAATTTACAAGGCACAACTTAATAGGAATTTTTTGTTAACAGGAATTATGTACAATACAGTTTCTAACAGAAAATTGCTTTAAAAATGCATGAAATACTTGAGTCTCCATAGTGTTATTAAGCAATGTTATGAACAAAAAAATGGAATATAATATCATGTAAAAATACCCAATAAAGAGGAATGTTAACATTGTGTCTGTGTGTGTGTGTACACTCAGCTGTGTCCGACTCTCTGTGACCCCTTGGACTGTAGCGTGCCAGACTCCTCTGTCCGTGGGATTTCTCAGGCAAGAATACCTGGGTTACTGTTTTCTCCTACAGGGAATCTTTCAGGCCCAGGGGTTGAATATATGTCTCTTGTATCTCCTGCACTGTCAGGCAGATTCTTTACCACTGGAACCACCTGGGAAGCCTAGCTGCTAAGTCGCTTCCGTCGTGTCCAACTCTGTGCGACCCCATAGACTGCAGCCCACTAGGCTCTGCCGTCCCTGGGATTCTCCAGGCAAGAACACTGGAGTGGGTTGCCATTTCCTTCTCCAATGCATGAAAGTGAAAAGTGAAAGTGAAGTCGCTCAGTCATGTCCAACTCTTAGCAACCCCATGTGCTGCAGCCTACCAGGCTCTTACATCCATGGGATTTTCCAGGCAAGAGTACTGGAGTGGGTTGCCATTGCTTTCTCCTATGTTAAGATTAAAAACATATAACTGAACTCTGGTAAAAACTTTCAGCTTGTGTTAACTGACTTGTGTTAATGGCTAGAAATTGAAATGCAGGGCAGTTTCTTATTCCCATGAAAATATAGTAATCACTAACAAAATTTATTGCCCTAAATATATTGATAATAAAACTGATAAGCATTATGTTTGTTATGTTTGTTATCACATGAGTGTTAAATTAATCATCATTGTTGATTTGCCCATGTTCTAAGTAAACTTTATTGACTATTTTATCTCTGTTCCAAAATGTTTTCTATTGTTTCACAGCCAGGAATCTTAGGAAAATTCTCTTCAAGATCAAACTTTAGTTCTTATCCTATAAACTCTCAACAAAATATAAGCATGTTGTTTCAATATTTATTTAAATTTGGGGCTTTCTGCCTATAAGAGAAATGAATATTACTAATGTCTGTTATAAAATTCAACTAAAAGAATATCCAATTTATTGTAACACTTAACTGACACACAGTAATTGCTTTTTCTTCTAACATTCTGATTATTTTGAGAGGTCACGATTTAGAGACTTACATTATCTGTAGCCAGTATGCAAAAATCAGTAAACAGCGTGCAGTAAAATAAAATGCAATAAGAATGGCAGTTCTTACAATCTACATTCTAAGTTAGTGTTGAACAATCTAAAATGATCAGGTGAAACAATCATATTTTCATATAGCAGTACTTGATTCTTAATATTAGAGGTCATTTTAAGAACTCTTAATTCTCCTTTTTCATTTTCAATAATAAGCATCTAACTTGTTCCTTTTTCTTTTTAATTATTTTAAACAAAGGACTTATAGTGACAGGATTTCCAGCAGTTTTTGATAATTTGTGCTCAATGAAGTTTATTGTTTTATAAGAAATAGGTAGGGGACAAATATCCCAGTCCATTTTTTTTTCATATTGTAATACTATTTTCAAGGGAGTAATTAACAATTTCATAGCTCATAGTGTGTCATTCTTAACTTGAGTGATATAATTGAGTACCTTATTGGAAACATTTTCTACCATTTGGTTTAAGAAAACATTGGTTGGGTATATAGTTTTGAATGATGTGCTTGTGTGTCTGTGCATGTGTGTGTTTGTGTGTGCGTGCATGTATGCATGCTCAGTCATTTCCAGTTCTTTGTGATCTCATGGACTATAGCCCACCAGTCTCCTCTGTCCATGGAATTTTCAAGGGAAAAATACTGGAGTGGGTTGCCATCTTCTATGTTAGGGGATCTTCCCTACCCAGGGGTTAAACTTACATCTCTTGAATTTCCTGCACTGGCAGGAGGATTCTTTTACCACTGGTGCCACCTGGGAAGCCCTTTTAAATAATATATCAGCTAAAGTGTTTGGAATTATATTTATCTAAAATATCACTTTTAGTTTATATATACCTCTAGAATCTAATTGGGAAATATGTGTCATATAGGTATTAATATTATTAATTTCTATTATCTTCCAAATTCATTTTGACCATTAGAAAATGCACCTTTTAAAAATTAAACTTTTAATGTCACACAGACTCAAATATACTTGTAAAAGACTCTAACATGTCTTCTTGTTTCTATTCCAAATAATATCTCAAATCTCTCAACTTTTATAAATTCCACTGCCTCTACATTAGTCCCTATTATCATTTCTTCCCAGATGAGAGAATTTCACCCCTCCTCTTTTTTTCTCATATGTCCTGCACCCAGATTTGTGAATCATTAAAAAAAAATTAGTTGATTATCTTAAACATTATAATGTCTTTCAGTTGTACTTAAAATCACATCTGTGATGCTGGAAGTGATGAATCATTCTCCCGCCTTCCTCCCTGACTTCATCATGTGCCATGCTTCCCCTAGGTCAGAATGCTTCCAGGAGCTCTCCTCTTCTTACAATTCCTCTAGCACTGAAGACCTCCCCAAATCAAGTTTGTGCTTACAGAATTCATCACCTAGAAATTCCTTCACCTTGACTGATATCCTTCAGCAATGACTGCCGTCCAGTTTTGCCTAAACCATTATTCTCTCACAGTACTGTCTACTTTATAGCTCCTATTAAAATAAGTAATCAGAAAGTAGAAAAAGAAATTAAGGAAACAATTCCATTCACCATTGCAACGAAAAGAATAAAATACTTAGGAATATATCTATCTAAAGAAACTAAAGACCTATATATAGAAAACTATAAAACACTGATGAAAGAAATCAAAGAGGACACTAATAGATGGAGAAATATACCATGTTCATGGATCGGAAGAATCAATATAGTGAAAATGAGTACACTACCCAAAGCAATTTACAAATTCAATGCAATCCCTATCAAGCTACCAGCCATATTTTTCACAGAACTAGAACAAATAATTTCAAGATTTGTATGGAAATACAAAAAACCTCAAATAGCCAAAGCAATCTTGAGAAAGAAGAATGGAACTGGAAGAATCAACTTGCCTGACTTCAGGCTTTATTACAAAGCCACAGTCATCAAGACAGTATGGTACTGGCACAAAGACAGAAATACAGATCAATGGAACAAAATAGAAAGCCCAGAGATAAATCCACACACCTATGGACACCTTATCTTTGACAAAGGAGGCAAGAATATACAATGGAGCAAAGACAATCTCTTTAACAAGTGGTGCTGGGAAAACTGGTCAACCACTTGTAAAAGAATGAAACTAGATCACTTTCTAACACTGCACACAAAAATAAACTCAAAATGGATTAAAGGTCTAAATGTAAGACCAGAAACTATAAAACTCTTAGAGGAGAACATAAGCAAAACACTCTCTGACATAAATCACAGCAGGATCCTCTATGATCCACCTCCCAGAATACTGGAAATAAAAGCAAAAATAAACAAATGGGATCTAATTAAAATTAAAAGCTTCTGCACAACAAAGGAAACTATAACCAAGGTGAAAAGACAGCCTTCTGAATGGGAGAAAATAATAGCAAATGAAGCAACTGACAAACAACTAATCTCAAAAATATACAAGCAACATATGCAGCTCAATTCCAGAAAAATAAACGACCCAATCAAAAAATGGGCCAAAGAACTAAATAGACATTTCTCCAAAGAAGACATACAGATGGCTAACAAACACATGAAAAGATGCTCAACATCACTCATTATTAGAGAAATGCAAATCAAAACCACAATGAGGTACCACTTCACACCAGTCAGAATGGCTGCGATTCAAAAATCTGCAAGCAATAAATGCTGGAGAGGGTGTGGAGAAAAGGGAACCCTCCTACACTGTTGGTGGGAATGCAAACTAGTACAGCCACTATGCAGAACAGTGTGGAGATTCCTTAAAAAACTGGAAATAGAATTGCCTTATGACCTAGCAATCCCACTGCTGGGCATACACACTGAGGAAACCAGAATTGAAAGAGACACATGTACTCCAATGTTCATCGCAGCACTGTTTATAATAGCCAGGACATGGAAACAACCTAGATGTCCATCAGCAGATGAATGGATAAGAAAGCTGTGGTACATATACACAATGGAGTATTACTCAGCCATTAAAAATAATACATTTGAATCAGTTCTGATGAGATGGATGAAACTGGAGCCGATTATACAGAGTGAAGTAAGCCAGAAAGAAAAACACCAATACAGTATACTAACACATATATATGGAATTTAGAAAGATGGCAATGATGACCCTGTATGTAAGACAGCAAAAAAGACACAGATGTGTATAACGGACTTTTGGACTCAGAGGGAGAGGGAGAGGGTGGGATGATATGGGAGAATGGCATTCTATCATGTATACTATCATGTAAGAATTGAATCGCTAGTCTATGTCTGACACAGGATACAGCATGCTTGGGGCTGGTGCATGGGGATGACCCACAGAGATGTTATGGGGAGGGAGGTGGGAGGGGGGTTCATGTTTGGGAACACATGTAAGAATTAAAGATTTTAAAATTAAAAAAAAAAAAAAAAGCATCAATTCTTTGGTGCTCAGCCTTCTTCACAGTCCAACTCTCACATCTATACATAACCACTGGAAAAACCATAGCTTTGACTAGACAGACCTTAGTCGGCAAAGTAATGTCTCTGCTTTTGAACATACTACCTAGGTTGGTCATAACTTTTCTTCCAAGGAGTAAGCGTCTTTTAATTTCATGGCTGTAGTCACCATCTGCAGTGATTTTGGAGCCCAAAAAAATAAAGTCTGACACTGTTTCCACTGTTTCCCCATCTATTTCCCATGAAGTGATGGGACTGGATGCCATGACCTTCATTTTCTGAGTGTTGAGCTTTAAGCCATCTTTTTTGCTCTCCCCTTTCACTTTCATCAAGAAGGTTTTTAGCTCCTCTTCACTTTCTGCCATGAGGGTGGTGTCATCTGCATATCTGAGGTTATTAATATTTCTCCCGGCAATCTTGATTCCAGCTTGTGTCTCTTCCAGCCCAGCGTTTCTCATGATGTACTCTGCATATAAGTTAAATAGGCAGGGTGACGATATACAGCCTTGACGCACTCCTTTTCCTATTTGTAACCAATCTGTTGTTCCATTTCCAGTTCTAACTGTTGCTTCCTGACCTGCATAAAGATTTCTCAAGAGGCAGGTCAGGTGGTCTAGTATTCCCATCTCTTTCAGAATTTTCCACAGTTTATAGTGATCCACACAGTCAAAGGCTTTGGCATAGTCAATAAAGCAGAAATAGATGTTTTTCTGGAACTCTCTTGCTTTTTCCATGATCCAGTGGATGTTGGCCATTTGATCTCTGGTTCCTCTGCCTTTTCTGAAAGCAGCTTGAACATCAGGGAGTTCATGGTTCACGTATTGCTGAAGCCTGGCTTGGAGAATTTTGAGCACTACTTTACTCGCATGTGAGATGAGTGCAATTGTGCAGTAGTTTGAGCATTCTTTGGCATTGCCTTTCTTTGGGATTGGAATGAAAACTGACCTTTTCCAGTCCTGTGGCCACTGCTGAGTTTTCCAAATTTGCTGGCATATTGAGTGCAGCATGTTCACAGCATCATCTTTCAGGATTTGAAATAGCTCACCTGGAATTCCATCACCTCCACTATCTTTGTTCGTAGTGATGCTTTCTAAGGCCCACTTGACTTCACTTTCCAAGATGTCTGGCTCTAGATTAGTGATCACATCATCATGATTTTCTGGGTTGTGGAGATCTTTTTTGTACAGTTCTTCTGTGTATTCTTGCCACCTCTTCTTAATATCTTTTGGTTCTGTTAGGTCCATACCATTTCTGTCCTTTATCGAGCCCATCTTTGCATGAAATGTTCCCTTGGTATCTCTAATTTTCTTAAAGAGATCTCTAGTCTTTCCCATTCTATTGTTTTCCTCTATTTCTTTGCATTGATCACTGAAGAAGGCTTTCTTATCTCTTCTTGCTATTCTTTGGAACTCTGCATTCAGATGCTTATATCCTTCCTTTTCTCTTTTGCTTTTCACCTCTCTTCTTTTCACAGCTATTTGTAAGGCCTCCCCAGACAGCCATTTTGCTTTTTTGCATTTCTTTTCCATGGGCATGGTCTTGATCCCTGTCTCCTCTATAATGTCATGAACCTCATTCCATAGTTCATCAGGCACTCTATCTATCAGATCTAGGCCCTTAAATCTATTTCTCACTTCCACTGTATCATAAGGGATTTGATTTAGATCATACCTGAATGGTCTAGCGGTTTTCCCTACTTTCTTCAATTTGAGTCTGAATTTGGTAATAAGGAGTTCATGATCTGAGCCACAGTCAGCTCCTGGTCTTGTTTTTGTTGACTGTATAGAGCTTCTCCATCTTTGGCTGCAAAGAATATAATCAATCTGATTTCGGTGTTGACCATCTGGTGATGTCCATGTGTAGAGTCTTCTCTTGTGTTGTTGGAAGAGGGTATTTGCTATGACCAGTGCATTTTCTTGGCAAAACTCTATTAGTCTTTGCCCTGCTTCATTCTGCATTCCAAGGCCAAATTTTCCTGTTACTCCAGGTGTTTCTTAATTTCCTACTTTTGCATTCCAGTCCCTTATAATGAAAAGGACATCTTTTTGGGGTGTTAGTTCTAAAAGGTCTTGTAGTTCTTCATAAAACAGTTGAACTTCAGTTTCTTCAGCATTACTGGTTGGGGCATAGACTTGGATAACTGTGATATTGAATGGTTTGCCTTGGAGACAAACAGAGATCATTCTGTCATTTTTGAGACTGTATCCAAGTACTGCATTTCAGACTCTTTTGTTGACCATGATGACTACTCCATTTCTTCTGAGGGATTCCTGCCCACAGTAGTAGATGTAACGGTCATCTGAGTTAAATTCACCCATTCCAGTCCATTTTAGTTCGCTGATTCCTAGAATGTCGATGTTCACCCTTGCCATCTCTTTTTTGACCACTTCCAATTTGCCTTGATTCATGGACCTGACATTCCAGGTTCCTATGCAATATTGCTCTTTTCAGCATCGGACCTTGCTTCTATCACCAGTCACATCCACAACTGGGTATTATTTTTGCTTTGGCTCCATCCCTTCATTCTTTCTGGAGTTATTTCTCCACTGATCTCCAGTAGCATATTGGGCACCTACTGACCTGGGGAGTTCCTCTTTTGGTATCCTATCATTTTGCCTTTTCATACTTTACATTTATTTGCATATTCAACCTAGCAAAATTGCAAACAACAGAAAAAAAAAATCAACCAACCATAATACCCAACCAAAGGAGCCAAATAAAATATTGCATTGAATTATTTTTCTACAATGCTTCCTTACTATTTTCATGTGAGTTGAAATACAGAAACATGTACCAATACTGCATATGGTTTATCTGTACTGATACTGTTATCTGTACTGTTTATCTGATACTGTTTATCTATACCTGCATTATATCTGTTCCTTCTCAGATAATAATACTATACTTAGGGTATACTTACTGTTACAGTTTTCCTAACATTGCTTTGTGATATATTATAATGTCTTGTTTCCTCACTTAAATATCAGTTTTTAAATGGCAGGTGCATCTTTGTATTTTTGTGGCCTTGCAGATTTGGATACTACCTAGTTTATAGGAAATAAAGAAATATTTATCATATGAATAGACAAGTTAAGAAATAATGAAGTCTAGGAATACAGATGGATGAATGAATAACAGTCTTGTCATACTGAGGTTTAATCATTGTTTCCTGTAGGGGAAGTCAATATCATTCTTTCCAGTTTATTCTTAATCACTAACTAGCTACACACTCAGTTGGATTTCTATTCATGACTCCAAGTTCTTTACAATTTTAATTGACTCACTAGATGGACTTCTTGGCTTTGAGTTTTAGAATGAGAGAAAATAGATTATCTATCTTATTCAAAAATGAGCTTTAGATTGCAAAGTATAAATCTTTTGGACTGCTATGCTTTTGTGTGTTTATAAAGAATAGTGTAGTGCTTTTCTAATATGTCACCTTAGCTAAACTGGATTTCCCAGAATTTCATTTTCTTTAGGCGGGGGGAGCCTGGTGGGCTGTCGTCTATGGGGTCTCACAGAGTCGGACACGACTGAAGTGACTTACCAGCAGCAGTGTTGGCCTAAGAAATTCACATGTCATTTGTTAAACAGAAGTGAGTTGGCACTTCTCCACTGTGAAGGTGCTTGTAGTCAATGCACACTTTGAATCTCATGTATATTTTTACTCAACAGCTGGCTCACATGGCTGGTGTCTTCCAGCAATCAGTTCCTTCATTCTTTCCACTCTCATCTGATCCTCTACCTTTTCCAAACGCGGTACTAGATGCAAATACATGTATGAACTAAAAGGCTGCATCCTGCCGGTTATTGACATTATCAACGGTGTTGTTTACAAGAGATGGAGTGGGGTTCAGTTTTAATTTGTGAGTTTCATTTTATTCTTGTGGGTTCCAGTTTGGGCTTACTCTCCCTCATTTCTTGCCAACCTTCTCTTCCCAAGTGCTGGCCCTAATGACCCTGTTCACAATACTAGATGCAGAAGCAACAAGGTTACAGGATTCTGCAAAGTTTAATCCCTACAACAAATTCCTTAATGGATATTGCATATAGTAAAGCTACTGATCAAACTGATACAATTAATACATGATGTATTATAGGTTCATGAATTTGAGCAATTAAGTTTTTTCCTGGTTGTATTAAAATGAAGAGTCAATTTTTGTCTTAAAATGGAAGAATTAAGAAATAAACCTTTTGAAAAACTCAGCAGAGCTGCTGAGAGAGACCCAGAGCTGTCATGCCAAGATCCAACTCTGAGCAGAATGACAGGCACCTTTCTAAGCAAAGCACTTCCGCACAGAAGTATAGCAGCTTTTCTTAGAGAATAAGCAAACGCAGTTTCATTTTCTTCTGGTATGTATTACTCCATATAATTATTATTTCAGCTAATAATCGACAGCACCACTTTTCTGTCTTTAACACTATTGTAAGCTTCTTAAGAGTCTGTGTGTTTGTTTCATCATTCCTGAACACGTGGTTGGTTCTCAAAAACATAAGTTGAATAAATGAATACTCTAGCAGAATACATTGAAGGAAAATGCAGCTTCACAAATGTCACTGTACATAGGTCTGACTAGTAGCTGGAGTTTAGAAACAGAGTGGTTGAAGGAAAAAAAAAAAAAAAAAAACACAGTTCATGGGAACAGCAAGCCCGGTATAAAAAGTAAGGGGTAAAAGAAATCATTAGTTAAGAACACACAAGAAAAACCCATATGAGGTTGAGAAAAGAGAGAAAGAAAGAAGAGGATAGTGAGTAAGAGACAGAGAGAGGGCAGGAAGAAAGAGGGAGAGGGCCAATTTCAAAACCCATATAGTTTTCTTAATTTGACATGGATAAGGGCTTTAATAATTCCTATTGAAGACTTAGTTTGTTATTTGAAAGAATTGTATAGTATACACAGTTGTTAGGAAAATTGAATGATAATTGACTATTAACTAAATGTAAATCAAGCAGTTTTTATTTTGATTTAAAGATTCTTCCAGGAATTTTGTGAACAGATTTCCAACAAAGGTGGACTATACATGATGTTTGGTAAAATTTTGCTACCTTATATTATAGTCTTCTTTCACAAGGTTCATTCTTTCTTTATGTAACATAAATTATTTTCTTTCCTAATTAGAACATTTTTATTGTTTGAGACTTGACCTGAATGTCCATAAATCTTCACCATTTAGAACTTCTGCTTTATAAATGTTTAAACTATCCATATATCTCTGATCTTATGTTTGGCATTTACTGAACATTAATTAAGTCATTAGTCAGCTAATTAAAATTAAATCCAAGGAAAACTGAAGTGTGGCATTATGAAAATCAGCATACACAAATAATTCATTGTCTCCTTGGCTTACAAACTTCACCAAAAGTAACTTTTATTTTCTGGTCTTCATTAGTCTAGGAGGCATGTTCTGTTTCATTGCCACATAGCTACATTATTAGGATTTAGAATTCAAGTGTATTTCTGTTAATTCTATAAAGAAGTCCCATTAAATTTATAAATATGCTAATATTTGAGCTCAAAACTAAATGCATAAGATTCACAGTAAATAGCTCAAGGATATGGAGAATAAAAGTGATTTCTTATGATTAAAGGAAGTAAACACTCTATTCAATAGTATGAAAAATGAAAGTTGAATGGTCAACAACACATAAGGAGATGAATAAGTGACACATATAAGCTTACATGTGGGGCTTAGTGTATCACCGCTGCTAAGTCGCTTCAGTTGTGTCCGACTCTGTGCAACCCCATAGATGGCAGCCCACTAGGCTCCTCTGTCCCTGGCATTCTCCAGGCAAGAATACTGGAGTAGGTTGCCATTTCCTTCTCCAAGTGTATCACCTAAAAGTTCTTTAATCTGAAAAAAATCATTAACTTGCCTGTTTAATCATCAATGAAATAAACAGGAGTGTTATTTTTGAGTAACCAGAAAACTGTGGATATGCTGCTTTTGCCAGTGGTTTAAAACTGTGAAAACCAACTCTTCTATGATTATCTTATCTTCTCTTTATGATAGTAAATAGTTGCTAAAGCTCCAAGCATTTTAAGCATGTTCAGTGCAGGAAAAAGTATTAAGGTGCAGAGCCAGCTGTGACCCCTCCTATGAGGTAAAAAGTTTTAAACAGCCTTTCACAAACCCAATAATCAGAGTTGAATTTCTTAGTAATGGGTCTGGGGAAAATTTTTCTAAATATGATTCAAATCCACATATAATGAAAGAAAATACTGACACATTTGAGAATATTAAAACATTAAATAAACTTTTCCATGAGGAATAAAAGGAAAGACAAAAGACAAACAGGGGGAAAATATTTGTAATACATGCTACAGAAAAATTCTAAAATCTGTAATAGAACTTTAAAAACATCAAGGGAAAAGATCAAACTGCAGTGAAAATGGAGCAGAATATATACACAGACAGATCACCAAAGCTCTTAAACGTAAGACGAATTGCTAACCTCACTAATAAGAAAAAATGCAATTTCAAATTATTCCAAAGTAACCATTTCTCATCGATCAGTATTGTCAATATTCAGAAGTTTGATAACACACTCTTTCAGTCAGTCTGTGGAGAAACAGGCAATCTCCTATATTTCTTGTAGAATTAAAAATGATATAACCTACATGCCAATGCCTGAGATGTGAGTTCGATTCCTGGCTTAGGAAGATTCCCTGGAGAAGCAAATGACAACCCACTCCAATAATCTTGCCTGGAAAATCCCATAGACAGAGAATCCTGGTGGGCTATAGTCCATGGGGTCGCAAAAGAGTTGGACATGACTTAGCGACTAAACAACAGCAACCACCCTAGTGTAAATGTATTGCACAGTAAGTATAAAAATATATATTTCCCAGGAAATTCCATGGAAGGAGGAGCCTGGTGGGCTACAGTCCATAGTGTCACAAAGATATGGACATGACTGAGCATGCTTGCAATATATATATATATATATATATATATATATATATATATACACACACATACATACATATATGCAGCTGCTGCTGCTAAGTCACTTCAGTTGTGTCCGACTCTGTGCGACCCCATAGACAGCAGCCCACCAGGCTCCCCTGTCCCTGGGATTCTCCAGGCAAGAACACTGGAGTGGGTTGCCATTTCCTTCTCATATATATATATATGCGCATTATATATATTCATTAACCCATTGGATCAACCATCACACTTTGATAAAGTAACTCTAAATATTCATCTCTAAAAATATTCCCAACATGGAAATATGTACTTTTTCTGGTATTATTCCTGATAACAAGCTATAGGACACACCTAAATGGGCATACCTTGTTGTCCAGTTGCTCAATGGTGTCTGACTCTTTGCAACCACATGAACTGTAACACACCAGGCATCCCTGTCCTTCACTGTCTCCCAGAGTTTGCTCAGACTCATGTGCATGGAGTCAGTGATGCCATCCAACCATCTCATCCTGTGTCGGCCCCTTCTCCTCCTGCCTCCAATCTTCCCCAGCATTAGTCTTTTCCCATGAGTCAGCTCTTCATATCAGGTGGCCAAAGTATTGGAGCTTCAGCTTCAGCATCAGGTCTTTCAATGAATATTTAGGGTGGACTTCCTTTAGGATGGACTGGTTTGAACTTGCAGTCCAAGGGACTCTCAAGAGCCTTCTCCAATACCACAGTTCAAAAGTATCAACTCTTCGATGCTCAGCTTTCTTTATAGTCCAACTCTCACATCCATACATGAATACTGAAAAAACCATAGCTTTGACTAGAGGGACCTTTGTTGGAAAAGTGATATCTCTGCTTTCTAATACACTGTCTAGGTTTGTCATACCTTTTCTCCTAGAAGCAATAGTCCTTTAATTTCATCACTGAAGTCACTGTCTGCAGTGATTTTGGAGCCCGAGAAAATAAGTTCTGTCACTGTTTCCCCATCTATTTGCCAAGAAGTGATAGGACCAGATGCCATGATCTTTGTTTTTTGAATGTTGAGTTTTAAGCCTGCTTTTTAAGTCTCCTCTTTCACTTTTGTCAAGAGGCTCTTTATTTATTGCTTAAATGATATTTTATCTATACATTAAACTATAATACAGTATTAAAAATAAAGAGATTGAATTCTGGTATGACCATTTAAGGAACTCCATGTACCCAATTCTCAGTGAAAAGAATAAAAGTCATTTAAGAATAAAAATATATGAAGTTTTTGGGAATAGACCTAAAAGCACAGCAAATGATGGAACATTTAGTCAAGAATGTCTACTGAAATTCCACGAGAACAGAGAGAAGCTGTGGTGTTTGCTTTATGACCTGCCCCTTTCATTCTGCTGGCCCAGAGTAATGGAACCCCCAATCTCCAGATGGGTGCATCTAAGGACATAGGCTTCCTTTCTCCCAAGGTCCCAGTTTGGGGATAATGACACCTGATCTGGATGGGCAGAGCATCAGCAGTTTTCATCCTTTCCTCAGCTACCTTGTGCAGACATTAATTTTGATATAATTGGGGATAAGAAGTTGAAAATTCCTTCTTCCTCTCAGCCACCACTTGTGGCAAGGTGTCTGTATGTGAGGGCACAGCAGACTATTTGTAATTCTAAATGCCTACATTGAAAAAGAAGAGATAGCTCATAGATCACATCAGTGACTTGCTGTTCCACCTTTGAAAACCACCACAACAAAAATATCAAATTAAAGCAAGCAGAAAGAAGGAATAACAAGGGAATAATTAGAGTGAATATAAATGATATAGAGACTAGAAACTCAAAACCACAAGACACCAATTTAAATGTACTAGAATATGTTATAATTAAAGTTCAGATAATACGTTTTTTATGTGGATGGGTAGAAGTTGACATCCTCATGTATTATTGGTAAGAATGTAAAATTTTACAGGTTCTTTGTAAATCATTCTGTTAAATTTTCTAAAAGTTAAACATAAAGCTGCCATTTAATGCAGCAATTCCACACATACATGTATACATAAATGAAATGAAGGATAGACAACTGAATATCTATCAAGTAATGAACAGATAAATAAAATATAATATACATAACACAAGCAAACTATGTACACATACATACAATGAAACATTATTTGACCAGAAAAAAGAATGAATAACACCACATATGACGAACTTTGAAGATACTGTGCTAAGTGAAAAGAGTCATAAACACACACATATATTATTCTGTTTATGTGAAAGTTCCAGAGTAGCAGTACATAGAGATAGAAAGATTAGTGGTTCCCTAGGCTTACTCCTTGGATAAAAGTTATGACCAATCTAGATAGCATATTCAAAAGCAGAGACATTACTTTGCCGACTAAGGTTCTGTCTAGTCAAGGCTATGGTTTTTCCAGTAGTCATGTATGGATGTGAGAGTTGGACTGTGAAGAAAGCTGAGCGCCGAAGAATTGATGCTTTTGAATTGTGGTGTTGGAGAAGACTCTTGAGAGTCCCTTGGACTGCAAGGAGATCCAACTAGTCCATTCTGAAGGAGATCAGCCCTGGGATTTCTTTGGAGGGAATGATGCTGAAGCTGAAACTCCAGTACTTTGGCCACCTCACGCGAAGAGTTGACTCATTGGAAAAGACTCTGATGCTGGGAGGGATTGGGGGCAGGAGGAGAAGGGGACGACAGCAGATGAGATGGCTGGATGTCATCACTGACTCGATGAACGTGAGTCTGAGTGAACTCCGGGAGTTGGTGATGGACAAGGAGGCCTGGAGTGCTGCGATTCATGGGGTCTCAAAGAGTCGGACATGACTGAGTGACTCAATTAAAGTGAAGCCTGAGGGTCATTGTGGATTGACTGGTTATATCTAAAAGCTCTGGAATTTCTTCTTGAGTTGATGAAAATGTTCTGTAATAGATGGTAGTGTAGGTAGCAAAACTGTGGTTATGCTAAAAGTTATTGCACTATACATTTTTAGGTGGGTGAATTTTATGGCATGCAAATTCAATAGATCTCTGATAAAAATAATAAAGAACTCTATGGACTGTTATATAGACATTTTCATACTGTATCAAGAGAACAAAAAAGGGAATACTTTTTTTGCTTTATGTATATTATATGCTATATCTGATTAAGAAATATGAAGAAATAAGAATGCACAGATTTTTGAAACCCACAAATATATAACAGAATTTAAGGAAAGCAGAGACCTATAGGAGTTGAGAGCGGATTAGGTATAAAAATAGGGAAAGGCATGGGAGTATTCTGAGTAAACATATTAATTTTAAATACTTAATTTTTTAATTGGAGGATAATTGCTTTACAAAAGTCAGAATAAGAAAAACAAATATTGTATATTAACATATATATAGAATCAAGAGAAATGGAACTGAGGAACATACTCATAGATTTTAAAAGCAATTAATATCATCAAGATAAGAAATATAATGCAAGTGAATAGAAATGGAGATTAGGGAAACTAATATTATCTTGTTGATATCATTATCCACATGCAAATGAATTTGAGCACAGTCCTCTTATAACTGAAAAGTTATATTGAGTTTTATTAATAGTTTTATGTGTGGGAGTGATGTCATTTTTATCTGCAAAGTAAGATTTAGTATATGAGTAATTATCAGGATGTTATTGTTGTTGAGAGCAGTCTTCTGTGAATTAATATAAATGATAATACTGGATGGAAAGATATCCAGTGATGCTTGATTGGATCTTGTGATTTAAAGTACTTTCTGAGATATTTTCCATGAGTATCAATGGCACACCAGTTTCTCTAGCAGCAATAGGGACATTTAGTGCATGTATCATTTTCCACAGAAAAGGAATCATGTATTCTTAGCACATAGATGATTTCTGGACTGAGACTAAGAAATCTCAAGGTAATCTTGGAATCAGAAAATGATAAAATGCTAAAAATATCTAGAAACATAGAAGACAGCTGGAGAAGTGATCACTAGCCAAATCTGGGACAGCTCGGAGATTGTCATGAATAAAATGGATTATAAAGCTCGGGCTAAAAAACAGTTTCTGAGTTCCTTAAGTTTTCTTGTAAAAGCTCTTTCTGAGCAGTTTCAGGTTCACAGAAAAATTGAGTGCAAAGTACAAAGAGCTCCCAGTTCAGTTCAGTTCAGTTCAGTCACTCAGTCGTGTCCGACTCTTTGCGCCCCATGAATCGCAGCATGCCAGGCCTCCCTGTCCATCACCGACTCCTGGAGTTCACTCAGACTCACATCCATCGAGTCAGTGATGCCATCCAGCCATCTCATCCTCGGTCATCCACTTCTTCTCCTCCCCCCAATCCCTCCCAGCATCAGAGTCTTTTCCAATGAGTCAACTCTTCGCATGAGGTGGCCAAAGTACTGGAGCTTCAGCTTTGGCATCATTCCCTCCAGAGGAATCCCAGGGCTGATCTCCTTCAGAATGGACTGGTTGGATCTCCTTGCAGTCCACAGGACTCTCAAGAGTCTTCTCCAAACCCACAGTTCAAAAGCATCAATTCTTCGGCACTCAGCTTTCTTCACAGTCCAATTCTCACATCCATACATGACTACTGGAAAAACCATAGCCTTGACTAGACGGACCTTAGGCGGCAAAGTAATGTCTCTGCTTTTGAATATGCTATCTAGTTTGGTCACAACTTTTCTTCCAAGGAGTAAGCGTCTTTTAATTTCATGGCTGCAATCACCATCTGCAGTGATTTTGGAGCCCAGAAACTGACACTGTTTCCACTGTTTCTCCATCTATTTCCCATGAAGTGATGGGACCAGATGCCATGATCTTCGTTTTCTGAATGTTGAGCTTTAAGCCAACTTTTTCACTCTCCTCTTTCACTTTCATCAAGAGGCTTTTTAGCTCCTCTTCACTTTCTGCCATGAGGGTGGTGTCATCTGCATATCTGAGTTTCTTGATATTTCTCCTGGCAATCTTGATTCCAGCTTGTGTTTCTTCCAGTCCAGCGTTTCTCATGATGTACTCTGCATAGAAGTTAAATAAGCAGGGCGACAGTATACAGCCTTGACGTACTCCTTTTCCTATTTGGAACCAGTCTGTTGCTCCATGTCCAGTTCTAACTGTTGCTTCCTGCCATGCATACAGATTTCTCAAGAGGCAGGTTAGGTGGTCTGGTATTCCTATCTCTTTCAGAATTTTCCACAGTTTATTGTGATCCACACAGTCAAAGGCTTTGGCATAGTCAAGAAAGCAGAAATAGATATTTTTCTGGAACTCTCTTGCTTTTTCCATGATCCAGCAGATGTTGGCAATTTGATCTCTGGTTCCTCTGCCTTCTCTAAAACCAGCTTGAACATCAGGAATTTCACGGTTCACGTATTGCTGAAGTCTAGCTTGGAGAATTTTGAGCATTACTTTACTAGTGTGTGAGATGAGTGCAATTGTGTGGTAGTTTGAGCATTCCTTGGCATTGCCTTTCTTTGGGATTGAATGAAAACTGACCTTTTCCAGTCCTGTGGCCACTGCTAAGTTTTCCAAATATGCTGGCATATTGAGTGCAGCACTTTCACAGCATCATCTTTCAGGATTTGAAATACCTCTACTGGAATCCCATCACCTCCACTAGGTTTGTTCATAGTGATGCTTTCTAAGGCCCACTTGACTTCTCATTCCAAGATGTCTGGTTCTAGATGAGTGATCACACCATAGTGATTATCTGAGTCACGAAGATCCTTTTTGTACAGTTCTTCTGTGTATTCTTGCCATCTCTTCTTAATATCTTTTGGTTCTGTTAGGTCCATACCATTTCTGTCCTTTATCGAGCCCATCTTTGCATGAAATGTTCCCTTGATATCTCTAATTTTCTTAAAGAGATCTCTAGTCTTTCCCATTCTATTGTTTTCCTCTATTTCTTTGCATTGATTACTGAAGAAGGCTTTCCATGTGCCCCCTATTCAGTCCTCACTCCCCTCACCTCACAAACTCTTCATCATACCCCACACCAAATCAGAACATTTGTTATATCAATGAGCAAATATTGACATATTATTATCAGCCAGAGTCCATAGTTCACCTTGGTGTCATCTATTCTGAAATTGTGACAAATGTATAGTGACATATACCCTGTATCATATGGAATAGTTTCACTGCTGAAAAGTCCTCTGTGCTCCACCTATTCACCAACTCCCAACCCCTGGCAAACACTGATTTTATTTTGTTTTACTCTCTTCATAGTTTCAGCTTTCCCAAAATACCCTATAGATGGAATTATATAGTATGTAGCCTTTTAGATTGCTTTTTTTCCCCACTTACTAATACACAATTAAGTTTCATTCATGTATGTTTGTGTCTTGATAATGTAATATCTGTATGTACTGAAATTTGTTTACCCATTCACCTACGGAAGGGCATTTTGATTGCTTCCATGTATTGGAAGTTATAAATAAAGTTCTGGCTGTTTTAAATATCTCTGTCCAGGCTTTTGCATAGACATAAATTTTAAATTTATTTACTTGGGTAAATACCAAGGATGCAGTTGGTGGATTACATGGTGAGAGTAAGTTTCCTTTTGTAAGAAACCACCAAATGGTCTTCCAAGGTGACTATATTATTTTGGATTCCCAACAGCAATGAATGAACCTTCCTGTTGCTTCACATCATTAGCATTTGATGTGAGTGTTCTAGATTTAAGATATTTCAGTAGATGTATAATAGTATCTCACTGTTATAATTTGAAAGTGTACAGTGATAGAAGATGACTCACTTTTTTATATGCTTCTTTTACATCTGTGTATCTTCTTTAATGAGATGGTTGTTCAGGTCTCATGATATTCTAATTAGGTTTTTATTTGTTTTTATCTAGTTGAGTTTTAAGCAATTTTTAAAATTAACTTTAGCTGAGAGACCTTTTTCATGTAGACATGTTGCAAATATTTTCTTCTAGTCTGTGGTTTGTCTTTTTTTCCTGATGATGTCTTTGCAGAGCAGAAATTTTTGTTCTTAAGGAATTTCAGTTTATCAATGCTTTTTTTCATGAAATGGTTCAAAGATCAGTTTGCTATATTTGTGTGGAACTATTTCTGGGCTCTCTGTTTTGTTCCATTGATTTATCTATTCTTTCATCAATACCATACTACCTTAATTTATGTAGATTTAAGTCTTAAAGTCAGGCATATTAATTATTTACCTTTGTTCTGTTGAATTGTTGCCTCTTCATAGTTAGAGTGTATTCATTTCCTAATATTGTAAGGAGATTGAAAGCCAACAAGAAATGGGACAACAAGACTGTTTTCAGTCTACCTTCTCAGGTAAATATTATGATATAAAATGTCATCCAGCTGATTGCTGTAACAAACATTTGTGATTTTTCTTGTCTTCTTCCACTGCTTATCCCAAATAGCACATTTTCTTTAGGAGAAATGACCATTCCTCCATTTACGTCTTAGTGGTACTGTCACAGGCTAGAGGAGTGATTGAAACGAGAATAATCTAAATATTTTATTCTATAAATAGAGCCACAAAAGAGTGAATAAAGGCAACTCAAACTAAAACATGTTGAAAACCTTGTATTCCAGTGATGATATGCAAGAAAATGTACGTCTACTGTCTGCTCAACTAAGATGCTTTTGTTCTCACTCTGTCTCCTGGCCTACTTTTCCTGCTCCTTGACCATTTTAATAATTGTTAGCTTTATTTGCTCAAATAGAGTCATTTACTGCTACTTTTCCTTAGAAATTCCTGTTAGAACAAATATAAATACATTTTATGAATTTGATTAACTTAAAAACAAAACTGAACTTTTAAAAATATTTGTAATTGCCTTTACACTAATTGACAATCCATGCCATAGGATTTTTCAAATTTTTTTCTTATATGTTTCTCAAAATTTAAGCTCATTGAAAGTAATTGCTTTCAATTCTGTGTTTTGTTTTGTTTTGTTTTTAATAATGGGGTTGTGGTAATTACAGCAAAATGGCTAATATATATCATTCAATGAAAAGTACATTAGGAATACAAATTCTGATTTTTCCGATTTTCAATTAACAGAAATGAATTTGCTATTGCTAAGGTTTTAAAATACAGTTAAATATAGTAAATGTTCCATATGAACTGAATCCTCAGAATTTGTCAGAGCTGAATAGTCACAGCCTAGATGATAAATGACTAAAGAACTTTTTAAAAGGACAAAAATAAAAGAACAACTTTAAAGTGTTAGCAAAACAATGAACCATTTTTAACATTTTCCTGGCCTATATTTGTTAATGGACTAAGGAAAATACCTAAATATATCAAGTAAATGCTCTGCTGCTGCTGCTTCTAAGTCCCTTCAGTCGTGTCCGACTCTGTGTGACCCCAGAGACGGCAGCCCACCAGGCTCCCCATCCCTGGGATTCTCCAGGCAGGAACACTGGAGTGGGTTGTCATTTCCTTCTCCAACACATGAAAGTGAAAAGTGAAACTGAAGTGAAAGTGACTTTTCTCGACCTCATGGACTGCAGCCTACTAGGCTCCTCCGCCCATTGGATTTTCCAGGCAAGAGTACTGGAGTGGGTTGCCATTGCCTTCTCCAGTAAATGCTCTATATTATCTATAATTTGTGTTATTAGCATTTTAGAACATTTAACTCTTGGTAATAGAAGATATTATCAAGACCTAAATTTGATACTATGTGTTTTTCCATCACAATATTGAATGTAAAAGACTATTTAATTTAAATTTATTTAAATGTAAATATGGAGATTCTCCACAACAATGAAGAATTTATAGGCCCACCATCTAGAAGAGACAGAAAGTATAAACATGAGGCTATTTTTGGGTCCTCCTCATCTCTTCTATGGAAGATCTCTCTGAATCTATCATATGCTGCTGAGAAGCTGAGGAATTTTGATAGAACCATAAGGCTATAGAGGACAAGATTTGTTCAGGACTTGCAAAGGAGAAGCATTTCTGACCAACGAGGCAGATTTTAGAGTGGGATCCCAAAGAGACACACCTTAAAATAATCTCAAACCTTCTTGGATGCCTTGTACTTCTTCCATGCCAGATTATTTTTGTCTTGTCCAGTACGGTAGCCACCAGCTATACATGGCCATTTAAAATAAATGTGTATCCCTTTCTGAAACTTAAGAATTTGAAAATGTAGACTCTAAACTTATTGCTTTTTTTCTTTTTTCTGCAATTAGAAATATCAGATCCAATTAAGCAAAGCTCAGTAGTTGATTTTCACAGCTTGGGGCTTGCTTCCCTAAAATTATGTCATGTCCTGAGAATGTCACAGAATATCCCAAATATTTTTCCCTGAAAAAGCCTGGTGTTATCTCTATTAGACTGCTCTACTTTAACAATAGGAATGAATGGTTGCTTCACAAAACATTGTTTTTACTGACTGCCCTTTTGCCATTCCGGGATGTTATCCATGATAGCATAATTACATTTAGATGTTGTGTCTCCCTTAGACTCCTCTTAGCTGCGACAGTTCCATCTGACTTATGCAGAAGCCAAGGAGGTAAGTTGAAAAGGGATTTGATAAGAGTCTAGGTCTTCATCCTTTAAATCTTTGATAGTGACACTAAACTCTACAAATCTTCCCAGGGTATGCTACAGCTTTGGATTTATTATCTTGATCAAGGATTTGAGGATATTTAAGAGATTTCCACTTGACCCTTCCTGTCATAAGGTACATGCTTGCTTTAAGTTAAACCCTTAGAGAATTATTCCTGCCCTTTCTTTATCTGATCAATAGCCACACATATTTCTCACATTTTTTCCCTATTTAAAAATGGGTTAGAAAATTGTTGATTTCGTATTGTTTTTGGAAACATAAAAATTGCAACTACATATTGAATCAAGGGAAATAATACTGTAAAACAGAGAGACATTCTTTTTTTTAACTTATTTTCTATATTTTGTTCCTATATTATAGTAGATTATGTTGAAGCATAAACCTTTCATAAAGACTAAGCTAATGGAAAACATCTACTTCTGCTTTATTGACTACACCAAAGCCTTTGACTATCTGGATCACAATAAACTAGAAAATTCTTCAAGAGATGGGAATACCAGACCACCTGACCTGCCTCCTGAGAAATCTTTATGCAGATCAAGAAGCAACAATTAGCACTGGACTTGGAACAGCAGACTGGTTCCAAATAGGAAAAGGAGTATATCAAGGCTGCGTATTGTCACCCTGCCTATTTAACTTCTATGCAGAGTATATCATGCAAAATGACAGGCTGGATGAAGAACAAGCTGCAATCAAGACTGCTGGGAGAAATATCAATAACCTCAGACACACAGATCATACCACTCTATGGCAGAAAGCGAAGAAGAACGAAAGAGCCTCATGAAAGTGAAAGAGGGGAGTGAAAAAGCTGGCTTAAAACTCAACATTCAGAAAACTAAGATCATAGAATCTGGTCCCATCACTTCATGGCAAATAGACAGGGAAACAGTGGAAACAGTGAGAAATGTTATTTTTGGGGCTCCAAAATCACTGCAGATGGTGACTTCAGCCATGGAATTAAAAGACCTTTGCTCCTTGGAAGAAAAGCTATGATTAACCTAGACAGCATATTAAAAAGCAGAGACATTACTTTGCCAACAAAGGTCTGGTCTAGTCAAGGCTATGGTTTTTCCAGTGGTCACGTATGGATGTGAGAATGGACTATAAAGAAAGCTGAGCGCCAAAGAATTGATGCTTTTGAACTGTGGTGTTGGAGAAGACTCTTGAGAGTTCCTTGGACAGCAAGATCAAACCAGTCCATCCTAAAGGGAATCAGTCCTGAATATTCATTGGAAGGACTGAAGCTGAAGCTGAAACTCCAATACTCTGGCCACCTGATAGGAAGAACTCACTCATTGGAAAAGTCCCTGATGCTGGGAAAGATTAAAGTCAGGAGGAGAAAGGGACAATGGTGGATGCAATGGTTGGATGGCATAACTGACTAGATGGACATGAGTTTGAGCAGGCTTCACAAGTTGGTGATGGACAGGGAAGGACAGGGAAGCCTGGTGTCCTGTAGTCTATGGGGTCACAAAGAGTCAAACATGACTGAGTGACTTAATTGAACTGAACTGAATGCTGCACACAAAACAATGTGATTAGATCAGCATTAACAAACTACTAGTGCATGTAGTAATATTACTAAAGATTTTAGGAAAAAAGGATATTTTGTGTCCTAATTTTAAGTCAACTTAAAGTGATTGGTTTACCTAGGAATTTACAAAGAATGTAATATAAAAATTATCCCATGGCAGACTCATGTTGATGTGTGGCAAAACCAATACAATATTGTAAAGTAAAATAATAATAATAATAAATTTAAAAAAAATTATCCTACATAAGTGTTTGTCTGTCTGTCCAAGTTGGGTATATGTTCAGCAAAATATTTTTAAATTTCTTGAAAAAATATTACTTGTTTTCATTTTAATTTACAAACATAATCTTTTATAAACACTTAGTTTAAAAATATTTTGGAGTTTGGGCTTATTTTTAGGTATGCTCATTTAATTAGGTCTCTGAACAGGTATTAACACCTTCAAATAGTCCTGAGAATTGCTCTAAACTTTTCCATTGTATTTTAAGTTTCCATATATGATGGAACCTAGTTTAGATTTGTTGTACTTAATATAAATAATAATAATATATTTGATAATTGTTATCACTTTATTAAAGTTACTTTTAATCAGAAGTCATTGAAATAATCAACTATGATATATCTCAAGGTTAAGAATGAGTCTCTACATATTAATGATCCAAAATGTTTAGAGTAATTTATAAATAAGGACAATTATTATTTAATAATTGATAATGACTATTTCGGAGACTGCAATGGCACCCCACTCCAGTACTCTTGCCTGGAGAATCCCAGGGACATGGGAGCCTGGTAGGCTGCCATCTATGGGGTCGCACAGAGTCGGACACGACTGAAGCGACTTAGCAGCAGCAGCAGCAGCAGCAGCAACAACTATTTAGTAAATTTACTAAGCGACAAGTCTACCTACGGAGGCCAAGGAATGTAAAGAATAAATTCTAAGCACCATCATTATATTGTTATTAATTCTTATTGGTGTTATATTTATTATTATCAATGTCTGTAACTGTGTTAGGAAAACTTCTTTGACAATCTAATAACTGGTTTGATTAAACAGGTTAGAAAGCGAACTCATTTAATATTCTCTCTCTCAAAATGAATAATTACATAAAAATGAATAAGATTATATCTTATCACACATACAGAATTTAGCACTTGATTTCATAGTGTTGCACATTTCTCTGAAGACTAATTTGGACCTTGGTTTAATTTTGAAAATATACTAAGAGAATGGCTTAGACATATGAAAACAAGAATTTTTGGATGCAAAATAGACAAATATTAGTATTTCATGTTATACACATACTTCTCTCATTTAGATTATTAGAATCCTCAGTGTATGCTATGAATAATGTCTCATTTACAAGTCCATTCAAAATTAAGTATTGAATAAATGATCCCAAATATTCAGAGGATGAGGACTTCTTAGGAAAGTAGAAAGACATCCTATGTATCAACAGAGTTTATAATCTAATGGCTCATGAAACCAGCTAAAGTATACATTTAACTGTGATTTCAATTAAGTATTAAGCATTTCTCTTATAGTCTTATAACAGTGATTACAAAGTAATATCCACAAATTTCATATGAATTATTTAACTCATAAATATTTTTAAAGTGGGATTTTAGTTCATTTCAACACAAACATACCTGTTATTAACTCTCCTTCATTTCTTCCGTTAGTTTTGTGTTCTCAGGTGCCAAAATTACAAGTATTAAAATATAAATAGTAGTATGATGTAATAATCAGTTAAGCTTACCAATTTCTGTGCCACCACAGACTGCCAGGTATAAAACAGACCTGGATTTACTAAAGACTAAACATTCACTTCGAATTTTGCATCAAACAGATTCACTCACTCAAGTAGTTAGAATGAAGCAAAAAGATAAGACAGTGTTAAACATCTGAACTTGAAAAATAATATTGGAAAAAATGAAAGAATATGTTTGCAAGAACAAACCAAGCAAGACTGTAATCAAAACAAAAAGCATAAAGGAAATTGTTAATAAACACATTAAACACTAGTGAATTTTTTTCTTGATATACATATTATATAAAATTAAACTTACTTAAATCAGTAAGAAAACCTTTCATCACACTAAATTATAAAAAAGAAATAATGCATATATTTTCTTTACTGAAGAAATGTATATGGGTTATAACAAAAGAAAAACAAAACAAACCCTAATATAAAGGAAATGGGAGTTATAGCAGAATAACATGTTTTTGTGCATCAGACTGGCAGATGTGATAGAGAGTAACATCAAAGCTTACTGAAATGTTAAGGATAGAGGCATTTTATATAAACTATTACAGACATAAACTAATGTAGTAGAGTTTTCAAAATCAGTTTAAATTACAAGTATACTCACTGACTCAGCAAGCCTGTGTCTCTGTATAATCACTAGCCATATGTCAGTGATCGTTGCAATACTACTTGTAAAAGAAAACTGTTAGAAATAATAACTGTTTATCAATACGGATAATCTTTTTTTTTAATTTTTATTTTTACTTTATTTTACTTTACAGTACTATATTGGTTCGCCAGTCTATGTTTGGATAACTTTAAATTAATTATGACATATTCACATTATGCAACGATATTTAATCATTAAAATATGAGAAAGTGAAATGGCAAGGCTAAATCTCAAAAATATATTGTGAAATGAAAATGCATATGGAAGGACAGATACAGGATCTTTTACTTTTTGAAAAAATAGATACAAAAATAGCAATATATATATATATATATATATATATATGCATTAAGAGTTAAGTGAAGTCGCTCAGTCGCATCCACGTTTGCGATTCCATGGACTGTAGCCCACAAGGCTCCTCCATCCATGGGCTTTTCCAGGCAAGAAAACTGGAGTAATGGGTAGTCATTTCCTTCTCCAGGGAAGCGAGCATAAGGAGCCGGGCGTGCCGGGCGCGGGGCGCTGCGGCAAGCCTGAAACTCACGAGGTAAGGATGCGGGCAGGAAGGCGCGCGCCGAGGGCCGGACCGACCCGCCACGCCCCGCCCCGTTCACGGCTAGGACGGCCCGACCGCCCAGGGTCAGCCCACGAGGGGCGCAACGCACCACGGCGACGGCGCGGAGGAACGAGAGGGCGCCCGGCGTCGGGGACACAGGCCCGGCACATCGGAGACGGCTGACGCGCCTTCGCGTCTACCCGCCCAAGGGGACACGGGCGCTCCCGCCTCTTCCGGCACGCAACGACGTCGGCGGACAGACGGCGGTGCCGGGCAGCGGAACGGGGCCGCGGTGACCCGGCAAGCGAGACGCACCAGGGCAGAGCCCCGGGGATCCGCCAGGCGGGACGGACGTAGCGGACGGACGTAGCGGACGGACACGGGGCACCGACGGCGTGCGGCCACGTAGGCCGGCGGAGCGGAAGACGCAGCGGCGGCACAGAACCGGCGGTGGAGGTGGGGTGGCCTCGCGCCACCGCGGGGGGCCCCGGGGCCGCTTCAAAACGACCCGGAAGCGAGTCGGCCTCCGGGGCGCTCCTGGGGGTCTAACCTCAGAGGCCTCCCGCACACCGGCCGTCCCGCGGCACCCAGGACGCCGACTGGCCCCCACGGCCCCCGGCTGGCCGCCCTCGCGGGGCTCGCGCCCACCGCCGCCCACGCCCAGAGCCACAGCCGGCCCGGGAGAACGCTCTCCCGCCGGGGCCCGGCGCCCCCACGGCCCTCACGTGCACCCCGCCGTGCCCAGCCAGCCTCCCTGCTTCTCGGGGACCGAGTGCGCTGCTCGGTCCGGGGACCCCACCGGCCAGCGGAGGCCGGGTGACGACACCCACATGAGGCGAGGCCGGCTCGTTCCCGGACACTAGAAGGGGGCGCGGACGGTCACCGGCGCGGGCCGGGGGAAAGGCTGGCAGCACCGGGGAGGGGAGACAAGCAGACACAGCGAGAGCCTCGGGACAGGGTCGCGGGGGCAGTCCAGGGAACAGAGAAAACCGGGGCACAGCCGGACCACCAGGAAAACAAGCTCGAGGTCCCACCGCCACACACTCGAGGGCAGTCCCGTGACGCCTGGGATGCCGGCTGGCCCCGGCCACGCCTGGAGCCTCCCACGACCCAGTCCCAGCGCGTGTCGCTGAGGGGCCGCGTCCACTCATTACATCTGTCCGACCTCCGCAGATCCGGCCTCCATCCAGTCTGACCCCGAGGCTCAACGCGGAACGAGGAGGTGCGGCCCGCAGTGCTGAGTCTATATCCCGTCAGGGTGAAATGTAAGTGGTAATCATTTGAAGTGAATAACTTCAGAGTAAACATAGAGATATTCTCAATATTCTTATTATGTAAGACAAGCATTTATATTAACTCTATAAACATTTGTATATATATATACACACATATACAAACATGTTCATATATACATAAACACTTATACAAAAACATTAAACTATAATTTGTATTTTGTATATGTATACTTATACAAAAATGTATAATTTATAAATGCATGTATATAAATGTTTGCATACAGTTAACGCACATTTTTGCCATACATGATAAAAATATTTAGAGTATCTATGTTTATTCTGAAGTTATTCATTTCACATGATTACGGCTTACAGTTCACCTTGATGGGATATAGAGTCAGTCATTTAAATGACTATGATCGTAGGATCAGAAGTCTATTCAGCTACTATTTAACCATGTGTTGTTCTTCAGTTGTTAAGTCGTCTTTGATTCATTGCAACCCCATGGAATACAGCATGCCAGACTTTCCTGTCCTTCACTATCTCCTGGAGTTTGCTCTGACACAGGTCTGTTGAGTCAGTGATGTCATCCAAACAGCTCATCCTCTATGACCCACTTCTCCTCCTGCCCTCAATCTTTTCTAGCATCAGGGTCTTTTCCAGTGATTTGGCTCTTCCATCCAGTGACCAAAATATTGCTAAAGTATTTCGCCTTGTAAACTGTGGATATTAGTTAGTCTTTTGGTACTACAATTTTTGTGGAAAATTCTGAAAGAGATGGGAATACCAGACCACCTGACCTGCCTTTTGAGAAACCTATATGCAGGTAAGGAAGCAACAATTAGAACTGGACATGGAACAACAGACTGGTTCCAGATAGGAAAAGGAGTATGACAAGGCTTGTCACCCTGCTTATTTAACTTATATGCAGAGTACATCATGAGAAATGCTGGGCTGGAGGAAGCACAAGCTGGAATCAAGATTGCCAGGATAAATACCAAAAACCTCAGATATGCAGATGACACCTCCGTTATGGCAGAAAGTGAAGAAGAACTAAAGAGCCTCTTGAAAGTGAAAGAGGAGAGTGAAAAAGTTGGCTTAAAGTTCAGCATTCAGAAAACTAAGATCATAGCATCTGGTCCCATCACTTCATGGCAAATAGATGGGCAAACAGTGGAAACAGTGGATGACTTTATTTTTCTGGGCTCCAAAATCACTGCAGATGGTGATTGCAGCCATGAAATTAAAAGATACTTACTCCTTGGAAGAAAAGTTATGACCAACTTAGAATGTTAAAAAGCAGAGACAACAAAGGTCCGGTCTAGTCTAGTCTATGGATTTTCCACTGGTCATGTATGGATGTGAGAGTTGGACTATAAAGAAAGCTAAGCACCGAAGAATTGATGCTTTTGAACTGTGGTGTTGGAGAAGACTCTTGAGAGTCCCTTGGACTGCAAGGAAATCCAACCAGTTCATCCTAAGTAGATCAGTCCTGGGTGTTCATTGGAAGGATTAATGTTGAAGCTGAAACTCCAATACTTTGGCCACCTGATTCAAAGAGCTGACTCATTTGAAAAGACCCTGATTCTGGGAAAGATTGAGGGCAGGAGGAGAAGGGGACGACAGAGGATGAGATGGTTGGATGGCATCACTGACACAATGGACACGGGTTTGGGTGGACTCCGGGAGTTGGTGATGGACAGGGATGCCTGGTGTGCTGCAGTTCATAGGGTCACAAAGAGTCGGACACGATTGAGTGACTGAACTGAACTGACTACAGTTTCTAATTTATAACATAGACAAAATTATAGCTGTGAGAGTTTGACAAGATTAACATAATTAGCATCAAGAGAAATTATTAGGATATATTCAAATATATTGTTTTTTCCATTATTACTGTTATTGGCATTTTGAATATTAATATTTTTAGGATTTTCTCCTTTCATTCAGTCCAAACAATAAAATATTCACTCAAGTTTTTCTTTAATGTGGAAAGAATCTAACCAATCTGGCTCCTATTGAGGTGATTACTGACTAAGCCTGAATAGTCCTTTGAAGTCCAGTAATTCTTTTATTCCCATCACCTGTTTCATGGGTCCACAATCCTTGAAAAGTTTGAGAAACCACTTCCTAAGTTTTAGGCGCTCTAACAAATCGAGTGTAGCTATTCCCTCTAAGGCATTACTTCTCTCGAGGGGTACTGGCATAGAAAGGTCTGCAGGTCACAACTTTTCTGTGGACAATGCACTTCAGTACACTTTGAAGTCTTACATCATCACTTGCTTCTCCTTGGAAGTCCTTCAATACTTTTTCACTTCCGTCTCTCTTATTTTTTTCTTACAAGTTTTTGTTAACAAAACTGGATCACTTTTAGTATATAATTTCTCATAATCTGCATATTTCAGCTTGCATTTCTATAGTTTAATACATTCTTTAATGTGTGTATTAATTGTAATTTGATACCTTGACCCAGAGTTCTGTTGGCCAGTTTGTCAGTAGAAACAATCTGAATTGCTAAATTTAGGTTACTTAACATTCTGTTATTGTTGTTCATTCTCTAAGTCGTATCCAAATCTTTGAGACCCCATGAACTGCACTGCCAGGCTTCTCTATCCATCACTATCTAGCTGAGTTTGCACAAACTCATGTCCATTGAGTCAGTGATGTCATCCAACTGTTTCATCTTCTGTAGCCCCCTTCTCCTCTCACCCTCAATTTTTCCCAGCACCGAAGTCTTTTCTAATGAGTCAGCTCTTCATATCATGTGGCCAAGTTATTGGAGTTTCACCTTCAACACCAGTCCTTCCAATGAATATGCAGGGTTAGTTTCCTTCAAGATTGACTGATTTGATCTCCTTGCTGTCCAAGGGACTCTCAAGAGTCTTCTCCACCACCACAGTTTGAAGGCATCAATTCTTTAGCATTCAGTCTTCTTTATGGTCCAACTCTCACATCCATACATGACTACCAGAAAAACCATAGCTTTGTCTATATGGACCATTGTTGGCAAAGTGATATCTCTGCTTTTTAATACATTGTCTAGATTTGACATAGGTTTTCTTCCAAGGAACAAGCGTCTTTTAATCTTGTGGCTCAGTCATCATCCACATTGATTTTGGAGCTCAAGAAAATGAAATTTGATACTGTTTCCACATTTTCCCCATCTATTTTCCATGAAGTGGTAGGACCAGATGCCACAATCTTAGTCTTTTGACTGCTTAATTTTAAGCCAGCTCTCCTCTTTCACCTTTTACAATTAAAATTCCAGGTTCTCCGTTATACTAGCTGTGCTCATCTATTTAGTAGCCTCATGTGACTAATGTCTCCTTTAGTGGATAGTGCACATACAGAATATTTCCTGCTAAACAAAAATTTTTATTGTGCATCTCTATTCTGGAGGCTTGATATGCTTCATATTGACTCCGTTTATTTAGTAAAATTACTTCCTAGGTTATACTGCAAACTTCCATTGTAGGAGTGATATGTAATCTGTGTATGTTTACTTTTTGTGATATTATTAGCCATTGGTGACCATTGTCTGGATTAATTAAGTCATTAGATTAAGAAAAAATGGAACTGTAATAGCATTCTTACTTCTATTATTATATAGAAGTGTTCTGTACATACAAGCTTCTATTTGCCTTTAGCTCAGTTACAGATAATTGGGGAAGAGGCAGGTATACGTGTTTTATTTTTTCCCTTTTCTTAACATTTGAAAAATAATATTTTATTTTTCAGCATTCCTCAAAGTGACCAATGAAATGCTTTCTGTATTATTATTATTTAAACAAGGATTTAAATGTATGTGATACTTTTGAATAAAATACAGGTATTACCTTTTCTGGATGCTCTAAAATTTTCATCTTTGACTGATGGGAGCCTCCTCAAGTTGACTCCGGAGTCTTTTCACATGAGGTGAAAGTTTTTGAAAATTTTCTTTTACCGTGAAATATTCTAAAAGTATCTTATGTAGATGTCCTGCCCTAGACCTGATATATGATCTTATTTCTATAAACTCTGGCTCTTTTTAATAGGACTGGCTTTTAGAAATGACAGTCATAGTAAAGTTTGCTGTTGGTCTTATAAAAAAAAATCCCTGAGGCAAAATGAATATGTCCAAGTCCACCTATTTTATTGTAATCTGAGTGGTCTAGGAATATAGACAAAACAAAAATATACACACAGCTAAGTTGAATTCATAACAGTAGTTACATCTGAGGACTGGAATGGCAAAGGTCAAGGAGGAATATTGCTTTACCTATGATGTTTAAATTTTTCACATAAAGTTTAAATAAGCTTCTCTTGCCAAATATTTGATTAACCTTATATGTAATAGAATTATAAAAAAATATGATCAGTTTAATTTGAAGTGTATTGTTCATTAAATTGTCTCTACAAATACCGTTTTAAAAATACTACTGAATTATACAACTAACTGATGTATGCCATATTACAAAGTTTGGGAATGAAAAAATAAGAAAAAGTTAACAGAAATTTGTTACCAAGAGGCACATTTAGGTTAAAGGCTTCTGCCGTCTGACAGAATTTGCAATAGGCATCAACTTTGCCATGCTTTTGTTGTGTAAGAATCAGTTTTCTCATGTCTCATACTAGAATTAAGATTGGCGAAGGAAATGGCACCCCACTCCAGTACTCTTGCCTGGAAAGTCCCATGGATGGAGGAGCCTGGCGGGCTGCAGTCCATGGGGTCGCGAAGAGTCAGACACAACTGAGCGACTTCCCTTTCACTTTTCACTTTCATGTATTGGAGAAAGAAATGGAAACCCACTCCAGTTCTTGTCTGGAGAATCCCAGGGACGGTGGAGCCTGGTGGGCTGCCGTTTATGGGGTCGCACAGAGTCGGACACGACTGAAGTGACTTAGCAGCAGCAGCAGCAGCAGCATTACAAATCTAAAACACTTAGCACAGTAACACTTCCATATAGTAAGTGTAAAATAAATTATTATTATTGCTATTGATACTGAGAAATATTAAAGGCCATTAATATTATATACACTATTAAATTGCCTATGACTTAAAATGACCAAATTAAAAAGAATACGTACATGAAAAATAAGCATACTTTTGATTAAATGGTATAATTTTTATAGCTTTTAAAAATGTATGTAGTCTTTTCATATTGGTTTTAATTAAGAATATCTATGGTTTGGGAAAGGACACAAGAATAGGATTGTGATGATTCCAATGACCACCTTAATATATCTCAAAATTGCACATGCCAAACAGGGTTTGTCTTCATATAGTATTCTATTATAAGAAATTTCTGTGAAGTTAGCTGTGTCAGATGAAATAAATGTCAGCATTATCCCTAGGACAGAGATCATCCCTATCTTGTTTGTAATTCTGTATTTCAGAAATGAAGCAGATTCTTCTGTTTTTCTTCATTTGTGTGTCACAGGAATGGACATAACTCTGACATACTAGAAAATATCCTGAATAAGAGTAGTACTACAGGCTGCAAATATACAATTAGAATTTAAGTAGCCTATTTTTAGAAATTTTGTTGGTGTCTGGCAGATTTAAGAACAAGGGGATTTTGCTATTCAGCAGTTCTCCTTTATGTACCTCAGGGCAAGTGGTAATGTGCAATTTATGGCAAATTGAGCATATCTCAAACTCTGGTTGCAAGGTAGACAGTTGATAATACCAAACTGATTGGTGTTAAAGTAAATGAGTAAGAGAAGAGGATTGGGGTTCAGTAATTGGTTAATGGCCACAGTACTAGGCATAGGACCAGATTCATTAGGTCTTAGGAAGAGAAATGTTTTGATGGACACTAACAGTCATCCAGTCACAAGATAAGAGACATTTAATCTCTTGTATCATCAGCTTTAGAGTCTAAAGAAATGCATTAAACTGAGAGCTCTTCAGTAAAGTGATGTAATGTGTAATTGACATCAAAAGCATATCACCAAATGGCATTAGCCTCTTTAAATTCAGAAAGATTGTCTGAAAGCAGTGATTCCTAACGATTTAAACTAGAGCTTAAAACCCAGAAATATGAAGTTTAAAAAAATCTATTTCTTCGAATAGACAAACTATGGAAATTATTTACTTATAATTTTTTAAATATGTTAATTGGAGGCTAATTGCTTTACAATATTGTAGTGGTTTTGCAATACACTGACATGAATCCGCCATGGGTGTACATGTGTTCTCCATCCTGAATCCCCCTCCCACCTCCCTCCCCATCTCATCCCTCTGGGTCATCCCAGTGCACCAGTCCTGAGCACCCTGTCTCATGCATTGAACCTGGACTGGCAATTTGTTTCTGATAGGATAATATACATGTTTCAATGCCATTCTCCCAAATCATCCCACCCTAGCCCTCTCCCATAGCATCCAAAAGACTATTCTATACATCTGTGTGTCTTTTGCTGTCTCACATATAAGGTTATTATTACCATCTTTCTAAATTCCATATATATATGTTAGTATACTGTATTGCTGTTTTCTTTCTGGCTTATTTCACTCTGTATAATAGGCTCCAGTTTCATCCACCTCATTAGAACTGATTCAAATGTATTCTTTTTAATGGCTGAGTAATATTCCATTGTGTAAATGTACCCCAGCTTTCTTATCCATTTGTCTGCTGATGGACATCTAGGTTGCTTCCATGTCCTGGCTATTATAAACAGTGCTGCGATGAACACTGGGATACACGAGTCTCTTTCAATTCTGGTTTCCTCAGTGGTTATTCCCAGTAGGGGGATTGCTGGGTCTTATGGCAGTTCTATTTTCAGTTTTTTAAGGAATCTCCACACTGTTCTCCATAGTGGCTATACTAGTTTGCATTCCCACTAACTGTAAAAGGGTTCCCTTTTCTCCACACCTTCTCCAGCATTTATTGCTTGTAGACTTTTGGATCACAGCCATTCTGACTGGCGTGAAAGGACTGTTTTTACACCATTCTGTCATGTTCAGTACCAGAAATGGAGCCTGTCCTTTCACAATGACACTTTTCACTTTGAGAAAAGAGTTACCAATGTTTTCAAGAGTTTGCTTCTTAAAGTCTCCCATAGTTTTAGACTGTTAATAAAGAGGCTACTAGTAAGGTGACTCAGTAGTAAAGAACGCACCTGCCAATGCAGGAGACACGGGTTTGAACCTGGGTCAGGAAGATCTTCTTGAGAAGGAAATGGCAACTCATTCCAGTATTCTTGCCTGGAGGATTCCCATGGATAGAGTAGCCTGGCAGGCTACAGTCCATGGGGTTGTAAAGAGTCACATACAGGTGAACAATTGAGCACGTTAATGAGAGGACAGGTTGACCAGAGGACATTGGGATGCAGGTGATAGCAAGAAAACCATGGTCTGTGGTACTTGGTTGTGGCAGCCCTAATAGATAAATACTGACTCTGATTCCTTTCTCTCATGATGATCTTCCAAAATCAGAAGTCTTATTCTCGAGCCTCTGACATTCTTCAAACTCAAAACCTCAATTTTTTTTTCTTACTTCTAATTCATAAATATTGTCTAGTCCTTTGAGGATAGGGTCATCTTCTCCCCCCACTATCTTGATTTTTAAGCCAGGATCTCCTCTTCTGCTCTTTAAAACCTCTTGTTTTGATTTCAGCGTGTTTTGAAAGCAAAGGAAAAGCCTGGACTTTAGAAAATCTAATTTTCATTTCGAATTTATGTATGCTTCAAACTGATGAAAAAGGAGAGAGAAAATATTGGGGGAGAGGGACAAAATTAGTATTTAAAGACCTTAAAACCTTTTAAAAATAGCTCTTTAGAATTATTTCTTTAATTTGCTAAAATTCTTTATTTTGTGCTTTCATGTACCATGGCACAGTTTTTACATGGACATTATAGACAGATAGATGATTTTGGTGAATATGATTTGGTATTAAGTGATAGAAAATGACCAGAAGATGTTTAGAGTAGCTGCAATAATACCTAGAGAAAGAGGACACCTTCCTTTTCTCTCTCTCTCTCTTGAAAATGGCACTGCTCTAGAAATAATACTATATAACCCCCGGTTTGTGATTGACAGCCAGCCTGATATTATGAACAGGACATGCTGAACCTCATTGTATTGCATTGTTGTTGTTCAGTTGCCCAGCTGTGGCTGACTCTTTATGGACTGCAGCATGCCAGGCCTAGTGCATTCCTAATAGCAATTATTCTCCACTGTCTATAGAGACTGTTGTGAATGATAACATTTCTCTTATACTTCAGTTTATGTCTGATAAGGCCAGTATATGTGATATTTCTTTTTTACCTAGAAATATTATTTGGTGGCATTGCACTTTTCCTATGGTTCCTTGAATAAAAGCCATATAATTTAAATGTTTCATTGATGTAGATGCTAAGTTATTTCTTACTTCATTAAAGCAATATTCTAAATAGGAAAATTGTTTTTCATGTAGAATAATTATACTAAAAATGTACGTTTTAAATACTAGTGCAAAAGGAATTTAATGTTTACTCTGAATGTAGATTCTTATAATACTTACTCCAATGTCTGCCATGAAGCTAGGGATACTGGGTTACCTCTCAAGCATGAAGTAATTCCTGGGGGGGTCAAGCCGCAGTGCAAAAGCCTGAAGAAAATGCATAATTTTTTTTGAATATAAAAGTTTTCTTCACAACACAGAGACATATATTCCCTTGAGACAAAGAAAAAACAGCAATATTAGAGTAATATTGAATGTTTTGTAATACGTAAAATGTTAAATAGTCTATCAATTTTAGGCAATGGGGTGATTTTTTTTTCTAAAGATCTAATATACATACTTCTATTATAGCTTGGATAATTTGTTTAACAAATTTGAAATGCAATTTGAATTGTATCTGAAATATAGTTATTTTAAATTTTCTATTTATATTCACTTATGGATTTCCCCCCATTCTTGTTGATTTAACTTTATTATGTTAAATACATACAATAATATATTTCTGAAAGTCAAAGTTATGACAAAGAGAGGATAGTGATACAGATCAGTGAAACAATTAGGGGGTTCAGCAACAGAACCCCTAGACATTTTCAATAATTTTGGCAAAAGTGCCAAGACGTTTTATAAAGTAAAGGAGGGAATTCTCAACATATATTCTTGGATAGACTGAATATATTTATAATAAAACACTAATTACAATGCTAAGCCCATACTGCCTGAGAAGATGAATTTGAGATAAAACATAAAAATGTGGGTATAAGAAATACACTAAAAAGAGACATAGCAGAATATCTTTGTGAACTTGAAGTAGGCAGAAATTTCTTAGGACACAAAAAACACTAATTATAAGATTTTAAATGAACAACTTTTCAAAATTATATACATGAAACTGTGTACAAACATATACAGAATCATGTATATATAATCATATAAGATTATACATAATATTATATACATATATTATAGATATAACTACATACATATATGTAGCAAAACACTAAGATCCAGAATTTGTAAGTGACTTCTTGAAATCAATTACAGGCAAGTAAAAAATAACAGTAGTCATGTATGGGTGTGAAAAAAAAAAAATTGGAAAAAAATATATGGAAAAAAAAATGTTTCCAGTAGTCATGTATGCATGTGGGTGTTGGACTGTGAAGAAAGCTGAGCACCGAAGAATTGATGCTTTTGAACTGTGGTGTTGGAGAAGACTCTTGAGAGTTCCTTGGACTGCAAGGAGATCCAACCAGTCCATTCTAAAGGAGATCAGTCCTGGGTGTTCATTGGAAGGACTGATGCTGAAGCTGAAAGTCCAATACTTTGGCCACCTCGTGCAAAGAGCTGACTCATTGGAAAAGACCCTGATTCTGGGAAAGATTGAGGGCAGGAGGAGAAGGGGACCACAGAGGATAAGATGGTTGGATGGCATCACTGACACAATGGACACGGGTTTGGGTGGACTCCGGGAGTTGGTAATGGACAGGGAGGCCTGGCATGCTGCGTTTCACGGGGTTGCAAAGAGTTGGACATGAATGAGTGACTGAAGTGAACTGAACTGAAAAAATACCAATAAAATAGCAAGAGACATGGACATATATTTCTTAACATAAGATTCATCATTGTTCAGTTGCTCAGTCATGTCTGACAGTTTGCAACTCCATGGACTGCAACACGCCAGGCTTCCCGGTCCACCAACTCCCAGAGTTTGCTCAAACTCATGTCCATTGAGCCAGTGATTCCATCCAACCATCTCATCCTCTGTCGTCCTCTTCTCCTCCTGCCCTCAATCTTTCCCAGCATTAGGGTGTTTTCCAATGAGTCAGTTCATCACATCAGGTGACCAAAGTATTGCAGCTTCAGCTTCAGCATCAGTCCTTCCAATACATATTCAAGTTTGACTTCGTTTAGGTTTTACCCGTTTGATCTCCTTGCACCACTCCAGTACTCTTGCCTGGAAAATTCCATGGACGGAGGAGCCTGGTAGGCTGCAGTCCATGGGGTCGCTAGGAGTCGGACACGACTGAGCGATCTCACTTTCACTTTTCACTTTCATGCATTGGAGAAGGAAATGGCAACCCACTCCAGTGTTCTTGCATGGAGAATCCCAGGGACAGGGGAGCCTGGTGGGCTGCCACCTATCAGGTCGCACAGAGTCGGACACGACTGAGCAATTTAGCAGCAGTAGCAGTCCAAGGGACTCTCACGAATCTTCTTTAACACCCCAGTTAAAACTCATCAGTTCTTCTGTGGTAAGCCTTGTTTATGGTCCAACTCTCATATTCATACATGACTACTGGAAAAACCATAGCTTTGACTAAATGGACCTTTGTTGGCAAAGTAACGTCTCTACTTTTTAATACGCTGTCTAGGTTTGACATAGGTTTTCTTCCAAGGAGCAAGCGTCTTTTAATTTCATGGCTGCAGCCACCATCTGCAGAGATTTTGGAGCCCCCCCAAAATTAAGTCTGTCACTGTTTCCATTGTTTCCCCATCTATTTGCCCTAAAGAGATGGGACTTCATGCCATGATCTTTGTTTTTTTGAATGTTGAGTAACCTAAGATTCAGTTTAGTTCAATCTCTCAGTCGTGTCTGACTCATTGCGACCCCATGAATTGCAGCATGCCAGGCGTCCCTGTGAATCACCAACTCCCAGAGTTTACTCAAACTCATGTCCATTAAGCCAGTGATGCCATCCAGCCATCTCATCCTCTGTTGTCCCCTTCTCCTCCTTCCCCCAATCCCTCCCAGCATCAGGGTCTTTTCCAATGAGTCAACTCTTCTCATGAGGTGGCCAAAGTATTGGACTTTCAGCTTTAGCATCAGTCCTTCCAATGAACACCCAGGACTGATCTCCTTTAGAATGGACTGGTTGGATCTTGCAGTCCAAGGGACTCTCATGAGTATTCTCCAACACCACAGTTCAAAACCATCAATTCTTCGGTGCTCAGCTTTCTTCACAGTCCAACTCTCACATCCATACATGACCACTGGAAAAAACATAACCTTGACTAGACAGACCTTTGTTGGCAAAGTAATGTCTCTGTAGGAATGGTCAATAAAAATGTAGAAATGTGATAATTATCACTAATCAGCAAGGTAATGCAAATTAGAATCACAGTGAAATATACTTCCTATCCATTGAAATAGCTGAAATTTTTTAAAAGGCCAATATACTGTGTTTATGAGGTTGTGGAACAATTGTAACCATAACTCATTGTGGGTGCATAAGGGTAATTATTCAACTAATTTTGTAAATATTTTGGCAGTTTCTAATACATTAAAACATACAGCTGCCTGTGGAGGGAGGAGATAAAGCAACAGGGGTTCGAAAGATGCCTGCAGGTGTAGAAAAGAAGGAAACTAACCCAGTCAAATTCCTTTCAATATTATAACTGGGCCCACAGGACTTGAAACAAAATTTTGCTAGATGGATGGTCTTAATCCATGGACTGTTTTTAAAAGGATATTCCCATTTATGCAAATATATCCAGAATCTATGGATTCTTAAAATTTGGCTCCTTAAAGATGTCAACAGTTAGAACTGGACATGGAACAACAGACTGGTTCCAAATAGGAAAAGGAGTACGTCAAGGCTGTATATTGTCACCTTGCTTATTTAACGTATATGCAGAGTATATCATGAGAAACACTGGGCTGGAAGAAGCACAAGCTGGAATTAAGATTGCCAGGAGAAATAACAGTAACCTCAGATATGCAGATGACACCACCCTTATGGCAGAAAGTGAAGAGGAACTAAAAAGCCTCTTGATGAAAGTGAAAGACGAGAGTGAAAAAGTTGGCTTAAAGCTCAGCATTCAGAAAATGAAGATCATGGCATCTAGTCCCATCACTTCATGGGAAATAGATGGAGAAACAGTGGAAACAATGTCAGACTTTATATTTTGGGGTTCCAAAATCACTGCAGATGGTGACTGCAGCCATGAAATTAAAAGACACTTACTCCTTGGGAGAAAAGTTATGACCAACCCAGATAGCTTATTGAAAAGCAGAGACATTACTTTGCCAACAAAGGTCCATCTAGTCAAAGCTTTGGTTTTTCCAGTGGTCATGTAGGGATGTGAAATTTGGACTGTGAAGAAAGCTGAGCACCGAAGAATTGATCCTTTTGATCTGTGGTGTTGGGAAGAGTTCAGAGTCCCTTGGACTGCAAGGAGATCAAACCAGTCCATTCTAAAGCACATCAGCCCTGGGTGTTCTTTGGTAGGAATGATGCTAAAGCTGAAACTCCAGTACTTTGGCCACCTCATGTGAAGAGTTGACTCATTGGAAAAGACCCTGATGCTGGGAGGGATTGGGGGCAGGAGGAGAAGGGGATGGCAGAGGATGAGATGGCTGGATGGCATCACCGACTCGACGGACATGAGTTTGAGTGAACTCCAGTAGTTGGTGATGGACAGGGAGGCCTGGCGCGCTGTGATTCATGGGGTTGCAAAGAGTCGGACACGACTGAGAGCCTGAACTGAACTGAAAGATGTCATGTGAACTAAAGTATAAAATGGAGATGTTTCGAGGTTAAAATCTCTCCTCCAAAGCCTACATAAAAATCACTTTGTGTCTGCATCTGTTTTGGGGGAACAGGGGTGCCTGTTTAGAAAGGAAGGGCTTGGTGGAGTTGCCACTGATGTTTCTGACCCCTTCTTCCTGATTTATTTGTGTTTATGAAATTATTAGTGTCACTTGATATTAGGTATGAAATCTGATTTACTTGAGTCTGATCTATCATTTGATCCTTGTAGTGAATCAGTAACCTAGACCAGCAGTTCCATTCCAAGGTATTTAGACAAGAGGAATTAAAACATTGTGTTATGACTGTTAAACTAGCAGTATTATGTCCTTGCTTGGGTTGTTGAATGTATGGCTCCTGACCGTTCAAGCAGTCTTCATGCTTCCTTCTGTGTTCTTTCTTCTGCTGATCCTTCTCTTATCCTGCAGTATCCTTTCCCCTATTTGCCATATTTTGAGAAATGTATGTTTAAGTACCTTATTTTAGTATGTATTTGTATTTGAAATTGCTCAGACTTCATTTTGTGTGACTTTACTGGAAAATGTCATCCTGTAAAATGTCTTACTGTTCATATTTAGCATGATAACAATTAAAAAAAAAAACTTTCTTCTTTGTGTTTAGCTCTATTTTGTTTTTCTAGCCTACTTGTGTTCTTTAGATCCTGATGATTGTTTATTGCTGAATGTATATATAGAAACAAATTATAATCTCCTTTTGGAGGATGAATTAATCACTCTAAAAAAGATTTCTTCATATTGCCATGCTATTTCAACTCTATTTTAAATTTCCATCATCCAAAGTCCTAGACACTTATTTTCAAGTGAATCTATGATAATGCTCCTGGTGGCTCTGAGGTTAAAGCATCTGCCTGCAAGGTGGGCGACCCGGGTTCAATCCCTGGGTTGGGAAGATCCCCTGGAGAAGGAAATGGCAATCCATTCCAGTATTCTTGCCTGGAGAATCCCATGGGCAGAGGAGCCTAGTAGGTTACAGTCCATGGGGTTGCAAAGAGTGGGACACGACTGAGTGACTTCACTCATGATAATATTACATAAGACATAAAATAACTTACTAAGTTTTAGTTGTGCATTTACTCTGCTGTCTTTCCAATATAAAACCATGAAAGACAGGGATAATGCTTCATTAATTTTTTCCTCCAGGGTCCCTAAATCATAATAGATATAGAGGGCATCTGTTCTTTTCAATTTTTCTAGAATGATAATTTTCCCTTTGGATATTACTTCTCAGTTGCTTCATTTGCTATTATTTTTTCCCATTCTGAAGGCTGTCTTTTCACCTTGCTTATAGTTTCTTTTGTTGTGCAGAAGCTTATAAGTTTAATTAGGTCCCATTTGTTTATTTTTGGTTTTATTTCCAATATTCTGGGAGGTGGATCATAGAGGATCCTGCTGTGATGTATGTGGGAGAATGTTTTGCCTATGTTCTCATCTAGGAGTTTTATAGTTTCTGGCCTTATAGTTTTATAGTTTTAGATCTTTAATCCATTTTGAGTTTATTTTTGTGTATGGTGTTAGAAAGTGTTCTAGTTTTGTTCTTTTACAAGTGGTTGACCAGTTTTCCCAGCACCGCTTGTTAAAGAGATTGTCTTTAATCCATTGTATATTCTTGCCTCCTTTGTCAAAGATAAGCTGTCCATAGGTGCGTGGATTTATCTCTGGGCCTTCTATTTTGTTCCATTGATCTATATTTCTGTCTTTGTGCCAGTACCATACTGTCTTGATGACTGTTGCTTTGTAGTAGAGGCTGAAATCAGGCAGGTTGATTCCTCCAGTTCCATTCTTCTTTCTCAAGATTGCTTTGGCAATTCGACTTTTTTTTTGTATTTCCATACAAATTGTGAAATTATTTGTTCTAGCTCTGTGAAAAAATACCATTGGTAGCTTGAGAGGGATTGCATTGAATCTATAAATCGTTTTGGGTAGTATACTCATTTTCACTATATTGATTCTTCCGATCTCTGAACATGGTATATTTCTCCATCTATTAGTGTCCTCTTTGCTGACAAACAACTAATCTCAAAAATATACAAACAACTTATGCAGCTCAATTCCAGAAAAATAAACGACCCAATCAAAAAATGGGCCAAAGAACTAAATACACATTTCTACAAAGAAGACATACAGATGGCTAACAAACACATGAAAAGATGCTCAACATCACTCATTATCAGAGAAATGCAAATCAAAACCACAATGAGGTAGCATTTCACGCCAATCAGAATGGCTACAATCCAAAAGTCTGCAAGCGATAAATGCTGGAGAGGGTGTGGAGAAAATGGAACCCTCTTACACTGTTGGTGGGAATGCAAACTAGTACAGCCACTATGCAGAACAGTGTGGAGATTCCTTAAAAAACTGGAAATAGAACTGCCTTATGACCTAGCAATCCCACTGCTGGGCATACACACCGAGGAAACCAGAATTGAAAGAGACACGTGTACCCCAATGTTCATCGCAGCAGTTTTTATAATAGCCAGGACATGGAAGCAACCTAGATGTCCATCAGCAGATGAATGGATAAGAAAGCTTGGTACATATACACAATGGAGTATTACTCAGCCATTAAAAGAATACATTTGAATCAGTTCTAATGAGGTGGATGAAAGTGGAGCCTATTATACAGAGTGAAGTAACCCAGAAAGAAAAACACCAATACAGTATACTAATGCATATATATGGAATTTTGAAAGATGGTAATGATAACCATGTATGCGAGACAACAAAAGAGACACAGATGTATAGAACAGTCTTTTGGACTCTGAGGGAGAGGGAGAGGGTGGGAAGATTTGGGAGAATTGCATTGAAACATGTACAGTATCATATAAGAAATGAATCGCCAGTTCAGGTTTGATGCATGATACTGGATGCTTGGGGCTGGTGCACTGAGACGACCCAGAGGGATGGTACGTGGAGGGAGGAGGGACGGGGAGGAACACGTGTATACCTGTGGTGGATTCATGTTGTTGTATGGCAAAACCAATACAATATTTTAAAGTAATTAACCTCCAAATAAAATAAATAAATTAAAAAAAAAAAAAGGAAATTACTTCTCTCTAACCCTCATCCTGTGGTATCCTAGTTACTTCTTCCTAACTTAGCTCTGGCCAACCAGAACATTCCACTTCCCTAAGTAAAATCAATACTGACTCAGTATTGATTACTGGATTCAGTCCAGACCATTAAGGTTTATTATGTAAATATACTCTTTTCCAAAAAGAATGCATGGCATGATTTTACAGTTTTACCAACCAATCAATTTATTTCATTTTGGCTAATTTAATTTTAGTTGTTTTTCTGCAATTTAGAGTAGAAGGAAAAGGCATTGGCAACCCACTCCAGTACTCTTGCCTGGAAAATCCCATGGACGGAGGAGCTTGGAGGCTGCAGTCCATGGGGTCGCTAGGAGTCAGACACGACTGAGCGACTTCCCTTTCACTTTTCACTTTCCTGCATTGCAGAGGGAAATGGCAACCCACTCCAGTATTCTTGCCTGAAGAATCCCAGGGATGGGGGAGCCTGGTGGGCTGCCGTCTATGGGGTCGCACAGAGTCAGACACGACTGAAGCGACTTAGCAGCAGCAGAGTAGAAGAGTCCTATCTAATCTAGGATTATACATTATCATGAATAATATATCTTCTTCGTTTTCAATTATAATGTTTAAATAAAAAATACAAAACTTATAGTGAGTCAACACAGTTGCCTTTGAAAAGTATTGGGTTAGCCTAAGGTTTGTTTGATTTTTCTGTAAAATGTTACAGAAACACCCTTTGGAAACCCAATATTTACCTTTCTTCCAATATGCTGATAGAAACTTTCTACTGAAAATACATGAATCTTGATTGTGCATTAAAATAACTTAATAGTTGACTTTCCTAGAAAAAAGACTCAAAGTTGATTTCATTTTCTTAATAATTTAAAATTTTATCCAAGTGAAAGCATCTATGGGTAGACATATATTTTATAGTTTAGAATCTGTAAACAGAGTGAATGTATTGTGCTAAATTTCATTTATGTTTCAATAGAAATAATTTTATAGAAATTAAAGAAGCATTTTGGAGAAGATTTGTGTATTCATAAATGTCACCAATCAATCTAGTACATGATAAAACATTATTTGCTAATGTTTACATGAAATGCATTTAGATTATATAACTGATTTTCTCCCTTCTTCAGTAGTGGAAATTGTGCAGAGAACTTTTGTTGTATGTCATATAGATAGTCATACAGAGAGTAACAAATTTGTTTCAATGATCTGCTATTTATTTAAAGATGAATATTCTAATAATGCTGAATGCATATTTTCCCCACATGGTCTATAGCTTTCTTTTTAAATAACTTAGAAACATACATGACTATTAAAAGGTTTTCTTTATTGAAATAGTTCTTTGATATTGAGTCAATCAAGTTTGTGTTTGCATATTTAAATCATGTTTGAATCATGGTTCTTAGCTAAATATTCATAAGGAATTAAGGGGAAATTTTAGTTATTTGGAAGACTGATAGTCAAGTATTTTTCCTCTATTTTATAGGAAAATATAAAGGTTTTAAACATAGCAAAATATTATTATGCATATTCAGCTAAATGCTAAATAAAGAAACATACTCAAAAATATTTAAATATGATTTTGTGTACATATGTATTCTTTTTCCATAATGGCAAAGTGCCTTAATTCTTGTGGAAGATTTGTACTGTATCTGATTAAATAGAGTGTAGTATAAAGTGTATACTCTTAAAAAAATGGGTCAAGTGAGAGAAAAGTCAGAGATTTGTGATTTTTAACACAGTACATATCAGGCAAAGAGGCTTACAGATTAATCCTTTCAAAGATGTGATTATTACTTTTGGAAGCTCTAAATCAAAGGTACTAGCAAAGTCAGTAAGAGATGACATATTTGAAAGACTACATCCTTATCAGACTGATGAACTGAATGATTCTCTGACTCATTTTTCAATTTTACAGCTCTTAAAAGTACTCTTGTAAAGAGTACAGTACTTTTTGTCAGTAAGTAATTAACCTTAAAGAATAGATGGTCTCATTCAAGAGAGAAAAAGCTAATCTTTGTACCTGAAAGCCCTGAATGCTATTAGAAACACAGGAAGAATGCAGGTTTTTATGTGATTTCATTCTAAATGAACAATCTTAAAAACTTTTCTTACCAAAACACAATTCACATCTATCTAAAGAAAGAAAGTAGCCTAATGAAACATATGCTACCTATGTGTGATTAAATTGCAAAAAAAAATGATGACCTGTGTGACAGAATGTAGAGTACTTTAAAATTAGTATTACACAAAAAGAATCTGTAAGAAAAGAGTACTTGGGCACTGATAAGAATTTTAGTAAATGTGTAGTGGAAATTAATCATGGAATTCCTATGAGATGGTTGGCAAGCTTTTCTGTTTTTCAGAGTTTTAGAGTTGAAACCCATAAAGCATCAGTAATAAGGCAAGATGTCTAAAATAGTAGAGCGTATTCCTTTTATATATTATATGAAGTATATTCACCTCAATTTATATTAGTTTTATGTGTGCAACATAGTGATTCAAAATTATATACATTATGAAATAATCACTACAATAAGTTTAGTTACCATATGTCACCATACAAAGTTAATGTATAACTGACTACTACCCCATGCTGTACATTACATCCCATGGCTTATTTAATTTATAACTAGAACTTTGTTCCTCTTGATCTCGTTCACACATTTTGCCCCCTGACCCAAAGATCACCTTGCACTCTACTATGAGTATGGGTTTTATTTTGTTTTACTTTTTAGATTCTGCATACAAGTAAAATCATGTAGTAATTGTCTTTCTCTGTCTGACTTATTTTACTTAGCATAATACTCTCAAGGTCCATCCATGTTTCTGCAAATAGTAAGATTTCTCTCTTTTTAATGGTCTGAGTAGTATTTCATTGTATTTGTATACACCACATTTTCTTTGTTCATTCATCAATAGGCACCATTTTTTCCATATCTTGTCTATTGTAAAAATAATACTGTAATGGCCATCAGGGGTACATATATCTTCTTCAAAACATGTTTTTCTTTTCCTCACATAGATATCTACAGGTAGAGTTGCTAGATCATATAAATCTCTATTTTTTTTTCAGAGTATGGAGGTTTATATTCCCACCAACAGAGCATGAGTGTTTCCTTTTCTCTACATCCTAAACAACATCTGCTGTTTCTTGTCTTCTTAATACTAGCGATTCTTGTCAGCATCTATGGGGTCACAAACACTAAGACATAGGACTGAGTGACTGAACAGCAGTTCTGTCAGCTGTGATATAATGCCCTTGTGGTTTTGGTTGGTGTATCCTTGGTGATTATGATGTTGTGATCATTTACTATACCTAATGATCATATGAATATCTTCATTGGAAATATGTCTATTCATATCCTCTGCCCATTTTTAAATTTTTTTTTTTGCCCTTAAGCTGTATGAGTACTTTATATTAATATAGCCTTTAATGGGATATATGGTTTGGAAGCATCTTCTCCTATTCAGTAGGTTAACTTTTATTGATTTTTTTTTGGGGGGGGGGCTGTGCATACGATTTTTAGTGGGATGAAGTCCAATGTGCTTATTTTTCTTTTCTTGTCCTTGTTTTTGGAATGAGACCCATAAAACATCACTAAGACCACTGTCAAGGAAATTACTGTCTGTGTTAGGGTTAGGGTTTATTTTGATCAATCTATTATGGTTAGCTGGAAAATGCAATTGAGAAAAATTCTGAGACATAGCAAGAGAAATAGAGATCAAAAGAAGTTTCTGGTCAAATTCACTGCCTTCAGATTTTGATCTCAATTTGTTCCCATATCAGGCCTAAGTGTGGAACTGATAGGAAAAAACAGTAAATTGAAGGAGCTGGAGGAGTTTTCTTTGAGAAAATAATGTTCTATGTTCTACTAACTGGATCATTTAAGATATCAGTACTTTTAACATTTCTTCTACAATTAAAAATAAATCTACTTACCTATCTGAAAACATTGTCTTTTGAAATAGTTGAATTGTAAAAATAACTGAATGAATTTGAATAAGCAACATATAAAGGAAATGTAAAATTATTTATGTCCAATATTTTTGTGGTAGCACAAGTGATATATACATTATATATATATATATATGTATATATATATATATATATATGTATGTATGTATGTATGTATATAGGCCTTCCCTATCTTCCCTGGTGGCTCAGAGGTTAAAGCGTCTGCCTCCAATGTGGGAGACCCAGGTTCGATCCCTGGGTCAGGAAGATCCCCTGGTGACTAAGATGGTAAACAATCTGTCTGCAATGCAGGAGACACAGATTTGATCCTTGGATTGGGAAGATCCACTGGAGAAGGGCATGGCAACCCACTCCAGTATTCTTGCCTGGAGAACTTCATGGACAGAGTTGCCTGATGGGTTACAGTTATGGGCTTGCAAACAGTCGGACATATCTGAGTGGCTAACACTGTCACATACTTGCTGTTGCTGCTCAGCTGCTCAGTTGTGTCCAACTTTGTGAGACCCCATGGACTATAGATGTTAATCTCTTCTGTCCATGGAATTATCCTGACAAGAATACTGGAGTGGGTTGCCATGTACTCCTCCGGGGGATCTTCCCAATTCAGTATATGAACTCATGTCTCCTGTGTCTCCTACATTGGCAGAGGAATACTTCAACACGGGTTGTTTGGAGTAAGAAGATAGTAGGAAACACTTCTTGATCTCAGGGAGTTTATGAATTAATTTAAAGGGATATTTTTAGCCTTAACAAAAAATGTCACTTGAGTGAAAAACAAAAATGACATATAAATAGATGCAAAACAAAAATACTTAGTTAAAGCAGTAAATTCAGCTTCCTCATTCATTGTGTTCAATCAGGAAGTGAATAAAATGAGAGTTAGAAAGTGATTAAAATTTTATGTGAAATTTTCTATTACTTTTAATACTGGAAAAACTTAAATATAAAATGAGAGAAGGGAAGGTGATTAAAGATAAAGATGAAATGTGATTCATTGTTGAAACAAAGTCTTAAGATAATATGTAAATCATGTGTATGCTATTGCTTCAGTTGTGTCCCACTCTTTGCAACCCCACAGACAGTAGCCCGCCAGGTTCCTCTGTGCATGAGATCTCCCAGGCAAGAATACTGGAGTGGGTTGCCATGCCCTCTTCCAGGGGATCTTCCCCACCCAGGGATTGAACCCTTATCTTCTGCCTCACAGGCTGATTCTTTATTGCTGAGCCACCAGTGAATACCAAAATTTATAAAGCAGTACAAGATAATATCTGCCTACAAAGCAGGAGATCCTAGTTCTAATCCTGGGTTGGGAAGATCCCCTGAAGAAGGGACAGGCTATCCACTCCAATATTCTTGAGTTTGCCTGAAGAGTTGCCTTCAATGAGGGAAACCTGGGTTCAATCCCTGGGTTGGAAAGATCCCCTGGAAGAGGGCATGGCAACCTTTCCATGGGGTCTCAAAGAGTTGACACAACTGAGTTACTAAGCAAAGACCACCCACATGAGATAATATATATAACATATATATTTTTCCTTAGAAAACAGATCTTTTAGAGGGCAGTTGAAATGTGTTTCAATTTGTAATAAACTATAATGCAAAATGTAATAACCTAAATGGGTACAATAAAGGACAGAAATGGATTGGACCTAACAGAAGCAGAAGATAGTAAGAAGAGGTGGCAAGAATACACAGAAGAACTACACAAAAAGGATTTTCATGACCCATATAAACATGGTGGTGTGATCACTCACCTAGAGCCAGACATCCTGGAATGTGAAGTCAATGGGCCTTAGGAAGCATCACAACATACGAAGCTAGTGGAGGTGATGCAATTCCAGTTGAACTATATCAAATCTTAAAAGATGAGGCTGTTAAAGTGCTGCACTCAAGATGCCAGCAAATTTGGAAAACTCAGCAGTGGTCACAGGACTAGAAAAGATCAGTTTTCATTCCAATCCCAAAGAAAGGAAATACCAAAGAATGTTCAAACTATCACACAATTGCACTCATCTCCCACACTAGTAGAGTAATTCTCAAAATTCTCCAAGCTTGGCTTCAACAGTACATGAACTGTGAAATTCCAGATGTTCAAGCTGGTTTTAGAAAAGGCAGAGGCCAGAGATCAAATTGCCAACATCTGCTGGATCATGGGAAAAGCAAGAGTTCCAGACAAAGATCTACTGCATTATTGACTACATCAAAGCCTTTGACTGTATGGATCACAGCAAACTGTGAAAAATTCTGAAAGAGATGGGAATACCAGACTACCTGACCTGCTTCCTGAGAAATCTGTATGCAGGTCAGGAAGCAACAGTTAGAACTGGACATGGAACAACAAATTTGTTCCAAATGGGGAAAGGAGTATGTCAAGGCTTTATATTGTCACCCTCCTTATTTAATTTATATGTACAGTACATCATGAAAAATCCTGTGCTGGATGAAGCACAAGCTGGAATCAAGATTGCCAGGAGAAATATCAAGAACCCTCAGATATGCAGATGACACCACCCTTATGGCAGAAAGCAAAGAACTAAGAGCCTCTTAATCAAAGTGAAAGAGGAGAGTGAAAAGTTGGCTTAAAACTCAACATTCAGAAAACTAAGATCATGGCATCTGGTCCCATCACTTCATGACAAATAGATGAAAAAACAGTGGAAGCAGTAATAGACTTTATTTATTTTATTTTATTTGGCTCCAAAGTCACTGCAGATGGTGACAGCAGCCATAAAGTTAAAAGATGCTTGCTCCTTGGAGGAAAAGCTAAAACCAACCTAGAGAGCATATTAAAAAGCAGAGACATTACTTTGCCAACATAGGTCTGTCTAGTCAAAGCTATAGTTTTCCCAGTAGTCATGTATGGATGTGAGAGTTGGACTATGATAAAGAAACCTAAGCACCAAAGAATTGATGCTTTTGAACTGTGGTGTTGGAGAATACTCTTGAGAGTCCCTAGGACTGCAAGATCAAACCAGTCAGTCCTAAAGGAAATCAGTCCTGAATATTCATTGGAAGGACTGATGCTAAAGCTAAAACTCCAATCCTTTGGCCACCTGATGTGAAGAGCTGACTCACTGGAAAAGACCCTGATGCTGGGAAAGAGTCTAGGCAGGAGGAGAAGCGGATGATGGAGGATGAGATGGTTGGATGTCATCACCAACTCAATGGACATGAGTTTCAGCAGGCTTTTTGATTTGTTGATGGACAAGGAAGCCTGGCATGTTGGAGTCCACGGGGTCACAAAGTCAGACACGACTGTGTGACTGAACTGAATGGATAATAGAAAAGATTCTGAAAAATTCTGTATATATATACTGAATCACTTTGCTGTGTACCTGAAACATTGTAAATTAACTAAACTTCAATAAAAAAATAAAATAAAAAGAGTACCTATCTCATAGAAGAAAAAAGAAAAATAACAAAAAATAAAAGTGAAGAAAAGGTGTATGTATAGTACAGAAAAATATGAGTTATCATAGAACCAATATAACTTTGCAAAGAAGTGACTGATAGTCTCAGTATTTTCTATGAAAGACCAGGGATAAGATTATGGAGCACTTTATAAAATTTGAAGATTTGCAAAAGTTGTTCTGACGTTAGAGAAAGAAAACTATCCAAAGTTGTTTAAGGGCATTGTCAAGAAGTAGTGGAGAGCCAGTTAAACAAGACATCAATCTTTTTATTTTTGAGATTATGTGCATACATGTAGATATATCATAGTAATACAATTTTACATTCAAAGTACAATAATAACTACATTAATGATAATAAATATGTATATTGGGGAATGAGGAGCTAATAAGAGTAACTTCGGTTCAGTTCAGTTCAGTCACTCAGTCGTGTCCAACTATTTGCGACCCCATTGATTGCAGAATGCCAGGCCTCCCTGTCTATCACGAGCTCCCAGAGTTTTCTCAACTCAGGCCCACTGAGTTGGTGATGACATCCAACCATCTCATCCTCTGTCATCCCCTTCTCCTCCCACCTTCAATCTTTCCCAGTATCACGGTCTTTTCCAATGAGTCAGTTCTTCACATCAGGTGGCCAAACTATTGGAGTTTTAGCTTCAACATCAGTCCTTCCAACGAATATTCAGGAGTGATATCCTTTAAGATTGAATGGTTTGATCTCCTTGCAGTCCAAGGGACTCCCAAGAGTCTTCTCCAGCACTGCAGTTCAAAAACATTAATTCTTTGTTGCTCAGCTTTCTTTATAGTCCAACTCTCACATCCATACGTGCCTATTGGAAACACCATCGTTTTGACTACATGGACCTTTGTTGGCAAAGTAATGTCTCTGCTTTTTAATATGTTGTCTACATTGGTCATAGCTTTTCTTTCAAGGGGCAACCGTCTTTTAATTTAATGACTGCAGTTATTATCTGCACTGATTTTGAAGCCCAAGAAAATAAAATATGTCACTCTTTCCTTTGTTTCTCCATTTATTTGCTATGGAGTTATGGGACTAGATGCCATTATCTTAGTTTTTTGAATGTTGAGTTTTAAGCCAGCTTTTCCACTCTCCTCTTTCACTTTCATCAAGAGGCTCTTTAGTTCCTTTCCTCTTTGCTTTCTGCCATAAGGGTGGTTTCATCTGCATATCTGAGTTTATTGATATTTCTCCCTGCAGTCTTGATTCCAGTTTATGCTTCATCCAGCCCTTCATTTTTCATGATGTACCCGGCATAGAAGTTAAATAAGCAGGGTGACAATATAGAGCCTCGATGTACTCCTTTCCCAATTTGGAATCAGAGCAAAAATATGTGAATTTGTATATAAAAAGTTACAATAAAAACTGAATGATAAAAGTATTTTGAAAATAATGTAAGTGTTCATGTGTTTGTGTTTTTAGATAGAAGCACACACAAACACACACGTTTAATAAGAGAGATTGGGGAAATGTATTTACAAGACATATGACAGAAAATCAAACAACGATAACAACTGTTAATAATACTGTGTCTAGGAAAGTTCTAGCTGTGTGGGTCACAATAAACCATGGAAAATTCTGAAAGAGATGGGAATACTGGACCACCTGACCTGCCTCATGAGAAACTTGTACGCAGGTCAGGATGCAACAGTCAGAAATGACATGGAACAACAGACTGGCTCCAAATAGTAAAAGAAGTATATCAAGGCTCTATATTGTCATCCTGCTTATTTAACTTACATGCAGAGAACATCATGACAAATGCTGGGCTGGAGGAAGCACAAGCTGGAATCAAGATTGCTGGGAGAAATAGCAATAACCTCAGATATGCAGATGACACCACCCTTATGGCAGAAAGTGAAGAAGAAAGGAACTAAAGAGCCTCTTGATGAAAGTGAAAGGGGAGAGTGGAAAAGTTGGCTTAAAATTCAACATTCAACAACCCAAGATCATGACATCTAGTCCCATCACTTCATGGCAAATGGATGGGGAAACAGTGGAAACAGTGGCTGCCTTTATTTTTCAGGGCTCCAAAATCACTGCAGATGGTGATTGCAGCCATGAAATTAAAAGATGTTTACTCCTTGGAAGGAAAGTTATGACCAACCTATACAGCATATTCAAAAGCAGAGACATTGTCCACAAAGGTCCATCTAGTCAAGGCTATGGTTTTTCCAGTGGTCGTATATGGATGTAAGAGTTGGACTATAAAGAAAGCTGAGCACCGAAGAATTGATGCTTTTGAACTGTGGTGTTGGAGAAGACTCTTGAGATTTCCCTTGGACTGCAAGGAGATCTAACAAGTCCATCCTAAAGGAGATTAGTCCTGGGTGTTCAATGGTAGGACTGATGTTGAAGCTGCAACTCCAATACTTTGGCTACCTGATGCGAAGAGCTGACTCATTTGAAAAGACCCTGATGCTGGGAAAGATTGAAGGCAAGAGGAGAAGGGGATGATGGAGGATGAGATGCTTGGATGGCATCACGGACTCAATGGACATGGGTTTGGGTGGATTCCGTGAGTTGGTGACGGACAGGGAGGTGTGCCATACTGCAGTTCATGGGGTCACAAAGAGTTAGACACATCTGAGCTACTGAAATGAACTGAGGAAAGTTCTAAACATTTTAAAATTTATTCTGTATTCAATGCTAATGAGGCACACCTGGGATAGTTACTAATTTTACTGTAATTGTATAATTGAGGAACCAGCCCACAGCCACAGTTAGTAAGAGGTAGTGCTCAGAATTGAACTCTGAAATATATTTAAGCACACTACAATAGTATAGTTGTTCATTTTAGTATTCAGTATCTCTCATCTCTAGAAACTGAAAACAATAAATTACAAATAAACAAATGTGTAAAAGATATATAAATGAAACTCACAGGAAAAAAAAATCAAATACTAGTCCAGGAATAAATATTTTATCCTACTATTATACAAAGGATTAAAATGTTGTTTTTGACTATCAGACATGGAAAAACAAAGAAGGAGATGATATTTGGTGATAATAAGCGTAGAAAAAAATGGATCTACATGGTTAATGTGAAAGTAAAGTGTTAGGACTCAATCTAAAAACAATTAGGCAATAGTTTTTAAAATAATGATATAGTTTTAGATGAATATATATACAGAAATAATAAATGCAGTATTATATTTTATAGCTAAATTTGAAAATGATTGGAATATAAGTCTTGGCAAGTTGATTGAGTTAACTGAAAATTCAAGAATTTAAAATATTGTCATTAAAAATTAATAAGATTTGCTATCAATCTTAAAGAATTCTCTTGGTTTTAAAAAATCATGAGAAACATTATAAAACACCAAGGGTCAAAGGATCTACTTTGTGTAGCAAAATGAAAGCTTGTGTGCCTGCTTATGTGCTCAGTCATGTCTGACTCTTTGTGACCCCATTGACCGTAGCCTGCCAGACTCCCCGTTCATGGGATTTCCCAGGCAATAATACTGAAGCAGATTACCATTTCCTTCTTCAGAAGATCTTCCCAACCCAGGGGTCAAACCTGCATCTTTTGCATCTCCTATAATGGCAGGCAGATTCTTTACCAATGTGCCACCGGGGAAACATATGATGCATTATTCTTCCATATAAAGAACCAAAGTAGAATGATGCCACAGCTGGGTAGAACAGTAGGATCTTGCACGTGAATTTAAGCTTTTTCTTATAGGCTTTTGGGAATGCATTAAAGTACCTGACCAGAAAAATGACATAATCAGTGCAGTTATTTAAGAATATCACCCTACAGTTATTTAGGGAAATCATTTTGACCACAGAGATGAAATAATAAATATACTTAAAAATCATTTGAAAACATAAATAAAATGGGAAATAGATGCTGGTGAGAAAGCATCACCTTGAACAAAGCTAGTGGAGGTGATAGAATTCCAGTTGAGCTGTTTCAAATCCTGAAAGATGATGTTGTGAAAGTGATACACTCAATATGCCAGGAAATTTGGAAAACTCAGCAGTGGTCACAGGACTGGAAAAGGTCAGTTTTCATTGCAATCCCAAAGAAAGGCAATGCCAAAGAATGCTCAAACTACTGCACAATTGCACTCATCTCACACACTAGTAAAGTAATGCTCAAAATTCTGCAAGCCAGGCTTCAATAGTACATGAACCATGAACTTCCAGATGTTCAAGCTGGTTTTAGAAAAGGCAGAGGCCAGAGATCAAATTGCCAACATCCGCTGGATCATGGAAAAAGCAAGAAAGTTCCAGAAAAACATCTATTTCTGCTTTATTGACTATGCCAAAGCCTTTAACTTGTGGACCTTTACTGTGGACCACAATAAACTGTGGAAAATTCTGAAAGAGATGGGAATACCAGACCACCTGACGTGCCTCCTAAGAAACCTATATGCAGGTCAGGAAGCAATCGTTAGAACTGGACATGGAACAGACTGGTTCCAAATAAGAAAAGGAGTACATCAAGGCTGTATATTGTCACCTTGCTTATTTAATTTATATGCAGAGTACATCATGAGAAATGCTGGGCTGGAAGAAGCACAAGCTGGAATCAAGATTACAGGGAGAAATATCAATAACCTCAGATATGCAGATGACACCACCCTCATGGCAGAAAGTGAAGAGGAACTAAAAAGCCTCTTGATGAAAGTGAAAGAGGAGAATGAAAAAGTTGGCTTAAAACTCAACATTCAGAAAACTAAGATCACGGCATCTGGTGCCAACACTTCATGGCAAATAGATGGGGAAACAGTGGAAACAGTGTCAGACTTTATTTTTTTTGTTCTCCAAAATCGCTGTAGATGGAGACTGCATCCTTGAAATAAAAAGATGTTTACTCCTTGGAATTATAGTTATGACCAACCTAGACAGCATATTCAAAAGCAGAGACATTACTTTGCCAGCCAAGGTCCGTCTAGTCCAGGCTATGGTTTTCTCAGTGGTCATGTATGGATGTGAGAGTTGGACTGTGAAGAAGGCTGAGTGCTGAAGAATTGATGCTTTTGAACTGTGGTGTTGGAGAAGACTCTTGAGAGTCCCTTGGACTGCAAGGAGATCCAACCAGTCCATTCTAAAGGAGATCAACCCTGGGATTTCTTTGGAAGGAATGATGCTAAAGCTGACACTCCAGTACTTTGGCCACCTCATGCGAAGAGTTGACTCATTGGTAAAGACTCTGATGCTGGGAGGGATTGGGGGCAGGAGGAGAAGGGGATGACAGAGGATGAGATGGCTGGATGGCATCACTGACTCAATGGACGCAAGTCTGAGTGAACTCTGGGAGTTGGTGATGGACAGGGAGGCTTGGTGTGCTGCGATTCATGGGGTCGCAAAGAGTCGGACATGACTGAGCAACTGAACTGAACTAAACTGAGACCAAGTAGGAAGCAAAAACAGTTGTTCTGACACATGCAGAGACAAAGATTACTCCTTTCAGTAATATTTTGTGTCTGATATCAACTGAACTTATTTACTTTTCCAAATTATAAATAGCTTTATCATTTCTTCAAAATATACTTTTAATAATCACACAGTTAATGACATGCTGATATATGTTTAATTCAAGTCTTTGAATTGAACTATTTCCTGAATTTTTATACTCTGTTTGGCAGAGACAATCATCATGTTAATTTTGTAACATAATGCTCAAAAGGAAAACTTCAAAACCTAGTTACATTTGTCTTTGTAGTTTGTCCACACTGTTCTGTGGCAATTCTGTGCAAGGCGATAAACTCAGTTTATAAGAATTTATAAGAAAAAAGGAACTGAGCCATTTAATCTTCTTACATTCTTGATAATTGCAAACTATGACAGTTCTTTACACTCTGTGCACCTCGTACTTTCACAGGGCTTGGCTTAGACATCCTTGAGTATTTCAATAAAAATGAATGTACACTGTCATGAGTGCCTGTTTTTTGACAAAAATTGTACTTTCTGTTGCTTTTCAGTGCATATTATATATTATCCAAATTTAGGTATTCAGATGGTTATTTTAGCATAATTCACACTTGGAATATTCATATATCCGTTTTTTTTCATATTTTATACCTAGATTGCATTCAGAGCCCAATACTTTAATAGTAGAAGCTGAAAAAGATTTTCCATTCATGGATTTTCATGAGTAAGGATGAAAAAATCAAAGTTCTTTTAAGGATTATGCAAATAATTCAGTATATTTTGTATTAGAAAATCTTAATGATTTGCATATAAAGTATAGGGCTTAGTTTGGTATTAAAATATATTTTATAAAGAATAACAGAAAATGTTTTCATACTTACAAATGCAAAAATGGAGACAGAAAATATCTACAATAATAATAATATCTACATTAAAGTAAAATGTGTATTCTAAACATTCTTTTTTTTTTTTTTTCTCAAAAGCAACACTTGTTAGTGACAGGAGTAATGAAGGAAGCAAATTAACACATTTTAGAAAGGGAGTTTTATCTCTGACTTTGAGGACTTGAAGGACAATTTTTGTGATTCACCACAGACCTTTTGGAAGAACAGGAGTCTTAAGTGTATGCCTCTCCAAATCTTCTTTTCTTGGAGGACAGGACCTCTACCTACATAATATCCCAGCCTCAAAATTGAGACCCTTTTCCATGAAAATTAGCATATTTCTTGCATGTTTCTCTTCATATACTTGGAAACCATGAAAGCAAAATCAACATCCCTGTCCTTTGTGATGGGATTGTGTTGACTGAAAAATGTTGTTGCTGTCTTTTCTTCAGTAAGATGTCAACAAGTAAATAAAGCCAGTATCCAGTGCTTCTTTCAATGTCTCAGTGATAAGTAGACCAGAATACACAGTCTGTAGTTCCACATATGCCAAGTCCAAGACCACTTTATTGTAATTTTTTGTAAAGAACTGTCTTTGTTGTTGCTGTTTAGTCGCTCAGTCATGTCCAACTCTTTTGCAATCCCATGAACTGTAGCCTGGCAGTCTCCTCTGTCCATGGGATTTTCTAAGCAAGAATACTGGAGTGGGTTGTCATTTCCTTCAGGGGATCTTCTCAACCCAGGGATCAAGCCCTCAACTCCTACTTTGGCAGGTGGATTCTTTGCCACTGAGTTACCAGAGTAGCCCCCAAAATGATTGTCTAGTGGGCTGGAAGATGCACAAGCTGGAATCAAGATTGCCAGGACGAATATCAATAACCCCAGATATGCAGATGACACCACCCTTATGGCAGAAAGTGAAGAGGAACTAAAAAGCCTCTTGATGAAAGTGAAAGAGGAGGGTGAAAGAGTTGGCTTAAAGCTCAGCCTTCAGAAAATTAAGATCATGGCATCTTGTCCCATCACTTCATGGCAGACAGATAGGGAAACAGTGGAAACAGTGTCAGACTTTATTTTGGGGGGCTCCAAAATCACTGCAGATGGTGATTGCAGCCATGAAATTAAAAGATGCTTACTCCTTGGAAGGAAATTTATGACCAAGCTAAACAGAATGTTCAAAAGCAGAGACATTACTTTGCCAACAAAGGTCCATTTAGTCAAAGCTATATTTTTATGTGGTCATGTATTGATGTGAGAGTTGGACTATAAAGAAGGCTGGGTGCCAAAGAAATGATGCTTTTGAACTGTGGTGTTGGAGAAGACTCTTGAGAGTCCCTTGAACTGCAAGGAGATCCAACCAGTCCATCCCAAAGGAGATCAGTCCTGGGTGTTCATTGGAAGGACTGATGTTGAAGCTGAAACTCCAATGCTTTGGCCACTTGATGTGAAGAGTTGACTCATTGGAAAAGACCCTGATGCTGGGAAGGATTGGGGGCAGGAGGAGAAGGGGATTACAGAGGATGAGATGGCTGGGTGGCATCACTGACTTGATGGACGTGAGTTTGAGTGAACTCCGTGAGTTGGTGATGGACAGGGAGGCCTGGCATGCTGCGATTCATGGAGTCACAAAGAGTTGAACATGACTGAGCGAGTGAACTGAACTGAACTGAACTGAGTGATTCACATTGGAAAAGATCCTGATGCTGGTAAGGATTGAGGGCAGAAGGAGAAGAGGGAGTCAGAGGATGAGATGGCTAGATGACTTCACTGATGCAATAACCAATCCATGGAGTCACATAGAGTCAGACAGGGCTGAATGACTGAACAACAGTGATTCAGAAATCCACATGAATATTGTCCTATGTAATCCAGGATAGCTACATCCATGAGATTTATTTTTTCAAAAGCTGATATGGTTTTCACTTATTTATATGTGTTCTGTTTGAGGAAAAGCATTCTATGTATTTTATGAATGAGCTATTTTGAGAAACTTTATCCTGAAGAAGAATTCACATATAATAACAGAGAGTAAGTCACATTCAGAGTTGACCTAAAAGTAACTGGAAATATGTTTACTTAAATGCAAAATACTGAAAAACAACTGTCAGTCTGTTTGAATTCTCTTAATTCTTATACCAGATTCTTACACTGTGTCTATTCACATTAGATGAACACTATATACTCTGGTTCAATCCCTGGGTTGGGAAGATCCCTTGGAGGAGGTCATGGCAACTCACTCCAGTATCCTTGCCTGGAGAATCCCATGGACAGAAGAGCCTGGCAGGATATAGTCCATAGGGTCGCAAAGAGTCGGACATGTTTGAAGTGACTTAGCACGCATGCATAGAAAATATTCATATAGAAATATTTACATGTCATGTAAGTAACATATGAAAATTGCATTGCTTTTTTCTACTTTTCAACAGATATGAACAGATTTAGCTTCTGCCTATAATAACTTAAAAAATGAATGGAAATGGGAATATTTTATTAGGCCTATGTGTTTCATTTTTTGTGTATGTGCTTTTTTAGTTTATTATTTTTTTAAAATATTGAACAAATTTTAAAGGTCCCACTCCATTGACTATATATCTCATATTGTATCCTTATAGCCTATCTCACATCCAATTTTTTGTGCCTTTCATCCCCCCAACCCCCATAATATCACTCTACACACTGGTAACCACTGCTGCTGCTGCTACTGCTAAGGCACTTCAGTCGTGTCTGACTCTGTGCAACCCTAGAGACGGCATCCCACCAGGCTCCCCTGTTCCTGGGATTCTCCAGGCAAGAACACTGGAGTGGGTTGCCATTTCCTTCTCCAATGCATGAAAGTGAATAGTGAAAATGAAGTTGCTCAGTCGTGCCTGACTCTTTGAGATCCCACATTGCCATGGAATTTTCCAGGCAAGAGTACTGGAGTGGGGTGCCATTGGTAACCACTAGTTTGTTCTCTATGTCTGTTGGTCTGCTTATATTCTTTGTTATATAGTTTGTTGTATTTTTTATATGCTATATATAAGTGATATCATACAGTATTCACTTTTGTCTGATATATTTCACTTAGTATAATGCCCTAGAAGTCCATCCATGTTGTTGGAAACAGGAAATTTTCATTTTATTTTTATAGCTGAGTAGTATTCAGATGACCATTATATCTACTACTCTGGAAAGAATCCTTTAGAAGGAGTGGAATAGCCCTCATATTCAACAAGAGCCTAAAATGCAGCACTTGATTGCAATCTCAAAAATGACAGAATGACCTTGATTCATTTCCAAATCAAGCCATTCAACATCATAGTAATCCAAGTCTATGCCCCAGCCAATAATGCTGAAGAAGCTGAAGTTGAACAGTTCTATGAAGACCAGCAAGACCTCTTAGAACTAAAACCAAAAGAAAAAAATTATTTCATTTTCATCATAGGGGGCTGGAATGCAAAAGTAGAAAGTTAAGAGATACCTGGAATAATAGATAAGTTTGGCCTTGGAGTACAAAATGAAACCGGGCAAGGGGCTAACAGAGTTTTCCCAGGAGAACACACTGTCATAACAAACACCCTCTTCTAACAACACAAGAGATGACTCTACATATGGAAATCACTAGATGATCTGTACTAAAATCAGATTGATTTTATTCTTTGCAGCCAAAGATGGAGAAGCTCTATACAGACAGCAAAAACAATAGCTGAAGCTGACTATGGCCCACATTATCAGCTCTTTATTGCAAAATTCATGCTTAAATTGAAGAAAGTAGGGGAAAACCACTAGGCCATTCAGGTATGATCTAGATCAAATCCCTTATTATACAGTGGAAGTGGCAAATAGATTCAAGAGACTACATCTGGTAAATAGAGTGCTTGAAAAACTATGAACAGAGGTTCATAACATTGCACAGGAGATGATGAAAAAAACCATCCCTAAGAAAAAGAAATACAAGAAGGCAAAGTGGTTGCCTGAGGAGGCCTTACACAACTGAGAAAAGAAGAGAAGCAAAAGGCAAGAAGAAAGGGTAAGATATAGCCAACCGAATGCAGAGTTTCAGAGAATAGCAAGGAGAGACATGAATGCCTTCTTAAGCTAACAATGCAAAGAAATAGAGAAAACAACAGAATGTGAAAGAATAGAGATCACTTTAAGAAAATTAGAGATACCAAGGGAGCATTTCATGCAAAGATAGGCACTATACAGGACAAAAAAGAGCAAGAACCTAAAAGAAGCACAAGGTATTAAGTAGAGGTGGCAAATATACACAGAGAAACTGTACAAAAAAGGTCTTCATGACCAGGATAATCACAATGGTATGGTCACTAACCAAGAGCCAAACATCCTGGAGTGTGTAGTCAAACTGGGCTTTAGGAAGCATTATTATGAACAAAGCTAATGGAGGTAATGGAATTCCAGCTGAGCTTTTCAAATCTTAAAAGATGATGCTGTTAAAGTGCTACACTCATTATCCCAGCAAATTTGGAAAACACAAAAGTGCTCACAGGGCTAGAAAAGTTCAGTTTTCATTCCAATCCCAAAGAAAGGCAATGCCAAAGAATGTTCAAATTACCCTACAATTGCAGCCATTCACATCTAGCAAGCTTATACTCAAAATCCTTCAAACTAGGCATCAGCAGTACATGAACCAAGAACTTCTGGATGTAGAAAGAGGATTTAGAAAAAGCAGAGAAACCAGAGATCAAATTGCAAACATATGCTGGATCCTAGAAAAAGCAAGGGGAATCCAATAAAGAATCTGCTTCATTTACTATACTAAAGCCCTTGACAGTGTGAATAACAGCAAATTGTGGAATATTCTTTTTATAATTTTTTTTTAAAATTTTACTTTACAATACTGTATTGGTTTTGTCACACATTGACATGAATTTGCCACGGGAATATTCTTGAAGAGGTTAGAATACTAGACAACATTACCTCCTCCGGAGAAATCTGTATGCAGGTCAAGAAGCAACAGGTGGAACGGGACACAGAATAAGAGAATACTTCAAATTTGGAGAAGAAGTATGCCTAAGCTGTATATTGTCCCCTTGCTTATTTAAACTATATGCAGAGTACATCATACAAAATGCTGAGCAGATGACTCACAAGTTGGGATCAAGACTGCCAAGAGAATTGTCAGCAACCTCAGATATGCAGATGATACAATCTTAAAGGCAGCAAGTGGAGATAAATGAGCCTCTTGATGAAGTTGAAAGAGGAGAGTGAAAAAGCTGGCTTAAAACTCAACATTCAGAAAATGAAGATCATGGCACCTGGCCCTATCACTCCATAGGAAATAGATGGAGAAACAAAGGAAACAGTGACAGATTTCATTTTTCTTGGGCTTCAAATTCAATGCAGATGGTGACTGCATCCATGAAATTAAAAAATGCTTGCTCATTGGCAAAAAAGCTACAACAAACCTAGACAGCGTGTTAAAAAGCAGAGACATCACTTTGCTGACAAACGTACTTATAGTCAAAGCTATGGGTTTTTCAGTAGTCATGTACAAATGTGAGAGTTAGACCATAAAGAAGGCTGAGTGCTGAAGAATTAATGCTTTCAAACTGTGGTTCTAGAGGAGACTCCTGAGAGTCCCTTGGACAAAGGAAATCAAGCCAATCAATCCTAAAGGAAATCAACCCTGATTATTCATTGGAAGGACTGGTGCTGAAGCTGAAACTCCAATACTTTGGCCACCTGATGTGAAGAGTTGATTCATTTAAAAGACCGTGATGCTGGGAAAGATTGAGAACAAGAGGAAGAGGGGAGGACAGAGGATGAGATGATTGGATGGCATCACTGACTCAATGGACATGAGTTTGAGCAAACTTCGGGAGTTAGTGAAGAATAGGAAAGCCTGGTGTGCTGTAGTTTATGGGATCACAAATGTCAGAGTTAGTGACTGAACAAGTATTCTTTATCCATTCATCTACTGATGGACTTTTAAGTTGCTCCCATGTCTTGACAATTATAAACAATGCTGCTATGAACACTGGAGCATAGCTTTTTGTTTTTTGTTTTTTGTTTTTTTTTTTTTTTTAATTTTAAAATCTTTAATTCTTACATGTGTTCCCAAACATGAACCCCCCTCCCACCTCCCTCCCCATAACATCTCTGTGGGTCATCCCCATGCACCAGCCCCAAGCATGCTGTGTTTTAATTCTTTTCCATATATACAGCCAGTAGTGGAATTGCCATGTCATATGGTAGTTCTATTTTTAATTTTTTAAGAAACTTCATACTGTTTTCCTCAGTGGTTATGCTGATCTACATTCCCACCAACAGTGTACAAATGCTCCCTTTCTCCACATTCACACCAACATTTGTTATTTGTGTTCTTTTTGATGATGACCACTCTGATAGGTGTGAATTGATATCTCATTGTGGTTTTGATTTGCTTTTCCCTAATGATTAGCAGTGTTGAGAACCTTGGCCATCTGCATTTCCCCTTTGGAAAAATGTCTGTTTGTTTTTTCTTTCCACTTTTAATCGGGTGGTTTATTTTCTTGATGTGGAGTTGTATAGGCTATTTATATATGTTGTATATTAATCCCTATTGATCACATCATTTGAAACTATCTTCTCCCATTCAGTAGGAGAAATTTTCTTTTCATTTGTTAATGATTTTCTTTGCTGTGCCAAAACTTTTAGTTTAATTAGATCCTGTTTCTTTATTTTTGCTTTTATTTTCTTACTTTAGGAAATGGATGTGAAAAGATATTGCTGCAGTTTATGTCAGAGCTTCCTCTGTTTTCCTCTAGAAATTTTACAGTATCTAGTCTTACATTTAGGTCTTTATCTATCTTGAGTTTACTTCTGTATGTGGTGTTAGAGAATGTTGTAATTTCAGTCTTTTACATGTAGTTGTCCAGATTTTCCAGCACCATTTATTGAAGAGACTGTCTTTTCAGTTATATATTTTTGCCTCCTTTGTTGTAGATTAATTGACCATAAGGATGTGGATTTATCTCTGGATTCTGTATCCTGTTCCATTAATCTATGTATCGTTTTTTATGCCAGTATCATATTGATGTGATTACTGTAGCATTGTAGTATAGTCTGAAATCAGGGAATCTTATTAAAAAAATTCTATAGTTACCTACATTACACATTCTGATATAATGACAGTTTCACAGAGGAGGAATTTTCATACTTTATTTATTAATACCATAACTCTTCAAACTAGATTTTCAAATACCTTTGCAACACAAGTAAATAGCATTAGGTATAAGAGTATTCATCCAATAGATATTAACTGGATACTAATTATGTATTTGTCAAGTCTTCTGGTAGGTTTTGGAAAAACATTGATGTTGGTACCTTCCATTGAAAACTTTGCCTTTGAAATTCTGTGTGAAATTGGATTGGAAATTCCATACTCAGGAAATAGTGGTCACTTGTAGAGCACTACCCAATAAAAGTTCTGCTCAAGTTTCAAAATAAGTACCATAATGCATTGTGAGCACAGCAGAACACTGAAAAGGAACCTCTATTACTGAATGACATTGTTGAGGACATGGGGGAAAGTCTCAAATTTGTGACCTTCTAGGAAAACATAAAATTCATAAAAAGCCCTATGGGAACTGTTTGTGAATCAAATAACCAGTGGAATCTCATTATTCCAAAACATCTCTGTTTAGTATGCTTATTTGTTCTTCTCCTCAGTGTATTTTCTGTTAGATTTCTGTTGCAAAAACTCGTACTGATTATTTGCCTTTAGAGCAAAATATTGAACTGGAAACATTCTCACATCCACTCTTGTTCTAAACTGCTATTGACATTTATGTACTTGGCATGCAAAATTGGCCTAATATCTTTCTAGACTCCCTAAAAAGCCTGCTGCACTAAAGTGAATTTAAAATACATTGACTTCAAATGCTGCTGTACTTCCTAACAAGTTTATCTTGACACCATTAGTCCCTGCTACAATATTTTTGATAAGCTATTTATTTTATCAAATATATTTGACAGTCTTATTTTTGTGACACCAAAGAACTATATTGAAAAGAATATTTATCTCCATCTAATTGGAAATGGTATATATTGAGGTGTGCAATATAACTTTTCTTTCTTTTGGTAGTAGTCTAACAGCATTTATAGTCTCATTCTAGGATAATTTTTAATTTAATTGATAATGAAACCCACATTAGATTTTTTCCATCTTTGTACATATAATTGTTATGTACCAATAAGCAGCTTTGATGATTTTAAGAGTTACCTTTTGTTTTCAAATACTTTTAATGTGATCTGCTATTGATTCTATGTTTTTATGTTTTTATGTTTCTATCATTTCCAGTTACTTTTACAAAATTCAAAGAATGAAATTTTAGAAAGAAATAAGTTGTATGATTTCATTTATAAACTAAAATTATCTTGAGTAAAGAAATTTAAAAATATAAATTATCTTGCCATAACCAGAAATATTTACTTATAGTAGAGAATCAATTAGAACAGAAGAATATAGTAGATTGGATAACCAGTAGTGTGGTTCCTAAAAAGAAGAAAGAATTTGAGATGTGTTTTGCAAAAGAAACTGGCTGGGACACATTTAAACTTTGTTACAAATTTCAGAGTGATTCCCCTGCTTACTAGATTTTCTATGTATCCTGTCACCTATTTTTGTATGGTCCACATATTACAATGTTTTTTTCTTAATATTTTACACTTTTCTAATTTATCTATTTTTTAATTGAAGGATAATTGCTTTACAGAATTTTGTTGCTTTCGGTCAAACATCAGCATAAATCAGCCATAGGTGTACATATATTCCCTCCCTCTAAAAACTGAAAGAATAATGTTTTATGACAGGTAAAATTTTAAATTCATATGCCAATACCCACAAATTAAGTTTCACTGAAACACAGCCACATACATCTTCCAGTTATAATCAATGGCTATGTTTGTGTTCCAATGGGAAGGCCATGTAGTTGTGATAGAGAATCTCTGCCTGCAAATTCTAATTGTTTACTTCCCCATTTATTTGAAAAGTGTGTTGACTCTTACTTCGGCATATAGAGACGACTGTTCCTCTTGCATTTTCCCTTTGGTCTGAGAAAAAAACAAAAACAGAATCAAATTTCACCAAGCTAAAATGAGAATACATTATAAGGGTACAGGGATGATTCATAAAATAAAAATGGAGTTGTACTTCAAAAAAGCACTGGGATCTCAGCTTAAACAGCCATTTTAATACTTTATATTTCTAACTTCCTGTTCATCTCTTCCATTTCTTTTTCTCTATTTAGAAAAGACTCTTCTGCTTCTTCAGTAAACATAGATGTTTCTTACATCTATAGACACTTACTCCATGTTCCACACCCCATATACCTGTACTTCTTATATCAAGCTCCTAAAATCTTGCATGACTGGTCAAACTATTGAAATGTAGATTGATTCTTTGTCCCAATCCTAAATCCTGAGAACGTTATTGATTGGGCCAAATTTAATCAAGTTTCCTCCTAAAAACCATGTTTAAGGAAGGTGGTAATTTTGCAGAAACATGGCTGGCCTTAACTTTCCCATCTGACATATCACTGTTCATATGGAAGGAGGCATTCCAGTATACTAAGGTAACAATGAATGTAATGTCAGAAACAACATATATGTAAAAGTAATAGATAAAGATATTAGATTAGTTTTGAAATAACTTGAACACTTTTTCTTTCATAAAATTGAGCAGACAAGATTATAACCAAAGTACACTTGGTCAAAGCATAAGCACACTTTCTTTTTTTTTTTAATCTATGAGTAACTACAAAAAATAATCATGGCAGAAATAGTAATGGTATATAATACGTATTAGTCTCATTTTGTATTTTGTAAAGTATTATTCAAAACAAGTATTTTGTTTCAAATTCTTCTCTTGCATTATCTTATCTAATCTTCCAATCTTATGTGGTAAATAATATCGTAACCAGCATTTTACCCAGAAGAATCATCAGAGTTAGTTAAGTTCAGTAGCTTGAATGAGGTCACACCACTTTAAATGGCATTGTATGAAAATAATAGCCTGCTTCCATCCCTACTAATCTACCTCACAGGATGAAAACTAGGAAGAATGAAAATCCATCAAATACATATTTGAAGTTACTTATGATAAGCATTGGTTTCTAAAATATTTATGTAATATTATTATAATATACATTTTCTCAAAATATAAATATTCTGTAAAAAGTGATTAAAGGCCAGACTTTAATTTCCACATGCAATAGTATAATATAAATTATTATTGGATATGTGAAGAGAAGACTAATGGATTTAGTTTGACATTTTTGTTTCCTCAGTCTGATTTAATTCAAAATAAATGGGCAACACTGCAAAGTTCTGAATAATATTAAAATTGATATCCAGTATGGATAACAGTTGAAAGTCCTCCAAAAATCATGCTTTTTTGAAACTTTGCATGCATAGCATGACAAATTAAGAAAATGTTATAAAAATTTAAATTAAGCATCTAGTTTGCAAACCAAGTGTATTTAACCTTGATTTTGTTACTATTCCAAAGTTATTTTTTTCACTTTTAAAATCAAATTAATCTCTTTCTTATATTTACATTAGCTTGAATGATTTATTTCAATTCTGGAACTGCATGCAATTCTGTCAGTTTCATTCCTGTGGGTTTAACACTTCCCTTACCAAACTTCATTCCAGGGACAGATTGGAGTTCGACTTATTTTGATAGAAAGATGTGTGAGCACTGTGGAGGAATTATCTGCCTTTCTGGATAGCACGATTACCTGTTAAGGAGGTGTGTACCAAAAGATGTTTACAATATAACCGTCATGATGCTTACTCTTAATAAATTGTGCATACACACATATACAAATGTAATGAAATGTATATATTTAAAATTTATTTGTAGTGTGATTCAATATTGTTATTTTAAATATCTAAAGAATTTCTTATGCAGCAAGCAAGAGGAGACATAGTTCCCTAGGCAGTTTTATACTTTCTAATTCAGACAGATAAATATACTTTCATGGGACATTATACAAATGAAAAAACTTTATTTTTGATACTTTGTGCTATTCATGCAAGTGTTTTTAAACCGTGGGTATTATCATTTTTAATTTTTTTCTCTCACTATAGTAAACAGAAGGAGTTTTCAGAAAACAAACTTGATGAAGAAATTGGGACTTGTACAATTGCATTCATCTCACATGCTAGTAAAGTAATACTCAAAATTCTCCAAGCCAGGCTTTAGCAATATGTGAACCATGAACTTCCACATGTTCAAGCTGGTTTTAGAAAAGGCAGAGGAACCAGAGATCAAATTTCCAACATCTGCTGGATCACGGAAAAAGCAAGAGAGTTCCAGAAAAACATCTATTTCTGCTTTATTAACTATGCCAAAGCCTTTGACTGTGTGGATCACAATAAACTGTGGAAAATTCTGAAAGAGATGGGAATACCAGACCACCTGACCTGCCTCTTGAGAAACCTATATGCAGGTCAGGAAGCAACAGCTAGAACTGGACATGGAACAATAGACTGATTCCAAATAGGAAAAGGAGTGCGTCAAGGCTGTATATTGTCACCCTGCTTATTTAACTTATATGCAGAGTACATCATGAGAAATGCTGGGCTGGAGGAAGCACAAGCTGAAATCAAGATTGCCGGGAGAAATATCAATAACCTCAGATATGCAGATGATACCACCCTTATGACAGAAAGTGAAGAAAAACTGAAGAGCCTCTTGGTGAAAGTGAAAGAGGAGAGTGAAAAAGTTGGCTTCAAGCTCAACATTCAGAAAACGAAGATCATGGCATCTGGTACCATCACTTCATGGGAAATAGAAGGGGAAACAGTGGAGACAGTGTCAGACTTTATTTTGGGGGGCTCCAAAATCACCGCAGATGGTGATTGTAGCCATGAAATTAGAAGATGCTTACTCCTTGGAAGGAAAGTTATGACCAACCTACATAGCATATTCAAAAGCAGAGACATTACTTTGCCATCAAAGTTCTGTCTAGTAAAGGCTATGATTTTTCCAATAGTCATGGTGGATGTGAGAGTTGGACTGTCAAGAAAGCTGAGCGCCACAGAATTGATGCTTTTGAGCTGTGGTGTTGGAGAAGATTCTTGAGAGTCCCTTGGACTGCAAGGATATCCAACCAGTCCATTCTAAAGGAGGTCAGTCCTGGGTGTTCTTTGGAAGGAATGATGCTAAAGCTGAAACTCCAGTACTTTAGCCACTCATGTGAAGAGTTGACTCATTGGAAAAGACTCTGATGCTGGGAGGGATTGGGGGCAGGAGGAGAAGGGGACAACAGCAGATGAGATGGCTGGATGGCATCACGGACTCGAAGGATGTGAGTTTGAGTGAACTCCGGGAGTTGATGATGGACAGGGAGGCCTGGCGTGCTACGATTCATGGGTCACAAAGAGTCGGACACGACTGAGCAACTGAACTGAAATGAACTGATATATTGTTTTAATATATCTAATCTGATGCAGAGTGCCCTTTCTGATTTGTTTTAAGCCTAATGGATGGACAAATGTTCTAATTATAGCACAATACATAAAGCAATGACTTTAATTTTTTTTTCTTGTACAGTTCATACAATTCATGATCAGAACATGGTTCTGCATTAGTACAGAGAGTTTGCACGAGTGGTTGGTCTCTTTAGTCATGGCCAACCCTTTGCAATCCTATGCAGTATAGCCTTCCAGGCTCCTCGGTCCATAGAATTCTCCAGGCAAGAATATTGGAGTGGGTTCCACGGCCTCCTACATGGATTTTAATGGCCCAGGGATCAAACCTGCATCTCCTGTATTGCAGGTGGATTATTTGCCCACTGAACCACCAGGGAAGCATCAGGACACAGAGTATATACAGCATTATAAATATGTGTGCATGTATAAACAGAGTTTTTAAGAGGTACTGATACATGTGAACACACTATTTAAATTTTATTCTATTACATGCAGTTCTTTTCTATCACTTTTTATTTTTCATTTTCTAATTCTGGTTGAGGCACACCAAACAGATTCACAGGAACCAGTTTAAAAAAAGCAATAATCTAGAACCATTGATCAAGAGGTCTAGTTATTGAAACATCACTGCCATCACTGCCTCTAGTGTCAATTATTATTACTTTAAAATGTATATTCTAATATGTTCATATTTAAGAAAACAGGAAGTACAAATACCTTAATATTTGTAGGGAAGACTATCAATCATGCAATAGTCCAGACTGTGGTAACTGTGGCATTTGAAAGGCAATTTATTTAACCATTAGAGACTTTACCCAGCCTCCTGGAAATATTGAAAGCTCTATGCTACTCCAAGAGAAAGACCAATGACATTTTTCAGCTGTAGGATTTTGAGCCTAGCTCATCTTTAAAGCAGATAAAACTCAGAGAACTCCCATTCAACTTTGAAGAATACAAATTTTAATAAGAAGTGAAATTTCAAGCAATAATGAGGGGGAGTGTAGTGAGCAGGATATTGCTAATTTATTAGACCTGTCACTTATATTTCTACTCCCACCATGACACTGTTTTAAGTGTCAGTGAAGCATGAGGATGAAAGACTTTTGAAGCCGTATCAAAGAAAAATAAGTTCTTTGACAAAGAGTACAGGTACCTGAATTTAATATTTTGTTAGCTTTCCCTTTTGATGTTCATTCATAATATACCATCATTTGTAAATGAAACTAATGCATTGGGGAAAATAATTTTAATTACTGGGCCATTTCTGATTCAGCCATTGTAAAACACATAGATGTAAAAATGATCTAACACATGAAACAAATTATGTAAGTTAAACAGTTAAAAATCATTGAAATGTTCATATTAAATAGAAAGTAAAGTTTTAATATTAATACTAAAGTAAATTTGTAAAATCTAGGCACATTAACTTTTTGTAAAATTGTTATGTTGTTTAGAAATAAATTATTTTTGCTGTTACTCAGTCAGTTCTATCTGACTCTTTGTGACCCCATGGACTGTAGCAAGCCAGGCTTCCTTATCCTTCACTAGGCCCTGGAGTTTGCTCAAACTCATGTTCATTGAGTCAGGGATGCCATCGAACCATCTCATCCTCTGTCACCCTATTCTGTTCCTGCCCTCAATCTTTCCCAGTATCAGGGTCTTTTCCAATGAGTTGACTCTAAAATTTCTTGGTTACTTTTTTTCCATTGATGTGAATCAGGTGGTAAAATTACTGGAGTTTCAGCTCCAGCATCACTTCTTTCAATGAATATTCGTGGTTGATTTCCTTTAGGATTAACTGATTTGAATTGTTATGCTGTTTAGAAATAAATTACAGCTTGATATATATGGTTGTTCACCTTATTTCTTCATATATACTTCTCTGAATCTTATTTTGTTCAAAACTGAATGATAATGCATCTCAAAGCCACTATTCATCCGACAGCCATGTAAAAGAGTATGTAGGAACCATAATTTATTCAATCACTTGTGGATGAACATTCATTTTGCAGCCACCCTTTTGCCACTATATGCATTGGCTCAATGATTCAGTTCAGTTCATTTCAGTTACTCATGTTCAATGCTTTGCGACCCCATGGACTGCAGCATGCCAGGCTTCCCTCTCCATTACCAACTATCAGAGCTTGCTCAAACTCATGCCCATCGAGTTGGTGATCCATCCAGTCATCTCATCCTCTGTCATCTCCTTCTTTGGCTTTCAGTCTTTCCCAGCATCAGGGTCTTTTCCAATGAGTCAGTTCTTCACATCAGGTGGCCAAACTATTAGTTTCATCTTCAGCATCAGTCCTTCCAAAGAATATTAAGGACTGATTTCCTTTAGGATTGAATGGTTTGATCTCCTTGCAGTCCAAGTGAACAAGAGTCTTCTCCAACACCACAGTTCAAAAGCATCAATTCTTCGGCACTCAGCTTTCTTTATAGTCCAACTCTCAAATCCATACATGACTACTGGAAAAACCAAAGCTTTAACTAGACAGATCTTTGTTGGTAAAGTAACGTCTCTGCTTTTTAATATGCTGTCCAGGTTCAATGATTTTTTTTTTAATATGCTGTCTAGGTTCAATGATTATCTTTACCACAATACATTTAAGTAATTATTGCTTCCCTGGTAGCTCAGACAGTCAAGAATCTGCCTACAATGCAGGAGATTCAGGTTAATTTCTTGGTCAGAAAGATCCCCTAGAGAAGGGAATGTCAACCCACACCAGCATTCTTGCCTGGAGAATGGGATGGACAAAGGAGCCTGCCAGGCTCCAGTCCATGGGGTCCCAAAGAGTTGGACATGACTGACTGACTAACACTTTCACTTTCAGCTGCATTTACTTTGTGGAAATGATTTTGAGGAATGACATTGTTAGATATTGTTGAAACTGTAGGTGTGTTTAATTAAGTATTACCAGACTGCCTTCTAAAGAGGCCTTGAAAATTATATATCTATCATTAATTTATGACAATCTCCTTTTCTCCACAAAATGTTTAGCAATGCATATTATTTCTTTCTATATTTTGTTAACTTTATAGATACACATTAATTTGAGATTCCCTGGTGACTCAGTTGTAAAGAATCCACCCTCCAAGCAGGAGATATGGGTTTGCTCCCTAGGTTGGGAAAATCCCCTGGAGAAGGGAATTGCAATCCACTCCAGTCTTCTTGTCTGGAGAATACCATGGACAAAGGAGCCTGATGGGCTACAGCCCATTAATCTCAAAGAGTTGGACATGACTTAGTGACTAAACAATGACATTGCCTTTTTCTGGAATTTGAGACTGTTTATTTATATTTATATTTGAGACTGTTTTTTTCATATTAAAACCAGATTTCTACATATTTTTCCTCTAAACAAGCTAATATTTTTGGTTCTTTTTCCTAAAATGTATCTTCTTAAAATTTCAGAAAGTTTAGATTTCCTATGATTTTTATAATGAGACATCAATTTCCTTATCCTAGGGTACTTTTTCATTTATAATATATGCATAGTAGACTTGTTTAAAAAGATTTTAATCTTCATATGTTAAATACATATTTTTTCCCCCATAAGCTTTTAGGAATATATCACCATGAAAATATCCACTCCAAACCTGTATATTCCTGTTTTATTTTTATTCTAATATTTTTTAGGTATTTCCATATGGTGCAAAGTAGGAATCCAATTTTTTTTTTTTTTCCCTGAAGATTGCAATTAGATTTTGCAGGCACCATTTATATGGATGACTGTGCTAAGTTTAAGTAACTATCTTAGTATATACAAAATCCTTATGTTTACCAATATTTATTTTTGTGCTCTTTTACTCTATTCTACTGATTAATTAATGGGCTTCTCTTGTGGCTCAGCTGGTAAAGAATTCACCTGTAATGTGGGAGACCTGGATTTGATCCCTGGGTTGGGAAGATCCCCTGGAGAAGGGAAAGGCCAGTATTCTGGCTTGGAGAATTCCATGGACTAGTCCATGGGGTCACAGAGTTGGATGTAACTGAGCAACTTACACTTTCATTTTTCACTGGTTAATGTGCATATATCAATGACAGATAAAATGATTTTATAGAAAATCATTTTTTCTAGTCTCATTAATTCTTTTTGATTTAAAGTCAGCTTTTCTCTAACAAGAAAATTAGCTTCCAATTTAATTAATTAAAAGAAAAAAATAATTTTGCAAAAATAGTTATTTTATGGTAATAAATTTTCCTTTGGAAGTACAAACAAGAATGTAGTGCATCTTCTATTTTAGGTGTTATTTTAAGTCCAAAAAAATTATCATATGATCCTTGAAAATTCCTTGTTACATTTATTGTTGGATATGTGATATTTCCATAGTCAATGTCAATGTGTTATATTTCCTTATTTCTGCTTTGAGATCCATATAATAGCATGCATAAAAATATTTTTGTCTGTTTTTCTATCATATTTCCTTTTAACATCTAATTTTTCCTAGTAAATTCTCTTAATTTTATATGTGTAAATTCATTTCATAAACTATTCTTTTCCTCCAGTATGATATAGTTTATTTTATTTCTTTACTATTTAATTTGTTAAAATTTCCCATTAATATTTAATATTGACATATTTTTGTGTCTTTTCTTTCTAATATTTATAGTACCTAAGTTTTTAAGGGGCTCCCTGGTGGCTCAGTAGTAAAGAATCTGCCTGCAAGGCAGGAGATTAGGGTTCAATACCTGGTTTGGGAAGATCCCCTGGGGAAGGAAGTGGCAACTCATTCCAGTATTCTTGCCTGGGAAATCTCATGAACAGAGGAGCCTGGCCAGCTGCAGTCCATGAGGTGGCAAAAGAGTTGTACATGACCAGATGATTAAAAAACAAGTAGGTAAATCAGTGTTATCAAGCGATTTAAAGAAGATGAACAAAGATGCATAGTTTAAGCATGTAATAAATAGATATTGCTGTATAATTATGGTATATTTGTTTGGATTTGCCCATCCTAAAGGAAATCAGTCCTGAATATTCATTGGAAGGACTGATTTTGAAGCTGAACTTCCAATACTTTGACTACCTGATGTGAAGAACTGACTCCTTTGAAAAGACCCTGATGCTGGAAAAGATTAAAGGTGAGAGAAGGGGACCACAGAGGATGAGATGGTTGGATGGCATCACTGACTCAATGGACATGAGTTTGAGTAACCTCTGGGAGTTGGTGATCTACAGGGAGGCCTGGCATGCTGCAGCCCATGGGGTTGAAAAGAGTCGGACACAACTGAGTGACTGAACTGAACTGTTTGGATTTAAATGAGAAAAACCTCTTGGATTAGGATTCTTGAATAATACTTTTTTGAAGGATGTTTTATTTCTGAAACTTGCATTTATGTGGAAAGAATATCTTTATTAAAATTCCACCTGCTTGATCTATCAATTACCGAGAAAGAAGCACTGATGTCTCTAACAATGACTAGATACCTCTTCTTTCAAGTCTAGTAGTTTTTGTCTCATGTATTTTTATGTTCTGTTGTTATATGTATATAGGAGAAGGCAATGGCAACCCACTCCAGTATTCTTGCCTGGAGAATCCCAGGGACAGAGGAGCCTGGTGGGCTGCCATCTATGGGGTCGCACAGAGTCGAACACTACTGACGCGACTTAGCAGCTGCAGCAGCAGTTATACGTATATAGTGTCAAAACTGTTATCTCTTACTGGATAACTGAATATTTTATCATTATGAATACCCCTCTTGTTTTTTGAAATTAATATGCCCATCCTCGCATTCTTTTCATTAGTGTTAACATGATATATCTTCTTCTATCTTTTTACTCTAACCTCTCTGAATATTTGTATTTAAAGCTGATTTATTTTAATCAACTTATATTTGGGCTTTTTTAAAAAATGCATGACAATCTATCATTTAACTGATAGACTGTTCACACTTAAAGTGATATTTGACAAAGTTGGATTAATAATTGCAGTGTTTGTGACTTTTTACTATTAATTGCTTTTGTTCTTTCTTTCTTATTTTCTCTCATTATGTTTTTTGCTTCTGTGGATTTTAATTATTTTATGTGAATGCACTTCTCTCTTAGATAACAAATCATAATTTATTAAAAATATATTTTATTGGTTGACCTAAAGTTTGTAATAAATAGATTTTGAGTAACTTCGGTCCATCTTCAAATAATACTGTAGTACATCACAAGTAATACAGATATGACTAAGTGTTCTCCAGGTCCTTCTTCCTGTCCCTTATACAATTGTTGTCATTTATTTCATGTATCCTTTGCTAGAATCATCCAAAATGTTTCTATTATTGTTTTAACAAACAGTAACCAGAATTAAGAACAAGAAAAATATTATTTGACCTTCATTTTTCCCTTCTCTTTACCTCTACCTTTCTATATGTAGTTTCTAGTTTCAGGTCTATCTTATTTTCTTTTGGCTTAAGAACTGTTAAAACATTTTTTGTGTGGCAGATCTGCTGATGGTGAAGTCCCTCACTTTTTGTTGTCTAAGAAAGTCTTTATATCCCTTTGTTTTCAAAGAGTAATGTTGCTGGAGAGAGAGAATTCTAGGTTGGTTTCATATATTTTCAAATCATTCATTATTTTATTCCATTCTATTCATATCTGCATAGTTTCTTATAAGACTTCTACTGAAATTCTTGTTCTCCTATAGAAAGATATTCCCCTAACCCCATGTGCCTTGTCCCCATATTTTCTCTTTGCCTTTGGTTTTCTGCAACTTGAATATGGTATATTGCAGTGAGTTAAACTGCACCCTGTCTCTCTGTCCCTGGAGGAACATGCTGAAACAACTGCACAATTGCACTCATCTCACCGGCAAGCAAAGTAATGCTCAAAATTCTCCAAGCCAGGCTTCAATAGTACGTGAATGGTGAACTCTCAGATGTTCAAGCTGGATTTAGAAAAGGCAGAGGAACGAGAGATCAAATTTCCAGCATCTGGTGGATCATTGAAAAAGCAAGAGAGTTCCAGAAAAACATCTATTTCTACTTTATTGACTATGCCAAAATCTTTGACTGTGTGGATCACAATAAACTGGAAAATTCTGAAAGAGATGGGAATACCAAACCACCTGACCTGCCTCTTGAGAAATCTGTATGCAGGTCAGGAAGGAACAGTTAGAACTGGACATGGAACAACAGAGTGGTTCTAAATAGGAAAAGGAGTACATCAAGGCTGTATATTGTCAACCTGCTTATTTAACTTCTATGCAGAGTACATCATGAGAAACGCTGGGCTGGATGAAGCAAAAGCTGGAATCAAGGTTGACAGGAGAAATATCAATCACCTCAGATATGCAGATGACACCACCCTCATGGCAGAAAGTGAAGAAGAACTAAAGAGCCTCTTGGTGAAAGTGAAAGAGGAGAGTGAAAAAGTTGGCTTAAAACTCAACATTTAGAAAATGAATATCATGGCAAATAGATGCAGAAACAATGGAAACAGTGACAGACTTTATTTTGGGGGGCTTCAAAATCACTGCCCATGGTGACTGTAGCCATGAAATTAAAAGATGCTTGCTGCTTGAAAGAAAAGTTATGACCAACCTAGGTAGCATATTAAAAAGCAGAGACATTATTTTGCCAACAAAATAGTCAAACCTAGTCAAGGGTATGATTTTTCCAGCAGTCATGCATGGATGTGAGATTTAGACTATAAAGAAATCTGAGCACTGAAGAAATGATGCTTTTGAACTGTGGTTTTGGAGAAGACTCTTGAGAGTCCTTTGGACTGCAAGGAAATCCAACCAGTCCATCCTAAAGGAAATCAGTCCTGAATATTCATTGGAAGAACTGATGTTGAAACTGAAACTCCACAACTTTGCCCACCTGATGTGAAGAACTGGCTCTTTGGAAAATACCCTGATGCTGGGAAAGGTTGATGGCGGGAGGAGAAGGCGAAAAGAGAGGATGAGACAGCTGGATGTCATCACCGACTCAATGGACATGAATTTGAGTAAACTCTGGGAGCTGGTGATGGACAGCAAGGCCTGGCATGCTTCAGTCCATGGGGTTGCAAAGAGTCAGACACGACTTAGTGACTGAACTGAACTGAACTGAAACTGCAACTCCCTTCCCCACAATTCACATGCTGAAGTCCTACCCCTGGTATTCAGGTTGTGATCTTCTTTGGAGAATTTTTATAGAGCTAATCAAGTTCAAGTGAAGTCATTAGGATTGATCCAAACTCAGTAAGAATGGTGTCCTAATAAGAGTGAGGGGACTTGGTCACAGACATCATAAAGGGAAGGTGATAGGAAGACACAAGAAGGAAGCAGCCTTCTATAGGTCTATATGCACCATCTCTTTACCTCATGCTTTTCCGAAGCAACCAACCCTGATGAATGTGAGAAAAATAAATCTGGTATTCACACCGTCCCATGTTAGTACTTCGTAATGGTAACTTTATCAAGTTAACACATTTGCTTAGCTTTATTTGGGAGTTTACCTGTTTTATTTCTTCATTTCTTTGCTTTGCTTACTGATTATTCTTTTAGTTCTCTGAGCTTCCTGTGTCTGTTGTTTCTTAACTGCATGTTTTAGAATTGGCTCCAATTTTTGGATGTTCTATTATTGATATTGCTTGCATTTTATTTTGAAAAGTGCCTGTCTTCAAGCACATTGATCTTTCCTCATTTGTGCTGAGTCTACTGGTGGGCTTTCAAGTATATTTTTACTTCTCATAGCTTTTAATTGCATACATATCCTTTTGATTTCTTCTTAGTGTTTCTATCTCTCTGCTTACATTACATATTTGTTTTTGCATGCTGTCTACTTCTTCCATTAGAACTCATATATTTATCATAGTTACTTTAAATTTCCTTTATGATATTCCAAAACGTGTTACACACTAGTTTTACTTGCCTTTTGGTGTGCCTTATAAGTTCTTGCTGAAAATTGTACATGTATCTATTAATAGGAATTGAAAATAAAATAGGCCTTTTTGTGAAGATGTAAACATTATTTTATTTATTTTAATTGGAGGATAATTTACAATATTGTGATGGTTTTTTCCCATACATTAACATGAATTGGCCACAGGTATATATATATGTCCCGGAGAAGGCAATGGCAACCCACTCTAGTACTCTCGCCTGGAAAATCCCATGGACGAGGAGCCTGGTAGGCTGCAATCCATGGGGTCACTAGGAGTCTGACACGACTGAGTGACTTCACTTTCACCTTTCACTTTCATGCATTGGAGAAGGAAATGGCAACCCACTCCAGTGTTCTTGCCTGGAGAATCCCAGGGACGGGGGAGCCTGGTGGGCTGCCGTCTATGGGGTCACACAGAGTCAGACACGACTGAATTGACTTAGCAGCAGTAGCATATATGTGCCCCCCTATCCTGAAGCCCCCTCCCACTTCCCTCATCACCCTACCCCTCTCAGTTTTCCCAGAGCACTGGCTTTGGGTGCCTTGCTTCATGCATTGAACTTGCACTGGCCATCTATTTTACATATGGTAATATATTTGTTTCAATGCTATTCTCTCAAATCACCCCACCCTTGCCTTCTCCCACAGCTTGGAAATAGAAACTGTAATCAAAAATCTTCCAATAAACAAAAGCCCAGGAGTAGATGGCTTCACAGGTGAATTCTACAAAAAAGTTAGAGAAGACCTAACACCCATTTTACTCAAACTCTTCCAGAAAATTGCAGAGGAAAGAAAACTCCCAAACTCATTCTACAAGGCCACCATCACCCTGATACAGAAACCAGAAAAAGATGCCACACACACAAAAAAGTCAATTACAGGCCAATATCACTGATGAACATAGATGCAAAAATCCTCAACAAAATTCTAGTAAACAAAATACAAGAACATATTAAGAAGATCATATATCAGCATAATGGTCATGATTAACATAATCAAGTAAGTTTTATTTCAGGGATGCAAGAATTCTTTAATATTCACAAATTGGTCAATGTGATACACCATATTAAAAAATTAAAAGATAAAAATCATATGATTATTTCAGTAGATGTAGAGAAAGCCTTTGATAAAATTAAACACCCATTTATGATAAGAACTCTCCAGAAAGTAGACATAGAAGGAACATACCTCAACATAATAAAGCCATATATGACAAACCCACAGCAAAAATTATCCTCAAGGGTGAAAAATTGAAAGCATTTCCTCTAAAGTCAGAAATAAGACAAGGGTACTGACTCTCACCATTACTATTCAACTATGTTGGTTATGAGTTAGTCTATGTTTAATGTTTCTTATAACTTTATGTGTCAGAGGCATCAGATTCCTCTACTATCATTCCTTTTGCTTCCCCTCTTGACTTTGAGTTTCCCTAAGTTTTCCTCCGCAAAGAACTTAGTATTATTATATAGCCACTCTTTCAGCTTTGATCCTTGTTATTATATTGGAGCTGGTTCATGCGACAGAAGTGAATTAATGGGTATATTCTGTAATCTTCAAATAAAAAGCCATCTATTAGTGGATCTGTGCCTTGGTACTGAGATCTTCAGGTATTTCTCCGTGATATGGCTCTTTTTTGGTTACCAACCGTCTCACCCTCTTGTAGCTGCCACACTCTTGACATGTTTCCTTGAAGCCCTAATACTTGTTGATTATTCTCCTCTTGTTAGGTGATACAGAATGGCTAGGGGTGTTTTAGTGGGAGGCATGTCCTTCCTCCAACTGAATAAGACTTATCATAGACTTTCTAGGAAAGCAGACTTTTGCTGTGAGGAAGTCACTTAATATGATTCAAAATGATTACTACTTCTCCTCTTCTATCAGAGATATGAGAGGGTCACCTTCAGATCATCACTAAGGATACACGATGTGGTCCTAGAGATAATGTCTACTAAAGTGTTGCCTTTACCTCAGACTGTATCACTTAGGGGCTTCTTATCCTCATGCTAGTATACGTTCAGCCTCTGGAAGTCTGTCCACATTGCTGTTTGAGTCTTCCTACCTATTTATGGGTTTTGCTCCAGTTAAGAATATCTTGATTGTGACTCTGTGTATACACCTAAGTCTCCAGAGTTTAGATTGGCAGCTTTCCCAACCACCTCAGTTTTCTAAGTGGTCCAAGGAAAGCTGGGCTTCCCAGGTGGATCAATGGTACAGAATCTGCCTGTCAATGTAGGAGACAGAGGTTCAATTACTGATGGGAAGATCCCCTGGAGAAGGAAATGGCAACCCATTCCAGTATTTTTCTTTTGTTGGAATTTATTTTTTAATTTGAGGAAAATTGCTTGATTAATATGATATTGTATTGGTTTCTGCCATACAGCAACACAAATCAGCCATAATTATACATATACCTCTCTCTCTTGAGACTCCCCCCACCCGCCATCCCACTCATCCAGGTCATCACAGAGCACCAGGCTTGGCTTCTTGTATTATATAACAACTTCTTACCAGTTATCTATTTCACACATGATAGTGTATATATGTTGACGGTACTTTCTCCACTCATCTCACTCTGTCTTTCCCCACTACTGGACATATACCTTGAGAAACCCACAATTCTAAAAGACACATGTACCCCAGTGTCCATTGCAACACTATCCACTCCAGTATTCTTGCCTGGAGAATCACATGGACAGAGGAGCCCAGTGGGTTACATACAAGTCCACAGGATCACAAAAGAGTTGGACACAACTTAGCAACCAAAATACAACAAATTATACTTTTACAAAGCATTAATATATTTTAATAGTCCTTTTTCTATTATATTTTTTCACTGTAATGCTTGTCATCATCTGGCAAACTGAATTTTTGTTTATTCTAGGGTACATAGAAAGAAAAAGCATTTCCATTTTCCATTTTGAATGAAAAAATAAATTTTCCTCTATGGCAATATTGCTTGGGACGTTTTTACAAATCAAAAGCAATAAATTCCACTTCCTCCCTTATTAATCCTGTTTTTGGTTTACAGAGACTGCTATTCTGGCTAGGTTTTCTGCATCAGTTATGCAAGAAAACATAAGGAATTGTAGTTAATTATCTCTCATTTGTAAAAAAATAATCTAGTTAAAACCACAGTTTAGAAATATGTTTAAAGATTCTACTTTAGTGAGGTTCACAAAAAGACATTGTGATTTTTGCAAATATGGATGTTTTGGCAAATATTCCTTCACCGATGCTCCCCTGGTATAGCTAAGCTGCAGATTCCATGTAAGAAACGGTATCATCATATCTTAGTTTATGGGGTTTTTTTTTCTGATTTTTTTATTTGGTATTACTATATATCATTTCCAAAATTGATTTTAAATTCCGTGCATGTTGTTATCACTTGCATCTTGCTTTTCCAGACTCATCACAGCCTAGTTTTATGTGTGTGTGCTTGAATACAATGTATACTTCCCTGGAGTCTGATATAAATTCCAAGTCTTCTGATTGTTGCACTTGAATTTAAATGAATTGAAGTCAAAAGGAAACAGAGCTGTGATATATATGACTTTTCAGTATAAATTTTCCTCTTTTACCAAGGAGTGCCTATTTTAATATCCAGTATTTATACCCAGTGTGGTTGTTTGGATTGTATGTTTCTAATCCCTACAAATCAGTTGGTTGCATTGCTGCAGTGACACTTAGACCCTGAACATTGTCCTTGGGAGGAATGAGTATAAACTTCAGTGACTGGCTTTGATTTTTACAATATGTCTTTTCATTTCAGTCTCTGCCACTGGACATGCTGAACTACCAACCCCAAATGAAAAAATAAATAAATAAAGGGAGGCAAAAGAGAGCAACAAATTAGTCATTGGATCTTGATTTCAATTTTACTGTAAGTCACAACAATTATCAAGTCGGTATCTAAAGGCAACTTATTTCAGTGACGCAGGAAGAAAACCTCAAGTCAGAGTGTCAGCAGAGGAACCTTATGGCCAAAAAGTAAATAATTTACTAAATACTTTTGACCAAGGACTCTAATTTTCAGCACTGTTGTCCTTGACCTAGAGAACAAGAAGCTAAAAATGTATGAAAAGCTTTGCTCTAATGCGGAGCAGAGCAAATAATGTCTCTAAAGTAATTTCAAAGTGGAAAGAAGAAAGCAATAAGCACAGCGGTTGGTAGATTGGAGACTGTGGGAATTTGCACTCAAAGGAAAGCCTTCTTATCCAAATGAAGAGAAATGAGGGAACAGGGTTGCAGACAGGCATTCCACTGTAGCCAGATCTGGTTTGACTCAGCTGATTTTACCCATCACTGAGAAAGGGCAGCTGTGCCATCAATCATAGTCAGATCATTTTTTCTCTGTTAAATAGACAACTTGTCAGGTAGGTAACTAAATGTGTGTTATGCTCCAACTGCCACTTAGGAGCAGAATCAACACTCTGAGCGTGACTTTCACAATACAACATTCCATTAAGAAGATGGTAGCCGTGCCAAATAAAGCTCCGAGGGCAATTTTCCAACAGCCATTCAGTGAAGTCAATGTCGGTTGAACTTTAGCAGAATGGAAAATGTTACTTCAAAAAAAAGTCAACCTGATTGAAATAGCTCCCTAGTACTTTATGCATTCACAGAAAATAGGAGAGAGTATTCTGCATTGTTTAGAGGGTCAGAATGAAATCCATACGTTACTCTAGTAAACAAGTAAATTGTATCTTAAAAATAAATGGAATTATAGATTAGTATGGAGTGCAAATGTGTTGTACCAGAGAGACATTTCCAGGAAGATTTTCACATTTGGGCATTTTGAAAGTTTCCTTTAATGGCAACTGGTACTCTAAATTTTCTTTGGTTGAGCCAGTGAGAAATATACATGAGGAAGGGTTATGATTTTTAAATATAAAACCAACTAGAGCCTCTGTAAGGGGATCATCTTCAAAATATTTAGATAATTTGTATACCATTTCTGAGATTTTCCTCTAGAAAGGAAAATAATTTTCAAACAAGGTAATTAGCTTATAGCACAAACAGCTCAATTCAAATAGCTCACAAGGTAAAACCAGCCAGTTTAAAAAAAAAAAAAGAAAAAGCTCAGTCCTAGAGGATCTAGGCCAAAGGTCTTTTTATCCTGCTTTCGGTAAGCACACCCTAGTCCAAAGGAATAGGCCAATGGCTGAACTGGCACAGTTTCGGTGAAGTAGCCCCTGTTCCCAGAGAAATGGGCCGATGGCTTCACAGCCAGCTTCAGTTTGAAACAGTCTGCTCTCAAAATCAAACTGAAATGTCCAATGAGTTCTCACATGGAGAACAAGGCCTTAACCAGAAAGGAACAACCTTAAAATAGATACTGAATAATGCCTGGAGAGCTCCAAAACTGCGCTTTGTTCCAGGAGGAAGAAATTCATGGACATATCAACTACAGGGCAGTGAGAAAGCAGTGAGTGACAATGCACTCAGTGTAGGTATTACACCTGAGTGTTCACCAGGACCAGAGCCTTCAGAGATCCTCTCTGGCCCCTGTAGAACATACCACAATGTTGACCTAAACAAAGAGACTCCCAGATATCTCTCCAGCAAAGATGGTTTTTTTGAGGATTAGCAGAAAGTGTAAATTGACGTTCCACCACTAGGAGAAGAAGAAGTTGAGAAGACTATGTGAACAGAGTCCATGGCTTTTTATTGGCTGAGTCTTTGTCACGAAAGAAGAGAATCTCATCTTTCTATTGGGCTCTGCTATTGCCCCAAGGCGTGAGACTTCCTCTTGTTTCCTGAACTCTATATAATTGAGGCTTTTTGTTTATTTTTGCACAGATATTTTTATATTATTCTATTTATAACACTATACTGAAGTGCTAAATACAGTGCAAGGCAAGATTACTAATGCAGAGAGCTGGTACTGTGAAAAGTTTAACAGATCATGTCTAAAGAGTTTTTGCAGGAAAATTACTTCAGTTACTCTTTGATTATACCATCTCTAATTCTCAATATGATTTAGGATAAAAGAGGACCTGTTTCTCACATGGGTTCTCACTTCATGCAGGCTCAGAATACTGATGTATAAAAATCCCATATCAATTTATTTCTTTGTCTTAAGAACTGTATTTGTTTGACAGACCAGAAAACTAAGCAGGATAATTAGCATACTCTTTTAAAGTAAAAAACTGTAGGGAGTTGAATAATAAGCATAGTTGACTTGATGAGTGTGGGATCATTACAATATTTGAATGTTAAACTGCATCAGGCTAAACTATGCTATACTCATCTTCATCACAGTGTTAGGAATGTTAATTGCTAATGGGACTACATAATCAGTCATTGGCTAAGACCCACTCTGACCTGGCTAGTGTTTGGACAAATTTGTACGTTTTTGTCTCTGTGTATTCCATGTTCAATCAACCTCTGATTATCTGTTCTTTATTTAGTTATTGAAAGCTAATTTGATTTTAATTGAATGTTACTCACATGAAATTCAAATGCTTGCTAACATCAGTACAATGTATAGACAAAAGATATATATAAATATGTAATGAGATTGTATAATTTATGACATACACCATTTGAAATATGATATATGGTATATAATATACAATAAAGGACAAATTATACTTTCCATATTATATAATATGATAATATTAAAGTTCTTTTATTATATGTATGTTCATGCATATAGAGATATATGTTTGTGTTAGAAATATATTCCTCACTTTACATGTAAAAAATTTTGAAGTATTTATTTACATATAACATAGTCAAAAACCTTATAAAATCATTAGGTAGGTTATATGTTGGTCTTCTCTCGAAGGTGACCCCACTTATCCTGACATTTGCAGCATCAATATACTATATATTCTAGTAACACTTTTAGCATATTATCATATATAAAAATAACTTTTCAACTATAGGGTTGAAACTTTTTTTTTGAGTGACTGAAATATAGGATGTATTTGTCAACTGTATATTTTTTTCTAATTTTTAAGGTGCAAAATGACTTTGAAAACTCTATTAATAGATCTTACAAAACTCTTTTGGTTATTGTTGAGTCATTAAGTTATGTCAAGTTTTGCAATCCCCCAGACTGCAGCACACCAGGCTTCCCTGTCTCCCTGAGTTTGCTCAAACTCATGTCTGTTGAGTCAATGATCTTATTTAAACATCTTATCCTCTGCTGTCCTCTTCTTCTTCCCACTGTCTTTCCCAAAATCACCGTCTATTCCAATGAGTTGATTCTTTGCAACAGGTGGCCAAATTATTAAGGCTACAGCTTCACATCAGTCCTTCCTTCCAATGAATATTCAGGTTTGATTTCCTGTAAGCTTGACTGGTTTAATTTCCTTGATGTCCAAGGGACTCTCAAGAGTCTTCTCCAACACCACAGTTTGAAACAATAAATTCTTTGGCACTCAGCCTTCTTTATGGTCCAACTCTCACATCCATATACGACGACTGGAAAAGTCACAGCTTTGACTATACGTACCTTTGTTGGCAAAGTAATGTCTCTGCTTTTTAATACACTGTCTAGGTTTGTCATAGATTTTCTTCCAAGGAGCCAGCCTCTATATCAGTTATAAAAATGCAAATTATATCTATATGGTGATATAAGTTATCTAATCCTGATATTCACATCAATTTACACTGTCAGATAACCACTAGTAAGTCACAAATTGATTTATTTAACATTTTATTCAATTTTGCTACTACTCAATGATTTGTGAAATTTCAGACTTCTATTCTTTCTCTAGCACCTCTTGTGTCATATTCAAGCATATAAATAGTAAACTAATATCTAAAGCTAATCTTTCACACCAAATAGCAATCCTTAAAAATAAGGATAATGGTACACGCTCTCAGAATCATGGCTACATACTTATTTGTTATTACTAATTGCTGTGAACTTAGATATAACTGGGCTTCCCTGGTGGTGCAGATGGTAAAGAAACTGTCTGCAAGGCAGGAGACCTGGGTTGGATCCCTGGGTTGGGAAGAGCCCTTGGAGAAGGGAATGGTTACCCCTCCAGTATTCTTGCCTGGAAAATTCCATGGACAGGGGATCCTCAAGAGCTACAGTCTATAGGGTTGCAAAGAGTCTGAAAGGACTGAGTGACTGACACATTCACACCTCATTGGATCCTAATGTGTACCTAAAAACACAACTTAATTTTCAATATGTAAAGTAGAACATAAGCATATTGCAGAAACCCAAAACATTTTAAAGAGTTCTTAATCTTAGATTTGATAAGAATATTTCTGACATTACTAATAAAAATGTCCAAAATGATAAAATGATATTTTTAATGTTGCATGCATATATTCAATTTTGTACATAAAAACTCTTGAGTGCAATAGAATGTTTTCTTAGTTGACAAAACATTTAGTACTCAAGTCTACCCTTTGGGAACAAATAGATACCATTTTTTGAAAGACACAGTGTGCCAGATTTTGTGTGTGTGATTAGTTCTTTGAAGGACAGTGCAGAAATTGAGATATGCCTAGTTAGTACTTTTGTAATGAAGGATGGCAGGCACAAGTGTGGTTTAGAAGGTTTCCTATTATGTTCATCAGAATCTCACATCAGAAGATCTGAAAGGCACCAACAAAATGATGATATCATTTGTTATAAAGGGATGATTTTACCTTTATCTTTCATGCAGTGTGAATAATAGCATTTTAAATGCAACCTAATAATATTGATCTCCTGTACACATTTGTGATACAAACAATTAAGATAGAGTGTTCAAATTCTTTTCTTTTAAATTTTACTTCTTGCCACAGATATTTAGCCTTATATTCTCTATAAAACACTGTGGATATGTTTCTTTTAAATTTATGTGTTTTTTTATTATTTATGTGTTTTCAAATGTTCTAAGTTTTCTTATTTTTGATTGATATCTATGGTTTATACCCTATAATTTTCTGTATGTAATTTCAAATTAGTTTTGCTGACATACATATAAGATTTCATAATTTTAATTTTCTGTGTAAGCGTCCCTTGGTCAATAACAGTAATTCAATAGTATTATCACAGAAACCCAGAACAAGTTTTATATTGCAAAATATGATCACAGGCAACAACTTCAGTAAGCTGAATAATGTTTATATTTCAGGAGCATGATATATGTATAAAGTAGCCTAAGAAATTGCTAAAGCTTCTCAAAATTTACTTGCAATATTCCATCCCAGTTATACCATCATAAGTAACTCTGAGATAAAAATGTATCTTTAATGATTAGTGGAGTAGGCCTTGATGATAGTAAAGATTTAGATAGAAAACAATTATTTAGTAAAGTATCATAGAATTTGGTTAGTTTTACCATATTAATAATTATAACATATCTCATTCATGTTTTATGCAAAGTGACCTAATTTGGTTATATTTTCTCAATATAAACAACTTATTTATATTAAAACTAATAACAAATCTTTAAATGTTTCTTCCATAAGTACACAAGAAGTATAAATACACAGAAGCCTAAAAAGTTAGTACATTTCAAAAGATTAGTACATGTAACTTTCTTGCAAAAGGACAAAAAGATTTTTAAAGAGAAACACTTAACTTGTTCAAGTTAGATACATAATTTTACAATTTCTCTGAAAACTTTTAAAAAATAAATTTCATCTTTTATTGGTGGCTCAGACACTGTCTGCATGCCAGAAATCCAAGTTCAATCCCTGGGTCTGGAAGATCCCCTGGAGAAGGGAATGGCAACCCACTGCAGTATTCTTGCCTGGAGAACTATGTGGACAGAAGAGCATGGGATCACAAGAGTCGGATATGACTTAGCTAGTGAACAATAAGCAGGGCAAATCTAAATTGAAAGACTATGCATAGGATCCACCTTTTTACGTTAAGAAAATTTCTGATGGATCCAGTGTGCACAATATTAATGTGTTCCTTATATATAGCCACATATCGAGTTCTCCTATTGACCTTCTCTGATGGGTGATGTGAAAAATATGATGATATTTAGAATAATGATCTCTGTAATGTTTCAATTATCATGGAAATTTCAGAGTCATACCATGGTATTATTTTAGAATTTGAAAAAGGTAAGTTAAAACATTACAAATATGATAACAATCAGTGCATATGTGGGCCACTGTTTCAATACTATATGAGTGTTTGAAAGTCATCAGTTGATTGGTTCACTGGACAGTATTTCTTTTTCATTTTGCTCTTTTTTGAATGTAAATTTATTTATTTTAATTGGAAGCTAATTGCTTTACAATATTGTATTAGTTTTGCCATACATTGACATGAATATGCCATGTGTGTACATGTGTTCCCCATCTTGAACCCCCTTCCCACCTCCCTCCCCATACCATCCCTCTGGGTCATCACAGTGCACCAGCCCCGAGCACCCTGTCTCATGCATTGAACCTGAACTGGCGATTCGTTTCACATATAATAATATACATATTTCAATGCCATTCTCCTGAATCATCCCACCTTCGCCCTCTCCCACAGAGTCCAAAAGACTATTTTATATATATGTATATATATATATATATATATATATATATATATGAAATTTAGAAAGATGGTAACAATAACCCTTTATGGGAGACAGCAAAAGAGACACAGAGGTATGGAACAGCCTTTTTTCTCTTTTTAAATAAAAACTTTTAAAACTGTGTCCAAAGTCTTAACTTGAACCACTGTCACACAGTGAAAATAATTTAGAAATATTTTCCGTTAATACCTGAAAGTCAGTCCTACCAATTCTAATTGATCCTCTTGAACTATTAATAATAAAGATATACTCACTATATGAATGGCTTAAAATCACCCTTTAATTCACAGACTTCATACAAAAGTATATCTACACAAAAATAAACTCAAAATGGATTAAAGATCTAAACGTAAGACCAGAAACTATAAAACTCCTAGAGGAGAACATAGGCAAAACACTCTCTGACATAAATCACAGCAGGATCCTCTATGACACACCTCCCAGAATATTGGAAATAAAAGCAAAAATAAATAAATGGACCTAATTAAAATTAAAAGTTTCTCCACAACAAAGAAAACTATAAGGAAGGTGAAAAGACAGCCTTCAGAATGGGAGAAAACAATAGCAATTGAAGCAACTGAGAAACAACTAATCTCAAAAATATACAAACAACTCCTGCAGCTCAATTCCAGAAAAATAAATGACCTAATCAAAAAATGGGCCAAAGAACTAAATAGATATTTCTTCAAAGAAGACATACAGATGGCTAACAGACATGTGAAAAGATGCTCAACATCACTCATTATCAGAAAAATGCAAATCAAAACCACAATGAGGTACCATTTCACGCCAGGCAGAATGGCTTTGATCTGAAAGTCTACAAGCAATAAATGCTGGAGAGGGTGTGGAGAAAAGGGAACCCTCTTACACTGTTGGTGGGAATGCAAACTAGTACAGCCACTATGGAGAACAGTGTGGAGATTCCTTAAAAAACTGCAAATAGAGCTGCCTTATGACCGAGCAATCCCACTGCTGGGCATACACACTGAGGAAACCAGAAATGAAAGAGGCACGTGTACCCCAATGTTCATCTCAGCACTGTTTCTAATAGCCAGGACATGGGAGCAACCTAGATGTCCATCAGCAGATGAATGGATAAGAAAGCTTGGTACATATACACAATGGAGTATTACTCAGCCATTAAAAAGAATACATTTGAATCAGTTCTAATGAGGTGGATGAAACTGGAGCCTATTATACAGTGTGAAGCAAGACAGAAAGAAAAAGACCAATACAATATTCTAATGCATATATATGGAATTTAGAAAGATGGTAATAATAACCCTGTCTGTGAGACAGCAAAAGAGACACAGATGTACAGAACAGTCTTCTGGACTCCGTGGGAGAGGGAGAGGGTGGGATGATTTGGGAGAATGGCATTGAGACATGTATAATATCATATAAGAAATGAATCACCAGTTCAGGTTTGATGCATGATACTGGATGCTTGGGGCTTGTGTACTGGGACGACCCAGAGGGATGTTATGGGGAGGGAGGAGGGAGGGGTGTTCAAGATGGGGAACATGTGTATATCTGTGGCAGATACATATTGATGTATGGCAAAACCAATACAATATTGTAAAGTAATTAACCTCCAATTAAAATAAATAAATTTATATTTTTTAAAAATAAATAAATGTACTGGGACTTGTTTTATTAAAAAAATAAGAAAATTCATTGAAGTAGAAATAGATATTGTATATTTAAATGAATACTAATCTCAGCAAAACTAAACAAAAATGTGCACACACAAACCTATAGCTTTAAAATCAAATGTCACAATCACTTGAAATAAAAAGTATCTCGATAACATATTTGCATTAAAACATCTTAAATACTGCAGTTGCAATTGCAAGCCTTCCTTGCCCAAAGATGAAAACCACTTCATGAAGGACAAGAGTTCTCATAATATATTTTGGGGGGTTATTTTCATAAATTTTAAATTGCTCCTTCTAAAAAATTAAGTTTTGATTATCAAACATTGATAATCAAATTTTGATACCAAAGTTTGATAATCAAACTTACACTGGAAAAAGCAGCTATGCCCCCAAATCTTTCCTTCCAAATATAGAATGTTGTATTTAACAGATGGCATAAAGCATCTATTTACAAATAATTCCAAATAATATTGTGTTTGCCTGGTACTTAAATGAGACATTTCACAAAAATAAAACACTAAATTGGATTAGAATCTAATCTCTTTGTGTCATTTTAAGAATAGCTGAGTTAAGGCGAAAATATATTCCTTTTGGAGGTATATGAGTTAATATTGGACTACTTTTAATTTTAATGCTGGTACAAAGCTATTACTCTCAGATTCAGATTGTGAGAAATGAGTCACCATGTTGCATTTGATTATTTTAAGCGTCGTGCTGAAAGTTAATCTTTCATCCAAGTTTTTTTTGTTGTTGTTTGTGTGCATAAATGAGGTAGCTTAGACTGAGAATCAAGTGTGATGAAATATTGCCAACTTCCAACTGCAGCATATTTCCTGAAAGATTCATGACTTTTGAGACATTGTTAAACATTTACTGCTCATTATGTTTTACTGAAGATCACTGATGATTTTTTTAATACCTCACACAGATTATTGTTGACCTGAAACAAATAGATTTCTAGAAAGTTTTTATGTGTGTCCTTTCTAGGCATTTTTCTCCACAGTCCCTGAGGCAATCATTTTCTTACTTCTATCAGCATAAGGATATGAAGTTTTTATATTTCATATCCAAGGTACTTTACATTATGTACTTCTGTATCCTGTTTCTATTATTCAACACAATGTATTTGAAATCATTTATATCATTCTTTGTATGAGTAGTTCATTTATTTTATTGCTGAATTATTTGTTTCTCATTATATAAATAATGCACATATCATTCATCCATCTTTTTGTTGTGGGCATTTAGGCTGTTTCTAGAGTTTATCTCAGAGAAGGCAATGGCAACCCACTCTAGTTCTCTTGCCTGGAAAATCCCATGGACGGGGGAGCCTGGTGGGCTGCAGTCCATGGGGTCGCACAGAGTCAGACAGGACTGACGCGACTTAGCAGCAGCAGCAGAGTTATGAATTAAGATGTCACAAATATTTTGTAAAATACTCTTCGAAAACACAGATTTTTATCGCATTTGAAGAATTACATGATTCTAGAGACATCTAGGACGAGAAGGACGTGGCAACCCACTCCAGTATTCTTGCCTAGAGAATTCTGTGGACAAAGGAGCCTGGTGGGCTGCTATCCATGGGGTTGCACAGAGTCGGACATGACTGAAGTGACTTAGCATGCATGCATGCATTGGAGAAGGAAATGGCAACCCACTCCAATATTCTTGCCTGGAGAATCCCAGGGACAGAGGAACCTAGTGGGCTGCCATCTATGGGGTCGCACAGAATCGGACACAACTGAAGCGACTTAGCAGCAGCAGCAGAGACATCTAGGAGCAATAGTGAAAAGCCCAAGAAGTTTTCACTCTAATATATATATAAAGATTTTTGGATACAACCACAGTTATTCCGAAAAGTAATAAAATATATCATCATCCAGATACTTATGCATCATTGAAAAGATTCAAATAGAAGCTGAATAAATATCTGAAATGTTGGAAGAGAATTCCACTTTTATGGAAGTAGTCTAGTTACCATTCCTTTATTCTTCCAATTCTAATATTCTAAAGTGGTAAGACTATGCTATGGTACATTTAGTAGATTTAATACTCTTACTTGGAATTTTGAAACAGGTAATTGCTCTGATGCAAATTATATGTTTTATTGGCATATAAAGGGAGTAAAGGGAGACATGAAAATAGTTAAAGAATACAACTGAATGTTAAACATACCAAGAGAAATTTACACTACATCAGTGAACATAATGACTGCTACATACAAATTAATAGGCATACGATTTTACACAGAGAATAACTCTTTACAATGTTCAGGTATCTTTTTCCTATAAGGAAATGGCATGGTTTGTGAATGATAATTGATACTCTACTTCAGTGAATATGGTAGTCTAATTTTTAGAGATTGACAAAGTTTTAACCTTGAAGACTACCTTTTGCAAGTTTCACAGACCATCTGCATATATATAATTCCTCACAGAATTTTAGCATACAACTGATGAAGTGCATATAAAGAGATCATTTATCAGTTTTCCGTATTAAGGAAAGAAAAAAACAATGTCCCTAAATGATCTTATAAATTACATAAATAAAAGCTGAAATCCTTTGAGGGTATTGAATCATGATTAACAAAATCTGGAGTTTTTAATTTTTTCTCACAGCACCAATTTATACAGGGTGTTATTTAACAAAATGACTTTGGACTATGTGAATGTCCCTTCAAAATGTTCTGATAAAGTGGCTTAGCAGCAGGACTTTTGCCACTGACTCAAACAACTCTGAAAAGAACTCTGAAAAGTGCAATTGTTCTGTGAGAGTCCTCCATAGGAAGTAGAAATGAACAATGTGTTGAAATGTAAATTTCCTTCAGATTCTTACAAATCCTGCTCTACAGGGATTTCATTTTTCAAAGCAATATTCTATATTTACTACTCCACTTGTTAAATTTTAACTCCCTGGGCCAAGATTTGTAAATGATCAGAGAACAGTCACCACAAGGCTAATTCAGGCATCTTCCTGCCCTTGTTACATTCTACTTCTTTCAACCTAATACTAAGAGACTGTATTTGCAAAGCAGTGTGGAAGAGACTGTAAAAATGCAGCTATTAAAATATTTCCAATGATTCGCTATTATAAAAAGTTAAAAACTAGAGCTATTCTTTAGAAAGATAGAAGCCAAGGATGCATTCCATTGTAGGTCATTATCTTCAGCCTCCACAGCCCAGTGTATTTATAAAGATAAAATAAACTTGTGAAATGATTTTGTATTTGAGAATATTTTAAAAAGCAAATTCATAAGGATTCTGGTTTGTTCTCCACTGCAGTGATGATGGGGTAATGCAAAAACTGGTACTATGACTTTTAAGCCTAGAATTTTATTCTCTATCAGATGTATTCATCACATATTATATTTATTTATTGTTCTTTAAATTAGTGGATCTCTAAGGTGTTTCTCAGAAGACAAAGACTAAGGGCTCAATACAATTATATCAGAAGTTTCTGGTGGATGAGAGGAAGGAGAATTTTATTCCATTCCATCACATTTCCCTCCTATCAACCACAATAAATCCATTTTGATCTGATTTACATACAGCATTTCCATATAAAAGGAAGACTATACAGTGAATAAAAACATATAAACACAGATGCATACCAACTGGGTATGAGTTTGAAATATACCAACTAGTAGTATATTCTAGTAGAATATATAGTATACAGTAGTATAATCCACAACTGTATGCCTGGTTATAAACATAGTTTAGCCTTAGTTTATTAATTACAGAGACATAATTCCTCTGTGTGTGTGTGATGAATATGCTTCTGTTACCAATAACATGATGTGGGAAGCCAAGAAGCATTTTGAGAAACAGACATATTCTGACTTATGGTATAAAGTATTATTTTTGCAACTTTCCTATGAATAGGATCCTGAGTATCAGTTGTAGAAGCATGGAAAAGCATTGCCAATCTACATCAACAATGTAGGCAGGAGATGACAGTCCCTTGAAGAGTTTAACAGTGTGGGGGGTGATGAACAGTAATAAGAATATGCATATATTTTGAAGAAAAAATGGATTTCTAAGAGATAAGATATGGCATGTGGCAGCATTTCAGATCCTGAGAGGTAAAATTGTGTGTCACGTATACGAAGTATAGAGCAAATAGGGTTTGTAGTTATGACAGAAGAGAGCTGCAAGGGTAAGTACCAGTAAATTCAAGAAGTCTTAGTGGATGATGGTAACATTAACTGAGAGTGTGAAAACTGTAAAAATAATTTTAAAGAGGGAAACTTATTTACTTGTAATTAAATCTTTACCAAAAGTTTTAGTTGGTAAGTCTAAAAAAGTTTTCATCAAGTAGCTATTGTTTTTTAAAAGAAAAACAAAAACATTAAACTTAGTGGCTTAAAAATATTTTAAAAATTACTATCATAGGATCATAGATTCTGTGTTTGAAGTCAGGCAATCCTGCCTATACTCAGCTGATCTCAGCTGTATTGTATCTAAGGGATGCTTGGTGGTGCCATTTGAAACCAGTAGCTTTCCTTACAGTATGGGATTGGCCCAAAGTAAAAAAGCAGCAAGTCTGACCAAGAAAATAACAAGTAAAGAAAGAATAAAAGCTAAAGTCAGAATGCAAAGCAATATACATTTTATTGCATACTTATGTGTATGCCAGACCTAAGTAATTGAAATATGTGAAACTTTTTAATAAAAATAGTATTACTTAAAATTTGTATGTGTGTTTGTGTGTATATATGTATGTGTGTATATATATATGTATATATATACAAGAGTTGCTCTTTTCTTTAATATATAGCTTTTGGAAAATAAATAAAAGTTACATTATTTGAAATTCCCAGAAGACTTCAGAAGGTTTTATGTTTTATTTTTAATTCTATTTCATGGCCATATTTAATTAAAAAATTTTTAAATCTTTCTTTCTTTAATAATTTGTGCCTTCTCAAAACACACAGACATATACATACATTCTGTAGCAGTCTCAGAATTTTTATGTCCTTTGATAGATCTTATTTGACTTCAAAAAATAGTACAAAATATTATCAGAATAGAAACAGCTTTGTAAATATACTTTGAATTTGTGACCATTTCTTAAAAGAATAATTTTCATCATTTGTTAGTAGGAAAATACATTTCCAGAATTTTCCTCTTCAGCACATCTTTTTCATTAATATCCTTCCCCCAAAAAGTGACTTCAAACAATTGTTTACCAAGCTCATGATCCATGAGGATTTTTTTCTGATTATACTTAGATATAATTTAGTGTATAACATAATGATTTGATATATGTGTATGTTGGAAATTGATTGCTGCAATGTTAATATCCATCACCTCACATACTTAAAATTATTGTTTCTTGTGGTGAGAACTTTTAAGGTCCACTCTGTTGGCAACTTTCAAACATACAGTGCCATGTTGCTAACTCTAGTTTACCATTTTGTTGTTAAGTTCCTAAGTCATGTCTGACTCTTTGCAGTCCCATAGACTGCAGCATGCCGGGCTTCCTTGTCCTTCACTATCTCCTGGAGTTCATCATACTATACACTACATAGGGCTTCTGAGGTGGCGCTAGTGGTAACGATCCCCCATACCAATGCAAGAGACGTAAGAGACACAAGTTCAATCCCTGGGTTGGGATTGAACCTCCAGGTCCCCTGGAGGAGGGCACAGCAACCCACTCTAGTATTCTTGCCTGGAGAATCCCATGGATAGAGGAGCCTGGTGGCCTACAGTCCATGGGGTTGCAAAGAGTCGGAATGAAGCAATGACTGAAGTTACTTAGTACACACATACATTATATACATAGTTCACCATACTATACATTATATTTTCAGAATGTATTGATCTTGTAGCTGGGAATCTGCTCACCTTTATCCATTTACCCCATCCCCTGTCTCTCACTTCTGGTGATCACCAAACTGATTGGTGATCACCAGTTTGTTCCCTTTATTATGTTTTTGTTTTGTTTTTCAGATTCCACATATAAATGTGATCATGCAGTGTAAGTCTTTGTCTGATTTATTTTACTTAGCGTGATGCCCTCTCTTTTCCTGTGACTCTTGACAATTTAATTATAATGTATCTTGATGTAGCCCCTTTGGTTTAACCTAGTTGGAGTCTTTGGAGCTTCATGAATCTCAGTGTCCATTTCTCTCCCTAGATTTGGGAAGTTTTCAGCTATTATTGCTTTAAATATACTTTCTGGCCATCTCTTTATCTCTTTCCTTTTTGAGATTCCCAAGCTTTGTATGTTGTTTCCTTTATTTGTGTCCCATAAGTTCAGTAAACTTCACATTTTTCTTTTTTCTTTTCCTGATCTTTTGTTTGTCTGTTTACTTCTCTAACTTAACAATTTCAAATGACTTATTTTTGAGGTCACTGGTTTTTCTTCTTGGTTGAGTTGCTCTCTGTCGACTTCTTCAGTTTAATTATTGACTTCTTAAACTCTAGGGTTTCTCTTTTAATGGTTTCTGTTACTTTATTTAACTTCTCATTTTGACAATGCATTGTTTTCTTAATTTTGTTTGTTTGTCCTTGTTTAGCTTACAGCTTAATTAAGAGGATTATTCTAAATTCTTTGTCTCTGACAAAGAAGTTCATAAATCTTCATTTCTTTAGGGTCAATTATTAGAACTTATTTTTCTTCTGTGGTGTCATATTTACCCAGTCTTTCATGACTCATGATTCCTTGCCTTGGTATGTATGCATTTGGGTAAGCAGTCTCCTCTTCCACACTTTACAGCTTGCTTTCAACAGAGATAGTCCTTGACCAGTCAATTCAGCTTGCAGTTTTGGATTAGTCTGCTGGTAGAATCTTTGGGCAGGTACAACTTGCTACTGGGGTCTCTATTTGGTGACATCACAGCCTGAACTATGAGTTTGGGTGCATGCTCCTTGCTAACAGCTCTTGGATAGGACTGCTGGCTGGGTTTCCTGCTCAAGAGTGGCTATGATAGTCTCTGTAAATGTGTGGATTCTCTACTCAGGCTTCCTAGTTGGATGAGACTAGATGCTACCCTCAGTAGTTGAACAAGGCTGTGAATTTGCTTTCCTACCTGAGTGGGGCTATACAAGAGGCTCCATGACTATTACTTCTGAATATCTTGGGATCCAAATCAGGCAGAACTTCCATGAAGCTCTTGGGCCAGCCATATTCAATGTAGATGGATAGAATTTTCCACTTGGGTGTGCCATTGTTGGGAGAGATATAGAAAAAAAATTCACAGCTTTCTAGATGCTGTGGTTAGGCCTCCTTGATAGACAGGGCTGGAAAGTATATTTAGCCTTAGATGGGCCTTCGAATTTGATTGCAATCATGGGCTAGGTAATTAGGCATCATAGCTTGCAGGGCTTGTTGGATGTGGACCCAAATCAGGCATATCTGCCCACTGAACTCCTTGGCCAGCTAGGACCATCAGCTGGGCTCTGCAGAGGAGCAGAACTGCTAACAGGGCTCTCTGCTTGGGCACTGCAGCAAGCCTCCCATGTGCTTTGCTCTAGTCATCATTCCTGGTTGAATGATACTAAAAGCAATACTCAAGACAAGGCTGGGCTACAAACTTTGCCTGACTGGGTGGAACAGGTTCTAAATTGGTTTGGCTGATTGGCTGAGGACCCAAAACAAGCAGAACTGCTCTGACACTGCCTAAATGGGGCTAGAGGATGGAACATGGTGCTTCCAGTTGCTCCAGCAAGTCTCCAAGCCAGACTGTACTGAGGGCCATACATCACCCAGTGGACTGGACTTTGAATTTGCTCCTCTGTCCTGTTGGGGCTGCAGAACTGGCTCCAAGGCTGGTTTGGCTTGTTGGTTGAGGCTTGAATCAGGCAAATCTTCTCATTGGTCTCTCTGGCTAGACAGGGCCACCATCTTGGCTCTGCACATTGATAGATCCACTGGTTGGGCTCTCTGCTCTGGTGCCACTTTAACCATGGTTGTTGGATGAGCTAGGCCACTTCTCAGGTCCTTTGGTTAGGCTGCTGATTGGATAAAACTTAAGACTATATTCAGCAGTAGGAAAGACTGCAAATTTGCTATCTTGCCCAAGCAAGGTGATAGAAAAGGCTCTAGGGCATCTGTGGTTCTTTGGTTGCAGATGCAAATCAAGCATAACTGTATCTCGAGATGCTTGGCCAGATTGATTCATCAGCTCAGCTCTTCAATCCTGCAGAGTACTGCCTGGGATGTCCACTCTGGAGCAGCTGAACAGAGAAAGGCAACCAGCTGAGATCATCAATCTGATCTCAATCTGATCTCCAGTGGTCAAGTCCCTCAAATCCACCCTCTATTCCCATAAGGCAAGACCTGAGTGGGCCTCCTAGGAAGTGACCCACAGTGCTGGAATGCTGAACATCAACTCTTGGGCTCTCTATTTCCTACTGGAGAAATCCTTGGTTGGCACTGTGCCTGTCTCTTGTGCTTCTAATGACATTCTTCTTGCCTATCTCAGTCTCTGGATCAAGGGGGTGCCTCAGCTTTACTCCTGTGTTCCAGGATTTTCATATTGATGTTTTGGCTATGGATATTTGCTAGCTGATCTTTTGGTGAAGGGAACTAAAAGTCAGGAAAACCTACTTTGCCATCTTGATCTTGTCACACCAGTGCTAGCAGGTTTGAATTTAGAATGGACTTGGCAGTACAGTTCATCTGATTTTTTTTTCATTGAAATACAGTTGACTTTCAATATTGTATAAGTTTTAGCTATGGAGTGTAGTGACTCATTTGAAAAGCCCCTGATGCTGGGAAAGATTGAGGGCAGGAGGATAAGGGGACAACAAAGGATGAGATGGTTGGATGGCATCACCAACTCAATGGACATGAGTTTGGGTAAATTCCAGGAGTTGGTGATGGACAAGGAGGCCTGGCATGGTGTAGTTCATGGGATCGCAAAGAGTTGGACATAGCTGAGGGACTGAACTGAACTGTAGTGACTCAGTATTTTTGTATATTATACTTCATTTTAAGATATTACAGGATAATAGCTATAATTCCTTGTGTTATTCAGCATATACTTGTCACATAATATTATATACATCGTAATTTATATATGTTAATCCCATACCCCAAATTTATCCCTCCTTCCTTCCCTCTCCTCTCTGGTAACCACATGCTTTTTCTATCTATATTTGTGAGTCTTTCTGTTTTACATATATATCCATTACATATATATATATATATATATATATTTATATATATATATAAAGAGAGAGAGAGAGAGAATTCAGATTCCATATATAAGTGATATCATACAACTTTGCCTTCCTCTGACTTATTTCATTAAGCATAATATTTTTTAGGTCCATCCATCCACGTTGCTGCAAATGGTAGAACTTTCTGCTTTCTCTGGCTGAGTGATATTCTGGTGTTTCTAACATCTTAATACAATCATCTGTGGATGGGCACTTGGGTTGCTTCCATGTCTTGGCTATTGCAAATATCCTTAAGCATGGATAGTGCCCTCATATTTTCTGGGTGTTTACCCACAAGTGGAATTACTGGATCCAGCTGGCGCTAGTGATGAAGAACCTGTCTGCCAAGGCCGGAGATATAAGAGACGGAATTTCAGTCCCTGGGTCAGGAAGATCCTCTGGAGGAGGGCATGACAACCCACTCCAGTATTCTTGCCTGGAGAATCCCATGGATAAAGGAGGCTGGAAGGCTATAGTCCATAGGATTTCACAGAATTGGACACAACTGAAGCAACTTAGCACACACGCATGATAAATATGTTTTCAGTTTTTTTTTTTTTTTTTTCTGAGGAGTCTCCATACAGTTTTCCACAGTGGCTGCACCAATTTATATTCCCACTGACAGTGTACAAGGGTTCCCTTTTCTATACATCTTCTTCAACATTTGTTATTTGGCCACATTTTGATGGTGACCATCCTGAGAGATGTGAGGTGCTATCTCATTGTTGATACAAGTAAATGGAAAGATATCTGATGCTTTCGGATTAGAAGAATTAATATAGCTAAAAGAGCCATATTGCCCAAAGCAATCTACAGATGTAATGCAAATCCCTGCTTTAAAAAAAAAAAAAAAAAAAAGCACATGGCATTTTCCACAGAATTAGAGCAAATAATCCAAAAATAAGCCACAAAAGACCCCAAATTGACAAAATGACCTTAAGGGAAAAAAAAAAAAAAAAAGACTATCCTATAGCTTTTTGTATAAAGATATACGGATGACTAACAGGCATAAGAAAGGATGTTCAACATCACTAATTATGATAGAAATTCCAATTAGAGATCATTTGGTTTTGACACTCTGCTCCCACAGCTATAGGGGGTGGGGGTAGGTGGTTGTTGTTGTTGTTGTTGTTGTTGTTGTTGTTGTTGAGTCACCCAGCCATATCTGACTCTTCATGACCCCATGGACTGCAGCTTGCCAGGCCTCCTTGTCCCTCACTATCTCCTGGAGTTTGCTCAAGTTCATGTTCATTGCATCAGTGATGCTTTCCAGCCATCTCATCCTCTGATGCCCTCTTCTCTTTCTGCCTGCAGTCTTCCACAGCATCAGAGACTTTTCCAGTGAGTTATTCATCCACATCAGATGACCAAAATACTGGAGCTTCAGCTTCAGCACCAGTCCTTCCAGTTAATCTCCCTTAAGAGTGACTGGTTTTATCTCCTTGCTGTCCAAGGGACTTTCAGGAGTCTTCTTGGCACCACAGTACAAAGGCATCAATTCTTTGGCACTCTTCCTTCTTTACGGTCCAGCTCTCACAACTAAACATGACCACTGGGAAGACCATATCTTTGACTATGGATTTTTGTCAGCAGAGTAATATCTCTGCTTTTCAACACACTGTCTAGTTTTGTCATTGCTTTCCCATCAAGAAGCAATCCTCTTCTTATTTCATGGCTACCATCCGCAGTGATTTGGGATCCCAAGAAGAGGAAAACTGTCACAACTTCCACCCTTTGCCCTTCTATTTGCCATGCAGTAATGGGGCCGGATGCCATGATTTTGTTTTTGTTTTTTAATATTTAGTCATAAGCAGGCTCTTTCACTCTCCTCCTTCACCCTCATCAAGAGGTTCTTCAGTTCCTCTTCGCTTTCTGCCATTAGAGTAGTATCATCCACATATCTGAGGTTGTTGTTTCTCCCACCTATCCTGATTCCAGATTGCAACTCATTCAGGCAGATATTTCTTATGATGTGCTCAGTGTATAGATAAACAGGGTGACAGCAGACAGCCCTGACATATTCTTTTCTAGATCTTGAACCAATCAGTTGTTCCATACAAGGTTCTAACTATAGCTTCTTGACCTGCATACAGGTTTCTCAGGAAACAGGTAAGATGGTATGATGTTCCCATCTCTCTAAGAGCTTTCCACAGTTTGTCATGATCAAACAGTCAAAGACTTTAGTGTAGCTGATGAAACAGACATAGATTTTTTTTTTTCTTCTGAAATTCTCTTGCTTTCTCTATAAACCAGTGGATGTTGGCAATTTGATATCTAGTTCCTCTTCCTTTTCTAAACCTAGCTTGGACATCTGGAAGTTTTTGGTCCCCATAATGCTGAAGCCTAGCATGCAAGTTTTTAAGCATGACCTTACTAGCATGGGAAATGAGTGCAATTGCCCAATGGTTAGCATATTCTTTGATACTACCCTTCTTGCGGATTGGGATGAGGATTGATCTTTTCCAGTCCCGTGGCCACTGCTGGGTCTTCCAGATTTGCTGACATAATAAATACAAAACCTGATGGCATCATCCTTTAGGGATTTGAATAGTTCTGCTGGAATTCTGTCACATCCACTAGCTTTATTAACAGCGGTGCTTCTTAAGCTCCACTTGACTTTGCACTTTGAGATGTCTGGCTCTGGGTGACACCATCATAGTAATCTGGCTCATTAAGATCTATATTATATAGTTCTTCCTTATTTTCTTTCTATCTCTTCTTGATCTCTCCAGTGTCTACTAGGTCTCTACCATTTTTATTCTTTTCTGTGCCCATCTTTGGGCAGAATGCACCGATGATGTTTCCCCTTTTCCTGAAGAGATGGGGGTAGGTAACTATGCTATTCAAAGTTGGCTGGCTATTTTGAGGGAAGTTTTGGCTCTCCTCCACATGTTGACTCATCCTCAACAAGGTAGCCCAAGCATCTGTGGGCAAGAATGGCAGAGTCAAGGTTATCATGGGAGGGGCAAGTTGACCATGACAGAAAGAGCTTCTTCAAGCAGAAAAACAGAACATCTTGAGGTCTAGACTCAGAAATATCGCAGCATCATTTCCATAGCATTCTATTGGCCAAACTAAATTCCAAGTTCATTCCAGAATTAGAGTGTGTAGGGACTTCAAAGTTGTCAGACAAGTGATGTGGAAACAGAGAAACTATTAATTAGAACCATCAAAGCACACACTTTAACAGAATATTCATAATGCATGTCAAATTTTCCATTAGTTTTTGCTTTAAACAAGTCAAAAAACTTTATTATATATTTTACCTTGTACAATTAAGTAATATTTTAGGAACTAAGTATTATATTACTAGAAGCATGCACTACAGAATCAGACATAGCTGGTTTTGAATCTCTACTTGGATTTACTTGGACATAGTAGCTTATCTTTGAAACCATTAATTTTGTATCAATTATGAAGAATGATGCAAATATGTCAAGGTTTTATGCATATTAGGGATGATGCTTATTAGTATCTGAACATTATTACATACTCAGAAGCTTGAAGTTATGTCTTAAGGTTACATCAGTTCCTTATGGTGGGATGGCAATGTTAGCATATATGGATATATACAAAAGTAAGGAAACCAAAGCTGTATCATGTCATAGATGTCTGTCAGACTTTTAATTTGTAAGACTACAATTGGTATAAACTTGATTTAGCTCTGATCAAGATTTTTGTCCAAAATAATATGGTGCTTTCTATAGAAACAGTACAAATTAGAATTTTAATAGCAAAGCATATGCTTTTCAGACAGTATTCCTTCAATTTATTAGAAGACTCCAAATAGAATATTATTATTTGATATTTTAAAGTGATTTATTGAACTTCTATGTGGTATAATATTCATATAATTATAATATTCATCAGTGTTATTATAGAGAGGATTTTCATTCTGTTATGCATTGATGCTTCTACTATAGTTTCATTATCTTCCTTACCTTTCTTGGGTAAATTTTAAAGTGAGAATTAGAAAGGAAAAGTAGAGGTATCAAAATCATTTTTTAATCAATGAAGCAATGCTTAATTTAGAATAATCTAGAAAGAAAATACTCAAAAAATTATATGAAGCACATATTATCTCTCCTAACCAGTGACAGCCATGATGGCCATCATAATACAAAGATTATTTATACATTTAATCACAAAATAGCTTTTCAAATCTAATTTTCAGTCATAATTTGCTTTCAATCAATATATAATCCAAAAGAGAAATTTTAATAGGCCCCTTGCATATTTATAAGATCTTTTTTTAATAACTTTGTCTAAAAGACTTCTAAAAATTCAGTAGCTTACAGGCACAAACATTTCTTTTTGGTGCTGAGGTTTGTGGACTATTTGCACTTGGCTAGGCTCAGCCCTAGGCTGTAGGTCAGTTCTGGTACATTCTGTTCCTCATGTCTCCTCACTGTAGAACGCAGTCAGAGAAACCACTACCTTTTAGGCTTCCCTTGTAGTATTTCAAGGCTACTCAAAAAAGGGAAGAAAAATATGAATTGTCTTTTAAATCTCTGCTCAAATTGGACACAGTGTCACTCTCAAATTCATTCCTTCAATTCAAATGTTTATTATATCCATGTCCAACATCAGTTGGGTGTGGACTTGTATTCTGACCATAGAGTAGGGGTGGGAAGAATATTTACTTAAAAATCTAAATATATAACATTGTATGATTTTACATAAGTTGTATTTGTTCATAAATAGTTAGGATTATTCTGCTTTCTCATTCCTATAAACAAACAGATAAACATTTCTATATATCCATATTTCTTGAAGATAAACTACTTAAATATGAGAACTCTTCCTTTCACAGAGAGTATCATGGTAGGTATCCACAGTCAGAGGCACACCACCTGTCTCTGTGAACAAAGTTTTACTGGGACACGGCCACATCCATTCATCCATGTATTATCTATGACTGCTTTTGCATCATAAAAACAGCATTAAATAGTTGGGTGATAGAAACCAGACGCCTGCAAACCTAAAATGTTTACCATCTGGTCCTTTAGGAAAAGCATTGTTGACTCTAGCCTATAGAAATGCTTGCCAATTGCACTTCCCATCTTTGTAGGTATGTACTGCTTTTTCCTTTCAAGAAGATCAGTCGATTTCAACTTTATAGGAATTTTATTGTGAATTTCATTAACTCGTAAAATATGGTGAAAGTGACGGTTTGACAGTGGGCATTAAGAAAGACTGACAGTTTTTGCTTTTACTTTTTAGATTTTGGACACACAAAGAACTCTTGGTTATTTTGTTATGAGGCCATTTGGAGTATAAGCCAGATGTTTCAGCTAACAGTCAATATAGGTGATCTTCCAGATGAATATAAACATGTGAATGACCCCAGCCAGTAACACGTGTAGCAGAAAAACTGCCCAGTTGAGACCAGCTAAGACAAAGAAATATGGAAAATAGCAAATCATTGTTTTAAGCCACTAAGTGTTGTGGTGGTTTGATATTCACCAATATGTAACTGACACACAAATTACCACATAGAACAGGTATTGCCATAAAAAAAAACTGACTTTGACTTTGCAGCTTGGCACAGGATAGAAGGCAGTGGGTAGGTTTGGAGAAAACTGGAAACACAGTGTGGTAAATGTTTCTGGAGGTTCAGGAAAAAGTGACAATTTTAAAATAATACTCCATATATGTAAGACCCTTCCAAATGCTCCTTGAAAGTTGCTAGCCATTAACTAGCTTTTCAAATCTTCTGTCCTTGTGTCTCTTGCATTTCTGGAATGATTTATTTTAAAATTGACTTATTTTAAAACTGGTTAAAACAAAGAAAATTTAATTTGCTTCATAACTGATAGTAATTTTTACTTTCCTAAATGTCCTTGTTAATGTTAGTCTGTTCCTGTCATATTTAAAATTGAAGTCTGGCCAATCAGCTACCAGTTCTGGGATCTCAACTCTCAGTGCTATGGAACATTTCCCTCACAATATTATCTCTTTAGTAAAGCTACTCAATGTTGGGTCATTTTTCTTAATGAAATTTTCATTTTGACTAACTTCCAAATTTGGATATGACCACATGGTTTTTTTCTGGTCTTATTCCAAGACCCTGGCAAACAATGAAAGAACCCTTCCAAGTGGAGTGGGGGGATTGAGTCACTCTATTACTATTTTCTTCCCAAGGGTAGTAGGTTGCTCTTGCCTGTAACCTCCCAAGGTAGTAGATTTCAAAGTCTAACATGCTGCTTTGGTGAAAGGATTCCAAAGGAAATGCTCCAAACATTACCTGTAAGTTTATGCATATTTCTTCAAATTAAGTCTTATTATTGGGTTTGTTACAGAATCTCTCTGTCTTATATGTGGTATGATGACTTTGTACTGTTATCGCTTAGCTATGATTGGACTACATTTCTCATAAGTTCCCTTTTTTGCATAGTTCTAGGTTAGCATGTGCCACAAGGATATTTGCATGAAATTTAAAGAGAGGTAGGTGAAGTAGCAACAGTTATATTTTCAAGATTGATGTTGGATGCCAGGCAAAGCTGTGACTTGCACATGTTGTCACGGAACAGCAGACTTGTCTTGCAGGCTTGGGGAAGCTGCTGGCCCCTCAACTCTGTGGATCTCCTGCTTCAGCTGCATTGAGTCTTAAGCCAGAAACATGAGGAGCTCCACAGTAAAGGGTGCCAGCTCCTTCTGCTGGTCCTCGCATAGTCAAGGTTGGAGGCAGAGGGACAATGATATGGATTCCATTGTGTTCTCAAGGGCTTATCATACTCTTCTTCACATCCAAATTTTCATTTCATCTAATGACTTCTACTGACCTGTAGAGACACTAGGCCCAGCATCAGGGCCAGATGTTAAAGTCTTCAATAGAGCATTTGTTTATTTTAACGGCTTTCACAGTCACCTGAAGTGCAATCACTTCTTACATTAAGTCTCTTCTTCTGTATCACTCTTAATCATCCCGTTTCCTTGCTCAAACTCTGACTTCCACAGGAAAGCATATACCGCAGACTGAGTGAAGACTAAGATTCAGCTTTTTGAGTTTGTATTTGAAGCTCAGCCTCTTCCTGATCCTGACCATAAACTAGTTCTTCAGCCCCTCTGGACCCCAATTTTTGCATTGAGAAGGTAGGGATGACAATATTACAGCCATAGAGCCTCTTGTATCAGTTAATGTTTAAGTATTTAAAAAGTAACCAACAAAAGTTATTACTGTTACTTTTCATCAAATTATAATGTTTGAGAAAGGGGAAAAATGAACTCATCCTTGCTGCTTTCATTTAATTTGTTAACATTTTCCTAGTGTTGCTACTGCTACTGCTACTGCTAAGTCGCTTCAGTCGTGTCTGACTCTGTGCTACCCCATAGACGGCAGCCCACCAGGCTCTGTCATCCCTGGGATTCTCCAGGCAAGAACACTGGAGTGTGTTGCCATTTCCTTCTCCAATGCATGAAACTGAAAAGTGAAAGTGAAGTCGCTCAGTTGCATCCTACTCTTAGCAACCCCATGGACTGCAGCCTACCAGGCTCCTCCATCCATGGGATTTTCAGGGCAAGAGTACTGGAGTGGATTGCCATTGCCTTCCTAGTGTTGGTATAATATAAATGTGTCAAAATCCTCATTTCCAAGTCCAATGAATATTGTCCCCTGTAATTTTATATTCAGTTATTTATTTTTAGTAGCATTTGGGGGAGAGAGAGAACCATTTGAGCTAAATTGTTTATCTATCCCCAAATCAGAAAACCTGCTCTTTCTCTGGCACTAAGAGCTACTTCACTTTCACTTTCATGCATTGGAGAAGGAAATGACGCGACTGAAGTGACTTAGCAGCAGCAGCAGCAGCAAGGGCATTGTGTAGCACACAGTAGGCATTCAACACTTCTAAAAATAAAGATTATAATATTTAACATTTTGCAATTATATTTTTTATTTTATATTTATGAAAAATTGTGGAACTAGTAAAAGAAATCCTTTTGTAAAAATAAAGTTTAATTATCATTACTCATTGTCCTAACTGACAAAAAAAGTCCAGTCTTTGTTTATGTCTATGTCTCTATAGATTGGTATATCAATTTGTCTATGCCTCAGGAATGGCTTTAGCGCACTTCAGATTCTGTAGCACAGATACAAAAAGCACAAGGCTTATTGAATATTGCTTCTGAAACCAAGCAGGAAATTTATATTTTTATTTCTAGCCTGAAGATATCTCTAGAAACTCAGTTTACTGAATTAAACATACATTTCCAAAAGCTACCTGGAAAGGTAGTCACAAGCCATACCAAGTCGACTGGTCAGCTGGACAAGACTTCAGTTCTCTTTGAGTCAGAAAAGTGCACTTAATTTCAGATATTTATTAATATTGAACAGTAACATTTAATATACAATGTTGCCTATTGTAACTGTATATAAAGCATGTTTCTTATCAGTTTGTTGGGGAACCTTTGTCAATTATTTCTAAAAACAGTTGTCCTCATGTAAGACAGCAATAATGCTATAGCTGACAGATTAATTACCACTGAGGATGGTTCAATGGCTGGTTAAGGGTCAGTCATAAAGAATCTGCTGCCAGTGCAGGAGACACAAGAGACATGGGTTCCTTCCCTGATTGGAACAATCCCCTGAAGGAGGAAATGACTAGCCACTCTAATATTCCTGCCTTGAAAATTCCCTGGACAGAGGAACTTGGCAAGCCACAGTTCATGAGGTCACAAAGAGTTGGACAGAACTGAGCAAGCCTGCACACGCACATGGGTCAATGACTTAACACAGCACTCTGTGGAAGAGGAAAGTAAGGCTTAGTGGTTAAATAATTAGGTTACTCAGTTAGTCTAATCCAGCAGTCCCCAACCTTTTGGCACCAGGGACCAGTTTCACGGCAGAAAATTTTTCCATGGACCAGGGTGGTGGGGTAGGGGTGGTTTTATGATCATTAAAACACATTATATTCATTAAGCTGCCACTGATTTGACGGGTGGCAGAGCTCAGGTGGTGATACAAGGCTTGGGGGGTGACTGTAAATTCAGATGAAGCTTTGCTCACTGGCCTACACTCACCTCCTGCTGTGCAGCCCGGTTCCTAACAGGCCATGGACTGGTAGCAGTTGGTGGCCCAGGAACTGAGGAACCCTACTCTAATGATTACACCCTAGCATCATTCTTTCCCTTCTCCAACTGAAAACACAAAGGATTTCTATGTGTGTGTATATTAGTTGCTCAGTTGTATCCAACTGTTTGCAACTCCGTGGACTGTAGCCCATGGCTGCTCCTCTGTCCATGGGATTTCCCAGCTAGAGCACTAGGGTAGGTAACCATTCCCTTCTCCAGTGGATCTTCCAGACCCAGGGATCCAACCCAGGTCTCCTGCTTTGCAGACAGATTCTTTATCATCTGAGCCACTTTTACTTTGAGCCAAATTAATCTGTCCTATTTGTGCTGTGATTTAGGTATGATTAATTAAATGGTAGCTGTGATCACAGGTGAAATCCTAGTGACTTAAACCAAGTTTCCACTGATCATAATGTTTTATTCTGATCTGGGTGTATTTCCTGATTTAAGCCAAAGAGATTGGAGTTGACTGACATGGCTATGCTATATAGTTGGTAACTGTTGCAGCATACTTGCTGTTTTTATTTTTACTTAATTATTTATTTATTTAATGAAGAAGGAAACCTGAGGATAGAGTTCTCTTACCTGGCAAAGCAGAATGGAAGAATCACCTCTACACAAAGCTGCCACTCTAATGACACCACTGGCCTCCAAATCCCTTAGTCAGGAGCCAGCCTTCCTTTGTATTCATAGGAGATTCAAAGTTTCCTTTCTTAATTTTTGTTTGAAATGTATTGTGCCTTTTTTGGTCTTGTTTTACAATTTTGTCAGAATAATGGCCCCATAAAGATAGCTGGTCCCAATTTCTGGTACCTATAAATACATCACAAGGAAAAAGAGCTTTGAAAATATGATTAAATCAAGGATCTTGAGATGGAAAGTTTATTTTAGATTATCCAGGCAGGTCCTAAAAGCAATCACAATGTCCTATGACAGGCAGAAGAAATTTGCTAGAAGAGAAAGTAAAGTGAAAAACAGAGACAAAGAGATGAAAATGATACACCCAGAAGCCAGATTGCATGCAGCCAACAGAACCTGCAAGATGCAGGGGTTGGATGGTCCCCTAGGGCTTTTGGAGAGAACATGGACACCTGCAGACACCTTGATTGTGGACTAGTGATACTGTCTTCAGATGTCTGTCCTTCAGAAATCTGAGACACTGGATTTCTGTTTGTTTCAAAATGTCTGCTAATTTGTTTGGCTAGAACAAGAATACAATACAAATAAATTATTTCTAATTAATACAGAGTCCAGAATCAAACACAGGTCTATCTAACACCAAGGACTGTGCTCCAAAATTCATCAGTCGAAAGATACAGAATACAGACAACAGGGCCGAATAGTGTTTAAAAGTTTCTTTTTTTCCTTCCTTCCTTTTTCTCTTCCTTTCTTCCTTCCTCTTTCTCTCTGTCTCTATCATTATCATATTCATCTCTATTTATATACCATGATCTATCTGTACATTTGTATACATATAATACACAAAGTGAAAGTTGTGGTGTCGTATCTGCCTCTCGGCAACCCTGTGGACTGTAGCCTTCCAGACTCCTCTGTGCATGGCATTCTCCAGGCAAGAATATTGGAGTGGGTAGCCATTGCATGCTCCAGGGGATCTTCCTAACCCAGGAACCAAATCCAGTTCTCCCACATTGCAGGATAATTCGTCATATATATATGTATATATATATATGTATATATATATATATATATATATATATATATATATATATAAAATGACTAGATGGAATTTATATTTTGTATGTATTATAATGTCTATATATAATATATAATTTAAAGAAACGTTGTTGTTTCTTATAAAGAGTTCCTAGTTATTCTTTTTTTTTTTTTTTTTAATAGAGAAGAAATATTTCAGGGAAAGAAGTTTTCTGCCTTGGCCTCATGCTAATTTAGTTTGTCTGTAAGCTACTTTGATGTCCTGCTGTTGTTCCTTTAGGTTTTAAATCTTCTGTTTTATTCCATCCCATCTTTGTTTCTCAGTGTTCAAATTATAGTTTTGACTTGCATCAAAATGTGCGGCTCTCCAAATCCCTAAGAGATCAAAAGAGTTCTGTTTGTTTACATCTCAATGTTATCTCTCCCGTACGTCATTCTTGACACTTCTGAATGTACTTGAAGCACACTTCAAATTCTGCAGCACAAATATGAATTTGTATATATTTACATGGAAAAGAGAAGCAAAATTAAATGCCACTTAATTTCATTAAAATACATGCATACACACTGATTTGGGGTGAATTTTCATTAGTGCTTTTTTAGCACCTACTAGTTGTATTTTTACAACAAATTTGAATGGACAGCTAACATACTGACTTTAAAGAGTAAATTTTTGGTAAAGTTTTCTTATATATCACATAAAAATACAGTGAAAACATAGTAAGATCCTTCTTATTTGTTTGGGGGAAAATAAAATACCAAATTGTTTCACAAAATGAAATTCCTGTGGTTACAATAAGCTGCATATTTTATGTGTCTGTTATTATTTTTTAAAGAACTTTAAAAGTGGTCTGTTTTTCATTATTAATGACAATTTTAAATTTTGGAAACGATTTCTAAGAGGTGACATGTAATCATTTCTGCCACATTGGCCTTTTTCAGATTCCTGTTTCTTGAAAATGACAAACATTTCCTCTTCAGAACCCTTGCACTTGCTGTTCTCTTTATCCAAACCATCTCCCCCAAACTTTCCCCCCACTCACTTCTTTGTTTATAAAAATGAAATTTTTACCACAAAGGTTCTCTCTGAACAGACAATATTCTTTATTAAGCTCTGCTCCTTATCTCTGTTTTATATATTTTTCCACTTAGCGCCTAACATATATTTTTATGTTCTTACAGCTTATCTTCTTACCCTTCTCCACCCATCTTCCCTACTGGCTGAACCATACACACTACTCTTTGGGCAAAGTGAACTTAAAGTTTAACTGAGACAAATGAGGGGCTCAATTATTTTTGTTCAGTCAAAAATGTAATGGCTATTTAAAACAAAATGTGATTATATTTAAAGATTTTACCATGAATATGTGTTTAAAGATGAAGATAACAGATGTATGCATAGCCATCATATTATTAGATTTTCTTATCAGTATAATAGATGGTGTTAGGCTGTTGGTGTCCAGTGGCATTTACCTCCAGCTTCCTCAGTGTAAGGCACCAACATTAAGTTCATGTTTGTCCTTCTGTGTATGTGTTTATGAGTTTAACACATATTTCTGCACCCATGCAATGAGTAGACCTCTCTTGCATGTTTTCGATGTTATAGAGAGACACACGTGGCCTATGTCTTTGTTTTCTTCCTCGTAATTGCATTCTCCCTTAAAGAGTTTTAGACTTTATCAGATTATTTTTGAAAACGGTTGTACTCGTTCATAGCACTATCAGTTTCTTTTGTTCCTCATCTTATAATTGGATTTTAATATTGCCTGTATGAGTTGTAAAATGGCAATTTTTGCTTCTTAAGTTTACATTTCTCTGATTACAAAGTGAGGTGAATCTTTATGTTATTATTTAACTTATATTACATTTTTTTGCAAGATATAATTCTAAATCAGCTATATGCTGATCTTTTCTTAAAATTGAAGTATAACTGAGCTATGAGGGAAGCCCTGCAGAATCTTCCTGCAGTACAGGAGACCCGGGTTCAATTCCTGGGTGGGCAAGATCCCCTAAAGAAGGAAATGGCAACCCACTCCAGTATTCTTGCCTGGAAAATCCCATGGACAGAGGAGCCTGGTGGGCTACAGTCGCAAGAGTCAGACACGACTTAGCAACTAAACCACCACCATAGTTGATTTACAGTTTTTTGTTAGCTTCAGATGTATAGCAAAGTGTATCAGTTATGCACACACAAACACACACACAAACATATATTTGTATTCTCTTTCTCTGTTGTAAGTTATTAAAAGATAGTGAATACAGCTCCCTGTGTTACATAGTAGGTCTTTGGTTGTTTATGCATTTTGTATATAGTGGTGTATATCTGTTAGGCCCAAACTCAATTTATCTCTCTCCCCTCTTCCCCTTTGATAACAATGTCTGTTTTCTATTTCTATGTCTATGGGTCTATTTCTGTATTTTACTCCTCTATTTTTAAGTAAGTTTATTTGTATCATTTTTAGATTCCACATTTAAGTGACATATGATATTTGACTCTGACTTACTTCACTTAGTATGATAATCTCTAGGTCCATCCATGTTGCTGAAAATTGTTATTTCATTTTTTTATAACTGAGTAAAATTCCATTTTGTGCATGCATCCTCATCTGTATGTTTGTATCATGTTCTTATCCATTCATCTTTCAATGGACATTTAAATTCCTTCCATGTCTTGGCTATTGTAAATAGTACTGCTGTGAACATTGGGCTAAATGTATCTTTTTGAATTATAGGTTTCTCCAAATATTTGCCCAAGAGTAAGATCATATGGTGACAGTATTTTTAGTTTTTTTTTTTTAATTTTAATTTTTACTTTATTTTACTTTACAATACTGTATTGGTTTTGCCATACATTGACATGAATCCACCATGGTGTCTAGTGATTGTAACAATTTGCATTCCCACCAGAAGGATAGGAGAGTTCTTTTTCTTCACACCCTCCCCAGCATGCTGTTTATAGACTTTCTGATGATAGTCATTCTGATTAGAGTGAGGTGAAAACTCATGGTAGATTTGATTTTGATCTGTATGTCTTCTTTGAAAAAATGTATATTTAGGTCTACTGCCCATTTTTTGATTGGGTTGTTTGCTTTTTTGATATTGAATTTTATGAACTGTTGTACATTTTGAATATTAATCCATTGTCAGTCACCTCATTTACAAATATTTTCTCCCATTCCATAGGTTGTCTTTTTGTTGTGTTATGGTTTCATTTGCTGTATAAAAGCTTTTAAATCTGACTAAGTTCAATTTGTTTATTTTTGCTTCCAGTACTCACAAAATAAATCCAAAAAAATACTGTTCCAATTTATGTCAAAGACTGTTCTGTGTTTTTTTCTGGGAGTTTTATAGTATCTGGTCTTACCTTTAGGTCTTTAATCCATTTTGAGTTGATTTTTGTATATGTTTTTACCTGAGTTCATTCATTTAATTCCTTTACACTTAACTGTCCAGTTTTCCCAGCACCACATACTGACAAAACTGTCTTTTCTCCACTGTATACTCTTGCTTCCTTTATTGTAGATTAATTGACCATAAGTGCGTGGGTTTATTTCTTAGCTTCCTAATGTCTAGTTTTGTGCCAGTACCATATTGTTTTAATTACTATAGCTTTGTTAGTATAGCCTGAAGTCAGAGAGACTCATTCTTCCAGCTCCATTCTCCTGTATCAAGACTGCTCTGGCTCTTCAGGGCCTTTTGTATTTCTATACACATTAAGAAAAAAAAAAATTGGTTTAGTTCTGTGATAAATGCCACTAGTAACTTGACAGGAATTGCACTGAATATGCAGGTTACCTGGTAATGTGGTCATTTTAACAATATTCATTCTTCCAATTGAAGAACATGGTATATCTTTCCATCTGTTTTGTGTCATTCTCAATTTCTTTAATCAGCACTATTTAGTTTTCAGAGTACAGCTCCTTTGCCTTATTCCTAGACTTATTTCTGGATATTTTATTCTTTTTGATGCAATAGTATATGGGATTATTTCCTTAATTTCTTTTTCCAATATTTTGTTGTTAGGGTATGAAAATGCAACTGATTTCTGTATATTAATTTTGTATCCTGAAATTTTTTTGTATCCTGAATTCATTGATGAACTCCAGTAGCTTCCTGGTAATGTCTTAGGATTTTCTAAGTATAGTGTCATGTCATATGCAAATAGCAACAATTTCATGTCTTCCTTTCTAATTTGGATTTATTTCTTTCTCTTCTTTGATTGATGGGGCTATGATTTCCAAAACTATGTTGAATGAAAGTGGAAAGAGTAGTATCTTTGTCTTGTTTCTATCTTAGAGGGAATGCTTGCTTTGATCATTTAAGAGGCTTTAGTATTCCGGATATTCCTTTATTGGTGATAGACATTAAAAGCAGTTACTCTGCACTGTGTCTTATTCTTTAATTTTCTTTATAGTACCTTTTGTCATGCTGAATAATTATTACTATGAATATATTAAATTTGGAAGTCTGGGGGGATTGTGATATACCTAAGAAATCCTTGCTTATGTCATAGTCAGAAGATATGCCAATATTATTTTTTTGTAATTTTAGTGTTTCTTCAATATAACTGCAATGTTTAGTAAGGTTTGGTGTGAAGTAGGAAACTAGCTTTTTTTTTTTTTTTTTAGTATAGGCAAATAGTTCTTTCAGCAAAACTTAGTGATTTAAGGAATAGTCCCAAATAACCTACTGATTTGTAATGCTGCTTTAAAAATGAATCAAATGTCACTAGTTGAATTATGTAGCCCTGTGTTAGTAGTACTAGATTTAAATGTTATAGCTTTATTGTATTCTTCAATGGATCAAATTCTATCATTTTCTCCTCCATCTCAAAAGTTATCCTGGCTATATTTTTTATCATTATTCATTCAAGTAAAAGTTTTGTAAGAGTCCATTTAATTTGTTTTTGTTATTGCTTTTCAGTCACTAAGCCATGTCCGACTCTTTGTGACTCCATGGACTGCCATGGAGTACCCCAGCCTTCCTTGTCCTTTAATATATCCCAGAATTTGCTCCAATTCATGTCCATTGAGTCAGTGATGCCATCCAACCATTTCATCCTCTGTTGCCCCCTCCTCCTCTTTCCCTCAATCTTTTCCTGCAAGAAGGCCTTTCTCAGTGAGTCAGCTCTTCAAATCAGTTGCCCAAAGTATTGGAGCTTCAGCATCAGTTTTTCCAGTGAATATTCAGGACTGATTACCTACAGGATTGACTGGTTTGATCTCCTTACTGTCCAAGGGGCTCTCAATAGTCTTCTCCAGCACCATAATTTGAAAGCATCAATTCTTCAGAGCTCAGCATTCTTTTTGGTCTACTCTCACATCCAGACATGACTACCGGAAAAACCATAGCTTTGACTATTCCATCCTTTGTCAGCAAAATGATGTCTCTGCTTTTTAATATGCTCTCTAGGTTTGTCTTTATATATAACTAAAGTCTTTAAAATACTAACAAGTATATCCCATAAAAACAATATATTTTTATGCATCTAAAAATATTTAGGTAAAGTAATATAATTTTTCTCAGATGTTTCAACTTTAAATTTTAAGTTTATATAAATGTCAAAGTCAAAAGTAAAGAAACTGAGTTCATCCAGAATATGTCTGTCCAAATCCTAACTTTATGTTTAACCTTGGAAAAAAGAATCACTGAAAAATTGATTGCTTCTTTATAAAATAGAAATAATAATGTCTACTCATAAGCTTATTATAATAATTAAATGAGGTAATAATTATAAAATGCTTAGAATATCATTACCACATAACAAGCACTCAACAATTATTAACTATTATACCTCGATGTTGACATTCAGATGGTAAGAACTGATACATTTGTATTAGCTTTAAAACAAAAATTGGTTGACTACTTGTCAAATGGTTGAAAATGATCTTCTCTGGTGAACTTGTAAATACCACCACTTCAACCTCCAAACAGAAAGTGAAATGAAGTGAAAGTCACTCAGTCATGTTCAACTCTTTACTACCCCATGGACTATTACAGCCTGCCAGGCTCCTCTGTCCATAAAATTCTCTAGGCCAGAATACCATAGTGGTTAGCTGTTCCCTTCTCCAGGGATCTTCCCAACCCAGGGTTTGAACCCAGGTCTACCACATTGCAGGAGGATTCTTTACCATCTGAGCCCCCAGGGAATGGCTACCCATTCCAGTATTCTGGCCTGGAGAATTCCATGGATAGAGGAGCCTGGCAGGATATAGTCCATGGGGTCTCAAAGAGTCAGACATGACTGAGCGACTTTCACTTCACTTTGCTTTTCAATCTTTAAATGCCTGTTTTTCTACAAAATGTGTCCACATGCAACAACCAAAGTGGCTTAGCTGATGTCATTGTGATGAGTCAATGTTGAATTAGAATGTTAAGGTTGTTATGATTATTCCTTCTGTTGTGAATAATCTTTGAGTGTTAAGGATGTATCACAGCATCACAGATTATTTCATGCTGATTTTTAAGCAGCTAACAGATGAAATTTTATTTTATTAATTACTAAACTTTATACATTCATTCACATTTTTGTGGGGCTTCCTTGGTACCTCAGGGGGTAAAGAATCTGCCTGCAATGCAGGAGAGCTGATGTTATCCCTGGGTCAGAAAGATCCCCTAGAGAATGAAATGGCTACCCACTCCATTATTCTTGCCTGGAGTATCCCAAGAACAGAAGAGCCTGGCAAACTACAGTCCATGTGGTCACAAAGAGTTAGATTTTTGTGACAAGATTTTATATTTTCAAATAAGGACATTTTTACTTTCTTTATTGATTCATATATCACTTATTCCACTATGCAATCATTTTCGTCTGACTGGATTAGCTACAATCCCTAATATGACATTTAATGAGAACAATTCCAAGGAACACATTTGTTTTTCTTCCTGACTTCATTGGGGGTGTTAATTAATATGTTTTCAGTAGGCTTCACTTATATTTCTAAGTGGTATTTGTTTTCATGATTGAAAATTCAGTTCAAATAAACATTTTCATTGGCATGTATTGAATCAGTCATGTGATTTCCTTCTTTTTTTTTTTTAATGTGTTATAGCAAGCCATCCTTGAATTACGTGACTGCTGAATTCAACTTTTACATAGATATTTTTTACATTTTACACCTATGTTCATAAGTGAATATTAACGGATTTTGGGGTATTTGAATAATGACTTCATTTGCCTTCTGAGAAAAGTCAATCAGGCTTTTCTTTTTTTTCTGCATCAAAAATTGTGTGGTCAATGTTGTGCTTCAAACAACAACCAGACATTTAAACATTTCTGATGATAAGATCCAGGTTTGTTTAATCTTATCTGAGTTTGCCTACACATCTGCAGTCAGCTGAAGAATTTATTCTTGTTTGGCTGTGATGACATGGCTTCAACTGGGGAAACTTGGCTCTACTAACATTTCTGGTATTTCATCACCAGGCTAGCCTGAGTATATTTTCATAGCAAAGGCAGAGGAGTAAGTGAAGAAATTAAAGTATGCAAGTGCTTTTTTGAAGATGCTACCTGAATTATATTTGTTTTGTCCCACTGGCCAAAGCAAGTCACATGTCTAAGCACATGGTCAATACATGAAGGCATAATCAAAGAGGATAGATAAATAAAATTATGATAGTTTGGTTAAAAATCCACTTGTAAATTAAAAGTACAGGACATGAAATACATGAAGATACTATCGTGATTAAGAAATAATAGCTCCGATGCAAGTAATGAAGAATAATTACTTACTTTAGCATACGATCAAAATAATTATAAAGATACTAACATTAATGTACACAACAAACTAATTCAATTCTGTGTTTAAAAATATGTTTAAGTTACCATAGATATTGTGTGATTTAGGATATTTATTATAGCAAGATGCTTTTCCTTTAAAGAGAACTAGCAAAGCATTTCTTCAAGAATGGGATTTTGGTGTTGTAGTGCGATAGGAGAGGGAGGAATGGTGGAAAATTACTCCAATTGAATGGTCTTGGGAAGAAAACAGGAATTGAAGGTGACTTTGAGAGATGGTGCCACATCTTGACAGTCATCTATCTACTACACGCTAATCTCATATTCTTTAAAGTAAAAATCACAATTTGATTCAGAGTGAGCATTTCTGAAAAAAACCAAAAAGTGCATGTTGAAGCTCTCCTGTCTTTGTGGGTAGCTGTGCATGACATACTTTTCCCAGTTAAGTGGAAATAGATGTCCACAGCTCTGGAATTTCAAGTAAGCTATTGATTTTACGTTTAAAAGGTACCAACAATTCTATTTACAAAAGCACCAAAAACACTTAGTATTAAACTTAACAGACATAGGAAACCTATTCAATGGAGAATTAAAAGTCTTTGCAACTAATGGAGCTGAAAAAGCTAGATAACTTTAGAAAAATAAATGCACTGCAGTCTCTACATTATACCAGTCACAGAAATTAATTCAAGATATGCATCAACATAAAGCTTAAAATATAAGATTTCTAAAAGAAAATATATCTTTGCAACCTGAATGTAGGCAAAGACTTTATGAAGAAACACTAAAGTATTAAACATAAATAATTAAATATGATACATTGAAATCTAGCAGAATTCCCACATATTAACATGTGTATAATATGATAGATTAGATGAATACAGATATTAGAGATATGTATCTAAAATACGTAATTAACCTTTCCAGTCAATACTTTGGCCACTTGATGTGAAGAGCCAACCCATTGGAAAAGACTACGATATTGGGAAACATTGTGAGCAAGAGGAGGAGGGGGAAGCAGAGGATGAGATAACTGGATGGCATCACTGACTCAGTGGACATGAGTTTGAGCAAACTCAGGGAGATAGTGAGGGACAGGGAAGCCTGGTGTGCTGCACTTTACGTGGTGGCAAAGAGTTGGATACAACTTAGCAACTGAATAGCAGTAACAATCAATAATAATAAATATAAGAATGGGAAAAAAAAAAAACCTTGGATATATACTTCACAATAAAGATACACAAATAGCCAAAAAACACACAAAAACTTGCTCAGCCCCTCTAGTCAACAAGGAAATATGAATTAAAATTATAATAATATACAATTATTCCCATCAACAAATGACTAAAATTAATAAAGGTTGAAACATTAAATATTATAGAGAATGAGGGATAACCAACATCCTCATATATTCTTAGTGGGATTTAAGGGAAAGTAATAAATTAGTAAATAGACCACTAAGATTAAAGGACAACATAGTGGCCATTATGAAAGAAATTCAGAGGACTAGAAATCTATTCCTTCATGATGAGCACTACAGAACATAAATCATAAATTCAATTAATGACTTGCTCAGCAATCATCGACTTCTCTGATGGCTCAGCAGGTAAAGAATCTACTGGCAATTCAGGAGATGCAAGAGACACAGGTTCAATCCCTGGGTAGGAAAGATCTCCTGAAGAAGGAAACGGCAACCCACTCCAGTGTTCTTGCTTTAAAAAATCCCATGGACGGAGGACCCTGGCAGGCTACAGTCGAAAGGTTCACAAAGAACAGGACACAATTGAGCAACTGAGCATGCAGCAATCAGAATAAAATCTAAGTTCCCTCCATGGCCCACTACACTTGAAGCATATGAATCCCCATTTGACTACTTTCGTCTCCTATTACATTTTTCTCAATTTACTGTATTTTAGTCACAGTAACATCTTTCCTTATATACATTATTTTTTTCCTGATTCAAAATATCATACATTCTATGTCTACATAATGCTCTTTTCCCAGATCTCCATATGGCTCAGTTTCTGATTTTATTAATCTATCTCCTTTAATCTCACCTTTACAGGGACAACTTTACTGATATTCATGTTTTATCATAGATAGGCCCAATAGATAGGCTAACTCTTGTATATATACATAATCACCACTCTTATCTATTATGAAATTTGTTTTATACTATCTGTCACATCTTACTAGAATATGAGTTGCATGACAGATTGTACCTCTTTTGTTCACTGCTGTATTTCCAATGGATAGCATGGTGCTTGGCACATAATAGTCACTCACCCAGTGATTTTTGAAGAAATGAATTCACGGTAGTTTACAGTTTGGCATCTGGGGAAGTTGCTCTTCTAGAAACTGGAGCCGATTATACAGAGTGAAGTAAGCCAGAAAGAAAAACACCAATATAGTATACTAACGCATATATATGAAATTTAGAAAGATGGTAACAATAACCCTGTATGCGAGACAGCAAAAGAGACACAGATGTATAGAGCAGTCTTTTGGACTCTGTGGGAGAGGGAGAGGGTGGGATGATTTGGGAGAATGGCATTGAAACATGTATACTATCATATAAGAAACAAATCGCCAGTCTAGGTTCGATGCAGGATACAGGATGCTTGGGGCTGGTTCAGTGGGATGACCCAGAGAGATGGTATGGGGAGGTAGGAGGGATGGGGGTACAGGATTGGGAACACGTGTACACCCGTGGCAGATTCATGTTGATGTATGGCAAAACCAATACAATATTGTAAAGTTAAAAAATAATAATAATAATAAATAAAAAATGAAAAAAAATAAAACATGTGGTTAAGGCTTTGTAACTATCAATACCTGTGTTTTGCAAATCATTTTGCACATTTGACTTAAATATAAGTTTTCCCTTTCTACATAATCCACAATATGGCCAAAGTAAATTATGAGGTAGCATCTGTATCATTGGTACTGATGTTAAAAAATCATGAATATTCAAATATTTTACCAATGTCTTTAATTATGCTGAGCATGTGTTTTCAAGACACACACAATTTTCCTTTGCATATTAGGAGTTCTGTGGCTGCCTACACAGTATTAAATATGTGGAGAAATTTATTACTGCAGGGTATACATGGTTGTAGCTCTTAGATATCTGATCTGTTTGAGATCTGATTTGTTCAGAATTGTCAAAAAACAAATGGCTACTGATTAAATTTAAGCCAATGTTCCAGACACATACTACTTCTTAATTAGAAAAAAAAAATAATGCATAAATAAGAAACTGTGTTCTATTTACATGATGAATTTTGTAACATTTCCACTTATAGAACAGTTTAGAATATATGAGCCTGGTATTGATATATCTATATCAATCTATATCAAATATAGAAATAAAACAAGATATCAGATATACATTACTTGTAAGAAATAAAAGATGACTTCTGCTGATTCATGTAGAAATTAATTAAAGAAATATCCAGTAGCCACATAAGTTGGGGTAGAAATGGAAAAGCAGTTCTTAGCATGGAATCTTGTATGTTGACATAGAACTAAACGGGAGGACCCTGGTGAAACTGGGCACAATGACCTTTGAATTCTCGCGAATTTTCTCTGTCAGTGGAATAAGGTCCTTCATCCCCAGCAGTAGTAGTTTCCCCATCTACAGAAGTGGGTTACCTACCCCCAGTGGTACTGACCTCTTTACCCACAGTCATATATTTCTTTCAATTTCTGTCTGAGGGGCAAGGGAACAGACTCTATTGGCCTCCTCTGGGACAGTTGCCATGCAAGACACTGTTGATTCTTCTCAGAACTCATGGCCAGCATCCCACTTTGCATCAAGACCAATAGCTGGACACAAGTCACTGCAGTTCTCTAAAGTTGAGGTACACTATAAGACTTATGAGTAGACATGTTACACTTCAAAGAACTACTTGGCTTCTAACTTACACAGACAAAAATCAAAGACCGTATGTGTGAATGGATAATTAGGGTACAGGACACTAATGTAGAAATACAGGGTTGGATATAATGAATAACACAAGCTCACTACACAGAGATGCTATGTTCAGTGTTTCAGCTCAAGAAGTCAGGAAGGGCTCTAACAGTTTGTTTAGTTGTGTGGCTGAAACAAGGTGTCCCACAGTGAGAGAGTTGGAAATGCCCAACCCATCTTGGTTTAATGTAGAGGAAGGAATTCAAAGACTTAGAAAGATCGGAAATGCTAGTGTTCCTAGAAGTTGTGGCATCTGGGCCACCCAACAGCCAAAAATGAGGCACAGTGCCTAGTGGGCCTCTGGGTCTTTGGAGGCAATGGAGTCCATCTGGTTATCTTATTCCAGCCCTTTCACCAAGTGAACAGAAAAGCTGCTAGTTTTAAGTAGAGCCCAGAACAAGAAAGGACTCTGCAGCAGGTCCAAGCTGCTGTGCAAGTTGCTCACCACATCAGGATAATGGCTCAGCAGACTCAATGGTGTCAGAAGAACATAGAAATAATGTGTGGATTCTATCTTGGCCCCTCAGCTGTAGAGTAATGCAAACCTTAGGATTCTACTGCAAATCCTTGCCATTCTCTGCAGATATGTATCCTCCTTTTGAGAAACAGCTCTTGACCTGCAGTTGAGCCTTAGAGACTGAATGCTGATTGATGGGCCACTAGGTTTCCACGTGACCTGATCCTCTCATCAGGAACTGGGCATTATCTGACCTACCAAGTCATAAAGTTGCACGTGCAAAGCAACATTCCATCATCAACTCGAAGTGGTGTATATGTAACAGAGCCTGAAAAGGCCCTGAAGGTATGAGTATGTTACATGAAGAGTGGCCCAAATACCCATGATCTCTACTCCTGCTGCACCATCTTCTCCCTGCCAGCTTGCAGTTATGGCTTCACAGGCAGTAACTAAGATCAGTTAACAGAGCAGAAGAGACACCAGGATTTGCAGATGGTTTGCAGATGGTTCTGTAGAAATGAAGCTGACATCTGTAGCACCACAGCCCCATTTTGGAACATCCCTGAAGGACTTGGTGAAGGGAAATCTTCTCAAAGCAGTGCATTTGATTAGCCACTTTGCTCTGCAGGAGAAATGGCCAGAAATGTGATTGTCCACTGATTTATGGGCTGTGGCCCATGGGATGGCTGAAATATCAGGGATTTAAAAGGAACATGATTGAAAAATTGGTGACAGAAATATTTAGGGAAAAAGTATGTATTTGGCATCTCTGACTGGCAAAAAAGTGAAGATATTTGTGTTCCATATAAAGGCCTCTCAGTGGGTGACCTAAGAGGAAGATTTTGATGATCAAATACATCAAAATATATTGGCCAGTTGGCTAGTTCTGTAATAGAAGTTACTTCCCCCAGTCTCCCTTGTCATTTTCCAGAGCTCCTGAACAAGGTGGCCCTGATAGCAGGGAGGTAGGTTACTCATGAGCTCAACAGCATGGGCTTGAGTTCACAAAAGGCAATCAGCCTGAGAGCATCAAAGAACAGTGACAAGACCTCATATGGAACCAACCTCTGGCATGACTAACCAGCTGCCTGGTGGCAGGCTCACCATGTCCATCATGAAGTGGTCAAAAGGAGATGACAAGAGTGAATATCAACATTCTAGGAATCAGTGAACTAAGATGGACTGAAATGGGTAAATTTAACTCAGATGACCATTATATCTACTACTGTGGGCAGGAATCCCATAGAAGAAAGGGAGTAGCCATCATAGTCAACGAAAGAGTCCAAAATGCAGTACTTGGATACAAACTCAAAAACAGCAGAGTGAACTCTGTTCATTTCCAAGGTAAACCATTCAATATCACTGTAATCCAAGTCTATGACCTGACCAGTAACACTGAAGAAGCTGAAGTTGAACAGTTCTATGAAGACCTACAAGACCTTCTAAAACTAACACCCAAAAAAGATGCCCTTTTCATTATAGGGGACTGGAATGAAAAAGTAGGAAGACAAGAAACACCTGGAGTAACAGGCAAACTTGGCCTTGGAGTACAGAATGAAGCAGGGCAAAGGCTAATAGAGTTCTGCCAAGAGAGTGCACTGGTCATAGCAAACACCCTCTTCCAACAACACAAGAGAAAACTCTACAGATGGACATCACCAGATGGTCAGCACTGAAATCAGATTGCTTATACTCTTTGCAGCCAAAGAAGGAGAAGCTCTATACAGTCAGAAAAAATAAGACTGGGAGACTATGGCTCAGATCATGAACTCCTTAATGCCAAAATCAGACTGAAATTGAAGAAAGTGGAAAAAACTGCTAGGCCATTCAGGTATGACCTAAATCTAATCCCTCATGAATATACAGTGAAAGTGAGAAATATATTTAAAGGACTAGATCTGATAGAGTACCTGATGAACTATGGATGGAGGTTTGTGACATTGTATAGGAGACAGGAATCAAGACCATCCACAAGAAAAAGAAATGCAAAAACGAAAATGGCTATCTGAGGAGGCCTTACAAATAGCTGTGAAAAGAAGGGAAGTGAAAATCAAAGGAGAAAAGGAAAGATAAACCCATTTGAATGCAGAGTTCCAAAGAATAGAAAGGAGAGATAAGAAAGCCTTCCTTAGCGATCAATGCAAAGAAATAGAGGAAAACAATAGAATGAGAAAGATAAATGTTCTTTTCAAGAAAATTAGACATACCATGGGAACATTTCATACAAAGATGGGCACAATAAAGGACAGAAATGGTATGGACGTAACAGAAGCAGAAGATATTAAGAAGAGGTGGCAAGAATACACAGAAGAACTGTACAAAAAAGATCTTCACAAAACAGATAATCATGATGGTGTGATCACTCACCTAGAGCCAGACATGTGAAGTCAAGTGGGCCTTAGGAAGCATCACTACGAACAAAGCTAGTGGAGGTGATGGAATACCAGTTGAGCTAATTCAAATCCTGAAAGATGACACTGTGAAGGTGCTGTACTCAATATGCCAGCAAATTTGGAAAACTCAGCAGTGGCCACAGGACTGGAAAAGGTCAGTTTTCATTCCAGTCCCAAAGAAAAGCAATGCCAAAGAATGCTCAAACTACTGCACAATTGCACTCATCTCACATGCTAGAAAAGTAATGCTTATGGTTCTCCAAGCCAGGCTTCAGCAATACGTGAACTGTGAACTTCCAGATAGATGTTCAAGCTGGTTTTAGAAAAAGCAGAGGAACCAGAGATCAAATTGCCGACATCTGCTGAATCATCGAAAAAGCAAGAGAGTTCCAGAAAACATCTATTTCTGCTTTATTGACTATGCCAAAGCCTTTGACTGTGTGGATCACAATAAACTGTGGACAATTCTGAAAGAGATGGGAATACCAGACCACCTGACCTGCCTCTGGGAAAACCTATAGGCAGGTCAGGAAGCAACAGTTAGAACTGGACATGGAACAGGCTGGTTCCAAATAGGAAAAGGAGTACGTCAAGGCTGTATATTGTCACTCTGCTTATTTAACTTATATGCAGAGTTCATGCTGGGCTGGAGGAAGCACAAGTTGGAATCAAGATTACTGGGAAAAAATATCAATAACCTCAGATATGAGATGACACCACCCTTATGACAGAAAGTGAAGAAGTACTAAACAGCCTGTTGATGAAAGTGAAAGAGGGGAGTGAAAAAGTTGGCTTAAAGCTCAACGTTCAGAAAACTAAGATCATGGCATCTGGTCCCATCACTTCATGGCAAATAGATAGGGAAATAGTGGAAACAGTGGTTGACTTTATGTTTCTGGGCTCAAAAATCACTGCAGATGGTGATTGCAGCCATGTAATTAAAAGACACTCCTTGGAAGGAAAGTTATGACCAACCTAGACAGAATATTAAAAAGCAGAGACATTCCTTTGCCAACAAATATCTGTCTAATCACGGCTGTGGTTTTTCTAGTGGTCAGGTATGGATGTGAGAGTTGGACTATAAAGAAAGCTGAGCACTGAAGAATTGATGCTTTTGAACTGTGGTGTTGGAGAAGACTCTTGAAAAATTTCTGGACTGCAAGGAGATCCAACCAGTCCATCCTAAAGGAGATCAGTCCTGGGTGTTCACTGGAAGGACTGATGTTGAAGCTGAAACTCCAATACTTTGGCCACCTGATGCAAAGAGCTGACTCATTTGAAAAGACTCTGATTTTGGGAAAGATCGAGGGCAGGAGGAGAAGCGGACAAAAGAGGATAAGATGGTTTGATGGCACCACAGCCTCAAAGGACATGGGTTTGAGTAGACTCCAGGAGTTGGTGATGGACCGGGAGGCCTGGCGTGCTGCCTGCAGTTCATGGTGTTGCAGAGTCGGACATGACTGAGCGACCGAACTGAACTGAACTGATCATAACTTCACACCATGCATTCATTTCAAGTTACAATACAGCATTCTTTGCCTTTTAGCTTTACTTTTAAAACACAAATAGTTACAAAATCACTTATTTAAAGATATGCTATATTTTTTTAATATTTTCTTTCTTTAAGATAATTAATAATTATAAAATAAAATAAAAATTATAAAATTATAAAATAAAATTAAAAATAATTAATATAAATTCATTTATCTTAATTGGAGGTTAATTACTTTACAATATTGTATTGGTTTTGCCATACATCAACATGAATCTGCCACGGAAGATATACTATATTTACAAAGAGTTTTGCAGAGCAAATCAATTGGAAGAGCAAAGGGATATTTCATCTCAAGAACTCTGATAGTTTCACACCACACATAGATTACAAGTTTATTAAAAGTGATTTAGTGACCAGTGAGAAACTCACTCATAGTTTCACTCAATTTTATTATCATTAAACTTAGGTGTTATTATATTTTACTGGGGAATATCTGGTGGTTTAGTCACTAAGTCGTGCCCACCTCTTGTGACCCCATGGACTGTAGCCTGCCAGGCTTCTCTGTTGATGGGATTTTCCATTTTAGAATACTCAAGTGGGTTGCCATTTCCTCTTCCAGGGGATCTTTTGGACCCAGGAATCGAACCTAGATCTCCTGCACTGCAGGCAGGGTTCTTTATTGACTGAACTGGGAGTGAAGCCCTGAATACCTGTTTAATGTCTCTAATTTCCATCTATAAAATAATGGACACATGTTTAGAGAAATATTTGCTAGGAGAAAGGAAGCTGGGGATTATGAAGATATAAAAAATGAGGCTGAGTCTTTTTCAGCCCCTCAATTCAACTTAATAAAGCTCTCTGGGAGTGATTACCTAGGGTTACCTAGGGAGACAATGATTCAGTAACTATTCAATGCATCTCATTTTGCCACTGTTCAATCTTACCCTCCTCTCCCCCGCCCCCAAAAAAGCTCTCTTGAAGCTAGTGTTTATCTGACTAAAAAGTAGCTTTATTTCTTGTTGTTCAGGGCCCTTTCTGAATACTCTTCGATATAAAGATTTAGATGACAGGATCCATGACCAGAAGTGACTTCAGATGAAGCATACACTTCTAAAAGCTGAAGCACTCAAGCAAAACATTTAAATAAAGAGGATAATATTGACAGCTTTATAAATACAAATAAGTCCCTTTAGTAGGTCCACAATTTCCTTCTATTTAAAGTCATGAGAATGATGCTGTCAGGTAGAATTTTGAAAAATAAATCTGAATCATGAATATATTAGAAATATATCTGGCAAGATAAAATCTTGCAACAAAATGTAGATATTATTTTCAGTAACATTTGCTACATTTGATAAAATTAGTCATTGAATATTGCATTTTTAGTTAAAATGGTCAATTTAAATGATTTTTCTTTTTAAAATAGTGTTGTGACCCCTCATAGTCTATGTGTGTTTACTCATAACAGGATATAATCAAAATAAAACAATTAATCAAAGAAGAGAAATTTCAGCCACCACCTAATGTCTATTTATTATATTAGAAATCAACTCTATTTGCAATAATGCAAAATTATCAATTAACTAAATTGTTTTCTTTATTTGTAAACATAGAAGTTTTGTCTAAGAAATCACATTTAATATTTACATATAAAAATACTTATAATTTTTGACATATTGTGCAAGAGGAAATAATTTTCTATTCACATAACTGGCATTCAGGAGTAAGTAAGAACTGAATCTGATAAACTTTTTAGTTTTTTAGTAATCATTTTTATTTTAAGTTTTATTTTTATTCTATGGTTACATATGAATAAAGATAATTTATATCCACAAAATCACTGCAGATGATGATTGCAGCCATGTAATTAAAAGACGTTTACTCCTTGGAAGAGAAGTTATGAGCAACCTAGATAGTATATTTAAAAGCAGAGACATTACTTTGCCGACTAAGGTCCATCTAGTCAAGGCTATGGTTTTTCCAGTAGTCATGTATGGATGTGAGAGTTGGACTGTGAAGAAGGCTGAGCGCCGCAGAATTGATGCTTTTGAACTGCGGTGTTGGAGAAGACTCTTGAGAGTCCCTTGGACTGCAAGGAGATCCAACCAGTCCATTCTGAAGGAGATCAGTCCTGGGATTTCTTTGGAAGGAATGATGCTAAAGCTGAAACTCTGGTACTTTGGCCAACTCATGTGAAGAGTTGACTCATTGGAAAAGACTGTGATGCTGGGAGGGATTGGGGGCAGGAGAAGAAGGGGACGACAGAGGATGAGATGGCTGAATGGTTTCACTGACTCGATGAACGTGAGTCTGAGTGAACTCCAGGAGTTGGTTATGGACAGGGAGGCCTGGCGTGCTGCAATTCATGGTGTTGCAAAGAATCAGACACGAGTGAGCGACTGAACTGAACTGAACTGAACTAATATCAATTTATATCCATTTATATATAAGCAGATTTTAAATATATGTATAAACAGAGATGGGTATATATTTATGTATCCTAAATACATCAAAGAGCTATCTGATTTATTTAAAAATCTGTGCTTCATATTTTCTGTGGTTTAATAAAACAATTTTACATGTGGAAAAACCCATCTGTAAATGATGTCATTGCACTTATATTTGCAGTGATGACGCAACTTGAATGTGTTCAAATCTAAATTAAGCTTCCCATAATATCCTTCTTCAGTTCAGTTCAGTTCAGTCGTTCAGTCATGTCCGACTCTTTGCACCCCATGAATCGCAGCACGCCAGGCCTCCTTGTCCATCACCAACTCCTGAAGTTCACTCAGACTCACGTCCATCGAGTCAGTGATACCATCCAGCCATCTCATCCTCGGTCGTCCCCTTCTCCTCCTGCCTCCAATCCCTCCCAGTTCTAAACATAATTAAAATTATTTGTATACTTTTAGAATTTTCCTTGTTTTTATAATTAGGAATTGTAAGAAATATAAAACTATAATTTTAAAGATAGATATTTTTGTATTATTTTCTTTGTAGTCATGAGTATGCTATGTCTAAAGATTTAAAGATTTTCATAGTTATTTCTCTGGATGTTACATATTGAATCAATTCTAATTTTCTAATTGGTTCTTTTGACTTGTCTAGTTTCTGCAATGATTATAGTATCATGCTTTATTTTGATGGACATCCTCCTAGTTTCTGTAGACATACTTTATCACAGTAAGGCATAAACCTTTTCCCATGGCTTATTAAAAACTTCAATTGAGAGGTATTAGCAAACCATATTGCTATGACATAAGTCAGTTCAGTTCAGTCTCTCAGTTGTCTCCGACTCTTTGCGAAACCATGAACTGCGGCACGCCAGGCTCCCTGTCCATCACCAACTCCTGGAGTCTACTCAAACCCATGTCCATCGAGTCAGTGATGCCATCCAACCATCTCATTCTCTGTCATCCCCTTCTCCTCCTGCCCTCGATCTTTCCCAAAATCAGAGTCTTTTCAAATGAGTCAGCTCTTTGCATCAGGTGGCCAAAGTATTGGAGTTTCAGCTTCAACATCAGTCCTTCCAGTGAACACCCAGGACTGATCTTCTTTAGGATGGACTGGTTGGATCTCCTTGCAGTCCAGAAATTTTTCAAGAGTCTTCTCCAACACCACAGTTCAAAAGCATCAATTCTTCAGTGCTCAGCTTTCTTTATAGTCCAACTCTCACATCCATACCTGACCACTAGAAAAACCATAACCTTGACTAGACAGACATTTGTTGGCAAAGGAATGTCTCTGCTTTTTAATATTCTGTCTAGGTTGGTCATAACTTTCTTTCTGAGGAGTAAGTGTCTTTTAATTACATGGCTGCGATCACCATCTGCAGTGATTTTTGAGCCCAGAAAAATAAAGTCAGCCACTGTTTCCACTATTTCCCTATCTATTTGCCATGAAGTGATGGGACCAGATGCCATGATCTTAGTTTTCCAAAAGTTGAGCTTTAAGCCAACTTTTTCACTCCCCTCTTTCACTTTCATCAACACGCTGTTTAGTACTTCTTCACTTTCTGCCATAAGGGCGGTGTCATCTGCATACCTGAGGTTACTGATATTTCTCCCAGCAATCTTGATTCCAGCCTGTGCTTCTTCTAGCCCAGGGTTTCTCATGATATACTCTGCATATAAGTTAAATAAACAGGGTGACAATATACGGCCTTGACGTGCTCCTTTCCCAATTTAGAACCAGTCTGTTGTTCCTTGTCCAGTTCTAACTGTTTTTTCCTGATCTTCATGTAAGTTTGTCAAGAAGCAGCTCAGGTGTCTGATATTCTCATCTTTTTCAGAATTTTCCACAGTTTGTTGTGATCCACACAGTCAAAGGCTTTGGCATAGTCAATAAAGCAGAAATAGATGTTTTTCTGGAACTCTCTTGCTTTTTCGATGATCCAGTGGATGTTGACAATTTGGTCGGTGGTTCCTCTGCCTTTTCTAAAGCCAGCTTGAGCATCTATCTGAAAGTTCACAGTTCATGCATTGTTGAAGCCTAGCTTGGAGAATTTTAAGCATTACTTTACTAGTGTGTGAGATGAGTTCCATTGTGTGGTAGTTTGAGCATTCTTTGGCATTGTCTTTGGGGTTGGAATGAAAACTGACCTTTTCCAGTCCTGTGGCCACTGCTCAGATTTCCAAATTTGCTGGCATATTGAGTGCAGCACCTTCATAGTGTCATCTTTCAGGATTTGAATTAGCTCAACTGGTATTCCATCACCTGAACTAGCTTTGTTCATAGTGATGCTTCCTAAGGTCCACTTGACTTCACATTCCAGGATGTCTGGCTCTAGGTGAGTGATCAATCACATCATCATGATTATCTGTTTTGTGAAGATCTTTTTTTGTACAGTTCTTCTGTGTATTCTTGCCACCTTTTCTTAATAGCTTTGGCTTCTGTTAGGTCTCTACCATTTCTGTCCTTTATTGTGCCCATTTTTGCATGAAATGGGCTTCCCTGGTGGCTTGGATGGTAAAGCATCTGCCTGCAATGCAGGAGACCCAGGTTCGATTCCTGGGTCGGGAAGATCCCCTGGAGAAGGAAATGGCAATCCACTCCAGCACTCTTGCCTGGAAAATTCCATGGACGGGGGAGCCTGATAGGCTACAGTCTATGGGGTCGCAAAGAGTCGGACACGACTGAACAACTTCACTTTCACTTTGCATGAAATATTCCCTTGGTATCTCTAATTTTCTTGAAGGTATCTCTAGTCTTTCAGATTCTATTGTTTTCCTCTATTTCTTTGCATTGATTGCTGAGGAAGGCTTTCTTACCTCTCCTTGCTATTCTTTGTAACTTAAATACTCCATGTATAAAATAGCATTTGTATAACTGTATATAGGTATTTGTTAACCTAGGAGGTCAATAACTATTAAGTAACAGGTATAGTCTTTCAAAGACTTCCCTGTAGCTCAGCTGATAAAGAATCCACCTGCAATTTGAGAGACCCTGGTTCATTTCCTGGGATGGGTAATTCCCTTGGAGAAGGGAGAGCCTACCCACTCCAGTATTCATGGGTTCTATTGTGGCTCAGATGGTAAAGAATCCACCTGAAATGTGGGGGACCTGGATTGGGAGATCCCCTGGAGCAGGACATGGCAACCCACTCCAGTATTTTTGCCTGGAGAATCCCCATGTACAGATGGGACTGGTGGGCTACAGTCCATGGGGTCACAAAGAGCTGGACATGACTGAGCAACTAAGCACAGCACATATTCTTTCAAAAATATTTTCAGTAAAATTTGGAAGGCATGCTTTTAAAAATATACTACTGGTGTATCCAAAATCACCGTGAAGTGTGACTGCAGCCATGAAATTAAAAAAACGGTTGTTCCTTGGAAGAAAGGCTATGACAAACCTAGACAGCACATTAAAAAACAGAGACATTACTTTGCTGACAAATGCTCATCTAGTTAAAGCTATGGTTTTTCCAGTTGCCATGGACAGATATGAGAATTGGACCATAAAGAAGGCTGAGCTCCAAAGAATCAATGCTTTTGAACAGCTGGAGAAGACTCTTGAGAGTCCCTTGGACAGCAAAGAGATCAAACCAGTCAGTCCTAAAGTAAATCAAACCTGAATATTCATTGGAAGGACTAATGCTGAAACTCCAATACTTTGACCACTTTATGTGAAAAATTTGACTTGTTGGAAAAGGCCCTGATGCCAGAAAAGAATGAGGGCAGGAGGAGAAGGGGACGACAGAGTATGAGATGGTTGGATGGCACCACTGACTCAATGGACATGAGCTTGAGCAAACTCTGCAAGTTGGTGATGAGCAAGAAAGCCTGGTGTGCTGTAGTCCATGGGGTCAAAAAGAGTTGAAAACAACTTAGAAACTTGAAGAGCAACAACAACTGGTCTATCATAGTTCAGTTCAGTTCAGCCACTCAATCGTGTCCAACTTTTTGAGCTATCATAGATGTATGTCCAGAAATATAATGTAGTGAGGGCTTAGTTCCTTTATTTTAAATGTCTAATTTGAGAGTAGTTAGTGGCACATAAAAATGCAGGAAACGTCTGCACTGTCTTACAGCAATAATGATCCCCAAGGCCTTACTTTGTTGAGGGTTCCAATTGAAAAGGAGAACAAGGCAAATTGTGAGTGACAGGGTCCATGTCCTCCCTTATTTCAAACCTATTTTTTATCCCGAATTTGAAACTTTACCGTAATCCACCCCATCACTCAAGTCATGAACTTAAGTCGAAAGATACCTAAAATTTTCCTTCCCTCTTCTCAGCATCAAGTCTGACTGCTTCCCTCTGATAAATAGTTCTTCTATCATTTTTAACCTTATATGTTATTTTTTCATATCTCATACCTTCTCTTATATTATTTTTTAGGTGTCTAATTTAATTATTATGATCCATACACAAAGGGATTCCTGGTATTTAGCTTTACTTACCTCATTATAGGGGACTGGAATGCAAAAGTAGGAAGTCAAGAAATACCTGGAGTAACAGGCAAATTTGGCCTTGGAATGCGGAATGAAGCAGGGCAAAGACTAATAGAGTTTTGCCAAGAAAATGCACTGGTCATAGCAAACACCCTCTTCCAACAACACAAGAGAAGACTCTATACATGGACATCACCAGATGGTCAACACTGAAATCAGATTGATTATATTCTTTGCAGCCAAAGAAGGAGAAGCTCTAAAAAGTCAACAAAAATAAGACCAGGAGCTGACTGTCGCTCAGATCATGAACTCCTTATTACCAAATTCAGACTCAAATTGAAGAAAGTAGGGAAAACTGCCAGATCATCCAGATATGACCTAAATCAAATCCCTTATGATTATACAGTGGAAGCAAGAAATAGATTTAAGGGCCTAGATCTGATAGATAGAGTGCCTGATGAACTATGGAATAAAGTTCGTGACATTGTGCAGGAGACAGGGATCAAGACCATCCCCATGGAAAAGAAATGCTAAAAAGCAAAATGGCTGTCTGGGGAGGCCTTACAAAGAGCTGTGAAAAGAACAGAGGTGAAAAGCAAAGGAGAAAAAGAAAGATATAAGCATCTGAATGCAGAGTTCCAGAGAATAGCAAGAAGAGATAAGAAAGCCTTCTTAAGTGATCATTGCAAAGAAATAGAGGAAAAGAACAGAATGGGAAAGACTAGAGATCTCTTCAAGAAAATTAGAGATACCAAGGGAACATTTCATGCAAAGATGGGCTTGATAAAGGACAGAAATGGTATGGACCTAACAGAAGCAGAAGATATTAAGAAGAGGTGGCAAGAATACACAGAAGAACTGTACAAAAGAGATCTTCACGACCCAGATAATCATGATGGCGTGATCACTCATCTAGAGCTAGACATCCTGGAATATGAAGTCAAGTGGGCCTTGGAAAGCATCGCTATGAACAAAGCTAGTGGAAGTGATGGAATTCCAGGTGAGCTATTTCAAATACTGAAAGATGATGCTGTGAACATGCTGCACTCAATATGCCAGCAAATTTGGAAAACTCAGCAGTGGCCACAGGACTGGAAAAGGTCACTTTTCATTCCAATTTCAAAGAAAGACAATGTCAAAGAATGCTCAAACTACCGCACAATTGCACTCATCTCACATGCTAGTAAAGTCATGCTCAAAATTCTCCAAGCCAGGCTTCAGCAATACATGAACCATGAACTTCCTAATGTTCAAGTTGATTTTAGAAAAGGCACAGGAACCAGAGATCAAATTGCCAATATCCGCTGGATCATGGAAAAAGCAAAAGAATTCCAGAAAAACATCTATTTCTGCTTTATTGACTATGCCAAAGCCTTTGACTGTGTGGATCACAATAAACTGTGGAAAATTCTGAAAGAGATGGGAATACCAGACCACCTGACCTGCCTCTGGAAAAATCTGTATGCAGGTCAGGAAGCAGCAGTTAGACCTGGACATGGAACAACAGACTGCTTCCAAATAGGAAAAGAAGTACGTCAAGGCTGTATATTGTCACCATGCCTATTTAACTTATATGCAGAGTACATCATGAGAAACGCTAGACTGGAAGAAACACAAGCTAGAATCAAGATTGCCGGGAGAAATATCAGTCACCTCAGATATGCAGATGACACCACCCTTATGGCAGAAAGTGAAGAGGAACTCAAAAGCCTCTTGATGAAAGTGAAAGTGGAGAGTGAAAAAGTTGGCCTAAAGCTCAACATTCAGAAAACGAAGGTCATGGCATCTGGCCCCATCACTTCATGGGAAATAGATAGGGAAACAGTGGAAACAGTGTCAGACTTTATTTTTTGGGGCTCCAAAATCACTGCAGATGGTGACTGCAGCCATGAAATTAAAAGACGCTTACTCCTTGGAAGAAAAGTTATGACCTACCTAGATAGTATATTCAAAAGCAGAGACATTACTTTGCCGACTAAGGTCCGTCTAGTGAAGGCTATGGTTGTTCCTGTGGTCATGTATGGATGTGAGAGTTGGACTGTGAAGAAGGCTGAGTGCTGAAGAATTGATGCTTTTGCACTGTGGTGTTGGAGAAGACTCTTGAGAGTCCCTTGGACTGCAAGGAGATCCAACCAGTCCATTCTGAAGGAGATCAGTCCTGGGATTTCTTTGGAACAAATGATGCTACAGCTGAAACTCCAGTACTTTGGCCACCTTATGCAAAGGGTTAACTCATTAGAAAAGACTCTGATGCTGGGAGGGATTGGGGGCAGGAGGAGAAGGGGACGACCGAGGATGAGATGACTGGATGGCATCACTGACTCAATGGACATGAATCTGAGTGAACTCCGGGAGTTGGTGATGGACAGGGAAGCCTGGCGTGCTGCGATTCATAGGGTCGCAAAGAGTCGGACACGACTGTGTGACTGAACCAACCGACCGACCTCATATGTGACTTCCACAGTTTGTTTTATGTACAAAATAAATATGATTTGTCATCATATTCCTTAAAATCCTCTTCAGACATAACATGAGCCTTTCTGCAGGATGCATCAGGCCTATCCATTCTCTTCATCATGATCTTTCACCTCGATGTCATACGTTTGCTTTGATATTACCAAACTACTGAAGTTTTCAACGCACGCATTCTCTTCCTTGTCTCAATTTTTTTCCTTCTTTCTGGAGACCTTTCAATCTCTTCACTGGGTTTTCTCATCCTTATTCTTCAACACTTAGATGAGTTTTTTCCAATTGTAAGGAGACTTCTTTGACTAATCTGACCTATCTTAGACTTCCTGTTGTGTAAAAGTTACCTCTTTTACAATGTCACAGTATCCTGTGACATTATATATAACATATTTAAATCTCTTTTCTGTTGCTTTACCTGTTCCATGTCATATGGTAAACTCACGTGGGAATATCAATGTAGTGTATATGTATACAGGATCAGCTGAAGCAAAGTCAGTTTGTCATGGTTCTACAATTGGATTGAAAGGCACTTCTACCTTATTCATGTTGTCTCTTCATCCTATTCAGAAAAACGCCCTGGAGGAGGAAATGGCAACCCACTCCGGTATTCTTGCCTGGGGAATTCCACGAACACGGGAGCCTGGTGGGCTACAATCCGCGGTGTCGCAAACTGTTGGGCACGATTAAGCACACAACACAGCACTTCATCCTATTCTTTACCTTCACTGTTGCCACAGCATTTTCATAACATCCCTAGGTATTTCTCAAACCATAATGTTGACTGGACACATGTTTGCTTATTTTCCCAAATAAACTGTCTATATAAAAGCAAGTAAATAACATACGTGCAGCTATTGACTCCTTTCTTGATAAAAAGTGCTAAAAATTTAACCTGAAATTGTGGATCAGGTATAAATTGTTAACTAGGATAAAGGTAGATTATGAAATAAAACATTAAAGCTCTATCAAAGTGATAGTTAACTAATAGTCCTTAGAGTTAAAATCTATCAGTTACTAGCTATATTAAGAAATTATATGTCATTGAACCAAGTTTCTGGTGTCCCAGTACAGCATTATTTAATCAAAAAGAAAATTGTCTCACTTAACTGTAGATAAAATTATGAATTACATTCTCTTTTGTAATAAGCAAGCAAATGTTTTATTCTAACTTGAATCATGAGTGACACATCTCTGAAATGTGTTAAATATAGGTAAAAAGGCAGAGAACATCAGGGACAAAAAGAGGTCAACTTTCTTTTCCTCAGAATAATCATATGAAAGGCTACCTAGTAGATTTTTAAATTATTTTCTTCTTTATTAAATTAGCAAGTAGACTCCTAAATATTTATCTCATCAGTTCAGTTCAGTTGTACAGCCATGTAAAACTCTTCGTGACCCCATGGACTCCAGTACTCCAGGCTTCCCTGTCCATCAACAACTCCTGGAGCTTGCTCAAGCTCATGTCCATCGAGTTGGTGATGCTATCCAATCATTTCATCCTCTGTCATCCCCTTCTCCAACTACCTTCAATCTTTCCTAGCATCAGGGTCTTTTCTAATGGGTCAGTTCTTCACATCAGGTGGCCAAAGTATTAGAGCTTCAAGATTAGTCCTCCCAATGAATATTCAGGACTGAATTCCTTTATGATTGACTTGTTGGATCTCCTTGCAGTCCAAGGGGCTGTCAAGAGTCTTCTCCAACATCACAGTTCAAACACATCTATTCTTCAGTCATCAGCTTTCTTTATAGTCCAACTTCTACATCTATACATGACTACTAGAAAAACCATAGCTTAGACTATATGGATCTTTGTTGGCAAAGTGATGTCTCTGCATTTTAATATGCTGTCTAGGTTTGTCATAGCTTTTCTTCCAAGCAGCAAGCATCTTTTAATTTCATGGCTGCAGTCACCATCTGCAGTGACTTTGGAGCCCTCAAAAATAAAGTCTTTCCCTGTTTCCATTGTATCCCAATCTATTTACAATGAAGTGATGGAACCAGATGAAATGATCTTCATTTTCAGAATGAGTTTTAAGCCAGCTGTTTCACTATCCTCTTCCACTTTCATCAAGAAGCTCTTCAGTTCCTCTTCACTTTCTGCCATAAGGGTGCTTTCATCTGCATATCTGAGGTAATTGTTATTTCTCCCTGAAATCTTGATTCCAGCCTATGCTTCATCCAGTCTGGCATTTGACATGATGTATTCTGCTTACTTCTTGGAAGGAAAGCTATGACCAACCTAGATAGCATATTCAAATGCAGAGACATTATTTTGCCAACAAAGGTCCACCTAGTCAAGGCTATGGTTTTTCCAGTAGTCATGTATAGATGTGAGAGTTGGACTGTGAAGAATGCTGAGCGCCAAAGAAGTGATGCTTTTGAGTTTTGGTGTTGGAGAAGACTTTTGAGAGTCCCTTGGACTGCAAGGAGATCCAACCAGTCCACTCTGAAGGAGATCAGTCCTGGGTGTTCTTTGGAAGGAATGATGCTAAAGCTGAAACTCCAGTACTTTGGCCACTTCATGCAAAGTGTTGACTCACTGGAAAAGACTCTGAAGCTGGGAGGGATTGGGGATGACAGAGGATGAGATGGCTGGATGGCATCACCGACTTGATGGATGTGAGTTTGAGTGAACTCCGGGAGTTGATTATGGACAGGGAGGCCTGGCGTGCTGCAATTCATGGTGTCGCAAAGAGTTGGACATGACTGAGCGACTGAACTCAACTGAAATGAACTCTACATATAAGTTAAATAAGCAGGGTGACAATATACAGCCTTGAAATACTCCTTTACCAATTTGGAACCAGTCTGTTGTTCCATATCTGGTTCTGACTATTGGTTCTTGACCTGCATATGGATTTCTCAGAGACAGATATGGTAGTCTGGTTTTCCCATATGTTTTAGAATTTTCTGGAGTTTGATGTGATCTACACAGTCAAAGGCTTTAGCTCAATCAATGAAACAGAATTAGATGTTTTGCTAAAATTCTCTTTATTTTTGAATGATCCAGTGGATGTTGACAGTTAGATCTATGGTTTCTCTGTGCATTTTCTAAATCCAGCTTAAACATCTGGAAGGTCACGGTTCATGTACTTTTGAAGCCTAGCTTGGAGAATTTAGAGCATTACTTTACAAGTGTGTGAGATGTGTGCCATTGTGTGGTAGTTTGAACATTCTTTGGCATTGCTTTTCTTTGGGATTGGAATGAAAACTGATCTTTTCCAGTCCTGTGGCCACTGCTGAGTTTTCCAAATTTGCTGCCATATTGAGCACAACACTTTCACAGAATCACACATAGGTTTTAGGATTTGAAACAGCTCAACTGGAATTCCATCACTGCCACTATCTTCGTTTGTAGCAATGCTTCCTAAAATCCACTTGATTTTGCAATCCAGAATGTCTGGCTTTAGGTGAGTGATCACACCATCATGGTTAGGTGGGTCATTAAGATCTCTTTTGTATAGTTCTTCTGTGTATTCTTGCCACCTCTTATTACTATCTTCCATGCCATTTATGTCCTTTATTGAGCCCATCTTTGTATGAAATGTTCCCTTGGTATCTAATTTTCTTGAAGAGATCTCTAGTCTTTCCCATTCTTGTGTTTTCCTGTATTTTTTGTTGTTGTTGTTTGCATCGATCACTTAGGAAGTCTTTCTTATCTTTCTTTGCTATTCTTTGGAACTCTGAATTCAGATGGATATATCTTTCCTTTTGCATTTACCTTTGGCTTGCCTTCTTTTCTCAGTTATTTGTAAGACCTCCTCAGACAATCATTTTGCCTTTTTGCATGTCTTCTTCTTGGGGATGGCTTTGATCACTGCCTCCTCCACAATGTTATGAACCTCTGTCTATAGTTCTTCATGCAGTCTATCAGATCTAATCCCTTGACTCTATTTGTCACTTCCACTGAATAATTGTAAGAGATTTGATTTAGGTCATACCTGAATTATCTAGTGATTTTCCCTAGTTTCTTCAATTTAAGTCTGAATTTTCTATAAGGAGTTCATTATCCTAGCCACAGTCAGCTCTTAGTCTTATTTTTCCTGACTGTATAGAGCTTCTACACCTTTTGCCACAAAGAATATGATCAATTTGATTTCAGTATTGACCATCTTTTGATGTCCATTTGTAGAGTCCTCTGTTGTGTTGTTGGAAGAGGGTGTTTGTCATGATCAGTGTGTTCTCTTGGCAAAACTTTGTTAACCTTTGCCCTGCTTCTTTTTGTACTCCAAGGCCAAATTTGCCTGTTACTCCAGGTATCTCTTGACCTCCTGCTTTTGTGGTAATTCCAGTCCCCTCTGATGAACAGGACATCATTTTGCTTTTTTGGTGTTAGTTCTTAAAAGTCTTATAGGTCTTCACAGAACCATTTAGCTTCAGCTTCATTGGAATTAGTGATTGGGTCATAATTGTGATATTGTGGATTACTGTGATATTGAATGGTTTGCCTTGGAAACAAACAGATCATTCTGTCATTTTTTTTTTTTTTTTACTGCATTCAAGTATGGCATTTTGGTCTCTTGTTTACTATGAGGGTTACTCCATTTTTTCTAAGGTATTCTTGCCCACAATAGTAGATATAATGGTCATCTGAACTAATTCTCCCATTACAGTCAATTTTAGCTCACTGATTCCTAAAATGTTGATGCCATCAACATTCCTAAAACGTCTTGCCATCTCCTGTTTGACCACTTCAAATATGCTCTGATTCATGGACATAATATTCGAGGTTCCTATGAAACATTGTTCTTTACAGCATCAGACTTTACTTCCATCACCAATCATATCTGCAACTGGTGTTGTTTTTGCTTTGGCTCACCATCTTCATTCTTTCCTGAGCTATTTCTCCACTCTTCTCTAGTAGCTTACTGGAAACCTACCGACCTGGAGAGTTCATCTTTCAGATGAACTTTGTCAAGAAAAGTTCAAGATAGGAACTCTGGCATAACCTTTTGCCTTTTTATGGAGTTCTCAAGGCAAGAATACTGAAGTGGTTTGCCATTCCCTTCTTCAATGGGCCACGCTTTGTCAGAACTCTCCACCATGACTCATCCATCTTGAGTAGTCCTACATGGCATGGCTCATAATTTCATTGAGTTAAACAAGGCTGTGATACAAGCATTCCCTTGTAACTCAGTTGGTCAAGCATCCACCTGCAATGCAGGAGACCCAAGTTCTATTCCTGGATCAGGAAGATCCCCTGGAGAAGGCATAGACTACCCATTCCAGTATACATTGGCTTTCCTGGTAGCTCAGATGGTAAAGCATCCACCTGCAATGCAGATCTTGGTTCAGTCCTCTGGATTCACAAGATCCTCTGGAGGACAGCATGGCAAGCCACTCCAGTATTCTTGCCTGGAGAATCCCCATGGACAGAGGAGCCTGGCCGGTTGTAGTCCATGGAGTTGCAAATAGTTGAACACAGCACAATGATTTATCTCATAGAAATTAATAACTATGTTTACACAAAAACCTGTACCCAGGTGTTTAAAGTAGCTTAATTCTTAATAGCTGGAAACTGGAAATATTGAGATGACCTTCAGTGGGTGAATCATTAAGCAGACCATAGTCCACTTCTAGGATGAAATACTACTCAGTAATAAAAAAGAGCATGTTATTGACACATGTAGCAGCCTAGAATCTCCAGGGAATTATTCTTAGTGAAAAAGTCAATCCCAAAATATAACATGCTGGATAATTCCATCCATGAAACCTGAAAATGATAAAATTGCAAATGTGGAGAACAGATTAGGGGTTGCCAGAGGATAATGGAATAAAGGGATGGAAGGAAGTGCTACTATGGCTATGAAAGAGCAATGGAAAGGATCCTCGTGAAGATGGAAATGCTCTGTATCTTCAATGTTAATCACCTGTTATGACACTGATACTGTACTTTAGTTCTGTGAGATGTTAAAGGACACATGGGAGTTCCTTATTATTTTGTACAAGTGAATTTGTAATTATCAAAGATTAAAAAGTTTAGGAAAGTAATTCTATTGGTGATTAAAGAATGTAAGGAGAACTTCTGTTCCTCTCTAGTGATGTGGTCTTTGAGATGTAGCAAGAAATTTGGATGTGATATATATTTTTAACCCCAAAGCACAGATCAATGTGAACTAGGAAGACTCATTTTAATCTTATGCTATTTAATTTAATATAATTGGCATTAATGCTAAATAGTTATATAGTTTATACAGTTATACAGTTTATACAGTTATGTAGTTTATACAGTTATATAGTTTAAAAATAAAATAATAAACAACTATATATTAAATAGCTGATTCCATTAGGCATTATTATAACAATTAAATATTCTGTGATTTCAAAACATTTATAATCCTTTTTCACCAATAAAAAAGCTAACATTTGACAACTTTTTACTATCCTGGAAAAGCAACAAAAGCACAGAAAGATATGATACTAGATAAGATAGTGTTACTAACTATAAAATGCTAACCAGGTGGAACAGTAACTCCTTACTAAAGTTTCCCAAAATGCAAAAAAATTAAAGATTTATTAAAAATTGACTGAATGAGAGAGGATTGATATCTGAAAATAATTACTAAAACCACTATAATAGAGAAGGTTTAAAGCTACCTGGTATGAACTGCTGAACTGCTATGGGAAGTGAGGAGGGGTGGAGGGGTATGTGTCTTTGAGAATAATTATTGTTAATTACAAATTAAATACATAAGGTGACACTGTTTCTATGAAATCCCTAATGTAGTATAACAGTTGAGTGAGTTGAGATACTGCTCCAGTTTAATCACATTAGATATTCTATGATATTAATTGCACTTTAAAATGCATACATGAACTTAGATTTCAATGTTAACAGAAATATTAAAATATTTGAGAATAATTTTTTAATGATAAAACAATGTGATTGAGTTCAGTTCAGTTCAGTCGTTCAGTCGTTCAGTCGTGTCCGACTCTTTGTGACCCCATGAATCACAGGACGCCAGGCCTCTGTATCCATCACCTTTGTTGGCAAAGTAATATCTCTTCATTTGAATATGCTATCTAGGTTGGTCATAACTTTCCTTCCAAGGAGTAAGCATCTTTTAATTTCATGGCTGCAATCACCATCTGCAGTGATTTTGGAGCCCCCCAAAATAAATTCTGACACTGGTTCCACTGTTTCCCCAATTATTTCCCATGAAGTGATGGGATCAGATGCCATGATCTTCGTTTTCTGAATGTTGAGCTTTAAACCAGCTTTTTCACTCTCCTCTTTCACTTTCATCAAGAGGCTTTTTAGTTTCTCTTCACTTTCTGCCATAAAGGTGGTGTCATCTGCATATCTGAGATTATTGATATTTCTCCCAGCAATCTTGATTTCAGCTTCTGTTTCTTCCAGCCCAGCATTTCTCATGATGTACTCTGCATATAAGTTAAATAAACGGGTGACAATATACAGCCTTGATGTACTCCTTTTCCTATTTGGAACCTGCCTGTTGTTCCATGTACAGTTCTAACTGTTGCTTCCTGACCTGCCTATAGGTTTCTCAAGAGGCAGGTCAGGTGGTCTGGTATTCCCATCTCTTTCAGAATTTCCCACAGTTTATTGCGATCCACACAGTCAAAGGCTTTGGCATAGTCAATAAAGCAGAAATAGATGTTTTTCTGGAACTCTCTTGCTCTTTCAATGATCCACCAGATGCTGGCAATTTGATCTCTGGTTCCTCTGCCTTTTCTAAAACCAGCTTGAACATCTGGAAGTTCACGGTTCATGTATTGCTGAAGCCTGGCTTGGAGAATTTTGAGTATTCGTTTACTAGTGTGTGAGATGAGTACAATTGTGCAGTAGTTTGAGCATTCTTTGGCATTGCCTTTCTTTGGGGATGGAATGAAAATTGACCTTTTTCAGTCCTGTGGCCATTGCTGAGTTTTCCAAATTTGCTGGCATATTGAGTGAAGCACGTTCACAGCATCATCTTTCAGGATTTGAAATAGCTCACCTGGAATTCCATCACCTCCACTAGCTTTGTTCATAGTGATGCTTTCTAAGGCCCACTTGACTTCATATTCCAGGATGTCTGGCTCTAGGTGAGTGATCACACCATTGTGATTATCTTGGTCATGAAGATCTTTTTTGTACAGGAACTTCAAATTTCCTATCTCTTTTATGTGTTATTTGTATTTGAAATATGTATTATTTGAGGTATTATAATTTTATTCATTCATTGCATATATATTCATCCAATACTACCATATATGCAGTAATAATCACAGATTGAATCCACTTACCAGATGTTAAACGCTACTGTCGGTTGTTAAATTATACATATTATGTCTACTTTTCACCTTCCTTGGTAAAGCTTGTTTTTATTTTGTAAATAAGAAACTGGTGATTTTTCTGTTAGGGCAAAATCTCTAGTAAGGCACAAAGATGCAGTAATATAACCCTAAATTATTTTTCTCCCCACTCTCACATTGTGTACACTTGAGAATATAAACTATGTGATGTATATATATTAAATTACCTTTCTTTGGATCTACTTAGTAAGATTTGTAATATCAATGAAGTAAACAAAATCAGAGATTATTAGGAAAATATATTCCTAGAAATAAACAAAATTTTGGATTCCCCTCATATCATGTACAGAAGACCCTGGCATTGATTCCTAAACTGTGAAAAATATTCCAGTGTCAGGTCGAATGAATTATTAAAATCATATCTGAATCACCAGTTTACTCTGTGATTTCAGGGAAATGTTCAAAGAGGCCAAGTATTACTCTGATAGCACTTCAGTTATCTTAATAATTCTAACCAAGAAGTTAAATGTTAGGGTTCCTCTTATTCTCCTCCTGTGGTTCATCTGTGCCCTCTTCTACTGATCACTCAATTTTTATAATTAAGACATCAGAATAAAGTGGCAAATCCTTCAGTTGTGCTAAAGGAGAGATCCCCATGCTGTCTTTTTGCCTCAAAGTTACATCAGGAAATAGGTTCATCACTCCCCCCTTTCCATGGTATGTATCTCTTGGTTGTTGTTGTTCAGTCACTAAGTCGTGTCTGACTTTTTGCAACCCCATGGACTGCAGCACGCCAGTCTTCCCTGTTCATTCACTATCTCTTAGAGTTTGCTCAAATTCATGACCATTGAGTCAGTGATGCCATTCAGCCATCTTGTCCTCTATTGTCCCTTTTTCTTCCTGCTTTCAATCTTTCGCAGCATCAGGGTCTTTTCTAGTGAATTACCTTTTCACATCAGGTGGCCAAAGCTTCATTGGAGCTTCAGCTTCAGCATCAGTCCTTCCAATGAACACTCAGGGTTGATTTCCTTTAGGACAGACTGGTTTAGCCTCTTTGAAATCCAAGGTATTCTCGAGTCTTCTGTCTCTCAGTTATTCTTTCCAAATTGTTAATAAAACCCCAAAATCTCATACTTTGTTCTCCTCTTTTGAATCTAGATAGAACACTGACTCTTGGATTGATAGGAACTTAAGCTGCATGATTAGGGAAGCACTAGCTCTTACCCCTAGGTACCAGCTTAGTCTGTTATTTATCTGATTAAACAGGCACTTCCCATACATAACCACAGTTTGGGGGTACAAGTTTGCAGATGTATCTTTATTTATTGAATTTTTTAGGCAGAAATGGCCACTCTGGAATTCTTAGATACACCTTGGCATAATCAAAAGTTGGAGAAATGATGGGTTCTAAGCCTTGAACTTGACCAATCCCTACAGTTTGACCAGAAATTATCATCTTAAGCATCAAACTGTAGCTGATTTCCACTGAGCCTTAGGGAATGCCAGGGCCTTTTCTAGGATGATAAGTACTTCTTGATTTTGAGCAATTCAAAATTTACCTATCAATAAGAAGATTATATATGGTCTTGGGAGACTTCATTCTCTCAGCTGCTTATGATAATTAAGCATACTAATATACATATGTTAATATACATAAAATTCAAATTATATGTTTAAACTTATTAATGCATATACATATTTCATTATAATTATTAGAATATGTAAATAATATATACAAAAATATTATCTTAAGTAAATGAAGAAACAGGCTCAAAAAGAATAAGTGAATTGTCCACACAAAACTTAATGATGACTTGAACATTAACTCTAACTTTCTACTATATATATGAAAAGCAGAAATATTCAATATAAAGTGACCATACAGAAAATTTACCTAATTGATAGCCGTTACTTTTTTCCAATGTAATTTGCTTTTATATTTTAAAAGTATTTTATATACACAACATGTAAAATTTTATCACAATTACCTTATACTAAAATTTAAAAGCAGATTTTTCAAAAAGAATCTTGAGCAATGATGTTGAAAAGTTGCATTTAATGTTACTATCAGCATTTGAAAAAGAACATCACTTGCCTAAAGCAATGCTTAGTATTGTTCAGTTTTATTTGATAATGAACTAAATGTCATGAGAACCATAAATCATTACTTTTTACTATGTAGAAAAGGATATTGTAGCAGATGATATTTCTTAGATGGGATTAAAAAAAAATAGATGTATTACTTTTACATCTGGAAATTAAATGCACAGATACTGCTCAAGTATAGATCCAAGAACCAACATTACAGGAGTAGGATCTGGTAAAATGTCATTACAAGCTTCATATTTTTCATCTGTAAAACTGGAAAAATAAGAATATACACTTGTTGGACTGATGGTTAATTTGAATAAAGTGATCAACATAAATGTTGTTAAATAAAAAAATTTGATATTGAATATGTTACCCCAGGAAATGTTGACTGATGTAAAAGCTTTGTTTTTTTAAATAATAAAGAGAAAAACACATCTAGATTATTTTTCAATATTGTAAACTACAAAAATAAATTTCTTTTCATATCACCACCAAAAAATGTTTGCTAAAACATTGCAGTTATTTTCAATACCTTCATTTTAAAAGTTAGAAGTCACTTTTTCTCATTCTATAATTTACTGTTATTTAAGTAAAACTAAATACATTACTGACAAAGGTATAGTCAAAGCTATGGTTTATACAGTAGTTGTTTATGTGTGGATGTGAGAGTTGGATCATAAAGAAAGCTGAGCACTGAAGAATTGATGCTTTTGAGCTGTGGTGTTGGAGAAGACACTTGAGAGTCCCTTGGACTGCAAGGAGATGCAACCAGTCCATCCTAAAGGAAATCAGTCCTGAATATCCATTGGAAGGACTGATGCTGAAACTGATACTCCAATACTTTGGCCACCCTATGCAAAGAGCCAGCTCATTAGAAAAGACCATGATGCTGGGAAAGATTGAAGGCAAGAGGAGAAGGGGATGACAAGGGACGAGATGGTTGGATGGCATCACCAACTCGATGGACATGAGTCTGAGCAGGCTCCAGGAGTTGGTGATGGACAGGGAAGACTGGCATGCTGCAGTCCATGGGGTCAGAAAGAGTTGGACACGATTGAGTGACTGAACTGAACTGAAATCCAAGCAGACACTTTATTATTTTTAAATTTGAATATCACATTCACAAACATTTAATGGCTATAGTGAAGTTTGTTTGTTTGAAGTTTGTTTCTTTTTTTAAAATTCTGCTATAATTTCCAGATACAGTGGGTTATAGCAATTCACCATATATGTAATCTTCTCTTACATTGTTAGGTAATTGACTATGTGGTCCTTGCATGTTAACACTTGTCCAACTCTTTGAGACCCGATGAACTGTAGCCCACTTGCTAGGCTCCTCTGTCTGTGGGATTCTCCAGGCAAGAATTCTGGAATCGGTTGTCATTTCCTCCTCCAGGGGATCTTCTGCACCGAGGGATAAAACCCAGTTCTCCAGCAACTCTTGCCTTGGCAGGTGTATTCTTTTAGCATTGAGGCACGTGGAAATCCCCCAAAATAAATGCTATTCACTTACTTTGTGGATAAAAATTATGAAAAATTCATGCTGGCCTCTGATTTTTTTCTGCATTATGATTACTAATGTTAAACAGCTACCATAGTGCAGTGACAATTAGAGTGACACTTTAGAATGAAAAGAAAACAACAAAATTGCCAAAATTTATGAAACTTTAAAGCATTTCAATTATTTATTCAAACATGGTTGCCATTTAACAACTTTTAAATCTTGAGTTTTATTTTTAGTTATAAAATGCAAGAGAACTATTTTGAAATGCAGAAATATATAGCTTAGAAGAGTTGTCACCATGCAAATTAACACATCATTATGATGACATTATAATCAAATTATGGATTATTGTCAGAAACATACGTTATGCTATGCTTGCCACTCACAATCACTGAATCAAACTCTCATCAGCATAAATGCTGAATCTGTTATCGATCTTTATATAAATGAAAATACACATTGAATAATCCTTTATTTCTGTTCTCTCTTACCCAGTAAAATAGTAGGGAGATCCATTAATAATGTTGCAAGTAGTGTGAGTTCATTCATTTTTTGCTCTACAGTTTACCATTATGTGACTGTTTTAAAGTGTATTTATCAAATTTGTTGAAGGATATTTTGCTTGTTCCAGTTTGAGGCTTTTATGAATAATTCTGTCAGAAAAAAACATTTTACATATATGTGTTTTACACACACATATAAAGTCCTTTTAGGTGTATACCATGGACTAGAATTGTTTGGTCATAGCGTAACCTGTGTTTTGCTTTGATAGACACAGCTAATCAACTTTCCAAAATGGTTGTAAGAATTTACATTCAAATCAACAGAGTATAGAAGACCTAGTGGTTCCATATATTCTTCAGCTTTTGGTACTTTTCACTTTTAAAACAACTATTCTAGGAACGGTATACTATATCTTACTGTGGAATTAATTTATACTTTCTCATGTCCATTTGCTTCATTACAACTTCTCTTTCTCCTGATTTTCTCCTTCATCTTTTTCCTAGTCCTCCTCCTATGATTCTGTGCATGCTTAAACTCTCAATCATGTCCAATTCTTTTGTGATCCATGGACTGTAGCCTGCCAGGCTCCTCTGTCAATGGAGTTCTCCAGGCAAGAATACTGGAGTGGGTAACCATTCCCTTCTGCAGGGGATCTTCCCTACCAAGGGATTGAACCCATGTCTCCTATATTGAAGGCAGATTTTTTACCATCTGAGCCACCAGAGAAGACCAGTTGGCCATGCATGGCATGCCATAATTCCCCTACCAGGGATGGAACCTGCGCCCCATTTGGTCCATGGGGCACCACTGGACCACCAGGGAAGTCTACTTTCTGAATTTGATTATCAGAGGCTGCTATATTCTAAAGCCTGAAAAATGCAAAGACTCATCAGGGGAAAAAAAAAAAAAAAGCTAAAGGCTGACAAAGTCAGGTTTACTGACCTGATGCAGCAATGGGGGAACACCCAGAGAACCAGAAAATGCCACTTCACAAGACAGATTAGGGAATCATCTTGCTGGAGGTCTAGCTTGTCACCAAATAAGTCTTAGGAAAGTCTAAAGGGAGCAGGAGTCTTGCCACAAGGCCAGGGCAGTTTAGGGATTCAGTTCAGTTCAATTCAGTCCCTCAGTCGTGTTCGACTCTTTGTGACCCCATGAATCGCAGCACGCCAGGCTTCCCTGTCCATCATCAACTCCCGGAGTTCACTCAGACTCACGTCCATCGAGTCAGCGATGCCATCCAGCCATCTCATCCTCTGTCATCTGCTTCTCCTCCTGCCCCCAATCCCTCCCAGCATCAGGGTCTTTTCTAATGAGTCAACTCTTCGCATGAGGTGGCCAAAGTACTGGAGTTTTAGCTTCAACATCATTCCCTCCAAAGAAATCCTAGGGCTGATCTCCTTCAGAATGGACTGGTTGGATCTCCTTGCAGTCCAAGGGACTCTCAAGAGTCTTCTCCAACACCACAGTTCAAAAGCATCAATTCTGCAGCGCTCAGCTTTCTTCACATTCCAACTCTCACATCCATACATGACCACTGGAAAAACCATAGCCTTGACTAGACAGACCTTTGTTGGCAAAGTAATGTCTCTGCTTTTGAATATGCTATCTAGGTTGGTCATAACTTTTCTTCCAAGGAGTAAGCGTCTTTTAATTTCATGGCTGAAGTCACCATCTGCAGTGATTTTGGAGCCCCAAAAAATAAAGTCTGAGACTGTTTCCACTGTTTCCCCATCTATTTCCCATGAAGCGATGGGACCAGATGCCATGATTTTTGTTTTCTGAACGTTGAACTTTAAGCCAACTTTTTCACTCTCCTCTTTCACTTTCATCAAGAGGCTTTTGAGTTCCTCTTCACTTTCTGCCATGAGGGTGGTGCCATCTGCATATCTGAGGTTATTGATATTTCTCCCGGCAATCTTGATTCCAGCTTGTGCTTCTTCCAGTCCAGCGTTTCTCATGATGTACTCTGCATATAAGTTAAATAAGGTAACACCAGTAAAATATGGAAGTGAAAAAGTGGTTCTATAGAAAAGTAATAATCATTAAAAGTAGAAATTATTATGGGATTTCACAGTTGCCACATGACCTTGGAAAAAACAAACCCTCCAGTTAATTTTGTAGATGGTTTTATCTGTCCCTGTCCTCCCACTGTGATTAATGGCAAGGTTGCTTTTTCTCTTTTTTCAATACAAGTTAGTTTTCAATCTTTTAGCTTCAGTCCAGTTTTTACTCTTTCATTATATATTCTGGATACAAGTCTATGTCATTTGATGCAGTTGGACTATCATCTTCCATTCTCTGGCTTTCCCTTTTCCCCTCTTAATAATATCTGATGATTTAATAAAATACAATTCATCAATTTTTAATTAAGGGTTAGTGTTTGGTGTATGCAAAGTTCAGGAAGATATTTTTCCTGTATTGTAGAAGATTTGTTAACTTACCTTTCACATTAAGTCTGTAGTTCCTCTGGAATTGATTTCTGTATATAGTGTAAGGTAGGAATCTAGATAATGGGACTCATTTTTTTCATCTTTGCCTGTGAAAAGCCATATTGTCCAATAACTTTTACTGGAAAGAATATTATTTTTCACTGTGTTGAAGTGGTTCATTTTCACAAATTGGGTGACAATATATAGGTGAGTCTGTTTCTACACTAAATTAATTTCCATAAGTCTATTCAGCTATCCTACCAATATTCAGCTATTCTACCAATAATTATGGTAGTGATATAAGTCTTAGAAATGGCTAACATAAACTTCTACCTTTGTTTTCATTTTCAACTGCGTCTTCAATTTTCTTTGCCACTTTGCAACACACACACACAAACTCACACCACAATATACCTGAGGGGATGATGACTGGGGTTGCTTTGAAACTATAAGATTCTGTTTAACAATTTAAGGATATTTGCCAATTTAATATTTTTCATTCTTCCAATCATTGAGCATGAAATGGCTCATTTAATTTGTCTTTATTTTTCATTTCAGTTCAGTTGCTCAGTTGTGTCTGACTCCTTGTGACCCCATGGACAAAAGCACGCCAGTTTTCCCTGTCCATCCCCAACTCCTGGAGCCTACTCAACTCATGTCCATCGTGTCAGTGATGCCATCCAGCCATCTCATCCTCTATCATCTCCTTCCCTTCCTGCCTTCAATCTTTCCGATCATCAGGGTCTTTTCTAATGAGCCAGCTCTTTGTATAGTGTTGCCAAAGTTTTGGAGCTTCAGCTTCAGCATCAGTCCTTCCAATGAATATTCAGGACTGATTTCCTTTAGGATGGATTTGTATGATCTCCTTGCAGTCCAAGGGATTCTCAAGAGTCTTCTCCAACACCACGTTTCAGAAGCATCAATTCTTCAGCACTCAGCCTTTTTTTTATGGTTCAACTGTCACATTCATACATGACTACTGGAAACACCATAGCTTTGACTAGATGGACCTTTGTCGGCAAAGTAATGCCTCTGCTTTTTAATATGCTGTCTAGGTTTGTCATAGCTTTTCTTCCAAGGAGCAAGTGTCTTTTAATTTAATGGCTGCAGTCACCATCTGCAGTGATTTTGGAGCCCAAGGAAATAAATAATAAATATCTGTTGCTAAATATCAAAGTGTATAATTACTGGCTGCGGAGAGAATATGTTTCCTGTTTTAAAGAAACCTCCAAACTGTCTTCCAAAGTGGCCATACTATTTTGCATTCTTATCAGCAATGTACGAGTTTCTGTTGATCCACATTCTTGCCCACATTTGGTGTTGCCTGTGTTCTGGATTTTAGCTATTCTAATAGGTGTGTAGTAGGATCTCACTGTTTTAATTTATCTGATGACATATGATTGTAACATCTTTCTCTATCCTTATTTGCCAGATGTGTTTCTTCTTTGGTAAGGTGTCCTCATTTTCTGTCCAGATTTTGATAAGCTTGTTTTCATTTTCTTACTGTTGAATTTTTTCAGATATTTTATATGTTGGATGTATTTGTGTGTATGCTCAGTCATGTCTGACTCTTTTTGATCCCACTCTTTGTGGCCTGACTATAGCCTGCCTGGTTCCTCTGTCCATTGAGATTCTCCTGGCAAGAATACTGGAGTGGGTTGCCATTTCCTCCTCCAGGGGATCTTCCTGATCCAGGGATCGAAAACATATCTCCTGTATTGGCAGATGGATTCTTTACACTAGTGCTATTTGGGAACCATTTATTGGATAACAGTCCTTAATTAGATGTCTTTTGTAAAGTTTTCTTTGTCTGTGGCTTATCACCTCATTTTTTTGTCCATGTGTTTCACCGAACATTCTTAGTTGTAATGAAAGCCATCTCACTAATTATTTCTTTCATAGATCATGCCTTTACTATTGCATCTAAAAAAATTCTTATCAAAAAGTAAGATTGTCTAGGTTTTCTTCTGTAATATCTTTAGAAGTTATATAGTTTTGCATATTTACAGTTAGGTCTATGAATGATTTTGAGTTAACTTTGATGAAGAGTGGGAGATCCATGAATACAGAGTGTCTTACTTTTTTTTAGATCTTTAAAAGTTTCTTTGAATAATGTTTTGTAGTGTTCAATGTAGAAGTCTTTCAATTATTTAAATTACTTTTAACTATGCTATTTTTATGTATTATAGATAAAATTGTATTCTTATTTACACTTCATTCTCTTTTAGATTGTTCATTCCTAACATGTAGAAATACATATTCTTTAATACCGATCTTGTATCCTGCATGATGACTGCAGCCATGAAATTAAAAGTCACTTACTCCTTGGAAGGAATGTTATGACAAACCTAGACAGCATATTAAAAAGCAGAGACATTACTTTGCCAGCAAAAGTCTGTCTAGTCAAAGCTATGGTGTTTCCAGTAGTCATGTATGAATGTGAGAGTTGGAATATAAAGAAAGCTGAGTACAGAAGAATCGATGCTTTTGAACTATGATATTGGAGAAGACTCTTGAGAGTCCCTTTGACTGCAAGGAGATCAAACCAGTCAATTCTAAAGGAAATCAATGCTGAATATTCATTGGAAGGACTGATGCTGAAGCTGAAGCTCCAATACTTTGGCCACCTGATGTGAAGAACTGACTCATTTGAAAACACCCTGATGCTGGGAAAGATTGAAAGTGGGAGAAGGGGACGACAAAGGATGAGATGGCTGGATGGCATCACTGACTCAATAGACATGAGTTTGAGTAAATTCTGGAAGTTGGTGATGGACAGGGAGGCCTGGCGTGCTGCAATCCATGGGGTCACAAAGAGCCGGACACGACTGAGCGACTTAACTGAACTGAACTGCATCCTGCAACTTTGCTCCTCTTGACTTTTTGAGTTCTCTATAGATTTGGGGCGGGGGGTGGGGGGGAGCTAGAATTTTATACATGAAATATTATGCCATCTGCAAATACATATAATTTTACTTTTTACCACACTGAAATACTTTTCTGTGTTCTCTTACTTCTGTACCATGACTTGACATATAGTATATGTTGAATAGAGGTGATGGCAGCTGTATTTTCTTGTTTCCAATAGTATGTGGAAAACATTCAGTATTTCACCATTAAGTATGATGTTAATTGTACATTTTTTTGGTGTCTTTGGCAGGTTAAGAAAGTTCAGTTCTATTTTATTGAAAGATTTTTATTAGAAGAGGGAAATCAAGTTTGTTAGATGCTTTTTCTATGTTTTTGTTAAGATAATCACATGCTTTTAAATTTTGTTTTATCATTGATATGGTATATTACATTAATTACTCTTAGATACTAATCTAAAGAGTATACTTTGAATAAATTGCACCTGGTCATTGCGTACAATTATTTTTGTGATGCTCCTGAATTTGGCTTTATGGCTATATACAATGTATTCATAAGATATATTAGTTTGTAGCTTTTTTCTTATGATGCTTCTAGTTGGATATTAGGATAATATTGGTAGAATTTGTAAATTGTTAATTTGATATTATATAATTTCCATAATTCACAAGTGAATTCATTAGGGACTAGGTTGTTCTTCATAGGAAAGTTATTATTTTCAGTTCAGTTTCTCTACATATAGGTTTGTTCAGATTTACTATTTGATTCAGTGTCAATTTTGGAAGTTTCTGTCTTTTTAGTATTTGTCCATTTCACAAGGTTAATGAATTTGGTGTCATAGAATTGTTAATATTGTCCGTTATATTGTTTTCTCTCACGATGGCCTGTTTTCCATATCTGAATTTTTTTCATATTCTTTTTTTTAAATCAGTGTTGCAAGAGGTTTTGGAGCACTGTTGATCTGTGTAAATAGTCAACTTTTGGTATAGCTGATTTTCTCTGTTGTTTTCTATTCTCCATTTTATTTATCACTGTTCTTCACTGCTAGAATTTTTAAAAATTTTAGTATATAATTACATTTTAAATGAAGCAAAATGTTTTTACATGTGCCTTTATATTTTTTATTACTTTAACAACTATTATTGAACATCTATTATTCTTAGGAATTATCCTAGGTACCAGAAGTATAAAATCATATATGTTCTCTCTGCCAATAGCTTTGTGAAAATGAACTTGTATTCAAGTAGAGAATAATTATGGAAAAAATACTCTAAGATTTTGTGCTTTCATATTTACCAGATTCTTCAATTTTGCCCAAGGATTATTAAAATTAAATTATAATTATTAAAATTCAATAATCATGCTATTAATCAGGCATAATTTGAAACCTTTAAAAAGTTTTGTATAGAAAACTAATTATACCATCTTAACATATGAAGTTATTATTACTGGCCACAAAAAAAGAGAGTTAACATTAGTGTTTTCAAATCACTGATGTATTTAAATCTACATAACCAAGTTGCTTAATTCACTAACTTACTATTGTTTAAATAAGATATGAATTATTAAAAGTGTTCATAGACTTTTTATTCATATATTATTTCATAATAAGGCCACAGAGAATATAAAATCTGTTATGCTAATCAACAATGAGCTGTGTTGATGAGTCAAAATGTATGCATATAACCTGTAAAAGTTAAAAATGAAGTTCATTCTCTATGTTGCATATACAATGTCTAAAATATAAGCTTACCAGCTTATTATTTTTAGTAAATAATAATGAAAGGCTAATACTTTTTTATTATGAGATAAAATAATAAAGGAACAGATTGTTTAAAAGTTTTAAAAACATTTTATGGGTGTATCTTTAAAGCTCTTTTCTATTTTCTATTTTTCAAAAATGAAGCGTCAATAACATCATCATTTTCACATTTAAGCTCCACAAAGGCTTTTTTTTTTTTTCTGTAGAAAGTCAAAGGTTTTAGAAGGGCAACTCACACTTTTCTGCTGTTGCTCGTGAACCAATGGCAATTATTTTCATTCCAGGTTAATATGGCACCAACATCTCAGCATATATTTTGACAGCTGAAACCTTGCCATTTAAAGGTTAGAATCTCTCTTTTGAGAGGAAAACATAGAAGTACTTCCATCTTACAGGACATTTTCTAACTTCCCAAAATACTTGGAAATATCATTAAATCATAAAACCTTTCACTTTAAGGTATCACAGATTTTGTTTTTTCATGATGAACCCAGTAATTAATCTATGTTCGCTGTCAGGAATTGAATACAAGATAAATGATTTTTAAAAGAACTGAAAGCTTTGGGGAAAATCTCAAAACACTAATATCTATATAAGGGAAATAAATCCCATATTGAGATATTATTTTATCCTTGTTGGACTGGCAAAAATTCAAAAGCTGAATGGCACTAAGTATGATGTTTCTAAGGATGTAGCAATATAGGATGTGGCTATATAAGATATATAATATCCTTCATGTACATCAAGTAAGAGGAAGATGTTTAGAGATCAGTGACAATGTATATGGGGCTTTTGTTAGCTAGCTTTATTGTGGTAATCTCATAAAGCATGTTTCTATCGAAACATAACACTATACAACTTAAATGTATGCAATTTTTAATGTGTTAACTATACCTCATTAAAGCTGGAAAAAATAAATAATGTACCTTGAACTGAGTGGTATGATTAACCTATTTTGCTAATTCAGATCCAGAAAAAATAAGTGCAAAAGAAGAAAAGGACAATTATTAATTAGGAAATATAAAACTATAAATAAGACATTAGCACACAAAATTATAGTCCCAAGAAAAAATTGAAGCAAATATTATTGTCAATTTCTTTCCAATATGTAGTTTTAAGGGTCTCTATACATACCTGTCTCTCTTTATCTCTATCCATCTAGTCATATCTATATGTTTTAGAGCTTTAGACATATCCTGTTATATAATGACTATTAAGATGATGTTCTCCCATATTGCAGTAGACCCATCTTTTTTTGATCAAAAATTATTCTTTTGGGATATTTGGGAGAATAGGCAATCACTCTCTTAGTGTTTCCAGTAAAATCAAATAGAGAAACTATTGCCACTGTTCAGAAACAATGTCATCCCCAAAAGGACGCTTGACCTAAATATGAAGATCTCCCTGTGTTGAAGCTGTGAGGCCGATCAGATATGAGCTCTGATTTCATCAGTCATTCTACAAATTATAAATCCCAACTTGAAATTCATTAATGATCTGGTTAAATTTGAAAATTATATCCTTGATGAAAATCTCCTTTTTTACTGACATTATCACTGTGACCACCCCACAGGTACAGGATGGACCCCCATCCAAAATTTGGTTCAGATTGAAACTGAATATGTCACGTACACCAAGACAGCATGAAAGATATATCACACACAAATTAAGATTTTCTAGAAACAACAAAGCAGTCTTACCAAACTGGTCCAAAGGTAGCTTGAGAAGGCAGGGAAAAAAAGACTGACAAATTTTTTACTGTGATTAGTGGATGCAACTGGAATCTGTCTGTGGTCAGAGGCTTGTGTGGTTTAAATCTCCCACTAGTGGCAAAGATGAGAGCACACAGGCAGAAAAGAGACAGGAGTGAGACTTAGAAGCTGTCAGCAGTTTCAGTTTGAAAACTGGAGTCAGATTCTTTATTAGAAATCATGTTTATTCACTCTATTATTTTTCTACTTTTAGTGTAAGACTCAAAGATAAAGTTCCTAAAGAGATGAACATGAGAGATCAACATTCATCTCTTGAGCCAGCCAGGTGTTCTTGCACCATTGCCTTCACAGGGCACAAATCACCATGGAATTCCCACTGAAACTTGATGAGAGGTATCGGGGCGTCTTCCAATTGCATGGCCCAGGGACTGATACAGAGTCTACACATAGCTGGACCTTCCCAAGGACCTCAGTTCCTCAAAGCTCTTCATCCAAGAAAAATAAACATATCATTATAAAAATAATTATTCTGCAGCTGACTCCAAATTTATATCAAACGGCTTTCTCTTCCACTCCAGGCAACCAACTCAGATTACACTTTTATCTACTTCTACTCTCTAGATTTGTTTCAAAAATCTATTCCAGAGGGCCAGAGCAGAAGAATCAATCACTGGACTAACTTATATTGAACAACTTCACGGTCAGAATGAAGTGTTCCAATTTTTTTTTTTTTTTAATTTTTATAGAGAATAGCAACCCACTCTAATAGACTTGCCTGGAGAATTCCATGGACTGAGGAGCCTGGTGGGTTACAGTCCATGAGGTCACAAAGAATCGAACACAACTGAGTGACTGACACACACAACAACATAATTTCTTTACAGTGTTGTTTTTCTTTCTGCTGTACAGCAACGTGAATGAACCACACACATACATATATCCCCTCTTTTTTGGATTTCCTTCCCATTTAGTCACCCTAGAACATGGAGTAAAGTTCTTTGTGCTACACAGTAGATTCTCACTAGTAATCTGTTTTATGCATAGTATGAGTAGTGTATATATGTCAAAACCAATCTCTCAACTCATCCCACCTCTCCCTTCCCCCTTGGTATTCATATACTTGTTCTCTACTTGTTCATATACTTGTCTCTGTCTCTATTTCTGCTTTGCAATAAAGATCATCTATATCATTTTTCTAGGTTACACATATATGTGTTAATATGCATTTGTTTTTCTGACTTACTTCACTCAGTATGATGGTCTCTAGATCCATCCACATCTTTGCAAATGGCACAATTTTGTTCATTTCTATGGCTGAGTAATATTCCATTGTATATATGTGCTATATCTGCTTTATCCATTCATCTATTGACATTCACATTGCTTTCATAGCCTAGCTATTGTAAATAGTGCTGCAATGAACATTGGGATATATGTTTATTTCGGAATTATGGTTTTCTCTGGCTATATGCCCAGGAGTGGAATTGCTGGGTCATATAGTAGTTCTATTTTCAGCTTTTAAAGGAACTTCCATTCTGTTTTCCATAGTGGCTGTATCAATTTACACTCCCACCACTAGTGCAAGAGGGTCCCCTTTTCTCCACACCTGCTCCAGCATTTATTGTTTGTAGATTTTTTGATGATGGCCATTCTAACAGGTTCTTATGCAACACTGCTCTTTATAGCATCGGATTTTGCTTCTATCAACCAGTCAGATCCACAACTCAGTGTTGTTTTTGTTTTGACTCCATCTCTTCATTCTTTCTGGAGTTATTTCTCACTCTTCTCTAGTAGCATATCAGGTACCTACCAATCTGGGGAGTTCATCTTTCAGTGTCCTATCTTTTTGCCTTTTAATACTGTTCATGGGGTTCTCAAGGCAAGAATACTGAAATGATTTGCCATTCCTTTCTCCAGTGGACCACATTTTGTCAGAACTCTCCACCATGACCAGTCCATCTTGGGTGGCCCTACATGGCATGGCTTAGTTTCATTGAGTTAGACAAGCCTGTGGTCCATGTGATCAGTATGGCTAGTTTTCTATGATTGTGATTTCAGTCTGCTTGCCCTCTGATGCCCTCTCTCAGTGCCTACTGTTTTACAGGGGTTTCCCTTACCTTGAACGTGGGGTATCTCCTCTCGACTGCTCACCGCTTGATGGATGTGACTGGTGATAGAAGTAAGGTCGGATGCCTTTAAGAGCAATATTTCATATTATGTTAGGTCCAGGAATCAAGACAAATTGGAAGTGGTCAAACAGGAGATGGCAAGAGTGGATGCCAACATTCTAGGAATCAGCAAAATGGACTGGAATGGGTGAATTTAACTCAGATGACCATTATGTCTGCTACTGTGGGTAGGAAAACCTTACAAGAGTCCAAAATGCAGTACTTCGATGCATGATCAAAAATGACAGAATGATCTCTGTTTGTTTCCAAGACAAACCATTTAATATCGTGGTAATCCAAGTCAATGACCTGACCAGTAATGCTGAAGAAACTGAAGTTGAACGATTCTCTGAAGACCTACAAGACCTTCTAGATGTCCTTTTCATTATAGGAGACTGGAAAGCAAAAGTAGGAAGTCAAGAAACACCTGGAGTAACAGGCAAATTTGGCCTTGGAGTACAGAATGAAGCAGGGCAAAGGCTAATAGAGTTTTGCCAAGAGAACACACTGGTCATAGCAAACACCCTATTCCAACAACACAAGAGAAGACTCTATACATGGATATCACCAGACAGCCAACGCTGAAATCAGATTGATTATATTCTTTGCAGCCAAAGATGGAGAAGCTCTATACAGTCAGCAAAAAGAAGACCAGGTGTTGACTGTGACTCAGAACAAGAACTCCTTATGCCAAATTCAGACTTAAATTGAAGAAAGTGGGGAAAACCACTAAACCATTCAGATATGACCTAAATCAAATCCCTTATGATTATACAGTGGAAGTGACAAATAGATTCAAGGGACTAGAGCTGATAGAGTGCCTGATACACTATGGACTGAGGTTTGTGACATTGTACAGGAGACAGGGAGGAAGACCATCCTCAAGAAAAAAAAATGCAAAAAAGCAAAATGGCTGTCTGAGGAAGCCTTACAAATACCTGTGAAAAGAAGAAAAGTGAAAAGCAAAGGAGAAAAGGAAAGATATAAGCATCTGAATGCAGAGTTCCAGAGAATAGTAAGGAGAGATAAGAAAGCCTTCCTCAGTAATCAATGCAAGGAAATAGAGGAAAATAATAGAATCAGAAAGACTAGAGATCTCTTCAGGAAAGTTAGAGATACCAAGGGAATATTTCATGCAAAGATGGGCTCAATAAAGGACAGAAATGGTACGGACCTAACAGAAGTAGAAGATATTAAGAAGAGGCGGCAAGAATACACAGAAGAACTGTACAAAAAAGGTCTTCATGACCCAGATAATCATGATGGTGTGATCACTCACCTAGAGCCAGACATCCTGGAATGTGAAGTCAAGTGGGCCTTAGGAAGTCTCACTATGAACAAATCTAGTGGAGGTGATGTAACTCCAGTTGAGCTATTTCAAATCCTGAAAGATGATGCTGTGAAAGTGCTGCACTTATTATGCTAGCAAATTTGGAAACTCAGCATTGGATACAGGACTAGAAAAGTCAGTTTTCATTCCAAACCCAAAGAAAGGCAATGCCAATGAATGCCAAAACTATGGCACAATTGCATTCATCTCACACATTAGTAAAATAATGGTCAAAATTCTCCAAGCCAGGTTTCAACAAATACGTGAACCATGAACTTCCATATATTCAAGGTGGATTTAGAAAAGGCAGAGAAATCAGAGATCTAATTGCCAACATCCATGGGATCATCGAAAAAGCAAGAGAGTTCTAGAAATACATCTATTTCTGCTTTCTCGACTATGCCAAAGCCTTTGACTGTGTGGATTACAATAAACTGGAAAGTTCTGAAAGAGATGGGAATACCAGACCACCTGATCTGCCTCTTGAGAAACTTATATGCATGTCAGGAAGCAACAGTTAGAACTGGACAGGGAACAGCAGACTGGTTCCAAATAGGAAAAGGAGTACATCTGGGCTGCACATTGTCACCCTGCTTATTTAACTTATATGCAGAGTACATCATGAGAAACGCTGGGCTGGATGAAGCACAAGCTGGGATCAAGACTTCCAAGAGAAATATCAATAACCTTATATATGCAGATGATAGCCCACTTATGGCAGAAAGTGAAGAACTAAAGATCCTCTTGATTAAAGTGAAAGTGGAAAGTGAAAAACTTGGCTTAAAACTCAACATTCAGAAAACTAAGATTATGGCATTTGGTCCCATCACTTCATGGCAAATAGATGGGAAAAAAGTGGAAACAGTGAGAGACATTATTTTGGGTGGCTCCAAAATCATTGCAGATGGTGACTGCAGCCATGAAATTAAAATACTTACTCTCTGGAAGGAACGTTATGACCAACCTAGACAGCATATTAAAAAGCAGAGACATTACTTTGCCAACAAAGGTCTGTCTAGTCAAATCTATGGTTTTTCCAGGAGTCATGTATGTATGTGAGAGTTCGACTGTAAAGAAAGCTGAATGCCAAAGAATTGATGCTTTTGAACTGTGGTGTTGGAGAAGACTGTTGAGAGTCCCTTGGACTGCAAGGAGATACAATCAGTCCATCCTAGAGATCAGTCCTGAGTTTTCATTGGAAGGACTGATTTTGAAGCTGAAACTCCAATACTTTGGCCACCTGATGTGAAGAGCTGACTGATTTGAAAAGACTTTGACGCAGGAAAAGATTGAGGGCAGGAGGAGAAGCAGATAAGAGAAGATGAGAAGTTTTGATGGCATCACCGACTCAAAGGACATGAGTTTGGGAAAATTCCAGGAGTTGGTGATTGGCAGGGAGGCCTGGTGTACTGTAGTTCATGGGGTCACCGAGTCAGACACAGATGAGCGACTGAACTGACTGACTGACTGATTCTGACAGGTATGAGGTGATATCCCTTTGTGCTTTTGACTTGCATTTCTCTAACAGCTGGTAATGTGGAACATCTTTTTATGTCTTTATTAGCCATTTGTGGGTCTTCTTTGGAGACCAAATGTCTGTTTAGGTCTTCTGCCCATTTTTTCATGATTATCAGTTCAGTTCAGTTCAGTCGCTCAGTCGTGTCCAACTCTTTGCGACTCCACGAATCGCAACACGCCAGGCCTCCCTGTCCATCACCAACTCCCGAGGTTCACCCAATCTCATGTCCATCAAGTCAGTGATGCCATCCAGCGGTTTCATCCTCTGTCATCCCCTTCTCCTCCTGCCCCCAATCCCTCCCAGCATCAGAGTCTTTTCCAATGAGTCAGCTCTTCGCATGAGGTGGCCAAAGTACTGGAGTCTCAGCTTTAGCATCATTCCTTCCAAAGAACACCCAGGATATATATACATATATATATATATTTTATGGAATTCTAGAGATTTTTATTTTATTTATTTATTTATTAATATAGATTTATTTATTTTAATTAGAGGATAATTACTTTACAATATTGTATTGGTTTTACCATACATTGACATGCATCTGCCACAGGTGTACATGTGTTCCCCTTCCTGAACCCCCCTCCCACCTCCCTCCCCATCCCATCCCTCTGGGTCATCCCAGAGCACCAGCCCTGAGCACCCTGTATCATGCACTGAACCTAGACTGGCGACTCATTTCACATATGATAATATACATGTTTCAATGTCATTCTCCCAAACCATTCCACCCTTGCCCTCTCCCACAGAGTCCAAAAAACTGTTCTATACATCTGTGTCTCTTCTGCTGTCTCACATACAGGGTTATCATTATCATTTTCTAAATTCCATATATATGGAATACTGTTGTTTTTCTTTCTGGCTTACTTCAGTCTTATATTTTGATACTGCATGAGTTGTCATATATTTTGGATATTAATTCATTGTGAGTTGCTTCATTTGCAGATATTTTCTCATTTTGAGGCCTGTCTTTTCATCTGTTTATGGTTTCCTTTGCTGTGCAAAAGCTTTTAAGCCAGTCCCATTTGTTTATTTTTGTTTTTATTTTCATTACCCTAGGAGGTGGATCAAAAAGATCTTGTGATTTATGTCAGAGTGTTTTTCCCTATGCTTTCCTCTAAGATTTTGGTAGTGTCTGCCCTTACTTTTAGGTCTTTAATTCATTTTGAGTTTATTTTTGTCTATGGTTTAGGGACTGTTCTAATTCATTCTTTTACCTGTATCTGTCCAGTTCTCCCAATGCCACTTCATTAAAAGACTGTCTTTTTTCTATTGGATATTCTTGTCTCCTTTGTCATAGATTAGGTGACCATAAGCGGGTAGGATTATCTCTGGGCTTTCTATCTTGTTCCATTGATCTATGTTTCTGTTTTCGTGCCAGTACCATACTGTCTTGATTACTGTAGCTTTGTCTGAAGTCAGGGAGCCTATTTCCTTCAGCTGCATACATATTTCTTTCTCAAGATTGCTTTGGCTATTTGAGATATCTTTTGTTTCCATAAAGATTATGAAAATATTTCTCTAATTCTGTGAAAAATGTCTTTGGAAAATTGATACATGTTGCTCTGAGTCTGTAAAAAACCCATGCTTCAAGGACTTAGACTTTCCAAAACTGATTGGTAATATATGTTGATAGTAATTTTGTTATAAGAGAAAACTAAAAAATTGATGCATTTGAACTGTGATGTTGGAGAAGACTCTTGAGAGTCCCTTTGACTGCAAGAAGATCAAACCAGTCAATCCTAAAGGAAATCAATTCTGAATATTCATTGGAAGGACTGGTGCTGAAGCTGAATCTCCAATATTTTGGCCACCTGATGTGAAGAACTGACTCATTTGAAAAGACCCTGGTGCTGGGAAAGATTAAAAGCCACTTGACTGTCTTCACGACATGAAGATTAATTTCTCCAGAGCCAGAAATCCCAGAAGTCCCAGTAGTTTTTGTGACCTTGTTTCTAAAGTAGAACATCATCGTTTCTAAGTTACTGTGATTGTCTTAAGTCAACCACTGAAGTCAGTCATACTTAAGATGAAAGGAATTAAGGCTCTGCCTTTTGATGCTAGGAGCATTAAGAAAATTGGAGGCATATTTTAGAACTACCAGATGATTGATTCATAGTCCTAATAGGGCAGGTCTTGATAACCCAGGGTAATATAAAGAAAGAGAAAAGCTCTTTTCTAACCCATTTCAATAGGTTTTGTTTCTCTTCCTTCTTGATCTTTTATTTCATTGTCTGTTTTCTAAGTTTTTTCTATCTAAAAATTTTCTTAATGATTTTTTACTGCAGTTTTATATAGTTCATTCTTTCTTTGGTGGTATCTCTAAGTCTTGGGTTAGTAATTGTTGCCAGAAATTCAAGTTTATTAACTATCTTTGTGGAATCACACTCATTTCTTTATTATAAATATACAAAAACAGTGATAAAACTCATGCTGTTTTTGTTTGTATTATAAATATTTACTTATGAAACTTACCTTCCCTATTTTGTTGTTGCTGTTCAGTTGCTCATATCCGACTTTTTGCAACCCCTTGGACTGCAGTGCGCCAGCTTCCCTGTCCTTCACCATCTCCCAGATTTCCCAAACTCATGTCCATAGAGTCGGTGATGCCATCCAACCATCTTGCCCTCTGTTGTCCCCTTCTCCTCCTGCCTTCAATCTCTCCCAGCATCAGGGTCTTTTCAAATGAGTCAGCTCTTAGCATCAGCTGGCCAAAGTATTAGAGCTTCAGTTTCAAAATCAGTCCTTCCAATGAATATTCAGGATTGATTTCCTTTAGGATTGACTGGTTTGATCTCCTTGCAGTCCATGGGACTCTCAAGGGTCTTCTCCAACACCACAGTTCAAAAGTGTCAATCCTTCAGTACTCAGTTTTCTTTATGATCCAACTCTCACATCCATACATGACTACTGCAAAAACCATAGCTTTGACTATGTGGACATTTGTTGCCAAAGTAATATACACTGTCTAGGTTTGTCATAGTTTTTCTTCCAAGGAGCAAGCATCTTTTAATTTTTTGGCTTCAGTCACCATCTTCAGTGATTTTGGAGCCCAAGAAAATAAAGTCTGTCACAGTTTCCATCACTTCCCCATCTATTTGCCATGAAGTAAAAGAACAAGATGCCATGATCTTAGTTTTCTGAATGTTGAGTTTCAAGCCAGCTTTTTTTTTTTACCTTCATCATAAAGCTCTTTAGTTCCTCTTTGCTTTTTGCCATAAGGGTGATGTTATCTGGATATTTGAGATTATTGATATTTCTCCAAGCTTTCTTGATTCTGGCTTTTGCTTCATCTAGCCCAGCATTCTGCATGATGTACTCTGCCGGGTGACAATAGACTGCTTTGAAGTACTCCTTTCCAATTTTGAACCAGTCCATTGGTCCATGTCTGGTTATAACTCTTGCTTGTTGGCCTGCATACAGATTTCTCAACAGGCAGATAAGGTAGCCTGGTATTGCTTCTCTAAATTTTGGATTTGTGAGATTTCCTTTAATAGATTGATTTTCACTGGCTATTTCTTGAGGAATAATATTTCCTTAAAACAAGTATAGTAGATGTTCTATCAATATTTCTTGAATAGTAGCAATATTTATCCAATGAGCAATTCATTATTTCCTAACTAAGGCTTTATAAATTATTGCCAATGCATTGGTAATATAGAGCACCTAGAATTTCCCAAACCTAAAGCTCAAAACTTCTGAAATCTTAGAGCAATGAACTATAACAGTGACAAGTGGATGAGTCTAGAAATGTCAAGTGGTTGGGAATATATTAATGGATGTTCAGCCTAATGAGCTTTTTAAAAAGCTTGTGTTGTGAAATCTTAGCTGCAAGGATTCAGTGTTAGTTATAATACTTGAAAATTATATGTATCTTAATTTTCATTGTTTAAAGATATCTGCCAATAAGGGGTGTTTCCAGATCACTTGTTTTACATATTTGTCTCTGCTGTGACTGATTTCAGCATATTCAATATACAGCATAGCATTTTCTCAACATTATACTGTTGGAAGAAAATTAATATGGAATTTTATAGGTTCATTTTGTGTTTAAAACAGATTTGAATACTCAACAGAAAGCATATTTAGTATTTTATTTCTCATATCTTACATACTCCAGGTTTTTCGTATGGCATCCAAATTGCGACACCGTTATGTAGCCCAGTGGTCAAATTTTTTTGTAGTAAAGTTCATGAACTGAGTACTAGTAAGGCATTTCCTTTCTAGTACACACTCAAGTCTCCAAGAAGTATTCCAGAAGTCTGCTTGGTAATAATGTTTTATTGTCATTTTTAATGCCAAGTTCATGCACATTTTTTACTACATTGCCAAATTATATATTACAGTTCAGACAGAGGTTTAAACATTATATATTCCAGATTGCAATTCACACAGTGCTGCAAACAGCATTATGCCTAGTGCAGCTGTCATAATGGAAGTATTATAAAGTATTGTACAGATATAAAATGTAAACTTAAACTCTGCAAAATCCACAGAAATTTAGGATGAGTAAAAAGGAAGTTTTACTAAAATGTAGTAGTTAAATATATATATATCTAATTTAACAACATATATTTATAGAGATTCTATAAGTATTTATCAGCCTAGTGTATGCTTCATTCATTCATATATCAAATGCCAGCCATTGACTACATCCTGTTAAATTCTGGACATACAACAGTGAATAAAATAGCTAAACTCCTCCCCACATCTGCTTATATGCTAGTAGGAGACAGACTTTAAATAAATAAGCATGTAAATATATCACATGTCAAATACTGATAAATTCTATAAAAGATGATAAAACTGGGCAAGAAAGATTGGGATTTCTAGAGAAGGAACTGGGGAAAGTATCTTATTTTTCTTGTGATATGATGGGAGGTTCTCTCTTATGAGGACATTTTTGAGCAGAGACATGAAGAGCTAAGGACTTGAGCTAAACACCAGCGTTTGGGTCAGTATTACAGGGACTTTGTGGGTTATTGTAAGGTCATTTAATTCTTTTACAGATGTACACCTTAGGAAAGTTTGAGATTAATAGCACATTTGAGAAGATAATGGAGTTCCCATGTAACTATTCCTCAATTTCCATTCTTATTAATCTCTACATTAGCAGAGTCCATTTATTACAAGTCTTGAAATGATATTCATACATTATTCTCAACTAAAGTCTATAGTTCATTCAGGTTTTTTCAGTTTTTGTAATATTCTTTTTTGTTGATTTGTTTCAAAATTCCACTCAGGAGATCACATTCCATTTAGTTGTTTTGTCTCCCTAGGTTCCTGTTGTCTGTGTAACTTTCTCAGACTTATTTTCTTTGTTTTTCTAGCTATGTTGGGAGATAATTGACATATAATGTTCTATTAACTTTAAGGTGTACAATATGATGATTTTATACATGTATATATTGTGAAGGGATTACCACAATAAGGTTCATTAACACATCCTTTACTCCACATCATCACCTTTTTTGTTGTAATGGTAAGAACATTCAAGATTAATTTTCTTAACAGCTTTCAAGTATACAATACAGTACTGTTAACTATAGTCACCATGCTGTACGTCAGATCCCCTGAACTTATTCACCATATTAGAAGTTTGCCTCTTTTGACAACACCACCTCAGACATCTCTCAGATATATATTTTTTAATGTTATTGGAGTAGAGTTGCTTTACAAAGTTGTTTAGTTCTGCTGTTCAGCAAAGTGAATTGACTATACACATACACATACATGTTGCTGTTTAGTGGCTAAGTCATGTCCTACTGTTTGTGACCCCATGGACTATAGCCTGCCTATGGGCCTGACTATATAGCCTGACTATAGCCTGGCCTATAGCCAGGCTCCTCTGTTCATGGGATTTCCCAAGCAGGAATACTGGAGTAGATTGTCATTTCCTTCTCCAGGCTATCTTCCTAACTCAGGGATCAAACATGTATCTCATGCTTGACAGGCAGATTCTTTACCACTGAGTCACATGGGAAGCCTATATATTTGGATTTCTTTCCCATCTAGGTCACTGTAGAGGGTTGAGTAGAGTTCCATGTGCTATACAGTAGATTGTCATTAGCTATCTATTTAATACATAATAGTGTATTTATGTCATTCCCAACCTCCCAGTTCATCCCACCCTCCCTGCCCCCCACCTTGGTGTGCATATATTTTTCTCTACCTCTGTGTCTTGATTGCTGCTTAGCAAATAGATGCATCTGTACTAGTTTTCTAGATTCCACACATACGTGTTCAGTTAACTTCAGTTCAATTCAGTTGCTCAGTCGTGTCCGACTCTTTGTGACCCCATGAATCGCAGCACGCCAGGCCTCCCTGTCCATCACCAACTCCCGGAGTTCAGTCAGACTCACGTCCATTGAGTCAGTGATGCCATCCAGCCGTCTCATCCTCTGTCGTCCCCTTCTCCTCCTGCCCCCAATCCCTCCCAGCATCAGAGTCTTTTCCAATGAGTCAACTCTTCGCATGAGGTGGCCATACGTGTTAATATATGATATTTCTTCTTTCTGTCTTACTTCACTCTGTATGACAGTTTCTAGGTTCACCTGCATCTCTAGAAATGGCTCAGTTTCATTCCTTTTTATGGCTGAGTCATACTCCATTGTGTATATGTGTCACAAGTCCTTTATCCACTGCTCTGTCAATGGACACTTAGGTTGCTTCCATTTCCTGGCTATTGTAAATAGTGCCGCAATGAACACTGAGGTGCATGTATCTTCTGGAATCGTGGTTTTCTCTGAGTATACGCTCAGGAGTGGGATTTCTGGGTCATATAGTAGCTCTATTTTTAGTTTTTTAAGGAACTTCTGTTCTGTTCTCCATAGTGGCTGCATCAGTTTACATTCCCACCAACAGTGTAGAAGGGTTCCATGTTCTCCACATTCCCTTCAGCATTTATTTTTTGTAGACATATTGATGGTGGCCATTCTGACCATTCTTTGATGGTGCCATTTTGTAGTGTAGGTCTCTACTGTGAGTTGATGCTTTCCTCATGATGAGATTGCAATTATGTTTGGGGGTAGGAGAACTGGAGAAGTACAGTGCTTTTTTCATTGCACTGATCGTGATTAATGACTATCGATGTTGACCTTGATCACCTGACTTAGGGAGTGTTTAGGGACTTTCTTCTGTAAAGTTACCCTTACCTGCTTTTTTGTTCCATTCTACACTTAGGAAGGAAATCACTATGTTTACCTCACACTTAAAAATAGGCAATGATGCTCTCCCTCCTGATGATAGAGAGCCTACATAAAGAATTTAGAATTCTTCTACATGGAAGATTTGTTTCTTTTCTCTCATAGGTTTATTTGCAGAATCATTTATTTATATCAGTATAGACTCATGATTTGTATATTATGCTTTTTATTTGGGTAAAGTTGATTTACAATGTTGTGTTAGTTTCTGCTGTACAAACAAGTGAATTGTCTCTGTGTGTCAGTTCTCCCTCTCCCTCCCTCCCACCACTCCCCCCATCCTCCCATTCTAGGTGATCACAGAACACCAAGCTGAATCCCCTGTGTTATACAGCAGGTTCCCACTACTTATCTATACTACACATGGTAGTGTGTATATGTCAATCCCATTCTTCCAGTTAACCTTCCCCCTCCCCCCCCCCAACCCATGTCCATTCTCTGTATTTGTGCATCTTTTTCTGCCCTGTTCATTTCTATGATTTTTATAGATTCTACATATATGCATTAATGTATAATATTTGTTTTGGACAACAATCCAGTACTACCCTAATTTAGTTTCTTACTCTGTGGCATTGCTGACAATTTGAAGCTCTTTCACTTGGCTCTTGTGTCCCTTTGATGTGCTGCCATCAGTGTTGATGTGTTTGTGTGTGTATGTGTGTTTAATACTTTTGAGGATTTCCTTATTTTTTGACACTAAAAGCTGTTCAGTTTCATTTTGTATATTTCTAGGCATTGTCCTCAGAGAAGGCAATGGCACCCCACTCCAGTACTCTTGCCTGGAAAATCCTATGAACGAAGGAGCCTGGTAGGCTGCAGTCCACGGGGTCGCTAAGAGTTGGATATGACTGAGCGACTTCCCTTTCATTTTCACTTTTCACTTTCATGCATTGGAGAAGGAAATGGCAACCCACTCCAGTGTTCTTGCCTGGAGAATCCCAGGGATGGGGGAGCCTGGTGGGCTGCTGTCTATGGGGTTGCACAGAGTCGGACACCACTGAAATGACTTAGCAGTAACTTAGCTTAGGCATTGTCCTAGAATCAGTTATTTATCCAAGGAGCTATGGTTCAATTAATTCAAAAATAATATTAGAAAACAAGATCTGCAGGCTAAATTAAACAAGTTCTACTGAAGTATCATTTCTTTATGCCCTCTCAGCAAACATATCAAATAAACCTTTATGTATATACTAATCCATATATATTTATATAAAATATATACATAGCAACCTACATCTATATTATACTAAATGATGTTTTCAACTCTAATTTCTGTCTTACTGATGTCTCTAATATCTGTTCAGTATCACAGGAATCATTCAAGTCTCCTGCCCCTGAATTTATGTAAATTTCTACTCCAACAGGAAGCCAGATAGGGTCTTACTATCTGATATCTTTATACTACCTTTTACTTCATTTTTCAATTCCAGTACACATATTTAGAAATATCAGACTTTTTAAGCAGTATCCCCCTTATCTAAAGTACAGTGCTTTGGTGAAGTCCGTTTGCCTTCAATCTTACATATGTTTCTTATTTCCAAAGTTACTTTTTTCAGGACCTCCGCCCTCAGCCCTCTCACTGAGGTTGATCATACATTTGTAAATAGAATGACATACTCTTGTCTCAGTCCACATTGCTTCCTGGGATATCTCTGCTTCCTGTTCCCCCCCACCCCCACTCCTTACTTTGCTAACATTAAAGGTGCTATAAACTCTACTGGTTTTAACAAATGCAATTCCCCATTTCACCATGACAACAGTATCATACAGAATAACTTCACTCCCCTGAAAATCTGTTTTCCCCTTATTTATCCCTGTCTCCCTCTCCCCACACTCCAGGCAATCACTCTCTCTATTGTTTTGCCTTTTCAGAATATCATATAAATGGAATCGTACAGCATACAGCCTTTTCTAACCAGCATCTTTCATTTAACGTATCCATTTGTGGTATGATAACTCATTTTCTTTTGCTGTTGGATACTAATTCCATTGTATGGATTTATTATTGTTTATTCATCTATTGAAAGTTATTTTGCTAGCTTCCAGTTTCTGACAATTATGAATAGAGCTGTAAAATATATCAATCAAGTGTGAAGGGATAGACATCTTAATATTGAGTCCTTCAATCAATGAACATAAAATATTTCTTCATTTATTAGGCTATTCTTTGCTTTCTTTAATCAAACTTTTGTAGCTCTCCACCTGTTGGTATTCTACTCATTTTATTAAATTTATACCTGAATACTTCATCTCGGCGTTATTATAAACAGTATTTTACTTTTAGTATCAAATCCCAATTGTCCTTTCCTGGATGAGAGAGCAATTGACTTTTGTTTGTTACTTCATTCATGTGAAATGGAGTGATCTCCCAGGTCATTAGTTCCAGAATGGTTTTTTTCCCCTTTTGATTATTTGTGTTTTGTTTTTTTTTTTTCCCCACCTGGACAATCATGCCATCTGCAAATAGGCACAGTTTTATTTATCCCTTTCCAATCTGTATACTTTTTCTTTCTATTTTGTATTATTTCATTAACTAGGATTTTCAGTATAAGATAGAATAGGAGAGATGAGAGGTGATATTTTTACTTGGAGTCTACTTACAGACTGACTTAAACTAATTGATTTTAATGATAAAACAGTCTTGGGACATGGAATAAATTCTACTTTGTCATGGTATATAATTTTTCCATGTGTTGTTGGATTCGATTTGCTAATATTTTATTAAGGATTCTTTAATCTATGTTCATGAGAGATGCTGGTCTATAGTTTTCCTTTTTAAAATATATTTATTGATTTGCGAATTAGAGTAATACTTACCCATTAAAATGATTTAGGAAGAATTTCCTCTGCTATTGTTTTCTGGAAGAGCTTGTAGATTATTAGTATGGCTTTTCCCTTAAATTTTTGGATCAGACACTTTTTTGGCAAATTACTAAATATTGAATTAATCTATAATAGTTTGCACATAATCTGTTTATTTCTCCTGTGTGAGTTTTGGTAGTTTGTGTTTTAAAGGAATTGACCAAGTCATCCAAGTCATCAAATTTGTGGGCAAAGAAAGTTTTATACACTGAATTATGTCCTTGTTAAAATTCATATGTCCAAGTCCAAATCCCCAGTACCTCAGAATATAAACTAATTTAGAGATGAGGTCTTTAAATAGGTGATTAAGTTAAAGTGAAGTTTTTAGGGTGGGCTCTAATCCTATATGACTGGTGTTCTTATTAGAGGGGAAAGAGAGAGAGAGAGAGAGAGAGAGAGAGAGAGAGAGAGAGAGAGAACGAGAGAACAGGGAAAAGACCATATGAGGATACAGTTTTAAAAAAAGAAAAATAGTGGCCATATTCAAGTCAAGGAGAGAAGTCTCAGAAGAAACTAAATTTACATTTTAACCTTAGACTTTCTAGCCTCTAGAACTATGAGAAAATAAATCTGTTGTTAAGCTACCCAATCTGTGGTATTGTGTCATGCTAGTTCTAACAAAGTAATACAGAAAGGTTTATAGAATTTCTTAATTACTCTTAATGTTCATGGATCAATAGTGATGCTCACACTAGTCCCAGATAAACCTCTAGCAATACATCAAAATTAAATTTAGCCTTTTTTTCAATAATGCTCCAGTGCCTTTAGGTCCATGTAGCCTGATCTCTGGAGAAGGAAATGGCAACTCACTCCAATATTCTTCCCTGGAGAATCAAATGGACAGAGGACCCTGGCAAGCTGCAGTCCACAGGGTCGAAAAGAGTCAGACACGACTGAGCATCTAAGCACAACCTGACTTCAGGTGTGATTTTCTGTATTCATATATTTCTCTAGAGATTTTAAGGTGGTGGTTTGTCCTGCAGCTTCAATTTCTTGTTGCATCCAGTGAGAGTTACCAACTTTTAGTTGGTTCTATATTTTCTTATTAGTTCTATCAGGTTTGTTGGTAGAGTTTTTATAGTTTTCTATACATAATGTCATGCGGATTTGCAGAGATTTTAAATTATTTTGATTTTGATGTCTTTTTTCTTGTTCAATTACTCCGCTCAGGACTTCCAAGTTCTATGTTGAACAGAAGCACTGAGTGGGGAGTTTTTCTTTTATTCGTGATCCTAAGGAATAGTTTTGTTTTTCAGCACTGAGTATCATTTTAGCTGTGGGCTTGTCACATGAGTTTTATTATGTGGAGATATATTCATTAATACCCAATTTGCTAAGAATTTTTGTCGTGATAAAAGTAGGTAGGAATTTCAAATGATACCTGTAGCATGTTTGCATTTTTTCAGTCATGATCATATTTATGGAAGCAGACTGGGTTGTAGGAAAGCAGTTTTACATATTGGCACTTAATAGTAATTGTATTTATGAATACATCAATGAGCAAATAAAATTGTTAGATACATTAGATTATATTTTGAATTTATTAATCCATTTTCTTTGATTAGTCACTTTCTGGTGTGATTTATAGACTATTTGAAAAATATTTGCCATAGAAGTTCTTTCACTGATTTTTATAGTTCTATCTACAAGTGGATTTTGATGACTTAGCTAATTTGGAACAATTAATTAAATAATTTATGAAACAAACCTAAGCATGATTTATTACTGCAGAAATTTTCGGTGATTTTTAACTAGGTGAAAATGTGAATTCCCAAAAGAGATCTAGTTCACTACATTTTTTAGAATTATATGGCCGAGGAATTCTTCATTCAGAGATATTTGTGGAACTAGTGTTCTATAGGACACAGTTGAACAAACATCTATTAAGCAAATCAGAGTATTATCACCTGTTTTTTATTGTTAGGACATTGAACTTATACAGAATCTGATGCATATATTTAATTGCAAAAGTAAGATAACAATGAAAAAGACAGTTTCTGATTGCTACATTTGAAACGTGGTGTTGGAGGAGACTATTGAGAGACCCTTGGACTGCAAAGAGATTAAATTCTAAAGGAAATCAATCCTGAATATTCATTGGAAGGACTGATGCTGAACCTGAAGTTCCAATACTTTGGCCGCCTGATGTGAAGAACTGAATCACTGGAAAAGACCCTGGTGCTGGGAAAGATTGAAGGCAGGAAGAGAAGGGGATGACAGAGGATGAGATAGTTGGATGACATCACTGACTCAATGGACATGAGTTTGAGCAAGCTCCGGGAGATGGTGATGGACAGGGAAGGCTAGCATGTTGCAGTCCACAGGGTTGCAAAGAATTGGACATGACTGAGTGACTGAACAACAGCAATCTATTGTTATATATTCCCAACTCTATTTTCCTCCCTCTGCCCAAAGTAAACCATGTTTCCCCTTTAGTTTTTATTTTTTTTTACTAATGAGAACCTCAAGGAATTCTACTCATATGAATTTTCTGGAAAGCAGTTATTCTAATAAAAGAACAAAGTGCCATATTTCATGTATTAGTAATGAATCCACAATTCCTGAAATATTTTCCCTTCAATAGGAAATTTAAAGCTCTCAAATGTATCACATTCTTATTTAAAACACATAAATATGTAAATATTTAACTTTTCCAATAACTAAGGTGATACATCAACTGATATTTCTTTTTCATCTCAAATAACTTGTATTTAACTAAAAGATAAAAATTTTACAAAACCTATAAAACACGCATGTGTTCGATTGTCCATTTAAACTATCAAGTTTATGGCTATCAATGTGCTTGTAGTATTCCCTTTTTACTCTTGTAATGATTTGGGATCAGTTACATTCCAATCCTTTATTCCTAATATTTATCACTTATGTCTGCTCTCATTTTTCTTTATTACATTGACTAGAGGTTGGATAATTTATTAAATTTTAAAGGCCCAGTTTTTTTATTTCATGGCTTTCTCTTTAGTATTTGTTTTATTTCATTTATTTCAAATCTGATGGTTCACATATTCATCTTATTTTGTTTGTTGTTGCTCAGTCATTCAATGGTGTCTGACTCTTTGCAATCCCATCAACTGCATCATGCCAGGCTTCCCTGTCCATCACTAACTCCAAGAGCTTGCTCAAACTCATGTCCATTGAGTCAGTGATGCCATCCAACAATCTCATCCTCTGTCATCATCTTCTCCTCCTGCCTTCAATCTTTCCCAGCATCGGGGTCTTTTCTAATGAGTCAGGTCATCGCATCAGGTGGCCAAAGTATTGGAGTTTCAGCTTCAGCATCAGTCCTTCCAATGAATATTCAGGATTGATTTCCTTTAGCATTGACTGGTTTTATCTCTTTGTAGTCCAAGGTTCTCACCAGTCTTCTGCAACACACAGTTCAAAGCATCAATTCTTCAGTGTGCAGACTTCTTTATGGTCTAACTCTCACATCCATTCATGACTTCTGAAAAAATCAAAGCTTTGACTATACTTTGTGGGCTTTTTGATATACTGTCTAAGTTTGTCATAACTCTCCTTCCAAGAAGCCCAAGAAGCAATTGTCTTTTAATTTTGTTGTTGGAGTCACCATCTGCAGTGATTTTGGAGCTCCCCAAAATAAAGTCTGTCACTGTTTCCATTGTTTCCCCATTTATTTTCCATGAAGGGATGGGACCAGATGCCATGATCTTCACTCTCTTCTTTCACCTTCATCAAGAGTCTCTTTAGTTACTCTTTGCTTTTTGCCATAGGGCTGGTGTCATCTGCATGTCTGAGGTTATTAATATTGCACCCTGAAATCTTGATTCCAGCTTGTGCTTCATCCAGCCTTCCATTTCCCATGATGTACTCTGCAAACAAGGTAGTCTTCTGTTTAACTAGTGTTTTTTTTTTTCCTCTTTCTTTCTCTCTTTTCTTTTTTTGTTACTGTTATCTGCTTTTTAAGAAAAAAGACTGTTTCAACACTTGAAAACCAATTGATTCATATCACTATATTAAGAGTAAATAAGAAAAGCCAAAATAAAATTTGAAAAATTAACCCACCAGTTTCCTCTGTCCATGGGATTCTCCAGGCAAGTATACTGGAGTGGGCTGCCATTTTTTTTTTTTTCCAGGGAATCATCCAAACCCAGGGTTCATACCCAGGTCTCCTGCATTACAGGCAGACTCTTTACCATTTGAGCCACTGTGGAAGCTTGGAAAATTAGAACAACCATAATTGTTTAGAGAAAAAATGCAATACAATTGATCTTATTCACTTTCACATTTAAGATTCAACTAAAAATTCAGAGGCATCAAGAATAGCAAAATATGAATGTGTTTTTTGATAATATTAAGTGGGAAAATCTTTCCTTTTCTCCTTTGCCTTTTGCATTTTTCTTTTCTCAGCTATTTGTAAGGCCTCCTTGGACAACCATTTTGCTTTTTTGCATTTGTTTTTCATGGGTATGGTCTTGATCACTGCCTCCTGTACAATGTCACAAACCTCTGTCCATAGTTCTTCAGAAGCAGAAGATATTAAGAAGAGGTGGCAAGAATACATAGCGGAACTATACACAAAAAATCTTCATGACCCAGATAACCACAATGGTGTGACCACTCACCTAGAGACAGACATCTTGGAATGTGAAGTCAAGTGGGCCTTAGGAAGCATCACTACAAAAACAAAGCTAGTGGAGGCAATAGAGTTTTAGTTGAGCTATATCAAATCATAAAATACCATACTGTTTAGGCACTGCACTCAATATGCCAGCAAATTTGGAAAACTCAGCAGTGGCCACACGACTGGAAAAGGTCAGCTTTCATTCCAATCCCAAAGAAAGGCAATGCCAAAGAATGCTCAAACTACCACACAACTGCACTCTTGTCACACGCTATCAAAGTAATGCTCAAAATTCTCCAAGCCAGGCTTCAATACTACATGAACCGTGAACTTCCAGATGTTCAAGCTGGATTTAGAAAAGGCAGAGGAACAAGAGATCAAATTGAGAACATCCGTTGGATCCTGGAAAAAGAAAGAGTGTTCCAGAAAAACATCTACTTCTGTTTTATTGACTATGCCAAAGTCTTTGACTGTGTGGATCACCACAAACTGTGGAAAATTCTGAAAGAGATGGAAATACCAGACCACCTGACCTGCCTCCTGAAAAATCTGTATTCAGGTCAGGAAGCAACAGTTAGAACTGGACATGCAACAACAGACTGGTTCCAAACTGGAAAAGGAGTACCTCAAGCTGTATATTGTCACTTTGCTTATTTGAATTCTATGCAGAAATGATGGGCTGGATGAAGTAGAAGATGGAATCAAGATTGCTGGGAGAAATATCAATAACCTCACATATGCAGATGACACCAACCTTATGGCAGAAAGTGAAGAACTAAGGAGCCTCTTGATGACAGTGAAATAAGAGAGTGAAAAAGTTGGTTTAAAACTCAACATTCAGAAAACTAAGATCATGGCATTTGGTCCCATCACTTCATGGCAAATAGGTGGGGGAAACCATGGAAATAGTGGAGGATTTTATTTTGGGGGGCTTCAAAATCACTGCAGATGGTGATTGCAGCCATGAAATTAAAAGACCCTTGCTCCTTGGAAGAAAAGCTATGACCAACCTAGACAACATATTAAAAAGCAAAGACATTACTTTACCAACAAAGGTCCATCTAGTCAAAGCTATGGTGCTTCCAGTAGTCATGCATGGATGTGAGAGCTGGACTATAAAGAAAGCTAAGCACCAAAAATTTGAACTGTGGTATTGGAGAAGACTCCTGAGAGTCCTTTGGACTGCAAGGATTTCAAACCAGTCAATCTTAAAGGAAATCAATCCTGAATATTCATTGGAAGGATTGATAATGAAGCTGAAACTGCAATACTTTGGCCACCTAATGTGAAGAACTGGCTCATTTGAAAATATCATGATACTGGGAAAGATTGAAGGTGGGAGAAGGGGCCAAAAGAGGATGAGATGGTTGGATGGCATCACCGACTCAATGGAGATGAGTTTGAGCAAGCTGTGGGAGTTGGTGATGAATAGGGAAGCCTGGCGTGCTGTAGTCCATGGGGTCGCAAAGAGTCAGACACAACTGAGTGACTGAACTGAACTGACTGAAGAGGAAATATCTGTTTCAGAGTTTAGAATTATTTTGCCTTTTAAATGAGCATAATAAATAATACAGGAGATTTCCAGCAAACTAAAAGAATAAAGATGATGAAAGATCCTCCTGCTAGATTATATTTGACTTTTCATTAATTTCCACAATGGAAATGTTAACGCATTCCTAGTACTCTTGCCTGGAGAATCCCATGGATGGAGAAGCCTGGTAGGCTGCAGTCCATGGGATTGCGAAGAGTTGGACACGACTGAGCGACTTCACTTTCACTTTTCACTTTCATGCATTGGAGAAGGAAATGGCAAGCCACTCCAGTGTTCTTGCTTGGAGAGTCCCAGGGACAGGGGAGCCTGGTGGGCTGCCGTCTATGGGGTCGCACAGAGTCGGACACAACTGAAGCGACTTAACAGCAGCAGCAGCAGCAGAATAAATAGAGACAAAAGATAATTTCCAATAATAAAAGTAAATCAATAAAAATTTAAATTTTGAAATATGTGTGAAAGTTATTAATAATAAAATTAAAATATGATTAATAAATATATATACACATATAAGGATACATTTAGCAAAATATGTTAAAAACTTTACTAAATTAATAAAACTTTATTAAAACAATTCAGAACTCTGAAATAAAAGGACAAATATACTACTGCTGTTAAAATGAGCCTCAGTGAATAAATATATAAATTATTTCCAAATATTCAATGCTTTCATTTATTTCTTCTAGGACTCCAAAGTTTAATGGGATTTTGTGATTTGATTTCAAAATATCTATAGAAGAACAATGTCATGAATATCCAATAGATGAAATAGAGGTACATGTGGCAGAATTATGCCTATCAGATATGCTTTATTATAAACATTTTCAAATTAAGATAGATCTATAAATAAATGAGTAGAAAGTTATGAAAGTTAGGAATTTTTTTTTAGGATGTGTCTGTTGCATATAAGATGAAAAAAATGTCAGGGGAATTATTTCTCCATATGGAAATAAAAAATTAAATGAAATTTCTAACATTTTTCTGTCCATTAATACTGCTTGAATCATGTGAATTAAAGATGATTGTGAATAGCAAAATTTAAAAACTTTAAAGTTTGCATAAAGTATATTATAATTTTAATTCTGAAAACAGTTTCTTAAGTAAAACATTAATAACCTCATAGCTATTAATAATTTGAAAGATGCAATTAAAATATATTTTAAAGTGCCTATATATAAAATAGTATATCTCCTTCAAATGGGATGGCAGAATTAGAACATATGAAACAGCTAGATATTAAGATTATCTATCTACATCTATCTGTTCTTCTAATCTATGTATCTAATCCATCTCTATCTAAAGAAATCCTAAAAATTATTGAGAGAAAGCACACATCACTCAGAAAAATGTGTAGAATCTGTGGACAGTGAATTATAGAAGAGGAAACATGAGTGGATCATAGTGGTCATCTTTGGTACAACCACCAATTGTGGACCTATTTTATTCCTTTTCAGTTCTCACTCTACTATTTATAACAGCAAACACAAGGTCAGAGCCTTAGAAGAACCATGGTTATTTATCTGAAAATCCACCTGTTCTTTTATCATGCGCTGTTGTAAGACTGAGGCATCTAGAGGAAGAGATATGATGGAAGTAACATGTTCAAATTATGGGTTAATTCCTTGAAAGAGAGGATCTTTATCCTTTTTAGATTTGTCTTTTCCTAGAGTCCCTTGGACAGCAAGGAGATCAAACCAGTCACTCCTAAAGGAAATCAGCACTGGATGGACTGATGCTGAAGTTGAAGCTCCAATAATTTGGCCACCTGATGTGAACAGCTGTCTCACTCAAAAAGACCCTGATGCTGGGAAAAATTGTGGCCAGGAGAAGGGGACAACAGAGGATGAGATGGTTGGATGGCATCATCAACTTAATGGGCATGAGTTTGAGCAAACTCCAGGCAGTAGTGAAGGACAGAGAAGCCTGGAATGGTGAAGTTCATAGGGTTGCAAGGAGTCAGATACAACTTAACAATTGAATAACAACAACAAACTGCAATTCAGATGTCATGCTGGAGATCAACCTTCAACTAAGGCTGAGAGAAAGCCTTAAGAAATAAGGAGGTCACAGGGTAAATAGAGCCAGGATCCATGGATGACCTCAGGATACAAAACAACCTTCCTTCCTTGGGCTATCCACCTATCAAGTTTTGTCAGAAGGCAGCAATGCCCACCTTGTTGAGCCATTAGATACTTCTGTTATAGCAACACACTTTAACCAATACCAGGAATTGGAAGTGAATGAAAAGATTTTGGCACGCGTTATACTGCCATGAGAAATCACTTTGAAATAACAGGAGAGCTAGACAAGATACCTACAAAGCTTCAAAAAAAAAAAAAAAAGTCAAAGTATTGATATTTCTTTTCAATTCCTACTTGTTCTAGCAAGGTAGTACAAGCTGGATTAACAGACCAGAGCAGGGAAGGAGGGAACAGTACTTTGTCTGCAGTTGCAATCTAAATTAACTGGAAATCCACTAACATGGAGTCTTGCAGGGTTATAAAAGCCAGCTGCTTCTGTCCACTGAGCAGCCATTGATAAGATTATGGAGCTTACACATCAATGTGCTAGGACATGAAGTTGTAGCCAATCCAGCCGCAAGATCAGAGTATGTATGTTTCCTGTTCACTCATCCTGTTATTTCACATGGCCTTGAGGTGGCTGCCATTAAAATGAGTATAGATGTCAGTTAATAAAAGAGAGTCATCCAGGCTTGAGAACTAGTCTGGTTAGATGTCCGATTGTACTGTAATTTCTTTCCCGTGGAGCTGAATGGAAACAAATAAATCAGAAACCTCCTGAGTTTGGGGGAAAATTGTTTGGCCCAGAAAAACTTTAGCTTAAAAGCCTGCAATTGTTCCGGCAAACCTAACTCTGAAAATCTGAACTAATAACAGATTGGCTATTAGAATTCTGCCATATCAAGGAAGGTATAATCTCCACTGATGAAGGGAGTCTGTCACAGAGCTACTTTAAGGAAGTTAATCCAACATGGAGAAAGGGACGATTCGTGATACTCAGCAGGAGATTTTATAAGTGACCAGTGACTATGTTGCCTTTCTTTCCTTTCCACACTTACGTTATTATTGCATTTACCTTATACTTGAAGGGAGAAAGGTGGTGGTTTAGGGATGAATACCTTTGCTAGTGTATTAGTCTCCAAATCATGAGGATTTAATCTAAATTTTGGGCTAAAACTGTTTATCATAAAATGTCAGTATCACTAAACTGTAGTAAAATAGGTAGAAGGGAATCAAAAACAAGAGCACAATGAGGTGAGAGATGTCTGATGCCAATCACAAAATTCCCCACTGTCAGCCTCTTGATTTATAAAATCTGAGCAGCTGGGGAGGAATGAATCTACACTGAAAGAACTGAAAGCTCCAAAATTCTACCGTAAACGTTCAGGTGCTTAGCAGCAATATCAGTTTTGCTTATGCCAGTTATGACTACTTAAGCTGAACATCATTTCCACTTTCATAGATGTCTTAATCCAATAGATTCCAAGTTTTAGGTCTACATGTCATCCTTATGTAGTGAGCTGTCTATCAGATATAAAGTTGGAGGACCAAGGCACAAATCTCAGTTCTGTTATTAACGCATGAATTGAACTCAAGCAAGTTAATCTTCTAAACTAAATTGCTTCATCAAAACAATTGGATGATAACACTAGGTCGGATGGTAAAGAATCTGCATGCAGTGCAGGAGACCTAGGTTTAATCCCTGGATCAGGAAGATCTCCTGGAGAAGGAAATGGCAACCCACTCTAGTGTTCTTGCTCGAGAAATCCCATGGATAGAGGAGCCTAGTGGGCTACAGTCCATGAGATCAAAAAGAGTTGGCGACAACTGAGCTCATGACCCAGCGACTACCTAGCCCCTTCGATTTGTTGTAAGAATTAATTCATCTAACTCTTTCCCAGAGCTTTGCTATGAAAAATATTAGCTGCTAGAGATCCCCTTTGGGAATGGGTAAAGTATTGCATATCTTTGGTCCTGTTTGGCAATTCACGGTGGATGTTTGCCTAGAAATAAGCTTTAAAAATTCCTACCATATAATCGTGTTTGAATCTACTGACAAACTTTTTTTTTGCAAAACAGAGCACACATGAGCCCTCAATGAATAATTTGTTGAATATATGAATAAATAAAAGCTTCATTTTCATGGCTCATTAAGATCCATGTTGTCTGAAAATTCATAAGCACCATTCCAATAACCTGTTGATAAAATTGAGTTTATTGTTTGCCACAAAGGGACACCAACACTCTGACAGAGTCTTAATAGCCTATAGGAGTGTAGAAGCCAATTATGCATACAATTCAGTGTCACCGAATCTTAATGTGGTAATCATGATTCCAAAAGTTTGGCCTTTGTGCAGTGATGCCAAATTGAATCTTGGAGATAGAGTTTTGGGTGAAATAGAAAAGAATAGTTTTGATACTTTGCTAGCCAAAGGGGGACAGAGTGGGTTTTGTGCCCCTCAAAACTGTGTCCCAACCCAGAAGGATTTGATGAGTTTTACAGCAATGGCTCAAGGGGTTGCTACTAAGGATCAGGATGTCTGCAGAGCCTATACCCCTTTAATCTGGCTACAGATGGTCTGATAAGTTTCTGTGGTTCCTTAAGTCTGGCTTCAGGTGGTCTCTTGAAGACCTTCTTTGGTTTGTTTAATCTGGAATGAAGAATGCTAACATTTTCCATTTGTTGGGGATCATGGTAATCCACTCCAGCATTCTTGCTTGGAGAATCCCATGGACAAATGAGCCTGGTGGGCTACAGGCCATTGCTTTCCAAAAAGTCAGACATGACTAAAGCAACTTAGCATGAAGTTCTGTGAAGTGCTCGAAGACACTGTTTTGTTTGTCCCTTGAGGTGGAACTAGGACCTTGCCTCAAGGCTACTCTTTTATTTCTTGACTGCTCCTCTCTTGTCTCTAACATTTCCTCCATTACCTGATTAGCAGCTCTTGGAGTCTGATCTTTGGGACTCAGGGAAGGTCCTGGAGGCTGGAGTCTATTCTCCACAAACAAGAAATTGGGGACAGAAAGGCTTCAGTGCCCAGGAGTCCCACAGGGTCCTGTTTGGTTTCAATCAGACTATAATGTCTCATTTTTCCATTGCTCTCATTTTGCATGTAAATATACTTTGCACTATGAAACTGTTGGAAAATTCAGTGATCTATCTCTAGATTTCCTTTTATGCTAACCTTTGCAGCTCTCTATTCTGGGGAGTATTTGCATGAAAAAAAAAATGGCCATTTTAACTGCACAATAGTAACATGCTCAATTTGTTATTATTTGTCTTATTTTTCAATCTTTTATTTTTGATCATTTTGTGAAATCACAAAATAAATCATTAATGAAAATTTGATTATAGTTATCTCAAATGTACTATAAAACTCAGGATAATTTGGGGTCTTTACCTGTCAGTTTTTCTAAGGCCTGGTCATTTTACATTTTAGAAAAAGATGTTTAAGTGCAATATCCCTGAAACTGACTAAGGAAAATAACAATATATTTCAATTCTCTATCATCATAAGGTTTCTTTACATCTAATCTTGTATTTATTTTTAAAATTATTTTATTTGGAGCCTAATTACTTTACAATATTGTGGCCATTTTGCTGTACATTCACATGAATCAGCCATGGGTGAACATGTGTTCCCCATCCTGAACCCCTCCCTCCTACCTCCCTTCCCATCCCATTCCTCAGGGTCATCCCAGTGAACCAGCCCTGAGCACCCTGTCTCATGCATCAAACCTGTCTGGTGTTCTGTTTCACATATGATGTATTTCTAAAGGCATACAGTTTAGCTGCTTTAGCTGAAACAGTTCAGGCTCTGGAGGCTGGTCCACCTTACACTTAACTTTCCCAAAGATAAGATTCTGAGCCACCTCATCAATCACCCCCAGACAAGTTTTCTTCATTCTCTCATGTCCAATTTACTTTATGAGTTTATTGTTTAAAAAGTCTTTTATCACACCTGCTTCAGAAAAATCTTCTATAACAACTGTCAAAATTGTGATGCATTTGTTACTTTCCATTAAGTCACCCTGTATTCACATGAATGATGTTGGAAAGCTAACTGCTTCTCTTACTGTTGAAAACTGAAGTGCCAAGGTCAAGATGGGCTCTACTCAGGCCAAGTATATTGGCACTTGTTACTCTTCAGCATGTTTCTCCCCAGGAGGCTGGCAGGATATCACTGGAGAATTCTTTTCATATGGCTTCACAGAAACCAAGCTATGTCATTAGCCAGGATACACTGAAACTGTAGAACAAAATCAATACCTAGGCTTAAGATTTATCTCAATGATTGTGACTGCTACCTATTTGGATTTGGTGCACTTATACCAGGAATTGGAGTGTTTCCTTTGTTTTTTTGTGGGGGAAGATTTCTTATTTTATTTTTTTCCTCAAAAAAAATTATGGTAAAAAAACAATTCCACCTCTTTTCAGTATTGATAATAAATACTTTAGAGTCAAAAAACATCACATTCCATTACTTAAAGATAGATTATAAATCACCCAAGCCATTTCTAGTAGTTAAAGCAGAGTTTTGGTGCCTTTACTTGATCAAAAAAAAAAAAAAAAAAAAAAAAATGGCATGCTCTAAACTTCATAACTAATACTATTAAAAATCACATCATAGAGTGAAAGTACCACAGTTCCTGCATGAAGATATACAATTCATTGATCATTGTCTAGTCAATGGAAGTATTTTTTAAGTAGAAAGAAAATAATAAAAAATACCAGATACTAATATTATTTGACAATTTAATATTAAATGATTTGAAAAACATTGAAATTTGTTTTACACTGGATACTCAAAACAAATGGGTTCCATACTGTTCATAAAATTCTGAAACATAAGAAACTCAGTTATAAAGTAAAATATAATAATATAAAAATTAATGATTATACCATTTAGATATGGCATATCAAATAATTAGAAAATAATATAAATGAAAATGAAGTCTAAAATATAATAGAAACAAAATTATTATTTTAATATTTACTAAACAAAATACAAGTATTGAGATAAACCTTAAATAAAATATAAGGTATTAAAAAAAGGTAATTCAGTTCAGTTCATTTCAGGCACTCAGTCATGTCCAACTCTGTGACCCCATGGACTGCAGCATGCCAGGCCTCCCTGTCCATCACCAACTCCCAGAGTTTACCTAAACTCATGTCCATTGATTTGGTGATGCCATCCAACCATCTCATCCTCTGTTGTCACCTTCTCCTCCTGCCTTCAATCTTTCCCAGCATGAGGGTCTTTCCCAGTGAATAAGTTCTTCACATCAGATGGCCAAACTATTGGAGTTTCAGCTTCAACATCAGGTTCCATCCAATGAATATTTGGGACTGATTTCCTTTAGAATGGACAGGTTGGATCTCCTTGCAGTCCAAGGGACTCTCAAGAGTCTTCTCCAATACCACAGTTCAAAGCATTAATACTTCAGAGCTCAGGATTCTTGATAGTCCAAATCTCACATCCATACATGAATACTGGAAAAATCATAGCCCTGACTAGATGGACCTTTGTTGTCAAAGTGATGTCTCTGCTTTTTAATATGCTGTTTAGGTTGGTCATAACTTTTATTCCAAGGAGTAAGCATCTTTTTATTTCAAGGATGCAGTCTCCATCTACAGAGAATTTGGAGTGCAAAAAAACGTCTGCCACTGTTTCCACTGTTTCTCCATCTATTTGCCATGAAGCGATGGCACCAGATGCCATGATCTTAGTTTTCTGAATGTTGAGTTCTAAGCCAACTTTTTCATTCTCCTCTTTCACTTTCATCAAGAGGCTCTTTAGTTCTTCTTCACTTTCTGCCATAAGGGTGGTGTCATCCGCACATCTGAAGTTATTGATATTTCTCCTGGCAATATTGATTCCAGCTTCTGCTTCATCCAGCCCGAGATTTCTCATGATGTGTTTACATATAAATTAAATAAGCAGGGTAACAATATACAGCCTTGACATATTCCTTTCCCAATTTGGAGCCAATCTGTTGTTCCATGTCCAATTCTAACTGTTGCTTCCTGACCTGCATACAGATTTCTCAAGAGGCAGGTCAGGTGGTCTGGTATTCCCATCTCTTTCAGAATTTTCCACAGTTTATTGTGATTCACACAGTCAAAGGCTTTGGCATAGTCAATAAAGCAGAAATAGATGTTTTTCTGGAACTCTCTTGCTTTTTTGATGATCCAACAGATGTTGGCAGTTTGATCTCTGGCTCCTCTGCCTTTGCTAAATCCACCTTGAATATATGGAAGTTCAAGGTTTGCATACTGTTGAAGCCTAACTTGGAGAATTTTCAGTATTACTTTGCTAGTGTGTGAGATGAGTGTAATTCTGTGGTATTTTGAGCATTTTTTGGCTTTCCCTTTTTTAGGGATTGGAGGAAAACTGACCTTTTCCAGTCCTACGGCCACTGCGGAGTTTTCCAAATTTGCTGGCATATTGAGTGCAACACTTTCACAACATTGTCTTTCAGGATTTGAAATAGTTCAACTGGAATTCCAGCACCTCCACTAGCTTTATTCCTAGTGATACTTTCTAAGGCCTTGTTATGTACTCTTTGCACCATCAGTGAACAATGAAGTGTGTGGATTTGTATCTGGACTCTCTATCAATATTATGCTCTGTTGGTCTACATGACTTTTTATGTCAGTACTATACTGTAGTGTGACTTCATAATATATTTTGAAATTAGGATGTAAGTTGCCTCTAACTAAAGATTGCTTAAGTTATTCAGTATCTTTTGTGATTTTTCTATTTCTGTTAAAAAAAAAATGTCACTGGGATTTTAATAGAGATTCCATTGAATCTGCATATCACTTTGGGTAATATGGACATTATGTAAAAAGTCCACAGCTAGCATCATACTCAACAGTGAAAAGCAAGTTTTAGATCTTTAAGATCAAGAATAAGGCAAGAATGCCCACTCTACCACTTCTTTGCAATATAGTACTTGAAGTTCCAGCCAGAGTAATTATTCAGGAAAGGAAAATTTTAAAAGATATCCAAAACATAAGGGAAAAAAGTCATATTATTTTTAGTTTCTTATACATATAAAAATCTAAATACTCTACAGAAGAGAATGCTAGACCTAATAAAAGAATATTAATAAAGTTGCAGAATACAAAATCAGCATACAAATATCAGTGGGGTTATTTTACATTAATAATAAACCATTCAATAAAGAAATTAAAAAAAACAATTCCATTTATAATTACATCAAAAAGAATAAAATATTTAGGAGTAAACTTAATCAAAGATGTGAAAGACTTATACACTGAAAACTACAAATCATGTATGAGAGAAATTTTAAATGAGATGTGGAAAAACATCTTATGTTCATGGATTGAAAGATTTGATGTTGTTAAAATGTTCATATTGTCCAAAGGTAAACTCACTTTTATTTTTTTTTTATTTTATTTTTTTTTAGGGGATTTTTATTTATTTATTTATTTATTTATTTATTTATTTTTTAATTTTAAAATCTTTAATTCTTACATGTGTTCCCAAACATGAACCCCCCTCCCACCTCCCTCCCCATAACATCTCTGTGGGACTTTTAAAGTGTAACTAATAGTACTCGTATCACAGTATGATGTTGACATAATGGTTTATTAATATCCAATATATTGCATTTTGTAATTTAATTCCATGCTTTCTTGATACTCTTAATATAGAGACACAGATCTCCTGCCCTCTAATTAAGTCCAACACCTCTAGCACAATTCTATGAACTCTCTGTGATATATTCATGAATGTTCCTTCAAGCAATGTAGCTATATTAAAAGAACGATGTCTGAAATTTCATGCATAATCTGGAACTGTCACTCAATTGCCCCTGTCCACAACTGAAAGACTTCAGGTGCTATAAAAGTACACCACCATTTCCCTGATAGCTCGGTTGGTGAAGAATCCTCCTACAATGAAGGAAACAACAGTTCAATTCCTGAGACAGGAAGATCCACTGGAAGAGGGATAGGCTACACAGCCTAGTATTCTTGGGCTTCCCTTGTGGCTCAACTGGTAAAAAAAAAAAAAATCCTCCTGCAATGTGGGAGACCTGGATTCGATAGCTGAGCTAAGCCTCAGTCACTAGAATATGTTGTTATTTCTTCAACAATAGAATCTTAGTGATCAACTTTAATTATGATGTCTTGGACTTCCCCACACCCTTTAGTTTTATCATTCCGTTTTTTCTTTTGTAATCCCCAAACATCATCTTTTCATGAGGTCCTTTTTGCTTTATGGCTTCAGTTAACTTATAATGTTTAATTATTCATAAATGGCTTTTGTATATAGCCTTTTCTGTTGCTGTCATCTTTGACATATTTCATGTTTTTTTTTTTTTTTCAGCCCCAAACGTCCTAATAAACTGACAATTTCATTCCTTTCATTACTCAGTTCACATTGTGCAGAGAAGAACTGAGGTGTTCAGTACTATTTCTGTTTGTTTGGAAGTTTCACTGCCTAATTAATTCACATGATGCTGAGTAGGCATTAAATTGCCTTTATGCAGAACAAAGGTGCTTCCCAGGTGGCTTGGAGATAAAGAATCTGCCTGTCAATGCAGGAGATGCAGGAGATGTGGGTTCTACCCTGAGTCAGGAAGATCCTCTGGAGGAGGAAAAGGCAACCCACTCCAGTACTCTTGCCTGGGAAATTCCATGGACAAAGGTGCGTGGCAGGCTATTGTCCATGGGGTCACAAAGAGTCAGACACAACTGAGCAAACACGCACATACAGAACACAGACTTTAAGAGAGATTCTCTTAACTAGGGGCTATATATGTGGTATTAACCTTGATTTATCTATAATATAGCTGTATGGTTCTATGTTTTCTGGAATAGGTGAATAGATGATTGCCAGAGACAGTCTTCCTCTTCCTTGTTGTTATATCATTGATATTACTATCTGTATTAATTTGCTAGCGCCTGCATAACAAAGTACTATAGACTAGGTGGCAAAAATCACAGAAGTGTATTTTCTCATAATTAAGAAAGCTAGGAGAACAAGCAATGGCAGCCCACTCCAGTACTCTTGCCTGGAAATTCCCATGGATGGAGGAGCCTGGTAGGCTGCAGTCCATGGGGCGCTAAGAGTCAGACACTACTGAGGGACTTCACTTTCACTTTTCACTTTCATGCATTGGAGAAGGAAATGGCAACCCACTCCAGTGTTCTTGCCTGGAGAATACCAGGGACGGGGGAGCCTGGTGGACTGCTGTCTATGGAGTCACACAGAGTCGGACACGACTAAAGTGACTTAGCAGCAGGAGAACAAGATGGCAGAGGAGTAAATGAACATGAAGTACATCTCTCTCCATGGATGCATCAGGAATACACCTTCAGACACAGACGTGCATGCAGAACACCAGCGGAGAGCAGACAAGAGTACCTGACCAGCAGGAAAGAATATATAGAACCAGGCAAAACTTGGTAGGACAAAGGAACTAGGGGGAAAAACAGGAGTGTTAATAGGAATGGACCTGCCCTTAGTGGGTCAGGGAAATAAAGCAGGGGTCCGATCCACACATTGGGGCAGTTATCTGAGTCAGAAGAGAAATATTTAAGGCTGAGAGTGAAACAGCTGATCTGTGGCAGCCTAAATGGAATGAGAATCAGACAGTTCTTGCTGCAGCCATACATACCTCAGACAGAGACACAGGTCCCCTAGAAGGCATGGTGGCTGGCAACTGGAGTGTAAGGATTGTGGAGCAGTTCCAGGATGAGGGCTACTGTTGACAGCTGAGAACGGATTGAGGGGATGTGAGGGATGAAACTGCAGGAGGAAATGCCTGTGGAAGAAAGCCAGGCAGTCATGGAAGCAAGGCGAAGCTGCTGAGTCATGTGTAGGGGGTGGAGCCATCACCATAGCCTCTCTCTCCTCACACACCAGCATCAGCAGCTGAGCTTTAGAGAGGCTGGCCCATCATGTACCTGACACACTGAACTACAGAGTAGGACCCCACCCAGGGTGCCCCTTTACGTTCCTGATATGCTGATCTACAGAGTAAGACCCCAGCCAGGGTTGGAGGGCCTCATTGTGCCTGATGTGCTGAACAACAGAGAAGGACTCCAAGCAAGGGAGCCCTCTAAGTGCTTGAATGGGCAAAGCTGCGGATAAAGACCAGCCAAAGAGGCCTTCTGATCGCCAGCTACCAGAGGTTCATAAAAAGACTGATAGGGCCATAACTCCTATAGCTGAGGCAGTCCTGCACACTTGGCACCACCAGGGTCCGCTAGACTCAAGCATCTGCACCACCTACACACTCAACCTTCACTGGGGCAGAGTTGCCACAACAAAAAACTTTTGTGTCTATGCACGTGGAGTTGCTTTGGTCATGTCCAACACTTTGGGACCCTGTGGACTGTGGCCTTCCAGGCTTCTCTGCCAAGGGGGTTCTCTAGACAAGAGTACTGAAGCATATTGGTTAATACTGGTTGCCATACCCTTCTGGAGCACTATATTCCCGGCTGCCCTAACTACCAACTCCCCTGAGTACATGGTGCTGCCAGAACCCCTGTGACCCAAGCAGCTGCCCCACTGCTGCACCTGGCACTCACTGGGGCAGACTCAAGTCCTCCAGGGCAGCCTCAGAAGCAAACCCCAGTGTACAACCCACATGCAGAAGTGGAAATAAAACCACAATAAATAAATTGAAAACCAGGCGCAGTGTGGCTAAGGAAGAAGATATAAAAAACTTCCCACCAGCAGTACAAGCTGCAGATTCACACTAGTCCTGATAGCTGTGGACACTGGAGGCAAGAACACACAGGCGTAGGACCAGATTAGAATCGGAGCTGCCCTCACAGCAGGTCCAGAGACCAAGAAAGAGTTGGAGGGCATCCTAGGGAGGTGAGGTGGACTGTGACTTCCAGCGAGGGACAGGATTCTGACAGCAGTGACTCAAGAAAAAACATTTATTATTATTATTTTTTTTTAACTCATTCTGTAGTTTCTTTTGGATTCTTTTGGTGTTCTTTTTTTTTTTTCTTCTTTTCCTTTCATTTATCCCTCTGTTGTAGTTGTCGATTTTATTGGCACTATGAAATCTAATTAAGCTTTCAAGTTTTTTTTTCAATTACACTTTTTATTATTGTTATAAATCTCTGCCTCTACATTGGGATTTTGCAGTTCTATGGAGTTTTACTTTTTTTTCCCCTCTTTTTTATTTTAATTTTTAAGCTTTTAAAACCTATTTTTTTTCTACATTTATTCTTTTGTTTGCTTTTCCTACTGTTCTTACCCTTGCAGTTAATCTTTAATGCATATACATCTTCATCTACCTCTGTTTAACTTTGCATATCTGTTCATTCTTTCTTTTCTTTCTTTCCTTTCCTCTCAACATATTTGCTAGTTTTGTTTCCATTGTTTTATTCCCCACTTGGCCCTTGATTTAGTTTTCTTTTCCAATTTCTGCTTTAGTTAGCTTTGTTCTTAACTGGTAGATATCATTTTTGGCTTCCTTTGTCTGCTGGGTCAAACTACTGCACTTTATTTTGGTTGGACTCTTTTGATCTTGCTTATGGGTGTACATCTATATGTGTATATTCCATTCTTTTAATTATTATTTGCCTGATTTTGTAACTGCCACAAATGGCAGTACTTGGGTTCATCTTTGCTTTCTCATCTTTGGGTATTTATTTTAATCTCATTTAATGCCATAAAAAACCACTTGTGGGCTGTTCTTTCTGGATCAGAGTTCAAGCCCTGAACCTTTAGAGTAGGAGCACTGACTCTAACACATTAGGCTACCAGAGAACTAACCCTCAGTTCAGTGTAAATCAGTCACTCAGTCGTGTCTAACTGTTCAGGACCCCATGAATTGCAGCACGCCAGGCCTCCCTGTCCATCAACAAGTCCCAGAGTTCACTCAAACTCATGTCCATCGAGTCGTGATGCCATCCTCTATCGTCCCCTTCTCCTCCTGTCCCCAATCCCTCCCAGCATCAGAGGCTTTTCCAATGAGTCAACTCTTCATATGAGGTGGCCAAAGTACTGGAGTTTCAGCTTTAGCATCATTCCTTCCAAAGAACACCCAGGACTGATTTGCTTCAGAATGGACTGGTTGTATCTCCTTGCAGTCCAAGGGACTCTCAAGAGTCTTCTCCAACACCACAGTTCAAAAGCATCAATTCTTCAGCGCTCAGCTTTCTTCACAGTCCAACTCTCACATCCGTACATGACCACTGGAAAAACCATAGCCTTGACTAGATGGACCTTAGTCAGCAAAGTAATGTCTCAGCTTTTCAATATGCTATCTAAGTTGATCATAACTTTCCTTCCCAGGAGTAAGCGTCTTTTAATTTCCTGGCTGCAATCAACATCTGCAGTGATTTTGGAGCCCCCAAAAATAAAGTTTGACACTGGTTCCACTGTTTCCCCATCTATTTCCCATGAAGTGATGAGACCAGATGCCATGATCTTCGTTTTCTGAATGTTGAGCTTTAAGCCAGCTTTTTCACTCTCCTCTTTCACTTTCATCAAGAGGCTTTTTAATTCTTCGTCACTTTCTGCCATAAGGGTGGTGACATCTGTATATCTGAGGTTATTGATATTTCTCCCGGCAATCTTGATTCCAGCTTGTGCTTCTTCCAGCCAGCGTTTCTCATGATGTACTCTGCATATAAGTGAAATAAGCAGGGTGACAATATACAGCCTTGACATACTCCTTTTCCTATTTAGAACCACTCTGTTGTTCCATGTCTAGTTCTAACTGTTGCTTCCTGACCTGCATACAGATTTCTCAAGAGGCAGGTCAGGTGGTCTGGTATTCCCATCTCTTTCAGAATTTTCCACATTTTCTTGTGATCCACACAGTCAAAGGCTTTGGCATAGTCAATAAATCAGAAATAGATGTTTTTTTGGAACTCTCTTGCTTTTTCCATGATCCAGCAGATGTTGGCAATTTGACCTCTGGTTCTTCTGCCTATTCTAAAACCAGCTTGAACATCTGGAAGTTCATGGTTCATGTATTGTTAAAGCCTAGCTTGGAGAATTTTGAGCATTACTTTACTGGTGTGTGAGATGAGTGCAATTGTGCGCTAGTTTGAGTATTCTTTGGCATTGCCTTTCTTTGGGATTGGAATGAACACTCACCTTTTCCATCCTGTGGCCACTTTTGAGTTTTCCAAATTTGCTGGCATATTGAATGCAGCATGTTCACAGCATCGTCTTTCAGGATTTGAAATAGCTCAGCTGGAATTCCATCACCTTCACTAGTTTTGTTCATAGTGATGCTTTCTAAGGCCCACTTGACTTCACATTCCAGAATGTCTGGCTCTAGGTGAGGTATCATACCATCATGATTATCTTGGTTGTGAAGATCTTTTTTGTACAGTTCTTCTGTGTATTCTTACCACCTCTTCTTAATATCTTCTGCTTCTGTTAGGTCCGTACCATTTCTGTCCTTTATCGAGCCCATCTTTGCATGAAATGTTCCCTTAGTATCTCGAATTTTCTTGAAGACATCTCTAGTCTCTCCCATTTTGTAGTTTTCTTCTATTTCTGAGGAAGGCTTTCTTATCTCTTCTTGCTATTCTTTGGAACTCTGCATTCAGATACTTATATCTTTCCTTTTCTCCTTTGCTTTTCGCTTCTCTTCATTTCACAGCTATTTGTAAGGCCTCCCCAGGCAGCCATTTTGCTTTTATGCATTTCTTTTCCATGGGGATGGTCTTGATCCCTGTCTCCTGTACAATGTCACGAACCTCAGTCCATAGTTCATCAGGCACTCTGTCTATCAGATCTAGTTCATTAAATCTGTTTCTCATTTCCACTGTATAATCATAAGGGATTTTATTTAGGTCAACTAACCCTGCTGATTTTGCTGCTGCTAAGTCGCTTCAGTCGTGTCCAACCCTGTGCAACCTCAGAGATGGCAGCCCACCAGGCTCCGCCATCCCTGGGATTCTCCAGGCAAGGACACTGGAGTGGGTTGCCATTTCCTTCTTCAATGCATGAAAGTGAAAAATGAAAGAAGTCACTTAGTCGTGTCCAACTCATGCAACCCCATGGACTGCAGCCTACCAGGCTCCTCCATTCATGGGATTTTCCAGGCAAGAGTACTGGAGTGGGGTGCCATTGCCTTCTCCCAACTAACCCTAGGGAGTGTCAAATAGTGAGAACTCCCCCAAAGGAAACCACTTGAATACAAGACCCAGCATCACCCAACCACCAGTAGCACACTGTGCAGGACACCTCATCTAAACAACAAACAAAGCAAAAATACAAACCAAATCATTCTTGCCCATCAGGGGTGGGGGGGGGGGGGGGAGGAACACAAAAATTCAGCACAAATCTCACCCTATACTAAACTTACACAAACCACAGGACCAACTTTAGGAGGACATAAACCAAAGGAAGAAAGAATTCAACCTTGAAGCCTGGGGAAAGGATACCTCAAAAAAGCTAAGTTAAAAGAAAAGAGGAGAAATACTGCCCAAATGAAGGAAAGAACTAGAAACACAGACGTCCAAATAAATGAAGAAGAAATAGGCAAACTACCTGAAAAAGAATTCACAATAATGATAGTCAGTTCAATTCAGTTCAGTTCAGTCGCTCAGTCGTGTCTGACTCTTTGCGACCCCATGAATCGCAGCACACCAGGCCTCCCTGTTCATCACCAACACCCAGAGTTCACTCAGAATCATGTCCATCGAGTCAGTGATGCCATCCAGCCATCTCATCCTCTGTTGTCCCCTTCTCCTCCTGCCTCCAATCCCTCCCAGGGTCAGAGTCTTTTCCAACGAGTTAACTCTTCACATGAGGTGGCCAAAGTACTGGAGTGTCAGCTTTAGCATCAGTCCTTCCAAAGAAATCCCAGGGTTGATCTCCTTTAGAATGGACTGGTTGGATCTCCTTGCAGTCCAAGATGACTCTCAAGAGTCTTTTCCAACACCACAGTTAGTAAAGGTCATCAAAAACCTTGAAACAGAATAGATAAAATTCAAGAATCAGTTAACAAAGACCTGGAGGAATTAAAGAATAAACATACGAAGACAAACAACACAATTACTGAAATTAATACTCTAGAAGGAATCAATAGCAAAATATCTGAAAGAAAAGAGTAATTATCAGTGAGCTGGAAGATAAAATGGTGGGAATAACTTCTGAAGAGCAGAATAAAGTAAAAAGAATGAAAAGAACTGCAGATAGTCTCAGATCTCTGTGACAATATCAAACACACCAACATTTGGATTATAGAGGTCCCAGAAGAAGAAGAGAAAAAGAAAGGGTATGAGAAACTTTTTAAGAGATGATGCTTGAAATTTTCCCCCAAATGGGAAAGGAAATAGTCAATCAAGTCCAAGAGGAAGGAACACTTCCAAGCTCAATCTATGAGACCACCAGTAGTTTAGTATAGTTCAGTCGCTCAGTCGTGTCCGACTCTTTGTGATCCGATGAACTGCACAGGCCAGGCATCCCTATCCATCACCAACTCCTGGAGTTTACTCAAACTCATGTCCATTGAATCGGTGATGTCATCCAACCATCTCATCCTCTGTCATCCCCTTCTCCTCCTGCCCTCAATCTTTCCCAACATCAGAGTCTCTTCTAATGAGTCAGCTCTTCACATCAGGTGGCCAAAGTATTGAAGTTTCAGCTTCAACATCAGTCCTTGCAATGAACACCCAGGATTGATCTCCATTAGGGTGGACTGGTTGGATCTCCTTGCAGTCCAAAGGACTCTCAAGAGTCTTCTCCAACACCACAGTTCAAAAGCATCATTTCTTTGGCACCCAGCCTTCTTTATAGTCCAACTCTCACATCAATACATGACCACATAAAAATATAGCTTTGACTAAATGGACCTTTGTTGGCAAAGTAATGTCTCTGCTTTTGAACATTCTGTTTAGCTTGGTCATAAATTTCCTTCCAAGGAGTAAGCATCTTTTAATTTCATGGCTGCAATCACCATCTGCAGTGATTTTGGTGCCCAGAAAAATTAAGTCAGCCACTATTTCCACTGTTTTTCCATTTATCGGCCATGAAGTGATGGGACTGGATGCCATGATCTTAGTTTTCTGAATGTTGAGCTTTAAGCCAACTTTTTCACTCTCCTCTTTCACTTTCATCAAGAGGCTCTTTAGTACTTCTTCATTTTCTGCCATAATGGTGGTGTCATCTGTATATCTGAGGTTATTGATATTTCTCCCAGAAATCTTGATTCCAGCTTTTGCTTCTTGAAGCCCAGCATTTCTCATGATGTACTCTGAATATAAGTTAAAGAAGTAGGGTGATAATATACAGCCTTGACATACTCCTTTTCCTATTTAGAACCAGTCTGTTGTTTCATGTCCAGTTCTAACTGTTGCTTCCTGACTTGCATGCAGATTTCTCAAGAGGCAGGTCAGGTTGTCTAGCATTCCCATCTCTTCAAGGATTTTCCACTGTTTATTGACAGTGACTGACTATTTTTTTGAGCTCCAAAATCACTGCAGATGGGGGTTGCAGCCATGAAATTAAAAGATGCCACTCCTTGGAAGGAAAGTTATGACCAATCTAGACAACGTATTATAAAGCAGAGACATTACTTTGTTGAAAAAGGTCCGTCTAGTTAAGGCTGTGGTTTTTCCCGTAGTCCTGTATGAATGTGAGAGTTAGACTATAAAGAAAGCTGAGTGCAGAAGAGTTGATGCTTTTGAAGTGTGGTGTTGGAGAAGACTCTCAAGAGTCTTTGGACTGCAAGGAGATCCAACCAGTCCATCCTAAAGATCAGTCCTGGGTGTTCAGTGGAAGAACTGATGTTGAAGCCAAAACTCCAGTATTTTGCCCACTTGATATGAAGAGTTGACTCATTTGAAAATACCCTGATGTTGGGAAAGATTGAAGGCAGCAGGAGAATGGGATGACAGAGGATGAGATGGTTAGATGGCATCACTGACTCAATGGACATGAGTTTGGGTAAACTCAAGGAGTTCGTGATGGACAGAGAGGCCTGGTATGTTGTGGTTCATGAGTTGCAAAGTGTCAGACACGACTGAGCAGCTGAACTGAACTGACATGTATAATTATGGCTAGTTTATGTTGATGCTTGACAGAAAACAATAAAATTCTGTAAAACAACTATCCTTCAATTAAACAATAAATGAAAGTGAAAAGTGAAAGTGAAAGTGAAGTCGTGTCTGACTCTTTGCGACCCCGTGGACTGTAGCCTACCAGGTTTCTCCGTCCACGGGATTCTCCAGGCAAGAATACTGGAGTGGGTTACCATTTCCTTCTCCAGGAGATCTTCCCGACTCAGGGATTGAACCCAGGTCTCCTGAATTGGAGGCAGACGCTTTAACCTCTGAGCTACCAGGGAAGCCCAGATAATCTGAAATTACCCAAGGCCTGCAAGGGTGAGGTAGTAAGTGAAGTGAAGTCGCTCAGTCATGTCCAACTCTTTGCGACCCCGTGGACTGTAGCCCACCCACCTCCTCTGTCCATGGGATTCTCCAGGCAAGAGTACTGGAGTGGGTTGCCATTTCCTTCTCCAGGGGATCTTCCTGACCCAGGGATCGAACCCAGGTCTCCCGCATTGCAGGCAGACTCTTTAACCTCTGAGCCACCAGGGAAGCCCAATAAATAAATAAAGAAACAATAAATAATTTTTTTAAAAAAGGAGAGAAAGCTAGAATCCAAGATCAAGGTTGTAGCAGAGTTTCATTCTGAGGTCTCTCTCCTTGGGTGTAGGTGGCTGTCTTCTCTATGTGTCCCCACATGGTCATTCCCCTGTGCACATGTGTACCTATGTCTATATTTCTTCTTATTGTGAAGGCACACTCATGGCCCTCACTAACCTTAACTACCCCCATAAAAGCTCTGTTTCTAATTTCACCATCTGAGGTAGTAAGTGTTAAGACATCAATATATGTTTGGGAGGGACAAAATTCAGCCCATTATATAATCCATATAAAGTTTTAAATAATATAATTTTATGTGTTATTCAGTTGGAAATAATTCTAAAAAATAACTTATAAAAAGAGGAGTGTTATTAGGGCAATTTAGGAAACTATCCATAACATTTCTTAAGACAAAAAAAAAAAAATTTGTCTTGAAAGGAAAACAGTGACTTTGGACACTTACACCACATTGTTCTTAAACTTGTTTTGGATCCTGACAAATACTAATAGCTTTGTATACACTAATAAAGTGTAATTAAAACTGAGTTTGGAGCCAATGATAATGAGATGTCAGCAGTAAAAAAGAAGAGATTTGGGGAAATAGTGTTCTCTGATTCACTAAAAAACTAAATTAAATACTTCCTTCAGGATTAGGGTCCCCCATTTTGGACCTTATGCATAAAAATAAAATTTTGAATTGCAGTCTGAAGCACATTGGGCCTTACGCAGTATTAGGATATCTTACATAATTAATGAAAAACAAACACAAGCATAAGGAAGCATTATAAATATAGTCCTGCTAATATTCTATGTCACATAATCCATAAAGATTAGGGATATAAGTGATTCCACAAGGCCTCAATTGTAGCTACTTTTCCACAATGTAAAATAAAAATGTCCCTTGCATTTTTAATGTTGTAAAACAATCTAAAACAAAAGTAATCTAAAACAATCTATGAATAAAATAGCATTGGATTATTTTTTATTTGTATTAATGATAACCGAGATGGAATCCACAAATAGTTCCAAGTCAAGTGCTCTTCCATCTTTCCCAAATCTAGGACCTCTAATTATACTCATCCTTTTCTGACATGCTGATTGCACAACTTGCACCTTTGCTATGAACATTTTCACAGCAATTATCCTAGACCCAGGGGATCTTATTTGTTGGGAAGATCCACTGGATTAGGAAAAGGCACCACACTCCAGTATTCTTGCCTGGAAAATCCCATGGAGAGGAGCCTGGCAGACTACAGCCCATAGGGTCACAAAGAGTTGGACACAACTGAGTGACTGAGTTTACATACATACTGCTTAATTTCACTCCATGCTCACTTACAGTGAAAGGTGTTGGATGTTGCCTTTCTGTCAACATCCCGTGTTACCATTCCATTTGATCATGGGACTTAGCTCATGACTTTAACCATGCATCCTTCAAAAAATAAGGGCTTTTGTGGTAGATTGCATTAGCAGTAGTAACATAGTTGCTCAGTTATGTCCTACTCTTTGTGACACCACTGACTGCAGTCTGTCAGGCTCCTCTATCCATAGGATTCCCCAAGCAAGAATATTGGAGGGGGTTGCCATTCCCTTCTCCAGGGGATCTTCCTCAACCAGAGGTTGAATCCAAGACACCTGCATTGCAGGAGGATTCTTTACCATCTGAGCCACCAGGGGAGCCCCAGTATTTTATAGTTACCAACAAAACAGTTGTTTACAATGAGAGTGCTCTAGATTTAATCATTTGCATTAGTGGTCTCAATTAATGCCCTATTCTAACTGATACTCACTCCATCAGTTCAGTTCACTCACTCAGTCATGTCTGACTCTTTGCAATCCCATAAATTGCAGCACACCAGGCCTCTCTGTCCATCACCAACTCTGGGAATTCACTCAAACTCATGTTTATCGAGTCTGTGATGCCATCCAGATATCTCATCCTCTGTCGTCCCCTTCTCTTCATGCCCCCAATCCCTCCCAACATCAGGGTCTTTTCCAATGAGTCAACACTTTGCATTAGGTGGCCAAAATATTGAAGTTTCAGCTTCAGCATCAGTCCTTCCAATGAACACCCAGGACTGATCTCTGTTAGGATGGACTGGTTGGATCTCCTTGCAGTCCAAGGGACTCTCAAGAGTCTTCTCCAACACCACAGCTCAAAAGCATCAATTCTTCAGTACTCAGCTTTCTTCACAACCCTACTCTCACATCCATACATAACCACTGGAAAAACCATAGCCTTGACTAGACAGACCTTTGTTGGCAAAGTGATGTCTCTGCTTTTGAATATGCTGTCTATGTTGGTCATAACTTTCCTTCCAAGGACTAAGCATCTTTTAATTTCCTGACTGCAATCACCATCTGCAGTGATTTTGGAGCCCAAATAAATAAATTCTGACACTGTTACCATTGTTTCCCTATCTATCTGCCATGAAGTGTTGGGACCAGATGCCATGATCTTCGTTTTCTGAATGTTGAGCTAAAACCAACTTTTTCACTCTCTTTTTCACTTTCATCAAGAGGAAGGAGGCTGGTGGGTTATAGTCCATGGTGTCATGAAGAGTTGGACACAACTGATCGACTTCATTCACTTTTCACTTTCACGCGTTGGAGAAGAAAATGGCAATCCATTCCAGTGTTCTAGCCTGGAGAATCCCAGGGATGGGGGAGCCTGGTGGGCTGCCATCTATGGGATTTCACAGAGTTGGACAGGACTGAAGCGACTTAGCAGCAGCAGCAGCAGCATATATGGAAACTACACTATGACCTTATTGGGTAACTGGGTAATCACTAGTCACATTTGGTTATTTAAATATAAACTTATTAGTTAACATTAAGCAAAATTAAAACTTAAGTTAGTCACCGTAACCCCCTTTCAATTGCTTAATAGTCAAATAAAGCCTATCCCTATTCCAAGCCATATTAAGACATATATGTATATCTATAGTAAATCGCATTTGTACCTCACAAAATTGGTAGATTATAAATATCAATAATAATGTTATCATCAATAAAAATAGATAGCATTGATAAGCACATAGTACCTAACAGAAATTCTAGAGAAAAAGACAGATATTTCCTTGCATTTAAGAAGCTTACAGTCTAGTAGATAATAGGGAGGAAATCAATTTTCTAAATGAATGTAATAGATTAGAAACTAATACAAATTTATATGGATAAATAAAGAGGGGAAAACTTATTTACTGTGGATTGCAATGAGATAAAAAATTGGAAAGGAACAAGACAAGAGATGTCTGAAACTTATTTTTAAAATAATGCATAGCAAATGAAAGAGAGAAGTGAATCACCCTGTTAAAATTTAATTGTGAAGAAAAACTATAGATATTTATGTTTAATCCTTAAGAATTTTATTGTCATAAAATTTAAGCATGTGTGAAATATAAAAATGTCATGATAGAAACAAAAAGCACCTGTTTTTGCTATTACATTACTTTGATTTGAAAGTCAAATTAAAACACATATATATTAATAAATATATAAATATTGATTTATGTAGAGGTGAACATTGTTGTTCAGTTGCTAGAATTGTGTCTGACTCTTTGTAACCCCATGGATAAAAGCCCACATCAGGCTCCTCTGTGAATGGGATTTTCCAGGCAAGAATACTGGAAGAATTCTGTCTCCAGGGGATCTTCCCAATCCAGGAATTGAACTGGCATCTCCTGCATTGGCATGCAGATTCTTTACCACTTAGGCACCAGGGAAGCCAGCTTTAACATTTAGTTAGCTTTAAGTTAGGGTTTGGATAAAGTCATTTTTGTTCCCAGGAATATAACAGCCTTTTATTAATTGATTGCATCTCAAGTTTTTAGAATTCACCCTGATTCAATTTGCTATCAACATTTCAAACATAACATAAACCAAAAATAAAGTAAAAGAGTTATATTTCTCTCTTAAAAAAAGACCATTCTCTGCTTTTAGGCCATCAAGTATAGGATAAATAATTATTTATAAAATCTTTCAGAGGTAACAAAACTCCTCAATGAATATTTGAAATTCGAATTTGAATTTTTGAGACCACATACATGTAGGCTTGGTACGCTACATAAAACATTGAATGGAAACTGAATTTTCAGCTAGCATTGAAATTATTTTCCATTATTCTTTGCAAGAAAGGTACCAAAGATACAGAAAAAAATTCAAGGTAATATTCCAATAACATAAATGATTTACCAATAACCATTCTTATTATAGCTTCCCACGTGGCACTAGTTGTAAAGAACTTGCCTGCCAAAACAGGAGACCTGTGAGATGTGAGTTCTATCCCTGGGTCAGGAAGATCCCCTGGAGGAGAGTATGGCAACCCACTCCAGTATAGTTGCCTGGAGAATCGCATGAACAGAGGAGCCTAGCAGGCTACAGTCCATAGGGTCACAAAGAGTCGGACACAACTGAGGTAATTTTGTACATATGCATTCTTATTATACCTTTATTAAACTTCTAAAATTAGGCAAATCAGGGTACAGGATTTAGATATACAACCACTATCTATAAAATGCATAAGCAACTAGGTTATATTGTATAACATGAAGAATTATTACCAAAATCTTTTAATAAATAATTATCTGTAAAAATACTGAATCACCGTGCTATCACCTGATGTTAATATACTATAAACAATTGCTACTTTGATTCAAAAATTCTTTAATATATTTAAAAGATAAAAAATTCAAAATAAAATTACATTCTTGTGAACTTCTGGCAATTTTCTACTAAGCTGTTAATCCTTTTCTCAGTTTTTGATAAAAACACTTAATATATTAAAAAGAGTAGCCCTTTAATCAATGTGCATTGCAAATGATTTATTCCCTTTTTGTTTGACATTTTTTATTGAGATATAACTGACAGATCTTTTTGTTAGTTTTAGATATACAACATGTTTTGATATGCATAAATATTGCAAAGTAACTACCTCTATAAGGTTATTTAACATCCATCATGATACAGTTACAGTTTTTTTCTTGTAGTAAGAACTTTTAATATCTACTCTTCTAGCAATAAAATATACCTAATTATTTAAAATTTTACTTTTACTCAAGTATAGCTGAATTGCAATATTGTGTTAATTACTACTGTACAGCAAAATGACTCATATACATATATATGTATATATTTCATATTATTTTCCATTATGGTCTATCACACTGTATTGAGTGCAGTGCCCTGTTCTACACAGTAGGACTTCGTCATTTATCCTTTCTATATATATGCTTGTATCTGCTAATACCAAACTCAGAATGTCCCTCATTCTGCTTCTGCTTCATAGAGAGGCTCATTGGTGTCGTATTTTACATTCCACATATAAGTGATATCATATGGTATTTGTCTTTCCCTCTGACTTCCTGCATTTACTAGTTGCATCCATGTTGCTTCAAATGGCTTAATTTATCTAAAGAACTATCAGTTGTGTTATGACAGACATAGCTTTCACCTTGCTATAATTTTAAAAGCTTGTTATATCAAGAAAGGCTTTGATATTTTTAATTATGAAACTGATAAAAACCTTACACTTGAGTGTTTTTTCTAAGAAAAAGCAGAGAAAGATTAGAAGGAAAATTTATCACAGCTAAAAGTAGATTAATAGTTAACCTCAAATTACTGAAAAATTCTGGCAACACACTAATAATACCTATCAGGGGGAAAATTAATTAATTTAAATGATTCTTTGGGTTGATATCTCACTTCATTGTGTCACAGAATATTTATTTTTAAAAAGTGTGCATAAATTATAAGGCATTCCAAATAACATTTTCTATGACTCTAGCCTATTTGAAGCAGTACAGTTAAGAAAAGGGCAAAATAAGCATTTATCACTTATCCTTCATTGCTGCATTGTTAACGTATCCATTAGTCCTTTTTCTTAGTCATATTCTTGCAAGCACTAGATGAAATGATAATGAGGAAAAATGTCCTTGCTTTGGCATAATACTGCTTAAAAAGAACTATGAAATATGGCATATGCTATTAGGAGATTTTTTTTTTTTTAATTTCTTGGGGATAATCAATTCTTTTTAAAAAATAAAGAATGTAAAGTTTTAGAACAGGTTTATTCAGAGTTACAGCAAAAAGTTAAAGATGATACAGAGTATAAAGCTGTGTACTCTGTATCTGGTGCCCTCTGTTATTAACATCTTAACATTAGTACAGTACATTTAACACAATTAGTGAAACATTATTGGTGTATGATTATTTTTAAAAGTTCATAAATTATTCAGATTCCCTTATTTTTTTTTTTTTTAATATTCTCTTAGATTTAACCTGGTGGCCTTTTCCTGTCCCAGGATCCCTGCCAAGATGCCACATTAAATTTGGTTAGCGTGTCTCCTTCAGCTCCTCCCAGCTGTGACACTTTCTCATATTTTTCTTGTTTTTGATGACTTTGACAGTTTTGAGGAGTATGGGACAGTTACTTTGCAAACATGTCAGTGATTTTTATTGTTGATGTTGACTTTGATTACCTTGGTTCAGTTCAGTCCCTCAGGGGTGTCCAGCTCTTTGCAACACCATGGACCACAACATGCCAGGCTTCCCTGTCTATCACCAACTCTCAGAGCTTGCTCAAACTCACGTCCATGGAGTCGGTGATGCCATCCAACCATTCATCCTGTTGTCCCCTTCTCCTCCTGCCTTCAATCTTTCCCAGCCTCAGGGTATTTTCCAATGAGTCAATTCTCCACATCAGGAGGCAAAATTATTGTAATTTCAGCTTCAGCATCAGTCCTTCCAGTGAACTTTCAGGCTTGATTTCCTTTAAGATTGACTGGTTTGATCTCCTTGCCGTCCAAGGGACACTCAGCAGCCTTCTTCTCCAACATCACAGTTCAAAAGTAAAAGCCTTGATTACCTCACAGAGGTACAGCTTGTCAGGTTTCTTTACTGTAGTGCACCATGCACTTCTAAGGGTTGGGAAATTTTACTCCAGATCCTCCAGGGTGGAATTTCTACATAAATTATTTAGAATTCCTCTGTGCACAGAATTTTATGTCTTCTTTTCCACTTATTATTTACTAAATAATTTATACCCATATGTGTCATACATTTTTATTAAGTACTAGGGTTAAAACTAATACTCTTTAATGTTTTCTTATTGCTCAAATTGTTCCAGCATTGGCCACTCCATGCTCCTTCAGTTGGCTTCTGTCTTTTGATATGCTTTTGATATGCTGTCACCAATATGTGTATTTTTTGGCATCTTTTGTTTTCCCATAGCTTCAGGAAAGCACTGTATCTTTACCATTGCTGTAATTCTGCTATTCCTGAATGTCATATGATTGAAATTATATAATCTGTAGGCTTTTTAGACAAATTTCTTTCACTTAGCAATATGTATTTAAGATTCACCTTTTTTTTTTTTTTTTTTGGCTTGAGGTTCATTACTTTAAAAAACAACTATTTTGTATTTGGGTTATAGCTGATTAACAATGTTTTGATAGTTTCAGGTGAAGAGCAAAGGGACTCAGCCATACATACACATGTCTCCATTCTCCCTCAAACCCCCCTCTCATTCTGTCATTACTTTTTATTGCAGAATAACAGCTCCTTTTCTGGATGTACCACAGTTAATCTATTTGCTTATTGAAAGCTATCTTGATTACCTCTAGTATTGGGGTGATTATCATTAAAGGTGCTACAAACATGTGCAGGCAGGTTTTATGGACATAATCTTTCAAATCAGTTAGTAAACACCTAGGAACATGAACATTGGACTTTATGGTAAGATCATGTTTTATTCTTGTGAGATATTATCAAACTACTGTCCAAAATGGCTGCACCAACTTGCATTCCCACCAAAGATGTTCAAGACTTTCTGTAGTTCTTCATCTCTACTAACAATTGCTATCTCCAGTGGTTTTTTAAAGCAGTTTTTACAGGTTTGTACTGAAAACTCTCTGTTGTCTTCATTTGTAATTCCCTATAAAACTTTATATAATTTTTTCTGTTTATCTTTTCTGGTGAGGTGACTATGCAGATTGTTTACCCATTTTTTAAATGAAACTTTGTGTTTTCTGGTTGTTGTTGCAGTCTAAGTATTCTATGTGCATTCTGAATATAGGACCTCTATCAGATAACATATTTTTAGTATATTTTCTTGGTAATTTTTCTACTCTCTTAATCCTGTTTATTCCAGAAGGCTTTTTAGCTTTTTATAAGTACAATGTGTTTTTATTCATGAATCTTGCTCTTAGAGCTATATATTAAATTTCATTGTAGAATTTCATCTCTAAGTCCATATCCATCTAGATTTTCTATATTTCCTTCTAAAATTTTAACATTATATTTGCATTTAGACCAAAAATCCATTTTCACTTAAAGTTTAATGAAAGATGCAATATCTTTTTTTTTTTTTTTTTAACATATGTAAGTCCAGAAGTTCCAACACCACTTGTGGAAATGACATCTTTCTCCAGGGAAATGCCATTGCTCCTTTGTTAAAGTCAGTTGACTATATTTCTGTGGGTCTATATCTTGATACTTTCTTCTGTTCAAGCATTCTCTATATCTTTTCACTCATGCTGTGCTGTCTTGACAACTGCAGTTTTATATTAAGTCTTGAAGTCAGATAGGGTACACCCTCCAAGTTTGGTTTTTTTAGTATTGTGTTATGACCAACCTAGATAGTATATTCAAAAGCAGAGACATTACTATGCCAACTAAAGTCCATCTAGTCGAGGTTATGGTTTTTCCTGTGGTCATGTATGGATGTGAGAGTTGGACTGTGAAGAAGGCTGAGTGCCGCAGAATTGATGCTTTTGAACTGTGGTGTTGGAGAAGGCTCTTGAGAGTCCCTTGGACTGCAAGGAGATCCAACCAGTCCTTTCTGAAGGAGATCAGCCCTGGGATTTCCTTGGAGGAAATGATGCTGAAGCTGAAACTCCAGTACTTTGGCCACCTCATGCGAAGAGTTGACTCATTGGAAAAGGCTCTGATGCTGGGAGGGATTGGGGGCAGGAGGAGAAGGGAATGACAGAGGATGAGATGGCTGGATGGCATCACTGACTCGATGGACGTGAATCTGAGTGAACTCCAGGAGTTGGTGATGGACAGGGAGGCCTGGCGTGCTGCGATTCATGGGGTTGCAAAGAGTTGGACATGACTGAGCGACTGAACTGAACTGATGTCAGTTTTGTGTTTTGTTTTGTTTTCTTATAAGCTTTAGAATCAATCTAACAATTTATAGATTGATTAGTTATATCTATCTATATGTGTGTGTGTATATATATATAGAGAGAGAGACAGAGACAAAGACAAAGAGAGAGAATTGGAGAGAGACTGAGAGATTGATGAATTTTTGAGTAAGATTGTGTCCAATCTATACATAAAGTTGAGAAGAACTGCATTATCATGTTATAGAACATAATGATACATGAATGAAATAGTCCACCTTTTATTTAGATCTTTTATTTCTTTCATCATAGTTTTATAATTTATTTGCATATATGTGTATCCTATTCACATATTGTTAGATATATCTTACCTATTTCCTTTTCTATGTATGCTGTTTTAATTTTTTTTTAAATATTAACTCTCAATTGTTCATTACTGGTATAAGGAAAATAATTCTTTTTTTTTTCATATAAATCTTGTATCCTATGATCTTGCCATATTCAGTTATTAATTCCAGAATTTGTCTGGTCATTTCTTTGTATTTTCTATAGAGATATTATAATCTACAAAGTATTTTTTCTGGCTCCCTCTTATGCATACTTTCATTTTTCTTTTCTTGTTGTGATAGCAGCATTTCCTATACATTATTGAATAAACATGGTAATAGTGTCCTTAAGTTCTTCATAATCTTAGGAATGGAGTGTCATATTTCTGATAATTATGATGTTTTTTGGTATATATTCTTCATAAAGTTGAGGAATGTTCCCTCATCGAGATTTTGTTCATCTGTTGTTAGTTTGTTTGTTTGTTTTTCATAAATGAGTGTTGGATTTTGTAAAGCTTTTCATCAGTTGATATTATATGATCAGTCTTCTTTTGCACTGATGTAGTAGATTATGCTAAATTTAAATGTTTGAACTAATCATATAATAGGAATACATTATACTTGGTGGTGTGCATAATGTTTATACATTGTTGGATTCAACTTGCTGATATATTGTTAGGTATTTTTTCATCAGTATTCATGAGAGATATATGCCAATAGTTTTCCTTCCTCATAATGTTTTTATCTGGTCTTGGTACTAGGGTAGCTTTGGCTTTATAGAAATTGGGAGTGTGTCATCTGCTTCTCTTTTCTTGATGAGATAAAAAAGAACGTATAACACTCTGTAATTGAAATTGGATAGCATTCATCTGAGCCAAACCATTTGAGTCAAGTACATTCTTACTTGGAAGGAATTAATTATTGAATCTTTTTCTAACGTAGTTACAAATCAATTCAAATTATCTGAGTGGTTTGTGTCTTTCAAGGAATATATACTTTTCATCTAAATAATCAAATCTGTGGACACAGATTTGCTTCCAGCGTTCCTTTGTTATTCTTTTAATATCCACAGAATTAGTATCGAGAACATTTATCATTTATGATATTCTTAATGCATGTGTTTTTCTTTTCTTAGCTATTCTTGGTAAGAGTTGTTTCTATTAGTCTTTATAGAAAAAAATCTTTTTACTTTATCTGCTATTTTTCAGTTTTCAATTTCGTTTTTTACTATAAGACTTATAATTTATATTCCTATTATTTCACTTCTTTGCAATTAAATTTCTTTTTTTCAACTTCCTAAAAGTAGATTAGTTGTTGATTTTAAGTCCTTTTTCCATAATATATGCAATCAATACTATAAATTTCCCCAGGTACTGCTTTCACTGCACCTCTCACATTTTTATGTAATATTTTTAAGTCAAAATATTTTGTAGTTGCTTTTGTAAGTTGTTTTCTGACCCGCTTGTTATTTAGATACATGTTGTTTAATCTCCAAGTATTTTAAACTACATTTTTCTATTGTGTTTCTGTTGCTAAATTCTTGATTAATTACATTGTGACCTTGCAACATACTTCATATGATTTCTGTTATTTTATCTTTGTTTAGGTGTGTTTTATCACTCAGGATGTGGTCTTTTATTGGTGAATGTTCAGTGAGGGAACTTGAGAGGAATATATTTTCTCTGTTGTTGGATAAAGTATTCTCTAAACGTCAATTAGACTAAATGTGTGCTTGGTATATCAATTACTAAAAGAGGGTCATTAAATTTTTCAACTGTAAAAGAATATTTGACTCCCAGTTAGCAAAAATTAAGAATAAATATGTTAAGGAAAATAAAGCAAAACAGTGTGTATTATTACAACACATATTATTTATTTCAGAAAAAAAATTACCATATTAATAAATATAAAAGTGTCATCCAAATAATGCTAGAACATGAGTTCTATATCACGTTTCCTTAAGAGCAAACAGATTGACTCTGCCTAATATTGGTGTATGATCTCTTTTAAAACCTGTTTGTGATTGTACTACCTAAAGACATATTAATAGAGAATTAGAAAAGTATGAAATAATTATAACACTTATGATGTACTGAGCATCTTTATCACAGTAAATTGTTAAATTTCAAGTGCATGTTATCATAAGGCACTATCATATACCTTGTTTTAGAATGGGGAAAACTGAATTATGTATAAAAGTAACATCAAAGTTTGCTAACTAGTTTAGAATTTCAACTCAACACTGATTTCAATGTCTAGGGATTTCTTACTGTACTTAAGATCTCAAATTTATATTCTTAGTATGGGTCACTTAGTGTGAAAGGTTAAAAAAATTGTAACATATGATTAGGTTAAATGATTATATTATTATAACTATTTTCATTGTATCTCTAATCAACAGAGTTTGTGCTTTAAAAGTCACTAATCAAGTTAAAAATATGACGCAAAGGATTTATCAAAATTATTTACTTTGTTCACAATTGCATAAATGATATTTGTGGGACATTTTAATAAATATAAAGCCGTTTATAAAATATTAGTACACTTTAGGTTCCAAACTAAGGGAAATGATTAATGAAATAATAGGAACCTTTTCCTAAGTTCAAGGTTGCTTTCACTTTAGTTTTGTATCCAACAAGCAAGGAGCTAGTGCCAAGGTTTTAATGACATTATGAATCCATGTGAGTACATACAGCTACTTACTAACCTCCCTTGTTATTCAGATACATACCTGGATTTTTATGATGAATGAATCCTTCACAGACTTATAATCCTTTAGGTCAGAAAGCATGAAACTAGCAATAACTGCCTTTTGAAATTACTGACCTGAGAAAACTGAGAGGGCTCACATCAACACATGAGACTCTATTATTATCTCATAGGATATATCCTGCTACATTATAATTATATATTTTGTGTTCTATTTATTATATATAATTATGCCTTTTTTGAGATTTTAGTGCAGCTGAACTGGACTTTTCCTATACAATCAAAATCACATTTTGTTAACATTAGGACTATAAGTATATATTTTTGTAAATTTCAATTGATTAGTTTGTATTTAATATCTTGAATTAATGATAAACTCTATAAAGAGATTACCATTTCTTACTTAACCATACTTTTTTAAGTTTAAACAAATATGACCTACTCTGCAGCTATTTGGATCTCTAATCATGGGACGTGGGGTAGCTCCTCTTGGCCGCGCTTAGTGCACTGGTCAAAGCTGCCTGCTCATAGTGTGCCGGAGGACCCCATGCCCGAAGGGCGGTAGCCAAGATGAGTTACCCCACATCCGAGGTTATGGGCAGTGGCCGAGAATGCCAGGCTGTGATGGCGCAGGAATGGCGGAGAGGAGCTACCCTGCGTCGTAGACCAGGGGCGGCGGCTGGGAGGAGCAACCCCACCTCCAAGGGGCAGTGGCTGCGCAGGCGCAGGAGGGCCTAGAGGAGCTATCCCACGTTCCACGTTGAAGGTCAGGAAGGGTGGCAGTGAGGAGATACCCCTCATCCAAGGTAAGGAGCAGCTGTGCTTTGCTTGAGCAGCCCTGAAAAGACAACCCACGCACAAGGTAAGAGAAACCCAAGTAAGATGGTAGGTGTTGCAAGAGGGCATCAGACACACTGAAACCATCAGTTCAGTCACTTCAGTTCAGTCGCTCAGTCATGTCCGACTCTTTGCTACCCTGTGAATCACAGCACGCCAGGCCTCCCTGTCCATCACCAACTCCTGGAGTTCACTCAGATTCATGTCCATCTAGTCAGTGATGCCATCCAGCCATCTCATCCTCTGTTGTCCCCTTTTCCTCCTGCCCCCCCTCCCTCCCAGCATCAAAGTCTTTTCCAATGAGGTGGCCAAAGTACTGGAGTGTCAGCTTTAGCATCATTCCTTCCAAAGAAATCCCTGGGCTGATCTCCTTCAGAAAGGACTGGTTGGATCTCCTTGTAGTGCAAGGACTCTCAAGAGTCTTCTCCAACACCACAGTTCAAAAGCATCAATTCTTCAGCTCTCAGCCTCTTCACAGTCCAACTCTCACATCCATACATGACTACTGGAAAAACCATAACCTTGACTAGATGGACCTTAGTCGGCAAAGTAATGTCTCTGCTTTTGAAAATGCTATATAGGTTGATCATAACTTTTCTTCCAAGGAGTAAGCGTCTTTTAATTTCATGGCTGCAGTCATCATCTGCAGTGATTTTGGAGGCCCAAAAAATAAAGTCTGACACTGTTTCCACTGTTTCCCCATCCATTTCCCATGAAGTGTTGGGACTGGATGCCATGATCTTCATTTTCTGAATGTTGAGCTTTAAGCCAACTTTTTCACTCTCCTCTTTACTCACAGAAACGTAGTCAATCTAATCATACTAGGACCACAGCCTTGTCTAACTCAATGAAACTAAGCCATGCCCGCAGAACAACCTAAGACAGGCAGGTCATGGTGGAGAGGTCTGACAGAATGTGGTCCACTGGAGAAGGGAATGGCAAACCACTTCAGTATTCTTGCCTTGAGAACCCCATGAACAGTATGAAAAGGCAAAATGAGAGGATGCTGAAAGAGGAACTCCCCAGGTCAGTAGGTGCCCAATATGCTACTGGAGATCAGTGAAGAAATAACTCCAGAAAGAATGAAAGGATGGAGCCAAAGCAAAAACAATACCCAGCTGTGGATGTAACTGGTGATAGAAGCAAGGTCTGATGCTGTAAAGAGTAATATTGCATAGGAACCTGGACTGTCAGGTCCATGAATCAAGGCAAATTGGAAGTGGTCAAACAAGAAATGGCAAGAGTGAACATCGACATTCTAGGAATCAGCGAACTAAAATGGACTGGAGTGGGTGAATATAACTCAGATGAACATTATATCTACTACTGCAGGCAGGAATCCCTCAGAAGAGAAGGAGTAGTCATCATGGTCAGCAAAAGAGTCCGAAATGCAGTACTTGGATGCAATCTCAAAAATGACAGAATGATCTCTGTTTGTTTCCAAGGCAAACCATTCAATATTACTGTAATCCAAGTCTATGCCCCAACCAGTAATGCTGAAGAAGCTCAAGTTGAACTATTCTGTGAAGACCTACAAGACCTTTCAGACTAACATCCAAAAAAGATGTACTTTTCATTATAGGAGACTGGAACGCAAAAGTAGGAAGTCAAGAAACACCTGGAGTAACAGGCAAATTTGGCCTTGGAATACGAAATGAAGCAGGGCAAAGACTAATAGAGTTTTGCCAAGAGAACACACTGGTCATAGCAAACACCCTCTTCCAACAACACAAGAGAAGACGCTACACATGGACATCACCAGATGCTCAACAGTGAAATCAGATTGATTATATTTTTTGCAACCAAAGATGGAGAAGCTCTATACAGTCAGCAAAAACAAGACAGGGAGCTGACTGTGGCTCAGATCATGAACTCCTTATTGCCAAATTCAGACTTAAATGGAAGAAAGTAGGGAAAACCACTAGACCCTTCAGGTATGACCTAAATCAAATCCCTTATGATTATACAGTGGAAGTGAGAAATAGATTTAATGGACTAGATATGATAGATAGAGTGCCTGATGAATTATGGATGGAGGTTCTTGACATTGTACAGGAGACAGGGATCAAGACCATCCCCATGGAAAAGAAATGCAAAAAAGTAGAATGGCTATCTGGGGAGGCCTTACAAATAGCTGTGAAAAGCAAAGGAGAAAAGGAAAAATATAAGCATTTGAATGCAGAGTTCCAAAGAATAGCAAAAAGAGATAAGAAAGCCTTCCTCACCGATCAATGGAAAGAATTAGAGAAAAACAACAGAATGGGGAGGACTAGAGATTTCTTCAAGAAAATTAGAAATACCAAGGGAACATTTCATGCAAAGATGGGTTCAATAAAGGATGGAAATGGTATGGACCTAACAGAAGAAGAAGATATTAAGAGGAGGTGGCAAGAATACACAGAAGAACTGTACAAAAGAGATCTTCACGACCCAGATAATCACGATGGTGTGATCACTCATCTAGAGCCAGACATCCTGGAATGTGAAGTCAAGTGGGCCTTAGAAAGCATCACTACAAACAAAGCTAGTGGAGGTGATGGAATTCCAGTTGAGCTATTTCAAATCCTGAAAGATGATGCTGTGAACGTGCTGCACTCAATATGCTAGCAAATTTGGAAAACTCAGCAGTGGCCACAGGACTGGAAAACGTCAGTGTTCATTCCATTCCCAAAGAAAGGCAATGCCAAAGAATGCTCAAACTACCGCACAATTGCACTCATCTCACACACTAGTAAAGTAAAGCTTAAAATTCTTCGAGCCAGGCTTCAGCATTATGTGAACCATGAACTTCCAGATGTTCAGGCTGGTTTTAGAAAAGACAGAGGAACCAGAGATCAAATTGCCAACATCTGCTGGATCATGGAAAAAGCAAGAGAGTTCCAGAAAAACATTTCTGCTTTATTGACTTTACCAACACCTTTGACTGTGTGAATCACAATAAACTGTGAACAATTCTGAAAGAGATGGGAATACCAGACCACTTGACCTGCCTCTTGAGAAACCTATGTGCAGGTCAGGAAACAACAGTTAGAACTGGACATGGAACAACAGACTGGTTCCAAATAGGAAAAGGAGTATGTCAAGGCTGTATATTGTCATCCTGGTTATTTAACTGCTATGCAGAGTACATCATGAGAAACTCTGGACTGGAAGAAGCACAAGCTGGAATCAAGATTTCTGGGATATCAATAACCTCAGATATGCAAATGATACCACCCTTATGGCAGAAAGTGAAGAGGAGCTAAAAAGCCTCTTGATGAAAGTGAAAGAGGAGAGCAAAAAAAGTTGGCTTAAAGCTCAATATTCAGAAAGCAAATATCATGGCATCTGGTCCCATGACTTCATGGCAAATAGATGGGGAGACAATGAAAACAGCAATAAGCAAGTGTAATTTGGAATTAAAAATAGTATTGTTTATTTTAGCCTCCCAGTACTAGGGAAATACTTTGGTATAAATCTAGCAAACTGTATTTAAGATCTATTAATACATGAGGAAACAGGAGCAAAAGATAGTTTTCTTTCTAACAAATGGCACCAGAACAAGTAGATTTCAACATGCCAAAAAAAAAAAAAAAAAAAAAAAGAGAGAGAGAAAGTAAAATGAAAATAAAAAAGCAAAAAATAAAAAATAAAAAGAATCCAGACACAGACCCCACATCTTTCACAAAAATTTACTCAAAATTACCACAGATGTAAATGTATAACACAAAATTACAAAGTCCATAGAGTATAAAATAGGAGAAAATTATTTTATACTGTCAAGGACATAAGTTTAAAAGTTTTATAGTGTCTCCTAGAAAGATGTTTATTACTTTAAAATTTTCCCAATTCAAAAATGTGCATTGCTTTAGGCTTTTATAATCATTAGAAAATCTTGGAATAAAACTTTTGAGTAAAAGTTGTGCACTTATCCCTTCTTCCTTAAGATAGATCTTCACAGATTTTATTAGTGATTTGAAAGATACTAGCATTTTAGGGTTTTTATACACACTCATGAACAGTATTCTAGAAAGGCTAAGTTTCCTTATATTCTCACCAGCAGAGTATGAGTAATCCAGTTACTATCCTATTATTAGCAATGGTATTCCTTCTCTTTTTCTTTCCCTCTAGTTCTTATATTCTTCCTTCTTTCATTCTGCCTCTCTACCTGCTCCTTTTCCCTTGTATATGAGATAACCCAATATGTCTGTTTCCTTTTTATTGTATTTCTTTAATCGTTATTTTGATTATACAGTATCCCTCATGAATCACACATGTGTGATTTCATATTTAGGCACTTTTCAATATTGGATGCTGATGTACCTACAGCTGCAAGTATTAGAGACATCACAAGGTAAGTAATTTCCTTGAATACCAGGAGTTAATCAAAAAGTTTGTCCATTAGAATGATTAGTTATGAATGATTCTTAAATTTTTAGTCCTTGATGAAGCCTCAGTGTGTAAAGCAGCTGAGAGAAGTCAGCACAGGCCTGCCTGAGCAGCTGGGAAGCGTTAATTGGAGCTAATTGCTGATTGGAGACTGGCGATTACTAATTACTCTCACCTGTACAAATTGGCCTATAAAGAAACACTAGGAAAGTTGAGCAGAGATACAACTTAATAGCTTCTTATAGAGAATTTTAGAACAGACAAAGCAAGTGATTGGAGGCCTTGGGCTGAGAACGGGGAAGGCAATACTTCACAATAGCTCTCTCACTTAGCGATGTAGTAGCTGACTCTACAGTTACTGTTGCCTGTGGGGCATACCTTCGTTTTAGCTCACAAACTAGTTCCCCTTATGTACTTACTAAAAGAAAATTACTCTCCCAATTTAAGCAAGAACATTTCAGAAATAATGAAAGCTTTTAAACTGTACTGGAGAAAATACACTTGTAAAAGAAAAATTAACAAAAACTTGATCTGAGAAAGACACCTTCTTTTAATATCAGTTACACCTTTTGTTTATGGAGAAACTAATTCCTACCAATGTTATCAAGCAATTTTCATTTTCTAATTTTTTTTTTAAGAAAACTAGATTGGTACCAAAGAAGTTATCATTCATAACTCTAATGATCTTCATACATGTTTTTGTCTTATATATAATATAACAAAGAATAGGCAAACACTTTTTTTTGTCTATATAATTAACCCATAATATTAACTTTTTGAACAGGCTTAGTAAGAAGGTTCTTCCTTTGCATAAGCTTGTAATGGAACTTTGGCTTGGGTCCATTATTAAATTTTTGAAAAAGATTTTTTGAATACTCAAATAAACAAGTGTGTAGGGCAACCAATTCTATGGAGCCAACACATCAAAACTGGTGGTACTAAAGAATAATGAGTAGTGAGAGCCAAGAGGGAAAATCCTGTGAAACAGTAAAGCAATGTTATAGTTTGGATTTTTTTTTTTTTTTTTTGGAGTATAATTGCTTTACAATGTTGTATTAGTTTCTGCTGTACCATGGAGTGTATCAGCTACATGTGAACATATATCCCTTCTCTCTCGCACCTCCCTCACACCCCTCCAGCCCACCCCTCTCTGTCATCACTGAACTCCCTATGAATTATTGCAGATTCCCAGTAGCTAGCTATTTTACACACAGTAGTGTATTTATGTCAACCCTAATCTCCCAGTTCACCCCACCCTCTCCTTCTCCACCTGAGTCCACACATCTGATCTCTGCATCTGTGTCTCTATTCCTGCCCTGGAAATATTAAGAGCTTCATCTGTACCATTTGCCTAGATTCCACATATATGTGTTAAGACACAATATTATGTGGACACTTTCTTGTAAAGAGGCATGGTCCCATGCTCTAGAATAAAACAAGAGTTTCCAATTAGTAGTATATTTGGGAAAACACAGATACTCAGGGAAATAGTGAGTGGTGAAAAATTAGAATTGCTGCAGAGAACAGGATTTTGAAAAACAGTAAAATAATATTTTGTGTAAGAATGATGTCAATTTCATATTGACTGATTGGGAAATCTTTAGTTGGAGATATGTATATATCCAATGAAAATACATTCAATTATGTGAAGAGAACAGAAGAAAATGACCAGATAATATCACCAGATGTTTATTCTGAAATAAAATTTCACCAAAAAATACAGTAGTTCCCCTTCATCTGAAGTGGATACCTGTTAAGACCCTCAATGAATGCCTCAAACTATTGATAATATCAAAGCCTACGTATGCCATGCTTTTTCCTATACCTATCATAAAGTTTAATTTATAAATTAGGCACAGTAAGAGATTAACCACAATAACTAATAATAGAACAACTACAACAATATACTATAATGAAAGTTATGTGAATGGGGTCTTTCTCTGTCCCCAAATATCTTATTGTACAAATTAGATGCTTTTTCCATCCTAACACTTAACACCCTCTTTACCTATAACTCTTTAAAATTCAGGTGCAGCAACAAGATTAGCACAAATTTCTTTTTTCTTCCTCACAATTTCAGAGATAGAAGATGCAGCTCTTGCATCTCCTGTTTTGGCAGGTGGAGTCTTTACCTCTGTGCTACCTGGGAAGCCCCAGAAGACTAGTACTTAATGGTAGATCTTAGCAACCTCAGCACACCTTTTTTTTAATCCTTAATAATTTGAGAACTGTCACCTTTTCACATAAAGGAAATACTTTATCATTTCTTTGTGTTATGTTCAAATTGCCAGAATGCACACACTGGGGTTATTATTAAGTAAAATAAGGGTAACATGAACATAAGCACTGTGATACCTAGACAGTCGATCTGATAACCAAGAGGTAGGATACACTGGACCAAGATTATTTATGTTCAGAGAGACAGAGCAGAAGAGCATGAGATTTCACCACATACAACGGCACAAAATTTGTTTAAAATTAGAAGTTGCTTGCTTCTGGAATTTTTTATTTAATATTTTTGGGTTGCAGTTGACCACAGGTAACTGAAACCATGGAAGCAAATCTACAGATGAAGGGAGACCATAATTGTGCCATGAAGTGTTCTTGGCAACATACAGAAGAAAAAAATTGGGGGGAGGGGAAAAAAACAATTTGTGTATCTAATCAATGGTATACCAATAGTTAGATCAATATAATCTTTAAAAACTAAGGTGTATCATTGAATATTTCCCTTACTGGGTTTGATGTGAAGGTGATAGAGGAGATCACTTTACAGGATATAGTTCTACCTGAAATAGAAGAGTTTTTTATACATTAAAACATTTAAAAATGAACATAGTTTCATGAGAATGTATATGAATGAGCAGTTAGTTAAAGGTAAGTGGAAACACAAATGTAAATGGATAAACCTAGACAGCTTATTAAAAAGCAGAGACATTGTTTTGCCAACAAATGTCTGTCTAGTCAAAGCTATGGTTTTTCCAGCAGTCATGTAGGGATGTGAGAGTTGGACCATATAAACTGTGATGTTGGAGAGGATTCTAGAGAGTCCCTTGGACAGCAAGGAGATCAAACCAGTCAATCCTAAAGGAAATCAACCCTGAATATTAATTGAAAGGACTGATGCTGAAACTGAAACTCCAATACTTTGGCCACCTGATGCGGAGAACTGACTCATTAGAAAAGACCCTGATGCTGGGAAAGATTGAAGGCCGGAGGAGAAGGGGGCGATGGAGGATGAGATGGTTTTATGGCATCACCAACTCAATGGACATGAGTTTGAGTGGATTCTAGGAGATGGTGAAGGACAGGGATATCTGGCGTGCTGCAGTCCATGGGGTTGCAAAGAGTCGGACAGGACTGAGCAACTGAACAACAATAAATGGAAACACAAATATTAAAATCTTCATGGGTTTATGTTGAAGATCTTTTGAAAAATGCAGGAAATGTTTTCTTGGCAGACAAATAATCCTCCGTGTGCATGTGTTTGTCATTACACAAAGCCTTTTTTTTTAATTGAAGTGTAGGAAAAGCCCTATTCAAACAAACCTTACTGTCTCATGTAGTACCTAGCAATCACTGTGCCCTTATACAGGCTAAGCAGAATTCTAAGTACTTTACATATGCCAACATGTTTAATCTGACAACAACCTTATTAATTTCATTACTTTCAATTTATAGATAAGGAATGAAGAACTCAACAACTTACATTAATATGTCAATAATCACATAGATTTTAATTAACAAATTATAATCCCATGCTAGGTGATGATTCCAGAGTCTGTGCTATGAAATTTTATGCAATATTTTCTATTCCTTATTTATTTATTTATTTATTTATTTATGGTTGCTGTGAGAAGGCTTTCTCTAGTTGTGGCAGAGTGGGAGCTACTTTTCACTGCAGTGTGCAGGCTTCTTATTGCGGTGGCTTCTCTTCTCTCTCTGTGGAGCACAGGCTCTAGGCATGTGGATGTCAGTAGTGGAGGCTTATGGGCTTGTTGCCTTTGGGAATCTCAGTTCTTGGACCAGAGTTCAAAGCCAAATCTCCTGCATTGGCAGGCAGGTTCTTAACCACTGAAATACCAGGAAAGTTCTCTCCTGTATTACGAGTTCACATGTTGGGAACTTCAGTAAGCTGAGTTCACATACCACCACTACATGAGAGGAGCCAATTCACTGGAAATGACCCTGATATGGGGAAGGATTAAGGGCAGGAGCAGAATGGAGTGACAGAGGATGAGATGACAAGGTGGCATCATCAAATCAATGGAGATGAATCTGAGTGAACTGCAGGAGACTGTGAAGGACACGGAAGCCTGGTATGCTGCAGTCTATGGGGTTGAAGAGTTCACATGATTGAGTGGCTGAACAACAATAGCAATCACTTTTGCAGATATTAAACAATGGAATATAAGCCCTGTCCATATCACAGCTTTCTTATATAGTGACTCTATTAATAAAAGAATGTGGAGGTTTATATGGATTTTGATTCCTGTGATAACAGAAGGAAGACAGCACCTGTTCAGAATCATATCAGTAATACACAAAAGGATTATAACTGAGACCTTTGCTTATGTGCTCAGCCTACTCAGTCTTGTGTCCAGGGAGATGAGATCCTCGCACCAGCCCTGGGTATTCAAAAGCCAAGGTTTTGAGATAGGAAGCATTTAAAAAATGCCATCTGACCATGATCAGTATAGATCAAATTAATCAAATATTTTCACGACTAAGTCATTAGTAATGTTTGGAATAACAGGTGACTATTGAGTATTTATTTTATTATATATATATATATATTGATCCACTGAGTCAAAGGCTTTAGCATACTCAATGAAGGAGAAGTAGATATATTTCTGAAATTCCCTTGCTTTCTCTGTGATTCAACAAATGTTGGCAATTTGATCTCTGGTTTTTCTGCCTTTTCTAAACCCAACTTGTACATTTGGAAGTTCTCAGTTCATATACTGTTGAAACCTAGTTTGAACAATTGTGAGCATTACCTTGCTAGCATGCAAAATTAGTGCAATTGTAATGTAGTTGGAACATTCTTTGGCACTGCCCTCCACTAGTTTTGTTTGTAGTAATGCTTCCAAGGCCCACTCAACTTCACGCTTCAGGATGTCTGGCTTTAGATGACTGATCACACCATTCTGGTTATCTAGGTCATCAATACCTTTTTTGTATAGTTCTTCTGTATATTCTTGCCATCACTCCTTTGATCTCTTCTGGCTCTTTTAGGTCTGTTTCTGTCCTTTATTGTGCCCATCCTTGCATGAAATATTCTCTTGATATGTGCGATTTTCTTGAAGAGATCTTTAGTCTTTCGTGTCCCATTGTTTTCCTCTACTTCTTTGCACTGTTCATTGAAGACCTTCTTATCTCTCTTTGCTATTCTCTGGAACTCTGCATTCACTTAGATATATCTTTCCCTTCCTCTCTTGCCATTAGGGAATTTCCTTCAATTGAGTATTTAAACGAAAGACAAAGGAGTGTAGTCCCAGTACTGTAAACTGATATATTGATCTTACAATTCTAAGTAGATTGCTATTCTCAGGAAAATAAGGCTTTAAACTAAGAACTCTAAGATAATAAAATTTAGCATGCAGATGAAAGGGAAAAGAAGGATATAGAAAGAATGACATATGAGGTGAGAAAATGGATCATTGGAGAGAAAAATTAAATGTTAAATGTGGTTCTATTTTTAATTTAGGGATATATATCTAGAAGTAGAATTGCTAGATCATATGGTAGACCTATTAATATTTTTTAATTTTTTAAAGGAACATCATTGTTTCCATAGTGTTTGAACCAATTTACATTACTACCAGCAGTGTACAAGTGCATATGTCTTATCTTCTTGGCATATGATTCAGCAATTCCACGTCTGGGTATGTACTCAAAGGAAATGAAAATAAGATTCTGAAGACATATTCACTGTTCTGTTTATTGCAGCATTATCTATAATAGCTAAGGTATGGAAACCACCAAAGTGCCCATCAACAGATGAATGGATAAAGAAGCTTGGTATATGTATACAATGGGGACTAGTACTAGCCATTGGAAAGAAAATTATTCTGCCATTTGGGACTACCTGGATAGACCTAGAGACTACTATGCTAATTAAGATAAGTCAGACAAAGAAAGACAAGTATTGTGTGATATCACTTAAATGTGGAATCTAAAAAAGCCAACACACTAAAACAGACAGTTAAATGATGGCTACCATGAGCTGGGAGGTGAGAGAATAGGACAAATGTTGCTTAAGGTTACAACTTAGTTATAGTAAGCCCTAGAGATCTCATGCTCAGGATAGTGAATATAGACAACAATATTGTAATCGTTAAAATTGCTTAGAGACAAGATCTTAATTATTCCAAGCTCAAGAAATGATAATTGTGTGCTATCTTAGAGGGGCAAACTACAATAATTACAATGAGTCATATTACAATATATGCTTATTATATCAAAATACTGTACACATGAAATTTTATTGTTATTCTTCAGTCACTTAGTCTTATCTGACCCTCTGTGACCCCATCAACTGCAGTATGTCAGGCTTCCCTGTCATTCACTATCTCCCAGAGTCTGCGCAAATCCATGTTCATTGATGGTGATTCTTTCTAACCATCTCATCCTCTGCCACTTCCTTCTCCTTTTGCCTTCAATCTTTCCCAGAATCAGGGTCTTTTCCAGTGAATCAGCTGTATATTAAATATTTTTTAAAATATGGTTCTACATTTGAAAGGTTTATAAGTGGTTTATAATATGTATGTATGTTTTTAAACCTCATGTTGAGCTAATTAGACTATGTTCCTTTTCTTTATAAAATTTATAATATTACAGTCACAGTTTAAAGCATATCATTGAAACATATTTAAATGACTGAGATTTTAGAAAAAGATAGAATACCAAAGAAGACATATGGATGGCTAACAAACACATGAAAAGATGCTCAACATCACTCATTATTAGAGAAATGCAAATCAAAACCACAATGAGGTACCACTTTACACCAGTCAGAATGTCTGCGATCCAAAAGTCTGCAAGCAATAAATGCTGGAGAGGGTGTGGAGAAAAGGGAACCCTCCTACACTGTTGGTGGGAATGCAAACTAGTACAGCCACTTTGGAGAACAGTGTGGAGATTCCTCAAAAAAATGCAAATAGAACTGCCATATGACCCAGCAATCCCACTGCTGGGCATACACACCAAGGAAACCAGAATTGAAAGAGACACATGTACCCCAATGTTCATCGCAGCACTGTTTATAATAGCCAGGACATGGAAACAACCTAGATGTCCATCAGCAGATGAATGGATAAGAAAGCTGTGGTACATACACACAATGGAGTATTACTCAGCCATTAAAAAGAATACATTTGAATCAGTTCTAATGAGATGGATGAAACTGGAGCTGATTATACAGAGTGAAGTAAGCCACAAAGTAAAACACCAGTACAGTATACTAACACATATATATGGAATTTAGAAAGATGGCAATGATGACCCTGTATGCAAGACAGCAAAAGAGACACAGATGTGTAGAGCAGACTTTTAGACTCAGAGGGAGAGAGGGTGGGATGATTTGGGAGAATGGCATTGAAACATGTATACTATCATGTAAGAAACGAATCGCCAGTCTATGTCTGATGCAGGATACAGGATCCTGGGGGCTGGTGCATGGGGATGACCCAGAGAGATGTTATGGGGAAGGAGGTTGGGGGGGGTGGTTTATGTTTGGGAACGCATGTACACCCGTGGTGGATTCATGTCAATGTATGGCAAAACCAATACAGTATTGTAAAGTAAAATAAGGTAAAAAAAAAAAAAAAAAAATCTGGATATCATTCCAAGTGGATGTTTTATGTCTGTGATGGCAATAACCACTTATAAAAACAGAGGAAGACAATGATATTTTAATAAAATACATCCTGTTTAAAAAAAAAAGAATACCATTCAATGATGTATGTGGAAAATGTCATAATCTTAAAATTCTTGGTTAGGTGAATTCATTTAAGCATACTCACTAGGAAAAGATACATTAGAGATTGTTAACTAGGTATAAATGCTGTATAAGAGAAAAATAAGCATGTAAAAATGCATGTGATCAATTTTCCTAAGTTTTTATTTCTTAACTTATTTTAATATATCAGTTTATAGAGATTTCAAAATGAATAATAAGCTTAAGTTTTTAATTAGTTTAACTGTGTAACTCTTTGAAATAGCTATTGCAACTAAAAAAAGAAAATCTAGTATGAAGTCATTGGCGTGTATGCTAGCCGGCTTCCTATATTAAAACTTCAAAATAAAATGAATGATTTATGGTCTCTAGAAAAATGCCACTTTTAGATTTGAAATGTCACTTATACTTTTCTGTCCATTCAATTTGGTTCCCACTTTCGCACTTAAATAACGTTATTCCTCTTACCTCAAACTGCTGTAAATATCAAAGTTTTATACCAGCAACCCAAGCAGTTTCACAATAATATGGGAATATTTTACGAAAAAAAAGTTTTAAGAAGACTGCTGAATTTCCTTAAATAATTGAAGTTTTTCTCAGAATAAACAAGCTTGACTATAGAAAGATATTGTGTAATCAATCTAGGTCTATATGGACTTTAGTAAAAAGGCAACTATAAAATTATTCTTCTGTTCCATTACTTTAAACCTTACCTTTTCTATATGAAGGTAATTACTTTTATCAAGTTAGATATCAGTGAAATCATTGACTTCACTCATATTTATTTTCATAAAATAGTACATTTTTAAAATGCAAGCTGTTTTGGTTGCTAATGGGCTGGACATATACAAATCTATCCTGCCAATAATATTATGCTTCTTATCCTTTTTTTAGCTTTAATTTGATTTTTTGAAGTGGATTTCAAATTTTCTATCATGTTAAATTCATTTTTGAAAATGTAAACATGTATGTGTATGTACATATATGTATTTTCCCAATGAAGGAAAATTAATGGTAACACCTGAACTTTACCTTTCAATGTGATATTAACCCCATGATCATTCATACTACAGCACTATAGGATCCAGAGATAACATTTCAGAATTTCAGTTGAAATTTTACAAAATTTCACATGTGAGCTGATAATATTTCTAAAATAAAATTGTACTAACTGTTAGTAGTTCTGAAGTAAATAACAGAATTGTACTAATTGTTACTAATTGTTAGTAGTTCTGAAGAAAATAACAGAATATTATTAAAAAACCTTGAAGTAGATTTTATAATTTTGGACAATACAGCCAAGAATTCCAGAAATTTTTAAGATAACTCTTCACAAAAGAGCACAGTTAGAAGTCAAAATATTGTCTTGATCCCATAATTCCTGAAAAATTATTCTCAAGAAATCAAGAAATGAAAAAAATCTCTTGAGTTGGACTACTCAAGAGCATAGGCTTCAGCCAGAGTAGATGCAGGGAATGCTTGAGAGCACAGCACTGGTGGCTGGGGGGTGGATTGGGCCCAGCAGTCCAGATTCTGGGAGGAACTAATTCACTTTGCATCATTCACCACTGATAGGATTTGAGTCCTTGGATTCAGTTTCCTCAAATTAACAAGTGTTTACACTTGACTGCTTGAGATTTGTAACTGACAACTTTTAAACAAAATTGCTAATACATATGCTTAACCTTGTTATCAAGACTCAAAATCTGAATGAAGTAGCCTTCCTTGTAAGGAGGAGGAATTTCAATGTACATTTTTTACTTGTTTGGAACTATATTTTACAAAATGTTCTGTCTTATTTTTTTTATTATTTCTAAAAATAAATGTATTCCCTTGTCATAATTTGAATACAGAGGAATGTTTCTTAATTAGGATTTACTTTGAAAAGTTGAGTTCAAATGTAGGCCAATGTCTTATAAAGTAATATTACAGTCAGAAGTAGTTGTTTCTGATCAGAGAACATGTCTGCATTATGTGCTTTCTAAGAATTCTTATTAATAAGTGACTTTAACTTAAACATAGCTAGAAAATACAAAATGACTCTTTGCATTTTTGTTATATAGTATTACAGAACTTAGTTGCAAACAAAATACTTAATTTGAAAACAACTCAACTTATACCGTGGCTGAGAATCTAAAATTTCATAGGTCTGGTAAGGGGAAGGAGGACAATGACTCAAGCTCCTGAAAGAAAGCAGTTTTGAATCTTTAGTATTCACACAGCCAATTAATGGGCTTCTCTAGTGGCTCAGATGGTAAAGAATCTGCCCCCAATGTAGGAGACCCAGATTATATCCCTGGGTTGGGAAGATCCCCTGGAGAAGGGAATGGCAACTCATTCTAATATTCTTGCCTGGAAATCCCATGCCTGCGGGGCCACAATCCATGGGGTCTCAAAATGTCGAACACGGCTTAGTGATTAAATAACAACAACAAGAAGTCAGAGCATCGTAGAAATATTTTCACATGTGCAAGGATTCCAAAAGTTTTATTCCCATATACATTTGCAGAGCAAGTTAACTGAAAGTGAATTGTAGCAAAATAGGGGAGACACTTGCAAACAAAAGTTAAATCAAAGAAGCTCTAATCCAAGAGTTCAAGGAAGGGAAGACACGGGAGGGAAATTCTGCAGCAGCAGCAGACATGTGGAGAGCATCCATTGTGAATGGAACAGCAATGAGAGGGCTTTGACAGAAAGGGAGGGTCTGTGCACTAGCTGATCAAAGAAAAGGCGTATTATCCTTAGGTTGACAAGAGAAGCAAAACTATTAAAACTCCGGGAAGGGACAAATACAAAAGAAAAATAAGTCCCAACTTAAAAGCAAAATGTAACATGGTATTAGATCAAAGAATTAACTATATAGAGGATAAATTATTTCTGTCAATATTGATACTAACATTTGTTTCTTTTGAGATATATGGAAATCTTACATTGTGTGGAACAAACAAAGGATTGAAACTAAAACACACAATTTGGGTATTTATGGAGTCATTATAAAGTTGTTTGCTGTTAGTAATATTTGTTAGAAATATTATTAGTTGATTTTTAATTTCCTATCAGCTCTAAGATTCTGATATGGCTTTGTTTCTTTAAACCTTCACTGCCTGCCATAATCATCTCAGTTTCTTCTCTGGAAGTACTGACCTTCTTTCTGGCCAAGCTTGTTTCCATCTTAGAGCCTCTGTTCTAGCTACTCCTCTAGGACACAGTGCTTTTCCCCAGTTTTTGCAGAGTTGCTTTGTTCTGTCAATCAAGCTTCAGGTTAAAAGTATTTCCATAGAGGCTTTCTCTGACAACCAGATCTAAAGCAGAGATTCTTCACTGTACATAGTGTATCAGCTTTGTGTGGACATAAATTAGCCCATGTCTTGGGTAAATATCTGGGAGTCTCTGATTTTTTATAAGTGTATTTTTAACTTTATAAGAAACTACCCCAAACTTATTTTCCCCCTTTGAGTGTACCATTTTATATTCCCACCAACAATGACTAAGTAATCTAGTTGTTCCACATTCTTATTAACACTTGATATTAACAAACGTCTTCATTTTTGCCATTTTAATGGGTAAATTTGATGGTATATCTTTATGGTTTATAGTTTTCATGTCTCTAATGATTAATGATGTTGAGTATCTTTCCATGTACTTCTGCATTATATATGCATATATCTCTATATATTATATGTATGAAGTGAGACTCAAATCTGTGACTTCTTTTAAAAAGTTAAGTTGCTTGTATACTAATTGAATTCAAAGGATTGTTAATACATTTTAGATATAAAATCTTTCTTCCAGTCTGTTTCTTGCCTTTCTTGCCTTTCCAATTTTATATCAGTGACATTGAAGACTTGACATTTTTAACATTTGACTGTCATGTTTATCAATCGTTTTCTTTCATTGCTTGTACTTCTGTGTTCTGTTGAACACATTTGGCCTATGTCAAGTTTGTAAAGATTTTCTTTTATATTTTCTGCAAGTTTTAGTGTTTTACTTAGGTCTCTGATCTAACTTGAGATATTTTTGGTTGACTTCTTATTTTGTTATAAGGGAGGATCATGGTTCAGTTTTTCTAGTCTTTGTTTTTCTAGCAATTTTATGTAAATTTAGGAGTTTTTTAAACAATAATTTTATTTTCTGTTTAAAGCAATTTGAATGGATTTTACTGTCTTCAGCTAAGGAGACAGCCCATATATATGGTTTATTGAAAAGAGGAAAGAGGAAAGAGAAGAAGATAAAGTAGCCAGGTCAGAGCCTTTATTTAGATGCTTTAAGTTCATGCTGAAAGATAGGGAGCCGGTGAAGACAAGAAGTGACATGATCATATTTACACTTTAAAACACACTCTAGCTTCAGTGAGCAGAAGTTAATGGCTTACTTCCTTCTCATTTATAAGACTAAATATTTATTTGCTCCACAATCTCAGTAAAGGAATAGAAAAGCATTTAAAGAGTGGTTGAATAACTGATGGTTATAAATGTATCCTTTTATTCTGATCATTAATCACTGTCATGTTACTGTGTTAAATACTCAGTAACTTAATTCAACAGCTCAAGTCCTACATTTCTTAGGACAGAGAGCTCAGCAGAATAAATGTAGACTGCTTTACTAGTGAAAGTAAAAGTTAACCTTTTACATACTTGTTATTGGTAATATTTTACTTTTATAAGGAATTAACTGTTAAATACAAACCATATGCTGTATTTTTATGTAAGTAAATACAAGCAAGATTTTGCTTAAATGCGTTTGCATGCTATTTATAACCAGAGCCAGATAGTAAATAATAGTTTTCTTAAGTGAAGATGGAGGTCATTTCACATTTCTATAAACATAAACCTATCCCAAGAAATCAATGTGTTGACAGAGAGGAGAAAAAGGATGAGGACAAAGGGCAGAGGAAGAGGAAGAGAGAGAAGAGGAAAGAGGAGGTCAAGGAGAAAGAAAGAGAAAGGGAGAGAAAGAGGGAGGGAGAAAGAAGACTCTTTGTAGGAGGTGAATTATGTGAGCCTGTCTCAACTCCAAAGGGATAACTAAGTTCAAAAACGTAAATGGACTGAATGTTCCCAATTTACATTCTGAGAATCAGTTGCACACTTGCATGGGAGGACCTATTACTTAATTTGAGGCAAATTGATAAACAGACTAAACATGCACTGTTAAGTATAAAATCACTAATAGTTTTTGCAGAACATTTTGAAGATGTTTTACATAGTATAAGTTCATTAACATGAACTAAGATATGTGCTCATCAGTCAAGGGTAAGAACTAAGATATTATTTGATCCACCTGAAGACTTTAAGGAAACTTTGGGAGATGTATTAAATTAATTATCTTTTTTTTATGTGCTAATTGTACTGTTTGACTCTATACATTCTTTTGCATATTTTTTTAATGATATATCATGATAATTTAATTTAGCAGGGATTTAACAGGACTACCAACTCTGCACAGTTTAAATTTTCAAGAACCAAATGTTACTATAAAGGAACATAGAGATTGTAGTTTCAGGTATTTATACTTCTAAAAATTTGGAATGACATTCTCATTGAACATATCCAAGAGAAAATAGTCATATGCCATTTCCTTCTCCAATGCATGAAAGTGAAAAGTGAAAGTGAAGTGAAGTTGCTCAGTCGTGTCTGACTCTTGGCGACCCCATGGACTGCAGCCTACCAGGCTCCTCCATCCATGGGATTTTCCATGCAAGAGTACAGGAGTGGGGTGCCATTGCCTTCTCCGATATGTGGTTTATAATATGTTAAATATTTTTCATTATTTTATTCCAAGTTATACATAATCCTAAAGTATCACCTTGATAATCCCCAGCTTATCATAGCTCTTATCTACTTTCTAACTATATTATTTGTCAGATTTTTGTCAAGAATAAAATTTAAGAGTATTTCAGATTTACAGAAATAATGGAAGATAGATAGCAAAGTTCAGGGAATTCATCGCTATGTCAACTAGTGAGTAGAAGCAGGGTGGTCCCCTATTACTCACTAGGAAGTCACGATAATTCTATAGTGTCTGGAGGAATGTGTGGATCTTGACAGCTGGCCAGAAATACGATATGTATACTGAAAACCACCTCTGAAAAATAATGACTTGTCCTCATTTTGTGACCTTCCTAGTATTGTATGAGAGCTTGTAATTGACAGACTCTGACCTAAACCTGTGAGAAATGTTATTTGGGCAACATAATTCTCACCTTCACTTGGTGATGAATAACAGATCTTTCAATATGAGAGTAATACAAGTTTATATCCCAACCAATAATGCTGAAGAAGCTGAAGTTGAAAGATTCTATAAAGACCTACAAGACCTTTTAAAACTAACACTTAAAAAAGATGTCCTTTTCATTATAGGGTACTGGAATGCAAAAGTAGGAAGTCAAGAAATACCTGGAGTAAAGGCAAATTTGATCTTGGAGTACAGAATCAAGGAGGGCAAAGGTTAATAGAGTATTGCCAAGAGAACACACTGGTCACAGGAAACAACCTCTTCCAAAAACACAAGAGAAGACTCTACACATGGACATCACCAGATGGTCAATACCAAAATAACAGACTGATTACAAATAGGAAAAGGAATAAGTCAAGGCTGTATATTGTAACCCTGCTTATTTCACTTATATGCAGAGTACATCATGAGAAACGTTGGGCTGGAAGAAGCACAAGCTGGAATCAAGATTGCCGGGAGAAATATCAATAACCTCAGATATGCAGATGAAACCACCCTTATGGCAGAAAGTGAAGAGGAACTAAAAAGCCTCTTGATGAAAGTGAAAGAGGAGAGTGAAAAAGTTGGCTTAAAGCTCAACATTCAGAAAACGAAGATCATGGCATCTGGTCCCATCACTTCATGGGAAATAGATGGGGAAATAGTGTCAGACTTTATTTGGGGGGCTCCAAAATCACTGCAGATGGTGACTGCAGCCATGAAATTAAAAGACACTCCTTGGAAGGAAAGTTATGACCAACCTAGATAGCATGTTGAAAAGCAGAGACATTACTTTGCCAACAAATGTCCGTCTAGTCAAGGCTATGGTTTTCCAGTGGTCATGTACGGATGTGAGAGTTGGACTGAAAAGAAAGCTGAGCACCGAAGAATTGATGCTTTTGAACTGTGGTGTTGTAGTAGACTCTTGAGAGTCTCTTGGACTGCAAGATTGAACTAGTCCATCCTGAAGGAGATCAGTTCAGTTCAGTTCAGTCGCTCAGTCGTGTCCAACTCTTTGCGACCCCATGAATCGCAGCATGCCAGGCCTCCCTGTCCATCACCATCTGCCAGAGTTCACTCAGACTCATGTCCATCGAGTCTGTGATGCCATCCAGCCATCTCATCCTCCGTCGTCCCCTTCTCCTCCTCTCCCCAATCTCTCCCAGCATCAGAGTCTTTTCCAATGAGTCAACTCTTCGCATGAGGTGTCCAAAGTATTGGAGCTCCAGCATCAGCATCAGTCCTTCCAAAGAAATCCCAGGGTTGATCTCTTTCAGAATGGACTGGTTGGATCTCCTTGCAGTCCAAGGGACTCTCAAGAGCCTTCTCCAACACCACAGTTCAAAAGCATCAATTCTTCGGCACTCAGCCTTCTACACAGTCCAACTCTCACATCCATACATGACCACAGGAAAAACCATAGCCTTGACTAGGCGGACCTTAGTCGGCAAAGTAATGTCTCTGCTTTTGAATATACTATCTAGGTTGGTCATAAGTTTTCTTCCAAGACACTTGTCTTTTAATTTCATGGCTGCAGTCACCACCTGCAGTGATTTGGGGCGCAAAAAATAAAGTCTGACACTGTTTCCACTGTTTCCCCATCTATTTCCCAGGAAGTAATGGGACCAGATGCCATGATCTTCGTTTTCTGAATGTTGAGCTTTAAGCCAACTTTTTCACTCTCCTCTTTCACTTTCATCAAGAAGCTTTTTAGTTCCTCTTCACTTTCTGCCATAAGGGTGGTGTCATCTGCATATCTGAGGTTATTGATATTTCTCCCAGCAATCTTCATTCCAGCTTGTGTTTCTTCCAGCCCAACGTTTCTCATGATGTACTCTGCATATAAGTTAAATAAGCACGGTGACAATATACAGCCTTGACGCACTCCTTATCGTATTTGAAACCAGTCTGTTGTTCCATGTCCAGTTCTAACTATTTCTTCCTGACCTGCATACAGATTTCTCAAGAGGCAGGTTAGGTAGTCTGGTATTCCCATCTCTTTCAGAATTTTCCACAGTTTATTGTGATCCACACAGTCAAAGGCTTTGGCATAGTCAATAAAGCAGAAATAGATGTTTTTCTGGAACTCTTTTGCTTTGTCCATGATCCAGAGGATGTTGGCAATTTGATCACTGGTTCCTCTGCCTTTTCTAAAACCAGCTTGAACATAAGGAAGTTCATGGTTCACGTATTGCTGAAACCTGGCTTGGAGAATTTTGAGCATTACTTTACTAGCATGTGAGATGAGTGCAATTGTGCGATAGTTTGAGCATTTTTTGGCATTGCCTTTCTTTGGGATTGGAATGAAAACTGACCTATTCCAGTCCTGTGGACACTGCTGAATTTTCCAAACTTGCAGGCATATTGAGTGCAGCACTTTCACAGCGTCATCTTTCAGGATTTGAAATAGCTCAACTGGAATTCCATCACCTCCACTAGCTTTGTTCGTAGTGATGCTTTCTAAGGCCCACTTCACTTCACATTCCAAAATGTCTGGCTCTAGATTAGTGATCACATCATCATGATTATCTGGGTCGTGAAGATCTTTTTTATACAGTTCTTCCGTGTATTCTTGCCACCTCTTCTTAATATCTTCTGCTTTTGTTGGGTCCAGACCATTTCTGTTTTTTTCGAGCCCATCTTTACATGAAATGTTCCCTTGGTATCTCTAATTTTCTTGAAGAAATCTCTAATCTTTCCCATGCTGTTGTTTTCCTCTATTTCTTTGCATTGATTGCTGAAGAATGCTTTCTTATCTCTTCTTGCTATTCTTTGGAACTCTGCATTCAGATGCTTATATTTTTCCTTTTCTCCTTTGCTTTTCGCCTCTCTTCTTTTCACAGCTATTTGTAAGCCTCCCCAGACAGCCATTTTGCTCATTTGCATTTCTTTTCCATGGGCATGGTCTTGATCCCTGTCTCCTATACAATATCATGAACCTCATTCCATAGTTCAACAAGGCACTCTATCTATCAGATCTAGGCCCTTAAATCTATTTCTCACTTCCACTGTATAATCATAAGGGAGTTGATTTAGGTCATACCTGAATGGTCTAGCTGTTTTCCCTACTTTCTTCAATTTAAGTCTGAATTTGGTAATAAGGAGTTCATGATCTGAGCCACAGTCAGCTCCTGGTCTTGTTTATGTTGACTGTATAGAGCTTCTCCATCTTTGGCTGCAAAGAATGTAATCAATCTGATTTCGGCGTTGACCATCTGGTGATGTCCACGTGTAGAGTCTTCTCTTGTGTTGTTGGAAGAGGGTGTTTGCTATGACCAGTGTGTTCTCTTGGCAAAACTCTATTAGTCTTTGCCCTGCTTCATTCCACATTCCAAGGTCAAATTTGCCTGTTATTCCAGGTGTTTCTTGACTTCCTACTTTTGCATTCCAGTCCCCTATAATGAAAAGGACATCTTTTTTGGGTGTTAGTTCTAAAAGGTCTTGTAGGTCTTCATAAAACCGATCAACTTCAATTTCTTCAGCGTTACTGGTTGGGGCATAGACTTGGATAACTGTGATATTGAATGGTTTGCCTTAGAGATGAACAGAGATCACTCTGTCATTTTTGAGATTGCATCCAAGTACTGCATTTCGGACTCTTTTGCTGACCATGATGGCTACTCCATTTCTTCTGAGGGATTCCTGCCCACAGTAGTAGATGCAATGGTCATCTGAGTTAAATTCACCCATTCCAGTCCATTTTAGTTTGCTGATTCCTAGAATGTCGACGTTCACCCTTGCCATCTCTTGTTTGACCACTTCCAATTTGCCTTGATTCATGGACCTGACATTCCAGGTTCCGATGCAATATTACTCTTTACAGCATCGGATCTTGCTTCTATCACCAGTCACATCCACAGCTGGGTATAGTTTTTGCTTTGGCTCCAACCCTTCATTCTTTCTGGAGTTATTTCTCCACTGATCTCCAGTAGCATATTGGGCACCTAATGACCTGGGGAGTTCCTCTTTTGATATCCTATCATTTTGCCTTTTCATACTGTTCATGGGGTTCTCAAGGCAAGAACACTGTTCTTGCCATTCCCTTCTCCAGTGGACCACATTCTGTCAGGCCTCTCCACCATGACCCGCCCGTCTTGGGTTGCCCCGCAGGCATGGCTTGGTTTCATTGAGTTAGACAAGGCTGTGGTCCTAGTGCGAAGTGCAGGCGGCTGCGAGCCGGCCCACTAAGCGCAGGCGGCTGCGAGCCGGCTCACTAAGCACGGCCGAGAGGAGCTACCTCATGTCCGAGATCAGGGGCAGCGGCCTAGAGTGCCAGGCTGCGATGGCGCGCAGGAACGGCCAAGAGGAGCTACCCTGCGTCAGAGGTCAGGGGCGGTGGCTGGAAGGAGTTACCCCGTTTCTGAGGTCAGGGCGGGCCAGGAGAAGCCACCTCACGCCCGAGGCCAGGGGCGGTGACCTTGAGGAGCCACCCTGAGCCCGAGGCCAGGGCCGGCAGCTGGGAAGAGCCACCCACGCCCGAGGCCAGGGCCGGCGGCCGGGAGGAGCAGCCTGAGGAGTGGTGGCTTTGCAGGCACAGGAGGGCCTAGAGGAGCTATCCCAGGTTGAAGGTCAGAAACAGCAGCGGTAAGGAGATACCTCTCGTCCAAGGTAAGGAACAGCGGCTGTGCTTTGCTGGAGCAGCCGTGAAGAGATACCTCATGCCAAGGTAAGAGAAACCCAAGGAAGATGGTAAGTGTTGTAAGAGGACATCAGAGGGCAGACACACTGAAATCATACTGAAGGAGATCAGCCCTGGGATTTCTTTGGCGGGAATGATGGCTGAGGCTGAAACTCCAGTACTTTGGCCATCTCATGCGAAGAGTTGACTCGTTGGAAAAGACTCTGATTCTGGGAGGGATTGGGGGCAGGAGGAGAAGGGGACGACAGAGGATGAGATGGCTGGATGGCATCACTGACTCGACAGACGCGAGTCTAAGTGAACTCCAGGAGTTGGTGATGGACAGGGAGGCCTGGCGTGCTGCGATTCATGGGGTCGCAAAGAGTCGGACACGACTGAGCGACTGAACTGACTGATATTCTTTGTAGCCAAAGATGGAGGAACTCTCTACAGTCAGCGAAAACAAGACCAGGAGCTGACTGTGGCTCATGAACTCCTTATTGCCAAATTCAGACTTAAATTGAAGAAAGTAGGGAAAACCACTAGACCATTCAGGTATGACTTTAATCAAATCCCTTATGGTTATACAGTAGAAGTGAGACATATATTCAAGGGATTAGATCTGATAGACAGAGTGACTGAAGAACAATAGACAGAGGTTCCTGACATTGTACAGGAAGGAGGAAGCATGACCATCCTCAAGAAAAAGTAATGCAAAAAGGCAAAATAGTTGTCTGAGGAGGCCTTACAAATAGCAGAGAAAGAAGAGACACAAAAGGCAAAGGAGAAAAGGAAAGATACACCCATTTGAATGCAGAATTCCAAGAATAGCAAGGAGAGACAAGAAAGCCTTCCTCAGTGATCAACGTAAAGAAATAGATGGAAACAATAGAATGAGGGAAAACTAGAGATTTCTTCAAGAAAATGAGAGATACCAAGGAAATATTTCATGCAAAGATGGGCACAAGAAAGGACAGAAATGATATGGACCTAACAGAAGCAGAAGATATGAAATAGAGCTGGCAAGAATACACAGAAGAACTGTACAAAAAAGATCTTCATGACCCAGATAATCACAGTGGTGTGCTCACTCACCTAGAGCCAGACATCCCAGAACGTGAAGTCAAGTGGACCTTAGGAAGCATCACTACCAACAAATCTAGTGGAGGTGATGGAAATCCAGTTAAGATATTTCAAATCCTAAAAGATGATGCTGTGAAAGTGATGCCCTCAATATGCCAGAAAATTTGGAAAACTTCACCAGTGGCCACAGGACTGGAAAGGACAGTTTTCCTTCCAATCTCAAAAAAGGCAATGCCAAAAAATGCTCAAAGTACCACACAATTGCACTCATCTCACACGCTAGCAAAGTAATGCTCAAAATTCTCCAAGTCAGGTTTCAACAGTATGTGAACCATGAACATCCATATAGTCAAGGTGGATTTACCAAAGGCACAGGAAACAGAGATCAAATTTCCAATCTCTTTTGGATCACGAAAGAGCAAGAGAGTTCCAGAAAAACACCTACTTCTGCTTTACTGACTATACCAAAGCCTATGACTGTGTGGATAAAAACAAACTGCAGAAAAGTCTTCAAGAGATGGAAATACCACACCATCTGACCTACCTTTTGAGAAACCTATATGCAGGTCAGGAATCAACAGTTAGAACTAGACGTGGAACAACAGACTGTTCCAAATAGGAAAAGGAGTACGACAAGGCTGTATCTTGTCACCCTTCTTATTTAACTTTTACAGAGTACATGATGAGAAATGCTGAGCTGGAAGAAGCACAAGCTGGAATCAAGATTGTGGGAGAAATATCAATAACCTCAGATATGCAGATGACACCACCCTTATGGAAGAAAGCGAAGAAAAACTAAAGAGCCTCTTGATGAAAGTGAAAGATGAGAGTGAAAAAGTTGGCTTAAAACTCAACATTCAGAAAACGAAGGTCATGGCATCTGGTCCCATCACTTCATGGCAAATAAATGGGGAAACAATGGAAACAGTGACAAGCTTTATTTTGGGTGGGGGGGGTGCTCCAAAATCACTGCAGATGGTGACTGCAGCCATGAAATTAAAAGACGTTTACTCCTTGGAAGAAAATCTATGACCACCCTAGATAGCATATTCAAAAGCAGAGAGACATTAATTTGCCAACAAAGTTCTGTCTAGTCAAAGTAATGGTTTTTCCAGGAGTCATATATGGATCTGAGAGTTGGAATAGAAAGAAAGCTGAGTGCAAAAGAATTGATGCTTTTGAACTGTGGTGTTGGAGAAGACTCTTGAGAGTCCCTTGGACTGCAAGGAGATCCAACCAGTCCATCCGACAGGAAATCAGTCTTGACTATTCATTTGAAGGACTGATGTTGAAGCTGAAACTCCAATACTTTCGCCACCTGATGTGAAAACCTGACTCCTTGGAAAATACCCTGATTCTGAGAAAGCTTGAAGGCAGGAGGAGGAGGGGATGACAGAGGATGAGATGGCTGGATGGCATCACCGACTCTATGGACATGAGTTTGAGCAAGCTATGAGAGTTGGTGATGGAGAGGGAAGTCTGTTGTGCTGCAGTCCATGGGGTTGCAAAGAGCTGGACACGACTGAGCGACTGAACTAAATTGAACTGAACTAAAAACGTCTTTTAAAAAGTTTAGCTTAAAGAAGGTAATACTGGTTGAAAGCAATCTCAAATAATAACTTTCATTGCTCTTTCTAAATAGTGGAAAAATTAAGCTAAATTACGATACCAAGATGAAATTAAGTAATTAGATTATGATGAATAATAGATTAAATGTTTAATAGTAAAGCAAATAGTTCAGTCCAGTTCAGTTGCTCAGTCGTGTCCAACTCTTTCCGACCCCATAAACTGCAGCACACCAGGTTCCCTGTCCATCACAAACATCCAACCGCTTCATCCTCTGTCATCCCTTTCTCCTCCTGCCTTCTTTCCCAGCATCAGGATCTTTTCAAATGAGTCAGTGCTTAGCATCAGGTGGCCAAGGTATTGCAGTTTCAGCTTCAACATCAGTCCTTCCAATGAACACTCATGACTGATTTCCTTTAAGATGGACTGATTGGATCTCCTTGTAGTCCAACGGACTCTCAAGAGTCTTCTTCAACACCACTGTTCAAAAGGATCAATTCTTTGGTGCTTAGCTTTCTTTATAGTCCAACTTTCACATCCATACATACTGCTGCTGCTGCTGCTGCTGCTGCTGCTGCTGCTGCTGCTGCGTCACTTCAATTGTGTCTGACTCTATGTGACCCCATAGATGGCAGCCCACCAGGCTCCTCTGTTCCTGGGATTCTCCAGGCAAAAACACTGAAGTGGGTTGCCATTTCCTTCTCCAGTGCATACATGCCTGCTAAGTTGCTTCAGTTGTGTTCGACTCTGTGCAACTCCATAGACGGCAGCCCACCAGGCTCTGCTGTCCACAGGATTCTCTAAGCAAGAATACTGCAGTGGGTTGTCATTTCCTTCTCCAGACATGACCATTAGAAAAACCATAGCCTTGACTAGATGGACCTTTGTTGGCACGGTAATGTCTCTGCTTTTGAATATACTGTCTAAGTCAGTCATAACTTTTCTTCCAAAGAGCAAGAGTCTTTTAATTTCATGGCTGCAGTCACCATCTGACATGATTTTGGACCTCAAAAAAATAAAGTCTGCCACTGTTTCCCCATTTATCTGCCATGAAGTGATGGGACCAGATGCCACGATCTTAGTTTCCTGAATGTTGAGCTTTAAGCCAACTTTTTCACTCTTGTCTTTCACTTTCATCAAGAGGTTCTTTAGTTCTTCATCATTTTCTGCCATAAGGGTGGTGTCATCTACATATCTGAGGTTATTGATATTACTCCCAGAAATCTTTTTTTTTTAATTTTACTTTATTTTACTTTACAATACTGTATTGGTTTTGCCATACATCAACATGAATCTGCCACAGGTATACACATGTTCCCAATCCTAAACCCCCCACCTACCTCCCTCCCCATACCATCTCTCTGGGTCATCCCAGTGCACCAGCCCCTAGGATCCTGTATCATGCATCAAACCTAGACTGGTGATTCGTTTCTTATATGATAGTATACATGTTTCAATGCCATTCTCCCAAATCATCCCACCCTCTCCCTCTCCCTCTGAGTCCAAAAGACTGTTCTATACATCTGTGTCTCTTTTGCTGTCTTGCATACAGGGTTATCATTACCATCTTTCTAAATTCCAAATATATGCATTAGTATACTGTATAGGTGTTTTTCTTTCTGGCTTACTTCACTGTGTATAATTGGCTCCAGTTTCATCCACCTCATTAGAACTGATTCAAATGTATTATTTTTAATGGCTGAGTAATACTCCATTGTGTATATGTACCACAGCTTTCTTATCCATTCATCTGCTGATGGACATCTAGGTTACTTCCATGTCCTGGCTATTAGAAACAGTGCTGCGATGAACATTGGGGTACACGTGTCTCTTTCAATTCTGGTTTCCTCGGTGTGTATGCCCAGCAGTGGGATTGCTGGGTCATAAGGCAGTTCTATTTCCAGTTTTTAAAGGCATTTCCACACTGTTCTCCATAGTGGCTGTACTAGTTTGCATTCCCACTAACAGTGCAAGAGGATTCCCTTTTCTCCACACCCTATCCAGCATTTATTGCTTGTAGACTTTTGGCTCCCAGAAATCTTGATCCCAGCTTGCGCTTCACCCAGCCCAGCATTCCTCATGATGTACTCTGCATAGATGTTAAACAAGCAGGGTAATAAGATACAGCCTTGACACACTCCTTTCCCTGTTTGGATCCAGTCTGTTGTTGCATGTCCAGTTCTACCTGTTGCTTCCTGACCTGCATACAGATTTCTCAAGAGGCAGGTTAGGTGGTCTAGTATTCTCATCTCTGGAAGAATTTTCCACATACATTCTTAAATTTTTTCTTACCCATTTTAATATACAAATGAAATTATTTACAAATCAGGTTAAAATTTCTCATCTCATATTCATGTCACTCTAACAAGAAATTTATCCTATTATCTTAAACTTATACTCCATTATTTCCTAAACTTTTCTGTACTGTCAGTACCAGGTTTCCCTGTCAGACATGTTTGCTCATCTAATTCTCTACTTAAATTAGGTGTACATAGTGATCTCCAAATATCCACGTTCTACATACGCATCAAAAATATATTGTTCTTGGCCGGCTAGAGTATTGTCAGAATTTTATTCAGTTGCTGATCTGGGGACTCCATTGTATGAAGGCCACTGTAGATCTGCAGTGCAAACTCAAGCCTGGCCTTTCCAAGTGTCCTTCTATGTATGTTTATTGTCACTGCATGATTCCTAACCAGTGCTTGTTGAGTACCAAACTGCATCTCAGGCATTCTTATTGGGATTAAGGATGCTTGTTGCCTGAATGTAACAACTGAAATACAAGAATTCAATGGTTAAATCTAAATGATTTTGATGAATGTGCTAGACTGGAAGATTGTATGATTACAACAAGGAGTTTTGATATATTTTCTCTTTCATGACTCTCCATTGTATACATGTAGGGTTTTAAAGGCTATTTCTTGTAAGTGAATGCTATTTTTTGATAACTCTGAATTGGACAGGATGAGAGACAGTTCTTTCAGAAAATTTCATCTTGATAGACCAGAAGATCTTGACATGTAAACTTGGATTGGGTTTAGGGAATGGAATTTTGATTTCTTTCTCTAATTCATGTTTATTAGAAAAAAAAAAAAACCTGATAGATTTTTAAATAACTCCAAAGTAAATATTTTAAATAACTGGAGCTGAAAGTAACATTAATAATAAGGGCTCACAAATTAGTAATATTTATTATGGGAATTGTGTTTTTTCCTATAATCAAAATGCTTCATGCTGTATTATTTATATTTATCTGTGATAGTACCTACCATACTATCATAGCTCATGTATCTAGTATATATTTTACAAAGATGTCATATATATTATATACTATGATAATGTATTATATATGTATGAACAAATATAAAACATATAAATATGTATACTCTGTATTCTTTTAATATATCCTTTATTTATATATAAATACTAATTTTCTCTATATAGTTTATATAATTGGATAAAAAAAACGCATTATGCTTCGCTTCTGTGAAAATTAAAGTCTTTCAAGAGGCCTATTTAGTTGTTTGAATACTTTGATACATCGCTTGAGAAGCATAGTTAATAAGCAATAAATGGTTCCTGAGATGCTTTTAGAGGAACTTAAGTTCAGCTAATGGTGGGTTTTAATTTTGCTAAATAGAATATGCACAGTTTATAGAATAAACACAGTTTATTTGCTCATGAAATAGAGTGACAATGCAGAATTTTCACCTCACAAAGGAAAAGGAACATGAAATGATTCAGTTCAGTTCAGTTCAGTTGCTCAGTAATGTCTGACTCTTTGTGACCCCATGAATTGCAGCACACCAGGCCTCCCTGTCCATCACCATTTCCCAGAGTTCACTCAGACTCACATCCATCGAGTCAGTGATCCCATCCAGCCATGTCATCCTCTGTCGTCCCCTTCTCCTCTGGCCCCCAACCCCCCCAGCATCAGAGTCTCTTCCAATGAGTCAACTCTGCGTATGAGGTGGCCAAAGTACTGGAGTTTCAGCTTTAGTATCATTCCTTCCAAAGAAATCCCAGGGCTGATCTCCTTCAGAATGGACTGGTTGGATCTCCTTGCAGTCCAAGGGACTCTCAAGAGTCTTCTCCAACACCACAGTGCAAAAGCATCAATTCTTTGGCGCTCAGCTTTCTTCACAGTCCAACTCTCACATCCATACATGACCACTGGAAAAAACCATAGCCTTGACTAGACAGACCTTAGTTGGCAAAGTAATGTCTCTGCTTTTGAATATGCTATCTAGGTTAGTCATAACTTTTCTTCCAAGGAGTAAGCGTCTTTTAATTTCATGGCTGCAGTCACCATCTGCAGTGATTTTGGAGCCCAAAAAACAAAGTCTGACACTGTTTCCACTGTTTCCCCATCTATTCCCCAGGAAGTGATGGGACCAGATGCCATGATCTTCATTTTCTGAATGTTGAGCTTTAAGCCAACTTTTTCACTCTCCACTTTCACTTTCATCAAGAGGCTTTTTAGTTCCTCTTCACTTTCTGCCATAAGGGTGGTGTCATCTGCATATCTGAGGTTATTGATATGAGGCTATTGATATGAGGTTATTGATATGCAGTTATTGATATGAGGTTATTGATATTTCTCCCAGCAATCTTGATTCCAGCTTGTATTTCTTCCAGTCCAGCGTTTCTCATGATGTACTCTGCATATACATTAAATAAGCAGGGTGACAATGAACAGTCTGTTGTTCCACGTCCAGTTCTAACTGTTTGAAGTCAGAAATAAAATAGTTTCATTTAATTTTTCTGAATGTTGTAATAATCAGATGTCCAAAATGTATGATATAAATTTTATTAATTAGTAATAAATTATAGGTTTTTTCTTTCTTTTCTCACTTTTTTTAGAGGTCACTGGGGCAAAATTTCACAACTGCTAAGTACTGTTCTTAGTTGTGCTTAGTCTCTCAGTCGTGTCCAACTCTTTGTGACCTTCATGGACTGTAGCCCGCCAGGCTCCTCTTCATGGGAATCCTCCAGTCAAAAATTCTGGAGTAGATTGCCATCCCCTCCTCTAGCGGATCTTCCCAACCCAGGTATTGAACCTAGGTCTCCCACATTGCAGGTCGATGGTTTACCATCTGAGACACAAGGGAAGCCAAATGCTAAGTGCTGCTTCAATGTAAATGAACTGATAATATAAAATACCCATTCAGATCCAGTCATTCCTGGTCTAGGCTATGTGACAAATGAATACCCTGAACGTGCACACATATATATGAAACAATTTTATTTTTCTCTTATCGCTAACACTAAAAGTCTGCCGAATTTCCCTTAGTCCATTTAAGCTATTTGAAATTTAACTCATAAGATATATTGCAATAAAAATATAGGATATAAGATGTAGGTGTAAAACATCTTGTTCAATCAATTCAGTGTAAAACTTCAATTTCATACACAATCCAGTGGTAGTCTTTCCTCTGCTCCCAGTACCTGCTGGATTGTCCCTGGAGGCTTCAGGCTATTTTAACTCCTCCTTTACCTTCAGAGTTTTCTGCCTGTAACTACTCTAACATTGGGAGTGGGAAAGGAAAAATTAGTTTCCTCAGGCTTCCCTAACAAAGCACCACAAGTAAGGTGGCTTAAAGCAAGAGAAATTTATCCTCATAATTAATGTTGGAGGATAAGACTCTGAAGTAAAGGTGTCTACAAGGTTGGTTCCTTATGAGGTCTCTGAGGGAGAAGACTCTTAGTTTCTGGTGGTGACCTGTGATCTTTGTCAGTCCTTGGCTTATGGGTACATTATTCCAGTCTCTGCCTTTATCTTCACATGGTGTTTTGCTTGTATTTCTGTCTTCTTATAAGTACATCAGTCAGATTAAATTAAGATCTCATCCTACCCCAGCATGACCATTTCTTAAGTAATTACACTTGGAGAGACCATATTTTCAAATAAAGTCACATTCTGGGGTGCTACAATATACATTTTCCTGGGTTTACAACTTAGTCCATATAGAATAAATGCACAAAAAATACAAATGCAAGATGTTTTTTGTTTAATTGGTGATGCTAGAGTACTCTCTTGGTTCTCTGATGAAAAGTACATGTGATTCTCTGAGGTAGAATGCAATGTACTCATGTATGATTCTCCAATATGGGAAATTTGTTCATTGACTAACATCTTCCTCAGAGAAGGCAATAGCACCCCACTCCAGTGTTCTTGCCCAGTAAATTCCATGGACGGGGGAGCCTGGTGGGCTGCTGTCTCTGGGGTCACACAGACTCAGACACGACTTAGCAGCAGCAGCAGCAACATCTTCCTCAGCACCTGCTTTAGTCTATTCCACAGCCTTTCCTGTTGGAGCTTACATATCTGATAGCTCTCATTCTGGGTGGGGAGTGCGGACATTTAGTTAACCAAACCAGCTAATTTCCCATTGAACTGTAGGAAGCATATCCCTTGTCTGACCAAATCATAGACTGTCAGCTGATCTGTTGTTTTCCCTTAATTTTGCCTCATCATATTTCTCAGATTATTTCTCTATTTGCTCAAATTCCTACAGAAAGCAGAACAAAAAATCCATTCATTGAATAATAATATGTATCTACAATAAGCAGTTAAGAGATACCCAAATCAATTCAACATAATATAAGAGATAAAACCAGTATTCATGAGAGGAAGAGAGTGAAAATCCAGGATATTTAAAATACATTTGAAATTAAGTGTATGTGTTTGTGTGTGTGTGTACATGTGTGTGCACATGCACTCAGTTGTGTCTGACTTTTTGTAACCCCATGGACCATAACCCACCAGGGTCCTTTGTTCATGGGGTTTCCCAGGAAAGAATAATGGAATGGTTGACTTTTCCTCCTTCAGGGTATTTTCTCAACCCAGGGATTGAATCTGTGTCTCTTGTATCTCCTGCATTAGCAGGTGGATTCTTTACCGCTGCAACACTTGGCAAGTCCTTTCGATTAGTTAAGTTTAGTTCTGTTCAGTTGCTCAGTAGTATCCAACTTTTTGTGACCCCATGGATTGCGGCACGCCAGGCCTCCCTGTCCATCACCAACTCCCGGAGTTTACTCAAGCTAACGTCCATTAAGTCGATGATGCCATCCAACCATCTCATCCTCTGTCATCTTCTCCTCGTGCCTTCAATCTTCCCCAGCATTACGATCTTTTCAAATGAGTCAGTTCTTTGAATCAGGTGGCCAAAGTATTGGAGTTTCAGCTTCCAAATCAGTCCTTCAGTGAATATTCAGGTCTGATTTCCTTTAGGATGGACTGGCTGGATGGACGCTCTCCTTGAGCATCTCTAAGGGATGCTCAAGAGTCTTCTCCAACACCACAGTTAAAAAGCATCAATTCTTTGGCACTCAGCTTTCTTTATAGTCCAGCTCTCGTGTTCATACATGACCACTGGAAAACCATAGCTTTGACTAGATGGGCTTTTGTTGGCAAAGTAATGTCTCTGCTTTTGAATATACTGTCTAAGTCAGTCATAACTTTTCTTCCAAGGAGTAAGCATCTTTTAAATTCATGGCTGCAGTCACCGTATGCAGTGATTTTGGAGCCCCCCAAAATAAAGTCTGTCATTGTTTCCTCATCTATTTGCCATGAAGTAATGGGACTGGATGCCAGGATCTTAGTTTTCTGAATGTTGAGTTTTAAGCCAACTTTTTCACTCTCCTCTTTTACTTTCATCAAGAGGCTCTTTAGTTCTCCTTCACTTTCTGCTATAAGGGTGGTTTCATCTGCATACGTGAAGGTTATTGATATTTCCCCAGGCAATCTTGATTCGAGCTTATGCTTCCTCCAGCCCAGCATCTCTCATGATGTACTCTGCATAGAAGTTAAATAAGCAGGGGAACATATACAGCCTTGACGTACTCCTTTTCCTATTTGGAACCAGTCTGTTGTTCCATGTCCAGTTCTAACTGTTGCTTCCTGACCTGCATACAGATTTCTCAGGAGGCAGATCAGGCAGTCTGGTATTCCCATCTCTTGAAGAATTTTCTAGGTTGTTGTGGTCCACACAGTCGAAGACTTGGTATAGTCAGTAAAGCAGAAGTAGATGTTTTTCTGAAACTCCCTTGCTTTTTCAATGATCCAATGGATGTTGGCAATTTGATCTCTGGTTCCTCTTACTTTGCTAAATCCAGCTTCAACATCTGAAAGTTCATGGTTCACATAATTTTGAAGCCTGGCTTGGAGAACTTTGAGCATTACTTTGCCAGAGTGTGAGAGGAGTGCAATTGTGCAATAGTTTGAACATTCTTTGGCATTGCCATTCTTTGGGATTGGAATGAAAACTGACCTTTCCAGTCCTGTGGCCACTGCTGCGTTTTCCAGATTTACTGGCATATTGAGTGCACCACTTTCACAGCATCATCTTTTAGGATTTGAAATAGCTCCACTGAAATTGCATCACCTCCACTAGCTTTGCTCATAGTGATGCTTCCTAAGGCCCACTTGACTTCGTATTCCAGATTGTCTAGCTCTAGGTGAGTTATCACACCATCGTGATTATCTGGGTTGTGAAGATCTTTTTTGTACAGTTCTTCTGTGTATTTTTACCACCTCTTCTTAATATCTTCTGCTTCTATTAGGCCTATACCATTTCTGTCCTTTATTGTGCTCATCTTTGCATGAAATATCTCCTTGCTATTAAGAGCTAAACATAATTTAAGCATTCTAAAATATTTTAGTTATGTTTGTATGTATTCTTATAAAGTTTTTTTTTTTTTTAATATACAATTTAAAAAAGATGAGTAGTATAGGAAACTGATGAAAGGTTTAAGGAACCTTTATGGTTTATCATAAATATATGAAAATAGCCAACCAATATGCCTGAGGGTCAACAATAAAATATACCTGGAAAAAATAGTTCTGAGCAAGGCAGGACTCATGAGAATGTGAGAAGAGTTCCACTACCATAGTGTGTGTCCTTTGGCTGTGGCAGCATCAGACACAGCAACCACAATACATATTAGAGCTAAGTAGAAAAAGAAAGGCTAGATGATCAATAAGGATTTCATTTAAAAATAATAAACTCTTTGAAGCTAAATGCATACCATTGTAATTTTAGATAACAATGGAATATTATTTTAGACAATGATAATTATGGCAATTAAAAAAAAATCCAGAGAAGCAGATTGATAGGATTGCTGTGAAGAATGACAAGAAAGTCTTCACTGAGATCATATTTTGTAAAGATCTGTAGTGTTCCAGATGGAGGGATCAGAAGAGTGACTGTAAAGACCTTAGCAGTTATGCCTGACTAATTGAAAAAAAAAAGGAAGGCAATCAGAATTCTTAGAGTAGAGGAAATGAGTGGGAAATATTTAGGGTAAGTTCATAGAGATAAAAGGAAGATGTATCATAGAGGTTCCATTGAAAAAGCTTCGTGGCTCAGATGGTAAAAAAAAAAATCTGCCTGCAATGCAGGAGACCTAGGTTCTATCCCTGAGTGGGTAGATACCCTGGAGAAGGAAATGGCACCCCACTCCAATATTCTTGCCTGGAAAATCCCATGGATGGAGGAGCCTGGTGGGCTACAGTCCATGGGGTCATAAAAAGTCTGGCACAACTGTAACTAACACACTATGGGGAAATTAGATGTCACTGGGAGATTTTGAGAGTAGGAGAGACAAGATACAGCTTTATGTAAATAGATGACAGCTTTCATGTAGACAGAGTGGAAGATGGAGTTGTGATCTGAGATTTCAATCAGAGTGCTATTAGAGGAGATGGTTAGAAAGATTCAGGGACTTTTGAAGAAATAGCTAGCTGTGTTTGCAGATAGACCGCATGTAGCATGTAACACTGGGAGAAGGCAATGGCACCCCACTCCAGTACTCTCTCCTGGAGAATCCCATGGATGGAGGAGCCTGGTAGGCTGCAGTCCATGGGGTCGCTGAGAGTCGGACACGACTGAGCGACTTCCCTTTCACTATTCACTTTCATGAATTGGAGAAGGAAATGGCAACTCACTCCAGTGTTCTTGCCTGGAGAATCCCAGGGATGGGGAGCCTGGTGGGCTCCCATCTATGGGATCGCACAGAGTCGGACACAACCAAAGCAACTTAGCAACAGCAGCAGCAGCAGCATGTAACACTAAGAAAAATAGAAAATGATAAAGTTTCTGTCTGGGACCAGTGGTTGAATTGTATCTTTGGTCAGCTATGGAAGGGAAGAATACAGAGTAGGTTTGGTGGGGCAGGGGAGAGGTAAGTCTCAGAAGTGTAGTTTTCAATATATTTCATGAGGACTATTTTAATTGGTCTTAATAATAGTGAATAAAATCTAATTCTTTAAAGAACCATGCATTTTCAGGGATTTCGTTTTAACGTTATTGTTGTTTAGTTGCTAAGTCATTTCTGACTCTTTTATAATCGCATGGACTGTAGCCTGCCAGGTTCCTCTGTCCATGGGGTTTCCCAGGCAAGAATACTGGAGTGGGTAGTCATTTCTTTCTCCAGGATATCTTCCTGACTGAGGAATCAAACTGTCTTGGCAAGAGGATTCTTTATCACTGGACCACCAGCGAAGATGTAACCTGTGTGGAGGGTTTTTTATTTATGAGGTGCTTTCATAGAATGGTGCATAGATGGTTCAGTGGTACATTTCTGGCCTGCCACACAGGAGGTCTGGGATCCGGATCATTTCCCGGCCCATGCAGCCACAGCATCCTCTTGGGGCTTCCCTGATAGCTCAGCTGGTGAAGAATCTGCCTGCAGTGCAGGAGTCCCTGGTTCGACTCCTGGGTTTGGAAGATCCTCTGCAAAAGGGAATGGCTGCCCACTCCAGTATTCTTGCCTGGAGAATTCTGTGGACAGAGGCGCCTGGTGGGGTCATGGGGTCGCAAAGAGTCGGACACAACTGAGTGACTTTCACTTTCACAGCACCTTATAAATAAATAAATATAAATAAATCATAGACATTTCCTTCACTGTTATAACCACCCTGTACAGACATGCTCAGTCGTGTTCGACTCTTTGTAACCCCGTGGACTGTAGCCTGCCAGGCTCCTCTGTCCATGGGATTTCCCAGGCAAGAATAATGGAGTGGGTTGCCATTTCCTTCTCTAAGGAATCTTTCCAAACCTGGAATTAAATCCACATCTCCTGCATTGGGCTGCCTTAAATGTATATCCTTCAGTTGATTATACCAAAGGTTATACTTTTCTAATTCATGGGTTTTCTCTATCACTGACAATGTAAATATAGTTTGCTGAGTATTTTAGACTGTGATTTCATATTATGTCTGTAAGTTTTCTATTGCTGCATGACAAATTAGATAAACATAGAGGCTTGAAACAACACTCATGAATGAATTATCTCACAGTTTTCTTGGATCATGAGTCCAGACATGGGTTAAATGGATCCTTTGCTCAGGGTCTCACAAGGCTGTGATGAATGTGTTGGCCATGTTTTTGATCTCATTTAGAAGATCATACTAGAGAATGTTCTGTTTCCTGGCTTATTCATAGTCTTGGCAGTATTCAGTTCTTTGAAGCTGTAGGACTGTTTTCTTTTTATCAGTCAGCAAGCAACCACTTGTAGTTCTTGGAGGCTGCCTGCGGTTACTTGATGTGTGCTCCCTGTAGTCAGTTCCCAACAAAAATATTAGTTTCTTTCAGGCTAGTTGGAGAACATCTGTTGCTTCATTTTCTTTCAAAGTCTCCTTTAGTTAACCCTGGACCATGATGGTATCCATTTTGATTTATAGATTACTAACCTAATCACAGAAGTGGTACTCTATTATATTCACAGGTAATGCCTAGTTACAAAGGGAGATGATCACACAGGATATTTACACAAGGGAGCTCTAAGCTTAGTGGTCATTTTAGAATCCTGCCTCCCACATCTACCCTAAAAATTCTCATCTTATTAATGATAATCCCTGCAGAATAATGCTACTTGTAACATCAATGTACTGAACTTCCCAGGTGGTGCCCAGGTAAAGAATCCTCCTGCCAATGTAGGAGACACAGATTTGATCCCTGGGTTGGGAAGATCCCCTGGAGTAGGAAAAGGCAACCTGCTCCAGCATTCTTGCCTGAAACATTCCATGAACAAAGGAGCTTGGCAGGCTACAGGTCATGGGGTCACAAAGAGTTGGACACAACTGAGCACACTCGTGCAAACACACACACACACACACACACATACACACACACACAGATATACCATCAGTGTCATGCATCAATCTATGGGTCATGATGTTCCTTCATTTGACTCAATCCATTTGCAATATTTCTGGTGCTTTAATAAAGATACTTAGTTATGGGACTGAGTAAATTAGGTAATTATTAGACATCAGAAAAAAACTTCACCTTTGTATAATTTCCACTGCTGTATAAAACTAAGTGACATTCAGAACATAATGTATCACTGATTCAAACTTTTCCTTTAAAGAAAGTTAAAAACAGGAAGTAAAATCATTTTATTGAAATCCAATATGCACTTATATTTTTCCCATAACCTAAAATTAATGAGTTTATGACATTTTGATAAATGGTCTATTTAAACGGAAAAATTATATAGAAAGAATAAATGACAGCCATTATTGTGAACAAGCAGATGTTTTCTTCTCATATTATGGTTCAGACTTTCATCAGATCCTCCTAATTACAGTCTGTACACTAGTACTCTTGCAATTCCAGCCATTAACCTTCATCTGAAGCAGTAGTGTCTGCATAGGGTTCATTGTCATTGCAAAGCTGTTTCTGTGTGAAAGCAAATGCTTGCTTGCAGAATGAAAAGATTATTCAGTGGAGTTAGTGTTCATTTACTGTTCTGATACCAAAAAAAAAAGAAATAAAAAATCCTAATTCTCCCTCCCCAACAACTCAGAATGTGGTATAAGCTATTTAGCCATTTTCAAGGAGAAACACAAATATTTTAATTGCAGAATCAGTAATAACGTATTGCTAAAAAATAGTTTAGCTAAAAATGAAGAGAAATACAAAAAGATTAAGAGGAATAATTAAGCAGTTCCAAAAGAAATGATGTGCAATTATAATGTACAATTAGATTCAAAGCTATTCTTCACAAAAGAAAAGGGAAAATGGCATGCCCAAGTAACAGATGCTTTGTTTACAATGTAGTTTTGGTTTTCTTAATTACTACTTAAGATGCAGATTTTCCATTTAGGGTTATAAGAGAAAATAATCACTAGTTCTTCTCATTTCTATAATGTAAGCTTAATAAGGTGGTATAAAACTGCATATGAAAGTTTATGTCTACTAGATGAGTCTAAATAAAAGCTTAAGAAGAAAAATTATTTGATTCATGTCTTCTCTAAATTAACCCTTTAAATGCTATAAGGAAGGAATGATGATGATGAGATCAAAATAGATTTAGAAAATTCTGTAGCTAAAAATCTTGTATATATCTCTTCTGATCTATATCTATACTGATATATTCCTCTGATGGAGGAAAGAAATTTTATATAACTGGCAAAATATCTTCTATATGATGGATTTGATACTATCTATTTTTTCATAAAAGGGAAATAATTTCTTTTATAATGGGTTTCTTTCAACATAGTCAAAGTGAAATACTTACAGACACTTACCCCAAACATCATAAACCAATTCCTGAGATAATAAAGTACATTTGCAAACTACAGTGTAGAATTTTAGAAGTCAAAGGGACTTCATGTATCATCAAAACAATTCTTTCATTTAAATTATGAGCCTACCATCTAAATATGTTGAGTGATTCTTTTTTACATTTATTTATAAATGAGGCATAGTTGATTTATAACATGTTAGTCTCAAGTGTATAGTACACTGACTGATATATATATATATGATTAATTAAGTTATATATATATATATATTCTTTTCCCTTATAGGTTATTACAATATACTGTGTATAGCTCCCTGTGCTATAAAGTAGGTCCTTGTTAGTTATCTATTTTATATATAGTAGTGGGTCTATGTTAATTTCAAACTCCTAATTTATCCCTCCCCCAACCTTCCCCCTTTGGCCACCATATGTTGTTTTTTATATGAGTTGATCTATTTCTGTTTTTATAAACAAGTTCATTTGTATCTTTTTTAAGATTCCAAATATATGCGATATCATATGATATTTGTCTTTCTCTTTCTGGCTTACTTCACTTAGTATGATAATCTCTAGGTCCATCCACGTTGCTACAAATGGCATTATTTCATTCTTTTTAATGGCTGAAAAATATTTCATTGTATGTATATACCACATCTTTGTTATCCGTTCATCTGTTGATAGACATTTAGGTTGCTTCTATGTCTTGGCTATTGTAACACTGAGGTGCATGTGTCTTTTTAAATTAAAGTTTTCTTTGAATACATCCCCAGGAATAGAATTGCAGGATTCTATGATAATTCTATTTTTAGTTTTTTAAGGAACCTGTATACTATTCTCCACAGTGGCTAAATCAATTTATATTTCCACCAATAGAGTAGGAGGGTTCCCTTTTTTCCACACCCTCTTCAGCCTGTAAACTTTTTGATGATGACCATTCTGACTTTTGTAAGGTGATACCTCATTGTATTTTTCATTTTTGTTTTTCTAATAATAAGCTATCATGAACATTTTTTCTTCTGCCTGTTTGTCATCTGTATGTCTCTTTTGGAGAAATGTCTATTTAGATCTACCTATCTTTTTATTGGGTTGCTTGTTTGTTATTATTGAACTGTTTGAGCTATTTGTATTAATGTATTCTGTGAATTAATCCTTTGTTGGTCATATCATTTGCAAACATTTTCTCCCATCTTTTCATTTTCTTTATGATTTTCTTTGCTGTGCAAATGCTTTTAAGTTTAACTGGGTCCAATTTATTATTTTTTATGTCTATTAACCTGGAAGATGGATCGAAAAAATTTCTGCTCTAATTTATATCAATGAGTGTTCTGCCTATGTTTTCTTCTATGCGTTTTTTAGTATCTGTTCTTACATTTAGGTGTTTAATCCATTTTGAGTTTATTTTTGTTTATGGTGTTAATAGTGTTCTAATTTTATTATTTTCCACACAGCTATCCACTTTTCCCAGCTTCACATATAAAAGACTCTGCTTTTTCTCCACTGTATATTCTTGCCTCCTTCATTGTAGATTTATTGACCATAAGTGCATGGGTCTGTTTCTAGGCTTTCTGTCCTGTTCCACTGATCTATATGTCTGTTTTTTCACTAGTACTATATTGCTTTAATTTACTGAAGTTTTCTAGAACATCCTGAGGTCAGAGAGCCTGATTCATCCAACTTCATTTTTCTTTCTTAAGACTACTTTTTCAGTTCAGTTTAGTTCAGTTACTCAGTCATGTCTGACTCTTTGCGATCCCATGGACTGCAGCACATAAGGCCTCTTTGTCCATCATTAATTCCCGGAGTTTACTCAAACTCACATCCATTGAGTTGGTGATGCCATTCAAGCATCTCATCCTGTCTTCCCCTTCTCCTCCTGCCGTCAATCTTTCCCAGCATCAGGGTCTTTTCAAATGAGTCAGCTCTTCGCATAGGGGGCCAAATTATTGGAGTTTCAGCTTCAAGATCAGTCCTTCCAATGAAAAATGGTTATTTTATAATGATTTATTTTTAGAAGAATTATTGTAGTAAATAAATTAAAAAAAAACTGATTTAAGATCCCTACCTAACCAGTGAATAAGTAGAAATTTCACAACAACACAGTTTCTGGACAACAAATCCAATATTTTTAATGTTAAATAGTTAAAATTTAATTTAGCACTGGCTCTGTGGTTATTTTCTATAAAGTTTGGCATATATTATTTGGAAAATGCATATTTAATGAAGTTTAAATAATATACCATACCAGACTGGTTTCAAGTGTACATCACAGTGCTTAGATATTTAGACACATACATATATACATTTCAAAATTGTCACCATAATAGGTCCAGTTACCAACTGTCTCTGTACAAAAGTACTACAATGTTTTCAAATATAGTCCTCATGCAGTACATTACCTCAGCAGGATTTATTTATTTTATAACTGGAAGTTTGTACTTAATGCACTTCTATGCATTTGGAGTGCATTTTCAATTTGAAAATTTCAGTGGTGTGCTTTGGGGCAAATTAAATTTGATAGATTATTTTCCAGTGGAATTTAGAAATATGGGGTACTAATTTCATTGAAGTTACTGAGAAGCCACTGTCACCTTACACTGGAATACCTGATCTCAGTAATATGGCCATAAAACTGTTTGTGTGTTTCCTCTAATTCTCTTCTCCATATCCCAAAGCATGAGTTTGAATTTCATAGAAATATTCAATAGCTGTCACATATTGCTCCATCCCTGGATTGTATTAGCACAAAAGAACTAAATGAGAGTTTTTTGTGCTTGAGCAAAACAATCATTATTATAACATTCAGTACTAAGACTGGGAGTCTAACAATGGGAAAAAGAAATGTGTATGAGACAGCTATTGACTAAGCTTCAAATAATCTTTGAGTATTATGGATATTTGGCTTCAACTATTAGTAAATGGTGCTATTCCTTTGACTATATAGGGCTTCTCTTGTAGCTCAACTGGTAAAGAATCCACCTGCAATGAGGGAGACCTGGGTTCAGTCTCTGGGTTGGGAAGATGCCCTGGAGAAGGGAAAGACTACCCACTCCAGTATTCTGGCCTGGAGAATTCCATGGACTGTATAGTCCATGTGTTGTAAACAGTCAGACATGACTGAGTGACTTTCATTTAATTTTAAATTGTAAACTGTTCCTTTAAATACTTAGTAATTATATTTATATCTCACTCTTGAATTGTCATTTCCATTTTGTAACAAATATCTGCTCATCACTTACCAGTTGTGAGCACTATATGGGCAAATTGGTAATGACAGAACAATTTTAAGTTAAGAGCCTAAAATGCAACTACTTTATACTGTAGAAAGTATATGGGAAAAAGAATCATATACAAAAAAGTAATACAATTTTAGGTTTTAAACTGGGTCAATAGTAGAGTCTTCTTCAAAGATGGCTGCATCAAGTAAATGAATACAGGAAAAAAATATAACAGTTCTTTGCATAAAGCAAACCATCATATCATCTCTTATAGCTATTAAGTCTGATAATATGGAAAGTGATACTAAATTGAAATATTCAGTTCAAGTCTTTTACTGTGTGAATGTATTTATTAATTTATCTCACTTAAAAAATTAATAGTTTAAAAGCCAAAGATGATTATCAGCTGTTTATCGTCAGTTAAACAAAGATGTTTAACTTTACTTGTTAGTTTTTTAAATCAAAGACAGAAAGTTGTCAATAAATCTTGCCACTTTTATAGTAATATGTCAATAAACAGAATCCTTTTCTTTAAGATAAATAAGGCAAAAATTCATTATTTTCCAAGTGAGGGAATTTTCTCACTTCTATGGGCCATGGACATGGCATAGATCTCATATTTACTATATTGAGCAGCTTTCGTATCATAAAGCATGAATTATAACACATGCTTTTAAAGAACCCTTTCATACCTCTCAGTACAGTATATGTTATCACTACCACTAGCATGGTACTGAGATTTAAGTAGCCAATAAATATGTATGAATGAATAACTGAATGTAAATATGTAAATAAAGCAAAGCACTGCATGTGCCAACACAATGAAATATGATAGAGTGAATGAAAAGAAGAAAGCTTTTTAAAATAACATAATAAACACTTTGGAGATATCAAAAATTGGAAAAAAAGTAACTTTTGTGGTCAATGAGCTGACAGCTTATATATATTGTGCCATAACTTGCTTCCATGTTGTCCTATCCTCCAAACTTAGAACAGCAGTGAACTCTTATATAAGTGTTACTCTGAGTGGTTTGCATATATTAACTTGGTTGGTGCTATAACAACCAGTGAGGCTGGTACTATTAATAGTATCCCATTTGCCAGATGACAAGTTAAGGCCACAGAATTCATAGTTAGCAGAATTAGATTTAAAATTGAGCCTCTACCTCACAGTTGGAGCTTGTAAAAACCACAGCCCTCTTCCTCAATCACCAGCCGCAGTGATTTTGGAGCCCCCCAAAATAAAGTCTGAAACTGTTTCCACTGCTTCCCCATCTATTTACCATGAAGTGATGGGACCAGATGCCATGATCTTAGTTTTCTGAATGTTGAGTTTTAAGCCAGCTTTTTCACTCTCCTCTTTCACTTTCATCAAGAGGCTTTTTAGCTCCTCTTCACTTTCTGCCATAAGGGTGGTGTCATCTGCATATCTGAGGTTATTGATATTTCTCCTGGCAATCTTGATTCCAGCTTGTGTTTCTTCCAGTCCAGCGTTTCTCATGATGTACTCTGCATATAAGTTAAATAAGCAGGGTGACAATATACAGCCTTGATGTGCTCCTTTGCCTATTTGGAACCAGTCTGTTGTTCCATGTCCAGTTCTAACTGTTGCTTCCTGACCTGCATACAGATTTCTCAAGAGGCAGGTTAGGTGGTCTGGTATTCCCATCTCTTTCAGAATTTTCCACAGTTTATTGTGATCCACACAGTCAAAGGCTTTGGCATAGTCAAGTAAGCAGAAATAGATGTTTTTCTGGAATGCTCTTGTTTTTTTGATGATCCAGCGAATGTTCAATTTATAAATGCTATAAATTAGGTAATTTAATATCAGAATCAGATTAATAATAAATAAATAATAAATTCACTGATAAACTTTTGTGAAGACTTCCCATGTAGTGATAGTAAAAAACTAGAAATGAATGGAAAATCATGAAACTGAATCTCCTGTGACAGTTGATTTTCAATATGTGTGGAATCTTTTTACCAAAGCAGATAGGAATTATTATACCCTGTTTAATACACTTAGACTGGTTACTTTAACATTATATCTCTTTAAAGTAAACCTTGAATTACTTATTATACAATATCCATATGTTCAATAACTATGAAAAGTGGACATAAAACTCCGTTTTGGCAAAAATAAGTATTCATCAAACTGAAGTTAGATTTTTAATTTTCTCCCTGAACTATAGAAAAGCATTTCATTCATAAATGATTTTATTTACTATTTACATATGCAAAAAACTAAATAAATATAAATTTGATGTATATCAAGAAAACACAATTTAAGTCCTATTTCTGTCTATTAAGTTAAATTTAGAACATCTGCTAACCAAAATGGTGGACTATTTCCAATTATATAGATGTTTTCTTACTTTTTGCAGTCTTTTCTCTCCCTTCTTAATACTCCGTATCCCATTCCAGAAGCAAGAATTGCTTTCCATTACTCTTAGGATGTAATTTCTAGCTAGTTGTCAATTCCCTTAAAATTCTAGATAAAATTGACTAGAAGTCTATTTTTTTCTACTAGTATTTTCAATTTCATAATGCTCCTGAACCCTACATGAAAGTGCTTGGACCCAATAGAAGGAAACTTTACTCTCAAATATTTAAAATTTCTGCAATATATATATATATATATATATATATATATATATATATATATGCTTTAGACAGAGACTTCTGCTTTTCTGGAATTATATGTCATGAATGGTGATATTTACTTATAATATCAGTGTTGTAGAGTAGATTCAAGCACCACCAACCAAACATATTTGAAATAACCAGGTTTTAAATAGCAACTTGAAAAGACATGAACATATAACTAGCTATGGTTTTTCCAGTGGTCCTGCATGGATGTGAGAGTTGGACTGTGAAAAAAGCTCAGCGCCAAAGAATTGATGCTTTTGAACTGTGGTGTGGAGAAGACTCTTGAGAGTCCCTTGGACTGCAAGGAGATCGAACCAGTCCATTCTAAAGGAGATCATCCCTGGAAGTTCTTTGGAAGGAATGATGCTAAAGCTGAAACTCCAGTACTTTGGCCACCTCATGAGAAGAGTTGACTCACTGGAAAACACTCTGATGCTGGGAGGGAGTGAAGGCAGGAGGAGAAGGGGACGACAGAGGATGAGATGGCTGGATGGCATCACCGACTCGATGGACGTGAGTATGAGTGAACTCCAGGAATTGGTGATGAACCAGGGAGGCCTGGCGTGCCGTGATCCATGGGGTCGCAAAGAGTCGGACATGACTGAGTGACTGAATTGAACTGAACAATGCAATAAATTAAAGAATGTTAAAGAAATTAATAAAAATAAACTAGGCAAGAGAAATTTGTACAATTTTATTTTTTATTGTGATTCCAATGATCTTTTATCTTTCCAATGGTAAGTTTTTCTTTTCTCCATGGATCTTTGTTTGAGAAAAGCAAAGCAAAACAAATCTGAACAAACAAAAATGCCCCTAGAACAGTACATTTTAAGTGTTGGGTATGCCTTTTTAGAAGGATATGCTGGGTGTTTTTCCCCAAGTGAGTCTCTTGCCTGGATTTCTTCTCCAAAAGCAAAATGTAGTTTTTAAATCTTCAAGGGCTTTAGGAAAGAGAAGCACTGCAGGAGCATTCAGGTTGGAGTTAATAAGTAGAATTTACTAGTTACACTCTTGACTTTACATTCAGCATGGACATGTATTAGAGGAGGAAATAGAGGGAAGGAGGCCAATTGGGAGATAGAATTTCAAATAAATTAAAGATACAGCTATCCCCAACAAAAAAGCATGGCGTTCAGTGTTGAATATTAGGAAAATTATAAACAGAACTTTTGGAAAGAGAAAAGACTTACTTCATTTTTATTTTATTATCTTAAAATTTTAAATCCATATTTTAAAAAGAAAGCTTAAAGTAAGTCTTATGATAGATAAGTGGAGAAAACATGTACAATGCCAGGCAATGATATGTATTTGTTTAAATAGATTTGCATAAACAAACTTCACATTTTAATATGCTGTTTATAAACATTGAACACCTTATCGCAGCATGTGTGAAAACACACAAACCAGAAAAATAAATGTTGCTTTGGTTTACTTCTGAGAAAAAAATACTGAGCTGGGGAAAAGTAATGAGTAAAACTTAGTAAACCTAGAATGCAATGTTTAATATATTTAATTTTTCTCTGTAAAAAAATAAAAATTTCTAATATTTCTCTTCAAATAGTTTAGGAAAATTAACCTTCTGGGGAAAATATTAATTGTATCTGTATATGTTATCTCTGTTAGAAGTAGTGCATAAAAAACTAGGTAATTAACACTATGCTTTCAAGAGAAATTTATGCTCCATCTATGGCTATTTCAAATTGTCCCTTACTGCTAATAAATAGGAATTGCTAATTTTCACTCCAGAATATTATGAAAAACTGGAAACCAAATATAATGAGCACTACTTGCTCTTGAGACTGAAAAAAGGAACTGTTTCTGGAAGAAATAATGCTTCCCAATAGATTTAGCACAAAAATGAGAAATAAACAGCATTATATGTTTCTTCTTAAGAATGCCTTTCATTGAGTCCAAATTTCCCTCCAATTACTGCCCCATTTCTGTTTTCCTGTATGGCAAAACTTCTTGAGTAATTAAGCAATTTCCATCACCTTTCAGCTTACTCTTCTTTGTACTTACTTTCTTAATTCCCAATACTCAAGCGAAATTATTCTCAGTACATTTCTTAATGAAATCTGTATTGCTAAAGCCAGTGGAGAACTCTTAGTCCTTATCTTCCTAACCTCTTAGCAGCATGAAGTATATTGGTGTACTCCATCCTTCTGTATCTGTTGTCTTTATTTGGTTTAAAAATAGTAGCCCACACATTAACTTTCCTAGACATATAAAGTTCTAACTGTAGTGTTCTTTCTATATTATAGACTATCTTAGACTATCATAGACTTTCTTAGTAACTTCTTTTGCTCTTGATCAGCACCTAAGACATTGGGTTTAATATTCTTTTCACTTCTCTTTGTATTTTTATCTCCAAATGGTTTCACTCACATGCCCTCTATTATATGCTGTGTCTTCCATATACGTATCTCATTTCTTGATTTTTTTTTTTCTGAAACCTAAGCCAATTTATTCTTCTACCCTATGCATTGGATTACATATATACATATATATCAAATAATATATATGATATATTCTAAATATATAATATGCACACTATTATATAAAGATGTAGATATAGTGATCCAACCTGAAGGACAGAAGTATATTTTTACCACTTATATTTTTTTTTTCCACAAGGAGTAAGACATACCTACAGATTCTAGGATAATTAATGGAATTCAATTAGTTCTCAATGGGAAAAAGCAACTAAAAATGAAGAACAAAAACAAGAACAGATTAGGACATTTGAAAAAATGGAGCATATGCCAAGTGACATTTTTATCCATGGTGAATAACTTAATAGCTCAATAATTTTTGTAATTTTTCTTCTCTATTTTTTAAGGTTGATTTAAAAGAAAAAACTATCATTTCCATTGAGCAGTATTGATGCCTTAACATCTTTTCCCAAATTATTTAGATTAATGTCCATAGATTCTGCTCTTTTTGTACTTAAATTTCATTGATGTACTTATTATAGAGTTACAATAATAAAATTTACATTGAGAAGCAAGAGGTCAATTACATGTTGAGCTTACAAGTGCGTATTTCAAATGATTGGAAGAAGATTATCTGAGGATTCTAGAATGTATGCTATTAGACACATTTATTTTTCTGTAGGTGTCAATTAGTATATTTTAGATAAGGACTAACAACTTGTCTGTCAAAAGAACTTCTACAGTGCTATGGTTCCAAATATTGGAGCAGTTATCAAATTACTTATGTTTGTCATACCTTTAAATATTATGGTAGCAATGCAAAAGGAAAAGGAGTGAAAGGAGGAGAAAATGAAAAAAGAGAAGAAGGAAGAGAGGAAAGGAAGAAAACAGCAAAACATGGATTTGCAATCTTCCTTTTTAGCATAATGAAAATAACAGTTGTATATATGATTGCTTAAATTTCCAAATAAGATATTGTCTGATTTTATCTTCTGAAATAAAAGCTAAGATTTTGAAACATGTCTTTAAAATATTCAAAAGTATATTTTATTTCTTATTAGTAGAAAATATCATTAAAGCTAATCAAACATACTTGGAAATGACATACACGGTTTGTATATAAGACATTTCTTTGGCAGACTTTTGTTTTATTTAAACAGAAGGAAAAGTGAGTAGACTGTTTCACAGATCAATGTTCAGTTGGTCAAGTAAATCAGGATTCATTTATAGGCAATATTGATAGTATAATAATACAACTTCTGATTCTTCTACTTTCACAAATCTCACAGGGATACTGTAAATATTAGAGAATTCTGATTTCTTCCATCTAACTTTCCAGACATTATCTTGTCTTAAATTTCAGTCTGCAGAAATCACTCTTGCTATGTTTTTCTTCTAAGTATCAGTAGACACATTTTGAAACAGATACCTTTGTTTTCTTAGAAATAAATCACATATTTTTTCTTTATACTGCTGATATTATCGGTAAAAATTGGTTAAGATTTCATATTTTATGTGATCAACAGTCAGAGTTTCTACTCCTAAATTGTTTCTATAAACAATGCCAAAAATAAAATATACTTGTCACAAAATATCAGTGCTATTAGTTGAGGCTGGTATTAATAAATAAGACTAAAATATGAAATTGATCTAATCTACCTTTTTGTTCATTGCTCTTTCCAAAGCTATAAAATAAACAAAACAGGGCAAATGTTACGAAAACAAACACATTCTCTTTGTAGATAACTGTGGAAGTGAAGTTTTAAAGCCAACTTACAATTATTATGTCTTCTGAACCTCACGGTATGATCTAACAAGAGCTTTCTTACATTAGTTCTGTGTTTTTCTTGCAAGAGCATTTTGTTCTCTTAAGGCATTAAAATGTTGTGTATAATGATTTATCTTTTAGAAGCCCCAGGAGTGGAAAATGAGCTGAAGTACACTTTAGAGCCTCCGAGATTCCTCCAGGCAAAGTAAGGTAAGCTTTTTTGTGTGTATTCTATTTATTCTGCACTACGGAGTTGTATTTCACTTTAGAGTATAAATGTGGTATCATTGCAAAATCACAACAGAAAAGGTAAGTTTTTCTAGGGCTTCTCTGGTAGCTCAGCTGGGAAAGACTCTATCTGCAATGCAGGAAATCCCTGCTCAATTCCTGGGTTAGGAAGATCCTCTGGAGAAGGGAACAGCTATTCACTCCAGTATTCTTGCCTGGAGATATGTATAATGATTATAAATTACAAAGGAGGACACATTTAAATAATAATTAATTTAAATGAGTAAAAGTTTTCCTAATTTTTCTTTTAATCAGCATAGAACAATGCCTGTAAGTCTTTGCCTTCAAATTAAATAAATATGAACATAAACTTTTCCAGTTTAATTGATAAATTACTGATAACTAAAGAGCTTCTGTAAAGTCTAAGGTTGTAATAATGTACTCCATCTCCTGGAGTCTGTCCAAGTTCATTTCCATTGAATCAATGATGCCATCCAACTATTTCATCCTCTGTCTCCAGGGATGGATTTATGAACCAAGAAGAGGGAAATATATTCCTTAAAGACTTTTCCTGGGAATAATAGTCCAGATTTTGTCTCTGACCTTGATACTGGATGTGTGAAAATCTTGGCCCACTACCACACCTTAATACAATGTGAGGTCTTAAAGGAAGCAAACAAAAGATAACTTGATTGTTGAAGAGATGTAGAACTACATGGACATGATATGAATCTTGAATCAAGATGTACTGAAGCTTTTATTATATACCCATGGATTTTGTGGGATTATGGGTCAATAGTTTTGTTTTTTCCCCATATATATTGTACTTCCCCTTACTATATTTTCTTAACATTTTTTTCTCTCTCTCTTTTTTGAACTTTTCTCTCATTTATATTTTTTCCAGGAGACAAGGATCAAGACCATCCCCATGGAAAAGAAATGCAAAAAAGCAAAATGGCTGTCTAGGGAGGCCTTACAAATAGCTGTGAAAAGAGCAGAGGCAAAATACAAAGGAGAAAAAGAAAGATATAAGCATCTGAATGCAGAGTTCCAAGGAATAGCAAGGAGAGTTAAGAAGCCTTCCTCAGTGATCAATGCAAAGAAATAGAGGAAAACAATAGCATGGAAAGACTAGAGATCTCTTCAAGAAATTTAGAGATACCAAGGGAACATTTCGTGCAAAGATGGGCTCAATAAAGGACAGAAATGCTAGGGACCTAACAGAAGCAGAAGATAGTAAGAAGAGATGGCAAGAATACACAGAATAACTGTACAAAAAAGATCTTCACAACCTGGATAATCACAATGGTGTGATCACTCATCTAGAACCAGACATCCTGGAATGTGAAGTCAAGTTGGCCTTAGAAAGCATCACTACAAACAAAGCTAGTGGAGGTGATGGAATTCCAGTTGAGCTATTTCAAATCCTGAAAAATGATGCTGTGAAAGTGCTGCTCTCAATATGCCAGCAAATTTGGAAAACTCAGCAGTGGCCACAGGACTGGAAAAGGTCAATTTTTATTCCAATCCCAAAGAAAGGCAATGCCAAAGAATGCTCAAACTACTGCACAATTGCACTCATCTCACATGCTAGTAAAGTAATGCTCAAAATTCTCCAAGCCAGGTTTCAGCAATACATGAACCGTGAACTTCCTGATGTTCAAGCTGGTTTTAGAAAAGGCAGAGGAGCCATAGATCAAATTGCCAACATCTGCTGGATCATGGAAAAAGCAAGAGAGTTCCAGAAAAACATCTATTTCTGCTTTCTTGACTATGCCAAAGCCTTTGACTGTGTGGATCACACTAAACTGTGGAAAATTCTGAAAGAGATGGGAATACCAGACCACCTAACCTGCCTCTTGAGAAATCTGTATGCAGGCCAGGAAGCAACAGTTAGAACTGGACATGGAACAAGAGACTGGTTTCAAATAGGAAAAGCAGTGCGTCAAGGCTGTGTATTGTCACCCTGCTTATTTAACTTCTCTGCAGAGTACATCATGAGAATTGCTGGACTAGAAGAAACACAAGCTGGAATCAACATTGTCGGGAGAAATATCAATACCTTCAGATATGCAGATGACACCACCCTTATGGCAGAAAGTGAAGAGGAACTAAAAAGCCTCTTGATGAAAGTGAAAGAGGAGAGTGAAAAAGCTGGCTTAAAGATCAACATTCAGAAAACAAAGATCGTGGCATCCAGTCCCATCACTTCATGGGAAATAGATGGGGAAATAGTGGAAACAGTGTCAGACTATTTTTTTGGGCTCCAAAATCACTGCAGATGGTGACTGCAGCCAAGAAATTAAAAGACACTTACTCCTCGGAAGAAAAGCTATGACCAACCTAGATAGTATATTCAAAAGCAGAGATATTACTTTGCTGACTAAGGTCCATCTAGTCAAGGCTATGGTTTTTCCAGTGGTCATGTATGAATGTGAGAGTTGGACTGTGAAGAAGGCTGAGCACCAAAGAATTGATGCTTTTGAACTGTGGTGTTGAAGAAGACTCTTGAGAGTCCCTTGGACTGCAAGGAGATCCAACCAGTCCATTCTGAAGGAGATCAACCCTGGGATTTCTTTGGAAGGAATGATGCTAAAGCTGAAGCTCCAGTACTTTGGCCACTTCATGCGAAGAGTTGACTCATTGGAAAAGACTGATGCTGGGAGGGATTGGGGGCAGGAGGAGAAGGGGACGACAGAGGATGAGATGGCTGAATGGTATCACTAACTTGATGTACGTGACTCTGAGTGAACTCTGGGAGTTGGTGGTGGACCGGGAGGCCTGGCGTGCTGCGATTCATGGGGTCGCAAAGAGTCGGACATGACTGAGTGACTGAACTGAACTGAACTGAACTGAATACTCCATTGTGTATATATTAGTATACCACTTCTTTATCCATTCCTCTGTTAATGGACCTTTAGTTTGCTTATATATCTTGGGTATAGTAAATAGTGTTTCAGTGAACATTGATGTGCATGTATTTTTTTTGAATTATGGTTTTCTCTTATGTATGTCCCTGAATGGGTATATCCTGTGGTTGTTCTATTCTGTTTTTTTAAAAGAATCTCTATTCTGTTCTCCATAGTGATTGTACCAATTTGCATTCCCACCAGCAGTATAGAAGAATTTCATTTTCCCCACGCTCTCTCCAACATTGCTTCTAGACTTTTTATATGGTCGCATTCTGACCAGTGTGAGGTGATACCTCATTGTAGTTTTGATCTTCATTTCTCTGATAATTACCGATGTTGAGCATTTTCTCATGTGCTTCTTGGTGATCTGTACGTTTTCTTAGAAGTATCTGTTTACTTTTTTGCTCTTTTTCTGATTTTTTTTTTTTTTTAAATAATTGAGCTGCATGAGCTGTTTGTATATTTTGGAGATTAATTCCTTGTCAGTTGCTACTTTTGCATATATTTTCACCTATTCTGTGTGTTGTCTTTTCACTTTGCTTGTTTCCTTTGTTGTACAAAATCTTTTAAACTTAAACAGGCTCTGTTTATTTTTGCTTTTATTTTCATTACTCTCAGAGAGGGCATCAAAAAGATCTCTCTGTGATTTATGTTGAAGAGTGTTCCACTTATGTTTTCTCTAAGAGTTTTATAGTCTTTGGCCTTCTTAATCCATTATGAATTTTTTTGTGGATATGATGTTAGGGAATGTTCTAGTTTCAGTCTTTTTTTATGCAGCTGTCCTGTTTTCCCAGCACCATTTGTTGAACAGACTCTCTTTCCTCCATTGTGTATTCTTCCATCCTATGTCATAGATTAATTGACCATACGTGCTTGGGTTTATTTCCGGGCTTTCTATCCTGTTCCACTGACCTACATTTCTGATTTTACACCAGTACTGTACTGTTTTGTAGTAAACTCTGAAGTTAGGGAGCCTGATTCCTCTGGCTCCCTTTTTCTTTATCAGTATTTCTTGGGCTGTTTGGGTCTTTTGTGTTTCCACGCAAATTTAAGAATTTTGTTCTAGTTCTGTGAAAAATTTCATTGGTAATTTGACAGGGATTTCATTGCATCTGAAGATTGCTTTGAGTAATGCAGTCATTTTCACAATACTGATTCTTCCAGTCCAACAACATGGTATATCTCTCCAATCTGTTTCTGTCATCTTGTATTTCATTCATTAATATCTTACAGTTTTCTGCTTCATTAAGTAGGTTTATTCCTTGGTATTTTATTCTTATGCAATATTATGCAATAATAAATGGGGTTATTTCCTTAATTTCTGTTTATGATATTTCATTGTCAGTATATAGATAGATGTGATTTCTGAGTATTAATTCTATATTCTGCAACTTTATAAAATTCACTGATGGGCTCAAGTATTTTTCTGGTAGCATTTTTAGGATTATTTATGTATAGTATCCTGTCATCTTCACCAGTGACAGTTTTATTTCTTCCTTTCCAATTTGGATTCCTTTTATTTCTTTTTCTTCTCTATTTACCATGGCTAGGACTTCTAAAACTATGTTGAATAGAAGTGATGACAGTGGATATCCTTGCCTTGTTCCTGATCTTAGAGTGAATGCTTTAACTTTTCACCATTGAGAGTGGTTAGCTGTGTATTTCTCATATATAGCCTTTATTATGTTGAGGTAAGTTCCCTCTATACCCACTTTCTGGAGAGTTATTATCATAAATATGTGTTGAATTTTGTCAAAAGATTTTCTTCATCTATCAAGATCATTATATGGCTTTTATTTCTCAGCTTATGTGATGTATCACACTGACTGATTTATGGATATTGAAGAATCAATCCTGGCACCCCTGGGATAAATCCCACTTCATGGACTGTAGCTCACCAGGCTTTTGTGTCCATGGGATTTCCTAGGCAAGAATATTGGAGTGGTTTGCCATTCTCTTCTTCAGGAGATTTTTCCAATTCAGGGTTTGAACCTGGGTCTCCAGCATTGATGGCAGATTCTTTACCATCTGAACCACCAGAGAAGCCCCTGATCGTCCTGTATGATCCTTTTAATGTATTATTGGATTCAGTTTGTGAGTACTTTGTTGAGTATATTTGCATGTATGTTTGCCAGTGATGAGAAAGATAAAGCTTAGGCAGGTTGATAGGCAGTCCAAGGCCCTTAAAGGAGGAGGTTAAAAACGTTCTTTTATACACTCTTTTGACTTAGTCACATAGGACATGTTTCTTTTATGCCCTGTACTGATATTGCAACAATATGTCTTGCTTGAGACCTGGCCTTTCTTTAGGTTTGGAGCTAATGGTTATACAACACAATAATACATCTTACTCCTGGGTGTCCTTTTCTAGGCTCTATGTTAATGATTATAATTGTAACAAATCTTGCCTGGGAACCTGTTTCTCAACAACAATATATTTTGCCGAGAGACATATTCCCAGAAAGTGTTCCTTCTGTAAGAAGTTATCTCAGGATGTATGCCTTAGGAAAGGATCTGGTGGAACTTTTACAAACTTGAGGTATTCTTTTTATCTTCATCAGCCAGTTGAAAAGTCCTGCTGAAGCTAGTGAAGCAGGGACTCTTTCTATCCCCTTCTGAAATCTATGTCAGAAGTTTTTAGTATCCTTTCATTTTAAAAACTTTTGCTGCACAAAACTCTGAGGGATGGAGACTGTGTCTTTGGTCCCAGAGTGAAATCTTCTCCTTCAGAGAGCACAAACGGTACACCAACTGCCATAAGCTATCAGTGATATTGTCCTGTAATTTTGTTTTTGTTGTAACTTTGTTTTTGGTATCAAAGTGAAAGTGGCTTCATAGAATCAGCTATTGAGCATTCCTTCCACTGAAATTTTTTTAACGTTTCAGGATAGGTGTTAACCAATCTCTAAACACCTAAAGATTACAAGAGAACATTTCATGCAAAGATGGGCACAATAAAGGACAGAAATGGTATGGACCTAACAAAAGCAGAAGATATTAAGAAGAGGTGGGAAGAATACACAAAAGAACTATACAAAAAAGATCTTCATGACCCAGATAATCACAATGGTGCAATCACTCACCTAGCGCCAGACATCATGAAATGTGAACTCAAGTGTGTCTTAGGAAGCATCACTATAAACAAAGCTAGTGGGAGTGATGGAATTCCAGTTGAACTATTTCAAATCCTAAAAGATGCTGCTGCTAGAGTGCTGCACTTAATATGCCAGCAAATTTGGAAAATTCAGCACTGGCCACAGGAGTGGAAAAGATTAGCTTTCATTCCAATCCCAAAGAAAGGCAATACCAAAGAATGTTCAAACTAATGCACAATTGCACTTATCTCACACGCTAACAAAGTAATGCTCAAAATTCTACAGTCCAAGTTTCAACAGTACATGAACCATGAACTTCCCAATGTTCAAGCTGGATTTAGAAAAGGCAGAGGGACCAGAGATCAAATTGCTAACATCTGCCTTATCATCAAGAAAGCAAGAGAGTTCCAGAAAAACATCTACTTCTGTTTCATTACCTAGGCCAAAGCCTTTGGCTGTGTGGATCACAACAAAAAAAATTCTTCAAGGGATGGAAATACCAGACCACCTTACCTGCCTCCTGAGAAATCTGTATGTAGGTCAAGAAGCAACAAGTAGAACTGGACATGGAAAAGCAAACTGGTTCCAAATCAGGAAAGGAGTAGGTCAAGGCTATATGTCATCACCCTGCTTATTTAACTTATATGTAGAATACATCACCTGAAATGCCGGGCTGGATGAAGCACAAGCTGGAATCAAGATTGCCGGGAGAAATATCAAGAACCTCAGATATGCAGATGACATCACCCTTATGGCAGAAAGTGAAGAACTAAAGAGCCTCTTGATGAAAGTGAAAGAGGAGAGTGAAAAAGTTGGCTTAAAACTCAACATTCAGAAAACTAAGATCATGGCATCCAGTCCCATCACTTCATGGCAAATAGATGGGGAAATAATGGAAACAGTGAGAGACTTTATTTTGGGGGGCTCCAAAATCACTGCAGATGGTGACTGCAGCCATGAAATTAAGACACTTACTCCTTGGAAGAAAAGCTATGATCAACCTAGCAGCACATAAAAAAGCAGAGACATTACTTTGTCAACAAAGGTCTGTCTAGTCAAAGCTATGGTTTTTCCAGTATCATGTATGGATGCAGAGTTGGACTATAAAGAAAGCTGAATGCTGAAGAATTGCTTTTGAAATGTGGTGTTGGAGAAGACTTTTGAAGGTTCCTTGGACTGCAAGGAGATCAAACCAGTCAATCTTAACGGACATCAGTCCTGAATATTCATTGGAAGGGCCACTGATGTGAAGAGCTGATTCATTTGAAAAGACCTTGATGCTGGAAAAGACAGGAGGAGAAGGGGATGACAGAGGATGAGCAGGCTGGATGGCATCACCAACACAATGGACATGAGTTTGAACAAGCTCTGAGAGTTGGTGATGGACAGGGAAGCCTGGTCCATGGGGTTGCAAAGAATTGGACACAACTGAGTGACTGAACCAAACTGATTCTGTAAATGTTGAAGGAATTCATCTGTGAAGCCATCTGGTCCTGGACTTTTGCTTGCTGCGAGTTTTTTAATCACAGTTTTAATTTCAGTACTTGTGATTGGTCTGTTCATATTTTCTGTTTCTTCTTGGTTCTGGAAGGTTGTACCTTTCTAAGAATGTATCCATTTCTTCTAGGTTGCCCATTTCATTGATACATAGTTGTTTGTTGTAATATCTTATGACCCTTTGTATTTCTGTGGTATCAGTTGTAACTTTTCCTTTTCCATTCCTAATTTTATTGATTTGAATCCTCTTTCTCTTTTTTCCTGATGAGTCTGGATAAACGATTATAAGTTTTTATCTTTTCACAGAGCCAACTAAAAAAAAAATAATTATTAGAATATAGTTGATTTACAATCCTGTGTTTATTTCAGGTGTATAGCTAAACTAATGTTATATGTATACATATATCCTCTCAGGTTTTTTAATTTTTTTCTAAGATTATTTTCCCATATAGGCCATTACCAATTATTGAAGAGATTTCCTTAAGCTATACAGTAGATCCTTAATAGTTTTCATCTTTATGTACAGTAGTGTGCATTTGTCAATCCCAGTCTTCAATTTTGCCCCCCTTACACCCTGGTAACCATAAGTTTATTTTCTACATCTGTAATTCTGTTTCTGTTTTATAGATAATTTCATTTGCAAGAAATACCTTTCTCTATCTCCTCACTTTCAATTGGTGTGTGTCCCTGGATCTGAAGTGGGTTTCTTGTAGACAGCATACATGCAGATCTTGTTTATGTATCTTTCAGCCAATCTGTGCCTTTTATTTGAAGCATTTAATCTATTTACATGTAAGGTAATTATTGATATGTTCATTTTGGCAATTATTTTTGTGTGTGTGTGGTCTTTTTTCTTCCGTTCTCTTGGTCATTTCTCTTGTGATTTGATAACTATTTAGTGTTGTGTTTCAAATCCTTTTTCTTTTATTGTGTATATTTATTAAAGATTTTTGGTTTGTGGTTCCCATGAGGTTTTTCTATAACAGTCCATGTATATATACAAGATTGCTTTAAATTGCTGCTTTCTTAGTTTCCAAAGCATTTCCAGTATCCTGCATTTGTACTTTCCTCCTCTCATGATTGCTGGGTTTGATATATTTTTGCATGGATGATTTCCTTCATTTACTATAAGTTTTCCTTTACTGGTGAGCTTTCTTATTCATGATTTTCTTGTTTCTAGTTGTGGCCTTTTCTTTGCTGCCTAGAGAGGCTTCTTTTGGATTTGTTATAAAGCTTGTTTGGTGCTGCTGAATTCTGTTAACTTTTGTTTGCCCTTTCAGCTTTTAATTTCTTCAACTCTAAATTAGTCTTGCTGGGTAGAATGTCCTTGCTTGAGGTTTTTCCCTTTCATTTCTTTAACTATATCATGCCACTACCTTGTGGCTTTCAGAGTTTCTACTGAGAAATCAGCTGATAAGCTTATGGGGATTTTCTTATATCTTATTGTTGCTTTCTGTTGTTGCTTTATAATGTTTTCTTCATCTTTTAACTTTGATCAGCTTGATTAATATGGGTCTCAGCATGTTTCTGCTTGGGTTTATCCTTTATGAGACTCTGCATTTCCTGGACGTGAGTGTTTCCTTTCTCATTTTAGGGAAGTTTTTGTCTATAATCTCTTCAAACACTTTCTCAGGCCCTTGCTCTCTCTCTTGTCCTTCTGGGACCCCTATAATGCAAATGTTGATGTGTTAAAGTTGTCCTAGAAGTCTCAGAGACTGGCCTGTTTTCATTCTTTTTCTTTATTCTGCCATTTATTCTTTCTAATGTATTTTTCATTTCAGTTTTTGCATTGTTCATCTCTGTTTGGTCTTTAAATATTCTAGCTTTTTAAAAACCAGTTCTTGTCTCTTTTCAGTTTACCTACATTCTTTTCCGAAGATCTTGGATCATCTTTACTATCATTGCTATTAATATCATTTTCATTTAGATTGCCTATCTCTACTTCATTTAGTAATTATTGCAGGTTTTTAACTTTATCCTTCATTTGAAACATATTTCTGTGCCATATCAACTTTCAGTGTTTGCGGTCTCTTTTCTGCAGTATTGTTGATCTTCTTGCTTCTGATGTTTACCCCTGGTAGGTGAAGTTGGTATAAGGGCTTGTGCAGACTTCTGTGGGAGGGATTGGTGCCTGCCCACTGGTGGTGGAACTGGATCTTTTCCCTCTGGTTTGCAAGGCCATGTCAATGGGTGTATTTAGATATGGCTGTGATCCCAGTATAAGTTTAGACAGCCTGTCATGATGGTTGGGGTTGTGTTCCCACCCTGTTGTTGTTTTAGACTCCAAGCATTCCAGCACTGGAACCTGTAGGCACTTGGGTAAAGTCAGGTCTTGGTGCCAAAATGGCAACCTCTGGGAGAGCGCACATAAATAAAGTATTTCCTGGGGCCTCTGCCACCCAGGTCCTTGTCCCCCCACCCCCAGTGAACCACAATGAACCCCCACCTCCTCAAGTGGCCCTGTAAGATGAACAGGTAGGCCCAGCCCAGGCTCTTGTTAGGTAGTTAGAATAGGAAAAAGGAGTCCAGAATGGTGGTGGCTAAAAGACAAAGAAGGAAAAATCTTGCAAAAATAGAACAAAGGAAGGTCCGAGGACTAGAGTGAGAACCTCAGGTAAAACAAACAGCCTTCCTGGCTAGTCGAGTTTGCATAGGACGGGCTCAGGGAGAGGGAAAAAAAAAATATATATATATATATATATATATATATATATATATATATGAAGACAAGCCAAAATTGGGCCAGGGGCTCCTCTTCCCTTTGCATCTTTTGGGCTGGCCCACCCTCACGCCTCAAGGATGTATTTTCCTTTACTTTCTAAATAAAACTGAAATACATTTGAATCAGTTCTAATGAGGTGGATGAAACCGGAGCCTATTATACAGAGTGAAGTAAGCCAGAAAGAAAAATGCCAATACAGTATAAAATGCATATAATATGGAATTTAGAAAGATAGTAACTATAACCCTGTATGCGAGACAGCAAAAGAGACAAAGATGTATAGAACTGTCTTTTGGACTCTGTGGGAGAGGGTGAGGGTGGGATGATTTGGGAGAATGGCATCGAAACGTGTACATTATCATATATGAAACGAATCACCAGGCCAGGTTCGATACATGATACAGGGTGCTCAGGGCTGGTGCACTGAGATAACCCAGAGGGATGGTATGGGGAGGGAGACGGGAGGGGGGTTCAAGATGGGAAGCACATGTACACCCGTCGCAGATTCATGTCACTGTATGCCAATACCAATACAATATTGTAAAGTAATTAGCCTCCAATTAAAATAAATAAATTTATATTTAAAAAAAATGAGCTGTAACACAGGGCTGTACTACTGTTCCATCTGAAGGCTGTAACAATGATCCATCCGTCACTTCAAATTTTTGCTGTGATGAGACAGAACTGAAGAAATTACAAACTTCCCCAACACTCCTAAAAAGTTACTGCTTTGGGCTGGGTCCTAGTGTTTGTGAAATCTGGCAGACACCCCCAAGAATGGATTTTGTTTTTCCCCTAGTCCTGCAGAGATCCTGCAACTGAGCTCCAATGGCCTTCAAAGCCAACTGCTCAAGGGTCTCCTCCCAATGCCAGATTCTCCAGCTTGTGAGCCTGATGTGGGGCTCAGAACTCTCACTCTTGTGGGAGAGTCTTGTGATGTAATTAATTTCCATTTGTGAGTAATCCAACACACAGGTGGGAGGCTTATGTCATGAAAGTGCCCATCTTACTGTCTCATGTGGCGTCTCTTTGTCTTTGAATGTAAAATATATATGTAGCTTCCAGTCTTTTTTCTCAATGGTTATTCAGCAGTTAGTTGTGATTTTGGTGTTTTCAAATGGGGAAGGTGAGCTCATATCCTTCTGTTACTGAGACCAAGATTGCTCTGCTCACTCCAAGAGAGGCCAATGAATCTGAGACAAGGTGTTGAAGCAAGGAATACGACTTTATTCGAAAAGTCAATTGACCAAGAAGATGGCAAACTAATGCCTTAAGTTATGTATCTTCCCTGGGTCTGGATGCCAGGTTCTTTTATGGATCAGAGATTAGAGGGGAGGTGTGAGGAAACAAAAAGACCATTTAATTCATGCAAATATCTCCTAGAATGGCAAGACTCAGGCAGGAGAATGTGTTAGTTTCTTTTTCTTACAGTCATTCATGGGTGAGCAGGGTACGATTATCTCCTTATGAGCTAAACAAGGGCACTTCAGTTAAATAGTCAGTGGGAGGAGGCAGGATTCTCTGAGGCAGGGCAATATGTAGATTATAATAACAAAGGTAGCAAAAAACAAGGGTTAAAGCTGAAGAAACAGATCTAGCATGGAAGAGTTCCCTGTTACACTTCTGCTCCACTGTCTCGTCCAGAACTGAGGGGCTGCTTTTAGTTTGGACACTTGCTGCCTCTTTCCTCATCATGCTGGCCATTATCCACTTTCTGTGGATAGATTAATCTCTCTTTCGCATTCCACAAACCACTTGTTGCACTCTTCTCCTAGGTTCCGAGGCTTTCCGGATATAGGAACTTCTCCTCCTTCACAGCTCCCTTCCTGCCATGCAGGTCCCATCCCAATTCCTTTCTTTTTCCCTTTGTTCTATGCAGTTACATGGAGGTTTTCTTGCCCTTTCAGAAGTCTGAGGTCTTCTGCCAGTGTTCAGTAGATGTTCTATGTGAATCACACCACTTGTAGATATATTTTTAATGTTTTTGTGGGAGAAAGTAAGCTCTACATCCTAATCCTTTGCTACCTTGCTGTCATCCTCAGTTAGTAGAAATTTAAAACCTAAGGGAGACATCAAAAAATAAAAAAGATGAAACCTTTTAAGTAAGATTTTTAGAATAAGCCAACTCGCATTAGGACAGGGACTATAATTTTAGATATTGGCACTGAAGTATTTAGTTATGAACAAAATGTATAATATCATATGAAGCATATGCAAAATGAGGCCTGGACATATCACTGATGGTACCTAGAGATAAAAATATTGTGAGATATGATAAGAAAAAGACATCTCATTGAATTCTCTCAGTATCTCTTCCATTAGAACATAGAAAATGGAAACAGATTGGCGATTTTGTTTAAAAAAAGTAAATTTATCTTTTCAACTCCAGTTTTCATTCTTTTTTCTGTAGTCAATAGGGATAGAATTACCTGTGGGCTGTCTTGTCTGAAAGAAGTAGTTATGGCAGTATAACTAAAGAAATCAAATTTACAGGAAGAACTTGTAATGTACCTTGTGTTGCACTATGATATTTACCAGGCATTTACCTCACATTTCAAAGCTGTAGAACATAATAGGCTTTGCTGAGAGTCATTCAAGGAATCAGCAATGTCCTCTTCATGTTGTGATTGTAGAAGAAAGAGTACAATTTAATGGATAACCTATCACAAATAATATTTGAAAACTTTTAGCTTCCTTAGTCAGACTTTCTCCTTCATGCACAATTTCCCAAAACTGTAAAGGTGTAATTAGAAGTTTGTAATTAAACAAATATAACTGAGGTATTTATAATCATTAATAAAAGGCCTGTGATATGTAGCTAATTCTGTAGCATCGATCTATGGGAAATACCATCAATCACTTTGCTAAGCTGTCCTCATTATTACAAGGTATCATCAACTAGAAAATATATTGCAATTGCTTTTGTTTCTCTCTCCATGTTTTATTTAGCTCCCTATTAAAAATTTTAGGAAAATGTATTTTGTACAGGAAAAAATATCCTTTTAAGGTTTCTGCTAGTGGCTCAGGGAAAGTTTTAGAGAGAATGTCTTTGCCACTTTATTTTTTTTTAAATGATTGACCTTGGGCAATTTATTTAATATTTTTACATTTACTTTTTTCTATCTATAAATATCAGTAAGAAAACCAATTTAATAAACTCATTGAGAAGATTAAAGAAAGCAATATTCTTATTGTGATACCTGACACAGGAATTACTCTATCTTTGAAGATAGAACAGATGCCAATGCCTCCATAGAATCAAGAAAAAAGCTTTAATTTTTAAATAGAAAACTCCATACATTTAAATTCTATGTTGCCTTATAATGTACCAATTGGATATGGTGTTAACTTGGGTAAATTGTTAAGTTCCTCTTTAAATCTTGATTAAATATACATATTGTTTTCAATTTTTAGAAATCTTAGTTTTAAAAATGTGTTATTTTCTTTTTTTTCCTCCATGGTTAGTATATGCCTAGCTAGTTCAAAGAAATTAAGACAAAAGTTTAGTATATTCTTATCACTTCAGATTGATTCTCTTTCTTCATAAGAGGCTTCTGGAAGAGACTTAAAAAAATTATTCCTTCTTATTCTCTGTAATATGTATGATAAATTTAAAGAGATGGTTTAAATGTCCCTTGAAGTCATGGTAATAAAGAAAGCAAAAACTACTTTTGTGCATATTCATGAGAACAGTAGGTTTAATGACAATTTCTAGAAAATAACATATACATATATAGAAGTTGTATATTTTTCAGAATATTTGAATTTTTTAGGTACTGTAGGATTGACTTTTAAATTTCATAATCAAAATCAGATTCATAGTAATCCTGCTTTAGAAACAAATGAGCTATGCAGATAAGCATATTGGAAGAAGTTTATTTCTTAGCATATCTATTCTTCTTTTTTTTCCTTCAGGAAATAGGCAAAAATGTTAATCTCAGATTTGAGACCTCAGTTTCAATAGATGGGAAATCAGGATGAAAGCATATGACTGGGCTCATTTTATTTCCAAAGAATTATTATTTCTATTCATGATATTAGCTAAGTTTACCACACTGCCCAAGCAGAAAAGGTAAGTCAATTTAGAGAATTTTTTATCCCCCAAAGAAGGCTCAAAGCTAGCCTGGGCAGCCGTCCCCTATCACAGTCTAAACTACCTTTCCTACTGGAGAACATGATAGCTGAAAATGTCACCCTCACAAGGCCAACACTGTTGGGGAAAAGGGAGTAGCAGTTTGGAAAACATTCATATAATTAAAGTTTATTCTGAAGAGACTGTTGCCAGAATTCAAAATAGTTTTCTACTGACCTTCTAGATCTTCAGTTATAGTTGTTTTAAGATTTAGACTTAATTTCCCTTTAATAGAACAAAGCATTAACTCCTTTTTTTAAAATGTAGAGTCAACACAAATATCATTTTTTTCTCCCCTTTTCCTCCTTTTCCTGTCTTTTCATGTGTATTTTGTCAAATAACTAAAATACTGTTGGTATAATCAACAGACTTAAGTATATACTGTTCAGTTTATACACTTACTTAACAGAAGGGTGGAACTTTCATTTTCAGTTTTAACAGCAGGGTATAATTGTCTAATTTCACTTTAATTATATTTTCACCTTATTACGACATCTCAAATGCTCTGCCTTGGCTTTTCTTGTAAAGTGAAAGTGAAAGTCGCTCAGTCCTTGTCTGACTCTTTGCAACCCCATGGACTATACAGTCCATGGAATTCTCCAGGCCAGACTACTGGAGTGGGTAGGCTTTCCCTTCTCGAGCGGATCTTCTGAACCCAGAGATCGAACCCAGGTCTCCCACATTGCAGGCGGATTCTTTTACCAGCTAAGCCACAAGGGGAAGCGGGAGAATACTGGAGTGGGTAGCCTATCCCTTCTCTAGCGGATCTTCCCAATGCAGGAATCAAACAGGGATCTCCTGCATTGCAGGTGGATTCTTTACCGACTGAGTTAATCTCTTGTAAAAATATAAACAATATTGATAATATAATCAAACTTTCATATGTTTACATGTAGGAGAAACTCCTGGTTTATACTGTTGTATTGTGGCTGCTGCTGCTAAGTTGCTTCAGTCGTATCCAACTCTGTGCGACCCCATAGACGGCAGCCCACTAGGCTCCTCTGTCCCTGGGATTCTCCAGGCAAGAATACTGGAGTGGGTTGCCTTTTCCTTCTCCAGTGCATGAAAGTGAAAAGTGAAAGTGAAGTCGCTCAGTCATGCCCGACTCTTAGGACCCCACGGACTGGAGCCTACCAGGCTCCTCCGTCCATGGGATTTTCCAGGCAAAAGTACTGGAGTGGGGTGCCATTGCCTTCTCCGGTTGTATTGTTAGAAAGGTCTGAAAAAAATCTACTAAAATACACAATTAAAAAATAGATCTCAATCTTAATATTTTCTGGAAAAATGTATAAATCTGCCAAACTTCTGTAAAGTCAAACATAATTATCAGTCAAAAAAAGTAAATTTATAGAACTTAAAGTCAGTAAAGCATTTTTAAATTTAAATACATCACTGTAGTACATTTACATTGAGTATCAGAGCCTACTACTTAAAAATGCCCTGAAAATTTAAAGCAGGATATGTCACCTAAGCACTTTATATTGATTGAACAAAATTTCACTAACTGGAAGCTGAAGCATTTCATCAGGCAAAGTTTGTCCCTACCATGAACATTCACAGACATACCTGAGCCTCTAATGATAATAAAAATGCATTATACGATCTCCATTGTGATAAGAATAAATGGAAAGCACTGTCTGGTTTCTAAAGCCTCTTTCTTAGAGTAAAAAAGGATTATGTTAAGGAGGAAAATTGATCATGAAGAATCTTAACCCCTAAAGTAAATAAGGAACATAAAAATAGTTGAGCAAAACATACTATACATAATGTTTTTAAATGATAAAAGGCTAATATTCCACAGTTCTAGAATTTTAACAAAGAGTAAAAGATGTTCCAATTACATAGAATGATTTAATCCAAAGATAAGACTATTATTTAGCATATAAGAAGACTTTTACAAGCTAAGTAAGTTTAAAAAAAATCTTTATATTTTACAGTGCAATTTCTAACCAGTATTATCTCCACATTTTTGAAGCGATGGCTGTAATATAATTTATCATACTGGAGGATAATTAGATGCTGTGAAAAGAAAGACAACTAAACAGAGAATATTGTGCTTCAGTATTGTACTCCCTTGTGTCCTGGCAAGAAATAAGAGTAAATGACTAACCCAGAAATATGTATAAATTGATTTTGAAAATTTGAATTAACATAGTTCTTCTAATTGGAATGATTCTTGAAGTGCCAGAGGTCAGGCCAGGTTCAAAATAAGAAAAGGCTTAATAGAGTGTGAATCTTGGAAGCTATGGTCCATTTTATACTAGTGACAACAAATCATAAATAGGCAATTAAAAACACAAGCTTTGGTCAATATGCTCTTTATTTGTAACCCTGGCTCTGACATATTTCTTTGGGCAACTTACTCTACCTTTTTGCCCGTTAGTTTATTTATCTCTAAACTGATAATGATAATAGAATAAAATATAAAGCTTTTTGTTGTGAGATGTGAACAGCTGACTCATTGGAAAAGACCCTGATGCTGGGAAAGTCTGAAGGCAGAGGAGAAGGGGGCATCAGAGGATGAGGTGGTTACATAACATCAGCAACTCAATGGACACAGATTTGAGCAAACTCCAGGAGACAGTGAAAGACAGAGGAGCCTGGGGTACTGCAGTCTATGGGGTCACAGAGAGTCAGACACGACTTAGCAACGGAACAACAGTAGCAGCAGAAGCAAACCACTTAGGAGTATGTCTGTGCTTATTGTTTATTCACCGGTTATAAGCTTACATTTGACTAAATTACTCTTGCAGCATTAGTTTCCTTTTTTTTTAAATGAGAGTAAAAATTACCATCTACAAGTGCTGTTAGAAAAATTCAATAAGATACGGCCTGGCTTCCTGGTACAGAATAATTAGATAATCAAAGAAACTAGTATTTTCCTCACCAGGAGTAAAAATCATGAGGGAAGTTAATCTGACTTAAAAGATTAATTTGAAAGTACAACTGTACTGAGAATATATAGTAATTCAATATTTATCAATTAGTATTTACTAGTTAAAATTTTTTGAAGAATGTTTTATTTATATGTAAGGTAATGAATAGAATATTTAAATTATCTATTATTTTTAATCAGTAAAAAGTGTTTCATTTCAATAATTTAAAAATTCTCTGACTACTATGACTATCTATATACATTATCCTTAAATTATTGGCAAACTGTAAAGTTCAATTATTAATACTTGTGTCTTAGATACTGTTACCAAAGTACAGTATCAAAGATTGGAATGTTTGCATTGGTTGTAATTTCATAGCTTCGTCAATTGGATTGAACATGGATAACTGATACAGGCTATACGAAGTAAATTTTTAATGAAACAAAATATCATTTAAAATATAATTTATCAAGGAAAAGAAGCAAAATTACTTTGAACTCTCCTACCTTAACAAGTAATAAAAAATGAATCAATAAAAAGAACTCTACAAACTATTCTCAAATGAGGTAATCATTCAAGCAACATTACATATATATTTTAAACTTAAAAAGTACATATTAGAAGAATTCATTGTGTCTTATAAAAGACATTAAGAAACTAGCTTAATGTTCTTTGAGAATAGCATTGGCTATGGAGCATGAGGCCTATTTGGAATGAAAATAGCAATTTTATATTAGCACCACGGTAAAACCAAAGCATGGCACACACATCTCAGACAAACTTTCTTTAATAATCTGTCTCAGTGATTTTGACAGCTTGTCCTGAAACCTTATGTTGGTGATAGCATTTCTAATACAGAAATTAGATCTGTAGATATCTAGGGATTGTTTTTTTTTTAATCTCATATGTGTACTAGGTAAAGATAGCTCAATAGGAATTTTTAAAGTATTTCCCTTATATTGTTTAAGTTAGCTCCTTATGGACTAATTCCATTTGATTTCTTTGATATGGGCAGTTATTTTACCTCTACACTTAACCAAAAAACTGTTAAACCCAAGAATACAAAATCAAGATAGAGAAATCAGTTGTGTTTCTTAAAAAAAATATCTGAAAATGTACAGAAAACAATGCCATTTACTTTGCATCAAACAATAAAATACTTAAGAATAAATGTAGCCAAGGAACTGGAAGACCCATACAGTGAAAACTATAACACTTGAATGAAAAAAATTGAAAACACAAATAAATGGAAAGATTACTCATGTACATGTAATTGATTGATTAATTATTTGATAAATCAATATTAATTGATTAATATTGTTAAACTGCTCACAGTATCCAAAGTCATCTATAGATTTAATGCTATCTCTATCAAAAGTCCAGTGGCATTTTTTGCACAGAAGTACAAATAGTGATCCCCAAATTTGTCTGAAACTACAAAAGTTCCCAAATATCCAAAGCAATCTGAGAAAGAAGAAGAACATTGGAGGCATCACATTTCAAACTACATAGCTACAGTAATACTGCAAAGCTATAGTAATTAAAACACTATAGTACTGGCATAAAAATAGACACACCAGTCAAACAGAACAGAATAGAATGCCCCAAAACACATAATATCAACTAATGTTATAAAAGAGTCAAGAATACTTAATAAGAAAAGGATAGTCTCAAGAAATGTTGTTGGAAAACATTGAATAATTATACGTAGAAATTGAACCCCTATCTTAAATCACTCAAAAAAAAAGAAAAACTCAAAATGGATTAAATATTTAACAAAAGACCTGAAACCAAGAAACTCCTAGCATAAAACATTAGGGAAAAAGCTCTGGGATATTGGTCTTGACAACATTTTTTTTTCATATATTACACCAAAAGAATAATCAAAAAATGGCAAAAATCAACAAGCAGGAGTATGATGAACTAAAAAGCTTCTTATAGTCCAACAAACAGCAAAATGAAAAGGCGAACTATGAAATGGGAAAAATATTTGCAAGCCATGTATTGGAAAAGGGATTAATATCCAAACTATTTTTTTAAACTCATACAACAAGAACTATACAAGAACTATAAAAATCCAATTAAAAAATGCACAGAGAAACTGAAGAGAGATTTTTTTTTTCAAAGAAGACATTCAAATGGCCAGCAGTACATGAAAAGATGCCAAGCATCACTAGCCATCAGGGATGTGCAATCAAAACCACAATGAAATATCACCTCACACCTGTTAGATGACTGTCATCAAGAAGATAAGAAAAAGCAAGTATTGGGGAGAATGTGGAGAAGAGGGAACTTGTGCACTATTGATGAGAATGTAAATTGGTTTGGATACTATAGAAAACAGTATGATGGTCTCTCAAAAAACAAAGATAGAACTAGTATATATATGTATATTTTAGAACTACTATATGTTACAGCAATTCCACTTCTGCCTGTGTATCCAAAGGAAATGAAAACAGAATATCATTAGGGAGTTTGGGATGGACATGTACACTCTGCTATATTTAAAATGGATAACCAACAAGGACTTGCTCTATAGTACATGGAACCCTGCTCAATGTTATGTGGCAGCGTGCATGGGAGGGTAGTTTGGGGGAGAATGGATACATGTATATGTATGACTGAGTCCCTTTGCTGTTCACCTGAAACTATCACAACATTGTTAATCAGCTATACCCCAATACAAAATACAAGTTTAAAAAATATATCTGCAACCCCATGTTTACTGCAGCATTATTCCCAATAACCAACATTTGGACACAACCTACATGTCCATCAACAGACGAATAGACAAAGCAAATGTGTTATGTATATGTAGTTGTGCCATGACAAAGAAGGCATCCTACCACTGGCAACAATATGAATGTACCTTTGTATCTTGAGGGCATTATGCTAAGTGAGATAAGTCAAAGATAGACAAATACTATACACTATCATTTATACGTAGAATTTAAAAAGAGCAAATTCATAGAAACAGAGTGGAATGGTGGTTACCAGAGGATGAGGTGTGAGGGAAATATGGAGATGTTGGTCACTGGATACAAAAATGTAGTTAGAAGATAATGAAGTTCTAGAGATCTAACGCACAGCATTGTGATTAGGTCAACCATATTGTATTATATGTATCAAAATTGCTAAGCAAGTAGATCTTAAATGTTTTCACCACAACAAAGAAATGATAACTATGTGATCTGAGAGAGTTGTTAGCTAATGCTATGGTAATAATCATATTGCAATATTAATTTTTAAATGTATCAAATCCATGCCCTTCCCTAGTAGCTCAGATGGTAAAGAATCCACCTGCAGTGTAGGAGACCTGGGTTCAGTCCCTGGGTTGGGAAGATTACCTGGAGGAGACCATGTCAGCCCACTCCAATATTCTTGCCTGGAGAATTCTTGCCATGGAAAATCCCCGTGGACAGATGACCACAGCACATCAAACCTACATTATTATACAATGTACATGTACAAATGTACAACTTAATCTTATATGATGTTATATATGTCAATTAAATCTCAAACAGAACTGAAATTAGCAGCATTGTACTAGTTATTACTACCAATAAAGCTAGTGGAGGTGAAGGAATTCCAGCTGAGCTATTTCAAATCCTAACTGATGATGCTGTTAAAGTGCTGCACTCAATATGCCAAGCAAATTTGGAAAAATCTGCAGGGGCCACATGACTGGAAAAGATCAGTTTTCATTTCAATCCCAAAGAAGGGCAGAGCCAAAGAATGTTCAAATGGCCACACAATTGTACTCATTTCACATGCTAGCAAAGGAAGTTCTAATACTTTGGGCACCTGATGTGAAGAGCCAACTCATTAGAAAAGACCCTGATATTGGGAAAGATTGAAGGCAGGAGAAGGGGATGACAAAGGATGAAATGGTTGGATGACATAACTGATTCAATGGACATAAGTTTGAGCAAGCTCTTGGAGATGGTGAAGGACAGGGAAGCCTGGTGAGCTGCAGTCCATGGGGCCATAAAGAGTCAGACACAACTGAGTGACTGAACAATAACTAGTCATTCTGGAGCCAAAACTTTACTTCACATGAATTGCGTAAGTAAAATTACTACAGTGGAGAGGTAACTCAGCAAGGAGTTAGTGAGCACTGGTTCTAAAGTCATCCTTACTAGAATTCAAACCTAGTTTCACCAGTTACTATATATATATCTTTATATCATTTCTCCAATGGCATATATCAATTTTAAGCAACCAGGCCATTTTTCAACAATTTACTTATGAAAAAAATAATTTGTTCATTATTTCCACAATTATTTTTCAATCCTCTTTTGCAACACTATTCAAGAAAAATAGAATTCAAGATACCTATGTGAATCACATATATAATTTTAAATTTTCTAGTACCCATTTTAAATATGGTTAACAAATTAAACTAATCAATTATACATTTTTCTTTAATGCAAAATATCAATTCAATATGCATTCATTACAAAGATTAAATATTTTAGGTTATTTTGCTACTAAACCTTTGAAACCTGATATGCACCCACACTAACAGCACATCTTAATCTGGACTATGTATATTTCAAGTAGCTGATACATGCCACCTGGCAGCAGTCCCCAAGCTTTTTGGCAACAGGGACTAGTCTTGTGGAAGACAGTTTTTCCACGGACCTGGGTGAGGGGATGGTTTCAGGATGATTTAATTGCATTACATTTATTGTGCACTTTATTTCTATTATTATTATACCAGCTCCACCTCAGATCATCAGGCATTAGATCCCAGAGGTTGGGGATCCCTGCCATATGGGACAGAGTGGATTTGCTATGATTTAGATTTGCTTTCAGATGGTAAGATTTCAGCAATAAACAACAAAACTGGGGAGGAGACAGACACATATTCTAGAAATAGAAAATCACTGCTTGCATTAACAGTGTAGTACTTACACTGTAGCAGTTATAGCAGGTATTTACTCTGTGATCAGACTGCTGTGTTTAGTCCAGCTTTATAACTTCTGAGCTTTAAGACAATGACCAATTTTCTTACCCTCTCTGAGATTCAGTTTTACAGAAATTTTTAAAAAGGTATTGCAAAGGGAGATGTCTCTCCCATCTCTCAAAGAGATAGTCATGAGGTCATGTGAAGCAGTTAGAATAGTGTCCATTATATAGTAAATCTGTATGCATGTTATGTGTAGTATTATGAGTATGATTCATTTGGGAGATCAAATAGAAGAACATAGGATGGATATGTTGTTGCAATTTTAATTAAGGCACACAAGGAAGGCATGACTAAGCAGGTAATATTTGAATAAGGTCCTGAATGGGATGAAGGAGTGAACCATGTAGTCACCTGGAGTAACAACAGCCTAGATAATGGAACCATCAATTACAAAGCCCCTAAGGCAGAAGCATGTCTGACATGTTTACGAATTATCAAGGAAAATTGTGAGGGAACCCAGCAGAATAATCAAGGGCTAGACTGATAATTGGTGAGTTCAGATAAGTCATAGAGCAAAGGACTACATATTCCAGACCCCAGCCTCATAACCTTAATCAGTTGACTCCTGAAAAGGAAATATGCCTCATTCTCCCATTACAACATTCCTCACCTTTCCAGCAAGTGGGATCCACCCCTCTGATTATGTTCTGGCCAATAACAGTACAAGTAAATATGGTGAGCTCAACTTCTGTGCTGTGTCTCAGGGCAAGTTGGCAGCTGGCAGAGGAAGAAATGGTGGTAAGTTGGCATTATTCTTTTCTTTGCTGGCTGAAATGTAGATTTATTTGCTGGAACGTGAGAACCCATTTTAGATGGTGAGATGAAAGTTTCATTTGAGGCTGAATGGGAAGTCCCAGCCCCAATGATCCTGCACTCATCATATCTACCCATAAGAGACAAATCCACTTAGTGTTTTTTAAAAAATCCTGTAATGGGGAGGAGAGTATTTTTTAAATTACAGTTTTTGTTAATCTTATCAAAACATCCTTCTATGGATATTTACATTTACAGATTAGCTAATATTTATTGACTGTTATGTTCCAGCTACGAGGCTGAGTACCTTGCATAAATTGTCTACTTAATCCCTACCACAAACCTATGAAGCTAAAAAGTTAATATTTGCATTTACTGACAGAAAACAGAGACTTAAAAGATATCAAGCAATATGTCAAAGGCTGTACAGCTAGAAACTAACAGGGTGGATTTCATTCAAGGATATCAAGATCTGGAATAGTTTATAATGATTATGGTACAATATATATATACAGAAGGCTTCCAGAGTAGCAATGCCTTAAATAGTACCTCTAGAAAGCTCCTACTTAACACATTAAAGAGGTCTGGAAAAACTGAAATTCTGGGGCAGGATGAATTGAATGGTTCTGAGTATTTGACTTTTGCATATTAACCAAGAACAATTCCAAGCGATCTGAGAATAATTACACATCCCTTATTTGTTAAAACTCTTAAAGGATAAAAAAAAAAAAATTAAAAATATAATTCTCAAATTTTCAAGTCTGACTAGATGATACCATTAATGAATATATGTGTGTATGTGAACACTGTAGAGGTGAAAGTGGTAACCACAATGAGAAACTGGATTAACTTCTCAAGGAATTATACATTGGAATGTATTTTGAAAGATATTAACAAGAGCTTTAACTGAAAGCATCAGAGTCAACAGATATGTGATCACATATCTAGAGTGATACATCTACACAAAGCTATGTATATATATATATATGAGACTACATCATCAGGTAGCACATTCAGGTAGGGATATTTTATTTTCTTCTTTCCCCTGTTGATGGTTCTATTAATCACTTTAAATATTCTTTACCAAAAATATGAGTGAAATTTTTTTCAAGGAAAATTCCTTTTACACTAGGCACTTTCATGCATTGGAGAAAGAAATGGCAACCCACTCCAGTGTTCTTGCCTGGAGAATCCCAGGGATGGAGGAGCCTGGTGGGCTGCCGTCTATGGGGTCGCACAGAGTCGGACATGACTGAAGTGACTTAGCAGCAGCAGCGTAACCATTTATAGTTAAATTTTAATCTAATGCTCGCATATATTAAGCATATGTCCAACTAGTCATTCTATTATGACAAAAAATTTTTAAAACATTAAAACAAATTTATGAACAGAATTTTGTCATGTTTTCAGGTTTTGTAAACCATTAATAAGAATTATTTATTCCAGGTTAAAAATATATCACCTATAAATTATCTTTTAATTTAATTGTACATACATGATAACATATTTTCCTCTCCTGTTTTATTGATCTGATTATTTTTAGATGTCCATGTGAAGAGGATCTATGCATGAATCAGCATTCAGGTAGTTTGTACTGTGTTTTAAATAATCTTGATCTTATTGCTCATTATATAATAGAGTTTCCACACAGGACTCAATGTAGTAAGCTTACTGGTTACTAACTGGTGAGTTTAAAAAGAATACTAGAAAAAACAACTTAAAAATAGGACTACTTTAATTGCAAAAGAAAACAAATGTGTATTATAATACAATTGTTTTGCATGTTGGAAATGGGATGCTGACTTTAAAGAAAAAATGAAGTCAAAATGCTGAGATAAAATGTTGACTGAGAAAAGTCTATATCTGTGAGAAGCTTACGTTTTAGCAGGAGATATTCTAGTAGGAGATAACTAGAAACAGACAAAAACATACACGAAGTAGTACTCTATTTGAAGAAAAAGAATTTAGAAAACTTTCTAAAATAATTTAGGAAAGAAAAAAAAAGAGAGAAACCTGCAGAAGTAGTGAGAGAATGTTTTGAATGTAGGGTGGTCACGAACTACCTCTCGAGTAAGTAACCTATTAGCTAAACTGAGCATGAAGTATGGCAGTCGCAGTGAGAAGAGGGAGGGAGCAATGAGATTCCCTGAAAGCAGCTTACCTCAGGCAAAGCAGAGAGCAAGTCCACACTTCAGCAGAACTGAGCTATGCATGCTCACAGAATAGCAGAGGCGTATCTGGCTGGAGCAGAGTGAACAGAAAGAAGACTGGTGGAGGAGATGAGAGTGTGGCAGCCAAGGGCTGAATCAGGCAAAGTTCCATGGATCACCATAAGGTGTTTGAGTTTTATCCTAAACGTGACATGCAAATATTGGCAGGTATAGAGCAGAGGGCTGCTGTAATGACATGATTAGTCTGTCCTGGGTATGTGTGACTAAAGATAGAGGATTGTAAATACCAAGGCAAAGAAATCAGTCAGAAAGTTATTGATATAATAAAGATGACAGATCACTGTGACTTCAAAATGACGAAACATCTTAAGATTCTAGCTACATTTATAAATTAGAATACTCAGCTATAGTATTGATATAAAAATATAATCTCTTCTATCTTCACACATAGAATGCAACTGTTTCAAAGACAAATACATTCTTTATTTTGAGAACTATTTCTTTTCAATGAACTACCTATTCTCATTTTAGCAGCTTAAAAATCCACCCAAAATATCAAATTATAGAATTTTATACATAAGCCTTATAAAAATGACATACACATAGATAACTGTTACTAAAAAAAAATTAGTTACCATATATTTATTATGGATATAAGGTAAAAGATGCTTAGAAAGGTAAGTGAAATGAACTAATATTCTGTAACATTTTCCTAAACCTATACAGATATTATACATGCCAATGTTCAATGATATTACTGAAACATGTTACATCAATATATATTTAATATATACCTTATTTTCAAATTAGCCATAAACTGGGAAAAGTTTAACCTAGATCACTTTTATGGTTTTCCTACACAAACACTATTCACATGCTTATCTCTTCCTGTAATTTGATTCCAAACTAATTATTCCAGAAAACAGGCTTTTGAATCCCAGTTATAACACATAATAATAATTAATGTTATAGCAAATACCTAACAGAATTACAGTTGACTCTTGAATGGCATGGGGGATAAGGTGCCCACCTTTTGAACAAGTAGATAATTCACATATAATTTATAGTTGGTCTTCTGTAGATTGAGTTCCTCTGTATCCACAGTTTAACATGCAAGGATTCAACCAGCACAGACCATGCAGTACAGCAGTATTTACTGCTGGAAAAAGTGGACCTGTGCAGTTCACATGCATGTTGCTTATGGGTCAGATGCATATGGTACAGGAGAGAAAGCATATAAAAGAGCCTGGAACATAATATTTTTATCATAATGACATTAATCATCAAATCAAATGCTATATAATTGACTAGTGTAATACAAGCAATGTGGAGAAAACAAATTTACTAGTGAGTACTCTATGAAATAAATAATTAGTCACTAACATGGAGAAAAACTATCTTAGAGTTAGCAATTGATTATAAACATTTTGGTCTACAGAAACTTTGCTACAATGGTGATTTTTATGTGTTGACTGAGTCACAGAGTGCCCGGATTGATTACAAATTATTTTTGGGTATGTCTATCAGGGGATTTCTTGATTAAGTAGACATCTCTCCCCAATGTACTAGGCCTCATTCAGTCTGTTAAGGGCTTAAATGAAAAGGAAGAGGAGGAAAGGAGAATCCCATGGAGAGAGGAAACTGGTGAGATACAGTCCATGGGGTCACAAAGAGTTGGACATGAGTGAGTGACCAACCCACACACACGTTTCTTCTAATAGTCTTTTGATAAATAGGCAGATAAGTGATGTAGAGATATATATGTATATATGCATAATCTAACTGTTTTCTAGAGAAAAAAGAATCTCTTGAAGGAAGAATTGTATCATCATAATTATATATGGGTAGATAATTCACACATATTCCATAATTACATGTGTGCAATTAATATTTGAACACATATGCCTGTATTTTCTCTAAATGTACAGATATTTACAAATGTATATCTTTGGAAGTTCTTCTCTAGAAGAGTTATAAAATATTCCAATGGAAATTCTTCTTGATTTAATAAACTAACAAGCAGTAGACTTTTCTGGGCATGATGCCAAAAAAAGTATGATATTGCTGATTTGAAACATGAAGCCCTCTTGTGGAAAGTCAGCTATATGCTCATATATTTCCCAAAGCCTCACAGAGAGGGAAAATCACCTTAAATATATCTCTTACTGTACTCATTAAATACCGTGAAACCATTAGGACAAATCATCATTCACACTGCACCTCACTTTGTTTGACTTTGTTTATAAAATCTATTTAGAAGCACTTGGAGCAAACATTTGCCAGATTTTTAATCACTTATCAAATTCCTAGTAAGTAGCGTGCTCTCAAACACTAACAATCTATAAACATAGTTATAAAATCAAACAAATGATATAGAATCAAAGTGACAGCTAGATAAGCTCTTCAGCTGCATTTGTTGGAATTATTCCCGCCCTCAAATGCTTTCAGCTGAAAAAAAAGAAAAAAAGTGATTTCCCTTTTTTGAGCTACTGAGCTAGAAATGGCAATCAAATTAAACAAGATCTTAAAGACTGAAGAATAATGAAAAATAAAATGGTTAAAAAAATGACAGAAAATTGTGTTTCTTACAATGTGTTTTATTAACCAATTGCTAAAGAAACAATAGCTTTAGAGTAAACATGTAAAAATCCGAACTTTGGTAATTGAAGAGTGCATGCAATTAAACACTCACTATAAAGTAAATGCTTAGGTATAATATCTTCCATTTTATAGATTTGTTTTATAATTCTAACCATGTAAGTGTTCTATAGGTAGGTTTCAGTAAGCAAAGCAAAGAACAATCTTCTAAACTTATGCATGAAGTTGGAGACAACAGAGAAATAGGTGTGTAGTGGGATTTTTTTATTTGGGATGATTATGTGTTTATTACCTGTTTTTTATTTCATTTCCAGAAGATCTTGATGAAGAAGTTTACCCTATTGTGTTATAATATATTTTACGATATTCAAGATCATTTAATCAGGATAATTTTGAATAACAAAAATAAATGTGATAACAGGTGAATCATAGGCTGGAATCAAGATTGCCAGGAGAAATATCAACAACTTCAGATATGCAGATGATACCACTCTAATGGCAGAAAGTGAAGAGGCGCTAAAGAACTTCTTGATGAGGGTGAAAGGGGAAAGTGAAAAAGCTGGCTTGAAACTCAATATTCAAAAAACTAAGATCACGGCATCCAGCCCCATCACTTCATGGCAAATAGACAGGGAAAAAGTGGAAACAGTGACAGATTTTACTTTCTTGGGCTCCAAAATCACTGTAGACGGTGACTATAGCTATGAAATTAAAAGATGCTTGCTCTTTGGGAGGAAAGCTACGACAAACCTAAATAGCATATTAAAAATCAGAGACATCATTTTGCTGACATAGGTCTATATAGTCAAAACTATGGTTTTTCCAGTAGTCATGTACAGATGTGAGAGTTGGACTGTAAAGAAGGCTGAGCACCAAAGAACTGATACTCTGGAACTGAAGTGCTGGAGAAAACTCTTGAGAGTCCCTTGGACAGCAAGGAAATCAAACAAGTCACTCCTAAAGGAAATTGATCCTAAATATTTCTTGGGACAATTGATGCTGAAGCTCCAATATTTTGACCACTTGCTGAAAAGGGTGAACTCATTGCAAAAGACCCTGATGCTAGGAAAGACTGAAGGCAAAAGGAGAAGTGGGGCCAAGCATGAGATGGTTAGATAGCATCACTGATTCAGTGGCCATGAATTTGAGCAAACTCTGGATGATAGTAGAGAACAGATGAGCCTGGTGTTACTACAGTCTATGAAGTCACAGAGTCAGAAACGACTTAGTAACCAAATAACAGCAACAGTGTATTGCAAAGAGATAATTATGATTAAAAGAATTCCATGACCATTCTCATAAAATGAAAAATGATGTTCCTAACAATGTATACTCTCTTATCAATATAAAAACATGTTTCAGAGAGCAGCTATTTCAATTTTGAAAGATATTGCTTAAGAACTTAATAAAGACTAAACTTGTAATCAAATACTGTAAAACTGGATATACAAATAAACATTTAAATCATATTTAGTGTTTATGAGAACAAGAACACAGGAAGTACTACAGAGGACTTTACATATAATAAAATCCTCAGAAACTATGATGTGTGTATTATATTAACAAATTCATACATCAAATTTTGACCACTTACTGTGGTCAAGATATAGCTATAGTCTGGGGAAATCTTAGTGAACTCAAGATTTGAAACACCAAGCATCTAACTATATGTTTCTGTTTCCACTCTGTTGCAGTTATGCCCTTTAATAGCTGAAGAACATTAGACTTAAGCTAGGACCCAAAGGCGAATTCTTAGAGCTGTATCAAAATGCACTTGTGCTTAAAAGTTAGTGCAAGGTTTTTGTTTTAACTCTTTTATTAATCTCAGAATTAGTTTAGATCAAGCCCGAGACCCCTTTGAATAGGCATCCAAAATTCCCTCTCTCGTGACCTGCTTTCCCTTCTTACTACTTCAGATACCTGAACCCTCCTGTTGCCCACACTGTAGGGTTTAAATAGATAGGATCAGTTTTGCGCTGCTCTCAAGCACTCACCAGTAAATCCTCGACTAATTAGCTCAACAAAATACTGCAAGTTTTGTCTAAAATAATAATATACATTGTCTCATACATATATAACATGCTATCTAATGAACATATCTGAAGATCAAACACAGTATTCATGTTATCTAAAATAAAAGAAACTAAATATTTATATGTAAAGAAATAGATTCCTAGAAACCTAACACAGTCTTTGAATTACCATTCCTGATGTACATTTTATCTATATATAATATAAAAATATATATATAAACATACATATATATTCTTTCTGCAGATATAGCTTCCAAAATTCTCAAGATAGAGCTTTTTTATTTTATCTTCTTAATTTTTACTGGATGTTTTTATACACATTATGATGAGGAATTAAATGCTATAAATATATTGACACATGGAATAGTATTTCTTGATACTGTACAAACACACATTATCTAAATACATATATTTCCACTGATCTTTAATTTACAACCAGTTGCTTAAGCCTTCCTAGTTCTGGCAACCATCAAAGATTCAAAGGGATTAAAGGGAGGAGCACATTACTTCCTGAAATGTGATAAGCATAAGGATTGGCACTGGGCAGCAGAAAAGTGTTGATAACACCATAGGGAGTGTCTCACCTGCAGATACAGAATGTGACCTGTGGCATGTTAGATATGGTTTAGATATTTTTGTTTTCCAGAATGAGCAGATGGGAAAATTTTTAAGAAACAAAACAAAACAAAAAACCTAGCAAAAGGGTAAAAGGCCTACTCCAACTTAGAGCAAACAGTGAAAGGGTGGTGATAAAAAGATTTTTACCTTTTTATGTTCTTTATTTTAATATTACAATTTCATGGTAAAATACTTGCACTTGTCCAAAGAACATGTTGACTGCAAAATGTTCTCTCAAGGATAGACTTTTCTATTGATATGAAAAAATCCCCCTTATGAAGTCTACAGAGGTTCTTTCTATTCTTCCAGAGTGCAGTGTGAAGCTCTCTGCCTTTGCCTGACTTCTGCAATTGCTCCACCAAACTGTCATGTCTTAGAACATTGGTAAAGAAGGAACAGTCATTTGAAGATAGACTCAAATGCAAACCAGGGGATTGATAATTGATCTGTGATACAGTTTAGAAACAGGAATAATTTAAAAAGTATTGCCATATTGAAAATCTAGCCAAAGTTGTTGGGTGATATTAGAAATTAGGTTGAGATGCTGTTAAGCTAAGAATTATTACACTTTCTTTATACTCTGGGGATCCTCAAGTAGTTGTTGTTTTCAAACAGAATATTATAATTAGCTTCTGGTTGGATGATACATAATTATATTTGGCAGCCAACCCTGACACTTATTATCCTATGCCTAGAACTGACACACCATTAGTAGCTTTGGGAATTGCTAAAATCATTCATTTTTTCCATGTAAGTAGTTCTGGCAAAGAGCCTTATATGAAAATCCAGCCAAAATGAAATTTGTGTATTGGATATGATGCGAATGCCCAATAATATATTCTTTAGACTAGAGAAATGAACATTTTTTTTAAGGCAGGTGAGTAATTTATATGAACTTTGAGAATTTCTTCTAAATTTTTATTAGTGAGTGATTTTCAGTTAACACTACATAAATATGAAACCTGTTTATGTAAGTGCCAGCAAAATTCTCAAAGTTAAGCTACAATGAATCTTGACAAATTCTAAACCAAAGTTTTACAATTATATGATCAAGCATGCAAGGTGTGAATTTTCTTGTAAAAGAAATCATCTATTAGGAAAAAAATACGTCCAACTAAGATATATTATGTTATTCAGTAAAACCATTGAATACAGGGTTTGCTGCTTCCTCAATTATTTTTTTTTCCTAAAACTAATGTATATCTCAGACTTCCTTATTAAAATGCATTATTATTTCCAGTTTTGAAAATCCTCCTCTTTTCCTAACTTTTCACTAGTATATTCTATATTTGACATGACTGTATAACATTTAAAATGTAGTTTAAAAATGTTTAATGGACATTTGTAAAAACATGTCTATGAAATCAATATTTTAGGCTACTTTGGTGGTAAAGTAGCTTTGTAACATGCTTTGTAGATTATTGACACATTTCACAGTAAGCTATCTCTTGGGAAGATCATCTAAATCTAACTTCACTAAATAAGTTACAGACATCTGAAAGAAAAAGTGATGAATGATGGAATGTAATTTTTGTTTTTTACTGAAATAAGATGCTAATTATTTCTGAAGATTAAAAATATAGAGCTCAGGGTAAACAAATATATATTTAAAATCATTAAAATTAATTTAAGTAGCTACATATTGTGAAAGCATGCCATGTATGCTAAAATACATGGCAGGATATTATTTTAAATATAGTATAATACTGTATTTAAATTACTATTACTATTTTATTGATGAAACATATTTTCTTTCTGAGAATAACACTGATTCTCTCTCTTGAATGAGTCATTTGTAAAATCTCAAACTGTGTCTGCCACTGTTTTGAAAACTTTTATAGCTACTAATTTAGTGACCAGAATAGTTGATAGAATCACCTTTTACATATTTTTCTCAGCCTTATTATTACATTCTTAATTAGAGTACAGTCTTACTCCATCTTTATTTTTTAGGAAATATAATAAAGTTTTTTAATTTCAATTTTCCTTTATTTTATCCTATGTGAGAAAGAATGCAAGTTTATCTATGGGGCCAACAGGTTCATTTCATCTGGTATCTGAATTATGTTGATGGTACCATATCATTAGCAATAACAGTCTAAGAAGAACTAATAGAATATTTGTTGCTATGGGAGACTAAAAGTGAAGAATACTGGAGTGGTTAGCCATTCCCTTCTTCAGGGGATCTTCCTGACCCAGGGATCAAAGCAGACCTCCTGCACTGAAGGCAGATTCTTTACCATCTGAACCACCAGGGAAGCCCAAAGAAGACTGAAGCCACTAACAACTGAAAAAAATAGCCCAAAGAGAAAACGAATCCCGCTAAAACCAAGTTCCTCTTCGGAGTTTATGATTAACCTCTCTACCCAAAACTTACTCTTCCCTTAGAAGAAACTGAATAGTCCTCATAGTCAACTAAAGAGTCCGAAATGCAGTACATGGGTGCAATCTCAAAAACAACAGAGTGACCTCAGTTTGTTTTCAAGGCACACAATTCATCATCACAGTAATCAGTCTATGCCCCAACCACTAAAACTGAAGAAGATGAAGTTGAATGGTTCTATGAAGACTCATAAGGACTTCTAGAACTAACAAGATAAAAGAAGTCCTTTTCATCATCGGGGATTGGATTGCAAAAATGGGAGGTCACAAGATACCTGGAGTAACAGGCAAGTTTGGCCTTGGAGTACAAAATGAACCAAGGAAAAGAATAACAGAGTTTTGCCAAGAGAACACACTGGCCATACAAATACCCTCTTCCAACAACACAAGAGACGACTCTACACATGGACATCAGCAGATGGTCAATACCAAAATCAGAATTACATTCTTTGCAGCTGAAGATGGAGAAACTCTACAGTCATCACAAACAAGACTGAGAGCTGACTGTAGCTCAGATCATTAACTCCTTATAACAAAATTCAAACTTAATATGAAGAAACTGGGGAAAACCACTAGACCATTCAGATATGACCTAAATAAAATCCCTTATGATTATACAATGGAGGTGTTGAATAGATTCAAAGGATTAGATCTAGGAGACAGAGTGTCTGACCAACTATGGACAGAGCTTAGTAACAATGTATAGGAGGCAATGACCAAAACTATGTTCAATAAAAAGAAATGCAAGAAGAGCTATTCTACAGATAGCTGAGAGAAGAGAAATGAAAGGCGAAGGAGAAAAGGAAAGATATACCCAACTGAATGCAGAGTTCCAAAGTATAGCAAGGAGAGATAAGAAAGCCTTCTATGTGAACAATGCACAGAAATAGAGTAAAAGATAGAATGGGAAAGACTGGACACCACTTTAAGAAAATTGGAGATATCAAGAAACATTTCATGCAAACAAGACTAGTGGAAATGATGGAATTGCAGTTGAGCTATGTAAAAGCTTAATAGATGATGCTGTTAAAGTACTATATTCAGTATGCCAGCAAATTTGGAAAACACAGCAATGGCCATAGGACTGGAAAAGTTTAACTTTCATTCCAATACCGAATAAGGGCAATGACAAAGAATGTTCAAACTACCGTACAATTGTGCTCATTTCACATGCTAGCAAAGCCATGCTCAATATCCTCAAACTAGGCTTCAACAGTACATAAACCAAGAACTCCCAGATGTACAAGCTGAATTTAGAATAGGCAGAGGAACCAGAAATTGAATTGCAACATTTGCTGGATGATAGAAAAAGCAAGAGAATTTCAAAAAATCATCTACATTGGCTTCATTGACTATGCTAAGGTCTTTGATTCTGTCGATCACAACAAACAACAGAAAATTCTTCAAGAGATGGGAATACCAGACCAACTTACCTGCCTCCTGAGAAACCTGTATGCAGGATTATAAGCAACAGTTAGAATCGGAAATAGAACAATGGGTTGTTTCAAAATTGGAAAAGGAGTAGGTCAAGGCTATATATTGTCACTCTGCTTATTTTACTTATATGCAGAATACATTCATATGAAATGCTGGCTGGAATCAAGATTACCGGAAGAAATATCAACAACTTCAGATATGCACATGGTATCACTCTAATGGCAGAAAGCAAAGAGGAACTAAAAAGACTCGATGAAGGTGGAAGAGGAGAGTGGAAAAGCTGGCTTAAAACTCAACATTCAAAAAACTAAGATCATCATTCCCCAAGCAGAGACATTACTTTGCCGACTAAGGTCCGTCTAGTCAAGGCTATGGTTTTTCCTGTGGTCAGGTATGCATGTGAGAGTTGGACTGTGAAGAAGCAGTGACAGATTTTATTTTCTTGGGCTCTAAAATCATTGCAGATGGCGTCTGCAGCCACAAAATTAAAAGGTGCTTGCTCCTTGGAAGAAAAGCTATGGGAAACCTAGGCAGCATATTAAAAAGCAGACACTTTATCAACAAAAGTCTGTATAGCCAAAGCTATGGTTTTTCTAGTAGTCATGTATGGATGTGAGAGTTGAATCACAAAGAAGGCTGAGCACCGAAGAATTGATGACTTCAAATTGTGGTGCTAGATAACACTCTTGAGAGTACCTTGGACAGCAAGGAGTTCAAACCAGTCAATTCTAAAGAAATTAATTCTGAATATTCATTAGAAGGACTGATGCTGAAGCTGAAGCTGCAATTCTTTGGCCACCTGATGCGAACAGCTAACTCTTTGGGAAAAGACCTTGCTGTTGGGAAAGATTGAAGGCAGAAAGAGAAGGGGACGACAGAGGAAGAGACGGTTCGATGGCATCACCAACTCAATAGACATGAGTTTGAGCAAACTCCAGGAGATAGTGAAGGAAAGGGAAGCCTGGCGTGCTGCAGTCTATGGGGTCACAAAGACTCAGACACGATTGAGAGACTGAACAACAATAATACCGATTGCCAGCTGGCACTGAGGCTTTGTCAGTAGAGGGCACTGGAGAGATTGAAAAGGCAGGAGAGTGCTCTATTTGGTACTCCATAGTGACCCCTGGACTGTGTTCAGCATGGGAAGCTTTTCCCCATTGCCTGGCTGCTTCAGGATAGTACATATGGGCTAGAAGCCCCCAGCGATCAATAAAAATCTTGGTACCACCTTCTCCTCAAAATCCCTCTGGGCTGAGGCTCTTCTGTTACTGAAGACCTCCAGCGAGACTGGGCCCAGCTCATTCAAGGGAAGATTTTCAGCAGGATTTTGCCAGTGAGACACCAGCACTTCAGTGCCATCCAAGGAGGCGCAGCCTTGTCCTCTCCAGCAGGGCCTGGGTGCAACCTTGAGCATAAACTTTCTCTGCTCTAGCTCTGCCCTCATCAGTGGCTGTTATTTATTATTGTTGCTTAGTTGCCAAGTCATGGCCAATTATTTGTGACCCCATGGACTGTACCCTCCCCCCGCCACCAGGCTCTTCTGTCCATGGAATTCTCCAGGCAAGAATACTGGAGTGAGTTGCCATTTCCTCTTCCAGAAGATCTTCCCAACCCAGGAATCAAACCTGTGTTTCCTGCATCGGCAGGTGGATTCTTTACCAGTGAGTCACCAGGGAAGCCCAACTGTCATTTACACGCAAAATTTCTATATTCTTTAGATTTCTCTTTTTCCTAAGTCATTCTTTGCTACTCCAATCCCTTGCTATAGTTAATAATCCCTTTTTTTAAATTTCCTCTGTTCAAATTACTTTGGGGTTTCTCACTGGTGATTCCTTAGACTGATATGGCTTCCATTTATTATAGGGCTTGCTGTTATTTTCCTTCTTATTATACAAACAGTTCACTGTGCTCATGTTTTTATCAAAAGTGGAACATGAAATCTAGATAGACTTTGTAACGAGAGGTCATAGTTTCCAGAGGAAAGGCAATATATTCCCATTTCATTAAAAAAAAAAATGAAACTATTGCAAAAGAAGAAGAAAAAAAACTGTGTGTATGATTTCAATATGACTCAAACCTATTAGGAAATGTGATTTTGACACTAGAAATCTGATGGCAGGGGTACTGCTTGGGGCTGGCTGGGACTCTGATTCTGCTTTCTGCCCCGCCTTCCTGCGTTGATATTGTTACCTTATTGCCACTTATTTTGATTCAATAAATTTATATATAGCCACTATGGAGAACAGTATGGAGTTTCCTTAAAATAAAAATAAAACTACAAAGGGGCTTCCTAGGTGGTGCTAGTGGTTAAAAATCCACCTGCCAATGCAGGAGACACCAGATGTGGATTTGATCCATGGGCTGGAAAGAGCCATTGGATTAGGAAGGGGAAACTACTCTAGTATTCTTACCTGGAAAATGCCATGGACAGAAGAACCTTGCAGGCTATATTTCATAGGGTCACAATGAGTTGGGCACAACTGAGTGATTGAGAACATGAACTACAATATGACCCAGCAATTCCCCTCCTAGGCATATACCCAGAGAAAACCATAATTTAAAAAGATAAATGCACCCCAACATTCAAAGCAACACTGTCCACAATAGCCAAGATGTGGAAGCCACCTAGATTTCCATCAATAGATGAATGGATAAAGAAGCTGTGATATCTATACACAATATACATTATCCAGTCATGAAAAAAATGAAGTAATGCCATTCGCAACAGCACGAATGCACCAAGAGATTACCATACTAAGTAAGCTAGAGAAGGCAAGTATTATGCGATGAAGCAGGGCAAAGGCTAATAGAGTTTTGCCAAGAGAACGCACTGGTCATAGCAAACACCCTCTTCGAACAACACAAGGGAAGACTCTACACATGGACATCACCAGATGGTCAACACCGAGATCAAATTGATTATATTCTTTGCAGCCAAAGATGAAAAAGCTCTATACAGTCAGCAAAAACAAGACAGGGAGCTGACTGCGGCTCAGATCATGAGCTCCTTATTGCCAAACTCAGATTTACATTGAAGAAAGTAGGGAAAACCACTACACCATTCAGGTATGACCTAAATCAAATCCCTTATGATTATACAGTGGAAGTGAGAAATAGATTTAAGGGACTAGATCTGATAAATAGAGTGCCTGATGAACTATGGAATGAGGTTTGTGACATTGTACAGGAGACAGGGATCAAGATCATCCCCATGGACAAGAAATGCAAAAAAGTAAAACTGCTGTCTGGGGAGGCCTTACAAATAGTTGTGAGAAGAAGAGAAGCAAAAAGCAAAGGAGAAAGGAAAGATATAAGCATCTGAATGCAGAGTTCCAAAGAACAGCAGGAAGAGATAAGAAAGCCTTCCTCGGTGCTCAATGCAAAGAAATAGAGAAAAACAACAGAATGGGGAAGACTAGAGATATCTTCAAGAAAGTTAGAGATTCCAAAGGAACATTTCATGCAAAGATAGGCTTGATAATGGACAGAAATGGTATGGACTTAATAGAAGCAGAAGATATTAAGAAGAGATGGCAAGAATACACAGAAGAACTGTACAAAAAGGTCTTCATGACCAAGATAATCACGATGGTGTGATCACTCAACTAGAGCCATACATCCTGGAATGTGAAATCAAGTTGGCCTTAGAAAGCATCACTACAAACAAAGCTAGTGGAGGTGATGGAATTTCAGTTGAGCCATTTCAAATCCTGAAAGATGATGCTGTGAAAGTGCTGCACTCGATATGCCACCAAATTTGGAAAACTCAGCAGTGGCCACAGGACTGGAAAAGGTCAGTGTTCATTCCAATCCCAAAGAAAGGCAATGCCAAAGAATGCTCAAACTACCACACAATTGCATTCATCTCACACGCTAGTAAAGTAATGCTCAAAATTTTCCAAGCCAGGTTTCAGTAATATGTGAACCGTGAACTTCCAGATATTCAAGCTGGTTTAGAAAAGGCAGAGGAACCAGAGATCAAGTTGCCAACATCCGCTGGATCATGGTGAAAGCAAGAGAGTTCCAGAAAAACATCTACTTCTGCTTTCTTGACTATGCCAAAGCCTTTGACTGTGTGGATCACAGTAAACTGTGGAAAATTCTGAAAAAGATGGGAATACCAGACCACCTCACCTGCCTCCTGAGAAATCTGTACGCTGGTCAGGAAACAACAGTTAGAACTGGACATGGAACAACAGAGTGGTTCCAAATTGGGAAAGGAGTACATCAAGGCTGTTTATTGTCACCGTGCTTATTTAACTTCTATGCAAAGTACATCATGAGAAATGCTGGGCTGGAAGAAGCACAAGCTGGAATCAAGGTTGCTGGGAGAAATATCAATAACCTCAGATATGTAGATGACACCACCCTTATGGCAGAAAGTGAAGAGGAACTAAAAAGCCTCTTGATGAAAGTGAAAGAGGAGAGTGAAAAAGTTGGCTTAAAGCTCAACATTTAGAAAATGTAGATCATGGCATCTGGTCCCATCACTTCATGGCAAATAGATGGGGAAACATTGTAAACAGTGGCAGACTTTATTTTGGGGGGTTCCAAAATCACTGCAGATGGTGACTGCAGCCATGAAATTAAAACATGCTTACTCCTTGGAAGGAAAGTTATGACCAACCTAGATAGCATATTCAAAAGCAGAGACATTACTTTGCCAACAAAGGTCCGTCTAGTCAAGGCTATGGTTTTTCCAGTTGTCATGTATGGATGTGAGAGTTGGACTGTGAAGAAGGCTGAGCGCTGAAGAATTGATGCTTTTGAACTGTGGTGTTAGGGAAGACTCTTGAGAGTCCTTTGGACTGCAAGGAGACACAACCAGTCCATCCTAAAGTATTTCAGCCCTGGGTGTTTTTTGGAAGGACTGATGCTGAAGCTGAAACTCCAGTACTTTGGCCATCTCATGCAAAAAGTTGACTCATTGGAAAAGACTCTGATGCTGGGAGGAATTGGGGGCAGGAGGAAAAAGGGATGACAGAGGATGAGATGGCTGGATAGCATCACCGACTCGATGGACATGAGTTTGAATGAACTCTGGGAGTTGGTGATGGACAGGGAGGCCTGGCGTGCTGTGATTCATGGGGTCACAAAGATTCGGACACGACTGAGCGATTGAACTGATCTGAACTTATATGTGGAATCTAAAAAAAAAAAAGTAATGAATTTATTTCCAAAACAGAAAAAGATTCATAGACATAGAAAACAAATGGTGCATGGCTACCAAAGGGGAAAGAGGAGTGGAGCACGGATACATTCAGCGATTAGGATAAACATATACACACTGCTGTTGCTGCTGCTAAGTCGCTTCAGTCCTGTCCGACTCTGTGCGACTCCATAGACGGCAGCCCACCAGGCTCCCCTCTCCCTGGGATTCTCTGGGCAAGAACACTGGAATGGGTTGCCATTGCCTTCTCCAATGCATGAAAGTGAAAAGTCAAACTGAATTCACTCAGTCGTGTCTGACTCTTCGCGACCCCATGGACTGCGGCCAACCAGGCTTCTCTGTCCATGGGATTTTCCAGGCAAGAGTACTGGAGTGGGGTGCCCTCGCCTTCTCTAAATGGAAGCTTATCTGCCTCTACTATATATAAAATAGAAAGCCAACAAGGACCTACTGAATAGCTCAAGGAATTATACTCAGTATTTTATAATGACCTATAAGAGAAAGAGTGTATGCATTCTTTGAAACTAAAACACTGTGTTGTATGCTTGAAATGCCAGAAACTAATGGATACTGTAAATCAACAATATTTCAGTTAAATATATATATAAATATACTTCATTCTTGGAATGGAAGAATCAATACTGCTATTATTGCTAAAATGATTATACTACCAAGGCAGATTCAATGCAATTCCTATTAATTACCAATATAATTTTTCAAAGAACTATTTTTTTTTAATTTATATGGCAGCACAAAAGACCCTGCATAGCCAAATTAATCTTGAGAAAGAAGGATGGAATTGAAGAATCATGCATCCTAATTTCAGACTATGCTACAAAGCTACAGTAATGAAAACAGTTTGATACTGGCACAATGATAGAAATATAGTACAAGGGAATAGGATGAAAAATCTAGAAATAAACCTGTACTCCTGTGGTCAATTAATCTACAACAAAGGAGGCAAGACTTACAATGGATAAAAGACAGCGTCTTCATAAGTGTTGTTGGGAAAACTGGACAGCTACATATAAAAGGATGAATTTAGAACATTTTCTAACACCACATACAAAAATAAATTCAAAATTAATTATAGGCTTAAATGTAAGATCAGATACCATGTAACTCTTATAGGAAAACATAGGCAGGATACAATTTTGTCAAAAATGGCAATAATATCTTTTTAGGTTCATGTTAAAACAAAAATAAACAGAAGTGACCTAATTAAAGTTAACAGCTTTTGTACAGCAAACCACAAACAAAATTAAAAAAAAAAAAACAACCTGTAGACTAAGAGAAAACATTTGCAAACAATGTGATAGATAATAGATTGATTTCCAAAATTTACAAACAGTTCATATAGTTTAATATTTTGAAAAATCCCGATAAAAATAGGGCAGAAAACGTTAAGTAGACATTTTTCCAAAGAAGATGCACAGATGTCCAAAGACACTTGAGAAGAGGTTCAAAATCAATAAATTTTAGAGATATGCAAATCAAAACTAAAATGAGGTATCATTTCACACCACTCAGAATGGTTATCATAAAAAATCTACACCAAATAAATGCTGGAGAGGATATGGAGAAAAATACACTTCTTATAATTTTGGTGGGAATGTAATTTGATGCAGCCACTATGGAGAACAATTTTGAAGTTCCTTAACAAATTAAAAACAGAGTTATAATATGAATCTACAATCCCATTTCTGGACATATTATCTGGAGAAAATCAGAATTTAAAAAGATACATGCACCCCAATATTCATAGAAATAATATTTACAATAGCCAAGACATGGAAGCACCCTAAATTTCCTTTGACAGATGAATGAATAAAGCAGAGGTGATAGATATAAACAATGAAATATTATTTAGCCATAAAAAGAATGAAATAATGCCTTTTGCAGCAACATGAATGGACCCAGAGACTATCATACTAAATGAACTGTCAGAGAAAACCAGTATCATGTGATATCACTTATATGTGTAGTCTAAAAAAAATTATTCAAGTGGACTTATTTATAGGACACAAATAGAGTCACAGACATAGAAAACAAACTTATGCTTACCAAAGGGAATAACAGGGGCAGAGGTGTGTGGAGACATAAATTAGGAGGTTAGGAATAGCATATACACAAAACTAAATATAAAGTAGGTAAACAATAAGACATACTGTATAGCACAAGTAACCACACTCAATATCTTGAAATAACTTATAATGGTAAAGAATTTGAAAAAGAATATATATATATATATATACACATATACACACGCACATATATATATGTATAGGTGAATCACTCTATAGTACATTTGAAACTAACACAACATTGTAAATTAATTATACTTCAATAAGAAAGGGAAATTAAAGTATCACATTTGGATAGAATCTCTCCAAAAATAAAAAAAATAAAGTTTAAATCTAAATTATATGTTATCAACTTCTATTATGTTAAGAGGATTGATATGCACAAAACCATACAGTTATCTATATGAAACTACCCACTGGACTGAGTACATCCTGATATGGTGTCTATGAGAAATGTTTTTATGCTGTGTGCATGTGTGTGTTTGCATGCCAGTGCTCTAAGAAAAGTTTGAGAAGTGTATTGCAGTCTCATCAAAATCAGAAACTTCAAAATGATGCTACCAGTGTGCTCATTTATATTAATATTATACTTATTAAATTTCCTTATAATGGTACCACACTGGCAGAAGTTTCAATAAAAGTGCTCTCTGGAATATTCCAGAAATTTGACCACTAGTGTGCAATGGAAGTGTCTAACCTGTGGCACCCTCGTTAGAAAGCACGCAAGCAAGAGCCAGAGGAAGCTGTGGTCACTGGGTCCTTCTATGTGCTGTGTTCTCCACGGTCTAGATGATGGAGAAACCATAACTCTGGCAGGTGCTTAGTGCTAGAGAAAGCTGAAAGAACTGAGCACGGGGGTGGTCACATATCTGTGGGAGCAAGATGCTGGAAAATGAGTTCACAGCTTCAACAGCCTGCCAGGTGAGCATACCAGAACCAGAATTTCTCTTCCTGAAATTCTAGCATGCCCTCTACTGTCTAAAGTTAACACCATACCAGCTGGCAAAGTTAAAAAAAAAAAAAAAAATCAAGGACCAGTATCAATTTTCATAGTGCAGAAACAAAGATGAATTTAAGAGATGAGAGTAAGTAAAATGCTAGTTTTTTGAAAGGAAAGGAGAAAAGGAGGGAGGGAGTGGAAAAGTAAAGGAGGGGAGAAAGGTACAAAAAAGATCCCCACTTTTTATATCATATTTCAATTTATTTCCCTTCATAGTCAAATTTACTCTAAAAGAAATCATTCTCATTGTTTACAAAATAACCTCACCTTAGATTGTATTAGTATTGGTTGATAAGCTTTTGGTTCAATGTTTGTGAACATGTCATACATTTTTCTTATTTTCAGTCAAAATCAAAAAACAGGTTTAAAGCCACATTCAAGACAACTCTAAAATCAAACAGCAAATAAACCATCTCAGATGTGTATTTTGTGGTCACTTTTAATACTATTATTTCTTAGTCTTATCTATTACATCTGAATTTAATAATCTCTTTTTAGTTGCTGTTTAATTCATGAAAAAAAATATTCACTGTCTATTGTTGAACAACTTTATTTTTACTCATATATTAAACAACCCAATAGCAAATGAATAATCAAACATGTAAGAATTAAAGTTTATATATAAACAAAAGTTAAAGAAAACATAAAACTTTGTATTGGGGATACAAAATAAATAATTCTAGTAGACGTAAGTATTCACATACACATTTAAATGTGGTCACTGAATTATGCATACTAAGCTTTTTAATTTTTTTTTTTTACTTTTTTACATTTTTTCTTCTTTTGAAATTGCAATGAAGTCCTTTTTAAAACAGAAAATGCTTTGACTCTTTGATGATACAGATAATTTAAAGTGGCCTCCGTCTAATCAAGGCTAAGGTTTTTCCTGTGGTCATGTATGGATGTGAGAGTTGGACTGTGAAGAAGGCTGAACATCGAAGAATTGATGCTTTTGAACCGTGGTGTTGGAGAAGACTCTTGAGAGTGCCTTGGACTGCAAGGAGATCCAACCAGTCCATTCTGAAGATCAGCCCTGGGATTTCTTTGGAAGGAATGATGCTAAAGCTGAAGCTCCAGTACTTTGGCCACCTCATGTGAAAAGTTGACTCATTGGAAAAGACTCTGATGCTGGGAGGGATTGGGGGCAGGAGGAGAAAGGGACGACAGAGGATGAGATGGCTGGATGGCATCACGGACTCGATGGACGTGAATCTGAGTGAACTCCGGGAGTTGGTGATGGACAGGGAGGCCTGGCGTGCTGCAATTCATAGGGTCACAAAGAGTCGGACACGACTGAGCAACTGAACTGAACCCTTCATACTACATTTCAATGTAGCTGTTTACTAATATCAACTGAGTGAAAAAAAAATAATAAAATTTTGAATTATGGTATACTAAGAGCTGAGCATTACCAAATTATTTCTAAACCAGTGCAATAATATAAGTAGAACAATTTAATGGTATCAAGATGAAAACTCTAGAAGGTCTCTCTGAACTAGTACATAAGCAGGGTTTATAGTTAAATTACCAAAGTTTGCACATTTTAATACGTCTAAAGAGTCGGACATGACTGTGCGACTGAACTGAACTGAACTGAAAGATAGTTTTAAAAATGTTTAGGTCAAATTCACACAGAAGTTCAATTTTTAAGAAGTCATGTGTGGACAATAAGATGAATCTCAAAGGGAAGTGTGTGTTGAATTGTGACAAGGAATCCTGACTCTTTTCATGATCAAAAGTTGTGAAGAGCAGAGAGAAAGCAAAATATTAACTAGAATTGTCAGATGAATATGAGATAAAATGAATTAAGGCTCTCTAAAGTAACCAAGAAGGCCTGCCATTTTTTGGCAACTGTGTCAAAATTATTTTTTCATAACAGTAAAATAAATTTCTCTAGAAAATGTAATTAAATATATCTTGTAAAAGTACTTCTTTTCATAGATATTTCAAAAGAGTCATACTTAACACTAATTAAATTCTGAAAAAACCTTAATGGCAAGATAACATATAGAAAATATACAAATTTATATTTATTTTATAGATATGTTAGATAAATGCAATCTACCTAAGTATATAGATAGAAGGTATTAAAGTAAATATATATAGCTTATAATATCTAAGTAATATTGTATAATAGATTAATGATATAAATTATTTAGCACTTATGGCTAAGTTTTGCCAGGAAGAGCAGTAACACTTTATACTAATTAAGCAATTCTATTCTCATGACAGTTGTCTAAGGCTTTTGCTATTATGTTATCAAATGACAAAACCAAAACAATTTAGTAATGCAATAAGTTTAATACACTTTATTCAAGGGAAAACAATTCATGAATTGTGGGGAGGGGTGTATCTTGCCCCCAAAGCAGTAGAACATTCTTCCCAAGGTAATTTGGGCAAGAGTGAATTTTTCAGAATGTTGCAGAAGGCAACAGAAACTATACATGATTGGCTAGAAGGTCCAGCATTTCTTATAAGGCCAGCAGGTCCTGTTTTCTAAGAGGAGGTGATCTGGCTAAAGTTGAGTGGCAGGATTATGATTGGTGTATATGTTAGGTTTCCTTGACAGTGAGGTGTTTCTCATAAGTGCAGGCTGACTTTGGTTTAGATTTTTGATGTGGGCCAGGCCGCTGGGTGGTCTCCATTTTTGGGTGCTGATATATGAATTAATTTATCAGTACCCCCTTTTGATCAAACTCTCAGTTGTAATAAGAGTACAAACCAAAGTTTCAGGTATTAGTGCCTCTCTGAGCTTCTACTTTTTGTTGATGTTGGAGTGGGGTTGGGTCTTTAGCTGAAATTTTTAGGCTAAGATATTGAGGTCTCTCAGTTGACCATTTTCTTATTCCATTTTTGGTGTTCTAGATGAAGGAAGATTGTTTGCCTGGTTGTCAGCTGCTCCAGACATGGGTTTAAAGCTTTTGAAAGAGCATAATACACTAAGGAGACTATTAGAATGACTGCACAGAGGATAATACCAATCATTTGAAGAGTGCTCTGAAGCCATGGTCCTCAGGACTGAAACCAATTGAAATAGATCCTGTTGAAGGAGTTATTTTCTTAGGCCAAATGATCCGTGATCTTAGGTAGCTGAGTCACTGCTTTCCCATAAGTATTAATCCAAAGGCAGCAAGTAATGTTGGCCACAGCACAGATACCTCCTTGCTCAGCTAAAAGAATCAACAGCCATCTTAATATCAAAGATCTTTGGTCAGAGTCTAGGGGTTTTCCTGGGAAGCTTTGGCTTCAGCAGTAGATTCTGCAATATCTTTAAGAGTTAAGGAGAGGTTCCTGGTCACAGCAACCTTTATACTTATTCCTAACCAAGGAAGTAGGGATCGGCCAAGGGAAGTAAATTTTGAATCACCACTATTTCCTGGTAACTCCCACTTCCGACTGTACTGTAGGATGAAAAGTCCAACATGAAGCCCAATGTGAAGCCAGGTTTGGTTGTGGACAGTCAGGACATAAAGGGCTTCCCTGGTGGCTCAGTGGTAAAGAATCCACCTGCCAATGCAGGAGACATGGGTTCAATCCCTGGGTCAAGAAGATCACCTGGAGCAGGAAATGGCAAACCACTCCAGTACTCTTGCCTGGAGAATCCCATGGAGAGAGGAACCTGGTGGGCTGCACTCCATGGGGCTACAAAGAGTTGAACATGACTGAGTGATGATTGAGCACGTATGTGCACAGTCAGGTCTTAACCAGGTAGTTCAGACCATAGCTTCCCACCCTTTTTAGTCTACTTAAACATGGAGTTGCCCATGCATGAAGGGGCACTGATCTTTCACATAAACATGGGAGGAGCCCAGGCAGAGCTGCCAAAAGAGTATTCTCATGGTGATGGCTTCCTGAACTGTCACCAGTCAAGGCTCCAAACAGGAAAGATTATAGCCCTAGACAATAGTGAGATTTAAGGATCTGCAGATTACACAGAGAATATACTTCTGATTTCTCTCTAATAAAGTTAATTTGTATATTGGGACCCACAAAAGAGAAGCTGCCCCAGTGGCAGCCTGCACTTATGGGAAGCACCCCAGGAAACCAACACCAATCACAGCCCACAGCTTTAGCCAGTTGACCTCAGGAAAAAAATAGGACCTCCTAGCCTTACAGGAAATGCCTAATCTAGTTAATTAAGACCGGTTCCCGCATTGCCTCTTCTGTCTGTAAATAAACTTACTCTTGCCCAAACTCCTGGGCACAGTGTTTCACTGTTGTGAGGTACTGTCTGCCCCAGTCCAGAGACTGTTTTCCCTTGAATAAAAGACAAACTAGTAAATTAACTGTTTTATTTTTGTCATTTGACAGCGTCAATCTTAAAGGTGAGGAATTTTTTTTTTTTTTTTTAGATTTTCATTGGAGGATAACTTTTTCAAATTGTCTTAGCTTCTGTCATACACCAATGTGAATCATCCGTAAGAATACATATGGCCCCTCCTTCTTGAACAAAGAAAGTATTTTTTAAAACGCGTCTTTGGAAATGATATAGCTACTGAGATGTACAGGAGGGATTATGACCCATTCTGATCTGTAGCATATAAATTGATCCCAGTATTTCAGTTGGGCAAAGGACATTTGGGCAGTATTTCAGTTGAGCAAAGGACAAAAACAAACTGAGTATTAATTATAGACCTATGTTTCTAGTTGTAGTAGTTCCTAATACTTACTACATTTTAACAGTCAGAGCTAAATTAGTAACAAAAGTGTACATACCTGAAATTCAGTATCCCTATAGTTACCCTTATCTAGTAAAATTATGAGACTCTAAACTGCCACAGAAATTATTTCAATAAAAACATCTTCAAAATTCATGCCATCCTATTATGTATCAAATAGGTTAGATTGCAATCTCTGAAAAATTGTTAAAGATAGTAAAGGAAATAATATTGTTTATGGTTAATTAATATGGTTGTTTTTCTCTAATATATCTGAAAAAAATTATAGTCTTTAAAGGAGAATGTTCTGAATATTTTTATATTAACCTGTGTATTTATCTCTCTCATACATTGTTAATTTAGTTAAGTTTTCTATTCATGTTTCCATTTAAACTAACCATTTAAAAAATTATGTGTTAAAAGAATTAAACTGTGCATGACAAAAATTGAGCGTTTCTCTAATTTTTATGATCTGAGAGTTTTAAATCTTCCTAAATAAAATAAAGGATGAACTAAAACAACTGCTTTTGTCTCTAGCCCCCTGCAGATCAAGGAAACACAAATATCCATTTAAAGTGGAAAATTCTCAGTTTCTAAGCAAAATGCATAGCTTTTATTTTTTCTCTTTTCAACTTAAATTGTGTTGATTAAAAAAAAAATAAAGCAAAACCTGAAGCACTGTGCAAATGAAAGGATGGTGAACATTTGTTTAATAAAAACCCTCATAGCAGCAAGATATCTCATGCATTTTAGGTTATTACACTTAAAACCTAACTCTCTTATCTAATCACATTTAAGGTGTCAGAAAAACATAGGCAAACAACTTTTGAAACATACCTTAGTTGTTTTCTTGTGGTCGTGTGCAAAATGCTGGAAGTAATTGCAAGCAAATTCTATCTGCCTGGGCCAAAGAAACAATCTGCAGGCATTTAAGTACAGCAATTGAAGACTAATTATTTCCATCATCAGAAACAAATATATGTATGTGAACATCATCGGTAATGAATTTGGCTAGTTCATATGAAATAATGATATTTTAGAGCTACCGAAAAAAAAATAAGAATTTATGTATGAAACCATTACATTTACCATTACCACTTATAATGTTGCATATAATCCTTAATGGAAAATGATGTACAAAATCCTTTTTAACCTTGTTAATAATCACAAATGCAATGTAAAATATTACTATTCCATTTATAATTTTATCTTTTAAAAACAATAATACCTTGTAAACTGATAGAAGATTATATATTGCTAGTTGTAACTCATCTTTTTTTTTCTTTTCAGAAGGTAGTCTAATGATATGTATCAGGGGCATTTTTTGTTAACCTCTAATCTGCCATAAATTTTTATTAAACTATTCCATACAGAGAACCATACAAATTGCAACTATCCAGCTTGGTGAATTTCACAAAGTGAACATCTCTAATGTGAACAATGAAAAATAATAAATAAATTAATACTATGGTTGATCTGTTATCCCCCCCGAAGTAACCCATATCCTGAACACTGGCAAACAATTATTTATATTCCCACCAATAATGTAGGAAAGGACCCATTCTCCATATTCTCACCAACACTTGATATTATCTAGTGTCCTTTTTAAAAAATTTAGCCATTCCATTAGGTGTGTATAACTGAAGTTCTAGTTTGTATTATTCCATTGAAAACTAATAATGTTTAATACTTATACATGTATGAATTAGTAGGATCTTTTCTATTCTAGATTATATGAGTAATATACATATGACCAAATTTATATATATATATACATATATATATATATATATATGTATGTATATCAGTTCAGTTCAGTTCAGTCACTCAGTCGTGTCCGACTCTTTGCAACCCCATGAATCACAGCATGCCAGGCCTCCCCGTCCATCACCAACTCCCGGAGTTCACTCAGACTCACGTCCATCGAGTCAGTCATGCCATCAAGCCATCTCATCCTCTGTCGTCCCCTTCTTCTCCTGCCCCCAATCCCTCCCAGCATCAGAGTCTTTTCCAATGAGTCAACTCTTTGCATGAGGTGGTCAAAGTACTGGAGTTTCAGCTTTAGCACCATTCCTTCCAAAGAAATCCCAGGGCTGATCTCCTTCAGAGTGGACTGGTTGGATCTCCTTGCAGTCCAAGGGACTCTGAAGAGTCTTCTCCAACACCACAGTTCAAAAGCATCAATTCTTTGGTGCTCAGCCTTCTTCACAGTCCAACTCTCACATCCATACATGACCAGAGGAAAAACCATAGCCTTGACTAGAAGGACCTTAGTTGGCAAAGTAATGTCTCTACTTTTGAATATGCTATCTAGGTTGGTCATAACTTTTCTTCCAAGGAGTAAGCTTCTTTTAATTTCATGGCTGCAGTCACCATCTGCAGTGATTTTGGAGCCAAAAAAAATAAAGTCTGACACTGTTTTCACTGTTTCCCCATCTATTTCCCATACCAATACATAATATATGAAACCAAGCACTCTGTATGGTAAATTTTTTTCTCTGATGCTTTGCAAGGTGTATTTCTCAATAACTGATGATGCTCTACAAATGTGGATCTCTTTCCAAGGTTTTATAATGACACTTTACTTTTTTATTTTTTTTAATAATGCTCCTTACAGACATAGAATGTCAATGCAGTAAAGTGCTCCCACTTCAGGGCATGTATTTTGATGACTTGTTACAAATATATAAACATAAATCTCCACTATAAGCAAGATATAAAACATTTTCATCACACCCAAAGACTGACTTGTGTCCCTTTCCTATCAGTTCCCACCCCCAGACTCACTGGTCTGCTTCTCACCAAAATTCCATTTTAAATTTTAAAGTGATATTGCAGCAAAGGTTACGAGAAGGAGAGCCCAGTTAGGTAGGAGGAAACACAGTGAATGAGGAAAGGGACGGAAGGAGGAAGGAAAAAGCAGCTGTCAAATGAAGTTGATCATTCATGTTAGATGAGAACTGAGTTAGAACTAACCTTTGGCTTTATCAATGTAGAGGTCATAGCTTAACTTGGCAGACGCAGTTTCTGTGGGGTAGTTGAGAAGGAGGCTTGGGTGAAACAGTTACAGGTGAGATGAGAAGAAAAAGAATGGGGCACAGTAAGCATAATAATGCATGTCTTTCAAAGACTTTTGTGACCAAGACCAAGCAAAGGAAGGAGAGTGTAGCTCACCTCTTAAAAAACACATCCTATTACTCTTCTGTATATTCATTCTCTATCTGTCATACGGGCTTCATGTTGATCACTTTCCCCAATGTTGTGTCTTCCTCAGAATGCTTTCCCTTATATATCTTCTTGCCTGAATTTCTTCAATTTTCCTTAATTATCATCTTCAAAATTGGCTTTCCCTGTTCATTCTTATGTTATCTATCTCTCTCCCTCAACCTTAATTCTGCTAATCCTACTCAACCTGCTTCAATTTTTTTTTTCCTAAGCACTCAATACTTTTGAGTATACTACACAATTATTTAAATGTTTATTGTTTACTCACTGTCTTCTCCACTAGAAGGTAGCAGGCATCTTTGTTTTGTTCACAGATGTATTAAAAGCACCTAGAAGAATGTTATGAAGTAGGCACTCAGAAAGTATTTGTTGCATACATGAATGAAATTGTGGTAGAAAATAATGGCTTTAATGAAAATTGTCTTGTTTGGGGCCTGAATGAAGAGTGTATAAGTGGAGCTGTGGCAAGGCTAGAAGATTCACATTTTCCTTCTCTAAGATTAGCAGAACAAAGGCATCCAAAGAGAGCAACTGCAGAGGTGAGAGGTGAAATTCATTAGATTATGTTCATCTAGTAAGAATATTTTCCCCAGTTAGTAGGCAAAATTTAATTCAAGAGGGGAAAAACATGAATTTTAAGAAGAAAGACCATGTACAGATTCATAAACAGGATTTGGGCTATGATTCAGATGTCTTGATTCTGTACTAATATGCTTATAACACAAGGTACATTGATGACATTGAACTCATAGATGAAATAATAGAAAATAGAGTGAGTTAGCAAAAGTACAAAAGAATACTACAATATTAATTATAGAGAAGTCTGTTAAAGAACAGCAAAAAAACAAAAAAAGAGCAAACTTTAACACACAACAAATACTCACACATTAGCAACATGAGGATTACAAAAAGATATTTAAGCTGCATATGTAAAGGACATATTTTCACACGCAATGGGTATTTAGATTTGCGATTACCCCTTTTATTCATCTATTTGCATATGCAAATGAGTTATTTGCATACATAACATGGACACTTACTATTGGACATGTTGGACATGTTAGAAAATGGTAGCAGAAGGAGTTTACCTTCTGAGAACTGCAAGAACCAAAAATTCAAATTCAATTGATTCATGAGAGAGAAAATTTTTCATTCTTTAAAATCAATAATACACCTTATTGGTGTAAATTAATTATTTTTAAAACTGTGTTAAATTACACAAAACATAAAATTTATCATCTTAACCATTTTGAAGCAAAAAATTCAGTGATATTAAATACATTCACTTTTTTGCAGCCATCACCACCGTCCAACTTCTTAATTCTTTTCTTCTTGTACATCTGATACAATGCGTATCAAACAATAACTCAGTCTTCACTGCCTTCAGCCCCTGGCAACCAGTTATACTTTCTATCTTTATGATTTAATTATATACCTCATATAAGTGGAATCATACAGTTTTTAGCTTTTGTGGTTGGCTTATTTCATTTAACGTTATATCCTCAAGAATTATCAATGTTGTAATATATTGCAGAGTTTCCTTTCTTTTTAAGGAGAATATACTATTGTATGTATATGCAACATATGCAAAAGTAAGAAGTCAAGAGAAACCTGGAATAACAGGCAAGTTTGGCCTTGGAGTACAAAATGAAGCAGGGCAAAGGCTAACAGAGTTTTGCCAAGACAACACACTGGTCACGATCTGGTAACAACACAAGAAATGACTTATGTATGGACATCACCAGATGGTCAATATCTAAATCAAACTGATTATATTCTTTGCAGCCTGAGATGGGGAAGCTCTCTACAGTCAGCAAAAACAAGACCTGGGACTAGCTGTGACTCAGATCATTAGCCCTTTACTGCAAAATTCAGGCTCAAATTGAAAAAAGGAGGGAAAATAATTAGACCTTTCAGGTAAGACCTACATCAAATCCCTTATAATTATACAGTGGAGGTGACTAATGGATTCGAGGGACTAGATCTGGTAGACATAGTTCTTGAAGAATTATAGACAGAGGTTCGTAACATTGTATAGGAGGCAATGACCCCAAGAAAAGGAAATGCATGAAGGCAAAGGGGTTGTCTAAAGGAGGCCTGGCGTGCTGCGATTCATGGGGTCGCAAAGAGTCGGACACGACTGAGCAACTGAACTGAACTGAACTGAACTGAAAGGGCCTTAGAAATAATAGAGGAAAGAAGAGGAGTAAAAGGCAAAGGAGAAAGGAAAAGATATACCCACAACTGAACGCAGAATTCCAGAGAGTACCAAGGAGAGATAAGAAAGGCTTCTTCAGTGATCAATGCAAAGAAATAGAGGAAAACAATAAAATGGGAAAGAATAGAGATCTCTTTAAGAAAATTGGAGATACCAAGGGAACATTTCATACAAGGATAGGCACAATCAGTATAAAAACAGCAAGGACATAACAGAAGATATTAAGAAGTTCCAATACTTTAGCCACCTGATGCAAAGAGGTGACTCATTGGAAAAGACCTTGATGCTGGAAAAAATTGAGGGCAAGGGGAGAAAGAGGCAACAGAGGATGAGATGGTTGGGTGATATAAGTGACTCAATAGAAATGAGCTTGAGAAAACTCAGGGAAATAGTGTCGGACAGACAAGCCTGGCATTTGCAGTTCATAAGGTGGCAGAATTGGACACAACTTAGTGACTGAGTAACAATGCATATACCACATTTTGCTTATCTGCTTATCCTTTGATGGGCACATGGGTCGATTTCATGTTTTAGCAATGTAATAATGGTGCTATGAACATGGAGTACAAATCATTCTTCAAAATCCTACTTTCAATTCTTTTGGGTATATCCAAATATAGAATTGCTGGATCATGAGGAAACTCAATTTTTAACTTTTTGAGTAATTTCCAAGCTGTTTCCACAGCATATTGTATTGCCACCAACAGTGCAAAAGGATTACAATTTCTTCATATCCTTGACAACACTTGTTGCTTTTGTTTTTTGGTTGCTATTCTAATGTGTGTCAGGTGGTATTTCATTTTAGCTTTGATTTGCATTTCTCTACACTCTCACATATATGGTCAAATAATGTTTAACAAGAGTGTCAAGACTATTCAATGGGAAAATGACAGGTTTTCAGTCTTTTCAATAAAAAGTACTAGGAAAACTGGAGTTGACATTCAAAAGAGTAAAGACGTATCTTACCTAACACCATATACAAAACTAATTCAAAATTAATTAAAAATCTAGGACCTAAATACAAGATAAAAAATTATAAAACTTTTAGTAGAAAACATAGGATAAAACTTCACAAAAGTGGATTTGACAGTGACTTCTTAGATGTGACATCAAAAATATAGGCAACAAAAGAAAAAGAAAATTGGATTTCATAATTTTTTTAAAAAAATGCACCAAAAGACACTAGCCCACTATAGAAGATATGATACATATATATATATCTCCACATACATATAGTGGAGTATTACTCAACCATAAAAAGAATGAAAGATACATGTTTAATTACATATATAAACAGATGTGAACATAAACACAAATGTGTTTGCAAATATATATATATATATACATATACACACATATATATACAATTTTGTATGCAAATACACTTTGTTTTGCTATTTATTGCCTAATGTCTGTAGGTTTTACATTTGAAGAGAATCAAAATTGGAAATGATGAAGTAAAACTATCACTTCTTGCAGATTATATGATATTATACATGCTGCTGCTACTGCTGCTAAGTCGCTTCAGTCGTGTCCAACTCTGTGCGACCCCATAGAATACTATACATAGAAAATACTAAAGATGCTACCCCAAAACTACTAGAGCTCATCAATGAATTTGGTAAAGTCACAGAATACAAAATTAATACACAGAAATCTCTTGCATTCCTAGACACTAAAAATAAAAGATCAGAAACAGAAATTAAAGAAACCGTCTCACTTACCATCTAATCAAAAAGAATTTAAAAAACTAAGAATAAACCTACCTAAGGAGACAAAATACTTATACTCAAAAAACTATAAGATACTGATGAAAGAAACAAAAGATGGCACAAGAAGATGGAGAGATATACCATGTTCTCTGATTGGAAGGATCAATATTACAAAAATTACTGTACTACCCAAAGCAATCTACAGATTCAATGCAATCTCTATCCAATTATAAATGGCATTTTTCACAGAATTAGAACAAAACATTTTACAATTTGTAGAAATACAAAATTTGTAAACATACAAAAGACTCCACATAGCCAAAGCAATCTTGATAAAGGAAAAATGGAGCTGGAGGAATCAAACTCCCTGACTTCAGACTATACTATGAAGTTACAGTCATCAAAACAGTATGGTACTTTCAGTTGCACATGCTCACATGCACGCACACACACACACACACACACACACACACACACACCAGAAACATAGATCAATGGAACAGGACAGAAAACCCAGAGATAATCCCACACCTAATCTATAATAAAGGTGGCAAGAATAAACAATGGAGAAAAGACAATCTCTTCAATGGTGCTGGGAAAACTGGACAGCTACATGTAAAAGGATGAGATTAGAACACTCCCTAGTAGCATACACAAAAATAAAATAAAAATGGATTAAAGACCTAAATGTAAGGTCAGAGACTATAAAACAGAGCAAGACACAGGCAAAACATTCTTTGACATAAATTACAGCAAGATCTTTTATGATCTACCTCCTAGAGTAATAGAAATAAAAAAATAAAAAAATAAACAAATGGGGCCTAATTAGACCTAAAAGCTTTTTCGCAGTGAAGGACATCATAAACAAAATGAAAATACAATGTTTAGAATAGGAGAAATAACCTTCAAAATGGGAGAAAATATTTGCAAATGAAGCAACTGACAAGGGATTAACCTCCACAATCTACATAAAACTCATGCAGCTCAATATCAGAAAAAACAAAAATTCAATCAAAAAAATTAGGGGAAGGAGGGGCAAGATGGCAGTCACCATGAAGAAGGTAGCTGCAGATGTCAGTGCTACTTGTGAAGATCAATGGAAGATAAACAAATCTGCATGAGATACAAACAGAATGACAGAAGTAAAGGAAGAAATTGAAACAAAACAAAGCAAAAAAGTACTCCAGAATTTAGAAGATGTTTCTGAGGGCATAATGTTTGCAGAGGAGGAGTGTTTATCAGATTGTTGTTGTTTTCATTAGAATTCTCAAAAAGAAACACAAGATATGTTAGAAGAAGCAAAGAAAAATTTGCAGGAAGAAATTGACACCTCAGAATCCAGAGTGGAATCACTCCAGCAGGTGTCAATAGATTTGAAAGTTCAGTTATATGCACAATTGGGATTAACAAACTTTGAAATTGATGAAGGTTAAACATTTTGTTGGCAAAGTAATGTCTCTGCTTTTCAATATGCTATCTAGGTTGGTCATAATTTTTCTTCCAAGGAGTAAGCGTCTTTTAAAAAATAAATAAAATAAAATAAAATGAAAACAAATAAATAAATAAACAAAAACAACAAAATCTGCAGTGATTTTGGAGCCCCCCTAAAATTAAATCTGACACTGTTTCCACTGTTTTCCCATCTATTTCCCATGAAGTGATGGAACCAGATGCCATGATCTTCGTTTTCTGAATGTTAAGCTGTAAGCCAACTTTTTCACTCTCATCAAGAGGGTTTTTAGTTCCTCTTCACTTTCTGCCATAAGACTGGTGTCATCTGCATATCTGAGGTTATTGATATTTCTCCCAGCAATCTTGATTCCAGCTTGTGCTTCTTCCAGTGCAGTCCGTCTACTCAAGGCTATGGTTTTTCCAGTGGTCATGTATGGATGCAACAGTTGGACTGTGAAGAAAGCTGAGCAACAGAGAATTGATGCTTTGAACTGTGGTGTTGGAGAAGACTCTTGAGAGTCCCTTGGACTGCAAGGAGATCCAACGAGTCCATTCTAAAGGAGATCAACCCTGGGTGTTCTTTGGAAGGAATGATGCTAAAGCTGAAAGTCCAGTACTTTGGCCACCTCATGCGAAGAGCTGACTCATTGGAAAAGACTCTGATGCTGGGAGGGATTGGTGGCAGGAGGAGAAGGGGACGACGGAGGATGAGATGGCTGGATGGCATCACTGACTCGATGGACGTGAGTTTAAGTGAACTACGAGAGATGGTGATGGACAGGGAGGCCTGACGAGCTGCGATTCATGGGGTTGCAAAGAGTCGGACATGACTGAGCGACTGAACTGAAGAGGACTGTACTGAACAGAGCTGAACTGAAAGCTTTTCAAAGTTTGTTTAATAAACTTGAATATTGTTTAAAATGAAAAAAATGGTGGAAGATCTAGACATTTATCTAAAGAAGACATACAAATGGTCAAAAAGGACATAGTTATATGTTTATGTCTTATTTTAGGTTTAGCCTAGTATATTATGTTTTAATTGTTTCAAAACTAACATAAATATGCTAATGTTTTGATAACTCTTTAATAAGCATTTACTGCCAACCTTTCAAGTTTCAAACTTTTTTTTTTTTTTTTTTTCTGGTCTGTGCAGATTGTAGGATAGTTCTCTGAGCAGGGATTGAACACAAGGACCTGTACCACCATGAAATTTCCTTAACCCATTCAAAAAATATATCTTGGTCAGGCTTCCTCAGGTTTTCTCCCAATGGAAATAATATTTTAACAGAAGTTTTACATAATTCTGAGACATTGCACCATATATTTTAGTAAAATCATGTAGCTTAATAAAGACCCCATGTACGTTCAGATGGAGTAAAACAGATAATTTTAGTAAACAGATAACACCCATTCTAATGTTCAACTGGAAAAACATGTCAACTAAACAAACACTTTAATATCAGTAAAAGAATATTTTAAAATGCAAAATTTTGCCATATACTCAGACATACAATTCAGCATTGAATGTTGAAGTTTTTATAAGCACTAAAGTCATGAATTTAACAGACAAATCTGCAAAGGAAGTTGGAACAAGTTTTCTCATTCTATCATTAAAATAATGCATAATTCATGTTTATGCCACATAATTACACACTTTGGTTCATGTCCCATAATTCAAAGCATGTTTATGATAGCTATATCTATCCCATTTGCCAAATCATATAAAACACGAAGCATTCCACCAAATGTGGCTTTGCCAAAAACTATCTTTAAAGTTAATGTTTATTTTCCTTATACTTTCCAGTTCCTTCAAAACTGTATTAATTTAGATTTATTTTTAGTTCTTGAAGTAGTCATTTCATACAGCCTATTCTTGCTTTAAATTACCTTCTTCTAGCAAAAGCTCTTAATTTTCAAGTTGGAAATCCATCTCCTATAGTCATTTTCATGTAGGTTTACACTGTTCACAACACCCCAAGGCCTGCTTACTATTTTCAAACCATAATTCCAAGAGTCAGAATAATTAATGATACATAAATTGTGAACAACGGAACCTTACTAAAATGATATCTTAAAAAGAATAAAATTTGATAATACACAGAATCACTGTGGACTCTAGTCAGAGGGCATTAATTCTGTAAGTAGTAAAAATATCTTACTATAAGGTAATTTCATTTTTAATATGGGCTTTTTTCACAAAATTGAGAACATTGTATTTCTGAGGTTAGACATATTTTGCATTCAGAGTGTTTTAGAATTACAATGCCAGTAAATAAAACTCTGGAAGAAAACTCAAAAACACATTAAACTGATATTGAACTTCTGGGACAGAAAAGATGGTATAGACTTGTTACGCACTATTTCTTCTCACTAATTACAATGATAAACCTAGGAAAGAATGCAACAAAAGAAGAGCTCTGGAAAGTAGAATGAGGAAAGGAAACTGGTTTGGGAACCCATAAGTGAAAGAATAGCCCAATGCAGAGCATCTTCCACCCACACCACAAAGCCAACAGAAGATAACTTAGGCTTGAGTCCCCAACCGAGCAATAGAAGCTTTCCCTGGCAGACTGGATCAAACTGAATTTTTCATTGATCATACAGGGGAAAAGGTATTGATCAAGAACTCCACAGACAGTAAGAAGACTGGAGAGTACTTACTTGTGGGGCCTGAGGCTGTGCATCCCACAATCATCAAGAGACAGCCTGGTGGTACTGATAACAGTAGTGGCCAAGGGGATCCTGCCATGTGTGTGCATTCTAAGTTGTTTCACTTGCATCCAACTCTGTGCAACCCCATGGACGGTAGCCCACCAGGATCCTCTGTCCATGGGGATCCTCCAGACAAGAATACTGGAGTAGGTTGCCATGCCCGCCTACACAGGATCTTCCTGATTCAGGGATGGAACCCACATCTCTTACGTCTCCTGCATTGGCAGGTGAGTTCTTCACCACTAGCGCCACCTGGGGATCTTGCCATAACAATCAGGAAATGCCTTCATACTCTGGAACTTGAGACTTACCGCCTTCAACTAATGCCACAAGGTGGCACTGGCAAGAGGGACACTCTTACAAGAAAATATATATCAGATCAGGAAGCCTTGTCATTCCTGTGGCTTGACTGTTCCTTCCCCCACCTTGAGATAGGAGGATGCTTCCCCTGGGAAAATCCTCTTGCTCCCTCAGGCAGGAGATGTAGGAAGCACTGGTAGCTTCTGCTGAACCTGATAAAACAAGCAGACAAAAATAGCAATGCTAAGCCTCAGAGAATTAAACTGCAATTGAAACCATACTCACACAAGTATACCAGGATCTAAGTGCTAAATCTAACCAGGTAATTGCCTACTATAAGATGAAAATAGAACCCAAATTCCCCTGACATAATAGAGAAGATCTGAACAACATAATCAAACAAGATGTAATCAGTATACATAGAACATTCTATCTACCCAAACAATAACAGAATATCCTTTATTCAAGCATCCATAAAACAGACTTTATCCTGAACCATAAAGAAACCTTAACATATGAAAATAATAGAGATTACACGGAGTCAACTATGAAGAAATGTTTGCAAACCGCATATCTGGCAATGGGTTAATGCCTAGAATATATAAAGCATTGTCAAATCTCCACAATTAAAAATAAGCCGATTAGATAATGGGAAAAAGCTGTAAGGAGGCATTACACCAAAAGAATATACAGATGGTAAATAAGCACCTGAAAATATGTGCAATATTATTAGCCATTGTGCTGCTGTTGTTACTGTTTAGCTGCTTAGTAGTTTCCAACTCTTTTGTGAACCCATGGTTTGTGGCCCACCAGGCTCTTCTCTTCATACGATTTCCCAGGCAAGAATACTAGAGTGAGTTGCCATTTCTTTCTCCAGGGGATTTTCCCAACCCAAGGATAAAACCTATGTCTCCTGCATTGTAGGTAAGTTCTTTACCACTGAGTCACCTGGGAAGCTCCATTATTATCTATTAGGGAAATGTAAATTAGAACCACAAAGTGATATAACTACACACATGCACCTATCAGAATAGCAAAAATAAAATTAGTGACAACATCAAATGATGGCAAAAGTGCGGATAATTTGATTATTCAGACATTTCTAATGGGTATGTGAGATAGCATAGGGACTCGATAAAATAAGTTCATAGCTTCTTATAAAATTAAAATGCAACTACCAATTGGCTTAGCAATTGTACTCTTAGGCATTTATTCAAGAGAATGAAAAATTTATATTTACACAAAATATATACAACAATGTTTTTATCAGTTATATTCATAACAGTGCGAGAAGTAAACTACTTAATGTCCTTCAATGAGTAAATGGATAAACAAACTGTGGTACATCCATGCTGTGAAATACTACTGAGCAGTAAAAAAGAATGAACTGTTATTTGACAGAACTTGGAGATATCTCAAAGGATTTATGCTGAGTGAAAAATAAAAGTAAATCTCTAAAGATTAAAGATTATATAATATGATTTCATTTATATAACATTCTTGAACTGAGAAAATTATAGAGATGGAAAACAGATTAGTAGTTCCCAGGGTTTGGTGAAATGTGTGAGGAGGTAGATGTGCTGATAAAAGGGAAACATAAGGAATAAGAGGAGGGCAGGGCAACCCACTCCAGTGCTCTTGCCTGGAGAATCCCACTGACAGAGGAGCCTGGTGTGTTACAGTCCATGGGGTCACAAAGAGTCAGACAGAACTGAAGTGACTTAGTACACAAGCAAGGAATTTTTATGGTGAAGAAATTATTACATCTTGAATGCAGTAGTGAATACATAAGTGATCATGTGATAAAATTGCAAAAAAAAATGCAAATACACACAAAGGGCAAGTAAAACTGAAGAAGTCTCAAGAGGTTTGGTGGATTTCAGAAAGAGACAGAAAGGAAGCAAGAGAGGCATGAAGGGAAGGAGGGAGGAGAAAAGATTTTAAAATACAATGTACAATGAACCATATGCTTCACATAAGAAACATATGGTTTCTATGACAAATAAATGATGTAATTTCCTCTTCTATGAAAGATTTTATAAACCAATTTCTACAGGGAAAATCATTCATATCTATTTTATCAGATTCATATTGAATATTTAAGGTGGTTTCTTCAAGAAATGATTAGAGTACATAAAACCAGTTCAGTTGTCATCTATTTACAATGATTAATTTCAATCAATCAATTTTCATCCCATATCTCTAAGTGTCAGTGCTTCCTTTGATTGGTTTTAAAATTTTCAATTTGATAAAATCATGATGGTGAGTCAAGGGGAGGATTTAGATAAATTAGGGATAAATTTCACAAAGTCCAGGTGAATTTTGATCTTATAATTCATTGTGGATTGCAGTGACAGAGCAGGGGAGTTTATGATAGGAAGAAGAAGGAGGAATAGGGTTGGGGCCACTCTTAGGGATGAATATCTGTTTCACTGAACAGTCACAGAGAAGAAACAGCCAGAGCATTTGGGCATCTTTGAAGACACACACACATACTTACATGTCTGTGTATACTGAAGCACAAAAGAAAAGACAATGAAAGGAGAGAGGATAGAGAAGACAGGAGAGGAAGAAACGAGAGAGAAGAGAAGCAAAGGAATCAAAACAAAATGAAAAGAAGGAAGGAAGACAGGAGGAAGGGAGGCAGAGAGAGAGAGAGAGAGAGAAGAAAGGGCTATCCATAAATGATAGTGATATGAATTTCCTGCCAGGATACCGTCAGCATTAATTATTTACTTATTTCCTTCTCTAACTCATTTGAGAGGCTTAAATGGACACTATGTAAAATTCTTACTTAGAAATATTTGTGTCTGGGAAGATTAATAGATAGTAATCAATTTCAGATGAGGACCTAAATATAAATCCATGAATACTGAGCTTACATATCTTTACAGTCCCTCCTAAATCCTCAATCAGCTTTTTAAAGAGCTTCCTTTAATTACCATATTTGTTCATACTATTACCACTAAGTCCAAAATAAAACTAATTTTTTAAATTCTTCGTATCAACTCTACTAGAGGCTTTCTAGTCCCAGTTAATAGTCCCCAGTTAATTTTTTGACTGGAGAGGACTGAAATGTGATAAAAACTTTTCTTTGACATCTGCTCACCTTTTGTACTCTGTTCTAGTCAATCAGAAAAGGTTTGTCATTTTTTAAACATATTTAACATAAATTTACTTCTTTACATTTAACATGCCAATAAATTATTATAAGCACATATTACATCTTGCTTAAACTATATTAGGTTTCTGATGGGTGTGCAATTTCTAGTCTTTTTCACATGAAACCCACCACACATATTGGCATTGTGTTAGGTTTACTAACATGCTATTTGTGAAATCACTAGGTACCATCAATTAGAGTAAAATTTACTAACTCTAAAATGACTTTCAGAGTACATCAATTTTACAGCAATCTGCTCCCTAGTTCCTATTTCCTCTCATCTCCTTATTGCCAGAGCCTGATAATGTCTTTAAGTCTTCTGTCTGCATCCTCGGCTAATGCCGTTCAGGCCCTGAGACTATCAGAGTTTCTCTTCCACTACCACAAACCAGGTTCTGTTCCACCCCTCAGTGAAGATTTCCCTATTCTAGGTCTATAAACTTTTCATACTTCTGAAATTCTCTATAGAAATATAGTAAAATGTCCTTCTATATTTGGTAACAGCTTTGGGGTGCTATATTTTTTTATTTGAGAAGAGTGTTTGCTATTTAATCACAAATCTTTAAAATTTAGTTGTTACAAGACTGCTTATTCATTTCAGGCACAGTTTGACAGAAAATATTCCCCTCAATTTAGCATTTCTGACAGTAAAGTCTTATACTTTCTAAATTATTTGACATATTTAGAAATATTGATTTAATTATAATGATTTTAATTACTGTTAGAAAGTGTTTTATTAGCATCTGTGTTAGTCACAGAGCTTTCCTTTGTGAATAATCTGATAATACTCATTTATTGAGGTTTTAGAATTGTATGTGATTTCCCACTTTGTTTTCAAATGCACTCATATTATTTAAAAGACAGAGACCCTTGCTCTCTCTGAATTGCAATATGTTGCTTGCTTATAAATTTTACTTACTTACTTTTTTATATAGAAAAGAGCTTAACATTTGAAAATAAATTTGCCCATTTGACCTTGTGTATGTATCTATTTCTTCTAAAGTTAAAAATACTGCACACTCTCAAGGTTAGATAAATAACTACTTTTAAAAAACTTTCATAATTTTATTAAAAATTGTTACTCTTTACTCCATTTGAAATTTATTTTAGTGAGTGCTGTGAAAATATAAATTGATACTTTTTTTAAACAAGAAAAGCTTTCTCAATTATACCAACTCCTTTTGTTGAGTAGTAAATACATTTCCCTTTAATCTGAATTGCCTCTTGTAACATACATCAAATTATTTATTATATGTGGGTTTTTATGTAAGCAGTCAATTTTTCACTGTGATTTATCCCTGAACAAATATTCCAAAAGGAAGTTTATGGTAATTACATATGTTTTAATGATTGTCGAATCAAATTTTTTTATCTTTTTTTCTTTTTACTCTCAATGGTTACTTTGCAGAATATATTTTCCAAATGTTTTCTTGGGATGTGTGTGCATGCTCAGTCGAGTCTGATTCTTTGCAACTCCATAGACTGTAGCCCACCAGCCTCCTCTATCCATGGAATTTTCCAGTCAAGAAAATTGGAATGGATTGCCATTTCCTTCTCCAGGGAATCTTCTTGATCCATGGCTCAAACCCATGTATCCTTCTTGGCAGGTGGATTCTTAACCACTGAGCCACCTGGGAAGTCCAAGCTTTGTTGGCAGAGGGTAATAGAAGGGTTATAGAGGAGATAATATTGGGTTCCCCACCCCCAATTACTTGTGTGCTTTTCTGGACTTATTCCTGTGGTGTACAGCAAATAGCCCTACTTGGGAACACCAGTAATGTTCAGCCTCCAGCTTGCTGGTTAAGCCTTTGGTTCCCTGCCCCATCAACCTCTGTTACCCAGCTCCCTAGGGTTGGGGTGCAGATGGGGCTCCGGGCTTGCAGATCCACTTTTGCTGGATTCAACAACTGATATCCAACAGAGGCTTATTTGTTTTCCCTGCTCACCAATCTCACCCAATTCTAGGTTACCTGACAGGTTTTCTGACTGCCAGGCTTTGACAGCCAGCATGCTTGCTGGCTAGCCCACAGTTCCTTTGTCCACCACCACCTTTAGTTGGATGACATCCCAGTGGGTGACTTTCTGATTGATAGGCCCAGCCAGTTACCCACCCTCCAGCCTGAGCTCTGTGTCACTTTGATGGGGAGCTTCTGCCTTCCCAGTCCTTGTCCAGAACTCCCTGCTCACCAGGCTCAGTCCACCAACTGTGGACCGGCTTTCTCTGGGTAACCAGCAAGCTCCTCTACCTTTCACTGGGCTGCTGTGACACCTTGCAGTGACAGACCTTCCAGTGACATCTGAATTACAGCTCTTCCAACTATTATTTTCCAGTGCATTTCTTTAGCCTGAGAGAAATTTTTAGAGTGATTTTGTACATCCCTGTTGGTAGCTAATCTCCTGTATATTGTTACTATTCCTGTTAACACTCTTAAGAACTGCATGCTTATATTCCCCACAAAGTTCTTATGGTCAAAACATAGCCCCTCAGTGTGATGGCTTTGGGCCTCCTAGGTGGTGTTAGTGGGGTCACAAAGAGTCAGACATGGCCGAAATGACTTAATACGTGTGCACACATGTGACGGCTTTAGGAGGTGGAGACTTAGGTGGTAATTAGATTGTGAGCACAGGGGAGTCATGAATGGCATTAAAGTGAAAGTCTCTCAGTCATGTCTGACTCTTTGCAACCCCATGGACCAGAATACTGGAGTGGGTAGCTGTTCCCTTCTCCAGGGGATCTTCCCAACCTAGGGATTGAACCCAGGTCTCTCACATTGTGGGGAGATTCTTTATCAGCTGAACCACCATTGGCTTACAAAAATTGAGACCACAGAGAGCTCTCTTTACCCCTTCTGCTACATGGGACACAGTGAGAAGATGGCCACCTGCAAACCTGGAAGAGTGTCCTCACTGGACACTGATCTGCCACAGCTTTTATCTTGGACTCTTCAGCAGCTAGAACTGTGGCAAATAAATGTTTGTTGCTTAAGTCCCCAATTTATGGAGAAATATTTTTTTAGTATCTCAAACAGACTAAGACACACACACACAGGTTTTTTCTTTTGAAAAATCTAATGAATCAACTCATTAAAAAAAAAGAAAGAAAAAAAACTTCAAAGTTAAGGGAAAGAATCAAGCATTTGTTCTGGGTTTCCAGCATAAATTAAGTATCAGTGCAACTAAAAATTTGATGAGGGGTTACTATACTATTAACAAATTTCAGCTACTAAATTGAAAATTAATAATGGAACTAAATGTCACAATTATCACAATGCAATTCCTAAAAAAATTGGTGAATCCAGGCATTGAATATCAACTAACTAACTAATATCAGCTACTGACAGTCAGAAAAAAGGAGGCATGTGCATGTCACACGTCACTTAAGGAAAGAACATGCTACCACCTCTGAATATGAATTTAATCAATTCTTTAAATACAACTCTACTTTCAGAAATTTTATGGAGTACGGTTGGGAAACTGTACTCCATAGATGCAAACAGAAAAACTGAACATGGAGAATTCTACAGTAAAATCAATAGTTTCTTTAAAAAAAAAATTGCTAAAAAACAAAACAGAGGATGAAAAGGGAATCTGCAAAGAGTCAAAAGATGTCAGCTAATCATACATGCAAATTTTTGAGTCAGATTCAAAATAAAGGCTTTAATATATAGATAGGTAGATAGATGTAGATATATACACACACATATTTGGGGGGGGATCTATTATTTTATTTTATTTATTTAAATTTTCTTTTTTTACTTTACAATACTGTATTGGTTTTGCCAGACATTGACATGAATCCACCACAGGTGTACATGAGTTCCCAGCCCTGAACCCCCCTCCCACCACCCTCCCATATTTTTTAAATAGTGTTTTCTACACTGATATGTGAAGTCAAAGTGATTAACAAATAACTTTTTTCCTAGTGTGGTAAACATTGTATTAATATTATAAGTAAAAAGACAGATCTATAGAGACATATTGTAGATGAAATATACACATAAATGAAATAACATAACATCTAAGACTAGTTTTAAAATAATATAAAGGTAAATAATATAGAAATATAGTTGAGGTCAGACTTGCATTAGATGATTAGTGCTGAATCTGGATGATGACTAATTTTATTATTATACTTTTTTGTCTCTATTTTGGATATTTGCTCAAATGGTAAAAAATCTGCCTGTAATGCAGGAGACCTGGGTTCGACCTCTGAGCTGGAAAGATCCCCTGGAGAAGGGAATGGCTACCCTTTTCAGTATTCTTTCCTGGAGAATTCCAAGGACAGAGGATCTGGTGGGCTACAGTCCGTGGGTCTCAAAGAGTCAGATACAACTGAGCATGATTTGTTTTGTTTTTTAATTTAAAATGTTAAATAAAAATGGTAAGGATCTGGCTCCTTCTTCTCTAAGAGGTTTATTTCAGCATTCTCTCAAGAAATTTTGAGACCATATAACATCAGTGGGAGTTTGGAATTATAAAACGATCAGTGAAGATGTATCATCTTTCTCAATTTTGAAAGAGTATAGTCATGTGCTTAAAGGATGTGATGGAGACTCTGATTTACATGGAAAAGTTACTTAACATCCCCAAACTGTAGATTCCTCACTTATAAAATGGATGAAATATAGTACTTGCATGAGATAATACCTTATAAACACTGAGAAAAATGCTTAATAATTTTCATGTTAAAATGACTGTTGTAGATGTTATCATCTCACCTCCAAAATCAACACAATTATTAACAATATATAAACAAATAGCAGTATTATACTGTTAGTATTATATTGCAGTTGTATTTAACCCTTCAAAATAATTATGTTTTCTAAGAGGATAGTTTTAATGTTCAGTTCAGTTCAGTTCAGTCGCTCAGTTGTGTCCGACTCTTTGCGACCCCATGAATTGCAGCACGCCGGGCCTCCCTGTCCATCACCAACTCCCGGAGTTCACTCAGACTCACATCCATCGAGTCAGTGATGCTATCCAGCCATCTCATCCTCCGTCGTCCTCTTCTCCTCCTGCCCCCAATCTCTCCCAGCATCAGAGTCTTTTCCAATGAGTCAACTCTTCCCATGAGGTGGCCAAAGTACTGGAGCTTCAGCTTTAGCACCATTCCTTCCAAAGAAATCCCAGGGCTGATCTCCTTTAGCATGGACTGGTTGGATCTCCTTGCAGTCCAAGGGACTCTCAACAGTCTTCTCCAACACCACAGTTCAAAAGCATCAGTTCTTCGGCGCTCAGCCTTCTTCACAGTCCAACTCTCACATCCATACATGACCACTGGAAAAACCATAGCCTTGACTAGACGGACCTTTGTTGGCAAAGTAATGTCTCTGCTTTTCAATATGCTATCTAGGTTGGTCATAACTTTTCTTCCAAGGAGTAAGCGTCTTTTAATTTCATGGCTGCAGTCACCATCTGCAGTGATTTTGGAGCCCCCCAAAATAAAGTCTGACACTGTTTCCACTGTTTCCCCATCTATTTCCCATGAAGTGATGGGACCAGATGCCATGATCTTCGTTTTCTGAATGTTGAGCTTTAAGCTGACTTTTTCACTCTCCTCTTTCACTTTCATCAAGAGGCTTTTTAGCTCCTCTTCACTTTCTGCCATAAGGGTGGTGTCATCTGCATATCCAAGGTTATTGATATTTCTCCCTGCAATCTTGATTCCACCTTGTGTTTCTTCCAGTCCAGCGTTTCTCATGATGTACTCTGCATAGAAGTTAAATAAGCAGGGTGACAATATACAGCCTTGACGGACTCCTTTTCCTATCTGGAACCAGTCTGTTGTTCCATGTCCAGTTCTAATTGTTGCTTCCTGACCTGCATACAGGTTTCTCAAGAGGCAAGTCAGGTGGTCTGGTATTCCCATCTCTTGAAGAATTTTCCACAGTTTATTGTGATCCACACAGTCAAAGGTTTTGGCATAGTCAATAAAGCAGAAATAGATGTTTTTCTGGAACTCTCTTGCTTTAATATTACGTCACTCAAATAAATGTCATTATGAGACTTTAAAAGAAATAATATCAGCATAAAACAACTTAGCCTATATAATCAAAAAACACTAAAATATACATCAGGACGCTGATCAATAAACTATGATCATATCAATAGCAAAATAAATTATTTCTATGTTTAATCAGTTATGTGATCTGTGGTTAGTAGAAAAGATGGAGTTATTTCATACAAAACCTTATCAAGCTTACAGCCTTTAAAAACATTAGCCTGAAAGATTTACCAGCTATGAAAAATTTTAATAAAGAACTAGTAACATATTTTATAAAGTAATCACAAAGACTAATGCTAGTATGTGTTATTATGCATGCACTTCTAAATGATAATCCAAAATTATTTGTGAACCTTTTTTTATCTATAAATCAGATACTGGACTATAGTTTGCAAAGCTGTTTCCTTGGATTTTAGTATCCATTATGTTTTTTACTGTATTCTTATATTTTATGAAGTTCATATAAACTGCAGAATGAATTTATAACTTGTTTTTTCTGGCAATATTAAATATGCCACATATGAATAGATACATCTGAGAATATAAATTACAATTATTAAGCTTATTCATATGCAACTAAATGTAAGTTAATGGAGGAAAACAAACTAAAAAGTCAAAATCTTTCATTTGGAAACACTGTGATAAGGCTTTAACATTCAATGTGGGTTGAATCAAGAACAATAAAATATTATGGTCTGCTCACACTCGAAAATCAGTTATGTTGACACACTCTTTAGTCAATTAATTCTCATTCAGCTTTCAAACCTTTGTATAAAAAAACCACTCATAATGAAAGCATAGAGGAGAAATTCACAATTTATCAAAGGATGATTAAATTTTATGTCAGTCTGGCTTCATTTATCATTATCCTTGGAATATCACCATCTTAGATGTAGACTCTTGAATGTAACTTTTAAAATGAATAATTTGATCTGATAAAATTTATCTATTTTGACCTTTATGGCCTTGAAGAATGAATTACAATAGAAGAGGTCTGTTAAACTGCCCATTTGTTCCCAATTTTTCTTAAATTGACCATAAGAAAAAAGATCTTTTATTTCAACCTTAAAAAACCTTCTATCTATGCAATTCCAGTTAAATCATATATAAATAGATTGCCATCCATCTCTTTATTCAAAACATATATTTCCATTGATCTCTCAAATAATGCATTTTAGGAACTATGTTACTAATGTTTTCAGAGCTTAAGATAGATAAATAAAAATTGAGGAATCTAAATGATTTTACTCTGAATTACATAAATTGATGAAGGTATTATAAAAAGTGTTCATACTGATGTAGTATGCCATTTTTTATAAGTATAATAGATGGTGATAGTTCAGTCTCAGTCATGTCTGACTCTGCAACTCCATGGATGGCAGCACACCAGGCTTCCCTGTCCATCACCAACTCCCAAAGCTTGCTCAAACTCATGTCCATTGAATCAGTGATGCCATCCAACTATCTCATCCTCTGTTATGCCCTTCTCCTCCTGCCTTCAATCTTTCTCAGCACCAGGGTCTTTTCCAATGAGTCAATTCTTTGCATCAGGTGGCCAAAGTATTGGAGTTTCAGCTTCAGCATCAGTCCTTCCAATGAATATTCAGGACTGATTTCCCTTAGGATGGACTGGTTGGATCTTCTTGCAGACAAAGGACTGTCCAGAGACTTCACCAACATCACAGTTCAAAAGTGTCAATTCTTCAGCACTCAGCTTTCTTTATAGTCCAACTCTCACGTCCATACATGACTACTGGAAAAACCATAGCTTTGACTAGACAGATCTTTGTTGGCAAAGTAATGCCTCTGCTTTATAATATGCAGTCAAGGTTGGTCATATCATTTTTTCCAAGCATCTTTTAATTTCATGGCTGCAGTCACCACCTGCAAAAATTTGGAGCCCAAGAAAATAGTGTCTCACTGTTTCCACTGTTTCCCTATCTACTTGCCATGAGTGATGGGTCTGGATGCCATGATCTTCGTTTGAATAATGTTGAGATTTAAGCCAGGTTTTTCACGCTCCTCTTTCACATTCATCAAGTCTCTTTAGTTCCTCTTCACTTTCTGTCATAAGGGTAGTATCATCTGCCTATCTCAGGTTATTGATATTTCTCCCAGCAATCTTGATTCCAGCTTGTGCTTCATCCGACCCAGCATGATATACTCTGCATATCAATTAAATAAGCAGGGTGACAATATACAGCCTTGACATACAACTTTCCCAGTTTGGAACCAGTCTGTTTTTCCATGTCCAGTTCTAACTGTTGCTTCTTGGCTTGCAAACAGATTTCTCGGAGGCAGGTAAGGTGGTCTGGTATTCCCACCTCTTGAAGAATTTTCCACAGTTTGTTGTGATTCACACAGTCAAAGGCTTTGGCATATTTAATAAAGCAGAAGTAGAAGTTTTTCTAGAAGTATCTTGATTTTTCTATGATCCAGCAGATGTTGACAATTTGACCTCTGGTTCCTCTGCCTTTTCTAAATCGAGCTTAAACATCAGGAAGTTCACAGTTCATGTACTGTTGAAATATGGCTTGGAGAATTTTGAGCATTTCTTTGCTAGCGTGTGACAAGAGTGCAATTGTACGGTAGTTTGAACATTATTTGGCATTGCTCTTCTCTGGAATTGGAATGAAAACTGACCTTTTCCAGTCCTGTGGCCACTGCTGAGTTTTCCAAATTTGCTGGCATATTGATTGCAGCACTTTCTCAGCATCATCTTTTAAGATTTGAAATAGCTCAACTGGAATTCCATCACCTCCACTAGCTTTATTCATACTGATGTTTCCTAGGGCCCACTTGACTTCACGTTCCAGGATGTCTGGTTCTAAGAAAGTGATCACACCATCGTGGTTGACTAGGTCATGAAGATCTTTTTTGTATAATTCTTCTGTGTATTCTTGCCACCTCTTCTTAATATCTTCTGCTTCTGTTAGGTCCATACCATTTCTGTTCTTTATAGAGCCCATCTTTGCATGAAATGTTCCTTTGGTATCTCTAATTTTCTTGAAGAGGACTCTAGTCTTTCCCGTTTTCTCTCTCTCTCTCTCTTTTTTTTTTTTTTTTCTTCTATTTCTTTGCATTGATCACTGAGGAAGGCTTTCTTATCTCTCCTTGCTATTCTTTAGAACTCTGCATTCAAAAAGGTATATCTTTCTTTTTCTCTTTTGCCTTTAGCTTCTCTTTTCTCAACTATTTGTAGGGCCTCTTCAAACAATCATTTTGTCTTTTTTTATTTCTTTTTCTTGGGGATGGTCTTGACCACTGCCTCCTCTATAATGTCATGAACCTCCTTCCTTAGTTCTTCAGGCACTCTATCAGGTTTAATCCCTTAAATCTATTTGCCACTTCCACTGTATAATCGTAAGGGATTTGATTTAGGTCATATATGCATGGTCTAGTGGTTTTCCCTACTTTCTTCAATTTAAGTCTGAATTTGGCAATAAGAAGTTCATGATCAGAGCCACAGGCAGCTCCTGGCCTTGTTTTTCCTGACTGTATAGAGTTTCTCCATCTTTGGTTGCAATGACTATAAACAATCTGATTTGAGTAATGACCATCAGATGATGTCCATATGTAGAATCATCTCTTGTGTTCTTGGAAGAGATTGTTTGCTATGGCCAGTGCGTTCTTTTGGCAAAACTCTGTTAGCCTCTTCCCTGCTTCATTTTGCACCCCAAGATCATATTTGCCTGTTACTCCAGGTATCTCTTGACTTCCTATTTTGCATTCCTGTCCCCTATGATGAAAAGGACATCTTTTTTGCATGTTAGTTCTAGAGGGTCTTGTAGGTCTTCATAGAATTGTTCAACTTCAGCATCTTCAGCATTACTGGTTGGGGTGTAGATTTGGATTACCGTGATATTGAATGGTTTGCCTTGGAAATGAACATAGATCATTCTGTTGTTTTTGAGATTGAGCCCAAGTACTGCATTTCAGAATATTTTGCTGACTATGAGGGCTACTCCATTTCTTCTAAGAAATTCTTGCCCACAGAAGATATAATGGTCATCTGAATTAAATTCACCCATTCCAGTCCATTTTATAAAGTCCACTGATTCCTAAAATGTTGATGTTCACTCTTGCCATCTCCTGTATGACTGCAACTAATTTACCTTAATTCATGGGCCTGACATTCTAGGTTCTTATGCAATATTGCTCTTTATAGCATCAGACTTTACTTCCATCTCCAGTCACATCCATGACTGGGCATTTTTTTCTCTTTCGCTCCATCTCTTCATTCTTTCTGGGGAGTTCATCTTTCAGTGTCCTTTTTGCCTTTTCATACTGTTCATGGGGATCTCAAGGTGAGAATATTGAAGTGGTTTGCCATTCTCTTTTCCAATGGATCATGTTTTGTCAGAACTCTCCACCATGACCTGTCCATTTTGGGTGGCCCTACATGGCATGGTTCATAGTTTCATTGAGTCAAACAAGGCTGTGGTCCATGTGATTAATTTGATTAGTTTCCTGTGATTGTGATTTTCATTCTGCCTACCCTCTGATAGATAAGGATAAGAGACTTCTGGAAGCTTCCTGATGGGAGAGATTGACTGGGAGCTGGGGGGTGGGGGTGGGGGGTGGTGTGGGGACTGAGTCTTATTCTGATAGGCAGGGCCATACTCAGTAAATCTTTAATCCAATTTTCTGTTGATGGGTGGGGCTGTGTTCCCTCCTTGTTGTTTGACCTGAGATCAAACTATGGTGGAGGTAATGAAAATAATAACGACCTCCTTCAACAGGTCGTGTGCAAGCACTGCCACACTCAGTGCCCCCGACCCTGCTGCAGGCCAACGCCGACCCACGCCTCCGCTGGAGACTCCTCGACACTCATAAGCACATCTGGGTGAGTCTCTTGTGGGGTCACTGCTCCTTTCTCCTGGGTCCTGGTGCACACAAGGTTCTATTTGTGCCTCCAAGAGTCCGTTTCCCCAGTCCTGTGTAAGTTTCTTAATCAAATCCACTGCTCTCCAAAGTCAAATTATCTGGGGTTCTCAGTCCCTTTGCCAGATCCCTAGGTTGGGAAATCTCTTGTGGGTTCTGGAAGTTTCTTAACAGTACAAGAATTTCATTAGTGTAATTATTCGGCAGTTTGTAGGTTGTCCGCTCAGCGACTCTATAGTGGGGTTAATGGCAACCTCCTCCAAGAGGGCATATGCCACAGGTTGTGTGACCCTGGTAGATTCACCCAGAGCCCCTGCCCCTGTGGCAGACAACTGCTGATGGCATACCTCTGCAGGAGATACAAACATAGGTCTAGCTCAGTCTCTGTGGGGTCTTTGTGTCCTGGTGCACACAAGGTTTTGTTTGAGCCCTCCCAGCATCTTTGGCAGTTATGGGGTTTGACTCTAAATGTGATTTTGCTCCACCCACCATCTTGCTTGGGGCTTCTGCTTGCCCTTGGATGTGGGTATCTTTTTTTGGTGAGATCCATGGAAAAAGCAAGACAGTTCCAGAAAAATATCTATTTCTGCTTTATTGACTATGCCAAAGTCTTTGACTATGTGGATCACAAAAAACTGTGGACAATTCTGAAAGAGATGGGAACACCTGACCACCAGACCTGCCTCTTGAGAAACCTGTATGCAGGTCAGGAAGCAATAGTTAGAGCTGGACATGGAACAACAGACTGGTTCCAAATAGGAAAAGGAGTATGTCAAGGCTGTATATTGTCACCCTGCTTATATAACTTATGTGCAGAGTATATCATGAGAAATGCTGGGCTGGAAGAAGTACAGGCTGGAATCAAGATTGTTGGGATAAATATCAATAACCTCAGACATGCAGATGACACCACCCTTATGGCAGAAAGTGAAGAGGAACTTAAAAGCCTCTTGATGAAAGTGAAAGAGGAGAATGAAAAAGTTGGCTTAAAGCTCAACATTCAGAAAACGAAGATCATGGCATCCGGTCCCATCACTTCATGGGAAATAGATGGGGAAACAGTGGAAACAGTGTCAGACTTTATTTTGGGGGGCTCCAAAATCACTGTAGATGATGACTGCAGCCATGAAATTAAAAGACACTTACTCCTTGGAAGAAAAGTTGTGACTAACCTAGATAGCATATTCAAAAGCAGAGACATTACTTTGCCAACTAAGGTCCATCTACTCAAGGCTATGGTTTTTCCAGTGGTCATGTATGGATGTGAGAGTTGGACTGTGAAGAAGGCTAAGCGCCAAAGAATTAATGCTTTTGAACTGTGGTGTTGGAGAAGACTCTTGAGAGTCCCTTGGACTGCAAGGAGATCCAACCAGCCCATTCTGAAGATCAGTCCTGGGATTTCTTTGGAAGGAATGATGCTAAAGCTGAAACTCCAGTACTTTGGCCACCTCATGCAAAGAGTTGACTCATTGGAAAAGGCTCTGATGCTGGGAGGGATTGGGGGCAGGAGAAGAAGGGGAAGACAGAGGATGAGATGGCTGGATGGCATCACTGACTCGATGGACATGAGTCTGAGTGAACTCCAGGAGTTGGTGATGGACAGGGAGGCCTGGCGTGCTGCGATTCATGGGGTCGCAAAGAGTCAGACGCAACTGAGCAACTGAACTGAACTGAACTGAACATTCTTCTGTAGATGGTTGTTCAGCAGCAAGTTGTAATTTGATGAACAAGCAAGAAGAACTCATGTCCTTCTACTCCACCATACAAGTTAAGTGAAGTCGCTCAGTCGTGTCCGACTCTTTGTGACCCGTGGACTGTAGCCCAAAGCTCCTCCGTCCATGGGATTCTCCAGGCAAGAATACTGGAGTATGTTAAGAAAGCCTCAAATCTGATTATTTTATGTTTGACTAAACATGATTTTTGAATAAAAAACTTTTTGATATATACATATAAGCATGTGAAAGTTACATTCAAAAATAATATTTTGTATGGTCTGTACTTTTATAATGTCACACTGAGATACGCACTTAAATTAAACAAAGAATATGTTTTTATGTCCATTCCACACTCTCAATTATTTAAATTAATTTACTGCATATTCTGAAACAACTTGATTTATATAAATGAGTAATTGTTCTTCAAAATACTATTTTCATTCCTAAGTTTCTAAGTTCATTTTTCTGTGTCTTATATTAGAGATTTTATCCTGTTAATGTGGCAAAACAAACCGTTTTGTCCAAATTTATCAAGTGCTAAAAATATCTGTTACCTGCAGTCTCACTAGATAGTGATTAACCCATACTGAGAAAATAACTGCATTTATAAATTGCTAAATTTTATTTAATAGTCTTCAACTTCAGAAATTTTAAATTATAAATATTGAGTTGATAAAATGAAAAACAATAAAATAGTAGAAAGTGAGTCATAAATATTTGGTTCCACCTGGTGGCGCTAGTGGTAAGGCACTCCCCTGCCAATGCAGGAGATGTAAGAGACACAGGTTCCATCCCTGGGTCAGGAAGATCCCCTGGAGGAGCCATGGCAACCCACTCCTGTATTCTTGCCTGGAGAATCCCATGGACAGAGGAGCCTGGCAGGCTACAGCCCATGGGATCACACAGAATCAGGTGCGACTGAAGCAACTTAGCACAGCACACATGCACTATAAAACTATAGTTGATTCTGCCTTCCAGAAAACTGTAGTTAAGGCATAGTTCTCAAATTTCAGCATTACTTACATGAGAAACTTCAGTGAAAAAGTTGACACATTAAAAAAAAAATGTAACTACTAAACTTATTTTTCTAACAGCTCTAGGATTATAAAAAAAAAAAAAATGAGCAGTACGAATAGAGAGTTTTCATATAACCACCTCCCCAATTTCCCCTATTATTAATATCTACATTAGTGTGCTGCTGTTGTTACAACTGATGAGCCAATATTTCTATTATTATTATTGAAAGTGAAAGTTGCTCAGTCTTATCTGACACTTTGTGACCCCATGGACTATACAGTCCATGGAATTCTCCAGGCCAGAATACTGGTGTGGGTAGCCTTTCCTTTCTCCAGGGGATCTTCTCAACCCAGGGATTGAACTCAGGTCTTTATCAGCTTATTCATAAGGGAAGCTCAAGAATACTGAAGGGCTTGATTCTCTACCAGGCAGATTCTTTACCAGCTGAGTCATAAGGGAAGCCCAACAATACTGAAGAGGGTAGCCTTTCCCTTCTCCAGGGAATCTTCCCGACCTAGAAATTTAACTGGGGTCTTCTGCATTGCAGGCAGATTCTTTACCAATTGAGCTATCAGGGAAGCCCCAATTATTATTATTAATAATAATAATCGATTATTATTATTAATAATCGATTATTATTAACAAAATTAAATTGAGGCAGGAGATAGATGGGCCCCAGGTTGAGCAGCTGGAGTGTGTCCCCTGTAAACAAATACTCCAAGATGAAGATAATAGCAAGTGGATTACATCAGAGGCTAAGTCTTGCCCAGATAAAAGACAGAGAGTACATACTTCTCATTCTCGAGGTCAAAGAGACATTCCTGACTACATGCGTACAGAAAGGCTCCTTGAAGGCCAAAAACAAGAGTGATGTCAACCTTTCCAGAGGCCTCTTCACTTGAATCCATCTTAGCTAAGAGATGCAGGTGTGCACACAGGATGATACCGAGATAAACCAAATATAGACTGAACTAGGCAAAGCAAGATGACTGGCCAAAGGAAACCCAGAAGAAATGTCCCACAAGTTAATTTAAACTACCATGAAAGTCAGGCTCCCTCTCCAAGTCTGTCCATGCGTCTACCAACATGTATTCTTCCCTACTAATAAACACTATTTCACTACTTTCTCTTGGCAGGAATACGTTTCTGCAAAGCTGATGAGCCAGGGGACTTGCCACTGGCTACTGGTGTAGTGGTTAGCATTTAGTAATACTAAGGGAAGTTTTGGAAAGTGTGTGGCATTTGGATTGTGAGAACTGTTTATATGAAAGATAAATATGACTTCAGTCTCTGGCCAGAAACCTGTATCCTGCTTCAAGCCACTACAGGCCAACAGTACCAGAGATCACAACCACTAACATTAGTATTTACCTTTTGTGTTAGATATTCTATGGATTTTGACAAACATGTAAATGATATAAACCCATACTACATAACAAACAGTATAGTTTTTCACTGTCCTAAAAATCCACACTATTCATCCTTTCTACCTACAAACTTATTTTTAGTATGCAAAACACTCATGTATCAACATTTATTTATTAAAGAAATGAGAAGACTCCTGGAAGTTCATCTACTCTAGTCAATACGGTAGACCAGGGTGTCCTGGGAATCCTTCAACTGAAAATAACCTTGCTGTTTGGAAAATAAAACTTAAAGGAGCCAAAGAATTACCAAGAAAGTATGGCACACACAAGACAGAAGCTAAACAGAGGGTAGAACCCAGGACATACAGTGGAGCAGGAACAAAATGATTTAGCAGTGAGAACACTGACCAAGAGAAATGAAATGAGATTTAGGTCTCACAGGGAGAGAGAGGATAAGGCACAAAGGAGAATTTTCACTAACACTAGAGAATATAAAAGAAAAGAATTAAACTGGAATTCAAAAGTCCCTATATTGAGTGTAGAGGGGAATTGAGAGTAAGCCCATACTCCAGAACTCTGAGAAAATTGTCCATCTTAATTTGGCACCCAGTGGAGTAGGAAGAAAATTGCCTCTGAATACTAATAATCAGAAGCTAGCCCTCACGTGAATTTGAAGAATGAATTCACACTACTTCAAGCAAAGAATTTAGTTAAAAATAGTTCTGTACAAGTAATTGTTTAACTTTTTTATATATAGTGTCAACTGCAAATTGGGATTAAAAGACACTTGCTCCTTGGAAAAAAAGCTATGACAAACTTAGACAACATATTAAAAAGCAGAGACATTACTTTGCTGACAAAGGTCCATCCAGTCAAAACTATGTTTTTTCCGGTAGTCATGTATGGATGTTAGAGTTGGACCATAAAATAGCTGACCACCAAAGAAGTGATACTTTTGAACTGTGGTGTTAGAGAAGACTCTTGAGAGTCCCTTGGACTGCAAGGAGATCAAACGAGTCAATCTTAAAGGAAATCAGTCCTGAATATTCATTGGAAGGACTGATGCTGAAACTGATGCTCCAATACTTTAACCACCTGATGAGAAGAAATGACTCATTAGAAAAGACCCTGAAACTGGGAAAGATTGAAGGCAGGAGGAGAAGGGGACAATAGAGGATGAGATGGTTGAATGGCATCACCGACTCGATGGACATGAGTTTGAGCAAGCTCCACGAGTTACTGATGGATAGGGAAGCCTGGGATGCTACAGCCCATGGAGAGGCAAAGAGTTGGACATAACTGAGCAACTGAACTGAACAAATTGGCGGTTGCAAAGGGCATCTGCCATCTGCCTTTGTGAAGATTGAATTCTGTGCTACTTCAGGTGTTCACCTTCCACGTGGCCTGAAGGGAGTTTGGGATGGAGAGTGACACACTCTGTGCTCCGGTGAAACTGGTGGAACAGGTTAGATATTTTCAGGAACTGATTCCATGGTCCCAATCCTTGCATCCCTGGTATCTAGAAAAGCAATAAATCCCTTCTTGGTGATGTCAGGCGAGAATATTCTCCTTAGTTCTGTCTCCTCCCAACAAAGACTTGGAGTGACAGACATTAAAGCCCTCACCTGTCACAGCTCTCAGGTCTTGGACAGACCATTTTAAAGCTCTCAGGTCTCGAACAGACCATGTTATAGCTCTTAGATAATTCAGTGTTACAGCTCCATGTTACAGCTCTATTTTATTTAGAAAATAGCAGGAGAATCCATCCTCGAGGCGTGAGGGGCATACTGACCCAAAGACATGAAGAGAAGAGGGTGGAGGAGCGTGCCAGTGCACAGGAGAGAGGGAGAGACAGAGCCCTTTGGCTTCCCTTTTTCTATGATTTTCCTCCCCCTGGGCCTGCCCTATGTAAACTGGGCTAGCCAGGAGTGCTATTTGTTCTACCTGAGCCCCTCACTCCAGTCCTCGGACCTTCCATTGTTCTATTTTCCCGGGCTTTTCCCTTCCTTGTCTTTTAGCCACCACCATTTTGGACTCCTGCTTCCTATTCTAACTACCTCATGACTAGCAGAAAACCTTTAGTAAGACAAGTGCTTGATAGCATGAACTTACCCTTCAACAAAGTCACATTGGTAATGGACAGGGAAGCCTGGTGTGCTGCAGTCCACGGGGTCGCAAAGAGTTGGACATGGCTAAGTGAGTGAACTAACCTTCCCCCACTACCTCTTTGGAGCAGATTCTCAGAGCTATCTGATGTGCTGTCTCTCATGCTGCAGGCTTCATCTTGCTCCAAATAAAACTTAACTGGCAACTCTCATGTTGTGCATCTTTATTTGTCAAAGAGCAGTTACTTATTTTAACCTCATAGGTTTTGTGTGCAACTAAGACAAAAACAATACCCAGTTGTGGATGTGACTGGTGACAGAAGAAAGGTCTGATGCTGGAAAGAGCAATAGTGCATAGGAACCTGGAATGTTAGGTCCATGAATCAAAGCAAATTGGAAGTGGTCAAACAGGAGATGGCAAGAGTGAACGTCAACATTCTAGGAATCAGAGAACTAAAATGGACTGGAATGGGTGAATTTAACTCAGATGACCATTCTATCCAATACTGTGGGCAGGAATCCCTTAGAAGAAATGGAGTAGCCATCATGCTCAACAAAAGACTCCGAAATGTAGTACTTGGATGCAGTCTCAAAAACGACAGAATGATCTCTGTTCATTTCCAAGGCAAACCATCCAATATTACACTTATCCAAGTCTATGCCCCAAACAGTAATGCTGAAGAAACTGAAGTTGAACGGTTCTATGAAGACCTACAAGACCTTTTAGAACAGACACCCAAAAAAGATGTCCTTTTCATTATAGGGGACTGGAACGCAAAAGTAGGAAGTCAAGAAACACCTGGAGTAACAGGCAAATTTGGCCTTGGAATACGGAATGAAGCAGGGCAAAGACTAACAGAATTTTGCCAAGAGAACACACTGGTCATAGCAAACACCCTCTTCCAACAACACAAGAGAAGACTCTACACATGGACATCACCAGATGGTCAACATCGAAATCAGACTGATTATATTCTTTACAGCCAAAGATGGAGAAGCTCTATACAGTCAGCAAAAACAAGACCAGGAGCTGACTATGGCTTAGATCATGAGCTCCTTATTGTCAAATAGAGACTTAAATTGAAGAAAGTAGGGAAAACCACTAGACCATTCAAGAATGACCTAACTCAAATCCCTTATGATTATACAGTGGAAGTGAGAAATAGATTTAAGGGACTAGATCTGATAGAGTGCCTGATGAACTATGGACTGAGGTTCATGACATTGTATGGGAGACAGGGATCAAGACCATCCCCATGGAAAAGAAATGCAAAAAAGCAAAATGGCTGCCTGGGGAGGCTTTACAAATAGATGTGAAAAGAAGAGAAGCGAAAAACAAAGGAGAAGAAGAAAGATATAAGCATCTGAATGCAGAGTTCCAAAGAATAGCAAGAAGAGATAAGAAAGCTTTCCTCAGCGATCAATGCAAAGAAATAAAGGAAAACAACAGAATGGAAAAGACTAGAGATCTCTTTAAGAAAATTAGAGATTCCAAGGGAACATTTCATGCAAAGATGGGCTTGATAAAGGACAGAAAGAGTATGGACTTAATAGAAGCAGAAGATATTAAGAAGAGGTGGCAAGAATACACGGAAGAACTGTACAAAAAAGATCTTCATGACCAAGATAATCACGATGGTGTGATCACTCACCTAGAGCCATACATCCTGGAATGTGAAGTCAAGTGGGCCTTAGAAAGCATCACTACGAACAAAGCTAGTGGAGGTGATGGAATTCCACTTGAGCTATTTCAAATCCTGAAAGATGATGTTGTGAAAGTGCTACACTCAATATGCCAGCAAATGTGGAAAACTCAACAGTGGCCACAGGACTGGAAAAGGTTAATTTTCATTCCAATCCCAAAGAAAGGCAATTCCAAAAAATGCTCAAACTACTATACAATTGCACTCAACTCACACGCTAGTAAAGTAATGCTTAAAATTCTCCAAGCCAGGCTTCAGCAATATGTGAACCGTGAATTTCCAGATGTTCAAGCTGGTTTTAGAAAAGGCAGAGAAACCTGAGACCAAATTGCCAACATCCGCCAGATTATGGAAAAAGCAAGAGAGTTCAAGAAAAATATCTATTTCTGCTTTATTGACTATGCCAAAGCCTTTGACTGTGTGGATCACAATAAACTGTGGAAAATTCTGAAAGAGATGGGAATACCAGACCACTTGACCTGCCTCTTGAGAAACCTATATGCAGGTCAGGAAGCAACAGTTAGAACTGGACGTGGAACAACAGACTGGTTCCAAATAGGAAAAGGAGTATGTCAAGGCTGTATATTGTCACCCTGCTTATTTAAATTATATGCAGAGTACATCATGAGAAACACAGGACTGGAAGAAGCACAAGCTGGAATCAAGATTGCCAGGAGAAATATCAATAACCTCAGATATGCAGATGACACCACCCTTATGGCAGAAAGTGAAGAGGAACTAAAAAGCCTCTTGATGAAAGTGTAAGAGGAGAGTGAAAAAGTTGGCTTAAAGCTCAACATTCAGAAAATGAAGATCATGGCATCTTCATGGTCCCATCACTTCATGGGAAATAGAAGGGGAAACAATGGAAACAGCATCAGACTTTATTTTTGGGAGCTCCAAAATCACTGCAGATGGTGACTGCAGCCATGAAATTAAAAGACGCTTACTCCTTGGAAGAAAAGTTATGACCAACCTAGATAGCATACTCAAAAGCAGAGACATTACTTTGCCAACAAAGGTCTGTCTCGTCAAGGCTATGGTTTTTCCTCTCGTCATGTATGGATGCTAGATTTGGACTGTGAAGAAAGCTGAGAACCAAAGAATTGATGCTTTTGAACTGTGGTGTTGGAGAAGACTGTTGAGAGTCCCTTGGACTGCAAGGAGATCCAACCAGTCCATTCTAAAGGAGATCAGCCCTGGGATTTCTTCGGAGGGAATGATGTTAAAGGTGAAACTCCAGTACTTTGGCCACCTGATCAAAGAGCTGACTCATTGGAAAATACCCTGATGTTGGGAGGGATTGGGGGCAGGAAGAGAAGGGGATGACAGAAGATGAGATGGCTGGATGGCATCACCGACTCGATGGACGTCAGTTTGAGTGAACTCCAGGAGATGGTGATGGATAGGGAGGCCTGGTATGCTGCGATTCATGGGGTCGCAAAGAGTAGGACACAACTGAGCCACTGAACTGAACTGAACTGAAGTAAAAAGGAGAAGAGGGTGGCAGAGGATTACATAGTTGGATAACATCACCCACTCTATGAACATGAACTTGGGCAAACTCCAGGAGATGGTGAGTGAAAAGAAGGCCTTGCATGCTTCAGTCCAAGACAGACAAGAGTAGCAAAGCATTGGACAGGACTTAGCAGCTGAACAGCAACAACAAAAATTCCATTTCAGAGACTTGCAGGACACAACACAATGAGAGCCAGGTGTAGCCTGTGCACTCAGATGGTCTGTGCCAGAGGAGAGGAATCTTGAAATGTTGAATTTTAGAGCTTATATTCCTGCCTATCTTCTCCTCCACAGTAGGGTATAGAGAGAGTCTCTGTCTTTCTTAGTAAACAGACCCTCTCTGGGGATGGAATAGAAGGCCCTAAGGTCAATTATCCTTTGTAAAGTAAATAAATGGCTCCACAGATTATGCAAATAAATCTCTCCGGAGTTCACAATTCATTACTTCCATTGTGAAATAAAATTAAAACTTTATGGCAGGATAAGTAAAATTTAAACATAAAAAATACTTCTCTGTTCTTTTGTCTCCTCCCTCCCTCTGCTGTGGGTTGTATACCCACTTATCTACCAAACCTCAGCCATTAGCAGAAATATCTGCTTAACCATAAAGAGCAACATTTTCCTAGCATCAACAAGACAGCTCCTTAAAAGATACTCATTCTTGATTTTGTAAGGAGTCAAGATGACACAGATTTGTATTGTGTAAACTGTCAATAGTTTATTTAATATATAGCACTCTGTCTTAAAAACTTACATATCTGTGCCTTGACTCCTAACAGGTGGAATAGTTTTTAGCACTCTCTGATATGCCCTTCCTGGGTCATTATCCTCAAATTTGGCTCAAATAAAATTTTCCACTTCTTTCTTATTGACTAATTTTTTGTCAACACCATTACAATAGATTTGAAACCAAGTTGTCAGCAATTTTTGCTCAGAAAAGTGCTATCTGTGAATATTCATGAAAATATTCAAAATATTTTTTTCTTATTGATAATTTCATATGCTATCACATAAGCATTTTTTTTCTTTCAAAATGAACCTACCCTCATTTCAGGACTCAAATAATATCTATCTAATATTTTCCAAGAAATTTGATTTTACATTCAAAAATAACAAAATACACAAGGAAACACTGCACCATGAATCAAAGCAAACAACGCAGCAGAATCATACCAAGAATTTCCAAAAGAAATTCAGATATATAATATAAACTAAAAACAAGTAAACATCTAATTAGCTCTCAAATAAACATATTCATAGAAATTAACAGCAGACATGAAAATTCATATCATGTAAATTCTTGAAAAATAACTATATCAGAGGCTTACCTCAATGAATGCTTATTTCTCACTCATGCAGTATTTCAGGGTGGGATTTTCTGGTTGGTTACAATTTAAAAAGTCAGGTTGTTCTACTCCACACAGGCATTCAAGAACCCTTGTTTACAGTCTTTTCTGTCTTAAGAATTTGGTTATCAGTGACATCTTGAGACTTCAAGTCTAACTGCCATATTAGGAGGTAAGAGATGATTACATGTTGGTACATTCCTGAGCCAGGATGGATGTAACACCTACCACTCTGCTTACATTTAATTGCATGGAACTCTGTAACATGGCAGCAACTAACTATAAGAGAGGCTGATAAATGTAACCTAGCTCTAAGCCCTGGAAGAAGAGGACTTGCCTTTGGCAATCAGTTAGCAGTATTTGATACTCTCAACCCTGATAATGTACTCTTGAGGTAGAGGGACAGTTAATTTTTTTTTTCCTCACTTAACACTACAACCTCAAAATAGATTATGCAAAAACTGACAAATACAGAAGCAGAAATTTAAAGACTATAATGACCGTGAGAACACAACACCATAGAAGAACAATCATTATTGATAGACTATACTAACAGTCCCCTCCAAAGAAACCTTAAACTAATGATTAAGGGTATAAGACTATAGTCAACAACTGTGGAAAGTTCAGATATAACATTCAAAATACTGAACACATTTGAAAATACAGCTGAATATTTCAATTATTTTTAAAAAAATTGAATGTGCAATAAGAAGTATCCAAAAAGAAAACTCCACATTCTTTTCACAAATCACCACTGAGTGCACACACACACACACACACACACACACACATAATAGTATTAGTTGCACAGTCATATCTGACTGTTTGTGACCCCGTGGACTGTAGCCCACCAGGCTTCTGTGCATAGAATTCTCCAGGCAAGAATACTAGACTGGATACTAGAGGAATACAAGGGTAGCCATTCCCTTTTCCAGGTCATCTTCTTGACCCAGGGATTGAACCTGGGTGTCCTGGATTGAAAGCAGATTCTTTATCATATGAGCCACCAGGAAATCCTGCACACACAATAAGCTGGGCATAAAACAGAATAATATCGGGTTACTCAACAAAGATAAAAGGATAGTATAAACTTCATGTTGGGAGCTGAGTAAAGTTGTATTTAAAAGTTCTACAATCACAGGAGCACTTAATACAAGCTTTATAATTCTGCTTCACTAAGACCAAAAATTGTATCCACTTTTATATCTTGTCATCTATCACGTAGATTTATTCACTTGTGCTTGTTAGATTTATAAACTATTATACTATCTTCATTAAGATTAAACCTTTTCAGTTAAGTTAGAAGTTGTATTATGGATTAGAAATTAAATACCTGTTAAAGTTTAATATTGGATAAAAACAAGAAAATATCATTATTTATTATATCCTTCTAGCTCTATTCATGATAGTGACTTGGAAGCATTGCTACCCCACTTACAGTGATATTTATTTCTGATACTACTTTCCTCTAGAAGGAAGCTGGGCTCCTCAGGAATCTGATTACTGTCTGGATTTAGGACTATAGGAGTATAGTATGGGCTGTATTGGGAGTATAATTTGGGCGGAAAACACCTGATTATTTCCAGACAGCAAGGTTGTGTAAAACTTGATGCTGAACCTCCCATTGGCAAGGTTCTGATAAATTTCACTTTACATATATGCTCTTTAATAGACTGAAAATTAGTTGAACCTGCCAAAAGTAAAACAGAACAAGTCATGTGTCCATAATAATACTCAAAAGTAAAAAGCATTCTACTTTCATGGTACTCTCTTCAGATTGATTTTATGAGGAATATGCATGTTCTGCATGCTAAGTCACTCCAGTTGTGTCCAGCTCTTTGTGACCCTATGGAAAGTAGCTTGCCAGGCTCCTCTGTCCATGGGATTCTCCAGGCAAGAGTACTGGAGTGGATTGCTATGCCCCTCTCTAGAGGAACTTCCCAATCCAGGGATCAAACCCGTGTCTCTTCCGTCACCTGCACTGGCAGGAGGATTCTTTACCACTATCGTCAGCTGGGAATACAAACATTTGTTAATATTTATGGCCATTTTTCCAGCTTGTAAGAAAGAGAATCATACATCTTTAGCTTCAGAAAGAAACAATAGTATTTCAGACACCTCATGTTCCTGTTCACCAGTTAAAGACTTAAGTTATACTCTCCAAACTGTATAAATGTTAATGTTAGAAAGCATTAATGAGCTATGCTAAGAAATTTCACCCTGCTTTCTGAAGTCCAACACTGAAAGAAAGAGGGTTTAACACTACAAAAGAAATAATCATAATTCCTAGCTACTGAAAAGGAAAAAAAGTTTAGTGCAAAGGCATATGTTGTCAATAAGCCATAACTACCCTTGAAATATTTGCCAAACTATTAAGTCACACATGTTTACTTGAATAGCTAGATGAGGAAGGGGAGAAGATAGCTGTGTAGTGTGCAGAGTTGCAACGAAACAGTAAGCCTCTATTTAGGTTACATAATTTTGGTTTGTTCTCCTGAGGATTTCAGATTATAGTTTATAATACATGTGCAGGATATAAAACCTCAAGCGAAGAAATTAACTTTAATACATAGGTGATTTATTTCTGTGCAGTTCTTACAGGGTTTCCATATATGTAAATTCAACTACATAAGCTCTCAGTTCCATTAAAATAAAAATTGAGACTATGGAATAAAATGAATAAACATAAACAGAGAACATTTTGCCCATAGTGTACTGGCAATCCTAATTACTGTAATTATGCCACACAATAACTATTATGATTAAAAATGAATGAATAATATGGAGTTTTCAAAAAATATGTTTATCCACTCAAAGAAATCTATAGAAAACTAGAATTTATAAGTCCACTTAGCTAGGTTGCTAGCTCAAAGGCCACTATTAAAAATCAATTATTTACTACACCACAACAATAAAAATTTTAAACTGCCATTAAAAGGATGTTTACAGAAGAGTATATATAGGTTACCTTAGACAAACATCAGAAAAAATATGCAAGAATGTTATGGAAGAAATTATAAAACTTCCTGAAAGACATTAAAAATCTGTAAAAGAATAAAGAACTATAACATTTCAAAGAGATCAAAATAATATGCTAAAGACATCACTTTTCAATCCTAAAGGAAATCCGCCCTGAATATTCACTGGGAAAACTGATGCTGAAACTTTAATATTTTGGCCACCTGATGCAAAGAGCCAGCTCTTTGGAAAAGACCTTCATGCTAGGAAAGAACTTCATGCTGGGAAAGACTGAGGGCAAGAGGAAGAGGGGGCAACAGAGGATGAACTGGTTGGATGAAATCAGTGGTCATGAGTTTGAGCAAACTCAGGGAAATAGTGAACAACAGGATAACTCGAGCTCATGGGGTCACAAAGAGTTGGAGGATATGGCTTACCAACTGAACAACATCACTTTTCACCAAATAGTAAATTAATTCATTAACTTCCAAATAAACTCCTAGTTGGTTCTGTGAATGTGTGAAAACATTACTGATTCTAAAATTTTTGTGGTTATAAAAACTGAAGAATAGATATATTGATGAAGAAGAAAAATGATAAGGAATAGCCAGAGCTAACAAGATTGTTCATAAAGGTATAATTATTAAGATAATGCAATATTGGTGGGGTGAGTAAAAACAAAACAAAACAATTGAATTCAAGGAAAAACCAAAGAGAGCAAAAAACATGAAGGAATTTGAGAAGACATTGCAGAGAAGATTGATAGAATAAAAATACTAATGAAATGAAGCTAAAACAGTTGCCTATTTCCTAAAAATGAACACCTATCTCTATCATATGAAAAAAATGTATTCTGGTGCTTATAGAACTGGAGTTGGAAAGAAAATACTTAAAACTTTTGAAAAATGCAAAAGAATATTTTTAGAATATTGGGGTAGGTAGCTCCACCCGGCCGCCACCCCTGGCGTCAGGCAGGGGGTAGCTCCTCCCTGCCACTCCTGTGCCTTTGAAGCCTGGCCATCTCAGCTGCTGCCCCTGACCTCGGATGTGGGACAGTGCCTCTTGGCCGTCCCCCTGACCTCAGACGTGAGGTAGCTCCTCTCGGCCACGCATCTGTGAGGTCTCTTGCAGCCAACACCACGTTCAAAGAGTGGTGGCTACATGGGCGCAGGAGGGCCAAGAGGAGCTACTCCACGTTCAAGGTCAGGAGGGGTGGGGGTGAGGAGATACCCCTCGTCCAAGGTAAGGAGCAGCAGCTGTGCTTTGCTTGAGCAGCCGTGAAGAGATACCCCCACATCCAAGGTAAGAGAAACCCAAATAGGACAGTAGGTATTGTGAGAGGGCAGATACACTGAAACCACAATCACAGAAAACTAGTCAATCTAATCACATGGGACACAGCCGTGTCTAACTCAGGGAAACTAACTCATGCCGTGTGGGGCCAGCCGAGACGGTTGGGTCATAGTGGAGAGGTCTGACAGAATGTGGTCCCAGGGAGAAGGGAATGGCAAACCACTTCAGTATTCTTGCCTTGAGAACCCCATGAACAGTATGAGAAGGCAAAATGATAGGATACTGAAAGAGGAACTCCCCGGGTCGATAGGTGCCCAATATGCTACTGGAGATCAGTGGAGAAATAACTCCAGAAACAATGAAGGGATGGAACCAAAGTAAAAAAAAAAATACCCAGCTGTGGATGTGACTGGTGATAGAAGAAAGGTCCGATGCTGGAAAGAGCAATAGTGCATAGGAACCTGGACTGTTAGGTCCACGAATCAAGGCAAATTGGAAGTGGTCAAATAGGAGATGGCAAGAGTGAACATCAACATTCTAGGAATCAGCAAACTAAAATGGACTGGAATGCGTGAATTTAACTCAGATGACCATTATATCTACTAATGTGAGCAGGAATCCCTCAGAAGAAATGGAGTAGCCATCATGGTCAACAAAAGAGTCTGAAATGCAGAATTAGATGCAATCTCAAAAATGACAGAGTGATCTCTGTTCGTTTCCAAGGCAAACCATCCAATATCACATTAATCCAAGTCTATGCCCCAACCAGTAATGCTGAAGAAACTGAAGTTGAACGGTTCTTTGAAGACCTACAAGACTTTTTAGAACTAACACCCAAAAAAGATATCCTTTTCATTATAGGGGACTGGAATGCAAAAGTAGGAAGTCAAGAAACACCTGGAGTAACAGGCAAATTTGGCCTTGGAATACAGACTGAAGCAGGGCAAAGACTAATAGAGTTTTGCCAAGATAATGCATTGGTCATAACAAACACTCTCTTCCAAAAACACAAGAGAAGACTTTACACATGGACATCACCAGATGGTCAACACCAAAATCAGACTGATTTTATTCTTTACAGCCAAAGAAGGAGAAGCTCTATACAGTCAGTAAAAACAAGACCAGGAGATGACTGTGGTTCAGATCATGAGCTCTGTATTGCCAAATCCAGACTTAATTTGAAGAAAGTAGGGAAAACCACTACACCATTCATGTATGATCTAAACCAAGTCATTTATGATTATACAGTGGAAGTGAGAAATAGATTTAAGGAACTAGATCTGATAGATAGAGTGCCTGATGAACTATGGACTGAGGTTCATGATATTGTACAGGAGACAGGGATCAAGACCATCCCCATGGAAAAGAAATGTAAAAGAGCAAAATGGCTGTGTGAGGAAGCCTTACAGATAGCTGTGAAAAAAAGAGAAGCAAAAAGCTAAGGAGAAAACGAAAGATATAAGCATCTGAATGCAAAGGTCCAAAGAATAGCAAGAAGAGATAAGAAAGCCTACCTCAGCGATCAATGAAAAGAAATAGAGGAAAAAAACAGAATGGGGAAGACTAAAGATCTCTTCAAGAAAATCAGAGATACCAAGGGAACATTTCATGCAAAGATGGGCTCAATAAAGGACAGAAATGGTACAGACCTAACGGAAGCAGAAAATACTAAGAAGAAGTGGCAAGAACACACAGAACTGTACAAAAAAGACCTTCACGACCCAGTTAATCATGATGGTGTGATCCCTCACCTAGAGCCAGACATCCTGGAATGTGAAGTCAAGTGGGCCTTAGAAAGCATCACTACAAACAAAACTAGTGTAGGTGATAGAATTCCAGTTGAGCCATTTCAAATCCTGAAAGATGATGCTGTGAAAGTGCTGCACTCAATATGCCAGCAAATTTGGAAAATTCAGCAGTGGCCACAGGACTGGAAAAGGTCAGTGTTCATTCCAACCCCAAAGAAAGGCAATGCCAAAGAATGCTCAAACTACTGCACCACTGCACACATTTCACACACTAGCAAAATTATGCTCAAAATTCTCCAAGTAAGACTTCAGCAGTACTGAACCGTGAACTTCCAGATGTTCAAGCTGGTTTTAGAAAAGGCAGAGGAACCAAAGATCAATTTGCTGACATCCACTGGATCATCAAATGGCAAGAGAATTCCAGAAAAGCATCTGTTTCTGCTTTATTGACTATATCAAAGCCTTTGACTGTGTGGATCACAATAAACTGTTGGAAATACTGAAAGAGATGGGAACACTTGACCACGTGACGTGCCTCTTGAGAAACACATATGCAGGTCAGGAAGCAACAGTTAGAACTTGACATGAAACAACAGACTGGTTCCCAATAGGAAAAGGAGTATGTCAAGGCTGTATATTGTTACCCTGCTTATTTAACTTATATGCAGAGTACATCATGAGAAACGCTGGGCTGGAAGAAGCACAAGCTGGAATCAAGATTGCAGGGAGAAATATCAATATCCTCAGATATGCAGATGACACCACCCTTATGGCAGAAAGTGAAGAGGAACTAAAAAGCCTCTTGATGAAAGTGAAAGAGGAGAGTGAAAAAGGTGGCTTAAAGCTCAACATTCAGAAAACGAAGATCATGGCATCCGGTCCCATCACTTCATGGGAAATAGATGGGGAAACAGTGGAAACAGTGTCAGACTTTATTTTTGGGGGCTCCAAAATCACTGCAGATGGTGACTGCAGCCATGAAATTAAAAGACGCTTACTCCTTGGAAGGAAAGTTATCATGAACCTAGATAACATATTGAAAAGTGGAGACATTACTTTGCCAACAAAGGTCCATCTAGTCAAGGCTGTGGTTTTTCGAGTAGCCATGTATGGATGTGAGAGTTGGACTGTGAAGAAAGCTGAGCACTGAAGAACTGATGCTTTTGAAGTATGGTGCCAGAGAAGACTCTGAGAGTCCCTTGGACTGCGAGGAGATCCAGCCAGTCCATCCTAAAGGAGTTCAGTCCTGGGTGTTCATTGGACGGACTGATACTAAAGCTGAAACTCCAATACTTGGGCCACCTCATGCGAACAGTTGACTCACTGGAAAAGACTCTGATGCTGGGAGGGATTGAGGGCGGGAGGAGAAGGGAAGACAGCGGATGCAATGGCTGATGGCATCACCGACTCGATGGACCTGAGTTTGAGTGAACTCTGGTAGTTTGTGATGGACAGGGAAGCCTCAAGCTGCAATTCATGGGGTTGCAAAAGAGTCGGACATGACTGAGCAACTGAACTGAACTGAACTGAACTGAACTGAAAGTAGGTGAATATGACTTTGTTGTTACTTAGTAAATCAGTAGTGTAGGATTCTGCGATTCCGTGGAGTGTAGCACCTCAGGCTTCCCTGTCCTTCACCATCTCCAGGAGTTTGCTCAAACGCATATCCACTGAGTCGGAAATGCCATCTAACCATCTTATCCTCTGTCATCCACTTCTCCTGCATCAATCTTTCCCAGAATCAGTGTCTTTTCAAATGAGTCAGGTCTTCGCATCAGTTGGCCAAAGTATTGGAGCTTCAGTTTCAGCATCAGTCCTTCCAATGAGTATTCAGGACTTATTTCCTTTAGGACTCACTGGTTGGATTTCCTTGCAGTCCAAGGGACTCTCCAAAGTCTTCTCGAACACCATGTTCAAAAGCATCAATTTCTTGGCACTCTTTATGGTCCAACTCTCATATTCACTAATGACTACTGGAAAAACCATAGCTTTGCTTAGATGGACCTTTGTTGGTAAAGTAATGTCTCTGCTTTTGAATATGCTCTCTAGATTTGTCATAGCTTTTCTTCCATGAGGCAAGCATCTCTTAATTCCATGGCTGTAGTCACCATCTGCAGTGATTTTGGAGCCCCAAAAATAAAGTCTGACACTGTTTCCGCTGTGTCCCCATCTATTTGCCATGAAGTGATGGGACAAGATGCCATGATCTTAGTTTTCTCAATGTTGAGTTTTAAGCCAGCTTTTTCACTCTCCTCTTTTACCTTCATCAACAGGCTCTTTAGTTCCTCTTCACTTTCTGCCACAAGGGTGGTGTCATCTGTATATCTGAGGTTATTGATATTTTTCCCATCACTCTTGATTCCAGCTTGTGGTTTACCCAGCCCAGCATTTTGCATGATGTACTCTGCATGTAAGTTAAATAGACTGAGTGACAATGTACAGCCTTGAAGTACTCTTTTCCCAATTTGGAACCAATCCACTGTTCAATGTTTAGTTCTACCTGTTGCTTCTTTACCTGCATACTGCTTTCCTAGAGGGAGGTAAAATGATCTGGTATTCCCATCTCTTGAATTTTCCAGTTTGTTGTGATCCACACAGTCAAAGGCTTTGGCATAGTCAATAAAGCAGAAGTAGGTATTTTTCTGGAATGCTTTCCTTTTTCAATGATCAATGGGTGTTGTCAATTTGATCTTTGGTTTCTTTGTCTTTTCTAAATCCAGCTTGTACATCTGGAAGTTCGCAGTTCATGTACTGTTGAAGCCTGGGTTGGAGAATTTTGATTATTTTGCCAGCGTGTGAGATGATTGCAATTGTGAGGTAGTTTGAACATCCTTTGGCATTGCCTTTCTTTGAGATTGGAATGAAACTGACACTTTCCAGTCCTATGGCCCCTGCTGAGTTTTCCAAATTTGCTGGCATATTGAGTGCAGCACTTTCATGTTATCATCTTTTAGGGTTTGAAATAGCTCAGCTAAAATTCCATCACCTTCACTAGCTTTTTTCCTAGTGATGCTTCCTAAGTCCTGCTTGACTTCAGACTCCATGATGTCTGGCTCTAGGTGAGTGATCACACTATCATGGCTATCTGGATCATTAAGATCTTTTTTGTATTGTTCTTCTGGGTATTCCTGCCACATGTTCTTAATATCTTCTGCTTTTATTAGGTCCATACAGTTATGGTCCTCTATTGTGCCCATCTTTGTATGAAATGTTCCCTTGGTATCTCTAATTGTCTTGAAGAAATCTCTAGTCTTTTCCATTCTATTGAAATCCTCTATTTCTTTGCACTGATCACTTAGGAAGGCTCCCTTATCTTTCCTTGCTATTCTTTGGAACTCTGCATTCTGATGGATATATCTTTCCTTTTTTCCTTTGCCTTTTCTCTTCTTTTCTCAGCTATCTGTAAGGCTTCCTCAGACAACCATTTTGCCTTTTTTCATTTTGCTTCTTTATCCTGGATATGGTCTTGATTACTGCCTCCTGTACAATGGTATGAACCTCTATTCATAGTTCTTCTGTGTCTATCAGATCTAAATATGTCTTAAAGTAAAGAACACAATAAGAAGTTGATAAATTTAGATTCATTTGACTTTTAAAGTCCTTTGTTCAAAAACTTTGTGATAAAATAAGAAAAATGAAAGATTGCAAACAATGTACTAATAAATTTATGAAAGGATTAATTTTCAAAACCTATAGCCAAATAAAAAGTGAATAAAATAATATATGAACCAAAAAGAAAGAGAAATATCTTTGTGTAAAAAATATATTAATATAAATAATATATTCAAACTTAGAAGCAATTGCTAATTAGAAATTGTCAATTAAATCCACAATTAGATACCCAAAATAGACAAAAATTAAAATGGTTGATATGTAGAAGAGTTGGTCATGATATGGAGCAAATAAAAATCTCATACACTGCTGTTGATAGTTGAACTTTGAAGATGCCAAAGAAAAATGGTTTCTTTCCTTAAGTATCTGAAGTACTAAAATTAAAGGAGTTATTAATTGGGGAACTAAATATCAGCATAAGGTTAATAGAGACCATATTGAAACAAATCATTCATGCATGAATCAAGAATGAATTAGCTAAGTAAAAAGAGTTAGCATGAATTCTTTCATATTGACTTACTCTGTGACCATAATTAGACAAGTGAATATGTTCTAAAGGACTTGTAGGTAACTTTATCACCAAAAAGAATTAGAAAAAAATGAGGTAGAGAGTGGCAAAAAGAATGAAATGAAATTTTCTTAAATTGGTACAAACATTTTGAGGAGAGTTTTTGCAACTAGTAAAGAGGCAAATGATGAGGAATCTGTTGGAAATATAAATTTTATATATATTTATAAATAAATTGTAAAGTACCATTTACAGTAACATTGTTTTTAATATAAAAAATGGATCTGAATTACATGAATTTTGACTTGAAAATGATAAATATACATGAAACATCAACACAAAAGAATTCTAGCCCTCTGTGAAAATCTGTGAAGGAACACATCATCTATCCATTCAGTTGGATGGCTCTGATAAATTTTATACAGTGATAAGAATAAGTTACAGAGTAATGTAATTTATGTTATGTCATTGACATCATATATAAAACATGAAAACAGTAATATATATATTGCTTAAATATGAATGTAATGTGAGAAATACATAGAAATTTTAAAGCCCAAATTCAGAATAGTGGTTACTTCTGATGCAAATAAAGAGCTGAACTCATAGAGAGATACAGAGGCTTTAACTGTATTGAGAGATGAGCACATCTATGATTACTGCACATAGGATATATTTTAAATTATACTAATAAAATCTTAAACATTAAACAATTTAGCAATTTATCAAAATTTAAGGAAGGAAAATAATGTTTACAGATGTATTAAAAATATAAATTGAAGTCTCTACTTACATGATGGTGATGTCTCATTTATTTATTCACTTATTTACGGCAGAGCATTTCTTTGGGATAGGTGTTCCATAGGTCCCATTTTGGAAAACATTAAACAAGTGATTTATTCCAGTAAAGTCTTAGTTCTAAAAAAAATTAGACCAGAATTAGTCTCATAATTCTATAATGATAGAAGCCATTTAGTATAGGGGCAAAAGGTCTTGGAAGCCATAACAGTTCCTGAGGGTGTCACTGTACAAAAAACATGACACCAAATTTGACATAAAACTAACCAGCAAAAGATTATGCTGTAAGTTACTCTTGTATATGTTTCTAAGGGGACATTATGAGAGAGGTATTGGGAAGCAAGTAATGGCTGGGTTCTTGAATCATAGATCTTGAGTGTGAATCACTGGTCAACCACTTGTTTGCTTTATAATTTTTAGCTATTTAATTATACCATTAAACCTTATAATTCTTATCTATAAAATGGAGTTAATAAAAGTCCCATGGTTAAATGGGTCTCAATGAGATAAGGCATAGAAACTTGAAGTACATCTGAATGTACATGGCAAGTTGCTTTATATATATATAATGTACATGTAGACTTGATTTTTAAGTTCATTATCTATTTCTCATCTTTCCTGTTTTTAAATAAATATAAGTTGTAAAAAATAATTAGTTTACTAAAAATATGCTAATTACAAAAAATAATGTCATATCCAACCAATGTGCCACTCAATAACCTGCACAAATTCATTCATATTCTGTAATATAGTAGGTTTTTACTAGTTAAATGTCAAACTTCTGGCTTACTAACTAGAGTAGTCAAGAATCAAGAGCAGGAGCCTAGGAAATACTGTCTGTGTTACATAGAATTTATAACATGTAACCAAGAACAATTGCCCTAACAGTTATGCCCTAAAACTCCACAGTACTTAAGTAAACAATTCAAGCCATATGTAAATGATGATGATGATGATAGATAGGTAGATATAGACAGATAGATATAGACAAATATATACTTTACATTTTCATTTTTAGCACTCAGTATAAATCACATGAAATATATAAAGTATAAATAATTATACATAAGTATAAGGTTGCAGAGCCTTAATTGATATCATATTCGATTTTTATAAATAAAAATTGCTTAATATTATCATACTATTAAAGTAATATGACAATTTGCATGGGGGTTGTTGTTTAGTTGCTAAGTCATGTCCAACTCTTGGAAACCCATGAACTCTAGCCCAGCAGGCTCATTTGTCCATGGGATTTTTCAGGCAAGAATACTGGAATGTGTTGCCATTTCCTCTTCCAGGGGATCTTCCCGACCCAGGGATGGAACCCACATCTGCATCTCTAGCATTGGCAGGAGGATTCTTTACCACTGAACCACCAGGGAAGCCCACAACATGGGGGTAGATTATCAAAATGTCCATAGTATTTCAAGAGATAGTAGTTATTTACAGGGAGCTATATCCATTTCTTTCAAGTTCCAAACAGAAAATGAATGACCATTTTGAAGTAAACATGAATAAAGGAAGCATTACACTAAAATTATGCTTCATTCCTTTAGTCCCATTTTTTGTCCTCCAGTAATAGATATTTTCCTTTCTAATTTTCTGAGTGAGTTAGGTTTTCATTTCAAAATCTAGAATATAATTTGTCTTCAATATGAACCTCAAATATACATCTCAATACTAATCTTTGGGTAGATATTTCCAGAATATTAACATCATCAACTTTGCCATAAGCATAAGTTACATAAAAAGACAAATGAAGGTACTTCTGCTTTTAACTCTGATGTATAAGGATCTTGAGTTTCATCACTTCTGTCTTTTCAGCAAGAAAATTCTTGACTTATTAAAAAACTGGGGAAGCATTGCAAACTCTGCTACATAATATGGTGAGATAGGTGACTCTCTGAAAATCACAGTCAAAATTTGATTATAAAAGAAAGAGTTTCTGGATCTATAAATTGGTAGAAATTATCAAATGATAATCGAGGAATTTCTGAATCTGAGTGTAGAGGAGCATGAGAATGCAATACAATTGGAGATTCTAATCTTAGAGGCATAGATACTTGCCTAGGATTTCACTCAAGAAGTTCCTGGAAGTTCTCATAGTGAGAATCCAAAAATGTCCCTTGGGGCTCCGACCACTGTAAAACACAACTGGACCTTCTCCATAACAATGACCTACTCTTCAGAGAAAACCTAAATCACTTTGTCTGAGTGCAATTCTAAAACCTATTCCACCTGGGGAAAGAAAACTACTTCCCAGTCCAATCTCGTCAATCCAGACCCACAATGTAGCCTCTACAATCTTCTGGAAGGACAACCAGAAAATAACTGGCCTTTGGGAGGGAAATACTGTATAATATCCAATCCCTCTAGGTATTCAGGCATTCATCTTCCACGTTTCTTACAACATGTGCAACCACAGCATTTCTCAGTGAAACCGCTAGGGTGGGTGACAGGCACACAATTCCTACTAGAAGTCCATCTATTGGTGGCATCCCTTCAAGGGCAATTGGCCTTCCAGGGACAATGTTTGCCACTTTGGGAATTAGCCCTGCAGGCTGTTTGGGCCCAAACCCTTACCCCCTTCTAAAGCTACAAACATAAACCTTAGATCAAATCTCCACTCCACCTTTATGGAACATCTGGTCTGTGCCCTCTTATCATTTTGTCCTTAAGCCCTTACTAACTCCTACAACCAGGATCCTGTACTCTCTGTAGGCAACATTGCTCCACCCAGCTTATTATTAAAATATTCTTAATGTCCCTAACAAGACCAGGTAACCCACCCCTTTGTCATTAGTTCTGTTATTACTTAAAGTGGGTTTATGACAATGAAATATTTACCATTGGAAACACCCTAAACTGCTCTTATGGAGGATTTGGGGAGGAAATCAGTGACTTACATTCCCTCAGAGCAATAAGAGGATAAGGCTTATGGCTGTTTCCCCAGGTTCCCAGTTTCAGGGCACAGGCATGGATTGATTTACATCATGGTATCTATTCCCAATGCAGTGGACAAACTGGCAATGAGTTAAGATTTCAGTTCAGTCACCCAGTCATGTCCGACCCTTTGCAACCCTATGAATCACAGCACACAAGGCCTCCCTGTCCATCACCATCTCCCAGAGTTCGCTCAGATTCACGTCCATCGACTCCATGATGACATCCAGCCATCTCATCCTTGGTCATCCCCTTCTCCTCCTTCCCCCAATCCCTCCCAGAATCAGAGTCTTTTCCAATGAGTCAACTCTTCACATGAGGTGGCCAAAGTACTGGAGTTTCAGCTTTAGCATCATTCCTTCCAAAGAAATGCCAGGGTTAATCTCCTTCAGAATGGACTGGTTGGATCTCCTTGCAGTCCAAGGGACCCTCAAGAGTCTTCTCCAACACCACAGTTCAAAAGCATCAATTCTTCGGCGCTCAGCCTTCTTCACAGTCCAGCTCTCATATCCATACATGACCACTGGAAAAAACATAGCCCTGACTAGATGGACCTTAGTCGGCAAAGTAATGTCTCTGCTTTTGAATATGCTATCTAGGTTGGTCATAACTTTTCTTCCAAGGAGTAAGCGTCTTTTAATTTCATGGCTGCAGTCACCATCTGCAGTGATTTTGGAGCCCCAAAAAATAAAGTCAGCCACTGTTTCCACTGTTTCCCCATCTATTTCCCATGAAGTGATGGGACCGGATGCCATGATCTTCGTTTTCACTCTCCTCTTTCACTTTCATCAAGAGGCTTTTTAGTTCCTCTTCACTTTCTGCCATAAGGGTGGTGTCATCTGCATATCTGAGGTTATTGGTATTTCTCCCGGCAATCTTGATTCCAGCTTGTGTTTCTTCCAGTCCAGCGTTTCTCATGATGTACTCTGCATAGAAGTTAAATAAGCAGGGTGACAATATACAGCCTTAAGGTACTCCTTTTCGTATTTGGAACCAATCTATTGTTCCGTGAGGAGACACCCCACGTCCGAGGTCAGGGGCGGCCGGGAGCAGCCACCTCGCACCTGAGGCCAGGGACGGTAAACCTGAGGAGCCACCCACACCCAAGACCAGGGCCAGTGGCCAGGAGGAGCAACATGAGGAGCAGTGGCTAAGCAGGCAAAGGAGGGCCCAGAGGAGCTATCCCACGTTGAAGGTCAGGAACGGCAGCAGTAAGCAGATACCCCTCGTCCAAGGTAAGGAGCAGTGGCTGTGCTTTGCTGGAGCACCCGTGAAGAGATACCCCATGCCCAAGGTAAGAGAAACCCAAGTAAGATGGTAGGTGCTGCAAGAGGGCATCAGAGGGCAGACACACTGAAACCATACTCACAGAAAACTAGTCAATCTAATCACACTAGGACCACAGCCTTGTCTAACTCAATGAAACCAAGCCATGCCTGCGGGGCAACCAAAGATGGGTGGGTCATGGTGAAGAGGTCTGACAGAATGTGGTAAAGAGGTGGGAATAACAGACCCAAACCTGCCTATTAAGAAATCTGTATGAAGGCCAAGAAGCAACAGTTAGAACTGGACATGGAACAACAGACTGGTTCCAAATAGGAAAAGGAGTACCTCAAGGCTGTATATTGTCACCCTGCTTATTTAACTTCTATGCAGAGTACATCATGAGAAACGCTGGACTGGAAGAAACACAAGGTGGAATCAAGATTGCCTGGAGAAATATCAATAACCTCAGATATGCAGATGACACCACCCTTATGGCAGAAAGGGAAGAGGAACTAAAAAGCCTCTTGATGAAAGTGAAAGAGGAGAGTAAAAAAGTTGGCTTGAAGCTCAACATTCAGAAAACGAAGATCATGGCATCCGGTCCTATCATTCCATGGGAAATAGATGGAGAAACAGTGGAAACTGTCAGACTTTATTTTTTTGGGCTCCAAAATCACTGCAGATGGTGACTGCAGCCATGAAATTAAAAGACGCTTACTCCTTGGAAGAAAAGTTATGACCAACATAGATAGCATGTTCAAAAGCAGAGACATTACTTTGCTGACTAAGGTCCGTCTAGTCAAGGCTATGGTTTTTCCAGTGGTCATTTGTGGATGTGAGAGCTGGACTGTGAAGAAGGCTGAGCGCCAAAGAATTGATGCTTTTGAACTGTGGTGTTGAAGACTCTTGAGGGTCCCTTGGACTGCAAGGAGGTCCAACCAGTCCATTCTGAAGATCAACCCTGGGATTGCTTTGGGAAGAATGATGCTAAAGCTGAAACTCCAGTACTTTGGCCACCTCATGTGAAGAGATGACTCATTGGAAAAGACTCTGATTCTGGGAGGGATTTGGGGCAGGAGGAGAAGGGGACGACCAAGGATGAGATGGCTGGATGGCATCACTGACTCGATGGATGCGAGTCTGAGTGAACTCCGGGAGTTGGTGAAGAACAGGGAGGCCTGGCGTGCTGCAATTCATGGAGTCGCAAAGAGTCAGACTTGACTGAGTGACTGAACTGCAATGAACTGGAGAAGGGAATGGCAAGCCACTTAAGTATTCTTGCCTTGAGAACCCCATGAACAGTATGAAAAGGCAAAATGATAGGATACTGAAAGAGGAACTCCCCAGGTCATTAGGTGCCCAATATGCTACTGGAGATCAGTGGAGAAATAACTCCAGAAAAAATGAAGGGATGGAGCCAAAGCAAAAACAATACCCAGCTGTGGATGTGACTGGTGATAGAAGCAAGATCCAATGCTATAAAGAGCAATATTGCATAGAAACCTGGACTGTCAGGTCCATGAATCAAGGCAAATTAGAAGTGATCAAACAAGAGATGGCAAGGGTGAACGTCAACACTCTAGGAATCAGCGAACCAAAATGGACTGGAATGGGTGAATTTAACTCAGATGACCATTATATCTACTACTGCAGGCAGGAATCCCTCAGAAGAAATGGAGTAGCCATCATGATCAACAAAAGAGTCTGAAATGCAGTACTTGGATGCAATCTCAAAAACAACAGAATGATCTCTGTTCATCTCCAAGGCAAACCATTCAATATCACAGTTATCCAAGTTTATGCCCCAATCAGTAACGCTGAAGAAACTGAAGTTGAACGGTTCTTTGAAGACCTATAAGATCTTTAAGAACAAACACCCAAAAAAGATGTCCTTTTCATTAGAGGGGACTGGAATGCAAAAGTAGGAAATCAAGAAACACCTGGAGTAACAGGCAAATTTGGCCTTGGAATGTGGAATGAAGCAGGGCAAAGACTAATAGAATTTTGCCAAGAAAATGCACTGGTCATAACAAACACCCTCTTCCAACAACACAAGAGAAGACTCTACACATGGACATCACCAGATGGTCAACAGCGAAATGAGATTGATTATATTCCTTGCAGCCAAAGATGGAGAAGCTCTATACAGTCAACAAAAACAAGACCGGGAGCTGACTGTGGCTCAGATCATGAGCTCCTTATTACCAAATTCAGACTCAAATTGAAGAAAATAGGGAAAACGGCTAGACCATTCACGTATGACCTAAATCAAATCCCTTATGATTATACAGTGGAAGTGAGAAATAGATTTCAGGGCCTAGATATAATAGATAGAGTGCCTGATGATCTATGGAATGAGGTTCATGACATCTTACAGGAGACAGGGATCAAGACCATCCCCATGGAAAAGAAATGCAAAAAAGCAAAATGGCTGTCTGGGGAGGCCTTACAAATACCTGTGAAATGAAGAGAGGCAAAAAGCAAAGGAGAAAAGGCAAGATATAAGCATCTGAATGCAGAGTTCCAAAGAATAGCAAGAAGAGATAAGAAAGCCTTCTTCAGCGATCAATGCAAAGAAATAGAGGAAAAGAACAGAATGGGAAAGACTAGAGATCTCTTTAAGAAAATTAGAGATACCAAGGGAACATTTCATGCAAAGATGGGCTCGATAAAAGACAGAAATGGTATGGACCTAACAGAAGCAGTAGATATTAAGAAGAGGTGGCAAGAATACACGGAAGAACTGTACAAAAAGGATCTTCAGGACCCAGATGATCATGATGATGTGATCACTAATCTAGAGCCAGACATCTTGGAATGTGAAGTCAAGTGGGCCTTAGGAAGCATCACTACGAACAAAGCTAGTGGAGGTGATGGAATTCCAGTGGAGCTATTTCAAATCCTGAAAGATGATGCTGTGAAAGTGCTGCACTCAATATGCCAGCAAATTTGGAAAACTCAACAGTGGCCACAGGACTGGAAAAGGTCAGTGTTCATTCCAATCCCAAAGAAAGGCAATGCCAAAGAATGCTCAAACTACCGCACAATTGCACTCATCTCACAAGCTAGTAAAGTAATGCTCAAAATTCTCCAAGCCAGGCTTCAGCAATACGTGAACCGTGAACTTCCTGATGTTAAAGCTGGTTTTAGAAAAGGTAGAGGAACCAGAGATCAAATTGCCCACATCCGCTGGATCATGGATAAAGCAAGAGAGTTCCAAAAGAACATCTATTTCTGCTTTCTTGACTATGCCAAGGCCTTTGACTGTGTGGATCACAATAAACTGTGGAAAATTCTGAAAGAGATGGGAATACCAGACCACCTAACCTGCCTCTTGAGAGTTAAGATTACATCCCCTTAATCCAACCTAGCACCAGTCACACTGGAGACCTTGGGGACATGCAACTCCAGCCTGGGGGTCCCAGGAGGTCAACCTGCTTTGAACTGCCTAGGTATATGGTCCCCAGAAGGTTCCTCTGCTTCAACTTGCTAGAGAATCCACCAGTCTGGGATCCAAGGAGGTTGGCCTCCCTTGACCTGCCCAGGGATCTGGTCCCTGGGAAGTTGTCATGACTCAGTCTGCTCAGGGATCTTCCAGTCCAAGGGTTCCAGAAGGACAACAAGCCTCAACCTGCCCAGGTGTTCAATGTCCAGGAGATTGTCATGCCTCAGCCTGCCTAGGGATCTGCACCCTGACCTGGGGGTGACTGGCTCTCAGATTGCAACAGGACTGGATAGGATAAGCTCAGAAAGACTCATTCATAAGGAAGCCCACCCATGGAAATAGCAGAAAGCCTATGAGTTGTGGGACTGTGCCCAATCTCAGCAATAATTCAGGAGCCCAACGAGAACCCCCATTGTCTCTCTAGAAAGTCTAAAAGAGGCACTCTGAAAGTTTACCAATCTGTACTTAGACTCTTACAAGGGACAGGTGATTTTAAAGGACAAATTCCTAAGAACTAAATAGACATTTCTCCAAAGAAGACATACAGATGGTTAACAAACACATGAAAAGATGCTCAACATCACTCATTATCAGAGAAATGCAAATCAAAACCACAATGAGGTACCATTTTACACCAGTCAGAATGGCTCCAATCCAAAAGTCTACAAGCAATAAATTCAGGAGAGGGTGTGGAGAAAAGGGAACCCTCTTACACTGTTGGTGGGAATGCAAACTAGTACAGCCACTATGGAGAACAGTGTGGAGATTCCTTTAAAAAACTAGAAATAGAACTGCCTTATGAACCAGCAATCCCATTGCTGGGCATACACACTGAGGAAACCAGAATTGAAAGAGACACGTGTACCCCAATGTTCATCGCAGCACTGTTTATAATAGCCAGGACGTGGAAGCAACCTAGATGCCCATCAGCAGATGAATGAATAAGAAAGCTGTGGTACATATACACAATGGAGTATTATTCAGCCATTAAAAAGAATACATTTGAATCAGTTCTAATGAGGTGGATGAACCTGGAGCCGATTATACAGAGTGAAGTAAGCCAGAATATAACAGCAATACAGTATACTAACATATATATATGGAATTTAGAAAGATACCCTGTAATGATAACCCTGTATGCGAAACAGCAAAAGAGACACAGATGTATAGAACAGTCTTTTGGACTCTGTGGGAGAGGGAGAGGGTGGGATGATTTGGGAGAATGGCATTGAAACCTGTATAATATCATATAAGAAATGAATCGCCAGTCCAGGTTTGATGCAGGATATAGGATGTTTGGGGCTGGTGCACTGGGATGACCTAGAGGGATGGTACAGAGAGGGAGGTGGGAGGGGGGTTCAGGATGGGGAACACGTGTACACCTGTGGCAGATTCGTGTTGATATATGGCAAAACCAATACAATATTGTAAAGTAATTACCCTCCAATTAAAATAAATAAATTTCAATTAAAAAAAAAAGGACACATTCCTATCCCAATGTGCATCAGACATCCAGATAAAGTTACAACAGCTACAGCAGCAAGACCCTGCTGTCTTTTTAGATGAGGTGGTCCAGACAGCCACCAATAACTTTTATAACAGAGAACAGGAGAGGGAGGCCAAGGCCAAGGAAAGGGAGAAAAGGAAAGAGACAAAACATGCCCAGATGCTGACCACCCTCCAGGGAAGTGCTATTGCAAACCCCGAGTCCCTGAAGGACAAGGCATGAGGCAAACGCCTAATCTTTGGAAAGGCAGGACAATGGGCCAAAGAGTATCCAAACCATGACAAGTCTGTGAAAACAGCTTGGTACAAATGCCATCATTTAAGACATTGGGCAGCACTCTGCCCTGAGCCTCAAGGTCAAGCGCCAGGCTTTCCCTCACAATGGTCAACAGGACTGAAGTGGCCCACTCCAGGCAGCCAGCCTGTCACAGATAACCATCATGGGACTAGAGCCAAGATTGCAATTGGGTGTGGCAGGTAGGTCTGAGCAAATCTTGGTTGACACGGGGGCCACCTACTTTGTCCTGACCCTCTACACCGGAGCCTTCTCCCAAAACTGTACCCTTTTGGGTGTAACAGAAAAAACAATTGCAAAAAGATTCACTCAAACACTTATTTGTTGCAGGGATAGACAAATATTTTCCCAAAAGTTTCTGGTGGTCCCTGAGTGTCCTACTCCCTTATTGGGAAGAGATATTTCCCTGCCTTCAAAATCTTGCAACTATTGCAGTCCTGATAGAAGATACTTTAAAACTCTCTCTTGTGGGCAACCAATTTTTACCAGCTCCCAAGTGAAACAACTCCTGAATGGGTGAGGCCATTTATGGATATCTGATCAAAAGATACTCAGATATCAAGTAGTGCTGATGGAAAATCCAGGCCTGACTATATCCCCTTGTGAGGTTCTTAACCCTGCTACCCTCCTGCCTACACCTGAGGGCTCTCTCCCCTTTCACTCTTGCATAGAAACCTTGGACCACTGGACAAAACCCTGAGAGGGACTGTCAGAAGATCCTCTGACCAATCTTGAGGAAATCTGGTACACTGATGGAAGCATCTTTGTCTAGGATGGAAAAGGAAGAGGTGAATGTGCAGTAGTCTCCAATTTTGAGACCACAGATGCTAAACCTTTGCCACCAGGTACTCAGCCGAATTGGCTGAGCTCATAACCTTAACTTGAGCTTTAGAGCTGAGAAAAGGAAAGTATATCTTTCTGGTGTTACATGCACACGCTGCCCTTTGGAAAGAAAGAGGCCACTTGACTGCCAAATGGTCCCCAATCAAATATGCTGATCAAATCCTTAGACTCTTGGAGGTAGTCTATCTGCCCACTAAGGTTTCAGTCTCCCACTGTAAAGGACACCAAAAAGGAAGCACAGAAGTGGCATGAGGGAACCAAGCAGCCGATCAGGCAGCTAAGAGAGTACCATTACAGAACAATGAGCTAATAGTGGTTGCCACCTTAGTTCCACAGACTAATTTGCCAGAAACTCCTTCATATACTGAAGGTGAGACTCTTAAAGCTAAGAGTGAAGGCTTTGAAGATCATATGGAGTGGTTCCAAATGAAGGGACTCCTTTTTCTGTCTGTGAACCTCCAATGGAAGTTGGTTAACTCCTTACATGCCACTACTCATTTAGGTGAGAAGGGCCTCCAAAGATTACTAGAAAGGTCCTTCAGAGGAACAGGCCTCCAAACGACTGTAAGGGAAATGGTCTCCTCTTGTCCCACTTGCTAATTAAACAACCCCCAAGGAGCTTGAAGACCCCACCTGGCCCAGCCCATTCGACGATGTTGGACCTACCCAGTAGAGGACTGACAGATGGACTTCACCCTGATGTGAGTTTCTCAAGGGTATAAATGTCTATTTGTCATGATAGATACATTCACAGGATGGATTGAAGGCTTTCCCATCCAGACTGAGAAGATGGTAAAAAAATTGCTCCCTGAAATCATTCTGAGATTTGGTCCACCCAGGTCATTACAAAGTGACAATGGGGCATCATTTACTTCTAAGGTCACCCAAGGGGTCTTTAAAACATTGGGCATTTCTTATTACCTCCACTGTGCCTCAGTCTTCAGGAAAAGTAGTAAGAGCCAACCAATTCTTAAAGTCAGTGATAAAAAGATAACCCAGGAGACCTACATGGGATGGAAAGAGGCTTTACCAATAGTTCTCCGTACCTGTACTGCTCCTAAGGAACAGGTTGGTCTTAGTCCTTATGAGATGCTATATGGGAGACCTTTTGTTTATGTCAATGACCTCTTCCTTGATCCAGAGGCTCAGATCCTCCAATCTGATACCATGGCCAATGGGCAATTCCACCAAGATAATCACTTGTGGGGTGTCAATCAGGACCCCAAAGATTCTAAAGAGCCACAACTGTATGCTCCACAGACTCTAGTCCTAATCAAAGTCTGGAAAAATGGGTCCTCAAAGGCTCAACGCTGGGCTGGAAGAAGCACAAGCTGGCATCAAGATTGCCAGGAGAAATATCAATAACCTCAGATATGCAGATGACACCACCCTTATGACAGAAAGTGAAGAGGAGCTAAAAAGCCTCTTGATGAAAGTGAAAGAAGAGAGTGAAAAAGTTGGCTTAAAGCTCAACATTCAGAAAACAAAGATCATGGCATCTGGCCCCATCACTTCATGGGAAATAGATGGGGAAACAGTGGAACCAGTGTCAGACTTTATTTTGAGGGGGCTCCAAAATCACTGCAGATGGTGACTGCAGCCATGAAATTAAAAGACACTTACTCCTTGGAAGGAAAGTTATGGCCAACCTAGATAGCATATTCAAAAGCAGAGACATTACTTTGCCAACAAAGGTCTGTCTAGTCAAGGCTATGATTTTTCCAGTAGTCATGTATGGATGTGAGAGTTGGACTATGAAGAAGGCTGAGCGCCAAGAAATTGATTCTTTTGAACTGTGGTGTTGGAGAAGACTCCTGAGAGTCCCTTGGCCTGCAAGGAGATCCAACCAGTCCATTCTAAAGGAGATCAGCCCTGGGATTTCTTTGGAAGGAATGATGCTAAAGCTGAAACTCCAGTACTTTGGCTAACTCATGCAAAGAGTTAACTCATTGGAAAAGACTCTGATGCTGGGAGGGATAGCGGGCAGGAGGAAAATGGGACGACATAGGATGAGATGGCTGGATGGCATCACCAACGCGATGGACGTGAGTCTGAGTGAACTCCGGGGGATTGTGATGGACAGGGAGGCCTGGCATGCTGCGATTCATGGGATTACAAAGAGTCGGACATGACTAAGCAATTGAACTGAACTGAACTGAAAGGCTCAACTCCAGGCCACATGGAAGGGTCTCCACAGCAGTCAAGGTAACTGTAATACTGTAATACTTTCTACTCCCACAGCAGTCAAGGTAACAGGACACGACTCCTGGATTCCTTGACTCATGAGTCAAGCCATGGAAGAAAACAGAACAGGACACTCAATACACTTGTGAGCCCCTGGGAGATCTCATACACCTATTCAGGACTACAAATGAGTGCCATTTTAATGAACACCCCTGAAATTTAGTTTCTGGGGATAATATTTCTCAGGATAACTCTAAAGAGCCAACACAGCATGGAAGGGTTTGTCCTCCAAAATAGGGGTTAGATCTCCTTATCCCTGAACAAGGAGGGACTTGAGCCATCTTGAATGAGATGTGTGGTTTCTGAATAAATACCTCCAGCTAAGTTAAATAAAGTCTCATAGTCCTCAAGAAAAGCATTCAGATCCTACATTAACCTCAAAAAACAAACTGGAGATTTCTCACCATGGTTACAGTATCTCTTTGGGGAATCCTTCTCCTGGTGAGGGGTAATTTAGAGTTGGCTACTGCCCTTGCTAATCCCTGCTATCACCATAATGATGCTGCTTATGATTGCTCCATGTATTATCAATTGTCTCCCAGATGTTCAAGCTGGTTTTAGAAAAGGCAGAGGAATCAGAGATCGAATTGCCAACATCCACTGGATCATAGAAAAATCAAGAGAGTTCCAGAAAAACATTTATTTCTGCTTTATTGACTATGCCAAAGCCTTTGACTGTGTGGATCACAGTAAACTGTGGAAAATTCTGAAAGAGATGGGAATACCAGACCACCTGACCTGCCTCTTGAGAAACCTATACGCAGGTCAGGAAGCAACAGTTAGAACTGGACATGGAACAACAGACTGGTTCCAAACAGAAAAAGGAGTATGTCAAGGCTGTGTATTGTCACCGTGCTTATTTAACTTCTACGCAGAGTACATCATGAGAAACTCTGGGCTGGATGAAGCACAAGCTGGAACCAAGATTGCTGGGAGAAATATCCATAACCTCAGATATGCAGATGACACCACCCTTGTGGCAGAGAGTGAAGAGGAACTAAAAAGCTTCTTGATGAAAGTGAAAGAGGAGAGTGAAAAAGTTGGCTTAAAGCTCAACATTCAGAAAACGAAGATCATGGCATTTGGTCCCATGACTTCATGGCAGATAGATGGGGAAACAGTGGAAACAGTGTTAGACTTTATTTTGGGGGGCTCCAAAATCACTGCAGATGGTGATTGCAGCCATGAAATTAAAAGACGCTTACTCCTTGGAAGGAAGTTATGACCAACCTAGATAGCATATTGAAAAGCAGAGCCATTACTTTGCCAACAAAGGTCCGTCTAGTCAAGGCTATGGTTTTTCCAGTGGTCATGTATGGATGTGAGAGTTGGACTGTGAAAAAAGCTGAGTGCCGAAGAATTTTTGCTTTTGAACTGTGGTGTTGGAGAAGACTCTTGAGAGTCCCTTGGACTGCAAGGAGATCCAACCAGTCCATCCTAAAATCAGTCTTAGGTGTTCACTGGAAGGACTGATACTAAAGCTGAAACTCCAATACTTTGGCCACCTCATGGGAAGAGTTGACTCATTGAAAAGTCCCTGATGCTGGAGGGATTGGGGACAGGAGGAGAAGGGGATGACAGATGTTGACATGGCTGGATGACATCACCAACTCGATGGACATGAGTTTGGGTGAACCCTGGGAGTTGGTGATGGACAGGGAGGCCTGGTGTGCTGTGATTCATGGGATCACAAAGAGTCAGACACGACTGAGCGACTGAACTGAACTGAACTGAACCTGTTTTGTCTCTGCCCCGGTCAACAGGATACAACATGCAGTGCCAGTTCAACAAGGATATATAAAACTACAGCTGACCATTGAAAATATCACTCACCCTTAGATGGACTATTAGGACTCTGAGTCTTGAGACTAGCAAGCAGGGGAGGCCCAATGCCCCTCACCATCCCAGTTCAGCAAGCAGTAGCCAGAGAGACCTTGATGCCCCTATTCCCAAAGAATTGGGCTTCCCATCTCTTGAGGGGGGTGATGTCAGGTAGTTAGAACAGGAAAAAGGAGTCCAAAATGGTGGTGGCTCTTAGACAAAGAAAAGGGAAAAGGCCACAAAATGGAACAAAAGGAAATCTGAGGACCAGAATGAGAACTTCTGGTGAAACAAACACTCCCCCTTCTTGGTTAGCCTTATTTACATAGAGCAGGCTTGGGGTTGGGGGAGGAGACAAATGTATAAAAGGTGGAAGGCAAGAAGGGTTGAGGCTTCTCCTTTGGGGCTGACCCACCCTCATGCCTCAAGGGTGTACTTTTCTTCACTTGTGGAATAAGACTACCGTAACCAAGCTGTAACACTTTTGTCTGCTGTTTCAAATCTTTGTTGTGGTGAAACAGAACTGAGGAAATTACACACTCCCCCGACATAGAGAAATTTCACATTTAAAGTAAATGAGAAGTCTTTTTCAAACAAACAGAAAATGATATAAAACAACTCATAACCAGCAGATCCAACTTATAAGAAATGTTAAAGGAATAAAGTAATGTTAATAAAAAACTTGAATCACTATTATGAAAGGAAGAGCACCAAAAAAATAAATGAAAGTTGAAATACATTTTGTTTTTAAAAACTGATGTCTAATTGACATATAACTTTTAGTTTCAGGTGTACAGTATAATTATTTGATATTTATATATACTGTGAAAAGTCACCACAATAAGTCTACTTATCCTCTGTTCCCTTACAAGGTTACAAAATAGGCAATAAAATATTATTAACTATAGTTACTATTATGTTGTTGTTCAGTCGCTAAGGTGTGTCTGACTCTGCAACCCCGTGGACTGTAGCATGCCAGTATGCTGCAGTGCAACTCTCTTCCACTATCTCCTGGAGTTTATTCAGATTTACTTCCATTGTATTATCATTTTGTGATTCCCTACTTTGACTACCTGACTCTCAGTACAACTTCTGGCGGAATTTTGGAACTCCTTCTCAATATTACCAAGTATATTACAGATACAATCACTAAACCAAGGTGTGGTATTTTTGCAGAATAATGACCTAGAGATGATGTCCACATCCTAATAACTGACAAAGGAAGATTAAGTTTACACATGGAATTAAACAGCTAATAAACTGATCTAAAACTAGAATATTCTGTATTATTTGAAGGGCCTAATATAATCACAATTGTCCTTACATGTGGAAAAACGATGAAGAATAATTAGTGGTGGAAGTGTGAGGATGGCTCAGCCCAATTTTGCTGGATTTGAGGGTGGAGGAATGGTCCATGAGCCAAAAAAATATGGACTTTCTTTAGAAGCTGGGAGGGAAGGAGAAAGATTCTTCCCTAGAGCCTCTAGAAAGGAACACATCTTGATCTTGGCTCAATGAGACCCATTTTCAGATTTCTAACATTCAGAACTATCAAATCATGGTGGTTTGGTTGTTAAGACATGTGTGACTCTTGCAACCCCATGGACTGTAGCCTGCCAGGCTTCTCCATCCATGGAATTTTCCAGGCAGGAAAACTAGCGTGGGTTGCTGTTTCCTCCTCCAAGGGATCTTCCCAACCCAAGAATCAAACCCAGGTCTCATGAGTTGGCAGGCAGATTCTTTACTGCTGAACCACCAGGGAAGCCCAATAAGATTATAGATTTTGTTATTTTAACCACTGTTTGGTTAATTGTTGCAACAATATAAAACTAATCGAAGCAGTATGCCCAGGGCCTGTTTGACAAATCTACTTAGACATCATGACCATGGCCAAGTACTCACTATCCCCCATTATCTCACTAGATTCTTAGAATATTCTCAATGAATTATGTATCATTATTCACATATTATGAAGAAATTGAGGTTCAAAAGTTCTTGCCAAAAACTCCAACATTTAAAGGCCAGTCCTAGGATTTTAATTCCGCTCCTCTAATTCCAAATTCATCTTTTTTTCCATGGTATCCAGCTTCCTACTGTGCAAGATACAATTTCAGCTTGTGCAAAAGACAAAAAAAAAAAAAAAAAAAAAAAAAACTCTAGAATGTACTACTTCCACTCTCTTGCCCTACTCTCCCCATATTCATTATTATCATTATAGCCACACATTTGTGTGCATAAGGCTGTCATTATGTGCTAATATTTAATTTAAGTATTTTTTTCCTTTTATTTTTAATTGCTTAGATATATTCAGTTTTATTTTCACAGATCTACAACTAAAGTTCAGAAGTCCCTCCAATCATGTTTGTTCCATTTTAATCAGCCTCAGGACATGCTTCTACCTGTTTTTGTTTCAGAGACCATCCTAGCAAGTATATCTCAGCAGATAGGAAAACATGTATGTGTATGTTCTAATTTGCTTCATTTGTGTCTGATTCTTTGTGACCCTATGGACTGTAGCCCACCAGGCTTTTCTGTCCATGGGATTCTGCAAGAATACTAGAGTGAGTTGCATGCCATCCTGCAGGGGATCTTCCAGACCAAGGGATTGAACCCAGGTCTGTGTGTCCTGCATTACAGGTGAGTTCTTTACAGCTGAGCCACAGGGAAACCCAGCAAAATATGGCCTAAGACAAAAATACTTTTGTCTTGGGATAAAAGACCACAACTTTGTCTTACTAGTGCTGTTTTGCTAAATCCCTTATTTTCAAAATTTTGGAGCCTTCTTGCTTACCTAGACCTGGAGGACTTGCAAGTACTTGCTAGATTATAAATGCCCCGAGGGAAAGATAGCAGGTTAATTGACTTATAGTCCCTTGACCTAGCTCAGTGTGTGGCTTAAGTAAGGTGTCCAATGAATATTGAAAGAAGTCCAGCTCCTAGTTGAAAGAAGTCTTGCTCCTAGTTGTCATTGATGAACTGTCCTGTGAACACATCTGCCTAAGTAGTCATGTTATCTTTGAGGCCCTGGCTATTGAGCAGGACACCTAGCACCTACTCTTCTTGAAACATGCTCCTCATATTGTGGTTCTGACTATGGCATTATGACCTGAATTTAACTGGCATAGTTGAAAAATATAGCATGGTGAAGAACAATGCTGAAAATAACACAAATTAACATTAATCTGACTACATGGGAAAAGAAAAAAAAAAGCAACCTCTTTTTCTAATTTGCTCTAGTGGACAGAATCTCTGACTTTTCCTTTTATGCTTTTTCAATATTGCATGTGAACAGGGATATCCTAGAGAGAAGTGGGAAATATATAAAATTAAGAAGTTTCACATTCAATTTAAATTTTGGCCAGCTCTTACAATATGGGTTATTTTTGTCTGAATTTCCCTGTAGGTATAAAACCCGGTTTCTCATTTAAAGGCAGCTAGTAGTCAGGAACTGATTTCATGATTGAATGCATTACAAAACTCAGGTTCATTAGTATAATTATGGAAATGTGGTTCATAGCCCTGGGATATATTCTTTTCTTCAAAGAAAAATAAGAGACTAACATAAGCATATAATTTGGTTTAAGTAGTATATATGTGTGAAATATCGACAGCTGAAAACTTTGGGTTATTAATATAAGAAACATTCACTGAAAATACTTTTATCCCATTATTCATTTTTTTCTCTAAAAGATAAAACATGAAATGTGGTACAAATAAAAATTTTAACAAATAATAGTAAGAGAAATGCAGTAATTAAAATAAGCAGATAAAGGAAAGAGTTAAACATGATAAAAACCCCATATAACATTTTAATTTTTATCTTCTTGATATATTAATTATATCATATGTTAAGTTTCATATAATTACATATTATTGGGAACTTTTGTCTAATTGCTACCGTATATAAATCTGTAAAAAGCCATAATGCTCTTTTATGTAATATGGTTCCAAATTCCTTCTGTATTTTACTTTTGATTTTCTAAAAGCACATAGGTAATAGCCACTAATAACAAGTCTAACTTTTCTCTCTTCTTTTGTATCAGTCAAAAATATATTTTAAATTAAATAGAAAATGTCAAATGCAAATTGGCAAGACAACCTAGATGTCCATTAACAGATGAATCAATAAAGAAGTTGTGGTGTACACACACACACACACACACACACACACTGAAATATTACTCAGCCATAAAAAGGAATTAATTTGAGTCAATTCTAGTTGGTAGATGAACCTAGAGCCTGTTAGAGTGCAGTCAGAAGGAGAAAAACAAATACCTTGCAATAATGCATATATACAGAATCTAGAAAAAATGGTACTGATGAGCCTATTTGAGGACAGGAGTAGAGATGCAGACATAGAGAACAGACTTGTGGACACGGTGGGAGAAGGAGAAGGTGGGACACATTTAGAGAGTATCATGGAAATATATATTAATATATTACCATATGTGAAATAGATAGCCAGTGGGAATTTACTATATAACACAGGGAATTCAACCTGGTGCTCTGTGACAACCTAGAGGAATAGGCTAGGGTGAGGGGTAGGCAGGAGTTTCAAGAGGGAGAGGACATATGTACACTTTGATTCATGTTGTTGTACGGCTGAAACCAACACAACATTGTAAAGCAATTATCCTTCAAGTACAAATAAATTTAAAGTTATTAAATTTAATAAATTTATGTACTTATTTATAAATTTATTTATTAAAATGTCTGCATCGGGACGGGATAAAGATGGCGGAGGAATAGGACGGGAAGACCACTTTCTCCCTCACAAATTCCTCAAAAGAACATTTCAACTCCGAGCAAACTCCACAAAACAACTTCTGTAGGCTGGCAGAGGTTATCAGGCATCCAGAAAAGCAGACCATTGTCTTCAAAAACAGGTAGGAAAAAATGTAAAAGACGAAAAAGGAGACAAAGGAGGTGGGGAGGGAGCTCCGTCCCGGGAAGGGAAGCCCGTCCCGGGAAGGGAATTTTAAGAAGAGAGGTTTCCAAACACCAGGAAACACTCTCCCTGCCGAGTCGGTGGCGAATCTTGGAAACACAGAGGGCAACATAACAGGAAGGAAAAATAAAGAAATAATTAAGACCAAGAGATTACAAGCCCAACAGTAACTCCCCCAGCGGAAAAGCGGCACAGACGCCTGCATCCGCCACTGGGAAGTGGGGGCAGGGCAGGGACGCGCGGGAGGCCCGGGCTGCAGTGCTTTGTAAGAATCGGGCAGGAACGCCCCACGCGCAACCAGAACGATCTAACTTGCGCTAGCAAACCAGACTGTGGGATAGCTACCACGCGAAAAGCTCGGACATAAGACAGCGCCAGGACCGAGCGCAGAGCAAAGGACGGAACGGAAAAAGCCGGCTGCAGACCATCCCCCGCCGGGGACAGGCAGCCAGAGCCGTAAGGACTGGAAAGGGGCAATTGCAGACCCGGAGAGACTTTACTTACCTAACTGCAAGCAGGCCTCTTTGCTAAGACTTCTGGGGGTGCTGGACACTCACAATCTGCCTCACGGGGGACACCAGCGGTCCACCCAGAAAGCTGAGAAGCAGCGGCAGAAAAGGTGACACGCCGCGGCGATCGCGCTCGCCAAACTCCTGAGCTACTCGGACCTGGGAAGGGCACAAAACGCAGTCCCAGCCGAATCTGTGCCTCTGAGGGCGGCCTGAGCGGCTTGGACAGGGGAAGTGCACACAGCCTAGGGCCGGCCCCAGACGGTTCCCGGCTGAGCATCGTAGAGCCGGAGCGGTTTGTACGCCACAAGAAGGGACAAGTCAGGCGGGGCTGAGACACTGTGCACACGGCAGTGCTATTTGTTTGCAGCATCCCCCCTCCCCACAGCGCGACTGAACTAGTGAGCCTAAAAAACCAGCAAACAGAAGAAGTTAAACAGAGGGAACCACCTTGGAAGTGATCCCACACGGCCCAAAACATCAGAGAATGGCCAGATATATTTTTAATAATTTTAAAATCATTCCTTTTTTTTTTTTTCCTTTTTTTCTTCTTTTTTTTCTAACTATTTTTTTAATTGTTAAGTCTTCTATTTATCCTCTAATTTTTATTTCTATAACCTACTATTACTATTTAAAAAAAAAAAAGACTTTTTTTTTTTTTTTTTAAGGCAAACAACATATATAGCCTTTGGATGGTTGTTGGTGGTTTTTTGTTTTTGTTTTTGGTTTGTTTTGTTTTTTTGTTTGATTGTTTTTTAAATAATTCTTGTGTGTTTTTTTTCTTTCTTCCTTTTTCCTTCTGCTTCTTTTCTTTAATATTGTATTTTCTAAAATCCAACCTCTACTCTAGATTTTTAATCTTTGCTCTTAGGTTTCTGTTGTCAATTTTGTACATTTAAAAACCCAAACTTCACTACCCATGTTTACCTGAGAGCGAGATTACTGGCTCGACCACTCTCTCCTCCTTTGGACTCTCCTTTTTCTCCACCAGGTGGCCTCTGTCTCTTTTCTCCCCCATCTCTTCTCTATCCAACTCTGTGAATCTCAGTGTGTTCCAGACGGTGGAGAACACCTAAGGAACTGGTTACTGGCAGGATTTGTCTCTCTCCTTCTCATTCCTCTCTCTTATCCTCCTGGTCACCTCTGTCTACTTCCTCCCTCTCCTCTTCCCCGTATAACTCCGTAAATACCTCTGAGCGGTCCAGACTATAGAGCACACATAAGGAAGTGACTACTGGCTAGCTTGCTCTCTCCTCTTTTGATCTCACCACATCTAATTCCAGTTACCTCTAACTACCCCCTCCATCTTCTCTTCTCCTTGTAACTCAGTGAACCTCTCTGAGTGTCCCTCAATGTGGAGAAACTTTTCATCTTTAACCTAGATGTTTTATCATCGGTGCTGTATAGATGGAGAAGTCTAGAGGCTACTGTAAAAATAAAACTGAAAACCAGAAGCAGGAGGCTTAAATCCAAAGCCTGAAAACATTAGAGAACTCTTGAATTCAGGGAACATTAAGCAATAGGAGCTCATCAAATGCCTTCATACCTACACTGAAACCAAGCTCCACCCAAGGGCCAACAAGTTCCAAAACAAGACATACCACTCAAATTCTCCAGCAACACAGGAACACTCCCCTGAGCTTCAATATACAGGCAGCTCAAAATTATTCCAAAACCCTTGATGTCTCATAACCCATTACTGGTCACTCCACCGCACTCCAGAGAGAAGAAACCCAGCTCCACCCACCAGAACTCCAACACAAGCCTCCCTAACCAGGAAACCTTGACAAGCCACTGATAGAACCCCACCCACAGTGAGGAAGCTCCATAATAAAGAAAACTCCACAAACTACCAGAATATAAAAAGGCCACCCCAAACCCAGCAATATAACCAAGATGAAGAGACAGAGGAATACTCAGCAGGTAAAGGAACAGGAGAGTTGCCCACCAAACCAAACAAAAGAGGAAGAAGTAGGGAATCTACCTGAGAAGGAATTCCGAATATTGATAGTGAAAATGATCCAAAATCTTGAAATCAAAATAGAATCACAGATAAATAGTCTAGAGACAAGGATTGAGAAGATGCAAGAAAGGTTTAACAAGGACCTAGAAGAAATAAAAAAGAGTCAAAATATAATGAATAACGCAATAAATGAGATCAGAAACACTCTGGAGGCAACAAATAGTAGAATAACGGAGGCAGAAGATAGGATTAGTGAAATAGAAGATAGAATGGTAGAAATAAATGAATCAGAGAGGAAACAAGAAAAACGAATTAAAAGAAACGAGGACAATCTCAGAGACCTCCAGGACAATATGAAACGCTCCAACATTCGAATTATAGGAGTCCCAGAAGAAGAAGACAGAAAGAAAGATCATGAGAAAATCCTTGAGGAGATAATAGTTGAAAACTTCCCTAAAATGGGGAAGGAAATAATCACCCAAGTCCAAGAAACACAGAGAGTTCCAAATAGGATAAACCCAAGGCGAAACACCCCAAGACACATATTAATCAAATTAACAAAGATCAAACACAAAGAACAAATATTAAAAGCAGCAAGGGAAAAACAACAAATAACACACAAGGGGATTCCCATAAGGATAACAGCTGATCTTTCAATAGAAACTCTTCAGGCCAGGAGGGAATGGCAAGACATACTTAAAGTGATGAAAGACAATAACCTACAGCCCAGATTACTGTACCCAGCAAGGATCTCATTCAAATACGAAGGAGAAATCAAAAGCTTTACAGAGAAGCAAAAGCTGAGAGAATTCAGCACCACCAAACCAGCTCTCCAACAAATTCTAAAGGATATTCTCTAGACAGGAAACAGGAAAAGGGTGTATAAACCCGAACCCAAAACAATAAAGTAAATGATAACGGGATCATACTTATCAATAATTACCTTAAACGTAAATGGGTTGAACGCCCCAACCAAAAGGCAAAGACTGGCCGAATGGATACAAAAACAAGACCCCTCTATATGCTGCTTACAAGAGACCCACTTCAAAACAAGGGACACATACAGACTGAAAGTGAAGGGCTGGAAAAAGATATACCATGCAAATAGAGACCAAAAGAAAGCAGGAGTGGCAATACTCATATCCGATAAAATAGACTTTAAAACAAAGGCTGTGAAAAGAGACAAAGAAGGCCACTACATAATGATCAAAGGATCAATCCAAGAAGAAGATATAACAATTATAAATATATATGCACCCAACATAGGAGCACCGCAATATGTAAGACAAATGCTAACAAGTATGAAAGGGGAAATCAACAATAACACAATAATAGTGGGAGACTTTAATACCCCACTCACACCTATGGACAGATCAACTAAACAGAAAATTAACAAAGAAACGCAAACTTTAAATGATACATTAGATCAATTAGACCTAATTGATATCTATAGGACATTTCACCCCAAAACAATGAATTTCACCTTTTTCTCAAGTGCTCATGGAACCTTCTCCAGGATAGATCACATCCTGGGCCATAAATCTAAACTTGATAAATTCAAAAAAATCGAAATCATTCCAAGCATCTTTTCTGACCATAATGCATTAAGATTAGATCTCAATTACAGGAGAAAAACTACTAAAAATTCCAACATATGGAGGTTGAACAACACACTTCTGAATAACCAACAAATCACAGAAGAAATCAAAAAAGAAATCAAAATATGCATAGAAACTAATGAAAATGAAAACACAACAACCCAAAACCTGTGGGACACTATAAAAGCAGTGCTAAGAGGAAAGTTCATAGCAATACAGGCATACCTCAAGAAACAAGAAAAAAGTCAAATAAATAACCTAACTCTACAACTAAAGCAACTAGAAAAGGAAGAATTGGAGAACCCCAGAGTTAGTAGAAGGAAAGAAATCTTAAAAATTAGGGCAGAAATAAATGCAAAAGAAACAAAAGAGACCATAGCAAAAATCAACAAAGCCAAAAGCTGGTTCTTTGAAAGGATAAATAAAATTGACAAACCATTAGCCAGACTCATCAAGAAGCAAAGAGAGAAAAATCAAATCAATAAAATTAGAAAAGAAAATGGAGAGATCACAACAGACAACACAGAAATACAAAGGATCATAAGAGACTACTATCAGCAGTTGTATGCCAATAAAATGGACAACGTGGAAGAAATGGACAAATTCTTAGAAAAGTACAATTTTCCAAAACTGAACCAGGAAGAAATAGAAAATCTTAACAGACCCATCACAAGCACGGAAATTGAAACTGTAATCAGAAATCTTCCAGGAAACAAAAGCCCAGGTCCAGACAGCTTCACAGCTGAATTCTACCAAAAATTTCGAGAAGAGCTAACACCTATCCTACTCAAACTCTTCCAGAAAATTGCAGAGGAAGGTAAACTTCCAAACTCATCCTATGAGGCCACCATCACTCTAATACCAAAACCTGACAAAGATGTCACAAAAAAAGAAAACTACAGGCCAATATCACTGATGAACATAGATGCAAAAATCCTCAACAAAATTCTAGCAATCAGAATCCAACAACACATTAAAAAGATCATACACCATGACCAAGTGGGCTTTATCCCAGGGATGCAAGGATTCTTCAATATCCGCAAATCAATCAATGTAATTCACCACATTAACAAATTGAAAAATAAAAACCATATGATTATCTCAATAGATGCAGAGAAGGCCTTTGACAAAATTCAACATCCATTTATGATAAAAACTCTCCAGAAAGCAGGAATAGAAGGAACATACCTCAACATAATAAAAGCTATATATGACAAACCCACAGCAAACATTATCCTCAATGGTGAAAAATTGAAAGCATTTCCCCTAAAGTCAGGAACAAGACAAGGGTGTCCACTTTCACCGCTACTATTCAACATAGTTCTGGAAGTTTTGGCCACAGCAATCAGAGCAGAAAAAGAAATAAAAGGAATCCAAATTGGAAAAGAAGAAGTAAAACTCTCACTGTTTGCAGATGACATGATCCTCTACATGGAAAACCCGAAAGACTCCACCAGAAAATTACTAGAGCTCATCAATGAATATAGTAAAGTTGCAGGATATAAAATCAACACACAGAAATCCCTTGCATTCCTATACACCAATAATGAGAAAGTAGAAAAAGCAATTAAGGAAACAATTCCATTCACCATTGCAACGAAAAGAATGAAATACTTAGGAATATATCTACCCAAAGAAACTAAAGACCTATATATAGAAAACTATAAAACACTGATGAAAGAAATCAAAGAGGACACTAATAGATGGAGAAATATACCATGCTCATGGATCGGAAGAATCAATATAGTGAAAATGAGTATACTACCCAAAGCAATTTACAAATTCAATGCAATCCCTATCAAGCTACCAGCCATATTTTTCACAGAACTAGAACAAATAATTTCAAGATTCGTATGGAAATACAAAAAACCTCGAATTGCCAAAGCAATCTTGAGAAAGAAGAATGGAACTGGAGGAATCAACTTGCCTGACTTCAGGCTCTACTACAAAGCCACAGTCATCAAAACAGTATGGTACTGGCACAAAGACAGACATATAGATCAATGGAACAAAATAGAAAGCCCAGAGATAAATCCACACACCTATGGACACCTTATCTTTGACAAAGGAGGCAAGAATATACAATGGAGTAAAGACAATCTCTTTAACAAGTGGTGCTGGGAAAACTGGTCAACCACTTGTAAAAGAATGAAACTAGATCACTTTCTAACACCACACACAAAAATAAATTCAAAATGGATTAAAGATCTAAATGTAAGACCAGAAACTATAAAACTCCTAGAGGAGAACATAGGCAAAACACTCTCAGACATAAATCACAGCAGGATCCTCTATGATCCACCTCCCAGAATTCTGGAAATAAAAGCAAAAATAAACAAATGGGATCTAATTAAAATTAAAAGCTTCTGCACAACAAAGGAAAATATCAGCAAGGTGAAAAGACAGCCTTCGGAATGGGAGAAAATAATAGCAAATGAAGCAACTGACAAACAACTAATCTCAAAAATATACAAGCAACTTATGCAGCTCAATTCCAGAAAAATAAACGACCCAATCAAAAAATGGGCCAAAGAACTAAATAGACATTTCTCCAAAGAAGACATACGGATGGCTAACAAACACATGAAAAGATGCTCAACATCACTCATTATCAGAGAAATGCAAATCAAAACCACAATGAGGTACCACTTCACACCAGTCAGAATGGCTGCGATCCAAAAATCTGCAAGCAATAAATGCTGGAGAGGGTGTGGAGAAAAGGGAACCCTCCTACACTGTTGGTGGGAATGCAAACTAGTACAGCCACTATGGAGAACAGTGTGGAGATTCCTTAAAAAATTGCAAATAGAACTCCCTTATGACTCAGCAATCCCACTGCTGGGCATACACACCGAGGAAACCAGAATTGAAAGAGACACATGTACCCCAATGTTCATCGCAGCACTGATTATAATAGCCAGGACATGGAAACAACCTAGATGTCCATCAGCAGATGAATGGATAAGAAAGCTGTGGTACATATACACAATGGAGTATTACTCAGCCGTTAAAAAGAATTCATTTGAATCAGTTCTGATGAGATGGACGAAACTGGAGCCGATTATACAGAGTGAAGTAAGCCAGAAAGAAAAACACCAATACAGTATACTAACACAGATATATGGAATTTAGAAAGATGGCAATGACGACCCTGTATGCAAGACAGGAAAAAAGACGCAGCTGTCTATAACGGACTTTTGGACTCAGAGGGAGAGGGAGAGGGTGGGATGATATGGGAGAATGGCATTCTATCATGTATACTATCATGTAAGAATTGAATCGCTAGTCTATGTCTGACGCAGGATACAGCATGCTTGGGGCTGGTGCATGGGGATGACCCACAGAGATGTTATGGGGAGGGAGGTGGGAGGGGGGTTCATGTTTGGGAACACATGTTAGAATTAAAGATTTTAAAATTAAAAATATAAATAAATAAATAAAATAAAATGTCTGCATAGCACATTGCCTCACCTGTTCTACAGGCTAACAGTTGCTACCTAGAAGGAAGGAGATTTTACTGTTAAAGGACAGATGTTATTTCCATAGTAGCTATGTAAGCAGGGTTTAGATCAGAAAATCATACATGTCTGCTGCCTTTTATTATCAAAAAATGTTTGAATCTATCCAAATTTATTAAATTTAATGATTTTTTTCAAAAGGGAATATTAAATGCATACTTACCAGAGACTCACTGATTATAACACAAACACAAAACAAAGGACTTAACAATTACACTTTGGTTCTGAAATGGACAAATATAGTTAGACTACATCAGGCAAGGAAGGGAAGTACCAGAAGATAAATTTATAGCATATGCTTCATGATTAGAAACATTTACATAAAGAAAGCAAATAAATCAAAATGTAAGTATAAATAATCTTTTAACATCAATGTTTATGACCTAATTGTGATATCAGAAATGAAAAGAAATAAAGGGTAAAAATAGCATTTATGTGCTTCTATATAAAATACACAGAAACAAGTGGTTACTGCTTTTTTCTTAAGTAGGATGACAAAGATAAAATCATTTTCATCTATGATATAATTAAACCATATCTTATTCATAATTACTTTCTATCAATCTCACTTCATAAATAAATTTCAAACTATTTCAGTCCTCTATATCTTCAACATTGTCACATTCCAAGCTACCATCATTTCCAATCTGACTCAGAATCTTTCCACAGAGAAAAATGAAAGGGATTTGTACAGCAGATAAAGTGAAGAATATAAAAATTAAAAGGAAGAGGAACTAAAAAGCCTCCTGATCAAAGTGAAAGAGGAGAGTGAAGAAGTTGGCTTAAAGCTCAACTTTTAATAAATGAAGATCATGGCATCTGGCCCCATCACTTCATGGGAAATAGATGGGGAAACGGTGGAAACAGTGTCAGACTTTATTTAGGGGGGGGGCACCAAAATCACTGCAAATGGTGATTGCAGCCATGAAATTAAAAATGCTTACTTCTTGGAAGGAAAGTTATGACCAACCTAAATAGAATATTGAAAAGCAGAGACATTACATTGCCAACAAAGGTCCGTCTAGTCAAGGCTATGGTTTTTCCAATAGTCATGTATGGATGTGAGAGTAGGACTGTGAAGAAAGCTGAGCGCTGAAGAATTGATCCTTTTGAACTGTGGTGTTAGAGAAGACTCTTGAGAGTGCCTTGGATTGCACGCAGATCCAACCAGTCCACCCTAACTGAGATCAGTCCTGGGTGTTCATTGGAAGGACTGATGTTGAAGCTGAAACTCTGATAAGTTGGCCAGGGTTGACTCATTGGAAAAGACTTTGATGCTGGGAGGGATTGGGGGCAGGAGGAGAAGGGATGCAGAGGATGCAATGGCTGGATGGCATCACCAACTCGATGGACATGAGTTTGAATGAACTCTGGGAGTTGGTGATGGACAGGGAGGCCTGGTGTGCTGTGATTCATGGGATTGCAAAGAGTAGGACATGACTGAGTGACTGAACTGAACTGAACTAAGATAGAATAATAGGATAAAGATTTTAACATTTATTCCAGTTTGTTTACATTCCAATTTCATACTGAGCCAAAATACGTCTAAATTTTATTTAAACATAATCAATTACTTGATGATCTGCAGATTCTGTTAAAGTAAAGCTTCAAAATACAATACTTTATTATCAAAATCACAAAGCTAGGTGACTAAATAGAAATTACTGCTGCTGTTCAGTCACTGAGTCATGTCTGACTCTTTGGAACCTCATGAAGTACAACACAGCAGGGTTCCCTGTCCTTCACTATCTCCTGCTTAAATTCATGTCCATTGTCTTTATAATGCCATTCAACCATCTCATCCTGTGTCGCCCCTTCTTCTGTCCTCAATCTTTCTCAGCATCAGGGTCTTTTCCAATGAGTCTAACTTCTTTTTAAGCACAAGATGGTAGATTTTAGGGAAAGCAATCGCATTGAGAAAGGAAAGATACTTCCAGGATAGGCTTTTTCCTCCGGTATTCTAAAGCTGCACACTTATTCTCAGTTGTTGCTTTGTGCACTCTCTTAGTTGTGTCTGATTCTTGAGACCCCATGGACTATAGCACACCAGGCTTCCCTGTCCTTCACTGTCTCTTAACTGTGATCCACACAGTCAAAGGCTTTAGCATAGTAAATGAGGCAGTGGTGGATGTTTTTCTGGAATTCCCTTGCTTTTTTCTATGATCCAACAGTTGTTGGCAATTTGATCTCTGGCTCCTCTGCCTTTTCTAAATCCAGGTTGTATATCTGGAAGTTCACAGTTCATGTACTGTAGAAGCCTACCTTGAAGGATTTTGAGCATTACGTTGCAAGCTTGCATGCATATTCTCAGTATGCAAATACTAACATTTTTCCTTGTCCTCTTGTGCTCATATTCTGTTTTCTCTGTTTTTGTTTTTTTTTTTGTTGTTGTTGTTGTTGTTGCGATTCAGGATAAACTTTCCTCTTCTTTCTCCGGTGCTGGCCAGCACATTGCTTGAGAGATCTAGTGTTCTTTATAAATTGTGGGAAGTTAGGAGGAGATTGGAGTGGGAGTGGATTGGTAGGAGAAACTGCTGCCAACCCTTGGTACCTGGAGGGTGAGCTGCCTAAAGGGCCTAGATTTGTCCATTATTGTATTAGTTGAGAATGTATAGATTGTGTGTGAATTAGTGTCTCTTTGGAAACACAGTATCCTCATCCCATGTGAGTCAGAGAACGATGATAAAGGTAAGGAGCTTCCCATGTGTGTTCAATTACTGTTTTTTTTTTTTTTATTTCTAATTGTTTCAGTTTAAATCAATCAGCTATACTCTCTTTAAGGAATTCATTATTAGCCAGTATTCTACAAATGTGTTCCTGCTATTCCATGTGATTTGGCATGGGAAAGGGAGTAGACTGAGGCACTAAATGTTAGCTTTCACTGTCAACTCACAAAATTTCTGATTTTAATATTAAAAACATGATATACTGCATTCTTATGAATAGAATGAAAAATTTTAAATGAGCTAATACAAAATTAAATTTATATAAATACATCTCTGGGTATCACATTAAACATGCTTAGCACACAAATTAGTTCAAATTGCTTTCATAGTTAAATATGTAAATAAACATAAATGATGACAGATTCTGTAGTTTTTAAAAATAATGCCTTAATGACAATGACTGAAATCAAGCATCTTCCCTGATTTTCTAAAAATAGTATGTATGATGTGGCAGACACACCCACAGAGTAACCTTCAGTGAGTCACACCTTTGTACAATTCTCAGTCTTCGCATGTCAGAGAACCCAATAAGTTGTTTCTCACCAAAAGAAGAAAGGTCATAGAATGACATTCCTGGATTAAGTTATGTTATCTGGCAAAGGTAATGTGTTTTCACACCTGTGTTACATAAGACTCAGTTTTCGCAGACTATAATGGAATTGTTGGCTTTGAAGAAACAAACTGTTATTTTGTGAGTAGCCTTGGATAATTTTCCCAAGTAATTTTCCTTATTATTCATTGTAAATGAATACGTACTACCAGTTTTATTTTGTCTGAATCTCCCTCAAGATATTTTTTATATATGTGGAAAACTAACCTGTTTTAGCAACCTGAGTGATTCTGTAAGAGACACCTTTTGTAATTCTGTTAGTGAATTTAATAGCAGTGAGTACTGTGCTATAAAAAACAGAATCTAAGATGTTAATGAAATCTATAGAGAAAGCAAGGTTTGGGCAGGGGAGACACAGATACTATAGGGTGAAATGATGGGATCCTATTTTAGGCTGTGGTAAAAATTCTGGTAACAGTGGTGCTGTTTTGTGGCTCCCAAACTCAGAGAAAATGGTGGGGGGGGGGGGATGGAAAGTCATATGCTGATTCTTTCTTGTGAGTTTTCTCCTTATTAAACTTCCATAAAATATGGATTAAGTGATAATGGAGCTGACCAGTCTGTAAAAAAAAAAGGTGAAAAATAACACACAGCTGTAGTAAAAGAGTTATTAACAGTCTAAGCTGGATGGGAATAATATTTTCACTCTTCTTTCCTAAATGCCTGACAGGTTATATTTTTCATAACATGAAAGAATCTGGAGATAGGGTTGGTAGGAATGCTCTGCAAAACACATTAAGGGTTCAGATATTTTCCATATTTATACTAGACTCTCTAGGATATAGGTGTTCTCCTCCTAGTTGCAAAACCACATATTTCTTCTGAATACAAGGCAAGAAAATAGTTAGAAATGAAAAAGTCAAAAGGATATTCAAAAAAATGATCATGGCATCTGGTCCCATCCCTTCATGGCAAATAGATCTGGAAACAATTGAAACAGTAACAGATTTTATTTTGTTGGGCTCCAAAATCACTCCAGATGGTGACTGTAGTCATGAAATTAAAAGATACTTGCTCCTTGGAAGAGCAGCTATGACCAACCTAGACAGCATATTAAAAAGCAGAGACATTACTTTGATGACAAAGGTTCGTCTAGTCAAATTTATGGTGTTTCCAGTAGTCATGTATGGATGTGAGAGTTAGACAATAAAGAAGTCTGAGCACCAAAGAATTGATGCTTTTGAACTGTGGTGTTGGAGAAGACTTTCGAGAATCCCTTTGACAGCAAGGAGATCAAACCAGTCAATCCTAAAGGAAATTGACCTTGAATATTCACTGGAAGGACTGATGCTGAAGCACCGTACTTTGGCCTCCTTTGAAGGCAGAAGCAGAACAGGACAACAGAAGATGGTTCTATCAATAGAACAATTGACATGGTTGGATGGCATCACAGACTCAATGAACATGAGTTTGAGCAAACTCTGGGAGATAGTGAAGGACAAGGAAGTTTGGCATGCTGCAATCCACAGGGTCGGTGGCAAAGAGTTAGACATCCCTGAGTGACTGAATAACAAAAAGGACACATCCCAGCTGAGTCTATATTCTTTTACAGGTTTCCCATTCAGCCATCTCTGTTGATATCTTTGAGGTTACAATTTTCTCACATTACTGTCCTATTTAGTAGGGCAGTTGGAAATCTGAGTATTTCATCCAGTGAATATTATTAGTGCAGATAAATGTATAGTTCTGTTAAAGCATAAAACTGAGGGAAGTTATTAGATATCAATCTCTACCATAACTTTTAAATTTCTGAATCTGGTGTTTATAGTTAAGAAAAGAAAGATCTACATTGTCTTAAAAAAGAAAAAGAAGAAAAGCCTTGGATTAATCACTGCCACATTTTGCCGTATATGAGACCAAGTTTAGTCTGGATCACAATATTCCCATACCTATATGGAAATGATATTTGACAGAAGCAGAAAGATGATTTGACTGGTGGGGCTTTATTAGCCTTTGGTAGGTTTCAGTTTCAGTTTAGTCACTCAGTCATGTCCGACTCTTTGCAACCCCATGAATCGCAGCACACCAGGCCTCCCTGTCCATCACCAACTCCCAGAGTCCACTCAGATTCACGTCCATCAAGTCAGTGATGCCATCCAGCCATCTCATCCTCTGTCGTCCCCTTCTCCTCCTGCCCCCAATCCCTCCCAGCATCAAAGTCTTTTCCAATGAGTCAACTCTTCTCATGAGGTGGCCAAAGTACTAGACTTTCAGCTTTAGCATCATTCCTTCCAAAGAAATCCCAGGGTTGATCTCCCTCAGAATGGACTGTTTGGATCTCCTTGCAGTCCAAGGGACTCTCAAGAGTCTTCTCCAACACCACAGTTCAAAAGCATCAATTCTTCGGTGCTCAGCCTTCTTCACAGTCCAACTCTCACATCCATACATGACTACTGGAAAAACCATAGCCTTGACTAGACGGACCTTAGTTGGCAAAGAAATGTCTCTGCTTTTGAATATAAGGCCTTCAAATAAGATGTAAACAGAGATTCAAAAATAATCCTAATAGTCATAGGTATTGGGAATTTAAATAGTTATATAAATATTTTTCTAATTTCAGGAAAAAAAATGGAAACAGGGATGTGAAAAGGACAACATGTGAGAAAAAGGAACCTGGAAGAGACTGAGGATTAGAATTAAACCAAAGACACAAAAGTAAATAAATATGGAAAGGAGTAAAGGGTGAAATAAGCCTATGGCCATTTTAATGACTGATGTTAAGAGCATACTTGAGAGGCTCTTTGAGAGTCTACAGGTACAGGCCAAAGAGCTGAAAATTCTGAGAGAAGAGACAAAGAAACAAAGCCACCTGGAAATTACAGGTGTTTCAAAGGAGTAATTGAGATTCAAAGCAAAATCAAACTCAGAATTGAAGGATATTTTACTATACTGAAAATAGCACCAAGTAAGCAAACTTAAGTGAAATTAAAATTTAAAAGAAAGCAAAAACAGAACTAAACACATTCTGGGCACTTCTATTTATTGAGACATAGCCAATTAAATGACCTGAAAAACTAGGTGTTACAAAAGTTCTAGAAAATCGTAATAAAATATCAGATATACACACCTACAGTCGATTAATCTTCCACAAAGAAGGCAAGATTATACACGGAAAAACAGTCTCTTAAGCTAGTGGAGTGGAGAAAGGTGGACAGCTGAATATATATCAATGAAGTTAGGACACAGCCTTTCACCATACAGAACACAACCTTTCACCATACACAAAAATAAACTCAAAAGGGCTTAAATACTTAAACATAAGACATGCCACCATAAAATTCCTAGAAGAGAACATAGGCAACACATTCTGATATAAACCAACAAATGTTTACTTATGTCAGACTCCCAAGGCAATACAAATAAAAGCAAAAATAAGTAAATGAGACCTAATCAAACTTGAAAGCTTTTGCACAGCAAAGAAAACCATAAATAAAATGAAAAGACAAAATTCAGTCTGGGAGAATCTATTGGCAAATGATGCAGTTGACAAGGGCTTAATTTCCAAAATATGAAACAGCTCATGAAACTCAATAACAAAAACAAATAAAACAATCAAAAAAAGGGAAGAGGACCTAAATAGATATTTCTCTTAAAAAAAGAACAAAAAAATACAGATGGACAAATACACATAAAAAGAAGATGCCCAACATCACTAATTGTTACATAAATGCAAATCAATACTACAAAGAGGTATCACCTTACTCTGGTCAGAATGGCCATCATTAAAAGTCTACAAACAACAAGTGCTGGAGAGGGTGTGGAAAAAAAGGACCACTCCTACACTGTTGGTGGAATGTAAATTGGTGCAGCCACTATGGAGAGGAGTATCAGTTCAGTTAAGTTCAGTCATTTGTGTCCAACTCTTCCCACCTCATTAATCACAGCACGTCAGGCCTCCCTGTCCATTACAACTCCTGGAGTTTACCCAAACTCATGTCCATCAAGTCGGTGATGCCATCCAGCCATGTCACCCTTTGTAATCCCCTTCTCCTCCTGCCCCCAACACCCCCCACCCCAACCCAGCATTGGGTCTTTTTCAATGAGTCAGCTCTTCGCATGAGGTGGCCGAAGTACTGGAGTTTCAGCTTTAGCATCAGTCCTTCCAATGAACACCCAGGACTGATCTCCTTTAGGATGGACTGGCTGGATCTCGTTGCAGTCCAAGGGACTCTCAAGAGTCTTCTCCAACACCACAGTTCAAAAGCATCAATTCTTTGGTATTCAGCTTTCTTTATAGTCCAACTTTCACATCCATACATGACCACAGGAAAAATCATAGCCTTGACTAGACAGACCTTAGTCACCAAAGTAATGTCTCTGCTTCTGAATATACTATTTAAGTTGGTCATAACTTTCCTTCCAAGGAGTAAGCGTCTTTTAATTTCATGGCTGCAGTCACCATCTGCAGTGATTTTGGAGCCCCCAAAAATAGTCTGACAGTTTCCACTGTTTCCCCATCTATTTCCCATGAAGTGATGGGACCGGATGCCATGATCTTCGTTTTCTGAGTGTTGAACTTTAAGCCAACTTTTTACTCTCCTCTTTCACTTTCATCAAGAGGCTTTTTAGCTCCTTTTCAATTTCTGCCATAAGGGTGGTGTCATCATCAGCATATTTGAGGTTATGGATATTTCTCCCAGCAATCTTGATTCCAGCTTGAGCTTCTTCCAGCCCAGTGTTTCTAGTGATGTACTCTGCATATAAGTTAAATAAGCAGGGTGACAATATACAGCCTTGATGTACTCCTTTTTCTGTTTGGAACCAGTCTGTTGTTCCATGTCCAGTTCTAACTGTTGCTTCCTGACCTGCATACAGATTTCTCAAGAGGCAGGTCAGATGGTCTGGTATTCTCATCTCTTTCAGAATTTTCCACAGTTTATTGTGATCCACACAGTCAAAGGCTTTGGCATAGTGGAGAAAGCAGAAATAGATGTTTTTCTGGAACTCTCTTGCTTTTTCCATGATCCAGCGGATGTCAGTATTTTGACCTCTGGTTCCTGTGCCTTTTCTAAAACCAGCTTGAACATCTGGAAGTTCACGGTTCACGTATTGCTGAAGTTTGCCCTGAAGAATTATGGGCATTACTTTACTAGCATGTGAGGTGAGTGCAATTGTGCTGTAGTTTGAGCATTCTTTGGCACTGCCTTTCTTTGGGATTGGAATGAAAACTGACCTTTTCCTGTCCTGTGGCCACTGCTGAATTTTCCAAATTTGCTGGCATATTGAGTGCAGCACTTTCAAGCACCATCCTTCAGAATTTGAAATAGCTCAACTGGAATTCCATCACCTCCACTAGCTTTGTTTGTAGTGATGCTTTCTAAGGCCAACTTGACTTCACATTCCAGGATGTCTGGCTCTAGGTAAGTGATCTCACCATCGTGATTATCAGGGTTGTGAGGATCTTTTTTGTACAATTCTTCTGTGTATTCTTGCACCTCTTGTTATCTTCTGGTTCCGTTAGGGCCGTACCATTTCTGTCCTTTATCGAGCCCATCTTTGCATGAAATGTTCCCGTGGTATCTCTAATTTTCTTGAAGAGGGCTCTAGTCTTTCCCATTCTGTTCTTTCCCTCTATTTCTTTGCATTGATCACTGAGGATGGCTTTCTTATCTCTCTTTTCTATTCTTTGGAACTCTGCATTCAGATGCTTATATCTTTCCTTTTCTCCCTTGAGTTTCACTTTTCTTTTCACATCTATTTGTAAGGCCTCCTCAGACTCATTTTGCTTTTTTGCATTTCTTTTCCATGGGGATGGTCTTGATACCTGTCTCCTGTACAATGTCACTAACCTGTGTCCATAGTTCATCAGGCACTCTATCAGATCTAGGCCTTTAAATCTATTTCTCTCTTCCACTGTATAATCATAAGGGATTTGATTTAGGTCATACCTGAAGGGTCTAGTGGTTTTCTCCAATTTCTTCAATTTAAGTCTTAATTCAACAATAAGAAGTTCATGATCTCAGCCACAGTCAGCTCCCGGTCTTATTTTTTGCTGACTGTATAGAGCTTCTCTGTCTTTGACTGCAAAGAGTATAATCAATCTGATTTCAGTGTTGGCCATCTGGTGATGTCCATGTGTAAAGTCTTCTCTTGTTTTGTTGGAAGAGGGTGTTTGCTATGACCAGTGTGTTCTCTTGGCAAAACTCTATTAGCCTTTGCCCTGCTTCATTCTGTCCTCCACAGCCAAATTTGCCTGTTACTCCAGGTGTTTCTTGACTTCCTGCTTTTGCATTCCAATCCCTGTAATGAGAAGGAAATCTTTTTGGGTGTTAGTTCTAAAAGGTCTTGTATGTCTTCACAGAACCGTTCAACTTCAGATTTTTCAGCATTACTGGTTGGGGCATAGACTTGGATTACTGTGATATTGAATGGTTTGCCTTGGAAATGAACAGAGATCATTCTGTTGCTTTTGAGATTGCATCCAAGTACTGCATTTCAGATTCTTGTTAACCCTGATGGCTACTCCATTTCTTATAAGGAATTCCTGCCCACAGTAGTAGATATAATGGTCATGATTTAAATTCAGCCATTCCAGTCCATTTTAGTTCACTGATTCCTAGAATGTCGATGTTCACTCTTGCCATCTCCTGTTTGACCACTTCCAATTTGCCTTAATTCATGGACCTACATTCCAGGTTCCTATGCAATATTGCTCTTTACACCATTGGACCTTGCTTCTATCACCAGCCATATCCACAAGTGAGTATTGTTTTTGCTTTGGTTCTATCCCTTCATTCTTTCTGGAGTTATTTCTCCACTGATCTCCAGTAGCATATTGGGCACTTACTCACCTGGGGAGTTCCTCTTTCAGTATCCTATTATTTTGCCATTTCCTACTGTTCATGGGGTTCTCAAGGCAAGAATACTGAAGTGGTTTGCCATTCCTTCTCCTGTGGATCACATTCTGTCAGATCTCTCCACCATCACCCATCTGTCCTGGGTGGCCCCAACACAGCATGGCTTAGTTTCATTAAGTTAGACAAGGCTGTGGTCCAGGTGATCATATTGGCTAGTCTTCTGCAATTACAGTTTCAGTGTGTCTGTTGTCTGATGCCCTCTTGCACGTCCTACTCTCTTACACATCCGAGGTCAGGGGCAGCGGCCGAGAGGAGGTACTCCACGTCCAAGGAGCGGCGGCTGCACTGGGGCAGGAGGGCCGAGATGAGCTACTCCACATTCAAGGTCAGGAGGGGTGACCTCGTCCAAGGTAAGTAGCAGTGGCTGCGCTTTGCTGGAGCAGCCGTGAAGAGATACCCCACATTCAAGGTGAGAGGCGAAGAGTATGCTGCTGCTGCTCAGTCGCTTCAGTCGTGTCCGACTCTGTGCAACCCCATAGACGGCAGCCCGTAAGGCTCCCCCATCCCTGGATTATACAGGCAAGAACACTGGAGTGGGTTGCCATTTCCTTCTCCAATGCATGAAAGTGAAAAGTGAAAGTGAAGTCGCTCAGTTGTGTTGACTCTTAGCGACCCCATGGACTGAGATCCCTTTAAGAAACTAAAGTAGAGCTACCATATCCAGCAATACAACTCCTCGGCATATATTCAGACAAAGTGTCAATTTGAAAATGTACACGAACCCCTATGTTCACAGCAGTGCTATTGACAATAGCCAATGGGAAAAAAAAAAAAAAAAAAAAAACCTAAATTTCCCTCAGCAGATGAATGGATAAAGAAGATATGGTTATATATACATAGATGTAGAAATATTAATCAGCCATAAAAAAGAATGAAAAAATGCCATTTGCAGCTACATGAATAGACCTAGAGATTACCATTCTAAGTGATGTAAACCAGAAAGAAGACAAATACCAAATGACATCACTCCAGTACTCTTGCCTGGAAAATCCCATGGACGGAGGAGCTTGGTAGGCTGCAGTCCATGGGGTCGCAAGGAGTCGGACATGACTGAGCGACTTCACTTTGACTTTTCACTTTCATGCATTGGAGAAGGAAATGGCAACCCACTCCAGTATGCTTGCCTAGAGAATCCCAGGGATGGGGGAGCCTGGTGGGCTGCCGTCTACGGGGTCGCACAGAGTCGGACACGACTGAAGCAACGCAGCAGCAGCAGCATATGTGGAATCTAAAATATGACATGAACTATTTATGAAACAGAAACAAACTCACAGACATAGAGGGAAGATTAGTGGTTGCCAAAGGGCTGGGTGTCAGGGGAGGGTTGGGATGGGAGGTTGGGATTAAATGATGCACACTATTCTATGTATTAATAGAGCAGATAAACAAGTTTCTACTGTATAGCACATGGAACTATACTGAATATTCTGTAGTAAACCACAATGAAAAAGAAAAAACAAAATATCAGAAGCATCTTTTAGATAAGACAATTGAATGTGAAAGTTTATAGGAGAAATCTCATGAATAAGATCAAGAAAAAGTGGAAAAGAGGGGCTAATGTTTCAGTGTGCTGAAGGTGATGGGCTGAGGGAAAAATCATTGGCCAAAAACCAAACAGAATTTCAAAAGTAAACATCTCTATTAGAGCATACATACTTGAAGAAAGGTGAACTATATAACAAGTGTTCTCAAAGTAACAATTAGTGCAATGAATAAAACTTGAATACTACAGGCATCATAGAAACACTTCATACATCAACAAAGGAAACATTAATTGCATTATAGGTAATTTTCTCTATTTGTGAAGTTAAATAAATGGAACCAAAGAGAAAATACTTGTTTGTTTTGGCATCTTCTGCCCACTCTTATATTTGGAGGGTTCCATCATAAATGCATTTATCCATTTTGACTATATAAACGTATCATAAATGAGCTATTTTTTTGTCACTAATGATACTTAGGTTTAGTCTAGTATGGGGCTACTAAATATAATGCTGTTATAAACATTCATGTGCCCATCTCCTTGTAAACATACATAGACATTTCTACTGGGTATATCCATAGGAATAAAAACATCAAGCCATAGAATATGGATAAGTTCCACTACTGTAACTAGTGACAAGATTTCTAATATGATTGTATGCACTCCCATTTCCACAGTGTATGAAAGGTTCAAGCCTTCCTATCTCCACCTGTACACAGTACTGTCAGCACCTCCCCATCTTAACCGCAAGTCAGGACTGCCTCCCACCCTGCCCCAGAAGTCATGTAGGCTTAACTTTCTGGTTTTAATTTTCATTCCTTTGACAATTAATGAGATAATTTGTAATTGAAATAAAGTGTATTTCTCTACCATATAGGTCACCTGGATATTCAAAAAAGAAAATACACAAAGGAATAAAGTGTTTTTCAAGCCTTTGGTTCATTTTTATTGAGCTGTCTGAAGTCTGATCTTTTTCTACTTGAATTATCAAAATTTTCAAATTAAAAACATTTCTTTATGGTCTGTGTTTATTAGGCCCTATTTACAAAGTCTTTGCTTGATATAAGGTCATGATGATATAGCCCAATGTTAATGTGCTTTTCTAGAGCTTTTATTATGGTACATTCTATTATTCTCCTAGAATTGTTTTACATATACAGTGTGATGAGTTGGCTTTCTTTTTATGCATATCAATGGTCAATTAACCTAGCACTATTTTTTTTTAAATATAATTATTTTCTTACTGTATTATATTGTCAACTTGATATAAAACAAATGACCAGGATGTGCGAATATGTCCCTTGAATTCTTTATTTTGTTCCCTTCATTGAGTTGAATTCTGCTCCACTAATATTACAACGCTATTTTAGCTTTATGATAATGATTGCAATTGTTATTTGATAGAATATTTCCATAAATTTCTTTTTCTTGTTTATATTTCTCTTGGCTCCTCCTGGCCATTTGCAATTCCATATATATTCTAGAATCAATTAAGAATATTCACACACACAACATATAAATAAACCTAACATATTACTAGTAATTTTATTAGGATTATATTGAATTTATAGAAAATTTGGAGAATAAGGATATTTTAATATAGTACACTATAAATCACAAACATAAATCCACTCATAATTAGAAATATTTTTAAAAAATTTATGCACAGTTTTTATAGTTTTTTTTAGATTTATTCCCAAGTATCTGGTAATTTTTGTCACTGTAAATGATGTAAATTATAATAATTAAAATTTTTTATCACTATATATAAAATAATTTTTTACATTAGCTTCAATATTTAGCAACTTAGTTAATTTCATTTTATTATTTCTAATAGTACCTGGAAACAACTATACTGTGATCTATTTCTAATGTTCAATCCTTTTGCATAAAATAATCTACAGTTTCAAGAAATGGTCTGATTAATCCTCAAAAGCCCATATAAAAATAAAATGTATAATGAAGTAACATAATTACTAGAAACATGATCCATAACACATCATAAGAACATCAGCAGAAAGAATAAAGACATTTTTATAATTTATTTAGAAAATTATGATTTGCTCATGTGGTCAGTTGCTCAGTCATGGCCAATTATTTGCAACCCCATGGACTGCAGTCCACAGGCTTCTCTGTCCATGGAATTTTCCATTCAAGAGTAGTGCGTTGGGTTGCCATAGTCCAAATTAAAATTATATTCACAAGAAGAGACTGAGATTACTTAAATTCTTAGTTCCATTAACTACTCATGCTATGAATGATATGGGTGGTCATTTTATTTTCAACATTAATATATGTGTGTGGATAATTTATTTAACAAAATAAAGCCAACAATAATAAAAGTTAAAAGTTTGAACCATTGTGTACCAGATACTATTCTAAGTGTTTAATGTAAAAGAATTAAGTTAACCCTCACCATAAACAATTTCATATATAGGCACACTGAATAACCCAAGTAATGTACCCAGGTTCACATGGCTGGCAAACAGTACATCTGGATTTCAGCCTAAGTCCAAAATCTTGCTACAAATCACTGAATGTACTACCAAAAGAATTTAAAGCACTTTGAATAGAGTTTATATCCAATACTAAGCTTTTATACAGGCATTCATTGGTAACATAAAAATCTACAGAAATTAATGCAACACAAATTTTATGATATCTGTTTGAAAATAATGGTCATCTGAGTTAAATTTGCCTTGATTCATGGACCTGATTTGGAAAACTCAGCAGTGGCCACAGGACTGGAAAAGGTCAGTTTTCATTCCAATTCCAAAGAAAGGCAATACCAAAGAATGTTCAAACTACCACACAATTGCACTCATCTCACATGCTAGTAAAGTAATGCTCAAAATTCTCCAAGCCAGGCTTCAGCAATACGTGAACCGTGAACTCCCTGATGTTCAAGCTGGTTTTAGAAAAGGCAGCGGAACCAGAGATCAAAATGCCAACATCCACTGGATCATGGAAAAAGCAAGAGAGTTCCAGAAAAACATCTATTTCTGCTTTCTTGACTATGCCAAAGCCTTTGACTGTGTGGATCACAATAAACTGTGGAAAATTCTGAAAGAGAGGAGAATACTAGACCACCTGACCTGCCTCTTGAGAAACCTATATGCAGGTCAGGAAGCAACAGTTAGAACTGGACATGGAACAACAGACTGGTTCCAAACAGGAAAAGGAGTACGTCAAGGCTGTATATTGTCACCTTGCGTATTTAACTTCTATGCAGGGTACATCATGAGAAACACAGGACTGGAAGAAACACAAGCTGGAATCAAGATTGCCGGGAGAAATATCCATAACCTCAGATATGCTGATGATGACACCACCCTTATGGCAGAAATTGAAAAGAAGCTAAAAAGCCTCTTGATGAAAGTGAAAGAGGAGAGCAAAAAAGTTGGCCTAAAGCTCAACATTCAGAAAACGAAGATCATGGCATCCGGTCCCATCACTTCATGGGAAATAGATGGGGAAACAGTAGAAACAGTGTCAGACTTTAATTTGGGGGCTCCAAAATCACTGCAGATGGTGACTGCAGCCATCCTTGGAAGATGCTTACTCCTTGGAAGAAAAGTTATGACCAACCTAGATAGTATATTCAAAAGCAGAGACATTACTTTGCCGACTAAGGTCCGTCTAGTCAAGGCTATGGTTTTTCCAGTGTGGTCATGTATGGATGTGAGAGTTGGACTGTGAAGAAGGCAGAGCACCAAAGAACTGATGCTTTTGAACTGTGGTGTTGGAGAAGACTCTTGAGGGTCCCTTGGACTGCAAGGAGATCCAACCAGTCCATTCTGAAGGAGATCAGCCCTGGGACTTCTTTGGAAGGAATGATGCTAAAGCTGAAACTCCAGTACTTTGGCCACCTCATGTAAAGAGTTGACTCACTGGAAAAGACTCTGATGCTGGGAAGGCTTGGGGGCAGGAGGAGAAGGGGATGACCGAGGATGAGATGGCTGGATGGCATCACGGACTCGATGGATGTGAGTCTGAGTGAACTCCGGGAGATGGTGATGAACAGGGAGGCCTGGCGTGCTGCGATTCATGGGGTCGCAGAGTCGGACATGACTGAGCGACTGAACTGAACTGAATTTGAAAATAAGAGTATAGCCATGTGGTAGGGAAGTCAGGGAAGCCCAACTATGAAAACACAAAGCTTCTATATGTATTGACTTTAAGTCACAATTCAAAGTGTGCTCGCTTATTTTATTACCATTAAATTCTCCAAATCCCCAAAGTCCTTTAAGAAAATTAAAAACAGAAGTGACTTACATTCTGTTAAAAATGTAATTTGTGTTTACTTATACAGGCTTTTGCACAGGTGTGTGTGTGTGTGTGTGTGTATAATTTAGAAATAGAACTGTCATAGGATGTACAATCAAACTGATATTCAGTTCAGTTTGTGTTCCTCAGTTGTATGACTCTTGGCGACCTTATGGACTGCAGCATGCCAGGCTTCCCTATGCATCACCAACTCCCAGAGCCTACTCAAACTCATGTCTATCACATCGGTGATGCCATCCAACCAACTCATCCTCTGTTGCTCCCATCTCCTCCTGCCTTCAATCTTTCCCAGCAACAGGGGCTTTTCCAATGAGTCAGTTCTTCACATGAGGTGGCCAAAGTATTGGAGCTTCAGTTTCAGCATCAGTCCTGCCAGTGATTATTCAGGACTGATTTCCTTTAGGATTGACTGATTTGATCTCCTCACAGTCCAAGGGAATCTCGTGAGTCATCTCCAATACCACAGTTTGAAAGCATCAATTTTTCAGGGTTCAGATTACTTTATGGTCTAACTCTCACACCCATACATGATTACTGGAAAAACCATAACTTTGACGAGATGGAATTTCATCAGCAAAGTAACATCTCTGTATTTTAATATACTGTCTAGGTCTGTCATAGCTATTCTTCCAAAGATCAAGCCTCTTTTAATTTCATGGCCGGAGTCACCATTGGCAGTGATTTTGGAGCCCAGGAAAATAAAGTCTGTAACTGTTACCATTGTTTCCCCATCTATTTGCATAAAGTGATGGGACTGGATGCCATGTTCTTCCTTTTTTGAATGTTGAGTTTTAAGCCAGCTTTTCACTCTCCTGTTTCATCTTCATCAACAGGCTCTTTAGTTACTCTTCACTTTCTGCCATAAGAGTGGTGTCATCTGCATATCTGAAGTTATTGATGTTTCTCTCTGGTAACTTGATTCCAATCTGTGCTTCATCTAGCCCAGCATTTTGCATGATATAATCTGCATACACGTTAAATAAACAGGGTGACAATAAACATCCTTGACAGATTCCTTTCCCAATTTGGTAGCAGTCCCTTGCTCCATGTCCAGTTCCAATTGTTGCTTCTTGACCTACATACAGGTTTCTCAGGAGGCAGATAATGTGGTCTGGTATTTCCATCTCTTTAAGAATTTTCCACACTTTGTTGTGATCCACACAAAGGCTTTAGTGTAGTCAATGAAGTAGAAGTAGATGATTTTATGGAATTCTCTTGCTTTTTCAATAATTCAAAGGATGCTGGCAGTTTGATCCCTGGTTCCTCTGCCTTTTCTAAATCCAGCTTGAACATCTGGAAGTTCTTGGTTTGTATACTGTTGAAACCTAGCTTGAGAACATTGAGCATTAATTTGCTAGCATGTGACATGAATGCAATTGTGTAGTAATTTGAACACTCTTTGGCATTGCCTTTCTTTGGGATCAGAATGAAAACTGGTACTTTCCAGTTCTGTGGACACTGCTGTGTTTTCTGAATATGAGGACATATTGACTGCAGCACTTTCACAGCATCATTTTTAAGGATTTGAAATAGCTCAGCTTGAATTCCATCATCTCTACTAACTTTGTTCATAGTGGTGTTTCCTAAGGCCCATTTGACTTTGCACTCCAGGATGTCTGGCTCTAGGTGGGTGATCACACCATCGTGATTATCTGGTCCATTAATATCTTTCTTATATAATCCATCTGTGTATTCTTGCCACCTCTTCTTAATATCTTCTGCTTCTGTTGTCCGTACTATTTCTGTCCTTTATTGAGCCCATCTTTGCATGAAATGTTCCCTTGGTATCTCTAATTTTCTTGAAGAGATCGCTAGTCTTTCCCATTCTATTGTTTTCCTCTATATCTTTGCACTGATCACTGAGGAAGGCTTTCTTGTTTCTCCTTGCTCTTCTTTGGATTTCTTTACATTCTCATGGATATTTCTTTCCTTTTCTCCTTTGCCTTTTGCTTGTCTTCTTTTTTCAGCTATCTGTAAGACCTCAGACAACCACTTTGCCTTTTTGAACTTCTTTTTCTTGGGGATGATTCTGATTATAGTCAGTTGTAGAATGGTACAAACCTCTGTCCATATTTCTTCAGGCACTCTGTCTATCAGATCTAATCCCTTGAATCTATTTGTCGTTCCCCTGTATAATCATAAGGGATTTGATTTAAGTCATACCTGAGTGACCCAGTGGGTTTCCCTACTTTCTCCAATTTAAGCCTGAGTTTTGCAATAAGAAGTTCATGATCTGAGCCATAGTCAGCTCCCAGTCTTATTTTTGCTAACTCTATAAATCCTCTCCATCTTCGGCTGCAAAATATATTATCAATCTGATTTTCATATTGACCATCTGGTGATGTCCAGGCGTAGAGTCTTCTCTTATGTTGTTGGAAGTGGGTGTTTGCTATGACCAGTGTGTTCTCTTGGCAAAACTCTGTTAGCATTTGCCCTGCTTCATTTTGTACCCTAAGGCAAAACTTGCCTGTTACTCCAGGTATCTCTTCACTTCCTCCTTGTGCATTCCAGTCCCCTAGATGAAAAGGATATCTCTTTCTTGTGTTAGTTCTAGAAGGTCTTGTAGGTCTTCATAGAAGTTGGCTTAAAGCTCAACATTCAGAAAACTAAGATCATGGCATCTGGTCCCATCACTTCGTGGGAAATAGATGGGGAAACAGTGGAAACAGTCTCAGACTTTATTTTGGGGGGCTCCAAAATCACTGCAGATGGGGATTGCAGCCATGAAATTAAAGACACTTACTCCTTGGAAGGAAAGTTATGACCAACCTAGATAGCATATTCAAAAGCAGAGATATTACTTTGCCAACAAAGGTCCATTTAGTCAAGACTATGGTTTTTCCAGTAGTCATGTATGGATATGAGATTTTGACAGTGAAGAAAGCTGAGTGCCAAAAAATTGATGTTTTTGAACTGTGGTGATGGAGAAGACTCTTGAGAGTCCCTTGGACTGCAAGGAGATCCAACCAGTCCATCCTAAAGGACATAAGTCCTGAGTGTTCACTGGAAGGACTGATGTTAAAGCTGAAACTCCAATACTTTGGCCACCTCATGTGAAGAGTTGACTCATTGGAAAAGACCCTAATGCTGGGAAGGATTGGGGGCAGGAGGAGAAGAGGATGACAGAGGATGAGATTGCTGGATGGCATCACCGACTTGATGGACATGGGTTTGGGTAGACTCTGGGAGTTGGTGATGGACAGGGAGGCCTGGTGTGCTGCAATACATAGGGTCACCAAGAGTTGGACACAACTGAGCAACTGAACTGAACTGAACTAGGTCTTGTAGGTCTTCATAGAACCGTATGACTTCAGTTTCTTTGGCATTAGTGGTTGGGGCACAGACTTGGATTACTGTGATATTGAATGGTTTGCCATGAAAACGAAAGAGATCATTCTATTGTTTTTGAGATTGCATCCAAGTACTGCATTTCAGACTCTTTCGTTGACTATGAGGGCTACTCCATTTCTTCTAAGGGATTCTTGCCCACAGTAATAGATGTAATGATCTTCTGAATTCAATTTGCCCATTCCAGTCAATTTTAGTTCACTGATTTGTAAAATGTTGATGTTCATTCTTGCTATCACCTGGTTGACCACCTCCAATGTACTTTGATTCTTGGACCTAACATTCCACGTTCTATGCAATATTGTTCTTACAGCATCAGACTTTATTTCCTCACCAGTGACATCCACAACTGGGGATTGTTTTTGTTCTGGCTGTTCATTGTTTCTATAGCTATTTCTCCACTCTTCTCCAGTAGCATATTGAGCACTTAACGACCTGGGGAGTTCATCTGTCGGTGTCCTATCTTTTTACCTTTTCATACTGTTCATGGGGTTCTCAAGGCAAGAATACTGAAGTGGTTTGCCATTCCCTTCTCCAGTGAACCACGTTTTGTCAGTACTCTCCACTCCTAAGACGGCTGAATTCAGTGCCCTCGACCCTGTAGCAGGCCACTGTCGACCCATGCCTCCACCAGAGACTCCTGGACACTCATAGGCAGGTCTAGTTCAGTCTTTTGTAGGATTGATATTGAAATTTATATTACCACTATACAAAATAATTGCTAACAAAGAAGCAGTGAGTCTGACTCATCTTTCACATTCTACATAATTTTATCAAGATGTATTTTTCTTCAGAAACATAGTCAATGGAACAGGAAAGAAAGTTCAGAGATAAACTTTGCACCTATGGACACCTTATCTTTGACAAAGGAGGCAAGACTATACAATCAAGAAAAGATAGTCTCTTCAAGAAGTGGTGCCAGAAAAACTGGACAGCTACATGTAAAAGAATGAAATTAGCACATTTTCTAACACCACACAGAAAAATTAACTCAAAATGTGTTAAAACATAAATGTATGCAAGACTGGACACTATAAAACTCTTAGAGGAAAATTAGGGAGAACACTTCCTGACATAAATCACAGCAAAGCCTTTTTTGATCCACCTCCTAGAGAAATGAAAATAAAAACACAAGTAAACAAATGAGACTTATTTAATTTATAAGCTTTTGCATAACAAAGGAAACTATCAAAAAATGAAAAGAAAATTCACAGAGTAGGAGAAAATATTTGCAAATATTTTCAAATAAAACCAACAAGAGATTAATTTCCAAAATACAGAAACAGCTCATGAAGCTCAATATGTATAAAAAAGCCAATCTGATTTAAAAATGGGTGGAATATCTAAATAGACATGAGTCTCTGCTTTTTAATATACCTCACTGTAGTTTTCATTTGCATTTTTTTAAATAATTAGTGATGTTGAGTATCTTATCATAGGCCTCTTGGTCATCTATCCATCTTCTTTGTGGTGGATTCATATCAATGTATGGCAAAACCAATACAGTATTGTAATGTAAAGTAAAATTTTAAAAATAAATAAATAAAATTAAAAAAAATTTTTAAAAAGCAGAGAATATTCTTTGCTGACCAAGTTCCATCTAGTCAAAGCTATGGTTTTTCCAGTAGTCATGTATGGATGTGAGAATTGGACTATAAAGAAAGCTCAGAACTGAAAAAAATTGATCCTTTTGAACTGTGGTGTTGAAAAAGAATCTTGAGAGTCCCTTGGACTGCAGAAGATCTAACTAGTCAATCCTAAAGAAAATCAGTCCTGAATATTGATTGGAAGGATGACACTGAAGCTGAAGCTCCAATACGTTGGCCACCTGATGCAAAGAAGGGACGCATTGGAAAAGACCCTGATGCTGGGAAAGACTGAAGGCAGGAGGATAAGGGGATGACAGAGGATAAAATGGTTGGATGTCATCACCACCTCAATAAACATGAGTTTGAGCAAGCTCCAGGAGTTGGTGTTGGACATGGAAGCCTGGTATGCTGCAGTCCATGGGGTTGCAAAGAGCTGGACACGACTGAGTGACTGAACTGAACTGAACTGAGGACATGGAAGCAACCTAACTATCCATCCATGGAGGAATGGATGAAGAAGATATGATAACACACATGTACAATGGAACATTTACTCAGGCATAAAATGAATGAAATAAGTCATTTGCAGCAACATGGATGAACCTAGAGATTGTCATACTGAGTGAAGTAAGACAGAGAAGACAAATATTGTATATCACTTATATGTAGAAGCTGAATAAGTGGTTCAAATGAACCTATTTACAAAGTGTACATTGAGTTACAGATGTAGAAAACAAACTTGTACACCAGAGAGGATAATAGGAGGGGATAGTTTGGGAGATTGGGATTGACATCCATACACTGCTATATATAGAGAATAGACAACTAATAAGAATTTACTGAATAGCACAGGGAACTCTATTCAATCCTGTATAATGATTTACATAGAGTGGGAAAAGAAGAACCTGAAAAATGTGTTTTTTTCTTTAAGAGTTCTTAAAAACATTCACAATTGCAGAAAGAAGGCAAATTCAACTTGACTTAATATTTCTTAATAACTCCATTTTATTTTCACAATCCTCTAAAGTACCTGGAATTTTGTACTTAGGTCAAAAAACACAAAAGCTAGAACCATATCAAGGATGATTTGCAAACATCTCTGTAGGCCTTTCATTTATAACTATCATGAGTCTTCTGCTAATAATGTGGTATATACTATTTAGAAAAAAAAAATAACTGTAAAGATTTATTTCCATACAGCATGATTAATATTATAAATATTATAACTATTGTTTTCTAATACACATAAGCTCAACAGAAATCAATAAAATATTAGCAAGACAGCAGAAATTCAGAGAATAAATAAAGATATAGAGTTTTTACAGATAAAGTAATCAAAGGCAGTGCTAATATTTTCAATAACTTTTACTTCAAATTATGCATGGGAACTATGGCTTGTTTTATATAGGGACTTTTCAGTAAACATCTGACCATAACAGTGAGAATCATAACATTTTGGAAAGTGATGAAATAGGTAAGACTATTAGCTTTAATTTTTAAGCAAAGTCCTGTTCAAAATATACAATACCATTGTTAAAAATAAAAATGTTTAACCTAGGTGATGTATAAATGAAGCATTCACCCCAGAGTTAAGAAGGTACTAATGAGAAAATTTACTACCACTGACAAGTAAATCTGGTTAAATGAAACATAAAGCAAAAATGCTAAAGAAGAACCTCATATTAATTAGCCATGCTGAGTCATGGAGATGCACTTCTCGTTTTTTGTTCTTAATAGTTTTTGAAGGTACATAAAAGAGATCCATGAGATCAGAGAATCCATCTGAGAAGGGAAAACTACTGAACATTTTAAGGAAAATCTGGGGCAAGAGGAGCCTTGTCATAGGAAAAATATATATATACTTTAAAAAAGATCTGTCTTGGAGATCTCAAAGAAAATATTAACTTTTTAAACCAAAGGATGTAAGATAAAAAAGGTTATATGTAGAATATAATAAAGGAGGAGCAGGAAGAAGCTAAAAGTATTGCAAAACATAAGACTCCTTTGAGTAGGGAGAAAGGTGAGGACAGAAGAAACAGTAACATGATGTACACCTACATGTGGAGACAACGCAGAAGTTGAGCTTGATTTTTTTTTAGCATAGCATTTAGGTAAAATGAAAATGTTTACCTAATTACAATTCACTAAATGCAAACTTATCCTGATGAAATGATAAAATTTTTATTCAAAGAATGTGTCCCACAAGTAGACTGGCAAAATAATAAGCAAAACAAACCAAATGTGGTTGCTATAAAAATACAAGAAAGAAAACAAATGGAAATTGATCATAATGTCACCTAAAGCTAACAGAAAAAAGTAGAATGGAAATGATTTTGAAAGAAAAATTATGTGACTGGCAAATTTTATGTATATGATTTGTTGTTCATAAAGCATAGCAACAGTAACAAAATCTTCAAAAGAGAATCTTAAAATAAAAGGACTGAGTAATCAGGACAACCTGAATCCTTCCTGAAAATGTCAACCGGCATTAGAATCTTGGGAAATATACTGAATTATTGTAAATAACTAAGAATTTAAGGGTAAATAGGGGAAAGCAATTGATGTTCAATACTGAAACAAAAATCACAAGTATGTGTAGAATTAAAAGCAATGAAGAGTCTGCCTGTAATGCGGGAGGCCCAGGTTCAGTTCCTGGGTTGGGAATATCCCCTGGAGAAGGAAAAGGCAATCTATTCCAGTATTCTTGCCTAGAGAATCCCATAGACAAAGGAGCCTGGCAGGCTACAGTCTATGGGGTCACAAGAGTCGTACACGACTGAGCGACTAAGCGCAAACACACACAGCATTTTCATGGATAAGAGTATTGAAATACTTTTAAAGTAATTTAAAGATAAATTATCTAATTTTAGACAAAATAATTTGCTTTAGAGTCCAATAATATACAAGGATAAATTGAAAATGACTGCAGCAACAATATAAAGAAATATTCAGTTCAGTTCAGTTCAGTTCAGTCGCTCAGTCGTGTCCGACTCTTTGCGACCCCATGAATCGCAGCACACCAGGCCTCCCTGTCCATCACCATTAGTATACTCCTATTATTTCTGACAAAGAAACAATACTTGAAACAATGTCAATAACAGAGCAAAGGCTAATAGAGTTTTGCCAAGAGAACGCACTGGTCATAGCAAACACTCTCTTCCAACAACACAAGAGAAGACTCTACACATGGACATCTCCAGATGGTCAACACTGAAATCAGATTGATTATATTATTTGTAGCCAAAGATGAAAAAGCTCTATACAGTCAGCAAAAACAAGACTGGGAGCTGACTGTGGCTCAGATCATGAGCTCCTTATTGCCAAATTCATACTCAAATTGAAGAAAGTAGGGAAAACCACTAGACCATTCAGGTATGACCTAAATCAAATCCCTTATGATTATGCAGTGGAAGTTAATACAATAATAAAGTTATTATTTAAACAATACCCACATAAATTAAAGATAGTTAACTACCACGTTGTATATAGGAAAATTTTTCTAAAAAAGAAAACAACCCAAAAAATGAACAAAAATTGAAAGGGGATAATAGGAAAGCAACTATATAAGTTATGATGATGAATTTTGAGAGATCAGAGAAAATATTTTATGATTCAACAAAAGCAAGTCCTTAAAATAATATAAATCAGGTATTCAGCAACCTGTCCATATATAGGACCAGACTTGTCAAACCCCAGGTCAGCCTTTATCAATAAAGTGCTTATCATATATTAAATATCTTATTCAGTGTTTCATATAAAGTGCATTTCTGTTGATAGAATTCTTAAAGTGAAAATCATGTTTCACTAATCTCTTCTAATTTTTCTATTTGTCAGAAAGTACATATGAAAAACATGAAACAGAAGGGGCTCAATAATTCTCCCTTTATATATAACAATGTATTTTCTCACCTTTGTTATTTTTACTAGTCTTAAATTTCAAGTCTGTGAGGTTTGCCATATTGTTTCTATTTTGAATGAACACATTTTATTAAAATAATTAAATTACCTAGCTATAACTAACTATTGCAGTAATATATGGTCGACAATATCTCAGTCAAGTTACAGTGAAGTTACTGTGTTTGGACCACAATAGTTTGAATCTTTTTGTAACAGATTTCTATCTAATGTCCCTATGCAGGTATTAGTTTAGTAATTATTATATAAAGTCTAGTAATTATTATATATAAAATCAGGAAAGGAGTATGTCAAGGCTGTATATTGTCACCCTGCTTATTTAACTTATATGCAGAATACATCATATGAAATGCCGGGCTGGATGAAGCACAAGCTGAAATCAAGATTGCCAGGAGAAATCAGATATGCAGATGGCACCACCCTTATGGCACAATGCAAAGAACTAAAGAGAGTCTTGATGAAAGTGAAAGAGGAGAGTAAAAAAGTTGCCTTAAAGCTCAACATTCAGAAAACTAAGATCATGGCATCCAGTCTCATCACTTCATGGCAAATAGATAGGGAAACAATGAAAACAGTGACAGACTATTTTTGGGGCTCCAAAATCACTGCAGATGGTGACTACAGCCATGAAATTAAAAGACACTTGCTCCTTGGAAGAAAAACTATGACCAAACTAGACAGCATATTAAAAAGTAGAGACATTACTTTGCCAACAAAGGCCTGTCTAGTCAAAGCTACGGTTTTTCCAGTAGTCATGTATGGATGTGAGAGTTGGACTATAAAGAAAGCTGAGTGCCAAAGAATTGATGCTTTTGAACTGTGGTGTTGGAGAAGACTCTTGAGAGCTGCTTGGACTGCAAGGAGATACAACCAGTCCATCCTAAAGGAAATCAGTCCTGAATATTCATTGGAAGGGCTGATGTGAAGCTGAAACTCCAATACTTTGGCCACCTGATGTGAAGAGCTGACCCATTTGAAAAGACCTTGATTCTGGGAAAGACTAAAGGCGGGAGGAGAAGGGGATGGCAGAGAATGAGATGGTTGGATGGCATCACCAATGTGATGGACATGAGTTTGAGTAGGCGCTGGGAGTTGGTGATGGACAGGGTAGCCTGGCATGCTGCAGCCCATGGGGTCGGAAAGAGTTGGACATGACTTAGTGACTGACTTGACCTGATATAAAGTTGTCAAGAATGTATTAAAATATTAAAGTTTCCATTTTTCTTATTTAAGTCAAGTCATATACATATGAATTAAAAATATATTTTTCATACATATATAAGCAAAGTTAGCTCTAAGGCCTTCAAGATTTCAGGTGTTCATCACTGATGTATGCTACAGGGGAGAATATATGTAAGATTATTTTAATCGCCATGAGCAATCATTGAATAATTGGTGATACGCTGACAGAATGACACAATTGCACATTTGCAGAATCATATATCCTCATCTGTCTTTTTATCTTTGCCAAGTTTATTTTCCCCTCCTACATCTTTACTAAACATTTTTAAATACTGAGATGTAGGAATAACATCTATTTGAGATATGCTCAAAATCATGACTTCAATCATCCTCGTCTTTCACTTGTTTTTACCAGTTTATTATTTTTGTCTCACTGTGCTGAAATGAAAAGAAGTTCAAGAAAGGATCCTGAAATAATATCTCTTTTCATGTCAAGTCTACCAGCTGTGATAGTGGAGACATTTTTCCCCAAAAAGACCCTTCTTCTTATCTTGCTAATGATGTGTCCTTGGGGCCTTTTATTTAAGCTATGACAATCTGCTTTTGCTGGACTTCTAGCATGTATGAATAAAGAGCCAGTTGGTAGAAAATTCTAGATGTGCTGTCTCAAACCATATGGAGTTCATAGCTATGGATTTGAAATTTCTCTACTGTTTTACATTCTGGCATTTTTGATTGAAGATGTTCAACTAGATTAATAGTCTCTAAAATCATGTGGTGACCCATTGCCTATTTCTGTGTCTGATTTTCCAACATTAAATTTTATACAGAGTGAAGTAAGCCAGAAAGAAAAAGACCAATACAGTATACTAATGCATATATATGGAATTTAGAAAGATGGTAACGATAACCCCATATGTGAGACAGCAAAAGAGACACAGATGTATAGAACAGTCTTTTGGACTCTGTGGGAGAGGGAGAGGGTGGGATGATTTGGAAGAATGGCATTGAAACATGTATAATATCATATAAGAAAATGAATCGCCAGTCTAGGTTCGATGCAGGATACAGGATGCTTGGGGCTGGTGCACTGGGATGATCCAGAGGGATGGTATGGGGAGGGAGGTGAGAAGGGGGTTCAGGATTGGGAACATGTGTACACCCATGGCAGATTCATGTTGATGTATGGCAAAACCAATACAATATTGTAAAGTAAAATAAATAAATATATATAAATAAAATAAATTTTGTAAATTCAAATTATTTTTGCATTTTAATAATGTAAAAGTGAGTTGTATAATTTAACAATTAATAAAGCAAATTATGAGGATGAAGATATGCTACCAATGAGACCTACGTCTTTCTGAGATGCATTTTTTTATTCATATAAGAGGACAAGGAACTTTATGACACATTTTAATGGGCCTATTATATGCCACCCATTCACAGCCTTGTCATGACAAAGAGGTCTGCAATACTCAGTGAAGGTATGAGCTATGCTATGCAAGAGTTCTGACAAAATGTGGTCCACTGGAGGAGGGAATGGCAATCCACTCCAATGGAGAGAACCTGTGGACAGTATGAAAAGGCAAAATGATATGACAGGAAAAGATGAGCACCCCAGGTCAGAAGGTGTCCAGTATGCTACTGGGGAAGAGCAAAGGACAATTACTAATAGTTACAGAAATAATGAAGTGGCTGGACCAAAGTGAAAATGACACTCAGGTGTAGATGTGTCTGGGATGAAAGTAAATTAAAGTCTGATGATATAAAGAAAATATTGGTCAGGAACCTAGAATTTTAGGTCCATGCCTCAAAGTAAATTGAACATGGTCAAGTAGGAGATGGGAAGAGTAAACATTGACATCTTAGCAATCAGTGAACTGAAATGGACAGGAATGGGCAAATTTAATTCAGATGATCATTACCTCTAATACTGTGGACAAGAATCCCTTAGATGAAATGGAGTAACCCTCATAGTCAACAAATGAGTCCAAAATGTAGTACTTGGGTGCAGTCTCAAAAACGACAGAATGATCTCTGTTCATTTCCAAGGCAAACCATTCAACATCACAGTAATCCAAGTTTATGCCCCAACAGCTGATGCTGAAGAAGCTGAGGTTGATAGATTCTGTGAAGACATAATACCTAGAACTAACACACACACACACACACACACACACACACAAAATGTCCTTTTCATAATATGGGACTGGAATGCAAAAGCTGGAAGTCAAGAGATAACCTGGAATAACAAGCAAGTTTGGCCTTGCAGTACAAAAATGAAGCAGGGTAAAGGCTAACAGAATTTTGTCAAGAAAACACACTGGTCAATGTAAGAGATGACTCTACATATCACCAGATGGTCAATATTAAAATCAGACTGATTATGTTCTTTGCAGCAAAAGATGGGGAAGCTCTACACAGTCAGCCAAAACAAGACATGGAGGTGACTGTGACTCACATCATCAGCTCTTTATTATAAAATTCAGACTTAAATTGAAGACAGTAAGTAAAACAAGTAGGTCACTCAGTATGACCTAAATCAAATCCCTCCACTATACAGTGGAGCTGATGAATAGATTTAATGTGGTAGACAGAGTGCCTGAAGAACTATGAACAGAGGCTCATAACATTGTACAGGAGGTGATGACAAAAATCGGTCCAAAGAAAAAGAAGTGTGAGAAGGCCAAGTGGTTGTCTGAGGAGGCTTAACAAATATTTAAGGAAAGATGAGATGAAGAAGGCAAGGGAGAAAAGGAAAGATCCACCCAATAGGATACAGAATTCCAGAGAATAGAAAAGACAGGTAAGAAGTATTTCTTAAATGAACCATGCAAATAAATAGAGGAAAACAATAGAATGGGAAAGACTAAAGATTGCTCTAAGAAAGTTGGAGATATCAAGGGAACATTTCATGCAAAGATGGGCACAACAAAGGACAGAAATGGCAAAGACCTAACAGAAGCAGAAGAGATTAAGAAGAGGTGACAAGAATACACAGAACTATACAAAAAAGGTCTTAATGACCCAGATAACTATGATGGCATGGTCATTTAACCTAGAGTCACCTACCTTGGAGTGTGAAGTCAAGTGGGCCCTAGGAAGCAATGCTATGAATGAAGCTAGTGGAAGGATGGAATTCCAGTCAAACTACTTAAAATCCTAAAAGATAATGCTGTTAGAGTCCACATTCCGTATGTCAGCAAATTTGTAAAACTCAGCAGTGGCCATGGGACTAGAAAGGGTCAGTTTTCATTTCAATCCCAAAGAAGTGCAATGCCAAAGAATTTTCAAACTACTGTACAACAGTGCTTATTTCAAATACTAGAAATATAATGCTCAAAATCCTTCAAGTTAGGTTTCAGTCTTATGTGAATCAAGAACTTCTAGATGTACAAGCTGGATTTTCAAGAGTCAGAGGAACCAGAGATCAAATTGTCAACTCTTTTGGATCATGGAGAAAGGAAAGGGGTTCCAGAAAAACATCTACTTCTCTTTCATTGACTATGCTAAAACCTTTGACTGTTCAGATCACAACAAACTGTGGAAAATTCTTAAAGAGATGGAAATACCAGATTACCTTACCTGTCTCCTGAGAAACCTGTGTGTGGGTCAGAAGCAACAGTTAGAATAAGATAAGGAATAATTAACTGGTTCATAATTGAGATAGGAGTATGACAAGGCTATATATTGTCCTCTTGCCTGTTTAAATTATATGCAGAGTACATCATGTAAAGTGCTACACTGGATGAATTACAAGGAATCAATATAGACAGGAGAATTATCAACCACCTCAGATATGCAGATGACACAACTCTAATGGCATAAATTGAAGAGGAACTAAAGAGCCTCTTGGTAAGGGTGAAAGAGGGGGGTGAAAAAGCTGGCTTAGAAGTCATCATTCAAAAAACTAAGGTCATGGCATCTGGTTCTACCTTTTCATGGCAAACAGAGGGGAAGAAGTTTTAGGCAGTGACAGATTTTATTTTCTTGGGCTCCAAAATCACTGTGGATGGTGACTGTAGCCATGAAATTAAAAGATGCTTGATTCATAGAAGGAAAGCTATGACAAACCTAGACAGTATATTAAAAAGCAGAGACATCAACTTGCAGACAAATGTTCTAGTCAAAGCTATGGTTTTTCCAGTAGTCATGTACAGATGTGAGTTGGATCATAAAGAAGACTGACTGCCAAAGAATTGATGCTTTTGAATGGTGTTGCTGGAGAAGACTCTTGAGAGTATTTAGACTGTAAGGAGATCAAACCAGTCAATCCTAAAGGAAATTAACCCTGAATGTTCACTGGAAAGCCTATTTCTGAAGCTGAAGCTCCAGTACTTTGGCCACTTGTTGCAAAGGGCTGACTTACTGGAAAAGACCAAAGACAAGAGGAGAAGGAGGCAGCAGAAGATGAAATGGGTGGAAGGCATCACCGACCCAAGGGACATGAGTTCAAGCAAAATCCTGAAACAGTGGATGACAGGGAAGTCTGGTATGCTGCAATCCATTGGGTTGCAAAGGCCTGGATTTGACTTAATGATTGAACAACAGTAGCACATTATATACCAAGAAATTTTGTGGTGTTTTACATGACAATGTCTAAAATGTATGGAGCATTCCTATCACAGGTTAATTAACATCAGAGACAAGATAAAATATGAAAGTCATCAGTTACTAGATTCTGCCAATTCCCACTCTTGATGTATTTATTGAACAATTGTTTACCATATGGTTGTTTTATTCCAAGAACTATTCTAGGAAAAAGAGTAGCTAATGATTTATTTTCAAAAGATATGTTTAAAGTCTATTTAAGAGAGCCATGCAGTAAACAAATATGTCAACTACATATAGCATACTAAGTGCTGCTGCTGCTAAGTCGCTTCAGTCGTGTCCGACTCTGTGCGACCCCCATAGACAGCAGCCCACCAGGCTCCCCCATCCCTGGGATTCTCCAGGCAAGAACACTGAAGTGGGTTGCCATTTCCTTCTCCAATACACGGAAGTGAAAACTCAAAGTGAAGTCGCTCAGTTGTGTCCGACCCTCAGCAACCCCATGGACTGCAGCCTACCAGGCTTCTCCATCCATGGGATTTTTCCAGGCAAGAGTACTGGAGTGGGGTGCCATTGCCTTCTTCGATACTAAGTGCAGATACACACTATAAAGAAAAGCAATGAAATATAAAAGGAATAGAGCAGTATCTGCGTGTGTGTGTGTGTGTGTGTGTGTGTGTGTTTATGTGCACACATACTACTTTGGTATAAGCAGTAAAAAAAGAACTCTTTGATAAGGTTATCTTTTGAGAAAGCTGAAAGAAGCAAGTAAAGGGAATAATCTATATGAGCTTCTTTATATTTCTCTAATTTATACACACTTTTTCTTTATTTATACTACTACTAACTTAGTTCATAATGCACTCCAGTCCACATCTCTGGGCATCTCCTTCCTCTTCCTTCTTCACATAGCATTTAGAGCTGAAAATTTTATCATCCCCTATGTAAAATCCTTCACTAGCTGAAATCAAAATGATGCCTACATTCTTTAATAAGATATACCATAAAAGCCTCTTGATGAAAGTGAAAGAGGAGAGTGAAAAAGTTGGCTTAAAGCTCAACATTCAGAAAACGAAGATCATAGCATCTGGTTCCATCACTTCATGGAAATAGACGGGGAAACAGTGGAAACAGTGTCAGACCTTATTTTGGGGGGGCTCCAAAATCACTGCAGATGGTGACTGCAGCCAAGAAATTAAAAGATGCTTACTCTTTGGAAGGAAAGTTATGACCAACTTAAATAGCATATTCAAAAGCAGAGACATTACTTTGCCAACAAAGGTCCGTCTAGTCAAGGCTATGTTTTTTCCAGTGGTCATGTATGAATTTGAGAGTTGGACTATGAAGAAAGCTGAGTGCCAAAGAATTGATGCTTTTGAACTGTGGTGTTGGAGAAGACTCTTCAGAGTCCCTTGGACTGCAAGGAGATCCAACCAGTCCATCCTAAAGGAGATCAGTCCTGGGTGTTCTTTTGTTGATGTTGAAGCTGAAACTCCAATACTTTGGTCACCTGATGCAAAGAGCTGATTCATTGGAAAATACCCTGATGCTGGGAGGGATTGTGGCCGGGAGGAGAAGGGGACAACCGAGGATGAGGTGGCTGGATGGCATCACCGACTTGATGGACATGAGTTTGGGTAAATTCCTGGAGTTGGTGATGGACACAGAGGCCTGGTGTGCTGCATCATGGGGTCACAATGAGTCGGATACGACTGAGCCACTGAACTGAACTAAGAGCATCCTTGTTACTGCATGTAAGGAAATGTTCTATGAAATATTTCTGACAGCTTCATGCTCTCTCTCTCCCTCAACCTATTCTTAACTGGTGAATCTACATACCTCAGGATGCAGTCTGCCTGTCCGTATCTCTGGGAAGATTTCCTAGACAAGGTTTGGTATCTCCTCTTACTTAAGTAATACTTTCAGTTCAGTTCAGTTGCTCAGTCATATCTGACAGTTTGCAGCCCCATGGACTGCAGTACACCAGGCTTCCCTGTCCATCACAAACTCTGGAGCTTACTCAAACTCATGTCCATCGAGTCAGTGATGCCATCCAACCATGTCATCCTCTGTCATCCCCTTCTCCTGCCTTCAATCTTTTCTAGTGAGTCTTTTTTAGTGAGTCAGTTCTTTGCATCAGGTGGCCAAATATTGGAGTTTCAGCTTCAGCATCAGTCCTTCCAATGAATATTCAGGACTAATTTCCTTTAGGATGGACTGGTTGATCTCCTTGCAATCCAAGGGACTCTCAAGAGTCTTCTCCAACATCACAGTTCAAAAGCATCAATTCTTTGGTGCTCAGCCTTCTTTAGAATCCAACTCTCAGATTCATACAGGACTACTGGAAAAACCATAGCTTTGACTAGAGGGACCTTTGTTGGCAAAGTAATACTTTCAGTTCAGTTCAGTTCATTCACTCAGTCGTGTCTGACTCTTTGCAACCCCCATGAATCGCAGCATGCCAGGCCTCCCTGTCCATCACCAACTCCCAGAGTTCACACAAACTCATGTCCATCGAGTCAGTGATGCCATCCAGCCATCTCATCCTCTGTCATCCCCCTTCTCCTCCCTGCCCCCAATCCCTCCCAGCATCAGAGTCTTTTCCAATGAGTCAACTCCTCACATGAGGTGGCCAAAGTATTGGAGTTTCAGCTTTAGTATCAGTTCTTCCAAAGAACACCTAGGACTGATCTCCTTTCGGATGGACTGGTTGGATCTCCTTGCAGTCCAAGGGACTCTGAAGAGTCTTCTCCAACACCCACAGTTCAAAAGCATCAATTCTTCGGATGGACCTTTGTTGGCAAAGTATGTCTCTGCTTTTCAATATGCTGTCTAGGTTGGTCATAACTTTCCTTCCAAGGAGTAAGCCTCTTTTGATTTCATGGCCTGCATTCACCATCTGCAGTGATTTTGGAGCCCCCCAAAATAAAGTCTGACACTGTTTCCACTGTTTCCCCCATCTATTTCCCATGAAGTGATGGGACCAGATGCAATGATCTGTTTTCTGAATGTTGAGCTTTAAGCCAAATTTTTCACTCTCCTCTTTCACTTTCATCAAGAGGCTTTTTAGTTCCTCTTCACTCTCTGCCATAAGGGTGATGTCATCTGCATATCTGAGGTTATTGATATTTCTCCCAGCAATCTCGATTCTAGCTTGTGCTTCCTCCAGCCCAGGGTTTCTCTTGATGTACTCTGCACAGAAGTTAAATAAGCAGGCTTACAATATACAGTCTTGATATACTCCTTATCCTATTTGGAACCAGCCTGTTGTTCTATGTCCAATTCTAACCGTTGCTTCCTGACCTGCATATAGGTTCTCAAGAGGCGGGTCAGGTGGTCTGGTATTCCCATCTCTTTCAGAATTTTCCACAGTTTATTGTGATCCACACAGTCAAAGGCTTTGGCATAGTTAAGAAGTCAGTAATAGACGTTTTTCTGGAACTCTCTTCCTTTTTCTACTTTCAGTTCAGTTCAGTTCAGTTGCTCAGTCATTTCCGATTCTGCGTCCCCCTTGAATTGCAGCACACCAGGCCTCCCTGTCAATCCCCAACTCCCGGAGTTCTCTCAAACTCACGTCCATCGAGTCAGTGATGCCATCCAGCCATCTCATCCTCTTTAAGCATTCCCAAATAAGAACATTTACCAAGCCTTGGTATATTGAATGTCAACTTTATCTTCCTTCCCTTGTACTGAAGAAAGAATCTGTTTTCCTTACATAGAATTATGATGTCTTACTTATATTCCTTATTTATTAAATAACTGTAAATAAATAATGAAGTAATAATAAAACATGTTTCTATAGATACACTATTGGCAAATGTGAGGGTGAAATCAGAACTGAATCAAATCTAAAAGTCTATGATCTATTAATACTAAATGATACTGATTCTGGGGAAATTATTTTAATTTTTCTTGGTTCATATAGATCTTTTTATAGAAATTTCAATGTATGTGATATCTAAAAACCCCACATACACATAGAAAGGAAATTTATTTTGTGAAATATTTAATTATTAATTACACATATGTTACAGCAGTTTTCATTAGATGTACTATGGCATATTGATTTTAACCATCTGAATCAATGTAGACAAGTATGATGTAGAAACTCTTATTGCCAATCAGTTCCAACTATATTATTTTGAAAAGTTGTATTTTTATTCTATAGTCACACAGAGAAAGCTGTTTATTATTCACTGCCTCCTACCTGCACCATTGCTGTTTTGAGATTGTCTGCTTAACACAAATTATTGTATCAAGAAAAGCTGGCCATTGAATTGAATTTGTTCATATTGCAAAAGCTACCCTTTGTGACCCTGAGATGGATCAGTTTGTGTAAAATCTGCCTTCAATGCAGGAGACTCAGCTTCAATCCCTGGACTGGGGAGATGCCCTGGAGAAGGAAATGGCAATCTAATCCAGTATTCCTACCAAGGAAATCCCATGGACTGAGGAGCCTGGTGTGCTGGAGTCCATAGTGTCACAAAGAGTCAGACACAACATAGCAACTAAACCACCATGAACATAGTTGAGGAAAAGTATACTAATCTGCAGTACTAAGGAAAGAAAACTTGCTCTGATAGCAGTTGCAAGGCAATTTCCTATACAAATAAAAAAGAAAAATAAATTTACCATGGGTTTGTCGAACTTACACAGGGTAAATATAAATAGAGATGTATTCATTCATTAGGAATTGAATCCACATGAAAAGCACTCATCTTCGATCTACAAATTTTGATCTCTATGACTGAATGGGAAGCTTTAGGAGAGTAGAGAATGAAAGGTAAAAAGATATTTAGCATCACATTTTCAACTAAATCAGAAGTGCAGAATCAGCTGCCCTAAACCATGATTGCATTTCTAATTGTTAAAATGCTACCCAGATGTTTTTAAAAGTGATAAATTTAACTCTGCACAGAAAATAATTATATACTTAGTTACCAAGAAAAAAAAGTTTTCTTCTATTGTTGTCTCTACCTGGTAAGCTGCCCTCTTACTGTCTCAATCAAAATGCTATCCATCCTTCATTTCAGAAGGTTAATCTTACCATGAAGACTTTCCTGATTGCTCTCACAATCAAGTGCTCCTTTTTTTTCTTCCAACTTCCTGTTGCTGCTTCTGCTAAGTCGCTTCACTCGTGTCCGACTCTGTGCGACCCCATAGATGGCAGCCCACCAGGCTCCCCCGTCCCTGGAATACTCCAGGCAAGAATACTGGAGTGGGTTGCCATTTCCTTCTCCAATGCATGAAAGTGAAAAGTGAAAGTCAAGTCACTCAGTCGTGTCTGACTCTTCGCGACCCCATGGACTGCAGCCTACCAGGCTCCTCGTGCATGGGATTTTCCAGGCAAGAGTACTGGAGTGGGGTGCCATTGCCTTCTCCATCCAACTTCCTACAACTCCTTAATTTATTTTATCTGCTTAACTTTTTCCAGGTTAGGTATTTGTGATGTGCCATACACTCCCTTGTCAACTTAAAACATTGTTTTATCTGCCTTCAGATTTTTGAAAACACTAAGTAGATTATTTTGGAAATCACAGAAATATAGTTATTGAAAAAAAATTGAAAGTGTTAATGATCGCTAAGGTTCCATCATAACTGTAGTCCCTTTGACTGCAAGGAAATCTTATCAGTCAATCCTAAAGGAAATCAACCCTAAATATTCATTGGAAGGACTGATGCTGAAGCTCCAATACTTTGGCCACCTGTTACAAAGAGCCAACTCACTGGAAAAGACCCTGATGCTGTGAAAGACTGAAGGCAAAAGGAGAAGTGGGTGGCAGAGGATGAGACGGTTAGATAGCATCACTGACTCAATGGACATGAATTTGAGAAAATTCCAGGAGATAATGCGGGACAGAGGACCCTGTCATGCTGCAGTCCATGGGGGTCACAAGGAGTCAGACACGACTGAAGAACAACAATGTAACTATAGCATCCAAAGGTTGTCACTTCATGCTTATCGGTGATCCTGACCTGAGGCACAACTGTAGGTGACAGGGGGTATGGTGGATTAATTGAGGAGAGAGCTTTCTGTGGCTCTTTCCTTCTTCTGCATGTCAGGGAGGGAGAAGCTCTGATGTTTTGCTCCAGACAAACTTTGCAAAAATGTTTGTATAGTAACACTCTTGGAAGATAGAAATGACATTTCCTTCTGAGACACAGGGAATGCAAAGAAGTTAAAGTCTCAAAGACTCCTCCTAGCTCTTCACAGTGGGCTACAGGGACTTCAGGAAAGCAACAAGAAAGTTACTGTAAATAGTGACAGAAAGCATTGAGCTCAATGTATTATTGGACCATATTTATGCATCTTGAAGTTGGGTATGTGCTTCTGAAATAATTTAAAGTTATGAGGAAGTAGATTATAAAATATTCAAATGATATCCCTTAAATTATAGAAATAGAGGCTATAAGAAAGAGAAAGATGTCATTATTTTATCATTCAGTATGAAGGCTTATCTATTAGTTTTAGTAAATAGAATCATTATAATCATGAAATATAACAGATACTAGCTTAATTTCTTAATTTACCAATGCAATATAGTATGTAAAACACTTCTTCCTTCATTTCATTTAGGTACATTTTTAAGTAGAAACTTCTTAAGAAGTTTATGGGTTTTTTGTACATCAGCTATTCTAATCTGTTCCTCAACTGGACTGTTATTTTTAACCTGAGGACACTTTGATGAAATTTTTCCTGGCCAATCCTGTCTTTAATTCAACTGTGAAGCCATTGCTAATGGAATATTAGTATTTCTAAATAATTTTCTATCTAAGGACCAAGTTGTTTTTTCTCGGCCTAAGGCAAAGTCATGTACCATAAGATATTCTCAGACCTATTAATTATTTATCAGCCATTAATTCATACCAATTGTTCTATCAAAACATTCTAATTTTTAATATGAGAGATAAATTATACATTGTCTTGCATTTTTACTATTATTTAGAATTGTGATATCCTTTCCTAATGAGTTTTCAAAATTCTATCCTTTTTCAAAGAGAGTTTCTGAGAAATTCTTAGCTGCCAAAACCAGAGTAGATGAGATAAAATGATGGCATAATAAGAAAGCAATATGCAGATTACAGGACTTCCCAAGTGGTGCAGTGGTTTAAAGAATCCGCCTGCAATGCAGGAGATGAGGATTTGATCCCTGGGTCAGGAAGATCCCGTGGAGTATGAAATGGAAACCCAATATTCTTACCTGGAAAATTCCATGGACAGAGGAGTCTGGCATGCCCCAGTCCATGGGACCCTAAAGAATCAGACATGACGGTATGTACATTAGAAGTTTTATCATGGCTTGCTACTCCTGGGTCCCTTTTGTGAATTTTCAATAAATGCTTGAAGAATTTTACTATGAAACAGAATTTACTATAAACCATTAAACTTTACTGTCTTAATTATGACACTTAGGTATTCCATTGCCCACTTTATATTTTACATTTTATCTGGTTGGGCTAATAAAGTATATTAGAGTCTTCTGCATTTCCACCTAAATATCATTGCATACTTGCCATTTACACTATATGAAATTTGCTGCTGTGCAATTGGCTCAAAGAAATGATAATGAAAACATCTTAACAGTGAATTATTGTCTTTCACATTAAAGCCTTAAATATTGTTTTAGTGGATCTTTGTTTTGCTTTCTACATGTTTCATATTAGAGCACTCTCTTTGCTTTTAGCTTTTGTGTGACTATAACTTTTTTTAAATTCTTAAGTCTCCTGATAAGTTAACTTCAAGCTTATAGAGCAGTCAATAAGATTTTGACCCATAAGTCAATATGCAAGTCATTTCCTCCTATAAGGGAGATAAGCTCCATTATTTTTCTTGACACAAGTGACATGTTGGGACTTTTTAATTATATTAATTTACCTTTATATGCAGTATTCTTTATGTGAAAAAGTATAAATACAGACACATTCTTTTCTATGTGGTACCTCTGATATTTAGATGAGTAATTTTATATTTTTGATAAAATGTATATCTATCAGTTCAGTTCAGTCACTCAGTCATGTCCACATCTTTGCGACCAAATATAAGTTATATCCATAGCTTAATATAAAATGATGTGTCCCTTCCTTTCTAAACAGTGTCTATTAAAGCAACCAAAAATCACCTTTTACATTCGTTCTCCCCTCCTCAGACTCTTCCAATTTAAGTCAATATTTGTGTCAATTTTGGTGTACTTTGTTGTCTTTTAAATACACTCAACTTGTAATTTTTCTCTTGTGAGATAAATTAAGAAGTCATAATCAGAAGGAAAAGAAAAACAGTTGGAGAAAATTGATAAACTGCGCTTCATTAAATTAAGAACTCCAATCCATTAAAATATAACATTTAGGCAAATCACAAAGGTAGAGAACATATTTGCAGGACATAATCAACAAGGGAATTATAATCTCTAGATACAGGTAGAGAAAGAGAAATGATTGATTGATGGATGGATGGATAGATAAATTAGTCATACAGACAGACTCCTACAAAAAAGACAGAAGCTAATTGCAGAGAAGTTAATAGACAAACAGGCAAAAGAATTAAAACTGTATCTCACAGAAGAACATATTCAAATGGCCATTAACAGCATGAATATAAGCTCAACCTCTCTAGAAATCAGGAAATTAAAAAAAATGTGAAATATCACCATCTCATACCATCATGTGTTAATTATTTTTTGTTGTTTTTAAGTTTGGTCTACCCAAACAAGTTGATTTTGCTAAAGAAATATGAACAGAGATAATGTGTATCACTTCCTCGTGGAAGTTTACAAGTCTCTATTTGATTCATCATATCACAGAAGCTCCTCACTGAAGCTTCAACCTGAATCATTGAGGAGCTACAATGAGACCAAGCATCCCTAATGACTTGTGTTGATTCTGTAGTTTAAGCAAGAAACTAAGATTTGCCATGTTAAGTCAATGAGAATTTGCCCCTCATATTATACAGTGTAACTTCACCTTTGCTGTTTCATGAATTAAAAATTAATCAAAGACTAATATTCTTCAGGATACCCTTCCAAAGAGGAAGCTAAGACGGTTCGTAGTGGGGGTATTTGGAAACTGAAAATTGCTTTATGCAGTCCTGCTGTACCAATGAATGATGGGACTTCACAGCCTTGACCAGTCACTGTGTCAGTGGCAACCACAATTCTTGGACCCCAGTCCATGGGATGAGCAATGGATGGGTGCTGCTTTTACTTTGAATAATGAAGTGGAAGAAGAGGACTTGAGGCCATGGATTTGTATATGATTCAAGCTGAAGATTCTAGGCTTGGGCCTATCCCACGCCATGCTGAAGGACATGAAGGAATGTTTTATCAACCTTGCAGTGTAAAAGGAAACAAAACTCAGAATTTTTCTTTTTTTTTTCAAATTTAACACTTAACAAAAAACATTTTTTTATATCAACATCCATTTTGTGGTTTAAGTCTCTCTGAATTATTTATAGTAATTGAGAACTGCTTAATTCTAAGGAAAGCCTTTTTTTTAGAATGTAAATTTCCATACGGAAACCCTGGATTTTCTCTAGAATTATAAATTCCTGTTCCATGTTTTATTCACTTTGATATTTTACATTATTGGTATACTTTTAAAGCCATAATTTTTTCACTTTGAATGGAGTACCAAAGCAAAGATTTTAAATTATGCAATTGAATGGGGAACAGTGTAATAACAATCTAAATGAAACATTTCAAATTTAGCTGAAAGTTAGCAAATGATACAAATTAGTGATTTGTATCCCTAAAGATCAGTACATTTTCTATCCTTTAGAATTTTAGTAACAACCTGTCACTTGTTTCAGTAGCTTAGAAATATTTTCTTAAAAATAATAAAAAGTGTGCTGCTGCTGCCAAGTTGCTTTATTCGTGTCCAACTCTGCAACCCCATAGATGGCAGCCCACCAGGCTCCCCATCCCTAGGATTCTCCAGGCAAGAACAGCCCACCAGTCTCCCCCATCCCTGGGATTCTCCAGGCAAGAACACTGGAGTGGGTTACCATTTCCTTCTCCAAAATGTGGAAGTGAAAAGTGAAAGTGAAGATGCTCAGTTGTGTCCAACTCTTAGCGACCCCATGGACTGCAGCCTACCAGTTTCCTCCGTCCATTGAATTTTCCAGGCAAGAGTATTAGAGTGGGTTGCCCTTGCCTTCTCCAAATAAAAAGTGTATTACTTCTATAATAAGTTTTAAAGTATAAACCTAACTTTTCATTGATTACATATGCCTTTTTTAACTGGAAGTTGTGAAAATTTTGTGTCTGGATGCTGTGTTCTATGAGTTTTTTTTTTTTTTTTTAATCATATGATTACATAAGCTTGGAATCAATAAAGTATTTACTACATGACTTATATGCAGCATACTTATATATTTATATGCAATAAAAATTTCCAAGACAATATGTACGTCATTTCTCAGATGTCTTTATTTACAGAAATTTTTCTTCTTGTATGCCATATAAAACCCCTCAGGAAAAAAAAAATCATAAAAATTTGGAAAAAGGGCTATGTGAGGCTAGGTTTCTTCTAAATTTATAAGAAAATATTTGCTTTGAAACAGAATTTATTAGAAAATAAAATGTGAAGTTATATAGTAGACAGGTATGCTGCTGGGCGTCCAGCTGCTCAGGCATGTCCAGCTCTTATAACCCCATGGGCTGTAGCCCGCCAGGCTCCTCTGTCCACAGGACTGTCCAGGCAAGAATACTGGAGTGGGTTGCTATTTCCTTCTGCAGGGCATCTTCCTGACTCAGGGCTTGAACACACATCTTCTTCACTGCTAGCAGATTCTTTACCCACTGTGCTATCAGAGAAGACACGGGGCTTCCAAGGTAGAGACACAGATTCAATCACTGGGTCAGGAAGATCCCCTGGAGAAGGAAAGAGCAACCCACTCCAGTATCCTTGCCTAGAAAATTCCATGGACAGAAGAGGCTGGCAGGCTATACAGTCCATGCAGTCATGAAGAGACTTTAGCTTACCTAAATTGATTTCTGACTTACTATAGTAATGCAATTTAAGAAAAACATAATTTTCTCGAAAAATTGTAGGAAAACCATAGACAAAATTATTTGCTCATGACATGATTAGACTTGGATAACAATAACCATTTTTCCATTAAAATGGATGGTGAATTGTTTAAAAGTGTAAGCCTTTTGCTAGAGTAAGTGATATGTCATTTCTTAGGTACTTAAGTAGTGAAAGTTATAGAGGCCCCTAGTAAAAGCAAATATATCCTTGGAACAAGAAATATTTCAGTAGCATGCAAAATAACTGGGTACATCTCCTGGCAGGTTGACTCTAAGTACTCTAAAATAAAATTACCTAAAATCCTAGATTTTGGATTGCTGTTGGTTGCTCTTTAAAGCAATAACAATATTTTTGGGCAAGAGGAGAATCTGTTTTTCTCACTGAAAAATTAGGTAAAGGATTAATGTGAATAATTGAATCTTTAGGAATTTTAACTCATTAAAGTCAAAGAAAAATTATTCTGGTGGCTTTATATGTATTGTATATGTATATCAAGACCTTCAAGAGTCTGTCTTTCATAAATGCCAAATTATATAATGCATTTTACTTAGTTTATACTCTATGCCTAGATTAATTTTATTTTTATAAATGACATATACTATATAAATTATATATATTATATGAATTGCATGTATCTTGAGATAAATCTTATATAAAGAATAAAAATGACACATCTCCTTCTTTATATGCTGCATGAATTTGTCTGTTTTGTTTTTATACCATCTGTAAATTGTGTGTGTCAAATTGGCTGGGACATAGTGACTAAATATTTGGTCAAACACTGTTCTGGATGTTTCCATGAAGGTATTCATTTGGATGAGATTAGCATTTTTTTCCTTTCTTTCTTTCTCTTAATTAATTAATTTATTTTAATTGGAGGCTAATTACTTTATAATATTGTAGTGGTTTTTGCCATACATTGACATGAATCAGCCATGGGTGTACATTTGTCCCCTATCCCGAACCCCCCTCCCACCTCCCTCCCCATCCCATCTCTCAGAGTCATCCCAGTGCACCCGCCCTGAGCACGCTGTGTCATGCATTGAACCTGGACTAGTGATCTGTTTCACATATGATAATATACATGTTTCAATGCTACTCTCTCAAATCATCCCACCCTTGCCTTCTTTCACAGAGTACAAAAGTCTGTTCTTTACATCTGTGTCTCTTTTGCTGTCTCGCATATAGAATCATTGTTACCATCTCTCTAGATTCCATATATATGCATTAATATACTGTATTGGTGTTTTTCTTTCTGGCTTACTTCACTCTGCATAATAGGCTCCAGTTTCATCCACCTCATTAGAACTGATTCAAATGTATTCTTTTTAATGGCTGAGTAATACTCCCTTGTGTATATGTACCACAGCTTTCTTATCCATTCATCTGCTGATGGACATCTAGGTTGCTTCCAAGTCCTGGCTATTGTAAACAGTGCTGCGATGAACATTGGGGTACACGTGTCTCTTTCAATTCTGGTTTCCTCGGTGTGTATGCCCAGCAGTGGGATTTATGGGTCATATGGAAGCTCTGTGTCCAGTTTTTTAAGATGAGGTTAGCATTTAAATCAGTGAGCTTTGAGTAAGATAACTCTCAGTGATATGAGTGGGGTTTACACAATCAGTTGAAGGCCTTAGTAAAGTAAAGAATGACCTCTTCTGAGCAAGAAGAAATTCTACTGTCTGACTGCCTTTGGGCTCAAACTGCCATTCCGCCTCATCAATATTTTGGATTCACCAAGCTTCCATGACCATGGGAGGAGCCAAATATAACGAATCTCTTCAAGGTCTCTGAGATTTATTGTAAAGAATTGGCTCTCACACAATCATGATATATATCTACATACATACACATCATATTGGTTCTGTTTCTCAGGAGAAACCTGATTAATACATCATCTAAGTTATAACACTTAAAAAGGATACATTGGATTGTGGATTCCTATAAATATCTACACAGCTATCCATCTATGTATCTATCTTTGTATTTACCTCAACCATTTAATTGGAGAAGGCAATGGCAACCTACTCCAGTAGTCTTGCCTGGAAAATCCCATGGACAGAGGAGCCCCTTAGGCTGCAGTCCCTGGGGTCGCTGCGAGTTGGACACTACTGAGTGGCTTCATTTTCATTTTTCACTTTCATGCACTGGAGAAGGAAATGGCAACCCACTCCAGTGTTCTTGCCTGGAGAATCCCAGGGATGAGGGAGCCTGGTGGGCTGCTGTCTATGGGGTCACACAGAGTCAGACACAACTAAAGTGACTCAGCAGACTCAGCAAACTAGTTAATAATATATGGTAACATGAATAAATATGAGAGATAAATGAAAATATCCCACACATGATGATAGGATATGATGAAATATACCTTTATCTGGAGACAGATATCTTAAAATCATTTCCCCTGTAACACTGTGTGACAGCTGATGATTTTCAGTTTCCAGTTTACATATACAGTGGACCCTAAACACCACAGGTTTCAACTTCAGGGGTCCAATTACACATGGGTTTTTTAGTACATTCATACTACAGTACTGCATGAGTTGCAACTGGTTGTATCTGCAAATGTAGAAACACCCTTGTGAAGGGCAGACTATAAACTCACAGGTAGAATATCAACTGCCCGGGAATGTGCAACCCTAAACCCTGTGTTGTTCCAGGATTAATTGTATACAAAATAATTGACAGAGTATCTGCTATACAAGGGATTCTCAAAATTAGCTCAAATTTGAATATATAGGTGAATGTGTTTTATATATTTAAAATAATATAAAGCATTATTGTCACTCAAAATCTTGATATGAAGTACGTAGATGATATACTCAGTCGTTCTATCATGTCTGACTCTGCGACCCAGTGGACTGAAGCCCACCGGTCTCCTCTGTCCATGGGTTTTTTCAGGCAAGAACACTGGAGTGAGTTGCCATTTCCTTCTCCTAGGAAACTTCCTTACCCAGGGATCAAACCTGTGTCTCCATTGCAGGTGGATTCTTTAGCCATTGAGCCATCAGAGAAGCGCGCTGAAGATGATACTTTACTAAGCAGCCATGCGTTTTATTGTAGTTGGTACCTCCTTTCTCTTTACTATTTTAGGTGCATTAACTTCTCTTCTGTGGTGCTAGTTCTCATAAGGATGATTCACCTTCCCCAACCAGACATTTTTTGCTTAGTCACTTCAGTCATGTCTGACTCTGTGTGACCCCATGGACTGTAGCCCTCCTGGCTCCTCTGTCCCTGGGGATTTTCCAGGCAAGAATACAAGTGGGTTGCCATGCCCTCCTCCAGGGGCTCTTCCCCACGCAGGGATCAAACCCAGGTCTCCCGCATTTCAGGCAGATTTTTTACCATCTGAGCCACCAGGGAAGCCCATTTAACAATGTCTAAAGATATTTTCAATTGCCATGCCTTGCCTGTGCTCCTGGCCTCCTGCGGTAGAAGCCAGGGGTGTCATTAAACATCCTATAGTACACAAAGCAGCCTCTGACAAAGAATCATCCTGTCCAAAATCTTAATAACCTTACTCGGTAATTTTCTTTCTGTGTGATGTATATCTTTTGGAAATTAGAATCTCCATTGATGCTGGTCTGCTGTAAGCAAACTCAGCTTTTATTAGTCTGAAAATGCTTACTTTTATTATTTTCTTTTATTTTTTGCAGAATTATTTATCTGTGTATAAAACTGTACTTCAGCAATTATTTTTTTCCACCACATGGACGTTAGAGATAAGTCAGCTCTTAAGCTGTGACCTTTAGAGATGTCTTTTTTTTTTTTTTTTATAGTGTTAAGGATGGTCTCGTGTTTTAGCTTTCTGCAGTTTCTCATTTTGATATAACTGGTCATATATTTTTCTGTTTGATATCCCTCAGATTTATTGGACTTTAAAAATCAGTTAATTGATGTCTCATCAGTTCAAAAAAATTTGCAGGTGTTATCATTTCTAACATTGCCTCAAATATTCTGATATTTATTCATATCTTTCCCACTAGGCAAGATACTTGAGAGCAGAAATTGTGCCTATTTTTCTCATCATTGGAATAACTGTTACCTGGCACAGCACCAGACACATAGTACAAGTGCAATACATATATTATAAATGAAAAAAACAAAAGAATATCAAATAATTTAAGTATGCATACATACAAATAATATACAAATACATAAAACGTGCATACTTCCTGTCTTATCAGTTTAAAAATCTGTGTCTACTTAAAATTATGTTTTGTATTTGAATGACACAGTTTTAAATTTTAAGTGAAGATTTTATTTTTTCTAACATGGAGTCTGGTGTGCTGCAGTCCATGGGGTCACAAAGAGTGGGACATGACTGAGCGACTGAACAACAACATAGAGTCTCCTGAGAAACCTCTCTCAAACTTTCTCTGAACTCCTTAAATTATGATATATCAAGAAAATAACATTATATACTTGACTAATTATGAGCCATGCAAAACAAAACATGCCTCACCTTTATTCTGAAGAAAATCTTTTCATTCAAGAAAATGACACATTGATTTTTCTGACAGCCTTTATCACATGATGGAATTATACCTTGATATTACAGTCAACATAAGTCATTAAACTGTGGTGTTAGAGAAGACTCTTGAGAGTCCTTTGGACTGCAAGGAGATCCAACCAGTCCATTCTAAAGGAGATCAGCCCTGGGATTTTTTTGGAAGGAATGATGCTAAAGCTGAAACTCCAGTACTTCGGCCACCTTATGCGAAGAGTTGACTCACTGGAAAAGACTCTGATGCTGGGAGGGATTGGGGGCAGGAGGAGAAGGGGATGACAGAGGATGAGATGGCTGGCTGGCATCACCAACTCGATGGACATGAGTTTGAGTCCATCACCATCCGGGAGATGGTGATGGACAGGGAGGCCTGGCATGCTGTAATTCATGAGGTCACAGAGTCGGACACAACTGAGCAACTGAACTGAACTGAACTGAAGTCGTTAAATAATTTAATGTGTTAGTTGTCTATTTCTCTAAATTTTGAGCCTATTTCCTATTTTCTAAAAATCAAGAGTTATAAAGTAAGTTTCACTAGTCATAGTGCTGATAATATAATAATAAATATTCTTGATACTAGATTAAGAGATGAGATGGTTAAAAACTTAAAAGGAAGATATTATTTTTTCCTTTAAGCTAGAATACTAAAAAAAGACCTAGCATATTAAAGGAACTAGAACAGATGCTTGCTTATTTTAAATGCTTAACGAATGATAGGTGCCTCCAGTATGACACTAAATAGCCTCATCAAAAGAAAATGACAGGTAGGGTGAGAAAATAAGACAAATTATTACATGTGAACAAATGTTGGAAGAGAAAGCATTGTGCTAAGAACAAGAAAAATTATGGAAACATGATAAAAATAATCCATTAATAATTCATTAGACTAAGTCACAGAAAGGGAAGATTAAATTTCACAGACATCAGGGTCCAAATGAGGAACAATAAAACTGCATGATCATTTCCTTGAACTATACATGAATATATTTGTCTATAGAGCTTTCTGAAAACAGAATAGCCTTTCATTTTCTTTCCCTGAAGTTGTTTAAGCTGAAAGAATTTGAAAGGCTGCAGAAGGATACAAGTGCTGTGCTGTGGAGTAGATTTTATGGGGTCACTAACCGTTGACAGGTATGTGATTTACCAAGACAACCCCAGAGATAGAAGAGATATTTCAGTAGAAACCAGGATTTTGTACTTTAAAAGTGTTTACAAACTTCATAAACATGGAACATTCCATGGACTGAGTTCTGAGTACTGTACTTCTTTATTCAAATAACTTACATGTGAAATCTACTGCTGAAAAATTCCTATGTTCACAAGAAAACAACATATTGTTTCCTAATCTGTTTTTACCACTTCAGTTATTAACATTTCAACAGAACACTAATTACATTATTTTATTTGAATTTCCTTCTGTATTCTTATCAATAGTTTCCATAATATTAAAAAAAAAATCAGAAACTGGAGAAAGAAAAAACAAACAAAACCCAAAATTAGTAGTAGGAAAGAAATCATAAAGATCAGAGCAGAGATAGAGACTTAAAAAAACAACTGAAGATATCAATAAAACTAAAAGTTTGTTCTTTGAAAAGATTTTTAAAAAAGATAAATCTTTAGCTAGACTCATCAAGAGAAAACGAGGGGAACCAAATTAATAAAAATCAGAAATGTTAAAGGACAAGTTACAATCGACACCACAGACATACAAAGGATTATATGAGACTACTATGAGCAGATATATGCCAATAAAATGGACTATCTAGAAGAGATTAACACATTTTTAGAAAGGTACAATCTCCCAAAACTAAACCAGGAAGAAATAGAAAATATGAAGAGACCAATTACCAGTATTGAATTTGAATCTGTAATTTAAAATCTCCCAATAAACAAAAGTTTAGAGCCAGATGGCTTCACAGGTAAATTCTACCAAACATTTAAAATGAATTATCACTTATCCTTCTCAAGCTAATCCAAAACACTGCAGAGGAAGGAATACTTTGGAGCTCATTCTATGAGGCCAGCATTGCCTTGATACCAAAATAAGACAAAGATATCACACACACACACACAGAAAACAAAATTACAGGCCAATATCACTGATGAATAGAGATACAGTCTTCAAGAAAATAATAGCAAATCAAATCGAACAATATGTTGAAAGGCTCATACACCATGATCAAGAAGGATTTATCCCAGGGATGCGAGGATTTTTCAGTATTGGCAAATCAGTATATGTGATACACAACATTAACAAATTGAAGGACAAAACCCCTATAATCATCTCAATAGATGCAGAAAAACCTTTTGATGAAATTCAACGTCTATTTATGATAGAAAAAAAAAAAAAAAAAACTCTCCAGAAAGTACAGAAAGAATACAGTGCACAGAAAGAACATACCTCAGCATAATAAAGGCCATATGAAAAACTCACAACTAACATCATACTCAACCATAAAAAGCTAAAAACCTCCTGTCTAAGATAAGGAATAAGTAAACTCTCACTGCTTCTATTCAACATTGTTTTTAAAGACTTCAGTTCAGTTCATTCACTCAGTTGTGCCCAACTCTTTACACCCATTGAGTGCAGCAAGCCAGGCTTCCTGTCCATTACCAACTCTTACTCAAGCTCATGTCCATTGAGTCAGTGATGCCATCCAGCCATCTCATCCCCTTCTTCTCCTGCCTTCAATCTACCTCAGCATCAAGGTCTTTTCCAATGAGTTAGTTTTTCACATCAAGTGGCCAAAGTGTTAGAGCTTCAGCTGCAATATAAGTCCTTTCAATGAATATTCAGGACTGATTTCTTTTAGGATTGACTGATTTGATCTCCTTGCTGTCCAAGGGACTCTGAAGAGTCTTTTCCAACATCACAGTTCAAAAACATCAGTTCTTCAGTGCTCAGCCTTGTTTATGGTCCAACTCTCACATCCATACATGACTACTGCACAAACCATAGCTTTGACTAGACGGAATTTGTCGGCAAAGTAATGCCTTTGCTTTTTAACATGCTGTCCAGTTTTGTCATATTATTTTTTCCAAGGAGCAAGCGTCTTTTAATTTCATGGCTGCAGTCACCATCTGCAGTGATTTTGGAGCCCCATAAAATAAAGTCAGCCACTGTTTCCACTGTTTCCCCATCTATTTCCCATTAAGTGAGAGGATCAGATGCCATGATCTTCGTTTTCTGAATGTTGAATTTTAAGCAGCTTTTTCACTCTTCTCTTTCACCTCCATCAAGAGACTCTTTAGTTCCTATTCACTTTCTGCCATAAGGGTGGTGTCATCTGTATGTGAGATTACTGATATTTCTCCTAGTAATCATGATTCCAGCCTGTGCTTCATCCAGCCTGGCATTTCTTGCAAGATGTACTCTGCATATAAGTTAAATAGACTGGATGACAATATACAGCCTTGATGTACTCCTTTCCCAATTTGGAACCAGTCTGTTGTACCATATCTAGTTCTAATTTTTGCTCCTTGACCTGCATACAGATGTCTCAGGAGGGAGGTAAGGTGGTCTGGTGTTCCCATCTCTTGAAGAATTTTCCACAGTTTGTTGTGATCCACACAGTCAGAGAGTTTAGCAAAGTAAATGAAGCAGAAGTAGATGTTTTTCTGGAACTCTCTCGCTTTTACTATGATTCAACAGATGTTGGCAATTTGACCTCTGGTTCCTCTGCCTCTTCAAAATCTAGCTTGAACATCTGGAATTTGTTCAAGTTCTTGGTTCATGTACTTTTGAAGCCTATATTGCAGAATTTTGAGCATTACTTTGCTAACATGTGAGATGAGTGTAATTGTGCAGTAGTTTGAACATTTTTGGTATTGCCTTTCTTTGGACTGGAATGAAAATGGACTTTTTCCAGTCCTGTGGCCACTGCTGAGTTTTCCAAATTTGAGAGCATATGCAGTGCAGCACTTTCACAGCATCATCTTTTAGGATTTGAAATAGGTCAACTGGAATTCTGTCACCTCCACTAGCTTTGGTCATAATGATGCTTCCTAAGGCCCCCTTGACTTCACTATCCAGGGTGTCTGGTTCTAGGTGTGTGATCACACCATCATGGTTATCTGGGTCATGAAGATCTTTTTTGTATAGTTCTCCTGTTTATTCTTCTGCTTATTAATATCTTCTGCTCTGTTAGGTACTTATCATTTCTGTCCTATATTGTGCCCATCTTTGCATGAATTGTTCCCTTGGTATCTCTAATTTTCTTGAAGAGATCTCTAGTCTTTTCTATTTTACTGTTTTCCTCTATTTCTTTGCATTGATCACTGATGCAAGCTTTTTTTTTTAAATCTATCCTTGCTATTCTTTGGAACTCTGTATTCAGATAGGTATATCTTTCCTTTTCTCCTTTATCTTTAGCTTCTTCTATTTCTCAGCTATTTGTAAGGCCTTCTCAGACAACCATTTTGCCTTTTTGTATTTCTTTTTCTTGGGGATGGTTTTGATCAGCGTCTCCTGTGCAGTGTTACAAAACTCCATCCATAGTTCTTCAGGCACTCTATCTATCAGATCTAATCCCTTGAATCTATTTGTCACTTTCACTGAATAATCGTAAGATAGTTGATTTAGGTCATACCTGAATGGTCTAGTGGTTTTCCTTGCTTTCCTCAATTTAAATCTTATTTTTGCAATAAGGAGTTCATGATCTGATCCATACTCAGCTTTCTGTCTTGTTTTTGCTGCCTGTATGAAGCTTATCCATCCTTGGCTGCAAATAATATAATCAATCTGATTTGGGTATTGACCGTCTGGTGATGTGCACATGTAGAGTCATCTCTTGTGTTATTGGAAGAGGGTGTTTGCTATGAACAGTGTGCTATCTTGGCAAAACTCTGTTAGCCCCTGCCTTGTTTCATTTTGTACTCCATCCAAGTTTGCCTGTTACTCCAGGTATCTCTTGACTCCCTATTTTTGCATTTCAGTCCCTTATAATGAAAGTGGAAGTGGAGTCGCTCAGTCATGTCTGACTCTTTGCAACCCCATGGGCTGTAGCCTACCAGGCTCCTCAGTCCATGGAATTTTCCAGGCAATAATACTGGAGTGGGTTTCCATTTCCTTTTCCAGGTATGATGAAAATAACATCTTGTTTCAGTTTTAGTTACAGAAGGTCTTGTAGGTCTTTAGAAAACCATTCAACTTCAGCTTCTTTGGCATTAGTCTATGCCTTCTAAAGGCATAGACTTGGATTGCTGTAATATTGAAAGATTTGCCTTGGAAACGAACAGAGATTTCTGTTGTCTTTGAGACTGCACCCAAGTACTGTATTTTGGACTCTTTTCTTGACTAGGAGAGCTACTCCATTTCTTTTAAGGGATTCTTGCCTACAGTAGTAGATATAATGGTCATCTTAATTAAATTCACCCATTCCAGTTCATTTTATTTCACTGATTTGTAAAATGTCTATGCTGACTCTTCCCATCTCCTGTTTGACCACTTCCAATTTACCTTGATTCTTGGGCCTAACATTCCAGGTTCCTATGCAATATTGTTCTTCCCAGCACTGAACTTTAATTCCCTCACCAGTCACATCCACAACTGGGCACTGTTTTCTCTTTGGCTTAGCCTCTTCAGTCTTTCTGGAGCTATTTCTCCACTCTTCTCCATTAACATATCTGGAACCTACCGACCTGGGGAGTTTATCTTTCAGTGTCATATCTTTTTGCCTTTTCATACTGTTCATGGAGTTCTCAAGGCAAGAATGCTGAAGTGGTTTGCCATTCCCTTCTCCAGTGACCACATTTTTTTCAGAACTCTCCACCATGACCTGTCCATCTTGAGAGGCCCTACAGAGCATGGTTCATAGTTTCATTGAGTTAGACAGGCTGTGATCTAGGTGATCATTTTGGTTAGTTTTCTGTGATTGTAGTTTTCATTCTGTCTGCCCTCTGATGGATAAGGATTAGAGGATTGCAGAAGCTTCCTGATTTTTGGAAGTCTTATCCACAGAAATCATCAAAGAAAAAGAAATAAAGAAATCCAAATTGGCAAAGAATTAAAACTGTATTCTTTGCAGATGACATGACTATGCATAGAAAATCATAAGGATGCCTCCAGAAAACTACTTAAGCTCATCAATGAATTCAGTAAAGCTTAAGGATACAAAATTAATATACAGACATCTGTTACAATTTTATACACTGACAATATTAGAAGAACATTAGAAAACAAATTAGTGAAATATATATCACTTTACTTTGCATCTGAAATATTATAAATCCAGCATACTTCAGTTTTTAAAAATCGAGTTTCTTGCTTTTTTTTAACGTTATTTACACTTGCATTAAAACTTTACACCACATATTCTCATATATTCTCCAATATATGGTTTAGAATATAGTCCTCCAAAAAAAACCACTTTTTTTTTTTTTTGCTACTCTTCCACAATTTGACTGATCCAAATTACTGATAAGTATCACAATTCTATTTTCAGTATATTTTTAAAAGTGTATTAAGTATAGGTTATTTATAGAGTAAACAGACACTTATTTCTTGAAAGGAAAGCTATGACAAACAGTATATTAAAAAACAGAGACATCACCTTTCCAACAAAGTTCCATATAGTCAAAGCTATGGTTTTTCCAATAATCATGTACGAATGTGTGACTTGGACCATAAAAAAGACTGAGAGCTGAAGAACTGATGCTTTCAAATTGTGGTGCTGGAGAAGACTCTTGAGAGTCGTTTAGACTGCAAGGAGATCAAACCCATCAATCCTAAAGGAAATCAACCCTGAATATTCATTGGAAGAACTGATGCTAAAGCTGAAGCTCCAATACTTTGGCCACCTGATTTGAAGGACATTGGAAAAAAATATTGACACTGGGAAAGACTGAAGACAAAAGGAGAAGAGGGTGGCAGAGAATGATGGTTAGAGTCACCGACTGAATGGACACGAACTTAAGCAAATTTCAGGACACAGTAAAGGACAGGAAAGCATGGCATGCTATAACCCATAGGGTCACAAAGAGTCAAACACAACTTAGACAGCTGACCAACAACAAATACAGTAAATAAAAATTCTTTTTATTAAAAAGCATAAAATGTTAAATCTCACTCAAATGTTCTTGAAATAATTAACACTATTTTATTGCAAATGCTTTTATTTAGTCAATTAATTACTAAAAAGATTCCCTGGCAAGTACACTGACCAATTTTTGAAGGAAAATATCATATTTAGATCCTTTTATTTAATTATGTACTGTCAAACCAGGCAATCTAAGAATAGCATTATATAATATGACAAAGTATTTCAAATGAGATTTTGTTGATATTGTAAGTGAGAAAGACATTTTCTTTTTGAGAAGAGAATTTATTTTTTTCTAGAAATTAGCTGTGGCATATGTGACTTTAAAGTATTATTATAAAAGTGTTTTGTGTCAGTTGATTAACTCTGAAATTATTCATTTATTCATCTACATGGATAGAGTTTAATCAAAATAATTATTAATTTCTCAGACATTTCTAGACTTTATATTAATAAGTAGGTCTTCATTTATAGCTTCTAATTCAAGTTTAAAACTCTTGCATCTGCTTAAGAGGAAAATTACATGAATGCAAAATAAAGGTAGCTAAATTACTTCTAACTCTGTACTTCATTTGGCAGGAGTTGTACTCCATTTGTGAACTGGACATTTAGCATTAAGAATCTGAATGAGGTAAAGAAACCAAAGATACGGAGGAATGAATTTGGTTAGAGGTAGAAATATGTAATCTTATTAATATGTAAATCTTATTTAAAATAATGGAAAATAAACAGAAAAATATTGTAAACTTTCAGCTCATGCCATAAATAACATGAGGTATTTTAAATTAAATTTGTTATTGAATGATATAAAATATTTTAGCATTTACAAATGATGCATATTCTCATATTACCTTTTGCAGAAAAGATAGGTAAGTTGGGTAAAGTGTTAGTCACCCAATCATGTCCAACTCTTTGCGATCACATGGAAATACTTACTATATAGTTTTGTTCATCATGTGCATAGATTTAAAGGCAATTGTTTAAACATTAATTTGTTCATAAAGTAGTTTATTGTCACTTCACTTTTCTACTTATCTAATTGTAGGTGCCTCTTCCAGTTCATATTTTTCTTACATACATATAAGGCTGATATTCAGCCACTAGACTGAAAATAGCTACAGAACAGATGGGTTTAATCTTTAAGCCCTTTTATTCTGTTTGCAAATACTTATTAATAATTGCAGTGAAATACAAAATTAATAATTTATGTTCTGTCCAACAAAGACATTAGTTCAAGTCATTTAAGATGTTAAGACAATTTGATAAATAGCTTTCTAATATAGCATGGGTTGGAGAAGACTCTTGAGAGTCCTTTGGACTGCAAGGAGATCCAACCAGTCTATTCTAAAGGAGATCAGTCCTGGGTGTTCTTTGGAAGGAATGATGCTAAAGCTGAAACTCCAGTACTTTAGCCACCTCATGAGAAGAGCTGACTCATTGGAAAAGACTCTGATGCTGGGAGGGATTGGGGGCAGGAGGAGAAGGGGACGACAGAGGATGAGATGGCTGGATGGCATTACCGACTCGATGGATGTGAGTGTGAGTGAACTCCGGGAGTTGGTGATGGACAGGGAGGCCTGGGGTACTGCAGTTCATGGGGTCGCAAAGAGTCAGACAGGACTGAGCGACTGAACTGAACTGAACTGAATATACTATGTGTTAGTTTAATTCATAATATACATAATGATGAGTAAATACTTCAGAGAATCTTAAGGATTAGAGAATATTTTAACAGATTTGATTTTGGTGCATCAAATGTTGAGATTCAATTTGCCATCATAAAGAATAACTTATATACACCAAGTATTTATTGAGGTTACAAGTCACCTAGTAGTTTTCCCTTGTTCTAACTTCAGTGGTAGGTGGTAGAGATGAGAGCAGTATCAACAGAGGTGTGGGAAAGCATGGAGGTCACTGGGTAACAAGTGTAAGGGCAGTGGGGGCTATTTGTAGCATCTGCTTACTCTTCTAGAGAGATCTGGTCCTGGCCAGGATGGGGAGCAAAAGTCCTTGGAGGCAACTTGGTGGCACTGTTGATGGAAACTGTCACAGAATGTTGGAAGTACAGGTGTTTGGGTTTTCACCTAGCTATAAAGTGTTAAGTACCATGATTCATTTTTCTCCTTTGTAACAAATCATGAAGGATTGTGCTACTGTCACAAGGAATGCCTATGTTTCCCTGTGCAAAGTGATAACTAAGAGAGGGCATAACTCATCCAATGAGAACAGCATCAGCATGATCACAAAATCTTTCCAAAACTCAACTAATGATTTGGGAATTCTTAGCATAGCCTGATAAATGACTTATACCTTACAAATTGTCATACCTTATGACTATAATTTATACCACAAAGTAAGCATTTTGTGATAGTGTATTTTAGTTAAAGAATAAGAGGAAATAAATGAATTCTGGTTTTACAATATTTTGTTGTATTTGAAAGGTTTCTTGGATACCCATAAATATGCTCCTAATTTTTTCATGTTTGTTTTTTGCTCATTTAAAAAGGAGTTACTCTCAAACTATAATTAGCATCTTTTATTTTGTTGTTAAATCTATTAATGGCACAGGTGGTAGTGGGAAAAGGGTCAAAATGGAAGATATGGAATGTTTTTGTTGTTCTTACTACATGCCAGCTATGGAGTCAAGGTATTACTTTCACATATATTGTTAAATAAGAGCAAGCTTCATTTTTCTTTCTTTAGATGTAAGTTTTTCTAAAAAAGAAAAAAAAACAGACAGTGACAGCTAAGAAAGACCAGCAGATCCTAATATTACCTCTCAAAAAGAATGACAAATTAGGTAACAGGAGAATAAATTGGTGTATTCTTCAGATACACAGAAATCTTCAAAGATCCATTAAGCTTAGTCCTTTCTTAATTGGCTACATATTGTGCCTGGAATCTCAAGTTATTTTTCTATTTATTAAAAAAAAAAAATCTGGAAGTAATGTGAGCAAAAGTTATATCTTAGGGACAATTAGAAAATTGTAGCTGCTTTTTTTTTCAGTTAAATTGTAGCTGCTTTTTTTTTTTTTTTTTTTTTTTGCTTTGCTTTGAACCACTTTCTGTCACTGTGCAGATGTGCAATTTCATTGTGTTTGGTATTCATTGTTATAAATTTACTGCTGAGCAGATTTTAGTGACAAAATAATTATTTATTAGGTGAAGAGAAAAGTGGGATATAATGAGGAAAATAAAGTCCAGGGGAAAATGCTATGTGACTAAGTGGGAAAAGTCAATTATGAATCTACTTTGAATAGGCAAGTTCCCTTTAGTATTATCATGAGGTTGTACTCTAAAAATGTAACTAGGGCAAACAAAATGTAGTTTTCCTTTGGTATAACTGTTATAAGATAATGAGAGGCAATAAACATGAAAAATCATATAAACAAATATAAAACTAAATGTTATTCAGCCCCTATATACTTTCTTTCCCTCTCTGTGCACGACTATTTCCACAGAAAGCATATGTGACAAATTTCCCTTTCTTAATATTGATGGAACTGCTTTACATGTGTTTTGTAAGAAAGGGTGGATTCAGAATAACACTGAGTGCTAACTTCATTGTAGACACACGGTAACCGCTATTTCAATCCATCTTTACAGTGACTCAGAGCTGCCCTGGTAGCCCCGCTGGCAAAGAATCCGCCTGCAATGCAGGAGACCTTGGTTTGACTCCAGGGTAGGGAAGGCTACCCACCCCACTATTCTTGGGCTTCCCTGGTGGCTCAGCTGACAAAGAATCTGCCCTCAATGCAGGAGACCTGGGTTTGATCCCTGGTTGGGAAGATCCCCTGGAAAAGGGAAAGGATACCCACTCCAGTATTCTGGCTTGGAGAAGAATTCCATGGACTGTCTAGTGCATGGGGTTGCAAAGAGTCAGACACAACTGAGTGACTTTCACTTTTACTTTAGTGACTCAGGTTAGAATGAGCACTGAAGTGAAGTGAAGTGAAGTTGCTCAGTCGTGTCCGACTCTTTGCAACACCATGGACTGTAGCCTTCCAGGCTCCTTTGTCCATGGGATTTTCCAGGCAGTATACTGGAGTGGATTGCCATTTCCTTCTCCAGGGGATCTTCCCAACCCAGGGATTGAACCCAGGTGTCTCGCACTGTAGACAGACACTTTACCATCTGAGCCACCAGGGAAGTCCAGAATGAGCACTACTTTAATGATAACAAGTGACAGGAGTGATTAAATAAATAGGGGTTAACACAGCTGGGCTTCCCTCATGGCTCAGACAGTAAAGAATCTGTCTGAAATGTGGGAGACCTGGGTTCCACTCCTGGGTTAAGATAATCCCCCGAAGGAGGGCATGGCAACCCACTTCAGTATTCTTGCCTGGAGAATCCCCATGGACAGAGGTGCCTGGCAGGCTACAGTGTGTGGGGTTGTAAAAAGTGGACATGACTGAGTCACTGAGCACATACATATAACGCAGCTAGAAAGACATAGACTTTGACGCCAGTTCTATTTTAAAGCAGAGTTTAAGATAGTGTGCTACAGCAGATCTCTAGGGAGAAAATGTAGTAAGACGCTGAGTGTCAGAGAGAATGTATATCTTCACTGGAGCTGAATTTCAAACACATCATGTTGGCTTACAGTTGTTGTTTTAACTTTTTTTCATTATTTAATACTTCCTTTTTCATACCCACTATATATGCTGCTATCAGAATAATAGAAATAAAACTCAACATTGATCATTCACTCCCCTTGTAGTAAATAATTTAGTTCTTTGCTTATTCCTAATATTTAAATTTCCTGGTATTTAATTAATCCACTATCTAACCTCTATCTTTTCAAAATGTTTAGACAACCAACTCTATTATTCCACGCCTTAAAACTCATGTACATTAATTCACTTCCCTGTCTTCTACCCCTTCATTTCCTCTCCATCTACCCCTTTATTCATTCTGGTTCATCCTTTTTCCTGGAATGTCTTTCCTGCTGTGTACATTTATTAAAATTCCTCCAGAGCTCAAAGGCCAGTTAAATCCCACAGCCTTAAAGAAGACTTTCTAGACTTGCATAAAATAAGACTTCTAATTTGAATAATTCTTTTATCTTGTCTTCATTTATTCATCTTCCTTCTCTTCAAAAGGGAGGTGGACAAACTTAATAGTTCTTTATAAAAGGCAATACTCACCTATTTGACATATTAAGTCTAGTAAATTTATCTTGGTTTTTAAATTGAATTTACATATATCAACATAATTTATTATTGAAAAATTATATACACTGGATCTGGCATATGGAATCGTCTTATATCATTTTAGTTACTAAAAATGAAAATGGCAATGTTAGCTATTTCCTAACACAATCAAATAATTTAGCAACAGTTTGGTTTTGAAACAATTTATTTCAGTGAAATGAAGGCTCTTTTATAGGCAAAATAATATTGTCTCTAGTAGTATTTTCCAAACTCTGTCCCTGGTAATCCTAGGAATTCTGTGAAGCTATTTTAGCAGTTGTATTCCCTTTTAACTAAATCAAGCTGCTCTTATTTACTTTTAAGAATATAAGATTTCCGTTGGATATATTATTCCTTCTAAAGCCTAAATAAGTTAGATATATTAGTTAAAGTCAACTATGACAGCATCGGAGAAGGCAATGGCACCCGATTCCAGCACTCTTGCCTGGAAAATCCCATGGACGAAGATCCTGGTGGGCCGCAATCCATGGGGTTGCTAAGAGTCGGACAAGACTGAGCGACTTCACTTTCACTTTTCACTTTCTTGCATTGGAGAAGGAAATGGCAACCCACTTCAGTGTTCTTGCCTGGAGAATCCCAGGGACGGGGGAGCCTCATGGGCTGCTGTCTATGGGGTCGCACAGAGTCGGACACGACTGAAGCGACTTCAGCAGCAGCAGCAGCAGCAGCAGCAGCATGACAGCATAGTCCATCAATTTATATCTGCTATCTTTATAATAACATTAAAATTGTTTAAGCAAGATATAAATGAATGAAAAATTGTTTCTAGAAACAGTCTTTGGATTATATAAACAATGTGAAAGCCCAGAGGTTTAAGCCAAAGCTTTTGTAGTATTTTTTGGATAAAGAGGTAAAATTCAGTGAGGGCTAGTTTTAAGGTAGCATTTCCATGACCAAGTGCTTTCTTTGGGACTCTTAGAAAATATGAATATTTGCTTCTTATGTATAAAATATTAATATATTGAATTCTTGCTTATATTTAATAGCCCTTCTTTCAATCACTATCCTTGAAATTTAGGAAAGTAACATGATGGGAGTCTATTACAGCATTATCTTACTATGAAGTTCTGAATATCCAATTAAGGACAAATGCTAGAGAATTTTCCATCTATTTCAATTTATTTAAATAAGAAAATTTATATTAATCAAAATCTTCAAATGGAAATGCTAACTTCTGATATACTTTATCAACTAACAAATGAATAATGATAAAAAAAATCCCACATGAACTAATAGTTTGCATATATCTCATATGTTATATGAAACTGCTTTGTAGTGACTTCATTTTAAAGGAAGTTGCTATTGAAATTCTTTTTAAAAAGAGGTTATTGATGTTAAAAATCAGGGGAAGGGAGAAAAAATTGACTCTGGTTTAGCAGAAACCAAAGTGACAGAAAAAAACCTACAAGACAGAAATATCTTCAGCAGATATTTGAAAATGTATAGCGGTAGAAATTGATATACAAACTAAATTGAATTTTAGTAGAGCTATTCTTCGTTTTGAGGGGAAAAGCAAAGCCCATCAGAAGGGAACCATTAAATCTGGTCTTAACTAATATACTGGCATTCAATTATTTAATCAGAAGAGAAACTCCACAGATAGACCAGGTTTCAATAAAAGTTCCAGAGCATAAAGATTATCTTCAGGATGATGTCATGCCCTCTTCACGAAAAGAAGAATCACACATCTTCCAGGAAAAGAACTAAGAGTTTTAAGAGAAATAAGATATTCAGAAAAGAATTTAATTGTTTAACCTTACAAGATCTCTGCTGTATCTAGAACTGACTGGAAAAAAATTTTAAAGCAGAACATAGGAGTTTATTTTTCCCTTTATAATCACCTAATATATAATTTAGATTGTCATCATAGGGAAAGAAAAATAGCTCTCTGAAATGTGAAGACAAACATTTGCCAAAACAAACTGATAAACCACCAGATGAAGTTTCTCTTTTATAAATTCTGGGAAGATATTTTTTATATAGAAATGGTACAGATGAGTACAGGTTATCCTGCAGATTTAAATATAGAAAAAAATTATATACTAGTAAAGAGACTAACTTATGATCAAAAACAGCCAAATACTTATCAGTGTTTCCTTCTCATTTTGACCAAGTTTATACTTCATATAAACAAAATTAGTTTTACTTACATAGCTACATATGATGAGACATACTAGTAATTTTAAAGCAAAATTACTTGACTGAATGCTAACTGATTATAAATAAAGAAACAAATTTTGTCTTAATTAAAATTAGGAACAATATAACCTTGAGGGGTAAATATGTAATGTGTAGTAGTATGGCTCACAATAGAGAGCATTTAACTGTTTCTATTTCTTTTCTTTGAAGTAAGTATCACATTGTTTCTCAGTCTCTCGGTCGTGTCCGGTTCTTTGTGACCCCATGGACCTCAGCATGCCACACTTCCCTGTCCATCACCATCTCCAGGAGCTTGCTCAAATTCACGTCCATTGAGTCAGTGATGTCATCCAACTATCTCACCCCCTGTCAACCCCTTCTCCTCCTGCCTTCTATCTGTCCCAGAATCAGGGTCTTTTCAAATGAGTTGGCTTTTCTCATCAGATGGCCAAAGTATTGGAGCTTCACCTTCAGCATCATTCCTCCCAATGACTACTCAGGGTTCATTACCTTTAGGATTAACTGGTTTGATCTCCTTGCAGCACTAGGGACTCTCAAGAGTCTTCTCCAACACCATGTTTCATAAACATCAGTTCTTCGGTGCTCAGTCTTCTTTATGGTTCAACGCTCACATTCATACATGACCACTGGAAAAACCATTGCTTTGATTAGATGGACCTTTGTTGGCAAAGTAATGTCTCTGATTTTTTATATGCTGTTTAGGTTTGTCATAGTTTTTCTTCCAAGAAGCAAATGTCTTTTAATTTCATGGCTGCAGTCATTGTCTGCAGTGCTTTTGGAGCCCAAGAAAATAGTCTTTCACTTCGCAGTGTTTCCTCATCTACATGCCAAGACGTGATGGGACCAGATGCCATGGTCTTCATTTTTTGAATGTTGAGTTTTAAGCCAGCTTTTTCAGTCTCCTCTTTCACCTTCATCAACTGGTTCCTTAGGGCTGGTTTCTGCCCTAAGGGTGGTGTCATCTGCATATCTGAGGTTATTGATATTTCTCCCAGCAATGTAGATTCCAGTTTGTGATTCATCCAGCCAGGCATTTTGCATGATGTACTCTACATATCTTAAATAAATAGGGTGACAATATACAACCTTGACACACTCTTTTCCCAATTTTGAACCAGTCTATTGTTCCATGTTCTGTTCTAACTGTTGCTTCTTGACCTGCATAGAGGTTTCACAGGAGGCAGGTAAGGTGGTCTGGTATTCCCATCCCTTTAAGAATTGTCCACATGACATACATTAGCATTTTTAAAACCTATACCTACATCATGATGTGCTCATGTTAGCAATCTTATAAATATTTAAGTAATAATTTCATGTGTATAATAAAAATAGATTCTATTCAGTCATTTTCATAAGTTAGAAAAATTAATCATTTTTTATTGTGTTATAAGATTATTACCTACTACCTACTAGCTTAGAACAATTATGATGTTTTAGCATTTCATAGTTACTTAACTTCCAAACAATCATTATGGGACTTGACTTTTTTGACTGACAATATTGTAGCAACTGAAAATTAAAAGGACTAGTGCCAATGGTAATTAGTGTGTATGATGACTGAATTGAGTTTGAAATAGTTATTTCCTGCAAATATAAATTCTATGATATAAGAAGTGGAAAGAAATAATCACATTTGTTGAAAGCAGATTCATGTTTTATCATAAGATTTCCAAAAAAAGATATTGAGAAAAAATTGACTCTTTCTGATTAATTTGCAATAAGTCAAAAGGATGTGTAAAAATGGATAATGGATTTCCTTCAAACATTAAGACAAACACTTTTGAATATTTGCTTAAAGTTCTACAAATAAAAAGTAATTTAAGATATTTTGACATGTAATATTTATTGCTATCCTTTTACATATAAGAAATCTTCCTGCTCTTGTTAGCACATGTAAAAAGAATATTTTAAAACTAAAATAAATGAAAATCACTCATTTAGTTTCTAATTAGGATCATGTATTCAAATACAAGTATCCATCATTTTGTTTCATATGCATGCATGCTCATTCACTCAGTAATATTTGACCCTTTGAGACCCCATGGGCTGCAGCCTGCAAGGCTCCTCTGTCCATAGACTTTTCCAGGCAAGAATACTGTAGTGAACTGCCATTTCTTCCTCTAGGTTTGTTTCATATATGTCTTTACAAATGATGGACTAAAAGACAAAGCAGACCCTTTCACACAACACAAAACCAGAATGTAGTGATTAAACGGATCCCATAAAATATTTTCACTTACTTAGGTAGCTAAAGGAACTAAATGCATTTTAAAATGATATTTAATTAACAACTCAACAAAGACTATCACAAGTTCCCATTAAACATTAAAGAGCACATACAAAAAATACTGAGATGAGGACTCAGATCAATTATTTTCTACATGTATTTTCTGTTTTATCTCTTCCCAGACATATATAAAGATGGAAAACTTAAATTCACTTTTGCAAATCCAGCATTAACTTGATGTGGACATAAAAATAGCATCAAAAGTAAAATATAGGCAATTTTTACAAGACTGGTAATGATAAATTTTAGAGTAGTAAAGCTTCATTTTTGCTTTCTGAAATTCCAATAGTTTCATAAAATATTATGAGTGAACCAAGAAATACTAAATTCTATTTTTTTCCTTATTTTCAGTAGCTCATGTTGATGTAAAAGTACTCTGCTAGAATAATGACCAAGATGACAGAGTAGAAAGACCTTGAGCTCACCTCCTCTCATGAGCACACCAAAATCACAAATATCTGCAGAATAATTATTGATGGAAAAAATGGAAATCTATCAGAAAAAATCTTATACAACTAAAGATATAAAGCAGAAGCTAGAAAGAGATGGGTAGGAAGGGCAGACGAGATATAATCAAATCCCATAATTCCTAGGCAGGTGAGCCACACACTGGAGAATAACTCTATTACAGACGCTCTATCACAGGAATGGGAGTTCTGAGCCCCACAGCTGGCTCCCCAGCCCAGGGGTCCAGTACAAGGAAGATGACCCTCCAGATAATTTGGCTTTGAAGTCCAATGATATTAAAAGCCCCACTGGATTTGGGGAAATAAAGACTTCACTCAAAGGGTGCATTCAAAATCTCATGCACACTGTGATTGATGCAGGGCAAAAGCAGTAACTTCATAGGAGCCTTGGTCCTACCTGCTGGTATCAGAGAGTTTCCTGGAGAGATGGGGCTCTAGCCTCTCACCTTGGAGTCACAGCCTCACCCAAGAGCAGAAGTGAAGTGAAGCGAAGTGAAGTCTCTCAGTCGTGTCCGACTCTTTGTGACCCCATGGACTGTAGCCTATCAGGCTCCTCTGTCCATGGGATTTTCCAGGCAATAGTACTGGAGTGGATTGCCATTTCCTTCTCCAGGGGATCTTCCCAACCCAGGGATCAAACCCAGTTCTCTCGCATGGTAGACAGAAGCTTTACCATCTGAACCACCAGACAAGATGCCTAAAGACTTCTTGAGATCACAGCTGTCTCAAAATCAAAACAAAACAACAAAACCCTAGACACTGCCCAGCCTTTAAAGGGCAAAGACCCAGCTCCTCCCACCAGTGGGCAGGCCCTGGACCCTCCTACCAGGAAACCTGAATAAGCCTCTAGAATAGCCTCACCACCTATTAGGCAGAAGACACAAGAAGCAAAAAAAAAAAAAAAAAAAAACAATCCTGCAATGTAGGCCAGACCCTATCCTGGGACTAGCTGGGCCTTGGCCTTGCCAACTAGCAGGCCAATGCAAACTTTGGGACCCCTCCAGAACCTATTCTCCACTGTATCAAGAACAGGTCCCTCCCACCAATCTGAAACAAGCTCTGGGATCACTGTGACCTGCAACCAGACTCAAGGAACCAGTTCTGCCTGTGAGAAGTCCAGCATTAACCCCAGGATTTGGCTTCACCTACTAATGGGTGGACGTCAGCCCTGGTCTTTGGAACACTGATTCTACACATCGGTGAGCCAGCACTAGCTCCAAGGTTCCCTAGGATTCTGCAACCAACCAGGCTCCTCATGGCCATACCCTGCTAATAAGCAGCCAAAAGCACCCACACAAGGCAGGGTTTGGCAATCAACCAGACTAGGGACCAACTAAGGCTACCAGACCAAATGCAGAGCTGTCCAACCACAACAGAAGTAGCCATGCAGCCCTCTTAGGAGAAACACCTAGAGTATATAGCTTGGGTGACAAGAGGGGGATTGCACTGCTGGGATACATAGGATGCGTCCTACAGAGGACCACTTCTCCAAGGTTGAGAAACAACCAAACTTACTACATACATAAAAATTCAAATATCAATTAGACAAAATGAGGCAGTAGAGGAATATGTTCCAGATGAAGGAACAAGAAAAAGCCCCAAAAGAAGAACTAAGTGAAGTATAGGTAGGCAATTTTCCTGAAAAACAGCCCAGAATAAAGATTGCAAAGATGACCTAAGAATTTGGGAAGTGTATGGATTCACAAAGTGAGAAGTTAGAAAATTTTAACCAAGTTACAAAGTATGAAGAACAGCCAGACTGAAATGAAGAGTACAACAACTGAAAAGAAAAATACACCAAAAGGAATCGATAATAGGCTAAATGATACAGAAGAGCAGATCAGTGAATATAAAGCAGTAAAAATCAATTCCTGGGAACAGACAGAAAAAAAAAAAAAGAAATGAAGACATTTTAAGAGACATCTGGGATATCAAGCACATTAATATTCATATTAAGGGGTCCCAGAAAGAGAAGAGAGAGAGAAAGAACATTATAAAATATTTGATGAGATTGTATCTGAAAACTTCTCTAGCCTGGGAAAGGAAATAGTCATTCAAGTTCAGGTAAGTACAAAGTCCTGAACAGACTTTGTTCCCAAAGAGGAACACACCAAGGCACATTGTAACCAAACCTGACCAAAAATTAAAGAGAGAATACTAAAAGTAGCAGGGAAAAAACACAAAGGAAGTCTCACAAGGCTACCAGCTGATTTTTCAGCAGAAACTCTGCAGGCCAGGAAAGAGTGTCATGAGATATTTAAAGTGATGAAAGAAGACTCTGCCCAACAATGATTTCATTCAGATTTGATGGAGAAATCAAAAGCTGACAAAGGTCATATAGTCAAAGCTATGTTTTTTCCCAATAATCATGTATGGATGTGAAAGCTGGACCATAAACAAGGTGAGTGCCAAAGAACTGATACTTTCAAATTGTGGTGCTGGAGAAGACTGTTGAAAGTCCCTTGGACTGCAGGAGATCAAGCTGGTGAGTCCTAAAGGAACTCAAACCTGAATATTCATTGGAAGGACTGATGCTGAAGCTGAAGTTCAAATACTTTTGCCACCTGATGTGAAGAACTGACTCACTGGAAAATACTCTGATGTTGGGAAAGGCTGAAGGCAGCAGAGGGGGGCAACAGAGGAGGAGATGGTTGGATGGCATCACCGACTCAATGCACACGAGTTTGAACAAACTCTGGGATATAGTGAAAGACGAGGAAGCCTGGTGTGTTGCAGTCCATGGGGTTGCAGAGTGGGACACAAATTAGTGACTGAATAAAAACAGCAGCAAAAGCTAGACTTAGAAGCAAAAATCTAAAAAAACTAAGCACCACCAAACTAGCCTTATGACAAATGTTAAAGGAATATCTCCAGGTAAAACAGGAAAGGCAACAACTAGAAATAAGAAATTATAAAATGAAAAACCTTACCAGCAAAGGCAAACATATAGAAAGGAGGAAATTATCAATGCAAAAATATAGCACAGAAGATAAAATACACAAGTAATACTATTATCTGTACCCACAATAAACAGTTAATAGATATACAATACAATTAGATGTAAAATATGATATAAAAAAGTAATCATTATGTGTGTGTGTGTGTGCACTAAGTTGCTTCAGTCATGTCTGAGTCTTTGCACCTCTATGGACTGTGGCCCGCCAGGCTTCTCTGTCCATGGGATTTCCCAAGCAAGAATAGTGAAGTGGGTTGCTATTTTCTTCTTCAGTGTGTCTTCCTGACCCGGGGATCAAATCCATATCTTATTATGTCTCCTGCAGTGCAGGAAGAGAGTACAAATACAGGGTGTGTGAAATTTTTTGAAATTAAGAAATCAGCAACTTGTCATGTACATATGTAGCTGCTGCTGCTGCTGCTGCTAAGTCACTTCAGTCATGTCCGACTCTGTGCGACCCCATAGACGGCAGCCCACTAGGCTCCTCCGTCCCTGAGATTCTCCAGGCAAAAATACTGGAGTGGGTTGCCATTTCCTTCTCCAATGCTTGCAAGTGAAAAGTGAAAGTGAAGTCGCTCAGTTGTACCCGACTCTTAGAGATCTCATGGACTGCAGCCTACCAGGCTCCTCTGTCCATGGTGTTTTCCAGGCAAGAGTACTGGAGTGGGTTGCCATTGCCTTCTCCATATGTAGACTGCTATACAAAAATCTCATGATAACTGCAAACCAAAAATCTATAACAGATATGCACATACAAAATGAAAAACTTATCCAAGCAGAACACTAAATATAGTCATCAAATCACAAGAGAACAAAACAAGAAAGGGAGGAAAAGACCTACAAAAACAAATCCAAAACAAAAAAAAGGCAGTGAGAATATACATTGATAATTACTTTAAATATAAACAGATTAAATATTCCGACCAAAAGACACAGACTGATTGAAGGGATACAAAATAAAAAATCAAGTATATGCTGCCTAGAATTGACTCACTTAGGACTAGTAATACCTATAGCCTAAAAGTGAGCAGAGCAAAAGAGGTATTCCACACAAATGAAAAGCAAAAGAAAGCCAGAAATCAACTGCCAGAAACAAAAAGACACAAACACACAGAGCCTAAACAGCCAATATATCACTGAAGAAATCAAAGAAGAAATCAGAAAACACCTAGAAACAAATGAAAACTAAAACATGAGGTTGCAAAACCTATGGTACACAGCAAAAGCAACTCTAACAAGAATGTTTATGGTGATATAAGCATACCTCAGGAAAGAAGAATATCTCCAATAAACAATCTAAACTTATGCCTAAAGCAACTAGAGAAAGAATAAACAACACCTAAAATCAGTAGAAGAAAATAAATAATAAAGATCAGAACAGAAATAAATGAAATAAAGACTAAAAAAAGAAGATGAAAAAATGAATGAAACTAAAAGCTGGTTCTTTGAAAATGCAAACAAAATTGATAAAGTTCTACCAAGACTTGTAAAGTAAAAAGACAGCAGGTCCAAATCGATAAAATCAGAAATGAAAAAGGAAAAGTTACAGCCAACACCAAAGAAATGAAAAGGATCATAAGACAGTACTATGAGCAAATATACAGCAATAAAATGGCCAACTTAGAAGAAATAGACAAATTCTTAGAAAGGTACAATCTCCCAACACTAAACCAGGAAGAAACAGAAAATATAAACAGACTAATTACTAGTACTGAAACTCAATCAGTAATATAAAAACTAAGCTATCCCAAGAAATTAAAGTCCAAGATAAGATTGCTTCACAAGTGAACTCTGCCAAATATTTAAAGAACAGTTAACACCTATCATTCTGAAACTAATCCAAAAAATTGCAGAGAAAGGAGCACTTCCAAACTCATTCTGTGAGGTCGCTATCATGGCGACACCAAAAAAAGACAAAGATATCACACAAAAAATAAAATTACAGGCCAATATCACTGATGAACATAGAATCCAAAATCCTCAACATAATACCAGCAAACTGAATCCAACAATACATTAATGGGAGTATATACCATGATCAAGTGGGATTTATCCCAGGGATGTAAGGATTTTCAATATCTACAGATCAATCAAAATGATATACAACATTAACAAATCAAACAAAAAACAAAAACAAAACAAGCAAAAAATTATGTGAACATCTCAAGAGGTGCAGAAAATCCTTTTGATGAAATTCAACATGCATTTATGATAATAATTCTTGGGAAAGTAGGGCTTCCCTGGTGGTTCAGAGGGTAAAGCATCTGCCTGCAATGCAGGAGACCTGGGTTTGATCCCTGGATCAGGAAGATCCCCTGGAGAAGGAAATGGCACCCCACTCCAGTACTTTTACCTGGAAAATCCCATGGACAGAGAAGCCTGGTAGATGACAGTCCATGGGATCGCAAAGAGATGGACACGACTGAGCGACTTCACTTTCACTTTCACCTCAACATAATAAAGACCATATATGATAAAAAATCACAGCTAATGCACTCAATGGTGAAAAGCTGAAAATATCCCCTCTAAGTTCAGGCACTAAGCAAGGATGCTCACTCTCTCCACTTTCACTGAACATAGTTTTGGAAGTCCCAGCTACAGAAATCAGAGAGAAGAAATAAATAAGGGAATCCAAATTGAAACGGGAAGAGGTAAAACTGCCACTGTTTGCAGATGACATAATACTATACATAGAAGATGTCACCAGAAAACTACTAGAACTCATCGATGAATTAGGTAAAATTGCAGGACACAAAATTAATACAGTCATCTGTTGCTTTCCTATGCACTAATGATAAAATATCATAAAGAAAAATTATTGAAACAATCTCATTTACCATCACATCATAAAGAATTAAATACCTAAGAACAACCCTACTTTAGTAAGTAAAACACCTCTACTCTGAAAACTATAAGACACTGATGAAGGAAATCATAGATGGCACAAACAGAAGATATACAGTGTTCTTGGATTGGAATCATTGATATTGTTAAAATGACTGTACTACCCACGACATGAAATGTTCCCTTGGTATCTCTAATTTTCTTGAAGAGATCTCCTGTCTTTCCGATTGTCTTGTTTCCCTCTGTTTCTTTGCATTGTTCACTGAAGAAGGTGTTCTTATTACCCCTTGCTATTCTCGGGAACTTTGCATTCAGTTAGGTATATCTTTCCCTTTTTCCTTTGCTTTCATTTATTTATTTTTCACTCCTCTTCTTTTCTCACATTTTTCTAAGACTTCCTCAGACAACTATTTGCCTTGTTGCATTTTTTCCTCTGGGATAGATTTGGTTACCTCCTCCTGTATAATGTTATGAACCCTCTATCTATAGTTCTTCAGGTACTCTATCAGGTCTAATCCCTTGAAACCATTTGTCACTTCCATGGAGCAATCATAAGAGATTTGACTGAGGCCATACCTAAATGGTCTGGTGGTTTTCTCTACTTTCTTCAATATAAGTCTGAATTTTGCAATCAGGAGCTTGAATCTGAGCCACAGTCACTTTAAGATCTTGTTTTTGCTGACTGTATAGAACTTCTTCACCTTTAGCTGCAAAGAATATAATCAGTCTGATACTGGAATTGACCATTTGTTGATGCCCACATATAGAATTGTCTTTGTGTTGTTAGAAGAGAGTGTTTGCTCTGAACAGTGTATTATCTTGGCAAAACTCTGTTAGCCTTTGCCCTGCTAAAGGAAACATTACTATGAACAAAGCTAGTGGAAATGATGGAATTCCAATTGAATTGGAAATCCTAAAACATTATGCTATTAAAATCCTAAAACATTATGCTATTAAATTGTTGCACTCAATACACCAGCAAATATGGAAAACTCAGCAGTAGCCAAAGGACTGGAAAAGGTCAGTTTTCATTCCAAACACAAAGAAGGGCAATGCTAAAGAATGTTTAAACTACTGTACAATTGCACTCATTTCACATGCTAGTAAGGTAATGCTCAAAATTTTTCAAAGTTCACTTCAACAACGTGAACTAAAAACTTTCATATGTATATCCTGGATTCAGTAAAGACAAAGGAACCAGTGATCAAATTGCTAACATCTATTGGATCATAGAAAAAGCAAGAGAATTCCAGAAAAAAAATAATCTACTCTGCTTCATTGACTACACTAAAACCTTTGTGTGGATCACAACAAACTGTGGAAAATTCTTAAAGAGATGGGAATACCAGACCATCTTACCTGCCTTCTGAGAAAACTGAATGCAGGTCAAAAAGCAAGAGCTAGAACCAGACATTGAACAATGGACTGGCTCAAAACTGGAAAAGGAGTACATTAAAGCTGCATTTTTTCACCCTGCTTACTTAATTTATATGAAGAGTACATCATGTGAAATGGCAAGCAGAATGAATCACAAGCTAGAATCAAGATTGCTGGGAGAAATATCAATATTTTCAGATATGTAAGTGATACCACCCTTATGGCAGAAAGTGAAGAGGAACTGAAGAGCCTCTTGATGAAAGTGAAAGAGGAGATTGAAAAGCTGGCTTAAAACTCAACATTCAAAGAATGAAGATCATGGCATCCAGGCCCATCATTTCATGCCAAATAGATGGGGGGTGGGGGGATGGAAACAGTGGCAGATTTTATTTTCTTGGGTTCCAAAATCACTGTAGATGCTGACTTCAGCCATAAAATCAAAAGATGCTTGCTCCTTGTGAGAAAAACTATGACCAACCTAGACAGCATATTAAAAAGCAGAGACATTGTTTTGCAGACAAAGGTCGGTCTAGTCAAAGGTATAGTTTTCCAGTAGTCATGTACAGATGTGAGATTCAGACCATAAAGAAGGCTGAGCACCAAAGAACTGATGCTTTTAACTGTGGTGCTGAAGAAGACTCTTGAGAGTCCCTTGGACAGCAAGGAAATCAAACCAACCAATCTTCAAGAAAATCAACCCTGAAGATTCATTGGAAGGATGATGCTGACCAACACTTTTGCGACCTGATGGGAAGAGCTGACTCATTGGAAAAACCCTGACAACTGGGGAGGACTGGGGGCAGGAAGAGAAGGGGGTGACTGAGGATGAGATGGTTGGATGTCATCACTGACTCAATGGAAGTGTGTTTTAGTAAACTCTGGGAGATAGTGAAGGACAAGGAAGCCTGGTGTGCTGCAGTATGAGGTTGCAGAGTCAGATACAGTTTAGCAACTCAACAACAACCACAATAACCCATGGCAATCTATAGACTCAAGATAATCCATATCAGTTACTAATGACAGAACTAGAAGAAAAAACTTAAATTTGTATAGAAACACAAAAGATCCCCCAAAGCTAAAACAACCTGGAGAAAGAACAGAGTTGGAGGAATCATGATCCCTGCCTCAAGCTATAATACAAAGCTACAGTAATCAAAAAAGTATTAGTGCTCCAAAACAGACACATAGATCAGTGAAACAGAATAGAAAACACTGCAATAAACTCATTAACTTAAGGTCAACTAATCTATGACAATGTAAGCAATAATATATGATGGAGAAACAACAGCCTCTTCAATAAGAGGTGTGTGATAAACTAGACAGCTCCATGTAAAAGAGTAAAACAAGAACACCCCCTCTCCTGATACACACTCAGAGAAAAAAACTCAAAATTCATTAAAGACCCAAATGTAAGACTTGACATTATAAAACTCTTAAGGAAAAAATGGTCAAAATACTCTCTGACATAAATCACAGGACTGTTTTTCAACCTGTCTCCTAGTGTAATGGAAACAAAAGCAAAAATAAACACATGGGACCTAATAAAACCTATAAGCTTTTGAAAAGCATAGGAAACCATATAAGACAACCTTTGGACTTGAAGAAAATATTTGCTAACAATGAGACCAACATGAGCTTCATTTCCAAAGTATACAAACAGGTCATACAGCTCAGTATCAAAAAATAGACAACTCAATCAAAAAATGCACAGAAGATCTAAATAGAGATTTTTCCAAAGAAGATATACAGATAGCCAACTGAATATGAAAATATGCTTAACATCACTAATTATTAGAGAAATGCAAACCAAAACTAATAAAATGAGGTATCACCTCACACAGGACAGAAAGGCTATCATCAAAAATCTACAACCAATAATGGAAAAAGTATGGGGAAAAAGGAATACTCCTACACTGTTGGTGGGAATGTAAATTGGTACATCCTATACAGAGGAGAGTATGGAGATTTTTAAAATCACTAAATACAGACTTACCATATGATCCTACTCCTGGGCATATATCCAGAGAAAATCATAATTCAAAAATATATATGCACTGTTTAGAATAGCCAAGACATGGAAGCAACCCAGATGTTCATCAACAAATGAATGGATTTAAAAATGTGGTGCGTGTACAGAATGGAATATTACTCAGCCATAGAAAGGAACTCATTTGAGTCAGTTCTGGTGAGGTAGATGAACCTAGAACCTATTATACAGAGTGAAGTTAGTCAGAAAGAGAAAGATAAATATCGTATTCTAATGCACATATATAGAATCTAGAAAAATGGTTCTGAGGAATTTATTTACTGGGCAGCAATGGAGAAACAGACATAGAGAATAGACTTATGGACATGGGGAGAGGGGAGGAGAGGGTGAGATGTATGGAAAGAGTAACATGGAAACTTACAGTACCATATGCAAAATAGATAGCCAATGGGAATTTGCTGTATGGCTCAGGAAACTCAAACAGGGGCCCTGTATCAATCTAGAGTGGTGGGATGGGGAGAGAAATGGGAGGGAGGTTCAAAAGGAGGGGATATATGTATACCTATGGCTTATTCATGTTGAGGTTTGACAGAAATCTGTAAAGCAATTATCCTTCAATAAAAATATAAATTTTAAAAAAATGAAATAATGCCACTATCAGGAAAATGGATGGATCAAGAGATTATCATACTAAGAGAAGTAAGTCAGAGGAAAACAAATATCATATGATATAATTTTTATGTGGAATCTGTAATATAATACAAAGGGACATATTTATAAAATAGAAATAAAATCACAGACATAGACAACAAACTCACAATTACTGAAGGATAAAGAAGAGGAGGGCTGGGATAAGTCAGAAATTTTCAATTAACAGATACTATATGTAAAATAGATAAGCAATAAGGCCCTCCTATATAGTATAGGAATCATATTTAATATCTGATAATAACCTATAATGCAAAATAATCTAAAAAAGATTATTGTGTGTATATAGATAACTGAATCACTTCACTGTACACCTGAAACATGGTACTTCAATAAAAATTGATTCATCAATTTAAAAAATAAATAAAAATATTGTACTAATCATTTATAAAATTCAATTCATTTATAGTTTTCACTAAATCAATGTGTTAATTATTCCAAATTAACAGAACAATTTCCCTACATCATTGGTCATATCTTATTTTATTCCTATTAATCCATGTTAATTTTATAGTTAGGGGTGCTGACTATAAGGAGTACAGATTTAGAATTTATGTGCATTGTGTTATGAGATCCCTGAATTTATTAATTTTTCTCTAAGAAGTTATTAGTAAGCACATCCAAATGTCTCAGGGTACACTGGGGGAAATAAGAATTTAGATAAAATTTAATACCCAAAGTAAATAAAAACAAAAGTATTAATATTTTAATGTGGCTATTGAGTCAATTTACTTCTTTGTGCACTTATAAGTAATCCTTTCTTCTCCCTCCAACTTAATTTTTTTTCAGTCATTAGGACAATATACAGTTTACTTTTTCATATCAGAAGAGGAAAAAATAGTTAAGCACAACCTCACTTTTCTAAATATTTCTATATAAACATAAACACAAAACAGTTTATTCAAAGAGTGGCAAGGTATTAAGGAAAAAAAGAAAAAGAGAAAAGAAACATATAAATTCAACACAAAAGATAATTATAGCAATTCTGAAGATACTGTGGAATATGGAAAGATAGTAAAATGGCAGGAGAGTACCTGGAGTTTGCATTCGTCTCTAATATACACTTATATTTAGGCTTTGGACATTTTTGAATCCCAGTTTTCTCTTGAAAACAATGGAATCTACACCTTATGGCAAATATAATTAATACATTATATATTTGTGCATAAAATTACTTTTATTAGGAATTTATTATCAAAATTATTTACCTATTCGAGTGAAAAAAATGTGTTCTTAACAAGATTAGCAACAACATAAACATGCTCACTATCTCCAATAATATTTGATAAATAGGTGTTAGCCAATAAAATTTAAAGAAAATTAGAAGTATAAAATTGAAACAGAAGAAAACTGTATTTATAGAAGACTTAATAGTATACCTGTAAATACCTAGAGTCAATGACAACCTTAACTACAAATAATTCAGCAAGGTAGCAAGATGGAAAATTCTCATGCAAAATATAAGTGCATTTATGAACACAAATAAAAACTTAGATGATACAATGGAAGAAAAATGCCATTTATAATAATAAAAAAGAGGAAGTATAAATGGAATAAGCTTAGAAGTAAATGCTAAAACTGCTCTGAATAAAACTATAAAATACCCTTAGAAGTCACAACCAACCCTAAACTATATAAAACTGAGCCTTGACTTTATTTAGGAAATCTTAACGGCATCATAATGCCAACCCTCCCTTTGTTAATGTGTGAGCTTAATGTGATCTCTGTGACCTGTTTCATGGCACTAGACGTGAACGCTGAAGTCCATAAGGAAAATAAGTACACTAGAGTGGCTAGGCAAACATGGGGAAGAAAAAGCTCAGTAGGGGATCAGGCCTTTCAGCACACTGGGAAGCCTCTATAATTAAAACTCCATAGTACTGAGGGAAACAAAAAGGGCATGAACGAAATTCCAGGACTATGTGTAGAAATACATGTACACTATAAAATATCAACTCATTGAAACAAAGTTAGTCTTTGGAGTAAAAGGTGTTGGGATGAATGAATAAACATCTGGAAAAAGATGAAAACAGATTCAGTTTACATTTCACAGATAAATAAGAATAAACTCTGTGTTTACAAAGATCTTAAAGAGATATTTGCAAATTATATAGTAAAACATATAGTACTTATGAAAGGCAAAAATAAATCATTGGCTAATCCCACTACAATCTGGGCATAAGATCTTCTAATTATGATAAATTCAGATGGGATAAAAAGAAATATAACTGATTATATAAATTATATTTGGTTATATCAAAAACTTATGCAAGGCAAAACAGTTTAAATAAATTTAAAGACAAATGACAAACTAGAAAAAGATGTTTGTGGCTTTTAGCACAGGTAAGAGCTCATCTGGGGCTTCCCAAGGTGGCTCAGTGGTAAAGAATCGACTCGCCAATGTAGAAGACATCAACCTGCCAATGCAGCACTCATGGTTTGATCCTTGGGTCAGGAAGATCCCCTGGAGGAGGGCATAGCAACCCACTCCAGTCTTCTTGCCTGGAGCATCACCTGGGCAGAGGACCCTGGTGGGCTACATCCATGGAGTTGTAAATAGTCGGACAAAACTAAATGACTAAACAGCAACAGCAAGGGCTAATGTCCCTAACGCAGGAAGAACTTTTTAAAATCAAGGGGAAAGACAAAATATTACATATACATACTAACAAATGATACAAACAAGTCAAACTAAGAAATACAAGGCTGACTTAAACATGAAAATATATTCAGCTTTACTCATAAGATACATGCAAATTAAAACTGTCATCCATAACATTCCTTACCCATTGAAAGTGAAAGTCACTTAGTTGTGTCGGAACTCTTTGTGACCCCATGGACTATACAGTCCGTGGAATTCTCCAGGCCAGAATACTAAAGTGAGTAGCTTTTCCCTTCTCCAGGGGATCTTCTCAACCAGGGATCAAACCCAGGTCTCCCGCACTGCAGGCAGATTCTTTACCAAGTGAGCTATCAGGGTACCCATTAGATGGCAAAATTGCAAAACTTGACAATTCAACTGTTCAGAGAGCCTAGAAGAGAAGAGGCAGTCTCACCAACTGTTTGCGGAAATGCAGAATAATGGAATTTATATGTGGAGTAATTTGTTTTAGAGGGCAATTAAAAAAATACTTAACTATGTAAACAATGCATTACTCTTTTAGTGTTAATGTAGCAAAACAGCACAGCTTGAGTGACTAAAGAGATATTTGTTTTCTGGCATTTCTGGAGGCTCCAAGTCCAAGATTAAGGTGCTGGTAGGTTTGATTTTTCCCAAGTCCTCTCAAATTTGCTTACAGAAGGCCACCTTCTCATTATCTCCCAATACCTCCCCTCTCTCTGTGCCAACATCCATATGTCCCTTTGCCCTCCAAATTTCCTTCTTGTCCAATAAGGACAAGTCATATTGGATTAGGGCCTCCCCTAATGGCTTCATTTAATCACTTCTTCCAAAGCAATGTCTGCATATATAGTCACATTCAGAGGCACTGAGGATTGAGCTTCAATATGTGAGGAAAGTGAGGCAAAGTGAAGTCGCTCAGTCGCGATGCCATAGACTGTAGCCTATCAGGCTCCTCCGTCCATGGGATTTTCCAGGCAAGAGTACTGGAGTGGGTTGCTATTTCCTTCTCCAATATATGAGGAAGATCTCTGTAAATAATACAGTGACTGTTAGGTGAAATTGGCAAGCATCAATACAAAATGCAAAATGTATAAGACCATATATTATATATTAACTTTTGTGTAAGAAAAATGGGAAATACATAGTGTGTTAATATAAAGATAACACACACATAAATATACATATGTGATCATTACCAAAGGAGCTGCAGGAAGGATAAAGGAGAAAATAATGGCATTGAATGCCTACAAAGGGTGGAAGGAAGAGACAGGTATAAGACAAGGAGGAGGAGGGGAAAAAGAAAGAAAAAAAAAAAACAAAAGAGAGAATTCTAAGTAATCCATGAACAAAAAATGGGAAGCCACAAATCAATCTTCAGCATGTTTTAGAAATGGTGTTTTTGTAGTCATACAGGTCAAGCAACTCTGAGAATATTTCACATGTTTCATAGGGTTGATCTGATAAGTAAATGTGTTGGTCTTGTCAGGAGTCAGGTTTTCATTGAAGAAGACACATATGCATATGGAAAGGGGAAAGCAAAAAAGAACTTTATGAGAATAGAGTAGAATTGGTGGTTATAAGCATGAACTCATGGCTTCTAAAACGTGTATGTATATATGTGTATACAGTTATACATGCACACATAGGCATATATATGTTTGTCTGTTTATATGCATGAGTATATGCACATGCACTTTCTTTCTTAAGAAGCCCAGAAATAGACATTTCAGTTACAATGAGTACATCTGTACCCCGGTCTTGTTTCTGATATCATTCCTTAAAGAGAAATCAGGGCTCCTTAGAGAAATAGCTGATTCCAGAGTTAGAGCAAAGCAGAGACAAAATAAATATGAAATGTGTTGCTATTCCAGAAAGCAAAAACATAAATGATGGGGCTTTCATCAGAAAAATATAACTCCTTCAAAAGTTCCAGATATGGGACAATTTGACCCAGAAAACAATTGATTATAAACACTTGAATAATAAAGAATCCATGAACCCAAACCAATGGGAAATTCACAGATGAGGATGAAGGGAAGACTCTGTCTTACAGTTGGAAGGCTGAGTACTTCTTGATAAAAATGGAAGAACTGCTGGAGTTGCAATATGATCCTTTTTGCAGCCATCACAGTAAAGGTTGATTCAGGAAAGAATCATAGTCATCAATGATTGAAAACTGGAGGACGAGGGATTTGATGAAAAATATGATATCTGTATGCTCTTAAAATATAAGACAATATATAGAAGGAAGTATACACACAGTATATATGACCAATTAATTAAAATTAACATCACTCCTGAGCAGCAGATGGACACCTGCTAAGCAAACGATTGTGCTTCTTAAAGTGATGGCTTGAGAGGCACAATGTCCCTCAGACATCCAATAAAGCCAAAATCAAAATGAAGAATTTCTAAGGACGGGGGTGGAGAGAACTATACCCTGAAAATATCAAAATGCCAAAAACAAAGCAACAAAACAAGGGCTGTGGAAATATCCCAGGTTAAAGCTCACTAGAGATAGATAAACTTAATGTGACATGTGATTTGGACTGAATATTACACTGGAGGGGAGGAAAGAGCATTGTTGTGTCAGTAAACAAAATCAGAATATGAGGTAGACTAAGGTAATATATCAAAGCTAAACACACTGAAGTTATTTAACTGCTGCACACTATAATTGTCTAAGAGAATGTTCTTGTTTTTAGGAAATGGATGCTAAGGCAGGTAGAGATACAACGCCATAAGACATGCAACTTCTTCTCAAAGGTTCATTTTGGATACTCAGAAGAGAGATGCATACCAGCAAAGAATGAGTGAGCAAAAAAATAAACTATCAAATGGATCAAATGTTAGTAATAAATAAATCTGAGTAAGGGGTATACAGGAGTCCTTTGTACTGTTTTCTTCCATTTAAAATTATTTCCAACTAAAGTGTTTTAAAATATGCCTTGAAGTAGACAGGGGATGACATAAGACATAGGGATGATGAGGAAGTAAGCTCTTTTCAGTGAACATAAAAAAGATTAAATGTATCCAGAGTACATATTTCAATGCTATTTATGCTACTCAAGAATTTTAAGAAAAATTGAAAGTATAAAGGTTCTGGACCTCTCCTCTCCTGTCTATTTCCTGCTTAATTCTCTGCCTCCTCAGTTTGGATACATCTAGAAAAATTGTTTCATTTCACAGAACAGAAAATTAGCTCCAAAGAAACAAAATAACTTCTTCTTAGCTCGCTTGAGGTTTTTCCTGAGAAGTTTAACTTGAAAATTTAGCCTTAACTATTGATTATAAAGTGATTATAAGGTATTTTTGTTATCTTAAATCCTCCTCTCTAAATTAAAATGTTAGTCTGGTAAAACCTCAGCTATCTTCAAGAAAAGCTAATTCAAGTTTCACTCATCTTCTCAATCATTCAATAATTCTGTATATGTAGAAATTTTGTGCTTCTAATGATTTTAGATTAAAAAAATAAAATAGCTTTGCTTTCTGCTTACATTTTAAATAGAAAGTAAAATTCACTCTTTTGAAGGTTATTTGTTGGAATTAATATTGGATTTCACTTGATACAGGTAGGGCATGTCATGAACTCCATTATTTAAGCATATTTTCCATTGTACAATTCCATTTTACAATTTTAAAATGTCATGACTTTTAAAATTAATTTAGCTTGAAAAGTGAAAGTTTAGTCGCTCAGTTGTGTCCGACTCTTTGTGACCCCATTGACTGTAGTCTACCAAGCTTCTCTGTCCGTGGGGTTTTCCAGGCAAGAGTACTGGAGTGGGCAGCCATTTTTTTTTCCAGAGGATCTTCCTGATCCAGGGATTGAACCTGGGTCTCCCACATTGTCAGCAGACGCTTTACTGTCTGAGCCACCACAGAAGTCCTGGTGGACTTAGCTTAGAACTTTCTAAAATTTGGTATCATAGAAACCAATGAAGATTCAGTGTAACAGAATTTTATGAAAACTGGTATCTTAATTCTTCATTCAAATAAATGGGCTTTTTATTAATAACATATAGAATTTTGCTTTATGTATTTAGTATCTAAATTATGCTTTATTTTGCAAGATGATGATCTTTAGATCAAATTAATAGAATACCCGAGTGATATTTACCTGAATTTTTCATATGTTCTTGGGATAATTATTTTATAGAAGTGATCATTAAATTGGCCTTGAAAGAATTAATGGAGTTTAACTTTCCTTAGCAGTTTATTCTGGTTATGAAAGTCTGATTAAGTGTTTAAGAATAAAATAAATCAAGGAGATAGTCTAGTCTTTTATAATTCCTATTAATTACCCACCTGTGGACTGTCAGTTCTATAATAAATAGTTCCTCCCAAATTTTAAAACCATAAAATTATTACCATCCAGGAAATGCCAATGCAATAAAAGTAAAATTTTAATTATTTTAATGTTTTAAATGTGCCTTCAATTAAAACCTAAGAATTAATAGCTAGCAAAATCATGGGCATTAAAAAATGTAATATATAATGGTAGAAATTAAAGCAATAATTTACAATATATGCTGATTACTCAGGTTTCACACAAAAAGCTTGTGAAAGGATTTTGACTTAACACAAAAAGCTTTTCAAAATACTTTGATCTTTGTTATGAACTGAATGTTTGTGCGTGTGTGCTAAGTCGCTTCAGTCATGTCCAAGTTGTGACCCTGTGGCCTATAACATGCCAGGCTCTTCTGTCCATGGGATTCTCCACGGGAGAATACTAGAGTAGGGTGCCGTGCCTTCCTCCGGGGGATCCTTCCAACCCAGGGACCAAACCAGGGTCTCTTATATCTTCTGCACTGGCAGGCAGGTTCTCCACCACTATTGCCACCGTCCTGCCACAAAATTCCTAGGTGGAAGCCCAATGTGATGGCATTTGGAGATTTGACCTTTGGAAGGTATTTAGGGCTAGATTAAGTTATGAGAGTGAAACATTCATAATGAGATTCGTGATCTTAAAAAAAATTGGGAGAGAGACTTCTCTCTCTCCCTGTATGTGTACACTGAAATATAGCTACATGAAGATGTGAACACATAGGGAAAATGTACTACCTACAAGCCAGGAAAATCGCTCTCACCAGGAACCAAATCAGCTGGAAACTTGACCCTGGACTTCCAAGTCTGCAGAACTGTGAGAAAAAATTTTGCTGCCTAAACCCCTCTGTCTATTTTGTTATGGCAACTAAGCAGACTATAACAATCTCATGCAAAAACTTGTGGAAATATTCTGCCTTAAGTTCAAATAAAAATTTCATTGAATACTTTGTTCTTCTTTTATTAAATTTGATGCACAAAGGATTCTTAGAAAGCTATATTTATTAATGGCCTATATACCTGTATTCCAAAGTTATAATTAACTAAATAAATATAGCTCCTTGCCCCTGAAGGAGACACTGAATGCTAATCATGTAAATCAGTTCACACAGTGATAAATTCTAAGGACAAAAATGAAGGAAGATGACAAACTAGAGAATGGCTTTGATGAGGGGGTAGGCCACTTTGAAGGCTGGTTAGGAAAGGACTCTATAAGATAGTAGTGGTTAAACAAAAGTTTGATTAATAAAAAGTAGGAAGCCCCAAGTTAAGATCAAGAAACAGCCTTACAGAATGGGGAAACGCCAAGGGCTCAGCCTCCAGGAGTTTCTGCCACCTGTGATTCCAGAGACTTTCAAACATTTTTGATCTGGTATTGGGGTTTATTGTTTTTGGGAATGCACATAACATTTTTTAAATATTAATCTTTACTTCAATTACCTCAGCTTGTCCTCATGTCCATGTTCAGTTCAGTTCAGTTCAGTTCAGTTCAGTCGCTCAGTCATGTCCAACTCTTTGTGACCCCATGAACCGCAGCATGCCAGGCCTCCCTGTCTATCACCAACTCCCGGAGTTCACCCAAACCCATGTCCATCGAGTCGGCCATGCCATCCAACCATCTCATCCTCTGTTGTCCCCTTCTCCTCCTGCCCGCAGTCCCTTCCAGCATCAGGGTCTTTTCCAATGAGTCAGCTCTTCACATCAGGTGGCCAAAGTATTGAAGTTTCAGCTTCAACATCTGTCCTTCCAATGAATACGCAGGACTGATCTCCTTTAGGATGGACATGTAAGGTAATTAAATCCTTTTTTCCTTTAAAGATGAAGACTTCTAAGCTGTTGTGCTAGGACCCCCCACAGGGGTAACAAGAACAGGACACCAGCCCTGCCCCACCCCAGGCTTGCCATCAGCACAAGTTCTCTGGGGCACACTGTCCTCCACACATAGCATGCTGAATAGCTGTACAGACAACTTTTACTTTCTAAGAAAATTAATTATTTTCATTACGAGAATTAATGCGAACATTTTGACATAATGTGAGAAATTCTAGGCACTGGAAAATTATAAATGAGTCACAAAATATCTTCCTAAGTACAGACACAGTATATGCATTATGTAATATGTGTTAAAGTAAAATAGTTCAACAAATTGTTTTGATTAAGGGGGTTATAAGATAGTATTACTCTTTTGTATCTGAAATTATATTCAAGATAAAATGGCCATGGTGTTTTGATGAAAAATGCCATCATTGTCCAGTTGAAAATATATTTTTTTTCCTTCATTTAAATGCCTCTATGAAATAACAAGACAAAAGCATTTCTGGGACATGAGTAAGTTTCTCTGACAAATGCTTGAATTGTTTTGAAAAAATATTGCTATAAAATATATTATTTACTATTGTTAGTATTATTATTGGTGCCACTGATATTATAAAATATTTAATATTTAATAAATAATTTTATGACCATTCCAAGATGTATTAGACAGGTTACAGGGAATTTCTGCTACTTAAGGAATTATCTGTAAGTTATAACTCACAGAGGACTTAACTAATTTGTATTCAGATGCTTAGCATATACATTAATAATTTTAGCTAAGAAAATCTTAGCTGCTCTTGATTTCAGTAGTGATTAAAAATATTCTGTGGAATGGTCAATTAAAAATTTTAAAACAACTAGATCTTATTCTCTAGATTAAAACCAAGACATTGTGTGCAGCAATAATTTTTCTGAAAATTTAATTTTCGCAAAGATACATGCTTTAATCCCATAATATATAGTCACATAGGGAAAACTCAAGAACTGACTATACTATAGTTGTCAGGTATGATTTTCTCAGTGTTTTCATCATTTGCTTCAAACTACAGATTTCAAAGAAATTGCACATACATGATCTTTGATCCTTAAAATAATCTTTTGCTATGAACAAGGTAAACATGCAAGCTTATGAACTGTCAATGGACTTTCCATGCTTCCCTTTTAGCATTCAGGAGAGAAAATAAATATAGATTATTTTTAAATGAATATAAGACACCTAAACTTTTGTTTTATTCCAGATTTAGCTTTGTAATCAATCATTAGCATTTAAGTCATTAAGAAAACATCTAAAAATGACACAGCTGAACCTATTTGCCAAGCAGAAATAGAGACAAAAATGTAGAGAAATGCATGACACCAAGGCGGGGAAGGCCATGTAGTGGGATAAATTGGGAGATTGGGATTAACAGATACACACTACTATGCTGCTGCTGCTGCTGCTAAGTTGCTTCAGTCGTGTCCGACTCTGTGCGACTCCATGGACGGCAGCCCATCAGGCTCCCCGTCCCTGGGATCCTCCAGGCAAGAATACTGGAGTGGGTAGCCATTTCCCTCTCCAATGCATGAAAGTGAAAAGTGAAAGTGAAGTCGCTCAGTCGTGCCGGACTCTTAGCGACCCCATGGATTGCAGCCTACCAGGCTCCTCAGTCCATGGGATTTTCCAGGCGAGAGTACTGGAGTGGGGTGCCATTGCCTTCTCCAATGCACCACTATATACACTACTATATACAGAGTAGATAACGAATGAGAGCCCACTATACAGCACAGGGAATTCTACTAAGTGTTCTGCGGTGAACCTAATTGGAAAGAAATCTAAAAAAAAAAGAGGCAATATTTGTATATGTATGGCTGATTCACTTTGCTGTTCAGCAGAAACAACTTTGTAAAGCAGCTATACTCCAATAACATTTTTTTTAAAAAAGAAAACATCTAACTTTTTCAGGGTCAGAAGGGAAGTTGGTTACAGAGTAGACTTTGCCCAGTTCCTCAGATTGGAAAAAGAAAGTAATCTAGATCACTTATTTTCACTTCTTTAAACAATCACACACCTGATCTCGCCCTCTTTATTAAGCAGCATTGACTATTACATCTGAACATCAAATTCATGTAGCACCTTCCCTGATGATTTTTATCCTTGTTTACCTTATCCAAGTCCTGTGTTTTCTTATAGGTGCTCTTAAAGGTCTCTCAGTGAGTTACTGAGCTTTTACAATATAATAAAGCAGTTCTTGTTTCACTGCATGTGCCATTAATTCTAGAAGATGAAAGTTCTTATCTGATAAGCATTTGGCTAGAGAAAAACATCAATCATGACAAACAAATTCATTTTAAGATGCAAGATATTTTCTTTAATTGTCTATGTTTGCATAGATTATGACAAATTATTTTTTGTGGTTTATTTTGCCTTTTTAATTCAGCCAGAAATCTGAAGATATGGAAAAAGATATTCTTATGCCAAGAGAACATCAGTTCAGTTCAGTTCAGTTCAGTTGCTCAGTTGTGTCCGATTCTTTGTGACCCCATGGACTGCAGCATGCCAGGCTTCTCTGTCCATCACCAACTCCTGGAGTTTACTCAAACTCATGTCCTTTGAGTCGGTGATGCCATCCAACCATCTCATCCTCTGTCATCCCCTTCTCCTCCCACCTTCAATCTTTCCCAGCATCAGGGTCTTTTCCAATGAGTCAGTTCTTCACATCAGGTTGTCAAAGTATTGTAGTTTCAGCTTCAGCATTAGTCCTTCCAATGAATATTTGGGACTGATTTCCTTTAGGACTGACTGGTTTGATCTCCTAGCAGTCCAAGGGACTCTCAAGAGTCTTCTTCTACACCACAGTTCAAAAGCATCATTTCTTCAGTGCTCAGCTTTTTTTATACAAAGTCAAGAAAATATATATTTTTAGTGATGCAAAGTAAGAAACCAACTCAAAGCTTAGTATATTTCTTTTAAAATTTCCTCTATCATATGTGTGAGCCAGTTGGGACTCAAGCTAGTATGGGCTGGACTTGAGACTGACTTTGTTCAGGTTGTGGGTGATGTTGGTATGACTCTAGTCTTCATTCTAAGTCTGAGGGGCAGCTATGCTGCTGGGTTTCTGTTTTCTTCCTTGTGTAAAGAGGACATTTTTTTATCTTATGGCAAGTTGAAATACCTAAGCCTTCAGGCCTGTTCTCATTTTACCTGTATGCCATCTCCAAAAGAAGCCACATAACCAAGCCCATGTCAAGGAGGAAGTGAAGATATGTCCATTAGGAGGCCATGGCAAAGAAGTGGATGCAGGTAATAGCTAAGATTTGGAAACAACCTAAGTTTCCATCAGTGGATAAATGGATAAGGGAGATATGGTATATACATGCAATGGAAAATTATTCATCCATCAAAAGAAATGAAATTCTGCCGTTTGCAACAACATGGATGTACCTAGAGGATATTATGCTCAGGGAAATAATTCAGACATAAAGACAAATACTGTATAATATCAGTTACAATCTAAAAAAGTCAACTCCCAGAAACAGAGAGATGAAAGGGGATTACCAGAGGCTGTGGGGTGGAGGGAATAGGGAGATATTGGTAAGTGGGTTCAAGTTTCCAGTTATAAATAAATTCTGAAGATCTAATGTAAAGCATATTGATTATAATTAATAATACTATTTCATATATTGGAAAGTTGCTAAGAGAATGTATCTGAAATGTTTTCACCACAAAAAATGAAGTGGTAATTCTGTGATGTGATGCAGGTGTTAGCCAGTGTTATTATGGTAATCATTTTGCAATATTTAAGTATATTGAATCAACATATTGTACACCTTAAACTACACAATGTTATATGTCAGTCATATCTAAATAAAACTGGGAAAAATTAAAATAAAAACAGAAAAAAATACTTTTCACACATACATAAAGATATAGATGCTAAGACAGGTGAACAACCAGTGCCAATTATTTAATTGTTGACAAAAATATCTGACTATGCTTAGTGTATACTCCTAATAAGAGATTAAAACACCAGTAATCAAGTTGAATTTTCCATGAAATATTATGTTCAGATATATTTAGACTTATTCTTTATTCTATACAATACATAATGGAATAGCTTAAAATACAATATAACAATATTTTGTTTATTATTCTTCAACAAATAAATATCAAATAAAAACTCTGAATAAAACAAATGTCATAAACACTGATTATAAAAATATTAACATTTATTTAAATCTTGCTACTTACTTACAACTATGCTAAAATCTTTCTAAGAAGTTAATTTAACCTTCATAAAAAAAGCGTGAGGTAGTTATGATTATTCCAAATTTATGGAGGAAAAAAATTTAAGGTAGAAAGTTTAAGTATTGTGTTCAGGATCAAAGATATGATTTAAACTCACACACTCTAGACTCATGAAGCATACATTCTTATAAATGTGATTAATAATTTGTCTACAAGTAAGTGCTATCTGACTTTAAGTACTTCTAAACTAATGGCAAATATAAAAAATAGATTAAAATAGCAATGTGCTCAGAAAAATTCAAGAAAAATATTTTGAGAAAAGCAAGAAAAATGCTTTCCAATAATCAGTCTATTATAATAGCAATCAGAAATTGCTATTAAGAATTCTATAATAGTTTAATTCCCTGATCGAAAATCAATGTGGTATTCCTTTTAAAATTGATCTGATATATTTTTATTGTGTTTAGGCATCTATTAAAAATAGATAGAAATAGCATACAGCTGTTGAAGTACATAGTTAATAGGTGTAAAATACCTTGACTTGTTTGCATTTCATAAGTTCATAGCAATACTAATGCATATCATTTCCAAAAATATATTTATTTAATATTGATTTTCATTTTGTATTCATGGTGTCACAAAGAGTCGGACACGACTGAGCGACTGACCTGAACTGATGCATTTTATATTCTACCTGCAGATAAATTTGCTATTAAATTGGATCATATAGTTTACCACAGGAAAAAAAAAATACATAAAACACTCAAAACACTCTATTACATCTTGCCACCCTCAAAGGACACAGCAACATCCCATAGTAAAATTGAGTATTTTTGCAGAGGTATAGGAAAACTAAGGAAACGTTAAATCTAAATGTCCTGGGGATTCATTCATACAGGAATGTGAGCTATTGGGGTGGGTGGACTAATGGACGTATTTAAATCAAATTAGCTTGAACAATTTCCAGGGACAAGTATTTGCTAACACTCAATGTGTGGAGCTAATTTTGGTATGAATTCTATTTTGAATTCAGAATTTTTCATGTCCTTACATCTGTCAAAAAAAAAAAAAAAGTCTTGATTCTCCCAGAGTAGGCTCCAAACCTTCAGAGAAGGTTCTTCAAATCTGTGGCTGTCATGAGTCCTGCTCTGAGAGTCTACCTACTCACTGAGGGCTTTGGTGATGTCACTGAGTGCGCCTGCGCCTTCTAGTCACATAACAGCCTGCCAATTCCTAGACTGTCTGCAGTGACTCTGAGTATGAGGTACCAGTGGAACATGCTGATTTTTACAGGACTCTGAAATCTTGGGGGTCTCCTACGAACACAGGTAAGAACTAGAAACGGCATCTCCAGGCCAGAAGGTAACGCACTGCATCCCTATCAGTCTATTTTGAGACACACGAGGACTGAATCCTGAAATTTTTCAAACGAAATGAGCAAATACAAATCACTGTTCCATCCTTACATCATTAATTCTCAGGCTATACACCCCAAAGGGGCATTATAAATCATATTTCCTGAGATACCCAGTTGACAGAAACAGAGGTTCAACACAATACAGAATATATATAACAAAAAACTAACTTCTTAATTCTTTTTGAATATCATTCATTTCTACAAGTCGATGGTTTGTCTTCAATATATAGGTCACTTTTAAGTTTTTCAAAATATTTCTATTATATCACTGTAATATCACTTATGTGGTTTCCCTGGTGGCTCATTGGTAAAAGAATCCACCTGCCAATGCAGGAGACATGGGTTCGATCCCTGAGTCAGGAATATCTCCTGGAGGAGGAAATAGCAACTGGCTCCAGCATTTTGCCTAAAAAAATCCCATGGACAGAGGAGCCTGGCGGGTTACAGTCCATAAGGTCGCAAAGAATCGGACATGACTGAGCATTGCCACATATGACTTCTGATAGCAATATTTAAATAAATTGTACCTTGGCAGGAAGAAAACAACCATAACCACAGCCAAATTATCTAGAAAAGGATTACTTTTAATAATTATTTTTAAATAAATAAAGGTGCCACGGTGATGACATAGAGCAGAAAATACATTAATACTAATAACTGAAGCTTCTCCCTGGAAGCCGCATTCCCTAACTATGTGCATAGCTGCTGCTCATCTTCTCTATAAAGAGAATTTGCCAAAGTTGATGAAACAACATAATTTTTGTTACACACAGTCATCAGAGTTTAGAACATTTTATCAGAAAAAAAATGACACAATGTATGTTATTTTCACTTAAAGATTTATAAACATCAGGTTTTTCTGAAACAAATGTAGTACAACCAGGCTACATTCTCATGTAGCAAAGTCAGTTCCCAGGTGTCATAAGACAGTATCTGTCTCCATCTTTCCAATAACCCAGAAAGACATTTTCTTTCAGCTCATGACCTGATACTGGTTTAATTTTCTTCCACATGATGGAACTGACAGTGAGTTTTGTCTAGGGACCTGAATCACAAATTCACTTTACATTCCATGCCAATAGCCTACATTTAAGGAAGATCAAGTCAATATTATCATTTAAAGACTAGGAAACTTGATTCCAAAAAAATAAACTGATAAGTTTAAGATGATAGAGTTAGTTATGGTAAGAGTCAAAAAGTCATGGATGCCAGCCCAGATGGTTTTTCATAAGCCATAGAATTTTTTTATTAAAAATTATACCTATATAAACATTTCTGACAATCAAGACCTATTTAGTAATGAGTATAAAGTTTATAAAAATATATTAGAACATAAACTGTTTGCTGACAGCTGTTACTATATAATACAATTTTTTTCCTATAAAGTGAAGAGAAATACTGGTTTAAGATACTCTTTTCATATAATTATAAGATCAAACTTTAATTCTGATTTATCAACTTTTAGTAGTTGCAGGGAATCTATAAGTAAAATCTACATTAAAGGGATTAGGATTTAGGTATTGATTAACATCAAGTTTTATACTTATGCAATGTTATAGTCTGTATAACAGCAGTTGCCTAGAACTAGAATATTACTCTCACCAGTAAAATAGTAGACTCAAAAAAGGAAAACAGTAAGAAAAAAAAAACTACAACTGATCATTGCGGGGGGCGCTCTGCAGAAAGACAGAGGCAGTGTAACTTCCCTCAGCAAAGCCGAGGGGTCCCAAGGAGAGGTGAGCCTGCTCTCCGCCAACCCAGCCCCTCGGCGAGCGAGAGACAATCAGACGCGACAGGGGTTCCATCTCAGCAGCTCCGCTTTATTGCCACAAACTCTTGGTTTATATAGGCAAGCAAAGGGGTTTTGCGAGGGACTTTCCATAGTTGCACCAATCACATTAAAGGTCAAATTGTAATATGCCATAGTTGCACCAATCACGTTAAAGGTCAAATCGTAATATGCTGTAGTTGCACCAATCACATTAAAGGTCAAATCGTCATGTGCCTTCATTATAACAGGACTCTATGGTGATCATGTGCTCTCCACCTGCATGGAAATCAAGAGAGCCAATCAAAAACTGTAATATAGACCACACCCCTATCTCTTCTGCCAGGTGCCATCTTAGTTTCCAACTGCAAAGCTAAACCATCTTTTTTAAGGTTTCCCATTTAGGGCCCCACAGACCATAAGTACTGGAGAAAACCTGGTGATAGAAGGAATAGAGATGATGAAATGACTGACAGGACTCACATAATACACAGAATCACACACCATTATTAAACACTTTTCTTTTTAGAAAGAACTCAACCTGAGGACAGTTCTGTATCTCTGAAAGGCAAAGAGAGTGAGAACTCTTCCTGCTACAAGGACTCAAGACAAAGTCAGCAATGCTTAAAGCAGAACTAGATGGCCAAGATGAAAAGCACAGTTCAGAGAAAAGCAGAAGTTCATCTTCTCTTCTAACTTCACTATTTACCTTCCAAATTCCTCAGAGACCTCACTTTCTCAATTATCCTTTCTCTCAAGCTCACTAACTCTTGTACCACATAATAAATATTTCCAAATGTCCTTTCTGCCTTACATGATAAGAGAAGAGAAGGGAAAAGGTAAGACAAAGGGTGACCCCTAGAAAACTTTGATTCAATTTTATGTCCTACAGAGAAATACCTTCTCTCTTTCTCAGCAGAGAAAAGTCTTTTAAGTGCTCATCTCTTCCCAAGGAACCCTCTGTCCCTTGAAGTTCGCTGAAGAGCCTTGGTTTTCCTATCCATGCATCCACTGAAATTATTCTGGTTAATTTCGCCAATGGTCTCAGCACTAAATTCATAGCATACTAATGAATCCTCCAACTCTGATTTCCCTAAAATATGTTGACACTTTGCTGCTTACTTCCTGCTGTCGTTCAATGGCTCAGTCATGTCTGATACTTTGCAACCCCATGAACTGCAGCACACCAGGTTTCCCTGTCCTTCACCATCTCCTGGAGCTTGCTCAAACTCATGTCCATTGAGTTGATGATGCCATCCAACCATCTCGTCCCCTGTTGTCCCCTTCTCATCCTGCCTTCAATCTTTCCCAACATCAAGGACCTTTCTAAGGAGTCAGTTCTTCACATCAGGTGGCCAAAGTATTGGAGGTTCAGCATCAATCCTTCCAATGAATATTCAGGGTTGATTTCCTTTAGGATGGACTGGTTGGATCTCCTTGCAGTCCAAGGGACTCTCAAGAGTCTTCTCCAACACCACACTTCAAAAGCATCAATTATTCAGCATTCAGCTTTTTTTTTATGGTCCAATTCTCACATCTGTACATGACTACTGGAAAAACAATAGCTTTGACTAGACAGATCTTTGTGGGCAAAGTAATGTCTCCGCTTTTTAAAATTTGCTCTCTAGGTTTGTCATACCTTTTCTTCCAAGGACCGAGCATATTTTAATTTTGTGGCTGTAGTCACCATCTGCAATGATTTTGGAGCCCAAGAAAATAAAGTCTTACTGTTTCCCCATTTATTTGCCATGAAGTGATGGGATCAGATGCCATGATCTTTTTTGGAATGTTGAGTTTTAAGCCAGCTTTTTCACACTCTTCTTCCACCTTTATCAAGAGGCTCTTTCAAGAGGCTCTTTAATTCCTCTTCATTTTCTGCCATAAGGGTGGTGTCATCTGCATATCTGAGGTCTGTTACCCCTGGATTTCTAGGTGTTATTTATAGTCTGCCAGTGAGATGTACTTTCTTAAATTTAGAATGCTGAAGCAAAATGAGCTTCTGCCTCTGGCAGTGGCTGCATGGGTTTTTGTCAAGCATGGGGATTGGCAAAGACAGGCCAGTCTTCATGTTCTTCTGCCAGTCAGCTGTTTAGGACTGCACAGCAGCTTTGACTGCGGCTGACATTCTGCAGTTTCTGAACCCTGAGTGTCAGCAACAGCTTCCTGGTACACTGTGTGCAGATTGCAGTATGACTTAGAGATAAGTTGGCAGCTGTACCCAATTTCTGTTCTGCCAGCCCCCTCCAGCAAGTTAAGTAAGACTTCCTTCCCTCTATTATATTTCTTACTGATGGAAATATATAGAGTGGTTTATCTTCTCCACCTCTAAATGTTAATCTAATTATAAGTAATTTTGTACCAAGAGTAATTCTAGGAAATACACTTTTAAAGATTGGAATTTGAGATTAGTTGTTATCTATTTTTATCTTTATCAACTTGATATAATAAAAGATGCACATTTTGATCCTGCTAGTTATAATATTGTGTATATGTAGATTACATGCAGATTATAATACAAACTGAATTCTTATAATTATCAGATCACTTATATTAAAAACTAGGGAACAGATTGGGAAACAAATCTAATAAAAGCAATGTTATCTTTGCTAGATTCTAGGTAACTTGAGTGTTATCAAGTTACCCCATTGAGTTACATCAATCCCATTGAGCGTTTTTTGTCAAACAGCCCTCTTCTTGAATTTCAGGAAGTTATTCCTTCTTATCCCAAAGACCTTTTAATGACCTCATGCTATTGTTATCTACCTTAGTCTTAAATAGATGGACAGCTTATTAAAGCTCTAATATATGCACATATACCTCTATTTTTGTGTTTAAACAAAGACTTGCACTGCCTCATCAGAATGAAGGCTATGATCCTCTCAACCAGACTCCATTCTCAGTTACTTTTCACTCTCAGCTGTATTAAAAATAGAGGTGGCTCCGCTCCCTAAGTAAGAATGCTATGACACTACTATAAAGAAGGGCTTCCTGATAGCTCAGTTGGTAAAGAATCTGCCTGCAATGCATGAGACCCCAGTTCAATTCCTGGATCAGGAAGATCTGCTGGGGAAGGGATAGGCTACCCACTTCAGTATTCCGGGGCTTCCCTTGTGGCTCAGCTGGTAAAGAATCTGCCTGCAATGTGGGAGACCTGGGTTCAACCCCTGGGTTGGGAAGATCTCCTGGAGAAGGGAAAGGCTAACCACTCCAGTATTCTGGCCTGGAGAATTCCGTGTATAGTCTCCAAGGGGTCACAAAGAGTCAGAAAGCTGAGTGCCGAAGAATTGATGTTTTTGAACTGTGATGTTGGAGAAGATTCTTGAGAGTCCCTTGGACTGCAAGGAGATCAAACCAGTTCATCCTCAAGGAAATCAACTCTAAATACTCGTTGAAAGGATGGATGCTGAAACTCAAGCTCCAATACTTTGGCCACCTGATTCGAAGAGTTTACTCATTGGAAAAGACCCTGATGCTGGGCAAGATTGAAGGCAGGAGGAGAAGGGGACGACAGAGGATGAGATGGCTGGATGATATCACCGATGCGATGGACATGAGCTTAAGCAAGCTCCGGGAGTTGGTGATGGACAGGAAAGCCTGGTGTGCTGCAGTCCATGGGGTCACATAGTCCCACACGACTGAGTGACTGAACTGAACTGAACAGAAATAAAATATTAAACTGTAAATCTTCTTTCCAGCTTATCCCCAAAGGCACTCAATCATTTACCCTAGACATCATACACTGGGAAAGAAAAATATATAGACTTTTAAATTTTATTCCCTGTTCTCTGGCTTTGAACTGTTTGCTAATCATAGGAGACCAAAGAAAGAACAACAACAAAAAATGGCAGCATAGTCAACCCCAACAAATTTTCATATTCTCCTATTAATTATGTGTTTTGGGTTTATCCTCATTGTTGTTGTTTAGTTGCTAAGGCATGCCTGACTCTTTTGTGACTCCATGGACGGTAGCCCTCCAGGCTCCTCTATCCATGGTATTCCCCAGGCAAGAAAATTGAAAAGGGTTTCCATTTCCTTATCCAAGGGATCTTCTTGATCCAGAGATTGAACTCAGGTCTTCCCCATTACAGGCAGATTCTTCACCACTGAGCCACCAGGGAAGCCCATTTAAGGTTAAGGTTGGTACAACATGATTAGTTCTGTCTAATAGAACCAGTATATCTCCTCTACCTCGCTCATCCTCCTCCACAACATTCTCTCTCAGAGATCCCAGGTACCAGGTTTCATAGCCTCAAGATGGTGGAGAACTGCTTCAGTGAACTCTGCCTGTGATGTAAACAAGACATAAAAGTCTTATATTAAATCACTGAGACCTTCAGATTGAATGCTCTCACAGCACAGCTGGGTTTCAAAGTAGAAATGAAAATGACCTTACAAAGTTATAAAGCAGACTACTGCTTGAATTCAACAGTAAGAAACAGGGTTTAAAAATACTTTGATCAATAAAGGCACAGTAAAATTTCTCTTGCCAATGTTGAGATTAAGGATATAGCTATACCTATCTATTTTTTCCAGATAGTCACAGTGTAGTTCCTTTTAAGTTGAAAAGTGTTATAGAATTAAGCAGAAAAATAAAGTAGTAGAGAACAAAGTCATCAAAGTGGGCACTGGCATGTGGAATTGACCTAAAATAAATATATCAATGGCTTCAAAAATTTTTGCAGGGAATGTATTTCCAAAGAATCCATAGCCTTTGCTTAAAATCTTTTGACTATTTGGGATTTAAAACAATTCTTTAAGTACCTCAAATTTTAAAAGCAATCAATGACTCTGTCTTTCTAAAGTTTTAGGACAGAGTTGAAAAAGTAAAACAGACTTAATTGTAAGCGTAGATGAACTTTAGAGAAAGCTGTCATTCTGAACAAGATTCCTTCATCAAAATCAGGACCATAATAAACAATGAGTGGAAGGAGCCCTGATACTCAGGATGGGAAAGTCCACATGAGAAGGTGGAAGTCCACATCCCCTTGAACTCTCCGTGTCTGAAGAAGTGATACAGCTCCCAATCCCTCCCCACTTCTTGAGTAAGAAATTTCCTCTCTTGCTTGAGAAAACATAAATAAAAAAGGTTTCCTTATGAGGAATTGCTTTTGCCTTTTTCACTGTCTGCTTACACTTGTCCTCCAGGCCACCAGACCTACCACTAGAGTCAAATTGCAACATGACTCAACTTGGTAAATGCTCACTTAGCTAAACTGACTGTCTAATACAACATCTGCAGTCCATGGGGTTGCAAAGAGTCAGACACGCCTGAGCGACTGAACTGAACTGAATACAGTATCTAGGATTTTTCTCTGAGAGCCAAACTAGTACATATTACTGTTTTACAGAGATACTCAAATTCAGCACATCTGAAATAGAATTTATTTTCCCCTTAATGCTCCCTTTAGAAATACTGATCAGAATGGGGCGTTTTGTGTTTTTTGGGTTTTTTCCCCAATTAAGAGTTACACCAGTCACTGATACTTAGCATACCGCTTTTGTAAGAACTCTGAACATAGACAACTTGAGTTCAGATCCCAGCTCCCATATCTTTGAGTCTCAGATTTATCTATATAATAACTTCACTATGAAAATTAAATATAAATATATGTAAATACTTATACCTATGCCTGGAACATGAAAGTGTTCAATAAATGCTAACCATGTTTGTTATTACTTAAAATAGGTACCAGAAAATTTATGGCAGAACTCTATAGTAGCTATCATTTACTGGATATTTTATCATGCTTTAGTTAATTGCATAATAAAGTAATCTGAAATTAACAGGAAGTACTTTGATGGTGAAATGATCAAGGAATCTCCCTTAAATCATGAAGACTATTAAAATGCTTATTCACATTATTACTATTTAGCATTTAAAAAAATAAGTGCTTGACCCTGAAATTAATGATGCAAGGAGGGATGGGTGGGGAAAAGGTATATATTGGAAATAAAAAAGAGAAGGTTAACACTATTTGCAGATCATGTGATTATTTATCTATCTAAAATAAACCAAAAAAAAAATAGCTGGTAAAATGAGAAATAAATTTAATTAGAGAATAAATTAAAATAATAAATTACAAGTTTTTAAAATAAAGTTTTATATATAAAGGAATATTCAGGTAGAAAAATTAAGATGGGAAATCTTCAAAGCAGTATTGTGCTGGCACAGGGAGATTTTTCATTTTGTAGAGAAAAGTGGATATTTCCATAAAAGATACTGATAAGGTGATTAATTTACTATAAAGACAATCATCAATAAACATTTCATTATTAAAAAAATCTTGTGCTTGTGCTTAGTCGCTCAGACATACCTGGTTCTTTGCAACATTTTGGACTGTAACCTGCCAGGCTCCTCTGTTCATGGGATTTTTCAGGCAAGAATACTGGACAAGGGTGTCATTTTCCTCCTCTAGGGGATCTTCCCTACTCAGGGATTGAACCTGCATCTCCTTTGTCTCCTGCACTACAGGCAGATTCTTTACCTGCTGAGGCACAGGGTATACATTCCACATATTTGTACAAATATGTATTTGTTTTTCTCTGACTTATTTCCCTCTGTATGACAGTCTCTAGGTCCATTGCAGAAACAGAGACACAGACATAGAGAATAAACAGTATGGATACTAAGAGGGGAAGGGAGATGGGATGAACGGGGAACACTACCATATATAAAATGGATAACTAACAAGAACCTACAATATAGCATAGGGAACTCTAAATGCTCTGTAGCGATGAAGAGGGGATACATTCATACGGGTGGCTGATCTGCTTTGTTGTTCAGCAGAAACTAACACAATATTATAAAGAAATTGCACTCCAATCAAAAAATCACACATTTTAATAAAAAAGTAAAAATCAATCTGGCTAGTAAATGACCTTCTAAGAATAATACGGAAAGCATAAACTAAAAAAATCCAAAACTGATCATTTCAAATATATATCAGTATTATTTAACAAACAATGCTAAATAACACATGATGTTTATAATGTTTTAGTGTCAATGCTAATAATTAAGATATTATATTAATAATTAAGACCTCTTAAACATTGATAAGAAATAGGAAGATGCTCAAGTAAAAGTTATAAATAATTCACAAATACTTATAGATGTATATAAAACTACGACAAATATATAAATGAAGCCCAGAACTGGAAGAGTGTGAAGAAAAAGCTATTAATTAATAGTACCAAGAGGGATATCAGTTACAATGGGGTTTCAGAGAAATGTCATATAGTCTAAAAATACAAAAATTCTTAGAACTCAAAAAGGATTTTTTTCAGTAATTTTTTTAAAGAAAGCCCACTTATTTTTATTTTTAATTCAAGGATAATTGCTTTACAATATTGTGTTGGTTTCTTCCATATATCAACATGAATCAGCCATAGGTATATAGCCTCCCACCCCATCCCACCTCTCTAGATTGCTACAAAGCCCTGGTTTGAGTTCCCTGAGTCATACAGAAAATTTCTGCTGGCTAGGCCTACCCTCATAGCTCAGTTGGTAAAGAATCTGCCTGCACTGCAGGAAACCCTGGTTCAATTTCTGGGTCAGGAAGATCCACTGGAGAAGGGATAGGCTACCCACTCCAGTGTTCTTGGGCTTCTCTTGTGACTCGGCTGGTGAAGAATCTATCTGCATTGTGGGAGACCTGGGTTCGATTCCTGGGTTGGGAAGAAACCCTGGAGAAGGGAAAGGCTACCCACTCCAATATTCTGGTCTGGAGAATTTCATGGACCGTATAGTCCCTGAGGTTGCAAAGAGTCAGAGATGAGTAAGTGACTTTCACTTTCACATTCACTTTACATATGGTAGTGCATGTTTCCATGCTACGTTCTCCATTTATCCCACCTTCTCCTTCCCCCTATCCAATGTCCATAAGTCTGTTCTCTATGTCTGCATCTCCACTGCTGCCCTGCCCTGCAAATAGGTTCATCAGTACCATCTTTCTAGATTCTGTATATACGGGTTAAAATATGGTATTTGTTTCTCTCTCTGACTTACTTCATTCACTCTGTATAATAGGTGCTAGGCTCATCCACCTCATTAGAACTAATTCAAATGTGCTCCTTTTTATGGTTGAGTAATATTCCTCTGTATATATACACCACAGCTTCTTTATCCATTCATTTGTTAATGGACATCCAGGTCGCTTCTACACCGTAACTACTCTAAATAGTGATGCACTGAACACTGGAGTACGTGTGTCTTTTTCATTCATGATTTTCTCAGGGTATATGCCCAGCAGTGGGATTATTGGGTCACGCTGCTGCTGCTAAGTCGCTTCTGTCATGTCCGACTCTGTGCGACCGCATAGACGACAGCCCACCAGGCTCCCCCGTCCCTGGGATTCTCCAGGCGAGAATACTGGAGTGGGTTGCCATTTCCTTCTCCAATGCAAGAAAGTGAAAAGTGAAAGTGAAGATGCTCAGTCATGTCCGACTCTTAGTGACCCCATTGACTGCAGCCCACCAGGCTTCTCTGTCCATGGGATTTTCCAGGCAAGAGTACTGGAGTGGGGTGCCTTTGCCTTCTCCTATTGGGTAATATGGTAGTGTTATTTCTAGCTTTTTAAGAAATCTATACTGTCTTCCATAGTGGCTGTATCAATTTACATTCCCACCAACAGTGCAAGAGGGTTCCCTTTTCTCCACAACCTCTGCAGCATTTATTATTTGTAGATTTTTTGATGGTGGTCATTTTGACCTATGTAAGGTGACACCTCTTTATAGTTTTGATTTACAGTTCTCTAATAATGCGTAATATTGAGCATTTTTTCATGTGTTTGTTCGACATCTGTATGTCTTCTTTGGAGAAATGTCTGTTTAGGTCTTTTGCCCATTTTGGGGGTTGTTCATTTTATTGGCATTGAGTTGCATTAGCCACTTGTGTATTTTGGAAATCATTCAAAAGTATTGATTACCTTGAAGATTGCACCAGTTTATCCTGAATTGGAATAATACGTAGCTATCTTTGAAATGATTATGTAGAAATACATTTAAAAATAAAAAGCACTTTTTATATTATATTGCTAATTAAAAATCACATTCTAGTAAACTATGTGCAGAGTATAATCTTAACTTTGTAGGAAAAAAAATATGTATATTTCGAGAAGAGGAGGGCAAATTAACCCACTCCAGTATTCTTGCCTAAAGAATCCAATGGACAGAGGAGCCTAGTGGGCTCCTGTCTATAGGATCGCAAAGAGTCAAACATGACTGAAGTGACTAAACACATAGAGAAGTCTAAAAAACCTTCACCAGCAGTCTAAACTTATTTATCTCTGGTGCTAAGTTACTGTTTGTGTTACTTTTTTCTTTATATTGATCTGTCTTTTCTAATTTGTCTTGTATAGTGGGCCCCACTTTACATGGGCTAAAATAAACTTAATTCTATAATAAATAACTTTCACTTGTATAGTATCACTTCATTTTTTCATTCTTACATGATACATTCTTATCTCTTTTCATTGTATTGTAAACTTCTTGGTTAGGCAGTTCCTTCATGATTATTATTACTGATAAATGTTTCACAGATTGGAAATTGTGCTAAAAGTAGAAGTCCCTAGTGAAAGGAGCACATCTTTTATAAGGTTTTCATTAAAATGACCTATTCTTGCATGAATGTGACATAATATGCTTTTACAGAAACTTAACATTAAAAAAGCAACTTGAAAGTATTTTGTAGAAAACTTCAGGGGAGATTTTTGTAAGTAATTCAGCATATGGCTATCCATAAAATCAATATGTTTGTGTGCTCGTTGCTTCAATCATGTACAACTCTTTGCAACCCTATGGACTGTAGACTGCCAGGCTCCTCTCTCCATGAAATTTTCCAGGCAAGAATACTGGAGTGAGTTGACATGCCCTTCTCCCGGAGATCTTCCCAACCCAGGGATTGAATCCAGGTCTCCTGAATTGCAGAATCCGCCTGCAACGCAGGAGACCCCGGTTCAATTCCTGGATCGGGAAATCCGCTGGAGAAGGGATAGGCTACCCACGCCAGTATTCCTGGGCTTCCCTTGTGGCTCAGCTGGTAAAGAATCTGCCTGCAATGTAGGAGACCTGGGCTCAACCCCTGGGTTGGGAAGATCCCCTGGAGAAGGGAAAGGCTACCCACTCCAGTGGCATGGAGAATTCCATGGACTATACAGTCCATGGGGTTGCAAAGAGTCAGACACAAGTGAGCGACTTTCACTTTCACTTCATTTTCACTCTTTACCCCTGAGCCACTGGGGAAGCCCCTAAAAGCAATGGCTTCCCTGAGCTTGATTACATGCTTCAACACTGTGCTAAATTACAGACTGAAATAAAGATCATCAAAAGAACTGTGAACTCCATGATAGGCAGAATATATTTATTAATATCTGAGTTTCCATGACTTAGTATATGGCGTAACACACAGCATGTGCTAATTCATTATTTGTTGAATAAACAAATGTCTTCATGATTTTGTAAGAACAATACAATCATGGTTCATCTGCTCATATGTTATGAAGATCATAGGCTGGTACTTCAAATGGATTTAATGCTACACTATCAGAAAAATCATAATTAGGATATTTAGTATGAAGTTACAAAAAATGTCTATGTTTTTCTTAAAAGATAGATATTTTTATTAAAATGAAGTCAAGTCCCACAGTTCTGCTGACCAGAAGCATAACTAAAAGCAACAACTTAAGGTATCTTAGTCAATTTAAGCAGAATGACTCAGAGGATGTTCTAAATATTCTTGTTCAAAGCCCCATATAGATCCTGCAAATAATAACTGCGTCTTTGATGGTTTTCTAGTAGCTGCTTAAATCAATCAGCATTACACAATACCCAGGCACTTCACTGATACAATTTGGACTTAAAGTATATAAATGATGTGTATCTCAGTCCTGAACTCTAAGGGAGATTTTGAGCTTCCCTGGTGGCTCAGATGGTAAAGCGTCTGCTCACAATGTGGGAGACCCGGGTTCAATCCCTGGGTTGGGAAGATCTCCTGGAGAAGGAAATGGCAACCCGCTCCAGTACTCTTGCCTGGAAAATCCCACAGACAGAGATGCCTGGTAGGCTACAGTCCATGGGGTCGCAAAGAGTCAGATAAGACTGAGAACTTCACTTTCACTTTATGTAAGTTAAGTATTCTAAAGCAACATTTTCAAGTGCTCTTCCAGTTCACGTCTCCATCACTTCTATAATATATTAAACTCCATCCTACAATTAACAGTGGCATGGTTATAGAAAACAATAAGTCATTTTTTAAAAGAACATTTTTCCAGTGAACATTGATGGCACTCTCTTCTACTACCTCCATTCTCTTGGACCACTCTCTCAGGCAGGGCTACTCCGCTTGTATTCATGGACTTTGCAGCTAACAGTCTGCACTTGTACATTTCTTCACATGGATGCCCTTGAGGACTGAAATTGCTTGTTTGTGAAAAGCCAAGAATGCATGCATTTTTTGTGTTTTTGTTTTGTTTTGCTTTAACCCAGCTTCATCCCTTCTGCCCGCCCCAAACAAACCCCTCCACCCTGAGAGTGACTGTAGCCAAACATTGACAGTTTGGAGATTAAAAATCCAGGTCCTTTTCCTGTAGGTAGATAAACTTTAAGATAGAATTTACACTTAAAAGCATCCTGAAGGATCAGCTTGAGTCTGGAACTTCATCAGAAATTCCAGCTTTGTTTCATATCTTCCGTTTCCTGATTATAGTAATGTCATGCTTAAACATACATATATATAGTTTTATGTATACAAAGGGAATCTATACTACACACTTAATCTAAATGTTTTTCCAGAAGTACCTTTTAATTTAGTATTTTGAGGTAGTATTTGTTATAGTTTTCTCATGATTTTAAAATAAAATATATATTTGAGTATCCTCATGGGCCCTGGCTGAATCTTCAGGGCATGCAGAGCCTATGATTATTAACATGTCTTCAAACCTTTATTCTTATCTTTCATTCATAGTATAGCTCTTATGTACAAATAAGATCCTTGCTCTGAAGTCACTAGTCAAGATGGCTGTTGTGCTGAAGTGATAAGGTTTAATTTAAATATATATGTGTGTGTATATATATATATACACACACATATATATACTTGTTTTGTGTGTACATATATATACTTGTTTTGTGTGTACATATATATACTTGTTTTGTGTGTACATATATATACACTTGTTGTGTGTGTACATATATATATACTTGTTTTGAAAAAAGTGTTCGTTTTCATCCTTATTATTGGAAAAAATATAAAAACATTTTTTTGCAATTTGCTTTCCTTACTCCTAAACTAACTTGGGCTGATTTATATCTTACTATTTTCACATGAAATAACCACACTAGTCAGCATGTTCAGATGTTTCAAAAGTCTTATCAATTTAATTTCTTTTACTTAAAAATCTGACAAATTACACCCAGTTATAGGGAAACTAACAGAAACTATAACAAACAACTAACAAATTAGTAAGTATATAGTAAAATAAAAGTTTTATTTGAAAGTTAAAGGAGACACTATCTTTTTGATGATTATTTAAAAATTTTGGCAAATACAAGCAACTATGAAGAACAAAAAAGCCTACAGCTTCTAAAAATTGTTCCCAATATCTAATGTTAAATACAATAAAATTATTTTATATGTAAATTAAGTAGTAAAATATTTATTTTAAATACAATTTTAATATTTTAAGTAGTTTTCATGTGGGGTCTTGAACCCACAGGTAGGTATCGGTGAACCTCTTTTACCTAAAATTTCACTGAAATTAACTGAGCAGATTAAAGACTTGTTCAAAAGTAGTACAGCATTGTGGTTCAAAATGCATGATGTAGACATGAATGCATACTTTAACCTAGATGCAAATCACAGAATCTTTCTTTCCATAGTTTTCCACAAATTTCTACAAAATTAGTATACTTTATAGGGTTTCTAAGGTATAGCTCCACATTCTACACTGGTTTCTTTTCCATTATGATGCAGGAAAACTATGTAGGTATAACTGAGGAGAAGTAGGGCATTTCATGTATGGGCATTAATGTTTATACTTGCCCTTATTTGTCTATCCTAGAATTGTTATAGAATGCTTACCATATTATATATTCTCCAGTTACTGTGTACCATTTTCATAGCTTCATGTAGCTTACATCCTAAAGAGTGAGCAGAAATATAATAAAATAATAAATTAAAATTTTAATTAGTGATTTAATATTGCTAAATTAAAGAATGAGGATAGCAACCTGATTTTATTAGGATGATCAATGAATATTTCTTTTAGTCTCATCTAAGTGGAGATTTGAAAGATGGTTAGGGACTAATTTCAATGAAAGTACACAGAGTAATGTGAAAAGGCCCTGAGGCAAGGAGAAGCTTATGGGTGACTGCATGTAGGGAAAGGAATATCAGTTGAGACTGGAGAATTGAGAATGTTTAAGACTCAATTCTTATACATGTATGAGGACCTTGTAGACTATGATAAAAAATAATCTTTATTCTTCAATAAATGGAGATTTTCTAAAGAAGTTAAAGCAGTTGATAGACATTTAAGTGGTACTTATCTAAGAATGTCACTCTGTCATTATTACATACATATGCCCTCCCTGTTGAGCTTCCTCCTGCACCTCTCCTCGCCAGGGTCATCACAGAGTGCCAGGCTCCGCTCACATTGTTGTATGGCGGAAACCAACAGAACATAGTAAGGCAATTTACTTCCAATTACAAAATAAATTTAAAAAAATATGGAATGATTCTACACATTCTTTGTGCAAATAAAATCTTTCCTCATTAAAAAAATAAGTCACTCTGGTTGCTGTGTAAATGGGTAAAGATTAGATTTCTGAGATCTAGTTAGAAGTGTCCTCTGAAGGCCAATGGCAGAATTGATTTTTCAGATAGAGACAATACACAATTTAGAATCACTAGCACTAAATTTTGAAGAAGGCAAGTTCATGTAAAGGCAATATATAATAGCTTTTCACTGCTGGCAAGTGGTAAATAGTGATGCCACTAGGTGATAGAGGTAAGTTGGGGAGCAGAAACCAAGAGTTCACCTTTCAGAAATGCTATTTTTTTGTATGTGATATCTGAGATATCCAACTTGAATATTCTCGAATGTATCTTAGAAGTCATGGCAAAAGATATAAATGTACCAATCATCTACTTGTAGATGGTATGAAAAGTGAAAATGAAAGCCGCTCATTCGTGTCTGACTCTTTGTGACCCCCATGGACTTCCATGAAACTCTCCAGGCCAGAATATTGGAGTGGGTAGCCGTTCCCTTCTCCAGGGGATCTTCCTAACCCAGGGATCAAACCCAGGTCTCCCACATTGCAGGTGTATTCTTTACCAGCTGAGCCACAAGAGAAGCCCAAGAATACTGGAGTAGATAGACTAACCCTTCTCCAGCGGATCTTTCTGAACCCAGGTGTCCTGCATTGCAGTTGGATTCTTTACCAACTGAGCTATCAGGAAGGCCTGTAGATAGCATATAAAGATGCAAAATAATAACCACTTTGGGAAAAAAATTTAAAGTAGAGCCACAGTTGAGCCCTTATTTAGGCCAATGTATAGGGAAGGACTTAGCAAAGAATCTTGGAAATGTTGGCCCGAGAGATGACAAGAAATACATGACAAATGGATGTCAGAAGGCCAGAAAAGGAAATGTTTAAGAATGTAAGCAGCCCATTGTGTAGAGTGATGGTGGAAATGCCCTGGTTTTACTAACAGGGAAATTATTATTTTTTTAATATTTATTTATTCAGCTGCACTGTATCTTAGTTGCAGCATATGGGATCTACTTGTCTGATCAGGGATCGAACCTGGGCCCCCTGCTTTGAGAATGGTGAAGTTCTAGCCACTGGAGCACCAGTTCCTAATACAGAAAGTCCTAATACAGAAGTTCCTAATACAGAAATTATCAATTGATGAGTAAGATGATGAGTTTATAGCAAAACCACAACTGCAGTGGTGGAGTAGGAAGGAGTAAAGGGAAGAAGTGGGAGATGAAGGGGTATGTGGCTTTAGAAGAGGCTTTTAGATATTTTGCTTTTGCTTTTTTATTTTGCTATGTTCAGTGAAAATAATCAAGCATTATTCTGTGCTCTTCTGATTTTTCTAGTATAGTCTGTCCTCAGCTCCTAAAACTGATACTTTATTTATCAGTCAGACTTCAAATGTCTACTCTCTCCCCATAAGGCTCTTAAATACCTTATTTTAAAAGTTCCTAAGTTATAACAGGAAATCATATGCCATCACTATTTTTCATAGACTTAATTCATTATTTTAAAACGTTTTAGATCTATGATAGTACAGTGCAAGAAAAGGCACAGGGGGAGATTGGGGGCATAAAAAGACATATCAAATTGCTCTTACTCTTTGAAGCTCAAAGATAAAAAATATATAAATCAAAAATTGCAATATAATCTGAGGACCAAGAGCAGCAGATTAAATATTTTAAGTGCTTGCAATTTTAGTTTTTAAATTTTAGCAAAAGCTCAACAATAGAGCCAAAATGACAATGAAGAATAGAATTGATTTGTCGAGAGAACATAGGACTTTCCCACCAGAAGAAATGGCAGATGTAGAGGTATGTTTATATGAAACGGCAGAACGTACTTATAAAATGTGGATTGAGTGACATGTCTGGAAATTAAGGTAGTAATGTAGAGGTTGGAAAGATAATCTGAGACCAATAATAAAAACCTTTACAGCTAAAATGAACTCAGCTGATAAGTGGGTTATGTAGAAGTTTGTTTCAAGAGGGAATAAAGATGTGAGGAGGGAGAATCAGGGCTCTTTTATCCCCCCAATGTCTAAAGTTTTTAAGCAGAGGAATGGAATGATCATATATTCAGTTTAGAAAGGTAATTTTGACAGCAGAGTTGAGAATATTTTATGAGATGGAAAGACTGAAGGCAAACTGTTAGGAGTTCATTTTATCAGTTCATAAAATAGCTAATGGAGGCTCAAACTAAAGTATTGGCAGTGAGAATAAAGAGGAAGGTGAAATTTTGAGAGGTATTTATGAACTAGATTTAACAGACCTTTCTGACAGATGAATAAGATGGTAAGGGTGAAAGGAAGTTGAGAATTCAATAAAATGTAAGAAACATTCACCTACAAGACTTATGCTAGTTGTTTTCATATACATTTTCTCATATGCATGTCCCAGTGTCTCTGGAAGGTAGATGTTTATCATCCTCACTTTATAGGTGAGTGTACTAAGGTCTGGAAAGGGAAGATAATTTGCTCAAAATTTTATGGTTAGCAGTTGCCAGAATCAGTGGGGCTTCCCAGGTGGTGCTAGTGGTAGAGAACCCGCCTGCCGATTCAGGTAGACATAAGGAACATGGGTTCAATTGCTGGGTTGGGAAGATACCCTGGAGGAAAGTACAGCAACCCACTTCAGTATTCTTGCCTGGAGAATCCCATGGACAGAGGATCCTGATGGGCTTCGGTCCACAGGGTCGCAAAGAGTTGGACACAACTGAAGGAACTTAGCATGCACGCAGAATCTGTACTTGAACTCCAATTGTTTCATTCATCTCCACCTAGCTTGCGTCCTCATTCTACTGTTTCTCAAGGGCTACAAATCTGGCTAAATAACACTGAGAGTAGTTTCAACACACTTTGAAGCAACAAAAATATGCTTATAGGCTCTAAAGATGACTAAGTGCTCTGATAATAACTTGCATTTGTATAATGCTTCACAGTATTCAAAACACTAAAATATATAGATTATAGGTCCCTTATGTAGGTCCCCTATGTAGAACCTTCAATTTTCCAACTTTTAAAGATGTGAATGTATGTTTGCTTGCCCAATTATGTAAGTTAGTTCATGTGTCTGGCACACACTTCACACGGGTGCACCCTCTACAGGTGGTTGTCCTTTTGTGTTCAGTACTATTTTTTGTGTTTGCTTTTGTGTATTGTTTTTGTGAAAAGTATTGTAAATCTATTACAGTACAGTACTGTACAGCCAATTATGTTAGTTGTGTACCTACACTAACTTGTTTGGACTTACAAACAAATTGGAGTTAGGAACGCACTCTCGGAATATAGCTTGTTTGTAAGTAAGAGACTTAGTGTATCTTTATACTTGAGTCTCGGCACAGCCTTGCACATAAGGAAGGCAGATTCCAGATGAGGATGCTGCTCTTGACCTACGTGCCAGCTCTTTAGTCTCCATCACGCTTTCTTTATCTTAGCCCATCACCACTGGATATTGGAATAACAAAAAGTTCCACAATTTTCTTGTGAAACCTGAGAGCTGGAGAGACTTAGAAGGCATCAAGTAAAAGTCCCTCATTGTAGATGACGAAAACTTGACCTGCTGAAAAAAAGTGATTCACATAGACTGAACTCAAGATTTTCAAATCTTCTGTATCCCTTTTTATGGTGTGAAGTCTCTTTCATTAAAAAGTATCCCTAACTTTGCTTTTAATAGCAGTGCTAACAAATTCTAGAGTCTCCTATTGAAGATTGGCCTCTTAAAAGGGGGGCAAGTTTATTTTACTAATAGAAATAAAATGTTTTCATTTTGAGAGTAAAACTCTTCTCTAAAAAAATAAGAATTATAATTTTGTTTCATAAAAATGTAGGTTCTATGTAGTAATCTGCTAAGGAACTTAAATGAATTAATAACTAATAAATGACTATCATTCAAGCCCAAGAAAATACCAATTAGTCCATAAGCCCACTTGGTTGCTGTGGTAATTGTACTTATTTTGATCTTCCCCTGTTTACACATTTGATTTGGTTTTCTGAAAGTATTTCAATGTAAGTTTATTGTTTTTGAGATGGTTTGCACACCCATTTAACTAAGTTACAACCTTTGAAGCTTTCTCATTTTAAATCAGATATATCATTAGCAAAGTAAACTAATGAGGACCAACATATATAGCATCCAATGTACTGATTTCATTTTTCCTGAAAAAAGTTTTGCTTTAGAATTTGTACCTGTTTAACCTATTTATTGAAGTTTATGAGTTTTATTGTCTAGTTATATTTACAGTAAAATCATTTTCTATACTGTAGTTTCAATGGGTATATTTCCATTTGTAATTAGATACAAAGTTTGCATTTATATTTATTCAGCATTGTTGATAGCTTCAGGGAAATACACCTTTTTTATATCAGTAGATTAAGAAAACAAGTTATTTTAGAAGTAACACTTTTGCTCAGCCTCCATTCATTCAACAACAGCAGCTCACGGTATGCTTTCAATCTCATTTTAGATTTCAACAGGATTCAGTATGTGTATGAATTTCTTTCACAAATAGTCTTTTTTGAGTGAAACTGATTTCTGTGAGTAGTTGTCAAATGTGACATTTCCTGCCATTTTGCAAAAGTGGAAATTGTTCACTAGGGATGGAAAACTCTTTGGTAAGTTAAAGTTCAGAAATTGGTGTGTTGAAAATCAGGCCTTCGATGCATGTCTTGGGAGAATAAGTTTAAGGATGTCTGAGAACTTTTCTTCTCATGAAATAGGAAGATAAAAAAGTCTCTAAACATCATTTCCCATATCTTAGGCAACACACATATTTAAGCAGCTTTTCTCATTTATTTCTAGCAAGTAGGCCATCTAAATTACACAGACACTATATCTTTCTTCAGCAGTAAACAGGCTATTCTAATCACCTTTGATTGCCTAAGTTTGCTGAAAAGAGATTATTTTTTTTTTCCATTTATAGCATACCATTTCTGGTCTCTGTCTTTTTATTACTTAACAGACTCATTAAAATATTGATCTTTATTTATAAGCTAGCATTTCAGACTAACAACACCATAAAACAGAAAAATCTCTTCTTCTTCAGTTACTGAGTGAAAATTGTGACTAAATGTATATAATAATATCATTTGATAATATATATTTATGATTAAAACATAATACTTAAGGACAATCATACCTATAATATTTAGAACATAGAGGGAAGATGAAGATTAATGAAAAACATTATCTAAATGTATTCATATACAATAGACTATTATTCAGTCACTAAAGACAATAATTACATAGAATTTGAAGCAAAACAATTAGCTGTGAAATTTATATATTGTGTGACTTCAAATAATTAAAGAAACAATATAGGAGAAAAATTTGGATGAAAGCATAATCATAATTTAGTATTTTTCAATGCTAAGTGGTAGAATTATGAGTGATTTTTATGTTTCTTCATGTATTATGGAGTGAGTGTAACTCCTTGAAATTTAATCAGAAATCAACAGAAGTTTTAAAATAATGAAAAGCAAAATATCCAAAAAAACGCATAAATCAATGCCTTCCTTTCCTTTCCATTTTCCAGTTCAAAATTTACAACTTTAGATGACATCCACAGACTGATAAATCTCAATTTGGATCCATTCTCTGAAATTCAAACAACCAATCTGTCACCCCAACTTGCATGTCTAATAGGTATCTGGTATGCAACACACACACACCTGAGCCCCTGGTATCCCCTCCATAAAGCTCTTAAAGTCTTGCCTCTTAAAGAATTGAATTAAGGTCAATTCAATTCTTCCACTTGTTCCAGCCAAAAGAGTGGAATCGCTTGTTTCTACACATTTCTCATGTTTCTTATCCCGCCCATCAGCAAACATTCATTGCTTTATTTTTAACATAAATGACAGGGTGAAAATGCCACACCATTCTCAAACCCTCATGGATTATAGACTAGCCTCCCATCAATTTTGCCTTTACACCCTCTAGTCTAATCTGAATAGAGTAGCCACAGACATAAAGTATGACTCAGTTCATGTAAATTTATGCATTTCTGTGTACCTGAGAGTACAGCCCAGGTTCTTACTATAACTCAGAAGAACCTACATAAATCTGGCCTCACGAAGTAAGTCAGAAAGAGAAAAACAAATATCATATATTAATGCATATATGTGGAATCTAGAAAAATGCTACAGATGATCTTATTTGCAAAGCAGAAATAGAGACACAGATATAGAGAATAAATATATTGACATCAAGTGGGGACTGGGAAGTGGGATGAACTGCGAGATTGGAACTGACATATATGTGTGCATATATATATATATATATATATATATATATATATACACTCCTATGTGTAAAATAGATAACTAATGAGAACCTATTGTATAGCTCACGGAACTTTACTGAATGATCTGTGGTGACCTAAATGAGAAGGAAATCCAGAAAGAGAAAATATATGCATGCATATAGCTGATTCACTTTGCTGTTCAGTAGAAACTAATAACACTGTAAGCAATTGTACTCTGATACAATTTTTTAAAAGACCCTACATATATCTGGGCTCTAGTTTTGATTATGACTTTGTTTCCCACAATTCTCTATTTCATTCAGTCCACACAAGACACACTGAGCCCCTTGTTATGCCAGCAGGCCAGATGTTCTGCTTTAAGATCTTCATTGACTTGTCCCTCTGCCTGGAAGTCTGTACACTCAAAGTGATGGTCAGTATTATACATTAACTTGGTGAGTCTACAGTTTCCTGTTAACCGAACACTAAATTATGGGCTGCTATGAACAAATCTGAATGCCCTGAAGAAGGGAAAGTCTAGGGGTCGCAAAGAGTCAGGCATGACTGAGTGATTTTCTCTTCACATGAATGAATTTGTAGAGGTGATTAAAAGTCCACAATCAGCTGACCTTAAGACAGAGAGATTATTCTAGATAATCTGAGTGGTCTGGATTCAAAAAGTTAAAAGACCTTAAGAGAAGAGCTGAGACAACCCAGAAGAGGAAATTCTGCTGTGGAAAGCAGCTTCAGCTCATGCACATAAGTTCTAGACCACCTTTTCTGATGGTCTGCCTACTGATTTCAGATTTTCTGAGTCAGGCTTCATAATCACAGAAACCAATCCCTTGCAATAAATAGCTTTTTTATTGGAATATAATTGCTTTACAATACTGTGTTGGTTTCTGCTGTACAATGAAGTGAATCAGCTCTACCTGTGTAAGTAGATAAACAGCCTCCCTCATGAGTGTCCCTCCCACCCCTCTAGGTTTTCACAGAGCACCAGGCTGAGCTTCCTGTGCTTTATAGCAGTTTTCCGCTAGCTATGTTACACATGGTAGTGCATATATGTCAATCCCAACCTCCCAATTAGTCCCACACTCCCCACCTTCCCTGAGTCCACACGCCCATTCTCTATATCTGAGTCTTCATAGGTATCACTCCCAGTTTTCCCTCAAAATATGGAGAACTGGAGAACAACTATACCAAAAATTATCCCTCAAACTATAGAACAATTATACCAAAGAAGCTTTCACACTTTTGTAAAAGTTCTAGGGCCCACAACAGATTTCTCTACCTGGAGATCTGGCAAAGGGACTGAGAACCCCCAGGGAATTTGACTTTGAAGTCCAGTGGGATGTGATTACAGAACTTCCCCAGAACTGGGGAAACAGACTCTTGGAGGGCAAAAAACAAAACAAAAACAAACCTTGTGTGCATCAGGAACTAGGAGAAAGGAACAGTGACTCCACAAGAGACTGAGACAGACTTTCCTGTGAGAGTCCAGGATTCTCCAGTGGAGACACAGGTCACCAGTCAAGGGCACTGGATACAATAGTCCTGGGAGCCACAACAAGCTGGCGTAACTCCTTTTGAAGGAGGTCACCATTACCATTACCCTTACCACAGTTTTGTTATGTAGTTAGAATAGGAAAAAGGAGTCCAAAATGACGGTGGCTAAAAGACAAAGAAGGGAAAAGCCCACAAAATAGAACAATGGAAAGTCCCAGAACCAGAGTGAGGGCCTCAGGTAAAACAAACAGCTCTCCTGGCTAGCCCAAATTACATAGGGCAGACTCGGGGGGAGGAGACAAATGAATAAAAGAAGGAAGCCTGGGAGGGTTGAGGCCTCTCTTCTCTTGGTCTTTTAGGTCAGCCTGCCCTCACTCCTCAAGGGTGTACTATCCTTTGTTTTTCCTAATAAAACTGAGCTATAACACGGGTCTGTCTGTCACTTCAAATTTTTGCTTCAGTGAGACAGGACCGAGGAAACTACACACTCCCCAACATCGATATCTGAGTCATGGCTCTTTGAGACCCCATGGACCACAGCATATTAGGCTTCCCTGTCCTTTACCATCTCCTGGAGCTTGCTCAATGTCCACTGAATCAGTGATGCCCTTCAACCATCTCATCCTCTGTTGTCCCCTTCTCCTCCAGCCTTCAATCCTTCCCAGCATCAGGGTCTTTTCCAATGAGCTGGCTCTTCACATCAGGTAGCCAAACATCAGGTCACATCAGGTCACTTCCATACATGACTACTGGGAAAACCATAGCTCTGACTAGATGGACCTTTGTCAGCAAAGTAATGTCTCTGCTTTTTAATGTGCTGTCTAGGTTTTGAGAGGGTAACAGGCAGGAAGGCCAGGGGTCTCCAAATGGAGAAAATATGCTGCAAGTATCAGACATTTTTTCTCTCTCTCTTAAGTGGCAGGAGGAAACAAACAAGTGTTAGAAATTTTCCCTTTACTATACAAATTAAAAAAGAGGTTTCTCTTGAATTCTGTGTGGCCAGGAGGACACTTAACTCCACCTGTCAAGCCTTGAGCTAAGCAATGTGTTTTTCTTATGGAAATGCTTTTCTTAAGTTATGTTAATGAACTATGTATTTACCCTAGACTCTGTCTTTCTTTGAGTCAGTTCCATTTAAGACTCAGAACCAATAAGGGCTCAGCAAACCAGTATGTTTTACTCACACATTGTTCTCCTAATCTATGTTCATGAAGCTATATATTTACTTGGAAATCTGCCTCTCTTCAAGATTCATGTCAACCATTTTACGGCCCAGGATGACTTACCTGGTGCCAATGTTATCTCAAAATGCATGCTGTGGCTGAGGGGCCTAGTGCCACTCTGAGTTTTAGACATCTCCTTTCTATAATTAACAGCTTGCTAGTAGCTATATAACACATGGCTAAAGAATAGCAAGGGGGCACTCTTTCTGCCCCCTTCTGATGTCTATGTCAGAAGCTTTCTTTATCTCTTTTATACTTTAATAGAACTTTATTATACAAAAGCTCTGAGCGATCAAGCCTCGTCACTGGCCCCAGATTGAATTCTTCTCCTCTGGAGGCCAAGAATCCCGGCATCTTTCGTGGATGAGCAACACCTTTCAGTTTGTCATAGTCTTCTTCCAAGGAAAAAGAGTCTTTTAATTTCATGACTGCAGTCATCATTCACAGTGATTTTGGAGCCCAAGAAAATAAAGTCTGTCACTGTTTCCATTGTTGCCCCATATATTTCTCATGAAGTGATGGGACAGGATGCCATGATCTTGCTTTTTTGAATGTTGAGTTTTAAGTCAGCTTTTTCACTCTCTTCTTTCACTTTCATCAAGAAGCTCTTTAATTCCTCTTCACTTTCTTCCATTAGGGTGGTATCATATCTGAGGTGCATATCTGAGGTTACTGCTATTTCTCCCAGCAATCTTGATTCCAGCTTGTGCTTCATCCAGCCCAGCATTTTGCATGATGTACTCTGCATACAAGTTAAACTAGCAGTGTGATAATATATAGCCTTGATGTACTCCTTTCCCAATTTTGAACCAGTCCGTTGTTTCATGTCTGGTTCTAACTGTTGCTTCTTGACCTGCATATGGATTTCTCAGGAAGCAGGTAAGGTATTTGGTATTCTCATCTCTTTAGGAATTTTCCACAGTGTGTTGTGATCTACACAGTGAAAGGCTTTAGCATAGTCAATGAAGCAGAAGTAGATGTTTTTTTTCTGGAAGTCCCTAACTTTTTCTATGATCCAGTAGATGTTGGCAAGTTAATTTCTGGTTCCTTTGTCTTCTTTAAATCCAGATTTTACATCTGGAAGTTGTTGGTTCATGTAACATTGAAGCCTAGCTTGAAGGATTCTGAGCATTACTTTGCTAGCATGTGAAATGAGTGCAACTATGAGATAGTTTGAACATTCTTTGGCATAGCCCATCTTTGGGATTGGAATAAAAACTGATCTTTTTCAGTCCTATGGCCAGTGATGAAATTTTTGGCATATTGAGTGGAGCACTTTCACAGCATCATCTTTTAGGATTTGAAGTAGTTCACCTGGAATTCCATCACCTCCATTAGCTTTATTCTTAGTAATGCTTCCTAAGAGCCACTTGACTTCACACTCCAGGATGTCTGGCTCTAGGTGAGTTATCACATTATTGTGGTTATCCAGGTCATTAACATATTTTTTTCTTTTATATAGTTCTTCTATGTATTCTTGCCACCTAGTCTTAATATCTTCTGCTTCTGTTAGGTCCATACTGTTTCTGTCCTTTTTTTGTGCCTATCTTTGCATGAAATGTTCCCTTGGTACCTCTAATTTTCTTGAAGAGATCTCTAGTCTTTCCCATTCTATTATTTTTCTCTATTTCTTTGCATCGTTCACTTAAAAAGGCTTTCTTATCTCTCCTTGCTAGTCTCTGGAACTCTGCATTCAGATGAGTATATCTTTCCTTTTCTCCTTTGTCTTTTACTTCTCTTTTCTCAACTATTTAAAGTCCTCCCCACACAATCATTTTGTCTTTTATCTGTAGGTGTATGTGTTTAGTCATCCTATATGAGGTAGCATTATGGGTTATTCAGTTAGATGACAGAAGCCAGGATAATTTCCTAATTTTTTGGATCTGTGAAACCCACGATGACTCAATTAACTTCCTAAAGACTGCTTCTCTATTGTGAGTAGCTAACAAAGTTACTGTAGTGAGCGAAGTAATGAAAGTGTTAGTTGCTCAGTAGTGTCCAATTCCTTGCAACCCCATGAACTGGAACCCACCAGAATCCTCTCTCCATGAAATTCTCCAGGCAAGAATACTGAAATGGATTGCCATGCCCTTCTCCAGGAGATCTTCCTGACTCGGGAATCAAACCCAGGTCTCCTGCATTACAGGTGGATTCTTTACCATTTGAGCTCCCTAGGAAGCCCACTGTAGTGAGTACATCACAATATACAGGGCAATATTAGGGCCTCCCTGGTGGCTCAGAGGTTAAAGCATCTGCCTGCAATGTGGGAGACCTGGGTTCAATCCCTGGGTTGGGAAGATCCCCTGGAGAAGGAAATGGCAACCCACTCCAGTATTCTTGCCTGGAGAATCCCATGGATGGGGGAGCCTGGTGGGCTACAGCCCACAGGGTTGCAAAGAATTGGACATGACTGAGCAAATTCACTTTCACTTTCATATTTATATCACAATATATTGGGATGAAATTATACACAATACATGCAATATAAAACATTATTAAAAGTATTAATAATTTGGGGATATTAATAAATATTTCATTTAATAATTAATTTAACATTATATATTCTAACAGGCTAATTTACAATACAATATATCACCTTTAAAATTTATGTTAATAATGTCTGCTACAAATAAAAATGCATTCAGTAAGTACTTAAGGTTCATACCTGAAAATATTTTAATATAATCTGAGATTTACAAAAACATGTTTTCTATTTTTAAACTTATTAAATGCAGTTTACGTTTGGATAATTTTTTTTTTAAATGAATCTTGGGTAAGAGCCACAAAAACTATACTGAAACAAGGGAGACAATGACAAGTCATAGTGTCTTCATCTGCCATAAACACTGATGTTTTCTTTATTGTCATTTGGGATGAGACTTCTGAAACCACTGTCAAAAAATCAACTTCATTGCACCATCTTCTATGGTTTTCATCATTTCCCTAGGAATCAGTTTCTCTCTCTCTCACCTTCTCTCTCTCACCCACACAATATACACATGTGTAATACCAACTCACAATTTTGTGCATATAACAATTGTTCTGGGTCAGAAAAAAAAAAAAAATCCTGAGCTTAGCTTCAGCTTAATGGCAGAACTTAGAAATACATCTCACATCCCAATAATGTTTAAGTGTTATTTTGCAAGCACAAGTAGTTTCTGTGATTACTGTAACTCTAGCCTGGAAACATAAAAATCAGAAGTGATTTAGATGTTCTAATTCCAGACAGTAATACTGGAAAATATGTTTATGAAACAAGATATTCTAAATTATGGAGAAAATTTTATATGTAAGTCAAATTCAGTTGAATTTCAAAGTAAACATCAGATTGCATTTCCTAAATATACACAGAAAAATGTGAAATTATTCAAGTTAAGCTCTAATTCAAAATCCTCTCCAATTTATTGTCAATAAAATAAATCCTATACACAACGGCTAAAATATACACTTCTTGGGCCAATCCTAATTTAATTGACTGTTTTTGTTAAGTAAAGAAATTCATGTTAGAATACTTTTCTTGAAATTCTACAAGGTAATGCAAGCTTTGTTGCCCGATATTCAGTTTATTATGTTCTGAATTAGTTTAATATGAATATCTTAATAGAACTTTTTTAACAACACTTGGTAACCACTTTATTAAATTGAAAGTGCTGATGTGACCAAATTTGTGTAAGGCTTACTAGAATGTCTGTGTACTTATGGCAAGAATAAATTGTTATGACCACTTTGGAAATATCTACCATTTATAACCATACTCTATGATCCAACAAATTTACTTTTAAGACCTGGAGCCATCTCCTAATCAGCACCTTCTTCCCCTCCACCTCCCTCCTACCTCCCACCCATCCCCTAACTGCCCCCCACCAAAAGAAAAAAAAATCCACACTTGTGGTAGAGAGGTTGGAATCCTCATGGTCAGAGCCTACAATTTCAGTTGCTTCTTACTTGCTCAGTTGTGTCCCTCTCTTTTCGACCCCATGGACTGTAGCCTGCCAGACTCCTCTGTCCATGGGATTCTCCAGACAAAAATACTGGAGTGGGTTGCCATGCCCTCCTCCAGGGAATCTTACTGACCCAGGGATCAAACCCACATATCTTGTATCTCCTGCATTGGCAGGCAGATTTTTCACCACTGGGAAGCCCCATGACATCAATTAAATTGCACTTATAAAGCATCTGTCTACAATGCGGGAGACCAGGGGTCGAGCCCTGGGTTGGGAAGATCCCCTAGAGAAGGAAATGGCAATCCACTCCAGTACTATTGCCTGGAAAATCCCAAGGACAGAGGAGCCTGTTAGGCTACAGTCCATGGGGTCGCAAAGAGTCAGACATGACTGAACGACTTCACTCACTTACAACTGAATGGTATTACTAACTTTAAAAGAAAAATTAAATGGTAATGTGTTGAAGAGTCCTTTCAAGGCCTTGCCATCCTTTTTAGCATGGACATCCCATAAAATAAAGGATAACATCTAGATTATCTAGGGGAACACTGAAGATAGACTGAAAAGGTCGTCCTTCACATTGAAACCTAAATCTGCCCAGAATATTTCAGCAGACATTAATAAATTTACAACGTATCTCCTATCTGCTGTCATTATCTAATGTTTTCTGTATTAGTAACACGTGTAAGGGTTAAGAGTCTAATGGAGCTAGTAGCATTTAGCAACATCTAAACTTTAAACTAAGTCCTTTACAAGAGTTTCAAATACCAAATGTATTTTTTCGAACCTCACTATATTGATTGGCTAGCTTGCCAGTTTTGAAGAGAGCCCTCATATCCGACTCTTTGTGATTCCATAGACTGTAGCTGGCTATTCTCTGTCCAAGAGATTTCCCAGGCAAGAACACTGGAGTGAGTTGCCATTTCCTTCTCCAGGGGATCTTCCTGACCCAGGGATCAAAACCAGGTCTCCTGCATTGGCAGGCAGATTCTTTACCACTAGTGCCACCTGGGAAGCCCAAACTTTAAACTTAGCCCTTCATAATAGTTTCAATTTTGTTTTTTTTTTTTGAACCTTACTATATTATTTATCAATGCAGGAGACATAAGAGACACGGTTTCAATCCCTAGGTCAGGAAGATTCCCTGGAGGAGGGCATTGCAATTCACTCCAATATTCTTGCCTAGAGAATTCTATGAACAGAGGAGCCTGGCAGGCTGCAGTCCTTATTGTCTCACAGAGTTGGACGCAACTGAAACAACTTAGCACACATGCACATATTGGTTGGCTAGCTTGCCAATTTTGAAGACAGCTCTGTTTTATATACATATTCTTAATATGGATTTTAAAAATTTAAATTACTGTATAGTTCATATTGTAAATATCTTTTTACATGTTACTATAGGGGGGCCTGGTGGGCTGCCGTCGCTGGGGTCGCAGAGTTGGACACGACTGAAGCGACTTAGCAGCAGCAGCAGCAGCAGCAGCAGCAGAATAGTTCATATATTTTATTTTAAGCTCATTTTTCTCTTTAAGCCAATGTTATGGCAAAAGAAGCCACCATCCCTCTGAGGTATCAGTCCCCTCAAAGGCCAGGCTGTAAAGATAATGATGACATAAAAATCAGAGGTGTCACAGAAAGTTTAGAGGGATCAAATTTACTACTGGGAATTCGAAAGCAGAAATCTAACTCGTCTACCCTAGTGATGAGCAGAGCTAAAAATATACCTGCTAGATAAAGAACAACTGTTGTTTAAAGCAGACTGGAAAGGCTTTTCATGATCCTGTAACCTACGAGTTAAAAATTCTGAGCTGTTGCTTCCAGGGAATACGAAATAGTATCACCCGGTGTTATCACGGCAAATACATTCTCATTTGCACTCCAAGAAGGAAGTGTATTCTCACATTCAAAGGGTTTTTAAAATGGCCCTCCCGTCACCGGTGAGCTGGCTCTGGTGATCACGCAGACCCAGCGTCCTCGGGTAAGATCAAGAGATAGAACTGCAGCATCAACTGGCACTTCCATGAATACATCCAGCAGGCAGGAAGTATTCTCTAAGAACCCGAGTGACTTATAAGTACATTAAAGAGGAAAGAAAAAAAAATTCAGACAAATATAAATTAGACACTGAGTCGAAAGGGCTTCCAGTTGAAGTAAATGCTACCCCCTCCCCTTTCAGAGTCTGCTGTTAAAAGAGCAAGCTCAGGAGTCACACAGCTTGGGTTCTGATTCAGGCTGTGACATCGTGTGACTGTAGAGGTCCAAGGCCCAGCAGGAATCAGAGAGGAGGCTCTAAAGAGTTTCACTGAAGGGAATGTACAGAGAGCGCTATTTTCAGAGACGCAGGCGAGGTTAACCAACAAAAATGGCAGGCCAGCCTGGGCAAGCAACAGCAAAGCAGGGCCCACCTTGACCAGAAGAAAAAGTGGAGAATCTGATGTAAGACGTTACGAGGACCCAGGGCTTCGCAAGTGGCTCAGTCAGTAAAGAGTCTTCCTGCAACACAGGAGACCTGGGTTTCATTCCTGGGTGGAGAAGATCCCCTGGAGAAGAAAATGGCAACGGCAGCCCACTCCAATATTCTTGCCTGGAGAATCCCATGGACAGAGGAGCTGGCAGGCTACTGTCCATGGGGTTGCAAGAGTCTAACACGACTTAGCACCTAAACCACAACCAGAACCCAGGGAAGGCTGGAGCAGCCACGAGCAAACACGCACACCAGGAGGAAGGCCACAGCCAGACTGACAGCCCAGCAGGAAAGGGGGACCGACAGCCCCAATGCCTGCTCCTTCTACTCCTGTTCTCCCACCAGCGGCCACCCCCAAAGCTTCTTAACAATTCTCAGGAAATAAAAACAAAATGTGGATAAGAAAATAAAGTTTAACCTTTGTCTTCTCCTTTGTGCTTACTCGAATTTCCCTGGCTTACAGAGTAGTGCATGCAGAGGTTCCAGACTTGGTCAGTTCCTGGTGTGAAATGGCTGCTTGGCTTGGGCGTATATAGATGCCACTTCCCACATTCATATCTGGGGCGCGAGCCACACAGCTGGACTCTACTTGAGCACGCTGGCTCCTCCCCATCCACAACATCCCTGTAAAGCAGCCCCTTCCCCAACCCTGCCAGAAGAGCACATCCTCTAGAGCCCAAGTTCACACCTCTCCACTCTCCAATCAAAAAATGATGCCTGCCTTTGCTTCTCTATCCAACTCCATCTCATTCTTTTGGCTCAAATGACCCTGCACAGAAGAACACAAGAGAGAAGGACTGTTTTGGGAGGGTCAGTAACAGAGACATCTCTCAGCTGCAGCAAACTGAAAGCCAAAAGCCAAGAGACTCTGAGTGATCCAGTTCAGGGAGATATGCCTCCTGGGCAGAACAGAACAACAATGGATCTGGGGGGATAAATCCTTGTTGGATGGTGGGTAGGAACAGGAAAGTACAATAAGTCTCTGTTTTATAGGCTAATGTAGCTGCTTCACCTAGAAGCAGAAATTTGAATTTAAACTTTCTTACTAGGGAGTCAATCACTTGTTTTCATTTTATCCTCTTCAGGACAAAGGCAGCTGCAGGTTATTATTATCCAAATCCCTCAGGCTTGTGTTTCTCCCTTAAGATTTTTCTCATAATTTTATCAATCGCAGACTTGTGAAATGGCTTGTTTTTCGCCCTGAATATATTTAAATTTGTAAAACCAGATTTTCCTTAAATGATCCTGTATTCCTTAAAGCTTGCCTCTTAAACAGTTCACAGAAAAGATTCACATCTTTGCAGAACATAAAATCTTCAGGTGAGCTGTCTAGAAGGGGAAGAAAAGAGAACCCCAACCATGAGAACACAAAATTGAGTCTAGAAGAAGCTAGAAGAGTAAGATATGCTAGATGAATCTCATGAAATCCAAGCCAGGGCTTGCTACGTTCTGGGTGCAGAAAATCCTGGAACCTGATGGGTTTTCCTCTGGGCTCTTAGCTTTACTATTGGCATCTGCTTTCAGTGGTGCTCTTCCATGTGGCACAGTCTTTGCTAGTGTTTAGTTCAGTTTAAGACCCAATCCTAGGAATGAAAAGAACTCCTTCCCTTACTCTTCAGAGCTAATGAAATTAGACGTTACCATCAAGATGACTTTTTTTTTTTCTAATGAATCGGCTCTTCACCTCTGATCCTGGGAAAGATTGAAGGCAGGAGCAGAATGAGATGACAGAGGATTAGATGATTGGATGGCATTACCGACTCAAAGAACATGAATTTGCACAAACTCCAGGAAACAGTGAAGGACAGGGAAGTATGATGTGCTGCAGTCTTTGGGGTTGCAAAAAGTCAGACATGACTTCGTGACTGAACAACAATAATCAAGATGTCAATATCAATCCTATTTATTGGTTGGAAAAAAATCAAAGAAAATTCCATGATTTACTCCCCTATTTTCTGTTGCCCCCAGTTGGAAACAGGTTATATTTATGGCATACATTTCTGCCCTGTTGCCATGTATCAATAACATTTGTACTTGATTCCCTAGAAAGAGACCTGATTATATTGTGCCTTATCTGATCATTTATCTTGAAGAGTTAAGAGGCTCTAAAAAGAGTCATAATCATCTTCCAAAATAAGTAGAATGCACCTTCTGTTAAGAAACAGAGTTCAACTCAGCAAATTTTATCTGTCTTATTGGCTGTATTCAATGAGTCTTGAGTAGGGCATCATCCCAACTAGCAGATAGAAAGGAGTTCTGAACAGTTATATAAAATGAGACATTTATAGGCAGAAGTGGGCAGGACAAGGAGTTACTATCAAGAGTGATTGTTTCAGACAAGCCCACTTTCCCTTGGAGAATGGCAAGTGTTTATCAGGCTGATTACCCTACTCGGGTTGACCAGATAATTTCAGATTTACTCATTTAATATCCCATTCCTTAAAGAGGTTGAAATTATGATTGTTAGGTATTACTAAGTGGTTTATTCATATGGGCTTAGGATGCTTTCTAACATATACCTTGGTATATCTTTGCTCACTTTTTATGCTCAGTCTCCAAGGCTTATGTCATGAATAGAAACAAAAGTTTCTCTTGATATGATGAGAAATCTTCTGCTCTTATTAGGGAAAGTGGTTCATTTCTTTATACTGACTAAATTTTTTTGCATTTATTCTCAAATAATATTAGTTTTTAATTCATTTAAGAGGTATTTTCTGTTCTGGCTTCTCCCTCAGAAAAAAGAGCTAGGAAGAGCTGCACACGTACAGTGAACACAAGCTACACCAACACTAGAAAGAGCTTCTTGGGCGGCTCAGTGGTAAAGAATACACCTGCCAACGGAGGTGCAGTTTCAATCTGAGGTTAGGAAGATCCTCTGGAGAAAGAAATGACAAGTCACTCCAGTAGTCTTGGGTGAAAAGTCGCTTGAACAGAGGAACCTGGCAGGCTACAGTCTACAGGCTACACAGTTGGACATGGTTTATCGACTAAACAACAACAGAAAAAATTTTATGAAGTGTCTATTATGGTGCAGAACTGGAGGAAAGGAGCAAAAACCATGTGAGAGGGTCTAGAATCTCCACCTGAATCATACTGGCCTAAAAACAAAAATCTTAATCTGGAAGTTAGGGGAGAACAGTAAACCTTCATCACAATGTAATTTACCATTTTAACAAAAAAAGAAGAAAAGCAATGCAATCATGGCAATAAGTTATAGAATAGGCATTTGACAAAATTCAACAAGTATGCATGATAAATACTCTTAGCAAAATAGGAATAAAAGAGAACTTTCTTAATCTGATAAACAAAAGCTACCTTAAAACTTAGAGCTAGCATTATATCAACAGATGAAAAACTGAAGGCTCTCCCCATGAAAACCTAAACAAGGCAAATACAGCCACTCTCATGACTCCTGTTGAGTATAGTATTAGAAGTTATAGCCAGTACCACAAGACAAAAGAAGAAAACAAATGTATTGGGAAAAAATTAAATGAAAATATGTCTATTCATGGACGGCATCAATAGTTTGTAGAAAATTCTGAAGAATATACAAAAAGTTTCCTAGAGCTAACAAATGGGTTTAGCAGGAATGCAGGATGCAGTCAACATAAAAAACCAATTGTATTTCCTTATATTAGCAAAGAATAATCTTAATTCAAAATTTTAAAGGCATTAACATTTATAATAACACCAAAATTGAAAATTTAGTTATAGATCTATGAATGTATTTTCTCTTATCTTTCTTTTCTTTCTCTCCGAATAGAGAAAGTCCCATGTTTGATTAACTCTATTTCCATAGTTTGTTTGGTGTAGCATCTTGTTGAATATTATGTGTAAATAACACATTTGGTTGTTAGCATTGAAAATACAAACATATACAGTGGTTTATTTTAAGAGAGTTGTAGTTGATTTTATAACATATTTTGTATGGTGATAACTATAAAACACTGACTAAATAGAGAAGATATTTTCTTAGGAACTCCACAGACTTCAAGTCATTTTTTCTCGCTCTCTTTGCAAATAAAAGTTCATAATTGTTTTGTCAGACTAGTGTCTTTCCCATGGACAAAGTAAAAACAGCATGGGGATTTTTAAATGATGTTTGTAAAGCACAACATTTAAGAGGTGCCGGGAAGGAAAGAAGACATCCAAGTAGGCAGAGTTCAATTCTTATGAGTAAATCTTCAATTTGACCAATATCAGCTGTCAGCCTTTTATTGTCTGTCTCTACTCACATATTTCTTCTCAATGTTTTCAAGTTGAAAACAATGCTTTTCTCTGGCATTCAGGTTAGACTTCCATTGAGAACAATGAAAAGGCTGATATCCTTATCTAGAAGAAGAAATAAAGGAAAAATATTAAGGACAAGACAAAAATGTGAATTGCCTTTTCTATATATCTGGTTTAAAAAAAAGGAAAGAAGACAAATAAAGATAGATATAAATATCAGAGAATAATTTTTCAACAAGCTCCTATACATATAAACAGGCATATTGTGGTGACATTTAGCAGTCAGAAATTTCAAGGCGAGAGAGTAAAGTGTGTAAATTTTCCAAATGGAAATAGAATAATAAAAGAAGAGCATTTTGCGTAAAACGCTACTTTAAGCACTTGACTTCAATCCTGAGAATTATTGACTTCACAGGAAAACAGATCCAGATGATAGATATGGAACTCAATAATGAAGCAAAAGAAGACATAAGATAGAAAAAGCAACATAGATGGAATTGTATAGAAATAAATATAATAAGCATCATTGACTCAATGGACATGAGTTTGAGCCAAGTCCAAGAGACTGAAAGAGAAGGAAGCCTGGCGTTTGCAGTCTATGGGGTACAAAGAGTCGGTCATGACTAATCAACTGAACAACAACAAAAACAAAAAGGAAAATAGGGAACTGAATAAAGAAATTTGGAAAAAGGAAAAAGAAATCCAAACTAAATGAACGAGAAGCATTTCAAAAATGTAGATAAAAGCAATCAATCAATATAAATAATAATTTCAACAAATAATACGTTAACAAAAACATGGCAAGTCTTTGGGAAAATACTTTTTAATGTTACATAGCCCTTTATTCATGAAAAATTATTATAATTTATAATGATCTTATGTGTGTGTATGCTCAGTCACTTCAGTCGTGCTTGATTCTTTGAGACTCTATAAGCTATAGCTCACCAGACTCCTCGGTCCATGGGAGTCTGAATACTGGATACTGAATACTGGAGTGGGTTGCCATGCCCTCTTCTAGGGGATCGTCCCCACTCAGTGATCAAACTGGCAACAGCAAGCATCTCTTGCATTGCAGGTAGATTCTTTACCCACTGAACCACCTGGGTTGCTCATAATGATCTTAAATATGTCTATAAATAAAAAGTATAAGAGTGCTGAGAAAGAAGAACATATATGAATAATAAATCTAAATCATACTACTACATCATTAGTATCAGCATAATAATACATTTCATGACTAAATAAATGGAAAATAACTTAAATAATTTCTTGATTATGAAGACCAAAAAATTATTGGGAACAACAACAGAAAGCATATTTGTTTCTTCACTTCAATTTTTCCTCAAAATGGGGCATCTGGTAAACTGGGTGGAGGGGAGGCCTTGAAGATAATTAGTTAAGTATATTTTTTTCCTGCCATGTCCTTTCTTTATCTCCTATCAGTTTAGAAGCGGGTGGCATAGACGTTCAAGTTTTGTGGTATCTGAGGATTATGTAACTTGAAGGATTCTTTTTAAGAAAAATAACACAAATTTAGTAATAAAATATTAAATATAATAATGCTTTCTAGAATCACAATAAACAAAACAGTAAAGCAACATAATTTTATTAATTAAATGCCTGACATGCCTTTATCATATACGCCCCCCACATACATAAAATCCCTTAAGTACATCACATGATATTAATTTTTAAAGAGAAGAATAGAACTTGATCCAGTCTCTTCTGGTACTGTGAATCATTGTTTTATTTTTATCATTCAAAAAATTTTCATGCAGTAGAACTATAGTACATTAACAACATACATTTTAAGGCCATTGTCAAATTTAAGGGAAAAAATCTATAATTTTTTTTTCCTTAGGAGCCATCTTAAACATCTTAACTATTTTATAATACTATTCTAGATTTGTGCCCTGGAAATAAAATTTTATGATAAATTATTTTTCATGTGATTCCCATATTATTAGCCCAGTGCTCTGAGAAGCAGATGCAGGATAGTACAAACATCCAAGAACTTTCTCATGGAAATGCCTGCGAGAAAAAGAGAAATGAGGTGATCAGTATCAGACAGTGGTGCAAGTCTGATTCCAAGTGAAGCAGAGAAAGAGAGCAGAAAGGAAGGTGGGACTGAAACATCCTAGACTGCATTGTAGTTCTAAGAAAAGATCCGCGAGGCTCCTAGGGAGTCATCAAGCCACAGTCAGTCGTCAAGAGGAATTCTGGATCTGCCAGGAATGCACTTGCCTTAACACCTCTACCACATTCAATCATGGCTAAGAGCAGCCTGGAGAGAATGAGGCCTTGGTTCAAATCCAGGGATGAATTTAAAGATGCAACTGCTGAGCCCATCAGTCAATTATGTCCCCTGCAATTGACTATCAGAATGGCAAATTCTCACAGCCACAAAAATTCCCATCAGAAAAGGAAACAGATATACAGTTTATTTGTGATTGTTCTTTGTGTTCTATCTCTCTCTCTTTCCCTGAAATGAAACAACTTCTATTTTTAGTTTGCATCAATAGAAACCAAGTCACAGGCAATAGAAATATACCTAGAAGAAGATTCTACATGAGAACAAGTGGCAGCTTAACTTCACATGTGAAAAAATTTACACAGGCAACTTCACCCAGATTCTCAAGATCAGTCCTATGTCATCCAATGAGAAGGAAATTTTGACAGATGGGAAATCAAAGTGGAAATAGATAATGGATCAAGATGAACTTGTCTCAATTTTGTAAAGTTTATGAAAACATCTGACAATGTGAACACTTTGTTAGGGCAAGGTCTTGGGAGGGAGCTTTGAAAATTAGGAGATCCAAAGATTCACAGTTGATCCGTCCCTTAAGATTGGTGTCTGATTAAATTCTATTTTAAATTTAATTTTTAGAGGGAGTAAAATATAAATTACAGTACTCAGAAAAGTACAAGAATCACTAGGACATTTTTACTGGAAAAATGACATGAGAGTATCTGATATTCAACTCCTGATTTAAGGAAAGGAATAGATTATGATGGAATCATGAGAGAAGTGTGGGCAGAAGAAAAGATCAAGTGAAAAATCTAATTTGATTACTAGGGGGTGTAAGTAAACATATTGTAATAGTACAAGGTAAACAATACAATATTTTGAGTATGCCAAAGCCTTTGACTGTGTGGATCACAATAAACTGTGGAAAATTCTGAAAGAGATGGGAATACCAGACCACCTGACTTGCCTCTTGAGAAACCTATATGCAAGTCAGGAAGCAATAGTTAGAATTGGACATGGAACAACAGACTGGTTCCAAATAAGAAAAGGAGTACGTCAAGGCTGTATACTGTCATCCTGCTTATTTAACTTATATGCAGAGTACATCATGAGAAACGCTGGGCTGAAGGAAGCACAAGCTGGGATCAAGATTGCCGGGAGAAATATCAATAATCTCAGATATGCAGATGACACCATCCTTATGGCAGAAAGTGAAGAGGAACTAAAAAGACTCTTGAGGAAAGTGAAAGAGAAGAGCGAAAAAGTTGGCTTAAAGTTCAACATTCAGAAAACGAAGATCATGGCATCTTCATGGTCCCATCATTTCATGGAAAATAGATGGGGAAACAGTGGAAACAGTGTCAGACTCCAAAATCACTGCAGATGGTATTGCAGCCATGAAATTAAAAGACGCTTACTCCTTGGAAGGAAAGTTATGGCCAACCTAGATAGCATATTGAAAAGCAGAGACGTTGCTTTGCCAACCAAGGTCCATCTAGTCAAGGCTATGGTTTTTCCAGTGGTCATGTGTGGATGTGAGAGTTGGACTGTGAAGAAGGCTGAGCACCGAAGAAATGATGCTTTTGAACTGTGCTGTTGAAGACTCTTGAGAGTCCCTTGGACTGCAAGGAGATCCAACCAGTCTATTCTAAAGGAGATCAGCCCTGGGATTTCTTTGGAAGGAATGATGCTGAAGCTGAAACTCCAGTACTTTGGCCACCTCATGTGAAGAGTTGACTCATTGGAAAAGACTCTGATGCTGGGAGGGATTGGGGGCAGGAGGAGAAGGGGACAACAGAGGATGAGATGGCTGGATGGCATCACAGACTTGATGGATGTGAGTTTGAGTGAACTCCGGGAGTTGGTGATGGACAGGGAGGACTGGGGTGCTGCGATTCATGGGGTCGCAAAGAGTCGGACACGACTTAGTAACTGAACTGAACTGAAACAATACAATGGGTGATAATTATGTGTATGTGTGTGTGTGTTTATACATAGTGGAATGTATGCTTGCATGCCTGCATGCTAAGTTGCTTGAGTCATGTCTGACTCTTTGTGACCCTATGGACTGTAGCCTGCCAGGCTCCTCTCTCCATGGGATTCTCCAGACAAGAATACTTGAGTGGGTTACCATGCCCTCCTCCAGGGGATCTTCCCAACCCAGGGATCGAACCCACCTTTCCTGCAACTCCTGCACTGCAGGCAGATTTTTTACCATTGAGCCACCAGGAAGCCCCATTGGAATCTATGAATTGTCCTAAATCTCCTACTATAGCAACATAATAGTTTTAGTTGTATACATTTAAATGTCAGCTTGAAACATTAATTAGTATTTGAATCTCTTCGTACCTTTCCAAAACTTTCCCTAATGAGTATGTTTATTACCTGGGATATTTTGATCTCATTTGCTACTACTACATTCTATATATATGACAAAACTGACTATGGCAAGATAACGAATCTCAAAGAACAGAATCCAATGTTAAAGCAAAAATAAAATATTTTATTAAATAAAGTTACTTTATGATTATATACATATTTTAAAATAAATCATTTGAAAAACAAAAGCTATGAAATAATCGCTCAAGAGAAATTACATCTAAAAAATCTAATAAATTAATAGGATTGTGTTAGAATGGAATTAAGCAATAATCCAGACCAAACTCTTACTACACCAATGGCCACGCTTCTCTTTCAAGGTGACATAAACTTTCAGTTCAGAATAACTTTCTGACTACAAGGGTACCAGTTTCGGCACTAGTTTGCTTTAGGAGAACGTGGAATAAACTCTCAATATTAAACCTTTAAGGCAATCTAAAACCATCTTCTGTGAAAGTTCAAATAAAGTCTCTCTTTGAGACAGAGAAATAAGGTGACTGACCCTGCAAAGCCTCTTCTGACCCCAAGAATGTAAGTAATAAAGGAAGAAAAGATCAGAGAACCGTGAGTGCAAAATCAGGAGCTTCACTTCTACACAATGTTTTCATGGACAGAGTTTAAAGTTCAGAAACAAGCTATAGATATTAAAGAAAATATCTGTCAAAATAAGACATATTTTAAAAAGATGTAAAAACATGTATGAAACAGATATAGGCCTCTCTATTTTTATTCCATATCACTAGAAAAAAAATGCCTGCACATTTGTGGATCTTAGTTGCTTGTGATTGTCGATCCAAGTACATGTAATTATGATGTTGGTATTATTTTTAAATAATAATTCATGTTAAGATAGCATCCTTTCTTAAATATCATAAAACATTTCATAGCTAAAGCTAATTAAATTTCAAGACCTATGTGGACCTCTGTTTATATAACCTAAGGCTTATATTTCTATGAAGTAGTCTCATTTATGGACTTCCTTAGTGGCTCCGTGGTACAGAATTCGTCTGCCAATGAAGAAGACTCGAGCTCAATCCCTGGGTCAGGAAGATCCCCTGGAGTAAGAAATGGCAACCCACTACAGTATTCTTGCCTGGAAAATCCAATGGACAGGAGGGCATGATGGGCTACAGTCCATGGGGTCACTAAAGAATCAGACACAACTTAGGGACTAAACAACAATGAGTCTTATTCCCAGACCAAACAAGCTGAATGCGACTAAAAGATCCATGCTATATCTAATACTTTTATTTGTTTATGTATTTTATTGCAAAGTAATACCTAAGACAGTCTTTAATATACTTGAAACTATAGTGGAAGATAATTTACCCAGGGGACAAAGGATGAACAGAAGAATGATATACCACTTCATCAAGTTCAGTTAACATATTCTTGATGGATTAACAGGCCCATTGAATATATTAAACAGTCAAAACACTAGAATGTTAAAATATAAGATGCCTAATATATGTAGACATTTGATAATTACAAAGCACTAATCATGAATTTTGAGTTCCGCCCTGGCTAGGTTTCATTTATTTGGATATGCAGTTGTTTCATGCTCTTTCAAGGCAAATACATGCCTTGGTCTAATGATGATAATGAAAAGTTAAGAGAATTTACACTGAATTTTTCAATAAAAAATTATGGTGATAAGTAAATTGACAGACTGAGATAGATGATAGAGAAGTAGCTGTGTATTTAGATGGGTATGTGATATATATGAAGATACTTACATAGATATATGTATACACATACACACAAAGAGGTTGCAGGTAGTTACTGGATTAATTTAAACAGTTAATGCCACTGAATTTAAATTCTACCTCTTCCATTCAATTGCAAAAAGCATTTATTCATGCCATATACTTACAAGTAGAAACGAAACCCTGTCCCTCTTTCAGGATAGAATGGCCTCAATCTATGCAACCTTCCTCAGTAAGAATGGAGCTTGTGAGAGGTTAATAGTGATTCCTCCTAGACTCAGAATTTATTCTCTCTAGACACCGTTTTTCCCTCCGATTATTACATGAGACATGCAGTTGGACCTCAAGTTGAGTCTCAAAACACCAGGCAAACAAGCAAACTTGCATGGCAGCTCCCCACAGAGTGCACTGTAATCAGCACTCTTTACTGTGTCTGTCCCAGCTCCTGTCCATCATACACACACACACACACACACACACACACACACAAACACACACACACCACATACATCATGCAATCTTTGTCTCCCAGTATTATTCCCCTAAGCTATTTCATCAGATGTAGGGGATGGCTTATTTTTCATTAGCTAAACTATTTTATTTTACCTGGGAAGAAAAATTGTCAGTATTGGATAATACAGTATTTTTCTGCAAGATCATTCTGTCTAGCACAAACTCATTACCTTTGCATTGTAGTTTTACAGCACTACATATTTACTTTTGGAACAGTGAACACTGGTAGGACATATGCTTTTTTTTCAATCTGGATGGAGAGGAGACAAAACAATATTCCACAGAGAAAATTCTCAAAATACAGACTAAAATAAGCTTTACCTTTTTATGAGCTGAACCAAGGTTATTTAAGGATGACAACTTTAACACACATCTTCTACAATAGATTATTAATCTGTTTACTTAGGCAAAAAAGATCTTGGAGGAGTAACCTGTTAAGCAAAAACAAGAATGTTCAGCTTAAATAGGAAGAAGTGTCCACAAAATAAAATAAATTGTTCCAAATAATTTCAGGCCAAGTATACGACCATTCCAAAAGATGCAAAACTATTTAGAGAGTCTTTCAAATAGAAAACTCTGAAATGTATATCTTGGCTTCACTGAAGTATTGACTTTATTTTTTAAAAAAAGAGGAAGGAGGAAGGAAAGAAGGAAAGAGAAAGTTAATTACTATTGATATCTTAATATCTAAAGCAAATCATTCTCAATTCACAAATATTTCAGCTTAAAGTAAATGATTATTTTGTAAGCATACCTGGTAGATGGTAGCTGGTCTTTTGTATTTTAATATCTTTAAAATATCTACTAGAATAAGTAAGGAATAGAAATGGCATAGAGACGGTGATATATAATTTGTAGAGTAACTAAACTGTCCAAGAAAGAGAAATAGGTATACACAAACCTAGATGTGTGTGTGTGTGTAGAATCTACACATTTTAATAATGGCTTAAATCTAAATTAATTAGAACTTCACCAATAGATTCATATCCAGAACTGAATCTGATTAAGTCTGGCCTTTAAAAGAGTAACTGAGACATAGCAAGCATTTAAGAAATGTTAGAAGCTTTTGAGGTTGCTATGCCAAGTTTGAAATCTTGGTTTTCCTCAGATTCAATCTGTTTTGAAATAAAACTATTTATTTGTAGAATAAATAATTCTATGCATTTAAATCTATTACAAGTTATTCATTTAAGCCAAAATATGTCATTCATTTGTTGTTCTTCTCATTATTAATTTATTCTTTCTTTCTAGTTGATATTGATCTCTTACTTCATGAAAAGCTATTTATCCTAAGTTGTAAAAATAAAAAAAAATGAATATGATCTTTCAGCTTTACTTCAAATAGTTCACAGTTTGAACATGGAACTGTAGAAAGAGCAGCACAAAGATATTGTTTTAGAATATGAGAAAATTTATTACCAGTGCCTTACTTGATCAAACTTTCCTCATAATAATGAACAGCACCTTTCTTTTTATACCAAGAAATGCTTTATCTTCAAATTCCCCATTTTTCTCTATTTTACAAGCACACATTCATATAACTAAAACAGATAAGAAAAAAAAAAAAGATTTATCATTAGGTAGCATCATCTGTTAGGTGTTCTTCATGACCATGTCGATTGTTTCCAGTTTGATAAACAATCATCAGGGCTCTTTTTCTTTCAAAGTTTTAAGAAACTAATTCCAAATAAAGCATCCTTTCAAATTAATTAGCAGAAAGTAGGATCATCTTGGCAGGTGGTAGAAGCAAGACAGAAATAAGAATATATCTGGAAACTATTATGCCTTTGTTATTAACTTTTTACTCCTGTACAGTTTCTAATTGTAGCTTGCTCTCAATTACCTGGTTATTTTCATCATTCAAACCCACATTATATACTAAAGTAGTCTCTTTATTATGAAATTCATGTAGGACAGTGGTCTTTGTTTAATAACTGATCATTGAACTTCACGTATTAATCATCCCATATACAATTATACCATAGGATCGATAGAATTTAATGAACTCTATCTGGTCAGTGAAATAGCTATAAATTATTCATGTCTGAAAATGTACTGTATTAAGTTAATCAGACCATTAGGATCATTTTCTAAAGTAAATTATGAGACAAAGAAAATGTATCTTTAAAAAAAAAAAAGAGCTGGTCTCATTTCAATGCTTTCTGCAATCACTCTCTGTTTTTTCAGTCTTTAAATTTCAATGGCTAAGTCAAAATCTCTCTTGGTAAATGATGCATTGCACTTTAAAATATGAGGGTTATTTTCAAATATCTTTTGATATTTATCTTTAACATAATTCCACAGTGATAAGAGAACAGACTCTGTATGACTTCCATACCTTTTACCATGAAAATTTTGCACCTTGTTTTATGTCCCTGCGTATGGTCCAGTTTATAGTCCATGCGAACCTGAATAGAATTTGTATCCTGCTATTGAGTGAAGACTGTATAAATCTTAATTATCTTGAATCTGTTCATAGTGCTTTTCAGGTCTAGGATATCCTTCTGCTTTTCTATCTTTTCATTCTATTAATTTTTGAGAGAGATATATTGAAACTGAAAATCTTAATTTATCTACTTAAAAAATAGGTGTAATATATAGTGGAACTATATGCAACTTTGCTCCATATTTACCAAGTCTCCTATAGATGTGTTATCAAACTTTCATAATTTAAAAAATAAAAAAAGATTCCAAAAAATAAATATTAAAAATTAGCAATTCTACAGTAAGATCTCACATTCATATGAAGTTCCTATCAAATAGGAAATTTTCAAATGCATTTTTCTGTGCTTTAGGTCAAATCTATCACACAAATACATATTATTTATTAAATATTTTATGAAACATGTTGAGTATATCTATTCCAGTCTCATAATGATTTATAGTGAGTTTGTAGAACATACAAATTATATTGTAAATTTATACTCTGTGCACCTTTTAAAAAGCATCTAGAAAACATTAATGATTGCTAAAGGAATGAATTTTATTAGAAATTAAATTAATTCAAATAACAATGACATATTATATCTCTAAATATTGTATTTTCTACTTCAACTTCTCTCTGTGGCTTATCCTCTAGATCTGGGTTTACACTTGATCTTAGCCAAAAGGCCAAGAAGAAAAAAAAATTTGTGTTAGATCTATTGTTAATTACTAGTTCTATTTTAAGTAATTATCTTTTCAAATAGGTCTCTACTATGTAACTCTATTTAACGTGTCCATTACATTTTAATTTTTTTTGGATGACATTTTTAAATATTTTAGAATAGATTTCAATTTACAGAAAAGTTACAAAAATACTACATAGTTGCTCTATAACCCCTTACTATTAATATCTTCCAATAGTAAGGTGCATTTTTACAAATTAACTAATATTAAAAAATACTATTAACAAAACTTCATATTTTACTCAAATTTTTTAGTTTTTACCTAATGTTCCTTTTTTTGTTCTAGGATTCTATTCAGGATATCACATGACATTTAGCTGTCATGTCTCCTGAAGCCTGTCTTGCATATAATGACTTGTTCATTGAATTTCAAATTTTAAGTATGTTCTTTATGTTTTAAATTTTCATATGATTTTTTTCAAAGAAGTCTATACTATGTGTGCTTTATTAATGGATGACCTATAAGCTACATTCCAAATTCAAAGTTCAATGTCTTTGAAAACTTATTAAGTATTTAAACATAAAGATTGAATAATCACAAGATTATAGTTTTACTAATATGAAAAATGTTAATTTCACATCATAGTCCCATTTCATCAGTCACATTTTAGATTATAAAATTAGTTGTATCATGTTCTGTTCATCTAAATGTGGGAAATTCATGAATGATTCCCTGAAATATTCAGAACATTGGAATCTGAATATCATCATACCGTGCTTTCATGGGCTTCCCTGGTAGCTAAGCTGGTAAAGAATTTGCCTGCAATGTGGGAGACCAGGGTTCAAACCCTGGGTTGGGAAGCTCCCTTGTCCAGTGGCAACCCACTCCAGTATTCTTGTTTGGAAAACCCACATAGACAGAAACCTCGCCAGCTACAGTCCATGGGGTCTCAAAGAGAGATGATGAGCAACTAAGCACAGCATAGCTCAGCAGCATGCATTCATATTTTATGTGTTCATTTACAAATATTCAGGAGAACACAGAATCTAAAACTATTTAAAAACTCATATTTTTGAAATCATAGTGATTTAAGCAGATATTTTCAAATATTTGACACTATTATTTGTAGTAAAATAGTAGTTTTAAAAAACAATTTTGCATCAATAGTGCTTTTTATTTCTATAGAAAACCCAAAAATATATTACTCAATCACCCTTTATTATCTTTCTTTATTACAGCAACAAATATATTTTCTAAACCATGAAACATTGTATATTATTTTTATTATAGTGAATTTGACTGTATAGCTAGCTTACTTCATTACAAAATAAGTTTGAAAACATTTTAAGATCCAGTTTATTTCCTCTGAAAAAATACCCACTATCATCACCATTAGAAAACTGAAATGCATGATGGAATTCTCTAGGGCAGAATACTGGAGTGGGTAGCCTTTCCCTCCTCCAGTCCCAACCCAGGGATCAATCCCAGGTCTACCTGCATTGCAGGCAGATTCTTTACCAGCTGAGCCATAAGGAAAGCCTAAGAACGCTAGAGTGGGTAGCCTATCCCTTCCCCAGGGGATCTTCCTGACCCAGAAATTGAACTGGGGTCCCCTCCATTGCAGGCAGATTGTTTACCAACTGAGCTATCAGGGAAGCCCATGACTGCAGATAACAGGTCATAATTTAAAATTGATTTAATCAAGATCATAACTACAATTTAAGAAATAATGTGCAAAAGTACACGAAAAATAGTACTATTCTTCCTCAATCCTGGTCTTGTGTTTCTTTATAAAACAAAGTAAATCCATTGCTAATTCTTGAGAAAATCACTAAAAGCATCCAGGTGAATAGATCAAGCTAGATATTTAGACTGAAAAAGAAAACATGCTTCCACAAAACAAAAAAAAAAAGTATATCCTTAAATTAATTAAAATTATTGAAGAACAATTAAAGTGTTTTGAAGACAAAAGATAATAGCTGTCCCCCTCCCTCTCTTTTCAGTGAGTTTCTTTTCAAATCCTTTCCCCAATGGAAATTATTTCCTTTTCTCAAGTTTCTGTTATTGGACACATTTTAATTTTTACTCTTGAGATTCACTTCAAATTTTATATAGTTAACTGTTTTCTCTATATTTCATTTGTTTTAGTCTTATTTTTCAATATAAATATTTCTTTACATAATTTTTCCATATGATTTTCACATTAATTTCTTTTTTATTATGATTACTCATATACTCATTGAATAATCTTTATATACTCACAAGTATGTTTGTAGAACTATAAACTCTGATTATATAATGTCCATAAATGGAAAAAAATCTATGTTCTTGTGAATTTAAAATCAGGTTGATTACCACGTAAAATGAAGTTTATTACTAATTTTTTGGCTGGCAAAATACATAAATGAATTAGATATCAGAAAGGTATACAAATTTTCTCCTTAGCTGATTGTCTATTTGATCACTTAGAGCCTTCCCGACATTGCAAAGAATCTCAGAACGTGATATTTGGGAACATTTGATAGATCAGGAAATGCTTTCAGCATCACATGGACACTTTGGCAATCAATGCGGGATGTTTCATCACCCACACCAATAGAGCCCCACACTAAATTCAAAGTCAAGATCATTCGGTCTAATCCTTTCAAACAGCAGCCTCTGATTGTGTTTTATCCTGTTCTGTATGATTTGAGAAGAAAGTAGAACTGATGTGGATACTGCAGCACCATCAACTATTCCAAATCTGCTTTTATCATCTGTATGAATAGAACCAATATTCTTAAGCATTCTAACCTTTTGTGGTGAATCTTGTGCTGAATATTCACAAAAAGCAGGCCTTGTGATTCATATTGTAACTGTATTACCACAAGCTCTCTCTTACACTTGTATGGGGTTATCACTCTCTTAATTCTCTTCTTCCCCAGGATCTTGGCCTTCAACCCCAAAACTCATCTCAGTGGTATCCAGAAGCAAAATGAATTGAAATGCCTATCAACTTATTTCTTTGAAAGATTTATTTTTTATATTTTATCTCTTTCACGTAAACCAGCCCTGGACTTTTTCTTTCTTATCTAAAAGCCTAGTATACATTGTTCTATCAAAAGTACAATTATTCCTTTAAGATAAAAATCAGCCAATTAATGACAATCCAGATATAGATGTGATGAGTAATTTATTTTTTCCTGTTTAAGTTCACCTTTTTTCCCCCATCTGCTTTCCTTTTCTTCTAGTAAATTTTTTGCAGCCTTAGTGTACATGATGATGTATACTTTTTTCCCCTGAAATGGGTGTAAAGAAATATCCTAAAAAACATATTTAGTTGTAATATTAGGTTGTGTCATCCACATTGGTCCCTCACAGATAGTGGTTTCCATACCAGATTCAGCAGTAACACACATGAATGATGCATTTCCTGGCAGACCTGTGTTAAACATGCAGACCTGTGTGTGCTTGCTAAGTCATTTCAGTTATGTCCAACTTTTTGCTACCTTATAGACAGTAGCCTGCCGAGCTCCTAAGTCCATGGGATTCTCCAGGCAAGAATACTGGAGACAGTTGCCATGCCCTCCTCCAGGGGATCTTCCTGACCCAGGGATGGAACCCATTTCTCAATATGTCTCCTGCATTAGACAGGCAGATTCTTTACCGGTGGCACCACCCTGGAAGCAGAGATGTATATGGGACCAATTCCCTCACCTTCCTAATAGCTCCTTTTAGTATCTTTCACTCCAGCTTCAATTTTCACTCCAGTGTTCAATGTCAAGAATATTGTTCTTTAGTGGTCACCTCTAGTTATGGAAAATCTTCAGAAATTCTTAAGTAACCAAAAAAAGAGCTTTTTTTTTTTTTAATTCACAATAACTGACTCAGAAATTAAAGTCTATACTAAGGGAAAGTGATCTATAGCTTACAGTTACCCCAAAAAGTGAAAAATGCATCATTCAGTCATGTTTGACTCTTTGCAACCCCATGGACTGTAGCCTCCCAGGCTCTTCTGTCCATGGAATTCTCCAGGCAAGAATACCAGAGTGGGTAGCCATTCCCTTCTCCAGGGGATCTTTCCAATCCAGGAATCGGATCCATGTCTCTTGAATTGCAGGCAGATTCTTTAGCATCTGAGCCACCAGAGAAGCCCAATCTTTTTCATTTAAGTGTCTAAGTTCAAATTCAAATCTTACACTGGATGCAAATGCATATGGCACCTCTCTTCTTTGGAGAAGGTTCCCTTCCATTTGTTTAACTATGGTTATTCCTATGGAGTTCAGAGTATGAGTACTGGAATTTCACCAATTACTGAGGAAATGAAAGATGAGTTTGGGAGCTGAACCAAACTCTTCATAAACAGATCTTCCAGACCTCGCTAAATGAGCGAGTATTCATGCAATTATACTAGTAATGGGAACCATCAGTTTATCATCCAATTACCACCCCTTTTCTCAGTTCCACCAGGCAGGTTTTTATTTATTTATTTGGCTGTGCTGGGTCTTACTTACATAATGTGGGATCTAGTTCCCAGACCAGGGACTGAGCCCAAGCCCTCTGTATTGGGAGTCTGGAGTCTTAACCACTGGACCAGCAAGGAAGTCTCCCAGACAGATCCTGAAGTAATTAAATTGGGCTTCTTATCAGAGCATGAAAATAGGCAGTTTACAGATGACTTCTGTAGTGATGACTTCTGTTTTACAAAGTATCAGAGTTCTGCTCACAAGTATGTCTTATTTGCAGCTGAATGGTATCCTTCTTTCAGAGAAGGCGATGGCACCCCACTCCAGTACTCTTGCCTGGAAAATCCATGGACGGAGGAGCCTGGTGGGCTGCAATCCATGGAGTCGTGACTGAGCGACTTCACTTTCACTTTTCACTTTCGTGCATTGGAGAAGGAAATGGCAACCCACTCTGGTGTTCTTGCCTGGAGAATCCCAGGGACAGCAGAGCCTGGTGGGCTGTTGTCTATGGGGTCGTACAGAGTCAGACACGACTGAAGCAACTTAGCAGCAGCAGTATCCTTCTTTGGTAGCTCCTTCAAAGTTTGGAAACTTTGGCACACTGCTGCAAGTTGCCCTTCAAAGCAACATACATAACACAGACATAATATATACACATAAATCCATCCAGATTCACTCTATTTTTTAATTGCAACTTTTATTATTGATTATGCAATATTATTTTGCTTAACACAAGGTCAAAAATCTAACCCAAAGACTTCTGCTCTATACCAAACTTTGGCTTAAATACCATTGTGAAATCAATCACAGTTACTAACCCATTTGGGAACTTGAGGCCATGGATAACCTCAATTATGTCATAGTCTCAGATGTTACTGGTAACAGTCAAAATTTCAGATATTTTCAGTGTCCTTTACTTATCGACTTCAAAAATGTGTTAGTCCTATAACATCTCAATTGTGCATTCAAAACACCATACAAAAGACATCACTCCAATTCTTGGCTTTACACTTCTTTAGACCCTGCTTAGCCTTTGGTAAGACAAGACTGCCTTAATGGGCTTCATCCTTCATCCTCTTGTATATTAAAGAGTATGGATGCAATTTGGGGGATTTTCAACTCACAGAAGAGGAATATAATTTTAATAATTCAATGTTTTCTAATTTTAAGACTCTAGCTGTTTCAGAATTTCAGTTCCTATAAGTGCTTTGCATAAACATTAATCTTTATAGTTTTCCTTTGCTTATTACTTTCCTCCAAATGTAGAAGTTTAACCTTTCTCGAAATACACAGTGCAAGTTTTATTTCTGATATATTCAATCTTTAACAGCTTGTTGCTTCCTAATAGCTACAGTATTGAAGTAAGAGCTTGGCATCTTAATTTGAAATAATAGAAATGAATTCTACATAATCAGGGAAGAAAAGAATTTATTACAAATATGTAAATGTTTAAACAATGTAAGTCAAGGATATGGTGAGGCTACAGTGGACACCATAATAGTGATAGAGGGACTTCCCTGGTGGTCCAGTGGTTAAGACTCTTTCTTCCAATTCAGGTGTGCAGGTTCAATCCCTGGTTTGGAAGCTAAGATCCTACATGCCTCATGGCCAAAAGACCAAAGCAGAAAATATAAACAATATTGTAACAAATTCAATAAAGACTTTTAAAATGGTCCACATCCAAAAAAAAATTAAATGCAATAGTAATAGAAAAAATATTTTAATGAATTATTTATTCTCTACTTCTTACTTCATTTTGTATCTGTTTTTTCCTTCTTTCTCTCAATTAATCTCTCCAATCCAAAATAGATTTTGAAAAATGATCATGAACATCTTGCAAATGTATGTCACTTCATTCAAAAGAACATCTAATCTGAGGCTAAACTCTTACATTTTAGAAGATAAATTCCAAGCAGCGAACCCCAATTGGCACAGCCTCCAGAGGCTGGTCCCTGCACCTGGTGGGTCTAACTCAAAGCTAACTTACATTGTGCTACTTAGGATTCCAAGAGCTATTACTATAGTGTGCACACCTGCAAATGTGGAGACAGTCACAGAAAAGGCAGACAACAAAGAGATCTGGATAGACCACCCAAGAGTTAAGTACTACAACTGAGGAGCTTTAATATCTAGGTAGCTTCAATAACTCTATCATTAATTTAGGATATTTTTACAAAAAGAAAAGCTCAGATTGTACTTGGCAGATCTTTATTCTATCCTGTTACTCATCTATAGCTTGGCTGCCATAACAGCATGAATTCTTGGTACAATGAGAAGTCTAACAGTTAGACAGATATTGCTCCAGAAATCAGAAATTCTCAGAAAACTCTCATGTATAAGTAAACAATCTTGTTCCCTTTCCTTTAAAATTCAAATAAAGTATATAAATTCTATATTCCAAAATCCTTTGCAATCCAGATATTTTTCTACCCTAAAGCCATTAATTTTGGATAATGTATTTTAGAAAGAAGTCAAATATTAAAAAACCTAAAAATAATTGCTCTAGTAGGTTAGTATAGGTACAATGAATGATGAAGAATAGAATTCTAAAAGCAACATGTTCTCCTTGATAAAAAGAATTTACATACAGATTTAGGTAAGATGGTGGACTCTGGAGCTGGACCCTTTAAGTTCAAATCCCAGTCCAACACCTACCAGCTGTGTGTTTTTCAGGAACTGGCAAAATTTGTGTCTCAATTATTTTCAACTGGAAAATTGAGATAACAATGATATTTGTCTTACAGGATTGTGGTGAACACTAAATAGTTAAAAGAGGTAAAGAGATATGAATGATGTCTGGAATATGAGAATGTTCAATAAATGTTAGTAATTGCTTTATGTTTCTGTGATGAGTCACAAACACATGAAACCATCATTGATTATTTGCTTAAGGTTCATTTCCATATGTGTCCTTCTGCCATTTTAAAATAGCCCTCAAAACTAAATATAATTTCTTTGTCTTCCCCTCCTAAGCAAGCTGCTTCCCTCAACAGCACCAACACTGTGTTTGTCAGTATATTTCAAACATCAGAGTCATATTCTCAGATCTCTCTCTTCCTTTTTCCTTGATCACATATCATAGAAATTCCCTGATGATCACAGTGATCTTACATAGTACATGACATATTTCAGGTAATCAGGAAATGTTTACTGAATGCACTGAGGAAAAAATAAAAGTATATTGTTCTCATTGTATCATAATGCCAGTTTCCCTATGTATATCTTCACATTGACCCCAAATTAATTGGGCTTCCCTGGTGGCTCAGATGGCAAAGAATCTGCCTGCAATGCAGGGGACCAGGTTTGGTCCCTAGATCAGGAAGATCCCCTGGAGAAGGGAATGGCTATCCACTCCAATATTCTTGCCTGGATAATTCCATGGACAAAGGAGTCTGACGGGCTACAGTACATGGGGTTGCAAAGAGTCATACATGACTGAGCTCACACACACAAATTAATTAGTGACACAAAGAGCAAGTTAGTCCCATTTCCAAACAATTTCCAAAAATGCAAAGGCATTTTTCAGAAATTCAATTTTAGTAAGAGTTAAGCAAGAGTTAAAGGAAGGAGAACAAAAGAGTGATAACGTCTCTGTCCATCATTTGCTCTGGGAACTGCTGGTTTTCCACACAGCTGACAAAGGACTGGTCACTGTACAGGGTTTAGTGGTGATTAATTTATAGAGTCTCATGAAAACAGATGGATGGGACAGTGAGAGTTCTGTAATGAGGGTACTCCAGTGACTAGCAGTCATGCAGAGTCACGAGCACTCACAGGAACTGAGTGCCACAAGGGAAGACTGCCAGGAAAGAAAGGACATTCCTTTTCTTTACCATTTTATTAAGTAATTATAAACCTCCACATGAGTTTGAATAAACTCCAGGAGTTGGTGATGGACAGGGAGGCCTGGCATCCTGCGGTCCATGGGGTCGCAAGGAGTTGGACACGACTGAGCGATTGAACTGAAGTGATAAACCTCCACTGTTTCTCATAACATTTTTGTAGACTATTTTAAAAAGAGAGCTCATCACTTTTGTTAACTAAAAGCTGAGAAACAAAGATCTGATTAAAATAAAGAGGTATTTATTTGAGGTTTGTTAGGACCACAACCCAGGAGACTGAATAAAAAAGCTCTCAAATTGTGTTCTGCTGGACCACAAAATGAAGCTTTTATAAAAGCACAAACCAAAGGGTTGCAGTTAGTTCCATGTATTGTATCAGGGATTATAATTGGAGCTGGCAAGAAAGGTGCTTGTTTAGTAAAGATTGGTTGAGGTCCAAAATGGTTGAATAGTTACAAATCTATCAACCTTGAGACACAGGTTGCAGCTAGCAGATGTGAAAATGGCTGGAATCCTTGGGTTATGTGTAGTTCACAGGAAGTTCAAGTTCTCAGTAGTGCTTGAACTTGCCTAAGAACAGGTCCTTATTGGCCACTCAACTCCATTTTTATATGTCTGAATGATAATTACTTCATTATAATTTCATCAAAAGATATATCATGTATAGTTATATGTTTAGTAAATATGTATGTAAACAGGGAAAATGCAATTAATTAGACTGGAACTTTGTGTCTATTATTCTGACATTACTCAATATTTATTTAATTACAATGAGCTTAAGTTAAGTCGCTCAGACGTGTCCGACTCTTTGCGACCCCCTGAACTGTAGCCCACCAGGCTTCTCCATCCATGGGATTCTCCAGGCAAGAATACTGGAGTGGGTTTCCATTTCCTTCTCCAGGGGATCTTCCCAACCCAGAGATCGAACCCAGTTCTCCCGCATTGCAGGCAGACACTTTAACCTCTGAACAATGAGCTTAAATATCACAAAAATTAAATAACTGACCTACATAATTTTATGAGTGGTTCTAGCATGATCAAAAGCATTGTAGGGATAAGAAAGAAAGACATACTCACTTTCACAATGTCTTTCTAGGAGCAGTGAGTGGATGGAGGAGAAGATTACAACTGCAGGACTTTGCTTTTATTACAGAAAACTAAAGACTAATCATTCTGTGTTCTACACATATAAATGGCACTATTTCTTTTTAAGGCATGATTCAGTTATTTTAATAACTCACTAGTCAAACTAACAGGTCTATAAATGGCCCTAGACTGAATGTATTTGTAATTCTTAAGCTAAAAGATATTTCTCTTTGAGAAAATTAAGGAAAAATTGGAAAGACTTTTTTTTTTTACATTTTAAATAAATTATAATGAACATGTTAAGGAGGAACATTTTTGTGTCATGTACAACACTTTAAACGTGACCTTATACACTTTGCGTATATAAACCTAAACTCAGTGATGGTAGCTGGTAGCAATTTATAATATCAACAAAGACACATAAGCAATGTTAATCTTTTAGCTGATTATAAAATATATGGTACTTAATGAAGGGTAGTTATCTGAACTATAGCTATTACATTCTAAGGAAGAAAAAGTATGTGAAATGGGTTCAAATAAGAAATTAGACATGATTTTAAAATATAGTTCATATGGCAAAAATGAAATATTTTGAGAAACTTATCAAGTATCTTACTAACTTTTTAAAGCATTTGCTGCTTTAAAAAAGAAAGATAGTCACACAAAGAAATAGACTGAGCACACTCCTAACTTATCTGTATTTCCAAAAGGGATTTCTTTCTTTAAAGAAAACAAAGAACCAAACAAATACAGTCTTCTTCAGATGCTTCAAATTTGAATCTCTTCACAACTTCAATAATACAAGTTTTGAAATGAGACCACACATTTAATTTCCTTCTGAAATGCACTGTGTAGGAGTTAATGTGCCCTAGAAAAGCAATCATCAATTTTATTCCTCTTTCTGTTTATGTACTATAGACAATGTAGAGAAAGTATAAAAATTGAGATGCATTTCCCATTCTCTAAAACTGAAATCAACATGTTAGATTCTTACTCCAACAAAAGAGTTGCCAACATTTTTACAAAGTTGAAAAGTTCAAAGTATTCATACAAATGCTGAAAATAATTTAATTAAGCCCATCCCACAGTGAACAGACACAGTAAGTCCAATAAATAATTCCATTTAGCTTAGATATAGATTGCCCCATTATCCAGCTAAGTAAAAGTAAAATATATTCTCATGGCATTCTTATTTTTGTATATATGCAATTGTGAAAAAAGGTAAACTGTGACATGGATGCCAGCAAAACAATAGATATATCAAAAAGTGTAACAATAGAGTTGTAATTGATATAGCATGTATATGGCCTTTTATGTCAATTTTATAATTCTCTTTTCTGAAACTAATACTTGGAAGTAAAAAGCCAGTTTCAATTTAATATCAATATATAACCAATACATCTAACATACTTTGTAATGAGAAATAGCTGAGAAAAACAATAAGACTTACTTATTATGAAAAGGACAGTTTAATAATAAGAAATCTGTTGACCATGAAAGTATCTAATTTCCTAGAAAATGGAAAAAGAAAGATGATTTGGTAATAATCAAATATATCATGAAATAGATATACTATTTTGATACACTATTGTTTAATAATTTGACATTTAATTTTGTATCAGAATATACACAATATGACTCATAATGGTGGTTTACAAACAAATTATTAGCCATTTTCAATACAGCTTTGTTTTTAAAAGAAGCTATAAGCTTCAGTAGCAAGAAAATTTAGAGCACAAACATGTACTCCTGAGTTCCAAGTTTTAAATTAAGATCAAACTTGTTGAGATAGATAAAAAAGATAAGCAACTATTTATACATCAATTATCATTATATGTGTATCTAACTTTCTATTTCTTATCATCATAAAACAGAGTTTTGTATTTCAGTTTGCTAAGTCTACCTCTGATATTGAAAGACAACTGTTAATAATTTCAAAATCCATTGACTCATACCTTTGAGATAATTGTTACTTTAATAAGAATGTTTTATCAAATACGTGTGGTATAATGTTGTAATTTAGCTATGTTTGCCATAGATGATGGAGTTCATTACTGACCTCAGAATGACTGACTGCTGCATGTAATGTAGAATAATAGTCATGGATTATAGCACCTAGTGTGTGCCAAGTACTCTTTCATGCTATCATGACACAGTAGATGTGTGTGTTAGTTGCGTCAGTCATGTCTAACTTTGCGGCCCCATGGACTGGAGCCCACCAGGCTCCTTTGTCCATGAAATTCTCCAGGCAAGAATTCTGGACTGGGTTGCCCTTCCCTCCTTCAGGGGATCTTCCCGACCTAGGGATTGAACCCATGTCTCCTGCACTGTAGCAGATTCTTTGCTATCTGAGCCACCAGGGAAGCCTGGCACAGTAGTCACAAAATATATAAGCATGGAACTGACGTTCAAGTGCTTCCCTCATAGCTCAGTTGGTAAAGAATCCTCCTGCAATGCAGGTGGCATCCGTTTGATTCCTGGGTCAGGAAGATCCCCTGGAGAAGGGATAGGCTACCCACTCCAGTATACTTGGGCTTACCTTGTGGCTCAACTGGTAAAGAATCCGCCTACAATTATCTTTTCAAGTAATGCAAGCAAAAGCTAAACAAGCATGTAACGTACCAATGGTGAAAATGCTATAAGGAAAAAAATAAATCAGTATTAGGCGGAGAAAAATAGAGGGAAAGGACCTAATCAAAGAAGACATCTCAGAAGAAGCAACATTTTAACAGAGACCTGTGGCAGGCAGAGGAGGGCATTACAAGCAGAGATAGAGCAAAATGCCAAGAAATGTCCTTGATATGTACAGAGAATAGCATGGAGGAAAGAGAGAGTTTGGACCAGTGAGAGCTGTTAACATTTTGGACTTTGATGGTAGCAGTGGAAGGGGGGATAATCCCCAGATTGTAGAAGACTATAGCTTCACAGAGAAAATTCAGCATTTAAAAATCACACAGAACAACTCGATGCCAACTCTCCCATGAGAGTTTACAATTATGTCTACATATAGAAATTGACGTGGGCCAAATTATAAGAAACACTTTCAAAATTGTACCATTTTAAGTATTTAGGATTTCGTAAAGGAAAATGTGTGTAAAGTCAATCTCCACTCCTCTGCGTTTTTTAAAGCTTATGCACATGGCTCAGTCAGTTGATTTATCCAATGCAAGCTTCTGTCCTTAAATCTGGAAGTGTGCATTCAAACGCCTACTAGATAGCTTATGCACTTAGCATTGATTTACTCCACAGTTTGACTTTTTCCTTGGAATTTTATCTCTCTGACACTGGTAGTACCCTTCCCTTAGTTCATCAGGTCCCAGACTTGGATAATGGAAACATTGTTGACTTGTGTATTTCTCACATACTCAACAAGTCACTTAATACATCAGCATATAATCATAATTACCTGTCACAGTTCTATCTAATTCTCATCACATCCACTGCCATCCTTCTGTGAATCCAAGTCAAGATCCGGTTTTGCCTCCACTGCAGCAAGAGCTCCCGTATTGAATTCTCTCCTTCTATATCATCCCCACAACCCCAACACTACCACTCCACTCAACACCTAATAATCTGCTATCCAAGTTAGATCATTTTATCCCCTGCTTCAAATCTTTATGGCTTCTCTTCCCCCTGGGGATGTGGAAGCCACCAGTCATGGCCTTGAAGACCCCACGTGACCCTGCCCAGCACTGCCCACCTCTCTGACCACAAATGCTACTGTTGTCACCCTGTCTCGACAACACTAGCCTCCCCTCTGTTCCTTTGCCGCCGTCAGCAAGCTCATGGATTGGGTAGGAACCCTCTTCCTGCAGATGTTACAGCACTTGCAGTCTGCCCACATTCAGGCCTCTGCTGTCCATAGGAGAGGCCTTCCCTGATAATCCTTTCTATAATGGCACTCTTGTTACCTCCTTGTGCTTCATCCAAATGAATTTTCCCCTGTCTGTTGGCATGGATTTGTCACTGTCTGTTATCACATTGCTTTATTTATCTATTTGCTTATTGCTGCATCGCTCTCTGCCCCTGCAATTAAAACAGAAACTCCAGCAGGACTAGGACATCATCTTGTCTCCTGATAATCACTGAGATGGGGTGACTTAGGAAGTGTTATGGGTTGAATTGTATTCTCTAAAAATTCATATGATGAAATTCTAACCCCTGCACCTCAGGATGTGATCTTGTTTGGAAGTAGGGTCATTGAGATGTGATTAGGATGAGGGCATTCTGCAGTACAGGGGGCTCCCATCTCATGAGACTAGCATCTTTATGCGTGTGTGCATGTTCAGTCGCTCAGTTGTGTCTGACTCTTTGTGACCACATGGACTGTAGCCCACTAGGCTCCTCTGTCCACACAATTTTTCAGGCAGGAATACTGGAGTGGGTTGCCATTTCCTACTCCAGGGAATCATCCCAACCTAGGGACCGAACCTGTATCTCATGTGTCCCCTGCATTGGCAGGTGGATTCTTTACCACTGAGCCACCTGGGAAGTCCAATGTACTTAAGAGGAATTTGGACACAGATGCATGTACAAGGGAGAATGCTATGTGCAGATGAAGGCAGAGATTAGAATGATATTTCTACAACCCTGCTGCTGCTGCTGCTGCTAAGTTGCTTTAGTCGTGTCTGACTCTGTGCGACCCCATAGACGGCAGCCCACCAGGCTCCGCCGTCCCTGGGATTCTCCAGGCAAGAACACTGGAGTGCGTTGCCATTTCCTTCTCCAATACATGAAAGTGAAAAGTGAAAGTGAAGTCGCTCATTCGTGTCCGACTCTTTGCGACCCCACGAACTGCAGCCTACCAGCCTCCTCCGTCTGTAGGATTTTCCGGGCAAGAGTACTGGAGTGGGGTGCCATTGCCTTCTACAAGCCTAGAAATACCAAATACTGCTTGCAAATCATCAGAAGCTACCAAAGATACATGGCACAGTTTCTTCCTTAGAGCCCTCAAAAGAAATTCTGTGAACACCTTGGAATTTCTAGCCACCTGCCTAAGCAACTCATTGTGCTACTTTGTTACAGAAGCAAACTAATACCTAATACTTCAATATATAATGGTGACCTCAGTTTTCAGTTTAAATCCATCATGACCACTTTTCCATTGGCACTCCATGGGCATATTATATGGGAAGCTAATGACAAGTGGAAGAAAATGTTAAACACACCTAATAAAATACAAGACATTCCAATCTGGAGTGTTCCAGTGCCTAAAATTTTTCAGAGGAAACTCATAAATTATTTTCTTTGTGTCCTTTAAAACAAGTTGTGTTTACCCTCAGGAATATTATTATGCAGGAGGGGGACTGTCCCCTTCACATTGAAAAATATAGTTTTAATAGGAAGAATGGGAAATATTTTTGCCTTCAGGCAGGAGGAAGATTGCATACTGGTGCTTTTATAGAGCAGTAGGATATTCTCAAATATATATCTTCAATTCCCTACAGTCAAAGGGAGAGATAAATAAGACCAATACATTGTTTGAATGCTAGGAGCAATGTAAGACAATTGCTCTTTAGTTACAAATTTTGTATAATATAAAAAAGGAAATTATCATTTCAAGCATAAAAGAAACTCATAACCATTTTGGAAAGTCCACAAAAGAGTAATACACTAATTTGTAAGGTAAATAATATAATTTCATTTCTTATAGAAAATGTGATAATAATTGGATAAACATAATATGTAATGGCTTTATATCTGTATATGATATATCTTGTAATGTATCTTTTAAATGTATACAATTTCTTTAAAAATATGTCTGCATTTACAATTGGCAATTATTTGAATTTTTCATAATGTGGATAAAATTTATTTTAATATCAGGGTACTAAAATAATTGGAAACATATGTGGACTATCTTATATGTGACCTGGACTTGCATAATTATTAGATAAAAAGCATAACACAAATGTAAACTGAGTAAATATCCAACTCTGGATTCAGTTCAGTTCAGTTCAGTCACTCAGTCGTGTCCGACTCTTTGTGACCCCATGAACCACAGCACACCAGGGCTCCCTGTCCATCACCGACTTCCAGATAACCCAGCTCTGAAGGTTAATATTTTTAAATCATTATCCTTACATAAAACAGAAATATTTCATGACTAAGGGCTTAATTAAATTGTTTCAGAGCAGTGAGAAACAAGGAAAAAATCACCCTTTTAAAGACACTACCATATCACTGTAAACAATTGTTTCAGTACATCACTAAAACATAAATGAAAAAAATGAAAAGAATTTAGGTGGGAAAAAAGACACTAACTTAGGAGCATAGCACTTTATGGTGTACCAAGAAGTTATGACTGCTCCCTTATCTTGAAATATATGAGATAATATACTTTGAATTGAGAATAATTTATATATTGTCAAGTAATAGAGGCTGTAGTTTAGAATCTTCCACTATCTGAAATATCAGTTTCGTCCATTTTTCATGTTCTATTATTATTTTTTTAAACTTTGTATTTTGTGTATTGGAGTATAGCTGGGTAATAACGTTGTGATGGTTTCAGGTGAATAGTGAAGGGACTCAGTCATTGGATACATGTATCCCCCAGACTTCTCTCCCATCCTGGCTGCCACATAACATTGAGCAGAGTTCCCTGAGCTATATAGTAGATCCTTGTTCAGTTCAGTTCAGTTCAGTTCAGTCGCTTAGTCATGTTCGACTCTTTGCGACTCCATGAATCGCAGCGTGCCAGGCCTCCCTGTCCATCACCAACTCCTGGAGTTCACTCAAACTCAAGTCCATCGAGTCAGTGATGCCATCCAGCCATCTCATCCTCTGTCATCCCCTTCTCCTCCTGCCTGCAATCCCTCCCAGTATCAGGGTCTTTTCCAATGAGTCAACTCTTCGCATGAGGTGGCCAAAGTATTGAAGTTTCAGCTTCAGCATCATTCCTTCCAAACAACACCCAGGGCTGATCTCCGCTAGAATGGACTGGTTGGATTTCCTTGCAGTCCAACGGACTCTCAAGAGTCTTCTCCAACACCACAGTTCAAAAGCATCAATTCTTCGGCACTCAGCATCTCATTTTGTTAGTTTGAGTTGAATACTTATTGATGACTTTTTCAATATTAACAGTGATTCTATCATTTGTTGTTTCTACTGAGTGAACGTGAAAGTCACTCAGTAGTGTCCAACTCTTTGCAACCTCATGGACTATACAGTCCATGGAATTCTCTAGGCCAGAATACTGGAGTGGGTAGCCTTTCCCTTCTCCAGGAGATCTTCCCAACCCAGGGATGGAACCCAGGTCTCCCACATTGCAGACAGATTCTTTACCAGCTGAGCGAAAAGGGAAGCCCAATTTCTACTGAATATTAGCATAATGATATTAGATATTAGATATTCTTCAAAATTTAATCTAACTCAAATTTTTAAAAAGTCAAATTAAACCTACCAATGAAACACTAAAGGAAAATCACAAAGCAAAGATTTTCTTATGGATGTATATTAAACATATACTTAAATAGCAGCAGGTTTTCTTAGAGATGAAACTTTCAGGAAATGTTTACATTTTAACTTTTTTATTTTCTGCCTTATTTATTTGTTATACTCCTAGAGAAAAGCTCTCAAAATGAGACACACACAAACACACACATACACTTATACCTACATCCAGAACAGAGTACTTTGTATACTTTACTTTCATTTAATGTTTCTGATAAGAATGAAAAAAAAAAATGCTTGAAGTACTTCATTTGAAAATATAATGATTGGTAAATCACAGGATTTTTTTCCTCATTTATTTCAATGTAAATACATATTTTTAAAATTTGTACCTTATATTGGGGCATCCTTGATTAACGATGTTGTGCTAGAGTTAGGTGTACAGCAAATTGATTCAGTTATACATGTATCTATTCTTTTCCAAACTTTTTCTCTTTTAGGTTATTACAGAATACTGAGCAGAGTTCCTTGTGCTGTACAGTAGGTCTTTGTTGGTTTCCCATTTTTAATATAGCAGTATATACATGTCTGTCCCAAACACAATCTATCCTTTACTCTTACCCTTCACCCACTCCTCCCTCCCCCTGGTAACCATGTGTTCCCTCTCTAAGTCTGTTAGTCTATTTCTGTTTTATAAATAAGTTCACTAGTATCATACTTTTGTTTTATATTTTGTGCATATATGTGATATCACATGATATATGTCTTTATCTATCTGACATACTTTACTGATAGTCTCCAGGTGCATTCATGTTGCATGTATTTCTATCTGACATCTTGATTTGTGAGTTATTTATTGACGAGATTTACCTATAGGTAAAATCAAAATTGGAGTAGGAAATGGCAACCCACTCCAATATTCTCTCCTGGAAAATTCCATAAAGCCTAGTGGGCCACAGTCCATGGAGTCACAAAGAGTGGGGCATGACTGAATGACTGAGCACAGTACAATAGAATCAAAATAGAAGATGTGATTATTTTATATACATATTTCAAATAATAAACCCCAACTAAAATATCATTGCATTTTTGTATTATTTAAACCATGTATTTGAGAGTTTTTAATGCATAGTTAAAATAACAGTGTATTTATGTGATAAAAATAGATTTTTTGAATAATAAATTTATGTCTGCTTATTAATTTGATAGGCTTCATTGTGGCTCAGCTGGTAAATAATCTGCTTGTAATGCAGGAGACCTGGGTTCAAGCCTTGGATTAGGAAGATCCCCTGGAGGAGGGAAAGGCCTCCCACTCTGTCCATGGGGTCTCAAAATGTCAGGCACAACTGAGTGACTTTCACTTTTCACTTTCATTAATTTGCTAATATTGGCTAAGTGAGTTATATTTTTAATCATTTTTTACCTGCAAAATTAAATTGAAAATTATAGGAAGAATAGTGTAATAGTTATTATCAGCAGTAGTTATATTAATATTAGCTTATATTACCCACAATATTTTTATATAATACAAATAAAATAGTATCTATGAGTGTATTTCCTAAATGGGAAAGCATTTTAGAAATATGAAGCATAGGAATCAGTATGAATTGATTTATAGAATCAAAATGGTCCGATGTAACTTTGGTCATTAATCATCACAACTCAGGAGAGACTGAGTATACTAGTGTACTTTCTAGGCATCACAGCATATTTAGGATACGGTGCTCCCAATACTTAAATGCTCCTGTAATACATGAAAGAAAGTGTTAGTCATTTAGTCATGTCCAACTCTATGCGACCCCATGGACTATAAACTGCCAGGCTCCTCTACCCATGGGATTCCCCAGATGGGAACAGTGGAACAAGTTGTGATTTCCTTCTCCAGGGGATCTTCCCAACCCAGGGATTGAACCCAGGTCTCCCACACTGTAATACATATGCAGGATTATTGTTTTGTAGAGATAATTCCCACTTTTGCAATATTTTTCATGTGCTTTATATTTACAGGGAACATGTAGAGTATTAAAACTTTTTCACAAGTAATATCATTTTTTGTCCTCATAGAATATTTCCAAGGCAGGTAGGGAAAAAGCATGATGTGTTAATAAAAGGCAGCTTATAGCAGATTGCTACCATATATTTCCAAAGGCTGATCTATCTGTAAAACTAATCCATATGAAAGAGGCCAAAGAACTTGAAAAGTCTCCAGGTTGGCAAGAATTGTTCCTTTTGTACTGCGTATGAGGGAAAACATTTTGATATAGTTGGTTTAATGAGTCCATACCTGTGTAAGTAAGATGTTACCGGATGCTAACATTATGGTAGATAAAGGGAAGTGATTTTTCCATGTTTTTTTCATGTGAGTGAAAGTGAAAGTCACTTAGTCGGGTCCAACTTTTTGGGACCCCATGGACTGTAGCCCACCAAGCTCCTCTGTCCATGGAATTCTCCAGGCAAGGGTACTGGAGTGGGTTGTCATTCCCTTCTCCATGGTACCTTCCCTATCGAGGGATCAACCCCGGGTCTCCTGCATTGCAGACATATTCTTCACCACTAGGGAAGCCTAATCTGGATACACTGGTTACTAAACTCTCAATTTCATATGAGAGTATTCCTGAAGAATTTTCAGAGCATCAGTGAAATATGCTTAACACTACCCATCCATCCATCCATCCATTTTTTATTTACCATCTATCTCTCTATCCAGCCATTTTCCTCAAATCTCTATTTTCTGAACAAGTTGCTGATTATTCACTTCTTCAGTTCAGTTCAGTTCATTTCAGTCGCTCAGTCGTGTCCGACTCTTTGCAGCCCCATGAATCGCAGCACGCCAGGCCTCCCTGTCCATCACCACCTCCCGGAGTTCACTCAAGCTCACGTCCATCGAGTCCGTGATGCCATCCAGCCGTCTCATCCTCTGTCGTCCCCTTCTCCTCCTGCCCCCAATCCCTCCCAGCATCAGAGTCTTTTCCAATGAGTCACCTCTTCGCATGAGGTGGCCAAAGTACTGGAGTTTCAGCCTTAACATCATTCCTACATACCTTTAAATTATACCATCCATCATTGTAAATGATGATTTCTTAAGTTCTGGATATTTGCTAAGTTTGAAGTGCACTGAGAAAATCAAATTTTGGGACCTGAAATCTCAAGGATATTCCCTATGTAATTTTTATACATTCAAATCTTGCCAAGCTGCATATCCTGACCATACTGCTACCCTGCTGGTCTGTGACATATTCATCTTGTTTAAAATTGCAGAGCTCCTACCTAAACCACAGGCCCTGTGCCTTTTCTTCTGCATCCTGTTGACTTCCATAAATTTTACTGTATTTATCTGCTATTTCACCCACACTGACGTTTCTGTTAACCTGTACTAGTGGCACATAACTACATATTGAAATGTTGCTTGCTGAACTTGAAATATATGAGTGATACTAGAGATGCAAAGTGCCTCCAAATAAATGCATACTTTCTGCACATTTCTTATTTTTATAAGTGGTGTTTCATGTTTAATATAGGGAACATGTATACTCCCTATCTAACTCTTTTCTTAACTCTTATGTAGTTTGTTTTATAAGCATTTTACTATCCCTCCCTGGTGGCTCAGTGGTAAAGAATCCACCTGTAGTGCAACAGTTGAAAATGATGCAGGTTTGATCCCTGGGTCAGAAAGACCCCCTGGAGGAGGAAATGGAAATCCACTTCAGTATTTTTGCCTGGGAAATCCCATGGAGAGAGGAGCCTGGAGGGCTTCAGTCCACCAGGTCACGAAGAGTCGGACATGACTGAGCACACTCGCACACACTATCCCTCCTTGTATCATCCAAATTTAAAGATATGAATGAGGCTGGTCACTTTCCTCTTTTAAAAGGCTTCCTTAAAATAACAAACACACTAAACACAATAATATTACTACTCCTATATCTACAATTCCTAGTGTTCTCAAACACTTAATTTGCCAATGCTAATTTGATATATTTCCACATCTTATATGTATATTTGCTCAGTTGCTCAGCCCTGTCTGAATCTTTGGTGGACTCATGGGTACAAACAGAGACATATTCTCATTTATCATAGCATTCATAATCAGGGGGAGTTGAAACAGATATTAAGTGATTAAACAAACATAAAAATATACAAATTGAGTGGATAAGTGGTTAAAGGTAGCCAGATTTATCTGAGTAACAGAGTAACAGGAGTAACAGAAGCAAAGAGTAACAGAAGGTGAAGTTATTACTATACAATGTATAATTAGGGAAGGACTCTTTCAGAATGTTATTTTAGTTCAGACATATAAAATGAGAGAAGCCAGTCAGCGAAGAAATTAAGGGAAAAACAGGGGGAAAAGACAGAACAAAAAGTGCAAAGATTTTAAATTAGGAAAAACATTTTTTCCAAAGTAGAAGTAATTGGAGTGGTAAGAGGAAGTACTAGAGAATTAATTAGTTAGGAGCTCACACTTGCAAAGCTTCATAAATAATGTTATAAGACTTGATTTTATGACAGATTTCATGAAAAATTCAAAATCACTGGCATTGTGACTATCTGATTTACGTGTTTTAAGTCTTTCTGTTCCTATATGTAGTATGAAATATAGGAGGACCAGAATGAGGGGAGAAAGTTGCTAATAATAGTGGTCATTTAAAAACTACCAGATGGTTAGTTTGTGTTTTAAATTTAACTAGTAAAATGGTGGTGCACTGGTCATCCAAGCACATATACTTTTGTGAAAATAAGTTGGTATTTCTTCAGGGTAGATTCTTTCTTCAGGGTAGATTCATATATTCTTGGATTAATGAGTCTGTTCTTTATGAACTTAAAATATTTTCATTTCTTTTTTGTTATATTATATAATACCATAAATATTGTATTAATAATAAAATAATCAGAAAATTATAAAAATCTTTCCTTCTAAAATTTTAAACTCTTTTTTTCATTTATTATATGTTTGTTTTACAAAGCGCTTATATCTCTTATAGAAAAACCTCTGCTCTAAACAGAAAACAAAATCATTTTTAAAAATAAATTTTAAAGTTCAAACATATAATCATTCGATCTCCTTTTTTATAATTTTAAATGTGGTATCTGTTTTAGCTTATCAATTTTGTCATTAAGAAAATAAAGTTAATGAGCTTAATTAAATAGTGAGCCATGAACACTGTCATAAGTTAGGATATTCAGGCAACAGAGTTTCTCTTAAGCAAGTAATCAGATGACTCTTCTGATATATGCAAAGTAGAATCAAAAGAACAAAACTTGCCTTTAATCTTCTTTACTGTATAAACAACAGTACGAAATTAGCACACTGGGAGCTCAGATATCACTAAAATAATCCTCAAATCACTATAAACATTTGACAGAGAGTTAGAATTTTATTCTAATTACTTTTTCAATGAGCTACATTATTAGAAAAAAATGTCCATTAATATTTCACCTGGAAGATCACAGCAGAAGTCGTATTCACATAACACTTTCCCATGAGTGTCTGTGTTTACACAACATCCATTATTTTCTTTCTGAATTAGCAGATTTACTGCCACTGGCATGTTCCGGCTATAAATAAATTTCAGTAGGGTGTATAGGAACAGGAAATAATATTCCTGGAACTTGGCCACTGTTTGATTTGGTCTCTTGTTAGAAGTAGCATTAATTTGAAAGAATAGATTAATTGCTGACTTGTGGAAAATATAGAGAGAGAAGTGGGCAGTAATGCAGCATCAAATTCTGCTGAACAGTCATGGCAAATGAAAATGTGTATGCAAATGCGTAAAATTAATTACAGCAATTTTGACCAATTCCTATACTGTTTTCAAATTATGTAAACTTAATTACCTATGCTATAAAGTGAACCATATTTTTAGTCTAAGAAAGTATTTGAATGTATGCATAATTTAAAATCTACCTCAGTTCTCTCATTGTAATATTTTGTAGGTAAGGGAGTAGCTACTACATTGTGTATATGCCAGTAAATAACATGTTCTCAAAAAAGAACCTGAGGCTTTTAGAGGACTTTCTAAACATGAATTTCATTGTATTGTCATTTTAAAATTGGAACATTTGTAAAAATAATGTTTTTTAAAGGCAATTTATTTCCCACAAACTTCAGTCTACCGCTTTGATTAAAATATATCAGTTCAGTTCAGTTCAGTTCAGTTGCTCAGTCGTAGCCAACTCTTTGCCACCCCATGAATCACAGTACGCCAGGCCTCCCTCTCCATCACCAACTCCTGGAGTTTACTCAGAATCACATCCATTGAGTCCGTGATGCCATCCAGCCATCTCATCCTCTGTCATCCCCTTCTCCTCCTGCCCCCAATCCCTCCCAGCATCAGAGTCTTTTCCAATGAGTCAACTCTTCGCATGAGGTGGCCAAACTACTGGAGTTTCAGCTTTAGCATCATTCCTTCCAAAGAACACCCAGGGCTGATCTCCTTCAGAATGGACTGGTTGGATCTCCTTGCAGTGCAAGGGACTCTCAAGAGTCTTCTCCAACACCACAGTTCAAAAGCATCAATTCTTCTGCTCTCAGCTTTCTTCACAGTCCAACTCTCACATCTATACATGACCACTGGAAAAACCATAGTCTTAACTAGACGGACCTTTGTTGGCAAGGTAATGTCTCTGCTTTTGAATATGCTATCTAGGTTGGTCATAACTTTCCTTCCAAGGAGTAAGCATCTTTAAAATATATGGTGGTACGCAAAATAATGGACTCCCAAACTTGTTCACATCCTGATCTTTGGAAGGTGTGAAATTGTTACATGTCAAGAGAAATTAACACAGTAGACAGTATTAGGTAGTTAATCATTGTTGTAGTTATCTGGTTGCCAAGTCGTATCTGACTCTTTGTGACCTCATGAACTGTAGCTAGCCATGCTCCTCTGTTCATGGGATTTCCCAGGCAAGAATACTGGAGTGGGCTGCCATTTCCTTCCCCAGGAGATCTTTCTGATCCCGTGTCTCCTGTGTCTTCCACTTGGCAGGTGGATTCTTTACCACTGAGGCACATGGGAAGCCCCAATGTAAACACAGGGATCCTTAAATGTGGAAGACAGAGCAGAAGAGCATCAGAGTGATACAGGGTGATGTGATGTAGAGTCCACAAGTCTTCACCACCACCACCAACAACTCACAATCACTGCTTTTGGAAGTGGAAAGTGGCTAGGAACAAAGAAAGCCAGCACCTGGAAAAGGCAGGGGAATGGATCCCAGAAAGGAATGCAGCGCTGCCAGCACCTTGACTTTAGCCAAGTGAGACTCATTTCAGACTTTTGATCTCAAGAACTGAAAGATAATAAATTTGTAATTTTTTCGGCCATCAAATTTGGGGTAATTTGTTATAGCAGCAATGGGAAACTGATGCACACATGAAAAGATTTAGCAAATAATTTTCAGGGAAGATAGATTTCACATTTCTTTCATATTGATAAGATATGAAAACATAATTCGTATAACATCATAGTATTACAGATATCCTACAAAGTACAAACTCTTGGGGGAGGGGAAATGGATAATCCCCCAAAATCATGAATTCAACCCCTATTTATCACTCATTTTTATGACCAAAACTAGTAGGACATTTTAATTCCATAGCATCTTACTTGTTAAGTATTTCTCAAAGCCCAGAGAATATCTTCTTAGATTGTATGCACACTAAAGGAAAAAACTCATGATTTTGTAATAAAAACACATTAGTCATTTTAAAATTAAACTCCACAAATACTAAGTTACCTCAGCTCTCTCAAACAGGTGAAATGCAGCCAATTTTTAGCACATTTGTAAAACTGGTTTTCCTATAAATAAACATTGTCCCTTCTTGGAGAAGTTCTCCCCCCGCCCCATTGGCTATTTATTTTACATATGGTGAAGTATGTTTCCACATTATTCTTTGAAAAGTTCTTCTTTGTGTTTAAAACTTAATCCTGGGTCTTGAGCTGCACATGTGACTCATAGTACTATACATAAAAGGTAATGTCAGAATATTTTAAAGAAAACCTATATTTTTATATTAGAATGAGATAAGAGCCATGTAAATGTGACTTTTTCTTATTTCTATTTAATACTTTTGGATTATTTTTCCAGTAAATATTTTTACAGTCTTTTCCTTCACAGAAGACTCTAATATCACAAACAATAATAAATGCCTAAATAAAAATGGGACTCCTTTATTCATCAGTTTAAAAAAACATACAAAACATATACAAAAAATATGAACAGAGTATGGACAAATCATCTATAAACCTGTAAAACTTGTTTAAACATAGACTGGTAATAAAGGATTATAAGTTTAAGTAACAGTGATTTAGCACTGAAGGAATTTCCCCAGTGACTTTAAAACCAGACTAGGCAGTTAATTATTGGTCTGTAATATCACAAGATCACTCCATGATTATCTGAGAAACAGAGCACATTTATATAGGAATTGGAACAGATCTGGTTTTGGCAGGAGCATCACCTGGCGTATGAGTAACAGACAAAATTCAATTAATAAATCAAATATTGAACACATGGAATTTAAAAGAAATTGTGGAAAAAGACTCTAGATGTGACTGTATTTGAATGTATACATACACTGGATTGGTAGCCTAGGAAAAATAGCTACTAATACCATTGCATTAATTAATTTCTTTCATTAATTATTAATTATTAATAAATTAATAAATTAATTTCATGCTAACTGTAGAAAAAGGTAGTCTGGTTCTAAATTTTCTTATGTCTATAATAATAATTTCCAAAATTCTTTTGACATTATAAGTCAAGGAGATATGGAGGAAAAAAGTGAAGATATGGTAGGAAAATTTGGGGGAAATTATATTTGACATTCTTTTCAACAGTTCTTTCTTTTGGCAATTATAACTGGCAGTATGCAGTGTTTTCAAGAAAGAAAATAATGGACATTTCCTATTGATAAAAAGGTAATATGGTTTAGCAGTTATTTAAAAAGCCATTTAATAGAGATGATATGTTTTAAGAAGGAAAATTTGTTTGACCTTCTTCCAATATATAAAAAAATATATAGATGCACTTTGTGATCAATGTACAGACTTCACCTCTCAAGGATGAAGTGACCTGAAGCCCATAAAGCCCTGGAAATCCTCCCTGCCCTGCAGTAACTATACTTGTGTTAGGAGAGGGAGAATTCACCACCACTCCCTGCCTACATTATTCAAACTAAAAGGAAAAACAAAAGTCAAGAAGTCATATTTATAGGCTTAAGGGAAATAACAAAAATAACACCAATGCTAATAACACTATTTTGAGACCAGGAAGGCGAATTGATTTCAACACTATTTCTCTGCTTAACACCATGAAGTAAGCTTTTTCTTTCGTTTTGTTTTAGTTCTCATGGAAAGAACATTTTATACAGTCAAGGACTCCCTTAAAATCTTTTCGATAACAAAGGAAACAAACTTAAGTCAAAGCTCTAAATGCATGACTGGTCTTGGATGAGCTTAGAGAGACCATGTGAGGCACTCCCGGATGTGTGACTATCTGTACTACATAGTATTCGTTTTAAAAATTTTTATTGGAGTATAGCTGATTTACAGTGTCATGTTAGTTTTTGCTATACAGCAAAGTGAATCAGTTACACATATACATGTGACAATTCTTTTTTAGATTCTTCCCCCTTACAGGCCATTACAGAGTATGAAGTTCCCTGTTCTATACAGTAGGTTCTCATTAATTATCTATTTTAGGTACAGTATTGTGTATGTGTCAATCCCAATCTCCCAATTTATCTCTCCCCTTACTCTGCGGTAGTCACAGGGGTGTTGTTTTCTACATCTGTAACTCTATTTCTGTTTTGTAAATAATTTTGCTTGTACCCTGCTTTAGATTATGCATATAAGTGATAGCAGGTGATAATCGTCTTTCTCTGTCTGACTTACTTCACTCATATGATGATCTCTAAATGCACCTACATTATTTTGCTCATTTTTATGGCTAAGTAATATTCCACTGTATATATGTACCGTATCTTCTTTATCCATTAAGCTGTTTATGAACACTTAGGCTGCTTCCATGTTCTGGATATTGTGAATAGTGCTTCAGTGAACATTGGGTGCATAATCTTTGCGAATTATTTTTTTTTTGGCTACATGACCAAGAATGAGACTGCTGGATCATATGGTATCTCTGGAGGCTTCAGGTGGTGCTAGTGGTAAATAACCCGACTGCCAGTGAAGGAGACATAAGAGATCCAGGTTCCATCCCTGAGTCAGGAAGATCCCCTGGAGGAGGGCATGGCAACCCACTCCAGTATTCTTGCCTGGAGAATGCCATGGAGAAAGGAGCCTGGAACATGTGAACAAATATGTAAAATACACGACAAATAAGATTTTGTTAGAAACCAATCTTACTTTGCTTGTAAGCAAAGTAAGAAGAATGAGTTATTGAGGTGCGGAGACAAGCCGTGACTATATGTGTTAACCAGTGAAGGCTTTGGTTAGAAAATACAAGTATTACCACCAAACTTTGTGGCTTCAAACAGCAGTCATTTTAAGATGTCTCATAACTTCTGTAAATAAGGAGCTTGGAAAGGACCAAGCAAGGTATTTCTGATGTGAATTACTCATGCAATGACAATCAGACTGGATGGAGGTGGAAGGTGTCACTCCTTGTCAAATCAGGTCTATCTTCATGGGCCTTATGCATCAGCTCTTTGGGGATTTTCCACAGCATGGAGGCCTCAGGGCAGCTTACATGGTGGCACAAGCCACCAATGAACATGTGCAAAAATTTTTATAACCTTACCTTGAGAGTCAAATAAAATCATTTCACACAGAGCTACAAACCCACCCTGATTTAAAGGGAGAGAACACAGAGCTTGGCTCTTAATGCAAGAATGAAAGTTAGATTGTAAAAGAGTATGTGAGATGCTATATCTGCCGTCACCATTTAAAAATATACTGACTGCCACAGCTTAGAGTGGTAACTTCCCTCTTTTGCAGTGCTGGTACTTGTACTCCTAGGGTCTTGAAAAGTCACTTTTTAAAATCTCTGTTTTAGTTAACTCACGTGAAAAATTGGGGTAACTCTATTTCATCTTCAGTTCAGTTCAGTTCAGTCGCTCAGTCATGTCCGACTCTTTGCGACCCCATGAATCGCAACAGGCCAGGCCTCCCTGTCCATCACCATCTTCCGCAGTTCACTCAGACTCACGTCCATCAAGTCCGTGATACCATCCAGCCATCTCATCCTCTGTCGTGTCCCACTCTTTGCCATCCCATGAATCGCAGCACGCCAGGCCTCCCTCTCCATCACCAACTTCCGGAGTTCACTCAGACTCACGTCCATTGAGTCAGTGATGCCATCCAGCCATCTCATTCTCTGTCGTCCCCTTTTCCTCCTGCCTCCAATCCCTCCCAGCATCAGAGTCTTTTCCAATGAGTCAACTCTTCATATGAGGTGGTCAAAGTACTGGAGCTTCAGCTTTAGCATCATTCCTTCCAAAGAAATCCCAGGGTTGATCTCCTTCAGCAAGGACTGGTTGGATCTCCTTGCAGTTCAAGGGACTCTCAAGAGTCTTCTCCAACACCACAGTTCAAAAGCATCAATTCTTCGGTGCTCAGCCTTTTTCACAGTCCACCTCTCACATCCATACATGACCACAGGAAAAACCATAGCCTTGACTAGATGGACCTTAGTCGGCAAAGTAATGTCTCTGCTTTTGAATATACTATCTAGGTTGGTCATAACTTTTCTTCCAAGGAGTAAGCGTCTTCTAATTTCATGGCTGTAATCACCATCTGCAGTGATTTTGCAGCCCCCCAAAATAAAGTTTGACACTGTTTCCACTGTTTCCCCATCTATTTCCCATGAAGTGATGGGACCGGATGCCATGATCTTCATTTTCTGAATGTTGAGCTTTAAGCCAACTTTTTCGCTCTCCTCTTTCACTTTCATCAAGAGGCTTTTTAGCTCCTCTTCACTTTCTGCCATAAGGGTGGTGTCATCTGCATATCTTTGTGTATATTTACCATGAAATTGGAGTTATAAATAAACATAAATGGTGATTATATTATGCTTATTCATATTTGCTCTATATTATTTATTTATTATATTGTATATGCTTGATGAAATGTATTCTGACCTTAACCTGTTGTATACAGAGAGATCTTGAAACTATGCAAATATCCTTTCTCTCATATTTTACCCACTAATTTTAGCAACTGTTGATTGTTATTGCTTCCAATAATTATGATTGTGACATTTGCTAACAGTAGACTTTTTATTTAATTTCCTCCCAAAATTTATAAATTAAAATTATGGTATAACAAAGAATATCCCTCTTCCCTCATTATTTTCTGTATTTCTTTCCTCATTTATCTTTATCAGATGGACATGTGGATACTTTTTTAATTCTATGAGTTAGAACCCAATAACATCAATATTATTTTCTTTATACTGGTACATTTTCTAGAAGATATTCTACTTTGGGAGACTTAGACCTGGGAAATTTGAGAGAAATAAAGGAAATTTTCTACCTTGGGGCTTCCCCGGTGACAGTAGTAAAGAATTCGCCTGCCAATGCAGCTGATGTGGGTTCAGTCCCAGGGTTGAGAAGATGCTCTGGAGGAGGAAATGGCAACCCACTCCAGTATTCTTGCCTAGGAAATCCCATGGACAGAGGAGCCTGGTGAGCTACAGTCAATGAGGTTGCAAAGAGTCATGCACAACTGAGCATGAATGCATGCATGTATACATAATTATATTATAGTTGTAAAAGAAGATAACAGAATTTGGGAAAGGACTAAGGGAACTCTCTGCTTTCATGCAATCTTTGCAGGGGGAAGGGAGTGGCAACCCACTCCAGTATTCTTGCCTGGACAAGAATTTATTCTTGTCCTCCTCCAAGGACAGAGGAGCCTGGCGAGCTACAGTCCATGGGGTCTCAAAGAGTTGGACATGACTGAGTGATTAACACTATAAACTTAAAATTATTTCAAATTAAAAGTTGAAAAGAAAAATAAAAGTGGTAATAGTTGATATCAAGTATTGACTAAGACAGCCTTAACATTGCCCTCAACTAAATCACACATGTTTCTTCCTGACTCCCTGTCATAACCTCCCTTTTCTTAAAGCATTTACTCCAGAAAACCTTTGATTATAAATTCTTGCTCTGCCTCTTTGAGATGAAAACTCTCTCAACCTCTTGCTGGTTTTATAATCTACTGAACTAAAACAAATAGACTACCAGTTATTTCTCCAGCAAAGATGGTTTTACTTGAGATCAGAAAAAAAATTGCAATTTGGAGTCTGCAGCCATGGTGCTGTTCACTCCCTAAGTTGTGTCCAACTCTTTGCAACCATGGTAAGCCCATGCAAGTTCCCACACAGCAAGGGAAGGAAAACCCATTTATAGAGCAAAAAAGAAAGTTAGGAGAAATGTAGAAAACAGTCATGACAATTCATTGGCTGAGTCTTTTTTCAGAAAAGAAGAGGAGCCTGTCTTTTTCCTGTTGAGTTCTGCTTTGGTATCAGGAATTGAGTACTCCCCAGTCTGATCTCCCAAATCATCTATTTCATTGAGATCTCAGCTTATTACTTTTTTTTTTTTTTTTTTACAAAACCAAGTATGTGTTTCTCAAGGACCTGGGAGACATCCATTTGAAATGTAGCCATCAAACGAAACAGCTCCCCTGTCTCCTAGTCACTGTGGTAAGTCAGTAACCTAACTTCCATAAGCAACACCTAACAAACACAGAATATCTCATCAAACCTTCCCACCACCTGCTAGGGTCTCCTTGTGCTTTGCTACCAGCTTATTTCAATGCTTTCAAACTCTCCTATCTTTTGATTCATGGGAGCTGAGTTCAATCTCTCTCCCCTTTTGTGGTTGTTTTGGATAAAGCCTTTCTTGCCTATTTTATTTTCAGGTACATTTACTCTTTGACAATATTCAAGATTACCTTTGAGTCTCATTTTATAGAGCCATGATTTTATATAATTTTAAGATTTTAACACACAATGTTACATAATGAATCTGATAAATAAATAATGCCTTATTTTAAAATTGAATTTTGAGGGTCTAGGACATGCAAACTTAATTTTTATGTTTTATTTTAGAAATATTTTAGTGGAAATGATAGAAAAGTAAGCTCCAATGTATTTCAGGGTCCTTCACAATTCACAAACAGCACCATCTATTTTTTCCTAACAAAAATGTCTTAGCATCACATCCCCAGAACTCATTTATCTCATAACTGAAAGTTTGCCCTTTTGGACCACCTTCAGCCAATTCCCCCTACCCCTGCCTCTGATAATTACAAATCGGATCTCTTTTTCTATAAATCTCTTTGTCTTTGAAGTATAATTTACCTGTTACACTATGCTGGTTCCTGTTACACAACATGTGCTGTGCCGTGCTTAATTGCTCAGTCATGTCTGACTCTGAGCAACACCATGGATTATAGCCTGCTAGGCTCCTCTGTCCATGGAGATGCTCCAGGCAAGAATACTGGAATGGGTTGCCATGCCCTCCTCCAGGGGATCTTCCCAACCCAGGAATGGAACCCAGATCTCCCACATTGAAGGTGCATTTTTTTTACCGACTAAGCCACCAGGGAAGCCCAAGAAATTATGGAATAGATAGTCCATCCCTTCTTCAGGGGATCTTCCCAACCCAGGAATTGAAGCGGGGTCTCCTGCATTGCAGGCAGATTCTTTATCAGCTGAAATACAAGGGGAGCCCATGGAGTGGGTTGCCATTTCCTTCTCCAATAGATGAAGATGAAAAGTGAAAGTGAAGTCACTCAGTCAAGTCCGACTCTTAGTGACCCCATGGACTGCAGCCTACCAGGCTCCTCCATCCATGGGATTTTCCAGGCAAGAGTACTGGAGTGGGGTGCCATTGCCTTCTCCATTATACAACATAGTGATTCAGTATTTCTATGCATTTCAAAATGATCATCACAATGTCTCATCATCATCTGTCACCATACAGATATATTACATAATTGCTAACTTCTGCACACTGTACATTTTGCCTCCATCGTCATTATTAAATAAGGGATGTTTTATTTATTTATTTTTTGACTTTTTATTATTTATTTATTTTACTTTACAATATTGTATTGGTTTTGCCATACATTGACATGAATCTGCCATGGGTGTACACGTGTTCCTCATCCTGAATCCCCCTCCCACCTTCCTCCCCATCCCATCCCTCTGGATCATCCCAGTGCACCAGCCCCGAGCACCCTGTATCATGCATCAAACCTGGACTGGCAATTAATTTCACATATGATAATTTACATGTTTCAATGCCATTCTCCCATATCATCCTGCCCTCGCCCTCTCCCACAGAGTCCAAAAGACTGGTCTATACATCTGTGTCTCCTTTGCTGTCTCATATACAGCGTTACTGTTACCATCTTTCTAAATTCCATATATATGCGTTGATATACTGTATTGGTGTTTTCCTTTCTGGCTTACTTCGCTCTGTATAATAGGCTCCAGTTTCATCCACCTCATTAGAAGTGACTCAAACGTATTCTTTTTAATGGCTGAGTAATATTCCATTGTGTATATGTACCACAGCTTTCTTATCCATTCATCTCCTGATGGACATTTTGTCTAACCCATTTTCTTCATTTGTAGCAGGGGGGAATAATCATAATACTTATGTTTCCATATCATTTGAGGATTAAATTATATAAGTAAAAACAGTAGAATACCAATTATATATTAGACATGTCAATGTGATGTTACCCTTTCTTGAACTATTAGAAACAATTCAAGACACATAGCAAGTGCCCCTTGAAAACTGTTATTCCTACTGAAGTAATTATTTTTCTGTTTTTAGAGAGATGATATTAGGTTGAACTTAATTAAGTAGAAAATTTGGGGGAAAAATAGTAAATACTTTATAGCAATGCCATGGAAAGAAATCTAGTAAATACCATTTCATCAACATAAATAAAATTAACTTAACAATAAACTTTTAGGGAAAATAAACATTAGTGAAACAAACAATAGCTGCTTGAGGTACAAATATTTGTTTCCATAATAATCTAGTCTTAAATGAGTGCTTCCTTAAGAACTTCCATAATTATGCAACATTCCTTTGTGTGTGCAAGTGTTATTTGCTTAGTCATGTCTGACTATTTGTGACCGCATGGACCGTAGTCTACCAGGCTTCTCTGTCCATGGAGTTCTCCAGGCAAGAATACTGGAGTGGGTTGCCATTCCCTTCTCCAGGGGATCTTCCTGACCCAGGGATTGAACTCAGGTCTCATACATTAGAGGCAGATTCCTTACTGTCTGAGCCTCCAGGGAAAATCCCACAATATTACTACAGACATATTAAACTCTTTCCAAGGTAATCCCAGTATTAACAACTGCTGAGATAAATTTGTGGCTGAATTTATTTTGAAGTAACTGGTACTTTAGCAATATGATTTCAAGGAAGAAAGTGAATTATTTAGAGCTTATAGACTCCCTCAGATGCTCATGGTTGTTAGAAATAGAAAAGATGCTATTAAGTCAAATTAATATGAGCAAATATTAGAAATGTGCTTCTCTGGGGATTAAAGAAATTGATTTATATTTCTAAGATACCATCATAGATACCCTGCTTCAATTTACATTTATTTAATTATTTTCTTGTATAATTTGTGTCTAATCAGATAATAGTTGCATACAAAGAAACTCACAAGGAAAATAAATCATCTTGCTTCTCAAAATGAGATTTCTTTATGAAACAAAGCACATAAAACCTGCAAATTTTAGTACTGGAAGGAAAATTTCCTGGTGTATATACAGCAACATCTATGGGTGTGGGGGTAGGGTATTTTATAATTATTCTTGGACTTTGGTAAACTTCCACTGTGGAAGTCTCAAATGTGAAAAAGGTTCAGATTTTTAAATCCTTGGTCCAGCTGTGCCAGTGAGGAGTGTCAAAATATTTCAAACAAAATTGGAATGAAAGTAGAATACAAAGAATGTAAGTAGCCTGGATTATAAAGAAAGAGGTTCTGACTTAGCCAGGGAAAAATGGCTTCCAAGGATTTTATTTTCTTGGGCTCCAAAATCACTGCAGACAGTGACTGCAGCTATGAAATTAAAAGATGCTTGCTCCTTGGAAGGAAGGCTATGACAAACCTAGACATGTATTAAAAAGGAGAGACATCAGTTTTCCTACTAAGGTCCATTACCGGGGTCCAGCCCCGGTTGGATCCAGGGTATCTGAAGTATGGACGGTGAGATGAGGGAGGTATATAGATTTAGAGAGAGATAAGGAAAAAATTTGCAGTTAAGAAAATAGAGGAGAGAACGAAAAGACGACACAGGGGAACCAGGCTTTCGTGGAACTGGTCTTGGTCCTGGTCCTTCTCTTTATTTTTCAGGGAAGTTTTTATACTTTAAGTTGTACATAGAGATAAATGTAAGAAGCAGAGTCATGCAGGGTCAGCTGCTCTGACTTTTATCTAAAGACAGAGTGTTCTTTGCGTATCTTTGTTCTTACAAGGGTCTTACGTTTGTTTACAATATCTTCTGGTCTGGAGACTGACTAACATTTTATGGCCCCATCTTTCTTTCTATTGATTAAGGTTAGTCAATCAGAAAACTTGTTTTCCTTTAAGATCTACTTAGTCTTAAGATAGTGATAAAGTTTCATTCTTACATAGCAAGGATACAACGGTTTATAACAAAGAAAGAGGAGTTACAGTGATTTATAACAAAGAGAAAATTCAGTAACTCAAAAGTCTAGTATTGCTAACATCAAAACTACTATATTTCTTTTTCTACATTTCAATTACATTGATTAACATACTCCCAGGTGTCTGAGGATATGGAGGCCTGGTGGCAATCATTAACTCAGCAATGAAACCCTTCACCAACATGATTTTTATCTTTAGAAAAGCCCTATGCTAACTAAGACTTTCAAAATACTCCAAACTCTGTGTGCTATTTATGGTTGAGAGGTTCTAAACAATCATGTGCATAGTAGCAGGAGTGTGGATAATCCTGTCACACAAGCTAGTCTGCCAGCAGAGAGGTTTGCTGAGACACTCCTTTTATATGCAGAAGACTATTAACTGGAGCTCTAAGTTAATTTTCCAGATAAAGGTGGTCAGGGATAGCCCCTGTTAATGTCAGAAGAGTATAGTATAACAGACAGATTTTGGTTTCAGGGGTAGATGCTCAAGTAGATCTAGGGGACCTCTTGAGTCTTGATCTGCCCGCATGACTTTGTCATGGGTGGGGTCAGGGAGTCCCTCGAGACCTGACCCGCCTTTGTCTGTCAGGGCTCTTCCTAATGACCTTTGCCGTGGGTGGGATCTCCTGTGCTGACTCCCAGCAGTCCATAAAGTCAAAGCTATGGTTTTTCCAGTAGACATATATGGATGTGAGAGTTGGGCCATAAAGAAAGTTGAGCACTGAGGAACTGATGCTTTTGAACTATGGTGCTGGAGGAGACCCTTGGTAGTCCCTTGGACAGCAAGAAGATCAAACCAGTCCATTATAAAGGAAATCAACCCTGAGTATTCATTAGAAGGACTGATGCTAAAGCTGAAGCTCCAGCACCTTGGCCACCTGATGCAAAGAGCTGACTCAATGGGAAAGACCCTGATGCTAGGAAAGATTGAGGAGAAGTGGGTAACAGAAGATGAGATAGTTGGATAGCATCACTGGCTCAGTGGACATGAATTTGAGCCAATTCTGGAAGATAGTAAAGAGCAGGGAAGCCTGGCATGCTGTTGTCCATGGTGTTGCAATGAATCAGAGAGGACTTAGTGACTGAAAACAACTCAGTGCTTATTGCTATCATTACATCTGGTTATATCGGGCTTGAAAAAATATATTATTGTTAAAATTAACTTCCCTTATTTCTCTATATCTTTTTAAGTGTGGTCACAAAAAAAATTAAATTTATAAATATGATACCATTGGACATTGTTGCCTTAGAGGCTATTGGTCTACATACACCACACAGTTAGCCCTTAGGATCTTGCTACTTCCAGAGAGAGCTGATCTTAGGTCTACTCGTTCTCAGATTTAAACATCTTTCTGCACATTCTACTGTGTATTCCTGAAAGATTCAAAGTTTGGGCACTGGGTTGTTGTTGATGTTACTTGCTAAGTAGTGTCCTACTCTTTGTGATCCCATGGACTGTAGCCAACCAGGCTCCTCTGTCCATAGGATTCTCCAGGTGAGAATACTGGAGTGGGTTGTAATTCCTCCTCCAGGGGATCTTCCCGACCTAGGGATGAAACCCACATCTCCAGTGTCTCCTGCATTGGCAGGCAGATCCTTTACCACTGAGCCATCCAGGAAGCCCTGGGGATTGGGTAAAAGTGCAAATACATATATCAGCAAAATTCAGCATCTCTTTACAATCTGTTTATGATTTGGTGAAGTTTGGTGGGAATTGTGAGAAGTTTCTAAGTTATTCTTTGTCTGTTCTCTCAGATATTTTGCACCAGATTTCTTTCTTTGGCCAAAATAACCTATACTTTTATGAACAAATAGCACTTTTCGTCTACATTTTGCTTTATGTCCTTTCTCCTGGACAGAAAATAATCATACTGAATGAATGAGAGAGGGTTTAGGGGAGAGAGAAATAATATACTAAGAAAATAAAATAGTTAATATTTAAAAACCAGTAAGTACATTGACAAATAAAATAGATACATAGTTAGAGAATAAAACTAGAATGTTTATACTAAAACACTGTGTGGGTAAAGCAATGATAACACAATGAAAACCTACAAAACACTGGAGATATTTACATGCATGTTCTTTTTTCTCAAATCTGAGTGATGGCACCATGGATGTTGGGGGAGTTTGTGATTTCCTCAGTTCTGTCTCATCACAACAAAACTTTGAAGTGATGGACCAGTGTTACAGCTCTGTGTTACAGCTCAGTTTTATTTAGAAAGCAAAGGAAAATACATCCTCGTGGCGTGAGGGCATGCCAACCCAAAAGAAGTGAAAAAAAGAGGCCCCAGCCCAATTTTGGCTCCTCTTTTTATATGTTTTTCTCCTCCCCCGGGCCTGCCCTATGTAAACTGGGCTAGCCAGGAATGTTGTTTGTTCTGCCTGAGGTCCTCACTCTGGTCCTCGGTCCTTCCTTTGTTCTATTGTTGTGGGCTCTTCCCTTCCTTGTATTTTAGCCACTGCCATTCTGGACTCTTTTTTCCTATTCTAACTACCTAACAATTTCATATACCTTGGTCGGCAATTAATTTCCTGTCATTTAATCATATGTTGTTGACAAATTTTTAAGGTCAGTATTAATAGATCCAGTTAATTCTTTTTAGCTACTATTTTTATACTGTTATTTGTAAGTACCTTGCATGTTTGCTTTTGGGGGGCATTGTTTCCATTTAATCAATGTAAAAATTTATTGTTCAATCAATGAATAAATTTATTGTACAAATAGTATGGCACATATGTTTGAATAGACAGAAACATTTTAATTGATTACAGCAAACAATGTGAATTTTGTATATAATGGGATTGCAAAATAAACTACAAACATTTCCATTCTTGAATTGGGCTACATTCCCATTATCCCACTGCTCCAGACATTTTGTCTGGAACAAGTTACAAAATGTGTGTTATCTACTTGGAGAATTCCTGCAATGACTGTCACTCTGAAAATCTCAGTCAACCATAAGTCCCAGAAATTTGTCCAACACAATTGAAGCCAGAATTGACAATCCCTATCAGATGGTACATGTCAGATCACAGCTAGGACTCAAATGGGTTTGAATTGGGCAGCTGGATCATGGGAGGTATTGGCCAGCTATCTAGGTATGTTTATCCTGGTCACTTCATTAGCCATGCCCTGCCCCTTACTTTTTGGATAATATTTACTGGGTTAGGATGGAGTTTCACTATGTTTCTAGAAGACATTTGTAGACATGAAATTTTAGAGGGAAAGTGGTGCACATTGTTAAACTTTATGTGTGTGTTCAGTCTCATTCGACTCTGAGACCCTTTGGATTGTAGCCCACCAGGTTCATATGTCCATGGGGTTTCCTAGGCGAGAATCCTGGAGTGGGCTGTCCTTTTTCCTTCCAGGGGATCTTCCCAACCCAGGGATCAAGTCCATATCTCCTGTGTCTCTTGCATTGCAGATGGATTCTTTATCTGCTGAGCCATTGTGGAAGCCTGCTAAACTAAAAAGATGAAAAACTATTCTCTAAATATGTCTATAAACATTATTTTGCTCACAAAAAATTTCTTCTTTCTCCTCCTCTGCACATAATTATATCAGCTGTCTTTACATGGACCAGGCCATGTTACTGAGCTCTGGGGAAAAAAATGTGTACAAAAGGAATATGCATCACTTTTGCAGGGGACCCTCTATTATATATCCAATCTGTGAAGATTTAGTCATGAGCAGAATGGAGTTACAAGGTGGAAAGATTTGGGGACTAGAACAACTATAGGGAAGGCCACCTACTGAGTAAAAATTAAACTTTATTAAACTACAGAGGTTTTGAAATTGTTAGTCTTCTGAAGAAATAAAATGGATTTTCCACAATATTTCTTTGGCCTTCCCTACATTCTGTGAAGACGATCAAGCTAGAAATTTACCTGGGATAGACAGTATCTGATCATTTTAGCTCTATAGCAGAAATGTCCCCTAATAAGACATATGAATATTTTAGTTATATATCTGGAAAGAGAGAGAAATGGAGGAAAAAGTCCTTCATTTTTGAATGTTTTTAACCTGCCTATTTTTCTGTATATAATTGACAGTATTGTCAAATATCTATGAAAAAGCAGTTTTGGCATGCTGATCAGATTTTTTTTAATACTTCAATTGGAATATCTCTTTTTGCTATCATGTTTGAGTGTACTTTTATACATTATTTAATTTTTTCTAGCAGATTATTTTTATTAATGTGTAAGATTTATTATTTCATTCTTTCATTCAACTAAAATGTATGAGGCATGAAATGTGTCCCCAAAACTTTGCTAGCTGCTGGAGACATTTTCTTAGGAAGAAAATAAAAAGCAGATAACATAATTAGAATATAATAGCTGGGGCACATATTACCAAAAGAGCAATCAAGTCAGAATATTTTGAGAATTTGGCATTTAAATCTGAGACTTCAAGACCTGAGTCAAAGACTTCACCAAGGTCTAAAATGGAGTCTTTTGGAAACAGTAGACTGTAACCAAAATAGCTGTAATACAAATCTAGAAGCTTAGGAATTAGGAAACTGGCCTAATTAGAAACTTGTAAATAAAGAAGAGACTAACAGGGGTTACCATCAGAAAAGTAGGGAGAGAAAAATCATGTGGGGACATAAAAATCAAAGAAGGAATTTGGACTTTATCACTTCCCTTTCTTATTTTCAGTATTTTATTGGTTTATAAATAGTTCTTTAAAAAATATTTATTTATTTGCCTCACTGTATCTCAATTGCAGTATGTAGAATCTTAGATCTTCATTGCAGCATGTGGGATCTTTTAGTTGGGATCTATTGATAACTCCCTGACTTGGAATCAAACATGGGCCACCTACATTGGGAGCTCAGAGTTTTAGCCATTGGGCCACCAGGGAAGTTCCTATAAGTAAGTGCTATATACTATTTTCTACTTTAAATCAGATAAACATATTAGACTAGACTATGAAGTTAATGAAATTAAAACCCATTTGGTAGTGTGAATCAGATGCTCCCAAATTTCTCTAAGAATGTAACTCCCAAATACACAAACTCATTGGAAACAAATGCAAAATTCAAACAAATAATAGAAATAGCCATAGATTTGATTACCTACCCATCTTCTACTGAGTGTACATTAGTAGTTCTATTTGGGATAAAACCTGCTTGAAGAGCTGAACTATACGATTTTAGTACAAAAGACAGGCTATCAGGCCTGTGGATGGGAATGATGAAGTGTGTTATAAAAAGGATTTAGTAAGTTTCTGGGCAAAAGGATGACTGGCCATACAATGCACAGATATCTTCTACCAACTGTTCCACGCTCTGCTATCCAAAGGTACTGCCGGAAACTTATCACCCACAATACTGACAGGTGCTATAAAGTTAAGTTGCCCTGTACCAGTGAATAAAAATAAGCCAGACTGAAGAGTTGAAAGTGAATTTGAAGGCATGAAGTATTTTTACAGAAAGTCCATGAAATTTCTACTTGTTTAACAAGTAAAATTACAAAGAATGTAATCTATGTTAAATTCATAGGCTGGACAATTTTAATAGGACAAACATTATAATTTTACTGTTGTAATCATTGGCAATATTCTTATATAATTCCTCTCTGAAAAACATCCAAAACACATGTATATAACACAAAACCTGGTAAATTGGATAAGTCTAAGCTGCTTAGCACTTAGTTTCCCTACACTAAAGCCTGTGTTTGTGGCATACCAAGTATCCATGTTTAAAATGGTTCATGTCTATTGTTTTGGACAGTAGTTTGGTGATATATGTCTAAAATTCTCAAGGGAATTTTGTTTTTCACTTACAATTGCATTATTATATGAGCATCATATTGGGAAGGGCATGTGCATGTTAAGTGTTTGTTGAATTTCCTAGAAATTATTATGGAAGAGGAGAGTGGAGAACTGATGATGAAGAGATTAAGGTTAAGGCTCTCAGGCTTCACATGTTTCACAGTGCCTGAAGAGGATCTGAAATACACTTTACCACTAAAAGAGAAGCATAAAATTGTTTCTATGTAGTTTATAAAATGGAGCCAAGTTTTCTTTCCTTCAAAGTCAATAGTCTCCAGGAAAGCAATGGATATTGATCATTGTAATATTCACGATATAGCTATGGTAAAGTCAAGCAAACTAAATGCAGTAAAAATATACACCCCAGGGACTTCCCTGGTGATCCAGTGGTTAAGACTTTGCACTTTCATGGCAAGGGGTGCACATTCCATCCCTGTTTGGGGAACTAAAATACCTTGGGTGGCCCAGCGTGGCCAAAAATTTAAGTAAACTTTTTAAAAATATATATAAACCTAGACCAAAAATATATATATATATATATATATATATATAAATAAAGGCCAGGAGAAGCACAATTTGTGAGAGTGTAAGGATTCATAGATTCATAGATAACTGGGTAGCAAGTGTTAGATATGTAAGATTCAAGACTTAACACTTATGCTGTCAATCACCAGGCTCAATCCAGAAGACATCATTCAGAAAGAAAGGACACAAAACAAGACAAAGTTGCTTTTTATTATTATATATTAACTTATACTCATTTTTAAAAACTCAGTAAAAATGTTCTAATAATATGCACAACTTACAGAAAGTGAACTGTAAAGCCTTTCCATAGCAGTTTCAAAGTCTTTATCACAGAATAAGTAGTTTTGATATGTTTGAGTCCCAGAGTCTAGAGGCTTAGCCAAGAGGAAGTTGGATCAAAGCCTGTCTCCCTGAACTATGTCAAAAAGAGAATGGTTAATCGTGTTTACTAAAATGGGGAAGCAAGATACCCAGAGCATATCTCAAACTGATGAATATGAAATCTCTACAGAACATGGTGAGAAAAGATATCTTTTCATATATTATTTTTAATAAAAGTGCCCTAATACAGTATTTCAATGCTCTTCAAAAGCAAAACATATGATTTGTTTCATGTGTTTATTTGAATTAGCCAAATATAAAATGGTGCTATGTATGGATGTTATCCAACTTAAGACAAGTTCCTTTTTCTCAAAACCCTAAGAGAATATGTTTAAAAAAAAAAATTCAATTAACTCATTGAAAGGGATACCTGCAGTTGTAAATAAAATGTTTAAAATAATGTAACATTTTCTTCTTAATTGTCAATAAATATCACACAATGTATAATGCTTAAATTAAGTAGCTTTTATGCAAAACCTAGTGGTTCTCTAAGAATATCATTTATGGAAGCAAGTGAAGCAATTAATTGGTTTCTATTTATTAACCCACCTCAGATATAATAAAAGCATAACAGCAGACAAAATGTCTTTCCACTTTAATCTGAGTGATGGTAATATTACTGTTGTATTCAAAGTTGTCTCATATTTCTAAAAAATGTATGCAAATATGTCATAATTATTTAAATAAGGGTCCAAATTAAATCACCAGAGACTTATGTAGAAGTAGCAAATTACTTTTATTCATTTATTTAATCAAAATATGTTTATTAACCTCATTCTGTGCTTCAAACTCTGGAATAAGCTTGGAATAAAATATTTGTGAGGATAGCTAATGTCCTAGAACTCTGAAAATTTCATTGTGGCAATTTTTAAATAACTTCATATCTATATGTTCGATCTATGAATATATTATTTTCAGATTGGTTCTGAGTATCATTACAGGCTTTGTTTGGTTGTTTCAACATTTTCACTGAATATTTGGAAATCTTTAGCATTGTCATTCTTTTTTCCTCAGTAATTTGTTTCAGATAATATTTTTATTTATAATCAAAGGGCTATTTTTCTCTTTTTAAAATAACTTTGTTGTGACAAAATTTACACTGCACAAATATCATTCCCTTTTCTTCCAAATGATCCTCATCTTTCCCAGCCCCAGGCACCACCAAGTTGATTTTTTATTATATTTTTGCCTCTTTAATGTTTCATATAAATGAAATTATACAATATGTACTCGGGTATCTGCCTTCTACGTGAGATTTGTTCATACTGCTGCATGTATAAATAGCCTATTCCTTTTTATTAAGAAGTAGCATTCCATTTCATTTCAGCACTATTTTATAGTTTTCAGTGTACAGGAATTGTATTTTGTTAAACTTTCATTACATATGTTCAGTTCAGTTCAGTTCAGTTGCTCAGTCATGTCCGACTCTTTGCGACCCCATGAATTGCAGCACGCCAGGCCTCCCTAACCATCACCAACTCCCGGAGTTCAATTAGACTCATCCATCGAGTCAGTGATGCCATCCAGCCATCTCATCCTCTGTCGTCCCCTTCTCCTCCTGCCCCCAATCCCTCCCAGCATCAGAGTCTTTTCCAATGAGTCAACTCTTCTCATGAGGTGGCCAAAGTACTGGAGCTTCAGCTTTAGCATCATTCCTTCCAAAGAAAAAGCAGGGCTGATCTCCTTTAGAATGGACTGGTTGGATCTCTTTGCAGTCCAAGGGACTCTCAGGAGTCTTCTCCAACACCACAGTTCAAAAGCATCAATTCTTCGGCACTTAGCTTTCTTCACAATCCAACTCTCACATCCATACATGACTACTGGAAAAACCATAGCCTTGACTAAATGGACCTTTCTTAGAAGAGTAATGTCTCTATTTTTCAATATGCTATCTAGTTTGGTCATAACTTTTCTTCCAAGGAGTAAGCGTCTTTTAATTTCATGGCTGCAATCACCATCTGCAGTGATTTTGGAGCCCCAAAAGATAAAGTCTGATACTGTTTCCACTGTTTCCCCATCTATTTCCCATGAAGTGATGGGACCAGATGCCATGATCTTCGTTTTCTGAAAGCTGAGCTTTAAGCCAACTTTTTCACTCTCCTCTTTCACATCATCAAGAAGCTTTTTAGTTCCTCTTCACTTTCTGCCATAAGGGTGTTGTTAACTGCATATCTGAGGTTACTGATATTTCTCCCAGCAATCTTGATTACAGCTTGTGCTTCTTCCAGCCCAGCATTTCTCATGATGTTCTGCATATAAGTTAAATAATCAGGGTGACAATATACAGCCTTGATATACTCCTTTTCCTATTTGGAACCAGTCTGTTGTTCCATGTCCAGTTCTAACTGTTGCTTCCTGATCTGCATACAGGTTTCTCAAAAGGCAAGTCAGGTGGTCTGGTATTCCCATCTCTTTCAGAATTTCCCACAGTTATTGTGATCCACACAGTCAAAGGCTTTGGCATAGTCAATAGAGCAGAAATAGATATTTTCCTGGAACTCTCTTGCTTTTTCAATGGTCCAGCGGATGTTAGCAATTTGATCTCTGGTTCCTCTGCCTTTTCTAAAACCAGCTTGAGCTCACCTCTAATTATTTATTCACGTTGATGCTATTGTGAAAAGAATTTTTTTTATTTCACTTTTGGAAACTGTAAATAATGGGTAGAATTATAATAGATTTGTGTATAATGTGTCTATCTTGTGGCCCTGTAAAGCTTGCTTATTGGCTACAGAAACTGCTGCTGCTACTGCTGCTAAGTCGCTTCAGTCCTGTCCAACTCTGTGCGACCCCATAGACGGCAGCCCACCAGGCTCCCCTGTCCCTAGGATTCGCCAGGCAAGAACACTGGAGTGGGTTGCCATTTCCTTCTCCATTGCATGAAAGTGAAAATTGAAAGTGAAGCAGTTCAGCTGTGTCCTTCTCTTTGCGACCCCATGGACTGCAGCCCACCAGGCTCCTCCGTCCATGGGATTTTCCAGGCAAGAGTTCTGGAGTGGGGTGCCATTGCCTTCTCCGTGGCTACAGTAAAGTTATATATAAATCCTTTTAAACCTGAGAAATCTCTACATACAAGATTATGTCATCATTGAATTAATACTGTTTTACTTCATCCATTCATATCTGTAAGTCTTTAATTTCTTTTCAGTGGTTTACTGTATTAGCTAGAATTCCAGTAAAACAGTGATTAGAAATGGCAAGAATGACATCCTTACTCTTCCCAACCTTCAGGAGAAAGTATCCAGACCTCCAAGCATGCTGTTAGTTATATGTTTTTCATAGATACTCTGTAGTATGTTAATAGAATTCCTTCTCTCCCTAGATTGTCAACAGTGAAGTCAGTTAGTTGTGTCCGACTCTTTGTGACTCCATGGACTGTAGCTTGCCAGGCTTCTCCATCCATGGAATTTTCCAAGGAAGAATACTGGAGTGGGTTGAGATTAGTCTTTTATTTTATTATTTACTTATTTTTAAAAAATTAATTTATGTTAACTGGATAATTACTTTACAATACTGTGATGGTTTTTGCCAAACATCAGTATAAACCTGCCACAGGTGTACACATGATCCTCCCCATCTTGAACCCCCCTCCCACCTTCCTCCCCACCCTATCCCTCTGGGTTGTCCCAGGGCACCAGCTTTGGGTGCCCTGCTTCATGGACTAAATTCACACTGCTCATCTATTTCACATATGGTAATGCACATGTTTCAGTGCTATTATTTCAAATCATCCCACCCTTGCTTTCTCCCACTGAGTCCATTTATTTACTCTTTTTTTTTTTGGCTGTACTGGGTTTTCACTGCTGTGAGGGCTTTTCTCTAGTTATGGTTAGCAGGGTCTATTCTTCTCATTGTGATGGCTTCTCTCGTGGAGCACAGACTCTAGGTCATGCAGGCTCAGTAGTGTGGTTCACGGGTCTAGCTGCCCTGAAGCATGTAGAATCTTCCCAAACCAGGGATTGAACCAGTGTCCCTAGTAGCCACTGGGTCAATAGGAAAACTCTGAATGGATTATTTTTATGAAGTGATTTTGCTACCTCTATTGAGATGATATTATGGATTTTGTCTTCTATTCTTTGAATAGGGTATGGTACATTAACTGATTTTGAATCTCAAAACAACCTTCTATTTCTGGGATAAACACCATTTGTTCCTGATATAGGACAATTTTTTTTTTTTACTGCTAATATCTAATGAAGGAGTTTTATATTAATGTTCATAAGACATACTGGTATGTAGTTTCCTTTTATTTTGTCTTTATCTGGTTGGATATTGGGGTAACACAGACCTTATAAAATGAGTAGGGAAGTATTTCTTTGTAGAAGTATTGTTCTGCATTAATTTCTTTCCTTGATGTAATTTCATAAATCTTTCTTCTACCCATAAGGAACAAACCCACATTTGTATGTTTCTAGAACATTTTCTTTTTCATTGTATTTGCTGAAATACAGTCATTTGTAAGAGGGGCATCCCATCCTTTTGATTGCTCTGGGATCTGTATTGATGTCCTCCCCTGATTTTGATAGTCTGTGTCTCTGTCTTTCTCTTCTCTCTTATAACTCTCCTTATTTTCTATTTTATCTCATTATTTTTTTATTATTCACAATAATAAAAAATGTTTATTAGTTTTCACAATCAATAGCCAGACAAAAGATAAAAAATAATTAACAATTGTAAGCCATAATGTGCCCCACTGGTTTTTAATCTGATATTCCACCACTTCTTTTTGATTGTTTCGAATTTAAGTTCCTCATTTTCTAGATTCATAAGGTAGACACTTAGATTAATAACTTTGGGTCTTCCTTTATAATGTAGGTATTTAAAACTAAAAATGTTTCTCTAAGCACTACTTTCACTATATCCCGTTATATCCAGATATTGCTATCTTTCATTTTCACAGAAAATATGTTCTGAATTATGTTCTTCCACTGGGTTATTTACTGTTGAGTGATTTAATTTTTAAGTACTTCAAGATTTCCCAGATTTTTCCCTACTACTGATTTAAATCCATTGAGATTTGAAAATATACTTTGCATAATTTTAATAACACTAAACACAATAGAGTGTTTTGTGATTTACCATTTGACTTTTCCTAAAGAATGTGCCATATGTGCTAGATTAGAAAGGGCACTCTAACGGAACTTGTTAGAGTTTTTACTTGAGAAATTTTCATTGACAGATTTTTTTTTTCTTTTGGCAGTTTACAAGCAATTCCAGTGCCTTCTTTTTTTTCTCTGAGAATACAACTATTTTCAATCACATTGTTATTCTCTGTATACTGAGAGCTATAGTCTTTTGCTGATTTCTCTTTGTTTTCGGGTTTCAGCTGTTTGACTATCAGGTAGTAAACTCTGGATAGATGTAAGTAGATACACTATATTATGCACACTTATCTGTGATTTTGGTCATAAAAACAAATTAGAAACTCCAGTAGGTTAAAAAAGATTAGTGATTAAATTTACTCACAATGCATTACATCAAGTGGTATATACACAGAAACTTCAGGAAAAGCAGAGGGTATTCAGAGAGGAGAATCAAATTAAGCGTGAACTGCTAAGTTCCTATTAAATAGCCAGAAAAGTCATTGAAAGATTTTTTTTAAGATGTCACATTTGCGAGAATTATGGCAAAAAAAAAAAAAAAAAGGATTCATATTTAATTGGAAGAAGATGCTGAGCAGAGGTAACTAGGCAGCTACAGCTTTACTCCTGATGGAAGAACAGCTCCTTTCAATAGTCTTAATTAAGTGAAGAACAAAATTGTGATCCCTGATGAACTAGAATTTAAGCAAACTGTGATAATGATGGGGCTAGAGGAAATAGGGACAGATGTGCAAAGTAGAGCAATGCTCACAAAAAGTTTTTTTTTTTTGCATGTCACCAACACAGCCCTAAGAGAGATCAATGCAAGAGAAATTAAGTCACTCTAATTTTAAATAGATATCCATGTGTATTTTCTTATTTTAAAAACCACATTCTAGACTCTATATATTAGTGAAGAATTAATTAGGAATATTTTAAAAGTTAACATTTTGACTCTAAAAAAGGGCTTTTCTGAAGTTTTTAAAAACGACTTTCAAACAAGCTATTTTTTTTAAGTTTTTGCTATCATACATGTAACTGATTCAAGTAGCAGCAATTCAAGCCAAAAATAGAGGTTAATAATGCATTATAGAAAAAAAGAAATTAAATGAAAAAAACTCACCTTAAACAAAAATGTTAGATCATACCCAAGTGATAAGAAAAATTGTTACCTGGTGCAAATAGCCAACTAGACCACCAATTTTAGGCCCTTCCTGGGAAAAAGTAAAAGATAATATAAAATGATAATAATTCTAAAGCATCAGCAATCACTTACAATTAAGCATAAATTGTCAGAGTGCTAGTAGTAGTCATTAAGATAGTGGAATTTTGAGGGAGATGGGCAGGCTTAGAAACACAAAATGGACAGCACAGAAACAGAAATTGTTGTATGTGAAGACTCGAGAGTGATGGCAGGCAGATCTCAAGGGATGAGAAATACTTAAACAGTACTGACCCAATTAGATATCCCTATAGAAAAAATTATGATAGATATCTTCCATACAGATTTTATACATCAATCTCAGATAATGGAATACTCAAATGTTAAAGGTAATATTATAGGACTTACATTAAAATAACTATGTAAGGCAGGCTTATGACCTTGAGATAGACAAAGATTTCTTAAATATATCTGAAAACTACATATTAAAAGAAAAAGACATATATAGAACTATAGTAAAATTAAGAACTTTTCTTAATGTAAGAATATCATAAAGAGAATATTAAAAGTCAAAAACATTTGTACAAGCTGTCTGTAACATATATAAGAGATGAAGATTGATATTCGGGAATATACTTCAACTGAAAACCAGTGAGAAAAAGGCAAAAAATCTAGTAGAAAAATTTTTAAATGATATGAACATGTATTTCAAAAAAAGGGGAAGTAGATGTGAACACACTTAACCACAGCATAATAAGGGACATATCATTCATTCACCTGTAGATGTGTGTATAAAAACATATACCCATACATATGTGTGTATGTATATTTATATATACATGCAAATACACACAATATGTATATATGTTTACCCCATATCTTGATAATGTCAATGTATACCACAGAGAAACTTTTGCATGTGTGCACAGAGAAGTGTATGAAAAAGTTCACAGCAACTTGGTTTATATGACCAATATACTGAAATAAACAACCCAAATGTTCAACAATAATTAGGGTGGATCAGATAGTACAGAATCTGCCTGCAATTTAGGAGACCCAGGTTAGATCCCTGGGTGAGAAAGATCCCCTGGAGAAGGGATTAGCAACTCACTCCACTATTCTTGTCTACAGAGTTCCATGGACAGAGGAGCCTGGTGGGCTACAGGCCTGGTGGGCAAAGAGTCAGACACGACTGAGTGACTTTCAACAATAATAGAACTGACAAATGTAGTACAATTGGCCCTCGTATCCACAGGTTTTGCATCCACAGATTCAATCAATAGTTGATTAAACATACTCTGTTTTAAACCAGAAAATTCCTAATGAAATTTTATAGAGCTCATTGATATACTTCTTGTTAATTTATTTTAAATCATAGTGTCCATTGTTGAACAGTCACATAACTGCCCATTGGATGGATGATATTGTTATTTGCAATAATGTGCTTATTTATAGTTTGTGTTACACATCTGATCCTATCACTTCATGGCAAATAGATGGGGAAACAATGGAAACTGACAGACTTTATTTTCCTGGGCTCCAAAATCACCGCTTATGGTAATTGCAGCCATGAAATTAAAAGACGTTTGCTCTTTGGAAGAAAAACTATGACAAACCTAGACAGCATAATTAAAATAAGAGAAATCACTTTGCTGACAAAGGTCCATCTAGCCAAAGCTATGGTTTTTCCAGTAGTCATGTATGGATGCAAGAGTTGAACCATAAAGAAGGCTGAGCTTTCAAACTGTGGTGTTGGAGAAAATTATTGAGAGTCCCTTGGACTGCAAGGAGATCAAACCAGCCCATCTTATGGGAAATCAAACCTGAATATTCATTAGAAGGAATGATGCTGAAGTTGAAGCTCCAATACTTTGGCCACCTGACTTGAAGAGCCGATTCACTGGAAAAGACCCTTATGTTAGGAAAGATCGAAGGCAAGCAGAGAAGGGGGCAACGGAGGAAGAGATGGTTGGATGGCGTCACCAATTCAATGGACGTGAGTTTGAGCAAACTCTGGTGCTGATGGTGAAGGACAGGGAAGCCTGGTGTGCTGAAGTCCATGGGGTCACCAAATTCAGAGATGACTGAGAGATTGAGCAACAACATTCTCCATGATCAATTTGCAATGGAAATGAAAATAAAATCTGACATCTCATTCATAAAAATAAATAGCTATACCCAGAAAATTCTGAAAAGCAAAACTTAAATTTGCTGTTTCCAGGCAACTACTTACATAGCTCTTACACTGTATTAGGTATCATATGTAATCTATAGATGATTTAAAGTATATGGGAGGGTGTACATAGGCTATATGCAAATACTATGCCATTTTATATGAGGGAATTGAATATCCCTATATTTTAAATTCCCTGAGGCATCCTGGAACAAAAGTTCTTGACTGTCTATATCAGTCTGAAAAACTCTGACCACTAAGTTCCTTTTCACATTTAACATCCATTACCCCCAGACAAGCCTTGGCTCTAATTCTTCTACCTTTCATCTGGGGCCGAAAGGGACTGTGTTGACTACACCCTGGGACTACTTGCAGGTTTTCACCACACTGACTAGCAAAGCCCAGATCTTCAGTGGATGATTCCGCACTCCTTGCGTGCATGCATGCTAAGTTGCTTCAGTCATGTCTGACTCTTTGTAACCCTAGGACTGTAACCTGCGAGGCTCTCCTGTCCATGGGATTCTCCAGGCAAGAATACTGGAGTGAGCTGCCATTTTCTCCTCGTTTCTCTCATATCTCCTGTCTTGACAGTCAGTTTCTTTACCACTAGCACATCTGGGAAGCCTCTGTCCTCCATGATTCCTTGCTGATTTCTCAGTCTTCTATACTGATCTTTCACTATGTTTAGCTTCCTTACTTTTTGGAACCCTTGTTTGTCATGATGCTACATAATTTCATGAGATACTATTTCAGATGGTAGCAAGGAGTGACTCTGACTTTGAATGATGCCTCTTGGGGTTGTGGAAAGTGGTGCCTTACCTGGCACTAGAAATTTATAATTCTTGCTCTTCTTTTGCTTTTTTCTTTAGTGTTTCATTTATTTCCCAATTATTCAATCCATTATTAGACATTGCCTATTGTTGTACCTGCCAATTTCAACTTTATTTAATTGCCTTTCTCTCATTACTCATTTGTGTATGGTGGTGACAAATTTTTGGTGTGTTTTAATTGTTAAGGTGATTTCCAAGGAAATTATCTTTAAATAAGCCATTTCTTAGAGGGTAACTTAAAATGTTCTTGAAGTCTTAACTATTCAATGAAGGCTTTGTTTTGCCCCAGTCACTCTTTCAGGAAGAAAACTGTATATTGCCCTAACTCTTAAAATCCTACTCTAACTCTTAAAATTATCAGACACAATTTTGCATTTAATTTATATTGAACCAAATTCTTTTCACATTAATTAAAGTATTCACCTGTGCCTTTCAAATGAGTCACAGGTTCCTTGAGGCCAGGGATATCTCATCCATTTTCTGTAATAATCTTACAACTACCTACCACCTCACTTCCTAACACTGAACTAGGTTGTTTAGCTCAAACTAAAATATAATTGTCTTCAGTGAACACAAAAATTGGTGGTAGATTCATCATGTTTATCAAATTACAATTTCATTGGCCTTTGCTCCTTTCCTCAATGAAATTTTGGACTTTGGTATCAGTGTTGCGAACTTCAGAGACAAAGATATGGTCTTCAAACATTCATTCTGTCTTTCAATTTGAACTGTACAAAAAAGATCTTCATCACCCAGATAATCATGATGGTGTGATCACTAATCTAGAGCCAGACATCTTGGAATGTGAAGTCAAATGGGCCTTAGAAAGCATCACTACAAACAAAGCTAGTGGAGGTGATGGAATTCCAGTTGAGCTGTTTCAAATCCTGAAAGATGAAGCTGTGAAAGTGCTGCACTCAATATGCCAGCAAATTTGGAAAACTCAGCAGTGGCCACAGGACTGGAAAAGGTCAGTTTTCATTCCAATTCCAAAGAAAGGCAATGCCAAAGAATGCTCAAACTACCACATAATTTCACTCATCTCACATGCTAGTAAAGTAATGCTCAAAATTCTCCAAGCCAGGCTTCAGCAATATGTGAACTGTGAACTTCCTGATGTTCAAGTTGGTTTTAGAAAAGGCAGAGGAACCAGAGATCAAATTTCCAACATCTACTGGATCGTGGAAAAAAGCAACAGAGTTCCAGAAAAACATCTATTTTTGCTTTCTTGACTATGCCAAAGCTTTTGACTGTGTGGATCACAATAAACTGTGGAAAATTGTGAACGAGATGGGAATACCAGACCACCTAACCTGCCTCTTGAGAAATCTGTATGCAGGTCAGGAAGCAACAGTTAGAACTGGACATGGAACAACAGACTGGTTCCAAGTAGCAAAAGGAGTACGTCAAGGCTGTATATTGTCACCCTGATTATTTAACTTATATGCAGAGTACATCATGAGAAACACTGGGCTGGAAGAAATATAAGCTGGAATCAAGATTGCCGGGAGAAATATCAATAACCTCAGATATGCAGATGACACCACCCTTATGGCAGAAAGTGAAGAGGAACTAAAAAGTCTCTTGATGAAAGTGAAAGAGGAGAGTGAAAAAATTGGTTTAAAGCTCAACATTCAGGAAAGGAAGATCATGGCATCTGGTCCCATCACTTCATGGGAAACAGATGGGGAAATAGTGGAAACAGTGTCAGACTTTATTTTTCTGGGCTCCAAAGTCACTGCAGATGGTGACTGCAGCCATGAAATTAAAAGATGCTTACTCCTTGGAAGAAAAGTTCTGACCAACCTAGATAGCATATTCAAAAGCAGAGACATTACTTTGCCGACTAAGGTCCTTCTAGTCAAGGCTATGGTTTTTCCTGTGCCCATGTATGGACGTGAGAGTTGGACTGTGAAGAAGGCTGAGCGCCAAAGAATTGATGCCTTTGAACTGTGTGGGAGTTATGATCCCACATGCTACTTGGTACAGCCAAAAACTGAGCAAACAAAAACAAGATAGAACTTAAACAAGATCACAGAGTCAAAAACCAAACTTGAAGGGGTAGAATTTCACACAATTAATCTCAAGGATATGAAATGGACGTTGGTGAAAAGATATCCAGATTTGTAAGGCAAACACATGACTATAATCAGTTTCTTATACAAACTATATAGACTTTGTTCCAAAAAATTCTTAACGTTGCACACTAGTAAATTTAATCTTGGTGATGATGAGAAGAACATTGAAAGACCATCTCTAGTATGTTGTGAGAGTATAAATCATGTTACCTTAAATATTGAAAACGACGGATGGACTTCAGCAGTAAACGTTCGTGAGAGGGGGCTGCCAGGAAGATATTTAAGGAGACACGATATCGTTCAAAACAGTAGGGGAAATCCCTTTTCTGCTGTGCCTAAATACACAAATAATTTTATTCAAAAAGAGACGTACAACTCCTCTACCCTGAGGAGCAGGAGGCAAACTAAGGGTAAAAGACAAATGCAGGCAAAAACTTAGAGACTTGCAATGGAAGAGTTAGAGTGTTGAGAAAATGTAGTGTGGTAGTCATCCATGTGTCTCAAGCAGACAGGAAACGCTTGGTGAAATGTAGTGGGAGAAAAAGAGCCTTGCCAAAAACCAACCGAGCAAATGTACTCAAAGACAATACTTGGAACAAGTAGATAAGCCAAACCCCAAGACTCTCTATGATTAAGAAAAATACCTGAAGGGAGAAGCAGACACCCAGCTTGTAAACATGGGCCAAGTCAGGTTTATAGGAAAAAATGAAGTGTATGCTCTTGAAGTGCCCGCTTTTGGATGACGCATAGATGTTAGGTGAGGATGAGTCGGTGTTTATGTGTATACATTATACATGTTTCTATGTCATTGGCAGGGTGTCAGAAAGCAAACTAGACAAAGAGATGACTGTGCATGTAATTTACAAAAGAGTGTTCCTAGGGAAAAACTGGTAAAGGTGTGGGGAAAGCTGGGCAAGAGAGAGGAAAAGCCATAGTCACACAAGTGTCTGATTTCAAGTCAAGTCCCCTTATCTTGTAGAGGAATTCTGAAATGTACGAAATGGTACCCCAGGAAAACTGAAATTCCCAGGCACGTTGGAGTCCAAGGGAAAGCCTCTGAAGATGTTCAGATATCAGCCAGTGGAAAAAACACATCGAAGCGGAGGAAGAAGTGTCACAAATGTAAGAACGTTTGAGAAGATCTGGGTGAAACACTAATGTCTGTTACATCATTTATGGCTGTTCACGTAGCTGATCATAGTAGTACTCCTTGTTATGCTGAATTTCACTGTTGACAACAAAAATGGGGAAACATTTTTTCCACCTTGTAGGGTTTTCAGGGAATTCTGTTGTCATTTTCACATAGTTCTGGGTTTGGGGTCCTGGCACTCCAAAGTATTATGAAACATAGTTTGTTGGTTACATATAGATGATGATCTTCAGAGAGGGCTAATACAGGTAAGCATTTTTACTTAATAATTGGGCTTTAAAATGTATATTATCTGTGTGGATACATCCTGAGTTATACTATGTACATTTTTTAGAGACTGATTAACAAAATTTGGATGACCTTTACTTTAAAGCCCATTAGGAATTAGAAGCAAAATTATTATTGCTGTTATGTTTGTATCTAATTATAATTAAGGAGTGTAACCATAGTGTGCACTTCTTTTCACCTTTAGCATGTAGTGAAAAGCCATGGGTGAGCAGCAGCACCAAAGCTTCACTATCCAAATGCTATTTATCTGAAAATGAAGTGAAGTCGCTCAGTCATGTCTGACTCTTTGCGACCCCAAGACTGTAGTCTACCAGGCTCCTCTGTCCATGGGATTTACCAGGCAATTGTACTGGAGTGGATTGCCATTTCCTTCTCCAGGGGATCTTCCCAACCCAGGGCTCGAACCCTGGTCTCCCACATTGTAGACAGACTCTTTACCATCTGAGCTACTGGGAGGTGGGGGTGGGGGAGTGGATCTTGAAAAACAAAATCTTTCCTTAATGAGAAATAAGCGGGGACAGGGGTACTAAATGGCAGTGATGGGTAGATATTTATTGGTTTCGCGCTTCACAGAAACTATAACCTACTAAGAGTCTTGGCCTCTTAGAAAGTTCCAGTTCATTCATAGTATTTGTTTGATATAAAGTTCAGTTCAGTTCAGTTCAGTTCAGTCGCTCAGTGGTGTCCGACTCTTTGTGACCCCATGAATCGCAGCACACCAGGCCTCCCTGTCCATCACCAACTCCCGGAGTTCACTCAGACTCACATACATCGAGTCAGTGATGCCATCCAGCCATCTCATCCTCTGTCGCCCCCTTCTCCTCCTGCCCCCAATCCCTCCCAGCATCAGAGTCTTTTCCAATGAGTCAACTCTTCGCATGAGGTGGCCAAAGTACTGGACTTTCAGCTTTAGCATCATTCCTTCCAAACAAATCCCAGGGCTGATCTCCTTCAGAATAGACTGGTTGGCTCTCCTTGCAGTCCAAGGGACTCTCTAGAGTCTTCTCCAAACCACAGTTCAAAAGAATCAATTCTTCAGCGCTCAGCCTTCTTCACAGTCCAACTCTCACGTCCATACATGGGCACAGGAAAAACCATAGCCCTGACTAGACGGACCTTAGTCAGGAAAGTAATGTCTCTGCTTTTGAATATGCTGTCTAGGTTGGTCAGAACTTTTCTTCCAAGGAGTAAGCATCTTTTAATTTCATGGCTGCAGTCACCATCTGCTGTGACTTTGGAGCCCAGAAAAATAAAGTCTGACACTGTTTCCACTGTTTCCCCATCTGTTTCCCATGATGTGATGGGACCGGATGCCATGATCTTCCTTTCCTGAATGTTGAGCTTTAAACCAATTTTTTCACTCTCCTCTTTCACTTTCATCAAGAGACTTTTTAGTTCCTCTTCACTTTCTGCCATAAGGGTGGTGTCATCTGCATATCTGAGGTTATTGATATTTCTCCCAGCAATCTTGATTCCAGCTTGTGTTTCTTCCAGCCCAGTGTTTCTCATGATGTACTCTGCATAGAAGTTAAATAATCAGGGTGACAATATACAGCCTTGACGTACTCCTTTTGCTACTTGGAACCAGTCTGTTGTTCCATGTCATACTGCCATTTAGTACCCCTGTCCCAGATAATATACATTGTAAAGCCCAATTTTTAAGGAAAAATGCTTACCTGTATTAGCCCTCTCTGAAGATCATCATCTATATGTAACCAACAAACTATGTTTCATAATACTTTGGGGTGCTCAGGACCCCAAACCCAGAACTATGTGAAAATGACAACAGAATTCCCTGAAAACCCTACAAGGTGGAAAAAATGTTTCCCCATTTTTGTTGTCAACAGTAAATTCAGCATAACAAGGAGTACTACTATGATCAGCTACGTGAACAGCCATAAATGATGTAACAGACATTAGTGTTTCACCCAGATCTTCTCAAACGTTCTTACATTTGTGACACTTCTTCCTCCGCTTCGATGTGCTTTTTTTCCACTGGCTGATATCTGAACATCTTCAGAGGCTTTCCCTTGGACTCCAACGTGCCTGGGAATTTCAGTTTTCCTGGGGTACCATTTCGTACATTTCAGAATTCCTCTACAAGATAAGGGGACTTGACTTGGAATCAGACACTTGTGTGACTATGGCTTTTCCTCTCTCTTGCCCAGCTTTCCCCACACCTTTACCAGTTTTTCCCTAGGAACACTCTTTTGTAAATTACATGCACAGTCATCTCTTTGTCTAGTTTGCTTTCTGACACCCTGCCAATGACATAGAAACATGTATAATGTATACACATAAACACCGACTCATCCTCACCTAACATCTATGCGTCATCCAAAAGCGGGCACTTCAAGAGCATACACTTCATTTTTTCCTATAAACCTGACTTGGCCCATGTTTACAAGCTGGGTGTCTGCTTCTCCCTTCAGGTATTTTTCTTAATCATAGAGAGTCTTGGGGTTTGGCTTATCTACTTGTTCCAAGTATTGTCTTTGAGGACATTTGCTCGGTCGGTTTTTGGCAAGGCTCTTTTTCTCCCACTACATTTCACCAAGCGTTTCCTGTCTGCTTGAGACACGTGGATGACTACCACACTACATTTTCTCAACACTCTAACTCTTCCATTGCAAGTCTCTAAGTTTTTGCCTGCATTTGTCTTTTACCCTTAGTTTGCCTCCTGCTCCTCAGGGTAGAGGAGTTGTACGTCTCCTTTTGAATAAAATTATTTGTGTATTTAGGCACAGCAGAAAAGGGATTTCCCCTACTGTTTTGAACGATATCGTGTCTCCTTAAATATCTTCCTGGCAGCCCCCTCTCACGAACGTTTACTGCTGAAGTCCATCCGTCGTTTTCAATATTTAAGGTAACATGATTTATACTCTCACAACATACTAGAGATGGTCTTTCAATGTGCTTCTCATCATCACCAAGATTAAATTTACTAGTGTGCAACCTTAAGAATTTTTTGGAACAAAGTCTATATAGTTTGTATAAGAAACTGATTATAGTCATGTGTTTGCCTTACAAATCTGGATATCTTTTCACCAACGTCCATTTCATATCCTTGAGATTAATTGTGTGAAATTCTACCCCTTCAAGTTTGGTTTTTGACTCTGTGATCTTGTTTAAGTTCTATCTTGTTTTTGTTTGCTCAGTTTTTGGCTGTACCAAGTAGCATGTGGGATCATAACTCCCCAGCCAGGGATTAAACCCACATTCCCTGCATTGGAAGGGTGGAGTCTTAACCACTGGAAAGCCAAGGAATTCCCTTGAAGTTCTGAACTAACTAAGGTATCCACAAGATATTTTTCAATCTTGTTTCTCATTTGCCTCTCTCCTTTATCTTCTTATTTTCTTTGTCACTTATTATTTCATTACTATGGCCTTCTGGTCAACTAAATCTATAGCACATGGCAAAGATTATAAATGAGTATTAAAAAATAAGATCTAGATGGGTATATATTACCAAATCTAAGATGATCACAAATTAAAATATGTCTTAATTTTTCTATGTATAGCTCAGTCAGGAACAGACTGACATTGAGGAGTTTGAGGCTTTATTACAGGTGTAGGATTGCCTCACATATTTAATTTAAGAGAAAAGAAATTCTGGAGATAAAATGTTGAAAGGAAAACTCTAGGATAAAGAATTTATAAGACATCTCTGTACACCCATGGTGGATTCATGTTGATGTATGGCAAAACCAATACAGTATCGTAAAGTAAAATAAAATAAAATAAAATAAAGTAAAATTAAATAAATAAATAAAATATAGGGCAACTTTTTATAGAAAAAAAAGAGTTTATAAGACAAAGTTCAAAAATTAGACCTATATATTTAAAAATTTCTTTAGTTCTTTCTGCTAGAAAAGAAATACAAATCTTGCTGAGTTATCAGTAACTTATTTACATATAAACTTACTAAATTAAAAATGTACTTGAGGTAGCTTAAATATTATAAAAATATATTACCATTAAATAATTATGAAATAATAACTGACCATGTAATGATAATGGATATGAATACATCAGAAACATAAGATAAATTAGCTGGTTTCCAGCATTACAGTGATGTGAATTTTTTACTTGTAAATCTATTTAGATATCTTTAAATAAAAAATTTAGAATTATGAAGATAATTTTTTCTGATTGACTAAATTGCATCTGAAGATTGCTTTCATATGGAAAATATGGGATTTTTGCAGACTTCAACAAAGTTAATGTATAGAGTACAGGAGAAAAATAGGTCAGATTTTAAAATTCTCTAGTGACCTCTTCTTCTATCCACCCCCCCATACACAGAAACACACACATATCAAGTTTGACACATATTTCTTAATCTTCATGTCTAACAGTGAAGAGCATTAAAAGTAGAGTACAAGTTGGAAAATTATAATTTAGAAATCAAAGTTTAGTCTGCAAAGCTTTTAAAAAGTAACAGGAGAGAAAATTTTGGCTTTCATCTTTAGCTAAGTAGCCAAACAGACTAGCAGAAAAAATCTACTTGAAATAATTCTCAAACTATACAGACTATATGACATATTGTCATTAAGAGTGAAAATTTCCTTTTTGGCATTTCCTTCCCGTTTCTTTCCATTCATTGTAAACATGCACATAATGTGTTTTTAAAATAAATGTCTCTAGTGTGAAAACGAAAATTACATACTCTAAAAACTCCTACACTATTATGATAAAGTCCTTTAAATACTGTAAATGGAACTAAACCTGAAACACACAAAACAAATTTGATGGCTTACATATTAAAATACTATTAATACATTGTTGAGAAGCTTTTCTTATTGAGTTCCTTTTACTTGCTTACTAGAAAACTTCATCACAATATGTCTTGCATTTCACAGTATGAATAATTCCCCAAAATGGAGTTAAAATAATACTTAACCGAATATTTCCTGATAACTTAGTGAAAGATACTAATAGACAATATAATAAATAAAATCCCTATCCTGAAGGAGTTATTAGGGAAATATGTCAGATTCAATATCAATGAGATTCATGAAAAAGAGCTAATCATGCAAAAATGTTAATGTTATTTTTTAAAGAAGAGATTTTTAAAATTTCACTGTTATTTTTGGTGGAAGACTTTTAGGTTAAAGCTAGACAAAGTAAATATAGAGTGAGGGCATAATTTAATTTCTCTCTCTCACAACATCTAATATTACAGATTTGAAGGAGATACAATTTGTGGTAATATAGTTAAATATCAGCAAAGAAACTTTATGGAGCATATAATAGATTTGGAAAATATGGAAGGATCAAAAAAATGATCATGCAGAAGGCTGTAGAAGTAAAGAGATTTTGGTCAAAGAGTACTGAGAGTTTGATGTACTGGGTGCTAGATAAGTCAAAGTCATTCTAGTCCATTACTGAAATAAAGTTGTCCATGAAAATTCAATTAAACCATCAAGTTAAGAAGAAAAAAGGGGATTTTATTTGAGTTAAATAGAAGATTATCATCCAGGAGACAGACTCTCAGAAAGCTCTGAATTATTCTGCCTGTTATAAGTGGAAGGCACAGTCATATACATTTTCCAGACAAATGACTGTACATCAAAATAACATACTGGTATTCTACATGAAGTTCCCCAAGGGAACACGGTCCAGATAAGCACATACACATCACCCTACAGACCTAGGAAAGAATGCTACTCTTTTCAGAAGAAAGGGTAAAAATCAAGCTTTAAGGTCAAGCAGGCACGCCCATCTTTGAGAGCTCTGTTTGGCGTGTAGTGCAGGGGCACACCGTACTTCAGAAGCAAGGTGCTTGTGCTCAGACAGTTCAAAGGTTCTTTGCAGTCCCATGGACTGTAGCCTGCCAGGCTCCTCTGTCCACGGGATTTTCTAGGCAAGAATACTGAAGTGGGTTGCCACTTCCTCCTCCAGGGGAATCTTCCCCACCCAGCAATCCAACCCATGTCTCCTGAGACTCCTGCCCTGGCAGGTGGGTTCTTTACCACCACATTACCTGGGAAGTCCCAGGAAGAAGGAAGGCAGCCCAGATGGACACACAGGGAGAACTTTATGTTTAGTTTTTTTTGTCGTGTTTTAAAATATGAATTTGATCAAAATGAAGATGTAAGCAAACTTATTAGAAGAAATATAATAATGATAACACTTGATTTATCACAATAAATGCTGTATTTATGAAGGTTATATAAAGAAAATAATTGTGAAATTGTGTTAAAAATCACTGAGGAAGTTCATATAAAGTCATGGAGAGTGCATGAGTGAAAAAAATCCTTCACAGAGTGCATTTTGAAAATCTAATGTAGAAAAATGCTAAATATTTTTAAATAACTAGACAATGATTAGTACACATTCTCTGTTCATCTCCTTTGTTATACTGTCACATTTGATTCAATATTATTGGAAAATTATTATAGCAAAGACGGTCTTAAAAACGACTACTAGAAATAACACTAGCTATTATTTTTTCTTTGAAATACTAAGATTGATTAAGCATTTTAATATATACTTATTAAATTAGTTGTTTCCTAACTTTCAAAATGAACACAAATCTTTCACTGAAATTTCTCCACTGTCTAGAAGTAAATTTAATTTTTACTGTTAATATAATCATCTGTAGTCATTCTTCATATGATTATAACATTGTTTTAGACTGATAACTCATAAAAGTTTTAAGCTTATTAGAAAAAGACACGTTAAGATATTATTCTGTTAGGGTCACTTTCTTCAAATAAGACCATGTCTAAATTACTATCATGCATAATTTCAATGTAAAAGCACCAAACTAAAAATACATTTCAAATAAAAGTCAGCATTAATAATGAAGAAACTAAACAAAAAATCGAAGGTAAATAATTGAAAATTATTATACCTGATTCTTTTTGACATGAACAATGAGACAGACAAACTTGTATAATATTAAAAAGAGGGACTTCCCTGGTGGTCTAGTGGCTACAACTACATGCTCCCAATGCAGGGGGCCTGAGTTCAGTCCCTGGTCAGGGAATTAGATCATGCATGCTGCAACTAAGAATTTGCATACCCTAGCTAAAGATCCTACATGCTGCTAATAAGACCCAGCAGGGTCGAATAAATAAATCTTAAAACAAAAAACACAGAGTGACAAATCAAAAAGAAAAATAGAAGTGAGAAATAAGATAAAACATCTATAGAGAAGAGACTAAAATAATTGTAAAAATACACTGCTTCCAGATTTATGGGAACAAATGGGTAAATACTGAGGAAATGAGTGACTCCTTAGTAAAAATACTTATTGACAAGGATAGATATAGAGCTTTCAGACCAATGCAAGAGAGACACAGTTAGAAGAAATGTGAAGTCTATTTTAAAAGACTGAATATAGGTGGCTTTCTTGCTGTGATCCATCTATACCCTAAATAATAGAATCCATCTATTGGGATGGGAGAACCAGGTTTTCCTTTATCATCAACTCATAAGAGGACCAAACAGATGTATGCCTGGGTTTATGGTTCATCAGCTACTGAACACCACACTCCAAGGAATAGATCAATGAGCCCAAAGAGCTGCTGAAAAGACTTGTTAAGACAACCAGAGAAGATGGAGGAACTTTTCATCTTGGAATAAAACTATTTTCCCACTTAATGGATTACACCAAGAAAGAGTTTCTCTTTGAACCTTTTTGTGATAACTCCTTAGCATCCAGTAAAATCTTTTGGAGCAGTCTATTCTATTTTCCCTGGAATCGACTTAAATCAGTAACTAGCATGGGAATGCATCCCTTCCCATTATCTCTCATTCTCTTCACTCCTATTTCTTTTCTTCCCATTCTTATTGCCTTATTTTACACTAACTAAATAAAGTATGTATTCTTTGATCTTTTTTTACAGGCTTTGTTGTGCTGAGGACTCAGGCTATGTCACCAGGGGTTTAGAAAGAAAGAAAAAAAAATGATGCATTTAAACACATAATTTCAAATGTTTCATTTAACAATATACAAATTTGATACTCAAGAAGAGTCAGTAAACCTATGGAAAGAGATTTTTACTGCCTGATGTTATAATAGTATGTAAAACACTGGAATCAAATTATCATTATATTTTTTTAGTAAAATATAAGAAATATTACTAATAATATAGGAACATATATTAGTATATTAAATGTATGACAAAAGAAGCATTTCATTAAATGAAATAAAAAGTTGTTTCAGTTGGTAAATGTGATGGTATTCAGTTGAGTGTAGTTCAGTCTCTCAACCTTGTCCAACTCTTTGCAATCCCATGGACTGCAGCACACCAAGCCTCCCTGTCTATCACCAATTCCCAGAGCCTGCTCAAACTCATGTCCATAAAGTCGGTGATGCCATCCAAACATCTCATCCTCTGGCATCCCTGTCTCCTACTGCCTTCAATCTTTCCCGGCATCAGGGTCTTTGTTAATGAGTCAGGTGGCCAAAGTATTGGAGTTTCAGCTTCAGCATCAGTCCTTACAATGAATATTCAGGGTTGATTTACTTTAGGATTGACTGGTTTGATCTCCTTGCAGTCCAAGGGACTCTCAAGAATCTTTTCCAGCACCACAGTTAAAAGCATCAATTCTTCAGTGCTCAGCTTTTGTATGATCCAACTCTCACATCCACACATGACTACTGGAAAAACCATAGCTTTGACTCAACAGACCTTGGTTGGCAAAGTAATGTCTCTGCTTTTTAATATGCTGTCTAGGTGGGTCTTTGCTTTTCTTCTAAGGAGCAAGCATCTTTTAATTTCATGGCTGCAGTCACCATCTTCAGGGATTTTGGAGCCCAAAAAAATAATGTCTGCCACTCAATCCATTGTTTCCCCATCTATTTGTCATGAAATGATGAGACCGGATGCTGTGATCTTTGGTTTTTGAATGTTGAGTTTTAAGCCAACTTTTTCACTCTCCTCTTTCACTTTCATCAAGAGGCTTTTTAGTTCCTTTTGACTTTCTGCCATAAGGGTGGTACCATCTGCATATCTAAGGTTATTGGTATTTCTCCTGGCAATCTTGATTCCAGCTTGTGCTCCTTTCAGCCCAGCATTTCTCATGATGTACTCTGCATAGAAGTTAAATAAGCATGGTGAAAATATACAGCCTTGATGTACTGCTTTACCAATTTGGAACCAGTCTGTTGTTTCATGTCTGGTTCTAACTGTTGCTTCTTGACCTGCATACAGATTTCTCAGGAGGCAGGTAAGGTTGTCTGGTATTCCCATCTCTTTAAGGATTTTCCACAGTGTGTTGTGATCCACACAGTCAAAGGCTTTGGCATAGTCAACAAAGCAGAAGTTGACGTTTTTCTGGAAATCTCTTGCTTTATCAATGATCCAGCAGATGTTGGCAACTTGATCTCTGATTCCTCTGCCTTTTCTAAATCCATCTTGAACATCTGTAAGCTCTTGGTTCACATACTATTGAAACCTGGCTTAAAGAATTTTGACCTTGACTTCGATAGCATGTGAGATGAGTGCAGTTGTGTGGTATTTCAAACACTCTTTGGCGTTGCTTTTCTTTGGATTAGAATGAAAACTGACCTTTTCCAGTCCTGTGGCCACTGCTGAGTTTTCCAAATTTGCAGGCATATTGAGTGCAGCACTTTAAGAGCATCATCTTTTAGGACTTGAAATAGCCTAGCTGGAATTCCATCAACTCCACTAGTTTTGTTCATAGTGATGCTTCCTAAAGTCCCCCTGACTTCGGACTCCAGGATGTCTGGCTTTCAGTGAATGATCTCATGATCTTGGTTATCTGGGTCATTGAGATCTTTTTGTATGGTTCCTCATGTATTCTTGCCACCTCTTCTTAATATCTTCTGCTTCTCTTAGGTCCATACAATTTCTGTCCTTTATCATGCCCATTTTTGCATGAAATATTCCCTTGGTATCCCTAATTTTCTTGAAGAGATCTCTAGTCCTTCCATTCTATTGTTTCCTCTATTTCTTTGCATTGATTGCTGAGGAAGACTTTCTTATCTCTCCTTGCAATTTTTTGGAACTTTGCATTCAGATGAATATATCTTTCCTTTTCTTTTTTCGCCTTTTGCTTCTCTTCTTTTCTCAGCTGTTTGAAAGGTCTCTTCAGACAATCATTTGCCTTTTTGCATTCTTTTTTCTTGGGGATGGTCTTGATCACTGCCTCCTGTACAATATCATGACCTCTATCTAAAGTTCATCAGGCACTCTGTCTATCAGATTTAATCCCTTGAATCTATTTGTCACTTCCACTGTATATTCATAAAGGATTTTATTTAGGTCATACCTGAATGGTCTAGTAGTTTTCCCTACTTTCTTCAATTTAAGTCTGAATTTGGCAATAAGGAGTTCATGATCTTAGCCACAGGCAGCTTCTGGTCTTGTTTTTCCTGACTGTATAGAGCTTCTCCATCTTTGGCTGCAAAGAATATAATCAATCTGATTTTGGTTTTGACCATGTGGTGATGTCCATGCAATGGTATTGCTGAGTGCCAATTAAAAATACAGACAGACTCTTGTGTCAAAGTACAATTTAAAGTTAAAAAATGACTTAAGAAATTAATTTAAAAATATTGCTTACAAGGTAAGGGTCTACATACACACTATAGGGATGAGGATGACCTTACCTCATAAGCAACAAAAGAAAAAATTTCATCATATTATAAATCAACTTTATATGACAAAAAGTTAGAAAAGTCCAAATCAGATGGTAGACAAGAGTTCATATTTTAGAAAACAGAATCCTGAACTAAAACATTTCAAAAATTTGGCAAAAGATATAAAATTTACAGAAAAATCATATTAGCAATACATGTGTGAAATAATCTCCAATTTATCAGTGTCAGTGAAATAAAACAACATATGAAATACAAAGTTTGAAAAATTACTAATTAATTAATCAATATCAATAAGAACGTGGTTAAAGATAATAGATCAGTAAATATATATATCATTTTTTGTAAGTGGTAAGATGAAGGGTAAGTCTAAATAAGTGTTTTTCAGTTGCTAAGTCCTGTCCAATCCTTTGAGACCCCATGGACTGCAACACACCAGGTTTCCCTGTCCTTCATCATGTTCATTGAGTCAGTGATGCCATCCAACCATCTCATCCTCTGCTGCCCAGTTCTTTTGCCTTCACTCTTTCCCAGCATCAAGGTCTTTTCCAATCAGTCAATTCTTCACATCAGGTGGCCAAAGTATTTAGCTTTTTGATGAGGTGATCAGAAAGAGCCTTTCCGAGTAAGAATTGGGAAATGGGGTGGTGGCAATGGCATCCTGCATTGTGGGGATCTGTCCACTCATGGCAAACTACTAAGAAGAGAAGGAATAAACCCAAGGACTTTGCCATCTTTGATAAAAATGTTACTAGCTACTGAAAAGTTTCATAGTGTTTAATAGCATTTCTTAAGTAAAAGGTTAAATGAGTCTCATTTGCCAAGAAAGAGATGTGATTATTTGTTTTTCTGGAGGCCAAATGCATCCTCATTATATAATTTAAGTTGCTAAAAATAGTATAATAAGGCAAATAGTTACCTGAGAAGACTGTAAATATAAAACCTGAAGGCCTAGAGGTGGTAGCAAGCTTGGTAATTTCCAAGGAGACTTGTTTGATGGGAGCAGATCATGAAGCTGAGAAAGACATGAGCACTGAGATCAGAGGAGACAGAGGCAGACATGGCCTTGGAGAACTCAGGAAGGAGTTTAGTATTTAGTCCTTGGAGGACTAGAGTTAAGTAATGGCAAGGAGATCAAACAAGTCAGTCCTAAAAGATATCAACCCTGAATATTCATTGGAAGGACTGGTGCTGAAGCTAAAGCTCCAATACTTTGGCCATTTGATGCCAAGAGCTGATTCACTGGGCTAGACCCTGAAGGTGGGAAAGACTGAGGGCAAAAGGAGAAGAGGGCAGCAGAGGATGAGATGGTTAGGTAGCATTACTGACTCATCGCAGATGAATGTGAGCAAACTCTGGGAGATAGTGGAGGACAAAGGACCCTGGCATACTATAATCATCAGAGTTGGACATGACTTAGTGACTGAACAACAATGACAAGTGGCAAAGTTAGCTTAGCTTTACTGTTAAGTGAAAGAAGCAAGTGACAAAGAGCAAAGTATGATGCTATTTCTTTATGAAAAATTTACAAGAAAATAAATGGAATCTCTCCAGTGTGTATAGTGTGAGCAAGGAGAACGTTGTGGAAGATATAACCTTCCAGGCTGCTGGTCTTGCTGACCCAGGTCTATGAATGTGATGGGTTTAGGGTAAAAAAAACTTTCATCTGTAGTTTATATAGTGTCATTGGTTACATTGTAACTGTATTCTTTTTGTAATTTTAAAATCATCACACACAAAAAAAATCAAGAGAAATAAGAGTATGGAGAAAGTTTAAGTATTATCAACCATAATTATTTAAACAAGAAATACAGTAAAGCACAGGATATTAAAAGAATAATTAATTTATAATCTTGGCTGTAATTTGAAAGAATAATATAGTGAAATGGTTTATATAACTAAATGATAATTAAATTTGTATGTGAAGTATATAATGCTAACTATAATATATTAATACAACCTTTCAGGAATCATATACTTAACCTCTAAAAATCAACTTAAATAATGTACAGAGCCTTAGACTTGCAATTAGTTTAAAAGTTTTGAATTTCTGAGACTGGTGGTACAAAACCAGAATTTTGTGTTCTCTGACTTGGCATTTGCAAATAGTATTCTTTGTACTATGATCAGTAAAATGAAAATGATATTTATTTGTCTCATGGGATTGATGTACAGATTAGTTAGATAATGTTTATAAAATGTTTTGAAGATTAAAAGTGCTAAGTATTATTATGCTTATTACTTCGCTACTGACTCATCTGTGTTCCTAAAGACTTAATCTATTACTTGGCTAGCAATCAACATTTCACATCATCCAGCCACTGAAAATAGCTTCACTTCTTAGCAGACTGAGCTTAAAATAGTTTCCTTTGAAATTGTTTCATTAAGTAACAGGTCCTTTTACCCAATTTAATACTTTCACCTTAGAATATTGTTTATTCAGATTTGAAACACCTTAAATTATTTCTTCAGTGACTAATGTATTTTGGCTAATAAATAGTAGTTTTGCATAATGCCTATGGAAGCATAATCAGAACATTTCTGATAAGAATTTTAATTCTAATCAGAATTTAATTCTAATAAGAATTTTCAAGGAAACCTATGAATTTTAAAGCTATAATAAAAGAATGCCTTTATCCATTATCTTATAATGGAAATATCACATGTAAGTTCTTCAAACTTTAACTTGAATATTAATCCTGTCTTTATTCCCAAAGATAATTATGTTGCCAACAAATCTCCCTCATTTATTTCTAAATTCATTCAAATATATGTAATATCTTAATTCTATCCCAGGCATTGTTAGGTTGGCTTTAGACAATATTTTAGAGTCTATATTAATTGACAAGAAAGTCCACAAGATTTGGAAAGAATATTATAAAACTGTAAAAATAATGATATAGACAATAGTCAGCAGTCTCTCTTGTTGCACAAGAAAGTGGGGTCAAATTTCTAATGCATTTATGTCAGCTAAAAGTAAAACTGTATGAATGTCAAAAATAAATCCAGATTAAAGAAACTTGTGATTGTTTCCTATAATGAAAAAGATTTAGTATAAGTACACATTAGTTAAAATCTGCAATATTTCTGCCATCCCTTTAACATACCATCCATTTTTAGGGCATCCATATCAATTTTAAATAATACATATAATTTATTATTTCTGTTTGGTTTACACTTTGAAAATATTATTGAAGAAGAAAACATAGATACTTATGATTTCTTCAATATTACCATATTTTAATTAATGCAGACAACTTTTTTACACACTTGATTTAAAATTATACTGAAGTTGTGAGTACTTAGCAGCTTGTATATCTGTTAAGGAATATGTGCTCATCAACAAATACCATTTCTCCTCTCAAGTTCAGTTGCACTATCAGATTTGCTTAGTAAAGTTTACAAAACTACTTTTAATATGTTTGGACTACAATATACTTTACTTTGGCAGAATGCAGTAAACAAATATACAGTCTATTTTTTACAAAGACAGTATCTGTTAATGGAATCTCGATCTACAATGGCATATAAAGTAGAAAGTAAGAATTCACATCTATTTTTATGTTAATTGAAAGTTTTATGGATATTGATTGTTAAATGTACTTAAAGGAAAGCAAAAGTGACTAGCATATAAGATTAGAAAATATTTGGATTTCTGTGTTAGGCTGTGCAATACAAAGACATACAAACAAAACAGGACATGTTATTTAGGGTATTGCTATAACAGGCTTTTATAAATTTTAATAAGTTCTCCAGTTATATTTTATGATTTCTTCCTTTAAATGAGGTTACAGCATTGGAAAACCTTGTGAATATTGTCAGAATAGTAGAACGTTCAGGGAATGGTGGTAGGCTATAAAGATTTCAATTAAGGATTCACTTCAAATACATACAGAATAAAGAACAGAGTTTGGAAAAACATCAACATTTAAGGGAAAAGAATAGTAGAGAAACTAATTAAAGAGAATGAGAAATTATGGCCAATAAGATGATGTTGAATTAGTTACCACAAAGAGGCAAGAAAGAAGAGTAATTTGAGGAAGTAGGTAGTGGTTAACATTGTCTAATGGTCCAGAAAAAGCCAGTCACATTATCTACAAATGGATTCTTAGATGAAACATAATTGGTGACTTTGCAGTAAACATTTAGTTTTGAAGTGAAGAAAGAAAGGGAAAATAGTCTGCTTATGACAGAGGAATGGGAAGAAAATAAAATGGGCAAGAGAGTGAATTAGAGGTGAAGAAGTAGAGGAAATAAGGATAGAACATGTCTAAAAAGTATGTCAGTGAACAAGAGAGTAAATGTAGTGTGGTCATGGCTATGAAGCACTGACTGTAATGGTTAATTCTGTATGTCAACTTGACTGGGCCCCTGGATGCCCAGATATCTTGTTAAGCATTATTTCTGGGTGTGTATGAGAGGGTATTTGTAGAAGAAATTAGCAACTGAACTGGCCAATTGAGTAAAACAGATGGCCCTCCCCAAAGAGAATAGGCATCGTCTAACCTACTGAACGGAGGAGCCTGGTAGGCTGCAGTCCATGGGGTCGGACACAACTGAGTGACTTCACTTTGACTTTTCACTTTCATGCATTGGAGAAGGAAATGGCAACCCACTCCAGTATTCTTGCCTAGAGAATCCCAGCGATGGGGGAGCCTGGTGGGCTGCCGTCTATGGGGTCGCACAGAGTCGGACACGACTGAAGCGACTTAGCAGCAGCAGCAGCAGCAGCAGCAGCAGCAACCTACTGAAAGCCTGACTAGAACAAAAATGAAGAAGGTCGAATTCATTCTGCCTGACTCTAACGCTGAAAAATTGACCTTCTCCTGACACCAGCACTCCGGTCTCTCAGGCCTTTATACTCTGACTGAAATCTCTGCCATCTGCTCTCTGGCTCTCAGGACTTCAAAGTATTTCCCTGTTCTTCCTGGGCTTTCAGCTTGCAGATGGTGGACCTAGGGATTTTGCCTCCATAACCGTGTGAGCCAACACTTTGACAGATACTAAAAGTATTATAAGGTATTGTTTCTGATTTCTGGAGAACCCTGACAAATACAGGTTTGGGTATTGAGAGTAGTTCTAGAAGAACACAATTTTAAAATGAGTTTTCCAAACTGATTCTCTAGATTTGGCCTTCTAATCTGATGTGAAGACACACATGACTTTATTTAGAGCAATTAAGAGAACCCTGGTAGTCCATGACATCCATGGTGTGATTTGGCAGTACTGTATGCAATTATTTTTAAGAAGGAAATGGCAACTGGTTCCAGCATCTTTACCTGGAAATTCTCATGGACAGAGGAGGCTGGAGGGCTACAGTCCATGGGGTCACAAAGAGCTGGACAAGACTTAGTGACTAAACAGCAATAACATGCAATTATCTGCATTTATTATTCCTAATCAACCACTTAGAGGACGCAAAAACTGTGTAAAAGTATGTATGATACTTTGAAATATTTTTCAAAAACTAACAAATATATTAATAGGAAGTTGGACTGGTTGACACCAAATTTCACTGCACAAAGTAATGAGACAAAAGGACAACCTCAGGTGGAGTATTAAAATTCCCAGCTCAGGTGCTGTATGAGTTACCCAGAGACCTCCATGTAGCCCTGAAGTAGATACTAGTGTAGATGCAGACCTGAAATTGCAGAAAATCACACATAGCTCCATGCTATGTTCATAGGGATTTTGATTGTCTTCCTCTTCTGCAAGATACCACACTAGCCCATTGCATTGATAACACTATGCTGATTTGACTTACTGAGCAAGAAGTAGCAATTGCTCTAGATCTATCGGTGAGACATCTGTGTGAAGAGAGGTAGAGGAAAGGAAAATGCTCTCTCTCTCTGCCTGACTGGTTGAGGTTGAATATTGCTCTTTTGTGCTAAGAGCACTCTGTGCTAAGGCTCAGGCCATCAAAATACACCACTGACTTTCCTGGGTCTCCAGTTTGCAGATGCCACGTCATAGGACTTCTCAGCCTCCAGAATCACATGATTATGGTAAGCCCCCTATATCTTAACGAATTCTGTTCCAAGAGCATGTTCGTAAGTCCAGTTTGTTAGTTAAATCCAAAGAAGTTACCCTAGGTACCCAACTAACACAACCAGCTATATAGTACTGCACTGTAATAAGTGTATAATACTTTTTACACAAATAATACATTAAAAAAAACAATTTTAATCTTACAGTCCCATACCTTGAAAAATATGGTAGTACCAGTACATCACCACTGCTTTAACACTTGCTTCTGGACATCCTGGACTTGAAATAAAGATACTCGGACACTGTATTCTCTACAGTATTGTACAGTAAAGTACGCAAAACACGACCACTCGTAGAGGATGCACACACGACAATGTACACCAAACACGTAAACCTACTTATGTGATTCGACGTGTGAATGCACGGTCACATCTTTGAAAGTTCACAACCTGCAGGTTGGTAAATAGGGGACATCCTGTATAGAGCAATGGTTCTATTTCTCTGATAACACATTTCAGTATTGAGAGTGGTTCTAGAGAAGGAGAATTTTTAAGGATGTTGTCCAAATAGGGTCTGGGTTTTCTGGAATTGTTTCTTCAGTATATTCCTATTGGCTCTGCTTCTCTATAGGACCCTGACTATTACATGGAAAGTGGGTATGAGGTGAGACCAGTGCTTTGGCCAAGAGCCAGATGAAAGACTTATGGGGAGAAGGTGAAGAAGCAAAGAAAGGAAATTATTTTTGACCAAAGCTTGAAGCCTAATTGGCTGTTTGTGACTGGTTGTCCATAGTGGTTTGATTTCATAAACTTGAGGCATTTATAGGCTTAGATATTCCTTCCCTTATGTAGGCTCTTACGGCATTAGTTGCCTCGGTCTGATGGCTTCCTTGTTTATTTAATATAACAAGGGGCAGAGTAAGTTCTCCACCAACAACTCTGGGTCAAAGACATATATGAGGACTTTCCTGGTGGTTCAGTGTTAAGAATCCACCTACCAGTGCAGAAGCCACGGGTTCGATACTGGTCCAGGAAGATCCTACATACAGCAACAATTGAGCCTGTGCTCTGGAGGGCAGGAGCTGTAACTGGTGATCCCAAATGCCACAATTACTGGAACCCACACATTCAGCAATGAGAAGTTGGTGTACCGCAATTATAGAGAAAAACCCATGCAGGAATGAAGACCTATTACAACAAAAAATAAATACATTTAAAATAACAGCATATGATGGAATAGTCCACTCCACAGTGTCCAACAGATAAAGTGGCAATGTTGGCAGAGAGAAAGCTAGTAGACCTGTGGCAATGTTTACAAGCTGAAACAATGTCCACACAGCAAAAGATATTGTGTGAACTATCCTGCTGGGTTTGAAGGGAGCTAGGCTGTGTTTTAGAAAAGTGTAGCAATGATGAGAAAATGCCCAAGGATCAGAGGGAAATTGTTACATCTCAAATGTTGTTCATACAACAACAAGAAAAATAAATAATGAGTCTTCTCTAGTCCCCTCCCCACAAATATGAGTGGTATTTTCCTAAACCACTAGCTGCTTAGCATGAAATTCAGAAGGGCAGAAAATATAAAATGGAACTATTACTAAATACAATTGGAGTGATAATCTGATATGACTGGGGAATCACTGAAAATAACACAACTTCACTGGAAATTGCCATGTTTTTGTGTCCTTGTGCAGCACAGAGAATCAGATGCATAACATATAAGGTGAATTCAATTAAGGAAAACTTAAAGTTATGATTTTTAAGGCTGCTGAGTTTCTCAATGCAAAGCATTTATTTCACAACTCCACCAAAATTCTTGTGAAAAGAAAGCATTCATAAAATTGATAAGGAATTAGAGGAAGGGTGAGTTCAAACTAGAAATGGTAAAACAGCCCTATTTCAGTACTTAAAGAAAGGAAATCAATCTGAAATCTAAACCTTGGTCACAGACATTCTCAATTCATGCAGTTTGACTTTTTACCTTTTGTCATAGTTAACTCTGATAAACAAAAGAATCAGATTCAAAAAGGAACTGATAGAAACAGATGCATGGCTATCATAGGCGATGTGAGGAGTGTAGGAAGAATTGGGAGATTGGGGTTGACATGTATATACTATTGAATTGATTCCCAGATGGCTCAGTTAGGTAAAGAATCCACCTGCCTATGCAGAAGAAATAGGAGATACGAGTTCAGTCCTTGGGTTGAGAAGATTCCCTGGAGAAGGAAATGGAAACCCACTCCAGTGTTCTTTGCTGGAAAATCCCATGGACTGAAGAGCCTGGTGGGCTATAGTCTATAGGGTCGAAAGAGTCAGACAGGACTGAATATGCATGCATCAATGCAACACTGTTGATATTATATAAAATATGTAACTAATGAGAACATACTGCATAGCACAAGGAACTGTACTTAATGCACTGTGGTGACCTGAATTGGAAGGAAGTCCAAAAGGGAGGGTTATATATGTATGTATATACGGTTGATTCATTTGGCTATGCAGTACAAACTAGCACAATATTGTAAAGCAGCTATACTGCAATAACAGTCAATTTTAAAAATGCCCTGATGAAGAACAGAGGTTGTGACTGAGCAACACCAAGGTAGCACAACACTTAGCAATTCAAAAAAAGGGCAGCAACCTAAGAACTTGTATTTAGGTGCTTTATAATTATGTAAAACAAATATATAATGAGGTATAATCCTCCATTGGTAATTCATCTATAGTAGCAAAGAAGCAAATTATCTGAGCTCTTAATCAGTCCCTATGAAAGTTCACAATAATACATGAACAGCTTCTTTTAGCTTTTCTCTTTCCTCTGTGTTTACTACTTGAGCACAAGGAGTAAGCCTTCCTGTTTGCCTGCACCAGTCATTTTAGAAGCGCTGAGTACCCTTCCCTGGGTTCTTTCTTCTCTGTATTTTGTTCTGCTCTATGTTATACAGTTCACAGTTGTTATCATGTCCCATCTCCCTGGTGTTTAAAATATAATCTGATGGCTGCATTTTATTCTAATAAAGACCTACTTATATTAATGTAAACTCACTTGTACTTTAAATTGCCTATGATCTCCTCTAGTTGTGTGCTATTATCAAACACATATTACTGTAGAATTTAAGTCCCTACCAGGCACACAAGTACTGCTATGACATTTACAATAATCCATTTATTTACTCTCCAATTTCTTAAGTATCAAAATAACCCTATGATTTGCGAGTAAAGGAAATCAATTTGGGTTATTTTCCCTTATGTTTCACAGAGGAATGAAAAACTAACCACTTATAAATAGCATGTGTGGTAACTTATCATATAGCACACAATTTGTGCAATTTTTTTTAAAACAGATTCAAGCTATTATTATTTTCATAGATTTCAAACAAGAAGTGACCAAACTCTCCAGGTTAGGTTTTTTGAATGTCCCTTCACTAGACAGTAAAACAGATTATTGATTAAGAATGAGAAGTCAGAAAAGTCACTAAAATTTGACAGACCACTTCATACTTTTGGAATTCATGTTTGAAACTCTAGTCTGAATCATATCCCTGTATCTCTTTCCTGAAACAGTCATCATTTTTCAAAGAACTGGGGAAGAAGGGGTTGTTTTTATTTATGCTTCTGTCCTTTTTTTTTTTTTAATAACACCAGGAATTGCTACAGTTCTGTATTTAAATGACTTGAAAAAAGTATTGAGAAGCAAGGAACTTCTGGGCAAATTTCTAGAAAACCTCAACTAACACTTTCAGCACCCTGGGGTGTTTGTTCCTTTAAATAGTAGCCTGAATCTGTTACACCCCAGAAGCATAGATGTCAAAATACAAAAGCCAATAACTGTGCTTTGACAGTGGAAATACAGACAATGGAAAAAAAAAAAAATGCGGGGTGGTGGATGGGGGAAGGGTGTATGGAGTAGAATCTTGGAAGTTTAACAGCGCTCTCCCTCAGTCACATGTCAAAAAGCCAGCAGTTGTATGGTTAGAGACTAGTGTTTTCACAACGAATCCAGTTACTGCTGCTGCAACCAGATTGAAAACAGTGGCTGTGGTGCAGGCTTAATAACCATTAAGATATGATAGTTATTTTAATAAAGAAGATATGATAGTTATATTATGGATCTGAAAGATGTCATTTAAAGCATATTTGTTGAAGTTGAACTGCAAGCACTGCATTTTCTAACAAAATGTGTACATCTGCTTTATTTATAAATATGTGGAGGTAGTATTTAGATTTAGGTCCTGAATTTTCTTTTCCTTTTTTAGTAGGAAGAGTCCAAAACCCCAAACGCCAGTGTAAGAAGTTAGTCATTCCTGCAGTGACAGGAAGCTACCTATTTTCTACATGTAAAGTAAAATGTATGTCCTATCACAGTGCAATGAGGGAACCATCCCTGAAAATTATAGGAGAAGAGGAGGAAAAAGGATTTTGGAATCCACAAACTGTTGTTGTTGTTGCTCTTCAGTTGCTTAGTTGTGTCTGACTTTTTGCAGCCCCATGGACTGCAGCACGTCGGGCTTCCCAGTCCTGCACCATCTCCCAGAGCTTGCTCAAATTCATGTCTATCGAGTCAGTGATGTCATCCAACCATGTCATCCTCTGTCATCTCCTTCTCCTTCCTACAATCTTTCCCAGCATCGGGGTCTTTTCTAACGACTCAGATCTTCTCATCAGGTGGCCAAAGTATTGGAGCTTCAGCTTCAGCATTAGTCTTTCTAATGTATAATCAGGACTGATTTCCTCTAGGATTGACTGGTTTGATCTCCTTGCAGTCCAAGGGACTCTAGAGTCTTCTCCAACACCATAGTTCAAAAGGATCAATTCTTCAGTGTTCAGTCTTCTTTATGGTCCAACTCTCACATCTTTGCATGACTACTGGGAAAACCATAGCCTTGACTAGAGGGACTTCTGTCCACAAAGTAATGTCTCTGCTTTTTAATACTCTCTCTGGGTTTGTCTGGGTTGAAGTGATGGGGAATCTGGTCCCATCATTTCATGGCAAAAAGATGGGGAAACAGTAGAAAACTTTAGTTTGGGGGGGGGGGGGTTCCATAATCACTGTAGATGGTGACTGAAGCCATGAAATTAAAAGATACTTACTCCTTGGGAGAAAAGTTGTGACCAAACTAGAAAGCATATTAAAAAGCAGAGACATTACTTTGCCAACAAAGATCTATCAAGTCAAGGCTATGGTTTTTTCAGTTGTCATGTATTGATGTGAGAGCTGGACTATAAAGAAAGCTGAATGCTGGAAAATTGATGCTTTTGAACTGTGGTGTTGGAGAAGACTCTTGAGTCCCTCGAACAGCAAGGAGATCCAACCAGTCCATCCTCAAGCAAATCAGTCCTGAATATTCATTGGAAGGACTGATGTTGAAGTTGAAACTCCAATATTTGGCCATGTGATGCAAAGAACTGATTCATTAGAAAAGACCCTGATGCTGAAAAAGATTGAAGGCAGGAGAAGAGGATGACAGAGAATGAGATGGTTGGATGGCATCACCAACTTAATGGACATGAGTTTGAGTCAACTCCAGGAGTTGGTGATGGACAGGGAAGCCTGGCATGCTGCAGTCCATGGGGTCATAAAGAGTCTGACACAACTGAGCAACTGAACTGAGCTGAATTGAACTGGGTTTGTCATAGCTTTTCTTTCAAGGAGCAAATGTCTTTTAATTTCATGGTGTGGTCACAATCTGAAATAATTTTGGGGCCCAAGAAAATAAAATCTGTCACTGTTTCCATTGTTTCCCCATCTATTTGCCATGAAGTGATGAAACTGGATGCCACGATTTTAGTTTTTTGAATGTTGAGTTTTAAGCCAACTTTTTCACTCTCCTGTTTCACTTTCATCAAGAACCTCTAAAGTTCCTCCTCGCTTTCTGCCATAAAGGTAGTGTCTTCTGTATATCTGTGGTTATTGATTTTTTTGCCAATAATCTTGATTCCAGCTTGTATTTCATCCAGCTTGGCATTTCACATGGTGTACTCTGCATATAAATTAAATAAAACACAAACTGTGGCTAAGCTAATTAAGAGTTCCTATGGGGACTTCCTTGTCAATCCAGTGGTAAAGACTCCATGCTTCCACTGCAGGGGATCTGGGCTTTGATCCTTGGTTGGGAACTAAGATTCTGTATGCCATGCAATGAAAAAATAAGGAAGTTTCTTGAACTGAATAAAATACAGCAGATTAACTTAAAAATTATTTTTTAAAAAAGTTCCCATGGCTCAGTTTTCTCCTCTGTAAACTGGGAAAGCAGCCTACCATTAGAAGATTTGGAATGGATTAATGAATACCTACAATGCAAGCGTCTGCCTGCAATGCGGGAGACCCGGGTTCAATTCTTGGGTCGAGAAGATCCCCTGGAGAAGGAAATGGCAATCCACTCCAGCACTCTTGCCTGGAAAATCTCATGGATGGAGGAGCCTGATAGGCTACAGTCCATGGGGTCGAAGAGTTGGACTGAGTGACTTCACTTTCACTTTCATGATGCATTTGAAAACATATGGCAGATTATACTCAAAAAAGTTAAATGTGACTATTAGTATCTTAAAATAATTATCTTTATTCATTTAATTAAAATTATTTTTTCTCTTTTTCCCTTAAAAATAACTTTTAAATTATTAGTTTCTGTATAATCTCTATTTATTCATCTTACATTTAAGTTCAGTTCAGTTCAGTTGCTCAGTTGTGTCTGAATCTTTGAGGCCCCTTGGACTACAGCGCACCAGGCTTCCCTGTCCATCACCAACTCCCAGAGCTTGCTCAAACTCATGTCAGCCGAGTCGCTGATGACATCCAACCATGTCATCCTCTGTCATCCCCTTCTCTTACCTCAATTATCTTACATTTGGTCTTTCTTAATCTTAATTTTGTAATAATTTCAAATTCAGAGAATAATGGCAAGAATATTACTAAGAACATTCATACATTCTTCACTTAAATGTATCAGTTGTTAACATTTTACACTTACTTTAATACTTATTATCACTCTCTATCAAACATACTCACACATATACACACCACTGAACATTTTTGACCAAGTTGCACATGATCACACACTGTATTTCTAAGTGGGTTGAGTAAGACAAAATTGCCTAGGTTATTCCTGGCTTAGCCCACTTGAGGCTTGAAACAGGGTTTCTCAATAGTGAGCATATCCACTTTTTTACAAAAATCTTAAATTCAGGAATTTCCCATGCCAGACCTCATTTCATAAACACACTATATATTAATCATGTATAAGCTACACATTGAATTATGTATAGGTACATATTGCTATAATGTGGATAAAATATTGAAATCATGAGTTTATACTGATATTTTTGATGGTAATCTAAGACCACAGAATGCTTTTTTGACTTTTTCATTGCACAATTTTTACTCACTTGTATAGTGAGATCCATGACCCCTAACAACATCGATATATTCATTCATTTGCTCAGTCCTACAGTACTGCTCAAATGGTGACAGAACTTCCATACCCAAAATACCATAATAAACAAGCTATCAAATAGAAATGAAGATTGTTTAATGTTATATATTTTTTCTTTCCAGTGAGAATAGAGAATCAAAATATTGGGTTCAAATTTACTTGGATTAGCCATTCATTTTTTAAATATTTTTCATTTGAAATAATTATAGATTTGCAGGAACTTTCATGAATAGTACACAGATTCTTATATGCTCTTCTCCCCAAAGTTCTATCTAGATATAGCCAGAAAAGTCACTATTGGTATAGCACTATGAACCAGACACAGGCCTTAATCAACTTTCATCAGCTTCTATGTGCATTCATTTTACACATTTCCTTTTTCTTTTTCTTTTTTTTTTTTTTGCCGCTCTGCACAGCATTTGGGATCTTATTTCCCTGACCAGGGATTGAACCCACATCCCCTGGTTTGAAAGCATGGAGTCTTAACCACTGTACCACCAGAAAAGTCCCATGCACATTTACTTTTAAGACACTAGCAATCTGACATCTATCCTTACATGCAATTAATTTCTCCAGAGGTCATCCCTAACTTTCTGGATAGGGACAGATGAAACAGATGCATACTTTTCAGTCTATATGTAATTGTTTATGTGATACTGGATAGGGACAGATGAAATAGATGGATACTTTTCAATCTGTATTTAACTGATGTTTATGTGATATTTGATACTCTTAAATCCTCCTTTAAATCCTGCTTTTCTTTAGTTTCTGAGACATTGCTTCTCTTTTCCAGATTCTCTTTCTCAATCTTTTTCTAAGCTTCTCTGCCTTAACTCCTTAAATGTCAGGATTTCTCCAGTTTGCATCTTTACCTATTTATTTATTTGTTTTTTACTCTACTGGCACAGAGTAGAAGCTCAATACATGATGACTGAATAAGTGAGTTGAAGAATGCGTTTTAAAGAGACACTATTTCAGCATATTTACAGCTATAGTGTAAGTTTTTTAATAAATATTTCAAACACCAGAAACTAACTATCCTAATATTGAAATACAATTCTCAAAGTTAGAGATTGTTAGGGATGAACAGACACTAGAAGAATATTTTTTCATACAATACTTCTTCTAATTTTGAGCTTTCTTCATAGAAACTTGATTATACAGCCATGTGAAATGGTTTTGATTCTCTCAACATCACTGTATTAAGGTTTCTGTTATTCTGGTTTATTTAGCCATTGGTTTTTAAGCTTCATCTATCTAAATTCTGTCTGATTTCATTTGTACTATAATGGAAAAGAGAATGAATAACAAAGAAAATCAAAGTGAAAAGCTAGGAGAGACCAGAAACCATCTTTGTGATTAGTTCAGAGTTGGAATCATTTTATAATCTGAAAACTAACAATTCTCGAAATATGTGGTAAACTGCGTAATTATGAAAGTACTTAGAGCAGGTACCATGTATATTCTTATCTACTTCACCTAACAATATCATTACATCTTAAATATTAGAATGTTATTTACATAATTTTTTAATATAAATGATCTGCTACTGATTTGAAATAAGCTGTTCATGCTAACTTGCTACAGCGATGAAATGAAGCCCTATGGTTCTTACAGAATATTATATTTTAATAAAAGAGCTGATCTAGTAAAGTAATAGTTTGCTAAACAAGTATAAAAGAAAACCATTTCATATAGCCATTAAAGGGGAAAACATATCAAAATTAATGTATTTATTTCTTCTGCATAATAGAAAACAATGGAATAGGATTTGGAATACCACCTACATAACCCGGCACAAGTGAAGCAAAGGTATTAATTGTAAGTTCCTTTTCAGTTATAGGGTTAAAACAGTGAAAAATGAAAGTAGGTATATGAAACAATATAAGTAAACATTTATTTTGATTATTTTAAAAATGAAAGTATGTTAGAAAAAGACATAAGTAACTTAATATTAGAGGGCTTATTAGCTCAAAATGTCCAAATACAAGGAGCTTTGTAAAAGCATACAAAAAGAGAAAAAAATTTTGATAAAACTTTACTGTGGAAATGGAGCTGTTGACAGGCATCCTGTTTTGTAACATACTTGTTTTTCAGTGTGAATTGGATTATATACATTGGATAAATAAGAGAATGATATCAGCAAATACATGCTCATTTATACTCAATTTTCCCCAGCTAATGTTTTGAAGCAACCCTTCAAAATACTGAAAATTCCACAGAGGTCCCTCCCTTTGGTATAAGAAGTAGATGCTTGACAGGTCTTGAAACTGCTAAACTCTCCAGTGTATCTTGGGACTATTCATGTGCAGAGAGAAGCTTAAGAGCATATTGCCCTTTATTTTAAAATAATGGTTAATAAAAATGTCTTCTCCAAAATTTATTTATTAACTTTGATAAAACCATTCCCTCTATAGGGAAAAAAGACATTTTCTGGAATTCTCACTTACCAGGAAGCACAAATCTCATGTTTAAAGCCACAAAAGATTGTCATTCCAGGTGCAAATTCCAGTAGAGATTTAATTATATTAAATAAATTTATTCAGCATTGGGATTGTTATTGTTTTTTTTAAGGCTCTTATCACCAGGAACTGGGTTTTGAGTTATTGGCACCAAATTTATTATTCCCATAGCCCTATTATTTTTAGTGAATGATTTTTACAGGAAAAGGTTTTCAGGAACCCATATATAGCAGAAAATTATGATCTGTCTTATGAATGTCATATGTCTTAAATTGTAATAGGTGAAGATAGGAGTCAAAAAATATCTGCAGTGTCAAAACGTAAGTATTCCAAGAAACATGTTAAACAAAATTTAAAAGTTTAATAACAAGTGGATAATAGCATGAATTTCTTGAATTTAGACAAAAGTGAAAAGTTGTTCTTTTTTTGAGTTGTAATGTTGTAGCCTCTGAAATCATTTATAAATACTTCAATGGCAGTAACCCTGCTTTTTTCTTTCCTGCTGCTGCTGCTGCTAAGTCGCTTCAGTCGTGTCTGACTCTGTGAGACCCCATAGACGGCAGCCCACCAGGCTCCCTCGTCCCTGGGACTCTCCAGGCAAGAGTGTATTTTTCTCTCATTCTACACACTAAGTACTCAATAAGTGCTTGAAAAACTGGAAATAGAACTGCCTTAGGACCCAGCAATCCCACTGCTGGGCACACATACTGAGGAAACCAGAATTGAAAGAGACACATGTACCCCAATGTTCATCGCAGCACTGTTTATAATAGCCAGGACATGGAAACAACCTAGATGTCCATCAGCAGATGAATGGATAAGAAAGCTGTGGTACATATACACAATGGAGTATTACTCAGCCATTCAAAAGAATACATTTGAATCAGTTCTAATGAGGTGGATGAAACTGGAGCCTATTATAGAGAGTGAAGTAAGCCAGAGTGAAAAACACCAATAGAGTATATTAACATATATATATATATATATGAAATTTAGAAAGATGGTAATGATAACCCTGTATGCGAGATAGCAAAAGAGACACAGATGTATAGAACAGTCTTTTGGACTCTGTGGGAGAGGGAGAGGGTAGGATGATTTGGGAGAATGGTGTTGGAATATGTATATCATATAAGAAATGAATCACCAGTCTAGGTTCAATCAGAATACAGGATGCTTGGGGCTGGTGCACTGGGATGACCCAGAGAGATGGTATGGGGAGGGAGGTGGGAGGGGGGTTCAGGACTGGGAATACGTGTACACCCACGGCAGATTCATGTTGATGTATGGCAGAACCAATACAGTATTGTAAAGTAAAATAAACTAAAAAATAAAGATATATATTAAATTCCAGGCAATATTATAAAAATATTTTAAAATATTTTATCTCATTTCAAATTTTAATAGGAATTCTGATGGTCTAAAAAAAATAAATGCTTGAGAATATTCAAATAAGTTTCAGGTAACTTATGAAAGAATATATTGGAAAGTTATACTATATTCAGCATCATGTTTTTACTCAGTATTTAACCCAATTTTCCCATTCCCATGGCTCTAGTAACAACAACAAAAACAACAACAACAAATTACCAGACGAAAAAGTTGTGTATAAAATATATTAGTTGAAACATTATTTGAAAATATATTCAAATATGCAACAGCTATAATAAAAATGTTAAAAATGTTTAGCAAGTTACTATATGTCAAAATAATAAAATATTTGCTTGTTAAAATGATTTTTATAATATACCAAAATACTAAATATTTTCAGAAATAATATCAAGGGGGCAAAGCAGTACCCTGAATGGTATTCTAATGATAAATAGTGTTATTATGCCCTTAGAAAAGATACAAGGAACATATGCCAAAATTAAAATGTTTTTACGTGTTAAATTTTTTTTAATGATTTTATTTCACATTTTTATCTTTCTACACTGTATCTTGAATAATTTTAAAATAAAGCTAAAATAATTTTAAGTTGCAAAGTTGATATTTTGCTAACTTTGACAAGAACTTATCAGTTTTTAAATTATTTTTTTAATCCAAAATAAAATGCTGTAGTGAACTACATTTGTCTTTATGGTAGCTACTAGAAAGATAAGCAAACAGAATAGACCTAGATAGATGAGAGATAATTCTCCATAAATCATATTTTCTTAATTTTCTACAGATAATGTACTCTCTAAATTTTGAAAATTTATGTTTACTCCATAAAATGTTAATTATCAAAACAGATAAGGTTCTCGTGAGTTTTACCCTTTTATGCATTTTAATGAATAGCTGTTTTGTAAGGTATCATATGACTAAAGGCTTATCTTAATTATTATAACAACATAGCATTTAAAACAGTCTTAAATGATGCATTTTTAAATTTATAAGAACTACAATTATTTCTTCATATTAAACATTTTAGAAATTCCATTTTTGACCACTTTTCTATTACTCATCTTTTTTTTTGGTATAATTTAACCAATCTTTGTCATTTCTCCTCACTCACTGTATAAAGCATGTTGTTGTTCAGTCGCTGTCATGTCCAACTCTCTAACCCCATGGACAGCAGCATGCCAGGCTCCCCTGCCCTTCACTATCTCCCGGAGTTTGCTCAAACTCATATCCATTGAGTTGGTGATGCCATCCAACAATCTCATCCTCTGCTGCCCCCTTCTCCTTTTGTCTTCAATCTTTCCCAGCATCAGAGTCTTTTCCAATAGTCTGCTCTCCACATCAGGTGGCCAAAGTATTGGAGATTCAGCTTTATTTAGCCTCAGTCCTTCCAATGAATATTCAGGGTTGATTTTCTTTAGGATTGCCTAGTTTGATCTCTTTGCAGCACGAGGGACTCTCAAGAATCCTCTGGCAACACAATTTGAAAGCATCCATTCTTCAGCACTCAGCCTTCTTCATGGTCCAGTTTTCATATTTGCACATGACTACTGGAAAAAAATATAGCTTTGACTACACAGACCTTTCTCTGCAAAGTGATGTCTCTGCCTCTTAATATGCTGTTTAGGTTTGTCATAGCTTTCCTTCCAAGGAGAAAGCGTCTTTTAATTTCATGACTGCAGCGACAATCCACAGTGATTTAGGAGCCTAGGATAATAAAAACTGTCTCTGCTTTCACATTTTCCTCTTCTATTTGCTGTGAAGTGATGGGATGGGATGCCATGATCTTAGTTTTTTGAATGTTAAGTTTTAAGCCAGCTTTTTCACTCTCATCAAGAGGATTTTAAGTCCTCTTCATTTTCTGCCATTAGGGTGGTATCATCTACATATCTGAGATTGTTGATATTTCTCCCAGCAATCTTGATTCTAGCTTATGATTCATCCAGCCCAGTTTTTCCTGATATACACTGTATATAAATTAAACAAGCAGGGTAACATTATACAGCCTTGATGTAATCTTTCCCCAATTTTGAACCATTTCATATTTCCATGTCTGGTTCTAACTGCTGCTTCTTGGCCCACATATAGATTTCTCAGTAGACACATAAGGTGGTCTGGTACTCCCAACTGTAAGAATTTTCCACAGTTTTTTGTGATCCAAACAGTCAAAGGCTTTGGTAGTTAATAAAGCAGAAGTAGATGTTCTGAAATTCTCTTGCTTTCTCTATGAACCAATGAACTTTGGCAATTTGATTTCTGGTTTCGCTACCTTTCCTAAACTCAACTTCTATATCTGAAAGTCCTCAGTTCATGTACTGCTGATGCCTAGCTGGAATAATTTTAGGTGTAACCTCATTAGTATGTGAAGTAGCACAATTGCATGGTAGTTTTAAGATTCTTTGGCATTGTCCTACTTTGGAGTTGGAATGAAAACTGAATTTTTCCAGTCCTGTGGCCATTGCTAAATTTTTCAGATTTGCTGACATACTGAGTGTAGCACTTTAAGTGAATCATCATTTAGGATTTGAAATAGCTCAGATGGAAATCCATTACCTGCACTAACTTTGCTTGTAGTAATGCTTTCTAAGGCTCACTTGACTTCACACTCCAGGATGTCTGGCTCTGGGTGAGTGCTGACACCATCATGATTATCTAGGTCATTAAGACATTTTTGTATAGTTCTTCTGTGTATTCTGCTATCTCTTCTTAATCTCTTATGATTCTGTTAGGTCCTTACCATTTCTGTCTTTTATCATGACCATCCTTGCATGAAATGTTCCCTTGATATCTTTAATTTTCTTTTCGAGATTTCTAGTCTGTCCTATTCTACTGTTTTCCTCTATTTCTTTGCATTCTTAATTTAAAAAGGCCTTCTTGTCTCTCTTTACTCTGCTCTGGAACTCTGTGCATGCTAAGTCACTTCGGTTGTGTAAGACTCTTTGCTACCCTATGGACTGTACACTGCCAGGCTCCTCTGTCCATGGGATTCTCCAGGAAAGAATACTGGAGATTGAACCTGCATCTCTTAAATCTCCTGCATAGGCAGACACATTGTTTAACACTAGTGTCACATAGGAAGCCCTCAGTTGGGTACATCTTTCCCTTTCTCCTTTATCTTTTGCTTCTCTTCTTTCCTCAGCTATTTGTAAAGCTTCCTCATACAATCACTATGCCTTATTGCATTTATTTCGTGGGGGGGTTTTGGTCACCACCTCCTGTACGATGTTACAAACCTCTGTCCATAGTTCTTCGGACACTCTTTCTACCACATCGAATGTCTTGAATCTATTCATCATCTCCAGTGTATAATCATGAGGGATTTGATTTAGGTAATATCTGAATGGCCTGCTGGTTTTCCCTACTTTTTTCAATTAAAGCCAGAATTGTTCGGTAAGAAGCTCATCATCTGAGTCACAGTCAGTTACAGGTCTTGATTTTGCTGACTGTATAGAGCTTCTCCATCTTTGGCTGCGAAGTATATAATCAGTCTGATTTTGCTATTGATCATCTGGTGATGTTGATGTGTAGAGTCTTTTCTTGTGCGGTCTTTTCAGAGTGTGTTTGCTATGACCAGTGTGTTCTCTTGATAAAATTTTGTTAACCTTTGTACAGTTTAATTTTGTACTCTAAGACCAAACTTATGTTAATCTAGGTAGATCCTTTGACTTCCTAGTTTTGCGTTCCAATCTCCTATGATGCAAAATACATCTTTTTTGGTGTTACTTCTAAAAGGACTTGTAAGTCTTCATAGAACTGGTCAACTTCCACTTCTTGGGCATCAGTGGTGGGGACATCATTTCAGTTTAGTCGCTCAGTCGTGTCCAATTCTTTGTGACCTCATTGACTGCAGCATGCCAGGCTTCCCTTTCCCATCACCAACTCCCGGAGCTTGCCCATGTCCATTGACTCAATGATGGCATCCAACCATCTCATCCTCTGTCATCCCCTTCTCCTCCTGCTTTCAATCTTTCACAGCATTGGGGTCTTTTCCAATGAGTGAGTTTTTCACATCAGGTGGCCAAAGTATTGGAGTTTTAGTTCAGCATCAGTCCTTTCAGTGAATATTCAGGACTGATTTCCTTTAGGGTGGATGTTTGATCTCCTTGCAGTCCAAGGGACTCTCAAGAGTCTTCTCCAACACCACAGTTCAAAAACATCAATTCTTTTGTGCTCAGCTTTCTTTACGGTCCACCTTTCACATCAATACATGACTACTGGAAAAACCATAGTTTTGACTAGATGGACTTTTGTTGGCAAAGTAATGTTTCTGCTTTTTAATGTGCTGTCTAAGTTGGTCATATTTTCTTCTAAGGAGCTAGTGTCTTTTAATTTATAGACTTGGATTACTGTGATGTTGAATGGTTGGCCCTGAAAACAACCTGAAATAATTCTGTTACTTTGAGATTGCACCCAAGTACTGCATTTCAGACTCTTATGTTGACTAAGAGGGTTACTCCATTTCTTTTAAGGGATTCTTGTCCACAGTAGTAGATATAATGGCCTTCTGAATTAAATTCCCCCCTTTCACATCCATTTTAGTTCACTGACTCCTAAGATACTAATGTTCACTCTTGCCATCTCTCCCTCACCACATCCAATTTGCCTTGATTCATGGACCTAACATTCCAGGTTCCTATACAATACTGTTCTTTACAGCACTGGATATTATTTTCACTGCTAGACACATTCACAACTGAACATCATTTCCACTTTGGTCCAGCTGCTTCATCCTTGCTGCAGCTATTAACATTTGCCCTCCATTCTTCAGCAGTAGCATATTGGACACCATGGCTCTTTGTTTCATTGAGTTATGCAATCCCCTTCACCACAACAAGGTTGTGATCCTTAAAGGGGTGTATAGAGCATACAAATTTATAATTCTTATATACAACTGGTAAACTAAATTATTTCTCTAAAAATTATCATTTTATTCCTTTAAATGTTTTGTATTGATTTAAATTCTAATTTGTTAGACATTAACATAGTTATATGAGCTCTCCTTTGGCTAATATCCTGTATGGTATATATATTTTCATTATTTTCTTTTCAACCTTTTGAACCTTTTTGAAGGTGTATTTCAACTGTCTCTTGCAAGCAGCTTATATTTAAGATTGCCTGCTTCAAGTGATTTGTGTATTTTCTACTTCCTAAAAATAGTTATGATGGCTATCACTCTTCCACACTTTCCTTATTGGTCATCCTAGAAATATATACATACAAGAATATACACATACAAGAATATATATACTTGACCTAGGAAAAATCTATTTTCTCAGTTTTCCCTTGGCTCATGCAAATATCTCAGAATGTGTTAACTACTCATTCCTCTCACAGTTTACATGCTCTTATTACTTTTACTATACACACACACATTCAGAGTAAGACAACATATATATTCCTTCACACACTCATTTAGAGTAACCCACAAGCTTCTGTTTTCCATTCTTTTTCATTTCTATCTTCATCTTCATATGTCCATATTGTTGTTTTCTTTCTGTTTCCACTTGATGTCTCTACAGGTCAAATATCTGTTTAATTTTTGTTTCAAGGATATTTTCAAGTAAGCTTATATTTCTTAATTAGCGCATATTCCTATGTTTTGAGTGACTATCTATTCTGGTTCAGGGATTTAACCAGATTTTCTCACTGTTTAGTTATATCTGTCTGTCTCTCTGTCTCTTTTCTCTCTTTCCCTCACTCACTCTCTTTCTGTCTCCCCTTCTCTCCTGTTTTGGCAGACTCTAGACTCTGCTTTTATTACCCCCAAGAATTTGATGGAAATAAGCTCTCTGAGGCGTTCTTCATTGTCCAGCATCCTATTCCAGAACTGGCAGCTGCTCTTCTAAAAAAGGTGACCCAAAATTCTATGTGGACCTCTCTTGTTTGTTTTGCATTTTAGTGGATGTTAACCTTATGATTTTTACTGCTTGTTAGCTCTCAGATGTGTTCAAGAAAATGATTATTGCTTTATTCACCTTTTCTAGTTTTTCTGAGAGGGAACATTGGCTTGACTATTGGTTTGACTAAGAAGTCTGCCCTTCTTGAATGAAATACTTTGTTTCTTGTAATATAAGGTTGTAAGATCCAACTGTCATGCTGAATATAGATGTTGCTATGAGTACATCCTGAGAAACGCTGGGCTGGAAGAAGCACAAGCTGGAATCAAGATTGCCAGAAGAAATATCAATAACTTCAGATATGCAGATGATAACACCCTTATGGCAGAAAGTGAAGAGGAACTAAAAAGCCTCTTGATGAAAGTGAAAGAGGAGAGTGAAAAAGTTGGCTTAAAGCTCAACATTCAGAAAATGAAGATCATGGCATCTGGTCCCATCACTTCATCGGAAATAGATGGGGAAACAATGCAAACAGTGACAGACTATTTTCTTGGGCTTCAGAATCACTGCAGATGGTGATTGCAGCCATGACATTAAAAGACGCTTACTTCTTGGAAGGAAAGTTATGACCAACCTAGATAGCATATTCAAAAGCAGAGATATTACTTTGCCAGCAAATGTCTGTCTAGTCAAGGCTATGATTTTTCCAGTGGTCATGTATGGATGTGAGAGTTGGACTTTGAAGAAAGCTGAGCACCAAAGAATTGATGCTTTTGAACTGTGGTGTTGGAGAAGACTCTTGATAGTCCCTTGGACTGCAAGGAGATCCAACCAGTCCATTCTAAAGGAGATCAGTCGTGGGTGTTCATTGGAAGGACTGATGCTAAAGCTGAAACTCCAATACTTTGGCCACCTCATGCAAAGAGTTGACTCATTGGAAAATACCCTGATGCTGGGAGGGATTGGGGGCAGGAGGAGAAGGGGATGACAGAGGATGAGATGGCTGGATGACATCACCGATGTGATGCACATGAGTTTGGGTGAACTCCGGGAGTTGGTGATGGACAGGGAGGCCTGGAGTGCTGCAATCATGAGGTCGCAAAGAGTTGGACATGACTGAGCAACTGAACTGAACTAAACTGAACAGATTGTTCAGTCACTAGGTCATGTCTCTCTGTGACCCCATGCATGGCAGGCTTCTCTGTTCTCCACTGTCTCCTGGAGTTTGCTCAGATTCATGTCCATTAAGTCTGTGATGCTATGGAGCCCATTAATTTTTACTGCTGTATTGTTTTCCAGTGTTTACTCTTCAAATTTCGTGGCCAAAGGTTTTAAAAAGAGGTTTTTCTATTACAAAGTGTGTTACTCTAAATATTTTCATAGATATCTACTGGTGTGTATGGGCAGATTGGTATTTTTGACATTAAAAAAATTGGAGTATAATTGTTTTATAATCTGTGTTAGTTCTTTCTGTACAGTGAAGTGAATCAGCTATAAAGGTACATATATCCACTGTCTTGGAAGAATTATTCTTGTATAAAAAGCTTAGTCTGTGGGAGCAAGTCTGATTCTTCCCCATAGAAAGGGTTTGCTTCAGCTACTTCTAGTAGCCAGATGTGCTCCCAACCAAGAATCATGGAAGTTCTCATAAAAGAGTTTCAGGCTGATTACCACATTAGTTTTCAAACTCTAAAATCTCATAGCAATTTTGCATGTCCCAAGGAATATCAGCCCCTTTGGAATCTTGCAGTTTCAGAATGCTTTCTTGTACTCTGACCCTCTGCTGCTTCAACTCCTCACCATAGGCTCCTTTTTCCATTTTTTCAAGTCCAGACTTTCAAATATTTAATTATCCTCCCCCTGCTTGCTTCTGCCACTGCATCTAGCCACTAAAGCTTTATGCTTTGATCATGAAGACCTCATTCTGACCCTCTAGAGTATAGATCATGTTTGTGTACCTGTTTGCAGGAAAGCTTTTGAGATACTTCCTACATTCATTCTGACCTGACAGTTATGTGCAGTTCAGGTCTGGTTGTTGTGAGGTTGGAGAATTCCTTAGACTTCAAAGAACTTTCCCAATTAATCACACAAAAGCTTTTCAAACATTCATCCTGTATGTATCATCAGCACCTGGCATATTGCCATGGCCAGTGACTTCACTCCAGGAAACCTAGAGAACCCAAATACTGCTAGAACACAGCAGCCTCACATTGGGTGCCAAAAACTGTAACCAGAAGTGGGGTCTTCCTGCTGCTCACTGCTCTAAAGCCAATGAAGAGCCAAGGTTGGTGGTAAGAGAAGTTTGCTTATTTTCTGAGGCTGTCAAAAGAGGAGTTGGAAGAGAACTCATGTTCAAAGGCCAGCTCCCCACCCCCTCAATCAGTGGATAAGAGCTTTTTTGGCAGAGGGAGGGGGTGGGTACATGCAGAAAGAGCACAGTCAGCTCTGACAGTCATCTTGGAATTGGTCATGCGATGATCTGATCAGCATCATCTTGATTGTTTAAAGAACAGTTAATCTGCAGTTCCAGGATCGGTTTGTTCCCATTTCTCTGAGGGCAGTTCTTGCAACTGTGGCAGCTTATGTAAGGAAATGGCAACCCACTCCAGTGTTCTTTCCTGGAGAATCCCAGGGACAGGGGAGCCTGGCGGGCTGCCGTCTATGGGGTTGCACAGAGTCGGACACGACTGAAGCGACTTAGCAGCAGCAGCAGCATGTCATGGCTAGAGCCTGGTCATCATGTAATTAACTTTTTCCACCTGGTGGAGGTTTCACTATCTGTAAGACAGATCATAGGATACGGCTGAGAATATTATCTATAACTCTTGAGGAAGAACTAAAGGTCCCTGCCTTTGCTTATTGACTAAACCATTATCATTTTGTTCTGTTTGTTGGTTTTCCTTTGCTTCTGTATTTTATCATTTTTCTGATTAAACTTATTCTTTGGTTACAGTTTTCCACAGACAAAAGTTAGACTGAGGACACGGGGGAAGGAGCATAGGGTCCTGCTCTGTTTTAGTCTCCCCTTTTCTTTGAAACGCCTCATGCTTGAAAAAGAACAAGTGCAGAAAAAAAGGGAGTAAAGTTTTGGAGAGAGGTTAGTCATCAGTTGGGCAGAGGAATGCAGTTTTAGTTTGCATTTCTGCTTCAACTTTCCCTGGTTCTTTGAAAGAATGAGACAATGACCATTTGGCTATATTTTGCTGAAATGGGGTGTTCAGTTCAGTCACTCAGTAGTGTCCAACTCTTTGTGACCCCATGAACTGCAGCACACCAGGCCTCCCTGTCCATCACCAACTCCTGGAGTTCACCCAAACTCATGTCCATCGAGTCGGTGATGCCATCCAACCATCTCATCCTCTGTTGTCCCCTTTTCCTCCTGCCTTCAATCTTTCCCAATATCAGGGTCTTTTCAAATGAGTCAGCTCTTCGCATCAGGTGGCCAAAATATTGGACTTTCAGCTTCAGCATCAGTCTTTCCAATGAACACCCACGACTGATCTCCTTTAGAATGGACTGGTTGGATCTTCTTGCAGTCCAAGGGTCTCTCAAGAGTCTTCTCCAACACCACAGTTCAAAAGCATCAATTCTTCTGCGCTCAACAGAAATGGGATGTAGGCCTGCCTAACTTGGGGAATGGATATAACATTAGGGAAAAAATATCAAGTTCCAGGCTTAGAATCAGTATTTTGTATTGAGAAGATATTACCTCTCTTTTTAATTGCTTTGTCACTTGAACAAACATTTCAAATTTAGAAGATTACAATGAGGATGACAATCAGAATCCACTTTTGTACTATTCTCTGAATGTATTTTTTCTTAGTGGTTAAAGTAGATGTGCGGTATATGTTTAATAGGCTGCTTAGTTAGCCTAAAGTCCAAACTAAATAATGTATAATCCAAAATGACTTCCCATACTTCAATATATAAGCATTTTAAAAATCATGTTCATTTTTTAATTGCAAATCTTTCCATAGATATCATTGATCGTCAATATATTTTTCCGACATTGCCGAAGTGGCTCAGTTGCCTGATCTGGGTCCATTCATTTATCACAGTACTAGGTCTATTTTTGTTTGTTTGTTTATATATTTGCCTACCTATACACATCCATACATGACCACAGGAAAAACCATAGCCTTGACTAGATGGACCTTAGTCGGCAAAGTAATGTCTCTGCTTTTGAATACGCTCTCTAGGTTGGTCATAACTTTTCTTCCAAGGAGTAACCGTCTTTTAATTTCATGGCTGCAGTCACCATCTGCAGTGATTCTAGAGCCCCAAAAAAATAAAGTCTGACACTGTTTCCACTGTTTTCCCATCTATTTCCCATGAAGTGATGGGACCAGATGCCATGATCTTCGTTTTCTGAATATTGAGCTTTAGGCCAACATTTTCGCTCTCCTCTTTCACTTTCATCAAGAGGCTTTTTAGTTCCTCTTCACTTTCTGCCATAAGGATGGTGTCATCTGCATATCTGAGGTTATTGATATTTCTCCCAGCAATCTTGATTCCGGCTTGTGTGAAGGAGATCAACCCTGGGATTTCTTTGGAAGGAATGATGCTAAAGCTGAAACTCCAGTACTTTGGCCACCTCATGAGAAGAGTTGACTCATTGGAAAAGACTCTGATGCTGGGAGAGATTGTGGGCAGGAGGAGAAGGGGACGACTGAGGATGAGATGGCTGGATGGCATCACTGACTCGATGGACGTGAGTCTGAGTGAACTCCGGGAGTTCGTGATGGACAGGGAGGCCTGGCGTGCTGCGATTCATGGGGTTGCAAACAGTTGGACACGACTGAGCGACTGAACTGAACTGAACCTATACACATTGGGGAAAACTAATCAGACATGACAAACAAGTACAGAAAGGTTTATGTTGATGGGGAAATATTTTATAAGTACATATTTTATCAGCTATACCCAATTGCTTCACAAACATTGTACATGTGCTTCAAGCAATAAACTTAAAGCCAGCAGTAATATACATCATAAGCAGTTATATACTCTGTGACAACTTCACTAGACAATTTTTTCCATCTTGAACATTGGGTCAAAAATATGGTTAGGAGCAAAACAATAACTTTCCATTAGAATTCTCTGTTATCAAAAGCAGCTCAATATTCTAGGAGACCTTTGTTCTCTTAACAGAAAAAAAAAAAAATCAGTGTCACATCAGTTTGCTGTTAATAAGGAAATTCATTTACCTAATTAAATTCAGTCTAAGCTTAATCATTCCTGACAAGAGACAAAATCCTTTTCTCAAAGTTCCTCTTTTACAAACCATCTATCACACATTCTATATCAAGATTATTCAACCCCCATCCAGAAATAACCAAATGAAAAACAAAATTATCATTTTTTCTCCATTCTTTATACTTCCTCTCACCAACAATACATATGCTATTTGCTTTGCATACTGAAGTGTTTCCCTTATTATTTTTATATATGAAATTTCTAACCCTTAAAAATCTTAACAAAAACAAGAAACATGTAATTGAACTATTATACTAGCATTTTCTTATTGACAAACAATATATTTCATAATCTCCAAGAAAATACATTTTTTATAGTACAATTTCTCTTTAAGATGGTATAAGATGTGTGTTTTATAAACTCAAACCCTCTTTTCTTCAACTAAGGCTGAAGTCTCAGGAAAAGTGGACTGTGTTTGTATTTCAAGGATGAGATGAGTTAACTTCAAACTTTCTCCTAGGTATATTTTTAGTCTCTTGAGGTCAGGATTTTGAAGAGAGTACTTTATCAAGCTAGATTTCTCTAACTGCATAGACAAAAAGATCCAGTTTTGGAGTTTCAAAAGAGTTTCATTTTAACCAATCTTCTTTGGAATCTAAAGAGCACTGTTAGCTACACAATGTTAAAAAAATTAAAAATCCTTTCTTTAATCACAGTTTTGCAGCTTAAATTTTTCTAATGAAAAGAACTTGGGTTTCCCATCTTACAAAAAGACAACAGGGATACCATTATTCAAATGGAATACAAATTCGCACACCAGAAGACAGAATTATCTCAATCCTTCAAGATGGGACTCATACAAAATCCAAACAAATACATTCTCAACACAAATGGTCTTCAATAGAAGACACACATCAGAACCAAGTGGCAAAATACCCAAATAGAACTTCATACTCAAAAGAGAAATTTTCCCTGGAGCAGGGGTGGGGGGATAGGGAACTGCTGTACTTATTAGGTCTTGTAGCTCATTGACTCATCCAGATGTATCTTTCTGTTTCACCAGGGAAAATTCTAAGTTGGCAGCAGTGCTGAGCAAAGAAGAAACAGGGAGGCTCCTCAAAACAAATGGTTTCAGCACCTGCTAGGAGTATTCCACCAAATCTCTCTCTCAGGGCCAGCTAGTCATCACGGAGCAGTGGCTTCATGGCCACCATCCCTGCTCACTGCAGGGACCAGCGGCTTTGCCCTGGAAATCCCGGGAGCCAAATGTCACAAGAGAACAGCAGTCATACACTGGGAGCCCCATACTGTTCTCATAACCATCCTGGCACATCGCTGCAGCCAGTGGTTTTACTCTAGGGAACCTGGAGGACCCAGACACTGCTAGAACCCTGCTGTTCCACTTTGGGTGCCAAGAAACTGTTACCAGAATTGGGGTTTGTCTGCTCGCTGCTCTAAAGTCAACAAAGAGGCAAGGTTGGTGGAAAGGAAAGTTTACTCTTTTTCACAGGCTGACAAAAGAGAGGGTGGTGAGTGAACTCATTTCCAAAGGATGACTCCCCACACTGACAATCAGGGAGTAAGAACTTCTACAGGCAGAGGGAGGGGGCTACATACAGAAACAGCATTGTCAGCTCTGACAGTTATCTTGAAATTGGTAAAATTAACTGATCACAGGTGGGCTGATCAGCATTATCTCGATTGTTTTAAGAGCAGTAAATCATCAGTTCCAAGGTCAGCTTCTTCCCTTTTCTCTGAGGCTAGTTCTTGGAATTGTGGCACCTTATGTCATGACTGCAGTCTGGGCATCATGAAGTTAAAGTCTTCCACCTGTTGGGGTTTCAGTATCTGTAAGACAGCTCACAGGATATGGCTCAGAATATTATCTGTAGCCCTTAAGAAGAAACTAAAGGTCCTTGACTTTGTTTAATGACTAATTTTTTTTGTCCTGTTTGATTGATTTCCTTTACATCTATATTTTCTCACTTCTCTGATTAAATTTATTCTTTGGCTAGCTTTTCTACAGAAAAAAAGGCAGACTGAGGACATAGGGAGAAGGGTCATGGCGTCCTGCTCCACTCTATACACACACACACCCACACACACACACACACATCTACTGTTCACTTCTCAACACCAAGCACATAGTTCCATATTTGGGACTAGGTCCACAGCAATATGGAAGAACTATTTTTCAAACCTGATTCTTCTGATGTTTGTATTCTGTCCTTTCTGTTTCATAAATGCTGTGTTTCCAAAATAATTTTTACATATTAAATTCTTCAAATTTACTGGGGATGTCAATAAACTCAATACCTTAGGATTGCTGATTGAATTGATAAGGGAACTTAGGAAGTGAAAATGAAGAAATTTCAATTCCCTCTATTTCATTGTCTAATATCTTTGCAACCTTGGTAAATCCAAATATCTCAAGGAGCTTAGCTGATTGATTAAAAAGTTATATGTACTGTACAATTTGAATCATTTAACAGACTTAATTTGTCTTTACAAACTCTTAGAAATTAGACGATTAAGTTAAACTACTCATTGTGCTGTACATATCACGTTACAGTTGAAATGCCAACTTGAAAATTGGAGAGTGTATGTATATATAATATTTATTAAAGAAGAAAAAATACATAACATCTGATAAGTGACTTTTTCTGGTCCAGCATGCTTTGATTCTGAGTGCACTTTTTTTTGCCATATTTAATATATAATATAAGCACTGTCTTGCTGTACATGAAACCAAAGCATTAATTTCATTAAATTGGTTAATATCTAACATGTATGTATTCTAAAATCTTCACAGTTGAGGGAAAATCTAGTCTTTTTATCTTATAATATAAAAACTATCCTGAAATAGAAACCACTATCTACTTTAGGAATAAAAATCCAGAATTCTGAACATGGAATATTTATGAGGAAATTCACTAAGATCAAATGACACATTCTTTCTTTATCTAATGCTCCCTGTTCATCTATTACTATTAAGTCCTGTATAGACAGTGAGTTCAAGGGACACAGCAATGATTGAGGAGCCCCCATGGTGCTTCAACCAGCCCTTGCTATTAATTATATACTCTAAAGTGGCATATTAGGAATCCTAGGAAGTGTCTTTGCTACACAGGCAAAAAAAGATGATTGGAAAGATAAGATGCAAGATGCGAAGTCACTGCTACCCCATGAAGTCAAGTGATAAGAACATTGTGATTGACTATATGCAAGGCCACTGTTAAATTGAGCAGAATCAAGACTTACAGAAAACACTGGAGCTGGCAATTAGTAAGTCATATTTTGTTACATGCACAAACAGCAGAATATATTTTGTGAAACATATAGCAAAATAATCATGTAAAAACTAAGAGACAGTGTGGGAAGGAAAGAAAAATATTGTTAAAGTATTTTGTAGTTAAGTTTCCTATGGTTTTAATCAGACACATGGCAAATATATTAATGCCAATACAGGAAAAACTTTTAGGATTGTAACCAAAATAAAAAGAACAATATCCTCAAATAACATTCCATGAGGTACAGAAATATACTGGAATCCTCAACTCAGTTTTTGAATAATGAAATCACCAACAGATTTTGAATAATTATGATGTTTTAAAGGTGACAAAAACATTGAATGAAAACAATAATGTCACAAGTATATCTTTAAAAATTTGTGCTTCAAAATAGATACATAAAAATTTTCCAGATATAGAAACCTGTAGTTTGTAATAACAGAAAATTATTTTAGATTTCAACAGAAATCTTTTTGCTCCAACAAGAATTTCACAAACATATAGGTCAAGTAAATTTAATGTATCATTTTATGTTTTTATGAATTCAGAAATAATTTATATTAGAATCATTTAATGTCTTGAAGCCATATTAATGTGATTTCCACATTTTTCTAACAGACAAACTTTGATATTCCTTATAATTACAATTGTTCTTAGCAATTTTTTGCATTACACGAATTTAAATTATCTTTCCACTCCAGAAGAAATAGCATCTCCAAGTCATTTATTCTTTAATTTATTCATTTTTTAATTAATATCACCTTCTGCTGCTTTTTCAATCATGGGTAGATTTTGTTCCATTCTCTCAAGGACATCACATTCTAGTGAATGAGTGTGTTGACTGTCAGTCACTCAGTTGTGTCTGAATCTTTACTACCCCATGAACTGTAGCGCACCAGGCTCCTCTATCCATGGAATTCTCCAGGCAAGAATACTGAAGTGGGTAGCCATTCCCTTCTCCAGGAAATCTTCCTGACCCAGGGATTGAACCCAGACCTCCTGCATTGCAGGCAGATTCTTTACCATATGAGCCATCAGGGAATAAGAGAGGGATATAAGCAAACAACTGGACACCATTAGACACAGATTAAAGGTAAGAAGAAATACTTGTCATTGGGTAATCTAGCCTGGGATGGATTAAGAAGTCTTAAAGAATGCAGAATTCGGCCAAGAGGACATAGATGAGACTTTCAGCAGAAAGAATACTGTGAGGTAAGGAATAGAAATTAGAAACAGGATATGATGTTCAAGGGACCACAAGGAACTTCCTGTTAGTGGAATGCAAAGTACTGAAGAGTAAGTAGCCAAACCAGATGGTGTTACTCTGATACTGGGAACGAGAAACTAACATATTTCATGAACAGAGATCAAAACCATGAATAGACTGTTAGCAATCTAAATCCAACAATGCATACAATTATTCATGAGCCATCTATCAAGGTTTATTTGTGAAATACAAAATTAAATATTTAAAAATCAATAAATGCAAATCACAGTACAGATAGAATAAATGAGAAAACTGTATGAACATATGATAAATGCAGCAAGACATTTGAACAAATTCAATTATCAATCATGATATGATTTCCTGGTATTCTAGAAACAGAGTAAAATAAAAATTGTCTTTAATTTGATCTCTATCATCATGAAAAGCCTATAGATAACGTCAAATAATATTTCTTCTCAGACAACAAACCAAGGACATCTGAACTCTACTTTCATGTAACTAAGCAGAGTTAGTCCTAAATACTACAGTATGACAAGAAAATAATAATAATAATAACCAAAAGGTGTACAGAGCCAAGGAAGAAGTAAAACTATCTATAAAGAAACGACATGATTGTACATATAGATTATGCTGAGAATTCTACAAAAAGGATTTAAAACTAATGATTCAGGAAGATCACAGGATCCAAGCTCAAAGTACAAAAATCAGTTGTAAATCTATATACAAACATTGAAAAATGGGAAACTTAAAAAATTCAATGCCATTTTTAAGGTGGTTCAGTTCAGTTGCTCAGTTGTGTCCAATTCTTTACAACCCCATGGATGCCAGCATAGACCCCATGTACCCCAGGCCTCCAAGTCCATCACTAACTCCCTGAGTTTACCCAAACTCATGTCCATTGATTTGGTGATGCCATCCAACCATCTCATCCTCTGTCATCCCCTTCTTCTCCCACCTACAATCTTTCCCAGCATCAGGATCTTTTCAAATGGGTCAGCTCTTTACATCAAGTGGCCAAAGTATTGGAGTTTCAGCTTCAACATCAGCCCTTGCAATAAAATACTCAGGACTGATCTCTTTTAGGATGGGCTGATTGGATCTCCTTTTTTAGGCGTTAGTTCTAAAAGGTCTTATAGGTCTTCATAGAACCGTTCAACTTCAACCTCTTCAGCATTACTGGTTGGGGCATAGACTTGGATTACCGTGATATTGAATGGTTTACCTTGGAGATGAACAGAGATCATTCTGTCATTTCTGAGACTGCATCCAAGTACTGCATTTTGGACTCTTTTGTTGACCATGATGGCTACTCCATTTCTTCTGAGGGATTCCTGCCCACAGTAGTAGATATAACGGTCATCTGAGTTAAATTCACCCATTTCAGTCCATTTTAGTTCACTGATTCCTAGAATGTTGACATTCACCCTTGCCATCTCTTGTTTGACCACTTCCAATTTGCCTTGATTCATGGACCTGACATTCCTTGTTCCTATGCAATATGGCTCTTTACAGCATCAGACCTTGCTTCTATCACCAGTAACATCCACAGCTGGGTATTGTTTTTGCTTTGGCTCCATCCCTTCATTCTTTCTGGAGTTATTTCTCCACTGATCTCCAGTAGCATATTGGGCACCTACTGACCTGGGGAGTTCCTCTTTCAGTATCCTATCATTTTGCCTTTTCATACTGTTCATGGGGTTCTCAAGGCAAGAATACTGAAGTGGTTTGCCATTCCTGTCTGCCTGGGACCACATTCTGTCAGACCTCTCCACCATGACCCAACCATCTTGGGTGGCCCCACATAGCATGGCTTAGTTTCATTGAGCAGATAAGGCTGTGGTCCATGTGATTAGATTGACTAGTTTTCTGTGAGTATGGTTTCAGTGTGTCTGCCCTCTGATGTCCTCTTGCAACACCTACCATCTTACTTGGGTTTCTCTTACCTTGGGCGTGGGGTATCTCTTCAGGCTGCTCCAGCAAAGCACAGCCACTGCTCCTTACCTTGGACAAGGGGTATATTCTCACTGCTGCCCTTCCTGACCTTCAACGTGGGATGGCTCCTCTAGGCCCTCCTGCCCCCCTGAAGCCACTGCTCCTTGGACTTGGGGTTGCTCCTCCCAGCAGCTGCCCCTGGCCTTGGGTGTGGGGTTGCTCCTCCTCGCCACCACCCCTGGCCTCAGACGCTGGGTAGCTCCTCTCAGCCGCCGCCCCTGACCTCGGACATGGGGTAGCTCCTCTCGGCCGCGCTTAGTGCGCTGGTCGCAGCCACCTGTGATACCAGACCACCTGACCTGCCTCTTGAGAAATCTGTATGCAGGTCAGGAAGCAACAGTTAGAACTGGACATGGAACAACAGACTGGTTCCAAATAGGAAAAGGAGTATGTCAAGGCTGTATATTGTCACCCTGCTTATTTAACTTAGATGCAGAGTACATCATGAGAAACGCTGGACTGGAAGAAACACAGGCTAGAATCAAGATTGCCGGGAGAAATATCAATCACCTCAGATATGCAGATGACACCACCCTTATGGCAGAAAGTGAAGAGGAACTAAAAAGCCTCTTGATGAAAGTGAAAGAGGAGAGTGAAAACGAAGATCATGGCATCCGGTCCCATTACTTCATGGGAAATAGGTGGGAAAACAGTGGAAAGAGTGGCTGACTTTATTTTGGGGGGCTCCAAAATCACTGCAGATGGTGACTGCAGCCATGAAATTAAAAGATGCTTACTCCTTGGAAGAAAAGTTATGACCAACCTAGATAGCATATTCAAAAGCAGAGACATTACTTTGCCGACTAAGGTGCGTCTAGTCAAGGCTATGGTTTTTCCTGTGGTCATGTATGGATGTGAGAGTTGGACTGTGAAGAAGGCTGAGCACCGAAGAACTGATGCTTTTGAACGGTGGTGTTGGAGAAGACTCTTGAGCGTCCCTTGGACTGCAAGGAGATCCAACCAGTCCATTCTGAAGGAGATCAACCCTGGGAATTCTTTGGAAGGAATGATGCTAAAGCTGAAACTCAAGTGCTTTGGCCACCTCATGTGAAGAGTTGACTCATTGGAAAAGACTCTGATGCTGGGAGGGATTGGGGGCAGGAGGAGAAGGGGACGACTGAGGATGAGATGGCTGGATGGCATCACTGACTCGATGGACATGAGTCTGAGTGAACTCCGGAAGTTGGTGATGGACAGGGAGGCCTGGCATGCTGCGATTCATGGGGTCACAAACAGTCGGACATGACTGAGCGAGTGGACTGAAGTGATTGGATCTCCTTGCAGTCCAAGGGACTCTCAAGGCCCTTCTCCAACACCACAGTTCAAAAGCATCAATTCTTCGGTGCTCAGCTTTCCTTATAGTCCAAGTCTCCCATCCATACATGACGCCTGGAAAACCCATAACCTTAACTAGACAGACCTTTGTTGGCAAAGTAATGTCTCTGCTTTTTAATGTGCTGTCTAGGTTGGTCAGAACTTTCCTTCCAAGGAGTAAGCGTCTTTTAATTTCATGGCTGCAGTCACCATCTGCAGTGATTTTGGAGCCCCCCAAAATAAAGTCAGCCACTGTTCCCACTGTTTCCGCATGTATTTGCCATGAAGTGATGGGACTGGATGCCATCTGAATGCTGAGCTTGAAGCCAACTTTTTCACTCTCCTCTTTCACTTTCTTCAAGAGGCTCTTTAGTTCTTCTATGCTTTCTGCCATAAGGGTGGTGTCAACTGCATATCTGGGGTTATTGTTGTTTCTCTTGTAACAAATCATAAAATATTTTGAAATAAATTTGACCCAGATTAATGTAAAGCTAGAGAATTTAAGACAAGTTTGTATTGGTAAAAGGAAAGACATGTAGAGGAAGGGACTAGAATAGAGTCCACAAATAAAGCTACACATTTATGGCCGATAGATTTTCAATAAATGTACCACATCACTGAATCAGTAAAATGTAATACTTTCAATAAACTATACTGAAAAGTTATTCATATAAAAAAGCTAAACTCTTACCATACACCATATACAACAAAAAGTTAAATATAAATGGATCCTAGACCAAAATAAAAGAGCTGAATTTATAAAACACCTGAATGTGACACATACATTCAAGGGATTAGATCTGATAGAGTCCCTGAAAAACTATATATGGAGGTTCATGACATTGTACAGGAGACAGTGATCAAGACCATCCCAAAGAAAAAGAAATGCCAAAAGCCAAAATGGTTGTCTGAGGAGGCCTTACAAACAGCTGTAAAAAGAAGAGAAGTTAAAAGCAAAGGAGAAAAGGAATGATATGCCCATCTGAATGCAGAGTTCCAAAGAATAACAAGGAGAGATAACAAGGCCTTCCTCAGAGATCAATGCAAAGAAATAGAGAAAAACAATAGAATGAGAAAGACTAGAGATCACTTCAAGAAAATTAGAGACACCAAGGAACATTTCATGCAAAGATGGCGATAATGAAGGACAGAAATTGTATGGGCCTAAGAGAAGCAGAAGATATTAAGAAGTGGCAAGAATACACAGAAAAACTATGCAAAAAAGATCTTTATGACCCAGATAACCATGATGGTGTGTACATCAACCTAGAGCCAGACATCCTGGAATGCAAAGTCAAATGGGCCTTAGGAAGCATCACTACGAAGAAAGTTAGTGGAGGTGATGGAATTCCAGCTGAGCTATTTCAAATCCTAAAAGATGATGCTGTGAAAGTGTGGCAACTCAATATGCCAGCAAATTTGGAAAACTCAGCAGTGGCCACAGGACTGGAAAACGTCAGATTTCATTCCAATCCCAAAGAAAGGCACTGCCAAAGAATGTTCAAACTACCGCACAATTGCACTCATCTGACACACCTGCATACGGATTTCTCAGGAGGCAGGAATGATGGTCTGGTATTCCCATCTCTTTAAGAATTTTCCACGGTTTGTTGTGATCCACAGTCAAAGGCTTTGACATAGTCAATAAAGCACAAATAGATGTTTTTCTGGAATTCTTCTGCGTTTTCAAAAGAGATCCAACAGATGTTGGCAATTTGATCTCTGGTTCCTCTGCCTTTCCTAAATCCATCTTGAAAATTTGGAAGTTCATGGTTCATGTACTGCTGAAGCCTGGATTGGAGTATTTTGAGCATTACTTTGCTAGTGAGTGAGATGAGTGCAATTGTGCTGTAGTTTGAACATTCTTTGGCATTGCTTTCTTTGGGATGGAATGAAAACTGACCTTTCCAGTCCTCTGGCCACTGTAGAGTTTTCCAAATTTTATGGCATATTGAGTGCAGCACTTTCACAGCATCATCCTTTAGGATTTGGAATAGCTCAGCTGGAATTCCATCACCTCCACTAGTTTTGTTCCACAAAGGATCAGAAAAATACAAAAAAGTGAGGAAAGAAGGAATCCATTCCTTCTTCTGTGTATCACTGTTTGACCAGGGACATTTCATCTCATCTTCTCTGGCCCTCAGACTGGAATTTACATTATTGACTTATCTGGTTTTCAGGTCCTTGGACTCAAGCTGACATATACTACATGTGTTTCTGGGTCTCCAGCTTATGGAAAGCAACTTGTCTGACATCTAAGCCTCTGTAATTGAATGAGCCAATTTCTTGTAATAAATTTCTCTCTCTCTCTCTTCATATATAATATTGATTCTATTCCTCTGGAAAAATCTGACTAGTATAGAAAGTGTTCCTTCCTTTTCTATTTTTGAAAGAGTTGTGAAAAATAGGGATAAATTCTTGAAATACTGAGAATTCTCCAGTGAAGCCATCTGGGCCTGTAGTGGTGTTTTCTTTGGGGAGAGTTTTTGAATTACTAATTCTATCTCTACACTTAATATAAGTCTATTCATTTTTTTTCTTTTTTATACTTCAAAGTTGCTAATTTGTACCTTTCCAGCAATGTTTCATTTTATCAAGATTATTTAATATATGTTAGCATACAGTTGCTCATGGTATTCCCTTATAAATATTTTTGCCTCTGTAAATTCAGTTGTGTAATCTCCTTTTCATTTGTGATTTTAATACGTTGTTCTTTTCTCTTGGTCAATATACCTTAAAGTTTTTCAATTTTGTCAGTATTTTTTAAAGAACCAAATAGAGTATTATTGATTTTCTCTATTTATCTTCTTTTTTAAAATTTTCTCTCTACTCCTTATTATTGATATTTTCTCTTTAATGCTTAATTCAATCCAGATTGTTCTTTTTATTGTTCTTTTTTTCAAGATGTAAATTTATATTACTAATTTCAGATCTTTTCTCTCTCTCTTTTTTAAATAGGCATTTATAGCCATTAATTACTTTCTAAAAGCTTCTTTAACTGCATTCATCTCAGAGTATTGTCTAGCTTCCCTTGTTTCTTCTTTATTTGTTACTTAGGAATATGTTAATTTTCACATATTTGTGAATATCCTACATTTTATCCTGTAATTAAAAAATTAATTATAGTAGATTGGATAACATTCTTTGTATGATTTTGTATTAGACATATATATGCATATGCATTGGGCATTCCTGATGGCTCAGAAGGTAAAGAATCTGCCTGCAATGCAGGAAACCTGCATTCAATCCGTGGGTCAGGAAGAGTCCATGGAAAAGGGAATCACTACCTACTCCAGTATCCTTGCCTGGAGAATATCATGGACAGAGGAGCCTGGTGGGCTACAGACAGACAATGGGTTTGCACAGAGTTGGACACGACTGAGTGATTAATACATACATACACGTGTATATGTATTAGTCCACCAGACAATTTGGTGATCTTTGCAATTATGTAACTTAAAAAATTCAACTTTGAATGTACATCTTAGGTAGAGACATAATTGTCATGTTATCCTGATAGACTGAGCATTTTCTCATTTAAAGAAAATTTTTTTTTCTTTTTTCCTCCATTGACAGTTTTGTCTTATGAATGTTTTGTGTGATATTGCTGTAACCATCCAGATCTGTTGGTTATTTATTTTGTGATAAATCATTGATATTTCAGATTTTCTTTCCTTCCCATTCTACTTCCAATATTGTGTCTTAGTAAATGGGGAAGTTTACTGTGGCCTTGTGGTATCAGGGAAGGCAATCTTAGATTTATGTAGTATTATGTGAATCTGTATGAGTCTTAATGACAATAATGCCCCTTGTCTGGCTGTTCAATACATGTCCTGTGGGCTTCTGTTGTGCATCTACAGAACTGGAGATACTTTCACTTTCAATTAGCTCTTGAGATGGTCTCCTCTTTGCTGATGGACTCCCATCTCAAGTCTCATTGTTTTTTCCCCTTGAGGTCTGCCTGTGACACTCATACAATTCTTCACCTGATAACTCAGTCCTTTAATAGTTTTCTGCAAGTGTGTTTTTCTCCATTACAGTGCACCATATCAAGCTCACTAACTGACTTCTAGGCTACTCCACTCCAGTATTCTTGGGTTTCCCCTGTGGCTCAGCTGGTAGAGTCTTCCTGCAATGCGGGAAACATGGATTGAATCCCTGGGCTAAGAAGATCCCTTGGAGAAGGGAAAGGCTATCCACTCCAGTATTCTGGCCTGGAGAATTCCATGGACTACCGTCCATGGGGTCGCAAAGAGTTGGACACCTCTGAGCAACTTTCACTTTCATAGTTGTGTAACCTGTCACTTTAAATAGCACACTGTGGTACACTTTGTGTCTTGGAAACCATGCCCAAACACCAATTTTATTCTGATATTCTGCAATGTTAGGGGAAAAGAAGGTTATATATAAAGAAAATGAGAATGAGGGAGGAAGGAAGGAAGGGGAGAAAAGAAAGAATTGGCTGTGGGAGTTAGGGAGGGACAGAAGGAGAAGGGGAGGGAGGAGAAAGAAAAATCAATTTGTTCTCAGCTTCTTCAGGTTCCCTCCTAGGTACTCTGGCTCAGAATTAGGAAGTCCTGAATAACCATAATAATCTATGGTTATTATCTACAATGTTTTATCTACTTTGATCATTTTCTTATTCCAAAGTTTGGGCTTTTTCCTCTTTTTCAACTGTTCAAACGCTTCAATATATCATATTCTCCTTCATCTCAGTCATTATCTATCATCCCTTCCTTAAGATTCTATAGAAATAGTTTTTGGAGGTAGTAATAAAGGGATGTTAATAATAAAACACATGGGGTTTCAGACATTATTGACATTTTAATAAATTAGATCACAAATTATCACTGCAGATTTTTACAGTGCTTTTAAAATAAATCATTTTTCATTAACTCTTATCCAAAATGTCACTGGCACATTGAAATATTTAAGATAGATAAGCAATATAAATTTGCACACCAAATAAATGGATATTCATAAAATTAATAAATAATTATATATTTGAAACAATTTTTATATTTATTTTTGATGGTCAGGCAAATTGACAGTTATTGAGCTGATGTTTATTCAGATTTTAATCATTGCATATATAGTCTCTATCTTCTTTGTTTTCATTTGTTTTTCTATTGTTCAACCTATTGTGAAGCACACTGTTAATTTTATATAAATAAAAAGTAATTTCTAATTTGTTAAAAATATTATGTATAGTATCTTATAAGGTTATATATGATTATGTAATATCTAATCTATAATATAGATAATATTTATATACGATATAGTTTATATAACAATTTCAGCTTTTTTATTATAAATTACATTATTTTAAATTACTAAATGATTTTGTTCACAATACGGGAAGGATTTGACATTTTCCTTTTTCTCACAAAACTTTTAACTTGAAAAGTAGATTATAATTATTTGAAGACAGTCTACTCAGAATCTGTACCAAAGAATGACTTTTATTTTGCAGTTTAAAATTGTGACTAGCTTCTAATAAAAATTTGAACAGTAATAACAGTAATAAGAATAGAAAATTGGAGTTCAAAATTTTAAACCATGATGGAATATTGTAATATTGCTCCCAAATTTAATCAAGTAACATTTTAATTTTTTATTGTATTTTCTACTTGTGATATAGTAGGACTATAGTATTATGCACCAAGAGGTTGCGGTTTATGCAGGTAAGTACTATAACTTTATTTATGATACTTGAAAGGAAAATGTAAATATTATTGAAAAATATATAATATTCAAATGTCTATAATTGGAATAAGACCTTACTTTTTAAAGTTTCAGTTCAGTTCAGTTCAGTCGCTCAGTCGTGTCCGACTCTTTGCAACCCTATGAATCGCAGCACGCCAGGCCTCCCTGTCCAACACGAACTCCCAGAGTTCACTCAGACTCACGTCCATCAAGTCAGTGATGCCATCCAGCCATCTCATCCTCTGTAGTCCCCATAAAAATCAAGATCTTTATATATTGAAAAACTCACAGTACACAGGGAAATATATATATTTCTTTATTCCTTGGTCGCTAAGTTGTGTCCAAATCTTTTGTGACCGCATGGACTGTAGCCTGACAGGTTCCTCTATCCATGAGATTCCCAAGGTAAGTGTACTGGAGTAGGTTGCCATATCCTTCTCCAGGGGATCTTCCCCACCTAGGGCTTAAACTCACATCTCCTGCATTGGCAGGAAGTTTCTTTACCACTGAGCCACCAGGGAGGTTCACATATTCCATTAGACAAATGATAACAAAATTTTCATATTCCCAGGACAGATGTGAAGACACACAATTGATATATCAAAAATGTCTAATTCCTAAGAAAACAAGTAAGGTTAAAATCTCTTTGAAAAATAGGATGGTGAGAAATTTAAACTGAATTCCATCTCAGATCTTTTATACAATAATATATAATAAAAGGAAAGGAAATCTAGGAAAATACTAAGATGTGAAAAACGAATTGTAAGACTGAAACAGAAATATAACAGTGTCAGGTCTATTAAAGATATAAATAGTATTTAAGGTACTTGGATTCAGTTCATTCAGTTCAGTTGCTTAGTTCAGTTCAGTCGCTGGGTCGTGTCCGACTCTTTGTGACCCCATGAATCACAGCACGCCAGGCCTCCCTGTCCATCACCATCTCCTGGAGTTAACTCAGACTCACGTCCATCAAGTCCGTGATGCCATCCAGCCATCTCATCCTCTGTTGTCCCATCTCCTCCTGCCCCCAATCCCACCCAGCATCAGAGTCTTTTCCAATGAGTCAACTCTTCTCATGAGGTGGCCAAAGTACTGGAGCTTCAGCTTTAGCATCATTCCTTCCAAAGAAATCCCAGGGTTGATTTCTTCAGAATGGACTGGTTGGATCTCCTTGCAGTCCAAGGGACTCTCAAGAGTCTCCTCCAACACCACAGTTCAAGGTCATCAATTCTTCGGTGCTCAGCCTTCTTCACTGTCCAACTCTCACATCCATACCTGACCACAGGAAAAACCATAGCCTGGACTAGACGGACCTTAGTCAGCAAAGTAATTGTCTCTGCATTTGAATATGCTATCTAGGTTGATCATAACTTTTCTTCCAAGGAGTAAGCGTCTCTTAATTTCATGGCTGCAGTCACCATCTGCAGTGACTTTGGAGCCCCAAAAAATAAAGTCTGACACTGTTTCCGCTGTTTCTCCATCTATTTCCCATGAAGTGATGGGACCAGATGCCATGATCTTCGTTTTCTGAATGTTGAGCTTTAAGCCAACTTTTTCGTTCTCCTCTTTCACTTTCATCAAGAGGCTTTTTAGTTCCTCTTCACTTTCTGCCATAAGGGTGGTGTCATCTGCATATCTGAGGTGATTGATATTTCTCCCGGCAATCTTGATTCCAGCTTGTGTTTCCTCCAGCCCAACGTTTCTCATGATGTACTCTGCATAGAAGTTAAATAAGCAGGGTGACAATATACAGCCTTGACGTACTCCTTTTCCTATTTGGAACCAGTCTGTTGTCCCATGTCCAGTTCTAACTCTTGCTTCCTGACCTGCATACAGATTTCTCAAGAGGCAGGTCAGGTGGTCTGGTATTCCCATCTCTTTCAGAATTTTCCACAGTTTATTGTGATCCATGCAGTCAAAGGCTTTGGCATAGTCAATAAAGTAGAAATAGATATTTTTCTGGAACTCTCTTGCTTATTCCATGATCCAGCGGATGTTGGCTATTTGATCTCTGATTCCTCTGCCTTTTCTAAATCCAGCTTGAACATCAGGGAGTTCACGGTTCACGTATTGCTGAAGCCTGGCTTGGAGAATTTTGAGCATTACTTTACTAGCATGTGAAATGAGTACAACTGTGTGGTAGTTTGAGCATTCTTTGGCATTGCCTTTCTTTGGGATTGGAATGAAAACTGACCTTTTCCAGTCCTGTGGCCACTGCTGAGTTTTCCAAATTTGCTGGCATATTGAGTGCAGCACTTTCACAGCATCATCTTTCAGGACTTGAAACAGCTCTACTGGAATACCATCACCTGCACTAGCTTTGTTCATAGTGATGCTTTCTAAGGCCCACTTGACTTGACATTCCAAGATGTCTGGCTCTAGATTAGTGATCACATCATCATGATTATCTGGGTCATGAAGATATTTTTTGTACAGTTCTTCCATGTATTCTTGCCACCTCTTCTTAATATTTTCTGCTTCTGTTAGGTCCATACCATTTCTGTCCTTTATCAAGCCCATCTTTGCATGAAATGTTCCCTTGGTATCTCTAATTTTCTTGAAGAGATCTCTAGTCTTTCTCATTCTGTTGTTTTCCTCTATTTCTTTGCATTGATCGCTGAAGAAGGTTTTCTTATCTCTTCTTGCTATTCTTTGGAACTCTGCATTCAGAGGCTTATATCTTTCTTTTTCTCCTTTGCTTTTTGCTTCTCTTCTTTTCACAGCTCTTTGTAAGGCCTCCCCAAACAACCATTTTGCTTTTTGCATTTCTTTTCCATGGGGATGGTCTTGATCCCTTTCTCCTGTACAATGCCATGAACCTCATTCCATAGTTCATTAGGCACCCTATCTATCAGATCTAGGCCCTTAAATCTATTTCTCACTTCCACTGTATAATCATAAGGGATTTGATTTAGGTCATACCTGAATGGTCTAGCAGTTTCCCCTACTTTCTCCAATTTCAGTCTGAATTTGGTAATAAGGAGTTCATGATCTGAGCCACAGTCAGCTCCTGGTCTTGTTTTTGTTGACTGTATAGAGCTTCTCCATCTTTGGCTGCAAAGAATATAATCCATCTGATTACGGTGTTGACCATCTGGTGATGTCCATGTGTAGAGTCTTCTCTTGTGTTGTTGGAAGAGGGTGTTTGCTATGATCAGTGCATTTTCTTGGCAAAAATCTATTAGTCTTTGCCTTGTTTCATTCTGCATTCCAAGGCCAAATTTTCCTGTTACTCCAGGTGTTTCTTGACTTCCTACTTTTGCATTCCAGTCCCCTATAATGAAAAGGACATCTTTTTTGGGTGTTAGTTCTAAAAGGTCTTGTAGGTCTTCATAACACCATTCAACTTCAGTTTCTTCAGCGTTACTGGTTGGGGCATAGACTTGGATAACTGTGATATTGTTGCTCAGTTGTGTCTAACTCTTTGCGACCCCATGGGCTGTAGAATGCCAGGCCTCCCTGTCCATCACCAACTCCAGGAGTTTACTCGAACTCATGTCCATAAAGTTGGTGATGCCATCCAACCATCTTATCCTCTGTCATCCCCTTGTCCTCCTGCCTTCAATCTTTCCCAGCATCATGGTCTTTCCTAGTGAGTCTGTTCCAAAGCATTGGAGTTTCAGCTTCAACATCAGTCCTTCCAATGAATATTCAGGACTGATTTGCTTGAGGATTGACTGATTGGATCTCCTTGCAGTCCAAGAAACTCTCAAGAGTCTTCTCCAACACCAGAGTTCAAAAGCATCAATTCTTTGGTGCTCAGCTTTCTTTATAGTCCAACTCTCACATCCCCACATGATTACTGGAAAATCCATAGCCTTGACTAGATGGACCTTTGTTGGCAAAATAACGTCTCTCATTTTTAGTATGCTGTCTAAGTTGGTCATAACTTTCCTTCCAAGGAGTACTGTTACTGCTAAGTCACTTCAGTCGTGTCTGACTCTGTGCAACTCCATAGACAGTAGCCCACCAGGCTCTGCCGTCCCTGGGATTCTCCAGGCAAGAACACTGGAGTGGGTTGCAATTTCCTTCTCCAATGCATGAAAGTAAAAAGTGAAAGTGTAGTTGCTCAGTAAGCATCTTTTAATTTCATGGCTGCAGTCACCATGTGCAGTGATTTTGGAGCCCGCAAAAATAAAATCTGTCACTGTTTCCACTGCTCCCCCATCTGTTTGCCATGAAGTGATGGGACCAGATGCCATGATCTTCGTTTTCTGGATGTTGAGCTTTAAGCCAATCTTTTCACTCTCCTGTTTCACTTTCATCAAGGAGCTCTTTAGTTCTTACTACTTGGATTACCACAGCAATTAGAATTATTCATATTTCATCATTTTAATTATTTCAGTAAGAAGCTAGTGTTTACTTGACCAAAACTGATCTCCAAGAGGCTGACATCTAGAGAAAGAAGTCGGCTTGGGCAGAGCCCTGGAAAAAAAAGTCACAGTCTAATTTTCAGGCAATTGCTTCTGGTCCAGAGAGGACCTGGACTAAGGCTCCTAATGCTGCTAAGGAGAGGTTTGTGCTTTTCCATTTGAAATACTGGACCAGCAGGATAGGACTGGAATCACTATTTTGCTCCATCGCATTGCTATTATGTCTTGACCCAGATTCCATAAAGAGGGGGCACTTTACCTCTCTTGCCACTTTGAGGATCTTGTGGAGGAAGGATGAGCATCCTCCACCTAGATTGTGATGTCATGCCCTGCCATCTGGGTGTGTGCTAGGTGATCACAGACCCACACACCTCCTCCTGCTTATATCACTGTGAGTTTTCCAATGAGCACTCTTTCCATAGGCCCAGCATTTAGCTCTTGACCATTGCTTTTCTTTTTGGGAAAGTCAGCTCCACAGTAAAGAAAAGCTATATCTTATTCTTTGGGAAAATTCTCCCCAGGTGGCTCAGTTGTAAATAAACCACCTGCCAATGCAACAGCCAGGGGTTTTAGCCATGGGTCAGGAAGATCCCTTGGAGAAGGAAATGGTGACCTACTCCAGTACTCTTGATTGAAATATCCCATGGACAGAAGAGCTTGGCGGGTTACATTCCATAGATTTGAGAAGAGCTGGTTATAACTTAGGAACTAAACAACAACAAAACAACAATTCCTTGAGAAAACAAGAATTTTTTTCTTTTTGTTTGTTTAGGTCAATTTGGCCACTTAGAATTGACAGAGCATCAATGTTATATTGTTATTTTTTCTTCTTCATATATATATAATGAATTTAATTTAATTTTAATTTAATTATATAATAAAAATTTAATTTTATAATAAAATATTTTATTAAAATAAGAAAAGCGGTAAAGTTTACCTGATGGTATCATTCTTGACCATGGCAAACCAATCTTTAATATTCTAGTATCAATGTCTAAGGGCAGCTAACTCAACTATTAGGTTTACACTGAACTGAAATACTAATTCAGTTTTTTATATAATAATAACTGATTGCTGTATGTAGCATGATCACATACCTACAGATGTTAGGCCTATAATAAAGATATTATTTAATCAGAGATGTCCAAGGCCCACCAGATAATTGCACCTGACCTGATATATGAAAACATAGTAGAAATCAAGCAAGCTTAGGAGTCTTATTCCCAACAGACAGATAACAAGTGTAAAGGAAGTATATGGGAACATGGCAGGCAGAAGAGAATGAAATAAGGCAGTGTCTTGATTAAAGAAGGTAAAGAGAATTTTTGTACAACTTGAAGCTGGAGAATTTGATTGGGGTCAGGTCAGGTGGCTTATAAGTCAAATTGGAGAACTGTGAATCAACCTAACAGCTGAAACCATTCTAAGGAGCGAGTAATTATAATTAGGGGGATGGCAAGGTTTATATGATATTGAAAATATCTCTCTGATGAGGTTGTAGAGAATTCCAGTTAGATGCAGTTACGTGTTGCATTCAGTGGTCCAAATGACAGATATTAATAATAGTTTGGGCAATGGTCATAATGATACAGTCAGTAAGGACTGATCAGAACAGGGTTATTTATGGTGTTGTATGTACCTGCTGATAATTGGATATGGAGGAAGAGTAGGAAAGTAATTCAAGAAGGACTCACACAGTTGGATGTTTGGTGGGACCACTCACTGAGATCAAGGATACTTGAAAAGGCATTGGATTTGAGGGGAAAAGATGATGAGACCAGTTTTGAGTTTATTAATTTGCAACATTTTATGACATACCTGGTCAGTTTTATGCATCTATCAGGAGCACAGAAGAGTCATCTAGACTGGTGGCACACATGTTACAGTTACTTGCAAAGTATTCTATAAATAGGCATTAGAAGTAACTATGGATTATGTATGCAGAAGTCTGGTTTTATTGGGAAGATTTTTATTAACTCGCATTTTCTCAAATATGCCCACAGAACCAGGCTTAGAAAACAATCAAGAGCAAAGAATGCAAGGTGGCCAACTGAAAGCAAAAATCTCATCCCAGAGCCCATCTAGTGAGACTGTATATACTCTCCACCTCATTCACCTCCAGCCCTCTGTGCCACGGGATATTGCATGCGTGTGTGCTAAGTCTTCAATCATGTGACCCTATGACTGGAACCCACCAGGCTCCTCTGTCCATGGGATTCTCCAGACAAGAATACCAGAGAGGGTCGTCATTTCCTCCTCCAGGGAATCTTCCTGACCCTGGGATTGAAAGCATATCTCCTACATTGCATGCAGATTCTTTACCTCTGAGCCACCAGGATCTAATTCTTGACCTCTGAGCCAGCCAGCCATCTAATATGCCACAGGATATTAGATGCAGCTAAAGGTGTTGCCAGCACTGCTCCTGCTGTTAGAACTACAAAGAGGGGGCTGCAGCTGACCCAACTGCTACCAGGAAAATGAATCCTGACTGTGCGAGATGATTTGTCTTCCTAGTTGAAGATTTAAACTCTGCTAGGCATGAGCATCTGATTATACAGCCTACAACATATGCTTGAGCTGGAAAAGTGCATCTCTATAGCTTCTCTGAGCCCAACCTCATCTCATGCTGTGGAGAATTCCTCACTTGTAGGAATGGATTTCAGACAATGAGCAACCAGCAGTATGACAAGTGTCCAGATCAATCCAGTCATTACACTAACCATGTAATAGATTTTAAGAAATCTCTTAGGGCATATAGATTGAGAAAATGAAAAGAATTCTATATAAAAGTGAATCTATTTAATTATTAATATTTCCATATGGCAAAAAAAAAAAAAAAGACTCAGAAATTTCAGTTGTGAGTTTTCCTAATTTTTACCCCTATGTGTTCTTGTGGTGTTTGTTATAAACTTGATATCCTGGGTCTACCTTGCCATGCTCATTTTCTTGCTGAAGTATAGTAAGGAATTATGAGAATTTCCTAAAGCTCTAGCGGTTAGGACTCTGTCTTCTAATGTGGGACGCATGGGTTCAATCCCTGGACTGGGAACTAAAATCTCACATACTGTAGGGTGTTATCAAAAACCAAAAAAAAATTATGCATACCCACAGTTTCCCTCATGAGCACTCTTTTTGGAGAATGTGTGGAAGCATTTTCATGTTTGGTAAGACAGAACTTAAGTGGTGGCCTACTCCTGCTCTAGACCAAGGGTTAAAAAAAATTATTGGGTAAATTAAAAGTCAATGTAAAATATTATTGGAGTGAATTGTCATTTTTGGCATGATCTAGCTGCTATGGATTAAATTGAGTCTCCTCAAATTCAGATACTGGAACCCTAACATCCCAGACCATGTGATGCATTGGACAGAGGCCTTTAAGGAGGTTATTAAGGAGAAGGCAATGACACCCCACTCCACTCTTGCCTGGAAATTCCCATGGACGGAGGAGCATGGTAGGCTGCAATCCATGAGGTTGCATGGAGTTGGACACGACTGAGGGACTTCACTTTCACTTTTCACTTTCATGCATTGGAGAAGGAAATTGCAGCCCACTCCAGTGTTCTTGCCTGGAGAATCCCAGGGACAGGAGAGCCTGGTGGGCTGCTGTCTATGGGGTCGCACAGAGTCGGACACAACTGAAGCGACGTATCAGCAGCAGCAACAAGGCCAAATGAGGAAAACGAAATGGCAATCCGCTTCAGTATTCTTGCTGGGGAATCCCGTGGACAGAGGAGCATGGTGGGCTGCCGTCTATGGGGTCGCACAGAATTGGACACGACTGATGTGACTTAGCAGCAGCAGAGGTCCTCAAGGCCATCTCTGATCCAATAAAACTGGTGCCCATATAAGAAGAGGAAGAGGGGCACTCATGGTGGCTCAGTGGTAAAGAATTTGCCTGCCAGTCCAGGGGACATGGGTTCAATCCCTGGTCCAGGAAGATCTCACATGCCACAGAGCAACTAAGCTCATGTATCACAACAATCGAGTCTGTGCTCTAGAGCCCGGTATCCACAACTACTGAGCCCTCGCACCACAGCTACCCAAGCCTGAATGCCTAGAGCCTGTGCACCATGACAAGAGAAGCCACCATAATGTGACACCCCATACTGCAATTAGACAGTAGCCCCCCACTCTCTGCAACTAGAGAAAAGCCTGCAGAGTAGCAAAGACTTAAAGCAGCCAAAAATAAATAAATAAAATATTTAAAAAAGAAAAAGGAGACACCAAACCTTCTCTCTTCCATGTGAGAACACAGTGAGAACACAGTCGTCTACAAGTCAAGGAGAGAGTGCTCACCAGAAACCAACCATGTGGACACCTTGACCTTTGACTTCACAGCCTCCAGAATTGCGAGAAATAAATTTCTATTGTTTAAGTAACCCAGTCTATAGTATTTTTTTATGGCAGCCTGAGCAGACTAATACACTATCTGCCTTTTACTGGTTTTGTACTGTCCACAGTTTTAGGAAAACACAGGAAGACTGGAGTATATTCTAACTCTGAGTGAATAAAGGATAGCTACCAAGATCACTGGGCTTCCCAGGTGGCTCAATGGTAAAGAATCTGTCTGCCAATGCAGGAGACGTGGGTTTGATCCACGGGTGGGGAAATACCCTGGAAAAGGAAATGACAACTCACTCCAGTATTTTTGCCTGAAAAATTCCACGGACAGAGGAGACTGGTGGGCTACAGTCTGCAGGGTCACAAAAGAGTAGAACATGATTTAATGACTGAGAAGGAGCGTACCAAGATTATAGACTACCAAATTTATCATTAGTGTTGTGATGATGTTTGAAGAATTTTCTATGAGTGCATAGAATAAAAATGACCTGTATTAAACAAAGAAAAACACTTTTACTTCTAACATTGATAGATACGTATGTACAATTTTTCAAATTCTAATGCAACAGTGAATTTTATACACTATTATAAATAAACCACCTATTTATATTAGGCAGAATTTATTACTGAGCATATTTAGCAAGAACTTTGTTATATATTGCCAATATCCACTGGATCATTGAAAAAGCAAGAGAGTTCCAGAAAAAACATCTATTTCTGCTTTATTGACTATGCCAAAGACTTTGACTGTGTGAATCACAATAAACTGTAGAAAATTCTGAAAGAGATGGGAATACCAGACCACCTGACCTGCCTCTTGAGAAATCTGCATGCAGGTCAGGAAGCAACAGTTAGAACTGGACATGGAACAACAGACTGGTTCCAAATAGGAAAAGGAGTACTTCAAGCCTGTATATTGTCACCCTGCTTATTTAACTTATATGCAGAGTACATCATGAGAAACGTTGGGCTGGAGGAAACACAAGCTGGAATTAAGATTGCCGGAGAAATATCAATAACCTCGGATATGCAAATGACACCACCCTTATGGCAGAAAGTGAAGAAGAACTAACGAGTCTCTTGATGAAAGTAAAAGAGGAGAGTGAAAAAGTTGGCTTAAAGCTCAACATTCAGAAAACGAAGATCGTGGCATCCGGTCCCATCACTTCATGGGAAATAGATGGGGAAACAACAGAAACAGTGACAGACTTTATTTTGGGGGGGTTCCAAAAATCATTGCAGATGGTGACTGCAGAAATTAAAAGATGCTTATTCCTTGGAAGGAAAGTTATGACAAACTTCGACAGCATATTAAAAAGCAGAGACATTACTTTGCCAACAAAGGTCTGTCTAGTCAAGGCTACGGTTTTTCCAGTAGTCATGTATGGATGTGAGAGTTGGACTAGAAAGAAAGCTGCTGCTGCTGCTGCTGCTAAGTCACTTGAGTCGTGTCTGACTCTGTGTGACCCCATAGACGGTAGCCCACCAGGCTCTGCTGTCCCTGAGATTCTCCAGGCAAGAACACTGGAGTGGGTTGCAATTTCCTTCTCCAGTGCATGAAAGTGAAAAGTGAAAGTGAAGTAGCTCAGTCATGTCCGACCCTTAGCGATCCCATGGACCGTAGCCTACCAGGCCTCTCCATCCATGGGATTTTCCAAGCAAGAATACTAGAGTGAGGTGCCATTGCCTTCTCCAAAAGAAAGCTGAGCGCTGAAGAATTGATGCCTTTGAACAGTGGTTTTGGAGAGGACTCTTGAGAGTCTCCTGGACTGCAAGGAGATCCAACCAGTCCATTCTAAAGGAAATCAGTCCTGAATATTCATTGGAAAGACTGATGCTGAAGCTGAAACTCCAATACCACCTCATGCAAAGAGATGCTCACTAGAAAAGACCTTGATGGTGGGAAAGATTGAAGGAAGGAGGAGAAGGGGATGACAGAGGATGAGATGGTTGGATGGCATCATCGACTCCATGGACATGAGTTTGAGTAGACTCTGGGAGTTGGTGATGGACAGGGAGGCCTGGCGTGTTGCAGTCCGTGGGGCTGCAAAGAGCCAGACATGACTGAGCAACTGAATTGAATTGAACTGGTTATATATGCTAATAGTAAAGTGATTACAGTGTATGAAAATCTTCTATTATTCATGTGTGGGACATATAGCATCATGAATATATTGAGCTTGCTTTCTTTTATCCGATTCTTTGGAACCCCCTGAAATATAGCCTTCCAGTCTCCTCTGTCTATAAGATTTTCCAGGCAAGATTACTGGAGTGGATTGCCATTACTTTTTCTAGGGGATCTTCCCAACCTAGGGATTGGACCCTCATCTCCTGCATTGTATGCAGATTCTTTATCTTCTGAGCCACTTAGAAAGCCTAATTACTCATGCTTAACAACAAATATTGCATATTTTCTGTGAATTTCAAAAAAAAAAAAAAGAAACTATGGGTTTCTCAAAACAAACTAAGATCTTGTCAGAAAATAGCAGCAATAAACATTAATATTTTAAAGTTTCGTTAGAAATATTTGGTTTTATTATCTGTGATCAAAATTTCACCCTTCTTTCCCAATATCTTTTCTCAGTTTTTCCATCTATGGAATATAAATAAAACATAATTAAATATGGAAAAATTGAGGTATGTATTATTGTATTTAAGTAAGATACCTTTAGGGTCCCTAATGTCATTTATATAACATTAAAAATTTTTGTGTCTTGCCTTTGAGCAATATCAATTGATTCATGGAAGAATAGCAAATAAACTGAGGATTCTGTACCACACATGTACAAAGATTTAACAAATATTGTATTAGCAACCTATACTGAAAGTATTTCTTATTTTTCTAATGAATGTTTAATTATATGTATTAGTGTGTTTTGGGCAATAATATGAGTAAATTCATGAATTGTTACATTGGTTCAATTTCAGCTTCTCTTGGAACTCAATTAGAATTTATCAAAAGGAGTAACTGTACTGGACAATATCCATAGATTTTTCAATACTGACTATTTGGTTTGGAGGTTGAAGAAAAGCTGCTGGAAAGATAAAATTTGTGTGGGTAAAAAAGTAAGATGACTACATTTCAAATATATTTACATGATAATTTTAATCAATCAGTGGTATCCTATGATTCTATATGGGTGTTGGGTTTGATTCTAAACATGATTTTGCCCCTCCTACCATCTTCTTGGGCCTCTCCTTTGCCCTTGGACATGAGGTATCTCTTTTTGGTGGGATCCAACATTCTCCTGTTGATAGTTGTGCGTCAGTGAGTTGTAATTTTGAAGTTCTCACAGGAGAAGATGAAGCACGTCCTTCTATTCCACCATCTTAAGGGAAGGATGATTTTATGAGAAACTTACAATGATCTGTCAATTAAAATTTAACTTTTTTAGACAGTCACTATTTTGTTTTAATTTCTGTTATTGACTATGAAGTCCATTACCTTTTAACTGTAGAAGCGAAATACAGGTTTATTTTTCTCCTTTGCCTTTTTTTTTCAGGAGCCAAAGCATGTGACCTAGACCCCACAATTCAGATATTTGATAGAAGCAATACTGTGAAAAGAACAGAAGTGATGGCATCTGACTTTTGAGGGCAGAAATTGTTCTGAGTCAAATAGTCAGTATCTACTAGGGTGTATTGATAACTTCCTAGGAAATGTCATAGAGAAGGCCATAGAGGAATATTTGCACCAAAATAAAAGAATGTCCTTGCATGTAGATGAATTCAAACTCATCACCTCATATTATTCTTGTGAAAGTTGTGCATAAGTCTATTTTTGTTCTAATTCAATGGGGTAGTATTTTAATATTTTAACTCAGAATTTGCTTGCTGTTTCCTCCCTAAAGGGAAAAACAATGTCAGTTAATGTCTTGAATATATTTCTTTAGTCTCAACTGAGTGTATGGTATGAAACCAAAGTGTTTTTTGTTTGCAAGAGCTAAACATTAAAGAAAACGAATTTTTAACACTTCCCTTTGAGAGTCAGATCTCAGTGGATTCACAGAAGAATCTTTTTACTCTAGCAGAGAATTTTTAATCTAGAGAATTTTTATTTTAATGTTAAGAACATTAGAAGTAATGAGAGTTTTCTCACTTATAGGAAATTAACAAAAGTCCTCTTGACCATAGGAAAAAAGGAGAGGAAGCAAAGAACAAGGTGGAGTCTGGGTGTCAGTAGAGATTACTAGAAATATCAGAGGAGAGACATTTCTGCTCACTTTTCTCCTGGAATTTTGGAAGAGAGCAACTTTCAGGGTGCTGTCCACAATACAGGAAGGATTGCATTGTGGCATTTTGGAAAGAAAAGAGACCTGAAGGAGTTGTTGTTGTTTGTTTTTTAGTCACTAAATCGTATCTGACTCTTTGTGACCCCATGGATTGCAGCATGCCAGGCTTCCTTGTCTTCCACTGTCTCTTGGAGTTTGCTCAAACTCATGTCCATTGAGTCAGTGATGCTATCTAACAAACTCATCCTCTGCTGTACCCTTCTCCTTTCGCCTTCAAACTTTCCCAGCATCAGGGTCTTTCCCAATGAGTCAGCTCTTCACATCATTTGGCCAAAATATTGGAGCTTCAGCTTCAACATCAGTCCTTCCAATGAATATTCCATATTGGTTTCCTTTAGGGTCTCCTGGTTTGATCCCCTTGCTGTTTGAGTGACTCTCAAGAGTCTTCTCCAGCACAATTTGAAAGCATCAGTTCTTCAGCTCTCAGGCTTCTTTATGGTCCAACTCTCACATCCATACATGACTACTGGAAAAACCATAGCTTTCACTAGGCAGACCTTTGTTGGCAAAGTGATGTCTCTGCTTTATAATACACTAAGTTTTTCATGGGTTTCTTTCCAAGGAGCAAACATCTTTTAATTTCATGGCTGCAGTCACAGTCTACAGTGATTTTGGAACCCAAGAAGAGAAAATATGTCACTTTTTTCACTTTTCCCCATCTATTTGCCATGAAGTGATAGGACTGCATGCCATGATCTTTGTCTTTTGAATGTTGAGTTTTAAACCAACTTTTTCTCTCTCCTCTTCCACCCTCATCAAGAGATTTTTTTTTTAGTTCCTCTTCTCTTTCTGCCATTGGAGTGCTATCATCTGCATATCCGTGGTTGTTGATATTTCTCCTGGAAATCTTTATTTCTGATTGTGATTCATCTAGCCTGGTATTTAGCATGATATAGTCTGCGTAGAAGTTACGTAAGCAGGTGACAATTTACAGCCTTGATGTACTCATTTCCCAATTTTAAACCAATCTGTTGGTTCCATGTCTGGTTCTAACTGTTGACTCTTGACTTTGAATGCAGGTTTCTCAGGGGATAGGTAAGATAGTCTGGTATTTCACCTTATTTCTCATGAATTATGTGCATCATGGAGAATATCCAGCTTTTCTAGAGGGAGATCATACTGAACAGCTTCTTTGGAACCCAATAAGGCCTGGAATTGGGATCAGACCAGTATAAAATATGAATTCTTTTCAATATGATGGCCTAAGGAAGAACATGTCTTGCAATTTCTGCAAAGAAGCCAAGATGGCTGGAAGAGAGTGGCTAAGGGTACAGTCATAACAGACTAGAGGATAAAGAAAGATTCAATCCTTTAGGGTCTTTGGATCCGTGTTAATTATTTTGGTATTTGTTCTAGATAAATAGGAACTTTATGCATATTTTCAGCAGAGGAGTTACATGATTAAATTTTCATTTTAACAGAATTATAGTATTTGTTGTGTTAAGTATAGAAAGAAATGGTAATGGGGAGACAGAGCAAAGAAGATATTCTTACAGTAAATCAGGTTAGCAATCGGTGGTTTGGGCTAGAATATTAGCAAGGAAAGAGAACAGAAGTAGTTGATCACTGGCTGTATTTTTTAGGTAGGATCAAGATGGTTTTTGATTCTTTGAATAGGAGCTCTGTGAGAAAGAGAGAAGTCAAAGATCTCTCTATCTCTCTTTTTCCTATCTGCAAAGATGGATTGTTGTTCATTGAGTTGGAGAAGAACTTTGGTAGAATCAGTTTGAGGAAATGTTGGAGTTAAAAAGAATTTTGGACATGTTAAATTTAGGATGATAACTCTACTCCCAAGTGAAGTTTTTAAATAGGAATTTGTATAGACTCTGGAAAGTATAAGGCAAAGGATCATTGTGAAAATATCAACTTGAGAGTATTCAGTAGACAGATGATATTGGATGCCATGGAAATGAGTGAATTCTCCAAGAGATTGAATGTAGACATAAATGTGAAAGAGTTCAAGGACTGTATCTTTAAAAGTTCAAGATGATGAGAATAAACTTTAAAAAATTGACTGAAATGCAGCAACCAGAGATATTGAAGGAAGGTCAGTTATTGAACTGTCCTGGAAGCCTTGACCATTGATTTGAGATTGACTTCCTGTGTGCTCCTTTGATTTATTCCACCCTCCCCAACACCTCTACCGATAAAAATCAGCCACTAATCAGTCACTAATTGTTTTACTGCTTCTAGTTTTACTTTTTCCAAAATATCATATAGTTCAAAACATACATTTCATAGCCTTTCCAGATTAGCTCTTTTCACTAAACAATATGAATCTAAGGTTCCTCTATGTCCTTTTATGGCTTGGTAGTGCACATATTTTAATCATTGGATAAGAGTGTACTGTGCAGATGTTCCACAGCTTATTTATCCATTTTCCTTTTGAAGGATGACTTGGCTGCTTCCAATTTGGGGCAGTTAAAAATAAAACTTCAGGTATTTCTGTGGACATACTTTTCTACCTCATTTGGGTAAATACCAAGGAATTCTGTTGATGAATCATATAATAATATGCTTAGCTTTATAAAAACCTGCCAAACTTTCTTCCAAAATAGCAATAAATAAGCGTTCCTGTTGTTCCACATCATCTGACCATTTGCTATTATTAGTTTTTCTTTTCTTCTTTTTGGATTTTAGTCATTCTAGTAAGTGTGCTGGAGAAGGCAATGGCAACCCACTCCAGTACTCTTGCCTGGAAAATCCCAAGGCAATGGCAACTCACTCCAGTACTCTTGCCTGGAAAATCCCATGGAGCCTGGTGGGCTGTAGTCCATGGAGTCGCAGAGTCGGACATGACTGAAGTGACTTAGCAGCAGCAGCAGCAGTAGTAAGTGTGCAGTGTCATTTTATTGCTTTTTAAATTTGCAATGTTCTAGGGACACAGGCTGTTGAACATCTTTTCTTCTACTTATTTGTCATCTGTAAATTTTTAATGAGGTCTTGTTTAGATCTTTTCCCAAAACTTCATTTTTTTTTACTATTGAGTTTTTGTCTATTTTCAATACCAATCCTTTATCAGATATGCCTTTTGGAAATATTTTCTCTGAGTTCATGCTATGTCTTTCCATTATTTTAACAGTATCTTTTGCAGATAAAAAGTTTTTAGTTTTAATGAAGTACCAATTATCATTTTTTTCTTTCATAAGTTGTGCTTTCCGTGCTGTAGCTAAAGGATCATTTTCAAAGTCAAGGTCACCTAAATTTCTTCTATATTATTTTCTAGGAGGCTTTGGTTTTACATTTTAGATTTAGGTCTGTGATCTATTTTGATTTTACTTTTGTAAAAAGTCTAAATCTGTGTTTAGATTCAGAGTTGAATGACAAATTTGGGCACAGGAGTATTTTATGGGAACCTCCAAGACCATGGGCATAGTAATTTATTAGTAAACATTTATTAAGCACAAACCATGTGCAGAGCCCATTCTAGATGCTGACAAGGACTGCAATTCCTCCTGTTACCCAGTAGGGTATCATTCACAAAACTTCATCTAATTCTATCCTACAAAGTGAAAATGAAAATGTTAGTCGCTCAGTCCTGTTCAACTCTTTGTGACTCTGTGGACTGTAGCCCACCAGGCTCTTCTACCCATGGGATTCTCCAGGCAAGAATAATGGAGTAGGTTGCTATTTCCTTCTCCATGGGATCTTTGCTGATCCAGGGATTGAATCCAAGTCTCCTGCATTGCAGGCAGATTCTTTACCACAAGCAAAGTTAAATCTGGTCTCTGCAGAGATGAAGGGATGGTTGATGCTATAGCCACATATCAGAATGCTGTGGTTTGAGAATACCAATGCAGCAGATAGCTGTCCATGTCTTTTCTTCTTCCTAGACAAAAAGTTTGACTTCACTTTACCATTTCCTTTGCAGTTAGACATGGTCATAAGAACTGTTTTGGTCAATGGGGTGAAAATATAAGTGACATGAGCCACTTCTAAGTCTGGTCCGTGAAATCTCCTAAGTGACCTTTCACAATTTCTCTTTCCCATATTTACTGAGTGAATAAAGAGCATCTAAGAACTTAGAGGGACACTGGGTCAGAGATGGAAGGCATCTGTGTTCCTGAGTCATTGTGTATCAGATCACCACACTCATCATGTTGACTCAACTGAATGATGTGTGAGCAAAAAATTCAAATTTTAATTGAACAAGATACTGAAATTGTTAACTCTCAATTTAAATTTATAATATAAAAAACATCCATCCTCCTGAAACTATCGACTCAAACTCTAAGGAAACTCTTCCTCTCAACAAGTACAGACAGTAGTTAACAAACTTCAGTAAGTAAGAAACTTACATGCTTCCAGAAGCTATTAAATAATATAAATGAATGAAGCACATATTGCTGAAGACATCTCATTCATGCCTAAGCTAAAGACACCACCAATTATTCAACTCTAGGTTTGTTATTTTCTTTTGTTGTTGCTGTTGTGATAATGTCAATATTTGTAAGATGCTTGGGGGTCCATGTCTTTGGTCATCTTATTCCATACATTATTTTCAGAAGTGCTTGGCTTTTGGATGGCAATCAATATATATTTTTGTCTCATGATAAAAGGATGATTGATTATGTGAATAGGGTGTAAAATGGAGTCAAAAAAAGACCTTTTATATTTGTCAGTTCACACCCCTTATCCTCCTCATAGGACATAAAAGCTATAACTTCCTTATTTTTATATCATTATAATGTTTAGAAACTTGCTGCCTGTATATAACCACTAGTACATGAGTGTTGAATGAATACTTGATAGATATTTATTGAATTGACTTTTAGGCTTTGTCTCCTTCCATAGATGTGAAATGAATGCATTTTATATAGTCTTCTGAAATTGCTTTTGTCTGTAAATTTATATTTTCTCCTCAGAGACAAAACTCCATGATCAATGTGAGGGACTGTTTTTCATCCTCCTACAAGTATGCATTTTTGTCAAATAGGACGTACAAGTATTAGAAAGATTTTGAAATGCCAAGAGAATTAACAGTAAAGTAGTTTAGCTTTTTCTATTTTCATTAAAAGGTGATAGGCCTTAGGAGTCCGTGAGACACTAAAATTAATGATGCATCCTAATTAAGTAAACGTTCAGTTTCTTTTCTTGATTGCAGTACTGTACAAAATAAAAGGAGAAGACGAAATGATCAAATTGCTTCATATCAATCTTTTCATGAAAATAAAAGTCCTCCCACTCCCTGTCAGTCATTCTCTTGTGGTCTCATTTTAGATCTCAAATTTCTTCTAATATTTTGCTAATTTCCACTGGCTTTTGCACTTAATCTTCTTGTGCTTTTTCTTCATATCATATATTTTTCATATAATCTTCAGTTACACCTATACCTGCATTTTAAAAAACAAATCAGTATGGATTGAGTAAAACTATACCAAGTAATAGATTCGAAATGAATAAAACCATGTAATATTATATGCTTTTAAATTGTTAGTTTATTCATGGAAAATAGTGCTTTGTCTAGTTCTCAACATCCTGGTTTCTATCCATTCCTTACATAACCAAGTTGGAAGAATCAACTTGGCTCTTCAAGTACCTGGAGGAATGAAATGGCCACAAAACAAGAATTTGCTGTGAAATCATAAAGGTCCTCTAAAGGAAACAATTTCCTGCTTATTTTTGAACTCTTTGCTAACTGACTCAGAATCTTATTGCTACTGTTGTTCAGTTCAGTTAAGTCACTCAGTCATGTCCGACTCTTTGCGACCCCATGAACCGCAGCACGCCAGGCCTCCCTGTCCATCACCAACTCCCGGAGTCCAGCAAACCCATGTGAATCGAGTCAATGATGCTATCCAGCCGTCTTATCCTCTGTCGTCCCTTTCTCCTCCTGGCCCCAATCTTTCCCAGCATCAGGGTCTTTTCCAATGAGTCAGCTCTTAGCATCAGTTGGCCAAAATGTTGGAATTTCAGCTTCAACATCAGTCCTTCCAATAAATACCCAGGACTGATCTCCTTTAGGATGGACTGGTTGGATCTCCCTGCGGTCCAAGTGACTCTCCAGAGTCTTCTCCAACACCGTAGTTCAAAAGCATCAATTCTTTGGCTCTCAGCTTTCTTTATAGTTCAACTCTCACATCCATAAATGACCACTGGAAAAACCATAGGCTTGACTAGACATAAATCATCACAAATACAGAGTGTCTTAAAACAACACAAATTTATTCTAGGAGTTCTGAGGACAGAAGTCTAAAATGGGTCAGCAAGGCTTCATTTCCTCTGGAAGGTCTAGGGAAGAGTCTGTGTCTTCCCCTTTTCCAGCTTCTAGAGGGTACTCTGCCTGAATTCCTTAGCTATGGTAATCCCCCATCATTCCATCTGCTTCTGGGTAACATCTCTTTCTCTGGTTCCATCCTTCTGTCTTTCTCTTGTAAAGATGCTTGTGGTTACATTAGGCAGACCCAGCTCATCTAGGCTTCTCCCTGCTTCTCTTCGAAAGGTCCTTAACCTTTTGAAATTGGCAGTTTCTTTTGACCATATTAAATAACCTAGTTACATATTCTAGAAATTAGAATGTGGACATTCACAGGAGTGGCTATTATTATTATTGCCATACTGAATAGTTACTGAAATCCAGATACAAGGAAGGATTATAAGAAAGTTGCATGTGATTATTTCCTTGATTGTTTTCAAAATTGTTATTCTTGTAAATGACTTCTAAATTTATACAAGTTTATACATGTTAGTTGACATTGCATTAATCCATAGGGTCACTATGTCAATGAAGATATTTTGATCATTACACTCTTCAATAAATTTTAATAGTACAAAGAATTTAGTGATTGTCATTATTAATTATTTTGGTTAATCTCAAAATTTTAACAAAATGTTATGTAAACTGATAGCTTTGTAATGCAGCTCATAACATCAGAAACATGTCTTTCTTCTGTAAGCATATTAAACTTGCAAAAGTTAGTATCTACACTTACATAAATAATTGATTAAACAATTAACACAAATCTTGACGTATTGTTATATTTACTTTCTCCAGCAAATTAGAAAATGCAATATGGTTAAAAAAATAACTCAAGTATTTCTCTTATTAATTAATGATGTTTCAATTTTCTCAAATTTCATTTTCCTCATCTTCAAATAAACAAAATCTTTTAATTCACAGCATGGTGAGAGGATTAAATTAGTATGGTGGCTAATAAAGTATCTTTCAAAACATAAAGTGCCATGTGAAAGCCAAGAATCATCATTGTCAACATGGTTTACAAGGCCTAATATATGTTGAATATTCTGAAAATATCTTGAAGACTGTTGTCATTTGGTAACAATATTTCTAAATGTTGGATAAAAATTAAATATAGTAAGCCTTTTATGAATGTTAAAGAGGGAAAGTTTGGTGAAGTACTTAAATTCATCTACTAAGTAAATACTCAGCTTCTTTTCTGTTGAAGATCCTATACAAGTTAGCAGAGATACAAAGTAAGTGAGTTAAGAATAAATAATGGAAATATACATTAACCATTTCCTCTTCATGGAACTGATTGTAGGCAGTTGTGATTGAAATAGGTTAAGCTCTGAATTCCAATATGTGCATGTGAAGACATTATCAATCACACAAAATCACATACAACAATACAAACACTATTTAAATTTTCCCAGAGTACTTCTATATCCCAGTATTATATATATGATTGAAAAGTACAATGGAAATCAAATGAGACTATGAAGTCATAAAAATTGACTTAATTGTTTTTTTAAGGAGAAAAGGATAGCTTTACTACTTTGTCAGGCAAAGGGGGCTGCATCAGGCTAATGGCTCAAAACTGTATGTCCCCTTGACTTTCAGTTCTGGTTCCCCTACTTAGTTTGCCAAATTAATTAAGCTCTTTGAGACTATTACATCATATATGGAATGTTTATAACAAAATTACACAGCTTGATATTGACATAATTTATGTAAAGAGGTTTATAGAAGGCTTTCAAAAGAATTCTATGAACTTATATTTTCCTTTAACAACTGCATATTTGTATTTGTCAACACATAGGTTTTGAATTAGTGTGGATTTTTTCAAGATTTAAGACATAAAATAACCAATGCAAATTCTTCTTAATATGTGTTTCATCATTTGGAATATTCTAAGTTAGTGTACAATCAAGGCAAATTGGAAGTGGTCAAACAAGAGATGGCAAGAGTGAACGTCGACATTCTAGGAATCAGCGAACTAAAATGGACTGGAATGGGTGAATTTAACTCAGATGACCATTATATCTACTACTGCGGGCAGGAATCCCTCAGAAGGAATGGAGTCGCCATCATGGTCAACAAAAGAGTCTGAAATGCAGTACTTGGATGCAATCTCAAAAATGACAGAATGATCTCTGTTCGTCTCCAAGGCAAACCATTCAATATCACGGTAATCCAAGTCTATGCCCCAACCAGTAACGCTGAAGAAGCTGAAGTTGAATGGTTCTATGAAGACCTACAAGATCTTTTAGAACTAACACCCAAAAAAGATGTCCTTTTCATTATAGGGGACTGGAATGCAAAAGTAGGAAGTCAAGAAACACCTGGAGTAACAGGAAAATTTGGCCTTGGAATGCGAAATGAAGCAGGGCAAAGACTAATAGAATTTTGCCAAGAAAATGCACAGGTCATAGCAAATACCCTCTTCCAACAACACAAGAGAAGACTCTACACATGGACATCACCAGATGGTCAACACCGAAATCAGATTGATTATATTCTTTGCAGCCAAAGATGGAGAAGCTCTATACAGTCAACAAAAACAAGACCAGGAGCTGACTGTGGTTCAGATCATGAACTCCTTATTACCAAATTCAGACTGAAATTGGAGAAAGTAGGGGAAACTGCTAGACCATTCAGGTATGACCTAAATCAAATCCCTTATGATTATACAGTGGAAGTGAGAAATAGATTTAAGGGCCTAGATCTGATAGAGAGTGCCTGATGAACTATGGAATGAGGTTCATGGCATTTTACAGGAGACAGGGATCAAGACCATCCCCATGGAAAAGAAATGCAAAAAGCAAAATGGTTGTCTGGGGAGGCCTTACAAAGAGCTGTGAAAAGAAGAGAAGCGAAAAGCAAAGGAGAAAAAGAAAGATATAAGCATCTGAATGCAGAGTTCCAAAGAATAGCAAGAGATAAGAAAACCTTCTTCAGCGATCAATGCAAAGAAATAGAGGAAAACACCAGAATGGGAAAGACTAGAGAACTCTTCAAGAAAATTAGAGATACCAAGGGAATATTTCATGCAAAGATGGGCTTGATAAAGTACAGAAATAGTTTGGACCTAACAGAAGCAGAAAATATTAAGAAGAGGCGGCAAGAATACACAGAAGAATTGAACAAAAAAGATCTTCACGACCCGGAAATCATGATGGTGTGATCACACATCTAGAGCCAGACATCCTGGACTGTGAAGTCAAGCGGGCCTTAGAAAGCATCACTATGAGAAAAGCTAGTGGAGGTGATGGCATTCCAGTAGAGCTGTTTCAAATCCTGAAAGATGATGCTGTGAAAGTGCTGCACTCAATATGCCAGCAAATTTGGAAAACTCAGCAGTGGCCACAGGACTGGAAAAGGTCAGTTTTCATTCCAATTCCAAAGAAAGGCAATGCTAAAGAATGCTCAAACTACCGCACAATTGCACTCATCTCACATGCTAGTAAAGTAATGCTCAAAATTCTCCAAGCCAGGTTTCAGCAATACGTGAACCGAGAACTTCCTGATGTTCAAGCTGATTTTAGAAAAGGCAGAGGAACCAGAGATCAAATTGCCAACATCCGTTGGATCATGGAAAAAGCAAGAGAGTTCCAGAAAAACATCTATTTTTGCTTTATTGACTATGCCAAAGCCTTTGACTGTGTGGATCACAATAAACTGTGGAAAAATCTGAGAAAGATGGGAATACCAGACCACCTAACCTGCCTCTTGAGAAATGCAGGTCAGGAAGCAACAGTTAGAACTGGTCATGAAACAACAGACTGGTTCCAAACAGGATAAGGAGTACGTCAAGGCTGTATATTGTCACCCTGCTTATTTAACTTCTATGCAGAGTACATCATGAGAAATGCTAGACTGGAAGAAACACAAGCTGGAACCAAGATTGCCAGGAGAAATATCAATAAGCTCAGATATGCAGATGACACCACCCTTATGGCAGAAAGTGAAGAGGAACTAAAAAGCCTCTTGATGAAAGTGAAAGAGGAGAGTGAAAACGAAGATCATGGCATCCGGTCCCATCACTTCATGGGAAATAGATGGGGAAACAGTGGAAACAGTGTCAGACTTTATGTTTTGGGGCTCCAAAATCACTGCAGATGGTGACTGCAGCCATGAAATTAGAAGACGCTTACTCCTTGGAAGGAAAGCTATGATCAACCTAGATAATATATTCAGAAGCAGAGACATTACTTTGCTGAATAAAGTCCATCTAGTTCAGGCTATGGTTTTTCCTGTGGTCATGTATGGATGTGAGAGTTAGACTGTGAAGAAGGCTGAGCACCAAAGAACTGATGCTTTTGAACTGTGGTGTTGGAGAAGACTCCTGAGAGTCCCTTGGACTGCAAGGAGATCCAACCAGTCCATTCTGAAAGAGATGAGCCCTGGGATTTCTTTGGAAGGAATGATGCTAAACCTGAAACTCCAGTACTCTCTGGCCACCTGGTGTGAAGAGTTGACTCATTGGAAAAGACTTTGATGCTGGGAGGGATTAGGGGCAGGAGGAAAAGGGGACGACAGAGGATGAGATGGCTGGATGGCATCACTGACTGGATGGACGTGAATCTGAGTGAACTCCGGAAGTTGGTGATGGACAGGGAGGCCTGGCGTGCTGGGATTCATGGAGTCGCAAAGAGTGGGACGTGACTGAGCAACTGAACTGAACTGAACTGAACTGAAGTGAAGTTAGTGTAAAATTTTAACACTATACTTGAGAGCACATCATTCCTTCCAAAGAAATCCAAGGGACTCTCAGGAATCTTCTCCAACACCACAGTTCAAAAGCATCAATTCTTCGGCGCTCAGCCTTCTTCACAGTCTAACGCTCACATCCATACATGTTTAAATTTGGTTCTATTACTGTCTTGTTTAATCCAGGAATGATATCTCTTCTGAAGTAATAATAACTCCCATGGATTTTCATGTTAATGTTTGTCTTTTATGTTTGTCATTACCAAAACTTATGCCTTATGTGTAATACTCAAATATTGACATATGTATAAGAATGTAGAAGATTGATATGACTTCAGCCACTGCAGAAAATTGAACACCCTCTAAATGGCTGTAGTCTTACAGCTTTTCTCCTAATAAGTATAGAACTTTTTGACCAGAACATTTTTTTCTTTCCACCTAATGTCTTCATCACAATGCACTGTCTTAACTTGTGCATTTATTTCACAGTGTCTGCGTGTGTGGTTTTTTTTTTTAATTTCTGAGGTAAGTCAGAGTCTTATTCAATAGCTTATTTTGAGATCCTGACTTTTCTTTTCATACAATCCCACTTTTTATATTGGCAGGAAATTTAAAATGAGGAAAATAGAAGTGACATGATGGAAAATGATGTTGCAGGTGATTGAAATTATCTACATTTTAAGGTTGTATTGTGTAGTGGAACATAGCCTAGTGAACAACGCAATGCACATACAAACAGAACACTGAGAATCTTTCCTTAGAAAGTAAAATTATGTCATGAAATATTCCCCAATCTTTGAGGACAGGGATGGAAGGAAAAGGGGAGGATAAAACAGCAGAAAAAGAAAAAAAAATCTACAATAAAGAGTGTTAGCAACAAAATAAACTTGGAGAAGACTGCAATATATTCATCTTTACACTACTTTTTCTCTCTTTCATTTATTGTTTAGCCCAATTTCAAAAACACTACTTGTTTAGCAAGCGCCTGCCTACAATGAGGGAGACTGGGTTCGATCCCTGGGTCCGGAAGAGCTCCGGGAGAAGGAAATGGCAATCCGCTCCAGTACTCTTGCCTGGAAAATTCCATGGACGGAGGAGCCTGGTAGGCTACAGTCCATGGGGTCACAAACAGTCAGACACAACTGAAAGACTTCAATGTCAATGTCAATAGAATATAATTGATTCAGAATAATACTAGCTAAGAAGTTACTAAAACTATATTTAAAATTCCCTGGGTTAGTAGCTAGTGTATGATTACACTAATGACTTAATTTCTCTGGTTCTCAAATTTTTCATCATAATGAAAATGACTAAGCTACCTTTAATACTCCTTCAAGTTCCAGTACACTTTTTCTGAGATGTGAATGTACTGGTCAGTTCATTTAGCAGCATATTGACCTTGTTTCTGAAATTTGGCCTTTGCACAATGGTGCTGGAGTAAATCAGACAGAGTTTTGGGTGAAATAGAAATAGCTTTATTTCTTTGACAAGCACAGAGGGCCACAGAGGGCTAATGCCCTTGAGACCATGTGTCCTACCACGGGGGTGGGTAGTAGTGAGGAGTCTTATTTAAGTATTCAAGGAGCAGGGCACGATCAGCTTGTGTTCATTCTTCCGCTTGGTTAATAATGAGGTGATTGGGAGTCAATATCATCAGCCTTCTGGTTCCAACCTGCCTGGAGTTCTCCCTGTCTCTGGGCAGACAACAGTAACTACTTCCACCTGGTGGGGGTTTCAGTATCTGTAAAACAGCTCAAAGGATATAGTTCAGAATATTATCTATAGCCTTTGAGGAGGAACTAAGGTCCTTGACTTTGTTTAAAGGCTAAAGTATTAGTTTGTCATGCTTGACTGTTTCTCTTTCTCTCTGCATCTTCTTACTTCTCTGATGAACTTTATTCCTTGAGTAAAGTTTTTCTACGAAGGCAGGTGGAGGTGATGTGTGTGGGTCTGTTCTGGGAAAGCCTCCTAGGGTCCTGCTCCATTACAGTCTCATGAAATAAGACATGAAGATGCTTTCACACTTAGTTACTGAAGAAGTTTAAGACACTTTCAAAGACAAAACTCTGAAATCAAAATAAGCATAAGACTAAAATGAATAAATTTAAGCATTGTAATGAGGGCAACTATATATGTATAAATGTGAGTGTTACATATGTATACAAGGAACAGTTTGACTGTACTTATCTCATAATAACCCATTTTTGTTACACATTTATTTCAGGTTAAAATAATCTGAAGTATATTGACATTTTTCTTCACAAGCAACTTGCTTCATAATTTCTTTAATTCAACATGTCTTGAATGTTGCTTTGTGTTAGAAATTTTAGTGGATTAATAGGTAAGAAATATATTAGGTGATACCCATATTCTTAAAAAAGATGGAGCCAGAATAACAGACAAGAACATTACCAATAACAAAAATTGGCTAAAATACCAACTGCAGATGTGCGTGAAGATTGCCCAGGAAAAGACAAGTTCAACATTAAAAATAAAATGCATAACTTCTGAGTAAGGTCTAAGCTCAAACTTTCTTGCACTTAGGTAGAAACCAGTTAGGAGACAGCTCTATCTGGGGGTTGATCAAATATAATCACATGATCTAATATAATGTTAAAATACTCATATTATTTATTGATGTCTAAGTGCTGTAAACTCTTTTAAAGTTAAGGAGCCATGGGTCACAGTATTGTTTCATCCTGTCCTATTTTTTTCTCTAAATATATAAAAGAATATCAATCTCACATTTATTTCACATATGTGCTAAAAATATCAATGTTACTTTTCTAATTTAAGTTGGGTTCTCAATAAATAATTTTATTTCCTTGAATAACAGCTTAAATAGGTTTGAACAGCATATTGTAATTTTTATATAAAAAGTATGTTCTTTCAAACCACAACTGCTAGGTTTGTGTTTGTAATAAGTCATCCTCCTTGGGTGGACCTCCAATCTCCCTTGCTACATGTGTCTAAAACACAGGGACATGCACAGAAATCATCCTTTTGGTTAAATGAGATGACTGAAGGAAACCTTCTGCTCTAGGGCATCATTAGTAATGGAATACAGCCTGAGGAGAGAAAGAAAAAGAGTTATACAAACATGTCCTTTGTGAAAAAAATTTTTCCCTTGCCTATTTTGATAGGAATAATAGGTACGGATTTCTACACATGCACACACCCACTTAGTTCTGGGATTTTACCTTAGCAAGTTCTAGAAAATTGATGATCAGAAATAAAGTCTATTTTTACTCTCTCATCCATGGAATTTTTAAGATGAATTATTTCATATGAGGTTAAGGGCAGTCTCTTTGTATCAGGACTACATTTTGTGACAGTTAAATAATCCATTATCATTAAAACTGAGGATAAGGAGTTTACAGTGGAAAGAATGATAACAATGGAGGAAAAAGTGAATATGAGTAGTTCACCAATAAATCATGTTCTTGAACTCAAAATTGCAACAATTTCTTTTAGAGCAGGTCTCCTTTAAGTATTCACCTCCAAAGTGGTCAGTTTACACTAGCAAAACCGAGTTCACACAATTTGCAAGCTTTGTGATTCTGAGCACCTAGTGACACATGATGTGAACACCATCAACCTTTGGCTCCTCCCACTCCTCCACCTACCCATTCTCCAGGCAGGAGTCTGTGCAGGCTGGGGACGCTGTAGACTCAGGAAAGCCAGAGGACTGGATGAATTCACAGGTATCACCATGACATGCAAAAGCCTACTCTGGACCTTATAAGTTTATATCCGGTGCAAGAATTGGAAGGAAGGTGCACACATCTGTAAAACGTTTCTATGACTTCATCTTTCCTGCCCCTCCCCCCCTACAAAGAAAAGGCGGGGGGGGGGGGGCGATTCACATTATTTCTGAAACTGAGAAAATATTATATTTTAGAACATGGTCAAGCTATATGAAAAGCATAGACACAGACCCCAAACTATATTCTTTATTTTCAGAAAGGAAAATTTCAGTAAGAAATCAGGGAGGTATTTAACTACTCATTTAGCAAGCAAGCAGGCATCAGCTTTAACTGAGTTTGTACTTTGAATGCAGGAAATTATGACCTTAAAGCCTTCACACTGCCTTCTTCAAGCCCCTTTACTTCAAATTCATCCTTACAAGCTCCTACTTTGCTAGGAAGAAGGAAAAGAAAAATTCCACTGACCCGGCTCGTGATTTACATACAGAGAGCAAATAAATGAATGGAGTGGGGGATGGGGCAGTGAGAAGCAGTGTGTTTCCTTTTCAACCGCAGAAAATAAGATTACTTACCAAGAACATTTTTATCCAGGGCAAATGTTTATTCCCTCTTTCATTTGGCGCCTCAGTCTCTGCAAGAAATCAATTTCCACTCTACCTTTCCCTCTTATTTCTAAAAAAAAAAGAAAAGAAAAGAAAAGGAAAGAAAGAAAAGAGAGGCGAATAATGCTTAAGCTTCGGGGTCCTGCGGAAGATAAGAGGGCAAAAGACTCCCACGGCGCTCTTTACCCAGACCCTAGGGCTGAGAGTGAATCCCTGGGGCATGAAGAGAACCTCTCTAAGGAGGGTGTGTGTTTCTGGGGTGGGGGGTGGGCGGTGGGGTTGGCACGGGGGTGCATTTCACTGCCAAAATCTAAATCATCTGCAAAGAGAATCACCAGCCCCTCAGTCACACAAGCAATTCCCTGGGGGAAGTAGGTTTCAAATAGAAAAGGGAAGTTCCTGAATGAGAGAGAGAGAGAGAAGCTGGGATTTGGGTTGGGGTTTGGGTTTGGAGAAGCGATGGGGCGGTAGAGGAAAGGGGAAGAGGAATCAAGCTTGTCTTACCGGATCGATCAGGCGATCGTTGGTGCGGTACAGGGCTGTGAACATGGCCAGATAATGCATTCGGCAGCAAAACCATTTCTGACTCACTCTCCCTCCGTTACCAGTGCAGGAATCAGAGGGGGCGCGGGAGACTCGCAGCCTGCCACCCTCTGCCCCCAGGGACAGGGACGATCCTCAGAACCTCCAAAGCTCTAGCTGCTAAAGTGAGGCACTTGGAGCTGAGGTTCCCGATGGAAGTCCATTGCCTGGAGTCCCGGGGAAGCAGGATTCGCCGAGGAAGCAGGACCTGGGAGGGCTCCTGCCGCCGCCTCCGCCGCTTCCAGCAGCGGTTCCCCAGCCCCCTGCCTACGCCTCCCGGCCCTGCGCCCCCGAAAGCGCCCGGGAGACCCGGCCTCCTCCGCATCTTCAGCCCCCCAGGCCAATCCTCGAGGATCCGGCCATCCTAAAGTGAACACAGGGGTTTATCTGGGGGGCTCGGTGGAGTTGGGCTTCCTTACTACGCCTCCCTCCGTTGCTGCGAGGGAAAGAAACGGAGATCCTAGTGGAATGCACTGATGGAATACTGTTAACCCTAATAATAATGTTCCCAGCGCAGGCAACTCTTAAAGAACTGAGAGAGGGAAGATCTGAGCAGGATTTCCGAAGCGGTGCCCTCTTGAATTCTCATTGGATCCTCCCGAGCAGACTAAATCACTCTTGCTGCTCTATCTATCAGGATGACTACAGCTTCGCTCACTAGTTCTCTCTTTATCTCGCTGTCTTCAACACATCTTTTTACTTCTCTTCGCAGATTTATCTGTAGTCCACCTTCTGGTCTCTGGGGTTACACAGCTTCTATTTTCCCCCACTGTCTGGGGCTGTACAGTCCGTAAATTTTCACTTTGCCTGCCTATGGATCACCACAAATAAGCCTACCCCCCTCCCGCTTCTCAGCTCCCCCCCCCGACCCCCCCCCCCCCGCCCCAATAAAAGGCACCTCTTTCACATTTTGCCTCCCTTCCTTGGGGCTTCCTGGCTTTCCGTGTAACTGGTTTTTACTTGGTTACTTGCCACCAGGAACTGCTGATTATTTCAAAGTTCCATCAGCCTGAAGCTCATCACTCTACCTTGCTTTGGAAGATCATGGAATATCTGTTGGAATCCTGGATGTATTTTTCTCACAGTCTTCTTGCTTCCTGAAATTTCCTCTGGTAAGTTCTTCTCTTCATATGTGATTAGAAACTTACTGCTAGTGTTATTTTTAATAAGCCTGTGTGTTTAAAAAATATCTCATGTCTTACATTTTTGTCACTTTCAGAACCCAAAGATCTGTGTGACCCTGTTGATTAATTAGTATGTTCCTTGCAATTGTGCTACTATGATAAAGCCCATGTAATGAATCACCCCATCCCTTTTTACATTTTTTATTTATTTCTGCACTCATTTATGTTCAGGTTATAGGAAATATTAACCACCCCTCCCTCCACCCCCCCCCCCCAGCCTCACCCCCCACCCCACCCCGCAATGCTTCTTGGCACATATTCTTGTGCCATTTGAAAGATCAAATTTCATATGTTTATCTAAGAGTGAGCTTAAAACAGACCTGCTGACAAGCACAGGGTCTGAGAAAGTTCACTAGTTCCTGATCTTTAGAAGGTTGTTCAGGTCACTATTTGCTCATTGTAAGCAATTACATGACTAGGGAGGACTTTCCTAAAGTGTATTTTTATGGGTTCAGGATATCAAGCACTAAAATCCACTGTATGGTAACAAGAAGAGTGTGAGTTTTGAGTGCACCATTTTTTTTTTTTAACAGCATCCCAAATCACACATGAACACATTATTTTGGGTGTTGTATTTAAATTCGGGCATCACACTTGGGAGTACATTTTTGATTTTATGAATTTAGCCTGTGAACAGTTAATTGGACACAGAGTGCTCATTTCAGAGGAAGAGAACTATCAGAAGCAAGTACTGATTATATTGGTTCTAATCACTGAAATTGAGGGACAGGTTTTATATGAAAAAATTAATTGCCTCATTCTTCACACTTGTTCAACCCCTAGACTCATTTTTAATAAAGATGTTAATATGTCAGTGTTTTATTTTTTTTCACTTTTATGAGCATTTTTATGGGCTAAACTGACAGTTACGATTACCACTTCCCTTTTAAGTATAGCTGTGTTGAGAAACATTTAAATCTCAGCTTTTACTTCACACATTGACAAGGACACAGTATTTATTTAATGCCAAACCTGAATGTATCATCAGTCATCTCTAATGCATAGAGTTTTTTTTTTCCCCTCTGCGAATCCCCCCTCCCCCCAATAAAAACAAGTTGCTGGTTTTTACATTTCTGATGGATAGAGGTGAAAATCTATTGTTCAAGCCCCCCTTTTCCCCCCTTCTTTCTTTTCTTTCTTAAAAAAAAATTCTCAGAAATAACTATTTCTGTCGTCATTGATGACTGATGACTGACTCGAAAACCTAAGTATTTTTTTTTTTTTAATTCAAGAGCCTTTTAGCTTCCAGACAGAAAAGTACTCCAGCTGCAGCGACACCCCATCCCCCAGTCTTGGGATTCAAGGGCTTCCCCCCACCCCGACCCCGGCTCCCAGGGAGAAAACGGGGCTGCCTATGGTCCGCACCGCTTGGCACCCCTCACCCGTCATTAGTTTCTACCTGGTCTCCTTCCCATCCTGGTCGTTCTGCCAGACAAGTGCCATCAGCGTCCGAGACTTCAGCTGAAGAAACGAGGGCTTAGCATAATTCACCAATTCAAACATTCTCTTTGGAGGACTGCTGCTGTTGCGCAGGAGTGGAGGGAGGGAAGGAAAAAAAAAATCTAACTTTCAGTGCAGTCAGATCTTTGCTTCTTAATCTAGTCTACCCCAGTAAGGCACAGACGTAAGGTACCTAGGTAAGTGCGTTTTCCTGTATCATAACCTGAAACTCAAGTTGGTGGAGGGGAGATGTGCGTCTAGCAGGCTCGTACCGCCAAAGGCGCTTTTGCCGGGTGGGGTAGCAACAGGCGACTCGCCTGGAGGTTTCTCGGCAGCTGGTGGCAACGCCTAAGCTACCTGGGCTCCGGGGGCGCGGAGGACATGGGCTGGGTGGACCAGGCTGCCCGGGCTGGGCGCCGGGAGTGGGGACTACTCGCCCGGGTGGGGACGGTACCCCGTGCCGCGCCCGCCCCGCAGGCGCAGCCTTGGCTCTCGGCCCCTGCGGCGAACGTGCGCCCGGCTTGGGCATCGCAGCCCCGGAGCCGGGCGCGCGCCAGGGGTGCTTCCTTACTTCCCGCTCCATTGCCAGCCTTCCTCCCGCCGGTTTTGAGTAAAACCGCTTTTCTGTGCGAGAGGCCACATTTGGTATGAGAATTCCTCATCCGCTCCCATCTGCGTTTCTATTTATTTTTTATTATTATTTTTGATGAGCTGTGACTACGATTAAGACTCGCCGGCTCTCCAGCATGCCTGCCTCAAAAAAAAAAAAAAAAAAAGTCGCCGTCTGCATCCGTCCGCTTAGCTGGGTTTAGAAGAGCTAGCTGACTTCTTGGGCTCTGTGGGAAAGTGTAGCTGACCGTCACACCCTCTCCTGCTTCAACAACTCGCAGGGATCTGGCGGGCGGGAGGGGTGGAGGAAAGGAGTTGGATGTCAACTTGGAGCCAGAGGTTGGAATGGAAGTGTAAAGCAAACCGTAGGGATTGGGAGTCTTTCAGCTTCTATTATTACCCTCACTTGAGAGTTAGGATTTTCTGCTTCGGTCCCCCTTTCCTGGAGGTGGGGCGCGAGGTAGGAGGGTCCAGGCTGGGCGCGCTCCCCTTCGGCATCCACCCGAGAGGGGGTGGTGCTTCCCGGCCGCTAGAGAAGCTGGATCTGCAGCTGAACGGCGGCTGAGAGTTGAAGTCTCCGATGGCTGTTTTTCTAGTCCCCAAGAGTTGAGCCCAGAGAGCCTTCTCCTTTGCACCAACCAGGTCAGGAACGTGAGCAGCCCTTTAGGGGCAGAGACCTCCCTTGGACGGGAATCCGACTAGGAAACGCTGGGGAGGCTGTTACCTCCGAGGATAACATGCATGTTTCCAGCTGTGTGAAATGCCCACCCAAGGCTTGAAAAGGCGAAGAGGTGACTGGTGTTGCGAAATAACCCTACTATTGCTTACAAATAGTCTAGCCAGTCAAATATAAGCAAAGAAGAAAGCACCAGTGTCTAAAACTGTCACAGCCGCTTCGAAGACAAATGATCAGATTTGGGGGACTTTTTTTCTTTTGCGTGCCATTTAGATTTATCATCATGCAGTTAAGCAGGTAAGAACTGAATGTCTATATTTTATTGACAATGAGATAACCTGTGTTTGACCCGTCCCGTGACATTTTTTCCCCCTGTTTGAAGCGATGGGTTATATGTATTTTCAAATGGGTCTGCTATGATGCATAACTTCGTAATATTTGCATTCATGAGCCGTTTAAATCCATTTAAATGTGTAACATGCATTCATTTGAGTGTTCAAGGTACATTTACTTAAATGTCTAACAATATTACAGAAATCATAAACTGGGCCAAGGTGAGAGGAACAAATGGAGAGGATAGACATCAGAGGAAGGAATGTAGAACCCAAATGAAGGAAGTAAGGAAGTAGTTGCAGAAATGCCTTAGAACTGCTTGTTAAGGTCACAGACCTGAATACATAAAGGACAGCTGGAGAACTATTCAGGGCATCTTCAAACAGAAATTTAACTCTGACTACTTGAGGGAAATTTTTTTGGGGGTATTTTCATGCAATTTTCTTAATTAAAAAAAATCTTTAGAGTAGATATGGGTTGTGTTGTCAAATACAGTGAGAAAAGAGCTTGCCTTAAGGTAAGATATGTTTGACCCCAGTACAGAAATCTTTGGGCTTAGGAGACCCGTTAGAAACTGAAAAATACAATATAAATAATTTTTTCCATTATGAAAAATCTCCCATAAATAAGACTTTTAAAATTCCAAGTTTTGTAGATGTATAATGTTACCAGCCAATAGATTTCTTCCACTCTCAGATTTAACAACAATTCCCTCCCCCCAAAAAACTCAATTAAAATGCTAAAACTCAATTTGAAAAACTTCTGTTGTTATTATTGATATTGTTTTGTTATGTTATGCTAGTATGTTTAGGGAGTCTGGAGTCCCCACACAGTGAAGCAAAAAGAAATATTAATAAGGTACAATCCTAAAACTGTTCCATTTATTTCTAATAGTTTTTCTTCTCTAACAAATTGTATTCTTTAAGATTTTTCTCTGGAAATATTTTAAGTGCTTACATTTATTGATGTAGATCTCTGATCAATAATTTTCTGCTTGTAAGGCTCACTGATAACATATTGAAGACATATGAAAGATAATTGCAACTTTGGGTCATAAAATTGCAAAGTTATAGTGCTTTTCTTAGTTTGATGCAAGAGGTAGTTTTTACTCCACTGGAAGAAGTAATTCATCAATGAATTCCACTTTCTTAGTTCTTTTGCATTTTATCTTCTAGAGTTCTATTGTAGTGAACATGACATTATTATACACTATATTACATATGTATGTCCACTTTTGGGTGAGTGAAGAGGCATTTATTTTAAATTACATTGCTCTAATAGTATTTTAAAATAAAATAAGCATGATACCATATGATTGATTTCACTCATCATTTAATCAGGTAATATGTCCTTTCAGTTTCTCATGAGATATTTTCTCTAAATAAACTCAACATTGTAATGAAAATGTACATTTTTATAAAGTATAATGCATTTTTTATTTTAATCATGCTGAATAATTGGTATATGATAGTCAAGTAAATCAAACCTCAGTAGGATGAAACCATTGGGATTCTAAGAGTGTCTGTGTGCATGATGGTGTCTATGTGTATGTATCATACACGTACATGCATATATGAAATTAGCCTTACTGCTAGGTTTGTGTGTTCTTTAAATAAAATAGACTTTCTTTTCAAGATAGTGCCTTTGTGTTTTTCTCTCTACAAGTGCAAAAAGAGTCAACTGAGAGAACTTCAAAACTTTGATGCTTTCTTATCAACCTATGCTTCAGTTTCCTATGTTACTTGTTACTTTGATTTTTTTCATATTAGTTCCCAAATGAGTAATTACTGACCAGAGTAAGTGTCTAAAATTTAAATCATTTAGAAAATTGAGTATTAGTATCAGAAGCTCAAAGTTCAGACACAAAGAGGAATATAAAGATTATCTGTGTCAACTTTTTAACAAACATCTTTTATTAAAAAATATCCCAAAGGTATTTGTATATTATGACTATGACCTATGATTAATGAGGTCTTCTAACATTTTTCCTTTTACCTCTAGTAGTGGGTTATTGTGAAAGTAGAGAGAGATGGGTCTAAGATTCCTTCCTCAGTTTTATTTTTAGTTCCTCCTCACTAATGGGATCCTAGTAAGATTTCTGTCTACTCTTTACACCCCTTATCTCTCACATAGTTGAAAACACCAGAGTGTTGTAGAAAAAAATGACCCTAAATAAGGATGCTTTAAAAAGATAAATGTTGTGGAGACAATATATATTTTGAAAAAGGTATCATTTGCATTTGATTTTTTTGGTTTTTTTTTTCTGATAAAACTCTCCATGAAAGAAGTAATGTTGACTCAACTTTAAAAAAATATATATATATATGTATATATATATGTACCAAATATTCTTGGTTTGTTTTTATGGTGTCTAATGAGTTTACATAATGTTTCTTTTATTTTGATATCATATAGCTTAGAAAGAGAAAGGCTTACTCCTAAGGCACATTAGTTCTTATGACTTTAATCCTGTCTGTCCTGTGAAAAGAGTCACTTTTACAAAAATAGTTGTTCATGACTGGCTTTTCACTGTCATTTAGTGAAAGTCTGATTTCTTAGCAGGTTTACATTATTAACGCATTGATTTCTCTCAGTTTAATTGAAAACAAGATCAAAATATTTTCATATAACAACTTTCATAATGAATAAACTTGAGAAAAATCATACTGGTAATTCCTATCATTTATCAACTCATATTTAGCTTACCAGAATTAATTAGGTGACATCTAGCATTGTTGGTGTTTTAATTTAGCAATTACTTGGAAAATTTCATTTAGACATTTAGTAGTGTAACTCTGACCAGAGTTGCATGTACTGTTATTTAGTGTTATGATTTTAATGTTTACAATTCATGAGTTCTAAAGGAGAGCAAAAGAAAAAAGAAATGTGCTTAATATCATTGATTGCTAATGGATAGTCTTGACTCTTAAAAGAAAAGGGTGGTGTAAAGATGTTTATTCCACTCTATAAAAGAGTAAAAGATTCTCTGAAGATGAAATTTCATCATGAACACTAATGGCCTTTTTACTGAAAATATGTCTGGAAGTTCTGATCCAGCTTTTTCTTTCTTAGCAATATCAAATAGCCACTCTAGGCATTTTATACTGGTCATCAAATATCCTCATCAATAATATTTTAAAGCTTTTATCGCTATCATTTCAAGGATATTTGATGGGTTATTAAGAATATTTATATCCAATTACTTATTTGCAGACCTATCCAGTTACAAAGTTTCCATAGATAACTATTTCATAAGCTATGAATTAGCTCTTCTATATTTATGTTTGAAATAAAGTTTTCATGCAAACAGTTCTGGGATATTTCTCAACTTCATATTCAAAGTAGCAAATCATGAAAAACTAATAGATGCTCTAATTGAAATAAACACAGTGATAATTTTCTAACCAGTTTCTTTCCCCCTAAAGATTAAAAGATATAACTAATATACTTTTAGTGAGCTGAGTAGATTGCTAGGTAATTTATCTTACCATAAATAATTGTGTTAATTTTTAATTATTTATTTTTAACCAAGAAAGCATATATTCAGATGTGAAAATATGACATGCAATCTAATAATTAGGAAATCTTATAGAGTCTTTTTCTTCCATATTCACTGTTATTTTTTACAATTTATAATTTCTCAAGTTTAGAGATATAAATGGTAATTTTCCTCAATGTAACCTATATTAACTTATATTTTAGGAGTATTTGTATTACTGCATAAACCCTAATTTTCTCAGACATGGATGACTTTAAAAGCACCAAGGCATAACAAATTTGTTTTAATAGCTAATAGAGAAACTACCATGTTACAGTTCCAGCAAATTAAATCTATAAAATACATATTTATTGATTAAATTAATAAATATGTTAACATTACATTCAAATGTATTGTAGTTCTCTGCTACATAAGAATTATTCTCTCATAATGGTGTGCTTCATTTAAATTTCATTATAGATTTATTGCGAAAGAATGCTTATAGTTAGTTAGACTTTTTCTTCCTGATTTCTGTGAGTATCAGCCAACCTCATCAGGACTGAGCTTTTTTTTATTAACTTTTCTGGAGTCTTGCATTTTGTTAATTTTAAAAGCTATCTCTAGAATATTGCACCATTAAAAAACAATCTAGCCTTGGGAAGACCAGAATTGAGTAAGCATGCATTTTAGTTTTTCAGTGTCAAATAATGACCCACTACTTCACAGTTTCATTAAACAGTCTCACAATTTAAATATATGATCTTTAAAACATTTCAAATGATGTTCTTAAAAAGAAGCCAGTTTGGAAAAGTGATTAAATCAAATCAAGGAGTAAATTTAAATGGATTCACTCAAGTATCAAAATACAAAATCGCATATTTATGCAGGTTGCTTATCATGAGTCCTTTGTAATTTGTAATATCTTTGATATGCATGCACTTTTAAGATACAAGTATTTGTAACTGCTTTTAGATATGCAATTTAATACTGTGTGTAGAAGCTCCTTCTGAGGTAGCCCAAGTAAATATAGAACAAAAGTTAATTCAATCACTGAGTTTCTTAGATAGATAATATATTTAACTGGCTTTCCTATCTTTGTGTGGCAATATTTCTAATGGTTTTAAAAAATCAGCCCCATAAATGTATGTACAGAGATGGTGGAATAGTCTTTTTCAGAAATGAACACCTCAAATAGTAATGAACAAAATCTAATTATTCAGAAGAAAATCATTAAAGATTGAATAAATCACACAACAGAGTTGTAAAACAATGCTCCTTTAAGATAATTAACCCATATTTTCCTCAACATTTTCTTATATAACATCAAATATATTAATATACAGACAAGTCTAGCTTACTCAAAACATTTAAACTGAGTGGCTTTACTTGAATTTACTATGAGAATTTCTAATTATTCATTCAGGCCTGTCACCAGAATACAAAGTTTCAATACATTATATACATGTGATAAAATATTTTCAAGATTATACTATCAAATAATGTGGAATAAGACTAGAGTTTCCAAAATTGAATAATCTAGAATAAAAATGAATTGCCAATGATTGTTTAACAACAGCGACAGATTAGAAAGTATATTTTCTGTTTCTTATTACTAATTTCACTCCTAATGAGGTTTTTAACCAACTTGTTAATTTTAGTTCAAAACTTGTCTTGAGTAAGCAATTTTTGATAGGATGTGCATTTGTTTGATTTGTAAGTTATACTCTGTTCCACTTTTGAAATTTTCCCAATCACTGAAAAACAACACTTTTCTTTTTTTTGAAATGTGAACCGAGAGAAATGAATCCAGTCTTCCCTGTGAATTGAAACTTAAATTTCATAGCTAAGAAAAACAACCCTGAGCAATTTCTTAAGAAGCACAAAGTTATTCTTGAAGCCTCTTTTTTGACTAAAGTACTTTTTTCAGCATCTTCTCACCTCTGAGTGGAACTTCTAGTCTTACATTGCTACTTCCCAACATACACATTTTTGCAACACCTTGTCTGCTTATTTGGGAGCTTGTAGATCAAGGACAGATTATTTTAAATGTATAGTTTTCTTTATATTTCAGCTAAAAGAGTAACACCAATTATGTTTGAATAGTGACATAACTGTGGAGAAAAATAACTTGCAGCATCCATGTTTCTTCTTAGAGTGAACTCTAACAGGTTTTCATGTGTCTCTTCCATCCATCCATGAAATGTGAACATTTAAACACGTCTCTTATTTAACCAATTTAAAAGACAAAACAAAAAATTACAATCTATGAAGGTAAGCCAGGAAGATATGAAAGATCACTCATGTCATTAGAACTATTTCAACCTATCCTTGACAGTGTCTCATTAAGGAAATCAATTCCGATTTAGACTAAAAACAGCAACTCCAACATCGACATAAACCGTGATTAACTATTAAATATATTTCTTTCTCATCAATAACATTGAATCTGTAATGTAAACCAGTGTTTAGTCTAGGGTCACATGATTCTTTCATCACAAAAATGATAACAATTTGACTTACTTTACTGTCTTTTATATATAGATTTGCAAAGGTCTGAGCTGAAGATAACAATGTAATTGCTCAGCATTGAAACTGGACAGTTATTAACTATTTATTAATTTTTTTCTATTACCAGATTTTGGTTTCAGATAAGTCCTGCAATATTGATTCCTATGTTTATTATTTAGAAGATATTCCTGGCCAGTTCAGACAGTATGATTTTAAAAATTACTGGGAGTGGTTAAGACTTCACCTTCCAATGCAGTGGATGTGGGTTCCATCTTCGGTCAGGGAGCTAATATCTCACATGCCTGGTGGCCAAAAAAACAAAACAGGAAAAAAGAGGCAATATTGTGACAGATTCAATGAAGACTTAAAACTACCTCTAGTATGTACATGATACGCTAGGTATTAGCTTATATTCAACAGTTTCTCTGTTTCTGATAGAGTAATGCCCTATTTATTTTTTCTTATAAAATTCTTCAAAACCTGGCTGGCTCTTTTTATATAAAAACTTTTTAATAATCTAGATTTCTTTTAAAAATAGATTTACTTTACTCTTCATTTTAAACTTAGTATCTTAAGTTCTTTATATCTCCCTGAATGTGGAGACAGTTTGAGCTATTTTAGCAGTTAAAGTAATTTATTGCCAAGAGTGGTCCTTGAAAATACCAAATGTTTTCACAATTCTGTGTTGGGCAATGATGGGGAAAGCAGGTGTTCATATTTAGAAAAAAGTTTAGTTACACAAGCTGGAATATATTGCCAATGCCAGGCACTGTAAGGATAGTTACCGATGCAAACTTAGACCATCCCAGCATCTCTGGCAAACTGGGTAAGCAGAAGTCCATTGCCGAAGACTCATTCTTTAATTACAAATACCCAGAGTTCTGAATCGGTGAAGGGAATGGCAACCCTCTCCAGTATTTTTGCCTGGGAAATGCCATGGACAGAGGAGCCTGGCAGGCTATAGTTCACAGAGTCACAAAAGTATTGGGCACAGCTTAGTGCCCAACTAAACAAGAGCAACACAAATGTTCTGACACTATTTATTAGATGGTAGTTCAGAAGAAATTGGAGAACAGCAGACAAAGATTTAACGGCTTGCTGATAGATTGGTTTGTTTGCTGTAGATCACGTCTTTTTGTTATTTTTGGTTCATTTTAAAGAAATATTTAGTGGATGTCTGATCCCCTGAGTGAACTAGGGTAAAGCTTGGGAATGTAACAATGACAATACACACTTGTGCTTAAGAGGCATATTTTTTTATTTTTATTTTTTGCTATTTGAAGTATGCTTTGAATTAATCCACAAGGCAAATTTAATGCTTGATCACTCATTGTATTTTCACACATGTCCAATTTTGATATTGTAAATATAATTCTGTTTAAGAGAAAAAGATAGTTGTCAAATTCCTCAGTTTACAGATAGGTCAGTAAAAAATGTATTTTCTATCTAGAGTACTAAAGGATAACTATTAAAGAGACTTGGGTCTCCTGTACTGCAGGCAGGTTCTTTACCAACTGAGTGACTAGGGAAGCCCTCTCTTATGTTGGAAGCTCGAATATTTTCATTTCCTTGCAAATGAATATAAAGAAACTGAATATTATTATTTTGAAATTTTAAAAGAGTTTTCTATGGCAGAAACAATCCGGTTCTTTGAAAAAACTTTTTAATAATATTATTAAACTTTTTTGGAACTTCCTTGCTGCTACTGCTGCTAAATCACTTCAGCCGTGTCCAACTCTGTGCGACCCCATAGATGGCAGCCCACCAGGCTCCACCGTCCCTGGGATTCTCCAGGCAAGAACACTGGAGTGGATTGCCATTTCCTTCTCCAATGCATGAAAGTGAAAAGTGAAAGTGAAGTCGCTCAGTCGTGTCCTACTCTTTGCAACCCCATGGACTGCAGCCCACCAGGCTCCTCCGTCCATGGGATTTTCCAGGCAACAGTACTAGAGTGGGGTGCCATTGCCTTCTCCAGGTTACCATTGCCTTCTCCACACACTATTTTTGTATGTGGGTGACTTCAGATTATACACTTCTATTTGTGTTTCTCAGTATAGAGATTTCTAATTCAAAAGCTTATTTCACCTTCTAGGCCTGGTTAACTTCAAAGCAAGTTTTAATCTTATTAAAGAGCAAGAGATTTATTGTCCATTTGGTTACCAAACTCCAAGGTTTCTGAACTTCATCCCAGTTATTATGTTTTAGTCTTAGAATACATCATCAAGCCTTTATCAACAGTAGTAAAGATACCTTAGCTAAGCAACAAGTTAGTATTATACTTTCAATTTTTACTCAGGATCACCATAAATATATATTTTTTATAAAGCATTTCTAAAACTTTGCAAAACTGTAACTGAGGCCGTTGTCCATAAAGGCAGGAGCAAAAGGTTTATTATCTTTGCACGTGCATGAATTTGCACAGAGTATGTTTTTTTAATTATCTTTTTACATCAGATTCCCTATAAACTTGCATTTTTGTGGCAGAATTCTTTTACTGACAAGAAGCACTTTGTCCTTCACAAGCCAGAATGCTTTTTATTATTGGAGCATGCCAGAAAAAGCAGAACTGTGTTTCCAGTTATAGTAACCATATTAAATCCAGATGTCTGGTACCATTATTTCCACTTCATTCCTGTACATAGATACTTTAATCTTTATTTTAGACTGTCTTCTGCTTCTCAGTTTTGGTAGTCAAAGATACTAATTATAATAAGGTTTCTGAAGCATCCCTTATATTTTACCTTAAAAATAGATTTTTAATCTAAAAATACTATTCTAAATATCTTCCATTTGAACTTTATTCTTAAGTCTCTGACCACTTTCCTTTTGAATGAAAATTGAGTACAATCTGAATCTTACCAAGATTTTTTTCTATGATCACTTATATCAAAACACCAAAATATTTTATATTTAAAGTGTAAAGATAAAGCAAGTGACTCTAGAAATTTGGGCTTTTAAGAATAATGTCTCCTATGTTCTGGACAGAACTAGAGAATGGAACTCACTTTCTATTCATTTTTTCTAATCAGTTCTACCATTAGGTAGTAGCATTTAACTTCCTCTTTATTGGTAAGACAAGATTGTATTGACAGAATCAAGCAGGAGATTAGTTCCCTCCACAATATAACCTCCTCAGAGGAATACTAACCCTCATTAAGATGGAAAACACTTAAAGCTGTAATTCAGAGGCACTGTATTGCTCCATCAGCTAAATAAAATAAATAACGACAAGTGCCCTCTGGAAAACAGGTTTAGCAGAGTTAAATGACTAAGAAGATTCACTTCTAAGCCCAGTCTTAACAATGTGATTTAAAACAAGAAAGCTCAACTTTTTTAGAATAAGAATATTGAGAAAGTACAATAATAATACATTATACCATATTAATATAGTGACAATCTCTTTCTAGTGTAAGCAGTACCTAATGAAGCAGCTCATATATTTTCCAGAAAATAAAAAGGAATTCAGTTCAGCACATGTTCTCAAACCTTACAATGTGCATGACAGGGTGTTAGACATGAGGGGCTCCACAGGTTCTTATGCCAGCAGATCCTTCATCATTTGGTCATAAACTAAGGTGTTTAAGAGGATAATATTAGTACATTGTAAAATTTTAGAAGGCTAATGAATGAAAATCCATCCAGTAGGCAGTTATTTTAATAATTTCCAACAAACATTGAAAATAATTTAAAATAGTTATTAACCCACCGAAACAATTGTCCTTAAAATTCAAAAAGAATTGCTAATTCAAATCAGTGCATTCTATTATTTCTGTCGTCTCTGAGTGGATAACTTCAGATTTTTGTGATGTCTGGAATTGAATGGCTTTTTTTTTTTTTTCTTTCGCTTCAAGGATCAGTGTTACTTTTTATAAATTTGTTTAAGGGAAAAATGCAAGAATTAGCAATTCATAAGAAGAAGAAAAACTTAATTTTGGTTTAATTCCTATATAAACCCAGTAATAAATTACATAGCTAAGAGTCAGAATGACTTTCTTTCCATTTTAGCATATTACTGTTTACTTCAACAGATGCGTTAAGATAAAGCAATGACTTCTCTATACATCTGGTGAAGTATGGAAAAGAGAGTGGCAAAATCCTACCTATGTATATTGGGTTCCTTAAAATCCTACCTACTCCACTGGGTTCTTTAAAAATTCAATACCTTTAGGGATTTCCCTGGTGGTACAGTGGCTAAGGCAGTGCTCTCAATTCAGAAACCCCAGGTTTGATCTGTAATCAGTAATGTAGAAGGTCTCACATGCCTCAGTTCAGTTCAGTTCAGTTGCTCAGTCATATCCGATTTTTTGCAACCCCATGGACTGCAGCATGCCAGGCTTCCGTGTCCGTCACCAACTCCCAGAGCTTGCGCAAACTCATGTCCAATGAGTTGGTGATGCCATCCAACCATCTCATCCTCTGTTGTCTCCTTTTCCTCCTGCCTTCAATCATTCCCAGCATCAAGGTCTTTTCTAATGAGTCAGTTCTTTGCATCAGGTGGCCAAAGTATTGGAATTTCAGCTTCAGCATCAGTCTTTCCAATAAATATTCAGGACTGATTTCCTTTAGAATGGACTGGTTGGATCTCCTTGTTGTCCAACAGACTCTCAAGAGTCTTCTCTAACATCACAGTTCAAAAGCATCAATTCTTCAGTGCTCAACTTTATAGTCCAACTCTCATATCCATACATGACTACTGGAAAAACCAAAGCTTTGAATAGATGGACCTTTGTTGACAAAATAATGTCTCTGCTTTTTAATATGCTGTCTATGTTGGTCATAACTTTTCTTCCAAAGAGTAAGCGTCTTTTAATTTCATGGCTGCAGTCACCATCTGCAGTGATTTTGGAGCCCCCCAAAATAAAGTCTGTCACTAAATAAATATTTTTTAAAAATCAATACCTTTAAACAAACAATGTCCAGATTAAGGAAGAGCAATTTTAGGCCATATGAAGAATAAAATTATAGATAATAACTAGAATTGAATTAAAGTCATAAATTAATGCGTCATAACTAAAAAGATGATGTAAATCACTGCATAATGATACTCTCATTCTTTTCTTAAATTTGACTATGTACTACATATAGTTCATGAACATTCAAAGATGGTAATTTGTATGTACATGAATATGGGATGACGATGTGTCATGTCATGCATGCATGTTTGAATATGTCAAATTTAACACTTGAGTTTAATTGGTATTCATGAAAAGCTATACCTTTAAAATTATTTTTGTTATATCCAGGGATCTTCCTTGCTAAATGTAACTATAATATATAAATATATCTATGTTTTTAGCTGTAGTCTTGAGTTTTCACACTGTTGTACTTTCAAATAATACTTATTAGAAATGATCCTCATATTCTTGTCATTATCTGGTATGTTTGAGAACATAATAAAACTGACCTTATATAAAAATTTATAGGTACATTTCAACAAAATATTAAAGTCATCTCACTCTTCTGAAATGATATTATGTCTCCCGTCTTGAGATACCAGTTCTATGTATGTTGGATAGTGCTTTTTTTTCTTTTTGTTATACTATAAAACAACTTATAATCAGATTGAGTAATCAGACCATTAGATTAACCTTGTAATATCTCTGAAGATCAGATAGGTATATTAAATCAATCTGACCATGATTATACTTTTAACAATAAATAACACATACACTCTGAAACCCTTAGTTCTGATTTTTGTTTTTTAGTTTATAATATGTCTTAAAAGATATTAAACTGAGTAACATTTAGGTGATTAAGCTATAATCTTTATTGAAAACATAAGTATATGGAGCAGACATGCTTTGAAAAGCCGTCATATGAAAACCTATATTATGAAAATTCATAATATGTAGTTACTCAGATCACTTGCTTATAATTGCCTGAGATAAAATGTTCCCATTTTCATTTTATTTTCTATTTTTATTATTTATATTGTCCGTTTAAAGATTTTATTTTGTTCAAAAGCATTTCATTAAGTGGCAATGAAAATCCTAATAAATAACTTCCAATATGCAATAGTTCTAATTTGGTTGTGGTGTGATCTAACAGAGAGCACAGTTTTCGGTTTAAGTTCAAGAGAAGTGCTTGAACCTTGCACTGCTGCATGTTCTTTCACCCTGAACTTGAGTCATCTAAATAAGTCAATGGTGATAATAAAGCATGCCACACTGTGCCTCTAGGAGGCAAAAGAGGAAATATTGGTAACATGCATGGCATATCAAAAGATCTTAATATATGTTTATTTTGTTAAGGAAATTAAATATAGCATGCCATTTTCATCATCAGTCTTCTCCCCATCCCCCACCTTCCAAAGCAAGGTGCCAACCCATTCCACTGTTGTATCTAAATTATTATTCTTTAAATTCAACAGTTGCAATACTGTGTGACACACTGTACTCATTAGGGAGAAGAGGATTTGTGTTTGACTTTGCTCATGAATTCTCATTCATTTGGTCTATCTTTTGAAACCTTGAATAATGGAACATAAATGAAAAGTTTCCTAACTTTCCACAATTGTGTGTGTGATCATGAGAATACCTTATATGTCTACCTACAGCTAATTAATAATGATACTTACAGATCCTTGTTCTTAACAATTTTTGAACATTAAGAATGCTTTACTTTGGTACTGCTTGAACATATCGTTTATGATTATCATTTGAACACAGAAACTATGACCTCAGAACTGTATTTCTCTCTTTTCTCAACTATCAAAGCCAGTGACATCCTGAGGCATAGGTCAGTTGCAAACTCCTCCATAAAATATTCTTTTTTTGCCCCACATTGAAGAAGTTTTCTTAACCTTGCCATCTGTATCACATTAATTACACCTCAATTTAGTACTTAATTTATCATCATTTATTCATTCACTCAAACAATACTTATTAAACAATTTTATTTCAGACACTTTGCTAACTGTATTCAGTTGCCATTAAACTAGGAACAATTATTGTCCTCCTAAAACGAAGTCTAATTGGGGGCAGGGGAGATATGCAGACAAATAAACATTACACAGATAAATATGCAGTGTCAATGTGCTATAATAGATGAAGTAATGGCTTCATAAACTATAACTGGTTAACCTGGAAGGGTCACACAGAGGCCTTGTGGAGGAAGTCGCAACCTAGTCTGAAGTTCAGAGATAGGGTTGGGTTTCGGCAGGTGAAAAGGTCCAGGTCGAAATCATGGATCAGGTGAAATAAACTGCATAAGCAAAGGTGCTGAGGATAGGGAGAAAGTGAGGAGAATTTGTGGAATAAAATTATGGCTGGAACAGAGTTGATGTTTGGTTGATAATGGTAGTGGCGTATACACGGCATGGGGTTTGAATGAATTTAAACAAGGGGAGACACTTAAAAAATTTTTTATTTATTTGGCTCTGCTTGATATTTTTTGCTACAATGGGTTTCTCTAGTTGCAGCGAGTAGGGGCTGCTCTCCAGTTGTGATGTGCGAGCTTCTCATTGTGGTGGCTTCTTGTTGCAGAGCACAGGCTGTAAGGCGCACAAGCTTCCGTGGCTGTGGTGCACGGGCTTTGTTGTTCAGAGGCTTGTGAGACCTTCCTGAATCAGGGATCGAACCCTTGTCTCCTGCACTGGCAGGTGAATTCCTTACCACTGAGACACCAGGGAAGCCGAGGAAAGAAGTTTTATAAATTTTCTAAAGAGTTTGGATATTATCCAGAGGGCAACATCATGATCACAGGCATGTGTGTGTGCTAAGTTGCCTCAGTCGTGTCCAAATCGTTGTGACCCTATGGTCTGTAGCCTGCCAGGCTCCTCTGTCCAGGGGGATTCTCCAGAAACCTAGAGCAGATTGCCATGCCCTCCTCCAGGGGATCTTTCCCACCCAAGGGATCCAATCTGTGTCTCCTGCGGCTTCTGTATTGCAGGCAGATTTTTACTGCCTAATTACTGGGAAAGACCTCATGATTACAGAGTGGGAGTAAAAGTGTTGCAAGCTCAAATTTATTTATTTATTTATTTATTTTTAGTAAGGTAGCTCTGCAGTTAAAAAGACAGATTGGAGAGAGTCACATCGGTGTTAGGATGATCATTTAAGCTATTGTAGTAATTCATACATGTTCTTGGAGGTTAGTAAGACCTGCGATCTCCTCCCTCTCCTTTTAGTCTCTCCCAAGAACACTCCTGGGTGAGTTTTATGAGACTTACTGTGGGCTGGAATGCCCCTCCTTTCAGCCCCTCGGAAATTCTTCCGGTTAGTTTTCAGCCTGTGTTTTCCTTCTGAGAGACAGGCTCAGGCTGGTGGTTACCCCTGTGCCTGGCAGAGGGAGGTAGTTTCGGTCATCAACCTTTCCCTCACAACAGGAGGAAGAACTCTTAGAATTCTGGAACTGGACGGTAAGGAAAATTAGATCTGAGCGAAGGGAAATATCATTTGTAAGATAAGGCACCAGAGTAAGAAACAAACGGAAGAATGTTGATTTTCAGTTGACAGAGGTATCTGTTTCTGACAGAGATGAGTAGGGGCAGTGCATCCTGCCTTACATATGGCATTCCTCAGTTAATTCTAACCTTCTGAAGACAGAAGTGGTATTTTTTGTGGCCACTAGGGTTTACACCCATCTCACAACATATCAGAGTGTTTTGTACATTGTAAATGATGGATAAGAGTTACTCTTTTATGCTTATTTTCTATATTAAGTAGGAATATAAATAATGAATAAATGTGGAGACACTATTAAAAATTTACAGTTATGTTTTAACTTTTCCATCACTTATTTACTTATACAATGTTATATTTAACAGTTATTTAGAGCTAGCATTTATTTCATTCAGAGCTAATGTGTATTTCAATATATAATAAAAATATATAATATCTGGTAAGATAATAATGGGGCTTTGAAAGTGGCAGTAGTGGTAGAGAACCCATCTATGAATGCAGAGACATAAGAGATGAGAGTTCAATCCCTGGTTGGAAAGATCCCCTGGAGGAGGACATGGCAACCCATTCCAGTATTCTGGCCCAGAGACGTCCATGGACGGAGGAGGCTGGCAGTCTATAGTCCATAGGGTCACAAAGAGTCAAGCATGACTAAAGTGACTAAAGTAACAGCACGCACGCACACAAGATAATAGTATGTTATATCCTAATAGAATTTGGAACTATTTTATACAAATATGCTTATTTTATAATACAATTATTCTTTGTATACTTGATAGATTTGATACAGGATGCTTGGGGCTGGTGCACTGGGATAACACAGAGGGATGTTACAGGGAGGGAGGTGGGAGGGAGGTTCAGGATGGAGAACACATGTACACCCGTGGCAGATTCATGTTGATGTATGGCAAAACCAATACAATATTGTAAAGTAATTAGCCTCCAATTAAAATAAATACATTCATATTTTAAAAACTGATATATAATATAAATGTTTGTACTTGATAGAATAATATATTACATTTCATTATTTGGAAGACTGTGGCTTTTTAAATGAATGCTATCACTTTGGGAATTGGAGACTTTATTTTGATGATTCAAATATTTATATTTACAAATTTTTATATTAGGGATTATGCATGTTAAGAAGCTACTTTATAGAGCAATGCAGTAATTGCGCATACTGAGAAATTTAATGAGTGGGCCTATGACCTTGGCAAATTAGGCAATTCTCTTTAGATTTTTGTTCCATACAAAACAATCTATAAGGGATTGAGACAGAGAGAAAAAGAGAGAAATACTGACTAGAATATGTGGTAAAACATAATCTAACCAATTGTTGAAGGATATATGTGTTTACTAGTTTCTTAGCTTATCTGTGCATTTTACATTTTTCAAAATAAAAAAAGAAAGATCTTTGACACAATTATTTATGAAACTTCTTTGCATTCACAAGGTCCCAAGTGGATTTTATTTCCTCAGAAAATACTTTAGACATTTAGTGAAAATCGGTCCAAGTCCAGATATAAAAGCAATCGTACAGCATGAAATGTTAATTGTTTAATAAATATGAATCATTAGCATTGGAATACCAACTAAATATTGGATAATGAATTAATATGGTTTACATGACGACCCTCAATGATTTGACTAATGATTCTTAAGGGTAATAAGTCTGTATCAGTGGTTCCTAATCTGCTTTTCATCTTTGTAGTTTCAGTTATGTTAGAAATTCACCTGTCATACGATAGAACATATTTTATTTTACACATTTCCCTATTCTATGAATTTCAATACACATAAGGTGTCAACATTTTAGGTAAAAGTAGTGCACCACTACCCTGGAATAAGATTATGGAGAGTTAGTGAGGAAGACTAATTTAATATACTAGAATACGTATATATATCATATTTTATGCATTTATTGTGTATTACATGTATTGGTATATATTACTAAATATGTAACATATTCTCCGTGTGTTTTTTTCTGAGTAGATTCTCAAGGCCATTAGGTATTTGCAAGTAATAATAATGTTGTGTGAATTGATAATGTTCTCACTAAATTTTATTTTATGAGAAATAATTTGTTACAAGTAGACCATGCACTAAATATATATTTTTAAGTAGTATGATATTTCAATAGTCTTGCTTTCTTTTATTTTATGAAAAGGGAATCTGGAGCAATACTACTTTTTAATATAAATTCATGTTTTTGTTTTTAATACATTTTGTTTTTAATATGTTTAATATATCTCTTTTATTATTCATAAAATATACCCTTACATGTTCCGTAAAGTATTGTGCATTGACATTGTTATTTCCTTAATTGTTCTCTTAGGCACTTATGCCACGGGGTGGCAGAAAAGGTGGAAATGACTTAGTGACTAAACAACAAGAAAAAGAGAACAGAAATCTGCCTGGGCTTCCCTGGTGGCTCAGCTGGTAAAGAATCCACCTACAATACAGGAGACCTGGATTCGATCCCTGAATTGGGAAGATCCCCTGGAAAAGGGAACGGCTACCCACTCCAGTATTCTGTCCTGGAGAATTCCGTGGACTGTATGGTCCATGGGGTCACAAAGTGTCAGACACGTCTGAGCGACTTTCACTCACTAGGCATTTATTCAGGAATTGTAAACTTAAGATCATTTTGTACTATCCTTGCACTCCAGGGAATAGAATTGATGAATTATTTATAATTTTCAGTCTCATAGTAGCTCGTGATTTCTTTTCCTAATAGTACCTCTGAGTTTAGCTGTTTACTTGTGACTTCCAAATATCCTCAAAGGAATCTACTCATTACTTTTGCCATTGGTAATATAGCTCACAAAATTATCATATTATAATAAAGACAATTCAGTAATAATTTTAAATTTAGTACTCATGTACAAGGGTAATTCACATGTGCATTTACCTGCTTTTTTGAAAAATCAGATAAATGATGTCTTTTTGTTCATGAATATGGAGCCTAACGGTCACTTGTTCTAAGGATTTTTGAAAGCCTAGATATAATAGTGTGTTAATGTATTTTAACTCTACTTATCTTCTCGTTTTGTAACTCTTCAAAGTTGTTTCTTAAGGAAGACTTCAATAGAACTGTTAGGTATCATACTTGGGTCATTGTTGTTGCTGTTGTTTAGTTGCTGAGTTGTGTCCGACTCTGTGACCTCATGGACTCTAGCAAGCCAGGCTTCTCTGTCCATGGGGATTCCTGGGCAAGAATGCTGTAGTAGGTTGCCATTTCCTTCTCCAGAGGATCTTTCTGACCACGGATTGAACCTGTGTTTCCTGCATTGGCAGGTGGATTCAGTACTGCTGAGCCACCAAAGACCTTATAATATAATGATTTCTATAGATCTTCCAAATTACTTAATTTGGGCAGGATTCTTGTTCGCGTGTGCTAATAAACTGTTTTGTCAGAAAAACTCATTTCTAAAGAGAAGAGGGAAACATGTACACATATCAGAAGTTGAAGAAACACAAATAAATCTAACACTAACATTTTTAGGCAGTTTCCCTGGACACAATTTAAGAAAATCTTTCCAGCTTTCTATGTATTATAAGTAAGAACTATGAAGATCCTGACACGTATTCAACCTATTTGTAAAGAAAAATATTAAAAGCAGTTGTTCTGGGTAATTATATACTAAAAAATTACAGAATTTTAGGATAGTACCTTAAGTGGCATCTGGGTCAATCATATCCTATATTTATGTTAATAACATGCTGTATCTTAACAAAATCATGTACTTGACCTTAAAGAGTTGGATTTAATTTGAAGGTATATAATTATATGATTTTGTACCAGTATAAAATATGCTTTAAAACACTCCTAATGTCCTTACTACATGCTAGGTAGTATTCTAGATAATTTAGGTAAGAAAATACAACTTTTTGGTAGCAGTGATTGTGTTATTTGAATACATTTGATCAAGAAAATAAAAATGTGTTTCACAAAGATAAGAAATATTTGTTAGTCATTGATGTGTTATACTTTACCATTATACATAATAATAATTATTAGTTTATGAATAAAAATAAAATATATTGTTTTTAAGGAAAATGGCATAGCTTCCACGTAAAAACAATATGGAAGAAAAATTTATTTTCTTCATCAGAACTGGAAGTTATGACCTAAATCATTTGACAATGTTACGTTTCTACAAATAATTAGTGGGGATTCAGGGTCTTTTAACTTCTATTCCAAAATCTTTTTATTATATGATATTGTCCTTTCTTATGCTAAATCATTTTTAAAGCATCATCACTTGTAAGGTGTCCCACATTGCTTACAGATGAGGTTATTTTTTAGTCATCACTTTTAAAATTCACCACAGAAACAACTCATAATATTGGGGTGAATTAGATAGTGTATGGATTTTGGACCTTATAATTGTATAGAGGGTGAAACTGAATCTGATGACCTAGGTCAATCATATCATATCATTGTTCTGAGATACTTTTTAGTTGCAAAATTGCTGTATATCTTTCATATTGAAATAGTTTAGGATTAAATTATGAATTAAAGGTTTATAACTAAAAGCAAATTAAGCTTATCAATCAATTTAACCTAACACCAAAGAAATATGGCAACCATTATAGTTAAAATATTTTACTTAATACTGTGCATTTTGATTGCTCCCTAAAAGAGATTTTACCGACCAAAAATGCTCACAATCAAACTTTCTTCCTAGTCAGAATTTATCTATTGCAGAGTTTTATGTGGTATAAATAATAATATTGAAAAGGTTTTGTGAGATGGAAAGTAAAATGGAATTCAGATATTTGTAGAATATTTTACATAACCTATAGACTGAACTGAACTGAACTGATAGATATTGTATCTGTTTTGTGTAAAGTCATTACACTGTATCACACTGGGATGATACCTACTGTTACTTCAGTTTTGAATGACTATAAAATTAGTGTATGTATTTTCATAGTTTATATATAATATGCATCTTTTTATTGTGTATATGAATTTTATTGATATGCCAATTTACCTTTTGAATAACACACAGATGCACATTTAAATCTTTCAGAGTCCTAGAAATTACTTAATTATGATTCTGTTTAAATAATCAGGAAAATTTTTCCCTATCAGAATAATGGAAAAATATCTAAATAAACATGCTTACCCCCACTCCTACCCACCCTCACACCCATCCATCTATCTAAATATAGAGCTAGATAAATGGCAGATGCATAAACACACACACAATATTATTTATGTATTCTAAGACCCACAGTTCCATTCCATCTTAGTTTATCTATATTATGGAAATAACTACCTGCATAATTTTAATTAATCTAAAGCCTATCTCTAAAAGAAGTAAAGGATAAAATATATGTAGTGTTAAAATTTATAACATATTAAATAAACATATCAAGTGTTTCTTTTGAAACTGTTCAGTGTCATAAAACATTTATGCTGAAAAAGTAATTATGAGTGAAAGTTTCTGATGATCATTGCTCAGAGTGGGCTTTAGTAATCCACTGTATGATGTTGCCCTGACAAGGTTTGTTGGAACTCAGTGACTTATTTTCTAACAAATGAAGAAACAACCTAAGTATGAAAGAGCTCTGGAAAAAAAGAAATCATTTTGGTGTACTACTTGCGATTGACTTTTGCCATCATCTAATTTAAGACAATGGTATTAGACTTTTAAAAAAGGATTTTCCACCTCAGCACCTTAACTGCTAGAAAAGAACCTTCCAGGGGCTAACTAATTGCCTGTGTATTTTGTCTAGGTGTTGAGGGAAAGCTAAGAGAATGAAGGCTCTAAGTCCCCAGTGGAAGCATGATATGGCGAAGCAGAGCTGGTGCTGAATTGTTCTCTCTGATGGCTCCATGGGAGTGGATAGCACTGAGTCTTCATTGCTGGGTTTTAGCGGTTGCTGCTGTTTCGGATCAGCATGCCACAAGCCCCTTCGACTGGCTCCTCTCTGATAAGGGACCCTTCCATCGTTCACAGGAATACACAGATTTTGTGGACAGAAGCCGGCAGGGATTTAGCACAAGATACAAGATATACAGGTATGAAGCAAAGGGAAAGCAATGGCAGAGATGTCTTCCTTGAAGGTGGTGGATAAGTAAGTTGCTCTAAGGGCAAGTTTCAGATGGGAAAGGGTTTTATATGAAGGGTTATTATTTGTCATTCACCACGGTAAAGTTTTCTGGTTATTGCAAAGTATTTCTTGCAGATGCAACGTCTTCCAGAAAAACTGGATAATGGTGACCATTTGTGTGCCACTCCCAAATTCTAGACTGCTACCCTGCTGTAAATTCAGTTCACTGTGATGCTGGGTTTATCGCTTTAAATACTCAAAATTTTAAATCAGAATTTCTTGAATGGCATTTCCTTTCTACCTTGTACCATGCTTTGTTACCTTTTTTAGCTTAAATGGAAATGGCATCTTCTACGAATCACTGAGAAAGAAGTTGAGTCACCTCATCATTTTTTACCTTCAAGGTAATTGCACATTCAGAAGCTGGAGGAAATGGCCATGGGATAAAAAGGAAATGCACGTAAATAGGATCTGGGAGCAAGGGCCAAGAAAAAGGAAGAGATTGAGATATATGGCCTTTAACTTTCACTGCTCTTCTAAGCTTGAATCTAAATAAGTTACACAAAAGGAGTCATACATTAAATCTGTCAGACTGCTTGCTTCCCACAAGTGCAGTGAATCCATTAAGTAGAGGGGTATACAAGTGGTTGCCTGAATGGGTTAGATTGCATTGATCTATGCCATAAAGAACGTTTTATGAAGGTTATCGGTTTGGTTTGTTTTTTCATGATAGAAGTTTACAATTCCCAGTGATTGGTTTAGCATGCATGCAGAAACAACATTTCATTTTGTATTGGTGTCTGTATCTGTGTAGTTCCTGTTATATAAATATTTTATTTTATGTTATATGTGCACCAGAGGGCACTGTGCTTCTGATCTGTATGTAGTCTTTCATATAGCATTCTGAGAAATGTATAAATCCGATCAGCCATGCATATTTACAGAAGAGACTGAGGGTACTGAACATGTTCTGTAAGGCATCACGCAATTCTTGCTCTATGTGAGTGTGTCCCTTTATTCCAGGCAGCCAGAGCACTGTCACAAGTCTGCAAAAAAGAATTATTCTATACTAGTGAATGAAATGACAAATATTAAAGATTTCCTTTCTGAAATACACCAGGAAGCAGTCAATATATTATGATTCCAGTTATAATCATTTTTACATGTTTTTGTGGGTTTAGCCAGACTTCTTTCACAGACTGAGTGAAGCTATTAAATTTCAGAGTGAGACTGTCTTCTGTTTCAGCATTCTGAAGAAAAATTTTTAACAGTCTCTCAAACAGACTGATGCCAGAGCATGTCTCAATGATCCATGGCATCTCTGTTGGGAGGTCTGAGGTCTTGTCTTGTGTGTGATTGTTGAGCTTTGGATTATCTATTGATTGGCTGTGAGTTGCAAACATGGCTTGACATGTGTACAGAGGTTCTTGGCTGAATGAAAGAGGCAATCTTTGGATTACCACAGTGAAAGGTAATAAAGAAAATAATGCCTTGGGATTGGTGTGTAGGGTTCATGCATTCCCTGTTGTCTTCATGTTTCTCTATTCATAAAGACTCTCTATTCCTCATCCTTCTTATGTTTCTACTGTTGTGGTTTGAATAAACATAAATGGGAATTGTTTATTTATAAGCAATGCAATAAGATGTCCCTGTCCTTCTGCCTGGACCAGACTACAACTTATATAACCTTTGACACATTGGTTGATGACGCTATGATCAGTGATGGTTGCTATGAAATGAACGGTGTAGTATACTCATGAGGATTCCATTTGCCTTGGCACTGTGAGATATTTCATCTGTCCAACGAGTATTTCTTCACATTTCAGAGAATGCTGTCTACCTAGCTCTTTGATATAATCGATGGGTTAATATGGGTATGAGTTTTCCCTAGTGAAGTTGACCTTATTTTTGAGAACTTGAGAATCTAATTCAAAGATTAGAATGGATTTCTGGCTTTGTTTAGTTATTACCTCTGTGTTAAATATTTGTCTTAATAATTTTTAGAGACTTATGTTTCATAAATATTTAATTACTGAATTAGTGAATATCTAAGACTCATAAGTGGAAAATTAGTATTTTTCACTATTAAGCACTAAATTTATTATTTTATCATTTATCATTTTATCTACAAGTGCTTATTACTGTCATAATCTTCTTTTTGCAAGTTATTGCATTGACATAATATCTGAAATGCTTTAGTTATAAATGTACAACATATTAAGCCTGAATAATTAGGTCAAATTTCTTTCAGTTGTCAGTCTTCATTTTATCTTCTTTTCCAGTAACATATTTTTCTTTTCACCTCAGATATAGAACAATAAGATCATAACAACTGAACATTGCCAGAATCATAGTTAGGACTTAAAGTAAAAGGAACCACCGTGTTTTTTTTTTTCTTGATAGTGTGCATTTGTGTCAACTATCAAGTCTTATTTTTAAATTGAAGTGTATTATATTTTTAGGTTTTATTCTGAAGCTACGTTAAAAATATGGCGTGATTGCTTTATGAGCAGATCATTGAATTGAAGACCTAGAATGAGGCTGCTAAAACTTAAATTGTTATTTTGTTAAATATTAAAGATTGGATTTTCCACTATATTTTAGCTAAAGATGGATAATGGAACTTAGGGTAAGCATTTTAAGTAAGTGTTCTCACTTTTAGAAAGTGAACTATGCCTGGAGAAATTTTGCCCATGTAAAGCACAAAATAAGAGTACACTTGGCCCCTTAATAAGTGGAAGCCTTGTGATGGCAGTTATTATGGTCTAGAAACACCCTCAGTCAGTAGGCCCACCAGCAAACATATAATTTCTTCCACACCACAGAAATCCTCATCCTTTTAATAAATTATAGGGGCTCTGAACAAGGGACACACTTTTAGTATTTCTGACACTATTATCTTGAACCAGGGATATGAATTCTAAGATAAAATAGATGGTGATTTTTATCCCACAAAAAAGATATTTCTCATGTGTAAATCTTCATATACATTGCTAGAAAATAAAAGTCTTTTTTTCCCCCCTAACTTTTACCATTCTTTTTTTAACTACATGTGTAAGAAAATCATGCGGGGGAGTAATGATGCTTTTCTTATAACTTTAAAGAATAATATTACTACGTATCATTTTACTACAACTTAGCTTGCTTCCTCAGAGCGATTTTTCAAAGCAAAATTTGAGTGAGAATAAAAGACAATAGGGATAAATATGATGCCTTATTGGTCTTCTTGGTAATGTTCCCTGAGAAAAATTATATTTAAAGAATGACTTGGAAGGGAAAAGATAGTCTAGAAAAAAAGTAAGTGTTTGGACACTTCATGACAGGGGTAGAATGTGGGGTAGGGGAGAGTTTTGAATAAATGGTTCTGCAGTTTGGGTAGCCATGTGTGAAAAGCAGTTTTCCGGGTGGCTCGGTGGTATCGATACCAACTGGAAGGCAGGAGACGCAAGAGATGCAAGAGATGCGGGCTCAGTTCCTGGGTTGGGAAGATCCCCTGGAGGAGGAAATGACAACCCACTTCAGTATTCTTGCCTGGAAAATCCTGTGGACAGAGGAGCCTAGTGAGCTCTAGTCCACTGGGTCAAAAAGAGTCCGACATGACTGAGTGACTGAGAGCACACATGTGAGAAAAATAGAAATGAGATCTCTTTCCAGTATCATATTCACAAATCTACTTTATAGGGAATAAAAATCTGAATAAGAAAGGAAAAAATATTACATTTCTAGGAGAAAAACAGAGGAAAACACTTTTAGATATGTAGGTATTTCCTAGAATTAAAAGCATTAAACAACCAAAACCCTGATCAGTTCAGGTATATTAACGTTAACAAGAGTGTAGCCACCAGCAGGATCCTGGATGAATCTCCCAAGCAGAATGTTAAGTTCAAGAAGCATAACACAGGAAACATTTGCACATAATCTGATTTTATTACATGAAGTTCACAAAACAGGCAAAAGTAAATTACATTTAGATATGCATACCTAAACGTGGTTGGTAATACCTAAAAAATTCCCAAGGAAAAGACTATAACAAAAGTCAAGATAGCAGTTATCTCCATGAGGACGGGAGAAGGATGGGGTTTTTAAGGGAAAACGAGTGATCTCTAAAATAATAACAATACTTTTAAACTGCTTAGCTGTTACACTCATGTATAGACTCTAAATATTTTAGACAATTATTCATATGGATTTTATATTTCATAATCATTTAATAAGTAAATACATATTGTGTCAGCTTTGAATTAAAAAACTGAAATCCTCAGATTAAGTAGATTAATTTTTTTCTTTGAGTTATTCGCAAATTCAATATTAAAGTTTATTAAGCCCTTTTGCATTCTGTAGGAATCTTCAATTATGTGCTCTGATACAAAATTATATTTTGGTACATATACATGCATTTCTGTACAAAAAACAAATTTTTCCTTGTTGCTTACAAAGACCTTCCATTTTTTTAATATGTGATTTTTACTGTAGCCCTTTATTGATGATACTGTATCTATTTCAAAAAGTTACCATCCAGAGATTTTAAATAGTATGTCTGTAAACAGCAGACATGTTAAAAAATAATTAAAACCCATACTTTTGAAATTAAATTCATTAATCATTTTACCACAGTTAAGTAAAACCAAAAGTTTCCATAGATAATTGACCACATCTTTGCAATTAAATCTTCTAATATATAAAAACAAACCCTTTGCACAACTTACATCTTTCTCTGTTCACATTTATTAGTCAGGTTTGTTCAATAAATATGCCCTTGATTTATTTGCCAGAGATCTAATAAAATTGTGTCAGATTGTTACAGTCACATCTCATGGTGACTCAGATCTCCCCATCTCTACCACTTTGCATATTTGGCTTTGGCTATTGGCTTTGGGCTTGGCCTTTGCCTTCTCTTGTCAGTGTGGCATCAGCAAATATGATGCAAGTAGAAGCTTATAAAGGTGCCTGTGCACTTGCCTTGCATTGAATTAGATCTGAAAACAACCTTTGAAGAAGTTCAGTCTAGACCGATAGAGCAGAAGAAACCACACAGAGCAGAGAGGAACCAGGCCAGATGATGTGTTTTGGACCTGACAGCCTCCAGACTGAAAAAATCACCACATGAGGAAGTGGGGCCATCCCAGGATACTCAGACCTAGCTGATCTGGTAGAAAACTGAAAACCACATTAATGAATAGGCATACTGGAAGAATCAGACAGCTGAGCCCAGCTCATAATGCTCATTCATTCACAGAATCATTAATAAGCAAACACCAAATCTTTCTTTAAGCTTCTAAGTTTTGGGAAGGTTTTCTATGTACCACATATAGTTGATATAAGTATTTTTTCATCAGGAATATAAATTGGACAGGTATTTATTAGTGATATAAATAATCACTATATACTAAATCGCTAAATAATCATGATATAGTAATCATGATATCATTTACAAAAGAACATTAAGAATGCATATATTTTTTAAAGAAAAAAGGAGATTCTGGTTTAAAATGTCTTCTAAATAGCAGTTCTTTATAGCATCACTTTAATTTTTCTATTTAAAACAGTGTAAATTCAACAGTTCTGTTGCTCAGTCATGTCCGACTCTTTGCCACCCCATGGACTGCAGCATGCCAGGCCTCCCTGTCCATCGCCAACTCCAGTTTACTCAAACTCATGTCCATTGAGTTGGTTATGACATCCAACCATCTCATCTTCTATTGTGCCTTTTCCTGCATTCAATCTTTTCCAACATCAGGGTCTTTTCCAATGAGTCAGCTCTTTACATCAGGTGGCCAAAGTATTGGAGTTTCATCTTCAGCATCAGTCTTTCCAATGAATATTCAGGGGTACTGAAAGCTCATAACACAGTAACTTGGTTGGTATTCAACTTTCTGCCAGAATATGAGAAGCATTTTAATGGTTATATGAATCAATGATTAGCAAATATATTTTAATGCTTAAGACAGAGCAAGCCCAGTAGCCTTGACAGAGGTGACACTTACTGTAAATACAGTTGGGAATTATATCATTACTATCAGCTACCTGCTCAGAAACCCAGAGTTGGCTCCAAATAGGAACTGTGCAGTTGTCTCTCTCCTGCAGAACTCTGCCTTGTGATGCAACCAGAGTATAAATATTCAGTTTCTCTCTTTTCCATGATATTTGGAGATGGTAGTTGTCAAGAATAGTGTGGTAGGTAGAGGTTTTGGCAGATAAGCATGACCCAAGATCCCCTGGAGAAGTGATTGGCTACCCACTCCAGTATTCTTGGAATTTCCCGGTGGCTCAGATGGTAAAGAATCCATCTGCAGTGCAGGAGACCTGGGTTCAATCCCTTCTGGGTTGGGAAGATCCCCTGGGTGGAGGGCATGACAATCCATGCCTGTATTCTTGCCTGGAGAACCCCCATGGACAGAAGAGCCTGGTGAGCTACAGTCCATATGGTTGCAAAGAGTTGGACACGACTAAGCACAGTACAGCATGTAATATTTGGGACATACTGATACTAAAAAATAATTTGTTCATTTACACTCTACTTTTACTAATTGACATGTTTTATTTGGAAATTCTGGCCAGTCTAGGAGGAAATAAGTGATTACTGACATTAACGATTATGTATCAGTGACAAAGATGCCCGAAAGTAAATTTGGAACAGGAAAGGGAAGAACCCAGAATGCAGTGAAATCTATCTTTGTAGCATTAAGTGGAGTGGGAAAATTTATGTTTATTTAAATTTTAAAAATAGGAACTGGGAAAAATAAGTTCAAATATTATTGCAAACCTTAAGAGTAGATATAAAATTCAGCATTACATCTTAAATTTCCTTGCTACCTATAAAAACAAACATATAAAAGCTTAAAAGTTAAATCAAGATGATAAACATAACTTAAAACAAGATAGCTACAGAAAAATACAGTTAATGTAATGAATGTAAATATTTCAAGCTCCAAAAATAATTGGAATAAAACATTTAGTAAAATATGCTTCTTATAGCAAAGTTACTTAAAACAAAATTACACCTAACAGAAAAGGCCATAAAATGTAAAAAAGATGATCTACTATATTAAAGTCCATATGATACCCTCTAGTGGATAACAGTTTTTAATGGAGCATGTATATCTTCCCTGATGGCTCAGCGGTAAAGAATCCGCTTACCTATGCAGGAGACATTGGTTCAATCCCTGGGTCGGGAAGATTCCTTGGAGAAAGAAATGGAAACCCTCACCAGTATTCTTGCCTGAAAATTTCCACGGAACAGAGGAGCCTGGTGGGCTACAATCCATGGGGTTACAAAAGAGTTGGATGCAACTTAGCTATTAAATAACAACAGATGGAGCATCCGTATAGTGTAGACTAAGAAAAGATGGAACTAAATTCTGTGATTTTATTACGTGATTATACTTTCACATGTTATGTCATTAAACCATCCAACCAACCCTCTTAAAATAATTCCCAGTTGACAGGTTAGCAAAATGAAAACTTAAACCCTTTTCCCTTTTGTTTACCCCTCCTATCCCTGAATATCTGTCCTTGTACCTTTGATACTGCTCTAATATCACGTGTTGCCTCCTCTGAAGTATGAGTGCCTTGGAGGCAGGACCTTTCTAGTTTCTATTTTAATTTTACAATTTTATATACCTCATCTTATTTCTTTATTTCTATTTGCCTTTATATTCCTAGAACAAGAAGTTGCTCACTTTACATTTGGGCTGCTTGGTTTCAAAATCAAGCTCATCTCATTGAAAATATACCCTCTTGAATGTAAGCGAGGAGACTTGAATTGATTCTTTGTCACTAACCAAACTGTTTAACCTCAGGCTTGTAAGTTAATTTCTCAGGCTTCAGTATCCTCTTTTGTAAAATTAAGGATGCTCTAGATTTCTAGAGATCTTTTGAGTTATAAACTTCAGTGTTAGCAATCCCAAAAGCAAAATGGGAAAATATCAGAACAAGTTGATAAGCATGAAAATGAAAATCAATTGAGGTTAATTCTCCTATCTGCAGCCTTTTGTCTTTTGCAAAAGTCAGTTATAAATACTTTAAAAAAAATAATATCTAAAAATCTCTCAGATTACTCTGTGTTCATGGGTACCTAAATCTAAATTTTGTAATAACTTTCATTCTCCTTGTTACTTCAATTCTTTTCTGTTTTGTGTATGTTATACTGTAAGGGCTATAGTGAGGAAGCTATTTTTCCTAGTTGGTTGATTTTCCATAAATCCTTCCATTAGTCTGTTAGCACAATACCATTCAGTGATAAATTAAGGAGAGTATTCTAGGTAGTGAGTTTATATATAAATAACAAATTAATTAAATATATCTACTCAACAACTCTAATTACATCTCCAATTTTGAGAGTAAACCATAAAATAAATTTAAATTTTTGATATTCAATTCTAATTCATGGTTGAATCTGCATATGAATTCATACTTTGTATCTTTTAGTTGACACTGGAAAAATTTCAGTGAGGAAGAAAATAGATATATTAATTCAAGGCTTTAGGAGTTATAATGGAATTTCAGAAAAGTGAGTTCTTAATGGGGATTGTATATAGCCTCATGATAAGTAAATACATGCTTTGCAACAATTAACAGCAGTTATAAATAATAATACTTAGCCTAAAGTACATTCACATTTGTTTCTGTTGTATTGAAAAAAATGAACAGAATTCCTAGTTCATATAATTATTTATAGAAGAGAAAATAACAATTATGATTTTTTGGCATTCAGACAAATACATTATTTGATTATTTGTTTCTCTAGTTTCATCTTACCAAGCACTCTAATTCTTTGCTACCCTTATCTCTGTGATCTTCTTATAAATTTAATTGCCAACATTATCAGTATCGTTTTCTCTTGTTATCATTGCTCTGTGGGTTTTGAATTGTTAACATGCATTTTTTTTTTAAACTGGGCACTATTCCAAAAATGCAAAGTTTAAGACTCAAGCGAAAAAGTTGAGTAATAATAGTTTTTAAAGAGTTTCCTTGGCTTTTTTCTTGAGAGTGTGTGTGTTTAAAAGGACTGTTATGAAAAAAAAGTCTTTAGCATTGTATCTCTCATTGTAAGTAAGAAAAGGTCCTAAAATGGCATTTATTAGGTCTTCTTTGTTTTAATATAAAAGTAATGGCGCTAGCAGTAAAGAATCTGCCTGCCAATGCAGGAGACCTAACAGATGCAGGTTTGATCCGTGGATCGAGAAGATCCGCCTGGAGGAGGGCATGGCAATGCACTCCTGTATCCTTGACTGGAGAATCCCATGGCTAGAGGAGCCTCATGGGCTACAGTTCATAGGTTCACAAAGAGTCGGACATGACTGAAATGATCTAGTGTACAATGATGCAATTGCTATTTAATTGCAGTATTTAAAAATTGTTTCCAATAATATTCCCAAATATTAGTTATAAAATTAAGATTAGGTTACTATTGTTTTCATTTTAACAAGCATATAACATGAACAGTAAAAGAATCCTCACCTTCATGTTTTAACTTCCAAAGTTAAAGCTGTAATTTATACTGAATATTTATGATTTTTAGTAGAATACGTTTATTCAGTTTCTATCATCAAACCATTCTTTCATAGAAGTAACAACTTATAGTTATTTTTGAGATTACTTTTTCTATAAATTGCTTATTTTCCCTATTATTTTCAACTGGAATTATAATTCCATAATTGGACTTAAGATGTAAACATTATCCACTGAAGTTCATTTGGCCTAGAGAAGAGTTTTATATCAATTAATTAGTAATATTTATCCTTGGAATTTGCCTCAGACTGAAGTGATGTATGAAATACATAGATATCCAGCAAGTGTTGGTTGAAAAAGATTACTCCAAGAGTGATCATGCAGTGTTTATTTTCCTTTCATCTATCTCTCTTAATATTCCAGTAAACAAATGCCATGTAAATGTAAAAAGTGTACTATTTATTGTATCAACAAACTCAGGAAAAACATTAATAAACCATTTTAGTTTAAGAGTAAAAGCTTGTAACCTTGATTATAAGTGTAGGAGACAGTTTCATGCTCTTTGGTTACTATTAAAGAATTACTACAGCTTTTCGGCCAAGGGCTTCCCTGGTGGCTCAGAGGGTAAAGCGTCTGCCCTGCAATGCGGGAGATCCAGGTTTGATCCCTGGGTCAGGAAGATCCCTTGGAGAAGGACATGGCAACCCCACTCCAGTATTCCTGCCTGGAGAATCCCATTGACAGAGGAGCCTGGTCGGCTATATGTGTAGTCCATGGGGTTACAGAGAGTTGGACACGACTGAGTGACTTCAATATTCCAATAAATATATTCGGGATGATTTACCCGTGGTCAAGGCAGAGTTTTCACAATATGTGGAAGTAGTTCACTTATGTACAAGTCTGTTGTGAAGGCACCAGTATCTCTAAACTGCAATATATATTTGCAGACATACGATTACTTTTGTGTCTGTCTCTGCTCTTTTTTTAGGAGTCTTCTCTTTTCCAAATAAGTGCAGTCTCTTTGTTTTCTTCTTTTTTGACACAATTGAAAAGAGGCATCGAGAATGGCCTTGCCTTTCATTTGCAAGTCCTTTTTCTAAAAGACATTTCTTTGGCTGCTCACTTTAACAGATATTAGCAGCTAGCTCATTAATTAAATTACCTCCCTGTCAGTCTGAAATTAGCAAAGGCTGGACTTGGCTGTGGGCTTGTGCGTGGCTGTCTTATCTTAAAGACACACACTACTACTATTGCTCCAAAACAGAATCGAACATTAGATTTAAATAAACACACCCATTTAAAGTTATAAAGCAGTTCCTCACAAAATGCAATCTTTAAAAGATTATTCATTGTATAAAAGTGTTTTTTACAACAATCCTTAATCCATTACCCATAAGAATACTTTTTCATACTTATAAAAAGCAAAGGGATAATAACTTTCTTTGCATTTTATTATTACAAAAAATGGACTTTTTATAATATAAAATCAAAGATTCTAATGATTAAAAATGTCCTTAGCACTCATCTATTCAAATCAATGATATGTAATGCGTGCTGTGCAATCTGTATGTTTAATACTACTGTCAAATTGTCATCACCCCTTTCTTTCAATGTTTCAGTGGATTGAGAACTCACTCTTTCCCAAGAATACAGAACCAGTGGATAAAACATGACACTTGGGAATGCCTTCCTGGTCAAGAGTCACAATTTGTGAGCTTGCATCTTCTAACCATTGTACCAAATCTATCTCTTCATTGTTTATTCACATCATAGTACCCAGGTACCTATTCATCTTCAGTTTTGTAGAAATCATACCTCTCTGTATACGGCAGTCTGACTCTTCTACTTTGGAGAGCACTGCATGTGTGTCCATATCTCATTGAATGTACTATAAAAGCCTTTTTAGTCTGTTTGACAAATTTATCAAGAAAATCTGTACTTGATCATTATAATCCAATATCCTCCTTATTTCAAATGTGCACATTTGAAAAGAATATCTCCTATATAAATGAAATTATTTTAGAAACCTTTAAAAAACCTATGGATGTAAAAATATATTTTTAAATATAACAGAATAAGAGTATAAACAGACCCTTGAAACACAGATCTTCTTTGAACCACAGGAACCTTCCAGCTAGATACATTTCAGTTCTTGCAATGTTAAGCACTGTATCAGAAATTTCAAAATCCCAGCATTCTGAAATTAAGCCATTTTTCTCTTAGCACTTTAGGTTTCAAAACTTGTCCTGCCCTGGAAAGACATGAGGCTCTAGTTTTTATTTTTGTATTTAATGGAAATATTCATATGTTGCGTTTCAAGGGCACTGATGTGTTTGAGTTGATGACTTAGACTCCACCAAGGATATAAAATAAGGTATACTCTCTCTCTCTCTCTCTCTCTCTCTCTATATATATATATATATATATATATATATATATACCTCATTTTTCCTCTGAAATCTGAAAACTGAACTCGGATACATTTCACTCAAGGGCTTCAGATAAAGCCCTGTGGTTCTGTATTAACCTTCAGTCTTTTCTCTAGTATTCCCATAGAGGATATTATTTTTGACCATGTTACATGCAAACAAGGTACAGTTGGATCCCACAGGGTGTGCTTTATGGCCTCATGTGCTGGGCAGTGAGGGAGTAAGGGCAGGATGAGTGGAGGGGCTGGGAAAGGAGGGCCTGGGATGTGCTGAGTGTCGGGAGGCTCAGAGGATAGGGCATGGGGCCTGAGGTGCTGCTGCTGAGACCACTCTTCCCAGAGGGAGCCTGACTGAGGGATCTCAGAAGTTACACCAGGTGATGAGGAGTTGAGAAACACTCATATTCCCTGGGTACCAGAGGCCCCTGGCCCCAAGCTCATGTGTAAGCAACCTGGGTCACAGCACTTATCCAGTAAACCCCAGTCCTCCTTGATAGCTCCCCCCCAATGATGCTCAAATATTTGACAGAACACGGACTTCTTTGTTGATCTGTTAAGTTAACTAGCCATTTATGGAGGAAATGAAATGTGTTGTCCTATTCTTCATTTCTTTTCCTAATTTTTTAAACATGTATAGAATGCAATCCAGAGCACTGTTTTTCCATTATAAATGTTGAAATTATATTTGCAAATCCTTAGTTTTAGGTGTGACCATGTAGTCCTTATACTGTACTGAAAAGGTTTTAAATCTTTTTTTTTTTTTTTTTCACTTGACCTTTAGCTTAAAGAGTTAAACTACTTATTTTTGGCATTATGTTAATTTAGTCCTGCTCATAGAATAGAGAGGTGAATGGAACTAAGGGTAGGATAGAGAGAAGACTAAGAACTAAGAATTACAGAACTAAGGTTTATAGAACTTGGAATTATAGAATCTAGGTTTCAGGCCTGTATCTATCATTTACTTTTTGTATAAATGTATAAAATGGTATCACCTCTCTTTGTCTCTGAGTCCCTATTTATTAAATGAAGATGACAGGAAATTCTATAATTTTATTTCTAACCATGAGATTCCACTGAAGCATAGTCCTTGATGGCCTCTTTTGGAAGAAAGTGTTAGTTGCTCAGTGTTGGTTACCTGACTCTTTCTACCCTGTGGACTGTAGCCCACCAGATTCCTCTGTCCATGGGATTCTCCAGGCAAGAATACTGGAGTGAATAGCCATTCACTTCTCCAGGAGATCCTCCTGACCCAGGAATTGTACCTGGGTCTCCTGCATTACAGACAGATTTTTTTTTTAACCACTGAGCTGCCAAGGAAGCTCCAAAATTTATTCACTTGGCTGCACTGGATCTTGGTTGCAGTACATGGGATCTAGTTTTCTCACTAGACATTGAACCCGAGCCTCCTGCACTGGGAGCCTTGGGTCTTAGTCACTGGACCACCAAGGAAGTCCCATAGAGAAGCTGTGTTTGTAAACATGCCATAGAACTGACTGCATTTTTTTTGTAGGGTCATTATTTGAATTTGTTTTGAACATAGTTTTGTAATTTAAAGACTTTTACTTAGTGAACTTGATATCTGAAAATAAAGATCTCAGAATTTTCTAGAATTTCTAAAGTTCCTGTGTAATTTTTCAAGATAAACAATCTTAGTTGTTTCTAAAAAGAGAATGATATTGAAACAATGTAAGATACATGAGGGTTTCCCTTGTGGCTCAGCTGGTAAACAACCCACCTTTGATGCAGGAGACCTGGATTCTATCACTGGGTTGGGAAGATCCCCTGGAGAAGGGAAAGGTTACCCACTCCAGTATTCTGGCCTGGAGAATTCCATGGACTGTATGGTCCATGGGGTCACAAAGAGTGGGACATGACTGAGCGACATTCACTTAACAACTTTAAATACATGAATTAAAATATTAAATCTGTTGGAAGGGAAAAAAAAAAACTCTCTATTATTGATGCTGCCAAAATAATTTAGTCATTATATAGTTTTAGCAAGTCATGTAAATAGTTTTTTTTTAATTTTTATAAAGAATCCATGTAAAAATTCAGTGACTGCATTTTATATTATATTTTAGCTTTCAAAAATGATTTTTGATATCTGCCTGAGGAGGCATAGACTAGTATGATTCTTAAATACATGTTATATTAGCATATTTTAGATTAAAGTAGTTTGATTCAAAGTATTTTTCTGAAAAAAAGTAAGACACTGTGAGTATTCCTTTCATTTCACTAGTAGGAAAAAAAAAAAAACCACTTTGAATGAGAATAAAAAAATTGTCCTGTCACACAGAAACTTAATATCAAATGTCCTGTTTTGTCCCTTCTTATGGATTCAGGTGCTTTACTAGAGGAAATTGGACTTATTGTTGATATGATATTAGGTTAGTATTATATTTCATAAGACTGAGATTCCCTACCTCTGTTTCTGGCATCATAACTATTAAAATTGGGCTCATACTTCAGCCTTTCCTTGGCACTCTTCACATTTTGAGATTTACTGTTCAGGCTTTGCATTCAAATTATCTTCTTTCTTATCCTGGCCTCAATAATACTTCTAAATTAGATCATCATAGAGTTAAACATCTTTCTACCATTAATTCATTCAAAATACACACACACACATACACACACACATCTTATTATGGAAAATAGTGAACTGGGACTTCTGTCTTAGAACAAACTATTTTTTTTAATTGAGTTATAAATCAACATATATAATTGATTATATACATTTGATTATATTCATTTCAGATGTAAAACATAATGATTTGACATTTGTATACATTGCAAAATGACCATTATAATAATTCTAGCCAATATTTATCACAATACATAGTCACAAACATGGTTTACTTGTGATGAGAAATCTCAAGATCCACCCTCTCAGCAAATATAAACTATAATATTATAAACTATGGTTACCACGTTGTGCATTAGTCATGATCTAGTTTTTCACATATTAGTCATGATCTAGTTTTTGATGTATGTCTTCTATTTGGTTAAATATAAAGGAGTTTTATACCATGCTTTTGCTATTTTAAACTTAAAAATAAATTGAAGCTGGAAACTCAAATCATATTAGGGTACTAGGATTATATAAACAGTTTTTGTTAATATAGCCAATTTCAGCTGAAATACTCTTCATTTCATCTTTACTGTAATGTTCATATGAACATCATGCCTGCTTATGAGCAACACATGTTTCTCTTCTCAGAAGTGTGGAAGGTGAAGAGTACAGCAAATTACTTTCACCTTTACATCTGCTGCTCTGAATCATTTCAGAGTCAAAAGAGAAGAAACATGTTCACTTTTAAGCTTCTCCCATTATGTGTCTTCACACACACACACATACACACACACACCCCTCTGAAGATGACACCATTAAGCAGAGTAAATAGAAGGTGTGATTTCAAATCAGAAAAGACTTGGCCACATCCTAATTTGCAATGGGCAACCAGGGCAAAAATGAAAATAAGTAAATCTCATAATGGTGATGAAATTGTTCTCTGGAATCTGAGATTGGTGGATCCCGTAAAGAAAAAGGAACTCCCCCAATATGGCTGGCATGAACCTGTCCTTTACTCCTGCAGTCATTTAACTTGCCTTGAGAGCTGGGAGTGCATCACTTTTAGGCTGTCTTGGGGAAGAAACATCTACTATAGGTGAATGCCTGCTTTGAATGGCAGGAGTAATAGCCTACCTGCATCTGTGCTAGACCTAGCATGTATCTCAGACAAAATTACAGTTCACTAATCATTTGAGGAATTGGATTCATATAAACCAGCATTTTCTAAATGTGGATGGGATCTTTGTGAAAATTATTCCAGTGGCTTTGAGTATAAAAATCTCAGGGTATATGCCAAGTAGTGGAGTTGGTGGATCATATGGTAGATTTAGTCCTAGTTCTATGAACCTAGAGCCTACTTAGAAAAGGCAGAGGAAGCAGAGATCAAACTGGCAACATCTGCTGGATCATCGAAAAAGCAAGAATTCCAGAAAACATCTACTTCTGCTTTATTGACTATGCCAAAGCCTTTGACTGTGTGGATCACAACAAACTGTGGAAAATTCTTAAAGAGATGAGAATGCTAGTCCACCTTACCTGCCTTCTGAGAAATCTGTAAGCAGGGCAAGGAGCAACAGTTTGAATAGGACAGGGAAGAACAAACTGGTTCCAAATTGGGAAAGGAGGACATCAAGCTGTATACTGTCACCCTGCTTATTTAACTTATGTGCAGAGTACATCATGTGAAATGCCAGGCTGGATGAAGCACAAGCTGCAATCAAAATTGCCAGGAGAAATATCAATAACCTCAGATATGCAGATGATATCACCCTTATGGCAGAAAGCGAAGAGGAAAGGAACTGAAGAGCCTCATGATGAAAGTGAAAGAGGGAGTGAAAAAGTTGGCTTAAAACTCAACATTTACAAAACTAAGATCATGTCACCTGGTCCCATCACTTCATGGCAAAAAGATGGGAAACATTGGAACAGTTATAGACTTTCTTTCCTTGGGCTCCAAAATCACTGCAGATAGTGACTGCAGTCATGAAATTAAAAGACACTTGCTCATTGGAAGAAAACCTATGATCAACCTAGATAGCATATTAAAAAGTAGAGAAATCACTTTGCCAACAAGAGTCAGTTTAGTCAAAGCTATGGTTTTTCCAGTAGTCATGTATGGATGTGAGAGTTGGACTACAAAGAAAAGTGAGCACCGAAGAATTGATGCTTTTGAACTGTGGTGTTGGAGAAGACTCTTCAGAGTTTTTGGACTGTAAGGAGATCCAATCAGTCCATCCTAAAGGAAATCAGTCTTGAATATTAATTGGAAGGACTGATGCTGAAGCTGAAACTCCAATACTTTGTCCACTTGATGCGAAGAACTGACTCATTTGAAAAGACCCTGATGCTGGGAAAGATTGAAGGCAGGAGGAGAAGGGGACGACAGAGGATGAGATGGTTGGATGGCATCACTGACTCAATGGACAGGAGTTTGAGCATGCTCTGGGAGTTGGTGATGGACAAGGAGGCCTGGCGTGCTGCAGTCCATGGGGGTCGCAAAGAGTAGGACACAGCTGATCAACTGCACTGACTGAACTGAGAGCCTGTTACTTTCGCCTTTTACAGAGTGAATTAAGTCAGAAATTGAAACAGTTATTGCACATTAGCCATATGTATGGAATCTAGAAAAATAATAGAAGCGAACATTTTGTAGGGAAGGAATGGAGACACAGATGTAGAGAATAGTCTTGTGGGCATAGTGGGGGAGGGAGTGAGTAGGATGAATGGAAAAAGTAACATCAGCATATATACACTATTGTGTGTAAAATTAGTAGTTGATGAAAAGTTGCTATATAGTGCAGGGAGCCCAGGCTGGTGCTCCGTGTTGACATAGAGGAGCAGGGTGGGGCATGGGAGGAGGCTCAGGAGGGGGGTGGGGTGTATGTATAATTATGGTTGATTTTTGTTGTTGTATGGTGGAAACCAACATAACATTGTAAAAATTAAAAAAAAAATGAGGTTTCATAAATGATTTCTCATAAAAAGTCCTCTAGGTAATAAAACCTCTAGATATAAAACCTAAACTCAGCATAGGTTACTAGTGTAACCTAACAATAAAGTTCTACTGGTAAACTGTAAATTTCTCCAAAGGAGGGAAATATGTCTTCTTGACAATGTAATTCTAAAAATATTGTTGATAAGTAGTTTTGTGGCTTTGATTTTAGTACAGTTTATATACAGACAGGAGTGATAAGACAATGCAAGAGAAGAGAGAGAGAACCATTACTGGGTCATCTGGTGTTTAAACAAATGAATAATGGCTTAACAATTATATTTAGGATTTTCTTCCATGTTGTTTTGTAATAAAATGACATTATTTTTGTAATTTTTGTAGCAGCATCTAAAGCTTGTGCTTAATATTATATAATGATCAAAAAGTGATTCTAAAAGAACTCTTGGACTTCAAAGAGATCTTAGGGACTATTAATTTGGAATCTCCTCATCTTACTTTTGATTTTATTGTAGTATCTTGAGGAGTGAAGCATATACTGTTGCAAAATACCTCTACATAAGTGAGTTGCCCCCCTGTATTCTTTTTAGCATTATTTCTGCTGTTCCACTATGTATCTTACAAGAAAACAAAATTATAACAAAATCTTGTAGAACATTATTTAATAAAATATTTACTCCTCTTCACGATGCCCAAGAATGCTCAAACTACCTCACAATTGCACTCATCTCACATGCTAGTAAAGTAATGCTCAAAATTCTCCAAGCCAGGCTTCAGTAATACGTGAACCGTGAACTTCCAGATGTGCAAGCTGGTTTTAGAAAAGGAAGAGGAACCAGAGATCAAATTGCCAACATCCGCTGGATCATGGAATAAGCAAGAGAGTTCCAGAAAAACATCTATTTCTGCTTTCTTGACTATGCCAAAGCCTTTGACTGTATGGATCACAATAAATTGTGGAAAATTCTGAGAGAGATGGGAATACCAGATCACCTGACCTGCCTTTGAGAAACCTGTATGCAGGTCAGGAAGCAACAGTTAGAACTGGACATGGAACAACAGACTGGTTCCAAATAGGAAAAGGAGTACATCAAGGCTGTATATTGTCATCCTGCTTATTTAACTTATATGCAGAGTACATCATGAGAAACTCTGGGCTGGAAGAAGCACAAGCTGGAATCAAGATTGCCGGGAGAGATATCAATAACCTCAGATATGCAGATGACACCACCCTTATGGCAGAAAGTGAAGAGGAACTCAAAAGCCTCTTGAGGAAAGTGAAAGTGGAGAGTGAAAAAGTTGGCTTAAAGCTCAACATTCAGAAAACGAGTATCATGGTATCTGGTCCCATCACTTCATGGGAAATAGATGGGGAAACAGTGGAAACAGTGTCAGACTTTATCTTTTTGGGTTCCAAATCACTGCAGATGGTGACTGCAGCCATGAAATTAAAAGACGCTTACTCCTTGGAAGAAAAGTTATGACCAACCTAGATAGCATATTCAAAAGCAGAGACATTACTTTGCCAACAAAGGTACATCTAGTCAACGCTATGGTTTTCCCAGTGGCCATGTATGGATGCGAGAGTTGGACTGTGAAGAAAGCCGAGCGTTGAAGAATTGATTCTTTTGAACTGTGGTGTTGGAGAAGACTCTTGAGAGTCCCTTGGACTGCAAGGAGATCCAACCAGTCCATTCTAAAGGAGATCAGCCCTGCTTTTTCTTTGGAAGGACTGATGCTGAAGCTGAAAGTTCAGTACTTTGGCCACCACATGAGAAGAGTTGACTCATTGGAAAAGACTCTATGCTGGGAGGGATTGGGGGCAGGAGGAAAAGGGGATGAGAGAGGATGAGATGGCTGGATGGCATCACTGACTCGATGGACGTGAGTTTGAGTGAACTCCGGCAGATGGTGATGGACAGGGAGGCCTGGCGTGCTGCGATTCACGGCATCGCAAAGAGTAGGACATGACTGAGGGACTGAACTGAATTGAATTGAATATATTTTATTGTTCCTAAGTTTATTAATATAAATTAACTGAATTAGTTATATTTTGATACAATTTTTAAATAGTTTAATTGTATACCATGAAGTCATTAGTTAGTTAGTTAAGTCACTCAGTCGTGTCCGACTTTTTGCAACACCATGGACTGTAGTCCACAAGGCTCCTCCATCCATGGGCTTCTCCAGGCAAGAATATTGGAGTGGGTTGCCATTTCCTTCTCCAGGGAAGAAGTCATTAAACATTTTCAAATATAAGCATAAAAATTACTTAAACACATAAAAAAATTTTTGAGTGGTGGTTTCCCAAAGTATTAGCAAAATGACCTGTTGATACAATTAAGCTGATTTTATTCCTACATCATAAATGAGTGTTTTCCTTTGTAATAGAGATTTAAGAATCCCAGAAACTGGGGAGCCTGGTGGGCTGCCGTCTATGGGGTCGCACAGAGCCAGACACGACTGAAGCGACTTAGCAGCAGCAGAGTAGAGAAGTAAAAGTTGAAGTATTATTGGGATTTTCCTATTTTGGTTAATTTTTATATATCATGGGCATCTTGGCATTTTGCTGAAGAAATCCAAAGTGATCATCTAATTATTTAATAAAAATTTAATAACCTTAAACAATGCTGGTTATATACACAGAATGCTTTTAGCCGTTCTCAGGTGAAGATCTGTCTTCATTAAAAGAGTAGAATTTATAAGACATTAGTTGTACTTGTGTAGTTATCTTATAGAGTTATCTGAGAGTCTCAGCTTTCTGAGAGAAAATATAATATCTCGCTTCTCATAGTTGCAGCATTTTCCAGTCTTGGACACACTGTACGCTTAATAAATACAATAATAATACAGTAATAGCTTCCACCAGATGGCATTGTCTGTACTTCACACCATGTCATTTGCTTGTTTGCAGCCACAGACAATCGAGACCAATAAGTCTCATAATTCTATTTGTTTAATATCATTTTCAATCAAACATATTTTCTATATTCATTATATTGCATGGGATGTATTATTCAGATGATCTTTTGGGAACAATTTGAATTAAGAACAAAAGTTTTTAAAATGAATTATTAAGCATTTTTATTGGTATTTGTATCATGTATCTGCCATTTATAATTCAAAGATGTTAAGAGATGCAAATTTGGATCTCCTTGTGCTCTTCTTTTGGGAATGATAATTTATCCTGGGTAAATTTATCTATTCTGTACTATTTATCTAAGAAAGTCATGGAATTATAGCCTTCTAGGAAAAATTATTGGCCATATAAATTTTCAAATCTTTGGCTCTGGAATTGTCTACTCAAAAATTGGTGTAAGTCAAAACTAAAACAAAAATTTCATGCTGCTTCTAATTCAATAGTACTTAAATGCTTATCTACATCTAGCTAAGGCAAATTAGTTCCCTCAATCCATGCATGTGTTAAAAGGTTATTTTATAAAAAGTGTATGACTTTCATAGATATAGAAAATAAATGTGTACAAAATTTTTATTTAACTCACTGATTAATAGGGAACTAGTTAGAAGTTATACTGTTTCAAAGAAGAATTCAATCAGGGATACAGACGTGAATTTACAAATAGATGTGTAGCTAGTTTATTCCATGGTAGAGAGGATAATTAATTGTCTCTCTATCTTACAAAAGCTATTTGCATGTCTATGAACAAGAGTCATTTGCATTGCTGTCAGTTATCTAAAACTTGCAGAGTTGTAAATAGCTCAAAGGCGATGGAAAGTTCAGAATCCTCCTAGAATAAAATAACCCTGAAAGGTGTGTTTGGACCCTGCCACATTTTTCACTGAAGACATCCACTGTATTTAAAAGTTATTTGCATTTTGTTCCTACACTTTCCTCCTACTCACTTGGCAATCTTAAAAATCTAAACGTGAGATTCATGACTGCAAAGAAGTCTGCATGGTTAGATTTGGCCTAACTGTTTATATAGGTGCAGCATGGATGTTAATTTTCCAGAGACCTTGAATTTACTTGTGATACTAGAAGTGTGCAATACCGAGCAATCGTTAAGACCGCAAATTGAATTTCTGTCTGAAATTTTTAAATACATTTTGGATTGGACTTTTAAAAGCTTTTACTGTTTGTTCTCACAATAATAGGACACCCAAGTCCAAGAGAGTTTCTCTAAGAGATTTTACCTCTCTTTCCCAGCCTGGCATGAAGAAACGTTCCTCACCCCTGATAAACTTTGGAAACCAAGTATTAGGCTAATTTTCTTGGAATAGCTTTGTGAGAATTGGTTCCATAAGTATAGCCACCATTTGTTTCTTAAATAAGAAACCTTATTATACTACACACATGACACTTCAATGAGACTTCTGTTATATAATTGATTTGCTGAACTAAATCCTGGTTAGAAAGAGGGCAGGTTTTTACTGACCTAAGCAAATAAATATATTGCTGTGAAAAATTAAGAAACAGAAAGATTTTAAATTCTGAAAGTTCAGTGAGAATCAGATGTCATTTTTAAAGTTTCAAAAGTATACTCTACTGTAAAAGTATAGATTATGATATTGGTATGGATTAGACTGTTCAGAAAACAGACTTTCTTCTGTAGCCAGAGGGTTGAACATTAAATAAAAAACAAATTGTTGTTGTTCAGTTGCTAAGTCATGTCCGACTCTGCAATCCCATGAACTTTAGCATGCCAGGTTCCCCTGTCCTTCACTATCTCCTGGAGTTTGCTCAGATTCCTGTCCATCAGGAATCAGTGAATCCATCTAACCATCTCATTCTCTGTTGCTCCAATCTCCTTTTGCCTTCAATCTTTCCAAACATCAGGGTCTTTTCCATTGAGTATTCAAGGTTAATTTCCTTTAGGATGGACTGGTTGAATCTCCTCGTAGCCCAACGGACTCTCAAGAGTCTTCTGTTGTGCCTGACTCTTTGCAACCCATGGAGGTAGCCTGCTAGACTCCTCTGTTCATGGAATTCTCCAGGCAAGAATACTGGAGTGGGTTGCTATTTCCTACTCTACATAACAAAAGAAGTGTTCTAAAAATTCTGACATGGTCCACTGATAAGACCTGAAATTTGTCTAAGTGATGCCTATTTAGAAACCTTTCCAAATACTTAAAGTGTCAAATGGTTTTTCTAGGCTCGAGGTGTTATAAACCAAGGCTAGTAAAACTCACTTTCCAAGTTTTGCCCTTCCTTATGCTTATTTATATTCTGAGATTTGACACTTTCCTTTAAGACAAGTCTCAGGGCTTCAGGATGTCAAAGCTAATTGCATTGCTATAAATGCATTCATCTTTCTATATTTAATGAATCAATAGATGATATGTATCTCAATGATTTTTCAGTTTCAGTGTATAGTATCTGAATCATTACACCCACAGGGACAAAAAGCTCTTTAGGATACCCAATAAGTCCCACCAGTGGGAAGGAGTATCATGTCAAAGAAATAATCAACACACACACAACACACACACAGAGCCAACAACTACTACTTTAGGACAAAACCAAGTTTTTCCTTGAAAAACAAAAGCACAGACAAAATTATATTTCTTTGCTCCTAGGCTATTGCTCCAAGGGTGGTCTGCACTTCTCATATGAGTTATAGCTCTTAACCAAAATAGCTTCTGTTTCATGGAAATCTGGAATGTGGATAATTGAGAATTTTTTTGTCATTTACAAACATTTGAACAGACTAGCAAAGCACATGACTACACGTAATTCTGCTTCTTAGAGTACACGTATCCTGTTTTTTTTTGCTTTTTATAAAGTGGCTAGAATTAACATTTCCATTAACATGACCGAAAGATATAGCCTGCTGTAGTAAATATAATGAGCACAAGTAGATAACAAAGCAATTACAAGAATGATGTCTAGCTACTCACTAGAAAATTGGAGGACAAAAGACAATGGAATGTGGTAGATAGACAGATAGGATTAATGGTTTCAGACTGTGACCTTTGCTGTAAGAGAAAGAAACAGGAAGAACTAAGGGAAGACAGCTGCAGAGGGAGGTAGTAGCAATGATAATAAATAATAATGGTAACATGTGACATTTGAGCTGCGATCTGAAAAGTGAGCATGTGCCATACACAGGTTGCAAGGAGAAAGAATATCCCAGGCAGAAGAAATTGCAGTCAGTCATTAGAGAAAAGACTTGAAGACTTTGGAAGACTAGGTATGTGATGTTAGATGAGGTTAGAGAAAGACCCAGAAGTTCAATTTTGGGGGTTTTGAATGTCTGGAGTTGAGATCAGGTGATTTTCTACATGCTAAGAGAAAGTGTTGATAGTTTATTGATTGTTGATATTTTAGCCAGAGGATTATGTTTGATTTGACTTCCTTTTTTAATTTTTATTTTTTTAGTTGACATTTGACAGAGAGCTTCATATTTTGTTGGAGTATAGTTGCTTTACAATATTTTGTTTCTGCTGTACAGCAGTGAATCAGCTATATGTATACATATATCCCCTCCCTCTTGGACCTCCCATCCTCTCCCTTCATCCCACTCATCTAGGTGATCACAGAGTACTGACCTGTGCTCTCTGCGGTTTCCCACTAGCTCTCTGTGTTATACATGGTAGTGTATATGTATCAGTCAGACTTACTTTCTAAGAGATTATTTGACACCATGAAGATAGTGGACTAGAGACTGATATTAGTCAAAACAAGGATAGCAGCTGTGAGATTTACAGTAATATAACGAGGAATAGATGAAGACTTGGATCCATGGTAGTGGAGAATACATGTAATTTTCTCCATTTCTTTAGTTATAATTTAAAACAATATTCTTAATTGCTCAGTCCATTAGAAGTGATCCTGTTAACAAAACAGCATTTTCTAAAATGTTTGTAAGTCTGTATCTCTTTTAATGAATTTCATGTATTTATTCATAAACGTGCCATGCTAAGTATGTGTTTATTAGAAAAAAATTAAAAACAAACATTATAAACTATGTTTGAAATATGACCATTATCTGTGAGTTGATAAGTGTCAACATCTGGAAGGTTAATGATAAATTAAGTCAGGTCTATTCTTAATTCTCATGGCAAATGGAGAATTTTTCACAGATGGATTAAAGTAGACTTCGCTGAGAAGCAGGAAAATAGGTTCACGCCTCTATTAAGTCTTGTGTAGACAGAACCTTCAAGAATCATTTTAGGTCCACCTCTTACAACAGGCAGTAGAATTGCAAGCAAAAACAGATAGTTATGGTTACTAAAGTGGAAAGATGGTCATGGTCGGGGGGTAGATAAGTTCAGATGTTGGAAATAACATATAAACACTGCTATATACAAAATGTATCATCAACAAGGACATAGCACAGGGAACCATATTTAGTACTCTATATGGAAAAAGAATCCGGAAAAGAATAGAGGCATGTGTGTGCATAACTGAATCACTTTGAAACTGATACAACATTATATATACCTGAAACTAACAACAATATAAATACCTGAAACAATATATACTACAGTATAAATACCTGAAACTAATACAACATTGTAACTCAACTATACACCAACATACAACTATATACCAACATACAACATGTTAGAATACAACATTGTAAATAAACTATATGCCAACATAAACGTTAAAAAGATAAAAAGTGCTCCAAAGCTCCACTCTCTTTCATTGTAAAATTATAGTTTCAACTCTAATATTAATGACAGTTGTTATTAAGCAAAGATGAGTTTGTTAGGGAATAGCGGAGGAATTCCAAACCATGGCACATCACATGTATGTTCAAGGAGGGGAAAGGGAGGCTAGTTTTTATTAGGTCCTCAGAGGAAGTTGTTATGAACAGAAGTTCTTTGGGGGAGGAAGAAGACAGCGTTGTAGCAGTTTCACATTGGTTGTAAGTGATGAAGGTTTGCTCTCTCTGAGCAGTGAGGAGGTCTCTCTTCGGGTGACTGGGTAAGCTGAGACCAGGAGTACATGCGGGAAAAGTGTTTTTCCCAGCTTCATGTTAAACCAGATTTTCATTATCCATTTTCACAGTTCTAAAACTCTCATTGTGCCCTGGAAGATGGGAGTTTCTGATGGATAATTGGTCAAAGGATGACCAATTAAAATTGTTTTTCATCATTTTTGTGTGTGATATAGATTCTGAATATCATCCATTTTGAATGACCCAGAAAAATGAGAAGTCTGTTTCGAATTCATAAATTGTCAGCTGTGTGTTATAGTTCTTAAAGTATCTTATTTTGGAAATAAAAGAAGTGGCAGGTGGGCATTTCATTGTTTCCATTATGTAGAATTCCATGACTTTAATGTTTAAGATTTGTGATATCTGTACTTTTAACACTGAAAACTCTGTTTACAGGAACAGAATTTGACTTCTGTGTGAACGAAAGCAGTAACAAAGTGTGGATAGAAGGGTTCTGTTTCATAGAAAACTACTGGGATTTACATATTTGTGATTTGCAGTTTTGATAATTTCCAGCACATCACTCTTTCCATTTGTGTGTGTATTTGTGTATGGATGAGTGTGCTTTGTTACTGTATTCTTCTATTCCATTCAGTGTGTTCTTTTTAATGGCATTATTTACTTCATATTTTATACTAAAAATGAATGCCCATTAGATCTCATGGGTTTATGTGCAAATTATTTTCTGTTTTTGTTCTTTTTCAATTCTTTTCAGCAATGCAGATAAATGTTTGAATGACATTTCAGGAAAAAAGCAAATAAAATATAGATTATTGTTAATATAGTTTGCATTAACTGACAGAAAAAATATAATTATGCAGTAGAAAATTCTTGAAGGAAGCAGTGGATTACTTGCAAAGTTTATGGGCATGAATGTATTCATTTTCCCATGAGATGTTTTTTATTGAAAATGAAATACTAATCACTTTTAGCTTAATATTTTATTAAAATAGTTATTTTTAAGTAAGAAGTGATAAAATTTAAAAATTAATGTTTATACATGAAATATTATCATTTTTTTTCTATTTTCCCTTTATTTTATTGAAATTGTGCAGTTTATTACAATAAGCTTGTGCTAGTCAGGTAATCAAAATGACAAACAATACATTCTGGACAAGGAAAATCACAATTATTAGTTGTGTGTGCTATTTCTGTAGTTATATAATTTTCAAAATTTTGTGTATGTATAATAATCCTTCATATAGACAGGCAACAAATCATTGCAGAAATATGACTTGTCACCAGTACTCAAAGTTAAAAAATATGATGACACTTTGAACAGTTGCTTTTAAAGTTTATTCCCATAAAAAATATATGTCCGTTTTGTTCACATTTGTATGGACCTGGCTATTATCTTTTAAATTTGAATATAAATATTTGAGTGTGACCTATATAACATGAAACATTAAATTCATTTAAAGATCAGTTAAGCAATAGTGAAAGTCACTCACTCAGTCATGTCCGACTCTTTGTGACCCTGTGGACTATACAGTCCATGGAATTCTCCAGGCCAGAATACTGGAGGGGGTAGCCTTTCCCTTCTCCAGAGGATCTTTCCAACCCAAGGATCGAACCCAGGTCTCCATCATTGCAGGCAGATTCTTTACCAGCTGAGCCACAAGGGAAGCCCAAGAATATTGGAGTGGGTAGCCTATGTCTTCTCCAGCGGATCTTCCCTGACTCAGGAATCGAACCAGGATCTCCTGCATTTCAGGTGGATTCTTTACCAACTGAGCTATCAGGGAACAAGCAATAGCCCTGCTTATTTTATTATTTAGATAAAAATATCCATTAAAATTCAAGAAATATTTTATTTAAAAATAATAATGTTATGCAGATTCAGGAATACCATACTTTTAGACACGGCAATTCAAACTAGCATTCTAGATAGAGAGATAATACACAATGTGTCATAAATTATCTCTTTTTTCTGAGATCATTCAGTAACTAAGCATTATCCTATCAGGCATATTACTTAGGCATAAATTTTCTGAGAAAAAAAAACTTGTAAGGTTATCGTTTAAGCAGGACAAACAGATTTGAGTAATTTACAGCACCATTAATTTGACATAAATTATACAGTGGGGTTAAAGAGTTTCATTTTATGGATTGACTTCAACAGCAAGAACCACACCAATTGAACTTTTTGCTTTATAAAGCTAAATTATGGCTTTTGGTCAATACTTCAGCATTCCATACTAAGAAGAAAATGTGGTATGCCACCACTGCTTTTGTATCTAATGATCTTTCAGTGTTGCTGAGAATTGGAAATTATCCCTTATGATGGATGAAATAGCAAAGTTTAGATATGAGCACATATAGTACTGAACTGCATTTTAATTATACAACTTAGCTATAAGGTTCTGACCTGTTCCCTATACCTGCTAGTCCTTGTTTCCCACCAGCTTGGAACCTTTTGATTTGTGTCCTCTGAAATAGGCATAATGAGCCCCTTGTATACATCTGAGCTCAGTGGAAAGAAATGTGGATGGCGGCTGTAACCCTGTATTGCAGGACTGAGCCTTCCCTCTGTTGTATTTTTCTAGGGCAACTTGAACTCCATAGACTCAGTTCTGATAACTGGGATTCTGTCTTGTTTCTTTTTTTTTTAATTTAAATTTTATTTTTTAACTTTACAATACTGTATTGGTTTTGCCATACATTGACATGAATCCACCACAGGTATGCATGAATTCCCAACCCTGAAACCCCCTCCCACCACCCTCCCTATATCATCTCTCTGGGTCATCCCAGTGCACCAGCCCCAAGCATCCTGTATCCTGTATCGAACCTAGACTAGCGATTCATTTCTTACGTGATAGTATACATGTTTCAATGCCATTCTCCCAAATCATCCCACCCTTTCCCTCTCCCACAGAGTCCAAAAGTCTGTTCTTTACATCTGTGTCTCTTTTGCTGTCTCGCATACAGGGTTATCATTACCATCTTCCGAAATTCCATATATATGTGTTAGTATACTGCATTGGTGTTTTTCTTTCTGGCTTACTTCACTCTGTATAATCGGTTCCAGTTTCATCCACCTCATTAGAACTGATTCAAATGTATTCTTTATAATGGCTGAGTAATACTCCATTGTGTTTATGTACCACAGCTTTCTTATCCATTCATCTGCTGATGGACATCTAGGTTGCTTCCATGTCCTGGCTATTATAAACAGTGCTGTGATGAACATTGGGGTACATGTGTCTCTTTCAATTCTGGTTTCCTCGGTGTGTATGCCCAACAGTGGGATTGCTGGGTCTTGTTTCTAAGAATGAATAATAACCTTTACTGCTGTAGTGGTTTTTGGCTTACTTCAGTGGTTTCTTGTTTTAGTAACTGCAAATTACTAATTAAATTACTAATTAATTTGGTAAATTAATCATCAAAGTTTTAGTTATTATTTAAATCTGGGCTGTAATCAGTCGCTCAGTCGTATCCAACTCTGTGATCCCAAGGACTGCTGCCCACCAGGCTCCTCTGTCCTTGGGGATTCTCCAGGCAAGAATACTGGAATGGGCTGTTATTCCTTTTGACAGAAGATCTTCTCAACCAAGGTATTGAACCTGGGTCTCCAGCATTGCAGGTAGATTGTTTGCCAACTGAGCCACGAGGGAAGCTAACATATTTAGTACAAATTAAAACAGTGCAAATTGATTTACAGTATAAAGTAAGTCCCTGTCCTAGTTTTGAACCTCAGTACCCTGGTCCTTGGTGGCTTCCCTGGTGGCTCAGATGGTAAAGCGTCTGCCTGCAATGCGGGAAACCCAGGTTCGATCCCTGGGTCAGGAAGGTCCCCTGGAGAAGTAAATGGCAACCCACTCCCATTCTTGCCTGGAAAATTCCATGGACGGAAGAGCCTGGTGGGCTACAGTCCATGGGGTTGCAAAGAGTCAGACACAACTGAGCAACTTCACTTTCTTTCACCCTGGTTCTCAAGTTTTCATCAGAGGCAACCATCGTTTCAGTTTATATAAGCCTGCCATGTGTTTCAGTGGTTGCATGGTTTCCATTACATGTAAAAACACAGCTTATTAAACCACTCCTCTGATGCTGGCATTCAAATTCTTTGTAGTCTATATTGATATGAAATACATCTTTGCAAAATATTTTTGTTCTATATATCTGTAAAATAAATGCTTATATATGGCATTGTTGGTGAAAAGTTACATACCTTTAAAATTTTTAAATGGCTTTCAGTGACCTTATCTGTTAAAGTGATACCTTGGTATTTAAATGCGTTCATCTTTATTACAAGTAAGCTTACAAGTCTTGTATTTTGTTTGGCTAAAAAACATAGTTTCATGACTTCTCACTCTTTTTACTACCTTTGAGCAACTTCCATATTTAAAAAAGGGAAAGTGATGTTATGAAACTGAAGGTAATGTTTCAAAAAAAAGGATAAACTCATAGATTAATATATAAGCTAAGAATGTAAAAAGAAGTATTTTAATGAAAATGCCTAGAGAGAAAAATAGATTTGGTGTTTTATCTGCTCACTCTTGACACAATCTAGTGTCTTTAATTCAAAAGTGGTCATCTAATTGCCAAATCCAAGGGCTTCTTCTCAATTTTGTGACAGTGTGGGAGTAGCTAAATGGCATAGCAATTTAAAAGCATAGACTACATTTGGATTATGGTCTGGCCTCTTCAATATCTCATAATTGAACAAGTCACTTAAACTCTCTATCTGTATTATTATCTGTAAAATGAAGATATAATGATGGTATTTACCACACATATTTTATGTGATAATTCAACTAAATGATGTGTCAAGAAAGCACTTAGTCTAGAGCTTGACACTAAGTAAGTGATGTTTCTATCAATATAATTATTATTGGCATCTTGTCAGCGCATCATAGGGTGCTCTTGACCACACCTCATGGTCCAAATTCATTTTTCCTTTACGTTTATAGTTAAAGGTACTCGGCTTGGCTCTTTCTTCTCTGGTAACTCTTACAACTTCTTTCCTGATCCTCTTTCATCTTTTTAATGGATATTTCTATTTTTGAAGGTTATCATATTAGATAGAAGATGAATGTTTCCTAGTCACATTTCTGACCATGCTGTCACTCTGATTACAATTAATCACCAGTAATTAAGAACTGATTTGGAAAGTATTTTTAGTCTTTTTTTTTTTTGGCCTTGACATGGGGCTTGTGGGATCTTAGTTCCCTGACCAGGAATGGAATCCAATCCTCTGGCAGTGAAAGTGTGGAGTTCTAATTACTGGACCAGCAGGGAATTCCTTGATTTCTGAAACTTTTCTATGAGCTATCCAAGAGTTAAGGTTCAGGGATATGTTGTGCAGAAAGAACTCCAAAATAGAACTGAGATGTAGCTTTGAATTGTGGCAACTAAAATATGTATGAATATGTTACAGGCTAGTTTACCTCTCTGGAAAGCAGCTTTTCCAAAGAAGCTGGAAAAGATCAAGGTACATCAACTGGAAATCTCCAAATATGTTGTAGGAGTCAGATTTTTACTATTCTATGGTCATTTGATAGTAATTTGAAGAAATCTGCATACACATACTTATGTAAATTACTCATTGTAACTGTGTGCTCATGTTGACAACTATTAAAAAGCAAAGATATCACTTTGCCAAAAAGGTCCATGTAATCAAGGCTATGGTATTTCTAGTAGTCATGTATGGATATGAGAGCTACACTGAGTAAACTCCAGGAGATGGAGATGGACAGGGAGGCATGGCGTCCTGCAGTCCATGGGGTTGCAAAGAGCTGGACACGGCTGAGTGACTAAACTGAACTGAACTGAATTGTCCAAGGGACTCTGAAGAGTCTTCTCCAACACAACAGTTCAAAAGCTTCAATTCTTTGGCGCTTAGCCCTCTTTATAGTCCAAATCTCACATCCATACATGACTACTGGAAAAACCATAGTTTTGACTAGACAGACCTTTGTTGGCAAAGTAATGTCTCTGCTTTTTAATAAGGGGTTTAGGTTGGTCATAACTTTTCTTCCAAGGAGCAAGCCTCTTTTAATTTCATGGCTACAGACACCATCTGCAGTGATTTTGGAGCCCCCCAAAATAAAGTCTGTCAGTTTCCACTGTTTCCCCATATATTTGCCATGAAGTAATGGGACCAGATGCTACACGATCTTAGTTTTCTGAATGTTGAATTTTAAGCCAGCTTTTTCACTCTCCTCTTTCACTTTCATCAAGAGGTTCTTTAGTTCTTCTTTGCTTTCTTCCATAAGGGTGGTGTCATCTGTATATCTGAGATTATTGATATTTCTCCAGGCAATCTTGATTCCAGGTTGTGCTTCATCTAGTCCAGCATTTCTCATGATGTACTCTGCATAGAAGTTAAATAAGCAGAGTTACAATAATAGCCTGACGTACTCCTTTCCCGATTTGGAACCAGTCTGCTGTTCCATGTCCAGTTCTAACCATTGCTTCTTGACTGGCATACAGATTTCTCTGGAGGCACGTCAGGTGGTCTGGTATTCCCATCTGTTCCAGAATTTTCCACAGTTTGTTGTGATCCAGACAGTCAAAGCCTTTGGCATAGTCAGCAAAGCAGAAGTGGATTTTTTTGGGAAATCTGTTGCTTTTTCTATGATCTGGCAGGTGTTGGCAATTTGATCTCTGGTTCCTCTGCCTTTTCTAAATCTAACTTGACCATCTGGAAGTTCTTGGTGCATGTACTGTTGAAGCCAGGCTTTTGGAATTTTGAGCATTACTTTGCTAGCATGTGAGATGAGCGCCATTGTGTGGTAGTTGGAGCATTTTTTGGTATTACCTTTCTTTGGGATTGGAATGAAAACTGACCTTTTCCAGTCCTGTGGCCACTGCTGAGTTATCCAAATTTGCTGGCATATTTAGGGCAGCAGTTTCACAGTATCATCTTTCAGGATTTGAAATAGCTCAACTGGAATTACATCACCTCCATTAGCTTTGTTCCTAGTGATGCTTCTTAAGGCCCACTTGATTTCACATTCCAGGATGTATCGCTCTAGGTGAGTGATCACACCATTGTGATTATCTGTATCATGAAGATCTTTTTTTTGTATAGTTCTTCTGTGTATTATTGCCACCTGTTCCTAATATCTTCTGCTCCTTTTAGGTCCATACCATTTCTGTCATTTATGGTGCCCATCTTTTCGTGAAATATTCCTTTGGTATCTCCAATTTTCTTGAAGAGATCTCTAGTCTTTACCATTCTGCTGTTTTCCTCTATGTATTTGCATTGATCACTGAGGAAGGCTTTCTTATCTCTGCTTGTTATTCTTTAGAACTCTGTATTCAAATGGATATATCTTTCCTTTTCTCCTTTGCCTTTCACTTTTCTTCTTTGCATAGCTGTTTGTAAGGCCTCCGCAGACAGTCATGTTGCCTTTTTGCATTTCTTTTTCTTGTGGATGGTCTTCATCACTGCCTCCTGTTCAGTATCATGAACCTCTGTCTATAGTTCTCCAGGCACTCTGTCTCTCAGATCTAATCACTTGAATCTGTTTGTCACTTCCACTGTATAAGGGATTTGATTTAGGTCATATTGTGGTGTTGGAGAAGACTCTTGAGAGTCCCTTGAACTGCAAGGAGATCCAGCCAGTCCATTCTAAAGGAGATCAGTCTCCTGGATGTACTTTGTTAGGACTGATGCTGAAGCTGAAACTCCAATACTTTGGCCACCTCATGCGAAGAATTGACCCATTGGAAAAGACCCTGATGCTGGAAGGGATTGGGGGCAGGAGGAGAAGGGGATGACAGAGGATGAGATGGCTGGATGGCATCACTGACTCTATGGACATGAGTTTGGGTGAACTCTGAGAGTTGGTGATGGACAGGGAGGCCTGGCGTGCTGTGATTCATGGGGTCGCAAAGAGTCGGACACGACTGAGCGACTGAACTGAACTGAACTGGATGGTGTAGTGGCTTTCCCTGCTTTTTTGGACAGAAAGGAGATCAAACCAGTGAATTTTAAAGGCAATCAGCCATGAATACTCATTGGAAGGACTGATGCTGAAGCTTCAATACTTTGGCCACTTGATGTGAGGAACAGACTTCTTGGAAAAGATTCTGATGCAGAGAAAGATTGAAAGCAGAAGGAGAGGAGGATGACTGACAGAGGATGAGATGGTTGAATGGCATCATTGATTCAATGGACATGAACTTGGGCAAATTCCAGGAAACAGTGAAGGACAGGAAGGCCTAGCATACTGCAGTCCATGGGGTCACAAAGAGTCAGACATGACAGCAACTGAACAACAATAATTTGATTGACCGCTGTTTTGATGAGGATGAATTTAGTAACAGATTTGTTAATATATAGAGAAAATAAAATGATAGTAAGCAATGAAATAGGAGACATGATATTTTAAAATTATACGAAAATTGAACTCAGGATGCCTGTTATCAACAAATCTGGGCTGTTGTACTATTTCTCTCTATCAGTGTGGCAATGAAACACGTGCATTGTCTCATGGCACCTTTCTTATTCCTGTTTCTACTGCTGTCCCTTTTTAGTGTACTCTTGAATTAGTATCGAGAAAGATTCTGTTAACATAGAAGGGAAATTAAATCATTCATTGGCTACAGTGTCTCCAAAATTTTCCCATCATACTCAAAACAGAAATTAAAACTGGTTCAGTGATGTATGAGTATTAAGATGGTCAAAAATCACTTTTCCTACTGTTCCCCACTTACTGATCTCCAGTTCTCTTTGCCTACTTGCTTTTCCTAGGACCGTATCAGGCAAATTACTTCAGGGCCTTTGCATATTCTGTTTCTTTCCTGGAATACTCTTTGAACAGATGCTCACACAACTCATTTTCCTACTTTCTTCTGTGAAGTTTTTTCACTGAAGCATTTTCACCTTTTCAGTAAAGACTTCCTGATTAGTTTACTTCCATTTGGTACCATTTCAAACCTCTGTACAACTCTTCCATGGCTCATTTTCTCAGTAGCTTATTACTGGTCTTTCCCATTGGTAATATAAGGTCCCATGTTTGAATTAAAACTCTGTGACTGGTAGGTATTCTTTTCTAGTTTTTTACTGCTATAATATGTCAGAAACTTAGTATACTATGCTGTTAATACTAATTGAAAGGGTATATGTAAAGTAGCTAAAGAAATGTTTAACTTACAGCAAGTAGTTAACATGTTTGTTCTTATTATTTTTAGGATAAGATTAAAAAGTTGACATTGAACAAACTTTGTGATCTTAAATCAATGGTCTGAGTCTTTATTTTAGCAAGTATTCATTGGGAACCCATTTGAATGTTTTAAACTGTGCTTTCGAGAGTTTCATTTGGAAAAGATTAAGCTTTAGAATTGAGTGCATGTACTTAGGGAGAACACAGTGTATGGTATGGTAAAAGGTATTAAGATTCGCAGCTTTAAGGTAGTGGCAAAAGTAAAGGAAATATACCAGGGATGGTATCTTTCAGAGGAAGGATTGATGTATTTGGGAGTAAGGAAAAGAAGTACACAACTTAGCCAAAGTTATTATGATGATAATGATGTGAGACTGAAATGGAAAGTATATTTAATACATTGGTAATGAATTTAATATAAAAAGATATCAAGTGGAATGCTGGCTAATATTTTTAAAAGAGATAAGCACTGGGGAGACTGTGAAGAAATCAGAACCCTTGTATACTGTCAGTGGGAATGTAAAATGGTTATGTAAAACTGTATGGACATTTCTCAAAAAATCAAAAATAGAACTACCAACTGATCCAGCAATCCCACTTCTGAATATATATCCAAAAGAATCAGAATCACGATCTCTAAAAGTTATTTACATGCTCAGGTTCATTGCAGCATTATTCTCAATAGCCAAGCTAGAGAAACAGCCCAAAGTACCCATTGACAAGTGGATAAATAAAAAAAATATGCACAATGGATATGACTCAGCCTTAAAAAATGAAGAAAATCCTACCACTTGTGACAACACAGAGGATGTTGTCATCCTTACGCTAAGTAAAAGAAGTCAGTTACTGAAGGACAAATAGCACATGAATTCACCTACATGAGTCATCTAAAACAGTCAAACTCATGGAAGCAGAGAATGCTATAGTGATTGTCAAGGGCTCAGAGTAGGGGAAATGAGATGCTGTTATTCAGTGGGTGTCAAGTTTTGATTATGCAAGATGAACAAGTTCTAGAAATTTGCTGTGCAACATAGGGCCTGTAGGTAACAATATAGTGATGTCATTTCAGAGTTTATTAAGAGGGGCTAATTTCATGGGAGTGTTCTGACCGCAAAACACAGAAGTAATGCATGTATACGGAATGTAGAAAGATGATGCAGATGAATCTATTTGTAAAGTAGAAATAGAGATGCAGGCAAAGAGAATGGACATGCGGACCCAGGGCAGGAAGGGAAGGGTGGGACAAATCGAGAGTAGCATTGACATATATAAACTGCCATGTGTAAAATAGATATTAATGGGAAGCTGCTGTGTATCACAGGGAGCTCAGCTTGGTGCGTTGTGATGACCTTGGGTGGGGGGAGGGAGGCTCAAGAAGGAGGGGATATATGTATACATGTAATTGATTCACTTTGTTGTATAGCAGAAACTAACACAACATTGTAAAGCAATTACACTCCAATAATTAAAAGCAACAACAACAACACCACCACCAACATGCTGTGCACCTTAAATAAAAACTCAGAAACAAGATCAAAAACCAAAGGACAAATAGGTTCTGGGAGGTGTTGGATATGTCTGCTGTATTGATTGTGGAGATGATATCATGGGTATATGTTTTATGTTGCAAATCATCAAATTGTAAAGATTAAGTATATGCAGTTCTTTTTATATAAATCATACTTCAATATAGCTCTTCTAAAAAATGAATGAACAGAAGACATATTTCAGACATGTGCAAGAAGCACTGCAGAGTCAAGAAGAGAAAGTGGGATAAAGTGAAGTGAAGTGAAGTCGCTCAGTCGTGTCTGACTCTTTGCGACCCCATGGATGGTAGCTACCAGGGGATAAAGTTAACTGAGACTTTTTTTTTTAGCAGGGTACAGCATGAGTATGTTTTTTGACTGTGAGGTATTAATAGTGGAGAGGATGTGATAGAATTAGAAGGCATCCTTTTCCTGAATGAAAAAACCCCCAAATCCCATTCATAATACTTTTTAGTATCAATAGACATATTGGCTTTCTATTGGCTTAAAACAACACAGTTGATTACCTTATAGTTCTGCAGTCAGACATCTAAGATGGGTTAGAGGCTACATTTTTTGCTTAAGGCGCTAAGGGAAAAGCTTTCACTTACCGCTACTTTTTAATAATGATATGCAAATATTTTTCACCTTCAGTAATTCGAAAATAATCGTTAGCTTTAACAAAGTAATCTACCTAGTTAATGAAACTATTTTATAAATGCTATTTAAATTCGACTATTCATTATAATATATCATAGAGAGTGATTCTTGTTGAAGGGAGGGCTGCAGATTAATTTTGCTTGTATGATTTATTTCTTCATATGTACAACAGGTTTTATGTTTAGCATTTTGTGTTAATACCAAATGGGGGCACAAAAACTGAGTAATTTAAGTAACTTGAAATTTAGAAGACTTTGCTATTTTTAAAAGCATTTTTAATTACTTGGGTTTTTTTTTTTTTTCTCCATATAAAGTTAAGATAAAAAGCACATTGTCAAACTAGTGGAGAACACATTACTTTGGCTCATAGCCTTTAAAAGTATGTCTAGTTGTTCACATCCATGTTTGAAGGTAGAGATGTGTTTTCAAAGCTCATCTGAAAATGTATTCTGTGTAATAATTTCTTTGATTTTAAGAGTCTAACATTTTAAAGCTAGAAAGAGAAGAGTAAGCAAACACATACATCAAACGTAGAGACAAGGGAACACGGTGTTAGGAAATCGACCATTTACATGATACTCTCCTAGGCTATAAGCAGTATCGTGGATATTTTACAGTTTCTTTTAATTTTCACACTAATCCCTGAAATAACTTTTTAGATCTCCCTCCCCAAAATGGGTATTCGAGAAAGTTAATAACCCGTTTATAACATAATACTCTAAATGCTCATTCAAAACTCAACATTATGTGGCCCTTAGCACAATATTCTATTTTTTATTAGTAAATTAACTACTACATGGATAATTTTAAGCTAATGAAAACAATAAAGAAAGCAAAGTGATTTGGCTGTCTGGAACTAGGCTAGGTATAAGTATTCAAATTATAATAATTCTAGAAGGTTACCACAGAGAGACAACCAAATTTAACTTTCAGTGTGTTTTCATCCTAAATTTTTACTGGGCATATATTGCACAATTGAGATTATGTGTTTCTAAAAACTATTACTTTTAAAAAAATTGTATGTTTTAAATACTTCTGTTATTATTATATTCTAATAGTAGTTGTATCTAATAAATATATTCAATTTAATCAGGTCACATGCTCTCTCATAAAGTATAAGAAGGTAAAATGATAGAAAGGGGCTTCCACAATGGCTCAGTGAGTCCAGAATCTGCCTGCAGTTCAGGAAACACAGGAGACACGGGTTCAATCCCTGGTCGGGGAAGAACTCCTAGAGAAGGAAATGGTAACCCACTCCAGCATTCTTGCCTGGGAAATCTCACGGACCGAGGATCCTGGCGGGCTACAGTCCAGAGGGTTGTAAAGACTCAGACATGACTGAGAGAGAGAGATGAAAATGATAGAAACTATACTATATGAAATAAAATTGCATGCAAATTATACATTAATGTTGCTATAGCAACACTTTTATTAATATAATTTTATGAGTTGCATGGTGTTAAGTTGAGACTGAGAATGTTTTACTTCTTCCTTCAGAAATAATCCTGAAAATTATTCTCTGGAAAATTTTCAAACTAAAGGATACTAATAAACATTTATAATCTTCAGATTATGTTGTAATAATAATGGCATGTGTGCTTCATTTTTGAAACTTCATGTTGTACATATCAAAATATAACTGCAAAACCAATACTATATTGTAAAGTAATTAACCTCCAATTAAAATAAATAAATTTATATTAAAAAAAGAAAGTGAAAATGAAAAAAACAAAAGAACAAAAACACAAAATATAACTGCACAGCTTTTTTGCAATAGTGACATTGCATATGCCAGTGCATTTACATTTTTGCTGATTAAAAATAAAATGCTGGGCTTTTCATTATTTATTGGCTTATCATGAAAGTCAAATTTATTGGCTTCCTGTTGAAATGAATACTGTTAGAGAGGAAGATTTTATTGCAATAATTTTGTTTGAGCCATTTACCTTTCAGAAAGGCACAAATCAACATTGTTGGGGCTAATGGTTATTGATTTGGAAATAATTCTAACAAGTATGGTTCTTTAAATCCAAGTAAAGGTTTTGCCAACTTAGCTGTTGTACAGCGTTGCACATCGCCTGAACCTCTTTTTGTACTTTATCTGGTTTACAGTTCATATTTCCAGTACAAAGGTGAAATGTTAAAATGTTAATCTTTTTCATATTGTGCACTTATGCCTTATTAAGTATGTTGTTGCTGATTCATGGTAGAGAAGTTGCTGTTATTTGCAAGTTAAAGATACAAACTTCTTTGATCAAAGTAATTTGACCCTCACTTTCTCAGCTCTATCTAACATACTGTCATATTTCTCAATTGTTTAAATAAATTGGTTATTGGAAATTGACTGAAGATGTAAATGCTAAATGCTAAGTCACTTCAGTCGTGTCCGACTCTTAGCAACCCCATGAACTGGAGCCCACCAGCCTCCTCTGTCCATGGGATTCTCCAGGCAAGAATACTGGAGTGGGTTGTCATTTCCTCCTCCATTAAAAAGAGAATAGGGGTTGTAAAATTACAGTCCCCAGATATGTGCCTGTTTTAGGCTTATTTTGAGATAATATATATTTATTTGCTAACATCTATTAAATTTTTAAGTCATTGTTATTGCCTTGATACTATTCATTCACTGAAGTTCACAAACTTTTCATGCCATTAAGAATTTCTTCCATCTAAGTTTTTAAATTATTTTCTGTGTGTGAAAACTGTTCTACAGCACATCTGATTCATATAACTCATATTCTTTTTCTGACCTTCAAGCTATCACCTTGCTGCTCCTTATTTTAAACTTTTTTCTTTTCCATTCTAAGATACTTTTCTCAATATTTTCCTCCATGTCCTGATACAGTCATGTGAACTGTCAGTTCTGTTTGTGTTTCCCTTTCATCTGATTTTTATTTTATTATTGCAATTCTAGTCCCCTTGAAGTCCTCCCTTCTCCCATCCATCTTCCCCTTAATCACATCTGTTTCTCTCTCTGGCTTCTTTTCTCCCAGGAGTGCTCTTTTAAAGAGTCCGTGTCATCTTGCATACTTCTTTGATACTGCTGGCACAGTACTGCAATTTACTTCTTATGTTAGAAAGAAACACCCTGTTTAAGGATGACTTTCTGAAGCTAACATCCTTGGAGCTTCTGGATTTAGTTTTTCTTGATCTGTGACATATTATACAGCTCCTCTATCATTTTCACATGGCGAATCTTTAAGTTCTAAAAAGACTGGATGCTTACATATATTTCCACCGCACATGCTGTAGCTGTTCCTTTCTCATATGTATAGCAAGAAGGTAGTCTATTTTGCAGACTTTGTAGAACAAATTTTCTCTCAGGCATTTCTTAGTGGTACAGAGTTGGCATGTTATCATAAGCCATTGAATGGTTCCTTGACAATCTGAATTAAAAATATGTGTGACTCTCTAAAGTCCCTATAATAATGTAATCTTTACTGAGGTATAATTAGCATATAACATTATATTGACTTCAGGTATACAACAGCATGATTCACTAGGATAAGTCCAGTTAACCCCCATTGCCATACATAATTGCTTTTTTTTTCCTTGTGTAGAGGAATTTTAAAATGTACTCTCTTAGCAACTTCAGTTGTGGTGGCGTTAGTGGTAAAGAAGCTGTCAATTCGGAGACGTAAGAGATGTGAGCTTGATTACTGGGTTGGGAAGACCCACTGGAAGAGGAAATGGCAACCCACTCCATAATTTTTGCCTGGAAAATCCCACGGACAGAGGAGCCTGATGTGCTACAGTCCAGGGGGTTGCAAAGAGTTGGGCACAGCTGAAGTGACTTAGCATGTATGGAGATATTCTAAATTATAGTCACCATGCTCTGCATTATTTCCTTCAGACTTATTTATTTTATAATTGGAAATGTGTACCTTTTAACTTCCTTCTCTCACTTCGTCCCCAATCATCCAGCCCTCTAGAAATTATCAGCCTGTTTTCTGTATCTATGAGTTTGGCTTTGTTTGTCTTTTACATTCCACATATAAGTGAAATCACATATGACACTTGTCTTCCTCTGCCTTCAGAGTTATCCATGTTGTTTCCAATGACAAGATTTTATTCTTTTTATGGCCGAATAATATCCCATTGCATGTGTGTTTCATGCCTTCTTTATCCAGTCATCTATTGATAGATACTTAGAACAACAGGGAAAGGACTGTGTCTTCAATATGTGGGGTTGGGAAAATTGGATAGTCACATAAAAAAGAAAGTCATGCTATACATCAAAATTAACTCAAATGGAGTAAAGACTTGAATGTAAGATCTCTAATAATACAATTCTGACAATATTGATCCCCTACTCTCCCTGACTATATTGTTCTTCATACAAAAACTCTGCCTCCTGTTTTAAAATGCTCTTCTGCCAACATCAGGTTGTTTTCCAAGCTATGATATCTCTGAATGGATATAGGAAGACTAGGAAATGGCAGTACTTATGATTCTGAGTGACTAGAAAATAATAACCATTAATGTATTTTGTGCTGGCCTCAATACTTTGGCTGTGTAACAGCACATTCCAGAATACGCTGAATATCTACAGCACAATTTAAGATCAAGTTTAAGACTCAAGTATGTTATATGTATGCAAGTTGTCTTTCATGGAAAAAGGCAGGAGCTGCATATTGTAAAATCTGTAATAAACTGGATTTATTTATCTGGATTTATAATCCAAACAATACATTTCACTATACCTACTTAAAAAATGAAAATGCTGCGTATGGAATGCTTACCAACTAAGAAGCTAAATATAACAGTATTCAGGATGCAGATCTATAAAAGGACAGGTTGTGAGCAACACTGAAACTAGGTTAACACAAACTGACTCCACATTGTTCAAAACTGGATGACAGTAATACAAATTAATAAAATTATTTTTAGAGACAGATGAAAACTGCCATAATAATAAATAATAATAATAATAATAATAATAAATAAATAAAACCTTTATGTCTGGCACAAGTGGTAGGAGCTGTATGTGCATATGATTTGTTTCTTGGTTGGAAAATTGAGAGCAATACATGAATTCAAAAGTTTGACAAGTTCATTCATGAATAGGAAAATATCAAGACAATATTTCATTCTTTTTTAATGATTTTAGTTTTAAAATGTTTTAAGTTATGTTGTATTGGATGCATAAATATAAAGTATAAATAAAACTTAAGTTGAAAGAATTGCAATATTTTTCTTGTCCACTTACCAAATATGTAAAGGTACAGTAATTTTTTGCATGGTAAGAGTCATTGGTCTATCTGATGACAGTTCATCATATTTATGGAGGGAAAATTTTACGCTATTATATAAATAGATTTAAATATTTATAATATTTGGCCAATGCTCTGTCTGACTTTAGGCTAAATGAATAAACAGAGAACTCAAGTCAAGGCAGTGAATTTAGATGCCTTAGCAAAATGCTGGTCTTACTACAGAAATGTGGAATAATTTGTTGTTTTTGTTGATGCCAGTGAATTGAAACAAACATTCCCATTGTAAAAGGGAAAAATTCAGCCTTCAGAAATGAAGAGGTCAACCCCCATACAACCGTATGAAGCAACATTTAACCCGTTGTGACTAGATTTGGTGCTCTAAGGACACCCCATCCAGGGTCATGATGCCTCAGATCCCACCCTTCAGGGAGCTGGAACTGACCAAAGCGTGAAGAGTTGCTCATCTGAAAAACCAATATGATGGGCTAGTGGTCTAGAAAATCTCCTTCTCTCCCTTCCAGAGAGAAGACAATAGAAATGTGCTGCTTACCTGAGCCACAGTTGAAAATTGGTCACTTTTCCAAAGCCAGATTAAAAATCTCTAATGAATGTTTCTCTAATACATTGAAACAGGGTAATGCTCTAGTATTTTAAGTTTGTCTATGAAAGTTAGTTTTTACAAATGATGTATGGCAAAAAGATTTTTAATATTGAAAGCTATTTGTCAAAAATTGCAAACCTAAAGTACAAGCTTAACTAAAAATACTCCAAATGCTCTTTAGTTTTTGAATGAGTTTCAAGAGTTTAATTCTTTCCTGCATCACACTTCCCCAGCACTGGACTTCAGCTCTTATTTCTGAAGACTAGACTTAGAATATGTGATATTTATGGTGGGATATAAATCACTCATAAATTCTAGAAATCCTACAGGTGCTCTGATTTTCACTGTGTTTCTAGTCACCGATCATATCGGGGAATGTTTATAATGGATTTGCAGCGTGTGTCCTGAATGTGTCATTTTTCATGTTGATTCCTCTACAACAGGTGTCATTTTTCAGTGACAGTTAATTTTATGGTTTCTGAAGGTTTAAATAATTTAATAATATAGGATCTAATTTTCTGGTGTCTTTTCTGAGATTCATAAAGCATCTGAGCAATATGATCTTTCCAGCTATAGATTATTTAATATATTCAAAATGTATCCATCTCTATACTGACAATCACTTGTTAACTTGATTTGGAGAAGAGCAAAAGCACACATTCACTTATATCACCCTGGTCACAGTTAAGGTTTGCACACATAGTTCTAAACACTGCGCACATTGTCATAGTTAATTCTCAGATTACACCATGGGTTAAGTACCACTATGATTTTCACTGTGCAGAGTAGAGGGCTCAGATGTAAAAATGTTAACTAACTCACCCCTGGCCGCAGAAATTATCAGGGCTGGGACATAAATCCTGTCATCTGATAAGATGTCAGGGCTACCTTGGGAAATGTGGACAGGAAAATGGGTGCTAGATAGATAATTCATTGAGTAGTCAGAAAGAGATAAAGTGAAAAATGATTTTTAAAATTGGGAAGAATAAGGAAATCATGTAGAAAACATCCATGAAAAAAACACAAATGAGTAACAAAAATAGGAACTGGGACTTTATGGAATTTAACACTGGGGACTTTATGTTAAACACTGCATTGCCGTGACCACTTTTGACTCTTTCACAATACCTTGTGCGTTTTTCAGATAAGGAAACTGAAGCTCAGGGAAGTTAAACAATTTGTCTGAGGATTTTGACTGTATTGATACTACTGCCAGGATTAAACCTACATACTGTGGGACTGACATATACATACTGCTATATATAAAATAGATAGCTATAAGAACCCATGGTATAGCGCAGGAAACTCTACTCAGTATTCTGTAATGACCTATATGGGAATAGAATGCTTTAAAAAGTGGATATATATGTATATATATAAATGCTTTAAAGAGTGGATATATATGTATATATATGTATACATGTATAATATGTATAACTGATTCACTTTTCTGTCAATCAGAAACTAACACAGCATTGTAAATCAACTATTTCAAATAAAAAGTAATTACAAAACCCTACATATTGTGTTAGCAACTATATGTCTATAAAAAGTTCTCAAAATTATGCATTTTTTAAAAGAGTGTAATAGCTATTGTTTGTAAATCTGAGTGACATATCTTGTAGTTGATTCTTATTTTTTAAAAATTTCACTACTTTGGACTCAGAATTGGTGATTAAGATGGTAGTACTTTCTTTTCTTGAAACTAATTTAATTCTGTGTGTGTTTGAAGATTCAGTTTAATTACCATTGTGTGGAATTTTGGATTAATCTGATACTTTATGCTCAGAAATGACATCTAAATGTTAGCTCAAGTTTTAGAAACAACTTTTTAAAATTATTAAATCTTTTGTCTTTTAAAGAATCAATATTTTTTCCTGAATGACTTTAGCATTTGCCTTATAATGGAATTCCATATTTTATTATATTTAAGCAAGCTAGAAACATCTCTCATTTTGATTATTAGAAAACTGAACATTTTTATGATTATAAATCTTGCAGTATTAAGATGTTAAAGATGACATTACTTAAAAAATGTTCTACATATTTACATCAGCACCTTAGATTTTACTCTCTATAACACTTTACATGGTTCAAACCTAAAAGTCAAGATACCATTGAATAAATAAGAAGCTAAACATTTATGTGGTTTATTTCTCCAATTATGAAATCTAAAGTTATCTGCATTATTTTTGACATAAAAACCAAAACAAGGAGACAAATTAGGCATATATTCTGAAAATTTGTTCTCCAAATTCACACAAACCACATACACATACAAACTTTTGTTTTGGGTCTTTATATGTTTATTAAATCATAAAGGCAAGGACATAAAAACTTACAAAATTTTAGATAAATGCTCTCATAAGCAATTTATATTTTTTTAAAAGGCAGTAATGTGCATATTCTGATTTAAATGAAGAACAAGTTGTTTTTGCTGTTAACACATGAAGACATAATAAAAATGTGTGTATTTTAAAAAATGTCTTAGAACCATTATATTATTATTCAAAACTTTTATGTGACTATTTTAAGAAATATTACCTTTAATAGTTTAGTGTACAAAATGATAACCAAATTACACAGTAAGAAAATTCTTGTTGAAGCAATTTTTAAAAATAGTACTCATGTTTAAAAAGTATTTACGTGACACTTACCATCCAAGTGATAGTTGTTCAGTCCTGTCTGACTCTTTGCGACCCCATGGACTCTACAGTGCATGGAGAATTCTCCAGGCCAGATTACTGGAGTTGGTAGCCTATCCCTTCTTCAGTGGGTCTTCCAACCCAGGAAGCAAACCAGGGTCTTCTGCATTGCAGGTGGATTCATTACCAACTGAGCTATCAGGGAAGCCCCCACTTACCATGACTTTCCATCCTTTCTAATATTTTCCAGATATAATATTTAAATAAATGTTATTTAAATTTCCAATATTCACATAAATAACAAACAATATATTAGGGTAAAATTATAGGCCACTATAAATAAGTGTATATGTATATTGAAAGCCTCTTTATCTACCCTTATTATGTGGCTCAGTTGGTAAAGAATCCGCCTGCAATATAGGAGACCTGAGTTCTAACCCTGGGTTGGGAAGATCCCCTGGAGAAGGAAATGGCAACCCACTCCAGTATACTTGCCTGGAGAATCCCATGAGCAGAGGAGCCTGGCAGGCTACAGTCCATGACATCAAAAAGAGTTGGTCACAACTTAGCTACTAAAGCATCACCACCGGAAGAAATTCTGGTTTCATGTTTTATATGTATATATTATATTCACAGTGGGGAAAAAGCAAAGACAAAAATGTCTTTCCTTATGGATCCTACATTCTATTAAGAGTAACCAGTGGGTCTTCCTCAGTGGCTCAACGGTAAAGAATCCACCTACAACGTAGGAGGCGCAGGAGATGTGGGTTCAATCCCTGGTTTTGGAATATTACCTGGAGGAGGGCATGGCAACACACTTCAATATTCTTGCCTGGAGAATCCCATGGATAGAGGTGCCTGGCGGACTTCAGTCCATAGGGTCCCAAGGAGTCAGACATGACTGAAATGAATTAGCATGCACACATGCACAGTAACCAATGAGTAAATCAGTTCAGTCGCTCAGTCATGTCCAACTCTCTGACCACATGGACTGCAGCATGCCAGGCTTCCCTGTCCATCACTAACTCCAAGAACTGGCTCAAACTCATGTCCACTGAGTCAGTGATGCCATCCAACAATCTCATCCTCTGTCATCACCTTCTCCTCCTGCCTTTAGTCTTTCCCAGCATCAGGGTCTTTTCCAGTGAGTCAGTTCTTTGCATCAGGTGGCCAAAGTATTGGAGCTTCAGCTTCAGTATCAGTTCTTCCAATGAATATTCAGGTTTGATTTCCTTTAGGATTGACTGGTTTGATCTCCTTGCAGTCCAAGGGACTCTCAAGAGTCTTCTCCAACACCACAGTTCAAAAGCACCAATTCTTCAGCACTTAGCTTTCTTTATGGTCCAACTCTCACATACATACATGGCTACTGGAAAGACTGTAAATTTGACTAGATGGACTTTTGTTGAGAAAGTAATGTCTCTGCTTTTTAATACTCTGTCTAGGTTTGTCATAGCTTTTCTTCTATAGAGCAAGCATCTTTTATTTCATGACTTCCGTCACCACCTGCAGTGATTTTGGAGCCCAAGAAAGTAAAGAGTGTCACTGTTTCCATTGTTTTCCCATCTATTTGCCATGAAATAATGGGACCAGATGCCATGATCTTAGTTTTTTGAATGTTGAGTTTTAAGCCAGCTTTTTCACTCTCCTCTTTCATTTTTATCAAGAGGCTCTTTAGTTCCTCTTCACTTTCTGCCGTAAGTGGTGTCATCTGAGGTTATTGATATTTCTCCTGGAAATCTTGATTCCAACTTGTGCTTCATCCAGCCTGGTATTTTACATGATGTACTCTGCATGTAAGTTAAATAAGCAGGGTGCTAACATTCAGCCTTGATGTACATCTTTATCAATTTTGGAACAGTCTGTTTTCACATGTACAATTCTAACTGTTGCTTCTTGACCTGCATACAAGGAGGCAGGTAAGGTAGTCTGGTATTCCCATGTCTTTAAGAATATTCCCAAGTTTGTTGTGAGCCACACAGTCAAAGGCTTTGTCCTAGTCAATAAAGCAGAGGTAGATATTTCTCTGGAACTCTTGATTTTTCAATGATCCAGTGGATGTTGGCAAGGCAATTTGATCTCTGGATTCTCTGCCTTTTCTAAATCCAGCCTGAATATCTGGAAGTTCTTCTTTTACATACTGTTATAGCCTAGCTTGGAGAATTTTTAGCATTAATTTACTTGCGTGTGAGATGAGTGCAACTGTGTGGTAGTTTGAACATTTTTGGCATTGCTTTTTGTTGGGATTGGGATGAAAACTGACCCTTTCCAGTCCTGTGGCCACTGCTGAGTTTTCCAAATGTGATGGCATATTGAATGCAGCATCATCATTTAGGATTTGAAATAGCTCAGCTGGAATTCCATCACCTCCACTAGCTTTGTTTGTAGTGATATTTCCTAAGGCCTACTTGACTTCGCACTCCAGGATGTCTGGGTCTAGGTGAGTAGTCACACCATCGTGGTTATCTGGGTCACTAAAATCTTTTTTGTATAGTTCTTCTGTGTATTCTTGCCACCTTTTCTGAATATCTTCTGCTTCTGTTAGGTCCATTCCATTTCTGTCCTTTATTGTGCTCATCTTTGCATGAAATATTTTCTTGAAGAGATCTCTAGTCTTCCCCATTCTGTTGTTTTCCTCTGTTTCTTCGCATCGACAACTTAGGAAGACTTTCTTATCTCTCCTTGAGATTCTTTGGAACTCTGCATTCAGATGGATGTATCTTCCCTGATCAGGGATTGAACCCAGGCCACCTGCACTGAGAGTGCAGAATCTTAGGCATGGGACCACCAGTGAGTAAAGGGGTATGTTCATATTATTTTATGGTGATAGGTTTTGTAGAGGAAAAATATGGCAGATAAAAGTGGATAGGGTATGTATGTGTTGGAGTCAGGTTTTGAAATTTAACTGGATGGTCAGAAAAAAATTCATTAAGAAATCATATAGAAATTGAAGAAGTTTTACATCATACCTCAAGTGTATTCTTAGAGATACATTAGTTAACTTACTGGAAACCATATTCATTAATCTAGCCACACATGATAATCTACCCAAAGTAAGTAATACTTGTATATACATTTATATAGTGATGCATGTCAATTATTTCTCAATAAAAATGGATAAAAAAGTGGAGAGAAGTTTGGGATGTATATCAATTGCTTATTATTTTCAAGAAGTAAATATTTGTTTTCATCTCACAGTTTGAATGTAGAAGCGTTTTATAAGGTTGGGTGTTTTTAGAAAATGTGTGTGGACCCCAATATGGCATTAAAATTCAGTGTATCATCAAAATAAGTAAAGTCTTATCTCAATAGCCTACATAGTTTTGCTTGTGTTACACCTCCAAGCATCTTTCTGATGCAATTCATCTTTTAGGTTCTGCCAAGCTTGACTCTCAGTTATCTTATTCTCATGCTAAATATCAATGTTCTGCTCAGAAATCTCTTTATGACCCACACTTTTATATGAATAGAAATATCAAGAAAACATTAGAAATCTAATCATTTCTCATAAGAATTTTGAAAATAAGGTATAAACATTACTCAACAATATTTAAGATATTGTGATAACCTTGCAGGCTGTTGTGATAGTCACAATGCACAGAAACATCAAATGGGGCAGATCAGTCTATAAGAATCCTGAAGAGACTGTAGAAAGTTTTCTGTGAGGATCAGATGAGAGTATGAGAACTTTTGCAGAAAATTCAAAGACTTTCTGCAAAATACAAAGACTACAGAATATGGGCATAGTGATTTTAGGCATCATGATATTTTAATGATTAGAACATGCCCTTGATGGTGTGGGGAGTCTAAACAGAACAAACTGATATTTATTTATATAATCACATATGCAACTCATTTAAAGAAATAAAGGTCAAATTTATACCATAGAGAATCAGTTACTTTTCATAAATATCACATATTATTATAGTCATATGATCTCCTCTAGTCTGACATATATACATATACACATATAAATGTATGCATATATGAGTGAATATGAATCTTCAGTCAGTCAGTCATATATAATTCGTTGTGACCCCCATTAGAATGTAGACTCCTCTGTCCAAAGAATTTTCCAGACAAGAATACTGGAGTCGGTTGCAATTTCCTCCTCTAGGGCACCTTCCCTACCCAGGGGCTGAACCTGTGTCCCTTGAGTCTCCTGCACTGGCAGGCAGATTCTTTACCACTGTACCCACTGGAAGGCCCTGTATATATACGTTAATGATATGTTTCTACACAAGATTGAATCAAATCATGTATAGGTTCATTTTCAGTATCACCTAAAACATACATCTTCAACAGTTAATCCATCATAGATGGTTGAAAGAATCTGCTAAAAATCAGGGTTTCCCTAAAAGCCTCATTGCCCTTCATACCACTTCTTGTTCAAGTACCCTTTACTATAAGGAAAAAATATCTTGTTCAAGTACCCTTTACCATAGACTGCTCAATACTTTAATATTTCAATTGCATCCAGTCCACAAAATAAGACATGTTTGATGCAAAAATTCACAACTGTTAGGAGTGCATATGAAAGAAATCTAGTAATTAGCAGTTTATTGGATTGCAGTATAAATTTTTAAAAATTTTTAATTGCAGTTAGCCTTAGGTGAAAGGTCCGTGCAGTTGTCAGTAGAATAGCTGGTACCAAGATGATATTTGTGTTATCCTTTTCCTACTAAGTGATAATCATGCAACTATTCTATTTGCTAACGTCTCAAGGGCAGGACACTATTCCCTTTTCACTCAAGAGGTTGCACCAAAAAGCTTGTTCTGACCTCTTTCTGGTAACTAAAATTGAAACCTTTAGGTGGTGGAAGAACTAAAATTCCTCTGCAAATATGTCTTTTGATAAAATCATTGTTCTAGCTTGGCAGTCTATAAAATCTCAATTATCTTTGCTGGACCTTTGAATGAGATCACTGTTGCTACCTGGGTGATAAGACTTATGATGTTTCACTGTTAAAGAATAATAATAATTTTGCTACCAAAATGATGGTTTGATGACCTTTTCTACAATTGGGAGGCTAAAGTGGCTATTTTTCTAAACAGAAATTTGTCAAAACCTAACACTTCATTGAAATTGTGTGGGTAATTCATATGTTGCTTCTCTGATGGCTCAGTGGTAAAGAATCCTCCTGCCAATTCAGGAGACATGGGTTGGATCCCTGGGTTGGGAAGATCCCTTGGAGAAGGAAATGACAGTCCACTCCAGTATTCTTGCTTGGGAAATCCCACGGACAGTGGAGCCTGGTGGGCTATAGTTCATGGGGTCACAAGAGAGTTGGACATGACTTAGCGATTAAATACCAATAACAATAATTCATTTGTTAATTAGAAATCGTTGATCAGTTTGGTTAACCTAGGATTACAAATGGATAATGCCATTTGATTTTATCCTGCTTTCATGTGGAAGGGCTTCCCTGTGTCTCAGATGATAAGGAATCTGCCTGCATACAGGAGACAAGAGTTCAATCCCTGGGTAGACAAGATCCTTTGGAAAAGGAAATCGCAACTGTCTCCAGCACTCTTGCCTGGAGAATCTCATGGACAGAGGAGCCTGGCTGGCCACAGTCCATGGGGTTGCAAAGAATCAGACACGACAGAGTGACTAACACTTCCACTCTCATGTGGAAGGGTGAAAAGTCTCATCTAACTGCACGTGCTGCTAAAGCTTTTCTTTTCTCTTTGGGAAGTCAGTTACTGCATCCTTCCAAGCCCTGATAATCGCTAACCTTTCTCACACATGTCTTATACACCTGTTCAGAATGTACAGTTAGGGCTGGTAACACAAAGACTGTTGAGTGAGTGTGACATGTTGAGACAATTGAAAACATCACGGTGGCCAAATGATTGACAGAAGAGGTCAGCTCCATGGACTGGAGAATTCTTAGAGCTCTGTTGTGGGCCCATCATTACTTCAAGACACTGACACATGCTTCTTCTCGAAAAGCTTTAGTTGTTAAGACATTACCACCTGCAAAGCCATCTGTGTGCTTATTGAAGCTTATTTAAGATTCATATATAGATTCATTATAAAAGTTTACTTTGGCCCCCAAAGTTGGTTTGCTTGCAAACTCATTATAGAAACACAGCTGATATTTGTAAAACCTCTCAAGAGAAACAGCTTATTTCAAAAGTCACAATGCTTTCAAGTGACATTTGCATATTGACCTGGAAAATTTTTTTCTAATTAGGCAATTTTTTTTTTTCCTTGTAGCTTGCAATTGGCCTATACCCCAGTACTTTGCATTAACTTTCTGTTTTTGTGACCATTGTTCTCTTTTCTAGTTTCTTTGGAGCCTAAAATGTGTGTGTGTATAAATATATGTATACACATACTTTTTAAGATTTAAGGCTCGTACAGGGAAAATATGAAAATCTGTGTTTGTGTATACGTGCGTGTATGTGTGTGTAGGGTTTGCCATCTTTGTTCACTTAGCATCAGATATCAAAATTTCATAAAAGTTATTTCTACATAGTTTTATTTCAAATATCCATTCATAATGATAAAATATTTTTGAAGCTATGTTATAAGTACTTATATTACTATATTACTAATCTTCAAACTCAATTATAAATATTGGTAAACACATTGTTATAACCAATGATTTAAACTTAAAATTCATATAAATTTTATATTTTGTCACTTTGTAACAAAAGTAATCAAAAGCAACCTTCTGGGTTTAATTGTCTCTATTAATTCAATAGGAAATCGGTGAGTATGTAATGACTGAATTTTTATTTCTGAAAATTAGTTTAAGTTTTGAGATGAATTTTAACTTTTTAAATGTAATGCTGTCAAAACATGGTTTTATTCCTCTTTTCCTTTGATCATAAAGGAACTCAAGTAATTAGAATTTTCTAATATTTGAAGTTTCACTAAAGGATGGATGTTGATTTTAAAATTTGCTTTTTTCTTAGACGAGCTAAATAGCCCATAGCTTACAGATGGGTACTACCATGGAAAATATAGAATAATTCTAAATTTTTCATGAGAATTCTTTAATACCAGGGTCTCAGATATTTTATAAAGAATGAAACGATTTGTATCTTCAAAAAATTAATATTTTTTTCACAGAAAAAGTAGACTATCAGAGGTACATTTTGAATAGGGATACATTATGCCTTGGCTTAGGAGAAGGCAATGGCATCCCACTCCAGTACTGTTGCCTGGAAAATCCCATGGATGGAGGAGCCTGGTAGGCTGTAGTCTATGGGGTCGCTAAGAGTCGGACACGACTGAGCGACTTCACTTTCCCTTTTCACTTTCATGCATTGGAGAAGGAAATGGCAGCCCACTCCAGTGTTCTTGCCTGGAGAATCCCAGGGACGAGGGAGCCTGGTGGGCTGCCGTCTATGGGGTCACACAGAGTCAGACACGACTAAAGTAACTTAGCAGCAGCATGCCTTGGCTTGGGTTTGACAGCGATATAATGAGTATGTTAGAGGTACCATTTTCTCCTTGTCAAACCATAGCTGAATTGTGAAACTACAGGATGCACAGGATCACAGGGAGGCTGATCTCACCTTAGGTTTGAAGGCTCAAGTTAAAATAGCATAAGTATTGGCTGGCAGGTGGAAGGCAGATGAGAACCTCAGAGGGACTCACACTAGGTCTTGCTCATTCTTGCCCATGTCTGTTCAGTTAGCCTCAAGTACTATGCATCCCATACCTACCACAGTCTTTTTCAAGAGAATTCCAGACAAACCACTTAGGATAAAAAATTGAGTAACCAATACATTGTTCACTTGCTAAGTCGTGCCTTGTCTTTGCAACCCTGTGGACTGCAGCGTGCCAGGCTCCTGTGTCTTTTACTATCTCCCTGATTTGCTCAAATTCATGTACACTGAGTTGGTGATGCTATATAATCATCTTATCTTCTGCCAGTCCCTTCTCCTTTTGCCTTCAATCCTTCTCAGCATCAAGGTCTTTTCAAATGCATTGGATAAGTTCAGTTCTTTTTGTTGTTGTTATTTATTTTTTATTTTGTAGATTTGGGGTAGGAAAAAAAGCAAACAAACTGAGCTATATTTAATTTTAGAATGAGTTATACCTGAGGCTTTAGTTTTTAAAGTTTTAAAGGTGACTAGTTTCATTCTAAGAAATATATGTAAAGATGCTAAATGATATTTTCAGGGAAATGCAATTAAAAACTGCAATGATTTATTAGGATGACTCATCAAAAAAGAAAAGATAACAAATGGTGAGGACGTGGAGAAATTGGAGGATTTTTATATTGTTGGTTAAAATGATGCAGCAATTAGAGGAAAGTATGAAGATTCCTCAGAAAAAATTAAAAATATAACTGCCATTGGATCCAGCAATCCCACTTTAGTTGTATGTCCAAAGGAAATGAAGTCAGGATTTCAAGGATCCCACGGTCATTGCAACATTATTTACAATAGCTGAGATATCAAAACAATTTATATGTCCACCAACAGATGAATGGATAAAGAAAATGCAGTATTTATATACATATGATGGAATATTATTCAATCATAAAAAGCAAGAAGACCCTGTCATCTGGACAACACAGACAAAATTGGAAGATATTATGCTACACGCAAGGACAAATACTGAATTCTAGGTTGTTTTGTCATGAAGGACAGAGCAGAATATTTAGGAAGTGCTCAGATAAATATGCAAGGAAAAGGAAAATAAAAATTCACTTAAGAAAGAATGAATGTAAGATATGGGGAAGAGAATTTATATAGGGCATAAAATGTGTAAGCTATACTAGGTGACAAAAGCAGTGTGATATTGAGTGATATTTTAATTTTAAAAAAGAATGAGAAAATAATTGTGTATAAGAACATGATAAAATATAATATTTTGTAATCAATTTTTATCATCATCAACCAGCTTTTGTTTAGAGTTTTTTATGGTAAATAGGTATAATATTTAAAAGAGGTGTCATTTTACATGAAAAAAGATTGTTATTGATAAGAGTTGTTTACTGCAGCTCCTATTCAAGTCATGCTGTAAGAAATGTGCAGTATAATTAACAATATTATATACACTAATACCCAAAGTCCATAAGCAGTGAGCATCAGGGGAAGAGGCTGAATATTTAGAAAATGTTGATATACTTGTTCAGTTCAGTTCAGCTCAGTCGCTCAGTTGTGTCTGACTCTTTGCGGCCCCATGAATCGCAGCACGCCAGGCCTCCCTGTCCATCACCAACTCCCGGAGTTCACTCAGACTCGTGTCCATTGGGTCAGTGATGCCATCCAGCCATCTCATCCTCTGTCGTCCCCTCCTCCTCCTGCCCCCAATCCCTCCCAGCATCAGAGTCTTTTCCAATGAGTCGACTCTTCGCATGAGGTGGCCAAAGTACTGGAGTTTCAGCTTTAGCATCATTCCCTCCAAAGAAATCCCAGGGCTGATCTCCTTCAGAATGGACTGGTTGGCTCTCCTTGCAGTCCAAGGGACTCTCAAGAGTCTTCTCCAACACCACAGTTCAAAAGCATCAATTCTTCGGTGCTCAGCCTTCTTCACAGTCCAACTCTCACATCCATACATGACTACTGGGAAAACCATAGCCTTGACTAGACGGACCTTAGTCAGCAAAGTAATGTCTCTGCTTTTGAATATATTCGTTAATATGATGTTTTAGGACTGTGCAGTGTATGTGTGCTTAGTCGCTCAGTGGTGACTGACTCTCTGCGGCCCCATGGACTGTAGCCCTCCAGACTCCTCTGTCTGTGAAATTTTCCAGCAAGAATACTGGAGTGGGTTGCCATTTCCTTCTCCAGGGTGTTTTCCTGACCCAGGGATCAAACCCGCATCTCTTGCGTCTCCTGTATTGGCAGGCAGATTCATTACCAATAGGGCCACCTGGGAAGCCCCCAGGCAATGTATAGGGAGGATTGAAAGTCCTTAGCCTAGGAACTAGACACCCAGTGGAGGGACTAATTGCAATTCTGCCTTATTCCAAAGGTGCTGCACTTACCACTTAGTTCTCTAAATTCAGAGAAGAAACTTCTGTTTTACACTGTATATTTCATCCAGGTATCTTTCAATGGGGGCTTCCCAGGTGGCTCAGTGTGAAGACGAGCAGTGCAGAATGCCAATGCAGAAGATGCCGGTTTGATTCCTGAATGGGAAAGATATACTGGAGAAGGAAATGGCAACCCACTCAAGTATTCTTGCCTGGAGCATCCCACTGACAGAGGAGCCTGGTGGGCTACAGTCCACAGAGTTGCAACGAGTATATGGTGCCTTATCTCATATTAAAATAACTTTCACATTTATAATGAAAACAATTTATCTTTTTCAATATTCTTTGTTTCTGTTTTGCTTGCTACTCAAATCCTTCTTCTTTAACTTTAGAAAAAGGCCAATTACATAGCACTAAAAAGAAAACCAAAAGGCTACAGGAAGGGCTGAATGCATTTTTATAAATAATAATAAAACTTAGGTAAATTTTTGAGAGATAACTTCTAGAAACGACTATAACATAAATATTATACCAGTAATAAGTTGAATTAATAAATATTTATATGTTGCTAAAAAGGATTTTAAAGTAAATATCAGTAGACAATTAGGCATATTGTGTTGATCAGGTATACTTGAACTAAAGAAGAGTTCTGCCAAAGTCCTTAATATATATTTAAGGTAAAACAAATTCACAGAATGTGGAATTCTATACTCAATATTTTAAAGGAAAATGAAACTCGATGTAATTTCACTGTACAGCTACATCTCACAACAAATTATTTTTTTTAAAGTCAATGAATTTGTATATCTAATAATATAAACATTGAGGGCAAAAGAAGAAGAGAGTGGCAAAGGATGAGATGGTTAGATAGCATTACTGAGTCAATGGAGGTGAATTTGAACAAATCCTGGAAAACAGTAGAAGATAGGCGAGCCTGGCGTGCTGCAGTCCAAGGAGTTGCAGAGTCAGACATGACTTACCAACCGAACAGCAACAGCAACAACCATGTTAGAAAAACCACCTTTTAAGTGAGTTTTGTTTACTTTAACTTGTGATTCCATTTTAATAGGTTTTCACTCTATTTCAGAAAATTGTTTCTGTTCACTTGAATTTAATGGCATTTTACACAGTTCTGAAGTGTCTGTTTCTTCGCTACAAAAAAATATAGGGGTTATTGTGAAACTAACTTTAGTTTCTGAAATAAGCATGTCAATAAACCTATTTAATCTCCTATATGTCCTTCCCTCTGGTTTAGTTACAACTGTGAATCTAGAGAAAACGATAATCCAAACTTGTTTTTCTCTAGAAGGAAACAGGTGTCTATACTCAGTAAGGCTCTTCATGTTCTCAAATACAGGTCCTTAACGTGTGGCTAAACACTTCCGTTCTGGAGTAAGGCTGTCTACAGCTGTAAGATCTCAGTCAAAGCTAATTTATACTCTCTAAGCTTTAGTTTCCTTACTGGTAATTGATGACATATAATAATAATAATTATAATAATGTTTGGATCACATGGTATAATGAGCATAAGGTACATCACAGTGACTGGAGTATATGTTGGTGCTAAATTCATGTTTGCATCCTTATAACCTATCTCAAATTCACATTAGAGACATCCAGCAGGCCGTGGCTGTCAGGAACATCTATGGATACCTGCTGCACAACAAGAGTTTTCAAATATTATGCTCATGTATCTATATTCTACTTCTGTTTTTGAAACTTAGTTAAAATGAACTCCAGGTCATTTCTTAAGCACATGCAGTGCACCAGCAGAAGTTATGCGGCAACAGTTATGCTTGGAATAAATCACAGAGTTCCTTCTTTTCTGGTGTTCCTGGGCAAGGGGCAGCTAGGAGTATATAGGCAGGATTAGCAACCAGTGGATGTTTAGTAATTAGATAACAGATTGAAAAGTGAGCAACTTGAAAATAAGGAGAAAGCAATTTGTGAATGTTTATAGCAGAGATAAGATTTAGTATATAAAGCTAATATATTTATATAAATATTTAGAGATGTGGATGAAATATAAACAAACACAGACGCATATATACATACAGAGAAAATATATCTTTGAAGAGGCTCATAGTTCTTGAGACCACCTAATAGATTTGTGTGCTGAGTTGATCGTTCTTTAATCAAGATTTTGTTTTTTATAGAAGTTAATTTAAAAGGCAATCAAAGGGGATAAAAAATTACTTTTAACTTTAGGAACATACTGAATGTGACAGACACAGTAGAATAAAATATGTAACATAAATATAGAAATATATAAAAGAGAACATTGTTTGAAGATCGTTTTGATATTGAATTTTATTTAGATTCTTATTTATTTTATACTAATATTAATTTGTTGAGTAATCTTTTAATTTAAAAAGTTACAATTATATCAAAATGCTTACTTGTATGCCTATTTAATATTCATTTAAGCTTTGTTTCACTTGCTTTATATTCTATTAACAATTCACAAGAACTGAAGTAATTAAATGTGCTGAATGTCCCTCAGTTGTATCCAACTCTGTGAGATCCCATGGACAATAGCCCACCAGGCTCCTCTGTTCATGGAATTTTCCAGACAAGAATACTGGAGTGAGTTGCTATTTCCTACTCCAGGGGATCTTCCTGACCCAGGGATCAAACTCCTGTCTCTTGTGTTTCTTGCATTGGCAGGTGGGTTCTTTACCACTGCGCCACCTAGGAAGCCCATTAAACATTAATCATTAATTTATATAATCTACAAATTGAAGATTTACAAGTCTTAATTTTAGGTGGAATAAACTGACTGCTTTTTGAACCAAGTGCTTAACATAGGAACTTAGTCTATTTGCTGTCTATAGTAGGCAAAGAAGGAGTAATAGACATAGTCAGCCTTTAGTCTTAAGGCAGAGCAGTCTTGCCATTGAACTGTTCTTTCTAGAGTAATATAACCGGCAACAAGTATCACAGCAGTGACTCCTCCTAGATGGTGATTTGAATACTTCTCAATGACATCTTTAGTTGTTGGTTTGGTGGATATGATAATTACTGCCTGCTGTCAGACCAATATCCATTCTCCCTTCTACCTTAGTGATTGCGTCCATCAATAAGACTACCCTTTGCTGCCTCACTGAAAATTGGGATGGCCAATCAGATATGAGTGGATATTAGTAGGTAAAACTTCTAAGAGGTTTGGTTGGAAGTATCTTTTCCTTTGGCCCTTTCCATTCTCCTAAAATGTTGTATCAACATCTACCTTATGGCAACTGAATGCCCTTGAGAAGGAAGCAGTGTCCTAAAAGTGAAAGAATAAAGACAGAAGACATTAGTGCCCCTGGTGACTTCCAGAGCTTCTATACCAGCCCTCACTAATCCTAACTTCAGATTAATTTTACATGAGAGGAAATAAACCTATCCTACCCTGAAGTCAGTGATCCAGGGTTTCTGATGTATGTAAGCATGTGCTCAGTTGTTCTGTCATGTCCGACTTTTTAAGGTCCCACGGACCATAGCCCTCCAGGCTCCTCTGTCCATGGAATTTTCCAGGCAAGAATACTGGAATGGGGATGGCATTTCCTCCTCCAGGGGATCCTCCCAACCCAAGGATCTACCCGTGTCCCTTGCATCTCCTGCATTGGCAGGCAGATTCTTTACCACTGATTCTACCCGGGAAACCTCAGAGTCTCTAATATTAGCAGCCAAATATAATTCCTAAATGAAACACAGAAAAACACAAAAGATCCCTGAGCCTCAAACCATTTGTAATAAGATGCATTAGAAAACTTTGTCAGGCAACAACGCCACTTCATAGGGCTCAATATCTCCAGGCACAATGGCACCCCACTCCAGTACTCTTGCCTGGAAAATCCCATGGACGGAGGAGCCTGGTAGGCTGTGGTCCATGGGGTCGCTAAGAGTTGGACACGACTGGACGACTTCACTTTCACTTTTCACTTTCATGCATTGGAGAAGGAAATGGCAACCCGCTCCAGTGTTCTTGCCTGGAGAATCCCAGGGACGGTAGAGCCTGATGGGTCGCACAGAGTCGGACACGACTGAAGCGACTTAGCAGTAGCAGCAGCAGAAAACCTCAGCTTTGTCACTTTAGCTTACTTGGTTAGAATGGGGATATTTTACAGTTGATATACACACAAATACATTTTGTTTAAAAATTATTATACTTTGTTTAAAAATTAAAATAACATTTTTTACCAGAAAAAAATAATATATGATTATGGTCAAAATTAAAAAATTCATAAACTACCAAGGATCTTAATATTCATGTGTAAGTCCTGTTAGTATAGTTTCTAGGTATTTTTCATGTAATTTTGGATATGTATGATTCATGAGCTGACAATCTTAGTTAAAATATAGACATTTTCCTTACTGATGAATATAGGTAGTGTATTAGCCTGTTATAGCTTCTGTAACATGTTTTCATAATCTTGATGCTTTAAAGCAATAGAAATGTATTCTTTCATAGTACTGGATGCCATACCTCCAAAATTTAGTATCACTGGGCTGAAAGTAGTGGCAGAGTTATGCTGCTTCTGGACACTTTGGAGGAATATGTTCCCAGCTGCATCCAGTATCTGGAGACTGTCAGCCTCCCTTGATTGTAGCCACATTACTCCCACATCTGCCTTGGTCCTTGGTGAGCACATTGCCTTCTCTTTTTTCACCTGCGTCTCTTATAAGGACAACCTACTGGGATAATTCAGTGAAATCTGTTCATGTTAAGATTCTCAACTTAATTACATGGACAAAGGAATTTTTTCCTTATGAGGTAACATTTACAGGTTCCAGAGATTAGAGTCCGATGGCTTTGAAAAGTCTCATTACTGGCATCATCCTCATAAGTATTTACATGATATTGCATGTATGTACACATGATGCCTAATTTTTTTAGATTAATTAATAATTTTTTTTGACTTTACAATATTGTATTGGTTTTGCCATACTTCAACATGGATCGACCACGGGTGTACACGTGTTCCCAATCCTGACTCCCCCTCCCACCTCCCTCCCCGTACCATCTCTCTGGGTCATGCCAGTGCACCAGCCCCAAGCATCCTGTATCCTGCATCAAACCTAGACTGGCGATTAGTTTCTTATATGATATTATACATGTTTCAATGCCATTCTCCCAAATCAGCCCACCCTCTCCCTCTCCCACAGAGTCCAAAAGACTGTTCTATACATCTGTGTCTCTTTGGCTGTCTCGCATACAGGGTTATCGTTACCATCTTTCTAAATTCCATATATGTGCGTTAGTATACTATATTGGTGTTTTTCTTTCTGGCTTACTTCACTCTGTATAATCCTAATTTTATCAATTCCCAAGGATAGGTATTGTAGTAACTCAAAATTTTCAATTTTTTAGTTAATAGAAACAATAACAACACAATAACACACACAAGCACATACTTCTTTTTTTCTAAATAAAAGGATCTGAAAATTGCCTTATCAAAGGCTTTAATCATTGAAATAACAACTTTATCATAAAGCTCTTCAAAAAGTTATTACTACACATTCAACAATGGGTAGAATTAAAACTCAATTTTAATTCTGCTGAAGCAAAATATTCCATTAATGATTTTTTAATTGATGGTAAAGTTCAATGTGGTTCTTACATTATTTAAATGGTTTGTATATTCTTTGCTCATTTCACTGTGGAGTTGTCCAAATTCCTCTAACTTAATTTCAGGAGCACTTGTAACAGAAAGGGTAACCTTCTCTTCATTAGGCTCGTCATAAGCATCTTTTCCAAGATTGTTGTTTAACATTGTTAATTGTGTTTTTATATACAATAGATGGTTTTTTCAACTTCTTTACCACAAGGTTGTATAAATGATCATCTATATTTCACATGACAGCTGTTATCTATTACATGTTTAGATGTTTAATTACCAAGTAATGTGATAAATACCCTTCACTTCTTCCCTAATCCTTGTGAAATATTTCTTGTTCTTGGTTTGCGTTTTTGTCTTTGAAGTCTGATCTTTCAGGTATCATACAGACATGAACTCTCTGAATGCTGTTTCTGAGAATCAGTGTCAGATTTCCTGGACACAGAGGGGTAGGAGGGGAGTATGCAAGGCATGGGGTAGGGAGGTGGTGACCTGGGGCTGGGTAAGAAAGTGTCTGAGATATAAACAAACTTGCAGCCATATACCTTCTCCCAGCTCCATATCTCATGTAACGGGTGATTCTGTGAGCAAACTGATTTGCTTTCTCTGCATTTAACCCTTCAAGCATGCAAATTATCACTTCCTCCTGCTTCTAAACTGATTTCCAAATTCAAAAATGGATTTTAATATCTGGTCTGCTATTATTTTGCTCTTTGTCTTTGGTTTTTCACCTTGTAAATGTATGCCATTGAAAAAGTCTTAATGCCATTTTAGCAATATTTCAGTAGGAAGAAAAATAAACACTTGTTCAAAAGACCGTATTTGCAAGTCTCCATTTTTGTAACCACTCCAATCAGACTTTGACCCAGGCGCTTCACTGAAATAACTTTTGTTAAAGTCATCAAAATTGCCTCTCACTATGGGCTTCCTTGATAGCTCAGTTGGTAAAGAATCCACCTGCCATGCAGGAGATCCCGGTTCAATTCCTGGATAAGGAATATCCACTGGAGAAGGGATAGGCTACCCACTCCAGTATTCTTGGGCTTCCCTTGTGGCTCAGCTGGTAAATAACCCGCCGGCAATGTGGGAGACATGGATTTGATTCCTGGGTTGGGAAGATCCTCTGGAGAAGGGAAAGGCTACCCACTGCAGTATTTGGCCTGGAAAATTCCATGGACTGTAAAGAGTCCATGGGGTCACAAAGGGTTGAACACAACTGAGTAACTTTCACTTTCACCGTCAAGTCTCTGTTCTCTCCTTACTTTAACTTCAGTAGGATTACACTTTGTTACCAGACCTTCTTTTTGAACTATTACTTTACTTGTCTTTAAGGGAGGACATTTTCTGTTGGTTTCCCTTTTAAAACTCGCTGATCCTCTCTTTCCCTTTTTCTGATTTCATGTCATCCCCTTGACCTCTAAGCTTTCTAATCTGTTAGCCTCTGTTCTATTTCTTTTTCTCTTTTCTATCTTTATATTGTCTATAGGTAATTTCACTTAATATTATTTGAGTGCTCTTATGTACTGATGACACCAAATTTGTAATCCAAACTCTAATCTTCCCATGAGTCCCAAATATTTTCTTTTATCTCTATTTGTATGTGCAATAGAGATCCTAAACTTATGTTCAAAATAGAAGACTTACTTTTCTCCATAAAACAAGTAAGCAAGCAAAAAATATAATGAAGAAAACAAAATTTGCTCAAAGAAACAAACCTGCTCCTTTGGTTTCCATTTCTTAGTAATGACCAGTATCATGAATTCAAATATTTAAGCCAAAAAGCCTGGAAGCACACACTCCCTTGACCCTGACATCTGATATGCTAGCAGATCTTAGGATATTAAGCTTTATACTATATCCACTTTTTCTCCCTTTCTCAGCACTACTAACCTAGACCAGGGCATTCCCCATTTATGACGTTTTCAGCTTGTAGTCTTCTAAATGGCTAGTGACAACTGAAAGGAAAAAAAAAAAAAAAAAAAAAAACTAATGAAAGAAGGAAGGAAAGAAGGGAAAAGAAAACAGAAATGAAAAGACATTGATCCTGACATTTTCCTTTGTAAAATATTCTAGTGGTTTCCATTAATGGCCCTCCCTGACTTATGTGATTTTTGCTCTTGTCTGCATCTCTGGATTAATTTTCTATCGTTTCCTCTCACTCATGACTCTTCATCACTAAAAGGCTAGATTTCTTTTTCCCTTGGAAATGTCCCATTTATCCTTCCTTGGGTTTTTATAGAAACGTTTCCCTTTGTGTTTCTCCAGTTTGTCATGGGGTCTGTCTGCTCCTTCACTTCATGCTGGCATGCGGCAGGTGCTCAGGAAATGCGGGCTGCGAAAATAATAGTGTAATTCTCAGTTTCTATTTTTCAACATGAGATATTCATGTCAATTTTTAAAGTTAAACAGAAATTACTTGAAACTTCTGCCAAAGAATGATCAATTTGTAAGATAGAATGACAGTTTAAACGGAGTAAAAAATAAAAAAAGTTTTGCTCTGTTTTTAATGTGTAAGATATGCAAAATATCTTACAAAATTAAGAAAAAAGAAGCTAAGATAAGATATTAGACTATAGTTTTGAAAGTGATACAGATCTAGAAATTAAAAGGCTGAGTTTTTGTTTTTTTTTTTCATGAAGTATGCTATGGTCATCATAAGGTTATTTAATATATAGGCATTTATATTTCTCTTAAAAAAGCAGGATAAAGGCAGAAAGGTTTTTTCCTACCTGGTACAGGGTTTCTCAAGCTCAGCACTATTGACCTTTTGGGCTAATTTTTTGTCCTAGTTGTTATCGTGTGCATTTTCATGTGCTTAGAAGGATTGCAGGCTTCTACTCACTAGAGGCCAGTAGCAATACCCACCTCCAACCCCACCCCAAGTTCTTACAACTAAAAATGTCTTCACACACTGCCACGTCTCCCCTGGGGGTGAAATCACCCCACTCCTCAGAAAGAATAGCTTAATTTAAATAATTTCTTCAGGACAAAAACTTCCTCTCTGGAGAACAAATAATCTACTAATTGTGATAGTAAATTTGAGTATATTGGTCTTCAAGTAGATTCAAAAGGTACTAGTAAATAAACTTCATCGACCCATGTGCTTGGAATTCATCAGTAATAAGTCTTTTCTACTAACTAACATTTCAGATCTTTAAATCAAGACTTTTTAGTGCTGAAAGGGGCCCTAAGCAGAGTGTAGTCCAATACTCATTTCATAGGTTAAGACATTGAAACAACAATAAAATGTATGTACTTTGTTCGAGATCACATACAAAAGCTACTTTAAATAATCTATATGTAATCTAATTTAAAGAAATGAATTGGATCTATTAAAATAGCAAAAATGTAAATAATTAAGCATAGAATAACATTCTAGTGAGGAGTAATGGAAATATATCAAGAATAACATTCTAGTGAGGAGTAATGGAAATATATCAAGGAGTAACATAATTGTTTGATTAAATTTTTAATTTGGTTTAGAAATTCCTCTAAGTTAAAGCAGCAAATTCTCATCTAATAAAAGAACATTAGCTGTTTAAGTGATACCAAATTTTTGTTTTTAACCAATTTTAAGAGAAACTTGCTTCATGTATCATATTTTTCTTTTATTATGCATATTTGTTCTGAATAAAAACCATAGTCATAATATTTCAAATATCTGTTTTGTTAAAAAGTAAATTAACAATGAAACTATATTCTTGTTTCCATGTACAAAACCTTCTATAAATTAAAGAGTTTACGTGCTTTAAATGAATATACTGCATGGTGCATATATCTCTTTTCTCCAGTATGATTTCTTTTTACCAGAATTTACTAAAGAACTTGGAGAAGGAAATGGCAGTCCACTTCAGTATTCTTTCCTGGAGAATTTCATGGGTGGAGGAGCCTGGCGGGATGCAGTCCATGGGGTAGCAAAGAGTCAGACACGACTGTGCAACTAACACATGTTAAAGAACTGGAGGATAGCAGTGCCTTCAAATTTAAACTGTCTGGAGAGAATTTGATGTGCCAATATCAGTTATTGACTATAGAAGGGTTAATTAGTTTAGATTCCAATTATACTGTTAAGGGGATGATAATCTGTTGTATTAGGTGGCAAACCAAAACTGTGTGGATATCCACTTGGAAGGACGTGCATCTTCTCTGGACATGGCCCTCACAGTTGCTGTCAAAATTCAAGCAATTTGTAGCCCCGCCCCACCCCACCCCACCATAAATTGCTTTGCTGCTACTACAAAACTTGTTCTATAATGATCAAAGAGATTCTGATCAAGGAACATGACTAATATCTCAGACTGATATATTTTCAGATCGGTTGTAATCTGGCATCTAATTTGATCAACGAAGAGGTCCAGTGATGTTTGTGTGAAACCTTTAACTTTGTACTGATCTCTTCCTTCGTTCTCAATGCTTTAATTATAAGTGAATTAGATACAAAAGACAACTAAATTGGTTGCAAGCTAGCACTCTTCTCTAATTTTCATTTGAACTTTAGGAAGCATCTGCCAGAGTCAAGAGTACCCAAAGTTTGTTGTTTTTTTTTTTTTTTTTGAGGCAAACTCCTTGTTTATAATGATAAAACTGTTTTCAGCATACAGGATGCTTGTCTATTTTAAATTAACTGGATGTATATCACAGCAGGACATTATGTATCTGGGTTCATCTCAAAGCTGGAATAAGTTTGTGAAAAATAAGTGAAGGAAAAGCCAAACTAAAATGTATTCATTTTATATCACTTGAGACTGAAATCTAATCTGTCAGGAAACTCATCCAGATAGTTCTGACTCACAGTGATATGAATATACAGGCTTAGCAGGAACAGTAGTATAATGTGTTGTGTGTTAAGCTTATAAAACATGGTCCATAGCATATTAAAGGATGATGATGGATAGATGATCACTATGAAATCTTTGCCATATTCTTGTTGGTTTCTCAGTAAGATGAAAGAAAGTAGCCAGTGGAACAGTTGTGTGTAGGGTCTGGTAGCACAAAGAATTAGTGATGGAGCTGAATTTAATACCAATTATCCTATAACCATGTGAACATTTTTACTTCTTCAATTATACATATTAACAATTTTATAGTACTGAAGAGTTTATAACTCACAAAATTCTGGTGAAATCTAATAGGGTTGGCCTGAAGAAATTATTGGCTCTCTCTAAAGCAGACAATTACTTGGAAGTCAGATTTGAAATGTAAAAATGAAAAAATAGGCAAAAGCAGGCTGCCTCAACACCAAAAGTCATCAGGTATTGTTCAATGTTACTAGGCATCCTGTACCACCTAAGTAATGAGATGAAAAGGACACATTGATCTGGCTGACTGGTCTTCAGTCCAATTACTTTGAATATATTTGGAATAATTCTGTTACTTGTCTGCTCTAATATAGTTACTGCAGCATATCTGCATGGTAAAGGATGATTGCAAACGAAATCCTCAAATCCACCTTCAGAACTCAGAAAGATTAAATTGAAGAGTAAAGCGGTATTGCATTTTTGCTTTATTTCAATATATGACAATTCCTTTCCTTCAGTTTGAATTCATTTCTCTGATTGTGCCTTGTTTGCTAATGTGATACTGCACTAATTTATATGGTAAGCCTCCAAGCTGCAAACTCTGTGATCCCACAGCATCATTAGAGCTCAAACCTGCCCATCATTATTCATGCTAAAAAATGATGTGACATGTCGCTGATTCTTTGAAAATAATTTACATTACTCTAAACTAAGAAAATGAGGTATTATTAATTCAAAACTTCAGGAACTGTTGATGCAAGGCATGGATGTCCTTTTTAACCACTTCTATAAATTGAAGAACAATTGTTTCCTTTTTGGTTCATTTATTTACATATTTGGCTTTCTGTATTAGAAATATACTAATTTCTCTGAATGATTTTTGAAAGCCTTTATGGGGCTTCATAGTTGTTATTTCACGGCATTCATTCACTTCTAATCTTTAGATTAAAACCATTTTGCAAACTAGGGAAACATTTGTAAGACTTTATCTCAAATAGTAAAATCACTGTTGTTGAAGAATGTCAGAAAATCTAGAAAGAAACTTGACTTTGATAATATATAAATGGCACCATAAAAACTACATGTATTATTATGTAAGAGACTTAATCTTTCTGAGCCTTAATTTGCTCACCCATAAAATTGGGTTACTAATTTATCTTTACTTGCAATCTCACAGGGCTTTTGGAGCGGTACATACTATGTGGGAAAGAGCCTTGAAAACTATAAAATGCTTTATAAATTTAACGTAACACTGTTAACTTTTTTTAAACTAAATATATTGCTTTCCATATTGGCTAAGCATATTCTGTCTTTGTTGCTATGCACATATTAAAACATTTTAGTACTTTCCATTCATCTCTAAGCAAAATAAGTAAACACAGTAATAAGTAGCAACCTGCTTTATGGCATTGAGAGCATCTGTAACTGTACTAAGAAGAACACCCGCATCTTTTTAGCATGGTTCCACTTTTACATCTAAAGAAATTCTTCTGAAAATAAAATATATCTTTTCTTTGAATTTTGGCCATGGGCTATAGTACTTCTTTAGTGGATTCATTTTCCTTCCTTCATTCAGTAGTAACTTTCAAAATGTGTCAGGTTGTTCTGTTGCATAACACTGCTATTAATTTTGGTTTGCAACAGACTGAAATTTTTTCATTAAAATTATTATTTGCAAATAACAAAGCCATGGAGAAACTCTGCAGAATGAAAAGTAATAGTATTTAAAGAGCATGAAATATGAGATGAGAATTAAGGGTTCAATTTCAATTTGTATAGGTTTTTTTTTTTTTTTTCCTGATCAGACTTGGTCATTTGTAAAATTACCTGGAGTAATTATCTCTGTCTCTTAGGGCTGTTTTGGAGAATTAAATGGAATAAGGTACGTTCATTGGCACATAGTAAATTCCAAATGAATTCAGATCCATTTCATGCATTCTCTTAAGAAGCTTTACTTAAAATATGCATTACTTTCTGGGCCAAGGAATTCTTCACTTACTTTTCACTTTGGCATGGACATATTTATCATATTACCTATTGAGATGGAAACATTGATTCAAAATCAGTAAATACAGTGATGGAAGAGTTACATTAAAGAGAATTAGATTAACTCCAAAATGTGGAAGAAGCTCAATACTTTTTAGTTTATTTAAAGAATCATCTTTAGTTCTCAGTTTCCTTTAGAAAGTACATTCCTTATTTATATTCTGATTTACTAATGTGTTGATTTGTTATTCATAGAATCATCAAATCATTCATGTACTCAAGGTGATATTCAATTTAAATACCTACAAGTTTTGTTCTATGCTAGGCAGTGAAGATAGAATGAAATCATTTGGCTCCTCTGTTTGTATTTGATTTAAAGTAATGTGCTATTGGCATCTCTTCTTTCCATGCATAGTTTTGTCAGGCATTTTGATTGAATTCATTCTGTTTTCACCTTGTTAGAAAAATTGGAACCAGGCTTGGGATATGCAGCTTCTAAGGCTTTGCCTTTTGAGTTCAAGTGATTTACTCAGCAGAACGTAATGGATTAACTGAATATAAATCTAATAAAACTTTTCTATGTAGCCAAAGTATCACAGTTTGACACATACCAAGTTAGATTATAGGCTGGTCACTCTTCATGCTGATATTTCCCTAGACCTAGTCAACACTGAATAAGTTTACCATAATTTAAATGTATCATTTGTTAGTTCATAAAATCACATTTTGAGAACATTATGAAAAATAATATGAACAGGCAAGAAATCTAATTTTTAAAAAATTAAATGTAAGTGCACTTTAAAGAAGTCATGGCAGAAAAGTTCAACTTATCGCTTTATGAATATAGTGCCTTTTTTGGTAGAGGTTTCAAATTTTATTATTTAACTTTTTTTTTATATTGAATGGTCAAGCTTGAGCATTAAGCACTAAATATATTTGATTGGGTGTAAAACTTGATTCTGATTTTATTATAAGCTCAGCATTAGTATGTGAACTTAAGACTTTCATTTGTTCTATGAATAGACTGGGTGATTTTAATGGCAAAACATTCTTCTCTGGAGACACTTTCAAAGATATTTCAACATAGAGTTGAAAAAGATTTTTTAAAAGTAAATTGGATTTCTAAAATTGATAGTTGCTGTTAAGTATAGAGATGATGTAACTAATTTTAATTTACAATAAGAAGGAGCTATTATAGACCATTAACATCTGAATGTTCATGTGTCTAAAGCTCTTCCAGTTGATGAATATATGAATATATTAATTGCATATATATATATAATTTTAAATAGCCTGTAATTTCACAAGTGAAACTATAATCAACTGTGTAATTTTAAATATAGGAATGTATTTGATTTCTTTAAGTTAAACTCCTTTTTGAGAAAAATAATACCATAAAAATGAACTTTGTCATACATACAAATATATATACCTACATGATATGACATCAGTTTTCATGATATGACAGCAGTGGTTCATGTGGATTTATTCTCAAAACTGTTATTTCTCTAAGGATGATGTGTACTAACAGATTTATATTTACATATTAGATTAATAAGAAATAAACCTGCCTCTTAGAAGTAGGCTATTGGTTCTCTTTTCCCTGTTCATGCCACAGAACTCGTGACACCAAATATGCAGGGTTTCCCCTCCCCCACCAGTTCTCTTAACTTTCCAGGCACCAGTCAGGGTTCTACAGGCAATTATGATACTACCTACCTGGAGTTTGTCAGACCCCATAAGTTAAGGGCTCAGTCCCACAAAGTCTGTCTCATTTTGGGTGCCAGACACAGGTAGTGGATCCCCAAGTTATCCACTTGGCTCAAAATCGGGGGTGTCTACTTGGCTCAAAATCGGGGGTGGGGGGATTACTAGAGTTCTTAACTCAGATTGATGCTTTGCTACAGTGGCTTCTCAGAACTCAGGGAAATAGTTACTTATGTTTGTGTGTGTGTGCTAAGTCGTGTCCCTGACTCTTTGTGACCCTATGATTTGTAGTCTGCTAGGCTCCTCTGTCCATGCGATTTCCCAGGCAAGAATACTGGACTGAGTTGCCATACCCTCCTCAGGGGATTTTCCCAACCCAGGGATCAAATCTGTGTCCCTTATGTCTTCTGCATTGCCAGGCAGGTTCTTTGCCACTAGTGCCACCTGGGAAGCTCTACTTATATTTACTAGATTATTATAAAGGATGTGATTAAAGAATACAGATAAACGGCCAGAACAGGGCAAGGTCTAGTAGAGTCCCAAGCCCAGGAGTTCCTGTATTTATGGAGCCAGGGTTCCCCACCCTCTCCATATGTTCACAAACCCAGAAGCTCTCTGAAGCGCCTAGTTTATTGATTTTTATGGAAATTTGAATAATTACTAACTCCCTCCTTGGAGGACAGGGATGAGGCTAAATGGTACAGGTTTCTAATCATGGCTTTATTCTTCTAACTCTCCTCATCCAGGAACACACACATTTACTTCTTTAGGACCAAAGATACTCCTATTACTCAGGAAATTCCAAAGGGTTTAGAAGCTCTGTGTCTGGAATTGAAGTCAAAGACCAAATATTAGAACAAAAATGGCTCTTAAGCACCCTTATCCTTAGGAAAGGGTAAAGCACCCTTTACCCTAAAGAAATTACAAGGATTTTAGAAGCTCTTTGTTAGGTAATTGTTGCTGCTATTTACTGGCTAAGTCATGCCCTACTCTTTTGCAACCCCGTGGACTGTAGCCTACTAGGCTCCTCTGTCCATGGGATCTCCCAGGCAAGAATATTGGAGTGGGTTGCCACTTCCTCCTCCAGGGAAGCTTTCCCACCCAGGGATAGAACCTGCGTCTCCTGCATTGGCAGGCAGATTCTTTACCACTGAGCCACCTGGGAAGCTCCATGTTGGATAATATGGGCAGGTATATATCTATATCTATCTATCTCTCTCTATATATATATATATATTTATACATATATATAGGTATATACATTGCTTCCCCATCTATTTTCCATTACTTCATGGCAAATAGATGGGGAAACAATGGAAACAGTGGCAGACTTTATTTTCTTGAGCTCCAAAATCACTATAGATGGTGACTACAGCCGTGAAATTAAAAGGTGTTTGCTCCTTGAAAGAAAAGCTATGACCAACCTAGACAACATATTAAAAAGCAGACTTTACTTTACCAACAAAGGTCTGTTTAGTCAAAGCTATGGTTTTTTCAGTAACCATGTATCGATGTGCAAGTTGGGCCATAAAGAAAGCTGTGTGCCTAAGAATTGATACTTTTGAAATGTGGTAATGGACAAGACTCTAGAGAGTCCCTTATCCCTTGCACAGCAAGATCAAACCAGGCATTCCTAAAGGGAATCAGTCCTGAATATTCATTGGAAGGACTGATGCTAAAGCTGAACTTTGGCCACCTAATGCGAAGAACTGACTTATTGGAAAAGACCCTGATGCTGGGCAAGATTGAAGGCAGGAGGAGAAGGGATGACAGAGGATGAAATGGTTGGATGGCATCACTGACTCAATAGACATGGGTTTGAGCAAGGTCTGGGAGTTGGTGATGGACAGGGAAGCCTGGCGTGCTGTAGTCCATGGGGTCACAAACAATCAGATACAACTGTGCAACTGAACTGATTTGATGTATAAGTATATATATACACACACACACACACGCATATGTGTAATATGACAGGCTACAGTCCTTAGGGTCACAAAGAGTTGGATATGACTGAAACAACTTAGCACACATGCATGCATGCATGTGTATATATACGTATGTATGCATTTCAAATATATGTATATTTAATAGTAGATAAGATACATATACACTCATATATATATATATATTTCTTTTGTTCAGTGGAGAAAATGAATTTTTGTGAATTACAAATAGAGATGAATAACAACTTCAAATTGAAATTTTAAAGAGATTTATATTAAATTTTATGAAAATTTTTTAAAATTAAATTTTTAAAAAATATAGCATTATTTGGCAACTCTATATGTATATGTGGCACACTTGGTTTGATAGAGGGGATTGCTTTTTTTTTATTACTTTGGGTACATTTGACTATAATTAATAGAAATCTTGACTTAAATTGGCTCATATTAACGTCTCTCAAACTTTGGTGTACCTGCGAATGTCATGGAGACCTCACTTCGCCACACAGATCTGCCAGAAACACTCCAAGTTTCTGATTTATTTGATCTGGAATGGAGCCTAGAATTTGCATCGGTATCCATCTCTCCAGTGATGTTGATCTTGCAAACCCATGCACCATGCTCACTAAAACTGACTTAAACAGAAAGACAAATAAAACAGTCCAAATATTGGACCCACTCCAAGAGACTACTGAGCCCCAGGTTTTTTTCCTGTGTTGCTCCTCTCTATGCTTCTCCAGCACCTCCAGGATTTGTCCTCAGGCAGCTTTCCCTCAGGGACATGATATGACTGAAGGCCTGAGGACTGGAAGCTTCCTTGTTCGTGTTCAGCAAAAGAGAATGAAAGCTTTCTCTGAATTGTATAACACAAGATTTCTGTAAGACCTGATGTGACCATCATAGATCACACATCTCACTATGAGCAAATAACAATTGCAAGGGGATTGAATTATCTGCTTGGTGTAAGCCACTGATCCTGCCCCAGTAGTACCGGCAAGGAGGTTTGTTGTTTTACAATTGCTAGGTTATGTTCGACTCTTTGTGACCCCATGGACTCTAGCACATCAGGCTCCTCTGTCTTCCCCTGTCCTTTGGAATTTGCTCAAATTCATGTCAGTTTAGTTGGTGATGCTGTCCAACCATTTTATCCTCTGCTTCCCTCATCTTCTTTTGCCTTCAATCTTTCCCAGCATCAGGATCTTTTCCAATGAGTCGGCTGTTCGCATCAGGGGGCTAAAGTGTTGGAGCTTCAGCTTCTGCATCAGTCCTTCTAATGAATATTCCAGGTTGATTTCTTTTAGGATTGACTGGTTTGATTTCCTTGCTGTCCAAGGGACTCTCAAGAGTCTCCTCCAGGCAAGGATGTTAGGATTACTTTAACTGGTTTATAGAAATCAGGATTAATTTATGGAGTTATAAGAAGATCTGCTATTCTGAGTCATTTGGGCTACAGCAAACAGGATGACGATTGACCAAGATCAATGTTCTTTTTTGATGGTAGAAAGTGAATGGTACTGGCAAACAATACTGAATACTGGCCAAGGTTTATTTACACACAAAGTGATCCATAAACAAAGAAAAGGGATGTAAGCAATCACAACTATATGATTAGTCACAGAGCCCTTTCACTAGATATATTGGGTTGTTGTTCAGTTGCTAAATTGTGTCTGACTCTTTGTGACCCCATGGACTGCAGTACACCAGGCTTCCCTGTCGTTCACTATCTCCCACAATTTTCTCCATGTTCATGGAGTCGGTGATGCCATCAACCATCCCATTCTCTGTCACCCCTTTCTCTGCCTACCCTCAATCTTTCCCAGCATCAGGGTTTTTTCCGATGAGTTGGCGCGTCACATCAGGTGACCAAAGTATTGGAGCTTTGGCTTCAGTGAAAGTCCTTATGATGAATATTCAGGGTTGATATATTGGGTATTTTTTAAATATCTAGAATTTTCTTTGAATTAAACTCTTTTTCTTGAAAAAATATTGAAATACAGTTACTTTGCAATATTGTCATTTTCTGCTGTAGAATAAAGTGAGTCAGTTATACACATACATATATCCACTTTCTTTTTAAGATTTCTTTTCCATGTAGATCACCACAGAGCATTGAATGGAGCTTCCTGTGCTAAACAATAGGCTGCCATTAATTATCTGTTTTATACACAGTAGTGTATATATGTCACTCTCAGTCTCACAGTTTGTCTGACTTCCCCTGCCCTTCCCTCCTTGGTAACCATCCGTTTTTTCTCTACATCTGTGACTCTATTTCTCCTTTACCAGTAAATTTATCTATACCTTTTTTCTATATTCCACGTGTAAGTGATATTATATATTCATTTCTCTTTCTGGATGACAGTCTCTAGGTCCATCCACATCATTGCAAGTAACATTATTTCATTTCCTTTTATGGCTAAGTAATGTTCCATTGCATACATGTACCACATATTCTTTATCCATTCATCTATTTTTGGACATTTAGTTTGCTTCCATATCCTAGTTATTGTAAATAGTGCTACAATGAACATCCAGTGCATACATCCTTTTGGTATTATTGTTTCCTCCAGAGCTATGCCTAGGAGGAGAATTGTTCTGTCAGATACAGCTCTGTTTATAGTTTGCTAAGGAACCTCCATACTGTTCTCCGTAGTAGCTGTACCAATTTACTTTCCCACCAACAGTGTAGGAAGGTTCCTTTCTCTCCACACCCTCTCCAGAATTTATTGTTTGTAGACTTTTAGATGATTGGTCATTCTGAATGAAGTGTTACCTCATTGTAGTTTTGATTTGCGTTTCTTTAATAATTAATGATGTTGAGTATCTTATGATGTGCCTTTTGGCTGTCAAACTCCCTCTTTTGTTCACAGTTACTGTTTAATACACAGTACTCAGTAACATTTTTTCAATATACTACATTAGTTTGTTAGAATAATTGATTTTGCTTCTCAATCATTTTAGAAAATCTAAAATATTTTGAGTTTGTCCTGTGTTCTTTCAAAATTAAATTATATGACTTATCTATATTCCTATTTTTAAGTTGAGATATAATGGACATAAAATATTTGTTTTTGGTGTACAGTGTAATTAATATTTGTATATATTACAAAATGATCACTATAATAATTCCAGTTAATATCCATTGCCATGTATAGTTACAAATTATTTTTTATTATGATGAGAACTTTAAATGAGAACTACTCCTTTAATGACTTTCAAATATACAATACATTATTATTAACTATAGTCACCATGCTATGCATCACATCCTCAGAACTTATTTCTTTTATAACTGGAAGTTTCTACTTTTGACTCCCATCACACATTTCACGTATCCTCTCCACCTCCTGCCACTGGCAACCACCAATCTGTTCTCTGTATCTGTCTTGTTTTTCCGTTTGTTTTTTGTTGTCAGATTCTGCATGCAAGTGAAATTATACAGTATTTGTATTTCATGACTGACTTGTTTCACTTAGCATAGTGCCCTCAAGGTCCATCTGTGGTGTTGAAAATGGCAAGATTTTTGTATCCATTCATCAATTACAGACACTTAGACTGTGTCCATGTCTTAGCTATTGTGAGTAGTTCTGCATGAACATGCAGGTGTACGGATCTTTTTAAATTAGTATTTTCATTTTCTTCAGATAAATATTCAGAAGTGGAATTGCTACATCACTTGGTAGTTCTTTTTTTAGTCATTTGAGAAACCTCATATTGTTTTTGATAGTATTTGTACAAATTTATACTTTTACCAACTGTGAACAAGGGTTCCCTTTTCTCTCCCTTTTCACTCATGATTTCTTGTCTTTTTGATTAGTCATTTTAATTGGTGTGAGGTGATATATCTCATTGCAATTCTGATTCACATTTCCCTGATGACTAGTGATACTGAGCATCTTTTCATATACTCTTTGGCCCTTTGAGTATTTTATCTGGAAAAGAAAAAGCTTTGTTGTGCTCTTCTACTCATTTTCTAATTGGATTTTCTGTTTGTTTGTTATTGGAGTGTATGAGTTCCTTATGTGTTTTGTATTATAGCCTCTTATCAGATATAAAGTTTGCCACCATTTCCTTTCATTCCTTAAGTTTGATTTTCATTTTATTGATAATTTCCTTTCTTGTGTAGGTGAAGTTTAATGTAGCTGTACTTGCTTATTTTCACTTTTGTTCCCTTAGCTTGTGTCAAATCCAAAAAAACTCTCTAAGACCAGTTTCAAGGAACTTATTGCCTCTGTTCTCTTCTAGGAGTTTTATGATTTCATACATTATACATGTATTACATTTATATCTTTAATTTCTTTAATTTTTATGTCTGTGCAAGATATTGATCCAGGTTCATTTTTTTTGCCTGTGGGTGTCCAATTTTCCCAACACTGTTTGTTGCAGAGACTGTCTTTTCCCATTGTATATTCTTGGCTCACTTGTCTTAATTTTTCTTTCTTAATATATACATTATATTGAAGTTTAGTTTAGTTGACACAATATTTCAGGTGCACAGCAAGATGATTCAGTTATACATATACACCTATTATTTTTGAAATTACTTTCCATTATAGGTTATTACAATATATTGACTATAGTTTCCTATGCTATACAGTAAAACTCTGTTGCTTGTTGCATATCTATTTTTTTTTAAAAGCTAGAAGATCTAGCATTCTATTAATGCTAGCTCATTGATGACCTTTTATCTAGTCTGTTTTACTTTTTCTATCTCACATTCAGTGCTCCCATTTCATTTAGTTTATGTTTTCCAGTTTCTCCATCTCTTCTTTTTTTGGATGTCTTCTCAAGTGTTTATCAAGCATAGTATAAAAGCTTTTGTATACATACATATACATGATATGTATAATATATGTATTTTAGAAAACTTATAAATTTTTGCCTAACTAAAACATTTATGACACTTTGATGTCTTAAATTAATTGACTGTATATGAATAGGTTTATTTCTGAGCTCTCTATTCTGTTCCATTGACCTATGTGTCTGTTTTTATGCCAATATCATACTGTTTTGATTAGTATAGCTTTGTAAGATAGTTTGAAATAAGAGTGTGAGATGTCTCTAGCTTTGCTCTTTATTCTTAAGATTACTTTGGTTATTTGAGGTCTTTTGTGTTTCCACAAAATTTTAAGATTATTTATTCTATTTCTGTGAAGAATTCTGTTGGAATTTTGATATTTTGTTGAATCTGTAGACTTTTGGGTAATGTGGACAATATTAATTATTCCAGTACATGAACATGGGATATCTTTCCACTTATTTGTGTTTTATTTTATCTCTTTCATCTGTATCTAATAGTTTTTAATGTACCATCTTTTACCTTTTGGTTAATTTTTTCCTATGTATTTGATTCTTTGTGATGCAATTGTAATAAGATTATTTTCTTGTAGTCTGTTACTGACGTATTCTTTGTTATTTATCTTCTGATAGTTTGTTATTAATGTATAGAAATGCAATAGATTTTTGTATATTAATGTGAATTTTAAGAGTTTTTGAAGATGGATAGTGATACTTTGAGGTTGTTTTGTGTCCTTTGAAAATTAGATTATATGACTAATTTCCATGTATAATTAACCTATGTGAGTTATGATGATTAAGTCTTTGTGATAATATTCAAGATCCTTTGCAAATCTGAAATTCTGGAAATCTCCAATGCCTAATACATTGGAGGTCTGTTATAAATTCAGAATGACAAAATATTATTTTCAATTCTCTCTTCTGTGCCATATTAGATTTTTTTTAGTCGAACCCTTCCATGGATTTGAGATGTCTTCACATAGTGGTATGTCTTCACTATCTTACATGTCAACCTTCTGAGGATTTATATGTCAACATTGCTGGAAAGTCAATAAATGCTTGTTATCTGAGTCAATGACTAGAGTGGGTGAAGAGCGAAGAGGCAAAGAATGGTGTGGTACAAAGAACAAGAATTTCAATGGACAGACTGCTCTCTGATCATTAGGACATTAGAAAACAAGTATCAATGTTCTTTACTTGAAAAATATTGAGACTCAGTATATTCATCTGTAAGACAGGGAACAACTGAAAATATATGACCTGAGACATGCTTTACATTGTTAAAAATGAATGACTTAATTATGGCTTTTGTTCTTGATTGCAGATAATATAATATAGTGAATTTCAGATTAGATAAACGTTGTTGTTGTCCAGTTATTAAGTTGTGTCTGATTCTTTGTGACCCCATTGAATACATACAGAGGTAGAGGACCATGCTATCTTCTATGCTAATTTTGGTACATGATACTCAACATAGGGAAATACCATGTAATATGTGCTGTGCTTTCTTTTTCCTGTTTCATTTGTATCTATATATACCCAGAGACTGGTTATGAACAGCAGAGCACTACATACCTATTTACATTGTTTTAAATCTGTAAAACCCCTGGGAAATTCTAAATGAAAACTATGTATTGTACTTTATAAGCATATACTTCAATTTCATACTCAGATAGTGTTACTTTTATTGTTAACTTGAAGTCATTGTAACTTGATGAAGATGCACATAGGAACAGAAATTTGTTCCCCTAGGAAGATTTTCTATTTTTAATCAGAGATTTTAGTCACAGAAAGATAAAAAAAACAAACTGTCAGGATTGTTTAAAGCTACTATCTTTGTTTTCTAAGGGCACTACTGGTGCTTTTTGTTTATTGTGTTTGGAGGAGTGAATGTGTTTTCCATGTTAGTGTGTGTTTTTAATTTAAAAAATTAAGTGACTCATCTTGATTCACACATATCTGGTATGTCTTAAGATATTTAGTTTGTAGGTGAAGTGTTCTCTTTCCGAATTTAGTCTGTAGATGAAGTGTTCTCTCTGTTGTCTCAGAAGACACCAACGATGTGAATTAAGACAAATTCTTATCCACACAGAATTCATAGTTACTGGTGAGAACAGACATAAAAACAGACAATACTGCAGCTTGCCCAGTGATGGCATGGATCTGTTATTAATGTTACAAGAGACATATCTAAGGAGAAGTACCGTGTAGAGGTTGATCATGATGCCTTCTTAGAAGAGTTTAGTTTTGAAGTAGGTAAATGTTTAGCTGAGTGAGAATGGGGAAGGCTTTCACAGCAGAGGAACACCAGGAAGGAGACAACAATTCTGTTTACGAGATCATCTTAATTTCCTCACCTATTAAAATATAAATAACACCTAACTCATAAATGTTGTGAGATTAAACTGAAATATAAATGTAAGACACTATGCTTAACATGTAGTAGGCACTTAAGAAATGTTTACTATTTTTCTTTTTTACTTAACTGTATTTCAGGAAATTAATGGAAGAAATGTTCTTTTAAATAAAATTATGCTGTTTAGGTGACCTCCCTGTTAACATAAATTGGATTACTCTCTCTCCATATATGTATACATGAAAGAAAAGTGAAAATGTTAGTTGCTCAGTTGTGTCCAACTCTTTGTAACCCCATGGACTGTAGCCCACCAGGCTCTTCTGCCCATGGAATTTTACAAGTAAGAATACTGGAGTGAGTTGCCATTTCTTTCTCTTGTAAGATTCCTAGGGGATCTTCCTAGGAATCGAACCCAGGTTTCCTGAATTATTGGCAGATTGTTTACTCTTTGAGCAACCAGGGAAGCCCTGGTTTATGTGTGTGTGTGTGTGTGTGTGTGTGTGTGTGTGTGTGTGTTTTCCAAAAATAGTTAAATCCTTAACTCAAGGAATTGATGAACCATCCACCAAGTTAATTCTCTCACATAAAAATGTTTATATGGTATACAAATGAGCTTATTTACAAAACAGAAATAGACCTGCAGACATAGAGAACAAGCCTGTGGTTACCAAAGGGAAAAGAGATAAATTAGGAGCTTTGGATAAACAGATACAAACTACTATATATAATATAGATTAAAGAAAAAAAAGGACTTAGTGTACAGCACATGGAACTATACCCAATATTTTATAAGGACCTATAAGGGAAAATAATCTGAAAAATAATATATATATATATAACTTTTTTGTTTTATATATATGTAAAACAATATTTTATATATATATGTGTGTATATATGTATAGCACTGGACCTCTTTGCTGTACAACTAAAACTGTCATAATTTTGTATATCAACTATGAAGAAGTGGAGTTGCTCAGTCAGGTCTGACTCTTTGAGACCCCATGGACTGTAGCCTACCAGGCTCTTCGGTCCATGGGATTTTCCAGGCTTTAGTACTGGAGTGGGTTGCCATTTCCTTCTCCAGGGGATCTTCCCAACCCAGGGATCACACCTGGGTCACCCACATTGTAGGTAGATGCTTTTACCTTCTGAGCCACCAGCAAAGTCTACTATATATACAATTAAATTACAAAAAATTTATATGAGAATGAAATTCTCAGACTCCAATTTGCCCAAAACTTGCTTGTGTGAGCTTCCATGGTAGCTCAGTTGGTAAAGGATCCACCTGCATTGCAGGAGACCTGGGTTCAATTCCTGAGGCAGGAAGATCCACTGGAGAAGGGATAGGCTCCAGTATTCTTGGGCTTCCCTTGTGGCTCAGTTGGTAAAGAATCCACCTGCAATGTGGCAGACCTGGGTTGGATCCCTGGGTTGGGAAAATCTGATTCCCTGGAGAAGGGTAAGGCTACCCACTCCAGTATCCTGGCCTGGAGAATTCCCATGGAGTATATAGTCTGTGGGGTCACAAAGAGTTGGACGTGACTGAGTGACTTTCACTTTCACTTTGCTTGTGTTTACAATAATGCAAACTCCTAGAACTCTGAGAAGTCTGATGTTGCAGGCCTCATCCTCAACCTGGAAATGTGAATTCTTATTAAATACCTCAGGGAATTCTGGTGCAGATGTTCAGTGGGCAATACTTTGAGAAATACTTGCACTGAATAGATTTTGTCTCATTTTAGCCCAATGTACTGCATCCATCTGAAAAGTAAACCATCATATATTTAGCATAGAGTGTTTCATGAATGACATTCAATACAATAATAGGTTATAAACTAGACTTTCTTGGTTCACTTGATCCAAACTTGAAGAATGTGCATTTATAATTTTTGCAGCATGATATTTAATATATGAGATATAGTCACCTGTAAGAAGAAAACACCCTGCTAAATATATAAATTGAGTTATATTTTCTGCTGTCCATAGCTTTCTATCATCACTTCTATTAATTCAAATTTCCAGGTAGGCTATACTAAAACTTGGACTTTTTTCTGCACCCTGTTAGTCAGGTGTGGATATCAGTGAAGTTTTAAAGCTAATAGTTTATCACCTTTATAAAGATACATATGAGTCTTCACCCTATTCATCTCTAAAGGAATTATACAGTCTCTTTGTACTCAAAGGTATGAACTATTTTTAATGCTTAAGTGGAATGTTAATTGTATGAAAATTTGTCCTCTAAAACTGTTTTGTGCATCACTGAGAAAAATAACTTGTAACTTTTAAATTGTTTTGAATGTATGTGATTTTTTAAAACTGCAGTTTGATTGGAATATTTCAAAATTAACTCAATTTCTATTTTTTGTAGCTTAAAAAATGCTTTCTTTAACATATGTTCAATGTAATTTTAATGAAAATAAAATCCACACTGACCAGGATATTAATTCAATAGTAGAGTATCATTTCAGCAAAACATGACAGATTTATATATTCATTTTTTTTCTTAGATGAAGATTGTAAAAATCATCTCATACATAAAAATACTGATTCAGAAAAAAGGTTTAATTATTCATTTATTATTGTGCAAAGATGAAAATATTATTTACATTTTCTTTTTCATGAGATAGTCTTCCTAGTATATTGTAGAGAAAATTTTAATAATTAAATTCACTTAATTAAATTACTCCCAAAGATAATTAATTATAGCTTTAATTCAATCTCTATATTTAAACTCCAAAAGGGGATTCAGTTCTGTCCCAAACTTTCTGACTCAGAGAATAGCAAATTTAGGTTATAATTATATCAGAGAGTTTCACTGTATTCTGTGTAGAAAGAATTGGGATATGACATGAGGGAAGCAAAAAGTCCAAGACTTATTTTTTCTAGCCTAGGATGTGAAGGTTATTAATAATGAAGTATGAATTGGTTAAAATAAGTCAAATGCCTGAGTAAAAATGTATGGGGAGGTGGGGAGAGAAAGTAACAGTATCGATAATTATGGAAAGTTTGAGAACAGCAGCCATAGTGATATACTTCACTGGTAATTGGAGGAGGCTGCAAGCTTGCTCCAAATCACCTGTACATGAACAACTTCAACATGACATGGGTGGCCTGATTACAGTAAAATATGTTTAGGCGGGTGAAACTGGAGTGTGTCTTAGATGCCCATGGCTTGTAAGTGGTATAACAGGGGCCATAAGTACCATGCTTGTTATGGTAAGGGACTGCAGACAGATGGGAAGAGGATGGCAGCAGCTCAGAATCAAATGAAAAGGCCAAAGTGGACCTACAGCACCGAGTCTAGAGGTAGAAGGTAGGAACTACTTTCTCCAGTGAGACGTCATCAGATGAACTGAACTTTAGTTCACAGTGACAAGCACAACAGCCTCTGCATATTGGATCCATGTTCAACCTCCATCTCCCTGTGGTTACAATAGGCACGCATTTCCTTTGTGTTGCAGAAGGTTTGGAAAAAGGAATGTCAAAGCTTTATGCCTACAGAGTCAGGACATATACCACCAGGGAAGTCCAAGAATGCTGGAGAGGGTAGCCTCTCCTTCTCTATAGGAACTTCCTGACAGAGGAATCGAACTGGGATCTCCCGCATTGCAGCCGATTCTTTACCAGTTGAGTAAAGCATACCTAAAGGGTCATGTTTAAATATCAAAAAGGACTGACTTCACATAATTTTAGTTTATAGTTTCGTCCCTACTCATACCCCCTACCCACATCCAGCTTGGCAGATGGAGACAGTTAAGAACACATGCTCTATTAGAAGTGAATATAGACATTAATTAGCCTTTCTCTCTCTCCTCACACACACATATACAATTGACCCTTGAACAAAGAGGTTAGGGGCACTGAAATTCTCTGCACAATTGGAAATCTGTGTATAGCTTGTGTTTGACCTTCCATATACGGGTTCCTCATATCTGAGGTTCTGCATCCAACCCAGGATTCAACCAACCCAGCATCGTGTAGTGCTGTGTTATCTACTACTGAAGAAAATTCATGTATAAGTTGGACCCAGTCAGTTCAAGCTCATTTTGTTCAAGGGTTAAATGTATATGTGTGTGCCATTCTTCTGCAAGTATTCTTAAGGTTATAGTCTAGTATTCTTGAATTTATAACATAAAAAATGGAATGCAACACATCGAGAAAGTCATTATATTTAGTTGGAGAGTTTCCATAATTGATAAAATCACTATTTTTCAGTAAATAAATAGATACTTAGTCTTTGAAGGGGCTTCTAAGGTGGCTCAGTGGTAAAGAACCTGTCTGCCAATGCAGGAGACACCTGTTCAAACCCTGGCTCAGGAAGATTCCCTGGGGGAAGAAATGATGACCCACTCCAATATTCTTGCATGGGAAACCTCATGGACGTAGGAGCCTGGTGGGCTACAGTCTATGAGGTTGCAAAGAATCAGAAGTGACTTAGCAACTAAACAGCAGCAGCAGCAGCAGTCTTTGAAGACTTAGTAAGGAGGTATTCAAACCTAAACTTGCTTTTGATACAGGGAACAGGATAAGGAACTATGCCAGGAAGTACCTCTTTGGACACTGTGGTTAAGGTCAACAATGTTTTGCTTTGTGCGGCATACATATGTATTGTAAATAGTATAACTTCCTAATGAAAATATTGCTGCTGCTGCTGCTGCCAAGTCATTTCAGTCATGTCCGACTCTGTGCAACCCCACAGTTGGCAGCCCACCAGGCTCCCCTGTCTCTGGGATTCTCCAGGCAAGAACACTGAAGTGAGGATTTAAAAATGCTTAAAGCTAGTAACGATTATTTGGTGGAGACATTACTTTCTTTACATGTAAGGCTGCTTGTAAGTTTCAGTCCTAGCATTGCCCATGTACTAGCTTTGTGACCTTGAGCAGTTCATTTAATCATCTGGATTCTTCATCTATAAAATGGCAATGACGTTACTTGCCTAAGTTAGTTAGGAGGATGACATAAGGAATATTAAGAACTGTGAATCTTAACCAGGTACATTTGCAGTACTGCCAAAGCCCTTATTTTTACCATTTCCCATGTATTGTAATGAAAGATAATCTGCAAATGTTTTAGAAGTGATAGCATGTGACTTTGAGAAAATATTAGAAAAAAAAACAAATGATGTTCCTTTTATTACCAACAGCCTAAAGAGTTGATCAGTACTTCAGGGCTTCTAGAGTGGAGTTCCTCACACTGAATAAGAACCTTCATGACAAACTGATTTGAACAGTCCAGGTAACATCTTGCTCTAGGGGCAAAGATTGAATTTGAATGAAAGTAGTTGCTAAGAGTTGGATGCCACTGAGCGACTTCACTTTCACTTTTCACTTTCATGCTTTAGAGAAGGAAATGGCAACCCACTCCAGTGTTCTTGCCTGGAGAATCCCAGGGATGGGGGAGCCTAGTGAGCTGCCATCTCGGGTCGCACAGAGTCTGACATGACTGAAGCGACTTAGCACCAGCAGCAGTTTTGTAACCAAATCTTGAGTTATCAATAACAGTAGTGAGTTGTTGATGTTTAGTCACTCAGTGGTGTCTGACTATCTGCGACCCCATAGTCTTCAGTACCCCAGGCTTCCCTATCCATCACCAACTCCCAGAACTTGCTCAAACTCAGGTCCATTGAATTGATGATGCCTCCCAACCATCTAGTTCTCTGTCACCCCTTCTCCTCGTGCCTTCAATCTTTCCCAGCATCAGGGTCTTTTCAAGTGAGTAAGCATTAGGAGGCCAAAGTATTGGAGCTTCATCTTCAGAATCAGTCCTTCCAGTGAATACTCAAGGTTGATTTCCTTTAGGATTGACTGGTTTCATCTCCTTGCAGTCCAAGGGACTCCCAAGAGTCTTCTCCAACACCACAGTTCAAAAACATCAATTCTTCAGTGCTCAGCTTTCTTTATAGTCCAACCCTCATATCCATACATGACTGCTGGAAAAACCATAGCTTTGACTAGATGGACCTTTGTTGGAAAAGTAATGTCTCTGCTTTTTAATATGCAGTTTAAGTTTGTCATAGCCTTTCATCCAAGGAACAAATGTCTTTTAATTTCATGGCTGCAGTGAAATTTCAAATCTGTAGTGATTTTGGAGCTCAAGATAATAAAGTCTGTCACTGTTTCCATTGTTTCCCCATCTATTTGTCATGAAGTGATGGGACTGGATGCCATTATCTTAATTTTTGGAATGTTGAATTTTAAGCCAGCTTTCTCACTGTCCTCTTTCATCTTCATCAAGATGCTCTTTAGTTCTTCACTTTCTGTCATAAGGATGGTGTCATCTGCATATCTGAGGTTATTGATATTTCTCTTGGCACTCTTAATTCCAGCTTGTGCTTTATCCATCAATGATTTGGTTACTTGTAATATACCAGGAAAACTGGATACGCTGAATAGTTTTAATAGTCGAATAGTTTTAATAGTTGAATAGTTTTAATAAAACTACATTGAATAGTTTTAATAAAAAATTGAATTGTATCAAAAACACAGTTAGAAAGTGAAAGTAAAAGTTGCTAAGTCATGGCCGACTCTTTGCAACCTCATGGAGTATACAGTCCATGGAATCTCCGGGCCATAACTGGAGTGAGTAGCCTTTCCCTTCTCCAGGGGATCTTCCCAACCCAGGGATCGAACCCAGGTCTCCCTCATTGCACGTGGATTCTTTACCAGCTGAGCCACAAGGGAAGCCCAAAACATAGCTAAATGAAAGATATTTTTCTTCAATTAGAATCATGGTTAATCCTCTTACTAATGCTTAATAACTTTGTTATGCAATTGGAATTCAAAAAAATTATACAGAGATTAGGTCGCATCTCCTTTTACTCTATTGTCCGTTGTTGCTTAGTAAAACCATGTATTGAGAGAAGGAATTAAATATATAATTTTGGTCTATTTTTACATATGGTAGCATACAAAGATATTTGACAAAATGATAGGAAAAATAAATAAATGCCTGAGTACAAGTCCTTGATATACAGGATTACCACACTGTAATATGCTTTGATTTTACAAGAAATGTTCCACTAAAGGAATTATGTATGAGAATTCCTTAGTGGTTTACTAAATCACCATTCTAAACATGCTACAAAAGCCATATATTTGAAATGGTACAATTTTTTGTACATTCAGGAGACTTTCCCTTTCCAGGAGGCAAAAGATTTTTCAAGGATAGGCTGTATATTACCTTGTTCACTTAATACTATGATTTAGGTGAATGTTCATAGGGTATATTTTATAAGTATGCAAACTTTTGTTTAAAAAATATTTAAATAAACACAGTTTACATGAAAACATTAAAATGAGCATTAATATTGAATACAGAATCCATTTGACAAAAGAACTGTGAATAGCAAAATACAGTTTATTCTTACCTTTAATTAAATTGTGTTTTCTAAACTTTGGTGCTATATTTTAGTTTTAATGTCTAAGACTTATGAGATTTTAACTGTCTTATTTAAGAGAATAATAGAACCCTTGAGATCCTTATTTGAAATATGTTGATTAAAGAAACTAGTACAGTTTGTAATGATATCAGTTCACTTCAGTCGCTCAGTCATGTCTGACTCTTTGCGACCCCATGAACCACTGCATGAATCAGGCCTCCCTGTCCATCACCAACCCCCAGACCCACCCAAACCCATGTCCCCTGAGTTGATGATGCCACCCAACCGTCTCATCCTCTGTCGACCCCTTCTCCTCCTGCCCTCAATCTTTCCCAACATCAGGGTCTTTTCAGATGAGTCAGCTCTTCTCATCAGGAGGCCAAAGTATTGGAGTTTCAGCTTCAACATCAGTCCTTCCAATGAATACCCAGGGCTGATCTCCTTCAGAATGGACTGGTTGGATCTCCTTGCAGTCCAAGGGACTCTCAAGAGTCTTCTCCAAAACCACAGTTCAAAAGCATCAATTCCTCGGCACTCAGCTTTCTTTATAGTCCAACTCTCACATCTGTACATGACCACTGGGAAAACCATAGCTTTGACTAGAAGGACCTTTGTTGGCAAAGTAATGTCTCTACTTTTTAATATGTTATCTAGGTTGGTCATAATTTTGCTTCCAAGGAGTAAGCCTCTTTTAATTTCATGGCTGCAATCATCATCGGCAGTGATTTTGGAGCCCAGAAAAATAATGTCAGCCACTGTTTCCACTGTTTCCCCATCTGTTTGCCATGAAGTGATGACATGATCTTATTTTTTTGAATGTTGAGCTTTAAGCCAACTTTTTCACTCTCCTCTTTCGCTTTCATCAACAGGCTCTTTAGTTCTTCTTCACTTTCTGTCATCTGCATATCTGAGATTATTGATATTTCTCCCAGCAGTCTTGATTCCAGCTTGTGCTTATTCCAGCCCAGTGTTTCTCATGATGTACTTTGCATATAAGTTAAATAAGCAGGGTGACAATATACAGCCTTGACGTAACTCCTTTTCCTACTTGGAACCAGTCTGTTGTTCCATGTCCAGTTCTAACTGTTGCTCCCTGACCTGCATACAGGTTCCTCAAGAGGCAGGTCAGGTGGTCTGGTATTCCCATTTCTTTCAGAATTTTCCATGGTTTATTGTGATCCACACAGTCAAAAGCCTTGGCATTGTCAATAAAGCAGAAATAGATGTTTTTCTGGAACTCTCTTGCTTTTTCATGATACAGTGGATGTTGGCAATTTGATCTGTGGTTCCTCTGCCTTTTCTAAAACCAGCTTGAACATCTGGAAGTTCACAGTTCACTTATTGCTGAAGCCTGGCTTAGAGAATTTTAAGCATCACTTTGTGTGAGATGAGTGCAATTGTGCGGTAGTTTGAGCATTCTTTGGCATTGCCTTTCTTTGGGATTGGAATGAAAACTGACCTTTTCCAGTCCTGTGGCCAATGCTGAGTTTTCCAAATTTGCTGGCATATTGAGCGCAGCACTTTCACAGCATCATCTTTCAGGATTTGAAATAGCTCAGCTGGGATTCCATCACTTCCCCTAGCTTTGTTCATAGTGATGCTTCCTAATGCCCACTTGACTTTGCATTCTAGGATGTCTGGCTCTAGGTGAGTGATCACACCACTGTGATTATCTGGGTCATGAAGATCTGTTTTGTACAGTTCTTCTGTGTATTCTTGCCACCTCTTCTTAATATCTTCTCCTTCTGTTAGGTCCCTATCATTCCTGTCCTTTATTGAGCCCATCTTTGCATGAAATGTTCCCTTGATATCTCTAATTTTCTTGAAGAGATCTCTAGTCTTTCCCATTCTATTGTTTTCCTCTATTTCTTTGCACTGATCCCCGAGGAAGGCTTTCTTATCTCTCCTTTCTATTCTTTGTAATGATATAATTTTAGATATTTTACTTTTTTTGGCCTATGCACATGAATATTCTCTATAGAAAGGAAAATTCATAATTAGAAAAAGAGTACAAGGAATCCATTGACAGCTGAAATCTGTGTTATTGGAAATAATGACAATTTAATTGTACTACTCTGTTTAATGATCCCATTTTTATTAAAAAGGGATATTACATTTTATTCTGAGAACTTATTAAATGCTCCATAATAATAAGACTAAATAAACATAAGTAAAGAATGAGGGAAATGTTACAGCAGTGAAAAACTTGACACTTTAAAATCATGTGCGTGTTCTCTGGTTTATTTCTTTGAATTGAGCTTAAAACTAATTAGGATGAGCAATTTACCTAGCATACTTCACTTACCTAACTGATAAGAAATTCAAAATACAACAGAATTGATGTTAAATATTTTGTATGGATTAAAATTGAGTTTAAAAGAATGAAAGTCTTGCTGTTTAGCAATTTCTCAAGCAAAATAGTAGTTTTAATGCAGGGGAAAATTTTAAAATAAAATACTTAAACAGTGTTTCCTCAACTTATTCCCTTTTCCTTTGGCTTAGCTTTAGGGCATGTAGATATATTAAAACATTTCTTAAAAATGAAATTCTGCAGTAAGTGCACAAAAGTAGCCATAACATCCATTTTAGCATAATCAAATGCAAATCTTAGCAACCACTTTCAGTGTAATACATGCACTCAAGGTTTTTCAGCATGCTTTTAAAATTTAGTAGTTCTGAGATGTGAGCTATATATAAGAAAATTGATCTAAAATATATTTTGGACTCCTCTTTTAAGTATATGATTTTACTAGATAATTAGAAGGGAGTGCAAAAGAGTATGATTTTATATATCTAAAGTTTTCTAATGTCAGTTGCTATCTATCTATCTATCTATCTATCTATCTATCTATATATATATATATATATATAAAGAACCTGTGGCTTTCCTTGTATTGTCGTTATTGCAGAAATGGATTCCATGGCTACTTTATATCATAAGTTCTCTTCAGGTATATGTTGAAAAATACATTGGTATGCCAACTTGCTGCTTTTTAATATGTGCTACTCTGTCTTTCCTGTTCTGCCTCCCACAGAGGGCTTTCTTTCCTATCACAGGTGATCTCACCATAGTGTCTCTCTTGGAAGTGTACCCAAAAGCCATTATCAATCAGTAAATTAATTTGATGTAAGTAATACCTGATTGTTATCCTGATCTAAGATAATTCTGTAATCATCCTAGGCAAACTCGGTCCTTTGGCACACACAGAACTATGTAAGTATATATATATATATATATATATATATATATACACACACAATATGTGCATTGTATATATATATATTATAAATGTATTGCATATATACATATGTATATATATACACACAAATGCATGTATACATATGCAAACATATAAATGTTTCACATATTTAAATGCATAGATAATGTTTTCCAGAATCCCACAGTTAATGTTGAAGTGCACATTACAAAAACGACAACATTGGAATCATGTATTAGATGTAAAAATCTCCTGATACTATTTTAAAATGGGTTTCATGTATTGAAAATGTTTTTGATGTCCTCGACAAAACACTATTTATATGGATAGCTTTTAATTCAGACATGATTTATTCCCAACCTTGTGATTTCAGCTTGATCATAACTACATAGAAAATATAGTAAATATGAATATAGAAAGAGTGAGTGAAATCGCTCAGTTGTGTCTGACCCTTTGCAATCCCACGGCCACAGCCTGCCAGGCTCCTCTGTCCATGGAATTTTCTAGGCAGGAATACTGGAGTGGGTTGCCATTTCCTTCTGCAAAAGAAAATACAGTAATTATGAATATAGAAAGAAGCTCAACATAATTAAATCACTTCCTTACATGAATAGCATTTCTAAGACTTTATCAGCAATAATTCACAAAATTTAGGTTAAAGGAAGTTTTAAATTATTTTTCCTGATACCCAAATTATTAATACTTTCCTTTTATTTTATTTTACTTGTATTGAGAGTAGAAATGTATTGTTTTACAGTGAACCCAGGTATTTATAGTATAGTATTGGTACCAGGTATGAGCCTATTGAGAATGAAGGTTTTAATTTTTCACTCTTACCCTTCTTAAAAAATATAAAAAATGTGAAAATGGAAAGGAAATGTGAACTGTATAGTTTAGGGGTATCATACTTTTCCTTTCAGGAAATATTTATATTAGGAAGGATCAAAAGTGACATTTTCAGATAATCCTTGTAAATTTGTACTATCCTCATCTACACTGGAATATCATGTTTCATGGGTAAGAAATGCATATTTCTTGGGAATTCCAGTTACACCATTTTGAACTGGATAACCTTTTAGTCAAGTTACATCGCTTTTCTCTTCCTTAGTTTTTTATCCATCAATAAATTAGGAATAATAATATCTACTTCACAGATTTGTTGCAAGAATTAAATGGCGTGAACTCTGCATATACCACTTAATTTCTGGTTCATAGTAAAGGAACCGAAAATTTTAGATGATCTTATTGTATGTATCTATATTATTGCCATTATTAGAGCTGTACTAGTCCAGCTCAGCAAGATTTATTAAGAGTCTTATTACCATAATCTCATATTTAAGAGTATTCAGATACAATATAATTTTAAAGCCCTTTTAAAGAGGAGTATTAATAATTTGCACCAAAACATTTTTGAAGTTAATCTCCAGAAAGCCTTTCTAATTATAGAGTTTAAGGTGTTTGACCAATCTAATCCCTTGTTTCATTTTAAACTTCATAGCATATGCTGTGCTAACCAAGTAAAATTGCAGTGCAGCAGAGATTAAGGTTATGCACACATTACCATTCCGTGTAAAATATTGCAGAACTGAAGAGAATGGCTTTTGAAAACTAATTAGTATTGTCTGTCCTCCTCCAGGTATTGAGTGTAAAGTGATAAAGTTAACTGTCTTCAGTGCTTAAAGAAGTGATGAAGACAGACGTATGTGATCTCTCTCATTGACCCTAATAATCTGGCAAAATAGATTCCATCTAATTTACCATGTGGTTGCAACTCAATCATTTCCTACCTGGAGATCACCAGGGGAAGCCTTAATTCTTGGAGAAAAAGTGACTGAAAAAAACATTTCTATATCTTACACTCCATAAAAAACATGTATGGTTTTAAAAGCTTCAGTTGGATCTTTTCAAGTTTCTATTTAAAAAGATCTATTTTAAAATCTGTTGGTTTCTATGAATATATTTTTTGTTTTCTAATAGTTCATCAAAGACTAGATACCCATCATGATGACAAGTTGCAATTGTAGTACTGTTGGCATAATATAAATGCTCTTTATAATTCAAATGCTAATCATGTTGAGTTTTTATTCCCTGTTCAGTTGTTTAGTCATGTCCGACAGGCCCCGCTGCCCTTCAGCATTGCCTGGAGCCTGCTCAAATTCATATCCATTAGTCAGTGTTGCCATCCAACCATCTCATCCTCTGTTGTCCCCTTTTCTTGTGCCTTCAATTTTTACTAGCTTCAAGGTCTTTTCCAATGAGTCAGTTCTTTGCATCAGGTAACCAAAGTATTGGAGCGTCAGCTTGAGTATCAGTCCTTTCAATTAATATTCAGGGTTGATCTCCTTTAGGAATCAGTGGTTTCATCTGTTTGCAGTTCAAGGGACTCTTAAGAGTCTTCTCCAGCACCATAGTTCAAAAGCATCAGTTCTCTGATGCTCAGTATTCTTTATGGTCCAACTCCCACATCCATACATGACTACAGGAAAAACCATAGCTTTGACTAGATGGAACTTTGCTGGCAAAATAATACCTCTGCTTTTTAATATGCTGTCTAGGTTTGTCATAACTTTGCTTCCAAGGAGCAAGTATCTTTGCAGTTACCATCTGCAGTAATTTTGGAGCCCAAGAAAAGAAAGTCTGTCACTGTTTCAATGTTTCCCCATCTAATTGTTGTGAAGTGATGAGACAGAATGCCATGGTCTTCAGTTTCTGAATGTTGAGTTTTAAGCCAGCTTTTTCACTCTCCTCTTTCACTTTCATCAAGAGCCTCTTTAGTTCCTCTTTGCTTTCTGCCATAAGGGTGGTGTCTTCTGCATATCTGAGGTTATTGATATTTCTCCCCACAATCTTGATTCCAGCCTGTGTTTCATCCAGCCTGGCATTTCACATGATGTACTCTGAGTATAAGTTAAATAAGCAGGGAGACAATAAACAACCTTGACATACTCCTTCCCCAATTATGAACCAGTCTGTTGTTCCATGTCCAATTCTAACTGTTGCATCTTGACATGCATACAGGTTTCTCAGGAGGTGGGTAAGGTGGTCTGGTATTCTCATCCCTTGAAGAATTTTCCACAGTTTGCTGTGATCCACAGTCTAAGACTATAAAATGATCAATGAAGAAGAAGTAGATGGTTTTGGGAATTCTCTTTCTTATTCTGTGACCCAATGGATGTTGGCAATTTGATCTCTGGTTCCTCTGCCTTTTCTAAATCCAGCTTGAACATCTGGAAGTTCTCAGTTCACGTACTGTTAAAGCCTAGCTTGGAGAATTTTGAACATTACTTTGCTAGCATGTGAAATAAGTGCAATTGTGAGGTAGTTTGAATAATCTTGTCATTGTCTTTCTTTGAGATTGGAATGGAAACTGACCTTTTCCAGTCCTGTCACGACTGCTGAGTTTTTCAAATTCACTGGCATATTGAGTGCAGTACTTCTGCAGCATTATCTTTTAGGATTTGAAATAGCTTAGCTGGAAATCCATCACCTCCACTAGCTTTGTTCGCTGTAATACTTCTTAAGGCCCACTTGACTTTTCACTCCAAGATGTCTGTCTGTAGGTGAGTGATCACATCATAGTGTTTATCTGAGTCATTAAGATCTTTTTGTATAGTTCTGTGTATTCTTGCCACCTCTTCTTAATATTTTCTGCTTCTGCTAGGTCCTTACTATTTCTGTCCTTTATTGTGCCCATCTTTGCATGAAATGTTCCCTTGGTATCTCTGATTTTCTTGAAGAGTTCTTTGAATATAGATTAGCAATTATATATCAACAGATGAAATTCAACACATTATTTTTTCAGGTGTCTACAATGAAGCACTACTGTGAGGTAGTATGAAGTTTTAGAGATGAATAATCCACGTCCTCTTCCTCCCAAAATCTGGTTTGGGAAGTTTATTTCATCTCTACAGGAACATTTTCATCAGCTTATAAGCCTGCTGTTACAATCCCTATCAATTATCAATATAAACAGCAAAATGCTCTCTTGACCCATGACTGCAGATTTCTCCACACTCAGGGGCAGTAAAACTCATTAATCAAAAGAAATATATATATGTTTCATTTCCAATTCTTCTCCTTCCATTTTTCTTGAGTGAAACCCAATTAAGGTTTGGCTAAAAATAATAACACTTGATATAATAATAATAATATATCAAGATCCCCAAGAATTCTCATATTCTAAAATCATTTGTCAGCTGGTTCATTTCAGTTCCAATAACATCTATATTTATTTATTGAGGTCTTGTTAATACTTCAAAGAAAAGAATATGCTCAAATGTGCCAAATGATATGACTTAAGCTTATGATTTTATTTTCCCAGAAAAGAGGAATGTGTCTCTCTCAATTCATGAAAGAGTCCTTTATGTCAATATAATTGTGCTAAATTTTGTCCTATGAAACTGCTTTTTATAAACAGTCATTTGGACCCTTTTCCCACCAATTAGCTGAACGTTGGTCCCTAAACCAGTTATTTGCAAAGGCATGTAATGCTGTTAGTTCATCAAAATCTATTTTTGGAAAAATGAAAATAGTCTTTTTTTTTAGATTCATGAACCATAAAGTATATGGTTAAATAGTTGATCAAAAATAAGATTCCATTAGGAAGAAGAAGGGCTTCCCTGGTAGCTCAGATAGTAAAAAATCTTCTTGTATCGTGGGAAATAGAGGAATAAAGGGAATGGATACTATGGTGTGTTCACCAGAGTTTTAGATGCATTTCCTTTTTTTTGGTGAGAATTTTATCACATACAACCATATCAAATCTTGGTGAAGTGAAGTGAAAATGTGAGTTGCTCAGTCATGTTCAACTCTATGTGACTCCATGGACTATATAGCCCACCAAGCTCCTCTGTCCATGAAATTCTCCAGACAAGAATGGATAGCCGTTACCTATTCCAGTGGATCTTCCTGACCCAAGGATCGAACCCAGGTCTCCTGCTTTGTAGGCAGATTCTTTACTATCTGAGCCACCAGGGAAGCCTGCTTATTACAGTACTTTACTTGCATTTTTGTTATTAATTAGTTCATTTTTTGGTCTTTATTTTAGGATAAAATTTTACCAACTACACAGTTTTCTTCTGGATATGATATTATTCTGGCCTCAGTTTGCCTGATCTCTAGTCCAGATATTAAACCAGTAATTAATTTTTCATTCAAGCAATCATTAAGTACCGACTTCTTTTACCTAGTACCCTCAAAAGCCAAATATGTAAGCTAGAACTTGCCCAGTGCCTCACTTCAGTAAATTTTTTCCTGCTGTCCCTTGCTAAATAATTTCACAGCATCCTGTGTATATTCATAACACAGTTTTCATGCTGATGAGTATTCATCTTTAATGGCTTTTCTGACTGGTCACCAAGCATAGTGACTGTGACTTCTTACCACTCTATCATTAGTACCAACTTGTATTAGTTTCCTAGGGCTCTTGTAATAAATGATCACAAACTGGTTGGCATAAAGCAATAGAAGTTCATTAACTTACACTTCTGGAGCCTAGAAGTCCAAAATCAAGGTGTCATGCTGTCTCTGAAAGTTACAAAGAACACACAGCTGATCTTCTTATAGATTCTGGTGGTTTCCTTGGTATTTCTTGACTTGTTAGATGAATTACTTCAGTTTCTGTCTTTGTTTGGGGCTTCCCTGGTGGCACAGAAGGTAAAGAATCTGCCTGCAAAGAGGAGACTTGGGTTTGATCTCTGGGTCAGGAAGATCCCCTGGAGAAGGGCATGACAACTCACTCCATTATTCTTGCCTGGAAAATCCCATGGACAGAGGAGCCTGGTGGGCTACAGTCCATAGGGTCACAAAGAGTTGGACACGACGGAATGCCTAACAGACACTGCCTTTGTCATCACATGGTATTTTCCTCATATGTCCTTGTCTCCAAATATCTCTCTCACTATAGGAATACCAACCACTGGAATCATAATAATCCATTTGAACCTTATTTCCAGAACTCTTTTTCAAAATAAGGTTGCATTCATGGGTACCAGAGGTTAAGACCTGGATATATATTCTTGGAGCACATTATTCAATCCAGCACCCTATAGTGTCTGGAACATAAGAGGAGCTTAGAAAATGATATTGACTACAGACTGAATGACTTTTATTCCTGTGGATACTGAAATACATTCCATATAACTGGAAATAATCTAATAAATGGATATAATGTGCTATGCGTTTTAATAGCAACTCAATGCAGAAGGGATTCCTTCATGATTTATGCTAAGATATGTCTATTCCATCTCTGTTTGTACTTGTATTATGAAGGAACATTTGTACTGGAGAATGGTTTATTTTTACTCAACTCTTAATATTTATATACATACTTAAATATGTTCATATAATTAATATACATTCATATATGTGTAAACAGATTTTTTTTTAAGTACTACTCTGACCTTTGAGTCCAGAATTGACTTAGTGAAGTAAAGGCCAAAGCAAGAACTGTGGTCTGTTGCCTTTTTCTAAGTGAAAGTTGGTGAGTTAGACCAAATTAATAGTCTTGAATTTGGTGAGAACTGGACAGTTCATGCATATAGTGCAAAATATTAATACATTTGAAGGTAAAATGAGAAAAAGAATTGCCAATGATGGCTCTGGATGCTTTAAGTAAGAGCAATGATGAAGTCATTTACCTAGAAAAGGAGAAATTTAAAATAATGTTTTTGGGGGCAGAAAATCAAGATTTTAATTTTTCATTTATTGAGTTTAAGATTTGTGAGACTTCCCAGTAGAGATATTCAGAAGATATTTAGATATTGCAGCATAAAGTCCAGCAAAGAAATGCAAGCTGAAGATACAAACTTGTAAGTCATCATTATAAAGATGGCATTTTAAGGCCATGAGGCTAGATAAGGTCATCAGAAAGGTTAATGTCAACAGAGCAAAAAAGAGGTCAAGACCCAGCCTTGTATCACATCAATGCGTAGGACCAGTGAGATGAGGATAAGTTAAAAAACAAGACTGAGAAAAAACAGTCAGTGAAATGAAATAGAGGGTATGGCATCCTACAATGCAGGTTCATTCTAAGCATGCCTGATCTCTTCAAGAATTTTCATATAATTTGCTACTGTTTTTGAAGACTTTTGCAACTATATTCAGTCTATTATCTTTGGATTTTTTGTGGTATTTTTCCTGGTTTTTATACCAACTCGATAGTAGTCTTGTAGAATTAATCTGGGAGTGGTCCCTCCTCTTCAAATTTTCAGAATAATTTAAGAGTAAGTATTAACTCTTCTTTATATGTTTGGTAGAATTCCGCTGTCTGGTCCTGGACTTTTGTTTGCTGGGATTATGTTATATAAAAATATTGATTCAATATGTTGGATATTTGAAACTAATATAATATTATAAATCAACTATAATTAAAAAACAAAAAAGGAATTATCATACATCTCAAATTACAAACCTGTCCTCATTTTTAACAAAGAATGATAGCCTCTTGTTTTCATTTCCTTTCCTAAATTTTAGTATCCAGAATTAAACAGTGTTCAAAATTCACTTTGACAGTGCAGCATATAGTGAGGTTATCAATTCCCATGATAAGCACTCTATAACTCTATTAATGCTACCTAGGATTAAATTAGCTTCTGCTAGTTTGTCATATTATTTACTTTGATTAACTGAAAATTCCCAGGTCTTTGGCAGATAAACTGTTTTCAAGCCAAGGTTCCTCCATTTTTACTATTTTTACTATTGATTTCTAGAAATTATATCCAGAAATTTGCATTTATCCTTATTAAATATCACCATTTGGTTTTAGCCAACTTTGCGTTTCAAATGACTCCTCATTCTTGATTCATCAATCAAATAAAATAGTTATCGTTTAACTAGATGTCATATCCAAATTGGCTTCCCAGGTGGTGCAGTGGTAAAGACTCTGCCTATCAATGCAGGTGACACAAGAGACACAGGTTCCATCCCTGGGTCAGGAAGATCCCCTTTAGTAGGCAATGGCACCCTACTCTAGTATTCTTGCCTGGAAAATGCCATGGACAGAGGACCCTTGTGAGCTATAGTCTATGGGGGCTACAAAGAGTCAGACATGACTGAGCAAGCATACAAACACACACACACATCCAGATTTGGTGACTATGCATTATTTTCTTCAATGCACTGATAACAATGATCAGAAGAGATGAAGTCTAAGGCTATTAGTAACCTTGATACAGAAAAATATTAATTTTTCATGCCATTGTTGAGAAGTGATATTTCTTAATGATGGTATTGGTATTTGCAAAGCATTTATAAAATTAAAATAATAAGTCCAAATTTTATTCTTTCTTTAAGAAATAAGAATGCTTATGATGCATGAATAAGAAAAATAAACACCTAATAAAATCATTTCCTCCATGTAGCATAGTTAAGAAATAGCTAGCCATTATTGGCTGATATGAGTTGTATGCTGCTTACTTAGATAGTCATTTAATCCTTAGTGAAACTCTAGGCCAGGGGCTTCCATGATGGCTCAGCAGGTAAAAAAATCCACCTGAATTGCAGGAGACACAGGAGATGGTATTCAATCCCTGGGTTGGGAAGATTCCCTGGTGGAAGATATGGCAACCCACTCCTATATTCTCGCCTGGAGAATCTCATCCATAGAGGAGCTTGGTGGGCTACAGTGCTTGCTTGGGGTCACAAAAAGGACACTACTGAAGTGACTAAGCATGCACACATGAAAGTCTAGGCTAGATACTATTAACATCTTCATGTTACAGAAGAGGAAGCTTGAGATTTAGACAAGTCGGTATTCTAACTCTTCAAATAGTTACCAATGCTCAGAATGCGGAATTGATGTACCACCTAGGTATCCAACTCCACAGCTCCAGTGCTAATCCAGTGAGCCATTTTACAGCCATACAAATCAGTCTTGCTAAAGGGATCAGTGTAAAATTAAAACTGTAAGGAATGTCCTCTCAGATACAATTACTGTAAATATTTTCAACTGTCTATTATCACATGTTGAATACATATCTTTATTTAGACATTAAAAAATAATTCTTGCTATAGAATTGATTTAAAATTTTTTTTTTCATTACTGGAAAACATACCTTGAACACATTCCCATGTCAAAGAATATAGAACTCTATCATTTGCTGTAATAGTACATAACTTGTACCGATTTCAGTGTTGGCCATCTGGTGATGTCCATGTGGAGAGTCTTCTCTTGTGTTGCTGGAAGAGGGTTTTTGCTATGACCAGTGCGTTCTCTTGGCAAAACTCTATTAGCCTTTGCCCTGCTTCATTCGGTACTCCAAGGCCAAAGTTGCCTGTTACTCCAGGTGTTTCTTGACTTCCTGTTTTGCATTCCAGTTCCCTGTAATGAAAAGGAGATCTTTTTTGGGTGTTAGTTCTAGAAGGTCTTGTGCGTCTTCACAGAACTGTTCAACTTCAGCTTCTTCAGCATTACTGGTCAGGGCATAGCCTTGGATTACTATGATACTGAATAATGCCTTGAAAACTAACAGGGATCAATCTGTCATTTTTGAGATTGCATCCAAGCACTGCATTTCGGACTCTTTTGTTGACTATGAGGGCTACTCCATTTCTTCTAAGGGATTCTTGCCCACAGTAGCAGATATAATGATCATCAGTTAAATTCACCCATTTTAGTCGATTGTAGTTCTCTGATTCCTAGAGACTCTACACATGGACATCAACAAATGGTCAACACCAAAATCTGATTGTATTCATTGCAGCCAAAGATGGAGAAGCTCTATACAGTCAGCAAATAGAAGACTGGGAGCTGACTGTGGCTCAGATCATGAACTCCTTATTGCCAATATCAGACTTAAATTGAAGAAAGTAGGGAATGGCACCCCACCCCAGTACTCTTGCCTGGAAAATCCCATGGACAAAGGAGCCTGGTAGGCTGCAGTCTATGCGGTCGCTAAGAGTCAGACATGACTGAGCGACTTCACTTTCGCTTTTCACTTTCATGCATTGGAGAAGGAAATGGCAACCCATTCCAGTGTTCTTGCCTGGAGAATCCCAGGGCGGGGGAGCCTGGTGGGCTGCCGTCTATGGGGTCACACAGAGTCAGACACGACTGAAGCGACTTAGCAGCAGCAGGGAAAACCACTAGACCATTCAGGTATGATCTAAATCAAATCCTTTATGATTATACAGTGGAAGTGAGAAATAGAATCAAGGGATTAGATCTGATAGAGTGCCTAAAGAACTGTGGACAGAAGTTAATTATATTGTACAGGAGACAGGGATCAAGACCAAGCCTAAGAAAAAGAAATGCAAAAAAGCAAAATGGCTGTCTGAGGAGGCCTTACAAATAGCTGTGAAAAGAAGAGAAGTGAAAAGCAAAGGAGAAAAAGAAAGATACACCCATTTGAATGCAGAGTTTCAAAGAATAGCAAGGAGATATAAGAAAGCCTTCCTCAGTAATCAGTGCAAAGAAATAGAGGAAAACAATAGAATGGAAAAGACTAGAGATCTCTTCAAGAAAATTGGAGATACCAAGGGAACCTTTCATGCAAAGATGGGCATAATAAAGACAAAGATTGTGTGGACCTAACAGAAGCAGAAGATATGATGAAGAGGTGGCAAGAATGCACAGAAAAAAACTATACAAAAAAAGATCTTCATGATACAGATAATCAGGACGGTATGATATCTCACCTAGAGCCAGACATCTTGGAATGCAAAGTGGAGTGGGCCTAAGGAAGCATCACTATGAACAAAGCTAGTGGAGGTGATGGAATTCCAGTTGAGCTATTTCAAATCCTGAAAGATGATGCTGTGAAAGTGCTTCACTCAATATATCAGCAAATTTGGAAAACTCAGCAGTGACCACAGGACTGGAAAGGGTCAATTTTCATTCCAATCCCAAAGAAAGGCAATGCCAAAGAATGATCAAACTACTGCACAGTTGCACTCATCTCACATGCTAATGAAGTGATGCTCAAAATTCTCCAAGCCAGGCTTCAACAATGTGCGAACCATGAACTTCCAAATGTTCAAGACAGATTTAGAAAAGGCAGAGTTACCAGAGATCAAATTGCCAACATCCATTGGATAATAGAAAAAATAAGAGAGTTCCAGAAAAACATCTATTTCTGCTTTAGTGACTATGCCACAACCTTTGACCTGTTTATCACAACAAACTGTGGAAAATTCTTAAAGAGATGGGAATACAGGCTACCTGACCTGCCTGTTGAGAAATAAGTATGCAGGTCAGGAAGCAATGACTAGAACTGGACATGAAATAACAGACTGGTTCCAAATTGGTAAAAGAGTATGTCAAGGCTGTATATTGTCAGCCTACTCATTTACCTTATATGCAGAGACCATCATGAGAAACACTGGGCTGGATGAACCACAAGCTGGAATCAAGATTGCCAGGAGAAATATAAATAACCTCAGATATGCAGATGACACCACCCTTATGGCAGAAAGTGAAGAAGAGCTAAAGAGCCTCTTGATGAAAGTGAAACAGGAGAGTGAAAAAAGTTGGCTTAAAATTCAACATTCAGAAAGCTATGATCATGGCATCTGGTTCTATCACTTCATGGCAAACAGATGCAGAAACAGTGGAAACAGTGGCAGACTTTTTTTTTGGGGGGGGGGGGGCTCCAAATCACTGCAGATGGTGATTGCAGCCATGAATTTAAAAGATGCTTACTTCTTAGAAAAACAATTATGACCAACCTAGACAGCAAATGAAAAAGCAGAGACATTACTTTGCCAACAAAGTTCTGTCTAGTCAAGGCTATGGTTTTTCCAGTAGTCATGTATGGATGTGAGAGTTGGACTATACAGAAAGCTGAGAACCGAAGAATTAATGCTTTTGAACGGTAGTGTTGGAGAGTTCTTGGAGTCTCTTGAGAGTCCCTTGGACTGCAAGGAAATCAACCCAGTCTATCCTAAAGGCAATCAGTCCTGAATATTCATTGGGAGGAGTGATGCTGAAGCTGAAACTCCAATACTTTGGCCACCTGATGTGAAGACCTGACTCATTTGAAAAGACCCTGATTCTGGGAAAGATTGAAGGCGGGAGGAGAAGGGGATGACAGAGGATGAGGTGATTGGATGGCATCACTGACTCAATGGACATGAGTTTGAGTAAACTCCTGGAGTTGGTGATGGACAGGGAGGCTTGGTATGTGCAAATTGTCTCATTATTTTTGTAGACTAAGTCCCTGAAGATGAACTTTGGGGAATATAAAATATTTATGTTAAAATCAAACAATATTTGGTATATATGTGAAATTTCTCTCCAGAAATATTTTACTTGAGTCCATTAAATCTTTACAGTGGGGAAACACATTTAATTACATTGATATAGATCAGAGTTTTCAGTTTTCATTACTTAAAGTAAGAAATGACATTTAATGCTTGATTTTCCTAGAACTGATTTGTAATTCATTTGTCCCTGCATTTCTTTTTGCAAAAGTTAAGTTTTCTATTTCCTATTTCATGTAAAACTTAAAGCCTCAGTCTTCTATTTTTTAATATCCAATTTTCATGGCCACTTTTATGTGACCTTCTTCTGATAGCGTAAAAAGAAAAATTCTAGTAAAAAGAAAGCAATGCTAAAGCAATGCAAAGGAATTTGAGGTCAAGAGCATTTCGTCAATAATGTGGAATGATATGATCTTTTCACATACTGATGAGGTGACTACTTTAGAGCTGACTACTTGTGTTTCAAGAGTCTCTGACCCCTGTACTCCCATAAGCTAGTTAAGGATGCTACTAATAATACTTTTTGACCCTCCCACAAAGAGAATTCTAGAATTGAGTATATGAGAACCAAGAGTTTAATTTATCAGAAAGTTAGAGGCAGTCAAATCAGTCCAGAATCACAGTGTATCAGTTTAAAGGGAAGAGCAGGTATAATGCTAAGCATAAGCCAATATTTCACTATTAATCTAAAGGAAATTTATGCCTTTGTAAATTTATGCTTAACTCAATCATCTTTGTTTTCCCACATATGGAAGAGTTCAGTTCAGTTCAGTTCAGTCACTCAGTCATGTCCAACTCTTTGCAGCCCCATGAATTGCAGCACACCAGGCCTCCCTGTCCATCACCAACTCCCGGAGTTCACTCAGACTCACGTCCGTCTAGTCCGTGATGCCATCCAGCCATCTCATCCTCTGTCGTCCCCTTCTCCTCCTGCCCCCAGTCCCTCCCAGCATCAGAGTGTTTTCCAATGAGTCAACTCTTCGCATGAGGTGGCCAAAGTACTGGAGTTTCAGCTTTAGCATCATTCCTTCCAAAGAAATCCCAGGGCTGATCTCCTTCAGAATGGACTGGTTGGATCTCCTTGGAGTCCAAGGGACTCTCAAGAGTCTTCTCCAACACCACAGTTCAAAAGCATCAATTCTTCAGCGCTCAGCCTTCTTCACAGTCCAACTCTCACATCCATACATGACCACTGGAAAAACCATAGCCTTGACTAGACGGACCTTAGTCGGCAAAGTAATGTCTCTGCTTTTGAATATACTATCTAGGTCATAACTTTTCTTTCAAGGAATAAGCGTCTTTTAATTTCATGGCTGCAGTCACCATCTGCAGTGATTTTGGAGCCCCAAAAATAAAGTCTGACACTGTTTCCACTGTTTCCCCATCTATTTCCCATGAAATGATGGGACCGGATGCCATGATCTTCGTTTTCTTAATGTTGAGCTTTAAGCCAACTTTTTCACTCTCCTCTTTCACTTTCATCAAGAGGCTTTTTAGTTCCTCTTCACTTTCTGCCATAAGGGTGGTGTCATCTGCATATCTGAGGTTGTTGATATTTCTCCCAGCAATCTTGATTCCAACTTGTTCTTCTTCCAGTCCAGCGTTTCTCATGATGTACTCTGCATATAAGTTAAATAAGCAGGGTGAAAATATATAGCCTTGATGTACTCCTTTTCCTATTTGCTATATACAAATGTATTTCATTATCTGAGAATTATATATTAATCAAAAATGACATACTCATATTCTTGTTACTCAGTGATGTCAATGATTAAAATTGTACTTCCTTCTCTGTCAGATAAACCTCCCTTGAACATTGTTTAATTGTCAGTACACAAATATTTTAAACATGTTCTATGTGAAATGTATACTTTTACTCCAAATATCTTTACCAGAAAAATGAATTTCTTTATCCTCATAGTAACAATGATTGTACGTTGAAATTCCAGTTGTAATTCCAATTCTTCCTGGAGCCTTGGTGTTACTAAGTAACAGAGGACCTCAGTCTTAGGTTTTGTATTATTTTTATCTTACAAAATGTATAATAGAAGCAATGACAATACAGTTTTCTTTTTAGGAAATGTAAATTTTGTTTTGAAAATTAATATGTTATGGAGATGCATTAAAGTGTAGTGACCAAGTTAAAACAAAGATTCTGGATATTGGTATCTGAGATTTGAGTGTTAGCCCCATTATTTGCTGTGTGATCTTACTTAATTGTTCTGTGCTTCAGTTTCCTCATTTGCAAAATTGAGATAACTATAACTACTTCATGAGCTTATTGTAATGATTGAATGAATTCATACATGAAAAAGTTATAATAACTTGTACCTAGTAATAAATTAATAATTCATAGTATTATTTTATTAATCTATACAATTTAGGAGAGTTTAGTGATTACCTATAAGAATGAACCATAGTTAATATTTATTTATTAACAATTTAAGAAGTACCTCTTCACAAATATTAGGTATCACATTATCCTTTGAACTCAGTGTTCTTATTTTCACAATACAGAAATCAAGGGAAATAAAGTTTGGAAATTGTGAGTAATATTTTCATGCTAAGTATATGTATAATGGAAGAACTAGGGCATGTTCCTAAGGCTATATGATTTAAATTTATTTCAGTATTCATGCTTTATTTTCCTCAATAACAAAACAGTGATTTAATCTCTAATACTATAAAATATATCTAAAATTGCTAACAGGTACAAATCTCACATAATTGATAAAAGTTCATTACTCTCTAGAAATTTGTAAGGAGTTAGAGAAAACATTAAGAACTTACTAGCTTATCCTAAGAGGTTTATATTTCAAAGGTAACTGCAATTTTATAAGAAATACATAATGTCACAACTTAACCACAATATTTTCTTCCTTCTCAGGGTGCTCATAATTATAAATGCTATATTAGTACAATCCTAAGTTAGGAAATAATGTCTTCAATTAATCAGAAGTCAGGTTTTACTGTTATTTTTACACTTAACAAGAAACTGAGACTCTCCTGAATCTCATGCCCCATTAAAAATATAAAAACAAAACAAAACCACCAAGGGAATTACTTTGTGAAGGGCCTCATACAAAGCACCCAGTTAGATGTTTTCCCGGTCAAAATGAGATGAATAGGGAAAAAAAATGGGATCCATCCCAGGGATGGATGCATGCCAGTCTACTAATTTCAAGAGCCTCCTTTCATTTCCCTGTTCCACCTGCACCACCGAGAAGACACAAATCAATACTGTATCTATTCTCAGCTGTCAGTTTGCCAAATCCAAGTGATGAAAGCACTTGAGGAAATTCAGAATGAGGCTGGGTCCACATGACTACAGTGAATTGGAATGGCTGCAGTACTTGCTCTGCCTGGATTAGGTTGGAGTGACTCAATGATACAGCTTGAACCTCAAGATCCAGAATGAGGCACATGAATTTGGACTTCACAACCTGGACAGACATGCTGGAACTGTTCTGTGGCCAAGTCAGTGGCTGCTGATTTTGTCAAAGGAAATATATAATACTAGGACATTTTTAATATGTGAAAGTCAGTGAAATTCATTAGAAGGGCTTTTGAACTGTTAAATAAAGGACAACTTTGACGGGCATACTTTAAAAGGACAAAAAAATTGAATAAACATGTACTTGGCTTCAGCATTTGCCAAAAGTAGGCTGTTCTTTTCTCAGGAAGATTTTTAAAAAACGTTAGTGCCATACTCCCTGCTTCCTTCAGTAAATAAATCCTGGCTCAGGGCAATCTTTTGCAGAAATGTGTAGTTAGTTTTTTAAACATATTACACTACTAAGCTAAAGTATGAGTTAGTTAGGACTCCTGAAGTGAGTACACATTTCACATTTTCTCAGTGGTTGAATATGCCCTGGGAACCCAAAACAATGTTTTCATTGATGATGGTGTATTAGGAGGGAGAATGTAAATCCCAGTTTGTGGACAGGGAAAGATGTGACAGGATTCCTAAGTACAAAGTAATTAGGAAAATTTGGGAAGATTGAAAATTTTAGAAACAACAACTCAAGATTTTTTAAGAAGTAGGTACATGCATCTCTCTTTTTTTTTTTCTTTTTGCTTTAAATTTATGTCAATGAAAAGGGTAAATGAAACTGGAAAGTTCATTGTAAGGCAATTATAAGGCTTCCTGAAGTGTGAAATATTTTAAAACAAAACAGTTCATATTAAAAGAGAAAATGTGTTGTCACACATATTCTCTGCAAGGTGTAAATGGTCTTGGGCAATACCTGTATCTTATGTTTTGTATATGAACACATAAGTTTCTGTCACTTATGATTTATCTCTTCCTTTGTATTTTCAAATTTGCACACCATAAGCTTTACCCCTTTGTATAGAACTTTTTAACATGAAAATTTCCACATGAAATCTGAAGAAGTTAATTTCCACATATTATCTGTAAGAAAATGAAAAGAATATTGAAATTGTCTTAGAAATAAGTACAATCCATATGCCTAGGAACCTATAAGATATCAGTGTGTGTTGAATTAAATTGGGCTGGAAGATGAATGAGAATTAGCTGATGGATTTAATGAAAAATATGCAATTCACTGCCACTCATTTCTATTATTATTATTTGATAGTTAATGGCTCTCTGATTGAAGGTTATGAATATTTTCATATAATTGAGGCTAAAAGGGAAGGTGGTTAAAAAGAAAACTCAAGGTTATTGGTATACATCTACCTGACCAGTTAAAATTTTAAAGATACAATAAGCTTAGAGCATTTTTGTTGTTTTTTAGTTACTCAGTTGTATCTGATTCTTTTGCGACCCCTTGGACTATAGCTCATCAGGTTCCTCTGTCCATGGAATTCTCCAGGCAAGAATACTGGAGTGGGTTACCATTTCCTTCTCCAGGGGATCTGCCTGATCCAAGGATTGAACCTACATTTTCTGCACTGCCAGGTGGCTTTCTTTTTTTTTTTTTTACAACTGAGTCACCAAGAAAGCAAAATTTTAAAGATCCAGTGAAGTTACAGATATCAATATATAAAAACAGAAATAAGACATAAATACATGTTTATGTTATTTTTTCATCTTTATTTCCCTTTAAATTAGTTAATGGTAATCATGTCCTACAATAAAAATAATACAAGTTTTGTTTCTGAAGTTCAGGGCTGGCTTGGCCCATAATTGAAATTAATGGTTTGTGGTCCTCAAAAGCTTGTACTGATACAGGTGCTGAGAAGGTTGTGTGTGTCATCAGTGTGTTTTTGGTGGAGGAAAAGGTCAAGGAAACAAAGTATTGCCAAAAGGAGAAGCTAGGACCAACACACAAAGTTTTTTAAAATAGTATATTTAAAGCTGCTTTTATAATGGGAGCATAGCTGGGCAAGCCACTTGACTTAGGCAGGACTTGAGACATGAACCCCAGTCATGACTCTGCCACTTACCAGTGAAACACTGAACAGATCATCAGATATGTTTGAAGTTCATACTTCTCACTGATTAAAAAAATGGGGATAATTAAATTTACTATCCTAACTTCGTAGATTTATAATATTATAATGAGAAAAATTAAAGATTTGTTTTTATAAGAGAGGATAATAGAAATAAGTCTAGACTTTAATGTCGTGCCTCTTTATTTATTAATTATGTAGACTTGAGTGAGTTATTGGTTTTTTCCCTATGATGGCAGGTTTTGTTGTCTGTAAAGCAGGTAAACCATGAGCAGCAACTCTGTTTAGGGGTTGTCAGAATCACTGCAATGGTGAAACTACAGACTCCGAAGCTCATCATATCTCTAGATTTACTTGTATATTACTTGATAAGTTTCCTTCTTAATTCACATTCAGAATTGATGGAATGCTTCTCGTTTAAATGTTTTCTTGCCTTGAATCTCTGCTCTGGTACATCTTTTCCTTTGAAACTGAAATATCTTTCTAAGAAATGTTATCCAATCCCATCCATAGAGTTAAATACAAGTATTTACTAATATAAACATCAAATAGGTTTCTTCAATTTAGAGCTCTCTTCAGAAGGCCATCCTGATTCTCGTAATTGTCTACTTTGTTGACATCTTCTTTTAGATATTAAATGCCTGGCTCAAAATTAATATGTTGAAAAGAGAACTCTTGATATGCTTCCAACAATTCTGCCTCCTCCCCTTTATCATCAGTCAGCTGCTTGCTGAGTTTTAAAACCTATGGATTATTCCCAATACCCTCTTTCCCCTCATTAGCCATATTCAGTCCATTAACAAACACTTTTAGATCTCTAATACATCCATTTAGCTCCATCCCATATTTCAGCCTGAGTCTAGGATATCACATTATTTGACCTGTCTATTGTTATAGGCATCCCAACTCAGGGATCTTGAAACCCTAAACACAGAATTTTAATTTTATTTTTAAAATGATGATCATCTATTGGAGGACATTAGGTGATAAATGATTTGAGAGTTTCTTTTAAATATGACTTAGACTCATGTACACCCATGGTGGATTCATGTCTAAGTCATATTTAAAAGAAACTCTCAAATCATTTATCACCTAATGTCCTCCAATAGATGATCATCATTTTAAAAATAAAATTAAAATTCTATGTCTAGAGTTCATGCCAATGTATGCCAAAACCAATACAGTATTGTAAAGTAAAATAAAGTAAAAATAAAAATTTACATAAAAAATAAAAAATAAATATGACTTAGAGTTTTATTGTTACCTTACCCTTTTTTCAGTTATGGAGAAATAAATATACATAATGAAATTTGCCACTTTAACAATGTTAAAGTATAAAAACCAATGGCATTAATTAAATTTACAATGCTGTACAACCTTCTCCACTACTACCTGGTTTGAAAACATTGACTCAATCCAAACAGAAACTGTACGCATTAAGCAATAATACCCAATTCCATCTCCCTCCCAGGCTGTGGCAACTTCTAATACACTTTCATCTCTATAAGTGTGTCTTAGACCTTTCATATATACACTTTTGTATGTATTTTTCTTTTTGTGTCTGACTTACTGCACTCAGCATACTGTTTTTAAGGTTTACTCATGTTGCAACTTGTAGCAGAACTTCATGCTTTTGTAAGGTTGAAAAATATGTTACATGTATATACCAGATTTTGTTTATCTATTCATCTGTTGATGGATACTTGGGTGATTTCCATCTTTTGTGCATAATGTTTTAATAAACATTGGTATACAATCATCTGTTTGAGTTCCTGTTTCCAATGTTTTAGGTATATAGGAGTTGAATTGCTGGATCATATGGTAAATTTATGTATACAGTTTTGAGGAACTGCTAAGCCTTTTTCTATAGCAGTTGCAATATTTTGCATTTCCATCAGCAGGGTACAAGGGTTCCAGTTTCCCTTCATCTTGGTAACCTTTCCTTCTTTCTTTCCTTTCTCCCTTTGTGCTTTGCCTCCCCTCTCTTTCCTTTTCTCTCTCTCTCTCTCTATTCTTTCTTATTATAACCATCCCAATATTGATTTGTGCTTTGGTTTACATTCCCAAGTGAGTAATGCTTTTGAGCATTGCTTAGTCTGCTTATTGGCTATTTTATAAATCCTCTTTGAAGAAATGTCTATTCATATCCTTGGCCCATTTAAACATTAAGTTGTTTTTCATTTTGCTGTTGAGCTGTAAACTTAAATTTTTTTTTTTTTTTTTTACTATGAAACCCTTTTCAGACATATGATTGGCAAATATGTTTTCCTATTTGGTTTTTTTGGTTGTTTGTTTTTTACTTCCTTGATAGCTTTCTTATATCCACACATGTTTTTAGTTTTGGTGAAGTCTAGCATATCTATTTTTTGTTTTTTTTGCTCTGCTTTTGGAGTCACATTTAAGATACCATTGCCAAGGCCAGGACCATGCAGATTTGCCTCTATGTTTTCTTCCAAGAATTTTATAGTGTTAGGTCTACTTTTTTGATCTTTGATCCATTTTGAATTAATTTATGAATCTGGTGTATGTAAGATAGTTACAGCATCTCTCTTTTACATGAAGATACACAGTTTCCCAAGCATTGATACTGTTCTTTTCCACTGAATGCTCTTGGCATCAGTGTCAAAATTTAATAGAACATAGTTGTGAGAGCTTTTCCCTAGGCCCTAAATGTTATTCCATGGGTCTATACATCTGTTCCATGTACTGTTTTAATTATTGTGGCTTTGTGATAAATTTTAAAATCAGGAGGTGTAAGACCTCCAACTCCATTGTTCTTTTTTAAGATTGCTTCGGTTATTCAGCTCCCCTGAGATTTCATATGAATTTAAAATGGACGTTTACATTTCTTCAGATATGCTGTTGAAACTTTGATGGAGATGCATTGACTCTCTAAACTGCTCTGGGTAATATTCTCATCTTACAATATTAAGTCTTCCATTTCATGGACATGGTGTGTCTTTCCATTTGTTAGGTCTTCTTTAATTTCCTTAAAAATGTTTTGTATTTTTCAGTGTACAAATCTTGTACCTCCTTGGCTAAATTTATTTCTAAGAAATTTTATTCCTTTTACTATTACTGTAAATAGAATTGTTCTTTTAATATAGTTTTTGGCTTACTCATTGCTAATGCTTAGATATGCAACTAATGTTTGTGAGTTAATTTTGAGTTCTGTACTTTACTGAATTTGTTTACTAGCTTTATGGGTTTATGTGTATATGTATGTATTCATTAGACTTTTATCTATGTAAGATTATTTTATCTGCAAATAGATAAAATACTTCTTATTTTCTAGTATGAACACGATTTATTTCCTTTTCAAGACCTAGTACTCTGGCTAAAAACTCCAATGCTCTGTTAAACAGAAAATGGTGAAGATTGGCATCCTTGACTTGTACCTGATCTTAGGGAAAAAAAATCCCCTAATCTTTCATTATTTAGAATTTTCTTATGTTAATTTGATTTTTTAAAGACTTACTTTTATTGCTGCCTGGAGAATAGACTGCAGGAGTAGAACAGGTGTGCTAGTTAGAAAGCCTTTGTAATCTTTGTTGATATAATGGTTTGAAAGACGAAAAAAATGGGCACGTTAGAGACATGTCTGGATGTAAGTTGACAGGACTTCTACCATGAATGAGGTGCTAGTTTGGCATAAACTTCAGAGGTGAAATGCCCAATACATCATCCATCATTCATTTGTGGCTAATAAAAATTAAAGTTAGTTAAAATAAACAATTCACTTACATTAGTTTAATTTTAAAAATCAAAGCATATTTTCTCATGGTCTTTCTTTTTGTCTTCTTCTGGGATTCCTATGATTCGAATGTTGGGGCGTTTAACATAATATCATATATGAAACGAATCGCCAGTCCAGGTTTGATGCATGATACTGGATGCTTGGGGCTGGTGCACTGGAATAACCCAGAGGGATGGTATGGGGAGGGAGGAGGGAGGGGGTCCAGGATGAAGAACACGTGTATACCTGTGGCGGACTCATGTTGATGTATGGCAAAAACAATACAATATTGTAAAGTAATTAACCTCCAATTAAAATAAATAAATTTATATATATATAAAAACAAAGCAACAAAATAATATTGGACACATTCCTCCAGGTTTACTGAGATATGGTTGACAAATAACATTGTGTAAGTTTCATGTTTACAACTTGATGATTTAGTGAAGGTGAAGGTGAAGTTGCTCAGTCGTGTCCGACTCTTAGCTACCCCATGGACTGTAACACCTTCTCCGTCCATGGGATTCTCCAGGCAAGAGTACTGGAGTGGATTGCCATTTCCTTCTCCAAGGGATCTTCCCGACCCAGGGATCGAGCCCAGGTCTCCCACATTGGAGGCAGATGCTTTAACCTCTGAGCCACCAGGGAAGGTTTCCTTGGTGGCTCAGCAGTAAAGAATCTGCCTGCCAATGTAGGAGAACTGGTTTGATCCCTGGGTCAGGAAGAGCACCTGGGAAAGGAAATGGCAGCCTACTCCAGCATTCTACCCTGGGAAATCCATGGACAGAGGAGGCTGTTGGGCTACAGTCCATGGGGTCACAAAGAGTCGGACATGACTGAGCAACTAAACGACGACAACCAAAATAAGATTAATTGACGCATCTGTCACTTTACATTGTTAGCTTTAGTGTGTGGTGAGAATATTTAAGATCTATTCTCATAGCAACTTTCAAGTATACAATACATTATCATTAGCTGTGGTCACCATGCTGTACATTACTTCCTCAGAATTTATTTACTGAATCCTTTGACCACCTTCATCCAATCTTCCCGTATGGCTGGTGGCTATCATATCAGAGAGCAGAGATATAGAAAATTCAATAATTGTAGAAAATTCTATTGGACATCACTACTCTAAATCCTGCCTGTGAATTGATCTCTGCCCTTTTCCACTTCTCATAGCTCAGAAAGAAAAATGAGTTGAATAACAAATATAAACATTAATCTGTAAAGAGTTAAAATTGCTTTAATAATGTAACATATCAATTTATGGGTTCAAAACTGATGCATTTATTTATGTTAGAAGTTCAGCAAAATACATTTGTTATAAACAAATGTATATGAATATTTTTAAGGAGAGTATATAATCTGTTGTTTAAGAAATTATGCTATGATGTCAGACATTTTTATTCCACATCAAAACAGATTAATGAATATTTGTAATCCTCTGTTTCTCACAGTTATTATGGAGATATTTTTGACTAGTTTTGTTGTTATGAGAATAAAAAAATAAAACTTATAGCACAATTTCTAGCACATTTAAAAATGCTTACTGAAACACAAAATTCCAAATATCTATGAAAAGTATCTATGAAAACAAGTTATAAATAGATGGGCTGATAGATGATAACATGGTTTCATTACACAACTCTAATTTAGCTATGCCTGCTTCAAATTCTGAGTAAAGTTTGCAGATTTAATATGAGATTTAATAACGTGCATTCCTTTAAGTATACTGAATATTATGGATTTGATGCTGCTTCTGTGTATCATTTAATCAAGACAATGACTGAATGAAAAAGCTGCAGAACATCCAAAGACAAGCTGTTGCTTAACTTGTTTAGTTTTTTCTCTCAGTGAGCTGCTTCTATATTAAAATAGAAGAATATTCATAAATGATTACACATATTAAACACTACAGAGATAGGATTTGCAATCCTCTTTGTCTTCATTGATGCAATAAGGATATGATAGTTTTGACTACCTGGATTGTTATGAGAATAAAAAAATAATAGCGTGGTAATGCTTCTCCGTGGCTTGAAAAATTGTGTGTCCCTGATTATTTAAAGATGTCCACAGTCATTTACTGCTTCTTTGTTTAAATTACTAAGATATTTTTTTCATCAAAAAAGAAGAAGAAAATGTGCAAGATAAAACTCTTGTTTTTATTATGATGAAGAGTGTATTTTATTTAAAATTTAGAATGTCACAAAGAGGGATTAAAAAATCTCATTAGTTTAAATATAAAAACAAAATCACTCGCATTTTGTTTAGTCTGTATCTTTAAAGGGCAGTCTTTTTAGACATCAGTTATTTGAGTGCCATTTTGAAATTATTTTCTTATCATTGGGGAAATGAAATTTGAAAGTCTTTTCAAAGTGGATTTTCCATACCTGCATAGGAACAAATGTAATTAGATTAGCAACAAAGACCATTTTTAGGAATCCAGCTATATGATGTGGTGAACGTGTTACTTAGCATATGTAATTACCTATTCATTTGTTTTACCCATTTTCTATTGGACTGATCTTTTTCTTATTAATGTACAGAGCTTTTTACAAGTTAGGTATGTTAGACTTTTCATCTGTACTATGAATTCTGATATTTTCATAGTTTGTTATGCTTTTTGTCTTTGATTATGGTGGAGGAGTTTGTGGACAGAGGAGCCTGGCGGGCTAGAGTCCACGGGGTAACAAAAAGATGGACACAACTGAGAGACTGAACGCGTGGTGATATGGGGTATCTAGGCATAGAATCTTATTTATATTCATACAAAGTAGAATTAAAAGTTTCTTTTATAACTTCTAGACTTTGAAACAGCTAGAATAGCCTTTTCCAGTCTACGGTTATAGATTAATTAGCCATACCTTCCATGCTATTATGGAGGTAAATATAAAAATTATATGAATCTATATATGTGTATGTCTTTAATCAGTCTGGATTCATTTCAGTGTGTGATGAGGTTATCAGTTCAACTCCAATATTTCACAAATTTATCACAACACTTTGGTTTAAAATTTCAGTCCTACCTATTTTAACTGAAGTACTATAGTATAGTAAATGGTATAGTAAATTTCTCTATGTATATGAGTTTATTATCTGAAAAATCAGCTTATTTTGTTGGTCTGTTAATACAGAAATCAATAACTCAGTTTTTAATGTTATGTTTGTTTTCTGGTAGTGCTAATCTCCCCATGTCACTCTTTTTGCCAACATTTTTTTGGAAATTTATGCCTATTTATTTTTCCATATGCCCTGCACATGAACCCTTTATGAGGCTGAGTCTTCATATGGTATCTAATTCCCCTTGTTTCATTCTACTTTTGTGATTGTTAAGAATGCTTAAAATTTTTTCTCAAGTAGATCTTTCCCATTTTTCATTGATTTTTTTCCTGCATGCTTTTAATTTTCCTTTGCCTGTTAATATAAATAAGGTCTTCTTTTACCTTATATCTTCAGTTGGTCATTATGTGTATACATGAAGGCTATTCATTTCTGTGTTTTAATTTCACGCCTCACTACCTGAATGAATTATTTATTGTTTGTAGACGTTTTCCGGTTGAGTCTGGTGGAATTTCAGGTTTAAATCATATCTGCAAATATTAATATTTCAGTGTTCCCTCCTTTTCAGTATTTATGCTTCTAATTTTTCTGTTTTAACCAATTACGTTGGTGAGAGCATCTAATGCTATGCTAGATAGTAAAGCTGATTATGGGATTTCCATATGCTTAACTTAGCAATGAAGCCTTCAATATTACCCCTCTGTGTCATTCTTACTTTTCACACATATGTGATGCATACACATGTACACAGGATGCACACATATATAGGGGTGCATATACATTCACACGGTCTTCCCTGGTGGCTCAGATGGTAAAGAATATGCCTGCAGTGCCGGAGACCCGGGTTTGATCCCTGGGTCAGGAAGATCCCCTGGCAACCTACTCCAAAAGGAAATGATAACCCACTCCAGTATTCTTGCCTGGAGAATCACATGGGCAGAGGAGCCTGACTGTCCATGGGGTCTCAAAGATTCGGACACAACTGAGCAACTAACACACTGTTTTTCATATATATATATACTCACATATATATGTAGTATATATACTATGTATATATTTTATATATACATATGTAATATATATTTGCACATTCGGTTCTCATTCTTCATGATAATCATGTTCTATAAAGTCACCACAGACTCTCAGCAAGTACAGAAATACTCTGGCAATAGTGTGAGTGTGGTTCCAGACCATTGCAATAAATCAAATACCACAGTAATGCAAGTCATTTGACTTTTTTGATTTCTTAGTACACATAAAAGTTATATTTACAGCATGAATTGTGCATTACCATTGTGTCTAAGAAAACAATATATATACCTTAATTGATAAGTACTTTGTTTAAAAAATGCTAGCAATCATCTGAGTCTTCAGTCAGTTGTAATCTTTTGGTGATTGGTAATATCAAAAGTCACTCTGTGTGTGTGTTTGTGTATACATATATATATATATAATATCACATTTTAATTCACTTGTCTGTCAGTGGACATGTGTTGTTTCCTTGTCTTGTCTTGTTTCTTTATATTTAAATACTTTTTTGTTTTTATTTCTTAGTCCAGTCTGACATATTCTGGCTTTGTAATCAGAATTTCAACAATTTACATGTGATATTATTATGAAATATAGATATATTTTAATAACTGCAGTCCTGTTATTTGTCTTCTATTTTTCCTGATTTTCTTGATTCACTTTTCCTCTTTTTTTTCTGTTTTCTTTTGTATTGAGTACTTTTTATTACTCAACTTTTCATCTCTTTTGCTGATGTATTCACTGTAATTGTTTGCTTTTATACTATAGTAGTTAATTTAGTATTTGTAGTCTGTGTTTCTAACTTATCAAAGTCTATAATCACATTATGTTATACTACTTTACATAAAATTAAAAAAAACATAAATCCATTTTCTTTTCAGTTCAGTTTAGTTCAGTCGCGTCTGACTCTTTGCGACCCCATGGATTGCAACATGCCAGGTCTCCCTGTCCATGACCAACTCCCAGAATTTACACAAACTCATGTCCATTGAGTCAGTGATGCCATCCAACCATCTCATCCTCTGTCATTCCCTTTTCATCCTGCCTTCAATATTTCCCAGCATCAGAGTCTTTTCCAATGAGTCAGCTCTTAGCTTCAGGTGGCCAAAATATTGGAGTTTCAGCTTCAACATCACTCCTTCCAATGAAAACTCAAGACTGATCTCCTTTAGAATGGACTGGTTGGATCTCCTTGCAGCCCAAGGGACTCTCAAGAGTCTTCTCCAGCACCACAGTTCAAAAGCATCAATTCTTCGGCACTCGATTTCTTTCTTTTTTTTTTTTTTTTTTAGTTTTAATTTAAATTTATTTATTTTAATTGGAGGCTAATTACTTTACAATATTGTATTGGTTTTGCCATACATCAACATGAATCCACCACAGGTGTACACGTTTTCCCAATCCTGAACCAACCTCCCACCTCCCTTCCCGTACCATCCCTCTGGGTCATCCCAGTGCACCAGACCCAAGCATCCTGTATCCTGCATCAAACCTGGAGTGGCGATTAGTTTCTTATATGATATTATACATGTTTCAATGCCATTCTCCAAAATCATCCCACCCTCTCCCTCTCCCACAGAGTCCAAAAGACTGTTCTATACATCTGTGTTTCTTTGGCTGTCTCACATACAGGGTTATCATTACCATCTTTCTAAATTCCATATATATATGTTAGTATACTGTATTGGTGTTTTTCTTTCTGACTTACTTCACTCTGTATAATTGGCTCCATTTTCATCTACCTCTTTAGAACTGATTCAAATGTATTCTTTTTAATGGCTGAGTAATACTCCATCGTGTATATGTACCAAGCTTTCTTATCCATTCATCTGCTGATGGACATCTAGGTTGCTTCTGTTTCTTTATAGTCCAACTCTCACATCCATACATGACTACTGGAAAAACTGTAGCCTTGACCAGATGGACCCTTGTTGGCAAAGTAATGTCACTGGTTTTTAATATACTGTCTAGGTTGGTCATAGCTTTCCTTCCAAGTAATAAGCATCTTTTAATTTCATGGCTGCAGTCACCATCTGCAGTGATTTTGGAGCCCAAAAAAGAAAAGTCTGCCAGTTTCCACTGTTTCCCCATCTATTTGCCATGAAGTGTTGGGACTGGATGCCATAATCTTAGTTTTCTGAATGTTGAGTTTTAAGCCAGGTCTCCACTCTCCTCTTTCACTTTCATCAAGAGGTTCTTGAGTTCTTCTTCACTTTCTATCATAAGGGTGGTATCATCTGTATATCTGAGGTTATTGATATTTCTCCCAGCAATCTTGATTCCAGCTTGTGTTTCTTTTAAACATATTTACATAATAATACAATATGTATTTGTGGCTTCCCTATGGCTCAGCTGGTAAAGAATCTTCCTGCAGTGAGGGAGACCTGGGTTCGATCCCTGGGTTGGTAAGATCCCCTGGAGAAGGAAATGGCTATGCACTCCAGTATTCTTTTTTTTTTTTTTAATTTTTATTTTTACTTTATTTTACTTTACAATACTGTATTGGTTTTGCCATACATTGACATGAATCCACCACGGGTGTACATGCGTTCCCAAACATGAACCCCCCTCCCACCTCCCTCCCCATAACATCCCTCTGGGTCATCCCCATGCACCAGCCCCAAGCATGCTGTATCCTGCATCGGACATAGACTGGCAATTCAGTTCTTACATGATAGTATACATGTTTCAATGCCATTCTCTTAAATCATCCCACCCTCTCCCTCTCCCTCTGAGTCCAAAAGTCCGCTATACATATCTGTCTTTTTTGCTGTCTTGCATACAGGGTCATCATTGCCATCTCTCTAAATTCCATATATATGTGTTAGTATACTGTATTGGTGTTTTTCTTTCTGGCTTACTTCACTCTGTATAATCAGTTCCAGTTTCATCCATCTCATTAGAACTGATTCAAATGAATTCTTTTTAACGGCTGAGTAATACTCCATTGTGTATATGTACCACAGCTTTCTTATCCATTCATCTGCTGATGGACATCTAGGTTGTTTCCATGTCCTGGCTATTATAAACAGTGCTGCGATGAACATTGGGGTACCTGTGTCTCTTTCAATTCTGGTTTCCTCGGTGTGTATGCCCAGCAGTGGGATTGCTGGGTCATAAGGCAGTTCTTTTGCAATTTTTTAAGGAATCTCCACACTGTTCTCCATAGTGGCTGTACTAGTTTGCATTCCCACCAACAGTGTAGGAGGGTTCCCTTTTCTCCGCACCTTCTCCAGCATTTATTGCTTGCAGATTTTTGGATCGCAGACATTCTGACTGGTGTGAAGTGGTACCTCATTGTAAGGGCACAAAACACAGTCCAGTATTCTTGCCTAGAGAAACCCATGGACAGAGGACCCTGACAGGCTACAGCCCATGGGGTTGCAAGAGTCGGACATGACTTAGTAACTAAACCACCACCACCAAAATTGTATACAATCCTCCCTTAAAAAAAGTTCACTGATCACAAATGAAATATAATAATGAAAATGTTTGAACCATTGTGAGTTACCAAAATGTGACAGAAATACAGAAATTGACCAAATGTAAAAATGGGACTGATAGACTTGCTGGACTCAGGGTAGCCACAAATCTTCAACTGGGAAAACAACACAATATCTGTGAAGCACATCAAAGCAAAATGCAACTAAATGAGGCATGCTTTTACTGAACCACTGCTCCTAGGGTAGTATGTGTGTGTTTTTGTGGGTTACAGACGTGTCTCACATAATCTTAAATCCTAAAACAACTCGTTCTGATATTTCCTTTCTTTTACAAAAGAGGAAATAAGAGCGGATTTAAGTGACTTGCCGGAGACTGTCCCATTAATGGTGGTAGAGTTGGCTAAGCACTGGGCTCGTGGCCCACACTGCACTGCCCCCTGCTGTCTCCATCCTATGATGGGCTCTGTAGTGGCCCTGGACCTCAGCAAGTTTGGACAGCTCAAAATTTTCATGGGCCTGCTCTTGTCTGTGTTCTGCAATCACTGCAGCAAGTCCACAAGTATTGATTTTAGGATTACAAATACATTTTCGCCAGTAGGTGGATCACAGATACAGAATCAGCAAGTAATGAAGATCACTGGTAAATGCATTTATTAGTCATTAAGGGATCATCCATCAATTTCTATTTTGTTCAGTGTTTCTGTTTTTATGAATAATTAGTGTTGAGTCTGACAAACCCTTTTTCAGGTCCAAGAAGGAGGTAATCTGAATTTTTTCTCAGATATATTAATATCGTGGGTTATATTAATAAACTTCCTAATAATGTGTGCTGAATGGTTTACAAGCACAGAAAACTAACCAAACTGATCATATGGATCACAGTCTTGTCTGACTCAATGAAATTATGAGCCACGTCATGTAGGGCCACCCAAGATAGACATGTCATGGTGCACAGTTCTGACAAAACATGATCCACTGGAGAACTTTTCACAACAAGCTGTAGAAAATTTTTAAAGGGATGGGAAAACCAGACCACCTTACCTGTCTCCTGAGAAATCTATATGCAGGTTAAGAAGCAACAGAAGAACTGGACATGGAACAACAGACTGGTCCCAAATTGGGAAAGGAGTACGTCGAGGCTATATATTGTCACCCTGTTTATTTAACTTATATGCAGAGTACATCATGCAAAATGGCGAGGGGGGTTTGCTGTGGATGAAGCAAAAACTTCAATCAAGTTTTCGGGGAGATATATCAATAACCTCAGATATGCAGATGACACTGCCCTTATAGCAGAAAGTAAAGAGGAACTAAATAGCTTCTTGATGAAAGTGAAAGATGAGAGTGAAAAAGCTGGCTTAAATCTCAACATTCAGAAAACTAAGATCGTGGCATCTGGTCCCATCACTTCATGGCAAACAGATGGGGAAACAATGGAAACAGTGATAGCCTTTATTTTCTTGGGCTCCAAAATCACTGCTTATGGTGATTGCAGTCATGAATTAAAAGACACTTGTTCCTTGGAAGAAAAATTGTGACCAACCTAGATAGCATATTAAAAAGCAGAGATATTACTTTGTTGACAAAGGTCCATCTAGTCAAAGCTATGGCTTTTTTTTTTTTCCCCCATAGTTATGTATGGATGTAAGAGTTGGGCTGTAAAGAAAGCTGAGCACCAAAGAACTGATGCCTCTAAATTGTGGTGCTGGAGAAGACTCTGGAGAGTCACTTGGACTGCAAGGATATCAAATCAATCAATCCTAAAGAAATCAGTCCTGAATATTCATTGGAAGGACTGATGCTGAAGTTGAAACTCCAATACTTTGGCCACCTGATGCGAAAAAGTGATTCATTGGAAAAGACCCTGCTGCTGGGAAAGAATGAAGACAGAGGGGAAAGGGATGACAGAGGATGTGATTGTTGACTGGCATCAACAACTCAATGGACATGAATTTGAGCCAGCTCTGGGAGTTGGTGATGGACAGGGAAGCCTGGCATGCTGCAGTCCGTCTGGTCACAAAGAGTTGAACACGACTGAATGACTGAACTGAACTGAACTGAACTGAGCTGAATAATCTGTGTACCTCCCTGGCTTCTTAGAATTTCTCTCTTAACTTGCAGTATTCTTTAAATGAGGGCCTCTGATCTATTTTCTAACATTTTGTTTAGATTTTTAATTACATCACATAGAGATTGGCCTGTGAACTATCTGTGCAGTATTTGTTGTTTTATTCTATTGATTTACATTTGCTTCATCAAAAAATTGTTTGGATGGAAATTAATCCTCCGGAGTAGTTTAAATAACATGCAGAATTACCAGCTCTTTCCAACAGTCTGTTTTAGTGTAATTCATGTTTTAGAAACTGAAATTACCTCATAAACAATGAGTAAATAAAGAGGTTGCGACAGTATAATGCAGTAGTCACTTTGGTTCACGCATGCTCTTTCTGTGCGTCTGGGGTCACAACACTAAATAACAATAGCTGAAGGATAATTTCATCAACACAGAAGCCTGCATTCACCCTTTGTTTCAGGGGCACTTTCTTGCTTGCCTTTCAGCTGGAATGGGACTCGATCCTGTGTCAGACAGAACCCTGCCAGACTGATATGAGGCTATGGCTTGAGCATCACACAGCTTTGCTTTCTGTCTCTAACCAGCCAGTGGATGTATATTATGTCAGGGCTTGAACTCCCTGGCGGAAGACATGGAGGCTCACTGCAGAATGCAGTTTGCCTTAGTGGAAATGGTCACTCCTTTGAACTTGGTCAGATGCTACAGAAGCTGTGCAGGCAGAGTTAAAGACACCAGGCTGAGTGGCATCTGAGTCTCTGCAAGTTCTGGACTCCTGGGCTTTCCTCCCTTAGCCTCCCAGGATGGAAGTCATTCAGTTCTCCCCTCAGTGCGTCTGAAACCAAACACCTCTAGTCATAGACCTGTTAGGACCAGCAGTGATCAGAGCACCAGTCATGTCTCCAGTCTGTGGCAAGGTCCTGGGGGGAGTGCGGGACAGTACAGAAGTCACTGCAGGTGACTGACATGGAATACCAGGCATGCGTGGTCTTTATTCCAAAGTGGTCATCCATAACCTCCGGAAGCATTCAGGAGCTGGGTCCTGAAGCCTGATCCTCTGGGCTTGATTGTTGCTGTCAAGGTCAGTGTAGCTGTGAAAGTCGGCGGTTGGTCCAGGTCTGTGCCCAGGTGTAGAGGCCTCAACTCATAAGGTTCTGCCCTGCCTCTGGCAGGCCTGTCCCGCCCATTACCCTTGAGAATCCTCTAACTTATTTTCCCCATAAGCCTGATTATTTCTAAACATAACATTGTGTTGTGACGGCTTTCTAAAAATGCAAATGCTGAGAGATTTGTATCTGATGGTAATATCATCTGAATCTAGTACTGGGTGTTTTTTCAGAGTCGTTTTTTTTATTTTCTCTCTAAAATGTTTCTGCTATCTCTATACCTTGTTTAGAATTCTATTAGCCTGTAGGATTGGTTTTGGTACAGTTCTAGAAATTTTCATTTTTCTAAAAAAAGTATCAATTTTATGTAGGATTTCAAATTTATTTGCATAGAGTTGTGTGCACAGAGGAGCCTGGAGGGCTACAGTCCATAGAGTTGCAAAGAATCGTACATGGACTGAAGCTACTTTGCACCCATGTGAAGACACACACATATATCTGTGCCTATTGTTATTTCTTTCCTGCTTTTTCTCTTTTTTATTGATTGTATTAACTGATGGTTTATCTAATTTCGATATTTTCAAAGAATCAGCATAGGAAAGCAATGTGTATGTTCATGAAGATATTAATTATTTTGACTTGTGAAAATGTTAAGGATGTGGGAATGGCTTGGAATCATTCTTGCAGCATCTTGCTTTTTCCTGTCCTCTCTGATTTAAAATTTCTCTATTCTCTTCACTAAGACAGTCAAGGGGATGTTGTGTATGTTGGCAGGGTGAGGACTATGGCACTGGAAATGAAATAAGCCAAGAAACCCGTGGGAACAATATCTAGCATGAGTTTAAAATATTTCTAATTCAGATTATTCACAAAGGTACAAATGTTTGTCTACTCAGGTCCTTTTTTGTGATGATAAGTGATGATTGTTAGTTCAAACATTGTCATAAAATGTAACATATTTAATAATTTGAAGCATTGCATTGAAATTCAGACCTAAAAATTTACAAATATTCTATTCAGTAATTTCATAGTTCGTGTAAAGCTTGTCTTGGACTCAACATGTTTCAAGCAAACTAATTATAGAAAGAATACAAATGGCTTTTGAAACCACAGTGCGTGCTTCGATGGACCTGGAGGATATTATGTTAAGTGAAACAAGTCAGACAGAGACTGACAAATACTGTATGATTTCACTTATATGTGGAATCATAAAACAAATCAAGAAACACAACAGAACAGGAAGAACCATACATACAAAGAAAAACAAGTGGCTGTGAGAGAAAAGAGTAGTGGGTTGATGAGAGAGATGGAGAGGTTAAAAACTTCCAGTTACAAAATAAATGTGTCACAGGTATGAAGTGCACAGTGTGGGGAATATTGTGAGCTATTACATCATATCTTTGTATAGTGACAAATCTTAACTAGACTTATCCTAGTGATCATTTGAGACATGCGGCAATTATCAACCAACAGAAAACTTCCACTTCTCTCTCCTCCTTTCTCATCCTACAGCTTCTCTGGGTGAGCTTTGTGTGTAGGTGTTGAAAGATATATTGCCTATGATCTTTCATGCCTCCTTTGTTGGAAAGCCTCTATTCCTTTTTTTCTAGTTATTTTCCTTCTGTTCTTTACAAATCTACTTAAATTTTTTTCAAAGACGTTTTCCATTACCTTTTAAAATTTGACCCTAGGCTTCCCTGGTGGCTCAGACAGTGAAGAATATGCCTGTAATGCAGGAGACCCAGGTTCAATCCCTGGAGAAGGGAACAGTTACCCACTCTAGAATTCCTGCCTGGAGAATTCCATGGACAGAGGATCCTGGGGGCCTACAGTCCGTGGGGTCGCAAAGAGTCAAATAAACTGAGTGACTAACCCTTTCACTTTCTTTTCATGTATTCTCTCTCTCTTTCTCTGATAGTTCTCTTTGTGGTTTTGATATTTTACTAAAAATATTAATTTTATTTGCTTTTTAAATTTTTATTGCAGTCTAGTTATTTAACAATGTAACGTTAGTTTCAAATATACAGCAAAGTGATTCAGTTATATATAAATGTGTGTGTGTGTGTGCATAAACATATATATATAGTCATTCTTTTTCAGATTCTTTAACCATCTAGATTACTACAGTTTATTGAGTAGATTTCCCTGTGCTATACAGTAGGTCCTTGTTAGTTATCCATTTTGTGTAGAATAGCATGTGTATATTAAACCCAAGCTCCTAATTTGTCCTTCCCCCTTCAAAATATTGACTTTATAATATTTGTTTAACACTCATCTTCCCTGAGGCTAATATAAGAGCAGGGATTCTGTCTAGTTAGCTCATCATTGCATCCTTAGCACCTTACAAAGTGAAAACAGAGAAGGCAATCAAATTACTGTGTACATGAGTGGATGTGTGAAAGAATGAATGGATGGATGAGCACAAAGCCTTTTTCAGATAGTCACCAACAACCTTCATGGAGGAGGAAGCATGTTGTGGCTTCTGTTGTGGGGCTAATTTCATTCTCAGGAATCAGGCAGAAGCCTGGTTTGCTTGACTTTTTAAATAAATTAATATCCGCTGAGTTGATAGCTAGCACAATCAGAAATGGTTGGATTTTAAGTTAGGATCTTTTAGTGATTTAATGTCTCATAGGACAGCTTTGATTTTGATGAAGTAAACAAGCCATTCTCCCATGTCACCTATGACTGTAATTGAGGTGAATGTACAGTTGGCCAAATGACTGTAGGACAAATTTGATTCTTATCAGTCTATGGACTCTTCAGCCCACTCTTTTAGAGCAATTCCATCTGTAGGAAAATTAATGGTGTAGACAGTCTCTTTACCACTCAGTCGTTTCTTCCTTCCACTCTCTTTTCAATTCATTTCTCTAGATTGAGTGTGCTGGTAGTGAAATTTCAGTCTTTGAGCTATACTATAAAAGATATTTGCGAAGGCAGTTTTGTAAGTATTATAATATATATTTAGTACATGTTAAAATTTACCATTACAACTGTCACAAAGCATAATAGTCACATTTTGATCCATATTTTTACGGAGTAAGGCTATTCTCTGTTCTAGTTCTTAGCTCTTTGATTGTCACACTTCTGTCTCCTCCTTGGGCTCCACTATCTCCTTCTCATAGTCTGATCTGTCCAATGATATGAAGACTAATATAACTAACTTCTTACCAGACAGATCCATTTATATTTTCTAAAATTAAATGTTCAGGACATTGATATGTGAACATACATTCAAGCATTATTTTGAAGTTAATACAAAGGCAGATTTCTGAATCAGACCAGTTCACATGCTGGTTAAAGACATCTGTAAGGAAAAAAGAGAGGTATGCATCCTTGCAAACTTGAAAAAAAAAAATCTGATTATTAGACTTTTGATTGACAGCTGAGTGGGAGGGGGATTCATTTCCCAGAATTAATCTGAATACCATTAAAAGTTTATCTTGTAATTGATTGAACATTTTATCAGAAATGCTAATTTCTTCCAAGAAGGGAGTGTGAATATTTCACACAAAAACATGCCACAGATTTGGGACATCATTTTTACTTCACATTCTGTTCTATATAGACACCCAAACACTGTATTTCCAAAGTTTAATTTATTATTTCTTCCCATCTGCCACCTTCCATTGTATTCCCAGATTAGACTGTAGCCCACCATTCACTTGGACATTCATGGTAGAAATTTGGGAGTCATTCCAGACTATTTTCTTCTTTCATTCGCCACATGCAAACATCTCCACGTCTGTCCTTTCACCTCTTAATCTCTCTTAATGCATTCAGTTTACTCCATTCTCGCAGCTGCTGCTCTAGACAAGCTCTCCTTTTCTATTTGCCAGAGGATCTCTATAGTGTTGTACAAGATCAGCAGTAGTGCCCTCTTATTTACCCTCTATACTACAGCCTTGTGCAAGGAAATCTGACATGTGTCCCTGCTACATGGACACTCAGAGGGTCTTCACAATCCACATCATGAAGCCCAAGCTCCTCTGTCTTGCCTCTTCAAGTTTCATATATTAAGGTCTCTTTCATTGGAAGGACTGATGCTGCCTGACTGAAGCTGAAGCTCCAAAAGTTTGGCCAAATATGCGAAGAGCAGACTCATTGGTAAAGACCCTGATGCTGGAACAGGTCAAAGGCAAAAGGAGAAGGGGATGGCAGAGGATGAGATGGTCAGATAGCATTACCAGTTCAATGGGCATGAATCTGAACAGGGAGATGATGGAGGACAGAGGATCCTGGCATGCTACAGTCCATGGGGTCAGAAAGATTCAGTTATGCCTTAACAATTGACCAGCAAAATAATATATTGGGTTTCTATTGGGTTGGCTAAAACCTGGTTCATTCAGGTTTTTCTATAAGATGTTGCAGAAAAATCTGAATGGATGTTTTGGCTAACCTGATATTTCTACCTAACTAGGTACCACAAAGTTATACACTCATGACAACTCCAACTTACCATTTCTGTGGGTCAGGGTTCAGGACTTGGGAGTCTCTCTGATCAGTTTATTTTGAGGCCAAAATCAAGGCATTTTGGTCTTGATTGTCTTTCTGGAGTTCAGAGTCATGTTTCAAACTCACGGTGTTGCTGATAGTATTCAGGTTTCTGTGGTTGTAGAACTGAGGTCTTTGTTCTTTGCTGGTTGTTGGTCCAGGGCTCCTCTCAGCAACTTCAGGTCCTCCACAGTTCTCCATCATGTGCCTTGTCCACAAGCTCCCTCACACCTCAATATCTCTTTCTTCATAAAAGCTGCAAATCCTGATAAGAGTTTCCACGGTTAACTCCAGTATACTCAGATCCTTTCCCTTTTGCTGAACTCAAAGTTGACAGGTTAATAACTTAATCAAAACAGAGATATTCCATTATGTTCACAATTCTTTCTGGAATCAAGAGAAAAAAGAGGAAATCTTAGAGTCTTTCTCAGAATTTTGCTTTTCACAAGAACCAACTATTTAAGATTTTTCTGTAAATATTCATGTTTCAACTTATGCTATTTCTTCTAATGAGAAATCCATTCACAATTTTTGGCATTAATTATGGTTAATTCTTACTCATCTTTTGGTTTGTTTGTTTGCTTAAGCATAATATCTTTTAGAAAATAAGATTTCCCTGAATTCCCAGGACTTGTTAGTTATCTCTCTGATATACTTCTATATTATGCTACTAGCAAGAATTTTAGTAAATGAAGTCTCTCTTTACTTTAAATCCCAAGGGTAGAGTATTATTCAGCTCATGCCTTGGTAACAAAATACCACAAACTAGGTAGTGTAAGTTTATATTTTCACAGTTCAGAAAGCTGGAATTCTGTTATCTGGGTACCAGGATGGACAGTTTCTGATGAAATCTCTCTTCTTAGCTGGTAGGATCCCACTGTCTTTCTGTGTGCTCACATTACTACTTTGTTCTGGAAAAAGAGGGAGCAAGCTCTCTGCTGCCTCTGCCTACAAGGGCACTAATGCCATTATGAGGGCCCCACCCTCATGACCTCATCTAATCCTAATTACTTCCACAAGGACCCTATCTTCAGGTTACATTGAGCTTAGGGTTTCAACACATAAATTTTGCAGACACAAATATTTAGTCCATAACAAACAGGGATGGTGGTTTCTTTCTCTTTGTCATGTTGATACTTAGTAGCTTTTGGCACATAGTAGCCTCCCAAAGTTATTTGTAAGTGACCTAGCCTTGCAGGTCAAAACTCATCATACTTGATATCTTTCCCTTATAATCTCTATGATCCAATTACTTACCCCTTCTTATTGGTCTATCTTAATGTTATTTCTTTTGTCATATTCACCTTTTCTCTAGTCTTTATGCTCTAATATTGTTTAAATTCCCTTCTAAGTAATTTAATTCACCAACTTTCACCTTGATTATATCACTTCATTACCTATTTTTTGAGTACAAATACAGTTTATATTGCCTAATCTGTTCTAATTACAGAGATCCAGAGAGATAGAGAGATACTGAGATAAGTATATTTATTTAATTAAAACATTATAGAGTAACATACATAAGTGTTCTATTATGGGACTGGTAATACTAATTGTATATTTACAATGGAAAATAATGTATCCCTTGAAATTATATGCTAGAAAATAATAATATGGAATAATAATCATGATGGAATAAGTTAAAATTGATCTAAAGAAATGATATATTTTGTTGCATCACTTATTTTCCTATCTAATCCTCCCTACACTCTCACATACACACTGTGATCTTTGAGGAGAGGGCCTGTATTTTATTCATCTTTATGTTATTGGAAACTAACAGATTATTGAAAGATTGTAAACAGTGAAAAATGTTTTGGCTGAAACTCAATGGGAGAAGTATAAAACATGAAAATATTTTTAGTAACACAAAGCTACAAATGCTGCCATATATTAGTGCATAATCATAAATACTAAATATCTTACATTATTTTAAAGCAAGACTAAAACTATCAGTGGAATTATAAAAATAGATCTACATTTTGAAATGGAAGTAATTCAACTGTTTCTTGTACTATGTCTTAGTACAAGCACTTTTCTCCTTTCAGAATATTTTTCTACCTGTGTGGTTATGATATTTTTCCAGCTTTATGAAAAGGGCCAAAATGATTGTTTTTTAAGTTTTTTGACCATTTCTCTTACTCATGATTTATATGGATTTTATAGAACATAAATATGTTATGATAGACTTCTATACACATCTGCAGGTAAGAAATCCTTTGAAAGCCTGCAGCTCTAAAAGAAGTAGCTAGAGAAACAGGTCATTTAGTAAGAACAAATTCCTGTAGTCCTGAAATTGTTTATTTTTCAGTTGTGGATTGTATCACTTGTATATATATTTTCTTTTTCCTAACTAAAGAGGTTATTTATTATTATTAATTTTGCTGTGGGCCCCATCAATTTATTTAAACCACTATCTTTTGACCTTAATATTAATCTCGTACTTAAATTATGTCAGCAGGACCTGCAACAAGAACAGAAATAAAAAGTTATTATATGCAAATTTACTTATTTTTCCCAAGGTTAAGTGTGTGTAAGTGTGCAATTATATATGTGTGTGTATATTTGTATTTTCTAGATAATAGGAATTTTTATAATGTGAATAAACATGCATAGCATCTTGCTTTATTTTCAGATCAAAATAAAAACTACCGTTCATAAACAGTCATTTATCAGTTTAGCAAATATTTGTCAAATGCCGTATAGGTCATATTGTACCAGACAGTAAGTTTAAAGTGGTAAGCCAAAAAGCCAGATAATCTGTTCTCCAAGGCTTAATCTTGTGTGTGTATGTGTGGTTTGGGGTGTGGGAGAAAACTCATTCACCAAAAGCTATTTTACTCACTTAAGCCTAATTAAAGGAAAAAAAAAAAAAACCAAACCAGATTAAAATATGCCATAAGAGAACTGCATAGGGTGAGGTCTGAGGAAGTGTCACACATGGAACTTCCCTTGTCTTCTCCCTGTAGAGTTGGCTTATGCAGCTGTCCCAGCTTCACCATATGCAACAATACTCATGAGGTATAGACAGGGTATTAAAAAGCAGAGACTTCACTTTGCCAACAAAGGTCATATAGTCAGAGGTATATTTTTCCAGTAGTCATGTATGAATGTGAAAGTTGGATCATAAAGAAGGCTGAGTGCCAAAGAATTGACACTTTCAAACTGTGGTGCTGGAGCAAGCTCTTGAAAGTCCCTTAGAATGCAAGGTCAAACCAGTCCATCCTAAAGGAAATCAAGCCTGAATATTGACTGGGAGGACTGATGGTGAAGCAGTAGGTACAATACTTTGACCACCTGATGCAAAGAACCGACTCATTGGATAAGACCCTGGTGCTGGGAAATACTGGGGGCAGGAGGAGAAGGGGAAAAAAGAGGATGAGATTGTTAGATAGCATCACCGACTCAATGGACATGAATTTGAGCGAACTCTGGGAGATAGTGGAGGACAGAGGAGCCTGGCATGCTACAATCCATGGGTTTACAAAGGATCAGACACAACTTAATGACACAACAATAATTGCCAAGATCACACAAACATGTGTTGGGAGTTTTTATTGGTGCCTGTCATGTAGACATGATTGTTTGCTTGCCCACATGTTTCTCAATCTCCATGTGTACTGATACTGCGTAACCAAAAGCTTCTACCCTAAATTGCATTGTTATTCCTTTGATTTTTTATTTTTTTATTTATTTTTCTTTCTTTTCTTTTTTTAAATTTTTTTAATTTTTAATTTTTTTATTTTTTTAATTTTAAAATCTTTAATTCTTACATGCATTCTCAAACATGAACCCCCCCCTTCCATCTCCCTCCCCATAACATCTCTCTGGGTCATCCCCATGCACCAGCCCCAAGCATGCTGTATCCTGCATCAGACATAGACTGGCAATTCGATTCTCACATGATAGTATACATGTTACAATGCCATTCTCCCAAATCATCCCACCCTCTCCCTCTCCCTCTGAGTCCAAAAGTCCGTTATACACAGCTGTGTCTTTTTTGCTGTCTTGCATACAGGGTCATCATTGCCATCTTTCTAAATACCATATATATGTGTTAGTATACTGTATTGGTGTTTTTCTTTCTGGCTTACTTCACTCTGTATAATCAGCTCCAGTTTCATCCATCTCATCAGAACTGATTCAAATGAATTCTTTTTAACGGCTGAGTAATACTCCATTGTGTATATGTACCACAGCTTTCTTATCCATTCATCTGCTGATGGACATCTAGGTTGTTTCCATGTCCTGGCTATTATAAACAGTGCTGCGATGAACATTGGGGTACATGTGTCTCTTTCAATTCTGGTTTCCTTGGTGTGTATGCCCAGCAGTGGGATTGCTGGGTCATAAGGTAGTTCTATTTGCAATTTTTTAAGGAACCTGCACACTGTTCTCCATAGTGGCTGTACTAGTTTGCATTCCCACCAACAGTGTAGGAGGGTTCCCTTTTCTCCACACCCTCTCCAGCATTTATTGCTTGCAGATTTTTGGATCGCAGACATTCTGACTGGTGTGAAGTGGTACCTCATTGTGGTTTTGTTTTGCATTTCTCTGATAATGAGTGATGTTGAGCATCTTTTCATGTGTTTGTTAGCTATCCGTATGTCTTCTTTGGAGAAATGTCTATTTAGTTCTTTGGCCCATTTTTTGATTGGGTCGTTTATTTTTCTGGAATTGAGCTGCATAAGTTGCTTGTATATTTTTGGGATTAGTTGTTTGTCAGTTGCTTCATTTGCTATTATTTTCTCCCATTCAGAAGGCTGTCTTTTCACCTTGCTTATATTTTCCTTTGTTGTGCAGAAGCTTTTAATTTTAATTAGATCCCATTTGTTTCTTTTTGCTTTTATTTCCAGTATTCTGGGAGGTGGATCATAGAGGATCCTGCTGTGATTTATATCGGAGAGTGTTTTGCCTATGTTCTCCTCTAGGAGTTTTATAGTTTCTGGTCTTACATTTAGATCTTTAATCCATTTTGAGTTTATTTTTGTGTGCGGTGTTAGAAAGTGATCTAGTTTCATTCTTTTACAAGTGGTTGACCAGTTTTCCCAGCACCACTTGTTAAAGAGATGGTCTTTACTCCATTGTATATTCTTGCCTCCTTTGTCAAAGATAAGGTGTCCATATGTATGTGGATTTATCTCTGGGCTTTCTATTTTGTTCCATTGATCTATATGTCTGTCTTTGTGCCAGTACCATACTGTTTTGATGACTGTGGCTTTGTAGTAGAGCCTGAAGTCAGGCAAGTTTATTCCTCCAGTTCCATTCTTCTTTCTCAAGATTGCTTTGGCTATTCGAGGTTTTTTGTATTTCCATACAAATCTTGAAATTATTTGTTCTAGTTCTGTGAAAAATATGGCTGGTAGCTTGATAGGGATTGCATTGAATTTGTAAATTGCTTTGGGTAGTATACTCATTTTCACTATATTGATCCTTCCGATCCATGAACATGGTATATTTCTCCATCTATTAGTGTCCTCTTTGATTTCTTTCATCAGTGTTTTATAGTTTTCTATATATAGGTCTCTATCAGCAGTTGTATGCCAATAAAATGGACAATGTGGAAGAAATGGACAAATTCTTAGAAAAGTACAATTTTCCAAAACTGAACCAGGAAGAAATAGAAAATCTTAACAGACCCATCACAAGCACGGAAATTGAAACTGTAATCAGAAATCTTCCAGCAAACAAAAGCCCAGGTCCAGATGGCTTCACAGCTCAATTCTACCAAAAATATAGAGAAGAGCTAACACCTATCCTACTCAAACTCTTCCAGAAAATTGCAGAGGAAGGTAAACTTCCAAATTCATTCTATGAGACCACCATCACCCTAATACCAAAACCTGACAAAGATATCACAAAAAAAGAAAACTACAGGCCAATATCACTGATGAACATAGATGTAAAAATCCTCAGCAAAATTCTAGCAATCAGAATCCAACAACACATTAAAAAGATCATACACCATGACCAAGTGGGCTTTATCTCAGGGATGCAAGGATTCTTCAATATCCGCAAATCAATCAATGTAATTCACCACATTAACAAATTGAAAAATAAAAACCATACGATTATCTCAATAGATGCAGAGAAGGCCTTTGACAAAATTCAACATCCATTTATGATAAAAACTCTCCAGAAAGCAGGACTAGAAGGAACATACCTCAACATAATAAAAGCTATATATGACAAACCCACAGCAAACATTATCCTCAATGGTGAAAAATTGAAAGCATTTCCCCTAAAGTCAGGAACAAGACAAGGGTGCCCACTTTCACCGCTACTATTCAACATAGTTCTGGAAGTTTTGGCCACAGCAATCAGAGCAGAAAAAGAAATAAAAGGAATCCAAATTGGAAAAGAAGAAGTAAAACTCTCACTGTTTGCAGATGACCTGATCCTCTACATGGAAAACCCTAAAGACTCCACCAGAAAATTACTAGAGCCCATCAATGAATATAGTAAAGTTGCCGGATATAAAATCAACACACAGAAATCCCTTGCATTCCTATACACTAATAATGAGAAAGTAGAAAAAGAAATTAAGGAAATAATTCCATTCACCATTGCAACGAAAAGAATAAAATACTTAGGAATATATCTTCCTTTGATTTTTTAAAGTGACCTGTCTTCACTCTGAATCACAATGTGAATGTCTGGCTGACCCAAGGAAAGCAAAGATAACCTCCCAGGAACTAAGGGAACTAGACCTCTTTTAAGACAAGGTTAAATTCTTTACTAAACAAAGAGTTCTTAAAAGATATCCTTAAAAGTTGCTACACTGCATACAGATTCTGCATCACAGCTGTGGAAATTTGAAACTAAAATGATGTCAATTCTCTATCAAACCATAGAGAGTTGAAGTGAAATATTAGTGAAATGATTCTACAGTCCAGTTCTTCTGGAAATTTATTTAAAAACCTCATGTATTTAAAAATATAACTTTTTTTTTTTTACTTTATTTTACTTTACAATACTGTATTGGTTTTGCCATACATCAACATGAATCTGCCATAAGTGTACATGAGTTCCCAATCCTGAACCCCCCTCCCACCTCCCTCTCCATAACATCCATCAGATAAAAATTTAGATTAAGTTGTTGACTCTGTGAAGCCAGTTTCAAAATGTCTTTAAAAAGCCCATGCAGGACCTTTTCTTTTTGCCACTAATTTATTGTTCCATAAAACTTAGAGCAATCTTAATTATCAGTACTAACCCTTTGAATATACAATATGAGTTTGCTAAAGTAAGTTATGACCCTTGGGCTAAAAAATGGGGAGAGGGAAGAGAAGGAAATGAGGGAAAGTCCTTGTAAACACTAGTAGAAGTGATGCTGACCATTCCCACAGCCCTCTCCTTGCCTCTGGGAAAGCATTTATCACTCTCTCATTCTGTATGGTAACTGTTAACCTAGTGGGTTGACCTTCTCCTTCCAATGCCTTGAGGGCATCTCTCCTAGTGCCTCTCCTAGAGTAAACTGCATATTTATTAAATGAATGAATAAATGACTGAGTAATCACTTTCCATTCATTTTTATTTGATGTGGTAGTCAGGATAATGTCTCAACCCCAATTCCTTAATCCCCTAAATCTAGGAATACATACATATGTATTCAGTTGCTAAGTCATATCCGATTCTTCGTGATCCCGTGGACTGTAGCCTGCCTGGTTCCTCTGTCCATGGCATTTTCCAGGTAAGAATACTGGAGTGGATTGCCATTTCCTTCTCCTGGAAGTCTTCCTGACCCAGAGATAGAACCCGCATCAAATGGCAAGAGGGATATTGCAGATGTGATCATTAAGGACCTTGTAAAGAAGAGATTTTCCTGGATGATCTAAATGGACCCGATCTAATTACAAGTATCTTTATGTGAAAGGCAAGATGTTCAGATTCAGAGAACAAGATGTGACCACAGCATTAGAGGTAAGAGAAGGATTGATATTTGATGATGGTTACATTCATGGATTTGAGGACAGAAAAAGGGGCCATGGAAAGGGATGTGGTCAGCCTCTAGAAGCTGGAAAAGGCAAGGAATTTAAAATATTGTCTACAGTGAGTCCCCAGAAAGAAGGCAACCATGCCAAACCATTTTAAACTTTTGACCTCCAGAATATTAAGATAATATTAAGAGAATACAAATGATAATACATTTGTGTTAAGCCAGTTGGTTTCTGGGAATTTGTTACAGAATTTTTATAGGAAACTAATACACTTGGGATCTGCTGTTGTCCTTTCATATACCTTCAGCCTGAATGAAAGAACTATTATTTAAAATCTGATAAACCTGGAACTCTTTATCAGGCCACTGGCCTGAAAAGACAGTACTGGACAAATGGTATATGATATTACTTATATGTGAAATCTGAAACAAATAATACAAGTGAACTTGTGTACAAAACAGAAATAAGACCCACAGACATAGAAACCAAACCTACAGTTGCCAAAGGAAAAAGATGGCAGTGGAGGATAAATTAAACATTTCGGATTAACATATACACACTGCTACTGTATTAAGTAAATAACCAGCAGGGACCTGCTGTATTACACAGGGAACTCTGCTCAATATTTTGTCATAACCTATAAGGGAAAAGAATCTGAAAAAGGATAGATATGTATCTATACATATCCTATCTCTCTATCTATCTATCTATATCACTTTGCTCTACACTTGAAACTAACATAACATTGTAAATCAGCTATACTTCAATTTAAAAAATAAAAAAATACTAGATTTTCTCTCTTCTATTAAAGCCAGATTGCAGAAGAAGATGTATAGGTATTCAGCACTCATTCGTTTAAGAAATACTTATATACTGGCCCTCCAAAGCTCCAGGAACTCTTCTTCTTTAAACATAAATTAACTCTGTTAAACCTTAATTCGAAAGATAGAATTGAGCAAAATAATTCTGGTGTGTGTCCCTCATGAAGGATACATCATTTCAGTTAACATTTCAAGTGGTTCAGCAAAATAGCAGAAAAGATTTTTGTTTATGGAAATAAAAGCTTTCTTAGCCACCTCAGTGGGACATTTTGGGCTGAATAATTCTGTGTTGTGGGGCTGACTGTGCATTTTAGGATAATTAGTAGCATCTCTGGTCTCTACCCATGGAAGCCAGGGGCACCTCCTTCCAGTTGTAATAATCAAGTATGAATGTTATTAAAGGTCCTCCATAGAAATGAGTCTGGATCACTAGGTCAGCATCTGTATGTTAAGAAATCTGGATTTGATTTGAAGGTAGTGAGAAGCCATTGAAGGAAGGAGTGGTGTGGGTAGATTTGTATTCTAGAAGGCACAACTAAGAGCAATAAAGTGCACTCATAAGTACATAGAAAACAGGATTGTTTAGAGGATATTCAGGTTGAGAGATTTGACCACATGAAGCTAAGGTAGTACCAATGGTGCTGGAGAAATGGGAGCAAATTTGACAGACAGTCATACGGGATAGAATAAAGAGATTATGGGAACAAATTAGACATGATGGGGCACAGAGAAAAAGTTGAAGTTTCTGAATAGAATGATTAAGTGATTGGTGGCTTGTAATTCACTTTATTTCTAAAGAGAGGGAAATGAATTATATGCAGCCAAACACATGCATACAAGTACATAGACATCAAACGAGGAGAATAGAACATTTCTGATACCAAATTTCCTTTGCATTATTTTTGTAATATTCATGTTCAGTTATAGCTGCTTAAAATCAGAGTTTAATCTTGCATAAGTCTCTATGATCATTCTCCATACCAGAAATAGTCAAGTTTTAATCAAACTAAATTGTATCATTTAATGTGAAGTGATGCTGCTGTCACACTTCCAGCATAATCTCACTTTCAAAAACTGTAGTTTGACTTAGTCTCTAATCAGCTGGCATTAGTGATGAAGTTTTGGCTTACCGTGTTATTATGGTCATGTTTTACATCGTGTCAAAGAATACTAAAATAGAGTCACCTTTTGCCTCTTCACTTTGTGAATTTTGTATTACTAATTAGAGGCAATTTTCATTCTTATATTTCTCTACTTCTTTGCTAGCCTTATAAGCAATGAACCTTATTATAAAAAGTCCAGCAATATGTAAAATGTGGAATAAACTGTAAACAAAGCATGTTCTCTGATGAGAGCCTGCATATGTCACTTCAGTTAAAATGTTTAGTAAATAAGGGTTTTTTTTCTTGTTTGTTTTTTTAGTTTGGTTGTTCATATATGGCAAAGATAATGCATCTTTCTTGAGTAACAACCATCCATGTGTCTGCTAAGTCCTGGATGTCCCAGAAAATGTTCTATATGCAGAATTTTAACTTTCTTAGTTTCAAATTGCAATAGAAAGAGAGAGAAAGAAAGAGATTAGAATATCTGTTACAAGTGTAATTACCCTTGAGAGAATGTCATGATGATATTTATATCTTAGCATGAACATAATGAAGGACTGGGTTTTGTTGCTGGATGGTACAGAAAGATTTTTGAAATAAAAAAGATAAAAGCGTGGTGTGTTAAGTGGGGCAGAGAGTATAAATTAGGTTAAGAAGCTTTGAGATATTGCATAGAAACATATTTTGAGATTTAAAAAGTGTCTGGACTATCTTTCCTTTTAATAATAAAAGGGCAGATTTAGGGGATTTTTTAAAAAGTAATATATATATATATATATATGTTTTAGCTTAGGGGCAGGAGGAGAAGGGGATGACAGAGGATAAGATGGCTGGATGGCATCATCAACTTGATGGACATGAATTTGAGTGAACTCCGGGAGTTGGTGATGGACAGGGAGGCCTGGTGTGCTGCAATTCATGGGGTCGCAAAGAGTCAGACATGACTGAGCAACTGAACTGAATATTACTTATAACCACTGAAATGAACCATTTCCAGTATATGTAATACCCAGATCAATCACTGTTTTCTCAGGAAGTACATAGTAGATAGTTTATAAGACAATATTTTTTTGAAACACTATCCTTTTCATTGGGCTTCCCTAGTGGTTCAGCAGTAAAGAATATGCCTGCAAGTGCAGGAGACAGGGATTTGGTCCCTGGGGCCAGAAGATGCCTTGGAGAAGAAAATGGCAACCCACTCCAGTATTGTTGTCTGGGAAATCCCATGGACAGTGGAGCCTGGCGGGCTTCAGTGTATGTGGTCACTAAGAGTCAGACATGACTGAACGACTGAAAAACAAATACTTCTTGTTGTGGGATATTTAACATCCACAAACCTCTAGTATTCACTTTTTCTTCCAAATCTAACACTCAGAAACCATGCTTTCACAAATTCTGAAGCTGCTCCTGGTAGACTAGAATCATCCAGACTAAAGTTTATTGAATCCTGAGAATGGTGTTTAAATATATTTTTGAAGGTCTAAATCAAATTTTCTTTAGCCAAAATGATATATCAACCATTTTATGTCAATTCTTTGATTGTCTGAATTTTTTTGTTTTCTGAAAGGGACACCTTTGTTCTACATATATATTTGTTCTCAGTTTTTTCAGTTAGTCTGATAAATCACCCCTGAATTTGGAGCGAGATGCAATGATTTTCGTTATAAATCATCTACTGTTGATTGATTGCAAAGAAGTAAAGATCTATATTTAACATGTAAAAAGAAAGTAATTTTCCTATGAGAAATGTAAAATGTTCAAAAACTTTTATATCAAGATGATTCAGAGTAGAATCAAATTACTCTCTAGAGAACTTTCAATTGCATTAACATATTAAATATAATTTTGATTTTTTGCCAAATAATACACTTACACTGATACATTTATCTGAGAAATGGTGAAAGTTAGAACAGTGTAGTAAGTGCATATCTGAAAGAATATTTTTTTTCTAAGTTTTCATTCTAATCTCAAAGAAAGACAATGCGAAAGAATGTTCAAACTACCATACAATTGTACTCATCTCAAATGCTAGAAAAGTAATGCTCAAAACTCTTCAGGCTTCAACAGTACATGAACCAAGAAATTCCAGATGTTGAAGCTGGATTTAGAAAAGGCAGAGGAACCAGAGATCAAATTACCAACATCCGTTGAATCATAGATAAAGCAAGAAAGTTCCAGAAGAACATCTACTTCTGCTTTATTGAATACACCAAAGCCTTTGACTCCACAACAAACTGTGGAAATTTGTTAAACATACAGGAATACCAGACCACCTGACCTGCCTCCTGAGAAATCTGTATGCAGGTCAAGAAGCAACAGTTAAAACAGTACATAGAACAACAGACTGGTTCCAAGTTGGGAAAGGAGTACATCAAGGCTATATATCGTCACCCTGCTTATTTAACTTACATGCAGAGTACATCATGAGAAATGCCAGAATGGATTAAGCACAAGCTGGAATCAAGATTGTCAGGGGTAATATCAATAACCTCTGATACACAGATGATACTGCCTTTATAGCAGAATGTGAAAACTAAAGAGCCTCTTGATGAAGGTGAAAGATATTTTTCTCCTCTTTCACCTTCATCAAGCCAGGCTTCAACAGTATGTGAACTGAGTATGTGAAGCCTGGCTTGATGAAGGTGAAAGAGGAGAATGAAAAAGCTGGCTTAAACTCAACATTCAAAAAATGAAGATCATGGCACCCAGTCCCGTCACTTCATGGCAAGTAGATGGGGAAACAATGGAAACAGTAAGAGATTTCATTTTCTTGGGCTCCAAAATCACTGCAGATGGTGACTGCAGCCAGGAAATTAAAAGATGCTTGCTCATTGGAAGAGTGACCTAGACAGCAAATTAAAAAGCAGAGACATTACTTTGGCAGCAAAGGTCTGTCTAGTCAAAGCTATTGTTTTTCAAGTAGTCATATATGGATGTGAGAGTTGGACCATAAAGCAAGCTGAACACCAAAGAATTGATGCATTTGAACTTTGGTGTTGGGAAAGACTCTTGAGAGTCCCTTGGATTGTAAGGAGATCCAACCAGTCCATCCTAAATGAAATCAGTCCTGAATATTCATTGGAAGAACTGATGCTAAAGCTGAAACTCCAATACTTTGGGTACCTGATGTGAAGAACTAACTCATTGGAAAAGACCCTGAAACTGGGAAAGATTGAAGGCAGGAGGAGAAGGGGATGACAGAGAATGAGAAGGTTAGATAGCATCACTGACTCAATGAACATGAGTTTGAACCAGTACCAGGTGTTGGTGATGGACAGGGAAGCCTGTTGTGCTTCGTTCCAAGGGGTCACAAAGAATCAGACACAACTGAGCAACTGACCAGAACTGAATCCATAAGAAACTCCTGATCCATCTTCAAACTCCTCAAGCTACATGAATCTATGATAGCCTACAATTAACTAGAAATTAATGGAAAAGATTTATGTGACATTTTTTGAAAACAAACAAGTTAAAAAGCCTGAAATGATTGTATTATTTTCAACAAGACATGGGGCATATTTTTTTTTCAAATTGCATATTTTTACAGACAGTAGCATAGCTTACAAGTGTTCAATATGTGTCAGAAAGACACTTTACATTATAAACCTACTTCTTTTCCAAATACCGCTTTGTCAGTTTTTCTTCTTTATGAATCTATGAATATTCATAAACTCTTGATAATATCAATTTGTAAACTAAAGTATTATAGAAATGTTAAGTATTTATGAATCTTAAGCAAAATGTTAATAACTATCAGGATGATTTATCATATATTTGCAATGTTTCCAGGGTAAATTGCTCTGCCTGGTGGGTCCAGTCTCTTGGACTGAAAATCTGAGATATGATGAGAAACAGAAATTTAAAACACTTTCTCTCTCACCTCTCTCTCTGTTTCTCTCTCTCCCAAATAAGAGAAAGGTTTTATTCTTTATGTAGCATCAGTTGTCTGCTTTGGAGCTATAGTGCAAACCAAAATGTCAAAAAAAAAAAAAAAAAAAGCTGTGTTCATGTGTCCCACTCATTGCAACCCCATGGACTGCAGCTCGCCTGTCCATCCGTGTCCTTCACTGTCTCCAAGAGGTTCCTCAGACTCATGTCCATTGAGTCGGTGATGCCATCCAACCATCTCATCCTCTGTCACCCCCTTCTCCTCCTGCCATCAATCCCTCCCAGCATCAGAGTCTTTTCCAATGAGTCAGCTCTTCACATCAGGTGGCCAAAGTATTGGAACTTCACCTTCAGCATCAGTCCTTCCCATACATATTCAGGGTTTATTTCCTTCAGGATTGACTTGTTTTGATCTACTTGCTATCCAACGAACTCTCAAGAGCCTTCTCCAGCACCAAATTTGAAAGCATCAGCTCTTCAGAACCATACTGTTATGTATTCTAATGATAATGAACTTAGTAAGAAATAGAATTAGTCCATAAACCTGTAGCCTCTGTGTCTTCTTAATGACACCAATAGGAATTACAATCTTAACCAGGGAAGAAATAGATTGATATCTTTAAGTCTAACCCTTCCTCTCTCTCTAACTCCCCTTCTATCCTGTGGGTTTCAAGTTCTTCACCTGAACACATTCTAGAAAATTGTCTCTCTTAATCCTAGTGTTTCCCCTTCCTCGCTTCTGAGCTGACCCCACACCCTACTCTTATCCCATCTGAAATTTGTGCTATTATTCTACAATTAAGAAATGAAAAACTGATGAAGTGACTCATGAGATGAATTAAGGGAAAATCCTATTTGGTTTACTTTTTAAAATTGGAGAAATTTAATCCAGCTCAAAACCTAGGCTAAGATGGCTATCATTTTGTGGAATGAGTTACCCTTCAATTACCAAGCCTGTCTCTTAGTGGTGAGCTTAAAGTGTTAAATTTATAATTAATCTTGCACTGTACTATCAGCATTTCACTTGTAAAATTGTACATACGTAGGCTCAGCTATGACATGTTATGGACTGAATCTGTAAATTCCTCATTATTTGTTTCATGTTCCTTATCATGTAATGAGTGAAGTGAAATGAAAGTCACTCAGCTGTGTCTGACTCTTTGCTACCCCCTGGACTATACAGTCCATGGAATTCTCCAGGCCACAATACTGGAGTGGGTAGCCTTTTCTTTCTCCAGGGGATATTCTCAACCCAGGGGTCAAACCTAGTCTCCCACATTGTGGGCAGATTCTTACCAGCTGAGCCATAAGGGAACCCTTACCATCTAATAGTAATTAACAAAAAATAATAATATAATGCCATATTTCCTGAAAAACAAGCTATTATATATTTTAAATAAGTGTTTATCTTCTGCTCAAATCAGAGGTGAATGAATCCTGAGCCTAAATTGAAACGTATTTCATCCTAAGTAACTGTTAGATAACAGTTCTAACCATTTTAGTTAGAAATGAGCTCCAAAGGGATGTGTCTCCTATTCTTGACTAAACATAAGTAGGATTTAAAGATAGAAGCTAAGCATGGACCCAAACTCTGATAGTACAGCTGTGTGTACAGGTTAAAATGGTGGATACTTTGGGAGGTGCATGGTGCTTAGTGTATGAGCAGGGTCATTTCAGCCATAAAATATGGAGCAATAAGTGAAAAACTGTTCACAGAGCATTACTCTGTGGGCAAATCAGGAAAGCAGTGTCCAGGACTCCTCATGCAACTATTCTGGAAGTGTCAGGAGAATTTTGGACACATAGTCATTGACACACAGAGTCTGGAATTAAGGATTAGAGAGGTTTTTGCTTATCTCATGTTAAAGATTCTGACCACAGAGCTTAATTTTTGAAGATGACTGGCTTTCCCTCTAGTTTTTCTAGTTTCTAGGAGGCTGTTTTGAGATAGATCAAATAGTATTTACTGTGTGAAGTCACATAGAGAGAGCACTCTTCTCAATTTGCAGAGCTGGAATCATGTGACCTAAACATTTATAAGGTCTTGAGTTCAAAAAGAACTAAGGCAGTAATGTCGCAATTCAAAGTAAAAGGCCTGAATTTTCTTCCATTTCCTAAATTCTGGGTCTAATAAGAGGCCATTTCCTTCCTCTGTGAGTTTAGTCTTTTCTGAATGGCTCCTTGTACTTTCTTTGCCTATTGTGATTTACAGTAAGCCTGTCTTCCCTATTTGAATTCTATTGAAAGTTGTGTAAAAAGCAGAGTGGCAGCAGTAATATCCTGGATGTGCTCCCTAGGTTAAATTTCCATTTTGATCCACTTCATTTTTTTAATTAAATTATTACTGCCTCAACTCATCTTCCTTCTTGTGATTGCATTGCTAGCTTCCATAAAATATCTTCAATTCATGACCTCATTCTTTGCTTTGTTTGTGATCTAGCTACTTGTCCGTTTAGTGTAAACAGTAAAGGAACATTCTTCCTCAGAAATGTAGTTCTGGAATTGTAACTGAGAAACTCTAAGCAAAAGAAAAGAAATGAAGCGAGCTCTATTTCAGGCATTTGGTGGTCACCTTACGGGTTGTAAACAGAACCTTTTTATGATCCTAAGGTCACTAGGGAGAAACAAGAAAAATCATTCTGGCATTGTCAAGTAGAATGAGAAATTCAGCCTTCTTTATACCAGTTTCTGGAAATTGCTAGGTTAGGGAAAAATAAGCATTTGACAGTTATTTTTCAGCACATATATACTCAGTGCCTATTGAATGCCAAAACACGGTAACTTGAAATGAAAAAGGTACAGGCATGATTCTTTCTTTCCTGAAATCCATGGGCTAGTAGGAGATGCAGACATGAATATGTTTTACTCTTATCATTCATGATAAATTATCAGCCAGTGTTATTTGGAGACATTTTCTATATTCTGTCTTCTAAAAACTATTTTGTTCACTTTGATTTGTTCCCTTGTTATTGTTAGGGATTGACTTTAAGGTTAGATACACACATATACACATGCACACACATATGCATGCACACAAACCCCTTAAAATTGTATAGCACAGGCTGAAATTGACTAAATGGAAAGTGCTCTTTCTTTTTGCTAATTGCATTTTAACGGAGATATTTGCTAATGCAGTAAAGAGGATGCTGCTTTAATGTTGTTCTATCTGCAGTCTCCTGTGCTATTCAAAGCACTGAAATTAAACCTGGACTTCATTAGAAGTTTTTCAAGAAACTGGAAGAATTTCCAGCTAATATATGAATTGAGAAAACTCATACATATTGGAAAAAAAAATTTCTCTATTTTGGGGAAGCTATTGTGCTATATATCATTTCATATTTTTTGAAAATATAGCATTTATTCCAGCCTCCTCAGAATTATGGTATAGATGCTTTCAGTGTTGGCCTCCATTTCTGCTAACATGCCATCTCTTTTTTCTTGTTTGCATATTTTCCCTTCCCATGCTTGTGTGGCCTGGGAAAACTGATCATTTTAATATTTGTTATATACCCATAATGGATATTCCATCTTTATTTTTAAATAAGTGAACAAATGGAAGTACTGAGTACATAAGAAGGGAAAGAAAGTGAAACTGAAGTGGTTCAGTCCTGTCTGACTCATTGCAACCCCCTAGACTGTAGCCTGCCAGGCTCCTCCTTCCATGGGATTTTCCAGGAAAGAATACTGGAGTGGGTTGCCATTTCCTTCTCCAGGGGATCTTCCCGGCCCAAGGATTGAACTCGGGTCTCCCACATTGCAGGCAGATGCTTTTACTGTCTGAGTCACCACAGAGTACATATGAAGGGAAAGAACTATAGCATAATAACTAAAGATGGAATCAGGCAACCAGAATCAAGATCCTGAATAAGCTGCTTACTACCTTAAAGCCTCAGTCTCCTCAGATATAAAATTCCGGCTTTTGTGATGGGTGTGAGAATTAAAAACGACAGTGTATATAAAGCTTTGACACATAGTAAGTCCACAAAGATTATTATGGTGATAAATTTTACTGCCTTTCTCTGTGTGTCTGTGTGTGTGTGTGTGTGTGTGTGTGTGTGTGTGTGTAGGGGGGATTGATGACTTGCATACAATAAGTGTTTTTCTGCCTTCCATATGCTATTTTTATTCTTGATTAATTGTAAAAATCCTTCAATAAATCATATTTATTTATCTGTTTTTAAAACATTTTATTGAAGTATAGTTTCTTTACAAAGAAGCTTCCAAGGTGGCTCTAGTGGTAATCTGCCCGCCAGTGCTGGAGATGTGGGTTCAATCCCTGGGTCAGGAAGATCCCCTGGAGAGGGAAATGGCAACCCACTCCAGTATTCTTGCCTGGAGAATCCCATGGACCGGGAAGTCTGGTGGGCTGCAGTCTACAGGGGTCCCAAAAGAGTCAGACATGACTAGCAACTAAACCAATAACAAAGTCACGTAGGTCACTGTCTAGCGCTGAGTAGAGTTCCCTGTGCCATAGCATAGGTTCTCATTATTATCTATAGTATATAGATATCATATATCATAGCACTTATGATACATTTATTATTTATTTATAGTATCATCTATACATAGTATTTATCATTTATACATAGTATCAGTATCACATATATACATAGAATATAATTTATACATAGTATCAGTATCACATATATACATAGTATCAGTAGTATATATGTATCAGTCCCAATCACCCAAAAGCCCTCTGTGTGCTTGTTACTGAGAATACAACAATAAAAATGTAAGACAGTTTCTATCCCAGGCTATTTACAATCTTCTGGGGAAGCTATTCAAGTTAATAATACTGTGGATAAAATTTATAAATGCTAAGGCAGTTTGCACAAAGTTTGAGGCTAACCAAGGAACAATAATAACCTAGTCTTTGGGATTTCAGAGATTGCTGCTAGGGAGAGGAAACTCTAAACTGAGTTTTCAACAATGAAGATAAATGTGTCAGGAAGAACAAAGGAAAAAAATTAATAGGGGCCCTCTAGGGAGAAGAAGCAGCCTACAAAAATGTCCAGATTAAGAGAGATTGTCTAAGATTCTCAGCTTCAAATCTATCATTTATTTTAGATAGAAATTGGCAAGTAATTTGTGTTCTTTGCTATTAAGGATAGGAACATCTGTGACCTAAGATTTTCAAACAGTGCAAGGTTATTTGGGGATCATAGATGATAGTACAGAGATATCAAAGATGTAAAGAAATATCTTATTATGTAAAGAGAAAAAATGTTTCATGATTTGTTGCTTATGACCAACATCTTAGAGCCCCGTAATCAAGTAGATTAGCATTCTATAGTCATTGCTTTGAGGTGCCCGCTAGTATTTTTTATAGTTGTTAATTTTACATATGGATAAATAGGCAAATTTTTGTCATTATATATTTTGGCAGGATACTCTTACCTCAGTTGAAATACTACTGTTGCAGTTTGTTTTTCTTTTTTTTTTTTTCCTCCTTAGGATAGCCGCTAGAGTGGCCTATACAAAAATTGTTTTCTATTACTCATTTCAGTACAATTGATGGTTATTCTCACCAATGTGTGAATAATTGTTCTTGCATTTGAAAGTATGTTAAAGCTGCTAGAAAGGCCACATTTTCTTAACTATTATATGGTTTTACTGTCTAATACTCTGCAATAGTATCATTCTCTATTTTATCTATTCTTTCTTTTAAGTAGCTCATGCTTATTGCTGTTTGTTGTTCAGTCGCGATGTCTAACACCGTGATCCCATGAACTGCAGCACACCATTACAATGTACATAACTATAGACATTCTCAAATAAGTTGGATATTTCTGCTGTTATTGATGTTGATCATTTCTGGAATTGCAAATATTTCCATATTTAGGATTAATTTTAGAACTGGAAATTACTTGGAAATGATTTCCAATGAATGTTAGAGAAAAAAAAGTGTTACTTCATTTAAATTAATAGAATATCCTTTCATTCTTTTTGCTGCTTTGAAGGGACAGATGACAAATTGTTCCATATATTTTAAAGATTATTGTTTTTCTAAGGGTAAATGGATATTCTGTGCTTGAATTAGTAACTTAATTCATTCCATGACAGTTTTTCCAAGTTAGGCTGCCTTCTTTTATCTATAATCTTCTGAAATTGAAAATTTTGCATAATTTTTCATGTTGTCCAATTCTAAATTAACACTTTCTGCTTTAAGCCCTATGCAATATAAATGAAGAAAACTATATATAAATAACTCAACTAATAATATTGAATCTCCAACCAAAAATGAATTAAAGGATTGGAAATGAAGTAAGGAGGAGGAAATAATTTAAAATTTCCTAAGTGCATCCTCCTGACTCCAATTCTTGATTTTACTTCCATTCTGGGCTATACACTATTGCTTTGTTTCATAGGTAAATCGGCATTTTGAATTTTTTAAGTATAAGTAATCTGAACTTAGAATGCTTGAATCCTTTCTCCTGAGGGGATCCAAGTATCTGTTTCTGGAATGACTGACGTACACAACTGGTCAGTGAGTGATGGAGAGACAAGCAGACTTACTGAGGGCCCTTCCAGATCTGTGAGTCAAAATGTTTATAATTTTCCAAGTGAATATGACATTGGCTATTCATAAAAAGGAACAAAGATCATGACTAAAATACTTTGTAGGTTAATGGACTTTATAAAATGATGTGAAACTCATACCATGATTTAGAGAGTCATTAATCATTTGTGACAATTTCTATGACCATGTGTGTAATGTATATTCAATACAATTATATTAAAGTCAATTATATAACTCATACAGTGTTCTCTGCTTCTACTTCAAATGAGTGTTCTTTATCACCCTGTCATAACAGTTTCTTCTGAATTTCTACTCCCATAAGGTCACTGATGGCATGTAGGTTAAAATAATGCTAAATTGTTCAAATTTTTGAACTTTATCCTATGACTAGTAATAATTTATCATAGTGCCTATTACCATCATTATTGTGCTAGATTATTTATTATGCTAAACTTTGCAACTGCTTCATAGCTAAGAGATTCATATATGATTGATCTTCAGTGAACATTTGATTTTTATACACATTCTTTCTTTTATGGTCCAAATCTCATTAAATTTTTTAAGATGAGTGGGAAAGGAAATTGAGATTACCAGAAAAAAAGTGTTCTCTAAGAATGTCATGATGATTGAATTTGTTTTTTATGATTTTATTTTTTTTTAGAGAGGGTTTAGACTTACAACAAAATTGAGAGGAAGATACAGAGGTTTTCCATAAACGATCTGCCCCCAGATATGTATAGCCTTCCCATTATTAACATCACTCACCAGAATGGTCATTTGTTACAAGGGTAAACCTACATTGATATATCATAATCTCCCAAAGTTCATAGTTTTCCATACGGCTCACTATTGGTATAGGTGATTCTATGGGTTTCAATAAATATATAATGATATATATCCATCATTATAGTATCAAACAAAGTACTTTTACCCTCCTAAAATTTTCTGTGTTCTGCCTGTTTTTGTCTCTTTCCACTCCCACTCCCACTGCTAGTAAATCTGATCTTTGTATTGTCTCCATAATTTTGCTTTTTTTTCAGAATGTCATATAGTTTGAATCATATGTTATGTAGTCTTTACAGTTTTGCTTCTTTCACTCAGTAATATGTGTTATGTTTCCCATGTCTTTTCATGGCTTGATAGCTCATTTCTTTTTAGCACTGAATAGCATTGCATCATCTGGATGTACCACTGTTTGTTTATCCATTCATCTACTAAAAGATATCTTGGTTGCCTCCAAGTTTTGAAAATTTTGAACAAAGCTGGTATAAATGTCTGTGTGCAGGTTTTTGTATGTATGTATTTCGTCAGATCCTTTGGGGAAATATCAAGGAGTGTGATCACTCAATTATATTTTGACAGACTTTATTTTCTTGTGCTCCAAAATCACTGCAGATGGTAACTGCAGTCATGAGATTAAGGCACACTTGCTCCTTGGAAGAAAAGCTATGATAAACCTAGATAGCATATTAAAAAGCAGAGATATTTTTCCAACAAATGTCCATCTACTCAAAGCTATGTTTTTTCCAGTGGTCATGTATGGATGTAAGAGTTGGGCCATAAAGAAAGCTGAGTGCCAAAGAATTGATGCTTTTGAATTCTGGTGTTGGAGAAGACTCTTGAGAACCCCTTGGACAGCAAGGAGATCCAATCAGTCCATCCTAAAGGAAGTCAGTCCTGAGTGTTCAATGTAAGGACTGATGCTGAAGCTGAAACTCTAATACTTTGGCCACGTGATGTGAAGTACTGACTCATTAGAAAAGACTGTGATACTGGGACAGATTGAAGGCAGGAGGAGAAGGGAGAACAGAGGATTAGATGGTTGGGATGGCATCGCCGACTCAATGGACATGAGCAGTTTCTGGGAGATGGTCATGGACAGGGAGGCCTGGCATGCTGCAGTCTATGGGGTTGCAGAGTCGGACAGGACTGAGTGACTGAACAAAAACAACAACACCATTTTTTTTTTTTTCAAATGAGTGAAAAAAACTACTGAGTACAAATCAGGAACTGAAGATATCAGTTGTCTTAGTCTGTTCAGTCTGCTATAAAGAAATGCTATAGACTGAGTGGCTTATAAGCAAGAGATATTCATTTCTAACCATTCTGGAGGGTAGAAATTTGAGATCACGGTGTCAGCCTGCTGCGTGAGGGCCCTCTTCCAGGTTTTAGGCATTTCCTTGTCTCTGACTTTGCAAAAGGGGACTCTTTTAAAAGGACATCGGTCTCATTCATGAGAGCTAAGACATCATGACCTGACCACTACCCAGTATCATCACCCTCGACATTTGGTTTCGACATGTAAATTTTGTGGGAGACACAAATATTCAGACCATAGCAGCAGTGGACAAGCGAATCTTTGCTATTTATATTTGTGCTCAAAGATTCTGAGATGGTACTACTGGAGGGCACTTTGGCAATAGTAATTGGTGTGTTCCCTTTTCAATATCAAGCGGCCTGGATAATAGTCAAGTTTAATAACTTATATGTGGTCTCCGAGTATTTGTGTGTCTTCTCTGTTTACTCGGCTTGCTTATTTCAGTTTTCTCAACTAAAGTTGAGAATATAAAGGTGATGGATTTATAGGAGAAATAAATTAATGCACATAAAATAATTGGCATAATGCTTAACAGAGAGTTCTCAAATAACATAGTCTCCGGTTATGTTTTCAGAAAGAGTTTTCTCCCTATTCAATACCTGAAGGGTCTTCACAGTTGAGACCTTGCTGAACACCATGTGCTTCACCCTGTGTTTGGTAGTCTCTTTTCCACTGATGTTTATGTTGAATGTATTTGTTTATGAGCATGAGGTCTACTCATAACATAGTATACCATGCTACAGTACTCTTTGTCCTCATGCTATGATTGAATTATTACAGTAAAATCCTTAGGAAGATAATCTTATATGCAATATGGATTTATGAGCAAGCCTAGGTGAAAAACTTTTGTCTGTGGGTGTTTATGAAGAAAAATCTTCTCTCCAGTACTGTATCTGAGAATTATTCTTCCCATTTCAGTTTTGAGTGGAAATTATGGCATCATTGACTCAATGGACATAAGTTGGAGCAAACTCCAGGAGATAGTGAGGAACAGGGAAGCTTGGCGAGTTGCAGTACATGGGATCACACAGTCAGACATAACTGAACAACAGGGAAGAGACTTTGCACCAATCAAATATAACAACTATTAGGAGAGATTCATTATCAATTCTACTAACTTTTTAGTTTCTGTGTAAGCTGTCTGCAGTCCAAGGGACTCTCAAGAGTGTTCTCCAACATGACGATTCAAAAGCATCAATTCTTCAGCACTCAGCTTTCTTTGTAGTCCAACTCTCACATCCATATATGACTACTGGAAAAATCAAAGCTTTGACTAGATAGATTTGTTGACAAAGTAATGTCTCTGTTTTTTAATATACTATCTAGGTTGATCATAACTTTTCTCCCAAGGAGCAAGCATCTTTTAATTTCATGGCTGCAGTTACCATCTACAGTGATTTTGGAGCCCCCGCAAAATGAAGTCCGTCACTGTTTCCACTGTTTCCCCATCTACTTCCCATGAAGTGATGGGACCAAATACCAGGATAGTAGGTTTCTGAATGTTAAGCTTTAAGCCAACTTTTTCGCTTTCCTCTTTCACTTTCATCAAGAGGCTCTTTAGTTCCTCTTCGCTTTCTGCCATAAGGGTGGTGTCATCTGCATATCTGAGGTGATTGATATTTCTGCCAGCAATCTTGATTCCAGCTTGTGCTTCTTCCAGCCCAGTGTTTCTCATGATGTGCTCTGCATAGAAGTTAAATAAGTAGGGTGACAATATACAGCCTTGATGTACTCCTTTTCCTATTTGGAACCAGTCTGTTGTTCCATGTCCAGTTCTAACTGTTGCTTCCTGACCTGCATACAGATTTCTCCAGAGGCAGGTCAGGTGGTCTGTTATTCCCATCTCTTGAAGAATTTTCCAGAGTTTGTTGTATTCCACACAGTCAAAGGCTTTGACATAGTCAATAAAGCCAAAGTAGATGTTTTTCTGGAACTCTTGCTTTTTTGATGATACAACAGATGTTGGCAATTTGATCTCTGGTTCCTCTGCCTTTTCTAAATCCAGCTTGAACATCTGCAAGTTCACAGTTAATGTACTGTTGAAGACCTGGTTTGGAGAATTTTGACCATTACTTTGCTAGCATGTAAGATGAATGCAATTGTGTGGTAGTTTGAACATTCTTTGGCATTGCCTTTCCTTGGGATTGAAATTTAAACAGTCCTGTGGCCACTGCTGAGCTTTCCAAGTTTGCTGGTATATTGAGTGCAGCACTTTTCACAGCATCATCTTTTAGGATTTGAAATAGCTCAACTGGAATTCCATCACCTCCACTAGCTTTGTTCGTAGTGACACTTCCTAAGGCCTGCTTGACTTCACATTCCAGGATGTCTGGCTCTAGGTGAGTGATCACACCATCGTGATTATCTGGGTCATGAAGATCATATTTGTCTAGTTCCTCTGTGTATTCTTTCCAGCTCTTCTTAATGTTGTCTACTTCTCTTAGGTCCATACAGTTTCTGCCGTTTATTGTGCCCAACATGGCATGAAATGTTCCCTTGGTATCTCTAATTTTCTTGAAGGGATCTCTAGTCTTTCCCATTCTATTATTTTCCTCTATTTCTTGGCTTGATCACTGAGGAAGGCTTTTTTATCTCTCCTTGCTATTCTTTGCAGTTCTGCATTCAAATGGTATATCTTTCCTTTTTGTCTTTGCCTTTTACTTCTCTTCTATACACAGCTGTTTCTAAGGCTTCCCCAGACAGCCATTTGGCTTCTTTGCGTTTCTTTTCCATGGGGATGATCTTGATCCCTGTCTCCCGTACAATGTCATGAACCTCCATCCATAGTTCATCAGGCACTTTGTCTATCAGATCTAGTCCCTTAAATCTATTTCTCACATCTACTGTATAATCATAACGGATTTGATTTAGGTCATACCTAAATGGTCTAGTGGTTTTCCCTACTTTCTTCAATTTAAGTCTGAATTTGGCAATAATGATTTCATGGTCTGTGCCACAGTCAGCTCCTGGTCTTGTTTTTGCTGACTGTTTAGAACTTCTCCATCTTTGGCTGCCAAGACTATAATCAATCTGATTTCAGTATTCTGCTCAATTGGAGCTTCTGATCAGAACAAAGTGTACTCAGCCTTCTCTTAACTTTAGGACGTGAGCTCAGGATTAAGCATCTGGCTCTGACAGGAGCATCTGCCATTGCATCACACATTAGTGTTTTTGAGAGGTCTCAAAAGAGTTGGTTATCTCGTGTACAAGGAGGGTTCCATTCTAATTGTCATGTGTGAAAAAGGGAATAAGAACTTGAAGGATGGCATGCAGTCTCAATGCTAAATCTCAACTTTCTATTTTTGGAACATGACTGTCATGATTTAGTTTTGATTAACCAATCTATTAGAAACTTTAGCCTAAGTTGTTCATACTTCAAAACTCTTAAGCTATTTCCCATTAAGTTCTAGGGATGAGTAATAAGTCCATGGAGAGGATAACCCAGTCAACATAAAGGCAGAGTAAAGATCTGTGTTTTGAGCAAAGACAAAAAGCAGTGTCTTCAAAGACTTTAATCAGTGGCAGAATCCTCAAATACTTGATTATAGAATGGAGAACCTTGGCTCTCAGGGGGACAGCACACAGTCTCCCTAACACCCCATGTGTTTGGACAGATGTCTCCTGAGGAAGGTCCTCAGCTTTCCCAATCTTTTGTTATATAAGCTTTTCAAGTCAGTAAGACTTCAAACAGGGTCAGTAAGACCCTGTTTTCTATCAGAATACACACAGCTTAACTCAGCAGAAAGGCAGGACTCCCATAATAGATTGAATTGAAAGCTTTTCTTATCTAAATATTTTATTTACCTTTGATTTCCTCATAGGATACAGAATTGATGTATAACATAATACCATGAGTCACTTTTAAATGTGATTATAGAAATAGACATTTCTAATTTTCTTTCTCTCTTTTTTGGTTCTCAATAATAGCTAGTAAGTCCAGTCAGTCAAATTTCATCAGACTTTTGTTGTTAGACCCTAATCTAATAAGGTAGACTAATGGACATGGAAGCCTAGTTTGAAAGATATATTTTTCCACAGAAGAATAACTCAATGGCTTTTGCTATCATAAATTATAATTCACACATACACAAAATATCCAGGTAGTATATATTAAGTATTGCTCTAAAATGTACCTCAGCTCAAAAAACACAGTTGTTTCTGAAGACAAGACATGAGGAAATCAAAGTGCATCTATGGACTGATGAACATGGTCTCACTGAATTGTAGTATTAGAAAAAGGATTTGATTCATTTTCACATTTTTTTCCTAAATATGGGGAGAAGGTTGGTAGACAGGCATTTAGGCAGGATCAACTTGCATATCAATAATACTGGATGAACCGCTCTGAATGAAATCATGACACAAGGCGCATTTCCATCATTTTTGCTGTTGGGATGGAAAAAGAGGGGCTACTCCTCATGGACTTACATTTACTTCTTTCACATTATCCATTTCTTTACCTGACCTTCTGTTTCACTGAAGAGTAGATTCCCAAACTACCTGCTTATTTTCCCATAGGTCACAAGCACAATGAATTGAGATGTGATTTTGGGACAAGTTGTACAAATATTGGAAGTTATGTAAGAGTCCTCCGTGTTCTCAGGGGTTCTACAGATAGAAAGGAAAAAAATTGATTTTGTTTTTTTTCATTCTAGGATTACAGTCCTTCTCCAGAGATACTCTTCGTTTTAATGACACTGTCGGGCTATCTGCAGTGCAGCTGTGCTGCACAGAGTTCTCTGGGAAGCTTTGAGAGCAACAGGGACAAAGCAGATTAACCATTTCTGTGAAGTTCTTGAAAGGCCACTGTCCTAAGCAGGGTAGGCAAATTGATTTGTTGCTGAGTATTCTCTCAAGATTATAGGCATGCTGCCTCATTTAAGCACTGAAAGCAAAAGAATCAGCTTCCTTTTTCTTTTTGCTCAGGATCAGCTATACTCAATAGGAAAAATTGACATGCCTGTGTTAGGTACGTGCTTGCACAAATAATTTGCCTGCTTTACTCTGGTATCGCACATTGAAAATATGCATAAGGACTGTTCCCTTTTTTATTTACTTTTGCTTAATTGGGGGGTATAGTTGCTTTACAGATTTGTGTTAATTTCTACTGCACAATGAAGGGAATGAGGTAAATATGATCCCTTTTATAGGCCAGAATATATTGCTAATTATTCTTTGTGGCTGTGTGCTCAGTTACTCAGTCATGTCTGACTATTTGCAACTCCAACTGTAGCCTGCCAGGCTCCTCTGTCCATGGAATTTCCCAAGCAAGAATACTGGAGTGGGTTGCCGTTTCCTCCTCCGGGGGATCTTCCCGACCCAGGGATCCAACCCTCGTTTCCTATGTCTCCTGCATTGTAGATGAATTCTTTACCACTAAGCTGCTTGGGAATCCCAAATCATCCTTTCAGTTCAGTTCAGTCGCTCAGTCATGTCCGACTCTTTGCGACTCCATGAATTCCAGCACACCAAGCCTCCCTGTCCATCACCAACTCCCAGAGTTCACTCAGACTCATGGCCATCGAGTCAGTGATGCCATCCAGCCATCTCATCCTCTGTTGTCCCCTTCTCCTCCTGCCCCCAATCCCTCCCAGCATCAGAGTCTTTCCCAGTGAGTCAACTTTTCACATGATGTGGCCAAAGTATTGAAGTTTCAGCTTTACCATCAGTCCTTCCAAAGAAATGCCAGAGCTGATCTCCTTTAGAATGGACTGGTTGGATCTCCTTGGAGTCCAGGGGACTCTCAAGAGTCTTCTCCAACACCACAGTTCAGAAGCATCAATTCTTCATTGCTCAGCTTTCTTCACAGTCCAACTCTGACATCCATACATAACCACTGGAAAAACCATAGCCTTGACTAGATGGACCTTTGTTGGCAAAATAATGACTCTGCTTTTGAATATGCTATCTAGGTTGGTCATAATTTCCTTCCAAGGAGGAAGCGTCTTTTAATTTCATGGCTGCAGTCACCATCTGCAGTGATTTTGGAGCCCTCCAAAATAATGTCTGACACTGTTTCCACTGTTTCCCCATTTATTTGCCATGAAATGATGGGACCAGACGCCGTGATCTTAGTTTTCTGAATGTTGAGCTTTAAGCCAACTTTTTCACTCTCCTCTTTCACTTTCATCAAGAGGCTTTTTAGTTCCTCTTCACTTTCTGCCATAAGGGTGGTGTCATCTGCATATCTGAGGTGATTGATATTTCTGCCGGCAATATTGATTCCAGCTTGTGCTTCTTCCAGCCCAGTGTTTCTCATGATGTGCTCTGCATAGAAGTTAAATAAGCAGGGTGACAATATACAGCCTTGACGTACTCCTTTTCCTATTTGGAACCAGTCTGTAGCTCCATGTCCAGTTCTAACTGTTGCTTCCTGACCTGCATATAGGTTTCTCAAGAGTCAGGTCAGGTAGTCTGGTATTCCCATCTCTCTCAGAATTTTCCACAGTTTATTGTGATCCACACAGTCAAAAGCTTTGGCATAGTCAATACAGCAGATATAGATGTTTTTCTGGAACTCTCTTGCTTTTTCAATGATCCAGCGTATATTGGCAATTTGATCTGTGGTTCCTCTGCCTTTTTTAAAACCAGCTTAACATCTGGAAGTTCACGGTTCACGTATTGCTGAAGTCTGGCTTGGAGAATTTTGAGCATTGCTTTACTGACGTGTGAGATGAGTGCAGTTGTGCGGTAGTTTGAACATTCTTTGGCATTGCCTTCCTTTAGCCTTTGTGAAATGGAAGTTGCCCTATACAGTTCTCCTTCTTAGTTAAATCTCCTTACTAACCATTTCTAACCTAACCCTAACTCTAACCCCAACCCTAACCCTCCTAACTAACCATTCACACTACATTAAAAATTGAGTATCTGTCATTATTTCCACAGAGATCTTAAATATTATCTATAAGATGGTACAAGTAAGTAACACACAGCTCATCAAGAAAAGATGCTATTCCTGCACATGTACTACAAACTGATAAATACAAACAAGTGTGTGTTTAAAATTTGCTCAGTTTATTTCAAATACACATCTCATGTTATGATACACATCTTTTATTTTTCTATATATCCTGGTCCAGAAAATATGTTAGCAAAAATGCGTGTGCCTAACATTACACCAGTATCAGTGCTAGTATCAGTGCATTATTCTTTCTTCTGGACCTTGAGAGCTGAAAGAACAGATAAGCCTGAACATTCCCCATACTTCAGATTTGCTTTCTCAATCATATAGTCAGCAAACAAGAAGATATGCATTTCTCTCAATATCCAAGATATAAAACCTGTAACTTTCTCTAGTAAACATTTTGTTATTGTTTTTCATTTTTATTGGAGTATAGTTACTTTACAATGTTGTATTAGTTTCTACTGTACAGAAAAGTGAATCAGCTGTACATATACATACATCCTCTCCTGTTTTGGATATCCATCCCATTTAGGTCACCCATTTAGAGCATTGTTTGAGTTCCCTGTGCTATACAATAGGTTCTTATTAGCTATCTATTTTGTGCATAGTATCAATAATATATCTTTGTCAATCTCAATCTCCCAATTCATCTCAACCCTATCTTACTAATGGTTTCCATATGTTTGTTCTCATTGTCTGTGTCTTTATTTCTGTTTTGTAAATAAGATCATCTATGCCATTTTTCTAGATTCCAAATATGTGTCAGTATATGACATTTTTTTTTCTCTTTCTAACTTACTTCCCTCTGTATGTCAGTCTCCACGTCGATCTACAACTCTACAAATAACACAGTTTTGTTCCTTTTTATGGCTGAGCAACGTTCCATTATATATGTGTAACACATCTTTTTACCCATTCCTCTGTTGATGAACTTTTAGGTTGTTTCAATGCTCTAATCTCTTTTTTATCAAACATTTTATTGGATTATAGTTCATTTACAACATTGTGTTATTTTCTTGTGTATAATAAAGTGATTCAGTTACTTTTTTCAGATTACATTACATTATATGATATTACAAGACATTCAATGTCATTCACTGTTCAGTTCAGTTCAGTCACTCAGTTGTGTCTGACTCTTTGCAACCCCATGAATCACAGCATGCCAGGCCTCCCTGTTCATAACCATCTCCCGGAGTTCACTCAGACTCATGTCCATTGAGTCCGTGATGCCATCCAGCCATCTCATCCTCGGTCGTCCCTTTCTCCTACTGCCCCCAATCCCTCCCAGCATCAGAGTCTTTTCCAATGAGTCAACTCTTTGCATGAGGTGGCCAAAGTACTGCAGTTTCAACTTTAGCATCATTCCCTCCAAAGAAATCCCAGGGTTGATCTCCTTCAGAATGGACTGGTTGGATCTTCTTGCAGTCCAAGGGACTCTCAAGAGTCTTCTCCAACACCACAGTTCAAGAGAATCAATTCTTCGGCACTCAGCCTTCTTAACAGTCCAACTCTCACATCCATACATGACCACAGGAAAAACCATAGCCTTAACTAGACGGACCTTAGTCAGCAAAGTAATGTCCCTGGCTTTTGAATATGCTATCTAGGTTGGTCATAACTTTTCTTCCAAGGAGGAAGCGTCTTTTAATTTCATGGCTTCAGTCACCATCTGTGGTGATTTTGCAGCCCAAAAAAATAAAGTCTGACACTGTTTCCACTGTTTCCCCATCTATTTCCCATGAAGTGATGGGACCAGATGTCATGATCTTCGTTTTCTGAATGTTGAGCTTTAAAACAATTTTTTCACTCTCCTCTTTCACTTTCATCAAGAGGCTTTTTAGTTCCTCTTCACTTTCTGCCATAAAGGTGGTGTCATCTGCATATCTGAGGTTATTGATCTCCTGGCAATCTTGATTCCAGCTTGTGTTTCTTCCAGTCCAGCGTTTCTCATGATGTACTCTGCATATAAGTTAAATAAGCAGGGTGACAATATACAGCCTTGACATACTCCTTTTGCTACTTGGAACCAGTCTGTAGCTCCATGTCCAGTTCTAACTGTTGCTTCCTGACCTGCATACAGATTTCTCAAGAGGCAGGTCAGGTGGTCTGGTATTCCCATCTCTCTCAGAATTTTCCACAGTTTATTGTGATCCACACAGTCAAAGGCTTTGGCATAGTCAATAAAGCAAAAATAGATGTTTTTCTGGAACTCTCTTGCTTTTTCCATGATCCAGCAGATGTTGGCAATTTGATTTCTGGTTCCTCTGCCTCTTCTAAAACCAGCTGAACATCAGGAAGTTCACGGTTCACGTATTGCTGAAGCCTAGCTTGGAGAATTTTGAGCATTACTTTACTAGCATGTGAGATGAGTGCAATTGTGCGGTAGTTTGAGCATTCCTTGCATTCCCTTTCTTTGGGATTGGAATGAAAACTGACCTTTTCCAGTCCTGTGGCCACTGCTGAGCTTTCCAAATTTGTTGGCATATTGAGTGCAGCACTTTCACAGCATCATCTTTCAGGATTTGAAACAGCTCAACTGGAATTCCATCACCTCCACTAGCTTTGTTCGTAGTGATGGTTTCTAAGGCCCACTTGACTTGACATTCCAAGATGTCTGGCTCTAGATGAGTGATCACATCATCATGATTATCTGGGTCATGAAGATCTTTTTTGTACAGTTCTTCTGTGTATTCTTGCCACCTCTTCTTAATATCTTCTGCTTCTGTTAGGTCCATACCATTTCTGTCCTTTATCGAGCCCATCTTTGCATGAAATGTTCCCTTGGTATCTCTAATTTTCTTGAAGAGATCTCTAGTCTTTCCCATGCTGTTGTTTTCCTCGATTTCTTTGCACTGATCTCTGAAGAAGGCTTTCTTATCTCTTCTTGCTATTCTTTGGAACTCTGCATTGAGATGCTTATATCTTTCTTCTTCTCCTTTGCTTTTCACCTCTCTTCTTTTCACAGCTATTTGTAAGGCCTCCCCAGATAGCCATTTTGCTTTTTTGCATTTCTTTTCCATGGGGATGGTCTTGATCCCTGTCTCCTGTACAATGTCATGAACCTCATTCCATAGTTCATCAGGCACTCTATCTATCAGATCTAGGCCCTTAAATCTATTTCTCACTTCCACTGTATAATCATAAGGGATTTGATTTAGGTCATACCTGAATGGTCTAGCGGTTTTCCCTACTTTCTTCAATTTGAGTCTGAATTTGGTGATAAGGAGTTCATGATCTGAGCCACAGTCAGCTCCTGGTCTTGTTTTTGCTGACTGTATAGAGCTTCTCCATCTTTGGCTGCAGAGAATATAAACCATCTGATTTCGGTGTTGACCATCTGGTGATGTCCATGTGTAGAGTCTTCTCTTGTGTTGTTGGAAGAGGGTGTTTGCTATGACCAGTGTGTTTTCTTGGCAAAACTATTAGTCTTTGCCCTGCTTCATTCCGCATTCCAAGGCCAAATTTGCCTGTTACTCCAGGTGTTTCTTGACTTCCTACTTTTGCATTCCAGTCCCCTATCATGAAAAGGACATCTTTTTTGGGTGTTAGTTCTAAAAGGTCTTGTAGGTCTTCATAAAATCATTCAACTTCAGCTTCTTCAGCATTACTGGTTGAGGCATAGGCTTGCATAACTGTGATATTGAATGGTTTGCCTTGGAGACGAACAGAGATCATTCTGTTGTTTTTGAGATTGCATCCAAGTACTGCATTTCAGACTCTTTTGTTGACCATGATGGCGACTCCATTTCTTCTGAGGGATTCCTGCCCGCAGTAGTAGATGTAATGGTCATATGAGTTAAATTCACCCATTCCAGTCCATTTTAGTTTGCTGATTCTTAGAATGTTGACATTCACCCTTGCCATCTCTTGTTTGACCACTTCCAATTTGCCTTCATTCATGGACCTGACATTCCAGGTTCCTATGCAATATTGCTCTTTACAGCATCGGATCTTGCTTCTATCACCAGTCACACGCACAACTGGGTATTGTTTTTGTTTTGGCTCCATCCCTTCATTCTTTCTGGAGTTACTTCTCCACTGATCTGCAGTAGCATATTGGGAACCTAATGACCTGGGGAGTTCCTCTTTTGGTATCCTATCATTTTGCCTTTTCATGCTGTTCATGTGGTTCTCAAGGCAAGAATACTGAAGTGGCTTGCCATTCCCTTCTCCAGTGCACCACGCATTGCTGGAGCAGCCGTGAAGAGATACCCCACGCCCAAGATAAGAGAAACCCAAGTAAGATGGTAGGTGTTGCAAGAGGGCATCAGAGGGCAGACACACTGAAATCATACTCACAGAAAACTAGTCAGTCTAATCACACTAGGACCACAGCCTTGTCTATCTCAATGAAACCAAGCCATGCCTGAGGGGCAACCCAAGACGGGCGGGTCATGGTGGAGAGGTCTGACAGAACGTGGTTATTCACTGTGCTATACAGTAAATCTTTTGCTTATCTATTTCATGTGTTCAGTTCAGTTCGGTCACTCAGTCGTGTCCAACTCTCTGCGACCCTGTGAATCGCAGTATGCCAGGACTCCTTGTCCATCACCAACTCCCGGAGTTCACTCAGACTCATGTCCATCGAGTCAGTGATGCCATCCAGCCATCTCGTCCTCTGTTGTCCCCTTGTCCTTCTGCTCCCAATCCCTCCCAGCATCAGAGTCTTTTCCAATGAGTCAACCCTTCGCATGAGGTGGCCAAAGTACTGGAGTTTCAGCTTTAGCATCATTCCTTCCAAAGAAATCCCAGGGCTGATCTCCTTCAGAATGGACTGGTTGGATCTCCTTGCAGTCCAAGGAACTCTCAAGAGCCTTCTGCAACACCACAGTTCAAAAGCATCAATTCTTCGGCGCTCAGCCTCCTTCACAGTCCAACTCTCACATCCATACATGACCACAGGAAAAACCATAGCTTTGACTAGACAGACCTTAGTTGGGAAAGTAATGTCTCTGCTTTTGAATATGCTGTCTAGTTTGGTCATAACTTTTCTTCCAAGGAGTAAGCATCTTTTAATTTCATGGCTGCAATCACCATCTGCAGTGATTTTGGAGCCCAAAAAAATAAGGTCTGACACTGTTTCCACTGTTTCCCCATCTATTTCCCATGAAGTGATTTTATGTGCAGTAGTTCATATATGTTAATCCCACACTGCCAATTTGTCCCTTATTCCTTCCTTCATCCCTCTGGTAGCCATAAATTTGTTTTCTATGTCTGTCAGGCCATTTCTGTTTTATATGTAAATTCATTACTTTTAGATTCCAGATAGAAATGATGTCATATACTATCTGTCTTTCTGCATCTGACTTACTTCACTAAGTATAATATTCTCTAGGTTCATGTTTTGGTGACTGTCTAGGAACCTTTAACTTTTGAAAACTAAACAAAACATCACAAAACCTGTGGTGCTAGCCATAGACATCATATTCTTTCCTTGTTTTTGACTCACGTAAGATACTCCAGCAAAATAAGAGAAGTTGTTCTTTAGTAGGAATATAGTTATTCTATTATTATTTTGACTTCTTAGACGTTGTCTCAATTGCTCAGATCACTAATATTGTAAACTTAAATTTATATTAGTTGCCCCTAGGCATAAGACCACATTTCTCAGTGTTTGTTATCTTTGAATTCTTGGATGAAGGGCTTATTAGATGGACAAAATTGAGTGGTTCCATTTAGAGTATTCAAGGCAGAACTGAAGAAATTAAGTCAAATTTAGGCAGTTTTTTTTTTTTAGAGGCATATCTATTTCCTGTGGAATTATGGCCAGAAGTAGATACTGTAATAATTAAAAACACAGAATAAAAAAAGGTTTGAGCATAGTCTTCGATAGTGTCCAAGTCTGTGTCTGAATCCAAGATCAATAGAAGATAGACAAGAGCTAGGAAGTTGGCAGGCATAGGAAATGGGAAGCTACTACTCAGTTTAGTTCAGTTCGTTTCTTCAGGACAGAATGGGCATGGACGGCAGAGGGACTCGTAGCTTCTTTTGATTATCTAGCTTCCTCTAATTATCAACCACATAGGAAATGTTGTTGTTCCGTCATTTTTTTTTTTTTAATTTTAAAATCTTTAATTCTTACATGTGTTCCCAAACATGAACCCCCCTCCCACCTCCCTCCCCATACCATCCCTCTGGGTTTGCAACTCCGTGGACTGCAGCACGCCAGGCTCCTCTGTCCTTCACCATCACCTGGAGTTTGTTCACATCCATGTCCATTGAGTCAGTGATGTTATCAAACCATCACGTCTTCTATTGCCCCCTTCTCCTTTTACCTTCCATCTTTTCCTGCATCAGGGTTATTTTTTTTTTTTAATAAGTCATCTCTTCACATCAGGTGGCCAAAGTAGCGGAGCTTCAGCTTCAGCATCAGTGCTTCCAAAGAATATTCAGGGTTGATTTCCTTAAGGATTGACAGAGCTGACCTTCTTTCCGTCCAAGGGATTCTGAAGAGTCTTCTCCAGCACAACCGTTCAAAAGCATCAATTCTTGGGCACTCAGCCTTCTCTGTGGTCCAACTCTCACATTCATACATAACTACTGAAAAACCATAGCTTTGCCTATATGGACTTTGGTCAGCAAAGTGATGTCTCTACTTTTTAATATGCTGTCTAGAATTGTCATAGCTTTCCTTCCAAGGAGCAAGAGTCTTTTAATTTTACCACATAAGCATAGAATCTTCACTGTTAAGCAGATGCTCTGTGGAGACTGATTTCTTACGTAGATATTTCTCTTCTTTCAAGACACCTGCTGTTAATATTAGTATAATTTAATATTATATGCAATTCCTGCTTTTTTGCTGACATTCTTGAAATTCTAAAGTTATTTCATCAAATATTCATCATATTTTTCATGGATATTTTTCTAGGTAAAAACATTTACAAAAAAATAAAAGATTGAGATGAAGTGTAACAGAAGGGAGGAAGAAAGGAATGGAGGAAAGGAGGGAGGGAGGAAGGGAGAAAGGGAGGAAGGGAGAAAGGGAGGAAGGGAAAGGAGAATATTTTTTCCCCTTAGTGTAATTTTATTTATCACTCACATTGTGACTGTGCTATAGGAAAAGTACATTTTGTTAGAATTTGTTACACTTCATTTTGTCTACACCAACTTAAATTTATACTTATATTTTCAGCAACCTATCTTTCTACAAACAAAGTTCCCTTTGTAAATAAGGTATGCAGTGATATTTATCTTAAGCTAACTTTCTCATTAACTATGCATAGACCTTGATAAGATTTACATTTTGTTGAGTGGAGAACAGTCACTTTCATGCTAATGTCATAGCTTAAGCTTTGGATTTTTCCTGGTGATATTTTAATTCCCTTGATGTCAATCTATGTGGCTTTCTTCAAGAACCCATGCAAGTATTCAACCCATAATATAGTTTATAATAAATGAGTAAAGAAAGATAGAATAACTATTCTATGTTTATTGCTTAAAGAAAGGAGACGTGTAATTCTTGCTTGAAGCCCTGACATAGCATCAGAAAGATCTCAGTATAACATAGACGGACCAACCAAGAAACCCAGGGCTATAGCTGCAGATACAGTGTTCACTAAAACTGAAGCATTTGTGTCCTACTGAAGTTTCAAATGGTGACTGCAGCCATGAAATTAAAAGACGCTTACTCCTTGGAAGAAATGTTGTGACCAACCTAGATAGTATATTCAAAAGCAGAGACATTCCTTTGCCAACAAAGGTCGATCTAGTCAAGGCTATGGTCTTTCCATTGGTCATGCATGGATGCGAGAGTTGGACTGTGAAGAAGGCTGAGCACCGAAGAATTGATGCTTTTGAACTGTGGTGTTGGAGAAGACTCTTGAGAGTCCCTTGGACTGCAAGGAGATCCAACCAGTCCATTCTGAAGGAGATCAGCCCTGGGATTTCTTTGGAAGGAATGATGCTGAAGCTGAAACTCCAGTACTTTGGCCACCTCATGCGAAGGGTTGACTCATTGGAAAAGACTCTGATGCTGGGAGGGATTGGGGGCAGGAGGAGAAGGGGACGACAGAGGATGAGATGGCTAGATGGCATCACTGACTCAATGGCCATGAGTCTGAGTGAACTCTGGGAGTTGGTGATGGACAGGGAGGCCTGGCGTGCTGCGATTTATGGGGTCGCAAAGAGTCAGACACAACTGAGTGACTGAACTGAACTGAACTGAAGTTGCAAAAGTTTCAGTTCAAAGAACAAGGGAAGATAATCATCGAATCAGTGAATACTGTAGCTTGATGAAATATTAATGATCACGATTGTGTGGTTATGTTGAGAAGCTGAAACTTAGCCACTTGCCCTATATATATATAGTGATGGCCTATACTTTGTTGTTATATAGTCCGTGTTCTCCGGGGGATCACCATGTAGTTCTATAAATTACCAATACCACATCTGAGAGGAAATAAAGAGTTCCATTCCCATTTCCCCTAGAATTTGCTACTGAAATATCAAAGGAGAAAAACTTCAATTGTCAAAGAACATGATACAAATAAACTAGAAAATAGTCTACTGGGACACTGGCTTTGTACTGATTTTTAAATCTTGCTTATAAGGGAGGTTTCTTATGCATTCCTCAAAGGATGGAACTGGGATCAATGAGTTGAAGTTAACAAGAAGTGGGATAGATTTCAGAAAGATTATACAGTGTAGATTGGGCTCTGTTATGAGGAATTGATCTCCTCTTTCCAGGAAACATTTTATTTAGACATGGATGCCCAGTTGTTCTGGATGTTGTTAAGGTGTTTCCTACATTAGAAAATACTCTTGAAGTTAGAACTGTAAATTCATTTTCAACACTATAAGCATTTCATAAACAGAAGAGTAAATAGTTTAAAACATTGCTTTAAATTGCAATGCCATAATTGGATCATTAGAAATGAATATCTGGCCCAACTCTATTAAAATGTGCATATACTAGTCATCCTATTAATTTCATATTTATTTTGATTCTGTCACTCTTTTGATAGCATAAAAATTTAAGACTTGACCACCTACTATACATATGTCCTCTAACCTTAGGGACATTAATGAATTTGACCACAGTACCTATATTGACAATGAATTTACCTTAGGAGAAAGGCTTTAGGAAACAATATGTTCTTGAAACATAGGTCCACCACTCAATAGCTTCTGCATTTAGGGATTTAATTTTTTTTTTACTTTGATTTTCTCTTGAAAACATTATAAAGGTATCTACTTTGGCTGTGTAGGTATTAAATGAGATAATTTATGCAGATCACTTAGCATGGCTTCAAGCTTATAAGAAACATCCAGAAATGTTGGCAATAATACTTGATAACAGCTCTTGTTTGCTAATAATTGATATTATCAATAAATATACCTAAAAATGTCAGGGATGAGAACAAATTTGTTTTTCATTTTTGTATCCAAAACTTCTGCAGTTTTATTTGCAAAAATGGTCTGATAAATTTTAACATGATGAATGTGTGGGTATATTGATGGATGAAAAGGAAAAATGGGACAAATCATCAGAGAACCCTTCACAGTGAAACACAAAGAGTGTAATTGTTTTGATAAATCAAGAAACATGTTCTGTTATTTTTTTTTAGAGAAAGTATTTATTAAAAAGAAATCATCTGGTTTATTGTTATGCCCTTGGAGAAATCATAGTAGATCGCTGTGAAGGCTTGTCTTGTCTTTGATGCACAGAGAAATGTGATTTTATTTCCAGTCAATCAGGGATTGCTGAAAAATAAATGTAAAAGATGTAAACAAGGCAAAACAAATAGAAGGGGTCTATTGTTTTCAGAAGGGTCCTGGTAACTCTCTACCTACCAGAAGACATTGCTGAATTCTGATAACTACAAGTTCAAGCTTGACTATTCTTCCCACTGATGAGAACAGGCTGGTAAAGGAGAGCAGGCATATTTAATTCCACACTGTGAGCGCACAGGTGGGAGGCAGTCAGAATGGATAGATGTAGTGGTCAACATGAAGTCAGAATGATTAGTAATTGGTTACCATACAGTATATCAGTTCAGTCAACTGTTAGTTCTTTGGCAATGATCTTCAAGTCCTCTTGATGATGGACCCTTTAGTTAGGGCAGTTTTCCCTTTGATTCTTATCTACCATACTTACTCCCACCTTAGTTCTTAGAAGTTCCCACCTTAGTTCTTAGAAGAACTAAGAGCTAAAGAACAGATGCTGCTGCTGCTGCTGCTAAGTCACTTCAGTCGTGTCCGACTCTGTGCGACCCCATAGACGGCCTCCTACCAGGCTCCTCTGTCCCTGGGATTCTCCAGGCAAGAGCACTGGAGTGGGTTGCCATTTCCTTCTCCAGTGCATGAAAGTGAAAAGTGAAAGTGAAGTCCCTCAGTCGTGTCTGACTCTTAGTGACCTCATGGACTGCAGCCCACCAGGCTCCTCCATCCATGAGATTTTCCAGGCAAGAGTACTGGAGTGAGGTGCCATTGCCTTTTCCGAAAAAACAGATAACATTGTGCAAATTCACATAGACACACACACACATCTCTCTCTCACACACACACACACACATGTTTATGCACATACATATAATTCTTCTTTGACATATATGCTTATTTTATCAATATATAATATATAAACAACTTAGCAACTGAAGAACAACACGAAACTACCAAAATGTCTATGTAACAGAAGTAGCTTGGTAATGTTGCTAAACTTTGTGTATTAGTTATGGTAAGCTCACTGCTGCAACAAATAGACTCAAGAATTCATGGTTCCAATATAAATAGGATTTACTTTTTGCTCATATAATAGAGATGAGTAATCTACTATCTTCAACATGTCGTTTTCATGTTTGCACTGGGAGTTAACCTCATTGTATTTAGACGGCAGCCCACCAGGCTCCCCTGTCCCTGGGATTCTCCAGGCCAGAACACTGGAGTAGGTTGCCATTTCCTTCTTCAATGCATGAAAGTGAAAAGTGAAAGTGAAGTTGCTCAGTCGTGTTCGACTCTTCACGATCCCATGGACTGCAGCCTACCAGGCTCCTCCGTCCATGGGATTTTCCAGGCAAGAGTACTGGAGTGGGTTGCCATTGCCTTCTCTGGAAAGAGATAAAGAAGATACCAAAGTTTAGACGGTGTATTTTCACAAGTTTGACCTGCAAGGGAACACACATAATTTCTGCTTGTAATTGACAGCAGAAGTCAGTCACATAGTCATCTCTGGATGTCTGTGGGTATGCCCAGGAGTACCAGAACACTTTTTCTGTTGTGTGTTTAACAGGCTCCACTATACGTTGCATAATAATCAGACTTCCTAAAATAACAATAAAGAGTCCTTAGGAAACTATTATTCTAACAAACTCACTTTAATTTAGAAAATCTAGATATATTAGTTTTCATAGCTAAATTAAGGTGCTTTCAAGTGATTGCAATGTATAGGTAAATTTTTAAAAATCCATTAAGTTTATATCATTCAATCGAGAACTCATTTTTTCATTGTGATATAATTGACATATAACAATGTATAAGTTTAAGGTCAATTGTGTGTTGGTTTGATACATTTATATGTTGCAATATAACTAGAGTAACACCTTTATAATGTCATGTAGTTGTCATTTGTTTTGTGTTGAGGACAGTTAAGATTTTGTCTCAGAAATTTTGATGTTTCTAATACAATATTGTTGACTATACTCACTACACTGAACATTAGCTCTCCAGGCATATTAAAAACTGGTTTTTGAATAGATACATGCCTAATTATTTGAGTATTATTAGATCACGGGATAACTTTCTTGAGTGGACTTGTCTTTACACCAACATGTGAGGAGTGCTCCTTTCTTACATCCAGACTATTAGTTTACAATTCTGATTTATCATTTGCATGGACTTAATATCAAATCCTTCAGTACAAAATTTGAATATCTACTTGCTATTCATCCCCAAAATTTCAGAGTCCATGTCAATTTCTTCTTAACCATTTTGGGTACATTATTTCTCAGTGTTTGATGATTGTGGTGTTATTATTCTGTGAGCCCATTTATTGGCAATAGTAGGTGATAATATTTCAGATCTGGAATTTGAAGTAGATAAATTGTTGTTCACCAGAATTTTCCTTTAGTGGACTTTATTCCGTCCAAAACCAACAAATATTTCATTTCAATATTATTTTTTGAGGACTTTGTGAGCAAATCAAGGATTTTGCTGTTTAAAGTGATAACTATCTCTTTATTATTCAAAATAACTTTAAATTTATTTTTATTCCCTTTTGTATTTGGCATAAACTTTTCTCTGGGTGCCAGCCTTCCACATGAACATGCTGGATGTTTATGACTTTCATGTATTTGTCCTACTGATACTCCTTTTGTTTAATTTTTAAACTTTTTATTTTAAAATTTGTGCACACTGAAAAATCATAAATGTTTTAATGTTATAAGTTTTGTTTTCATCCTCTAAAAGCAGTGTCTTATCAGATTTTTGTTTATTAACTTCCAATTGTTTTGAATCTTATTCCCTCTGGCTAACCTAATGATTGTAAAAAAGCTTCAGTTTTTAAAAAGCCATCAGTATTGTTATTTTTAATGCTTCCTTGCATATCTTCTAGTTCCAATTAGAAGTAATTTATTTCACTAAACTTATGACAAAAAATATCATCAAAATAATAATTGCTCTGTGGTTACAGAGTATTTTTAATAGCTAATTATATAAACACTGATAGACATCTTAGTAATATTTGATAATTAGTAACAGTAAATATTATTGATGAAACAGTTAAAACAGGTTGTTTTCTTCCCCAAAATTAATCAAGAGGAACACTTCTCAAACTTTGGCAAATGTTTCAAAAGCAATATTTGTCATCATATTCTGGAGAGTGAAGTACTATATTCAGTGATTTATCAAAGCTAAGATTCTCCCCTAAATAGCTCCTTGTTTCTTTCTGATAACATTCAATAATTTGTTAGAGAAAATGTTCATATTCAATGGCTTGTGGTGAAATTATTGGCTCTGGAATATAGCCTCATTCTGTGTTGGAGACAGTGTGATCTCAATCTCCAAAAATTATAATGGAACATAATTTTCAAAACTTCTACATTAGTTTTGGCCCTATTCATGTTTAATCCTTCTTTTTAAGTCTTCTTTCTCCTCTGCATCCTAGTTTTAAGACATCATTCAAATTTTATAACTACAGATCATAGAGAATGATTTCTTTTCATTGCTGCTTACCCAACCAAGTTAGTAGCTTTCATTACAATACAGTGTGACTGTATCTAGCAATTTCTTCCACATGTTCCTCCCACTTTTTGCATTGTGAACACACTGAAAACAGCCTCTGCTGGTCTTAACCTGTAAATGGTCATGAAACCATCATTTGTATTTGTTAATTGTTTTTCTCAAGTTCCTATCTTTAATTCCAGAAGCATGCTCTTCCAGTGGTATATTTATCCTCCATTCAGGTGGCTTAGACCTTGAAGAATCTGCCTGCAGTGTAGGAGACCTGGGTTTGATCCCTGGGTCATGAACATCCCCTGGAGAAGGAAATAGCAATCCACTCCAGTATTCTTGCCTGGATAATTCCATGGACAGAGGAGTCTGGCGGGCTATGGTTCATGGTATCTCAGAATTGGACATGCCTGAGCAACTAACACGCAAACACAAGCATGCTGTATTCATTTATTTATATAGAGTTCAGGTTGTAAAACTGTTGATACTTTTTTCCAAAAAAGCCCAAGAATTTATCACTCAGCACTTCTGTGTACTCAAGCTGTGAAACTGCAGGGGGATTTTCTCTCACAATTTCTTACGTGTAACTGAAGGCTTTCATTTGCAGTAATTATGCAGCTGTCTCATGATTCTCCTATGCTTGTCATGTCTGTCTTGCTTTTTTGTGTAATCTCAGTGACATGAGTTATCATATTCAACCACAAAGAACAGTTAAATAACCAGTCACAGTGCATATTAGAAAAAAAAATTCTTGTGTAAACTTTCTATATCCTTTTAAACATTTCTCTGAAGAACATACAATTTTGTTATCTGTTAAATATTAAAACATTTATTATTATTTTATTCACTCAGCTGAGCAAATCTCATCAGATTAAAAATATTAAACTACTGTAACACACTTCATCCTTCAAATGAAGATTGCAGTAGTCACAAGTCTTTTTTCTGCTTGTGTAAATGTTATGGCTTTAGTGAGCATATCCGCTGCTCCCATTTGATCACTAAACATGTCAACTGCATTTTAAAATCAAGTCATCGTTTTGATACTCAATATTCCTTGAGACTGTGAAACAAAGGAACCTGATATCCTTTCTAATTTCTATTTGGCTTTTATGCTAACCAGAAAAATGATAGTAACAATATAATTTTAAAAATCTGACTTTAGATAAAATTCGTGGTGGAAAAATAGTTTTTCTCCCTATTAAATTCTCACTGACTAGGACAGATGTATAAAAGAGATTTTATTATCATATGGCAGTCTATCTGGGTATCTATTTACTTCTATAGGTAGCTGATCTAACTACCTAGAGTTAATGAATATTTTAAATAAGAAACTATCAATACTTTGAATTAATACAATCCTAGTAAAGATCCTGGGTCCTTAAAGTATGATTTGGTCAAGTTACTTACTCCTGATCTTTGTTATGTAAAAAGATGTGAATAACATCGCTTAAAGACGTTCAGCAGATTAAATGAGATGGTTAATGTGAAGCAATTTATCACTGCTTGAAACAAAATGAACACTTAGGACATGGTGATGGTGATGATGGGGATGATGATGATTTTACAGCTAACAATCACACAATTGCAGATGTAAGAGGAATGTATCTTTATTTTTATCAGGAGATTTGCATTTCAACAAGAATTTTCTTTCGTCGTGTGTGTGTGTGTGTGTGTGCATGTTCAGGAGATTTGCATTTCAACATGAATCGTCTTTCGTCGTGTGTGTGTGTGTGTGTGTGTGTGTGTGTGTGTGTGTGTGTGTGTGTGTGTGTGTGTGTGTGTGTGTGTGAGTGGTCTTATCCCCTAGCGCCACCTGGAGGGTGAGTCAAAATTTAAACTTGATCAATTCAGGGTTCCTTCTTTTCTCTGAAATTGTTTGGAAAGATTGACTTAGGACCTGGTAATAGATGATTGTTTCTTGTCACTGAGATCATCGTTTATTCCACTGAAGTGTCTTTATCACCACCCTTCATTGATAAAATTCACTCTATCTATTCCCCTTTTTCAGCCTTTAAAAGCCATCCCTTTTTCCTCAGGTCTGTCTGCTTAGTCACATCCATGATGTTATAGCGTGAATGAGAAACATGCAAATCCCTATGGAGGTCTCTTAGGTGCATCTGCTTAAATGTTGGGTACAGACTAGTATTTTGTTCCCAGGCAAAGCACTTCCTTCACCTTGCATTTTTTCTGGACTATATGTAGGGACAAAGGACCATTTTCTTCTCAGATGACCCACCTCTCAGAACTTTATTTCACTCCTATCACCCCTAGAACTGGGTAAGGCACAGAGCAAATTTTCAAATTCTCAGAAATTTGAAATAATTTTATATTTTGATTATATACAGTAGTTGATAATGTCAAATTCTCCAGTTTCTAGATGTATTATGTGAAATTTCTTGGAATATTTGATTTGAAAGGTATCTGATTTATATATGTATTATGTATATGGATATATACATATGTATACATATATGTATGTATCTGTATATGTATACATATATGTATGTATCTGATTTATATATGTATTATGTATAGGTATGTCTGTATATATGTATACATATATATATGTATGTATATATACACAAATAGTTTTTAAAGACATCATTTTATTAATTTCAGAAAAAATCCATCCAGTCACTGTAAGCCTTATATTTTTTCTGCAGATAACATGAAAAACAAGATAAATTTTGAAGTCAAAATCTACTAAATGCTATGGCAAGCAACATTTTTTCCAAATGGTGTGAATTTTTCATACCAGCATGGAAAAATCAACTGTTTAAATATTAATTGTTAAAAAAAATATTGATTGTTCTATAACCTTTGGGTGAAAATAAGGGACATGATTATTTTCAAATAAAATGCATTGAGGACATTTTTTTGATATTATAGTGCTTCCAAAGATAATCAAAAACAATTCATAAAAATGATGATGACTAAATGACATGTTTAGTCAGTTAAAATGTAAAACTAGTGGAACCGAAAAAAATCTTATTTCTTAATCAAGAGATAGCATTCATTACACAAACCATTGATTCTATCATTTTTTAAGATTTCCAAATATAGAAGTCTAATTTTTATTTAAAAATATCAAATACTTGAGATTTTACTGTGTTTTCAAATATTTCTCCATTGAAATTTTGTTTTATACATAATTTATAAATAGTTAATTTAAAAGTATTGAGAATATAAATTAAAGATATTTTTCAACTTAACTCAAAACATTGTTATTTTGTTCAAATTGAGGATAATAAATATAAAGGTAATCACTTCCTTCCACCTCTGTTATTTGTAATTGGTTATTGAGTTTATGGTGAAGATTCAGTTCAGTTCAGTTGCTCAGTCATGTCTAACTCTTTGCAACCCCATATATTGCAGTGCGCCAGGCTTCCCTGTCCATCACCAACTCCCAGAGCTTGCTCAAACTCATGTCCATCGAGTTGTTGATGCCATCCAACCATCTCATCCTCTGTTGTCCCCTTCTCCTCCTGCCTTCAATCTTTCCCAGCATCAGGGTCTTTTCCAATGAGTCAGTTCTTTGTATCAGATGGCCAAAGTATTGGAGTTTCAGCTTTAGCATCAGTCCTTTCAATGAATATTCAGGACTGATTTCCTTTAGGATGGACTGGGTTGATCTCCTTGCAGTCTAATGGTGGAGATTAGCTCTGATTCATTCTTCTGTGACATAACCTTATTCTTCAATACTTTGATCCAAAGGATGGTAGGGTTATGTTGTTTAATGAAGTCTAGCCTTGCTTTCAATACATCTTGGAAAAACTAAGACAGTTCATTATTTTTCTAAACATTTCCTACTCCAGGGGAACTTCCCGAATTAGTGATTGAACCAGGTCTCCTGTATTGCAGGCAGATTCTTTACCGACTGAGCCATCAGGGAAACACTCATTCAATAAGATAAATTACTTAAACTGTTCACCTACTTAAAGGAGTGAAGGATATAAGGAAACATAAGACTCTATGTCTGATGTAATCATTTTTGGGAAGGGGAACCAGTCAGAATGTGACCCAGCTTCATAATTTAAAGATCAATTTGTGTGAACCACCTCTGAAGCAAAAGAATTAATCCTGATATACTCTTTATTCTTTTACACAGGAGAATAAAGATGGAAGGGAGAGATTATGATAATTAAAAAATTTTCTCTACCCCCACATATATCACCAGACAAAAGGAGAACCATAGGTCCAAGGGTGCATTGCCTTGAGAAACATGTTGGAAGATTGGGTTTCATGCAGTTGGTGACAAAATATAAACACTCATTTAAAAAAATACTTTATGGAGTAAAAAAGACTTGAGATAAACTATTTTATACAACCCCATTTCTCTAAGCAAATAAAAGGCAGATTGGATCAAGTCAAAATGTTTTAAGTTAAGCTCTTTATAGAAATGAGACAAAGTATACAAAGGCCTCCCTGGTGGCTCAGACAGTGAAGCATCCACCTGCGAGACCCGGGTTCGATCGCTGGGTCGGGAAAATCCCTTGGAGAAGGAAATGGCTACCCACTCCAGTACTTTTGCCTGGAAAATCCCATGGACAGAGGAGCCTGGTAGGTTTACTGTCCATGGGGTCACAAAGAGTCGGACATCTGAGCGACTTCACTTTCCTTTCCTTTCCCCTGGAGTAGGAAATGTTTAGAAAGTATACAAAAGTACTGAAAATATTAGATAAAGGTAAATGAAATAAGAATGGCAATGAGAGCTCAGGTGAAAATGAAAAAAGATTCTTGGGAAGAGATGTAATGACAGGTATTACTATATTGATTTTATCATCCAAGAAGTCTAGTTTTAAGGTCAATCTTAAAGCAGTCAGTTTGAGCAAATCTTCCTTTGTCCAAAGTTTTTATCAATATAAAGAAAGAAGAAATGTGTATCTTCTTTACTTTCTTTCTTTGAATAGTATTTTCATTCATTGTGACAAATATATACTGAGCATTGAAATGCTCCTGAGCATTTGTGCTCAGGACTGATTATGCTTACACATGAACTCTGCTTTCAGCCTACAAGGGAGACCAACATGTAACAGATAAACTATTTTTTTAAACAGCTAATATAAAGAAAGATATCAATCAATCGTGGCCAGAAAGTAGCCCAGCTGAATAATTCTGTCCACTGAAACTGGTAAAGGTTTTACTGAGAAGGAGAAGTTAAGGTCAAAATATTGCAAGATGAATGTGATTGAAACAGGCAAATGTAAGGAAGAGGGCTTTCTGACAGGTGAAAAAATGGGGGAAGGAATGGGTGTATGAGGAAATAGGCACTATATTTAGAAAATGACAATAGTCCAGTGCGATTTTTTTTTTCCCAGAATGACTTTCTAAAGAACTGGGACACTAATGTATGGCAGAGATAGCATGATTAAAAATGCAAGAGAAAGGTAGTCGTTGATGGAACAAAGGGCTTGAAGCTGGGATGAGGAGTTAGAGCTCATACCCAGGGTTCAAAATGAAAGGACATCACCACCTTCCCTGTGACAGATGGGCAGAGGGAGTGGGCGGGAGCTTTGAAAGGCAACTCAAGAAATGAAGATGAGAAATTTGAAGTACTTTCTCCTTATTAGCCTCAATTTCTGCTATAAAATCGGAGGCAAGGCAGTAAGTGGACAATGTGGGAGCACTGCTGAGGTTTGAGACGAGAGAGAAAAACTTAGAATAGCTGCTCCTAGGTATGTTTGAGATTGGGATATGGTAATGACAGCCTTATCAATTTTAAGTCTAAAACTTAGCAACGATTTCTATGTGTCCTGCTTCTTCTAAAATAAAGATCCTTTGATAGGCTGCTGTTGACAGCAATTGCTTTTTGAAAGTCAAGATATTTCAGAGATATTTTAGCATAATGAAAGAGGAGAATCCATTACAAAAAATTAACAGTTTTTCTATATTGACCCTTTTATTTGCTTACATTGACTACAAAGAATGCTAAGTTGGTAAGCCCAGCAAGTCTTTTATATTCAGGGTGAATATAATCATTGATATGTTTTTGCCTAGAAATAAAATGGTATTCAGATTTTAGAAGTCTCATAGTTATCTGTAAGCTTTATAATGCTGAGTCTCTCAAGATTTATGTAAATGATTGATCTTGGATAAGAGATTCACTAAAATTGTCTATATCCACTCTCTTTAAATCTTTTGTACACAATCATACCTTATCTTCATTACTACTCTAAAATAATGATCCCCAGAATCATCAATGTTTATTCTTGTTCAATCTCAAAGCCTTTGTATCATAGGATAAAACACCTCTAAGCCATGTAAGCAAACTGGCTGGGGTCAATTCTGCTCTACTACATACTAACTAGTGTAACCTTGGGTGAGTAACCTGACTTTTCAGTGTCTCCATTTCCTTATCTCTAAAGTTAATAATTGAATCTGCCTAAAAGTTGTCGGAAAGTCTCTTGACGTTCAGTTAGCTACTGTGACAAACTCCCAAGTTTCAGTGACTAAACATTTTTTGGCATTCACAGAACATTTCAATGTTCATATTCCTGGTCTGCAGAGGTAAGAGTGCTGAGACTTTTATTTTTTATTTTAGAGCATTTATTTTTATCTGAAATTATCTTGTTTAGGGACTTTTGTCTTTTTTTTCCCTAACCTGTGCCCGTATTGCTTAGAACATTTCCTGAAACTTTAGTGTTCAAGAAATGATAAAAATTACTGTGTACATGAATATCCTTGGAGATCAATCTACTATATGATTGCTCTAATGATTTGTGTGCTCTTGTCCTCTGCTTTGTATTTGGGAGGACGACTCAAGTTGACATTTTCGTGTTCTTTTTGCTACACTGTTAATAGAAATCATTCAGGAGCCCCACGTTACTGACAGCTCTATCATCTTCCACTCCATCCATGTGAAGTTGTTGGTTAGACTGGATCATGGAGGACCTGCCATGAGATGTTTTCCTGCAGCAGGTTTAGAAATGGGTCTCATCATTTCTGTCTGCCATATTTTTACTAGCGTTCAATCATATGGCTATTTCTATCAACATAGAAAATAGTTCAGTTCAGGTCCGTTCAATCGCTCAGTCATGTCCGACTTTTTGTGACCCCAAGAATTGCAGCACACCAGGCCTCCCTGTCCATCACCATCTCCCAGAGTTCACTCAAACTCACATCCATCGAGTCAGAGATGCCATCCAGCCATCTCATCCTCTGTTGTCCCCTTCTCCTCCTGCCCCCAATCCCTCCCAGCATCAGAGTCTTTTCCAATGAGCCAACTCTTTGCATGAGGTGGCCAAAGTACTGGAGTTTCAGCTTTAGCATCATTCCTTCCAAAGAATACCCAGGGCTGATCTCCTTTAGAATGGACTGGTTGGATCTCTTTGCAGTCCAAGGGACTCTCCAGAGTCTTCTTCAACACCACAGTTCAAAAGCATCAATTCTTTGGCACTCACCTTTCTTCACAGTCCAACTCTCACATCCATACATGACCACTGGAAAAACCATAGCCTTGACTAGATGGACCTTTGTTGGCAAAGTAATATCTGCTTTTGAATATGCTATCTAGGTTGGTCATAACTTTCCTTCCAAGGAGGAAGCGTCTTTTAATTTCATGGCTGCAGTCACCATCTGCAGTGATTTTGGAGCCCCCCAAAATAAAGTCTGACACTGTTTCCACTCTTTCCCCATCTATTTCCCATGAAGTGATGGGACCAGATGCCATGATCTTCGTTTTCTGAATGTTGAGCTTTAAGCCAACTTTTTCACTCTCCTCTTTCACTTTCATCAAGAGGCTTTTTAGTTCTTCTTCACTTTCTGCCATAGGGTGGTGTCATCTGCATATCTGAGGTTAATGATATTTCTCCTGGCAATCTTGATTCCAGCTTGTGTTTCTTCCAGCCCAGTGTTTCTCATGATGTACTCTGCGTATAAGTTAAATAAGCAGGGTGACAATATACAGCCTTGATGTACTCCTTTTCCTATTTGGAACCAGTCTGTTATTCCATGTCCAGTTCTAACTGTTGCTTCCTGACCTGCATATAGATTTCTCAAGAGGCAGATCAGGTGGTCTGGTATTCCCATCTCTTTCAGAATTTTCCACAGTTTATTGTGATCCACACAGTCAAAGGCTTTGGCATAGTCAATAAAGCAGAATAGATGTTTTTCTGGAATTCTCTTGCTTTTTCCATGATCCAGCGGAAAATAGTATAGGGAACAGGAAATTGTGGTTTTGGCTAAGTGTCCAGGAAGAACTGAGAGTGGTGATCAACTAGCAATCTCTGTAAAAGTCCACCCTTTTGGATCACAAATATCTATTCAACCTTCTTCTTTTATGTATAAAATATATTTACACCCACCCCAAGGAAGACAAATCAAAGTTTTATCAAGTTATTGCAGTCAATGTAGCAGAGTTCTTTCAACTAATGAACTAGAGACTTATTCTATGGGCTGGAGACTGGACAGCCATAATACAATCTCATTCAGAAGAGGGAAGAATAGAAGACATCCAGTAATTGTTGAACAATAGGTAGTATGCAGTTCTGGTGTTAGACACGCTGAAGATTCCCTACCCTAGAAATAGATAGATTAATTAAACTTAGGTTCCACTGTCTGTGAGAAAAATTAGTTCTGTGTGTCCTCCTCTGGTCCTCAACTCTTCCATCTTGAAAATTCTTCCTTGTCCCTTGCTTTTCATGGCTACCTCTGCAACAGGTATTAGGGTAGAGTTTCTTCCTTGTGGCCCCCACTCCTTTTGGGGTCTGCTTCTTATTCTAGGGTGGGCATTTAAGGCTCAAGCAGTTAAATATTTTCAAGGTTTAAACAGGTAAATAATTTTCTCATTATTTTTTGTTTAATCCAGGTTTATGGTTTCTTTGTCAATATCGGGTCCAAGAAAACCTGGTGTTCTTTCAATCTATTTGCTTCCAGTGCCATGTAAAGTTCCCACTCAAAGTTTTTATGGCGCTTTAGTTCTCAAGATCTCCTCTATGTATTTGACTTTTTGCCCCATGCCTTCCTCTCTCTCAACTTAATGGAGCTTTTGTGAGGCTGCCCTTACAAAAATAGGTAGGAAAAGCACATTGTGTTGGAGGTTTGGTTGCCCAGGAATGGATGTTGTAGACATCCATTCTAGTAGCTAGAACTTAATTACAGAGAGACATCCACACTGAGAAGGAGGCATGGTATCCTTCTGTGCATGCAGGAAAAAAAAGGAACAGTATTGGTGATCAGTTAGTACTCACTGCTACGACGACTTAATCGGTTAAAATATACACTATATTTGGAACAATATGTGAAACGAAGTACTTAATTAACATTTCCAATTATTATTTGACTACTTTTGTTACGGAGTCCCAACTTGGTCTGCTCACCACACAGCAGGCTAGTTAACTAAAAGACATGATGTTGAGGCAAGGAATATGACTTTATTTGGAAAGCTGACTGACCAAGAAGATGGCAGACTAACCTTGCAAAATAACCATCTTGTGGGGGTCTGGATGCCAATTTCTTTGATAAAGTGAAGAGAGGGAGGAGTTGAGGAAGTAAAGACCATTTTCTTGTAAATCTCTTGGAATGGGCCAATCTCAGGGAAGGGATGTGTTGATCTCTTCAGGCAGAGGGGCAGGGCTCCCCATGGCACGTCATTTTGTTTGATTACAATAAGAAAGCAATGAAAAACAAAGATTAGAAGTCAAAGAAACAGATCCATCATGGAGTCAGAACTGGCTCTTCCTTGCAACACTTTGTAGTAGTTGACCACAGTTAATACTTGCTTTCCAAAGTCCCTATATTTTTTAGTTCTGTTCCTAACCCCAGAACATTCCATAGCTTTCTGTCTGTCCTTTCACTCTGTCCATACTTTAAATGATCATTTATCTTAGTGATTCTTAGTATTTTCTTCTTATACTTCATTCTCTATAGGTGATCATATATTTAACATAGCTTTAACTATAGTTTTATGTTGATGATGTTGGAGAGTATAGATTAACCCCTCACATAATCCCCTGATCTCTGAATTTCAGAACAAAATTTCAGATGATTTGGTAAATATCTCCTCTGGGATGTCCCTAATGCCTCAGGCTTAATAAATGAAAAAATGACACACTGGTCCAAAACTCACTCCTTATCATGTATGTTCTTATATTAGCATCATCAGCCTTCTAATTTCATTGAATAGCAATGTCAAAATTTTCTCTTTCACCTTTCCCTTTCATACTTTTAAGTTATAGCAGATAAATCTTAGGGAGAAAGCAATGGCAACCCACTCCAGTACTCTTGCCTGGAAAATCTCATGGATGGAGGAGCCTGGTAGGCTGCAGTCCATGGGGTTGCTAAGAGTTGGGCACTACTGAGCGACTTCACTTTCACTTTTCACTTTCATGCATTGGAGAAGGAAATGGCAACCCACTCCAGCGTCCTTGCCTGGAGAATCCCAGGGATGGGGGAGCCTGGTGGGCCGCCATCTATGGGGTTGCACAGAGTCGAACACAACTGAAGTGACTTAGCAGCAGCAGCAGCAGCAGCCAAATCTTATAGATTCAAATACTTAATGATTCTCTTATTTTTTATTTATTTCTTCTGTGACTTTATTTTACTTATTATCTTTTATTTTGTCTATTAAAATAGACCCTAGCAAGTTTTCCATCCTATGACTTCTAGATGCTACATTCTTTCTACATATGTACATCACGGCCTAGTGTTTCATGTAGAAGCTGCTCATTACAGCTGTCCCTCAGTACAGCTGTACTGCACAGGCCCTGGGGGGCTGGTTCCAGGTCCCCTGTGGATGCCAAAATCTGTGTATACTCAAGTCCCTTTTATAAAATGGCACAGTATCTGCATCTAATCTATGCATATCAATATACTCCAAATTAGGCTTCCCAGGTGGCTCAGTGGTAAAGAATCTGCCTGCCAGTGCAGGAAACACCGGAGATGTGGGTTCGATCCCTGGGGTGGGAAGATCTCCTAGAGAAGGAAATGGCAGCCCACTCTAGTATTCTTGCCTAGGAAATCCCATGAACAGAAGAGCCTGGCAGGCTACAGTCCATAGGACTGCAAAGAATTAGATACTCCTGAGCAACTGAGCATGCATGCACATACTTCAAATCAACTATAGTATTTATAATGCTTACTGTGAATGTTTGTAAATGGTACTAAATACAAAATGATACAATGTAAATTTTTGCTGGGTGCACAGCAAATTCAAGATTTGTTTTTAGGATCTTTCTGTAATTTTTTCTAATATTTTTAATCTGTGGTTGGTGGAATCCATGAATGCAAAAATCCCTGGATACAGAGTTCTCTGTTCTCTGCTAGTCTCTCAGATATCAGTGTGTTACTTCTCTGCTGAAGCAACTTCCCTTTAATCTGACCCCTACCTGGCATTTTCCCCATACCTCTGGAATGTCTGATTTCACAGTAAATAAGCATCCCACATAGTAAGCTTCTTTACCTCCTAGTGATATAATTGACACCCAGCACCGCACTGAAGCTATTTCCCCTGCAGCCAAATCAAGGAGAATCTTATTTTCACACACCCTTCCTTACCTTAAATTTACTCCCTTGCACCACTACAGTGTTATTACTTCCTAACTGTCCATATCGCCTCTGCACTTTAATAGAATCCTCCGCTGTTTAAAAACTCTGGCTATCAGACCATTTTCCCCCTGCTCCCTCCTCATCATTGGAAAATATTGACAAATAGGTTATTTCATGACATTAACTGAAGACTGTTATCAAAAGGCTCTATAGTTAGTTAGTTCAGTCGCTCAGTCGTGTCCAGCACTTTGCAACCCCATGAATTGCAACACGCCAGGCCTCCCTGTCCATCACCAACTCCCGGAGTTCACTCAGACTCACGTCCATCAAGTCGATGATGCCATTCAGCCATCTCATCCTCTGTCATCCCCTTCTCCACCTGCCCCCAATCCCTCCCAGCATCAGAATCTTTTCTAATGAGTCAACTCTTCGCATGAGGTGGCCAAAGTTACTGGAATTTCAGCTTTAACATCATTCCTTCCAAAGCTCACCCAGGACTGATCTCCTTTAGAATGGACTGATTGGATCTCCTTGCAGTCTCTATACATTCCCCTTAAACCAAGTCTTGACTATTCAGTTCAGTTCAGTTGCTCAGTCGTGTCTGACTTTTTGCGACCCCATGGACTGCAATGTGCCAGGCTTCCCTGTTCATCACCAACTCCTGGCATTTACTCAAACTCATGCCCATTGAGTCGGTGATGCCATCCACCCATCTCATCCTCTGCTGTCCCCTTTTCCTCACGCCTTCAATCTTTCCCAGCTCCAGGGTCTTTTCCAGTGAGTCAGTTCTTCATGTCAGGTGGCCAAAGTATTGGAGTTTTAGCTTCAGCATCAGTCCCTCCAATGAATAGTCAGGACTGATTTCCTTTAGGATTAACTGATTGGGTCTCTGCTGTTGAATGGACTCTCAAGCTTCTCCAACACCACAGTTCAAACGTGTCCTTCGGTGCTCAGCTTTTTTTATAGTCCAACTCTCACATCCATACATGACTACTTGAAAACCATAGCTTTCACTAGACAGACCTTTGTTGGCAAAGTAAGATCTCTGCTTTTTAATATGCTGTCTAGGTTGGTCATAACTTTTCTCCCAAGGAGCAAGCGTCTTTTAATTTCATGGCTGCATTCACCATCTGCAGTGATTTTGGAGCCCCCCAAAATAAAGTCTGTCCCTGTTTCCATGGCTTCCCATCTATTTGCCATGAACTGATTGGACCAAATGCCATAATCTTAGTCTTCTGAATGCTCGGTTTTAAGCCAACTTTTTCACTCTCCTTTTTCACTTTCATCAAGAGGCTCTTTAGTTCTTCACTTTCTGCCATAAGGGTGGTGTCATCTGCATATCTGAGATTATTGATATTTCTCCCAGAAACCTTGATTCCAGATTGTGCTTCATCCAGCCTGGCATTTCTCATGATGTAGTCTACATATAAGTTAAATAAGCAGGGTGACAATATACAGCCTTGACGTACTCCTTTCCTGATTTGGAACCAGTCCGTTGTTCCATGTCCAGTTCTAACTGTTGCTGCTTGACCTGCAACAGATTTCTTAGGAAGCAGGTCTGGTGGTGTGGTATTCCCATCTCTTTAAGATTTTTCCACAGTTTGTTGTGATCCACACAGTCAAAGGCTTTGGCATAGTCAATAAAACAGAACTAGATGTTTTTCTGAACCTCTCTCACTTTTTAAGTGAGCCAACGGATGTTGGCAGTATTATCTCTGGTTCCTTGACTATTATATAGGGTTAATTTTTACATCCATCTGGGCCACATACACATGGGCTTCCCTGGTAGTTCAGATGGTAAAGCGTCTGCCTACAATGCAGGAGACCTGGGTTTGATCCCTGGGTCAGGAAAATCCCCTGGAGAAGGAAACGGCAACCCACTCCAGTATTCATGCCTGAAAAATCCCATGGACAGAGGAGCCTGGTGGGCTACAATCCATGGGGTTGCAAAGAGTCGGACACGACTGAGAGACTTGAAGGCCACACACTCACTATGTTAGGCTTTTAGTTCCTCTACATTTTCATAGTTAGTGCTTTTCACCTTCGGTTTACTTGAACAACCATTTTCTTGGTCATAGTCCTGACTTTGTCATGACCTAGAACTTCTTTATATTGCAAATACTAACTTTTGTTGCTTAGTGGCAAAGTTGTGTCCAACTCTTTAGTGACCCCAGGTTCTTCTGTCTATGGGGTTTTTCCAGGAGAGAATACTGTGTTGGGTGCCATTTCCTTCTCTAGGGGATCTTCCCAAATCCAAGAATCAAAACTGTGTCTCCTGCTTGGCAGATGGATTCTTATCACTGTGCCACCAGGGAAGCCTAATACGATCTTCAGTTACCTGCTTATTTGTCAGCAAATCAATCGTATATTAAGCTACACACCCAGGCTCTTTTTCACTATAGACTATTTCTTTTTCAGTTTCATACTTCTCCTGAAGAATTTTGACTCCTCTTACCCTCTTTTACCTCAAATGTCATTTTTTCTAGGGTTTTCCTTTGAATCTTTTGGGTATCTTACCTTGAGTTCAGTTCTCTCTCTGGTTTTTGCATAGTGGTGCTCTTTCAAATTTTATTGTAATTATATGTGGTTGTTTTAGTCTTAGAATAGCTTTTGGACTGGAGGCAAGGGCCCTGTTTTTCATTTCCTCACTGTCTTTAGCTCCTTTCTTCATGGCAGCTTATTGGTAATATGTGTTTTCAGTATTGATTACCTTCTTCTTTCACTTTCAACTCCTAAATCTTGTGTAACACTAGTGTTACTTTCTATAACACAAACTTTTTGCTACTTTTCTGCTTGTAAGTTTTAAATGATTCCTCATGGAAATGCCACACTTCTTATTAGTACATTGAGGATCCCAATATAGAAATCTGTATTAGTTTCGGTTGCTGTTGTAACAAATAATCACAAACTTGATAGCTTAACACAACACAAATTTATTTTCTTTTAGTTCTGGGGGCCAGAAGTTCAACATGGCTTTTTACTAAGAGGATGTCAGTAGTTTTAAACTTATTTTAAAGTCTCTGGAGGGAAATTAATTCCTTTGCCAACCCCCCTCTCTCTTGCTCTTTTTTTTTTTTTTAAAAGTCACCAGCATTCTTTAGCCTGTGGCCATATCAAGTCAGCATGGTCATACCAAATCTTTCTTATGCTGCCATTTCTCTGATTCTCTCCTCCATTGTTGTTGCTGTTGTTGTTTTTGATGTGGACCAATTTTGAAAGTTTTTACTTATTTATTATATTGTTTCTGTTTTCTGTTTTTGTTTTTTGGCTGAGAGGCACATGGGATCTTAGGTCCCCAGCCAGGGACTGAACCCACATCCCGGCATTGGAAAGCAAAGTCTTAACCACAGGACTCCCAGGGGCATCCCTCTCTTCATTTTCAGCGGTCCCCCTGATTACATTGGATCCACCTAGTTAATCCAAAATAACCTCTCTATTTTAAATTTATCTGACTAGCAATCTTCTTTCCCCTTTTCATATAACTTAAGATAACCATAGGTTCTTTGGAGTAGCATGTGGACATTTGGAAGTAGGGGCATTATTCTGCCTAACTCAGAGTTTGTTTCTCTAGGAAACCTTCCCTTACTCCCCAATCTGGCTGATTATTCCTTATCTGTGTTCCTAAATTTCTATCTTTAAATTTTAAATATCACTTATTATACTATAAGTCACAGTGTAAATATTTTTGTTTCTACTACTGGGCTGTAAACTGCATGATGGCAGGGGTTTGTGTCTATATTAATCACTGTCGTAATACTCATACACACAGTAGTTCCTCTAAAAATATACAGATAAGTGAATATATTGTGCAGGAAGATTAGATTTGAATTTAGAGGACTTGGTTAAGTCTTCGCTCTACAGCACTAGTGGCAAAGAACATGCCTTGCATTGTAGGAAATGTAAGCAACCTGGTTTCAATCCCTGGGTTGGGCAGATCCCTGGAAGAGGGCATGGCAACCCACTCCAGTATTCTTGACTGGAGAATCCCCATGGACAGAGGAGCCTGGTGGGCTACAGCCATCTTTCACAAAGAATCAGACACTAGTGAAGTGACTTAGCATGCACACTACCAACTATAAGCTAATGATATGGAAACCAGCTAATGTATGAAGTCTCCATTTCTTTATCTACAAATTATACAAAGTATTATGTGCTTCTAAAGTTATAAAATTAATAGCATGAGTTAAAATGCATTAGCATGTTGTTAATTGATAAGCATATTTATATATATAACATATTATTAAAACACAAATTGAATCTATTTATTTACTTCTTTTCTTAAAAACCTAGTCATAAGAATTAGTCTAGAAACAAATTTCAAATTTCTTTCCATTAAGATTCTCTATTGTCTGGCCTAAATTTATTTTTTTAAGACTGTGTCAGATCATATCCCATAGTCATATTTTTTTTTTCAGTCAATTTTTATTTTACTCTGTCCCTAAATCATATTTTATCATTCTTGGTAAAATAACATAATATTACATTTCATTGTAAAATGTATTTTCCAAGAATACTCACAGCAGCTGCCCACTCTATTCTCTAACTATAGCAACAACATTGATGATTGTGGTAACAGTTACATTATTTCAAATATTGCATTAGCTTTGTGTCCATTAACTTTCTCAATATTAATGATACTTTTTTGAGTTTTATTCCCATTCAGCAAGTTAGAAAAACTTGTGAGACCAAATTTCCAGTGTCTATACTGTTCCCTCCTTCCCTGAATAATCTTTTCTCACTTTTCATTTACTGAAATTTTAATAATCCTTTAATATCTTCAAATGTAACCTACTTTCTTAAGATTTAATTTCCTTGGTTACTATTAATTAGACCTTTCTCTCCATTTCCACAGCATGTTATTTGCATGTGTATTTCTCAGATATTTTCTTCTGCATTAAAAAGCATGTTTTTGATGCAGCTTGACCTCTGATGGGGATCAAGGTTTTAAAATATTCTTTTTACATATCAAAATGTCTAGCCTAGTGACCTGTATATAACATCACTCATTATAGGTTGAAAATAAATCAGATCTTTTAGGGAAAAAAAATCATAAAGCCCATAAGTGGACTAGAGGGCTCTTAACATCTCTTCCAGCTATATTTTATTTTTATATATTTATTAAAATTTCATTTTATAGAAGAAAGGTCAGCTCAGAGATTCAAGTACCTAGCCGCTGTTTTTCTGAATTTGATAACATGACTTGAAAAGTGTTTTAATATTTAGTTCACAAAGTGCCTGCATAATAGAGGTGTAAAACTCAAACAATTAGAGGCCATCAAGGTCAGATGAATCTGGACTAGAATCACACGTTTCTTACTGTGCATCCGTGCAATTGATTTATTTCTTCACACCTCAGCCTTCTAATTTGTCATTTAGAGAGAGTCCAAGTAGCTAACTCAAAGCTTATTATGAGGATTAAATAAGAAACAACCTAGAAAACACTTATCTGGAACACATTTTTAATGATGTTATTCTATCAATAAAATGTGGCACATGTAAAAGTGGATATCTACTTACATTATATGTGATTGCTGTTCATATATACATGACATAGTTTGTAGAGTGTTCCTTTGTAGGTATCTCTGCTTAAATAGCCTTCCCTACTAAACAAAATGTGTCAAGTTCCCACTATTGTTTTGTTGCATCTTATTTTACCACGTTCATCATTTTCAGTTTGCCCTCTTCATCTCTCCTTGCCCTGACTTCTGCCTTTTTTCATTCTCCTGCTTCATCTGTTACCTGTTTCTTCTACTTTCATTTTACTATTGGCTTGACTTATTTAAATGTATTGGAATAAGACCTGATTAAATTTTGTTGTACTGGATCTACTAAGGAGATTACAAACTCCTCTTGAGACAGTTTCAAAAAAAAACCTCTGGAAGTACTAATTCTCTTTACTTAATTAACTGGACAACCAATTTTTCCCATTGTATTTAATGACACTAAAATATTACAACCAATTATACTCTTAATTCTCTTCTATTTTCAGTGTGTTGTAAATCATTTGTAATCTGCGGTCCCCATCTTAACATGATGATATGTGTTAAGTTATTTGTAAATTAAAATCATTATGTAATGTAAAGTTTGTAATTGATTGTATTAGTTTCTGCAAGAATACATTGGTGAATTTGAAATGAATGTTTGAAACTCAAATTGAACAGAATGACACTGTTGCTCAAGCAATAAGCCACAAATTCCCAGAATGGGTTATTATATCCACAAGTTGGCAAAGATTTCCAATTAAATGTCAGAGACCATGAAGGAAATAACCCTTCATGTGTGATGTGACATTTCTCCCAAATATCACTCATATCCTTAGCTATCTCTTATTAGCTGATGATACAAAATGAGATTTAATTTAAGATTTGCAGTCAGTATTTTAGTACTTTCATTTAAGAAATTTTATCTTGCTCTGCTTTCTAAACACTTATACCTCTCACATTTGAAATCTCTCAGTAACTTTCGGAAGAATCTTTTCAGTAGAAAACCAGAGAATATAGAAAATACTTCTTAAGGTCTATTTCTTTCTTATTTAGAGACACAGAGACAACTTAATCATAACTGGATTTATAACTAAGGTATTTTTAACTTGGGAAAAGCTTCTTTATTTATTTCAACACTCTAGGGTGTGAAGGTAGATAACTTTGGGAGATCGCTAGTGAGATGCATACATTTTTTGTCAAATGCCTCTGAGGAGCATGTAAATGTACTGTCAGAAATTCTGTACTTTGACTTGTCTCTTTGCTTTTATAACCTTCCAAGGTTTATTTACCTCTTTGGAATGCATGTGTATTCCTTTTTATAATATCTCTAACTTATAGTTCATTTTCAACTACATAGGAACTCTTTGGACTATTATTACCTTTAACTTTACAATAACACAATTTATAAATGACTATCATTTTCTGTTAAATCTTGGCACCATTTCAAATGTGGTTAGTTACTTAAACATAAAAATGGTTTCATTATTAAGTGTTTTCATCTGCAAGGTGACCTTGGGAATAGTTACTGTGACTAAGGTTTTCTGGATAGTATTTTAAATGTTCTATCCAATTAAAAGACCATATGCCTTGAATTTATATTCAGAAAATGTGATCAAATGCCTCCAGGCATGTGAGTGTTCATTCCACTGGCACTATCCTTATAAGTTTTGATGTTTCAGTCTTTATAAATGCTTTTTGATCTGTGGGAATACACTTTACATTTGTTTTATCACTCTGCTCTCTTTAGTTCCAAATTCTTCCTCTCTCATCTATTCTGTCACCAGTTTTTTTTGTAATTTTATTTTACCTAAGAAAGATCAAATAAACTTTTTATACAAGGAAAGCTTTTAGGTTTCTTTATTAAAAAATAAAACTATGATGATTTAAGCTTTTTCAGAGAATAAAGCAATCTTTATTCTATAGATACTCAAGATAACAGGAAAATGAATAGTGGTATTTGGTTAATACTCTTTTCCAGATTTGGTGATTAATGCATTAACATTCCTCTTTGAATTCTCAAAACAACTTATCATTAGTAGCTTCATTTTGTTCCTATGGTTTTTAGTTTTAAACCTCAAACTCTTAATCATTATGCTCTGTTTTCAACCACTATGTGTGTGTGTGTGTGTGTGTGTGTGTGTGTTTTCTTCCCAAAGTTTATTATTTCCCTCCTTACGGTCTGCCTTTCAGTCACCTGGGATTAATCTCTGTTCTGCCAACGTTCAGGGTACTTTTCACTATCTATGTCTGCGCATATAGTCGTTCCTTTAACCTTGAATGCTTTACTCACATTTCTCATATACGAACAATCTTGTCAGTTTTCAAGGCAAAGTTTAAACCTTATGTCCTCTATGAAACCTTCCCTGATAATCAATATTAAAACAAATGGCCTACCTTTTCAAACCACAAAAATGTATGTTACTAGATACTATCATGTGAGGCTTGGAGCTTACTGTTTTAGTTCACTGGCACTCTTTCTAGAAGCCCAGCTCCTAGGATCAAGATGAAAATACATGAAGACAGAAGATGCTTAGGTTTGGAAATGAAAGATATAAGGGTTTTAGATCAGGCTCTGGCATGAAGATCTGATTTACTTAGGGACTTAAGAAGATGAGAAGGAAATGGAGACACCTTAGTTCCTTCCTGAAACTGTAGAATCCTGCCTGCGGTTAAGGAAATTATTAATACTTGCATTAGCAGGTATTCATTCAATATTTATTGACTTGAATTATACCCTTTGTGTTGAAAATTAAACAGCCATTTTGTAGTGTATCATGGGCTAATCAATTTCTTTATTCTCACCTTGTATATTTTGAATAACCTGGAGAGGGATGAGTAATGTTGATTATGATTGAGAATGAGCAATAAGAAGCCTTGGATTAGAAGGTGGTAGTTTCGGGTATTTTCAAAGAGGGCTGTTCTATGCTTATACAGTTAATAGGGTAGAGAATTTGGGGAGGGGAAGAATGCTGAGGAAACAGTAACAAATGGAAAGAGACATGAAGATTCAGTATGACAAACTCATGATGCTGATTTAAGTGGCCATGATGGACGATGGTCTTAGTCTTAGGAGGAGTTCTTTTAGTAAGTAATTAAATATCGGAAACTGTGCTAAGCATTTGACATATCTTACCATATTTCTTCCAATACTTTTTTGTTTGATAAAACATGTCAGAATGGTACTGAAATCATTTTAAGCATGTATAAAAGCATATTAACATTGAAAACATCATACAGATGTATTTTTATTTTATCTTAGTGGACTAGCACTTGAATTACTATTTGAATTACAAATTAATGATCTCAGAAAGCCTGTATGCTTCTATAAACATGAATCAGTTCAATTCAGTCGCTCAATCGTGTCTGACTCTTTGTGACCCCATGAATTGCAGCACGCCAGGCCTCCCTGTCCATCACCAACTCCCAGAGTTTACCCAAAATCATGTCCATTGAGTTGGTGATGCCATCCAACCATATCATCCTCTGCTGTCCCCTTCTCCTCCTGCCTTCAGTCTTTCCCAGCATCAGGTTCTTTTCCAATGAGTCAGCTCTTTGCATCAGTATATAAATATGGATATAAGCTGTCAAAATTTTTCTCGATAAACTAAAAGTTAGGAGACAATAAAAAAAATTCCCATGCAATCAACTATAAATTCTTTGGGTTTAATACATCATCCTCTTCATTATCAACCCCTCCTTACTTTGAGTTCTTAGCCTTGTTTTCTATTACAGGGCTTTTTTACTTTGTGTTATTTTAAATAATAGTTACTTAGAATAGCAGTTTCCTAAAAAACAAAACAAGCAAACAAAAAAAGTGTGTCCCAATATACTAAAAACCATAAGTAACAAATAAGAGAGCGTATGAAAACAAGTAGGGATTGGGTGGTAACCTTTTGGCTATTACTTCTGTGAACATGAGTGTACAGATATTTCTTTGAGATCAAGCTTTCAAATTATTTTTTGGAGGGTGTATACCTAGAAGTAAAATTGCTGCCTCACATCGTAATTCTATTTTGAGTTTTTAAAGAAACCACTGTATTACTTTCCACAGTGGTTGCTGGCTGCGCACTCCCACTAACAGTGCACAGAGGTCAAAGGTCTGTATTTTTCACATCCTCATTGATGTCAGTATTTATTTCCCTCCTTCCTTTCTGCCTTCCTTCACTCCTTTCCCTTCTTTCTTTCTTTCTCTCTCTCTTATACCCCCTTCCTTCTTCCCTTTCTTTCATAGTAGCCACCTTAATAGGTATGAGGTGATATCTCATTGTATTTATTTTTAAATTTTATTTTTAACTTGAAGACATTGCTTTGCAATATTGCAATGGCTTCTACAATACAACAACATGAATCAGCTACAAGCACACAAGTATCCCCTCCCTCCTGAACCCCTCTCCCCCTATTCCATCCCTCCCTTCTGGGATGTCACCGAGCACAGCACTGAGTCCGGCTCCCAGAGCCCATTATAGAGTGAAGTAACTCACTGTGATTTTGATTTATATTTTCCTAATGATTAGTGATGTCAAGTATCTCTTTATATGCTCCTTGTCTATTGTGTATCTTCTTAGGAGAAATGTCTGTTCAAGTTCCTTGCCCATTTGATAGCTGGGTTATTTGTTCTTTTTGTTTTTATTGAGCTACGACAATGCTGGATATGCTGGATATTAACATATGAAAAAAATATATGTAAAGATATACATATATATAAGATATATGCAAAATATATACATAAATATATATATATGATATATGTAAAAATATCTAGATATTAACTTTACATATGCTGGATATTAACTCCTTACAAGATACATGATTTGAAAATATTATCTCCCATTCCATAGTTGCCTATTCACTTAGTCAACTGAATCCTTTTATGAAATTTTTTTCATGTAATCCAATTTATCTATTGAACTACCGCCTATCATCCGTTTATCTACCCATCATTGTCTACGTCAAAGAGAACTTTTGTCTTTATTGGTTCTCCCTGTTGTATTTTTCTGTTATTACTCTGTTCTTTATTTTTGTCCCCTTTCTTCTTTCTTTGATTTGTTATCCTTATTTTCTATTACAAGTGTAAGATTTCTAGTGTAAGCATTTGAGGTTATAAATGTTATACTTAGAACTACGTTAACCGTGTCCGATAGCTGTTGGCATATAGCATTGTTCAGTTTTGAGTACTTTCTTATTTCTATGTTTTTGCTTTTTCTGATTTTTGCTTCTGAAGAACTCTAATTTTACTCTCAGTTCAGCAATTTTAAAAGATTTAGTTTAGTCTAGAATGTTTAATTCGGAGAAGGCAATGGCACCCCACTCCAGTACTCTTACCTGGAAAATCCCATGGATGGAGGAGCCTGGTGGGCTGCAGTCCATGGGGTCACACAGAGTTGGACACGACTGAAGTGACTTCACTTTCATTTTTCACTTTCATGCATTGGAGAAACAAATGGCAACCCACTCCCATGTTCTTGCCTGGAGAATCCCAGGGACGGGGGAGTCTGGTGGGCTGCCACCTATGGGGTCTCACAGAGTCAGACACAACTGAAGCGACTTAGCAGCAGCAGCAGCAACAGCAGCAGAATGTTTAATTATTTTCATGATCAAGACAATCTACCATTCTATTGTAAATGGAAACTTTGTTCCTTATTTTTGGTTGTCTTTCTGTTACTATTTCAAAGGACAGATGTGAGGGAGAAGGAAAAATGAAGTTATTTCTATTTCTAAATACAAAAGTTATTTTGGGGCAGAGATTAGCCATATTTAGTATTGTTGATGACTAAAATCTACCCTTGAATATATTTTAATTATAAAGAGAAAATTTAGACTTTGAATTTCAGGAGTAAGTAAATACTATCATAGTATGATAACAGCTAGTTTAGATTAATATATGATATGTCTCTTTAAGCACTCACATGTTAGGTGCCTGTGCTATTTGAATATACAGATGTATAAAAGTATTTGAGTATACAGAGGGACACAGGAGCATAATGTACTCACTTTGGGACAGTCCAGACTTCTCTGAAATTTGACTAGTAATATTATTCTCACTTTTAGAGATGATTTAAACATGTGGTTAATACAAGTTTCAGTTCATCACAATGCATTTGATTTATTTAAAAAATGAAAAATGTTTTTACAGCCAATTATGTTCTAATTTTTTAATATATGTTTTGTATTATTCCTTGACCTTGGCAATGGCATTTAAGCAAGCCTAATTAAGACTTGGTTTCCAACTCTGTAAAGTGATAAGACATAGAGTATTTTGCACTTTGAGGTACTCAATACTGTATGGTTTTCAACAAACTAGTGAATGTAACAGAACAGAAGCAGACTCAGAGATATAAGAACAAACTAGAGGTCACCAGGGAGGGAGGCACAATATAGGTGTGGGGGGCCTGGGGGACATAAACTCCTGGGTGTAAGATAGGCTTAAAGATGGATTATACAACACAGGGGCTATAGCTAAAATTTTTAACTGTAAATGGAAAGTAACATTTAAAATTATATAAAAATTTAAAACATAAATGACACAATGATAATGGAAGAACACTACCAATAAAAAATTCAGATACCCTGTTTTAGTCTAAATGTCACTACAACAACCTTCTGTTCATTTGCCTTAAGATTATGTCACCTTCCTGCTCAGATAGTATTAATAGCATTTCTGAGTCACCGAATTTCTGCTGGGTAGTCCTGACTTGAACACTATTTCAGACAGGTCAAGTACTTCGTTTTTCTTGGGCTCCAAAATCACTGCAGATGGTGACTGCAGCCATGAAATTAAAAAACGCTTACTCCTTGGAAGGAAAGTTATGACCAACCTAGACAGCATATTAAAAAGCAGAGACATTACTTTGCCAACAAAATGTCTGTCTAGTCAAGGCTATGGTTTTTCCAGTAGTCATGTATGGATTTGAGAGTTGGACTATAAAGAAATCTGAGTGCTGAAGAATTGATGCTTTTGAACTGTGGTGTTGGAAAAGACTTGAGAGTCCTTTTGTCTGCAAGGAGATTGAACCAGTCCATCCTAAAGATCAGTCCTGAGTGTTTGTTGGAAGGACTGATGCTGAAGCTGAAACTCCAAGTTTGGCTACCTGATGGGAAGAACTGACTCATTTGAAAATACCCTGATGCTGGAACAGATTGAAGGCAAGAAGAGAAGGGGATGACAGAGGATGAGATGGTTGGATGGCATCACTGACTCAATGGGCATGAGTTTGAGTAAATTCCGGGAGTTGGTGATAGACAAGGAGGCCTGGCATGCTGCAGTCCATGAGGTCACAAAGAGTCAGACACGACTGAGTGACTGAACTGAATTAAAGTATTTTAACTTTACTATGCCTTATCTTTATGATCTACATATAATAAAAATAATTATTTATGGCTTATAGGAATATTGTGAGTCTTCAGTGAGAAAAAAGATACAAAGTTATCTATATCTTTGATTGCAATTATGTTTTCACAGAGTATTAGTTGAATATTGCCAAAACAAGCAAACAATGGAAAATGCAGCCAAACAAACAGCATTTTCTTCTTAAAGTATATACATATGATGTGGTGGTATAAAATAATTTTCAGTATTTAAGTCCTTGAAAAATAATATGAATCACATACTAGCTATCTAGAGATTTTACATTTATCTAGAGATTGTACATTATCTACATTTAATCATGAGAAGTTTAAGCATGTAAATTTTCTTCTACAGAATTATTTAAATTTAAAGCGGGAAATCAGAAACATGAAAAAAGGATACCAAGTGTGATTTTATAGCAGAGAAAATTAAGAATCTGAGTGATATAATGTGATTTACTCAAGGTCATAATACATTGTAGAACAAAAATGTATAAGTATAAAATTCTCCCACTGTGCAGGTTTCCATTTCTTAATTTTTTAAATCATTTTATTCAATAGAAAATGTTTCTTTTCTGTAGACAACTACTTCTTAACTTTTATGCAAATGGTTATTTTTGTTACTTACCTGTGGAAAAAATTTAAGTACTTGTGATTTTCTTGTGATTGTTCATTTTTTGTGTTATAGATACAGTTGCTTTTAAAAACATTTGAAGGGAAAGAACACACTTGTGTTTAAATTGGTGGTTAGGAGAAATGAGTCATCTTCCATTGATGGACCAAATTAATGGCGATTTTCCAATTTGCCAGATTTTCACATATATCACATGAATAATTGAATGATGAGAATAAGCCAAATTCAGCAGAGTTAATTTTAGTTGGGTGAATTCAATACCATCTGGACTTCTGGCTTTACTAACTTTTAATTGACCTAGTTCTTTCAGAAGATTCCTAATACCTAATTTATAAAATAGTTATTCAAGCTCAACCCAGAATGAAGAAGGTCAATTGTTCAAATGCTTAGTTTTAGTTTTAGTCTAAATTTATAAATGAAATAGATGTCTGATTTGTTACATTAAAAATGCATTCCTTTTCATTGTCAATTTAATAACTATGTAATAATTTAGCTAGATGTCTTAATATTTAGTTTGAATTTTCTTACCACCTCCCTTTTCAGCTTTTATTTACTATTAATTTGGTGTTACTCAGTTGCTGTCTCTGATTAGAATATATCAGTTTCCCCAAAACTTGATCACTTTCCACCTCACAGGAACCTTGACCATCTGCGTTATTTCTTTCCTATGAAACATTTGCAGTAATTATCATCAGAAGAGTCATCATGTAATTTAACTTAGATTTCATTGGACCTCAAAATATTAATGTTTCTACAATATTTCATTTTAATTATTCTCTTGGGATTTTCTTGGCATGATCTTACTGTTAAATTTAACCAAAACTTAATTCCCATCTGCTGCTAATGCTTAAACTTCATAAATTAAAATATGTTATCTAATTATTAAAGCTATCATTATGTCCTTCACCAGCATTAATATGTAATAAATCTTTGAAATACCCCCTGCCCCATATGATGGTAATAAAACATTTACTTTAATATTAAATTTATATTTCTCTGAAGCTGATTCATTGAAGCAAACACTATTAAATCCTACACAGTCAAAAAATATTTATTGGTCATCATTAATTTTACTTTCTAATAAGTACTTTAAATAATATTCAGCAGAAAGAAGCTGAATATTTTCTGCATTCTAAAATATATATTTGCATTATATTGGAGTATGTGCAGCATTTACCATTAAAAGTGTTCTTGTTTGGAGGAACTCTGTGGTCCTGAGATTCTTGCCTTTTTTTTAACATTTATGGCCTCAGTAGCTAATAAGAAGAATTTTATTTCTTGGAGGCATAAGGGATATTTAAAATGTGAGAAGGTAGTAGCTCAACCACATATTATATGTTAGTGCATGTTAGGCAAATTTGTTTTGTTCTTGTTCTTGCTCTTATAACTAGTTTAGATTGGTTTTTGTTATTTATTTAATTATTTTCATTTACAATGTGAGGTTTTTTTTTCCTTATAGAGTGTGTTTGGTAATCTCAACAACTTCCCATTATAAAAAAGGAAAAAAATAACCAAATTTCATTCTATCATATTTGTCATCAAAAACATTTTCAACATAGGAATCTAGGGAAATGTAAATATGTTAACCATTACTATACATAGATAGAGAAATGTGACTTTATGTCAATATTATACATAATTAGATTATACATTTTATTAGAAAATGTTTGGTTATGTGCTTCCTTTCATTTATTTTTATTTTTTATTGAAGTGTAGTTGATTTGCAGTGTTAATTTCTGGTGTACAACAAAGCTATATAACTGAATTATTTTGTTGTACATCAGAAATTAACACTGTAAGTTATATGTATATTATATAATTATTTATTTTATAGCATCAGCATATAACTTATATAATTATATATAACATTAATATATAATATTAATTAATATAATATTAATATGATATATAATTATATATCATATAAATTAAATATATATATTCTTTTTCTTTTTTATTATTTTTTTATTTTTTATTTTTTTACTTTATTTTAATTTACAATACTGTATTGGTTTTGCCATACATTGTCATGAATCCACCACTGGTGACATATTCTTTTTCATATCCTTTTCTATTATGGTTTATTACAAAACATTGAAGATAGTTCCCTGTGCTATACTAAAGTACCCTGATGTTTATCTGTTTTGTTCGTAGTAGTTTGTATCTGCTAATCCCAGTCCTTATTGCTAAATTCATCTCTTCCCCTTTTGCTCCCACCTTTGGTAACCATGAGTTTATTTTCCATGTGTGTCAGTCTAAGTCTGTTTCTGTTCCATAAATAAGTTCATTTGTGTCATATTTTAGATTTCATATATAAACGATATTGTTTGGTATTTGTCTTTCTCTTTCTGATATATTTCATTAGTATGATAATCTCTAGGTCCATCCATGTTGCTGCAGGTGGCATTATTTCATTCTTTTCTTTATGACTGATTAGTTTTCTGTTCTATATATGTTCCCTGTCTTTATTTACTCATCTCTCAATGGACTTTTAGGTTGCTTTCATGTCTTGACTATTGTAAATAGTGCTGCTATGAAAATTGGGTGCATGTATCTTTTCAAATTAGCATTTCTCTAGATATATGCCCCAGAGTGGGACTGCTAGATAGTATGGGAACTTGAGGTTTTAATATTTCTAGGAACTGCTATACTGTTTTCCATAGTGATGCACCAAAATAGATTCCCACCAACAGTGTAAGAGGGCTCCCTTTTCTCCATACCCTCTCTAGCATTTTTTATTTGTAGACTTTTTAGTGATTGCCATTCTAACTGGTATGAGATGGTGCTTCACTGTAGTTTTGATTTGCATTTATCTAATAATTAGCAATGTTGAGTATCTTTTCATGTGCCTGTTGGTAACCTGCATGTCTTCTTTGAAGAAATATCTGTTTAGGTTTTCTACCCATTTTTTGATTGGGTTGGTTGTTTTTCTGTTATTGAGTTGTATGAGCTGTTTGCATATTTTAGAAAATAAGCCCTTGTTGGGTGCATCATTTGCAAATATTTCCTCCCAGTTTGTTACTGTCTTTTTGTTTCATTTATTGTTTCCTTTCCAATGCAAAAGCTTAGAAGTTTGATTAGGTCCCATTGTTGTTGTTTAGTCACTGAGTCCTGTCTGACTCTTGTTTGACCACATGGATTGTAGCCCACCAGGCTACTCTGTTCATGGGATTCTTCAGGCAAGCATGCTGGAGTGGTTTCTATTTGCTCCTTCAGGGCATCTCCCCAAACCAGGGATCAAACCCATGTCTCCTGCATTGGCAGACAGATTCTTTACCACTGAGTCACCTAGATCACTACTACAAAAAATGAATAAATAAAAAATAAAGATTACCACAAAAACCCTACCTTTAAATGAACATATAACTCTCCTTCAGATTAAATTAAATTGCTTATATAATTACAAAGGGATAGGAATAGTTTTTTCATTAGACTTTGTTTCCTAATTTACCACTTTTACATATTCCAAAAACTCTAACAGTTAAAAAAATATATTGTATATACTTTTCTCTTTTCTTTTCAGAGATCTTCAGAAAGGTGCATAAACTTGATAGAATTTTTCTTTTCTCAAGTGGATTTTTAAAAATTGGGTTATAGTTGCTTTACAATGTTGTGTTAGTTTCTGTGTACAACGATGTACACAGAAATATATATGTACAAAGAAATGTACACAGAATGTATCAGCCATATATATATTCCCCTCTGTTGGACCTCCCTGCTCGTTCCCACCCTATCCCATCCATCTAGGTCATCACAGAGCACTGAGCTAAATTCTTGTACTATGCATCAGGTTCCCATTAACTATTGACTTCACATAAGGTACTGCGCATGTATCAATCCCAGCCTCCCAATTCATCCCACCTCCTCTATCCCACAATGTCCAGACATCTATTCATTACTGCAACTTCTCTATTCCTGCCCTGCAAATAAGTTTCTCTGGAAATTTTTCTAGATTCTATTTGGAACTCACCATTTTTAACAGACACCTGTATTAAAAGTTTAGTAACTTCTCCTTGGCATTTACTAAGATTATTGGTCTCTTAGCAGTTATTTGTATTTAATAATGCAATTATATTTTAATACCTATTATAAAATAAATGAAAAATAATTTAAAAATATTATCATGGTTATAGCAATCCTGCTTTAAGGAGTATGTCTATATATAGTTTTCTTGATTTTTCCCAATAAGCACCACTAAAAAAAGATATTAGATATAAAACAAAATTAAGGAGACTTTAAAAGTTGTAGGGAAGAAGGTGAACTGGCTAGGGACATTAGAATCCAAGCACTGACAGTTGATGAGTTCCTAGATTTGCTTTTTGCCTCATATATCCCAGACTTGGAGTGAAAAAGTTAGTAAACTAGAAATGCCAAAGAAAAAGATTTTGGCATTTGGTCTATAGACCAAAAACAAAACAAAACAAGCTAACAAACAAAATTCAATAAAAGACTGCTCTCAAGGGTCGTTTGAACTGCAAGATTAAGCCAGTCAATCATAAAGGAAATCAACCCTGAATATTCATTGGAAGGATTGCTGCTGAAGCTGCAGCTCCAATACTTTGGCCACCTGATGCAAAGAGATGAGTCTTTGGAAAAGATCCTGATGCTGGGAAAGATTGAAGGCAAAAAGAGAAGGGGGCGGCAGAGGATGAAATGGCCAGAGAGCATCACTGACTCAATAAACCTGAATTTGAGCAAATGCCAGGAGACGGTGGAGGACACAGGAGCCTGGTGTGCTCCAGTCCATGGGATCGAGAAGAGTCAGACATGACTTAGTAACTGAACAACAACAGCTGTAGTTATTCAACCAGGAAAGAAGTTGACTAGTATGTTAGAAAAAAATTAGATGGTAATGTCTCTACCCCAGCCAAATACTTAGAGACAATCAGTCTCTCCTCACTGTCCTATGCCAACAAATACCAAATGGGACCCTTGCCAGGCTGCAACAAAAGAGCCACCCCTCAGAGCAAGATGTCTTAGGGAAATCCAGGTGAGTGGAAGACTGAACTTTTCATCCCTGCTGGGTGGTAGCAAGACCCTTTTCTCACAGTGTCGGTGTAGTCTACATGTGGAGCCCACACATTAACCCCCACCAAGGATTATCAGAATTGTCTTCCTCTCTCCACTGGTATGGTGCCAGCAATAGTGTCAAAGATAAGAAGTTTTTCCACAACTCTTCAGAAATGAATCAACCCCTGCCTCCCAGCAACCCCTGCAGTATCAGTAGAAGCCAGGTGGGGCATTGTAGAGCTACTAGTAATACTAGTAGTATTAGTATCTTTATGACTAATACTACTGCTTCTCAAAGCTGGCCTTGGTGTAGCAGAAGTCTAGTTCAGAGCTGAAACTCTGACCCCACATCTCCTCTAGGAGCCACTCATACCCTGGAGTGTCAAAGAGGCTGGATAGGGAAACTGAAAGTCTATTTGCATAGGACACAATGTAGCAATGCTCCCCTCCCTTTCAGTATAAGTGGTATCAGAGGAATCAAACTATACGAGATGATTTAAATAAGACCCAGTGTCTTATAACACAATACATAAGATACCTAGGTTTTCAGTAAAAATGGATTGTCATACCAAAAACCAGGAAAATTTCAAATGGAATAATAATAAAAAAAAATGAACAGATGAAATCACAGAGTTGTCAGAAACATTAGAACTATTTGAGCACTCGGTCATGTTTGACTCTTTGCAACCCATGGACTGCAGCACACCAGGCTTCCCTGTCCATCACCAACCCTCAGAGCTTGCTCAAACTCGGGTCCATCGAGTTGGTGATGTCAATTTACAAAGTAATTACTTAGCCAAGTAATGCTCAAAATCCTTCAAGCTAGGCTTCAACAGTATGTGAGCTGAGAACTTCCAAACGGTGAAGCTGAATTTAGAAAAGGCAGAGGGACAAGAGATCAAATAGCCAACATCTGTTGGATCACAGAAAAAGCAAGAGAATTCCAGAAAAATAACATCTACTTCTGCTTCATTGACTGTGCTAAAAACCTTTAATTATAGATCACAATAAACTGGAAAATTCTTAAACAGATGGGAATACCAGACCACCTTACCTGCCTCCTGAGAAACCTGCAGGAAGTTCAAGAAGCAGCAGTCAGAACTGGATATGGAACAATGGACTTGTTCTAAATTGGGAAAGAAGTACGTCAAGGCTGTATATTGTCACCTTACTTTTTAACTTATATGCAGAGTACATCATGTGAAATGCTGGGCTGGATGAAATCCAAACTGGAATCAAGATTGTGGGGATAAATATCAATAACCTCAGATATGAAGATGATATCACCTTTGAGCAGAAAGTGAAGAGGAATTAGAGTCTCTTTTTGAAAGTGAAAGAGGAGAGTGAAAAATCTGGCTTAAAATTTAACATTCAAAAATGAAGATCATGGCATCTGGTCCCATCACTTCATGGCAAAATAGATGGAAAACAATGGAAACAATGACTAACTTTATTTTCCTGGGCTTCAAAATCACTGTGGACGGTGACTGCAGCCATGAAATTAAAAGACACTTACTTCTTCGGAGAAAAACTATGATAAAACTAGACAGTGTATTAAAAAACAGAGACATTACTTTGCCTACAAAGGTCCGTCTAGTCAAAGTTACGGTTTTCCTGTAGTCATGTACAGATGTTAGATCTGGACAATAAAAAAGGCTGAGCACTGAAGAATTGATGCCTTTGAGTTGTGGTGCTGGATAAGACTCTTGGGAGTCCCTTGGACTGCAAGGAGATCAAACCAGTCAATCAATCCTAAAGGAAATCAACCCTGAATATTCACTGGAGGACTGATGCTGACAGTGAAGCTCTGATACTTTGGCCATCTGATGTGAAGAGCTGACTTGTTGTTAAAGACCCCGATTCTGGAAAAGAATGAAGCCAGGAGGAGAAGGGATTGACAGAGGATGAGATCCTTGGATGGCATCACCAACTCAGTGGATGTGAGTCTCGAGCAAACTCTGGGAAATAGTGAAGGACAGAGGCCTTCCTTATTTATAGAGAGGCCTGGCCTATTGCAGTTCATGGCTTGGCAAAGTGTCAGATAGGACTGAGCTACTGAAAACAACAAAAGTCATTAAAATCACTTCCTTGTCCTTACCAGGCCATTACATTACTATGTGATGGGCTAGTTTTGGTGTCCTCTGGTGGCAGTGTGAAAAACTACAACCTGAGGCAAGCCTTCAGTCTGGATATTGGAGGTTTGTAGCCTGAGAGAAGGCAATGGCACCCCACTCCAGTACTCTTGCTTGGAAAATCCCATGGACGGAGGAGCCTGGTGGGCTGCAGTCCATAGAGTTGTTAAGAGTCAGACACGACTGAGCACCTTCACTTTCACTTTTCTTTTTCATGCATTGGAGAAGGAAATGGCAACCCACTCCAGGGTTCTTGCCTGGAGAATCCCAGGGATGGAGGAGCCTGGTGGGCTGCCGTCTATGGGGTCACACAGAGTTGAACACGACTGAAGCGACTTAGCAGCAGCAGCAGCAGTGGCCTGAGAGGGGTAAGGGTATGGGGGTGAGGAGGAGCGTAGGAGAGGGGGGCCTCAGAACTGTCTGTGCAATTTGGACTTTTGCTAATTATGTTGTCTCTTAAAAGGTGGCCCACTTACTTTTGAAGAAGATTATGTAAAAAGAAGAAAAATATTTTAAAATAATGGAAAATTATCAATGGAAAAATACAAAAATTGATTTCAGAAAATCAGTAGATCTTAACATTCTTCTATGAGTAATGGGCAGATCAAGCAGGCAGAAAAATCACACAAGAAAATACAGTCAGACTGAATAGGCCTATATCTGTTAAATGAACTGAAACAATCCTTAATAACCTTTGAAGACTGAAAGCACAAAGTCCAGATGGATTCACTGGTGAGTTATACTAAACATTTGAGGAAGAAATCATATCAGTTCCCCACAATTACTATCTTTCTGAGAACAGAAGCAGAAGAAATGCTTCCTAGTTTATTCTAAGATGCCAATATTACTCTAATACCAAAACTAGACAAATAATATAATTGGAGAACAATAATTCTCACGAACATAAATGCAAAAACCCTCAACTAAAAATATTAACAAATTGAATCCATCTAAGTATAAGAAAGAATTATAACATGATAAGTGGAACCAACACCTATTCATGATAAAAACTCTCAGTAAATTAGGAATATTTGGGAACTCCTCAACCTGATAAAGAATATCTACACAAAAGCTACAGCTAACATCACATTTAATGGTGAGAAATGAAGTTTTCTCCCTTGGGCAAGGATGTCCTTTACCATCACTCTTTTTCAACATTGTGTGGGAAGTCCTAGTTAATTCAATTGGAAAAGAAAATAAAAGTTATACAAATTAGGAAGGAAGATATAAAACTGTCTTTGCTCTCAAATAACATGAAAATCTATGTCAAAACTTCTGAAAGAATCAACAACAACAACAAAAAACTTCTGAAACTCATATGATTACAGTGAGAGTTCAGGATACAAGTCCATTTCTTTCCAATTTATCAGCAATGAACAAGTGGAATTTGTGTTTAACAACTTGATACAAAAAATAAATACATATGTATTTATAGCATATGTAAATGACCTATATAAGTAAAACTGCTAACCTCTGGAGAATGAAACCAAAGAAGAACTAAATAAAATATAGATATTCCATGTTCATGGAGAGAAATATACAATATTCTCAAGATGTCAGTTCTTTCCAACTTGGTATGTAGATTCAATGGCATATCAATTAAAATCCCAAGAAGTCATTTTGTGGGTATTGACAAACTGATTCTAAAGTTTTTATGGGGAGGATAAAACTCAGACTAGCTAACATGATAATTAAGAATAAACTTGGAGGACTAACATTAAAAACTGTAAGATTTATTATAAAGAAGCAGTTTTCAAGGTAGTGTGGTATTGTCAAAAGAATAGATAAAGAGATCAGTGTAACAGAATAGATAGCCTAGAAAAAGACCCACATAAATATGTTCAAAGGCAATAAAATGAGGTAAAGGTAGTCTTTCCAACAAACGGTGTGGGAATAACTAGATATCCACTTGCAAAAAATAAAAAGAAATATAGACCGAGACCTCACAGTTTTCACAAAACCTGATTTAAAATGGATCTCAGACTTAAATGTAAAGGCAAAATTATAAAACTTCTAAATGATATCATAGGAGAAAACTTAGCTGTTCTTGGGTTTGGCAATGACTTTTAGATACTACAGCAAAAGCATGATTCATTAAAGCAATAATGAAAAGGTGAACTTTATTAAAATTAAAAACCTACACCATGCAAAAGACAATGTCAAAAGAATAAGACAAGTCTCAGACTGGAGAAAAATTACAAAAGACCCATCTGATAAAGGACTCTGGTCTGAAATATGCAAGTGTTGTGTTAATTTTTCAGTCGGGTCTGACTCTTTGTGACCCCACAAACTGTAGCAATACAGGCTTCTTTGTCTATAGGATTCTCCAAGCAAGAATACTTGAGTGGATTGCCACTCCGTTCTCCAGAGGATCTTCCTGACTTAGGAATCTTCTCCTGCAGTGAAGGTGGAGTCATTACCATTTGAGCTACAGGGAAGTCCTTAAAAATATGCAAAGAACCATTACAATTCAGCAATAAAACTGAACAAAGTTCCTTGTGCTATACAGTAGGTCCTTGTTGGTTACCCATTTTAAAAATAGCAGTTGTACATATCACATGTAATACTAAAGGAAAATTTGGTAACACTTTAAAAAAACACAATAAAAAAACAATCTACTTAATAAATGAGTAAATGTCTATCTTACCAAAGAAGATACACAGATAGCAAATAAGCATGTGAAAAGATGCTCCACATCACATGTCATCAGAGAAATGCAAATTAAAACAGCAATGAGATACTCCTGAATAGCTACTAGAATAGCCAAAATCTAGAGTAATGGCAACATTAAATGCTAGTAAGGATGTAAAACAACAGGAACTCTCATATATTGCTTGTGGGAATGAAAAATGGTTCAGGCATTTTGGAAGTCAGTTTGGCAGTTTCTTTAGGAAACTAAACCAGCTCTTTGTGTGTGTGTGTGTGTGTGTGTGTGTGTGTACATGTTCAGTCACTCAGTCATATCCTTTTCTTTGCAATTCCATAGACTATAGCCACTAGACTCCTCTCTCCATGAAGTTTTCTAGGCAAGAATACTGGGGTGAGTTGCCATTTCCTCCTCCAGGGGATCTTCCCAACTCAGGGATCTCTTATGTCTCCTCTATTGACGGGTTCTTTACCATTAGCACCAGTGGGAAGCCCCTAGGAAGCTGTATGGTCTAGCAGTTGGACCAGGTATTTATCCAAAGGATTTGAAAAGCTATGTCCACAGCAAAACCTATACAAATATTTATAGCAAGTTTCTTCGTAATTGCCAAAATTTGGAGGTAACTAAGGTGCCCTTCAGTAGGTATGGATATCCAGATAATGGAATACTTTTCAGTGCTAAAAGTAAATGATCTATCAAACTGTGAAAAAATATGGAGGAAATTTATGGGCATATAACTACGGGGAAGAAGTCAATCAGTAAAGTTTGCATCCTATAATTTTCAAAGGTATAGAATTCTGGAAAAGACAAAACTATGGAGACAGTAAAAAGATCTATGTTGCCAGGGGTTGTTGTGGACAGAAATGAACATGCGAATCTCTGAGTATTTTCAAGACAGTGAAAATACTATTTTGGTGAATACATGTCATTACACATTTTTCCAACACATAGAATGTATCCAAAGTGAAACTTACATGAACTATGGACTTTGAGTGGCTTTGAGTGATTATAATGTATCAATATAGGTTAATAAATTGCAACAGATGTAGCACTCTGGTAAGTGATATTGATAATGGGGGAGGCAATTTGTGTGAGGGGCTAGGGAATATATAGGAAATCTCCATTCCTTTCCATAATTTTGCTGTGAACCTAAAACTGTCCTAAAATATGATACATTCTTAAGCAGACTCTCAATGGATTGGATAACAGTAAATGACAGGGAAAGAGAAAAAATAATTGTGATTTTAAAGACAAAAGACTATTTTGAATAGTCTAATCTGAATATATATATATATATATATATATATATATATATGAATCACCTCCTCCAAACAAAAATAAATAAATTCAGCCAAAACAAACAATAATAAAACACAATGAAGAGCCTCAGAGCTCAGAGATCCTTGGAGCTTTAACAAAATATCTAACATTTATGTCACTGAAATCTCAGATGGTAGATGGCAAGGCTGAAAAAGAACTAAAAGAAATAACACCTTTTCAAGTTTGTCAAAAGACATAATCCCCTTGATTCAAGAAGCTGAACAAATCCTAAATAGGGAACTGTAGAGAGATACACACTAAGCCACATCATATCAAACTTCTGAAGGCAAAAGAGAAAAAAAAAAATCAAAATCAACAAGAGAATAACCCCATTCTAGGGGAAATTCAATTTAAATGCAGGAAATTTCACATCAGAAAAAAATGGAAGCAGATTTTTTTTTTTTCAAAAGTTGGAAGAAAAGAAGTATCAACCCAGAATTTAAAATCTGTAAAAGAAAAATCAAAACATTATCAGATTGAGGGAAATGGAAAGATTTTTATCACCATAAAATGTACTTTAGAAGAGAGTTCTCCAAATAGGAACGAAAGAATAAGTGAAGGAACTTGAAATATTAAGAAGGGGAAAAAAGGAGTAAAAATGGGTAAGCACAAAGTATTTTCCTTCCCATATTATTTTGGAATATAATTGCTTTATAATGTTGTGTTAGTTTCTGCTGTACAACATCACGCATCAGCCATATGTGTAAATATGTGCCCTCCTTCCCTCCCCTCCCCCTCCTCCCCCCACTCCACCCCTTAGGCCCCCTCAGAACACTGAGCTTGCCCCCCTGTGCTCTACGGCAGCTTCTCACTAGCTAGCTGTTCTGCACACGGAAACGTATATACCGCAATGTTACTCTCTCAATTCATCCTCCCCTCTCCTTCCCCTCCAATGTCTACAAGTTTGTTCTTTATGTCTGTGCCTCTGTTACTGCCCTGCAAATAAGTCCATCTGTACTATCTTTCTGGATTCAATATATATGCATTCAGTTCAGTTCAGTCGCTCAGTTGTGTCCCACTTTTGTGACCCCATGGTGTTGGTGACCCCCTGGATATATGCCATTAATATATGATATTTGTTTTACTCTTTCTGACTTACTTTACTCTGTATGACAGACTCTAAGTTCATCCACATCACTTCAACTGACTCAATTTCATTCTTTTTTTCTGGCTGATTAATGTACCACTGAATATATATCCACATCTTCTTTATCCATTCCTCTGTTAATGGACACCTAGGCTGCTTACATGTCCTGCGTATTATAAATAGTTAGTGTTGCAGTGAACACTGGGGTGCATATGTCTTTTTTTATGTGCCATATGTCTTATAATTTTCTCAGGGTATATTCTGAGTAGTAGGATTGTTGGGTCATATGGTAGTTCTGAGCTTCCCTGGTGGCTCAGTGGTGGAGAATCCGCTTGCCAGTTCAGCAGACATGGGTTCAATCCCTGGTTTAGGAAGATCCCCTGGAGAAGGAAATGGCAACCCACTCCAGTATTCTTGCCTGGGAAATCCCAGGGACAGAGGAGCTTGGTGGGCTATAGTCCATGGGGTTGCAAAAAGTTGGACATGACTTAGCAACTGAGTACATGTGCATGGTAGTTCTGTGTTTAGCTTTTTCAGGAACTGCCTTATTATTCTCCACAGTGGCTATATCAATTTACATTCCCACCAACAGTGTAGGAGGGTTGCCTTTTCTCCACACCCTCCCCAGCATTTATTATTTGTAGATTTTTTTTTTTAATGATGGTCATTCTGACCTGTGTGAGGTGATACCTCATTGTAGTTTTGATTTTCATTTCTCTAATAATTAGTGATCTTGAGCATCTTTACATGGATCTTTTGGTCATCTGTATGTTTTCTTTGGAGAGATACCTGTTTAGATCTTCCATCTATTTTTTGATTGGATTTTTTGCTTTTTTGATATTGAGCTCCATAAGCTGTTTGTATGTTTTGGAGATAAATCCTTTGTCTGTTTCTTCATTTGCAAATATTTTCTTCCATTCTGAGGGTTGTCTTTTAATTTTGTTTATAGTTTCCTTTGCTGTGCAAAAGTTTTTTTAAGTTTAATTAGGTCCCGGTTGTTTATTTTTCTCTTTATTTTCATTATTTTAAGAAGTGGGGTATGTCAAAGAGCATTTTTCCTGTTTTCCTTTATAAGGCTCCTAGTGTTTGGCATTTCTCTTAATCCTCTATTGTTGAGATGAAATTTAAGAAATTTTTTTGTTGTTGTTTTCTCCTTTTAAGATGATGAAAATATTTTTCTTTGTTTTCTTTTTTCTCTATAATATCCTCGTTTTTACCCCATGCACACTCATCTATCATTCTGCTTCATTCTGGGAAATTTTCATTAGGTACTCCCTAGATTATATTTCACCTTTTTATTTTCTATTTTATTTGGTCACATAGAGTGACTCTCCATGATAGGCTTTTAGGTTCGTTGGTATTTTAGACCTACTGATTCCCTTCCTTTTAAAGTCAATAATGAAGTAATAATATGTGTTCTAGATGTTTTCAGTGGTTGTTATAGTTCCCCAAAACTTTCACTGGTATGTCCTTCATTTTGGCCTTTCATTTTTTAAAAGAAAGTCTCTTGTTTTGTTTTTAGCAGTTTTTCTCTGAATCCTACGCAGTTGTTCTTCTTCTAGGTGTGTTAGCACTTTAATTGAATGCAGCTTGTTCATTTACTTTGCCTATTAAGTTGCACACCTGGTTGGTTCTTTCTGTTGTGAATGTCTTTCTTTCCAGATATTTTCAGCATTTGGATAGGTTTTCTCAAATATAATTGTCCTGTACTACTCAGCAGTCCAGCATTCTGTTTTGTAAACCAAACTTTGAGGTGGTGTTGGTGGTTTAGTCTCTAAGTCTTGTCCGACTCTTTGCAAGCCCGTGAACTATAGCCCGCCAGGTTCCTCTGTCCATGGGTTTCTCTAGGCAAGTATCCTGGAGTGAGTTGCCATTTCCTTCTCCAAAACTTTGAGGAGGAGACATCATTTATTTTTTTAAGTATCAGTAGATTATATTTATGGACTTATTTTTTCTATACGCATACTTTTCAGTGCAAGCAGTTCTGATAAAGTGATGAGACATAGTATCCCTGTTGTAGAATAAGTCTATTTCTTGTGATGGGGTATCTCCATTCGTGTTCAGTGATGTTAACCTTTTATCATGGTGTCTAAGTTTCCCTGTGGATTTACAGGAATTTATCCTACTCTGGAAACCTTCTAATGCATTAGCTACGTATTGATAGAATTCAGCTTATTGGTTGTTTGATGTAACAGATTTTTTTCCATTATCATCCCAATTTCACCCTTGAATTCCTTCATCACTGCTGGGTGATCAAAGGATCTCTTTTCTTTCTCCCTGTTTCTCACTCTGAGGCTTTTATTCTCTGTGCCCTGAAGTTGGATTTTGGGCTTTGCTATATGACTTATGAAATTAATTGATCATACACCTCTTTAATCATTCAGTTCCTACAACTTTACCATCCTCTTCTGAGAAATGTGAATTAGTCCCAAGGGTTTTTTAAGCTCCTTCTACCAAATAGAAATTTACATTTTTTGTTTCTTGGATCGATGTTTAGTCAGGACAAAATATGATTGATCTATAGTTAGCATTTTGCTTCTATTACAATAATTTATATTAATATTTCTGATCTTCCTCCCCACTTGATTGATACTCTTCTCCCAACTTCTCTCCTTCCCACCTCTCTCTCTCTACATATGTTTCTATCTCTCTTCCTTTCTTTCACCATATAATCCCTTTTCTGATCCCCCCACACATAAATACAAACACACACTAAAACACAACAACATTGTTTATTATTATTAAAATCCATCTTTCAAACAAAGTAGCTATTAATCTGTAAAGAAGTTAAGGTTAATACTTTTGGTGTCAAGCTCCCTGGATTCAAGCTATTAGGTATACATCTCCAGAGAAACAATTCACACCTAAATCCTCTCATTTATCAAAGGAAGATAAGAAAAGCCCATATATCTCACAGTGCAATAGTTTAAACCTCATGGCCTAGTCACCTTAAATGAAAGTCTAATTAAAAGTATCATTTCTAATTCCATCTTGAGGTAAATGTTATTTGACAATAAAAATTTCAAGTATATCGTTAATATGAAAATTTTACTTCTTACTGATCAAACTTTAAACTTATTGCCTATTAATGAGTAAAAGCAACTTATATTTTATTACTAGTCAAAGTGTGTTTTATAGATTTATCTATTCCCTAGCAAGATGGAAATTGATTTTGTACAATCAGTGTCTTTTCCTTGCCTTTAGTCTGACAGCAGATTGAAAATCCTCTTATAACTGATACCAGCATTCCTATTGCACTCATGGACAATGGTAGAATCTTTCTCAAAATTCAGATATGTGTTTTGACTTTTAGTAGGAGTAGATCTTTACCTAGTCCTTAGTGATTCTCAATTTAATGTACATAGTTAACTCCTAACCTCCCACCATCATTTGAACACTCAGAGAGTTCAACTGAGAAATGCATTCTTCCAGTGAGCTTGGTTTTCTATAAACTTTAGACAAGGTATACGCTCATAAGTCAGAAACTTCATCTTTTTTCTTACTTTAGTGTTTATTTCATCTTAGTTCACATGATAACATTCACTCCCTTGTTGATTCTGTATGTATTTATTGAGCAGCTAGGATGGATCATGGATATGAGGCTTAAGAATACATAATTATAGAAACAAGGTGTAATCCACATCTATGTGGAGCTTATTGTATAATGGAAGAGGCAGATGTGAACAGAATAATCACAAAGAAATATATTTAGTACTATGAAGGAAAAGAATACTCTGCTATTAATAAAAATACACAGAACAAGAGGACTTGAATTAGCAGAAGATAGGGTTGGAAAAGCAGATAAGAGAGCAATCTCTCATGTGTTATTGATGTTTTTGAAGGGTGGACATAGTGGGTGATATTATAATTTTTTTTCTTTTTTTTCTAAAAGTTTTCTTTTACATTGGAGCATAGTTGATTAACATTGTTGTGTTAGTTTCAGGTGTACAGCAAAATGATTCAGTTATACACGCACATACAGCTAGTCTTTTCCATGTTCTTTTACCGTTTAGGTCTTTACAGAACACTGAGCAGAGTACCCTGCGCTATACAGTAGGTCATTTTTGGTTATCCGTTTTAAATATAACACATTTATTTTATATGAACCCCAAGCATAGAAGACAGGAGAACTGAGTGTCTGTTAGAAAATGTTTCAGTATGTAATCTCTAGATTATGAAGATAATATCCACAGAAAGGTAATATTACAGTTTATATTTCACAAGCTTTTAGTATGTAAAGCAGCATTCTGACAACTCAAGTCTGATTCAAGCTGAAAGGTTATAATTTAGGGAAACGAGTAATTTATACCTTGTAAAATTAAGATTATATATTTTCTGAAAATTTATTTTGTCATCAAACACCATATCCAGCCTCACATGTGGATGTGAAAGACATAAAATTAATAGCAAATTGAAATAAATTATATGTATCTTAAAACCTGTGACCTGCTATAACACACTTATATTTTCCTTTACTATGTGGGAATAATCATAACATTTAAAAAAAGTTTTCTTTAAGGCATTTTAAACAATATAGGAAAAGTATTATATTAAAGTGAGTTACTACTTAAAAATAATTTTTATTATGGGAGATTTTCATGAAAAGATTAGCAATTTGTATTCACTGTCTCTAAAAATTTAGTTAATAAAAAAATGTCCTTGATGTTGCATTTTTGATGACAACTTGTAGGTTATTTGAAATGAAGAAGTATATGTAGTTTTCACTTATTGCAAGTTCAGATATTTGATTTGTTACTCACCTTGTCATAATTCATGATCTATGAATGTTTGATCCAATGTTTAAGGTAGAGTGTGTACCATCATGAAGAAATCTCAATGAAATTCTTAAATGTTTAAATAAATTATCAAATAAAAATTGATTTTTTTGTTAGCAGGTAACTATTATTTTCACATGTATTCTTTCTAAGGAGCATTTATTAATCTGTATTGGACCAAGTAAAATAATTTGCAGATTCTTTGAGTGTAGGCAGAGGATGAGATGGTGGGATGGCATCACCGACTCAGTGAACATGAGTTTGGGTAGGCTCCAGGAGTCCTTGATGGACAGGGAGGACTGGCCTGCTGCGGTCCATGGGGTCGCAAAGAGTCAGACACGACTGAGCGATTAAACTGAACTGAACTGAGTGTAGTCTTATTTTAAAACTCTTTTTATTTATTTTAGTTATTGCATACATATTCAGTTGCTTCAGTCATGTCTGCCAGACCTCTCTGTTCATGGAATTTCCCAGGAAAGAATACTAGAGTGGGTTGCCATTTCCTCCTCTGGGGTATCTTCCCAACCCAAGGTGTGAAGCCACTTCTCCTGTGGCTCTTGCATTGGCAGGAGGATTCTTTACCACTGAGCCACCTGGCAAGCCCTACTTTTTTCTCATTAACTTTACTAAAGCACATTACCTTGATTCATAGTTATGTTTTTGTTCTTTAGTTGCTAAGTCATGTCCTACTCTGTTATGACCCCATGAACTGTAGCCCAGCAGGCTCCCCTGTCCATGGGATTTCCCAAGCAAGAATACTGCAGTAAGTTTCCATTTCCTTCTCCAGGCAATCTTCCCGACCGAGGGATCAAACCCAACCCTCCTTCATTGCCAGGCGTATTCTTTACCACTGAGCCACCAGGAGCTGGCTGGGACTAAAATCTGGGACTTCACAAGGGTGCTCACAACAAAATTTACTAAGAAATAAACTCTGCTCCTTGCACCATCTAAGCTAATGTTCCAAATTTTTCTTCTGTAAAACTCTACAGAGGTAGTATTATCAAACATAGACTTATACATTAAATGCCTTTACATCACTGAGGCTAAGAACTTGCCAAAATGTACATACCTTTGAATTTTGTGAACTAAATTGGTGAAAATTCAATTTGAAACTTTAGCTGACTCTTAAATCTATTCTCCTTTGAAAGACTAGTATTAGTTCCTAAAATATTTAAATTTATGTAAGAAATGTAAATTTTGACTCATTATTCAAAATAAATAATTAATTTTGTAATTATAAATTTCAAAGAAAGATATTTGTATTTGTTTGTTGCTTATTTTCACAGAGAATCAAGTAGACATTTTATTTTAGCTCAGTTGTGTTTGTCTCTTATCTACACTGATCAATAATTATGAAATCTGTGTAATTACATGAATGTGGTTGAGGGATAATTGTGATGAGATGTAACAGATGTTAAACTATATTTCCAAAATTTAGAAAGAAAGCTTTTGCTTGTTAAATCATTCCCTCTCTCAACTTAGTCATTCATTGGCACCATGTATGTTTATTTTTTACATCAAAACTTTTGCTAACATCTCTTCAAAAGAGTGGTTTAATTTAAAAATGAATAATAAATCCTATATATATATACACATATACGTGTATGTGTATATAAACACACATATATACACACATATGTGGGCTTTCTCAGTAGCTCGGGTAGTAAAGAGTGAGTGAAGTCGCTCAATCGTGTCCGACTCTTTGCCACCCCATGAACTGTAGACTACCAGGCTCCTCCATCCATGGGGTTTTCCAGGTAAGAATACTGGAGTGGGTTGCCATTTCCCTCTCCCAGGTAGTAAAGAATCCACCTGCAAATCAGGAGACCCCAGTTCAGTTCCTGGATTTGGAATATGCCCTGGAGTAGGGCTAGACTACTCACTTCAGTATTCTTGGGCTTCCCTGGTAGGTCAGATGGTAAAGAATCTGCCTGCCATGTGGGAGACCTGGGTTGGGAAGATACCCTGGAGGAGAGCATTGCAACGCACTCCAGTATTCTTGCCTGGAGCATCCCCATGGACAGAGAAGCCCGGTGGGTTACACAGTCCATAGGATCACAGAGTTGGACATGACTAAGCACACACCCGTGTATATATATCTACATAAGTATATAAGCATGTAGTGCCATTATATTCCTTTGAAGTGAATTACTTTTGGGGATACCTTTGGTATTTCCCTTAAATTTTGATTCAAATATCTATTAAACTACTGAAAATAATTTAAAATTTTGGCTTCCCTGGTGGCTCAGATTACGCAGGAGACCTGGGTTCTATCCCTGGGTTGGGAATATACCCTGGAGAAGGAAATGGCACCCCACTCCAGTACTCTTGCCTGGAAAATCTCATGGACGGAGGAGCCTGGTAGGCTACAGTCCTTGGGGTCGCAAGGAGTCAGACATGACTGAGCAACTTCACTTTCTTTGCACTTTCAAGATAAAATTAAATCATTTTCAGTATTTCATAGCCCTAAAAATGTAACATATTTTAAGAATTAGAAAAATACATTAGTAGCCACAAACCAGACCATTCTTTAAAATTTCTCACTAACCCCATCCAGATCTCATATACTCAATAATATAGTCAAGAGGCTACAGCTATTAATACAATGAATTCTTATTGTTTTACTGGGATGGGTAATGCTTTATTGCAGTCATGATATTTGGTCTTCATTCTACTCTGAGGGCTTCCTAGGTGTTGCTGGTGGTAAAGAATCTGCCTGCCAATGCGGGAGATTTTAATGACACGGTTCAAGTCTTGGGTCAGGAAGATCCCCTGGAGGAGGGCATGGCAACCCACTCCAGTACTCTTGTCTGGAGAATCCCATCTATAGAGGAGCCTGGCGGGCTACAGTCTATGGGGTCACAAAGAATCAGACACGACTGAAGCAACTTAACACAGCACAAACATTCTGCTCTACATTTGGCAGCTTATTCAAAATGCAATAGTCATTAATGATGCTTCTCAAAAATCTTGCATGTAAACATTTCACATAAGTCATAATGTGATTCTTATGCCTTTCTTCCAGTATTTTTAATAGATTAATTCTTCTAAATTCCTAGCTTCATATTAAAATACCTCCCAAGCTTTAAAAATCCTGCTACTGTTAAAAAAAAGAGAAAGTATCAGTGTATTAAGGGACAGGAGGGCGAAAGAGAATGGATTCTCTATCCTGCCAACTGCTCAGCATTCAGATGCTTTTAGAAAACTGGCCTCAGAACTACTGTTATTCAGGCCATTAGCAACATTTGCCTTGTTCTGGGCAAATGGAAAACAGCATCATTTGTGAGATGTAGAAACTCCTCTGAAAGAACTTTAAAAAAGCCAGTTTTATATATAACGATTATACATAATAGAATTATGGGAGACCAGTATTGATTATTAGTGGCCTTTCTTAAGATCAGTATGATTTTACAGATGCAATTAGAAGGTTATTGCTGCTAAAGATTGGCAAGTTAATTTATAATTCTTAGGCTAGAATTGTCCACACATTAGTTCTTGGGCAATATATTTTGTTTAACATACTGTTGTGTCTCCAAGTTTTAATGAATATCGACAGAATTAAAATTTCAAGCCAACAAATGTAGTATCATGAAAAGTAATGTAATAATGGATTTTAGGACTTCACAAAACAACTTTATTTAGTGTAAATTAGCAGTTAAAGATAAACCTTTTCAGCAAATATATAAATTCATTTCATCGATATTTTTATTTTGCCCTTCCTTTGGTAGTGAGTACAAAATATCTAATATCAACCATGGTAGATTCTGTATTTTTCAGGAACCAAGTATACATGTGTAATTTTAAAGAAAGCATGGTAGTTAACTGTAAGTCAAGTGTAAGTGCAAGTCAGTTGTACTGAGTACATTTATGTATTCACACAGAATGTAAATACAAATAAGAAAGGTCAATGGCAATGTGGAAATGATGTAACCATTATTTAAATGGAATTTGTTGATGTCATTCAGGTTTTCTAATCTTTTTTATGAGATGGGTAGGGATAAAATTATAATAAATATGGTTGTAGAAAAGTAAACATGGACACACATAATAAATGATGCTTGCAAGTCCGAATTTTTAGCAGCAAACATGCAGCTCTAATCAACTAATGGAGGCCCCTTAGAGCCAAAGAAAATAATTTCAAAGTAATGTTCTGGCTGAACTGGTTATAATCCATTTGAGTGTTCTACAAAATAGTGGTGCTTATAAACGGGCTGAGTTAAACTAAACAATGATGATTGTGGTGATGTCACTTAAAGATTTCCAAAAGTTATAGTGAGATGACATTTATGTTCTATGAAGGCTTCAGGTAGAATACAGCATTTAGTTAGATGTAACAATGTTCTTATTTAATATAAACATAATGCATCTGGATAGAATCCTGAGATGCCTTTAGGTAAAATGCTCTTATTATGATAATCTTATCAGGCAGCGTGTTTTCAATTCAGCACTCTATTGCTTTGTTTTTCCAAAGTTTAATGAATGCATGGTCTAGTTCCAACTGAAGTGAATTTATTCTTCAGGAAAGAAAAAAAAAAAAACTGTACCCATTAATTTCTTATTCATGTACAACCATTAGTTCCTTGTTGTCTTCTCAAGTTACCTCAATTTTAAAATACTTGATTTTAGCCATGATATTGCTAGAAAGCAAGCAAACAAATGACCAGCTCTGTAATCTTGGCGGATTACATGACAAGCTCTCTTTTTACTTCATTCTCGTGTTCATCCTAAGAAGGTGCAGGACCAGTGGTTGAAGGATAGGGGCTTGAATCATCTTTCTTGATCAGGGTTCCAAGCTGATTGTCCAGGCTAACCTACATGCTCACGCTTTTTTGATCACAGTAAGATGCATGGCCATACTGACTTTAAAGAACACCGATAAATGCAATCATACTTGGGCTCAGGTGAAAGAGACACATTATTTGAATTCATATCTGTGTCTACAGCTCACAGTATGGTACTTAACTGTCCAGAGATTATTTCCTTCACGTGAAGTGCTCTTATCACCACTTCTGAGGGTGATTTCAGTATGTTCTAAGTAGGTTTTCACCAAAAATTTATAGAGATTATAGCAGTGATCATATATCATTACAACACAAGCAAGATGTGAATAGCAATAAGAGTTCTCAGATCTCACACCAATATTTGTGTTTTCTGTGCAAATAATAGAAAGTATAATATTTCATTCTTTATATGAAAAATATTTTAAAAAACTAGGAGAAGAATTTAAATAAAGCTTTGAAAATTAAAACAATTTACTGCAGTTACTAACAATCCTGTTTTTTAAATTCATTTATTTATCCATTTAGTTAGTTGGTTGACTGGTTAATTAGTTTAGTTTTAGTATTTGGTGACACTCCCAAAGGATTTGTCCTTTACTCTTGGTGTTGTATGACAGAGAGAATAAATTAACCTGATGGTATGGCAAAGTGTTTTGTCCCACTGAAATGTCAGAAGGTGAATTGAGACCATAAACATAATTGGTGTTAACAGACTCAGACTGACGTAATAAAAAGCATCCGATAAGATGAAGAAAGCTGCCTGGAAGATTGTCCATAGTCTTCAACTCTTAATAGCCATGTGAGATGTGCATATCTAAGGAAAGACAAAACATATTTTAAATGAGTTAGATTAGTAACATTTATATCAAGGAATTGGGCCGAAGGGTTATGTTCATTAAGTTCTTGTCCCACTTGTGTTCTTGCACATTGTGAAGGTTTTGCAATTTATTCATTCATATTATACTTCACTTAGTATAATTTTGGAACTCTTGAAGTCAGAGGTTTTCTTCTTTTCATCTATATTACTAGCAAGATTGTTGGTAGCTACGACAATAAGTAGCAAACCATTAGTAAATTTTCTTGTTAAATTAATGTCATAAGCTGAGTTCAGAAGTTGATTTAAATTTAAGAAGAACAAGCTAAAGAAAGTTGCAGATATTTCAAGTCAGAATAGATCATGGGTTGGTACTGATCATGGGTTGCTGGTATATATTGACTAATTGTCAAAAAAATAAGGGAGGCTGGGATTGCACTCTTCCACTATGTATTTACCTACAGTCATCTAGCAAGAAATAGCAATTTAGAAAGAGTTTGTACAGGTTGTAAAAAAAATCACCAGCAAAAATTTGTCTTGGTTATTTAAAGTCCAATTACTTCACTTAGCAATTTGTATCTTATCTTATGAGTATTTGTCAATGCATATAAGTTTATAAATCTGTTCATTTAAACCATTGAGAAAGATATATCGTAACTTTAGTTTCATGCTATGTTACTCTCTCTTGATAAAATTATACAATCTTTTCAGCAAATAAAAAAGTAACTGTTGGGGAGTAAAGTTTTGAAATTAATGAGCAACTATTATTTAGATCATGGTTTAATAAATAACTTTTAGAAGCACTGTTTTATTTTATACCTTATGTCACAAAACATTAAAACCTTAATATTTTGAATATATATTTCCATTTGTATATTCTACATGTATATAAAACACACACATGCACAAATACATTCAGGTAAATCTCTTAATAACAACAACATTCTTACTCTCTTCTGAGGAAACATCAAAAGGAGTTTTAAAATTTACTCAAAGTAAATTTGACTTAAAGCAATGCACCAAATGATCTAATCAGTAGTTTTCTTCAAAATATGATCCCAGGAATAGCAGTATTAGCATCGCTAGTTGAAAATTCAAACTCTTGACCCCATCCGAGGCCTAATGAATCAGAAACTCTGGAATGGAGTCTCCAGGTGATTCTAATAGGTCCTGATATTTGAGAACCGTTGGCATGATCATACTATTTAAAGTTGTTGGGATCTGCTGATTTACAGAGGTGGTAGCAGGTGTGTCTCAATGAAGGCAACATTTTCAGGCTGGTCTTACCTAGATTCCTCAGTGAATCTTGTAATTAGTTTCCGAAAGACTGGATGGATTGTTTGGCTGCCAAATGTGTGTCAGAGGAACAAATGATTCATGGTTAGAGACTCCATCAGGGACGTGGTTCTTGGTCCTCCTGCTGCTGCTGCTAAGTCACTTCAGCTGTGTCTGACTCTATGCGATCCCATAGACGGCAGCCCACTGGCTCCTCTGTCCCTGGGATTCTCCAGGCAAGAACACTGGAGTGGGTTGACATTTCCTTCTCCAATGCATTTCATTTCCATTGAAAGTGAAAAGTGAAAGTGAAGTCGCTCAGTCGTGTCCGACCTTCAGTGACCCCATAAACCGCAGCTTTCCAGGCTCCTCTGTCCATGGGATTTTCCAGGCAAGAGTACTGGAGCGGGGTGCCCTTGGTCCTGGAGGTATTTATTTACCATTCTTCATTATTCTGTGTAAATCTTTTCTGTGCCTTCCCACAACTAGTCTCTTGTATTTTTCCTTTAATGACTGCCTAAGTGTCAAATAGCACCTCTCTGGAGTTGCCCTCCCTGGTCACTTATGATAAAATAGGGCCATCTTGCCTATGGGCCATCACAATAGGCTGCCTGTGGTAGCTTTCAGCACTTGTCACAATCTGAATGTGTTTAAAATTTAACATCTTTGTTCTTAAAACTGTCCCTAGAATGTGAACTCCATTTAGAGTCTAGTTCACAGATGTATTGGAAAAGGAAATGGCAACCTACTCCAGTATTCTTGCCTGGAGAATCCCATGGATGGAGAAGCCTGGTAGGACACAACTGAGCAACTTCACTTTCACAGATGTATCTTTATCATGCACTTTTTTGTAGGGCATTACAGGTATTTTTTGTAGGCAAAAATGTAAATAAATATGGCACCTATTTATACAATATTTAATCAGCATTTTATTTGCTAAGTAGTAACTAGGTCAAATTACACAAATAGGTGATTTTGAGGGAAATCTTCTCTGCAGAAGCTACTTGAGATTTATCAGATCATTCCTGAAGGGGGAAAAAAAAATCTGTATAGTTGATATCAGGCAACCTAGTTCAGCATAGTCATTTTCTAAAATATTATTAGGTTGGTTTTAACTCAATAAAAATATAAACATTTTTTATATAAATCTTTTATATTCATATTTGCTATTTCTCCGATTTGACCAAATCCAGCTTAAAAGTAGTTTTGCTTCTTGAGTAATTGCTGATTAAGTTGAATTGGGATTTCAGAATATACTGTACACAACAGTTATTACAAGAACTATTTCTTTGTTGATCATATTTTTAAAAATTCTTCTAAGCTCCTTAATATTCTTGAAGTCTTACAAGTTTCCAATCTAAACTGAATAGAAAAAGAATCATTAATGATAAAAATAAATTTAATCTTTTTTCAACTTCCATTGGAAAATAATAAAATATTGCTTTTGTTTCCTTTTAAAAAATAATTCTACATTAATATTCTATGCATAATGAAATCATTTTTTATAAGTACATAATTCCTTAGGAAAAAAAAATCAGTGGAAGCTGTTTACTTTAAGTGGTTTATTTTTCCTCTACATGACTTGGTTTCAGAATAGTCACTCAGCTACATAAATTATAAATATTGCTTTTCCTACTCATAGCACATGCAGTATTGTTACAAACAACAATCATTGTAATGTAGTGATTCCAGCAAAACTACCAAGTGAACTTTTCAAATGAAAACATTCAGATAGATTATGTATTTATGAATAAAAATAAATTTGCTTTTCAGGGAGTTTGGCCGCTGGAAAGTAAATAACCTTGCAGTTGAGAGAAGAAATTTCCTTGGCTCCCCTCTGCCTCTTGCCCCTGAATTCTTCCGCAACATAAGACTTTTGGGACGTCGACCTACCCTTCAGCAAATCACAGAAAATCTTATCAAGAAATATGGGACGCATTTCTTGCTCTCTGCTACTCTGGGAGGTACGACTCTTTGAAATATTTGTGCCTGTGTGTGCTTGTGCATAAAACTGTATAAGTCAAGGAACAGTATTGGTTCATCCAAATTGCTGCAGTTTGAATAATCTTAGATTTCATTCATTAACTTAATCAGCACGTTTATTGAATTACTGCTAAATATCTTGTATGGTGTTCACAAGGGTGGGGTAGAGGATTGTCACTTAGTTTCTGAAAGTAATTAACAATCTAATAACATAGACTAAATATAGGCATAGTTATGACACTCTATAATGCAAGATGATATGCCAAAGTTTGTTTAAATTTGAATAATAAGCATTCTAGTCACAGATGGGACTCTGTTTTCAGAGAGCAGGAAAGGTCCTGAAGTAAAAATTAAAATTCCAAAATTACATTTTTAGAGCTATTTTAACATTTCTGATTGTGGTTGATATATGATATGAAGAGAGTATCATATGATATATGATATTAAAAGAGTATTTCATTGAAATAAATATCAGTGAAGATGCATAATATGAAAATAGAGATTAATAATATTACTTCTTCCTCCATGTGATTAAATATCATTACATGTGTTTTATCATGGTGATATATAATTCAGTATTTTGAATACATGTAAATGATTTGGGGGAGATAATGTATAATAGGAAGAAAATATTTTTCTAAAATTTAAATGTATACCAGAATTCCATATATCTAATAATGTTTTATAGAACTTTAATGTCCAAATATTCCATTTAAAATGGATATTACTCTTTCCTGTAAAGAGGACCATTGGACAAAATTGGGTAGGAATCACCATGGAAACAGTGATTCCCTGCCCCCTTGTCAATTTCTTAGGAAGTGTATGGAAGACAGACAGACTGATTCACACTAACGGTGAAGTGATGTGAAAGACCACCTGCCCTTTATTTTTCCTGTCTTAGCTGGATGGCATCACTGACTCGATGGACATGAGTTTAAGTGAACTCCGTGAGTTGGTGATGGACAGGGAGGCCTGGCATGCTCTGATTCATGGGGTCACAGAGTCGGACACGACTGAGCAAATGAACTGAACTGAGAGCATGTATATTTTTTCCCTTTTCCTGCCAGTCCAGACTGTCACCAAGTCACATCAGTTTATTTTTCCAAAAAATATCCTGTATCAAATTCATTTCTGACTCCCACCCCAGTGTCCCTAGACAAGTGACCATCATGTTTCTTCTAGATTACTCCTAAGGTTCATCCTTTGCACACATCTTTGTAAAACTTGAGTTTTTTAACTCAACCTACAATTAGCCACTTGATATGAAATCCACATGCCTTTCTGTGGTTTCTTAAGGCACCACATGAGTGATCTGCCACTGGCTTTCATCTGAAACCTCATCTGACCATTCTCCTGATTGTGCTTGATTTTTCAGCCACAAGGAAACTTCACATTTTTCTGCTCAAATGTTACTCTCAGCAGGGAGTAACATTGCTGATCAGCAATAGTGCCTATAGACCACCAAGAGTCTCTACTATTTCATTGTCTCATTTTACATTCTTCATAGTATTATTATTAGAAAAAATTATTTATGTGTTTCCTGGTTTATCATCTGTCATTCCTGCATATTTTCTTAAAGACAGGAATCTTTCCTGTATTTGTTACCAATTTACCACCCACAGTTATTGTGGATGGAAAATACCAATGTCTAAACAAAGCATGTTGCAGCCATCAAGTCATCAGTCACTACAGCCACCCAAGCTGTGCACCCTGATGGGATTCCTGACAGAGAAGGAGGATACTGGCCCTAGATAGTTAAAGTGCATATCAGAGGAACGATTTCAATTAGCACAGACTCTTGCATCTTCCCATACATAGAAAAGTGCTAAGTTCATTAACCTAAATTTCTTTTTTAAACTTTTTGAACTTCTTTTTAAAACTGAATTTCAGTTTTTTCAACTTTTCTTTAATTAATAGTAATTTTTTGATATTCCATTATCTGATTTTTGTTGCAAAACTCCTATGTATCCTGACTCTTCCCTTCTCTTTTCAGAGCAGTCCCTCAGAGTGACCTCAGAGACTATCTTCTGGGCTTAGGTCCTTAATTTTGTCCACCAAATAAAACTTAATTTTCAGCTGCTGCATTGTGCAGTTTTTTCAATCAACATTATAGTAGTGCTGGGCACACAATAAGTTCTCTTTAAATATTTGTTAAATTTTTAAATGAATAAGTGAAACTACACTTTGCAAGGAAGCTGAGACTGCCCAGTCCACTAGATAAATGTCAAAATGATGAAATATACGATAGAGGATAATTGAGGTCTAATTCAGGAAGAAGACTGAATGAAAGAAGCAAATCCATGGAGCCAGAATGGGTCAGTTAAACTAATAGATTCAGAATTGGAGAGAATCAGGATAAGAGGGAGGGCAGGTGAGCCAGGTACGGGAGGGTGAAAAAGGAGAGATCCCTGGACACACTAAAGAAGCAAGCCTGCCATGGAACCCTGAGGAATTAAATGTAGAAGAAAGAGGTAGTCCAAGCAGACAGAAAAGTTTAGCTGTAATGCACATTCTTTCTCCATTACCTTCCTCCATAAATAAATAATACTAAAATAATGAGATAAAGAGATCAGACAAGCCTGTTGTTGAATCCTGACTCTTTTTTTAATTTTAAACAAATTGTGAGACCTTAAAAACAAGTAATTTCACTGCTTTTCAGTTTGTTTTTTTTTTTTTTTTAAGGAAAAATGGGGGAGAGTAAAGATTAGTGTAAGTGCCATAAACAAGCCATGCATTTATGTAATTGCTGTTGTTATTATAGCACTGTAGATGGCAAAACAATGACAAAAAATATCCCCATAATTGTGAAAACTGATTCTTTGAAAGTTATGTCTATTTGGCTTTGTAATGACAATGGTTATTATTACAATAAAATCTGAAGTGAAAGTCAAAATTAAATTATTTCTATAACACCTTCTTTTAAAAAGTTCAGTGTTCTTGCAACACACACCATACTAGGTTTCATTACATCAACAATACAGAGTTCCCAGAAGAATTTCAGAGCATGAAGTATATTCTTCAAATAAGAAAGGAAGGAAGTGACAAAGGGGGAAACAGAAGAGATCAAAAGTAGAGATGATTCTCAGGGATAATTTGTTCCTTAGCAACAAAACTATGGCGACTTTTTGATTTCATTGTTTTGGCATTATGGTGTCACATTGTCACCTTAAGATATCTTTTGTTTTTTATATGTTTTTGGCTTGTTTTTATAAACATGGTTGATGAAAACCTTTGTGGTAAATTACTTTTTAAGGTTGATTATTTGTTAATGACAATCTACTTTCTCAAAATCGATTTACTTCAGTTACTTAAAAGTTTTATTCAAGCATTGTCTTCCATGGAAGGTTGGGGGAAAGAATAGAATCAGCACCCTCATTTGCTGTCTAATCTCTGACTATCCTTTGGATTTAGTATTCCTGGTATTTTCTGTTGAAATTATTTTTTTCATCTTTAAATGTTACTTATAATTTTCCTTCAGAAATCTCTCTGTTGGGTGATGTTAATAATTTAGTTAAAATCTATGAAATTAGTTTAGTAGCTTAAGGATATAAACTATTAGCAATTAAAATGTATACTAGGTTGATTTCAGCCATTTTTAAAATTATTGCTATTGTAATGACACTCTTTTTTGCTCCTATAAGTGTATTTTAATTTCATATGTTTTACCTTACTGAACATGAAATTGTATTACTCCATTTTTTAAAAATGAGACTGATGGTGTTTAACTTGAGTAAGTTCTCTTTCTCTCTCATTAAATGACCAAGACTGAAGAACAACTCTAATATTAACACTGAGGATGTCAGGTATACATGCAAGATGTTTTAAATAAAAAGCCAGGTTTTAAAATTTTATTTTTATGGTTTAATTGAAATATAGTTGATTTGAAATGTTGTGTTAATTTCTTCCTTACAGTAAAATGATTGTTATACATATATATATATATATACACATATATATATATATACACATTCTTTTTAATGTTGGTTTTCATTATGGTTTATCACAGAATATTAAATACAGTTCTCTGTGCTATACAGTAGGACCTTGTTGTTTATCCAGTCTATATATACTACTTTGCATCTGAAAACTCATTACTTTATAAGTAGATGCTTTCTAAGTAACTAGACCTTCAACTAAATTTAAACATTTTTCAAAACAAGTTGAGTATAAAATACTCTCTACCAGCATTAAAGTGATGAAAAGGAAATAAATGAAAAATGTCTTTTTTCCCCAAGAGTTATTTAGTACATCATATTATTGACTTAGACATAAAACTTGGGATAGGATATTCGAAGCCTTTAATGGGATATTTTATGATAGAAAAGTCAGTGATTAAATTATCTTCCTATAGGGGAAAATAAATTATAAAAAACCTTCTTCAATATATATCATTTTCTATATTTTGTTTCATCTTATAGCTTCCAAACTATTTTTCAATATAGTTATTTAGCCTGCTTCTATTTGGGATAATGATATCTAAACTCCATCACAGTTTAAAAATCTAAAATAAGCTACTAAATTTAAAGAATCAATCTTGGAAAAGATTGCACTCTTGGGATATATTGATTTCTAGCTATGGAATATATTTCTGGACTGTTTTTATAAAATATTTCATTATAATATAATCTACGGCAAACACTGAAATAAAGTGCATCTGTGTACTGAATACAGAAATACCAAAAAAGGAAAAAAAAAAAAAATGAATGAATGGAAACAAAAAGACCTTAATATTGTTGAGCTTACTGAGCAGACAGAGGGTGTTCACTAATAACAGGTCAAGATTCTCTATCAATAGAAAAGGACAAAGGATTAAGGGAGATGAAAATCAAAATTAATTAAAAACTGATACAAAATGTTTATAGTAGTAATTAAATCTGACCTGAGCCTCACCTCCACAGTTGCAAAGACTTGTCCAAGCAGTCATATGTAAAGCTCTGAGCCATCCATAGTCACTGGAGAATGTGAACACCTCCTGGTGAAATGGCTCTTTAAAGTCTAAGGAGGTGAGAAGCCGACCACAGCAGGTGCTCTGTGCTCCCTAAAGTGAAAGTGAAGTCACTCAAGTCACTCAGTCATGTCCGACTCTTTGCGACCCGTGGACTGTAGCCCACCAAGCTCCGCCATCCATGGTATTCTCCAGGCAAGAATACTGGAGTGGGTTGCCATTTCCTTCTCCAAAGCACATCCTAAAGAGGAAGAAGAGGAAGAGGTGGGGTTACTGACTCACAGGTAAACACCCACCAGTCTGTCAACTCACACCTCTGCCAGCAGGGTCTGGAACGTACTCAGTGAGGACAGTTTAGGCAAAATAACTTCCCTCCAAAGTACTCTTTTTCTTAGAGATGTTTTTCTTATTGGACCAAAATTCATTCTATAAGCAAATAGACTGTGTATTGAGATTTGTTCATTTACAATTTTAAAGGTTTTTTTTTTTTTATTCTCAGCAACATAAAAACAGTTCTATTTTGATTTTGAATGCACAGAGTTTTAAAAGCCATCATTAATTTTTTAGCAGGAAGAGTTATATTTATATATATATATTTTTGCAAGTTTGCTTTTGAAATTTTTTTTTTCTGAAAGTGCTTCTTATGAGAATATATCAGGGATTACCATATGGCTCAATTTAAAGCATTTTGTCAGATATTTAATTTTATTAGCTATAGAAAATATTTTCTTCATTGTTGGGGTGAAAAAAATGCATGATTGAAATGCAGACTAATATTAACTTACTAAGGTAATTATGTAAAATAAATACTACCTCAATGATGATATAGTATATAATTAGCTATATCTGCAAGGTAGTTTATTTAGCTCAAAAATGTTTTGATATATATTTTATGTGTGTGTATATTTGTCAAAGAAAAAACAAGAGGTCAGTAAGCTGGGATATGATACAATATTAGTTTATTTATTTTTTCTTGCATCCCTAGAAGTATGGAAATCCAAATATCCTCATTTAATTTCAGAAATGCTCAATTTTCACTTTTCTGTATGTAAATTATATTTTGTAGAAAATATTGAAAGATAGTTTTTAATTCTATGTTATGCATCATCTTCTTTCAAAATAGATTAATAGCTGTCTTTCTCATTTTCACTGTCTCTTCTTAGGAGTCATAAATTCCTTTTATTTTAGTTTATCTATGATATAATTTAAAGAAGTTAATCTACCAAGGTTTGTATTAATACATATAATTTATTATTTAGCCAAATAGGAATAATTACTTGAAAATACATGGAACTATTTCTATGTATTTTCAAGTAATTAGAAATGCCTAGTCAGTTGCATTTCTCATTAGAATACATATTCTGTTCAAGAAAAAGTATTGAAAGAAAAAAAGAACAATTTTCCTAAGCTTTATATTAAAATTATTAAAGGAATTATTAAATATTAAGGAATTATTAAAATAATGACACTTCCATATTTGTATTTAAGGCTGAATATTTACTTAGACTCATACTACTTAAGATTAGTTATATCAGTTCATCTCTCTGTCAGCTCTCTGTGTTTCTGTCTCTCTCTTATCCTTTCATTTCTATCTCTGTCATTCACACTTCTCTGGTGAAGAGAATGAAAACTTTGAAATTAAAGTAATATTGTTAATTCACATGTAATGGTTATAAGGCAGTTACCTACTAAAATGTCTTGAGCCCATTTATAAGAATCATAATAAAGATAACAAAGAAGAAAATGAAATTAAATTTGCTATGTCAGTTGATCTTAATAATGGCATTCCTGGCAACTAAGTCAAAAGATAAATGCTGAGTTTTAGAATTTCATAAATACAATTATATTTATTCTTGTTTTTCTGTATAGCACTTTAATAGGACAGATAAATCACTTGTCCATTTATCTGACAAATATGTACTGAGTTACCTATAAAAGCACAAAGATTCAGGACCTTCCTTAAAGGAACACACAGGTCACTGATAAAGATAGACATTTAAATTGGTAATAAATTTTACGTGGTTGAGAGCCTCATTACTTGAGGCTGGTCCACGATCCAAGAGCATCAGCATCACCTTGGAACTTGTTAGAAATGCAGAATCTCAGATTGCATCCCAGATTAATGAATCAGAATCTATATGTTAACAAGATCTCCAAGTGATTTATATGCACATTAAGTCTGAACAGCACTATTTAGAGTATCTATATAAATTTCAACTGCACTTAACTGCTCCAGAAATCTCACTTCTGAGAATCAATCTTACCAAAATGATAGCAAGAGTCTGCAACTACACATCACAAAAATGTTCATTATAGCATTGTTTGTAAACTGCTCCATGAAATTTCTATTTCATTCAGGGTGTATTCTGTTCCATCTCTCCTTGGAACTATATGTTTCCAGTTACTTTTTTATTCATGTTGTTATTTTATAGGAACTATTGTTTCTGGGTAATTTTGTTTAGAAATATTTCTGACAACTTGTGGGGGATAACTCTTAATAAGCATAAGGTCGGTTGCTTTTTTTTAGAGTGTTTTGCAAAACATATTATGTTTTTGTCAAAGCTGTATAAGGCTAGCTATTTTCTTTGCAAAATATCTGGCAGATGCCAACTGGTATTAAGCCAACATGTCTGTTTTTTACTGTCTTTATATATTTGACTTTGCTCCTTATCAGAATTCTGTTTTTTCTAGATTTTTTTCCCCTTCTACTTGTATCTAAACCCTGTCTTTTTTCTGCAACACTATGTTAGTAGAAAGATACATGTCTTCAGGGGATATACCTTTTAACACACAAAGCTAGGAAACAATGATCATTAGCAGTGAGAGTAAACACTGAAAAGTGAAGTAAAATTTAAAAAGACAGAGATACTTAAAATATAGCAACACTTGGAGAATTTTTTAAGGAATGAAAAACACAAGGAATAATATGACCTGTTATTACCAAAAATAGGATAACAATTTTGAACTAAAACAATACATCAAAAATAAAACCTACAATTACATTTAAACTGTATTTGCACTGATTGTTCCTGTTATTCTACTCTTATAGCAGTTTTTGATACATGAAACTCACACAAAAGCAAAATAGACATTCACAGTAAGATTTTCAAGGACAAGAAAGTTGAATGACTGGGAAGATATTTGCCATAAATGCACTTTTTTTTTTTTTTCACCTGGGTGGAATGATATATACTGGAGTCAGTATTCTGGTCCATGGGTAGTAGCAATGTTAAAATAAAATACAGAAAACATCCAAGAGTTACCGTCATTGCAGTTAAAAAGGAAATAACCTCAGAACTCAGTGCACTGCAACTACACAACATAATACTTGTTGTGTCTTCCCAGTATTATGTCTCTTCAGTATATATGGATCCCGTGCTCTGAGTGTCTGCTCATTCTGGGAATTAAGTTGAAAAAGGCTCTCTTTGGAACATGCTGTCTTACTGGCAGACAGCAAAGGCATAAAAAGAAAAAATGAGCATAATAACTTTCTGATGTGTTTCAAAACTTGTACTGAATCAGGGAACATCTGGCTCTTATGAATTCTGCTGACCTTATCATTTTCTATTTTCGATACCAAGTTAAAGGGCAGCACTCACTGTTCTTTACAATGGACCATTAATACATACATGGGCTTCCCTGGAGGCTCCATTGGCCTTGCCAATGGAGTAGAGGCGGGTTCGATTCCTGTGTCAGGAAGATCCCCTGGAGAAGGAAATGGCAACCCACTCCAGTATTCTTGCTTGGAGAATCCCATGGACAGAGGAACCTGATGGGCTACAGTCCGTGAAGTCACGAAGAGTCGGACATAACTTAGTGACTGAACAACGGCAATACATGTGTGCATGTTTGCATCCATGACCCAATTAAAATTGCAAATAATAAACTATTGCCTTTTGTTGATTATTTGTAGATTCTGTTACTCATTCTCTTTTCCATTGCTTTTGATTGTGAAATTTTGAAAGCATTACCTCCATCCCTAAAAACTATATATGTGAGAATGCAAGTTGAGAAAATCCAAGTGAAAAGGTAGTAGAATGAAAGTTCTTTCATTTCTGTTTCTCCTGGACACAAAATCAACTCTTGAAAACCAGGACAGAAAAACACGTAATTGTGATGTCCACAATATATGGAATATACCTAATCTTACCCTATGAACTAACACTAGGATATCATTAAAGTCATGATTCTTTTCGTGGTTTTACAGTCCTCTGTTTTGCATTCTCTATGAAAGCAATCTTCAGTATGTGCCTTTAAAGTCCATAAACCTCCACAGCATTTTAGTTGTAAAAGGCACAGCTGCATGATTTCTATGTGAAATAATCACATCTTTTTATATCTACAATCATTAATCCTTTTCACTTTCTAATGGACTCAGAATGTTGAATCACTTGAAAATCACATTTAGTTTTTACAAAATGGGTGGATGTCCTTTGGCACTCATGTCATGCTTATGAGCTACAGCTGGCTTTAAAAATGTGAATGAAAATTACTTTTGAAAACAAAATTGTGGTTGATTGAATAATATATCACTTTTCAAATCTGAATATTTTTACATAGAATTGTGATGTACTTATGTATCAGTTCTTTCAGTTCAATCACTCAGTCGTGTCTGACTCTTTGCGACCCCATGGACGGCAGCACACGAGACCTCCCTGTCCACCAACTCCCGGAGTTCATTCAAACTCATGTCCATTGAATCGGTGGAGCCATCCAGTGATCTCATCTATCATCCCCTTCTCTTCCCACCTTCAATCTTTCCCAGCATCAGGGTCTTTCCAAATGAGTCAGTTCTTTGGATCAAGTGGCCAAAGTATTGGAGTTTCAGCTTCAATATCAGCCCTTCCAATAAACATTCAGGACTGAGTTCCTTTAGGATGGACTGGTTGGATCTCCTTGCAGTCCAAGGGAATCTCAAAAGTCTTCTCCAACATCACAGTTCAAAAATATCAGTTCTTCAGTGCTCAGCTTTCTTTATAATCCAATGCTCATATCCACACATGACTACTGGAAAATCCATAGCCTTGACTAGATGGACCTTTGTTGGCAAAATAATGCCTCTGCTTTTTAATATGCTGTCTAACTTGGTCGTAACTTTTCTTCCAGAGAGTAAGCATCTTTTAAGTTCATGGCTGCAGTCACTATCTGCAGTGATTTTGGAGCCCGCCAAAATAGTCTGTCACTGTTTCCATTGTTTCCCCATCTATTTGCCATAAAGTGATGAGACTGGATGTCATGATCTTAGTTTTCTGAATGATGAGCTTTAAGCCTAATTTTTCACTTTCTTCTTTCACTTTCATCAAGAGGCTCTTTAGTTCTGCTTCACTTTCTGCCATAAGGGTGATGTCATCTGCATATCTGAAGTTATTGATATTTCTCCCAGCAGTCTTGATTCCAGATTGTGCTTCCTCAAGCCCAGCATTTCTCATGATGTACACTCTGCATATAAGTTAAATAAGCAAGGTGACATATACAGCCTTGCTGCTGCTGCTGCTAAATCACTTCAGTTGTGTCCAACTCTGTGTGACCCCATAGACGGTAGCCTACCAGGCTCCCCTGTCCCTGGGATTCTCCAGGCAAGAACACTGGAGTGGGTTGCCATTTCCTTCTCCAGTGCATGAAAGTGAAAGGGAAGTCACTCAGCCATGTCCGACTCTTCTGACCCCATGGACTGCAGCCTACCAGGCTCCTCCACCCATGGGATTTTCCAGGCAAGAGTACTGGAGTGGGGTGCCATTGCCTTCTCCGATATACAGCCTTGATGTACTCCTTTTCCTATTTGGAGCCAGTCTGTTCCATGTCCAGTTCTAACTGTTGCTTCCTGACCTACACACAGATTTCTCAAGTGGCAGGTCAGGTGGTCTGGTATTCCCATCTCTTGAAGAATTTCCCACAGTTTATTGTGGTCTACACAGTCAAACACTTTGGTGTAGTCAGTAAAGCAGACATCGATGGTTTTTTGTAACTGTCTTGCTTTTGTGATGATCCAGCAGATGTTGGCAATATGATCTCTGGTTTTTCTGCCTTTGCTTAAAGCAGCTTGAACAGCTGGAAGTTCACAGTTCTCATATTGCTGAAGAATGACTTGGAGAATTTTGAGCATCCCTTTGCTAGCATGTGAGAGGAGTACTATTGTGTGGTAGTTTGAACATTCTTTGGCATTGCCTTTCGTAGGGACTGGAATGAAAACTCACCTTTCCCAGTCCTGTGGCCACTGCTGAGTTTTCCACATTTGCTGGTATATTGAGTGCAGCACTTTCACAGCATCATCTTTTAGGATTTGAAGTACCTCAACTGGAATTCCATCACCTCCACTAGCTTTGTTTATAGTGATGCTTCCTAAGGCCCACTTGACTTCACATTCCAGGATGTTTGCCTCTAGGTGAGTGATCACACCATCATGATTATCTGGGTTGTGAAGATCTTTCTTGTACAGTTCTTCTGTGTATTCTTGCCACCTCTTCTTAATATCTTCTCCTTTTGTTAGGTCCATAACCATTTCTGTCCTTTATAGAGCCCATCTTTGCTTGATTGTATTATATTATATTTTCCTCAATTTTTCTTAGAATATTTGTTATTTTTCTTTCATTTATCTTATTATACAACAATTATATAATAGAATATCTATCCATAGGAAATTCAAAAGTTTCTATCAATTTTTAATTTTAGTATATTATAATCAGTAAGAGTACATCATGAGAAATGCTGGGCTGGATGAAGCACAAGCTGGAATCAAGATTACTGGGAGAAATAGCAATAACCTCAGATATGCAGATGGCAGAAAGTGAAGAACTAAAGATCCTCTTGATGAAAGTGAAAGAGGAGAGTGAAAAAGTTGGCTTAAAGCTCAACATTCAGAAAACTAAGATCATGGCATCCGATCCCATCACTTCACAGCAAATAGATGGAGAAACAGTGGAAACAATGGCTGACTTTATTTTTCTCGGCTCCAAAATCACTGCAGATGGTGATTGCAGCCATGAAATTAAAAGACGCTTACTCCTTGGAAGGAAAGTTATGGCTAACCTAGACATTAAAAAGCAGAGACATTACTTTGTCAACAAAGATTGGTCTAGTCAAGGCTATGGTTTTTCCAGTGGTCATGTATGGACATGAGACTTGGACTATAAAGAAAGCTGAGCACCGAAGAATTAATGCTTTTGAACTGTGGTGTTGGAGAAGACTCTTGAGAGTCCCTTGGACTGCAAGGAGATCCAATCAGTCCATCCTAAAAGAGATTAGTCTGGGTGTTCATTGGAAGGACTGATGTTGAAGCTGAAACTCCAATACTTTGGCCACCTGATGCAAAGAGCTGACTCATTGGAAAAGACCCTGATGGTAAAAAGATTGAGGGCAGGAGGAGACAGGGCAACAGAGGATGAGATGGTTGGGTGGCATCATCCACTAGATGGACATGGGTTTGGGTAGACTCCTGGAGTTGGTGATGGACAGGGAGGCCTGGCATGCTGCTGTTCATGGGGTCACAAAGAGTTGGACATGACTGAGCGACTGAATTGAAGTGAACTGACCTGAATCAGTAAGTGTGTTAAAGAAACAGTTATCTGGACATTTGATAAAGAACAGTAAGGCAGACTTCATGCATGGGGCCTCCTACAATAGAATTGTATAGCAGGGGAGATTGTGCTTAATTATGAGCAGAGCCAGGAAAATGGTGCATTTAGTCTATGAGCAGAGTAGAAGGATTGGTAGATAGACTATTACAGAGAAGGCAGAGTTATTCTTTTTAAAGGGACCTAACAAGAATCTTGCTGAAGGCAGACCAAGGTTACCAAATGTCACCAAGGAGATGGTGGTGGATGAGGAATTTAGTAGGCTATTAAAGATGATCAGATGTTCAGGCTAGGGGATTCTTGCTAAAGTGACTTGACAGAATTCTTCCTAAAGTTGGACTCGCACATGCCTATAGAAAGAGTCTAGTCAAAGCAAGCTCATAGGAGCTTGTCTTGGGTCATCAAGGAGAAAAACTCTCTCAACTGATTTCTTTTTACAAACTTTTGAAATTTGCTAAGGATTTTTTGATGGAATATATGGCCAATATGTTCTATGTACTGTTGAGAAGAAATTTTCATTTCCTCTTTATTATTATAAGGTTTCATATTTCACTAGATGAACTATCTTATTAAGTAGGTTGTGTAGATCTCTATCATTACATTTTTACCCCCAGTGAATATATCTGGGTCTAGGAAACATGTTCTGAAGTCGCATAACATTGTCAGCATATGGATATTTTAACCTATATTTTCTGTGTTCTACTTTATGAAAAGTGTTTCAGTTAAAGCAGATTTGCAAGTTTTAGTCTTTAGCACTATTCAGTCTACTTAGTTTTCTGATGTAATAATTTTGGCCTGAAGAGATAATTTTTCTTTCTTTTTTATTTACTTTTGTCAAGATATCTTTGTCATTTGGTTTTTAACTGTATTTAAGAAGAGACACTGTTTGCTGTCTTAGTCTGTTCAGGCTGCTATAGCAAAATGCCAATGACTGGGTAACTTGTAAACAGCAGGAACGTCTTGCTCAAAGTTCTGGAAGCTAGAAGTCAGGGATCAGAATGCCAAGATGGTCGAGTGAGGGCTGTCTTCCAGTCACAGGTTTTTCCTTGTATATTTTCATTGCAGAAGGGACCAAGAATCTCTTAGGAGACTCATTCACAAAGCATGACTTCCATTCCTGAGGGCTCTGCTCTCATAAGCCAGGCATGTCCCACAGACCCCACCTCCTAATGCCGTGTTCTTAGAAGGACAGAATGTCAGCATATGAATTTTGTGAGAAACAGAATTCAGATCATAGCACTTGCATGTGTCATTGAGCTGCCTTGTGACTTCTTAGATCATAAGAAGATAATAGCACTGATCTTTCTGTCCCCATGTGCAAGACGTTTGCTTAGGTACATGTGTGAGTTGGTCTCAGATTCAGTGAGACCAAATTTCCAAACCAGTTCATCCTTCCCTTCAGGGGTAAATGATTGCTGGTTTTTTTTTTTTTTTTTTGCTTATAGTATTTGACATAAATATTTCCTTTTTGCTTTCAGATGTTCCCATCTGAAGGCTGGTTACCATGCAAATGACTTAATGCTGTTGATAATTTGATCCACTCATTCATATTTTTTAAGATTTTTTTTTCCTTCTGTATTTCTAATCTGCTTGATTTCCACGATGTGTGTGTGTGTGTGTGTGTGTGCGCGCATGTGCATGTGCACACACTCAGTTGTGTTTCACTCTTTGTGATCCTCCAGAATGTAGCCCACCAGGCCACTCTGTCCATGGAATTTTCCAGGCAAGAATGTAGGAGTGAGTTGTCATTTCCTTCTCCAGGGGATCTTCCAGACCCAGGGATCAACCCACATCTCTTGCATCTCCTGCTTTGGCATGCTGAGGTCCAAATACAAGCTGAGAATGCAACTTTCTGAAATAACATTGTTGACACATTATTTTTGAGAGCAACTCACCTTATCTCTTGCAGAGAAGTAGAAACTGTCACTTAGAATTAGATGGTCACTAGACTGTGTCATTTTAAAATTGGCATTATTTTTTAATTTTGAGAAGACAAGCAAACTCTTCTGCTAGAAACCTTATTTGGTGTTTTAGGAAACTGGCTTGCCAATTTGTCAATGGGCATAATGCCACCTGAACAGATGGGTTTCTGAAAGAATGAGAACAAGCTTCAGGTCTGACAATTATATGCTAGATAATCCAGGAATCTGGAAGTCTGAGGATGGCAAGTTCTTAATGTTAGTCTTAAATGGCATTGACACTTTTTTATCAACAGTCAACGTTGAAAATTGCAGCTTAACTGTAATTTGCTTAACTTCAAATTTCACCTTAAAGGGTCCATTGACAAGTACCTAAAGCTCCCATGGATGGATGTTAGTGATTTCTACAAAGCTATCAACACGCAATAATATAATATTTAATGTCACATATTTGTTGTTGTTTAGTCACTCAGTCGTGTCTGACTTTTTGTGACCCCATGGACTGCAACACACAAGAAACCTCTGAACTTCAGTTCAGTTCAGTGACTCAGTCGTCTCCAACTCACTGTGACCCCATGAACTGCATCACACCAGGCCTCCGTGTTCATCACCAACTCCTAGAATTTACTCAAACTCATGTCCTTGGAGTCGATGATGCCATCCAACCATCTCTTCCCCTTCTCCTCCGCCTTCAATCTTTCTCAGCATCAGGGTCTTTTCAAATGAGTCAGTTCTTCACATCAGGTGGCCAAGGTATTGGAGTTTCACCTTCAGCATCAGTCAGTCCAATGAATATTCAGGACTGATTTCCTTTAGGATGGACTGGTTGGATCTCCTTGCAGTCCAAGGGACACTCAAGAGTCTTCTCCAACACCACAGTTCAAAAGCATTAATTCTTCGGTGCTCAGCTTTCTTTATAGTCCAACTCTCACATCCACACATGACTACTGGAAAAAATACAGCTTTGACTAGACGGACCTTTGTCGGCAAAATAATGTCTCTGCTTTTTAACATGCTGTCTAGGTTGGTCATAACTTTTCCTCCAAGAAGCAGGCGTCCTTTAATTTCATGGCTGCAGTCACCATCTGCAGTGATTTCGGAGCCCCCCAAAATAAAGTCTCTCACTGTTTTCATTGTTTCCCCATTTATTTGCCATGAAGTGATGGGACCAGATGCCATGATCTTAGTTTTCTGAATATTGAGTTTTAAGCCAACTTTTTCACTCTCCTCTTGCCCTTTCGCTTTCTGCCATAAGAGTGGTTTCATCTGCATACCTGAGGTTATTTATATTTCTCCCGGCAATCTTGATTCCAGCTTGTGCTTCAACCAGCCCAGCGTTTCTCATGATAACTCTGAGCTTAATATACATATTTATAAAATTATATAGGCATATATATGTTTTCTCTGCATTTTACAGATACAATTGAAAACAGCTAATGTTTTGAAGTGGTCTTCCAAGGTGGCTCAGTGGTAAAGAATCTGTTTGCCAATCAGGAAATGCAGGTTTGATCCTTGGGTCTGAAAGATCCCCTGGAGAAGGAAATAGTTCCAGTATTCTAGCCTGAGAAATCAAGTCGGACATGACTTAGCAATTAAACAACAATATTTTTTAACATACTTGATCAAGTTTCCATTTGCCATAATGATCTATAGTAACTATTGTTTGTTTTACATATTTTCTTATCTTAATTTGCTTAATTTGGGGGTCACATTAGTGTTAGATAAGCTAAACCATACGAAAGAGTCAATAAAATCTAGAGAAAAAAATTCCACAAAAGCTTGCTATTCAATGCTTACTAAATATGTATTCACAACCATCATCAATCATCCCGGGTACTTTTCTAGGTACATGTGAAGTATTTGTGAACAAAAATATAAACAAAACTCCCTGCCCATTTGTTATTCGTCACTCTTTTTTTCATAATGGTTATAATCTAGGCTTCCTCAGTAGCAGGTAATTTAAACACTGATTTTAAGTGGAAAATGGAATAATGTAAAATATTATTCATGCAGGAGAGGAGTCACTCACAATTTTTGTGGACAAGCGGAAGCTGAGCAAACGATCTGAAGGAAGTGACCCCAGCACCAACAGCTCCTCGGTTACTCTGGAGACTCTGCATCAACTGGCTGCGTCCTATTTCATCGACAGGGACAGCACCCTTCGGAGACTTCACCACATTCAAATCGCATCCACTGCCATAAAGGTATGAATATGTTAATCCTATGATTATATCATACCATGAGGCTTCCCTGGTGATTTAGTGGTAAAGAATTGCCTGCAGTGCTGAAGACTGGGTTTCAATCCCTGGGTCAGGAATATCCTCTGGAGAAGGGAATGGCAGCCAACTCCAGTATTCTTGTCTTGAGAATTCCATGGACAGAGGAGCCTGGTGTTCTATAGTCCATGGGGTTGCAAAAATAGGATATGACTTAGTGATTAAACCATCATATCATACCATTGTGTTTTCTATCTCTAAAATCCGTTTCTATGTATGTTCATGGCTCACTGATGTAAACCATGGTGTCTTGAAGAATAATGTGTTATTTCCTTTTGTTTTGAGTTTTGCAATACATTTAAGATGAAATTATATATATATATTTTCATGTAATTTTGTTAACTAGATAACTGGATTAAGGTTTTTCAAGTCAGAGCATTAATTGAAATGCACATGAATTGAGTTTGCCCTTGACTACTTAGACTCACACACAAAGCATACATGGATGAAACTTTTTTTTAATAATGCTGATTTCTTTTATAAAACTTCATAATTTGATTGTGTGCATTTAAAACATTATCCTGAGTAGTAGATGACTGGGCTCAAAATGAGTCAGTGACACAAAAATCATTAAGAAGTCAAGGAGTAATTCCCTCTTTGTTTTTAAAGACACAGTTAAGGAGTACAAGTAGTTGTTTCTAAGTTTCTAGAAGTCAATATGCACCATAATCAGGAACTAGTGGACAAATCCATGTGTTTGCTAAAATCTTTAGCCTTTGACTCAATAAATTTGACTTTATGAAAGCTGAGAGAATGGAGAAACAGGATACCTTTAATTTTCAGAAGAAAGAGAAAGAGAGAAAGACAGAGAGAGAGAGAGGCAGTAGTTTCCAGAACAATAGATGTTTTTGACATATTTCTCTGGCAGTTTGGATAAGCATGTTATTGTGTTTGGGTTTGGCCAGGGGCCATTGTAAAATTAACAGACCATAGAGTTGGCACAATGTCATGGTATGATTCTGGACAAAGTAGTAAGAAGAAAATAAAACATAAAGAGCATTTCTTCGTGTTTTAAATGTAACATGTCATCATTAATGTAAAAATCAGTCATCAAATATATTATTTTATTGCTTTGTGAGATTAAAATTAGTATTTATATTTTTTCACTTACTTGAAAAATTAGTACATTGATACGTTGAGAATGCTAGACAAATTAGCCCAAGGTACATCTTTTGTCCAAGATTCTCCTAGAGAAAATAAAAGGTTACATGAAAATATCTTTAGCTTAAGAGTTGCACAAATAATAACTGCCAATTTCCAATATTGTTTGTAAATGATGTTAAGACAAAGGCTTCTGTAGAGGTAAATTGTACAATTATAGTCTACCTCTGACCATAAGATTTAGGTTATATTGAGTAATCAAGTACATAAATAATATTTATGCCATATAGATACAAATGTGGCCAGCATGAATGCAAATGTTGTATTAATTTTAAAATATTGTAAGGTAGAGTAGTATTGTAGGCATTTAGCTTAAGGTTACTGAGAAGAAATAGGCTTTTTCAGAAATCAATTTCAGTGATATAAACAGTGACTTAAAGTATATTTTCTAATAGAAGACATCATTGTTGCAAGTGTGTTTATTACATGGCTATTGATTTTTCACTCAGTACACCAAGTAGAATTATACAATAGAGTTTTTGTATCCATAGTAAGTATTCATTCACAGTTCATATCAAAACTTAATGGATATTTGTACATACTCTTTTATCCCAGAATAGAAATCTGTATCACAAAAGGCACATGTTTTAATGGCTAGGCTATTGTATGCAGGCAGTGTTCTTAGACACTGATGCTACAGCTGATGTTGATAAAGCTTCATGGATGGTATAAATGAGCCAGCCTCAAAGTAGAAGTGACTTTTGTAAGTAAGTAAACTCACAGTAACTCTAGGGAACACAGAGGAGTAACCTGGAGTGTGAGAGAGTGAACAGTTTTGCCTTGAAAGGACTCCAGAAAATGCTCTTTATCCAGGAGTCTTGAAAAGGAGTTCTAATGCACACAATGGAAATAGTTTCTAAAATATTATATTTATTTATTTTTGGCTGTTCTGGGTCTTGATTGCCATCTGGGCTTTTTTCTAGTTGCACTGAGCAGGGGCTACTCTCTAGTTGCGGTTCGAGGGCTCCTGATTGTGGTGGCTTCTCCTTGCAGAGCATGGGCTCTAGGGAATGAATGCAGGCTTCAGTAGTTTCAACTCCCAGGCATTAGAGCACAGGCTTAGTAGTCGTGGTGCATGGACTTAGTTGCTCTGTAACATGTGGTATCTCACAGACCAGGGATCAAACCTATGTCTCCTGCATTGGCAAGCAGATTCTGTATCACAGTAACTAAGAAGTCTCCATAGTGGAAATATTTTCAAGTGTATGTAGCAGGGCTGGAAACAGGGAAAAAAAGTGGAACTTTAGATCAGGGAGGGGAAACAGAAAACAATATAGGAATGATACAGAGATGGATGGATTGTAAAGCAAAGTTCATGTATCTTATGTGTAACTAAGAAAATAAAAGGGAATGAGGTATGTGTACTGGTAGCAACAAGGTTCAGAAAATATTCTGAAAGTACCCAAGGCCTGCAAGGGTGAGGTAGTGAGTGAAGTGAAGTCACTCAGTTGTTTCCAACTCTTTGCAACCCCGTGGACTGTAGCCCACCCAGCTCCTCTGTCCATGGGATTCTCCAGGCAAGAGTACTGGAGGGGGTTGCCATTTCCTTTTCCAGGGGATCTTCCCAACCCAGGGATCGAACCCAGGTCTCCCACATTGCAGGCAGACTCTTTAACCTCTGAGCCACCAGGGAAGCCCAAGGAGCTGGGAAAGAAGGGAGGGTGATCAGACATTTCAGGATTAAATTTAAACCTGGATGGAGTTCCCACCTGAGGCAGTAAAGTAACTAGTGATTATCTGACCCAGTGTCAGCTGCAGTCTGGGCTACTGCGAAAGCTCTGGGAAAGATTCTTGAGCAGGTCTACAGGGTCCTTGAATTTCATGCACACTTTTATTATGCTGTGTAATTTCCTGGGGAGAATATCTTTTATTTTCCTTAGTTATCAAATGTATAGATAAAAGATAAAAGATGTCCCTCCTCAAGTATAAGATTATAATTGCTTAGATGTAAGTGAACAGGCTGAAAGGGACTGAATGGCTAGGGTGGTGGGTGTGTAAGCAAAATCCAAGGGTATTCAACTTCTGAAATCCTTTTACTTGAATAAACAACTGACTGCAAAGTGCTTTTGTAGTATATTTGAAATCAAAAGCTGAACACTTCTACCAACTCTCTAAAGGTTCTGTGTTGCTGTTATATTTTAAAGATTTACACTAGGGATACCAAGATCTACAATTTCTTTGATTAGATAAAAAACTTTGGGTTTTAAGTGTCATGTAGTGGGCACATAATTTCTTGAACAAATGATGTATGAAGATATCTCATGATTCGTAGAATCTAGGAGACAGAGTATTGTTAAAAAAAAAAGTCAAATAAGATCATTATCAGATAACAGCAAAAATATTGTTAAATCTGCATTATCATGCCTGCTTTTATCATGCTAATTCTTTAAAAACACAGAGTTGGATAAATAGCATTAACTATGAGCCAGTTTCTAGAAAAGGAAATTGAACAAATGGTTGCTTTTATCTCTTATAATCATGAATGTAAATGTAGACTGAAGTTCATTAACACATCTATAAACAAAAAAGGAATGGCTCAAATGTGCATATAGCTTAATTAACTGCTATACTATTCCAGTAATGGCATTTATGTCAAATATTATTTCTTAATATAATTATTAGTGCAAAAAATATCAAGTATAATGTCTAGGATTCTCCATTATTTTCAGAACATTCAATTAAATTGACTCAAGTTACCTAAAAAAAATCACACTAACATATTCTTTAGATTTATTTTGAAATAGTTGAATGAACTTTAATATATGATTGACAAAGATGGGAAAAATCAAAATATATATATTGTGGAAATTTTAATCTATTGCCTGATATGCTATATGCATTTTCCAAAATTTCCTTAATACTCTGTTTTAAATTAAAATTTTGAATCTGTTAAAACTCTAAAAGTTATCATTATTTTTCTAAAAGAAAAAATACAATAATATATTCCTAGCATTTTTCTAACATAGAAAACTTATTGGAAATATATTTAAAATTATGGTATTTAGATTTTTTTCCAACAAATTTAGTAAAAGGCACAAACAATATGATAAAATCAACTTACAGGTCCATATTCCAGCTAAAAAGTCCATCTTCAAATGATGTTTTGGTCTTGCATAGTTTACTAAGGGTGTTGAAAGTGATATTGAGAAGTTCCATGACTTTAGAGCTTCATTTATATTTCTGAAATTATAAAGATACAAAAATATAAACTTCAAGAGCTATTCGTAAAGTTAGGATATACATTAGAACATTAGAATATACAGTGGAGCAAAGACAGTCTCTTTGACAAGTGGTGATGGGAAAGCTGGACCACAACAGATGTGTCAGTAAACTAAAATAAACTTTGGGAGTTGGTGATGGACAGGGAGGCCTGGCATGCTGCAGTCCATGGGGTCACAAATATTGGACACAACTGAGCAACTGAACTGAACTGACTGAAAATAAACTCAAAATGGCTTAAAGACTTAAATATAAGACAGGACATCATAAAACTCCTGGAAGAGAACATAGGCAACACATTCTCTGACATAAACCATATCAATGTTTTCTTAGGTCAATCTCCTAAGGCAATAGGAAAAAAACAACAACAGCAACAAAAATGGGACCTAATCAATTTCATAAGCTTTTGAACAGCAAAGAAAACCGTAAAAATAAGGAAAAGACAACCAATGCACTGGAAGAAAATATTTGCAAATTATGTGGCCGATGAGGGCTTAATTTCCAAAATACCCAAGCAGGTCATACAGATCAACAATGCAAAACAACAACCCAATCAAAATATGGGCAGCAGACCTAAACAGACTTAATTTTCTCCAAAGAAGACATACAGATGATCAACAAGCATATAATAAGATACTCAACATTGCTAATTTTCAAGAAATGTAAATAAAACCTACCATAAAATATTACCTTACCTGAGTCAGAATGGCCATCACTAAAATGTCTATAGATATAGTGAAGGCTGGAGTTCAGTTCAGTCACTCAGTTGTGCCCGACTCTGTGATTCCAATGTGAGTGTTCTTTATAATTCAAATGCTAATCATGCTAAGTTGTCATTCCTTGTTCATTTGCTCAGTCATGTCCAGCTCTTTGCAACCCCATGGACTGCAGCATGCGAGGCTTCCCTGTCCATCACCAACTCCCAAAGCTTGCTCAAGCTCATGTCCATTGAGTTGGTGATGCCATCCAACCATCTCATCCTCTGTCGTCCCCTTCTCCTCCCACCTTCAGTCTTTCCCAGCATCAGGGTCTTTTCTAATAGGCCAGCTCTTTCTACCAGGTAGCCAAAGGATTGGACTTTCAGCTTCAGTATCAGTCCTTCCAATGAATATTCATGGTTATCTCCCTTAGGATTGTCTGGTTAAACCTCCTTGCAGTCCATGGGACTCTCGAGAGTCTTCTCCAACAACACTGTTCAAAAGCATCAATTCTTTGGTGCTCAGCTCTCTTTATTGTCCAACTCTCACATCCATACATGACTAATGGAAAAACCATAGCTTTGATTAGATGGACCTTCATCAGCAAAGTAATGTCTCTTCTTTTTAATATGCTGTCTAGGTTGGAGAGGGTGTGGAGAAAAGGGAACCCTCTTACAATGTTAGTGAAAATATAAATTGGTATAGCCCCTATGGTAACAATATAGAAGTTCCTTGAAACACTAAAAATAGAGTTACCATATGATCCAGCAATCTTATTTCTGGGCATTTATCTGGAGAAACTCTAATTTGAAGATACAAGTACCCCAATAGTTCGGTTCAGGCTATTTACAATAGCCAAGACATATTCAGTTCAGTTAAGTTCAGTCACTCAGTCCTGTCCCATTCTTTGTGACCCCACAGACTACAACATGCCAGGCTTCCCTGTCCTTCACTGTCTCCCGGAGTTTGCTCAAAAACTCAGATCCGTTGAGTCGGTGATGCCATCCAACCGTCTCATCCTCTGCCATCACCTTTTCCTCCTGCCTTCAATCTTTCCCAGCATCAGGGTCTTTTCTAAGAAGTTAGTTCTTCACATCAGGTGGCCAAAGTATTGGAGCTTCAGCTTTAGCATCAGTCCTCCCAGTGAGTATTCAGGGTTAATTTCTTTTAGGATTGACTGGTTTGATCTCCTTGCCACCCAAGGGACTCTCAAGAGTCTTCTACATCACCACAGTTCAAAGGCATCAATTCTTAAAGACTCAGCCTTTTTCATTGTTCAGGTTTCACATCCACACTTGCCTACTGGAAAAACCATAGCTTTGACTATACGGACCTTTGTGGGCAAAGTCATGTTTCTGCATTGTAATATGCTATCTAGATTGACCATAGCTTTCTTCCAAGGGGCAAGCGTGTTTTTATTTCATGGCTGCAGTCACCATCTGCAGTACTTTTGGAGATCAGGAAAATAAAGTCTCTCACTGTTTCCACTGTTTCCCCATCTATTTGCCATGAAGTGATGGATTGGACACAACTGAGCAACAAAGCACAACACAGCCCAGCACTAGGTTTGTCATAGCCTTACTTCTAAAAACCAAGACTCTTCTAATTTCATGGCTGCAGCCATCCTGCATAGTGATTTTTTGTTCCCATAAGCCAGAAAGGAAATGCTAATAATTCATGGAGTACTGCACGAAATGCTTAGAAATGTCATGCCTCACTGGTGGGGCATACCAAAGGGTACTGCTGCTGCTGCTGCTGCTAAGTCACTTCAGTTGTGTCCGACTCTCTGCGACCCCATAGATGGCAACCTACCAGGCTCCCCCATCCCTGGGATTCTCCAGGCAAGAATACTGGAGTGGGTTGCCATTTCCTTCTCCAATGCATGAAAGTGAAAAGGGAAAGTGAAGTCGCTCAGTCGTGTCCAACTCTTTGCGACCCCATGGACTGCAGCCCACCAGGTTCCTCTGTCCATGGGATTTTCCAGGCAAGAGTACTGGAGTGGATTGCCATTGCCTTCTCCAGGGGATCTTCTTGACCCAGAGATCGAACCTGGGTCTTCCACACTGTAGCCAGATGTTTTACCGTCTGAGCCACCAGGAAAGAACCAAGTCATAGGTTCTATCTAAATTTAGTGGAAGAAGATTACCGAAAATTGTGCATACCATAAGGAAAGGCTTGGGAGTGGACCTTAGAATCTATTACCAAGACTAAATGAAAAATATTTGAAGGGTTAATGACCAATTTCCAAATTAATTAAGATATTTAAAACCCACAGATCCTAGCAACTCAAAAGATGCCAAACAAAAGAAAGGTAAAAAAATTACACCTAGCTAAGCATTTCATTTGGACTCCAAAATCACTGTAGGTGGTGACTGCAGCTATGAAATTAAAAGATGCTTACTCCTTGGAAGGAAAGTTGTGACCAACCTAGACAGCATATTAAAAAGCAGAGATATTACTTTGCCAACAAAGATCCGTCTAGTCAAGGCTATGGTTTTTCCAGTGGTCGTGTATGGATATGAGAGTTGGACTATAAAGAAAGCTGAGCACCGAAGAATTGATGCTTTTGAACTGTGGTGTTGGAGAACTCTTGAGAGTCCCTTGGACTGAAAGGAGATCCAACCAGTCCATCCTAAAAGAGATCAGTCCTGAGTGTTCATTGGAAGGACTGATGTTGAAGCTGAAACTCCAATACTTCGGCCACCTGATGTGAAGAAGCTGACCCGTTTGAAAAGATCCTGACACTGGGAAAGATTGAAGGCAGGAGGATAAGGTGATGACAGAGGATGAGATGGTTGGATGCCATCATCAACTCAATGGACATGAGTTTGGATAAACGCTGGGAGTTGGTGGTGATGGACAGGGAGGCCTGGTGTGCTGTGGTTCACGGGGTTGCAAAAAGTCAGACACAACTGAGCGACTGAACTGAACTGAACTGAGGCATTTCATAATCAACTTGTCTGGTGGCTCAGATGGTAAGGCATCTGCCTGCAATGCAGGAGACCTGAGTTCGATCCCTGGCTCGGGAAGATCCCCTGGAGAAAGGAACAGCTACCCATTCCAGTATTCTGGCCTGGATAATTCCATGGACGGAAGAGCCTAGCAGGCTGCAGCTGATGGGGTCACAAAGAGTTGGACATAACTGAGTGACTTCTACTTTCACTTTTCATTTCATAATCAAATTGCTTGAATTTGTGACCCCATGGACTGTAGTCCACCAGGCTCCTCTGTCAGGCAAGAATACTGAAGGGGATTGCCATTTCCTTCTCCGGGGGATCTTCCTGATTCAGGGATCAAACCTGTATCTCCTGCATTGCTGGCAGATTCTTTACCATCTGAGCTGTAGGGAAGTCCATAAATAAAGAATATCTTACTTTCCGTTAGTTATCAGAGGATTCCCAACCAGAATACATGGACATTTTGCTAAGATATAAGGTTGACCAAGACTGTAAGTGCTTAGGTATAAATTCATGAGGTACAGGGAGTCAGGGGGAAGAAAGGACACATTAGGTGCAGAAGAACAGAGCTAAGGGTCATAGCAGATTTCTTGAGACAATGCAAGTGAGACAATAGTGGAGATGAGAACTTTAAAATACTAAAAAATTCTGTCAAGATAAAACTTATTTTCTAATAAAAATATTTCAATGATGGAAAATATATTTGCAAATGTATAAAATTTGCAAGATGCTCAGTGGCAGACCTGAATGAAAGAAATGAGGTAAGAAAATTTTCAGGCAAGAAGGTAGATAATGTCAGTCATCAAATACATAAATGTGAACTTACATAAATGAATGAAGAAAAGTGAAAAGTGAAAATGGCGCCAACACTGGTAATTATCTTTTATTATTGTTGTTGTTTGTCTTTTTAAGAGAGAAGCATTTATTTAAACACCACCACAATCAATGTATTATGAGGTTTATAGCATATATATAAGTAAGTAGTAGGCCCACAATAGCATAAACATTAGATGAAGTGTACTGGACATAGTTGACCTTTGAACAACATGGGTTTGAACTACAAGTGTCTACTTACAAGGAGATCTTTTTTCAACAGTAAATACTGCAGTGCTACATGACCCATGGTTAGTTGAATCCATGGGTACAGAATTAACGGTATAGAGGAACCATAGAGACAGATGGCCAATAATGAGTTATACTCATTTTCTACCATATGGAGGTTGGTATCCCTAACCTCCTCTTGTTCAAGGGTCAAGTGTATAAAATTTAAAGTTCTTATATTGTCAGTGAAAATCTATAATATAATTTAAAGGTAGTTTGATAAGTATGTATACTATGAACCTTAAAACAACCACTAAAATAACAAAACATTATAGTTAACAGGACAGAAAAGTAATATAATAGAATTATTTTAAAACTAATTCAAAGGAAGTTAAAAATAAGAAAAAGGGACGAAAGAACAGAATGGGAAATAGAGAATAGATATTAAGTAAATAGACTTAAACCTAATAATATCAACATTCTATTAAAATGCACATCAGTGTCACATTGAATTTTTTAAGAAAGTAAAATTTAACTATACATTGTCTATGGGAGAATCATTTGAAATTTGAAAGTAAGTTAAAAGTAAAAGGATGAGAGTAGATACGTGATTTTAACACTGGAGTGTCTATCTTAATATGAGAAAAGTATGTTCCAGAGAAGAATCTTAGCAGTTGTTCAGTCGCTCAGTCATGTCCAACTCTTTGTGACCGTAGACTATAGTACACCAGGCTTCCATGTCCTTCAGCATCTCACCGAGTTTGCTCAATCTCATGTCCATTGAGTCAGTGATGCCATCCAACCATCTTGTCCTCTGTTTTCCCCTTCTCCTCCTGCCTTCACTCTTTCCCAGCATCAGGGTCTTTTCCAAAAAGTCAGCTCTTCGCATCAGGTGGCCAAATTATTGGAGCTTCAGCTTCAGCATCAGTCCTTCCAATGAATACTCAGGGTTAATTTCTTTTAGGATTGACTGGTTTGATCTCCTTGCAGTCTAAGGGACTCTCAAGAGTCTTCTCCAATACCAGAGTTTGAAAGCATCAGTTCTTCAGGGCTCAGCCTGCTTTATGGTCCAACTCTCACATCTGTACATGACTACTGGAAAAATCATAGGGAAAGGCTACCCACTCCAGTATTTTGGCCTGGAGAATTACACGGACTCTATAGTCTTGGGCTTCCCTGGTGGCTCAGATGGTAAAGCATCTGCCTGCAATGTGGGAGGCCTGGGTTTGATCCCTGGGTCAGGAAGATCCCCTGGCAAAGGAAATGGCAACCCACTCCAGTATTCTTGCCTGGAGAATCCCATGGACGGAGGAGACTGGTAGGCTACAGTCCACGGGGTCACAGAGTCAGACACGACTGAGCGATTTTCACTTTCAAGTTCAAAGCATACAGTGGGAAAAAGAGCTAGGAAAGATGCCTGTTGAAGCCTTTCAGGCTTTCACCAAGTACCAGGCACTGACCTTCCAAGTGTGGATGGAGAAGCCTGCAAGGAGGAAGGTGAACTCCCAGTGTGCCGAAAGTTAGGACAAGACTGTAAAGCAAAGAATTCTGCAGGATCCCAAGAGATCAGCAGCCAAGCCTTCAAGCTGGAAGAGATTCCTCTTGATTCAGAAGTTGGCAGCTGGGTTGTGAAGAGTGTGTTAATTTCCTGAATCTCACTCTTGGCCAGATCCTAAGTCCTTCAGAAAGGAAAGTGCTGATGCTGTCTTCCAACTGTTTTAAGCCAAAAGTCACTAAATCAAGTCAAATTTTGAAGAAAGCTCTGGTCAACCTCAATTCCAGATTAGACTATTCAGTCACACTTAATAGAAACCTAATACAGGAAGAAGTATGCTTATTTTCAGAGGAAATATTATTTACATACAGTCTTCATTTTGCTGTTTCTTTTTTTTATACATGATGTTTGACAATAGCAATAATATATGAAAAAGCAAGAGAATGTGGACTCAAAGGGCACGACAGGCAGTAGTCAAGGAAAGCAGACTAAGAAATGAATAATTATTTTATTGTCAAACATTTCCCAGTGTATGCCTTGAACTTGGTGAAAGCCAAAAATGTATCAGAGGGTTTCTCCCAAAGCCTTGTACTTGAGGAAAGCACAGTTGCTTCCCTCAGCTATGCTCTTTTGCACCTAACTTTTCATGTGCTAAATTCATATGGTCAGTGACAGCTAATGGCAGTAATTGACTGGGAGGATGTATACTCATTTTGGAACTTCCTGGTATTTTAATTCATCATACTGGCACTGACAAAGATACTAAACATTCAGTTCTAGTTTCCCTTTATTTTATCAATGGCAGATTTATCCTCTTCCCTCTCTGCCAGAGATTAGAGCAGCCTAGTTTTCTTTTCTCTCAGAAAAAGCTAATTATTTTCTGGATTTAGATATATTTACAGCATCCACTGTACTGTTATAGTTAAAAAGAAAAACTCTGAGTTTGGCTTTCATTGTTAGGGTGAGAATGATGGTTTCTTATGTTTTTCTGCATCCTAACTAGAGTTGGAAGTCCTTACTTTTAGCCTCTGCTATTTCATTTCTATTTCTCTGTATCCCTTGATATCCCACTCCAGTACTCTTGCCTGAAAAATCCCATGGACGGAGGAGCCTGGTAGGCTGTAGTCCATGGGGTCGCGAAGAGTCGGACACGACTGAGCGACTTCCCTTTCACTTTTAACTTTTCATGCATTGGAGAAGGAAATGGCAACCCACTCCAGTATTCTTCCCAGTAGAATCCCAGGGACAGAGGAGCCTAGTGGGTTGCTGTCTATGGGGTCGCACAGAGTTGGACACGACTGAAGCAGCTTAGCAGCAGCAGCAGCAGTTATCCCTTGATAACTATATAAATTTGCTCAAAACACTATATTGGATCACATAATTTTTTCCTCATATGAAGTCACAGAAACTTCCTGGAAATCATTAAGACAATCTAGGTTTGTATTTTATACTCCATAACATTTCTAGCCTTATTCCTTTTGAAGTGCATGAGCTCTAACATCATACTGCTTTCCCTCTTCCACCCTTAAAGACTTTAGAACCAATTAAGATGTACTCATAGAAATCATCAAGACCGAATTTAAAGTATAAGCTCTATTGCTAGGCATTTTGGAAAACTACAGACACAACAGGCTTCTGAACAGTTCACTCCCAATTAAATACCTAGCACTCTCCCTCGAGGCAGAGCCACTCTTTTAACCTTAACCTACGAAAACAGGAATATAACTCCTCTGATGGATCTGTCCAAGTGGTATTTCAGAAGGAGCAGAGTAGAGAATGCATAATCCCATCCTTCAATATTGCTAATCAGGTATTCTTTTATCTTTGATGGAAGCTATTGAATGTGAGAGGGAGTTGGGTTAAGAGAGGGCATGAGAGGTATCCTAGTAAAATTCTTGCCAGTGAAACATTAGACAAAATAAAATGCACTTTCTCTTCTAGTACTATCCAGGGCATCTTTCTTAGTTTGAATATAGCCAGTTTCTCAGGATGTTTAAAGTAACATTGTATTTATTGGGACCACTGTGCTTCTTCTTCTTGGTTCCTGCCTAAGTCACGCCTGACTGTTTTGAGACCCCATCAGGAAGTCTGTTTTATTGCCTGGGATATTACCTCCTCCGTGAAAAACAATTAGATGACACTCTTTAAAACATATGTGTTGATCACAATCACCCTGCCTTTATCCAGGAAACCAAGGCTGATTTGATTTTTGTTTTGTTTCAACATAGTTGCTGATATTAAATCACTAAATTTATGCAAATCTTTATTTAAATTTATTTAGATATAGGAGGCACAAGTCAATTGCGTTGTGTCAGGGATCATATCTATCTTTCAGAACTCTAAGTTGGATTGTTAGAAACAATGATCTGGAACAAAGGCTCTCAAGAGCAATACTTTAAATCAATAAATCTTGAACTCCATTTCTTCCCACATATAAATTAAACTTGCAGTTCCCAGAGGACTATAAAAGAGCAAATGTCAAGTGGTATCCCCATAAAAGGACCCTTCTGTTTCACTAAATCCATGATGACTGCCTACCAGGATTGCTTGAATTAGTTACTCTGGCAGGTGTCAGCAGAAAAACTAAAGATAGGTCTGAACAACCACCTGGACAATGCAAATATTTGAGCTTCCTGTGTCTGTGTGTGTTTATTCATATATGTAACATTGTATTATGTAAAATTAGACTCTTTCAAAATTCTTACTCTATTATGACCACATCTCAAAATGTGATACCATTCAAATTGCCAGTAGTATAAACATAAGAGGATTTAAGTCATAGATTAGGGAAAGAAATCAATTTTCAGAAAATTACTAGATAATTTTAGAAATAATCTCCTACAAGATGGTGTTTTCTAAATCCACTGATGCTTATACGGTTTCCTATGAAACAGTTTTGGTAAAAGCCAGTTAAAAAGCAGATATGCCTGGTTTGTGAGTCCGCCACAGAGGAAAGAACTTTGATACATTCATCACTTTCATCGTTGTGGTTCTTAGATCCCACTCAGAGAGGTGTTCTTCTCAGGGGGAGTCTATGGAAAGCCAAAAGAATCACTGCTATCTTGTCTAGGAAAACTGTTATCTTCACAGAGTCAAATATTTCTACAATAATTAAAACATTTGCAGTCATCAAGACATTCAACCAAAGGCTAGGAATAAAAACTTGCATTTCTATCTACATAGTAGGACAAATATAGAATCTTTTCTAACAATGTCAGTCTAGCAATCTTTAGGAAAGAAATAAACATAAAGAAAGGAAAGAAAAAGAAAAACAAACATTTATTGATGCCTTTACCCAATGTTGTTGTTGTTAAGTCATGTCCAGCTCTTTTGTGAGCCCTTGGACTGTAGCCCACCAGGCTCCTCTGTCCATGGTATTTCCCAGGCAAGAATACTGAAGCAGGTTGCCATATCCTTCTCCAGGGGATTTTCTCGACCCAGTGATCAAACTCACATCTCCTGAATTGGCAAGTTGTTTCTTTACTCTTGAGCCAACAGGGAAGACCTTATACAATGTAACCATTGTGAATACAGAGAATGCCTTTTTTAGGCAGTTAGGAATAAATGGAACTTTATGTTATATGTTAATTGAAATTTCAATTTTACTTATAATATGGAGAAAATCAGAAAACAGGTAGGATGTTTTCCAAGTGAGAACATAATTTTGATATAACAAACTTGTTTTGTTGTAGTTTTATATGAGTAAATGGCAAGTACAGAGGTTAAACTAATAATGAAATGAAAATGGGAGAGGAGTCAGCAAGGATCATAATACGTGGAGCAATATAATGAACTGTCAGAACCTTTTCTGATTTTGGATAACCCCCAATTTAAAACTAAAATGCATGTAATTACAGATTTCCCCAGAAGCATATTGGCTTTGGAAAACATGCACTAAACCTGATCAAGTAATATTTTCATTAATCAGGCTTTTCTTCATAACCAACCAACATTTTTATTAGTGAATCATAGAGTTATACAATGTATTTTATTGCTCATATTTTTCTTTCTTACTGAACTTCCCATGTTATCTTAAATTGATTCATTTTAACTCATGTCTCAAAGATCTCCCTATTTAGTACCTTTTATTTAGTCATTTAAAAATATTTAAATTCATTCATTAGGCCACTCACTCACATACTTTTATTTACATGCTTAACAATATGAATTCTAGAATCAAAATGCCTGCATGGAAATCCCAGCTTCACTGATCGCTAGTCATGACACCTGGATAAATTAAAGCACTCAACTGCTCCTTGACTTAGGTTCATTGTCTCTGGATTGAGGATTATATAGATATGTTGTGAGGGTCAAATGGGTTAATATTTGAAGTGAAGTGAAGTTGCTCAGTCGTGTCTGACTCGGCGACCCTGTGGACTATATAGCCTACCAGGCTCCTTGGTCCATGGGATTTTCCAGGCAAGACTACTGGAGTGGATTGCCATTTCCTTCTCCAGTGTATCTTCCCGATCCAGGGATCGAACCCGGGTCTCCTGCATTATAGGCAGACACTTTACTATCTGAGCCACCAGGGATGCCAATAATTTGAAAGGCTCTCACAATGCCTAGCATATAAAAGTGCAATGAAGTGTTAGCTGTAATTATTTAACGCATAGTTATTGAGCTCATGCTATATTCCAAGAGGTAGTTTATTTCTCTTCTGATCTCTCCACCCTGAGCTCAGCACAAGATAGGAGCTCAATAAATGCTAATTGAAATTAAATGAACCTAACTCAGCATGAGCAGAATTGATGATGTTGTAGCAATCAGAAACTGCAGCAACCCAAGTTTCAGATTGCTAAAATTAGGTAAGTGACTGTAACTATTGTGTGGATGCTGAAATAGCTTTGAGAAGTTTCATAGGAATCCCCAATATGCCTCTGTATTTATTTCAGCATCCTCATATTTCTTCTACCTCTGAGTAGCACAATAACAACTCTCCTATTAAGCAAAAAGAAAACTCAAAATCCTCTTTTAGAAATACTTTATTTTAAATAAGAGTATAGAATTGCTTGTTTCTTATATAATAATTCAGTATATTCCACTTCCTGTTTTGCAAAGCATCAAGCCCATATCACAGGTAAACTAGGACATCCCATCACTATAACTAACATGTCAAACTCTTTGGCAGAATCTCCTCACCTTTGAAATGCTGGCAGCACCATAGGATACATGAAGTAATGTACTTGGTGACTGACACTTAACAAATATTTGTTGAGTGCATTCTGCTGAATTTGTGAAAGACCAGATGCCAGTAACAAAGGTGCTTAGAAGGGAAAAGTCAGCTTCCTAAGCTAACTGCAGATTGACTATCTGCCAAATCTTATTCACAGTATAGCTGACTATTCTTGTATAGAGAGTAGTGAGTGAATTTCATTCATTGAGTGAATAGGAATTTGATTTTTTCAAAATTATCTTTTTATTTTAGTCATTAGAGTATGAATACAAAAAGAATTGGTTTGATTTTCTTATATTTGGTGAAAGCTCTGGAAAATAACGGAGAAGGCAATGGCACCCCACTCCAGTACTCTTGCCTGGAAAATCAAGTCAGAAACTCTTAGTTGGGATGGGAATAAATATGCATGGTTTATGAGTTATCTGGGCCCTTAAAATTTGTTTGTTGTATTTTTAATTAATAATTTATTTTTAGACAAGTTTTAGGTATGCAATGAAATTAAGGGGAACAGATGCTTCTCATATACTCCCTGCTTCTATGTGTGTGTAGCCCCCTCCATAATCAACATCTTCCATCAGATGATAAATTTATTGAAATGATGGACCTGTATTGACACATCATAGTGTCCCGAAGTCTACAGTTTACATTATGGTTCATTCTTGTAGTATGTTCTATGGATTTGGATAAATGTATGATGGCATGTATCTATGATTATGATCATACACATATTTCTACTGCCCTAAAATTCTCTGTGTTCCACCAATTCGTCCTGTCCCTCCTCCCCAACTAAAAACCACTAATTGTTTTACTATCTCCATATTTTTTTAAAAGATAACCATTAAATGTCATATTAAGTTAAAAGACATAAAAATGATTTTAGTCTATCGCTCCCATATTGTTCTGAATTTGGTTCATCTATCTACGAACAGATGGTAGCATCCATTATTAGACATCACTTGTTTTACTCAATTTCTTCTGTTACATTCCTGGGGATAGAGTTAAATAATTAAGAGAGAAATATCCTATTATTTACTTTCTCTACATTTCTGTATGCACTCCCTATTTCAGTATGGCGCATTATGTCAGAAAGAGCCAAGGGAACAGAGCAGTGAAGAGTCCTGATTCGGGGCCACAGTCCCCTGGGCTGGAATCCCAATTCCACTGTCTACTGATAGTGTGATCTAGCTTAAATAAACTCTTTCTCTTTTAGTTTAACCATCTGTGAAAAGGAGGCAGTAATGGCACTAAGATTATCTGGCTGTCGTGAAGATTAGAAGAGTTATTATATTGAATGTACTTACAACAGTGCCTTACATGTATGAAGTGTGGTATAAGGGAATAAATGACCTGTAAGGTCCCCTGGAGAAGGAAATGCAACCCACTCCAATATTCTTGCCTAGAGAATCCCATGAACAGAGGTGCCTGGTGGGCTACAGTCCATGGGGTCACAAGAGTAGGACAGGGCTTATTGACTAAACCACTGCCATGCCCATGGACTATCAATTTAACTCCTTATAAGGAATAATTACTAATAAATAATTATATATTTGAGACACATTTTTATTAATAGAAATATTGGCATATAGGAAATTATGGCAGACAAGATCATCTGTTTTAGTCTATTTTATCAACCATCAACACTATGTCAGCAATTCCTATGTACTGTCATTCCCATTTCCAAACCCAAGGCCTTCTGATTTTTCTAATAACCTATAATGTTTTCCTCTGTTTATCATATTTTTATCAAATTCTAAATTTAAATATGAATTCTTTGTATGTTATTCTCTCTGTTAGTCATCTGTATTTAATCAAGCAATGAGTTCTGAACATCTTTTTGGTTTCCATCCATTTGTGATAGGAATTGAGCTGAGGCACTTCCCATTGTAAAGTTCCCCAACTACTCTCCCTGACTTTGTCTTATTACCTTTCTCATGCAGCCTGCATAATATCTCAAGATAAATCCTTTACAGTGCTTTCTTGAACAAACCTACAAAGTTGTTCAACACTTAAAGGGCTTATTTCCTGTTACATCTATGGCTCTATAGGGGGTTGTTTTTCAGTCTCTCAGTCGTGTCCTACCTTTGTGACCCCATGGATTGCAGCACGCAAGTCTTCCCTGTCCTTCACCATCTCCTGGAGTCTGCTCACACTCATGGCCATTGAATCAGTGATGCCATAGGGAGTAGTCTCTCAAATTGAATGATGCAGTGCCTTTGACCTTTTCTTATTCCTCCATTTCATCACTGACTTGAGTAGCTGAGCAAATTGGTGAAAACTGGAACAAAGATTCAAAGCCATCTTAGTGAGCTAGAGTGCAAATAATTATGAAAGTATGGCATGTCATTAATATAAATGTAAAGTTAAAGAAAGATATTGCATTTTTCTGCTTTCATATTCTAAACATATATCTTTTTTTTTCACCTTTAAAGTTTAACACTTTTGTCCAGGGAATTGAAAAAGACTAAGCTAGTTTTAAAAGGGGATTTGTGATGTGACATATAATTCCAGATTTATTTTATGCCACTTGACAATGGATATTTTCCCCATTGCACTGCTTAAGAGGAACTCAAAGTTTAAGTGATCAAATCTCACTCGAAAATGTGCTGGGCAAAGAATTTATATTTCAGATCATTGCATTTCCCTCCAGCCGGATTGTAAAAGGTTGAGGTTAAATTACTTTTACATTTTAAAGTGCACTTTAAAGTGCATTAACTTCCTAACATTTCTGCCCTGAAATGCTACACTAATTTGATATTTGTCCTATATCTTTTTTTCTATCTAATCTAGACAGAAATCTGAGTTGACCTTAATTATATTTTCCTTACTTTTAAACTACCATCCTCTGTTAGCAATCTTCAGACACGTACACGGAAATTTTTGTCATCTTAAAAATGACTAGATATTTTCTTTTAAATTTAGAGGTTTCTTTGAGAAATATAATAATTCTGTCAACTTTAAAATATATAACATTAGTCATTTGTGACTTATGTAAGTAGAAAAGGTTGGAGTCTATTTTAGTTAGGTGCATGAAAAATGTACTCTCACCTTCACATAACTCAAAAATGGCTAAAGCAATTTAGTTCAAACTCTCAGACAAGTTCACCTTTGGTCCATGAAAAAGTTTGAAAAATCTCATCGAAAATGATATCATGCTCAGAGAAAATTATGACTGAAAAAGGAGATACATGTTTTATATAATTCCTTTTATTTTTAATACATAAGATTATCTTTTCAGTTTAATTTGAGGCATCTGATAGTTAAATTTTATTTTAATAAGATTAGTTAAAACAATTTCTCTTGACAGAATTAATAGATTTGGAAATTAAAACAAAACATATGCATAATATGTGATCCTATCATGGCTAGATACTATGTCCAGTGTAAAGTTATCCATTAGTTTACAAATTCCCTAGTTAATTTGCTTCTTTGGTGAATGTTCATTTATTATCTGTGATATGGTCAGCACTGCTAGGTATTAGGACTAAATAAATGAAAATAGCATGATTATTAGCCTTGGCAGATTTAGTCTGGGGAGGCAGATATCTGGACTGAGAAAGGTAATACAGCAAAAGTAAATTTACTGCAAGGACATTCATTGATTCTTGTCTAAGAGAATTGATAAGAATGCCCCCAAATATCTGATTTGAGTCTTGAAGGATAAATAATAGGGTGGTATCACACAATGGAAAATCCAGACAGAAGACAAAGGCTTTAAATATAAAAGGGTATGCCATGCTAAAGAATTATGGAGAATTTCAATGTGTCTGAAGAAATCTGTGACTGATTTGTGAAGAGCAGTGTTTACCCAGGTGGGATAATGACATAGATTGATTTATTTTTGCCCCAGTTCCTTACCCACACCTTTAGCTTTACCCCATTATTAACACACGCCTTTTAGCACACCCTTTGCCAAAAGAGTTTATAATTTCTCTGATGACATCTAAGAAACATTTTTTTCTCTCTCTTTAGTGTTGGCCGTGGTCATGTGATTTTGGTTAATGAAATGTAAGTGGACATGACACATAGGCTCAAAATATATATTTTGTGGTTAACTTTCTGTTCTTGTGTTTCCATTATTGTCATGTGAAAGATTTTCTCTGTGAAAATCAGCGTCTCTTTAGTCTGGGTCCTAGAATGAACATTTGAAGAGTGAGCTTCAGCTTCCCTTTTAGCTCAGCTGGTAAAGAATCAGCCTACAATGCAAGAGACCCCAGTTGGATTCCTGGGTGAGGAAGATTCACTGGAGAAGGGATAGGCTATGCACTCCAGTATTCTTGGTGGCTCAGCTGGTAAAGAATCTGCCTGTAATGCGGGAGACTTGGGTTTGATCCCTGGGTTGGGAAGATCCCTTGGAGAAGGAAACAGCTACCCACTCCAGTATTCTGGCCTGGAGAAGTCCACAGACTGTATAGTCCATGGGGTCGAAAAGAGAGGAGACAGAGCGACTTTCACTTTCAGAGAGGGCTTGAATTCATTGCTAACCTAACCAAGCCATTGTAGCAGACACACAGATCACTGAGAACAAATGAAAATAAAGCAGCTTTTAACACCAACAAATTGAGTGTAGAACTATTTGCAGGTAGTTACCAAAATATTTGAAGAAAGCAAGAAGCCAGTTGGGAGGCAGTTGGGGGTCTGTAGCAATGTTTTGACATGTCAATAATTTTGTTGTTGTTATATGAGAAATTTATTAACATTGTAACTCAGAAACATAATGGAGAGCTTATTAGATCAGAAAAGTCTAATGGCATATAAATATGTTAGGATGTTATTACAGTAAATAATGGAAGCACAAATAAAAGTCTTAACTCATACAGTAGCAATAGAGAAACATGTGGGTTTGGGAAAATATAATTTACATTATTGCATACTAACCAGTGTTAGGCCCAGAGGAAAAAGCTGGAGAAGATAAACACCTGAGAGATTTGGTGGATATGGTGTTTCCATTAATTTGACTGGACAGAGATAATATGGGTTTTATAGAAACAGAGACAATAAGTTTAGTCTGTGACAAAAAATTTATAAAGTATTAGTGAAAAACCAAATAACATCTAGAAGATGGTTGCAATGATGAGTCCTAAAGTGCAAGAAAGAATCAAACAAGGAGCAAATATGTGAAAATCACCAATATGTAGATAATAAATGAAGAGACGAAAGTGAATTAGGTCAATCACGGAGAGTTTATCGGTTTGACAGATAAGAGGGGCATTCTGGAAAGATGGCAGGCTAAAGAGAGGAGTGACTTTCTTCTATCCCCAGCTCCTATTGCCAACCATCCAAACCTCCTGAGCCAGATATGTTTAGGTGCCCAGAGGAAAACAAGCCCTGGGCAGTATAATCATGAGAATTATTTGAAGCATCTTCTTCCCTGAGATTACTGCAAACCTGAGAAGCAGCTTCTGAAAGTCTTAATTTTGAGAATTAGAATCTTATTGTTACCAAGGAGAATTTAGCACTCAAATGATGTCTGGCACCATATGAGTTTAGCTTTGTTTCCCTGACTCTTTGGAGCTGAAGGATGGTTGAAAAACTGGTCAAGTTTTCCTACCTAAGGCATGGAAAGCTTCTCAGGGTAAAGAAACTAAATCTTAACAGCAGAGCAGAGATTGTGAATAGGCTACTATTGTTCTATTTGAGGTGACAGCTACATGACACAGTCTTCACTTCTCAGAATTACAGACAAAGAAGTATTCTAATATTCTAGCAGCTGAACAAGTCTCAGTGAGTAAAGAGAGAAAAAATATCAATCTAGATAAGCAGAGCCAGATCAGAAAAATAAACCATAGTGTGCAATCTCTGTAAGCCTCTGAAAAAATAGAGATGATAGAGAAAATTCTTGCAAACTTGAAAAATACAACCCAAAATACTTGGTAATTGAGATTAAATATATATATTAATGGAGAATGGTTACAAATAAAAAATTAACAGAAGGTATGTTTCAAATCTTAAAAAAAAAAGTAATAGAAAACTACCAAGAACTTAAATTAGGATGAAATATAGATAATATATCCAGGAGATATAACATTTTGAAAGTATAGACATTTCACAAAAATAAATAATATAAAAGACAGAGGAATAAAGTTTATAATTTACAGAAGTAAAGCAACTTCAACTCATTTTATATAGCTCAAATAATATAAAAACTATGAGAACAGGTTTTACTTACAATGATAAAAGAAATATTTAATGAATATTCAAAAACTGAGCAAATATATCATTCATTCACTCAATCTGAAGGTAATATTTTTTAAAAAGATTCTAACAAAATAATAAGTGTTAAGACCAGAGACTGCAGGATAGGATAGGAAAGATGAAAATTTTAAGTAGCTAAAAGTTATAGATCTCAAAATATATAAATGTGTATCTGTACTGAAAGCCAAAGATATTTATCAATACCCTTTGAACTGAGAAGGAACTTTGAGAATGAAAAATGAAGCTGGCAGCTTTATAATGTGCAATGTGAAGTTTATTGCAGGGGGCATACATACAGGTAGGATTGGGCAAATGGTGATCCAGAGTATGCTCAGCTGTACTCCATGCTGTTGGAAGGAATACAGAAGAGTTGACAGGGGCCAAATTGAAAAATAGAATTTGACTACAAAGGGAGAAACATGTCTGTAGCTACAACAACAGAGTTTTTTTCTAATCCCTGAAGGTCTCATGACCTTACTATCTGCCTCAGCGAAAAAGCACTCTGCCAAATTTTATACAAGCAAGGGTAAAAATTGATTGCGAACTTATGTGGCTTGGGTGCATTTCTTGTGAATTAGCTTAAAGCTCAGTCATGTAGAAAGGGAAGGGTGTAGGACAGCAGGCCTAAGACAGCTGGAAAAATGGAGTCCATGTGTTTCAGTCATGTAATGTGTGTGTGTGCGTGTGCATGTGCAGTAAAAGAGGTCAATCTAAATGGAAACTGATACAGTCTTATTAGAAAATACAAAATGTCTAAATCAGGATTTTTTAAAGCATAAATCAGTTCAGTTCAGTTCAATCACCCGGTCATGTCTGACTCTTTGCAACCCTATGGACTGCAGCATACCAGGCTGATTCGTCTTTCACTATTTCCATGACTCATGTTGACTGAGTCAGTGATGCATTGAACCATCTCATACCCTGTCATCCCCTTTTCCTGCCTTCAATCTTTCCTAGCATTAGGGCCTTTTCTAATGAATCAGCTCTTCCCCATCCGGAGGCCAAAGTACTGGAGCTTCAGCATCGGTCCTTCCAATGAATATTCAGGACTGACTTCCATTAAGATTGACTGGTTTGATCTCCTTACAGTCCTAGGGACTCTTAAGAGTCTTCTCCAACACCGCACTTCAAAAGCATCAATTCTTCGATTATCAGCTTTCTTTATAGTGCAACTCTCACATCCGTACACAACTACCAGAAAAACCATAGCTTTGACTAGACGGACATTTGTTAGCAAAGTAATGTCTCTACTTTTTAATATGCTTTGTAGGTTGCTCATAGTTTTTCTTCCAAGAAGCAAGTGTCTTTTAATTCCAGGGCTGCAGTCACCATCTGCACTGGTCCCCCCCCCCCCGCCCCCCCGCTCCCTGCCACCAAATAAAGTCTCTCACTATTTCCATTGTTTCCCCATCTATTTGCCATGAAGGACCGGATGCCGTAATCTTAATTTTTTAATGTTGAGTTTTAAGCCAACTTTTCACTCTCATCTTTCACTTTCATCAAGAGGCTCTTTAGTTCCCCTTCACTCTGCCAAAATGTGGTGTCATCTGCATATCTGAAGTTATTGATATTTCTCTTGGAAATCTTGATTCCAGCTTGTGCTTCATCCAGTCTGGCATTTCGCGTGATGTATTCTGCATATAAGTTAAATAATCAAGGTGACGTAATACAACCTTAATGAACTCCTTTCCCAATTTTGAACCAGTCTGTTGTTCAATGTCTGAATCTAACTGTTGCTTCTTGACTTGCAAACAGATTTCTCAGGAGGTAGGTAAGGTGGTCTGGTATTCCCATATCTTGAAGAATTTTCCAGTTTGTTGTGATACACATAATCAAAGGCTTTAGTGTAGTTAGTGAAACAGAAGTAGATGTTATTCTGGAATTCTCTTGCTTTTTCTATGATTCAGTAGATGTTGGCAATTTGATCTCTGATTCCTGTGCCTTTTCTAAATCTGGATTTAACATCTGGAATTTCTCGATTCACATACCTTTGAATCCTAACAGGGAATTTTGAGCATTGCTTTGCTAGCGTGTGAGATGAGTGCAATTGTGTGGTAGTTTGAGCATTCTTTGGCATTGCCTTTCTTTGGGAATTGGAATGAAAACTGACCTTTTTCAGGCCTGTGGCCACTGCTGAGTTTTCCAGATCTGTTGGCATATTGAGTGAAACACCTTCACAGCACCATTTTTTAGGATTTGAAATAGCTCAGCTGGAATTCCATCACCTCCAACTAGCTTTGTTCCTAGTAATGCTTCCTAAGGCCCACTTGACTTCACACTTCAGGATGTCTGGCTCTAGGTGAATGATCATACCACTGTGGTTATCTGGGTCATGAAGATCTTTTTTGTATAGCTCTTCTGTGTCATCTCACCACCTCTTAATATCTTCTGCTTCTGTTAGGTTCATACCATTTCTGTCCTTTAGTGTGCCCATCTTTGCATGAAATGTTACCTTGGTATCTCTGATTTTCTTGTAGAGACCTCTAGTCTTTCCCATTCTATTGATTTCTTCTGTTTCTTTGCATTCTTCACCTAGGAAGGCTTTCTTCTCTCTCCTTGCTGTTCTTTGGAAATCTGCTTTTAGATGGATATATCATTCTTTCTCCTTTGCCTTTCACTTCTCTTCTTTTCCCAGCTGTTTTTAAAGTTTCCACAGACAACTATTTGCCTTTTTGCATTTCTTTTTTTTGGGGATGGTTTTGATCACTGTCTCCTGCACAATGTTATGAACCTCTGTCCATAGTTCATAATGCAATATAATTTCTTATGGTAGTATAGAACTATAAAAACTTAAGGGAAAAGTTCACAAGCGTCTTGTAATGACTGGAAAGTGGAAAAAAATTAGTATTCCCTAGGTATTATTTGGTCAAAGAAAGGTGTAGAACAAATTGTGAGAAAATGAAAATATTCAAAAGGTTCCATCTTTAATTGTAGGGAACACATTGTGGAATCAAGTTTTGTGGAATACGATTTTCATATTATAGCAAAATGATTTCAATTATTAGTGTTGTACCATAATTGTACAGGTATTTCTATATAGCTCATCTTTTTATTTTTTGATGACTGTAAGTTAAAAATGTATAATTTTCTGTAAAATTATGTCAGTTTGATCTACATTTTCAGATGTTGCACAAATATATATATGTACCTATGTATAGATACAGGTATAGATCTCTCTTGAGATCTCTTTCCCTTTCTATCTATCTATCTATGGAATATTTTTCTTAGAAAGTCTTATATACTGAGTAATCACATATGTCAAGGGCAGTTCTTATGTGCAGTTCACCTATGAGCTCCATCAACAAGGACAAATACACAGTTTCTGTTATCTAGGAACTTTATCTCCTTGTTAACAGAAACGACTAATATGAGAGGTACACTTTGGAGTCTTCAGTTCTTTTTTTGATAACAGAAACCTGTATTTGCACAGAAATTAACTAGGCATTGTATGTATTATATAAATTATATAAATGTTACATATAAACATTTATTTTTCCCAAGATAATTCAGGTAAAGTACTTTTCTTTATCTATGGAGAAGCCATTGTGGAATCTCTGCAGTTTCTTACTTGTAGCTGTACAGCTAACAAGTGACAAACCTGGGAATAGAAATTAATTTATCTGTAGTTTTGTTTTTCCCCTTTCCAGTAACCTAATTGCTTCATCCTCTATATTTGAAAATTTAGCATAAGAGAAGGATTAAGCGTTAAATTGATATTTGCCATTTTTAGTATATCACTTTTAAAAATGTGGATGTCATTTTTCAATACCCTAAACAATATTACCTCAGAAAAATTATAGGCAACTGGAGAAGACTCCTGACCAATCAGTCAAAAGAGATTTCACAATTTTCATTCATAAATTCCATATCTTTCAATATGGAAGTATCTGCCAAATTTCCCATAGAAACTATTCAGGAACAAATATACCCAACTTACTTATCTGACTCCCTCACTGAAAACAGATGTGTATTAGGCTTTCAGGAGACAAAAAGAGCTGCTAGTGGGAGACACAATAGCTGTGTTAATAAGTTAAATTTATTGTAAAGTTGGGGGAGCAGGCAATCCAGCTAAACAGCTAAAATAACATCTCAACATAATGCAGCTGAAGTAACAGCTCAGACATTTTCATCAGGCCCCATATAGTGTCTGGGCAAATACTCATGCACTCGGTATATTGACAAGAAAAGACTACTTGTTTTTCAACTGAGCCAAGGAAAAATGAAATTATATTTGTTTTAAAAGGGAAATTAAATTATTTCCTGATTTTGAAATTCTTCCATAGAGAATAATTCAAACATAAGCTTTGTTACAAAAAAAAAAAAAAAAAATCCTTGAGCCAAGCTTGAGTGGCTTAGAATAAATCACTTTTTAAAAACTCTTTTCCTAACAATATTAAATGAATGAGATACAAATCAATGAGTATTTTCTTTGTAATTGTTCATAGATTACAAAATTGAAGTTGTATACCCATGGAAGAGTCATCTTCTCCTTTAGGATTTTACTTGATGAATATGGTGGATTTTAGTGTTCAGTGTGGCTGAAAATTACCTACTTGTATCTAAAGAGCATCTCCACAATTCAGAGTTAACACCCCTGGGGCCTTAAAACCACAGGGGACGCTGGCAAATATGACTCCTGGGGTGCACTCAATGGTGTATTGCCAGCAAAGCTGCATGAAGTCCCAGAGGTGGCCTGGAGGTCCAAAAGTCACTTTGGCACCCTGGTTTCAGGAGGAAATAAATAGTCAGGAAGAAATAATATAACAGAGATAGGATTTCAAGAAAAGTAAAAGAAGAGGAAAATAAAGTTTGGAGTGGGAGTACACTTTGGATTTTTATTATTGCACTCCTAAATTTATTCTTGGACATAGACAAACATGTACTGTAACAATGAAACTTTTTGTCCTTGTCACTTTTGTCTATGCATCCATTAATTTTTCATGATAAGCAATTATCTTAATTATGATCCTCAGTTTTTCAACTGAAAAAAAAGTGGCAGCACTGAAGAAGGTTGTTGCCCTTCTGTCGCTCAGTTGTGTCTGACTGCAACCCCATGGACTGCCCCATGCCAGGCTTCCCTGTCCATCACCAACTCCTAGAGCTTACTCAAACTCATGTCTATAGAGTCAGTGATGCCATCAAACAGTCTCATCTTCTGTTTTCCCCTTCTCCTGCCTTCAATCTTTCCCAGCATCAGGGTCTTCTCCAATGAGTCAACTCTTTGCATCAGGTAACCAAAGTACTAGAGTTTCAGCTTCAGCATCAGTCCTTCCAGTGAATATTCAGGGTTGATTTCCTTTAGGATTGACTGGTTTGATCTTGCAGTCCAAGAGACTGTCAAGAGTCTTCTCCAGCACCACAGCACTGGAGAGTGTGAATACTGACATACAAGAGTATTACAAGAGCAATATTCCTGACATAATTGACCAGTTTATTGTTTTTTCTTGCTCTTAGAATTTTAATAATGCAAGAATTTAATAATGCAACTGCTTGTCATGATGTGAACTATGATTCCACTTTCTCTTACACAATTTTTAAATTCATTTGAAGTCAACTTAGTTTTAACTTTTAGTGATAATCAGTTGCTAAAGAATTTGAATTTGTCATAACTTTTGCGTGTGAGCAAGCCAATTTATTTTTTTGAGGGGGAAAAAAAGGAAAGAAGAAAGAAATGACAGCAGAACTGTTTCTGTAATGGCCAGCTGAAACAAGAAATCCACTTCTGTCTCTCTAATTACTCCTGAGACTGTTGAGTTTTAATGTGCACTTATCAGTTCTCTGGGCGCTTGTTTAATTGGGTGACAAATGGAAGAATATGACAGTCTCAGTATGAAAGTTTAGCTAGTCTGTGCACAGGCATTAGTTGTCCTATTATAATAAGATAACTGAAGTCAGAAACTTTTGATATGCTTAAGGAATTCAGAAATATTCAATACTGCTGAAACTTCAAAAGACTGTGATAAAAAATTTTCCATTTCTAATCAGAGCAATAAGGAATGTTTTAATAAGTAGTTCAGAACAGTCATATTAAATGTGGAATTTCAGAGAAGTCAGGCAAAAATTTTAGTGCAAGTCTTTTTTTCTGCAATAAAATAGTGGGAGCTGCAGGAAATGTTATGATCTACTCTACTGACTCCATAATTGAAGGAGAAAATTAAAAATAATAATAATGAAATAGTTTTATTAAATTTGAATTACAGAATAAGCCTGTTTTATCCAGGTGCCCTACGTTAGTATCCTAGTATGGCAGAGCATTTGCGGTTGGCATTTTGACAGTGACAGATTGTCCCGGGGTGTGCTTCTTGTGCCCTACCAGCCACAGTGGACTGGCAGCACCTTTGATTCAGCTGCTATCATCCTTAATATGGTGACGGGTGCTTTTCCTTCAGCACCTGACGTTTGCATCTGCACATTTTTAGCTAAAGTGTCAAAAGGAAGCAAAATAGATAATTCAGTTGGTAAATGTTAATATCATTTGGAGCATCAGCTCACAGTTCACTGCTTGACTGAGACTTCAGGTGAGGACCAATTGGGCAGATTGGGTAGATTTAGAAATATACTGATCAAATAAATTTTACAACAGGAATTAATGAAGTGAGTGGCTGTCCTTGGTGTTATCCTTTGCTCCCTGGTCCTGGCAGGAAATTTTGTTTGTGAACTTCGTGGCATTTGCTGAGTCGTAGGTTAGTGTCTGTAATGTCTTTGGTATATTTAGTATGTTTCTTTGTTTACTACATCAAAGAAGAGAGAAAACACATCAAGATAGAGTAGCTTGGACTGATTGGATGAAGAAGTACAGAAGTTATTTGAGAAATGAATGAGAAAGACCAGAGGGAACATGCCAAGTGTGTGTGTGTGTGTGTGTGTGTGTGTGTGTTCTTTTGCAATTAGAGATTACTGTCTCCAAGGGAGTAGCAAAATGGGCTGAAGACTTTTAATCCCATTTTTTCAATGATGCTGTTATACTCAGTGTAGTTTTCTTATAACTACTACTTTATATTTTCACTTATGTAAGCTAGCTGACAACATCATTGTCAAAAATGATTACAAAAAAACACTATTAGTTTTATGTGATGATTTATACCAACTCCAAAAAAAAAATACTTGAATTCTGAAATTGCCATTGCATTTTAAAATCTGTGATAATTTTAAGTAGCTATAATAACTAAAAACCAATGAGATTGCAAGTCATAGAATAAACAATAAAGAAAATAAAATCATTCTTAATATTTTTATCTCTTCTGTTTCATTTCTTTAAAAAAAAATGCTCTTTTAGATTACATCTGTTTTTTATGTGAAGCAACAGAAAAGAACCTCTGGCTCCTGAGTGCCCTAAAGTGTAATTTCTCAGGTCTGGTGGACTCGGCATTCAAGCTTATAGTAACAGCAACATGTGCAGTGGTGGCCTAATAACTCTTGCCAGAACGCAGATGGCAGGCCAGAGTCCTGAGCTGGGTTGCAGTCTGTGTCCATTGTTTGTAACTGCCCTGTGGCAGTGAGGTTTTATGCTTTCACATTAATATTGAATACATCAGAAAACTCTCAGCTAACTATAGTACAATAAAAATATCCCTTTAAACTTCATACAATGTGGTACAAGTTTATCATTTATGTAAGGTAGTCAGTTATAGCTATCAAAATGTAATAGTTTTTAAAATGTCAGTTGTGTAAATATATATACATGTAGTTAGAAATCTAATGAAAGCTTTTTTTTGCTATAGAGTTTTCTTGAAATTTCTGTGATTTTAAGCTTTGTGTTATTTTAAAATATATCAAAATAGCATCTGTAGGAATGAGCTTATAGATTTGGCCTGCCCAAGACCAATTAAGTGCCAGACATTTAAATTCCATGGTAACCATGGTTTAAGCATAAGGGTGTCCTGATGTTGCTTGGACTTGTTCCAAATAAATTATGTCCAGTTCACCATATTCCATATCACACTAAATAGAAACTTTAGGAACCTGAGAAAACTCTTTTCTAGCTTCCTGTGCAATTCTGTATTTTAATGTGTGCTCAAGGGAAAAGCATAGTCTTTCTCAACAGATTTCCATGTAGGTGTTTGTGGGTCATATACATGTGTATTATTTTGAAAGAGGATCATTTGTAGGTTATGAAAAATAGGTCAATCATTGTAGCCATGCCTAGACTCATAATAGCAAGTACAAATGGGAACTCCACTGAAGCAGTTACTCTCCAAGAATATATACTCTATTTTATTTCTAAATGAAATGTGTGCCATGTCTTTTATATTAAATATTTGTGCTTGTATTTGTGCTCAGTTGTGTCTGACTTTTTGCAACCCCATGAACTATAGCCCACCAGGCTCCTCTGTTCATGGAGCTTTCCAGGCAAGAATACTGGAGTGGGTTGTCATTCTTTACTCTGAGTATCTTCCCAACCCTGGGATTGAACCCATGTCTCTTGGGCCTCCTTCATTACCAGGTGGATTCTTGATACTTAATACTTTATTTCACATACTTTTTCTCCGTTGTTTCTCATTCTTTGTTGTTCAGTTGCTAAGTTGTGTCCAACTCTTTGTGACCCCATGGACTGCAGCACGCTAGGCTTCCCTGTCCTTCACCATCTCTTAGGATTTTCTCAAACTCATGTCCATTGAGTTGGTGATGCCATCCAACCATCTCATCCTTTGTTCCCCACTTCTTCTGCCTTCAATCTTTTCTAGCATCGGGATCTTTTCTGATGAGTCAGCTCTTTGCATCATGTGGCCAAAGTGTTAGAGTTTCTGCTCCAGTATTAGTCCTTCCATTGAATATTCAGGATTGATTTTCTTTAGGATTGACTGGTTTGATCTCCTTGCTGTCCAAGAGACTCAGTCGTCTTCTCCTGCATCACAGTTCAAAAGCATCAATTCTTTGGCACTCAGATTTCTTTATGCTCTGCCTCTCGCATCCATACATGACTACTGGAAAAACTTTAGCTTTGACTATATGGACCTTTGTGGGCAAGGTGATGGAGGAGGGCATGGCAACACACTCCAGTATTCTTGCCTGGAGAATCCAATGGACAGAACATAGGGTGCCAAAGAGTCTGACATGACTGAAGAAACAACACACTAACACAGAAAGTAATCAACACTTGTATTTTACTTTTTAAAAGCCTGGGGTAGCATAATTTAAGAATATATGGAGGGTTACATTTCAAGGCATTAATGAATTAATACTTATAATAATGGCTAACTCACTTGGCTTTCCATCAAAATTATATGAACCAGTACATTCATAGCAATATTTATTGTTCATGAGAATGACCCAAGATATTACATTATTCTAATTGACTTGTACTTCAATCCAGATCAATTAAATTGTGCTTTGTTATAACTTTATTGCTAGAGTGAGAGAAAGAAAGTCAGAGAGAATGAATTCGATTGATTAAGGCAAGCAAAGTTCCAGAAACAAGTCTAGAGTACTGGAAAGCCAACATGATATTTGAAATGGCTGCAAGATTCTAAAGTTAAAAGGGTCAAAACCAGTCCAGTTCCATTCCTTGTATCATAGGGAGTTAGTAAAACTTCCCTAGGTTCTAGATACCTCATTTGTGTAATAACATGGTGAGTCTACATGATTTCTAGGACTCCTGATAGCTCTAAAATTCATATATGCTGGCTCTACACCATTTTCTTCAAGAGGTTTTCAAAAATGTTAGAGGATTTTTAAATAAAGATTTCTAAATAATAAGTAAAATATCCACAGATTTGGTTCACAATTATTATTTCTACCATGTGCCAGGCAGTGTTTAATTATAAGTAAGGATTTTATGGTAAAATAAGTAGAAAAGACAACGTAAGTAGATGATTGTAATTATATAATTCCCATATTGAAACATAAAGAATATTTTGTGGTAAGAAAAAGAGTAAGATATTAAAATATCTTGAAGGTTTTAATCTCCTAATTCTTAGTATATTTACTCTCCCAATAATGTTTTACTCTTGGGAAATAGTGGTTTTAATTTTGTTTAAAAATTCATTGCTTTTAAAAGTCTTTCCAAGTAGACCCATGGGGCCTTTTTTTGATACCAGTGTCATCATTAGAGATTCTCTTTTGAGTACTAGTTATGGAAATTCAGTAAATACTTGTCTTTTTAATGTCAAACATATGATATTTGTGACAAATTTCTGAACTTTTTAATCAAAGTAAACATAAAAATTAATTAACATTAGGAAAAATTGAAATTTAAATAGCTTGCTTATATGATTATATTTTTCTTTTGCTTCCCTGGTGGCTTAGCTGGTAAAGAATCCACCTGCATTGTGGGAGACCTGGGTTCAATCCCTGGATTGGAAAGATCTCCTGGAGAAGGGAACAGCTATCCACTCCACTCCAGTTTCTGCCCTGAAGAAGTCCATGGACTGTATAGTCCATGGGGTCTCAGAGTCCGACACGATTGAGCAATTTTCACTTTCACTATACATGAGATTATTAGGAAAAGTCTAATTTCTTTTTATTATTTTTTGGAATTATGAATACCTATAAAATAAAAATAAGAATTATTGATCTTCAAGTTAGTTCCTAGTGGATGGCTGATTTATCATGTATGAATCTGTAATTATAGAATAGTTATAATTGTAAACTTGAAAGAAATAAAATAAATATGATATTTTAAGATAATTAAAAGGGATGTGTTTTGATTAAATTAAGCTATTATATTCATCATCTAAAATAACTTATTTTTAATAATCATTCAGTGTCAGATTTTAGTACTTTCTTTTTGCAAAATCACATTATAATAACAATAAATTTGAAAGGGACTTTTGAAAGGAAAATTTGCAAAGATACCAGCTAGCATTGTAGTATTAGAGAGATGACAAATGGATAGATGACCGATAAATAGACAGATATCACTCACTCTGGTATTCTTACCTGGAGAATTCCACAGACAGAGGAGCCAGGCAGGTTACAGTCCATAGGGTTGCAAAGAGTCAGACATGGCTGAAGTGACTGAGCAGTCAGAGATATAGACATAGATGACATGGTCTCTGCCCTGATGTAATTCAGGACAATAATAGTAGCCAACATTTATTGGTAAATATGTTACAGATATAAAGCATATATACAGAAGGTACACAGTCATGTTCAGATTGTGTTGAGCCTGGAATGTCTTTCAACCACCAACATCTATATAAAAGAATAAAACATTAATTACCAGAATCCAAGAAGTCCCAGTTACACCTTCTTCTGTGACTTCTAGTCACAAAGTCTAACCAACATTCTGACTTGTTACATCATAGACTATTTTTGTCTGATATTGAGCTTCTTATTAGTGGAAGTATAGTATATGTGACTTATTTTACCTGATATTATATTTGTGAGATTCATTCTAGTTATTCTGTGTCATTGACTTTATTCTTATAGTGGTACAGTATTTGAATCCTCAATTTACTTATACATCAAATTGTTAATTAACTATTGATTTTTTTTCTGTTATAGATTATTAAGAATGGTGTTTCTATGAACATATTTGCATGTTTCTTTTGGTTACAGACATTTTCATATATATATTTATATATTTGGCTGTATGTCTGGCTCTTAAGGGAGAAGGCAATGGCAACCCGCTCCAGTACTCTTGCCTGGAGAATCCCATGGATGGAAAAGCCTGGTGGGCTACAGTCCATGGGGTCGTGAAGAGTAGGACACGACTGAGCAACTTCAATTTCATTTTCATTTTCATGGATTGGAGAAAGAAATGGCAACCCACTCCAGTATTCTTACCTGGAGAATCCTAGGGATGGAGGAGCCTGGTGGGCTGCCGGTTTATGTGGTCACACAGAGTCGCACATGACTAATGTGACTTAGCAGCAGCAGCTGACTCTTAAGATGTGCCAACATCTATTTACGCAGATGGTTACAAAGAATTTTCTAAAGTGGAAGTGGCTGTACCAATTTATACTCCTGGGTAGAGTGTATGAGAATTCTACTTGCTTTGCATTATTATCAATACTTGGCATTTTCTATCTTTATACTATTTGTAGCCATTTGAGAATGGATAATGCTCACTGTTCTTTTAAATCCCCTGATAAGGAAACTGAAGTTTCATGATCATCAGATTTTAGCATCATCTATTTTGTCAAGTTTTTTTTTTAAGTATTGCTATTGCCGTCTTAGGCTTCCCTGGTGGCTCAGATGGTAAAGGATCCACCTGCAATGTGGGAGATTCAGATATGATCCCTGGTTTGGAAAGATCCCCTGGAGAAGGGAATGGCAATCACTCCAGTATTGTGACCCAGAGAATTCCATGGACAGAATTGCCTGGAGAGCTACAGTCCATGGAATCGCAAAGATTTGGACACAATGGAGTGACTAACACTTTCACTTTCATTGCCATCTTGTTATTGATTTGTAGATTTCTGCCTGTTGGACCTGTTCATATGTAAAAGAAAGGTGTTGAAATCTGAAACTAAGCTATTGTATTCATCCATTTCTTTTCACAATTCTGTAAAGTTTTGCCTCACCTAGCTCAATGCACTGTTGTTAAACACATAGATATTAAGTATTATTATATCGTCTTGGAGAGATGACAGTTTTATCATAGTGTGATGCCCCTCCTTATTTCTTGTAGCTCTGCTAGTTTCAAAGTTTGCTTTGTCCGAAATTAGAATAGTTATATAATTATCCTGTTACTTTTTTTATATTTTCTTTCTTTATTTATTTTTTAATATACTTTTAATTTGAAGTGGCCTCCTTGTGGACAGTATGTAGTTGGGCCTTGTTTTCTGCTCCATTCTGACAATCTGCGTCTTTTAATTGGTATGTTGATGTTCAAAACTGATTATTAATATAGTTATTTCATTTAAGTGAAATAAATGTGAAGAATGATAGACTAATACAAGAGATGAGAGGACAAATTAAGCTAATTTTATTATTATAAGTTACTCACATTATCCATGAAGTGGTATAGTGTTATCTGAAAGTAGACATGAATTAGTTACAATTTCTAATTGCATGCTCCAGGATGATGACAAGAAAATGTAAAAAAAAAGAAAGAAAAATAGAAGGAATTATAACCCATATGCTAAGAAAGGAGAGAAAAGGGAATAATGTAAAATGCTTTGCTAAAACCAAAAAAAAAAAAAGGCAGACACAGAATGAAAGACAAAAATAGAAACAAATAATAAAGGCAACAAACAGGAAACAATAATGAATATGGTGCATATTAATATAACTTTACCAATTGAGCACTCATCTCACACGCCAGTAAAGTAATGCTCAAAATTCTCCAAGCCAGGCTTCAGCAATACATGAACCGTGAAATTCCAGATGTTCAAGCTGGTTTTAGAAGAGGCAGAGGAACTAGAGATCAAGTTGCCAGCATCGCTGGATCATGAAAAAAAGCAAGAAAGTTCCAGAAAAACATCTATTTCTGCTTTATTGACTATGCCAAAGCCTTTGACTGTGTGGATCACAATAAACTGTGGAAGATTCTTCAAGAGATGGGAATCTCAGACCACCTGACCTGCCTTTTGAGAAATCTATATGCAGGTCAGGAAGCAGCAGTTAGAACTGGACATGAAACAACTGACTGGTTCCAAATAGAAAAAGGAGTACATCAAGGCTGTATATTGTCACCTTGCTTATTGAACTTATATGCAGAGTATATCATGAGAAACGCTGGGCTGAAAGAAGCACAAGCTGGAATCAAGATTGCCGGCAGAAATATCAATAACCTCAGATATGCAGATGACACCACCCTTATGGCAGAAAGTGAAGAGGAACTAAAGAGCCTCTTGATGAAAGTGAAAGAGGAGAGCGAAAACGTTGGCCTAAAGCTCAACATTCAGAAAACAAAGATCATGGCATCTGGTCCCATCACTTCATGGCAAATAGATAGGGAAACAGTGGAAACGGTGTCAGACTTTATATTTTGGGGCTTCAAAATCACTGCAGATGGTGACTGCAGCCATGAAATTAAAAGATGCTTACTCCTTGGAAGGAAGGTTATGGCCAACCTAGATAGCATATTCAAAAGCAGAGTCATTACTTTGCCAACAGATGTCCATTTAGTCAAGGCTATGGTTGTTCCAGTGGTCATGTATGGATATGAGAGTTGGACTGTGAAGAAAGCTGAGCGCCGAAGAATTGATGCTTTTGAACTGTGGTGTTGGAGAAGACTCTTGAGAGTCCCTTGGACTGCAAGGAGATCCAACTAGTCCATTCTAAAGGAGATCAGTCCTGGGTGTTCTTTGGAAGGACTGATGCTAAAGCTGAAATTCCAGTACTTTGGCCACCTCATGCAATGAGTTGACTCATTGGCAAACACTCTGATGCTGGGAGGGATTGGGGGCAGGAGGAGAAGGGAACGACAGAGGATGAGGTGGCTGGATGGCATCACCAACTGGATGGACATGAGTTTGAGTAAACTCTGGGAGTTGGTGATGGACAGGGAGGCCTGGCATGCTGCGATTCATGGGGTCACAAAGAGTGGACACGACTGAGCAACTGAACTGAACTGAACCTAACTTTGTCTATCTATCTATAAGCATACACACTTTATATATATATATACACACACACACATAATATGTATATTTTGGTATTATTATTTTGAACAAACTGTTATCAGTTCAGTAAAGTAAGAATAAGAAAAATAAAAGTTTTCATTTTGTCTTCATTTATTCCTTCTTTGATATTCTTCTTTATATAGATCTGAGTTTCCGAGCTATAATATTTTAAACATTTTCCCTTATAAGGAGCTTCTTTGTAACATTTCTTGCAAGACCAGTCTACTGACAATGAATTTTCTCAATTTTTGTCTGTGAATGTATATTTCTTCTCCATTTTCAAAGGATAACTTTGTAGGACATAATATTCTAGGTTAATAGGTTTTTTGCTCAACAATATAAATATTTCAGTATTTCATTTTGTTTCTGAGAAGCCAGATGTAATTCTTATGTTAGTTCCTCTGTAGGTAACATATTTTATTCCTTTGGGTTCTTTCAGGATTTATTCTTTAATTTTGATTTTTTGTAATTTATAAATGATGATATGCTTAGTTTAGTTTTTAGACTTTTTTTTTTTTCTATCTGGTGTTTTCTGTGTTTCCTGGGTCTTTGGTTTGATCTTATACATTAATTTGAGGGAAATTCTCGGTGATTCTTGTTTCTTTTTTTTTCCTGTTCCTTGTCCTCTTTTCTTCCTGGAATTCTCATTATGTTTATGTCACATTTTGTGTTTGTTCCTCAATCATTGGATATTCTATTCCTTTAAAAAAAAAAAAAACAACTTAGTCTCTGTTGTCTTTACTTTTGATTTTTGAGGTTGCTATTGATAAATCCTTTAAGCTCAGAGATTCTTTCCTCACATCTGTTGACTAATGAACCCATTAGAGGCATTCTTCTTTTCCATTATGGTGTTTTGTTTTGTTTTTTCCTATAGCATTGTTTTTTCCATTCTTTCTTGGATTTTCTTCTCTCTACTTAACTTGTGTATCTGTTTTTATATACTAATTTATCCATTAGAGCTCTTAGTGTATTAATTATAGTAATTTAAAATTTTTGATCTGATAATTCCAGCATCCTTGTCATGTCTTGTTCTGGTGCTTGCTCTGTCTCATCAGATTGTGTTTTGTGCCTTTTGATATTCCTTGTAACATATTCTTGGTAGCTGAATGTGATTGATGGGTAAAAGGAACGGCTAGAAACAGGTCTTGAGTAATGTGATGATGACGCGTGGAGAAAGGGAAACATTCTATTATCCTATTGTTTGATCATTTTTTATAGAATTTATGCCTTTGGACTGTAAAATTCATAAAAGTGTCTCAGATTTTTCCTCCCTCACACCTATAATGGAACAAGATGGCTAGAAAGGACAAGAATCAGGTATTTCCCTTCCCCTAGGTCACTCAGACTGAGATAATCCTATAGAAAGTTAATCTCTGATTATCTAGCTTTCTCTGAGGACAGAGGAGGTCTGAGTGTTCTAGAGTATTTCAAAATGGTTTTTCCATCCCACTATGGAAAGCAAGAGGATATTATTCTTAAATATTTACTGTAGGAAGCTGGTTGAGTTCCTTGAGGTAAATCTCAAAAATAGTGGAAAGTCCTCTTATGACTGGATCTCTCTGTTATTTTTAATTCCCAAACTTTCCATACAAGTGTGTGTTTGTGTGTGTGTGTGTGTTAGTCACTAAGTTGTGCATGATTCCTTGTGGTCCCATGGACTGTAGCACATGAGGTTCCTGTGTCCATGGGATTCTCCAGGCAAGACTACTAGAGTTAGTAGCCATTCTCTTCTCCAGGATATCTTCCCAACCCAGGGAACAAACCCAGGCCTCCGCACTGCAGACAGATTCTTTACTGTCTGAGCCACCACCAGGGAAGCCCTTCCACACATTTACTGTCAACAATTTGTCAGTGGAAGTTCAGGTGTTCTTACCTTAGCACTGATTCCTATGATTGTTTCAACATGAATTTCTCCTTTGTACTGTGACTCCCTGTATTCCCTGTCTGTCTTTCCAATCTTGGAGCAGCAGTTTGTTTCCTTCTTATGGATGTCTTATGGATTTTTCCATCTGTTTTACTTGTTATGAGGAAGGAATGGCAACTTCCAAGCTCCTTTTATGGAGAACTGGAAGCCAGAGATCATATGGATTTCTTCATATATTCTGCATATTGAGTCATTTGTTGGAATACAATTATGTTAACTGATATTTTTGATAAAGAGATAGTAAAATGAGTAACTTTTGATATAAAAACTATATAAAAATACATATATATTTGAAAAAATATTAGTTTTTATATTAAATAAGACATAAAAATGCAATATGAGACAAATATGGTTGATGTCTTCTACTTTAGTCTTATTCTCAACCAAATTTTTCTTCTATTTTTTTAAAATTTTTATTTTTGAAGTTTATTTTTCATTAGAGAATAATTGCTCTGCAATATTGTGTTGGTTTCTGCTGTACAACATGAATCAGCCATAAGTATACATAGGCCCCCTCCCTCTTGAACCCCTCTCCCATCCCTCTATGTTGTCACAGAACACTGTGTTGTGCTTCCTGGGCTACACAGCAACTTCCCACTAGCTAGCTATTTTACATACGGTAATGTGTGTGTTTCAGTGCTACTCTCTCAATTAGCCCCACCCTCTCTTTCCCCTGCGGTGACCACAAGTTTGTTCTCCATGTCTATATCTTTATTCTTGCCATCCAACTAGGCTCATCAGTATCATTGCAAAGTATGTGAGGTGATTAAAGATTAGAAGTATTATTTCTGGAAGAAGGGGCATTTGACATGCATTATATAGTAGAGTGTTTCTGAGGGAAATGTGAAAAAATGTGGTCCACCTTAAAAACTGTAGGCAGTATCTGGTAATGTAGTTCATCTGGATATAGATACCAATAATCAATTTCATTAGTCCTCCCACACCAACCCCTTTGTAGATGGTTTCTTTTGCTATAATATAGGTTAGCAAGATCCTCTCTTAAATGTTATCACTTCTTTTGTATTATATGGCTAAGATGTAAGATTGTAGAGGAGACAATAGAATGCAGAAGGAAGGTATTTGGTTTTCTTTTTGAGCTTAACTCTTTGTAAATGAGTTATATTATACTTATCTATTGTTCCATATACATAATGAATGGAGATATGAAATTTTTCAAAAACTTTTAATATACTCTAACTTTGGAACCAATTGAATATAGTATTTTTAAAGAAAAAAATGGCTGTAAACAATAAAACACATGAAAATTTGATGCTATGAATAAACATTGGCCCTGAATAGGAATTACTCCTAATCACAACTATTTTCAAGTCTGGTAAAAAGTTGAAAGCAAATATGTAATCAGGGAAAGCAATTGTTTCTCTCAGTTTTCAATTTATTTCACTGCTTGAATTTCCAACATAAACATGTATTAATTTTGCCATTAAAAATGACAGGTTGGAACAAACAAGAATCCTGCTATTCCATGTTCTTATCGTATGATCAATAAATAGTCTAGAAAAGACAAGTCATTGTAATAGAAAACAGACACATTCTTGTCTTTTTTGGGGGGGGTATAAGAGGTAAAAGTACTTCCCCCTTTTAAGTTTAGATAAAATTTCCATGAACATTAAAACTTAAAAAAATGTGCATTTACAGATTTGCAGTAAGAGATATACTATTCACACAATTATACATTTTATTGAGTTTCTGATAAATAATTAGTTCAGTCAAAATGATGAACTAATTTTTTTTTTTTTTCCATTTGAAGAAAGCCTGGAGTAATAACAGTTTCACAGAGCTATTTGTGGTATATATGTAGGTATAATTTTACAAAGTGCATATGCATTTTCTATCACTTTTTTCCATTAAATGTGGATAAAGTTTTTCTCATACAAGCATACTTTTCTGAGACTCATTAGTTGTCTTCTATACTCGAGTTAAGGCAACTTTTTCTGTTTTCTGTATAGTTGCTGTTGTTCTATCCTTTTCTATGCAATCAAACTGCCTAATTTTTTCTATACCATTGTCTAAGGTTTAGTCTTATGAATTATTCTTAATATATTGTGCTTGATTTTCACATTGATGTGATTTGTAAAATTTGTGCATAGCCTCATTTAAGGGTGCGGTCGATCTCCTGAAGAAGGGAATGGCTACCCAGTCCAGGATTCTCGCCTGGAGAATTCCATAGCCAGAGGAGCCTTGTGGGCAACATATCATGGGGTTGCAAAGAGTCAGACATGACTAAAACTTGATTTAAGATTACCTAAAATATAGGCACTCTTATTCTCTTTTCAAAGAAAAATGTTAATATGCAGCCCTGATGTCAGAAAAAAAAATTACAATTTTATAGTCTTAGAAGTAGGCTGTGAATGATTCCAAAAAGTTTACCACAGGGTTATTATTGTGCCTCTGCCTTTCAAAAGTAAACACTTACACATACTTTACACTTGCTGTGCAATCATTACTGTCCTCCAGGCCCATGATAAGCACATAGCATTGGTTATCTCATGTTTCTTCACAAACTCTTCAGACTGTAAGAAAATTTTAACTGTTTCACTGGACAGAAACTTGAAACTTAGATCTAGTAAGTGGTGGAGTTCTAATGATGATCAGAAATATTTTAAAGATATAATGTGATAATATTACTAATAAAGCAACAGACTTGGTAATAATACTATTTTCCTTTAAGAATATGGTGTGTTTTTTGTTTGATTACTCTTTTTTGTTCCACTTTTTTTCCATTGTTTTAACTTTTTTCTATTCTTGGTTTTTTGCTTGAGATTCAAGCAAATCTGATTCTTATTGAATTAATTTTATAAATCCAATTCATTTTTGTGGCATGGTGCTTATATTACCTTTAGGATATGTAAGACCCAGAAAATGATCAAAAATAACAAAACATGCTTATTTCCAAATGAATTATTGATGCCATTTTATTTTAACCTAAATAAATTTGAATTTGTATTATTATTTATATAATTCCAAGTCATCCCTTTTAATAAGAAAGTTATTTATTTTCTTTTATTCTCTGTGAACTTCTCTGATTGTAAAAATGATAGATGGTTTAATGAAACAAAATAGAAACAATATAGGAAAAGTGGAAATGAAAACATGGTCATATTTTTCACTTAATACTTTTAATATCCTCTCTGAATTTTAACGACATATTTAAAAACAGTTTATACCAGTTGTCAATTAGAGAAGAGCATATTTGTTACAGTGTGAAGACAAATTTTTGCTAACTATCAGTACATTTTTAAAAGTTTTGATTTTACAGCTGGCCAAGTCATAGTTTCTGTTCTTGTACACAAAATACCCCTCTTCAGCTTCCCAGCCCCTTAATTTTCCTCATGATATTCAGATAAAACCACAAATCAATGTAACACTTCAGAAAGGATATCATTTTTGTGTCCTAAAATCAATTTTCCTTTGTTTCAGCATCCTCTCACCAAGAGATAATTGATTAAAAGAAAAACATGTTTTTTTACTCTGCATGTCATTTCTAAAAACACTGAAGGCTATCAGTACTGGGTTATTGTTAGTCTTCATCATTTTTATGTTTAGCTATTGAATTTAGCTTCCTTTGTTACATTACATATGAAAACCTCTAAGTCAGATGCTCATCTGCCCGCGGATAAACAGAGTTGAAATCAGTTGTGGCACAACTACAGAATTCATTTTTGGAGAGTTAGCATCTTTATACAAATGTTTATACATTAAGTTAGCTTTTATTACTCTCTTTTCATTTTTATTCCTTTCATTAGCATTGAAAATATAAAATATTATAGACATATTTGTTAGATTGACATGTAGGTTCTTTAAAAATAGTACAATTGGAAAAATAGATTTGCAACATTGAACATGCTAGAGTTTTTGAACTTTATATTAAATCAAACAATGAGGGGAATATTAGAAGATGGCGGAGGAATAGGACGGGGAGACCACTTTCTTCCTCACAAATTCCTCAAAAGAACATTTCAATGCTGAGCAAACTCCACAAAACAACTTCTGAATGCTGGCAGGGGACATCAGGCACCCAGAAAAGCAGATCATTGTCTTCAAAAACAGGTAGGAAAAACATAAAAGACAAAAAGAGAGACAAAGGAGGTGGGGAGGGAGCTCTGTCCCAGGAAGGGAATTTTAAGAAGAGAGGTTTCCAAACACCAGGAAACACTCTCCCTGCCGAGTCTGTGGTGAGCCTTGGAAACACAGAGGGCAACATTACAGGAAGGAAAAATAAATAAATAATTAAAACCAACAGATTACAAGCCCAACAGTAACTCCCCCAGCGGAAAAGCAGCACAGATGCCTGCATCCGCCACTAACAAGTCGGGGCAGGGCAGGGAGGTGCGGGAGGTACGGGCTGCAGTGATTTGTAAGAATGGGGCAGGAACGCCCCACACGTAACCAGAACAAACTAACTTGGGCTAGCAAACCAGACTGTGGGATAGCTACCACGTGGAAAGCTCGAACATAAGACACCACCAGGACCGCACACAGAACAAAGGACGGAACAGAAATAGCCAGCTGCAGACCATCCCCCGCCGGGGACAGGCAGCCAGGGCCGTAAGGGCTGGAAAGGGGCAATCACAGCCCCGGAGGGACTTTACCTACCAAACTGCAAGCAGGCTTCTTTGCTAAGACTTCTGGGGGTGCTGGACAATCACCATCTGCCTCACAAGGGGTCCCAGCAGTACACCCAGAAAACTGAGCACCAGAGACAGGAAAGGCGTCAAGTCGCAGCAACCGCGCTCGCCAAACACCTGAGATACTGGGACCTGGGAAGGGCACAAAATGCAGTCCCAACCGAATCTGCACCTCTGAAGGCTACCTGAGCGCCAAACCTGAGCGGCTTAGACCGGAGAGGTGCACGCAGCCTAGAGCCGACCTCAGACAGTTCCCGGCTGAGCTATGTAGAGCCGGAGCGGTTTGTACAGGCCCAGTGGGGCTGAGACACTGCGTGCACACGACAGTGTTATTTGTTTGCAGCATCCCTCCCTCCCCACAGCGGGACTGAACAAGTTAGCCTAAAAAAAAAAAAAAAGTGTCCACCACCGCCCCTCCCCGTGTCAGGATGGAAATCAGACACTGAAGAGACCAGCAAACAGAAGAAGTTAAACAGAGGGAACTGCCTTGGAAGTGACCCCACACTGCCCACAACAGCAGAGAAAGGGCCAGATATATCTTTACTATTTTTACAATCATTCCTTTTTTTATTTTATTTTTTATTTTTTTGTTGATGCTGTTGTGGGGTTTTTTCTTCTTCTCTTCCCCCGCCCCAACTTTTTAAAATTGTTAAGTCCTCTATTTCTCCTCTAATTTTTATTTCTGTAACCTACTCTTACTTTTCAAAAAAAAAAAAAAGACTATTTTTTAAAGCAAACACCATATATAGTCTTTGTGTGGTTGTTGTTGGTGTTTTTTAATAATTCTTGTGGCTTTTTGTTTTGTTTTGTTTTCTTTTTTCCTTCTTCTTTTCTTTAATATTGTATTTTTGAAAATCCAACCTCTAATCTAGATTTTTAATCTTTGCTTTTTGGTTTTTGTTGTCAGTTTTGTACATTTAATAACCCAAACTTCACTACCCAATCTTACCTGAGAGCGAGATGACTGGCTTGACCACTCTCTCCTCCTTTGGACTCTCCTTTTTCTCCACCAGGTGGCCTTTGTCTCTTCCCTCCCCCTTCTCTATCCAACTCTGTGAATCTCTGTGTGTTCCAGACGGTGGAGAACACCTAAGGAACTGGTTACTGGCTGGATTTATCTCTCTCCTTTTTATTTCCCTCTTTTATCCTCCTGACCACCTCTGTCTACTTCCTCCCTCTCCTCTTCCCTGTATAACTCCATGAATACCTCTGAGCAGTCCAGACTGTGGAGCGCACATAAGGAAGTGATTACTGGCTTGCTCTCTCCTCTTGATCCCACCTCATCTCATTCCAGTCACCTCTAACTACTCCCTCCCTCTTCTCTTCTCCATGTAACTCAGTGAACCTCTCTGGGTGTCCTTCAATGTGGAGAAACTTTTCATCTTTAACCTAGATGTTTTATCATCGGTGCTGTATAGATGGAGAAGTCTAGAGGCTACTGTAAAAATAAAACTGAAAACCAGAAGCAGGAGACTTAAGTCCAAAGCCTGAGAACATCAGAGAACTCCTGAATTCAGGGAACATTAATCAATAGGAGCTCATCAAACGCCTCCATACCTACACTGAAACCAAGCTCCACCCAAGGGCCAACAAGTTCCAGAGCAAGATATACCACGTAAATTCTCCAGCAACACAGGAACACACCCCTGAGCTTCAATATACAGGCAGCTCAGTTACTCCAAAACCATTGACGTCTCATAATCCATTACTGGTCACTCCATTGCACTCCAGAGAGAAGAAACCCAGCTCCACCCACAAGAACTCCAACACAAGCCTCCCTAACCGGAAACCTTCACAAGCCACTGATACAACCCCACCCACAGTGAGGAAGCTCCATAATAAAGACAACTCCACAAATTCCCAGAATGTAGAAAGGCCACCCCAAACGCAGCAATATAACCAAGATGAAGAGACAGAGGAATACTCAGCAGGTAAAGGAACAGGAGAAATGTCCACCAAACCAAACAAAAGAGGAAGAGATAGGGAATCTACCTGAGAAAAGAATTCCGAAAATTGATAGTGAAAATGATCCAAAATCTTGAAATTAAAATGGAATCACAGATAAATAGCCTAGAGACAAGGATTGAGAAGATGCAAGAAAGGTTTAACAAGGACCTAGACGAAATAAAAAAACGTCAATATATAATGAATAATGCAATAAATGAGATCAGAAACACTCTGAAGGCAACAAATAGTAGAATAACAGAGGCAGAAGATAGTGAAATAGAAGATAGAATGGTAGAAATAAATGAATTAGAGAGGAAAATAGAAAAACGAATTAAAAGAAATGAGGACAATCTCAGAGACCTCCAAGACAATATGAAACACTCCAACATTCGAATTATAGGAGTCCCAGAAGAAGAAGACAAAAAGAAAGACCATGAGAAAATCCTTGAGGAGATAATAGTTGAAAACTTCCCTAAAATGGGGAAGGAAATAATCACCCAAGTCCAAGAAACACAGAGAGTTCCAAATAGGATAAACCCAAGGTGAAACACTCCAAGACACATATTAATCAAATTAACAAAGATCAAACACAAAGAAAACAAATGTTAAAAGCAGCAAGGGAAAAACAACAAATAACACACAATGGGAATCCCATAAGGATAACAGCTGATCTTTCAATAGAAACTCTTCAGGCCAGGAGGGAATGGCAAGACATACTTAAAGTGATGAAAGAAAATAACCTACAGCCCAGACTACTGTACCCAGCAAGGATCTCATTCAAATACGAAGGAGAAATCAAAAGCTTTACAGACAAGCAAAAGCTGAGAGAATTCAGCACCACCAAACCAGCTCTCCAACAAATACTAAAGGATATTCTCTAGACAGAAACGCAAAAAGGGTGTATAAACCTAAACCCCAAACAATAAAGTAAATGGTAACCGGATCATACTTATCAATAATTACCTTAAACGTAAATGGGTTGAATGCCCCAACCAAAAGGCAAAGACTAGCCAAATGGATACAAAAACAAGACCCCTCTATATGCCACTTACAAGAGACCCACCTCAAAACAAGGGACACATACAGACTGAAAGTGAAGGGCTGGAAAAAGATATTCCACGCAAATAGAGACCAAAAGAAAGCAGGAGTGGCAATACTCATATCCGATAAAATAGACTTTAAAACAAAGGCTGTGAAAAGAGACAAAGAAGGCCACTACATAATGATCAAAGGATCAATCCAAGAAGAAGATATAACAATTATAAATATATATGCACCCAATATAGGAGCACCACAATATGTAAGACAAATGCTAACAAGTATGAAAGGGGAAATTAAAATAACACAATAATAGTGGGAGACTTTAATACCCCACTCACACCTATAGACAGATCAACTAAACAGAAAATTAATAAAGAAACACAAACTTTAAATGATACAATAGACCAGTTAGACCTAATTGATATCTATAGGACATTTCACCGCAAAACAATGAATTTCACCTTTTTCTCAAGTGCTCACGGAACCTTCTCTAGGACAGATCACATCCTGGGCCATAAATCTAACCTTGATAAATTCAAAAAAACTGAAATCATTCCAAGCATCTTTTCTGACCATAATGCATTAAGATTAGATCTCAATTACAGGAGAAAAACTATTAAAAATTCCAACATATGGAGGCTGAACAACACACTTCTGAATAACCAACAAATCACAGAAGAAATCAAAAAAGAAATCAAAATATGCATATAAACTAATGAAAATGAAAACACAACAACCTGAAACCTGTGGGACACTGTAAAAGCAGTGCTAAGAGGAAAGTTCATAGTAATACAGGCATACCTCAAGAAACAAGAAAAAAGTCAAATAAATAACCTAACTCTACACCTAAAGCGACTCGAAAAGGAAGAAATGGAGAATCCCAGAGTTAGTAGAAGGAAAGAAATCTTAAAAATTAGGGCAGAAATAAATGCAAAAGAAACAAAAGAGACCATAGCAAAAATCAACAAAGCCAAAGCTGGTTCTTTGAAAGGATAACTAAAATTGACAAACCATTAGCCAGACTCATCAAGAAACAAAGAGAGAAAAATCAAATCAATAAAATTAGAAATGAAAATGGAGAGATCACAACAGACAACACAGAAATACAAAGGATCATAAGAGACTACTATCAGCAATTATATGCCAATAAAATGGACAATGTGGAAGAAATGGACAAATTCTTAGAAAAGTACGATATTCCAAAACTGAACCAGGAAGAAATAGAAAATCTTAACAGACCCATCACAAGCACGGAAATTGAAACTGTAATCAGAAATCTTCCAGCAAACAAAAGCCCAGGTCCAGACGGCTTCACAGCTGAATTCTACCAAAAATTTAGAGAAGAGCTAACACCTATCCTACTCAAACTCTTCCAGAAAATTGCAGAGGAAGGTAAACTTCCAAACTCATTCTATGAGACCACCATCACCCTAATACCAAAACCTGACAAAGATACTACAAAAAAAGAAAACTACAGGCCAATATCACTGATGAACATAGATGCAAAAATCCTCAACAAAATTCTAGCAATCAGAATCCAACAACACTTTAAAAAGATCATCCACCATGACCAAGTGGGCTTTATCCCAGGGATGCAAGGATTCTTCAATATCCGCAAATCAATCAATGTAATTCACCACATTAACAAAGTGAAAAATAAAAGCCATATGATTATCTCAATCGATTCAGAGAAAGCCTTTGACAAAATTCAACATCCATTTATAATAAAAAATCTCCAGAAAGCAGGAATAGAAGGAACATACCTCAACATAATAAAAGCTATATATGACAAACCTACAGCAAACATTATCCTCAATGGTGAAAAATTGAAAGCATTTCCCCTAAAGTCAGGAACAAGACAAGGGTGCCCACTTTCACCGCTACTGTTCAACATAGTTCTGGAAGTTTTGGCCACAGCAATCAGAGCAGAAAAAGAAATAAAAGGAATTCAAATTGGAAAACAAGAAGTAAAACTCTCACTGTTTGCAGATGACATGATCCCCTACGTAGAAAATCCTAAAGACTCCACCAGAAAATTACTAGAGCTAATCAATGAATATAGTAAAGTTGCAGGATATAAAATCAACACACAGAAATCCCTTGCATTCCTATACACTAATAATGAGAAAGTAGGGAAAAAAATTAAAGAAACAATTCCATTCACCATTGCAACGGAAATAATAAAATACTTAGGAATATATCTACCTAAAGAAACTAAAGACCTATATATCAAAAACTATAAAACACTGATGAAAGAAATCAAAGAGGACACTAATAGATGGAGAAATATACCACGTTCATGGATCAGAAGAATCAATATACTGAAAATGAGTATACTACCCAAAGCAATCTACATATTCAATGCAATCCCTATCAAGCTACCAGCGATATTTTTCACAGAACTAGAACAAATAATTTCAAGATTTGTATGGAAATACAAAAAACCTCGAATAGCCAAAGCAATCTTGAGAAAGAAGAATGGAACTGGAGGAATCAACTTGCCTGACTTCACGCTCTACTACAAAGCCACAGTCATCAAGACAGTATGGTACTGGCACAAAGACAGACATATAGATCAATGGAACAAAATAGAAAGCCCAGAGATAAGTCCACACACATATGGACACCTTATCTTTGACAAAGGAGGCAAGAATATACAATGGAGTAAAGACAATCTCTTTAACAAGTGGTGCTGGGAAAACTGGTCAACCACTTATAAAAGAATGAAACTAGAACAGTTTCTAACACCATACACAAAAATAAACTCAAAATGGATTAAAGATCTAAATGTAAGACCAGAAACTATAAAACTCCTAAAGGAGAACACAGGCAAAACACTCTCAGACATAAATCACAGCAGGATCCTCTATGATCCACCCCCCAGAATTCTGGAAATAAAAGCAAAAATAAACAAATGGGATCTAATTAAAATTAAAAGCTTCTGCACAACAAAGGAAACTATAAGCAAGGTGAAAAGACAGCCTTCTGAATGGGAGAAAATAATAGCAAATGAAGCAACTGAGAAACAACTAATCTCAAAATATACAAGCAACTTATGCAGCTCAATTCCAGAAAAATAAGCAACCCAATCAAAAAATGGGCCAAAGAACTAAATAGACATTTCTCCAAAGAAGACATACGGATGGCTAACAAACACATGAAAAGATGTTCAACATCACTCTTTATTAGAGATATGCAAATCAAAACCACAATGAGGTACCACTTTACACCAGTCAGAATGTCTGCGATCCTAAAGTCAGCAAGCAATAAATGCTGGAGAGGGTGTGGAGAAAAGGGAACCCTCCTACACTGTTGGTGGGAACGCAAACTAGTACAGCCACTATGGAGAACAGTGTGGAGATTCCTTAAAAAATTGCAAATAGAACTGCCTTATGACCCAGCAATCCCACTGCTGGGCATACACACCAAGGAAACCAGAATTGAAAGAGACACATGTACCCCAATGTTCATCGCAGCACTGTTTATAATAGCCAGGACATGGAGACAACCTAGATGTCCATCAGCAGATGAATGGATAAGAAAGCTGTGGTACATATACACAATGGAGTATTACTCAGCCATTAAAAAGAATACATTTCAATCAGTTCTAATGAGATGGATAAAACTGGAGCCTATTATACAGAGTGAAGTCAGCCAGAAAGAAAAACACCAATACAGTACACTAACACATATATATGGACTTTAGAAAGATGGCAATGATGACCCTGTATGTGAGACAGCAAAAGAGACACAGATGTGTAGAGTGGACTTTTGGACTCAGAGGGAGAGGGAGAGGGTGGGATGATTTGGGAGAATGGCATTGAAACATGTATACTATCATGTAAGAAATGAATCGCCAGTCTATGTCTGATGCAGGATTACAGGATGCTTGGGGCTGGTGCACTGGGATGAACCAGAGAGATGTTATGGGGAGGGAGGTGGGAGGGGGGTTCATATTCAGGAACGCATGTACACCCGTGGTGGATTCATGTCAATGTATGGCAAAACCAATACAGTATTGTAAAGTAAAATAAAGTAAAAATAAAAATAAAAAACTGAATATTAAAAAAAATAAATAAATCAAACAATGATTAGTAAAGTCAGTTATGAATGATAAAGTATAAAATACAATTATAAGTAGGAATATGCAATATTATTATTAGTATTATTGTATACTGTAGAGGTGCAGGAATAAAATGATTGATAGAAATAGAGGTAATACCTGGGAAATCTCATGGACAGATAAGCCTGGCAGGCTATCATCCATGGGGTCACAAAGAGTTGGACATTACCAAGCAACTGAACACACACACACAGATATTCAAATATTCTTAAAATTTGTGAGACTCTTATTTAAATCCCCTGTATTTATTCTCAAGAACATAGTAATTGAATTAGGAATTGTCTGTAATGAGATAAAGTAATCTTGTTTATCCTCTTTCAACAGTTAGCTGTGTAGGATTACATACCAATTTCTAAGATCTCATATGTCAATGAGAATATTTATTTAGAAAGCTTCCTGAAAATGGCAATATTAGAGTTTGCGTGTATTAATGTGGTATGTATGTTGTTTTGGTGTGTGTTGGGGGGGAAATAAACTACCTGATAGAACAAGATGAAGATTGATATTATCTCAAATTCTAAATGGTTTTCCCAGGTGGCTCAGTGATAAAGAATTAGCCTGCCAATGCAGGAGATGAGTTTGATCCCTTGATTGGGAAGATTTCCTGGAGAAGAAAATGGTAACCTACTCCAATATTCTTGCCTGGGAAATCCTAGAGACAGAGAATTCTCCTGTTATTCTTTGTTATGAATCATTTATATTGAATATTATTTATACACACACATACTTATGTACATGGCTGTATGTGACACATCAACATCAGAAATTATTCTCCTGAACGAAAGAAAGAATATTCAATGTCACCATTGGAGAGCAGCAGTAGATGAGTACACAAGTTTACGTGGTGCTAGAGAAAGAGTAAACCACATCCCCAGTGGTTGGTGTGTGCTCATAGCCAGTCTGGGTTATTCTAAAGGACTTGCTGTTTAGAAAATGTGATAGAATTTTCATAATACAATTATGCATTCTCTCCATGCACCTTAGGTGACATGTCCATCGCTGCCCTGTCTTTGATTATCACCTATGTGTTTTTGACTCCCAAAATAGTGATTCCATGTTTGACATAGCTTCCAAGAAATATACCACATCGTCACTTCTTTTTTTTAATTTTAAAATATTTATTTTTAAATAAAGAATAATTGCTTTATAGTACTGTGTCAGTTTCTACCAAACATCAACATGAATCAGACATACGTTTACCCATGTTCCCTCCCACTTGAACATCCCTCCCACCACCCTCCCCATAGTATTTTTTTAAATATAAACTTATTTATTTTAATTGGAGGTTAATTACTGTGTTGTTCAAGTCATAGTCAAAATGGTCAAAATCAGGCTTCCTTACATGCTCTTCACAATGGAGTTTCTTTGCCTTATATTTAAATGTTATCACTTAGTCTAGAAACTTCATTCTCAATATTTCATACTTATTAGTTCTAGTTTTTCAAAACCATCTTCTTCAGATAAATCATATTGCCACTGTCCCACTCAGGCCTTCATTATCTTAATAATGACATTAATATCTTCCTAGGTTTGGCTTTCCCTTCACACTGTCCTCTTGTTTTTGTCTTAGTATTAATACCTGTGGGTTTACACAAGAGCGTGATTTGTTCTGCAAATAGTTCAGTAAACAAATAAGCCATATCCCCTGTGCTTGGTGGAGCTTGCATTCTAATGAGAGGTGTTGACAATAATCATGATAAATGAGTAAATTATGCAGCATGTTATAAGCTGGAAACTACTGTGGAAAAGATAGAACAGGTAAGGAGCAGAGGAAATAACAGTTGGAATAAAGAAATGTGGGAAGGTATGTTCATTTAACATTGGTTAGTCCAAGTGATCCGGAGAGAGCTACATTTGAGTAGAAATGAAGAAAGTGAAGAGTGAGCTCAGAAATATTTTGAGGAAGAGCATTGCAGATACAGGAACAGCAAATCAAAAATCATGAGACAAGAGAATAGCTAGTGTGTTTTGGGAACAGCAAAGAAGCCATTGTGCTTGGGACGGAGTAAATGACGAAGAGAGGGAGAGATGAGTTAGAGAGGTATTGGGAATCTTGAAAATAGAGCAGCTTTTTAGTCATACCAAAGAGCTCTGGCTTTCACTCTGAGCGAGGTGGGAAGCCATTGTGTGGCTGTGGACTGTGAAATGAAATGAGATCAACAATGTTTTGCAAAACTTTCTGGTTGTTGAGAGTATCTTTGTAAAACCCTAAAGTGATTATAATACTCCTCTGCTTTAAAATATATTTGTATTTTAAAAAAAAATCCTCAGGATAAATTTCCAGTCTGATATAATCACTTAAACATCTCATCTGATACTATTCATCCCACAATACCCATGGGCAGGGGGGGAATCACTCTATGTGATTCCATAATTAAGTGCTAAGGCTGGACTCTGCAAACCATAACTTTATACAAATGGTGAAGTAATACAAGTAGGAATCATTAGGGACTACTTTGTGTAGGTTTTTGAACACAAGGTCAATCTTGAGGGTTAAAAAAAAAAAAAATCAATTTATCTAAAAGGAGAAAGGTGGGATAAGGTGAAGGATGTTGTATGAGCAAAGGCAGAGAATTAACAAAGTCCAACTGGATGGCAAGATTGCCTGCCTTCTGGGAAAAGAGGGGCAGATGGAGGCCAGACAGAAGAGTTTAAATATTGATACCAGCATAAAAGAGTAGGAAATAGTAGATTTTTAAATAGAAAAATGAAATAATAAAATCAGTCTTTAGACAGTAGTCTGGAAGATGGTTTTGATTTATTGATGAGAGATGAACAAACAAGAAACTAGTCTCATATGAGTCAAAACTTGCTTTCTACCTAAAGGAGCATGCTCTGTCATATCTTGGTAAATTCAGTCTTGGCAAAATCGGTAACCTTTTATGAGTGATGTTGTTGACTAAAGACGGCTTCCATTATTTTCTCTGAAGATTGATGCGTGGCCAAAGGGAAGGAAATGGAATTGAAGATAAAGGCATCATTTGTCTTCTTTCTGCTTAGGTGTATTGTTGATGTGTATCAGATCCTAGACCTTTTAGTGATGTTTACTGTCCAAAGTATGTGTGTGTGACAACTGTTAATAGATTGAATGGAAAGAACATGGTAAGGTCTGGTATGTATAATAAAGTTGATGTTTTGTTCTTCAGGTAACAGAAACACGAACGGGTCCTCTTGGCTGCAGTAACTATGACAACCTAGATTCTGTCAGTTCTGTTCTGGTTCAGAGTCCTGAGAATAAGATTCAGTTGCAAGGTATGTAGCTGAAATTTCATTAATTCTCTATGAGCCTGAATGACAGTTATCCAGTTGTGATTTCTTTCTTCTTCTCTTTTTTTTAATAGGCTGTATGTTCAGTATTAGGCTTTTAAAATTCTTATAAAAGGCTTCTAATCTTTAACTGATATAAACATTCTAAACCAGATGAAGAGAATGTCAAAATTCACTTTACTTTTTAAATTAAATAATTGATAAGAATTAAAAATACATCATGATAATATTTTTTTTCCACACAGTAATCATTGTCTCAATAAATAGCAGTTTTCCTTAGCTTTCCTTGAGCTTTAACTTTTTTCTCATGAAAGTGAAAGCGGTAGTTGCTCAGTCGTGTTGGACTCTGCAACCCCATGGACTGTACAGTCCATGGAATTCTCTAGGCCAGAATACAGGATTGGGTAGCCTTTCCCTTCTCCAGGGGATCTTCCCAACCCAGGGATCGAAAAAAGTCTCCCGCCTTGCAGGAAGATTTTTTACCAGCTGAGGCACGGGGGAAGCCCTTTTTGTAACCATATTTGAGTATACTCTAATGTGAAATTTTGACATTTTAAACATAACTTAATATGATAGTTAAGGCTACCTTTCTCTTCTGACAAATAGTTATATACTTAAGAGTATATTAACAAAATATTTATACTTGCATTATTTATTTTATAAAGATAGATTCGTGATAATGGTAATAATTTATTGTCTTCTTTCTATTACTATACTTTGTGAAATAATTCAATAGGGAACTTTTTAAAACCATAATTTTATTTTATCCCCTACATGTTTAAGCATGTGTATATCACTCATTCATACAGACAGGGAAAGGTTATGTATCCACATGTTTAAACATGTACTAGCTGAATAAGTTCAAAAATGCCTTTTTGATGACACATAATCTAAATTTAATTCACTGATCAAAGGGGTAATTTTGAGTTGTTCTTCTCTAGTCTACTTTCTTTAATTGCTTAAATTAAAGCTTTATTTGCATTATTCAGTTTTACATAAAAATGTTTAAAATTTCAGAAATTTATGGGATTTTCCCTCAATTTTTCCATCTAAAAATTTAAAGGCATTAGGTTATTTAGATTTAACTTAACTAATAAATAGATTTCATTCAATTTAAATTGTACAAAGACACAGAGAAAGTGCTTAAATTTTTAAACTCTAAATGCTATCCAAGTTATTATTGTCAATCTTAGCTTTAAAGTTATTGAAATATTTTCTCTAATTTAAATAGAAGTACAATCTCTCATTATTACCTGTGATTCTCTACTATTCACCCCTTTTTTAAATGTATTGACTTTCCATCACAGTATTAATTTTACTAGAAAAAGACAAGGAATTTTTATATCAAATATATTTATTTCAATTGATCCAATTGTATTTATTAACACTTCTGATTTTTATCTTTGTGGATTAACACTATTGATTTACTGTGTTCAGTATTAAGAATATAATATTTAAACATAAAACTTCTACCTCCTGTCAGCCTTGGAAAAAAATCAGCACAAGGAATAAATGAGGAGACATGCCCCTTTTGTGTAACTATTTTTTCTATTCCTTTCAATTTATGTAAGGCAGAAACCTTCATCTCTTTCACATTTTACTACTTGCTAGGACTAGTTACAACTATATTTGTACCACAGTGCACAAAGTCCCTTGCAAAGATAATACTGTGAAAATCAATATCAAGACCCTCAATATCCCATGCACTCTTTCTTAAATTTCATCTGTACTTACAATATCATGCTGATGCACCTATTCAATCTCACCTTTAATATATTAAATATATGTATACAAATATTATATAACAAAAAATAGTAGGCCTTCTCCACTAAAAAGAAAAAAAGGAATGCAAAACACTCACCAATTCCAGAATGTTACCATGGTACATCTCTTTGAGAAGTATTTAAAAAACCCTGGGTCACTATATGTGGCAATTGCAAAAACTGATGTTTCAGACGAATCTTTTATTAAAGTTCTACCATAGGTATTTGTGTCTTTCATAGTTAGCTGGTTTTATGGATAGATGTGCATAGGTATAGATGATGTGTGTGTGTGTGTGTGTGTGTGTGAGAGAGAGAGAGAGAGAGAGAGAGAGAGAGAGAGAGAGAGAGAGAGACCTTGTGTTTTGCTTGTAAGCATGAGGTGAAGCACTAGAATCAGTGTTTGGTCCATTTGGAGATATTGAGTTCAGCTCTATTATTGACCTTCTTCTTCTGAAGCTCTGGTCTTCTAGAAGGAAAAGAATTGTTCCTGAAGTAGAATTTTATCAGAGCAAAGAAAGCATCAATAAGAATTACTGAGGTACAGCATTAGGCAAAAAATTCAAAACGAATTCCATGACTTAACTATCTATGTTAGAATTGACATTCATAAATGAGATGTCAGAGAGATGCATTACACATTAGCACATTGATTTTGACTTAAACAAATGAAATCAAATGCTTCCTGGCAGTGAGTAAGCTGGATTTATCTCCTTTCTGTCTGGCTTTGTCAATCAGGTTTCAGAGCAGACACATTTTTTTTTTTTAATTGAAAGATCCATATTTACTACTCTGAAGTATTGATGAAAATACATTTAATACATATAACAAAATGTAATTCATAGGAAGTATTAGCAAATACATACTGAAATGAATGATATTCCAAGTTTTCAACCCACTTAAGAATTTAACATATCAAACAAGGTACATTTGTGTGAAAGGATAACAGAAGTAATTCAAAGTTATTAAATTTTGGTAGTAATGTTTTGGTAAAGTTCCCAGAAAGTGAATGATCCATGTGATTAGGTAACAAATATTTTTCCACATCAGTTGGTTCCTAATGCTTTATTTCAGCAAAATTGGCACAAGACTGATTATCAAATAGATAATAAATGATGGAGCACTAGGCAATTATTTTTTGCTTATAATAAGAGTCTGATTATATTGCTTAAAAAACTATCTTGTTTCCTTTTTTTAATCTATTGATATGTTGGAACACATTTTCTTAGGGCTTGGTGGTGGTTAAGTCAGTAAGTCATGTCTGACTCTTGCAACTCCATGTTATAGCCCACCAGTCTTCTCTGTCCATGGGATTCTCCAGGCAAGAATACTGGAATGGGTTGTCACTTCCTTTTCTAGGGTTCTTAGAGCTCACATATATAAAAATTAAAAGAAGGCAAATAATTTACTTTGAAATAATTCATATTAATTTATATTTCTAGAAAAATCCCACAGTAATTAACAAAGCTCTATCAATTCATTAAATCATGCATTTTCAAGGAACAGATAACATTTGTCTTTAAAAGTTATTTATCAATACTTGTAATACATATAACTATTTAATTGTATATTATTAGTAATTATAATAATTCATATTGGTTTAAAATTTTTTCATTATTAGAAAACTATATTTTATGTAATTCATGCTACAAAATTTTGTATTGTTTATAATTTTCAGAAAAACATATACATTTTTTCAATCATTGATTTTTATAGTAGAGACATGACTGTGATTAAAGAAAGATGTTTAGTAATAAAATGTAATATATTAGTACAAAAACTTGTAGGACAGTGAAATGAAATGGTGACTTCAAGGAGAGAACACACACACACACAACACATACATACACACATACACATTGCTCATTTGTTCTTTTTAAAGGAGAATATTGATGCCAGATTGCTGGGATTAGATTCCGTCAGTACATACAGATATGTCATGTAATATTTTTATTTTAAGATATTTATAATACAAGAGATTACCTACTTTTGATCTATTTAATGTATGATAAAAAGTTTAGACATCAACTTCATCACATTCAAGGGAGTCCTTAGGTTTTCACACTCTTCATATTCCTTTAGGTAGTACATGAGCTATTTTTTGTTCAGTCACTCAGTTGTGTCTGTCTCTTTGTGACCTCATGGACTGCAGCATGCTGGGATTCCCTGACCTTCACCATCTCCCAGAGCTTGCTCAAACTCATGCCTGTTGAGACATGAGCTATACAGTACTGAAGTTCTCTGGTCAGCTGATCATTTTCACAACTGTCTGTCTTACTAGTCTTTATGTTTGTGTGATGCAAATTAGAACTTTATTCATCTCTCAAGAATTTATTTTATTTCTTAAGTTTTTATTCACCAAATATTGCTTCTTTCTTTCTCTACTCTCATCATGAAGTTCTAATTAACTGTGTTATTAGATTATTTAGTCATGACCTATGTGTCTTTTCTTTTGGAAGAAAAGTTATATCTAACATAGACAGCATATTAAAAAGTGGAGACAATACTTGGCCAACAAAGGTCTGCCTAGTCAAAGCTATGGTTTTTCCAGTAGTCATGTGTGGATGTGAGAGTTGGACTATAAAGAAATCTGAGCTCAGAAGAATTGATGCTTTTGAACTGTGGTGTTGGAGAAGACTCTTGAGAGTCCTCTGGACTGCAAGGAGATACAACCAGTCCATCCTAAAGGAAATCAGTCTTGAATATTCACTGGGAGGACTGATGCTGAAGCTGAAACTCCAGTACTTTGGCCACCTGAAGCAAAGAACTGACTCCTTGTTTCGAAAAGACCGTGAAGCTGGGAAAGATTGAAGGCAGGAGGAGAAGGGGATGGATGAGGAGAGGATGAGATGGTTGGATGGCATCACCGACTTAATGGATCTGAGTTTGAGTGGACTCTGGGAGTTGATGGACAGGGAGGCCTGGTATGCTGCAGTCCACAGGGTCACAAAGAGTCAGACATGACTAAGAGACTGAACTATGTGTCCTTTCTACTGTTTTCTGTTCTTTATATCCATTTGCCATTTTATTATTCTGTGTTCAATATTTTTTATGATATATACCAGTTTGCTGTTTATCTCTTCAGCTGTGGCTAGTCTGCTATTAAATCTATTATTGGTAACTCCTATATGTATGTGTGTGTGTGTTTGTATGTATGTATATGTATATATATTTTATTTGCAGAATTTCCATTTGGTTATAATTTTTAGTTTCCAGTTCTTTGTCAAAATTGTCTATGGTGTTTGTTTAATTCTTTATTAGGTGACTGACATTAATTTATAGTTCATTTTTGATAAACTATTCTTTCTTATGTATATGCTCATTATTTTTATTAAATTTGATGCTGTGCTTTATAAAAATAATTTTAAAATTCTTGATTTTTTTTTCTTCAGAAAAAGTTTACTTTGATTTGCAGTAGCATTTCAATCCATTTTAATTGACTTGTTTGAAAGTATGCTTTAAACCTTTGAAATCTAATTTTTTGTTTAATTACTGCTTGAGTATATAGTCCTTATATATTTCAACAAATCTGGATAAATTTAGTATCTTTATCATGACTGGCTCTAAACTTTAATTTTTGATTTGCTAACTGGACAAAACTCTAAGACAAAGGCTATGTGGTTCACCTCAGGGATCCTTTTCTTGTCATGGTAGTTCTAGACATCCTCACTTTTATTGGACTTTGGATCATTTTGAACAGATTTTTAGAAGTTGAATTATAGTTTATTTACAATGTCATGTTAATTTCAAGTGTACAGCAAAGTGATTTTGTGACACATATATATATGTATGAATCTCTCTGCACATACTTTTTAGATTATTTTGCCTTATAAAATATTGACTATTGTTCCCTGCGCTATATAGTATAGACAGATTACTTTAATATGCCTTCTAAATATTTTCTAGTTGTTCCTAGTGAGAAGTTTGGTTGAGAAAAAAACTGGTCCTCCAATACTGGACATGGTTATATTTTACTCAGTGGGTTTTCAGCTTGTAACACTTACCCTGCCTCACATGCTCATTTTCACAATATCCCCTAGGCTCAGAACTCTTCTTCCTTAGCTTTGTCTCATAATTGAGGAGACTTTCTAATAATGGTTTCATCAGTATTTGTACTCTGTTGTTTCTGTACATTAACAAAATGTCTATAGGACAGCCCTCAATCCCTCTGAGTTGTCTGTTAAAAGAGTCCAAGTTTTCTCTCTAGGTATTAATTATTGTTTACATTAATGATCTAGTTTTAATGTTAAAGAGTTTTGAGTGGTCTGACTGTAAATCTCTTTTCCAAAAAAAATTGTCATTTTTAATATGGTTTTACAGAATATCAGTTTCCTTTCTTTAGACTGATAGATATATAAAGCAGAGATAACATGCAACAGAAATCCTTGCATGTCTAAAGCTAAACTCATCATTTTGTGCCAGCAATCTTTCCTTCTCAAATTACTTTTCCATCCTTTTCTGTTTCTGCAAAAGCACTATCATTTTTACAGATTGAAAATTATACTGTAACTACTTGGTTTATGACATTTTAAGTGTTATATAAATTCTCCGATTTTCTTTTCATTTTTGATTTTTTTTTAATTGAGATAATCAGTGGGTTCCATATATCTGGTCCAAAGTCCTGAGTCTCATTAACAGGAACTCTGACTTAGCCAGTTTTTAACACTGAATATCAGTATTTTCAGATATTAGATATTTCTGAAGTACACAGTCATTTGATGATCTACAGGACTAGACATTTAAGAATATATCTAGCTTTACCATTTTACTCCTCCAAGTCATTTGACATATTTCACCTGCCTTACAGCATATAAAGTACTGTCTAGTAGATCCCATTCCTCTTCTCCTGTCTCCTAAAAAATTCCCTTTTATCCCCTTTTCCTTAGTTTAGATATTTTTAGTGTTCTGTCTAAATTAATTTTTTCTTTATATCTTTTGCACCTAAATTAAAGTACTGCTCAGAGTACTTTCATGGTTAAACATCATTTAAATACAAGTGAACTAATTCCTGGTACTTCATCCTGAAATAAGAGCCCCAATAACAGTACCCTGGATTTATTTTTCTAAGAAACTCACTCATTGCATTCTCATAGTGCATATGAATTAAAACAATATTACTAATTGCTATTAAAAAAAATATGTTCCATAGTTCATTTGTGTGTGATATTGCTAATGTATTATCCCATGGCCGGCCCAAATCTCTTAAAGTTGAAAAGTATCCATGTATCAAATCATGTTCCAGTCTGTCTTTTTAATGAAACATTTTATTAATCTTATGAACCTGATGTGGTTACTTTACCAATTAATTATACCTAGTGAAATATATGTAGCCTGACTCTAGTACTTATTAAGTGCTATTGTATAATAACATTGTATACTTCTAATATTATATATTATATTGCCTCTTCTACTAAATATATTGCAAATGCCTTTAGGGCAAGAATTGGTCATCTTTATGTTGTACTTTCCCTAGAAAGTATCTTCCAAATGGAAGGCATTCAATATTTATTTGAGATGAAATAAAAATGAATAATAAAGTAATAAATATGTGTTAAGTACTTTTCCTGACAAATCTATGGTAGCATTAGTCTGAAAAAATGGGATAAGTACAATTGTCAAGATTTTTACAAGACTGACTTTTTCCCCTAAATGTTAATTCATGATTTTAGTTATATTAAACTTGTAGATAATGATTGCATCAAAAAATGTGTTTTTGTTTTGTTTTGCTTCATTTTTTTTTTTTGTTAGAAATGAAGCATGTAAAAGAGGTAAAAATCAAATTTTGTGGTAAATAGCTGTGAGGTATTGAATAAATTTTCCTTTCCTTTTATGTTTATTTTACCTACTGACTATACTGAATATTTACCCTTTTGATTAGATTTTTGTAGCAAATGCTTAAATGTAAAACTAGTAGAGTTCCCAAAATATTTTTGATAGCCTTATTTTTATTCTTGATATGTTCTTAAGAATTAGTAACTTAACTTGCATGTAGAAAAGTAATAAACGGTATCACTATGACTGACGAGGAATAATCAGTGAAACAACTCAGTCTCTCTGATGACTTCCCTGTAGTCAATTGAAGTGATCATTTGAAAAACATACACATATATATTTATGTGTTTTAATGACATGAGATACAGCAACAGTTCATAACACTTTTGCCAATGCTGCAAATAATATCTAAGTAGAGATAAGCTGATAGTTTGAAGGTAAAATAAAAATATTGGAAGTATTTGAAAATAAGTGGAAAAGAAATGCATACATCTCATTTCAAAATATATAAAGGTAAGTTCTATCTACATTACATAAAAATAATCAAATATTCTGATCAATAAATTAAAATAGCCAATTAAATCAATTTTAAAAATAAAATCAGATAGTTTGAGAAACTAAATGCTTTATAATTTCCCAGATTCTTGAAAAGTGCTTGGAGTTAGTATATGTTGAAAAAAAAGATAAACATTTGCAAATTTTTCAGAATTCAGTATTTTTTCTAATGATCATATTAAAATATGCATAAATCTGTAACTTAATATGCTACATTTTGACATTTTCTGAATATTGTAATTATGTATTATATTTTGCCTTTATCGAAATGAATTACCTTTTTTGGTTTGTTCTTTAAGGGCTGCAAGTTCTACTTCCAGACTACCTTCAGGAGCGTTTTGTACAAGCAGCTTTGAGCTATATTGCTTGCAACTCAGAGGGAGAGTTTATCTGCAAGGACAATGACTGCTGGTGTCATTGTGGCCCCAAGTTCCCAGAATGCAATTGCCCTTCCATGGACATTCAAGCCATGGAAGAGAATCTTCTTCGCATAACTGAAACCTGGAAAGCTTACAACATTGACTTTGAGGAATCAGGTAAGACATATATTTTTATCTAACACTTTTAAATTATACCCAAAAAAATGTTATATTGAACAGACAATTTTACCCTTTTGGAAGAAAGTATTACATACTTGGAAGAATTTTTTTTTTTTTTTGTCACTGGAAAGAAATTTGTTCGATTTGTTCTCATTATTCTATGGCTGTGGATATTGCTTTTATTGTTGGTTATTTAGTATTTTACTGAAACCCTATGTGGTACTTTTTGTATGCTATGTACTATGGTAGTAGAACCTAGCCCTCTCTTGAGCTGACATATTAATCATTTAATAAAGAAGGTCCCTGCCTTATTCAATATAAAAATTTAAACTAGGGACTGAAAAAAAGTGCACAGCCTAGAAGTTGAGAATTATGTAATTATGTTTTATTTGGTGGATTTTCTGAGCTCTTCAAGGGCTCTGAAGAGACAGAACTCTCAGGTCGCTCTGAAGGATGGCCCCAAGAGATAAGGAAGGAGCCAGGATTACAGAGGAGTTTTTGGAACAAAGACCAGGTAGTTGGAACATCAGAAGATACTGTTGATTAAGGAAAACCTGACATCTCAAGTTAAGGAATTGACTGCTTTTCTGTGTACTGTGTTGTTTAGTATCTAAGTTGTGTCTGACATTTTTGTGACCCTGTAGACCCTGGACTATGGCTCACCAGGTTCCTCTGTCCATAGGATTTTTCAGGCAAGAATACTGGAGTGCATTGCCATTTCCTTCTCTATTTCAATGTAAGAGAAGATGAAAAGTCAAGGCTGATGGAAGCCTTTCCTGTCTTATGCACTTCAGCTTTTGGGGCCAATATCCTATGCTTTTCCTGAGTCACCTTAGGGTGCAACCTGGCAGGGCTGCTGCAGTATCTGATAGGTTGATGGTTTGAATCCTGTTTCCATCTTGCATTCCCTCTGGGCTCACGTTGGGGGAGCTGTGGCGGCTCAAAGTCCAGACAGCCTGTGATTACTGACATGGCAGGTGGCTTTCTTAGTCCCATACCTCTGATTCCCTTCTGGACTATTCTCATGGGCCCTGAGTTCCACTTCTGAGGCAAGATCCAGAGAAGGATTTTTCTATACTTTCTGCACATTAAAGGGAATCTCATGAATGTGCACTTTTACTCTACTACTTATTTTTAAACCAAATTTAGATCAGCTTTGATCTGGTAACGTCTGTGGAGTTTGTTTCTGCAATTTCTGAATACTTATGAGTGCATACTTGTGTCTCCCATATTGTTACTTATAGAATAGACTATGTTACCTGTAATGGCCTTCATTTCATAAAGCAATGAACTTTAATAAAGAGTTGAGTGCCTCAATATAAAATGAAAAATGATGACAACAACATATATGATCATTCTTGTTAGTAGAAGAATAAAAATCATCAGAATGTGGCAAGTATAATTATGTAGCATTTAGTCAAAAGTGTTGGACATGACTAAGTTTCAAATTGGCAAAGAGGTTTTAATTGCCAAGAGGTCAGATTATATTCTTGAAAGTTATAATATTGCCAGTGAACTCACTTAAAACAATGACAATGAAATTTAATATATGTTCACAATCAGTTCAGTTCAGTCGCTCAGTTGTGTCCGACTCTTTGCAACCCCATGTTCACAATAAAAACCCTTAATTTAGGCATAGAAAGAACATATCTCAACATAATAAAGGCTGTATATGACAAGCCCACAGCTAACATCAGACAAGAAAAATACCATAGATGTTTTCAACAAGCCCTCACCATTTTGTATAGTAGAACCACAAAATTATAAAATAAAATGGAAGGTAATAGACCTAGGAAAAGTTCATAGATACATGTTTTCTTTACATATATATATACATATATATTAATCAAAATAGTGTATAATAAATTATCCTCATCAATTTTACAAATATTTCTATTTATATAAAAAGGAAAAACTGTCTAGAATTAAGCAGTTCCTTGACATTGTCGGAATGAATTTCGAAACTCAAATTCTTCCTTTTAGTTTTTCTATAGAACACTCATAAGTAATATATTAGAAACCTAATTTTATATTCAAGTAGAACCATCTGATGTTTAAAAATAATGATGAAATGCAACATTTTTAGATAAGCTATAATATAAAGTAGTCTTCTTAGGGTTAAATTTAAAGAGAAAAAATGAACCTTCTGTCTACATATTACAGTGTATGGTATGTTAAATCAGAGAATCTTAGAACCCCAAGTCTATAGAATTCACGTAGGAATGCTACCCATATTATTTTGCTTTGAGAGAATATTTTAGAAAGTCACCAAGTGAAAATTGGGGGTTTGTTTCAGGTGATATGTTGTAGATTGAAGTAGGCCAATACATCTGTTGATAGTAACTAAAAGTTGATGAGTTTTTAAAATTATACATTTAAATAAATAATAGATCATAAAAGTCACAACTGCATGGACTAAAATTCCTGGCACAAGATACAAGCTTAGGATTCACAACTTTTTTTTTTTTTCTACTTTGCTTCCTTTCTGTCTTTCTTTCCTTCTTTCTCTCTTGTTTTATTCATTAATTTATTTATGTATGTGAACAGAGGCTGAGGACTCATCATTTCACAAAGCAGAGTGGCTGATGGGCAAAAGAGAAACCAGCAAAGCTTCTAATGGTTGTGGAGAGTAGAATGACAAAACTTTAGCCTCAGTAAGCCTAAAGAAGTTTAATTTACCACAAGATATTTGCTGAATGTCAGATAGTGCTGGATGCTAAAGAAGTATTCAAAAATCTTTGCAAGCAGATGAAATTTACCACAGACTTTCAAGTGCTTGAGGGATTAAAGCTCTCCAGAGGGAGGAGATTGAAAATCGAACAGGAAAGGATGGGATGCTCAGAGAGAATGAGGTAGTACCACTGTTTCTAGAACTGCTTTTCCTTAAAGTACATTTGTCATTTCAGGGCAGAGTACAAAACTGAAAATTGAGGACTAGTCCCAGGAAAATGCTGGTATTCCAGGACAGAGAAATCAAATGAAAATTTTGCAGTCACAGCTGATTGAACTAAGAAAATTAGAGGCTTAAGGAGTTTTAAATATATGTTCTGCACCCTCTTTAAGACATTTGCCTTAACCTGTGGTAGATGACTAAAGAGATAAACTAAAAACCTCTACATGATAGAATTGCATCTTCTTCAGTGTTACAGGCCTGTAGTAGCATATGCTCACTAGGTGCCTAACAGAAAGCTCTGAAGCATCATGCCCTAAGAACAGGGGAGAGTCAGAGCTAGATTGAGTTTTATGTAAGCATAACACAGCACAGATACAGCTCAAATCTTGATCCTAAAGAAGTTATCCTTAAAAGATCAACTCCGTATGATGTTTGTTAAATATAAAGAGGGTGGCCTCTTTAGGAGAAAAAATGTTTTCTAAAACCTCTGCAGTTCTTTTTATTTATGATGAACATAAATCTCTAATCATCAGCATGTGAGTAGACCTTATGGCTAATACCAAAAGGAAAAGAAACCAGGCCTCCCACATCATTCAGTGGTAAACAATCTGCCTGCCAATGCAAGAGATGTGGGTTCGATCCCTGGGTTGGGAAGATCCCTTGGAGGAGGAAATGGCAACATGCTCTAGTATTCTTGCCTGAAAAAAACCCCATGGACAGGAGCCCGCTGGGGTCACAAAGAGTCGGACATGACTAAGAGACTGAGCACACATGAACCAACAACAGATGTAAGATGATTCAGATATAGAAATTAGCAAGAACAATGTTCACATAGTTATCATGAAAATGTTCAAAAAGTGAAAGGAAAGGAAGGATAAAATAGGTGGAGTATTGCAGAAGTCACCCGAGATTTGGGTGATTTATGAAACAATCTAAAGGACATTCTAAAGCATCAAAATTCAGTATCTGAAATCGATAACTCAAAATTTTGTTCTAGTAGAATTCTTCGCTTAGTGGATGACAAGATCAGTGAACATGGAGACAAGTAATAAAATCAAAATGGTGAAATGGGATCAGTGAGGAAACCAACAACAAAATACTAGATAAATGCATGAGAAGCATGTGAGATATGCTTGAAAGGTCTAAGGTATTTTACAGTTTGAGACACAAGAAGAATGAAGGGGAAAGTGGAATACACCTAGGTAAAAATGTAAAGGATATAGATTTTTAAAAAACTGAAAACCCAAATTCAACCTACAGATTCAAAAAGCACAGTGAACACAAAGAAAGGCAAATTCAAGCAAAACCACAGTTAGGCATATCTGTTGAAACAAAGAATAAAATTCTTCCAATGTAACTAGAGAAAAAAGAAAAACATTACTTTCATTGGACTAATAATAAGCCTGACTTATCAAAACAAAAACACAAACAGATTTTGGCATCTTTAAAGTGCTAAAAATATAACAATCTAGAATTATGTACCACTAAAAAAAAAAAAATGAAGGTGAAAATAAAGATGTGTTCAGACAAGAAATGCTAATGGAAACTTGACCATGTAAAGGGGAAGAGGAATGCCAGAGATGGCAAATGTGTGTGAGAAAATATAAGTGAATATCACCTGTACAAAATAATAATTATGAGGTTATGTGGAAATAAAATATATGTAAGATTTTAACATATGACAATAGTGTAATAATGAGTGGTAAATGGAAAGAGTTTCTAGCATTGCTGAGGATGTGCTAAGAGAGGTACTTTGCATTAGAGTGAAATAAATCAAGAATAACATCTGGAATATTTACTAAAATAAGAAAAATGTTTATAGCTAAGAAAATAAGATAAAACATTTTTGATCACCCTATAACAAGACAATAACAGAGAAAACAGAAAAAAAAGTATCTTGGTCAAATAGATAAATAGAGGAAGGTTTAGATTGTCTAGATAGAAATCCAAAAGAAATATGTACATATTTGCAACAATGAATACCCATAAATGTACAAGAATGTTCACAGTAGCATTATGCTTAATAATTTTAAGGTGAAAGCTACTAAATGTTCATCCACAAAGACAGAGTAAGAAATTGTATATTTACACAACGGCATTCTATAAAGGTAAGGGATAAAACTATCCATCCAGAATAATATGAATAAACCTCTTTAATATCAATTGAAAAAAAAAAAACTGAAATATATACATATTTCAAAAAGAAATTGAAATATATACATATATTTATATGTGTGTATGTGCTCAGTGGCTCAACCATTTCTGACTCTTTACAACCCCATGGACTCTAGCCCACCAGCCTCCTCTGTCCATGGGATTTTCTAGGGAAGAATACTGGAGTGGGTTGCCATTTCCCAATGGGCAAATTTGAACTGTGCTAGTCCAAATCAGGATTATGATGCCTTTGCTGAGGCAAGGGCTGATGCAATGGATAAAGGTCTGCATGTCTTGCTGCTGCTACTGCTAAGTCGCATCAGTCGTGTCCGACTCTGTGCAACCCCATAGACGGCAGCCCACCAGGCTTCCCCGTCCCTGGGATTCTCCAGGCAACAACACTGGATGGGATTGCCATTTCCTTCTCCAATGCATGAAAGTGAAAAGTGAAAGGGAAGTCGCTCAGTCATGTCTGACCCTCAGCGACCCCATGGACTGCAGCCTACCAGGCTCCTCCCTCCATAGGATTTTCCAGGCAAGAGTACTGGAGTGGGGTGCCATTGCCTTCTCCCTGCATGTCTTATTTGGTATTAAAAAAACCTCAAGATTCCTTAATACATGGGTTGGCTACCATTGTATGTTGGGTTTCTGAAGATTTTCTGGGTTTATACTTATGTGCATCTTACTGTATTTATAACATAATTTAATTGCAAACTTAAAAATAAAAATAAGAATTTTGACATCTAAACAATATAAAGAACATGATCTCAGAATAAGTGAATCAATATTTTAAAATTTTGCTACATAGTGTATGCCTAAATGGTAGTAATTTAGTCAGAAATATTCAATGTCCAGAGGTTTTGAACTGCTAGTTTAAAGGTAATATTATTAATACAATCAGATGCTTTAATCTTAACTCATATTAGCAGCAGCAGTAGCATATTTGGATTGCCCATCTTAAGTTTAAAACTTGACTCTTATTGTACTGGTTCGCTTGTGTTAATATTGAGAAAACAATGATTTACAGGATAAATCTATTTTTTTTGCATGATATTTCTGAAACTGTCTATAATGTAGAAAATGTTTATATTTAAGTATTTGTTTCAATTGGTGCATAGAGTATTTAGCTGATTCGTATCTAATGGGAGGAGTGACCTTAGTTTGCTATAAATTTTTTGACCCTTCATAGGTAGTGTGGAGGGTATTCTTTTATCACTTTCAACATATAGATAGTTAAAAATGAACCTCAAATTTTATTACTATATTAGATCTTTAGTAAAAGATAACATTCACTCTTGGAACTAAACAACTGATAAAATATTCTGTTTTTACCGGATTTCTCTCAAAACTAGTAAAATCCGTGGGTAATCACATTTGATAGATTTTAAAAGAGCTTTTTATTGATAAATAAAACATTTTACCTCACAGAGGTAAAGAAAATACAAGAAGTATGAGGCAGGTACTTAACTGGGAAAAGATTTGTAAATTGTTCCCACCCACCACAGGCAACTTTAAGTTGACAGACTTTATTCTTGGTACCTGGACTGTAAGGAAATGCACCAACTTATTTCATACTCCTAGTGATTGGGAAAGCAGTGACAGTATGTCAAGGAAACTCTTTAGAAGTTTCCTTGAATTTTAGGTAAAATGCATAGTTATTTGTGTATATGTGTCTACAAGCCTAAAATTCAAATACAGGTATATTCTAGGTAGACTATGCAAGTTAGAGTGGGATTTTGGGTTACTTTCAAACATTTAACTCAAATTAGCTTATATTTTTTTTATTTAAAATTTGCATTAAAAATGCAAATAATATATCTAAAAGTTATTTTGATTGAAGCTGAGAGAAAAAAATATTTGTACCTGTTATTTTATCAAAATAGAATAATGTGTCTGCATATAGGAAATACTTTCTTAAGACCAAATAGCATTAAGTGTAGAAGTGTGTAAATTATAGTACACATAGTAACCATACAAAATGCAGATGCCTGCCATCACACAAACAAAAAAACAAAATGTACTGCAAATTGTATCGGGTCAGGATAACTTGCAAATTTCTTTCTGTTGTATGTGTTTTCTATTGCCACTGAGTAAACCTAAATCAGTAAAATCAGTATTTTCTGTTATCACCATGAATAAAAGTATATCTAATTAGCATATAATGCTAAGCTCTTTTTTATTTGATTACGTATGATTCATTTTGTTCTGTTAAAAAGAGTCCTGGAAAATATACCTTTTATAGCCTGCAAAAATTCCAAAATAGAATGTATTTCTCTTTTCATATTTTGCCATCTTAGAGAAGTATTGGTTGAAATATTTATATTTTAAACAAATCTATCCATTCTCTACCTTTATATTTTGAGAAACAAAAGAATGTTATTTAATAAGAAATAATGACGGCATATATGTAACACTGATTATAGCAAAATAGAGCATATAGGGAAAGATACAGAGAAAAACAGAGGCAGAGAAAAAACCTTCACATGCACCCTCACAGTCACAGTGCCAAACAAAAACTAGTTAATATATTATATTTAATTAGATAAAAAGTATGTTACCAATTATTTAGAGATAATTTCTACCCAGATTTGGATCAAGGATTCAAACCTAATGAAAAAGCTGGAAGTCTTTACAGTTTTACCAATACATCTAAATTATTAAAACCACAATTTATTTGAATTTGGATTATGCAACTATTTAATAAAATTGCCAGGAAAAAAAAAAGCAAAAACTAAATAGCACTGTGGTATTTTTCCCATGTCACATTCTGGATTATCCTCAATTATTTCTAGATTAAAAAGAATCAATAATTTAACCTGTAGCTATGTCATATGATGACAGAAGTAATACATAAGCTTAAGAAAAAAATAACAGGCCTGGTTCATAAAGAACATAAATCTTTTAGAAAGTTTTGACATGGCTTCTTTACTCTTTAGAAAAATGGTGTTAGCACTTGGTGCATAGAAAATCTAGGTGTACAGTATGCTGTCAACATAGATTGTTATCAAGATCATGTCTTATTACATTTAATAATACTCATTTGATGAACCAAGAATGGCAGCTGAAGGCCACCTTGATAATGAACTTGTCCAGATGTTACTTGCGGAGAAGGCAATGGCAACCCACTCCAGTACTGTTGCCTGGAAAATCCCATGAACGAAGGAGCCTGGTAGGCTGCAGTCCATGGGGTCACGAAGAATCAGACATGACTGAGAGACTTTCCTTTCACTTTTCACTTTCATGCATTGGAGAAGGAAATGGCAACCCACTCCAGTGTTCTTGCCTGGAGAATCCAGGGATGGGGGAGCCTGGTAGGCTGCCGTCTATGGGGTCGCACAGAGTTGGACATGACTGAAGCGACTTAGCAGCAGCAGATGTTACTTGCTGAGAATACTGTCCATTTGATAATTCATCTGAAAATGGATAAACTTTCTACTGCTGTTATGGCAAAATGTAATATTAAAGTTGGGTTAACTTGATTTACAAACTTCAAAAAATAATGTATTTCTTTCTTGTTTTTTTTTTTATAGTTTTTTATTTTTTTAATTTTAAAATCTTTAATTCTTACATGTGTTCCCAAACATGTTTTTATGTAAACTATTCTTAACTTTCTTTCTCAGAAGTAGCTTCTCCCTCAGATGATATTTAGTTATCAATTTATGCAAAAAGACTATTTTCCAAGGAAAATAAGTATATCTATATAAAATATTTGACATTTAACTATCAGTCCATTTTGCATATTATAACTTTAATAAAATCCTAGTTGCCTTTCAGTGTTCTTTTTCTTTCTTTGATATAAAACACCCCGATTTTTCTTCCAGGAGCCCCCATTCCCATTCTTAGTAATACACAGCTTATGGGACTTAACTCATAATGACATCCAGAACTGCTCTCTGATGAATGCAAATGAATCACAAGAATCCATTCTCCCAGCTACAAAGATCAGTTCAAGACATATGGAAAATTGGGTCAATGATACACAGAAATATATTTCCTAGGAGTATCTCAGAGACATGGAAGATTCTCTGCTTCCCCAATAGTTATAGGAAGTGCTGTTCATTTTCCTTCTCAGATATGAAAAAATAACAAGGTCAGAAGAATGTTAGGGAACCATCTCGCCACCACAGGAGTTGCTTGAACCATGTGAGGTGGAAAACACTGAAATCAAAATGTTTTTAAATTTTAAACTTCATATGATTTTTAGCTGGCAGTCTTTTTTTTTTTTTTCTTTTTTTTTGCATTTCAACTCATGTTTTATCCACTGGAGTTCAGTCAATTTCATGGACCTAACCCTAACCCACTGGAGTTCAGTCAAGTCCATGGGCCAGTGGTTACCAGGTCCAAGCTCATACTGCTCACTACATGACAAGCCAATAAGTAGAGAGATGACTTGTTGGGGCAAAGAAAAGTGGCTTTATTCAGAAAGCCGGCAGACCAAGAACATGGTAGACTAGTGTCCCAAAGAACCATCTCACCCTATTTTGAATTCAGGCTTCTTTTATACTAAAAGAGAAAGGCATACAGTTGGTTTTTGCAAACTTCTTGCTTTCAGAATCCTTTGTTCTTGCTGCTGTTTACATAGATCAGGTTGTGATGTTCCTATAAAACTCTAACAAGACAAATATTATTCTCTATTTTGCAACTTTTAATCTCTATATGAATGGAAAAGTGTTATACCTTTAAAGGTCAGAGCCATGAGAATGACTCTTGTATATTTTAGACTATAGCCAACATTCTTGCATCTGGGCATGCTGTCACTTCAGTTGTATCTCTTAGTGACCCTTTGGACTGTGGCCAACTAGGCTTCTCTGTCTATTGGATTCTCCAAGTGAGTATACTGGGGTAGGCTGTCATGCTCTCCTCCAGGGGATTTTCCCAAGCCAAGGATTGAACCCACTTCTCATGTCTCCCGTATTGGCAGGAGAGTTCTTTACCACTAGTGCCACCTGAGAAGCCCTGATGACATTCTTAACTTATAGAAAAAGTGATAGAATACAAAGGTTAGTGTAAAAGAATCAGATCCAGTCTGGAGTCAGATTTGTTCTTTCCTATTATACGTTAGTCACACCCAGTTTTCCCTAGATCTGTTTTCTAAATTTGCTATTTCTTTTTCTTTTTCATTCTATTTCTCTTCCTACCTCTCTCGTTTGAATTACGCGACTGTGTTAAACTTCTTTATCGGTGCCTTGTCCAGTGAGAATATTTACTGGTGCTTACATCTTTTGCCTTAGGGACATACTCCCTAAGACAAATTAATCTATTCCTTGCTCTAGCCCATTGTAACTAAATATATTATTTTAATACTAGGAATTGAGAAGCGTTTGTCTCTTTTAAGTCTAATTAGTTGTTTATTTATTCCCTTTTGTTTCTGCTTTCAGGCTCACTAATTCTCTTTTAAGTTTGAAGTGGTGTATCAGACCCAAAATCTAGGTAATTGGCTATAGAAATGCACAATCAAAAATTCTCTTTGGAGTATGACATTACAATTATTTTTGTTCATACCACTTGTCCATGGTGAGCTGGCTTGGAGTCCCCTGTATGCTGTTCCCTCCAGGACTTGGGCTGACAGTGAAGTGTCCATCTGGAGCAATGTGTCACTGTGACAGAGGGTCATAATTTGCCATACCTTGCCAGAAACAGTCATTAGCATCAGAACTAACATTCTGTTTGCTGGCTTCTTCCCTGGCGCTGTGCATTTATTGGATGCAATGATCTTCATCACCAAGAACACAGATAACAGTTTTACCAGATGTTTCTCCACTGCTTAATGTGATGGTCATCATTCTAGCCTCTGACAGAGTGTCTCTAACACAGCCACGGTCCACTAATTCAGTGTCACACATGCACACTTTTGCTTTCTTCAGCATGGACTGAGCCCTCCATTTTGGCTTCCATTTCCATGTAAGTCAAATCAGCTTGCTAACACATCAATAGTAATAAACACCCCTAAAATTTCAGCTATAAAAAGTTCATTTCTCACTCATACTACATGTCCACAGAGGTTAGCTGGAGTCTTTGCACTGCATTGTCCTCACTCCTGGGTTCAGGCTGAAGGTAGTATCACCATCTGGAGTGGTTTGGCTATAGAGGGCATGAAAAAAGTGCTGTAAATTGTCCCTGGCTCTTGCATGAATTGCTGGGAGTTAATATGAGCTACTGGAGAGCAACTCCCATTACCTGTGATCAGTTTATAGCCAAGGATAATTTAAAAGGAAACAGAGAAGTGCCATTTTACCATATGCCTAGAAGAGGATCCAGAATGTTTGTGAATAGACGTAATATCAGGCAGAGTTGGCTTTTCAGACACAAGCAACTAAAAACATCATATTCTAATCATATAATTTAAGATAGAAATATATATTTTGCTCTTGCTATCTGAAGTTCTACAGTTATATACTAGCAGGAAAAGGCAATGTATGTATTTGTTAATGTAATTTTGACACATTCAACCCTACTGTCCCCATAATTGTGTCCAAACTAAATACCAGAACATCTGATAAACAAGCTTTATCAGTAACAAGCTTTTTGATCAAACTCTTGAAACTTCAGCTCTGTCATTTATCATTCAGTTATTTTATTTAATTAAAGGTACTATATCTAAAATTATTGTTCTAAATTAACTACCATATATAATATTGCCTTCTCATGAGTAAAACTTTTTGGAAGTCACATGCTTATACTTAAAACACAATTGTTTTCTGTGTGAAGTCGCTTCAGTCATGCCTGATTCTTTGTGATCCTAGGGACTGTAGCCTGCCAGGTTCTTCTCTCCATGGGATTCTCCAGGCAAGAATAGCAGAGTGGATTGCCATTCCCTTCTCAGTGGCTTCCCAGGTGACATGGGGGACAAAGAACCTGCCTGCTAATGCAGAAGATGGTAAAAACCACCAGTTCAATCCCTGGGTTAGGAAGATTCCCTGGAGAAGGGAACAGCAATCCACTGCAGTATCCTAGCATTTGGTAATTGAAATATAAGAGTAAGGGAAAGAAAATAATTTTTTATTCAAATCTCAGTTGTGAGTATTATAATATGTATATAGGTTTGAATTTATTGTGATAATCTGTTCATTGACTATACTGCAATTCACAGATACTCTCAGCATCAAAAACTGTGCACCTTCAAGGCTGACATAACAAAACTGATTTGGTTTTCACTGCTGTTTGTTCTGAGTAGTTACTGTTTCTGCTCTAATTCATCAATGACTTGCTGTGTTATGTTTAATATATTATGAATACTATCTTTGCCATAGCCAAATTTTATTTTGTACTTCAATTAATTTTTTAAATCATCTGAAATATGATGGTTGTAGAATGCCAAGCATGTGTTTTATGCAAAGATTCCTGATTTAGATCCCAAAAGGCTTTCTGCCAAGTTCCTTCTACCTGTTCCAGTTTGTCTGATGTATTTCCATACCTAGATCAGTGCCATCATCCCAATTATCTAAAAAAAGTTTAATGTTTCTTGAGGGCAAAGAACACCAGTTTTTTAATCAGTGACGGAAACAAGGAAAGTGTGCCATATTTGATAGACATTATATATATTGCAGTGTATATTGATTGATTGATAAATGTGATAACAAAATATATTTTGTGAAGACATTGCCCAGGTTTTGGTTCAAACTACCTCATTTACCACCTCTTGAAATATCACCATAACTATAGCACAATTCATCTTTTTTGGAGGCATATTGTAAAAAAAAAAAAACAACTAAGAAATAAAAATACCTTGCCTCTATATTATATTGTATTGTATTTACCAAGGTGTTTTGAGAGTTTTTGTTTGTTTGTTTATTTGTTTTTTGGGGGAGTCTTCTTTTCTATCACTGAAATCTGAATAATAGCATGAACAACTCTTTTCAATAACATGATAGATTATATAGATACATCAGAACACAAAAACACAATGCTTTTTTCATCAGTTTAAAAGTATTTATTGTGAAGAATTATCTCTCAATATATGTGTGTGTTTGTTCTAAAGCTATCATAGTCCATATTTATTAGAACCCATAAATTGGTAACTTGTCTGGTAAGGCTTTGATTCAGCATCATAAAAATAAAATAAATGGTGACTTTATTAAGTGCCTTATTGTTTGTTTTCTCATTGATAGAGACTATGGTGAAGAGAGGTTAATAAATAATACTTAGTATTCAGGGAAATTTTACTTGCTACTGTTTGGTTGGTTTTATAAGAGTCTATGTGATGACTTTTCTAATGATTTCTGGGTCATTTTGATAAAAATAGCCATTCATTTCAACTAAATTCTAGGAAGATATGACAAAGGCTATCATTACTCAGTGCATTCATATCTTCCCCAGTTACCTCATAATGATCACATAGCTTTTGTTAAAATCTTCTAATGTAGCATACTCAGTACTCTATAAGTTAAATATTCCATTGTTGTATAAATTTAATTTAATTTTTAGGCCATGTCCCCTCTATCAAACTACCAAGTAGTTTTACCCATTCATTTTCATAATGTCCCATTTATTATTAAATTTCATTATTTTGCTAAAGAAAATGAATGAACTCTTTATATAGGTGCAGAGTTAATTTTGTTGTCTTTTACATGAACTGCTTCATCAGTTATTTCACTGATAAACAAAGACAACAATATATGAATTTTAACCTGGACTTTTGGATTGACACAGATAGTCTAATTATAGTGCATTAGACATGCAGGCAGACTCTTTACTGTCTGAGCCAACAAGGAATCCCTATTTTAACTTAGTGGCTTGCTATAAATGTGGCTCACAGAAAAATGAATACACTTGTAGACAATACATAGACACAGGAAGTGACATTGGCAATGTGTGTTATGTATATTTGCATGAAATATGATACTGATAACTAATTTCATATGTCTTAGATTCTTCTAAATGCTGACAGTGAATTATATATATTATCATTTGCTTATTTCATTATGGACTGATGGGAAACTCTAGAGCCAAAACAGATAATAATTCTATTTAGAGGGAGTTGAACTCCATACTGGATGCTTTCACTCACTGTTAATATTTGTTAGCTATATTTCAACAAGATTCTAATTTTAAATGTGATAACCTAGGCTGTCATGCTAACAATAGTATTTCTGTATCTCTGACTTTTTATAAAAATTACTTTTCATTCTATTATGATAATTCAAGATTCTCTGTACATTGATAACTGCACATTTTGTAGAGCATAGCCAGACAGCTCATAAGACTTATCAATCTGTTTACAAAAGGTATATTTTCTTCGATTGAACCAATATCCCTTCAACCTACTCCACTCTTCGATAGTGACACCTATAGCATGCATGTAGCATCTGCCATGCGGCTAAATGGCCTGTCACTGAGAGTCTCATTTAATTTTTGTTATCTTGCTAGTATGATCTTAACAGCTAGCTGTGAAGAAAAAATCGCCCTTCTATTGGCAAAAGTCACCACATCATTTAAGGAGCTGACAAAGTGTTAGTGGAAAGATCTTGAAGTTAATTGGCAGGAAAACAAATGTGTGGTGTTATGTCAGATTGTCAGGTAACTGTGCTGTGTGAATTCTGAACAATTATCATCCCAGGAAGGTTGACCAAATGTGTCACACTGGCTGTGAAAGATAACACACATAGAATAACAAGATAAATGTCCACAAACACCATTGAGGTGTAGAGACATGCCTCAGCCTTTTAAAACCGATGGGTCTTTTAGTGGTCAGTTTGTCAAACCTTTTCCAGGTTCCTCTGTCCATGGAATTCTCCAGGCAACAATGCTAGAGTGGGTAGCCATTCCCTTCTCCAGGGCATCTTCCCAACACAGGGATTGAACCTGGGTCTCATGCATTGCAGGCAGATTCTTTACCGTCTGAGCCACCAGGGAAGCCCTTAAACTTAGTGTCAATTATTTAACTTTATCTTCCAGTGGTAAGGAATTCAGTGTATTATAAAGCTGAAGAGTATGAGTTTGAATGGCTCTAATTATAAGATGACTCATTTAATTTAGAATTCTACTTATTCCTCATGTTTCTGTAAAAGTAGCATGCTGTTGCTGTGTGCTAAAACATATGTCGCTTTAACTGTGCTTTGTAACCCTCTCTGTGCTGGTACAAATGTCCACTTCCTCTTCCACAGAGAAGGCTTCAGGTATTTGCAAACTATTCCATCTCTCTTATGTATTTGTACAAGCAAATTTAATACTCCCTCTCTCTTAGATTATCCTTTATTTTTGAACCATTAACTATTCTTATAATCCTTTAGGGGCAATTGTGGTTTGTCAATGGAATTCAGAATGAATAGAGCACAGTTTGGTAATTGTGGTTTTATTAATGTAAAATAAAAGAAAATAAATACCTCCTTTATTACAGACATAATGCAGACTGAGAATGCACTAATTTTTTGGCAACTATGTCATACTGTTCATAAACATTGAATTGTGAGCAAGATTTTCTAAGTATGTTTTTAATAACTTGCTGGCAAATTAGATCCTGTCTCCTTCCCCCCACCCTCACACACATTTTTGAAATAAATGCTATATTTAATTTTTTTATATATTTCTGCCATTGTTGCATTGAGGTCTTTTTGGATTGTGATTATATCACAGTCTTTCACAATTTGTTAATGGGTTTCCCAGATGACATTAGCAGTAAAGAACCCACTTGCCAATGCAGGAGCCATAAAAGATGCAGGTTCAATCTCTGGGCCAGGAACATCCCTAGAGGAGAGCACAGCAGTCCGCTCCAGTATTCTTGCCCGGAGAATCCCATTGATAGAGGAGCCTGGTGTTACAGTCCATAGGGTTGCAAAGAGTTGGACATGACTGAAGCAATTTTAACAGGTTACAGTCCGTAGAGTAGCAAAGAGTTGAACATGAGTGAAGCAATTTAACATGCACACACACATTGGCAGTCTGTTTGCTTTTTAGCAGGGCAAGTAGCAGAATCTTGTCATAAACCATACTAGGGTTTTCCTGGAATTTGTGAAGAGTTCCATATTGATTTTAATAATTTTCATAGCCTTTTATACCTGAAATAACATTCCATGATTTCTGTGTTTCTCACTGAGCAAAGCAGTGAGCCCTAATTTAGGCCTAATTCAAAAACTGCTCACTTGCAAGATTATTTAAGGCTATGGATAGTCCATGGGCAATGGGTAAATTTACCCTTCTAAGTATATTAGGATATCTTTTTAGCTTAATGCTTTCCCCTATCTGCTTGTTCTGCACTAGGCAATTATCTAATTAGTTTGTCTTAAAGTTTTCATACATGAAAATACTGTGTTAGCATTTTACTCTTCTTTAAGTCCTTAAGGCTTATGTAACTCATAATAGAAGTATGTGGTATAGCTAGAAAATTACCTTTGGTTTAGAATCTGCTTTAAAATGCATGAAACTTTCATTCAATTCCAGGTCAGGAAGATTCCCTGGAGAAGGAAGTGGCAACCCACTCCAGTATTCTTACCTGGAGAATCCTATGTACAGAGGAGCCTGGGGGGCTTCAGTCATGGGGTTGCAACAAGTCTGACGTGACTGAGTGACTAACACTTTCTGGGTTTGGAAGCAAAAGGTCGTGAAGTTCAATGTATAGAAATTGAATGGAAAGGATACATCTTTTTCTTGGCTGCAGGCCTGCTGCTAAATGTATTTGGAATTGTAATAAGCTTGCACCTGGCTTTTTAAAATGGTTTTCCTTCGGTTCATATGTAACCATACCCCTACTTTGACCGTATCTTTTTTTCCCCCCATCTAGTGACATGGGGAGACATCTAGCCTGCTTCTGCAAATACACAATGCCCGGAATAATCTTTTACCAACTCTAGTTGTTTATATCAGCCAGGATGGACACGGTAACAAATGACCTCAGAAGCTTAGAGTTCTACAATGACATACATTGATTTAGCCTTTGCCCTGTATGTGTTCTGTGAGTCAGCTGCCCTCTGTCCTTGCTCATCAGAGATCCAGGCTGACAGAACAGTCTTTCACTTGAACATGGGAGCATTTCCCATAGTCATTTCAGGCAGAGAAATGAGGGATGAACAAATTTTGGCTTCTAAAGCTTCTGCTCAGAAACTTGTGTCCTGTAGATTTACAGTTTACAGGCCAAAGGAAGTTATATGACCAACCCTGAATTTAAATAAGGTAGGAATGTAATATTTATCCACAGGGAAGGACAAGGCAAAAATGTTACCAACAATAGGTGAATATTCATTAAGTCTATCACACTTCTATGAAAACTGGGATCCACTGGCTTCAACTGTGTCAGTGTTCAAGAAGGAAAGCAAGTAGCTTGAAACAATCCATGCTTAATATCCAAGAACTAATAGTTATTTTCATTCTTAAGGTAGGTTACTTGTTATTCTAAATATAGACTCTTTGAGTTTTGAGATTGTATATTATACTTATAGTGTGTAAATTAATACAAAGAAAAACTGAAGCTATGAGATAGATAGTATTTTGGGTTAGTTAGCAGACAGATTCCGAAATATCCTCATAGCATCACAACCTTTCAAAGTTAGATCATTATATTAGAAATCAATTATATCAACTCAGTTCAGTTCACTTCAGTTGCTCAGTCATGTCCGACTCTTTGCAAGCCCATGAACTGCAGCATTACAGGCCTCCCTGTCCATCACCAACTCCTGAAGTTTACTCAAACTCAGGTCCTTGGAGTCCATGATGTCATCCAATTATCTCATCCCCTTCTCCTCCACCTTCAATCTTTCCCAGCATCAGGGTCTTTTCAGATGAGTTAGCTCTTCACATCAGGTGGCCAAAGTATTGGAGTTTCAGCTTCAGCATCAGTCCTTCCAATGATTATTCAGGACTGATTTCCTTTAGTACTGACTAATTGGATCTCCTTGCAGTCCAAGGGACTGTCAATAGACTTCCCCTAAAACCACAGTTCGAAAGCATCCATTCTTGAGTGCTCAGCTTTCATTATAGTCCAACTCTCATATCCATACATGACTACTGGAAAAACCATAGCTTTGACTAGATGGACCTTTGTTGGCAAAATAACGTCTCTGCTTTGTAATATGTTGTCTAGCTTGGTCATAACTTTTCTTTCAAGGAGTAAGGATCTTTTAATTTCATGGATACAGTCACCATCTGCAGTGATTTTGGAGACCCAAAACAGAAAGTCTCTCACTATTTCCACTGTTTCACTATCTATTTGTCAGGAAGTGATGGGACCAAATGCCATGATCTTAGTTTTCTAAATGTTGAGTTTAAAGCCAACTTTTTCATTCTCCTCTTTCACTTTCATCAAGTGGCTCTTCAGTTCTTTGCTTTTTGCCATAAGGGTGGTGTCATCTGCATATCTGAGGTTATTGATATTTCTCCCAGTAGTTATGATTCCAGCTTGTACATCATTCAGCCCAGCATTTCTCATGATGTACTCTGCATATAAGTTAAATAAGCAGAGTGACAATATACAGCCTTGACATATTCCTTTCCTGATTTGGAACCAGTCTGTTGTTCCATGTCCAGTTCTAACTGTTGCTTCCTGACGTGCATACAGATTTCTCGGGAGACAGGTCAGATGGTCTGGTATTCCCATTTCTTGAAGAATTTTTCACAATTTGTTGTGTTCCATACAGTCAAAGGCTTTGGCATAGTGAATAAAGCAGAAGTAGATGTTTTTTTCTGGAACTCTCTTGCTTTTCCAATGATCCAGTGGATGTTGGCAATTTGATTATTGTTTCCTCTGCCTTTTCTAAATCTAGCTTGAACATCTGGAAGTTCATGGTTCACGTACTGTTGAAGCCTGGCTTGCAGAATTTTGAGCATTACTAGCATGTGAGATGAGTGCAATTGTGCAGTAGTTTGAGCATTCTTTGTCATTTCCTTTCATTGGGATTGGAATGAAAATTGACCTTTTCCAGTCCTGTGGCCACTGCTGAGTTTTCCAAATTTGCTGGCATATTGAATGCAGCACTTTCACAACATTATTTTTTAGGATTTGAAATAGGTCAACTGGAATTCCATCACCTCCACTGGCTTTGTTCATAGTGATGCTTCCTAAGGCCCAATAGACTTCTCATTCCAGGTTTCTGGCTATAAGTGAGTGATCACACCATTGTGATTAATTATCTGGGTCATGAAGATCTTTTTTGATAGTTCTTCTGTGTATTCTTGCCACCTCTTCTTAATATCATCTGCTTCTGTTAGGTCCATACCATTTCTGTCCTTTATTGTTCCCATCTTTGCACTAAATTTTCCCTTGGTATCTCTAATTGTCTTTAAGTGATCTCTAATCATTCCCTTTCTATTGTTTTCTTCTATTTCTTTGATTTGATCACTGAGGAAGGCCTTCTTATCTCTCCTTGCTATTCTTTGGAACTATGCATTCAAATGGATATACCTTTCCTTTTCTCCTTTGCCTTTCACTTCTCTTCTTTTCTCAGCTATTTGTAAGGCCTCTTCAGACAATTGTGTTTCGTTTTTGTGTTTCTTTTTCTTGGGTATGGTCTTGATCACTGCCTGCTATATAGTGTCACAAACCTCCATCCTTAGTTCTTCAGGCACTCTGTTTATCATATCTAATCCCTTTAATCTATTTGTCACTTCCAGTGTATAATCATAAGGGATTTGATTTAGGTCATACCTGAATGGTCTGGTGGGTTTCCCTACTTTCTTCAATTTAAGTCTGAGTTTGGCAATAAGGGGTTCATGGTCTGAGCCACAGTCAGCCTTGTTTTTGCTGACTGTTTAGAGCTTCTCCATCTTTGGCTGCAAAGAATATATCAGTCTTATTTGGTATTGACCATCTGGTGATGTCCATGTGTAAAGTCTTCTCTTGTGTTTTTGGAAGAGTGTGTTTGCTATGACCAGTTGGTTCTCTTGACAAAACTCTGTTAGCCTTTACCCTGCTTCATTCCGTACTCCAAGGCCAAATTTGCCTGTTACTCCAGGTATTTCTTGACTCCTGCTTTTGCATTCCAGTCCCCTATAATGAAAAGGACATCTGTTTTGTGTGTTAGTTCTAGAAGATTTTTAGATCTTCATAGAACCATTCAACTTAAGCTTCTTCAGCATTAGTGGTTGGGGCATAGAGTTGGATTTCTGTGATACTGAATGGTTTGCCTTGGAAATGAACAGAGATCATTCTGTCATTTTTGAGATTGCATCCAAGCACTGAATTTCAGACTCTTTTGTTGACTATGATGACTATTCATTTCTTTTAAGGGATTCTTGCCCACAGTAGTAGATATAATGGTCATCTGAGTTAAATTCATCCATTTCTAGTCCATTTTAGTTTGCTGATTCCTAAAGTGTTTATTTTTGCCATCTCCTGTTTGACCACTTCCAATCTGCCTTGATTCAAGGACCTAACATTCTAGGTTCCTATGCAATATTGCTCTTTATGGCATGGAGTTTACTTCCATCACCAATCATGTTCACAACTGGGTTTTGTTTTTTGCTCTTCTCCATCTCTTCATTCTTTCTGGAGTTATGTCTTCACTGATCTCCAGTAGCATATGGGGCACCCTCCGTTCTAGGGAGTTCATCTTTCAGTGTGCTTCCTATTTTTTTGCCTTTTCATACTGTTTATGGGGTTCTCAAAGCAAGAATACTGAAGTGGTTTGCCATTTCCTTCTCCAGTGGACCATGTTTTGTCAGAACTCTTCACCATGACCCATCCATCTTGTGTGGCCCTGCATGGCATGACTCATAACTTCACTGAGTTAGACCAGGCTATGGTCCATGTGATTAGATTAGCTAGTTTTCTGTGATTATGGTTTTCAGTCTGTCTGCCATCTGATGGAGAAGGATAGGCAGCTTATCCTCCTGATGTTAGAGATGTTAGAGCAACCTTCCTGATGTTCGAGACTGACTGAAGGGGAAACTGGGTCTTGTTCTGATGTGTGGGGCCATGCTCAGCAGTCTTTAAGTCAATTTTCTGTTGAAGGGCAGGCTATGTTCCCTCCCTGTTATCTGACCTGAGACCGACTATGGTGGAAGTAATGAAGTCCCATGCATGCACAACTACACTCAGTTCCCCCAACCTTGCAGCAGGCCACCCCAACCCATGCTTACTCCAGAGACTCCTGGACACTCACAGGCAAGCATGTTTCAGTCTCCTGTGGGTCTCTCAGTTATATCAATATATTATAAATCAAATAGTATATCCTACCTATCCAATATTTGAATTCCACTTATATAAAACTCTGAACATTGATGGAATGCCCTGAAGCCCAAGTGTATATTTCACACGCCAATTTTTGATATATTATGCCACTTCTGATTGGGTATTCTTATATCTGTGAAAAATATTCACCAGTGTTTCAGTTTGAAGTGTATACACTTCAAACTGTTCAGTAAGCAAAGCCACAGATAAAATGCCAACATGTCCTTATTCTCCATGCTTGATATTTTTTCTTTCTGATGTCTTACTTTCTGCTAAAATGCATAGTTATATTTGGAAGTTCTCAGATGAAATACAAGGTATTTACCATCAAGAAAGTCTCTTAGGAGAAACTACATCTGTTCAACAGTCTTTAAAACAATGCTTGAACTTCTCAGCATTTTTAAAATTTCAAGCTAGCTTTGATGATAACATTCTAGGATGTGAAAATCCTTCCCAACAGGGTGGAGAGAAGCAGAGGAATCCAGTTAGTTGAAACTATAAGAAATAGATTTTTTTAAAAAAAGAGAAATGCATTTGTAACACATGTCTTTTAAAAATGTTCTTTGTTCTCTTTTCATTCTAACTCCACCCATATTCTTTTAGAGAATGAAACGTAGATTTTAAAAGAAAATCATTCTTGAATAAATATATATTCCCTTTAATGAATTGTATTACACTTAAAAGCATTATATCTTTGTATAGCATGGGAGTTATAACTTCATCTTACATCTACAATAAAGCTTAGGCATGTCTAATAATAATCTTAGAAGAGAAAATCATACATAAATTTGAGCAGTGAAATTTTACAGAGATGATCCTAGTGCAAAATTGAAGGAGAATGAATGCAAATCAATACAATGACACATTTCTTGAGAATAATTAAGCCCATAGGAAGATGACCTGTAAAAATTGCAGCTACCACATTTACCATTACAATACCTAAGTATAGTCACTCTCTGAATGCCTTTTGTAAGTTGGTGCTGTTTGCTGGGTAACTGTTTGCTCTCACAGTTAATCACCCTTTTCTTCCATTGTCCAATGACTAATTGATCAAAATGTGTAGGTATTTAGGTGTGGGAACTATGTCAGTGTCTCAGCAGTCATAGTTAGTTTGCTAAAACCCAGATATAAAAATAAATGTTTCCTGAAAGTCTAAATGACTAGGGAGGCGATTTGACACTTGTTCCCTACTCCTGCACTGTGCCCTCTCTAGGGAGAGACTAAAACATGAGCCCTGTGATGCCTGAGGTCATTTTCCACCTATTCTATTTCAATCCAATTCTAACTCATCCCAAGTCAACATCTGTCTCATGATGGAGAAGTAATATTTGGAACCAGGCAAAAAGGACTGAGCCACTAGGGCGTGATCACACATAGTAATTGTTATTGAGGAATAAGTATTTAATAGGCAGAAGAGATATAAAATAATGATGACTGTGTCCTTACAGAGCACAAAATCTGTCTGAGAAGAGAGATTTTAATAGCTGATGCCAATATAAATAGGACACAGGTAGTCCTGGGGGTGGTATTGTTGCAAAGAAGAAAAATAAAGTGTGATATACTGATGAGAAGCAGTAAGAAAGAGCTTCTGGGGAAGTGAACGCTTTAGCCAAATCTAGAAGGATAAGTACAGCTTTGCCAGGGATCTGCCAGTCATGGTCAGGGACTGCCAAGATACAAGATAGAGGGTGAAAGGGTAGAAATGAGACTGGCATTTTAATTTGTCACAAGATGAAAGTTTATTTTATATATATATATATATATATATATATATTATTGAGATATAGTTGACTCACAGTGTTTCAGGTGCACAGCAAGGTGGTTTGTTTATACAAATACATGTATATTATTTTTGAAATTATTTTCCATCATAGGTCATTATAAGATATTGACTATAGTTCCCTTTGTTATATAGTAAACCTTTGTTGCATACCTATTTTTAATTAGAAATCTAGCATTCTAGTCTTATTAAGTCAAACAAGTGGAATCAAAATGTCATAATTCTAATTATGTAAAAATTCATGTTTTAAAAATGTATATTATACATATTTATATATGTACACAAAAGCTTTCCTATTACACTTTATAAAGGCTTGAGAAAGAATATCAAAAAAAGAGGGAGAAATGTGAAAACATAAACTAAATGAAATGGGAGCACTGAATATGAAATAGAAAAAGTGAAACAAACTAGAGAAAAGTAAAAGATCATCATATAGTCCAGTTGTTTTTAACATGAGTGCTTATTAGAAATGTATCTGGAGCTCTGGAGAAAAAAAGCAATACCCTAAGCATTTGTAGTTTTCAAAATATTTCAAGATAATTCTGATATGCTTCTGGATTTTAAAACGTGGTTACAAGTTTTTCTATTAGGTCTTAATTTTGGCGATAAAGAGTTCTATTATTTTTCTGTTGGCCAATCATGATACAATTGTATTAAGTGAGTAATAGTTGTATAGTCATGATACTAAAAGATGTTTATCAGTTGTCACAATCAATAGCAAGTCAAAAATAAGAGATAATTATACGTGCAAACCACATTGGGAACATGATTAAATTAACAATATAATTACATGCAATTTGAGCAGGTCAAGCAGAGTGATATGGTAAGTGGAAGTGCATACATGCAGGTTGTCATCCACCTGGCCACTCTATGTCTTTTGATTGGTACATTTAAGCCATTTATGTTTAAGGCAATGATAAACTCAGCAGTGGCCACAGGACTGGAAAAGGTCAGTTTTCATTCCAATCCCAAAGAAAGGAAATGTCAACGAATGCTCAAACTACCTCACAATTGCACTCATCTCACACGCTAGTAAAGTAATACTCAAACTTATCCAAGTCCGGCTTCAACAAACAATATGTGAACTGTGAACTTCCAGATGTTCAGGTTTTAGAAAAGGCAGAGGAAATAGAGATCAAATTGCCAACATCCGCTGGATCATCGAAAAAGCAAGAGAGTTCCAGAAAAACATCTATTTCTACCTTATTGACTATGCCAAAGCCTTTGACTGTGTGGATCAAAATAAAGTGTTTAAAATTCTGAAAGAGATGGGAATCTCAGACCACCTGACCTGCCTCTTGAGAAACCTGTATGCAGGTTAGGAAGCAACAGTTAGAACTGGACATGAACAACAGACTGGTTCCAAATAGGAAAAGGAGTACATCAAGGCTGTATATTGTCACCCTGCTTATTTAACTTCTATGCAGAGTACATCATGAAAAATGCTGGGCTGGAGGAAGTACAAGCTGGAATCAAGATTGCTGGGAGAAATATCAATAACCTCAGATATGCAGATAACACCACCCTTATGGCAGAAAGTGAAGAGCGACTAAAGAGCCTCTTGATGAAATTCAAAGAGGAGAGTGAAAAAGTTGGCTTAAAGCTCAACATTCAGAAAATGAAGATCATGGCATCTGGTCCCATCACTTCATGGGAAATAGATGGGGAAACAGTGGAAACAGTGTCAGACTTTATTTTTTGCGTCTCCAAAATCACTGCAGAGGGTGATTGCAGGCATGAAATTAAAAGATGTTTACTCCTTGGATGGAAAGTTATGACCAACCTAGATAGCATATGGAAAAGCAGAGACATTACTTTGCCAACAAATGTCCATTTAGTCAAGCCTATGGTTTTTCCTGTGGTCATGTATGAATGTGAGAGTTGGACTGTGAAGAAGGCTGAGCACTGAAGAATTGATGCTTTTGAACTGTGGTGTTGGAGAAGACTCTTGAGAGTCCCTTGGACTCCAAGGAGATCCAACCAGTCCATTCTAAAGGAGATCAGCCCTGGGTGTTTTTTGGAAGGAATGATGCTGAAGCTGAAACTCCAGTACTTTGGCCACCTCATGCAAAGAGTTGACTCACTGGAAAAGATTCTGATGCTGGCAGGAATTGGGGGCAGGAGGAGGAGAAGGGGACGACAGAGGATGAGATGGCTGGATGGCATCACCCACTTGATTTACGTGACTTTAAGTGAACTCCGGGAGTTGGTGATGGACAGGGAGGCCTGGCGTGCTGTAATTCATGGGGTTGCAAAAAGTTGGACACAACTGATCAACTGAACTGAACTGATGTATGATCCTATTAACATTTTCTTAATTTCTGGGGGTTTATTTTCTGTAAGATACTTCCCTGGTGGCTCAGACAGTAAAAGTGTCTGCCTACAATGTGGGAGACCTGGCTTCAGTCCCTGGGTCAGGAAGATTTCTTGGAGAAGGAAATGGCAATCCACTCCAGTATTCTTGCCTGGAAAATCACATGGATGTAGGAAGCTGGTAGGCTACAGTCCATGGGGTCGCAAAGAGTCAGACATGACTGAGTGACTTGACATTATTTTCTGCAGGTCTTTTCCTTTTTTTATGTTTTCTCCCTAGAGAAATTCATTAGCATTTGTTGTAAAGCTGGTTTGGTGGTCCTGAATTCTCTTAACTTTTACTTGTCTCGAAAGCTTTTGATTTCTCTACCAAATCTGAAAGAGAGTCCTGCTGTGTAGAGTATTCTTGGCTATAGGTTCTTCTCTTTCATCACTTTAAATATATCATGCCATTCCCTTCCAGCTTGTAGAGTTTCTACTGAGAAATCAGCTGATAGCCTGATGGGAGTTCCTGTGTATGTTATTTGTCACTTTTCCCTTGTTGCTTTTAATATTTTATCTCTGCCTTTAACTTGTCAGTTTGATTACTGTGTGTCTGTGTGTTCCTCCTTGGGTTTATTCTGCCTGGGACTCTGTGCTTCTGTGACTCTGGACTTGGTTGACTATTTCCTTTCCCATGTTAGGGAAGTTTTCAGCTATTATCTCTTCAATTATTTTCTCAGGTCCTTTCTCTCTCTCTTCTCCTTCTGGGACCTCTATAATGCAAATGTTGGTGTGTTTAATGTTGCCCCAAGGTCTCTTAGGTTGTTTTCATTTCCTTTCAATCTTTTTTCTATATTCTGTTCTGTGGCAGTGATTTCCACCATTCTGTCCCCCAGGTCATTTATTTGTTCTTCTCCCTCAGTTATTCTGATGTTGATACCTACTAGTGTATTATTCATCTCTGTTTGTTCTTTAGTTATTATAGCTCTTTGGTAAACATTTCTTAGGGGCTTCTTTGATAGCTCAGTTGGTAAAGAATCCCCCTGCAATGCAGGAGAACCTGGTTTATTTCCTGGATTGGGAAGATATGCTGGAGAAGGGATAGGGTACCCACTCCAGGATTCTTGGGCTTCCCCTGTGGCTCAGCTGGTAAAGAATCTGCCTGCAACTTGGGAGACATGGGTTTGATTCCCAGGTTGGGAAGATGCCCTGGAGAAGGGAAAGGCTACCCACTCCAGTATTCTGGCCATGAGAATTCAATGGACTTATACAGTTCATTTCTTGGATCTTCTCAATCTTTGCCTCCATTCTTTTCCTGAGATTCTGGATCATCTTCACTATCATTATTCTGAATTCTTTTTCTGGAAGGTTGCTTCATTTAGTTGTTTTTCTAGGGATTTATCTTGTCCCTTTGTTACATAATGTTCGGCTTTTTCATCATGATTACCTTGCTGTAATATGATTTTTGTACAGACACTATGAGGCTGTGCTGCTTCTTGCTCCTTCTGTCTGTCCTGTGATGACTGAGGGTAAGAGGCTTGGGTAAGATTCCTGATGGCGGGTGGCGGGGGGTGGGGTACTGGCTATGGGAAAAACTGGGTCTTGCTCAGGTGGGTAGAGCCTTGCTCAGTTCAGTTCAGTTCAGTTGCTCAGTGGCGTCTGACTCTTTGCAACCCCATATATTGAAGCACACCAGGCTTCCTTGTCCATCACCAACTCCTGGACCTTACTCAAACTCATGTCCATCATGTTGGTGAGGCCATCCAACCATCTCATCCTCTGTCATCCCCTTCTCCTCCCACCTTCAGTCTTTCCTAGCATCAGGGTCTTTTTAAATGAGTCAGTTCTTCGCACCAGGTGGCCAAAGTATTGGAGCTTCAGTTTCAGCATCAGTCCTTCCAGTGAATATTCAGGACTGATTTGACTGGTTGGATCTCCTTGCAGTCCAAGGGACTCTCGAGAGTCTTATCCAGCACCACAGTTCAAAAGCATCATTCTTCAGTGCTCAGCTTTCTTTATAGTCCAACTCTCACATCAATACATGACTACTGGAAAAACCATAGCTTTGACTAGACGGACTTTTGCTGGCAAAGTAATGTCTCTGCTTTTCAATATGCTGTCCAGGTTGTTCATAGCTTTTCTTCCACGGAGCAAGTATCTTTTAATATCATGGTTGCAGTCACCATCCACAGTGATTTTGGAGCCCAAGAAAAAATAAAGTTGGTCACTATTTCCACTGTTTCACCATCTATTTGTCATGAAGTGAGGGGACCAGATGCCATGATCTTCGTTTTCTGAATGTTGAGCTTTAAGCCAACTTTTTCAGTCTCCACTTTCACTTTCATCAAGACGCTCTTTAGTTCCTCTTCACTTTCTGCCATAAGGGTGGTGTCATCTGCATATCTGAGGTTGTTGATATTTCTCCCGGCAATCTTCATTCCATCTTGTGCTTCATCCAGTTTGGCATTTTGCATGATGTGCACTACATATAAATTCAATAAGCAGGGTGACAATATACAGCCTTGATGTACTCCTTTTCCTATTTGGAACCAGTCTGTGGTTCCATGTCCAATTCTAACTTTCGCTTCTTGACCTGTATACAGATTTCTCAGGAGGCAGGTCAGGTGGTCTGATGTTCCCATCTCTTGAAGAATTTTCCAGTTTGTTTTGATCCACACAGTCAAAAAGCTTTAGCATAGTGAATAAAGCAGAAGTAGATGTTTTTCTGGAACTCTCTTGCTTTTTCAATGATCCAGCAGATGTTGGCAATTTGATCTCTGTTTCCTCTGCCTTTTCTAAAACCAGCTTGAACATCTGGAAGTTCAAGGTTCATGTATTGCTGAAGCCTGACTTGGAGAATTTTGAGCATTACTTTACTAGCATGTGAGAAGAGTGTGATTGTGTGGTAGTTTGAGCATTCTTTGGCATTGCCTTTCTTTGGGATTGGAATGAAAACTGACCTTTTCCAGTCCTGTGGCCACTGCTGAGTTTTCCAAATTTGCTGGCATATTGAGAGCAGCACTTTCACAGCATCATCTTTTAGGATTTGAAATAGCTCACCTGGAATTCCATCATCTCCACTAGCTTTGTTCATAGTGATGCTTTCTAAGGCCCACTTGACTTCACGTTCCAGGATGTCTGGTTCTAGGTGAATGATAATACCATTGTGGCTAGGTTTTGCTCAGTAAAGCTTTAATCCAATTATCTCCTGGTTGATGGGGTTATGCTCTCTCCCTGGTAGTTTTTTCGCCTGAGGCAATCCAGCCCTGGGATCTACAGGCTCTATGATAGGCTTAATGACCAACTCCTAGAGAATTTATGCCACGAGTGACTTTCCAGTGCCCCATCCCTGCAGTGAGCTCCTGCTGACCCATGCTTCCACAGTAGACCCTCTAGCACTAGCAGTTAGTTTTGATTCAGTCTCCTGTGGGGGTCACTTCTCCTTTATTCTGGGTCTTGGTTGCATGCAGTATTTTGTTTGTATCCTCCAAGACTTAGATCTGTTTCCTCCAGTCCTCTGACAGTCTTATAATCAAATCACTAGCTCTTAAGGCCAGATTCCCTAGGGATTCCCAGTCCCTTTGTCAGATCTGCAGTCTGGGAAGACTGATGTGTGGTTCAGAACCTCCTCAACAGTGGAAGAGCTTCTTTGATATTTTTTTTCTCCTGTGCATGGGTCACCCACGAAGTGAATCTAGGATTTGATTTAATCCTGATTGTGTCCCTCCTACCATCCTCCTGCAGCTTCTTCTTTGTCTTTGGATGTAGGGTATCTTTCTTTGGTAGGTTCCAGCATTCTCCTGTCAATGGTTGTTCAACATCTAGTTGCAATTTTGGTGCTCTCGTAGGAGGAGATGAGCACATATCCTTCCACTCCACCATCTTAAAGCAAAACTGAATGTGTATTTTTAATGTTAATAATACTGCATTTTGCCTTAAGAAGTCACTTTAAAATAGGAGTGGGGGAGAAATATGGCTAGATTTTCATTTTAAGCAAAATGAACCTAGAGCGGAGGAGCAGATTGCAATCATCAGGGATCTATCACTTTATTATCTCGTCTTTTCTTTGTTATGACTTTCATCTTGGACAGTTTCCCCCCGGTTGGTGATAAAGATGACTACCAACACATACACGTACACACCAATGGCATCAGAATTTTATCATACCAGATTAGCCTATGAGAGAAAGAATAATGTTTTTTCCCAATGTCACAGAAAAAAGAAATGGATGGATCAATGGATGGACGGGAACTTTACAGTTCTGACTTGTGCCATGTGCATGATTCTGTACTAGTAGGGGATAAAATTGGACTGAAATGTACTGGTTTACCAGGCCTGGGGGTTTGTCTTAGCCTTTATGGTGAATAAGGTAACATTTCTGGGTTCTTCTTAATTTCATCATACCCCCAGGGATAATGGAAGAAGAGAGATCAAAACGGATGCATAACAGTGGCAACAATATGCCTGTTTGCTATCATACAGTTTATAATTCTGTTAATTAAAATAATGGGTCAGTTCTAGGCCTAACCCTGCATGTGTTTGTTTGCGAGAAAAATTGCACGGTTAAGAGTGCCCTTGACATTTCCCTAGTGGATAATTAGACTCCATTCATAGTATGGTTTCTTTCAATGGGTTAAGCATTGTCCTAGGAAGACTGATGGCTTAAATTTAATTATTAGATTCTGAAATACAAAGTAAAAGTGTTTTCTAAAAATTCTCCTAAATGTTACACATCTCCAGAATATAAATAAAGAAACAAAATTGAACTATTGTTTAATGTAACCAACCACTGTGGGTACAGGAAGCAATAATAGCTAAAGTACTTAAGTCCCTAATGTTGGTCATCTATAGCGTTCTTTCAATAGTTCAATATGAGTACATAGATGTGTGCTTCTATGTTGAATTTCTGACTCAGGAAAGTTTTGTTATAAATGTTGTCTATGGAAAACAAATGACAACTTCCCTGGTGGCTCAGTGGTAAAGAATCCACCTGCCAATGTAGGAGACTCGGGTTCGATCCTTTGGTCGGGAAGATCCCTGGAGAAGGAAACAGCAACCCACTCCAATATTCTTACTTGGGATATTCCCTGGAAGGAGGAACCTGGCAGGTTATAGCCCATGGTGATTACAGAGTCAGATATGACTAAGCAATGAAACAAAAATAAACCAGACAAGATGGAATACAGATACATGTTTAAATATTTTGGGAGGAAAGATGTGTGTGCAATAGTTCCCAGACTCTATCAAAGCTCTTGTAAATCACCCAGAAAGTTTTTAAATCTCACAGTAGCTGAATAGCTATATGGTGTTGGGCAAGTAATTTGACTTTTTGATGTATAACACGTAAGAAGGCTAGCTTTATATGCCTCACCTGGAGCCATACCTGACTAAGATGGCAGGCTGATTGCAGAGGACAGAGCACCATTGGAGGTGAGTAGAAATGTAGCAGTCTTCAAGGGATAGAATTTGCTATTCAAGAAAGCATGACTGAAACTCTGAAGCCAGGGTCAGAATAACATATTAGTGATTGATGGTGATGTCTTCTTTATAGGGTTAGAAACTGTAACACTTATAAATCTTGGTTAGAGAATGGTACTCAAGAGTTGCCAGAGGAGATCTGAAAGCCTCCATAGGATCTAGAGCAGAAAACTCACTCTTGACTCTTCCTGGCCACTGTCCACAATAGTTACTGATATGAAGCATTTTAGAATGAGAACAGTTGCCAAATACACAGGTATTAGTGATGTGTAGCCAAACATGAGCTTAAGAATAACTTAGTGGAAAGAAAGTAGAGAAAAAACAAATACTTTTTTTTTCAAGAACTTCCATTATGAAAAGAGGAAGAATTTTGGAGTAGCGGATTGAGGAGAACAGAGTCTGGTAAACATTTGTTTAGAAAATTCATGAAACCCATCTTCATACCAAAAAGGTTGTAACAATGAAGAGGGAAATGTTAGTCAGCCTAAAGAAAGGAGATTATGAATCATGTTATAAGACTTGTAGTCATGGATAAACACAGGTATAGGTATATATGCTGTGAAATAGGAGAAAAAGAATTATTCATACATATAAAACATAGGAAAAAAATTAAGTAAAAGGAAAGAAGACTATTTTCAGAAAGAGAAAGAAAGATTAGAGTAATTAACAAAAGATATGTAAAACCTTTACCATAAAATTTAAGCATCAAGTAGGGTTATAAAACTGTAAGGCTAGTATTTTATTTTCTTAACTGATGGAGTGATTTTAGATTTGTATATATAAAATTAAAAAAAATAGTTCAAGGATTAGAAAGAATGTTTACAAAGTATAAAGTACTATGCAAAAGTTAGTTTCATTTATTTATTGTTGATTGTTATAAACATTGATATTAGTTTTCCATGTTCACTTACCAACATGTACGGTATAAGTGAACATCATTTTAACCTCAACAGAATTTACACTGAAGACCTAAACATATTTAATTGTGATTGCACATATAATATACATAAGTGTGCTGTGTGCTTAGTTGCTCTGCTGGTGCTGCTGCTGCTAAGTCGCTTCAGTCGTGTCCGACTCTGTGCAACCCCATAGATGGCAGCCCACCAGGCTTCCCCGTCCCTGGGATTCTCCTGGCAAGAACACCGGAGTGGGTTGCCATTTCCTTCTCCAATGCATGAAAGTGAAAAGTGAAAGTGAAGTCGCTCAGTCAAGTCTGACTCTTCACGACCCCATGGACTGTAGCCTACCAGGCTCCTCCATCCATGGGATTTTCCAGGCAAGTACTGGAGTGGGGTGCCATTGTCGCTCAGTCATATCCAACTCTTTTGTGACGCCATGGACTGTAGTCCCCCAGGCTCCTCTGTCCATGGGAATTCTCCAGGCAAGAATACTGGAGTAGGTTGCCATGCCCCCCTCCAGGGGATCTACTGAACCCAGGGATAGAACCCAGGTCTCCCACACTGCAGGCAGATTCTTTACCATCTGGGCCACCAGGGAAGCCATATAATATTCAAATAGTGTTCTTATATAATGCATACCATGCCTCTTTCTGTACTGATTTTAGAGAACTAATCTTTAAATGATTAAAATTTGTGCTTTGTTTGGGAATTGCATGCTGAAAGCAAACTAGGAATGGAGACAGAAATAGTTTGTATGCATAAAGTTCCAAGTAACCTTGTAAACATAGTTCAACACATTGTTTTTTACCCAAAGAAGTGACTGGAGAGTGATTTTGAATTATTTATGCTAACCATCTGTTCCTTGCATATCATATCTTCCAGAACAGACAAATCTCACGGCCTTCAGACTTTAGCTACTACTACCCCTAGATGAGCAGCTGTTTTCTTATCAAAAATCCATACTGAAGCTGTTCATCCTAAATTGGTGAATTTCATTAGTATCTCCAGGGTTCCGACTGAATTTATCTATATAAACAGCATCCTCCTTAAAACCAGGTGCTTAAGTGGCTTATCCCAGTTCTATCATTTTAACAATAGTACTTAGAAAAAAAGAGAAAAACACTTGGCATTTTCTACTAAAAATAATATGATTGCTTTCATTTACTACTGCTTTTTCTTATGAAAACAGTGCACAGTTGTCAACATATGGTAATGTTATGGTATTACTTTAATCAAAGAGTGGGCTCCATCCAAAATGTTTTGAATGGAATTAACATTTTTACAATAGTCTAATTATTGCAGCTTTTAAAAGATACACTTAAAATTATTTCTGATAAACTCTAGTAATGTTTTAGGGCTGCTATAGCAAATTGCCATACTTGGTGCCTTAAAAGTATAGAAATTGGGACTGCCCTGGTGGTCCAGTGGTTGAGATTTGGCCTTCCAATGCAGGAAAGGTGGGTGTTCCATCCCTGATTGGGGAGACAAGATCACACATGCCTTGCAGCCAAAAAGTCAAAACATAAAACAGAAACAATATTGTAACAATAAAGACTTTAAAAATAATCTGTATTAAAAAAAAGAAAAAGCGTAGAAATTAATTCTGTCACAGTTCCGGAAGCCAGAGTGCCAAAGTCAGGTGTCAGTAAGACCATACTCCCTCTGGGTGCTCTGGGGGAGGATACCTCCTGCTTCTCCCGGATTCGGATTGACTATGCTACTCCAGTCTCTGTACTGTGGTCTTGTTCTGTCTTCTCCTGCTCTCCTTTGTGTGTTTAATCTCCTTCTGCCTCTCCATCAGAGTAACACTTAAGATGGCATTGAGAATACACACCCATAATCCAGGTTAACCAGTTTATATATATTTGGTATGTTTGTTTGAACAATATGGTCTTTCTCCCTTTTAGGAAAATGAGTCATTTATTTATTTTTACTTTGTTTTGACTGCACTGAGTCTTTGTCGCAACACATGGGACTTTTCGATGCATTGTGCGGGCTTTCTCTCACAGCTACACCCAGGTTTCTCTGCTGGCAATGCATGAAATCTAGAGCCTGTGGGCTCAGTACTTGTGGCACACAGGCTCTAGAGCTCTTGTTATCAAAGAAACAAATTGCAACAGGCAAATTAAAAAGGCAAGGGCAATTTTATCCAAAACTATTACAATAGGAGAGAAGAGGGACCTCAATTCTGCTTTGAATGTGGGAGAATTTTTAAACACTGGCATGAGCTGGTGGAAAAGTAGGGGGACAAGTAGGGGAGAGGTTTAGTCAATGTCAATCGGCCATCTGTGTTTGCTAATGGGTTAGAGGTAGGTTTCTACCCTACCACAGAGAATGAGTGTGAGGGACTCTATCTTTCTTAATGGTTATATTTCAAAGGGTCCTTGAGAAAGACATCCCTGAGCTGTAAAACTGTCCAGAGGCTGCGATGAGATTTACATCTCAAAGGATCAGAGACAGAATTTACAATTGCAGTTTTTCTAAAGTAAATGTTCTAAGCAACATGAGGTCAAGGCTGCCTTAGTCCATTTGGGCTGCTATAACAAATATATCACAAACTGGGTGGCTTGTGAACAAACGAAGTTTATTTCTCATAGTTCTGGAGGCCAAGAAGTCCCAGATCAAGGTACCAACAGATTTGGTGTTTGGTGAGGGCCTGCTCTCTCATTTTTCCAACTACCAAAATAACCATCAAATATGATCACCAGAATTCTAAATAAGCTTGCTAACTTTTAGTCAGAGTTCTTAAAATCTCTTGCTAACAGATACTTGAATGTGTAAAAGTGCCATCTAAACTTTCATAACACGCTTTGAATCAGCTTCTTTATATCTTATGAGACTAAATTACGGACATTTCTGCTTGGGTCTCAACATGTTGCCTCTTGTATCTTTTCAAATATCCTTTTACTCTTTTTTCAAGATACTGTTGTATATTTCCAAATTTATTTTATGTTATAACTCATCCTCATTTCCTCCATATTGCTACTTTTCTTCAAAGGAAGCCCGTTAAGTCATCTCAGGTCAATTATAAATCAGCCCACTCAGGGTTTCCAGGAGGAGTACAGAGATGAACAAATTAAAAGCAATTTAAACATAAAGCACGTTAATGCTGAGAGCTTTGGGGTTATCATGGACTCATTCATCTTTACTTTCTGTACAAATATTATAAAATTGACTTTAGAGTCAAGCAGATATTTTTTGAGGGGCACAAAGTTTGGTTTATATTCACCAAATGAAAAAAAAAATTAAAAATTAAAGTAAAATACAAAGCAACAAGCTTCATAATTATCATAGCAGAATATTGAAAATCTTGGCTTTCAACTATTACAATCATCTTGCTCCCATTCTTCCTTACATGAGCCAAAACTGAGCCTCTTTTATTCAGACTAGTTTCTGGAAATGCACTTGATTTATTTGTCTTTACTTCATTTTTAAGAATGTTATCATGTAGAAAATCCACTACTGGTTCCACTTCTTTTCCTTGTCTGTAGGTATATGTTTCTAAGGGTCTTACAAAACCTCCTGCAAAGTTAATATTTCTCCTTATTGAAAACCTTTCCTTCCTTTTGGAAGGTGATGCTAATACTAATTGGAATCTTTTAGAGCAGACTAACACCACTTCCTAACAAAGGAAACCTTCCTGCAGACTATTATCAAATGGAACTATTTAGTTGGTAGATGCTGATGCAAAGAACACATACCAAATGGAATAACTGCTCACTTTTCAACTAAATCTTATTTAAGGAACATCACTTGAATGTTTCTCATCTAAGTAATAGCATTTTAATGTTCTTTCATGAGTCAGTACACTAATCAACACTATATAGATTTCTTTTAAAGAGTGAGACTGATCTGTTCTAAAACTATTATTTGAAATCAACCCTGAAGCTTAGCAGCATAAGGATTATTTCCATTTAAATTTTGCTTTAAATATCTTTTAATATGTTGAAGCCTTTTTATGCAGAAAGAAAAGTGCTTTTTTTGTTTGTTTCCTGTGAAATTTTGAATAGTTGGTCAAGTAATAAGAGCATTCAAGGATCACATTTTGAAGCTCAGCTTTAGTACAGATTTGTGACAATTGTTTGTAACTTAATTAGTGAAAATTAAGTCAGCTGGAGTAACAAAAGTTTTTTTTTTTTTTTTTTTTTGTCTTAAATCTTGAAATTTGACAAATCTTGACTGGACCATTTTATTTAACTAAGACAACACATATACTTATATCTCTAAATCTGTTGAGTTTTCCTTTCCACCCTTAAATAGTGTATTTAGCATGAATGTAAGCCCCTTATGATTATACAGGGGAAGTGAGAAATAGATTTAAGGGACTAGATCTGATAGATAGAGTACCTGAAGAACTATGGACTGAGATTTGTGACATTGTACAGGAAACAGGGACCAAGACCATCCCCATGGAAAAGAAATGCAAAAAAGCAAAATGGCTGTCTGGGGAGGGCTTACAAATAGCAGTGAAAAGAAGAGAAGTGAAAAGCAAAGGAGAAAAAGGAAAGATATAAGCATCTGAATGCAGAGTTCCAAAGACTAGCCAGGACAGATAAGAAAGCCTTCCTCAGTGATCAATGCAAAGAAACAGAGGAAAACAGAATGGGAAAGACTAGAGATCTCTTCAAGAAAATTAGAGATACCAAGGGAACATTTCATGCAAAGATAGGCTCAATAAAGGACAGAAATGGTATGGACCTAACAGAAGCAGAAGATATTAAGAAAAGGTGGCAAGAATACACAGAAGAACTGTACAAAAAAGATCTTCATGACCCAGATAATCATAATGGTGTGATTACTCACCTAGAGCCAGACATCCTGGAATGTGAAGTCAAGTGGGCCTTTGAAAGCATCACTACCAACAAAGCTAGTGGAGGTGATGGAATTCCAGTTGAGCTATTTCAAATCCTGAAAGACGATGCTGTCCCAGCAAATTTGGAAAACTCAATATGCCAGCAAATTTGGAAAACTCAGCAGTGCCCGCAGGACTGGAAAAGGTCAGTTTTCATTCCAATCCCAAAGAAAGGCACTGCCAAAGATTGCTCAAACTACCACACAATTGCACTCATCTCACATGCTAGTAAAGTAATGTTCAAATTTCTCCAAGCCAGGCTCCAACAATATGTGAACTTTGAACTTCCAGATATTCAGGTTGGTTTTAGGAAAGGCAGAGGAAACAGAGATCAAATTGCAAACACCCGCTAGATCATCAAAAAAGCAAGAGAGTTCCAGAGAAACATCTATTTCTGCTTTATTGACTATGTCAAAGCCTTTGACTGGGTTGATTACTATAAACTGTGGAAAATTCTGAAAAGATTGACATACCAGACCACCTGACCTGCCTCTTGAGAAACTTATATGCAGGTCAGGAAGCAACAGTTAGAACTGGACATGAACAACAGACTGGTTCCAAATAGAAAAAGGAGTACGTCAAGGCTCTATATTGTCACCCTGCTTATTGAACTTATATGCAGAGTACATCATGAGAAACGCTGTGCTGGAAGAAGCACAAGGTGGAATCAAGATTGCCAGGAGAAATATCAATAACCTCAGATATGCAGATGACACCACCCTTATGGCAGACAGTGAAGAGGAACTAAAGAACCTCTTGATGAAAGTGAAACAAGAGAGTGAAAAAGTTGGCTTAAAGCTCAACATTCAGAAAACTAAGGTCATGGCATCCAGTCCCATCACTTCATGGGAAATAGATGGGGAAACAGTGGAAACAGTGTCAGATTTTTTTTTTTTGCAGGGGAGGTGCTCGAATATCACTGCAAATGGTGATTGCAGCCATGAAATTAAAAGATGCTTATTCCTTAGAAGGAAAGTTATGACCAACCTAGATAGCATATTCAAAAGCAGAGACATTACTTTGCCAACAAATGTCCATTTAGTCAAGCCTATGGTTTTTCCAGTGGTCATATATGGATGTGAGAGTTGGACTGTGAAGAAAGCTGAGCACCGAAGAATTGATGCTTTTAAACTGTGGTGTTAGAGAAAACTCTTGCGAGTCCCTTGGACTGAAAGGAGATCCAACCAGTCCATTCTAAAGGAGATCAGTCCTGAGTGTTCTTTGGAAGGACTGATGCTGAAGCTGAAACTCCAGTACTTTGGGCACCTCATGCAAAGAGTTGCCTCATTGGGAAAGACTCTGATGCTGGGAGGGATTGGGGGCAGGAGGAAAAGGGGTCGACAGAGAATGAGATGGCTGGATGGCATCACCGACTTGATGGACATGAGTCTGAGTAAACTCTGGGAGTAGGTGATGGACAGGGAGGCCTGGTGTGCTGCGATTCATGGGGTTGCAAAGAGTTGGGCACGACTGAGTGACTGAACTGAACTGAAGTGAACTGAAAGAAGCAGTGGTTCCCAAAACTTTTCTTCATTTGCAACTCATGCTTGTTTGCTTAGTTGCTCAGTCTTATCCGACTCTTTGCAACCCTTTGGATTGTAGCACACCAAGGTCCTTTGTCCATGGGATTTTTCAGGCAAGAATACTCTAGTGGGTTGCCATTTCCTTCGCTAGGGCATCTTCCTGACTCAGGGATCAAACTTGTATCTCCTGCATTGCGGGTGGATTCTTTACTTGCTGAGCCATCAGGGAAGCTCATTTATAATTCATGGGGGTCACAAAAACTGTGGATGCCTACATTCCATCCCTAGATATAGTACTTTATTTGTTATGGAATGGAACTTGGATGGGCTTTTAAAGACTGAGGTGACGCTAATATATACCAAAGCTTAAGAAGAGAACCACTGTTGTAGGGAAATAAGATTTCCTTGTTGGAACTAAATGATTAATGATTGATAAGTTATCACTGTTTAGACAGGGAGGTTGCATCCTAGAAATCAGCATGTTTGTTTATACATTCATTTAAATATCTTTAATTTCCAACCCAGTAGATCTTAAAAGTATCCTCACTACCACTTTGCTTACAGATTACTAGTTCATAACACCTAGTGTTTTCCTATTTGCATTTAAAAATCACTTTCCACTAAAGATAATATTTGAAAAATCCCACCCTATTTCTTCTTATTGAAAAGAATAGTTTTGTGGAGAGAAAAATATATTTGAATATAGTTAGATGATGACAAAGTTCATTTATGGGCTTCACTGGTGGCTCAGACAATAAAGAATCTGACTGCAATGTGGGAGACCTGAGTTTGATCCTTGGGTTGGGAAGATCCTCTGGAGGAGGGCATGGCAACCCACTCCAGTATTATGGCCTGGACAATCCCGTGGACAGAGGAGCCTGGCGGGCTACAGTCTATGGGGTCACAAAGAGTCAGACTCAACTGAATGACTAAGTGCAGCAGAGCACACCACAAGTTCATTTATAATGCAGAAATCATAGCATATTGAACATGAAGCTGATGGGGTAGACTGCTTATTTATTTTCTTAAGGGAAAAAAAAAAAGCCCTCGGTTACTCCATATTCCCTAATTCTCTTTATAAGTCACTTTCTTTCAGATTAAAATGATATTCTGAATTTTGAAAGACAAGTATTTGTACACTCTCCAGTAGAAGAAATCCATAATCATTTGTGGTGGGGGAGGGGCAGATTCTTTTGTCCTTCTATCAAGACTTCACCGAGGAGTTTGAAAGCTTGTGGTTGAGGAACACTGGACCCTGAATCTTACACCATATATGCTTTGTACCAACTGTGAATTGTTGAGCACACAATTTAACAGTGATAGATTATTCATAAAATGAAAAACTTCACCTGATGAAGATACAAAGCTGTGATCAAACCCTAGATTCATCTACATCTTCAAAAATACAGAATCCTAGTTCCCTAGACACATTGAAACCTAAATTTGGGGAATTTTGTATTCTTTAAAACATTTCTTTTCCATTATCAAACAACTTCCCCTAGGATCATTTCTGAATTTAGAGAAATTATACTGGTCCTTCATTGGACGGATTGATGCTGAAGCTGAAACTTCAATATTTTGGTTACCTGATGTGAAGAACCAACTCACTGGAAAAGACCCTGTTGCTGGCAAAGGTTGAAGGTAAAAGGAGAAGAAGGCAACAGGGGTTGAGATCGTTGGATGGCATCATTGACTCAGTGGACGTGAGTTTGAGCAAACTCCAGGAAATAGTGAAGGACAGGGAAGCCTGACATGCTATGGTTCTTGGGGTCACAAAGAGTTAGACACAATCTAGGACTGAACAACAACAGTACAGCTCATATAATATGAAATTCTCCCCAGACATATTTTATTAAGCAAACCAATTATAATTATGTATTTTATTAGAATGTGAGGCACTAAAGATTAAAATATGAAACAAAATTGTGTCTTTGAAAGACACTCAGGATAGAGCTTATAAAGATAACAGTAAATGAATGCTGTGCTAATACCCAAAAGAGTCGTTTATGGTTACTGACCTTTTGGATCACAGCTCCTAAGATTTCACCACTTACTATGGTGGAAGATGTGGCTTTCTTTATCGTACTTTATACACACACTTTTTTGGCCTGAGTCTGTGAAAAGAGTAAGTGTTTCATGCATGTATTTGAAATAATTTTACTTTTAATATGATTTTAAAGGGTATTTCTTTCATTTATAGACAATATATTTCTGTTATACTCATTGTTGTTGTTCAGTAGCTAAGTTGTGTCCAAATCTTTGCGACCACATGAACTGCAGCATGTCAGGCTTCCCTGTCCTTCACTATTTCCTGGAGTTTGCTCAAACTCATATCCATTGAGTTGGTGATGTCATCCAACCATCTCATCCTCTGTCAGCCACTTCTCTTGCCCTCAATCTTTCCCAGCATCAGGATCCTTTCCAATGAGTCAGCAATTCGCGTCAGGTGACCAAAATATTGAAGCTTCAGCTTCAACATCAGCCCTTCTTCTTTCAATGTGAAAGTGAAAGTCACTCAGTCGCATCTGACTCTTTGTGACTCCAAGAACTATCCAGTCCATGGAATTCTTCAGGCCAGAATATTGGAGTGGGTAGCCTTTCCCTTCTCCAGGGGATCTTCCCAACCCAGGGATCAAACCTAGGTCTCCTGCATCACAGGCAAATTCTTTACCAGCTGAGGCACAAACGAAGCCCAAGAATACTCGAGTGGGTAGCCTATCCCTTCTAAGCTGATTTTCCTCACCCAGCAATCAAACTGGTGTCTCCTGCATTGCAGGTGGATTATTTACCAACTGAGCTATCAGGGAAGTCCCTCTTTCCTCTTTGGGTAACCCTAATTAACTCTGCTAGTTGATGTTTTTTATAGCTATATTTTAGGCTCCAAATCTTTGGATTTTAGTGTTATAATCTAATAGATGGCATAATGTAAGTTCAAGATAGCAAGAAAAATGAAAGACAGCAATGTGTACACTATTTCTATTCATTTTGCACTTTTGTAATCTCTTTAATGATAACCCCTTAAAATCAAGTAGAAAGATTGCTGCATCAGCTTAGTCTGCTTTCTACCAATCTGAAATTTACAAATAAGGTAATATCTCAGAGATTCAAGTTTTTTGCTTTTTGTTTATTTGTTTGTTTTAGTAAATGTAGCTTTGAGAAAATTAATGGAGAAAAATATACAAGGGCTTGGCAGTACTTTTTTCTCTTATTCCTTTTAAAACTTGGAGTTCATCTAAAACTCCAGATGTCGTTATATGAAACAAACATGAGCTTGTAACAGATATGTAAAAGGTGGCAGCCAGGCTGGGGATCAGAGGCTGTGAGGAGTAATACCACTTTAAATCCTATATATTATTTTTGTTGTTTAATATTTTCCTTTTCTTTTTCTATGACTTTTATGTCAAATAACTATGAGTTATTTGACTAGCTCGCCAGAAACATGAATACATCAATGTATGTGTGTGTTCAGTCCCTCAGTTGTAGCCAACTCTCTCTGACTACATGGACTGTAGCCTTCCAGGCTGCTCTGTCCATGAAATTTTCCAGGCAAGAATACTGAAGTGGGTTTTCATTTCCTTCTCCAGGGGGTCTTCCCAATAGAGGGATCAAACCTGCATTTCCTGTGCCTTCTGAATTGGTGTGCATGCATGCTAAGTCACTTCAGTCATGTCAGACTCTTTGTGACCCCATGGTACTGTAGCCTGCCAGGCTTCTCTGTCCATGGGAGAAGCTGTCCAATCTGAATTGGCAGGCAGAATCTTTACCCATTGTACCACCTGGGAAGCTCAGAATACATCAATGGGTGGGGACAAAAGAAACCCCAATAAAACTGCTCTCTTTAGCAGAGGAAGGGCAACCTGGAAAGAGAAAACTTTTAGACAAAAAACACCATTCCTGCCCCTGCCAAATGCCTCAGAAAAACCTGCAGCCCTAACCTACCTCTGCCAACAAATGCCAAGTTGGGAACCTAGATTTTGGTGATGAAATTATTTAGCACCACCCCAACCTCCCCCCACCCCAATCCCCTACCAATGAGCTGATGTCATAAAAGACCAAGTAGAGAGCCTGGACTTTCAGTCCTGCTGGGTGATAGTGATTACCCTCACCTCCATGGTGTCAGAGGATACCTAGGGAAGAGTCAGAACTTTACCACCAAGGGAGCAAGAAGCCCAAGGCCTTGCAGTGTCAGGGGAGTTCATTGTAGAGAAGTGATGACTCCCCAGTTCTCTCATATTAAGACTTTATCAGGAAAGGTATCATTGGAACCCTGAGATCCACTCCGATTCTAGCAGTAAGGGGAAGCCATTCCTTCCAGGGGCTTCAATGTATTACAAGATTGAAACTTGGACTTTCACCTTGACCTGGCATTAATAAAGTGATGCCTTTCTTTGCTTGAGCAATGTCAGAAGTGACCTTCTACAACACATTTAAATAAGACCCAGTGGTTCCTAGCATAATACTCAGAAGACTCATGTTTCAATTGAAACTACTTATCATAGGAAATACCAGAAAATCTCAAGTTGAATGAAAAAAGATCATTAATAAATACCAACAGCAAGATGATACAGATTTATCTGAGAAGGATTTTAAAGGGGCCATAAGAAAATGCTTCAGTGAACATTTAGGAACTTGATTGAAACAAACGAAAATATACAAAGTCTCAGACTGAAGTTAAGCCAACTACTAATACTAAGGTAAAGGTGACATATTTCTTACAAGAGTGTCTTAACTTTTGACACCAATTTCAAATCTGAAAGTTTCCCCAAACTACCCTCACTGTTGGTATGTAAGGACTCACAGATGTCACTGAAAGTTACTATGCTCATGGTTATACTGATGGTTACACATTATCACAAGAAAAGGATACATTTAGCCAGGAAATCTGAGAAGGCAATGACACTCCAGTACTCTTGCCTGGAGAATCCCAGGGACGGGGGATCCTGGTGGGCTGCTGTCTATGGGGTCGCACAGAGTCGGACACGACTGAAGTGACTTAGCAGCCAGGAAGTAGGCACATAGGACAGAGTCCAAGGAATTACTAGAGTTAGATCTTCTTTTGCCCTCTCCCTGCAGAATCAGGGCATGTTGCTTTCCTTGCATTGGTTTGTGACAATTTATATGGTGTGTCGCCAGTCATGAAAGGTCATCTGAACCTCTGCGTTTAGTTTTTATTGGGGGCTCCATCACATAGGCACAACTGATTAATTGATTGCCTATGTAGCTAATCTCAGTCTCCAGGTCAAGTCCCAAAGTCCCCACAGTACATTATATTGTTGATTTTTCTGGTGTGTCAGGCCCCTCCCTAGATAACACTGTTCATGGCCCCTAGGCAAAACGACACTCCTAACAGGCATGACCCAGATTACCTCCCAAGAGCTGAGAGCAAAGACTAGACCTCTTTTTTTGGCAAAGATAAATGTTGTTGCTACATACTCTACAAAGAAATAAAAGTTATTAACAGAAGGCCAAATGGGAATTTTATAAATGAAAGTTATAATAACTGCAACAAAACATAGATAGATTCAATAACTGAATATAGAAGAAAGAAGAGTCAATGGACTGCAAGATAGGATACTATAAATTACTGAATCTAAAAGCAAGATAGACAAAATAGAGTAAAAAAGTTAAATTAAAGAAAAACAAAACAAAACAGAGCTCCAGGGAACTGTAGTGCTCTAACAGATTTACCTTTCATGTCACTGAAAGGAGAGAGACCTGCAAGGACAGAGAAGGAGAGGGTGAGCATTATTCAAAGATGCTGTAGCTGAAAATTTCCCTAATTTGCCAAAGATACAAAGTTATAATATCAAGAAGTCAGAAAAAAAGCCCCAAACAGAATGGGCACACACAAAAAATCCACACCAAGGACTTCAGAGTCAAAATTCTGAAAGCTAAAGGCAAACATAATATCTTGAAAAGACCAGGGGAGAAATAACAGCTTTCTTAAGGGGGTACAGCTTGAATGACTTCTACTGAAAACTATGGAGAACAGAGAAAGTGACACAACTTTTTTCCAGCGTTGATGGAAAAGAAATGCTAACCAGGATTCACCAGCCAGGAAAAAATACATTTCAAGCACTAAGGAATTTCAAGATATTCTCAGATGAAGGAAAATTAAAATGATTTATCATCAACATAGCAACCCAAAATGATTGCTAATGAAATTTCTCTAAACAGAAAGAAAATTATAAAATAACTAGTCAAAAATCTAAGAGAAAGGACAGAGAGATTAAAAATATAAGTAACCTTTTACACTTGAGTTTTCTAAGTTATGTTTGATAGCTAAAAAAAATTATAGTACTGTCTGATGTGATTTTCCATGTATGTAGAGAAAATGTATGAGAATTATACTGTAAAAGTGGAGTCAGTTCAGTTCAGTCGCTCAGTTGTGTCTGACCCTTTGCAACCCCATGGACTGCAGCGTGCCAGGCTTCCCTGTCCATCACAATTCCTGGAGCTTGCTCAAACTCATGTCCATCAAGTTGGTGATGCCAAAGAAGAGTAAAAGAACTTAAAGAGGAGGTAATGTTTCTACATTCCCTTTACTGGCCAAACCTCCACACTAGTACACTGTAATTAGTTACGTATATATAGTGTAATACCTAATGCAGCTATTTTAAATAGGCCTATAGAAAAATCAAAATAAAATTCTAAGCAATGTTTATGCAATGCACAGAAAGGCAGTAAAAATAAAAAGTAAAGACAGGGCACAGAAAAGAAAATAAAAATCAAGTGGTATGGTCAGACCTTCACATATCATCAATAATTTCATGAAAAATAAATAGTTCTCTTTACTTGTATTAGATAAACACTGTAAATAAGTGCATCATCAGTTGGTTGGTTAAACCAATGGCAGCACATTCACATCACTGTGTTCTGTTCACCATTAACAGGGAATGAGTGATCCACATTGGTCCATATGACTACTTGGCTAAATCTTGAAGGTATTATGCTGAATTAAAAACAGAAGACAGTTTCAGTAAATCACATATAATCTAATTCCATTTGCATGACATGTTAGAGAAAAAATTGTTAGTGTCTGCCAGGGATTAGGGATGGTCAGAGGAAGAGAAACCAGTTGAACTATAAAGGTGCAGAAGGAGTAATTTTGTATCTCATACAAAATTATCTCATAATTTTGTATCTCACTTGTGGTGATTAATACATCTAGCCTTCTGAGAAAATAACACAGAACTTCACACACACACATTATTCCAAAGTCATTGTTCTGGTTTTGGTACTGTGCTGTATTGATATAAAATATAATCTGTGTGTATGTGTGTGCTCAGTCATTCAGTGGTGTCTGCCTTTGCGCAACCCCATGGACTGTAGCCTACCAGGCTCCTCTGTCCATGGAATTTTCCAGGCAAGAATACAGAAGTGGGTTGCCATTTCCTACTCCAGGAAATCTTCTCAACCCAGGAATGTCAAATTTGATTCTCTTGCATCTCCTGCAATGCAGACTTTTTTTTTTTTTTTTTTTTTTTTTTATCACTGTGCTGCCTGGGAAGCCCAAAATGTAATCATTAGGAGACACTAAATAAAAAGGTATACAGGAGTCTCTCTGTACAAATATATAGCTTCATATGAATTTTTATTATTTTAACATTGAAAGTTGGGAATTCCCTAATGGTCCAGTGGTAAGGACTCTGTGCTTCGGCTTCTGGGGGCCAAAGTTGGATCCCTGGTTGGGGAACTAAGATCCTGCAAGCCACACAGTGTGGTCAAAAAATTAAAAAAAAAAAAAAAAAGGATAAAATTAAATAAATGAAACAGTTAAAGAAAAGATATTTAGTATTAAATAGCAATGTGTAAAAGTTTTCATCTTTTGGTAATACCTTATTTCTAAGATCATTGAAAAATCAATTGGGATTAGACTATTTTTTTGCTAATATTGAGTAGCAGATTCTAAATGATTTGTTAAGTAAATTTATGTGCTAATTCATAAACCTCACAAATCCTCCTAGGTGGCTTCTTACCATGACTTATGAAAATATATAACTTTGCTGGACTTCTTACCTGTCGTGCAGCAATTCTTAGACTCCTAAAGGCATGTTCATATACCGTAAGGGTTAGATCTAGTTTCCTAATGCAGAAGCTAATTACTCTGATTTCAAAAGATAATAAAACTTATTTTATCCCAAGAGGGCCAAGTAGTCGCAGCTCACTCTAATTTCCTCACTTAAGCCTCAAAGGGCCAAGAAGACAGCAGGGACTATCTCCTTGGGTCTGTACTTTTCAAGGATAGAGAAAGATCCGGAATTTGAACACATTCTAGGCTGGGAGAAAATAATATAAAATTTGAATACAGGAGGCTAGTTGGTTCCTGAAGATATTTCATACACATACAAAAGAGTTGAAGTTCAGATTCAAGCTCATGTATTTCCAAGGAGACCTTTAAATTAGGGAAGGGGACCGCTGTCTCCTTTCTCTTTCTAAGTGGAAAGAGCCGTTTATCTTGGTGCCTCATCTATGAGTATGGGACTACTTGTGGGGAAAAAAAAACTGCATTACCTTTAATCATGTCACTCCAGAAGTAAGGACTGAGGCAAAGAGGAGCACACTAGTGTTATAAAATATTTCATGAAAGAATGAGAATACCTAGCATTTAAGATAAAAATAACAATAAATATTACAAATCTAGCATTACTCCACTTTATAGAACAGATATGTGACAGAGAAGGTAAATAACCTTCCCCAAGGTCATAGGGTTTCTGGAGGACAGTATGGGAACTAAAGCCTAGATGGCCTGGCTTTAGAATCTATTCACTGAGCTCCCATCCTATAACAGAGAAAGCAGAAATTTAATTTAACAAGATTACAAACTAATATTAGATAAGGTATCCTGAGTATTTCTCAAGCAGATCTGTTTTTCTACAAGGATGATTCACATTATATGCAAAGTATATCTTATCTTGTTTTCTCTGTAGGGAATTTGTAATTAGATGGATGAAAATTCAGGATTCTTTTTAATAATTTAAAAGGAAATAGAGTGTTAACAATTACCACTTTTTGTCAGGGATAGGACGTGGGTTGAAGAACGTAGACACAAATACATGCCAAAATCTGGGTTGCCATAACTATTCAGAGACCTGGGAATATCACATTTAAGATTACAAACAGTCTCTGGGAGTTCTCAATATAATTATGTTTTCCTTATTATTTTGCATGGGTGTTAATTGCCTACTAGTAATTAACTTCCCATGTGACTGTCAAGAAATGTAATCAATAGTAAGAACCTAGGGACCAGCCTGTCTTGGCTCCTGTGACCAATATCCTCTTCTCACCCCTGGCAAGGTGTTTCTGTTATAATAAAAGAGATAGGTGCAAATGTACAAGGTTACTTCAGCAAGCCACCAGCTAAATCAGTGCATTTCATAGTTCTGAAATTAAAATATAGCCAATCAGAACTTTGAAATATAATTGCCTCATTTTCAAACTTAAATACATTATGAACCTCCTGCTAGTGCTGCACCTGGCAAATCTACTTATTAAAGTGGTGAAGAGAAGAGTTTGCTGAGACATTTTAAATATTATGCTGACATTGTAATAAAAGAAAGGAAAAAGGTAGGCATGATCTAATTCTACTGATGTCTGCTCCATTTAATAGATACTGTTATTCCCGTAAAGCCAGTAACTAAATTTTATCCGTAGAAATATTTCACATAATATTGTGTACAAAGTGAAACCTTCTGAATTTAAATGTATGACTTCCTGTATAGTTCTAAAATCTCTCCTGACTTTTTTATTACCCTGATACTGTTTTATCATTTAACTCACCTGATGTGTTTAATATTCCTTTTAGAGGAAGTCTGTTTTCTTTCATCTCTGTAGTGGTTGTCAACGCATTTATAGATATTTATGTAACCAGTGCGTAGGGGCTGTGAGAAAGATGGAATCCTGTCTGTGTTGAAGTCCTGGCAAAACAGTCATAGGTGTTCTGAGATGTGATTAATCCTCATCAGTAAGTAGGGAAGATACAGAACCAGAGTTCAGATTTTTGGCATAAGTATTTTTACCTAATTCCTTAGATATTTTCTCTGCTCTTTCTTAGATGCCATAGATTATAATGAAGTATTGGATTATTGACTGACAAAACTGAGTACTTACAATGTGGGATAATACAATTTGGCTTATACAAAAGGCAATTACACTGAATAAATATCTTTAAAACCCAAATGGTTTTAGCGCTAGGAATAATCACAACATACAGCCCATTCCAATATTCTTGCCTGGAGAATCCTCATGGACAGAGGAGCCTGGAAGGCTATAGTCCATGGGGTTGCAAAGAGTTGGACACAACACACAGATAATCCCACCAAACACACACACACACATGTAATCACAATAATGTAGACATAAGAAAGAAAAATAAACACATACATAGTGTAGGAAAGGTCACCAATCTAAATATACTAACAATGGGGAAACGTAATGTGTGTCAAAGTACTATGTGCAAACATTCACACATGATACCGCATTATGCTACATGATTTAGGAATTGCAGGTCCGTAGTATTGATTTGACCAAAGAGTTAGTTTGGGTTTTTTCATTAGATATTACAGAAAAACCTGAACAAACTTTTTGGCCAACCCAATACTATATGCAAAAACTCTTTTGAATATGTATTCCAAAATTTATAATATTTCACCCTTTAGAATGATTATATGATACAAACACTACATGCTACATAGCACTCCATCTTGTGTGAGACCATGTGATAGCCTCAGGTTGCTTCAGGAAGGATTTATTTCCAAGAGAATATAAGTAATATTGGGCTTGTTTGTCAATTATAAATGCTTGCTTGTTTTTTAGGGCTTCTTGGATTTTAGTATTGCAAATGCAGACTTATGGAATTTGTTAGCAAAACATTGTTTTTCTGATTTTGCAATTATTAAGTAAATAGCATTTTTCATTAACATTATGCATGGAAGATATGGATTTGTTTCCAAAAAATAGGCTCACATTGAGTCTGAAAATAATGACAAACACAGATTATGCTGCCTCTGGATTTGTTGTCACTGTATAACCTGGTCTCCACTCACTACCACAGTAGTTTTGTGTTAGCTGTGAGATACTTCCATGAGAAACAAACAGAAACAAAGGGGTATTGGCCTACTGGCTAGTCTACAGGTAGCAAGAAAAGATGTCCACCCATATTATGCTTTGGTAATGCTGTCGTTTGTAGTTACTTGAAGGAAACCCTCTTGGCTTGTGCAATTATAGCTCTAGTGAAAGAGGTTAAAAAGCAGAGCCTTCGTAGGATGCGTTGATAGGTAACAGCTGTGTTTGACCATGTAATGAAGACGCAAAAGAATTCTCTTTGGGACATGAAAGCTACAAGCTGTCTTTGGGACTTGAAAGGGAAAAAGTCCAAACATTTCAGGCCTCCAGACTTAAAAGAACTAACTGCTTCTTGACTCTAAACCTTAAAACATTAAGAAAGAAAAAGTCTAAGGGATGCATGTTCAGAAAAGATCAGAATACGGACATGGTCTTTCTTTAGAATCTTCGCCGCTTCCAGGTCTTCCTCAAATCTATGACACAGAGAAAGGCAAAATGTAAAGAAATATAGCAGATCTAGGATCTATCTCTGAAAAACAACTATGGAAGCAGTTACTGGTAAAGGGAAATCATGAAAGGAAGAACCTCCCAGACAGTAACACCAGCCCTAATCAAGAAACAATTTCCTCCCCTAGGGTAAGGAGACCTTACAGTGTCTGCTATGGTGTGTTCTAGGATGACTAATCATAGTAACTTCTGTGTGTCTCCTGTTCACATCTCTTTAAAAAAGATTATTTTTAATTGGAAGGTATTGCTTTACAATATTGTGCCAGTTTCCGTCATTCATCAGCATGAATCAGCCGTAGGTATGCTTATATCCCCTTCCTCTTGAATCTCCTCCCATCCCCCACTCCATCCTATTCCTCTAGGTTATCTCAGGGCACTAGGTTTGAGCTCCCTGAATCATGCAGCAGATTCCACTGGCTCTCTATTTTACATATGGCAATGTATATGTTTTAATGCTACTCTCTTCATATACTTGAATAGTAGTGTTAGGTATAGGAAGCAAATAACCCATCTTTTAAATTTGTTATCATGTAGACACATGGTTCAGTTCAGTTTAGTTCAGTCACTCAGTCATGTTCGAAGCTTTGCAACCCCGTGAACCTCAGCACCCCAGGCTTACCTGTCTATCACCAACTTCCAGAGTCCACCCAGACTCAGGTCCATTGAGTTGGTGATGCCATCCAACCATCTCATCCTCTGTCGTCCCCTTCTCCTCCTGCCCTCAATCTTTCCCAGCATCAGGGTCTTTTCCAATGAGTCAGCTCTTCACATCAGGTGGCCAAAGTATTGGAGTTTCAGCTTCAACATCAGTCCTTTCAATGAACACTCAGGACTGATCTCCTTTAGGATGGACTAGTTGGATGTCCTTGCAGTCCACGGGACTCTCAAGAGTCTTCTCCAACACCACAGTTCAAAAGCATCAATTCTTCTGTGCTCAGCTTTCTTTATAGTCCAACTCTCATATCCATATATGACCACTGGAAAAACCATAGCCTTGACTAGATGGACCTTTGTTGACAAAGTAATGTCTCTTTACATGGTAGCCATATTATATCTGAACTTGACTTACAAATTAGTACAAACCTCTCAGATAACCTGGTCTTTGCACTTGATACAGTGGTAGAATATTTGGGTTATCTTTCCTGGGGGAGATGTGAGAAGAAGAGAGACAAAGGAGATCTGATGAGGAGGAGGGCAGATTGCAGAGAGAGGAATACTCATCAGGTATCCTATTTGCTCCCTCAATTCTTTTCTAGTTATATTGCAGTTACATAGTGCTGAGTGAAAAATTTTGACAAATAAAAAGTAAGTGCAAGTGAAAGGTGTCATTTCTGGGCTATGGCAGTAAAAAAAGAAAAAAAAAAAAGAAACACAGAAACATACATCCCTTTCTTGCCCCTTACCGTGGAAACTATGAAGGCTTTATGTTCCACTATGTGCCACTGATGCCAGAGCCAGAAGCTCCGTGAGCCTCGGACCTAGTAGAGTCCTCCACTGCTCCACCGGCCATGTGAGATGAGCAAGAAATACACTGTTGTTGCTTTAAGCATCTAGGATATGGGGGATGGTTTGTTACAGCAGCAAAAATGTGCCTTTCCTGACCATCACAAGACAGGTAAGAGATGATAACTAGATAGATAGATATTACTAGATAGATGATAGCTGGATACTGATGATAAATACAGAGATAATCTCTGTTTATATATTTAGTGTCCTGTAAAGATGCAATTTTATAATAATCTTTTTAAAAATAATTTTATTTATTTATTTTTGACTGTACTGCATGGGATTTTCATTTCTCTGGTTGAGAGCAGCAGGAGCTACTCTCGAGTTGCAGTGCACAGGCTGCTCATTGCGGTGGCTTCTCTTGTTGCAGAGCATGGGTTCTAGGGTGTGAGGGCTTCAGCAGTTGTGGTTCCCAGGCTCTAGAGCATGGGCTCAGTAGTTGTGGTGCACAAACTTAGCTGCTCTGAGGCATGTGGGCTCTTCCTGGATCAGGGATCAAACACGTGCCTCCTGCATTGGCAGGTAGATTCTTTACCACTGAGGCACCAGAGAACCCTATAGTAATCTTTTTTTCTTAAATTTCTTTAATATGCAATAGGAAAAATAAAATTGTGATTTGTTAGCAATATATAAATAATTATTCCTAAACCTTTCTTGAACAATTACACTGACTGCATTTGTTTGTGCAGAGAGGCAGCAACATTTCTGGCTAAGGTCTAATGTTTCCATGGTTTCCACTACAAAGAATCATTCCTTGAAACTGGGAGTCTAGTCTTTTATAGGATTTTTTTAAGTAACGTGTGTGAACAACTGAAGTCCAATGCAACAGAAAAATAAGTGTGCTTTCATTATAGTCCTTTGTGTTTTTCCACAGCCTATGAAAGACCACAAGATATCTTTAAGTTGTATTTCTTTGGTAAATCACTATCATAATGCTTGCACAATAGTGAAGCATCACTTTATCGAACATTTGTTTGGGAGCTTGAAATATTTGTTCTATTGTAGATCAATCCCTCTGATAACAATTTCACTAGCTTTGCAATTTGCTTTTTCAATTTAATGTTGCCAGTGGTGTTAGACCTGTTATTATTTTCATTGCTTAGATTACTATTGAAAATATTGTTGTGAGATAGAAGTAATATTGCCATGATTTTATTATTAGCCCACTTTTCTTGTACACAATGCTAGGTGTCTACAAAAATATCAGGCTTTCAGGCCATATGGTATCATTTATATCTTTTATGACTGGCTCTCAGAGTCCTCCACTAAGAATAGTAACGGTGGTTTTCAGCACCCTAGTCATAGGAACAGAGCACTGCAGCACACTAAATAATACGATGCTTCAACTTTGAAACTTGGCAGCACTTTCAGGAAAAAAATCAAATGATAACTGTTTCCACTTTGTTTCTCTGCACCAGGAAGTTCCAAGATAATCTGTGATGGAAAGGGCAAGACTGTTGAACACATATAGCAGCTATTAACTCAAAACTAATGTATGATTTTTATCTTTGATTATTGTGTTTAAATGATTTGAAAAATGAAATATTGCATGTTAAATTCTTTGAAAGTAAATGTCATAGGTTCCCTTTCCTTCCAAAAGGAAATATACTGTCTCTGTTGAAAAGCACATAAAAGGTGATATTGCCTCTTGAAAGGGAAAGTGTTAGTTGCTCAATGATATCCTACTATTTGTGACCCTATAGACTGTAGCCTACCAGGTGCCTCTGTCCATGGACTTCTCCAGGCAGAAATACTGGACTGGTCAGCCATTCCCTTCTCCAGGAGCTCTACCCTACCTAGGGGTTGAACCCACATCCCCCATGTTGCAGGCAGATTCTTTACCATCTGAGGCACCAAGGGAGCTCTGATTTTGTCTCTTACAATGAAATTTATCCTATTTATTATTTTTTATTGTAGTATTAATATTTGATATTAGCTATAAAACTATATAGCTATCTTATATATTAACTACCTGACATATATACTAGCTACCTAATACATAAACTCTGAATATTGTAGTTTATATTATATTATTCTTTTTTTTTTTTGTATATTATTCTTTAAAATAGAGGTTTTCAATGTATTCTCAGGAGAAAGCTGGTATCCTTGAAATACTTTTAGAAGGTCCATGAATCCATGCTCCTTGTTATAATATTTTAAGATGTCATGGCTTTTCTTTTCCATTTTCATGCTTTCTTAAGTGCATAGCGGAGGTTCTAGCAGCAACATGGCATGTGATATGGCAGTAAATCTATGTGCAGAATCAGAGACAAGAATCAAGTATTTCGGCTTGAGTCAGACATTAAAGAAGTTTGCAAACATGTAACAATGCCAATCTCTCCCAAGTTATCTTTTGTTTTTAAAAATATAGCTATTATTATTTAAATATCTTGTTTATATGTCAAGGGTAATTTATTGTTATTTCACATGTAATAATAGATAGATGTTTAATTTAACATGATAGATACCTATAAAATAAACCACAAAAACAAAAGCTCTTTGGAGTCTTCAGTCATTACCAAGAATATAAGCGGTTCTCAGGGGCCTTCCCTGGTGGCTCAGTGGTAAAGAATCCGCCTGCCAATGTGGGAGATGCAGGTTTGATCCCTAGCTCAGGAAGATCCCCTGGAAACGGAAATGGCAACCTACTCCAGTATTCTTGCCTAGGAAATCCAAGGGACAGAGGAGCCTGGCAGGCTACAGTCCATGGTGTCACAAAAGAGTCGGATAGGACTTAGCGACTAAACAGCAACAAGGAACTCTCAAGATAAAATGTCAAAGGACTGTTGCTTTAAAGACTTGCATTCCCCTCTTCCTTTCCCATCCTCACTTACAATAACCTGGCAGATGACGGAAGTAAGGGAGTGTTGCCAGGACTGCTTCAAGGACTTGTGGAACTGGAGAGCAAATTTCCCTTGCCGTTGGCTTTCCTCCCATGCTTACTATATGGCTGCTCCAGCATCCAGTCTGCAGTTCATGAAACAGGATGCAGGGAAAGCTGGGAGAAAAAAAGAGAGAAGCACCTAAATCTGAAAAGCAAACCTTTACTATACAGCAATTCTCTAACCTCAACATACAGACACAGATTGTAGCTTTTGTCACTTTGGCCAGGACATTGTCTCATATCCACCAGAGGCTGCGAGGAGTTTAATATCAGACCCATCACGGTCGACAGCAAAATCAATGTTCTGGAAGAGGACAATGGATGTAGTAGAAAACTGGCCAGAGCTGCTTCACCTGTTTCTTTCCTCTGAGCTGAAGCAAATAAAGCAACAAAAGCTTATGGGAATAAAGGTGCTTGACATGGAAAATAGTGTTTACAGCAGGGAGAAACTTGGAAAGTGAAGGCATGACAGGGGTAGACAGAGAATTAGAGAAACATCCATAATCCACTTAATCTCGAAGCCCTGGAATGGACGGAGAAGCCAGAGCCTGTGGCCAGGTCCAGGAGACAGTGAGCATCTGGCCACTGTCCAGTGGGAGCCCAGGGAGGTATCTGGGAGGTGCTGCTTGTGGGCAAGCTGCTATTTCCGTGGAAACTGGTCTCTCTGTAGAACCTACCATGTACTGAATTTTGGAAAGAACTGTGTGTGACCATCACATGTTCATCATTATAAACTCCTGAGAATAATGGCTTCTGTTTAATGTCCACCTTCTACATCTCAAGTTTATTTCACTCACCAACTTTAAGCCTACAACTGAAAGGGATTTGTGGATAGAGTTCTCAGCCTTTGACTGGGTTTGATGGTTCCAAATTCATAACAAACAACTGAGCATGACTGCCAGCTGTGTGTAAAGTGTAAATGCCGTAGTCTGAATGTTTTCATTTGGAATAAATAGACAAAGCAAGGGCAATTGGAAACATCACATGTTGTCTTTTAGCAAAAAGTCGTGTTCCTGACAAATTTGAGTAGCAGTACAAAAAATGTATTCGATGAACACAACACAGTGTATTTGGTTAATTGAATTCAGAGAAAAAAGTGTTCAACCATTAAGAAATCTGAGGTATCTTTCTCAACCATGGCATGATAAAAAGAGACTATGGCATCTCTTAATTCTACATTAAAGCTAATATGTAACTATTTGAAGATAGAATTAAAGGTATGTATACACATATATTGGAGAAGACAATGACACCCCACTCCAGTACTCTTGCCTGGAAAATCCCATGGACGGAGAAGCCTGGTAGGCTGCAGTCCATGGGGTCGCTAAGAGTCGGACATGACTGAGCAACTTCCCTTTCATTTTTCACTTTCATGCATTGGAGAAGGAGATGGAAACCCACTCCAGTGTTCTTGCCTGGAGAATCCCAGGGACGGGGAAGCCTGGTGGGCTGCCGTCAGTGGGGTCGCACAGAGTTGGACACGACTGAAGCGACTTAGCAGCAGCAGCATACACATATATGGGCTTCGGTGGTGGCTCTGCAGTAAAGAACCCTGCTGCCAATGCAGGAGACTCAGGTTAGATGTCTGGGTTGGGAAGATCCCCTAGAGGAGGAAATGGCAACCCACTCCACTATTCTTGCCTGGGAAATCCTACGGACAGAGGAGCCTGGCGATCTATAGTCCAGGGGTCGTAAAGAGTCAGACATGACTTAGCAACTGAACAACAACAAGGCATTTATGTGTTACCAAAATACTGACTCTGTCTTATTGAACATTTTATCATGTTTTCTTCTAGTGGCTAATTTCTGTTGTATACAAGGCATCTGTGAAAAAGGAAGTAAAAAGAAAATAGATTTCTAGTGAATATCATGGAGCCAAGTAACTGCCTGGTTTCCCATCGTGCCTAACTGCCTGTAGACATGTGGTGTGACTGGTAGAGAGGTCTTCATTTTTAATATTTTAAAACTGAAGTACAGTTGATTTACAATGCTGTGTTCATTTACAATGTTGTGTTAGTTTCATGTATACAGCACAGTGATTCAGATAGATACAGATATAAGGAGGGCTTCTTTCTCTTGCTGTATTTCCCCTGTGCTTTCTGTAAAGGATCTATGGTGCTTTCTTTTCTGAGAAGATTCACTACTTAAAAGATGTGTCTACTCTTTGTTGAAGGTTGGTTTCCCAAAGTTCTACAGTAATTTATTAAGATTCCATCAAGTGAGAAAGGACTAAGATAATTTTTCCATAGTGCATTGAGAGTCCTAACTACACTTGGAACTATATCTGGAATAAACTATATCAGAATAGCTTACGATAAAAAAACTTTATGCTTGTACTTAATTTTATTACAAATTTGTCAGTCTGAACGTAAAAAAAATGGTGATTTTATTTACATAGTTTTAAGAGGTTACTGTTTGGATATCATTTGTAATAGTTAAATTACTTGTGAATTAATACTATTTTAATAGTTATTATTAACATATATTCTCATGTACATTTATGGCATTTAAGGCGGTCACAGAGGATAAAAGACAGATTTTGTATGGAATTTCTTAGTTTAAGTACTAATACCATTTTTCTGTGACCTGTTTTCATTTGGAAATCACTAAGGTTCTTTGGCTTCCATTTTTCATTGTTGAAGAGAAAACCGCTGCAAAAATTGATAACTGGTGTACGAGAGGCTGGGAGAGGATGGTGTCAGGCATGTTTTTTATCTTTCAAGAGAAAGGATATATCCTTTGAGTATTACTTAGTATTTACAGTGTATGAAGTAAATTCTCTTCTCACTAGAATAACCCTGGCTCTGGATTCTCTGTCTGACATTGGGACAAGGTTTCAAATGGATTTGATCTCACAGCAGACATTGCTTCTGTGTTCACCAGTTTTTCTCCAAGTGCTACTTACAAGGTTTCCCTCCTAGCGAAATTTACTCAGCATCTCTTAAGTCATAGGTGTGGTTTTAACACAGTGGCTGTAACAGCAATAACTATGTAGAATTAAGAGAACTAAGTGCCTAGAAGAACGCTTGATACTTAAAAGATACCATTCATGAATTTTCCTTCTGCGATATGAGTATGTACTTTCAGTTTTGTTTATAACCAGTGATCATATGTCATTTCAGGATATTTTGCTTTTTACTGATACTCTGAAATTCACACAAACTGTAACTTTACCACCTGGACCCCATTTGCCAGTTTCTCATCCATAAATGAAGACATTTATCAATGTTTTGATCTCATAATCTTGCCTTCAACCTGAATATTAAAGCTTAGAAATATACTACACATCTTATTTCAGCTTTATTTTCCCATATGAATTACTTGCAGCTTCATATTTCATATGACCAAATTCAACTTTTCCAAATGAATTATTCTGTATATGTTCATATTTAGCTTCAAACCTTTCTTTCTTAATCTTGTCAATCAGTTTTGCCATTTAAGAAACATGTTATTAATTCATACTATGTGTAATATGCTGTGTTAGGGTTTTGTAAAGGGAAAATATAAAGAAAACTAAAACTTTGTCCTGCCCCTCAAAGAAATATAAAATGATATTTCTTTTTATATTTCTTAGAGTTCATTATTTTTCTCATTTTTTCTCATAATTGACTCTGTGTAAGCAAAGGGGAAAAGGAAAGATATAAGCATCTGAATGAAGAGTTCCAAAGAAAAGCAAGGAGAGATAAAAAAGCCTTCTTCAGTGATCAATGCAAAGAAATAGAGGAAAACAACAGAATGGGAAAGACTAGAGATCTGTTCAAGAAAATTAGAGATACCAAGGGAATATTTCATGCAAAAATGGGCTCGATAAAGGACAGAAATGGTATGGACCTAACAGAAGCAGAAGATATTAAGAAGAGGTGGCAAGAACACCCAGAAGAACTGTACATAAAAGAGCTTCATGACCCAGATCATCACGATGGTGTGATCACTCACCTAGGGCCAGACATCCTGGACTGTGAAGTCAAGTGGGCCTTAGAAAGCATCACTATGAACAAAACTAGTGGAGGTGATGGAATTCCAGTTGAGCTATTTCAGATCCTGAAAGATGGTGCTGTTGAAGTGCTGCACTCAATATGCCAGCAAATTTGGAAAACTCAGCAGTGGCCACAGGACTGGAAAAGGTCAATTTTTATTCTAATTCCAAAGAAAGGCACTGCCAAAGAATGCTCAAACTACCATACAACTGCACTCATCTCACATGCTAGTAAAGCAATGCTCAAAATTCTCCAATCTAGGCTTCAGCAATACGTGAACCATGAATTACTGATGTTCAAGCTGGTTTTAGAAAAGGCAGAGGAACAACATGCGCTGGATCATCAAAAAAGCAAGAGAGTTCCAGCAAAACATCTATTTCTGCTTTATTGACTATGCCAAAGCCTTTGACTGTGTGGATCACAATAAACTGTGGAAAATTCTGAAAGAGATGGGAATACCAGACCACCTGACCTGCCTCTTGAGAAATCTGTATGCAGGTCAGGAAACACCAGTTAGAACTGGACATGGAACCACAGACTGGTTCCAAATAGGAAACGGAGTACGTCAAGGCTGTATATTGTCACCCTGCTTATTGAACTTCTATGCAGAGTACATCATGAGAAATGCTGTGCTGGAAGAAGCACAAGCTGGAATCAAGATTTCTGGGAGAAATATCAAGAAACTCAGATATGCAGATGACACCATCCTTATGACAGAAAGTGAAGAGGAACTAAAAAGCCTCTTGATGAAAGTGAAAGAAGAGAGTGAAAAAGTTGGCTTAAAGCTCATAATTCAGAAAACTAAGATCATGGCATCTGGTCCTGTCACTTCATGGGAAATAGATGGGGAAACAGTGGAAACAGTGTCAGACTTTATTTTTTGGGGGGCTCCAAAATCACTGCAAATGGTGATTGCAGCCATGAAATTAAAAGATGCTTACTCCATGGAAGGAAAGTTACAACCCAGATAGATATTAAAAGGCAGAGACATTATTTTGCCAACAGAGGTCCGTCTAGTCAAGGCTATGGTTTTCCCTGTGGTCATGTATGGATGTGAGAGTTGGACTGTGAAGAAAGCTGAGTGGTGAAGAATTGATGCTTTTGAACTGTGGTGTTGGAGAAGACTTGAGAGTCCCTTGGACTGCAAGGAGATCCAAGCAGTCCATTCTAAAGGAGATCAGTCCTAGGTATTCATTGGAAGGACTGATGCTGAAGCTGAAACTCTAATACTTTGGCCACCTCACGGGACGAGTTAACTCATTGGAAAAGACTGTGATGCTGGGAGGGATTGGGGGCAGGAGGAGTAGGGGTTGACAGAGGATGAGATGGCTGGATGACATCACTGACTCGATGGACATGAGTTTGAATGAAATCCGGGAGTTGGTGATGGACAGGGAGGCCTGGCATGCTGTGATTCATGGGTTTGCAAAAAATTGGACACAACTGAGCCACTGAACTGAACTGAACTGAATGATCCTTTAATTCAAAATGTTTCCCATCACATCTCAATAAAACCTGCCCATCCTATTGCAGGGTTATTATGAGTTTGGAAATAGCAATATTTGTGAAAAATCTACTAAAGAAAAGCAGTCTTTAAACAGAAGGAATAATTTTGTTTTTCTGTCAACTCTCAAAAGAGTTTATGCTTATTAAGATGGGAGCCACACATTTTTCAGACAGACGTCTTTTGTTCTGGTCTCTAATTAATAATTGTGTCACTTTGAACAGTTGACTGAATCTTGCTAAGTCACTTGTCCTCCTCAGTGAAATGCTGAGTATAATAGTACTCATCTCCAGCAATACCCAGTACTGGGTACCCAGTACCCAGCAATAGGGTTGCTGGAAGGATTAAATGAGAAAATTCAGTTTTACTGCTTAGCCCAGCACACATAGAAACATGGAATAAATTATAAAAAGAAAAATAATAGCTAGCATTTATTTATCACTAATTATATAAAAGGTATTTTATTTTCATTATTATCCAATTTAATTTACTAAACCTATGAAGAAATTACTACTACAGATACAAAAATGATTATTAATGTAATTTTAGCTCTTAACTAGCACAGCAATTGTCACACATTAAACACTCAAAAAATATTTGTTATACTCTTGTTGAACTCCATCTTCTAATTATATTTGAGGGCCCCATTAACTGTATCAGTCAGCATTCTTGCAAGAACAGAATCTGACTGCAGCAGAAAAGGAATTTATGTGCAGACAGCGGATTGCGTAGCTGACAGGATCAGCAGGAGAACTGGAGAGCCGGGCTCTGAGGCTGTGCCAGGAACGGTAACAGAATCACATAAGTGCCATCTTTTGAGTGTGTAAGGAGAACACACATCTGCAACGTGCACCTTTGACATCCCAAGAGAGATCATTGCAGTCATCGTTATCAGTGATGCTACGAGATAGTTCGTTTGCTATTTCTTCAAAGATCTTTAGAGTTTTGTTATTAAAAGGAGCTGGAGGAGAGCAGTTGCTTGTTCTTTGCTTTGGAGAAGCTTTCCGAATGTGCTCAGGACCACTGGACTCCCAGAAATTTCACTCACACATCAGAGGCTTGAGTTTTTGTAAAATGCATTTGCAGATCTTGCACATAGCTAAGGTATTGGTCAGCAGACAGGATACCTGTTACTTGTGTTTCTCACGTATTTTTTAGTATGACGTCATTAACAAAATATGTCCCATGACAGGATGCAATGGTCTGCATTCCTTTGAAGACACTTGGCAGACAGAGGCTGAGAAATGATTTGACCCTTGAATATGATGGAGATGCTTCACTCTCATAGCTGACATAGGAACGAAAACTGCTTCCAGGCTTCCCTTTTTAAAATGACAGATAAGAGAGTTTGTACCATAGAAGAAACTTCCTCCCTAGTGCTAGGAGTCCAGTCACCAGTAAGCTACCATATCTGGAATGGCAGCTTTAATTAGAGTTACTCTGTGATTGAGCTATCGCCAATATGTGAGTTAATTAGAGATGGAATGCGATTATTATTTTCAAAATGTTCAGTGTTGAACAGATCTCCAAGTCCTGCAAGCATGTCAAGCATTAAAAAAAAAAGGCAGTATCACCTGAATTTAGTCTTTTCCTAAGAGAAGAAAGCTTCCTTTTATCTATCTTACTTTTATAGGTTTTACCTGATAGGTTAGTGAGACAGAGCGTTTCTATTCTAATTCTTTAGTCAGAGACCGGAAAATAAACATGGTTTGGGTTAGGATCCCATTGGACCTGATTTGAGGAGGCTTCCTAGAAAACCAAATTTACTGTTTACTTTCTGTAAGGCTCCTCTCTGTTTCATGTGGCATTAGGAGCCCAAGGGGTTAATTCATAATGCAAAAGAGACATGTGGTCTATTAAGTAGGGTATAAGAGTTCTGAGTCCTGAAATCATTCAGAACTACAGATAGCATTCTTCTCTCAGAAAAACTCAAGTCAGGCCTCTTTTGCAGATTTTTTTCTTTAAATTATACAACTTAAATAGGATCTCAAAGCACTGATTCCACATTTAAATCCCAAGGAACCATGACCTGATTATTGAACTCTAAAATTCCTCCAGATAGACTTTTTTTGAATAGCACCCTGGACTAGGTTTCTGGGCCTCAGTCACAGATACAATTATGTATCCTAATTGAAACCAGAGCCCACCATCCGATTTCACACAGATTTTCCCACTAACAGATGTCCCCATCCTACAGAATATAATATTCATCAGATATGCATGCATTCCTTTTATCAATGAATTTAATGTTCTTTCTCCAGTAGAAAGTCAGCAAATTCTTGATAACAACTGGAAAGTCAGAATAGTTTCAATAAACTCCCTTGGGACATGATGGATGATGGAAGTGGGATGTGATGAAATTTGCTTCCTAATGACGGTCATTTCTTTGATTAAAATCATTACAGTGACTCAAAGAAAGATATTCTAGTCCATCAGGCAGGAGAGAAGATGCTGTTTCTTGGGGACAAAGAAAGTGAGCATTAGTGTTCTGGATTACTCTGAGTTCATCCCAGTCCTCCCCCAGTCTACCTTCCAGTTCCCAGGTTCCCACCCCTTCTAATGTTCTTTCCAACTTTACAGATCTGGCAGGAATTTAAATTCAGTCTTGGGATCAAAATTTGTTTTGAAGCCCTACAGCTGCAAGAGATAAAAGATCTCTTTTAGTCCTTTCCAGCATTCTGTGCTTTGAGGGAAAAAAAAAAAAAAAATGTAGGATTTTGAGCTCTTTAAGCAAGCCATCTCTATTTGTAGTAACCAAGTCAGTCTCAGTCTTTGAAATTTTTATGTTCCTCATTCAGTTCTATATAGGCACATAGTCCCAAATGTATCTTCAACAAGCTCTTCATTCTAGATGAACACAGGTGGTACTTCTACTGTCATTCTTCCACCCTGAATAATGCACTTATTTAAAAAGTTTTTCTCCCCAACAAATCCAGAAAGAGCCTCCTATTATCCATGGAGACTCTTCCAAACCACTTATGATAACAGTACCTCTAGTAACCCAGAATTTTTTTTTCCTTTGGATGAAGGTAAGAAAATCAGTCTCTAGATAACCCAATCTGATAAGGAATCAATTAAAGGATATTGGTTAGCATATAGAATCTTCATGAAAGCTAGAGAATCATACTTGTACTACCTGGTTGAGACAAATTAAAAAAAAAAATCTTGCATAACACTTATTTAGTGAGATCACCACTGCTGAATGCATTGAACCCTAGATCTCTATAAGGCTGCACCCCGCAGCCTTTAAGCCCTGCACTTGCCCACCTTCACGACTGAAGAAAGAACCTGGAGTCAGTTACAGAAACATTAACGGTTTAATGAATGGGTAGAGCTTACACATCTGAAGCAAGACCCTAGAGCAACACCTTACCATGTGTGGTGGATAATGGGGTAGCACAAGGCGGCCTTCTTTGCTCCAATGGGCAGGGATTGGCCAATTCCCTATCAGTTATAGGGAATTGATGTCAAGTTGGCTTATCGGTTGCCAAGAAAACCAGCAGAGGGGCATGCCCCTTACTGCCCTTTTGATAAGCATAGTTGAAGTTCTGATCTAAAACTAGAATAGTCACTAGTTGAAGTCTGGGGCAAATACATAGGAAGGTCAATCATGTGAGCATGGTGCAGGTGAAGCAGGCAGTGGTCAACCAGAGGAGAGAGCAGGAGGATAACCATCTTGAGTGGCTGATCATCCAATAGCAGCAAACACTATCATTACTGCTGCAATCCCTGTCTCCCTAGAGAATTGCTCTAGGCATCCTTTGTTATTGCTTCAACAGCATAAGATTCAGGCTCTACTACAAAGCCACAGTCATCAAAACAGTATGGTACTGGCACAAAGACAGACATATAGATCAATGGAACAAAATAGAAAGCCCAGAGATAAATCCACACACATATGGACACCTTATCTTTGACAAAGGAGGCAAGAATATACAATGGAGTAAAGACAATCTCTTTAACAAGTGGTGCTGGGAAAACTGGTCAACCACTTGTAAAAGAATGAAACTAGATCACTTTCTAACACCACACACAAAAATAAACTCAAAATGGATTAAAGATCTAAATGTAAGACCAGAAACTATAAAACTCCTAGAGGAGAACATAGGCAAAACACTCTCAGACATAAATCACAGCAGGATCCTCTATGATCCACCCCCCAGAATTCTGGAAATAAAAGCAAAAATAAACAAATGGGATCTAATTAAAATTAAAAGCTTCTGCACAACAAAGGAAAATATCAGCAAGGTGAAAAGACAGCCTTCTGAATGGGAGATAGCAAATGAAGCAACTGACAAACAACTAATCTCAAAAATATACAAGCAACTTATGCAGCTCAATTCCAGAAAAATAAATGACCCAATCAAAAAATGGGCCAAAGAACTAAATAGACACATCTCCAAAGAAGACATACGGATGGCTAACAAACACATGAAAAGATGCTCAACATCACTCATTATCAGAGAAATGCAAATCAAAACCACAATGAGGTACCACTTCACACCAGTCAGAATGGCTGCGATCCAAAAATCTGCAAGCAATAAATGCTGGAGAGGGTGTGGAGAAAAGGGAACCCTCCTACACTGTTGGTGGGAATGCAAACTAGTACAGCCACTATGGAGAACAGTGTGGAGATTCCTTAAAAAATTGCAAATAGAACTCCCTTATGACCCAGCAATCCCACTGCTGGGCATACACACCGAGGAAACCAGAATTGAAAGAGACACATGTACCCCAATGTTCATCGCAGCACTGTTTATAATAGCCAGGACATGGAAACAACCTAGATGTCCATCAGCAGATGAATGGATAAGAAAGCTGTGGTACATATACACAATGGAGTATTACTCAGCCGTTAAAAAGAATTCATTTGAATCAGTTCTGATGAGATGGACGAAACTGGAGCCGATTATACAGAGTGAAGTAAGCCAGAAAGAAAAACACCAATACAGTATACTAACACATATATACGGAATTTAGAAAGATGGCAATGACGACCCTGGATGCAAGACAGGAAAAAGACGCAGCTGTCTATAACGGACTTTTGGACTCAGAGGGAGAGGGAGAGGGTGGGATGATATGGGAGAATGGCATTCTATCATGTATACTATCATGTAAGAATTGAATCGCTAGTCTATGTCTGACGCAGGATACAGCATGCTTGGGGCTGGTGCATGGGGATGACCCACAGAGATGTTATGGGGAGGGAGGTGGGAGGGGGGTTCATGTTTGGGAACACATGTAAGAATTAAAGATTTTAAAATTAAAAAAAAAATAATAATAAAAAAAAAAAAAAAAAAAAAACAGCATAAGATTCAAACTCTGCTCGTGTTCACTTGATTCCTATATCTTAGATGATGCAGCTATATCTTGTAGCTGCAAGAGTGCTGGGAATGTGAAGACCTGGGTCTTATGAATGTGAAGACTGTTCTATAGTTATAGTTTGTCATAGAGATAAACTATAACGATAGAGATAACTGTAGTTATAATTGTAGAGGTAAGCTCTGGGTAAATTTTCAAACATTTGAAGGGGGTTCATAAACAGAGCAATTTGATGAAGGATAGATTAATTGTCTTGCTATATTAAAATATTTTAACATAAAAATATGATGTATCTTTCAGAGAAAAAGAAAATGATCAGGAAAAGCATAACATTTCTAGGCCAGCTACTAAGGAATTAGGTTCTATTTCTGATTTATGCCTGCGTGAACCCCTCATTTTATGGCCTCATAAAATTGGCTAGTTCACAAGCTATTGAACAGGCTTGCCATTTATTTTATGCAGCATTCTAGTATTTTATCAATTTCAGTATAAACTCTACACCCACGGTTAATAGAAAGATTTGAATAGACTTGCATTGATATGTGGTCACCCGAAGTCCTATCGGTGATATACTGTAGAAGTTGAGAAAATGTTAAACTGATACAAATGATTCAAGTAGTCCCTTGGAAATGTTTGGAGAAAAATAAAACTTTATAAAAGTTAAAAAAACAAGCAGTTCTAATCAGGATTATGAGGTGAGTTAAAGTTTGCCTATTCATTGTGCTCCCTCAAGGGTCAGATTTCCGTTTCAGTCATTAGTAACTTTCTGCCATTCAGGACACTACCTAAACTTTCTGTCTCAACTTTGTTCCCCATCAGCCCTTCTTCCTACTCACATTCCCATCTATTTCTCAATTTTATGTCTTACCTCTTTAAATCTTGCATATCTGTAGTGTCAAGGATTGAAGTTAAATTATTTCCTAGGCAGATATTTCTCTTTGAAAACCGGAGGAAGACAGATGAATCCATACTATCTTCTAGGAAACTGTGATTCTCAAGAAACAGCTTTATTAGAAGTGGGTCTGAGTGAGCAGTAACTTTGAAGTTCAATGGTAGAGTTTGATGCTTATTTTTCAACTTTGGAGGTAGTACTTAACATAGGTAAAAACCTGCTATAGACTAAACAAACTAATAAATAAAAACCCAGTCTTAAAAACAGACTAGATTTGACATGTGTTCATTTATAGATAAGGTACTGCATTCAGTATAAGGAATTAATATTTGTTTTATTAATTTACTGATCAGAGCAAAATTTTGTGTTAATAGAATATATTATTAACATGTATTATTTAAAAACTTCTTTGTTTACAAACAAAAACAGAAGAGACATGTATGAAGAACTAGTAGTATCTCAAAATGAGAAGTTATTTTTCTCATGAGAAATGAACAGATGAGTTCTGGTTAAAAACAAATGTTTTCATGGATTCTGCATGTATATCTGATATACATCTTTTTTTTGCTTATAACATCCTTTCATTTAAAGATGTTATGTGTCCATGTTCTTTATTTTGCTATACATTGTACAATATTTTATTATTAGAATAAGACTATTGCTATGCTTTCATAATACTTAAAATTATTATTCATACTGCATTGTCATTTCTACTGAAAAGGTACTTTGTACCAATACGGTAATTGATACAGAAAACAAAAACCAGAATGTGAGCCAGTAGGCTTTTACTTTTATATTAACAAGTCATTAAATAATAGCATTTTATATAAATGTCTGAAATATAAGATATATACCTATTGAACTGACAACTTAATAGTATTTTTTGGCTATGATTTTTACTGGCTAACAATATTTATTGAAATTTTAGTAGAATAACACATTCATATGAAATATAAAAAATCACAAAAGCACAAATTTCCTCCTTGAATCTTGCCCACACATAGTCCTACTTGCTAATGGAAGCAGCTTCTGTTTTGGATATGTTGTTGGTTTTACAACTCAAAAAATCATCTCTGAATAATAATAATAATAAAAATCTGATTGCTTTTCTACACTTTTGAGGGAGTAAATTATGTGCTCCCAAACTCTAGAAAATTTAGAGTGCTTTAGAATACTCTTGAAAATGTATTCCAAAGCTGTTCTGAGCAGAGGTTCTGAATATGTGAAATGTATAATCAATGCACTGGTCAAAGCTTTGCATGCTCATCAATGAAGACAGAAGCACAAATCAGGATCTACATACTATGGCTGGTCCTTTTACATATAAAAATGTTCCGTTCTCCACTCTTACCTATTTAATTCACCTGTGAAGCATGAGAATGAAGTCCATACACATATAAATACATATGATCAATATGCAAATGCAATAGCAAAAATAAAAGTTTTTTGCTGACATTAGAGTTACAAAACTAAAAGTCATCTGCATTCAACATACATAACTGTGCCAATAAAATTTACATGAAGGATTATTGAGGGGACTGAGTTAATATTTAAAGCACTGCAATTGAGTTCCTGCCAAAGTGAGAACTGGTGTTAACAGACAGTGAGTTCATTTCAAAGTTAACTAACTAGATATCAAGTGTTAACTAGAGTTTGTTTTAGAGGAGAGGGGAAAAACAACAGCAACAAACTTTGTTCAGCTATTTTAGAAAAGATTTCATTTTTATTGGAAGAGCAGTAGTAATCTTGAGAGTCTACGTGGTGCCTAGCTAGTCTTCTATAATTTATTGGAAGGATGTCACCTATGCTAATTCTCTTTGCCTCCATAGAATTCATTAATATCATGCATCTGCTTTTGTATTATTTTTTACTTCATGTGAATTATTTTTGTGAAGAAGACTGACTGACTTACACACAGGATATTTATTACCACTGATATTGCTGTTGTTGTTTTGTTTCTCATAGTCCTCAAAACTATGCTGAGCAAAAGTACTCATTTGATACATATCTTACAAACAGGGGTTTCCAGATTAATCTCTCTAATAACCCAGATACTGAATTAATTTCTCCTAGGATATTTTTATATGACATTAATTTTTTTTCTTTTACAAATTTATTTCCCCAAAGAAGTATGGTTAGTCATTGTTTGTACTTCCCTCATAGCTCAGTGGGTAAATTCTCAATCGGTAAATGCCTGCAATGCAGGAGACCTGGGTTCAATTCCTTGGTTGGGAAGATCCTGTGAAGAAGGAAATGGCAGTATTCTTGCCTGGAGAATCCCATGGACAGAGAGCCCTGGCGGGCAACAGTCCACGGAGTTGCAAGAGTCCGACATGACTTAGCAACAAAACCACCACATTCATTGTTTGCTACTGCTAAGTCGCTTCAGTAGTGTCCGACTCTGTGCGACCCCATAGACGGCAGCCCACTAGGCTCCTCCCATCCCTGGGATTCTCCAGGCAAGAACACTGGAGTGGGTTGCCATTTCCTTCTCCAATGCATGGAAGTAAAAAGTGAAAGTGAAGTCTCTCAGTCACGTCCGACTCTTAGCGACCCCATGGACTGCAGCCTACCAGGCTCCTCCGTCCATGGATTTTCCAGGCAAGAGTACTGGAGTGGGGTGCCATTGCCTGCCATTTTAAAAGCAAGAGCACTTTATCTTCTACATGAGTTTGGACATTATTATAGGGTTAACTGTTATCTGGTGTCCACTAATCATTGTATTTTCTCTTTGTGGTTATGTAAATCTGGAGGTTTATGTAATAATTCTAATGTATCATTCAAATTTAATTTGCATAATATATAAAAACATAAATTTTACTAACTGAAAAGATATCCAGAGGAATATTTCTGGACATTCTATAGACTTCTAAGCAGAATGAATTTCATATAAGATGCTATTTTAGCATTTTAAAATATTACATGTCATTTGTTATTTTTAAAAAATAAGATGAAAAGTTTATTCATATTCCCACACAGAGATGGAAATAGCTGTATGTTTTGTGCACAACAGGTGTCTGATAACTGTTTTGGGGACTATCAATGGTGACTCTTAATGACTTCATAATGAAGTAATTATTCAAACGTCATGTTAAAACCCTTTTTTAAAAATTACATAGTGCCAGTTTTCAGCAGGCATGTACTGTTACATCCACTTTGGTAAAATAAATAAATTAATAGATTCTTTAACTTGAATAAAGTGTACTGATTTAGAAACTTTTGTAATACTACTATAACAAGCAATGAAAATAATTAAAATATGCAATCCCATGAAACAATAAAAGCTTATCAGAAATGTTCAAGTGAAAGATGACAATGAAATGAAATGAATGATTAGTTTGCAAAGTAGTGGCATCTGCTCTGTGAATAATCCAGGGAATGCTTTCCAATTTCCATGCCCCAACTCTTTTATTCAAAGGAGAGAATTTGTCAAAGGAGACATATGGGACCAAACAAAATGTAGAGGACTGTGAAATTGGAATTTTAAAATGCATCTCTTTATTTATACTCTGCTTACTTAAAAAAATGATTTGAAGCATATCAAATGGATATATCCTCAAAACTCTTTCATGATGAATTTTACTATAAAAAGTCTTGGTTTTCCTTTTGTTTCCTTGTTCTTCCAGATACATTTAACATCCAAAACATGCCAGAACTCTGTATTTATTTGCTCTAGAAAAAATATCAACCAAATATTCATGAATATAATTTTCTGTTAATTGTCTAGAAGTTGCCTTTTCCATCACTGATGAAATAGTTTGGATTTGATTATTGAAATAGCCCTGGTTTGTAAAATATATATAAATTAATTGCCTTAAATATATATATGTATATTAATGTAGTTTATCTTTTCCCATGTGAATGGCATATTTTTTTAAATATTAGTGATAATTTGGGGGTTTTGAAACACTCCAATAGAGACAGTCTCTACCAAGGAATCAGTATGAACATACCTTGTCCAAATTCAAGTAAACATTAACACCTGTAACTAGTTATTTGAAAATAACTATTTTTGAATTGGATATTTACAACTAACTAAATCTCCATTTAAAACAATTTATTTGCAACTTCATAAAAATTTAAAGTAAAATGATATTTTTATAGTCAAAAATTTTCTATCTCATTTACAAATAAGGAAATCAAGGCACAAACAGACTGAGGTTTAATGCATACTGTGTAAATTTTTGGGGGTAGAATAGTGATGAAAATAGGGTTTGTATCACTTGCCAGATAATATTTCTTCAACCACTGCAAACATTTAGTAATGAAAATCCATGTATTCTCCTATACTGATTTAAGGATAATTTCTGAAAATATTTATTTAATAAACAATACTTGAAACTGATGATTAATGCTGTTGCCAGAAATAAAAGCTAGATTAATGACTATTAACTTTGTGAAAAAAAATTCAGCACCATCAAATTCACTTATCATCAAAAGGAGAACATGGAAAAATTAAGTTCAAGTTAAACTTTTACCCCAAATATTTGCTTTAGAACAATTATTTGAATTACCTTTTTCTATGAATGTTCTTGTTCTATCTTATGAGGAACAAAAGAGAAAATAATCCTAAATCATAAAAAATTACCTTCTTGCTATTAATTTGCCTCACAGAGAATAATAGATTGCATTTGTTTCAGCATTAACATACTAAATATACTTTGGAGAAGAGGAAAACTGATTATTTTATTATTCAAGTGTTGAATTTTGGCATTTTTTTCAGATGAATTCAAGTTCTTTATGAAAAGGCTACCCATGAATTATTTCCTCAACACATCTACCATAATGCATTTGTGGACAATGGATTCTAATTTTCAGCGCCGCTATGAACAACTGGAGAACAGCATGAAGCAACTTTTCCTAAAGTCACAGAAAATTGTACACAAGCTCTTTAGCCTTAGCAAGAGGTGTCATAAACAACCCCTCATCAGCCTGCCAAGACAAAGGTAAGACAAGTGCAGTAATGTAGACAACTGAGGACAGCTCACTGAGTTTCTGAATGTATGTGTGGTAATATACATAATACAGTGTTATTCGTATATTTAGAGATGATTTGAAAACATATCGTCTTGTCTCAAAATGATTAATTGCTGTTATTTTCCAAAGTAATGCTATAATGGGAACACATAGACTAACTTTTTATTTAATTTTTTTATCATTAGAATCAAGATATTATTCTAACTTGTTGTACAGGGTAATCATCTGATAATTGTGTGACAGGGAACATAATAACACAAAAACCTAGTTACATTGTAAGCATAGGAAGTAAGCAGGAATAAAAAGTGATATTTCTCAAGATGTAACTTTTAAATAAAAGCACCTAAATTTTATTTATTTGACATGTTCTTAAAACCATAAATCTCATTCTACATGAATGTATGAAAATTGCTGTGGAAGTTTCAAACAATTTATGTGAATGATGACAGACTCTTCGAATATTTGGGTCTGAACCGACTCAGGGAAGCCTGGGTTTTAGGTTTGGTAGTTTAACATATATTGATCAGTCAGGGCAGTAAAAAAGTTGCATTTACTTAGTATGAGCAGGTTGAAAATGAATAGAAGGAAAAGCTAAGGAAAATTTTAGGAAAAAAATTCATTATAAAAATGTATTTGTATCAGTATCACCAATATAAAATACTTGAACTTTGACTCAATGATTAAATTATTAAGAAATCTACATTACAAATTTCTTTCACTGAAAAAAAAGTTTAGACATTTTAAAATTCAGTTTCAAAATAAATCATTGGCATTCTTTACAATCATTGGGCTTTAGCATATTCAACATGTATGCAATTTAAGTTGAGAACATTTTCATTGGACCCATTTTCCACCCCATACTTCCATGCCCATAACTCCCCATATTCCCATGCCCATCCCTCGGCTATTTGTCGCTCCAAATTTGTCTAATCTACTAATTGTCTCCATAGATTTGATTATTCTGGACATTTTGTACAGTATGTGGGCTTTTGTGACTGACTTCTTTCATGTAGCATAGTGCTTTCTGGTTTACCCATTTGTGGCATGTACCAGTAGTATATCACATTTTATTCTACCTATCAATTAATCATTTGATGGACTTGGGGTTTTTGCCATTTTTTGTCAAATATAAATGTTGCTGCTGTGAACATTCATGTGTGCTTTATTTTTTTTAATCTGGACATATGTTTGAATTTTCTTGGATATGTTGTTGTTGTTCAGTCACTAAGTTGTGTCCAGTTATTTGCAACCCCATGGACTGTACCATGCCACTCGTCTGTCCTCTCCTATCTCCCAGAGTTTGCTCAAATTTATGTCCATTGAGTCAGTGATGCTATCTAACCATCTCATCCTCTGCCACCCCCTTCTCCTTTTGCCTTCAATCTTTCCCAGCATCTTTCCAAGGGTCTTTCCCAGTGAGTCAGCTTTTTGTACCAGGTTGCCAAAATTTGGAGCTTCAGCTTCAGTATCAGTCCTTCCAAATGGTTGGTTAGGGTTGCTTTCCTTTAGCATTGACATAATGGGCTAATCAGAAGATAATCCTATATTTAACATTTTGAGGATCTGGCAAACTGTTTTCCAAAATGGCTCTACTGTTTTATATTTCCACCTACTATGAGTGACAGCTCCAATTACTCCACATCATTACCAACACTTTTTATTATCTGCCATTTGATTGTAGTCATTCTAGCAGTTGTGAAGTGGTATCCTTTTGTGGTTTTAATTTACATTTCCCCATCATGACCAATGATGCTAAACATCTTTGCATGTGTTTATAGTCCATTTTCTACCTTCTATGGGGAAATATCTATTTGAATTTTCTTCCCTCTTAGTCTTTTTTTTTTAAATTTGCATTATTGACTTGTATGAGTAATTTATATATTTGTATGCCCCGTTCCTTTAGAAACTGTTTGATATAAAAATATCTCCTTCCAGTATCTGGGATGTCTTTTCATTTTTTTGTCCATCTCTTTTCCTGATCTATCTGTCTGTCTGGTCAGTTTGTCAATTTTCTTTCTTTTCAAACACTAACTTTTAGTTTCCTTTATATTCTCTATTATTTTTCTGTTTTTATTTGATTTTCCACTGTGATTGCTATTATTTCTTTTTTTCTATTTGCTTCATGTGAATGCTCTAATTTTCTTTTTCTAGCTTCATAGAGAGAAAACATGGGTTATTGACTTCATAGCTTTCACTTTTTTAATATAAGCATTCACTGCTGTAAATTGCTCTCTAAGCACTATGATTAAGATTTGTTCTTTTATAGTTCCTGTAAGTTTTCTTATTTATTTCATGCATAAGATATTTTTTTATATATCTGTCTGCAAGCTTCAAGTAAATATTCCCTAACAGAGAATTACAGCTTGAAAAGGACACTTATTTAACTGCAATGAACCTTATGCTCCCTGTGTGAGCTAGAGTTTGTAAACCACTGAAATAGATAATCTTATCCTCAAACATAAGAGGAAATATGAGAGAATGAGATGGAAGCAATTGATGAGTTTGCTTATAAACTTGTTGACTTTAAGTGTTTTTTTAATCAAGCACAACTGGAGATTATATATATATATATATATATATATATATGAAGCTCAGGGGAGATTAGACTTAAGATGGCAAACATCAGTGCACATGAAATCATAAGATCTGAATGTAATATCATAGGAAATATGTTTAAGGGATAAGTGGAAAATGAACCTAAAAGGAAACAAATAGTGGAGTAAAGTATGTCAAAAGAGACACATTAATTTCTAGTAAAAATAAATAAAAATTAAACATTCATAAGTGTCATTACAGCACAATATTTCTAAGAAAAATACGCAAGAATTCAAGTTAGGTGTATGGAGAATAAATAAATAGGCAGTATAATAGAAAGATGCATTATTTGAAACAAATTCAAAAAGCGATAGAACTAAATATTTGTTGTCCAAAACTTCTAAACTAAATAAATCAAAGATATTTCAGGCTTTTTCTTGACTTGCATTTTTTCAATTTAGCTTAATTTCTATGTTTTCTATTGTCATCCCACACGATTTAAAAAAATATAGACTACTTGCTAGATTTTTACTGAATTTGTATTTTTTTTCTTCATCATCATATTTCTTTTACCAGGAATGTGAGATTTTTCTTTTCTTTTATTTTTCCCATCTTAGTAGATTTTCATGTACTAAAATTACATTAGGGAAACTATATATATATATATATATATATATATATATATATATATGTATATATATATATGTATATATATATATATATATGTACTAGAGTTTGTTAGCAGAATTCAGTGGAAAAGAGATTGGAAATTTGTGGCGTGTATTTTCAGAAATTTTTGAAAAAGAAAGTGAATAAGTAATATCAAAGATTCACTTCTAGCAGCTATTTTTGTTTTTAGCCCTCCTTTATGGAATTTTTTTCAGTTTTCCTCTTGAACTTGTCCAACTCTCAGAACTAGCTTCCAATATCTGATATTCTAAAATCTAGAAAAATAAGCATAAACAAAGAAAAATGAGACCTGCAAAATATATCTCACTAACATTATTTCTTTTTTTTGGCATTTTAATATATTTTTTTTAATTTATTTATTTTAATTGGAGGTTAATTACTTTACAATATTGTATTGGTTTTGCCATACATCATTTCTTAATTCTTCCTGAATAATGGTGGGGCAGTTGATTCTTTTTTTTTTCTCCATAATATAGCATGTAATTCTTTCTTTCTGGTAAAGTGTGGCCCTCTTTCTAGGTGGCAGCTCTGCATTGTTACTACTATCCCTCTCATGAATTCCCATGACATCAAAATGCTTTTTCTCACTGAAGTGAATTCCAAAGCCTGTGATCATGTGGTTTCTTTGAGGTAGTCAACTTTTGTTGCTATTCAAAAATTTTTGAGATAAGTAAAAATGCTATATTCATTTCATTAAAGAACAATAGTTGCAGCAATTATTGAAAAGTATTCATGTAATATTCCTAGAAAGCACCTCAACTACACTATTTTGTCCTGTCATGTCTTATTCACAGAGTAGCCAAGGGTCCATGGAAATATTACATTTAAAAGTCTCTTGCTAAAGGCTTAACAACCACCTCTCTAGGGGTAGAAAACCTAATTTATTCACATTTACTGAGTTTTGTGGTAGGAATATTTCCACCATGGTCAATTTCAAGCTATCAATGTACTGCCATGGCTCATGGAGTTGATGTGCATTTGGCTATCCTGAGCCAGTGCATGCAAACTTGCAACTAACCTCAAAAATTTTATTGAAACATTTTTGTGAAGTTATCTCTTCTTCATTAACATTGGAAAGTGATATAGGATGAAATCACTAACATCACAGAAAAGGATGAATTGAAGTCTGTGTCATTCTTTGTCTGAGAGCTGTGTCATGTACCTCCTACATATTCTCTATGACAGCAGTTAATAGGTCAAATCTATCCCTCACCAAGTTTTGTATCAGCCTGTTGAAAAAAAACCAAATGGAGAATAGTATTTTTGTTGGATGAGGATGGTATGAATTTATATTAAAATATGCACCAATAAAAAAGCCATGCCCATATGTTTATATATTGTCTGTGCCCACTTTCATACCCTATTGGTAGTTATTGACCACTGCATGCTCCTGAAACCCTACAGTAGTTGCTACCTGGCTCCTACAGTAAAATTTTGCCAACATGGGCTCTAATATAATATTAATATGTATTCTTTGTCTTTAAAAATGCTATCAAGTGTTTTAAAAGTATTTAACCTGTATATCATTGAAAAGTTTATAAATATAGTTCATGTTATATTAAGGAAATAAAGTTACTACTTTAGTATCCCTCATATGGAAAACATATAAAATAAGACTGAATCTTGAATCCAGGTATTTGTGAATTAATACTGAATATTTTACTAATAATAACTCATATACAATCATATTAATATATGTACATATGCTATATATTATATATTATGTCCACAAATTAAATGCAAATGTATACATTATATATAAATGTATACATTATATATACCTTAATATATAATATATACTTATATACATATGCATTTTAACTAACATAACTTCCATAGCAATAATCTAAAATCTTACATATCAAACTGATCTTAACTGAAGTGCCATTTCAAACTGATCTCCAAATGCAGATTCGTATAATTTTGTGGAGTCAGCCAGCTTTCCCATTTTTCTCTTCCTTCTTACGATCTCCGATTCTAGTCCAATTCAAAATGACATGATTATGAACTAAGAGGAAGAACAAGCAACATGAACACTTGAGGAAAATGAAGCTGAATAACTGAACAGTGTCTGTGGGTAGGGGAGGATAAGTGGAATCTGGTAATGCTGAAATGAACTGTGGAAATTTTAATGTATTTAGGAAGAATTACCCTGCCCAGTGGAATGCTGAAAAGATGAGATACAGGCAGAATTTCATGAAATCCGAATGCTTAGTTTCGGCTGGAGTTTCTAGAGACAGCTTTCACAGTCCCAGACAATAAGTGCTCAATACATATTTGATGAGTGCTCTGTGATATTTTTGTTAATACTTTAGTTCAACCTCTGAATGCACACAGCAATGAATTATTACTGTATGTAAAATGTTTCCCACTCTACATAAATTGGATCGCCTGTTACAATATGTGTATCATGTTCTGTTTTGTTTCTCCATTAAGCAGGTGAATGCTTTCCCCCATTCTTTCAAGTGGAGCTGAGACAGTGTCTTTGTCTGTTCAGGCTGCTATAAACAAAAAATACCACAAACTAGATGACTCACAAATAACAGTTTGTAGTTTTGGAGACTGAAGTCCAGGATCTAGGGGCCATCATAGTGGGGTTCTAGGGCACTCATCTCATTCACATGGACTCCATCCTCATGACCTAAGCACCTCTCAAAGGCTCCGTTTTCCAATAGCATCATCTTCAGGGGTTAGGATTCCAACATGTAAATTTAGGCAAGCCATAGCATTTATACTGTAGCAGACTGGTTTTGTCTCTATCAGTTAACACTATGAGATGTGAGGGTGAGGAGACTAGCCAGCCGTTTCTTTTGTGTAAGGATACTGTCCATGGTGTATGACAATGAAGCTAGCATGTGAACCCAATAGGAGATAGAGAATTCAGGTGTCCTTTAAACTCCTGTGTTCATTTGACTCTCTAGTGTACTTCTCTTTCTGAAGTTTTGTTATTCAACATTTCCTTCTCAAAATAAAAAACATGACCCTTTGTGTCCCTCATGCATCAGCAAGCAGTTACCACTCTATAATTCATGCAAGGAAAATAGATATTTAACACTTTCATGGGGAAAAATCTTTGTGAATACTATTTCTCAACATCTGGCATGCAGTAATGATGTATAAAAATCCTTTTCAATCTTATTTTCCCCTGAGTTCTTTTTCATTCTTTTTTTAGCCTATTTTTTTTTCCACCTCCTTTGCTGAATATCCAGACATTTTCTCTCTTTGTTGACCCCCATTCTCTTCGATATGCCCCCTCTTTACTGATATCTTTCTATAAACTTTTTTTTTAAATTTGATTTAGTGCTCTTGGAATCCCATTACAATTTCTCATTGATATTTTCCTGCAAAATAATGCCACTTCACCTTAGATAAACTTGCCTTTTTAATGCATTTTTATTTTTATTTTATTTTTATAATAATGCATTTTATTTTTAATGCATTTTAATGCATATATGAGATACTGCCTCTGACTGTGCTTCCAATAATTTTGTCTTATAAAATTTGTTCATCAGAGTTGGTTTCTTTCACTTCTTAAATCTAATAGATATAAACAGATGTCAATCTAGAATATATAGAAATCAAATAAAATCTGGGTCCATTTTCAATATATCCTGGAAACAGTAAAAATGAAGTATGAACACGTGATTTGCCTGTGGTAATAAATATCATCAACATGGCATAAAACTCTCTTGAGATAAAGGAGGTTCCTCAGTGTCTAGTGCAGTAAATATGTACATTTTTTCTTTGTTTTGATAATTAATTTTATCAAAGTCTTTGTATTACTAGAGCGTTATAGATAAGCATCCAAGGCATAATTATTACACAACGTTGAAAAAGGCAATTGCCGGGGTCCAGCCCCAGTGGATCCAGGGAATTCAAAGTGGGGACAAACTTGGTGTCTTAGAAAAGAATTATTTAATTAGAAATATAAGATTAGGAAAGAATAGTGTAATAGGAAAATTATTGGAGAAAAGAGGCTGAATAACTTGGTTTACACGGAGAGCTAATAAAACCTCAAGACAAGAGGTTTGCACCATCTATGTTAGGCCACCGGCACCCGCTTGAATAGCGGAGGGTGCCCCACCTTGGGCTCCCTGTCGTGTGGGTCTTAGAAGCCAGGGCAAGTAAGTATACATGGTGAGCCTCCATGCCCCAGATGGGAATTCAGCCTGAAAAGGAGAGGGAGGGAGAGGGAGAAAGAGAGAGAGAGAGATTCGACACAGGGGAGGCCAGGTTTCCAAGAAACCAGTTTGAGAAGCTGGTCTGAGAAACTGGTCCATCCTTTATTGTTCAGGAAAGCTTTTTATACTTTTGTTTGTACATAGAGATCAATGAATAATACAAAGTTATGCAGTGTCAGCAGCCTTGATCCTTATCAAGACCAGGCTTTCTTTCTGCAAATCTTTCCATATACAAAGGATCTTAGGTGATTTACATTATCTTCTGGCCAGAAGGCCAATTAACATTTTACAGCCCTTTTTTGATAAGGGTAATAGTACCCTTTGTTCTTCCCAAAGTCTGGTGCCACTCTTAGAAAGCACTAAATAAAGTTACATTCTTACATAGCAAGGACACAACAATTTATAACAAAAAAAAGAGGAGTACAGTAATTTATAACAAAAAGAAAATTCATTAACTCAAAAGTCTAGTATTGCTAACATCAAAACTACTATATTCCTATTTCTGCATCCTGTTTACATTGATTAATATCCTCCCAGGTGCCTAAAAGATAAAGGATATGGAGGCCTGGCAGTAAACATTAACTCAACAGTCAAACTAATTCTTAGCTCCAAAAGGCTCTATATCTTTAAGATGTTTTAAGCTTCGTGCCTCTCATGGTTGGGGGCTGTAAACAATCACAAGTTGTAAAATTCCAGGGGAATCTGTCAGGCAAGTTAGAGAGCCATCAGAGGGATTTGAGCTGAAACATTCCTATCATATGCAGGAGACCAGTTGGAGTTCTAAGTTAACTTTTTCCAGAGAAAGGTGGTCGGGGATAGCCCCCTGTAATGTCAGAAGAGTATAGTATAGCAGACAGTAAACAGACAGATTTTAGTTTCAGGGTAGATGCTCAGGCAGAGGACCCCTTGAGACCTGACTCGCCTTGCCCATCAGGTCTCCTGTGCTGGCTCCCAGCAGGCAATTTGGGAGACTATTGGCCTGGGAAAGAGGACAAGTTAAAAAACACAAGTTATTGCCAAGTCTTCAGTTCATTTCAGTTGCTCGGTCATGTCTGACTCTGCGACCCCATAGAATGCAACATGCCAGGCTTCCCTGATAATCACCAACTCCCAGAGCTTGCTCAAATTCCTGTCCATCAAGCCACTGATGCCATCCAACCATCTCCTCTTCTGTTGTCCCCTTCTCCTCCTGCCTTCAGTGGCTTTTCCAATGAGTCAGTTATTTGCATCAGGTGGCCAGAGTATTGGAGCTTCAGCTTCAGCTTCAGACCTTCCAATGAATATTCAGGACTGATTTCCTTTAGGATTGACTGGTTGGATCTCCTTGCTGTCCAAGGGACTCTCAAGCGTCTTCTCCAACACCACAGTTCAAAAGCATCAATTCTTCAGTGCTCAGCCTTCTTCACAGTCCAACTCTCACATCCATACATGACTACTGGGAAAATCAAAGCTTTGACTAGACTGACCTTTGTCAGTAAAGTAATGTCTCTGCTTTTTAACATGCTGTTTAGGTTGGTTATAGCTTTTCTTCCAAGGAGCAAGTGTCTTTTAATTTCATGGCTACAGTCACCATCTGCAGTGATTTTGGAGTACCAAAAAATAGTCAGTCACTGTTGCCACTGTTTTCCCATCTTTTTGCCATGAAATCATGGGACTGTATTTCATGATCTTAGTTTTTTAAATGTTGAGTTTTAAGCCAGCTTTTTTCATTCTCCTCTTTCACTTTCATCAAGAGGCTATTTAGTTCTTCTTTGCTTTCTGCCGTACAGCTGGTGTCATCTGTGTATTTGAGGTTATCAATATTTCTCCTGCAATACTGATTCCAGTTTGTGCTTCATCCAGCTTCATCCAGTACATTTTGCATGATATACTCTGTATATAAGCTAAATAAGCAAGGTGACAATATATAGCCTTGACATACTCTTAATGGTACTTGGCAAGTCTCAATGGTACATTATAGCAACTAATAAAGAACCACAAATACATAATATTAAAAGCAATGATGTAAAGTAAATTTGGCTGTTAAATATTGGAAAAAGTCACATTTTGTTTGGCTCATGAAAAAAATGAAAATCTGTGAAGAATAGTAATTTCCTAATTTATAAACAATAGAAATACAGAAATGAAAAGAATTTTAAGTCATCATCAGGATATGTTAAATTAGTTTCTCAGTATTCAAAAAAGTGATCAGGGTTTATAGTTCATATCTTCTTTTAATAAATATATAATCAGCAATCAAGTAATGATTTTTGTTTCTTTAAAAACAGATATAAATTTGGATATATCCTATGTGGTATTACATTATTTATTCCTAGAAAAAATAGATTAAACCTGCTTTAAATAAGCTACTGGCAACTTGGGCAAGAATTATAGAGGCATAGATATTATTCCCTTACCAAAAACCCAAAAATTTAGGATGGGGGTATATTTCAACTGGCCCATTTTAATGGCCTTAAGCATCATTCTATGAGTCACTCTGCACAGTAAGGTTAGTTGTTTTCTGTTATTTTAGTGATAAATCTTCTTGCCTAAATTTTCTGATGACCTTCACTGGAAGTTACCACCTGTTTGGTCTCAAGACTCTTTCAAATGCATAACAATTATTGAGAAATCTGAAAAGCTTTTGTGTTATGGAAGCTATAAATCTACATATATATGTATATATAAATGGAAATCTATATTTACCATAGTAAAATTAAAACAGAGATTTAAAAATATGCATTTATTCATACAATTTAAAGAACATTAAGCAAGCTTATTACATATTATTAATAACATGTATAACATTTAAACTTTAATGATTTTTGCACATTTCCTTAATATTTGGCTTAAGAGAAGATAATTGAATCCCCACTGCTGTTTCTGCATGCAATCTGTTGCAAACTGTAGTTTTACAGCTTCGCACAGATTTATTGGAGAAATGAGAATTGCAGTGCCTTTTTGAATAATTGTGGATATTAGTCTTAACTACTACACCAAAATTCAACATGTGGTAGGAGAGCAGGCAGCTCATGTTCAAAAGACCTGAACTCCCCAATGGCTTTCAAGGAAGGAGTTTTAAACACAGTGTGAGGGAGGAGGCTTCAGGGTGCGTGATCAGCTTGTGGACAGTTCTCTAATTGGTTGGCATCAAGGTGACGTTTCACATGTCATCAGCCTTCTGGTTTCAACCAGTCTAAGATCTTTTTTTCAGTCAGCAGTTTTCATCTGGTGAGGGGTCTGCTTCCTATAAAAAAACAACTTAGGAATGTATGTCAAGCCTTTATCTATATTTTCCAGGGAACTAAGAGTACAGTGATACTGCTATAGGAAGGACTTATAGCTTAAATGTTTCCCAGTTTCCCAGCCCATCAGCTATTCTTTGTTTCTACATCTTCATATTCCTAATTATTAACTCTTGAACCAACCTTCAGTGACTCAAGGGAGACCTGGGAGAGTAAAGTAAAAATCTTTTACTTCAAAGGACAAGGGCTTGTATATGATTTCATGAGGACCTAATAGACCTAGAAGACAAATTGTGGGGTTATCATAGAGGTTCAAATTTGCAAGCTGAAATTGAAATTTCTGGGAGAAATATCAACAGCTGCAGATATGTAGATGGTACCACTCCAAGGGCAGAAGGTGAGCCTCTTGATAAGGGAGAAAAAGGAGAAAGAGTAAAAAAGCTGGCTTAAAACCCAACAATCAAAAAACAAAGATAATGGCATTCAGTCTCATCACTCCATGGCAAATAGATGGGGAAAAAGTGGAAACCATGACAGATTTTATTTTCTTGGGCTCCAAAATCACTGTGGAAGTAGCTTCAGCCATCAAATAGAAAGATGATTGCTCCTTAGAAAGCAAGCTTTCTCCATAGGAAGAAAAGTTATGGCAAACCTAGACCACATATTAAAAAGCAGAGACATCACTTTGCCATCAAAGGTCCATATAGTCCAGGCTATGGGTTTTCCAGTAGGCATGTGTGGATATGAGAATTGGAACATAAAGAAGGCTGAGCATGAAAGAATTGATGCTTTGAATTGTGGTGCTGGAGAAGACTCTGAAGAGTCCCTTGGACTGAAAGGAGATCAAACCAGTCTATCCTTAAGGAAATTAACCCTGAATATTCATTGGAAGGACTGTTGCTGAAGCCGAGGCTCCAGTATTTTGGCCACCTGCTGCGAAGAGCAGACTCATTGGAAAAGACCCTGATGCTGGGAAAGACTGAGGGCAGGAGAGAAAGGGGTGGCAGAGGATGAGATATTTGGATGGCATCACCAACTCAATGGACATTTGAACAAACTCCAGGAGATAGCAAAGGACAGGGAAGCCTGGTGTGCTACAGTCCATGGGGGTCTCAAATAGTTGGACATGACTTAGACACTGAATAACAGAGAGGTTACATCCCTTCTTCCTTTATTTCTCTTTCTTTTCTAATGCAACCCTTTGTTTTGGCAAAGCACATGCTGTACCACCCCCTCAGCCTCCCTTGAACGTTGGATGGATAACAAATGGATCTAAGTGGAAGAAATGCATGAAGCTACTGAACTGGATCCTTAAAGAAAGAAGAACATATGTTTCATCTCCCTAACTAAAATGCAGATGTAATGGTTAGAACTAAAAACTATGACATGAGAAAACATACTAATATTAGTGATATCTAATTTCTTTGAAGTTAGCTTTGCAGTCCTTGATTGTTTATGTTGTACTCATATTTGAGAGAAAATGAAGTGGAAGTTTACTGAAGCCAGTCTTAATTGGTTTATATTACTGCATCCAAACTTGTATCCCAGCTATTAAAAGGACCTTACTGTATGGCCTTCAGAATCCTTTAATATTGCAGAATTTGTGATTTAATTAAGAATGGCTTTTATATATTAATATGAGGGAATTTGCTGAGAGCAATTTCATATGAAACTGTATGGAAAAGTCAGGATATTAATTTTCTTTGCATTTCTATATTAAAAAGTAATTCTTAAATTATATTTTTGTGTGTTTCAACCACTCCATGATGACGCATAGGCATTTGCTAGGTAATAGCGAATCTGTAAATTTTTATAAAAAGTCCCATATTTTGACATCTTCAATGTGTTATTGAGAAATGTGAAAAATGGAGGAATTATAAAGTATCCAGTACATGAGAGGCACTTAAATAAATATTTATTTGTAAATAAAAATATCATTTTTATGTACATGTCAATACTAATATGGTAGTGAATTTTATGCAAAATGTGTTTCATAGTCAAAATAAAATTTGTCATAGGATAATGGTATAAATGTTGTAAGAAACACATTGTTTCTCGTATAGTGTAGCTCGTACTTGACTGGATTCTGATTCAAGGAAGCCAGCAAGATGAATTTCCAAGGAGAGGATTAAAAAAAAATGGTGTGCCCACCCTCCTGGGTACAGGTCACTTCAAAACAAATTTCAAAGTAGGCAAATTTATTTTTTCTCTCATGCTCTTTCCTTCACCTAACTTTTGGGGTAGCCTATGTTTTAGTTTTCCCAGCTCTAAAATGTCCTTATCTTTATCTATAAAGTTCCTACTTTGACCTTCAGTTGCAGCACTGATTTTATGATCTTTCAGTTTATTAGATCTTGATAGATGTTAAATGAAAACAAATCTTTTATGGCAAATTCATACCTACTTACAAAACATCAATTATATGCTAGTCCTGTGTCCCTGTGCTTAATCACTCAGTTGTGTCCAATTCTTTGCAACCCTATGGACTGTAGCCTGCCAAACGACTCTGTCCATGGAATTCTCCAGGCAAGAATACTGGAATGGGTAGACTTTCTCTTCTCCAGGGGATCTTCCTGACCCAGGGATTGAACCCATCTCTCCTGCATTGCTGGCAAATTCCTTACCATCTGAGGCACCAGGGAAGTCCTCATATGCTAGTCATAGAAGTATTTAATTTTAGACAGAGTGAAAAATAATATTAAAACAATAAAAATCTGTGGGATTATTGTGTTGTGTTTTCCCTTCTTGGTATTATTTTTTCCTCATGGAGAAAGGTCATATGGAACAATCAGAGAATTAGTTACCATGGAATTTTGCCTAGAAAATGCTGTCTACCACTCACAATCTATACAGAAAAGTGATCAAAATTTAAAACATAGAAGCTCTCTTTTTAGATAGTTGCTTCTGATAATATTAACAGAATCAAAAGGCTCTGCTCCTTTTGGAAATTCTGTGGGCTCGTGTGTATATGTTTATTTGGATGTGTGTGCAAACAGTGGTCATAAGTTTATTATATGTTTTAAGTGAAAACCTTATAGTATTGTCTTATCCTTCTTTTAAATTGGCTTATTCTCTGAGCAAAGGAAAAGGAAGCTAAGAGCCAAGAGGATTAGTCATGAGTGTAACATATATTCCAAATAAGAGAGATTTGTTCCTTTGTTTTCATGTGGTTAACTGTCCTGATGTCATTTCAATACCTCCTACTCCATCTTCATGGCATTTAAACAGTCTTCCAAGAAAGATTGCATGTCACCCTCAAGTTCCCTCCCCCCAGAACTCAATGGGGTTGCTGGCTTAAATAGTCAGATTTGAGAATATCATCAACATAGACAGCTTCAGAGAACTATCTTAACACTTAAGTGAACTTTCTGGAAATAAACGTCCTATTCATTGCATCTTGGAGGCAAACTCCACAGTGTGCAAGATTAAGATGCTTCTCTCCGGCACAATTTGAAGTGAGAACCACTTTGTTTAAACAGTCGGAACCAGTTCTTTATTTGACATTGCCCACAGGCTCATGCCGCAGAGGGTACTTGGAAGTTCTGCTTTTGGAAGCCTTCATTTTTCTCCTCACTAAGCAGTTGATTCTCCTTCATTACATTCCACTAAAAAGTTGCATTTTGTGAGATATTAAAGTTTATTTTCTAAAATAAATACATAACACATATTTTTTTAAAACAGCCATAGTCAAGAAAATTTGGAGTTTGAATTACTTTAAACTTTGCTTGAAAGTCTACTTTGTATATATGGATGCCAAATGTTTTACAGTGTCCTACAATTAGAAAAAAGATAGATCTGTTTAAACAAGGATTTTACAGAGCAAACATTTTTGCACCCTAAAATGCCCATTACTTTCTCAAAATAAACACTTGGAAAACAACATAGCACAATTTTTAATTCAATATTGCAGCTTCTAGAATTGTTTTCAGTTAAAATGCAATCACTTCAATCACCATAAAATATTTGACAATTACGTTGAGCTGAAATGATTTTAGAAAATCTTTATTTTCTCAACTTCTTAGATGCTTTCTGAGTGCTAGGTACCAATTCTTGACAAATAATTGCTTTAATTGCTTTCTCAGAAAGACTTGGAGACTACACTACTTCATCTCTATGAAGGAATTACCTGATATCGTACTTCAAGTTAAATACTAATTTGTTTACCAAAATATATTTTTCTCACATTTTTTTATATACTTGAACTCTATGATTTTTACCTCAATATTTTGCATGAGATGAAGGGTTGCATTAAATGCACACCTTTCTGTGATGATTAATCAGTACATGAAATTATATCTCAGAGAAAATATGTTATGGAATACAGGAAATAAATTATTTGTTGACATAATATTAACTATCAGTTATTAATCATGTATTGACCACAAACTGAGGATCTATATAGATTTCAAGACACTAGTGTTTCCCCAAATCTTATAGTTTTATTGGCAATAAAATTCTTAGAAGAGATGCACATTTAATTTTTACACATATTTAACTCAAGGTTGAAAATCAGCCTCATTTCTACTTGAATCATTTCTCACAATTTTACTTACTTTATGTGAGAAATGGATGTATGTTTACTTGCCAAAATAAATAGGAATCTGAATATCATCCACTACTGAAATGCTGTGATAGTTTTCTTATCTCAAATAAGAAGCCCATCTTTTAAATCAGAATTATGATGTTATCCATGAAACTTTCATGCTGATTATTCCCCCTTTAAAATGTAGAGAGGCTAATATCTTAATGTGGGCATGATATGACCAACTTAGAATAGAATGCAATTTTCAAATGTGTTAGTTTGTAAAATAATAATAACAGTATATGCATAAGAGAGGAATAACACTCAAAGTTTACTCATATTATATGAAAAGATTTTTATATGAATAATATTGGAGGCTTCAATGTGTGTAGATGAAATAGGTTGTGTCAAAACCATCACTTGTCATTGCATCAATAAATTAATACTTGGCTTCAAGTCTTTCCCATTAATTTGGTAACACATTGTAGAAGCAGTTTGCCACCCTTAAACTTGGTGCAGTTTATAATCTTCATGCTGAGGACCCTTCCCCCAGAAAAACAGCCTTCATCACCTCCTTTCATCATTAAAGTGAAGTGAAGTCGCTCAGTTGTGTCCAACTCTTTGCAACCCCATGGACTGTAGCCTACCAGGCGTCTCAGTCCATGGAAATTTCCAGGCAAGAGTACTGGAGTGGGTTGCCATTTCCTTCTCCAGGGGATCTTCCTGACCCAGGGATTGAACCTAGGTCTCCAACATTGCAGGAAAATGCTTTACTGTCTGAGCCACCAGGGAAACCCATCATTAATTTTTACCATACATTTCTAATGTGTATGTGTATGTGTGTGTGTGTTTGTGTATATACACACAGGTATTCATGTATACATATATAGGAATAATTGAAATGGTATATGACAAATGTCTGTATAGTCAAAGCTATGGTTTTTCCAGTAGTCACGTATGAATGTGAGAGTTGTACCATAAACAAAGCTAAGCATCAAAGAATTAATGCTTTTGAAGTATCGTGCTGGAAAAGACTCTTGAGAATCCCTTGGACAGCACAGAGATTGAACCAGTCAATGCTAAAGGAAATTATCCCTGAATATTCACTGGAGGGACTGATGCTAAAGCCAAAGCTCCAATATTTTGGCCCTCTGATGCGAAGAGCCAAGTCACTGGAAAAGACGCTGATGCTGGTAAAGACTGGGGGCAGGAGGAAGAGGTGGTGACAGAGGATGGGATGGTTGGATGGCATCACTGACTCAGTGGGCATGAATTTGGGCAAACTCTGGAGACAGTGAAGGACAGGGAAGTCTGACATGCTGCAGTTCATGGGGTCTCAAAGAGTTGAACACAACTTAGCAGCTGAACAGCAGTGACCAAACCCCAGAGTTCCTTTCCTTCAGCATTAAAGTGATATACTATTTTCTAAAAACAAATGGCTTTATGAATCAAGAGAACTTAACATTACAAAGATATACACCAGCTTAAATTTCTCACACTGGAAAAGAAAACAAAAGACAAACAAATAAAAAACTTTAAAGCATTTCATTTAAGGCAGCTGCTACAAGTTATAAAGTGAGTGGATAAATTTCAAAAATCAATGTCAGTTAAAATCGAAATGCCCTCTCTCACAATCCAGATGTACTTCAGACAGCAACAAATAGAACAACACAAAAGGACATAGATGTGACAAAGGACACAGGAGAAAATGAAGGTCAGCTTGTTGTGCTTGTACTATTAAACCCAACAGGAAGGCTTCATGTAGGTGTCTAAAAGGAAGCAGCAAAGATCAAGTCTGAGGTAGTATTTTTATTGAGCTGAAGTAAAATTAGTTAATACAAGCTATAAACAAATCTAAAAGCAAAATAGAAAGAATATAAAGAAAGCTTACCAATTTTAATGGGTTCAATCGCTCAGTTGTGTCTGAGTCTTTGTTGCAACCCCATGAACTGTAGCCTGCCAGTCTCATTTGTTCATAGAATTTTCCAGGCAAGAATACTGCAGTGTGTTGACATTTCCTACTCCAAGGGATCCTCTCAACCCAGGGATCAAACCCAGGTTTCTTACACCTCCTGCATTGGTAGATGGATTCTTCCCACCTGGGAAGCCTTGCCAATTATATATATATCATGCCACACAAATAGCATGATAAAGGGTGGTATAGTCACAAGTCGACTCTTGCAATCCCATTGACTATAGCCTGACAGGCTTCTCTATCCATAGGATTTTCCAGGCAAGAATACTAGAGTGGGTTGCCATTTCCTTCTCCAGGATAAAAGGTGATGATTTACTAATCATCAAGCAACTGACTTGTTAATGAGAACTGTCATAATTAGCTAACATGCACTGAGCACAAATTCTGAGTCAAACTTTAAGTGCTTTACCTGGTTTTGCTAATTTAAAACAGTATTACAAGTTAATGTTATTACCCTAAAATTAAGGAAGTTGAAATTTAGATTATCTAAATAATTTACCCACTGGTAGCTCAGATATTAAATAATACACTTGCAATACAGGAGATCTGGGCTCAATCCCTGGGTTGGGAAGATCCCCTGGAGAAGGGAATGACAACCCATTCTAGTATTCTTTCCTGGATAATCCCTTGGACAGAGGAGCTAGGGCCGATGGAGTTTCAAAGAGTCAGACATGAGTGAGTGACTAAACACACACAGGACTCAACTAGTATCAGTGACTTTATTCAATCAGTGATTGTAGATTTAGGGTTCAAAGTCAGGCAATTTGGCTCCAGAATATGGGTTCCTAATCCCTACAACCATGGTGCTTCCCAAATTTGCCATGTTTGCTGAAATAAGGCTCCCAGCTCCTGTTCATCCTTATTGCTAAGGAGTGTGAGAGGATACTGAGTCCATGAAAAGGCATTAAGTTATGAAATGGAATCCTCAGAAAATAAGAAAGTTTTTAGAGGATTAAAAATATGATCATTAAGTTTAATACTAAAAGAAAGGCAGTACACTGTTAGATGAAACTGAATAGGTTTATTAGAAGAAAATCTTAAGAAACTAACTCATAATAGCAAATAACTAATGAGCAGATGTAATTTATGGGGAGAAAAAGAAAGGAGCTGGAAGAACATGGAGGATGCATTTTATGTCCATAAGGAGAAAACTGATAGCTGTTTGAGAAGACAGAGAGAGAGAGAGAGAGAGAACTTTCCTTGTAAGACCTGAAGTTGAATTTAACAATGACAGAGCACCAAGCAAAATTTGTAAAGAAGGATGATGCTATGTAGGGATTTCTGAGTTAATGTCAGTCATTTTTAGCTAACCCATTTCAGTTCTTCGTAGTTCAGCAAGGAGTTTCAAGATTTGACACATTTTAAGAGCCAATCTATCACATGCACTTCCCTAGTGGCTCAGACGGCAAAAGCGTCTGCCTATAATGTGGGAGATCCCAGTCCTATCCCTGGATCAATAAGATTCCCTGGAGAAGGAAATGGCAACCCACTCTAGTACTCTTGCCTGGAAAATCCCGTGGACAGAGGAGCCTGGTAGGCTACAGTCCATGGGGTCGCAATGAGTTGGACATGACTGAGCGACTTCGCTTTCACTTTCATCACACACAGACACAAAAGAAGAGACAAAGGTGTCTACTTGGTCATCTTCACCTCATATGCTGTCTCCAAGGATGACAACTGTGGTATCTGTCTATCACAGATCAAGGCATCTTCATCTGTGGATGAAGTACCTAAGGGCAGATAGAACTAGTGGCTTTTTTTGGATCACAGTTTTGGTAAAGAATCTGCCTGTAGTGCAGGAGACCTGGATTCAATCCCCGGGTTGGAACATCCCCTGGAGAGGGAAATGGCAACCCACTCCAGTATCCTTGCCTAGAAAATCTCATGGACAGAGGAGCCTGGTGGGCTGCAGTCCTTGGGGTCGCAAAGAGTCGGGCATGATTGAGTGACTAACACTAACACTTAGTTTCTTGAATTCCTATTATTTTCCTCCCAGAGAATAAGAGCACCTTGTCAGATCCCATATATTAATAGTTTATCCATATAAAGCCATAGACAGCAAGCCAATCTGTAACCACAAGAAGGGAGCCTACTCCTAGCTTGCCTTTTTTTCCAAGACCATGACAGCAAAAGAGTTTTCATTTTTCTTCACTGAAAATGTAGCCAAGAGACGGTAGGACAAATAGAGAAAGTAGCAAAAACGTATATACAACTATCTGATCTGTAGCTTCTCTGTGATGACCCAGAAAGGTAAGCTGGGAGAGCGGAGGGAGTCTGAAGAGGGAGAGGAGACACAGATATAGATATAATTATGTATAATTATGACTGATTCACATTGTTGTTATATGGCAGAAACCAACCTAACACTGTAATGCAATTATCCTCCAATTAAAAACTAAAAAAGAAAATGTAGTCAAGTGTGCATGAAAAAGATTTGATGTGCAGTGCCAGAATACTTAACTATGAAAAATCATTAGGTCATGTTTTGTGAGGAATAAGAGTGACACAGGAGTTTTAGACTTTGTTAGGTGATCTTCTAAATAAGAAGAAAACAGAAAGAAGTTGCATTATGCAGTAAATCATTGCTAGGAATTTTCCTCAACCTCAGATATTATAATCCCCAAGTATTTCTCCTGAAAACATTATTTATCAAATCAAGATACTGAAAGAAAAATTAGTATAAGAATATTTATAAACTTTTTTCCTCTGAAGTTAAAAAATTTATCCTTGTTAGATTTAATAAAAAGCAAAGAATGCCAACATCCGCTGAATCATCCAAAAAGCAAGAGAGTTCCAGTACATCTATTTCTGCTTTATTGACTGTGCCAATGCCTTTGACTGTGTGGACCACAATAAACTGTGGAAAATTCTGAGAGAAATGGGAATACCAGACCACCTGACATACCACTTGAGAAACCTGTATGTAGGTCAGGAAGCAACAGTTAGAACTGGACATGGAACAACAGACTGGTTCCAAATAGGAAAAGGAGAACATCAAGGCTGTATATTGTCACCCTGCTTATTTAACTTCTATGCAGAGTATATTATGAGAAACGCTGGACTGGATGAAGCACAAGCTGGAATCAAGATTGCCGGGAGAAATATCAATAACCTCAGATATGTAAATAACACCAGCCTTATGGCAGAAAGTAAAAAGAACTAAAGAGCCTCCTGATGAAAGTGACAGAGGAGGGTGAAGTTGGCTTAAAGCTCAACATTCAGAAAACGAAGATGATGGCATCCAGTCCCATCACTGCATGGGAAATAGATGGGGAAACAGTGGAAACAGTGGCTGATTTTATTTCTTGGGGCTCCAAAATCACTGCAGATAGGTGATTGCAGCCATGAAATTAAAACTGGCTTACTCCTTGGAAGAAAAGTTATGATCAACCTAGATAGCATATTGAAAAGCAGAGACATTGCTTTGCCAACAAAGATCTTTCTAGTCAAGGCTAGGTCCAGTGGTCATGTATGGATGTGAGAGTTGGACTGTGAAGAAAGCTGAGCACCGAAGAATTGATACTTCTGAACTGTGGTGCTGGAGAAGACTCTTGAGAGTCCCTTGGACTGCAAGGAGATCCAGCCAGTCCATTCTAAAGGAGATCAATCCTGGGTGTTCATTGGAAAGTCTGATGCTGAAGCTGAAACTCCAGTACTTTGGCCACCTGATGTGAAGAGCTGACTCACTGGAAAAGACCCTGATTTTGGGAAAGATTGAGGGCAGGAGGAGAAGGGGATAACAGAGGATGAGATGGTTGGATGGCATCACCAACTCAATGGACATGAGTTTGGGTGGTCTCTGGGAGTTGGTGATGGACAGGGAGGCCTGGCGTGCTACAGTTCATTGGGTCACAAAGAGTCGGACACAACTGATTGACTGAACTGAACTGAAAGAATGTGTGCAATTGTTTTTATTACTTATTGTTTAGGAACGTCTGCTTGTAAAATAAGGTGTGAATATGGAATTAGCAGAAGTGGGATGGCACTAACAGAAGCAGAAAATATTAAGAAGAGGTGGCAACAAAACACAGAGTGAGTGTGAGTGATAATCCATCAGCCGTGTCTGACTCTTTGCAACCCTACGGACTGTAGCCCATCAGGCTCTTCTGTCCGTGGGATTATCCAGCTAAAAATAATGGAATGGGTTGTCATTTCCTTCTCCACAGAAAAACTATACAGAAAAGATCTTTATGACTCAGCTATTATGATGGGGTGATCATGCATCTAGAGCCAGACATCCTGGAATGCAAAGTCAAGTGGGCCTTAGGAAATATTTATACGACAAAGCTAGCGGAAGTGATGGAATTTGAGTTGAGCCTTTTCAAATCCTGAAAGATGATGCTGTGAAAGTGCTGCACTCAATATGCCAACAAATTTGGAAAACTCAGCAGTGGCCACAGGACTGAAAAAGGTCAGTTTTCATTCCAATCCCAAAGAAAGGCAAGGCTAAAAAATATTCAAACTACTTCACAATTGGACTCATTTCACACACTAGCAAAGTAATGCACAAATTTCTCCAAGCAGGCTTCAACAGTACATGACCCATAAACTTCCACATGTTCAAGCTGGATTTAGAAAAGGCAGAGGAACCAGAGATCGAATTGCCAACAGATCATTGAAAAAACAAGAGAGTTCCAGAAAAACATCTATTTCTGCTTTATTGACTATGCCAAAGTCTTTGACTGTGTGGATCACAATAAATCATGGAAAATTATTCAAGAGATGGGAATACCAGACCACCTGACTTGCTTCTTAAGAAATCTGTATGTGGGTCAGGAAGCAACAGTTAAACTGGACATGGAACAGCAGACTTGTTCCAAATTTGGAAAGCAGTATGTCCAGGCTGTATATTGTCACCCTGCTTATTTAACTTATATGCAGAATGCATCATGAGAAACGCTGGACTGGCTGAAGAACAAGCTGGAGTCAAGATTGCTGGGAGAAATATCAATAACTTCAGATATGCAGATGACACCACCCTTATGGCAGAAAGTGAAGAAGAACTAAAGAGCCTCTTGATGAAAGTGAAAGAGGAGAGTAAAAACGTTGGCTTAAAACTGAACTTTTAGAAAACTAAGATCAGGGCATTTGGTCCCATCACTACATGGCAAATAGATGGGGAAACAATGGAAATAGTGACAGAGTTTATTTTCAGGAGCTCCAAAATCACTGCAGATGGTGACTGCAGCCATGAAATTAAAAGATGCTTGCTCTTTGGAAGAAAAGCTATGACCAACCTAGACAGCATTTTAAAAGCAGAGACATTACTTTGCCAACAAAGGTCCAGCTAGTCACAGCTATGGTTTTTACAGTGATCATGTATGGATGTGAGAGTAGGACTATAAGGAAAGCTGAGCACCAAAGAATTGATGTTTGTGAACTGCAGTGTTGGAGAAGACTCTTGAGAATCCCTTGGGCTGCAAGGAGATCCAACCAGTCCATCCTAAAGGAAATCAGTCTAAATATTCAATGGAAGGACTGATGCTGAAGCTGAAACTCCAATACTTTGGCCACCTGATGTGAAGAACTGACTCATTGGAAAAGACCTTGATGCTGGGAAAGATTGAAGGCAGGAGAAGAAGGGGACGACAGAGGATGAGATAGTTGGATGGCATCACCAACTCAATGGACATGAATTTGTGCAAGCTCTGGGAGTTGGTGATGGACGGGGAAGCCTGGCATGCTTCAGTCCATGGGGTCACAAAGAGTCATATATGACTGAGTGATTGAACTGACTGACTGGTGGAATTAGCAAAAATAGAGATATTAATATTTCAAAGAAGGTATGGTTATTACTTTTAGGTGGAATAATTATTTATCTGGAAAGAATCAACTAGAGCAGAAAACAAAACCTAAACCATCTTAAAAATTTTTTGTTACTATAAAATAAGTAAATAAATAATCAGTAGTAGTAGTTTTTTAGTTTAGTTTACTTCAGTTGCTCAGTCGTCTGACTCTTTGCGACCCCATGAATTGCAGCACGCCAGGCCTCCCTGTCCATCACCATCTCCTGGAGTTCAATCAAACTCACGTCCATCGAGTCAGTGATGCCATCCAGCCATCTCATCCTCTGTCATCCCCTTCTCCTCCTGCCCCCAATCCCTCCCAGCATCAGTCTTTTCCAATGAGTCAACTCTTTGCATGAGGTGGCCAAAGTACTGGAGTGTCAGCTTTAGCATCATTCCTTCCAAAGAACACCCAGGGCTGATCTCCTTTAGAATGGACTGGTTGGATCTCCTTGCAGTCCAAGAGACCCTAGTATCCACCTACTAAATGAGCAAAACCAGTAGTAAAATATAATAGCAGACTACATTCACAAAAATGTCAAATTATATAATTAAGGAAATAAACTAAAACAAAACTATTTAAGGGAAATTATGAATAAATTAAGAGCTTAGTCATTTTCTGAATGAAGAAAAATCTTAGAAATATATTTCTCCCTCATTAATGTTATACAATTTAAACCATATTAATCAAAATTTACCTGGAAAAAACAAATAAGGGAAGGTAGAAAATTATATTTTAAATGAGGGGAGGATAATGATAGTAGCCAAACATCATTAGATATTACAATCTATTGTAAAGAAATAGGATAGAGCTTTAGATGTGTCCTGACTACCCTGCTGGATAGCCTTGAGTAATTTATCTCTTTTTGTCTCATTTTTCCTAACTGTAATGTGTAAATAATGGGAGTACTTACCTTGTAGAAGTATCATGAGAATTAAACTGGCTTATTTATGTAACTATCAGCATTTATTAAACACTCAAAAGTTATCACTTTGTTAATGGTTCTGATGATGAGGATGAAACTAATTGATTAGCAAAGAAAATACTGTAAAGTCTAGGAATATACTTAAGTATATGTCACAGTTTCATATATGGTTATATCAATACAGAGGATGTGTCCAGGAGAGAGCATACAAACACACCTATTGTAAGGTTAGATTAATATCTTGATCTTAAAAAAGGTTAAAAGTGAGAGACTTATTAGGCTATTTCTAAATCATCTAATAGAGTTAAATATTTTAAGTGAAATTTCTCATGTGCAAGGTTTTACATGAAATTCCTACCTGACTGGAAAGAACTGTTTTTAAATGCCTTAAATATTGAAGGAAAAATTTAAAAATTAATGTTACTTAGATCTTGTAACCACTTATTTGTTTATTCAGCAAATATTTAATGCCATTTATAGGCACAAAAGGTACATCAGCTTACAAAATACATTTATTTACTTCTTTATTTCCAGGAAGCTTGAAGTTAATGTTTTAGTGCAGTAAGGAAGACAATAAACAGGCAAAGTGTATGTTATACTACATAAACTGAAGGATAAAAATCATATGATCATTCCAATAGATGTAGAAAAAAAAATCTGACAAAATTGAGTTTTACCATAAAATAATGTTGAATTTTATCAATTTTTTTTCATAGCTATTGGAATGATCACATAGTTTTTATGTAATATAAGGTATGATTGATTTGCATTGCAGGCGTATCTTCTAAAAGGGGAGGGTAGCAGTCAGCATCCAGATGCATGCAAATTAGAAGCCATACTCTCAGATAGTGGATGTACAACATACAGTAAGATCCGTTCCAGAAAAGACTGGGCAATTGGTGCTTTGGCCGGCTCCCTCTGCACCGAGCCCTGGAAACATAGCTCCAGCGTGTGCTTCCACACTCAGGAACAGCTGCTTCTTTGTTTGCTACAATCCTGTGGAACTCATAAGCAGGTCCTGTTGCTTTTCAGAGCTAGGTGACCTGGGAGCCCATCTCTTGGTTGGCTCAGACCAGACCTCTGAGTAGTCTGTTGGTGAACCAGTTTCCCTTTTTTTACAAGTTGGGGTGCTTCACATTTGTGTCATCTGGCTTTCTTTGCTTTATTGCTTGTCAAGGATTAATTAAATTGAACCGAGTGGATGTAATGCCTAGAGGGATAGCAATCCCAGGATGCTAGGTGTAGTCTAACATGGAGCTGAGATTCTTGCTGTGCTTCAAGAACCAACCATCTTTATAAAGATGACCAGACAAACCTATAGGCTCACAGTCTTCCATCTTCTTGTAGCTGCATGTTGATGTATAATTCTGTGAGATTTTAAAATATTTGCAATTTTTAATTGTCTTTATTTTAAACAAGGGAATGAGTTTTCTATCTTCTTTTCCTCTCTATTCTTTGCTCAGAAGCCATAGATCTCTCAAGCCAAAATACTAATGCTCCAAAAGAAAAAAAAAAAAAAACACAAATGCCAGACTTTGAGAAAATGTTTTTGATAATAGTCATTCAGGCTTATTTTCAGTCTTTTCTTTTATCTTAGATCCCTTTAATGTACCATGGTTAATCTGATTTTTTCTTATAAAATTGTTCCTGAGATCAAAAGGAAGCATCTTAATTGTTAAATTGTCTCAAGAAAACTTCAACTCAATATTTTAAAATTTCCATTTTTAAGTTGCATTTTCGTAAGTACAAAATATTTTTGACATGTTGTTTAACACTGTTAAAACTAAAAACCAAAATCCACTCAAAGTTTTATTCAAAGTCATTGAACTTTTTCAGATGGCATCTTCCATGAAAGCAAAAAATAGGAATATGGATTCTATCATTTCTTTCCCAAAGCCAACTGTATAAAGTTAAAATATTTCTTGCATCTTTTCTTAGCTCCAACCATGTTTAAATTCTTAGTTTTGTGGTTTCTGACTTGAATGCTGCCAAATATTTTCTTGCCCCCACACAAATTATGTTCAGTACCATTTCAGATTCAAATTGGTTATTCATACATCATGTTCTGTGAAGTGTATGCTCAAATATTTTATTTTTATTAAACATTTATTTTCTCATTATTGAATTGTAACAGTTTTTTGTATTTCTGATATAAGTATTTTTTCAGGTATAGGAATCACAAATATAGTCACCCAGCATCTGTCTTGCTACTTAGTTTTCCTAATGGTGTCCTTAGAAGAGTGGATTTCAAAATTTTGCTGTAATTTAATTTATCAATCATTTTCTTCTGTAGTTAGCAATTTTGGGTTGTAAGAAATCTTTGTCAAACAAAAGGATGAAAAAATGTTCTCCAAAGTTTCTTCTGGGAAAAGCATCTTTTTATATTTTATATTTGATCTTCCCTTTTTATACTTGCTTTTTATATTTATTTCTTACATTTTTAAGCTTATAGATGTACATTTTTTCATGACTGATATTCAATTCATTTCTCCCATTAATTCACTGAAATATACAAATCAGGATTTATTATTCTGTTTTACAGAGAGGGAAATTTAAGATTAAAATATCAAATAATGTTCAGAAGATTACAGTTAGAAAATGGTGGTAATAATTCTAAAATAGCCTTGCATGTGCTAAGTCACTTCAGTCATGTCTGACTCTTTGCAATCCTGTGGACTGCAGCCCACCAGGCTCCTCTGTCCATGGGGATTCTCTAGGCAAGGATGCCAGAGTGGGTTGCCATTTCGTTCTCCAAGAAGAGTCTTCAGTGCAGTCGCTCAGTCGTGTCCGACTCTTTGCGACCCTATGAATCACAGCACACCAGGCCTCCCTGTCCCATCACCAACTCCCAGAGCTTAGTCAGACTCATGTCCATCGAGTCGGTGATGCCATCCAGCCATCTCATCCTCTGTCATCCCCTTCCTGCCCCCGATCCCTCCCAGCATCAGGGTCTTTTCCAGTGAGTCAACTCTTCGCATGAGGTGGCCAAAGTATTGGAGTTTCAGCTTCAGCATCAGTCAGTCTAGTGCAATTTTCTCCACAATTCAAATCATCTCCCAATTCTAGTCTCAATCAAAGGTGTGTGCATTTAAATTCCAGGCCTAAAATCATCTTTTTTTTTTTTTGCTGGAAAATCACCAAGAGGTCTAGCAATTTAGTATAGATAAATAAATGTTTTTTTTTTTTTATGTAAGAAACATCAACTCTATAAAATATAGCAATATCTTAATAGCACATTTGCACAGGAGACACAAATCAATTGACACTGGATATTTTCATTAGTAAAATAAATTAGGTACAGTATGGAAGAGTCGATGCATTTAAAATTAGGAGACCTGGGAAGAGCTGGCCTCATTTAAAACGACAAGGCATTAAAATGCTAAAGCGAAGGAATCCTTTCAAGAATATTTATAAGAGAGCCAGTGTATCATTCTGCACCTGTTGTTAAGAGGAGGTACAACTGCTCAAGTTCCAGATTGAATTGGCTTCAAAGATTTTGAAGAATAGCCTCTCTGTTTCTAAGTTTTTCACCTCTTGTGAATAGAAATGTGTCTTTTGCAAGGGGAGAGTGGAGGACTATAGGGGCATTCTCAGCAGGAGGCACCTGTGAATCTTGGCAAACTTAAGGGTTTTAAGCTGCTGGTATGAATAGCTTTCCAGTACGTGGGGAAAGAGGCAAGCAGGACCTTCTGATGAATGAATCTACAGAATGTTAATTTTGTGATTACTGAATAATGTGCCTAACTCAACGCTGAAGTGTTGTTTTGAAATACAGTTCACGTCATCTCAGCAAGTTTGAAAACATACCCTATGGCTTTAATTTCAGCATTTCAATCTGTAAATGTTTTGTTGTGATGTTGAGAAGACATCAAAAAATAAATAATGTCTGGCTCTAAAATTTCTGATTTTAGTAAATAAAACAATTTTTTACAAACCTAAAATTAACTTTTCTATGCATGATAAAGTCAAGAGTTAATAATAAGATTATATGCCTAAATAGATTCCTGTTTCAGGCACATTTTTATACAATGTGGTTAAGTAAAGAGACATCCCAGATAAGTTACTTTTTCATAGCAGATGACCTCACGATCACCAATAAACATATAATATTGATGATAGTATCATATAGAGGAGTAGATTTTATAGCTTTTAATCTATAGAAGAGTCTTTATTTTATACTAATATAATATGTGTGTTTTAAAGTACAAACCAATATAGTTTTGAACAGTAGTGAAAATGTGTGTGGGGGTTACATCAATACAGACAACATTTGAGAGAAATAAAATTGAAGTGGACAAATAAAATTGAAGTGGAGAAATGCTTATGACCATGTAGAACGAACTGCAAAAACCCAAGTTAGCCCAGCTTGGATGTTCTTTTCTTAATGTCTTTATTTGTTCTTATTTGCTTGATAAATTTTTTCATATCTTTCAAGACTTATTTGAAATAAGACCTTTCCTGAAAGCTTTTCTTAACCACTTTTCTCTCCAACAAGTTAAAAATTGCCTTTCTATGTTCTCCATTCCTCAGTTAAGACTTATGATATTTTCATTATATTTATTTGCTTCAGTGTTTGTCTTTTCAATTGATAGTGAGCTCTTCAGAGACAAGGATTGAGTTTTATTTATTGTGTAGCCCTTCTATTTGACATAAGGAACCCTGAATACACAGTTACAATAAATATAAGGTTGGGTACAAAAAAGAGATAACTAACATCATATATTCATTGCCTGGAGAAAACCTTAACCATGTGGACTTACTTCTTGTGCTATATGGTTGCAGACGGGGCTTAGCTGAATTCTAGATCTTACTTAGCAACTCGTATATTCTCTCGCCCTTTTTTTTTTTTTTTTTTGCAGTGACTTGAAAATGTTTTCTATTTTCCTCAAGCCACCTCCTCATCATTCCTCTTTCCTGTAAGAAGATTTGTTATGATTTGCTTTATGTTTAAATTATAAATAAAATGAGACACAGCATGACTTTGATGGTCACATCCTCAGATATGAAATAAAGGGGTATCAATCACTTTTTTCTATGATGCAGTCTTTTGTCATTGATCCAATTGTTTTATGGAATGCAGGAATTTAATCCAAGCATGTTAAGGGATCTTTTTCCTAAATCTGACAGTCAACTCTCGTCTGTGTTTTCATTGCATTCAGTTATCAGATCATCTCTTTAGGTTTTTTTTTTTTCCCCCTTCTCCTTCACCCTTGAATTGACTCTAAACCTAACAGGGGTTTACTAAATCCACTGGGATATGAATGTCTTCTTTGTGGAACTCCAGCTTTGTCTATCCCTATTGCTCTCTTAGACGTGTATATGATTTAGCCTTAGGCTATGGCTGACAAATAAATGCATTCCCCTCTGCATCTTTCTCATCTTTATGTTCAGGTCATTCAGGTGTTTTGACCTTCCTCTGACTCTTTGAACCCAAGGAAAGAATTGGGTGTTCTGCCAGCCTTTCTGGGGATCATCTTTCTCTGTGTTGCTACTCGCTGTAAGGTTGCACGCAGCCGAGTTCTGCAAGCATGCACATGGACTGCTGGCTCACTTTGCTCTGATCTCCAGGCCTACAGGTCCCCCACCAATGCCAACTCTACTCTGACTCAACACAGGGGACAGAGCATGACAAGCGACGAACGTACAACCTCTGGGTTTCCTTCCAATTTCCTTCCCTGAGATGGGTGACCAAATCATTTTCTGATTCACACATATAACCCGCTACTTCTTGCTCAACATTTGAAATGAAAATTCAATAATTTGATGCTTGGGCTTCTTTCCCTCATTCGTGTGGTTAGCTGTTCATTGAGAGAAAGTATATAATTAATTAGGAAAGAGTATTACCTACTCATCTAGTTATCATGATGGTTTAGAAAAGCTCAATTTTATTACTTACTATATCTCAGTCATTTACAAGCATTTTAATATAAAATATATTTATTTGGATCCAGTTTAAATGATTTTTAAATATTTAATAAAAGTCTGATATATAGTATGCACTCAATAATCAATGACCACAATCATCGCATATGCACTTCTTTCATGGTTTTTCTAGTCTTAAATTTGCTTCTTAATAGTGTCTTGAACAAGTATTGTAAAATTTATTTATGTGTAAAAATTAAGATGGGAATAATTATTCTCCTCAAATTACAGGAGTCATGTAGATTATATGAAAAATGTGTGTGTATATAAAAATGAATTAGATGATGAATAGAGCAAAATTAGAAAATATGCTGAAATTGTAAGCTCATGTTAATTAAAATTTCAGTGATAACAATAATTCATTATTTCAGAGAGTTAAATATTTTGATGAATGAGATTGTTCATAGAGGGAGGGCAGTCAAAAGCATTAGAAGTGTATCCTAGTAATATGTTAAATAAAGACTGTAGCCAGTGTCTTGCCAATTCGAATAGAAAAGAAGGAATCCATCTGACACGAACTGAGCTGACAAGTTATGGTGGCTGGATATATGTTCAAAAGAGATGATTTTTGTTAAGCAATGCTTGTTGGACTTTTGAGTACAGTGTTAATTAAGTCAAATTTTTCAGAACTTTTGAGTCAGATAAATAGAACGGATTTTTAAAAAATTTAAACAAAAGCTAAAGGGAGTGAAAAAAATGAAAGTAATATAACATTCTGGCGTTTCAGATAATAATATTATTTTAATACAATTGCACTATAATAGGATTTCTAGCTTAGAATTTTTTTTTTTTACCATTAAAAAGACAGAAACCTAAGGCATGTGCCCTGTTAATATAAATGAATGAACAGATTTTACACAGGCATACATGCACATTTGTGCTTGTCTGTCTTATTTGTCTTATTATTTGCAGACTTAATTTTTTGTACATTTGTCATAATTTTGTTCAGCAAGAAACTAGCTGTTATAGCAATATAGGTATTATTTTATACATTTATGTATTAGTGTAGAGATAATAGAATTAGAAAAATATATATTTTGACAAAATCGACCGAAATGTCATATATTTCATATTATTTTACCTGTTTTACTCATACTATAAATATTCTAAAATATTCAAATGAGATGAAGAATGTAAACTAAGGCAGAAGCAATTATTCATTTATTTATAATTTATAACCTATTCCCTTCTAAAACATCATTTGAGATGAATGGATTGATGCTCTTGTTTATCCTGGGGCCATAAACTGAAATCAAAGTGTTAAGATGCACATATCTCTGGTCGGTATATTAAATGCAAACATATTTGTAGTTGACATGGCAATTGCTACCTCCATGGGATATGAAGCATACAAATGTATGATTTCTGGCTATTCCTACAATATCATGTTGATTTCCAAAAGTGGTTTCTGTTGTCCATATACATATACACCACAATTAAGTATAAGCAATTCCTTAAAAATAACAACGTATTTTCGAAAACTTTGAAAGTGTCATCTATATTGTACTAAAACAAAAGACCTTCAAATTCTACCAACAAGTGAAAAAACAAAACGAAACAAAACATTAGAGTATCTTTGAAACAAGAAATATTCCCAGAAGCATTTCCATAAAAGAACTTTATGCAGAGTCTTAAGCAAAATATATATCATCAAAGTCATCCTGTTTAAATATTCTATAATGGTAACATTGCTGCTGCTGCTACTGCTAAGTCGCTTCAGTCGTGTCCGACTCTGTGCGACCCCATAGATGGCAGCCCACTAGGCTCCTCTGTCTCCGGGATTCTCCAGGCAAGAACAATGGAGTGGCATGCCATTTCCTTCTCCAATGCATAAAAGAGAAAAGTGAAAGTGAAGTCACTCAGTTGTGCTGACTCTTAGCGATCCCATGGACTGCAGCCTACCAGGCTCCTCCGTCCATGGGACTTTCCAGGCAAGAGTACTGGAGTGGGGTGCCATGGCCTTCTCTACTGATTCTCAATTTTAATTGAGAATTTTCATAGCAGTTCTATGGATTAATTCCCAGATGCATTTCTAATAACAAATGCTATATTGCCTATGATGATTAATTCAAGAAATGCCATCTCAGTTTCTTAGAAAGATTTAAACAAGGCTGAAATTTTATCATACTAGGCCTTGGCAACTACTTTTGATGCTAATTAAAATATGTTCATTTACTACTCTAGATGTCAAATATTCCCTGAATTCCAAATGAATTAAAGCAGGTGATCCATGTCACTAAACTTATAGTAAAGAGGACGTGGGACACACTCCACATCTGGGTTTTTCATAGCTTCCTTCAGAGAATTGTCATCCTGCCCTATAGACTCATGCTCCAACTCTCCAGAACCAGTTATCCTAAAGGCTGTCAATTTATCATTCCTCATTTATTTAATTAGTGAATATTATGCAAGGTAAATACCCCCCAAAAATGCATGGGCTAAGATATATGTTTCTGTTGTTGTTGTTGTTCAGTTGCCCAGTTTGTGTCTGACTCTTAGGATCTCATGGACTGCTTTACGCCAGGCCCCTCTGCCCCTCACCATCTCCTGAAGTTTGCCCAAATTCATGTCCATTGCATTGGTGATGCCATCCAGACATCTCATTTTCTGATGTCCTCTTCATCTGCCCTCAATCTTTCCCAGCATCAGGGACTTTTCCAATGAGTCAGCTGTTTCCATGAGATGACCAAAATACTGGAGTTTCAATGTCAGTATCAGTCCTTCAACAAGTACTCAGGGTTGATTTCCTAAAGATTGACTGATTTGATCTTGCTGTCCAAGGGACTCTCAGTCTTCTCCAGCACCATAGTTTGAAGGCATCAATTCTTTGGCACTTGCCTGTTACTCCAGGTATCTCTTGACTTCTACTTTTTCATTCCAATCTCCAGTGATTAATAGAACATCATTTTTGGTATTAGTTCTAGGAGGTCTTCTAGGTCTTCATGGAACTGATCAATTTCAGCTTCTTCGGCATCAGTGGTAGGCATTGAATTAGGCATTGAATTGCTGTGATGTTGAATGACGTGCCTTGGAAACAAACCAAGATTATTCTGTCATTTTTGAGGTTATACTCAAGTACTGCATTTTGTACTTTTTGTCTATTATGAGGCCTATTCCATTTCTTCTATGGAATTCTTGCCCACAGTAGTAGATATAATGGTCATCTGAAGTAAATGTGCCCATTCCCATCCATCTTGGTTCACTGATTCCTAAGATGTTGATATTTATTCTTACCAACTGCTTGACCATGTCCAACTTACCTTGATTCATGGACCTAACATTTCAGGTTCCTATGCAATACTGCTCTTTGCAGCATCAGATTTTACTTTCATCACCAGACACATCCACAACTGAGCATCATTTCTGCTTTGGCCTAGCTGCTTCATTCTTTCTGGGGTTATTAGTAGTTCTCCTGCACTCTTCCCTAGTAGCATATTGGACACTTTTAGATGTAGGGGACTCATCTTTCAGTGTCATATCTTTTTGTCCTTTTATATTGTTCATGAGGTTCTCACAGCAAGTATACTGGGGTGGTTTGCAGTTCCCTCGTCCAGTGATCATGTTTTCTCAGAACTCTCCTTTACGACCTGTCCATCTTTGGTGGCCCTACACAGCATGAAACATAGCTTCATTGAGTTATACAAGCCCCTTCACCATGACAAGGCAGTGATCCATGAAGGGGAAGATATATGTTATAATTGTATAAATCAGATCATGTAATTCCATTTCCACCCATTTGCTCTGGGATAAAATTGGTGTCTTTAACCTCCTGCTGACCAAACTGTTCCAACCCTGCCCACACTGTTCCACCCTCCACACCAGCCCTGCCTCCTTCAAACACTCAAGTCCGGCACTGAGTCTTTACCCATAGTCCCTTATTCACATTCATGTCCTGCCCTACAACCACAGCACAGTCTACCAGTACTTTTTACACTTTGCACAAAGGTCATGTTATATTGATTCATGTGATTATTTGATTAATATCTTTCTTTCTTTCTTGTTAGATAGTAGTGTCTAAATGGTCAGAACCATTTATTATTTGACTCAATATTTGTCCTCAATGTTTCTCATGCTTCCTGGAACAGAGAAAAGAAGCATTATCCCAGTTTCATCTAGGAAAATAGATCTTTCAGGAAAGGGAAAGTAATCAATTTAGATTTGGGGTATTGTTTCTGAGAGGCACAGTATTGATGGCTTTCTGTTTCAAGCATTGTGCAAAGTTCTCTGTATGCCTTTAGCTTGTGCAGCCCTCATGGGGAATGTACTATGCCTATCCCATTGACCAGTGAGCAAATAGGGTCAGAGAGGTAATTGTCTTCTATCCAAGATCTGTGGAGAAGGCAATGGCAACCCACCAGTATTCTTGCCTTGAAAATTTCATGGACGGAGGAGCCTGGTGGACTGCCGTCTATGGGGTCGCACAGAGTCAGACACGACTGATGCAACAGCAGCAGCAGCAGCAGCATATCCAAGATCTAGTAAGAGACAGAGTCGATGAGAACCCTGAGTTTGTAATATTCAAGTTTATGATCTCAAATCCTATTGTAACTCTGAGATGGGATGGGGGATGTCTAACTATTATCAGTTTACTGGGAACTCTTTTCAGGTTAACAGAGGGAAACTTAAGTTATTTTCATTTTTTCTCTCTAGAGTTAATTCTCAATTATGTTCATGCTTTAGTGTCTGATTTAAGATAAGTGACTCAGTCCACAATAGATGAATTTAAACCAATAATATTCATATAAGACATATTCCCATTCTGTACCAGTGTCCCTATCCACTTAGTTGCTCAAATAAATATCATAGGAATCATCCTTTCTTTTTCTCTCTCCTTCATGCTACATATGCCATCCAGCAACAAGTCTTGTTAGCATTCTATAATCCAAACATCTATAATCCATTTACCTAGATCTTTCTAAACCTACTCCTCCCATCATTGCTGAAGCTACCATCACATCTTCCTGGATGATAGCAACAGCTGTGGTATTATAACCTGTCTCCCTCATCCCACTTCTGCCTTCATCTTTCTTTAAATTCACTCTCCACAGAGCAGTCAGAATTTTCTTTGTAAAGTTTTCTTTCTACACAGCTTTTCTTTGTAAAACATTTTTTTTTTCCTTCTTGCTCTTTATGTCACCCTAAGGCTGTAATCCAAACCTGCCTCCTAAGACTAACATAATCCTACTTGATCTTCCTCTGTTTTATCACTCTCTGCTAACTCATTACGTGGCAGCCACACTGATCTTTGTTATCCCTTTCATGCCAACCCAAAGCATCTGCACTCTGCCTGGAATACACATCCTTTGCTCAGCTTTGCAAAGAGAGAAAATTCCAAACATTCAGCTCTCAGTTCAAATATCACCTCCACAGAGAGGCTTTCACAAGGCTCTGTGCTCACAATAGTCAGTGTACCTTATACTCTAACACATCACACTGTTAATCTTTTTTTGTAGAATTTATGCTCATTTAATATTTCCTGCTTATTTATTGTTTCACTTATATTTTGAGAACGAAATTTGCAAGAAGAACATGTCTTTTTTGCACTATTGTATTCTTAAGCCCCAAATGTAACAAACAGTGTTGGTGGTTTTTGTTTTATCTGTTGAGTTTTTTTTTTTAATGGAACTTAGGTACAGAGATTTGAGTACATCATATACACAGCTCATAGTTATCATTTTCTTTCTATGCTAGAACTTTGTCTCACTTTTTGTATACAGATATTATGTTTATTTCTTCATTATCTCTCCTTTCATTATATGCTCATTATATTGGGCTTGATCTATGTCTTTAAATGTGAAGGCAGGAGAAGGGGACGACAGAGGATGAGATGGTTGGATGGCATCTCCAACTCAATGGACATGAATTTGGGTAAACTCCGGGAGTTGGTGATGGATAGGGAGGCCTGGCTTGCTGCAGTTCATGGGGTTGAAAGGAGGTGGACATGACTGAGTGAGTGACTAAACTGAACTGAATTGATGTCCTTGTAAAACAGGTAGAGATGATATTTGAGTATGCATATTTAATTTGCATTAGCTATATTCTGCATTTTGTTTCTTACTTTTTTCCATAAAGTGTGTTTGTAAGATCCCTACATTTTTCTGTACCCATATTTTGTGACTGTTGTATGTTCTAATAGTTGGCATCCACCATAATTTCCATACATTCCTGAGTGATTTGCACCCAAACAAATTCCAACCCCCACAAACATATACTTCGTCACAGTGGATATGCAGCTTCATGTTCTACCTCTGATCTGTGGAGAATTCATCTGTGATATGCACTCAGGAGTGGGATTGCTGAGCTATATGTAATTTTTACAATAAGACACAATAGTTTTTAAAGTAAATTATTTAATTATTACTTATTATGAGTTACTTAATTATTTTAGCACTGTATAGTAAACTATCGAGGACTTCCCTGGTGGTTCAGATGGTAAATAGTCTGCCTGCAATGCAGGAGACCTAGATTCTATCCCTGCAGGGGAAAGAGCCCCTGCAGAAGGAAATGGCTACCTCCAGTATTCTTACCTGGAGAATTTCATGGGCAGGGGAGCCTGGCAGGCTACCATACAAGGGGTCCCAAAGAGTTGGACATGACTGGGCTATTAACACACACACACACACATATACAATAAACTATCTTATATTTTTGTCATGTGAATAAATATAACCCCCTACATGGACATCAACAGATGGTCAATACCAAAGTCAGATTGATTATATTTTTGTAGCCAAAGATGGAGAAGCTCTATACAGTCAGCCAAAACAAGACCGGCAGCTGCCTATGGCTCAGATCCTGAACTCTTTATTGCCAAATTCAGACTTAAATTGAAGAAAGTAGCAAAAACCACTAGACCATTCAGGTATGACCTAAATCAAATCCTTTACAATAATAGAGTGAAAGTGACAAACACATTGAAGGGATTAGATCTGATAGACAGAGTGCCTGTAGAACTATGGACAGAGGTTCATGATATTGTACAGGAGACAGTGATCCAGACCATCCCCAAGAAAAAGAAATGCAAAAAAGGCAAAATGGTTGTCTGAGGAGGTCTTACAAATAGCAGAGGAAAGAAGAGAAGCTAAAGGCAAAGGAGGAAGGAAAGATATATCCATTTGAATGCAGAGTTCCAAAGAATAGCAAGGAGAGATAAGAAAGCCTTCCTCAACGATCAATGCGAAGAAATAGAGGTAAATAATAGAATGAGAAAGACTAGAGATCTCTTCAAGAAAATTAGAAATACCAAGGGAACATTTCATTCAAAGATGGGAACCAAAAGACAAAAATGGTATGGACCTAACAGAAGCAGAAGATATGAAGAAGAGGTGCCAAGAATAAACAGAACTATACAAAAAAGATCTTCATGATCCAGATAACCATGATGGTGTGATCACCCATCTAGAGCCAGACATTCTGGAATGCAAAGGCAAGTGGGCATTAGGAAGCATCACTATGAACAAAGCTTGTGGAGGTGATGGAATTCCAGTTGAGCTATTTCAAATCCTGAAAGATGCTACTGTGAAAGTGCTGCACTCAATATGCCAATAAATTTGGAGAACTCAGCAGTGGCCAGAGGACTGCAAAAGGTCAGTTTTCATTCCAATCCCAAAGAAGAGTGATGCCAAAGAGCATTCAAACTACTGCACAATTGCACTCATCTCACATGCTAGCAAAGTAATGCATACATTTCTCCAAGCCAGGCTTCAACAGTACATGAACTGTGAACTTCCAGATGTTCAAGCCAGATTTAGAAAAGGCAGAGGAACCAGAGATCAAATTGCCAACATCCGTTAGATGATCAAAAAAGCAAGAGAGTTCCATAAAAATATCTGCTTCTGCTTTATTGACTATGCCAAAGCCTTTGAATGTGTAGATCACAACAAACTGTGGAAAATTCTTAAAGAGATGGGAATACCAGACCACCTGACCTGCCTCCTGAGATATCTGTATGCAGGTCAAGAAGCAACAGTTAGAACTGGACATGGAACCACAGACTAGTTCCAAATCAGGAAAGAAGTACTTCAAGGCTGCATATTGTCACCGTGCTTATTTAACTTCTATGCAGAGTACATCATGAGAAATGCAGGACTAGATGAAGCACAAGCTGGGAGAAATATCAATAACCTCAGATATGCAGACGACACCACCCTTATGGCAGAAAGCGAAGAAGCGCTAAAGAGCCTCTTGATGAAAGTGAAAGAGGAGAGTGAAAAAGTTAGCTTAAAACTCAACATTCAGAAAACTAAGTCCATGGCATTTGATCCCATCACTACATGGCAAATAGATGGGAAAACAATGGAAACAGTGACAGAGTTTATTTTTGGGGGCTCCAAAATCACTGCAGATGGTGACTGCAGCCATGAAATTAAGACCCTTGCTCCTTGGAAGAAAAGCTATGACCAACCTAGACAGCATGTTAAAAAGCAGAGACATTACTTTGCTAACAAGTTCTGTGTAGTCAAAGCTATGGTTTTTCCAGTAGTCTTGTATGGATGTGAGAGTTGGACTATTAAGAAAGCTGAGTGCCAAACAATTAATGTTTTTAAACCATGATGTTGGAGAAGACTCTTGAGAGTCCCTTGGACTGCAAGATCAAAGCAGTCAATCCTAAAGGAAATAAGTCCTGAATATTCATTAGAAGGACTGATAGTGAAGCTGAAGCTCCAATGCTTTGGCCATGTGATGCAAAGAACTGACTCCTTGGAAAATACCTTGATGCTGGAAAGATTGAAAGCAGAAGGAGAAGGGGACAACAGAGGATGAGATGGTTGGATGGCATCAGCAACTGAATGGACATGTTTTGAGCAAGTTCCAGGAGTTGGTGAAGGACAGGGAAGCCAAACTGCAGTCCATGGGTTTGCAAAGAGTCAGACATGACTGAGCAACTGAACTAAACGGAACCACATAAATATGTTATAACAAGTTCTTAGCAATAAGTTTATGTCTTACTCTAAATATTAAGTATTAATTATCTATGATCACATAACAAATCACTCTAAAATAGCAGCTTAAACAATAAATGCTTATACTATAATTTGTGTGAGTCATGATTTGGGGAGTATCTTCTTTGGATATTTTTTCTTAGTTTTCATGAAATTAAACAATATGCTGCAATCATCAAGGCCTAACTGGGGCTGGAGGAGTTACTTTCAAGATGGCTCACAGGCATGTCTGTTGGAAGGAGTTCTTAGTTCCTTGATAGAGCTGTCAAAGATCTCATTGAGTGTCCTTCTGTTATGTTAACTTGTTTTCTCCAGGGTTAGTCATCCAAGCGCAAGAGGGAAACACAAAGGTTTTTATGACTTACTCTCAAAGGATAAAATCACTTTCTTCATTGTCTATGTGTTATATGCAAATCTAGCTCATGCTCAAGGAGAAGAGATTTAAGTTCCCCTTCTTGAAGAAGGAGTGTCAAAGAACTTGGAGACTTACTTCAAAGACACCACAAAACCCATAGATCGTAATGGAGCCCTATACTTTGTAAACTCTGAATAAATATGTTTAATAAATATGTTTCATTATGTTCTGGTTTTGATTCTGTAAATAACATTACATATTTACTTTGTGCTAAACATTTTGCTGAGAAATGGGAGAAGTAAGATGCATAGTCAGGGCTGTGATACAATTGGATTAAAAAAATGATACTTTTATCAGATTATAAATGCATAACAGCATCTTAACTCTATACACACACTTCAGTATTTTAAAGGAATAACATTATGTTTCATTACACCATGATCCTTGCTAATAGCTTTTCAACACTTTGAGAGAAAAAAATCTTGTAAAAGGTTTAATAAATCACCCAATAATTACAAATTTAACATTATCAAGGAAGGAATGCCTCTATTCTCTTACAAAGATCATTAAAAAGAAAGAAACAAACAAAACCTAAGAAAACTGACTGATTCACATTCTTACTATCATTATTTAGTTCTTATTCTATCTTGATTTGAGAAGTATAACATGCAAAAATCATTCTCTATGTTATTCATTACATTATATGGAGTTTCACTATAAATCCTCTGTGACTTTTGGAAGAAAATGCTAAAGGAACGAGAAAGGGTGCTAACTAGGCAACTGAAACAAACTTGTGTTTGCTAACATTAACTACAGTTTTAAAATCTTCATTATGTCAGTAGCATTCTTCTTCTTCACATGAGACAGACTGCTCCAAACACAGATTGGCTTATTGTCCTTACTGCTCAGAAGCTGCACCTGTTCTTTTTTAATGGTATTTAAAAGGACATAATGCTCCAATTATCTACTGCATGAATTACAAGTATTCCCAGAACTGGTAAGTAATATAGCACTACAAACTAAAATTATAGTTCAATGCTTATTTGCATGTAGATGACCAAAAATATGTCTTTCCACACACTCTTCACCTAGGAAACAAAAAAATTACTATCATTGCAATTCAAAAAGTACTTCTGTTTTAAAATTATTGGCTGAGCTAGATAAATTTTAGATTTGGTTTATATAGAGGAAGAGTTCAATAAGAAGAAAAGAATGAAGGAGTAGCTTTGTTTGTTATTAACCTTCTCATACTTCTATCCCTTATCATGATCCTTACCTAACAGACAGTAATAGAGTGGTTTTGTGTAAAGGAGAGTACCAAATAAAATTGAATCTGATTTATTCTTGACAGAAACTGAAATCGGTATAAATGAAAGCTTAGTGAAAATCATATTTGATTGTCCTGTATAAACATGGTAGATTTACCTCACAAATCAGAACTTTTAAGTGTTTGTTCTTATGAAGTAGTAATCAGACACATTCAAAAGATTTTAAAAGTTTTTGTAATTTTGTCCTTTTCATTGTATAATTGGCATTGGCATAAGAACTTTTTTTTTAACATGGTGAAAGTCAAGCCTTGATGAATAAATAGACTCAGCAAGGATTTACCAAACACTGGCTGTATGTAAATGCTTTATTCACTATCCCTCCATCCCACCTGTATCTGAAAATTGATTTGCTTACTTTAGTCTTTGTCCTGATTATCTGCTACTTTGGGCACAGGTAAAATATTCATTTGTTTAACTAGTAAGCCATGGCAGATATAAAATGAAAGTTTATACTGAAACCCTATCTTATTAACAAATAGCATGAGCTGTTGAGCGTGGCATTGTATCCTCTTTTGGCAGATCACAGGCAGAATTCTCCTTTAAGAAATTTAATTCTGGAGAATTCCCCAGTGGTCCAGTGGTGAGGACTTTGCTAGGGCCCAGGTTCCACTGATCCCTAGTTGGTGAACCAAGGTCCCACCACAAGCTGGGTGGCAGCCCTACCACCCCAAAAAAAGAAATTTAATTCTGGACCTAGCTGGAATTTAAGTTCTATGAAATCAGTAAACAGTGTCAACCTTTATCCATCAACCAAGTCTTGTTCATTTGTTATAAACAAGTTGATTTATCAGTTAGAAGCTTCAAAAAACAGTCTGTGGCAGATAGATATGAATTGTGTTATATATCATATACTAGTCCCTCAATAACTATTTGTAGAATAAATAAAATTGTTATTAAATTACAAAATAATATGATTAAAGCCATTTAAAATCAAGGAAAGCAGGTAACTACTTTCTGGGGACTTACCATGTGATTAATTTTTACATATATCATCTAAACTAAGCCTCTGTGATGATTATTTTTATGTGTCAGCTTGGCTATGCTATAGTACTTAGTTATTCAATCAAACAATTTGGGGAAAAAACAAAAAAAGATTGTATAGTTTGGGGAGACTGTGTGTGTTCAGAATTTTATAGAAAGAAAAGAAGACAGAATGAAAACCAAATGTGTGTTTGTAGAACTAACATTTATTATAAGACTTAAAGAAAGACTGATCTTATATTTTACAGAATGTTCTATATAAAAACCAAGCTTTTGTACTTTATATGAAAGTGCAAAAAACTAAGTGATATCCTTAGTGAAAAACTAAGAATATTTTTAAAAAATAGGTTAATACTTCAGATTAAATGATTGACTGCATCCATTTTAATTGAATATTCTCTACTTAGGTCAGTAAATATGAAATGAATTAATGTTATCCAGTATTGAAAACAAAATTTGGAGGAGCTATTCAGATACATATTTACCCCTTCAATGGAGAAAAGGATAATAAGTTCCTGTAAAAAAGATTAAAAAATGAATCAGTTTCAATCACAGTTTATTTGAAAACTCATCATACTGCAAGTTTCTGATTTATGCACGTTTGCAGTTTTATTCCATATTGTGTACAATGGTGAGATCCACTGAATTTGTGACTGATGCTTTTAAGAGTTAAATAGGTTCCTTTTCTGATTAAGTTCAGTATTTCGTTTTCATATGAGCTGCATCAACCCCTTAATGAGTACCTTAGTCATTACTTGTTCAGTGTTTGTTGACTTCACTGGCCCATAAATCCAGTAAAGCTAGAAAATGTGTCCATGTTCGCCTTTACTGAATCCCAGCACTGCTTCTATGTAATGTGCATCTAGAAGAATGTAAGAGGGAAGACAGATAATAAACAATAAGCAAATAAATATGTAATACAATTTTGGATAAGGTTAAAATCTGTGGAGAAAATAAACAGATGGATTTATGTGACTGGAGGAGAGGGTCATTTGACATAGGAGAATCTCTGAATAAGTAAGATTTGAGCAAAGGTATAAAAGATGAGAAAGAGTTTAGACAAAATAGAGTTTTGGATAAATCTGGGAAATGGAAAGAAAAAATGCAAAGACACTGAGCATTGTAAGCTGGGAGTTAAAAGATCTATCATGAGGTATCCTGCCTTCAGTGGAGAGTAAAGTAAAAACAAATTATTGTAATACTAAGATAGAGTAGTACAGTGTAGAATTAGTAGTAGTATAATTAGTATTATTGATTAGTATTAGTATAACTGCTACTGCTACTGCTAAGTCACTTCAGTCATGTCCGACTCTGTGCGACCCCATAGATGGCAGCCCACCAGGCTCCCCCGTCCCTGGGATTCTCCAGGCAAGAATACTGGAGTGGGTGTAGTAGTATAAAATAGATGCTAAGTCCTATGGTAGAAGTGGGCTTCCTAGGTGGTGCTAAGGATAAAGAATCCACCTGCCAGTGCAGGAGACATAAGAGATGCGGGTTCAGTCCTTGGGTCAAGAAGATCTCCTGGAGGAGCACATGGCAACCTTCTCCAGTATTCTTGCCTGGAGAATTCCATGGACAGAGGAACCTGGTGGGCTACAGTCCACAGGGTCGCAAAGAGTCAGACATGATTTAAGTGACTTAGTATGCACACATGGTAGAAATTTATTAACAGAATATTCCTCTTGGGTATCCAGATAAGCACAGAGGAGAGGCAGTCAAGCAGACTATGGTAGAAGGAGGGATATGGAATTGACTTCCCTTTATTATAGCAGCTACTCCTCTAAATTCAAGGTGAATGTATGGAAAGTGCAGAAAAATAGTTTAGAAAATTATTCCTTTTTTGTAAATCAATATTGCTGTGCAATGAATTATTAAATGGATGATTATATTTTCAAATTCTTCTTAGGATGAATGAATTGCTGTCAGCATGAAGTCAGGCAAAGGCTTGTTTTTTTTTTAAATCTAACTGTCTAATATTCTGAATGTAAAATTGTCTATTAATGTAAACATATCAATTTCCCAGCCAAATCAATCCTGTTCATATGAGGTCAGTTGTAGGATAAGCTGCTATGAGAAGAGAGACTTGAATGATAGTTTACATGGGCTAGAAGTGTCTTTTCGTCTTATGGAAGTAACTGCGTAGGATTTTTAAGGCTGATATGTTGGCTTCACAATATTAGAGACCTAGGTTCCTTCTAGGTGTTGTGTCACCGTCTTCCACACACAGATCTGATCTTAGGCCACAAGATAGCTGTTTCAGCTGTCACCATAGTGACTCCATCCCAGCAATCCAGAGGGAGAAATGGAAAATAGATCACACATTTTTCCTTTGAAAACATGACCCAAAAGTTAACATACCATCCCAATTACAACCCAGAGACCAGAACTTATTTTTAGACCACTTTCGCTGTAAGAAAGGTTAGGAAAAGTGGCCTTTAGCCAGGTAATGATGTGCTCAGTGAAAAAGTTGATTACTATGCAAAGAAAGAAAGAATAAATATGAAGAAACAAATTGTAGTCTCTGCCATACCATCGCATTGTGATATTAATTTTCAGGTGTTATATTCATTTGTGGAAATATAGGAAATTTCTTAAGATTTAATCAAATGAACTGTGCAGAAAATCAATTACATATTCAGAATAGTTGTCTCATATTCATTGCTTACACCTTTATCATTATCAACAAAGCTTTCATGTTAATAATTGTTAAGATGAAACGTGCAACATATCCTTTAAGAACAAACGTATACGTTTCTTAGAAAGAAGACAGAAACATATGCATATTTGGATGTCTTTCTGTAACACATTTTCTAATACATATATATATCTACATATCTTTCTATAACATTCTATAATATATATGTTCACGTTTACTTTTTTAGAACGTGCTTGATTGTGGAGCTCTTTATTCTATTTTATTTTTAATGCTTTTGAACAGCGTGACCTTTATTCAGTTGAAAGGACCCTAGTTAGGAGTTTGAATACTTATGTTCGAGGTCTTGTTCTGCTACTAATTATCTGTGCGACCTTGGGAAATTATCCTTACCAATCTAGTCTCAATTTCCTCATCTGCCAGATGAAGGTGTTGGACAAGGTGATCTCTAAGGTCCAATTCTGTTGTAATTTCCATGATTCTCTGACTCACAGTACACTGTGAGTGCTGATCTAATTAATTTTTTTAGTCACCTTCATGACACTCAACAGAATATATTTTCTCATGATGTTCAAGAGGTTGATTCGTGCATCTGTAAAGATTTCAGTTAAACATAAACACTAATTTTGGCTTTCCTGAAAGGCACAGGGTTGAATTTCTGGTAATGTACACTAATTGCATAGTGCAACTCTTTTGTCCCTTCTTTGTTCTTCTTGCATCAATTTTGCACATCTCTGTCTCCTCTGAGAAGCTATGAAATGGGGTGAAGTTAATTTTTATACCCAGGGTGTTACATTCAATGCTTCACATTCAAAGCCATTTCTTAAATACATAGCATAAACAAATGAGCCTTTTAAAATGTTTTACACTATTTAAAAGGGAATGATTTCTTTAAATCCCACCATGTATTCAGTTTATGTATCATGTTGTTATTTTCACTGTACTATAATTATTTCCTACTTCTATAGACTGTACATTTTGCTGAGCTCCAAGAATAAAAACAATATATTGCAATCAGTCCTCAAGTGAGCATCATTTAGGGGTTCAGTTAGGGCACAGGCTGTATATAAGTTCAGAGATCCTTTAAATGACTTCAGAATCACCAAGGAAGGAAGAGAGCTAAAGACAGTTTCCAGAGTCTCTGCTAGGTTTGTCCATTAATATAAGAACAGGACTTAAGCAGAGTTTGATGCAGCTATCTGAACAAAGGAAATCATTTAAACAAAGGTGTGGAAGTTAGCCTATCTAATAATTTGAAGGAAGTGCTTAGAGATCAACAGTAAAATACATACTGCAGGCAATGCATGTGGACAGATGCAAGAGCCTGCAATGCTATATTGGGAGCTTTGCAGTGAAGATTCAGTTGTTTTTCTCTCCACCTGAGGTGACATGCATGTTCATATAGAAAGCAATTAAAGTTTTTGATAATCTAATTAATAGATTTGGTGGCACTATGGATAAGGCAAAGAGACACTGAAAATGAGGACAAAATTTAGTAAATAACTGGATAAAAAAGAAGTGTCAAGAAATGTGTAGGGATTCTGATATTTTACCCTACTTGTGGGCTAATCTTTTTACCCTACTTGTGGGCTAATCTGTGAGCCTGTTACCTTTCACGGATGTTGACAAAAGATGCTCCTGAGTCTGGAACAAAGGACCTTATCACTCACCACACAGCAAAGCAGTGAACACACCAGCATACTTTTCATGAGGTCCCCTTGCTTCCAGTGCACACGGATGAAGTGATGGGTCCAAATAGATGCTTTATATATGGTGGGATTTCATCACAGCTGAGAAACCTAGCACCAAGAGCCCAACAGCTTTTGAGCAAAAAAAAATTCTGGTGGCTCAGTGGTAACGAATGATCCTGCAAAACAGGAGATTTGCAGGAGACTGGGGATCGATCTCTGGGTTGGGAAGATCCCCTAGGAAAGAAAATGGCAATCCACTCCAGTATTCTTGCCTGGGAGATCCATGGAGAGGAGCCTGGCAGGCTGTAGTCCATGGGGTCACAAAGAGACAGACATGACTGAGCAACTAAACAATAATAACAACAATCAGTAAACAAGCTAGTCCCCCTCCCCTGGGGAGGTGCATAGTCACACAGTAGTCACCATCAGGCTGAGGTTGCCTTGACCTACTTACCTGTCTGTGTGACAAGCTACAGAAACCGTCCAGTATCCGGACAGATAAGGCTTGCCATCTGGCACACTCAGCAAGAATGTGTAGGGAAGCTCAGGGCTCCTGGTGACTCTGTTCCAACAACAGAATTCAAAATTGATTCCCAGATTTTCTGCACTAGACACAACCTCTGAAGAGCATGCACTCAGATTTACTCATCTTCAAAATCTCAGTTGGCTGGCATAGACGAAGCCTTATTTACCCATATCTATACCTGTATCTCTATTAGTTCCCTAGAGCTGCTCTCAAAAACGACCACAAACTGGGTGGTGAAAAGCAAAAGCAAAAAGCAGGCATTTATTTTTATAACATTCAAGAGGCTGGAAATTCAAAATGAAGGTATCGACAAAGCCAAGCTCCCTTGGAAAGCTCTGGGAAGAATATGTTCTTATCCCTCACTAGCTTTGGGTGGTTGTCAACACTCTGGCTTATAGGCACATCCCTTCAGTCTCTGCCTCCATGATCATATGACCTTCTTCTCTCTGTGAGTCTGTGTCTCTGTGCCACCTCCTCTGCTTGTAAGGACACCAGGATTTGGACATAGAGCCTAGCCTTAACTAGCATGAACTCATTTACACTTAAATTATTACATCTTGAAAGACCTCATTTCCAAATAAGGTCACATCGTGAGGTCTTTGAGTGCACATGAATTTGGAGGGGTGGACATTATATAGCCCAGTGTAAACTCTATACCTGTATCTGGTCAGGGAGTATATGAATGAATCAGTATGTGAATTAACAAATAAATACATGAATGAATTCAAGACAATGTAATGCCTTGACTATACAAATATGGATCCAAAGGCAGAAAAATAATATTAAAAATGGAAGAATTCAATATGCTATATTCAAGTTGATAATGAGACTTCAGGTGAAAAAAACCCAGTGGCAGTTGAGTAAAGTTGGGTGTTGACACTCCGTGGTTTATTTTGCTGTATAGCATATTATTCTCTGAAATAATATGGGTTGGTGTTTCCCTCCACTTATTCATATATTCATTCTGCAATGCTCGGCTCACATAATATCTCCTTTTTGTTTTTTCCTGTCTACAAGGGTTGTATTTTTACAACTTCTACCACTCTTATAGCATAACTCATAATTTAGTTTTGTTTACATTATGTATTTATTATATATGTTTAGAATAATAGGCACATGGAATTCACAAAGAAAGTCTGTTTATTTTTTAATCCTCCCTTTTCCACTTTCCTCACACAATGTTATTTAAAATGTTGCAAGACACACTTTCATGCATTGGAGAAGGAAACAGCAACCCACTCTAGCGTTCTTGCCTGGAGAATCCCAGGGACGGGGTAGCTGGTGGGCTGCCAACTAGGGGGTCGCACAGAGTTGGACACGACTGAAGTGACTTAGCAGCAGCAGCAGACACATAATTAGAACTATACTATACTTACTGACTAAACTTTCACATTTATGCTTATGCAAGTTTTCCATTAGTAAACTAATTTAGATTTTGTTTGCATTTTAACCTATTTCAAATCAGGGAAATTAGGTAATAAAAATTTTAGCATTGGTTTATGGAAATAGTATTTCCTTTTGTAAATAAATGTATACAAAGACACATTTCAATAGCATTTTTTTGTGAAAATTGATTTCAAGCAACATTGGATATTCACCCAGCTCTGCTTTTTAATACTTGATATTCTCTTTGCTCTTAGGTTCCTTAATATGTGCTTTATCCTTTTAATTCTACAACTTTCATTGCTCTGTGCTTGTGGCTCACAGTGCTATATTTTGCTTTTGTTTTGTTTTCATTTTTATATCTGATAATAATATACCATTTTCATTCTCTTCATATTCCCAAGTAATGAAACACATTTTATCATATTCTGGGAGATTATGCTAGTCACAGTCTGCCTTTTAAAAAGCAAATGACAGTTCTCAACCAGGGTATTTTGTGTCCTCAGATTCAGGCGGAGATTGTCTTTAAAGACATCTTATTTTTTAGATTTGCAAAGTTGCCTGATCTACTCATAATTCTTTAATTTTATTTCATGGCACTTTCATCTTGGTTGATAACATGTTGTGTTATACTAAATGGCCTCTTGTTTGCATTTTCCTTGGTTTAATTTCAATTCCTTATGTAAGTCATAGTTAAATTTAATGGGTTTTTTGTTTGTTTCTTTGTTCTTATTGTTTTTTGGTCTACAGACCTAGAAATCCATTATCTGTAGGCACTGTGGATACATAATTCAAAAGTCATTTTAGAAGGTATTTTCTTTTGTGTACAACTAGTTTTAGGGAAATTCTACACTTAATAAAAACTAAGTTTGTAAAATTTTATTTATATGCTTGCCATTATAAGGAAACATTGATTATAACATTATTTCTGTATCCTAATTGATAAAAATACCAGCATTTTCCTTTTTTTAATATGTTGTTTTTTCTATGCATGTATCTCATGTAACAAACTATTTTCTGTTCCCTTTTCATTCAGTGGTAAAATTATATTATCAAATACTTCATAGTGTACTGATTGCAATGCAGTAAGGTTACCCCAAAGGAAAGATAATGCTGAAGGGAGATGTTGAAGAGCTGGATTTTTCAGAGTTCTGTATTGTTAGAATTCAGAACCACTAGCTTCTAAGAGTTGGACATGACTGAGCAACTTCACATTCACTTTTCACTTTCATGCATTGGAGAAGGAAATGGCAACCCACTCCAGTGTTCTTACCTGGAGAATCCCAGGGATGGGGGAGCCTGGAGGGCTGCCATCTATGGGGTTGCACAGAGTTGCACATGACTGAAGCGACTTAACAGCAGCAGCAGCAGCTTCTTATCATTAGCCTTCAGATTTTTAAATATGCCTTTCACAAGGACCAAAGGAAGCAGTTAACTACCTTTCCCTAAAATATAAAATAAAGTAAAAATATCTCCAATCTAGCAATTTGAAGGAAAGTGAGAAAGAAGTGCAACAATGAGATATTTACTTGCTAGATTTGATGAGATAGAGAAGGAAGAAATTTTCCTCTATGCTTCTAGCTTCTTCTGGCTGGTGTGAGAATTAGATCGACATGAGACAGATTAATAGCAGAAAGTCAAGTAAAAGTTTAATAACATGTATACCCAGGAGAGACCCAGAAAAACAGACTCCCCAGAATGACTGAGGCCCTCACTTTAAATACCGTCTTCAGCTAAAGACAAGAAGACGTTAGGAATCATAGTTTGGGACATCAAAGGGAAGGGATGCAGTAGACCTGAGGATGAAAAAGCAAACGGTTGATAAATGAATGTTTGCTGGGTCCTAAAGACACAGTGGCTCACAGAGTCGACCCTGATCTAGGTCCTGCCTGAGTTTCCCCCACCAGACCTAGTTCATTTTTTTTTTGCAGATACTTCTGGTAATTGCTTTGTTCTGGGAACAGACCCACTGTGTCAATTTTAGGAAGCTATGTTGCAAAGCCAGCATTTCTTTTTGTATCTTTGGAGCCTTGATTGTTTTCAGCTCAAAATAATCCTCATGCCAAAGAGAAGCTTTGGGGTACCAAACTGTGTGGAGTCACACATGGACTTATTGCAAAGTGAGGAGGCAAAGAGCAGTGCTCTCTGAGGATCAGTAGACCTTGAGTATGATGCCACTGGTCCTGCCCACACTGGGGCCCCTACATGAGTCGTCCATAGGCCACATGATGGTTCTCTACCTTGAATGCTACTAATTCCAGATGCTGGGGTCTCCATCTAGAAATGTTTATTACACAAAAAGAGGTATATAAGGCAATAACCAATCAATAGACTACAGTCAAAGTTCACTATTGCTTCTCTGCCTGTCCCTCAAGTAATTTTGTCCAGTGTGTGTGTGTATGCTCAATCAGTCATGCCCAACTCTTTCCGACCACGTGGACTGTAGCCCACCAAGTTCCTCTGTCCATGGAATTCCCAGGCCAGAATACTGGAGTTGCTAACCATTTGCTCCTGCAGGGGATCTTCTCAACCCAGAGATTGAAACTTCATTGCTGCTTTCCCTGTTCCTCATATAATATGTTGCCCAGTTATGACAGAAAGTGAAGAACTAAAGAGATTCTTGATGAAAGTGAAAGAGGAGAGTGAAAAAGTTGGCTTAAAGCTCAACATTCAGAAAACTAAGATCATGGCATCTGGTCCCATCACTTCATGGCAAATAGATGGGGAAACAGGGGAAACAGTGTCAGACTTTATTTTTTTGGGCTCCATAATCACTGCAGATGGAGATTGCAGCCATGAAATTAAAAGAGGCTTACTCCTTGGAAGGAAAGTTATGACCAACCTAGATAGCATATTCAAAAGCAGAGATATTACTTTGCCAACAAAGGTCCATCTAGTCAAGGCTATGGTTTTTCCAGTGGTCATGTATGGATGTGAGAGTTGGACTGTGAAGAAAGCTGAGCATTGAAGAATAGATACTTTTAAACTGTGGTGCTGGAGAAGACTCTTGAGAGTCCCTTGGACTGTAATATCCAACCAGTCCATCCTAAAGGAGATCAGTCCTGGTTGTTCATTTGAAGGACTGATGCTGAGGCTGAAACTCCAATACTTTGGCCTCCTCATGTGAAGAGTTGACTCATTGGAAAAGACCCTGATGCTGGGAGGAATTGGGGGCAGGAGGAGTAGGGGATGACAGAGGATGAGATGGCTGAATGGTATCACCAACTCGATGGACATGAGTTTGGGTAAACTCCGGGAGTTGGTGATGGATAGGGAGGCCTGGCATGCTGCGATTCATGGGATCACAAAGAGTTGGACATAACTGAGCGACTGAACTGAACTGAACTGAACTGAACATGCCTTAATAAAACACAAGCTGATTATCTGAAATATAGACGTCTGCATTCAGTGTAAGTGAACTTTTTGGATAACAAATTGCTAAAAACTAGAAAGAGAAGATTTAAAAGTGTTAAATCTAATGTAACATCTGAACATTTATAAACCATCAAGAAGTACTGACATGTCAGGCTTCCCTGGGGGCTCAGTGGTAAAGAATTCACCTGCCCATACAGGAAACGCGGGTTGGATCCCTAGCCCAGGAAGATCCCACATGCCAAGAAGCAACTAAGCCCATGAGCCACAAGTATTGAGCCTGTGCTCTAGAGCCCTGGAATTGCAACTGCTGAAGCCCAAGTGCCCTAGAGCCAGTGCTCCCTAACAAGAGAAGCCACCGCAATAAGAAGTCCACACACTACAACCAGAGAAGAGATACTCACTACAGCTAGAGAAAAGTCCATGCGGCAGTGCAGATCCAGCCAAAAATAAATAAATAAAATAATTTTTAAAAAGAAGTACTGACATGTAAAAGATGTAAGCATTTATATTAATTCTCATAATGATAGCCTAGAAATGAATCTAACTGAATTTTATGTTTTCTGTTTAGCTACAAACAAGAAACTCAGAGAAACATAAATAGCAATTATCCTTTGTATTTTCTTCTTATATCAAATATTATGTCAACAGATTCTAAAAGTCCATATTTTAACTGTTATGTTTAATTTAGAAATACTGGTAAGCAAACCAGAAGGAACATGAGATGAGCTGTTGGAATAATCTTTGAATTGACACATATACCAAAAATTAAAGAAAAAAAAAAACTCAGCTCAATAAGTGTTTCTTGAATGAACAAATGAGTAAATAATTTAGGTTTTCTCTACCTACTAAAAAATTACCTCTTCATCGCTTCTGCCTTTTTGTAGACTTACTTACTTTCCTCATGTATGCATAGGTTTTTCAGAATTGATTGATGTCTTGTTTTAAATTACCTGAAAAAAAAATGCTGTTACTTTTTACTGTGCCTTTATAAAGAAGCTGGTTTTATGGAAACCTAGGATTAAGTAATACATGAATATCATACTGCCTGTTTCAATCCCAGCTCAGCCATTTCAGTGTTCATGTTCAAAATTGCTTCACTTCTTACTGTAATTCACTTCCCTTAACTGCCAGATGGAGAAGATGTTAGTACCTACCTCAGGCCCACATTGAGTCTTAAATGAGTTAATAAAATAAGGTGTTTAGAAAAGTACCTGGAACACAGAAGACAGTCAGTATTAGCCACTATGGCCAAATTAAGTCCTCAAAAAACACTTATCTATTACAAAATTAAAATAGAAACACCAGTTGATAGTAATAATCAATAACCTTGTTTAGGCATAAAGTAATTATTTTAAGGCTAAAATTAAAGGAAAATTTAACACTACTTTGTAGTTAATCTGGGACTAGAACCAAGTATTTTCTACTATAATATGTAGTCTTAGTACCATACTTTCATAATTATCTCATTTGAAGTACAGGCTTTTTTTTTTTTTTTTCCTGGATGCAAGGTTATAATAAAAAAATGTACAAGCAGCAAAAAGCCCATTTTGGATAGGGATTTCTCCTATAATTGTAGTTATCAATCTACTTTTCAGGTTGTGCTAGGGAGTAGAAAGGCCTTTGTATAATCCTTCATTTGTTGCTTACTACCTGTGTGACCTTAGGAAAGTTACTCAGCCACTCTGTGTCTGGTTAATCATCTCTATAAGAAGATAGTATATCAATAACATTTACATTAAGAGTAGTGAGAATTATATGAATGTGTTAGGTAAAGTGCTTAAATGTTACATTCCTTTATCTTCTTGCTTAGGGTCCACTTGAAGGCCCATTTCCAGGGCTGTATCTATTGTAAATCCATTTCTCATTTTGTCATTGCTGTTTTTTTGTTTTCTAATGCCAAACAATGTATTTAGTAAGCTGAGTCTTTAAGGATTATCCAACTTAGACTTTCCAATGGTTTGTGAAAAACATTAGGCTAATGAGTTTATTCAGCAGCTTTAAGGGTAATAAAAGCCAATTCTGTAACCCACGCAATCCCTCAGTGGAGTTTTTAAAAATTAGATTTTGCTTTTTAAAAAATAGGAAAAAAAACACACTAGATATGCTGTAAATACATTTCTTAACCTATTTAGACAGTAACAGGACTTGGTTTGAAAGCTGAGTTGTTTATACTGTGTATGTTTGTGTATGAGTGTGTGTTGTGTATGTGTGTGCATTTATGCTTAGAGGATAGAAAGTTAATTTAAATATAAAAATAATAAATCTTCAACATCTCCTACATTCTTTTCTACCCTCTACCTCAAAACACAATGCACTTGGATTTAATCATCTTTTAGATGCCAACTTTTGTCTACAAATAATTAATTTAGGATAAGGGAGTATGTCAAATAGCACCAGGAGGAATTCACCACTCAGATACATACAGTGGTATATTTTTCAAAACTTGATTGTATTTCCAAAAAGCCAGTGGCATGGGGAGAAACAAAGAAGCAAAGATGAAAAAGATTTAAGGAACATACCTACATAATAAAATAGTAGGATCTTTTTAAATTATGATTTTTAAGAATTAAAAGTATTATTTTTAGATTTCCAGGGAAATTGGAATATGACTTGGATATTAGTCACTGTCAATGAATTATGGTTAAATTTGTTACATGATAATGGAAATTGTGATTATGAAAGTTAATATCCTTCTAAGATTTTAATTTTTGAGATGCATATTGAATCACACACAGAATATCTGACTGAAATAACATGAGGTCCAAGATTTGTTTTAAAACCTTTCAGACAACCCAAACCCCGCTGAAAGGTGGGGAGGGAGTAGATAAAACACGTTAAACAACACTTCATCATGTCAATGTATGGCAAAACCAATACAGTATTGTAAAGTAAAATAAAGTAAAAAAAAAAAAAAAAAACCTTCGGTAGTTGTTGAGGCTGGTTGATGAATACTTGAAACCTCAGGGAAAACCTCTACTGTTTGTGTGCATTTGAAAACTGTATGCTAAAACAATTGTTAAAAATAATAGATATTGAATGTAGGTGCCTTACTCTTAGTTCTTATGTCTTTTAGGGTTTTAAACAAGTATTTGCAGAGTAAAAAATTAATAAATACATCCAAAACTGCATATGTTATTATGTGCATATTGCATTTATACTAACACAAGATTTTTGCAGCAATTTGTTAAGAAAAAAAATGTTTAAAGATTGATACTACAGTTATAAAACCTTTAACAAGATATCTCTCCTTAGATTAATTTATACTGAATAACAATGAGACAGTTAGCTCTAACATGTAGCAACTAGATTACAAAAGGATTTAGGTCTTTTAGTTTCCTATTCTGCAAAAGCATTATGTTGAGGTTAGGTATTTCTTGTATGGAGTAGTAGTTTAAATACCAAATAGTGTCAATTGCTAACTTTTCATCAACTGTAACTTGATTTAAAGATCTAGTAATCTTTGTAAATTCGGGAATAAGTGTGAAGATTATGGTGTCCATATACATCATGTGAAATGCAAGGCTGGATGAATCACAAGCTGAAATCAAGATTGTTGGCAGAAATATCAACAACCTCAAATATGCAGATGATATCACTCTAATGGCAGAGAAGGAAAAGGAACTAAAGAGTCTCTAAATGAAGGTGAAAGAGGAGAGTGAAAAAGCTGGCTTGAAACTCAACATTAAAAAAAACTCATGGTAAATAAAACGGGGAAAAGTGGAAGCAGTGGCAGATTTTATTTTCTTGGGCTCCAAAATAACTGTGGATGGTAACTAAAGCCATGAAATGAAAAGATGCTTCCTCATTAGAAGGAAAGCTATGACAAACCCAAATAGCATATTAAAAGGCAGAGACATCAACTTGCTGCAAAGGTCCATATAGTCAAAGCAATGGTTTTTCCAAGAGTCATGTATGGATGTGAGAATTGAACCATAAAGAAGTCTGAGCAACAAAGAATTGATGCTTTTGAAGTGTGGTGTTGGAGAAGACTCTTGAAAGTCCCTTGGACTGCAAGGAGATCAAACCAGTCAATCCTAAAAGAAATCAATCCTGAATATTTATTGGAAGGATTGATGCTGAAGCTAAAGATCCAATATTTTGGTCACCTGATGTGAAGAGCCAACTCACTGGAAAAGACCCTGATTCTGGGAAAGACTGAAGGCAAAAGAACAGGGTAGCAGAGGATGAGGTGGTTTGATAGCATTACTGATTCAATGGACATTAGTTTGAGCAAACTCCGGGACATGGTGAAGGACAGAGGAGTCAGGCATGTTGCAGTCCAAGGGGTTGCAGAGGGTTAGACACAACTTAGCAACTGAACAACAACAATACCCAAATTACTGCTTTTAAAGTCATATGGAAAAACAAGAATCTGTACAGAAATATCAAGGAACACAAAACACTCAAATTCAATGAGAAATAAGAGAACTGTAGAGAATCAAAAGTATTTCATATGGAAAAAACCAAATGTTTTTATAGCTTCAACCCATCCCTCCAAGTTTTCTTCATATAACTACTCTACGAATAAATACACATATTTACCTCACTCACTGTCTTAATCAGAAAAATCTATTAAGAATGGTCATGGAAATGTGTTCATTTGAAATTGTTTAGCCCCTTTAGAATGCTAACACCAACAAGTGACACTGCAAGAACACTTGAGGACACTTAACTCAGGGTGGGTATCCAGTTATATGGTAGTCATGCTGTTCTGAATTTAATTTGTCTGACAAATAACAGAAAGGACAGCAGGTGTTTTTGTCTAACCCCATTGGTTATGATTAGAGATATTACAAACCTATGAAAATGAATGTTGACATGCCACTTTGCAAGCTAATTTTCTTGTGTGGAGGACATGCCATAGCATATCTGAATGGAGTGTATTCCCACTTGCCAGACTAACACATTACTTCTCAGAGTCTTTGGTTCTAAAAGCAGATGTTGTCTACTTCAATCAATTTTCAGCTATTAATGGTAGCTTTTAACTGTATTTGAGAAAGGCAGATACATTCAATTAGTATTTGTCAGGAGCAACATGACACTTAATCTGAGGATAAATTTAAGGCTGCCAGGATCTATTGTAACACATCATTATGTAGATCAAAATTATCAGTAAAAACAAGACTGTATGGTACACAGCTTTAGAGAACAATTTCATTTTTCCTCTGATTTTACACTATATAGACAATGAACATAAAAACAATGTTTACACATATAAACAGTGAATGATGATTACCCTTTGTCTTATGGAATGAAAAGAAAAAGAATGGAGTGAATGAATTAGAAAGGACCACAAAATGAATTAGATGGACCACAAAACTGCATAGTGACCTTTCTTTCTCATAATGTTGCTTTCTTTCTCAGAGGATTCCTCAGAGAAACATATATAATATATTTACTTGAAATTTCATTTTGTTATTAAAATATAAAAAAACAAATAGAAAGCTCTTTAGAGCATGTTCAGAAAATCAATTGCACCCCCCCATATTTTATATGTAATTGTAATTAAAGCCATTAAAATAGTCTTACATTAAATGGTAAATCTAAGAAATTATCTGTCATGTTTATTTTTCCACAGTTATCACTATGTCCATCCAAGGGTTTGCTCTTAGTCTCAGAGATAGTCCACATCTCTGTCCAAAAAACACTGAACATGAGGGATGTTGTTCAGTCATGTCTGACTCTTTGCAACCCCATGAACTGCAGCACACCAGGCTTCCCTGTCCTTCACTACTTCCCTTCACTATCCTTCACTGTCCCTCACTATCTTCACTATCTTGAGTAGTTTACCCAAACTCATGTCCATTGAGTTGGTGATGCCATCCAACCATCCCATCCTCTGTCTTCCCCTTCTCCTCCTACCTTCAGTCTTTCCCAGCATCAAGGTCTATTCCAAGGAGTCAGCTCTTCAAATCAGGTGGCCAAAGTATTGGAGCTTCAGCTTCACCATCAATGAATATTCAGGGTTGATTTCCTTTAGGATTGTCTGGTTAGATCTCCTTGCAGTCCATGGGACTCTCAAGAGTCTTCTCCAACACCATAGTTCAAAAGCATCAGTTCTTTGGTGCTCAGCCTTTTTTATTGCCCAGCTCTCGCATCCATACATGACTACAGGAAAAACCATAGCTTTGATTAATGGACCTTTGTAAGCAAAGTAATGTTTCTTCTTTTTAATATGCTGTCTAGGTTTGTCATAGCTTTTCGTCCAAGGAGCAAGTTTCCTTTCATTTCATGTCTTCAGTCATCATCCACAGTGATTTTGGAGCCCAGGAAAATGAAAGACAAGGATGCCTAAGTTATTATTGCTTTATTTGTTTAGCTTTGATTTCTAATTCTAATATCATGTAAAAGCACAGATGTTTCTTTCCCATACTCTTTGTCTCTTTAAGAAACTGAAAAATAATGTACTCCAATACTGATGATAGAGCAAGAAATTTTTCATTATTGGATGGGAATGACATTCATTTACTTTTCAGGGGAAAGGCAGCTAGATCTATGCAGAACATGTTAAGAGAAGCTGGGATCTGAGAAATATTTGTCAATTTTTAAGGGAGAAATATCTTCAAGGTTGATCCTTCCCTTTGTTCTTCACCTTTGCTTTATTCTAAAAATTTTCCTTTCCTATGTGGTGCTAATGGTAAAGAATCCATCTGCAGGGGAAGAGACACAAGAGACATAAGTTCGACTCCAGGGTCAGGAAGATCCCCTGGAGAAGGAAATGGCAACTGTCTCTAGTATTCTTGCCTGAAAAAGCTCATGGACAGAGGAGCATGACGGGCTACAGTGCGAAGTGTCACAAAGAGTTGGACACAACCGAGTGAACACACACACAAGTTTGCTGTAACTAAAAAATTTTATTTCAGATATCCCAGTGCTTGATAAAAAGAAGATGGAATGGAGTGGAGCTTTGATGGTTGAAACACAAAGCCTGGGATTGGGAGCTAAAGGGAGAAGTGATGCATAATAATTTTCAAGTAAATGTGCTTCTGCTTTGCTGAGAAATGCACTATAGCTAAGAGAACCTTCTCTAAATTGAACATAGGCAAATTGAACAGACTGTACTTACTTGCATCTACTAAATATGCCTCTCCCCTTATAAATTGTCTAAATGAATTCATTCATCCTTCAACATAATTTATTGAATTCTTACCATGAGCCAGATCCTGTTTCTGGAAATACCACCATAAATGAGTAAAAGAAGAATTCCTACCTTTACCGAAGTTAACATTCTAGTGAAGAGAGACATTTAAAACAAAAGACAGAGAAGGGTGCTAGGGATGGCTGGAGTGATGAGAAATTTGAATAGGTATCTTTGAAAAAACTCAACTAAGAAAATAATGAATTTATGGATCTGAAGGAAATGAAAGAGGAAGTCATATAGACATGTGATCAATGCATCTAGTACTGGAAATAGGAACCAGCAAATGTAAAGACCTAGAGGCTGGAGCAAATATGTGTATGAAGTGAGAAAGTGAGAAAGAGGTCCTGGGGAGGGCAGAGAGCAGTATCGGGGGGATGCGGGGTTGATTATGTAGGGCCTTGAAGGACTCACTAAGGATTTCCACCTTTACTTTAAAAGAGATGCGGATTCATGTCAATGTATGGCAAAACCAATACAGTATTGTAAAGTAAAATAAAGTAAAAATAAAAATTAAAAAAATAAAATAAAAGAGATGATTGGAAAGTTTTGATCTGAGAAATAATACAACCCTAATTAATTGCTAATGGAATCAGGATGAGTTCACAAGAGACCAGTATAAATGTAAATACGTACATACACAATGTGGCAAATATTTCTAAAATACATGTAGAGAATAGAAGGTGGTTGCCTTCTTCTGGGTAGTACTACTCAGCTCCTACTTAGAAAACTTTTATAGGTATTACAACCTTTTTTGTAGATACTAATTTGGCGGGGCAGGGAGGTATTATATAAGTTAGTGGAAAAAAAATAGAATTATTGAGTCTTCAGGTAGAAAGTCGAATGTTCACGCTGGAGAAAAGCCTAGAAATAGCATTCCATGTGCGTGAGTGCTGAGTTGTGTCTGACTCTTTGGGACCCCGTGGACTGTAGCCCACCAGGCTCCTCCGTCCATGGAATTTTCCAGGCAAGGTTACTGGAACAGATTGCCATTTCCTTCTTCAGATGACCCTCCCAACACAGCAATTAAACCCATATCTATTGAGTTTCCTGCATTGGCAGCTGAGTTCTTTACCAGCTAAGCCACCAGGGAAGTTAATAGTCTAATATGGAATAAATAATGAATAAAAAAACCTCCTGAATAGCACAGGAAATTCTATTCAATACTCTCTAATGACCTACGTGGGAAGAGAGTCTAAAAATATAGTGGATATATGTACATGTCTGTATAAATTACTCATTTTGCTGTACAGTAGAAACCAAAAAACCAGTGTAAATCGAATATAATCCAATAAAAATTTAATTGAAAAAATAAACTAATAAATAAGTAAAATATTGTTTCTAGGGTAAAAAAAAAAAAGTCTAGTACAACCTAGCTTGTGTGTAAAAGCAAAAAAAAAAAAAAAATCATAGAAAGGCTAATGATATTCCCTGATCACATAGCTTTTAAGTCCCCAAACCTGGTTGGACAAATGTCATCTCAGATTTTAAATCTTGCCATTGTTGTTCTATCAGATTATCAATGTAATGAGGAATTGCACACTATAATATATGTACACTATTTAAAAATGAGAATATTGTTCTGCTTGATTCGATTGTTACCCAACTTTATTTTTATAGAATTCCAGATGTCTGAACATGAATTATTGAATACAAATTTACTAAATGTGTATCCTTAAAAGTGAAATAATTGGTTGACTTAATTAACACAGTTCTGTGAGGGAGATTTGGTTTATTTTCTTGTTTTACACATATATTTCAAATGGGCTGACTTTATGGCAAAGGAATTGATTCGTTGATTTGGCAATTTATGTTCATGGGCACAGCCTCTGTCACCTCTACCTATATCTTCTCAAGAAAGAAATAAGATAATCTAAAGCATTTTGTGAAAGATGTTTTCAGAAGAAGAAGTGGGGGAAATAAAAAGATTAGGAGGAATGGAAAAGGTATCAAATACAAGGATTTGACAGAGTTGTTTCTCACACTTTTATGAAGAAAACATCCTCTGTTATTTTCATTTAACATGAAAAACTATGCTTTGAATACTGAAATGAAAGTTGTAGGTTTGATTTAATCCTAGATTCTTCCCTGGGAAATGTAATGTTTCAGCACAGTTCTCACCAAAACAATTTAAGGCATTGATATATGGTGACACATTTCTTTCAATTTAGAGAAATAGGAAGTTTGTACTTCAGATCTTTTACAGAAGTGATATATGTGGGAATAAACTGAAGTGAGAAATAAAACACTTCTTATAAGATCCCAAATACCTGTTTAGAAGACACTAAAAAGATACTTTAGGCTCACTTTGGAGGAAAGGCAACATTGGTTTAAAAAATTCAGTATTTGTTTATTGGCTTACTGGCTTTGTTTCCAAATCTAAAACTATGAATGAATATTCTAAAGTTTTCAGTGCAACTCTCCCCCCTCTAAATAATGAAGTATATAGATACAATATTCTCCTTGGATTCTGTGGTGACATATTCAAGGAATTCACAATATACAAATACATAGAAATAGTCAATGATGTCAGCATAGCTAAGTTAATGATATATTATTATTTGAAATTTGAATAAATCCTTATGAACAAAGAAACAGTATAAAATCTCAATGTTAACTTGACTGTTTAGAGACAAATGGATTATAGGGTTATAGCTAACTGAGGCTAAAAGCTCACAGGTTTTTTAACAGCATTTATTTCAAACAAGAATTATAAAGATTTCAGGTCTATCCAATAATGCTTGAAAACACCACATTCTTTTCCAAGTTGTTAATACTTCTGTTGATTGTTGTGTTGTTGACTGTTGTGTTAAGTGTTTTCACTCTTTGTTCAGGAACATAAAATCATCTGTCCATGGAGCTAATAGATTCCGTTTAAGGATAACAGTCTTTGCACATTTTTTTATTTTTTTACTTTACAATATTGTATTGGTTTTGCCATACATCAACATGAATCTGCCACGGGTATACACGTGTTCCCCATGCTGAACATTTTAATTCCACATCAGTTCCAAGAATTTGGCCTTCTTGACTTTCTTTTTAGAGTTGCGGAAAACAAGTTACTTTTTTCAATACTTCCTCTAAAACCTTTTCACAGTTAGTATGCAGATTATTTCCAGTTGCTCCACCTGAGATCTCTGTCCCTCAGTAACCCAACACAGCAGGTTTCTTGATGTCTCAGAAGCAAGATCAACAGACTGCTTATTTTCAAAGTTTGAATGCTTCTCAGAACCTTCATCTGGTTCCTAGTAATCAATATTCTACTACAACTAACAGAAAACTTGATTAATTGAAGCCTAAAAACAGGATCTTTCTTTTTCAAGGAAGAGGAATTCCATGGAAACTAACTATTGGCAGTGGTTTTGCAACTTGATGATTTCAGGACCAGTTATCTCTGGTTTTTTGGTTTTGTTTTTGCATTTCCCTCAGTGTACATGCTTTTTGTTTTTGGCTTTTTCCCTTGAAATCACAAGATGGTGTCTATAGCTTCAGACATCACAACTATTTTCAGTGTGTCTCCGACTGCAAGTCCCTATGCCTGAAGCACAGTGAGACCAAGCACACTGAAAGTCAGAGTTTGCATCAGAGAAAGGTTTATTGTAGGGCCATGGAAGGAGATGGGTGGCTTATGGCCCCCCAAACCCCAAACTCCCTAAAGGGTTTTAGCAATATACTTTTAAAGGCAAGGTGGGGGGTGGGGGTTAGTTGTTACAAACTTCTTGGTATTGGAATCCTTTGTTCTTGCTGCTGTCCTTGTAGGTCAGTCATGACGTTCCTGTAAATCTCCAATGAAACAAGTTTCTGAAACTTATCACTGTATGAATGGACTCAAAGGTCAGAGCCCTGAGAATAGGCTACCTTGTATATTTCAGGCTATAGGCAATATTTTCTACAAAAGGTGCAGAGCCAGCATGACTAAGCACAGACAACAGAGAACAAAATAAAAGGAACAGATCTAATATAGAGTCAGATTTGTTCTTCCTCATTACAGAAGTAGCAAGAAGAGGTGCAGCAAGTCATGGCCTTTGACTTCTTTCAAGAGAAAAAAGCTATCTCAGACTCTCTGACCTTAGAAATGTGCCACAAAGCCACCTCTAACTTCAAGGGAACCTGGGAAAGTAGTTTTATTTGGGCACCTGGCATTGAACAAAGCCAAGGTCCTGTTACTAGCAAGAAGAAACCTTTGGATATTGAATGTCAATGTGAGTCACATTCTCATCTCACTTTGTATTAGTTAAATCTTGAAACAGGATAGCAGTTCACATTTTTTCCAAAGGTAATCTGGGCTGTCAAAACACTTCAGACAGCTGTCGTATTAGAAGTTAAGCTGAAATTTTAATTTTCTAGAAAGCTGTCCTTTTTCAACATTTATTGTCTTTATATGTATTTTTTAGGCCAATTATAACACAGATCATAGAGAGGAGTGGCAAAGAGCATGGGCTTTGGCCCATTTTATATTCTGTACTGTTACTTAAGGGGCACCCTGTGTACCTTAGTTCCTAATATAGAAGTGTGGATGATGATAATACTCACCTCACAGAGTTGTTACAAGGACTGTGATTATTACATAATGTGCACCTGAGGACTGGAGAGAATGTGATTTTGACTTCCAGTACCTACATCCTGATGTATCTGATAAACCATGTCTGGAATGGCCTTTGTTATTCCTTGGCTTGAAAATTACATATGGTTTTATTAGGTCAAACCATTTTTATTAGAATAGGTTCTTACTATATGTATTATATGTAAACACATGAAATAAATTAATCATATAATATTTTCACATCATGGTCTCAGCAGTTTTTGGAATATAGTGTGTCATTTGCCTCTTATCTTCCAAGGAATTATTTTATTAGCAAAAGATGATAAATGACAAAGGTAATAAATAATTAGAAAAACAAAGTTAATTTCAAATAAATTTTGAACCAAAATTTAATAGTACTACATTTTCAAATGATTTGAAACTGGATTTACTGTCTAAAATTAAATAAAGGGTAAACTGGCAACACTAAGGAATGAACTTAGGGATGTTTCCCCTGCCAACAGAACAGATTAAGTTCTTCAAGTGACACAAGTTTCTATCTTTCTTCCAATTGATAAGAGGTTCCCATTTGTATTGTGGTTTACCCTGAAAATAAAAGAGAACAGTTTGTTTCAAATACCCATTTGATTTATGTCACTGCTGACATCATCCCAAGTGACTCATTTTTTTCCCCAATCAGATATATTATGGTTAATGGAACATCTTGTACACTGAAAACAAGATATTCTACATTTCATGTCTGCCTGAGAATCCAAGTATGAAAGTGCTGACTCTACTCTTTGTTTTATGAATAGATGTGGAACAGTCCTTTAAGCTAATCCATCATTTACTGTGGATTCGTCTAGAAAGTAATGGGGCCTAAGACTACCCATGCTGGATTGCTTCCATTTTCTAAACAGTCATTCCACACATTCTGCTTTCATTTTCCATAGACTTAAACGTAATATTAAATTGGTAGAGATAAAAAAAATAAATTAGAAGATAATACTTATCATAGTATGGGATGCTCTAACATAAATACCATAGATGGAGTGGTTCAAATCACACACATTTATTTCTCACATAAGGAGGAAGAAGATGGAAGACTGAGATCAAGGCACTGGAAGACTCAGTGTCTGGTAAGAAATCTCTTTCTGTTTCATAGATGGCCATCGCCTCACTATGCTGTTACATAGCAGAAGGAGTGTTAGATAACTCTCTAGTTCTTATATAAAGGTGCTAATGCCATTCATGAGAGCTTCACCCTTTTTACCTAATAACTTCTGAGGCCTTAACTCCCAGTACTTTCACACTGGGGATTAGGGTTTTAGCAAATAAATTTTGAGTGAATACAAATATTCCATCCATTGCAATACCTACATTCTTTTTCATTCTGATGAACAATATCATGTGAAATAAGGTTAAAGGTTATTTCTTGTATTTTCATGGTAAGCAAGCCAATTTTTAGAGATGTAAATTGTCATTCCTTAAATCTTTGTATAAATTTTGCAACATTTAACATAGCCACAAACCACAGTACTTGTTTATTTCCATAAAACATGACATTTGTTAAGATCAGGAGCACCCATTCATTTTAAGTGATGTTGTGGTTTAACCATTAACCAAGTTTATAGTTCAGAGCACAGAGCCTTGCACCCAGCACAGGTAGTGTTCATATAGAGCCATTGTGTTGAAGGTGTAATATCATATCTGTCTTGTCTATGCATTAACTATTAATGATTAAATCAGCACTCTGAGTGCTCCTGTGTACTATCACACTCATAATTCACATTAAGTTCAGTAAGACCTTTGCAGTTTCGTGGTTAGTGTTATTGTTGTTGTTGTTGTTCAGGTGCTAAGTCATGTCTGACTCTTTGCAACCACATGGACTGCAGCACAGCAGATTTCTCTGTCCTTCACCAATTCCCAGAGGTTACTCAAGCTTGTCCATCGAGTTGGTGATTCCATCCAACCATCTCATCCTCTGTCATCCCTTTGTCCTCCTGCCTTCAATCTTTCCCATCATCAGGGTCTTTTCCAATGAGTCAGTTCTTTGCATCAGATGGCCAGATTATTGGAGCTTTAGCTTCAACATCAGTCCTTCCAATGAATATTCAGGACTGAATTCCTTAGGATTGACAAGTTTGATCTTGCAGTCCAAGGGATTCTCAAGAGTCTTCTCCATCACCACAGTTCAAAAGCATCAGTTCTTCGGTGCTCAGCTTTCTTTATAGTCCAACTCTCACATCCATACATGACTGCTAGAAAAACCATAGCTTTGACTAGATGGACCTTTGCTGGCAAAATAATGACTCTTCTTTTCAATACGCTATCTAGGTTGGTCATAGCTTTAACTCTGAGGAACTACTCCAAAGAGGCAAGGTGAATGGCCCGTATATATGAGTTTGGCTATGGAATACACACACTCAAGAGTATATCTCCATAAAAGCATCAGACATCTCAAGAAGATGCAAAAATCTGAATTTGTTAATTTTTTGTCCTGAAATGTTCCTAAATGTTCCTAACTATGTAACAGGCGTGTTTTTCTGAAGCACAGAGCACTTTATTTTGCTTTTGTCTTGGATTCCTTTCAGGGTGTACTGTCAGTCAGTGACAACAGTGGCTAATGACTTGGTTCTTGTCGAACTAGATGATGGACAACAATCCTCCTCTTTTGGTTGTCAGTCAAACCCAGCTTTGGGAATCATTTCACGAGCAATTTGTTCCACAGTGATGGGAAAGCTTATTCCTAGGTCAGGAAAAGATTTCATTGATAGGCCACTGGATGTGCTGTTACTGGACTAAATCCTGTTATAGGAAGCCATAAAATTATCTTACCCACCAACCTTACTAGTCTATTAAACACTAGGAAATGATTCTCCCAATTGTAGAGTTACACTGTTGTGATCATACTAATCTTATATAAAATTGTGTATTTCATCAATTATTTTCAGTTGCTTAGTTGTCATTTGTCAGAGGCTTGGTTATATACTGGGTAATAGAAGAAACAGCAATCTTATAAAAGAGGCAGAATTTAAGTAATATAACTGGTAGCATTAATAAAGTCATAAACAAGAATTAAAGCCAAGAACTTTCTTAAGGTGAAGGCCAATATATCCCCAATCATCTGTTCCAGTCTGTCCCATACCAATTGCTATCTTTAAGGGTAATGATATATTGGCATTATTTATAAGGTACTCAGCCCAATTTCCTAGCCTCATTATGCTGATTATTATTGCTCTTGTTCAGTTGCTAAGTTATGTCTGACTCTTTGCAACCTTATGGACTGTAGCACACCAGGCTCCTCTGCCCTCCTCTGTAAACTCCTTCCCAGAGTTTGCTCAAATTCATGTTCATTGAGTCAGTGATGTTATCTATCTCATCTTCTGCTGCCCCCTTCTCCTTTTGCCTTCAATCTTTCCCAGCAACAGGGTCTTTTCCAAGACTTATGACTATTTTTAGTATGATTTAATTGTTCCCAATATAAGGAGAACCTTAAATGACTGAAACATGCTGTTACCCATATAAACCTATCCTATAACTGAGGAAGGGTCCCTCTTACTAAATGGGGAGTTATGGTTTTTAACTAAAATTTAGCCAATTGCTCTGATTGAGCTTGAGGTACTTTTAAAGAAAATTCATCTTATGGTTATAATCAAAGCAAGTATGGATATTGGCCAATTAAGGGAACCCACTTAGTAATATCAATAATAGAAGTATATTTCTTTTGTCTAGAATAAATGTCCTAAGAGTTGTCTAATCAAAGTCCATGAAAGAAGAAATTCACCAAGTTAACCAGAAGTTCTAAACATAGGTAATTTACCATAAACCCAAGAATTTCATTGACTTTTAAATGCTGCATAAGATTGTACACATGATAGAGAAACATTTGACTTATACATAAAAGTCCAAGAAATCAAGAAAACACTATAAATAACCATATGGGTCAGGTTTAGCATCTTGCGATAGCTGTCTTCTTCTTTTTTTTTTTTTTCATTTTTAAGGAGGATAATTGGTTTACAAGTTGTCTACTTCTGATGCCATCTTCTTGTCCTGGTGTGATTTCTCCTCTGTTTGTACATTGTTTTTAAGCGAGTTTGAGGTTAGCAGTCCTCTCTGTAGGCCAGGCTGATGCAAGAACCTTTTTTAAGTGGGAAATATGAATACAAGAATCAGTTCCCTTCAGCTTTGCTGTGCCTGAGCTAGTTAAGAGTACCTGATGAGGTTCTTTTCAGCTAGGTTGGAGAGCACCCTTTAAATGATGTCTTTTCCAGTATGTGTTGCAAGTCATGAAGCATCTGATCTTTCTCCAAAGAAAAATCACTCTGATAAGCTTCAGGAACAAGCTTAGATGATCCATTTAATAATTCAATTAAACTTTACAATAATACAGCATCTTGGTAGTGAGTCTTAGGCAGTAAATATAAAACACCAAATATAATTAATAATGCCAGGACTTCATATCCACTGAAAGCTACTTTTCTTTTATAAAATTACCCTTACTTCTACAAAATATAGCCAGATGTTCTACCAAAATATAATAGATTAAATTGTTTGCAAAATAAGTCTTATTTCAATAAATTTGGCCTGATGATTTATGTAAGTAGTGGATTGCATAGGCTTTTAAAATTGCCTTTACTGGAACATTTCGGAATCTCAGATTAAACTTTTAAAAGGCTTCTCAAAGATGGAAAAACCATGTTAAGGACATGCCGTTGGATTCTGCCTGCAATATCTACAAATTTGGATGGATTCCTCTTCTTGAAGGTCTGCAATATACGTTGAGGTCCCTGCACCTGCCAGGAAGTGGATTTCCTTAGTCAGCTGATGAGGCTGCCCGGAACCCTGTGAGCAAAGTGCCAGGGCTGTTCTTCCAAGGGGCTTTATGGCTCCACAAAGTCCACCTTATTTCTTTAAAGCTGTCTGGTCATATCTGATTCTATGCACATTCTCAAATGTGACATTATAGTCAACCGATAACCAATGTTTCCAAATTCTAAAGGCATCAGGTAGAGAGAAAAGATAAATGTTTCCATTCTGTTTACAAAGGTATAATTTATCAAGCTGTTGTAAGCCATAATTAGTTTAAAGGGAAAGGTTTCCTTACATCTGAAAAAAATTTTAAAGCCAGTAATATCATTATTCAGACAGATATAACTAATTATTGTTGATCTTTATTTTCTGTTAACAGCTTTATGAAACAGATTTTTAATTAGAATTCTATGATTTATTAATATCACCAGTTCATCAGTAGGATGTGAAAGATATCAGAAACTTATACTTGTCAAAAAGTGGTTTCCATAAATCTTCTAGAATATGAAGCAGTTTTGCAAAAGCATCAGATAAAACAGTAACTATCTGTAAGTGACAAGACAACATGAAATGGCTAAATAGCTGATTACAATACAGTTGTCAAAGAAATTTGGTTATTTCTATGGCATTTTACATCTTAATAACTAGAATTATGACTCATAATACCAAGACATATCCAAATTTTAAACATTTCTAATAATTTCTAGAACATTTATAATAATAACATCTATCTGTACACTATAACATTCAGAAAATGAATATCATGGGATCCAGTCCCATCACTTCATGGGAAATAGATGGGGAAACAGTGGAAACAGTGTCAGACTTTATTTTGGGGGGCTCCAAAATCACTACAGATGGTGACTGCAGCCATGAAATTAAAAGACATTTATCCCTAGGAAGAAAAGTTATGACCAACCTAGATAGCATATTGAAAAGCAGAGACATTACTTTGCCAACTAAGCTCCGTCTAGTCAAGGCTATGGTTTTTCCAATGGTCATGTATGGATGTGAGAGTTGGACTGTGAAGAAGGCTGAGTGCCGAAAGAATTGATGCTTCTGAACTGTGGTGTTGGAGAAGACTCTTGAGAGTCCCTTGGACTGCAAAGAGATCGAACCAGTCCATTCTGAAGATCAACCCTGGGATTTCTTTGGAAGGAATGATGCTAAAGCTGAAACTCCAGTACTTTGGCCACCTCATTGGTAAAAATAATGCTGGGAGGGATTGGGGGCAGGAGGAGAAGGGGACGACAGAGGATGAGATGGCTGGATGGCATCACTGACTCAATGGACGTGAGTGTGAGTGAACTCCGAGAGTTGGTGATGGACAGGGAGGCTTGGCGTGCTGAGATTCATGGGGTTGCAAAGAGTCAGACATGACTGAGCGACTTGAACTGAACTGATACACTATAACCTAAGAAGGTTTATTCCCATTCATTTGACAATGCTTTCTATGTACTTTAGCATAACACATAAACATATATAGTTTAATATCTCTCTGAGGGATTTGATTTCAGGGGCACTTTGATATGTCCCAATTAGCTAGAGGTCAGAGAAACTTAATTTAATTTAGTATTTGACTTGGAAAGTTAAATATAACAAAAATTTAAAACACTTGGTCAAATAAGATTATAGATCACTATAAAACAATGCTTATTCACTTAAGCAAAATGACAATACACGATTTCAAAGGTAAATACAGAAAGTTAAAGCATATTGATTAAACAATGAAGAAACATTACAATATGTTATCAAAAGCAGATAAATATCCCCAAATATCTTGTCCTCTTAACAGAGAAAAAACCAAATTGTAGTTTTGTTCAACTTACTTTTAATATTAAAATGTATTTGCTCAAATTTATTTTAATTAATCTGTCCTGACCATATATTGTTTTTCCCATTATTTCTTTTCCACAAACCTTCTATAACTTCCTTTTTTACTTTCAGATTCTGTCCTTTTCTCTTGTCTCATTTGAGCCTTTCTTTAGAGCAAAATTAGGCCTTCCCTGATGACTCAGACAGTAAGGAATCTGCTGGCAACATGGGAGACATAGGTTTCATCCCTGGGTCAGGAAGATCCCCTGGAGTAGAGAATGGCAACCCACTCCAGTATTGCCTGCAAAATTCCATGGACAGAGAAGACTTGTGGGCTGCAGTCCACGGAGTCACAAAGAGTCAGACCCGACTAAGAGACTAACACTTTCACTTTAGAGCAAAATTACTTACTTTTCCCTTAACTATAGGCATTTAAATTCCTTATACATTCTTTTTCCTTTGCATATAAACATGATTTTCTTCTTAATTTTTTCTATTTTAATTAAATGTTTTAATTAGAATTATCAACTTTTAAAACCTTAATTTCTAGTGAAAACTAAGAAGTAAGCAGTTATAAACTGTCTTTTGTATCAGATTTCTGTAGAATAGCAAGCATAAATATTATTCATACTTTCCAAAACATGCTTTTTTATAGAAAATGTCTCAGCGTGGCACCAAACATATTTATTAATAGTCCTAAATAACTTTAGTTTCGTTGTAAGAGCCTATGCTCAGTAATTAATGTTTCAGTAATTTTATTTGGGAGTGATCTAGATATTCAATAACTTCCATCATTTAACCTAATTTAGCAAATCTCTAAAGTTTCAAGTTACTAAAATTTCAAAGAAACTGTTTTTAAGTAGATATACCATAACACAAAATTATTCTTAAATAGTTCACCTAAAAGCTCTCACTTCATTTATGTCAAGTTAGTTCACTTTTCCTCAATAATTATGTTCAGATTAATCATGAAATCTTCATAAGATTGGACCACACCAGCCATCATCCCCCATTTTTCTTGCTAACAAATTTTGTGACAGAGATAATGTGAACTTATTTAAGTTTTAGTAAACTTGGTTATTGGAGAAGGAAATGGCAACCCACTCCAATGCTCTTGCCTGGTTGTCCATGTGAGTTAAACCAACAAATTTAAACTAACTTTAGCAATAAAAATTAATTTAATACTGAATATTTCCTAGATCACATGAAACTGAAATTCATTTGGTTTAGTTTATGTTTCTGAGTTTATAGAAGCACTTATTTTCCTTTAAGTCAATTAAATAGAGTTCAATTATAATTAATTTTGGCAATACCATCAAAGGTAGAAACATACATTTATAGTGTAGAAACCTAGATATACATATATCCAGATACATATAGATTTCATAGCTTTCATTTCTAAAACTAAGTTATAAATCAGGTATTACAATATAAATCTCACTAGTTTATAAATAACAATTAGAATAAGTTGTTTTCTTGCTTAAGTTTAAAAGTCCTCTTTTCCTTTTTCTTTTTTAACTTAATCTCAGGAATTGGAGAGGGTTTAGATACAGTTCCCTGATCTGTACAACATTTACATCTCAAAGGCATAGTGAGAGAAAATGTAAGTTCCTCCTAGAAGGACTTCTGTTCCCTTAGGTTCCGAATTTTGAAAAGATGATTTATCAAACTGGCTTTTTTTTTTTTTTTTAGCTGCATACACAAAAGTCAGTTTGGGAATGTGAAAAGAGCCCTATCTTGGCCATTTCTGTGCAAGATTTTCTTAGTTTCCAATAAAGTCAGTGCTTATGTGCTACATACAAAATGTTTATGAACCTGGTTGGAGGTTGGCTATCTGACTTGCCTCTGTCTTCTGTTTAGGAGGCTTTATCTGGTGGCTCATAGGTAAAGAATCAACCAGCCAGGGCAGGAGCCACAGAAGATGTGAGTGTGACCCCTGGGTTGGGAAGATCCCCTGGAGAAGGAAATGGTAATCCACTCCAGTGTTCTTTCCTGGGAAATCCCATGGACAGAGGAGCCTGGCAGGATACAGTCCATGGGGTCACAGAGTCAGACGCAACTTAACAACTAAACAACAAAAGGAATAACAATCCCCCATTTTAAAGTTGGTTTGTCAAGATATTACTATCAAAAGCTGTTTGGTGGGCTTTTGTGCTATTTGTGAGCTTACATCCTGTAGGTGTTACCCTCAAGTTGTTTCAGCAATTTTATGTGTCTGTTTCTGACTTCTCTCACTGGCAGTCTAAAACCAGCTTGGGTGCTCAGAATAGTGGATGGGTAACCCTATGTGTGCATCCCTAGACAAGTGAGTCTTTTAGTTTGAGTGGCTTTCCTTATGAGAGTCCCAAATGGTATGAGGATTTGCTTCTACCACTCCGATAAATTTCTCGGTTGCTTGAGAAAGCTGTATCAGCTGGGAGGATCTGTAGTCCTTATCTTTGGAGCTGAAAGCTCTCATTTGATGTCTTTAATTTACTCTGACCAGCCCTGTTAAATAGCCAGTTCCAGCAAGGACATCAGATAGCTCCTACCTAATGACTCAGTCCAAACCACCTAGGTGTCTTTCAGCTGAGCAAAATCTTGTCAATGTCTTTCAACTGGAGAATCCAGATACCGCTTCTTGAACTTAAGTTCAAGGAAACCCTAGTCCTCATATCAAGGAGTTTAATAACAACTGAATAAGGCTGAGGAAGTCAGCAAGATGGGAGATCCAAGACCACACGAGAGACTCACCCAGTTCATCTGGACACATCAAGGAGGTGGATGGACACATGGAACCCTTGCTGGTACCAAAGACCTAGATCTCTGTAGAGTTCAGAAGAAGGAAAGAAGTCTGCTCTGAATCCTTCATGGTTGTCAAAACTGTTGACTGAAAAACACAAACACACATAATGTAAGAGCTGAGTTGTGTTTTATTCAGGGCATTCCTGAGGACTCTTACTCAGGAGATTGCTTCTCAGAAAGCTCTTGAGAAATTGCCCCAAAGAGTTGAGAGAGTGGCCGGATATACACAATTTTTCCTAGGAAATACATGTAGTCAAGCATACAGCTCAATAAAAGTTTACTGCTGGTCATGAAGTTTACATACCTCCATTAATGATTTTAGTGATTTTCTATGAATGAGAAGATGCAAGAATCTGGGTTCATTTTTTTTTTTTAATTTTTCTGAGATAGCTGTGATTATCTAAGGGACCTGTTTTTCCAAAGCACAGAATGCCTCATCCTGTTTTTTGTCCTGAATAAATAGAGAATTAGGTTTTATTTTAATAGGCAAAATTGTAATTTGAATAAACCTATCTTTAATGGAGAAATATCTGTCAGTCTCTTCGATTCAAGTCAACATTTATCAATCAATAGCAATTATGTAGGTTGTCATGGGACCTATTTCTATCAATAGCTTTGTCTTTTTGCAATGAATGGCATCTACTTGTTTGTTCTCAGTTCTTGTAACTATGTATTTTTATTGGGTTTTGTAGGTGATATTATATATTGACTCTGAAGTATGTTATTTTATTAGAATAGTGTTGATTTTTAATTTGACAGGCTGTTTTATTATTTGTTGACCACATTGTCTTTACAGATTTTTTTTTTTTTTAATTACAGTGAGTCTTTTTAGTTTGACAGTTAGTTTAGGAATAATCTTTAGTTTTGTGACACTCTTTACTGTGAAGGCATGGCTTTTGTCGTATTTGAATGTGTTTACCAAGCCATTCTACCTTGGACATATCCAAACTGCAAACACTGTCTCCTCTGTGATAGGCAAGGAATACAGTCTTTACGTTTGCTTTCTGGTTGATTCCTCAAAGTGTGTCTCACAATTGCCTCAATTGATATCTTCTCTGGCAACTCTCCATTTTCATTCTGTACACATTGAGCCTTTAAGAGTATTGTTTCTGATTGAGTTCCATCCTTCCCACTTTGTACAGATTACGGAGTTCCCTAAGGCAAAACTTATCTCTCCATTGGTAGTGTCCCCTTCTTTAAAGACAAAAACTCATTTTGCTTTTGCTTTTGGACATTGTATAACTCTTTTAGCTAGTAGTTCTTTCTATTTTGGTCAAATTTTATAAATTATTATTGGGAGCATTCACTGAAGACAAGCTACTCTAGTGTTAGTCACTTAGTCATGTCTGATTCTTTGCAACCCCATGGACTATAGCCTGCCAGGCTCTTCTGTCCATGGAGTGGATTGCCATTCCTTTCTCCAGTGGATCCTCCTGATTGATCCCGGGATGGAATTCAGGTCTTCTTCATTGCCAGGCAGATATTTTTATCATAACTAAAAACAAAAAGAAAACTTGAAGCAGTTTTTATTGGAGTTGCATAAATATAGAAATACATTTGGGAAGAATTGGTATCTTTCCTAGTGAGTCTTTCTATTTGTGAATATTGTGAATATAACTGCATTGATTACATATGCTTTAATATCTTTTAAATATTTGTATATTTTTATCTTTTGTTATATATAATCTTTATTTATAAAAAATTTTTGTTACATATAACAAGAACCACAAGTTAAGCACAATGTGAATAGTTATTCTTCTTGGAACTTTTTTGAGCTTCATCTATCTCAAGATTTATGAATTTCATAGACTTTGGAGAATTCTCACTTACTGTCATTTTATATGGAATCTCCCCTTTATATGGAATCTCCTCTCTATTTTCTTCTTCTGGAACTCTGATTAGGTATCTATCAGTTTCTCTAATGTTATCCTCTTGATCTATTTTATATATTCAATCTCTTCTCTCTGTGGTGCATATTCTCAGTATCATTATCTCATTTATATTTAATTCACCAATTTTCTGCTCAGCTTTGCTAATCTGATGTTTTACCTCTTACTGTTTAATTTAAATCATCATCATCATCATATTTCCTTTATTTTTTCCAATTTGTTTTGGTAACCACTTGTGTCTCTCTCATATTTTATTTTACATAGAAATTATTTAAATATGTTGCTGGTAATTGACTTCAATATAAAATGCTTTCCATTTCTGTAATCAATGCTGATACGATTCTGATTTTTGCACATTTTCAACCTTGGTAACCCTGGTTCCTCTTTGGGTTTTTTGGTTTTTTTCCTATTGTGAGTTCATGGTCAAAAATAATTTCATCTGTATTGATTCTTCAAGTCCTTTACAAAATGTAAAAGATATACACCGATGTAGAAAATATATATATTTAATGTCACCACAGTGAAACAATTTGGGATCACTTTAAAATAAATTACTATTTTCATTGGTGGTTTTCAATTTTTAGATTACATGTTTTCTAGAAAAATACTTTGAATTTGTAGATTATGTATTAATATTTTCTCTTCTACTACCAGTGTGGTTACTGTAGGCACTCATCTTGCTCTCTTCTTTTCTAGAATGCTTATTTGTTAGCTTAATTGCTTGTTTTGCTTTTAAACTGACTCGCTTTAAATTCATAGTCTCAGTCTTCCCAGCCTCATCAGTTCAGTTCAGTTCAGTTGCTCAGTCGTGTCCCACTCTTTGCGACCCCATGAATCACAGCACACCAGGCCTCCCTGTTCATCACCAACTCCCAGAGTCTGCTCAAACTCATGTCCATGGAGTTGGTGAACCATCCAGCCATCTCAACCATGTCATCCTCTTCTCCTCCTGCCCCTAATCCCTCCCAGCATGAGAGTCTTTTCCAATAAGTCAACTCTTCTCATGAGGTGGCCAAAGTATTGGAGTTTCAGCTATAGCATCAGACCTTCCAATGAATACCCAGGACTGATCTCCTTTAGAATGGACTGGTTGGATCTCCTTGCAGTCCAAGGGACTCTGAAGAGTCTTCTCCAACACTGCAGTTCAAAACATCAATTCTTCAGCATTCAACTTTCATCACAGTCCAACTTTCACATCCATACACGACTACTGGAAAAATCACAGCCTTGACTAGATGGACCTTTGTTGGCAAAATAATGTCTCTGCTTTTGAATATGCTATCTAGGTTGGTCATAACTTTCCTTCCAAAGAGTAAGCCTCTTTTAATTTCATGGCTGCAATCACCATCTGCAGTGATTTTGGAGCCCCCAAAAATAAAGTCTGACACTGTTTCCACAGTTTCCCCATCTATTTGCCATGAAGTGATGGGACCAGATGCCATGATCTTAGTTTTCTGAATGTTGAGCTTTAAGCCAACTTTTCCACTCTCCTCTTTTACTTTCATCATGAGGCTTTAGGGTGGTGTCATCTGTGTATCTGAGGTTATTGATATTTCTCCCGGCAATCTTGATTCCAGCTTGTGCCTCTTCCAGTCCAGCGTTTCTCATGATGTACTCTGCATATAAGTTAAATAAGCAGGGTGACAATATATAGCCTTGACATACTCCTTTTCTTATTTGGAACCAGTCAGTTGTTCCATGTACACTTCTAACTGCTGCTTCCTGACCTGCGTACAGGTTTCTCAAGAGGCAGGTCAGGTGGTCTGGGATTCCCATCTCTTTCAGAATCTTCCACAGTTTATTGTGATCCACACAGTCAAAGGCTTTGGCATAGTCAATAAAGCAGAAATGGATGTTTTTCTGGATTTCATTTAGGTCATACCTGAATGGTCTAGTGGTTTTCCCTACTTTTTTTGATTTAAGTCTGAATTTGGCAATAAGGGGTTCATGATCTGAGCCACAGTCAGCTCCTGGTCTTGTTTTTGCTGACAATATAGAGCTTCTCCATCTTTGGCTGCAAAGAATATAATCAATCTGATTTCGGTGTTGACCGTCTGGTGATGTCCATGTGTAGGGTCTTCTCTTGTGTTGTTGGAAGAGGGTGTTTCCCCAGCCTCATAGAGGTCTCCAATTCAACTTCTTGCCTTTCAAGTCACTGGACTTTGTTTCTTATACCTGACATAGCCACTGAAACCTCTAGATCAGGTACACCCATATCTTCCTTCACATTTGTCCTTTTACTTCAATTTTAGCCTCTGAACTTTACCCCATATTTTTTTCCAGATCATAAATGCATTTAAGACATTTTTGTCAGAATTATTTGGCATTTTGTGCTGAGGAGTTTTTTAAAGTATTTCCTTTGACATTTTCTCACAAATTAAATCCATAATTCAATTTTGATTTAGCAGTTTTTTTTAAAGGGGTTGCATGGAAAGAGATTTTGCTTATCTCTAAAAATTCCAATGAAACAACATTCATTTTCTTCTTTCTGAGAAGCTTATATTCCAACTACCAAAACTAACATGTAAAAATATAGATATTATAATAAACAATACACTTTGGTTGAAACAACAAGAACATATTTACCAATAATATTGGTTGTACATTACTTAATTACAAATATAGTAATACAGATTAAATTATATAATTAAGAATATAGTATATATAAGAATATAAAATATATATAATTATATATAAGAATCAAAGAATTAAGTTGTCGTAAGGAGGCTTATTAAGAACTGTTTACAGTAAAAAAAAAAAAGATTAAATTTGCTTCTTGAACTGGCTAAGCAGAGGGAAAAGGACAATTCTGTAATGACAAAATTCACTGTGGTTGAAATTGAGCATGACATATTTAGGGAGGGGAACAAAGAGAGCCTAAATGGAGAATATATTTTATAGAGTACTGAAGCCTAGGTGGGTATTGTATGATTGTAAAGGGCTTTAAAAGTTAGGCAATATACATTTTATATGAAAGTTATTAGGTATTATACAATAAGAGATAAATACATTTTAGGAAGATTAGCTTGGAAGCACACAAATATAATAAAATGACAAAAAAAAAAAAACAGGTACAGGACCTCCAGGAGCTAGATCTTACTTTAATTGATACAGAAAGGGATGAGTTGATATTCATCATTATAGATAACAGGATAGTTGTGTTAGGAGAGAAGAAAATAAGGCCAGAGACATTCAGTTTGGAGAAATGCTTATCACACAAATGCAGGCATGTCAAAAACAATTCATACCATAATTGCATTCTGGTTATATGAATAGATGGACATTGGATTTGGACAAATTATGTTTTCTTTATTCAATTGAAAATATGATTTAGATATGAATAGTGTCACCAATAGAAACATTAAAATTTGATTAAAGTATTTAAATAACACAATTTCCTTTTGTTTTCAAGTTTTCGGTATCCAACAGAAACATTTTATTGTTTTATTTTAATTGAGGAGAAATTGGTTATGAGTTATTAAATTAAGATAATTTTGAAAATGTTTATCACACACTGAATATCAAGAAAATCATATGAAATGCTAAAGACAAATAAATGAATACAAGCAAGACCATTCACAATTTAGCCTTGAATATGCCTTTTTTAGCTTCTTCTCTTTTTTTGTTCTTAATTTACACATTCATGTGATATTTATTTTTGGTTTGAAATATTAGGGTCAGAGATGAATAGACCTATGAAGGAGAAGATAAAGCGGCCTCTCCATGAATATTTCACTTTTAGAAGCTTCTGTTTATATTATTTAGATTTTCAAATTTGGATTCATCATTAACATATTTCAAGACTAATAAAGGTTCAGAAGGTTTTCATGTGAAAACTTAAGCATAAACACTATAACCTGATTAAGGTACTTTATGATAATAAAACGGTGAAGTAAACAAATATATCTTCTCCCTCACAGCATGTATAATGTAATGAAGTATACAGACGATTGGGTAATAATGACTTGGTATAATGAATATTATGCTGGGTGAAAACAAGGGTGTTATAAATGCACATAGGAGAGACCATTGCATTTGTGTCAATATTCCTCAATTATACTACTTAGTAGAATGAACTTGCACATAATAAATACTTTCCAAGTTTTACTAACTTCTCATGTAAGTGATTCAATTGGCAAAATAGTTCAGTTTTTAATTTGGAGGAAATTAAATGTGGACTCTATTTTTAAAATAATATATTCCCTTAATATACAGTAAAATAATTGAGTTGTATTTCTCATATTTCACATCCTGAATGTTGCCTTTTTCTTTTCATATTTTATGTCATAAGATGGAAAACATATCTATCAGTTTTTCTTTAACTATACTATTAAATGCAGCACAAATGTGGACAGAGTGTTTCAGTTGCAGATTTTTCTGTGTATACTGTTCAATTAAATGAATTACAGTTTACTTGGCTGAAACTTTCTGGTTTGATGTTGTCCCACTTAGAACTTTTTGCTCTTACTGTTTGTACTTTTGGTGTTCAGTTCAGTTCAATTGTGTCTGTCTCTTTGCGACCCCATAGACTGCAGCATGCCAGGCCTCCCTGTCCATCACCAGCTCCCAGAGTTTACTCAGACTCATGTCCATTGAGTCGGTGATGCCATCCAACCATCTCATCCTCTGTTGTCCCCTTCTCCTCCTGCCCTCAATCTTTCCCAGCACCAAGGTTTTTTCCAATGAGTCAGCTCTTTGCATCAGGTGGCCAAAATATTGGAATTTCAGCTTCAACATCAGTCCTTCCAATGAATATTCAGGACCGATTTCCTTTAGGATGGACTGATTGGTCTCCTTGAAGTCCAAGGGACTCTCAAGAATCTTCTCCAACACCACAGTTCAAAAGCATCAATTCTCTGGTGCTCAGCTTTCTTTATAGTCCAACTCTCACATCCATACATGACCACTGGAAAAACCATAGCCTTGACTAGATGGACCTCTGTTGGGAAAGTAATGTCTCTTAAAAAATGTGCTGTCTAGGTTGTTCATAACTTTTCTTCCAAGGAGTAAGCATCTTTTTATTTTATGGCTGCAGTCACCATCTGCAGTGATTTTGGAGCCCCCCAAAATTAAAGTTTGCCACTGTTTCCACTGTTTCTCCATCTATTTGGGATGAAGTGATGGGACCGGATGCCATGATCTTAGTTTTCTGAATGGTGAGCTTTAAGCCAATTTTTTCACTCTCCTGTTTCACTTTCATCAAGAGACTCTTTAGTTCTTCCTCACTTTCTACCATTCCCACCAGAGATGCTCTGAGGGCTCAAACAAATCTTGTGCACACCAGGACCCAGGGACCCCACAGAGACTGAGACAGAACTGTGTTTGGGCATCTCCTGAGGAGGTATAGGTCGGCAGTGGTCTGCTGCAGGGACAGGGGCTCTGGGTATGTGGGTATGACATAAGTCCCCTCGAAGGAGGTTGCCATTAACCCCACTATAGAGCTGCCAGAACTTACACAGCACTTTTGGTGTTATACCCCCATATTGTCAGGAGTAACAATGACTGGGATATACTTTGAGTTCTGTCACTTACTAGCTAGTTGACTTTCTGCTGCTGCCGCTGCTAAGTCACTTAGTCATTTCCGACTCTGTGCCACCCCATAGACAGCAACCCACCAGGCTCCCCCATCCCTGGGATTCTCCAGGCAAGAACACTGGAGTGGGTTGCCACTTCCTTCTCCAATGCATGAAAGTGAAAAGTGAGAGTGAAGTCGCTCAGTCGTGTCGGACTCTTCGCAACCCCATGCACTGCAGCCCACCAGGCTCCTCCATCCATGGGATTTTCCAGGCAAGATTACCGGAGTGGGGTGCCATTGACCTTCTACAAGTTCTAATTAATTAAGCTTTTTACAATTCATATCTTTAAAGACAGATTGGGATAACAAGAGTCCGTACTTCAAGGTATAGTTGAGAATTGGGAGAGTTAATGAAATGCCTGTAAATGGACTGTGCACTTGACAAAACCTCGGCTAATATTGTCTTTAAAATATCACCTACATTTTCAACTGCTTCACTCACTTTTTCATCATCCTCCTACAAGGCGAAAGTTTAGTAGATACATGAATTCAAGTTCATAAAAATAAAACGTGTGTGTATATATGCATCTATAGGTTTATAGATATGTATCTATATACACATGTGATACACACACACACACACACACACACACACATGTGTGCTTATTCACTTCAGTTGTGTCTGACTCTCTGTGATCCCACGAACTGCAGCCCACCAAGCTCTTCTGTCCGTGGGATTCTCTACGCAAGCATACTGGAGTGGGTTGCCATGCCCTCCTCCAGGGGATCTTCCTCACCCAGGGACTGAACTCAGGTCTCCTGCAGCTCCTGCATTTCAGGCAGATTCTTTACCACTGTGCCACCAGGGAAGCCCATATATACATATACCTATACCTATACCTATACATATACATATACATATACATAAATGATGCTTCTTTGGGAGACTCATGGCCAAGGGAACTTTGACAATGATATCCTGTTTCTCAGGATGTGATATTATTTCCAAGAGTGAGACTATTGTGTGATGAGTGTGTCAACATGAGCCCCAGGTCCTGTTGTCAAGGCTGAGACGGACACAACCACAGAGCTGGAAGAGAGTGAGTGACAGGCTATTATTTGGCATCATTTGTCTGTGACTGTGCTAATAATCAGTTTATGACTGTTTAAATGTCTGTGGGCACTTAATCCCAAATTCTTATTCAGTTTAAAGTATTAGGGTTGAAGAAGAACAAATTTATGAAGGCTGAAATGAATAATGAGTGAAACGAATAATATTTAACTTCAAAAATAGACTGAAGTTGTGTTGTTTAGATTTTAAAATTCAGATCCACACTGCACAGATTTGGAAAGCCAAAAAAGATTAGAAGGTTGGAAAAAAGGACCTTTGAAATAAGATTATTAGCGCTCAAAGAGGATTTAGCTGTGAGAGAAGGTAATTGTTTTTGTATCAACATATGTTCTAATACCTCAGTGCAAACTGTCATGCATCAGAATGTATGTCCCAAATTTGAAAAATATTGTTTGTTCAGATTTTTGAGTTTCCAAATTAATACAGAGAAATTTGCACTTTCTAGAGGAAAATAGCATTTATAATAAAGAAACTGCATATGATACTATTTCTTTGAAAGGTTAACAGTAGTTATAATCGTCATCATAAGAGTAAACATTCACATTTATTTATCTTTTTTTTTCTGTGCACAAGCACTCTTAATGGATTTTCTTGCTATTTCCCTTTAATTCTTACAACAGCGTATATTTCATTCCAAATTCCATCTGACTCAAGGAAAATAAGGTTCACTGATATTTTAGCTCCCAAAAGATGATTGAAGTCAATAGAGTGGGCTGTAACTCAGGTGCCTAATTTTATATAATAATTTAATGAATAAACAGAACAGATTAAGTAAAAAAAAATAAAGTTTTCTTTTATCTTTGATGCTTTATCTTTGATGCTTTCCAGTATGACAATAAATAGATATCTTTCCTTAACTCATTTTTCCTTACTATTAGACACACATTAAAAATTAGATTTGGTTTGAGTCCTTTTTCATTGTAATACCTAGTACATATATATACAATTATGAAACTGTTGAAACTATGACTCTATGTATTTCTCAAATTGTAAAATGGGTTTAAATTTTACATCTACTGTTGAAGGATTAAAAATAACAAAGTGACTGGCCCATGATATGAGGGTAATTCAGTAAATAATTTATTAATGTAACTGTAACAGAGTAGAATTCTAAAAGTAGGCTTTAGGGTTTTGGTTTATTTCCCTGGTAGCTCAGCTGGTAAAGAATCTGCCTGCAATGTAGGTAACCCCAGTTTGATTCCTGAGTCAGGAAGATACACTGGAGAAAGGATAGATTACCTTTATTCTTGGGCTTCTCTGGTGGCTCAGCTGGTAAAAATCCACCTGCAATGCAGGAGACCTGGTTTCGATCCCTGGGTTGAGAAGATCCCCTGGAGAAGGGAATAGCTACACACTCCAGTAGAATTGCAAGAAGAATTCCATGGACTGTATAGTCCATGGGATCGCAAAGAGTTGGATGCAGCTTTCACCTTCACTTTTTGTTCTGTGTGTGTATGCCCAAAATTTCTCTTTTAGGGCTTGCAAATTTAGCATACATTGTGGACACAAGGCCCCAAATGTATATTAATTCAAAGCTGTCTGCTGCTATACAGACATTTTAACTTCTCTTTGTCTTCTTCTGGACATGTTCTTAAAGGTTCATGGCTAACTGGTATTTGTGTGTGTGAGTGCCCACTCAGTCATGTCTGACTCTGTGCGAACCCATGGACTGTTGACTGTTAGGCTCCTCTGTCCATGGAATTCTCTAGGCAAGAATCCTGGAGCAGGTTGCCACATCCTTCTCCAGAGGATCTTCCTGATCCAGGGATCAAACCTGTGTCTCTTGCATCTCCTGCATTGGCAGACAGATTCTTTACCACTAGCACCACCTGGAAAACCCTAAAGAGCCCCTAATAGCTAGTGTGGTTGTTAATTTTCATATAGAACAGTGTCTGTGTATATAACAGTTCTCTGAGACTGCATGTTTTATTTTAATTAAAATGAAATCCTATTGGTATAATACAAAGAGAAAGTGAAGTGAAAGTCACTCAGTCATGTCCAGCTCTTTGTGACCCCAAAGACTATACAGTCCATGGAATTCTCTAGGCCAGAAAACTGGAGTGAGTAGCCGTTCCTTTCTCCAGGGGATCTTCCCCACCCAGGGATCAAACCCAGGCTCCCTGCATTGCAGGCAGATTCTTTACCAGCTGAGCCACCAGGGAAGTCCATAAAGAGAAAGATAGTTGCTAAATATGTGCACGGGGCTTCCTTGGTGGCTCAGACAGTAAAGCATCTGCCGGCAATGCAGGAGACCCGGGTTCAATCCCTAGGTTGTGAAGATCCCTTGGAGAAGGAAATGTCAATCCACTCCAGTACTCTTGCCTGGAAATTCCCATGGACAGAGAAGCCTGGTAGGCTACAGTCTATGGGGTCACAAAGAGTCGGACACAACTGAGTGACTTCATTGACTCTTGCCTAAATCCGTTTGCCACTCTTTACTGCACACAGAATAAATTTAAAACCGAAACAAAATTCTGCCTGATCTGGCCACTACTAAGTTCACAGTCTAATACTGCATTGATATGCTCTCCGCTCCAGCTCTACAGGCTTTCATTTAGTTCCTGAAAACAAGACCCTTCCTACCCAGTCCTCTGTACATACAGCTCTTTTAGTGCAATGCTCTTTGCTTTGACCACACTGGCTTTGTCTTTGGGGCTGGATATTTTCAAAAGAGCTTCCTGGGCCCTGCTTCTAGGGATTCATATAATATGTCTGGAGTGGGGTCTAGGAATCTGTGTTACCAATCCCACTAAACACTGCTGATGGAAAGAGAATGTGAAAGGTGAGAGGTGTGAGTTTATTTGATTTGGGGCAAAATGAGGACTAATAGTCTGGGAGATAGCATTTCAGATAACTCTGAGAGCTGCTCTGAAGAGGTAGGAGGGGAGGTCAGTGTTATACATAATTTTAGATAAGGAAGTCCATGCAGTCAAGCATACATTTTGGCCTAAACTTGCTGCTTGTAATGAAGAACAGATGCCATCTTTAATGACTTTAGTGCTTTTCTACATATGAGGAGATGTAAGAGTTGGGCCTATAAAATCTTCTTTTGAAAATATCTAACTATCTAAAGGTCTGTTCTGCCAGTTTTTCCCAGAGCTCAGATGCCTCATTCCTGAATGAGGGGGGTCTTGAAGATCAGTGGCTGCAGTGACTAGTGACTTAGTCCTTGTAGAGGCAGATGGCAAGTGCCAATTTTTAGCTGGCAACATCGTTCAAAACTACAAGGCCAAGACAATATCTTCTTTGATATTCTTCATAACAACAATATTTTACTACTAGCATTTCATTCTTAGTGTTGCATTGTTGGCAGCTACCATGTGTGGGGGCTCTGTGACGATGCGATTTGTTACATCATTTCATCCTGACAATAGGGCAACAGGCAAACTGAGGGTGAGCTTCTGAGATTCAGAAAGCTGTACACATTCCCCAGCGTCATGCAGAATCAAAATCTGAACCAGTGTTTCTTTGAATTCTAAAGTCTTCTCTCAAAGAGACTAAAGTGGCTTGTCCCTAGTCACCAGGTAAAGTCTGTCCTAGAAATCCAGTGTTCATACTTCTGGTCTAGCGCTCTTTTGACACTCACATAATGTATGTTCTGTGGAGAAGAACAGATTTTAAATACACAGAGAAGGAATTCCCTGGTGGTCCAGCGGTTAAGACTTCGTCTTCCAATGCTAGAGGTGTGGGGTTTAATCCCTCATTGGGAGCTAAGATTCCCCTATGTCTCCTGGCCAAAAACACAAAAAATAAATAAATAAAACAGAAACAATATTGTCACAAATTCAATAAAGGCTTTAAAAAGGATCTACATTAAAAAAAATTCTTTCATGAAGAAAGAAAGAAAGAATGTTGTCGGTGAACAGAGACAACAGAACCAAACTTATGTCTAATCTCACCTTGGTTTGTACCTGATTTCTCAAATATAAACATGCTATAGGCTTTTAACTAATTATATTTTTTTTCCAAAAGTTTAACTTAACTCTGGAAGGTATTTTCTTTTTGTAACGCTATCACATAAAAGTTTTTTTTTGTTTGTTTTTTTAGAAATTAGTTTCAAATGCACTTACTTCCTGATAGATAAGGAGTTTTTAAACCCCTTGAATCACTTCATATCATTGTCCTTATCAATTCATTGACTTTAATACTGTCTTCCCTTTGTTCTTTCTTCTATACTTCTATAATCTGTATAGTTCCTTCACTTTAATTTATATTCTCTCCCTCCCTTTACTCCTTCTCTCCCTTTTCTTTCCTATTTCCTTTGCTTAGTAAATATTTTTTGAAGTGCTATTAAGTAATTATTAGAAACAATGCCACATGTTTGATAAAAAGCAACAAAGGATTTACTTGCCTGCCAGGAGTTCATCTTTCAAACTGCATCTTCCAAACCTAACCCCAGTAGACCCTAAATAGTTTATGTGAAAAAAAGTTATGTATGAGAATAAAAATATGGCATTACTTTGTTTTAATACTTAAGTATAAAAGAAAAGATTGATGCTTTTGAATTGTGGTGCTGGAGAAGACTCATGAGAGTCCCTTGGACAGCAAGGAACTCAGACTAGTCAATCCTAAAAGGAAATCAACCCTGAATATTCACTGGAAAGACTAATGCTGAAGCTGAAGCTCCAATACATTGGCCACCTGATGCGAAGAGCCAACTCACTGGAAAAGACCCTGATCCTAGGACAGATTGAAGGCAAAAGGAGAAGGGTGTGACAGAGGATGAGATGTTAGATAGTATCACAGACTCAATGGACATAAGTTTGACCAAACTCTGGGAGACAGTGAAGGACAGCGAAGCCTGGCATGCTACGGTCCATAGAGTCACAAAGAGTCAGACATGACTTAGCAACTGAGCAACAACATAAAAGAAAGGGAGTTTTAAAAAAATACTTCAGTAAAGTTCAGTCGCTGCTGTGTCCGACTCTTTGTAACCCCATGGATGCAGCATGCCAGGCTTCTTTAATGTGGAATATATTTCTCTTCAAAACTTTAAGTTTTAATTTTAAAACTACAGTTAAAGTTTAGTTTGTCAGAAAAAAAAAAGAACTACATGATCTTTTGGATAAAGTGAAAACCCATGTACAAACGTGAAGTTTGCTCCATTTTCTATTTTTTGAACACTGCCTTCACAAGGTTTTACAAGTAGTAATGAATAATTATTGAATTTTGTTACTTTAAAAATCTACTCCCTACCTATGAAGTAATTAAAGAAGTAAAAACATAGGTAATAGGGAATAAAGGACAAGAAACAGCAAGGAAGGAAACACACGTAAGCTCTTCTGTCCTAGGGAACAGGAGCTTTGACAGCATACTGAGTTATCAGTATTCATACATGACAAGCTGAAACCCACGAACCTTCAGTAATGCATTCCTTCAATAATGCATCTGTGGGGGATGTGAAAAGAATTGGAAAAGGCTGAAAGAGTCATTGCTTTTCTAAAGTGTCCAAATGAGTCTTTCTGTGATACCCTAGTTTTGTGAGCTCTGTCTATAGACTTGGGTCTATCTATTTCATTTTTTTGCTTTGTCCTTATGATTTGGAAACACAATGAGAGCTTACAGTAAGACATGGATTGGCTCAGAGAATTTATGCTTTGATTCTAGGGAAGAAAATATAGTGTTCAATCCAGATAGGGTATATATTTTATATGCTTTATATTTGATAGATATAAATAGGGCTACAGAGAGAAAGAAAACACAGAAATAAGGAAGAAAGAAAGAAGGATAGAATGGAAGGGAGGGAAAAGAGAGAAAGAGAAAAAGAAAGGAGGTAGCAAGGAGAGAGATTAATTCATTGAGAGTGAATTGATGAAATAAATATATCAGTAACTGCAGATAACAAGTCAGTAATAATTTCTGGATTCTGAGACTAAATACAGAAATCATGAATCAAGCTATTTCCTCAGTCAGAAAAAGAAAGTTTTTGCATATGTATATATATATATATATATATATATATATATATATATATATATATATTGCACAGCAAGAAAACAAGGAACCAGAGGAGAAGAGAAGAGATGCTTACATAGTTGTATGGCTAACCAAGTGCCAATCATTGCTATTTCATAACCCCTGGGCAGCCTCCTGGGAGAGTTTTCTAAGAACTTATTTTTAAAGTATCTTGGGAAAGTTAGAAATGATTTTAATAGGTGTAGTTTCCCAGTTAGTGTTTTTCAGTGCAAGAGACAATTAGGAGGAAAATATTTTGTGTTTTTGTTGAGCTTAATTAGGTTTTACCTTCTATTCCAGGTCTATAGAAAACAGTTACATTTAGGGACTCTGGAAAAGAAAAGTTTTTAAAATATACATTTACTGAGATTTTTATATAGATTTAATTGTGCAGATGTCAAGAATATGTTGTGTAACTCCACCTCCTGCATCTTGGGAGTTAGGTCTTCACAATGGTATGAAATATGAAGTTTAGTGCTTTAACTTTTCACTGAAAAATATGCACATTGAGAAATGTTCCTTTAATTTGTCTGCGGATTTTATCTAATATTCATTAAGTTTTAGAGCATTGTGATCTCCCAGCATTCTGCTAGGCCCAAGATCTAAAGCTGCAACCAAAGTATATATGATTTTGGCAAGTTGAATATTATACTTAATGGGATAAATGGAGTATAAACAAGTAAGTACATGATATAACATTTTAAGTGGAAAAAGGCACTATGAATAAAAATAAGTAAATATTATAAGTAGGAATAAAGGAGTTATTCAATTTATTTGGAAAAAAACAGGGAAGAGCTTCCTTAAAAAAAAAAAAGTGTTATATCACAATAGGAGAATGAGCAAGGACCAAAAATGAATATATAACTCTAATATTGTTCTGAATGTGATAATAAATTGTTCTGACTGATTATTTACACATTCATATCTATATTTTACTGCATACACAAATTATTTAAATGGTAGCAATGTAATGTCTAAAGGATTGGGTACAATATATACAATTTGCAGAAAACCTTTTATGTACTGAATAATCAACACTGGAAAGGCATAAAAACACCAAAAAATATACAATTTTTGGTGTCTACTGTGACACATGCTCTGTACAATAGTCAAAACACATGCAGCCAGGCTGAGGCAAACTATTTCTCACAAGAACTTAATATGGAAGATGTTACTAACTTTAGCACTAAGTCACTTGAGTCATGTTGACTCTTTGCCACCCTATGGACTGTACCCCTCCAGGCCCCTCTGTCCACGGGATTCTCCAGGCAAGAATACTGGAGTGGGTTGTCATTTCCTCCTCCAGGAGATCTTCCCTACCCAGAGAGCAAACTCCCATCTCTTGTCTCCTGCATTGGTAGATGGGTTCTTTACCACTAGCACTACCTGGGAAGCACTTTACTAACTTAGGTCATTCAACATTTCCATTATTTTGCAGCTAGTATGAGAAAGTAGCAAGATAAAAACAAAGAATTTTCTGATTACATAGCCACATGCTTTTTCCTTAATTATTTTACTTAGATTTTAAATACACTAAAAGAATTTGAATAATGTGGGAAAAGAAGAAAAGTGAGATCTTAAATTTGCATGAAGATTAGCCTGATTTCTAAATATAAATTTTAAAATGTTAATTATTCAAATCAAACCCATTCAACTAACACACTTAACCCTTATTAAAAGAACTTGTAGTTGGTTTTAATGAGATTTTTTTCAACAATTTTCTTGAGCAGCCTGGAAGGATAAAAATCAAACATGTTTTAATAATATTTTCCCTCTCAGTGGGTACTTGTTCTTTCAATGTTGATGGAACCCTAGGATTTAAATCCATTGATTGAATATTTAGAGTTGTTTTAATTTCATTTTTCACTTTCTAATTAGGATTCCTGCTGCATAGTGCTCTATGAAGCTAAGAGTGAATGAACGAACAATCGTCATTTATGCACTCTAATTCTACTGCAGATATTTAATGATAAAACATTTTATTTCCTTTTGTTGGATATCATTTCAAAACTATAACAAACCCAATTATATTCACAATCAGCTTCCAAGGACACTAATGAGATGGCATGCAATCTCTTCAGAAGATATTTTGTGCAGTTTTCCAGTTCAAATCAAATGTATCTATCTTTAATCTTATTCAATGATGAATGAAATATATACATAATTTAAATATATAAATATTATATAATTATATTTATATTTTTAAAATGGAGAACTACAAGGATTGTTTTTTTTTTTTTTTTAATCTCAGTTAAATAACTGACTGGAAATGTCCTAAGAACATACTAGTGAAGCTTTCAGACACAAGGTAACTTGACTGCAGGAAACACACACACACACACAAACGAATGCTTTTGTATTAATATAGTTTCCGTTTGTTTTCTGTCTTTAGAACTTCAACTTACTGGCTCACTCGCATCCAGTCTTTTCTCTACTGCAATGAAAACGGCCTTCTGGGCAGTTTTTCAGAAGAGACGCACTCCTGCACGTGTCCCAACGACCAGGTGGTCTGCACGGCCTTCCTGCCCTGCACGGTGGGCGACGCGGCCGCCTGCCTCACCTGCGCCCCAGACAACCGCACCCGCTGTGGCACCTGCAACACGGGCTACATGCTGAGCCAGGGCTTCTGCAAACCCGAGGTCGCCGAGTCCACCGACCACTACATCGGCTTCGAGACTGACCTGCAAGACCTGGAGATGAAGTACCTGTTGCAGAAAACCGACAGGCGGCTGGAGGTGCACGCCATCTTCATCAGCAATGACATGCGCCTCAACAGCTGGTTCGACCCCTCCTGGCGCAAGAGGATGCTCCTCACCTTAAAGAGCAACAAGTACAAGTCGAGCCTGGTCCACATGATCCTGGGTCTCTCTTTACAGATCTGTTTGACGAAAAACAGCACCCTGGAGCCCGTGTTGGCCATCTACATCAACCCCTTCGGAGGCAGCCACTCTGAGAGCTGGTTTATGCCTGTGAATGAAAACAGCTTCCCCGACTGGGAACGGACTAAGCTGGACCTCCCCCTGCAGTGTTACAACTGGTCGCTGACTCTAGGGAACAAGTGGAAGACGTTTTTTGAGACCGTGCACATCTACCTGAGGAGTCGCATCAAGTCAAACGGCCCCAACGGCAACGAAAGCATCTACTACGAACCCCTGGAGTTTATTGACCCATCTCGGAACCTGGGTTATATGAAAATCAATAACATTCAAGTGTTTGGCTACAGCATGCACTTTGACCCGGAAGCCATCCGGGACCTGATTCTGCAGCTGGACTACCCCTACACTCAGGGATCCCAGGACTCAGCACTTTTGCAGCTTCTAGAGATAAGAGACCGTGTAAATAAACTCTCCCCGCCTGGTCAGCGTCGTCTAGATCTCTTCTCTTGCTTGCTTCGTCATAGACTCAAGCTGTCTACTAGTGAGGTGGTGAGAATCCAATCTGCTCTGCAGGCGTTTAATGCCAAATTGCCAAACACAGTGGATTATGACACGACCAAATTATGTAGTTAACCATACATGTCAAGCACAACCCAAAATCTTGAAGGAGTTTTTACAGTGCTTTTGTGGAACAGTTTATGTTTGGAAGAGTACCTTTAAATTGTCTTTTCAATATCTGTCTTATATCCGTCAATAACATTGGATGGCAATTTACACACATGGACTTGCTGACAATGAATATATTATACTGCAGTTTTGGTTTCTGAATGAAATAAATACTGACACCAGTCTAGAAGACATTCTACTTTTTACAATAAATTTCATTTGTAATTTTATATGTTCCGTGGCAATGCTTTTGTGCATTACATCCTCTAGAGGGAACATAAAAAGATACCAATAAAATTTTGTAGCTGAACAGTTATTAAAAAGAAATGCTGTGGGATTCCTTTTTTCCATGAAGTGAGTTCTATTTTGATATAGCTTGTTAGAACCTGGGGAAAATTCCCAAGATTTTTTAATTGAAACATTTGACGGTTCCTTTCAAAAGCCTTTAGGGAAAACCCAACTAGGTAGAATGCCTAGGATTCAGTTGTATTTTTATGGTTAACAGCATAATGGCGGTGCTTTATTACCTATATTTATAAATCAGACACCATCATTATTAAAATAAACAGACAACTTATTTCTCAACTAAATATCCAAACATTCTAGCAAACACACAGAAAGTCACTGTGCTTATAAGCACATCATGGAGAAAGTAAAGCCTTCATTTCCTCAGCAACTTACTTTGTCATTCTCTTTCTACATTCTAATAACCAACAATCAGCATACTCTAAACACTCATTTTCATTTCAAGTACTAAAAGCCTAGTTATTCCAGTACTTTAGCAATGTCAATAAGATAACATTTCTAGAAATCATAAATTGTAATGCACTGGTATAAAATAAATGGTCAAATAACTAGTTCAAGTGTAAATAGACATTTTTTCCTCTCATAGAAACTAGTAGTATTAAAATACATTTTTAAGTGCAAATTCTTTCAACACAAACTATTTTTAGTCCAAATTTTTTGGTTGAAATTCCATATTACCAATAAGTAATATCAGATATGTGGGGCTTCCCAGGTGGCACTAATGGTAAAGAACCTGCCTGCCAATGCAGGAGACATAAGAGATGCAGGTTCAATCCCTGAGTCAGGAAGATCCCCTGGAGGAGGCCATGACAACTCACTCCAGTATTCTTGCCTGGAGAATCCCACGGACAGTGGAACCTGGCAGGCTACAGTCCATAGGGTCCCAGAGTTGGACATGACTAAAGGGACTTATCACATACACTTTTAGATATATAATTAATGTTTTTTATCTAATGAACTTAAGTTGCATTTTTGTTTAGATATATGAATGTGTTTGTAAAGAATGGTGATGATCATATCACTGCTCTTGTTTAAATATTTCATAAACATTTCTTATAATGTTAACCAACACTGTCCAGCCCAGGTTTCCTGTTGCGGTCATGAAGTTATTTCTCAGAGCACAAAGAAGAGAACCTATGACATGATTGAACATAGTAAGACTGATGATGAAAACATCCCATCCACATTCTGGATTCTTAAGCTGTTTGTTTAGATTCCAAAGCATTTTAAGAAAAGGTAGCTCAGACACAACATACCAATTCAGTCACCGTAAGTATGGTATAGCCTTCTAACCCTTGCCTGGATAACTGATTTTCTTTCTTTAATCATCTGATTTTTTTTTTCCCTTACTTTTACTATTATTAGTAAATCAACTGAAAATATACACAATTATTTAACACCATTTTTCTGATATCTTAGCAGATATACTTTTTATTTAATTCTGACAACACTAAGCTATAGATTATCATTCCCATTTTCTTGGTGGAAGAAAAACAAACAGAGGCTCAGAATGGTTTGTCAAATTCCCCAAGATAACAAACCAATAAGTTAAAAAATCAGCCTACCAACACAACTTTTCTGGAATGAATTGTCTTCTTTTCAATGTGCCACTGAGCTTTAAATGAACCATCCTATTTCTGTATTTAATCTCATTACATGGACAGGTTTATGGTGAAACAAGAATCGTTTATAAAATTGAGGTCTAAATCGTTATAAAATACATACCTTCACAGTACACTGGAGTAATTAAACAAACCAGAATGTATCATCCAAAATTGATCACCCACAAAATGACCAAGCTTATTGAATATAGATAGACCATATATTTAAAAAGACATTTGCTATAAAAGTCAGAATTGCAACTAAGACTTTTTCCAGAAGCATTTTGGAGGCCCAGATGTCCAAAGCCACTGATCTGAGAAACCACCTGAGCAATGTATGTGGTCACCAGTGGACTCAGAACAGCAACCATTCTTGGAACCTAAGCAAAATGTCAGCAATCCTACTTATTGTTCAGCTCACTCTGTGCTGACAGGCTTACGATAGAGAAGCTCCTATGGCTAAAGGTAAGGCTATACCTGGCTAGGGTGGCTAGGGGTTTATCCTGAGATTTGACATGTGTTGCCACATAAGGCTATTGAAAGATGATTAATCATCTTCATTCTGCCTTGGTAACAACCTCAGTGAATATTCAGTATCTCTGACTCCATTTTTCCCTTGAAAGTGGAAAAGTAATATGAATGTCTTTCTCTGACTATTGGGTCCTAACACATGAATAATATGAATACAATGTAAGTAAACCTACCAAGCAGATTCTAAAGCACTATACAGATTTAAAGGATAAGTGATCAACATCTTTTAATATTTATGTTTCTCATATGCTACCAGTAAATTCAACAAGCAATAGACAATATAAAATCTACTTAATTCAACATTTGTTTGTCAACATATGGGAAAAATGCTTTATGATTTTGAAAATTTTTAATAAAAATAATTTTACTCAAAATCTTACTTAGACCAAAAATTGAAAAATCATATTTTAAAAGACAGCATTTGATTTCTTTTTTGATATTTCTAATGTAAGCTTCTAAATTAGCAGTTAATTGACCTTAAAAAATTCAGTGAAATTTGAAATTCTGAAAATTCAAAAATGCATTGAGAATACATTTTGTTTCCAGAAACATCTCATATTGCTCTATATTTTTTTGATCACTATCATAAATTTGACCTGCTTACCTGTTCCTGTCCCAAGTTGACTTTTTGCAAGTTAATCAGTGATGACTGTCAGCTCAAAAAAAATTTCTGAAATGGCTGATGGTCTTCCCTGATTTAAATAGTGCCAGAAAGCTGATTTTCCTTTCCTCCTCTTTTTTAAAATTTTTGTGATGACTCTTCAGAATATAGAAATATATTGGAAGGAACCAGGTCCATGTATTGCCCTCTAATCAGGTATGTCCCCTTTTTGTAACTATGCTTCCTTCTTTCTTTATGGAGGTTATTTAAGATCTCCAGTTTGAACAGATCTAGAAAATAAATAATTTAAAAAAATGTAAGAGCAAAATAAAACTATATATACATATATTTGTTAAGTGGGAATTATAGAATATAGGAATTCACCTGGATGGAAAGTTGAAAGTTTCAGAAATCCAGTAGAAAATATAACTTTTAAATAATAAACTTGGCTTAAGATTTGAAGAATCATAGATGTCTTCCAAATCCATGTGACAATTGAAAAGAACATACCAAAAAATCAACCTTAGAGAAACTAAAAACAACCTCATTCTGATTTGTTTCCTAGAGCATTTAACTAGAATAATAATTCTTTAGGAAAAATGCATCTTCCCTATGCATCACCTGGCCATAAATAAGGTGCTTATAATTGAAACTTCAGAGTCACAGATGTTAAGCTTGTGATATTCTTTGGCAATAATAGTGCAATCATCTGATATTTTTTTAAATTTTTATTTATTTTTTTGGTGGTGTCAGGTCTTGCAGGATCTTTCACTGTGGCACACAGTTTTTCTAGCTGTGGCCTGAGGAGTCCAGTAGTTGTAGAGCATGGGCTTAGTTGCCCCGCAGCATGTGGCATCTAGTTCCCTAACCATACTTTGCATTGCAAAGCATATTCTTAACCACTGGACCACAAAGGAAGCCCCTCATCTGAATTTTTAAAACCTGAGAGTTTACTGAGCTACTTTTCTACAGCTATCAACCTTCTACTTTCCTCTTCTCAATCTCTGTCATCACAGTTATATTTCTACCTCCAGGCTCTCCTAGAGATAGACATATATATTATAATTTAATCACTGTATAATACTCTAATATCTGGAAAATTTTCTTAGCTGAAAATTTTTACAAACATCTCCATTTTTTATATGAAAGCAACATTAACTATTTTAATGAGCTATGAATGACTAATGAATTAAAATATCCATGTCAAATTATTTGATACGAGGACATGCAGCCAAGTTTGGTAAATTAGTACATGTAAATGAAATTCAATCCAAAGCAAAAATTCCACATTTGAAATTATCTCATGGGCTGGCAATCAGAAGATTAAATGATTATTTAATGACTGAAGTACTATTTCATTCTATGATTATACAGTATAACTGTCAAATAAAACCGTACTACATAATGTTTGACTACTTAAATATCTATGCGGTATGTACAATAAAGCAGTGTTCAGAGAGCATAGTGAATTCACGGATTTTGTGGTATCCTGGTGAACTGATCCCAGGTTTCTAACTTAACCTCTTCCTTTAGTCACCGTTAAAATGGTATCAAGTGTTCTGAAAGCATCTTCAAAGTGCAACAATAAATAAATAGGAAAATATGAGCCCTTAAAAAAATTGTAGCAAAAATACAGGCTATGACACTCAAAATGCTAGCAGTAATACACTTTAAAATTAACTGTATGTGTGCATGTCCTTAGACGCTTCAGTCGTGTCTGAATCTATGAGACCTCATGGACTGTAGTCTGCCAGTCTCCTATGTCCATGTCCATGGGATTCTCGAGGCAGGAAAATTTGAGTGGGTTGCCATGCCCTCCTCCACGGGATCTTCCCCACCCAGGGATCAAATCCCCATCTCTGTGGCTTCTGCATTGAAGGCGGATTCTTTACAGCTGAGCCACCAGGGAAGCCTAGTAAAATTAGCTATTTACTACAGAAAACTGAAATCAGCTTAATCATTTTACATAGAAGTAATTTGTGACTTTGAAATGTAAATTTTTGCTCTTTTATAATAAGTTGGGCAATTTATTTAAAATTTATCCATCCCAAATCATTAAAATGACAGAAAAAATAAAGATTTATCTATAGATTGATGGTACTCTACACTTACATAGATTATGAGCTTTTCTGGTAGTTCAGCTGGTAAAGAATCCACCTGCAATCCAGGAGACCCCAGTTCAGTTCCTGGTTCAGGAAGTTCCCTTGGAAAAGGGATAGATACCCGCTACAGCATTCATGGACTTCCCCGGTGGCTCAGATGGTAAAGAATTCACCTGCAGTGCAGGAGACACGAGTTCAATCCCTGGGTTGGGAAGATGTCCTGCAGTAGGCATGGCAACCTACTCCAGTATTCTTGCCTGGAGAATCCCCATGGACAAAGAAGCCTGGCAGGACACAGTCCATGGTGTCGCAAAGAATCAGACATGCCTGATGAACTAACCACAGCACAGCAACATGTAGGTTAAATGAAAAAAAAGTGAAAGTGTTAGTGATTTGGCTTCCCTGGTAGCTCAACTGGTAAAGAATCCGCCTGCAAGGCAGGAGACCCTGGTTTGATTCCTGGTTCGGGAAAATTCCCTGGAGAAGGGATAAGCTACCCACTCCAGTATTCATGGACTTTCCTGATGGCTTAGCTGGTAAAGAATCCACTTGCAGAGTGGGAGACCTGGGTTCGATCTCTGGGTTGGGAGGAATACTGGGAGAAGGGAATGGCTACCCACTCCAGTACTCACAGTTCAGTTCAATCGTTCAGTCATGTCCAACTCTTTATGGCCCCATGGACTGCAGCACGTCAGGCTTTCCAGTCCATCAACAACTCCCGGACCTTGCTCAAAGTCATGTCCACTGAGTTGGTGATGGCATCGAATCACTGCATCGTCTGTCATCCCCTTTTTTGCCTGCCTTCAATCTTTCCCTACTTTCAATCTTTCCCAGCATCAGGGTCTTTGCTAAGGAGTCAGTTCACTTTCATCAGGTGACCAAAGTATTGGAGCTTCAGCTTCAGCATCAGTCTTTCCAATGAATATTCAGGACTGATTTCTTTTATGATTGACTGGTTTGATCTTCTTGTTGTCCAAGGGACTCTCAAGAGTCTTCTCCAACACTGCAGTTCAAAAGCATCAATTCTTTGGCGCTCAGCTTTCTTCACAGTCCAACTATCACATCCATACATGGCTACTGGAAAAACCATAGCTTTGATCAAATGGACCTTTGTTGGCAAAACAATGTCTCTGCTTTTTAATATGCTATCTAGGTTTGTCATAGCTTTTCTTCCAAGGGGGAAGTGTCTTTTAATTTCATGGCCGCAATCACCATCTGCAGTGATTTTGGAGCCAGAGAAAATAAAGTCTCTCACTGATTTCATTCTTTCCCCTTATATTTACCATGGAGTTATGGGACTGGATGCCATGATCCTTATTTTTTAAATGTTGAAGCTTTTATTTTTTTAGAAAGAAATTTTATTTTATGCTTTGAAGTATTTAAAATAAATACCTGTTAATCAGCTAAGATCACTGCCAGGTTTTTCACTCTCCTCTTTCACTCTCATCAAGAGCTTCTTAAGCTTCTCTTGGCTTTCTACCGTAAAGGTGGTATCATCTGCACATCTGAAGTTATTGATATTTCTCCAGGCAATCTTGATTCCATCTTGTATTTTATCCAGCCTGGCATTTTGCATGATATACTCTACATATGAGTTAAATAAGTAAGGTGGCAATATACAACCTTGTCATACTCCTTTCCCAATTTTGAACCAGTCCATTGTTCCATGTCTGGTTCTATTGCTTCTTGATCAGCATACAGATTTCTCAGGAGGCAAGTAATATGGTCTAGTATTCCCATCTCTTTAAGAATTTTCTGCGTTTTGTTGTGATCCACACAGCTTTGGTGTAGTCAGTGAAGCAGAAGTAGATGTTTTTCTGGAACTCTCTTGTTTTTCCAATGATCCAGCAGATGTTGGCAATTTGATCTTTGATTCCTCTGCCTTTTCTAAATCCAACTTGAACAGCTGGAAGTTCTCAGTTCACATACTGTTGAAGCTTAGCTTAGACAATGCCATGAACCTCTGTCCATAGTTTCTCAGGCACTCTATCAGATCTGACCCCTTAAATCTATTTGTCACCTGCACTGTGTAATCATAAGGGATTTGATTTAGGTCATACCTGAATGGTCAAGCGGTTTTCCCCACTTTCTTCAACTTAAGTCTGGATTTTGCAATAAGCATTTCATGATCTGAGCTACAGTCAGCTCCTGGTCTTGTTTTTGCTGACTGCATAGAGTTTCTCCTCTTTGACTGCAAAAGATATAATCAATCTGATTGTGATATTGACCATCTGGTGATGTCCATGTGTAACATCATCCTTGTGTTGTTGGAAAAGTGTGTTTGCTGTGACCAGTGTATTCTCTTGGCAAAACTCTGCTAGCCTTTGCCCTACTTCATTCTGTAGTCCAAGGACAAATTTGCCTGTTACTCCAGGCATCTCTTGACTTCCTATTTTTGCATTCCAGTCATCTATGATGAAAAAGACATTTATTTTGGCCCTAGAATTAATTCTAGAAGATCTTTTATGTCATCATAGAACCTTTCAACTTCAGCTCCTTCATCATTAGTGGTTGGAGCATAGACTTGGATTATTGTGATATTGAATGGTTTACCTTGGAAATGAACAGAGATCATTCTGTCATTTTTGAGACTGCATCCAAGTATTGCATTTCAGACTTTTGTTGATTATGAGGGCTACTGCATTTCTTCTAAGGGATTCTTGCCCACAATTGTAGATATACTGGTCATCTGATTTAAGTTCATCCATTCTGGTCCATTTTAATGTTCACTGTTGCCATCTCCTGTCTGACCACTTCCAATTTACACTGATTCATGGACCTAACATTCCAGGTTCCTATGCAATATTTTTCTTTACAGCATCAGACATTACTACCATCACCAGTCATATCCACAACTGGGTGTTGATTTTGCTTTGACTCTGTCTCTTCATTATTTTTAGAGCTATTTCTCCACTCTTCACCAGTAGCATATTGGAGCTTAACCAGATAAATATAGGAAATAATATTATTGCAAAGAAAAACAAACTAAACCTATACTTACTATGCAATATTGCTCTTTACAGCATCGAACCTTGCTTCTATCACCAGTCCCATCCACAACTCAGTGTTGTTTTTGCTTTGGCTCCATCCTTTCATTCTTTCTGGAGTTATTTCTCCACTGATCTCCAGTAGCATATTGGGCACCTACCGACCTGGGGAGTTCATCTTTCAGTGCCTGATCTTTCTGCCTTTTCATACGGTTCATGGGGTTCTCACGGCAAGAATACTGAAGTGGCTTGCCATTCCCTTCTCCAGTGGACCACATTCTGTCAGACCTCTCCACCATGACCCATCAGTCTTGTGTGGCCCCACACAGCATGGCTTAGTTTCATTGAGTTAGACAAGGCTGTGATCCATGTGATTAGACTGGCTAGTTGTTGGAGATTGTGGTTTCAGTCTGTCTGCCCTCTGATCCCCTCTCTCAGTGCCTACCATCTTACTTGGGTTTCACTTACCTTGGACGTGGGGTCTCTCTTCACTGCTGCTCCAGCAAAGCACAGCCACTGCTCCTTTACTCGGACATGGGGTAGCTCCTCTTGGCCACCTCCCTGACCTCAGGCGGGGGGTAGCTCCTTCCGGACACCACCTCTGTCCTCGGGTGCAGGGTAGCTCTTCTTGGCCTCTGCCCCTGACCACTGGCCCCAGGTAGCATCACTCAAGCTGAGCTCATGCACTGTTGCAGCCAGGCACGTTCCTGAATGTTAGGTCCATGAATCAAGCAAATTGGAAGTGGTCAAACAGGAGATGACAAGAGTGAACATCAACATTCTAGGAATCAGTGAACTAAGATGGACCAGAATGGGTGAATTTAACTCAGGTGACCATTATATCTACTACTGTGGGCAGGAATCCCTTAGAAGAAATGGAGAAGCCATCATAGTCAGCAGAAGAGTCCAAAATGCCATACTTGGATGCAATCTCAAAAATGACAGAATAATGTCTGTTCATTTCCAAGGCAAACCACTCAATATCATGGTAATCCAAGTCTATGCCCTGACCAGTAATGCTGAAGAAGCTGAAATTGAACAGTTATATGAAGACTTACAAGACCTTCTACAACTAACACCCAAAAAAGATGTCCTTTTCATTATAAGGGGCTGGAATGCAAAAGTAGGAAGTCAAGAAGCAGCTGAATTAACAGGCAAATTTGACCTTGGAGTACAGAATGAAGCAGGGCAAAGGCTAATAGAGTTCTGACAAGAGAACAAACTTGTCATAACAAACATCCTCTTCCAACAACACAAGAAAAGACTCTACAATGGACATCACCAGATGGTCGACACCGAAATCAGATTGATTAAGTTCTCTGCAGCCAAAGATGGAGAAGCTCTACACAGTCAGCAAAAACAGTACCAGGAGCTGACTAAGGCTTGGATCATGAACTTCTTATTGTCAAATTCAGACTGAAATTGAAGAAAGTGGGAAAAGCCACTAGGCCATTCAGGTATGACCTAAATCAAATCCCTTATGACTATACAGTAGAAGTGAGAAATAGATTTAAGGGACTAGATCTGATAGACAGAGTGTTTGATGAACTATAGATAGAGGTTCATGACATTGTACAGGAGACAGGAATCAACACCATCGCCAAGAAAAAGAAATGCAAAAAAGCAAAATGGCTGTTGGAGGAGGCATTACAAATAGCTGTGAAAAGAAGAAAAGTGGAAAGCAAAGGAGAAAAGGAAAGATATACCTATTAGAATGCAGAGTTGCAAAGAATAGCAAGGAGAGATAGGAGGGCCTTCCTCAGCAATCAATGCAAGGAAGTGGAGGAAAACAACAGAATGGGAAAGACTAGAGATTTCTTCAAGAATATTAGAGATACCAAGGGAACTTTCATGCAAAGATGGGCTCAATAAAGGACAGAAATGGTAGGGACCTAACAGAAGCAGAAGATATTAAGAAGAGGTGGCAAGAATACACAGAAGATTGTTTCCATGTCCTGGCTATTATAAACAGTGCTGCAATGAACATTGAGGTACATGTGTCTCTTTCAATTCTGGTTTCCTCTGTGTGTATGCCCAGCAGTGGGATTGCTGGGTCATAAGGCAGTTCTATTTGCAAATTTTTAAGGAGTCTCCACACTGTTCTCCATAGTGGCTGTACTAGTTTGCATACCCACCAACAGTGTAAGAGGGTTCCCTTTCCTCCACACTCTCTCCAGCATCAGCAGATGAATGGATAAGAAAGCTGTGGTACATATACACAATGGAGTATTACTCAGCCATTAAAAAGAATACATTTCAATCAGTTCTAATGAGATGGATGGAACTGGATCTGATTATACAGAGTGAAGTAAGCCAGAAAGAAAAACACCAATACAGTATACTAACACATATATATGGAATTTAGAAAGATAGTAATGATAACCCTGTATGTGAGACAGCAAAAGAGACACAGATGTATAGAATGGACTTTTGGACTCTGAGGGAGAGAGAGAGTGGGATGATGTGGGAGAATGGCATTGAAACATGTATACTATCATGTAAGAAATGAATCACCAGTCTATGTTTGATACAGGATACAGGATGCTTGGGCCTGGTGCATGGGGATGATCCAGAGAGATGATATGGGGTGGGAGGTGGGAGGTGGGAGGGGGGTTCAGGATTGGGAACTCATGTACACCCGTGGGGGATTCATGTCAATGTATGGCAAAACCAATACAGTATTGTAAAGTAAAATAAAGTGAAAAAAAAAAAAAAAAAGAATACACAGAACAACTGTACAAAAAAGATCTTCATGACCTAGATCATCACAATGGTGTGATCACTCATCTAGAGCCAGACATCCTGGAATGTGAAGTCAAGTGGGCCTTAGAAAGCATCACTACAAACAAAGCTAGTGGAGGTGATGGAATTCCAGTTGAGCTATTTCAAATACTGAAAAACGATGCTGTGAAAGTGCTGAACTCAATATGCCAGGAAATTTGGAAAACTCAGCAGTGGCCAGAGGACTGGAAAAGGTCAGTTTTCATTCCAATCCCAAAGAAAAGCAGTGCAAAGGAATGCTCAAACTACCACACAATGGCACTCATCTCACATGCTAGTAAAGTAATGCTTAAAATTCGCCAAGCCAGGCTTCAGCAATATGTGAACTGTGAACTTCCAGATGTTCAAGTTGGTTTTAGAAAAGGCAGAGGAATCAGAGGTCAAATTTCCAACATCTGCTGGATCACGGGAAAAGCAAGAGAATTCCAGAAAAACATCTATTTCTGTTTTATTGTCTATGCCAAAGCCTTTGACTATGGGGATCACAATAAAATGTGAAAAATTCTGAAAATGATTGGCATACCAGACCACCTGACCTGCCTCTTGAGAAACCTATATGCAGGTCAAGAAGCAACAGTTAGAACTGGACATGGAACAACAGACTGGTTCCAAATAAGAAAAGGAGTACGTCAAGGCTGTATATGGTCCCCCGGCTTATTTAACTTATATGCAGAGTACATCATGAGAAACGCTGGGCTGGAGGAAGCACAAGCTGGAATCAAGGTTTCAGGGAGAAATATCAATAACCTTAGATATGCAGAAGACATCACCTTTATGGCAGAAAGTGAAGAAGAACTAAAGAGCCTCGTGATGAAAATGAAAGAGGAGAGTGAAAAAGTTGGCTTAAAGCTCAACATTCAGAAAACTAAGATCATGGCATCTGGTCCCATTACTTCATGGCAAATAGATAGGGAAACAGTGGCTGACTATTTTTCTGGGCTTCAAAATCAATGCAGATGGTGATTGCAGCCATGAAATTAAAAATGCTTACTCCTTGGAAGGAAAGTTATGACCAACCTAGGCAGAATATTAAAAAGCAGAGACATTGCTTTGTCAACAAAAGTCTATCTAGTCAAGGCTATGGTTTTTCCAGTGGTCATGTGTGGATGTGAGAGTTGGACTGAAAAGTGCACTGAGCACCAAAGAATTGATGCTTTTGAACTGTAGTGTTGCAGAAGACTCTTGAGAGTCCCTTGGACTGCAAGGAGATCCAACCAGTCCATCCTAAAGGAGATCAGTCCTGGGTGTTAACTGGAAGGACTGATGTTGAAGCTGAAGCTCCCATACTTTGGCCACCTGATCCGAAGAGCTCATTTGAAAAGACCCAGATGCTGAGAAAGATTGACAGCAGCAGAAGAAAGGATGATAGAGGATGAGATGGTTGGATGGCATCACTGACTCGATGGACATGGTTTTGGGTGGATTCTGGGAGTTGGTGATGGACGGGGAGGCCTGGCATGCTGCGGTTCATAGGGTCACAAAGAGCTGGACATGACTGAGTGACTGAACTGAATTTAACTGAAACCTACAGTTTGGGGAATGCATATATGTTTTCAGAAGATTAGATGAATAGTGAAAAGATATAATGTTGCGTGTGTGTGTGACCCCATGGACTCTATCCCACCAGACTCTTCAGACTGTTGGGTTTCCCAGACAAGAATACAGAGGTGGATTGCCATTTCCTACTCCAGAGTACCTTCCTCATCCAGGGATACAACCCATGGCTCCTGCATCTTCTAAATTGGCAGTTGCATATAGTATTCTGGCCTGGAGAATTCCATCACTTGTACAGTCCATGGAGTCTCAAAGTGTTGGACACAACTGAGAGACTTCACTTTCACTAGTGGCTTAGTCATGTTTGACTCTTTGCGACCCTGTGCTTGTAGCCTATCAGCCTTCTCTGTCCATGAAATTTTCCAGGCAAGAATGCTGAGTTGTCATTCCCTATTCCCTTCTTCAGGGGTTCTTCCTGACCTTTTACCATCTGAGCCACCAAGGAAGCCCATGTATGTTATAATAAAAGATTTATTATATGGATTTATGTCCAATAAAAGATTTAAAAGATCCAGGTAAATTAACATAAAAAGCTATTATAAGGTACAAATCAGAAATGTTGTAAATGCTTCTAAATAAACCACCAATGAGTTTGTAATGCGAATTTTAAAAAAAATACTCAATTTTTATAGCAAAAAATTATGCTATTAAAATATAATTTCTAATATAGTTGGATATTTCTCTCAACATAAATTGAAAAAGTCCTTAATGTAGAGACTATAATATAAAGGACAGGAGCTAATCAGATAAATATAAGAAATAAAACTATTGCAAGAAAAAATACAAAACTAAACCTACTGCTTGGGAAATGCATATATGCTTTCAGAAGATTGGATCAATATTTTAAAAAATGTAATGTGTGTGTGTGCATGCACGCACATGTGCTCAGTCCTGTCTGATTTTTTGTGACCCCCATGCACTATCGCCCACCGGACTCTTCTGTCTGTGGGATTTTCCAGGCAAGAATACTGGGGTAGATTGCCATTTCCTGCTCCAGTGGCTCTTCCTCACCTAGGGATCCAGTCTGAGTTTCTTGCCTCTTCCACATTAGAAAGTGGATTCTTTACCACTGAGCCAACTGGGAAGCCTCCAAAAGATGTAAGCTCTATCTCAATGTCATTTTTAAGTTAACTTATAATCAAAGAATATATTAATGCAATATTTTATTATAAATACAACAAAAGAATCAAACTATGTTTGGAAGAACAAGTGATTATAAACAAACAAATGAAATTTGTAAGTAAAACTAGTTAATGGGAACTTCCAATAACAATAATATTAAAATTAGTAGTAGAAAAATAAGATATCCTGAAGCACAGTGAGGTAGTTGTGAAAATGGTATTTGTGATAAAATTCTCATTTTAAATAATAAAAGGAATGGTTCATACAGGCTAGACCATTTGATTTTCTATTTAGAAAAGGAGATTCAATAATTAAGTTTATAGCTTAAAGCAAAGGCAAAGAAGAAACTAAATTCTAGCTGCTTAGGGAGTTAACATTATCAACAAAGAATAATACAGTGACTAGCCAGGGAGATCTCTAGTGTTAAAAGATTATTCCCCAGGATAGAGCAGTCCAATAAAAGATAATTTGAGCCGTACATGCAAGCGTATATGTAATTTAAATCTTTTCTGTAGTCATATTTTTAAAAAGTAGAAGAAAAAGAGAAGTAGAGTTTAACATTTTAACAGTATATCTAAAACATTATAATTTCAAAAGTAATTAGTAAGAAACAATGTTAATAAGTGGGTATTTTATATTGTTTTCTGGTACCAAGTCTTGGAAATCTGGTTAATATTTTATGTTTACACCCCTCTCAGTTTGGACCAGTCACATTTCTAGAGCTTAAAAGTCCCACGTAGCCACTGTTTTAACAGTGCAGCCGCTGGGTGTGTCCCTTTCCCACTTCTTGGTTTTTTTTTTTTTTTTTTAAATTTTTTTAATTTTAAAATCTTTAATTCTTACATGCGTTCCCAAACATGAACCCCCCTCCCACCTCCCTCCCCATAACATCTCTCTGGGTCATCCCCATGCACCAGCCCCAAGCATGCTGTATCCTGCGTCAGACTTGTTTTACCTGAGCAGTTTCACTTCCAAAGTGAAGTGTTCTAGATGAGACACTATCCTGCCATCTTGATTTAACTTCGTTATCTGCACTTTCAAAGGTTTTCTTTATGTATTTTCAAGGTCCCTCCTCGTGTTTTTCCACTGTGGGCAAACGAAACTAATAGTTTAGCAAAATTCCAATTGTTCCCTCTCCTTCATCATCATCCTCTCCACACTTCATCTTATCCCAAGGTTGACAGCAGCTTCTGCTTTTCAATTTTTGCTTAATTTGGGAGCTCAGACAATATCTCTTGCTTCCTTACTTGCTAGCTCTGCTTAAAAGAATGGTTAAATAGTTGTTTATTTAATTTGTCAGTTTTAAGTGTTTGTTCGGGAGTTTCCTCCCCCTCCCACCCTGCCCTTTTAAATTGCTGTGTGTGCTGTATTGATGGAAGCCTACCATTCATTTTCTCCCATTATTCTCCTCTATACCATTACAAACATATCTAGACACCAGAGTGAACTCTTCAATTATAAAACTTTTACCTTGAAAGTGTTGTACATATCTCTGCAGGATAGGGATCTAACTAACCCTTTATCTGGCATATGATTCCTTTCTTAAGCGGGTCCTTGCCTATTTCTTTATCTCTTCAGATGCATTTGTTTCACACGGAACTATAACGTATCTATATAAATGTGTATTCAGTGCAAAAACGGCATGCTTTTTCATGCCTACAGACTTTTTCTTCTCCATTCAGCCTGTGACATTTTTTCATCCTCCATCCTGGATTGCCTTCTAAAAAATTATAACTGTAATTCTTACCCATGGATCAGATGAAAAATTGTCTCATATTTGAATTTGATTTTCATCTTACCATTAGCACAAAGGGGCCATTACCTTTTACACCCTAATTACAAAAAAGGTAAAAATGGTAAAAGTAAACAAAGTTTTGATATTTTAGTGAACTTAATTATATATATCTATCTATCAGATTGTAGATCCCTAAAAAGCAGAAACCATATACATTCATATTCTTAAGTTTTAATCTGTAATATGTACTGTTAAGAGATAAGCCTAAGGTCAAAATTTCTGGTACACAGTGCATTCTATAATTGATTGGTTCAGTGAATGAATAATGTGAAAGGTGGTTCTAAATTTAAAGATTCTTTATAAAAGTTCCTATTTGTGATTATTTTAACCCTGTGCAGCCTTTCTTTGTTGTTGCTAGTATTTCCTAAGGAAGGAATAACTTACAATGCTGTGTGTGTGTGTGTGTGTGTGTGTGTCTGTGTTCACGTGCACGCACAGGCACATGTGCTCAGTCATGTCTGACTTTTTGTGGCCACGTGGACTGTAGCACACCAGGCTCCTCTGTCCATGAAATTTCCCAGGCAAGAATACTGGAGTGGGCTGCCATTTTCTCCTCCAGGGGATCTTCCCAGTCTAGGTGTCTAATTCTTTTGAGTCTCTGTGAGTCTCCTGAATTAGCAGGAAAATTCTTTACCACTGTGCCACCTGGGAAGCCTTATAATGATGTTTAGTTTTGTACTATTGGTGTGCTGGTAAATTTTAAAGCTGTGTGTTAACTGCAATAAATTATATCAACTGAGAAAAATATACATATAATTGACATACAATATTAGGTTACCTTTAGATGTACTGTATAGTGATTTGACATTTATATATATTCTGAAATGATTACTTCCATAAGCCCCCATAAAATGTTACTATAATATAACTGACCATATTTCTTATGCTATATACTTAAACTCCAATGTCTTATTTATTTTATAATATGTTTGTACTTCTTAAACCCCTTTACCTATTTTACCTACCCTATCACCCTTTCTTCTGGTAACTATGCATTTTTTTTCTCTGAATCTATGAGTCTTTTAATTTTTTGTTTGTTGGTTGGTTTTTAGATTCCACATATAAGTGAGATCATATGGTATCTGTCTTTCTCTGTTTGACATATTTCACTTAACATAATATCATCCAGAATTTAGATCCAACTACACTGTCACAAAAGGCAAGATATCCTTATGGACAAAATATATCCATATATCTCACATCTTCTCTTTATTCATTCATCTATCCATGAAACTTTAGGTTGCTTCCATCCCTTGGCTATTGTAAATAATACTGCAATGAACTTCAAATTAATGTTTTTGTTGTCTTTGGGTAAATACACAGAAATGGAAATGCTAGATTTTATGGTTCTGTTTTTAACTTTTTGAAGAACCTCTGTACTGTTTTCCATAGTGGCTGCACCAATTTATAATCCCACCAACAGTGCATGAGGCTTTCTTTTTTTCCACACCCTCATCAAAACTTGTTATTTGTTGTGTTTTTGCTTGTAACCATTCTGGCAGGTGTGAGGTAGTATCTCATTGTGTATTTGATTTGCATTTCCTGACTATTAGTGATGCTAAGCATTTTTTCATGTGCCTGTTGACCTTCTATATGTCTTCTTTGGAAAAGTGTCTATTCAGGTCCTGTGCCCATTTTTAAAAATTGAGTTGTTTAATTGTTTTTTAAATTTTGAGTTGTTTATATATATATATATATATATATATATATATATATATATATATATGATATTAAACCCTGTTAGAATATAGTTGACCCTTGAATGATGCAAGGTTTAGGGTCAATGATCGTCTGTGTGGTAAAATATCTGTGTACAACTTAACAGCTGACCCTCTGCATTTCTGATTACACATTCTCTGATTAAACCAATGCCAGATTGTGTAGTACTGTAGTGCAAATTTTGGAGAAGGCAATGGCACCTCACTCCAGTACTCTTGCCTGGAAAATCCCACGGACAGAGGATCCTGGTAGGCTGCAGTCCATGGGATCACTAAGAGCCGGACATGACTGAGCAACTTCACTTTCACTTTTCACTTTCATGCATTGGAGAAGGAAATGGCAACCCACTCCAGTGTTCTTTCCTGGAGAATCCCAGGGATGGCGGAGCCTGGTGGGCTGCAGTCTGTGGGTTAGCACAGAGTCGGACACGACTGAAGTGACTTAGCAGCAGCAGTAGTGCAAATTTAGTGAAAAAGTCCACGTGTAAGTGGACTCACACAGTTTAAATGCTTGTTTTTCAACGGTCAACTGTATATCATTTGCAGATATCTTCTCCCATTCAGTAGGCTGTTGCTACTTTCCTTCACTCTATAGAAGGTTTTTAGTTTGATGTAGTCCCATTTTTTTTTTTCCCTTGGCAGAAGGGACATATCCAAAAAATGTTGCTAAGACTGATGTCAAAGAGCATATTGGCTATGTTTTCCTCTAGAAGTTTTATGGTTTCAGGTCTTACATTAAATCTTTAGTCCATCTCAAATTTATGTTTGTATGATGTGAAATGGTAGTCCAGTGATTCTTTTAGTAGTTGTCTAGTTTCCCCAATACCATCTATTGAAGAGGATGTCTTTTCCCCATTGTACTGCATATTCTTGCCTTCTTTGTCATAAATAAATATTTCATATAAGTGTAAATTCACTTCTGAGCTCTCTATTCTGTTCCATTGAGCTATGTGTTTCATTCTGTGGGAACATCATGCTTTTTTGATTACTTTAGCTTTGTTATATCATTTAAAATCAGGGAGTGTGGTACCTCTAGCTTGTTTTCCTTTCTCAAGGTTGCTTTGATTTCTATATTCCTTGTATTAGAGTAAACTTGAAATCATCATAGCTAAAAGTCAACACTATATGAGTGATAACCATTTTTGTTCTAAATTTAAGCATCATCATTCAATCCTTTTAATAGTATTCATTGGTCATTTTGTTGGCAACATATGACTGTTTCCACTGGTAGAGCTCACCTAAGACACACTGTATTTAATTTAAAATGATGACTTAAACATCTATTTCAAATATTAACTTACATGCCCTTCTTTTAAAAAGCTCCTAAACTCCCCAACACAAATGGTAATAAGATGGGACATGAGTAACTTTCTCAAGAAATTTACTCCATTGACTTTTATACAACAGAGCTAATATATTCAAATTTTTAAATAAAATATTTTTGGTAGAAAACCACAATAACTGGAATAGTTGGGTTATTATTAGCTATTAGTTTATGAATTTTTTAAAGTAAATGGTGGATATATACTATTTCCTGTAATGGAAAACCCTCCTCCAATTTGAGGATACTAAGGTAAAAGACAGGCCAGCAGCAACAATATTTTAAGAAATACAACATTTATGTATTTTCTAAAATAAAATTTAGCCATGCCAAATAATTTTCTCAATTTTTAGACTCTGTAATATTTATATGATGATTGTATAGAGCTTGATAAATATAAAGGCATATATTTCTTTAAAAGAAAATTTTAAGCATTAAAATTAATTAAAAAATATTTTATTAAATCATTTAAATACATATTACAGCTATAAAATGCATGAGATAAGTTTACATACTTAAAAGGAGCTTTACTTATTAGTTATAAGGAAGGATTGAGTGTGGTAATATCTCAATTATATTTACAAAAAGTGTTATGATCTTGATTTGAAGAAATCTACACTCTAGTGTTAGATTGTCTTGTTTCGTTTGATCAGAAAATTCTAATAATACAATAATTTAGTAAGTATATATTTTATAATATTTTAAATTCATTTTTACGTTCCTCATCTCTTATAAACAACTTTACCAGATAGTCTATTATCTCCTACACTAAGATCACAATTTAATACATGCCTCTTCATAATGGAAATGTTTTCATCAATTCGCACTACATCTAAGTAGCATTATTTTTTGAAACAGCAAAAATCTAAACCTGATGTACTAATCACAAAGACATTCAGTTTCACCAGGAAATTAAAATATATGAGGCAAAATAATAGCAGGAAATAGACTGTAGAGTAATGCCCCACTAAAGGAATTCAAATATTGTTTTGTTATTTTTGTTATTATTTAACATTAGTCTTTAAAAAGAGAGAATTAGGGGAAAAAACACACAACAAATTTCTGCTATTCAGTTTACTACATTACCATCTATAACACTTTTCCTGGAAAGATTCTTTCACAGATTTTAATAGCATGAATTTAGTTTAAAATGATAATATGCTTGCTTTTAACTTAAAAATTCTAACATGAATTCTAAATTCATTCTAATATGATTAATCTAACACTTAAACAAATTTGAATTGAATAAATTAAAATTAATTTATGTTTACATAGAGCATCAAAGCCATGATGATCATTAGCTTTCCAAATTATTGTTTACTATTTATCTTTTCTTGCATTTGTCATTCCATTGTTATCAGTATTTACCCAATCTCTTATTGATTGTCAGGTAAGTATTTGTTACTATGAGAATGAGATGGTTGGATAGCATCACCAAGCCAAACAAATATGATTATAATTAAATTTTATAAGTCAAATTAATAGCAAAATGATATGCAATTAAAAATAATAATGTGTTAAATATACAAAGTAAGCCATTATAATTCAATTTTTAGTTTCAGTGTCAACATATAAAGAGCTTGGAAATCATTAATGCGTCTAACTTAAAATCAATAACTTTCATTGAACCTATTAGAGAACTGAGTTTGCAGAACAAACCACCACCCCCAAATCTGGAGAAACAGGTAAATCTAGAGAAGAAAAGCCAAGATATGCATACCTGGAACAGAAGGTGCTGGGGTCATAACCTGATGGAAAGTTATAACGGTAATTTGGATTAATTGCTGGAAGCTGAGTATGGTCCAGCACAATGCTAAGAATCTCCTAGGGACATTTTTAGCTCCTCTCACTTCCACTTTTGTGAAGTTTACTTTAGAAACACCAACAAGTTCTCATGGTGGAAATCAGAAAGAATAAGCACATAGGTCTGACAGAGGATGGGGGAGAGAAGTCATTGTGAAATATGCCCAGAACTTTCTCTGTAACAAAGGATTACTCTCCAGGTGAAAAGCCTTTGTTGTTGTTCAGTTGCTAAATTGTGTCTGATTCTTTGCGATCCCAGAGACCTTTGCGATCCCAGAGACTGTTTCACTCCTTTACCAGAGTTATTTCACTCAGTGTAAGGGCATTTTGCTTATTCTAACTCCCACTAGAGTAACACACAGCAACTTCTTGTCTTGTGGAAGGGGTGGCGAGACAGCTATACCATTAAGGAAAAACACTTGTTCACAACCAGAGCCAGAGAGCCAATACAAGATGAATGTTTAATCAAAAGATTATAGAATACATTCCCTATTTCTCTCATACCATACCATTACACCAACAGGGCTCCAATATTACTACATATAATAACACAACAGTGGATCACAGCTGAAACTGTTGAAATTGCAGCTGAAACTGCAAGTCACAGACACTTTCTGAGAAGAAGTACTAAGGAACAAAGTGAAAGGGGAGACAGAAACAAGGGAGATAGAGGAATCTGAAGCCTCTAGCACCTATAGCTCCAGCAAGCATTAAACTCAGCTCAACTGGCAGATTTCCATTGACGGTTCTCACTAAGGAATATTCACCTCAGTGTCTATTACATAATATAATACGTCTGTGTGCATGCTAAGTCGCTTCAGTCATGACCAACTCTTTGCACCCTGTGGACTGTAGCCCATCAGGCTCCTCTGTCGATGAGGAAGAATACCAGGGTGTGTTGCCATGCCCTCCTCCAGGGTATCTTCCTGACCCAGCGATCAAAGCAGCATCTCTTACGTCTCCTGCACTGGCAGGCAGGTTCTTTACCACGAGCACCACCAGGGAAATCTTATTATATGTCTATGTTAGCAAGAAATTACAAGGCATGCCAAAGAGAGAGAAAAAAAGAGAGAGAGAAACACTATATTAGAATTTTCTAAGAATTTAAAATGCGGATGATTAATATGTTAAATCCGCTAATGGAAAAAAATACACAACACCAAGAACATATTAATAATATAAGCAGAGAAAAAGAAATTTAATAAAGTACCAAAGGGAAATGGTTGGGAAAAAAAAATAGCAGAAAGGAAAAATGTCATTGAAAAGTTTATTAGTAGATTGTGTCCAGTTGAAAAGGAAATCAAGGAATCCATGTGCTTAAACTTAGTTCATTAGAAATTTCCTAAACTGAAAATCAAAGAAGAAAAAAGAATGAGAACAGCAACGCAACAGAAGATCCAAGAACCGCTAATATGGGCTGAACTGTGCACCCCCAAAATTCATGTTGACCTCCTAACCACAACCAGCACATCCTAACCAGCTGGTTAGGATGGTTTGTTGACATCCTAACCACAAACCATCCTAACCCACATCTCCTGCGTTGGCAGGGGTATCTCAGAATGTGACTGTGTTTGGAGTTAGGGACTCTACAGAGGTAATGAAATTAAAATGAGAGTCATTAGGGTGGGGCCTGATAAAATAAGATTGATGTCCTTAGAAAGATTAAGACACAGATACACAAGAGTGAAGGCTGGCAAAAATCACCACCTACTAGCCAAGGAGAGACTCTTCAGAAGAAACTAATACCGCAGTCACCTTGATTTCTGACTTCTAGCCTCCAGCATTGTGAGAAAATACATTTCTATTCTTTAAGCCACTTAGTTTGTTGTATTTTATTATGGCAGCCCTATCAAATTGTTGGGCTTCCCAGGTGGCATAGTGGCAAAGAATCCACCTGCCAATGCAGGAGAAGCAAGAGACACAAGTTCGATCCCTGGATTGGAAAGATCCCCTGGAGGAGGAAATGGCAACCCACTCCAGTATTCTTGCCTGGAAAATCCCATGGATAAAGGAGCCTAGCAGACTACTGTCTATAAGGTTGCAAAGAGTCAGACACGACTAAGAGACTGAGCACATCAAACTAGTCTAACCATGAAACAATTTCAAATGTTTCAACACAGAGATAATCAGAATAACAGAAAAAGAAAGAACAAAAGCTTATTTGATGTATCCATGGTAAAGAACTCACCAAAATCCATGATGAACACCAAGCTACAGATCCAAGAAGCTTGTGCTGTCCTTAGTCACTCAGTGGTGTCCAACTCTTTACGACCCCATGGGTGTAGCCCACCAGGCTCCTCTGTCCGTGAGATTCTCCAGATGAGAATACTGGAGTCAGTTGCCATGCCCATCTCTGTCTAAGAAGCTTAGAAAGCAACAAATAGAATAAACATAAAAACATTTTACATCTAGACATATCAGTCAAGTTGTTGTAATTAACATTGATAGAATTTTCCATCCAATGCTGTTGAACACATATTACTGGGATTACACTAAGGTTATGAGTTTTTGGGAAAAGACCACAGTGCCATTGGTTGTGGGTCGCCCTTTCCTTCTCCAGAGGATCTTTGACCCAGGAATTGAACCCACATCTCCTGCGTTGGCAGGGATATTCTTTACCACTGAGCCACCAGAGAAGCCCATTTCAAAGGTGACAGAGTATCTATTCCTGATATGAGTACTCTAAGGAGGCCAGTCATACCCACCCTACGTGTTACATAAGAGAAATGAATGTATCTCTTTCTTATTTATTCTATCTTAGGGCTTAAACATTTTTTGTTCAGTTTTCATTCTAATATAGTAATGTATCCTATATACTACTTTACCTCGAATGTATCCTCCAATTAAACATCTAACTATGCTAGTGTATTTTATAGAAATGGGCATAAAATTTGTAACTTACAAAAAGAAATTCTTTATTCAGTAACTAAGCAGGAACTAAACTGTTTTTTATATGCAATGAAAACGTTATACCCCTTTTATGTCCTCACTGCTTTGCTGTGATGGTTTTGATGACACTTTTTCTAAATTTCATTTATAAATATGCTAAGTAATCAAAATGACCTTTAGTTTCTCCATGCTGTTGTAACAGTATGTAAAACATAGTGATCATTTTGGCACATAAGCTTGTTTTACTCTATAGTAACTGGGTATGCATTGCTATAATTTTTGTATTTTTGCCTGTTTCATGAACATCATCCTATCATTTGAAAACTTAACATCACCTGGCCATTGTCATGGAGAAGGCAATGGCACCCCACTTCAGTACTCCTGCCTGGAAAATCCCATGGACAGAGGAGCCTGGAAGGCTTCAGTCCATGGGGTCGCTGAGGGTCGGACACGACTGAGCGACTTCACTTTCACCTTTCACTTTCCTGCACTGGAGAAGGAAATGGCAACCCACTCCAGTGTTCTTGCCTGGAGAATCCCAGGACGGGGGAGCCTGGTGGGCTGCCATCTATGGGGTCGCACAGAATTGGACATGACTGAAGTGACACAGCAGCAGCAGCAGCAGCAGCCATTGTCCTTTTTTTAGAAATGTGTTTCTCTTAGTTAAGGTGATTACAGAAAGGAACTTAGAATGCTCAGAAGTGTCTGAATTAAGTTTTCTTTATCCAGAATAACAGAGCACACTGAGTAATTAGAGAACATGAGGTTTTAAGCCTCTGTAACATATGGTTTGATCAAATATGATTTATATTTATGAAAATAGAACTCCATAGCACTGTTACTCGTCTACTTTTGCTTATAGAGAGCCAAAAATTTTGGAAGCATTTTCTAATTTTTGGATATACCTGAAACATTATATGATGCCTAATTTATTATTAAATCTGACTGGTCTCATTGCCTTAGTGTCCTTGATTGCATGCATGCATCTACCTAAAACTGAACAATTTGTTGCTGTTCAGTTGATTCTGTTATTGATCCACATGTTCATTTATTCAGCAACAACTACCAAACACTGACCATGTGCCTGTCATATCACTAGGTTCTGGAGATGATAATGAAAAATGCAGACACTGTAGTTGAGTTCACTAGATATAGGCAATATTCATTTTTAATAGAAGCATAGTTGATTTACAATATTGTGTTAGTTTCAGGTGTACAGCAAAGTGACTCAGCTACATGCATACATCTGTATGTATATATTCTTCTTTCTTTTCCATAATAGTGTATATAAGATATTGAATATAGTTCCCTGGAAGAGCTGTGGATCCAAAGAAAAAAGCCGCATAATAAGGAATGAAACAGGTACCCATTATCCTCAGACTACCTACCTATCCCTTCAGTACTATGTGCGATGAAATAGAAATCTTATATCAGCTGTTGTAAGTTTTAGTCCCTTCACCATAGACAAATGCCAAAGTTACATACAGGCATTTTCAAAAGGCCACTTGATCAATTTGACTATGTTATTTCAATACCCACAGAGCTAATTTTTCTTTTTCCTTATGTTTAATTTCTAGATTTATAATTTAAAATTTATTAATTTATAATTTATAAGAGTCGTGTCCGACTCTTTGCAGCCCCATGAACTGCAGCACAACAAGCCTCCCTGTCCATCACCAACTCCCAGAGTTTACTCAAACTCATGTCCATTGAGCCGGTGATGCCAACCAACCATCTCATCCTGTGCCGTCCCTTTCTCCTCCCACTTTCAATCTTTCCCAGCATCAGGGTCTTTTCCAATGAGTCAGTTCTCATCAGATGGCCAAAGTATTGGAGTTTCAGCTTCAGCATCAGTCCTCCCCATGAATATTCAGGACTGATTTCCTTTAGGATGGACTGGTTGGATCTCCTTGCAGTCCAAGGGACTCTCTAAGAGGGACTACTGCTGGTGCTGCTGCTGCTAAGCTGCTTCAGTCGTGTCTGACTGCGCAACCCCATAGACGGCAGCCCTCCAGGCTCCCCCATCCCTGAGTCTACTGGATCTATGTTATTTATTTAAGTGCTCTTAAACTAACTTTAATATGGTTTAGCAAATGTTTATTGTATCCCACTTTATAAAGCATGTTTCCCTGATAATTTAATTTCATTTAGTGAGTCATTAATTTCATTAATTAATGTTGGTGTCAGTTATGTCAAACTGTTGATACATATAAAATTTGCATACTGTTTCCACTTCAGCTGATGAATTACTCTCATTATCATCAATATCAGAAAGTATACTGATTACATAGTTTATTGTAGGCAGTTGAAAATAATCTGGGTAGTGAGAGATGATAGAAGGCATTGTCATCCCCTCTGAAGACAATGACATTTAAATTGTGTGATAGAAAATATACATTCTTGTGTGCTGGCTTGTGTGCTGAGTCACTTCAGTTCAGTTCAGTTCAGTTCAGTTCACTTCAGTCGCTCAGTCATGTCTGACTCTTTGTGACCCCATGAATTGCAGCATGCCAGGCCTCCCTGTCCATCACAAACTCCTGGAGTTCAATCAGACTCATGTCCATCAAGTCAGTGATGCCATCCAGCCATCTTATCCTCTGTCGTCCCCTTTCCCTCCTGCCCCCAATCCCTCCCAGCATCAGAGTCTTTTCCAATGAGTCAACTCTTCTCATGAGGTGGCCAAAGTACTGGAGTTCCAGCTTTAGCATCATTCCTTCCAAAGGTCAGCTTTCATTCCAATCCCAAAGAAAGGCAATGCCAAAGAATGCTCAAACTACCGCACAATTCCACTCATCTCACACACTAGTAAAGTAATGCTCAAATTTCTCCAAGCCAGGCTTCAGCAATACGTGAACCATGAACTTCCAGATGTTCTAGCTGGTTTTAGAAAAGGCAGAGGAACCAGAGATCAAATGCCAACATCTGCTGGATCATAGAAAAAGCAAGAGAGTTCCAGAAAAACATATACTTCTGCTTTATTGACTATGCCAAAGCCTTTGACTGTGTGGATCACAATAAACTGTGGAAAATTCTTCAAGAGATGGGAATACCAGACCACCTGACCTGCCTCTTGAGTCACTTCAGTCATATCCAAATCTGAGATCCTATAGACCGTAGGCTGCCAGGCTCCTCTGTCCCTGGCATTCTCCAGGCAAGAATACTGGAGTGGGTTGCCATGCCCTCCTTCAGGAGATCTTCCCAAATCAGGGGTAGAACCCAAGTCTCCTATGTCTACCTGCTTTGGCAGGTGAGTTCTTTACCACTAGTGCCACCAATGTACATTCTCATCTACTAACAAAGATGGACAGAGGAATGGATATATAAATTATAGGTAGAATGCTATATAAAAAGTACATGAGACAGAGGAAATTTTCAATGTAGTAGCTTAATTTTTAACAGGAAGACCTCCTCTTTTAACAGAAACCCATGTAAGCAATGCAGATTAAAATGGTCCTTGTACTCTGGGTGAAATCAGGTTGAAGTATCATGTGAAAAGCTAAGTCATTCAACAACACAATTAATCTCTTTTGAGGCACTTGATTGATTTTCATGGACCCCTGGGAACAGAAACATATAAGATTTAAAAATCACTATTTTAATAATAAATTGTAGCCAGGGACTCTAATTGTTTGTGTGTGTGTGTGTGTGTGTGCGTGCACATACACATGCACGTGCTAAGCATTTTGTTGCAGTGAAGAAGCACTTAACTCCCCTGGTAACTGCGTTTCTCCCATATAAAATTAAGTCTGCTTGTGTTTTAAGCTCTTTTTCAACTTGAAAATTTTTATGACTTCACGTGCAAATGATTCAAATAATATAGCTCTATTTGGGTAAAAATTGTTGGAAAATATTGTTGGTGATGGTGGCTTGTGTCTGAGCCTTGAAATATGGGCAGAACCTTAATAAATTAAGAGGGTTTGAGAGGACTTTACATATAATTTAGGAATGCAAGCATATGTGCTGGCAACAAGATATATAGGTGTTTATCAACACTTGAAAGCTTAATTTTCACTTTTTGATTGAAACACTTTGATTTTGAAAGGGTAAACAATTTTTTAAAACATTGCTGAACACAATGATATATTCAGTTGTTCAGATCGATTTTAAAATTAATGCTGCTTTTCACTGGCAAGAGTTCATATGCACAATTAAATATATTTGCCCTTTGTCATTACAAAGCTGCAATTGAGTTGCCAATACAGCAGCTGTTAAAATCATAATGTCTATTGTCCCATGATGCTTGAAGGGTGAGATGGAATAGAAAGAAAATCCAATTCAGTAGATTAGCTCACTTTCTACAATAGGTTAAATTCCTGAAAATTTATGTTAGTCATGTTGAATACAGAGATTATAGAAAAGTATACCTAAAATTCAGAGATATGCTGCCTTTCAAAAAGGTGAATCACTAAAATCAACACATAAGAGATTTACCTGCCTATTCATAAATGTTAATTCTTTTTAAGAAAGCCTTCAAAATAGATCAATGGAAAAGAAACCAATAATTTTTTCAGTCACATTACCATTTACAATGGAAGAATATCTCAACAAAAGTAAAGTTGCCTACATGGATTCTAAAGAAAGGGGATCCAAGATTCATAATTCAACTCTAGTTTTCCAGTACCATCCTGAGGCATCCATGCCCTGATCAGGCTATATCCTCTTTTAAATATTTGTTTTCTCTGTTAACACTTTTGAAACTCCTAATAGCATTAATACAGAAGTATTATTTTATTTTATTTTTGTTTCCAAAACTAGCAATTTTTTATAGCTATTGACTGAATGTCCATATTTCATCAAATTCATCTGTTGAAATCCAGTTCACAAAGTAATGATATTAGAAAGTATAGCCTTTGGGAAGTGATTAGGTCTTGAGGGGTGAGCCTTCATGAATGGGATGCCTATCCTTTTAAAAAAGGTTCCACAGGGTTCCTTCACACCTTCTAACGGGTGACAACATGGGGAGAAGACAGTCTTCTGTGCACTGGTATACATACTCTCATAAGACTGAATCTGCCTGTATCTTGGATTTCACAGCCTCCAGATTGGTGAGAAATAAATGTTTCTTATTTAAGCGATATTTTTGTTATAACAGTCAGAACAGACTAAGACTTCTATAAAATTGGTAAAACTCCTTAAAATCACTGGTGTCTTAAAAATTATAAATTTAGCTTATGTCCTGGGTGGTCATGAGTACTTCAGTATCTTTCGTTTATTAGCAGATATTTTAAAAGAACTGAATACCAAGCATAATTCTAAGTTTTATATGTATATCAACCCACTTCATCACAGAGAGACTTAGTGAAGTCTATTTTTATCACTAGTTTACAGATTGAATAAACCAAGGCTCAGAAAGGTGAAATAATTTGCCCAAGTTCTCACAACTGGTAACAATATTTTACAAGTGGGATTTAGATGGAAAAAAATTTAGTTCCAGACCCTATGCTCTATAACGATTATACTTTTGATCACTTTAAAAAATTGCAAGATGTTATATCATATGAACAACTTTTTAGTATCTTAAGATTCATTGTCTCTATTAACTGCAAGATAACCTTGGAGACTATAAGTGACTCATGCCTTTAGGTTCATAACAATAATTTTAGCAACTTTTATAACTATATTAATAATTATCCATTCACTTCAATTACTTCATTCATTGTGCTTATGTTTTTTTAGAATGATAATTGAGTGTTTACACATGATACTATGAAAACCTTGCAAATTAATTTTGCTTTAGTTATATGCAAATTACTGCATACTTAATATTATAATCAAATTAAATTTTCAGATACTAACCATATCCCATGGGTCCTTAATTCTTAATTTCTTTCTTTCCTAGGTCTTTTTGACTCAGTCAGTATCATTTATTTCATGGCTCTTACTTGTTTATTTGCATTCAAAGCACAAGTCAGGTTCCTATGAAGTTAGTCACCGTTTTATTTTTCTGTTGCCTCTGTAACAAATTACCACAAATTGCGTAGCTTGAAACAATTTAAACTTATTTTCTCACATTTCTGGAGGCCAGAAGTAGGAAGTCAGTATACTGGGTTAAAATCAAGTTGCCAGTATGGCTGCCCTCCCTGCCAAGGCTCGTGGTGAGAATCCATTCCTTGTCTCTTTGAGCTTGGTGGCTGCATTTTAGCTCCTGGAAACATCTCTCCTTTCTCTGCCTCTGACTTCACATTGTCTTTTCTGCTGTGCTCTGCTGAAGTCAGGTCTTCTTCTGAACCCACTCTGAGAAGAAGGCTCATGATTCTATTTAGGGCTTCCCAGGTGGCTCAGTGGTAAAGAATCTGCCTGCCTAGGCAGGGAAGCCAAGAGACATGGGTTTGATCCCTGGGTCAGGAAGATCCCCTGAAGAGGGAGATGGCAACCCACCCCAGTACTCTTGCCTGGAAAGTTCTATGGACAGAGGAACCTGGGGGGCTACAGTCCATGAGGTCTCAAACAGTCAGACACTGAAAGACTGAGGAGGCATTCTAGCATGTCAAGGCTAGGATAATCTCATCATCTCAAAAAGCTTAATGTAATCACATCTTTGAAATCCCATTTTCAAAGTAGGATAACATTTAAAGGAATTAGGACTTGACATTTTTGTAAGCTGTTATTTAACCTACTATAATAATGAAGAAGAGTTGCTAGAAAATTAATCCATGTTTTCTTGAAAATTGAAAAGAGGATTTATGAACATAGGCCTGATGTCTGAGTATATCTTGAATGTTTCAGTCACTCAGTTGTCTCCAACTTTCTTTCAATCCCATGGACCATAGCCCACCAGGCTCCTCTAGCCATGGAGTTTTCCAGTCATGAATACTTGAGGGGGTTGCTATTTCCTTCTCCAGGGGATCTTCCTGAACCAGGGATCAAACCCATGTATCTTGCATCTCCTGCCTTGGCAGTCAGGTTCTTTACTGCTGAGCCACTGGGAAAGCCTCAAGTACCACTTTACCCAAAATTAAAGTTTAAATAAGGTCAGGGTTATGGTTTTCTAGGCTGACTTCTAAATGCCTATAGAGATAAAATCCATGTGTGAATATGAATGTCTTTTATTTTTAAGCATTAGTTCTGAATTATCAAGTTATTCATTTATTAATTTTTTATTTTGGTAAAATACATATATTGTATTTACTCTCTGAACTATTTTAAGTGTACAGTACAAAAGTGTTAAGTATTTCACATTGTTGTGCAAGAGATATGTGGAAATTCTCACCTTGCAAAACTAAAACTCTTTACTTATTAAACATTAATTCCACCTCCCTCAACAGCCTATTTAGTTTCTATGATTTCACTACATTAGATTCTTCATATGAGTGGAATTATGCAGTATCTGTCTTTTTGTGACTGACTTATATCACTTAACATAATGACCATGGTTACCTGATCAAAAATAGTATATAACATCAACAGGACAGGCAATCTGGCAGTAAAAGCAAAATTGGCAAAAAGGATAAGGGATTTAATATTAAGCATGCTTAGGTTAAACTTTGAGGAAACTTTCGAGTGAAATTATCTAAGGAGTATCTTGATGTATAGGTTTATAGCTCAACCTGAGTAGGAAATATATTAGATATCAGACATGTTTGAATAGTGTAGAACCTGAGGCATGGACAAATTATTACAGAACAAGGATGAATCATTGGAAATGTATCACAGATGGAACTCTGAACAAATAAATATAAATAAGAGACACTGACAGAAGGAACAAAGAAGTGGTAACAAATAACTTAAAAAAACAGAAAAGCTAGGTTTCTTCCTACAAACTGATAGATAAAAGGAGACAATATTCAGTACAGTCAAGGCCATGGGTAGCAGCTAGGACAAAGATTGTCATTCTTTTTTAAAAAAAATTTTATTTTGAATTGTGAGATAACTGCTTTACAATATTGTATTGATTTCTGCCATACATCAACATGAATCAGCCATAGGCAGACTTATGTCCCCTCCCTCTTGAATCTCTTTCCCACTGTATCCCAGCCCTCTAGGTTGTCACAGGGCACTGATTTGAACTCCTTGAGTCACATAGCAAATTCCCACTGGCTATTAATATACTTTGCATATGATAATATATACATTACCCTGCTGCTCTCTCAATTCATCTCAGCCTCTCCTGCCTCCATTGTGTCCACAGGTCTGTTCCCTATGTCATTCTTAGCGATTCATAGCTATAGAAAGACTATGAAACAATCTGATGGGTTTCTTCTTTATCTAAGGAGAGGTTGGATGATGAGAAAATAAAGGTAGGAAAGCACAGCATCTTTTTTTTAGAAGCTTGATTATGTTATCTGGGCTAAGGGGTCATTGCACACTGGACTCCTAATATCTTTACATATTTTGTCAAAGATATAAAGCATGCAGATGTTTTGAAATATGTTCCTGAGAAATGCTGAACAAGGGCAGCACATGGAATAAAACATCTAGGAGTATTTGCACATTTTCCAAAGTAAGTTAACTTCTATTACCACTCTGCACCCATGTTTTTTTTCTTTTTTTTCTTTTTAAATATAAATTTATTTATTTTAATTAGAGGTTAATTACTTTACAATATTGTATTGGTTTTGCCATACATCAACATGAATGCACCACGGGTATACACGTGTTCCCCATGCTGAACACGTGCTTTTTTTTTTGTCTTTTCTGGTCTTTAGCTTTCTTGGGACAGCCTCCCTGCTTCTCAGTCTTTGGGAAAATCATGGAAAGTACAGTGCAAAGAAGAAAGTTTAGCTCTAAAATCTCCTTAAAATGGCGTTTAGAATAGATCCCGTGTGTATCAATAGAAGAGGTGTTACAGTAAAATTGCTATTTTAAGGTTATGCCTTAGACTGGAAGGCTCATAGTCACATGCATATACTGAGATGAGGAACTAGTGGAATGAATAAGGGTCCATGAAGGAGAAAAAGGAAATTGCGAGATATGTGGTGGTGAGATGGTAAACATTAGCATTGCTGGTTTAACCACATACAGAAACAAGATTTTGAGATGAAAAAATAGTAAAATTAGGAGTTTCAAGGAAACCACGACAATATAAATGAATGGGTACTGCATGAGTGATTCTGAGGAAGATGGAGGTGTTGATCAAGAATCAGTGCTATTAAGAGACAAGCTTGGTTTCAATAAATTGGGAGATTGGGATTGACAGATATATACTACTCTGTGTAAAACAGATAACTAATAAAAACCTACTGTATAGCACAGGGACTCTACTCAACAGTCTGTAATGACCTATATGGGAAATTGATCTAAAAAAAGAAAAGAGTGGATATATGTATATGTATAATTGATTCATTTTGTTGTACACCCGAAACAACCACAACGTTTTTAATCAGATGTACTACAATAAAAATTAATTTTTAAAAAAGCAGGACTGGATTTGGGAGAATCATCAATAGTATTAAAGGGCATTTTAGGTTATTTTTGACTTGGTTATGAACGTAAATTACTTCAAGCCATTCTTCTTCATTTATATGAACACGCATTGTGAGAGAGAAAACCCACCCACCCCCACCTCTGCCAAGAAAAAAGAAGATTTTAAAAAGGGCTTGATTATCAGAGAAATGCAAATCAAAACCACAATGAGGTACCATTTCATGCCAGTCAGATGGCTGTGATCCAAAAGTCTACAAGCAATTAATGCTGGAGAGGGTGTGGAGAAAAGGGAAGCCTATTACACTGTTGGTGGGAATGCAGACTAGTACAGCCACTATGGAGAACAGTGTGGAGATTCCTTAAAAAACTGGAAATAGAGCTGCCTTATGACCCAGCAATCCCACTGCTGGGCATACTCACCAAGGAAACCAGAATTGAAAGAGAACGTGTTACCCCAGTGTTCATCACAGCACTGTTTATAATAGCCAGGACAGGGAAGCAACCTAGATGTCCATCAGCAGATGAATGGATAAGAAAGCTGTGGTACATATACACAATGGAGTATTACTCAGCCATTAAAAAGAATACATTTGAATCCGTTCTAATGAGGTGGATGAAACTGGAGCCTATTATACAGAGTGAAGTAAGCCAGAAAGAAAAACACTAATACAGTATACTAACGCATATATATGGAATTTAGAAAGATGGTAATGATGACCCTGTATGCGAGACAGCAAAAGAGACACAGATGTATAGAACAGTCTTTTGGACTCTGTGGGAGAAGGAGAGGGTGGGATGATTTGGGAGAATGGCATTGAAATATTTTTAATATCATATATGAAACGAGTCGCCAGCCCAGGTTCAATGCATGAAACTGAATGCTTGGGGCTGGTGCGCTGGGATGTCCCAGAGGGATGGTATGGGGAGGGAGGATGGAGGGGGGTTCAGGATGGGGAACATGTGTATAACTGTGGTGGATACATGTTGATGTATGGCAAAACCAATACAATATTGTAAAGTAATTAACCTCCAATTAAAATAAATAAATTTATATTTTTTAAAAAAGGGCTTGAACCATATTTCTCCCTAGTCAAATTTTTATGTGATACATATCAATAATTTGGTGTAATATCAAAATGTGCAAGAATTTCTAAAGGAATAAAATTTTCATGAGAGTGTATTTCAAGAGAACTGAGCAAAAAAGTCTGAATTTGTTTTTGCAGAGACACTGTGTATATACTTATATATATGTGTGTGTGTATGTGGCATATTTCTTTGCAAACTGTAGTGAAAATTGAAATTCTCGACTAAGAGTGTATGTCATATTTAAGTGATATGTGAATGGAAATATAGAAAGATTTTTATGTTACTCGCTTATGAAGCTCACTGTTTTCTAAATTCCTATTAAACTGACTATAAAAGTGAAACAGAAAGTTCCTTGCTCAATTTTATTTTATACATATTGCTTATTAGTTCTTTAGCTAAGCAAAATGTTATACCATCAGTGGATGGACATCTATTGATGACTTTGAATTGATTTTTAAACAAACTCACAAGAACAAAACATATTTGTATCTCTCAGTTCAGTTCAGTCACTCAGTCGTGTCTGGCTCTTTGCAACTCCATATACGGCAGCATGCCAAGCCTCTTTGTCCATCACCAACTCCCGGAGCTTACTCAAACTCATGTCCATTGGTTGGTGATGCCATCCAACCATCGCATCCTATGTTGTCCCCTTCTCTTTCTGCCTTCAATCTTTCCCAGCATCAGGGTCTTTTCCAATGAGTCAGTTCTTCACATCAGGAGCCAAAGTATTGGAGTTTCAGCTTCAGCATCAGTCCTCCCAATGAATATTCAGGACTGATTTCCTTTAGAATGGACTGGTTGGATCTCCTTGCAGTCCAAGGGACTCTCAACAGTCTTCTCCAACACCACAGTTCAAAAACATCAATTCTTTGGTGCTCAGCTTTCTTTATAGTCCAACTCTCACATCCATATATGACTACTAGAAAAACCACAGCTTTGACTAGATGGGCCTTTATTGGCAAAGTAATGTCTCTGCTTTTTAATATGCTGTCTAGATTGGTCATAGCTTTTCTTCCAAGGAGCAAGCGTCTTTTAATTTAATGGCTGCAATCACCATCTGCAGTGATTTTGGAGCCGAAAAAATTAAAGTCTGTCATTGTTTCCCCATCTATTTGCCATGAAGTGATGGGACCAGATGCCATGATCTTAGCTTTCTGAATGTTGAGTTTTAAGCCAACTTTTTCACTCTCCTCTTTCACTTTTATCAAGAGGCTTTTTAGTTCCTCTTCACTTTCTGCCATAAGGGTGGTATCATCTGCATATCTGAGGTTATTGATATTTCTCCTGGCAATCTTGATTCCAGCTTGTGCTTCTTCCATCCCAGCTTTCCTCATGATGTACTCCGCATATAAGTTAAATAAGCAGGGTGACAATATACAGCCTTGATGTACTCCTTTTCCTATTTGGAACCAGTCTGTTGTTCCATGTCCAGTTCTAACTGTTGCTTCTTGACCAGCATACAGATTTCTCGGGAGGCAGGTCAGGTGGTCTGGTATTCCCAACTCTTGAAGAATTTTCCACAGTTTCTTGTGATCCATACAGTCAAAATCTTTGGCATAGTCAATAAAGCAGTCATATTTATATTTTTACATATGGTAATATATACCAGCAAATTTGGAAAATTCAGCAGTGGCCACAGGACTGGAAAAGGTCAGATTTCATTCCAATCCCCAAGAAAGGCAATGCCAAAGAATGCTCAAACTACTGCACAATTGCACTCTTCTCACATGCTACTAAAGTAATGCTCAAAATTCTCCAAGCCAGGCTTCAGCAATACATGAACCGTGAACTTCCAGATGTTCAATCTGGTTTTAGGAAAGGCAGAGGAACCAGAAATCAAATTGCCAACACCCACTGGATCATAAGAAAAGCAAGAGAGTTCCAGAAAAACATCTATTTCTGCTTTATTGACTATGCCAAAGCCTTGGACTGTGTGGATCACAATAAACTGTGGAAAATTCTGAAAGAGATGGGAATACCAGACCATCTGACCTGCCTCTTGAGAAACCTATATGCAGGTCAGGAAGCAACAGTTAGACTGCACATGGAACAACAGACTGGTTCCAAATAGGAAAAGGAGTACATCAAGGCTGTATATTGTCACCCTGCTTATTTAACTTATATGCAGAGTACATCATGAGAAACACTGGGCTGGAAGAAGCACAAGCTGGAATCAAGATTGCCAGGAGAAATATCAATAACCTCAGATATGCAGATGACAACACCCTTAGGTCAGAAAGTGAAGAGGAACTAAAAAGCCTCTTGATGAAAGTGAAAGAGGAGAGTGAAAAAGTTGGCTTAAAACTCAACATTCAGAAAGCTAAGATCATGGCATCTGGTCCCATCACTGCATGAGAAATAAATGGGCAAACAGTGGAAACAGTTTCAGAGTTTATTTTTCTGGGCTCCAAAATCACTGCAGATGGTGACTGCAGCCATGAAATTAAAAGACACTTACTCCTAGGAAGGAAAATTATGACCAACCTAGACAGCATATTGAAAAGCAGAGACATTACTTTGCCAACAAAGGTCCGTTTAGTCAAGGCTATGGTTTTTCCAGTGGTCACGTATAGAGGTGAGAGTTGGACTGTGAAGAAAGCTGAGTGCTGAAGAATTGATGCTTTTGAACTGTGGCATTGGAGAAGACTCTTGTGAGTCCCTTGGACTGCAAGGAGATCCAACCAGTCTATCCTAAAGAAAATCAGTCCTGAGTGTTTAGTGGAAGGACTGATGCTAAAGCTGAAACTCGAATACCTTGGCCACCTCGTGTGAAGAGTTGACTCATTGGAAAAGACCCTGATGCTGGGAGGAATTGGAGGCAGGAGGAGAAGTGGACGACAAAGGATAAGATGGCTGCATGGCATCACTGACTTGATGGACATGAGTCTGAGTAAACTCCGGGAGTTTGTGACGGACAGGGAGGCCTGGAGTGCTGCAATTCATGGGGTTGCAAAGAGTGGGATATGACCTAGTAACTGAACTGAAATGAACACATATGCAGCTACTCAGAGCTGGAGCAGCAGCTGCATGGTGCTAGAATGAGGACTAGGAGATACCCCACATCTAAGGGCAAAGGAGAAGCCCCAGCAAAATGGTAGGAGGGGTGAAATTATGTTTGGAGTCAAACCCCATACTCGCCAGAGATGCTCAGAGGACTCACACATACCCTGTATGCACCAGGACCCAGAGACCCCACAGAAACTGGGACAGAACTGTGTTTGGGTGTCTCCTGCAAAAGTATGGGTCATCAGTCATCTGCTGCAGGGGCAGGGGCTCTGGGTGCAGTAGACCTGGGTATGGCATCAGCCCTCTTGAAGGAGGTCACCATTAACCCACTACAGAGCTGCCAGAACTTACACAGGACAGGGAAATAGACTATTGGAAGGCACAATCAGAACCTCGTGTGCACTATGACCCCGGAGAAAGGAGCAGTGACCCCACAAGAGACTGACTCAGACTTACTCGGGATTGTCCAGGAGCCTCTGGTGGAGGCGTGCATCTGCGGTGGCCTGCTGCATGGTTGGGGGCAGTGTAGCAGTGAATGCATGGGACCTTTTGAAGGAGGTCACCATTATCTCCATTATCTCCACCATAGTTTGGCCCCAGGTCAAATAATAGGGAGGGAAACACAGCCTTGCTCTGCAACAGAAAATTTATAACTCTGTCTACAGATATAAGATAATTCCTCAGGTCTATTTTTTTTTTTTTTAATCATTTTGTAATAGTCAGTGGTGGTGGTGGTTTAGTTCCTAACTCATGTCTGATTCTTGCAACCCCATGGACTGTAGCCCGCCAGGCTCCTCTGTCCATGGGATTCTTCAGGCAATAATACTGGAGTGGTTTGCTACTTTCTTCTCCTGGTTATCTTCCTGACCCAGGGATGGAAGCTAGGTCTTCTGCATTGCAGGCAGATTCTTTACCAACTGAACTACAAGGGAGACCCATAAAAGCCAATACTTTGTATAAAAGCTTGAAATACAGTTTGAGGAAACTCTTTTTTGACCCTACTGAGTTAAAAAGCATTTAAAGGCTCACAGTGTACAGAGTGGCCTTTTATTTGCAGATTTTTAGCAGCTATTGAATGTTCAAACTTGCTAGAAGGCAAGCTAAATAAATCGCTTTTTTCAAGCTAATGAAACTCTGATGGTTCATAGTCTGTTGTATTGACATCTGAATCACTATTGGCTCCATAGAAGCTAACACTGGGGCTGCATTTCAATGACCAGGAAACTTCAAAGGAAATTCTAATCGGAGTGAAAGGAAAGCAGAGTTAGGGTAAATTAAGTGGCAGTTGATACTGGTTGAAATAATGAAACTAGTAGAAATAATGTACAAGTAGAACTGAATTCCAAATTGTGGATAGACAATTTGGTGTCTTTATTTTATTATTTTCTTGGTTTGGAGTTTTTAAATACATTTCAAAATATTATGCTCTTTCAAAATAATTTATAGAGGATACAGTATGTAACCCAAACTCTCGTTCCATAAGTTCATGTTGTTAAACGTAACACATTTTGTGGTGCTACTGGGAAAGAATCCGCCTGTCAATGCAGCAGATGCAAGAGATGCTGATTTGATCCCTGGGTAGGCAATATTCCCTGGAGTAGGAAACAACAACCCACTTCAGTATTCTTGCCTAGAAAATTCCATGGACAGAGGAGCCTGGTGGGCTACAGTCCATAGGGTTGAAGGAGTCGAACACAACTAAGTGATTGAACATAGGCACACACACAAAGACTTGAAAGATTATTTTAGTTCTCAGGTTTATTTGCATTCACCCTCATATACAACTTAATGAGACCATAAGAAATTATATTTTTGAAATATTGAAGTCATTTTTAATTCCTGGTTATCATATGCCCCTATTGCATCTGTTAGGATCATTTCAGGTATTAGTAACAGAGAAATAAACACTGTTTTAAATATTTAAATCAGTATTTTGGCTCACTTAAAAATTATAGCACTAGCATGGACTTAAGGACCATATTATTTTCCCCTCCAGATTTATTGATAAGTATTTGACAATCAGAAATTATATATATTTATCTTGTATAAAATGAAGGTTGATATACAAATACATTGTGAAATAATTACCACAATCTAGATAAGTAACATATCTATCACCTCACATAGTACATTTTTTTGGTAGTAAGAACACTTCATATCTATTTTCTTTGCAAATTTCAAGCATGTAATACTATATTTTAAATGATAATCACCATATAGTACATTATTTCTCCAGAATTTATTAATTCTGCTTAGCTGGAACTTTTGACCAACATCTCTCATTTTACCCCACCTTTCAACCTGTAGTAACAACCCCTCAATTCTGCTTTTATGAATTTGCCTTTTTTAGATTTCACATATAAGTGGGATCATGCAGCATTTGTCTATCCATTTCAGACATTTTACTTAGTATAATGTCTTTCAGATTCATCCATGTGTCCCAAATGATAATACCACTTTTTATAAGGCTGGATAATATTCCGCTGGATATATATGCCACATTTTCTTTATCCATTTGCCCATAAATGGACATTTTAGTTGTTGTCATTCTTTGGATATTGTGAATAATACTACAGTGAACATGAGGGGGCATATATTTCTTAAAGATATTGATTTCATTTCTTTTGTGTGGATAACCAGAAGTAGGATTTTGGGGTCATATGATAGTTCTATTTTCAGTTTTTGAGAAACCTCTGTATCACTTTCCATAATGACTACACCAATTTATAGTCTCAGCAACAGTGTACTAATGCCCCCTGTTGCCAACACTTATCAACTTTTCTTCTTGATAATAACCATGTCAATAGCCATAAAGTGATATCTCATTGTGATTTTCATTTGCGTTTCTATGATTGAAAGATGCTGAGTACACATCCATATATTTGTTGATTCATATGCATTCCTTCTTTTAAGAAATGTCTATTCAAAGCTCTTGTCCATTTGTAAAATTTGATAATTTTTTATTTTTTGTATTTTTGCTTTTGAGTTGTTTGAACTTCTTAAATATTTTGGATTTTAAGCCCTTATCAGACAGGTGATTTGCAAATACATTTCCCACATTCCATAGATGTATCTTCAGTATGTTGCTGGTTTCCTTTGTTGTGCAGAAGCTTTCAGTTTGATGTTGCCTCACTATTCCTTACTTGTTTCTTTTTTCTTTTATTACTTATGCTTTTGGTGTCAGACTAAAAAAAAAAAAAATCGCTGCCAAGACGAATATCAAGGAGCTTTAACCCTCTCTTCTCTTCTAGTAGGCTGACAATTGCAGATCTGATGCTTAAGTATTTCATTCATTTTGAGTTGATTTTCATTTGTCTCAAGGTATTTTTTTTAATTTTCCTTTTGACTTCTTTTCCTCTGACTGTTCAGCACTGTCTTGTTTAATATTCATGAATTTTCCAATTTTTCTATTATTGATTTCTAGTTCTTTACCATTGTGATTACAAAAGATCTCCGATGTTATCTCTGTCTTCTTAAATTTATTACAGCTTGTTTTGTAGTCTAATGTCTGATCTATCCTGAGAATGTTCTGTGGTTACTTGAAAAGAATGTTTATTCTACTGCTGTTGGATGTAATCTTATGTATATGTCTCTTAGTTCCACTTGATCAAAGGCTTATTCAAGTCTGCTGTTTTCTTATTGATTTTTCTGTTGGGATGATTCAATGTCGTGAGTGGGATATTGAAGTTTCCATCATTATTGTACTGCTTGCTGTCTTTTTTTTCCCCTCCGTTCTGTTAGTATTTGCCTTATATATTTATGTACTTCAAAGTTGGGTGAATATATTTTTATAGCCACTATATCTCCTTGATGAATTGACCTTTTTCTCATTATCTAGTGGCCTTCTTTTGTCCCATGTTATAGTTTGGCATTTATAGTCATCTATTTTGTGTGATATAAATACAGCCTCTCATGTTTTCTTTTGGTTATTTGTTTAGAATATCATTTTTGACTACTTTAGTTTCCACTTCATGGTTTCTTAAGTGAAATTGAGTTTCTTGTAAGCAGCATATTTTAGATCTTGTTTACAATTTTTTTAACCACCCTGTCTATATATATGGCATATTAAATAATAATTTGAAATTCTAATTTTAGTCTTCGTCTAAATAGGCAATAAGAACACCAATAAACATTGGCTAAATCACATTTTACTTATTATATTAATACTTTAATGCCTTTAAATATTTGTCATCTTAGGCAGTATGGATCATATAAAAGTCTTATTAAAATCCTTGTCATAAGAAAGAGAGGAAATATGATTAATCCTAACAAACCAAGCCTGTCAGAGATCAGAACAGGGTCAAGGAGGCCTCCAGCAGTCAGAAGTGCAGTTTCATTTACTGAAGCACAAAGTATTCAGGTAATTCTGGAGAAAAGATTGGGCTACTGGAGAATTTGGAGTTTTCGCTGAACTTACAGAAGTGGCTATTCATTGAGGAAAGTGTGAGTCAGGTCCCTGGGTGTATCCACTAGTTTTTCAGAATATTGAATTGTGTTGACTAATTGAGAATTTTGAAACTTACAGACTGAAATCCCGTTGCTCTGCAATTCATATGTTTAAACTTTGATATCTTTAAACTCTGATATCGTTATGTTCAAAGATAACATTTTTAAAAAAGTAAATAAGGTTGCCTGTGCATGCTTAGTTATGTCTGACTCTTTGCGACCCTATACAGTCTCCTCAGCCCATGAGATTCTCCAGGTAAGAATACTGGAGTGGGTTGTCATTTTCTCATCCAGGGATCTTCCCAATGCAGGGAGCAAACCCAGCTCTCCTTTGTCTTCTGCACTGACAGGTGGATTTTTTACCATCAATCAGTTCAGTCGCTCAGTCGTGTATGACTATTTGTGACCCCATGGAATGCAACCTGCCAGGCCTCCCTGTCTATCACCAACTCCCAGAGATTACTCAACTCATGTCCACTGAAGCAATTATGCTATCCAACCATCTCAACCTCTGTCATCACCTTCTCCTCCCTCCTTCCATCTTTCTGAGCATCAGGCTCTTTTCAAATAAGTCAGTTCTTCATATCAGGAGGTCAAAGTATTGGAGTTTCAGCTTCAACATTATTCCTTCCAATGAATATTCAGGGCTGATTTCCTTTAGGATAGACTGGTTGGAGCTTCCTGTAGTCCAGGGGACTCTCAAGAGTCTTCTCCAACACCACTGTTTAAAAGTATAAATTCTTCCATGCTCAGATTTCTTTATAGTCCAAGTCCCACATCAATACACACTACTGGAAAAACCATAGCTTTGACTAGACCGACATTTGTTGGCAAAGTAATGTCTCTGCTTTTCAATATGCTGTATAGGTTGCTCACAACTTTCCTTCCAAGGAGTAAGCATCTTTTAATTTCATGGCTGCAGTCACCATCTGGAGTGTTTTCGGAGCCCAAGAAAATAAAGTCTGCCACTGTTTCTACTGTTTCACCGTCTATTTTTCAGGAAGTGATGGGACCAGATGCCATGATCTTTGTTTTCTGAATGTTGAGCTTTAAGCCAACTTTTTCACTCTCCTCTTTCACTTTCATCAAGAGATTCTTTAGTTCCTCTTCACTTTCTGCCATAAGGGTGGTGTCATCTGCATATCTGAGGTTACTGATATTTCTCCCATCAATCTTGATTCCAGCTTGTGCTTCATTCATTCCAGCATTTCTCATGATGTACTCTGCATATAAGTTAAATTAGCAGGGTGACAATATATAGCCTTGACATACTCCTTTCCCAATTTGGAACCAGTCTGTTGATCCATGTTCAGTTCTAACTGTTGCTTCTTGACCTGCATACAGATTTCTCAAGAGGCAAGTCATGTGGTCTGGTATTCCCATCTGTTGAAGAATTTTCCACGGTCTGTTGTGATCCACACAGTCAAAGGCTTTGGCATAGTCAACAAAGCAGAAGTAGATGTTTTTCTGGAACTCTTTCTTTTTCAGTGATCCAACGGATATTGGCAATTTGATCTCTGACTCCTCTGCCTTTTCTAAATCCAGCTTAAACATCTGGAAGTTCACAACTCACATACTGTTGAAGCCTGGCTTGGAGAATTTTGAGCATTAATTTGCTGGCATGTGAGATGAGTGCAATCGTGTGGTGGTTTGCACATTCTTTGGAATTGACTTTTTGGCGATTGGGATGAAAACTGACATTTTCCAGTCCTGTGGCCACTGCTGAGTTTTCCAAATTTGCTGGCATCTTGAGTTCAGCACTTTCACACCATCATCTTTTAGGATTTGAAAGAGCTCCACTGGAATTCCATCACCTCCACTAGCTTTGTTCCTAGTGATGCTTCCTAAGTCCTTCTTGACTTCTCATTCCAGAATGTCTGGCTCTAGGTGAGTGATCACACCATTGTGATTATCTGGGTCATGAAGATCTTTTTTGTATAGTTCTTCTGTGTATTCTTGCCACCTCTTCTTAATATCTTCTGCTTCTGTTAGGTCCATACCATTTCTGTCCTTTATTGTGCTCATTTTTTCATGAAATGTTCCCTTGGTATCTCTAATTTTCTTGAAGAGATCTCTAGTCTTTCCCATTCTATTGTTTTTCTCTATTTCTTTACATTGACTGCTGAGGAAAGCTTTCTTATCTCTCCTTGCTGTCTTTGGAACTCTGCATTCAAATGGGCATATCTGTTCTTCTCTCCTTTGTGTTTCACTTCTCTTCTTTTCACAGCTATTTGTAAGGCCTCCTCAGACAGACATTTTGCTTTTTGCATTTCTTTTTCTTGAAGATAATCTTGATTCCTCTTTCCTATACAATGTCACGAATCTCCATCCATAGTTCTTCAGGCACTCTGTCTATCAGATCTAATCCCTTTAATCTATTTCTCATTTTCACTGTATAATCATAAGTAATTTGATTTAGGTCATACCTGAATGGTCTAGTAGTTTTCCCTTCTTTCTCCAATTTAATCTGAATTTGGCTTTACCACTGAGCCACCTGGATATCATAAAGATATGAGAGAAATACATTATGGTGGTTTCTTATGAGAAGAAGAAGAATAGCCAGTTAAACATGTTCACAGAGAAAATATGTGAGGACACAGCAAGGTGACAGACATTTGCAATCCAAGAACACAGACCTCAGGAGAAATTATACCTGCTGACCCCTCATTCTTGGACTTTCCAGCCCATAGAACTATGAAAAGTTACATTTTTATTTTTTAATCCACTAGTTTGTAGTAAATTTTTTGGAAGCCCAAGCAAACGAACACAGGACCTATTGCTTCATATCTTGACATAGACTTTGGATGTTACATGTTTCTCAGAGAAGCACTAAATCAATCTGTTCTTAGTCAGATTAAGTTAGACATAACTATGTAATGTGTGAATCAGAGACCAGCAACCTTCTTGTTCTCATGGTACTTATCCATTTGAAAATATATATTAACTCTCAAATAATCTTTTGAGAAAGAATGGTGACAGCTGAGGAATAAACTTCATGTGCCTGCCTGAGGTGTGAGGTGAGGTGACTGTACAGATTGAGAAGGCAAATTGTTCTCTGAAATTCAGAAGCACCAGCTAGAATGAAGATGGAAATAACACCATCAAGGATCGTTAAGCAACCACCATGAATGACTTGTTCCAATAGAACAGGCCACCAGTTACACCATCCAACATACAGCCCAGTGAAGACAATTTATATTCCCTAGGATAGCCCAGTGGCTAAGAAAGTAAAGAATCCACCTGCAGGGCAGGAGACCTGGGTTTGATCCCTGGGTTGGGAACATCCCCTGGAGAAGGAAATGGCAACCCACTCCACTATTCTTTCCTGGAGAATCCCAGGGACAGAGAAGCCTGGTGGGCTGCCATCTATGAGGTCTCACAGAGTCGGACACGACTGAAGTGACTTAGCAGCAGCAGCAGCAGCAGTCTCACTCTTACACACATAGATGAAGACTTAAATAAGGATTTTAAGTTAATTACATAAACAAATCAGAAAAGTTCCTTACTTAAGTGGACATAATTACCAATAAATTTTTTCATTGTTGTTCAGTAGCTAAGTCATGTTTGACTTTTTGAGGCCCCCATGGACTGCAACATGCTAGGCTTTCCTGTTCTTCACTATCTCCCTGTGTTTGTTCAAACTCATGTCCACTGAGTCAGTGATTTCACCCAACCATCTCATTCTCTGTAGTCCTCTTCTCCTTCTGCCCTCAATCTTTTCTAGTGTCAGGGTCTTTTACTAAAGAACAAATATTTTTAATAATTTACCTTGATGCCAAGTGTTAAATCCTTTCAGGTTTTACTTTACTCTTGATGATATCTGAAAGAGTTGTGCAGCATAGGAATTGTAAAGATCAATAAATGGTTTACAGGAACTAAGGATGTTATATGATATAATAATGATATCAATTTCAAAACAATTAAACATATACATGGACACAAAAGTACACTCATACATATAATGCCCCTCAAAGCTCATTTACTATGACATGCATTTCTATTAATCATTTTAAATAATATTTTTCTGGTAATTTGTGTGCAGAGGTTCTTCATAGGCACACGTTTTGCTGATCCACTACTTTGTACACCATACCGGTTTGTTGAAGAATGGCTTCTATCTAGTCAGTTTTTATCAAATGTGAAAAATTCTGTCTCTACATCTGCACAGACTACATCAAAGCTAAGTTTTTTTCTGAGGAACTTTGTATTATCAAATTGTATGCTTTTATTAACATGTCTGATTGTATGGGATTTATGAGATTCTCCTAAGCTTAGAACTGAGGGATATTCCCTTTCTCTCTCTCTTTCTCTCTTTCTTTCTCTTCTCATTTGTAAGTCTATATTGATAGTGTTCTGAAATTTCATGTCAATTTTTCTTTCTTATGGTGCTGTGAACTTGAAAATCTTTTACAATATTCAGGTGCATGGCGTTCAGGCTTTAGAATTTATTTCTTTTTTGGTTAATAATGTCTCTTCTGATTTCCCTCATCTTTCTCTCACTCTCATTTTCTCTTTTTCATCAATGTTCATTCAGCAATAGATTCAACAGGTAATTGGGTGAAATTAGCTTGAGTTTTGATTGGAGATAATTGATTACTGCTAATATTTCCTGTGTATGTCTTTACTGTAATGATGATAAACATTTGTAGAACAGAACGTTTCTGGGATCTGGGGATAAAGGCACTTTTTATGGAAGTTAAGATCTCTGCAAATTTTAAAACTTCACATAAGATAAGGAAAATTATATTTAACAAACTTTGAGAGGATTATAGAAGCTGTTGGCCTAACTTACAATGTTAGGGAATTTCCTAGCCTAAAAGCACTTAAAGGAGTTTGTTAGGTTAAAAGGTTGGCACTGCAGACTCCAGATTAGTGTAGATGGCAGGTAGAAACTTATGCAGCATGTGATCTGAGAATCAGGTAATGGAAATAAATATAGGGGTAGTGGGGTATGTATTATTAAAAAAACAATTTGTTACACAATTATTAAATGTTTTACTCAGTAGCTGCTTTAATATTGCCCCTTCCAGATAGCACATTTATTCATTTACTCTCTTTCTCCCATGTTTCCTCACCTTGGGATGTTTAGCATATTTATTGTACTTCTTTTAAGCTAACAACTATATTACATGTTTTGAATTTAGAGGTGCTTCACCTGGAAAGAAATCAAATTATACATTATCTGTTTTAACTAACATTGTTTTTAAACACAAGTTTATTCTGTTTCTAGACTTAAGAACATCCTATAAAATGACTTCATACACTATCAGTTAAGTGTCTTATATTAACTTCTCTTTTTATATTATAGTATACATGTGGTGGGTCTTCCAAGTTGTGCTAGTGGTAAAGAACCAGCCTGCTAAAACACAGGAGATATAATAGACTTGGGTTCAGGGACCCATGGGTCAGGAAAGTCCCCTTGAGGAGGGCATGGCAACCCACTCCAGTATTCTTGCCTGGAAACTCCTAAAACAGAGGAGTCCATAGGATCACAAAGTGTCAGACACAACCGAAGTGACTTAGCACACATGAACACACATATAACATGCAGTAAAATTTCTTGTTGACAAAACTTTCCAAGGGTTTCTAATTATTTCCTTAAAATAAATTTCTAGGATTAGAATAGCCAGATCAAAGGGCATGAATATATTAATGACTTTTCAGATGTATGGGAAAAAATTGGCCTGCAGAAATACATCATCAATGTATTTCTCATTCTCAGTGAAATACTAATGCAACAATGGCTATTGTTTCATAATTGAAGAATTGCAATTCAATAAAATCATAAATGTTAAAAGTTATAAATTCATAGAGCTAGAAGATAACTTAATAATTTAATATGCTCAATTAATTTAGTTACTATGGTGACTGGGTTCAAATCAGTTAATTGAAATGAGTAATTATATGTTACTGAGGAAACAGAAACATAACTTGAAATCTAGTTTTTTTCATAAAATCTAAGTTCCAGTATTTCCTTGGTATAAATTTTTTATAGAATTTCAAATGCCTACTTATATCATATATATCTCAGAATTAGTAATAAAGTAAGTGATATTCCTAGACCACTGCCAAGATGAAACTATAATTTTACAGCTAAAATTGATTTCTTATTATATCTATCCTAGCTGACAACTTGAATGAACATCTTTATTAGTCTGAGAAAACAATGGAGCAATTTTTTTCCAAAGTGCCTAATAGTCAGGACTGGGCTGTTTTTGAAAGGCTAATAAACATGGTGAGATAATAGAACAGGAAAGACTAGATATCTCTTCAAGAAAATTAGAGATACAAAGGGAATATTTCATGCAAAGATGGGCACAATAAAAGACAGAAAAGGTATGGACCTAAAAGAAGCAGAAGATATTAAGAAGAGGTGGCAAGAATACACAGAAGAACTGTACAAAAAAGATCTTCATGACCCAGATGACCATGATGGTGTGATCATTCATCTAGAATCAGACATTCTGAAATGCGAAGTCAAGTGGGCCTTAAGAAGCATCACTATGAATAAAGCTACTGGAGGTGATGAATTCCAGTTGAGCTATTTCAAATTCTAAAAGATGATGCTAGGAAAGTGCTGCATTCAATGCCAACAAATTTGGAAAACTGAGCAGTAGCCACAGGACTGGAAAAAGTTAGTTTTCATTCCAATCCCCCAAAAAGACAATAGCAAAGAAAGTTCAGACTACTGAACAATAGCACTCATCTCACAGGCTAGCAAAGTAATGCTCAAAATTCTCCAAGCCAGGCTTCAACAGCACATGAACTATGGACTTGCAGATGTTCAGTCTGGATTTAGAAAAGGCAGAAGAATCAGAGATTGAATTGACAACATCCGTTGGATCATCAAAAAAGCAAGAGTATCAGAAGAACATCTATTTCTGCTTTATTGACTATGCAAAAGCTTTGTCTGTGTGGATCACAAGAGACTGTGAAAAATTCTTCAAGAGATAGGAATACCAGACAACCTGACCTGCCTTCTGAGAAATCTGTATACAGGTCAGGAAGCAACAGTTAGAACTGGACATGGAACACCAGACTGGTTCCAAATTGGGAAAAGAATACTTCAAGGCTGTATATTATCACCCTGCTTATTTAACTTATATGCAGAGTACATCATGGAAATTCTGGACTGGATGAAGCACAAATTGAAATTAAGGTTGCAGGGAGAAATATCTATCACCTCAGGTATGCAGATGACACCACCCTTATGACAGAAAGCAAAGAACTAAATTTCTCTTGATAAAAGTGAAAGAGGGGAGTGAAAAAATTGGCTTAAAGTTCAACATTCAGAAAACTAAGATCATGGCATCCGGTACCATCACTTCATGGCAAATAGATAGGGAAACAATGGAAACAGTGGCAGACTTTTTTGGTGGGGAGGGCTCCAAAATCACTGCAGATGGTGACTGTAGACATGAAATTAAAAGACGCTTGCTCCTTGGAAGAAAAGCTATGATCAACCTAGACAGCATATTAAAAAGCAGAGACATTAGTTTGCCAACAAATCTCTGTCTAGTCAAAGCTATGGTTTTGCCAGTAGTCGTGTATGGATGTGAGAGTTGGGCTATAAAAAAAGAAAGCTGAGTGCTGAAGAACTGATGCTTTTGAACTGTGGTGTTGGAGAAGACCCTTGAGAGTCCCTTGGACTGCAAGGAGATCCAACCAGTCCATCTTAAAGGAGATCTGTCCTGAATATTCTTTGGAAGGACTGATGTTGAATCTGAAACTCTAATACTTTGGCCACCTGATGTGAAGAACTGAAAAACCCTGATGCTGGGAAAGATTGAAACAGGGGGAGAAGGGGATGACAGAGGATTAGATGGTTGGATGGCATCACTGACTCAATGGACGTGTCTGAGTAAGTTCCGGGAGTTGTTGATGGACTGGAAGGACTGGCGTGCTACAGTCCATGGGGTCGCAAAGTCAGACCCGACTGAGTGACTGAACTGAAATGAATAGAGATAACTTTTATGGATATATTTAGACTTAACGGACCTCTTTAGTTAACAAGATGTTTGAATATGCACATGTATAAGACAAAAGGTAATGTATCAGTTTTTTAAAAGTATTAGTTTATTGAAGACTGTATATTAAGATGATGAAAGTCCAAGACTAGCTTTGTCTATATCTCAATCATTATTATTAATCTCAACTTGTAAACTTTCCATACACTCATTCAATGTGTATGTATTTCTTAAATATAGTTTGATATTGTTTTCAGTTAAAAACTAATCCAGCTTCCATATATAAAAACATATAATCTGTAAACAGAGACAATTTTATTCCTTCCCTTCCAATTCTTTGATATTTTTTTCTTGTTTTCCTTTCCCAATCTTCTTCCTTTCCATCTTTTATCACTCTAAAGTGAAAGTGAAAGTCGCTCAGTCATGTCTGACTCTTTCCGACCTCATGGATATATAGCCCGTGGAATTCTCCAGGCCAGAATACTGGAGTGGGTAGCTATTCCCTTCTCTAAGAGATTTCCCTAACCCAGGTCTCCCGCACTGTGGGCAGATTCTTCACCAGCTGAACCACTAGGGAAGCCTAATTACACTGGAGTGGGTACCCTATCCCTTCTCCAGTGCATCTTCCTGACCCAGTAATTGAACGGGGTTTCCTACAGTGCAGCCAGATTCTTTACCAGCTGAGCTACAAGGGAAGCCCTCTATCACTCTAAAGTAGCAGTAACGTCATGCTCATAAACACATTCACACATGTGTGCACTTGCATGTACAAATGAGGAATTGTTCCCTTTTCTATTTTACAAAGGTTGGGTCATTCCACTCAGAAGTTACTTTTTCTCCATAAACAATGTAACATGAGAATTCTTACCATTTTCTAGACAAAGATTTGACTCTTTTCTAATTGATCTTTATGTAATTCTTGTATGTATCATTCTTGAATTATGGTAACAGTATGTTTTATTTCTTCATATAGAGCTCCAAAACTAAAATTGTTTGGCTTTTGTATTTGTGAACTTTTAATTTGAAGTTATCTTGAAATTCCCTTACAAGTAGAGATATTGAAAGTACCTTTAAATGTATGTGCTGCCATGCTTATTTTGTGAAATTTCTGGTCAAATTTCTTTGATTCACTTTTCTTTAGATGTTGTTATCTTTCCCTTACAATTGATAGAAAAACTTTCTGTATATTTTAGTATAACTATTTATCTTTAATACACCTTTAAAAATTTTATTTATTATTATTATTATTTTTACTTTACAATATTGTATTGGTTTTGCCACACAGCAACATGAATCTGCCACTGGTATACACGTGTTCCCAATCCCGAAACCCCCTCCCACCCCCACCCCCCACCATCCCTCTGGGTCAACCCAGTGCACCAGCCCCAACCATCCTGCACCCTGCATTGAACCTGGACTGGCGATTCATTTCACATATGATATTATACATGCCTCAATGCCATTCTCCCAAATCATCCCACCCTCTCCCTCTCCCACAGAGTCCAAAAGACTGTTCTATACATCTGTGTCTCTTTTGCTGTCTCGCATACAGGGTCATCATTACCATCTTTGTAAATTCCATATATATGCATTAGTATACTGTATTGGTGTTTTTCTTTCTGGCTTACTTCACTCTGTAGAATAGGTTCCAGTTTCATCCACCTCATTAGAACTGATTCAAATGTATTCTTGTAATGGCTAATACTCCGGTGTGTATATGTACTACAACTTTCTTATCCATTCATCTGCTGATGGACATCTAGGTTGCTTCCCTGTCCTGGCTATTACAAACAGTGCTGCGATAAACATTGGGGTACACGTGTTTCTTTCAATTCTGGTTTCCTCGGTGTGTATGCCCAGCAGTGGGATTGCTGGGTCAGTTTCCCATTCACTTTGATTTTCATTTTTTTTAATTTCTGCATGTTTAAAAATGTATAAATTTAAATATTTATTTTCCAAATTTCCTATTATTCTTATATCACCATTCCTAAGTTTCTATTTCTGACTTTGATACATAACAAAAGTTTTCTCTATAATTCAATGAGAAAGCTATTTTTGTTTTAAAAAACTGTGATTTCATAATTAACTGTACACCTGGACTAAAACAAAATTTGACTTCTTCATCACATTACGTAAAAATGCATTATTCAGATAAATAACATATTTAAATATAAGGAAAAAAGACTTCTGGAAAAGATATTAAAAGATATGTGTAATATATCTGTATTTTATATCATAGCTTACTTTCAATATTTTTGTTTTTATATTCCAAAGTTCTATATTTAAATCAGAATAAAATATAATTTGTTAATGTTAGCCAAAACTGTTAATAACTATGTAGATATATGTATTGTACACATAGAAGAATAAATGAATGATGACTAAATAGATGAATATATGAAAGAATATAAATAAAATAACAATTTTATAATTAAATATTTGCATGTTTAAACATTTTTTATCTCTGAATTACCTACTTTCTTAAAGTTTTTAAAAATATATTGTATTTTTTAATTTTAATATATTTTAAGAACTGTAGTGATCATTTAATATTCATCAATACAATTTCTGCATTTTCACTTTCTTATTTTGTGATCTATGTTTTAAAACTGATGGAATATTTTAAACATAAGCATTATTTATATACTTTATTTTGCTCTAGTATCTCTCCTTTCCTTGTTGTTCATTTTTCTTTTTGATCTTTTACACCTCTCTAATTATATTAGTATTCCCCTGTGACTCAACTTTTTGAGTCTGGGATTTTCATTTCTCAAGGGTAAGTTCATTTCTACCCACAGACTAACCTCAGCAATGATGCTAAAATACTAGGCAGATAATTTCAAGGTTTCTTTTCTGGGTGTGATAGATGCTTTCTGGCCCCATCCCAAATATTTCATCCCTGATCCAATCCTGTGGCCTAAACTACAGTTTTCCTATGATGTAATTTTCACTACAATCATTCAAGAGTGCATCTGATCTTTGCCCCCATCAGATAAATCATGACAACTGCTAATCACTCTGTGGTCTAGCAATTAATTTTTGATATCCAGAAAAACTTTATTGAATTAAAACTTTCAAAATTATATTTATTGACTGCATCATTTTGACATAAATATTTGGGGAGTGAGGTGGGACTTCTTAAATTTGTTCAGTCTTCTCATCCACATTTTTTTTCATTAATTACCTGTAGATAGATATGACATATTGCCATATCCCTAATGCATAAGTCATACTTTAATTTGTCTTGAATCTTATTAAAGTACTGCAAGTAATTGTTTCTATGCTTTATTTTAATCCAAAGAATTTATATATACCATAGATAACTAGAAAATATTTTTGGTTGTTTTAACTTATTTATTTACCAATTCAAAGTTTTCTATGTAGAATTTCTGTAAAAAATGCAGTGACATAAAGGAAACTAATCTGTCATTTTTTTATGAGTTCAGTTTCTTTAAAAATATATGGAGATGGAGTGGATAATAAGTTGTATTCTAGTTTTTTGGAAACAGTTCATGTAATTTCCAAAAGTTGTGAGAATTTAAAAGTAGAACAAACTATAGTTATCTAAGTAGATGTTAGAGACATATTATAGTTTAAATTTATACATTCTAAAATTTTCTAAACATTTAAGGTAAGATAAACATATGTTATAGTGTGACAATATTTCATGGGATTAATAGCTAAAATGAAGCAATGTCATTCTGCTTCTAATTTTGATATCTGCCAGCTCCTGAGTGTTTTTTAATAACTCTTTTTTGCACACTAAAGGTTGACTCAAACTTCGTTTCAGGTTTTCCAGTTACAATAAATATATTTTCCAAAAGAATTCTACAGTTTGAACTCAGAATTAGGCCATAATCCCAGGGCCACTCCAAAGTCTGACAATCCAGGACTGAAAAAGAACATCAAATGTCTCTTGTTCAGGAAAAAAGTGTCCTCTGGATCAACATTAGCCAGGCACACTTTGCCACAACAAGATCATTAAAATATTTAATTTGATCTTTTTCTGAGCTCATGTAATCTCCCCTCCCCTCAAAATTAAAGTCACAGAAGAATGATAACCATCACTGTTTAAAATAAAAAGGTTTGAAGGAGACAAAGTTAGGCTGCATTTTACAGGGAAATGCAATTTTCAGAAATAAATATGTAAATAATAGTTATCGTAATCCATAGGAAAATGTCTTAAATTTAGTTAGGTAAAAAGATAGGGGGCATAACACCACTGAAATAAGAGGAGATATTGGCAGGAATGAATAAGATAAGGAGAATATGCACAGGATTTACATAGTTCCAGTGGGTGAATGTGGTGAACTATGAGTTGAAATCCATCGTTTTGGCAGAGAATTCCAAATTAAGCCACACTGTGCAAGTATCACTTCTGGACATCCATGTTCAGGGTAACTTTCTGACACTAACAAAACATAATAAAAAAAAATATATATGTATATATATATACGAAGCAAATAGCTAAAAAGTGGACGAGATCATTCTGGGGAAATGTTTATAGAGGAATTTAAGAGATATTTGAATAATGGTAAAAGATTAAGATCACACAGAAAAGATACATACTAATAGAAGATGATGCCTTCTGGGTTACTTTAGCTGTTCTAGTTGGTGGAATAGGAGGTAATCCATGCTGTAGACGACTGTGGTAATCCAGTGTGAGAGACACACTGTAGATTTTATTCGATTACTGTTATGAGTTATGGTAATAAGTCTGATTGTTCAAAAAATTTGAAGATCTTTCTGCCTTAATTATCTCCTTGCTACTTCCAGAAAAGGATTCCATTCAAAGGGCTTAGGATAAATAGAAGTGAAATTTTACATATATATATACATACATATATATATATGGAGACCCGGGGTGCTGCAATTCATGGGGTTGCAAAGAGTCGGACACGACTGAGCTACTGAAATGAACTGAACTGTATGAATATACATACATATATCCCTTTAACATATAAATAAGGATGTATACAAATCACAATTATTTTAAGAATTTAGAGAGATGAGTAGAGAGATCAATGAGTATGGGAAAATGAGGATATTACAGGGAAAAAGTATCATTGTTTATTTATTTTCTCTAAATAAAATTTACATTTACCAAAAATTGGGACTACCTTATCATATATATCTCTTTTTGCTATTCTTTGGAACTCTGCATTCAGATGCTTATATCTTTCCTTTTCTCCTTTGCTTTTCGCTTCTCTTCTTTTCACAGTTATTTGTAAGGCCTCCCCAGACAGCCATTTTGCTTTTTCGCATTTCTTTTCCATGGGGATGGTCTTGATCCCTGTCTCCTGTACAATGTCATGAACCTCAGTCCATAGTTCATCAGGCACTCTATCATATTCAGTCCCTTAAATCTATTTCTCACTTCCACTGTATAATCATAAGATATTTGATTTAGGTCATACCTGAATGGTCTAGCAGTTTCCCCTACTTTCTCCAATTTCAGTCTGAATTTGGCAATAAGGAGTTCATGATCTGAGCCACAGTCAGCTCCCAGTCTTGTTTCTGCAGACTGTATAGAACTTCTCCATCTTTGGCTGCAAAGAACATAATCAATCTGATTTTGGTGTTGACCATCTGGTGATGTCCATGTGTAGAGTCTTCTCTTGTGTTGTTCGAAGAGGGTGTTTGCTATGACCAGTGTGTTCTCTTGGCAAAACTGTATTAGCCTTAGCCCTGCTTCATTCTGTAATCCAAGGCCAAATTTGCCTGTTACTCCAGGTATTTCTTGACTTCCTACTTTTGCATTCCAGTCCCCTATAATGAAAAGGACATCTTTTTGGGGTGTTAGTTCTAAAAGGTCTTGTAGGTCTTCATAGAACCGTTCAACTTCAGCTTCTTCAGCATTACTGGTTGGGGCATAGACTTGGATAACTGTGATATTGAATGGTTTGCCTTAGAAACGAACAGAGATCATTCTGTTGTTTCAGACTTTATTTTTGGAGGCTCCAAAATCACTGCAGATGATGATTGCAACTGTGAAATTAAAAGACTCTTACTCCTTGGAAGGAAAGTTATGACCAGCCTAGATACCATATTCAAAAGCAGAGACATTACTTTGCCAACAAAGGTCCGTCTAGTCAAGGCTATGGTTTTCCCAGTAGTCATGTATGGATTTGAGAGTTGGACTGTGAAGAAAGTTGAGCACCGAAGAATTGATGCTTTTGAAGTGTGGTGTTGGAGAAGACTCTTGAGAGTCCCTTGGACTGCAAGGAGATCCAACCAGTCCATTCTAAAGGAGATCAGCCCTGGGTGTTCTTTGGAAGGAATGATGCTAAAGCTGAAACTCCAGTACTTTGGCCACCTCATGCGAAGAGTTGACTCATTGGAAAAACCTTGATGCTGGGAGAGATTGGGGACAGGAGGAGAAGGTGACGACAGAGGATGAGATGGCTGGATGGCATCACTGACTCGATGGATGTGAGTTTGAATGAACTGCGGGAGTTGGTGATGGCCAGGGAGGCCTGGCGTGCTGCAATTCATGGGGTCACAAAGAGTCGAACATGACTGAGTGACTGAACTGAATTGAACTATCATATATATATATTGTGCCTTTATATTACTTGCCTTAGGATTTAAGTTAAAATAAATTCTCAGTGAATATATGATTAACATTTTCTTGAAACTTACTAGAGTTTTTTTGCAAGAGAGTTCTTTTATTTTAGCAAGTCATCTTTTGACTTTAGTCAAAAGCAGCATGAAAGATGGATTATTTTTGTAGAACAGTTTATCTATTTGGCCTTGCTGTCTCAATGAATGAAAATAAATTTCCTATGGATTTACATGTTTTACTGCAGTAAATCAAATTGAACAAAGAGTAAGAAATTTCAATACACCTGAGGTTTCTCCATATTTGTTTCAGTAATTTATCCATACCCATTGAATTCTAATACATAATTGACCATCTCAGTTATAGATAAAAGTGTATGCCAATTCTGATAGGTCCTGCTTCTTGTTATCATACCCCAGCTTATAAAATTTGTTCTTATTATCATGTTCTTACTTGTAGCTTCAAAATTTCCAATGCCAGATTTACTCAACTCAGTTAAGTTCTGTTCAGTCAGTCAGTCATGTCTGACTCTTTGTGACCACATGGACTGGAGCATGCCAGGCTTCCCTGTCCATCACCAACTTCCTGGAACTTACTAAAATTCATGTCCATTGACTAAGTGATCCCATACAAGCATCTCATTCTCTGTCATCCCCTTCTCCTCCCACCTTCAATCTTTCCTAGCATCACGGTCTTCTCCAATGAGTCAGTTATTCACATCAGGTTGACAGTATTGGAGTTTCAGCTTCAGCATCAGTCCTTCTAAAGAATATTCAAGACAGATTTCCTTTAGGATTGACCGGTTGTATCTCCTTGCAGTCCAAGGGACTCTCAAGAGTCTTCTCCAACACCATAGTTCAAAAGCATTAGTTCTTCGGCACTCAACTTTCTCTATAGTCAAACTCTCACATCTATACATGACTACTGGAAAAACCATAGTTTTAATTAGATGGGCCTTTATTGGCAAAGAAATGTCTCTACTTTTTAATATGCTGTCAGGGTGATCATAGCTTTTCTTCCAAGGAGCAAGTATCTTTTAATTTCAAGGCAGCACTCACCATCTGCAATGATTTTGGAGCCCCCCTCTCCAAATAAAATCTCTCACTCTTTCCATTGTTTCCCCATCTATTTGCCATGAAGGGATGTGACTGGATGCCTATGATCTTAGTTTTCTGAATGCTGAGCTTTAAGCCAACTTTTTCACTCTCCTCTTTCACTTTCATCAAGAGGCTCTTTAATTCTTTTTCACATTTTGCCATAAGTGTGGTGTCATCTGCATATCTGAGGCTACTGATATTTCTCCTGGCAATCTTGATTCCAGCTTGTGCTTCATCCAGTCCAGCATTTCTCATGATGTACTCTGCACATAAGTTAAATAAGCAGGGTAGCAATATATAGCCTTGACATACTCCTTTTCTGATTTGGAACCAGTCTGCAGTTCCATGTTTGCTTCTAACTTTTGCTTCTTGACCTGTGTACAGATTTCTCAGGAGCCAAGTCATGTGGTCTGGTATTCCCATCTCCTTCAGAATTTTCCACAGGTTACTGTGATCCACACAGTCAAAGGCTTTGGTATAGTCAATAAAGCAGAAATAGATATTTTTCTGGAACTCTCTTGCTTTTTCTATGATCCAATGGATATAGGCAATTTGAATACCGGTTCCACTGCCTTTTCTAAAACCAGCTTGAACATCTGGAAATTCATGATTAATGTACTGTTGAAGACTGGCTTGGAGAATTTTGAGCATTACTTTGCTAGCATGTGAGACAAGTGCAATTGTGTGGTACTTTGAAAATTTTGGGCTTTGCCTTTCTTAGGGATTGGAATGAAAACACATTTTCCAGCCCTGTGGCCACTGCTGAGTTTTCCAAATTTGGTGGCATATTGACTGCAACATTTTCACAGCATCATCTTTTAGGATTGGAAATAACTCAACTGGAATTCCATCACCTCCCCTAACTTTGTTCATAGTGATGGTTCCTAGGGCCAATTGACTTTGCATTCCAGGATGTCTGGCTCTAGGTGAGTAATCACATCATTGTGGTTATCTGGGTAATGAAGATTTTTTTGTATAGTTCTTCTGCGCATTCTTGTCAACTCTTCTTAATATCTTCGGCTTCTGGTAAGTCCATACCATTTCTATACTTCATTGTGCCCATCCTTGTTGAAATGTTTTTTCATTCAGTTCAGTCACTCAGATGTGTCTGATTCTTAGGGACCCTATGGACCACAGCTCGCCAGGCCTCCCTGTCAATCACCAATTCCCAGACTTACTCAAACTCATCTCCACTGAGTCAGTGATGCCGTCTAACCATCTGATCCTCCATCTTCCCCTTCTCTGGCCCTCAATCTTTCCCAGCATCAGGGTCTTTTTCAATGGGTTAGTTCTTCCAATCAGGTGGCCAAAGTATTGGAGTTTCAGCTTCAACATCAGTCCTTCCAATGAACACCCAGGACTGATTTCCTTTAGGATGAACTGGTTGGATCTCCTTGCAGTCCAAGGGATTCTCAAGAATCTTTTCCAACACCACAGTTCAAAAGCATCAATTCTTTGGCCCTCTGCTTTCTTCACAGTCCAACTCTCACATCCGTACATGACCACTGGAAAAACAACAGCCCTGACTAGGCGGACCTTTGTTGATAAAGTAATGTCTCTGCTTTTGAATATGGTATCTAGGTTGGTCATAAGTTTCCTTCCAAGGAGTAAGCCTCTTTTAATTTCATGGCTGCAATCATCATTTGCAGTGATTTTGGAGCCCCCTAAAAATAAAATCTACCACTGTTTCCCAATTTATTTGCCATGAAGTGATCGGGTTGGATGCCAAGATCTTAGTTTTCTGAATGTTGAGCTTTAAGCCAACTTTCACTCTCTTCTTTCACTTTCACCAAGAAGTCTTTAGTTCTTCTTCATTTTCTGCCATAATGTTGGTGTTGTCTGCATATCTGAGGTTAGTGATATTTCTCCCATCAATTTTGATTCCAGCTTGTGCTTCTTCCAACCCAGGATTCTCATGATGTCCTCTGCATATAAGTTAAATAAGCAGGGTGACAATATATAGTCTTGACGTACTCCTTTTCCTGTTTGCAATCGGTCTGCTCTTCCATGTCCAGTTCTAACTTTTGCTTCTTGACCTGCATACAGATTTCTCAAGAGGCAGCTCAGGTGGTCTGGTATTCCCATCTTTTTCAGAATTTTCCACAGTTTATTGTGATCCACATAGTCAAAGGCTTTGGCATAGTCAATAAAGCAGAAATAGATGGTTTTCTGGAGCTGCTTTGCTTTTTTGATGACCCAACGGATGTTGGCAATTTGATCTCTGGTTCCTCTGCCTTTTCTAAAACCAGCTGAACATCTGGAAGTTCACGGTTCATGTATTGCTGAAGCCTGGCTTGGAGAATTTTGAGCATTACTTTACTGGTGTGTGAGGTGAGTACAATTGTGTCTTAGTTTGAACATTCTTTGGGATTGCCTTTCTTAGAGACTAGAATGAAAACTGATCTTTGCCAGTCTTGTGGCCACTGCTGAGTTTTCCAAATTTGTTGGCATATTGAGTGCAGCACTTTCACAGCATCTACTTTTAAGATCTGAAATAGCTCAACTGAAATTCCATCGCCTCTACTAGCTGTGTTCATAGTGATGTTTCCCAACGCCCACTTGACTTCACATCCAGGATGTCTGCTTCTAGACAAGTGATCACACCCTCGTGATTATCTTGATAGTGAAGATCTCTTTTTGTACAGTTCTCTATATTCTTGCCACCTCTTCTTAGTATGTTGTGCTTCTGTTAGGTCCATACCATTTCTGTCCTTTATTGAGCCCATCTTTGCATGAAATGCTCCCTTGGTATCTCTAAATTTTGAAGAGATCACTAGTCTTTCCCATTACATTGTTTTCCTCTGTTTCTTTGCACTGATCACTGAGGAATCCTTTCTTATCTCTCCTTGCTATTCTTTGGAACTCTGCATTCAAATGGGTATATTTTCCTTTTCTCTTTTGCTTTTCACTTCTCTTATTCTCTCAGGTATTTGTAAGGCTTCCTCTGACAGATATTTTCCTTTTTGCATTTCTTTTCCATGGGGATGGTCTTGTTCCCTGTCTCCAGGACAGTGTCATGAACCTCTGTCCATAGTTTGTCAGACACTCTGTCTATCAGATCTAATCCCTTAAATCTATTTCTCACTTCCACTGTATAATCTTTAGGAATTTGATTTAGGTCATACCTAAATGGTCTATTGGTTTTCCCTACTTTCTTTATTTTAAGTCTGACTTTGGCAATAAGGAGTTCATGATCTCAGCCATAGTCAGCTCCTGGACTTGTTTTTGCTGACTGTATAAAGCTTCTCCTTCTTTGGCTGCAAAGAGTATAATCAATCTGATTTCTGTGTTGACCATCTGGTGATGTTCACGTATAAAGTCTTCTCTTGTGTTGTTGGAAGAGTGTGTTTCCTATGACCAGTGCATTCTCTTGGCAAAACTGTATTAGTCTTTGCCCTCCTTCATTCTGTACTCTAAGGCTAAACTTGCCTGTTACTCCAGGTGTTTCTTGACTTCCTACTTTTGCATTCCCATCCCCTATAATGAAAAAGACATCTTTTTGGGGTGTTACTTCTAGAAGGTCTTGTAGGTCTGCATAGAACCATTCAACTTCAGTCTTCAGCATTCCTGGTTGGGGCATAGGCTTGGATTACTCTGATATTGAATGATTTGTCTTGGAAAAGAGCATTGAGATTGCATCTAAATACTGCATTTTGGACTCTTGTTGACTATAATGGTCACTCCATTTCTTCCAAGGGATGCTTGCCCACAATAGTAGATATAATGGTCATCTGAGTTAAATTCACTCATTCTAGTCCATTTTAGTTCTCTGATTCCTAAGATGTAGATGTTCACTCTTGCCATCTGCTGTTTGACCACTTCCAACTTGCCTTGACTCATGGACCTAACATTCCAGGTTCCTATATAGTATTGCTCTTTACAGCATCGGACCTTTCTTCTATCACCAGTCACATCCACAACTGGGTGCTGTTTTTCCTTTGGCTCCATCTCTTCATTCTTTCTGGAGTTATTTTTTCACTAATCCCCAGTAGCACATTGGGCACCTACCAACCTGGGAAGTTCATCTTTCAGTGTCCTGTCTTTTTGCCTTTTCATACTGTTCATGGGGTTCTCAAGGCAAGAATACTGAAGTGGTTTGCCATCCCCTTCTCCAGTGGACCACATTTTGTCAGAACTCTCCACCAAGACCCATCTGTTTTGTGTGGCCCTACATGACATGGCTTACTTTCATTGAGTTAGACAAGGCTGTGGTCCATGTGATTAGATGGGTCAGTTTTCTGTGATTGTGGTTTCAGTCTGTCTGCTCTCTTATGCCATCTCTCAGTGCCTACCATCTTACTGGGGTTTCTCTTACCTTGGACGTGGGGTATGTCCTCATGGCCATTGCTACTGACCTTGGATGTAAGGTATCTCCTCTAGGCCACTTGCCGCTCCAGTGCTGTGAAGCCACTGGTCACTGCTCCAGCTTCTTCAGCATTGCTTGTTGGGTCATAGAGTTGGATTACCATGATACCGAATGGTTTGCCTTGGAAACGAACAGAAATCATTCTGTCATTTTTGAGATTGCATCCAAGTACTGCATGGCTCATAGTTTCATTGACATAAGCAAGGCTGTGGTCCATGTGATCAGTTTCGTTAGTTTTCTGTGACTGTGGTTTTCATTATGTCTGCCCCCTGAGGGATAAGGATTAGCTTATGGAAACTTGCTGATGGGAGAGACTGGCTCTGGGTGAAACTGGGACTTGTTCTGATGGGTGGGGCCATTCTCAGTAAATCTTTAATGCAATTTTCTAGATTTTCTGATGGGCTGGGCTGTGTTCCTTTCTTGTTGTTTGACCTAAGACAAAACTATGGTAGAGGTAATGGAGATAATGGCGACCACCTTCAAACGGTCCTGTATAGGCACTGCTGCGCCCAGTGCCCTGGACCCTGCAGCAGGCCACCACCAGCCCATGCCTCTGCCAGAGTCCTGGACACTCACAGACAAGTCTGGGTCAGTCTCTTGTGGGGTCACTGCTCCCTTCTCCTGGGTCCTGGTGTGCACAAGGTTTTGTTTGTGCCCTCCAACTTACTGTTTCCCCAGTCCTGTGTGAGTTCTGTAATCAAATCCCACTGGTCTCCAAAGTCAAATTCCCTGGAGGTTCTCAGTCCCTTTGCCAGATTCCCAGGTTGGGAAATCTGTTGTGGGTCATAGAACTTTCTTAACAGTGCAAGAATTTATTTGGTATACTTGTTCTGCAGTTTATGGGTCATCTGCTAGGAAACGGTATGGTGGGATTAATGGTGAACTCCTCCAAGAAGCCTGATGCCACAACCAGGATTGCTGCCCCCAGACTCCCTGCCCCTGAGGCAGGCCACTGCTGACCCATACCTCCACAGGAGACACTCAAACACTCAAAAGCAGGTCTGTCTCAGTCTCTGTAGGGTCTCCTGGTGCACACTAAGTGTTGTTTGAGCCCTTCAAGTGTCTCTGGTGGTTATGGGGTTTGATTCTAAATGCAATTTCGCCCCTCCTACCATCTTGCTGGGGTTTCTTCTTTGCCATTGGGCATGGGGTATCTTTTCTTGGTGGGATCCAACATTCTCCTGTCAATGGTTGTTCAGCAGCAAGTTATAATTTGGGGATTTTCACAGGAGAAGATGAGACCACGTCCTTCTACTCATCTCCAGCATTGCAAGAGGATTCTTTACCAGCTGAACCAAAGGGAAGCCCATTTACTCAACTAAGTATCCTAAACTCTTAAGAAACCTATAGTATATGGGATTCTGCAAGATTATGCTCTTTTGTGATTTCTTCCAAAGAATTAAACATTCTTCTTATAGGATTTTATCTTATCTACCCAGGTGTTCCTATAAAACTTGAGTTAGACTGTCTCCTTAGTTTATCAGTTTTCAGGCTGATACATAAACAGAAATGAACAACAATAATTCCAGCACATGTTCTCCATTGTAAAATTAGATTGCATAATATATAGTTTTAGCTCATGAAGATCGATTCTGTGCTTCAAAGAGATACATTGAACAAAGTCACACATGTCAAGAAGGCATTTGCATAAGTGAAGATGTAAGAACATATTTTTGCACCTCTACTATCTCAAAGATGACAGAATTCACTGTACTTACAGTATCTAAAATTTTTGATGATTGGGAAAACTTATGTTTGAAGACACAACATATGACTAAAATTATTTTTAAATATCTCAATGAAATGCCTTATAAATTTTATATAAAAGCAAGTGCAAATGGTTCCAACTTGTTTACCTGTGGAAACATTTCAAATATAATATACTTGCCAAATTGAGCAAATGAAACATTCTGACAAATTATTTAGTAGACTCTGCATTTGGGATTCTAATTTTTGTTTCACTGTAAAAAAATATGTATAAAGCAAATACATAGGCAGTAATTATAATAGGTTTTTTGATCTCGCAGTGACGTTTCTCTGAGTCTTTTGTTCTTTGTATATAAAGTTACATTTACTCTTTCAGCTGAATTAGTTTAATAAAACTTAGTGGAAAATCTTCAAACCTAATGAAGCACTCTAAAATGTAAAACATAGGCAACTAAAGGCTGGACTACAGCTATAGAATCCTCTGATCCATACACTTAAAAAAAAGAAGAAGAAGAAGAAGGAATCAGATTAGAGCATAAATTTATCACAGTGAATATTTAGAAGAAAATTGAAGTTCAGTTGATGAAATATTTAGTGTTTTCCACTCTTCACTGAGAAGAAGCTCTTCTGTAATATAATTTGAATTATATGTACACAGATAAATATATATATGCATTTATGATGTATTTCACAAATCCTGTGTGCATTTAAAAGCTCAGCTGCACAAGCTTCACTGAATAAATTATTGTTTTGTGTTGTGTTAGGACCAAAAAGAGCATTGAAGTTTAAGATGCTCATGTGTGACCAAATGTTATGGATTCCCAAAGACTGTAGAAGGCAAGGCTAAGCTAAAGGCAATTGACATTATCACAGAGTTTAAAATCCAATTGCATGGACTTTTCTGAAGTTCAGATTGTCACACAATCTCTCTTTGTGAAAGCATCTCTGTTAGATTTAATTTACAAAGAGATTTAATGCCACATTACAATCAATAAATAAATATAGTGAAAAGTGACAATGGAAACTAAATTAAGATAAAATGTACATGAAAGACACTTGACTTATATAAAACACTAATAAATCAGCATCAGGTCAGTAAAAAATGATGAGCTATTTTGAATTACAGACTTTTTAAAAGGAATACAAATTCTAAATCCAAGGAACCAGATCAACAAAGGGTCTTATGCTAAATATATTGTTTTAATATAATACAAAAGTTTTGATTAGTGACATGGTGCTAAATTTTAATGTTAATTACTCAGCATGGTTCTGAAGATAAGTAATTTAACCAGAGAGTTTGCAATGTGTGGTCTTGATACACAACCTCTGAAACTTTAGTATCCTCACTGGAAAATGAGAGCTATTGTAAATTTCCCCATCCACATTGTGGATTGGGGGCATCTTATGAAAAATTATTGTTTAGACACAAAATTGTGTCCCACTCTTTGCAATCCCAAGGACTGGAACATGCCAGGCTCCTCTGCCCTCCATTCCACTCTCTTTTGGACTTTGCTCAGATTCATGTCCATTGAGCTGTAGATGCTGTCAAACCATCTCAACATCCACTGCCCACTTCTCCTTTTGCTCTCAATTATTTAGTGCTAAAAATAGACATAAAATATTTTAAAACTGAAAAGTCATGAATAATTTAGTTGACATTTTGTTATTATTTTTCTCCAGCCCTGAATAGTAACAAAATATGTGATGCCTTTCAGATGCTGTTTATATGTTTATATGCCTTTCAAGATAAAGTTTATCAATTATAAACATGTTTTATATACTGGTATTGGGGGCTTCCCTGGTAGCTCAGCTGGTAAAGAATCTGCCTGCCATGCAGGAGACCCCAGTTTGATTCCTGGGTCTGAAAGACCCCCTGGAGAATGGATAGGCTACCTACTCCAGTATTCTTGGGCTTCACTGTGGCTCAGCTGGTAAAGAATCCACCTGCAATGCGGGAGACCTGGGTTCAATCCCTGGGTTGGGAAGATCCCCTGGAGAAGGGAAAGGCTACACATTTCAGTATTCTGGCCTGGAGAATTCCATGAACTCTATAGTACAAGGGGTTGCAAAGAGTTGGACATGACTGAGTGACTTTCACTTTCACTTTCATTGTGAAAATAGGGCTTCTCAGGTAGCGCTAGAGGTAAAGAACCTGCCTGCCAATGCAGGAGACATAAGAGACACAGGTTCTATCCTTGGGTTTGGAAGGTCCACTGAAGGAGGGAATGGCAATCCACTCCAGTATTTTTGTCTGGAGAATTCCAAGGACAGAGGAGCCATAGGGTCACAAAGAGTCGGACATGATTGAAGCAATTTAGCACACAAGTTGTGAGGTTGTTATCTCTTTATGAACAAAGAGAGACTGAAATATTACTGCATTCTCTTTTAATATGTTACTCTGAGCATGCTAGTTGAAAGGAAACAAGTAAATTTTTGTGTCTGTGTGTATTTACCAACAGAAGTATGTATGTTGTAGAGTTGGCATTCCCAGCTAAAGATTTCCTCTTATATCTAATTTAATTCTGCTGTAAGCTTATATTTTTGGCCTGTGCTTTCTGTTGGAATATAGCTCTTCTACACATGCACTGCCATGTTTAACAAATAGGAAATCTGTTGAAGCAGTTGCTCCATATTTTGTGATACACACACCAGCACTACTTCTCTGCATGATAAGTGACTATTACAGCTAATGCCATCAGGTAAAACACATGGATGTTGTGTGTATGCTCAAAGACCCACATTTTAGAGACAAAACATATTATGGCACTTTTGATATATTGCTTATTAAAATAACTAAATACTCTCACTGATTATGGAGGGCTAACCCAAGATAGAGATATTTGTTTGACTATTTCATCATCACTAGTTCTAAATCCCTGAGTCAATTTCCCAATTCATCAGTTACTAACCAGAATTTAGGCACATATTTTGATAAGAGAAATGAGTTTATAAAATATCTAGTACTTAAGATTAAGTATATCATTTACTGCCTTAAATTTTTAAAAAATTCTTATCTTAAGAATAAAGAGTATTACATAGAGCCTTTTCACTTTTTCTTCCTTTATGCATTCATTCACTTATGCATTTATGAATTCCTTCATATAAATTATGTATTTGCTGCTGCTGCTGCTGCTGCTGCTAAGTTGCATCTGTCGTGTCTGACTCTGTGCAACCCCATAGATGGCAGCCCACCAGGCTCCGCCATCCCTGGTATTCTCCAGGAAAGAACACTGGAGTGGGTTGCCATTTCCCTCTCCAATGCATGAAAGTGAAAGTGAAAGTGAAGTTGCTCAGTCGTGTCTGACTCTTAGAGACCTCATAGACTGCAGCCTATCAGGCTCCTCTGTCCATGGGATTTTCCAGGCAAGAGTACTGGAGTGGGTCGCCAGTGCCTCCTCCGAAGTATTTGCTAGATTGTATGAATACTTTTCTTTAAAATTCCATGTAGATAAATAGTGAAAAGCAATTTTGATTGAATTCTGTGTAGTTAGTATTTTTTGTGGGGACTGGTCTTGATAGTCATATGTAAAATTTGCCTAGTAGGAAAGTTAAGACAATGATAGCAATATCTTTCATATCTCACAGCCTGAATGCATAGACACTCGATATTTCTTTTTAAAATATTCGATACAGGATACAGGATGCTTGGGGCTGGTGCACTGGGATGACCCAGAGAGATGATATGGGGAGAGAGGTGGGGGGAGGGGTTCAGGATTGGGAACTCATGTACACCCATGGTGTATTCATTTCAATGTATGGCAAAACCAATACAGTATTGTAAAGTAAAATAAAAAATAAATAAAAATACTGATGAAAATTAAAAAAAAAAAAAAAAAGGGCAGCCTCAACTGACTTGGGCCTGTTTGTGGTACATAGAAATCAGAATTTCAGATCTTATGAAATGAACCCAGAATCTAGCTTTATAAAATATGTATGTGTGCATGCTAAAACACACACACACACACACACACACACACACACAAGAAAAAAAATTAGATAAATATATCAAAGAATAAATAGAAAATGTATAGATTAAAATTTTGCTAACTTTAGACTATTGCCTTATAGTAAACAAAGCACTGCCTTATGTGTTTATATATAAACACACATGCTCATTCATTCATCAATATAGAAATGAATAAATGCTTATTCACAAATGCTTATAACAATTCATTGTCTTTCTTCATTTTCATTTGGTGACAAAAGTCACCAAAGGCTAGAACAAAGAGACTCTAGGAAAAAGACAGGTAAAGTATATACATGAAAAAATAGACCCCAGTGACCTATTTACTCATATTCTTCCCCAGTGGTTTAGAGGTAAAGAATCAGCCTGCTGTGCAAGAAACATGGGTTCGATCCTTAGGTCAGGAAGATCCCCTGGAGGAGGAAATGGTAATCAACTCCAGCATTCTTGCCTGGAGAATCCCATGGACAGAGGAGGCTGGTGAGCTATAGTCCATAGGGTCACAAAGAGTCAGTACATGACTAAAACACCTGAGCACAAAGGAGTTACAGACCGAACAGGCTTTCTATTTTCTCAGACTAACTTGGCATGCGTTAGTGTCATCATCAGCAGAGCAACAGTAGGCTGTTCCCTCTCTTACATGCGAAAACAACTGGGCTCAGAGAATTATATGACTTTCTCAAGGTCCCCACAGGAATTAAATGGTAGGCTAAGAACCGAAGCCTTATCATTTGAAGACTAATATTATTTCCAGGTATTCAGCTGTGGGCAGTGACTTATTGTTTGTGCTTAAATATCCTTAGAGTAACAATAAAATTTTAGAGTACATTATCTTTAAAAGGTGACATCATTAAGATGGCAACAAAGGTTGAGACTTCAGTCTCCCTCATAAGATCAATTAGCGATGATTCATAGAGGATGCACCATTGTGAAAATTCTATAGTATGAAGGTGAAGTTGAAGCACCCCCTTGACCACAGAGACCACAAAGGACTGTATTAGCAAGGTAAGAGGAATGGCCACTCTCTGGCCACACTCTCTTGCCCCTAGGCTGTCACCAAGTCACACCAAGAGGGCCATTCTTTCTCCAGTGGGAAGGAGAGGGCCCTAGGCAGGTATCCAGCTCCCTCCACATTGTGGCTCACTTCCCAGGGGGCCTGGGCAGGTCTTGCCTCACGAAGATCAGAGGGGCAGGAATTTATGGAGCTTGAATATTGGAGATCAGATTGCGATGGGAAAGAAGGTTGGACATACAACATCTAGAACTCAGACCTTGGCAGACTGAATTTACTGCAGCACCTAGGAGAAATCCCAGCCAGGAGGTTTGTACATCTAGAGAGCCAAGATGATGGCCTCATTTGAGCAGGGAATGTTATTTTCAAAAACAGGCCTTTGGATTACCTTACCTTCACTTCTTAAAGATGAGTCTGCTTGAAGCATTCTCCTTATGGATAATGTATTGTAAGTTGACAAATGTGCACAGCAAACTCTCCTGTGCCCAAACAAAAAACCTTGCTGGCGTTGGAGCCTGATCTGCCTCTTCACCCAGAAAGGGAAGGGAGTTAATATCCCTGCCCACTGCTGAATTCAGTCCTCAGCCCTGTGTAACTAGAAAATCTGGCCAGAGCACCAGGGAAGCTGTGTGACCCACAGCACTCCAGCAGAGAGCCCACCCAGTAAACCAGTGGCTTTGCTTGGGCAGGGAACTTAGAGCACCATTCTGCTTGATTTGGTCCTCAAAGAATGAAAACCTTTTCAGCCTAGGCACCTGTTCTGTGCCCACAACCAGATAAGAAAGTCAATTCATTCAACATACACAAATCAAAAAATAGAATGACATATAAACATCATATGATCATCTTAATTATTGCTGGAAAAGTGAGAAAATTTAACATCCATTTATGATAAAAACTCAACAAATTAGATATAAAAGTAACACACATTAACATTATAAAGACCATATATGACAAGCACACAGCTCATATTAGACTTAGTGGCAAAAGATTAAAAGCTCTTTTTTTCTAAGACCAGGAATAAGGCAAGGGTGCCCACTTTCACCAATCCTATTCAACAAAATACAGAAGTTGTAACCAAGCAATCAGGTAAGGAAAAGAAAAGTCATTAGAATTAGACCAGAGAAGTAAAATTGTCTCTATTTGCAGTTGACAGGATTTTATACATAAAACATCCTAAAGATGCCACTAAAAATCTGTTGGGTTTAATCAATAAGTTCAGTAAATTTTTAACATACAAAATCAACACACAACAATTAGTAACATTTCTATATACTAGCAATTAATTCACTGAAAATTAAAGAAAGCAATCTTATTTATAGTAGCATCAAAAATAAGAATAAATTTATGCAAGGAGGTAAAAATTATAAGACATTGATGAAAAGAATTGAAAAAAATAAGTATAAACATATCCTGTATTCATGGAATTTTTTTTTGTCCCATTGGATCATTTTGCTCCTTTGTCAAAGAGTACGCTTATGTGGGTCTAAGTGGCTTTTTTTTCTTGAGTCTTAGTTTCCCTTTAAATTCAGCTGTTTTCTTGTTACCTTTCTTCCTTTCTTGTTTCATATAATCCATTTTCTCAAATTTCATAATGTGAAAAGCAGATGCTTTCTAGTATTTATTCTATGTTCAGTAATAAATCTATTTCAAAATACAGTAATTGTGTATTGATGGTGTGAAGGTTACACTTTATTTTGTAGGTACTCATTCTTATTTTTCCCCCATTTTTCCTGTTTATACATCTGTGAGTGATGAAAGAACTATACAAACCTATTTTCAAAAACAGGCGTATGGATTACCTTATCTTCACTTCTTAAACATGAGTCTGCTTGAAGTATTCTCCTTATGGATAATGTATTGTAAGTTGGCAAAGGTGCACAGCAAACTCTCCTGTGCTTTTGCAGATGTGAATTTAATATCTAGATCAGTGCCCCCCCAAAAAAGATCTATTTATTTTCTCTCCCAAAGTGTTCAGGACTGGATTTCATTTCTGAATAATATACAGTAGTCTGTAGTTTTAGTTGTGTCTCTCAATTTTAAAAAGTGACTGGAAAGTTAAAATCCCAGAGTATATTGTTACTAAAATTTATTCAGTTGCAGTCTGTTTTCACAGTGACAATCTATGTAGGAAACAACTTTCCTCCTTATGTAAATATCAGCTTTATTGGTGGAAATCAATTACCTAGCAAATTATTTACTGGGTAATGAAAGGATGCAATGGTCCTGGCTAGTCTTTTAAAAAAAAAAATAGGTAAAACTAATTATAAAGAATGATGTAGTGAATACAAAGATACATATATCTTTTAGAACTACTGTTTTTCTATTCTTTGAATAAATACCCAGAAGTTTGGTAGCTGGATCATATAATAGATTTAAAAAAAAAGCCTCTTATTGCACACTGGTGCAGGATGAAGGAGATGGAGACATGAGAATGAATGAAGTCAAATGTCTCTAAGATACAGAAATGCAAAGGAATTGGGTGAATAGAATGAAATAGTCTATTATATTCCAATTCATCATACTTGGTTCTACTATTTTCCTTAGGATTCTTGGCAAATTGGTACAGGATAAGCTTCGAGGCAGATAACCTTGGTTTGCATAAAAAGCCTTGCCGCTTTCTAGCAGTATGACCTAGACTAGTGTTTGTTTGTTTATACCATTTTCTATCTGCTAAGTAAGCTTGGTAATTGTATCTACCTCATGACTATAAAGTCATCTATGCATGCTAAATGAGCTAATATTTATAAAATGTTATGTACTGGTATACCATATATTTTAAATTATTTAACATTTGTTTAATACATATATATAAATATCTATCATAGATATTTACTGAATTTTGTCAGTGGTAATTTAAAAGGTTAGATCAGATTTTCCTCAATGATATTTAAAATCAAATATCTAACAGGTACTTATTGATATGTTTACTTAACATATAAATATATGATAGGAGCCAAAATAAATGTAAATATATTAACATATATCTATTTGGCTCCTTTGGTTTTGGCTCCTATCCTATAATATTTTTATCAGATCCATCTACATCTTTTGATATTTACCTGATTATTTTCTAAGAAAAGTTCCTGAAACATCAACCCTTTAAACTCTTTTTTTAATTTCTTTTTGAGTTATACCTCATAAAATAGCCATTGTAACATCCAAGGCAGTGATTTTTTTCTTTCTATTTTCTGCAGCCTATTTTCCAAGCAGAAAATTATTTCAAATGAAGCACATATACGATGGGGCTACATGGGGAGAACTGTAAATAGAGTGTATGGGATCTAAAAATGTTGCACAGAGATATGGAGGTAAATATTCAAATAAAGAGGTTCTCAAGGATGTTCACAACATCAATCAAAAATTACCTGGCAAAGTGAAATATTATTTGGCACTCTCTTTTTCAAAAATTAAGGTTGCCATATATTCATCATTGGTACCAAATTCCTCACATATCCAATTCTTTTTGCATGCATAATAAGTTATTTAACCCCATGGACTGTAATTCACCAGGCTCCTCTGTCCATGGCTTTCTCCAAGCAAAAATACTGGAATGGGTTGCCATTTCATCCTCCAGGGGATCTTCCCAACCCAGGATCCAAACCGTGTCTCCTGCATTGCAGACGGATACTTTACAGCTGAGCCATAAAAAAATACATATGTGCATAATGCTTTTACTTAATTGGTCTAGGAAAAAAAATCTTTGAAATATTATTTCTTGAACTGATATGAGATGATTATTTTGCAATATTATTTCTTGAACTGATATGAGATGATTGTTTTGCCCTGTCAAGTTTTCCTTTTCTCTCTTAAGGTCTTGGGAGCAAACTTTTCGAGACTGCTTTGGTTTCTATGTTTCTTAATGAAGATGGTAATGAGAGTTTTCTCTTAGTTGTGTAAATCCTGTTGAATGCATATAATGTCAACTCTGCTTATTCAGATGAGTTTTATTCATTTTAAAAATCTAAAGACATTCAATTATTGATGGCATCTAGGTATGCAAATCAGTTTAACTGTTCTGGCAGAATGTACTAGTAATTAACCTATTGCTAAATGTGTGCTTAACTAAATTACTCACATAATCTCTTTTATGGGAAGCAAAATCAGGGTAGAATTTTCACCCATTTTGTGTACACAACCAACTTCTTTGATAAGTTCTAGTACCATATTAATTTTCTATCTTATTTTTTCCTGTAAAGATAGATTAGAGAGGGACCATCAGGTGTAGGGGAATAAGAGGAACAAACAGTTATGCATAAAATAAGCTACAAGGATATATTGTATAGCATAGGAAATATAGATAATATTGTATTTTAACTATAAATGACATATAAGCTTTAAAAACTAAATCGCCATTTTGTACACCTGTAACTTATATAATGTACATCACCTATAGTGTTAGTTGCTCAGTCATGTCTGACTCTTTTCAGCCCCATGGACTGTAGTCTGCCAGGTTCCTCTGTCCATGGAATATCCCAGGCAAGAATACTGCAGTAGGTAGCCATTGCATTCTCCAGGGAATCTTCCCAACCCAGGGATCAAACCTGTATCTTCTGCATTGCAGGCAGATTTTTACAGTCTGAGCCACCATGTATATCACCTATATTTCAATTAAAAGAAAGAAAAGTATCACATATATGACTAAAACCAAAACAAAGCCACAGTCTCCCATAGCTGTAAAACAGTTACTTCAGCACTACATCCCAATCCTCCTTGAATGTCTTCAGGTTCATATTCTAGTGTCTAGAAGTGTTCTTGTGTGCTGCTCAAATAGGTCTTTTTGGTTCTGTTATCCTTCCCATCATTTGCTACCTTCCTTGCTTTGTTTCTTCTGTATGTATATATGTGTATTTCTATTCCTCCCAGTTCAAAAAGCAACAGTTTTATTGTTATCCCACAAAGATATTACTACTTGCAATGCTCTCTGACTTGTGAGTTGAGATGAATATTATATAATGTCATGATGGGTTGCATTGAAACCACCAATTTCCATTATCCCTGCCCACTAAACCACTGTCTGTGAGCCTGCATCTGTCAATATCTACTTCAGACTTTCTATGCCTGAAGAGCCACAAAGAAATCCCGAGAATACTGGAGTGGGTAGCCTATCCCTTCTCCAGTGGATCTTCCCAACCGAGCAACTGAACCAGGTCTCCTGCATTGCAGGTGGATTCTTTACCAACTGAACTATCAGGGAAGCAGCATTAAAAACTGCAGGTGATGGCATGTATTTAATATTTCATAGTTTTACTCTTTCTTATGTATATGTGTTTGTATGTGTGATTGCTTATTTTTGTTGCTTTTTTTCCACCTATGACTAAAGCACAGCTGTAAAGTTTAACAAGCACCTTTTGGACTATTCTGTACTTTTAATCTCCCAGACTCCTAAAAGTTAATTGTGCACCTTAAATCTTTCTGTCATATGTCTGCTAAGCTTGCTCTGTTCTATATGGAACAATGGTAGGCTTGTACTAACTGAACATCACTGAAGCCTAGTGCAAACATGAATAATGTTCAAGCTTACACCCCTGCTGTATGACAATTATCTGTATTTGGAAAATTTTTATGAAAGCTTGGAGTCATTTATCACTTACAAGTTGAATTTTTGGATCTGATATGATTTGTTACATTGATTCATAAGTGAATGAATGAAGCTATTCAAAGCTTGTCCTCAAAACAATGACTGACCTGCAGTGAACAATATCAACCGTCATCTAACCAAAATGGACTCTTATTAAGGACTGGGTCAGGATATTGTGCTTGGTTTGCACTTGTGGTTAGTGCGTTAATTCCAATGCTAGTTGATGTTTTTCTCTATACAATCAATGACTAACTGCATCACAATGATGTTTAATATTTTTAAAGCATAATGAACATTCTTTTATTCTAATTTCTTTTTTTCCCTAGCGTTTTGCCACATTTTATTCTAATATTTTAAAGTACAGATTCAGCTGAAACTCACTGTGCACCTTTTCCCAATTTTAATCTCATGCCTCTCCAGATAAATCCACATCTTGAATTTATTATTTCATGTGCATAATTATATTAATACCATGTATATTCATAAATAACATATAGTACTGTTTATGCTTTCAAAATTAATATAAATGGCATCATAATGGGCAGATATCTCTGTAGCTTTCTTTTTTTCTCATCACTGTTTTTGAGATTTAGCTATGATGATACATGTGAAAGTCTCTCAGTTGTATCCAACTCTTTGCGATCCCATGGACCAGGCAGTCCATGGAATTCTCCAGGAATACTGGAGTGGGTAGCCGTTCCCTCCTCCAGGGGATCCTCTCAACCCAGGGATCAAATGCAGGCCTCCCCCTTTGCAGTCAGATCCCTCGCCAGCTCAGCCACCAGGGAATGATGATACATGTAGCTTAATGTATTCATTTTACATAGTATGTAGTGTCCCATTGTCTGAATTCATCCTTCTGTCGATGAATGGTTAGGTGGTTTTTCATCTGACTTATTGACAAGTAGACATACATACATTTTTGCTGTCAAATATTCCAACACTTTTGAAAAGGGAAAATGCTTCTTAAAATCCCCATTTCCACACCCCATGTTTTCCTTCCCAGAGGTAACTGGCACTATTAGCATACTGTGCATTCTTCCAAACCGATTTATTAGGACATCAAATTAAACAAACAAAAGATCACAATAATCTTTTTAAAAAGCATTCATGTCTCTCATTCTTGGAAGCCACTGCACTGTCACTTTTGTGATGTTTCAGCCCCAAATATTTGTAATTTCACAGTTTTATTTTTTGTAATATTATGGTTATTTTGAAAGCTTGTCAGCACTTAAATTGAAACTGTATCACAAAAATTTACTTTTACTCTAAAGTTATTTTTCAATAGAATATTTTTTCAATTATATTTCTTTATTTATTTATTTTTAATTTGGTCATGCTGTGCCACTTGTGGGGTCTTAGTTCCCTGACCAGGAATCAAAATCTGGCCACCAATCCTGTAAGCACAGTCTTAACCACTGGACTACCAGGGAAGTCACTATATTTCTTTTATTACTTTGTGTTTTCCAATTTCATTGAGATATAAAATTGTGTAAGTTCAAGTGTACAGTGTGATTATTTGATATATCCATATATTATGAAATGATCACCCCAATAAGTTTACTTAATACCTCTCACCTCACATAGCTACAATTTTTGTTTCCATGTGATGAGAACTTTTAAGATCTACTCTCTTAACAACTTTCAAATATATAATTTAGTGTCATGAACTATAGTCATCATTGTCTATATTACCTCAGAAATCATCTTATAACTAGAAGTACATTTTGACCACTTTAGCCCAATTCTCTCACCCCACACCTCCCACTCCTGATAACCGAAAATCAGATCTCTGTTTCTCTGGGTGTGGTTTTCTGTTCATTTGTTTATGGATTCCACATTTAAGTGATATTATATAATATCTGTCTTTGTCTGATTGATTTTGCTTAGCATAATGCCCTCAAAGTCCATCCATGTTGTCACAAATGGCAATGTTTTCCTTTGCATAATTAAATACTGTTCCACTGTGTGTGTATTTCATATTTTCTTTATCCATTCATCCATTGATGGAAACTTGTGTTGTTTTCTCATTTTGACTATTGTGAATAAGCTGCAGTGAACAAGGGGTACAGATATGTCTTTAGACTCGTGATTTTGTGTCCTTTGGATGTGTAGCCGCAAATGGAATTGCTAGATCACGTGGCAGTTCGATTTTTAATTTTTTGAAGAAACTTCATACTGTTTTTCATGGTGTTTGTATACACATTTACATTCCCACCAACAGTATGCAAGGTACACTCATGTGTCTCAATCCTTTGTTCCAATTTTTTTTAAGAAATAACATTCAGAAAAAATAAACAATATCAAAAGAAGAAAAACTAATCAAAGGATCAGTTCAGTTCAGTTCAGTCACTCAGTCATGTCCGACTCTTTGTGATTCCATGGACTGCTTCCCTGTCCATCACCAGTTCTTAGAGCTTGCTCAAACTCATGTCCTTTGAGTCAGTGATGCCATCCAATTATCTCATCCTCTGTCATCCCCTGTTCTTCCTACTTTCAATCTGTCCCAGCATCGGTGTCTTTTTTAATGATTCTAATAATCAAAGGATATTAACAGATAATTCATGAAAGGAAGACTAAATTGGCAAATATACCTATAAAATATCTCTGTATCACTTTGCAAACACACGCCCACACACAGAGGTACGTATGTGCTTATGAACATAAAAAAATTTGGAAAAAATGTCTCTCAGAGAGAATAAGGCAATTATTTTAAAGGTTTTATGGCTCAGCTTTCCTTTTTATACTTGCAGTGACCCAGAAGGGATTCTGCCAAGACTGGATCAGTGGAGGGCAATTTATGGTATCAGGAAAGTGTTCAAAGAGAAGCTTCTCAGCTATTCCTGGAAGAGACTGTGAGTTGACCTGTGACTTTGTAAATGGTAACTCAGGTGTCTTGGCCCTTTCCCTTCCTCTTACCTACAGAGGTAATCTTATTCTCCTGCCATTTTGAAAATGACCACCTCACTAAAGCATTACAAATTAGCTTACAAACTAGAAGCCAAGAATCACACAGTCTTTCTAAAATAACCATGCTGTCTGTCATTAGAGAAGAACTAATTTAAGAAGGAAAAATTATAAAAAGAAAAAAACTTGAAACTACATCAGATGAATTCCCCTGGTGAAAATCAGTCCTTGAAAAATTGTGACCTATGCTTCCATAGAAGGATTGCCCGGTGGTTTCTGGAGTTTACCTCAAAGCTGAAAATAACTCATCATCATAAATGTGTTTTTCTGAAGTAGCATTTCCAGCACCTGAGAGAAGATTGCTGAAAATTCCTTGCAGGTGTCTCAGAGATTACAATAAAGGCACAGAGAGTTAAGGAGTTAGCAAAAAGTGTTTAGAAAAATAATCCTGGAATATGCTACCCTGCTCTGTGTATGAACCCTGTCTGTTAAACTTATCACACATACCTGTACAGCAATGATTAATGGGGATCATGCTAATAATCCAAGACCTAAATCTGAGTCTGGGGTGGATAATTTATAGAAAATGTTTCTTTGCCAATGAATGATTTGTTGAAGAAATTAAGTGACTTGATAATGTGTCAAGAAGCATGCTGGTGTTTATTTCTAATCTCTGGCATTGAACAAAATGACTATTAAAACATTTATACTAAATTATACTATACTAAATTAATTAAATAATATCATTTATACTAAATATATAAATGAATTGATATCATTTATACTACAATGCTGACATAATAATACTATCCATTCTTTTAAAATGTGATTACTTTTCTTCAGAATTATTTTATTACTGAAATAATTTAATGTAAATTTGACATTTTCACGTGATAAAAAATCTAAATAGCATTCAGATAAAAGAACAAGAAGATTTTTTTTTCTCAAAGCTGTATTTTTTTTTATTAGTAGGTGTATGTCAGACAATGTATCAGTAAGACAAACCGTGAACAAGTAAGTAAATATAGGCAGAGTAATCATATATATTATAGGTAATATTTGTTGAACACTGGTTCTAGAACTGAATGGTATTCAATAGCTCAAACAATGTGGAGTATCAGCCATTTACACAGCTCTAAAATTCTTGCTTCCTGTTTTAAAAAAGAGCAGTACTTCCTCTGGTTTCTTCACTGTTTGGTACTTTTTCCTGCTTCCCCATCACTGAGTGGACATCAGCTTAGACCTCTGGGCTTTGCTTAAAAGAATCCACATTAATTATTGCTCATCAGCATTCATCATGGTGACAGCTCCAGTTAGCAGCGGTGTTTATTTTGTTCTCACCTTTCTGCTTGGCTGTCAAATGGAAGAGTTTTATGGTTCTTAAGGGAACAATCCTTCTCTATGCCCAGCTGCTTTGAGGAGAAAGAAAAAAAAAGTTATTTTCTTTAGTGTTGTACTGGCTTTGGTAATTCCTTGCAAATGAAATGGCACAAATATAGCAATTAATAGTCTCCTTTAATTGAGTTCACTTATAACAGAGCAGAGTTAAACCAATTAAAACTCCATTGGACAAAATCCTGAAATTGAATGGTATTTCAAGTGTTTTCAAAGATTATAAAACTTACATTGTCTTATAAAAATCATCTGTATATTGCTTGACCTAAAATTGAACTGCTTATTCTTAACTAAATATCTTCTTAAGTATGAAATAACTAACAAAATAGTGAAAAATCACTGGCCACAATAGAGAGGAAAGACAGAATTTTAAACAGATAAACCCAGTAATTAATGGGAAGAACTTGGGAATATCTCAGGTGCCTGAGAGAAAAGAGCTTTGGCAAGAATGAATGTGAGGGACTTTAAAAGTAGTAACTGCAAATCAGAATAAATTTTCCTTGATAAGAATTTTCGTCCTGATGAAAGTCATGGAACAAAAGACTGGTTCCAAATTGGGAAAGGAGTGTGTCAAGGCTGTTTAATGTCACCCTAATTATTTAATATATATACAGAGTAGATTATGGGAAATGCTGGATTGGATGAAGCACTAGCTAGAATCAAGATTACTGGGAGAAATATCAATAACCTCAGATATGCAGATGACACCACCCTTATGGCAGAAAGCAAAGAACTAAAGCGCCTCTTGATGAAAGTGAAAGAGGGAAATGAAAAAGTTGGCTTCAAACTCAACATTAAGAAAACTAAGATCATGGCATCCAGTCACATAACTTCATGGAAAATAGATGGGGAAACAGTGAAAACAGTGGCAGACTTTATTTTGGGGGGCTCCAAAACCACTGCAGATGGTGACTGTAGCCATGAAGGGAAGTTATGACCAAGCTACATAGCATATTAAAAAACAGAGACATTACTTTGCCAACAAAGGTCAGTCTAGTCAAGGTTATGGTTTTTCCAGTAGTCATGTATGGATGTGAGAGTTGAACTATAAAGAAAGCTGAGCACCAAAGAATTAATGCCTTTGAACTGTGGTGTTGGGGAAGATTATTGAGAGTCCCTTAGACTACAAGGAGATCCAACCAGTCCATGCTAAGGGAAATCAGTCCTGAATATTCATTGGAAGGACTGATGCTGAAGCTGAAACTCCAATACTTTTGGCCACCTGATGCGAAGAACTGACTCATTGAAAAAGACCCTGATGCTGGGAAAGATTGAAGGTGGGAGGAGAAGGGGATGACAGAGGATGAGATGGTTGGATGGCATCCCTGACTCGATGGACATGAGTTTGAGCAAGCTCTGGGAGCTGGTGATGGACAAGGAGGCCTGGTATGCTGCAGTCCATGGGGTCGGAAAGAGTCAGACATGACTAAGTGACTGAACTGAACTAAACTGAAAGTCATTGTCCTTGCCTACAAAAAAAATCTCAAAAAGTAAAACCGAATTAAAGTGATAAAGTGCTGCCAAATACCATTCAAAAATAAATTCAAAAACAGTACATGTTTTACACTAAAATTAATTTTGCAATTATTTTATATTCCAAGCATAATGTCTATCACACAATCAAAAACATTTAAGTGTGACTTAAAAATAGTGAATAACAAACAGCACATGAAATGGACCTGTGCTGTAGTATATTAACACACAAAGACTAAAACAAGTATGGTTGCTATTTCATAGACATAAAAGCTAAGCTAATTTATAAAACTAGCAAGAACCTGGAAACTGCAGAAAAGTTGCAACAGATTTTTAAAGATCCCTAGAAATCCTAATCTTAAGAGAAATTAAGAATTAGTAGAAATTCTAATATTTCAGTGACTGAAATTAGAATTGAGTAGTTCAACAGTATATTATACAGAACTTAATAAAAACATTATATCAAGGATAATTAGAAGAAAATATCTAGAATGAAACACAAAAGATAAAATGATTGTAAATACAGAAAATAATTAGTAAAATTGGAAGATGCAGGAAAGCCCTAACATCCATTTAGTTGAAGCCTAAGGAAAGGAGATAGAGAATACAGCAGAGGTAACATGTGCATAAGTCAGAGCTGCAGATTTTCTTAAACAGATAAAAGGTATTAACCCCAATGTTGAATAGTTCAAAAAAATCGTAAGCAGGAAGAATATTAATAGAATAGAAATTCACACCTAGACACACACAGTGTCTATAGAGAAGTTACAGCAACTTAAAACAATAAAAATGATTTTACAAGTAGCCACAGAAGAGACTGAATGGATTAAAAAGGACCAACAGACTGATAATGAATGCCTCAAGAGCAGCAATAGAAAAGTAAGAATGAGTGTATAATATCTGAAATATTTTGAGAGAAATAACTGTCAAGCTAGAGTGCCATACCAGCCAAATTCCCTTTGTTCCATTATTGTTTCTCTTACATTTGACACCATTACTATTTAACAGTCCCAGATTAATGTGGGATCTCTTATCTAATCTTTTATAGTAAGTTACCAGTCTCTCTCCCTTTTAGACCACTTATAGTCTTTTTAAACTCAGGTTACAGGTGCCCCTGATGGCTCAAACAGTAAAGAATCTGCCTGCAATGCAGGAGATCCAGGTTTGATCCCTGTGTTGGGAAGATCCTGAAGAAAGGAATCCACACCAATATTCTTGCCTGGAAAACCCCATGGACAGAGCAGCCAGGCAGGCTACAGTCAGTGGGGTTGCAAAGAGTCAGACACAAATGAGTGACTAACACACACACACACATACACACACACAGAGATTATAAAATTACCTTGAAGTAAACAATGACTGAATTAATTAATTGCATAATATTTGATCTTGACATCATTCAGTTCAGTTCAGTTCAGTTGTGTAGTTGTGTCTGACTCTTTGCGACCCCATGAATCACAGCATGCCAGGCCTCCCTGTCCACCACCAACTCCCGGAGTTGACTCAAACTCATGTCCATTGAGTTGGTGATGCCATCCAGCCATCTCATCCTCTGTCATCCCCTTCTCCTCCTGCCGCCAATCCCTTCCAGCATCAGGGTCTTTTCCAATGAGTCAACACTTCTCATGAGGTGGCCAAAGTACTGGAGTTTCAGCTTTAGCATCAGTCCTTCTAATGAACACCCAGGACTTATCTCCTTTAGGATGGACTGGTTGGATCTCCTTGCAGTCCAAGGGACTCTCAAGAGTCTTCTCAGCACCACAGTTCAAAAGCATCAATTCTTCAGCACTCAGGTTTCTTCACAGTCCAACTCTCACATCCGTACATGACCACTGGAAAAACCATAGCCTTGACTAGATGGACCTTTGTTGGCAAAGTAATATCTCTACTTTTGAATATGCTGTCTAGGTTGGTCATAACTTTCCTCCCAAGGAGTAAGTGTCTTTTAATTTCATGGCTGCAATCAACATCTGCAGTGATTTGGGAGCCCAGAAAAATAAAGTCTGACACTGTTTCCACTGTTTCCCCATCTATTTCTCATGAAGTGATCAGACTGGATGCCATGATCTTCATTTTCTGAATGTTGAGCTTTAAGCCAACTTTTTCACTCTCCTCTTTCACTTTCATCAAGAGGCTTTTTAGTTCCTCTTCACTCTCTGCCATGAGGGTGGTGTCATCTGCATATCTGAGGTTATTGATATTTCTCCTGACAATCTTGATTCCAGCTTGTGTTTCTTCCAGCCCAGCTTTTCTCATAATGTACTCTGCATATGAGTTAAATAAGCAGGGTGACAATATACAGCCTTGATGCTCTCCTTTTCCTATTTGAAACCAGTCTGTTGTTCCATGTCCAGTTCTAACTGTTGCTTCCTGACCTGTATACAGGTTGCTGGATTCTAAATTTTGACCAGGTTGTTAAAATTTTTTTTTAATGATTTAGTCAGCTTTGGCAGTAGTAAAATTCACTCAGTTAAGTATATACTTTGAAAAGTTTTGATAGTCGTGTGCACTCCTATAATTGTCACCACAATTGAGTTTCAATCCTCTAGAATAGTTCTCTGTACCTCACAAAAGATGATCCCCTCGGTACATTTTGACGCTGCTCTCTTCCTACAGTTAAATTTTTCATATTTAATTTTTTCCCTGAGTGCTATCTACTCTGATTTCACAGCTTTGTATATTTCTATTCCAATTTCTGACTTTCAGTATCCTGTCATATCTTTAATTGCCTATTTAATTAAAATCAATTAGTGTTGAAATATTGTGGTATTATTGTTCTCACCTTTGTGATTAGATTTTGGGTCATGTTTTTATTAGCTGATTAGTTCCTTCTGCTTCACCACTCTTATTGTATCTTTCTATAGTTGATTTCTGCCATTTCCCATTTATTTTAATTCATACTTCTTAAAATTTTTGGACTAACAGTTACAAGTATTTTTAAAGAGAGGTCAGCATTCTACATACCCTTTTCTGTTGGTAGTTAAATGCAGTTTCTTAAATTCAGAGCACCTTTTTCTTGATTAAGACATTTTAGTGAACTGGCTGATTTAGTGATGGGACCCTTACTTTTCATCCTTCTTATTTGTTCTTCCTCGCCCCCCCCCCCCCCCCCCCGCCACCACCATCAAGAATCTGAGTGGTGCCTTTCTCTTCCAAGTTTCTTTTATCTCCCTCAAAGTACTGTCTTCTAAACACTATTGATTCTGTGAATACACTTGCCACACTAAGATTTTAGAACTTCAGTATTCAGCTCTGATCCAATGGTTCTTAGACCACTTCTCAATAAAGTCCAAGACACCAAAGGCTCAAGAACCAGAAACACCAATGTTTGAGCACAAGATAAGATAGATGTCCCAGCTCAAAAAGAAGGAGTGAGAGCTAGCCCTTGGTCTGCCTTTGTGTTCTGCTCAGGCCCTTAACAGTTTGAATGGTGTCTCATCTCACATTGCTAAGGGCAGATCTTCTTTACTAAGTCTACTGATTCAAATATTAATCATTTCTGGAACATACTTACAGACACATTCAGATATAATATTTTATAAGCTATCTAAGTAGCCTTTAGCTGAGTCAAGCGGACACAGAAAATTAACCATCCCATATAGGTCAACACAGATTTTAGCCTGTATCCTAGTTTTGACTAAGTATGATTTTTGAAGGGGGTTTAGCCAAGTTCCATCTTTTTGACCTATTTCTTTCACTCTATGTGCATTCTTGGCAGCTTATGCCTTTACCAGAGAAAACCAACTCTGTTCTCATTTCTACTTCTCCTTTTCTCAATATTCATGATGCTCAGTCTACCCTGGAATTTTTTCCACCTCCAAAACTCATTGTAGCCTCAAAATCATTGGGCATCACCTTCCCTCTATTTGAATGTGCCTGCACTGGATATTCATATGCTTAAATCCTTCTTATTATCCAGATCTCTGTTCAAATTTTTCCCATTCTGTCACATTTTATGGGCACTCTAGCCAAAGAATCCCACATCCTCAATTTTTCTAGCTACCCCTTCCCTACAATTACTCTATTTGTTTTTCTCCAGAATACTTGTCACTTTTCTCTCTCCTTCTTTCTCTTATTGTACTGGGGTAGAGTTGTTTCTGCTTTATTGCGTCTACTTCTGCTTTATTGACTATGCCAAAGCCTTTGACAGTGTGGAACACAACAAAATGTGGAAAATTCTGAAAGAGATGGGAATACCAGACCATCTGACCTGCCTCCTGAGAAATCTGTATGCAGGTCAAGAAGCAACAGTTAGAACCAGACATGGAACAGCAGACTAGTTCCAATAGAAAAAGGAGTACAGCACTCTGCTTATTTAACTTATACACAGAGTACATCATGAGAAATGCTGGGATGGATGAAGCACAAGGTGGAATCAAGGTTGCCAGGAGAAATATCAATAACCTCAGATATGCAGATGACACCACCCTTACAGCAGAAAGCAAAGAACTAATGAGCCTCTGGGTGAGAGTGAAAGAGGAGAGTGAAAAAGCTGGCTTAAAACTCAACACTCAGAAAACTAAGATCATGGCCTCTGGTCCCACCACTTCATGGCAAATAGATGGGGAAACAGTGAAAGACTTTATTTTCTTAGGATCCAAAATCACTGCAGATGGTGATTGCAGCCATGAAATTAAGATAAGCTTACTCCTTGGAAGGAAAGTTATAACCAACCCTCACAGCATATTAAAAAGCAGAGACATCACTTTGCCAACAAGGGTCAATCTAGTCAAAGCTACAGTTTTTCCAGTAGTCATGTATGGATGTGAGAGTTGGACTATAAAGAAAGCTGAGTGCTGAAGAATTGATGTTTTTGAACTGCGGTGTTGGAGAAGACTCTTGAGTCCCCTTGGACTGCAAGGGGATACAACCAGTCCATCCTAAAGGAAATCAGTCCTGGGTGTTAAATGGAAGGACTGATGTTGAAGCTAAAACTCCAATACTTTGGCCACTTGATGTGAATGACTCATTGGAAAAGACTCTGATACTGGGAAAGATTGAAGGCGGGAGGAGAAGGGGATGACAAAGGATGAGATGGTTGGATGGCATCACCGACCTGATGGACATGAGTTTGTGCAAGCTCCGGGAGTTGCTGATCGACAGGGAAGCCTGGAGTGCTGCAGTTCGTGGTGTCCGCAAAGAGCTGGACGCGACTGAGTGACCAAAGTTAACTGAACTGATAGTTGCTTTACAATGTTGCATTAGTTTCTACTGAACAATGAAGTGAATCAGCTATATGTATACATATATCCCCTTCTTCTTGGACCTTCATCCCACCACCACACATGTAAGTCATCACAGAGCAGCCATATGAGCTTCCACTGCTGTAAATCAGCTTCCTACCAGCCAGCTATCTTACACAAGGCAGTGTTACATGTCAGTCCCAATCTCCACCTCATCCCGCTCTCCCCTCTCCCCGCTCATTGTGTCCACAGGTCCAGTCCATTCTCTATGTATGTGTCTCTATTCCTGCCCTGCAACTGGGTCCATCTGTACTGTTTCCTGGAGAGTGTGATGAAATAGGGAACCCACTTGCCACTCTTTTAAAATTTCATTATGTGTACATCTGTTTATATATTTATAGTTTGCCCTCTCTAGTAGAATGTACTCAATAAAAGCAAGTATTATATCTGTTCTTGTTGTATTTCAAGCACTTAGAATCATTCCTACACGTAGTAGGTATGTAAGTCGAAAAGTTTTGTCAAATATAGTTTGATTTTTAACCTATTTATAAATAGCAGTTCTGTGAGAAAAATGAAATATATCATGAGAAAATTGTATGGACTCTGTATTCCATTTTGATTTATCACACCAAAAGTATCTTAGGCTCTAGAAGTAAGATTACTGGATTGAAATGAAATTTTGAATTATCATTAAATTTGTAATTTTTGTATAGACATCACCTGGAAGATATTTTAACTTCTCTCATTATCAATTTGAAAAAAAGCAATTTATGTCATACTAACTTGTGTGTAAGTTCAGAGGGAGACTTCCCTGCTGAAAAGCATTTCTTGTGTTGTAGACTTTCTAAGTTTCTCTGCTTGATGCCTCTCTATGCACAACTTTTGCTCTGCAGGGACTATTATTTACTCAATATTCTTTACCCTCCCTAAAAGTTGTAAGCACTTTCAAGAAGCTCACTAACAAGGTATAAACACAACATTTATCATTTCACAAATGTTTTGCTCTTCTTTGAAATCCTTCCTCTTTAAACTACAACAAATCTTAGTCTTTAAAGGTTCATAACAAAGGAAAGGAAAACTAAAAATAGGAAAGTTCCCCAATCCTATGGCTGCTCTTCCTTTGAACTCTGTGGGGTTCTCAATTTTTCTAAGATGATTGAGCCAAAGGAAGAAGAAGCAATTTTGACTGCTCCTTCTCTGAGCAGTATCCAGGGGCAGAGTCCATTAAATAAACAGAGAAAAAGAGACAGACAGACAGAGCACTCAGCACAGTATACTAAAATCTGTATCACTGGCAGTGTGTGTTTTCATTTGTCATTTTTGAAAACAGCATTTCACAAACAACCTTATGTCACACTGTAGAGTCACTATATGTTACAGACATTACAAAGTTAGGAAAATTGAGAAATATATGCTACTAAAGAACAGTAGTGTGAATACTAATTATTACTCAAGAAATGTAATCAGAAAAAATGTAGATATGTATGTTTTTCAATGTACATTGAAATGGCCATTTGTGCATGATTCTCCTAACTCTTGTCAAAATCGTTGGATAACATATTTAATACATTAATTAAATATATATGTATTTTACTGCAATGCTGTAGCTAATAGAAAATCTGAGAAGCCAAAAACACACATTTGGATAATCAATTTAATTACAGTATTTTAACATATATAAGAAAAGTATAAACTAAAGTCACCTATTTCTATTATTCAAATGCAAAACTAAAGAGGATTTTTAAGACAAAGTATTGCACATAACTGGTCACTCTTCCTCCTCAAAACATTTTCTTTAGATTTTTCTGACATTTTGTTTTTCAGGTTCTCCTAGTTATTTAGTCAGAATTCCAGTTAATCTGATGTAATTGTTACTCTGTTGCACTTTGAACTCCGTTAAGTTTGTTCATGTAATTTTCATGATGTCTGTTCTTAAATAAAAGGGTGGAAGACCATGGAAAGTAATGATATACTATATTTAATACCAAGTATCCTTTCATTCTACCTGCAGCAGGGCTGGTGAATTTAGCTGCATAAAATGGGGACTACTGGCCAAAGTATATCCAGCAATGTAAACATACAGACTTTAAAAAAAAAAAAACAAACTTTAAAATTATTGATTTATTTGGCCATGCCCTGAGGCATGTGAGATCTTAGTTCCCCAGTCAAGGATCAAACCTGTGCCCTTGCATTGGAATGGTGGAGTTTTAACTGCTGGAAAACCAGGGAAGTCCCTAGACATATTTTTTTTTTTAAAGATGAAATTATGACACTCAAAAAAATTTAAAGTGGAATACACTTTAAAGTTCTTTATTATTTAATGTTATCTCCACAGAGCATCCTTCCACAAACAAAAGTCCTCATATATCCATATAAAAGTATTATTTTTGCATTGCTATCAGTTACCTATAACTCACAAAATTATGAAATGCTTCTTATAATATCAGAAGGAGGTAACCTGGAAGGGTGTGCCTTAGACAATGCATAGATTTCCACTGAAGCACAATTTTTTCATTACAAATGTAAGAGGAATAATATATAAGATGTCATTAACTTTGACAGAGTAAAACAGATTTCTCAGAGGTTGCTCAGAGGTTACAACTTTTGAAGACACAATATTAGTATTTTTACATCCAAGGGTTAGAGAAAGGATAGATCACGAAAAGAGGTTAGGATATGTAATGATGACTTTTCTACATTGTGTGTGTGCATGCTCAGTCACGAAGTCCTGTCTGACTCTTTGTAACTCTATGGATTGTAGCCCGCTAGGCTCTTCTGTCTGTGAGATTTTCCAGGCAAGAATACTGGTGTGGGCTGCCATGCCTCCTCCTTGGAATCTTGCTGACCAGGGATCAAACTCGTATCTCTTATGTCTCCTGCATTAGCAGGTGGGTTCTTTACCACTGAGCCACCTGGAAAGCCCCATATATATGTTCAGTTGAGTTCAGTTCAGTCACTCAGTCGTGTCCGACTCTTTGCGACCCCATGAATTGCAGCATGCCAGGCCTCCCTGTCCATCACCATCTCCCGGAGTTCACTCAGACTCACGTCCTCCGAGTCTGTGATGCCATCCAGCCATCTGATCCTTGGTCATCCCCTTCTCCTGCCCCCAATTCCTCCCAGCATCAGAGTCTTTTCCAATGAGTCAACTCTTTACATGAGGTGGCCAAAGTACTGGAGCTTCAGCTTTAGCATCATTCCTTCCAAAGAAATCCCAGGGCTGATCTCCTTCACAATGGACTGGTTGGATCTCCTTGCAGTCCAAGGGACTCTCAAGAGTCTTCTCCAACACCACAGTTCAAAAGCATCAATTCTTCGGCGCTCAGCCTTCTTCACAGTCCAACTATCACATCCATACATGACCACAGGAAAAACCATAGCCTTGACTAGATGGAACTTAGTCAGCAAAGTGATGTCTCTGCTTTTGAATATGCTATCTAGGTTTCTCATAACTTTTCTTCCGAGGAGTAAGCGTCTTTTAATTTCATGGCTGCAGTCACCATCTGCAGTGATTTTGGAGCCCAAGGAAATAAAGTCTGACACTGTTTCTACTGTTTCCCCATCTATTTCTCATGAAGTGATGGGACCAGATGCCATGATCTTTGTTTTCTGAATGTTGAGCTTTAAGCCAACTTTTTCACTCTCCTCTTTCACTTTCATCAAGAGGCTTTTTTGTTTCTCTTCACTTTCTGCTATAAGCGTGGTGTCATCTGCATATCTGAGGTTATTGATATTTCTCCCGGCAATCTTGATTCCAGCTTGTGCTTCTTCCAGTCCAGCTTTTCTCAAAATGTACGCTGCACGTAAGTTAAATAAGCAGGGTGACAATATACAGCCTTGATGTACTCCTTTTCCTATTTGAAACCAGTCTGTTGTTCCTGACCTGCATACAGATTTCTCAAGAGGCAGGTCAGGTGGTCTGGTATTTCCATCTCTTTCAGAATTTTGCACAGTTGATTGTGATCCACACAGTCAAAGGCTTTGGCATAGTCAATAAAGCAGAAATGGATGTTTTTCTGGAACTCTCTTGCTTTTTCCATGATCCAGCAGATGTTGGGAATTTAATCTCTGGTTCCTCTGCCTTTTCTAAAACCAGCTTGAACATCAGGGAGTTCACAGTTCACATATTACCAAAGCCTGGCTTGGAGAATTTTGAGCATTAGTTTACTAGCATGTGAGATGAGTGCAATTGTGCAGTAGTTTGAGCATTCTTTGGCATTGCCTTTCTTAGGGATTGGAATGAAAAGTGACCTTTTCCAGTCCTGTGGCCACTGCTGAGTTTTCCAAGTTTGCTGGAATATTGAGTGCAGCACTTTCACAGCATCTGTCTACATAGTTCTGGTTTATAATTCTGATCATTCATATTTAACTTAGACTTGGATTGTCAATTGGAGAAAATTAGAAAAGCATATCTAGGCTTCCCTGATGGCTCAGCAGTAAAGAGTCTGCCTTTCAAGGCTGGTGAAAGGGGTTTAATCCCAGGGTCAAGAAGATCCCTTGGAGAAGGAAATGGCAATCAACTCCAGCATTCTTGAGTGGGAAATCCCATGGACAGAGGAGCCTGTATATCCTATTTGCTCTGTGAATAGATGATATGAGGGGATGACTAAGGCAATCACTTTAAGAAAAAAATAGGATTGTACCTTCACTTCAACCAATAGAAAATTCTCCCTTTGGCCTGTGTCCTAGAGCATATGCCTGGAAATTTACAACACCTCCTTTTCTTTGGAATTGTTGCCTCTGGTTTTGGCTATTGTGGGTGTTTGTCCCAATCAGTTTGATAGAATTAGTGCAATTCTGAGTAAAAGCGAAGAGGCTGACTTCACATTTATTGTTTAATCGCCTTATGGCTCCTCATCCCTTTGGCTGTGGAAGTCTGGCCTGAAGATGCCAATAGGGAAAGGGAGATTACTTTCTCTCAAATAACCCCATTTTCTCAATGACTATTGACATTATGAAGCTATTCAAGCTAACCGATTAAAAACATAAAAAGGCAATGAAGTTAGCTTACTAACACTTACAGCAATGTTCTTTCCAGAAGATTGAGAAGCTGACTTCTCAGTATGCTAAAGTGCAGTTCAGATAAGGAATATGTGAATACTGAAATCCATATGTACAGGAAGAGCAGAGTATGTTGACTGGGGTCCTCATAGTGCATATTTATGATTATTTTAAAGTATTTACATTATAATCTAATGAAAGATAGTTATTTCTACTTAGCCACGTGTATCATCATTTCTAGTACATTTCATCTGCATTATTCATAGAGAATAGTGTATGTCTGGATCTTCCCATTAGTATATTCTTTATTTTAGTAAAATAAGACTATTGATCAATACCATTATAATAAAAATGCAACTATACAGTGCTATTTGAAGTTTGGCTACTTTTCCTAAGCAATACTATATAAGATACATTTTTCCCTTCTTGTGCATTTGTATACTCATTTTTGTTAGTTTTGTTTTTTTTTTTTAACTACATTTGCACAATAAGTGTTTCAAAAAAAATAATTGTCTCTTCTTATGAAATTTGTTCTAATACTCTTCTTGGAAGAAGAAAAGTACAATTTAGAATTTTCCTTACTCTCATTGTGATGGTTCCATTCCTTGAAAGCTAGATATTACGCAGACAAAAAGAATATCTAATGAAATGCTTGAGGATAACAATATGTTTGAGTTATTAGGATAATGTTGAATACAAACACAAAAAAGTGCATTCAGTTCAGTTGCTCAGTCACGTCCGACTCTTTGCGACCCCATGAATCGCAGCACGCCAGGCCTCCCTGTCCATCACCAACTCCCGAAGTTCACTCAAACTCACATCCATCGAGTCGGTGATGCCATCGAGCCATCTCCTCTGTTGTCCCCTTCTCCACCTGCCCCCAATCCCTTCCAGCATCAGAGTCTTTTCCAATGAGTCAACTCTTCGCATGAGGTGGCCAAAGTACTGGAGCTTCAGCTTTAGCATCATTCCTTCCAAAGAACACCCAGGACTGATCTCCTTTAGAATGGACTGGTTGGATCTCCTTGGAGTCCAACGGACTCTCAAGAGTCTTATCCAACACCACAGTTCAAAAACATCAATTCTTTTGCACTCAGCCTTCTTCACAGTCCAACTCTCTCATCCATACATGACCACAGGAAAAACCATAGCCTTGACTAGACGGACCTTTGTTGGCGAAGTAATGTCTTTGCTTTTGAATATGCTATCTAGGCTGATCATAACTTTCCTTCCAAGGAGTAAGAGTCTTTTAATTTCACTGCTGCAATCACCATCTGCAGTGATTCTGAATCCCCCAAAAATAAAATCTGACACTGTTTCCACTGTTTCCCCATCTATTTCCCGTGAAGTGATGGGACCAGATGCCATGATCTTCATTTTCTGAATGTTGAGTTTTAAGCCAACTTTTTCACTCTCCTCTTTCACTTTCATCAAGAGGCTTTTGAGTTCCTCTTCACTTTCTGACATAAGGGTGGTGTCATGTACGTATCTGAGGTTCTTGATATTTCTCCCAGCAATCTTGATTCCAGCTTGTGCTTCTTCCAACCCAGCGTTTCTCGTGATGTACTCTGCATATAAGTTAAATAAGCAGGGTGACAATATACAGCCTTGATGTACTCCTTTTCCTATTTGAAACTAGTCTGTTGTTCCATGTCCAGTTCTAACTGTTGCTTCCTGACCTGCATATAGGTTTCTCAAGAGGCAGGTCAAGTGCTCTGGTATTTCCATCTCTTTCAGAATTTTCCACAGTTTATTGTGATCCACACAGTCAAAGGCTTTGGAATAGTCAATAAAGCAGAAATAAATGTTTTTCTGGAACTCTCTTGCTTTTTAGATGATCCAGTGCATGTTGGGAATTTAATCTCTGGTTCCTCTGCCTTTTCTAAAACCAGCTTGAACATCTGGAAGTTCATGCTTCATGTTCATAGTTCATCAGGCACTCTATCTATCAGATCTAGGCCCTTAAATCTATTTCTCACTTCCACTGTATAATCATAAGGGATTTGATTTAGGTCATACCTAAATGGTCTAGTGGTTTTCCCTACTTTCTTCAATTTAAGTCTGAATTTGGCAATAAGGAATTCATGATTTGAAGCACAGTCAGCTCCTGGTCTTGTTTTTGTTGACTGTATAGAGCTTCTCCAACTTTGGCTGCAAAGCATATAATCAATCTGATTTTGGTGTTGACCATCTGGTGATGTCCATGTATAGAGTCTTTTCTTGTGTTGTTGGAAGAGGGTGTTTGCTATGACCAGTGCATTTTCTTTTAGTCTTTGCCCTACTTCATTCCATATTCCAAGGCCAAATTTGCCTGTTACTCCAGGTGTTTCTTGACTTCCTACTTTTGCATTCCAGTCCCCTATAATGAAAAGGACATCTTTTCTGGGTGTTAGTTCTAAAAGGTCTTGTAGGTCTTCATAGAACATTTCAACTTCAGCTTCTCTAGCGTTATGTTATACAAATCTAGTGATTTTTTTTTTCTTTCTGCTTCATTATAATTTTTACATTTTTGAAATTTATTTTTCAAAAGATAGTCTTTAAAATTTTTTAGATTTCTTCTTTTTTGGTTAGCAATGTCAATAACATATATAATACATATGAATACCTCTTTGTAAGGCAGACATGTAAATGTTGTGACCTTTACTGAATTAAGACTCCCCAAAGAGGGATATTCTCTTCTTAAATCACAGATATATTAACCGTTAGTGAATATCGTTCAGTCACTAACTTGAGTCCGACTCTCTAGGATCTTGTGGACTGCTGCAGGCCAGTATACCCTGTCCTTCTCTATCTCCCAGAGTTAAGTTAAAAAAACAAACTCTATACTTAAGTATTAGAAGACTGTATTTTTGTTTAATATTATCCATTAAACAATAAAATATTAAAATAATTATGAAAACAATTTTATGAATTGTCTTTTATTAAAAGAGGTCCTTATTCTGTGAAAAAAATAAAAATAAATAAATGATCACATTATCTTCATTTGTTCACTTCTCTGGAATGGGTTTTACACTGATTTATAAGTCACTTAAGGATGTGTTTTATTTAATATGTTTCTATTTATTAAGGGCTTTTCATTTGTTATATCATATTTTGCCTCTTTTGTGAACAAAATCATAAAGCATACATTATTTCTTTGACCATGGAGAAAATATTTTTATTTTAGAGCTTTCTTTTAAATTTTGTGGAAACTTTAGAACTGAATTAAAATATATCATAATCATCTCCAACAAAAAGAAATGCAAAAAGGCAAAATGGTTTTCTGACGAGGCCTTACAAATAGCTGTGAAAAGAAGAGAAGCTAAAGGGAAAGGAGGAAAGGAAAAATATATCCATTTGAATGTAGAATTCCAAAGAATAGTAAGGAAAGATAAGAGAGCCTTCCTCAGTGATCAATCCAAAGAAATAGAAGAAAACAACAGAATGGGAAAGACTAGAGATTTCTTTGAGAAAACTAGAGATACCAAGGGAATATTTCATGCAAAGATGGGCACAATAAAGGACAGAAACGGTATGGACCTAACAGAAGCAGAAGATATAAGAACAGGTGGCAGGAAAACACAGAAGAACTATACAAAAAAGTCCTTCATGACCCAGATAACCATGACGATGTGATCACTCAGCTAGAGCTAGACATCCTGGAATGCTAAGTCAGGAGGGCCTTAGGAAGCATCACTAGGAAAAAAGCTAGTGGAGGTGATGGAATTCCAGTTGAGCTATTTCAAACCCTAAAAGATGATGCTGTGAAAGTGCTGCATTCAGTATTCCAGCAAAGTTGGAAAGCTCAGCAGTGGCCATAGGACTGGAAGAGGTCAGTTTTCATTCCAGTCTCTAAGGATGATGCCAAAGAATGTTCAAACTACTGCACAGTTGCACTCATTTCACATGCTAGCCAAGTAATGCTCAAAATTCTCCAATTCAGGCTTCAACAGTACATGAATTGAGAACTTCCAAATGTTCAAGCTGGATTTAGAAAAGGCAGAGGAACCAGAGATTAAATTGTCACTATCCATTGGATTAGAAAAAAAACAAGAGAATTCCAGAAAAACAACTACTGCTTTACTGATTATGCTAAAGCCTTTGTGTATATCACAACAAACTGTGAAAAATTCTTCAAGAGATGGGAATATCAGACCACCTGAAGTGCCTCCTGAGAAATCTGTATGCAGGTCAAGAAGCAACAGTTAGAGAGAGAGAGAGAGAGAGAGAGAGTTCTGTGTGTGTGTGTGTGTGTGTCTGTGTCTGTGTATGTATACATATACATCCCTACATATTGCCACATGTTTATTTAACTTATAGGCAGAGTATATCATAGCTGGAATCAGGGTTGCCTGGAGAAATACTAACAACCTCAGATGTGCAGATGATACCACTTCAATGGCAGAAAGCAAAGAGGAAATAAAGAGTCTCTTGCTGAGGGTAAAAGAGGAATGTGAGAAAGATGGCTTAAAACTCAACATTCAAAAAACAAAGATCATGGCATCCAGTCCCATCCCTTCATGGCAAATAGAATGGGAAAAAGTGGAAATGGTGAAAGATTTTATTTTCTTGGGCTCCATATTCACTGTGGATGGTGACTGAAGCCATTAAATTAAGACACTTGCTCATTGGAAGGAAAGCTATGACAAACTTAGTGTATTAAAAAGCAGAGACATCACTTTGTTGACAAAGGTCCCCATAACCAAACCTGTGTTTTTTCTAGTAGTCATGTATGGATATGAGGGTTGGACCATAAAGAAGGCTGTGCATGGAAAAATATTTTCTCTTATGTTTCATCATTAGTTTAAATTTTAATTGGAGTATAGTTGCTTTATAATGTTGTGTTAGCTTCTATGGTACAGCTATATGTATTTGTTGTTGTTCAGTCACTAAATTGTGTCCAGCTCTTTTCAACCCCATGGACTGAAGCATGCCATGCTTCTCTGTCCTTCACTATCTCTTGGAGTTTGCTCAAACTCATGCCCACTGAATCAGTGATGCCATCCAATCATCTCATCCTCTGTCACCCCCTTTTCCTCTTGCCCTCAATCTGTCCCAGCACCAAGGTCTTTTCCAATGAGTTTGCTCTTCATATCAGGTGGCCAAACTATAGGAACTTCAATTTCAGCATCAGTCCTTCCAATGAATATTCAGGATTGATTTCCTTTAGGATGGACAGGTTGGATCTCTTTGCTGTCCAAGGGACTCTGAAGAGTCTTCTCCAGCACCACAGTTTCAAAGCATCAATTTTTCCATGCTCAGCCTTCTTTATGGTCCAACTCTCAGATCCATACATAACTACTAGAAATCTACTATATATCTACTAGAAATCTACTATATATCTCCCATTTTTTTGATTTCCTTCCCTTTTAGGTCACCACAACTAGTGATTATTTTTAAATGCATCTCAAATTTCAGGAAGAATTGACTCTTGTGTATACTTTCAACAGTGCTTTGCAACAATGACTACTTTTCCTTTTTCTGCAGAAATTGGCAAAAACAGCTGATGGTGGTGCGCACAGGATATCAAGGCATTGCAAAGCAAAGGTTTGGGTGGAGGAAAGAGTTGATTTCTAAATGTATTCTCTTGCCTGATATTTGGTTTCTTGAGTTTTCACTTCTCCCTTGCCTTTCAGCGTAAATTACACCCGAAAAATAGTTTCTGCAAGAGCAGCTTCTGCTAATAATTTGATGATGAAATCAAGACCAAAAAGGTTAACCTGATATGTGGAGGTGAAGGAGGAGGAGTATTAAGGTGAGGAAACATGTAGGTGGGATCAGATGGATTGGAGAGGTGCTTGGGGCTTTCCACTCTTCAAACTCATGAACCAATCTCATCATCAAAGTAACTTATTCAACCAAGAAAGCACAAACTCATAGACCAAAGCTAAATATCTAAAAAGCATACATTCATTAAACATATATAATACACTAAAGAACATATTCCACTAAAAGGTAGTTATTTGAAGAGAAAGACAAATAATTAAAAGTAAGATTATTTCTTAAGTGAAAGTCATTCAGTCGTGTCCGACTCTTTGTGACCCAATGAATATACAGTCGATGGAATTCTCCAGGCCAGAATATTGGAGTGGGTAGCCTATCCCTTTTCCAGGGGGATCTTCCTGACTGAGGAATCAAATGGAGATCTCCTGCATTGCAGGCTGATTCTTTACCAGCTGAGCCACAAGAGAAGCCCATTTCTTAAGGGTGTAGATAAAATACTAGCAACATAAAACAAAAATTACAGTAAAAAAGACCTTAGGCTTCCAGTTTCTGGTTCCACATGGAAGCAGCTTAGAAGTTCCTCCTGCGTTCCTAACAGCAAGCAAAAATTTGGACAGGCTGGAAAATCACCAACATTTCTTGGTTCTACGAGAGTGGAAACCACTGACTTCAAGATTGGAGAGACAGGGAGTCGTGAGTTCATAACAGGCTCTCTAGCAGAAATTGTGTTGAGGGAACCAGAAGGAAAATATATCATAAGATTTAAAGCAGAAATCCATGAAACAGGCTTTTTAAAAAGGAAATCAGTAAGAAAAAAAATCAATAAAAGTAAAGTTGGTTCTTTGAAAAGATCAATAAAATTGATTAGCCTCTAGCTAGACCAAACACCAAAAAAAAGAAAAGAAAGGAAAGATGTCAGTTACTAATATAAAAAATAAAAGATGGAACATTAGTACATACATGATGGAAAAATAAAGGATTATAAATCAATTCAAACTGGAAATTTTAATAAAAGGTCGTAGCTATGGCAGAAATTTATAAATGAAGTAGACCAAAAAATTGATTTTAATTTAAAAAATAAAGAGAGCTTTTAATTTTAATTAAGTTCCATTTGTTTATTATTGCTTTTATTTCCAATATTCTGGGAGGTGGATCATAGAGGATCCTGCTGTGATTTATGTTGGAGAGAGTTTTGCCTATGTTCTCCTCTAGGAGTTTTATACTTTCTGGTCTTACGTTTAGATCTTTAATCCATTTTGAGTTTATTTTTGTTTATGGTGTTAGAAAGTGTTCTAGTTTCATTCTTTTACAAGTGGTTGACCAGTTTTCCCAGCACCACTTGTTAAAGAGATCGTCTTTTCTCCATTGTATATTCTCGCCTCCTTTGTCAAAGATAAGATGTCCGTAGATGTGTGGATTTATCTCTGGGCTTTCTATTTTGTTCCATTGATCTATATTTCTGTCTTTGTGCCAGTACCATACTGTCTTGATGACTGTGGCTTTGTAGTAGAGCCTGAAGTCAGGCAGGTTGATTCCTCCAGTTCCATTCTTCTTTCTCAAGATTGTTTTGGCTACTCGAGGTTTTTTGTATTTCCATCCAAATTGTGAAATTATTTGTTCTAACTCTGAAAAATACTGTTGGTAGCTTGATAGGGATTGCATTGAATATGTAGATTGCTTTGGGTGGTATGCTCATTTTCACTATATTGATTCTTCCAATCCATGAACATGGTATATTTCTCCATCTATTAGTGTCCTCATTGATTTCTTTCATCAGTGTTTTATAGTTTTCTATATATAGGTCTTTAGTTTCTTTAGGCAGATATATTCCTTAGTATTTTATTCTTTTCATTTCAATGGTGAAGGGAATTGTTTCCTTAATTTCTCTTTCTATTTTCTCATTATTAGTGTATAGGAATGCAAGGGATTTCTGTGTGTTGATTTATTTATATCCTGCAACTTTACTATATTCATTGATTAGCTCTAGTAATTTTATGGTGGAGTCTTTAGGGTTTTCTATGTAGAGGATCATGTCATCTGCAAACAGTGAGAGTTTTACTTTTTCTTTTCCAATTTGGATTCCTTTTATTCTTTTTCTGCTCTGATTGCTGTGGCCAAAACTTCCAAAACTATGTTGAATAGTGGTGGTGAAAGTGGGTACCCTTGTCTTGTTCCTGAATTTAGGGGAAATATTTTCATTAAAAGCTCTGCACAACAAGGAAACTATAAGCAAGGTGAAAAGACAGCCTTTGGAATGGGAGAAAATAATAAAAAGTGAAGCAACTGCCAAACAACTAATCTCGAAAATATACAAGCAACTTATGCAGCTCAATTCCAGAAAAATAAATGACCCAATCAAAAAATGGGCCAAAGAACTAAATAGACATTTCTCCAAAGAAGACATACAGATGGCTAACAAACACATGGAAAGATGCTCAACATCACTCATTATCAGAGAAATGCAAATCAAAACCACAATGAGGTACCATTTCACACCAGTCAGAATGGCTGCAATCCAAAAGTCAACAAGCAATAAATGCTGGAGAGGGTGTGAAGAAAAGAGAACCTTCTTACACTGTTGGTGGGAATGCAAACTAGTACAGCCACTATGGAGAACAGTGTGGAGATTCCTTAAAAAACTGGAAATAGAGTTGCCTTATGATCCAGCAATCCCACTGCTGGGCATACACACAGAGGAAACCAGAATTGAAAGAGACACATGTACTCCAATGTTCATCGTAGCACTGTTTATAATAGCCAGGTCATGGAAACAGCCTAGATGTCCATCAGCAGATGAATGGATAAGAAAGCTGTGGTACATATATACAATGGAGTATTACTCAGCTATTAAAAAGAATACATTTGAATCAGTTCTAATGATGTGGATGAAACTGGAGCCTATTATACAGAGTGAAGTAAGCCAGAAAGAAAAACACCAATACAGTATACTAATGCATATATATGGAATTTAGAAAGACGGTAATGATAACCCTGTATGCAAGACAGCAAAAGAGACACAGATGTATAGAACAGTCTTTTGGACTCTGTGGGAGAGGGAGAGGGAGGGATGATTTGGGAGAATGGCATTGAAACATGTATAATATCATATAAGAAACTAATCGCCAGTCCAGGTTCAAAGCATGATACAGGATGCTTGGGGCTGGTGCACTGGGATGACCCAGAGGGATGGTACAGGGAGGGAGGAAGGAGGGGGGTTCAGGATGGGGAACACGTGTACCCCTGTGGCGGATTAATGTTGATGTATGGCAAAACCAATACAATATTGTAAAGTAATTAGCCTGCAATTAAAATAAATAAATTTAAATAAATAAATAAAAGATCTGAGCAATGTAATCAATGTACTCAATTACTAAATGTGGAAGGAGCACTGTCATACACTGAATGTTTTTGTTCCCCCAAAATTGTATGCTGAAATTCTTAACCCTAAGTGATGGTTCTAGGAGGTAGGGCTTTAGGAGATAATTCAATCATTCAGACCACATGAATAGGATTATCATTCTTAAAAACAAAAAACAAACAGCAAAAAAAAAACTTTCTTGCTGTCTTTCTGTCATTTGAGGGTACAGAAAGAAGATCTTCTGGAAACCAAGAAGAGGGCTCTCATCAGATCACCTTCAAATCTGTACATGCCCTAATCTTTTATTTCTTAACTGATAGGACTGTGACAAGTAAATTTTTGTTTTTGAAGCCACCCGTGGTGACATGGTCAGTTGCTGAGTTGTGTCTAACTCTTTGCAACCACATGGACTGTAGCCTGCCAGGCTCCTCTGTCCATGGAGTTTTCAGGCAAGAATACTGGAGTGGGTTGCCATTTCCTCCTCCAGGGTATCTTCCAGACACAGGGATTGAACCTGTATTTCCTGCATTGGCACCATCTGGGAATCCTTGTTTAAGCCACGCAGTCCATAGTGTTATATCATGGCAGCCTGCATTGTTTAAAAGAAACTCTTCACCCCTGACATAGATGATCTTTTTTTCAAGCACATGTAATACATTAATAGTAAACATTAAATGAAGCATTTACCATTTCCTTTTCCAGGAGATCTTGCTGACCCAGGAGTGGAACCCAGGTCTCCCACATTATAGGCAGACACTTAACCATCTGTCACAGATAATCTTTTATCTCCCAGAGTTTGCTCGGATTAATGTGCAAAACATTTTATAAAGCTTTTTTTTCTTTCAAGTAATCTTTATTAAATGCTTAATATTTTATATCTCAGTAGAAAATAGCACAATGATATTCTTGCTGATATGAATTCATTTTCTCAGTGATTTTATAAAATATCTTGAACTTTGTATTAGCATATGTATTTGAACTGTACAATGAAGGCAAGCTTTTATGCTGACAGAAACCTGACAAAGATAATCTTTTTTTCAAGCACATGTAATACATTAATAGTAAACATTAAATGAAGCATTACCATTTCCTTCTCCAGGAGATCTTCCTGACCCAGGGGTTGAACCCGGGTCTCCTGCATTATGGGCAGACACTTTACCATCTGAGCCACCAGGGAAGTCCAAATGAAGCATTACTTGATCCTAAAGGGGAAATAATGCTTTTATTGTTGTTCAGTCACTAAGTTGTGTCTGACTCTTTGCCATCTTATGGATTGCAGAATGCCAGGCTCCCCTACCCTTCACTATCTTCCATAGTTTGCTCAGATTAATGTGCAAAGCATTTTATAAAGCTTTTTTTTCTTTCAAGTAATCTTTATTAAATGCTTAATATTTTATATCTCAGTAGAAAATAGCACAATGATATTCTTGCTGATATGAAATTCATTTTCTCAGTGATTTTATATCTTGAACTTTGTTTTAGCATATGTATTTGAACTGTACAATGAAGGCAAGCTTTTATTCTGACAGAAACTAACTATGATATGCCTAATTAGTTTAACCATGAAGACTGTCTTTCTTAATTGGGTTATGTGAAGGGATCAAATTGTTATTAACAAATATTGCATTGGCAAATGTAAATTAGCATGAAAAGTATTCCAGCTTTCATTACCCTTTTTGAATACATAAGATTAAATACATGTCTCTAGGTGAAAACATAACAGATGTAATTAATAGTCAGTTGATAATATTTTGTAAATCATTTTTGGTTTACTTCCCAGAATTCAGGGCATGAATGATCTGTTGGCACACTAAGAATTTTGTTTTTTGTAAGTCAGTTGCTTTTCAAATCTTGCTTTAACAAATTAAAGGAGAATCTTATTTATCAGCTAATATCTTATAAAATAAATTTATTAATTAATCACTATGCAACTTTTCCATGTAATTAAAAAATTCAAGTAACTCTGACAATCTATAATAAAATTAATATATTGTCATCTACTTACATGAACAAAAATTTTAACACTTAAAATTAATTTTTCTTTAAAAGGATAGTTAATTTCTAATGAAAGTTGATTCAGTCCATCAATGTGTAATATTCATTAATGGGTATATTAGGGGCAAGGATATCAATCTCATTCAGAGATATATTTTAATAAAAGTATACTTTTGTTAAATAAAATTTGTTGAATTATTATATATTTATGTGTTATAATGAAAGTATTCTTTTGATCAATTACTGCTAATAATAGTTACAAGATAGCTGAGTGCAGAAAAAAATTGTACAGTCTAACATCAAGTGGGAAAAAGTCATTAAATTTCAACTTATATACTCTTTTGCATGAAATATAATAGAAGATGAATAATATTCTGATAGTGCATAATTAGAAATTTGAGTCGAATGAAAAAAAGAGTGATGACAACTATACAAGCATGATAGCTTTTAGATTCCACTGACTTTGTTTAATAGTATTGCAATGATTTCATTGTACCATTATAGTCAAATGATTTCATAGAGTGTAGTAAAACAACTCTATGTCTTTTGTGACAGTTTTTCTCAGATGCTCTTTCCAAGATCAGTTGTGTAGCAAATAGCCTTGGAGATAGTATTTACCAAGGGGTATAGAGTTCACATTGCAGTCCAAGCAGTATAATCCCTCCATCCACATACAAATTGGACAGATTTTTAGCCCACACTGTCACCATTTCTCGCTTGTGTGCACAGCATCCACCAGGGCCCACCACGGCATTGCCCACATAAGATTCTGTCTATAACGGACTTTTGGACTCAGAGGGAGAGGGAGAGGGTGGGATGATTTGGGAGAATGGCATTCTATCATGTATACTATCATGTAAGAATTGAATCGCTAGTCTATGTCTGACGCAGGATACAGCATGCTTGGGGCTGGTGCATGGGGATGACCCACAGAGATGTTATGGGGAGGGAGGTGGGAGGGGGATTCATGTTTGGGAACACATGTAAGAATTAAAGATTTTAAAATTAAAAAAATAAAATAAAATAAAATAAAAACTTGAAGCTTATGCTTTTTGCTCAGCCACAAATAATGAAGATCTTTGTCAATGTCTCAGGAGGTTCATGTGTTTTTGCAAGCCTCTATAAAACTGTGCCATGTTAAACTGTCAGCTTGCAGGTAGAGTGAAATCTTAGACCCTTTGCAGTTCTTGACAAATACATTTATAATACTTATAATAAATGAAAGTACATCCTTTGCAATTATTTATTCACATGTGATGAAATATTTAGATCAACATATAAACATATATGCTCAAATGTGAAGCATATAAATTTATTTTATTAATCTCATAACTTAAAACCTATAGGAAGGGAGGAATCTTGTCTCTTTTGCTTTTATTTTCCCCTTTGCTATACCCCTAGTGGGGCTTCAGCAGTAAAAAAGAACTCACTTGCAATCCAGGAATGATCCCCTGGGAAGATCCCCTGGAAGAGGAAATGGCAACCCACTCCAGTGTTCATGCCTGGGAAATCCCATTCCAGATGAGCCTGGTGGGCTACTGTCCAGGGGGTCTCAAGAGCTGGACATGACTTAGTGATTAAACCAACCAACCAACATACCCCAAGTAGCTGCCTACATGGACAGAGTCGGTGTTTTAAAATTACGTTGAATCAATGAATACTTTAATCAGTCTTCAATTATATATATATATATATGTATATATGTATATATAAAATGGCAGTATGTTAAAGATTTAGAAATTAAATAGGAAAGACCGCAGTTTATTTTTGATTTTAAGATTTATTTATACAAAATGCATAAATTCATGTAAAATCCACTGGCATGCTAGACTAAACTTTTGTAGATCCCATTTTTCAAGAACTTGCACAAAGCACTAGCAGCCATTTCATTTAAGAAGATATTCTTTGGGTTTCAAAGATGTTGGAATGAATGTGACTAACTTGCTCAATGTGGAGAATCAAAGTTCACTTGACTATATGATATGTGGCCAACTTTAAAATTTAATGGGGTTTCAGCACCTGTAAGAAGTAAGGACACAATTTTCACAGCGCTGTCAGCCACATACTTGGAATTTTTCCCTAATGCTATTTAGTGAGGATATGGAAGAACTCCAAAGCTGGCTTAGTGCTCTCAAAACTTCAGAAAACATTACCCAAATGTGTGAAAAGTTCCGGGTACATTTGAAAACAGAAATGAATAATCAACTTTCAGAAAGTTAGTCAAAAAGATGATAAACACTGACAGAGTGAATAAATTGCAATGACAATGCTTATGAAATTATGACTCAAAAGAAAATTTTTTGTTAGAGAGCTAAGTATATGCTAAAACTAGAATAAAACATAAGTGTGATTTTAGAGTAAATTTTTACATAGTAAGTAATAAATTACTTATTAATCTAGTAATTAAATACTAGATTTTTTGTTTTTAACTGGAGGATAATTGCTTTACACTGCTGCATTGGTATACAAGATGTTAGAATTATTATTTCTAAAGGAATTAGTTTCTGGCATATCTTCAAAATAAAATATATTTAAACAAAATAATATTTATTTCTAAATTACAGGATGTTTGCTTTTCATAAACCATGAATAGATCTGCATATGTACTATTACAAAATCTCTTAAGAAATAGAAAATTAAAATCAGCAATTTGGGAAAAATTTATTCCCTCCTACTTCATGAGAATATTATACATAGGCATGTGTTCCCAAGTATTGTCAACAAAAAATCTATGACAAAGTGCCAATTATCCAAAGAATAATACCAAGATTAAAAAAAAATAGATTTCCTTTTTAAATGCAAAATACTAGCTGAGGAATGCACAGAAAATTTTTACTGTTTGTTGAAAATATCACAATTTCTTTTCTATTTCTTCATTTATGCAAATACAACCTTATCTAAAGTGAGATGATTTATTAATAGTTAATGTTGGGTATTTATCCAACATGGTTTTCACAACAATTTACTTGCATCACCATAAGCACTGAATATTTAGAATCTATTTTCAATTTCATACAGTCTCAGGGTAGCATGTCAGAAAACCTACTAATTGACTTGTTGAATATTGAATAAAAATTAGTATCTAAATTTTTAGAGTTTAAAAGTCTCAGGAGTAAGTTTGACAATTCAAAAAAATAATTTACAAATATCTCTCATTTTGAATAAATTTCACTGTGTTGGTGTATTCTGTGTCTTATGCTTTATGTCTTGGGATTACAATGCAGGTAATAAAAATTAAAGGTATATTTAATAAAATTCATCACATACTTTTGAAAATAATACTAAACTAACATTTTTCAAAGGTCTTCAGCTTTTTTCAATTTGTTTACATATTTCAGTTGTAAAGTCATATCTAATAAATGAGACTCATACCATATTTTAAACTCATATCATAGCAAATGAGTTCACTGAGTAGTATGATTCATTTATAGAATATTCATTAGCTCCAAACTGTTTTGTTTATAGAATGTAGGTACCATAAATGCTAGTTAAACCAAGCTCAAAATGTGCCCAATTTGTCTTGGTGGGTACTATTTAAATGTGTGTCTCTATGTATACTGTGGTACAATTTTCCTCATTCAATACTAATAAGCAACTAATACAACTCTAAATAACTAGAAAAGGGAATGGCAAACTACTCCAGTATTCTTTTTCTGGGAAATCCCACGGGCAAAGGAGCTTGATGGGCTACAGTTCATGGGGTCGTAAAGAGCTGTTTAAACAACTAAACATCACACACACCACAGCTCTAAATGAAATTCATAATTTATACCAATTCTGTATATTGTCACCCTGCTTATTTAACTTCTATGCAGAGTACATTATGAGAAACACTGTGCTGGAAGAAGCACAAGCTGGAACAAGATTGCCAGGAGAAATATCAATAACCTCAGATATGCAGATGACACCACCCTTATGGCAGAAAGCGAAGAGAAACTAAAAAGCCTCTTGGATGAAAGTGAAAGTAAAGAGTGAAAAAGTTGGCATAAAGCTCAACATTCAAAAAACGAAGATCATGGCATCTGATCCCATCACTTCATGGGAAATAGATTGGGAAACAGTGGAAACAGTGTCAGACTTTACTTTTTGGGGCTCCGAAATCACTACAGATGGTAACTGCAGCCATGAAATTAAAAGACATTTACTCCTTGGAAGGAAAGTTATGACCAACCTAGATACCATATTCAAAAGCAGAGACATTACTTTGCCAACAAAGGTCCGTCTAGTCAAGGCTATTGTTTTTCCAGTGGTCATGTATGGATGTGAGCGTTGGACTGTGAAGGAAGCTGAGCACTGAAGAATTGATGCTTTTGAAGTGTGGTGTTGGAGAAGACTCTTGAGAGTCCCTTGGACTGCAAGGAGATCCAACCAGTCCATTCTGAAGGAGATCAGCCCTGGGATTTCTTTGAAGGCAATGATGCTGAAGTGGAAACTCCAGTACTTTGGCCACCTCATGCGAAGAGTTGACTCATTGGAAAAGACTCTGATGCTGGGAGGGATTGGGGGCAGGAGGAGAAGGGGATGACAGAGGATGAGATGGCTGGACGGCATTACAGACTCGATAGACGTGAGTCTGAGTGAACTCTGGGAGTTGGTGATGGACAGGGAGGCCTGGCATGCTGTGATTCATGGGGTCACAAAGAGTTGGACACGACTGAGCAACTGAACTGAACTGAACTGAACTGTTAGGTGTTAATGTATAATAACTGCTTCAACTTCCAAAAGCCAATTAAATATGAATTCAGTTTCTCAAAGATAAGTTAATATCCAAACATCCAGAATATCCCAGTCCTTTCTGTTATAACTTATTTTATTAAACTATTCATTTCCATTTTAATTTTTTTGAAGTTCTGTCATCTCAACTATTTTATAGTGATGAGTTTATAAGTAATGCATACCATAAAAATAAATGTAATAACAAATAAAATCTAAGAAAACTACACTTTTATTTTGAGTGGATATAGTGAAAGTGAAAAGTGAAAGTGAAATTGCTCAGTCGTGTCTGACTCTTTGTGATCCCATGGACTGTAGCCTACCAGGCTCCTTCATCCATGGGATTTTCCAGCCAAGAGTACTGGAATGGGTTGCCATTTCCTTCTCCAGGAAAGCTTCCCCACCCAGGGATTGAACCGGGTCTTCCACATTGTAGGCAGACGCTTTACCATCTGAGCCACCAGGGAAGCCACTGAGTGGATACAAATTAGATATTTTTAACCACAGACAAAATTTGGCACTGACAAAACAGGTGTTAACATCTGTGTTGAGTTGTAAAATGAGTAAGAGCACTACACTCAATGTCAGCAAAATTTGAAAACTCAGCAGTGGTCACAGGACTGAAAAAGGTCAATTTCCATTCCAATCCTAAAGAAAGGACATGCCAAAGAATGTATATTGCACTTATTTCCCATGCTAGTAAAGTGAAGTGAAGTGGCTCAGTTGTGTCCAACTCTTTGTAAACCCATGGACTGTAGCCTACCAGGCTCCTCAGTCCACGGAGTTTTCCATGCAAGAGTACTGGAGTGGGTTGTCATTTCCTTCTCCAGGCACCAGGCATGCTAGGAAAGTTATGCTCAAATTTGTTCAAGCTAGTGTTCAGCATTATGTGAACTGAGAACTTCTAGATGTACAAGCTGGGTTTGGAAAAGGCAGAAGAACAAGAGAGCAACATTCCCTTGATCATAGAAAAAGAAAGGGAATTTCAGGAAAAAAAAAAGTACCTACTTCTGCTTCACTGACTAGGCTAGAGCATTTGACTGTGTGGATCACAACAAACTGTGGAAAATTCTTAAAGAGATGGGAATACTGGACCACCTTACTTGTCTCCTGAGAAGCCGGTATGTGAATCAAGAAGCAACAGTTAGAACTTTATATGGAACAACGGACTGGTTCAAAAACAGGAAAGGAGCACTAGGCTGTATATTGTCACCCTCTTTATTGAACTTATATGCAAAGTACATTATGTGAAATGCTGGGCTGGATGAAGCACAGACTGGAATCAAGACTGCTGGGAGAAATATCACTAATCTCAGATGTGTAGATGACACCACACTTATGGCAGAAAGCAAAAAAGAACTAAAAACCTCTTGATGAAGGTGAAAGAGGAGAGTGAAAAAGCTGGCTTAAAACCTCAACATTTAAAAAATGAAGATCATGGCATCCAGTCCCATTACTTCATGGCAATAGATGGGGAAAAAAGTGGAAGCAGTGACAGATTTTATTTTCTTGACCTCTAAATCACTGAGGATGGTGACTGTAGCCATAAAATTAAAAGACACTTGCTCCTTGAAAGGAAAGCTACAACAAACCTAAGCAGTTTATTAAGAAGCAAAGACATCACTGTGCCAATAAAGACCTGTCTAGTCAAAGCTATGTTTATTCTGCTAGTCATATATGAATGTGAGAGTTGTACCGTAAAGAAGGCTGAGTGTCAAAGAACTGATGCCTTCAAATTGTGGTGCTGGAGAAAACTCTTGAGAGTTGAACTGCAAGGAGAGCAAACCAGTCAATCCTAAAAATAAAACAACCCTGAATATTCATTGGAAGGACTGATGCTGAAGCTGAAGCTCTAATACTTTGGCTGCTGCAGTCCATGGGACTACAAAGAGTTGGACAAGAATTAATGACTGAACAAGAAAAGAAAAGAGATTGAATGTTCTTTGGATCAAGACTTGTTTTTACCCTTACCAAGTCCTTGCAGTAGGCACTGCAACATAAACTTGATGTCAATAGTGAATCCTTTCTGTAAATAAGTTAAACGTTTTATTCTCATAGACCTCTCTATTCACCAGCAGAAATATGTAAACGCAAAGTCACCAGAAAAGTATCTAGCAAATTTAGAACTTAAAAAGTGTAAGTGTAAAATACAGAGAGTATGAAATCAGGTAAAATTATTTAAATTTCTTTCTCCTCTTATTCCCTTTACAAATTTATTAATAAATGGCCTATGCATCTTTGGGTTTGCTGCCTCTACACAGCTGAGTGCCAGATGGTTCACGTCTTACTTTATACTTTTAGAAGAAATAGAGTTTCCTTAATATCATAAAATCAGGTTACCCAAATAATTGGGATCAGAAGTTCTTCATGAAAAGTAAATGCTATTACTATGCTATTAGTCTCTGCAATGAACGAAAGTATTCTTAAACTTTTCTCTTTTCGATCATAGTGATGCATAGTCATAGCAGGAAACCCATTTAACGAAAGTTTGAGGACACTGAGATTAAAAATTTAAAGTTCAGAAAATGCCAAGGAATAGTTTTTGAGAACTGTCTGATTGACTAAAAAACATTTGAAAGAAGACCTCAATCTAATTACTAATTTCTGAATAGGAAATGAGACACCAAGCAACCATTTTAACCTAAAAATTTGTCATAGCATGCCTGGTGAAGATGTGTGTATGTGTGCTCAATCATGTCCAACTCTTTGTTACCCCATGGACTGTACCTCACCAGGCTCCTCTGTCCATGGGATTTTTCTAGGCAAGAATTCTGGAGTGGATTGGCATTTCTTACTCTAGGAGATCTTCCCAACCTAAGTCTCCTGCATCTCCTGAATTGGAAGGTGGATTCTTTACCACTGAGTCACCTGGAAAGCCCTTAGCTTTAAGGAACACCTGTGTAATTATAATCTTATCCACACCACCAATGTGTCCTGAAAAACTGAAAATTTAACAGAAAAATATACTTGATTGTGAATTCACTAGATCGATAGTCCTAAAGTATTTCTTAAAAGAAATTCAAGATGCAGCTTCTAAAATTTCTTCAGAGTAGCAATTACTGGTGGACTGATGGGATCAGCAAAAAAAAAAAAAAAAATCTGAAATGGACACATATTTCAGGTGCATTCATTGTCTAAAGCAATAAGTTAGCTTTTGAAGAGAATGATAGCTTTAAAAATGAAGGCTTGAGGCAAATTACCAGTGATATATGGTACTTATGGGCTTATTACCAGTGGTTATATGGGTTTCCCCGGTGGCTCAGATAGTAGAGAATCTACATGCAATGCAGGAAACTTGGGTTCAGTCCCTGGGTTGGGAAGATCCCCTGGAGGAGGGCATGGCAACCCATTCTGGTATTCTTGCCTGGAGAATCCCCATGGACAGAGGAACCTGTCAGGCTACAGTGCATGAGATCACAAAGAGTTGGACATGAGGGAGCAACTAAGAACAATGGTTAAATAAATTGTAACAGCTGGAACAGATCGTTTTTTAATATATTCTCTATATCACAAGATTATTTTGAAAATTTACTATCTAAGAAGTAAAAAATATTGATAATGGCTGCAAAAGTTATTCACACACTAAAATTTTCTTTTGTTAAAATGGATATGTGTAAACATTAAAATATACTACAATACAAAAAGACAAAAGTGATAGGTTAATATATTACATTAAAAGTTTTAAATAGACTTTTTGAGAACAGAGTTCATATCAACTGAGCAGAAAGTTCAGAGAGTTCCTATATTACTCCTGACAGCCTTCAAACACCCACAGCCTCCTTCAAGATCAATATCCCACATGAGGGTGATACATTTGTTACAGCTGATGAGTCTACACTGACTCAGCATCATCATCCGAAGTCCAAATTCTTTTGGGCAGATATCAAGGAGCATGGCTGCTGGATCTTAAGGTAAGTCTAGTCTTTCAAAGTGGTTGAACCATTTTGCATTTCCACCATCATAAGCAAGAGTTCCTGTTGTTCCACATCCTCACCAGCACTTGATTTTTGTTAGTGTTGTTTGGGGCCTTCTCAGTTCAGTTCAGTCACTCAGTCATGTCTGACTCTTTGGGACTCCATGGACTGCAGCACTCCAGGCTTCCCTATCGGTCACCAATTCCTGGAGCTTACTCAAACTCATATCCATTGAGTCAGTGATGCCATCCAACCATCTCATCCTCTGTCATCCCCTTCTCCTCCTGCCTTCAATCTTTCCCAGCATCAGGGTCTTTTCTAAGGAGTCAGTTCTTTGCATTAGATTGGAGTTTCAACTTCAGCATCAGTCCTTCCAATGAATATTCAAGACTTATTTTTTTAGGTTTGACTGGTTGGATCTCCTTGCAGTCCGAGAGACTCTGAAGAGTCTTCTCCAACACCACAGTTCAAAAGCATCAATTATTCAGTGCTCAGCTTTTTTATGGTCCAACTGTTATGTCCACACATGACTACTGGAAAAACCATAGCTTTGAGCAGATGGACCTTTGTTGGCAAAGTAATGTCTCTGCTTTTTACTATGCTGTGTAGGTTGGTCATAGCTTTTCTTCCAAAGAGCAAATGTCCTAATGGCAGTCACCATTTGCAGTGATTTTGGAGCTCCCCAAAATAAAGTCTGTCATTGTTTCCATTGTTTCCCCATCTATTTGCTATCAAGTGGTGGGACCAGATGCCATGATCTTAGTTTTCTGAATGTTGAGTTTTAACCTTTTCACTCTCCTCTTTCACTTTTATCAAGAGACTCTTTAGTTCTTCTTCACTTTCTGCCATAAGGGTGTTGTCATCTGTGTATCTGAGGTTATTGATATTTCCCCCAGCAAACTTGATTCCAGGTTGTGCTTCATCCAGCCTGGCATTTCACATGATGTACTCTACATATAAGTTAAATAAGCAGGGTGACAATATACAGCCTTGGTATCTCATTGTTGTTTTAATTTGCATTTCCTTGATGACATATGATGTGGAGCATCTTTTAATATTCTTATTTGTCATTTGTATATCTTTGGTGATGTGTCTGCTAAGGTATTTGGCTCATTTTTAATTGGGTTGTTTGTTTTCTAAATGTTGAGTTTTAGGAGTTTTCTGTACCCTTTGGATAACAGTCCTTTATCTTTTGTATTATTGTGTTCTCTGAAAGAAGGGAAACATACACCAGAGGAAATGTTCCCAATAGAAATTCTTCTGCCAAAATTCGGAAATAATTTGCACAGAGAGTGACAATAAATGCAACTCAAACTTTGTTTCTGCTGTTTACGATCACTGTGCTCTAATGCTTTATTTTAATTCTACTGTTATATGTAGGAAATTGTAATTATATGGTGGTTGCAGGTAAGACTGGCCCCCCAAATTAGTTTGTTTGATTCTGAATCACACTACATTCTTAACTCTTGGAATAAATTCGCGTAACCGGTCTGTTTGAGTCAAATTTTGCTGTATAGCTGAGAGTTCTCAGAATTATCTTTCATGTAGAATGCAAAGATTATTAAAGGGAGTAATAAAAATGTGATGATTTGCAATTTGAATTTTTATCGCATTGTTAAAACTCTACAATAACTACAGAAAGTTCCTTGATTTTAAACCAGATAAGAAAATTTTTATAGAAAAATATTGTGTCATTGGCAATATTTAGAATTTTCAGTGCATTGGGATGATGAAGTAAGTAGACTGAGTTTTAGCCAAGTTTAGAATATTTTAAATTTTTCTACAGAGAAAGTTTCACTCCTCTTATTACCTCCATCCACTGCAGACAGCTCCTGCTGCATTTTACAGCAGACTTATTCATCATACAGCTGCATGCACACACACATGTAAACCTCCATATCTTCCCACAGGGAAAATTCATGGTAACAGTAACCCATTGGGAATGAGCAGTTGGGATAAATACCTATAAGTAGATATATTTTTCAGAAATATTTTATACAGTTTCAATAATTTTTTTAAGATATCTTGTATTTTCACTTCATTTTCTTTCTTTAGAATGAGATTGATCTCAGAAAAAAAGCAGAGATCTGTTTTGCACAGTCAGTTGCCCTAAAATTCCTGGTGCACAGAATTTGTGAAAAATATAAATGATTATTATCACAGTTTAAGATGCCTATGCTTGAGAGTGATTTGTTACACTTCAGACAACTAAAGTCAGAAAAATAATGTCAGAAAAGCTGTTCTTAAATAGATTAATTAGTAGGAGAAAAAAAAATTCCAGAAGGTTTATTTTGCTGTGTTTTACATTGGTCCTTATCACTTACAATGGGTATATAAACTGGAAAATTCAGGTCAAATAACTTAAAGAAAAAAAAAAAGTTGAAATGCACAATCCCAGACAGCGCTTCTTCACTTTATCTTGAAATCTTAGAAATGAAAATAATTTGCATTAATCAATCATTATTAAGTATTCTATTTGATAATGTGAAGTAATTGAAGAACATAAAATGACTCTTCTAGCAAGATACTGGTGTTAAGTCAAGAAGCATATTTAGATTTTTTTGTAAGGATGGTAATGGTTAAAGAATCAATATTCTTATTTTCAATTTCCAATCAATTTCTTAAGAATATAATTTTGAAATACAGCACTTACTAAGGTGTCCTACATCTCTTGACTGAAATTGAGGATTTCTTCTCTACATTCAACTAGGTTTAGAAAGACAAAATTAATTTATATTGCTTAGTACATAATATTGTTCAGTAAAAGTTTATTTTGGGAATGAGAAAATTATTTCATTACATTCATACAAAAAAGACAAAATTACACATATTCTACTGATTTTCTGTTCTGACATTTTAGGGAGGGATAGTGGTAAATGGAAATTAAAATATAAAAAAGGCATTTTCTCTAAACACCTATACACACATTAAGTTCTTCTATGAAGTTTTTATCATGGTTGTTTTGAAAAGCTCAAAAACTCAGTTACTTCAGTATTCTAAAATTGAAGGATCTGTTAATTAGATGTTTTTGTTTGTATGTGGTTAGATGTAGAAATATAAGCATTTGATTTTGCAACTATTTCTATAGCTTCTAAAAATATATTTAGTCTCTAATTTTCTTAGTTTGGGCTGTATATACTTCACATAATTTATTAATTGCAATTTTGCTTTCAAAATAAAGATTCTGGAGCTCCTACTCTGGTTAAGATGTTGCACTGTGCTCTGATGGTGATTCAGTCATAAATAAGAAATGACTGGCTCTCAAATATGGGTCCATTGGGAGAGGTAAAACATGAACACAAATAACTCAAAGACAGTCGAAACTGATTAGAGTCTTTAGGGAATCATAAATTAAGTGTTATCAGAGCACAGATGAAGAGAGTAATACTAGATACTTATCGACTGAGAAGTCACAGATGGGAGTACATCGTTTCATTTTTAGGAACTGAAAATGTGAAACTGGGGAGATGGAGAACTATGGGATAAACAAATGCTTTTGAGAACCACATAATCAAAGGCACATGGGCAGAAAGAAGGGCATAACCAGGGGCAATCAGGGAACTTTGGCCTAATAAATATAGTTCAGTTCAGGTCAGTCTCTCAGTCATGCCCAACTTTTTGTGACCCCATCAACTGCAGCACGCCAGGCCACCCTGTCCATCACCAACTCCCAGAGCCTGCTCAAACTGATGTCCATTGAGTCCATGTTGCCATTCAAACATCTCATTCTCTATCATCCCCTTCTCGTCCTGCCTTCAATCTTTCCCAGCATCAGGGTCTTTTCCAAGGAGTCAGTTCTTTGCACCAGGTGGCCAAAGTATTGGAGTTTCAGCTTCAGCATCAGTCCTTCCAATGAATATTCAGGACTGATTTGCTTCAGCATGGATGGGTTGGATCTCCTTGCAGTCCAAGGGACTCTCAGGAGTCTTCTCCAACACCACAGGTCAAAAGTATCAATTTTTCAGTGCTCAGCTTTGTAAATATAGAGAAGCTAGTTAAATCGGCTCTGCACAAATATTAAGTACCAACTATCAAGCCAATCAGTTTTATCTCCTCCTAAATATAGGTAGAACATTGCCATTATTAAAGCTGAGATTCAAGCGGTTTGCTAGGCACTAAAGAATTGGGTAGTATAGAAAACAGTAATTTTTTACAATAATTCAAGCAAAAAGAAACACACCTTGACTAGCAGTTTGCAATAGAAATGAACAGAACGGGGCCAAATTCCAGAGGAAACTGATTTTGTTCAAATATTTATTTTTTTAATGACTGAATTGTTGAAGATACAAATACAATATACAAAATAAGCCATGCTTTTATACAAAAATTCAGTTGATACATTTTTAAAGTCTTGGCTTATGTTAATGAAGGAAACTCCCAAAGTACATTTTAATAGGATTCATGCTTCCTGGTGACTCAGCTGGTAAAGAATCTGCCTGCAGTGCAGGAGACCAGGGTTTGAACCCTGGGTCAGAAAGGTCCCCTGGAGGAGGAAATTAGCAATCAACTCCAGTATTCTTGCCTGGAGTATTCTATGTATATGCCCCTGTCTAAGGCGTTGCAAAGAGTCAGAAAGGATGGAGAAACTCACACACACATGCACAAAATATAAAAAGGTAAAATGGATTTTTTTATGAGGAATTCTTAATGTGTGGGTAAATAGGCATGAAGGGAGAGCCTAGTAATACCCACTAGGAGGACAGAGCTTTTTTGAATCATGAGTTCGAAAACCCTAAGGATGTTTCATTCAGGTGGCATCTGACTGAGAATTAATCAGATTAATCAGAAATTAATCAGACAAGAAAAGTGAAAGTGTTAGTCACTTAGTTGTGTTCACCACTTTGTGATCCCATGGACTGTAACCCACTGCTGTAGTAGCCACCGGGTTCCTCTGTCCATGGAATTCTCCAAGTGAGAATACTGGAGTAGGTAGCCATTCCTTCTCCAGGGGAATCTCCCTGACCCAGGGTTCAACCTTCCCCATTGCGGGTAGATTCTTTACCATCTGAGTCACCAGAGAAGCCCTAGCGCAAGTGAACTGAAATCTGTGGATGGGGTGGGGTGCAGCAGGTATACAAGGAAGTCCTTTGAAGCATTTAAAAACTGTGCTTGAGTCTGTAGATGATGAGTTATGTTTGCCTTAAATGTAGTTTTTTATAAATTCAAAACTTCAAAAGTCCTGATTATTTCTAATATGCATTTGTGATCAGTGCAAAATTTGTTTCAGTTTATTAAAGCTCAATAGGATGGTCATAAACATACATTTAGAAAATAGTCAATATTCAAGTTGCTTCTGTCTTTGGATTCTTTGTCTTGCCTTTGGATATGGAAGAATTGTAGGTTTTGAAAACATAACATCATACTTAAAACAATTTATAGTAAAACTCTAAACATGTGCAAATGAAGTGGAACTGTGTCCAACAGCTCCTTTATTTTTCTCTGTTAAAATTTACCATTGCATCAGGAAGACTAAAACATGTAGGAGTAAACCTACCTAAGGAGACAAAGACTTGTACTCCAAAAACTTTAAGCTGTTGATGGAAGAAACTGAAGATGACACAAACAGATGGAAAGATATAATGTTCTTAGCTTAGAAGAATCAAAATTGTCAAAATGAATATACTAACCAAGGCAAAAAGGCACAAGAAAAGATGCTCAATAATGCTTATTATTAGAGAAATTCATATCAAAACACCAATGAGGTATCACTTCATATTGGTCAGAAGTGCCATCATCAAAAAGTCTATAAATAATAAATGCTGAAAGGAGTGCAGAAAAAAGAGACCTCTCCTAGATTGTCTGTGGGTATGTAAGTTGGTTAAAGAGAAAAATATCTACTTTAACTTTTATAATCCAACTTTGTAGAATTGGGAGTCCAGTATATCTTGAAATTAAAAATAAGTAGAGGAGAGCATAGTTTATAAACTGTCTAAAATTTAGAATAATATTATGTGAAGACAAGTGAAATATGCTTTCAGGGTTAATGCAGTCTTTCATGTGGGATAAAGAAGGATCAGCAAGAAAGATCTAGTTCCAAACTTTGAATAAAGACTGTGCTGTTTAAAAGCCTGTACTCAAATCATCTGTGGATTTCTGGTAAGCTAATTTGAATTTTGGGGCTGCAATATTGATATTTATAATTTGACACATAATACATATAATGTACATCTTTATATCCTGAAGCTGCTCATGTTTACAAAATGTGAAAAATAAACAAGGCCAACATGAGACTTTACTTTTAGAAAGCTATAGATAGGAATAAAAACAAAAATATTTCATTATTTTTTTCCTGTAATACAAGAAAAATGTCATAAGTATTTAGTTGATTTTAACTTCTCCTCCAGTATTTTCCACTACAGGGACAAATATTAAATTTCCATTTGTACACATTTAAGTATTACTAAATATGTGTACATCTGAAGATTTTCTGTGCATAATTGAACTGGAAAAATTTTCCCCTTACTTGAAATCCCTTTAAGTGCTTTATTTCTAGATAAATTAGATTTCTATAAAATAATAAATTAAAAATGTCTGTCTGTTAAAATACTTTGCAAATTTTATGGTACATGAAATGGTGCATGGTATAGTTCATGAAACAGATTTTTCCAGAAATCTGCTGGTAGTGTACTAATTATAGCATTGTGATTTGGAGGGCATAGATTTGAGAATTCAAACTGTTTAACTTTGAATCTTACAGTGCCCTGACTCTGTGACCTTGAACCAGTTACTAAATCTTCTTCTGACTTAATATCTTTAGTCTTAAATAAGGGTAAATCTGTTCAAAACCTCATAGGGTAATCCCAAGGATTAAATGAGTTGACACATAAAGAACATAGCTCTGGGCAGGGCACATCATTGGTCTTCAATAAAGCTTAGATTTTGTTATTTTCAGCATAACCCATGGAGCTAGGAATTAATTTAGAGACTTTCTTTTTAAATCATAAAAGTGAAAATTGAATCTATTCTCAGGTGCAGAATAACCATCCACTTTGTTGTTGGGCAAGTTTAAAGAGAGAATAGGATACAGCCTCATAGTTTAAATGTATTTACTTAATTTTAGAAAAAGAAAAAGGCAATGCATTCCCTTAGATAAATTTTTTTTTTAAGTATGTTCTCATTATTCAAAATACAAAAGGATACAAATAATTTACATAACATGATTTCACTTATGGCTAAACACCATAACAAAAGAGACTAGAAAGTACTGGCGATGGATCCCTTCTACCTAGAGAGTCATGGATGCTTTTCTGGGAGGCTGAATTATGTAGACGAATGAAGAGAGGGAGGGAGGCAAGTAGAATCTGGACAACGAGCTGAGAGGAACGCACAGTACAGCTGTGAGGCATCCTATCATTCTGCAAAGGCATCCCCTCTCCTCCTCCAAAACAGAATGTGTTTAAAACGTTCTCTTACTAGGAAGTTTTAGTGATTTCAAGTCAGAAGAACAAAACTGTTAAAGATACCTGAATTCTTGCTGAAAGGCCAAAGAGCCTACTTGCTTTTGGCCATGTTGTGATAATTTGGGCATCAAAAAGAGAATAATAACTTTAAGAGAATAATATGTTGAGTCCATCTTAGAGCATGAGCACCTCACAACCTCAATCCATGGAAATATGAATGTATTTTTATAAGGAATAAAATATAATACATAACATGTATTTGTTGTTGCTTAGTTACTCAGTCGTATGTGACTCTTTGCAACCCCATGGACTGTAGACTGCCAGGCTTCTCTGTCCATGGGATTTCCCAGAGAAGAATACTGAAGTGCATTGCCATTTCCTTCTCCAGTGGATCTTCCTGACCTAGGGATTGAACCCATATCTCCTGTGTCTCCTGCATTGCAGGTAGATTCTTTACCTGATGAACCATCTACAGTTAAAGACAAATGAACATGTTGGGGGTCATAGTTTGGGACTTCAGAGGGGAAGAAGGCAATTTACATGGAGATGAAAAAGCAAATATTTGATAAACAAACAGGAAGAGACATGGAGACATAAGGAGGAATTTCAGCAGACTTTGCTAGATTCCTTCCTGTCTAGCATGGTGTTCAGTTCATAATGTTATTATCTATGGTAATAGTTCCCTTCCTGAAATAAGTCTTCTGTCTACATTATTTTAGGTAGTCAGGGGGAATGTCAAATTTTCTTTCTGACTGTTTTAGGTCTTGATTGCTTTCAGCTCAAAATAATCCACATGCCAAAGAGACATTCTGGGGTGATAAGTTTCATTCCTCAACATTATGTATTGCTGTTCCCTCAAGTTTAGAGCTTAAAACAGGGGATATTCATGATTTCAGTTTCCAAGGAGCAGGCCAGAAGGAATGGCTTTTCAGGGTAGTTCTGGCCCCTAGTCTGGCTTCAGTTGCCTCAAGGCTTGACCACAGATGAAGATCTGCTTCAAAGCAAACTCTTATGGTTTTTGGCTTCAGTTAAGAGAGTTATTAGACTGAAGGCTGTCTCAGTGGCTCCCAGTTCTTGGCTTTTGCCAAAGTGAGATTTTTTCAGAAGAGAGAGTGCTGTGGTTAGTGGCTCAGTCCTGTCTGGCTCTTTGAGACTCCATGGATTGTAGCCCTCCAGGCTCCTTTGTCTATGGGGATTCTCCAGGCAAGAATACTGGATTGAGTTGCATGCCTTCCTCCAGGGGATCTTTTCAACCTAGGGATCAAACCCAGATCTCCTTCATTGTAGGCAGTTTCTTTACCATCTGAGCCACAAGGGAAGCCCAAAAAGGAGCACAGGATGAAGCAATCAAGACAGAAGTCAAAGTGTTTATTTATAACCTGGTCTCTGAATATGAACACTAGACTTATTTGGCAGTCTAGTAGTTAAGAATCCATTCTTGTGCTGCAGGGGGCACAGGTTCAATCACTGGTTAAGGAAAAAGGATCTTGCACACCATGAAGCAGGGCAAAAATCAAAAGAAAACAAAAAATACATATAAAGACAATCCCCTCTCCTCGAAACAGAAAACCAAACAAGGGTTCTTCCACTTGACTTTGATTGTTATTTAATAGAAGTGAGAAAAGCTGGACTGGAAGAAACACAAGCTGGAATCAAGATTGCCAGGATAAATATCAATAACCTCAGATATGTAGATGACACCACCCTTATGGCAGAAAGTGAAGAGGAACTAAAAAGCCTCTTGATGAAAGTGAAAGTGGAGAGTGAAAAAGTTGGCTTAAAGCTCAACATTCAGAAAACGAAGATCATGGCATCCGGTCCCATCACTTCATGGGAAATAGATGGGGAAACAGTGGAAACAGTGGGGGAAACAGTGGAAACAGTGACTGATTTTATTTTTGGGGGCTCCAAAATCACTGCAGATGGTGACTGCAGTCATGAAATTAAAAGATACTTATTCCTTGGAAGAAATGTTATGACCAACCTAGATAGCATATTCAAAAGCAGAGACATTACTTTGCCGACTAAGGTCCGTCTAGTCAAGGCTATGGTTTTTCCTGTGGTCATGTATGGATGTGAGATTTGGACTGTGAAGAAAGCTGAGCGCTGAAAAATTGATGCTTTTGAACTGTGGTGTTGGAGAAGACTCTTGAGAGTCTCTTGGACTGCAAAGAGATCCAACCAGTCCATTCTGAAGGAGATCAGTCCTGGGATTTCTTTGGAAGGAATGATGCTAAAGCTGAAACTCCAGTACTTTGGCCACCTCATGCAAAGAGTTGACTCATTGGAAAAGACTCTGATGCTGGGAGGGATTGGGGGCAGGAGGAGAAGGGGGCAACAAAGGATGAGATGGTTGGATGGCATCACTGACTCGATGGATGTGAGTCTGAGTGAACTCCGGGAGTTGATGTTGGACAGGGAGGCCTGGCGTGCTGCGATTCATGGGGTCACAAAGAGTCGGACACTACTGAGCGACTGAACTGAACTGAACTGAAAGCATTAAGTCTTGCCACATTTAAGAGGGAAGAATTAGAGTTCATCCTTTAAAGATGAAGGCAGTAAATAAATTGTGGACTTGTTTTTAAAACCTGTGAGCTATTGACCAGATGACAAGAAAAAAAGGGCTTAACCTGGGTTTTCCATAGATTATGGATTAGAAAAATGTTCTAAATGGGTAATCTGATGCTATAGACATAACACATTGTGATCTGGGAACAAAAACTTAACAATTATGCTGCTAATTAGAATGAGCCACTAAAGACAACAGGCACAGGTTTTTGATAGTACTAAGTACCAGGTCAATATGAAAAAAATGACAGGGCAATTGACCAGGTAATGTCTGAAAAGCAAAGCTAAAAGGAGAGAAGCAGAAAAAAAAAAAAAAAAAAAAAAAAAACAAGAAAGCTTTCAGGAGAATTACACTTCTGTAAAATTTATGAGCTAAAAAAAAAAACCCTCTTTTGTATAAACATGGAATTTGACTACAGCAGGGTATAGGTTTAGCTTTGTTAGCCAGTTCCAAATCTCTCCCCCAAATCAATGTTTAGTAAACCATAACTTAAAATCTTCTGTTTGTTGAATTAGTTTTTTTTACTTGAACCTAATAATGTTAGCATAACGCCCACAATACAGAAAAATATGTCTAAAGATAATGAATTCTGAGGGAATACTAGAATATATGAAGATAATGACTATATTAAATACTCAATATTGTTTTCAAATAAATGCTGCTGCTGCTGCTAAGTCCCATCAGTCGTATCCGACTCTGTGTGACCCAATAGACAGCAGCCCACCAGGCCCTCCCCCATCCCTGGGATTCTCCAGGCAAAAACACTGGAGTGGGTTGCCATTTCCTTCTCCAATGCATGAAAGTGAAAAGTGACAGTGAAGTTGCTCAGTCCTGTCCAAATCTTAGCAACTCCATGGACTGCAGCCCACCAGGCTCTTCCATCCATGGGAGTTTCCAGGCAAGAGTACTGGAGTGGGGTGCCATTGACTTCTCTGCATATTAATGAGTAACAATATAATAATGAGTACTGTGATATTTCACTTTTTATGCTCTACCTGCGATTTAAGATATTTCTAAATGCTCTAAAAAACAACTTTGTTAAATTTATAGATTGAAACTTAAGATGGCTATTATTTTTAGGAGTAATTATTTTCTTCAAAAAATATCATTTTATTTTTAAAAATATCCTGTGGAATATTAGTTCCACAACCAGGGCTTGAACCCATGCCCCTTGTCTTGGAAGCTCAGTTTCTTAACCGCTGGACCATCAGGGAAGTCCCCCAAAATTATTTTTAATTTTATCAAATTTTAATCCAATATTACATAAGTAGTATTTAAATATATGAAGAACCATTGGTTAGCAGATTTATAAGATTTATAAGGAAACATAGAATGTGTAATTAATAGCAAACATTCTTCTTCTTGTTTACAAGACTCTCAAACATCAAAAATTTAACTAAGAGTTTTGGTAGAGACTGGTTATATACAATACTAACACAACTAGTCTCTTCATTAAGAATAAATATTGTGGATAAGGCACTAAAAAATGAATAATGAAAACCCAAAGAAAAGTTAAAGAACATTTTTTTGGTTATACTGTTCAAATTTATCATTTAGGCTCCTTCAAAAATTAACTTTGAAAGCTCAACATTCAGAAAATTAAGATCATGTCATCAGGTCCCATCACTTCATGGCAAATAGATGAGGAAACAGTAGAAACAGTGACAGACTTTATTTTGGGGGGCTCCAAAATCACTGCAGATAGTGACTGCAGCCATGAAATTAAAATACACTTACTCCTTGAAAGAAAAGTTATGACCAACCTAGACAGCATATTAAAAAGCAGAGATATTGCTTTGCCAAAAAAGGTCCATCTAATCAAGGCTATGGTTTTTCCAGTAGTCATGTATAGATGTGAGAGTTGGACAATAATGAAAGCTGAGTGCAAATAACTGATGCTTTTAAACTGTGGTGTTGGAGAAGACTCTTGAGAGTCCTTTGGACTGCAAGAAGATCCAACCAGTCAATCCTAAGGAAAGTCAGTCTTGAATATTCATTGCAAAGACTGATGTTGAAGCTGAAACTCCAACTCTTTGGTGACCTGATGCGAAGAACTGACTCATTTGAAAAGACCCTGATGCTGGGAAAGATTGAAGGTGAGAGGAGAAGGGGATGACAGAGAATGAGATGGTTGGATGGCATCACTGACTTAATGGACATGAGTTTGAGTAAACTCTGGGAGTTTGTGATAAATAGGGAAGGCCTGGTGTGCTGCAGTCCATGGGATCACAAAGAGTTGGACATGACTGAGAGACTGAACTGAACTGAACTTTGAAAACTATCAACTCGATCACAATACGACCGAGGTATTTTGACTATAGCTGTGTAATGAATCAATAATCTAAATAACCCCATAATGATTCATATCAGTCTTTAATTTAGTTGTTAATACTAGTCTTTTCTTGCCCTTGTGCTTTTAGCTTTTTTTTTTTTTTTTTCATCTATAGCTACAGCCTTAGGCCCTTTCTCATCAGAAAGCTAAGGAACACAATTGCCTGCATAAGCTTCCTCAGGTATATTTTTGTGCCCCTTGTCTTTCCAATGTAATGAATTGATTCTTTGTTTCCAGCTAAGTAGCCATAGCGCAAATTTTCTTCCTTTGCCATATAAGACAAAATGCATCTTAGGAATTTGGAACAAGTTTCTTTGCCTGCCAATTAAGAAATTCCTGCTGGCATGAGAAACTGCAGGAGAAAGTTTATTTTGAAATGTATAACTTTAAGAATTTGAACTTTTGGTTTTTTTTATATTACCAAAATCATGTATATTTTGATGCAATTAATTATTCTGAGTAATACCTCAAAATCACAGTTAATTGTATATTTTTATCTGTACAGATGTAGCTTAGAAAAATGGGTGATTAGTAGAGTCAAGCGTTTCTCTTTTCTACAGGTGTGAACATTAATAGAAGCAACTGGATGCAAAAGGAAATATGAAATTCATTGAAACTTGATTTTTAACAAAACATATCAGTGACATTTTACCAAGCTATAATTTCTTTCATGTGGTAACTATGCATGTATATTTTTAAGTTTCGTTTCTACTATTTATTTTAAATATTCAATTGCAGAACTCTGTAATATCTGAGTTTTCTAAATATTCCAACTCTCAAAAATGCTATTGCAGTCATATTGCTAATGCCCCCATAACCCTCCAAGCTTGGTGTCTAGTACAGCTGACCCTGTATCTACTGAGTCACACATCACATATAAGAGGCCTGCTGGACACATACTAGTAAGTTATCATGTATTTGTGCTAAGTCACTTCAGTCCTGTCAGACTCTTTGCAACCCCAAGCACTGTAGTCCACAAGGCTCCTCTGTCCATGGGATTCTCCAGGCAAGAATACCGGAGTGGGTTGCCATGCCCTCCTCCAGGGGATCTTCCCAACCCCAGAACTGAACCTGCCTCTCTTATGTCTCCCTCATTGGCAGGTGGATTCTTACTACAAGCATGACCTGAGAAACCCAGGAAGTTATCAATTCAACACTGATTAAGTGTTGCTCTTAGGTACCTTTTCACATTGATCACAGTAAGTCAAACCTGGGTTTCCATACCCAGCTTCGTTGTACTTCAAATCCAGCTGGGCTTCTTTTAAAGACACTATATAAGAAACAGCTATAGCTGGATCTCTTTGATGGCATACTTGCCTGATTGACCCTGTAATAATCCTTCAAATCTGCTTAGAGGAAATGCCTTAAAGTTTTAAATTTTTCATAGAACTTGATTAATGTAATTATACCTCCTCTGTTCGACTTCTGATTAACTGATCTCTAATTTTAGATATAATTTCTGAACTTGATGTTTTGCAACCCTGCCTACACATTGGAAAGTTGTGCTGGAATGTCCGTGTCTTTTACTGCAGCTTTTCCTTTGCCTAACACAACATCTTGGTCGATGTCTTCCACAACCCCTGCGGAGCTGTTATAGATTGAGACACAGATATGGATGACTTAGTTCCCTGCATTAGGGGCTGAGTGAGAAGGATAATAGTCTGGAACTAGTATTGATTGCTAACCTGGAGCAAGGCCAGGGATGTTAAGGATGAAGGTTAGTAGGCATTCATTGTGCTTGGCAAAAGTAAAAAGCAGTTATATCACAAAGTAATGGGTGTTCCTACAGGAATTACTAAAGACAATCTAGTGGCAGGTAAAATCTGCAGCTCTATCAAGTTGGTCAGTAGATGTTGGCTATGTCTATCTGCAGGCAGCTAAACCCAGGTCTCCACTGTACATTTATAAAATGATGGAAAAGAACAGCTTTAGTACTTGAGCACCCAGGGTGCTAAGCCTTTTGCTCCAACCAGGCTTCAGAAGCAGAAAGTCTAATGCAAGTATTGTGAGAAATAGGCTAGTTGTTAGGGATTTGATCAGGTATAAGGCAAAAACTCAGCTAGTGGAATTATTGCACATGTTTAGACTCAGGTAAGTAGTAAGAGTGAGTTAATACTAAATGTCAGATAATTGACTCAAGGTAGAGTTCCTTAAGTTTCTCTGGCTAATGCCAGATTTAATTCTGGGGCCTGCTGCTGCTGCTAAGTTGCTTCAGGCATGTCCAACTCTGTGCGACCCCATAGATGGCAGCTTGCCAGGCTCCACCATCCCTGGGAGTCTCCAGGCAAGAACACTGGAGTGGCTTGCCATTTCCTTCTCCAATGCATGAAAGTGAAAAGTGAAAGTGAAGTCGCTCAGTCGTGTCTGACTCTTCGCGACCCCATGGACTGCAGCCTACCAGGCTCCTCTGTCCATAGGATCTTCCAGGCAAACATATTGGAATGGGTTGCATTGCCTTCTCCGAATTCTGGGGCCTAGGGTGTAGATAAAATAGATTTTAGATGATAAGTGATATACAAAATGATAAAGACAGGAATGTTTGTAACTTTTATTCATTGTTTGTATCTTTCGCCTCTTAAGATAATGTTTGACTTGAATAAGAACTCAATAATTATGTGCTTAATGTTGAATGGCTAAAGAAAAGGGCTGAGGCATTCATAGGCTGGCATTCATAGGTTCAGTAGGTCTGGGCACAAAAGTGAAGTTGTGAAATTGTTCATAATAAATGCTGTCAGTCAAAATACCTCATTGTGCATAATAGTGTATAAAAACATACACCAAAAGCCACAAGCAAATGTTTGATATAACATATAACTGGGGCTTCCTGCCTGCCAGTGAAAGAGATTCAAGAGACACAAGTTTGACCCTTGGGTTGGGAAGATCCCTTGGAGAAGGAAATGGCTTCACTCCAGTATTCTTGCTGGGAAAAATCCATGGGCAGAAGAGCCTGGCAGGCTACAGTTCATGGAGCTCCAACGAGTCAGACACAACTGAGCATAACATATAGTTATCAATTTTGTGTGTACAACTTGCCAATGCAAAATTTTCCAAGTAATCTAAGCTACCAAATATGTATTTAAAAATGATTCTTAGTCAAGTAGAAAGTATAGAATGAATGTCATCTGTATATTTTTAATATTAAGAGAAAATAATCAAATTATTATAATAAAAATTAAATCTTTATTGTTAATCTATTAAGTCTCTATCACACAGTGAATCATTTTACAAAGTCACCCAAACACACAGATGAAATAACAATTTAGATCTGCAAGAGCAATGTCTTAACAGAATAATCATTATTTAGGTTATTAAGTGAATCACCAAGAAAAATGTTTTTCTTCATAGGAAATTACTTTTATGAACTCTTTCACTTAGACATAGTGATTCTCTAAAAAAAAAAAAAAAAAAAAAAACATTCTCTGAACTATCTAGTATTCCATCATTTCTATTCTTAAATAAATAAGAAATAAACGCAGACCAATTAGGTGCCCAATATGTTACTAGAGAAGAATAGAGAAATAACTCCTGAAAGAATGAAGAAACAGAGCCAAAGCAAAAAAAAAAAAAAAAACCACCCAGTTGTGGATGTGACAGATGATAGAAGTAAAGTCCAATGCTGTAAAGAATAATATTGCATAGGAACCTGGAATGTTAGGTCCATGAATCAAGGCAATTGGAAGTGGTCAAACAGGAGATGGCAAGAGTGAACATCGACATTTTAGGAATCAGAACTAAAATAGACTGGAATGGGTGAATTTAACTCAGATGACCATTATATCTACTACTGTGGGCAGGAATTCCATAGAAGAAATGGAGTAGCCCTCCTAGGCAACAAATGAGTTCAAAATGCAGTACTTGGATGCAGTCTCAAAAATGACAGAAGGATCTCTGTTCGTTTCCAAGGCAAACCACTCATTATTAGGGTAATCCAAGTCTATGCTTCGATCAGTAATCTTGAAGAGGTTGAAGCTGAATGATTCTATGAAGACCTAAAAGACCTTCTAGAACTAACACCCAAGAAAGATGTCCTCTTCATTGTAGGGGACTGAAACGCAAAAGTAGGAAGTCAGGAGCTACCTAGAGTAACAGGCAAATTCGGCCTTGGAGTACAAAACGAGGCAGGTCAAAGGCCAACAGAGTTTTGCCTAGAGAACACTCTGGTCATAGCAAACACTCTCTTCCAACAACACAAGAGAAGTCTCTACACATGGACATCACCACATGGCCAATATCGAAATCAGATTGATTATATTCTTGGCAGCCAAAGATGGAGGGCTCTATATGGTCATCAAAAACAAGACCAGGCGCTAACTGTGGCTCAGATCATGACTCTCCTATTGTCAAATTCAGACTTAAATTGAAGAAAGTAGGGAAAACCACTCCTGAGTGATTTAGGTTATTCAGGTATGACCTAAATCAAATCCCTTACCATTATACAGTAGAATTGATTCAGAGGGATTAGATCTGATAGACATAGTGCCTGAAAAACTATGGATGGAGGTTTGTGACATTGTACAGGAGGCAGTGATCAAAAGCATCCCCAAGAAACAGAAATGTAAAAAGGCAAGATGGTTGTCGGTAAGTCCTTACAAATAGCTGAGAAAAGAAGAGAAGCTAAAGGCAAAGGAGAAAAGGAAAGATTATACCTATCTGAATACAGAGTTCCAAAGAATAGCAAGGAGAGATAAGAAAGCCTTCCTCAGTGATCAATGCAAAGAAATAGAGGAAAACAATATAATGGGAAAGACTAGAGATCCCTTCAAGAAAATTAGAGATACCAGGGTAACATTTCATGCAAAGATGGGCTCAGTAAATGACAGAAATGGTATGGACCTGACAGAAGCAGAAGGTATTAAGACAGGATGGCAAGAATACCCAGAAAAACTGCACTAAAAAGATATTCATGACACCGCAAAGATGTGACCAGTCATCTACAGCCAGACATCGTGGAATGCAAAGTCAAGTGCGCCTTAGGAAGCATCACTACCAACAAAGTCAGTGGAGCTGATGAATTCCTGTTGAGCTATTTCAAACCCTGAAAGGTGATGTTGTGAAAGTGCTGTACTCAATATGCTAGCAAATTTGGAAAACTCAGCAGTGGCCACAGGACTGGGAGAAATCAAGTTTCATTCCAATCCCAAAGGAAGGTAATGCCAAAGAATGTTCAAACTACCAAACAATTGCACTTATTTCACATGCCAGCAAAGTAATGCTCAAAATTCTCCAAGCCAGGCTTCAACAGTTTGTGAACCATGAACTGCCAGATGTTCAAGCTGGATTTAGAAAAGGCAGAGGAACCAGAGATCAGATTGTCAACATCCATTCCAGAAAAATATCTACTTTTGCTTTATTGACTTTACCAAAGCCTTTGACTGTGTGGATCAGAACAAACTTGTGGAAAATTCTTCAAGACATGGAAATACCAGACCATCTGACTTGCCTCCTGACAAATCTGTATGCAGATCTGGAAGCAATAGTTAGAACTGGACATGGAACAACAGACTGGTTCCAAATAGGAAAAGGAGTACATCAAGGCTGTATATTGTCACCCTGCTTATTTAACTCATATGCAGAGTACATCATGAGAAACACTGGGCTGGAAGAAGCACAAGCTGGAATCAAGATTTCAGGGAGAAATATCAATGACCTCAGATATGCAGATGACACCACCCTTATAGCAGAAAGTGAAGAGGAACTAAAAAGCCTCTTGATGAAAGTGCAAGAGGAGAGTGAAAAAGTTGGCTTAAAGCTCAACATTCAGAAAACGAAGATCATGGTATCTGGTCCCATCACTTCATGGGAAATAGATGGGGAAGCAGTAGAAACAGTGAGAGCCTTTTTTGGGGGGCTCCAAAATCACTGCAGATGGTGACTGCAGCCATGAAATTAAAATATGCTTGCTCCTTGGAAGAAAAGCTATGACCAACCTAGACAGCATATTTAAAAGCAGAGACATTACTTTGCCAACAAAGTTCTTTCTAGTCACAGCTATGGTTTTTCCAATAGTCATGTATGGATGTGAGAGTTGGACTATAAAGACAGCTGAGCACAGAAGAATTGAGGCTGTTGAACTGTGATGTTGGAAAAGACTCCCAAGAGTCCCTTGGACTGCAAGGAGATCCAACGAGTCCATCCTAAAGGAAATCAGTCCTGAATATTCATTGGGAGGACTGATGTTGAAGCTGAAACTCCAACACTTTGGCCACCTGATGCAAAGAACTGACTCACTGGAAAAGACCCTGATGCTTGGAAAGATTGAAGGCAAGAGGAGAAGGGGATGACAGGAGATGGTTAAATGGCATCACTGGCTCGACGGACATGAGCTCTGGGAGTTGGTAATGGACTTGGAAGCCTGGGGTGCTGTAGTCCATGGGATCACAAAGAGTTGGACACGCCCTAGTGACTGAACTGAACTGAATATGTACAAGCGAAGTAAAGATCCACGTGAGAAAAAGGTAAGTGCTATCTGCATGGTCAGGTAAGTTCCATCAAGAAGGCAGTGTGGAAAAAAAAAGAAAGAAAGGCAACAGAAGGTAGTGTGTGGGACTTCCTTGGTGGTCCAGTGTTTAAGAATCTGTGTTGCAACACAGAGGACACAGGTTCAATCCCTGGGCTGGGAACTAAGATCCCACGTGCCATGGAGAAACGAAGCCCCTGTGCTGCCACTAGAGAGTCCACGTGCTGCAGTATCCAGCGATGTTGGATATAAACATATCCAGCGAGCCAGCAACTAACACCCTACACAACCAAATAAATGAAGGAATAACTAAATGAAAAGAAGGCAGTGTGTAGGTGAGCACAAAAATAGCATTCATACTCATGATAGAACTAGAACCATTTGGCAAAGGCACTGAGATATTCCAGCATCTCTTAGCATTATTAAAGACCTCTAAAGACCTGAAGGTAAATTCTAAATCGGTTGCAGAATGTCGAGCCGTGAGGCTGGAGAAGTGCACAGGGGTCAACTTGTTGGTGCATCTGGAAGGCGTCCTACGAGCCATGAGTTCTCTGTGATGCTGACATGCAGAGGCCTTGATTACATTCACATTTTTCAGAAAGTCGTGGTTAAGTCATCCAAGTATTGCTATGTTGGCTAATGGATTTATTCTACAATTGAAGAAATAGCCTAAAACTGGAAAATATTTTGTAGTCATTTCATACTTTTCGAAGTGGCTCTATCCTTATTACCTCATTTATAAACTTATATGATGTGAGGGCTAGAATCCGGGCTTTCTTACATCTCATTTACTCCTACTGAGTGGGGAAAGGATGGGTTTATAAAGGAAATTAGAAAACTGTATTATTTTCTCAACATTCACAACATGGTTAGAACATTCTGTTAGGTAAATTAACTTGCTTCAGTAACATCACCCTTACCCCTGTCTTATTCATATTTTACATTCATTTCTTGTTTTCTCTAACTTTAATGTGAGAACACTTGATGCAGGAGAACAAAATTAAGAGTTAGACATCTTTGATTTGATCATTTTTTCATCTTGGTTCTGCCGCTCAAGCTTTGCACTGCACTCCTTGTGGGCTTCCCTATATCTTGTCCCTGCTTGATCTAAGCTTGATCCAGGCTTAACCTCAAGCCTGGGTTAAAAAAGTCAGAAATAATTTTTCACAGTTCATGGGTCAGACAAATATGTGCGGGGTAAGTTTTCACAATGAGTCAAGAAACACACAGCTAAGGCAGCTGTCAGATATGCTCTGAGAAAAAATGTGGTGAAGAATATTGAAAACTCATAAAATGTAGTTTTATTAAAAAAATTTTTTCTCTCCATGGGGATGCTGAAATAAGAATTAATGCAATAACTAAAAAGCAATTGTATTACTAGTACTAAATTTCTCTATTTCTATAAATTATATGTATTTGAAATGTTGGGACATGTGATCCTTTGTCATCTCATCAAAATTTGTGCATAAATTTGAGATAAGTTTACAAATATACCTATATTGATATTAATGTAAGTTAATTAAAACTCAAGTAATACACTATAAAGCAGAAAAGGTAAAAGAAAAAGGACAGTACATACAGAAAATTGCTAGCAGTTTCTGGTGATTGTTGGTCTTTTGCATATTGGAGAAGGCATCAGAGAGAATATTTCCCCTGTAACCACAGGTAATATAAATTTTGTACATTATTATGTCTGCTTTGCAAACATGGGAAATTATAGCTTGGGAGGCAAATGAATACTATTCAATGCTTATCAAATGTCTGAAAAAGAGGAAAATATTCTAGTATCAGGCAGCATACTTGCTGAGAACTTTTTAGAAAGCCCATGCCAGTGGTTTTGACTTTTTATTTAAAAATGTGTTAATGGTTGCTCTAATCTGTCCTGTTCCTCTGTGTATGCTTACCTGAGCCTGGCTGCTATTAGAGTTCTGGACACCCTTTAAACCAGTCTGACCTGTCTGTCATATCACTTCACTGGCTTAATTAGTGAGGTCATGCTTGAGTTCTTTTTTGGCCAGAGTATGGGCCCATATTCCATAATACTTGATTTCAGCATCTCATGGTAATTCATCACATGAGATACAAAGCACAGCAGGGTTACTCTCCCTAGGTAAGCTTTTACAGAAATAATTGTGAGCTGACTAGTCACGACCTTGGCTTTATCTATGCTCAATTTTTGATCTAAAACTTCAGTGAACATCAATTTTGAAACCATTTCTAAGTACACGGAGGAATAGCATTTGAAGCTTGGGACCATAAATTCTCCTTTAGATATTTCCCTGTCCAGGGTAGATTGAGTAGGATTAAAGGGAGCAGTCATGCACTCAGGGTTAAATAAAAAAGGTATTACACTTGAATGGTAATTTAGGTAGGACGGATGTTTTTTGCATTACAGACACAGGGGTAAAGCATGGCAGGAAACTATTCAGTGGGGAAGATAAAGGGAAATGATGCTTTAAGCCTCTCTGACCCACAAACAGAAAGAAAAGCCATTATTAACTGAAACCAGGAGCAAGTGTAAGGCAGAGGACAAACAACCAGACTATGAATCACCCAGGGAACTTACTTGTAGTTGGTTTTCACCATGTAAAAAAGTTCAGTGATGATGAATGTGATAACCAAGGTTTAGCTAAGTGATTAGAGAAGAATATTAAGCTAGGTTTTAAAATAATATTAATTACTCCCAGAAACAGATAATTGGGGAAATGTTTTAAAACCTATAGGTGATACGCTTTGCACACATTAAATACAAATAATAAATTAGAAACTTCAAAGTGAGAGTCTATGTGGGCAGAAATATTTTGAAAATTAGTTTGGCATTATAAAGATATTTAATGTTTGGTTGCTTTAAATTTTGTAAAAATGATACTATATAGACAGGTACCCCAGCAGGTATTTTCAAGAAAGTTTATGGCAATAAAATTTATAACAGACAAAAGTTAAAATTCCCTAATATTTAGGAGCAGAATGGATGAAAAACAGAGGTATAGTTGGCCCTCTGGCTATTCTGCTATATATTTCCCTGATAGCTCAGTTGGTAAGGAATCCTCCTGCAAAGCAGGAGATACCAATTTGATTCCTGGGTCAGGAGATCCGCTGGAGAAGGCATAGGCTAGCCATTCCAGTATTCTTGGGCTTCCCTTGTGCCTCAGCTGATAAAGAATCTGCCCACAATGCAGGAGACCTGGGTTCAATCCCTGGGTTGGAAAGATCTCTGGAGAAGGGAAGGGCTTCCTACTCCAGTATTCTGGCCTGGAGAATATCATGGACTGTATAGACCATGGGGTCGCAATGACTGAGTGACTTTTACTTTCATACTATTAGTGATAATATTATAAATATATTCAAGCAATGGAAAATGCAGTATTTCCAGATAAATACTACTGGATGGGTGGGGATGGGTTGGGGTAGGGTGCATACTTTCGAGTGGGGCATAAGAGATCAAAAATATTTCATAGTGTGAGTAGTCTTAAAGGCAATGGTTCATTTTTTAAAATATTTTGTTTTATAATTTACAGCATCATTTTGCTTTATCAAAATTCCAGGATTAAAAAGTCTCGAAGGCAACAGATCCAGTACACAGAAGTATTTTTATACTATTAGAAAAAAAAAAAAAAATTGAGAGAAAAAAATCTCAATTCTATTTCCTTCTACTTATACTAAAATGAATGATCCTCAAGCTTTCAAATGTACAAATAAAATATAGCTTTTTAGCAAATTGAAAATAAAGATACATGATTTAAAGTTGCTAGTCTAGATGGGGAAGACTGTTTCAGAAAATATTGTGCATGACTCACGTATGGGTTTTCCTGACAGAGGTGCTGGCACCATAGAAAGGCCAGGACAGGAATGTGTTTGCATTGTCCTGCCCACCTTGACTGGCTATTCAGAGTTTTGCACCTGGATAGAATCTAAGCAAACACAATGGTGAAAGGTATCTCTTTCCAGTTTTCTTCTGGAAGTTTATTTATGGGAAAGCACATTAAAAAAAAAAAAGCCCTGTAACTATTTCAGTATCTGACCCAGTGTGTTAGGAATCAATCATATTGAATTCAAACTAATAACTTCATTTTGGAAGAAAAAGAAAGACAGGAATCTGGCATAGCTGGAAATTCCCAAGGTGAAATGGTCCGGTGATGACTTCAAGATAACCTTGCCTTGAGCTCTTTGGGAAAAGAAAATATACAAAATTGGGGCAATTTGTATATTCCCTTTTATACATGATGATTTCAGAAAATTTCCATCAAATATAGGATAGAGTTGAATTAAAAAGAAAATACAGAATAGTATGTATGTGACCTGAAATTTTGAGTTAGAAAAATGTTGCATCTCTCTTTCAGTTTACTTTATCATCTTTTTTAAAGGAGTAATTTTAACAACATATTTGTTTTATTTCTTTAAAAAAAAAATTCCAAAACTATGGGTTGGTTTAGAAACTTTTATCAAAGATTTCTCTCCACATGCTTATTATCTATAAATTAACAATTATCTCTTTGAAAGGATTTCTCATTAAGTGAATTGTTTCATATTTAATCAACTATAAAATAGCTCCCATGTATTTTGAAATGGAACCATTGATTTAACTATATATCTGAACTGGTGAAATGAATTTTTATTATTTTGAACTATAACAGATTGGACGGTTGGATAAATTATCAATAATATTATTGCTCTATAATAAGAAATAGCAATATACCATGGCTGTTATCTAGAACCAGGCATATTTACTTACAGGTGAATTTATTAATCTAATAATTAAATATAATTAAAAGGATAATATATAGAAATATGTCTTTTAAAGTTACTTGTTCAACATAACCACAGATTTTCTGTATTTTCAATAAGTGTTTTTTTTTCTGAATCAACTAACTGTAAATACTATTTCTGGTGGATAGTTTTTACCCATATTAGACATATAACTTAATTTACCTCTCAAATTAGTATAACTATTTAATTTTTTCAATAAAAAACAATTGTTTTTGACTGCACAGCACAGGCATGTGGGATCTTAGTTTCGTGACCAGGAACTGAACCCGTTCCCCTTCCGGTGAAAGTATGGATTGTTAACCAGTAGACCACCATTGAAGTAGCAAGGTGCCATAACTATTTTAATAGCTAGGCTTTCCTGTTGTGTCTAGTCAAGTAAAGGTCACTATTGTCTTAGAGTCTCTAAGGATTTCCTGAGACCAGAATTTGATAGCAAGCAGTCTTTTATTTGGGAACCACAGGATGAGAGTGGCTCCTGGAGCCAACTCTATGTGGAAATGCTGGAAATAGTACAAAACAGATTCTTCATCTGACCCGAAGTTTGAGGAGCGGAGGGAGCTGAGATATTTTCACATCAGCTTTCAAGAGTCTTTGGCTGAAAGCTGCTCTTGTCGGGTGAAGACATTCCTCCTCTGGTGCTTTTTGTTGGGGCCCACAGATGTTTTACTTTCCACAGTTTTGGGGCAGGCAGGGAGAAGCCATCGAGAAGAGTGAAGCAGGCAGTGGCATAGAGTAATCCACAAGGGCACCAAAAAAGAGCCTGGGTCAGCACTGCCAGGCTCTGCTACCACTGCCATTCACCTCCTCCTCAAAACTCTCAAGACTCTTTCTGTGATATCTTTTATTTCAATCCATATATTAATATCTTGTACATTCACATCTTATATATTCTGCCACTAAATTATCTGTCATACATATCTCTATTTACACTGTAGAGATGTACAAAATTTATCATAATTGCTCTCTTGGATTATTGCAAGTTTATTCTAACTGGTCTTATTATATCTAGTGTTGCTCTCTTCATGGTAAAATCACATTATAATTATTATTTATAATAAATTTACAATGTGTATAATAATAATTATTTTTTATCATTTTGCTAGATTAATTCTTTAACATGGTGCATTTTGAAACCGGAGTATTTTTCTAGCTGTCTGGACCTAAAAGGAAATATTCAATACGATAAAAAATCTGGCCATGGCAATCTTGAAAACACTTTAATAATATCCTATTGTGTCTAGTATAAAGACAAGAATTTTAATATTTTTCATTTTAAAAGACTTTTATCAAAGCATAGTTGATTTGCAATACTACATTAGTTTCAGGGATACAACATAGTGATTCAATATTTTTATAGATTGTTATTGTTCAGTCACTCAGTTGTGTCCAACTCTTTGCAAACATTTGTACCGCAGCATGTTAGGCTTCCATGGCCTTCACCATCTCCCAGAGATTGCTCAAACCCATGTCCATCGAGTTGGTGATGCCATTCAACCATCTCATCCTCTGTTGTCCACCTCTCCTCCCACTGTCAATCTTTCCCGACATCATGGTATTTTCTAATGAGTTGACTCTTTGCATCAAGTGGCCCAAAATACTGGCGCTTCAGGTTCAGCATCAGTCCTTCCAGTGAATATTCAAGACTGATTTCCTTTAGGATGGGCTGGTGGATCTCCTTGCAGTCCAAGGGACTCTCAAGAGTCTTCTCCAACACCACAGTTCAAAAGCATCAATTCTTTGATGCTCAGTTTTCTTTATAGTTCAACACTCACATCTATACATGACCACTGGAAAAACCATAGCTTTGACTAAACAGACCTTTATGGTCAAAATAATGTCTCTGCTTTTTAATAAGCTGTCTAGATTGGTCATAGCTTTTTTTTCCAAGGAGCAAGAGTGTTTTAATTTCATGGCTGCAATCACCATCTGCAGTTATTTGGAGCCCAAGAAAATAAAGTCTATCACTCTTTCCATTGTTTCCCCATGTACTTGACATGAAGTGATGGGACTGAATTCCATTATTTTAGTTTTTTGAAAGTTCAGTTTTAAGCCAAATTTTTCACTCTCTCACCTTCATCAAGAGATTCTTTAGTTCCTCTTTGCTTTCTGTCATAAGGGTGGTGTCAGCTGCCTATCTCAGGTTATTGTTATTTCTCCTGGCAATCTTGATTCCAGTTTGTTCTTCATTCAGTACCAGAATTTCTCATGAGGTACTCTGCATATAAGTTAAATAAGCATGGTGACAATATACAGCCTTGACATACTCTTTTCCCAATTTGGAACCAGTCTGTTGTTCTATGTCCAGTTCTAACTGTTGCTTCTTGACATACATATAGGTTTCTCAGAAGGTAGGTAAGGTGGTCTGGTATTCTCATCTCTTGAAGAATTCACCAGAGTTTATTGTGATCCACACAGTAAAAGACTTTAGTGCAGTCAATGAAGCAGAAGTAAATGCTTTTTCTGGAATTTTCTTGCTTTTTCTATGACATTTTGATCTCTGGTTCCTCTGCCTTTCCTAATTCCAGCTTGAACATCTGGAAGTTCTCAGTTCATGTACTGTTGAGCCTAACTCGAGAATTTTCAGTGTTACTTTGCTAGCATGTGAGATGAGTGCAGTTGTGCAGTAGTTTGAACATTCCTTGGCATTGCCTTTCTTTGGGATTGATAACTGACCTTTCCTAGTCCTGTGGCCACTGCTGAGTTTTCCAAATTTGCTGGCATATTGAGTGCAGAACTTTCACAGCATCATCTTTTAGGATCTGAATAGATTGGCTAGAATTCTATCACCTCCATTAGCTTCGTTCATTGTGATGCTTCCTCAGGCCCTCTTGACTTTGCATTCCAGGATGTCTGGCTCTAGGTGAGTGATCACACCATCAGGGTTATCTGGGTCATTAAGATCTTTTTTGTATAGTTCATCTGTGTATTCTTGTCACCTCTTCTTAATATCTTCTGCTTCTGATAAGTCTATATCATTTTTGTCCTTTATTGTGCTCATCTTTGCTGAAATGATCCCTTGGTATCACTAATTTTCTTGAAGAGATTTCCAGTCTTTCCCATTCTATTGTTTTCCTCTGTTTCTTTTCATTGTTCACTTAGGAAATCTTTCTTATCTCTCCTTGCTATTCTTTAGAACTCTGCATTCACATGGGTATCTCCTCTGCCTTTTGCTTCTCTTCTTTTCTCAGCTGTTTGTAAGGCCTCCTCAGACAACCATATTGCCTTCTTGTATTTCTTTTCCTTGGAGATGATTTTGACCATTGTCTCCTGTACATTATTATGAACCTCCACCCATAGTTCTTCAGGTGCTCTGTTTATCAGATCTAATCCCTTGAGTCTATTTGTCACTTCCACTGTATAGTAGTCAGGGATTTGATTTGGGTCATGCCTGAATGGCCTAGTGGTTTTATAGATTATACTCCATTTTAAGTTAGAATAGAATAATGGCTATATTCCCTGTGCTGTATAATATATCCTTGTAGTTTATTAATTTTATACATGGTAGTTTATAACTCTTAATCCTCTCCTCCTATTTTGTCCATTCTTTCCCTCTCCCTACTGGCAAGCACCAGTTTGTGCTCTGTATCTGTGAGTCTGTTTCTGTTTTGTAGAAACATTGTATGTGTTATTTTTAGATTACCTGTGTAAGTGATGATATATAATATTTGTTTTTTATCCATCTTTCTTAAGTAAATATCTATATATTTAAAAACTATACTAAAATATAATGTAAAATATTATATTTTAAAATGTAGAGGAGAAAGATGAGGGATTTCATGTATATCTCTCAAATCTACCAGCATGAATATGTTCCCTGTATTTATTAGCTTGTTTTTTGCTTAATTTTGTTTTTGTATTTTTAGATTCCAATGAGATTATATGGTATTTGCCTTTTTCTTCATGATTCATGTAGCATAATGCCCTCAAGATCCATTCAGGATATTGCAAATGGTAAGATTTTCCTCTTTTTAAATATATAATTTTTAAAACAAGGTGAAATTAAATTATGAAGTATAATTTAATAGTAATTTTATGTATGTAGGTAAAACATATTTAGCAAACTTTTTATAAATAAAGAAAGCAAGAGAGCAGATAAAATAGACAGCCATGTTAGAGAAGTCCATGGGCTTCAGTCATTGCTCAGTAATTATATAGTAAGAGTATTGAGGTATGCTTTATCACTGGTCTCCCATGGTGGTTCAGATGATAAATAATTTGCCTGCAACACAGGAGACCCAAGTTCAATCCCTGGGTTGGGAAGATCCCCTGGAAAAGAGAATGGTAACCATCTCCACTATTCTTCCCTGGAGAATTCCATGGACAAAGGAGACTGGCAGGCTGCAGTCCATGGAGTAACAGAGTCAGACAGGCCTGAGCAACTAAACCAGTCACTTTCATGCTTTATTATTATTTAATCTTTTATTTTGTTTGTCTTGCAAATGGATAACTGGGGTATCACAATGCTATGATATTTCATCTTTATTTTTTATCCATAGTATTAACATGTGCAGTCAAATTCTGTTTTTAAAACTCATTGTAATAGAGACTTAACACAGTTTCACTTCTTTCAGTTTACCTCTGTTTTTTATGAATTGAGCCTTGATGTATAGTTATAATTGCATAATTTATAAGTGTAAATATTTTACATTTCAAAATTAAATCTAGAAAAAAACATCTATATTTAGAGAAGTCAATTTTATTTTTTCTGGTCACCTCTATCTTGTTGTTTCCTCCTTTTATATATATATACCAGAGTCAAATGCTGCTGCTACAGAGAGCTTTGGGGAGCTCACCAGCTACTGCACTGGCTAAGCAGTGCTGTTATTATTATCCATCAGCTAGAATGACTGAAGTGCCTGAGTTCTCTGAGTCTGGAGATCCAGTGGCTGAGTCTATGAAAATTAGCCCTTTATTAGACACTTTCAATGACCATTCCTACATGAATTAGTTATTGTTGGTAATGAAGTGCTGCAAGAAGTAATGACTTAAACAGCCATTTTATGATTTCTCACTAGTGTATGTATTGGCTGAGAAGTTCTGCTTCTCTGGCTGAGCTTGCTCATGCATCTCCATCGGTGGTTGGCTAGGAGCTGCCCTGTCTCAGAAGGTCTCAGTAGCTAACTCTGCTCTCCCCATATACCTCTCACATCCTTCCAGAGATTAGTCTTGGTGGCAGTGACAGTGTTTCAAGAAGAAAAGTAAAAGTGTGAAAGTGTCTTTTCAAGCCTCCATCTGAGTTGTTTGCTCCTGTTGTTCCTTTACATGAAGTCATTGTAAAGTCAATGAGGGAGGGCACTATCCAAGGGCCTAGATACAGGATGATGTGAATGAATGGGCCATTCCTGCAATCAATCTGGCAAAACTCTGTTCTAACTGCTTGTGGTATGAGGTTAAGGACAGAATCTGAGATGCCGGGTTGTAGATGAGGGAACATACAAACAAGATGAGGAGCTTACAATCATCTGGGGCTGGTTGAGGAAGCCTCAGATGTGACTGACTCTTTTTATCTGAGTGTCTGATTGACTTATTTTCTTCTTCCTTCTCATTCTCCTTCTTTTCCCTACTCCTTCTTTTCCCTCCTCCTTCTTCTCTTTCCCCTTCATTTTCTTTTCTGTCTCTATTTCTCTTTCACATGCATGCACATTATATATTAAGTTTTAGCAATCCCCATGTCATCTCATTATCTAAGATAACTGGAGCATGTGCTCAGGGATACTGGTTGTTCCTTTACTAACTCCTAGCTGCATTTTCACTTTGTCTCTTATATATGGAAAGGAAAAACTTGATGGGGTAAACACTGGTGGGAAACAACATAGCTGGTGAAAGTGACTTGTAGAGGAAGATTTTTGTTGTGATTTGGCAATATATTTACTCAAATTGCCAAAATACCTGAAAAGATTTAATATGAATGAAGATCGAATAAAAGACTAAAAAACTAAATCTCTGTCATCTTTGCAGTTAGGATTTAAGAATTATTATTATAAGAGAAGGAGATTCAAATATACATATGGTGACTTTGTTGTTGTTATTGTTTCAGCTGCTAAGTTGTGTCTTACTTTTTGCAACTCCATGGACTGCAGCACACCAGGCTTCCCTGTTCTTTGCTATCTCCCACAGACTGCTCAGATTTACCTCTTTTGAGTCAGTGATGCTATCTGACCATCTCTTCTTCTGCTGGTCCCTTCTTATGGTGACTTAAGTTTGTGCTAAACGTTGAAATATGTCCCCAAAGATTTTGCAACAATCAAATGTTTACTATGATTGTTGAAATGATTTTGTTTTAGTCTCTTGAGGAAATCAGAGAGCTGAAATTTTACTGAAAAGTTCTTAATAGTGTAACATGTACTGATATTTGGAGTGTTTTAAGAGGAGTATACTATTTGGATAAACTCTAATGCATCTGAAACACTTGAAAAATAAGAAGAAAGAGGCACTCATTTTTTCTCTCACCCTATTCTGATAATGAAACATTAGCAAAGTATCACTTTTATTGTTCTTGAGTATTTTTGAGAAAATGCAAAAAATATTTAATTTCTGATCTTATTTAAATAATGGAAATATTTTAGGGACTTACATGCAATTTTCACTTTTATGTGTAATAGTTTTCTGTTATAATAAGTAAATAACTATGCAGTATCCTTAAAGAAGGGCTTCCCAGCTGGTGCTAGTGGTAAAGAACCTGCACGCCAATGCAGGAGATGTACGAGATGCGGGTTTGATCCTTGGGTCAGGGAGATCCCCTGGAAAAGGGCATGGCAACCCACTCCAGTATCTCTTGCCTGGAGATTCCCATGGACAGAGTAGCCTGGCAAGCTATAGTCCAAGGGGTTGGACATGACTAAAGTGACATAGCACGCACACATGCATCCTTAAGAATATAGAAATATATTTATGCCATAACCATTGGAAAAAATTCCAAATGATGTTTAAAATTTGTGACCAGGCTGATACAAATTTAAAAAGCTCTGGTAATAATGACAATTTTGTTCCAAGGATACATTCTGTGTCAATACCCTATGAAATGGAGAGGATGTAATCACATAAAATAGATGAGTATTTAGAAGTCTCCTTGTTCCAAAATAATGTTCTGCTGTTACTAGATCCAGGACCTGCAACCTACTGAAGACTACTTAAAATTAATAAACATCTCCAGTATTCTTGCCTGGAAAGTCCTACAGACAGAGGAGCTTGGCAGACTACAGTCCATGGGGTTGCAAAGAGTTGAACACAGACAATATCTGGGGATTAAGTACATGATGTATATCTTTGAATGAAGGAAGAGGGCTGCTGTGAAGTTTAAATGTACTGTGTTTGTAAAAATGGTTTTACCTGACATCTAGGAACATGAAGAAGGTTATGATTTCTGGTGAGCACTGTGGCCAACAAAGAATAATATTACAACTATGTGTCATTGTGACCTCTTATAAAAATGCTTTTTATTTGTATTTTATTTTATTTACTCTGTGCCTCAGCCTCAAGTCAGTTAAGAGTCCACATGGTATATAGACTAAAAATATCTATTTTAGAATTTTGTTTAAAATCTTTTATGTACAAAGATACATAAAAGATTATATGCATATATATAATTGTAAAACTATGAGTGAATATTTGATGAAGTTTTCATGAATGTGTAGCCATGAACACCCTGAATAAACTGATATGGAAAGTGAGAGTGTTTGTAGCTCAGTCCTGTCGGACTCTTTGCAAACCCATGGACTGCAGCCCACCAGACTCTTCTGTCCACAGGATTCTTCAGGCAAGAATACTGGAGTGGGTAGCCATTTCCTCCGCCAGGGGGTCTTCTGACCCAAGGATCAAACCTGGGTCTCTTGAACTGCAGGCGGATTCTTTACCATCCATTCAGAGCCACTAGGAAACTTGACAAAGTTTTCATGAACGTGTAACCATGAACACCCTGAACATAAACTGATATTGTTAATTTTCATATTTTGGTTACTATATTGAACAAATATTCATAAATGAGAAAATAGCTTTATGTTTTAATTATGTGTGTCTTTTCCATGTCTTCTGCTTCAAGACAGAAAGGAAAAATAAACCTTTAATAATTAGTATACCATTGATAGTATAACACATAATTCTAAAGTAGATTCTACCAATCAGGATAAACCAAATACATGATTATAAAATTAAATTGTTAGATTTCAGATATATGTTTTACATAAAGATGAATAGGTCAGCCTGCACCAAGCAGAGTAAATAACATTTTACTCCTTCAAAAAATTCATTTTAGATATACACAGTCTTCAGTTCTATTTAGACCTTAAGCAATTAGTCTTGTTTGCTAAACCTTTTAAACACATAAAACAAGATTCGTTCATTTATTGGGTTAAAAAAAAATCTTTTAACATAAAAAATTATCCTTTTTTTTCCGTATTATGTATAGGCTATTTAATAAGTATCTCAAAACTTTTAAAATAAAAGATGTTTGGGAGTTATTCCAATAAGATATCTTTACCGGTAAAACTCAATAATGTGCTTGCTTGTTTCATGGGAATAACCCTGTGAACTCTTTGAAATCAATGGAAGAAGATATATAATTGTGTTTTACATTTACAGCCACAACCCACATTGTGCACAATCTATTTAGAAGCAGTATGATGTTACTTTACAGTCTGTTTTATGCCTAATGTTTTCATTTTAACATTTCTAAATTTCTCTGCTTAACAATTTTAAATTGAACTGTAAGGTAACAGCATAATTTAGGTTACTGGAAGTCAATTAACTCTGCATGATACTTGAGAAAAATCAGCTTATACAATTGCAATTTCAGAAAATAAAAACCTTCATTTTTGTTTGTAAAGAGTAGCTCACATCAAGGACTATTATTCTACTGGGATATATGTTTGGCTACAACATAGTAGAAAATAGAGACACTTTTTTCTCTTTGACTTTGTTGACCCCACGTATTGTTCTAGCCAAATAAATTTCCACAAGATATTGTAGTACATTCAGTGCTTTGGGTTGCTTTAGGGAATATTGCTTCAAAAATGATGAAACCACTGATGATTTCAGCTTTTAACCTCAGCCATAAATACAAGTACTCTACAATAGCCTCACAATTTAAATGCAAATAATCTTTAAACAAAACTAATCTTGAGGGCTTTTGTATAGTGAATGATAAATGGAAAGGAATTTTATAAAGTGTGATAGAGAGCAACCTCAGTTTCTTTCTCACATCAATCATCTCTCCTCATGGATCAACAATTAAAATAGTTCAGGGCTTTTGAGGGAGCTGGGGAGAGCAAGTTCATCATTTAGCTGCCCATGGCATTACCTGAGAGAGAGGCAAGCTGATCCAAAGGGTAAGTGTTAATTGAAAAACATGTAAAGCTGAAGATTCTTCCTCTAGGTTTGCTTACCTGCAATCTGAGTTATGCCTCAGTTCAGTTCAGTTCAGTTACTCAGTCATATCTGACTCTTTGTGACCCCATGGACTACAGCACACCGGGCTTCCCTGTCCCTCACCAAATCCCAGAGCTTACTCAAACTCATGTCCACTGAGTTGGTGATGCCATCCAACTATCTCATCCTCTGTCTTCCCCTTCTCCTCCTGCCTTTGATCTTTCCCAGTATCAGGGTCTTTTCCAATAAGTTAGTTCTTCACATCAGGTGGCCAAAGTACTGGAGCTTCAGCTTCAGCACCAGTCCTTCCAATGAATATTCCAGATTGATTTTTTTTTTAGGATTGACTGGTTTGATCTCCTTGCAGTCCAAGGGACTCCCAAGAGTCTTCTCTAACACCACAGTTCAAAAGCATCAATTCTCCAGTGCTCAGCTTTCTTTATAGCCCAACACTCACATCCATACATGACTACTGGAAAAACCAAAGCTTTGACTAGATGGACTTTAGGTGGCAAAGTAATGTCTCTGCTTTCTAATATGATGTCTAAGTTGGTCATAGCTTTTCTTCCAAGGAGCAAGTGTCTTTTAATTTCATGGCTGCAGTCACCATCTGCAGTGATTTTGGAGCCCAAAACAGTAAAGTCTCTTGAGTTATGCCTAGAAAGTCTAATCGTCTTATCTAAAATAGTATGTGCTTAATACAAAGAAAGTAAACACTTATTATAGCTGAGTTCTTCATATTGAACAACCTTATGTTTTCAAAATATCACTTTGAGCAGAATTTTGTAATAATTAAAACTATATTTTACATATATCTAACAGAAAGAATGGCACCCCACTCCAGTACTCTTGCCTGGGAAATCCCATGGGTGGAGGAGCCTGGAAGGCTGCAGTCCATGGGGTTGCTAAGAGTCAGACACAACTGAGCGACTTCACTTTCCCTTTTCACTTTCATGCACTGGAGAAGGAAATGGCAACCCACTCCAGTATTCTCGCCTGGAGAATCCCAGGGACGAGGGAGCCTGGTGGGCTGCCGTCAATGGGGTCGCACAGAGTTGGACACGACTGAAGTGACTTAGCAGCAGCAACAGAAAGAAAGGGGCTTCCCAGGTGAGGCTAGTGGTAAAAAAATCTGCCTGCCAATGCTGGTTACCGAAGAGAGGATCCCTGAGTCAGGAAGACCTTCTGGAGGAGGAAATGGCAACCTACTCCAGTATTCTTGCCTGGAAAATCACCTGGAGAGAGGAGCCTGGAGGGCTACATAAAGACGCAAAGAGTCAGACAAGACCGAAGCCAATTAGCATCAGACAACAGAAAGAAAATTTACATTTAGTTGTTGTAATTGTTCATGATCTTATTCTATATGTAATTGTACATTTAAAACTAGTAAACTGATACTTCCTTTTACTTCCAATGATCTTTTTTTTTCTTTTTCTGAGACAAAGATCTATTTTGGTTTAGTGGCTTAGTCATGTTCCACTCTTTCACGACCTTAGCCTGCCAGGCTTCTCTGTCCATGGAATTTTTCAGGCAAGAATACTGGAGTGTTACAATTTCCTCCTCCAGGGGATCTTCCTGACGCAGGGATGCAACCCACGTCTCCTCATCTTCTGCATTGGCAAAGGATTCTTTCTACCACTGGGAAACCTCTGTGATTATTTTGATTGAATGCTAAGTCGCTTTAGTCATGTCTGACTCTTCGTGACTCCATGGACTGTAGACTCCCAGGATCCTCTGTCCATGTCAGTCTTCAGACAAGAACACTGGAGTGGGTTGCCATGCCCTCCTTCAGGGGATCTTCCCGACCCAGGAAATGAACCCGTGTCTTTTATATCCTCTACATTGGCAGGCAGGGTATTTATCAATATAACCACCTGTGATTATTTTTATTACTTTTTAAAACTCTGTTGCACTGGTGACATGTACAAGGAGAAATAAATCTTATAAAAGCCTAATTCAGAAGATGATATTTCTTTGCTCATTTTATCTGCTATTTGGCATCAGTATTTAATTATAATAGTCAAATATAATATAGAGTTGAGACAGCTGCCCAGAAAAAATTGCTAGGAATTTTCACTTAGGACTTAAAAATAGTGGACATAACAGGATGAACAAACTGAAGAAGAAAAACTAGTTACATTTTGCAATCAATTAACTGTATATATTTATATTTCTGAAGGGTTTACAGTTTGGCTTAAATATAAATCTCCAGTTCCTCTTTAGCAAGAACTAGAAAAATTCATCAGTTAATTTTAACTGCGAGAATAGTTTCCTTTCTGGTGTCATCTGAGATCCTTTACTCCCTATTTTAATGAAGTATTTTATATCACTATTCCCCCTCTTTTGCTGTCTTTCAATCATTAAATTATTCAGCAAATAACTAGATCTATAACTGTTCCATGGAAATAATAAAATAGATAATAATACAATTTCTATTCTGGAAGTTATAATCTAGTGGGAGAAAAAAGTAACAGGAAATTTGTGTTACAATGTAGTTGTGATATATGTCAGTTCTTAGTACTGTTTGCAAAGTATTCAGAATCTGTGCAGTTGTTCAAAGTTAACTGTAATGCAGTGTCACTATTTTGTTGTGAATGAGAATTCTTTCTACCAATAAATTCTTTGAATATTGTTTTTGCTTTTTAACCTGAAAATAACTGATCTGCATTTGTCTTTTGTTCTTTCTCTAATTTGTAAACCCTCTGCCTTTCACCTGCAATGTTGCGGTAATAGGGAAAGTTATATTCTACCAAGTTTTTTTGAAAAACATCCATCATTAATCAAAACCACAGACATTCAGAGGCTAAAGCTATTAAAATATCTCCCTCTGTGTGACCTTCTACCCCACATGAGAAGTTCAGGTTTTCCCTTTTAACTAATATTAAGCAGGCTCTAATATTACACAGCAGCTTCTCAGGTGGTAAAGAATCTGCCTCCTAATGTAGAAGATGTAAGAGACTTGGGTTAGATCCCTTGATCAGGAAGGTCCCCTGGAGAAGGAAATTGCTACCCACTCCAGTATTCTTACCTGGAAAACCCCATAGATGGAGGAGTCTGAAGGGCTACAGTCCATGGGGTCATAAAGAATGAGACATGACTAAGCACGTGTGCGTGCACGCACACACACACACACACACACACAATGTTTCATCACTTCCCAATGTCCCAGATCAGCATCAATCCCCCACTATTCACACAATAAAGTCCATGATTTTTCCATCATCTGTCCATTTCCTACCTTAGCAATCTCTTTCATCTTTTAGGAAGTAGTTCAAATACAATTTCCTCTATGAAACCTTTCCCAAAACCAATCCTCATACTTAACAACTCCCAAAAGCATCCTGTAGGGGAGGAAAGATTTTTCCTCTACCCTCTTTATATATATAAGTGGGGCGTGAATATTAAACTGATGAAAGGCAGATGAACAAGATAAAAGACATAAAAATGTTACTGATATTAATATTTTTATATGCAAAGGATTTCCCAGAAAAGAAGTGAGAACTTGAAGAAACAACAAAGTCTCAGGCAGTTATATGCCATTTTTCAAAAATGCAATTATATAAGTGATTGGAGAAAGGAAAAGGCTTTAGATTTCTGGGGATTGTACACTGGGGACAGGCAAATACATCGGTTAAACTAGTTATAAATAAGGATTAATTTGGTAAGCTCTGTTTATCCAGACTGAACCCAGTGCCTTCTCTATCTCTAGTGATAATGATTCTTCTCTCATTCCTGGGAAGGGAGAAGGATCACCTTCACAAACAAACATTAAGGCCTGCATTTTCCCTTAGTGCCTCAGATGGTAAAGAACCTGCCTGCAATGCAGGAGACCTGGGTTTTATCCCTGGGTTGGGAAGATCCCCTGGAGAAAAGAATGGCCACCCACTCCAATATTTTTGCCTGGAGAATCCCATGGACAGAGGAGCATGGTGGGCTACAGTCCATGGGATCACAAAGATTAGGGCATAACTTGGGTAAAGCCAGATCCTTACATTTATAACGATGTAATTCTTGTAATAGGACTATAGTTTGTCATTTTCATTATTCTAGTTTACAGATGAGGAAACAGAGGCATAGAAAAATTAAATCACTAGTCTAAAATTACACAGATAGTAAGGGGCAATCTTGGATTAAAAGACTTATTTATACATAATCTTAACTGAAATAGAGTTTAAATGTACTTCAAACATGTCTTTCTATAAAAACTATTCTTACAAAGAGCTTTCAGAAATAATAAAGCATAAGTTTGAGTCAACAAAATGTTACTGACTCCATAATCTCAACTCTTAAGATTTTCTATGTATTCCAATATTCTAGTTCTGTATCTTTTCTTGCATTATATTTCTGCTTTAACAATGAGCCTTGCTAAGAAAAAAAAGTCCCTTCACTTCCAAAAGGATAATTGTTAAAGATTTTTACATTAAAAATGTAAAATGGAATTCTCATTAAAATCTTTGTCAATTTGTCCATTACTTTTATGTCCTTAGATTACATCTTTGTTTCATTCCATTATTAGAAAGATTACTGAATTCTATATCCTCTATAAGTAGTATTAATTATACAATTGATTAAATGATAGAGATATAGGGAGAAATAACTCTTTTAAGATAGCCATATTCTTTCCAGCTGGAAAGTTAGGTTAACAATAGAAGAACATACTGTACTTCATAAATTTCATTTGCATTTTTTCCTGTCCTTTTATTCATGAGTTTAGACAGTATGCTAAAATGTGCTCAATCCACCGAGGCATGGAACAAAACTACATTTCCAGCCTTGAATTATTATGCTCTCAGAGGAGATGGGACACTTTTACTTTTGGCAAGGTAATCATTTTTTGGAAACAATGTTTTGAGACTATCACATTCTATGATAATGAATCATTTTATATTGAGGAATTGATGGACTATTTTTTGGTGATTCATTTAAGACTGCCTGGAAATGACAAATAAAACCAATCAAACATAATTTCAGACAGAATACTCCATCTCAATGTTAGATATATGCATGATGTTGGCATGAACATTTGAAATAGTCCTGATTCTTTATGTTCAGGTAGCTAAAACTGCCTCAATAACTATCTGCTTTTATGACAAACAAAGACATGAAATGAGAAGCTTCATAATTAAAATGTCTAACCATCCAAATGCTTTCAGTATTTTACTCAATGCACTACATTTCCTTGTAAATTTGCTGAAAAAGATGGAATAATAAAATTAAATATATAGAGCTGAAAACACTGAAAAAGCTGTCTTAAAACTCAACATTCAGAAACGAAGATCATGGCATCTGGTCCCATTACTTCATGGCAAATAGATGGGGGAAAAATAGAAACAGTGACAGGATTTATTTTCTTGGGTTTCAGAATCACTGTGGACAGTGACTGAAGTCATGAAATTAAAAGACACATGCTCCTTGGAAGAAAAGTTATTATAAACCTAAACAGTACATTAAAAAGAAGAGACATCACTTTGCTGACAAAGGTCCATATGGTCAAAGCTATGGTTTTTCCAACAGCTGTGTATGGTTGTGAGAGTTGGACCATAAAGAAGACTGAGCACCAAAGAATTGATGCTTTTGAACTGTGGTGCTGGAGATGACTCTTGAGAGTCCCTTGGACAGTAAGAAGATAAAGCCAGCCAATTCTAAAGGAAATCAATCCTGAATATTCATTGGAAGGAATGATGCTGAAGCTCAAGCTCTAGTACTTTGGCTACAGATGCGATGCGAAAAGCTGACTCATTGGAAAAGACACTGATGTTGGAAAAATTTGAGGGCAGGAGAAGGGGGCGACAGAGGATGAGATGTTTGGATGGCATCAGCAACTCAATGGACACAAGTCTGAGCAAACTCTGGGAGATGGTGAAGGATAGGGAATCTGGTGTTCTGCCATTCATGGGGTTGCAAAAGTCAAACACAACTGAGCGACTGAACAACAATAAAGAACTGAAGAAAAAGATCCAAAGTCTTAGATTTAAGAAACCAGTGAAACCATATAAAATTAACCAGCATCTCTCATATATTTATGGTTAGAAAAGCCTGCTAGGCATATATGAATTTTGAAAAAAGCTCCTAAAATTGGTCAAAATATTCTTAGAAATAAATATCACAGCTACTTTATCAGCTAGGGGCTTCCCTGGTGACTGAGTGGTGAAGAATCCGTCTGACAGTTCAGAAGACATGGGTTCAATCCCTCATCCTGGAATATTCCATATGCATTGGAGCAACTAAGCTAATGCACCACAACTCCTGAGCCTGTGGTCTAGAGCCATGAGCCACAATTACTGAAGCCTGTGCACCCAGAGTCCACGCTCTGCAACAAGAGAAGCCACCACAATGAGCAGCCTGTGCAACGCAACTAGGGAGTAGCCCACGCTCACCAAAACTAGAGAAAACCTGTGCCAGGCAACAAAGATGCAGCACAGCTAAAAATAAAAAGATCAGCCAGGACTATTTCTGCATCATGTCTATATAGAAATTCCCTAGGTAATATATGATTACTGTGTTTTCAAAAATGCAGAATAGAAACTATCAAAACCAGCTTTCATAGCTTATGTAGACACAGAAAGTGTTAGAGGACCAGAAAGTACTAAAGGAGTACTATTTTCCCTAGTAAATATCTATTATTACAAAACAGAATTCCTATTGTTAATGCAGAGTGTTTGTAAAATACAAATCCATAGAATATAGCACAGTTACATGAAATGATTCTCCAAGTCAGGCTTCAACAGTATATAAACCATGAACTTCCAGATGTTCAAGCTGGATTTACAAAAGGCAGATGAACCAGAGATCAAATTGTCAACATCTGTTGGATCAAGGAAAAAGAATAGAGTTCCATAAAAATAGCTACTTCTGCTTTATTAACTACGCCAAAGACTTTGACTGTGTGTATCACAACAAACTGTGGAAAATTCCCCAACAGATGGGTATACAAGACCACCTGACATGCCTCCTGAGAAATTTATACTCAAGTCAAGAAGCAACAGTTAGAACTGGACATGGAACAACAGACTGATTCCAAATCAGGAAAGTAGTACATTAAGGCTATATATTATCACACAGCTTATTTAATTTATATGCAGAGTACATCATGAGAAACCCTGGGCTGAATGAAGCACAAGCGGGAATCAAGATTGCTGGAAAAAAATATCGATAACCTCAGATATGCAGAGGACACCACCCTTATGGCAGAAAGCGAGGAAGAACTAAAGAGTCTTTTGATGAAAGTGAAAGAGGACAGTGAAAAAGTTGGGTTAAATTTCAACATTCAGAAAACTAAGATAATGGCATCTGGTCCCATCAGTTCAGTTCAGTTCAGTTGCTCAGTCGTGTTCAACTCTTTGTGACCCCATGAATCAAAGCATGCCAGACCTCCCTGTCCATCACCATCTCCCGGAGTGCACTCAGACTCACGTCTATCGAGTTGATAATGCCATCCAGCCATCTCATCCTCTGTTGTCCCCTTTTTCTCCTGCCCCCAATCCCTCCCAACATTAGTCTTTCCCAATGAGTCAACTCTTCGCATGAGGTGGCCAAAGTACTGGAGTTTCAGCTTTAGCATCATTCCTTCCAAAGAAATCCCAGGGCTGATCTCCTTTAGAATGGACTGGTTAGATCTCCTTGCAGTCCAAGGGACTTGCAGGAGTCTTCTCCAACACCACAGTTCAAAAGCATCAATTCTTCAGCACTCAGCTTTCTTCATAGTCCAACTCTCAAATTCATACATGACCACTGGAAAAACAATAGCCTTGACTAGACAGACCTTTGTTGGCAAAGTAATGTCTCTGCTTTCCGATATGCTATCTAGGTTGGTCATAACTTTTCTTCCAATAAGGAGTAAGTGTCTTTTAATTTCATGGCTGCAATCACCATCTGCAGTGATTTTGGAGCCCCCAAAAATAAAGTCTGACACCATTTCCAATGTTTCCCCATACTTCATGACAAATAGATGGAGTAACAATGGAAACAGTGGCAGACTTTATATTTGGAGGCTCCAAAATCACTGCAGATGGTGACTGCAGCCATGAAATTAAAAGATGCTTGCTCCTTGGAAGAAAAGCTAAGACCAACCTAGACAGCATATTAAAAAACAGATACATTACTTTGCCAACAAAGGTTTGTCTAGTCAAAGTTATGATTTTTCCAGTAGTCATGTGTGGATGTGAGAGTTGGACTATAAAGAAAGCTGAGTGCAGAATTGATGCTTTTGAACTGTGGTGTTGGTTGAGAGTCCCTTGGACTGCAAAGAGATCAAACCAATCAATCCTAAAGGAAATCAGTCCAGAATATTAATTGAAAATACTGGTGCTGAAGCTAAAACTCCAATACTTTGGTCACCTGATTTGAATAGCTGACTCATTTGAAAAGATGCTGATGCTGGGAAAGATTGAAGGCAGGAGGAGAAGGGGACGACAGAGGAAGAGATGGTTGTATGGTATCACCGACTCAATGAACAGGAATGCGAGCAAGCTCTGGGATTTGGTGATGGATAGGGAAGCCTAGCATGCTGCAGTTTATGGGGTCACAAATAGTCAGACATGACTGAGTGACTGAACTTAACTGAATTAATATGAAATGAATCAATATCAATTATTTGATAAAATAAAATCTTTTAAATGGAGAAAGATCTGTAATATACATATATACACAGAAACAATATGGCACAATTGAATTGGAAAATTGCTCCTATAAGACATGAAATATTTTGCAAACATAAGAATTAAAACATATTAGAAGTGGCTTCACCTATCATTTATCCTGATTCACACACTATAATTACTGTTCTTAAGTCTGAAATTTTGCAGTATTATTTAATTGTATAAATGTAATAATGGCCATTCATTGGGCATAAAATACTAGACATATGAATAAGCTCTTAATTAAGTACAAAGGAGGAACATGTTTGGGAACACTGGTGGCAAGGAGCATAGACTCTGCACCCAAGGAACACCTCTCAGTGCTGTAAAAACATTTAATGATAATGCACTATGCATCGTGAACTCCTGATATCCAAACAGGTTATCAAATTTTATTTATCTGCTTTTCAATTCATGGACATTGGTATTGTTTCCAGGTTTTGTTCTTACAAATGATGCCATCAGAAGCATTCCTACACATGTCTTCTGGTCTATTGCAGCAAAACAGTGTCATGCATATAAGTGTAATTTGGGGATGATAGCATAAATGGATTCCCATGTGGTGATAGTGGTAAAGAACCCACCTGCCAATGCAAGAGAAGTAGGAGACATTGGTTCAATCCCTTGTCAGGAAGATCCTCTGGAGGAGGGTGTGGCAACCCACTCCATTATTCTTACCTAGAGAATCCCATGGACAGAGGAGCCTGGTGGACCACAATCCAGGGGGGTCACAAAGAGTCAGACATGACTAAGGTGACTTAGCACCCAAAATATGGAGATGCTCAACATTTCAAGACAATGCTGAATCATTTACCTGAAAGTGGTACCACTTAATACCCTCATTTATTAAAAAATAAGGAACCTCAGAAATATGAAGTTCCCCAGTATTTGATGTTGCCAGATTGTATTTTATTTCATTTGGCAGTCAGTTAAATGCTTGAGAAACAGAAATTCATTGGGGTCTTATTTTACTTTGATTAATCATGAGGCTGATATTGCTGAGTGATTCTTTTTCTGGTTATTAGTTTTTTCCCGGTGGAGAATGTCTGCTTATGACATTTGCTCTTTTTGTATGAGTTTTCATGGTAGATTGTTTTTAAAAAAGTGTTTAAAAACTAGATGCCCATCAGCAGATGAATGGATAAAAAAGCTGTGGTACATATACACAATGGAATATTACTCAGCTATTAAAAAGAATGCATTTGAATCAATTCTAATGAGGTAGATGAAACTGGAGCCTATTATACAGAGTGAAGTAAGTCAGAAAGAAAAACACCAATACAGTATAATAATGCATATATATGGAGTTTAGAAAGATGGTAATGATGACCCTATATGCGAGACAGCAAAAGAGACAAGGATGTAAAGAACAGACTTTTGGACTCTGGGAGAAGGCGAGGGTGAGATGATTTGAGAGACTAGCATTGAAACATGTATATTACCATATGTGAAATAGATCTCCAGTCCAGGTTTGATGCATGAAATAGGGTGCTCAGGGCTGGTGCACTGGGATGACCCTCAGAGATGGGATGGGGAGGGAGGTGGGAGAGAAGTTCAGTATGGGGGACGCATGTACACCTGTAGCTGATTCATATGAATGTATGGCAAAAACCACTACAATATTGTAAAGTAATTAGCCTGCAATTAAAATAAATAATTTACCAAAAAAAGAAAAAAAGAGAGAATCTCAAAGATTCCCTTATCCTAGAGGTTTTCTAAAGCCATTTCTCTTAACAAAGGTTAGTATCTGTGTTTACTCTCCTCCAACATGTGACTTATTTTGACATATAGAATGAGACAGAAGGGATGTTGTGTTATTCCTGTGCCTAGGCTTAAAAAGCCATTTGTATGTCCTTCTCTACTCTCTGAGCCCTAAGCCATCATGTAAAGAAGCCTGACTAAAAAAGAGTATGGAGGAGTCATATGGTGAGAGGATTTGGAAGATGTGAGAATAAAATGAGACAGTCCCAGCCAGTCCCAGCCAGCCAACCACAGAGCCACCCAAAAGCTGGTGGCTGAAATAAAGTCATGATGTCCAGGATTTTTTTTCGCTTGTGTCTCTCAACCCAAGTCAGCAAAGTAGTCCATAAGCAAGCCATCCAAAACGCATTATGTCTCAGAACTATGAAAAAATGTATGGTACTTGTTTTCACCAAGCATTTTAGAATTGTTTGTTATGCAGGAGAAGATTATTAAAACATTGTCTTCCTATTATATATTCTTTATATAGATCATCATTGCTCAGTTGTATCTGACTATTTGTGATGCCATGGACTGCAGCACACCCATCTCCCAGAGCTTGTTCAAACTCATGCCCATTGAGTTGGGGAAACCATAATCCATCCTATCTTCTGTTGTTGCCTTCTCCACCTGCCTTCAATCTTTCCCAGCATCAGGGGCTTTTCCAATGAGTTCAGTTCTTCACATTAGGTGGCCAAAGTATTGGAGCTTCCGCTTCAGCATCAGTCCTTCCAATGAATATTCCGACTTGATTTCCTTTAGGGTTTACTGGTTGGATCTCCTTACAGTCCAAGGGACTCTCAAAAGTATTCTCCAACACCATAGCTCAAAAGCATCAATTCTTTGGCATCCAGCCTTCCTTATGGTCCAACTCTCACATCCATACACTACTATTGCAAAAACCATAGCTTTGATTATATAGACTTTGTCAGCAAAGTAATGTCTCTGCTTTTTAATATGCAGCCTAGATTTGTCATAGATTTACTTTCTAAGAGTCGTTTAATTTCGTGACAGCAGTCATCACCTGCAGTGATTTTGGAGCCCAAGAGATAATATCTGCCACTGTTTCCATTGTTTCTCCATCTATTTGCCATGAAGTGATGGGACCAGGGGTCATGCTCTTTGTTTTTTGAATGTTGAATTTTAAGCCAGCTTTTTCACTCTCCTCTTTCACTTTAATCAAGAGACTCTTAGTTCCTCTTTGCTTTCTGCCATCAGGTAGCGGATGGTGTCATCTGCATATCTGAGGCTATTGATATTTCTCCCGGCAATCTTGATTCCAGCTTGTGCTTCATCCAGCCCCTCATTTCTCCTGTTGTACTCTGCATAAGTTAAATAAGCAGGGTGACAATAAATAGCCTTGATGTATTCCCTTCCCAACTTTGAACCAGTCCTTTGTCCCATGACTATTTTTAACTATTGCCTCTTCACTTGCATAGGTTTCTCAGGAGGCAGATAAAGTGGTCTGGTGTTCACCTCTCTTTAAGTATTTTTGCAGATCGCTGTGATCCACACAAAGGCTTTAGCGTAGTCAATGAAACAGAAGTAGATGTTTTTCTGGAATTCTCTTTCTTTTTCTGTGATTCAATGGATGTTGGCAATTCAATTTGATCTCTGGTTCCTCTGACTTTACTAAATCCAACTTGAACGTCTGGAAGTTCTTAGACATTGTACTGTTGAAGTCTAGTTTGGAGAATTTTCAATATTACTTTGCTAGTGTGTGAAATGAGGGCAATTTTGCAGTAGTTTGAAGATTTTTTGACATTGCCTTTCTTTGGGACAGGAATGAAAACTGACCTTTTTCAGTCCTGTGGCCACTGCTGAGTTTTCCAAATTTGCTGGCATATTGTGTGCATCACTTTAAAAGCATCATCTTTTAGGATCTGAAAGAGCTTAGCTAGAATTCCATCACCTCCACTAACTTTTACTGTAGTGATGCTTCCTAAGGCCCACATGGCTTTACATTCCAAGATGTTTTGCTCTCGGTGAGGGATCAAACAATTGTGGTTATTTGGGTCATTAATATCTTTTTTTGTATAGTTCTTCTGTGTATTCTTGCCACCTCTTCTTAATATTTTCTGCTTCTGTTAGGTCCATACAATTTCTATCCCTTATTGTGCCCATCTTTGCATGAAATGATCCCCTGGTATCTCTAATTTTCTTGAGGAGATCTCTAGTTTTTTTTTCCATTCTATTGTTTACCTCTTTTTCTTTTCAATGTTCGCTTAGCAAGGCTTTCTTATATCTCCTTGCTATTCTTTGGAACTCTGCAATAATGGGTATATCTTTTCTTTTGCTTTTCTTCTTTTCTCAAATATTTTTAAGTTCTCCTCAAACAGCTATTTTGCCTCTTTTGCATTTCTTCTTATTGGGAATGATTTTGATCACGGCCTCCTATACAATATCACGAACCTTCATCCACAGTGCCTTAGGCACTCTTTCTATCAGATATAACCCCTTCAATCTCTTTGCTACTTTCACTTTATAATAGTAAAAGATTTGATTTAGGTCATAACTTAATGGTCTAGTGGGTTTTCCCCTAGTTTTTTCAATTTAGGTCTGAATTTTGCAATAAGGAGTTCATGACATGAAACACAGTCAGCTCCAGTCTTCTTCTTGCTGACTGTATAAGCTTCTCCATCTTCACTTCAGTTCAGTTCAGTTGCTCAGTGGTGTCCGACTCTTTGTGACACCACGAGCTGCAGCATGCTAGGCCTCCCTGTCCATTGCCAGCTCCCAGAATTTACTCAAATTCATGTCCATAGAGTCAGTGATGCCATCCAACCATCTCATTCTCTGTCATCCCCTTCTCCTACTGCCTTCAGTCTTTCCCAGCATCAGGGTCTTTTCCAATCAGTCAGTTCTTCACATCTGGTGGCCAAAATATTGGCAGTTTAAGCTTCAGCATCAATCCTTCCAATGAATATTCAGGACTGATTTCCTTTAGGATGGACTGGTGGGATCTTCTTGCAGTCCAAGGGTACTCAAGAGTCTTCTCCAACACCACAGTTCAAAAGCATCAATTCTTTTGCTCTCAGTTTTCTTTGTAGTCCAAGTCTCACATCCATATATGACTCCTGGAAAAACCATAGCCTTGACTGGATGGACCTTTGTTGGCAAAGTAATGTCTCTGCTTTTTAATACGCTGTCTTGGTTGGTCATATCTTTCCTTCTAAGGAACAAGCATCTTTTAATTTCATGGCTGCAATCACCATCTGCAATGATTTTGGAGTCCAAAAAAATAAAGTCTGTCACTGTTTCCACTGTTTTCCCACCTATTTGCCATGAAGTGATGGGGCCAGATGCCAGGATCTTCATTTTCTGAATGTTGAAATTTAAGCCATCTTTTTCACTCTCCTCTTTCACTTTCACTTTCTCTTAGGCTGCAAAGAATATAATCAATCTGATTACAGTATTGACCATCTTGCGCTGTCCATGTGTAGAGTCATCTCTTGTGTTGGTTGAAGAAAGTGTTTGCTATAACCAGTGCATTCTCTTGGCAAAACTGTTAGCCTTTGCCCTGCTTCATTTTGTACTCCAAGGCAAACTTGTCTGGCACTCCAGGTGTCTTTTGACTTCCTACTTTGCTTTCCAGTCCCCTATGATGACAAGGGCATCTTTTGTGTGTGTGTGTGTTAGTTTTAGAAGGTCTTGTAGGTATTCATAGAACCATTCAACTTAAGCTTCTTTGACATTAGTGGTTGAGGTATAGACTTGGATTATCGTAATATTGAATGGCTTGCCTTGGAGACAAACAGAGATCATTCTATCAGTTTTGAGATTGCACCCAAGTACTGCATTTTGGACTCTTTTGTTAACTGTGAGGGCTTCTCCATTTCTACTAAAGGATTCTTGCCCACAATAGTAGATACAATGGCCATCTAAATTAATTTCACCCATTCCAGTCCATTTTAGTTTGCTGATTCCTGAAATGTTGATGCTCACTGCTGCCATCTCCTGTTTGACCATTTCCCAATTACTTTGATTCCTAGACCTAACATTCCAGGTTCCTATGCACTATTGTTCTTCACAGCATTGGACTTTAAATTACCACCAGATACATCCACAACTGGGTGTTGTTTCTACTTTGGCTCAGCCTCTTCATTCCTTCTAGAGCTATTTCTCTGCTCTTCTCTAGTAGTATATTGGACACCTAATGACCTGGGAGGTTCATCTTTCAGTGTCCTATCTTTTTGCCTTTTCATACTGTTCTTGGGATTCGTATGGCAAGAATACTGAAGTGGTTTGCCATTCCCTTCTCCCGTGCACCACATTTTGTCAGAACTCTCCACCATGACCTGTCTGTTTTGGGTGGCCCTACATGGCGTAGCTCATAGTTTCATTGAGTCAAACAAGGCTGTGGTCCATGTGATCAGTTTGGTTAGTTTTCTGTGATTGTAGTTTTCATTCTGTCTTTCCTTTGAAGGCTGATAAGAGGCTTGTGGAAGCTTTTTGGTGAGAGGGACTGGCTGTGGGCAAAACCTAGCTAGCTCTGGTCGACAGGGTCTTGCTCAGTAAATCTTTAATCCAATTTTCCAGTTATAATAATGCATGTTATTATTTGTTATTCAAAAATATTGTTTTATATCGTATGTGTTTCCAATAATTTCCTAAGTTTATGGCTTGATTTTCCACTTTATAAGATATTTTTTGAAGGTCAGAAATGTTTAAACTTAATATTGCCACATTTTGAATGTTCATTTTCTTTAATACTGAGAAAAACTTTCATGACCTGTTTAAGAAGACTTCTATCTCCCAATATAAAAAATATATTCATCTATATATTCCCCCAAACACTATAAAGCTTTGTCTATGTAATTTTAAGTTTTAAGCCATCTAGAATGAATTATGGATATGTTTTGAAGAAGGATTTAATTTCAATGAAATGAACTGAAGAATTCAATTTCACTTTTCTTTCCATATGGATAACAAATATTTGCTGATCATTTTGCCACTTCAGCTCTAAATTAAAGTGGCATATTTGTGTGGATCTATTTCCGGGTTCACTATTTTCTTCTATTTGTCAAATTGCCTCTCCTTGTACACATTTTACACTTTCTAAATTGCTATAGCTTCAAATAAGTCTATGGATTTTGTAAAGGCTTTTTCCCTTCCACATTTTTCTTCTTCAGAAAGATTTAAACTATTTTCAGTTCTTTGTTTTTCTATATAAATTTTCAAATCATTGAGTGCGTAGTTCTGTAAGTCTATGGATTTTGTAAAGGCTTTTTCCCTTCCACATTTTTCTTCTTCAGAAAGATTTAAACTATTTTCAGTTCTTTGTTTTTCTATATAAATTTTCAAATCATTGAGTGCGTAGTTCTGTTTGTATCTATAGAGAAGACGTGGCATTTTTATGATACTCATTCATTCTATATATTGATATTGGGTATAATTCTTTGTTTCATATTTTCAGTGATTTTTCACTAGATTTACATTTTCAGTCTTGCCACATGTATTGCGTATTTTTAGTTACATTAACTTCTAGATATTTATTTTACTGTGATATTTAAGTGTCTTAGTGTTGTTGGTAAACACTGATTTTTTATTTTTCTTTTAAAAAATTTATGATTTAATTTTATATTGGGGGTAGCCCACTCCAATATTCTTGCCTAGAGAATCCCATGGATGGAGGAGCCTGGTAGGCTATAGTCCATAGGGTCGCAAAGAGTCGGACATGACTGAGCAACTTCACCATAACTGGTTAACAACACTGTGTTAGTTTCAGGTGTACAGAAAAGTTATACATACATGTGCATCTATTCTTTAAAAAAGCCTTTTGATGAAAGTGAAAGAAGAGAGTGAAAAAGTTGACTTAAAGCTCAACATTCAGAAAACTAAGATCATGGCATATGGTCCCATCACTTCATGGGAAATAGATGGGGAAACAGTGGAAACAGTATCAGACTTTATTTTGAGGGGGTCCAAAATCACTGCAGATAGTGATTGCAGCCATGAAATTAAAAGACACTTACTCCTTGGAAGGAAAGTTATGGCCAATCTAGATAGCATATTAAAATAAGCAGAGACATTACTTTGCGAACAAAGGTCCATCTAATAAAGGCTATGGTTTTTTCCTGTGGTCATGTATGGATGTGAGAGTCGGACTGTGAAGAAAGCTGAGCACCGAAGAATTGATGCTTTTGAACTGTGGTGTTGGAGAAGACTCTTGAGAGTCCCTTAGACTGCAAGGAGATCCAACCAGTCCATTCTAAAGGAGATCAGTCCCGGGTGTTCATTGGAAGGACTGATGCTAAAGCTGAAATTCCAATACTTTGGCCACCTCATGAGAAGAGTTGACTCATTGGAAAAGACTCTGATGCTGGGAGGGATTGGGGGAAGGAGGAAAAGGGGACAACAGAGGATGAGATGGTTGTATGGCATCACTGACTCGATGGACATGAGTTTGAGTGAACTCTGGGAGTTGGTGATGGAGTGGGAGGCCTGGTGTGCTGCTATTCATGGGGTTGCAAAGAGTCAGATAGGACTGAGCGACTGAGCTGAACTGAACTGATTCCTTTTCAAATTCTTTTTCCTTGTAGGTTATTACAGAGTACTGAGCAGAGTTCCCTAACACTGATTCTTTTTGTATATTTTTCCTGTTTCCAACTTTACCATTTTATCCTATTTTCTTTAATACTGATAACGCGTCTGTATCTTCTTCTCATCTAAACAATCACATTAACTGCAAATGACAAATAATTGCCATCTTTCTAATCCTCAAGCTTTTGTGTGTCTTTTACCCTTTGCTCTATCACCTACATTATCAAATGTAAGTAGTGATAATGGATTTGTCCCTACTTACAAAGGACATACTTCTCACTATTCTCATCTAGACTATTTTTATGGAAAACATTTTCCACCTATCTTTATTAGGTTAAATAATTTTGTCTATATCTCAAATATTCTAAAACCTTCTATCTCAGAAATTAAAAAAAAAATAAATGTCAAATTTTATTTTACTTTTTAAAAGTATATTTAGTGTGATGATCATAGGCTCTTTTCCTGTAATTTAGTAATTGTCTCAACCACCTATTGATTTTTTCATATAAGTTTTTCTTTTTTTCTACAACTTTTATTTTCAGCCTATTTCCAAATCTATTTCTCACATTTTCTCTGTTGACTGCTTATTTAAGAAACTATCTGATTTGTTTCTTTAAATAATTTACATGTAAATATTGTATATACTGTGAATGACCTTCTAGACACAGATAACCCTGGAATTAAAACCATTTATTTATTGTTTTTTTTTTTTAGAACTTCACTCATACTTTGTGGGATTCTTGTGCATTTGGTTGCTTTTTGTTTTTGTTTTGTTGATGGTTTCCTTTGCTATGCAAAAGCTTTTGAGTTTAATTAGGTCTCATTTGTTTATTTTTGCTTTATTTTCTTTTACTTAGGGGGCAGATCAGGTTCCAAATAAACAAAATAAATGAAAAGAGATGTGGCTTGTTTCTGAAATGACAGCACTCTATGTTTGTAAATAATTTTAGTGGATAGAATATTCAGTCTTTCACTCACACATAATATACTGACCCCTACTCAAGGAAGACAACTCAAAAATCATTTGCAGTAATTTATCATACTCCATGTTCAGGCTATTGGGAAAACCTCATATTTGGTCTAAGTCTGGAAGCTCATGAATAAAGAAGACAAGTAATATAGTACCAGGGAAGATTCCCCTGGAGGAGGGCAAGGCAACCCACTCCAGTAGTCTTGCATGGAGAATCCCATGGACAGGGAAGCCTGGTGGGCTACTGTCTGTAGGGTCACAACGAGTCAAACGTGACTGAAGTGACTGAACATGCGCACATGCATGATATACTCTCCACAAACCCAGTAAAATGTAGCTTTGGGGCAGGATAACCACAGTAAACACTCATCTTTTGGGAAGAAATCATTGGAGCCATATAACAATCCCTCTACATAGCAATAGTGAAATTCCAGCTGACAAATATTGGGCAGAGCCCCTACTCTCATGTCCTGGGTTTTCCAGGTGGCACTAGTGATAAAGAACCTGCCTGCCAGTGCTGGAGACATAAGAGACTCAGGTTCAATGCCTGGGTCAGGAAAATCCCCTGGAGAAAAACATGGTAACCCACTCTAGTATTCTTAGCTAGAAAATCCAATGGACAGAGGAGCCTGGCAGGCTACAGTCCATAGGGTCACACAGACCCTCATATCCTCAGTCAGTTCAGTCGGTCAGTTCAGTCACTCAGTTTTGTCCGACTCTTTGCGACCCCATGGATTCAGCATATGGGATCCTAGTTCCTGGAGCAGGGATTGAACTCTGGCCTCCCGCACTGCAAGGTGAATTCTTAACCACTGGACCATCAGGAAAATCCTAAAAAAATATTTTTTAATTGTATCTTTTACTATTTAGGTTTAAGAAATGTTTTTCTTCCAACCTGTAAGTCTCTGAATTTCAGCTTTCAAAATGGCCAATTCTTTTCTGAGGTAAGATTTCTTTGCTGTGCCTTGTGTGAAGTAGCCAATGATTATAAGCCTGTACTCTTAAATTCTCTTTGTCAGCCTCTGCATCCAGCAGGACACTTGTTTCAGTAAAGAACATTTTATTAGGATACAGACATACCTATTTACTTGCACTTCATTTATGGTCATTTTCTTGCTGTGGTGGCAGAAGTGAGTAATTTTAACAGAGATCATATGACCCACAAAACCCAACACACTCTAGTCCTTTACAAAAACAATGTTTGCTAACCCCAGATTGAGAGCTTTAAGCTATTATAGGCAAGTGGTTTACTACATTTTTGCCACTGCATAACATGAATAGCTCTGATATATTTCATCAAATAAAATGAAAGCTGTGAATTGGCCATTTATTTTACTCATATTAAAGTTATCAGTTCTGTAAAGTGCAGATTCGGTGGAGGAGTAAAGTGAAACAACATATCAATGAGGAGAAATATGAAGTCAAAAGTGAGGATGGCAGAGAAGTGTTGGCTATTTGAGGAAAGAAGAGAAAATGTAAAATAGTTGTCTATAATAGTGACAAGTTAAACAGAAAAGGAAACTATGATCTGATTTCCAGGAATCATTAAAATATACTTGAGTTTCACAGAAATAAATTGAAGTGAAAACAGTCAATATGGTTTTAAGTTTTACTTCTACTACATTCAATAATAATGTTCAATTGTATTATAAGCAGACTTTGGATCTAGTAACCATGTGATTAAATATGTGCTCAGTTATTATATTTGGGTTCAAAGTCTGTTGGATTTAAGCTATTAGAGAGAATAATCTGAGACACAAAAAACTGATGACCTTTGATGGAAGAAGTTAATATTTTTCTTATTGTAAAAAGAAATGTACAGTCATACAATTTCTCTGAAAATAAAGATTTTGGTACCCCAAATATATTGAGGTTATCTTTTGTTAACTGTTTTCCCAGCACTGAAATCCATATCCTGAATACTTTAGATGCTAAATGGGCTTCCCTGGTGGCTAAGACAATAAAGAATCTGCCTGCAATGCAGGAGATCTGGGTTCAATCTCTGGGTTGGGAAGATCCCCTGGAGAAGAGAATGGCTATCCACTCCAGTATTCTGGCTTGGAGAATTCCATGGACTATATAGTCCATGGGGTCGCAAAGAGTCAAAAACGATTAAATGACTTTCACTTTAGATGATTAACACATATTAATTGACATTTATATTAAAATAAGAAAAAATAAGTTAAAATTCTCTTTGATTTATTTGAAAAATTCAATTTATGTTATATCCCAAATTTCGCAGTTTGCTAACAAAGAGCAGGGAATTACAGAAATCACATTTTTGATGATAGCTGCCCTGAATGCAATTTCTCTACTACCCTATCAATGAAAAATGAGTTACTTGAGGAGCTTGGGGAATGTTGCAATTAATCTTAACTTATATAATATTTAAAAAGACCTCTCTCAGTTCAGTTCATTATTATCTTTGCGATATCCACTCAATTATATTTCATTTTGGGAGGTAAACAGTAGCAGCCCATCAACTGCACTGAACCACCCTTAATTAATGATAATCACAGGTTAAATTTCTTCTCCCTAAAAGAAACTCTCAGTGTTAAAAAAGGGATGTTTTTGTATCCACTGAAAGTACTGCAAAAATTTTTATTTGAAAAAGAAAAGCAGCTACACATTTAGCCAATTAAAAAATTATGGCTGCAAATTCATCTATTTGATTTTTCTGTCTTATGTTCCAAATTATGTCTGATATTAACATTTATCATGTTATTGATAATTCCAAATTATTAACTTTAACAACACTTGAGATTGTCATTATGAATTGAAATTAATAAAAATGAAGCTATCCAGGATTTAGGTAGTAAGTACATAGTAAATGCTTTATAGTTAAAATTCCTATGTGCCCTATACATATACGCTATAACCAAAGACAGAAAAATAAAAAAAGGAAAATTACAAGCATATCCTACAATATAATAATAATAAACTGATTTTGTGTAATGTGTCTATCTCTGTTTTCTTATTCTCTTCATTGCTGGTCATACACTGTTGACTCTTGTATATGTATTATATACCTTTATGATATCCTAGTCTTCATGGCAAAAGAACCACAGAGGCTCTGAGAAGGTTATGTTTGCATGGTGTCTCCTCTTTCTTCTGTTAGGCACAGGGTTGGGTCTATTCACTTCAGACTAGACAGGCACTGGGCTGGACTGGGGTTCATTTACATTTTGGAGAGTGTAAATTTCCTCTACACGGTCTTCATCTGGGTTGCACATAAATGTACCTCTGACTTCTGATTGAGTGCCTGGCATATCTCTTTGTCAATAGCACTGAAAGACAGAGGGATGTCTTTCTCTGTTCTTTAGAGGTTCCTAATTCAGTTCTCCAACCACCTACCCCTCAGCCTCGGAATTTGGCACAGGCCTTGAAGAGGAGAGCAGCAGAGTGCGTGGGACAGGTCCACTCCTTCCAGCAGGTATTTGCTTTTCTAACACCACAATGCAGAGCTTTCACTCTGCATTTAACTTTTTAGTTATTTATTTTAAAGTATAATTGCTTTACAATGTTATGTTGATTTCCGCTGTATGATGACGTGAATGTTATTTATATACATGTATCTCCTCTCTCCTGAGCCTCCCTCCTATCCCCATCCCACCCCTCTTGACTCTGCATTTTAGAAACTATTGACCTAGTTCTATGTACTGTTGTAAGCCTTGAAACTCAGCAAATAGTTTATAGAAAGAAACAGCTGTGTGTTTGAGACATTTCAAGTTTTCCATGTTGTACTTTATATCCACATGACTGCCAACAGCTCCACTCTTTTTTCCTCTTTACCCAGTGAACCTTTCTCATGAGCCTATGGTGTTTAATTCAATAAATTTAAGTATTGTGCAAAACCAACCATTAAGTCCAAAGTTTAGTTTGATTTCAGCCCTTCCTCCTTACAGAGAATTTCTGACTACCTTCCATATCAGAACAGTTTCTTTGGGGTAAACACATATATATTGCAGAAGGAACAAAGTTAATGAATAATGCAAGTTAAACTATTTTGTATAATAAATAATATTTTAATTTTAAAGGATGCTCATTTGAGAAATTTTAGATAAATAACATCTGGGCTTAAAATAAAAGCCTTCTTCAAAATTTAACATGTGTTTTTTTCCTATTTTGCATCAGAACCTTCTCTCATCTATATACGATAATTTTTAGATATTTACAATTGCACCTTCATATTTTAAACCAAGGAGTGTTTTAAAACCACGTGGGGAAGAGCACAACAAAAAGAGCCAGCTGTTGGCCTTTCAATTAAGAAAACAATAAGCCTGCATATAGTGACAATGAACCAACAATCCAATTTCAGCAAAGCAGTGAACAAAGCAAAAACTGCAACAGATGCTGTTTTCAATATTATCAAACACTCTATATAGAAGAAACTCCCTTGAAAATTTAGCAGAGGGAACATGCCAATTTTTGATTAATTCAGATTTGCCTCAGCTCTCGAGAGCTCAAGCAGAAAACCGTCTTGCCCCTATGGTACTAGAACTAGAAACAGTGATCAGTGATTCAAAAGAAATAAAACTCAAATCCAGATGGTTATAGGGCAAACTATAAAACTTTCAAGGAAATTTTTAAGTGAACGCATTAAAAAGCCTTTCTCTACATACAATGAAACAACGGTTTACTGCCTACCTAGCAAACAATAACTTTCAGCATCATCTCTAATGCTTTTTGATTTCTGCCTGCTTAGGAGAACCAACACGATTCCATAGCAGCGATTCTAGTGGAATGGTTCACCTACTTACTCCTTCATTTAATGCAATCTCTTTTAACACATTGCATTGTGTGTGTGTGTGTGTGTGTGTGTGTGTGTGTGTACATGTATAACTATTTAAGGATCTAATTAAAATTAAGGTTATTCACTACAGAGAAAGGCACATTTGAACTCACAAAGCTTTACATAAAATTACTGAGAATTTCATGAAGCTTAAAATTTATACCTGGCCTCTAGGACCTGAGGATAAAAAGAAAAACTTCCTTAAGGTCCATGTAGATATGATAACTTATTATAATATACAAGTCACATTTCAAATCAGAAAGGATGTTCAGTAAATGATTCTGAGAAAAGTTTTGAAAATCATATCCATTAAGTCTCCACTTCACACTATTTCAAACATAACTCCTGATATATTAAAACTCATAAATAAAATATTCTATTTAAAAAATAAAGGAAACTATGGGATATCAACCCTGGGATTTCTTTGGAAGGAATGATGCTAAAGCTGAAACTCCAGTACTTTGGCCACCTCATGCGAAGAGTTGACTCATTGGAAGAGACTTTGATGATGGAAGGGATTGGGGGCAGGAGAAGGGGACGACCGAGGATGACATGGCTGGATGGCATCACTGACTCGATGGACGTGAGTTTGAGTGAACTCTGGGGGATGGTGATGGACAGGGAGGCCTGGCGTGCTGTGATTTATGGGGTCGCAAAGAGTTGGACATGACTGAGCGACTGAACTGAACTGAACTGAACTGAACTGATGGAAGACTAAATATATGCCTTTGGTCAAGGGAGAATTTCTTCAAGAATGCATGAAAAGCTAAACCCTCAAAGGGAAACATAATAATATACTAAATCTGAATATATGAAGATTAGATACCTAATCATGGAAAAAAATGACCACAAAAAAAATTTTAAAGACTACTGTCCCTCAAGGAGAAAATATTTGCAATAATATAATAGCTAAATGGTATCCATCCAGAATATAATAATGTAATTATTCTCAAAAGAGAAATAAGGAAATATTTAAATCAGGAATTTCACAGAAGCATAAATATAAATGAGTATTCAGCATAAAAAAGATAGTTGATTCTATTAATTACTAAGGAAGTCAAATTAAAGCAACAAAGAAAGAGCATTCTTTTTACACATCAAATTGCCAAAAATTTAAAAAGGCAATTTAAAGACTTTACAAAATGATGGAATATGGGTCTTCACTAGTGGCTCAGTGATAAAGAATCCACCAGCCAATGAATGAGACACAGATTCAGTCCCTGTGAAGATCCCACATACCGAGGAAGCAACCAAGTCCATGTGTCACGACTACTGAGACTGCGTTTTAGAGCTCGGGAGCCACAAGTTCTGAGCCCAGGTGCTGAAGCCCATGGGCCCTAGAGCCTGTGCTCCACAACAAGGGGGGCCACTGCAATGAGAAGCTTGCACGCCACTGCTAGAGAGCAGCCCCTGCTCAACACAGCTAGAGAAAAGCCAGTGCAGCAATGAAGACCCAGTGCAGACAAAAAAAAAAAAAAAGAGAGAGAGATGGAATCTAAAAGTGCACAATGTGTTCACTAACCAAGTCGTCTTCAAGACCCCGTGGACTGCATGTAGGCAGAAAAATTATTCAATGGGGTAATAAAGCTGTAAAATATGACAACAAAACTATAATTCCTGTGAATAAATGTCAAATATATTAATTAGTATTACTCATATATAGCATTTTACTGGAAGCTCTAAGATAATCTAAGAAGTATAGTATTTACAGAAAATAAATATTTTCTAAGTAAGTTTTTAAATAAAAATTACATATATAATTGCTTCAAATATATCCATTAATCATTTACCATATGTTAGAAATTAGGACTGACAATATCTTATCAGGACATACCATATTTTTAGGAATTCCATATAATTTTTAGAATACTTATATTGAAAATGTTTACTTATACAGTATAACCTGAAAAAGCTTCTCAGTCATTTGACAATGCTTCCCATGCAACTTCACATACCAAATAAGGTACATATGTGCTAAATTGCTTGTCTTTCCTCTTGAGACTCCATGAACTGTAGCCTGCCAGGTTCCTCTGTCCATGGGATTCTCCAGGCAAGAATACTGGAGTGAGTTACTGTGCCTTCCTCCAGGGGGATCTTCCCAACCCAGGGATCAAACCCACATCTCTTATATCTACCTGCATTGGCAGGCAGTTCTTTACAACTAAGGACACCTGGGAAGCCCACGAAATAACAACAAAGCCCCCTTTTTTCCTTCAGTCTCAGGGATAACAGATAACTAGACTTAAAATTAAGATATATCACTTACATCTCAATGACACAGAAAGAGAAATAACAAGTCTTTTAAGAGAGCTAGCTTCCTCTTGGAGAAGGCAATGGCACCCCACTCCAGTACTCTTGCCTGGAAAATCCCATGGACGGAGGAGCCTGGTGGGCTACAGTCCATGGGGTCTCTAAGAGTTGGGGACGACTGAGCGACTTCACTTTGACTTTTCACTTTCATGCATTGGAGAAGGAAATGGCAACCCACTCCAGTATTCTTGCCTGGAGAATCCCAGGGACGGTAGAGCCTGGTGGGCTGCCATCTATGGTGTCGCACAGAGTCAGACATGACTGAAGTGACTTACTAGTAGTAGTAGTAGCTTCCTCTAACTGAAAAGCAAAACCCAGATTTAGAATATTGTAAGAGACTCATCTTGGCCATTTTCAGGGATTGTTTCTTCAGTTGCTAAATTGCCAATTCAGTTATAATCAATTACAGTAATAGAAAAAATATACAATGCTCATTTGTGTTCACATGTATCACTTTCAGATAAACTTGAATCTGCACTGAAGCTACCTGGGCCCCATAAACAAAGATCAAACAAGAAAAAGAGAACAGGACTAGAGCTCATGTACTGAGATAACATATATACACCCAAGATATTGATAAAAGCCAAAACAATTCCAAGAGGCTTACTCTGATACAGTAGCAGAAATATCAGGGGGCATTGTTACCCAGATCTCAAGGAATCTTGAGGTCAAACAGTGTTACCAAAAAAACCCCAGAATTTTGTTTAATTTGTGGGAGCATAGTTGGAGATTATAGCAAATATCCTCTTGCAACAGTACAAGAAAAGACTCTACACATGGACATCACCAGATGGTGAATACTGAAATCAGATTGATTATATTCTTTATAGCCAAAGATGGAGAAGCTCTATACAGTCAGCAAAAACAATACTGGGAGCTGACTGTGGCTCAGATCATGAACTAATTATTGCCAAATTCAGACTTATATTGAAGAAAGTATGGAAAACCACTAGACCATTCAGTTATGACCTAAATTAAATCCCTTATGATTATACACTGGAAGTGAGAAATAGATTCAAGGCATTAGATCTGATAGAAAGAGTACCTGAAGATGTATGGATGGAGGTACATGACATTGTATAGGAGGTAGTCATCAAGTACACCCCCAAGGAAAAGAAATGCCAAAAGGCAAAATGATTGTCTAAGATGCCTTACAAATAGCTGAATAAAGAAGAGAAGCTAAAGGCAAAGGAGAAAAGGAAAGATATACCCATTTGAAAGCAGACTTCCAGAGAATAGCAAAGAGAATTAAGAAAGCCTTCCTCAGTGATCAGTGCAAAGAAATGGAGGAAAACAACAGAATGGGAAAGACAAGAGATCTCTTCAAGAAAATTAGTGATAGCAAGGGAATATTTCATGCAAAGATAGGCTCAATAAAGGACAGAAATGATATGGACCTAACTGAAGCAGAAGATATTAAGAAGAGGTGGCAAGAATACACAGAAGAACTGTAGAAAAAAAGATCTTCACAACCCTGATAATCATGATGGTGTGATCACTCACCTAGAGCCAGATATCATGGAATGTGAAGTCAAGTGGGCCTTAGAAAGCATCACTATGAACAAAGCTAGTGGAGGTGATGGAATTCCACTTGAACTGTTTCAAATCATAAAAGATGATGCTGTGAAAGTGCTGCACTCAATATGCCAGGAAATTTGGAAAACTCAGTAGTGGCCACAAGACTGGGAAAGGTCAATTTTCATTCTAATCCCAAAGAAAGTCAAGGCCAAAGAATGCCCAAACTACCACACAGTTGCACTCATCTCATACGCTAGTGACTCAGATGGTAAAACGTCTGTCTACAATGCGGGAGACTGAGGTTCAATCCCTGGGTTGGGAATATCCCCTGGGGAAGGAAATGGCAATCGACTCCAGTACTATTGACTGGAAAACCCCATAGACAGAGCAGCCTGGTAGGCTACAGTCCATGGGGTCGCAAAGAGTCAGACACGACTGAGCGACTTCACTTTCACACGCTAGTAAAGTAATGCTCAAAATTCTCCAAGCCAGGCTTAAACAGTACTTGAATTGAGAACTTCCAGATGTTCAAGTGGATTTAGAAAAGCCAGAGGAACCAGAGATCAAATTGCCAACATCTGCTGGATCATCGAAAGAGCAAGAGAATTCCAGAAAAAACATCTACTTCTGCTTCATTGATTATACCAAAGCCTTTGACTGAATCAGTTCAGTTCAGTCACTCAGTCGTGTCCGACTCTTTGCGACCTCATGAATCACAGCACGCCAGGCCTCCCTGTCCATCACCAACTCCCGGAGTTCACTCAGACTCACGTCCATCGAGTAGGTGATGCCATCCAGCCATCTCATCCTCTGTTGTCCCCTTCTCCTCCTGCCCCCAATCCCTCCCAGCATCAGAGTTTTTTCCAATGAGTCAACTCTTTGCATGAGGTGGCCAAAGTACTGGAGTTTCAGCTTTAGCATCATTCCTTCCAAAGAAATCCCAGGGCTAATCTCTTTCAGAATGGACTGGTTGGATCTCCTTGCAGTCCAAGGGACTCTCAAGAGTCTTCTCCAACACCACAATTCAAAAGCATCAATTCTTCGGCACTCAGCCTTCTTCTCAGTCCAACTCTCACATCCATACATGACCACAGGAATAACCATAGCCTTGACTAGATGGACCTTAGTCGGCAAAGTAATGTATAGATCACAACAAACTGTGGAAAATTCTTCAAGAGATGGGAATTGCAGATAACCTTACCTGCCTCCTCAGAAATCTGTATGCAGGTCAAGAAGCAGCAGTTAGAACCTGATATGGAAAAACAGACTGGTTCCAAATCAGGAAAGGAGTACATCAGGCTGTATTTTGTCACCCTAGCTATTTAACATATATACAGAGTACATCATGAGAAACGCTGGGCTGGAAGAAACACAAGCTGGAATCAAGATTGCCAGGAGAAATATCAATAACATCAGATATGCAGATGACATCACCCTTATGGCAGAAAGTGAAGAGGAACTAAAGAGCCTCTTGATGAAAGTGAAAGAGAAGAGTGAAAAATGAAAAAGCTGACTTAAAACTCAACTTTCAAAAAAGTCCAATCATTGCATCTGGTCCCATCACTTCATGGCAAATAGATTTGGGAACAATGGAAATAGTGACAGATTTTATTTTGTGGGCACCCAAATCTCTGTAGATAGTGACTGCAACCATGAGATTAAAAGATGCTTGTTCCTTGGAAGAAAAGCTATGGCCAACCTACACAGCCTATTAAAAAGTAGAGACATCACTTTGCTAATAAAGGTCCATCCAGTCAAAGCTATAACTTTTCTGGTAGTCATGTATGGATGTGAGAGTTGGAGTATAAAGAAAGCTGTGTGCTGAAAAATTCATGCTTTTGAACTGTGATGTTGAAGAAGACTCTTTAGAATCCCTTGGACTGAAAGGAGATCAACCAATCCATCCTAATGGAAACCCATCCTGAATATTCATTGGAAACACTGGTGCTGAAGCTGAAACTCCGATACTTTAGCCACCTGATGTAAAGAACTGACTCATTCGAAAAGATCGTGATACTGGGAAAGATTGAAGGCTGGAGGAGAGGAGGACTACAGAGGATAAAATGGTTAAATGGCATCACCAACTCAATGCACATGAGTTTGAGCTCTGGGAGTTGGTGATGGATAGGGAAGCCTGCAGTCCATGGGGTCTCAAAAAGAGTCTGACATGACTGAGCGACTGAACTGAACTGAACTGAGTTGAATATTTACCAGTTTTGCATAATATACCCCCTTGTAGGATATAAGTTGGAATAGATCTCTGATCACCTGTTTTTAACTATGCACAGCCAAAAGCAAACTAATGCAATGCAGGATGGTCTCTCAGGGTTGCAGATCCCTAGATCCAGAAAGGGATATTCCCCACCAATTGTCCACCATAGGTGAAGCCAATGAAATAGGGAAGAATAGCCTAGTGTCATCAGAACTCAGAGACCAGAGATATCTCAACCAGTCAATGCAAATACTCAAACACACATACATACAAACAACAAACATGGGCCCACAAACAAGAGACTGGATGAGATGTAGGCCAAAAATTATACTTCCACTCCCCAACAAAGTTCTCCTAACAGATTAGACCAGTTCTTAATCTAATGGGCCCTGAAGTGGCTCACTTTCTGAAAGGGAAATGAGCCCTGATGGATTGGGTAGAATTTTCCCATCCTGCACACACTGGAATGATTCAGTTCAGTTCAGTTCAGTCACTCAGTCATGCCCAACTCTTTGTGACCCCATGGACGGTAGCATGCCAGGCTTCCCTGTCCATCACCTCCAAGCAATGCTGAATAAGGACATTTCTCAGCTCCAAACATCTTCATGCCAGGGTGGCTGGCAACTGTCAAGGAGAATCCCTCCAAGTTCCCTGGAGAGAAATGAGCTTAAGCAGCTGCTGAAGACTCAGAGAAAGGGCTGCTCTCTGCCAGAGCTGACCTGCCATGGACATAGACTTCTAGTCTCACCAAAATTGTTAACAGCGCAAGTTTGTGAACCTGAACACAGTGAGGTCAAACAAAATGAAACAGAAAACAAAACAAAACAAAACAAAACAAAACAAAAGGTTTATTGCAGAGCCAAGCAAGAAGAATGAGTGGTTTGTGTTCAAAAATCCTGACTCCATGATGGTTTGTGGGAGAAGATGTTATAGGCAAAATATGAGGTGAAGCTTCAGAGAATGTGATTTTATTCTGACTGGTTAGTGTTCCAGAATTCTTGTGCTCACGCTGAAGTTATCATCCTCTAACTGTGTAGGGGAGTTAGTTCCTGCCAAAGAACTCAAAGATATTGTTATGCATATCCCTTGATGAGAAACCGGGACCCCAGTTCATCATTGAGCTATTATTTCTTGAGTACTCGTCCTTTGTTTCTTCATTCTCCCCCTTCCCTGTGTGCTCAGCCACTCAGTCATGTCTGACTCTTTCCAACCCCATGGGCTGTATAGCCTGGCAGTCTCCTCTGTCCATGGAATTATCCAGGCAAGAATATTGGAGTGGGTTGCTGTTTCCTTCTCCAGGCGATCTTCCTGACCCAGAGATCAAACCCATGTCTCGCATCTTCTGCATTGGCAGGCAGATTCTTTAGCACTGTGCCCCTTGGAAAGCCCACAACTATTTGAATCTGCTTGCTGGAATGCAGGGAAGGACTAGGAGACCAAATGAAGCCTCTTTCCTAGGAACAAGAAATGGGGAACATGTAAAGAATTTATATGCAGCAGAGTCCCACAGAGTCCTGCCCAGTTTTACTATGACACATTACAGTTATTAAGTTTGTCACATGGCCACACAAAACTGGAAATCACAATGGGAAAAATAAAATCTAATCTAGGTGGTCATGCTGCTGCTGCTGCTCCTGCTAAGTCACTTCAGTTGTGTCCAACTCTATGCGACCCCATAGACGACAGCCCACCAGGCTCCCCCGTCCCTGGGATTCTCCAGGCAAGAACACTGGAGTGGGTTGCCACTTCCTTCTCCAATGCATGAAAGTGAAAAGTGAAAGGGAAGTCGCTCAGTCGTGTCCGACCCTCAGCGACCCCATGGACTGCAGCCCACCAGGCTCCTCTGTTCATGGGCATAAGAAGATCTAAAATCTTACAGTTGTATTAAAAATAAATGAATAAAGGAAGCAATAAACAGTTTCTGCTATATCCATGGTAGACTGTCAATCAAAAAACAAAACTGCCTACAGAATATATAATGGTCACATCCAAAATATATAATAGTCACATAAATATATTAATACTATCAATATATGCTAATATATTTGCAAGTCTATGTTTCTTTTTGGGTAGCTATAGATATCAATATGTCTCTAGTGCTAGATTATGGGTTAAGCAGAAGCAGAAAGTAAAGGTTTTTACATTTTTTTCCTTTAGATTTCTATATGTATCTTTTTCAAAGACTAGATGCTATTCTGATAACCTAAAACAAATGAAAAGAAAAGAAAAACTATAGACTCAGGAGACTTCATTGGTAAATTAACAGTTTGAATTGACAAACAATACATCTCAATGCAATAAAAATGAACTTGAAAGCAAATGTTTAAATGTTACCCTTATTTTTACCATTACATTTTAGGATGTTATCTAGATATTGGGTAGCAATTCAATGTTCTCTTTTTGCATATCAGGCTAGCATAATTTCAAAGGGTTCCAGAATTCTGGTAAGGAATACTAGAAGGATTCATAAGCCCTACAAGAAGGAAAAATTAAAATCAATCAACTATATTGCTTGTTAGCAACTGTGTAATGTTTTTTGAATTATCTAGATCAGCCGTCTTTGGAATATGATCTCTGTGGACTAGCAGCAGTAGCAGTAGTACTTGAGAACTTGCCTGAAAGTCATGTTCTTGGGCACGACCTACGTCTATTCCATCAGAAACTCTATAGGTGGAGTCTGACAATCTGTCTTTTTACATAAAGCTCTGCAGATGATTCTAATATGAGCTCAAATTTGAGAACCACTGACCTAGATAATTACTTCACCCTTTTGCTTTGTTTCCCTTCTGCAAACATGTCAGTAATTGCTATGAAAATGTATTATAATATAGTCAACATGCAATTATCTCTGATATTCAGGGAGCAGAATGATTTGGACAAGAAAATACCCTGGATAATCCCCACACCTCTCTTTAGCTGTTAGTTTCAGACTCCGCCCACCCATACATTTTTTTTTTGCCAGCGCCCCTGATGAGAACCGTAATTGACTGACTCCTGTTTCAGCTCATTTTTTCCTCCAGCCCACTTTCTGGTGAAGGTGCTAATGAACAGCGAAATAGCCTCAAGGCAAACAGCAGGAGAGAAAAGGAGAGCCCTGCCCCACTGAATATTTGCAAATATAATATCAAAAATAATTTTTTAAAAACCTCTTTCTCCTGATTTAAAACTTCTGAACATGCCAACGTTAAGTTCATTTTAAACACTCTCAGTAAAAAACTGAACTGTTACAGTAGTACTATTATTTTCTCAAGATTACTTCCTTTTACTTCAGCTATTGGTTTTCTTTTTCCCTTCAGTCCTGTTTGACTAGTTTCTCTCCCCTCTATTACTGCTATCAATAAAGCCTTGCTTTCCTTCTTTCTATTATCTCTGTAAACTTTCATCTCCCTGTTTAACTGGGTTTGAATGCTAGTCTATAAACCTACTTAAAAACAGATGAGAAAGAAGGGAAAAAAAACATAACATTAAATCCCATGCCACTGTTATAGGTATAATTCTAAAGGTGTTCCAGGGTTTGAAACATCAAATAAACCTCAGTTTGAAGGGTATTATTTAACTTCTCTGTCTGTATTGCTTTCTGCAAAGTAGTAGCAAGAAAAAAAATCATTTTAGAAATTCTTTCTGTGACATTGACTGAAAAGAAAAATAAAAAGCTATATCATCAATATAGTCATAATAATGCTAAACTCTTATTTTTCTATGTTTTTATTTGATTCAAAAGATTGCCCTCCCCTCCCCCAGTAAAAAACCTTATGTCATTTTGTTATAAATGGTAAAAATGATTCTGTGAGCTTCCCTAGAAATTTAACAGTCTTGTAGGTTATATATCACTTAGGCAAAAAGCCCTGGGTAAGAAAACTGCCATGTTGATGCAATTACATTGATGAGATTGTTACAGATTCAGCATTGATATGAGGCCATCTCCACTCTTTACATTAATACTATTGTACTAATCTTAATTCTTTTCCTAAAAGACTGAACCATGTGCCATATTTGATGTGATTTAGCCTGTTGATCCTTGTTAGCTATCTTTGTTGAGATCAAAGTAAAGAAAATTGCAAAGATCCCAGTCATTTGATCATTATGTTAATATTTTCAAGATTTACCACATAGTTTACATAGAATGTAAACTGGGACAGAACTACCATGAGTTATGTTTCTGAGTACAGTAAGATTTTTATATACAGTAAGATACTTTTGTTTAAAAGTACACTAATGCTTTTGAACTGTGGTGTTGGAGAAGACTCTTGAGAGTCCCTTGGACTGCAAGGAGATCCAACCAGTCCATTCTGAAGGAGATCAACCCTGGGATTTCTTTGGAAGGAATGATGCTAAAGCTGAAACTCCAGTACTTTGGCCACCTCATGCGAAGAGTTGACTCATTGGAAAAGACTCTGATGCTGGGAGGGATTGGGGGCAGGAGGAGAAGGGGACGACCAAGGATGAGATGGCTGGATGGCATCACGGACTCAATGGACGCGAGTCTGAGTGAACACCAGGAGATGGTGATGGACAGGGAGCCCTGGCGTGCTGCGATTCATGGGGTCGCAAGGAGTTGGACATGACTGAGTGACGGGACGGAACTGAACTTAACTGAACACTAATGCTTCCTCTTCAAAGTTGTTTCTTTCAGAAGATCCACCTATTGTTAGTATTAATGTTTAAGATAAATTTGAAATTTAAACAATGGTTTTCAAATTCTTTTCAGTTGTTTCCATATTTCCATAACCTTATCTGTTGAAATAGAATTTGAATTCTGATAAACGGGCAAAAGTATTTGGGGCCAATTCTAGTGAATTAAATAATCAAGCCTCAGTAAAAATGAAACATGATGGCAGGGAAAGGGGAAGATGTTCTCAGGTGGCTGTGTAAACAGAAGCTGAATACAATTCCATATTTTAGTCTTTAGCAGAATTAAAGAAATTAATTACAAGCTATGTTTTTGTTAGTTTTGGGAATTGTCTGATTTACCCATGTCTGGTAAGAGTATTAATAAAAGTGCATGGCAGATGTTACTTAGTGGATCAAATTATATTAAATGTATTTGATTCGGTAATATAATCAATCTATAGCTAAGCCACTAGCATGTCACCGTTAACTGATGGAGTGATGTAGAATCAGCAGCATATCCTGTCACGGATGTTCTTTGTTTCAGGTTTTTTCTCGAAATAAATGTCACCAAGGACTTTCTTGACTATGGGAAGGTAAAAATAAAAATATTTCTTGGAAATTGAATTTCACTCTATATGCACTCTTGAAATCTCTATTTTTATTTTGTTATCTGTTGTGAATGAAGGAGCGGCCCATTTATCTAAAACAGTTCAAGACTCTGAATTTTAAATAAAGAAATACATGTTTTGCATCTGTCATTGGACAGAATAAACAATGTGATAATGCATTTTTAATAAGCTGATATTAGTTTTGCTATTAAATATGTGCAACTCTTACTTTTAAAGCCAGCAGCTGCTCTCACGTAGCAGAACTGCTGCCAGACTTCACAAAAACAATTCCTAGCATTTCTAATTCAGGCTTATCCACATGCTTAGAAAGTTGCAAACATCTGGGAATTCAAAGGTTTCTGCCTATATTGAAATCTAAATCTTAACTATTTTTTTTAAGACTGTATATCTTGAAAATAAAATCCATTAAAAATACTGGCATTTAAATGGCAATTATATTAGAACCCAGTTACTGTGCTGAATACAAACTACCTGAAAACTCAGGGTTGAAACAACCTTTTATTATGCTAGCAGGTTTTGTGGGTCAGGAATTTAGGCAGGATATAGAAAGAATGACTGTTTTCTATATGGCTTGACTTCCTCACAGCATGGCACACTCAGGGTGACTGAACTTCATACATGGTGGCTTCCAGTTCAGGTATTTCTGAATTATGCAAAGGCTGACTCCTCTTTCATAACCCAAATTCAAAAGTCACTCAACATCAAATTCAGAGTTAGGGATAATACAAATTATTCCTAGGGATAATATGAATTATACCATTACAAATATTTTGCAAATAAGAATTTGTCATTTTAGATGTGATTAGTCTTTGGCCTGAATTCTTTAGAAAAATATTTATTAAATTTTCACATGAATGAATTTTTGTTGTCTGTGTGGTTATTATTATCATTTTGATCTCCATATCCTGCTTCATTTCAATATGTTTATTAAGGTCTTCTGATTTTCTCTTTTACTGAGGATATTTTTTGCCTTTGGATATGACTGATTTTTATAACTTTCCACAGGACAATAAAAATACATACATAACTTGGAGGGTGCAGAAGTTTTTCTGCAAATTCCATTTACCAGATTTGAGTGTTTAACTGCATTCACCTTGTTATTTCTGAGTTAAACTGCTTACAGAATTTTAAAAGTTTCTGATTATAATAAATATGATGAATCCTATTTTAATAAAATAATGTATACTAGACACAATTTTGCCTATAAATTGATGATTTGTTCTTTTAAAAATAACTATGTGTTTGTCTTCTAACAAAGTTTGTCTTTTTCCATATGCATGGATATTATTGAATTAACTTGCTCCTTGGAAGAAAAGCTATGATAAACCTAGGCAGTATATTAAAAATCAAAGACATCACTTTGCTGAAAAAGGTTTGCATAGTCAAAGTTATAGTTTTTCTAGTAGTCATCTATGGATGAGAGATTTGGAAGATAAAGAAGACTGAGGGCCTAAGAATTGATGTTTTTGAACTGCAGTGCTAGAGACGACTCTTGAGAGTCCCTTGGACAGCAAGGAGATCAAATCAGTTAATCCTAAAGGAAATCAACAACAACAATTTGCTGGAAGGACTGATGCTAAAGCTGAAGCTCCAATACTTTGGCCACCTGATGCAAAGAGATGACTCATTGGAAAAAACACTGATACTGGGAAAGATTGAGGGTGGGAGGAGAAGGGGGTGGCAGAAGATGAGACAGTTGAATGGCATCACTGTCTCAATGGACATAAGTTTGAGCAAGCTCCAGTAGATAGAGAAGGATAGGGAAGCCTGGTGTGCTGCAGTTCTTTGAGTTGCAAAGAGTAAGACACAACATAGCAACTGAACAACCACAAAATGGATACTGCTGAATTAGTGAACAATTATAACTGAGATTTCTAGCAAAACAGTCATTACACATTCTATAATTGGAGCCAGACTCATTTCTGTGAAATTCTGAATACAAGTTGAGACAACAGTATCTAAGTAATCTTGAAAATCAAGTTGAAACTCTCACATATCATTTTTCTGGCTCATGTTTTAAAGGAGCAAGAGTGAAGAACAAGGATTTAGAAGTTCTAAGGAATTTAATTTTTAAAATATTTTACTGAAGTTTAGTTGATTTGTAATAATGTGTTATTTTCTACAAAGTGATTCAGTTATACATGTGTGTGTTATATATATATATATATATATATATAGTGTTACATGCATATATATGTGTGTGTGTTATATATACATGTATAGAGAGAATATATATATATTCTCTTTCCTATTCTTTTCCATTGTGGTTTATTATGGGATATTGAAAATAGCAGAACTTTGTTATCTGTTTTATTATGTTTTTGTTATCTATTTTGTATTTAGTGATTTGTATTTGGTAACCTCAAACTTCTAGTTTACTAAGGGACTTAAATATAAAAAATTATAATTAAATAATGATAATCTAATGAATCACTAAAATTTGAAGAGGTTAAATATACAATATGTTCAAAGAATTTAAATATCTTTACAGAGAATGTTGTTGAAGTACAGAACTTAAGAGGAATGATGAAAAATTTTTTATTAAAATACTCTGTGATGGAAATATCAGCTTTATCTTGACAAACAGTAGAACATTAATGATATCATAATGACAAGAATTCTAAAGATTGATAGGGAAAAAATATGGCTACTTTTTAGTGGAAAAAATGTAAATAAGATTTAGCAATTTATATTTTATTCTGTAGAAAAGACAACATTTTTTTATTTCTGCATGACACATTACATGATACACATTAATTCTTAAGAAGATTTTATCTTATTAGATTAAAACATATTGGATGATCCATTGTTATAATAATTATATAAAATTATCTTACTGTTTCTAATGAACATTAATTTCCTTCATACGTCTTTATTTTTGTCACTCTCTCTTCAAAATAAACATTTGATAGTCAGATGGAGCCCAAGATCTTTAGCCAACTTACTGCCTCGTTCCCTGCTAGTTCCTTATTTGTTGTTGTTCAGTCGCTAAGACACATGTGACTCTTTGCCACCGCATGGACTGCACAACTGGATTCCCTATCCTTCACTATCTTCCACAGTTTGCTCAGATTCATGTGCATTGAGTCGATGATGCTATCTAACCATCTTATTCTCTGCCTCCCTCTTCTCCTTTTGCCCCCAATCTTTCCCAGCATCAGGGTCTTTTCCAATGAGTTGGCTCTTTGCATCAGGTGGCTAGTTTCTTATACCCCCACCTTTGTACCTACATTTGAGATATATCAATTTTCTTTTAGAATCTATCTATAATTAACTCTCTCACCAGCATCCTCTTACTTCACATATTTTCCTGAGCCTCTTACTTTGCATATTTTGCTTAGTAATGTTTAGTAAGCCCCATGATATGTCTCATACCCATTCTGTGACATAAACCTCCCATAATCCAAAGTTATTTTCACCTTACTTTCTTAGACTACTGTACTCAAAGATATCTCAGCCTACACAGCACTATTTTGTGAGTTAAAAAAGGAAATCTCATTTGTGTGATCACAGACCTGCCAGAGTGCTCAGTGCTCAGAGCGCTTGGCGGAGGTCACCACTTTCTCTACGGGACATAATCCTACACCAGATCACCACTTTGTGACACTTGTCTTCCCAATATATTAGTAACTCTTGCAACCTGATGGAGAATGCAAAACACAACTAAGCAAACAATTCTTGTGTTTTGCATTACATCATTCATGCATGTATTCATATATCTGACTGACCTACAAAAACCTAATATGTGTCAGGCAGTATGTTATTAATTGAAGATACAGCATTGAACAGGATATAAAAATCATTGCATCTAGGATGTATATATTCTAGTTGGAGAAAGAGAAAATAAACAAACTCAAGAATAATATAGCACCAGTAACTGAGCAAGGCCACATGACCTATGTAATGAGATATCTGTGAATTAAGTTACATCTAAATATCAGCTATAAAATACTGAAGCTACTATTCAAGTACAGAAAGTCTAATGCACAGTTGAAGAAAGACCTTTTCAAAAGCTCCCACATCTATTTCTGTTAGTTACTTTAACATGTCATAGACTCAGTTTTGAAGCAATGTTCTCTGACTTTATATTTTGCTAGAATTGCAAAGGTTTCTTCTGTCCATGATAGAGGCATTAGTGACTGTCAGAGGTGGAAGTCCCAGATAAAGACTGACCATCTAATATTTATGCAATCATGACCATGAAGTTGGAATATTTTCAAAATTATCTTCAACTACTCCCCAAATGCCAACAACTATATTGCTAAAGGTAGCAATTATATTCTGTATGTTCAATGTCTGATAAACATATTATGAAAAGCTTTGTGTTAACGTCTGTAATTTCATGTTTTTACCCAACAAGGCAGTTCTTAAAACTAAGATTTTGAGGGTTTCTCTGGTGGCTCAGCTGGTAAAGAATCTGCCTGCAATGTGGGTGGAGCTGGGTTCGATCCCTGGGTTGGGAAGATCCTCTGGAGGAGGGCATGGCAAGCTCACTCCAGTATTCTTGCTTGGAGAATCCCCGTGAACAAAGGAGATGGGCGGGTTTCAGTCCATGGGAATCACAAAGAGCTGGACATGACTGAGCAACTTTCACTAGCATGAGTTCTGTAGAAATATTTATGTTCTACCTCTTTATATGTCTGTTTTATTCTCATGAACCTTTTCAATATCCTCTATCAAAATCTTGTGCTTAGTCACTTAGTAGTGTCCAACTCTTTGCAATCTCATGGACTATAACCTACCAGGCTCCTTTGTCCTTGAGGATTCTCCAGGCAAGAATATTGAAATGGGGTTGCCATGCCCTCCTTCAGGGAATCTTCCCAACCCAGGGATTGAATCCAGGTCTACCCACATTGCAGCTGGATTCTTTACCAGCTGAGCCACAAGGGAAGCCCAAAATACACCAATAGCAGAGGATGGTTTTGATCCATTGACCTCTGGGTTATGGGCCCAGCATGCTTCTTCTGAGTCACTCTGCTCTACAGAATAGTAAGTTAAAAAGATATAATGTTTTAATGGTGAAAGGGAATTATAACCATTTGCTCTCTAACAACACTCCTTGTTTAACTTAAACATTGTTAGCTTTAGCTCGTTATTGTTCAGTCTTCAAGTTATGCCCAACTCTTCATGACCCCTTGGACTGCAGCTTGCCAGGCCTCCCTGTCTGTCATCATGTCCTGGAGACTGCCCAAGCTTATGTCCATTGTATCGGTGATGTCTTCCTCTTCACATCAGGTGGCCAAAGTACTGGAACTTCAGCTTCAGCATCAGTGTTCCAATGTGTATTCAGGGTTGATTTCCATTAAGACTGATTGGTTTGATCTTCTTGCTGTCCAAGAGACTTTCAAGAGTCTTTTTACAGCATCACAGTTTGAAAGCATAAATTCTTCAGTGCTCTGCATTCTTCACAGTCCAGCTCTCACAATTATAGATAACTACTGGAAAGACCATAGCCTTGACTATACAGATGATACTTTAGCTTACTATATCCTAATCCATTCTACTAAAAAAAATCTGTCTATCCAGCCAGCTGACAGTCTGCTTACCAGGATTTGTATTGACTTATATCTTGAGATGAGCTAAAAAGCCTCTTGATGAAAGTGAAAGAGGAGAGTGAAAAAGCTGGCTTAAAGCTCAACATTCAGAAAACGAAGATCATGGCATCTGGTCCCATCATTTCATGGGAAATAGATGGGGAAACAGTGGAAACAGTGTCAGACTTTATTTTTGGGGGCTCCAAAATCACTGCAGATGGTGACTGTAGCCATGAAATTAAAAGACACTTACTCCTTGGGAGGAAAGTTATGACCAACCTAGACAGTATATTCAAAAGCAGAGACATTACTTTGCCGACTAAGGTCCGTCTAGTCAAGGCTATGGTTCTTCCATTGGTCATGTATGGATGTGAGAGTTGGACTGTGAAGAAGGCTGAGTGCCGAAGTATTGATGCTTTTGAACTGTGGTGTTGGAGAAGACTCTTGAGAGTCCCTTGGACTGTAAAGAGATCCAACCAGTCCATTCTGAAGGAGATCAACCCTGGGATTTCTTTGGAAAGGATGATTCTAAAGGTGAAGCTCCAGTACTTTGGCCACCTCATGAGAAGAGTTGACTCATTGGAAAAGACTCTGATGCTGGGAGGGATTGGGGGCAGGAGGAGAAGGGGACGACTGAGGATGAGATGGCTGGTTGGCATCACGGACTCAATGGACGTGAGTCTGAGTGAAGTCCAGGAGATGTTGATGAACAGGGAGGCCTGGCATGCTGTGATTCATGGGGTGGCAAAGAGTCAGACACAACTGAGCGACTGAACTGAACTGAACTGATATCTTGAGAAGAGTGGCATGTATATAATTGTACTGATGGAAAGGAAAGACGATGTCATACCCTTCCTGTGAAACTATAAATATGCAGTTAAGTCATAGACTGTTTTTTAAAAATGAGAAACAGCTTTTCTGCAATTGTCTGAATTCCAGAATATATACCATAATTTTATTGAACCCTAACTCTTTGTGAGCAGGTTATATGTATATTCTATTGAATTATAGGGGACTTCCCTAAGGTCCGGTGGTTAAGACTCTAAGTTCCCAATGCAGGGGGCTCAGGTTCAGTCCTTGATCAGGGAAGTAGATCCCACGTGTTGAAACTAAGACCAAGGACAGCCAAGTAAATTGAAAAACAGGAGAAGAAATATCACTCTCAGATTTAATAAATACAACTTAAGATATTCGTTTTTATATTTAAATATATTATACTGGATTATAGTATATCACACTTTATCACTATATGTGTAGTCTTTTATGTGCTGAAACTTTCACTGTAATGTATTCAGGTCATGGCAACATGGATTTATTTAACAATAGAACACTTCAAAAGATATTTTACTCTGTGAATGAAAATAAATCGTACAATTTTACAATTTTTTTCAGTACATATTTTAAATACTGCATGTTATACCCAAAATGCTATTTTAACAAATAAGACTGGTGAAAATTCATATTTATATGACAGTTATTTATGACAGTTATTTCTTCTTAATGCTTATTCATTTTTTCACAAAAAAGAAAATGAATCATACTCTGTATGATTCAAATAAAAATAATTTGTTAAATACATTAATGTATGAAATATTTTCTCAGAATTTAACAGCCATTCCTTTTCTGATTTATTTTGTTCAAATTTAAAATGCAATTGTGTGTGAGTCTATATAGAAAACAAACTTATGGTTTCCAGAGTGTATGGCATAGTGGGGGAGATAAATTAGGAGTTTGCGTTTAACATAAATATACTACTATATATAAAATAGATAGCTATAAGGACCTATTGTATAACACAGGGAGTTCTACTCAAAGTTCTTTAATAACATAATGAAAAAGAATATGAAAAATATATATATACATATATGTGTGTGTGTGTATGTATATATATATAATTTTGTTCTTGTTTAGTCACTAAATCATATCCGACTCTTTGTGACCCCATGTACTGTAGCCTGCCAGGCTCTTCTGTTCAAGAGGTTTCCCAGACAAGAATACTGGAGTAGCTTGGCTTGCCTTCTCCAGGGGATCTTCCCCACCCAGAGATCAATCCTGTGTCTCCTGCCTTGGCAGGTGAATTGCTTACCACTGAGTCACCAGGGAAGCCATATATATATACATATATATATATGAATCACTTTGCTATACACTTGAAAGTAAAACAACATTGTAAATTAACTATATTTCAATAGAAAATTTAATTGCAATAAAGAACAGAGTTTATCCTGGAGATACTAGCATTGTTATCTCACATTATTTATGTAAAAATAATTCATTGTAAAGATTACTCATATTTTGAGTACAAAGAAACAAGCATTTACTTAGTCTATTCAAAGGTGAACATTCTTGTTGAATAGATATATGTCCAACAACTCATAAATATTTATAGATTCTTAAGCAAAGAAACACAAAGAAACTTGAATTTTATGATCACAGTTTTGTTAGCAGTTCAAAAGTGTCAGGTTCTCCTTTGAGAACTCAGTCTATGATCTATTTTTGAAAGATTTTGGTAAAATAACATATATTAAATTTTAAGCAAATAAGGAATTTTGCCACTAAAATATAAGTTGTTTGGTTTTATCACTTGTGTTCCCTGGATCTGAAAAGTATACTGTTTAAATTTTCATGCTGGAGACTTTTTAAAAGTAATTTCTGTCTTTTATTGTAAGACTGTGGCACATCCTGGAAGCTTTAAAGAATCCAGAAGAACCAGATGCATATTATAAACTTTAAAAGGAATATGAACACAATTAAACACCAGACAAGTACAAAGAAATTAAAAGTAGAGCATTAAAGTGTATTCTCTCAGACTTTTAGTGTGCTAAATGTCTCTGTTCATAACATTGATGGTATCTTTTTTGCATGCTAGTGGCTGAGAATAATTATCAGAGGCTATAAAATGTACTGTTGAAAGAACAGCTTTTTTAAATTATGAAGAATTTTCTTCAAAGGTAGTATTAGCATTAATTTGTAGCAACATGGTAGCGCATTTATCTATTTAAACACTAAGAAACTTCCAAATTAAAAAGAATTAAGAATGTTGACTAATAGGGTTACTTTTGCTTACTATGTGCTATGGTGTCTTATGCATGCTGAATTTTTTTTCCTTTCCTTGATTTTTTTCTTTGTTGCAAGCTTATGCAATATTGACAAGTGATTTCTAGCTACTGACATTCATAGGCTTCAACTTTAAAGGCTCTTATTTATAAATAATACAAACATATATATAATCTTTTACAAATGAAATATCTAGGCTTCATTTATTTATGATCTTTGTTTTTTCATTTCTTCTGTGTTTCTTTTTTCCTTTTGTTTTTTTGATCTAATAAAGATCCATGATCACCCTTCTACCAACATTACTTCATTTGAATACTTTCGGAGATATATATGAAAGAACTTGTGAAATAAAATACAATATATAGAGAGAGTTATAAATTTATCTTCTTGGGTATCAATTACACAACATAATGATTCAAAATAAATGACACAGCGAAATCAGATGAACTGTATGCTTAAAGATCATTTAGGAACAACAATAAACACAAGCAAACCCACCAAAAAAAGTGTTTTGAAATACATCAGCTTTTTAAGTCACACATTCTAAATCTATATGCTGTTTTGATCACATTTTTAAAACAGCAGAATATGAACCTAGTGGCTCATATTCCAATAGTTAAGATATTTTTCTTTAGTTTCATTTTTAAGCATATTAAAGTTTCTTCATAGGTATCTGAGAATCTAAAGGATTTTGTGCTGTTTTTGTTCTCCTTAATTTGGTATTACATTTCTCTTGAGGGTAAGCTTTTCAATTAGGAACAGCTTTACCCTTAAGCTTATTATCTACTTGGTATAGAACATTTCAATTTTAATTTTACTAATCAGTGCATTTTGAAAGATCCCTCCAACCTTTCTTAGCTGTACTAAGCTATCTAAAGCAAATTGTTTTCTCTAAGAATCATGCTAATATTTTGTTGGCCTTTGTATTATGTGGTTCAAATATGAAAAATATCCTTAGGATTCTTGCTACATTTGCATTTTAGTTACTAAGAACTGTTTAAATTTTTATAATATTGTATTATTAATTGAACTTTTTCTCTATGGTTTTCAAACTTGAAAGAACTGCTGTGTAATAAATGTTTAGGTCTTAGTCCCAATTTTTTGTTGAATAATAAAAAAAAAAAAATACCTTGAAGATTTAGACATGAGTGATGCCACAGTAATACCAAGTTCACATAATTCCTGGTCTGACTGTACCACTAGTGGACACTTAACTGAATCAGAGCTTCCTGTGACGTGTGATGTGGCCTTGCAGAAAATGATGAGCAGGCCAAATAAAGCTGAGAGAAAGAAAGAGAGATGGAGATTAAAATATCTAAGCATTGACACCACAACTGCTGATAGGTGGCATTAGGTTTAAAAAAAAAATGTTTTCAAGTAATGAATGTATTCTTGTTTCTTGTCCCCCAAAATATCTACCAAAAACATATATGATTACCTAAACTGAGCAACTTATGACTCAATAATAAAGAACTACCTCATCAACAGTATTAATAGAACCACAAATGGAAAACATTAGTATGAAACAGACAGAAATCTCAAGAAAAGTTGTGTTTCACTTGTTTCTCTTTTGTATCTGTATTAGAATAGTCATACTGAGCTATGTGAAGGAGAGCTTTTTTTTTTTTTAATGTGCTGTTTAACAGTCTCTCTTAAGCATCTACAAAAATTTATCTATTGTGTAATTTTAAAATGTCATTTCTTTTTTAACCCCTTCTAACTTCTGCCTTCATTCCACATTTCAACAAATACTTCTTGATAATACTAGGTATGAAACAATTTGTGAAGTAAGAAGTAATAGAACTTTAAAATTATTTTCTAGTAGGCAAATAAATTTATTTGTTATTTTGGAAGCTTTGTATTTTTATTCTACTAATTTTCTGGGTTTTTGAAACAATTTTTATTATTCTGTTGTTGTTGTTCAGTCACTTAGTTGTGTCCAACTCTTTGTGATCCCATGGAAGGCATCATGCCAGGCTTCACTGGCCTTCACCATCTCCCAGAACTTGTTTAAACTCATGTCCATCGAGTTGGTGATGCCATCCAACAATCTCATCCTCTACCATTCCCTTCTCCTTCTGCCTTCAATCTTTCCCAGCATCAAGGTCTTTTCTAATAAACTGGCTCTTTGCACCAGGCAGCCAAAATATTGGAGCTTCAGCTTCATGATCAGTCCTTCCAATGGATATTCAGGACTGATCTCCTTTAGGATTGACTGCTTGGATCTCCCTGCTGTCCAGGGGACTCTCAAGTCTTCTCCAATACCACAGTTCAAAAGCATCAATTCTTTGGCATTCAGCCTTCCTTATGATCCAACTCTCACAACCAGACTGGAAAAACTATAGCTTTGGCTATACAGATATTTTTAGGCAAAGTAATGTCTCTGGCCTTTTAATATGCTAAGTTTGCCATAGCTTTGCTTCCAAGGAGCAAGCATCTTTTAATTTCATGGCTGAAGTCACCATCTGCAGTGATTTTACAGCCCAAGACAATAAAGTCTATCACTGTTTCCATTGTTTCCTCTTCTATTTGCAATGACATGGGGGACAAGAGGCCATGATCTTTGTTTTTTGAATGTTTAGTTTTAAGCCAGCTTTTTCACTCTCCTTTTTTACCTTCATTCAGAGGCTCTTTAATTCTTCCTCGCTTTCTGCCACAAGGGTGGTGTCATCTGCATATCTGAAGTTATTGATATTTTTCCCAGCAATATTGATTCCAGCTTGTGCTTCATCCAACCTGGCATTTCACAAGATGTATTCTGTATATAAGTTAAATAAATAAGGTGACAATATACAGCCTTGGCATATTCCTTTCCCAATGTTGAACCAGTCTGTTGTTCCATGTCTGGCTCTAACTGTTGCATCTTGACCTTCATACAGGTTTCTCAGGAAGTAGGTAAGGTGGTCTGGTATTCCCATCTCTTTAAGAATTTTCCACCGTTTGCTGTGATCCACAGAGTCAAGGCTTTAGCGAAGTCAATGAAGCAAAAGTAGATTTTTTTCTGGAATTCTCTGGCTTTTTCTGTAATCCAATGAATGTTGGCAATTTGCTCTGCCTTTTCTAAATCCAGCTTGAACATCTGGAAGTTCTTGGTTCAAGTACTGGTGAAGCCTAGGTTGGAGCATTTTGAGCATTACTTTGCCAGCCTGTGTAATGAGTGCAATTGTGCAGCAGTTTGAACATTCTTTGGCAATTCCCTTCTATGGGATTGGAATGAAAACTGACATTTTCCAATCCTGTGGCCACTACTGAGTTTTCGAAATTTGCTGGCATATTGAGTGCAGTATTTTAGCAGCATCATATTTTAGGATTTGAAATAGCTCACCTGGAATTCCATCATATCCACTAGCTTTGTTTGTAGTGATGCTTCCCAAGGCCCACTTGACTTCACATTTCAAGATATCTCACTCTAGGTGAGTGATCACACCATTGTGATTATCTAGGTCATGAAGATATTTTTGTATAGTTTTTCTGTGTATTCATGCCACCTCTTCTTAATATCTTTCTTGCTTCTGTTAGTTCCATACCATTTCTGTCTTTTACTGTGCCCATCTTCACATGAAATGTTCCCTTATTATCTTAATTTTCTTGAAGAAATCTCTACTCTCCCCAATCCCCCCCCCCCCGCCCCTTTTTTTTTCCCTCTTTTTCTTTGCATTGCTCAGTTTGGAAGGCTGTCTTATCTCTCCTTGCTCTTCTTTGGAATTCTGCATTTAGATGGGTATATCTTTCCTTTGCTCCTTTGCCTTTTGCTTTTCTTCTTTTCTCAGCTATTTTTAAGGCTTCTTAGAGAAAGTTATTTTTTCCTTTTCACATTTCTTTTTCTTTGGGATGGTCTTGATCACTGCCTCCTGTACAATGTTATGAACCTCCACCCATAATTATATAATTATCCTAATATCATGTTTTTCTAACTTAATCTTTTACTGTTAGTTTTAAAAGCAATCCTTTGACTCCTACATAATTTTAAAAAATAGTTAATAATATTTACCTTTCCCTTTAAATCTCCCCCTTCAGACACTTTTATTTGCATTGTTTTACTCAGTCAGACATATGATGCTCAACACATTCTCATCTGAAAACCTCACTATGTGTCAGTGTTAACTCTACAGTTAAACATATGAAATGTTCAACATGAATTTTCCCACTTTTTGTTGAGATAATTTTCATCTTCTCTTTGTTTCCTTGGGAAAGACACAAGTGCACAGCTTTCCCTGATTTCTGGTACATTTTTCTATGGCTTCAAGACCTGAAGGACAGCATGATAGATTAAATATTTTTGATTGACACTTTATTCTTAAGTAAATAAAAAATTCAACAGCCTGTTGTTAGTACAGTTTTCTTGCTCTTATTGAGAAAGGAGAAAATTCCTGATTACCCCTTAAATTATTCTATTATTTCTTTTCACTCATTGCATGTGACACTTTATAATACACTATATATTTTAGTTATTTGTCATTTTCTTTTATATTTATATTTATTGTCTGTTCCTTCCCCAGTAGACTACAAGGTCCATGTATGCTATAGTTGTTCCATATATCCTATATTTACTAGAATAGTACCTGTTACATAGTAAGCAATAAAAATATTGAATAGTAAATGACTATATATATTTTGATCGATTCAATGATAACAATATTTAATTTTTCATTCTGAGAAATTTCCACTTTATAAATACAAAAGGAGGCAGAAAGTGTGTTAGCTATAAAGTCTTAGAAGTAATTCCCACATGCTGCAACCAGAGAAAACCCACACGTAGTAACAAGATCCAGCACAACCAAAGATAAATAAATAAAAAAATATTTTTAAAAAGAAGTAATATTAAATTGACAGTGGAAACTGTTGAGGTTCTAGATTTGTTTTTGTCACTTTTTTGTGGTTGGAAAAAAATATTTATCTCTCTTCAAATAATAAAAAAGCCTCTTTCTTTTGACTGCACTGCAAGGCATGTGGGATCTTAGTTTATGAACCAGGGATCAAACCCACAATCCCTGCATTGGAAATGGTGAGTCTTAACCACTGGACCATCAAGAAATTCTCTTCTCAAATAGTTAAACAGTGTTTCCATGAAGAAAGTCTCTGTAATTAAACAAATATTTGAAATTTTCTTTCCAAACTGCTTCTAAATACAAGAAGACCATGAGGAATATTTTCAAGGGGAAGCTGATTCTGCTCATATTCTAAAGTTGCATATTTTATTTTACCTAGATATACTAGGTCATAAACTATAGTTTGATTTTTTAAACTAGAATTCTTTGTTATTGTGCATGCCATTCCAAGTACAAATGGAAGATTTGTGCTTCTCAATTTGTCTGAACTGCTATCTACCAAGCAAGAATAAACTTACCAACATCTGTCCAAAGCAGGAAAAAATTTATGACCAGCACTGGCCCAAGGTGGCAGTCTGTCTGTTGGAAAAGAAAAGTAAATAAGTGAGCTGAATAGTAGAATAAACACAGCTGAAGGGCAATTTGGCTAGCTACTAGATTGAATCAATGAACTCTCTGAAAGTGATTGATTAATCATCCTAGCTTTTACAGTAATGCCCTTTATTTCCTGCTGATTTAGCAGCATAAGGGGACAAAAATGGCCAGTGGCAGTCTTGGCATCCAATTTAATGGAACCATGACTTGTTTCCTGGTGGCAACCTTTCTCCCTTGGGAATAGAACTCACTGAGCCCAATATTACAGGAATGGGTGGGAAGGGGGACTATGACAGCAGATTCTTTGGATTTAGAGTAAAAAAGAGTCATATCCCATCTCCTGAATTGTGGGGTCCATACATTCTAATTATGGGAGAAAGACCATCACATACTAAGTACTAACTGAAGACATATATGGCATGATCAGGACTCAAGATTTCATTTCTCCAAGATGGTCCCATAACTTAGACTGTTCTGTGCCATGCTTAATTGCTCAGTCATGTCTGACTCTTTGCAACCCCATAGCTTGAAGGCAACCAGGACCTCTGTCCATGGGATTTCTCCAGGCAAGTAAACTGGAGTGGTTTGCCATGCTCTCCTCCAGGGGATCTTCCCAATCCAGGGATCAAACCCAGGTCTCCCATATTGCAGGCAGATTCTTTACTGTCTGAGCCACGAGGGAAGTCCTAACTAGGACTATAGCAGCTTATCTCACAGTTTTCTCCAACAACTGCTTCTGGTTGATGAAGGATGTTGCACCAATGAATTTGTGGCTATGAGCCGACTGCTCTAATTCCTTCACTCACTATAAAGCATGTTCTTTGGAGATGCTGTATGTGATACTCTGGCAATGGATATGGCTTTCTGTAAGTTTATGAATGGTAGTGTTGGTAGAGACACCATGGGCAGTAAGGAAATATTGTATCTCTGTGGACATGTATTCTAAACTATTGCTCTCTCTGTAATGAGAGGAGTCCCAAACAATCAATCTGTTTGGAGATGCTTGGCTGGAACTCTGCAAAATGTGCAAAGTAGATTTCACTGTTGGCCTTTGTCATTTGCAGATTGGGCACTCGGCAGTGACAGTAGCCAGATCAGTCTTGGTACAAAAACTTTATAAAGTTGAGCCCATGCATGGCTTCCATCTTTGTTTTCATGGCCACTGTGTCTACGTCCATTGAGCAAGCACTAATATGACTGGGGAAAGAGTGAGCAGTCACATTTTCCTTCTGCTTACTGAGGACGTGTCTACTTTACAGCCATCCATTTTCATTTAACTGGGACACTATATCATTTTAGATCTAGTCTGACTAAAAACCTACAGCACAATAGTGAATAATTCTCAAAGACTAACAAAAACCCTGCAATTTGCAAGGCACTTAGGAAAGATCCACAAACTGCCTTGGAATACAATAGCAGGCAGCTGTTGACAAGAAGCCATTGAAGTTGCAACACAATTGAGGTTTCAGCTTCTTTAAAGGTAATGGCACGCAGAGTAAAGTCATTCAATTCCATAGACATGAGCTCATGGCTTCCCCTTCTTTTCTGTAAAATAAAGTTTCTTGGACATAAGAATAGGTCATTCTGTAAGCTCAACCACAGGACTGGAAAAGGTCAGTTTTCATTGCAATCCCAAAGAAAGGCAATGCCAAAGAATGCTCAAACTACCGCACAATTGCACTCATCTCACACGCTAGTAATGTAATGCTCAAAATTCTCCAAGCCAGGCTTCAGCAATACGTGAACCGTGAACTTCCAGATGTTCAAGCTGCTTTTAGAAAAGGCAGAGGAACCAGAGATCAAATTGCCAACATCCGCTGGATCATTGAAAAAGCAAGAGAGTCCCAGAGAAACATCTATTTCTGCTTTATTGACTATGCCAAAGCCTTTGACTATGTGGATCACAATAAACTATGGAAAATTCTGAAAGAGATGGGAATACCAGACTACCTGACCTGCCTCTTAAGAAATCTGTATGTAGGTCAGGAAGCAACAGTTGGAACTAAACATGGAACAGTGTGGTTCCAAATAGAAAAAGGAGTATGTCAAGGCTGTATATTGTCACCTTATTTATTTAACTTCTATGCAGAGTACATTAAGATAAATGCTGGGCTGGAGGAAGCACAAGCTGGAATCAAGATTGCCAGGAGAAATATCAATAACCTCAGATATGCAGGGGCTTCCCTGGAGACACAGAGGTTAAAGCGTCTGCCTGCAATGTGGGAGACCTGGGTTCGATCCCTGGGTCGGGAAGATCCCCTGGAGAAGGAAATGGCAACCCACTCCAGTATTCTTGCCTGGAGAATCCCACGGACAGAGGAGCTTGGTGGGCTACAGTCCACGGGTCACAAAGAGTCGGACACGACTGAGCGACTTCACTGTCACTTTCACTTTCAGATATGCAGATGACACCACCCTTATGGCAGAAAGTGAAGAGGAACTAAAAAGTCTCTTGACGAAAGTGAAAGAGGAGAGTGAAAAAGTTGGTTTAAAGCTCAACATTCAGAAAACTAAGACCATGGCATCCGGTCCCATCACTTCATGGCAAATAGATGAGGAAACAGTGCAAACAATGGCTGACTTTATTTTGGGGGGCTCCAAAATCACTGCAGATGGTGATCACAGCCATGAAATTAAAAGACGCTTACTCCTTGAAAGGAAAGTTATGACCAACCTATACAGAATATTAAAAAGCAGAGACATTGCCAAAAAAGGTCCATCTAGTCAAGGCTATGGTTTTTCCAGTGGTCATGTATGGATGTGAGAGTTGGACTATAAAGAAAGCTGAGTGCAGAAAAATGGGTGCTTTTGAACTGTGGTGCTGGAAAAGACTCTTGAGAGTCCCTTGGACTGCAAGGAGATCCAACCAGTCCATTCTAAAGGAGATCAGTCCTGGGTGTTAATTGTAAGGACTGATGTTGAAACCAAAACTCCAATAGTTTGCCCACCTGATGCAAAGAGCTGACTCATTGGAAAAGACCCTGATGCTGGCAAAGATTGACGGCAGGAGGAGAAGGGGACGACAGAGGATGAGATGGTTGGATGGCATCACTGACTCAAATGGACATGGGTTTGGCTGGACTCCAGGAGTTGGTGATGGACAGGGAGGCCTGGCATGCTGCAGTCCATGGGGTCGCAAAAAGTTGTACATGACTGAGAGACTGAACTGAGCTGAACTGAACTGTAAGCTCAACAATGTGGTTTGAACAAAAGCATGTGGGTAAGAAGGTAAGTCCTTACATAAATACAGAGCAAGTTATCTTCCCAGGAAGGAAAATTTGCTGCCTCATTCCTTAGTGGAATGGGTCCAATCTAGTCAATCTGCCACCAGGTGGCTCACTTTTTCCTCAAGTGTTTGTTTCTACTTTCAAAGCTTATGTTGGCAGGTGGGGCCCTGAGACAAATTAAAGTTTGAGCCTTGTGACTAATTGATAGAAAAAATGGCCAAAATTTTTTCTCATCTACTTATGAATGTTCCCTTGACTTGGAGAGAAGGATTTCACAAAAGGAGACTATTTTTCCTTTGCATAAGTCTGGGCAGGTCTATGATTCAGTTAAGCCAGTTAAATATTAACAAATTGGGGATTTCTCACTTTCTATTTCTGGAACATGTTTGCCATCTTGTGAAAAATATTTTTTGATATCTAGGGTAACTCCTTTAAGACCACATGATATTCAGGCTTCCCAGGTAGTTTGGTGGTAAAAGAATCTGCTTTTCAGTGCAGGAGTTGTGGGTTCAATCCCTGGATCAGGAAGATTTCCTAGAGGAGGAAATGACAACCCAGTCCAATATTCTTGCCTGAAGAGAAATTCCGTGGACATAGGAACCTGGTGGGCTACAGTCCATGAGATCGTAAAGAGCTGGACATGATTAAGCAACTGAGCATGAATATGAGAACAGCTTGGAACTTGGTAGTTTAGAAGAGTAACTGATGACATCAGCTAAATGAGCTGAAGAAGTTAGTTTTCAAAATTTCATTGGGGAACTGTAATTCTCAAGTCTCTGGAAACTGTTGACTGGAGAAGCTGCTATACAGCTTGTGGTTGTTCATATGCCTGATCACTGCGAAATCTTAATAATGCTTTCTCCTCACTTTCACCCCACAAGCCTGATATGCATTCCTAATATAGACTCTTGAAAGGAAAAAAGAGTCTTTTGAGATGTTGTCTGGCTTCTCCTTTGCAATCAACAGAGCCCATCGATGTGACTGGTAATAGTGCAGACTTGGCAACCAGCAGCACAGATTAGCATATCTTCACATCGAATACTCACCCTGAAGGGTTCAATCATGTACTGCTCACAAAGACATCCTGCCCCCCATCTTCCAAGTTCCTAGTCATCTGAAAAACTCTTAGCCATTGCTAATGGATTAATGTAGATTCCTACTTAAAGTTCTAGCACCTACTTAAAGCCATTTATCAACCCCAAATATTGTGAGCAACTAAAAGTTTTTCTGGAAATTCTGTCCCCTGAAAGGCGTTTCTTTCTCCATTATCTCTTAGAGACACTCCTTACTTCTCAGCGTGTATATACTGTACCAGTCAGACAATTCCCACTAGCACCAGCACACAGTGAAGATTCATCTATAAACCAGGCTTATCTTTTCTTTCTTTTCTTCTCGATTACCTGGTCATAGTGAATTTCCCTAGGTATGTGAATTGGAGAGAAAGTTGACAAAACAGCAGGGGTAGATACCATGGAAGTCTGGGCCAGCAGTTGTGAAGTTTTTCCTTTCTAGATCTGGTGGTGCATACACGATTTCAATTTTGCAAGAGATTACTGCTGTGCATGACCAATTTCATGATCCTGTCGATTGAATAAAATTTGTTTTATCAGGGGAAATTTAGTTTGTTTTATGATTGATGTCCCTTGGACACGTATATAGTTTCTGTTGAAGCACAGCTGCAAACCAGAAGCGGTTTTTCAAATGGAAAACAGTTGCATCACATAAAATCTTTAAGGGTCTAAGCTATGAGTTTCATATCGTCCAAGGCTTAACATAGAACCATAGACGTTTTCAATGTCATTGGTTGATTAAATGAAAAGTATGGTTGTCTGGCTTTGTCACTAAAAAGTCTCTTGTGTTCACCTAGAAGATAAGTTAGAGAAGTATACTTAAATATATTCTGCTTTGCCTCCTAAATTAAAAGCATTTTGGACTTCCCTGGTGGTGCAGTGGATAAGAATCCACCTATCAATGCAGTGGGCATGGATTCGACCCTTGATCCAGGAAGATCCCACATGCCATGGAGCAACTAAGTCTGTGTGCCATAACTACTGAGCCCATGCAAGCTGCAACTGCAAGCTGCAACTACTGAAACCTAGATCCCTAGAGTTGACACTCTGCACAAGGAAGGCCACTACAAGGAGAGGCCCATGTGCTGCAATGAAGAGTAACCCTTGCTTTCCACAACTAGAGAAAGCCAGTGCAAAGCAATGAAGATGCAACCCAGACAAAAATAAAATAAATAACTATGTATTTATTTATATAAATAACTATATATCATTTTATATGTATACAAAGCATTTTATCATTCTTTCTCTGCTTTGTGGTAGCATAAAGCATAGCGATTTTACTTTTTCTTAAAGGGAATATCACCTCATGTCTTCAGACCATGGAAACTTAGAAAGCTTCTTGCTGTACGGGGTTTTTTATACATGCATGGGTTTTATTTCTCCTTCTATACAATGCATATAAATTAACAAGATATCTAGGCTGCTTTGTATGTCTTGCTCAATAGGCTCATGTTGATGTTCTGATATCAAGATAATCAAAGTCACTGTTGACTATAGCAAAGGCAAGGCATTTGACAGATCAAGATGAAAGGCAATGACCATCCATTCACATGAAGGCAAATTGCCACTAATTTACTTTGTGATAAAATTTTATTAAAATTATATGCTTGATAAATTTTCATGTCAGTTACAGAGATAAGTATTTGCTCCAGTAAAGATATTATATCCAGAATGACAGTTATGATTGGCATTATCAATTGGTTAATGTGGATATAAACATCATCCTTCCTCAGTCAGTCTCTCCCATCAGGAAGCTTCCATTAGCCTCTTATCCTTCTCCATCAGAGGGCAGACAGACTGGAAACTGCAATCACAGAAAACTAACCAATCTGATCACATGGATTATAGCCTTGTCTAAGTCAATGAAACTATGAGCCATGCCATGTAGGGCCACCCAAGAAAGATGGATCATGGTGGAGAGTTCTGACAAAACATGGTCCACTGGAGAAGGGAATGTCAAATCACTTCAGCATTTTTGCTTTGAGAACCAAATGATCAGTATGAATAGGCAAAAAGAAAGGACACTGAAAGATGAATTCCCCAGATCGGTAGGTGCCCAATATGTTACTGGAGATCAGTGGAGAAATAACTCCAGAAAGAATGAAGAAACGGATCCAAGGAAAAACAACCCTCAGTTGTGGATGTGACTGGTGATGGAAGTAAAGTCCAATGCTGTAGAGAGCAGTATTGCATAGGAACCTGGAATGTTAGGTCCATGACTCAAGGCAAATTGGAAGCGGTCAAACAGGAGATGGCAAGACTGAACATCGACATTTGAAGAATCAGCAAAATAAAGTGGTCTGAAATGGGTGAATTTAATTCAGCTGACCATTATATCTACTACTGTGGGCAAGAATTCCTTAAAAGAAATGGAGTAGCCATCATAGTCAACAAAAGAGTCTGAAATACAGTACTTGGATGCAGTCTCAAAAGTGACAGAATAATCTCTGCTCCTTTCAAAGGCAAACCATTCAGTATTACAGTAATCCAAGTCTATGTCCCAATGAATGATGCTGAAGAAGTTGAAACTGAACAGTTGGATGAAGACCTTTGAGAACTAATGCCCCCCCAAAAGATGTCTTTTTCATTATGGGGAACTGGAATGCAAAAGTATGAAGTTAAGAGCTACCTGGAGTAACAGGCAAATTGGCCTTGGATTACAAAAAGTGGCAGGTCAAATGCTAACAGAGTTTTGCCAAAAGTATGCACTGGTCATAGCAAACATTCTCTTTCAACAACACAAGATTTACACATGGACATCACCAGATAGTCAACACTGAAATAAGATTGATGATATTCTTTGCAGCCAAAGATTCAGAAGCTCTATACAGTCAGCAAAAGCAAGACTGGGAGCTGACGATGGCTCAAATCCTGAACTCCTTATTACCAAAGTCAGACTTAAACTGAAAAAAGTAGGGAAAAACACACCAGATGGTCAACGCTGAAATAAGATTGATGATATCTTTGCAGCTAAAGATGCAGAAGCTCTATACAGTCAGCAAAAGCAAGACTGGGAGCTGATGATGGCTCACATGCTAAACTACTTATTGCCAAAGTCAGACTTAAATTGAAGAAAGTAGGGAAAAACACTAGACCATTCAACATTATGACCTAAATCAAATCCCTTACAATTACACAGTGGAAGTGAGAAATAGATTCAAGGGATTAGATCTGATAGAGAGAATGCCTGAAGAAATATGGATGGAGGTCCATGACATTGTACACAAGGCAGGGATCAAGACCATCTCCAAAAAAAAAAAAAAAAAAATGCAAAAAAGCAAAATGATTGTCTGACAAAGCCTTACAAATAGCTGAGAAAAGAAGAGAAATAAAAGGCAAAGGAGAAAAGGAAAGATATACCCATTTGAATACAAAGTTAAAAAGCATAGCAAGGAGAGATAAGAAAGCCTTTCTCAGTGATAAATGCAAAGAAATAGAGGAAAACAATAGAATGGGAAAGAATAGAGAACTCATCAAGAAAATTAGAGATACTAAGGAAAAATGCTCCAAGCCAAGCTTCAGCAATACATGAACCGTGAACTTCGAGATGTTAAAGCTGGTTTTAGAAAAGGAAGAGGAACCAGAGATCAAATTGCCAACATCCGCTGGATCATGGAAAACGCAAGAGAGTTCCAGAAAAACATCTATTTCTGTTTTATTGACTATGCCAAAGCCTGTGACTGTGTGGATCACAACAAACTGTGGAAAATTCTGAATGATGGGAATACCAGACCATCTGACCTGCCTCTTGAGAAGTCTCTATGCAGGTCAGGAAGCAACAGAACTGGACATGGAACAACAGACTGGTTCTAAATAGGGAAAGGAGAAGGTCAAGGTTGTATATTGCCACTCTGCTTTTTTACATATATGCAGAGTATATGAGAAACGCTGTGCTGGATGAAGCACAAGTTGTAATCAAGATCCCCAGGAGAAATATCAATAACCTAAGCCATGCAGATGACACCACCCTTATGGCAGAAAGCAAAGAACCAAAGAGCCTCTTGAGGAAAGTGAAAGAGGAGAGTGGAAATGTTGGCTTAAAGCTCAACATTCAGAAAACTAAGATCATGGCATCTGGTCCCATCACTTCATGGCAAATAGATGGGGAAACAGTGGAAACAGTGTCAGACTTTATTTTGGGGGGCTCCAAAATCACTACAGATGGTGACTGCAGCCATGAAATTAAAAGAGACTTGCTCTTTGGAAGAAAAGTTATGACCAGTCTAGACAGAATATTAATAAGCAGAGACATTACTTTGGCAACAAGGTCTGTCTATTCAAAACTATTGGTTTTCCAGCAGTTATGTATGGATGTGAGAGTTGGACTATAAAGAAAGCTGAGTGCCGAAGAACAGATGCTTTTGAACTGTGGTGTTCGAGAAGATTCTTGAGAGTCCCTTGAACTGCAAGGATATCCAACCAGTCCATCCTAAAGGAGATCAGTCCTGAATATTCATTGGAAGGACTGATGTTGAAGCTGAAACTCCAATACTTTGGCCACCTCATGCAAAGAACTGACTCATTTGAAAAGACTCTGATGATGGGAATGATTGAAGTGGGGAGGAGAAGAGAACAGAGAATGAGATGGTTGGATGGTATCACCAACTCAATGGACATAAAACTCCAGGAATTGGTGATGGGAGTCCTAGCCTGCTGCAGTCTGTGGATTTGCAAAGTGTCAGACACAAGTGAGTGACTGAATTGAACTGAACTCAAGGAACACTTGAATTTTGTACTGGCCAAGTAGAAACCATAAATTTGATTTTATAATAGGAATTTAGGGATGATCAAGGAAAAAAAGATGATCTCAGTGTAACAGTATTATGCCCAGTTTATTTGAGCACTGCTTTGGGATAAAGCAATCTAAATATCTTCTTAAGTTGTATGTGTGCTGGAGAATGGAAAGATAATCCATGAATGTGTAAGGACCATATATAGCATATATATGTGCAAGGAAAATCTCTCATCATATGAGATAAACCAGGCACTACACTCCAGTATTCTTGCCTGGAGAATCCCATGGACAGACAGAGGAGCCTGGTGGGCTACAGTCCATGGGGTCGCAAAGAGTCCAACAAGACTGACTGACTTTTCTTTTTCTTCACTTCACTTTTCTTTTCTTTTCTTTTTTTTTTTTTTATGCAGAAGGTGAGGAACAAAGAGAGGGATCAGAGATGGGACTTATCTTATCTAGGTAATGACTCTTAGAGGCACAGTGACTACAGTCATTCAGGTATGACCTAAATCAAATCCCTTATGATTATACAGTGGAAATGAGAAATAGATTTAAGGGTCTAGATCTGATAGAGTGCCTGATGAACTATGGATCAGGTTCATGACATTGTACAGGAGACAGGAATCAAGACCATCCCCATGGAAAAGAATTGCAAAAAAGCAAAATGGCTGTCTGGGGAGGCCTTACAAATAGCTGTGAAAAGAAGAGAGGTGAAAAGCAAAGGAGAAAAGGAAAGATATAAGCATCTGAATGCAGAGTTCCAAAGAAGAGCAAGAAGAGATAAGAAAGCCTTCTTCAGCGATCAATGCAAAGAAATAGAGGAAAACAATAGAATGGAAAAGACTAGAGATCTCTTCAAGAAAATTAAAGATACCAAGGGAACATTTCATGCAAAGATGGGCTCGATAAAGGACAGAAATGGTCTGGACCTAACAGAAGCAGAAGATATTAAGAAGAGGTGGCAAGAATACATGGAAGAACTGTACAAAAAAGATCTTCACGACCCAGATAATCATGATGATGTGATCACTAATCTAAAGCCAAACATCTTGGAATGTGAAGTCAAGTGGGCCTTAGAAAGCATCACTACGAACAAAGCTAGTGGAGGTGATGGGAATTCCAGTTGAGCTGTTTCAAATCCTGAAAGATGATGCTGTGAAAGTGCTGCACTCAATATGCCAGCACATTTGGAAAACTCAGCAATGGTCACAGGACTGGAAAAGATCAGTTTTCATTCCAATCCCAAAAACTACCGCACAATTGCACTCATCTCACATGCTAGTAAAGTAATGCTCAAAATTCTCCAAGCCAGGCTTCAGCAATACGTGAACCATGAACTCCCTTATGTTCAAGCTGGTTTTAGAAAAGGCAGAGGAACCAGAGATCAAATTGCCAGCATCCGCTGGATCATGGAAAAAGCAAGAGAGTTCCAGAAAAACATCTATTTCTGCTTTATTGACTTTGACTGTGTGGATCACAATCAACTGTGGAAAATTCTGAAAGAGATGGGAATACCAGACCACCTGACCTGCCTCTTAAGAAACCTAGATGCAGGTCAGGAAGCAACAGTTAGAACTGGACATGGAACAGACTGGTTCCAAATAGGAAAAGGAGTACGTCAAGGCTGTATATTGTCACCCTGCTTATTTAACTTCTATGCAGAGTACATCATGAGGAACGCTAGCCTGGAAGAAACACAAGCTGGAATCAAGATTGCCAGGAGAAATATCAATAACCTCACATATGCAGATGACACCACCCTTCTGGCAGAAAGTGAAGAGGAACTAAAAAGCCTCTTGGATGAAAGTGAAAGAGGAGAGTGAAAAAGTTGGCTTAAAGTTCAACATTCAGAAAACGAAGATCGTGGCATCCGGTCTCATCACTTCATGGGAAATAGATGCGGAAACAGTAGAAACAGTGTCAGACTTTATTTTGGGGGGCTCCAAAATCACTGCAGATGGTGACTATAGCCATGAAATTAAAAGATGCTTACTCCTTGGAAGAAAAGTTGTGACCAACCTAGATAACATATTCAAAAGCAGAGACATTACTTTGCCAACTAAGGTCCATCTAGTCAAGGTTATGGTTTTTCCAGTGGTCATGTATGGATGTGAGAGTTGGACTGTGAAGAAGGCTGAGCGCCAAAGAATTTATGCTTTTGAACTGTGGTGTTGGAGAAGACTCTTGAGAGTCCCTTGGAATGCAAGGAGATCCAACCAGTCCATTGTGAAGGAGATCAGCCCTGGGATTTCTTTGGAAGGAATGATGCTAAAGCTGCAACTCCAGTACTTTGGCCACCTCATGTGAAGAGTTGACTCATTGGAAAAAACTCTGATGCAGGGAGTAATTGGGGGCAGGAGGAGAATGGGACGACCGAGGATGAGATGGCTGGATGGCATCACGGACTCGATGGACGTGAGTCTGAGTGAACTCCGTGAGATGGTGATGGACAGGGAGGCCTGGCTTGCTGCAATTCATGGGGTCACAAAGAGTCAGACACGACTGAGCCACTGAACTGAAGTGAACTGACTAGAGTCTGGCTCAGAGCTCCAAAGGGCAGTGATTAGTCTTTATAGCCACAGGGTTTATCTAATCTATAAAGATAAATTAGGTTAGCACCTGTAAGCAACAGTTTTCTAGGATACACAAAGCAAGTAGGCTCTAAAATCTGCTTTGTAAGCTACCTAGAGAGGTAAGATGGGGTGGAGGGGAGGTTCAGATGGGAGGGGACCTATGAGTAAGTAAGTGTAAGTAAGTGTTGGTTGCTCAGTCGTGCCCAACTCTTTGAAACCCCATGCACTGCAGCCCACTAGGCTCCTCTAGTGGAGAGGAGATTTGCCAGGCAAGGATACTGGAGTGGGTTGCCATTTCCTCCTCCAGGGGATCTTCCTAACTCAGGGAATCAACCCGGGTCTTCTGCATTGCAGGCAAATTCTTTACCGACTGAGCTACAAGGGAAGCTCTATGTGTTTTTGTGGCTGATTCACATTGTTGTATGACAGAAGTCTACACAATATTGTAAGGCAATTACCCTTCAATTAAAAATGAATTAATTAAAAAAATAAAATACATTTTAAAAAGGAAGAAAAAATAATTGGATGTGTCAAAATTTGAGTTTGGCCATGGTAAGATTTTAAGATAATAAATTTCAGTGTATGTGGAGAAATAAATAATTCAAAAGCCAATAAACAGAGGTCATCTTTGATTCACTTCTGTAACAGTCTTATTCTAATCATTGTTATTGCATCTTTCAAGTATTTTCTGATGAATCTGATCACTGAATTTCACCCAGGGCTACAGTATTATTTTTAGTTGATTGATTAATTTGGTACTTGGGTAGCTGTAGAGGATGTTATTCAGGAAGTGAAAGTGAAAGTCACTCAGTCATGTCCTATTTGTTGTGACACCATGGACTATAGAGTCCATGGAATTCTCCAGGCCAATATACTGGAGTGGGTAGCCTTTCCCTTCCCCAGGGGATCTTCCCAAACCAAGGATCAAACACAGGTCTCTTGCATTGCAAGCTCTCCTTAACTATATCTTGAGTTCATTGATAAAGTTAGTAATACAAGTATCTGGTCACTTACTAAGAGTGCCTAATCCCATCATGGATTATAAACATAGAGAAGTAACCACAGTTTTTCTAAATTCTCATTGAGATGGATTTGTCCCAAGACTGTACTATCACTAATTGTTTTTTTAAGCCCCAATCTAACTGGTAGAATGTGAGGTTTTTGGTCTTCAAGCATATATGTCATTTAAAAAGTCAGCAGCTTACAACTTGAAAGGGAAGAGAAATTCATTTTCCCCAAAGCATGCTGCTACTAAGTCGCTTCAGTTGTGTTCAACTCTGTGCGATCCCATAGACAGAAGCCCACCAGGCTCCTCCGTCCCTGGGATTCTCCAGGCAAGAACACTGGAGTGGGTTGCCATTTCCTTCTCCAATGCAGAAAAGTGAAAGTGAAGTCGCTCAGTTGTGTCTGACCCATAGCGACCCCATGGACTGTAGCTTACCAGGCTCCTCCGCCCATGGAATTTTCCAGGCAAGAGTACTGGAGTGGGTTGCCATTGCCTTCTCCTTCCCAATGCATAGATCCTCAGTAAATGGCTTCAGGTTCCATGAGGCAAAGCTTTGGGAATGAGTAATAGTGTGTAACTATTACATGATCCCAGTGTCCTTCCCCAAACATTTATTGCCTCCCTTCAATCTGAGGTATCTTTGAGTAAATTTGAATAAGAGGGGGATTGAATAAGAGATTTTGAATGCCTGCTTAATGATACAATTTAGCTTTTTTTCCCTGCTCGACATAAAAATTTTGCACCATGTGATGGCAAACTGCTCTAATACTACACATCCAATAAGAATTCAAACATTTACACAAACTTCTGCAGACCTGAAAACACTCTTAATGTACCCTTCCATTCTGTGGTTGGATATAGTAATTATACTATACTTTGTCATTGGCTCTTAGGCATCTCAACTTACTATCCATAGCTGTAAAATTCTTGGGGCTTCCCTGGTGGCAACTGGTAAAGAATCCACCTGCCAATGCAGGAGATGTGGGTTTGATTCCTGATACAGGAAGATCCTGCGTGCTGTGCAGCAACTAAGCCCAAGAAACACAACTCCTGAGACTGCTCCAGAGCCCAGGAGCTGCAGCTACCTAGCCCATGTGCCACAACTACTTGAGGCCGGCTTACCTAGAGCCTGTGCTCCACAGCAAGAGGAGCCGCTGCAATGAGAAGCACACATGCTGCAACTAGAATGTAGTAACAAAAACTCAGCACAGTCAAAAATAAAGAAATAAATACAATTGTAAGATTCCATTATTTCTATTGATATCAAGAAACTTCAATCCTTTACATTAGAACATAATCTCTGACCTATAGAACAATCACTGCAGAACTATTAAGGATGCTCCTTCTCAGTAATAATTTTTAAAATATATCTTCTCAACTTTCCTTCATATTTTGTATCTATAGTGCCATTGCAGGATTCCAGAGTTTTAACACAATATATTCATTACACCATTCCCACTTCCTTAAGACTGTATACTCCTTCCAGGATGGATCTTAATGTCATTTCAAACTCATTCACATTAGGCCACTGTGGATTCTGGGCTTCATATAGCCATTCTGGCACTCTAGGTACCTTTGTGCACTCAACGATGCCAGATATCCTGTGAGTGCACCTGTGTAGATATACATTTGACTTGGTTATTTTTACAAAAAGACTTTCAGAATTATCGAGATTCTGTTGAATATATAGATCATCTAGGGACACTTGAAATTTTAACAGCGATAAACCAAATACTAATAATATGTGAATATAAAAAATATTTCATATTTGCAGCACTAATCTGTTTATACCAATAGCAGATAGACGTCAATAAAAAGAGAATTTCAAAAGAGATATATTTTAGAATAAAATCTACATTTACTGATACAAGATATTCATAATCATTTGAGCAATGTTTTGTAGTTTACAAACACAATTGACATTTTATATTGGCCTTATGACTTTTCTAGAAGGATTTAGTTCTAGTAGTCTTTTTGTAGACTCCATTAGATTTTCTGAAAAAATTTTTTCTATGAATAAAGGAATGCTTACTTCTTCCTTTCCAATCATTATGGTTCCTATTTCTATCAGTTTTTCTTTCTGCAGTGTTACGTGGAAAAAGAAAGCAGGTATGCTTGCTTTTGTTCTGAGTGAGAAAGCATTTCATCATGACGTGCTATACTAGCTATAGGTTTTATAGAAGCTCTTCTACCAAACTGAAGAAATTCTTTGCCTTTTTTTCTGATTGGCTGGTAATTAAGCCATGGTGGCTTAATAAATATTGAAGAAATTATATTACTTTTTCCTTTAGTCTCTTAACTTATTAGAGACTAATTTTCAAACATTAGCTCAACCTTGAATTTCAAAGATAAACTGCATTTAGACCATAATTATGTGCCCTTCACCTCCTCCTCATACTGATAATTTGTGTCTTCTCACTTTTCCTTGATCAGCCTATCTGGATTTATCATCCCATTCAGAAAATCAGCTAAATAATAGCTCTATGCTTAATTTTCAAATGTTTTACAATGAAATATTGATTACATATATTAGTTTTTGTCACAATTATAATATTTATTGGGCTTCTGGATAGGCAGATTACATTAGATTTCCTTAATTTATCAAAATTAATCCCTTAAATTTTCATCTATTTCATAAATATATGTACATTTGTATGTGATATTTCATTTTATTTTTTTGTTTAAAATATATGTTAGTTATAGAGAAAAACTCTCACTATATATGTTTTTTATATTTTAATAAAATTATTTTAAAATGTTAATAGGCATGTATACATATATAGGTGTAATCTTTCTCTACATTTCCAAAGGTATCTATCTTAACCATATAGAATGTTAAGGGATTACTGTATGTTGGCTGTGAGCTGATGCTATTTTCAAGAGATCTAAAATACACTGTGATTCATATTTTTAAAAGGTTTAATTTTATTATCATATAAATTTACCTGTTTTAAGCATGATGATCCAATTTTGGCTCAAGTCTGCTTCAGAATGGGCCTATTGATCATAAAGCCAAGTGAACCCCCTAGACCATTCTCCCTCTCCTCTTCTTTAAGATTTAAACTAAAATCCCATTTCTGTAGGAACTGATAAGCTTCAGCTCAGTTCAGTCACTCAGTCGTGTCCAACTCTTTGCGACCCCATGAATCGCAGCACGCCAGGCTTCCCTGTCCATCACCAACGCCCAGAGTTCACTCAGACTCACGTCCATTGAGTCAGTGATGCCATCCAGCCATCTCATCCTCGGTCGTCCCCTTCTCCTCCTGCTCCCAATCCCTCCCAGCATTAGAGTCTTTTCCAATGAATCAACTCTTCTCATGAGGTTGCCAAAGTACTGGAGTTGCACCTTTAGCATCGTTCCTTCCAAAGAAATCCCAGGGCTGATCTCCTTCAGAATGGACTGGTTGGATCTCTTTGCAGTCCAAGGGACTCTCAAGAGTCTTCTCCAACACCACAGTTCAAAAGCATCAATTCTTCAGCGCTCAGCCTTCCTCACAGTCCAACTCTCACATCCATACATGACCATAGGAAAAACCGTAGCCTTGACTAGACAGACCTTAGTCAGCAAAGTAATGTCTCTGCTTTTGAATATACTATCTAGGTTGGTCGTAACTTTTCTTCCAAGGAGTAAGCATCTTTTAATTTCATTGCTGCAATCACCATCTGCAGTGATTTTGGAGCCCAGAAAAATAAAGTCTGACACTGTTTCCACTGTTTCCCCATCTATTTCCCATGAAGTGATGGGACCAGATGCCATGATCTTCATTTTCTGAATGTTGAGCCAACTCTTTCACTCTCCTCTTTCACTTTCATCAAGAGGCTTTTCAGTTCCTCTTCACTTTCTGCCATAAGGGTGGTGTCATCTGAATATCTGAGGTTATTGATACTTCTCCCGGTAATCTTGATTCCAGCTTGTGCTTCCTCCAGGCCAGCGTTTCTCATGATGTACTCTGCATAGAAGTTAAATAACAGGGTGACAATATACAGCCTTGACGTACTCCTTTTCCTATTTGGAACCAGTCTGTTCCATGTCCAGTTCTAACTGTTGCTTCCTGACCTGCATACAGATTTCTGAAGGGGCAGGTCAGGTAGTCTGGTATTCCCATCTCTTTCAGAATTTTCCACAGTTTATTGTGATTCACACAGTCAAAGGCTTTGGCATAGTCAATAAAGCAGAAATAGATGATAAGCTTAGTGCCACAATGAAAGTTTTGAAAGATGGATGGCTGAAGTCTTCTGTCATATCCCGGTTAAGCTAGCCTGTTTGGACAGTGCAGAATCTGAAAGACCTTGGAGAATGTGAATGGGTTACCATAAACTGTCCCCTGCAGTTTCTAATCACGTTACTGCTGAAGATCTGTTCCCTTGTGCAGCTCTTGACATGATGGTTTACAATGATGTGGTTGGGCTTTAAAGCAGAAAGTTTTAAATCCCTCACATATTTGGTTAACAGAACACATGTGTGCCATAAGTGAGAAATCAACCTCATCCTTTTTACCAGAATTGTAACAATCTAATACCCAACAGCCAACAGTAGCCACATTAGCTTTTCAAGGTATAAAAGAGTTAATGCAGGAATTAAAAGCTTACAGAAAAGTTAGAAGGACTGAAAGGAAAAAAAAAAAAGAAAAAAAAAGATTAAGAAGGCTGATTTTGAAAGCTAAAAGGCCGATTCTGAAAGATAAGAAGTCCAGGAACAAATTTCAGTAAAGCTACCAGATATCTTGGTCGGAAGCTCCCAAGAACTGTCTTGGAAAGGGCTACAGCGCTGAGTCTATGTGAAACTCTCACTCATTGTCTAAGTATGCAGCAGCCAAGCAGGTAGTTCTCCAATGCTGTCTGAAATGATGCAGTGAAATCTCCCATCTGCTCATTTGTCTCATTGTGACAGCCTCCAGAGAATAATGGCTTTTCTGGCTCTTCTGTCTTCCAAAGCTCACACAAGTGTCTATCGTTGGCAAACTCTAACAAGGAAACATATGGCAAAAGGAGTTTTGGAAATCCAGAAGAGACCTTAGAAAGACGTGGTTATGCCAAGTTGACAATAGCCAACCTATCACAAGATAGAAGTTAAATTACCTCATTTTGTAAATGAGGAAATAACATAAAGATATTAAACAACTTGCTCAAGGTTACACAGCTGTTAATCGGCACAGCAACTTACTTACCTGCTTGTTTGTACCCTTCACAAGATGCACAATCCCTCTGACACCAAAGTAAGGATTGTATCTTGTTCATTGTTACAGACTGAGAGGCTAATACGTTTCCAGATGTGTGCATACATTCATGCTCAGTTGTGTCCATCTCTTTGTGACCCTTTGGACAGTGGCCCTCCAGGCTCCTATGTCCATGGGAATTTCTTGCCAAGAATACTGGAGTCGGTTGCCATTTCCTTCTCCAATGATCTTCCTGACCCAAAGATCGAACCCACATCTCCTGTGTCTCCTGAATTTCAGATGGATCCTTTATCTGCTGAGCCATTGCAGAAGCCCCTACCAGGTGTCGGTTAAGCATTAAATAAATATCTGGTATAAAGTTAATGATGATGCAATATTTTAAGGAAAAGATCACAATGTTTAGTTTGTTCAGAAAACTTGCTGAAGTTTTTTAACTTTCGATTTTTTTAAATTGCAATAAAACTGACATATAGCATTTTTTTAGTTTTAGGTGTAGAACATCTTGAGTCAATATTTATATATTTTATTTTTAGGTGTAGGACATCATGAGCCGATATTTATATATCATTTCATCAAGTGAAACGATTGCCATAATAAGTCTAGTTGCCATTTTCCCATCACACTTGGTTACAGTTTTTAAGATTGGTTACAGTTTTTAAGTTTTATTATATATATATATATATATATATATATATATATAAAATCTTTTTCAAATTCTTTTCCCTTTAGGTTTTTACATAATATTGAGCAGAGTTCCAACAAGGGCTTTCTGTATATTACGGGGAACTCTGCTCTATGTGCTTTTGTTAAATGAGTATGGAGTTATTTCTAACTTATACTGAAGCTTCCAGTTCTGCCCTCCCAATCTGTTGAAATTTCACTGGGAAAGATATCCTTCTGCTAGTGATTCTCCTGTGTCCATCATTTTCCATGCACCTCACTCCAAGGCAGAAGGGCTAGAGATGTTTTGTTTCATTATGGATGTCTTTTATACTTCTTACTTGGGAATGTTTCTTTATATTTGGTGAATTGGCGGTGAAGAGTCCTCTTTCAGTTATCTCTCTCTCTTTTTTTTTTTTTTTTTTACTTGTCTAAGATTTATATTCATGCAGAGTTCTCTAAGAACTCATGCCTCCTGAAACATTCTCTGATTTAGCTTTCTGTATTATTCAACCTGTTGTTTAATGTCTCTGACACATTTCAGATGTGACAATTACAGGTTCAATTTCAAACTAACCTACTGATTTTAGCTTCCTGGATTTTGTGCTCCTCATGAAGCTCAGACACACCTCTTGGAAGGAAAAAATATTCTAGGTGATAACTTTCCTTTCTTTCAGCAACTGCTAATCTGGGGATCTTCATTTGATTTCTTAAATTGGTGGTTTTCTTTTAAAGTACCTAATTGCTTTATATAAACTTAGAATTTTGAGGAGAGCAGGTTGGAGTGCCTATGCAGAGAAGAAATAAGGAAGGAAGAAACATTCTTCCCTTTGTCAGCATTTACTTTCTGTATTTGTTGCATTAATATTAGTTGTGTTCTCCTAGCCATGTGCTGCCAGTATCAAATGCAACTATCTCTTTATGAATCAGCTGGAACAAGCAATATTTGCTAACCATGCCAAATTTAAGGAGGAAGTAAAAGCATGTACCATAAGAGATAATTGCTATACTGACTTTAACACTAGGTTAGATTGATTCAAAAATCCACAGAATAAGTTTTGTCTTCCCACCAACAGTTGCCGTATGACCCATTTCATTCTAACATCTCAAATCACTCAATGTTATGAGGACTAGAGAATTTCTTCTGGGTTTACTTTCACTTTATTAACCAGATTATTAATTTACTTTCACTTTATTAATCTGATTATTAATTTTATTAACCTTATGTTTTAGACTGCTAATTGCTATAGGATTGGCTTTTGACTCTTACACTAACCACTTCCTAAGTTATCTGATCATTGGAGTGTATGCACGCAAGCTAGTTTCCTTCAGTAGTGGCTGACTCTGTGACCCTATGAGTAGCCCACCAGGCTCCTCTGTCCATGACATTCTCCAGGCAAGAATACTGGAATGGGTTGCCATATCATCTTCCAGGGGATCTTCCTGACCCAGGGATCAAACGTGTGTCTCTTACATCTTTTGCATTGTCAGGTGGGTTCTTTACCACTAATACCTACCACCTGGGAAGCCCATATTATAGTATATAAGAAGTACAAAAATAAAATGAAACTTTAAATGTACTCTAGTTCTACTGTATTTTTATGAAATTCTCCAAATGGTTCTGTTTGTCACCTAGATTTGGGACCATTAGTCATTTTGCTTTTGATGTTATTGTTGAAATTATAATTTTCTTTGTGTGTGTAGTTCTAATTTTTAGTTCAGGTACAAGTTTACTCTTATTTGTATGTGTGTGGTTATTTCAGTAGAAATTAAGAAGAGGGGGTAAATAATTCTTCAAAATCATATTGTTTATACTGAAGGAGAAGCTATCAATTTTAGCAGCTTATCAGTTATGTCTGTTTCTCATGAACATAGATAACCTTGGGATTCCCTGGTGGCTCTGTTGGTAAAGAATCTACTTTCTTTATGGTGATGCAGGAGACCAAGGTTCAATTTCTGGGTCAGAAGATCCCTTGGAGAACGGAAGGGTACTGGCTCCAGTATGTTTGCCTGGGAAATCCCATGGACAGAGGAGCCTGATGGGCTGCAGTTCATGGGGTTGCAAGAGTTGGACATGACTTAGCGACTAAACCACCACCACTACCATAGATAACCTTGCACTGTTCTTTCCATAGTTAACTATGCTATGTTCTAGTTATTCTTGTTATCATGTCAATAATCTCACACTATTCATTTTAATATTAGCTTGTAGAGGAAGGATATAATGTAGATTGTTAATTTTAAAAAGTTGGTTTAAATACGTTTTATTGTGACAGATTAAAGTCAAAAGTAAACTTTTATTCATTTTTTAGAAAATGATTAAAATTGGAAATGAGAGAAAAAATATTTAAAATATCTTCAAATCTCCTATTCAAATTTTCATTTGATCTTTCTTGGTAATTTGATATGTCATTGATGGATTTTTATCAGGAAACTTTTGTTATTATTAAATCTGTTAGAAATACTAAAATTGCTAAATATATTCTTGTGAATTTTATCATTTGATCTAGTTGTTTTGTCTAGGGAGCAGAGAATGACTTGAATAATTTATGCTTTTTAGAGTTAACTGATACAAAATTTGATGCAATACTTGATGAAGTGCTTTAAAGCTTTATAGATACTTCAAAATGAGATGTAGTCTCTATATAAATGGATATGAGTTATGTTTTGAAGAACCTCCAAGGTTTTTAAATTAATTGGATATGGTAGATGAGGGTAAGAAAAACCTTTGTATTTATTTGAATTTCTTAGAAGATAAAAGAGTCCTTTCAGGCTGAAGAAGCTAGAGTTAGGTGTGGGTTTAATTGGAGAACAGAGGGCAGCAATCTGCAGCCCCAAGTAATCTATATTAAAGTGAAGTGGAAGTGTTAGTCACTCAGTCGTGGACGACTCTTTGTAACCCTGTGGACTGTAGCTCACCAAGCTCCTTAGTCCATGGGATTTCCCAGGCAAAAACACTGGAATGAGTAGCCATTCCGTTCTCTGGGGGATCTTCCTGACCAAAGGATCAACCATGGATCTTCTGATTTGCAGGCAGATTCTTTAATGACTGAGCCACCAGGGAAGCCCAATCTATATTAAAGGGGATGTTAAACAGGAGGGTAAATGATGTAGAGATCAAGAGTAAGATCTTAATTGGTAAGTCATTGACACAATGTGTAAAAGTGTGAACTGTCATAGTCATAAGACACAAATAGAAAGCATAGAACAAAACAAAGGGTCATAAATAATATGAGTAATAGACCACTGAGACATTTTCTAAGCACTTAATATGTGTCAGGATGTACAAGTATTTACATGATTAGCATCTGATTTAATTTTTGCAAAACCAAAATGAGGTCAGTACTATTATCATGCCTAATTTACAAATGAGGAAATTCAATCATGAAAAGTTAAGTAACTTGATGAGGATCACATTGAAAAAGTGTATTGAAATATGCAGATATGATGGCAGGACACACATTCTGATACTCTTTTTCACTGCAGTAAACTATCTCCATACATATCTCTTTAAATGCAATTTGAAGAGAGAGAGAGAAAATCCTCTTTGTTTTTCTTATTTGTTTGTTTGGTTTTTACTTTAAATTAGGTCTTTTTTTAAGTTGAAGTTGAAGTTTTTTAAAGGTGAAGTTGTCTCCTTCAAATTGACACTTGCCATGTACCTCTACAAGGATCAAGTTATGAGCCGCTGCAGCTGCTGACCTTCAACACCCTCTGAAAGGAGTTCAGAGTGTAGATCAGGAATGAATAAACATGTGTTTTGGGAGAAACTGGCTGAACAGGTCTTCAGGTAGTTGGATATTTTCAGGCATTTTATGAGCTCAATTCTTGCATCTCCTTGCATCTGGAAAAGCACTAAAATCCTTCATGGTGACTCCTGACTAGCAGTAACCTTCCCAAGTCTAGCAGAAACCTGCAAAATATATGTACTTGTTTGCATGCTCTCTTTCACCAAAGTCCCACATACACTGACCTCTCCTGCTACCTCTTTGGAGAAGTTTCTCAGAGCTATCTGAAATGCTGTCTCCCAGGCAATAGTCTCCATTTTGCCCCATATAAAACTTACCTCACAACTCTCACATTGTGAATTTTTTTTTTTCAGGAAACAAAGTAAAGATGATTTACAATGTTGTGTTAATTTCAGGTTTACAGCAAAGTGATTCAGTTATATATATTTATATATATTCATATTATTTTCCCTTATAGGTTACTGAACTGAAAAGAAGTGAAAAGTGTGCTAGACATTCAGTTGTGTCTAACTTTTTGTCCCATGGACTCTAACCTACCAAGCTCCTCTGTCTATGAGATTTCTCAGGCAAGGATATTGGAATGGGTAGCCATTTTCTTCTCTAGGGAATCTTCAATAATCAGTTAATGTAGGCATTTTCTTTACCATCTATGATTTAAGATTCTAGAAAGAAAGGCAATTAAGTACAAGGACTTGGAGGGAGCTCTGAAGAGTATTAGAAGATCTCACCATTGGGGCTTCTAAATTCAGTGGAGTTCCTGGAGAACTTAAGCTCAATAGTAGGTGGCTATTTTTTCCAGTATTTTGCATTTACAACATAATATGCTCATTACTTTGGAGTATTTTTTTCCTGAAAGAATTATCTAGGAATTGCTTCATTACAAAATTTCATTAAACTAAATTAAAATTTTTTCATTATTATTTTAATATTACAAAAGCCACAGTCTCAATGAAATGCTAACATTAGATTTAAATAATTCCCATAACCATAGGCATAACATAGCAGGCAACATCATATTATGTGACAAATGACAAATTTTCTTTCCTTATGTTATTAGAAATTCTACAGTATTTTACATATTGTAAATTTTTGGTTAAACCAAAATATATAAATCTATATCAGCACAAAGGATATCATGGAATATTGAAAATGAGCACTTCTTTGCTTTTCATTGTTTATAATTGAATGACATTTCATGAATATATTAAATTATGTGCAGTGTAATTGAAAAGGACATTAAAAAGTCTGCATGCATTTTCATAGCATGTGTTATGCATCTTAGGATAGGTGTTTGCATCATTTCATTCTTATTTTTCCATCCAGGATTTATAATTCATTTTTGGTACTTTGAGATATACCAGCATTGTGAGGAAAGCTCTAGATTAAGGAATATATCAGCATTTTAATCAAAGAAAAGGTCAGAATAATCTTGAATATTTTAAATTTTAATTTAGGAGGAAACATACATGTGATCTCTGAGATTCCTTTAAAACAGAAAATATCCCAGAAACTTCAGGAAATTTTTTTTATTGAAATATTTTTATTGACTGATCAGTGTATTCTTTAAAATTGTATATAAAAATATGCAACTTTTACTGATCCAGACAAAAGGGAGTTCTGCTCAGCTTTTGGGACTGAAGAATCTTGACTGTCAGTAACCCAAGAAATAGTTTCCAGTTTAAAAAATTTTATATTTTATCATATTATGGCTATTTACACAGCAAAGTTCAGTATTTTGTATACTTCCTTAGTTTTTTGAGGTTCACCTAATAAGTGCTAATTTCTTAAAATAATTTTCACTGTCTACAAAGTAAGAAGGTCATGATGAGGAACATGGATTATAAACTAACTGAAAAGAGAAGACTTTAAGATGTTCTAATCAAATTTGATAAGTAGAGTCAAGGGCCAAAGTATATGATTAAATACTTAATCCCAGTAGGCTATTATAAATAAAGAAAAAAGTATGGGAGAGCCCTGTAAGTTAATGATCACTCAAGAAAGCAGGTTTGCTTAACCATAGAGCCAAATGGGCTTGCTTAGCATCAAAACCATGCAACAGAAGCATAAGACACACTCCCAAACAATACAACAATGGTGGTATGAAACCCACTTTCTTGCCAGGAGTTCAATAATCCAATGATTCCTAGGAAATGCTCCTCTGTGCACATTAAAAACAAAAATATAAGGAAAAGGTGACATTATAGTAAAATTGGAGATGATTTACCAGGTTTAGCCTGTCAGGGAAGTGTGTAATTTCCTTGGTTCTGTCTTGCCACAGCAAAAAATTGAAATAATGGACGGACCAGTGTTATAGCTCAGTTTTATTGGCAAGCAAAGGAAAATACATCCTCGAGGCAAGAGAGCTGGCCCACCCAAAAGACAGGAAGAGAAGAGAAGCCCCCGCCTCAATTTTGACTCCTCTTTTTATATGCTTTTTCTCCTCCCCCTGAGCCTGCCCTATGTAAATTGGGCTAGCCAGGAGGGCTAGTTGTTTTACCTGAGGTCCTTGCACCTTCCATTGTTCTATTTTTGCAGACTTTTCCCTTCTCTGTCTTTCAGCCACCACCATTTTGGACTCCATTTTCTGATTCTAACTGCCTAACGTTCCTCCCTCAAGAAATGGGAGGCCCAATTTTTGGGAATGGGGCATTGAGGTGTCTCTGACCACTTCCTGCTGAACTTGGATGGTGAGGGGCATTGGGCCTCCACTCTTGCTGGTCTCAAGCCTCAGAGTCCTTATAGCAGTGTCCATCTAAAGGTGGGTGGTATTTTCAGTGGCCGGCTGTGGTTTTATATATCCTTGTTAAACTGGTACTGCATGTTGTAGCCTGTTGACCTGGGCAGAGACAAAATGGGTTAGACAATTGATAATACATTAAGCAATCTAAACAGCATCAATACAGTGATAACAAGATTAGTAGGGGCATTAGCCAATTCCAAATTCCCCATTACCAGGAAAAAGATTCCCCAAAGAGAGATTGTAGCCATCCCAAGAAATCTCCAGCTCAATCCTTGAGGTCCTGTAGGATCTAAAATGTTTTTCTCAAGGACTATGAAACTATCTTTAACACAGCTGGAGGTATTTACCCAGAAACAACACATCTCATTCAAAATGGCTCAAGTCCCTCCTTGTTCAGGGATCAAGAGATCTATCTCCTGTCTATTTTGGAGTACAATCCCTGGCAAGATGTGTTGGCCATTTAGAGCTGTCCTGAGAAATCTTATTCCCAGAAATTTAATTTTGGGGATGTTCATTAGAATGATATCATTTGTAGTTCTGAATAGGTATCTGAGATCTCCCAGGGGCTCACGGGTATATTTAGTGTCCTCTTCTGTTTTCTTCCACAGCTTGACTCCTGAGTAGTGAATCCAGGAGTTGTGTCCTGGTACTTCGACTGCTATGGGGGTTGAAAGTATTGAAGGGTAGGGGACCTTCCATATGGGCTGGAGTTGAGCCTTTGGGGACCCATTTTTTCAGACTTTAATTAGGACTTGAGTCCCTGGAGCATATAGTGGTGGCTGTTTAGAATATTTTGGGTCCTGGTTCACACCCCGCAAGCATATATACTGTTGGAATTGTCCGATGGCCATGGTATAAAAAAGGAGGGTTTGAGCCTCTGGATCTAGGGAGAGGTTCATTGAAATAAACAAAAGGTATCCTATATAGCATCTCATCAGGACTAAGACCAACCTGTTCCTTAGGGGCAATACAGATGCAGAGGAGAGCCATTGGTAAAGCCTCCTTCCATCTCAGTGAGGTCTCCTGGGTTATCTTTTTTATCAGTGATTTTTAAGAATTGGTTGGCTCTTACTACTTATCCTGAAGACTGAGGCTTCCAGGCACAATGGAAGTAATCAGCAATGCCCAGTGCTTTAGAAACCCCTTGGGCGACCTTAGAAGTAATTGATGTCCCATTGTACTTTGTAATGACCTGGGCAGACCAAATCTCAGAATGATTTCATAGAACAGTTTTTTTACTACCTCCTCAGCCTTCTCAGTCTGGGTGGGAAAGCCTTCAATCCATCCTGTGAATGGATCTATCATGACTAATAGGTATTTATACCCTTGAGAAGTTAGCATCTGGGTGAAGTCCAACTGCTAGTCCTCTCCTGGGTAGGTTCTACATCATTGGGTCAGTTAGGCCAGCTGGGGTCTTTGAGCTCCTTGGGGATTGTTTAGTTGGCAAGTGGGACAAGAGGAGACCACTTGCCTTATAGTAGTTTGGAGGCCTGTTACTCTGAAGGACCTTTCTAGTAATCTTTGGAGGGCCTTCTCCCCTAAATGAGTGGTGGCATGTAAGGAGTTAACCAACTTCCATTGGAGGTTCCCAGGCATAAAAAGGAGCCCCTCCTTTTGGAACCACCCCATATGATCTTCTTGAAACTCCTCACTCTATTAGCTTAAAGAGTCTCACTTTCAGTATATGAAAGAGTTTCTGACAAATTAATCTGTGGAACCAAGGTGGCAACCCCTATTAGGTCCTTGTTCTGTAATGCTGCTTTTAGCTGCCTGATTGGCTGCTTGGTTCCCCATGCCACTTCTGTGTTTCCTTTTTGGTGTCCTTTACAGTGGGAGACTGAAACCTCAGCAGGCAGATGGACTGCCTCCAAGAGCCTAAGGATTTAATCACCATATTTGATTGAAAACCCTCAGATGGTCAAGTTACCTCTTTCTTTCCAAACAACAGCATGTGCATGTAGCACCAGAAAGGCATACTTAGAGTCAGTGTAAATGGCTACTCCTTTTCCTTTTCCCAGCTCTAAAGCTCAAATCAGGGCTATGAGTTCAGTTAATTGGTACCTGGTGGCAAAGGTGTAGCTTCCATGGTCTCAAAATTGGAGACAACTGTGTATCCAGCTCTTCTTTCTCCATCCAACACAAAGCTGCTTCCATTAGTGTACCAGATTTCCTCAGGATTGGTCAGAGGATCTTCTGACAACCCCTCTTGGGGTTTTGTCCAGTGGTCCAAAGTTTCCAGGCAATACTGAAAGGGGAGAGAGCCCTTGGTGGTAGGCAGAAGAGTGGCAGGGTTAAGAACCTCACAAGGGGATATAGTCAGGCCTGGATTTTCCATCAGCACTACTTGATATCTGAGGATCCTTTGATCAGACACCCATAAATGGCCTGTCCCATTCAGGAGTTTTTTACTTGGGGGCTGGTAAAAACAGTTTTCCCCCAAAAGAGAGTTTTAAAGCATCTTCCATCAGGACTGCAAAAGCTGCAAGATTTTGAAGACAGGGAAATATTTCTTCTCAATAAGGGAGTAGGACACTCAGGGATCACCAGAAACTGGTGGGAAAATATTTGCCCATCACAGCAAAAAAGAAGTGCTCAGGTGAATATTTTCATAATTGTTTTTCCTATAGCACCCAAAAGAGTACTGGCTTGGGAGGAGAAGGCTCTAGAGTAGGAGGTCAGGAAAGAGTAGGTAGCCTCTGTGTCAACCAAGAAATTCTCGGACCTACCTGCCACATCCATTTTCATCCTTGGCTCCAACCCCATGTTGATTATCTGTGACAGATGGGCTGGATGTAACAGGCCACTTCAGTAATGTTGAATCATGCTGAAAGAAGATTTGGCGCTTGATCTTGAGGCTCTTGGGTCCCCAGGGCAGAGTGTCACCCAATGTCCAAACTGATGGCATTTGTAGCAAGCTGTTTTAGGAGACTTGTCATGGTTTGGACACTCTTTGGCCCAGTGTCCCACCTGACTACAGATTAGGCATTTGCCTAGTGCCTTGTCTTTTAAAGACTCGGGGTTTCCCTGGAGGGTGGCCAGCATCTGGGCATGCCTTGTCTCTTTCTTTTTCTCCCTTTCCTGCCCTTGTCTTCCCTCTCCTGTTCTCTGCTACAAAGGATATTGGTGGCTGTTTGGACCATCTCATTTAAAGAGGCAGGAGGGTCCTGCTGCTGTAGCTGTTGTAACTTTATCCCGATGTCTGATGCACACTGTGACAGGAATTTGTCCTTTAAAATCACCTGTTCCTTGTAAGAGTCTAAGTACAGATTGGTAAACTTTTGGAGGGTCTCATTTAGCCTTTCCAGAAAGGCAATGGGGTTCTTGTTGCACTCCTGAGTTACTGGTGAGACTGCACAGTCCCACAACTAATAGGCTTCCTTCTATTTCAGTGGGTGGACTGGGTTAGGGATGAGTCTTTCTGAAGCTTATCCTACCCTGTACTGTTGCAACCTGAGAGCCAGGTGTCCACGGGTCAGGGTGCAGATCCCAGGCAGGTTGAGGCATGACAATCTCCTAGGGATTGAATACCTGGGCTCGTCAAGCCATGTCAGTCTCCTGAGAATTGGGTCCCTGGGCAAGTCGAGGCATGTTGACCTCCTGGAACCCCTGGACTGGTGGATCCCCAAACAGGTTGAGGCGTGACAATCTCTGAAGACCAGATCCCTAGGCAGGTCAAGGTAGATCGACTTCCCGGGACCCCCAGACTGCCAGATCCCTGAGCAGGCTGAAGTGTGACAACCTCTCAGGGACCAGATCCCTAGGAATGTTGAGGCAGGTCGACCTCATGGGACACCCAGACTGGAGCTGGGCATCCCAGAGGTCTCCAACGTGACCAGTGCTGGGAAGGATTAAGGGGTTGTAATCTTGACTCATTGCTGGTTTGTCCACTGTGGACAGGAATAGTTACCATGATGTAAAACAACCCAAGCCTGTGTCCTGAAACTGGAAACCTGGGGAAACAGCCATAAGCCTTATCCTCTTATTGCTCTGAGAAAATTTAGTCACTGATTTCTTCCCCTTCTCCTCCATAAGAGCAGTTTAGGGTGTTTCCAATGGTAAACATCTCATTGTCATAGACCCACTTTAGGTAATAACAGAAGTAATAATAAAGGAGTGGGTTATCTGGTTCTGTTAGGGGTATTAGGAGTATTTTAATAGTAAGTGGCTAATGCTAAGTTACTTCAGTGGTGTCCAACTCTGTGCAACCCCATAGATGGCAGCCCACCAGGCTCCCCCGTCCCTGGGATTCTCCAGGCAAGAATACTGGAGTGGGTTGCCATTTCCTACTCCAATGCATGAAAGTGAAAAGTCAAAGTGAAGTCGCTCAGTCGTGTCCGACCCTCAGCGACCCCAAGGACTGCAGCCTACCAGGCTCCTCGATCCATGGGATTTTCCAGGCAAGAGTACTGGAGTGGGGTGCCATTGATATTGCCTAAAAGGGGGCAGGGTCCTATTTGTAGGAGTTAGTAAGTGGCTTAAGAACAAATTGACAAGAGGCAAAAAACCAGATGTTCCATAAAAGTGGAGTGGAGATTTGATCTGTTTGGGTATGTTTGTAACTTTAGGAGAAGGGTGGTAAGGATTTTGGCCCAAAGGGTCTGCAGGGCTAACTCCCAAAGTGGTAAACATTATCACCAGAAGCCAAATTGCCCCCTTGAAAGGATACCGCCAACAGATGGACTTCCGGCAGGCATTGTGTGCCTGTCACCAGCCCTAGGGTATTCACTGAGAGATGCTATTGTGGCACGTGTTGTAAGAAACATGGAGGATGAAGGCCTGAATATATAGTGATTGGATATTATACAGTGTTTCTCTCCCAAGGGCCAGCTATTTTCTCTTTGTCGCTCCAGAAGATTGTAGAGGCAACACTGTGGGCCCAGATGGGGCTCAGAAAAAGAGCATGAAGCAGAAAGAAAGGGGGCAGGGCACAACTTTTGAAAGAATGACGTAGCCCAACAGCATAACATAAACTGATTAAAATCAAATGGATCCAAGATGACAAGTCAAATTCAATTAAACCTTGATTCTCAATCTGCAAGCTGAATGACACACCCAGAAGCACCAGGACAGTTCCAAGGCACTGTCAAAAGACAGGAGTGTGTGGTTCCCTAATTGTTGGGGTGATCCTCCCACTCATTAACACATGAAATCTCACAGCTGAAACTAACCACAGGACATTCTATGGCCAATGCGCTGCACTTGCCCTCTGCGATGGCCCACACCCTGTGGCGTGTGCTTCTTTCTGAATCTGAACAATTCCACCTCTTAACTATTGCTTTGTCTTTTGCTGAAGTTTTTTCAATGAGATATCAAGAACCTGAGCTTCATTAGGCCCTGAAACTAGGCACTGAGGGTTTTGGCCAAGAGAGAAGAGCTGAAGGACTGGAGGAAAAAGCAGTGGGAAAAAACATGCTGAGAAATTCCCTTCATAACCTGCTGGAAAATATGCTAAATACCCTAACCTGTGCCCACAATTCTCATTGGCCTGATCCTTGGCACAAAGAAGATTAAGGACAGAAGAACCCCTACTCGCTTGGGCAACAGCTACTAGGGCACCTCAGATAGTGGAGGCTTCAGGACACCCTGGGGCACCCACTGCTGCTCACTTATTTGCAGGGGGTTGGAGGAAACAAGAAATGAGGGATTGTAAAGGAATTAAGATTTTGTTAGCCATATGTCCTTCCAAACATAGGAGCGAGGACTTCCTACCCCAACCGGAGCTCTGGAGTAGGAGACTGAGCCGTGTGAGCTTTCTGCTGACTATTTTTGTTGTCCTGGTTTCCAGTACGGTGGGCTTGTCACTTCCACTGCGCTGGGTTTTCTTCACATTCAGCTTCCTTCCCAAGGGCTTTCTCTGAGTTGAGCTTCCGCTGTGCTTGGCCTCCGCCTCACAGGGGCTGAGCTGAGGTTGTTTCAGCCAGGTTAAATCTGGGAAGCGGCACCATATATGTCAGGGGAGTGTGTAATTTCCTCGGTTCTGTCTCCCTGCAGCAAAAATTTGAAGCGACGGATGGACCAGTGTTATAGCTCAGCTTTATTGCCAAGCAAAGGAAAATATATCCTCAAGGCAAGAGGATGGGCTAACCCAAAAGACGCAAAGAAAAAAGAAGCCCCTGGCTCAATTTTGGCTCCTACTGTTATATGCTTTTTCTCCTCCCCCTGAGCCTGCCCTGTGTAAATTGGGCTAGCTAGGAAGGCTGTTTGTTTTATCTGAGGTCCTCACTCCAGTCCTTGGACCTTCCTTTGTTCTATTTTTGTGGGCTTTTTTCTTCTTTGTGTTTTAGCCTCCACCATTTTGGACTCCTTTTGCCTATTCTAACTACTTAACAAGCCTATATTACCACCCCTCTGCTAACTTAAATAGAGCCATTATATACATTTGAAGTGAAAGTGGAAGTCACTCAGTTGTGTCCGACTCTTTGAGACCGATAGACTATACAGTCCTTGGAATTTTCCAGGCCAGAGTACTGGAATGGGTAGCCTTTCCCTTCTCCAGGGGATCTTCCCAACCCAGGAATCCAACCAGGGTCTCCTACATTGCAGGTAGATTCTTTATCAACTGAGCTATCAGGGAAACCCATTATATACATTTGGTTATATAAATATATATAATTTAGAATATCAATATTACACATATATAATTTGAATATTTCTCTTCTTTCCTAAATGAGTTCAAAAAGTAAATGTACATTTCTCCTCTCCTAAGTTTGGGCCAGAATTGATCAAAATGTAGAAAACACCTATCTATTTTAACCTCTTCAATGTACAGATGAACAATTAGAGGATCTGAGAAGTTCATTGACTTTACCTCTGTAAACACAGAGAGGTAAACTCCCAGTAAAGAATAAAGGCAAAGACTTGAAATTGTTTTTAACAGTTCCCATCTGGGTGAGGAAAGATCCATTACTGAGTAATAATATAAATTTTATCTGGAAAATAAATTGTCAGTCATAAAAATTTAAAAGGCTGTAATTTCCTAATACATAAATTATTTTAGAAAAGAGTAATAACATTTAAGACTTATTCTGAGTCCATCCTGTTCTGCCACAAAGTATATTACTCTCAGGCAAATTAGCTCACACATGATTGGTAAATTAGTATAAATCATAAGTCAACTTGTATAGGAACTTTTTTCAGGGACATTAATGTTTTAAAACTTGGCTTGACAGACCTTCTTACAAGGAAAGGTCAAGTATTTAACATGAAAACCTTAAGAAACAGGTAAAAGTCCTACAGAAGTGCCTTTGTTTCATAGAAATCTTATCTGTTTTATTGCTTCAAGTTCGTCTTTGATTCTGTTAAATTATTTGAGGAATCTACACAGATGAGGATGATGTGAACATATTTACTCCATGTTTAAAAAAAAAAAAAAAAGATGAAAGAGCCGTACATATCTGGGATCTGATAGTTTAAAATGTTGATGACACTGGTCCCTTTTGGAAGTGAATTCTCTTAAGGCCCCGCATTTGATGAGGGTAACAGAATTAAGGTTTTAAGTCTACTAAGTATGTGACAGAGGTTTCCAGGTGGCTCTAGTAGTAAAGAACCTGCCTACCAATGCAGGAGACTTAAAAGAAGAGCATTCAGTCCCTGGATTGGGAATATCACTGTGCTGGGAAAGATCCCCAGGAGGAGGGTACGGCAACCCACTCCAGTATTCTTGCCTGGAGAATCCCCATATACAGAATAGCCTTGTGGGCTACAGTCCATAGGGTCACAAAGAGGCGGGCATGACTGAGCAACTTAGCAGGCACACAAGGATGTGATGCTTGTTGTGAATGCCAGTAGGGTGCTACCCATGCTGTTGTTTTTCTTTGAATTCTTGTTGCATCTATAGGGCTCTGCAGTTGTAGAGTTGCGTGAGTTTTAAGTGGTCTGTTTAGAAACTCATCTCTTTTTTTGTCGTAAGTCTTCCAATTTTAGTGTGCAATTTAGCAAAATGTGAGATTATTCAGGAACACCTATATAGTGTTACAGCAAATATATATATATATATACATATTATATATATATATATATTTGTACATGATTCTTAGAAGTGGGCTGAAAAATAAAAATGCAATGTCAGGAGGTCTATCATAATTCATAGTTCTCTTCCTCCATCTTCACCTTTTTCTTTCTTTTTTATATATCTTAAACTCTTATGGCCTTATCATCTTATAGAGGACAATGTTCCTTCTGCTGGGACCAACATTTCTACCATTTACATTTGTTTTATTCTTTCAAGTACCATCTTCAGTGAAACTTTCTCAAGGTCTTTTCAACCTACATCATCAATTTTAATCACCAGACTCTGAAATCAGAAGTTTTTTTTAAGACAACTTATGAGATAGTCACATTAATTAGGCAAGATATTTTCCTTCTCTATGCCTCTAACATATAAATGGTATATGTTGTTACTGTGGCTATTCAGTGACTTAACACATATAAAGAACTTAACATATGTGTCTGGCACAATTAAAGCATTCACAAAGTTTTAATTTTAGTATTCAGTTCAGTCGCTCAGTCATGTCCGAATCTTTGCGACCGCATGAATGGCAGCACGCCAGGCCTCCCTGTCCATCACCAACTCCCGGAGTTCACTCAGACTTGCGTCCATCGAGCCATCTCATCCTCTGTCGTACCCTTCTTCTCCTGCCCCCAATCCCTCCCAGCATCAAAGTCTTTTCCAATGAGTCAACTCTTCCATTGAGGTGGCCAAAGTACTGGAGTTTCAGCTTCAGCATCATTCCTTCCAAAGAAATCCCAGGGCTGATCTCCTTCAGAATGGACTGGTTGGAACTCCTTGCAGTCCAAGGGACTCTCAAGAGTCTTCTCCATCACCACAGTTCAAAAACATCAATTCTTTGGCTCTCAGCCTTCTTCACAGTCCAACTCTCACATCCATACATGACCAACGGAAAAACCATAGCCTTGACTAGATGGACATTAGTCGGCAAAGTAATGTCTCTGCTTTTGAATATACTATCTAGGTTGCTCATAACTTTTCTTCCAAGGAGTAAGCGTCTTTTAATTTCATGGCTGCGATCACCATCTGCAGTGATTTTGGAGCCCCAAAAAATGAAGTCTGACACTATTTCCACTGTTTCCCTATCTATTTCCCATGAAGTGATGGGACCAGATGCCATGATCTTTGTTTTCTGAATGTTGAGCTTTAAGCCAACTTTTTCACTCTCCTCTTGCACTTTCATCAAGAGGCTTTTTAAAAAGTTCCTCTTCACTCTCTGCCATAAGGATGGTGTCATCTGCATATCTGAGGTTATTGATATTTCTCCAAGCAATCTTGATTCCAGCTTGTGTTTCTTCCAGTCCAGCATTTCTCATGATGTACTCTGCATATAAGTTAAATAAGCAGGGTGTCAATATACAGCCTTGATGTACTCCTTTTCCTATTTGGAACCAGTCTGTTGTTCCATGTCCAGTTCTAACTGTTACTTCCTGACCTACATACAGGTTTCTCAAGAGGCAGGTCAGGTGGTCTGGTATTCCCATCTCTCTCAGAATTTTCCACATTTTATTGTGATCCACACAGTTGAAGGCTTTGGCATAGTCAATAAAGCAGAAATAGATGTTTTTCTGGAACTCTCTTGCTTTTTCCATGATCCATGATGTTGGCAATTTGATCTCTGGTTTCTCTCCTTTTCTAAAACCAGCTTGAACATCAGGAAGTTCACGGTTCACGTATTGCTGAAGCCTGGCTTGGAGAATTTTGAGCATTACTTTACTAGTGTGTGAGATGAGTGCAATTGTACGGTAGTTTGAGCATTCTTTGGCGTTGTCTTTCTTTGGGATTGGAATGAAAACTGACCTTTTCCAGTCCTGTGGCCACTGCTGAGTTTTCCAAATTTGTTGGCATATTGAGTGCAGCACCTTCACAGCATCATCTTTCAGGATTTGAAACAGCTCAACTGGAATTCCATCACCTCCACTAGTTTTGTTCATAGTAATGTTTTCTAAGGCCCACTTGACTTCACATTCCAAGATGTCTGGCTCTAGATGAGTGATCACACCATCTTGATTATCTGAGTCGTGAAGATCTTTTTTGTATAGTTCTTCTGTGTATTCTTGCCATCTCTTCTTAGTATCTTCTGCTTCTGTTAGATCCATACCATTTCTGTCCTTTATTGAGCCCATCTTTGCATGAAATGTTCCCTTGGTATCTCTTATTTTCTTGAAGAGATCTCTAGTCTTTCCCATTCTGTTCTTTTCCTCTATTTCTTTGCATTGGGCTTTTTTTTTTTTTTTTCTACAACTATGAAAAATTTTATTATTGGAGTGTAGCTGTTTTATAAATGTTTTGTTAATAATAGTTTCTGCTGTACATAAAACTTAATCAGCTGTGTCTGTGTGTGTGTGTGTGTGTGTGTGTGTGTGTGTATGTGTCCATTTCCACCTGAACCTTCCCCCTACCCTCCCATCCCACCCCTCTAGGTCAACACAGACCACCAAGCTGGGCTCCCTGTGTCATACTTCCTACTAGCTTCATACTATACTTCATACTAACTTCCTACTAGCAGCTTCCTACTAGCTACTATTTTACGCATATGTCAATGCTACTCTTTTAATTCATTCTACTACCCTCCCCTCACACATACACATCTGTTCTCTATGTCTGAGTCTCCATTTCTGTCCTGCATATATGTTTATCTCTACCATTTGTCTAGATTCCATATGTATACATTAATGTGTGAAATTGGCTTTTCTCTTCCAAACTTACTTCACTCTGTGTGATAGACTGTAGGTACGTCTGCATCCCTATAAATGCCCCAGTTGAACTTTTAATATTCACCTTTATTAATTTTATCCAGAATGCACACACAAGCTGTACTGGATCAAAGACAGATTTATTATTACTTCACAGCAAATATATATGTGTTCTTCCTCCCCTGCCAGTCTTTACCCCATGGGGATATCACCAGAGCCAATAATGGGAATTTTCCTGCATGAGTAACTGGAAATCCCATAGCAAACCATGAGTAAATTATTTCTCTCTGCTTATAAAGTTTCCTTTACCCCAGAAAAGCTCTCCTCCTTCCTTAAGCCCTTTGAGATGGAAGTAGAATCTTGGCAAATGTCTAATAACTCTGTGTGTCTCAGCCTTTAAGACCTAGAGTTATCTCCAAGTGTCTGGGCCTTATTCCTCATTTATATATAAATCCAAAGAAGATAAAGTACCAGTCTCCCTGGCCACCTCATGTATTTAACTTAAGGGCCTAGTTCATGGCTGTAACAGTTAGGGCCTTTCAAGGAAAAATAAAGAGAGATATTTTACTACACTTCTGGATCAGAGCAATTAACTAGACAAATGTCCATACAACTCACGGCATGTGAAAATGTTGTAGGAAGCTGGGACTTTTTACAAGAACACTGAGAAATTCAGGGAAGTTTTTTTCCCCACAATTAGTCTAAACTGAGTATCAGTACTTGTGTTTTCACAGCAAACTTCAGCAAACTTCTATTTCATAACAATTATCACTATTGTAGATTTATTTTTATGTTTATTATTTTTGTCAAAAGTGTATGTAGACTGTCAGGTTCCAAACCCCGTGAGGATCATGGAATATTTTGTTCAATCCTTTGTCCTTGGCCATCAATTCAGTGGCTGACACAGTAAGCACATGCCTATTTTATACCTTAGGTCATGAGCTGTCTTAACTGTGCCACGAAAACTGTACTGCTCAAGTTGAAATTGTCATGTCTGAGATAATTAATTTTTAAATATTTTTTACCAGGGCACATAATGGTTTATGACTTTCTTATTTAATAGGATAATAAATACATCAATGGCATATTGGTTGATAAATGTGATGGTATTATAACAATCTTCATTAAAAACTCAGAGGAGTTAAATTTTTCTTCTATTTCCTTTATATTGTTAAATTCACTAAAATATGCAAAGTGTGAGTCTAATTTATTATAACATTCTATACTTATAGGTCAGTAATTAACATTTAGTAGTTGCTCAATAAATAATTGGCTGACAGAGAGTAATACAAGACTTCAGAAACCATTCCAATGTATATATCTATTCTCTAAATAAAACTAGGCCAGATTAAAAAAAATTAATTGGCTAAGTGAATTCATAAATTAGGTAAGTGGTTTAGTTGAAATTTAGTTTAAACCAAATGAACAACTTATTAGGTTGCCTTAAATACTTAAGTAGTTATTATTAATAATTAATTGTTCTTTTCATTTGCTAAGGTTATCTACGATCATTTTGTTTCACCTTATTTTATCATGTTAAAATGGGACTAGTATCTTCCCAGAATGTGTATGATTATCATTTAACAGGTTTCATACTCCTTTTTACTTAGACTATAAGATTTTAAAATCATTTTTTATTAAAGCATACTTTGCATCATAGAAAGACATTTAATCATGTGTATAGCTTGATATTTTATCACAATGTAAACATATTTTATAACTACCCCCAGATCAGGAAATAGTGCATGACCAGCAATATATAACCTCCTCATATGTAGGCTCCCCAAATCCATATGCTTCTGTTCCTCAAAGAAAACAACCTTCCTAGTTTCTAATAGTGTAAATTAGTTCCCTCTCTAGTGAGCCTTATATGCAAAAATAAATAATATATTCTTCTGCATCTCACCACTACAATGCAATATGCTAGAGTAAATAATAGAATTCATCCTATTTCCAGGTTTTGGTCTATTAATGATAATGCTGCAATAAATATTCTTGTATATTTCTTGGAGGTACATGGAAGGGTAATTCTGTCACTGAGATATTTCCAAGGGAGGAATTATTGGTCATAGTGACTTCCCTGGTGGCTCAGTGGTAAAGAATTCACCTGCAATGCAGGAGATGTGGGTTTGATTCCTGGGTTGGCAAGATCCCCTGGAAAATAAAATGGCAACCCACTCCAGTATTCTTGCCTGGGAAATCCCATGAGCAGAGGAGCCTGGGGGGGCTACAGTCCATGGGGCCACAAAGTGTTGGCCACAGCTTAGCGACTGAACACACACGGGTACAGGTACACACATATGTATTTGTTTAACATCTGGTCCCATCACTTCACGGCAAATAGATGGGGAAACAGTAGCTGACTTTATTTTTGGGGGCTCTAAAATCACTGCAGATGGTGATTGCCGCCATGAAATTAAAAGACGCTTACTCCTTGGAAGAAAAGTTACGACCAACCTAGACAGTGTATTAAAAAGCAGAGATGTTACTTTCCCAACAAAGGTCCGTCTAGTCAAGGCTGTGGTTTTTCCAGTAGTTGTGTATGGATGTGAGAGTTGGATTATAAAGAAAGCTGAGCACTGAAAAACTGATGCTTTTGAACTGTGGTGTTGGAGAAGACTCTTGAGAGTCCCTTGGACTGCAAGGAGATCCAACCAGTCCATTCTAAAGGAGATCAGGCCAAGGGGTTCTTTGGAAGGAATGATGCTAAAGGCTGAAACTCTGATACTTTGGCCACCTCATGGGGAGAGTTGACTCATTGGAAAAGACTCTGATGCTGGGAGGGATTGGGGACAGGAGGAAAAGGGGATGACAGAGGATGAGATGGCTGGAAGGCATCACCGAATCAATGGACATGAGTTTGAGTGAACTCCAGGAGTTGGTGATGGAGAGGGAGGCCTGGCGTGCTGCAGTTCATGGGGTCACAAATAGTCGGACACGACTGAGTGACTGAACTGAACTGAAACTGAAACTGAACTGTGGTGTTGGAGGAGACTCTTGAGAGTCCCTTGGACTGCAAGGAGATCCAACCAGTCCATCCTGAAGGAGATCAGTCCTGGGCGTGTTCATTGGAAGGACTGATGTTGAAGCTGAAACTCCAATACTTCGGCCACCTTATGTGAAGAGCTGACTCATTTGAAAAGACCCTGATGCTGGGAAAGATTGAAGGCAGGAGGAGAAGGGGATGACAGAGGATGAGATGGTAGGATGGCATCACCAACTCAATGGACTTGAGTTTGGGTAACTCCGGGAGCTGGTGATGGACAGGGAGGCCTGGTGTGCTGCAGTTCATGGGGTCACAGAATTGGATACAACTGAGTGACTGAACTGAACTGAACATGAAAATGATATTAAAAGCTTTCTAAGCATCATTTTAGCATCTAAGCATTATTTACAATTTTTCCAGCATTCCAGTGGTTTCACTTTCTCACTGACAATCAATATTCTTAATTTTTCTTTGTCAGTGGTGTATGGTAGTATCTCACTGTATGGCTTTTCTCTAACTCCTACTGAGGTTGTGTACAAGTGTGTGTGTGTGTGTGTGTGTGTGTGTGTGTGTGTGTAATATGCAGGTTGCCTCTTTTGAGGAATACCCCATAGTCCCTTCTATTTTTCTACTGGACTGTTTGTCCTTTCATTTTGTAGAATTTCTTTTATATTCTACATATTTGCTCTTTGACCATTATATGTATTACAAATTTGTTGACCCACTCTTTGACTTTTCATTTTCATTCATTAAAAAAATTTTTTTGTTTATTTTATTGCAATATAGTTGCTTTACAATAAATTGTTAGTTTCTGATGTACAATGAAGTGAATCAGCCATATTTATACATATAACTCCTCCCTTTTGAGCCACCATCTTATCTCCCTATCCCATTCCTCTAGATCATCACAGAGTTGAGCTTCCTGCATTTCCCATGAACCATCTACCTTACACATGGTACTGTATGTATGCCAATCCCAGTCTACCAATCCATCTCACCCTCCTTCTTCCTCCCTTATTTCCAAAGATCTGTTCTCTACATTTCATTCTTAATGGTGTCATTTGATGAACTGAATTTTTATTTAATGCAGACTAATTATTTATAGCTTTCACTAACAATTAGTATTTTTGTTCTAAGAAGATTTTCCCTACACAAAGGACATGAAGAAAGTTTCATATGTGACTTTTTAGAAGTTTTATAGTTTTATTTCTCAAATTCTAATGTACAAGTTACCCAAGACATATCTTTCTGTCTGCCTAACTGGGTCTTTTATTGGACTCCCTACTTGAGTATTTATTTGATAAAATTTTCTATAATGATGGAAATGTTTTATATCTGTATAGCCTCAATACAATAACCACACACTGTTGAACACTTGATATATGTATAATACATTTGAATAAATGAATATTTAGTTTTATTTCATTGAATTTGAAATTTAAACTACAACATGTGGCTGGTGGGTACCGTACTGAACTACACAATGAGTTCTGTTTCATTGATCTATTTTTCTGAATTTCACACCAAATTCATAATTACCTTATGGTTGAGGAGGCCTCCAAGATAATCTTCAGGTGCATAAATAATAGTCTCATAGAAGTCAGTAGTGTTATTATACTCATGGTTCCAGTTCATTACAGTGAAAGGATATAGATTATGACAAACAATAGGAAAAAGCATATTGGGCAAAGTCCAGGATAGAATAGACACAAGACTATCTGTTGTCATCTCCCACAAAAGTGGTGTAAACAGCCTGCATTTCTCCCAGAAATGATGTTTGACACTTCTTGTAGACTATTGCCAACCAGGAGAGATCATACAAGTCCTGGTGTCAATAGATGTACCAGAGATTGTACAGGTAGACATGGCTGACCACCCCCATAATTGATGATAATCTTGTACCCCTCCAGCGGTGGAGCTGACACCAAATGGCCCAAAACCCTCACTATAAATCATGTTGTTGGCATCAATTGAGTGGCAAGGCCCAAGATGCCCAGGTAAACAAAAAAACTTTATTAGGTAGGCTTAGTGGTTACTCCCTAAGACATGAGGACAAAAAGCCAAACCTTACTTTAGACAATGCTTATCCTTTATTGAGGGGCTTCCCTGATGGCTCGGTTGGTAAGGAGTCCTCCTGCAGTGTAGAAGATCCAGGTTTGATCCCTGGGTCGGGAAGATCCCCTAGAGGTGGGCATGGCAACCCACTCCAGTATTCTTGCCTGGAGAATCCCATGGACTAAGGAGGCTGGCAGGCTACAGTCCATAGGACCATACAGTGTTGAACACCAAGTGAAGTGACTGAGCATGCATACTCGTATCCTTTATTGCACATATATCTTGAAATTCAATAACTTATGTCCAACTTTGCTCTTCTTTCGTCCTGATTTTGTTTGACACTGTTGGACCTTTGAATTTTAACATAAATTCTAGAGCCCATTTGCAAATTTCCCAAACAAACTTTCTTGAATTTTTCAGCCAGGGTGGAAATAAAATTAGAGATTGGATAAGAAAAGGTACAGATTTTTCAAAAATATTCCTTCTGCCTTTACATTTAGCCCTAGTTTAAGGAAGAAGAAAATTAGTATAGAATTTGGAGAATGGTTTATGATGAAGTTGGTGTTTTAATCAATCTCTACATAATGGCAAGTTTAAAACTGCAGAGACATAGAGCAAGCATAGTGGTCATGAGTATGATAAATTGTTGGATATAAAATTCATCTCAAATGCTACAACTTACATCTATAATGCTAAAATATTGAAGCAATTTGAATAGTCACACAACATCCCAAAGTCCTCCGGAATACCAGCCTACTGTTTTAAAAACCTGAATAGTACATTTAGTGAATCAAATCATTCACAGGACTCAATCACACCTAACACTCTAGTTATTTAGGGGAAGTAAAAGAACAAAAGGGTACTTCCCTGGTGGTCCAGAGGTTAAGATTTCCCCTTTCAATGCAGATGGTACAGGTTTGATCCCTGACTGAAGAGCTAAGATCCCACATACCTGGTGGCTAAAAAGGCAAAACAGAAACAATATTGTAACAAATTCAATAAAGACTCTAAAAATTGTCTGCTTCAAAACAAATCTTAAACCAAAAGGAAACTAAATTTCCTTAAAAAAAAAAAAAAAAAGTAAAGTCATACCCAAAATAGGAAATAAATGTTATTCAATTATTTGTGCTGATAATGTAAAAATTTTGAAGATACTTGTAACTTTCATGTAGCAACTCCTTCCAATTTTCAACAACTTGTGCTGTACTTATTAAGTGTCAGGCTTTGAGCTAATCACTTGATCCATTTCAATTTCACTAGCATTGATAATAACCCACTGAGGGTTAATGAAATCAATATTTCCTTTATCCACAACATAGGTAGTGTAGGTATCTCTTCTGTGTATATATTTAGAATATTGTGAGCCTATTTCTGTAGTTAATTGAGTATACATTCAGTGCTCATTGGTACATTCATAAATTATTAGAAGGGCAAGAGCACTTGGTTTCTTTCTCAAGAGGTAGTTCAGGAAATTTGCAGATCTATAAGTCTCCAGAAAGTTAAATTATCCTACATATTACCCATTGGTACTATTAGAACACAAATGCTCAACCTTTCTGAAGAATACACGATTCACTAAATCTGTAGGCAGAATTGTTATTTTACATAGTCTACTATGTGATTTGCAAGAATTACCGTTACAACAACCAAGAAAGCACTTGAAAGGTATCTGAAATTATTTTTCACACAGGGCTATATATTTCTCTATCTAATATGACAGCATGCCATTCATATAAACATATTTATGGCTGTGTCAGTTCATATCAAGCACATTGGGACAGTGAAAAAATGCAATCTAGATGAAAGAGAATTTCATCTGATTCTCAAGAGTCCCCACTCCTCTGTAATGCATTAGAAATTATGATCAGAATGATATAACTTGGACATCATCACATCTCAGGAAACATCCATTTTTTGTAACAGAAGTGCCTGAAGCTTCTTTTATTCTAATACTATCCTTGTAAAGCACCTAAATAAAAGGCTGGTTAGTGTAAATATAGTTTGGGACTTGCTAATTATGATTTCTGGAAAAATAATACTGGTAGAACAGAGATAAGCTTGACACATGTTTCTGTGCTAAAGATGAATGTTGACATAGGTATTCAAAAGGAGCATTATTATTTTTCAGACATCGTGTAACTTTGTTCTATCATCAACCTTTAGCTTTTTCATGTTTGGCTCATTGCATCACCTTCACCTTCTTGTTGTTTTGCATCCTCCTTAGATCTTCCTCAATATAATCTGAAACCAGCCTTGTTATTGAGAGGGGTATGCTCTGAAGGGAACGGAGATAACAAATAAAGAGTCATGCAGCTTCAGCTTGATAAGCAGCAGTTTTTAATAAGCAGGGGAACTTGCCAGGCTCTTCTCAGGTCGGTGGTCTCCAACATTTTTGGCACCAGGGACCAGCTTCATGGAAGACATTTTTTTCACAGACAGGAGGGGCATAGTTTTAGGATGATTCAAGTATGTTACATTTATTATGCACTTTGTTTCTATTATTATTACATCAGCTCCAACTTGGATCATCAGGTATTAGATCCCTCAGGTTAGGGACTCTGCCTTAGATGATCTCAAGATGAGTAGATTTCTCCACCTGCCCACAGCATCTTAAAACTTTATATAGAGAACTTAATAGGGCTCAGTCAGGTAACCAGTCCAGGTGGCTTCAATACCACATTGCTGTGTCAAGGACGTATCCTTGAACAACTCCTGGAAATGGGAAGAATAGCATAATTGGAACTACAAGGAAAGAGGTGTGGTGGAGTCTTCAATTCATAAGGTCCAGCACTTGGGTCTACTGGTGATTCTATCTTTTTGATGGTTTCCTCGAATACTTTTTAAAGACAAACCACATTATTTCTTTTTTAGAGCATTTTTTTTCAGGGAATGCTTGTAGATATTACTTATCTTAATCTTTATACCTTAGCATACATTTTCATTCTGTATAGGTAGAGTGGGGAATAATTTTGAAAAGGAGCCTCAATGACGTTATATGTTCTCTGTCTAGGAGAGACTATGTTATTTAATTAAACAAAAAGTATTCTAACGTCATCAAAATAGTTTGTTGCTTTATATACATTATATATTATACATTACGTGGATAAGATATGATTTTAAATAACTTAATTTACCTTTTTAATAAAGCCAAGTTATTGCCCATTATAAATTATTTTAATAGTCATTCTTCTTTTCTTTATACAATTAAACATATATTTAACTTCATCATGAAGTATCCTCAGTATATGATTGCATGTAATTTCAGAAATTCTGCCTATATTTTGTTATTTGTACAATGAATGCTTTTCATGTAATGTATATTTTTGTCATCCCATTTAGGTCATGTATTTCTGAAGACTGATTCCATCACGTCTTCCTATTCTTCATCTGTTTTTGGATATAGCAGATGGAAATCCAATGAATTTTTATCCTAAAGCCTCACTTCTCTCTTAGAACATTGAAACATTTCAGGATAACCATATTGAACCTGAAAAAGAATGGTGTTTAAAGATCAGATTCAGAAAGGATGAAGTTGGATACCATGAGGAAACTATAAAATTGCTTTGCAATAATATTTTTGCATGATTGACTTCTTATGTTCAAAGAAACAATTGTTTCACTAATTTCTTACATGCTCTTGCTGCTAGTCAGATATTTATACTTTTACTAATCTCATCAACCTTTTGTGACCTTTAAAAATATAGAATCATTGAGTTGCCTCTTAAAGAGAAACTTAGGAACATTCCAGAATGAATCTTTCACATTTCAGGTTAGAGTAACTAGTCTTTCACTCATTTATAGGTAATATTATCTACCTGTCAGTGCTCATCTGTCTGTCTTAATTTCTATTTTTATCTCTAATCCAATACTCTCTTTTTTTCATTCCATTAAAAAGATGCTAACTCATTCCTTAATGGTAGAAATTCTTCTCTCCTATTGGTATACTTGTTTCATCTCATCTGGTGACCAATAACTCATAGCATCTCAATTAACCCCTTCCAATTTAATGATTGTTTGATTTAATAGCTTTTATATGGATTACAACATTATTTCAAAAACACCATGTTATATTTAAAACAGAACGTTTATTTCAATGTAAACTGGTACTATATATTCCTTATTGAGAACATAGTACAGAACAATACAAAATACTTTAAATTTTTGCATGCAATCAACATCCAGAAATAGCTTCTTTGGATTCAGTTCAGTTCAGTCACTCAACCATGTCCGACTCTTTGCTACCCCAAGGACTGCAGTACACCAGGCTTCCCTGTCCATCATGAAACTCCTGGAGTTTGCTCAACTCATGTCCATTGAGTCGCTGATGCCATTCAACCTTCTTATTCTCTGTCATCCCCTTCTCCTGCCTTCAGTCTTCCTCAGCACCAGGATCTTTTCCAATGAGTCAGTTCTTTGCATCAGCTGGCCAAAGTGTTGGAGCTTCAGCTTCAGCATCACTCCTTCCAATGAATATTCAGGACTGATTTCTTTAGGATTGACTGGTTTGATCTCCTTGCAGTCCAAGGGACTCTCAATAATCTTATTCAATATCACAGTTCAAAAGCAACAGTTCTTTGGTGCTCAGCTTTCTTTATAGTCCAACTCTCACATCCATACATGATTACTGGAAAAACATAGATTTGACTAGACGGACATTTGTCAACAAAGTAATGTCTCTGCTTTTTAATATGCTGTCTAGGTAACCTCAGATATGCAGATGGCACCACCCTTATGGCAGAAAGCAAAGAAGAACTAAAGAGCCTCTTGATGAAAGTGAAAGAAGAGAGTGAAAAAGTTGGCTTAAAATTCAGCATTCAGCAAACTAAGATCATGGCATCTGGTCCTATCACTTCATGGCAAATAAATGGGGAACCATGGAAACAGTGACAGACTATTTTGGGGGCTCCAAAATCAGTGCTGATGGTGACTGCAATCATGAAATTAAAAGACACTTGCTCCTTGGAAGAAAAGCTATGACCAACCTAGACAGCATATTAAAAAGCAAAGACATTACTTTGCCAACAACGGTCTGTCTAGTCAATGCTATGGTTTTTCCCATAATCATGTATGGATGTGATAGTTGGACTATAAAGAAAGCTGAGCACTGAAGAATTGATGCTTTTGAACTGTGGTTTTGGAGAAGACTCTTGAGAGTCCCTTGGACTGCAAGGAGATCCAACCAGCCCATCCTAAAGGAGATCAGTCCTGGGTGTTCATTGGAAGGACTGATGTTGAAGCTTAAACTCCAATACTTTGGCCACCTGATTTAAACAGCTGACTCATTTGAAATGACCCTGATGCTCAGAAAGATTGAAGGTGGGAAGAGAAGGGGACAACAGAGGATGAAATGGTTGGATGGCATCACTGACCTGATAGACATGAGTTTGAGTAAGCTCCGGGAGTTGGTGATGGACAGGGAAGCCTGGCGTGCTGCAGTCCATGGGATCACAGAGAGTTGGTCACGACTGAGTGACTGAAATGAAATGAACTATGTTGGCCATAGCTTTTCTTCCAAGAAACAAGTGTCTTTTAATTTCATGGTTGCAGTCACCATTTGCAGTGATTTTGGACCCCAAGAAAATAAAGTCTCACTGTTTCCATTGTTTCCCCATCTATTCACCATGAAATGGTGGGACCAGATGCCATGATCTTAGTTGTTTGAATGTTGAGTTTTAAGTCAACTTTTTCACTCTACTCTTTCACTTTAGAAAAAGAAAGCATTTTTAGATATTTCATTTTACTTCTTACATCACTGAAATAATGGAGATCATACTAATTCCATTTTCTAATATAATTGTATTTTTTCTTCTTTTTTATTATCAGACATTCTCTTTACATTTAAAACCTTAAAAAGTCCCTTGAAAACTATCAGAATTTTATTAAAGAGTGATTTTTGTCATGTCACCATATAGTCAAAGATCTGTAAGATGAACTACATGCTTTACAATGTCACTGAAATAGAATGACCATCTTGTATTTAGTATAGTTCCTCTTCACTAAAAATGTATCTACTAGACATTGTTCCAGAAATTGGAATTACATTAGTGAACAATATGGATGGAGGCCCTGCTTCAAAAACTTTGCAATCTGATGGAAGAGATAGTTAACAAGTAAAGATGCATAGAGATTATATAATTTAAAGAATAAAATATGCCATGAGAAATATAAGGTGAAGTAAGTCATTAGATAATCTGGGCATGATTGTCTAAAAAGATGTCATAGACTTAGAAACATGAACCATTAGCAGGACTAGCCATATTGACTCACTGAATTAATGCACTGTATCAGCCATTAAACTTATATGCCTCATGCTATTTAATCTACATTTGTATAATTGAGGAAATGATGCTCAGATAAATTAAACGCCATGCCATGTGCAACTATAAAGTAGCATAAGCAGGATATGACTCTGTTTAACTGATGATAGTCTATTGTTTATACATTGCCTTGTTTTCTGTGACCCCATTTTCTGTTTATTTTTTCCTTTGGTAACTCTTCTACTTTTCAATTTACTTTCACTCTGAGAATAAATTTCAGCACAGAAAATTGGTCCCTATTTTCCATGCTTAGTTCTGGTCAAGAGGTAGGGCCAGAAGTTTACATCCAGAATGGGGCATGTTTTGTTGCTGTGAAACATGGCCCCTTTGGAGTTGGTGCAGTTGAGGAGTCCCCACCTCAAGACTGGTCACAGAGCCCCTCTCCTGGAAAAGTAGGATTGGGGAAAAGGGAAAAAAAAAGAAATCCTTGTACTTGCCTAGAATTGGATGATTCTGTTTTTATCATGTGCATTAAATAGTATGGAATGTATTGTTCTAGAAAAACTGAGAAAAGCCAACTCTAAAGAATTAGACATTAAAAAAAGAAAAAAAGTAAACTCCCAGGTTCTGTGTTTCTGATAGCTCTCCCTGTTTGGTTCACAGTCCTTCCTAAGCCCAGTGGCTTTTCTGTCCAGATATGACACATCCTTTTGTACTTAAAAAAAAAATGCCCTGTTTTTCTTAAGCCATCCCAAGTTAATTTCTGAAAATTAAAATCCAAAATGCCGAGGTAAAATATTTAATTATAACATTATTGAAGTAGTGGCTAGATGCAAACTTTTAGACAACATTCAGGTATGTATGTTATTTAAAAATCTGTAGTAATAAGAGGAAAGAAAAGAAGTTGAAATGTGTCATGCAAGCAATGTATCGGGCTATCAGAGGAAACCACTGGTAGAAACACATATTTTTTGAAATACCCAGAGACTCCTCTGTCCAGCTATAAAGGAAAATTCTCTACAGGTTACTTTTATGCAGCATATACAATGTAAATATTAAGGTTGAATTGTTTATTTAAGAAGAATTTTTGATAATGAAATTTTAGTATTTTGAATGCAGAGTAAGATGTTGTGAGTGACAGGACAAGTGGAAGACAATTACTTACTACAGTGTTTGGTTAGGGAATTCAGGTTACTGATTGACATTTACATGACTGAAAGCTGTTTTCTGGATTAATAATTTCAATAAATTTTTATCTGATTCCAAGAGCCATTTAAGCAAGGTGGCCTACATCACAGGGGAGTCATTAGGTTATAGCTTTAAATTGCAGCAGCTTATTGCAGAATATGAACTGAGATATGTTTGAAGGAAAAAAATTAGAGTTAATAAGAGCTGGCAGTGGCAAAATTTGACCTTGGTGATCTAATATGCAATTACCAGGTGCCAAAGGAAATTGCAATAACCTGGCTACAATACTTTTGAGAACACTAAAAAACAAATCAACAAGCAGGGAAAATCAGAAAAATATCCTTTTAAGGTGAATAGTGAAACATTGACAATTAAAATATCAAGCACTAGAGTTAGGTGGTTTCCTCTCAGTTTCATAAGTTTTTAACAAAGCAATGAATTGCTCAAGTTCTGACAGATAATGTATTTTGACCCAAGGGGTCTGTATTTGATTCCATGATTTAATGCAATGCTTGTTCTTTTTCATTTTCCATCTCTGAGAGGTACCATATTTGTTTAATATGATAACTTCATCAAAAGAGAATTAAGTCAGTATATTTTTTGTTTAATGTTTGTTGGATTACTGTAATTAAATGTTATAATTCTGGACTTTTTTTAAGCAAAAGTAAAAGATAAACCAGTGATAGCATTGTGGAATATGTTAATTTTATAATATGTTAGAAAATAAATTTATGCTCTTAATTTTAAAATATTTTAGTCTTACATTATGGTCATTACACTATCATTATATTTTATTAGTAAACTCTGCATGTCTTCTATGTGATACTCTATTTTAATGTTGATTGTTATTATATTTAAACAACTTTTATAAAATGGATCCTGGTGTTTTTTATATTAAAAATATTCATATTCTTAATTACTCAATGCTAAGTTAATTGAGACATTTTAGAGTTCCCTAGAGAATTAAATTTAATTTAATTTCTACAAGGTCGCTAAAAGGTCACTAGCATTTTATTATACTATCTACTATGCTATGTTATTCTTCTGCCAAATCAAATACCAAACAATGGTGCCATGCAGAAGAGTCAATATATAGTTGCATGAAATGCTAAATAATCGAGAAGCTATAAATATATAATTTAAATTTAATCTCATTTATTAAAAACATAAATAATCATGAATACTCAATCACATTTTAGTTGTGGCCATATAGTAGCTGTTTAAATGTTTTTCTTGCAAAATATACACTACTATATTTAAAATATTAAGAAATAACCAACAAGGATAATGACCTACTGTGTAGACAGGGAATCCTGCTCAATATTCTGTAAAAACCTAAATAGGAAAAAAATTTGAAAAAGAAAAATTACATGTGTATGTATAACTGAATCAGTTTGCTGTCCACGTGAAAGTAACACAACATTGTTGACTATATTCCAAAGGGGGGGCGGGGAAGAATCTCAAGAACTTATCTCACTCCTGAATTGTTTGATGGATGTTTCTGAGTTCCATCAAGTTATTCTAAGTCCAGAAAATCCCCTGTTAAAGTATAAATAGAAGATAAAAACATAGGATTAGAAACATATCCTACATAAACCTTTGATATACTTTACCTCTGTATTTAATAACATAAGCTGCTTATCTAAGCCAAGACAGAACCTGGGGGGATGGGCTTATGGCAGGTGAACTTCATTGAGAAGTAGAGACAGTGTGAGTGCATGCTCAGTCACTCAGTCATGTTCGACTCTTTGTGACCCCATGGACTGTAGCCCATCAGGCTCCTTTGTCCATGGAATTCTCCAGGCAAGAACACTGGAGTGGGTTGCCATTTCCTAATCCAGGGGATCTTCCTGACCCAGGGATTGAACTCACGTCTCCTGTGTCACCAGCATTGGCAGGCAGATTCTTTACCACTGTGCCAGCTGGGAAGCCCATGAAGAGAGAAGACTGTTCGTTACTGGCTTGTGATAACAGAACTAGAGACTTTGTGGTCTCTGGAGTAGGGTAGAGACTTCTGCCTGACATTGTCTAAGATCCCCTAAACCCATGGGACCCCTTTGCCTTAGAATGACCTTATCAGAAATTGTGTTTCCTTTGTTATCATGTATTGTTAAGATACATTTGAAAACCACAAAGATTGTAGGCAATCTTGGCCACAGAGTTTTGGATAAAGGTGGGAAATAAAATAATCCAATATTTTGAATATTTTTAATTCAACAGAAGCACAATCATTTTTTTTTCTAGTTGATACTTGTACTGAAGAAGGTCTTTTTTTCAGATTTTTTTTTTTCTTTTTCTTCTTATTCTGTTCCAGGAACAAAGTAATGCATTAAGATTATAGAATTCCTTTTAGGACAATGGTTCTAAACATTCGATACAATTAATTGTATTCAAATACTTTTTGGTTCTTTCATTTCTTCTTTTAAATTCATGACTCAGGTATAATTTAAGACGTGGTTAAGCAAAAATCTCTGGGGATGAAACTGAGTCATGAATCCTAAGAAAATGTGTAAGCTAAAGCTATGGGATGTCACGCAACAATGCTGGAAACAGATGGGGAAATATGCAAGTATAACATGGAAATGGTACTCGTCACAACAATTAAACTGAGATTACACACAAGATACAGGGGGAGCTTAATTACTTCTCCCATCCTGGAAATAACAGATTGCTAGTGTGGAAGGCAGATTGCTAATCCTGAAGGAAATAGTGTCAGCTGATATTAAAATATAGAGTTGGAGACAGGATAGTAAGAAGGAGAGAATAAGTTTTATGAGCCCAGAGAATAGCATGTGAAAAATCCAAAATTTCTGAAGTCAGTGTAGTTACACAACCATAGTGGTCCTGGAAATAGAATTGCTTCTCTGACATAGAAAAGAAATGCAGGTGGCAGGGTAAGTACACAGGTGTTACACTGATAGGCATTGAAGGGAAGAAGTTTTGATTTTTTTCTCTGAGATTTGTGGAAACTAAAGATAGTTTTTACATAACATTGTACAATGGTCAAATCTGCATTTTAGATCTGTCTTTTAAGCAGATTTTAAATTAGGGTAGTGTGTTTATGAAGGCAGGGAAATAAACTGCCAGTGAGATATCACTTACATAGTGATGTGAAGCAATACGATTTTGGTTTAATATTATGTATAAAAAGCACTCTTACAGCAAAAAATCACTTGCCCTATGTTAACTCTAGTCTCATTTGCTGAAGTTGTTATTGTAATTAACAGCAATCGTTTTCTTTTCTTTATATGAGCAAATATCGCCTCGCTTCAGTTGTGTCTGACTTTGTGACCCTATGGACAGTAGCCTGACAGGCTTTTCTGTCCATGGGATTTTCCACGCAAGAATACTGGAGTGGGTTGCCATTTCCTTCTCCAGGGGGATCTTCCCAAACAAGGGATCGAACCCATGTCTCTTGTGTCCCCTGCATTGCAGGCAGGTTCTTTACCAGCTGAGCCAAAGGGGAAGTCATCCAATTCCTAATTTCTACGAATAATTACCTTTGTTCATAATGGTCATGAGTCATATATTATGCCATATATTCATTATCTTGCAGGTAAGAGGAAATTTTATAGCTTTCTTTCAATGTCAAAACTTATCAATATCCATAGTACCATTTAAGATTTACTCCAATACTCTGGCCACCTGATGCCAACAGCCAACTCATTGGAAAAGACCCTGATGCTGGAAAATATTAAAGGCAAAAGGATAAGAGAGTGGCAGAGGATGAGACGGTTGGATAACATCACTGATTTAACAGACATGAACTTGGGCAAACTCCTAAAGATAGTGAGGGACAGGGAGGCCTGGTGTGCTTCAGTCCACGGGGTAGCAAAGAGTTGGACACAACTCAGTGACTGAACAACAACATAAATAGAAAGAAATGGCACCCCACTCCAGTATTCTTGCCTGGAAAATCCCCTGGATGGAGGAACCGGGTAGGCTATAGTCCATGGGGTCGCAAAGAGTCAGACACAACTGAGTGACTTCACTTTCATTTTCGGTTTACAACTACTTGTAATTAATGAAGAGCATAAATTTTCATCAAGGGAGTCTTCTGTATCCTGGATTCTTCTTCCTTGCCACAGGTTTGGGTAGTATAATTTTGGTCTATGATGATTTCCAAGATAAAATTACTGTCCTTTAAAATAGCCAACTTTCCCAAACAATTGATGTTGAACTAAGAAGTTACACAATGGAAAAAAAAAATCTACTAGAGAACTTGATGATGTTAAGCAATCAATAAATATTTAGTAGCATTCAAAATTATTTTGTTTTAATGTTGAAGGGTGATTAGGAGAATCCTTCATGACAGTGAAGGGGACTAGAGAGCATATTTTAGGGCTCTCAGACACCAGTGGGGAAGGAGTAACTGACTGCCTGGATGAAAGGACACATTATGTATGAGGGGGTCATATTAACGAAGGCTTTGAAGCAAAAGTCAGGTTTTTGTATTTTAATCTTAAGGAACTTTGGGAACAGCATCCTAGTAGATAGAGCAGGATAATTAAGGCATGGAGGAGGGGGAGAGTAAGGTATTTGAAAAACTGGGAATATATATAGTATCATGTTCAATATTTCTAGAAAAAAGCTTCATCTAAAAAATCAAATCAGAATGACTTATGAAACCTTCCAAATCTCTATTTCATCTCCTTCCATTTTATATCTCAGGTTTCTTTTTTTATTATTTCTTTATATTTCTATAAATAAAGAGAGGCAGATAGAGATATTGATATAGACAATGTCATCTATATGTATGTATAATAGGCATATTACACATAATCCATATCTGTAGATTTACATATAATTACTACCTTTCAAATATATGGCACATTTTATTGTCCTTTATTTCTCTAGTTAACTGTAAATTCCTTGAGGGCAAGGACTCTGTTTTAACTTTCTATGCCCATGAAATAGAAAAATTCCTGATATATAGAGAGTGCTTAATACATTTTTGATGAATAAATGGACAAGAGAATGAAGAAATGAATGTGTGAATGAAATCAGATGGAGGTTTTCTTTACCCCTAATGGACAGAGCCAGCAAATGTATTTTTCTCTTAGATCACTTTGGAGCCAGTTCCTACATTACTGCTTCTATCAACTTTATTGAAATTAACACACACTCTAAATCATAATCTCTAAATCCAGATTATTTTGTTTGAAACATGCAGTTCTTTCCGTGTTGATGGCCTGCCTGGTCTTAGCTTTGAGCATCTCTTATGATTTTCTTTTTTCTGCTGATCTAACTGGTCCCAGTCTGCAGTTTTCTCTGTCTGGTTCACCTGACCCTAAAGTATTCCGGTTACTTCATCAACAATATGAACTGAATTTGTGATCACTAGAATTCAGTTTCTGAGAAGACACATCTGTTTTGTTTACCCTTGTACATCTTATGTCCAGACAAGACCCAGACAAGAGGATAAGCTCAATATTTGCATAATCAATAAACAAGTTGTCAATGAGCCCTGATCTATTATTACTACAAGCTGAAAAAAGATTTAATAAAACTTAATAAAATTTTTAGAAAATCACAGACAGGCTTATCACATGTTTGACTTTCTTTGCAGAAGTAAACTCAAATGACTATTCTCAATTATTTTAATTATTTAATTTAAATATATTATTGATGTTAGAAATAGCACAATTTTTAAAGAATTATATCAATTTTTGCATGGGAGTATTAATTTATTTTTAAAGTTTCATTTTTTAAAAATCAAATAGATGAAAATAGAAGGTGACAGAGTGCTTATTTTATAAGATCACTTCAAAACGATGTTTGGGGGCGAAACTAGAATAGCAATTTAGGAGAAAAATATATTTTATTTGGACATCTTACAGCCAAGCTTTAACTTTGTAATAGCAGATTTAGATTTTTTTTTTTTAGATTCTAGGAGTTTATATAGCTTTAGTTTTATTAAATCTAGAGCTATTTTGGAGTTATCTAGCAGTTTAGACTTTGACTTCCTTCAGAAATGAGAGTGACCTTTTAAAATGCTCATTTTGCTGCTTATTTTATCTGTAGCCACAAAGACTCATTTATTAAACATTTGGGTAATTATTATTTCCAAAGGCATGTATTCAACTTCACCATCAACACATTCTCTACTATTTAGAATCCTTTTTAAAGACCGCAGCCAAAACTGAATTGCAATGCCATAGCACAAGAATAAACACAAAGTCAGAATGAAATCTTGACCTCCATTGTTTGTGTTTCCATAAGGTCACCTCTCTATGTATCCAAAATTTGATGAGGAGTGATATCATTTCTGGTTAATGCCTCTTTAGATTTCAAAATAAATTTCATGAGAGATTTGACCATAATATAACTGCTTTTGTAGGTGCTTAAATTTAAGCTAATTTCCTGCTTTCTGAAGGAAAATTTGAGGGACAAAACACCCCATGAATCTTACTTGGGCTTATGAGTTTACTTATGTTGATCACCACCAGACACTAGGAAACCTGACCACAGATAGCATTTGGTAAATGTTTTTTTACCCAGTTACTGTTTCAAGGGTATATGCAGTTCACAAATTTGAATGCATTTCTATTTGTATTTGGGTATATTCGCTTAAGATGTCATTTGGAAAAATCGACTTGGGAAGTGTGTCCTGCATACACCATCCACATTTTCACATCTCTATAATTATTTTGAGGCACAAAATATATCTGGTCGCAACCGGAGGGAACCTCAGACAGCGCCTGCCCTCTCACTGTGGGACATCTTTCCTTTGATGACAGGCAGATCTGTCATGGGGAGAGATGATTTATCTCCTCTGATTTCATCCAGTAAAGACGCCCTATACAAGGTGAAGTGATAATTTTCCTCAGAGCTAACATGTCCGATGTCTCATTTTTCATTCTAGTCCTTGTGAAATGACATCGAACACTAAATTGGGAACTAATTTCGCTTGTGAGGTTTGGCTGCCTGCCCACTTCCTTGGGAAAACAAGCAAATTATCTATACTTTTTAGTCATAGGAGTTATAGGATACCTGAGGCCGGCTATTTAGTCTAAGGATTTTTTTCTTCTTTTTTCTTTTAACCTACACTTACAGAAGTAAAAGAAAATTATAGATGACAGGGAATTTTGCAAAAAAATATATATATACTTTTGCCAGAAAATTAATTAAAAAGACATATGCCAAGTGCTGTATTTGTGAAAAAGCAAAATAGAACAAATTAGGGAAGCTTCAGGTGAAGGAGTATGGCAGTTAGTATACTTGACTACAACACTAAAATAGGAAATTAATTCACTATGATTTTAGGAAAAAAACAATTTTTTGAAAGTAAAAATTCAACCAGTCAACATATTATGTTTTCATGGACAGAGGAGCCTGGTGGGCTACTGTCCATGGGGTCACAAAGAGTCGGACTCAACTGAAGTGACAGACTGTGCACAGACAAGTATATATGTTTGTGTCAGTGATCAGCAATTATTCAGATTGCTGGAAAATTGACTCATGACATCAGAAAATATTTAATTTATATGTCTACCTTACATAATCCATTAAATTAATTTAAAATTGAATTGAAAAGTTAGAAGTGATTGGTAGAGAGTTCTTCAAGTCTACTGATAATTTTTGGTTCTCTAGTTTGGTTTCCCAGGTCCTAACTCCTCTAAGCTGTGAGTGTGAGTTTAGATCTTAGCTAGGATTTCACAGGTGTGATTAAGGATCTTGATGTGGTGAGATCATCTTGTATTTCCAGGGTGAGTCATACATGTACTCACAATTGTCCTTATGAGAGGAAGGCAGAGAGGGATTTGAAGGTAGAAGAGGAAGAAAACCATGTGACCATGGAAGCTAGGGACAAAGGTGGTATGATATGGGGCCGTGAGCTGACCAGTGAACAAGCCTCCAGAAGCTAAAGGCAAGAAAATGTGTTCTCTCCTGGAGTCAGCAGAGGGAGCTGCCGATGCTGATGTCACCCCAGGGAACACTTACAGACTCTGGCCTCCAGACCATAAGAGAGAACATTTATGTTGTTTAAGTCGCAAAATGGGTAGTGATTTGATAGAGCCACCATAGGATATTAATGCAATTATTTTTATAAATGTGTTCATTGCATCATTACATAGGTTTATGTATGTTAAATACTTATAAATTAATATGAATTAAAGCTGAAGCTGAAAGTCCAATACCTTGGCACCTGATGTGAAGAAATGACTCATTGGAAAAGACCCTGATGTTGGGAAAGATTGAAGGCGGGAGGAGAAGGGGATGACAGAGGATGAGATGGTTGTATGGCATCACCAACCTGATGGATGTGAGCTTGAGCAAGCTCTGGGAGTTGGTGATGGATAGGGAAGCCTGGCATGCTGTAGTCCATGGGTCTCAAAGAGTCAAACATGAACAAGTGAGGTAGTGAACTGAACTGGACTGAATATAAAATAATAAAATATAGGCAGCTACTTTTTTGGATTAAAGAATGAGTGTCCTATATAGTACATGAGGTATTTTCATAACTTAAGAAAAAGTTATCAACAGAAAAACTTAAAAGCTATTTAGCATCTAGTTCCTAATACAAGTCAAGTAAATAACTATTAAATGGTAAAAAGGTCACTTTTGCTATCAGAGTTACAAACTTAAACAGTAAGGGAAAGCATTTTTAATTCTGCCAAATGGTACATATTGGTATGTATTGAATCATCTTATTGAAATAATTCATCTGTAAGATCTCCAGCAAGTTTACTTTGGAATTACTATGTTCTACAAATCAGTTAAGTACATTGCACTTTCATTTTTAAACTTCTCCACAGTTCTTATTATTATTAATAATTCCCTAACCTTTGCAATCAACTTGAGTCCTATATCTCTCTCATACCTTGCATTGTTTGTCAAAGAAATCTTTCTGGCTTTACTTTCAAAATGTATCTACTCCTCTACAACTTTGGTCTACATGTCCATCATTCTTCCCAAGGTTTTTTGCAATAGCATCCTAACTGATCTCCCTGCTGTGACCTTCAAATTATCACTGTTCATCCACAACATGAAGTTCAGCGTGGCCCTGTGAGACTGACCATATCTCTTCTGTGAGATGTCCCTTGGACAGCAAGGAGATAAAAACAGTCGATCTTAAAGGGAATCCATCCTGAATATTCACTGGAAGGACTGATGCTGAAATACTTGGACTGAAGTGTTTGTAATGAAACTCCAACACTTTGGGCACCTAATGCTAACAGCTGACTCATTGGAAAAGACTTTAATGCTGGGAAGGTTTGAGCTCAGGAGAAGGGGGCAACAGGCAATGAGATGGTTGGATGACAAACCAATAGACATAAGTTTGAGCAAACTCTGGGAGATAGTGAAAGGCAGGAAAGCCTGGCGTGATGCAGTCCATGGGGTCACAAAGAGTTGGACATGAATTAGTGACTGAACAACAACTTCTCTGGGATGGACACACCCTGTGGTTCTTTCCAACGACCTCTGATGCCTTACCTTACTCCACACTCCTTCTCTCTTGTCTTTTTTTTTTCTTTCTTAACTTCCCTTCCTGTTAGCCTCATACAGCTCTTAATCATTCCTCAACAGTCTATGCTTGCTCTGATAGAAAAAGGTTTTGCAGTGGCTCTTCCTGCTTTCTGAAAGCAAGTTTTCTTCTTCCTATTTTTCCTATTTTCCTCCAAACAACTTCATAGCTCCCTTTCTCCTCTTCTGAGAATGATATTTCTACTGAGTGTGCCTTCTGAAATCCTAAGTCCCCCAGCAGTCTCAAGGCCTGTCACATTGTCCAGTTTTATTTTCTACAATATTTACTATATTCTGACTCTATAGGCCTATTTACTATTTCAATGTGTCTGCAGTACAGAGTTCTGTGGGCTTTTGTGTTTTTGTTTTTCTTTCCACATTTAACATTATGGAAGTCTTATTGTATCTAACAATCACTGTCAGTCCAATATCATTAGTGACCCAACTGTGTGAAAAATGTTCTAGCCATGCCTTCTAATATCATGAAAGCAGCAGCATTAAAGTGGTCTAGGTCTCAAAATATGCTTATTTTTTTCCTTAGCTGCATTTTCTCCCAGAAATAATCTTCGTGAATGAAGAGATTTTTTTTTTTTTTTTTTGCTTGTTTGTTTGCTCGTGCATTTCCAAACCCTGGAATAATTTCTGGTACATGAGAGAAATCAAATAAATATGTGTTCAATGATTTTATGGATTAACAAAAAGCAATTATAATGCTTCATTACATAGTAGATATTCAGTGAATATTGGTTGTTGTAACAGAAATCCTAAAGAACATCCAGAAATGATTTTATTAATACATTTTGTGGTAAATATTTAACTTAGAAGCAAAAGTTTTGCCTAATAACCTTGTTACTTATTTTTGCATCCTATTGTTATAGTCTTAAAAACATTTAAATTTTTTAGGGAAGATACTACTTTTGAGTCAGACATGACTGAGGAATAAGCACACACACACTACTTTTTATATTTTAATTAAAAAAATTTCAGAAAATTATCTTTTTATATAATTATCTTTGCACAAATATCTTGGCCATATTTTAAATCAAAACTAGACTGATGAGTTTTTGAAATAGTATTATACTTAATGAAAATGCTTTTACCATAAGAAAAATTAAAGAGTTTAGAATATTTAGCTTACTATTAATTTCATATTAGTATATTAGGGATATTATTTATAGTCCAATTATAAAGTCATTAAAATCACCAAGAGTTTAATCTTTCAATTTCTTAGGTATATTGGGAAAGGCATTTTGTATTCAGCAGCTTCACTCAAATGGCATGGGAAAGAAATCTGATTCACTGAACTGTACTCACTGAGAAATAACGCCTGAATCTAATAGAATTTTTCCTCTCATTATTCTGATCTTAAACATATGATCTACAAATACTAATCTCTACCATTCAAAGTGAAATATAACTAAGTCAATTAGGTTCTGAAGTCTTGCATGAATGTTTATCTCTGACTTCTCTCGAGCTGAAATTGTAGGCTACTTCTAAAATATTACCTCCATCTAGAAGCTTGGGTTATCAGCAGAACCTTCATTAAATTTTACAGAATTAATGATGGTTGGAATAGTATCAAAGTAGTAATTGCACATTTTGAATTCAGTGCACAAAATTAAAATATAGGCATCCATGTTGGGATTCGTGTAAAATTGATTCTGAAATACCTTATACAGATAGTTATTCTATTGCTTATTTTTATGGTTCTGAGGGAGAGAGAGAGGGACTGTGTTCAGTCATTTCAAATCCTTTATACCCCTTTGGAAAAGACTCTGATGCTGGGAGGGATTGCGGGCAGGAGGAGAAGGGGACGACCAAAGATGAGATGGCTGGATGGCATCATTGACTTGATGGACGTGTCTGAGTGAACTCCGGGAGATGGTGATGAACAGGGAGGCCTGGCGCGCTACGATTCATGGGGTCGCAGAGAGTCGGACACGACTGAGCAACTGAACTGAACACCCCTTTGGACAAGTAGCCCACCATGCTCCTCTGTCCATAAGATTTTTGAAGCAAGAATACAGAAGTAGATTGCCAAATTCCTTCTTAAAGGGATCTTTCTGACTCAGGAATCAAAACCACACCTTCTGTGGCTTCTGCATTACAGACAGATTCTTTAACTGCTGAGCCATAAGGGTAAATCCTTATTCTTTTGTGAATAAAGCATGTCCACAAAGAGTGCTAAGGAGAGCTATAAATATTCAAATACTTCATAAGACTAATTATACAAGTATTGACTTTAAGTTGTCATTTTTATTAATTATTAAAGCAGTGCCTTTGGAGTATTGCCATTTTTCCTGGTGGTATTGACACAGAAAATACAAATTGCTATAATATTCTCTTAATTTACATCTTGCATTTAGCTCCAACTCAATCCAATTCAATCTAGATAATAATGAAACCCAAGTACAGGTAAGCAGCTGGGTTCAACTATTGCAGTCTATATTTACTTTCACTTTAATAATCAGTTAAAGGATATTTGGTTAGATGCTATTTCTATCTTACTGGACGGTGTGAGATGAAATGTGATAAATCATAATGTTGTGCACATTCTAAAATAGTATCAAAATAAGGATAAATATAATTAAAGCTTACATCTGGCTTTTGTGTCCTTCCACAAACTTATTAAGACATTATTTTTATAAGCAGATATATTGTTTCTTAACATAACAGAAATTATATCTATTTTGAGTATTACATTTCAGTAATTTTTATTACCTTTACTGTTTCATCTGTCACAAAAATTAGAACATTTTTATCCCTCCAAAGGAAAAAAAAGATCCCTCATGTCCATATACACCTCAGTAGTAAAGAATCCAGCTGCCAAGTAGGAGAAATGATTCCACCTCTGGGTCAGGAAGATAACCTGGAGAAGGAAATGGCAACCCACTCCTGTATTCTTGCCTAGAAAATCACATGGACATTGGTGCCTGGCAGGCTACAGTCCATGAGATCGCAGATATCCATATACAGTTAGCCCCCATCCTATGCCCAGCCTCAGATTTCCACTAATCTATTTTTTGTCACTATACATTTGCTTCTTTCAGAATCTATACATATACATAAAATCATATAATATGTGGTACCTTGTATATGGTCACTTAACATTTTTAAAGTTCATGGAATATGATGATATTTTCTTTTATTGATGAATAATTTTCCATTTTATAGACCAAACACATTTTATCTCTCCATTCTACTTAGATTGCTTCTGCTGCTTCTGCTGCTGCTGCTGCTAAGTCGCTTCAGTCGTGTCCGACTCTGTGCGACCCCATAGACGGCAGCCCACCAGGCTCCCCCGTCCCTGGGATTCTCCAGGCAAGACCACTGGAATGGATTGCCATTTCCTTCTCCAATGCATGAAAGTGAAAAGTCAAAGTGAAGTCGCTCAGTGGTATCTGACTCTTAGCGCCCCCATGGAATGCAGCCCACCAGGCTCCTCCATCCATGGGATTCTCCAGGCAAGAGTGGGCTGCCATTGCCTTCTCCATTACCCTCTCTGCTGCTGCTGCTGCTAAGTCGCTTCAGTCGTGTCCGACTCTGTGGGACCCCATAGACTTAGCTATTATGATAATGCTTTTCGTTACAATCACATACAAAATTTTGTGTGGACAAAAATTTCACGTGTCAGTTAGATACCTAGGTCATGTGGTCATTTTATGTTTAATCTTTCTAGAAACTGCCAGACTTACTTTCTAGTGACTGCACCATTTTTTTTCCCATCAAGCAATAATTTGTAAGTCTCTGTTTTTCCATATTCTCACCTACTTTGACTATAATCTGCCTGATTTACTATAGATATTTTAGTAGAGGTTAAATTGTTATCAAATTGTAGGTTTAATTTTCATTTCCCCTATAAGTAATTATGTTGATCAATGTTTTAAACTTTGTATATCCTCTTTAATAAAACATCTGTTGGGCATTTATTCAAATAAATAAATACTGTCCTAATTCTTGTAAAATTTTGGTTAATTTTCAGAGTTCTGAAAAAGTTCATTTTGATCTTCATTCAAGATTCTTTTATTATTAATTTTATGGAAGAAAGAATTTACAGAAGCCCTCACATTTCTATTCAAGGAAGTTCTGCTTCCTTGAAGCACACATATATTTAATTTTTTTTCTGGTATAATAGTAGATTATTAGTTTTTTAAATTGGTATATAATTGTTTTATAATGTGTTATTTTCAGCTATACAATGAAATGAATCAGCTATATGTATATATAGAGTGCTAAATAATTGCAATAACTTGTATTTATCTTAATAACAAATACTGTTTTAAGCACTTCACACATACAAATTTATTTAATCCTCACAACAATCCTATGAGCTAGAAAGCATTATTGCACCTATTTTATGTGTGAGAAAACAGAGCCACAGAGAGCTTGAACAAGCTGTCCGATGTTCAACAGCTAAGTGGGAGAGCCAGACTGGAAACCAAAAATATGTTTCCAGTTTTCAAGCAACTAGACATTATCTATGCGCTACCATCATACAGAGCTTTCAAACTGCCCTTTCAGACGTGTGATGCTCGGTCTAATGTGATCTCTAGTATCATCTAGATCACTCATCTTCAGACCATCACACTGGTCCTCAATGCCTTTTTTTCATGCTTGATTGTCTCAAGTGCATTCTCTTAGTAAATAATAACTGTTCTTCCTCATATACCCTTAAACCTATATTTTCTTTAAGGTTTTCCAAAGCATTGTATGATTTAAAGAGAATGTTTGTTCATAACAAGCCATATAGCATTATTTAAAAATTATGAAGTTTTAAATTCTGTCCTTTCAACTTTATCATAAGTATGTTAAGGATAAGGCTGTATCTTATCTCATAGTTTTTAGAAGAAATTATGTCTTACATGTTCTGAAGAGATTGGATATGTGTTGTTTTTGAGTTGCTAAGCTGTGTTCGACTTTATGCTACACCATGGATGGTAGCCCGCCAGGCTCCTCTCTCCCTGGGATTTCCCAGGCAAAAATATTGGGTTATTGCTGACCCAGTGATGAAACCTGGGTCTCTTGCATAGTAGGCAGATTCTTTACCACTAACCCACCTGGGAAGCCCTGGATAAGTGAATAGATATAAATTCTTAAGAAACTACATAGCAATAAATTGTTTGCTATATAATCTTACATATTATCTTCATTCACTAATTGAACTCTTTTCTGAAAGATTCTGTTAGAAAAACCTTAAAAGCACCTAATTTATATATAAGCAGTTCTTATATTCTGTTAGAAGCTGAAATATTTTCTAGATCATCTTAATTTTTATTGCTTTATTTCTTGATCTTAAAAGCATGCCATAGTTCAATTAAAAGTGAAAATAAAGTGCTCTATTTGTATAGCTTATATAATAAATATAAACCATAATTGTATTATTTTCCACTCTTTTATAATGTTTTTTACAAATTTGACATTTCTAATAAATGACAAATATACCATCTTTGCATCATTTCTCAGATACAACATAGCACAACAATTAATGTCTCACAGCTTCAATATTTCACATAACATATTAAACACCTGTGTTTAGATTTTATTTCTTCAACCTGTTAGTTCATCTAATACTGAGGTCTGGTTTGCTTGTGAAAGGAGTAGAAAAATAAAAATAGAATGGTAATATTATCCCACTTTAAGAAGATTTATAATGAAAATAAATATATCCTTAAGTATATTTCTCTTTTAATTTGATCATTGTTATTTGGAATTTACTAGGTAGTGATTGATCTTCAAGCTATTTTGATTTGCTTTTCTTTTTCATCTTTTATTTGTAGGAGTATGTGGTAATATTAATACAAGTTACACGAAATTCTGGGCAGATAGCATTTTGTGAAACTGCTGTCAGTTAAATGAATACCAACGCTTTGGGCAAAACATAAAAAAAATTTTTCTAAAGATGTATAAGATAGAAAAATTTATATTAAAAATGCTTGCATTGACACTCACTTAAGAAAGAGGAGATTGGAAAATTTAAAAGCCAGCATGCCCAAGCTATTTTTTTGCTGAAATGACTTTCACCATATTCACATCTGGCTCATCTAATTAGGTTTGCAACTGTTACACTTTTGGCACCCACCTTTAGAGGAATACACCTGTCAACACAGAATTTATTTACTTCTTTTTAAAGGAATCATTTATAACCCTTAGGGGTTGTTGCTGTTGTTCTATTTATTTTAACCTCATGTCTCAAATTCCTCTAAGTGCTAAAATTTTGCTTTTCTTTTTTTTGGGGGGAGATAGAATCTCTAGCTAGCATTATATTATCTCCTGCTTCTGGTTTGCAATTCTATTTTCAATGTTCATGTATCCTGTGAATGTGGTTTGTCTCAGCATGAAACATCATACTTATTTCAAAGTCAACTCTCTATTTTTCTTTCAATACTTTCAGTGCTTCTAAGAATCTACTCAGCAGGAAATAGTATTTTATCCAAGTCCTGTGTTTTGCTGCTTCATTTGACAATTTCTGTGTTTAGACAATGAATGACATTCAGATGGAGATTGGAAATATTCTCTTAATTTGGGTTGAGTTTTCCACTCTTTCATTCTTTCAGAGAATAAATAAAAACTTAAATGAACTTCTAATAACTCTAAAATAGTAACTTAGCAAAGATATGGTAAATCACCAGATGATGCAGGATTAAAATTATTTAAATGTAAAACAAGTGGGAAAATGGAAGAAAAATATTATAGTAGATGTTTTAACTAGATTGATACTATTTTCTAGTATAAAATAAACTAAGTCTACAAAATAAAGAATAGAATTACCTTATGGCTTGAACCAGAGATGAAATTGCCAACATCCAGTGGATCATGGAAAAAGCAAGAGAGTTCCAGAAAAACATCTATTTCTGCTTTCTTGACTATGCCAAAGCCTTTGACTATGTGGACCACAATCAACTGTGGAAAATTCTGAAAGAGATGGGAATACCAGACCACCTGACCTGCCTCTTGAGAAATCTGCATGCAAGTCAGGAAGCAACAGTTAGAACTGGACATGGGACAACAGACTGGTTCCAAATATGAAAAGGAGTGTGTCAAGGCTGTATATTGTCACCCTGCTATTTAACTTCTATGCAGAGTACATCATGAGACACACTGGACTGGAAGGAACACAGGCTGGAATCAAGATTGCCGGGAGAAATATCAATAACCTCAGATATGCAGATGACACCACCCTTATGGCAGAAAGTGAAGAAGAACTAAAAAGCCTCTTGATGAAAGTGAAAGAGGAGAGTGAAAAAGTTGGCTTCAAGCTCAACATTCAGAAAACGAAGATCATGGCATCCGGTCCCATCACTTCATGGGAAATAGATGGGGAAACAGTGGAAACAGTGTCAGACTTTATTTTTGGGGGCTCCAAAATCACTGCAGATGGTGATTGCAGCCATGAAATTAAAAGACGCTTACTCATTGGAAGGAAAGTTATGACCAACCTAGATAGCATATTCAAAAGCAGAGACATTACTTTGCCGACTAAGGTCCATCTAGTCAAGGCTATGGTTTTTCCAGTAGTCATGTATGGATGTGAGAGTTGGACTGTGAAGAAGGCTGAGTGCCAAAGAATTGATGCTTTTGAACTGTGGTGTTGGAGAAGACTCTTGGAGTCCCTTGGACTGCAAGGAGATCCCACCAGTCCATTCTGAAGGAGATCAGTCCTGGGTGTTTATTGGAAGGAATGACACTAAAGCTGAAACTCCAATACTTTGGCCACCTCATGTGAAGAGTTGACTCATTGGAAAAGACTCTGATGCTGGGAGGAATTGGGGGCAGGAGGAGAAGGGGACCACAGAGGATGAGATGGCTGGATGGCATCACTGACTCGATGGGCGTGAGTCTGAGTGAACTCCAGGAGTTGATGATGGACAGGGAGGCCTGACGTGCTGCGATTCATAAGGTTGCAAAGAGTTGGACACGACTGAGTGACTGAACTGAACTGATGGCCCAGCAATTCCACTACTGGACATATACCCAGAGAAGATCATAATTCAAAAAACACATGCACCCCAATGTTCATTGAAGTACTATTTAAAATAGTCAGAACATGGAAGCAACCTAAATACCCACTGCTGGAGGAATTAATAAAGAAGATGTGGTACATGTATGCTATTGAATATCACTCATCCCTAAAAAGAAATGAAATCAGGTCATTTCTAGAGATGTGGATAAACCTAGGTCCTGCCACACAGTGAAATAAACAAGAAAGATAAAAGATATATATCACATATTAACCCATATTTGTGGAACCTAGAAAATTATATAAATAATCTTATTTGCAAAACAGAGATACAGATATGTAGAGAACAAGCATATTGAACCAAGGGCAGGGGGGAAGCATACATCTTTCTGAACATAGAGAAGTACTGAGAACAATCATAAGGGTAGCAAGGAGGTAAAGGGGGGAGCAATGAATTGGGAGATTGGAATTGACATATATACACTATCGATGTGCTGTGCTGTGCTTAGCCACACAGCAAGGAGATCAAACCAGTCAATCCTAAAGGAAATCAATCCTGAATATTCCTTTCAAGGATTGATGCTAAAGCTGAAGTTCCAATACTTTGGCCACCTGGTGCAAAGAACTGATTTATTGGAAAAGACCCTGCTGTTGGGAAAGATTAAAGGCAGGAGGATAAGGGGATGACAGAAAATGATATGATTGGATAATATAAGTTTGAGCAAGCTCTGGGAGTTGGTGATGGTCAGGGAAGCCTGGTGTGCCTCTGTCCATGGGGCCATAAAGAGTTGGACATGCCTTAGTTATTGAACTGAACTGAACTTAAACACACAGCATTTTATAAAGTTTGGTGTTAAGTGAACTTTTAGATAACACAAATGGTTGTTGATAAAACCTAGATTCTAGAATTCTATTATGATATAATTTCACTGTGTCAGGGCTTTTTCTGAAAATAAGGTAATTGAAATCTTTAGTCTTAACTATGCCTCATTCTAAACAAATTATCTGAAGAAATATATGTGAACCAAAATGAGCCTTAATCTCTTGATCACATAATGATTATAGTTGTGAATATTGCACCAGTTTTAGCCATAATTAAATGATAAAATACAAATTGAAATGAAAAAACATAATTAGATAGACATAGTTCCTGGCATTATTATTGCTATGATTTTATTCAAGTTTTTTCTTTTTTTTTTTTTAACCTAAATCTGTTTGCTATTACCTGGCACACAGGTGGGCAAGACTCCTCCTAGACTTCTTGGTGCATAGTGCCAAGTCCCATAGCCTCTACTGAGGCACTTATGCTCATGGATGGATGCCAGTTGTTACCAGGGAGACAAAAAGGAGGCCACCATGATACCAATGTCACTCAGGCCTATTTGTTAATAAGAAAATTTAGGAGAGACATTTGTAAGGGATACATGAGAGAAAAATGTGTTCAGTTGCTCAGTCATGTCTACTCTGGGACCTGATGGACTACCAGGCTCCTCTGTCCATGGAATTTCCCAGGCAAAAATACTGGACTGGGCTGCCATTTCATCTTCCAGAGTATCTTCCTGACCCAGGGATTGAACCTGCATCTCCTGTGTCTCCTGCACTGAAGATGGATCCTTTACTGCTGAGCCACTGGGGGAACCCATGAGAGAAGATAGAATTTTTTTACTCTATTATTTTATCTCACACTAGGACAAAAACTCTGAAGCAAGAAAAATAAGGTACATTCTAAGATTTAAACAGTGTAAATTTACCTTAGGCTAGTCAAGAAAACAATGTGGACAAAATAAAATTATTGTGTAGGATATGTCTGTCCCATAAGTTCAGACATTGACATCTCTGTATCAGATATATCCCCATCATGGAGATGAAGTCTCTGGCAAAGAGTCTTGATGTCATTAACATGTAAAAATAATTCCCCTTGCTTGAATATTCAACTAAGTGCATTTTTTTGATCAACACAAATACTCAAGTCCTATTTCTGACTATTGAAAAATGATGCTTTGAACTGTGGTGCTGGAGAAGACTCTTGAGAGTCCCTTGGACAGCAAAGAGATCCAACCAGTCAATCCTAAAGGAAATCAACCCTAAGTATTCATTGGAAAGACTGGTGCTGAAGCTGAAGCTCTAATGTTTTGGCCACCTGATGCGAAAAACTGACTAATTGGAAACAACCCTGATGCTGAGAAAAACTGAAGGCAAAAGGAGAAGGGGGCAGCATAGATGAGATGGTTAGATAGCATCAAGGACTCAGTTGACATGAGTTTCAACAAACTCTGGGAGACAGTGGAGGACGGAGGAGTCCAGCAAGCTCTAGTCCCTGGATCCCAAAGAGTAGGGCATGACTTAGTTACTGGACAACCAGCAAATATCTGACTACTGCCAGGTTTTTAATATTCATCTTTATGAATTATATCTTTACAATATGAGAAATTCTGAATAAGAGACAGATTCCCAATGAAATACCATACAGTAAATGATAAGTGTATTGGCTCCTCTTGCCCGAGTTGTTATGCCTAATGTGGGGTCATGAGAGCAAAATTAACTACAGGAGTAGCCAGAGGCCCCACAGGCTAAGAATGAGAAAGAAATTTCTCTCTGCTTTTAAAGCAGAAGGCAATTGTTCTTCCTTCCTAAAGGAGTTCCTGGGAAATATAAATACTTCAAATTCTAACTCCAGCCATTTAGTATACAAAAACATTTCTTCAGGACTCAGACAGACCCTGAAGTTTCTGATTTTTTGACATGTAAATACCAGATAGATATTGTTCCAGTCTTCCTGGCACCTGGTTTTAACCTGGCTGTCCCAGAAATGGACAGAGAAGTTTCATTAATCATTTTGATCAGACAATTTAACCAAAAAAATGACTACAGATATAAGTTTTAGAGTATGTGAGCTGTTTCTTGGGGGGAAAAAAAGCACTCTATTCTATATAAACATACTCTAAGTATATATGTTTCTATATATTCTATATGGCCTTCCCTGAAAACTCAGTAGTAATAAAGCATCTACCTGCCAATGCAGAAGGCATGGGTTTGATCCCTGAGTCAGGAAAATCCCCTGGAGAAGGAAATGGAAACCCACTCCCATATTCTTGCCTGGAGAATTCCATAAACAGAGGAGTCTGGTGGCCTATAGTCCATGAGGTCGCAAGAGTCAGAGATGACTTCTCAGCTAAACCACCACCATTTATTCTATATAAACATAAGCTATATAGTATATATTTCCATGGCTCTGAAGCTAGTGCTTTCTGAAGGAGTACAGAAAAATGTAGGGAAGTTTTATTTTTCTAGTTTTATATTAATAATCAGATAATATATTTTTATATCAATGTCCATAAGTTTTATTAAGTCCACCTGTTAGAGAATGAAGTAGTCATTCTGTTGTCAAAAGCCAAATATCTGATTTCACAAAGGTGCAGAAAGATACTGGACAGGGAAAATTTACCCATAGTAAAAGTCATCTTGTCAAACCAAATAATGTGTGTATATCTATATCTATATCTATATCTATATATATATATATATATATATATATCAGGTTATAAGTTCTACCACCATTTGACCTGATTATTATTTAAAACACCAAACTTTTCCACTTTTTAGTTGTTAAATAATTTTAATATATAGTTGGGTTTTAAAAAGTATTAAGCAATTATTCTAAGTATTATACTGCACATTTTATATGGATGCTAAACCATCCTATATTAAAAATATAAGGAAATTATAAAGTTGTATGTATCTTTATGTCTTCAGGAGGTAGTAAGTTTGACTAAGTTATATTTGCAACAAAAATTAGCCATTAATATTATTAGACACATTTTAAATGCAAAAAATACAAACATGAAGCATTTTTAAAAAACCATTTTTCATTGTTACAGTGAAAAAACTTTACTGTGAAAAGAATTGATGCCTTCAAATTATGGTGCTGGAGAAGATTCTTGAAAGTCCCTTAGACAGCAAGGAGATCAAACCAGTCAATCATCTTAAGGGAGATTAACCCTGAATATTCACTGGAAGGATTGATGCTGAAGCTGAAGCTCCAGTATTTTGGTCATGTGATGTGAACAGATGACTCATTAGGAAAGTCTCTGATGCTGGGAAAGTTTGAAGGCAGAAGGAGAAAACAGCAACAGAGGATGAGATGGCTGGACAGCATCAATGATGCAATGAACATGAACTTGGGCAAACTCTAGGAGATGGTAAGGAACAGGGAGGCAAAATCGCTGCAATCCATGGGGTCTCAAAGAGTTGGACACGACTGTGTGTTTTTTGAACCTTTTTAGTGTTTGTTTCTGGAGAAGGCAAAGGCACCCCACTCCAGTACTCTTGCCTGGAAAATCCCATGGACGGAGGAGCCTGGTAGGCTGAAGTCCATGGGGTCGCTAAGAGTCAGACATGACTGAGCGACTTCACTTTCACTTTTCACTTTCCTGCATTGGAGAAGGAAATGGCAACCCAATCCAGTGTTCTTGCCTGGAGAATCCCAGGGGCGGGGGAGCCTGGTGGGCTGCCATCTATGGGGTCGCACAGAGTCGGACACGACTGAAGCGACTTAGCAGCAGCAGCAACAGTAGTAGTGTGACTGAACAACAACAGTCAAAAACACTCAGTAGCTTAAGTTCTGATGCCTTTTAATTAATTGATTGGAGTAATAGTATTACTAAGCAATATAACAAGGAGATACAACCAGTCCATCCTAAAGGAAATCAGTCCTGAATATTCATTGAAAAGACTGATGCTGAAGTTGAAACTCATTTGGCCACCTGATGAGAAGAACTGACTGCTTGGAAGAGACCCTGATGCTGGGAAAGATTGAAGGCAGGAGAAGGGGACACCAGAGGATGAGATGGTTAGATGGCATCACTGACTCAATAGATATTAGTTTGAGTAAACTCCGGGAGTTGATGATGGACAGGGAAACCTGGCGTGCAGAGGTCGATGTGGTCACAAAGAGTTGGACACAACTGAGCGACTGAACTGAACTGAAACAATATAAAGTTTATAAGAAAATAATATCTATATATTTTGGAAATGCAGTCATGTCCAAATCATGTGGAAAATTTGACATAGGGCTTTCAAGTAGTTTAGATAATTCTCATTTAATATGTTAAGATGAGCAAAAAAGGCATGCAAAGAATTTATTTTATAAGAACATAGTTAAACACAGTCCATGATTGGATAAATTATTAATTAGTCTGCAATTGAAATATATATTTGAAGAATTAGAGAAAATTAATGATACACTATAATAAATATTTAGAAAATGTGAATATCATGTAGAAATTATTGCTAACAGAGAAAAGTTATTTAAAACTAAAATATAGCAAAAACTTAAATAGCTATAGAAAAAATGAATTTAACAAATCTGTTAGTTTACATTTTCATGTGTGCCTTGGAGAAGGAAATCTTTGTTTTCAATAATCATTTTGTACCTTGAAAAAGGAAGCAGGGAAGACAAATATGTCTATATCAGTCAAACTGATAAAAAGTCAAACTGTGAATTTTAAATTGGAAAAAACAAAAAAAAATTTTTATTGATCTAGAAATTTAAGTCAACTTTTCTTTTAAAAATTCAGATTCAGTAAATATGTTCAACTCATAACCAAGATCTATACATTTTCAAAAACCCTTAAAATGAACAAAACTAATGGAAATTCAATATTCAACTTTTTACCAAAAGAGGATTTTCTCACAAGATGAGAAGCCTCAGCATGCTGAGAAGATAAGCCATTCATCCGGTATTATGATTTCCGCTCTCATATTTTCTATGGGATGTTGAGTGGAAACTAGCTTTCTATGGCTTTTGTTTGTTTTGCTTTGTTTTGTTTACAGTATAGTGGCTTACATCACAAATTATTTGTGGCTAAAACATATCACTGTCACTCTTTAGAATAGTGAGGTTAAAGGATGCTAAAACCTGAAAGGGATTGGTTCAGGGTTAGCAACTCTACTACAGCATATGAAGCAGAAGGCACAAGATTTCTCAATACAGCATCAGACAATAGAATAAAATATAACAGCTTCTTCAAATTTCTAAGGAAACATGACTTCCAGCCAGAACTACATATACAGAGAAAGTATTAATCAGACAGGAAGAAATAAAAATATTTTTAGCCCTAAAACAACTTAGAAAATTATTCTTATGTACACTTTCTTAGGACATAGTTAGAAGAAAAAAAAAAAACAACAATAGGAACCCAGAAAATACTGTCTACAGCACTGTAGCGATATCAAGGAAAGCATATGATCAAAATCTTACTAGTGTTCAAAGTATATTAGTTGATGTGCTATAGAATATCTATCCTACATTACTGAGTACTCCAGAAAGTAATGCTTATGGAAATAAAGTTTTTTTTTTAATAGATTTTTATTTAAAATATATAGCTCACTTCTTTTCTGGGTGTGTGGTTTGTGACTAATTTGATTATGTAGTCTTTGGACTGACATATAGAAGAGATGGGAGGGAGATTCAGGAGGGAGGGAACATATGTTTAACTATGGATGATTAATGTTGATGTATGGCAGAGGTCAACACAGTATGTTAAAACAATAATCCTCCAATTAAAAAATAGAGGAAAAACATCCTAAAAATTTCATTGAAAAGTTTAGTCTACTAAATTTCTTTGGCATGTAGTTGATGATTTTGCATATATTTTTTCTTTAACAATATTGACAAAATAACATGTATAGGGACCAGTTGTCATTTCATGGCGGCCTACCATTTTGAAGTGAGTGAATGAAAATCGCTCAGTCGTGTCCGACTCTTTGTGACTCCATGGGCTGTAGATTTTCAAAACTGCACACATTTATAAAAGAGTAGGATTTGGAAGTTAAGGTAAACAAACTAACTTTGGACAAAACTTCCATTATTTTCTGGCTAAGAGTAGTGAAAGTGACAATAACAGCAAACGCCTAGTAGTTACAAAGTTGAAATTTTAATAAATGTATTTCCTGTAGGTTAATATTAAAATGGTAGAATGATAAAATTGAAACACAAATGTGAATCAATCCCAGAGATGGTTGAGGGTTCCAGAAAAATTATCTGTTGGCTCAACTCCTTAACCATTGTAATAATCTTTCCACATATTTATAGTGATGTAATATTGTGCAAATCTACTTTTTCCCTATACAAGTGGCTGCTGAATATCAGATACAAGTTTAGACATACTGCTATTTAATAGCTTCTCAAATAGAGCAAAATAATTCAAATTTAATAATTTGCACACAGTTTATTTGGGGCTTCCCAGGTGGCACTAGTGGTAAATAATCCACCTGCCAAAGGAGGAGATGCAAGAGATGCAGGTTCAAACCCTGGGCCAGGAAGATCCCCTGGAGGAGGGCACAGTGTATTGCCGATCCTGTTTGTGATGCCAGTTGTCTCACTGTATCTCACTGTGCGCATTGTTCATTGAAACCAGGGTAGGCAAGCTGCGAGCTAGGAGGCTGGAAGATTCCAGGAGCTGTAGTAACTGAAGACAGGTTTCTTTTCTCCTGGCTAATGCAGCAGCTGTAGCTGCAGCCATGGCGTAACCTAACACAACACGACCTCTCTGCTGCTTGGCGCAGCAGCTGTAGCAGAGGACACACTATATTCTCTCCTCTCATGGCTGATCCAATCAACACAGCCATGATGTAACAGTAATGGAGCCGTTTTCTAGACAGGGCTCACATATGCGTACTGTACAAAGTAACCCGTGACCAAGCCAGTGCCCTGCCGCGCATGTGCAGTGCTATCAGTGATTTCAGCTTTTACATAGTCGTTATTTACAAAACGTGCGGTGAGAGAGCCTGAGCACGCCTCTTGGCTTATTTGCTCTCTACCCACACACAGCAACCCACTCCAGTATTCTTGCTTGGAGAATCCTATGGACAGAGGAGCCTGGCAGGCTAGAGTCCATAGGGTCGAAAAGAGAGAAGACTGGCACACGCGCAAGCACACAATTTATTTATGCTGTACATGGTGAAATATTACAGCTTCCTGGTGGCTCAGCTGGTACAGAATCCGCCTGCAATGAGGGAGACCTGAGTTCGATCCCTGGGCTGGGACGATCCCCTGGAAAAGGGAAAGGCTACTCACTCCAGTATTCTGGCCTGGAGAATTCCATGGACTATACAGTCCATGGGGTCTCAAAGAGTCGGACATGATTGAAACTCGCTCAGGTGTCCGACTCTTCACGACCCCATGGACTGTAGCCTATCAAGCTCCTCAGTCCATGGGATTTTCCAGACGAGAGTACTGGAGTGGGTTGCCATTTCCTTCTCCAGGGATCTTCCTAGTTAAATTTAAAGAGTTAAAGTATAATTTGTTTAGAGTAGTGATTTTCACCTCTCTCTGCTTCCAAGTTTTTCTACAAATTACTGTTAGGGAAATAATGCCTGATAATATCTGTAGAGTTTTAATAATAGTTATTCGCTGGAACATTTCTTTATTGAATGACTCACCACAGAAACTTGAGATCACAAAGCAAGACAGCAATACTATAATGTATGGCAAAGACAACAAAAAGAATATTTGATATACTTGATAGGATTCTCTAAATTTGAGAATTGCATTTGTCTGAAGAAGGTATGCTTTTTAAATAGCAACAAAAATATAAAAACATGAATAAACAAATTTTGCTATTACAATTGAAATGATATTTTTTCCTCTGTTTTGCAGTGGTTATTTCCATTGGGAATAAAGTAAAGAGTATTAGACTTCTAGCTCCGATCTCTCTGTTCAGTAGACTGGGAGATTTGCCATGCTGTGGATTCCCACTTCATTTAGAGCTGGTACGTCATGAAGGACTGAAAGGGAAAAACAACCTAGCTGATAATCAACTGGGTGCAGTGAATTTTTTGAGATATAAATGTTATGCCCTAATTCTTGTCTTACCCATCTATGACTGCCCTCCCCTTTTGCTGAAACAATTTTCAAAAGAAGAATGAATCTTTTGAAATGAATGCTCATCGTTTCAACTCTAGAGCATACATATGCTCCAAGAAAGTTTTCTTTAGCTTCACATGTGTTGATACACTATTAAAAGAGGAAAGCGTTGCCACTTCCAGGTATGGAAACCCATTTCTCCATCTTGATGGTGGAAGAATTTAGGTGTAGAGTCCCAGCAAGAATTTCAGATTCTCATCACAATCAACTACACTAATCAAGTCCAGGAATTTTCTGACAATGCAAAACTTCCTTAGGTAACTACATAATGTGAATTCAACAGTTGTGTAAACAACTTAAATATTGAGTCTATTGGATTTTGTTATATATGCTAGTAATCTTTACACAGAGCCAGAATGAATGTCAAGAAAACCTAAGTTTATGCATTCTCATTCCTTTTTAATATACAGGATATAAAAGAGAAAAAGCTAACTTGAGTGAATTATTTATTTATTTTGCCAGTCATGTTGGAAAAAGATTTCTTTCAATAATAGATGTCTTCACCCTTTTGCAATAGGTCTTTTGGAGACTAGAGGAAATATATGAAGAAAACATAATAATAACAGCAACATCTTCACAACAATCTTGAAAACCTCAAAAACATATTGAATCTCGAAGGTTTTATATATATGCTTTGATGAAAGTAAGCATGTAATAATGTAATTCCATCAATCACTGTTTTATGCAAATTTGGTCACACTAGTGATCCTAACAATGTTGATATGTATGTTCTTAAAGTATTAATGTCAATTCACAATAAAAATGGCATGGGAGTGCTTCATTAGCACAGATTAAATTTTAAAATAAAATAATAAATATGAAGTTGCATTTTAACATTTTTGAGAGTTAATATATTTAAAACCATGATTGCTGATAAATGCTTGCAAAAATCACAACTGAACTGAAACACGTTATTTTGCTTTAAAAAATAAAGTTTGAAGAATCATTTTAAAGAAAGTATTAGATTGATGCTTCTTTGATTTTTCAAGCAACTCATTTAAACTAGATATGATTCTTACATCATTTAATGGTACAATTGTACTTTTACATTTTTTTGCAAAAGTCATCTTATCACTTCATTAAAGTTTTATTAAAAGTTTCAGTTTGATATATTTTATGTCTCTAAAGTCACATAAAAATGCTTCAGAAGCTCAAAATAATTCAGCACTGGGGAAAATGATCAGGGTGAATTGTTCTGAATTTGGGAGTCTCCCAATAGGTTAAAAGTATTGATAAATGACTAATAGTCAATTAGTAAACATCAACTAAAAAAGAAAATACATATGGAGAAGATGGCCAGTAAGTATTTTTTGTAATTGTTTAGCAAGTTTGGGAAAGAGACAGAAAATATAATTTGTCTAATAATAATAAAAAGTATTTGGCATTACTTTTATATGTGTATATTTGTGTATTTTGTGCATAACTGTGTGTGTAAACCTAAATTGCTGAAAGAAAATCTAATTTTTTTTTCAGGATCTCTATATCCTAGAGTACTTGAACCCTCCAATTCTTGAAAATTTTCAGCTTACATTAATGACAAAACTTACCACTTTAAAATTTGATCTCTTAAAGACAAAATATTTCAATAAACTTTGTTGTTGACTTCATTCAAACAAAATTCCTTCTATGGCCAGGTGTGGCTATTTATTGTGTTGTTCAAAAGTTTCATTTGGTTTTTCCATAACGTCTTACAGAAAGACCTGAATAAGCTTTTTGGCCAACCTGATATATCTGGAAGCAAAAAAAAAAAAAAAAAAGTGAAGATCATGGTTCTTATCTTTCAAGAGATTGCATTTGACTAGAGAAGATAAAGCAATGATCTATTTATGATTTTTTTTTAATTCATGGATGTTTGTGTAGATATGAAATATTATGGAAGCAGAGAACACAGGAACACACTCCCTGTCTGTGGGAGGCAGGACAGAAAGACTATACAGTATAAAAAAGATCTTTAACTTTATTTTCTGCTTACCATAAATCTAGAAGCCTTAAAACAGCATCTGTTTAGCATCTTGTAGTTTTGTAGGTTAGCAATCTAGTTTTGTAGTTTTGTAATTTAGCTCAACAGAGCTAAACTCTTCACTGGAGATTCCAGAAAATAACTTATCAACTAGCTCATTGAGTTAGTTGGCAAAATTCAGTTCCTTGTGGTTGTAGGACTGAGGGCTTCTTTCTCTTGCAGACTGTGAGCTGGAAAATACTCTCAGCTCCTACATTCTGCTTGCAGTGTTGTGCCTTGGGCCAGTCTCACAGGCCCTGTCACATTACAGCTGCCGCAAGAGACTCAAATTTCCCTCAGGCTTCTAATATCTGACTTCCTATTTGTAACCAGCTGGAAAAAAACTCCTCTTTTAATGTGCTCATATGAATGAGTTAAGCCTAATTGGATAATCTTTCTATTGTAAGATTCAGTTCAGTTCAGTCGCTCAGTCGTATCAGACTCTGCAACCCCATGAATCGCAGCACACCAGGCCTCCCTGTTCATCACCAACTCCTGGACTTCACCCAAACTCATGTGTAGCGAGTCAGTGATGCCATCTCATCCTCTGCCGTCCCCTTCTCCTCCTGACCCCAATCCCTCCCAGCATCAGGGTCTTTTCCAATGAGTCAACTCTTTGCATGAGGTGGCCGAAGTATTGGAGTTTCAGCCTCAGCATCAGTCCTTCCATTGAACACCCAGGACTGATCTCCTTTAGGATGGACTGGTTGGATCTATTGTAAGGTTAATTGTGTATAAAATTTAAATATGAAACATGATATAACCATGGTAGTATCAACAGGAAATGGAGATGACACTGAGACTGGCTGGGACCTGAAACCTGGGACCTGGGACCGTTTGCTTCAGTGCTTGCACCTGGACAAATAAATGTCTCCTCCAGCAGCAAAATGCAAAGAAACTGCAAAGGGCTAAAAATAACTGTTCATAAGCAGTTTGGGCAAATTGTGAACAACAAGCTACAAAAAGACCAAAAACCCGATGGCTAATTCTGGGGAGCCATGAGCAAAAGTAGAATGCTATTCATGCTCCCTGCACACAGCATCACCAAGGTGGTGGGCAGTCTACCTAAGCCACTCCTCTGGCCCAACTCCTAGATCCACCTCCCACCCTTCCCTCATATAAGGAACCAGCTCCCGCACCCCAGGGAGTGAGCCTGGAAACGCTGTTACTTGTTTTCACGTTCCCCTGCTACAGCAGGGCCCCAGTAAAGCCTTGCCGAAATTTCTTGTCTGGCCTATTATTAATTTCTATTGATTAAGGAGGCCAGAACACTGGTCAGTAACAAGGAGGGCTGTCTTAGAATTCTGTTTAAAACAGAGCCCAAAATGGGGAAATAGAGAAACAATAGCAGAATCAAGATCTGAAACAGTAATATCAAAGTATTTTCCAAAATTTCTGAAAAACTGCCATTCATAGATTTTAAAAGTGAGAAATATAAATAAAAAGAAAACAAACAGGCACATGTTTTAATCTGTTTGGGCTACTATATCAAATCATCATAGACCACGTGTTTTATAAACAGCAGAAAATTATTTCCCCCCATTCCAGAAGTGAAGTCCAAGTTAGCATAGCTGGATTTTGGTGGGGACCCTCTTTTGGGTTTATGTTGCTGAGCTCTCCTCAGGCCTGTTTTATGAGAGCATGATTCCCATTCATGAGCACTCCACTCTCAGGACTAAAGCACATTCCAAAGGCCCCACGTCCTAATAACATTAATTTTGGGGTCAGGATTTCAATATATGGATTATGGAGAACACAAACATTCAGACCATGGCATTGAAATATAGATATAAAGAAAACAGCAAATAAGTGCATCATAGTAAAAGTGGTGAAACTAAAATGACTAGAGAAAAAAAATTAAAAGGAAGGAAATAAAGGGTAGAGTTAAGGTTTTTTCAGTGGAACAAGATTAAGATTTCAAGCTCAAAGGAATGGGGGTGAAAGCTGAAAGGAAAAAAATGCAATGCTACCTTGAAACTGCTGTAAGAAAACGAAACACCTGCCTACTTGCAATTTTGTATCTAGCAAACTGTCACTAAAAATATATATTTAAATAATCCCCCACATAGATTGTCTATATGAAATCTGTATAATAAGAGCAATATTTTATAATTGTATGTATATTGGTTAATTATAATTCATAATATTTAAATACTATAAATAATAATATACAGAAATAGTAAAAAACAAATTACTATTAGATGAAAATCTCTCAGTTGTGTCTGACTCTTTGCAACCTCATGGACTATAGCCCACCAGGCTCCTCTGTCCATGGAGTTCTCCAGGCAAGAATACTGGAGTGGGTTGTCATTCCCTTTTCCAGGAGATCTTCCCAACCCAGGGATTGAACCCAGGTCTCCCACATTGCAAGTGGATTCTTTATCATCTGAGCAACCAGGGAAACCCTATACTATTAAAGGTAGCAAGCACACTGTAGTTTTGACAAGTGGTTGATGGAGATGCATCAGGACAGGCAGCAGAGCCTAGATATTTACACCCTCTAGTTTGTCATCTTTCTTATCAGCCTCCAGGGTGAAAGCCCTCTGTTACTTGGGGTTCACACAAAAACTTCAGAAACTGGAAGATTTTCAGAAGAGCAGAAGATGAAAATCTCAACAGACAATATTTATATGAGTGTCCCTAGGATGGAAGTAGCTGAGGGAGTTAGGTACCACTTTCAGGACTCAGAGAGATGGTGATTATGAAACATATTGGAAACATTCCGGTAGTATAACAACCTATACCTCATATTCATGAACAGTTTTATTATTATGAATATGATAATGGTTATCTATTATCTATTAATATCTGTTGAGGTCCTTTAATGGACCAGAACTTGGTGGTCCGGAGTCGACCAATAAGAAAGTAAAGCAGAGAGACAGAGGCTGATATTCTTTGGTTTACGCAGAAAGCCAATAAAGCCCCTGCACGGGGCTTGCTCTGTTCCCGAAGGCCTCAGGTGCTCTTTTGATGGGGTGAAGGCGCAGAGTGCCTTCTGGAGAGGGTCTTAGAAGCCCAGGCAAGGAAGTGAACTCAGAGAGCCTCTGTGCTCCAGGGGATCAGCCTGAAAAAGAGAGAGAGGGATAGAGAGAAAGAAAGACACGGGGACCAGAGCTCTGATGGAGCAAAGGTGTTTTAATCAACATGGTGTGGGCATATATACTGTCTTGCTGCTGCTGCTGCTAAGTCGCTTCAGTCATGTCCGACTCTGCGACTCCATGGACAGCAGCCCACCAGGTTCCCCCATCCTTGGGATTCTCCAGGTAAGAACACTGGAGTGGGTTGCCAGTTCCTTCTCCAATGCATGTAAGTGAGAAGTGAAAGTGAAGTTGCTCAGTCGTGTCTGACCTTCACGACCCCATGGACTGCAGCCTACCAGGCTCCTCCAATCCACGGGATTTTCCAGGCAAGAGTACTGGAATGGGTTGCCATTGCCTTCTCTGATATACTGTCTTACAAGGTAGTTATTCTCAGCAAAGATAAATATTAAAATTCCAGACTTACACAGGCGATCCATATTAAAGACAGAGTTATAAGCAATCACTTTTACCATATGGTTCACAAGAAGGAAGAGGATACTTATCACCGTATAGAAAAACTAATGAAGGAAATGCCTGGATTCCTCAGCACCCAGGAGAGGCTTACCTCTCCTCTTAATTCCTGAGTATTGAGGAATTAATAAGAAACAGAGAATTCCTGATAAATCCAAAACAGCACACAGGCAGCCTCCTGTTAAATGCTTCCTGACAATTATCTATTATCTATCTATTACCACATCTATTGAATACCAACTCTTTGCGACCCCATGGAATATAGCCTACCAGGCTCATCCATCCATGGGATTTTACAGGCAAGAGTACTCGATTGGGCTGCCACTTCCTTCTCCAAGGGATATTCCCGACCCAGAGATCGAACCCAGATGTCCTACGTTTCAGGTAGGTGCTTCGCTTTACCCTCTTAGCCACCGGGGCTTGGTATACTTTTGGCAGCCCTTGTATTTTGCTTGTATTCTATAATTTGTCAAAATAAGCCTGAGACATATGCTCTCGTTACCATTTTTACAGAGAAAAAACTGGTACATAGGTTTGAATCTAGAACCTATACTCTTAGCCAGTACACTGCATTATAGAAAAAAGTGTAACATAGTTTGCCCTGTTTGAAAGTGTTAGTCATTCAGTTGTGATAGAATGTGGACTATAGCTCACCAGGCTCCTCTGTCCATGGGATTCACCAGGCCAGAATACTGGAATGTGTGAAGAAGTGAAGTGAAGTCGCTCAGTTGTGTCCAACTCTTCATGACCCCATGGACTGTAGCCTACCAGGATCCTCCGTCCATGGGATTTTCCAGGCAAGAGTACTGGAGTGGGTTGTCATTTCCTTCTCCAGGGCATCTTCCCAACGCAGGCATCAAACCCAGGTCCCCTGCATTGTAGACAGATGTTTTACTGTCTGAGCCACCAGGGAAGTTCATACTGTAATGGGTAGCCATTTCCTTCTCCAGGGGATCTTCCTGACCCAGGTATCAAACCTCATCTCCTGTGTTTCCTGCATTGACAGGTGGATTCTTTACCACTGTTTCACCAAAGGTCAGTGAAATGACTTATGTTACATCCTTAATCGGAGAAGGTGATGGCACCCTACTCCAGTACTCTTGCCTGGAAAATCCCATGGACAGAGGAGCCTGGTGGGCTGCAGTCCATGGGGTCAGGAAGAGTCGGACACAACTGGGCGACTTCTCTTTCACTTTTCACTTTCATGCATTGGAGAAGGAAATGGCAACCCACTCTCGTATTCTTGCCTGGAGAATCCCAGGGACGGGGGAGCCTGCTGGGCTGCCGTCTATGGGGTCGCACAGAGTCGGACACGACTGAAGCGACTTAGCAGCAGCAGCACATCCTTAATATGGAAGACTGCAGTTATTTGAATAAGGCAGACCTATATGTACCTACACAGAAGCATACTTTCCATGTATTTATTGCTAAGGAAAAAGATAAAGCAAGATGTAAATTACAATATGTTGACAATAGCTCAATATGTGTATGGAAATGGATATGTAAATTCATAGCAAAATTTCTAGGATACTTGTTACATGAAGGAGGGGGAATAGGATGCTGAGATTGGGTGGGAGGGGACAGGAGAAAGCAAGAAAAAGGAAATTGAGAAATCTTTATATATTTTTGTTGGTTTAAAACACAAATTTTTCTGTTTAATATTATAATAAAAACATAAGAAAGAAAATATGATGTTGGTATATTTTTCATTAATAGAAAATCAGGTATCTATCTTGAAATAAAGTATGAGATAATTGTACTTTGAAGTATTTACGGTGAGGAAACTGAACTTGTTTATAAAATTATTACAGGTGTGTTTCTGTCCTCTGTGTACACTGGCAGGAGAGAACATGCAGTCACTTCTTTTTTTGGCTATGTGGCATGTTTGCTCTCAGTTCCCCAACCAGGAATTGAACACATGCCCCCTGCATTGGAAGCACAGAGTCTTAATCACTGGACCAACAGGAAAGTCCCAACACATAATTCTTTCACAACTTACCTGTAAACTTATCTTTCTAGAGTGTCACCAACTATGCCATTACCTTAGATTGCTTCCCAAATTTTTTTTAGTAAATATTCTGATACCTTTATATAATTTTAAAATGTAAATTATTTGCTCATGCCCAAGAAGGAATTTCTCTATGCACTTATAAATAATACATTTGGAAGTACATATAACTAAAGGAAATTTTGATGATAAGGTGTTGCAGAATAAAGAAGGGAACTTGGACAAGAAAAGCAAAAAACTGTTATGCATACTAGCACATATGTTTATAAATTTTTTATGTTACTTATTAAGATGTGCAAGATAATATTTCAGATAACAAATTGGTGCAACTTTGAATTTCATATAATGTGATCACATAAAGCTCCATGTAGTCAGTTCCTGACTGATCTGAGAATATAATCTGATCAAATAGAGAAAAGGGGAAAAGTTTACAGAGGAAATGGAACTTCACTGAAGGTGTGGAAAAGTGTTGACACTGCCATTTTATATTTGGAAGGATGAAAATTTAGTCATTATAGAACCTTAGTAAAGAACATTAACTTCTTCTCTCATGGAAATTGAATATAATGAACATCTGTATTTAGCAGATTTCTTCATCATGGTGTGTAGAATAAGAAAGAGAATGTGTGCAGGCAAATAATAATCACAGACATCATCATCTTAAAAAATAATGACCAGCACTTTTGCAAAATAGGTCAAGGAGGATTTGAAAGTATTCAATAATTTGGAAAGGCCTAAAAAGGGCTTGAAGATTTAGTTGTGACAGAAACCAACTGGCTATTAAAAATGCTGAAATAGTTATCTTCATATCTGTTCAAATCTCTTTTAAGTGTGTGACTTTTTAAAATAATTTTTGTTTCTAATGAAAAGAGAGAAAAGATAAGAAACATTAAGAAATTCTCTGGCTTTTATTACATTCTTGCTATATTTATTTTTTAAGACAAACATCTCAATAAGGTGTTATACTTGCAAAGGAATGCCTTATGTTCTTCACCAATTAACTCTCTGAAATTGCTTGCCATCAAAATCCTCTGTTTATGAAAAGTTATCAAAATAAATGCAAAGTGGAGGTGTGATGCTAGCTTGATGGCAGTCTATGTGACATCCAGATTGGTTACTTTTTCCTTATGTTTTTTTTTTTTTCCCACTCTCTCCACATAGCTCCCGCCCCCACCCCCCCACCCCCGCCCAGAGTGGTGGCTTTTTTCCCTTATTGAGTTTTAAGTGTAAGTAGTTTTAAAGTGCAATATGATGCAATTGGCCACCTCATGAGAAGAGCTGACTCATTGGAAAAGACTCTGATGCTGGGAGGGATTGGGGGCAGGAGGAGAAGGGGACGACCGAGGATGAGATGGCTGGATGGCATCACGGACTTAATGGACGTGAGTCTGACTGAACTCCGGGAGATGGTGATGAACAGGGAGGCCTGGCGTGTTGCGATTCATGGGGTCGCAAAGAGTCAGACACGACTGAGAGACTGAACTGAACTGAACTGACTGAAATCAAATTAAAATGTTTGATAATGTATCTATTTGAATAAAAATCTTCACAATGAAGTCTTTTCTACCTGTGACTTTCAATGGACAGATTACCTATTGTCCTAACTAGATATCTTGCGTCTTTCACTAACTTAAAAATCCTTACAAGCAGCACCTAGTGGACTTATACAGTAAAATTTCAGTAATTATTTAACAAATTTTGGTTTAGGAAAGGACTTTAGCAATTATTAAGATGAACTTACTATTATATTCATGAGAAAATTGAGAATCACAAACATTGAGTGATTTACTCCAAAGGTTATTAGTTTTAGAACCTATAATTATCCACTTTCTATCCTACTACCTAACTGCTTCTCCAGCAGGATTTTGTAGACCTACATGATCATACAGATGCACTCAAGGAATTCACCAATATCCTGTTGAGATCCTGAGTTTTATTCTTCCTCACCCTGTATTTGTTCCTCTCCAAGTGATCCTTATCCTATTTGAATATGTGGCAATAACTGGTAAATTTATTCACCACTTTGTTTCAGCTAAAAATGGTGGAGTCAGTATTTACTCTCATCATTAGTCAATACCACACAGTTTGTCCCTTATAAAATTCTGAACTCTACATCAGAGATCAGCAAGCTTTTTTTCTGTAAAAGCAAAAATTGCAAATGTTTAGTCTTTGCAGGTAATAATTGTCCAAGTACTCAACTCTGCTGTTACAATGTGAAAGCAGGAACAGACGATCTATTGAAAAAAAAGGTGTAGCTGTGTTCCAATAAAATTTTATTTACAAAACAGACATTGAGCCTGATTTCAATCAAGGGCCATAGGCTCCCAACTCCTTTGAAGGTTTTCCAAAGCTATCTTGAATATGAAAACCTCTTCTTAACGGGTCTCCACTGCTATCCCTCTCATATTTCAATACGAACACTACAATGTTGCTCCATCTGGTCTTTCTGAACCCTACAATTTTAAGTCCATTGCAAAATCTTTATAAAACTATATTTTAATTCAACTTTTGAATAGCTGGAAAATTCTCATGAGTCACAAAGCAAAAAGTAGAGAAAGGTGTAGGCAGTGAAATGTCTCTACCTATATTTCATTCTCTTGCAAGCAGATAGTCACTGTGGGTCCTTCTAAATATCTAGATAGATGAATTGATAGATATGAACCATTTTTAAGCAAATGATATAAAATAATCTAGTCCTTGCCTTTTTACTTATAATAAAATTTGCAAAGCTTTTCATTTTGTTATAGTACAAGTATGTTTTATTATGGCTGTGTTATATTCCATTTCATTAAGGTTTAATCAACTAGTTGCTCCTTATTGGCATTTAGGATATTTATCAGCTTTGCTGTTAAAAGTGATACCACAGAATAGTATTATAATTTATAAATGGGCATAATATAAATATTCATAGACATCATGTTTATACCTTGATACATCATTGTATATTTTTACATATCTAATATTGCAAGGAAAAAGAGAGACTCTACTCTGGATTTTTAAAAGTTCTAGAATATACAGATATAGATATATAGAAAGATATAGACATAGATTTTATTTTAATTCCTTTTTTCTTACAGTAAAATGCTAGCTCTAAGAGAAAATGGATTTTGTATAAATTTTCCTTTGTACCCAGCTCCTGATACAAAGTAGGCATTTAATCAATATTTTTAACATGTAAGTGAATAAATACTTAATATTGTATTTTTATTAAGACCTATATTGAAAAATATGAACTGATCACTTGCCTCTTAGTTTAAATTTTGCTTTTAAAGATATTTTGAATCCACATAGTATTATTTTCAATGAGAAATGGAAAGATTGCCACATTCTACTAATAATGAGGCAATGAAAGGGTATATTAATTGCAAATTCTGCACTTATGCCTAGTGATTTAGAACGGTGAAGTGTCCACCACAGTTGGAATAGAAATACTGGTAAGAAAATTTAGCTATCACAGAGTACAAACTTGTAGGTATGCTGAATTAAAAAACCACTTCTGCCCAGCATAGCTGGTTATTGCAATTAAGTTTCAACAAAATATTATTTGTGACATTAAATTAATGTTCTTAATTTTAATATTATTAACTTTATAGTGTTTATAATTAATTTTTAAAATAGTTTTGGTTATATAGCTGTAAAAGCATATGGGTTTTATATCCAGGTCTATTTTTGAACTTTATACATAATATTAAATACATGTTTAAGTCAGGTGTAAACCTAAGTTTACATATTTTCTTTCCACCAAAATATGGGTACATATTAAATAATTTTGAGAAATACTGTATATCATGACTTTTTCCTTTGTATTATTTGCTAAACCAAAGGCAAAAGTATTATCCCTCATTGTATATATCTTTGCAGCATTTTCTGCCAAAGCACTTAAACACTACAGAAAAATAGGTGACATTTCTGGCTTATTTAGTAACAACATCAACAAAAAACAAAAGCATGGTAAAAATTGCTTATATTCTGTTTTTAAAATGTCTATAAAAGTTACTAATCTAAAAGTATAATGAATTCATTCACTGTACATAGGCATAGAAAACAATGAGTAATTACGTAACTTTGAAGCCCATGGAAAACATGGATATTTATGTGTAATTAGTGTACATGCCTATATGATTATAATAATTTGATATATATAAAAATAAATATAAAATTATACATATATATTCCCAAAGGAAAGGGAATATAAATGCCATATTATTAATTCTGACTTTAAAGCTTAATTTCCCAGGTGAATAAAACTGATAACAGTGAGCTGTTATGAATATATTCACACATTAAAAGTATGAAATAACTTGTAAAAAAATTAAATGCCATGGAAACCCAAGTTGTTATGATTATTATCATTATTAAGGCACTTGAGTGGAAGAAAAACATAGCAAACTATTTAAACATGTTGGACATTAATACAAGAGATATAGCTTTTCACCATGCATAATCTTCAGGCATATAAAGAGCAGAAATGCATAATAACTGATATTTAGTATTTTTCTGGGCCTTCCCTTAAGTTTTCTTGACCTTCATTTCTGGCTTGGTCAATTGGGACTGTATACTGTATAAGTTTAGACAAATTCTTCAATCTCTCTATGGCTTATTGTCTTAATGTATAAAATGAATGATGACTTGTCTAAGAGGATTGTTATAAAGTTTAAATAACTTAGAAGTTCAAGACCTTATAAAACTACTTGGCAAGGTAAGGTAGGAAGAATACTGGAACAGGAAAAGGAAAAAACAGTATTTATTAGAAAATACTCAGGTTCTTAAAATGTGTGCTTTATTGTTTATCCAAGTTGTGAGATATAAAGATGCTATGCACTATCGTTTTATAAAATTATATTTCAAATCACTTTCCACATTGCAGACAATATATTTTTTCCATGGATTTAAGAGTATCCAATATCCATGCATTTTTAATATGGCACTCTGAGAAATATACAATGAAATATTTTTCATCACTAAAGTAATATTTTTAATGAGCATCGTGTATGAGTTTGGAAGGCCAAGAGAACAGGCCATCAATTTCCAGAAGCACTTGTAGAGACAGCTGGAGCCAAATAAGAGCAGCACATCCAGCAGCTTCCAGCAGAGATTGTGGACCCCTGGTGTTTGACTGCTTCAGTTTCAATGACATCACTGTTACCAAAAGATCATCACCTTTGTTCTCCCAGCTCATCCAGTGGTTATCTGTGCTCTAATTCCTTATTGCTTCTGTTTTCCTGAACCAAACTTTCCCTATAATTTCATCATTTTTAAAAAAAGATAATGTATGCTTTGTTTGTTGGTCCATCTAACAGTTGATATTAACCAAGTTGTTATTAAAGGTGAAGCCATGTCTTAGAATTTGTGGGGATTCTCTGAAGGCATAGAATCCAGACTTGGCAGCTCATATATTGCATATGACTTTATGACACACTAAAATAATAAAGAATCCTTCACAATAATGTGACCTCACTGGCTATTCAGTTAGTTTTAAACTGTCACCATATGCACTTATCATTCTCCCTTATTTTTAAACAATATTGAAAAATAATCAAGAAATATAACCAGCTTTGATCTGCACATTATTTACAATGTATTATTATAAGCAAAAAAAGTACCTATCATCTGAATAAAGGCTATCTAAACAGTGAACTTCCAGATGTTCAAGCTGGTTTTAGAAAAGGCAGAGGAACCAGAGATCAAATTGCCAACATCTGCTGGATCATCGAAAAGGCAAAAGAGTTCCAGAAAAACATCTATTTTTGCTTTATTGACTATGCCAAAGCCTTTGACTGTGTGGATCACAATAAACTGTGGAAAATTCTGAAAGAGATAGGAATACCAGACCACATGACCTGTCTGTTGAGAAACCTATATGAAGGTCAGTTAGAACTGGACATGGAAAAACAGACTGGTTCCAAATAGGAAAAGGAGTATGTCAAGGCTGTATATTGTCACCCTTCTTATTTAACTTCTACGTAGAGTACATCATGAGAAACGCTGGGCTGGAAGAAGCACAAGCTGGAATCAAGATTGCCAGGAGAAATATCAATAACCTCAGATATGCAGATGACACCACCCTTATGTCAGAAAGTGAAGAGGAACTAAAAAGCCTCTTGGTGAAAGTGAAAGAGGAGAGTGGAAAAGTTGGCTTAAAGCTCAACATTCAGAAAACGAAGATCGTGGCATCCGGTCCCATCACTTCATGGGAAATAGATGGGGAAACAGTGGAAACAGTGTCAGACTTTATATTTTGGGGCTCCAAAATCACTGCAGATGGTGACTGCAGCCATGAAATTAAAAGATGCTTACTCCTTGGAAGAAAAGTTATGGCCAACCTAGATAGTATATTGAAAAGCAGAGACATTATTTTGCCAACATAGGTCCGTCTAGTCAAAGCTTTTTCCAGTGGTCATGTATGGATGTGAGAGTTGGACTGTGAAGAAAGCTGAGCACCAAATAATTGATGCTTTTGAACTGTGGTGTTGAAGAAGACTCTTGAGAGTCCCTTGGACTGCAAGGAGATACAACCAGTCCATTCTGAAGGAGATCAGTCTTGGGTGTTCTTTGGAAGAAATGATGCTAAAGCTGAAACTCCAGTATTCTGGCCACCTCATGCGAAGAGCTGCCTCATTGGAAAAAACTCTGATGCTGGGAGGGATTGGGGGCAATTGGAGAAGGGGACGACAGAGGATGAGATGGCTGGATGGCATCACCGACTCTATGGATGTGAGTATGAGTGAAATCCGGGAGATGGTGATGGACAGGGAGGACTGGCATGCTGCAGTTTATGGGGTCACAAAGAGTTGGACACGACTGAGCGACCGAACTGAACTGAAGTGAAGCAAAGGTTTCCCCATAACAGAGGAAAATATGCATGTCACCAAATCTTCATTAATTTCTGAAAGCTATGAGTGGTTTACAAACAGATTGATGCAACAAAGATTAACCAATCGTTTAGCTTCCTGTACCAAAGGTTAATTCTTAGAGGCATGTGTACAACATAACTAAAAGAATCTTTAAAATTTAATCAAATGCTCTAAGGATCCTAAAGGACATTACTGACACATAAGTTTAAGATTTTGTGGTTTTGTGTAGAACCACATACTACAGGTAGACTCCAGTCATGAACAGATCTGTTCTTAATTTTATTTAGATAACAGACCCATATTAATTTGTTCAAATTCTAGTCTTGCTTTACTAAAAACAAAGCTAGTGGAGGTGATGGAATTCCAGCTGAGCTATTTAAAATCCTAAAAGATGATGCTGTTAAAGTGCTGCACTCAACATGAAAGCAAATTTGGAAAACTCAGCAGTGGCCATGGAACTGGAAAAGTTCAGTTTTCATTTCAATCCCAAAGAAAGATGATCCTAAAGAATGATCAAACTACCATACAGTTGCACTCATGTCACATGCTAGCAAGGTCATGATCAAAATCCTCCAAGTGAGGCTTCACAGAATGTGAACTGAGAACTTTCAGATGTACAAGCTGGATTTAGAAAAGGCAGAGGAACCAGAGATCAAATCATCAACATTAATTCAGTCATCAAAAAAGCAAGGGAGTTCCAGAAAAAACATCTACTTCTGTTCATTGACTACACTAAAACCTTTGACTATGTGGATCACAACAAACTGTGGAAAATTCTTGAAAAGATGAGAATATCAGACCACCTTACCTACCTCCTGAGAAACCTGTATGCAGGTCAAGAAGCAACAGTTAGAACTGAACATGGAACAACAGACTGGTTCAAAATTGGGAAAGGAGTGTGTCAACCCTGTCTATTTAACTTATATGCAGAGTACATTATGCAAAATGTCAGGCTTGATGAATCACAAGTTGAAATCAAAATTGCTGGGAGAAATATCAACAACCTCAGATATGCAGATAACACCACCTTTATGGCAGGAAGCAAAGAAGAACTAAAGAGCCTCTTGATGACAGTGAAAGAGGAGAATGAAAAAGTTGGCTTAAAACTCAACATTCAAAAAACTAAGATCATGGCATCTGATCCCATCACTTCATGGCAAATAGACTGGTAAACAATGGAAAGAGTGACAGGCTTTAAATTCTCCAAAATCACAGAAGACAGTGACTGCAGTCATGAAATTATGATGCTTGCTCCTTAGAAGAAAAGCCGTGACAAAACTATACACCTTATTAATAAGTAGAGACATTACTCTGCTGGCAAAGATCTGTATAACCATAGCTATGGTTTTTCCATTAGTCATATATGGATGTGAGAATTGAACCATAAAGAAGGCTGAGTTCTGAATAACTGACATTTTTGAACTGTGATATTGCAGAATACTTTTGAGAGTCCTTTGGACTGCAGGAAGATCAAACCAATCAATCCTAAAGGAAATCAACCCTGAATACTCATTGGAAGGACTGAAGCTGAAGCTGAAGTTCCAATATTGGCCAACTGATGTGACGAGTTGAATCACTGAAAAAGACCCTGATGCTGGGTAAGATTGAAGGCAGAAGGAGAAGGAGATGACAGAGGATGAAACAGTTGGATGGCATCACTGATTCAATGGACATGAGTTTGAGCAAGCTCTGGGAGATGGTGAAGGACAGGGAAGCCTGGTGTGTTGCAGTCCATGGGGTCATAAAAAGTCGAACACAACTGAGTGACTGAACAACAACAAGTCTTGCTTTGTTTAAATGTAGTCTAGACATCACCTCCTCTCCCCCTCCCCCCCCAAAAAAACCCTCCTGTATTGTCTATATTTTATATTGCATTTTTATTTTTGTCTAGTGAGAAACTGTGTTGTTTATGAATAATTTTATATTTTTCTTTGGCAGATTTCAGTAGATTGTGAGGTTTTACAGTAACATTTCCTTGAGAGCTTGCTCATTCCATTCATTGTAGTCAAGAGACCTGCAAACATAACATACATTTCCCTTAGTAATCACATTCTAACCATTTTTCCCAGATGGGTGAGTGTCTACATGGTAATCTGAGATCTCAAAAGAGTTTGTAGAATAATATCAACTGAATCAGACTAAACTTATCTTTCTATCCTAAAACTGTGTAGCCTTTAGGTCTGGAGTTTGGGGGATGGGGATTGGTTTGTTTGTTTATAGTGCATTCTTGGTGTATATTTTTATACTTTCGTGTACATTGTTTGACTCTTGAAACTTTTGCAGTTATAAAATGAACATTACGATAAAAATTGCTCTTTCTTGGTGTAGTATTGTCTGTTCACACTGTAACCTTCTTTCACTAAAAAAGTGAAAGTTCCAGAACCTTTTCTGTATGTTATATGACATTTTCCTAAATGGAACCATGACTGATAGTGTATCAGTTCAGTTCAGTCACTCAGTAGTGTCTGACTCTTTGCAACCCCATGAATCGCAGCATGCCAGGCCTCCCTGTCCATCACCAACTCTCGGAGATCACTCAGATTCTCATCCATCGAGTCAGTGATGCCATCCAGCCATCTCATCCTCTGTCGTCCCCTTCTCTACCTGTCCGCAATCCCTCCCAGCATCAAAGTCTTTTCCAATGAGTCAACTCTTCAAAGGAGGTGGCCAAAGAACTGGAGTTTCCGCTTTAGCATCATTCCTTCCAAAGAAATCCCAGGGCTGATCTCCTTCAGAATGGACTGGTTGGATCTCCTTGCAGTCCAAGGGACTCTCAAGAGTCTTCTCCAACACCACAGTTCAAAAGCATCAATTCTTCAGCACTCAGCCTTCTTCACAGTCCAACTCTCACATCCATACATGACTACTGGAAAAACCATACCCTTGACTAGATGGACCTTAGTCGGCAAAGTAATATCTCTGCTTTTCAATATGCTATCTAGGTTGGCCATAACTTTTCTTCCAAGGAGTAAGCATCTTTTAATTTCATGGCTGCAGTCACCATCTGCAGTGATTTTAGAGCCCCCAAAAATAAAGTCTGACACTGTTTCCACTGTTTCCCCATCTATTTCCCATGAAGTGATGGGACCAGATGCCATGATATTCGTTTTCTGAATGTTGAGCTTTAAGCCATCTTTTTCACTCTCCACTTTCACTTTCATCAAGAGGCTTTTTAGCTCCTCTTCACTTTCTGCTATAAGGGTGGTGTCATCTGCATATCTGAGGTTATTGATATTTTTCCCGGAAATCTTGATTCCAGCTTGTGTTTCTTCCAGTCCAGCATTTCTCATGATGTACTCTGCATATAAGTTAAATAAGCAAGGTGACAGTATACAGCCTTGATGTACTCCTTTTCCTGTTTGGAACCAGTCTGTTGTTCCATGTCCAGTTCTAACTGCTGCTTCCTGACCTACATACAGATTTCTTAAGAGGCAGGTCAGGTGGTCTGGTATTCCCATCTCTCTCAGAATTTTCCACAGTTTATTGTGATCCACAAAGTCTTTGGAATAGTCAATAAAGCAGAAATAGATGTTTTTCTGGAACTCTCTTGCCTTTTCGATGATCCAGCAGATGTTGGCAGTTTGATCTCTGGTTCCTCTGCCTTTTCTAAAACCAGCTTGAACATCAGGAAGTTCACAGTTCAAGTATTGCTGAAGCCTGGCTTGGAGAAATTTGAGCATTACTTTACTAGCATGTGAGATGAGTGCAATTGTGCGGTAGTTTGAGCATTCTTTGGCATTGCCTTTCTTTGGGATTGGAATGAAAACTGACCTTTCCCAGTCTTGTGGCCACTGCTGAGTTTTCCAAATTTGCTGGCATATTGAGTGCAGCACTTTGACAGCATCATCTTTCAGGATTTGAAATAGCTCAACTGGAATTCCATCACCTCCACTAGCTTTGTTCGTAGTGATGCTTCCTAAGGCCCACTTGACTTCACATTCCAGGATGTCTGGCTCTAAATGAGTGATCACACCTTCGTGATTATCTGGGTTGTGAAGATCTTTTTTGTGATAGTGTATAGAGCCAGACAATATTTAATGGTCTCCTCTGTGATCTAGCCAAAGAGAGACAAAGGGGGATAATGAAAACAAACAAACAAAAAATGTCTATACTTGCTTGAAGATTTCCTTTGCACATACACAGAAGAATCTGTAAACCCTACTCTTCTTGAAGAATGTGACTTAAATATATGCAGGAAGCTGCAGAAGTCTCTTTTGCACTGAATCCCTGTCAATCAGTGCACCCCCAAGGAGCAGATCCATTTCGGAATGTAGAAAGCATTCATTCAGTGATAAACTTTAATTAAAACCCTGCTTTGCTGAAATCTATTCAGATTCCACATTTTCCCCAAATCTAAATTACTTGCCAACTTATTTGCTCAATGAGAAGATGATTTTCTATATTTACTAACACTTCTATCCTGGTCAAGAAAAAAAAAATGGTAAATTGGCTTTTTGTTTCACATATATTAGTGATTTGAGATTTCCATCAACACCAGTTCAGTTCAGTTCAGTTGCTCAGTCATTTCCAACTCTTTTTGACTCTGTGGACTGGAACACCCCAGGTTTCTCTGTCCATCATCAACTCCAGAGGTTACTCAAACTCATGTTCATTGAGCTGGTGATGCCACGCAACCATCTCATCCTCTGTCATCCCCTTCTCCTCCTGCCTTCAGTCTTTCCCAGCATCATTCCTGGGTCTTTTCCAGTGAGTCAGTTCTTTGCATCAGTTAGCCAAAGTATTGGAGTTTCAGCTTCAGCATCAGTCCTTCCAATGAATATTCATGACTGATTTCCTTTAGGATTGATTGTTTGGATCTCCTTGCAGTCCAAGAGACTCCCAAGAGTCTTCTCCAATATCACAGTTCAAAAGCATCAATTCTTCGACACTCAGCTTTCTTTATAGTCCAGCTCTCTCATCCGTACATGACTACTGGTAAAACCATAGCCTTGACTAATCGGACCTTTGTTGACAAGGTAATGTTTCTGCTTTTTAGTATGCTGTCTAGGTTGATCATAACTTTTCTTCCGAGGAGCAAACTTCTTAATTTCATGGCTGCAGTCACCATCTGTAACATCATTCATGTGAAAAAGCATTTTTTTTTTTACTATTTCTAGTTGATATGGAAAGAATAAGTGTAAGCTAATAATGGTGTAAACATAGAATTTTCTTTGTCAGGCCCCCATCTCAGTTACACTGAAGTGTCCTTTTCCACCTTCAGGGTCCTAGTAAGGAAGTTGTCCTCCCTCCATCTTCTACCATGAGAGGTACCAGCTTCTGGCTGAAGCCATAGGGCACCCTGTTTGGTAACTAATGAATTTGTCTAAGTCTCAAAAATCTTACTTTGGAGATGATTCATTTATTGCCAGAAAAGTTCACCCAGGATTGAGACAAAGAAATCTACATGTATCCTTTCAGACTGTAAATCAACTATGCTCCAATAAAATTAAAATAAAATAAAAAATATGTCATTCCTAGCTAACACTTTGAGCTGGTATGTTTTGTTGACCATGGGGATCCTGAGGAGTCAGAATTTCCTAGATGGCTCTAGTGGTAAAGAATGTGCTTGCCAATGCAGGAGACATAAGTTCGACCCCTGGATCAGGAAGATCCCCTGAAGTAGGAAATGGCAACCCACTCCAGTATTCTTGCCTGGAAAATTCCATGGGCAGAGGAGCCTGGTGGGCTACAGTCCATGGGACAGCAGAGAGTCAGACACGGCTTAGCAACTGAACACACACATACATCTGATAACTCAGATTGTGCTTTTCACATGGGGGCCTTTTCTCACTTACTGGACCTGGTGTTTCTTAAGCCTCAAAGTGAGGAAATAAGTGAGGGCCCTCTCAGAGAAAAAGCTCTAGTCTGTGGATTGAAATGCTCTAACCCTCTTTTCCTACACTCAATTCTTCTGAGCATCCCCTGTTTTACTTTAATCCTCCAGAAACAAAAGTCCTCATTTGAATTCTTTTCTGCAAGCTGAGGCTTAAGATATTTAGGATCTGGATCAGCCCTCCCAGACAGCTGCAATCTTTAGATACATAAAACATTATCTAGATTCACTGAAGATGTGAAAGCATTTCTTCTTAAAATCGTACATTTCCTTCCAGATAACTCACTCCCATTGACTGCTTAAAGAGTTTCCGGCAAAAGCAGTAAAAAATTAAGACAACCGTTGAACTTCTAGGCCACAGTGCCCCATGGCTTTCTAGTCCATATTTGACATACACAGTGATTATTCTGGGGCATTTCCTTCTATTCAGAATCTTAGAACAGACAACCTGATAGCTTTTAAAAGCTTTTATAAAGTACTGACTCTGTAACATGCTTTTGTTGTTGTTGTTCAGTTGCTAAATGGTGTCTGGCTCTTTGTGACCCCATGAACTGCAGCACACCAGGCTTCCATGTCCTTTACTATCTTCTGGCATCTGCTCAAACTCATGTCCATTGAGTCAGTGATGATATCGATCTCATGCTGCCCCCTTCTCCTTTTATCTTCAGTTTTTTCCAGCATCAAGGTCTTTTCCAATGAGTCAGCTCCTCACCTCAGGTGTCCAAAGCAGTGGGCTTCAGCTTCAGCATTGGTTTTTCCAATGAATATTTAGGGTTGATTCCATTACTTTCTTGAAATAAAAAATAAGCCTTCCCTCCTGTACATGAATGAAATATACTGAAACTGTCAGTTAGTTTGAATTTTTTTAAAACACTTTGACTGTTTTATGTTTCAAATGAGATAAAGACATTTGCAACATCGTTTTCCAAAGTGTGATTTAACAAATAAATTACCAGTGTGGGCTTTAGGAAAGTTTATGTGAATTCAATTTAAATTAGAGAACCAGAGATATAAAGAGCACTGAGTCACATAATGAAATTTATAATATAATTAAGAAGCACAAGATTTCTTTATGAAATGGTTTTCTTCCTTTTAAATATAAGAATTCAAAAACATATATTCAAGGTTTGCTCAATAATGTGAGATTAGTGGATGAGTAGAACTCATTAAGGGGCTTCCCAGGTGGCATAGAATGCCCCTAACAATGAAGGAGACTTAAGAGATGCAGGATATGCGGATTCCATCCCTGGGTGGTGAAAATTCCCTGGAGTAGGAAGTGGCAACCCACTCCAAAATTCTTGCCTGGAAACTTCCATGGACAGAGGAGCCTTGTGATCTACAGTCTAGGGAGATGCAGAATCTGAGATGACTGAGCATGCACACATATATTCAGAACTCATTAACTAGATCTGGCAATGTGAGAATGTGTTATCTGTTTTTACTTTAATTGATATTATTCCTGTTAACCAATAAGGTAACTTAATTAACAAGGAGTTTAATGTTGAGATTACATAAAAGATATCTGTATTTTAATCTTGGGCTCTTAAGTTTAGCAATGTAGCAGGATGATATTGTCCATTTTGATTTAAGTTACAAGGAAATTTTCTTCTTGGTTTGGTCCTCTGAAATTTGGATATAATAGACTTTTCTCACTGGATTTTGCTCTTTAGATAAATGCTTATAGAACTTCAGAGAAAGTAGCTAGTTGCAAGCCATACACATGATAATTAACATTAATATCTCATCTTTAGCCTGTAGTCTGAAAGTTCCAATGTCAAATCTCTCTGAGTGTTTACATTCTTGCAAGTGTCTATAAATATATGAATATTCATATATAGGGCTTTCCAGGTGGCACTAGTGGTAAAGAACCCACCTGCCAATGCAGGAGACTTAAGAGATGCAAATTCTATCCCTGAATTGGGAAGATCCCCTGGAGAAGGAAAAGGCAACTCACTCCATTATTTTTGCCTGGAGAATCTCATGGACAGAGGAACCTGGCAGGTTGCAGTCCATAGGGCTGCAGCAGTAGGGCATGACTAAAGCGACTTAGCACACACACATATGATATATATGCAAATATAATAAATGCATAGGTGTGATGCTACTGCTAAGTCGCTTCAGTCGTGTCCGACTCTGTGCGACCCCATAGACGGCAGTCCACCAGGCTCCCCAGTCCCTGGGATTCTCCATGCAAGAACCCTGGAGTGGGTTGCCATTTCCTTCTCCAACGCATGAAGGTGAAAAGCAAACGTGAAAGTGAAGTCGCTCAGTCGTGTCCGACTCTTCGCAACCCCATGGACTGCAGCCTTCCAGGCTCCTCCACCCATGGGATTTTCCAGGCAAGAGTACTGGAGTGGGGTGCCATTGCCTTCTGTAACTCTAAATATTCTTTAAGACCATTAATACTAATCTCCTTGATTTCACCAGACAGCAAGTCTATCCAGGAGACCTATATATCATTTGTCATCATGGAAACTCCATTTATCCTGTGTGTCCCTTTTTCTCTGTCAGTTGCCCCTGTCAGCTGTTGTCAGCTGCTCTCCAAAATTTGAATTTTTTTATCATGACTTCAGGGTGTCTTGGTTGTTAATCAGCAAAAACATTGTATTCTAAATACTTTCTTTGAAAATTCCCTTTGTCTTAGTGGAAATGACGCTAAGATTTCCCTCAGAACAATGCTCCATTTGTAGTCCTCAAGTGAGAACTGTTTTCATTCACATGTCTTATGTACTGCAGATCTTGGAACGCTCCTCATCTTTATTTTCACAGTGTTCTTCTTCTCTACTCACTAAAATACCTCAGTTGTAAATTTCAGGTGGCCAAAATTTACCACTCAGTATCGATTTTTACTTGTCAAGTACATAGGAATGTTCCCCGGTGGCTCAGCTGGTAAAGAACCTGCCTCCCAATGAAGGAGATTCAAGAGATGCGGGCCTGATTCCTGGGTCAGGAAGATCCTTTGGAGAAGGAAATGGAAACCCACTTCAGTATTCTTGCCTGGAAAATTCCATAAACAGAGGAGCCTGGTGGGCTACTGTCCATGTGGTCACAAAGAGTCAGACACCATTGAGGCTGCAAGCACACACACACAGAAATAGTTAACTTTGAACAGCTCTGGTTGTTCCTGGTGAGACCCTTGCCCCTCCTCCATTCCCTGTAATATTGTCAGTCTTATCACTACTATCATCCAGGTCATCACCCATCATTTATAGATTTTAGCACATGACTGTAATACAGTCTAAAATTAATATTGCCTTAATGTTTGATTAGTTAAGAATATGTGTATAAAAACCATCTAATAAGTTTGCTACTCAGTTTTTTTATCTGAATCCTCCAATGGTCATATTCTTCACTCTGCTTCAATTGTTCATTCTCACAGACAACCCTATTCTTTATTACCAACATCTTTAACACTCATAAAATTCTACTCTGCACCAACAACTTTCTATCTTGTCTTTCCATTTTAGCTTCCTGTCTTTTATCTCGACCCACCTGTAACCATTTATCAACCATGCCAACACTTCCCTCAGTTATTTTAAATCATCATTCAAATGGCATCTTCTCAGTGAGCCTTTCCTTGGTTACCAAATAACAGCATGGTAACTGCCTAACTGCCTTGAGCTCCACATCTTTCTTGTCAGTTTTGTTTCAAGCCAAACATCAATGGTGGGTGTACTAGAAAACTGATACTTACATGTCACATCCCTCATCTGTATAGCCCCTTGTAAGTTCTTCTAATTTTGTATTTATAATTTTAATTATTTCTTTAAAAATTGCCATCAAACTGTACATGAATTATAAATATAATATGTTTAATTATAAATATAATATGTGTATATATATATAGGCATGTATGTATACAAAGATGGGGTTTCCATGGTGGCTCAGCTGTAAAGAACCTGCTTGCCAATGCAGGAGATGCAGGAGATGTGGGTTCGATCCCTGTGTTGGAAAGATCCCCTGGAGAAGGGAATGGCAACCCACTCCAGTTTTCCTGCCTGGAGAATCCCATGGACAGAGGGGCCTGGTGGTCCATAGTCCATGTTCCATAAGGCCCACCTATGGCAGACACGACTGAAGCAACTGAGCACTGCTGCTGCTAAGTCGCTTCAGTCATGTCTGACTCTGTGCTACTCCATAGATGTCAGCCCACCAGGCTCCCCTGTCCCTGGGATTCTCCAGGCAAGAACACTGGAGTGGGTTGCCATTTCCTTCCCCAATGCATGAAAGTGAAAAGTGAAAGTGAAGTTGCTTAATCTTCGAGACCCCATGGATTGCAGCCTACCAGGCTACTCCATCCATGGGATTTTCCAGGCAAGAGTACTGGAGTGGGGTGCCATAAGTAAATACAAAGAGGCCAAAAAAAGTAGATGTTCTCCTCCTTATAACTTATTGACACCAGCTATATATATATATATATTGCATTCTTATTTGTTCACTTAAGTATTGCCTATTTTCCATGAATAAAATGTTAGCTTCATGGCGGTAGGTATTTTGTCCGCTTTGGTTACTGTTATTTCCCCAGCCCCAAAAAGGGTAAATAGAATATGATAAATATTTGCTGAATTAGTTTTTTCATCTGTTTGATTTTTTTTCACATCTATTGTAAATGTTCTTGGCATTTTATTCATTAGCTGAAGACACAACTGCATCTCTGATAAACTAAGGAGGCAAAAAGAAGATAAATTCCAATTTTCTAAATTGACAAAATAAGAAACTTGTCATGTATAAGATATAGAATATACATAGCTTATGAAGCAGATCTGTCAAGAATACAGAACTAAAAGATACAATTGCCTTAAAGAAAAGAGAAAATTATTTGTGCTTAAAAAATGCAAAGCAAAGTATATGTGGTAGAGTTGACTGCTCTCAGTGCAAAGGCAAAGTAGCAATCTGAGCATGGTTGCTTGGCAACGAAGCTGAGGACTCCATATAAGTGAAGAAAGTTCAAGGCAGTTGCACAGAGGGCAGAATTGTACTTCATTCTGAGTCAGTTCTAATTAAACAATGTAGCACAATATAAAAATATCATATACTTCCCCATAGTTCCTGAAGACAGTACATGTACATTATGAGAGTTTACACAAAAGGTGAGAATACAGATTTTTTTTTAAGTTTCACTGCATGACATCATTAGGAGAATTCATTAAAAAAATATACAAATATGCATTTTCCTAAACTTGAAATGATTACAGTTGTTGAAGGATGTCAAATAGCAATAAAAAAAAAAAAATAATAAGATTTTTCCAGAAACTACATCCTATTTATTTAAAGTCAAATGTTCCCTCAGTGGATCGATAAAGCAAAAGGTAATATGCCTTGCTTCAACTTCAAAGGACAATCAAGAGTGAGTATTAAGGCTCCAACCCAGGAGATATGTTTTTCATAAAGAGATAAATCAACCAGTGAGTAGAATGAAAGAAAACTTAATGTGTTCATTGTAACACATGAATCTGCTAAAAAAGTCAATTTCTCCTTTAAAAATTTTTATTCAAGTAGAGTTGCTTTATAATCTGTTATTTTCTCCTGTATAGCAAAGTGAATCAGCAGTATGTATACATATACACTGTCTTTTTTCTTTTTTTAAATTTCCATCTCTATGATGTGTTTTTCTCTTGCTGACTTTCTGTATGATAGTCTCTAGGTCCATCCATGTCTCTTCAAATGGCACAATTTCATTCCTTTTAATGGCTTTTAAAAGTCATTTCTGTAAAGATATAATAGTAGAAATCACTGAGGCAGAACAGAATATAGAAAAAAGAATGAAAAACAAAATGAAGACAGCATAAGAAACGTCTGGGACAACATTAAAAACACTAACATTTGCATTATGTGCATGTAAAGTGTGTTAGTCACTCAGTCATGTCTGACTCTTTGTGACCCCATGGACTGTAGCCCGCCAGGTTCCTCTGTCTATGGAATTCTCCAGGCAAAAATACTGGAGTGGATAAGCCATTTCTTTCTCCAGGGGATCTTCCCCACCTAGGGATCAAACCTGGGTGTCCTGCATTACAGATAGGTTCTTTACAATCTGAGTCACCAGAGAAGTGTCAGAAGGAGAAGAGACAGAGAAAGGGCCAGGGAAAATATTTGAAGAGATAATGGCTGAAAACTTCCCTAACATGGAAAAGGAAATAGTCAACCAAACCCAGGAAATAAGAGAGTCCCAGGCAGAATAAATCCAAAGAGGAACACACTGAGACACATAGTAATCAAAGTGGCAAAAATTAAAGAAAAAGATAAAATATTAAAAACAAGAAGGGAAAAAATGACAAATAACATATAAAGAAACTATCATAAGGTTATCGCTGATTTCTCAACAGAAACTCGACAAGCCTGAAGGGAATGGCATGATATATTTAAAGTGATGAAAGGGAAGAATCTACAACCAAGAATGCTCTACCCAGCAAGACTCTTGTTCAGATCTGATGAAGCAATCAAGGCTTTCCAGATCAGCAAAAGTTAAGAGAATTTAGCACCACCAAACCGTCTTTACAACAAATGCTAAAAGAACTTCCCTATGTAGGAAACACAAGAGTAGGTACACAAAATAAACCTAAAACAATGAAGAAAATGCAAATAGTATCATCAGCTCAATTCAGTCTCTTAGTCATGTCCGACTCTTTGAGACCCCATGAACTGCAGCACATCAGGCCTCTCTGCCCATCACCAACTCCCAAAGTTCATTCAAACTCATGTCCATTGAGTCAGTGGTGCCATCCAACCATCTCATCCTCTGTCATGCCCTTCTCCTGCCTTCAATCTTTTCTAGCATCAGGGTCTTTAAAAGAGTCAGCTCTTCGCATCAGGTGGCCAAAGTATTAGAGTTTCAGCTTCAACATCAGTCCTTCCAATGAACACCCAGGACTGATCTCCTTTAGGACACACTGATTGGATCTCCTTGCAGTCCAAGGGACTCCTAAGAGTCTTCTCCAACACCACAGTTCAAAAGCATCAATTCTTCTTCACTCAGCTTTCTTTAGAGTCCAACTCTCACATCATAACATGACTACTGGAAAAACCATAGCCTTGACTAGATGGACCTTTTATTCATACATGTAGATAATTATCTTGAATGTAAATGGATCAAATGCACCACCAAAAGGCATAGACTGGCTGGGCAGATGGTAATTTTTATGTATACCCTTCCATGTACCGCATTACTCTATTTAACCCCTCAAATTGTATGTAATTATTTTACATGGTTAAATGAATCATGTTTCTATTATGGTTTGCAGATGTAATTATCTTTTGATTTTTTAAATCTGGTTGTGATAACTGGTTGTGATATTGATTGTGATAACTGATAAATATCTTTTACTTTTTTGTTGTTTTTATTTTGTTTTTTTAAATTTTTTATATATAAATTTATTTATTTTAATTGGAGGCTAATTACTTTACAATATTGTATTAGTTTTGCCATACATCAACATGAATCCACCACAGGTATATATGTGTTCCCCATCCTGAACCCCCCTCCCTCCTCCCTCCCCATACCATCCCTCTGTAAACATCTTTTACAATTGTGATTATGTAACTGTTATTTGCTCAATACCATTGTATCATGATTGGTCAACAGAAAATAATAGAATTCTATATCACTAAACCTACCATTTAATAGAAAAACCTCTAATTGCTTATTATAATCCAGATGCATGAGAATTTTCTTGTAATTTTTTGAAAAATGCAAATGCCCAGGTGTTGCTTTATTTTCTTCAAAGCTCTATGTGTATTTCTAATGAACAGCCATGTTTAAAAACAATTGGAGTATTTGATGGTCTTCTATTTGCATTTAATTTGTTTCAATTTTTCTATTTCCTCTTCAGTGCTTCCATTTCATTTAGTTTATGTTTTCCAGTTTCTCTATCTCTTTTTTTTTTCCATTGTTGTTGTTTTCCTGAAGTCTTTATCAAGAATAGAAGAAAAGCTTTTGTGTGTGTGTGTGTGTGTGTGTATATATATATATATATATATGTACATATATATACAAATAACATGTATTTTATAAATAGATATAATATATATATGTTTATGAATTTTTCCCCTAGCTTAAAACTGTATGACATTTTGATTCCATTTATTTGACATAGTATGAATAGAATGCTAGATTTCTAATTTATAATCACTCAAAACTCTAATATAGTTCCATGTATTTTGGCATCTAGTATTACTGCTAAAAGTCTAGAAAGTTTATTAACTTAATGATTTAAAAAAAAGTTGAATGAGGCTTGAAGCTTTTAATCCAATTCTGAAAATATAAAGAAATACTATGATGTGGAAAAAAAACACAAAAAACAGGAAATTAACATGTGATGCTTTCAAATTGTGGTGCTGGAGAAAACTCTTGAGTCTCTTGGATAGCAAGGAGATCAAACCAGTCAATCCTAAAGGAAATAAGCCCTTTAGGGTTTATTCATTGTAAGGACTGATGCAGAAGCTGAAAGTCCAATACTTTGGCCACCTGATGCAAAGAGCTGGTTTATTGGAAAAGACCCTGATGCTGGGAAAGATTGTAGGCAAAAAGAGAAGAGGGCAGCAAAGGAGGAGATAGTTACATAGCATCACAGCTCAGTGGACGTGAATTTGAGCAAACTCCAGGAGATAGTAGAGGCCAGGAGAGCCTGGAAGGCTGCAGTGCACGGGGTCGTAAAGAGTCAGACAAGACTTATCTACTGAACAACAATCATACAGTATTATTAACTGAAGCACAGATTTTGTTCAAAAGTCAAAGATCTCTCTTGGTAAATGTCACATTGCACTTGAAAATATGTGGGTTATTTTCAAATATCTTTGATATTGAATTTTAACATAATTCCACAGTGGTAAGAGAATAGATTTTGTATGATTTCAATACTTTTAGACAGTGACATTTTTGTACCTTGTTTTATGTCCCTGAATATGTCCCAGTGTCACCTAGCTTATAATCTATGGGAATTTAAATTGAATTTGTATCCTACTGTTGTGTGAAAATTGCATAAATCTTAATTATTTTGAACCGGTTCATAGTGCTTTCCTGGTTGGCTACATCCCTCTATTTTCTGTATATTCATTCTATTAATTTTTGAAAGTTTGATATTGAAACTCTAACTAAAAATCTTAATTTATTTACTTAAAAATAATTTCAATATATAGTGGAGCTACGTGTGACTTTGCTTTGTATTTTCCAAGTCTCCTGTAAATGAGTTATCATACTTTTATTATTTAAAAATAAAAAAGGGAAAGAAAAAAAATCACTTCCTTAGTTCATTTTATTTGTCTGGTTATGTAAATCATGGGATAGTGATTTCAAATAATGTACCAATTTAGAAAAATCTGAGTTGGGTCAGAACTTTTATTAGCCATTAAAATATAGGAACATTCTGGACATGTATAAATGCAAGGGATTATGGAATTTAGGTTAAGAAAAACAGGAAAAAAAATTGGATAAGAAGTGATGTAAAGAACAAAAATAAATGGCCAACATATATGAGTACAAAAGGATATACTGAAAAATTGGCTGAAAATTCCAATACAATACAAATTAGAACAAAGAAGGGCTGCCACGAACAATATAGTCTACTGAGTTTAGATGTGATACCACAGACAGAGAAAAACTATTGAGAATGTTTGGACAAGGATGTTAAATGGTGAAATCTGTGCTTCGAAAAGATAAGCCTGTCAGATGGACAAATATTAACCTTGAAATCAGAGCATGTAAAGGCAAAGAGATCAGTTAGGGAACCATAATAAGGCTCCATAAGAATAATGAAGTTCAGGGTGAGAAAAAGGGAAATGGGAATTAAGGAAATTTATCTCCATGGGACTTAGTACCAGTTCCCCTTGTTTCCTCACCCTGGATGACTTTACATGGCTAGCTCCTTTTGGACATCCCTGTTTTAGTTCAAATGGCATCTTGAACTTTCCTTACAAATCCCTTTTACAACTTTCATTTCACGGTCTTGTTTGAATGATTTTGTGTTTTTTTGTTTTTTTTGTTTGTTTGTTTTTAAATAGAAATCCCCTTGCTTATTTGGGTTTTATTTACTTATCAGCTTTCTCCCCTAAAATGACTTGCTGGAACCTAAAACAGCAAGGAATCAGGGTACTCTTCTCATTTGTTCATCCATGAGCCAATGTATTGAAGAGTCTTTGGGGGTATTCTAGGCACTCAGAAAATGTATGCTGAGAAATAAATGAAAGAATAATTTGACAACACTCAGTAAATGATTATTATATAAATGAGGAAATCACTGGGATGACTAATGTCTCTTGAGCTCATGGCTTTTAGATGATGACAAACTGGTTTTGATTCAACAAAAAAGAATTGTTACTGCAGGGTTGAAAGGGGGTATTTTTGAATGTTTGTTTTATGGATGTGGTTATTGCTATTTTTTTTATATTAAATTGAAGTTGTAGGTTTTCAAATTAATTTTGTAAAAACTTTTGGAACGTAGAGCATAATTACATCTGTGATTGCCTCTGATTCTCAAAATCACAATCTCTTTAACCTGTCTAAATGCTTAACTTGCTCTAAGACCCTTACCCATAAAATGAGAATATTTTTAAGTATTTAGTATCTCAGGTTTTACAGTACTAAATAAATGAATTTGTGCTAAGTGGTAACTACAGTGATTGGAACATAGTTATTTCTGATTAAAAACTACCTATCATTACAAAACAAATCACCTACTGTGAGTCACTGTGCAGTGATTGAAAGCCCAGACTCAGGAGTGGCACAACCTGTTTAAGAGTTTGCTCTGTCACCACTAACCTTTTCTGGTCTTGCTTTTCATGTTCAGATCTCTTCTTAGGCAACAAAGCATGGGCTCTGGAGACAGACTGCCTGGTTCTGCCACTTAGCTACTTGTGCTTTGAAGGAGTTTGCTCACCCAACTTACTTAGTCTTTAAAGCACGTGTAATAACAGTGCCACTTAACAGGATGGTTATGAAGAAAATGTCAATTCAATTTACTTAAGGGAATTTTTTATAAAATAGGCTATCTCTCATAAAAGATCAAATATCAATCTTTAGGACGATTTTATCTTACTTAAGAAACACATTATAGAGCTTCCTTGGTGGCTCAGTGGTAAAGAATCAGCTTGCCAATACAGGAGACACGGGTTTTATCCCTGATTCAGGAAGATCCCGCATTTCATGAAGCAAATAATCTCATGTGCCATAACTACTGAGCCAGGCCTCTGTAGCCTAGAAGCAGCTACTAATGAGTCCATGCATTGCAGTTACTGAAAACCATGTGTCCTAAGGACTTTCCTGGTGGCTCAAACGTTAAAGCATCTGCCTGCAATGCAGGAGACCCGGGTTCAATCCCTGGGTTTGGAAGATCTCCTGGAGAAGGAAATGGCAACACACTCCAGTATTCTTGCCTGAAAAATCCCATGGACAGAGGAGCCTGGTGGGCTACAGCCCATGGGGTTGTAGAGTCAGACACTACTGAGCAACTTCACTTTCAATGTGCCCTAAAGTCTGTGCTCCACAACAAGAGAAGCCACCACAATGAGAAGCCTGCTCACTGCACCTAGAGAAAAGCCAGAGCAGCAACAAAGACCTAGCACAGCCAAAAATAAAATAAGTAAATAATAATTTTAAAAATTTTAAAAATAAACAAATAAAAGTAATTGTATGTCATCAAATGTTCAGTTACATTTTTCCCCATAGGTTTTTCTCTGCTGTTTACTTGGCTATCCTATTAATATCACACACTTAAGTTACAGCTCTAGAGTAAGACTTCTGACATGATATATATCACTGGTGCAACCTTAGAAAAATGTCTTCCAGAATGAGGTTTCCAGTTCAGCAGCATCCGCATCACTTTGGAGCTTGTAAGAAATTGGAATTTTCAACCCTTTCTACTTACTGAATCAGAAACTCTGACAATGAGGCCCAGCAATTTATATTTTCAACATATTTCCTGGTGACTCTAATGCATGTTCAAGTTTGAGAAGGATTTTATTAGAATTCTACAAGCACGTAATCAAGAAAAGCTGAGTGAGAATCTCTAAGCGTCATAGATTTTATCGCTTTAACAGGTGAGAAAATTTACAAAGAAAAGTATTTCCGGCAAGGATGAAAAGTTTTTGTGAAGAGAAGATTTAAAATCTCTAAAGATCTAAAGACATACAAATTCAATTAAATGATATAGTACACAGAGTCAGCAGAAGAGAAAATATAATACATATATGACAAAAGCATTAATATTTTTGATCAAGGCATCTGTGCAAATATGGAACTTTGTGTGCATGTAATATTTATGAGCTTTGGGGTGTCTTAAATTGGGTTTTCTTGAAAACAAAGACTGAGACAAATTCTTAGGGAATAATACCGTCATGTGGAAACAGAAATAAGAGGAAAGAGGAGTAAGACAGGGTAAGAGAAATTACAAAGAAATGCTGATTAGTCAAACTTGCCATCTGAAGTTATGTGAAACTATTGTCTCCCACCAGCCCATTGGCAGTTTGAAAGGGAGAATTTGCCCTCAGACTTTTGCCAATCATTCTGTTTAGCCTTGCTGTCAGTAATAGTTACTTGAAATACCACTGGATTTGTTGCGTCACATGAAACAGGCAGAACAGCCTCGTGGTGACCTAAATTTCTTGCCAAGGTAGTATGAACTAAGCCCAATAGGAAGCTAGAAAGCCAGGGAGATCAGTTAATGCAGTTCGTAAAGCATTCCCAACCCTACCCAGGAAATAGTCAAAGTGAAAGATGGTGGAGAGTATATTTGGAGGAGCAAAGGAAGAATATCCTTTAGATTCTGAAAACTATGATAGTTTTCCATATATGTTTTAGTACTATTGCATCTGTTTGGAATCTGTCATAGAATCAATCCAACAAAAGCCTTACCTTAATAGAATTTCCCCAATAGATTTATCTTTTTTTTGAAGTGGATGACTGTTTGGTGATCTTGGGCAAATCAGGTTATCTGTTTACACCTCTCTTGTTTTATATGTTAAATGGAGATAGCAATATCTGCTACTTCAAAGGGTGTTTGTAGTATTAAAATAATATTAAGCTCTTAGCCAGTATCTGATAAAAGTATACATTTAATATATGTTAGGTGTTAAAATTGCTGATAATTTAAGATGAATATTTTTAAGGTATAGAGGGGGAAAAAAGAAGTGGATACATTTGCTGACAATATAATATCAAGATACTGAAATGTCTTGCTAAGGATCTATGAATTTTTGATGTACAATATCAGTACTTAGTAAATATCCAAGCAGTATTTAAACTTAATTTATATCACCAATTAGATATTTGCACAAAGAATTATTTAGCAATTAATTCAATTCTGGAAATTATTCAGAACAGGGAGAAATTTTAGCTTGTCACAGTGGTAATTTCAACATGATGAAATTAGCATTGAGCCAGTGTAAACCTTAAGGTGTTAGAACATGAAGGGATGAGACCTCAGGCTGATGCAGTAAGTTAGAAATACCTACAGGACACAAAGAGTTTTCAATGGGAGAGAAACATTTTCAGGTTCTACCAATCTGAAACCTGTTCTCATCCCACCATATTTCGGATCAGAAAATAAATTCACATCCACTTTCACAGCACATCTCAGAGGATGAAGTATAATTAAAGATGTCCTAAAGGGAAGTTCACACAGAGAAAGGCTGCTGCTGCTGCTGCTAAGTCACTTCAGTCGTGTCCGACCCTGTGCAAACCCTATACTTATATAAATACAAAAAGCAACCATTCTGCAAAATACAGGGTGAACATCTCAGCTTCTAGGGGCTTCCCAGGTTGCTCAGTGGTACAGAATCTGCTTGTCAATGCAGGAGACACAGGAGATGCAAGTTTGATCCCTGGGTCAGGAAGATCCCCTGGAGGAGGAAATGGCAACCCACTTCAGTATTCTTGCCTGAGAAATCAAACAGAAGAGCCTGATGGTCTGCAGTCATGGAGTCACAAAATGTGAGACATGGCATAGTGACTAAGTATGGGTTTCAGCTTTATGTAAGTTAGTGCAAGGGTTATTTGAAATTAGAATATTGAACACTCCAGAAATGCTGCAAATGAAGTCTCTGCCTTTAAGGTGTAAATTTTGAGACCTTTCAGAAGAAGAGACTATTTTCTATAATTGATATAACATGAATCGACTATTACAAAAATGAGGACAGTTAAAGAAGACAGTCAGATAAAATTAAACCAAGAGAATGAAAAGAAAATTATAAGAATATCTTTGCTTTCTCTTTACAGGTTTCACCAACGCATTAATGAAATGCAGATAATAAAAGCAGATGTGAGAATAGAGCAAGTGTCCACTTCTTATACTTGCCTGAGGTCCTTGCTTTGCCCTGGGATATGTAATGTCCAAAATGGTACATGGGTGCAGTTCAGGAGAGTCAAACATTGATTGAAATCTATTGATGTATAACTTGGTACTTCCCAGATGGTGCAAGTGGTTAAGAATCCACCTGCCAATGCAGGAGACACAAGAGACAGAGATGAGATGCTAGGCTAGTTTGATTCCTGGGTTGGGAAGATACCCAAGAAGAGGAAATAGCAACCCACCCCAGTATTCTTTCCTGGAAAATCCCATGAATAGACGAGTCTGGTGGGCTACAGTCCAAGGGGTCACGAGAGTTGGACATGACTGAGTGACTGAGTATGCACATTGATGTTTAACACTGTAAGGAAAATTGAAAATATCTTCCTTTAGATATTCAAAGCAGTCTTTGGCCTCTTCAAATTATCAAGAACTGTTATATAATCATTATCTGTAGCTATATGTATAGGTTTCAAAGGTAATATAAAATCCAAAGTTTACTTCAAATACAAAAAAATACAAGTTTTCATGAACTTAAAATGATAAGTTTGATGGTAAAAATTATAAATCTAGCTTGTTTAAAAAAAACACAATAAGTAAATAAAGCTTCTAAAATTGCCCATAATATCTCAAAAATAAAAATTTTGATAAATTATAAGATTTATGGAAACATAGCATATATCCATGATGTGATTTGTTCATACTGATAACAAATGAGTGACTTGTGTCTGAAGAGTTGTATTGAGACAAAGGGAAAAATCTTGGAAAAACCGAGTCCAAGGCAATGTCCTGCAATAAAAATTACACATATTTTGAATGATGAATAGAGTCATTGAATGTGTCAGCAGTTCAGATTTGTTGTGACTATTAGAAGCAACCAGACAAAAATATCTGTATTTCAGAAAAATATTAGAATGATAACATATTCATTTTCCTATTGATGCTAAAAAGAATCTATGAAGAAAATGTTGCAGAAAATAGCCTGTCCTCCTCTTCTCAGTCCCTGATGGACTGGCTGAGTAGGCCGCGAGAGGCCAGCACATTGGGAATGGGCCATACGGCACCATGTCAGCCAAGGTGTGACTCAAGAAGCTGGAGTAGCTGCTCCTGGATGGGCCCAGGTGCAATGAGAGTGCCCTGAGCATGGAGACACTGCTTGACGTGCTCGTCTGCCTGTACACTGAGTGCAGCCACTCAGTCCTGTGCATGGACAGGTATGTGGCCAAGGTCCTTGAATGGGATGGTAAAGTAAAAGGATCTGAGCTCATATTCTCCTGAGAGGACTCCAAAATTACAACTCTACGCTGAACAATCATGGACAGGAGAATGCTGGATCCCACCAAAAAAAAAGATATCCCACATCCAGGGGCAAAGGAGAAGCCCCAACAAGATGGTACAAGACACAAAATCGTGTTTAGAAACAAACCCCATACCCGCCAGAGACATTCAGAGGGCTGAAACGAAACCTTGTGTGTCGGGAGCTGCGTTAGGCATTACTGACAAAATGGAGGCACGGTCCCCAGCCCCTCTTCTCATTCCGCAGGCACAGATCCCGGGATGAAGGAGTTAGGCCTTGTAATTCTGACTTGTCTTTTCCTCTCCTCAGCTGAGTTGGCTGAAAAGTAATATTAAGGTGCTTATTGTTCTTGAGAGGAGAATGAGAAGGCACAAAGGCTTCTTCAGCATTGCTCAGAAAATAATTCATAAAGTTAATCATTGACATTTGTTCAAGGACTTCTACAAAAAAGTGTTCCAGGATGAGCACATAGGCCGCAGCTTGAGGCCATGGGAGAGATTGATATCTGAAGCCTATTTTCGAGGAGAATGTTTATGGCAAAGGAATTTACTGAATTTAGGGCTTAGAAATAGTTAAAACGGTTAGAAGTTGAAGATTTAAGGAATATTGTAAAGTTAGCATGTTTTACTATAGCTTATAGAAGTTAGGAATTTTTAGAGACGTTGGTGATGGACAGGGAGGCCTGGCGTGCTGCGATTCATGGGGTCGCAAAGAGTCGGACACGACTGAGTGACTGAACTGAACTGAACTGATAGCTAGAAGCCTTTTTAAGAGATAGTGAGCTCAGAATGTTAGGGGCAAACAGGACTTAGGAAGATAAGTAGTAAACTGAGGAATGTAGCATGAGTTACAATGTAATCACAAGTTAACTATAGGACACATTAGAAGAGATAGATAATAGATGATAAGGTTGATTCTGAGAGAATCACTGAAGCAGGAACTCTGTTTGAGGAGCAACAATGATTTATGGAGATAATAAATCTGGGAGAGGGGGAACTGAAAATGTCAAACCTCTGGCCTAATGCTTTTGTAAAAGTATAAAAAAGAATCTTAAACTTGGAATAAACAGGCAGTCCATAGAAAAATGAGAGGCTGTCTCATTCGCTGACACCGTTCATCTCTTCAGGTTGAATCCCTGGCTGCTGGAGTTGGACTCCGGCACTTGTGCACACCAGGACTCATGGAGGCCAGTGGGATTTGATTACAGAACCTCCACAGGACTGGGGAAACAGGCTCCTGGAGGGCACAAGCAAAACCTTGTGTGCACCAGGAGCCAGGAGAAAGGAGCAGTGTCCCCACAAGACACCAAGCCAGATTTGCCCTGAATGTCCTGGAGTCTCAGGCCAACAGTTTTGGTGTAGGCCAACAGTATTGGCCTCAGGCCAAACAGGGAGGTAACACAGCCCCAGCCGTCAACAGAAAATTGGATTAAAGATTTACTGAGCAGGATCCCACCCGTCAGAAGAAGACCCAGTTTCCACCACAATCAGTCTCTCACATCAGGAAGCTTCCATAAGCCTCTTATCCTTATTCATCAGAGGATAAACAGAACAAAAACAACAATCACAGAAAACTAATCAAACTGATCACATGGACCATAGTCTTGTCTAACTCAATGAAACAATGAGCCATGCTATGTGGGGCCACCCAAGATGGACAGGTCATGGTGGAAATTTCTGACAAACCATGGTCCACTGGAGAAGGGAATGGCAAACCACTTCAGTATTCTTGCCTGAAACCTCATGAAGAGTATGAAAAGGCAAAAAGATATGACCCTGAAAGATGAACTCCTCAGGTTGCTAAGTGCCCAGTATGCTGCTGGAGAAGAATGGAGAAATAACTCCATAAAGAATAAAGAGACAGAGCCAAAGTGGAAAAAAAAAAAAAAAAAAAAAAAAAACCAAAACACCCAGTTGAGGATGTGCCTGGTGATGGAAGTAAAGCTCGATGCTGCAAAGAACAATACTGCATAGGAACCTAGAATATTAAATCCATGAATAAAGGTAAATTAGAAGTGGTCAAACATGATATGGCAAGAATGAATATTTTAGGAATCAGTGAACTAAAATGGACTTGAATGGGGGAATTCAATTCAGATGACCATTATATCTACTCCTGGGCACAAGGAGATCCAACCAGTCCATCCTAAAGGAAATTAATCCTGAATATTCACTGGAAGGACTGATTCTAAAGCTGAAACTCCAATACTTTGGCCACCTGATGGGAAGAACTGACTCATTTGAAAAGACCCTGATGCTAGGAAAGATTGAAGGCAGGAGGAGAATGGGCAACAGAGGATGAGATGGTTGAATGGCATCACCAACTCAATGGACATGAGTTTGAGTAAACTCCAGGAGTTGGTGTTGGAGAGGGAGGTCTGGCCTGCTGCAGTCCATGGGGTCGTGAAGAGTCGGACATGACTGAGCGACTGAACTGAATTGAACTGTTGGCAAGAATCCCTTGGAAGAAATGGAGCAGCCCTCAAAGTCAACAAAAGAGTCCAAAACACAGTACTTGGGTGCAATCTCAAAAGTGACAGAATGATCTGTGCTCATTTCCGAGGCAAACCATTCAATATTACAGTGATCCCAGTCTATGCCCCAACCACTAATGCTGTAGAAACTGAAGTTGAATGGTTCTTTGATGATTTACAAGACTTTCTACTACTAACATCAAAAAAAGATGTCATTTTCATTATAGACAACTGAAATATAGAAGTATTATACATAAAAGTCAAGAGATACATGGAGTAACAAGGAAGTTTGACCTTGGACTGCAAAATGGAGCAGGGCAAAGGCTAACTGAGTTTTTCCAAGAGAATGCACTGGTCATAGCAAACACCCTCTTCCAACAACAAAGAGACAACTCTACACATGGACATCACCAGATGGTCAATACCGAAATCAGATTGATTATATTCTTTGCAGCCAAAGATGGAGAAGCTCGACACTGTCAGCAAAAACAAGACCAGGAGTTGACTGTGGCTTGAATCATGATATCGTTATTGCAAAACTCAGACTTAAATTGAAGAAAGTAGGGAAAACCACTAGACCATTCAGGTATGACCTAAATCAGATCCCTTATAATTATACAGTGGAACTAACAAATAGATTCAAGGGGTTAGATCTGCTAGAGCAAGTGCCTGAAGAACTATGGATGGAGATTCATGATATTGTACAGGAGGCAGTGATCAAGACCATCCCCAAGAAAAAGAAAAGCAAGAAGACAAAATGGTTGTCTGAGGAGGCCTTTCAAACAGCTGAGAAAAGAAGAGACACTAAAGGCAAAAGAGAAAAGGAAAAATATACCTATATGAATGCAAAATTCCAAAGACTAGCAAGGAGATACAAGAAAGCCTTCCTCAGTGAACAATGTAAAGAAACAGAGGAAAAGAATAGAATGGGAAAGACTAAGGATCTCTTCAAGAAAGTTAGAAATACCAAGGGAACATTTCCTGCAAAGATGGGCATAATAAAGGACAGAAATGGTATAGACCTAACAGAAGCAGAAGATATTAAGAAGAGGTGGCCAGAATAAACAGAAGAAATATACAAAAAGTATCCTAATGATCCAGATAACCACGATTGTGTGATCACTCACCTAGAGCTAGATATCCTGGAATGCGAAGTCAGGTGGGTCTTAGTAAGCATCACTACAAATGAAGCTAGTGGAGATGATGGGGTTCCAACTGAGTTATTTCAAGTAATAAAGATGATGCTGTGAAAGTGCTGCACTCAATATGTCAGCAAATTTGGAAAACTCAGCAGTGCCCACAGGACTGGAAAAGGTCAGTTTTCTTTCCAGTTCCAAAGAAAAGCAATGCCAAAGAATGTTTAAACTACAGAACAATTGCATTCATCTCACACGTAGCAAAATTATCCAAGCCAGGCTTCAACAATATGTCAACCAAGAACTTCCAGATGTTCAAGCTGGATTTAGAAAAGGCAGAGGAACCAGTGATCAAATTGCCAACATTGTTGGATCATAGAAAAAGCATGAGAGTTCCAGAAAAAACATCTAATTCTGCTTTATTGACTACACCAAAGCATTTGACTTTGTGGATAAGAACAAACTGTGCAAAATTCTGAAAGAGATGGGAATACCAGACCACCTGACCTGCCTCCTGAGTAATCTGTATGCAGGCCAAGAAGCAAGTTAGAAATGGACGTGGAACAATGGACTGATTCCAAATTGGGAAAAGACTATTTCAAGGCTATATATTGTCACTCTGCTTATTTAACTCATATTCAGAGTACATCATCTGAAGTGCCGGGCTGGATGAAGCACAAGCTAGAGACTAGACTGCTGGGAGAAATATCAGTAACCTCAGATATGCAGATGACACCACCCTTATGGCAGAAAGTGAAGAGGAACTAAAAAGCCTCTGGATGAAAGTGAAAGAGGAGAGTGAAAAAGTTGGCTTATAGCTCAACATTCAGAAAACTAAGATCAACATTATTACAGATGATGCCAGACTGAAAGAAATGGCTTAGATATCTCAGCCATGCTGATTTTTTTAAATTAGTTAATTTATTTTTGGCTGTACTGAGTCTTCACTGCTGCATGAGTATTTCCCTAGGTGCAGCAAGCTGAGGCTACTCTCTAATTGCGGTGCACGGGCTTCTCTTGTGGAGGACAGGCTCTGGGGCACTTGGGCTTCCGTAGTTGTGGCTCCTGGGCTCTAGAGCACAGGCTCACTAGCTGTGGTGCATTGGCTTATTTGCTCCAAGGCATGTGGAATTTTTCCAGATTAGGGATCGAACTCCTGTCTCCTGCATTAGCAGGCAAATTCTTTACCACTGAGCCACTAGGGAAAACCCATGTTGACTTTCAAAGTGAAACTTTGATTTAGACAGACTTACCCAGAAGTCACGGGCAATGATGGTAAATTATTTTCTTTGTGGAGATCATAGCCTTTGCAAGCTACTCCATTCCAAAAGGAAGTGGCAGAGCTGAAGTGAATATGTCCAAAGTTTTCTCCAAATATATAAGTAGATAAACCGTTTCATTTGCTTGTGTAAGAGGGCAGAAAGGTCACTGAGTTACTTTAACTGAATTTTTTTCCAAATGAAAGAAACATGACTTGGGGAGAAGTGGTTCTCATATATTCTACTTCTCTTTACATCTGTTTATATCTAAACATCATCCTCATTCTCTCTCAGTGCTGATCAGGATGTTAAGGAGGAAGCATGATGATTGCTGGGGTCCTACTCAGAATCTCAAAACCCAGTGTCAGGAAACAAAAACTAAAAACAAAATAAAGTGCAAATAAAAAATGTACCTCTTCCAGTTCCAAATTGAACATTTCTATTGAAATAGTTTGTTTGGCTTAACTTGGGTCATATACTTATCTCTTAGAAAGTCACTGGACCCAGCTGAAGAAAGCAATTATTGGCTTGAACTGGACTTCATGTTTACCCCTGAGAACAGGGAAACAATTATAAAAAAGAGAGACAGGAAGTAGCAGGGCTGAGTTCACATTGTAATGGTTTTTAAAACTTTCTAAAAACATGTCTTTAGTTTACCTTTCATCTATTAACAAATATTTATTGAATGCCTAGAGTGTGATAAGTGCAATGCCATCTAATATTTATTTGCACTTCATTCTAACACTAGATGCCAAAATGATCTGGAGCTCAGTTTTTCCTAATAGACCTGCCCTGCTCTACATCTGTAGTCATTCAGCACCTTCCACCTGTGAGTGCATTTCAGGGTATTTATGAAATTGAAATAAATTGAATCAAGCTAACATTGACCTTTAAATTCCTATCCATCTCAGATTCTATAATTCTTCAAATGTAAAAAAACAAGTCATGCAGAGAAAGACAAATATTACACAAATAAATATAATACATGGCTTGTATGTGGAATCTAGAAAACAATAAAAACGAATCTATATACAAAGCAGAAACAGACTCACAGATGTACAAACAAACTAATAGTTACCAAAAGGGAAGAGTATGTGGGGAGGATAAATTAGGAGTATGGGATTAACAGATACAAACAACTATACATAAAATAGATAAGTAATAGGATTTACTGTAAAATACAGGGAACTATATTCAATATCTTATAATAACTATAATATAAAATAATCTGAAAAAAATATATGTATAAAAACTGAATTACCCAAAACCAACACAGTGGAGTAATTCCCCTACATATGAACTTTCAAGTTGCAGACTTTCAAAGATTACAAATGTGTGTTCACATGTTCAATAAGTAGGTAAGCTCATGTGTCTGGTGTAAGTCACATTGGTACATCCTCTACAAATAGATATGCTTTTATGTACTTTACTGTACGGTACTGTAGAGAGCACAGTAGTACAGTTTGTTTCAAGCTCAGGATAGCATAAAAGAAGAAAGCATAAAAGCATCAATAAGGTAGTTGATATTATACTATACTTTTCAGGGTAGTGTACTATAAGATCTAAAATGTTTCATTTTCTGTTTGTTCTGCATTATTTGTGTGAAAAGTACTATATGCCTATTACAGTACAGTACTATATAGCAGATTGTTTTATTTGGGTGTGGAGAAAACTCTTGAGAGTCCCTTGTAGTGCAAGGAGATCCAACCAATCCATCATGAAGGAAATCAGTCCTGAATATTCATTGAAAGGACTGATGCTGAAGCTCCAATACTTTGGCCACCTGATGCGAAGCATTGACTCATTTGAAAGACTGATGCTGGTCAAGATTGAAGGCGGGAAGAGAAGGAGACAATAAAGGATGAGATGGTTGGATGTCATTACTGACTCAGTGGACATGAGTTTGAGCAAGCTTTGGGAGTTGGTGATGGACAGGGTGGCCTGGTGTGCTGCAGTCCATGGGGTCGCAAAGAATGGGACACAACTGAGCAACTGAACTGGACTGAACTGAGGCTTTGTTGGGCTTGCTTACAAGTTGGACTTACGAAGGTGCTCTCAGAATGGAACTCGTTCTTATGTACGGGATGTACTGTATTATAAATCTGGTCACTTAATCTGCTTTCCCTTTCCCAGTGACAGGTCCTGTGGCCCAGCTAGCTTATTCTCTCTTGGCCCCTCCACTGCTGGGAGACAGGGACAGGATGATGCAGAAGAGATGAAGCTATTCTTTCTTCCTTTTTTGTGAGCATTATTCTCAGGTTATTTGTTCCACCAAGTTACCTCAATTTTTATTTTTTTTGTATTCTTTTTAAAAATTAATTTATTTATTTTAATTGGAGGCTAATTACTTTACAATATTGTAGTGGCTTTCACCATACATCGACACAAATCAGCCACACGTGTACCTGTATTCCCATCCTGAACCCCTCTCCCACCTCATAGGACCGCTTAATGACTTTTATTTATTCTTCTTTCTCTCATATTCCTCTTTGTTGTCCTTCATTATTTTAATTGCAATCAACTCACTTGCTCCAAATTCTTTTGGAAGTGATCAATAACCAAAATTCAGCATGTTTTCTTTGCAATAGTGTATGTGTGTTAGTTTCTCAGTCGTGTCTGACTCTATGTGACCCCATGGACTATAGCCCTCCAAGGCTCCTCTGACCATGGAATTCTCCAGGCAAGAATACTAGAGTGAGTTGCCATTCCCTTCTCCAGGGGAATCTTCCCAACCGAGGGATCAAACCTGGGTCTTCTGCATTGCAGGCAGATTCTTTACCCTCTGAGCTACCAGGGAAGCCTGTGATAGTGCATACTATCAGATTCATGCATGAAATTTGGGGATGAGCTGAAGCATTTATAATCAATTTTATGGGGTCACTTTGCAAAACTTTTCCTTTGTCAGCAGTATCCTGGGTACTTTCTGTTTCCCTGGAGGCCCCCAATTTCCATTTTCCAGAAAGCACAGGTTGTATGTAACCTGCTCTGTCTCATACTTCTTGCATTGGAGGAATATAACATTCATGTCCAGAACCAAGTTGCTCGATGTCAGAGAGAGAGAAAAAGCAATTGAGGTTTGTACTCTTGGGGTGACCATGTCTACAGTTAGAGAGGAAGTTTCTCCTTCTTCACAGTTTTAGTATCTGTGATTCTTTGATGCCTCTGCTGTCACTGTCAAGAGATCCCTGTTCCATTCTTTGAGCTCAAACTTGAAGATTTCTCTCTGTCTGTGCTGATGCTCTTACTAGGTTTTGGGTTGACTTATGTCCATGGTAGAAGATATTAAATGAAATCAGAGGCTGTTCTACTATAATTTTAAAACAATTTTGAATTTCTTGGGTACCTCTGTGCTGTTTTCTACAGTGGCTGCATCAATTTACATTCTCACCAACAGTGCACAACTGTTCCTTTTCTTCACGTCCTCCTCAACACTTAAAAATCCCTTGTCTTTTATATAATAGACCTTCTAACAAGTCTGAGGGGACATCTCACTGTGCTTTTGATCCATGCTTTTGAACTGACTTGAATGAGAAAAGCCCTTCCCCCACACATGGGGCATGCTGGGTCCAGTGGGTCAGGCCACCAAGTGCAGGAGCTTTTGGTGGCTTGAGGTGAAGGTATGAGGCATGATGTTTCCTCAGTTTGGGCTGCTGGAATCCACATTACAGCATCAACAAGTGCTTGACTGCACAGACAGTTTAGGTCATCAGTTGCACCTCTTGGGCCAGCAGCAAGGGATCAGGACAGGTAGCTGTGGTAGGTAGAGTGGTAGCTTGCACACAGTTGGTTGTAGGGACCAATGGAAGTGCCTGTGTATGGCAGAGTCTGGTTGTAGACTCTGTAGTCTTCAGTTAAACAGAGTTGGGAGAACACAATGGGGAGGTCTCAAGTATGAGACCACAGCAGAGCCCAACAGGAAGGTGAAAGACTCCTCTTCCTCCCTCACGAGGACTCGGCCAATGAAAAGCCATGACCCTCTGATTACCATAGTCCTCTTAAATCATTTTCCTCTCCATAAGGGTTCTTCCCTTGCCATGGGCTCAGTGTGGTTGCAAAACCTGAATTGCAATTCTCTACTGATCCCAATAAACCTATTTTCACTGGGAAAATATCTGGCAGTCTGTTTATTTTAGGTCAACAGTACACACGCAAGGTCAACAGCAAGGGCCAGTCAACAGTGGCAACGGCATGGGTACATGGCTGCCTGTGGGTACTCCTGGGGTGGCTGGGTCTTAACCCCAGGGGCACAGGTAGCAGTGCAGGCATTGCTGTGATGGAATTCTAACTACAAGAGTGTAGGTGTACAGAGGGAAGGCTAGCAGAGCAGCAGATGAGCCCAACAGTGCAGGCCAGTAAGAAGAAATAGACCCAAATCCAAGCTCACAGGCAGATGTGGGGGCCCTGGCTGTCAGAGTCCAGAACTGTGGTAGCAAGGTGTCACTAAGGATGCACACAAAGCAGTGGACCCTGGTGATGGGCCATTTAGGAGGGGCTGGCCCTGAGCACTCATGTGGCCGTGGGGGCGTTGCCTTTACCCAAGCCCAAAGGCCTGAGCTGGTCACCACCACAGATGCTGGGGTCCTGCTGGGGCGGGGAGGTGGGGTGGGGTGGGGTGGACGAGGAACTCAGGCAGCTGTCATCTGCAAACTCCAATAACCTACCAGGGAGGAGTGTGAAAATAAAAGAAATAGGTAAGGATTTCACAGAAGCTGTTCCAAGAGGTAGATTTTCTCAGTGACAAGAACCTCTGGGTCCTCTGCAGAGCAGGCAGTGGGAACTGGGATTATCTCCAGGTACCTGGCTGGTTGGGGAGTTCTCACTTTCCTTCCTTGCTCCAGCCATCTCTGTGGCCTGTCTCAGCTCAGCTGGTGGGGGGGGGGGGTGGTGGCGGGAAACAAAGGGGGTTCCTCACACAAAGCCCCAAAATGCTGAGGTAGCTGATCATATAACCTGCTTTCCCTGTCCCAGTGAGAGGAACTATTTCGAGCTGTGTTGGTCCCCCCTTGGCTTGGGTAGGCAGAAGACAAGTGATGATGAGGTTGAGATGGTGAGTTTCTTTCTTTCTTCCCATGGCCCACCATTCTTCTGTCCATGGAATTTTCTAGGCAAGAAGTTGGTTGCTATTTCCTTCTCCAGGGATGGATAGCTGTCTAATTATTAATCTCTGTTGAAGGCTGAAAGCTGAGGTCTCCAACTCTACCCTGTCTGTGCTACCACTCCTCTTAACTCTTACTGACCTCATTATAAGTCACCTCCGTCTCCGAAGAACTCCAGAAGATTCTTGGGCAAAACTCAACTGGACTCCATGTTGTTAACATCATTCTATGCTGAGTCAGTGTCATCAGAAAATATTTAAGGGTGATGAAAGGAGACTAGTCTTTAGGTCATGCCTCGTATAAGTTAAGTTATAATAGTACATGAGTACTGATAGGAACACTAATTGAATGGTAGTTTTGGGATGTTTGATTTATTCACAAAGGCAATAGGGATCTACAGTATTTTCTTAATCAAAAGAGTGACATGATGAACAGCAACTTGGGCCAATTAATCGGAAATATAACATGTTCTAGAAAGGGGAGACACTAAAGATGAAAACAGTATGCTCAGAATCAGCAGAGATGTCACAGTAGGAGATCATGAGAACTGGTGATGATAGAAATGAAGAATAACACATCATGCTCAGAGATTTTGTAAGAAAAATGGGTACTTATCAGGCATTTTTAATTTGACAGAGAAGAAAATACCTTATATATGTTGATTTCAAGGTGCCCTAGAGATAGGCAAGAGAGACATTACCTGCATGCTTCCAAAAATTTGACAGTAGATCCAGATAAGAGTCTAAGACCATTAAAATACATAAACATCATCCAAATAGTGACCAAAGTGAAGAAAAAGAGGAACAAGATGATACATACCACCAGAAAGCATGATATTTGGGTTGGAGAGTACTGTTTATCCTAATATTTGCTTGAAATACAGCATAACTTGTAAGTAAAAATGCCTTTGGCAGTTTGAAAGATACTTTTAAAAGTTTTCATCATTTTAATGTACTTTGTATTTTAGAAGGGATTATTTTACTTCCCTTACAATATTGTTGAATTTTGCTATCAAATTAGGCTTAAGTGATTTAAAGTACTACCACAAAGGTAAGAACCACAATTAGTCATTAAAAAAAGAAACTGGTAAAAATCATGTTATGGAAAATAAAGTTTCCTGTCTTTTATTTCTTTAATTCAACTGTTTTAAGGTATCATCCTTGCATATTAGGTATAAAAATGAATATTTGGCTTTCTTTTTCTAGAATAAGGATAATAATAATGTTAAAATAATGTTTAAACCCTATTTTGAATTAAACATATCTACACATATTGGCAATAATTCATGTTTGTATTTTAGATGTTCAGTTCCTCTCTGTGATTTTAAGAAATACTTTGAGTCCTGAGAAAATAGTGAAATTACTATTTTTATGCATGGTTGAATTCAGTGTTCAAATATATTAAACTGATTATGCAAAAAAATGGTAGCCAACTTTAGTAATGAATGGTGATTTCTTTTATTATTGCTTCTAATTAACCTCAGGGAAAATAATGAGGTGGCAGTTAGGCTGAAAAGAACTAAGGATGATGACTGCCAATACCAAATTACATTTGTGCTTTCATTTTACAAATTGTTTTAGATAAACGGAGTTTTAAACTTTGGAGATCAAATATTCAAGCAAAAATATTTTTTATATAATTAGAGAAGTTTTACATTTTAAGTTGAAAATCTTTACTGGCATTTACCAAATGTGAAAACAAAAATAAATAACATTACTATAAAGATATATGTGAATAGTCATAAGTACAGATATAGAGCTCAAAAGTGCAAGCAGATTATTTTTGATAAATGGATCTCATTTTTAGTAATCATGAAACATGTGCATCATACTTTTGAATGCTGGAATGGATCATTTATATTATAAAGTAAACTCTAAATTCATAAAATTTTGACAGTAAAAATGTTTCATTCAGAATAAATTCACATTAAATTGCATGACACTATTTATTATTAACAATAAATGGTATTTAAATGATTATTTCAAAGAAAGAAAATTAAAATTGTTCAGATTTAATTATGTTTCCTAAAGGTGAAAGTGTTAGTTGCTCGGTCTTATCCAACTTTGCAATCCCATGGACCATAGCCCACCAGGCTCCTCTATCCGTGGAATACTCTAAGCAAGAATACTAGCCATTCCCTTCTTCAGGGAGCCATTCCCTTCTTTTGGGATCTTCCCAACCCAGAGATCGAACCCAGGTTTCCTACATTGCAGGTGTGTTCTTCTACTGTTTGAGCCACCAGGGAAGCCCAAATTACCATGTACAAATAAAATTTTTTGTTTTGACATACATAGAAATCTGAAGCTAAAATATCCTGCACTAATATTAAATATGTCCAAGTTTGCCACATGAAAAAAAAAAAAAGAATTTGTAGACGGCTGTAATACAAACAATGAGGGGTAAAATTTTATTGTTTTTTTCAACATCTAAATTATATTTATGAAATTAAAAAATATCAAGAATTTGAAGACCTGAAAAATAGATTATCTCAATAGTTTTGGTGTGATGTCAAACCAACAAGACAAGGTGTAACTTCCTTTTGGTTTGACTTTATAGGCCAATCTAGGTCTCATTTGGATGAAGGCCAGACTTTATTTCTACTTTTATTTTATTTTCTCACATAAACCTTTCTTTATTGCTTTTGGAGTTCAAACTGAAATAAGTTTCTGACAATTCTCCAAGGATTCAGGTTCTCAGATTTATTTGATATCTTTATGTTGGAGAAAACACTTTTTTTCTTTTCTTCTTCTTCTTCTTTTTTTTTTTTTTTTGGTATCTTATTCCTGTAAGGTAACTAAGGATAGTATTGCTAACTCTAACTCAAATACCTCTTAACCAAAGAAGGTAGAAATTTCTTTCATTTAGTGTTTTAAAATTAACAAACAACTGTAACAAGAAAATATTAAAATAGAATTAAAAGAGCTCGAACTCAAATGAAAAGCTATCCTACAGCTTTTCAGCACATGAGTATATAATTACAGAAGGGTTGGCGTATCTTCCCTTTATGTATTATGACAGTTTTCCATCAAGCTGTTCCTGATTTCCTGCAACTGACAGGTGTCATGGAGATGCCAGTAATGAGGGGATCATGAAGGTACACTTTTGCTTAAGATCAAGTTCAATCTATACCTGTTTAAAAGCAATTTGATCTAACATATGAATGTTTAATGAAAGTTGCAAAAGCCCTGTTTGGCTCACTGTAAAGATCTGAAATAGAGAATTGTGTTAGAAAATTGTGATTTCCTTGTTGCATGGTTGGGTGAGTGGTGGTTAGCTTTTAACTGATGTAAGTGTGAATAGAGAAAATCACAGTAAAATGGCAAAACTGGGGTACATACTTAGAGCATCAACCAAGATTTCAAGTGTCAACAGTTCCTGAAAATATATAATAATACCTTACCCTGGTTTTATTCAGTTTTTAAGGTGGGAAAATGATCCTCTCTATGCCACCAAGCTTGCTTCTATGTGTCAAGATATATTTTTTCTTGGAAAATTCCTTTGAATTCATTTGAATATTTTATGAAATCAGTGTCTTTTTGTACTGTAGCCATTTGGGTACATATACTTCCCATGTGGCACTAGTGGTAAAGAACCTGCCTGGCAATGCAGGAGACAGAAGAGACACTGGTTTAGTCTCTGGATCAGGAAGATCCCCTCAAGGAGGAAATGGCAATCCATTCCAGTATTCCTGCCTGGAGAATCCCCATGGACAGAGGAGCCTGGAAGGTTACATTAAATGGGGTTGCAAAGAGTCAACTGAAGTGACTTAGGACCAACTGACCATTACAAAAAATAGATTATCTAACATTTGAAAAATGTCTTGTTGCTTTTGATTAGAATATTTCCATTTATTTATTTTTTGAGACTGAAATGTGTCATAACTATCAACTAAGTAGGAGGTCATATAATGTTTTTAATTTAGAGATATTTAAGCAGTTAATTTTTATCAAAGTGAGATACATTCTTTTTAGGTCATTCAAATAACGATTATATGTTGTTGTTCAGTTACTCATTCGTGTCTGACTCTTTGTGATCCCATGAAGTGCAGCACATCAGGCTTCCCTGGCATTTGCTATTTCCTGGAATTAACTCACACTCACATCCATTGAGTTGGTGATACCATCCAACCATCTCATGCTTTGTCTTCCCCTTTTCCTGTTTCCCCAATCTTTCCCAGGATCAAGGTCTTTTCCAATAAGTCGACTCTGCAGCAGGTGCCAAAGTATTGGAACTTCAGCTTCAGCGTCAGTCCTTCCAATGAATATTCAGGATTTATTTCCTTTAGGATTGGCCGATTTGATCTTCTTGCTGTCCAAGGGACTCTCAAGAACCTTCTCCAGCACCACAGTTCAAAGGCATCAGTTCTTTGGCGCTCAGCTTTTTTTATTGTCCAGCTCTCACATCTGTATAACACTGCTAGGGAAACCATAGCCTTGACTACATGGACCTTTGTCGACGAAGTTCGCTATCTAGGTTTGTCATAGCTTTTCTTCCAAGGAGCAAGTGTGTCTTAATTTCATGGCTGCAGTCAGCATCAAAAGTGATTATATGTTGAAATGAAAGTTTAATGTGTACCACATTTTTTCAGATACGAATAATATTTTTAAAATAACAAGACATTTAAATATTTATAGGTGTGGGTTCATATAGATGAAAATGAAATTTAAATAAAATGATAAAAAAAACAAAGTGTACTGAAGAGATAGCAATAGCTAGTAGTTTTTTTTTTTAAATGAACTTCATTTTTTAGTAAAATATTTGTGACTGTACATAAATAAATACCATGCATAAAAATGAGCTTTAAAGCTGACACAGGGCTCAGTGTTGATTGCATGAACTATTATCCATATTCACTAGATAACTCACTAATTACACTGTGAGATGTAGGAATTAAGCACTCCCAGATACATAGATACAGACACATGTAGCCCAAATTCAAATACATATTTATGGAATCTTAAACCACTAAATGGAAGAAAATGAAGAGGAACTAAAAAACCTCTTCATGAAAGTGAAAGTGGAGAGTGAAAAAGTTGGCTTAAAGCTCAACATTCAGAAAACGAAGATCATGGCATCTGGTTCCATCACTTCATGGGAAATAGATGGGGAAACAGTGGAAACAGTGTCAGACTTTATTTTGGGGGGCTCCAAAATCACTGCAGATGGTGACTGCAGCCATGAAATTAAAAGACGCTTACTCCTTGGAAGAAAAGTTGTGACCAACCTAGATAGTATATTCAAAAGCAGAGGCATTACTTTGCCGACTAAGGTCCGCCTAGTCAAGGCTATGGTTTTTCCAGTAATCATGTATGGATGTGAAAGTTGGACTGTGAAAAAGGCTGAGTGCTGAAAAATTGATGCTTTTGAAATGTGGAGTTGGAGAAGACTCTTGAGAGTCCCTTGGACTGCAAGGAGATCCAACCAGTCCATTCTGAAGGAGGTCAGCCCTGGGATTTCTTTGGAAGGAATGATGCTAAAGCTGAAACTCCAGTACTTTGGCCACCTCATGCGAAGAGTTGACTCATTGGAAAAGACTCTGATGCTGGGAGGGATTGGGGGCAGGAGGAGAAGGGAACGACAGAGGATGAAATGGCTGTATGGCATCACTGACTCGATGGACGTGAGTCTGAGTGAACTCTGGGAGTTGTTAATGGACAGGGAGGCCTGGCGTGCTGCGATTCATGGGGTCGCAAAGAATTGGACACGACTGAGGGACTGAACTGAACTGAAACCACTAAAATATTATCATTGAAAAGTTATTTTATAATATGCTTCTTTGACACAGAATTTACTTTTTATTTCCTTTAATGTTGACTGATATTCAATTATATGGGGGTAACACAGTTTGTTTTTCCATTTATCTGTTAAAGAATCTTTTGGTTGCTTCCAAGTCTTGTCAATCGTGAGTAAAATTGCTATAATTATTTAATGTGAATTATGAGTAGATGAAGATTTTGACTCTTTTAAGCAAATGATAAAGAGCATATTTGTTGAATTATGTGGTAAGAGAATGCTTAATTTCTGTAGGAATCTGCCAAGCTCTCTTGGCTGTGCCATTTAAGGTGGCTGTACCATTTAAGGTGGCTGTACCATTTTATATCACCACCAGCAATGAACAAGAATTCCTCTTGCTTTGTATCTTTACCCACATGTGTAGTGGTATCTCATTGCTGCTTTAATTTGTAGTTCTCTAATGAAATACAGAGTCAGTCACTCAATTGTGCCCAACTCTTTGTGACACCATTGATTGTAGCCCTTGAGATACCGGGCTTCCCTGGTGGCTCAGTGGTAAAGAATCAGTCTGCCAAGCAGGAGGTGTGGGTTTGATTCTTGGGCCAAGAAGATCCCCTGGAGAAAGAAATAACAATCCACTCTGATATTCTTGCCTAGGAAATCCATGGACAGAGGAGGCTGGTGGGCTATGGTCCATGGGGTCACAAAAGTCAGACAAGACTTAGCGACTAAACAACAACAACTCAATACAACGTTGAGCATCCTTTCATGTTTCTATCTGTGTATCTTCTTTCATGAGGAGTACGTCAGAATTTTTGCCCATTTTAAAAATTACGGTTCTTATTTTCTTATTGTTGATGCTAAAGTGTTCTTTGTATGTGTTCAATAATAGTCCTTTAACAGGTGTCTTTATAAATACCATCTCTCATTGTGTGGCTCATCTTTATATGCTCTTAACAGTGGCTTATGCAGAGCAGAAGGGTTTTTTTTTTTTGAATGATTTAATCTTTTTTCTTTCGTAGATCATTATTTCAGTGTTATATCTAAAAAATCTTCACTAAACCGAAAGTCACTTGAATTCTTCTTATAGTTTATACTAGGAGTCTTATAATTTTGCATTTTCTTTTTGGATATATAACCCATTGTGAATTAATTTTTCCAACAGTTGTGCTATGCTTAGTCACTCAGGGATGTCTGACTCTTTGCCACCCCATGAACTGTACCCATTAGGCTCCTCTGTCCATGGGAATTCTCCAGGCAAGAATACTGGAGTGGGTTGCCATGCCCTCCTCCAGGGGATCTTCCCAACCCAGGATCAAAACCAGGTCTCTGGCATTGCAGGCATATTCTTTACCATCTGAGCCACCAGAGAAACCTATCCAACAGTTGTGACATCTTTATTTAGATTCATTTTGTGACATGTGGATGCCCAGTTGTCTCACCATCGTTCATTGAGACTATCTTTTCTCCACTGAATTCCCTTTACTTCTTGACTCTGACCAATTGATTATGTTTGTGCAGGTTTATTTCTAGGCAACCTCTTTGTTCCATTGATCAGTATGTATATTATTTTATTAATATTACACTGTCTCAATTACTGTATATTTATAGTAAATGTTAAAATCAAGTAACTTTACTTCTCTACTTTTGTTCTTCTTCAATATTGTTTTGATTATGCTGAAGCTTTTTTTTTTTTACCTTTTCATTTAAAATTTAGAATCAGTTTGTCTATAGGCACAAAATAACATGCTGACATTTTGATCTGAATTGTGTTAAACCTACAGATCTATTTTGGAAGAACTGCTAGCTTGATAGTTTTTAGTATTTTTAGTCATGTACATAGAATATCTCTCTATTTAATTAGAACTTCTTTGCCATCTATCATCAGAATTTTATTTTTCTCATATAGATCTTGTACATATTTTGTTGGATTTATAACTGAGGATTTCATTTGTGTTGGTGATATAAATGATATTGGGTTCCTAATTTCAAATTCCAATTGTTCTTTGATGGTATATAAGAAAGAAATTAAATTTGTGTTAACCTTGAGTCATACAATCTTGCTATAATTGTGTATTAGTTTCACCAGTCTTTATTTTTAAATTTATTTCCTTAGCAAGCTATTGTTACTTCCTTGAAAGCAACATGTTCTTTGTAATTTGAGCATATTCACGTATTGTCCTCAAAACCTGGAGCACACTGGTCAACTCTTTCTGCAAATGTTGTTAACATGCTGTACTCAATATTCTAGTAAATTTGGAAAAACACAGTGGCCACAGGACTGGTAAAAGGTCAGTTTTCATTCCATTCCCAAAGAAGGGAAACACCAAAGAATGTTCAAATTATTGCACAATTGCACTCATTTCACATGCTAGCAAAGTAATGCTTAAATTCTCCAAGCTAGGCTTCAACACTACGTGAACTGAGAACGTTCAGCTGTTCAAGCTGAATTTAGAAAAAGCAGAGGAAACAGAGATTAAATTTCCAAAATCTGTTGAATCATAGAAAAATCAAGAGAATTCCAGAGAAACATCTACTTGTGCTTCATTGTGCTAAAGCCTTTGACTGTCTGAATTACAACAAACTGTGGAAGATTGTTAAAGAGATGGAATACCAAAACATCTTATCTGCTTCCTGAGAAACCTGTATGCAGGTCAAGAAGCAACAGTTAGAACCAGACATGGAACAACAAACTGGTTCACAACTGGGAAAGGAGTGCACCACGGCTGTATGTTTTCACCCTGCTTATTTAACTTCTATGCCTAGTGCTGTGTGCTTAGTTGCTCAGTCATGTCCAACTCTTTGTGACTGCATGGATTATAGCCTGCCAGGCTCTTCTGTCCATGGGGATGCTCCAGGCAAGAACACTGGAGAGGGTTGCCGGAGTAGGTTGCCATGCCTTCCTCTAGGGGATCTTCCCAACCCAGGGATCAAACCCAGCTCTCCATTGCAGATGGACTCTCTACTCTCTAAGCCACCAGGGAAGCCAAGTACATCATTGGAAATGCCGGGCTAGATGAAGCACAAGCTGGAATCAAGATTGACAGGGGAACAGGGGAGAGTCAATAACTCTGGGTATGCAGATGACACCACACTTATGGCAGAAAAAGAACTAAAGAGCATCTTGATGAAGGTGAAAGAGGAGAGTGAAAAAACTGGCTTAAAACTCAACATTCAAAAGATGACGATCATGGCATCTGGTCCCATCACTTCATGGCAAATAGATGGGGAAACATTGGAAACAGTGACAGACTTTATTTTCTTGGGCTCTAAAATTACTACATATGACGATGGCAGCCATGAAATTAAAAGACACTTGCTCCTTGGAAGAAAAGGTATGACAAACTTAGTATGTTAAAAAGCAGAGATGTTACTTTGCCAACAATGGTCCTTGTAGTCAACACTATGGTTTTTCCAGTAGTCATATATGGATATGAAAGTTGAACCATAAAGAAGGCTGAATGCTAAATAATTGATACTTTCAAACTGTGGTTTTGGGGAAGACTTTTGAGAGTCCCTTGGACTACAAGGAGATCAAACCAGTCAATCCTAAAGGAAAGCAATCCTGAACATTCATTGGAGGTACTGATGCTGAGGCTAAAGCTCGCCAACTCATTGGACCCCAATGCTGGAAAGATTGAAGGGAGGACAAAGGGATGGCAGAGGATGAGATGGTTGGATGGCAGCACCGACTCAATGGACAAGTTTGAGCAAGCTTGAAGGACAGAGAAGCCCGGTGTGCTGCAGTCCATGGGGTTTCAAAGAGTTGGACATGACTGAGCAATTAAACAACAGCAACTAATCTTTCAAGACTTTGCTTGATACATTAACAAAGATTTACCTGAACTATCCTTTCCCACTCATATAAAAAGAGATCAATGTAAGTTCTCAATTTATATGCCTCTGTAACACTTTCACTTTCTCCTGCTTGACAATTAACTGTAGCCATAGTTGTGTGTCTATCTTCCTTATCACACCAGAATATTTTAGAGGCAGATATTATGCTTGTTCTACACATTGCTACTTTCCCATTTCTTATGTAAATAGACCTTTAGCTATATGCCATCGGTACATTAAGTGGCACTAAATTCTTACATGCAGCTAGCTACAAGTCTTTCATACTGGGATAATTTTGAAACTGTGGGAACACAATATTCTTTAGTTTTTCTCTTCTGTCCTGATTCTGACAAATCCAATAGTAATGACTTGAATTTTCAATGCATGGTTTGAAGATACATTATTTCCTTCAGTCTGTAAAAGCCAGTCTGCTTCTTTTCAGTCATCATCATTCTAATTTCTGCAGACATCCGTGAGAAAAGTTTATTTGTTCTAAGTTTTTACCATATTCACTTGCCTCCTTTTTTCTCCTTGAAACTAAGTGATTTCTGGGTTTCAATTCATGGATTAAAACTGTTATTTAACTCACATAAGGTAACAATGCTATATTTAGTGATAATTGCTATAGAATGTTAATTTAATACATGCATTTTTTAAATACATGGATAATCTTTGAATCTCAAAGTATAATAATATTTCCCCCTCATTGATAGGAAGAAAAATTACAGAAAACAGTAAGCCTCATCAATCTGATGGATTTAAATTCATCTAGAACGTATTCTGGACCCAAATTAGAAAATCATCAAAAAATTAAAGGGCATCATGACTATATATGACATATTTATTTCTTTGTTGCTATTATAGTTGATTATTTCTGTAGCTTAATAGGGTGGATTTTAGTTTATTTTCAATATTAAAATATCCAAACTATGTTCTGTCAGTGTTTTTTTTTTTTTTTTTCCTTCTTGAAAGTGGAAACTCAGATGCTCTTAAATATTTTGTTTTCTTCAGTTCAGTTCAGTTGCTTAGTCGTGTCTGACTCTTTGCGACCCCATGAATCGCAGCACGCCAGGCCTCCCTGTCCATCACTAACTCCCAGAGTTCACTCAGACTCACGTCCGTCGAGTCCATGATGCCATCCAGCCATCTCATCCTGGGTCGTCCCCTTCTCCTCCTGCCCCCAATCTCTCCCGGCATCAGAGTCTTTTCCCATGAGTCAACTCTTTGCATGAGGTGGCCAAAGTACTGGAGCTTCAGCTTTAGCATCATTCCTTCCAAAGAAATCCCAGGGCTGATCTCCTTCAGAATGGACTGGTTGGATCTCCTTACAGTCCAAGGGACCCTCAAGAGTCTTCTCCAACTCCACATTTCAAAAGCATCAATTCTTCGGCGCTCAGCCTTCTTCACAGTCCAACTTTCACATCCATACATGATTACTGGAAAAACCATAGCCTTGACTAGGCGGACCTTAGTCGGCAAAGTAATGCCTCTGCTTTTGAATATACTATCTAGGTTGGTCACAACTTTTCTTCCAAGGAGTAAGCGTCTTTTAATTTCATGGCTGCAGTCACCATCTGCAGTGATTTTGGAGCCCCCCAAAATAAAATCTGACACTGTTTCTACTGTTTCCCCATCTATTTCCCATGAAGTGATGGGACCAGATGCCATGATCTTCGTTTTCTGAATGTTGAGCTTTAAGCCAACTTTTTCACTCTCCTCTTGCACTTTCATCAGGAGGCTTTTTAGCTCCTCTTCACTTTCTGCCATAAGGGTGGTGCCATCTGCATATCTGAGGTTATTGATATTTCTCCCAGCAATCTTGATTCTAGCTTGTGTTTCTTCCAGCCCAGCGTTTCTCATGATGTACTCTGCATATAAGTTAAATAAGCAGGGTGACAATATACAGTCTTGACGTACTCCTTTTCCTATTTGGAACCAGTCTGCTGTTCCATGTCCAGTTCTAACTGTTGCTTCCTGACCTGCATACAGATTTCTCAAGAGGCAGGTTAGGTGGTCTGGTATTCCCATCTCTTTCAGAATTTTCCACCATTTATTGTGACCCACACAGTCAAAGGCTTTGGCATAGTCAATAAAGCAGAAATAGATGTTTTTCTGGAACTCTCTTGCTTTTTCCATGATCCAGCAGATGTTGGCAATTTGATCTCTGGTTCCTCTGCCTTTTCTAAAACCAGCTTGAACATCTGGAAGTTCCTGGTTCACGTACTGCTGAAGTCTGGCTTGGAGAATTTTGAGCAATGTTGTTAATTATAAAAATGAGAGTCATGAGCAATGGAGAAGAAATATAAGCAAAATCTTATATCTAACCTATATTCTATATGAATTAACTCTTGTGTTTTTGAAAATTGTAGTATGTAATATGAGTTATTGAAAGTGCTTTAATGCTTTGTCACATTATATACCAAATATTTACTACTATTAATTTTAATTAGTTAATTCATTATGTAGCTGACATATAAATACCATGCTGCTGCTGCTGCTAAGTTGTTTCAGTCGTGTCCTACTCTGTGCAACCCCATAGATGGCAGCCCACCAGGCTCCTCTGTCACTGGGATTCTCTAGGCAAGAATACTGGAGTTGGTTGCCATTTCCTTCTCTGATGCATGCATGCATGCTAAGTCACTTCAGTCATGTCTGAATCTGTGTGACCCTATGGACAGCAGCCCACCAGGCTCCTCTGTCCACGGGATTCTCTAGGCAAGAATGCTGGAGTGGGTTGCCATTTCCTTCCCCTTACAAATACCATAAATAAGGACCAAAAAAAAAAAAAAAAAAAAAGTCTTTTATTTAAGGAACAAGAGACAGCCAGGGGAGAAAGATGAATTGATGTGAACAGTGGTGTGATAGAGGCAAAGTGTCCTGAAACAGGAGGGATACACACCCTGTGATGTGTTGTATAGAATCAGGAGATGCTTCCAGAACTGTTCACACAAGGTGTGCGTTGAGTTCTTCTAGCCATACAAACCTCCTCCCACCACCACTGCAAAATTGGCCAGGATTAAATCTTAAAATGACCAAGATAAGTACTGGCAGTTATAAAATCCTACCATTCAGATCTCTAACAGCTCAGATGGTAAAGAGTCTGCCTGCAACTCCTGGGTCAAGAAGATTCCCTGGAGAAGGGAATTACTACCCACTCCAGTACTGTTGCCTGAAGAATTCCGTGGACAGAGTAGCCTGGCAGACTACAGTCCATGAGATCATGAAGAGTTGCACACGACTGGCTAACAACTCTCCCAACTTTTTCACCATTTACATTATCAAGCCTTCAGTGATTACATTAAGATCTAATGCATGCCACACAAAGATTCACAGCACTGAGAGTTAGGCGTAATTAAACAATTAAAAATGACTTGTTGCCATGTATGCTATTTAAAAAGTATTATGGTAGAATTCAGGATAAGGAGGAAATAGCTTATGATCTGACTAAACAGAGAATCCAATGGGAGTTTTTCACCATTGAGAATGTTTACTGTGTGTTTGTCATGGCCCTTTTATGTTGAGGTAGCTTTTACTACTATGTATAAAATAGATAACTAATGAGAACCTACTGTATAGCTTTTACTACTATGTATAAAATAGATAACTAATGAGAACCTACCGTATAGCACAGGAAATTCTACTTAATACACTGTGGTGACCTCGATGGGAAGAAAGTCCAAAAGGTTGGGGATATGTGCATATGGATGGCTAATTCATTTTGCTGTACAGTAGAAACTATAAAACATTGTAAAGCAACTGTACTTCAATAAAAATTTGTAAAAATTCAATAGGAGAATTCCCCACCAGCTTACCTCAATTTATGTATACAAAAGAATACAAACATGATTTTAGCTGATGGTTAACTTAGTTGATTTGCATATAATTATTTAATTTTTCTATAAAGATAGTCTTACTTGAAGATGTTTTTAATCAACATATTTTACTTCTAGATTGACATCAAAACCTAAAGTTTATGCAATTTGTAAAAGGGCTGAGCATGCTCTGTAATTTACACTGTAAGTTGTAACAGGTATTTTGAAGGTGTACTATTGAATTAAAAAAATAAGAAGGAAGGGGAAACAGAAAGAGAAAAAGAGAGAGAGAGAATCCTATGATAGGATCCAATGCATTACAAGTGTAATTTATTAAATGAAACCTTGCTGAGGTGAGGGCAGTGCTCCTGGGGTGCTACTAAATAGAGACAGCATGGTAGCTGCCCTTTCTTTGCCATGATAATAACAGGATTCTTGCTGTCAATGGCATCACTGGGATGACTGACAGGCGGCCCTGGAGAAATGCTTCAGAATGACCACCTTGGGCTCCAGGAATCCCAGCAACAGGACACAGCTATGGTAATTATTTTCCACTAGGGTTACTCAACTATTTAGAGAAAACATTTTATTTATCTGGAATTATTTGTGTCTAAAAATATAAATGTCAATAAGTTTAGTAAAAGGTTAATCTTAGGGAAACATTTATAACATTGCAAAATTTAAAACTTCAAATCCACTCACATTTTATTCAATAAAAACTTTGAACAGGACAAAAATGACTGATTTGTGGAGAGAGTGAAAGGTGGGGGTGTCTATAGGGTTATTTTTTTTTTTCAATATTATTCATTCAGTAAATATAGTTTACTGATTTTATGTACAAGGAAGGTAAGTTGTCTGAGTGTGCACAGAATTGACAGCTATGCCACAGGAAGAAGGAAGAACGACCATTTGGGGTTGGTGGTGAAGAACTTAAAATAAAATTTTATTTAGTTAATGACTGTGCAGAGAGTGAGATACTGAGAGAAATCACCAATGAGAACACCAGCTCCTCTTCTAGATGAAGAAATAAAGACCTGAATTAAAGATGTGGCAGTGGAAAAAGTACTGCAGTTTCATAGTTTGTAGTTCAGGACTATATAATAAATAAAGGTGAAAGATTTTTTAAAAGGTAACACTGAAAATATGAATATTATAGCAAAAATACTTAGAGGACTCTCTATTGTTTTGGGCCTAGGTGACAGGAAGAATGGCAATGACATTAACTGTTACAGGCAATATACAAACAGGCAATGGTCAGATCATAAAGGAAACTAGAAATTTGACCTAAAATCTTCAGCAACTAGTGCCAGAAGCCAAATCACCACCACTTCTGCAGCAATTGTCAGGATTTGATGAATAACTGACAGATTCCCTACACTCTTTCCAAACTTAGGGCCAACTGGAAAAAGGCAAAAATATTCCCATGAAAGAAAAAACAGGCAAGACACACCACTTGTAGTCATCTTTCCTCAGCTTTCTAAAACCAGTGACCTCCAATCAGTGCATACCTGATGCTTCCTTTCCTTCCAGTTTTAAAGCATTCACATTCTTTTACATGCCTTGAGTCTTTGCTAATGCAAGGTGTGACTGACGCTTGCTATAGCAAATTCTTAATAAATAACCTTTGCATGTCCTCCTTTGAGTGGTCTTCATTAATTTCCAAAACGGAAAGAAGTAAAATTAAAATAAGAGTCAAGAGAACAAGTTAACTTTTAAGCTTGTCTCAGTTACCTCTGAAGGAGAAAGAGAGCAAACTGCTGTCCCAGACCAACAGACAAAATTCAGAAAGAAAAAAAAACAAAAACAAAATGATGACAATAAAACACAGCACAACTATCCAAGGGGTTGGTAAAAGATCAGCATTATTAAATAAAAAATGCATTGTATTAAATTAGTAACATTATTAAATGCAAAATACACTGTATTAGCATTATTAAATACAAAACACACATTATTAAATACAGAATGCAAATTAAAGAGGTGATTGTGTTAAAGCTGTTGCAATAGGGAGAACATTCATTAACAAGGAATGTGACAAAGAAAAGGAAGTGAGCCTGGGCTTTGATGGAGCCAGCTAAACAAAGGAGCTCTCCATGAGTGTTGAGTGATACATGAGGAGTATAGAAATAGGCTTTATTTCAGAATATATGGTGGTTCTTCTTGATCAGCCCTTTTCAAGAACAAAAACAATTAAGGTTATGTCTTAGCAGTTCCTGCTTTTTGAAAGCATGATGCTTAATATTGTCAGCATCAACACTGAGTGCAGTTGAAGGAACATACCTAAAAATAATCTCCTGACCCAGTAATCCTCTCTCTTAAAGTATAAGAAAAAGACAAACGTTTTATCATTGAATAAGCATCAATCTAGAATGTATTGTGCATCACAGATTGCAAAAACAGACATCTCACCATGTTATGTAACCAAGAAGATACACACTATTATGTATGTGTCCTTAAGATAAACAAAAAGAGCTTCCCTGGTAGCTCAGCTGGTAAAGAATCTACCTGCAATGCACGAGACCCTGGTTTGACTCCTGGGTCTGGAAGTGTTATGCCCAAGTCTCGAAATCTCCCAATGACCAACAGGGAGCCGATATCTGATGCAAAAACAAGAGAGATTTTATTACCAAGCTCGAGCTGGGGCTCCCACCGTTACGGCTATAGGGAGGAGCCCTGGGTTTTGGATTACATTGCTTATATAGGGAGTGTTCATGAAAAAAAGAATTTCTAGGTAGGGGGACGTCTAATTGGTCACTTTCTTTCAAAGGGTTCTGTGTTGGTTTCTGATTGGTCCCGATTACCTAGGTAGACCACAAGTTCCTGAACGTTAAGTCAGGAGATTCTGGTCTGGGGTCTGATTGGCTCGTGGATGGTGGGGTGAGGTCAAGGGATTTCCAACGGCTCTTTTCCCAGAACCTTACAAAATGGAGTTTTTCTGTTAACAAAATGGAGTAGCTTAGGTTCTTCAGAAGATCCCCTGGAGAATGGATAGGCTACACACCCCAGTATTCTTGGACTTTCCTGGTGGCTCAGCTGGTAAATGATCCACCTGCAATGCTAGAGACCTGGGTTCAATCCCTGGGTTGGGAAGATCCCCTGGAGAAGGGAAAGGCTACTATTAGGTCATTAGAATAGGGAAAAGGAGTCCAACATGGCGGTGGCTAAAAGACAAGGAAGGGAAAAGCCTGTGAAAATAGAACAAAGGAAGATCCAAGGACTGGAGTGAGAACTTCAGGTAAAACAAACAACACTCCTGGCTGGCCCAGTTTACATAGGACAGGCCCAGGGCGGGGCATATACAAAAAGGAGTCAAAGCTATCTCTCTCTCTCTGTCTCCTGCATGCTGGGGTGCTCTTCTCCTCCTGTCTTTGGATCGACATGCCCTCACGCCTCGAAGATGAATTTTCCTGCTATCTTATAAATAAAATAGAGCTGTAACACTGAGTTGTAACACTGATTTGTCTAAGAGCTATAACATAGTCCATTTGAGACCTGAGAGCTATAACACGGTCTGTCCAGGACCCCAGAGCTGTGACACACCGAGGGGGCTTCAATGTCCATCACTCCAAATCTTTGTTGTGATGAGACAAAAACTGAGGAGCATACACTCCCGTGACAGCTACCCACTCCAGCATTCTGGCCTGGAGAATTCCATGGACTGTATAGTCCATAAGGGTTGCAGAGTCGGACACAAATGACCAACTTTTGCTTTTGCTTTTCAACATAAACAAAAACTAGTCCTCACATAAGAGAACTTGACAGCACCATTTGTCATACATGGTTTATTCTAGATTCAACAGGTAATTCAACATGTGTACTAACTAATTGGCTTAATCCAAAGGAACAATAACTTTGTCATGTCTTTATGAGGGGATGTAGTTTTCAAGTGAGGCAGACCCCAAAGTTAGGTTCCTATCCTTCCACAGAAACTGGTAGATAGTGATGCTGTCTTTTTTTAATAGATATATTTCAAAAAGAGATAATTCTCTGGATCTTACAGTATATCTTTTTGTTAATTTTTTTTTTCCTGTTTGTATTGACTCTTACATTGCCTACTGACTCTTCACTGATTACACTTCTTTGGATAAATTTCTTAACCTTTCCATTGTTTCTAGACAATGAGGATAATGATATCTATCATGTTTTCATAATGACTAACTGAAATAATACATGATAAGATTGCAAGGGAGGCGGAATAATTGTTTTCCCTCTACCCAGCCTGGGCTCATTGGCTGGGACTCTGTAAATCAGACTCATTAAAGGTTAAATAACAAGAGGATAAAAAGGTTTATTAACAGAGACATCACACATACACATGGGAGCATATAGTGATGAGTAGCTCAAAAATGTGGTTCTGTAGATGCCTTGTGTCCTCCCAAAATGCATATGTTAAAACATAATCCTCAAGGTTATGGTATTTACAACTGGGGTTGTGTGGAGGAGATTCATTCATAAGAGCAGAGACCTCATGAATAGGATTAGTATCCTTCTAAGAGAGAGCTCAGAGAGATTCCTCCCCCTTTTCTCATGCGAAGACAGCAAAAAGATGACTAATTATGAACCACGAAGTAGCCTCTCACCGATACCAGGAAGGGCCCTGTGGGGGTCCTGGGCACAAGTCTTTCTGTGTCTCCCATTTCTTTGATTACAGGAACAGTCTTCATTCAACCTCTATGACCTTCCCAAAGTTCCAATGTACAGATTCAGACAGTTGTTAGCGAAGGGAGGGAGAAACAGTCAAGAACAGCCTTGAGGCAAGGTCCTATTTCTTTATCAAGGGATACACACAACTATATTTTTGAGCTATTTTGAAGATACTGAAATACCCTCCAGTTGGGGGAAGTTAACAATTAGTATTGGTATGCTGCCTACAGGCCTGGAGAATTCCATGGGCAGAAGAATCTGGTGGGCTACAGTCCATGGAGTCACAAAGAGTCAGACACAACTGAGCAACTAACACAGGACAGGACATGCTACCTACAAGCATGTAGATTCCAGACCAGTAGGATCTGAAGATCAGTGATGCTGACTCCTACTTACCTTACCACCAACCCATCAGAAGAATGGCAAGGAGCTGATGACACCTTCTTTGAACAACTGCTATAAAACTTCTCACTGTCTTCTAGGGAGGCACAGTCTTAAGGGCATCAGTCTGGGACTTCTTAGCTTTCAGAACTGTGAGAAATAAATTTCTGTTTTTATTTAACCTGATCTATGTTTTTTTTTCCCTGTAGATCAGAGAGAATCTGCCTGCAGTGCAGGAGATCCAGGTTCGATCCCTGGGTTGGGAAGATGCCTGGGTTGAGAAAGGGATAGCAGGCACTCCAGTATTCTTGCTTGGAGAATCCCATAGACAGAGGAGCATGGCGGGCTACAGTCTGTGAGGTCACATAGAGTCAGACACGACTGAGTGGCTACACTGCTGCTACATGGTTTAGCAACCTGAGTAGACTAAAACAGATGATTAGAACCTGGGCTCATCTTTACAAAAAACCCAATTAATTTGAAGATAAATGACAGGATGAAGGAAAAGGACTTTGAGTTTCTTGGGAAGGAAATTATAGAAAGGTAAATACATGGGGAAGCAGTAAAAGTGAAGTCGTTCAGTTGTGTCTGACTCTTTGCAACCCTGTGGACTGTAGCCTACCAGGTTCCTCCATCCATGGGGTTTTCCAGGCAAGAGTACCAGAGTGGATTGCCATTTCCTTCTCAAGAGTATTTTCCCAACCTGGGGATCAAACCTGGGTCTCCTGCATTGTAGGCAGATGCTTTACCTTCTAGCCACGAGGGAAGTCCACCAGGGGAAGTGGTAGATAAGGGCTGATAAACTTCTTTATGTCGAGTACTCTGACACCCTCATGGGCTGATAAGGATTTAGAATTGTCTCAGTGACTAACTTGTGTCCTCCTGATAGAGGGGGTGGGGACACTTTTACAAATGCATGCCTTAATTTTAGACAAATAGGAGAAGTTCAGAGAGCTTTTCTTAAATCTGTGTCTTCTTTATTGAGAAGAACTTCAACTCAAAATAATCATTATGTCAAAGCTGCATATTTTGGGGTGGCATATTCTGGGGTTCCATATTCTGTTACTTTCCAACATTGAATACAGTATGTAAGAAATAATGAACAAAATGTCATTAATAATCATAAGTAAGCCAAATATATATATATATATATATATATATATATATATATGAATTCAGAAGAAGTTAAGGTGTTGTTTTAGAAGTCAAGACTTAGCATAATAAAGCAGCAAATTAAAGTCTATAGCAAGCTACAATTTGTTCCTATGGTCAATGCCCTATTGTAATTCATAAGAAACATATAGTTGGTCATCCAGATGGCCGAATATAGATTTCTAATATATATTTGATCTTCATCCATGGTTCCTGACTCACAGTTCCCAAGACTCTTAGAAGTTTTAAATGATAAGAGCAATGAGAATACCTTTTGTTATAATATTTGTTGTTGGTTACTAAAATCACTTCAAAGACATAAAGATCAAAGAGTGTCTTGTTATTTGCAACAACCCCTTTTCCATCACTACTGTGCTTATGATGATATGGTTACTTTTGTAAAGCACCAAGGATGGGGGTTAGTTGCCAGGGGAATCAATCAGGAAAGTGTCCTTGTGTGCTTAGTAGCTCAATTGTGTCTGACTCTTTGCGATCCCACTGGACTGCAGTACACCAGACTCCTCTGTTCATGGGATTTTCCAAGGAAGAATACTGAAGTGGGTTGCCATTTCCTACTCCAGGGAACCAATCAGGAACAGAAGCTTGGAATTTTCAACCCCCACCCCTGACCTCCCAAGGAGAGCGAGGGGCTGGAGGTTGAATTAAACACCAATGGCTAACAATTTAATTACACATGTCTACATAATCTATAAAGTAAAATATTTCTTCAGTTCTTTGACACCCTCTAGCAAATTAATGGAATTCCAGGATGTGGTAATTGGAATCTCTTTTTGCCCAGCAGCCAGAAGAACAAATAATAACCTGGTTTTGCAACTGGCATCAGAAATGTGTGTGTGGACATGGGAGACACTCTCAGAGGATTAAGTCCTCAAACTATAGCATCAACCTGTGGAATCTGATGCTGGGGGCAGATAGTGCCAGAAATGAGTTGAAGTGAAGGACACCCAGGGGGTGTCTGAGAATTACTTGTTAAGTGGAAACCACCCCCTCCTCACACTCACTAGAACTGGGTGATGAATTTTAGTCAAAAAAACCACAGCTGCCCAGAGAGTCGGAGAAGGCAATGGCACCCCACTCCAGTACTCTTTCCTGGAAAATCCCATGGACAGAGGAGCCTGGTAGGCTGCAGTCCATGAGGGCACGAAGAGTCGGACATGGCTGAGCGATTTCACTTTCACTTTTCACTTTCATGCATTGGAGAAGGAAATGGCAACCAACTCCAGGGTTCTTGCCTGGAGAATCCCAAGGACGGGGGAGCCTGGTGGGCTGCCATCTATGGGGTCGCACAGAGTCGGATACGACTGGATCAACTTAGCAGCAGCAGCAGCCCAGAGAGTGGGCTTCTCTAGTTGCTCAGCTGGTAAAGGATCCGCTTACAATGCAGGAGATCCCTGTTTGATTCCTGGGTCAGGAAGATCCCTGGAGAAGGGATAGGTTACCCACTCCAATATTCTTGGGGTTCCCTGGTGGTTCAGATGGTAAAGAATCTGCCTGCAATGCTGGGGACCTGGGTCAATTCGTGGGTTGAGAAGATCTCTTGGAGGAGGACATGGCAACCCACTCCAGTATTCTTGCCTGGAGAATCCCCATGGACAGAGCCATCTAGCTGGCTACAGCCCAGGGAGCAGCAAAGAGTTAGACATAACTGAGCAACTAAGCATAACACAGCATGGTCCAGAGAGTAGCAACTCAGTTTGAGAAAACAACTTTTCTCTACTGTATTTCTCAGGACACTTTACAATTTTATTTGTTTCAAAATTTTTCAAAGTGGTAGAAATAGATCTATTTGGGGAGAGCAATAGAGAAAAACAAAGAAGCAAAAATACCAAAAAAGTAATAGTGTTTGCTTTTGTTTTTCAAAGTTTGAGAAACAGTATATTCATACTTGGTGAACATGAGTATAGAAAGCCAAGATTTAATCCTCTTTAAATAAATCATTCTGTATTTAACAAAAAATATATTCAAAAGCAACCATTTGGAAACTAACATTTTTCATATGAAAAAAAAGAGGTAAAAGTTGGTTAGGATTACCCTGAGCCAAATTATTTATGGGAATAAAATCAATATTTGAAGACACAGAATACAAGAAATAAGTAGTCTATGTCCCAAAGCAAACCATCAATCATTATTCCCTGGGGGTCAGGGTAGGAGTTGGTTTTGGATGGTGTGGTGATGTAGGGAGTTATCAGAAACTAAGAAGGAAAACCTCAGAGTTTGGGCATAGTACATCTTTTAGATCATTAAAATTGGAAAAGGCCTACTAATGGTACAAGAGTCACTTTAGCCTATAACACAAAATAACTTGCTGTAAAGTTTTACAAAACAAAACAACTCAACCAAAATAATGGCTTTCTAACTAATTAAAAACAGAGCTGGTTATCCTCTTTAATTGTGTTTAAAAAATTCTAATTGGAAATTGCAAACCTGGTAACATCTGTTAGACGACTTGCTAAGTGTATCAAGATGAAAGTTACTTCAGCCTTTTTTCTTACACATTTTAATGTCTTCAAACATAATCATGCATATATTCTCTGAATTTCTTCATATCAAATGATCTCCCAACTAAAAATTGTCTTTAACCTCTTGTTACTCACTTTTATAACTGTTCCTCTTTCTATGTTGAGAAAAATGAAAAAAAAAATTGACTTATTTTGCATTTTCAGAATAAGAACCAATTAAAAAAATTTTTTAAAGAAATTATGTACTCTATTTGAAATTGTATCTTCATTATATGTAGAAAGTATTTAAGGAAAAAAGAAGTAAATAGTTTATTCACTAAATATTGAAAGTTTAATAATATTAGATAGTAAGATGTCAATTTTAGTTGTTTTTGTGTTTGAAATATATTTCGTATTGAATTATCAGCATAAGTTAGGATCTACTTGCTTGCTAATAATTTTTTCCTGATATGTGATCTTTCTTGGATGCCTTCCTTATACAATATTTAAATATCATTCCTAATATGATATTTAATATTCTCAAATTTCTTAAAAATGCAAGGTACTTGGTACTTTATTCCCATATGAAAAAAAATAAAGTGACAGTTTTTTGCAAATAATACTGCCTATCTTTTTAATTTGAAAATGTTTTTCCTAGCTATCAAACACAGGTTAATCAGTTTGAAAGTTAAACACATTTCTCTCTTGTTATCATGTTAAAATTCTTAATCTCTCATCTAGGAGTAAAAGGTTTCTATTACAAGAATTTTACTAGTGAAAAAATGGAAGATATATTTTACTACTACTTATTTAACTTTCATGAAATAAACTATTGCTCTCCATTTCCTGTAATAAACTATTTACTCTCCAAACTGGTGCAGCAATACAAAGAATCCAAAATGCTGTTTTTTTGTGTGCTTCTTAGACTGTACAGTGCCCTCATTGGCCTGCAACTAAATTTTTACTTTTGGTAAAAATTTGGTGGCATTTATTCACAAAGTTTTGTGTACCAATGGTACAAGTTGCTACAATTAAAAATCATCAAGGTAAAATGGAAGCAAAAAAGACTGTGCTCTCTTAAAGGCTGAATTCTTCGGAAACATGTCCTTTGAAAAGATTTTATAAATTCAAGTTTTTTTTTTTTTTTAAGGTTTTGAAAATTAGCTGTGGAATTGACAACGACAAAAGATTGGAAAATTTTATGTGAAAATCTAGGAGTTTGTACTCATTTACATTCATAAATCCTTATGTTTTCATTTTATTCATAATAAGTTGAAATAAGCAATTATTAATGATGTATAAAGATGTGTTTTATGTGAGAAAAACAATGCTGATCTACCAAGTGAATCTACAGTCTGAGAAATGACCTCAAAATGTGTCAACAATAGGAATCAAAATGTTATTTCTTTAATGATTATATGATTACTGCTTTCAAAGTACTTTATATTTATATAACTTGTAGGATTAGTCATATCATAATAGAAGGTTTTTAATGAATAAGATGATGAGATCATTGTGTAAAATGAAAAGGTATAACATATGAATAGGTATTTTGATAAAAAAACTTAAGTCAAGTGTCAAACTCCATTGACTCACTTGTGAGTCTGTAGTATTAATATGTACTTACCATGTGGTTAAATACCTTGTTAATGGTGTGGAGATAAAATGAGACATAAAAAAATTAAGAATTTTTAATAACAATAAATTTAAATATTAATTTAATTTCTTATTTCTCAATATAATAGTGAGAAAATTGTTGTTAAAGAAGATGAATATCCTCTGAAAAAACAATGGAAAAATGATAAATCTGGTCTTCCATTTCATGTCTTGACAAAGAGCATAGATGTCATCACCCAAGAAACAAACTGAACAAGTTGAAAATCAATGACTTTTCTTGGAGTCATTAAAAAACTGAATTCCCAGGGCAGCCACCCTGTGAAATCTGGAAAGTGAAAATGTTATTCCTTTAGTTGTGTCTGACTCTTTTCGACCCCATGAACTGTAGTCAGGCTCCTCTGTCTATGGAATTCTCCAGGCAAGAGTACTGGAGTGGGTTGCCATTTCCTTCTCTAGAGAATATCCCCAACCTAGGGATCAAATCTGGGTCTTCCACATTACAGGCAGATTCTTTATCACCACCAGGGACAAATCTGAAGGGACATGTAAATCCAGGAAGTCATAATTGAGATCTGTGTAAGTAGAGCAAAAGTCTCTGATGCAGTCAACTGGAAGGACAGCTTAACTGATGATTTTGAAGAATACCTAAAGGCTGTTTGTGGACTAGCTTGAGAGTAAGAAATTCCTGAACTCTGTGGTCTTAAATTGCTTCAGGATCTCAATAGATTTTACCTCCAAGAACTTTTAAGAGTTCTCACAGTGAGGAGTCAAGGAATTTCTCCTGGAGGCAGGAAGAGGGAAAAAGTAACAATTGTGGTCTGCCTAGAATATTCTTTTTAACAAACTCCTACTCTCAAAGGACAAAGACTTTACCAGTATAGTATCCCACCTGTAAGATATATATCCCTCTGATCTTAGTCTCCTCTATTCTTCTCATCTTGCCTGTAATTTGGGGGAGAAGCTAATCCCCATAATAATGGAGCTATGTCAAAAGGACACAGGACTCAATGGCCAAACTTAGAACAATTTTAGCCACAACTACAAAAATGTAGTGAACCATAATACAAATTATGGGTTTCCCAGGTGACTCTGTGGTAAAAAGTCCACCTGCCAATCCAGTAGACACAAGAGATGCGTGTTTGATCCTTGGGTCAGGAAGATCACCTGGAGAAAGATAGCAACCCACTAAATAAAAAATTCCATGGACTGAGAAGTCATGTTACAAAGATTTAGACACAACTTAGTGACCAAACAACAGCAACAGTGATATAAATTATAAATAATCATAAACACACCATCAAAGTAATACTGATAAGAATAGATAAATAAATGGTGCAGAAGAGAAAAATCTCAAGAGCAGAAGAATTCCAGATAATTTATGGAGATGCTCTGCTCTCAGGGAGATGAAGCATGACTTCCACTCCTTAAGTGCAAACTGTGCATAACAACTCATTTTCACAAAGTAGGATGTGAAAAGGGAAGGGAGTGGAGAACAACTTTATAGGAGAGGAATCTGACAAACTCTCTTTCAGGTCATCTAGGCAATAGAACCCCACTCCAGTACTCTTGCCTGAAAAATCCCATGGGCGAAGGAGCCTGGTAGGCTGCAGTCCATGGGGTCGCTAAGAGTCGGACACGACTGAGCGACTTCACTTTCAGTTTTCCCTTTCATGGATTGGAGAAGGAAATGGCAACCCCACTCCAGGGTTCTTGCCTGGAGAATCCCAGGGATGGGGGAGCCTGTTGGGCTGCTGTCTATGGGGTCGCACAGAGTTGGACACTACTGAAGTGACTTAGCAGTAGCAGTCATCTTCTACAATGATGACCTATATCTATAGTATGTCCCCATGATATAATGTGATTCTGACCATTTCACCCAGATCTCATCGTGAGGAAAAAGATCAAAGAAATCCCAGTTGAGGGCCATTCTCTTTTATACCTGATCATTACTTCTCAGACTATCAAAGTCATCAAAAACAAGGACAACTTGAGAAATTGTGCTCACCTAGAGGAACTTAAGGAGACTTGACTGCTAAACCCAGTGGGATCTGTAATAGGAGAACAATAGAGACAAACTGAGAAACCCAAACTGAGTTAATAATAGTAATATTTAATAATAATATATCAACATTGTATCTTTAAATGTGACAAATACATGACTCTAATGTAAGATGTTAAAATGGTGAAAACTATGGGACATATGAGAACTTGGTACTCTCTTCTAAATTTTTCAGTAGCTATAAAATGGTTCTAAAATAAAGTTTATTAAAAATATAGTCAATCTGAAAATACTTTAAATTTGTGAATATTAAATTAGACAGAACATATTAAGCATAGTAATATGAGGAAATTAATTAGCAATATGTACTGGAGTTGTTAAGAGCACCAATGAGAGCAATCACCTGCCTACCTTTGAAGTATTGTTTCGCATGACTGGCTATGTTTCTTAATCAGTTTGTACCTATTTGCTTGGTTATTAAGAGGAGTTGATAATAGTACACATCTAATACATTTCTTGAGATTAAATGATTAATGTATAAGAAATACTTGGAATCATCAGGGAATACAGCAAATTTTGAAAATACTACTTATTATTGTCCCTAAGTTTCAAGTCATTTTTAAGCCCTTGGTTTAAAGTAATTTAGATTTATAGAAGACTTGCAAATATAATATTTCTCTCTTATACCCTTCACCAAGCTTCCCCTAATGATAATCTCTTATACAACCATGGTGCAATTATATCAACTTGGAAATTGGCATTGATACACTGTCATTAAATGACAGAAGTCATTTGAATTTCACTGGTTTATCAGTGCTGTCCTTTTCTGGGTCCAGGATTCATTCCAGAAGTACACATTGTACTTAGTTGTCATGTCATTTTAGTCTCCTCTAATATGTAACAGTACATCAATTTTTCTTTGTTTTGTGACCTTGACACTTTTGAAGAATACTGACCAGATATTTTGTGGAATGCCCCTTAGGTAGGATTTGTCTGATGTTTTCTCATGATTAGATGGGAGTTTGTGCATTTGAGGGCAAGAATAAAACAGCAGTGTCATGGCACTTTTCTCTATGCCTCACATCCAGAGTTGTTAGGGTATATTTATCTTATTGGTGAGGCTAACTTTGATCACTGGATAAGTGTGCTGTCTTCCAAGTTTGCCTAATTATAACATTATTTAATATTCTCTTTTGATGAGTAAGTCTCTTATAGGGAGATAACTTTAGACTCTGATATATCTATTGTTGATTCTAATTGCAGTGCTCATTTATACTAGTGTTTACTTAAGATGATTTCTATTTCCATTACTTTCTACATTTATTAATTCAAATCTTTCTTTGAAAAGAACTGTCCCTTCTCCCAATTTATTATGTATTCAATTATTAACTATCTGTATGCATAAGTGGGTATATAGTTTTGTCAAATAAATCTCTCTTGTTTGCAGTCATGGTGTTGATAGTGGTTACTGTCAGATAATCAAAGATGATTAGGAGAAAAATATACATATTCCTATGTATACATAGGAAACAGTGGAATCTGACATGAAATTTGTATTGAATTGGTTAAATTTTAGAACCATGGGACACTTGTAAGTTAGCCAATACCATGCTTATCACGACAGTTACTGATTATTCACTGACTGAGTCATTATACATTTAAAAATTTCCAGCTTTTATTTCTCTATGAAAAGGGAAAAAGTAAATAAAATTAAAATAGTATAAGTGACATACTTCTTTTAAATTGTTTTATTTTATTTTTGCTGTTTCCATAAAATAATACGTATAATCCATACATATATTTATACATATATGGAATCATAAATCACATGAACAAAAATCTGGAGGGTACAGTACTATTAACATTTTTGTAACTAAGAAGTAACTCAACACATAAAAACAGAATGAATAAAAGCAAACATTTTCAGAGACATGAAGTCATTAATGAGAACACTGTAAAGAAACAGAATCACTGACTCTGTAAGCCCTCAGCACCTTTATATGAGCAGAAAACAATTAGGATTTTAAATGGAAAATTTGTCTGATTTCAGAATCAAAGAGGATCTTAATCATCAAATAATTTTAAAAAATCAAAAAGAATTGCATTATATTTTGCATTTTTTTAAATTTGCAAATCAAGATTTCATAACAAGTGAATAAAAGAAAAATGTTAATAAGAAATTGCTAAGACTTTTCCACAAATATGACAAACCCTTGGAAATTTTGGAAAATAACAGATTGATTATTCTATGGAAAAGTTCATAAAATCCCAGAAGAACTGCAATGGCCAATAACATATGACAGAAATATACAAATTACTATTTATTGAATCACAATATAGTATACTTGACATGACATTCATTATTCCAGCATACATCATGCCATGCCTGTGTGCTTAGTCATGTCCAACTCATTACATCCCTTTGTACTGTAACCTGAAAGGCTCCTCTGTTCATGGGGTTTTCCAGGCAAGAATTCTGGAGCAGGTTGCCATTTTCTTCTCCAGGAATCTTCCTGACCCAGGGATCGAAGCCATGTCTCCTGTGTCTCCTGCACTGCAGGCAGATTCTTCACCTGCTGAGCCATCAGGGAAGCCCAGCATACATCTTAGCACAAATTAAATGACACTTTTATATTACCAAAGGAAGAAAATGCTTTCAAAAATAACGTGTAGTGTTCATGAGAGTATAATAAATGTCCAGGTTGTAGTTCAGTATTAGCAAAGTAAATCACTTTAACCCGTCTGGAGTTAATGTTGCAGTATTTATCAAAGTTTCTTATAAAATACAGACCCTTTGATAGACAAACTCTAAATATTTAAACTAAGAAAATAATTTAAAATTCAGGTAGCAGTTAAATAAAAGAATGCTCATATCTGTGATTTTTTAATAACTAGAGATGATATAAAATAATATAGGTAGACAAATACCTAGTAGCAGAATAATGTTTATTCAGATCAATGCTTATATGTTCATACAAACTAATATTAAGCAAAAAAATGTTCTTGATAAAACAATGTGAAACAGTTTTTCATGAAGTGAGTTATGATATGATGCTATAGACCTAGCAGATTTTAATACTATGTTCATAATCTAAATTGCAGAATATATAAGTACCTATACATAAAACAAGTATATGTATAAACATATTTTATATTGATATTCATGTCTTTACACATGTCTATATTTTGAAGATAGATGCATTGGATGATTTTATTAACAGTGAATGTTTTTAAGTACTTATGGCATGTTTGGTCAATTTTGGGTGGACGGTTATATGTTTTTTAAATTTACTATGATGAATTTTTAAATTTTCCCACCATAAATATTTATCACTTCTATAATCTCAAAATATAAACAGCATTTTTTTTCAAATTTATTTTTTTACTGAAGCATAATTGCTTTACAGAATTTTGTTGTTTTCTGTCAAACCTCAACATGAATCAGCCATAGGTATACATATATCTCCTCCCTTTTGAACCTCCATTCCATCTACCTCCCCATCCCACTCTTCTAGGTTGATACAGAGCCCCTATAAACAGCATATTTTAATAATTTGATTTACTCTTATTTCTTTGAAATGTATTCACCAGTGTAAGGAGAAAAAGACAGCTAGAAAGACAAAGTTCAACTCTTTATCTTCTTTTTTCTTATAATCTTCAAATATTTTGACATTATTCCCAGGTGTTTGTCAAGCAGTTCTGAACAGAAAAGTACAACATTAGGTCAAAGCATTGAAATAACAAGAGTCAGGCTACCTCAATGAACTGCTTGGGTCCTCTGATTTTTCTTCTCCTGCCGAAGAAAGGAAAGATATGTTTAGATCAATCTTATGTAAAAAATAATCCGCTGAGATTCCAACTTAAAAATGTACATAAATAAGTCTTGACTTCAAATACAATCCTTTGAATCACTGTATAGAACTGAGTAACAGTATTTGTCTAGAATATTTATTTCTACTTAAGGGTATAAACTCTAATGAAAAGTGTATTGTTCTACAAGTTTGGACAGAACTTTAGCATCCTGTCCCAAATCAGAGTGGGGCTTCCCAAATGGCTCAGTGGTAAAGAATCTGCCTGTCAATGCAGAAGACGTGGGTTCAGTCTCTGGGTTGGGAAAATCTCCTAGAGGAAGAAATGGCAACCCAATCCAGTGTTCTTCCCTGGGAAATCCCATGGACAGGGGAGCCTGGCAAGAAATAGTCCATGAGGTCACAGAGTTGGACATGACTTAGTGACTGAGCACACATCACATGCTTTAACAGTAACAATAAACCTGAATCAGAGTGTATGAGAGGAAAATGTCATTTCACAAAAATTATACTTTAATTATCCAACATATCCATTTTATCATACATTGACTAAAAAATACCATTCCTCAAAAATTGATATAAATCATTGCATTCCTCTAACAGGAAATACAAGTTTGTGTTTGTAACACAGAGCTCTTGGTTGAAGAAGATAACATCTAGATGATTTCAGAAAAAAAGAAAGTGAAGTCATTCAGTCGTGTCCAACTCTTTGCGACCCTGTGAACTGCAGCCTACCAGGGTCCTCTGTCTATGGGATTTTCCAGGCAAGAATACTGGAGTGGGTTGCCATTTCCTTCTTCAGAGTATCTTCCCAACCAAGGGATCAAACTCATACCTCCTGCATTGGCAGGCAGATTCTTTACCACTGAGACACCAAGGAAGCCCTATTTCTCTGCTGCTTCTGCTTAGTCACTCAGTTGTGTCCAGCTCTTTGTGAACCCATGGACTGTAGCCAGCCAGGCTCCTCTGCCCATGGGGATTCTCCAGGCAAGAATACTGAAGAATCCCCATGGACAGAGAAAACCTCAATAAAGCCATTAAAAATAAATTAAAATAAATTAAATATAAAATTTAAAGCTCAATAACCTTAAATTTAACTTTATTTTTATTCAAGTTAAATTTAGTAATTTAATATGAATTAGTAGATAAAATTAAAAGTTTTATTTTTCATTGTTTAAAATAAAAATTGTCCTCTAGAAGCTTTTTGTAAACTATATAATTTTAAACCTAGAAAAATTATTTAGCATATATAATTCATATACCATAAATAGAGAATAATATACGCATGTCTAAAATAATAATGTTTTTGATAAAATTTTGGTACTTATTGCAGAATTTAAGGAAGATATTTGCCATTATAAGATAATAAATAGGGCTAAATTGTATGGCCTGTATATTGTGGGGAAATAAATATTCATTGACTTTCTCAGTGCTTATCTCACCTTCCTGAGTAGTGAAAAATGTATACCCTATAAACATTATAAAGGCAAAGAATATTTACCTTCACTTACAGAAATATTTTACTTTTCACATACCATGGGGATTATTTCTGCAGCCTAATGGTCCCACAATTACTTTGATCCAACAAACTTCTTCTTATCTGTGCAAGAGCCAAAATTTACATTCCCCAGGAGACAACTCTCTCAGAATGGGAGGAAAGAAAGTGATCTCTTTCTTCTTTAAAAATGAAGAAAATGTGCATTTTCCTAACCTTCACCTTTGGAGTGAGCCCACCATGTGCACAAGGTATTTTTCCATCTGGTTCTCAAAATGAAGCTCTTCTGGATTGCTGGGCATGGGAGAACAGACAATGCAAGGTTATTTTAGCTAATGACTGTACTGCCAGTTTAACAGTTCTTTACTCTGACCCAGGTTTGTGTTTGAGATATATACTGGGTAAGTAGGGTGACAGTTCAGATCTTTCACAATTTCTGGCAACATATATCTTGATATTGTTTTCAATATTTAGCTTAAATGGAGTTATTTTTACTAGTGAGGCCATAAATACAAATTATCCTATCTGCAATATTTTCTCTGGATATTCTGAAAAGTTATATTTTCCCAAACTGTAGTATTTTATGACATATTTAAAAACCACTGTATGATATATGAAAGCCTGAAAGATAAAGATTTATAATGAACATGTTAGGGATTTCTTAACTACAGTAGCATAAAAAGAAGCAACATAATTTATAATGGCTCAAGTTCCACTTACAAGTTGTAATCCAGATCTTAACATCCCATAATCACCACATAGCTCTTATTATTAACAGGAAGCAAAACAAATTAGTAATATTATACTAACATTTTTCAAATGTTCTGGATTACTTTTCAGAGGGCTCTAATATCAAAACATCTGTGATTTATTTTGTAGGTAGAGCAGGAGTGGAAATCCATCAAAGGAAAAGAGGATTTTTTTTTTCTGCAAATATTAAAGTGAAATATTTGATTTGAAAACAGCTGTAATCATGCCATAAATCCATTCCTCTGTAACATAAAAAGGTTACATGCAGTTCCTCAACTATGAGTACTAATGAAATAAGGTACAATACTATAATTCTGATTATTTTAAGAAACTGAATGTTAAGGGGATTAGTACAGATTGTAGAGCTAATGGAGATTTCGGTGAATTAATATTTCAAAGTTTGAAATCACATTTAACACATAAAGCATACTTATATAACATACAAAGTTCTATTTTTATTTACATTTTAAAACTATATTTCTAGCTTGTACAGTTCATATTCTGTAGCACCATTATAAATGCAATACATAATCGCTTCTAAAGGAATCAGGAATCCAGGCATTCTTGCAGGCATACTGTGTAAATCTAATTATAAAATATCAGCTTGCATATTTTAACATAATACTCCATAAGTCATGAATCATTATAACTCTTTAAGGACTTTTCTATGTCCTTATCATCATGGAATTAAATTCTAAAATTAAGAAAACATTTAATGTTTTCTTTTTAAGCATGCTTTATGAAATAAAATTTGAGAACTAAAGCTCTTCTCGTGACAAAATGGAAAGACAGGTTAGCAGAGAATATACCAAAGTGGGGTGATACTTTCATTTCCCTTTAGAGTTAATTAATTATTCCTGGCATCAATATTTAAAGGTATGCACTTATTGTGGTTTATAGTCTACACATTCAAAAATAATAAGTTGTATATTATATTTCCACTGAATGTACATTATATATACATTACAAAAAGCAAATTGTTAAAGGCAGAATTCTGAGATAAATTAAGATATTTCTTTTATTTTTTGCCACACCACAGGGATTGAATCTGCAGCCCAAGCTTTGGAAGCACAGAGTTTTAATCACTGGACCTCCAGGGAAGTACCAAGATTTTTACAAATATCTGCTTTTATTTCTTGCTGTGTCTTTCTTCCTGCTTATTATCTCTTTTACCTTCTCTAAAAATGTTTTGTCCTTATCTTTTCCCTGACAATTCTTTTGTCACCTGAACTCTATGGTGATAAATCCAATGGTCTCTTCAGTATCTCACCTCAGTAGATCAGTCAGGAATACCTGATTTGATTCATTTCTTCTTCCCTGAAACCCTTTCTTCTCTTGATTTTTCTGGCCCCCCACCTCTACTGATTTTCATTCCTCATCAGTGGTCAACATTCTTGTTCTCTCTTCATGTGGCTCTTCCCCTTCTTCCAACTTTTAAATAGCGGAACGCCTCAAGATTTGGTGCTGATTTATTTCTTGTTTATTTCTTCTTAATCTACACATTTTCTTTAGAACTTTCTTAATCTACACAACCTCTTTAGAACTTTCTTAATCTACACATCCTCTTTAGAACTTGTGTATTAATATTTATACTTCCAAATCCCAAATTTACATCTCTTCACTTCTCTGTAATGGGCATTGTTTTCCCTTTTGTTGTTAGAATAAAACTGCTGCTGCTGCTAAGTTGTTTCAGTTGTGTCCAACTATGTGCGACCCCATAGACGGGGGCCCACTGTCTCTGGGATTCTCCAGGGAAGAGCAGTGGAATGGGTTGCCATTTCCTTCTCCAGTGCATGAAAGTGAAAAGTGAAAGTGAAGTCGTTCAGTCATGTCTGACTCTTAGCGACCCCATGGACTGCAGCCCACCAGGCTCCTCCGTCCATGGGATTTTCCAGGCAAGAGTACTGGAGTGGGGTGCCATTGACTTCTCCAAACTAGCAGCTGCTTAATTCTTACTTGTTTCCTCTTTTACATCTTCTCCATCATCAAATCCTGCCAGCTCTTCATCTATAACATACCCACATTTCCTGTTTCTCTACATATTATACTATTTGTTGTTTTAGTTGCTTAGTTGTGTTTGACTCCTTTGCAGTCCCATGGATTGTAACCTGTCTGCCTTCTCTGCCCATGAAATTTCCCAGGCAAGAATACTGGAGTGGGCTGCCATTTCCTTTTCCAAGAGATCTTCCTGACCCCAGGGATTGAAACTGCATTTCCTGCATTGTAGGTGAATTCTCTACCACTGAGCCACCAGGGAAGCCTGTTATGCCCGGATCCAAATGTTTCTCCTCTCTTAACTAAACAAGTACAATGACTCTACCCTCACAATGGTTTCTTTGCTTTTGCCCGGCCCAAAACTTTCTGTATGAAGCAACTGAAGTATCTCAAAAATATAAATTGGTTTTATCAATTATGCTTTATAATAGTCTAAGATCCTATTTAAAATGAATGTTGTTCAGTTGCTAAATTGTGTCTGACTCTTTGTGACCCCATGGACTGCAGCATGTCAGGCTTTGTTGTCCTTCACTATCTCCCAGAGTTTACTCAAACTCATGTCCATTGAGTTGGTGATGCCATCCAACCATCTCATTCTCTGTCATGAATGCAGACCCCTTACCATGGTATCCAGGACCAGCAATTCTCTTGACAAATACTATTACTTTCTCCTCTACACACAATTGTCCAATCACTCTATTTTTATGTTTGCAAAACACATAAAATCCATGCCTACACTGATGTTTTCAAGCTGTTTCTTCTATTCAGTCTGTGTTTGCTCTGCCTGGCCCACAAATGGACTAAGTTAATAAGCTTCAGCTCTGTATTCTTTTTCCAGAGTCACCTGCTTTCAACCCTCAATATTAAAACTATTATTCCCATCCAAATCTCAATCAATATCATATCTCTCCATTTTATTTCTATTATCTGAAAGCATCTTGAAATTTTCTTAAATGCATGTTGTTTACTTTTTTCTTTCTTTCACTCCCGGTAATATATATGCCAAGAAGGCAAGACCCATGCATGCCTGTCAAGGGTTAGACCGGTATAAGAGACACAAGTCGCTCAGTCGTGTCTGACTCTTTGAGACCCTATGGACTGTAACCTATCAGGCTCCTCTGTCCATGGGATTTTCCAGGCAATAGTACTGGAGTGGATTGCCATTTCCTTCTCCAGCAGATCTTCCCAACCCAGGGATCGAACCCAGGTCTCCCACATTGTAGACAGACGCTGTACCGTCTGAGCCACCAGGAAAGTCCTATAAGGGACACAGCAGGAGTTAAATAAATAGTTAAAATAATAAATGTAGTACTTGAACTTTTAAAACAGTCTGAGATAGATACATAATTTAAAGCACCATACCATACTGTATATAGGGCTTCTCTGGTGGCTCAGTGGTAAAGAACTCGCCTGCCAATGCAAGAAACTTGGGTTCAGTCCCTGGGTTGGGAAGATCCCCTGGAGAAGAAAATGACAACCCATTTTCTTCCCTGGGAAATCCCATGGTCAGAGGAGGCTGGTGGGCTACAGTCCACAGGGTTGCAAAAAGCTGGACATGACTTAGCGACTGAGCATGAGCACATCAGACTATATGGATACTATAATTTTCCATTTTAAGGGAAATGTTTGTATAATAATGAACAAGATAAAAGGGCTAGCACAAAGTCAATGAATGACAAATGCAATTCAGAAAAAAACAAAATGAACTCTTTTTTTTCAAAAGATAAATATAAATACACATACACACACTTTGTTTGGCAATATCTGTAATTGCTGAGCAAATGTAATATGAAAAATTCAATTTCTTAAAGCATGAAACAAAAATAATTTGAATACATTGATGTCTGTTTCCCATTTGCCCCTTAGTTGATTTTTTTTCTGTGTTTTTCTTCTCAGCTACATTCTCTTTCATTGCATATGTTCTTTCTGCTTTTATTTGTTTATTGACCAATCCTTCAACTTGACAGTAAACTCTATTAAGAATATTAGCATATATTCTGGTCTACCACTGTTGATTCACAGCCAAGCACAGAATCTACATGAAAAAACTGCTTAATAAATAATTGTTAAATAAATGAATGACTGAAAAAAAGTAATTTTAAGCCTGAAATACTTTGCACTCTATTACCAGTTATCATCAAAATCCTAATCTTATAAGACCCAGCACAGATTCTATAAATTTTTGACCATGTACAAATGATTTTTCCTTTCACTGAACATTTATGATTTTTGAATACTCCTTATTTGAAGCAATTATAATGTCAATATTTTTATAAATATCTTGCTAGACAATATTAGTATCCTATTTTTTAATGACAAAGATTCTTTTTTAATTGTCTATATACATATAAAATTCTATTAATTTAAAATCTATATCTTCCTCTAATTAAAAAAATAAAAATGAAATAAAATGTACGTGTTGTTTTGATAGGATTATATATTGTAATATGAATGCCTTTATAGTGATAATGCATTACATAATTGTAGCACAACATCATTGTCTATATTCCTTATACAGGGTATTACATTTTTATGGCTTATTTACTACATATTGCAAGTTTGGACCTTAAGCAATATCCTTATCCCCCAGGCCCTGGTAGCCACCATTTTGCTCTATTCATCATGAATTTGACTTTTTAAAATGCCACCTGTATGTGATATCATCCAGAACTTGCTTTTCTCTTATCTCATTAAGTGTAATGTGCTCAAAGTCTTCCACATTATTGCAAATGATGTATACGTGAAAAGAATTCTCTTGATTTTTGCCCTTATCCCACAGATAATTTAAACAAAGAAAAAGTGAACAACTAGGCCAACTCATACATTTGTATATGATGTAATTTGGGACTTCACTGCAAAATTCTGATTCTGCCTTTGATTTGCTGCCTTTCAGGTGGCCAAGTTACTGTAAGAAGAGAGTTAAAGTGCAGTGATAAAGCAAGATGTTAGTCACAATTCTGACAACCATCTCCAAGTATCAGTCTTCCTAACGTGGACCCTCTTAATGTAATGTTCCAAATGGAAAACAAGATAGGTACACTATTTACGACAGCCAAGACATGCAAGCAACCTAAGAGTTTTCTGACAGATGAAGAAAATTCATTCAATTTTCTGAATGAAGAAGATTTAGTACATATGTACAAGGGAATACTACTCAGCCATAAAAATATGCCATTGCAGCAGTATGAATGGACTAAGAGATTATCACACTAAGTGAAATAAGTCAGACAGAGAAAGAAAAATGTCATATGATACCACTTACATGTAAAATATAAAGGAAATGATAAAAGTGAATTTATTTTCAAGACGGAAACAGACTCACAGACAGAAAACAAATCTATGGTTATTAAAAGGGAAAGGGTGGGGAAAGGGTAAATTAGGAGTTTGGAATTAATAGATGTACACTACTACATATATAATAGATAAACAGCAAGACCTATTGCATAGTACAGGAAACTATACTCAACATCTTGTAATAATAACCTATAATAGAAAAAATCTGAAAAGTTATATATATATATATATATATGTATATATATCACCAAATCACTTTGCTATATGCAAGAGACTAATACAACATTTTCAGTTAACGACAGTTCAACTGCAAAAAGTAAAATAACAACAAAAAAAAAGGAGATAGGTATCTGCTTTTCTAGTTATCAGAAATCATCTGATGAAGCAAATCCCTCCCAAATTGCTCATTTGAGCTGAACAGCCAAAATTCCTGATCAAGGATGAAAGGATCTCACTTAACCCAGTAAGATTCTTACCCTCCAAAAAGGACTAAGGTATTTTTCACTGATCCAAGGCCTCTTTTCCACATTGACAGCAGAAATTTAGCCTATATAGGCACTCTACTATATAAACTTGAGGAATATTTTCTAAAATTTTTCCAGAAGAGGGATAAAGAGAAAGTATTTCTAACCTAATGGAAGTTAAAGAGGAAAAAAAAAGAGAGAGAGAGAGAGCGACCTAATCCAGTTGGTGCAGAGAGCAAGTTGAACTTTGGCTTAGAAAACAAAGAAAATATTTTTGCAGAATAAATTTAAAAGGCTCTTATTTCTACAGAACTGAAAACAAAATTAAATGACTTGGCTCAGGTGAAGTGGAGAGGAGGAAAGTGGATGAAAATAAGAAGCAATATAATTCAAGGACTGAAATTATCACTGAGAGCTTTGATGAAACACACTGGTGCTTTAAGTGTCCTCCAATATTACTGAAGTACTTCACATAAGGTGTTTGGAAACTTTTTCTGTAAAGGGCCAGGTAGTGAGTATTTAAGAATTGCAGGCCATATGGTCTCTGTTGCAACTGATCAACTCTGCCTGTTGCAGGAAGAAAATAGCCACCAACAAAATGTAAATGAATGGTGCTGGGTTGGTCCGAATAAACTTTATCTAACAAAATAGGCTGCAAATCATTTGGCTTGTGCTTGGTGGTTTGCCGACCACTGCTTCAGACAATAATTAGACTAATTGTGAATTTTTCCAATGCTTTTAATTTGTTGGATAAAATATTACATAATTGAGAGATGTTTAATAACCCTGAACCAAGTCTGAGCTACTGACATTCAGCAGAAAGTAAAATTTGTGTCCCATTGATTAGACAGATTGTTATGGTAGACAGTAAAGTAAGATGTGGGCTTATTCACTGAAGCAATATCTACCTCTAGTAATAGTGGTTTGAATAATAATATTGAAAAAGAAATAGCAATATGCTAGTAATCTATATGCAGTGGGTTGTAATCCATTTGATCTTGAATTTGTTCCACTTAAAGTAAACATGCTGTATCAAGTGGAGGCAGTTGAAAGTCTCTGTATAGAATGATTAATGTCATTCCTTTATTTTGCAAAAGAACTGAGCCATTCCTGCTCCATGTCTTTTGCGCATACCATTTTCTATTTTTGCACTTCTCTTCTTCCATTCTTTTCCATGAAAACAGTTTTACCAAAACAATATTAATAGTTCAATAAGAAGTAGAAGCCGTTATTTAGTGACAATACCATTAACATTTATATAATGTTCCAGGTCTCCCTTTTTGTAATTTAGTTCTCAGCCCTCAGAGAGGACTTCCTGGCATCTTAGCAGCCCCACACCCCCTTTTGCTCTCTATTTCCTTATTTTGTTGAATTTCTATCAGAGCGCTTTTCACTAGGTGCTATGCTGTGCTATTAAGCCGTTTCAGTTGTGTCTAACTCTTTGAGACCCTATGCCCTGTATCCCATCAGGCTCCACTGTCCGTGGAAATCTCCAGAGAAGAATACTGGAGTGGGTAGCCATTCCCTTCTCTAGGGGATCTTCCCGACCCAGGGATTGAACCGACATCTCCTGTGACCCCTGCATTGCAGGCAGATTCTTTACCACTGAGCCACCAGGGAAGCCCTTTTCACTATGTAAAGTGTCTTATTTATTTGTTTGTTTGTTTCCTACTATCCCTCAGCTAGAGAGTAAGATCCATGAGGAAAGATACTGTTTATTGTATTTACAGTGGTGCCTGAAATGCGATGGGCATTAAAGGGAAATTCTTAGTTCTCTGAAGGGCATAATGTCATTTTTCTACCACACATACCCAATCTAGAGAAGTTATTTACTGTGGAAAATCTACCAGTTTTTGCTTTTAATTGTTTAAAAATGGCTTTGATTTTCTTAAATGTTTTCAATAATGACTTTTGAAAGCAGTAGGCTGAACAAAAGAACATCCTTCATCTTCATAGATTAGATGTCCTTTAAACTAATGGATAGTTTTAGGCCTCAGAAATTCACCTATTCTGTTGTAGAGTACAGGCAACTTCACCATCCAAGTTTCTGGCTGTTTGCTAAATTCATGTTTGCATTCCAGAATGGATTTCCAGCTTCTAATGATCTTTTTGGAGCAACAAATAAAAAGGTAAATTGATTTTAACTGGAGTGTCAATTCTCATGGATTGGTAGTGGTTGTTCAGAGCATTAATGTGAGGTATGCTTTGAAGCTACATTTGAGTTCATCTGAAGAGAAAATGCCCTGGAGGATTAGTGATATTGTTTGGGGGAAAAGAGAGATTGGGTACATGATATATATTTTATGCATTTTTCCCATCATTTAGAAAAAAATATATGGTGTATTATTTTAAGACTTTTTCTGTAAAGAAGTCTGTTATTATTGTTTATATAACACTAATGCTTTCCTTTTTACATGCAAATTTACTTTGTTCTATCTTCCTCTTTACTGCTAGAATATAGATGTCTTCCATGTTTCAGTCTTGCATTAGTTATTAATAGGAATATCTCTTGCTTGATCAGATTCTTAGATTCAAGCAGTCATAAACAGATTCAAAGTTTAATGAACTATGTATTTCAATTCTATTTCATGTTAAATTTTAAATAGTTATATAATAGTTACTGGGAAAAACAAATGTTAGCTGATGAAATATTAACAATATAGAAAATATGAGAACACAATTGAATGACAATGAAAATGGCATTAATATCAAATAATGTCTGGACATTTTTACACCCATTACATTATTTATTGTGGCTGGCAATGTTTATATGGCCATCTGTTCAATATCCAAAGTGCTGAATGTCATTAAGACACTAACTTGCTATCAGATGCAAAAAATGTATACGGCTTATAGTCTTATTATTTTATGTTAGGAAATATGAAATACAAATTCCTCTTAGGAAATGTAAATCCTTATGTAATCATTGTGAGAGTTTTCTTCAATTGTAAAAAATACTGATTCAATTTATATGGTTTTATTTCCATGCCACTGGGTATGAAATCTATGATAGGGAGTTTGGTGTCTATTAAGACTAAAACAAAGAGATGTTCTCTGGTAACAAAGCAAAGGCCTTATCTGAAAGCTAAAAATATTTATCTAGGATCATGATACAACAAAAGACCACTATCACTTAAATCCTTTGATTGTGAGTTTTCAGTTAGAGAATTGAGTTAGAGAATTTTGGATTACAGTGACCCCATGAGCTGATTATTCTAAATACTGTTTGCTTGAATTCCTTCATGAACATAATTACTAAATCATTATCTACTACAAAGGTTGTAGATTTTAACTTCAAGATTAATATTTTGAACCGAAAAAAGTAATCAAAAATTGTATGGACATTTTTAAAACAGAAAATTAAGATGAACATAAGTCCAGTCATTTTCCAAATAATAGATCATTGGCAATGAGCTATCCTACACAGTTACACACACACACATCCCTCTTGCACCATTTTGCCTTAATTGGTGAAAAAGTTTGTTGCATACTTATACCTCTCCGAATAACAAAGTTTGTAAACCACTGAGGTACTCTGAAATAGTCTTTATCATATTTGCAGAATGTGAGTTACCATAAATTTATATGTTAGGCTGAAATATAACTTCTTGCAACTTTCAGCTATAACTTCAAGTTCTGTCTTTTGAGATTACACAGCAAAGTCTAATGCATCTATATGTAAAGGTTACCAAATATTTGGGAAATAGATTATAGTTCTTGAATTTATTCCCTGGGTTATATCCTCCAATTCTCTTGACTTCTGTGGTCATTTTCCATGAACACACATTATTTTTTTTTTTCCAATGTCCTTCCTAAAATGTCATGCTCATCATCACATATATTTAATGACAAAGAAAAATATCAACAATCCAACTATATGTATTCTAAAAAAAAAAAAAAAAAAATCACTATCTCTGAATTACGATAAAAATCCAAAGTAAAGAAAGTATTTATGGAACATAGCTTGAGGAATTTGTAGTCCATACACTCATTAAATAATTCTAAAATACATTTTTGGATTAAATGCCACAATTAGGAAATTCCCAGAGGGTTATCCAAACCTTTTTGTGCCTTGGCCATGACAGAATCAGATTAAGTTGAAAATATTAAAAGAAACAATCCTTGGAAATTTGCCATGCTTTTTCTTCCCCTATTTGTAGTTAAATATGTTTATCATTATATTGCCTTAGGTCCATTTAGGATAATCTGTCTCTCTTCAAATCAAGTGTAAGAAATCTTGGAGTCATATTTTTGGCTCCTCTTGGAATAGACTAGTACATCTTCTCAATCAACAGTTTTATGTACATGAATAATATGTGATTTAATCTCACTTTACATCCTTGACTTCCTCATTTATTCAAAATACTTACCTAAAACCATTTCATTTCTCAAAGAACAAATTGAGTAGTGAGGAAGAAAATATAAGCAACCATGAACTGCTTACAGAACTGAAGACTGTACTAGGTAAAATTACCCCTTTTATGCCAGTAAGACATGGCAATTAAATGAATTTGTACACATACAGACTACTGTATCATCTGACATAATAACTGGCCTCAGAGAGATCAAGGCACTCCATTCACCTTCAGCCAGTTTCTGCTGGATGTCAGCGTGGGGACTTTAAGTTCCCTTCACAATCTCACTTACCATTAAGCAGACTGACATTTTCATAATAAGGTGATCTCATGACTCTAGAAGATCAAAAGTCGAACCTACAAGTCCTCTTGAGGCCTAACTTTAGGGCTATTCCTGCACGGTGCTATTTTTTCAATATCCTCTTAGCCAAAGCAGTCCAGATTTTACCTCTTCATTAAAAGGCAACTAAATCTCACACCTAGTAAGTGTGATAACTAAAGATGATACTTGACAACAATGTATCCCACTGTTACTAATGAACTTGGAATGTCATTGAAGAAAGAATAACACAAGAAGGACCATTACAGGAAGTTGCCATGTTCCCAGAAGTGCAAAAGTTTTAAAGAAATAGATAAAAGTGAGTCTGGAAGGAAAAGTAAAATATATTCAAGCAATACCATTATACATTATGATCATTCATATAAAGAGGCTATTTATTTATTCTCACTGGGAGCACATAAATCTCAGCTATAGAGTAGACCATCTTCACGTAACAAAAAGATAAGAAAGAAAATAAAACTCTAGTAATTGCTGCAACTTAAAATATAAAAGAATGTCTATTTCTTTTATCTCATTTAAATTCTACAGCTACTCTGAAAAGTAAATTGTATCAGTGGCATTTTAAAGACGAGAAAGTTGAAGTTAGGTTATTTGCCAAAAATCCTGGTCTGCTTTATTCCATATGAGCAAAACCAGAAAAAGAATTGTAATCCTGGTATGAGAATTGGGAAGATGGAGTATATGGACTTTTTCCAGGGTTGTTTCCCCTCCACTAGACAGGATTATCAGTAAACAAGCGGAACAGGGACTACTCTATATCCATGCACAAAAGGGTGTTGGGGGAGGATGCAGCTCCTCACATGGGGGGTCTAAAGTTCAATAGTCAGTGTGGAATTTGAGGACCCTTTGATTTAGAGGAACAAAGTAACTGCAAGTTTCCTGCCTTATGTATCACTGACTGGGAAGTAGGTCATATAAACTCTCGGTAATCTATATACTTTCATGTCCTGGCTATTTAAACAGTGCTGCTATGAATATTGTTCTTTCAAACTATGGTGCTGGAGAAGATTATAGAGAGTCCTCTAGACTGCATGGAGATCAAGCCAGTCAATTCTAAAGGAAATCAACCCTGAATATTCATTTCAAGGACTGTTGTGAAGCTGAAGCTCCAAAACTTTGGCCACCTGATGCGAAGAAACCCTGATGCTGGGAAAGATTGAAGGCAAAAGGAGAAGGAGGTGACAGAGGATGAGACGCTAGATAGCATCACCGACTCAATGGACATAAATTTGAGCAAACTCTCAGAGATAATGGAGAACAGAGGAGCCTGGAGTGCTGCAGTCCATGGGGTCGCAAAGATCACACAGGACTTAGTGACTGAACAACAGCAACTTTGTATGTTATATTCCTATGGATTCTTTTTACCAGGTTTCCAATTCTGAATTCTGTATATTTTTGATAACACTAAATTGCTTCCTTATGGAAATTCTCTCATTTTTAATCCCCAGTCAACTTTGAACTCATTTTCATGAAGGACATATTGCATATCTAATTATAGAGCATCTCTGTGTCACTATATTAAATTCCATGATAAATATGCTCATCTGCAAGATTTTTGTTAAGTCTAGCTAATGGCATTATAGAATTTTATTCCTTTAGTATCACGTTTTAAAATGTTGAGGGACAATTACATAGTAAAATATTCAATTGAGTGCAGGTGAGAAAGCCATGTCCTCAAATGCTTTCAAGCTTCTCTTTTTAAATTTGAAAATACTTGTATAGTGTCTTATAGTAAGATGTGGAGAAGGAAATGGCAAGCCACTCCAGTATTCCTGGCAGGAAAATCCCATGGACCAAGGAGCCTTCTGGGCTACAGTCCATGAGGTCACAAAGAGTCAGACATGACTGAGTGACTGACCACACACAGTAGGTTGCCTATTACTTTTCCAGGTCACTTACACCTAAAAATATTATATAAAGCAAACACTGAACTTTTCTGGGTTTGAACACAAAAATTAAAAGCTTCCTTATTTTTGATTCTTGGCTTTTTGGAGCATCTCCAGGGGAGCACTGCTTCACTACAGATTGAGTGAGTTAACCTGCTGCCCTCAAGGCTATTTGTCTCTATGGAACTTATTCATTCATCCTCAAAGGCACCTTTCCCTTCAAAGCCACGCAAGCAGAGAAGTTCTTGTACAGAAAGAGAATTAATCATGTATTTGTCATACTGCACACAAAATAAGTCATTTGATACAATGGAGCAAAATGTTAGCTGTAAGTTAGCTCATTCCAGTAGACTTTTACAATAAGATGTTAGCCATATGCCTCTTAAGAGATAGGGAGGATGGATGGCAGGGTGAAATATTTAATTTTCAATTTGCACAAGTACAGTACTCAACCTCAGAAACATTTTAAAGGAAGTATAGTAAGAAGACAATATAATACATAGACTAAATATTGTATTTCTATCAGTTCTACTACATGTTTTTTAGACCCAAGCTTGAAATATTTAAGGTGATATAGGTGCTAATAATTGGATGGGCTACAATTTATTATGAAGAATTAAAACTTTACCACATTTTTAAACTTAGATTCTCAGCAGTTTTAATTACTTAGCACAGTCTATCAATTGTTTTCCTCTTATCTAGGAAATAATCCTTTTGTGTGTTTTGTCTTATTTTCTATAATTTGAGCTACTAACTACATTGAAATTTATGTAAGCAAATTTACCCTCTTAAAATTTGCCCCATGAGATGGCAGAGAAATACTTTGAAAGAGAATCCAAAGAACTATGCTTCTCTTTAAACAGCCTAAAGAGATATGGAAACATGGATTTCAGCCAAGAAAAGAAAAAGAGTAATGGGAAAATAAATTAATTTTAGAAGCTATAAAGGAATAAGCACTGTAATTGGTAGATATAATATTAGAGTCATTTAGAAATACACATTTTAAACATTATTTTTAAATGAGAACTCCTTCAAAGATTTCTGCAACTATGGTTAGACTCTTAAAGACACAATTATCATATAATCGTTTTCAAATAACTTTGTTCCCCTTGACTTCCAAGAGAAGTTTTTATGGAAAATAGTGGATCAAATTTTTTAGAGTTAATGTATTGGAGCAAGTTCCATATGGAATTATAATTTTCCAAAATCCAGGTCTTTTTATTTTGATACAACCACAACCTTCTGTTACTGAAAGAAAATCTTAAAAAACCTTTCTGTTCTTGAACTACTTAAGAGTAAGTTGCCTAGATGATGCCCTGTCAAAGCTGAACACTTCAATATGTACCAGCTACAAATAAGGACATCCTTCTGTATACTGGTCACAACACAGCAATCAAACAAGGTCATTAACAGTGATATATTACTACCATCTAATCCAAAATCTTCATCCAAGTTTTGTGAGTTTTCTCAGTAATGCCCTTTATAGCAAATAGGATCAAGTCAGTATCACCTCTTATACTTAGAGGTTATGAATCTTTAGCTCTTTTTTTTTTGGCTGTTTTTTTTTTGTTTTGTTTTACTCCAAGACAGTTGTTTGACTTTGATGACTGTAACATTGTAAGGATTATAGACCAATTATTTTATAGGATGTCCTTTAGAATACATTTATTTGAAATGTCAAATGTAGGTTATAGAGTTTTGGTAGGAATAACACAGAAAAGATGTCCCCTTCTTCCATTTTATCAGACAGGACACAATTTCAATCTGTCCCCTTGCTTATAATACTAAACTTGATACCTTGAATTGAGTGTTCCTGGCCAGGTTTCTCCAAGGTGTAGTAATCTTTTGTCTTTATAAGGACTTTGTAGGGAGGCAATTAAAACTATTACATTGCTCATCAAACCTTCATCCATTACTTTAACATCTATTTCTGTTTCTTGGATAAATAATCAATGTCATAGATGCCAAATGGCGATAACATCTTTCCTTCATTCCGTCTACAGTCTTCTATTGGCATGCAAGTTAAGGAAAAGTTTTCTCCTCTGGAAATAATTAATTCAGTAAACAAAACAAAAATAAAAAATCATGGATTCCTGTTTGTTTTTAATAAACCACACCTATCATTATTTATTTTGCTGGTCAGATTACCCCCAAAATGGCCTGTAATAGATCCTTCAAGGAGAATTCCAGCTATTTTTGACAAACCTTAATCTTTTCTTAGAGGAAGTCCTTACATTTTACTATTTCACTATTCCAACTTTGAAATCAGCAATTTTACCAAAGAGCTCTGGTTCTTTTTGATATACAACGGTATTAAAAAAAAAAAAAGATATGTTTTCAAGTCACTTTTGATCCTCAGCTTTCACAGCCTTTCAGAAGACTGAGCTAAAGAATATATTAACTCCCTCCCTCTCCCATGCATAGTTATGTCTCTGTATATACTGTTGGTCCTCCATACCTGGGGACTCCTTTTTTCAGATTGAACCAACCTCAGGGATGTGAAGTGCAATTGGTTGAATCCATGATTCGGAACCATGCATATGGAGGGCTGACTATACAGAGACATTTTATATAAGGAACTTGAGAGTTAGTGGATTTTGGAATTAGAAGATTGGGGAATCATCACCTGTGGATACTGTGGATACTGAGGTGCAACTGTATATTCAAAATGATAATGTCATGCTGATATCAACTTCACAGAAATCATTTTAGTTTTTCCCTTATTATGTCTTATCTCACAGACAGGAACTTGACTTCCACCATTCCTCATATATATATATATATATATATATATATATATATATATATTTTTTTTTTTTTTTTTTTTGACAAGTTCCTCTTGCATGTCACCAATGCCTGTATACCATTGCAGCTCCTCCTATGCAAATGGCCTGCTTGCCCTACTTGGCCTCCGAGACACAGGAGCAGGTAGCATCATCTCAGCTCTAGGGCTCCGTGCAGGCTACCTTCTGTTATTAACTTACTGGATGGCCATGTGCTCTGCTCCTGCGCTGTGCTCCACTTGGGTTCTTAACTCCTGTGCTATGCTCCCTCTCTAGAGCAAAGAGTTCTGACCTTCCTGGATCCCACCTAATGACCTTTAGAATGAAATTTTTAGGAAGGAAAGAAGAAAGGAGCAGAGGAAGGAAGAAAAGGAGATAAGCAGGTATCAGAATTAGGCTTTAAAAACAAACATTCAGGAAACCAGTTATTTTCCCATGATTGTTTTATGGAACTTTTGGGTAACAAAATACTTTTAATGGCTGTTTTTAATCATGGGTGCTATTCATATATGGCAGTATTGAAGGAAAAGAAATAGTAGAATTGTCAGAATGCATTGCATATATGTTAAAATCTCCCCAAGGAGAAGGCAGACTTCCTAACGTGCCAGTTCTTCCCTAAGCTAGACCATTCTAGAACAGCCTATAAACAACAAGACTAATGATATGATAACAAGACTCCAAACGTATTGGCTCTGTCTGACTTTTATTCTCTATGGTTCCTTCTCAGAGATTAAATAGCCAATCTCATGCACAATAGTTCATTTATTGATTAGTAACTCATGGTTCAATGTATTATTTGGCAATAGTCCATACTTAGAGAGTTCTTCATATACTTAATATTAAAGAAATAATTGAGGATGGCAATCAAAAACAGATTGATGTTTTTTTAAGGGGGAGGCTGCCTTTTTTTGGTTACATTGATAAAATGATGTTCTAAATCTCTTTCAAGTCACATTTTGTGGCAACTGGGTGCTCTGTTCATGAAAAAGTTCAGTTCTGTAAGGGAGCAATGTTTGACCTAATTTGTAAGTGTTTTGTTTAATGTAAGTGAAGGTATCTATTTACAGGTGAAACTCTCCCCAACAAATCTATAAGGTCAGGTCAGAGTTTCAACTCTGAGTTACAATCAGCAGCCAAGAAGCAGTGGGTTTAAGAAAAAATCTGCAAGGCCCCAGTTGTAATAGATATTTTGTTATTGTTAGATTGCTTGGTTTTGGTTTAAGCATTTTCTCAGTGGATTACAAATTATGTTTTCATATCAGCCTCAGAAAAAGTAACAGGCAACACAGTGTTTCTAATTTTGACTCTGTTGATTTTACAATGTAAACATAAAAGAATTTTGTAGCATGGAGGGAGAAAATTATTTTACTGAACTTGAAATTTTACTGAGATTGCTATTTAAAATAATCAGCTGTAGGGATATCATAAGAGAATGAAAAATTTCATGCTGACTTGTTTTTAGATGAGTTTTTAAAAACATTTTTGCATTTGCACTTTAAAATAAAATTATTAAATTATTTTGACTATATGTCCTTGGGTGATAACAGTTGCTGATAAAAACATGGCTCATAACACAAGTTCCATTTCATTGACTTCAGTATAGAAAAAACTACTATGACACCCTGTTCCACATTAGGTGGAATATATTTTTTTAAAGACAGACTTTATTGTGCAAAAAGTGACAAAAAATATTCGGGGTACTAGACAAACAATTTATCTGATTATAGGAAGGTTTGATTCTAATGAGAAAGTATTCGGCTGCAGAATAATTTATAAAACAATTATAGTAGGATAAATAATAAAATAATAGAATAATAAATGAATCACAATTTGGATAAATAATAAGATTAATAGAATAATAAATCACAATTAATATGTCCATTTCAGTTGTACGTTGTATCTTTACATCCAAAGAGGTAGAGGCTATGATGGGCATAGCACAAGCTTTAGAGAAAATTTGTTATGGGTTCACCTATTTGCAGGATGGGAATAGAGATGCAGACATAGAGAATGGATATGTAGACACATGGTTGAGCAGAAGGGGAGTGTGGAATGAATTAGCAGAGTAGCAATGACATACATACACTGCTGCTGCTGTTACTAAGTCGCTTCAGTCGTGTCCAATTCTGTGCGACCCCATAGATGGCAGCCCACCAGGCTCTGCTGTCCCTGGGATTCTCCAGGAAGGAGTACTGGAGTGAGTTGCCATTTCCTTCTGCAATGCATGAAAGTGAAAAGTGAAAGTGAAGTTGCTCAGTCGTGTCCCACTCTTAGCGACCCCATGGACTGCAGCCCACCAGGCTCCTCTGTCCATGGGATTTTCCAGGCAAGAGTACTGGAGTGGGGTGCCATTGCCTTCTCCGATACATACACTACCATGTGTCAAATAGATAGCTACTGGAAAGCTGTTGTATAGCACAAGGAGCTCAGCTCTGTACTGACCTATTGGGATGGATGGGGAAGGGAGGCTTAAGAGGGAGGGGATAAATGTGTCTATATATAGTTGGTTCACTTTGTTGTACAGCAGAAACTAACATAATATCATAAGCCAATTATATTCCAATAATAATATTTAAAAAAATTGTTCTGGCTTCTAAATCCCATCTCTGACATTTGCTGGCTCATTGTGTCTTTAGATAAGTTACCTACTATCAATTTCTTCATCTGTAACAGGAACAATGCTATGATTTACCAAATAAGCTTGGAGTGAAGTTTCATGAAGTGATGCATGGACATAACATAGCAGAGTACTTGGGGGCATCAGATGACTCAGTACAATCTCTTAAAATATGAACAACTGTGCCAGCTAGGGAATTATTCATCTAAAATCAATTGCAACCAACATTGTGTATTAGCAACAAAATCAACTCACTAACCTTTTTCACTTCCTTTCTCTGCTTTAGAGGCTATAAATTCCAACATTTACCTTCCCCATTTCCTTCCCTGGTGGCTCAGATGTAAATAATCTGCCTGCAATGCAGGGGACCTGGGTTCGGTTTCTGGTTCAGGAAGATCCCCTGGAGAAGGGCGTGGTAACTCACTCCAGTATTCTTGCCTGGAGAATTCCATGGACAGAGGAGCCTGGTGGGCTACAGTCTATGGGGTCACAAAGAGTTGGACACAACTGAGTGACTAACACACACACACACACACACACACACACACACACACACACACTTCCTCTTAGAGCTACACAGGAGACCTGGTTACTTAGTTGTGACCACGGAGTGGAGTTGGGGATTGGGGAGGAGAAGCAATATCATTTCTGAAAAAAAAACATTTTTAAAGGGGCAGACTTGGTCCCTTTTTGCTTCTCTTTTATCTTTCTAATCCCTGGGATACAGGTGTGATGTGTAAAACTGTTCAAGTTATACTTTAATTAAAAAAATAAATGCCACAGTCATAAGATGGTAGGTAGAAAGAAAAAGAACCTGAATTTTTTATAACATTTTTGAACTAAAATAGGAGAAGCAACATATCTCTGATTAATGTGACTTTGTGTGTGTGTGTTTTGTGTGTGTGCGTGCGCTCAGTCACTCAGTTGTGTCCAACTCTGCGATCCCATATACTGTAGCCCACTAGGCTCCTCTGTCCATGGAGTTTTCCAGGTAAGAATACTGAGGGGGTGCTATTTCCTCCCCTAGAAAGTCTTCCCAACCCAGGCATAGAACCTGCATCTCTTGCATCTCCTTCATTTGCAGGTGGATTCTTTACCACTGAGCCACCTGGGAAGCCACTAATGTGACTTTTCTTATCCCATAAACTTGTCCAAATGAGGTTGTCCTACATTCCTGTCTCCATGTGTTCACTAAATCTAAACTATTATAATTTGTGTTTTACCCACCCTCAAACAGTTCCCAACATTGAGAGAATGATCTTAAACTAGATGTCAGAAACCTATAACTATCCTGCCCAAAGCCTCCCAACTCTAAGCAGATGATATGACGCCTTCAAAGTCTCACTTAAGTGAGAACAGAAATTATCTTTATTTTATGAAGAAGATATTCTAATGGGCTTTTCAGGACTTGCCTAACAAATGCTAGGGCTGGATTACACCCCATAGGATTCTTGATACTAGAAAAATAAACATATTTTGTCTAAATTATTCCATTTTAATTCTTCTATTTGTGAAGAATTAAGAAATGACCACTCATGAATGAATTCATACAATCTTCATGAAAAAAATTTTTGAAAATTAAAAACAATATAATCTTTTTTTTCAGCAAGACCTTGATTCAAAACTTTTTTCTGCTGTTCACTCATTGAATGACCCACACAATTATAAATGTCTTTAAGCCTCAATTTCTGCATAACTAAAGTCATAGCAACTTTGCCAGATTATGGTGAGAAAAAAAGAGAAAACCTATTACTCTTAAATAAATTAGCTAGTTGGAGCATTAATTCAAATCATAATGTAGTCAATGAATTATATTTCCCTAGCTTATTTTCAGAACTTCATGTTTCTTTATGGTTGGCTCCTTCCATATCCAAGTGACCTACTAAAGTCTGAACTCTATTTCTGTTTCTTCCTCCACTCTAAAAAAGCAAGAAGTTTCACCTTATTGTGAATTTGTAAACCTTCTGATTTATTCCTCTTAAACGTTATGACTCACCAAGTTCAATAGGCTGTTCTGCCCCAGAATTTTTGTATTTCTAATAGTAGTGATAGAATCTAAGGATCATAAAATGACAGTTGAGTGATTTATTTTTTGCTTTGTCAAAGGATTTTACTCTTTGAAGTTGAAATTACACTAGATAAACAATAATCTATTCCTTTATAATTTTCATATATCTAAAATATGATATTATTCACCACACACAAAAAGTCAGCTATCAAATGAGTCATCAGTCTGCAGAAAGCCAAAATATCCACATTTAGATGTACCAGAGTTACATGAAAATAGGTTTTGGGCATTTTGCTTCATAAAAATCTTGAGAGACTAAACTCTGCGAGTTCATCACTTTCACTGATTTCCCCTCTTGTCAGAAAGCAACCATTTCAGCCTCTCCTTGTACTCCTGTCAGCAAAATGGCAGTAACACAATTCAAAGAAACTTCTTACAATACAGTTTTACTTGAATAAAACATAGAATCTTTCAAAATAAACTACTGAAGACATTATGTTTTGCAGGTTTGTTTAGTTTTAGATGTTTTCAATTATGATGATTAGTTATATTTATGGTGGAATGATACAGGTAAAAGAGTAAGAATTGATTTGAAATAGTTAAACCAGAACTAGTTCAAGTTAAGAAGCTTCAATTTGTTTTGAACCATCCTCTCTTGATTTAGATCAATATTTAGACACAGACCTGGCACTATAGACATTTGAGTTGGATTTCTTTGTCTTGAGGAGAGGTGTCCTGTACATTGCAGAATGTTTAGTCGTCTGCCAAGCTCCCTCACCTGCTTGATGACAACCAAAATTTCTTCAAACATTGACAAATATTCCTGGGGGCAAGGGCAATTACCTCCAGTTGAGAACCACTCTGTTAATATTTGACATTTACAGTTGACAGGATCATAGTCTCATTCAGTACTAGAAGCTTTATGTACTTTAGGAACATCTTGCATAATTCTGAGAAACTCTTGATATTTTTTGTTATCATCATTTTATTTTTTATTTATGAACCTGTGGCATTACTTCAGTATATTTGTATTAGTCTCTTAAAATTTCCAATGTGTGAACAGTCAAATTGCTAAAGTTAATAAATATATCAGTTCAGTTCATTTGCTCAGTTGTGTCCCACTCTTTGAGACCCCATGGACTGCAACACGTCAGGACTCCCTATCCATCACCAACCCCCAGATCTTACTCAAACTCATGTCCATTGAGTCGGTGATGCCATCCAATCATCTCATCCTCTGTCTCCTTTTCCTCCAGCCTTCAATCTTTCCCAGGATCAGAGTCTTTTCAAATGAGTCAGTTCTTCCCATCAGATGGCCAAAGTATTGGAGTTTCAGCTTCAGTACCAGTCCTTCCAATGAATATTCAGGGTTGACTTTCTTTAGGATGGACTGGTTGGATCTCCTTGCAGTCCAAGGGACTCTCAAGAGTCTTCTCCAACACCACAGTTCAAAAGCATAAATTCTTTGGCCCTCAGCTTTCTTTATTGTTCAAGTCTCATATCCATACATGACTACGGGAAAAACCATAGCCTTGACTAGATGGACCTTTGTTGGCCAAGTAATATCTCTGGTTTTGAATATGCTATCTAGGTTGGTCATAGCTTTTCTTCCGAAGAGCAAGCATCTTTTAATTTCATGGCTGCAGTCCCCATCTACAGTGATTTTGGAGCCCAGAAAAATAAAGCCTGACACTGTTTCCACTGTTTCCCCATCTATTTGCCATGAAGTGATGGGGCCAGATGCCATGATCTTAGTTTTCTGAATGTTGAGCTGTAAGCCAACTTTTCCACTCTCCTCTTTCACTTTCATCAAGAGGCTCTTTAGTTCTTTGCTTTCTGCCATAAAGGTGGTGTCATTTGCATATCTGAGATTATTGATATTCCTCCTGGCAATCTTAATTCCAATTCGTGCTTCATCCAGTCCAGCATTTCTCATAATGTACTCTGCATATAAGTTAAATTAGCAGGGTGATAATATACAGTTGTGATGTACTCCTTTCCCAATTTGTAACCAGTCTTTTTTTCCATGTCCAGTTTTAACTGTTGCTTCCTAACCTGCATACAGGTTTCTCAGGAGGCAGGTAAGTTAGTCTGGTATTCCCATCTCTTTAAGAATTTTCCACAGTTTGTTGTGATCCACACAGTCAAAGGCTTTGGCACAGTCAATAAAGCAGAAGTAGATGTTTATTCTGGAAGTCTCTTACTTTTTTGATGACCCAAAGGATTTTGGCAATTTGATCTGTGGTTTCTCTGCCTTTTCTAAGTCCAGCTTGTACATCTGGAAGTTTATGGTTCACGTACTGTTGAAGCCTGGCTTGGAGAACTTTGAGCATTACTTTGCTTGCATGTGAGATGAGTGCAGTTGTGCGGTAGTTTGAGCTTTCTTTGGCATTGCCTTTCTTTGGGATTGGAATGAAAACTGACTTTTCCAGTCTTGTGGACACTGCTGAGTTTTCCAAATTTGCTGGCATACTGAGTGCAGCACTTTCACAGCATCATCTTTTTAGGATTTGAAATAGCTCAACTGGAATTCCATCACCTCCACTAGCTTTGTTCATAGTGATGCTTCCTAAGGCCCACTTGACTTCACATTCCAGGGTTTCTGGTTCTAGGTGAGTGATCACACCACTGTGATTATCTGGGTCATGAAGATCTTTTTTATATAGTTCTTCTGTATGTAAAGACACATATCTGGGGTCATTAAAAAAAAATGATATGTCTTAAGAAGAATTGGAAAATCACTCAGATCACAGTATATTTCAATGGCATAAATGCTCTTCTCTTTCCCCCATAAGCATCTATGTCTTCTTCCTTCAGTTACTCTCTTTTACCTCTAATCAGTGATCCCCAACCTTTTTGGCCCCGAGGACCAGTTTTGTGAAAGACATTTTTTCTACCAACCGGGGTGGAGGGATGATTTCAGAATGATTCAAGTGCATTATATTTATTGTGCACTTTCTATTATTATTTCTATTTCTATTATTATTACATCAGTTCCACCTCAGATCATCAGGCATTAGATCCCAGAGGTTGGGGGCCCCTGTTTCCTTTCCTTGTTTTGCTTCTAATTTATGGCTCCTGTTTACTTACTAATTTTATTGCCTAATGGGTCCTACTTAAGATCTTCTTATTCTGTGTGTTGTTATTCTTAGTTTGTCTTTTTTTTTTTTTTTTCATTAAATTCCCTAACAGAGAGAATCTGAGCACATCTGTCTGCATCCACTATACAGAATGATGTTACCAGTATATACCACAGACTGTGTATCTTCCTCTCATGGGAATGTCTCTTGGCTCAGCATCCTGGCTTGATTGACTGGTCGTATCTTTTCTTTTCTTTCTTTTTTAAAAAATTTATTTTAATTGGAGGCAAATTACTTTATAATATTGTGGTGGTTTTTGCCATACATGGACATGACTCAGCCATTTGGTGTACATGTGTCCCCCATCCTGAACCCCCCTCTCACCTCCCTCCCCATCCCATCCCTCTGGGTCATCCCAGTGCACCAGCCCTGAGCATCCTGTCTCATGCATTGAACCTGGTCTGGCGACCTATTTCACATATGATAATATACATGTTTCAATGCTGTTCTCTCAAATCATCCCACCCTCACCTTCTCCCACAGAGTCCAAAAGTCTATTATCTACATTTGTGTCTCTTTTGCTGTCTTGCATATAGGGTCATCGTTACCATCTTTCTAAATTCCATATATATGCATTGATATACTGTATTGGTATTTTTCTTTCTGACTTACTTCACTCTGTATAATAGGCTCCAGTTTCATCCACCTCATTAGAACTGATTCAAATATATTCTTTTTAATGGCTGAGTAATACTCCATTGTGTATATATACCATAGCTTTTTTATCCATTCATCTGCTGACATCTAGGTTGTTTCCATGTCCTGGCTATTATAAACAGTGCTGCGATGAACACTGGGGTACACGTGTCTCTTTAAATTCTGGTTTCCTCAGTGTGTATGCCCAGCAGTGGATTGCTAGGTCATATGGCAGTTCTACTTCCAGTTTTTTAAGGAATCTCCACACTGTTCTCCATAGTGGCTGTACTACTTTGCATTCCCACCAACAGTGTAAGAAGGTTCCTTTTTCTCTGCACCATCTTCAGCATTTATTGTTTGTAGACATTTTGATAGCAGCCATTCTGTGGCTGGTCATTTTTTAAAAGCTGTCTGTGGTCATTTCTTTCAGTGAGAACTTTGGACCAGGAAGTCTTTGTGAGTCATCTCAGAGTTAAAGTGTTAGATCAGGCACACATCTCACCTGCCTTATAGCATATAGATGAAACTTGGGCATTATGTTTTGTCACTTGAAGTTCAGAATCTCAAGAAAGAAATATTATTTTACCCTTAAACTTCTTAGTGAATCTTATGAGGAACAGCTCTCACTTCTCTGTTCCTCTTCTGATGAGTATCTTCATTATAGAGGTGAACTTTGTCAGCCCTGTCTGAGGTCATGAAGATTGTAATGCCTGACAGGTTGCTGCTTTGGGGCAATATTCTTTCCTTGAGAGGAATTATATAGAGATACTGTTGCTACTGCTTAGTTGCAAGTCATGTCTGACTGTTTTGTGATACCCCCCAGACTATAGCCCACCAGGCCTCTCTGTCCATGGAACTTCCCAGGCAAAAATACTGAAGTGAGTTGCCATTTCTTTCTCCAGTGGATCTTCCCAACCCAGGGGTTAAACCCATGTCTCTTGTGTCTCCTTTACCACAGATTCTTTACCACTGTCCCACCTGGGAAGGTCCACTGAGACGTTGCCCTGGTGCTAAGAAATTTTGATTGTTCAGTGTTGCCATATCAATGACAATATACCTTACACTGTGGATTGAATTTTAAATGGTAAGAAAAATGCAAGGTGTGTGATTAAGTAATTATGATCAATTGAGTAATTTCTTGAATATAATTAGGCAGTTGTAAATACAAAAAAAAAAAAAAAAAATCAAAAAACCAAAACTCAGAAGAATGAGTGATTTGGAGAAGCAGCACATTATCAGGCAAAACTTCTGAGTTTGAAGTAAGAAAACATTGAAACAAGACATGTTATTCCTTCTAGATACCTTTAAGTTACTGAGATCTTGTGATTTAGTCAGGGTTAATTTCTTATATCTTACATCAGCCTGTCTGAGTTTTGAAGCATTAATGTGAATATTCAAGGTCTTCAAGACATTTTACAAGCTGTCTTTATTAAGACCATCATCAGGCTGTCTTGATTTTGAATGATAAAACTAATGTGTGCATTTTCATTTTTTTTTTTTTTTCATGAGTTTACCAACTGCATTGTATCTGCTGGGGAAGATTAGAAAAGCCCATATATACATACAGATGTAGAAAGGATAAAGGAAACTGCTTATTTCTTTTCATGCATGTGTCCATAAAGAAAATTGCTAAAGCTCTTGGGATACACTGAACCAAGACTGGATACTTCTTTTCAATTTTTTTGGGAGACAGATTTGTTTTGCTCAGAGAATACTCATGGTTTTTGTGAGAAAATTTTACAAATATTAGAATTCTTCCTGAGCTTCATCTTAAAAAGAGATGAGCTTTTCCCTGAATCCTGACCTTCTTTTGCTTCAAAATTTACTAAGGAGAGGGACGCATACTCAGCACTCTTGTCTAGAAGTTTTATAGCCTATTTTTCTTTATATAAAGCAATTTAACAGCTTTCCCCACTAGAACCTCCTTAAAGCTGATGGAATAATTTACTAACAACCAAATGAAAGAAATTTCTCACTTACTCACAAAGAGAAAACAATATTGTTCAAAGCCAAAAATGGAGATGATAAACTATAACTGATATTGGACAGTGATTTTCATCTTATGAATTGTACCAGGTGACTAATAGAGAAGATGACTAGAAAGAAAGTTATGTTTCCTCTAAATGTAAAGGAGAAAGTGAATTACTTTGTTCATCATCTTATCAAATTCAATTGGTCCTTTATCTAATTAATCTCAACCTGTCAATATGTTTGAATATTTTGAAATGTTTCTTGCCTTTTATGAAAATATCAAACCATATAGTTGCAATTAGTTAAGCTCTATATTTTTTCTTTATTCTGCATATCTATGAAAGAATGAACAGAAGTTGAGATCTTTTCTGATAACTGAAAGATACAATTTTCGTCTTTATATTTAACATCTTTAATCATACATATTTAACACTTTATCTCAAAGACAAGCTACTAGCATTCATTATCATAGCTGTCTGAAGCAGCAGTTGGTACAGCAGTATTTTGACATATTTTGCCATTGCACTTGAAAATTTGGTGAAGTTTGGTCAGATGCCTGCCTCTGAAAAAAAATGCTACAAATATTTCATGCCTAATAAATAAAATTATGAAAATGTATGTTCAAAATATTCTCCCCAGTAGCAGAAAAGAACACAAGAGAAAAGGTTGAAGGTGAAATTAAAGAAAATACTTTGAATACTGATTTTAAGAGTAAAAACTTGCTTAGAAATTCATATGAGTAAAAATAAATAAATGAGCAAAAAATTATACAACAGTAAAAATATTTATAATCAAATTTGATTGGTGAATAAAGGCAGAAATATGTTACTAGTGTTTTAAAGGAAAATGAAGGAAATAGACATTTATTATACCTGAAAAAGAATGAAAAATTAGTGATGTGTCTGAACACGGTTGGGGTTGTGTTTGCCAATTTTTTCCTCAGTAAAGCTAGTATTTTGCACTTTATGGTGAATAATTAGCAGGTGATGATGTAATGTAAGATGATGTCTTTCTTCTCATTATACATTTGTCCTTAAGTTTTAGCATCTGTTGATCATATTGGTTTATATTAATTATTACTGCATGTTTTGATTAATGGTGATATTTATATTTTCAATATTCTCTTTCTATTGGTGAGCTGGAAGTCCACTACATGGAATAATTTCTCATTTATTTGCTACTCAATCATTTAAACCAGTGTGCATTATAAGTATTTATTTTAATTTAATACTTATAACCTATCACTGTCATTATTTATTTATTTACTGCTTTAATTGCCTCATATTTGGTTATTAGGAGCTTCTTTAAGTTGGCTTTTCAGTATGGAGTGAGTATGTTTTTGAATAATTTTACTTGCAAGTTCCCCCAAGTACTTCCAGATTTATTTTATGCTTTATTTGCCCCAGGCATGGAATCAGCCATTTCTTCAAAGAGCTCTAGTTAAGTTTAAGCAGTTAGTAAGGTTCAGAACAGCCAGGTTTAATGGCTTATTCCAAGAATCAGATGACTGAATATAGCAAAGTTGTAGGGTACAAATCAACATGAGAAATTCAGTTGTTTCTCTGTGTGTGTTAGTCTCTCAGTTACATCTGACTCTTTGCAAGCCCATAGACTGTAGCCTGCCAGGCTCTTCTGTCTATGGAATTCTCTATGCACGAATACTGGAGTGCATTGCCATTCCCTTCTCCAGGGGATTTTCCCAACCCAGGAATTGAACCAGGGTCTCCCACATTGAAGACAGATTCTTTACCATCTGAACTACCAGGGAACTAACAAAAAACTCTCTGAAAAGGAAATCAGGAAAAAAATCCTTTTTACAAGAGCACCAAAAAGAATAAAATATTTAGAAATAAACTTAACTAAGGATATAAAAATGTATATATTGAAAATTGTAAAATATTAATAAAAGGGATTAGACAAGACAAACAAGTGAAAAGATATCTTGTATGCATGAATTAGGAGATTAATGTTATTAAAATGTTCATACTATCTAAAGGAATGTAAAGAATCAGCATAATCACTACCAAAATCCCAATGATTTTTCTACAGAAATAGAGAAAATAATTCTAAAATTCATATAAATGCAGAAGATACATGCAATAACTGGAGCAATCTTAAGAAAAAGATCTGGACACCTCACGCTTCTTAATTTCAAATATATTACAAAGCTACAATAATAATAAAAAAGTATGATGACTAGGTAAATGTGGAAATATAGAACACTGCAACAGAATAGAAAGTATAAAAATAAATCCATGCATATACAACTGTTCTTCTATAAGATTTCCAAAGAAATAAAAGGAAAAGACAGTCTCTTCAACAAAAAGTGCTGAAAAACTGGCTATCCTCATGCAAAAGGATGAAATTTGATCCTTATATAAAACACAAAAAATCAACTTGAAATACATTAAAGACTTAAATTAAGGTTTGAAATTTATAAAACTCACAGAAGAAAACATTGGGGAAAAAAGCTTCTTGACATTGTTCTGGGCAATGATTTCTTTTTGGATAAGATACTAAAGCATAGCTAACTAAAATAAAAATAAAGTGATACTACATCAGAGTAAAAACCTCTACACAGCAAAAGAAAGATTAATAAAGTGAAAAGCCAACTTATGAAATATCAGTAAATATTTGAAAACCATATGTATGATAAGGGATTAACATCCAAAATATTTAACTCCTAAGTTATAGTAAAGTAACTAAGTAATACAACTAGTAAGTCAGTTAAAATATATTAAATATATTAAAGATCTGAAGACATAAAAAGAATATATATATATATGACATAAATATCACTAATCATCAGGAAAAGGCAAATTAAAACCATTGTGCAATATCACCTCACATTTTCCAGGATGGCTATTATTAAAAAAAAAAGAAAAAGGAAGAAAGAATCTAAAGACAATAAGAGCTGGCAAGGATGGGAAGAAGTTTAAACCCTTGCACATTACAGGTGAGAATGCAAAATGGTGCAGATGCTGTTGAAAATAGTGTGGATGTTCTTCAAACTATTAAAACTAGACTAACATACTATCCATTGATATCCACTTCTGAATATTTATCCAAAAGAACTGAAATCAAGACCTCAGGAAATATTAGTACTCCTGTGTTCATTGCAGCACTATTCACAATAACCAAGACATGGAAACAATCTAAATGGCCGTTGACTGATGAATGGATAAAGAAAATGTAACATAGACACAAGGGAATAATTTTCAGCCTTAAAAAACAAAGAAATTTTGCAACATGTGACATATGGATGAACTTTTAGGATATTATCCAAGTGAAACATCACTCAAAGACAAATACTGCTTGATTCTATTTATATGAGTTATCTAAACTGTCAAATCATCATGAGAAATGTTGGGCTGGAAGAAGCACAAGCTGGAATGAAGATTGCCAGCAGAAGTATCAATAACTTCAGATACGCAGATGACACCACCCTTATGGCAGAAAGTGAAGAGGAACTAAAAAGCCTCTTGATGAGAGTGAAAGAGGAGAGTGAAAAAGTTGGCTTAAAGCTCAACATTCAGAAAACGAAGATCATGGCATCCAGTCCCATCACTTCATGGGAAATAGATGGGGAAACAGTGGAAACAGTATCAGACTTTATTTTTTTAGGCTCCAAAATCACTGCAGATGGTGATTGCAGCCATGAAATTAAAAGATGCTTACTCCTTGGAAGGAAAATTATGACCAACCCAGATAGCATATTCAAAAGCTGAGACATTACTTTGCCAACAAATGTCCGTCTAGTCAAGGCTATGCTTTTTCCAGTGGTCATGTATGGATGTGAGAGTTGGACTGTGAAGAAAGCTGAGCACCGAAGAATTGATGCTTTTGAACTGTGGTGTTGGAGAAGACTCTTGAGAGTCCCTTGGACTGCAAGGAGATCCAACCAGTCCATTCTAAAGGAGATCAGTCCTGGGTGTTCATTGGAAGGACTGATGCTGAAGCTGAAACTCCAATACTTTGGCCACCTCATGTGAAGAGCTGACTCATTGGAAAAGACTCTGATGCTGGGAGGGATTAGGGGCAGGAGGAGAAGGGGATGACAGAGGATGAGATGGCTGGATGGCATCACTGACTTGATGGACTTGAGTTTGAGGGAACTCCGGGAGTTGGTGATGGACAGGGAGGCCTGGCGTGCTGCAATCCATGGGATTGCAAAGAGTCGGACATGACTGAGTGACTGAACTGAACTGAACTGAACTGAAGCTGTCAAATCATAAAATCAGTTAGTGAAATGATGGTTGCTAATAGAATATGAAAAATTCATTATGATTTTAGGTTCCACATTGCAACTAATCCTTAGAAAGTACAGCTTGGTGAGTTTTCTTATGTCAAATAAGAATATTTAGGATGATCTGAATAGGCTCTTAAAATAGTCCTCCTTTTTCCAACTACATATCTTCATTGATCTAGGCTTTCTTCTATACTTCATATTCCTCATATGTTTCAGTCAAAGCAGTGAATTGCAACAGACTGAATGCTGAAGTAGATAAGAAAATTGTGGTCTATTCCCACTCCAGTACTCTTGCCTGGAAAATCTCATGGACGAAGGTGCCTGGTAGGCCGCAGTCCATGGGACTGCTAAGAGTCAGGCACGACTGAGTGACTTCACTTTCACTTTTCACTTTCATGCATTGGAGAAAGGAATGGCAACCCACTCCAGTGTTCTTGCCTGGAGAATCCCAGGGACCGCAGAGCCTGGTGGGCTGCCATCTATAGGGTCGCAGAGTTGGGCATGACTGAAGCGACTTAGCAGCAGACCCTGATTAGAGTGAGGAACAAGTTACAACTCTAGGGGCAAAAAGTTTCAGTCAAGCAAGATGAATTAAGCTCTAAAGATTTGTCATGTAATATTGTACTTATAGTCAGAAAGAATGTATAGTACACTGAAAATTTTGTTAGAGGTCGAAGGCATGCTAGTGTTCTTATCACAATAACATTTTAGGAAAAAGAAAGATGATCGGAGGTATTTATAGATGTAAAAGTATCGATATCTTATTCTTTTAAAGGAAAAATGCTGGATGCAAGTTTATTCCTACTTGAAAAATCTTAGTTTACCCATAAGAAACTATGAGTAAAATTACCTATGCTATATGTTTGTACATATTTAATTGCACACCTCTCTTCACCTCTCTTTCTCATTCCATCTAAACTGGCAGATGGCTGCCCTGTGTCAAGTACTTAGGGAGATAAATCACAGAAAAATCATAACAATAATTTAAAATAAATGTCCTCATTTCACAATAAGATACAACATAAACTAATTTTCTATACCTATCCATCATCCAACTGTCCATCCATCCATTCACCTATCTATAAATCTATCCATCCATCCATCCAATCATCCACTTATCTATATATCTGTTAAACTATCTAAAATAGTAATGACAAACTCAATCTGAAATAAAGGTGGACTGACAGAAATAAAATTATGCAAAAACAACAAAGTGGTTTATATGAATAATGACTTTTTAAAACAAAGTATTCTGCTTTCACTTTTACCAGGTTGAAAATTTTGAAATAATTCATAGAAAGTGCCTTACATCATAAAAGTTTTTTTGCTACTTATATAGAAGAGTCATAAAACATGTTAAAGTCTTATAAAGGTTTTGAAAAAAAAAAATATCCTGACCTCTAGTTATGTTTCATTTCATAACCAGTTAGTTAGATCTTATATTTCAGTATAAAGACATGAAAATGAGAAAAAGGATGCAATTTTAATATCCTGCAGTTGATTAAAATAAAGATGAAAAATTGAATCAATGCATTCAATATTTATAACTCTCACTGATCTTCAATCCATAAAATTTTAGAGTTTAAAACACAAAAACAAATCCATGTCAGACAGAAGCAAACTTGAAAAGTCTATTCTACCTGTTTCTACAGCCCTTCCCCAGTTTCCCAGTATTCTTCAGGAATGGAGTCTGTCTGAAATATAATATTTTCATTTGGCTTTTAAATTTTGATTCAGCATTTTCATATCTAAACTAATTTCCAGTTCCTCATGTTTTTCTTATCAGTCTTCATTTTACTATTTTGGTGCTTAAATACTTTTTAAAAAATATTTTGTAATCTCTATTTCTTGTGAGCCCATTGGAGCCAAACGATGCCCTGTTTCTTAAGACTATTTTAATGAATAAAGCAGGAAAAAAAAAAAAAAAAAAAAAAAACCCTGCCATCACTGAGTATTCAGCTTATTTTACATCATTAGCCCCATATTTTCTTTCCTTTTCAGATAGATACCTTCACTTCCAAAAACAGTAAATTATTCCATATTAGTCGTTTTACTCCATAGAAACTTGAGATATTCATTTCTTGTATCATGGAGACGATCAAGGGGTGACATGAGTGCATGCGCGTTTGCTTCAGTTGTATCCAACTCTTTGCAGCAACCCATGGACTGTGGCCTGCCAGGTTCCTATGTCCATGGGGGTTTCTCAGCAGGAATAATGGAGTGGGCTGTCATGCCTTCCTCCAAGCGATCTTCCCAATCCAGGGATTGAAACTGCTGCTCCTGCGTCTCCTGCACTGCAGGCGGACATTTTACCTCTAAGCCACTGGGGAAACCCCTAGGGGTGACAACTTCTAATTTACTCTTGCGTCAGGTGTTAGCCATGTCTACGATCAGCTTTATGTTTCCTAAGTCTAGATGATTTCCACTGGCCACACTAGGAAGTTATGACAACACAAGCAAATTAAAAAGAAATATCAATCGTATTCGCTAAAAAGGAAAACCCAAGGGGTTTAATGGCTGAAAAAATCCAACAAAAACACCCACAGATACATATTCACATTCATACATATGAAGTCCTGTGTACAAAGTAAAAACTGACAATACTGACAAGCTGAGAAAATACTGGCTTTGGCTGCTACAAAAATCCAGCTCTAGTTCTAAATCATATGAAGGTATTTGAAAATACAGGCAGTATTAGCTAGTTTTCCATCACAGTCCCATTGTTTATTTCTTTATCATGTTTTTCTTTCCTAGTATTCACCGCACACTTTCCACTGGTAGCTTACAATTCTTCTCCTTCTGCTTTTCCCAAACTTCCCCAATTAAAATATTCCAAACTAAGGGAAAGGAGTTTTAGGGGGATAATTTTGGAACCAGACTATTGTCATGTGCAAGCTGCCTGCCTGGTAAAAGCACTGAACATATATTTGTAATATAGATGAGAATTAAACGTGGCATGATATTTGTACGAATGCGCTTACTCGCTGAAAAAAGCAATGGAGCATAATAAGAATCACAGATTCAAAAACATGGTCATTGATTTAAATCTTGTCTCTGTATATTTCAGAGTGTTATACAGTGGGTTAAATTATGTAAACAAAGAGAAAAAAACAGTATCTGTCTCATAACCGATAAGCAACATTAGCCAGAATATTCACTGTAAGTATCATCAAAATGAGTGCAATACTACTAGGTGTTATTTAAGACAAATGTCAAAAGAGTTTACAAACTGGGTAGAAGATCATGATCCCTTTGAGCCCATAATTGTAAATGTGTTCATGAATCACACATATGCAGTCAAATGACAAAGTCCTAAATTCACATTAACAAGGCAGCAGATATGCAATAGCACTGGATGTAGGTTTTTTTTGTTGTTGTTAGTAAATAATTCAGGATTTCTGGCTTTAAATGGCATATAACAAGCAGTCCTTGGGGCAGTCTTTCCAAACTTTCTCTTAAAATATCTACAGGAACACAGAACAACATGAAAATTCACAACTGTAAAAATAAAATTCCATACAAAATAATAACAGAATCTGGAAGAAATATTTTTAACACTTATTCTAAAGATGAACTTAGGGAATAAAAAGTCTTTCCTCTAAGAAACCCAAAGCTTTTAACCACTAGAAAACTTGTCAGATGCAATTTGACTTTGAAAGTATTACTCAAGTTAAATGTTACTTTTTCAAACAAGGCACTTTGTCTTTCAAAGGATGAATCCCTTGTTCAAACTCTGTTTCCATCAGACTGTTTGTCTGAGTTTTAATTTTACATCATTGATGGGACTACTTCTGTCCTATCCATTTTTCTCCCTCTATCATAAAGTTTATATTCCTTTCAGAGCAAGAGGAAGTTCCCAGAGTCTGGGGCAGTGCTTGATACACAAGAAAAGTGATTGTAACCCTTTAGTCACTCAGTCGTGTCAGACTCTTTGCAATCCCAATGGACAGCAGCATGTCAGGCTTCCGTGTCCTTCACCACCTCCCAGAGTTTGTCCAAACTTAAGTCCATTGAATCAGGGATGCCATCCAACCACCTCATTTTCTGTCATTCCTTTCTCCTCCTGCCTTCAATCTGTCACAGCATCAGAGTCTTTTCCAGTGTGTTGGCTTTTCGCATCAGGTGGCCAAAGTATTGAAGTTTCAGCTTCAGCATAAGTCCCTCCAAAGAATATACAGGCTTGATTTCCTTTGGGATTGACTCATTTGATCTCCTTGCAGTCCAAGAGACTCTCAAGAGTCTTCTCCAATACTACAGTTCAAAAGCATCAGTTCCTCAGAACTCAGCCTTCTTTATAGTCCAACTCTCACATCCATACATGACTACTGGAAAAACTAACTTTGACCAAATGGACCTTTATCATAGTTTTTCTTCCAAGGAGCAAGCATAGTTTAATTTCATAGTTGCAGTCACCATCCTCAGTGATACTGAAGCACAAGAAAATAAAGTCTGTCACTGTTTTCATTGTTTCCCCATCTATTTGTCATGAAGTGATGGGACCAGATGCCATGATCTTTGTTTTTTGAATGGTGAGATTTAATCCAGCCTTTTCACTCTCCTTTTTCACCTTCATCAAGAGGCTCTTAGGTTACTCTTTACTTTCTGCCATAAGGGTGATGTCATCTGCATGCTGCTGCTGCTGTCCAACTCTGTGTGACCCCATAGACAGCAGCTTACCAGGCTCCTCCATCCCTGGGATTCTCCAGGCAAGAACACTGGAGTGGGTTGCCATTTCCTTCTCCAATGCATGAAAGTGAAAGGTGAAAATGAAGTCACTCAGTCATGTCCAACTCTTCACGACCCCATGGACTGCAGCCTACCAGGCTCCTCCATCCATGGGATTTTCCAGGCAAGAGTACTGGAGTGGGTTGCCATTTCCTTCTCAGGTCATCTGCATATCTGAGGTTATTGACGTTTCTCCTGGCAATCTTGATTCCAGCTTGTTGTTCATCCAGCCCAGCATTTCTCATGATATACTCTGCATATAAGTTAAATAAACAGGGTGACAATATACAGCCTTGATGTACTCCTTTTCCAATTTGGAACCAGTCCATTGTTCTATGTTTGGTCTGACTGTTGCTTCTTGACCTGCATACAGGTTTCTCAGGAGGCAGGTAAGATGATCTGGTATTCCCATCTCTTTAAGAATTTTCCATAATTTGTTGTGATCCTCACAGTCGAAGGCTTTAGCATAGTCAATGAAGCAAAAGTAGATGTTTTTCTAGAAATATCTTTCCTTTTCTAAGATCTCATGGATATTGGCGATCTGATCTCTGGTTCCTTTACATTTTCTAAATCCAGCTTGTACATCTGAAAGTTTTCAGTTTGCATACTGTTGAAGCTTAGCTTCAAGGTCTTTGAGCATTACCTTGCTAGCCTGTGAAATGAGTGCAATTCTGTAGCAGTTTGAACATTCTTTAGCATTGCTCTTCTTTGGGATTGGAATGAAAACTGACCTTTTTCAGTCCCATGGCCACTGCTGAGTTTTCCAAATTTTTTCGCATGTTGAGTGCAGCACTTTAACAACATCGTCTTTTACGAGTTGAGATAGCTCTACTGATATTCCATCACTTCACTAACTTTGGTTTTAGTGATGCTTCCTAAGGCCCACTTGACTTCTCACTCTGGAATGCCTGGCTTTAGGTGAGTGATCACACTATCATAGTTATCCAGGTCATTAAGATCTTTTTTGTATAGTTCGTCTGTGTATTCTTGCCATCTTTTCTTAATCTCTTCTGCTTCTGTTAGGTCCATACCATTTTTGTTTTTTACTGCACCCATCTCTGCATAAAATGTTCCCTTGGTATCTCTAATTTTCTTGAAGAGATCTCTAGTCTTTCTCATTCTACTACTTTCCTCAATTTCTTGCCATTGTTCGGTTTGGAAGGCTTTCTTATCTCTCCTTGTTATTCCCTGGAACTCTGTATTCAGATTCCTGTATCTTTCCTTTTCTCCTTTGCCTTTTGCTTCTCTTCTTTTCTCAGTTATTTATAATGCTTCCTCAGATAACCATTTTTTCATTTTCTAAATGACCAACTCTTTTCTCTCTACCAAACTTCCTTAAAAGAGTAAGTAAAAGACTTACTCATACTTACACTGCATCTCAAAAGGCCTCATCCTCCCAAAATGAAACTTTCTACATAAGAACCAAAACGTTAAATGGTTTCTTCTGAATGAGTTTCTGGAATGTTCTTATCTGTCTGCTCTTTTTAGTAAAATCAGTTTGTCATTTTCCTGGAAGACTGTCAGGATTTTGAATATATTTACTCTGAATCTAACAGAAACACCTAGAGAAAACTGCTGTTTTTTATTTAATAAAAAATTCCCAAAAGAAGAATCAGAAACTAGGAGAAATCTATATCTCAGGAAGCATAAGATTTTGGGTTGGAATAATGAGGCTATAAACGTGAGTTTGAGTGAACTCCGGGAGATGGTAATAGACAGGGAGGCCTGGCATGCTGCGATTCATGGGCTCGCAAAGAGTCGGACACGATTGAGTGACTGAACTGAACTGAACTGAATGGTGATTGGGAATCCAGTGTGCATATCTGTGTGCCATAATTCATAAATCTGTGGATAGACACAGAGAGTGTTGTGAGTAGAAACACTGGAAAACTATACAATTTATTTATTTTCAAACAAGTCTGAATAGATCTTAAAGAAGTAAAATGTTTACTTTATTATTGCTAAAGATCTTATCAATGATGTGGAAGAAAAACTTGATAAATACTCCCATGTTACTGGGTAAATGGAGAAAGAGAATGAAAACAATAAATAAGATAGCAACTGCAGAAAACAAATAGATAATTACACCAAGTATTCTTGGGGAGGCAGTTGGGAAGAAAGTAATAAAATTCAAATACAATATGTTAAAGGAGGTGATCATAAGAAGATTCACTACAATCAAAAATATTAATTCCCTAAAAATTAACTGGTAGATTTATTGTAACTCTAATCAAAACCCTGTCTTCCTGAAAAAATGACACACTGATTTTACTAAAAAGATCATATGGATAAGAACATCACAGAACCTCTTCAACAAGGGAGGGGAAAAAAAAAAAAAAACAAGCTGAAAACTTGGTTTTTAGCATATAAAAATTACAGCTATAATAATTGACACTGTGGAATTGGCAACACATGCACAATCAATGGGCTTCTCAGGTGGTTCAGTGGGTAAATCATCTGCCTACAGTGCTCGAGATCCAGGCAGACACCAATTCGAGCCCCAGGCCTGGGAAATCCCCTGGAAGAGGGCATAGCAACCCACTCCAGTATTCTTGCTTGGAGAATCCCATGAACATAGGTGCCTGGTGGGCTACAGTCCATAGAGTCAGAAAGAGTTGGACACAACTTAAACTTCTGAGCATGCATATACACATATTGACAACTGAAAGTAGAAATCACAAAAACAGATCAATGCATATATGGAAACTTAAACGTGATAGTTGGAGAAGGAAATGGCAATCCACTTCAGTATTCTTGCCTGGAGAATCCCATGGACAGTGGAGCCTGGTGGGCTACTGTTCATGGGGTCACAAAGAGTCAGACACAACTAAAGTGACATAGCACACAATAGTGACAGACCTGGTCTTACAGAATAGTAAGATGAGAGTTAGGTGTTCAACAAAGTCTAGGAAAAGGTTAATAGCAATTTGGAAAAGACAAATGAAAAAGTCCGAAATTAAACCTAGACATTCTACTATAAAATAACATCAATTTCAAATGGATTAAAAATCAAATTTGAAAGACAAAATTAAGTGGCTTAAAGGATAAGTAAATGCTCAGATTGAAACTGCAAATAAATATTGAGTAAGTAAAATAAAAATAATTTTACATCTAGACTACTTAGAATCAAGCAGCAGTTAACAAAGAAACTTCTTAAAAGCTATCAAAGGGGTAGAATACACTACCTTTATTTATAGTGTGGAATACCAATAGACTGACAGAAATGACCCATATGTAAAAATGTAGTTTTGTGAAATATTAAATTTTCTGGGCAAATATTTTCTCTTTGGAGTTATTGCCAGTTAAACTATAATTCATAAGAGGAAAATTTATGACTCAACATAAAAATAGTAATCAAATTTTGTCTTTCCAGACCTTCATTACAATTTTATTAAAAGATACTCAGTATGGGGCTTCCCTAGTGCTCAGGAGTAAAGAATCTGCAGGATATGAGGGTTCAATTCCTGGATCAGGAAGATCCCCTGGAGAAGGAAATGGCAACCCACTCCAGTACTCTTGACTGGGAAATCCCATAGATGAAGGAGCCTGGCAGGCTGTAGTCCATGGGGTCACAATACTGTTGGACAAGACTTAGCAATTAAACCATTGCCATCACCAGAGTAAGAAGAAAAGTAACCCCATGGGGAAAATTAGTTTGGAAGAAGTAATGATGAAAACAAATACTGGAAAAATCAGTTCAGTTCATCATGTCCAGCTCTTTGTGACCCCCAAGGACTGTAGCACACTAGGCTTCCCTGTCCATCACCAACTTCCAGAGCTTGCTCAAACTCATGTCCATCAACTCAGTAATGGCATGCAACCATCTCATCCTCTGTCACCCCTTCTCCTCCTGCCTGCAATCTTTCCCAGTATCAGGGTCTTTTCCAAGGAGTCAGTCCTTTGCATCAGGTGGCCAAAGTAATGGAGTTTCAGCTTCAGCATCAGTCCTTCCAATAAATATTTAGGACTGTTTTCCTTTAGGATTGACTGTTTTGATCTCCTTGCAATCCAAGAGATTCTCAAGAGTCTTCTCCAAAACTACCGTTCAAAAGCATCAATTCTCTGGCGATAAGCTTTCTTTATGGTCCAACTCTCATATCTATGCATCACTACTGGAAAAACCACGTCTTCGACTAGACAGAACTTTATTGGCCAAGTAATGTCTCTGCTTTTTAATATGTTGTCTAGGTTGGTCATGAAATGTTCCCTTGGTATCTGTAATTTTCTTGAAGAGATCTCTAGTCTTTCCCTTTCTGTTGTTTTCCTCTATTTCTTTACATTCATCACTGAGGAAGGCTTTCTTATCTCTCCTTGCTATTCTTTGGAACTCTGCATTCAGATGCTTATATCTTTTCTTTTCCCCTTGGTTTTCACTTCTCTTCTTTTCACAGCTATTTGTAAGGCCTCCCCAGACAACCATTTTGCTTTTTTGCATCTCTTTTCCATGGGGATGAGCTTGATCGCTGTCTCCTGTACAATGTCATGAACCTCCATCTATAGTTCATCAGACACTCTGTCTATCAGATCTAGTCCCTTAAATCTGTTTCTCACTTCCACTGTATAACCATAAGGGATTTGATTTAGGTCATACCTGAATGGTCTAGTGGTTTTCCCTACTTTCTTCAGTTTATGTCTGAATTTGGCAATAAGGAGTTCATGATCTGAGCCACAGTCAGCTCCTGGTCTTGTTTTTGCTGACTGTATAGAACTTCTCCATCTTTGGGTGCAAAGAATATAATCAATCTGATTTTGGTATTGACCATCTGATGATGTCCATATGTAGAGCCTTCTCTTGTGTTGCTGGAAGAGGGTGTTTGCTATGACCAGTGCATTCTCTTGGCAAAACTCTATTAGCTTTTGCCATGCTTCAATTCCAAGGCCAAATTTACCTGTTGCTCCAGGTGTTTCTTGACTTCTACTTTTGCATTGCAGTCCCCTATAATGAAAAGGACATCTTTTGGGTGTGTTTGTTCTAAAAGGTCTTGTGGGTCTTCATAAAACGGTTCAACTTCAGCTTCTTCAGCATTACTGTTTGGGGTGTAGACTTGGATTACTGTGATATTGAATGGTTTGCCTTGGAAACAAACAGAGATCATTCTGTCATTTTTGAGATTGCATCCAAGTACTGCATTTTGGACTGTCTTGTTGACCATGATGGCTACTCCATTTCTTCTAAGAGATTCCTGCCCACAGTAGTAGATATAATTGTCATCTGAGTTAAATTCACCCATTCCAGTCCATTTTAGTTCACTGATTCCTAGAATGTTCACGTTCACTCTTGCCATTTCCTGTTTGACCATTTTCAATTTGCCTTGATTAATGGACTCAACATTCCAGGTTCCTATGAAATATTGCTCTTTACAGCATCGGACCTTGCTTCTATCATCAGTCACATCCACAACTGGGTATTGTTTTTGCTTTGGCTCCATGCCTTCATTCTTTCTGGAGTTATTTCTCCACTGATCTCCAGTAGCATATTGGGCACCTAATGACCTGGGGAGTTCCTCTTTCAGTATCCTATCATTTTGCCTTTTCATACTGTTTATGGAAAATCACTGCAGATGGTGATTGCAGCCATGAAATTAAAAGACACTTACTCCTTGGAAGAAAAGTTATGACCAATCTAGACAGCATATTCAAAAGCAGAGACATTACTTTGCCAACAAAGGTCCATCTAGTCAAGGCTATTGTTTTTCCAGTAGTCATGTATGGATGTGAGAGTTGGACTGTGAAGAAAGCTGAGAGCCAAAGAATTGATGCTTTTAAACTGTGGTGTTATAAACAGTGCTGCGATGAACATTGGGGTACATGTGCCTCTTTCAATTCTGGTTTCCTCGGTGTGTATGCCCAGCAGTGGGATTGCTGGGTCATAAGGGAGTTCTATTTGCAATTTTTTAAGGAATCTCCACACTGTTCTCCATAGTGGCTGTACTAGTTTGCATTCCCACCAACAGTGTAGGAGGGTTCCCTTTTCTCCACACCCTCTCCAGCATTTATTGCTTGCAGATTTTTGGATCGCAGCCATTCTGACTGGTGTGACGAGATGGATGAAACTGGAGCCAATTATACAGAGTGAAGTAAGCCAGAAAGAAAAACACCAATACAGTATACTAACACATATATATGGAATTTAGAAAAATGGCAATGACGACCCTGTATGCAAGACAGGAAAAAAGACGCAGCTGTGTATAACGGACTTTTGGACTCAGAGGGAGAGGGAGAGGGTGGGATGATATGGGAGAATGGCATTCTATCATGTATACTATCATGTAAGAATTGAATCGCTAGTCTATGTCTGACACAGGATACAGCATGCTTGGGGCTGGTGCATGGGGATGACCCACAGAGATGTTATGGGGAGGGAGGTGGGAGGGGGGTTCATGTTTGGGAACACATGTAAGAATTAAAGATTTTAAAATTAAAAAAATAAAAAACTTAATACTAAAAAAAAATAAAAATAAAAATAAACTGTGGTGTTGGAGAAGACTCTTGAGAGTCCCTTGGACTGCGAGGAGATCCAACCAGTCCATTCTAAAGGAGATCAGTCCTGGTTGTTCATTGGAAGGACTGATGCTAAAGCCAAAACTCCAGTACTTTGGCCACCTCAGGCGGACAGTGGACTCATTGGAAAAACTCTGATGCTGGGAGGGACTGGGGGCAGGAGGAGAAGGGGACGATAGAGGACGAGATGGCTGGATGGCATCACCAACTCTATGGACTTGAGTTTGGGTGAACTCAGGGAGTTGGAGATGGACAGGGAGGCCTGGCATGCTGCAATTCATAGGGTCGCAAAGAGTTGGACATGACTGAGCAACTGAACTAACTGAACCGACTAGGTTGGTCATAGCTTTTCTTCCAAGGAACAAATGTTTTTTTAATTTCAAGGCTACAGTTACCTTCTGCAGTGATTTTGGAGCCCAAGAAAATAAATTCTCTTCCTGTTTCCATTGTTGTCCCATCTATTTGCCATGAAGTGATGGGACCAACTGCCATTATCTTAGTTTTATGAATGTTCAATATTAAGCCAGCTTTTTAACTCTCCTCTTTCACTTTCATCAAGAAGCTCTTTAGTTCTTTTTCACTTTCTGTCATAAGTGTGATGTCATCTGCATATCTGAGGTTATTGATGTTTCTTCTGGCAACTTTGATTCCAGCTTGTGCTTCCTCTAGCCTGGCGATTTGCATGATGTACTCTGCATATAAGTTGAATAAACAGGGTGACGATATACTGACTTGACATACTCCTTTCCCAATTTGGAACCAGTCCATTGTTCCATGTCCGGTTCTAACTGTTGCTTCTTGACTTGCAAACAGATTTCTTAGAAGGCAGATAAGATAATCTGATATTCCCATCTCTTTAGGAATTTTCTACAGTTTATTCTGATCTACACAGTCAACAGCTTTAGGGTAATCAATAAAGCAGAAGTAGATTTTTGGGGGGATTGTCTTGCTTTTTCTATGACTCAACGGATGTTGGCAATTTGATCTCTGGTTACTCTGCCTTTTCTAAGTCCAGCTTGAATATCTGGAAGTTCATGGTTCACATATCGTTGAAGCCTGGCTTAGAGATTTTTGAGCATTACTTTGTTAGCATGTGAGATGACTGCAATTGTGCAGTAGTTTGAACATTCTTTGGCATTGTCCTTCTTTGAGATTGGAAAGAAAACTGAAATTTTCCAGTCCTGTGGCCACTGCTGAGTTTTCCAAATTTGCTGGAATATTGAGAGCAGCACTTTAACATCATCATCTTGTAGGATTTGAATTAATTCAACTGGTATTACATCACCACCGCTAGTTTTATCTGTAGTGATGCTTCCTAAAGCCCTCTTGACTTCACATTCTAGGATGTCTGGCTCTAAGTGAACGATCACACCATTGTGGTTATCTTGGTCATGAAGATCTTTTTTATATAGTTCGTCTGAGTATTCTTGCCACCTCTTCTTAACATCTTCTGCTTCTGTTAGGTTCATTCCATTTTTGTCCTTTATTGTGTACATCTTTGCAAAGATGTATCTTAGTATCTCTAATTTTTCTTGAAGAGATCCCTGCTGCTAGTGCTGCTGCTAAGTCACTTCAGTCATGTCCAACTCTGTGTGACTCCATAGACAGCAGCCCACCAGACTCCCCCGTCCCTGTGATTCTCCAGGCAAGAAAACTGGAGTGGATATCCATTTCCTTCTCCAATGCATGAAAGTGAAAAGTGAAAGTGAAGTTGCTCAGTCATGTCCGACTCTTCGCGACCCCATGGACTGCAGCCTACCAGGCTCCTCTGTCCATGGGAGTTTCCAGGCAAGAGTACTGGAGTGGATTGCCGTTGCCTTCTCCAGAAGAGATCGCTAGTCTTTCCCATTCTATTGTTTTCCTCTATTTCTTTGCATTCTTCCTTGAGGAAGCCTTTCTTATCTCTCCTTGGTATTCTTTCAAACTGTGCTTTCAGATAGGTATATCTTTCCTTTTCTCCTTTGCCTTTAGCTTCTCTTCCTTTGTCAGCTATTTGTAAGACATCCTCAGACAACTATTTTACTTTTTTGTATTTCTTTTTCTTGGGGACGATCATGATCACTGCCTCTTGTTACAAACTTCCGTCCATAGTTCTTCAGGCACTCTAGCAGATCTAATCCCTTGAATCTGTTTGTCACTTCCAGTGTATAATTGTATGGGATTTGATTTAGGTCATACCTGAATGGTCTAGTGGTTTTCCCTACTTTCTTCAATGTAAGTCTGAATTTGGCAATAAAGAGTTCATGATCTGAGCCACAGTCAGCTCCTGGTTTTGTTTTTGCTGACTGTATAGAACTTCTTCATCTTTGCCTCCAAAGGATATAATCAATCTGATTTTGGTGTTGACCATCTGGAGATGTCCTGGACATTCACAGGCAAGTCTGAGTCAGTCTCTTGAAGGCTCACTGCTCCTTTCTTCTGGTTCTTGGTGCACACAAGTTTTTGCTTGTGCCCTCCAAGAGTCTGCTTCCCCAGTCCTGTGTAAGTTGTGTAATCAAATCCCCTGGCCTCCAAAGTCAGATTCTCTGGGGGTTCTCAGTGCCTTTCAGATCCCCAGGTTGAGAAATCTGTTGTGAGTCTTAGAACTTTCTTAACAGTGTGAGAATTTCTTTGACATATTTGCTCTGCAGTTTGTGGGTCATCTGCTCAACAGCTCTCTGGTGGAGTTAATGGTGACCTTCTCCAAGATGGCTTATGCCACAGGCTGTGTGACCCAGGTAGCTGCACCCAAAGCCCCTGCCCCTGCGGCAGACCACTGCTGACCTGTGCCTCTGCAGGAGACTCAAACAGTGGTCTGGCTCAGTCTCTGTGGAGTGTCTGGGTCCTAATGTGCACAATATTTTGTTTGAGCCCTCCAAGCATCTCTGACGGGTATAGGGCTTGATTTTAAATGTGATTTTGCCCCTCCTACAGTCTTGCTGGTGCTTCTCCTTTGCGCTTGGATGGGGGCTATCTTTTCTTGGTGGGATCCTACATTCTTCTGTCAGTGGTTGTTCAGTAGTGAGTTGTAGTTTTGGAGTTCTCACAGGAGAAGATGAGCACATGTTCTTCTACTGTTTTGTATCTTCTACCATTTTGTGTCTTCCACTGATAAAATAGATCAGTACATTAAATCAATTAAAGACTATACAGAATAATGACTTTTAGTTTGTGACACTGAAACAAAAATTCACAGAGAATTTGAGGAAAAATGTGGAAGAAAATAAAGGTAAATAGAATAAAAATAAATAATATAGTAATTGACAGATATATTGCATCTTATCTTCCACCAATATTTCCTCAATAAACTCATTCTTAATGCTAAGAAATGAAATTAGATAGGATAACATATTTTAGCAGCTTACAAGCATAATTTTGAGTGTGATGTCATTAGAATGATATATATAATAGAGCTTCAGGGAAGTAACCTAGCAATAATTAAATTAATTTAAATATATAAAATAATGTTTCATTGTACTAGCTTTATTGTAATTCTAAGTGTTCTATCATAACAGAATATTTTTAAAGGAACCCACTTATGAGTACTTATAATAGAGGAGTAGCTTCAATTTTTGTTACTTATTATAATACAGACATCACACAAATTAATTAGAATACAAAGAACAAAGTCAATGGCAAGTAGAGGATTTAGGGAGGCAAAGTTTTGTTTTTTTAACTGAAATTTGACCACAGCTCATCAATGTACTATGATTGGTCAAGTGAAATTTATAGCCATCAATACTGTCCTAAAATTGACTTTATTTTGAGGCAGTCTTCATATATACAATTCTGGTAAAAATATCAATAATCTAAGAGTTAAGAAAAATAAATCTGAAAGCAGGTATGCAATTGTATTATTAACATGTATAAACCTCTAGTTGTTATTTAACTCCTACTCCCATAAAATTTATTATAGAAGGTTTCTTTTCTTCGAGAAATGTATGCTCTTTTCAGATGAGTAAAAAGCCAGTTATTTTACACTTGAATACTGAAGAGCTAAAGATTACTTGTTCTGTCCTTATCCATTATGTATTTAGAAATCTTAAATAAATGTAGCATTTATTCTAGACTAGTACACTTAGATATACAACTACTTTATCACTCATGAAATCATCAAGGACTCAAGAAGAAAAGCAGTAGATTGCAAAAGAGACAGAATTAATAATTTATATTTTAACCTCTTGATTCACATTCAACTATTATTTTTCTACTCACTGAAACTCTACATTTAAAACTAATGGTAGTGAAGATAGATTCACTTAAAGTAATGCTGATTCATAAACACTTCAGTGAGCCAAAAGTATAATTTAATAGCAAGAAACGCAGAGCTTTAAACAGAGCAAAGGAGAAAATTGTGTTATTAAAATGCTTGCCAAGAAGGTGAACATGTTCAACTGATTCACATTTCTTGGGACATTTACTGAGAAGTATCCCATATTTCTAAAAATCAGGTCAAGTTTGTTATTGCATTAATGCCCTTTTGTGGTTAATTTTACTAATGAAAAATATCCATTTTCACAAAGAATGTGTAAAAATATATCACTTTTTGAGAGAAGAGATTTACAAGGTCAATTGAGTTGTTAAATAATACAGAGTAGATACACTGTATTTTTTAAGAAAGAACACTGAAATATTGTGCCAATATGGAAAACAGAAAAGCATTTTAGCTTTTATCTGATTGTAAAATTAGGAAGGATGATGAATAGAAAAGTCAATAGAGCTAGGTACAGATACTTCAATTAGTAAAATTTAAAAGTGTGTAAAAGAAAATGTATTTTAGAAATTTTGCAGTTGCTTTATAGATTTACAATATCATGCATAAAACAAAATGTATTAGTTTCCTATAATACAGGTTTTAAATTTATTTTGTTTAAATTTAAATGGTTGAAATCAATAAAAACGGTTTGACATTTTTCCAGAACCAGTTTTAGAAATTGGCATAAACTATAGTTATAATTTTAAAAAATACAATGACTTTTGTAAAAATATCTACTTACTTTAAATTAATTCTAGCATATTTGTTGAATATTCAAAAGAGATGAAATTCAAGATGCTGCCGTTGAGATCTCAAAACCATTTTAAAACAATTCAGTGATTCTTCTGCATACTGGCCAGACTACTCAGTATAATATAGCAGATAATGAAAAAATAAGAGAATTGTAGTCTGTGAAAGGAAAGCCTAAATGAATTAATGTTCTTTTGCCTTTTTGTTGTTGTTGTTTGTTTTGTTTTGTTTTGCAGAGAGTAAAGGTGGATTTCAAGGACATTTTGTTAGTATAGGCAGCATACATACTTAGTATATGGATTTAGTATAGATGCATAGATGATAGCAAGGGTAAAGTCTTATGCAATTATTTAATTTTCAAAAATAAGAAACATTGGGGAAAGTGCAGATGTAATTTCTCAGATATATGATTTTTTTGTGTGACCTATATATATTCTTTGGCCTTCCTGGTTGCTCAGTGGTAAAGAATCTGTCTGCCAATGCAGGGGACATGGGTACAATCCCTGGGTTGGGAAGATCCCCTGGAGGAGGAAATGGCAACCCATTCCAGTATTCTTCAGTTCAGTTCAGTTCAGTTCAGTCGCTCAGTCGTGTCCGACTCTTTGCGACCCCATGAATAGCAGCACACCAGGCCTCCCTGTCCATCACCAAATCCGGAGTTCACTCAGACTCGCATCCATCGAGTCAGTGATGCCATCCAGCAATCTCATCCTCTGTCGTCCCCTTCTCCTCCTGCCCACAATCCCTCCCAGCATCAGAGTCTTTTCCAATGAGTCAACTCTTTGCATGAGGTGGCCAAAGTACTGGAGTTTCAGCTTAGCATCATTCCCTCCAAAGAAATCCCAGGGCTGATCTCCTTCAGAATGGACTGGTTGGCTCTCCTTGCAGTCCAAGGTACTAGCAAGAGTCTTCTCCAACACCACAGTTCAAAAGCATCAATTCTTCAGCGCTTAGCCTTCTTCACAGTCCAACTCTCACATCCATACATGACTACTGGAAAAACCATAGCCTTGACTAGATGGACCTTAGTGAGCAAAGTAATGTCTCTGCTTTTGAATATGCTATCTAGGTTGAGAAGATCCTGGCAAGATACTGTCCATGTGGTTGCAAGGACTCAGACACAATTGAGTGAGTAAACAATGTGTATGTTCCCTAATGAATTGCCTTTCTCTCATGCTGAGGCAGCTGTGACCTTCTTTCTTTGAGTTTTTGCAATCATTTTTTGACTGCCCATTCTCATAGGAACAGCTCTCTTCCTGTTTGAAATATCCTTAATGGCCTCAGTTTTCATGTTTAAACTCTGAAAAATACATGAGTCATCTTTTTTATTTTTTTTGACTAGGAGGGAAAGAGATTTTTTAAATGAGTTTGACAGTTGAATTGAGATTACAAAATATTACACCTGCACATGAGATGTAGAGAGACTTCTAGACACAGGAAACTTGTGCAAGTCATGGAAATTGAAATTCCATGTTTTGTTTTGTTTGGTTTTGTTTGGTTTTGGCAAATCGTTGGTATCTGTTAAATGTATTGACACCAGGATGGGACTAATATCATCTGGTATGTTAAGGGAAGAATTCTCAAAAAGATTAGATTTTTAAAATTTCACAGTACTTAGAAGTACAAATAAAATTATCAGTTCTGTTCAGTTCAGTTCAGTGGCTTAGTCATGTCCAACTCTTTGCAACTCTATGGACTGCAGCACACCAGGCTTCCCTGTCCATCACCAACGCACAGGGTTTACTCAAACTCCAATAAAATTATCTCTTCCCTGAATTGAGTGTGGAATTTTCCAGACTGAATTCAACAAGAGATGGTCCAAAGAAAATTAGTAAGCTGGAATTTGGGGTTAAAAAGAGAGCATTTGTATCAGACTATAGGAGATAAAGTGTGAGGTATGAATTGACCCCAAAGCTGATTTTGTATATGATAGGCAGCATCAGAGATCTTTTGATGTTAAACACATACTGGACATTTTCTATTTGTTTCTCTAGATTTTCTTTCCACTATTTTAACTCTGCTTCTTGTTTTGTACTAATGGATGTGCTCTTTATCAAGGGCTTCTGGGGAGGCACTAACATGATCTGGAAGGACAGCCAGGTAGGGAGACTGATTCTCACATCCTCCTCCATGCCACCTGGAGGGGGGCCACCTCGCCACCAAATCTATAACTCTGCTGATCGTGGCCCCTGGGTTCTGGTACTATACCTTCCATTATCCTTTCAGGGCCAGTAGAGGTTCTGCATTCTCTAGGAGAAAGCCTTTTCTCACCCTGGAAGATTTTCCTACACCCAACACTTTGTGAGGTGAAATAAGTCACTTTTTTGGGGGGATGTAGGTGAGGGAGGGAGGTCAACTGATCTAAAGCTGAGCTGCCAGGTTTGGGAAGAGCAACTGATTAAAACCACATACCGCAATGAGAGAGACCTAAGCCTTTAATCATTTACTGTGATGGAATAAGCAAGAGTCTCAAACCCGAAAAAGATCAACTCCCCCTGTTCTATTTCCCCTCTGGAAGGGGGTGCAGATTGAGGGTCAGGTGGATCAGCACTGATGCTAGGATCTTCTCACTGTTAAGGGAGCCCCAGACCAAAGGGTCTTGTGGTTTTGTGGACCCTGTGGTCAGGAGGAGTGGATGAGTACTGGGTGCTGAGTTATAGGAGAGGACCTTCCAGGTTCTGATCCTCTCAGCTCTCAGGGGTCTCAGAAAAGGTACTGCAGGAAGGGACCTAGGAATTCAGGCTCCTTCACTAAGAATGTATATAAAGAGCGCTACTGGCCACAGGACCTGTGTCCTTGACTGCACCTCCTCCCTTCAGAGATGACAGTGTCCTGGCCATGCACTAAGCCTGGGGGAGGGTTGGCAGTTTTCCCAGTGATGTCTGCCAGGTAAAGCCTCTGACTGCCTGTGGTTCAAAGTCTGAAAATGTTCCACATAGATGCTCAACCAGGAGATGGGTTCCCCAGACAAGAACCTGATCAGAGCCTTTATTACTCTACACCTTCAGGATGGGGTCCTGAGATTGGGTTATCCTTTTCTGTGGAACACACACAGAAAACCTCCTCCTTGGTGTGTGGTGGTAAATGGGAGAGTTACTCTTTGGCTGGCAGTGGCCTTAGGATTCCTCAAGTTAACATCAGTGGCTCTTGGGAGTGCAATGTGCTCGAGTGTAAGATGACTGTGACAGCCACCATAACAGCAATTAGAAATACAGAATTAACATTGCATGAAGTAAATTGGCTACTTTAGAATAAATAACATGTCATGAAGTCTGTGGCTGTTTGTAAAGATTCTATATAATTTTTTTTTTTCTTTTTAAGAGGGATAATTTCAGTAAGCTATTAACTTAGTGAACTCATTCCAATATTTAATTAATGGCAGATCAAATACATGTATCATGTGAATTTGTTGATACTAGTAAGGTATATATGCCTTATATATTAGATAGAAATAATCTATGAGTAGAGTTATAGAGAAACAGCAAAAATAAGTCATGTCATGACCTAATGTTACCATGATAACCATGACTACATATCTTCAAAATAACTGTAAATGTGTCGCAGAAGTCAATTCAGTTCAGTTCAGTTCAGTCGCTCAGTCGTGTCCGACTCTTTGTGTCCCCATGAATCACAGCACACCAGGCCTCCCTGTCCATCACCCACTCCCGGAGTTCACCCAAACTCATGTCCATTGAGCCGGTGATGCCATTCAACCATTTCATCTTCTGTCATCCCCTTCTCCTCCTGCCTTCAATGTTTCCGAGCATCAGGGTCTTTTCCACTGAGTCAGTTCTTCACATCAGGTGGCCAAAGTACTGGAGTTTCAGCTTTAGCATCATTCCTTCCAAAGAAATCCCAGGGCTGATCTCCTTCACAATGGACTGGTTGGATCTCCTTGCAGTCCAAGGGACTCTCAAGAGTCTTCTCCAACACCACAGTTTAACAGCATCAATTCTTTGGCACTCAGCTTTCTTTAGAGTCCTACTCTCACATTCATAAATGACCACTGGAAAAACCATAGTCTTGATTAGATGGACAATTGTTGGCAAAGTAATGTCTCTGCTTTTCAATATGCTGTCTAGTTTGGTCATAATTTTCCTTCCAAGGAGTAAGTGTCTTTTAATTTCATGGCTGCAATCACCACCTGCAGTGATTTTGGAGCCCCCAAAAATAAAGTCTGACACTGTTTCCACTGTTTCCTCATGTATCTGCCATGAAGTGATGGGACCAGATGCCATGATCTTAGTTTTCTGAAGGTTGAGCTTTAAGCCAACTTTTTCACTCTCCTCTTCCACCTTCATCAAGAAGCTCTTTAGTTCTTCCTCATTTTCTGTCATAAGGATGGTGTCATCTGCATATCTGAGGTTACTGATATTTCTTCCGGCAATCAATACACCCTCTTAAAAAAAAGTGAACATAGTCTAGCTTACCTAAAGGTAGGCAATCCAAATTACTACACACAGACTATAGTTGAAAGAGTCTAAATTATTTTCAATCTTTCTGAAAAGAACTAGGTATTGTTCTTCTGGATATGTCTTAGATGACACACCAAAGAGTCTAAAATGGCACTATTTTCCCCACTTAGTTAGTTGCATTTGGATAAATATGAAATCAGACCTCTTCTGTAAACATCTGTCTCATCAAATGCATAAAATGTCTCCTGCCAAAATAAGTTAATAAATTAGAACTGAATATAAACTTTGTACATTTCCTTGCAGTGATCTTTTTATTTCCTTGATTATACAATGAATTCAGTAAGTATTGATGGAATTTTCACTCCACTCAAAGAACTCTCTTTGGTGTTATATTGTACAAAAGATGAATTAGTTTGAGATTTCAGTTTTTACAGTTATAGATCCTTTCTTTTTTTTTTTTTCCCAGAATTCACATAGAAACTATGAAAGAAGTCAGATATTAAATATAAATTCTTGAGAAATAAAAGTGTAGCTGTATATCTTCTGTATACCCAGGTCACAGAAAGATAGCCTCACAGTGCTAGGTAATTACCAGAAGAATCTAGCATCTCTCTCTCCATCTTGTATTGCTCAGAACATTTGAGGGTTTTGAAAAATGGAGCTCAAAACTTTATATCATTAATTTCAGGTGTGAACATGAAGCTTACATTTGATGCGACAGACTGGAATATGTCCTTTCGTAAAAGGAAAATGATGTATCAATTTCTGTATAATTAAAGCAAATCAAAAGAAATAATGAAAAAAACTTTTCAGCTCCCCAAATGTTAATAAATTCCAGGTATAGCATTTGGAGCAAATAATTTGATTCAAAACCTCAACACTTATTGGTTAGTCTTCACCAAACTGTATTAATTATGTTAATTAATGTTAATTATTAAATAAATTTTCAGACTGTCTCACATACATAGTGTATTTCACATGAACATAGACATTCATGGTCTATTGGCTGTTTTCACAGAATCTTACAAAAAATACTGCTGCTGCTGCTAAGTCACTACTTTATCATTATCCAGTATAAATGTTTTGCAAGATAGGTGACAGTTTAAAAACTTCAAAATATCTATTTAATAAAAGTGTATATTCTGTTTCTGAAACTGAGAATTGTGTAAAATTATTTTTGCAATAATTATTCCTGACATTATACTGAGAATTACAGAACCTTCATAAATAAACTCATTTGATTCTTACACCTACTTTGTGAGGTATGTAGGGCAGAAAATAACCTTAAAGAGGTTAAGTGGCTTGTGCAAGGTCCAAGCATTAAGAGGCAGCAATAAATTCAGAAATCAGATCTTTGTATAAGGTCATTGCTCTTCCCAAACTAATACTTTAATGGACCTGAAACACACAAAAATTCATTAATATGATGTGATATTATAGTATAGTATAATGGAAATAGTATAAAATAGAAATAGTATATAATACAAGCTATGATATATATTTCCCTTATAAATAAAAATATTTTTCTCATTACAAAATGAAAATAATTTTATTTTATAAAAATGTAACTAAGAAAACAGAAAAATTGCTGACAACTGTAAATATTAAAATATTTAATTCATATTTTTCTATATAATATAAATTGCAGATTGTATATATTGATTACTTCTAAGAAAACTATTTTGCCTCTGGTTGCATAATAGTTGAAATGCTTTGAAAGAAATAATCTTGCTGTTACTAAGAATAACATCTAAATTCAAATCAGGATCAATTACCTCTCAACTTCCTCCCCAAGTCTTGAAGAATACTTTACTATTCCAGCTTTTGTCGTCCAGTTCTTGTCAGAAGGATGCTGGATCTCTCTGTGCAAGTGGGAACCCGCCTCCCTTCAGTCCTACTGTGGTAGTGGTCTGTCCTGTCAGCCTAAGGAAGTGCCATCAGCTCCATGGTCATTTTTATTTCATCTTGTCCCTCCTCTGTTATTTTCAGTCCAGACTGGCCACATTTCAGCTGATATAAAATTCTCAAAACCCATCAGCCAGTCTCCTGTGCAATTTGGAAGGGTTCAAGCCATCGAAAAGAAGGTCCTCTACATACCTTTTCTGGATAACTCATCTCTAATCCTAGTGTCTGTCAAGATGCTTGATTGAATCCATGTGTTACACATTTAATTGCTGTAGCAAAATTGTCCAGCAACTCCTTTCATAGTAACGCCACAGCATGCTTTCTTATTTTTTACAGTGTGGATAGACTGAGAATTTTCCAAACCTTCAAGTTTCACTTTCTTTTTGGTTTTTGTTGTCATTGTTTTTGTTGTTTGTTTGGTAAATTGTGTCCCACTCTTTGTGACCCCATGGACTGCAGCTCACCAAGCTCTCCTGTCCTTTATTATCTTCTGGAATTTTCTCAGATTCATATCCATTGAGTCATCCATTGGATGGACACGCATGTCCATTGAGTTTTTGATTTTTGCTGGTTTACATTTAGTAAGCATGTCATTTTAGTTTCCTTTGGAGAAAGCAGTTTCTCACACTTTCCATATTTTTATGACCTTTAAAGTTCTGAGGCATAGTCATCAGTTTTGTTTTGTAGAATAACCATTTTTTTTAGGGTTTGTCCTATGTTTCTCTTGTAATTAGACAGGAATTGTGTTTATTGTTTGTTGTTGCTGTTCTTTTGAGGAAGACTACCACAGAGGTCAAGTGCCGTTTTTCATTTTCATCACACAATATCAAGGGTGCATCTGTCAACATGACTTGTCACTATTGATGCTAACCTTGATGATCTAGCAGAAGTAGAGTATGTCAGGATTCTTCACTGTGAGGTTATCCTTTTTTTCCCCTTCTCAAATGCTTTAGTATGCAATGTGCCCATAAGTGCAGAGCACCTACTAATATGTACATTATTTAGGGTTTTTCTGTATCAGAGATTGAAATCATCTCTCTCATTTATCTATGATATTATTTATTTTTCTCAATGTGGACTCATGGATACTCATTTTATACTCTTGGTAATGATCCAATGTTACTTTATTTTGTCAAATTGTTTCCACTTTAGTAACTGTGATCTTTACTTTGGTCCTGGGTCCCTTTGACACATCCTACTTACTACAGGATATTTGAGCACTTTACTTTTTGGAACCATAAGATCTCTAGACTCTTTCTATAAAAAATTGTTGGCCCATCCCTAGAATCGTGATTTCTTCAAGGAGCTCCTTTAATAAAATGACATTAGAAATCAAAATCTGGTGGTGGGTGATGTTTAACTTTCATACATTAATTTACAATATATTGTTGTTGTTGTTGTTGTTGTTTAGTGGCTAACTCATACTCCACTCTTTTTGCAGCCCCATGACTATAGTCCACCAGGCTCCTCTGTCCCAGGCGAGACTATTGGAGTGGGTTGACATTTCTTCTCCAAGGGATCTTACTATTCAGTTCAGTTCAGTTCAGTCACTCAGTTGTGTCTGACTTTTTGTGACCCCATGAATCACAGCACACCAGGCCTCCCTATCTAACACCAACTCCCGGAGCTCACTCAGATTCACATCCATCAAGTCGGTGATGCCATCCATCCATCTCATCCTCTGTCGTCCCCTTCTCCTGCCCACAATCCCTCCCAGCATCAGAGTCTTTTCCATTGAGTCAACTCTTTGCATGAGGTAGCCAAAGTACTGGAGTTTCAGCTTTAGCATCATTCCTTCCAAAGAAATCCCAGGGATGCTCTCCTTCAGAATGGACTGGTTGGATCTCCTTGCAGTCCAAGGGACTCTCTAGAGTCTTCTCTAGCACCACAGTTCAAAAGCATCAATACTTCAGCACTCAGCTTTCTTCACAGGCCAAATCTCACATCCATACAGGACCACTGGAAAAACCATAGCCTTGACTAGACAGACCATTGTTGGCAAAGTAATGTCTCTGCATTTCAATATGCTATTAGTTGATTTATATGTATATTTAATACATATGTGAATATATTAACATGAATAAAAACTCTACATTCTTTAAATATAATTTTTATAAATTTTGAACTCAAATCTTTGTTGATTTTATACCATGTATATTTCTTTCGCAAATTATCATCTGTCTTTCAATGTTGTTCAGTTCAGTTCAGTTCAGTCACTCAGTCATGTCTGACTCTTTGCGACTCCTTCAATCTCAGCACACCAGCATCCCTGTCCATCACCAACTCCTGGAGTTCACTCAAACTAATGTCTATCGAGTCGATGATGCCATCCATCCATCTCATCCTCTGTCATCCCCTTCTCTTCCTGCCCCCAATCCCTCCCAGCATGAGGGTGTTTTCCAGTGAGCCAACTTTTCACATGAGGTGGCCAAAGTATTGGAGTTTCAGCTTCAGCATCAGTCCTTCCAAAGAACACCTGGGACTGATCTCCTTTAAAATGGACTGGTTGGATCTCCTTGCAGTCCAAGGAGCTCTCAAGAGTCTTCTCCAACACCACAGTTCAAAAGCATCAATTCTTCGGCTCTCAGCTTTCTTCACAGTACAACTCTCACATCCATAGATGACCACTGGGAAAACCATAGCCTTGACTAGATGGATCTTTGTTGGCAAGGAAATATCTCTCCTTTTCAATATGCTATCTCTGTTGGTCATAACTTTCCTTCTAAGGAGTAAGCGTCTTTTAATTTCATGGCTGCAGTCATCATCTGCAGTGATTTTGGATCCCCAAAAAAGAAAGCCTGACACTGTTTCTACTGTTTCCCCATGTATTTCCCATGAAGTGATGGGACCAGATGCCATGATCTTCGTTTTCTGAATGTTGAGCTTTAAGCCAACTTTTTCACTCCCTCTTTTACTTTCATCAAGAGGCTTTTTAGTTCCTCTTCACTTTCTGCCATAAGGGTGGTGTCATCTGCATATCTGAGGTTATTGATATTTCTCCCGGAAATCTTGATTCCAGCTTGTGTTTCTTCCAGTCCAGTGTTTCTCATGATGTACTCTGCATATAAGTTAAATAAGCAGGGTGACAATATACAGCCTTGACGTACTCCTTTTCCTATTTGAAACCAGTCTGCTGTTCCATGTCCAGTTGCAACTGTTGCTTCCTGACCTGCATATAGGTTTCTCAAAAGGCAGGTCAGGTGGTCTGGTATTCCCCTCTCTTTCAGAATTATCCACAGTTTATTGTGATGCACACAGTCAAAGGCTTTGGTGTAGTTCAGTGTTGTTACTGGTGCCCTTTCCTGTATAGACCTAAACATATTAATGTAATCTAGTGTGTCTATAGTTTACTTTTTGACTTATATTTTGTTTAAATAATGGTTTAGTGCCCATAGAATACAAACATATTCAGTTGTACATGTTAAAAGTTTAAAATTTTCTTTTTCTATATTATGCTTTGATTGGAATGGTCTTTGAAGCACAGTGTGAAATAAAGATTGACTTTCATTTTTGCAATATAAATTATTAGTTATTTTAAAACCACTTATTGAATAGCTCCTTAATCATGAACCCATTTATAGTGTTATTTCCCTGAAACATTTTATTTTTATAAATGTTTGATGTATTTGTAGACTTTAAATTTAACTGATTACTTAAGGCAATGTCAAATCCACACATTAAGATGAGTCTTTGTATCTAATAGATTCACCACCACAAGTCATTGTTTTTCAAAACTGACTAGGCCAAAGTCTTATCATCTATTTAGAGTTCAAACTTTTGTAATGGTTAACAATGATAATATAATGGATTAAATAACAAACAGGTAGATGATTTCATTCAGCTGCTGTGTATGAAACTCTATGCCTCTCCTTTTCTAAACCTACTCATTTATCTAGTCTAGTTTTAGGCATCACATTTTAAAACTTATTTTTATAACTCTTGTTTAAAACAGGAATTCTGTATAGCTCTTGTTTGTACCTGACTCCTGACATCTGCCTCCTTTGAAGACTATTTATTCTTTGTTTCTTAAACGATATGAATTTTGAATTGAGCTTACCTATTTCCTGATCCAAATATTCACAACAGCTCACACCTCTGATTCTCCTCCCTATTCTTCATACACAAAATCATTTAACTCCGTGTGTGTGTATAGAGTTAAAAAGAGGACAGAAACTCAAGTGTTAAATTTAAAACCTATTGTACTAGAATAGTAGTTTTCATTTCCACCTTCTGAAAAGCAAATGAAAAGTTAAAAAGAGAGAGAGAGAGTTGGTATATTATGTAACTGCAAATAAAACAGTTCAGTGAAAAAATAAAATAAAATAAAGGTTTTTAGGTATGAATATTGAAAAAGTTGAGGAATGGACAAGTGGTCCTTGGCAGAATAGAGTTTTGGAATAACAGTTCTTTGTCTCTCTATATTTAATGCCTTCTTTAAGGAGCTTTTATTATTCACTGAGACTGAATAACATGCCATGCAATGCACATAAGCCATTCGTAAAAGAAAGGTTCAAAGCAGAACATAATGACAGATTTTCAGTAAACAAGAACAGGTTAAAGAGATTGAATGAAAGCTAAAAGCTAATTCCCATATGCATTCAGCCAAAAGTAGATAAATCTTCAGTCCTCAAAAATCCCACTCCTGTGCTTTTAAAACTCTAAACTACTGTGAAATACTTGTTGGTACTGGAAGGCACTCATTATCTACACAATAATAGCCTAGGAAAGGCTACATTTGCAGGCTTCCAATATGTTCAAAATTAGGACTATTAGAATCTCAAATCAGCTTCCCCCCTTTATTCTGTTATAATAGAGAATTCCAGAGAATGAGTGGGGTTTGGATTATTTACTTTATGTGAATGGGTGTAAACACTTATTTCACATTTGAAATATAAATTAGAGAGTCAATATTCACTTTGAGAATTATAAAAATCTATGCATTTGGGTTTTCCAAACATTCTCATCAAGATGCCCAAATCTTCATATTTACTTTTCTCCTTCATTTTAGAGATAAGATCAAATAGAAATCATATTTTGGGTTAATTATGGATTGCTGGAGTATAAGGTATGAAATATTTTAATAGGTGAAAAAAAAAGGATGTAGAACATTTCCTCATATTGATTTTTAGGTAGGAGATAGCTGGGCCCCAGGCTGGAATTTGTTCCCTCTGGACAGATACTCCAAAATGAAGAGGAGGAGGAGCTAAGTTCTGCCCAGTTAAAAGACAGGCCCCATGTATTTCTCATTCTCAAGGTCAAGGAGACCTTCTTGACTGTACATGCATAGAAAGGCTCTATGGAAGTCAAAAAGTGAGTGATGCCAACCTCCCCATAGGTCTCTTCACTAGAATCCAAAACATGGGAGGACCCCAAGGGAAACCAAATACAGGCTCAGAACCAGGCAAGGCAAGGTGATTTGTCAAGGAAACCCAGAAGAAATGCCCCATATAAGTGATTCAAACTACCATGAGGGCATGACTCTGAGTCTGCCTGTGTGTGCCTACTCACAGGTACATTTCTTCCTCCTAATAAAGACTTTATGTGTTTCACTACTTTCTGTCTATGTGGGAATTCATTTCTGCAAAGCTGAAGGGCCAGAGTCTTGTCACTGGTCACTGGTCTGGTGGCTAGGATTCAGCACTCTAATGACCACATCCCAACTTCAGTTTCTGGCTGGGAAATGAAATCCTGCTTCAAGCTGCTGCAGGCCAAGGGCCACTGAGACAGGATTGCTTAAAAATTGCCATTTTGTTTGAAAATCCTAAAGATAGAATAAAATATCAGACAAGATAAAATGCCACATTTTTGCAAAATATATACTTATCTATTTAATGTCATTGCTTCAAATGATATAAACAGATTTTAAAATTTTTCATAGCTATAGCTAATTTTGTTAGACCAAAATCAAATGTCAAAAGTCTTTATGGAAATCGTGTTTAAAGACATTACACCAAACACAAGAACGTCCTCCCTTCTCTCTTGAAATTTTATGAAAAAAAAAAAAAATATATATATATATATATAAAGGAATAACAAAATATATAAAGAACAATATTAGAATCAGGACAGGGTCAACAGTGGACAAAGAATTTCCAGATTGGGGGAAGGTAAAAGTTATAAAGCTGTGTTGACAAATGAAAGCAGAGGGAACCAAAGCCAAGTGAGAGGAAGGCAACCTGTCCTGGAAAGGTTTTGACTGAACTGGAGAAAACAATGGAGGAAGCCAGGGAGGGAGAATGAAAGTAGAGAATATTAGAGCTAAAAATGAATGGAGTCATAGAAAGTTGCTTCCTTTTAACATACAATCGACCCTCCAGATTCCATATATAGTGCAGGCAACCACAGTTTACCCCTTAAGGGAACAAATTAATGTTTTTGCAGAAAGAAATGGAAAAAGGAGTACTAGGACTTGGAGAAGGCAGTGGCACCCCACTCCAGTGCTCTGGCCTGGAAAATCCCATGGATGGGGGAGCCTGGTGGGCTGCAGTCCATGCGGTCGCGAAGAGTCGGACATGACTGAGCGACTTCACTTTCACTTTTCACTTTCATGCATTAGAGAAGGAAATGGCAACCCACTCCTTTTCTTGCCTGGATTCCCACCTGTTCTTGCCTGGAGAATCCCAGGGACGGCGGAGCCTGGTGGACTGCCGTCTATGGGGTCGCACAGAGTCGGACACGACTGAAGCGACTTAGCAGCAGCAGTAGCAGCAGCAGGACTATTGGAGAAGCTTACTGGGTTGCGGCATTCCAAAGGAAAACTCTCACCATCCCACTTTGATCTCATTGGAATAACAAGTAATCTCTGAATGCTCAGTCTAAAAAGAATTATGTCCATTAGAGAAGTCTTCATATTCTAATTTTTAAAAATTATTTATCTATTTAGGCTGCACTGCATCACATGGCATGTGGGACCTTATTTCCCCAGCCAGGGATTAAAGCTGTGGCCCTTGCAGTGGACATGCAGTCTTAACCACCATACCAACAAGGAGAGTACCCATGTTATCATTTTAAAAGTTACAGATTGCAAATAATCAGTATACATGTTCTAAAAAGATCTTTATCAGTATAAATAATACAGAATACAAAGAAAGAGTAAATCATTTAAGATAAAAGATATTTGTGAAGAACATAATTTCAACACGCTGTTCAATACAATGTTCAAAAGGTAGGAAAGGTATGGTAAATTCAAAACAAGAAAAATCAAATAAGAAAGTGTTCTTAAGAGCAAAAAAAAAAAAAAAAAATAAGGCACCTTATGGCACCTTCTGCCATAAGGGTGGTGTCATCTGTATACATGAGGTTATTGATATCTCTCCCAGAAATCTTGATCCCAGCTTGTGCTTCATCCAGACTGGCATTTTGCATGATCTACTCTGCATAGAAGTTAAAAAAGCAGGGTAACAATGTAGAGCCTTGACATACTCCTTTCCCAATTTGGGACCAGTCCATTGTTCCATGTCCAGTTCTAACTGTTGCTTCCTGACCTGCATACAGATATCTCAGGAGGCAGGTAATGTGGTCTGGTATTCCTATCTCTTGAAGAATTTTCCACAGTTTTTTTTTTGGTCTACACAGTCAAAGGATTTGTCATAGTCAATAAAGCAGATGTTTTTCTGTAACTCTCTTGCTTTTGCTATGATCGATCCAATGTACATTGGCAATTTGATCTCTGATTCCTCTGCCTTTCCTAAATCCAATTTGAACATCTGGAAGTTCTCGGTTCACATACTGCTGAAGCCTGGCTTGGAGAACTTTCAATATTACTTTGCTAGCATGTGAGAATTGTGCCATTGTGCAGTAGTTTGAACATTCTTTGGCATTGTCTTTCTTTGGGATTGGAATGAAAACTGACCTTTTCCAGTCCTGTGGCCACTGCTGAGTTTTCCAAATTTTCTGGCATATTGAGTGAAGCACTTTCACAGCATCATCTTTTAGGATTTGAAATAGCTCAGCTGTAATTCCATCACCTCCACTAGCTTTGTTTGCAGTGATACTTCCCAAGACCCATTTGACTTTGCACTCCACGATGTCTGGCTCTAGGTGAGTGGTCATACCATCATGGTTATCTGGGTCATTAAGATCTTTTCTGTATAATTATTCTGTGTATTATTGCCACTTCTTCTTAATATCTTCTGCTTCTGTTAGGTCCATACTGTTTCTATCCCTTTTTGTTCCTATCTTTGTTGGTATCTCTAGTTTCCTAGAAGAGATCTCTAGTCTTTCCCATTCTATTGTTTTCCTCTATTTCTTTGCATTGATCACTGAGGAAGGCTTTCTTATCTCTCCTTGCTATTTTTTGGAACTCTGCATTCAGATTCATGAATCTTTCCTTTTCTCCTTTACCTTTCACTTCTCATCTTTTCTCAGCTGTTTGTAAGGCCTCCTCAGACAACCATTACCATTTTGAATTTATTTTTCTTGGGGATGGCTTTGATAACTGCCTCCTGTACAATATTACCAACATCTGACCATCGTTCTTCAGGCACTCTGACTATCAGATCGAATCCCTTGAATCTGTTTGTTACTTCCACTGTATAATCATAAGGGATTTGATTTAGGTTGTACATGAATGGTCTAGTGGTTTTCCCTATTTTCAATGTAAGTCTGAATTTTTCAGTAAGGAGTTCATTACCTGAGCCACAGTCAGCTCTTTGTCTTGTTTCTGCTGACTGTTTAGAGCTTCTCTTTCTTTGGCTACAAAGAATATAATCAATCAATCAAAATAAACTAATAATACAATAATAAATTGCATTTGTAAGATAAGGTCATAGAAATATCATAAAAAAGTAAGCTTACCTTCACTTGTATATAAAAATTATCTAGTTTTCCTCTCCCCCATCCATATTATGGGCTTCCCAGGTGCTTGGTGGGAAAGAATCCAGCTGCCAATGTAGGACACATGGGTTTGATCCCTGGGTTGGGAAGCTCCCCTGTAGTAGGAAACAGCAACCCACCCCAGTATTCTCACCTAGAAAATCCCATGGACAGAGGTGCCTGATGGGTTACAGCCCATGGAGTTGCAAAGAGTCGGATACAACTGAGCACACACGCACTCGTTTTATCTGCTGTTGATACTATAATTTACATCCATTTGTATTGCTTATCCATTAACAAATTATTGTAGCTATATTTATTTTTAATATTTATGTCCTTTAATAGCATTCAGTTTATTAACAGGAAAATGTGCCTGATAAAATGTGCTTGCTCTTAGAAAATATACCTTGAATATTTAAGGACAAAAGGGGCTTTATATCTGCAACTTGACAAATGGCTCTGAAAATAAATAATAAAATAAAATAAAATGGCAAAATGTTAACAGTTAAGAGCCCTGAGGGAAAGGTATACTGGGGCTCTTTGTTAACTTTTCTTGCAACTTCTATACATTTGAAAATATTTTAAAACAAAATTTACCAAAGCAAAGGGAAAAAAAGAAGTGCTTGATAAAATAACATGTATATAAAACAAAACAAAAAACAAATAAAAACAAAAACTATGGGTTGCTCACAACATTAATGCAATTAGTGTATTCTATGTCCCTGAGAGTTTCTAGAATGTAATAGTTAAATCTCAACCTGTGAATGCATAAACAGTTCCCAATTCCTGTTTATTTACTACTATGTCTTCAACTTTTAACTCTTTTTACCCTTTATGCTAGAAACACTGCAATTTTCCCGGCCAGAATACTGGAGTGGGTGGCCTTTCCCTTCTCCAGGGGATGTTCCCAACCCAGGGATCCAGCCCGAATCTCCAGTGTTTCAGGCAGATTCTTTACCAGCTGAACCACAAGGGAAGCCCAGAATACTGGAGTTGATAGCCTATCCGTTCTCCAGCAGATCTTCCTGACCCAGGAATCAAACAGGGGTCTCCTGCATTGCAAGTGGATTCTTTATCAACTGAGCTGATGCCCAGAAACACTGCCAGGTGTCTAAAATGGTGGGAGAGATCACCTCCATCCAATTCCACTGTGCCATTTGTAGCAAAGCACACCTTTCTCCTCTAGAGAAAATAATCTCTGTGTGCTATGTTTGGAAAGTGGATATTGCAGTCAAGTCCCGTTATACTTCAATGACAGTGCATTTTAACATGACATCTTGCTCCATAGGTAGAAATTATTCCAGAACTGATGGACTCTTTCTCTACTATTGTGCTGAGTCATAACACTCCAAGTCAACACTGGTCAGGACCCTTCTACTTAAAGGCCTTTTCAATCATTTGCCTGAAATTTTCTACAGTGCAGATGCTGGCAGAGATTTATGCCACAGAGAAGTGAGTTCTCACTGCTATAGCCAAGGAGTCTCTCTATAAGGAGTACAGGAACCAGGGGGTGAAGGTAATATTTATAGAGCAAATCTTTTTCAAAGAATTTTTTTACAGAGATCATTTTTCAAATTCTTTATTGAATTTGTTAAAATATTGCTTCTGTTTCATGTTTTGTTTTTGTTTTTTTTTTTCGGCCACAAGGCTTATGGGATCTTGGCTTCCTTACAAGAGACTGAACCCATACAACCTGCACTGGAAGGTGAAGTCTCAACCTCTAGACCACTAGGGAAGCTCTATAGGAAAGTCCCTATAGAGCTAATCTTTATCAGAAGACCATATCCAGTGGGTAGCATCAGAGGCAAGCATTCTCTGTCTAGTTGTCAAAAATGAGGCTTCAGTAGGGAAGGCTTCCAGCTACAAAGTATCTTGAATAATTAAATTTTAAATAAGGATTTTTAGCAATAGATGTGTATGCCAATTAATCAGCTGCTCTCTCTGTGTAGGTAATCAAAAACCAGGCAACGGTTGACAAAACCATTATAAGCAGAGGAACAGCAGTGGTTTCCACTCAAGAACCTATCCAAAGTCAAGCATGGAGAAATGCATAATTGATCATGAATGATATGAAGGAGCTAAAGAGATAGGAAATACCACAAAAGGCAGTATAGTACTAGTATGAAGTACAGGTAGCAAAACAAAGAAAATGCATGCCTGAGCCTTGGAAATAAAACCCCTTGTAAAAAGAAGCTGGTCATCTAAATATGTATGATGGGCCTACACTGGACCACTCTGAGGATGCCCAAACGATGTTCTGTGGACTGTCCTTGGTCAGGCTTAGACTAAGGGCAAATTAAGCTATTCTGAGATTATTACCTGACTTTGATTAATTTTTTTTATACACACCCCACCCCAGACTGAAGAAGACTATTGCAGTTGATGATCACTAAACTCTAAAAGGAGAAAGAAATGGCAATCCACTCCAGTACTATTGCCTGGAAAATCCCATGGACAGAGGAGCCTGGTAGGCTACAGTCCATGGGGTCGCAAAGAGTCGGACACAACTGAGCGACTTCACGTTCACATTCACGAAACTCTAAAATAAGGGATTTCCCTGGTGGCTCAGATGGTAAAGTGTCTGTCTACAATGCGGGAGACCCGGGTTCGAGCCCTGGGTTGGGAAGATCCCCTGGAGAAGGAAATGGCAATCAATCCAGTACTATTGCCTGGAAAATCCCATGGACAGAGGATCCTGGTAGGCTACAGTCTATGGGGTTGCAGAGAGTTTGACATGACTGAATGACATCACTTCACTTCACTTCACAAACTCTAAAATAAGAATAGTGATATACACAGTGGTGTTTTTGGTAATTGTAATGCATCACCCATATGAAACTATGAAAGACTTGGAAAAAGAAGCTAGTCTATCAGATCAGATCTACAAAAAGTGATGAAGAAGACATCAAGAGATGATAATTTAGGTGCTAATTTTTGAGGACAATTGAGACAGGTCATATTTAAAACAATTGATTTGGCTTTACCTAATCTGAGTTAAGGATGTGATAGAAATTAGGTTTATTAAATCTTCTTGTTTCTATTGTATAGAGATAAAATCTTTTCAATAGGAAGTCATGTGAATAACTTAACTTTATAAATAAAATATCATTAATTTTTTTGATAGGTAAGAAGTGGATTTATTTTTAAAAAACAACAAGAAAAGCTCCACAGATAGTGTGAGCCACCGCAGGGCGGGGGGGTGCCTGTAAATAAAATTTTTTAAAGCAAGAGTAAGATGTCTGTAAGCTAAGTCCCCTATGGAATGGTATAATCAGACTTTCTATTAAGGTAAAAATTTCAAGCTAATTGGAAGCCAAGCCCCAGGAACATCCAGATTTGATCATCAAGAAATAAGTACATGATGGAAGAAGGAAAACTGAATAGTCCGATTGAAAACAAGTAGCTTCATTTAGAAAAAGAGACAATAACAAATAAAGAATATTTACTTTGGCAGTTTGTGATTAATATTTTACTTAAAGTGTATCTTGCATTTACATCTCCCCCATTACTTACACTTATTAGCCTTCTTTTTACTGTCATCAATTTTCAACTTTTCATCATTGCTAAGAAATATATGACTGTGGTAACTGCACCATATCCCACAAATGCTCTGCTCTATTTAACTGAGACAGCAATATTCGATAGTGCACTGATGCTGACACAGATTTTAGTAAGAACAATTTCACCTGGGAATAACTAGCCTTGCCTAACTATCAAAGCCAACATTCCTGAAATATAGGTAGGAACAAACCAATTATTAAGAATTGAGCCATAACTCCCTGTCAGGGTCCCATAGGAAAAAATTGGGGTGTTTGAAGGGCATTTTAAAGAGCTTCAATTTACCTATGACAGGTAAGTCACAGTTAAGAAAGAAGTCACATATACCTGTGACATATGGGTGATGGATTAGTCACCCACAATGCTTCCTCTTCTGCTAGTGGCTTATGATGTCCTCATTTTTATTATGTAAGAAAAGCATCACAATCTAATGATCATCAGCTTACATACCTCAGCATATTCACAGCCAAAAATACCATCGATCACATTCGATATTCTGCTTGACTGTTCTAGAATCATTCAAAATAAAGCAAATGTAATTGTAAGAATTATTAAGATTTATATGAGGAAACTTTTCAAAATCTCCTAAATCTTGACTCAATTTCCTACTGTACCAGTAAGGAGACCACTTAATAATCTATTTTCAATTATTCAATAACAAAAGAATAATTATATCATATCCAGACATCAGACAAATAGTAATGGACTCGAATCTACCATCACCTTCTTATCACAATATTATTAAGAGTCATATAAATATGTGATGTTAAAGAGTGAAATATTTGGCCTCTTTTGTAACTCCTTCTTATCCTTTCTCTTCTCAATCCTATGATCTGAGAAAACAAAGCATCTCAAAGAATTAGTTTCAGATAATTATGTTTTCTAACCCTGGTAAAAACTAATTGCAAGGTCTCGACCTTATATAAACTCATATTTACTATTAGCTTATTATTCTATGAAAGAAGAAAAATGTGGTTTAACAAAATTCCAAGTAAATGAAGCTTAGATAAAACACATCTAAATATGATTTAAAATACTTTTACATGTATTTAGATTTTCACTGATTTTTTTTTTGTAGTACAGTTTTCATTTAAATTAAAGAAGTGTAATTTATCCAAGAATTGTAGTGTCTGTGGAATTGTTTCTAGAGAAGGTAATTTTCTACAAGTATTTAAAATCAAAAAGGTACAATGACAGCCTCTGACTTTATTTTCATGAAATTGAAAAATATTTAAAATCAACCATATGCAAGTTACTGTGCCAGACAGTGGAAGATTTCAATTCAAGCCAACAAAAAATACTATCTGTGTGTTCCTTATGTTGCAGGGATTGTGGAAACTAGAAACAAAGGATGAATAATACCTAAGAAATTTACTCAAGAAGTTAACAACTTCATCAGAGATATAAACAATTGACAAAGTAATAGAAATTCAGTCTGGTAACTGTGATAATGGAAGGATGCTCTACTTAGTTTGAGTTACTAACAAAATTTTCCCAGAATATTGGATAGACTGGTTTTGGCCAAACAGTGGGTTTTTATCAGACACCTGTCATTCCTTCTCTTCTCCCTGAAAATCTTTACTTTCATCAATGTGTAACTTTTGGAATATTCTTTACTTTGTAGATTTTAATAAAGCTGCAGAATCAAATTTCATTTGCTGTGCCTGAAATAAGATTCAGAACTCATATCATCTATTATCTAAATAATTCAAATAAAATTTAAATATCATAATTTATAAGTAAATATTGTGCATTTTTAATATATTTGAAAGAATTCATTTCCAACTATGTCTTGCAAAATTAAAAAAAATTTAATATTTTATAAAACAAGAACCTATACAGTGAGATTTGAGAAATTATAGCAAACTAAGCATTTTGCAATAGGAAATAACATCATGATGATATTCAATATTTACAAGAGTCAACTTAATCCAAAAAGGGAAAAAGAAAAGAGATTAGGAAAAAATCATTCTCAGTGTAAATTCGTATAGAAATGGAAAAGTAAATCTGTATTTTGTCTTTGACATATTAGAGTCAGATATAAACTATAATCTGAACTTGCATCTGTTTTACTCATCTTGCATAGTAAAGCACATACTCTAACTTAAGGAAAGAAAACTTTTAAAGACTCTCAAGACTGTCAGACAGGGTTCAGATAGTGTTTTAAATTTCAATAGACAGGAAATACACAAACTCTTAAATATATCAACGTGGTGGAAAATAGAGAGCTTATTGATACCCATCCTTCAGCAATTTAACTACAGAGACAGACTAGCCAATAAAGAAAAAAAAAGGGGGGGGCAGTGAAGATATTCATGTTAATGCATTTCACTGTTAAATAATCCATATTTGACAAAAACAACAGATGTTAGAGATAATAAAATGTTTCTGGAATAAAATCAACAAATGCAGTGGAATTTTACCCAAGGCTGTGTTCTTGTGATTATCTGGGGCCAATTGGTGGCTGCAGTAGGTAAAATTATTGCCATGTGCAAGCCAGAACTGCTGCTACAAATTCTGAGATCTTGAAACTTTCCTTAATCTCTCTCTTTCCTAAACTTTTATTCTTTAGTGAAAAGTGTATGTTATTCTCTCCGTCAAGTCCAACTCTTTGCAACTCCATGGGCTGTATCCCGCCAGGCTCCTCTGTCCACCGGGTTCTCCAGGCAAGAATACTGGAGAGGATGGTCATGGCCTCCTCCAGGGGATCTTCCCAACCCAGGGATCAAATCCGGGTCTCCTGCATCGCAGACAGTTTCTTTACTGCCTGAGCCATCAGTGAAGCCTTTTGACTCTTTAACTATACCATAAATCCCAACCTCAATCTGGTTGTGGTAATACCTTTATTCTGAATGTTCATCAGAGAAAAGAAAAATTAAAAAAATTAAAGTGCCAGTTACTTGCTTTTATCCTTCAGTTTTTGTACTATACTATAATCATTAAAAAAATGATAAAAGATAGAAGCAATAAGGCCATCAGTTAATGCATGAAAATGGAAGAAGAGAAATATATGTATATATATGTGTATATATATAATATATCTTATTATCTATTTTACATGATGAGTCCCTTTGAAAAGTTTGGTCAGATTAAATACAGAATCAAAAATAACTTTGGTGGAAATCATCTCTCATTTTCACTAAGATGATAAACTTGTTTTATATGATATTGTCACAGGGTATCTTTATTTTCTTGTATGATGGTATAACGGAGCATTTTGGTTGCACATGAGCAAAGACTTAGAGAAATGGGTCCTGGGCTCTGACCACCCATTTAGGGAGACACGCTTTCTTATCTGTCACTGATTTAGGAAAAACAAATTTATTCATTCACAGACAATTTTGAGTGCCAAAATAGATTAATCATTTTTCTAAGCAAGCAAAGCAGACAAGTTTTCTCTTCTCAGGCACTTATAAATTTAGTGTAAGAGAAAAATAATAACAGGTAAAAACATGAAGTAATTACCTTTTGTGATGCCTGCTACCAAGGAAACTCAAGAATGAGATAGATGGTAACAGGGATGCTCTGCTTACACAGCACAATCAGAGCAGGAGTCCCGCTTGCTGAAGAGCTGACAGATAAAGAAGGTCAAGGTTCCAGGGGGAGGAAGCAACTGGGCAGCCAGACTACAGCCTTAGAAAGAACTGGGACAACGACTTGGCAGAATGAAAGCCCAAAGTGCTGGTTATAGCAATAATAATTATTTTTTGATTATTATGTGCCAGGCATCAGGTGAAGTCTGAATTCTCATAAGAACTCTCCAGGCAAGGTTTTATTATTAACCCCATGCTACAAAAGTGAACATGAAAGCACAGGGAAATGAAGTACCTCAAGGTTACACAATTAATCAGCAGGGGACCTGAGTTTTATCCTCAACCAGCACTCACACACTAGAGCTCACTAAGTTATATTATTGCCTCATAATTAGCTTTTACTGAGCACTTGCTTAATGACAAAGATCAGGTTAAACCCTTTGGAATACATAATCTTTAAAAAATCTTTACAGCAATTACATTGAGGGAGGAAAGGAACAGGCTGAGCTTACTCCATCTTGAAAAAGAAGGAAACTCCATCTTGCACTTTCAGTGAGCTTTGGACTATGTGCCTGGTAGTCATAGGGATAACATACATACGGCCGAACTGGCCTCCCAGACTGATAAACACCAGATTCCAGACTACGTTTTCCCATTGCCCAAAAGAATGCAATAACCCCCTATGTAGTCAGTCACCTTTGTAATCTTCACGGCAGCCATTGGCGTAGGCTACAATGAATAACCAGCTGACCCTTCTGATTATGAATCATGGCTGTAACCTGATTTTATCTCCCTTTAACACTTTCCAGGCTAGGTTTAAGGAATTTGGGGATGTGGGCTTGAGCAGTATACTTGAGGTGTATAAGATTTCCAAAAAAGTCGGTCAGGGTCATTGGTTAAGCGGAGACTCTGCCTTGGGCCCGCCGGTGTAACAAACTGCACTCCACTATCTGCATTGTCCTTCTGAGTGTGTTTGTTTCCTGGAACACGTGGCTACAACAATATAATATAAACACTTTTAAAAAATCCCATTTTGAAAATTAGGCAACTAGGTACTAGAAAGGTAGATAAGTTTTTCAGTTACCCAGACAATGACGAGAAGAGCCAGGATCTGAATTAAGGCACATTCTGGGGATTCCTATACAGACACACAAAGAAGGACTGCATTTTGTGTCTTTATCTAACAAATTAGCTTTTTGAGTGGAGAGGACAAGGGCCTGGGACAACAAAGAGGATCCAGAAAACCCATTTCTGATCCATTTCCCTGTTCTCTTTGAGATGAGTGCCCATTCTCATTTTTCATGTTTACTAAGACCTCTTTTCCTTTGGTGGTAATCAACATGGCAGAAGGTGACCATTTCTATCAATTCTCACACTAACAAAACCCTTTTCAAGAGGACAGTAAGACAAAAGCTGAAACACTGTGTTTCAGGGATTCTGTCAACACCAAGGAATTATAATATGGGGCATGGCTTCTCTGGTGGCTCATCAGTAAAGAATTCGCCTGCCAAAGCAGGAGACATTGGTTTGATCTCTGGTCTGGGAATATCCCCTGGAGGATGGCATGACAATCCACTCTAATATTCCTGCCTAGAAAATCTTGTGACAGTCCATCACACTGTAAAGAGTCAGACAACTGAAGCGACTGAGCACACACAGAATGTCACAGTGCATGAAGGTGATTTTTCCTAAAACCACCATGGAGATGGAAAGAGAAGACAACTCCTTACAAATGAAAATTATTAGATTATTGCAACATTAGAAAAATGTTTAAGATTCTTTCTATGCTTAACTTTCTTTGCCACACACACATACACACACCAATTGTAAAACTAAAACACTGGGAAAATATCAATATATTTTAAATATATTTCCAGTTTTAGGAAAAATATTTGACATTTAATGTAGAATTTATGTATTATTTCCCATGTATTTTAGATAAGGGTATTTAGCATTAATTTATATATTCAGGTATAACAGGTCTCCTTAAGTATCAAGAGGAATATCATTACCATTCTTCTCTGAATTATTTCAAGATACTCTTAAACTTTGAACTCAAGATGCTCTTTTTCCTTGTTTTATATATATATATATATATAATTCATAATATATGTGTGTGTACAAGGATTGAGCACATCATAGTAATTGTCTCTCCCTATTCACCTATATCTCCATTTATCTACGTGATAAAAAGACAGTAAAACTTAAAGATCACTTGACAATTAATTATCCCAGCTTTCTTACATTACATATGAATGTCCTGAATCAGAAACAAGACTTGCCCAAGGTCATAGATCTAATATTATTAGCTAATATTAAATTAGCTGTTTAACCTTGGGCTGGAGAAGGCAATGGCAACCCATTCCAGTACTCTTGCCTGGAAAATCCCAGGGACGGCGGAGCCTGGTAGGCTGCTGTCTGTGGGGTCGAACAGAGTCGGACACAACTGAAGCGACTTAGCAGTAGTAACCTGAGCAAGTCATGTTTCTGAGTTTCCCACTATTCTGCAGGATAGTGGGAGCTGGAAATCCATATCACTAGACAAGGGTAATCTTTCTCTTAGAGCAACAATTCTCAATTTGGAGTGATTTGCCTTTGAAGAGACTTTGGGTTTTTTTTTTTTTTTTTGTCTCAAAAGGGGGGTTGGGTGGGTGGGCGTGTTTAGTGGATAAAGGCCAGGGATGCTGCTAAATATCCTAGAGTGCACAGCACAAACCCCACAAAAATAAACGCCCAGCCCACAATGTCAATGCTACCAAAGTGAGGAAGCTTAGAGCAATAACATTTTTATTTTATACAATGAAGTTCTTCAAGAAGTGGCTTCACTTAAGATAATTAAATGCATTAACCCAGTTAAAAGCAAAGGTGAAATAAATTCAATTTGTCATTATATGTTACTTTTCCAGTTGGCGTATATCTAAAAATTGAAATCATCTCACAAAATACAGCAATTGTGTATATGAAATACACCTGATTGAATTGATATTTTAGAAAAGAGTGTAAAAAATAATTTTATGCTGTATTTCATATATATTAGTATGTATATATACTTTTAAATCAGATTTGTTTTTAAAAGCATAGAAAAAATGTATATCAAAATCATCATAGGGGCTTGTTAAAGATGCATGAAATTTATGTTTCCCTGTGCCCATTTCAATATAAATCCTGAGAGTTATATAGTTGAAAATCAGCCTAATTGATTCATACACAATCTGACAATTTAAAATATCTCATCTAGAGAAAAATTAAAATTGAAAAGATAAACACAATTCTAACACATTGATAAGGCAACTTTCATCCACTGGCAAATTTTAGTAGCAACTAATTTTAGTGGAAAATGGTCATAAAATACAAAGTTGCGAATAGTACTAGGATGATAATACAGTGAATTATGAGATAATGAAATAGAGTAGATTCATTTCCAAGGATGAACTGTGGTCAGTTAAGGCCTTCTTTTCTAAAGAAATGCCATTTAAATTGAGACCTGCTGACTTTAAAAATTTTGAAATATTGATGAAAAAAGCTTTTTACTTAGAATTAGCAAAACATACAAAAGCCCTTTGGTATGTTTTTGATACAGAGATCCTGTCCAAAAGGGAATTGTGGCTAGATACTGGGAATAAGGGGAGAAAGTAGTACAAGAACTATTTGGGGGGGAGAAAAAAATATTTTTCATAGTTTCAGGTATTGTGATGTGATCTTATTTATTTCGAAAAGGGTGTTCTGAATAGTCTGTAGACAATGGATTAAAAATTGATAAGTACTCTTGCCTGGACAATCCCATGGACGGTGGAACATGGTAGGCTGCAGTCCATGGGGTCACTAAGAGTCAGGCATGACTGAGCGACTTCACTTTTGCTTTTCATTTTCATGCATTGGAGAAGGAAACGGCAACCCACTCCAGTGTTCTTGCCTGGAGAATCCCAGGGATAGGGAGCCTGGTGGGCTGCCAACTGAAGCGACTTAGCAGCAGCAGCAGCAGCAGCAGCATACTAGTGGAAAGATTAATTTAGAGACCATTCATTGACTACCTAGAGGTGTGGTGGGCAATGGTGGCTGAAACTGGATTGGTGATAGTAGAGAAGAGGGAAAGAAAGTGGGCTGAAATTCATAGGCGGTAAAAGCCATAGGATTTGGCGAGATGACTTTGATATGCAAGATAAGGAAGAAAGAAGATAATTACTTGGTTTCTAGGAAAGAAGTGAATAGATGTAGTCAATATTTTGTCAATCTGGTAGGATATTGGATGTTGCAACCTGAGGCAGAGTGAGTTGTTAGAATGATTTTTCGTTTTCTGACTTGAACAAGAGTGGGACAGAAGAATCCTGGAGAAACGTTGGAGGAAGAGCATATCTACAGGACATAGCAGTTCAGTTTTGCTAATGTTGTATTTTCAGTGTCCATGGTACATTCAATCAAAAGCAATCAAATATCTATGTCTGAAGCTCAGAGAATTGATCATGGCAAGACATATTTTCCTTTCTATAGAGGCAATATTTAAATCTCTGGCCGAGTTTCCATACCAAGAAGAAAAGCAGGCCTGGAGACGCTCCCTGGACAACTTCAACATTTAAAGAAAGGTAGAGAAAGAAAAGCAAGTAAAAAAAAATGTTGAAGGAAACAGAGGTGTATGAAGAAAATCAAAGGAATGTGTTATAATGGAAGAGGAAATAAGAAAGAGCAAGTTAGCAAAGTACTAATTGGATTTGCTGACAATAAGATTATTAACATTACCAAGGGAGGGAGGAAGCCAGATCCAAGTCTGAGGAGTAAATAGAACATGAAAAAAGTAGAGAGAGTAAATAGAATAACTTTTCCATGCAGTTTGCATCTGAAAGGCAATAGAGAGATAGAATATTAAATGAAAAGTTAGTTTTAAAGTCTATGGGTGCAGAAAATATTATACTAGGAGAAACAGATTAAATGAAGGTGCAATATAAAAATAAATGAGGAAAATATTCCATAGAATTCTCTTAATGATTGAATCAGTTCCCTTTACTTGTCACTTTGCAGTACAGTCTTATTTTGTGTATTTGAAGAGAACTGTGAGTCCTTTGAGGCATAATTTTCAGCAGCAGGTATATGTCTCCCAGAAATAAACATTAAATCATGGCTCATCTTACTTGTGAAATATGAAAGGAGTAGCTTAAATTGGCATAATGATGACTTGAAATATGTTTCTATCATGTAGGCTCTTTTATAGAAAGAAAGAAAAATTGACAGTTGAGTTTGTGTGCTTTTTCTTTTTTGTAAACGTTCTGCTTATTTTCCCCATATGTCTGTAATATGCTAATAACTCATTTATTGTTGACACTCTAACCACAGAGGAGTTAAGAAAGAGGAATGCAAGTGAGACAGTTCTAACATACATAGTCTTGTGATGACCTAATAACAAGTATCACATATTTCTTTACTATCTGAAGTTACTTTAAAATGCAAAGGGATTAAACATGAGGTGGGTGGATGATCTGTCTATAATTAGGTGATCTGTGAACAAATTGGATATGTGTTAACCCTAAAGCAGAAATGGTGTTTAGTTACCCATTCAAATAATTACCATTGAAAAGATTCACACATAAAAGTGATACATAATATTCTTTTCCCCCATAGAGATAACTTTCCTAGTAAACAGAAAAAATAAGTTTCAAATGAAAATTTCTCTGAGCAACAGTACAAAGAATATATAGTTCAGATTATATTATTATACACAATTACTAATTTACTAATTACTCTATTTACAGATTAAACTTAATGTCTTGTTTGTCTTTTTCAAAAGGTTATATGTATATTATGGCATTCAGTCCCATCATTTCATGGGAAATAGATGGGGAAACAATGGAAACAGTGTCAGACTTTATTTTGGGGGGCTCCAAAATCACTACAGATAGTGATTGCAGCCATGAAATTAAAAGGTGTTTACTCCTTGAAAGGAAAGTTATGACCAACCTAAATAGCATATTCAAAAGCAGAGACATTACTTTGCCAACAATGGTCCGTGTAGTCAAGGCTATGGTTTTTCCTGTGGTCATGTATGGATGTGAGAGTTGGACTGTGAAGAAGGCTGAGCGCCAAAGAATTGATGCTTTTGAACTGTGGTGTTGGAGAAAACTCTTGAGAGTCCCTTGGACTGCAAGGAGATCCAACCAGTCCATTCTGAAGGAGATCAACCCTGGGATTTCTTTGGAAGAAATGATGCTAAAGCTGAAGCTCCAGTATTTTGACCACCTCATGCGAAGAGTTGACTCATTGGAAAAGACTTTGATGCTGCGAGGGATTGGGGGCAGGAGGAGAAGGGGACGACTGAGGATGAGATGGCTGGGTGGCATCACGGACTCGATGGACATGAGTCTGAGTGAACTCCGGGAATTGGTGATGGAGAGGGAGGCCTGGTGTCCTGCGATTCATGGGGTCGCAAAGAGTCAGACACGACTGAGTGACTGAACTAAACTGAGTATACATGTGGCGGTTTCATGTTGATGTATGGCAAAACCAATACAATATTGTAAAGTAATTAACTTCCAATTAAAATAAATAAATTTATGTTTAAAAAAAGATCATATGTAGGTCATTCAGAATCTAAAGCTAAAGTCTATATAGAAAACAGAAAAAAAAGCATCTTGGAAGGTACAGGTTTTGAGAAGAAAACAAAAGTAAAGCTGTCAAACACTCTACTTATTTCAGTTTCCTGCCTGTTTCAGGTAAGTTATATCGCACCATAAATATAAAAGTTTGCTTCAGTTTTTGATTGACTTGACATCATGGTTTCCTTATGTTTGCAATTAAAAACAATTTTGAATATCATACAAGTATACTGAATTCTATGGCAAATGAACATTGTAGTCAGAGAAGCATACTTACTTTTTTAAAAAAATAAATGTATTTATATGAATTGGAGGTTAATTACCTTACAATATTATATTGGTTTTGCCATACATCAACATGAATCCACCACAGGTATACACATCTTCCCCATCCTGAACCCCCCTCCCGCCTCCCTACCCGTACCATCACTCTGGGTCATCCCAGTGCACCAGCCCCAAGCATCCTGTATCATGCTTTGAACCTGGACTGGTGATTCGTTTCATATATGATATTATACATGTTTCAATATCATTCTCCCAAATTACCCGACCCTCTCCCTCCCCCAGAGTCCAAAAGACTGTTCTATACATCTGTGTCTCTTTTGCTGTCTCACATAAAGGGTTATCGTTACCATCTTTCTAAATTCCATATATATGCATTAGTATACTGTATTGGTGTTTTTCTTTCTGGCTTACTTCACTCTGTATAATAGGCTCCAGTTTCATCCACCTCATTAGAATTGATTCAAATGTATTCTTTTGAATGGCTGAGTAATACTCCATTGTGTATATGTACCACAGCTTTCTTATCCATTCATCTGCTGATGGACATCTAGGTTGTTTCCATGTCCTGGCTATTATAAACAGTGCTGCAATGAGCATTGGGGTACATGTGTCTCTTTCAATTCTGGTTTCCTCGGTGTGTATGCCCAGCAGTGGGATTGCTGTGTCATAAGGCAGTTCTATTTCCAGTTTTTAAAGGAATCTCCACACTGTTCTCCATAGTGGCTGTACTAGTTTGCATTCCCACCAACAGTTTAAGAGGCTTCCCTTTTCTCCACACCCTCTCCAGCATTTATTGCTTTTGGATCACTGCCATTCTGACTGGTGTGAAATGGTACCTCATTGTGGTTTTGATTTGCATTTCTCTGATAATGATAATACTTACTTTTGAAAGACAAAATAGAAAATTTTCATCTCTTGTCACTTAAATAAAAAAAAAAAGGCAAAACAGAAAAATTAGATCATTCAATTCTCATGTGCATGCATGATACTAGATCACTTTAGTTCTGTCCAACTCTTTGTGACTCTATGGACTGTAGCTCTGTAGGCTTCTCTGTCAATGGGATTCTCCAGGCAGGAATACTGGAGTGGGTCATAGGAGAAAGTTAATCATAAACAAAGATAAATAATATTTTGCTGATGTTTCATTTTTTTACCAATATTTTTAAGATTTTCAAGACAATGTAAATGTAGGTTTCAGAAAGTGAAGTTGGCAAAGTGAGTTATTCTGTTCAATAAGTCACTGTAAAAGTTCAATTAAGCAGGTAGTAATAAAATGTAAATTGCCTGCACCATTCAAAAGAATGTAAAATTATATTAGTCAGAGATTTCAATAGAATCTCTTAGGAAACAAACTCAATAAAAAACATTCACACCTTATCTTCAGGATACTATTCAATCAGAATTATTTTTCTACTTGGACTTTACTCATTATTTGGCATAAAGCCTAAACATAAATTAAATTTTATTAATTTTAAAAGTTCAAGATAAATATCTTGAAAATTGACTGATCATATTCCATCCCTCAATGAAAATGACAGCCTTTTAATAAATGGGTTTTCCCAATAATTTCTCTATATTTTAAACTCTTCTGTAAATTAACAATTATAATTACAATGTGAAATGACACTAAAATATAATATTTTGTAAAAATATGAATATCACACAGATTTAAGATATTTATGTTAAAAATTCCAGAAAAAAAGCTAAGTTGAATTTACAAAATGCATAAATATTTATAAAATATCAACTATATCTATTATCAGGTGCAAACATCCATATATGCTTATGATTAGAAATCTTTTAGCAATAATCATTAAGTGATTTGTAATATATCCTTAAAGTATGACAGATAACAATGTCAAGAGAGATTCTGAATACATAGAGAGTAAGTTCACTTCAGTTCAGTCACTCAGTCATGTCCCACTCTTTGCAACCCCATGGGCTTGCAACACACTACTTCCTTGTCCATCACCAACACTTGGCACTTGGTCAAACTCATGTCCATTGAGTCAGTGATGCCATCCAACCATCTCATCCTCTGTTGTCCCCTTCTCCTGTCATCAATCTTTCCCAGCATCAGGGTCTTTTCCGATGAGTCAGTTCTTCTCATTAGGTGGCCGGAATATTGGAGCTTTAGCCTCCGCATTAGTCCTTCCAGTGAATATTCAGGATTGATTTCCTTTAGGATTGAATGATTTGATCTCCTTGCAGTCCAAGGGACTCTCAAGAGTCTTCTCCAACACCACAGTTCAAAAGCATAGAAAGTAAAGTGAAAACTTAATTATATTCAATTTAATGAGATTAAGAAGTTTGTCATTTTGATTTCATAAGTATTTTAAGTTAATTTTTAGATTATATGTCAAGAGAGTTCATCAATTTGATTGTAATGGATATAACATTAAACTGAGGATTAAAACAAGTTAGCACTGAAGATTCAATTTCTACCTGAATTTCTACAGCTACAAAATGTTAACTTTGATCAGCTCTTTTTTTTTTTTTTCTCACTTTATTCCACAGATAATATCTTTAAATTTGGAGCACTTAAGTGATTTGTGGTCACCTAGAGCAAGATTTTCTTTTCTCGTCTTCATGTTATTCACTCTATACATATATATGCTGATAATTCAAGCATCTGATTTTATTGTATGGCCCCAAAGAAAATATGTATCAATACTTGTAGGATGTAATTTTCTGTGCAATATTATTAAATGTGGTTTTGTTATTATTTTAAGGTATTTGGTGCTGACCTCTCTGAATTTAACATTTTCAAAATGTGATGACTCTCCTTTAAATATGAATTGCTTTCTGTTTTCATTTTTCAGTTCACACATAGTGTCCTTTATTTTAATCAATCTAGGGAACAAGTTAAATACTTAAAGATTTGGTGTAAATATTGATGATGGTATTTGTTTGGGATCAGGACAGTTATTACTTACAGACAGACTCAAAAACAGGCTATTCTTTTATAGATCTTGCTTTGGTGTCCAAATTTATAAAACATTGTTTAAAGTTGTTCACATGAATTTGTAAAGCAATTCTTCATTTCTATGGCTTCACTTATTTTATATATTTTACTTTACAGAACCAATTAATTACGTATCTTTCAGGTTTATGCAAACGTTGAAGAATCTTAATAGTCTCTGTTACTTGCTTTAGTTGAACAGTACAGAATCAATCTCTTAAGTTCTTACTTTCTAAACCACTGCTTGATTTGAAAAATCATCAGTGTCCACCAGTGCAAAATTGTCTAGAATAATATATACAATATAAATATGTCAGATGCATATGAATTGCAAAGCAATATTTTAGCTGTTATAAAGAACTGAGATAGCCCAAATGTGGGTTCTGACTTCATGAAGTTTTCAGTCAGAAAATTGGTACATGCCAATTGACTATAAAGCTAAAACAGAAGATAGAAAACAACTGGTGTCTTAGTAGAGATTTCAAAGAACTGCCAGAAAAATACAGTTGAGGAAGAGTCTACATTTAAGTGTAGAGAAGCAAGTGGATATTTATAAACTCAGTACTTGAAAGAAAGATTGTATTTGAAAATGTGGAGAAGGAAGAGAGATGGAGTTCATGAGAAGCCTTACACTGCAAATATAAGGATAATAGAAATCTGGGCAAATTATGGGAAATAGAAAATAGTTTATTTGTTTTAGGGTGAATTTGTTGGTATAAGATAGTGATAAATGGAGTTGGAGTGCTTGACAGGATATTTGGACTGTGGAAATCTTATTAAAAATTGATAGGAATAATTTCAAATATTTTTTAGCTTACAAGCAGCCCCGCTGGTATGGCCATGTTTCTAAAAGTTCCTTGTGAAATTATCTTACAGCAGAGTTCTGGACACATGGTAGTCCTTGATAAATATTTATATTTATTTTATTTTTATTGAGTTTTACATTGTATTCAATTGTAAAAAGTTTCAAGTTTACTCTTACTTCATCATCTCTTTGTTGCTATTGTCTTTATCAATTCCTTCATCAATAAGTAAAGAACAGATTAGAACACTTTCTCAAAAATCTGACATTAACCTTTTAAAATTTTATTATTATTCTCTGTGACATTAGTTTAAATTTCTGACTGGTACAGAGCATTGAAGTTGAAAATATTCTCATTAATTTCAGTACTATTTAAGCAAAACTATTCACTTTCACTTTTCACTTTCATGCATTGGAGAAGGAAATGGCAACCCACTCCAGTGTTCTTGCCTGGAGAATCCCAGGGATGGGGGAGCCTGGTGGGTTGCCATCTATGGGGTCACACAGAGTTGGACACAACTGAAGTGACTTAGCAGCAGCAGCAGAATTCAAACTTTAAACTTCAGCATGTTAGTCCCAATCGTAACTAAACTAGCATGAGAATAAAGAAATAAACAGAAATAATCAAAATATTTGTGTTTAACCTGTAGAGAATATAAAAATCTATTTAAATGCTAATATTGAAATATTTTATATGCCAGTCATGATTTACTGCATATAAAGTCTTTTCAAAATATTATAAAGATATATTAACTAAAGCATTGAAGCTGTTGTAGCTTCTGGTACACTGTTATAGAATTTTAAAACAAAATTATCCATTATAAAATATCATTTGTTAAATTAGGATTATTGAGTGATGGACTACTTTGCATACACTTTGGGAAATATTTACTAAAAAGCATAGCTCTCCATTTCAACATTTTCATATTTATGTGTTACATAATCTTAGTGAATTATAGACTGCTTTCACAATGATTACAGCATTGCAAACCATTTTCATGTTGGTGCTTCAATTATTACCTAATATTCTGAAAGAGTTTCCAAAGCAGCTATGATGCTAGCCACATATTTAGAGTATTCTGATTTTTAAAAAATTACCTATTTTTTTAATTGAAGGGTAATTGCTTTACAGAATTTTATTTTTATCTGTCAAACCTCAACATGAATAATCCACAGAGAGTCTTAAAATCAAGTATGATGGGAGGCTTCTAAGATCTTAGTGTATGTAATCTCTTCCCCTTGAGTGTGGGCAGAATTTACTGACTCAAATACAACAGAAGTGATAGAGTATTAATCCTGTGGTTAGAATATTAGAGTTAGTCCCTGTTGAGATCTCTCTCTCTGTCTCATTGCTCACCTAGGGAGAGCAGAAGCCATGTCTGTCAGGAAGCAGCCCTGTAAAAATGCATCTGATTAGGGACTAACTACAAATGAAATTACTTTGTCTGTAAGACATTACTTTGTCAACAAAGGTCCATATAGTCAAAGCTATGGCTTTTCCAGTAGTCATTATGGATGTGAGAGTTGGATCATAAATAAGGCTGAGTGCTGAAGAGCTGATGCTTTTGAATTGTGGTGTTGGAGAAGACTCTTGAGTCCCTTGAACTGCAAGGAGATCAAACCTGTCAATCCTAAAGGAAATCAACCCTGAATATTCGTTGGAAGGACTGATGCTTAAGCTGAAACTCCAGTACTCTGGCCATCTGATGCCAAGAGCCAACCCATTAAAGAAGATGCTGATGCTGGGAAAGATTGAAGGCAGGAGGAGAAGGGGACTATAGAGGACAAGAGAGTTGGATAGCACCACTGACTCAATGGACATGAGTCTGAGCAGCCCCAGGAGGTGGTGAAGGACAAGGAAGCTTGGTATATTGCAGCCCATAGGGTCACAAAGAATCAGATGAGACTGAGCGACTGAACAACAACAACATAAGTGAGAGTAGGGGCTTCCCGGGTGGCTAAGTGGTAAAGAATTCGCCTGCCAATGCAAAAGGTGCAGGAGACACAGGTTCCATCCCTGGGTTGGGAAGATCCCCTGGAGGAGGAAATGGCAACCCACTTCAGGATTCTTGCCTGGAAAATCTCATGGACAGAGGAGCTTGACAGTCTAAAGTCCATGGGGTCTCAAACAGTAGGGCATGACTGAATGACTAAGCATATATTCTTAAGTGAGATTAAGTGAGTTTAGAGGCATGTTCCCTCAGGCCCAGCCTCAGTGGAGCACTGGTGAGACAGCTTTACTGCAACATCAAAAAAAAAAAAAGCATGGAGCCAGAGTCACCCAACAAAGCCACACTTGATTTCCTGACCCCTAGAAACTGTGAGATAATAAGTGCTTTTTCTTTCAAGGATGTAAATTATCCTGTAGGGTTAAGTGGCATGGCCAAATAACAGTTCCCTAGAGGCAAAATGGGTAGCTAAAATATGTGTGATAAATTTGTATGTACAATCCACAAAATTTAAAATTGTTAAAGGTAGATTTAAAAGTTACTCTTGAATTTTATATATATATATATATATATATATATATATATATATATATAGTTTGACCAGTGGGATATTTCCTATTAGAATCAGCCAAAGAAAAACAAAAGTTTCTTGTTCTTGTCTCCTTATGGTATGCTATTAATATCACTCATTATCTCCCATTATTTAACTTTTCAAAACCTGCTTAATATGTGGGGAAATAAAAATTCACTGGATTCTTCAGCTATAAAAATCCCAAGGCTCTAGAGGCTTTTCACCTACTTGGAGGATTAGAAATCCATCCTTTGTTTAGTTCATTGCACTGATTCAAAAGCGTGATGCAACTTTCTCTTTTCTCAAGGCCAGGGTCAGCTCTGACAGCCTGGCATGTATCCCTAAGTTAAACATCTGGGTATTGGGAAAAATAGATAATTAGCTATTAATATCTTCCTAAGTATTTATTGTGTGGATCACAATAAACTGTGGAAAATTCTGAAAGAGATGGGAATACCAGACCACCAGACCTGCCTCTTGAGAAACCTATATGCAGGTCAGGAAGCAACAGTTAGAACTGGACATGGAACAACAGACTGATTCCAAATAGGAAAAGGAGTACGTCAAGGGTATACATTGTCACCCTGCTTATTTAACTTATATAAAGAGTACATCATGAGAAATGCTGGGCTGCAGGAAGCACAGCTGGAATCAAGATTGCTACGAGAAATATCGATAACCTCAGATATGCAGACAACACCACCCTTATGGCAGAAAATGAAGAAGGACTAAAGAGCCTCGTGATGAAAGTGAAAGAGGAGAGTGAAAAAGTTGGCTTAAAGCTCACCATTCGGAAAACTAAGATCATGGCATCTGGTCCCATCACTTCATGGGAAATAGATGGGGAAACAGTGGAAGCAGTGTCAGACTTTATTTTGGGGGGCTCCAAAATCACTGCAGATGGTGATTGCAGCCATGAAATGAAAAGACACTTACTCCTTGGAAGGAAAATTATGACCAACCTAGACAGCATATTGAAAAGCAAAGACATTACTTTGTCAACAAATGTCTGTCTAGTCAAAGCTATGGTTCTTCCAGTGGTCATGTATGGATGTAAGAGTTGGACTGTAAAGAAAGCTGAGCACCAAAGAATTAATGCTTTTGAACTGTGGTGTTGGAGAAGACTCTTGAGTCTCGTGTACTGCAAGGAGATCCAACCAGTCCATCCTAAAGGAGATCAGTCCTGGGTGTTCACTGGTAGGACTGATGTTGAATCTGAAACTGCAATACTTTGGCCACCTGATGCAAAGAGCTGACTCATTTAAAAGACCTTGAGGCTGGGAAAGATTGAGGGCAGAAGGAGAAGGGGACGACAAAGGATAAAATGGTTGGATGGCATCACTGACTCAATGGATATGAGTTTGGGTGGACTCGGGGAGTTGGTGATAGACAAGGAGGCCTGACGTGCTGCAGTTCATGGGGTCACAAAGAGTCGGACACGACTGAGCAACTGAACTGAACTGAAGTATTTACATGTCAGAATTGCTACTGGATCTGGAGAGGGAGGGTCGGAGGATCCTCCTTTGTGGGTCTCCGTTCTTGGTAAGAGCACAAAGAACAATATGAGGTCTTACCTATGGCAAAAAGAAGTTTATTAAGGTAAGAACAGAAAGAACAACTCAAGGGAGATGTGGGCCAAGAAAAGAGGCACTGGCACCAGAATAATGAAGTAAGGACCTGAAAAGACAAGTGTGTGTGCTCAGTTGCTCACTCTTTGTAACCCCATGGACTGTAGCCTTCCAGGCTCCTCTACCTGTGGAATTTTCCGGGCAAGAGTACTGGAGTGGGCTGCCCTTTCTTTCTCCAGGGGATCTTCTCAACCTAGGAATCAAATCCACATCCCTTGCATCTCCTGACTGGTAGGTAAAGGCAAATTCTTTACCATTGAGCCAATTGGGAAGTCCTATAAATGTAAAGTGTTTTAGAAAAATGTAGGCTAATAATATGCACTTAATATTAGTCATTAATAGTAGAATTATGATATTACACACTCTCTGAAACTCCCTATATACTGATGACCAACCCTTATTGCTTATGCCTAACTTCCTACCTAACAGAATCAACAGAGTCAGAAATTGGAGAAAACTCCAGGTTTTAAGGGCTGAAGCAGGGAACTTATCTGACTCATGGAGAGATTTTATTCAACTGCCAAAAAGTCTGGATTTATGATTCAGAAACTTTACTTTTCCTATGAGGCCCTTTTAGGATGGGAGGGAACAAATTTCTTAATTATGCTTTATAATCAGAGAAAATCATTTTTTCCATTCCATTCCATCTTTGCCATTCACCTATAGACTGTCTGGTTCACTGTATAGTAAAAAAAAAAGAAAAAAAAAAAAAAAACTCCTATCATCTTTCATCCCATTGCTCCAGGGACAAGCTCTAGGAAAATGAGATGCTGACACATTGTTATTTATTGTGAGGAATTTAATAAAACATGTGTTTCTGACCTGGAAAACCTCTCGTGTTCATTTAGGGTCAAATTAATAAAAGAGAAATTCTTAAAAACAAAACAGTGGCACTGTTGATATTCTAAACATGTTCTGTCACATTCTTTCTAGGAAGGATGTTTGAAAACACTGGTCTTAAAAGATTATTTGGTTAAAGTAGGTTAGATTTTTGAGTCAGTCTTAGGATTTATTTTAGCATATACTCTGACATTCCCCTTTGTTAAAAAAGTTTACCTTTGAATATTGTTTTTACTCAAACTTGTTTGGTCAGATGATTACTTTTGTGTGTGCTTTCCTCTCTCACTCTCTCTCTTATATATCACCTAGTACAATTTAATTTGGAGTATGTTTCATGAATTCAATATAATATAAACCTTACCATTATGCTACCTAAATAATTTCTTCAAAAATTGATATAGATAATGATGATGATAACATTTGGTTTCCAAGGTACCAGACACTTTTCTAAGATCTTTGCATATATTACCTCATTTAGTTCTTACAATGACCCAAAGATGAAAGAGGTATATTTAAAAATGAAATTGTGCTCAGATTTCTTTATATCTTTAAGACCGTAAAGATATAAAATAGAATATGGATACATGCAACCTGATCCTAGCATTTGCAATAATAATAATTAATATTATATTGCTTAGGTTTGTTACCAAAATTCTCTATTTTGAGGAGCATAGGTATTTTCTTTGGTTTTGGCTATTATTTAGTCTATTAATGTGCAAAAAGTTCTGAAGGGATCATGTGTTGGGCTACACTTAGTAATATCGAACTCTTTCTGACTCCATGGACGGTAATCTTTCAGGCACCTCTGTCCATGGGGATTCTGGCAAGAATACTAGAGTGTGTTGCCATGACCTCCTCCAGGGGATCTTCCTGACCCAGGGATTGAACCAAGGCCTCCCACATTGCAGGTAATTCTTTACTGTCTGAGCCACCAGGCAAGCCTGGTAATCAGGGCTATTAGCATAGGGGTCATGCCTATTAGCATAAAATGTAGTCAGGTTGCCTTTATATACTTGAGAAATAATACTTCTTCATTCAACAAGTTAGATACCAGGCGCTTTGCTAGCTATTGAGATAGGTGGAACCCATTGTCTGGGAAATTGAATAAACAACAACAACTTAATAGAAAAAAAAAAATTAGTAAGGTTTTGAAATCTTTTTATCATAAATAGAATATAAAAGTACCAGGAATTTTTAGGACTAATGCAGAGGACTGCAAAAATGTTTTGAAGCTATGAGAGCAAAGTCTGCTATCCTCTAAGATGAAGCTGTGATCTTCAGTCTACTCCCCATTTATCTGTATTTGAATGAGAATATTTTGGGAAATCTACCACAGTGCATAGTGGTAGATCAGACCTTAGTGATTCTTGCCTTGAAATTCTTCAAAAAATAAAATAGAAATTAATGTTGTATCCATAAATTCATTTTACCAATGTTTCCACAAGCATGTGCATTTCCTAAATGTAAGCATCTTGAATGAGATTTGCAAAAATGATTATTATTTGAAGCAATATAAATCTATTTTCTCAACAGTTGGAATAGCAATTTGAAAACTTTTGAATCATAAGATGATGTTAGCAATACTGACACTGATTTTTTTCTCCTATTTTCAATGGTAGGGTAAACTAATCTGGATCTTTCACATATTTTGTATCACTGCCATATGCTGTATTATGGTTCATATTGTTTTTTTATTTGGAGGATACCTGCCTTACAATGTTGGGTTAGTTTCTCCTGTACAACAATGTGAACCAGGTACATGTATACATACACGCCCTCGCCCTTGAGCACCCCGCCCACTCCCCATCCCATCCCTCTAGGTCATCACAGAGCACTGAGCTGAGCTCCCTGTAAAGGTTTCCCACTAGCCATGTATTTTACACATGGTAATGTGTACATGTCAATCCTAATCTCCCAATTTGTCCTACCCTCTGTTTTATGTTATTGTTGCTTGTATGACTTATTCATATTGCCTGTACTTCCAACTGTCACCAATATTTATATACAAAAGGAAAAAAAAGTAAAACTGATGACTGATTTGGTACAATGTAAGAGACTTACCATGGAGTCAATCAAGCTGACAGACTCAAATCATCAATGGTTGGCATAAGCTTGATCAATAGGTAACAGAAAGGAGGTAAAATTATAACTATTAAAACAAAGATCTACTTAAAGAACTTTTTTAAGCCTATCAGAAATGACTAGAAAATTATTATGATAAAAAGTACATATATAAGGATGTCAGAAATTCAGAAAGGAGAATCAGGAAACTTCTGACCTTCCTACAAGCTAATTTATATTGGGGTGAAACATAGCAAGAAACAAGAAAGAAGAGGCGAAGAGACTGATGGCTAGACAGATCAATAGAGAGAGATAGACTGATAATAGAAAAATAGAGATAGGTCTAAGGGACTTTCCGAATGCCACTAGTGGTAAAGAACCTGCCTGCCAACGCAAAAGACATAAGAGAAGTAGATTCGATCCCTGGATCAGGAAGATCCCCTGGAGGATGGCATGGCAACTCACTCCAGTATTCTTGCCTGGAGAATCTCGTGGACAGGAGAGCCTGGTGGGCTACAGACCATGGGGTCACAAAGAGTTGGACACAATGGAAGCGACTTAGCACACAGCATACACAGGATAAATATAGATAGTCTTTGGTTAAATTAATGAATACTGGACTCAACTGATGATACAAACAAAATATTTAAGAAGGCGGGGAAATTGCTAGAAAATACAACATTAAAAAAATACTGTCATGACAAAATAAATGATTTTTGGTTATGATTTGCTTTTCTTATATTTTTATTGCTTGATAATCATAGTGCCACAAAATAAATCCAGAAATGTTTTATTTTGCTATTCTCTGAATTGTTTTAAACATGAAATTATTATCAATGTTTTGTATAATTCATATATAGCATTTTTATAATCTTGCGTTTGTGTCTATGCTTGTTTTGATTTTTCATCACTGATTTAGCATCAAAAATGATTTTGAAAGTCTGTTCACTACAGTATTTCATTTTGTGTCAGTTTTGGGGATGTATCTTTTACAAGGAAATTGTGCACATTATGTGAACATACGTAAGTGTGTTCATAATGGTTTCACATAATTTTTGATGTATTTCTATTCTTATCAAGTACTTATTTTTATCTGTGCATCTTTCACAAATCTTTCTCACTCTTACCAGAAATTTCTTACTTTCATTATTCTTTGCATAAAACTTTAGGTTTTATAATACCATTTTTTATATATTCCATTATTTTTTAGCTTCATTGTTCATTATTTTTCTAGCTTTTTCTTTGTTATTGCTTTCCCTCTAATTTCTTTCTGGCTGTTTTTCAATTTCTAATTTGTTAAATGTTTTTTTAATTATTTTTGTTCAGTATCTAATACTAAAATTATAAGCATTATAAACAATAGTAAAAAATTAAGTGCAAATGCCAAGTTGTTGTCTGTGCAGTGATTTCATTTTTAAGTTCTGAGTCCTGATTTCCATATTAATTTCATCATTTATCTGCAAGTTGTTTTTTTTTTTTTTTTCCAGTGTGCTGTTACTTTCCAAATGTATTTTAATTTTGTTCTTAGTTATTCCTTGCTGGTTGAATTCTAACTCATTTTTACTAGTGTCATAACAGTTTGTATGACACTCACACTTTGATTTAAATCCAGAACCACTTAAATTTTTTGTTTATCTTTTCAGAAATCAGGTAGGTAGTAGAAATTTGATTTGAAGACAGGCTTGGTGATAGAAATTCTCCAGAGGTATATTTTCCTCTCTCTGGGAACCCAACCTGTAACCATGAAGCTCTTTGTGATCTCCAGACATTGCAAGGATGGAGGGGGGGTTCTCCATGTGTTGAATCTGCTCTGAGTTACCCATTTAAGTTTTGTCTTTTCTTCCCTCTTCTGTTTTAAATGCTGAAGCTTTTTCATTAATATCCTTAAAACTTCCCTGTCTGCTTATCACACTTGTGTAAATTTCCCCTTCTTATCTTGGCTCTGATGGCATCTACTATCTCCTGAACTCAGCTAGTTATATAAAAAGCCATTTTATGTTTGAACCATAATTTCTAACTAGTTTGTATCACAAGTGTTTTGCTTTATAATATGTGCTCTATCATTCATAATATTGAATGGGATGTAAAAGTCTCCCAATAATTAGAATAAAACTTAGGGAGAATGGAAATCCCACAACAGCTTTTTATTAGCTTTGGTTTGAAGATATGTCTACCTTGTGAAGAGACTGCTCAATTGATTCTTGAGGATCTGATCTGGAATGTGCCTGCATACAAAGCCACTTCAGTTGTGTCCTACACTGTGCGACCCTATGGACTGTAGCCCTCCAGGCTTTTCCATCCATGGGATTTTCCAGGAGCGGTTGTCATGCCTTCCTCCAGGGATGAAACCCATGTCTCTTATGTTCCCTGCATTAGCAGGCAGGTTCTTTACCACTAGCATCATCTGGCAAGCCCCTGATTTAGAAACCACATCTCAGATACTATAGCCTCCTTTGTTGGTACCAACAGAAAACCTTTAATTTTCTTATGACTTGGAGCTCTGAAAATGAAGCACAGCTTGACTTAACAGTTTCAAGTGGTCCTTCAAGTAGACTAAAAGTGGTAGAAGAGCTGAGAAGGCAGTTAAAGGGTGCTTTAAAGAGATAAGGAGTCATTGGGACTTCCCTAGTGGCCCAGTGGCTAAGATTCCATACTCGCAATGCAGGGGGCTCAGGTTCAATCCATGGTCCAGAAACTAAAATCCTGAAAACTGCCCAGTGCCCTCCACCCCCCAAAAAAGAAAAAAAATCTAAGAGATAATGAGACAAATGCATCCTTAGAAGTGACTATTTTGGCAACATATTGTTGAATGATATTCTTGTGGAAAGTCTGACTTATGTTGAAAGCTTAACTGAATCACAACTCTTTAGACTTGCATTGTGTACTATCCTTTCCCTATGACTTTTAAGACATTGGATATTTTTCCTCAGTAGAAACATAATTAACTCACAACTCTCCACATGGCTGTGAAAAGGAATATATTAAAATGATTTCATTTTCACAGGATCAACAGATAAATCTCCTATGCAAAAAAGATCTCTTCCTTTTTCAAACTGGAAACATTAAAATTTATTACAAAGTGTATTAAAGCTAAAATTTATATGATGTGACATTAAATGAGCCAAAAATTTATTTTTTAACCCAAAGATACACAAACAAATGTCGTAGCTTACCTAATTAGCTCTGAGGTTACCTAGAATTGAGAGCATGTATTCTCTTACCTACTGGAAAACACAAAACTGAGGTGGTATTGTATTGAATATAGTCTTGATCCAAACGAGACAGTATAATCCTTGATCACTTGCTCAGCTTTCCTGTTATGGCTCTTCTAATTTTCTGTGCTTATAAATTTTTTTGGTTTGAGAGTTTTTAATTTACATTTGAAATATAAATCTTAAAAGGTAATGCCATCCATACTTGGCCTCTAGAGAAATGTTCACACACTTTTGTAATTAATGGGTTTAATCCTCTTTTAATAGAGTTTACTGTTTTCTATATATCTCTAGAATTTTATAACAACTTAGCAAAATGCTAATCCTTTCTTTATTATCTCTATTTTAAGATAAACTGTGTAAGTGTTCCAAATGAAGTCTATATCTTACCATTCTTGCAAATAACACAGTAAATAAAGACATTGAGATGAAGAAGATTAATACTGATACAATATTTTAAACCAAGGAGACAGCATCAGCTGACATAAACTTTGGAGTTTTTAGGTAACCTTTATGAATAAAATTTTTAAAAATAAATGTATTTTATTACATTTTAAAATTTTATAATAAAATAATTTAAAAAGAAGTTAAAAATACAGAAATGCATGAGAATAATAAAACCATAATCTCTGAGATTAATATATGGTACTTTCTGCAGATTTTAAAAATTTTTTTCCATGTATTATTTTAACTAACTCTTATCATCTTTATGTCAAATGGAATAGCAACATTAAAAAAAAAAAAAACACAACGTAGGATTTTCCCAGCAGAATAGAATAAGGCTTTAATTTTAATTGCCATTTAATATTGCAGATATATATTTATTCAAAAATACATTTGTTCTCACCCAGTGCCATGCTGCTAAATGTTTTACAACAAGCCCTTCAAGAACTGCAGTGTAGTGTCACTGAAGGTGAACTCAAGAAAGAGTTGCTGTCCAGAGTCTCAAGCCAGTTTTTGCTTCTCCGCAATCACAGCCCCAAGACCCAGTAGTTGTGTTCATGTTGTCACTATAAGAAATACATTCCCTAGTGAATATTTTTATGAAAGCACTTTAATTGATGGGGTTTCTCTGTAGAAAATATTCAAAACAAAATGATTCCTATTCAAAAGCCATTTGCTTTCTGCAAGTTTGGGCCAATAATAACAAGGAAATATAAAATTACACTAATAAATAGCTGTTAAAATTACAGGTAATGGGTACTACCCTGGTGGTCCAGTGGTTAAGACTGTGCTTCCAATGCAGGGGAATGTGTTCTATACCTGGTTGGGGAACTAAGATCCCACATGCCCCCCAAAATAAATTAATTACATGTAATATATATAATTTTCTTCATTTTATTTTGTTCTGGAAATGCTACTGCAATTGGTAAAATTAGTAAATGACATATTACTTCAGGAATTGTTACCATTATCCTAAATTCTAATGACATAGATTTATTTTGTAATTATTTATTTAGTTAGTTTTGCAATTAAATTAATAAGATATGAAAGTGAAAGTGTTAGTCACTTATCAAGCCTGACTCTTTGTGACCCCATGGACTGTAGCCTGCCAGGTTCCTCTGTTCATGGAATTCTCTAGGCAAGAATCCTGGGGTGGGCAGCCATTTCCTTTGCCAGGGGCTCTTCCTGATCCAGGGATCAAACTCAGGCCTCCTGTATTGCAGGCATATTCTTTACTGTCTGAGTCACCAGGGAAGCTCTAAATATAGATAGATAGATAGATATTTAATAGTGTGCGTCCTCCAGGTTTGTTCTTCAATTTTTTTTTTTTTTTTTTTTTGCCTATTCTTAGTGCTTTATATTTTCACATGTATTCTAGAATCAGCTTAAGAAATTCTGGAAAAATAACCTCATTAGATTATTAAAATATTGAATGTTCTAATCCATACTTATGATACATCTTTCCATTTATATTGGTCTAATTATATTCTCTGCAGCAAAAGATGGAGAAGCTCTATACAGTCTACATAAACAAGACCAGGAGCTGACTGTGGCTCAGATCATGGACTCCTTATTACTGAATTCAGACTGAAATTGAAGAAAGCAGGGAAAACTGCTAGACCATTCAGGTATGACCTAAATCAAATCCCTTATGATTATACAGTGGAAGTGAGAAATAGATTTAAGGGCCTAGATCTGATAGATAGAGTGACTGATGAACTATGGACAGAGGTTCATGACATTGTACAGGAGACAGGGATCAAGACCATCCCCATGGAAAAGAAATGCAAACAAGCAAAATTGCTGTCTAAGGAGGCCTTACAAATAGCTGTGAAAAGAAGAGAGGTGAAAAGCCAAGGAGAAAAGGAAAGATATAAGCATCTGAATGCAGAGTTACAAAGAATAGCAAGAAGAGATAAAGCCTTCTTCAGCGATCAGTGCAAAGAATAGAGGAAAACAACACAATGGGAAAGACTAGAGATCTCTTCAAGAAAATTAGAGATACCAAGGGAAAATTTCATGCAAAGATGGGCTTGATAAAGGACAGAAATGGTATGGACCTAACAGAAGCAGAAGATATTAAGAAGAGATGGCAAGAATACACAGAAGAACTGGACAAAAAAGTTCTTCATGACGCAGATAATCACGGTGGTGTGATCACTCACCTAGAGCCAGACATCGGGGAATGTGAAGTCAAGTGGGCCTTAAAAAGCATCACTATGAACAAAACTAGTGGAGGTGATGGAATTCCAGTAAAGCTTTTTCAAATCCTGAAAGATGATGCTGTGAAAGTGCTGCACTCAATATGCCAACAAATATGGAAAACTCAGCAGTAGCCACAGGACTGGAAAAGGTGAGTTTTCATTCCAATCCCAAAGAAAAGCAATGCCAAAGAATGCCCAAACTACCGCAGAATTGCCCTCATCTCACATGCTAGTAAAGTAATGCTCAAAATTCTCCAAGCCAGGCTTCAGCAATACGTGAACCATGAACTTCCTGATGTTCAAGCTGGTTTTAGAAAAGGCAGAGGAACCAGAGACTAAATTGCCAACATCTGCTGGATCATGGAAAAAGCAAGAGAGTTCCAGGAAAACATCTACTTCTGCTTTATTGACTATGCCAAAGCCTTTGACTCTGTGGATCACAATAAACTGTGGAAAATTCTGAAAGAGATGGGAATACCAGACCACCTGACCTGCCTCTTGAGAAATCTGCATGCAGGTCAAGAAGCAACAGTTAGAACTGGACATGGAACAACAGACTGGTTCCAAATAGGAAAAGGAGTACATCAAGGCTGTATATTGTCACCCTGCTATTTAACTTGAATGTAGAGTACATCATGAGAAACGCTGGGTTGGAAAAAACACAAGCTGGAATCAAGATTGCTGGGAGAAATAGCAATAACCTCAGATACACAGATGACACCACCCTTATGACAGAAAGTGAAGAGGAACTAAAAAGCCTCTTGATGAAAGTGAAAGAGGAGAGTGAAAAAGTTGGCTTAAAGCTCAACATTCAGAAAACAAAGATTATGGCATCTGGTCCCATCACTTCATCGGAAATAGATGGGGAAACAATGGAAACAGTGTCACACTCTATTCTTCTGGGCTCCAAAATCACTGCAGATGGTGATTGCAGCCATGAAATTAAAAGACGCTTACTCTTTGGGAGAAAAGTTATAAGCAACCTAGGTAGTATATTCAAAAGCAGAGACACTACTTTGCCAACAAAGGTCCGTCTAGTCAAGGCTATAGTTTTTCCAGTAGTCATGTATGGATGTGAGAGTTGGACTGTGAAGAAAGCTGAATGCTGAAGAATTGATGCTTTTGAACTGTGGTGTTGGAGAAGACTCTTGAGAGTCCCTTGGACTGCAAGGAGATGCGACCAGTCCATTCTGAAGGAGATCAACGCTGGGTGTTCATTGGAAGGAATGATGCTAAAGCTGAAACTCCAATACTTTGGCCACCTCACGCAAAGAACTGACTCATTGGAAAAGACTCTGATGCTTGGAGGGATTGGGGGCAGGAGGAGAAGGGGACAACCGAGGATGAGATGGCTGGATGGCATCACGGACTCGACGGACGTGAGTCTGAGTGAACTCCGGGAGTTAGTGATGGACAGGGAGGGCTGGCGTGCTGCGATTCATGGGGTCGCAAAGAGTCGGACATGACTGAGCGACTGAACTGAACTGAACTGAATTTTATTTATATAATTCTCTTTATTGTTTTCAATGGAGAGGTCTCAGGTTTGTTCCTATGATGCTATTGAAAATTGTGTTATTTTAAAAATCTTATTTCTACTTGTTTTTCATACATCCAATTATTATTGATTTTTGCATATATACTTGCACAAATGATTTTGTAGTTTGTCAATAGTGACCTTTATAAATCCATTTTGTCTCAGCTTTCTTACACCCCTGTTCCTGACATTGAGTGTTTAATTAAAATTTATTTATTTAAATTTATAAGTCAGTGCTACTATCTTCCAACATGTGTGTTCATGTGTTGGAGGGTCTCAAAGTATCTTAGAACATCATTGATAATGATGAGTATTGTGAGTAGGGTGAAATTTTGGCTCTCATGTTGCCCACTGGAATGAAGGGAAGTGTTTTAACGTGGTTAATGCCTTTGTTGTATTACCTCTGCAGAGCTCCAGGATGTCATTTATTCAGAAAAACAAGGAGGGCAGATTATCCCAGAAGTTACAATAAGCTGCTTGGCAGATATCTAGCTTTCCCAATCTGTTCTTGCTGAGCCCTGACCAAGTCCTTAATTTTGTTAGCTCCACATCCCTAAATGCTTGCCTCTGATGCAGTACTAGGACTCAGCATCAATTTATTCCAACTTGGTTTCAGCCCATTGTATTTAGCAACCAGCAAATATACAAGGCCTTTTCATGAGAATAAGCCAACATCGCTCACATACTAGTTGTATTTCTTGGCCTGCTCACAAGTCCATTAACATACAAAATAAGCCATTTATTTATATTCCACACACTTACTCTTATAAAATAAGACATTTCACAAAGGAAATGTACATTTCATAATAAAAGTGAGATTTTTAATTGTGTAAAAAGCTTGGGTAATTGTGATGTGAATTAGATGAAAATGATTACATTTTTTCTTGAAAGGTACTTCTATAAAATCTTGAGGACCTCATAAGGAGAGATTATGGATCCCTTGTTGACAAAGTAAGATATAATTAAATGTAAGTCATTGTGACTTTCTGAGGAAAAGGAACACATAAATTGATGGGTTATAATTGTTTACTGCTTTCAAGTGCCTAAGTATCTAAGTTTCCTATAATCAGCTTCACTTTTAACCAAAAAACCTTGTCCAAATATAATTACTTTGAATTTGAAATCACATTCAATATAGGAAGAAAGGGGAATTAATGAAACTCTAATTCTACACTTCCCTATTTCTGTTGATACTTAATTATTCTCTGCTAGTGGAACAAGGACAGATTAAATTCCATTCTTGTGAGTATTAAGCCTGTAGAATGCACTGTGTAGATTCCTAGGGCACAGCACCAGAATCCATGTCTTCTATTTATATATGAAAAGATTAAGTTTTAAAATTTTGAATGCATTATGATGAAAACATAAAATGCAGTCATTTCAGTCAGTTTTGAGTGCATGTTCAGAGAAATTTTAATTATAAACTTAAAGAAAAATAATAATTTTATTTTTAACACCCTTCACTCAGATCAAAAAATGCATTTTGAAACTTTAATTTAGTCTGTCTTCTTTTTGTCCTAACATGGTTTTCTGCTATATATGCTCATGTGCCATATGGCAAAAGTGAACATCATTCACTTTCATCAGCCTTGCCCAACACACACACACACACATTTACACCAGTGTTGTTGTCATCATTCTTTATCCTTTTTATACCTTTTGGAGACATAGAGATTTGCAAGCTTTGGTTTTCATTTTCAAGAGCAAAACTGTTTGGAGGGAAAAGGGTTTTGTACTTTAGAAATCTTGACTTAAAATATCAAGAACAAAAGTCTGAAGGAGATAGTCATAATCCATAAACATCAGTTCAGTTCAGTTCAGTCGTTCAGTCGTGACCCACTCTTTGCGACCCCATGAATCCCAGTATGCCAGGCCTCCCTGTTCATCACCAACTCCCGGAGTTCACTCAGACTCACGTCCATCGAGTCCGTGATGCCATCCAGCCATCTCATCCTCTCTTGTCCCCTTCTCCTCCTGCCCCCAATCCCTCCCAGCATCAGAGTCTTTTCCAATGAGTCACCTCTTCACATGAAGAGGGATGTGGAATTTGGGATTGGAATTTGGGATTGGAATTTCAGCTTTAGCATCATTCCTTCCAAAGAAATCCCACGGCTGATCTCCTTCACAATGGACTGGTTGGATTTCCTTGCAGCCCAAGGGACTCTCAAAAGTCTTCTGTAACACCACAATTCAAAAGCATCAGTTCTTCGGCATTCAGCTTTCTTCACAGTCCAACTCTCACATCCATACATGACCACTGGAAAAACCATAGCCTTGACTAGACAGACCATCGTTGGCAAAGTACTGTCTCTGCTTTTCAATATGCTAACTAGGTTGCTCATAACTTTTCTTCCAAGGAGTAAGCGTCTTTTAATTTCATGGTGGCAGTCATCATCTGCAGTGATTTTGCAACCCCCCAAAATAAAGTCTGTCACTGTTTCCATTGTTTCCCCATCTATTTCCGATGAAGTGATGGGACCAGATGCCATGATCTTCGTTTTCTGAATGTTGAGCTTTAAGCCAACTTTTTCACTCTCCACTTTTTAGTTCCTCTTCACTTTCTGGCATAAAGGTTGTGTCATCTGCATATCTGAGGTTATTGATATTTCTCCTGGTAATCTTGATCCCAGCTTGTGTTTCTTCCAGCCCAGCATTTCTCATGAGGTACTCTGCATATAAGTTAAATAAGCGGGGTGACGATATGCAGCCTTGATATACTGCTTTTCCTATTTGGAACCAGTCTGTTGTTCCATGTCCAGTTCTAACTGTTGCTTCCTGACCTACATACAGATTTCTCAAGAGGCAGGTCAGGTGGTCTGGTATTCCCATCTCTTTCAGAATTTTCCACAGTTTATTGTGATCCACAGAGTCAAAGGCTTTGGCATAGTCAATAAAGCAGAAGTAGATGTTTTCCTGGAACTCTCTTGCTTTTTCCATGATCCAGCAGATGTTGGCAATTTAGTCTCTGGTTCCTCTGCCTTTTCTAAAACCAGCTTGAACATCAGGAAGTTCATGGTTCACGTATTGCTGAAGCCTGGCTTGGAGAATTTTGAGCATTACTTTACTAGCATGTGAGATGAGGGCAATTCTGCGGTAGTTTGGGCATTCTTTGGCATTGCTTTTCTTTGGGATTGGAATGAAAACTGACCTCTTCCAGGCCTGTGGCCACTGCTGAGTTTTCCAAATTTGTTGGCATATTGAGTGCAGCACTTTCACAGCATCATCTTTCAGGATTTGAAAGACCTTTACTGGAATTCCATCACCTCCACTATCTTTGTTCGTAGTGATGCTTTCTAAGGCCCACTTGACTTCACATTCGCGGATGTCTGGCTCTAGATGAGTGATCACACCACCGCGATTATCTGGGTCATGAAGATCTTTTTTGTCTAGTTCTTCTGTGTATTCTTGCCACCTCTTCTTAATATCTTCTGCTTCTGTTAAGTCCATACCATTTCTGTCCTTTATCAAGCCCATCTTTGCATGAAATGTTCCCTAGGTATCTAATTTTCTTGAAGAGATCTCTAGTCTTTCCCATTCTGTTCTTGTCCACTATTTCTTTGCATTGATCGCTGAAGAAGGCTTTCTCATCTCTTCTTGCTATTCTTTGGAACTCTGCATTCAGATGCTTATATCTTTCCTTTTCTCTATTGCTTTTCACCTCTCTTCTTTTCACAGCTATTTGTAAGGCCTCCCCAAACAGCCATTTTGCTTGTTTACATTTCTTTTCCACGGGGATGGTCTTGATCCCTGTCTCCTATACAATGTCATGAACCTCATTCCATAGTTCATCAGTCACTCTATCTATCAGATCTAGGCCCTTAAATCTATTTCTCACTTCCACTGTATAATCATAAGGGGTTTTAATTTAGGTCATACCTGAATGGTCTAGTGGTTTTCCCTATTTTCTTCAATTTCAGTCTGAATTCAGTAATAAGGAGTTCATGATCTGAGCCACAGTCAGCTCCTGGTCTTGTTTATGTTGATTGTATAGAGCTTCTCCATCTTTGGCTGCAACGAATATAATCAATCTGATTTCGGTGTTGACCATCTGGAGATGTCCATGTGCAGAGTCTTCTCTTGTGTTGTTGGAAGAGAGTGTTTGCTATGACCAGTGCTTTTTCTTGGCAAAACTCTATTAGTCTTTGCCCTGCTTCATTCTGCATTCCAAGGCCAAATTTGCTTGTTACTCCAGGTGTTTCTTGACTTCCTACTTTCACATTCCAGTCCTTTATAATGAAAAGGACATCTTTTTTGGGTGTTAGTTCTAAAAGGTCTTGTAGGTAAACACCCACTGCTGGGCATACACACCGAGGAAACCAGAATTGAAAGAGACACATGTACCCCAATGTTCATCACAGCACTGTTTATAATAGCCAGGACATGGAAACAACCTAGATGTCCATCAGCAGATGAATGGATAAGAAAGCTGTGGTACATATACACAATGGAGTATTACTCAGCCGTTAAAAAGAATTCATTTGAATCAGTTCTGATGAGATGGATGAGACTGGAGCCGATTATACAGAGTGAAGTAAGCCAGAAAGAAAAACACCAATACAGTATACTAACACATATATATGGAATTTAGAAAGATGGCAATGACGACCCTGTATGCAAGACAGGAAAAAAGACACAGCTGTGTATAATGCACTTTTGGACTCAGAGGGAGAGGGAGAGGGTGGGATGATTTGGGAGAATGGCATTCTATCATGTATACTATCATGTAAGAGTTGAATCGCCAGTCTATGTCTGACGCAGGATACAGCATGCTTGGGGCTGGTGCATGGGGATGACCCACAGAGATGTTATGGGGAGGGAGGTGGGAGGGGGGTCCATGTTTGGGAACACATGTAAGAATTAAAGATTTTAAAATTAAAAAAATAAAAAACTATAATAAAAAAAAAAAAAAAAGAAAAGCAAGAAGCTACAGTTTTCCTACAAGATAAAGCCATTTTAGGGATGGGAAAAAGAAGATTCATATCTATGCAAGAAGACATAGACAAGACTGATGTTTTAATATCTTTTTAAGAGGAATTTTAGGTTTACTGAAAAATTAAGAGGACAATATAGATTTCCCATATGTCCTTGCCCCCCACATGCATAGCTTCCGTCCTTATCAACATACTCTTCCTAAGTGATACGTTTGTTACAAGTGATGAACCTACATTGACATATCATAATCACCCAAAGTTGATAGTTTACAATAAGCTCTCTCTTGTACACTCTCTAGGTTTGGACAAATATTTAAGGACCTGCATTCATCAGTATGGTATCATATAGAATATTTTCTCCTCTGTACTCCACCTACTCATCCCTCTTCTTTCTCCCTCCAACCTCAGACTCCATTGATCTTTTTATTTTCTCAATAGTTTTGTCTTTTCCAGAATGTTTTATGATTTAAAGAATACAGATGGCTTTTCAAATTGGCATCTTGGTAATTTGCATTTAAAATTCTTCCATGTTTTTTTTCCTGGCTTGATAGCTCATTTATTTTAAACATTGACTAATATTCCGTTGTCTGATGTACCACAGTTTATTTATCCATTCACTTACTGAAGAACATTTTGGTTGCTCCAAGTTTGGGCAATTATGAATAAAGAAGCTATAAGCTTCTATATGGGCTTCCATGGTGTAGACAGTAAAGACTTTGCCTGCAATACAGGAGACCCAGATTTGAACCTTGAGTTGGGAAGATCTCCTAGAAAAGGGAATGTCTACTTACTCCAGTATTCTTACCTGGATAATTTCATAGACAAAGGACCCTGGCTGGCTATAGTCCATAGGATGGCAAAGAGTCAGACACAACTGAGGAACACACCACAAGCTTCTATGTGCAGATATTTTTGTGGACATAAGCATTCAACTCCTTTGGATAAACATAAACACCTTTGTTTTTGAATCCTGGATTTGGGGCTGGAACTTGGTGCAAATATAAGTAGGATATTAAGGAAAAGCTTCACTGTGAAATTCACATTTGAGAAAAGACAAAGATGTAAGTGATATGAGGCCATGAGTCATAAGAACACCTGAGAGAGACTGTTATTGATAAAGAAGAATGGATACAAACTCCCCATAGCTGAAGGCTGTCTGGGCTGCCAAAGAAACCTCAAGGAAGCCAGTATAATTTGAATGGGTAAAGAGAAGTAATAGGAGAAAAAAGTCAGAAAGATAACTAGAGACTAAGTCATAGTGGACTTCGTAGGACTTTTAAGGACTCTGGTTTTTATTTTGAACGAAACTAACATCTATCAGAAAGTCTTGATCAGAGGAGTGATGCAATTTAATGCATAGCTTTAAAGGAACTTTCTGGCTGCTTGCCTGAGGCATTCGAAGGAGGCAAAAGTGTACATACTCTGGTCAGTTGGAGGCAACTTCTGTAACTCAGTCAAATACCATGCTGTCTAGACCAGGGACCAGGAAAGAGTGAGAAGCTTAGATTTTGTGTATATTTTGAAAATAGGCTAGGTCAATACTTACACCAACCATTGCCTAATGCATTTTCTGGAGCATGGCTAAGAACCATGTAACTGCATTGTCAGTCAGATTACAATAAACAACATTTTGCCAATACATACATCTTTACAAGACTTGAAAGGCAGAAAAAAGAAGGAATGAATTATTATTTTTCTCCCACACCAACTTGCACATTTATGAGTAAATATCATCTATGAGGTTTGAAAGTTCTCTGGTAAACATCTGGCAATCACCGGTTTTAATGCTCCCGGCAGCTGAGACCACAGAATTGACTTTTCTTCAGCTCATGTGTTCCTGGATCTCATTACCTCTTGTAGCATATTTTTATGACTGGTAGTGGTGGCACCTTTTATTTTGTTTCTTGTTTATTCTGTTTTGTGTCATTTTATTTCCCAGTATGCTCAGCAGACAAGTAGTTCAATGTGTTGTCCACATACAATTAATGATTGCTAGCAGAGATATATGGATGACCCTGGGAAGTTACTGCTGGCCACACAGTGAAGAGTATTTGGACATCATGATAAGAATTTGAAATGTATTTCTAAATCACTGACAGATTACAAGCAATGGCACAGCAAGATTGTATTTGCATTTTGGAGTATTAAATCTAGCAGCATAACAGGGGATAGATTGAAGAGAAACAGCAGTTCAACAGTGACTATAATAATCTGATGAGATTATTACAGGTGAGAAATGAGAACCAGACTAAAAAAGACATTAACATTGCTGTTTGATAACACAGGGAAGCTAGGAAGAATAATAAATTAAGTGCAGCAGCCCAAGAGGTTTTTTTTTTTTTTTTTTCCACACTGTTGAGTCTGTGTGCAAGACATCTGGTGGGGGTAGTGATCAATAGCACAAACTCTGAAATCAGAGAATAAATCTCACTCTGTTATTACTTGACTATAAACCCTTCTGTGAACTCTCTCATCTCTGTTCACCCCAGTAGATGCTTTGTGAGTGTACTGGGAGGATTCAGTGAAATGATGAAATGATGTATAAAAGTTATCTGCACACTGTCTGGAACATAAGGAGCATCTTATACTTAGCTATTGTGATGGAGATGGTGAGAATGAATCTGATACTGATGGTTGTTATTCAAGCTAGAAAATAAGTTATGAAATTATATATATAACATTGAATTAGGAGCTTCAAGTTAGAGGTTGAAAAATCCACGTGACACATACACAATCAGGATCTTCAAGGCAAACCAGGTGAGCAAATTGTCTCCTCTTGGTATAATCAAGAACACTTAATGCTGAGTAAGGAAGATAAGTTGGTTCTTGAACTGAACTGTGGGGATATAGCATCCCAGTGGTAAAGAAACTGCCTGCCAGTGCAGGAGAAATAAGAACCATGCGTTCAATCCCTGTGTCAGGAAGATCTCCTGGAGAAGGAAATGGCACCCATTCCAGTATTCTTTCCTGGAGAATCCCTTGTACAGAGGAGCTTGCCAGGCCACAGTCCATAGCGTCTCAAAGAGTTGGACATGATTGAAATGACCTAGCACACACACACAGCATCAAGTCACCATTTTTAGTCATCTGGCTTTGGCTTACCAGCTCAATACATTAACAGAGCTCCTGAAATAATGAGTTTAATAACAGATCATTTTAAAATAAATTTTAACCAACATCCACAAACTACATTCCACCCACCCACCTATTAGGAAATTACATTACATTTTGCTATATTTCCAGGGTGCGGCTATCATTCCTTAATGTAGCATTTGTGAATGTCATGGTTCTTCCATTTATCAAAGCAAAATAATTATGTGATCATGCAGACATTTTAATTTATTGATCCTGTTTTCAACATACTGTTTCTGTAAAAACCATATTTGTGCAAATAATGCAGGTGGAGTTGAAATCATTATTTGGGGGAAAAACTGTATATATTATTTTTCGTAGTTCTTCTTGGATTTTTGATCACTGAAGTATCCTGATCAAACAGCATAGGAACTGTGGAAGAGTGTTTTTTAATTATCAGTCTTTGTATGACCTTTTCCAAATTTCCCTAAGGTAGTGTGCTCATCTATTTCTAAATTAAGTTTTCCTATGTTGCATCCTTAATTATGAGTGGAATTTGAATTTTTATTTCTTGTAATACTTTTCTCCTTTTTAATCTGATACATTACACTTTGAGGTGGGTGATGACCCAGAGCTACTTAAAAATAAAGCGGGATAGTAATACAGGTATAATAATGAGAGCTTACAGTAGCTTAAAATAGATTTAGTAGTCAGTTGCAAAAATCAAATTAATAGTGTATCTATGTGTGTTCATTTGGAAAAGAGAAAGTAAAGTAGAATTTATTGTCTGATAGAGTTAATCTATTTCTTTTATGGAACTCATTTTCACATAGGCCCAGTGCACTCTTGGTCACCTCCAACCCTTACCTACCCCATGAGGATAGTCCACGAGGCTCCTCTGTCCATGGAATTCTCCAGGTAAGAATACTGGAGCAGATTGCCATTTCCTACTGCAGGAGATCTTCCCAACCCCAGGATCGAACCTGCATCTCCTGTTTCTCCTACATTGCAGGCAGATTTGTTAACTGCTGGTTCATAGGGAAAGCTCTGCATTCACATAATACCATGTTAAATGTCTCCAGTACAAGAAGTAATGGAGAAAGTTAGACCAATAACTTCATCAGATAAGAAATATTCTATTAAATAGGTAATTCAGGTTAACCAAATAAAGGAAAGGTGGGTTTATGTGACTTCACAGAATCATTTGATTGTTTGAACAAGATTACTCATCTCTTTGGCAATCTAGTCATTGTTATCTGGGGGCAGAAAACTTCTGGGATAAATTATGTGATCTAAGTCAGAATGAAGCTTAATTAAATAATTGAGGTTTGAAAAAAGAAATGTTATAAGGATTAAATTCAAAGGAAAACAGTTTCATCATATACTAACAAGGTAGCATCACACAGCTTTTCTTTCTCACGTTTAGATCCTACATTTAGATTACCACTACTCTAGAACATACTTTCACACTAAACATATTTACCCCACTGGTCAAGTCCAGAAAGGTACAAAGTTCAAATTCAAAAGAGTAATATGATAAATGAAGGAAAATAGTGAACCTAGTGTTAATAGGTTTACGACTTGATTAGGGCATTCTTGATTGGTCTTTAACTTTGGACTGCATATCCAGGGACAAACTGCATGTCTCTGACTTCCTTTTGCCCCTGGCTTAAAAATCTTGAGCAGTTTCTATGTACTGATATTTGCTTCCCTTGAGCGGAAAATGGAAGCAATCACATAGATTATTTATATTTTTATAAAAATATAAGTTATCAGTTCAGCTCAGTAGGTTAGTCATGTCCGACTCTTTGCTACACCATGGACTGTGGCGTGCCGGGCTCCCCTGTCCGTCACCAACTCCCGCAGCTTACTCAAACTCAACGTCCATTGAGTTGGTGATGCCATCCAGCCATCTCATCCTCTGTGGTCCCCTTCTCCTCCTGCCTTCAATCTTTCCCAGCATCAGGGTCTTTTCAAATGACTCAGTTCTTCGCATCTGGAGAAGGCAAAGACAACCCACTCCAATACTCTTGCCTGGAAAAATTCCATGGATGGAGGAGCCTGGTAGGTAGGCTGCAGTCCATGGGGTCACTAAGAATTGGACATGACTGAGCGACTTCACTTTAACTTTACTCTCTCAATGCTTATTATTACACAGCAAGGAGATTGGTTTCTGGACCCGTACGACTGACACCAAAATCTAAGGATGCTCATGTCTCTCATATAAAAGGCCATAGTATTTGCATATAACCTATGCATATCATCCCATGTATTTCATATAGTCTCTAGTTTACTTACAATACTTGCCTATGTGGTGCTCAGTTACATTCAACTCGGTTACCCTATGGCTGTAGCCCACCAGGCTCCTCTGTCCATGGAATTCTCAAGGTAGGAACAGTGGAACAGGTTGCCATTTCCTATTCCAGAAGATATTCCCATGTCTCTTGCATCTCTGTCTCCTGCACTGGCAGAAGGATTTTTTAGCGCTACATTACCTGGAAAGTCCACTTCTAAAGCTTAATAATATTTAATACAGTGTACAAATGTAAATGTTATAAATACAATGCAAATAGTTCCCAGCATGCAACATCTTAATGTTTGGAACATCCTAGAAGTTTTTTTTTTTTTTTTTACAAATACCTTTGTTCCATAGTTGTTTAAACCTGCAGATGCTAAACATGTAGAGATAAAGGGCTGATTGTACCTTTTTTTTACTTTCACCGGAAATAGCTCAGAACAGATAGATAAGTCATATATAAAAATTGTTTTCAGTGAATATAATTTCAAGAAAAATAATGTATGTATTAGTGAAGTCCTGTTTGTTCATCAAAAAAATGATACTTGATAAAGAATTTACCTTCAAGGATCTTTATATGTCAGAGTTCTCTAGAGAAGCAGAACAAAAAGAATGTGGTTTGTGTTGCACTTTGAACCCAAAGGCAGTCTGGTGCCAAAATTCCCTTTTGTTTGTTTGTGTGTTGGTGGGGGCCTTGATCAGACTTTGTTAAATTAAGGTTTTCAGCTGATTGCTTGAGACCCACTCACACTGCTGACAGTAATCTCCAATTTAAATGTTGATTTCACTCCTACAGTTTCACAAGACTACATAAGACAATTTCTGACTAAATACCTAGCCACTTTGTCTCAGGAAGTTTGACATAAAGCCTGTGAAACTTTCATCATATGTATATAGGATGGAAATAAAATATCATGCTTTATGTAAGCTATGTCTTCGTTGCAAAGAAAAGATGCACCATTATTCATGGGTAGGAAAGTATTTTATGGATTAGTCTTCTCTGATTACTTTGGTGGTGGTGATTTAGTCACTAAGTCATGTCCAACTCTTACAACCCCATGGACTGTAGCCTGCCAGGTTCCTTTGTCCATGGAATTCTCCAGGCAAGGATACTGGAGCAGGTTGCCATTTCCTTCTCCAGGGGATCTTTCCAACCCAGGGATCATGTCTCCCATGTTGCAGGCAGTCCCATTATCTCTGAGCCACCAGCTTTATTTATTTCTATCAATTATCTTTCAAAGATTAAAAACAAAACTTTACATATTTTCTCAACTTTAAATAAAATATAATTTTCCAGGAAATATATACAATTTATGTAAAGTTTATATAACATTTAAAGAATAATTGTGCAACCAAAATAATCTAAGGGTTATAAAAAGATATTGTTGAAGCTTAAAAAATAAAAATATACATAGGATAGCTAAGTGGGTAAAGAATCCATCTGCAATGCAGAAGACTCTGGTTTAATTCCTGGGTTAAGAAGTTCCCCTGAAGAAGGGATAGGGTACACACTCCAGTATTCTTGGGTTTCCCTGGTGGTTCAACTGGTAAAGAATCTGCCTGCGAATGTGGGAGACCTGGGTTTGATCCCTGATTTGTAAAGATCCCCTGGAGGAAGGCATGGCAACTCACTCCAGTATTTTAGCCTGGAGAGTCCATATGGACAGAGGAGCCTGGCAGGCTATAGTCCATGGGGTCACAAAGAGTTAGACACAACTGAGCAACTAAACACAGCATGAAGGGATTAAAAGAAAAGTAAAAGTCAAGAGCAAACTCAAATCAAGAAAACAGTTATATTCACTAGCTTTTGTATTGATCATGAATGACAGAAATTACCAACCAATTATGAGGTCACAGGGAGCAAAATATAAATGAGGAAGAGATAATTGCTTGTACTGCAGCAGATAACATAGAAACCTAGAAAATGCCAAATGTACAGGAAATAAAAACATGTTCTTAGTAGGACAGAATATAATATAGAAATTAAAATGCCAGATATAAAACTAAAACACTAAGTAGAACCAACGCTATACATTTAGAAAGGTGATAAGCAAGGATTTACCTAAGTTAACAGACAAATGAATAATATATCACATTTGCTTAGAGTTTGAATAAAATGTTATGTTTCCCCAGAAGAGGAATAGTGTTATGCTTTGATCCCTTAAACAGCTAACATGACATCTGGAATGTAGCAGCATACTGAAGAAAGTATGTTTATTTGAATTGAGTAAACCACAACAAAACAAATATTTCAGGGAAGTGCCATGGAAGGTAGATGTATGGCTGAACTCGTTAGTTATTTTAATGAAAAGATGATACCATCTTGCTGTAAACAGAATTAGATAAATGCCAGAAGACACAAGTAGAAACGTTTAACATGGTAAAAATCCAAAGCTTAATTTGTACATTATGGAGTAATTTACACATGGGAGAGTTCAAGAAAAATAATTTTAAGTTGAAGCCATTCACAAAGGATTTCAAGTAAAATGCATCATTGACCTGTTTGAAAGAATATTTCCTGTAAAGTCCAAAATAAAAACAGTAAGGTAAAAATCATTGTAAAAATTTGATAAAATAATTACATAAATATTTACAAAAGAATAATAACAGGAAAATAGAATTTATATTCCCCCAAAACCAAAATACTGAAAAAAACCATTCTGAAAATGATTTAGTGATTAAAATAATTAACCATACCTGCCATTAAAAAAAAAGAAGAAGCATTAGCTTGGATATGGAGAAATTGGAACCTTTGTGTACTGTTTGGAATTTAAATGTTGCAATTGCTACAGAAAATAGTATGAGGATTTTTCAAAAAATCAAAACAGAATTGCCATATGATTCAGCAATTCCGCTTGCCTATATACACCCCCCAAAAGTTGAAATTAGGGTCTCAATGTGGTATTTGTACACTCATGTTGGATGCCATCACTGACTCAATTGACACGGGTTTGGGTGGACTCCGGAAGTTGGTGATGGACAGGGAGGCCTGGCTACTGCGGTTCATGTGGTTGCAAAGAGTTGGACACGACTGAGCAACTAAACTGAACCGACCTGTTCATGGCAGCATTATTTACAAAAAAATTTGTATACAGATTTTGATGTTGAAATTTAATAATTACGCTTTTTTTTTCTGTACTCCTATTTCTTAGCCATTTTTATGTTTATGTCACCCTGAAGTTTGGAACCCTGCTCCTTTTGTGAACTGTTTCCATCATGCCAAGGGCATATCAAGAGCCCACCATGGACAGCTTCATGTACATCTCTAGCACATCTGAGCTGGCAACATTTGCCCCTAGCCACTTAAGGCTTTCCAGGTGGTGCTAATAGTAAAGAATTCGACTGCCAATGCAGGGGATGCATGAGATGTAGGTTTGATCTCTGGTTCAGGAAGATCCCCTGGGGGATGAAATGACACTCCACTCCAGAATTCTTGCATGGAAAATTCCATGGGCAAAAAAGTCTGTTGGTTTACAGTCTATGGGGCTGCAAAAAGTTGGACATGACTGAGAATTCATGTTCAAGTATAAATTGTTCTATCATATGCATTATATCCATGAAGTAAGGACATTGTCTCTAGAAAGAGTTTTGGAAAGAGAGACAGGTTATCAATGGTTATCTTTTACCTCTAAGCATGTGTTCAAGGGAGAACTCTGTTTACTGAATATGCATGCTACATACTGTTAGAATCCAGTAAGGCATAAATTGTTGTTGTTGTACAGTTGCTAAGACATGTCCGACTCTTTGCAACCCCATGGATTGCAGCATGCCAGGTTTCCTTGTCCTTCCCTATCTCCTTGAGTTTATTCAAACTCATGTCCATCAGTGATGCCATCCTACCATCTCATCCTCTACTGCTCCCTTCCCCTCCTGCCTTCAATCTTTCCCAGCATCATGGTCTTTTCTAGTGAGTCAGCTCTTTGTGTCGGGTGGCGGAAGTGCTGGAGCTTCAGCTTAAGAATCAGTCCTTCCAATGAGTATTCAGGGTTGATTTCCTTTAGGATTGACTGGTTTGATCTCCTTGTGTTCAAGGGACTCTCAAGAGTTTTCTCCAACATCACAATTTTGTGGTCAGCCTTCTTTATGGTCCAACTCTCACATCTGTACATGATTACTGGAAAAACTACAGTTTTGACTATATGAAACTGTTGGCAAAGTGATGACTCTGCTTTTTTATACACGGTCTAGGTTTGTCATAGCTTTTTTTCCAAGAAGCAAGTGTCTTTATTTCATGGCTGAAGTCACAGTCCATAGTGATTTTGGAGCCCTAGAAAATAAGGTCTGTCACTGCTTCCACTTTTTCCAAGTCTATTTGCCATGAAGTGATGGGACTGAATGCCATGATGTTAGTTTTCTGAATGTTGAGTTTTAAAGCAAAAGTAGGATGTATAAAAACTAGTTCTGTCAGACCGAGTCCAGTTTACATATTGCAGTTAATGATAAGTAGGTCAAATAATGTACTATCTGGAACAAAGAATACAAAGAATGGGATTAGCAGAAATAAACCAGCTCTATTCCAGGCAAACCATGATTTTTCACTGTGAACTAGGACATCTAATCCTCTAATTAATACATCGGAAATGGTGTGTGTGTGGGGGGGGGGGGGGCGGGGTTGGTGTAGCTACAAGAGAAGGCTAGTTAGATAAGACCTCTATGAGCAGGTTACATTTGAAAAGCAGCCAACTTTTGGATGCATGGACAGATACAATCAGGGGCCACACAAGAGTACAACAGATTTAATCCAGGAGTAAAATAAGTATGTCTGAGAACAGAACGTTGATTGGAGACAGAACCAAACGAGGGCATGAGTGATACACAGTGAGGCACTAGAGGCAAACAGAGATCAGGTCATATGCAAATACAATTAATTTCTGTTTTGGTTTTAAAAATAATTGGAACAGAGCCACATCCATTTGTCATGTGTTCTCTATCGGTGACATAAGAACACCACTGAGCAGTGGAGACAGACATCCTATGGCCTGCAATGCACAAAATATTTACTATGAAGCTTTTTATGGAAAAATTTAACCAACCTGCGATATAGAGCATGAATATAGTTGCATGTCACTTAAACGGAATAATACACAAGTGAAAATGAATATCTCAATAAAATGTTATGCCGAATTTCTAAAATATATTTCCTTCAATGATAACAGAGATTTTAATACTCTAAGGAAAATGACTGAATGGCTATATTTGGCAATGCAACTATGGTGTATGCTTAGATGATAACTATAAGACAAAAATTCTAGTGAATAAGTTTGATGATAATCATAAATTCTACATATGGGAATTTTAGTTATGATAATTTTTGAGTACATGAATGAAAAACAATTTAATATACTCCTTACCTGACTGTCAAGAAGCAAAAGCATAAGCATACAATACTTCTATAAGATTTGTTAAAGCTTCGTATGTCATTTTTTCCACTATATGTCTACTTACTTAAAATACATACATAAAAAATACTATTATTAACAGGTGGTAGGTTTGATTTTTAAATTTTGTGCTATGAACAGAAAAATACTTAAGAAATAAAATTGAAACATATATTTTAAATAAATTATTGTTTCATTCAAATTATTTTACAGTGAACATTTTTTTTCATAAATAATCATTAAACATAAAAGAGTGCCTTTTAAGCTTTGGAAATGTAATAATATTTCAATTAAATATCTCAGTCAGATAAAAATAAATTTTGCTTTAAAACTCAAAAGTGACATTCTTCCCCTGATAATTTTAGCCAATTCAGTAGCATTAGCATTTTCCATTCAATTGAAAATAATGCAAGACAAAGCAAAGCAGAAATCCCTGCCAAGTTTCAATTGGCTTTACACTTAGAACACAGATAAGCTTGTCTACTCAAAATGAAATATTTTTCCTTGTGCAGATTACATTTCAATGCATCAATGCATTTCTAGATAAGATAGCTCATTTTGTTTTCTGCCAATCATCTGCTTAATGTCCATTTCTCAACTTCATTAATAACCACGCCAAGCAAAAATTCACCTTAAAAATATTTTATAGAGATATGCATGATTATTCTTCTAGTGACAGGGATTCTAAAGTGGTAATAAAAATTTAAAGGATCACCATTGTTTGAAATACACATCTGGCATTTATTCCTTTCTTTTATAACAGATCTATTTCTCACTTTGACCACTGGAGGCTCACTGACAAGATTTGCTGCTGGACACCAAGGGTCACTCACTGTGAGTTTGGGCAGGTTCTTTAATTTTTCTGTGTCCATCGACGTATCTCTGCTGCTGCTGCTGCTAAGTCGCTTCAGTTGTGTCCGACTCTGTGCCACCCCACAGACGGCAGCCCACTAGGTTCCCCTGTCTCTGGAATTCTCCAGGCAAGAACACTGGAGTGGGTTGCCATTTCCTTCTCCAGTGCATGAAAGCGAAAAGTGAAAGTGAAGTCGCTCAGTCGTGTCCGACTCTTCACGACCCCATGGACCGCAGCCTACCAGGCTCCTGTGCCCGTGGGATTTTCCAGGCAAGAGTACTGGAGTGGGTTACCATTGCCTTCTCCGATTTGTCTCTAAAATAGGGAAAATATTAATATCTCATTAGTTTGTGCTGGTTATAAATAAGCCAAGGCATGTGCCACACTTCATTTTGTTAATAAAGATTGCTTTCTACCTCCTTACCCACTCTCGAACTACCTAATTTACTTCCTTTTCAATATTGCATTTATATACTCATTAAAAATTTCTTTTTACATGTGATCTGGGCTCTCTACAGATATAAAATCTGAAAATTTGTTGTGAGTGTAAATCCATTTTTGAGATTGAATATAGGGATGCATATTGGGTATTGGCTGGCAATATATAAATATTCACAACACATAGAAATGTTTATATTCAACTCTATTTAGAAACTAAGCCATGATTTTAAAGGAACAACTGTGTAAAACAAATTTATGCTAGCAATTTTGCCAGTGGGGTTTGAAATTATTCTATCTCTATTTGTGATCATTCTGAAGCAAATTATACAAATTTATCTTTCATTTAATTATTTCTGTCTTCAGATTTCTACCATCATTTGACTTTTTCATTTCATCACCTAGTGTGGTTTTTCATAGTTCTCCCATTTAAATGGTAACCAGGCCTGACCCTGCTTAACTTCCAAGATCAGATGCAATTGGGCACCTTCAGAGTGGTATGGCTATAGACTGATTTCTCATAGTTCTAATAAATTTTTTGGCAAATTTTCCTAGTCAATTTTTATGTTATCCTGTTCAATTATTTTTATTTTTTCTCTTCTTTCTTTACATAATTATTTTAATAACTGATGTTTTATACCTGTTATAGTATTCTACTACTTTATCTGTGCTTCTCTGGTGGCTCAGATGGTAAAGAATCTGCCTGCAATGCAGAAGACCTGGGTTTGATCCCTGGATTGGGAAGATACCCTGGAGAAGGGAATGGAAACCCACTCTAATTCCATGGACAGAGGAGCCTGAAGGGCTACAGTCCATGGTGTCACAGAGTCAGACATGACTGAATTTACTAATACTTTCACTTTTTCACTTTAACTAGAGTTGTTAATTATTCCAATAACTGTCCTCACTACACAGAGATTTCTTGGCATTTTCCGCTCTTAAAGATTTCAATTTTTTTCCCATAAAACTTGAATATGTTTTCTAACATTATGTGTTTTAATGTGGTTGCTGTTAGAGATAATTTTGCGATTTTTATGTGATCAAAATATAAGATAGCTCATTATATATTATTCTGATTTAATCCTTATAAGAGTCTCTCTCTTCTCTCTTTCCATGCTTTTCCTACTACCTTGCCTCTCACAGCTTTAATTTAAAATGTAAGAAACTTAAAGCACATTTACTTGAATGTTGCCAATTTTAAGTATATTTTTGAAAGTTAGTTTTAAGATAAGTAATATATGGAAATATTAGCCAAAAGGTAATGTTTGTTTATTGCCATTATATACGATTGAGATGCTCTGTTGAAAGGAACCACTGATATAAGCATGTTTATCTATTGACCCTAAATCCTCCAACATCCCCAAACTTATAGGAGAGTAGATTAAAATTTCATCTAACAGAGTTTAAGCAAATAAAAATTCACAATTTTTAAAGATAGGGGCTGTCATCCCTGAAGAATTGAATGTATTGTTAAGTTTGGAAATTAGATAACCAAGGGTTGTGAAATGATACTTAAATATGGAGAAACAGTGTCCTCAGGTGTGTAATAGGATGCTTCTTCATGTGTGTAATTGCTTGGGATAGGGTCAGTGGGAGAAGAAAGATAAAAGCACAAGGAAGAGATATGAACTCTATTTACATACAGCCTATGTTTACTTATTTTCCTTTGGAATTAGAACATACTGAAATAGTTTTTGAAGTAGTTTTTGAAATAGTTTTAGAGAAAAATACTCATAGAAGAGCAAATAAATAGGAAAGAATAATGAAATAATCTATAAGAAATAGTTTTATGTTGTTGTTTAGTTGCTAAGCCATGGCAACCCCATGGACTGTAACCTACCAGACTCCTCTCTCCATGGGATTTTCCAGGCAAGAATACTGGCATGGATTTGCCACTTGCTTTTCCAGGGGGTCCTTCTGACTCAGGAATTAAACCCACGTCTCCTGCATTGGGCAGCAGATTCTTTACTACCGAGCCATCTGAGACTTCAAAAATTTGGATATACTTGTGTCCCACATAATTTAAATGTTTTCCACTTTCTGTGGTACTGAAGTTACATCAGTAAGCCTGTCATTCATATTTTCCATGTTTCTGTAATACTGAGTTGGCCAAAAAGTTTTTTCTGGTTTTCCGTAAAGTCTTACAGAAAACCCCAAAGGAAATTTTGGTCTAACTCAATATCTTGTCTCATAGAATCCATTTCATGACCTCTAAGTGCTGAAAAACCTTTTTAAGCCTGGAAATTCTGCAAGGATGTTTCTCTTCCTATTTCTGTGCCACCACCATCTTATAGGTTTTCAGCTCACTCCCACTTTTTATTAATAGTTGAGAATGAATTTTTTGGTTGTCTTTTTTTTTAATGATCTAGTTCTTCACTTCTCAACTCCCATTCATATTAAAATATAGCCACTTGTATCAGATGATTAATCTTTAAAAGATAGTATTTTAATCAGGTTGGCATATTGAGCTTATAAATGAAAATAGCAAGAACTGAGCCCGAGTAGCAGCATGAGATTTAAACACAGGGATTAATGTTGACTCCATGGATGGAAGACATTTAAATGTACCTGCTATTCTCTATACCTGCAAAAATACAGCTCAACCCTTTTGTCAGGTAGGAGGCATTAAGAAAATTGGTAACCCTTTAAAATAATTGTGCAATTAATCATTGATGAAATCACTGTTGAAATCCCAAAGAACTAGTTATGACATGCACATTAATACCAAATGAGTTCATCATGATTAATATTGTGACAATAAATACCAGAAGAAATTAATAATGATCAGCTATTATTTTAAAGTCCTGCTACAGAATTCAAATATTTCATCTTGAAATTTAAGAACTTTTAAGGTATAAGGTACATACATATTTTTATTCAGTGTGTTTTTATTCAACTTTGTTTAAAGCTTTTGTCTGATAAATACTTATTACTAGATAATATAATTTTTTCTCATTTTGACCCAGTGAGAAATTGATAGGGTATTAGACAAACCATGCTATTTCATTTTAAGCAATAGAATTTTTGATTTTTTAAAAAACATTAATGTAATTTTAATATAGAATTTCTTCACTACAAGCAGAGAACTGTATCATTTATTTATTATTTTCAAAATGACATTCTTCTTCTCAAATTAAGTATATTTATGTGACTAATAGCATTAAAATTACTCAAGGCAAAGTATATGGCTACTCTAAGTATATAATTTTTCTTGGGTAAAGTTCCTCAGTCAGTTTTAGCAGGGCATCGTTACAAGTTGAATCTGTACAAATATTGAGAAGCTTTGATTAGTCAATGCTACTGTTAAGCAAACTGTTTTCATAGGTCAATGACAATTTTAAATTATTGCTTCTTTGTTGGCTCTAACTGTCACTCTTCCTGCAGAAAAATAGTCAAGGAAAATAAACCCTTATCCTGATCCTGCCAGTATAACAGATCGCTTTCTCCTAAAATCTCCTTGATCTTCATTGATTTTTTTCTCCTAGTGGTCTTTTGTTACTGTGACCTGTTTTGAGAAATTCTTGGTCCTGCTTCATAGGAACTGGCCTGCCCCACTTGAAAGTGAAAAGTGAAAGTTTAGTCGCTCAGTCATGTCCAAATCTTCGTGACCCCATGGATGGAGGAGCCTACCAGGCTATGGTAAAGTGTCTGCCTACAATGTGGGAGACCCAGATTTGATCTCAGGGTTGGGAAGATCCCCTGGAGAAGAAAAAGGCAACCGACCGCAGTATTCTTGCCTGGAGAATTCCGTGGACAGAGGAGTCTATAGGGTCCAAAGAGTCAGAGACAATTGAAGTCACTTAGTACAGCACAGCACAGCACATGGTATACATTTGTTTTGAATGTCCTTTGAAGAACAGATGTTAGATGCATGTTTAACTGTTTCTCTAGTTCTTTTGAGTGTTATATGTGTGAATTGTTTCAAAGTATTACTGACATATATTTGATGCATACAAAAGAAAATGTGGGCTTCTTGTGTGGCTTAGAATTTACCTGCAGTGCATGAAATGTGGATTTGATCTTTGGGTGGGGAAGACACCCTGAAGGAAGAAATGGCAACCCACCCTAGTATTCTTGTGGGGAAAATCCCATGGACAGAGGAGTCTGGTGACCATGGGGTCACAAAGAGTTGGACTTGACTACACACATGGGCATGTACATATACATCACAAAAACATTAGACTATAATACAAATTAAAAACCCAAACAACACATTGCCCAATCCAAAAACTTAATGTCTATTTATCTATTTTTTGAAAGCAAATCAATTTTAAAGATCTTTACTGGCTTTAGTAATTCATAAATCAGACAGTGTATAATCTAGCAGATAAAAAGAAGCTTCAAAGAGCTATACAAAATGAAAGACACTCACAGGCAGAAGAAAGCAGAACAAGGAAGTCATGTCAGGCCAGAAAGCAGGTTGGCTTTACAAGGCTGCTTTTTAAATAGGGAATGATGGGGGATTATCTGGCAGGTTATGTAACTAGTATCAATCTAGGGAGGCAGTTCCTTATCAGTCTATTTAAGCCTCCATTTCTGGAAAAACAAAACTATAATTAAGTTCTTGGTTTGGTGAAGTGGGTCTTAGATAACAAATGTCTCCATTTGGGGCTTGTCTTCTTTCTAACAATAGGCATATATACTGAGACTTGAATTCTAATTTTGCAGTTATTTTTTCATAACACTATGAAACTGTTATTTCATTGTGTTCTAGTTTCTGTTTTACAGAAAAAGACACTGCTGTCAGACCCATGCTGTTATTTACTAGAATACTGCATTTTCCTCTGGTGACATTTTAGTCCTTTATGTAGAAGAACCAATTACCAATGAACCATAACAGCCCTGATTTTGAACTCTTTCTTAAACTGATAAACAAAGTTTTTTTGGAGCAAGACAGAGTCTACTATTTAGGTTAAAACTTAGCCTATAACCTTTAAAAATTTTCTTTCCATTATATGGAGGAAACATTCTGATACTATACTTTTCAAACATTAATCTTAGGCCTATATCATTACACAAAATCGTCATCCAAGAAAAGACCTAGCCTAGAAACATTTATACATAGAAGCAACTATTACATAGTCTTTGTAACTTAATACTATTTTGTGAACAAGACTCAAAGAAACGTGAACAAAACAAGACACATGAAAGACAGAGATGAAAGACAAACACATATGCATACACTCTGGATTTAAGAAGATGAAAACTTATTTTAAGAACTGAATAAAATTTTAATTAAAAATTTCAAGAATTTCAAGAGAATTATCCTCCATAAATTAAGAGCATGATGCTCTTTTTATATTTAAAGGGAATATTTGGAGAGAAAAATAAAAGCAGTGATGGAGATGAAGAATATGTTACTAAAGTAATATAAAATTAAATTTGGCTTTCTGACTCCTGGTCTTAAATGGACACAAATCACTGTTAAAGGAGTAAACAAAAGACTTGCAGAAATAATATAGAAATATAATAACTCATCTCTTAGATAGTAGACTTCCTATTGTTTTCCTATATTTAAATTTGAAATAAAGCTATTTTCTTAATAAGCAGAACTACAATTTTATGGTGTGGTACTAAAACCATCTCTCTCTCTCTCTTTTTTTTTTTTTTACTTTCAGTTCAGTTCAGCTTGCTCAGTCATGTCAGACTCTTTGCGACCCCATAGACTGCAGCATTCCAGGCGTCCTGCGCATCACCAACTCCCAGAGCATACGCAAACTCATGTTCATTGAGTCGGTGATGCCATCCAACCATCTCATCCTCTGTTGTCCCCTTCTCTTCTCACGTTCAATCTTTCCCAGCATCAGGGTCTTTTCTAATGAGGCAGTTCTTCGCATCAGGTGGCCAAAGTATTGGAGTTTCAGCATCAGTCCTTCCAGTAAATATTCAGGACTGGTTTCCTTTAGGATGGACTGGTTGGATCTCCTGCTATCCAAGAGACTCTCAAGAGTCTTCTCCAACACCACAGTTCAAATGCATCAATTCTTCGGTGCTCAGCTTTCTGTATAGTCCAACTCTCACATCCATACATGACCACTGGAAAAACCATAACTTTGACTAGACGGACCTTTGTTGGCAAAGTAATGTCTCTGCTTTTTAATATGCTTTCTAGGTTGGTCATAACTTTTCTTCCAAGGGGCAAGTGTCTTTTTTCCTTTAGTCAAGCTTAAACTTGAATTTAGAACACAATTCTAATTTTTATTAATATGATATGATATACGTTGTTCTGTGTCCAACATAGTGGGTGAGAAAGACCTGAAAGGAGGGTGGGCACATAATGAAAAGACAGACACATAGAATTTGGCAAGTGGTGAGTCAGGGGCCTTCTTTCTCTCTATGGCAGGAAGACACAATGGCTCCTTTCAGCCCCAACTTTTTTTAGCAGAAGTCACATGAGATCTTTAGGGAATAACTATACTAAGAGTTTTATTAGCACACCATAAAGATGGAGTCACGTTAAGGCTCTGTTGTTGATCAGGAACATCTTTTATTTCCATGGGAACAGGCACAGGGGTAGGCAGTGAAGTGGAGCAGAGAGCAGGTCTGGCCCCAAGAATGTCCAGTTCCACATGCTTACTAGGACAGTCACGAGGGTGCAGTCTCTGCTCCACCATGCTGCAACGTTAACACAGTGAAATTCTGTGCTGATATGAATGGGGCCTTAAAAATATCAAATTATATATAATCAGAGTTTTTAATGGAGAAATGAAACCCTGCAAAGTTCTTCAATCACAATTTCTTATCAATTTATCCCTGGCTTCAGAACCAAATTTCTCATTCCCCTGAAGACCATTAAATGTTTAAGACTATAAAATGGATTAGTTGGAAAATTTGTTTATTTAGTGACAAAGTTGTGTCCAATTGTTTTTCTACCCCATGAACTGTAGACCACCAGTCTCCCCTGTCCATGGGTCTTTCTAGGCAAGAATACTAGAGTGGTTTGCCATTTCCTTCTCAAGGGGTTCTAATAAGGAGATAATACAACACTGTATTTTAAAAACAGCATTAGCCTTTACATTACAATATGATTGCCAGAATGATGAGAAATGCCAGGTTGGTTTTATTTTTAGGAATTAATAAAGTATAGTTAAAATAGAAATAATCATAATTAGAAGTTATGAGTGCTTCCTAACTGACAGGTAGGCAGTATGCTTAGCTTTTTATACACAACATACCTATTGGTGGTGTGCTGTGATTAGTCGCTCAAGTGGTGTCTTATTCCTAGCAACCCCATGGACTGCAGCCAGACAGGCACTTCTGTCCATGTGGATTCTCCAGGCACGAACACTGGAGTGGGTTCCATGCCCTCCTCCAGAGGATCTTCCCTCCCCAGGAACTGAAGCCAGGTCTCCCCAGTTGCAGGTGGATTCTTTACCAACTGAGCCATGAGGGCAGCCCATACCTATCAGTAGGCATTTTTTATTTATTTTTTTGTAATCACAGATATTTTTTCTCTTTTTAATGTGACTGCACTGGGTCTTAGTTCTGTCTCATGGGATCTTTCATCTTCATAGTGGCATGCAAATTCTTAGTTGAGGCATGTGAAATCTAGTTCCCTGATCAGGAATCAAACACTGGTCCCTTGCAATGGCAGCATGGAGTCTTAGTCATTGGACCACTAAAGAAGTCCCTCAATAGGCATTATTGTCCCGCATTTTACATATGAAAATATTCAGGCTCAGAGACAAAAAGTAACTTGCTCAATGTCACAGAGCCAGGATTGGAGGCCAGGTCTGTAAGAATTCAAAGTACATTCCCTTAACTATACTCTTATAAACCAAAGTGCCACAACGTATACATACAAATACTTTAAATGTTGTTGGTATTATTTCCTTAGCATTAATTTATCAAATTTTAAAATATATTTATATTAAATTCCTGTGAGTTACTTGACAATAATAACTAATTTTCATTTTATTTTCATGGAAGTATATTTGATTAACAATATGATATTAGTTTCAGGTGTATAGCATAGTTATTTAATACTTCTGCAGATTATACTCCATTTAAAGTTATTACAAATATTGGCTCTACTCCCTGTGCTATAAAACATATCCTTTTAGCTCATTTATTTTATACACAGTGGTTTGTATCTCTGATCAATCCCTTCTTGCCCTTCCTCCTTTCTCTATCTCCACTGGTAATCACTAAATCGTATTTTGTTCTCCATATCAGTATGTTTCTTTTTGGCTATATGTATTCTTTTTTAATTTATTTTTTAGATTCTATATATAAGTGAATACATACAGTATTTGTCTTTCTCCATATAAGTTATTTCACTAAGCATAATAATACATTCTAAGTCCAGGTAGTTAGGAGCTTGGGTTCTGGAGCTGAATCCAATTTCTGTTTTCAATATTTAATACTTCTTTGCTATGGGAAAACTATATGGCTTCTCTATTTTTCTGCATATATAAAACAGATAAAAGTAATCCCATTTCATAGTACCATTTTGAGATCTAAATTAGTTAGTGATAATAAAGCACTTAAAACATGAATGGGAAAATATGCACTCTAAAATATTAACTAACATTATTAGACTTCATTCTTTATTTAGCTCTGCATATTTAAAGTAAAATGATGGACTTCCCTGGTGATGCAATGGGTAAGAATTCATCTGCCAATGCGGGTATATGGGTTCAATCCCTGGTCTGGGACGATTCCCCACACTGCAGAGCGATTTAGCCTTTGTGCCATAACTATTGAGTTCACACTCTAGGGCCTGCCAGTGCACACTAATAAGCCTGTGTTCCACAACTCCTGAAGCCTGTGTACCTGGAACCTGTGCTCCACAATAAGAGAAGCCACGGCAATGAGAAGCCTACGCAATACAATTATAGAATAGCCCTTGCTCACCAAAACTAGAGAAAACCTGCTTGCACAGCAACAAAGACCCAGACCCAGCACAGCCAAATAAATACATAAATAAAAGCTTAAAAAAATACAGTAAAATGAGAAAGCACTTTAAGATAGCTATAATCTACTATCAGTATGTTGTTGCTATCAAACGAATGTCGAACTGAAAGTCACTCCGTCATGTCCAACTCTCTGAGACCCGATAGACTACACAATCCATGGAATTCTCCAGGCCAGAATGCTGGAGTGGGTAAGCTTTTCCCTTCTCCAGGGGATCTTCCCAACTCAGGGATCGAACCCCGGTGTCCCGCATTGCAGGTGGATTCTGTACCAACTGAGCCATCAGAGAAGCCCAAGAATACTGGAGTAGGTAGCCAACCCCTCTCTAGCTGATCTTCCCAACCCAGGAATTGAACTGGGGTTTCCAGCATTGCAGGCGGATTCTTTACCAGCTGAGCTACCAGGGAAGCCTATTACCAAACTAAGTATGGTTTTATTACCATAATAATTATTATAACTGTGTGTTTTTGAAATGAATAGATGTGTGGGAGAAATTTGATGAATTTGTTTAAAAAACTAAGTTTCAGATGTGAGTTTCAATCATTTGTACCTAATTAAAAAAATTATACTCTGAGAAATTTATAAATAAGAAAGCAGTGAGATATAGTATCCCCAAAACCAGAATTTAGTTTGCTTTATGCTGTAGATTTTTATCCTATAACCATAATACTCTGCAGAAATTTAAATATGAGAATAAGGTGAAATCAGTGGGACCTACATATTTACTAATAGAAGAACGATAATTAATAGCTTAGCATTTCACCTTTTTTCGTGAACCATAAATAAAGATGCTCAATATATTTGCCATAAGTAATTAAATAAATTTTAATGACCATATGTCATTTACATTTTAATTTTATATGCAAAAGAAATAATAATATCACCAACTGGCTGAGAAAAAAATAAATAATCACTGGGATTAATATAATGGTTATTGATAATTGATTTTGATTAACATTGGTTGAGTTTAGTCTTTTCTAATTTATAATAAATCAACCAAAATCACTATTGGTAAGGCAAATTCACATGGAAACTCTCCATACACAATAGTGAACCACAAGCAGAGAAATTTCCAGATATGGCAAAGAATATCTCTTTTAGACAGTTTATTTTCATTGTCGTTTAAAAGGAAAATGCCAAAATAATTGTGGCTTAATATTTGAATCTAAAACTTGTGCTAAATAGCCCTTGAATATGTGTTATTATATTGAGGTTATTACCCAGAACTCATGAGAAATTATCCTCTGTAGATGCAAATGCTAATTTATACTTGTTTATTATTATCATTTAGAAAATTCCTTCTGGTTAGGGACTTTCTTAATTATGTATTCTGAACTGCTATTTAAAATGTGCTTTATTTTTCATCAGAACACTTAAATTTATTTTTATTTATTATATTCTACTTGCAGTCTTTGTGGATGAGAATATTCTCCTAAAATAAGCCTTTGAATTTATAAAAAAATTTTTAAATTTGAAAACAGCTTCTGTTGCAAGAATAGATGCAAGTAATAAAAGTTGCTAGAATGGAAACCTTGTTAAAGATCACCTCATTTTAGGTTTCATTAACATTATACTGGGGATATAACAGTGTTAGAAATCAATTTAGGCAGAGTCATTATTCTTCAAATACAAGGCTTTCTAGAAATGTTTATGACCATAATCACATTGTTTTCAGAGTAATGAATTTCATAGGTTTGAAAACACCATTTAGAAATATTTAAATATTATGTGTTTAGCTCTTACAATGGACATCTAACAAGACAAAGTCTTACTTTAAGATCATTTTAATGGAATGTTTACGTTTGACATACAAAAAGTAACTCATTTTAGCAGAAGTTTCCTTACTTTATATTTAATCACTTTGAGTTCATTAGATCATCAATTTTCTTAATCACACAGTATGTTTAGGTTTATTGGAGAATATTTATCCTTTATAAATAATTATACATTATCATTATATTAATTAAACATTATTATTATATTATATATTAAATTAACTACCTTTCCTGCTAGTCAATTAAATTTATTAACATAGCAAAATATTCTCATTGCAAATAAGAATATAAGCACAGCAGAGTTACATTTGATTTCTCTTTAAATATCATTCTTCCTAAATGGAAGTGGGAAATCAACAATTATTAAGCAGAGAATCAATGCCAGAATAAGCCAATAGAAAAGATGTGGGTAAAGCCTGAAAGATAAGTTACAAATATCTACAGGATATAAAAAATATGCAATTAGCTTTAATAAAGACAAGGACACATTTCAGTAAGTATGTATAAGAAATATCCAGATAGGTATGGGAACTGTCACAGATTGTAATCTTGAAAGACATTTCAAATTTTCTTATTGAATTTCAGAGCTGTCAAATATATATAGAACACATTTGTTCCTTGCTTCTGCTTTAAAATATTTATAGTGAAATAATTTTTAAATTAGAAATAATATAGAGAGTGGACAACCATATTAGAGGAAAAGTACTGAGCAGAGTTTGACAGGTGCCTCTTTGATTATTAGAAACAGCTACCCAACTGAACACTTACAGGTTTAAGGAAAAAAAAAAAAGAAAATATGAAGAGTATATTCAGCTAAAGATATAGTTTCTGGTTACTTTATGGTCTCAAACTTCTGAGAAAAGTATTCCTTCAGGAACCTATCATTAATACATTTATGACAATGATTAATTCAATATCTTCATCTAAGATACTTGTAAATTAACAAGGAAGAAATGGGCAACTTGCTTATATATTTTAAAAAAATAGTGAGATAAATATTGACTGTTTGTCTTTATAATGATATGGAGTTTGAACTGCTGTTATTATACATATTAAACGAATGTCATAAATTCAGGTGTAAGGAATGGTGGGATTATAAACTAGTTAGAAATAAATGCCAACATATGTACCATTATAATGATTTTATTTCTCTTGCTCTATTTTGTAAAAAAGAAATGCAAGAATATTTATACAATACTTCAGCGCCAGAGTGGAAATGTCATTAGAGATATTTTAGATACAAAGGAAAGACTTTAATACTAAGACTTTAAAAGAAAAATTCAAAATGCATTTCAACGAAAAAAGCAATTCTAAATTTTAAGATTAATAGTAAGAATATTGCTTATTTTGTGTTTAATTGAAATTACATAATTTTAATGGATATTTAACTTCAATTTTATTTTCATGATGATTGTATTAGTTATCTATTACTGTTTAATGAAGTACTGACAAATCTAGTGGCTTAAAACAACAGAATGTATTATTTCAAAGTTTCTGTTGGTAAGGAATCTGGATAAGACTTTGTTGGGTCTTGCCTTCAAGACTTCTCAGAGGCTGAAATCAAGGTTTAGACTAAGGTTGGGAACTCATCAAAAGGCTCCTTGTTATTATTGTTTAATTGCTAAGTGGTATCCAACTCTTTGCAACACCGTGGTCTCTATCCCTCCAGGCTCCTCTGTTCATGGGATTTTCCAGGCAAGAATACTGGAGTAGGTTGCCATTTCCTCCTCCAGGAAATCTTTCCAACCCAGGGATCAAACACATGTCTCCTGCATCTCCTGCATTGCAAGGGGACTCTTTACCACTAAGCCATCTGGGAAGCCTAATCTGAAGACTTATTTGAGAAATAATGTGCTGCCAAATCCCTCATATCATTGTTGGCAGGATTCAATTTATAGCGTGCCATTGGACTGAGGGCTTTACTTCCTGTTGTTGCTGTGTTGTGCTCAGTCGTGTCTGATTCCTTGTGACCCCATGGACGGTAGCCCACCAAGCTCCTCTATTCATGGTATTTTCCAGGCAAGAATACTGGAGTGGGTTGCCATTTCCTTCTCCAGGGTATCTTCCTGACCCATGAATTGGACCCATTTCTCCTGTATCTCCTGCACTGGCAAGCAGGTTCTTTACCATTGCACCACCTGGGCAGCAACTTCCTCCCTAGCTCTTGGCTATTGGTTGCCCTGAGTTCCTTACCATGATGGACTCTCTGTAGAGCAACTCACTACATGGCAACTTGCTTTATCAGAGAGATAGAGTGCAAGAAAGATGGAAGATGGTCTCTCACTGTCTAATCTCAGAAGTGGTCTGACATCAGTTTAATAGTAATCTACTCATTAGAAATAAATCTCTAGTCCAAGCCATATTCAAAGGGAGGGGGTTGATTACACAAGTACCTGGAGGTCAGGAAGCAGTAATCAATGGAAGCCTGTTTACAAAATTGCCCATTAGAAGACTGAAGTTCATTCAAAAAGCTGTTCTTGAAATTAACTTAAACTTTATTTTGCCAATCTGTTTTTTCCCCATTAACTTATTATGAATTCATAATAAGAAGTTTCAGTGTTTCTCTAGTTATACCCTGTAAGTATTTTTATTAAGATTTCCTAAGCTGTATATTTGGAGAAGGCGATGGCACCCCACTCCAGTACTCTTGCCTGGAAAATCCCATGGACGGAAGAGCCTGGTAGGCTGCAGTCCATGGGGTCGTGAAGAGTCCGACACGACTGAGCGACTTCACTTTCACTTTTCACTTTCATGCATTGGAGAAGGAAATGGCAATCCACTCCAGTGTTCTTGCCTGGAGAATCCCATGGATGGGGGAGCCTGGCGGGCTGCCGTCTATGGGGTCGCACAGAGTCGGACACGACTGAAGCGACTTAGCAGCAGCAGCAGCAAGCTGTATATCGGACATGGAAGCCTGGCAAGCTGTAGTCCATGGGGTCGCAAATAGTTGGACACAACTGTTGGACTGAACAAGAACAAGCTCTATATTTCTTTTCAATACTATTTTTCAGTGCTACCAGTAGTGTGCTGGTAAATGATTAACAAGGAGCTCTCTGAAAATATTGTATGAGTTTATTATTTTTTGATACTGATATAGAAGATATATAGGGCATAATTTATAAATAACAAAAATACAATACTCTATTGTGATTCCACATAGCCAATTGATTTTCACAGAATGCTTTTATTGATTTTTTTGTGACCTCTTGTATCTGTAGCAAACATCTTTGCAACTTCACTATGATTTTAAAAAAATCAGGCTAAAAATAAATGCAAGGAAGTCACGCATATCACTGATAAATAAGTGTGCTTTGGCAAGAATATTATTTAATAATTTTGCTTATTTAGCAAAAAGGATAAGACCAAAATAAAAAAATGCATTCTGGAAATTCCCTTATTAATTAATGGTATCAATTAATGATATCAATGGTTTGATGAATTAGATGATACTGTTTTGTTATCAGAGGAATATTTTCTCTTTTGTATTTGTGTGTACTCATCTGGGTGCACTAGTCACCATGTAATGACTGCAAATATCTACATTATTAACATTTCCCCAACACTTTCTTAAGTCTAGGCAATCAACAAAACAATGAAGCAAGTATAAGTGATTGTATAAATATTCCCATTATGGTGCTCAATCTGCCAACATGATGTCACTTAATACAGAGTTGGAATGAACCACAGTAATACAGTTGGTTGTATTTCACTATATAGTGAAAATTTGGAATATTTCTCATCTTTGCTTTTGATTCTATACAATTGTATTTGTATAATTTAATTTTAAATAGTAGGCATTTTAAAAACAAACATAAAATTTCTGAAAATTTAGTAATGAACTCTTCATAAGCCAGTATAAGCCGGCTCTACATACACACCAGTTTTTTAATACCATTTTTTAAAATGTATGTGCATATATATATATAATGCTTTGAAAAAAGACTGCTTATATTTTGCTCATAACATTTTCTGCCAAAGTAAGTAGTACATTAGTAGACAATCATTTGAGAAAAGTTAGAGTTCCCACTTGTATTGTTCATTGCAATTTATTTCAACAAAGTGAATGAAAATAAATCTTTGTTACAATTATTATCAAGCCAATTATCATATGAAAACATGAAAAAGGTAGAGGTCATGGACATTTACCAACTCTGACTCCGTGCGACCCAATAGACGGCAGCCCACTAGGCTCCTCTGTCCCTGGGATTCTCCAGGCAAGAATACTGGAGTGGGTTGCCATTTCCTTCTCCAATGCATGAAAGTGAAAAGTGAAAGTGAAGTCACTCAGGCATGCCGACTCTTAGCGACCCCGTGGACCAGGCTCCTCCATCCATGCGATTTTCCAGGCAAGAGTACTCAAGTGGGTTGCCATTGCCTTCTCCGTTACCAAGTCTGCTCACCCTCAAATTGTCCCCTGATTCCTTTCTTGTAAATTAAACTGTTTATCCCATTTGGCTGTTGACAGAATTAAGTGACTTAATATAGTCAAGGATGCACTGGGAAATGTATGTGTCAGTTCAGTTCAGTTCACTCAGTCGTGTCCAACTCTTTGCAACCCCATGGACTGAAGCACAACAGGCCTCCCTGTCCACCACCAACTCCTGGAATTCACTCAGACTCACCGTCCATCGAGTCAGTGATGCCATCCAGCCATCTCATCCTCTGTCGTCCCCTTCTCCTCCTGCCCCCAATTCCTCCCAGCATCAGAGTCTTTTCCAATGACTCAACTCTTCGCATGAGGTGGCCAAAGTACTGGAATTTCAGCTTTAGCATCATTTCTTCCAAAGAAATCCCAGGGCTGATCTCCTTTAGAATGGACTGGTTGGATCTCCTTGCAGTCCAAGGGACTTTCAAGAGTCTTCTCCAACACCACAGTTCAAAAGCATCAATTCTTCTGCTCTCAGCTTTCTTTATAGTCCAGCTCTCACATCCATACATGACCACTGGAAAAACCATAGCCTTGACTAGACTGACCTGTGTTGGCAAAGTAATGTCTCAGCTTTTTAATATGCTGTCTATGTTGGTCATAACTTTTATTCCAAGAAATAAGCAATGGACAACAAGCCAGCAATAACTTCCTCAACAAATATGACTCAGTGTTTACTTCAGAGAATCCCTGGGTCATTTTGAGGAGTGATCTGCTTTTATACCACAACTCCTGAGACCCCCATATATAAGTATAACCCAGGACATAGTCGTTTGATGAGATGGCAGCTAAGTTATTTCATCTAAAGTACAGAGTGTGGAGCCAGAGCTCAGAACAGATTCTGATGCAACAGTAATACCTCATGCAAGGAAGTGCTAGATTTTATACCATTTCAGTTTGAAACACTTGGGACAAGCACGTTCTTCAATGCAGAGAAACAGGCTCAACAAATATTCATGGAATTTAATATTCATTCCCTAAAGCAAAATAATCCTGCCATGGTAAAATAAGCAATCTGTTTCTATATTGCAAAGGCAATATATATCAATATCTTGAAATATATTGCCTATGTAATTCACAATATGTGGCTCTAGTAAATCAGCTCTAATTCCAAATTTATCTGAAATAAACTTCAACTTGTCAATGCTAAAATGTTCTGTAAGCATCAAATAAAAAATAACTGCAAAATTTATATCCTATCATTTTACATGTAGTAGAATAAAACTTATTATGTTAAGTACTTTGCATCAAGACAGACAGAGCAGTTTCAGCTAAGCTGCACTTTGGAGCCTATATCACCATATCTGTAAAGATTAGAGCTCTCATTAAAACTGTTTCTAACAATCGCTAAGACATATTCTCCTATTCAATATATAAACATCAGATTTTTTAAAATTTTTTTGTTAGTTCATACATATGGAAGATAGACTTGTGGCAAGCCATGCTATTCTAAATGTAACATTAAATTAAATCCCATTATTAAGAAATTAATATAAAATTGGTCATTACAAATCACTGACTAAAATTTAAAATCAGTAAGAATTAATTTCCAATCGGGAAAAAAATTAAAATGCATGTTTTGCTTTGTCAAGAACAATATTATCAGATAACTGGATAGCTCACTAAGGGTACAAATTATGTCACAGACAGGAAAAAGATTGTTTAAAGCACACTTCAAGGTGAATTTGTGGCACCCATAATACATAATCTTAATCAATATCCTACCAATTCCAATTTGTAGTGTCACAGAATGTATTTTATTCACCAATTAGAGGGACAAAGTGTAGTGGCTTATATTTCATCTCTCTTAATTCTCTGGTTTTGGACAAGTGCTTAACTTGTAAGTGCTTCAATTTCCTTATCTGTAGAGAAGAAATCATTATAGGATTGAATTTAAAGGGTCAATGTGAAACAGATAAATTGATATGTGCATTTAGACTACATATATTTATTTATATTTATAACTTTATTGAAAGAAGTCAATAAATGTAACTTATTGTCTTATTTGCTAATATGTAAAATAACAGTTAGTTAATTTATTGCTTTATTAAGATCTAAACCAAAACAAAAGTAAACTCTTCAAATTATACTCCTGTGCTACAGGCAGATTCTTCACCTTCTGAGCCACCAGGAAAGCCCCTTTATAATCCCATTCATTTGTAAATTAGGATTGCATTTTCATGTCTTTAAAAGTCAAACAGTACAAAATAATTTGCATTTTCATGTCTTTTAAAATCAGATAGTATGGAATTCTTAAAGAGATGGGAATACCAGACCACCTCACCTGCCTCCTGAGAAATCTGTATGCAGATCAAGAAGCAACAGTTAGAACCTGACATAGAACAATGAACTGGTTCCAAATCACAAAAGGGGTATTCCAAGACTGTGTATTGTCACCCTGCTTATTTACCTCATATCCAGAGTACATCATGTGAAATGCTGGGCTGGATGAAGCAGAAGCTGGAGTCAAGATTGCCAGGAGAAATATCAATAACTCAGATATGCAGATGACACCTCCCTTATGGCAGAAAGAGAAGAAGAACTAAAGAGCCTCTTGATGAAAGTGAAAGAGGAAGAGTGAAAAAGCTTCCTTAAAACTCATCATTCAGAAAACTAAGATCATGCTTTCTGGCCCCATCACTTCATGGCAAATAGATGGGGAAGCAATGGAAACAGTGACAGACTTTAATTTTGGAGGCTCCAAAATTACTGCAGATGGTGACTGCAGCCATGAAATTAAAAGACAATTGCTCCTTGGAAGAAAAGCGATGACCAACCTAGATGGCATATTAAAAAGCAGAGACATTACTTTGCCAGCAAAAGTCCATCTAGTCAAAGCTATGGTTCTTCCAGTCGTCCTGTATGGATGTGAGAGTTGGATCATAAAGAAAGCTGAGCCCTGAGGAACTGATGTTTTTGAAATGTAGTGTTGGAGAAGACTATTGAGAGACCCTTGGACTGCAAGATCAAATCAGTCAATCCTAAAGGAAATCCATATCAGTCCTGAATATTCATTTGAAGGACTGACACTGAAGCTGAAATTCCTATATTTTGGCCACCTGATGCGGGGAACTGACTCATGGAAAATATTGAAGTTGAAAGGAGAAGGGGATGACAGAGGATGAGATGGTTGGATGGCCTCACTGACTCGATGGACATAGTTTGAGTAGGCTCCGGGAATTGGTGTTGGACAGGGAAGCCTGGTGTGCTGAAATCTATGGGGTTGCAAAGGGTTGGACATAACTGAGTGACTGAATTCAACTCAACTCAACTCTATAGATTTATCATGTTAGCTTCATTACCTTTGGGATGACTATCCTTGCTTTATCAAATTTCCAAAATGTTCATGCTTCAGAAGAAATACGTGCTATTTATACTACCTACTAGTTATCTTACTAGATAATTAAGATATTCTTATTAAAGCTATATCTTATTCTTTTTTTAAAAACAGTGAAGAAAACATTACATTCATCTTAAAGTTGTAACTGTCCATTGAAATCACAAATAACTATAAGATTCAGCATAAAGCTATAGCTATTCAACCAAAACCATACGGTATAAAAATACAAAATTTCAAATTATATTTAATAAAAAGGGGGAAGCAAGTCTTTAACATGCTAAAGGAATAGGAAAATGTAGAGATTTTTCTCAAAAAATAACAGACGTAGTTAGTAAAAAAAAACTAAGGATAGCAGTAGTGCTCTTGACCTTGTTCTAAAAGAAAAAATTTCTAAGATCCACACAGTATGAATGCATATTTAGTCAGAGACCATTTCTGCAGTTAATTTTAGACTTAGAAGAAAATGGTCATGATCTTTGGCAGGGAATAAAAAAAAAATGATACACTTGTTTATAGGCAAAAGACAATGGTGTGCTTTATTAGAAAGACTGGAAAACTTAGAGTTCCTTATAATGGGCTCATGCCAAATGTTCTACCTCTGTGCACTGGTGTTGAATTGAATCTCAGAGACAGTAGTTAAAAACCTGCCTGCAAATGCAGGAGACATAACAGACTTGGATTGGATCCCTGCGACAGAAAGATTTCCTGGAGGAAGGCATGGCAACCCACTCCAGTATTCTTGCCTGGAAAATCCCATGGACAGAAGATCCTGGTGAATTACAGTCCATAGGGTCACAAAGAATCAGATGCAACTTGAAATGACTTAGGACATTGTTTAGTTGCTTAGTCATGTCCAACACATTGAGACCCCATGGACTGCAGCATTCCAGGACTATCTCATGCTCAAACTCATGTCCATTGAGCTGATGATACCATCCAACCATCCCATCCTCTGTCACCCCTTTCTCCTCTTGCCCTCAGTCATTTCCAGCATCAGGGTCTTTTCCAGTGAGTTGACTCTTCCTATTAGGTGGCCAAAGTATTGGAGCTTCAGCTTCAGCATCAGTCCGTCCAGTGAATATTTAGGGTTAATTTCCTTTAGGATTGACTGATTTGATCCTTGCTATCCAAGGGACACTCAAGAGTCTTTTCCAACACCACAGTTTGAAAGTATCAGTCCTTCATTGCTCAGCCTTCTTTACAGTCCAACTCTCATATCTGTACATGACTACAGGAGAAACCATAGCTTTGACTATACAGACCTTTGTGGACAAAGTGATGACTCTGCTATTTAATACATTGTCTAGGTTTGTCATCAGTTTCCCTGGTGGCTCAGACAAAGAATCTGCCTGCAATGTGGAAGACCTGGGTTTGATCCCTGGGTCGGAAAGATCCCCTGGAGCAGGGCATGACAACCCACTCTAGTATTTTTGCCTGGAGAATCCCCATGGACAGGGGAGCCTGGTGGGCTATAGTCCATGGGGTCACAAAGAGTCAGACACAACTGAACAACCAGGCACAGTACACAGATTGGTCATATCTTTTCTTCCAAGGAGCAAGCATCCTTCAATTTCATGGTTGCAGTCAAAATCTGCACTGATTTTGGAGCCCAAGAAAATAAAGTTTGTCACTCTGTTTCCATTCTTTCCCCATCCATTTTCTATGAGGTGATGGGAGCAGATGTCATGATTTTAGTGTTTTGAATGTTGAGTTTTAACCCAGCTTTTTTACTCTCCTCTTTCACTTTCATCAGGAGACTCTCTAGTTCCTCTTCACTTTCTGCCATAAGGGTGGTGTCATCTGCATATCTGAGGTTACTGATATTTCTGTCAGCAATATTGTCACCCTGCTTATTTAACTTCTATGCAGAGTACGTCATGAGAAAAGCTGGATTGGAAGAAATACAAGCTGGAATCAAGATTGCCGGGAGAAATATCAATAACCTCAGATATGCAGATGACACCACTCTTATGGCAGAAAGTGAAGAGGAGATAAAAAGCCTCTTGATGAAAGTGAAAGAGGAGAGTGAAAAACTTGGCTTTAAGCTCAACATTCAGAAAACGAAGATCATGGCATCTGGTCCCATCACTTCATGGGAAATAGATGGGGAAACAGTAGCAACAGTGTCAGACTTTATTTTTCTGGGCTCCAAAATCACTGCAGATGGTGACAGCAGCCATGAAATTAAAAGACGTTTACTCCTTGGAAGAAAAGTTATGAGCAATCTAGATAGTATATTCAAAAGCAGAGACATTACTTTGCCAACTAAGGTCCGTCTAGTCAAGGCTATGGTTTTTCCAGTAGTCATGTATGGATGTGAGAGTTGGACTGTGAAGAAGGCTGAGTGCCGAAGAATTGTTGCGTTTGAACTGTGGTGTTGGAGAAGACTCTCAAGGGTCCCTTGGACTGCGAGGAGATCCAACCAGTCCATTCTGAAAGAGATCAGCCCTGGGTATTCTTTGGAAGGAATGATGCTAAAGCTGAAGCTCCAGTACTTTGGATACCTCATGCAAACAGTTGACTCATTGGAAAGGACTCTGATGCTGGGAGGGATTGGGGGCAGGAGGAGAAGGGGACGACAGAGGATGAGATGGCTGGATGGCATCACAGACTCGATGGACGTGAGTCTGAGTGAACTCCGGGAGATGGTGATGGACAGGGAGGCCTGGCGTGCTGCGATTCATGGGGTCGCAAAGAGTCGGACACAACTGAGCGACTAAACTGAACTGAACTAAACTGAATCTTGATTCCAGCCTGAGCTTCATCCAGCCCAGCACTTCTCATGAAGTAGTTTGCATATAAGTTAAATAAGCAAGGTGATAATATATAGCCTTGATGTACTCCTTTCCCAATTTTGAACCAGATTATATCAAATTGAATAATCTTGGAATGAAAACTGCTTCCCTAAGTAGTACTGTTAGGGGAAGCACACTGACTGAAACCACCCACCCTGGCCAGGCACCATAGTAACCATTTGCACGAGTCATTTTACGGCAGGAGGTCCTAGTTCAGAACGTGAAATGAACAGGACTATTAAACAGGAAGAGTTTTGCAGATGACACCACTCTTATGGCAGAAAGTGAAGAGGAGATAAAAAGCCTCTTGATGAAAGTGAAAGAGGAGAGCGAAAAAGTTGGCTTAAAGCTCAACATTCAGAAAATGAAGATCACAGCATCTGGCCCCATCACTTCATGGGAAATAGATGGGGAAACAGTGGAAACAGTGGCTGACTTTATTTCGGGGGGCTCCAAAATCACTGCAGATGGTGACTACAGCCATGAAATTAAAAGACAATTACTCCTTGGAAGAAAAGTTATGACCAACCTAGATAGCATATGGAAAAGCAAAGACATTACTTTGCCGACTAAGGTCCGTCTAGTCAAGGCTATGGTTTTTCCTGTGGTCATGTATGGATGTGAGAGTTGGACTGTGGAGAAAGCCAAGTGGTGAAGAATTTATGCTTTTGAACTGTGGTGTTGGAGAAGACTCTTGAGAGTCCCTTGGACTGCAAAGAGATCCAACCAGTCCATTCTAAAGGAGATCAGCCCTGGGTATTCTTTGGAAGGAATGATGCTAAAGCTGAAACTCCATTACTTTGGCCACCTCGCGCAAAGAGTTGACTCATTGGAAAATACTCTGATGCTGGGAGGGATCGGGGGCAAGAGGAAAAGGGGACGACAGAGGATGAGATGGCTCGATGGCATCACTGACTTGATGGACGTGAGTTTGAGTGAACTCGGGAGATGGTGATGGACAGAGCAGCCTGGTGCACTGCGATTCATGAGGTCACAAAAAGTTGGACACGACTGAGTGACTGAACTGAACTGAACTGAACTGAAAAGGAGACACCATGTGTCTGACCACTTCCCAGGATCTTCCTCACTGGCATCCATCTTGGCGAAGCAATGTGTGCACCACCAGAAAGGACCCCGAGTTAGAATGATTGGCCATCTTTATAAAAGCTGAGACTGTGAGCCATGAGGCACAGCAGTTCTCCTGGTTTCCCATACCCTACTGCTCTCCACCTTGTTCCCTTTCCAGTAAAATCTCTTGCTTTGTCAGCATGTATGTCTTTTCCAGCAATTCATTTCCAAGTGTTAGACAAGAGCCCATTTTTGGACCCTGAAAGGGATCCCCCTTCCTGCAACAGTTCATCTTCCATTTACTGGGGTTTGAGCTTTGCAAAAAGCTCGAAAATATTGTTTTGTATATCTCATAAGGCAGAACCTATATAATAAATCTACTTCTTACTTATCACTTTGCCTCTCTCTGAATTCCTTCTGTGTTGAGGCACAAAGAACCTGAGTCTCAGTAGGTTCAGACACCAGGTGAGCAATTCTAATTAAAAGATTGTGTATTCAAGTACCAAGCAGGGTTGTGGCTGGATCTGAGTCCTGACTTTGTGGGTTCAAGCCCCAAACTAGGTTTGGATTGGGTTTGAGTCCAGGCACATGGGTTCAGGTCCCAATCTGAAGTGAATATTTTCACCTTTTGAGGAACTCAGATGTTGCTTTTTTGACCTGACTTTTATTTCTTGGCTATTTTTCTGTTGTTTCTGAATTCTCTTACTTCTATAATTAGCTACTACTTAAATATGTCTTTGAAATTTAGAGAAAGTCTGGATGATAGTCTTTTCTACAAATAAGAAATGGGGACCTTGGAAAGGAAAGGCTTTTGTACCCAGGAGGGCACAGCATGGCCCTGTGTGGTTGCCTATGTGTGAAGGAACAGGAAATGGAGGGTGAAGAAATGGGATGAGAGATTTTTTTCATCATGAGTTTCATGTGTACACTATGAAATAAAATTCACATTTTTTGGCAAGATGAGAAAGGTTTAAACACAAAATGTTTCATTGTCCCTTGGGCTTTCTCCTTCCTTTTTAGTGTTTGTTGTGTATCTGCCTTCACTAGACTTCCTTAGAAGATCAAGTTTCTCCTTAATCTCATCATGGGTCAAAATTCCTTGGGAGATAACCTACGTTCTTAACCTTGTAAGGGGCCAGGAAGACTTGCTTTGCACCTATAGATCTGGATTGTGTAAACTGTCAGTAATATATCATTTCATGTATAGCCACTGTCTCAAAAACTTGCACAGCTGAGGTTTGACCTTTAATGAGCAAGAGAGTTTTTAGCTTTCTGAAAGACTATTTCCTGGCTTATAATTCTAGTGAAAGTGAAGTCGCTCAGTCGTGTCCGACTCTTTGCGACCCCATGGACTGTACCCTACCCGGCTTCTCTGTTCATCGGATTTTCCAGGCAATAGTACTGGAGTGGATTGCCACTTCCTTCTCCAGGGGATCTTCCCAAACCAGGGATTGAACCCTGGTCTCCTGCATTGTAGACAGACACTTTACCTTCTGAGCCACCAGTTTGGCTTAAATAAAATTTTCCATTTCTTCCTTTCCATTGACTGATTAATTTTTCATCACCAATACACATTTTTATACACACACAGAAATACACTCAGATATACATGTGTTCTCCAGTACTCTTTCCTGGAAAATCCCATGGACGGAAGAGCCTGGTAGGCTGCAGTCCATGGGGTCGCTGAGGGTCAGACACGACTAAGCGACTTCACTTTCATGCATTGGAGAAGGAAATGGCAACCCACTCCAGTGTTCTTGCCTGGAGAATCCCAGGGATGGGGGAGCCTGGTGGGCTGCCATCTATGGGTTCGCACAGAGTCCAACACGACTGAAGCAACTTAGCAGCAGCAGCAGCATCCATGTGTTAGGGGCTTACCTGGTGGCTCAGATTGTAAAGAATCTGTCTGCAGTACAGGAGACATGGATTTGATCCCTGGGTTGGGGCAATCCCCTGAAGGAAGGCAGGGCACCCACTCCAGTATTCTTGCCTGGAAAATTCCATGGACAGAATAGCCTGTCAGGCTACAGTCTATAGGTTGCAAAAAGTCAGACATGACTAAACAATTATCACTTTCACTTTCATATATATGTTGCCTCCTGAAACTGTTATTAAATTTTGAAAATTAAAAGGTAAGTGAATAATTATGTCTCAAAAAAATATTATCATCTAGAAAATAAAGTATTCAACTATTTAACAAAACATTGACAAAGGTAGTGAGGTTAAGGGGTATTTGGGGTTCCTTATCTAATGCTTTCTCTCTGTGACTGTTTTCAAAATGAGAGATCAGAGAGGGTATTTCCTTCATTGCAAATACAACATAACCTCTCCTTTATAAGTGGATCATCTAATGTGTAGCCAAAAGCTCATCTTGACAATCTGATCTTTTACTAATTCCCTTCTACCTTTGCTGTACATTGGACATCTTGTTAAAGCCATCATCATTTTATTTTTTACCTTTAAATACAATTGGAATAGGAAGGGGGCAGAGTACAATCTTTCAAAGAATGGCTTATCCCGGGACCATGACATAAAGTGATTCAATCTATTAATAAATAGGTCCAAGATGGCAGATGAGTAGGCTTCCACTAGACTTTGAGCCTCAATATTCACCCATTGTAACTCATCAGCAAGTTAAATGACACACCTACAGGCACCACAACAGTTTCAAGGCCAAACCAAAAAGTGGGCAGAGGCCAAATTCCTGGTAATCTCTACCTCTTCTCCAAAATAGCTGGAATACTCCCACTCCTCCCACTTAGTTTTAAGCTAAAGGTACATGCATATTTGGCTTCCCAAATGGGGAAGCATGACTTAGCATGCACATATATGCATATTCATAAAGGAGCTTGACTGAAAGAGAATTCATCATAGAATTGAGGCAATGGTCTACAGTGTCCAATCTTTAGTTGTTCAGGAAGGTCAACATGATTATCACATGCTCCACCTAAGTGAGGGCCTTCTTGAAGGACTCAAAGATACCTTGTTTCATAGTGGGAGCCTATGAAATTACCCACCCCTACAAAAACATGATCCCATAACCTGGGGCTTTTTCCAAGAAATCTCACACATTGTCTCTGAAGTGTGTTTACTCCCTGAATATAACTTTCACTCTACTATATCTCACTCTTGAATTCTTTCCTGCAAGAAGCCAAGAGCTGACCATTGGTGGCTATCTCAGGGACTTGAATGTGACCAGGATATGATCATACTCTTATGCCCTACTCTCTCTCCTGAAAAAAATGACTAACCCATTTGTTTTTCTTTTATTTTTATTTTTTTTATTTTTTATTTTTTTTAATTTTAAAATCTTTAATTCTTACATGTGTTCCCAAACATGAACCCCCCTCCCACCTCCCTCCCCATAACATCTCTGTGGGTCATCCCCATGCACCAGCCCCAAGCATGCTGTATCCTGCGTCAGACATAGACTAGCGATTCAATTCTTACATGATAGTATACATGATAGAATGCCATTCTCCCATATCATCCCACCCTCTCCCTCTCCCTCTGAGTCCAAAAGTCCGTTATAGACAGCTGCGTCTTTTTTCCTGTCTTGCATACAGGGTCGTCATTGCCATCTTTCTAAATTCCATATATATGTGTTAGTATACTGTATTGGTGTTTTTCTTTCTGGCTTACTTCACTCTGTATAATCGGCTCCAGTTTCGTCCATCTCATCAGAACTGATTCAAATGAATTCTTTTTAACGGCTGAGTAATACTCCATTGTGTATATGTACCACAGCTTTCTTATCCATTCATCTGCTGAGGGACATCTAGGTTGTTTCCATGTCCTGGCTATTATAATCAGTGCTGCGATGAACATTGGGGTACATGTGTCTCTTTCAATTCTGGTTTCCTCGGCGTATATGCCCAGCAGTGGGATTGCTGGGTCATAAGGCAGTTCTATTTGCAATTTTTTAAGGAATCTCCACACTGTACTCCATAGTGGCTGTACTAGTTTGCATTCCCACCAACAGTGTAGGAGGGTTCCCTTTTCTCCACACCCTCTCCAGCATTTATTGCTTGCAGATTTTTGGATCGCAGCCATTCTGACTGGTGTGAAGTGGTACCTCATTGTGGTTTTGATTTGCATTTCTCTGATAATGAGTGATGTTGAGCATCTTTTCATGTGTTTGTTAGCCATCCGTATGTCTTCTTTGGAGAAATGTCTATTTAGTTCTTTGGCCCATTTTTTGATTGGGTCGTTTATTTTTCTGGAATTGAGCTGCATAAGTTGCTTGTATATTTTTGAGATTAGTTGTTTGTCAGTTGCTTCATTTGCTATTATTTTCTCCCATTCAGAAGGCTGTCTTTTCACCTTGCTGATATTTTCCTTTGTTGTGCAGAAGCTTTTAATTTTAATTAGATCCCATTTGTTTATTTTTGCTTTTATTTCCAGAATTCTGGGAGGTGGATCATAGAGGATCCTGCTGTGATTTATGTCTGAGAGTGTTTTGCCTATGTTCTCCTCTAGGAGTTTTATAGTTTCTGGTCTTACATTTAGATCTTTAATCCATTTTGAATTTATTTTTGTGTGTGGTGTTAGAAAGTGATCTAGTTTCATTCTTTTACAAGTGGTTGACCAGTTTTCCCAGCACCACTTGTTAAAGAGATTGTCTTTACTCCATTGTATATTCTTGCCTCCTTTGTCAAAGATAAGGTGTCCATATGTGTGTGGATTTATCTCTGGGCTTTCTATTTTGTTCCATTGATCTATATGTCTGTCTTTGTGCCAGTACCATACTGTTTTGATGACTGTGGCTTTGTAGTAGAGCCTGAAGTCAGGCAAGTTGATTCCTCCAGTTCCATTCTTCTTTCTCAAGATTGCTTTGGCAATTCGAGGTTTTTTGTATTTCCATACGAATCTTGAAATTATTTGTTCTAGTTCTGTGAAAAATATGGCTGGTAGCTTGATAGGGATTGCATTGAATTTGTAAATTGCTTTGGGTAGTATACTCATTTTCACTATATTGATTCTTCCGATCCATGAGCATGGTATATTTCTCCATCTATTAGTGTCCTCTTTGATTTCTTTCATCAGTGTTTTATAGTTTTCTATATATAGGTCTTTAGTTTCTTTGGGTAGATATATTCCTAAGTATTTTATTCTTTTCGTTGCAATGGTGAATGGAATTGTTTCCTTAATTGCTTTTTCTACTTTCTCATTATTGGTGTATAGGAATGCAAGGGATTTCTGTGTGTTGATTTTATATCCTGCAACTTTACTATATTCATTGATGAGCTCTAGTAATTTTCTGGTGGAGTCTTTCGGGTTTTCCATGTAGAGGATCATGTCATCTGCAAACAGTGAGAGTTTTACTTCTTCTTTTCCAATTTGGATTCCTTTTATTTCTTTTTCTGCTCTGATTGCTGTGGCCAAAACTTCCAGAACTATGTTGAATAGTAGTGGTGAAAGTGGACACCCTTGTCTTGTTCCTGACTTTAGGGGAAATGCTTTCAATTTTTCACCATTGAGGATAATGTTTGCTGTGGGTTTGTCTTATATAGCTTTTATTATGTTGAGGTATGTTCCTTCTATTCCTGCTTTCTGGAGAGTTTTTATCATAAATGGATGTTGAATTTTGTCAAAGGCCTTCTCTGCATCTATTGAGATAATCATATGGTTTTTATTTTTCAATTTGTTAATGTGGTGAATTACATTGATTGATTTGCGGATATTGAAGAATCCTTGCATCCCTGGGATAAAGCCCACTTGGTCATGGTGTATGATCTTTTTAATGTGTTGTTGGATTCTGATTGCTAGAATTTTGTTGAGGATTTTTGCATCTATGTTCATCAGTGATATTGGCCTGTAGTTTTCTTTTTTTGTGACATCTTTGTCAGGTTTTGATATTAGAGTGATGGTGGCCTCATAGAATGAGTTTGGAAGTTTACCTTCCTCTGCAATTTTCTGGAAGAGTTTGAGTAAGATAGGTGTTAGCTCTTCTCGAAATTTTTGGTAGAATTCAGCTGTGAAGCCGTCTGGACCTGGGCTTTTGTTTGCTGGAAGATTTCTGATTACAGTTTCAATTTCCGTGCTTGTGATGGGTCTGTTAAGATTTTCTATTTCTTCCTGGTTCAGTTTTGGAAAATTGTACTTTTCTAAGAATTTGTCCATTTCTTCCACGTTGTCCATTTTATTGGCATACAACTGCTGATAGTAGTCTCTTATGATCCTTTGTATTTCTGTGTTGTCTGTTGTGATCTCTCCATTTTCATTTCTAATTTTATTGATTTGATTTTTCTCTCTTTGCTTCTTGATGAGTCTGGCTAATGGTTTGTCAATTTTATTTATCCTTTCAAAGAACCAGCTTTTGGCTTTGTTGATTTTTGCTATGGTCTCTTTTGTTTCTTTTGCATTTATTTCTGCCCTAATTTTTAAGATTTCTTTCCTTCTACTAACTCTGGGGTTCTCCAGTTCTTCCTTTTCTAGTTGCTTTAGTTGTAGAGTTAGGTTATTTATTTGACTTTTTTCTTGTTTCTTGAGGTATGCCTGTATTGCTATGAACTTTCCTCTTAGCACTGCTTTTATAGTGTCCCACAGGTTTTGGGTTGTTGTGTTTTCATTTTCATTAGTTTCTATGCATATTTTGATTTCTTTTTTGATTTCTTCTGTGATTTGTTGGTTATTCAGAAGTGTGTTGTTCAACCTCCATATGTTGGAATTTTTAGTAGTTTTTCTCCTGTAATTGAGATCTAATCTTAATGCATTATGGTCAGAAAAGATGCTTGGAATGATTTCGATTTTTTTGAATTTATCAAGTTTAGATTTATGGCCCAGGATGTGATCTATCCTGGAGAAGGTTCCATGAGCACTTGAGAAAAAGGTGAAATTCATTGTTTTGGGGTGAAATGTCCTATAGATATCAATTAGGTCTAATTGATCTAATGTATCATTTAAAGTTTGCGTTTCTTTGTTAATTTTCTGTTTAGTTGATCTGTCCATAGGTGTGAGTGGGGTATTAAAGTCTCCCACTATTATTGTGTTATTGTTGATTTCCCCTTTCATACTTGTTAGCATTTGTCTTACATATTGCGGTGCTCCTATGTTGGGTGCATATATATTTATAATTGTTATATCTTCTTCTTGGACTGATCCTTTGATCATTATGTAGTGGCCTTCTTTGTCTCTTTTCACAGCCTTTGTTTTAAAGTCTATTTTATCGGATATGAGTATTGCCACTCCTGCTTTCTTTTGGTCTCTATTTGCGTGGTATATCTTTTTCCAGCCCTTCACTTTCAGTCTGTATGTGTCCCTTGTTTTGAAGTGGGTCTCTTGTAAGCAGCATATAGAGGGGTCTTGTTTTTGTATCCATTCGGCCAGTCTTTGCCTTTTGGTTGGGGCGTTCAACCCATTTACGTTTAAGGTAATTATTGATAAGTATGATCCCGTTATCATTTACTTTATTGTTTTGGGTTCGGGTTTATACACCCTTTTCCTGTTTCCTGTCTAGAGAATATCCTTTAGAATTTGTTGGAGAGCTGGTTTGGTGGTGCTGAATTCTCTCAGCTTTTGCTTCTCTGTAAAGCTTTTGATTTCTCCTTTGTATTTGAATGAGATCCTTGCTGGGTACAGTAATCTGAGATGTAGGTTATTGTCTTTCATCACTTTAAGTATGTCTTGCCATTCCCTCCTGGCCTGAAGAGTTTCTATTGAAAGATCAGCTGTTATCCTTATGGGAATCCCCTTGTGTGTTATTTGTTGTTTTTTCCTTGCTGCTTTTAATATTTGTTCTTTGTGTTTGATCTTTGTTAATTTGATTAATATGTGTCTTGGGGTGTTTCGCCTTGGGTTTATCCTATTTGGAACTCTCTGTGTTTCTTGGACTTGGGTGATTATTTTCTTCCCCATTTTAGGGAAGTTTTCAACTATTATCTCCTCAAGGATTTTCTCATGATCTTTCTTTCTGTCTTCTTCTTCTGGGACTCCTATAATTCGAATGTTGGAGCGTTTCATATTGTCCTGGAGGTCTCTGAGATTGTCCTCGTTTCTTTTAATTCGTTTTTCTTGTTTCCTCTCTGATTCATTTATTTCCACCATTCTATCTTCTATTTCACTAATCCTATCTTCTGCCTCCGTTATTCTACTATTTGTTGCCTCCAGAGTGTTTCTGATCTCATTTATTGCGTTATTCATTATATTTTGACTCTTTTTTATTTCTTCTAGGTCCTTGTTAAACCTTTCTTGCATCTTCTCAATCCTTGTCTCTAGACTATTTATCTGTGATTCTATTTTGATTTCAAGATTTTGGATCATTTTCACTATCAATATTCGGAATTCCTTCTCAGGTAGATTCCCTACTTCTTCCTCTTTTGTTTGGTTTGGTGGGCAACTCTCCTGTTCCTTTACCTGCTGAGTATTCCTCTGTCTCTTCATCTTGGTTATATTGCTGGGTTTGGGGTGGCCTTTTTATATTCTGGTAGTTTGTGGAGTTTTCTTTATTATGGAGCTTCCTCACTGTGGGTGGGGTTCTATCAGTGGCTTGTCAAGGTTTCCTGGTTAGGGAGGCTTGTGTTGGAGTTCTGGTGGGTGGAGCTGGGTTTCTTCTCTCTGGAGTGCAGTGGAGTGACCAGTAATGGGTTATGAGACATCAAGGGTTTTGGAATAATTTTGAGCTGCCTGTATATTGAAGCTCCGGGGAGTGTTCCTGTGATGCTGGAGAATTTGAGTGGTATGTCTTGTTTTGGAACTGGTTGGCCCTTGGGTGGAGCTTGGTTTCAGTGTAGGTATGAAGGCATTTGATGAGCTCCTATTGCTTAATGTTCCCTGAATTCAAGAGTTCTCTAATGTTTTCAGGCTTTGGATTTAAGCCTCCTGCTTCTGGTTTTCAGTTTTATTTTTACAGTAGCCTCTAGACTTCTCCATCTATACAGCACCGATGATAAAACATCTAGGTTAAAGATGAAAAGTTTCTCCACATTGAGGGACACTCAGAGAGGTTCACTGAGTTACAAGGAGAAGAGAAGATGGAGGGGGTAGTTAGAGGTAACTGGAATTAGATGTGGTGAGATCAAAAGAGGAGAGAGCAAGCTAGCCAGTAGTCACTTCCTTATGTGTGCTCTATAGTCTGGACCGCTCAGAGGTATTTACGGAGTTATACGGGGAAGAGGAGAGGGAGGAAGTAGACAGAGGTGACCAGGAGGATAAGAGAGAGGAATGAGAAGGAGAGAGACAAATCCTGCCAGTAACCAGTTCCTTAGGTGTTCTCCACCGTCTGGAACACACTGAGATTCACAGAGTTGGATAGAGAAGAGATGGGGGAGAAAAGAGACAGAGGCCACCTGGTGGAGAAAAAGGAGAGTCCAAAGGAGGAGAGAGTGGTCGAGCCAGTAATCTCGCTCTCAGGTAAACATGGGTAGTGAAGTTTGGGTTTTTAAATGTACAAAATTGACAACAGAAACCTAAGAGCAAAGATTAAAAATCTAGAGTAGAGGTTGGATTTTAGAAAATACAATATTAAAGAAAAGAAGCAGAAGGAAAAAGGAAGAAAGAAAAAAAACACACAGGAATTATTTAAAAAACAAACAAACAAAAAAACAAAACAAACCAAAAAAAACACAAAAAACCACCAACAACCATCCAAAGGCTATATATGTTGTTTGCCTTAAAAAAAAAAAAAAAGTCTTTTTTTTTTTTTTAATAGTAATAGTAGGTTATAGAAATAAAAATTAGAGGATAAATAGAAGACTTAACAATTAAAAAAATAGTTAGAAAAAAAAGAAGAAATAAAGGAAAAAAAAAAAAGGAATGATTTTAAAATTATTAAAAATATATCTGGCCGTTCTCTGATGTTTTGGGCCGTGTGGGATCACTTCCAAGGTGGTTCCCTCTGTTTAACTTCTTCTGTTTGCTGTTTTTTTAGGCTCACTAGTTCAGTCGCGCTGTGGGGAGGGGGGATGCTGCAAACAAATAGCACTGTCGTGTGCACAGTGTCTCAGCCCCGCCTGACTTGTCCCTTCTTGCGGCGTACAAACCGCTCCAGCTCTACGATGCTCAGCCGGGAACCGTCTGGGGCCGGCCCTAGGCTGTGTGCACTTCCCCGGTCCAAGCCGCTCAGGCCGCCCTCAGAGGCACAGATTCGGCTGGGACTGCGTTTTGTGCCCTTCCCAGGTCCGAGTAGCTCAGGAGTTTGGCGAGCGCGATCACCGCGGCGTGTCACCTTTTCTGCCGCTGCTTCTCAGCCTTCTGGGTGGACCGCTGGCGTCCCCCGTGAGGCAGATTGTGAGTGTCCAGCACCCCCAGAAGTCTTAGCAAAGAGGCCTGCTTGCAGTTAGGTAAGTAAAGTCTCTCCGGGTCTGCAATTGCCCCTTTCCAGTCCTTACGGCTCTGGCTGCCTGTCCCCGGCGGGGGATGGTCTGCAGCCGGCTTTTTCCGTTCCGTCCTTTGTTCTGTGCTCGGTCCTAGTGGTATCTTATGATCGAGCTTTTCGTGCGGTAGCTATCCCACAGTCTGGTTTGCTAGTGCAAGTTAGATCGTTCTGGTTGCGCGTGGGGTGTTCCTGCCCGATTCTTACAAAGCACTGCAGCCCGCGCCTCCCGCGCGTCCCTGCCCTGCCCCCACTTCCCAATGGTGGATGCAGGCGTCTGTGCCGCTTTTCCGCTGGGGGAGTTACTGTTGGGCTTGTAATCTCTTGGTCTTAATTATTTCTTTATTTTTCCTTCCTGTTATGTTGCCCTCTGTGTTTCCAAGATTCGCCACCGACTCGGCAGGGAGAGTGTTTCCTGGTGTTTGGAAACCTCTCTTCTTAAAATTCCCTTCCCGGAACGGGCTTCCCTTCCCGGGACGGAGCTCCCTCCCCACCTCCTTTGTCTCCTTTTTCGTCTTTTATATTTTTTCCTACCTGTTTTTGAAGACAATGGTCTGCTTTTCTGGATGCCTGATAACCTCTGCCAGCCTACAGAAGTTGTTTTGTGGAGTTTGCTCGGAGTTGAAATGTTCTTTTGAGGAATTTGTGAGGGAGAAAGTGGTCTTCCCGTCCTATTCCTCCGCCATCTTTATCCCGTCCCCAACCCATTTGTTTTTCAACAGGACCTCTTAAAGGAGTTTCATTGTTATGCCCCTTTACAGATGTAGAATTTGAATAATGAAGCAATTAAATAATCAGACGATTTTCACACCATGTTCAATGGTGGCACCAGGAATCCAATTTAAGTTCTAAGGTAGGGTATAATGCTAACACAATTTTATCATATAGTGTTTAAAATATGTGAAAAATTAGAGAGTATAAGAGACAGGTGAACTCACAATTTAGGGTTGTTTGCCTTTTTGTTTTTTTCAACATATTTGCCACACATTTCTTTTTAAATGATGTTTTCTTGAGAGAAAAATTAAACTAATTTACTTTTTTTTCCTCTTAACTTTTAGATTCAGTGTAACAATTTGCATTTCTTCCAGCAGTTCATTCTAATGACTATACAAAATGTTTCTTCCCTAGGCCTCTGCTACTATAGCTGAAAGGTGCTGAGGCAGAAAAAAGGAAGCAAAGGAAGAATTTATTGTGTATGAGTGGGCAGCAAGTTCAGAGCTGAAAAATACTGAAGGGAGAGACAAACAGACAAAGGTGAAAGTTAAGTTTTATAAGGAAAAAGCAAAATTCATTAATTGATCCTTATGCTTACAAAGAATATATCCATGAAAAATTTTATATTCAGAAACATTTTCACATACACAGTAAAGCATATACAAAAGAATATGTACTCAAATATAGTAAAGGAAAATCAACTTCATCATAATGAATAAAATGCTATTAATCATTTTAAAAAGTATTCTATTTAGAACTCTTCAATTCATAAGTTGATCCAACATGTTCTTTGATAAAAGGCTTCTTAGAGAGAGAGAGAGAGAAACCAATCTTTGCAAATAAATCAATGCATTTGCAGTTACAACTCCAAAAATCTTTTCAGATAACATCAATAGTTTGTCCTAAAATGTATTAAAAAAAAGAAAAAGGTAAAATGCCAAGATAATTTTGATGACAGTGAATAAAGCACTATTGTTACCTGAAAACTGGGTTCCCTTCTTCGTGAATGTAGACCCAATAGACACAATTAAGCCGAAAATTGGGAGAAGGAAAGATTTGCTTTTACTTGCAGCATGTAAGGAGAATACTAGAAATCTCTCCCAAAGAATTGTCCCCCCAGTAACAAAATTGGGTAAGTTTTAAGCTAAGTGTGGATGCATATTCAACTTCCCAGTTGGCACTAGTGGTAAGGAACCCACCTGCCAATGCAGAAAATATAAGAGACATGCATGAATAAGACATGATTACCCCATGCTCCACCTGGGTGAGGGCTTTGGAGGTTTAGTCCCTAAGTCATGTCTGACTCTTGGCAGCCCCATGGACTGTAGCCTGCCAGGGTCCTCTATCATTGGGATTTTCCAGCATACTGGAGTGATTTGCCATTTCCTTCTCCAGTGGAAGATCAAATCAAAGTGGACTATATACAGGCAGGTTTTATAACCACTGAGCTACACAGGAAGCACTGTTACGTATATGTCTTGAAGAATCAGGACCTTGGCGCCAAGGTCCTGATTTTGGACTTATGATTCTTCACTCTTCTTCCCTTTTTTCTCCTTAGTTCAGTTCAGTCATTTAGTCCTGTCTGACGCTTGGCAACCCCATGGATTGCAGCATGCCCGGCCTCCCTGTCCATCACTGCTGCTGCTGCTAAGTCACGTCAGTCATGTCCGACTCTGTGCGACCCCACAGACGGCAACCTACCAGGCTCCCCCATCCCTGGGATTCTCCAGGAAAGAACACTGGAGTGGGTCGCCATTTCATTCTCCAATCATGAAAGTGAAAAGTGAAAGTGAAGTCGCTCAGTCATGTCCGACTCTTTGCGACCCCATGGACTGCAGCCTACCGGGCTACTCTGTCCATTGGATTTTCCAGGAGAGAGTACTGGAGTGGGCTGCCATTGCCTTCTCTCTGTCCATCGCTAGCTTACTGGATTTACTCAAACTCCTGTCCACTGAGTCAGTGATGCCATCCAACCATCTCATCCTCCGTTTTCCCTTTCTTCTCCTACCTTCAATCCTTCCCAGCATCAGGGTCTTTTCCAATGAGTCAGTTCTTAGCATCAGGTGGCAAAAGTACTGGAGTTTCAGCTTCAGCATCGGTCCTTCCAATGAATATTCAGGACTTATTTCCTTTAGGATGGACAGGTTGGATCTCCCTGCTGTCCAAGGGCCTTTTAACAGTCTTCTCTAACACCACAGTTCAAAAGCATTAATTCATCAGCACTCAGCTTTCTTTACCATCCAACTCTCTCATCCATAGATGACTACCAAAAAAACCATAGCTTTGACTAGATGCACCTTTGTTGGCAAAGTAATGTCTCTGCTTTTTAAGATGTTATCTAGGTTGGCCTTAACTTTTCTTCCAAGGAGCAATCGTCTTTTAATTTCATGGCTGCAGGCACCATCTGCAGTGATTTTGGAGCCCCCCTAAATAAAGTGTGTCACTGTTTCCACTGTTTCCCGATCTACTTGCCATGAAGTGATGGGACCAGATGCCATGATCTTAGTTTTCAATGTTCAATTTTAAAGCAACTTTTTCACTCTCCTGTTTCACTTTCATTAAGATGCTTTAATTCTTCTTCTCTTTCTGCCATAGGGTGGTGTCACTGCATAGCTGAGGTTGTTGGTGTTTCTCCCAGCAATCTTGATTCCAGCTTGTGCTTCCTCCAGCCCAGCACTTTTCATGATGTACTCTGCATATAAATTAAATAAACAGAGTGACGATATATAGCCTTGAAGTACTCCTTTCTGGATTTGGAACCAGTCTGTTGTTCCATGTCCAGTTTTTTTTTTTTTTTTAAATTTTTATTTTTACTTTATTTCACTTTACAATACTGTATTGGTTTTGCCATACATTGACATGAATCCACCACGGGTGTACATGAGTTCCCAAACATGAACCCCCCTCCCACCTCCCACCCCATATCATCTCTCTGGATCATCCCCGTGCATCAGCCCCAAGCATCCTGTATCCTGCATCAAACATAGACTGGTGGTTCATTTCTTACATGATAGTATACTTGTTTCAATGCCATTCTCCCAAATCATCCCACCCTCTCTCTCTCCCTCTGAGTCCAAAAGTCCGCTATACACATCTGGTGTCTCTTTTGCTGTCTCGCATACAGGGTTATCATTACCATCTTTCTAAATTCCATATATATATGTTAGTATACTGTATTGGTGTTTTTCTCCCTGGCTTACTTCACTCTGTATAATCGGATCCAGTTTCATCCATCTCATTAGAACTGATTCAAATGTGTTCTTTTTAATGGCTGAGTAATACTCCATTGTGTATATGTACCACAGCTTTCCTATCCACTCATCTGCTGATGGACATCTAGGTTGTTTCCATGTCCTGGCTATTATAAACAGTGCTGCGATGAACACTGGGGTACACGTGTCTCTTTCAATTCTGGTTTCCTCGGTGTATGCCCAGCAGTGGGATTGCTGGGTCATAAGGCAGTTCTATTTGCAATTTTTTAAGGAATCTCCACACTGTTGTCCATAGTGGCTGTACTAGTTTGGATTCCCACCAACAGTGTAGGAGGGTTCCCTTTTCTCCACTCCCTCTCCAGCATTTATTGCTTGCAGACTATTGGATCGCAGCCATTCTGACTGGTATGAAGTGGTACCTCATTGTGGTCTTGATTTGCATTTCTCTGATAATGAGTGGTGTTGAGCATCTTTTCATGTGTTTGTTAGCCATCTGTATGTCTTCATTGGAGAAATGTCTATTTAGTTCTTTGGCCCATTTTTTGATTGGGTAGCTTATCTTTCTGGAATTGAGCTGCATAAGTTGCTTGTATATTTTTGAGATTAGTTGTCATTTGCTTCATTTGCTATTATTTTCTCCCATTCAGAAGGCTGTCTTTTCACCTTGCTTAAAAATATGGAACACTTCACGAATTTGCGTGTCATGTCCAACTGTTGCTTCTTGACCTGCGTACAGATTTCTCAGGAGGCAGGTCAGGTGGTCTGGTATTCCCATCTCTTGAAGATTCTACAGTTTGTTGTGATCCACACAGTGAAAGGCATTGGCATGGTCAATAAAGCAAAAGTAGATGTCTTACACGAACTCTCTTCCTTTTTCGATGATCCAACGGATGTTGGCAATTTGATCTCTGGTTCCTGTTCCTTTTCTAAACCCAGCTTGAATATCGAATTTTGACCATTACTTTACTAGCATGTGAGATGAGTGCAACTGTGTGGCAGTTTGAACATTTTTTGTCATTGCCTTTCTTTGGGATTGGAATGAAAACTGACATTCTCCAGTCCTATGGCCACTGTTGAGTTTTCCAAATTTGCTGGTATATTGAGTGCAGCACTTTCACAGCATCATCTTTTAGGACTTGAAATAGCTCAATTGGAATTCCACCACCTCTGCTAGCTTTGATCATAGTGATGCTTCCTAAGGCCCATTTGACTTCACATTTCAGGATGCCTGGCTCTAGGTGAGTGATCACACCATTGGTATTATCTGAGTCATTAAAATCATTTTTGTATAGTTCATCTGTGTATTCTTGCCACTTCTTAATATCTTCTGCTTCTGTTAGATACATACCATTTCTGTCCTTTATTGTGCCCATCTTTGCATGAAATGATTCCTTGGTATCTGTAATTTTCTTGAAGAGATCTCTAGTCTTTCCCATTTTATTGTTTTCCTCTATGCATTGATCTCTGTTGAAGGCTTTCTTTTTTTTTTTTTTCTGTACATTTTTTTTTTTTCTTTTTCTTTTTTTTAATTTTTATTTTTACTTTATTTTACTTTACAATACTGTATTATTTTTGCCATACATTGACATGAATCCACCATGGGTGTACATGTGTTCCCAAACATGAACCCCCCTCCCACCTCCGTCCCCATAACATCTCTCTGGGTCATCACCACGCACCAGCCCCAAGCATGCTGTATCCTGTGTCGGACATAGTCTGGCGATTCGATTCTTACATGATAGTATACATGTTACAATGCCATTCTCCCAAATCATCCCACCCTCTCCCTCTCCCTCTGAGTCCAAAAGTCCATCATACACTTTCTTATCTTTCTTTGCTATTCTTTGGAACCCTACATTCAAATGGATATAGTTTTCCTTTTCCCCTTTGCCTTTCGCATCTCTTGTTTTCATGACTATTTGTAAAACCTCCTCAGACAACCATTTGGCCTTTTTGCACTTCTTTTTCAAGACCACCTTTGGGATGGTCTTGATCCCTGCCTCCTGTACAATATCATAAACCTCCATCCATAGTTCTTCAGGCACTCTGTCTATCAGATCTAATCCCTTGACTCTATTTCTCACTTCTATTGTATAATGTAAGAGATTTGATTTAGGCCATACCTGAATGGTCTAGTGGTTTTCTCTACTTCATTCAACTCAAGTCTGAATTTGGAAATAAGGAGTTCATGATCTGAGCCACAGTCATCTCCCAGTCTTGTTTTTGCTGACTCTATAGAGAGTTTCTCCATCTTTGACTGCAAAGGATATAATCAATCTGATTTTCGTATTGACCTTCTGGTGATGTCCATGTGTAGTTTTCTCTTGTGTTGTTGGAAGACGATGTTTGCTATGATCAATGCATTCTCTTGGCAAAACTCTACGAGCCTTTCCCCTGCTTCATTCTGTACTCCACAGCAAAATTTGCCTATTACTCCAGGGTGTTTCTTGACTTCCTATTTTGGTATTCCAGCTCCCTGAAATGAAAAGGATATCTTTTTTGGCTTTTAGTTCTAGAAGGTCTTGTAGGTCTTTATAGAGACATTCAACTTCAGCTTCTTCAGCATTACTGGTCAGGGCATAGATTTGGATTACTGTAATATTGAATATTTTGCCTTGGAAATGAACAGAGATCATTCTGTCATTTTTGAGATTGCATCCAAGTACTGCATTTCAGACTTTTTTGTTGACTGTGATGACTACTCCATTTCTTCTAAGGGATTCTTTCCCACAGAAGAAACTTACAACCCACTCCAGTACTCTTGCCTGGAAAATCCCATGGGCGAAGGAGCCTGGTAGGCTGAGGTCCATGGGGTCGTGAAGAGTTGGACACGACTGAGCGATTTAACTTTCACTTTCACTTTTTACTTTCATGCATTGAAGAAGGGAATGGCAACCCACTCCAGTATTCTTGCCTGGAGAATCCCAAGGATGGTGGAGCCTGGTGGGCTGCCATCTATGGGGTCGCACAGAGTCGGACACAACTGAAGCGACTTAGCAGCAGCAGTAGCAGTAGATATAATGGTAATCTGAGCTAAATTCACCCATTACAGTCATTTTAATTCACTGATTCCTATACTGTTGATGTTCACTCTTGCCATTTCCTGTTTGACCACTTCCAATTTGCCTTGGTTCATGGACCTAACATTTCAGGTTCCTATGCAATATTGCTCTTTACAGCATTGAGCTTTACTTCTTACTACTGCTTTTTCTACATTCCAAGGGGGTTAATATTCTTTTTTGACTGGTATAATTCACTCATAATGGTTTCTCTTTGTTGGGAAAATTTTAATGACTGTTTCATTCTAACTATTTTTTCTGAGATAGCTTTGTTTTGCAAAGCCTTGGGGCCTTGTAGAGAGATGAGGTGCATGAGTCAAGGAAATAAAAGAAAAACAAATTAGCCAGGATCTTAATATCTGAGTGCTGCCATATGAGCACACACATATAGATTTTTTCAAACAGGAAAATTCTTTTTTAATATCTATGGAAATCCAAATGTTGAAAGCTCATCTCAGAAGAAAATAAGTAACACTCAGAAAGAATCAAAATCTTTGGCTTTCTCAGGGGTCTGTCTTAAGGCTTTTTGAGCAGAAGTACTCAGGGAAAAAGGGGGACCCAAATGAAGAAGCTCAAGAACTTAATTGCATGTTTTAAAAATTATATTTAGGCAGGAAAGTACAAACTCATTTGAGCAATTATTAATTGGTCCACTTGACAAATTTATTAACCAAAATAGTCATTTGGAAAACTTATAATTAAAAAATTAAAATGAGGAAGCCATCTATACTATCCACTTTAAAAATGATGCACAATGTGAGGATTGCGAGTTAAACTTTATTTGGGGCAAAAAATGAGGACTGCAGCCTGGGAGACAGCACCTCAGATAACTCTGAGAGACTACTCCAAAGAAGCAGTAGGGGGAGGTTAATATATATGGTTTGGTGAAGTAGGAGTTTACACAATCAAGCACTCGTTTTACAAAGGTTTTTCTGCTAGTCATGGGGAACTAATGTCACCATGAAGGGATTTAGTGCTTTTCTAGATAAGAGGAGATGCAAGGACTAGGATCTCGAAATCAGTTCCTGAAAATATCTAACTGTCTAAAGACTCATTCCACCAGTTTCCCCTGAGCAGAGTGCTTCATTCTCCACGGGAACTCCCTTCGGGGCATGCAGAAGATCAATAGCTGCAGCATCACAGGTTCCAGTCTCCACAGAGGCAGATGGCAGATGCTTCCCTTAGCAAGCACAAATTTGTCATTGATAGTACTTTTTTCTTTCCAAAATAGGCAGAATTTTTGTTTTGCCATGTTGTCTCTTAATATTCTTTTTCCATTTAACAAAGCTCTTGGTTGCATTTTGCATGTTATACAAGATTTGTAGTGCATTAATATTCTGTCTGATTTCAAAATGTAAGACTTTTGCAAATTATTACAATTTTATGATTTCTGGCCTAACATCATTGCAATAGATATGATGTGTTTACTACTCTTCCGTCTAAGTGAGCAATTTTAAAGTAGTTTTAAAGTAATTTAATATAGTCTTTCCATTATCACAACTAACGATTTTTCCTTAGAGATACACTCAACTTACCATTCTCTCATCTTTTGTCCTAAGGGCTCAAGAGTGCTGAGGGCTTCTCCACTACAGAACTGTGAAAATTCACTGCTTAGTCACAAGAAGAGAGGAAGACAAAATCTTTAAAACGCTGATACACTGCTCCTATTCAAGTGGTTAGATGATCAGAAGGCTGATCAATGTGTTTCTGCCTGCCAATAACAGGTTCCAATCCTCAGTGCTGAATTGGCTTCTACTCAGATCTTCTGGATTTCCTCCTCAAAATATTTCTTTTTTCTCTCTTCCCCTTGAAAAGTGTGAATTTTAATCTTTATGTCCTAGTCAGGTTTTAATATTTGTTTCTATTTTCACTGACTCAGGCTCACTGGAGAAGAGAAGATTTTATTGGAATTCAATAGAAATAATATAGTGAACATACTGGAAAATATATACATGCAGATTAACTCCAGGAAATATTATCTACCACTCTTTAAGCCACCTTGGAAGCCCCATATTATGAAACTCCTAAGAAAATCTTAAATGTATTATAAAGCTTCAAAGTTGGGCTTCCCATGTATTTTAATGGTAAAGAATTCACCTGCAATGTAGGAGACTTACAGAAGACACCGATTTGATCCCTGGGTTAGGAATATCCCCTGGAGAAGGAAATGACAAACCCACTCTAGTATTATTGAAAAGCCCATGGACAGAGTATCCTGGTGGATTATAGTCCATCGGGTTGCAAAGACTCAGACATGACTGAGCAACTGAACACACACACACACACACACACACACACACACACACACACACCACATACACACACCTAGAATTCACTTGAAAGGGCACAGTTCCTGTGTATTCCAGTATATGTAGCAAGTAAATTCTATTAGCTTCTCACTCTGTTCAGTCTTTTTTCTTTCATTTCCTTACTGGTGTGGTTTGAAAACCTGCCTGTTGATTCTTGTAAGCAAATTTTCTCAGATCCTATTTTGTAGGAAATCTCACGTAAGATAGATAACAAACCATGTTCCCTTTGGAAAAACATTCAGAGTTACAGCCACTTTTAAGGGGTCCAATATTAAAGGATGTATGTCGGTCTGCAAGAGACTCAGAATGAGTATCACCCTGCCCTGCTCCTGTCTCTTCTTCCTCTATTTACATATGCTGTTTTAACTTTATATGCCCTGCAGTCCAAGTATTTATATTATCTATAATGTTTTGTTTTGTTTGGGATAAAGATTTCAGTTTAAATTTCTTGAGTCTAGCTCTTAGATTGAATGTATGATCAAGCATTCTTAATGCATGCAGTCAATAGTTTAAAATTAAAATAGCGTTTTTTTGAGAAAGTTAAAAGTTTGTATAGTTGAGCCTGGTAAACATTCATCCAATATTTATTGTAATTTTTTGGTTGCTGCTAAATCGTGATTCTAAAAGATAATTTTTCTTACTTTCTTTATGTTTATGAGGTATGCATTTTACCAATCCTTTTGCTTAAAACTAGAATTCACCAGTATTATCCTCATAATCTCTGTTTTCAAAGACAGTTGCTGTCTGTGATGATGAATATAGTATTAATGTATTTCTTCAAAACAGAAGGGTATAATTGAAATATCCCTGCATGCTGTCTAATTTTTCACTCCTTTTATGCTTTTCTAATGTAGTTTTAAGAATTTTAAAGTATATTATGTCCATCAAAATTCCTGTTACTTAAATCTTTAGAACTTGAAACAAAAGTAAAGTTGTATTCATTCTTACAAACTTGTCAAGTTCATATGCAGCCCAATCATCCTTGTGAACAGCCATGAGAGTTAATTTATAAAGTGAGGCTGAACATTGCAGTTCAACCACCTCCATATTAATGAAAATTATCTCACTTGATAAGCTTTTGTCTATCCATCATCTCTCTCATCTCATCTAGTTAAATGAAAAGAATTGTGCTACAGACTTTCACAAACAACTCTTCTTTTATACTGATTTCATGAGGCTGGTTGTATTTTCCAAAGAGGTTTCAACAATATTCTTCATCCTCCATAATCTACATTGTGAACTTACCACTTTCCAAACAGAAATAGTGTCTAGTTCTTCTTTAATTTCTTTATCTGTATTGACTTATGACTGCTTCAATCAATTACATAGGCAGAACTGGTGCTGTGTGACTTACAATAGAAAGTCAGAAAAAGTCAAACTGTTTCTGCCTGGAGCTTTTGAACAGTTGGAAATCCTTTAGACCGTTTTTGGACACTTGAATCTTTTGAACACTTTTAAACAAAAACTCCATATTAGAAATCCAACTACACTGGAACCATCAGACTGTAAGGGCTATATATATCATGGAAAGCCAGCATTAAGTGTAACATATCACGATATTTCTAGAAGATGATTGGAATAAGAGATGCATTTCATATATGTATTATAAAGATAGCAGACATATGAATTTTGGTACTTTAATTGATCAATATGCAAGAGATACTAAATAAATATTTCAATGCATTAATTAATGAAAATAACTGAAATTAAAGGTATTCAATATGCATATTCATTCTTAATAATAGGTGGTGGTGATTTAGTACCTAAGTCGTGTTTAACCCTTGGGACCACATGAACTGTAGCCCACCAGGCTCCTCTGTCCATGGGATTTCCCAGACAAGAACACTGAAGTGAGTTGTCATTTCTTTCTCCAGGGAATCTTCCAATCCCAGGGACTGGCAGACGGATTCTTTACTGCTAAGCCACCAGGGATTCCCTCTTAATTGGAATTTCTAATAATCTGCATATCTGTTATTTGAACATGAAGACACTAATGATTTTTCATTTGCTTCAGTAGAATTTCTATGAAAATGACTACTATTTTTGGAGACTAAAAGCTTCATCTAAAATATAAAGATCTATTGGAAAAGAAAATGTCTAGGATAACAGAAATATTTTACATGTAGACTTTAAAGGGTCATACTCCTAATTATCAATATGGGCCCTAGGATTGCTAATTACTTTGCAGAGATCAATTCTAATATAAACCTAATGTCTAAGCTTCCATCCACCTTATGTACATATAGGACATAAAATATCACCTTTAGAGTAATTATTCACAGTATTGATTTTGATTATTGCACAAGACAAAGTATACTCAAAAGTAAGAAAATTCGTATTGGATTATATTTAATACTAAGTCACGTATGGTAGATTTGTTCAGTTCAAATTATCCTTGCAGTGGCCTGATATGACTGTTCAATTAAGAATGTTGGATGAGTTTCATGTCAACTCAAAACTACAAGTTATAAAATTAATGAGTCAAATATTTAATTAAATTAATTTTGGATGGCATATTTGACAGTTATTGCTCAATGTGCCTTAATAAATCAATGATCTATTCCTTCCATGAGAAAAGCATCTGCCTCTAAAATAAAAAACACAAAACCAAGGGTTTTTTTTAACACAATTCTTTTCTTTTTAATTTTGTCACAGCATTTATTTTTCCCAAAGGAAAAAGCATTGAGAGAAAATTGATATGATTATCCTTAATCTTATGAATGTTAATTTTCTAGAACTTCTTCTTCAAATTTCACTTATATCATAAACAGCCACTTCATTGTCATGAAATATCTCCATAAGAGTCTTTTTTATACCCTTTTACTACTTAAATTCTAGCTAATGATTTTCCTGGTTCATTTTCCTGGTACAGCAATCTAATGTGCTGGGTTTCTTAAGAATTTTAAAGCATTGCTCATAATTAGGGCTATTTGCTTAAAGAGATATGCACAAGCATATCTTCAAATATTTCAAAGTATTATGAAATTTTCAGAAATAGGAACTTGTGATTAAATGTCTGAGTTGTGACTAATAATTATAGCTATTATGATCAATGAAAATTTACAGTTTAAAATTATATCATGATGATGTTACACTAAAACACTCAATGTAATATTTTCTTTCTAGCCTGAGTAAGGCAAATATGTCTTGGAATTTTAGTCCTGAGAAAGATTCAATTGTTCAATTAAGTTTCTGCTTTAATTGTAAGAGACAAACTGACTTTGCAGATTTTGTATGTATTATCCCTTCTTGGCTTTGTAAAATATATGTAATGCTACATAATATAATTATGGTAGCAATACTGAAGTAGTATAAGCTGAATTCTTGTACTGTATGGATCATATATACTAAGAACCTTATATATTATATATTTACATATATTCAGAGTAGATATCATATATCCAGTATGTATGTGCATACATAGACATATATATGTACATATATAATATATATCTGCAGCAGAAAATTGTGGCTGGAAGCTATATGTGTCAGTGGCAGGGTTGAAGTAAGAGTGATAATGGGAGTGAAATTAATTCTTTTAACTCCCGGAGAACTCATTGAGAGAGTAACACTGAATAATTATATTGCCCACTTAATCTCTTTGTAGGAATGAATTGTTTCTTTACCCTTATACATTTGAAAAATTCTGATCAACAAGTTTTATATACAAGACTACAAAAATGCAGTTACAGATACTTCTATATTTTGTAAAAGATCTTCACATATTTAGAGGGTAAAAAACTTAAGTAAATGCCATTAATGATTTCCCTGTATGTTCTTGTAAAATGTATTAAGAAACAAGATTCTTTCAACATTTTTGTAGAAACTTAAATAAGCTGTAATGGATATCAAGATAGCAGATTTTTAAAAAGTAATATGCAACATGAATGTATTAAGAAGGAGAAATTGACGCGTGGCCAGAGAATAATGAAAAATAATCAACAGTGACCAATGTTGATATTGGTACCATCCAACATATGTTGGAGCTGGGTGTGTAAGTGACAGTGGACTTCAAAGTAACAATAATAAACAGAGATTTCAACATGTAAGACAATGTCAGGTGATTTAATATACATGAATTATGAAACAGAACAGGGCACTATCATCCATCCCCATCAATGACCTCTGCCTGCCTTCTGTCTATTAAAAAAAAAAAAAACAAGCAAACAACTTTAGTCAGAGAATAAATTTAAGCAGAGAAGTGAGAAGATGCAGAAGCAAAGGAAAACAGTTAAACAGATCCAAATAAAAGTTCAGTTATTAAGCAAAGTCAGGGACCATTATTTCCTCTTCAAGGGCTATAGATAATATTCCGAGTTATATCCTATGAGTTGTCTTGTAGCTGCTAAAACCCCCACTGGTGGAAGAAGTTAACTACATGATAACCAAACTATAGCTGAAACATAAGCATCCACAATTCTGAGAACTGGCTTCAAAGATATGGGAACAAAGTGACCCTGTAATGGAAGGTTAACTTTACTTAAAGCACTGTATCAGACCACTGCATGACCAATTTCAAGATGACTGTCAGCTACATGTAGCTGTTTCTACATGCAATTCCCTCTCTTTGTCTATAACCGCTCTTTCCCACTGATTGTAATTTGGGGGAACAAGCCTTTGGACAGGAGCCCACCCCATCCTCAGTGGCCCACATGCAAAATAAAGCAAACTTTCCTTTCCACCCACCTTGATTATTTATCGGCTTTTGAACAGCAAGCAACCCCGCTTTTATTAATAATTACTGACTGAGCTACCAGGGAAGCCCTATAAGTACACAGCTACAATATAATCCCTTTAGCTTTTATTCTTTCACTATTTTTATTATATATTTTACATTTATATGTAGCATTCCCCCTTGATGCAATATTACAAATTTTCCTACAATCCATTGTTGTTATGAGATACTGGTTTTCATCAGTTCAGTTCAGTTCAGTTCAGTTCAGTTCAGTCGCTCAGTCGCTCAGTCGTGCCCGACTCTTTGCGACCCCATGAATCGCAGCACACCAGGCCTCCCTGTCCATCATCAAATCCTGGAGTTCACTCAGACTCGCGTTTATCCAGTCAATGATGCCATCCAGCCATCTCATCCTCTGTCGTCCCCTTCTTCTCCTGTCCCCAATCCCTCCCAGCATCAAAGTCTTTTCCAATGAGTCAACTCTTCCATTGAGGTGGCCAAAGTACTGGAGTTTCAGCTTCAGCATCATTCCTTCCAAAGAAATCCCAGGGCTGATCTCTTTCGAATGGAGTGATTAGATCTCCTAGCAGTCCAAGGGACTCTCAAGAGTCTTCTCCAACACCACAGTTCAAAAGCATCAATTCTTCGGCACTCAGCCTTCTTCACAGTCCAACTCTCACATCCATACATGACTCCTGGGAAAACCATAGCCTTGACTAGACGGACTTTAGTCGGCAAAGTAATGTCTCTGCTTTTGAATATACTATCTAGGTTGCTCATAACTTTTGTTCCAAGGAGTAAGCGTCTTTTAATTTCATGGCTGTAATCACCATCTGCAGTGACTTTGGAGCCCCCCAAAAATAAAGTCCGACACTGTTTCCACTGTTTCCCCATCTATTTCCCATGAAGTAATGGGACCAGATGCCATGATCTTCGTTATCTGAATGTTGAGCTTAAAGTCAACTTTTTCACTCTCCTCTTTCACTTTCATCAAGAGGCTTTTTAATTCCTCTTCACTTTCTGCCATAAGGGTGGTGTCATCTGCATATCTGAGGTAATTGATATTTCTCCTGGCAATCTTGATTCCAGCTTGTGTTTCTTCCAGTCCAGTGTTTCTCATGATGTACTCTGCATATAAGTTAAATAAGCAGGGTGACAATATACAGCCTTGACGTACTCCTTTTCCTATTTGAAACCAGTCTGCTGTTCCATGTCCAGTTCTAACTGTTGCTTCCTGACCTGCATACAGATTTCTCAAGAGGCAGGTCAGGTGGTCTGGTATCCCCATCTCTTTCAGAATTTTCCACAGTTTATTGTGATCCACACAGTCAAAGGCTTTGTCATAGTCAAGAAAGCAGAAATAGATGTTTCTCTGGAACTCTCTTGCTTTTTCAATGATTCAGCGGATGTTGGTAATTTGATCTCCGGTTCCTCTGCCTTTTCTAAAACCAGCTTGAACATCTGGAAGTTCACAGTTCCCGTACTGCTGAAGCCTGACTTGAAGAATTTTGAGCATTACTTTACTAGCGTGTGAGGTGAGTGCAATTGTGCGGTAGTTTGATTATTCTTTGGCATTGCCTTTCTTTGGGATTGGAATGAAAACTGACCTTTTGCAGACCTGTGGCCACTGCTGAGTTTTTCAAATTTGCTGGCATAGTGAGTGCAGCACTTTCACAGCATCATCTTTCAGGATTTGAAATAGCTTTATTGGAATTCCATCACTCCACTAGCTTTGTTCATAGTGATGCTTTCTAAGGCCCACTTGACTTCACATTCCAGGATGTCTGGCTCTAGGTGAGTGATCACACCATCGTGATTATCTGGGTCATGAAGATCTTTTTTGTACAGTTCTTCTGTGTATTCTTGCCACCTCTTCTTAATATCTTCTGCTTCTGTTAGGTCCATACCATTTCTGTCCTTTATTGAGCCTATCTTTGCATGAAATTTTCCCTTGGTATCTCTAATTTTCTTGAAGAGATCTCTAGTCTTTCCCATTCTGTTCTTTTCATAGTTACCCACAATTTTCATACTTTCCTTTGAATTTAAGTTAAACCTGGCTATACTTCCCTTCATTTGGAAGAACTCCTATTAATATTCAGTAGTCCATGTTTTGTATGTGATGAATTATTTTATAAAGTTTAGTATATTCAGTTTTATATTTAAAATTATAGTTTAATATTAGAAGACACACACATATAGATATCTAGTATATTAAATGTTTGAGGTTGTATTGAACATACAAAAAAAAAATCTTTTGAATCTGTAAGACTTAGATGCCATGTGCAAAACAAAATAAAAGCCTGTCTTGAATTGGAGTGATTTATCCCCCAGTCTCCCAGGAGACTGGCCCAAAGCCCCTGACCACAGGTGTTTCTCCAATTGACATTCATTGAAAAAGTCACCAAGTTCAATATCCCCTAAACTCTCATCTCATCCTCACCGTATAGAGATTTAGTGTCAGTAAATAAGACAGTATTGCAAATTACATGGCAAAACCAAGTGCCTTGAGATTGTAGCTGCTGCAGAGGTATCAGATCATGAAGGATATCATGAAACTATTTTCCACAAATCTATACTTTTTCCATTTCTACACACTTGTATTTCATATCCATTTAAGTAATCAAATATCCATTCAATGTCCCATTCAATATGCCTAATCAAATGTCCATTTAATCAAAATTCACTTAAGTAATCAAAGTGATTATCTGAGCTTTTCTAGTTCTCTTTTGGCTTTCCCTTTTTAAGCTTCTTTATTGACAGAAAGATCATTAGGCTATTTTTTATAGGCAATTACAAATTTCCCAACCAAGATCTTTCTATATACTAAATGTAGATTATCTTGCTTTTTGAACATAGATTAATATTTGGCTTTTTATTACTTTGTGATATTTATGAAATTAACATTATTACTAATAGTGGATGTATATGAAATAAAATAAAATGAGTAGACACACTGCCCTTTCTGTTTTGAAGTTCAAAGTGTTTAGTTCAAAAGACAGTTCACATATTACACATAATTTTATATTAATATATTTCCTACTCTTAAAAATTATATGCAACTATTTGAGTACATTTAAAACAGTAAGATTTATGCTAATTTTAACCATTAGTAGTCATTTCTAACATATGTTCTTTCATTCCAGAAAATATTGTTTTATTAGTACACATGGAAAAAATCACATTTTGCATTTAATAATACACAAATATTTGAAAGTTTAAATAGATTTAAGGCAAATTTCCAGAAAGCTTGTAAAATTAAAAAATCAAGCCAACCATGTGTTTTCTATGTCAAAAGTTCCTACTTCTTAGTTTTCTGTGCTATTGAAATTAAACATATATTAAGTATATTTTTAAAAAAGGAGACAGTGTTTCCAAAGATGCTAAGTGAAAGCTTCAGTTACTGTTTAGAGTCACAAGATATTCTAAATGAATTTGATTTCTGTCAGCCAGTGTAATTAGCCTTCTCATTTTTGTGCTGAAAACTACTGCTCCTGGAATTTGTGGTGAATTATCTAAAAATGATAACCAGAGAAACTGTGCACCTATAAAGAGTTATTTTCACTGATGGTAACTATTAAAATAAATATTTCTGAAGCTGCTTTGTTGTCAACCACCAGCAAAGGGGAATATTATCAAAAGCATGAGAGAATATTGAGCTAAGGGACTCCTGTCTCTTGTTCTTTCTGTCATACGGAATGAAGGAAATCAGAAGATAAAAGCGAATATCATACGTTAACACATATAGGTGGAACCTAGAAAAATGATATAGATGCTCTTATCTCCAAAACAGAAATAGAGAGACAGACCTAGAGAACAACTGTATAGACACCATGGAGGGAAAGTTGAGTAGGATAAATTGGAAGATGGGGATTGACATATATACACTACCATATGTAAAATAGATAGCTAGTGGGAATCTGTTATATAGCACAGGGAGGTCAGCTTAGTGCTCTGTGATGATCTGCAACAATGGGATGGGGTAGGGGGAGGGAAATCCAAGAAGGAGGGGATAATGTATATGTATAATTGATTCACTTTGTTATACAGCAGAAATTAACACAAAATTGTAAAGCAATTATACTCTAAAAAAATAAAATAATCTATTTTTGAATTCCTGAAGATGGAGATCAGAATGTTGCTTCTTTCATTAAAATTATTACTAGGTGTACTAATTCCATAGTTGTCTGCTGTCTTCTAGTAAAACTATATGTGTGTGTGTATATATATTCATATACACACACTTATATATTCAAATAGGCCAGATGACAAATATAGCTATTATAGGTACAGATACAGATCTAACGATCTAATGGAGTAATAATTAAAACTAAATATTTCATGAAGAGACAGAGAAAGAGAGATGAAATTTTCCTGTAATTCTGGAATTGAGACCTGAACCTCAATTTAACCTACCTTTTAAGTGATAAGACCTATTTCTAACCGTCATTTTGAACGGCTTCCCTTGTTGCTCAGATGGTAAAGCATCTGCCCGCAATGTGGGAGACCCAGGTTTGATTCTTGGGCTGGGAAGATCCCCTGGAGAAGGAAATAGCAACCCACTCTAGCACTCTTGCCTGAAAAATTCCATGGAGGGAAGAGCCTGGTAGTTTACATGGGGTTGCAAAGAGTTGGACACAACTGAGCAACTAAACTTTTAACAGTCAAGATCTGCCCCCTCCTTACAGCACTCTCTCTGAACAATCCATTTTCCCAAGTTTCATGATCACTGTTCTCATCAACAGCCAGAGAAGAGAGCAGAAATTATATTGATCTTTGAATCGATTGGAATGCCTTGTAAAGAGGTTATTTTCTCCTCTTTGTAAAGGAGGGATTCTTCTCTTTCCCAAAGCCAACAGATAGAGACTCCAGAAGAGTCTCTCTAAAGTAGGAAAGGTCAAATCCCTGAGCTCATGCGTGTCTGCACAGTGGTCTCTGCTCTTCAGTACCTGTACCAACCTGTGCAGAGGAAAAGCAGTCAGAGATTTTGCTGCAGTCAAAACCCATACTCTTCCATGTTTTCAGTCCCTCAAGGTGTGAGGGCTCACCAAGTCAGTAGCTGGGCTTGAGCTACCTTGTTGTCACTTCCAGAAGAGGCACTCACAAGGGGGGTATAACTTATTGTATGTGGTGTACAGATAAGCAAATGAAGTGCATGTTATTTGGTGAGAAGAGGACAACGAAGAGAAGAGGAACACAGAGTCTAGATAGAATTCCTTTTATCATATCAGGGAACAGCAGGAGGGGTGACTCCCCTAGAGTTCAGGAGAATCTCCTCAGTACACCCCATCACAAAAGTCAACTGTGAAGCTGAAGAGAGTGTGTCAGTAAGGCACCCTTAGATAAGACAGCTGGTCACCACAAATCCCCTTACAGAGATCCACCTCCTCTCTCTTTTTTCTTTTCCAACACCAGAGCTGAAACACATGGAGAAACTTTTCTCCTCCACTACAAGCCCACTGAAATAGAAGCAAGTGAGCTAAATTTTGAGTAGAATTTGAGAATGCTTTAAGACAAATCAAACTGAAACTTTGATCATGAAATAAAACTGTTCTATTAAAATTAACTGTAAACTTATAAAGGAATATCCACTTGTTATTAGACATTCTATTGAATGAGAAAAAACAAAGATTCTCCATAGCATCATCAGGAAATCAAATTAGAAAAATAAAACAGATCCGTGTTTGTGCCCTCATGTTTAGAGATTTCCTAGGTTAATACTAATTTTTGTAATCACCAGTACATGTATACCATGAACTTAGGGTATAATCTTAGTTGTATTTATTTTTACAAATGTAGCTAACACATAAATGTGTTTCAGTATTTTTGTCTTAGTCTTTTTTTTTTAGGATTTACTTGCTAGTAAATAGATAATTTAAAATAAAAGGGGAATTTCAACTAAATTAATTTTTTGAGGGATTGTTTCACACTGAATATAGTCATTCTTTAATTAATCTGTTTGTAGCTATAATTTAGTACTTGAGAACACTTTCTACTGGCACATACACATGTAATTTGAATTAAAGAGATAATTGCACAATACCTTTATTTTCCCTGTGTAACAGTGGACACCAGTAATGTTTTTCTGTTTTTAAAATTTTTATATCAATAATATTTCTCTAGGACTATTGATTAGCTTATTGGTATTTGCTTCTAAAATATAGAACTATCAAAATCACTTGGTTCAAGGGTCTACTAATAAATATTTAACAAAAATGAAATTGAAATGGTTACTGAGTACTTAAGAAATATACCTAATGACATATGTAAGAAGCAAAATCTAGATTTAAATCCACGTTTTCTCTCTGAAGAGCTTAAACTCCTGCATGCATGCAGGGTAAGTCACTTCAGTCATGTTTAACTCTGTGGGACACTATGGACTGTAGCCTGCCAGGTTACTCTGTCCATGGGATTTTCCAGGCAAGAGTACTGGAGTGGGTGGCCATGCCCTCCTCCAGGGGATGGTCCCAACCCAGGGATTGAACCCACCTCTCTTACATCTCCTGCATTGGTAGGCAGGTTCTTTATCACTAGCGCCACCTGGCAAGCCCCCTTAAACTTCTGACTTTCATGAAACACTTCTTTAAGTTACTTAATGTATCTGAATCACAGTTTTTGGAGAAAATAAATCCTCCATTCATCTAGCTAGTCATTTAAATAGTGTTTACAAAGCACACAAAAATGAAATATTTGTTGTTCAGGCACGAAGTTGTGTCTGACTCTTTTCAATCCCATGGACGGCAGCACTATAGGCCTCCTTGAGTAAAATGAAAGATTACTCAGCTGTGAAAAGAAAGGAAATTACACCATTTGCAGAGACATGGATGGATCTAGAGCCAGTCATACAGAGTGAAGCAAGTCAGAAAAGAGAAAAAAAAATATTTATTAGTGCATATATGTGGAGTTAGAAAAAGGTATAGATGAACCCATTTGTGAAGCAGGAATGGAGACACAGAGGAAGGAAATAAACATATGGACAACAAAGGGGGAAAATGAGGTGAATTGAGAGATTGGAATGGACATATTTACACTACTGATACTATGCATAAAATAAACAACTAATGAGAACCCACTGTAAAGCACAGGCAACTCTACTCAATGCTCTGTGATGACCTAACTGGGAAGGAAATCCAAAGAAGAGGGGATATATGTATATGTATTACTGATTCACTTTGCTGTACAGCAGAAACAAACAGCAATTTAAAGCAACTATACGCCAACAAAAACTTCTAAAACGTACAACGTATTTATTATGTGCTAGATTAAATTTGAATGCAGCTACAAGTTTTAATCAGAAACAAAACAGACTGTTTCTGCCCATTGGAGTGCTACTTTCTGGTTGTTTTTTTATGGTACCACTTGTAAATCTCCACTTCTTTACCTCACTATGTCTAACTGCTATTACAGGAAACTATTGAGGGGTTGCTTCACATTTTTGTCTTTGAGTTTCTCTGTGTTTTTAATTTGTCACATGTCACTTTTTATAGATATCACTTTCTTGTTGAATTTTCCAAGCTTACTTCATCTCCTCAGATATAGTAAATATACTTTGATTTCTTTTTAAAAGTGTTTTTAATCTTGTGTCTGCTGATCCCCTTTCACACTGCCACTTCATGTTGATACTTAGTCTCTCAGTCGTGTCTGACTCTTTGAGACCCCATTGACTCTAGTCTTCCAGGTTCTGCTGTCCAAGGGAATTTCTAGGTGAGGCTACAGAAATGAGTTGCTATTCCCTCCTCCAGGGGGTGTTCCTGACCCAGGGATTGAACCCGTGTCTCCTGTGGTTTAATTCTGTTTCCTTTTTACTACTTTAGTATATCAACAGCCATTATTGTCCAGGTCCAAAATAGATTCTCGGAATTTGTGGGTCCTAATTGCCAAATTTTGCTTCATTAATCCTTCAAGACATTAATCCAACCTAGATAGCATATTGAAAAGCAGAGATATTACTTTGCCAACAAAGGTCCATTTAGTTAAGGCTATGGTTTTTCCAGTGGTCATGTATGGATGTGAGAGTTGGAAGGTGAAGAAAGCTGAGCGCTGAAGAACTGATGCTTTTGAACTGTGGTGTTGAAGAAGACTCTTGAGAGTCCCTTGGAATGCAAGGAGATCCAACCAGTCCATTCTGAAGGAGATCAGCTCTGGGATTTCTTTGGAAGGAGTGATGCTAAAGCTGAAGCTCCAGTACTTTGGCCACCTCCTGCGAAGAGGTGACTCCTTGGAAAAGACTTTGATGCTGGGAGGGATTGGGGGCAGGAGGAGAAGGGGACGACAGAGGATGAGATGGCTGGATGACATCACTGACTGGATAGACGCGAGTCTGAGTGAACTCCGGGATTTGATGATGGAGAGGGAGGCCTGGCGTGCTGCGATTCATGGGGTCTCAAAGAGTCGGACACGACTGAGCGACTGAACTGAACTGAACTGAATCCTTCAAGATCAGCAAAATTGTACCAACTAGCTGGTTGCTCCCATCCTGAATAACAAATGCTCCCGGGCGTTTGCAGCCCTTGTCGCTAGATTTTATTTCTCTCCTAGATCATAGCCTGGCAATTTTGGACTTTCTTTTCAATTATATGTGAAATCTAGTTTGATTATTCTAAAATATGTACTCTGCCATGATGAGAAATGTAAGAATGACCTTTATTCACCACACAAAATGCTACTTGAGACTTCTTCTCCTTTGTGAATTCTTTTGTCCTTGACCTGTTTTGAATTTGTTAAAGTGATGCTTGTTAAGTGGAACACAGGGTGCCCAATAGTGAGCTGCAGTTCAACAACAGACCACAAAAGACATGGAAATCAAGAAATTGATCATTTACATTCCCTGGAAGATGTAGCCAGCATGTCTTGAGTGGCCACATGGGGACATCAAGGCAGAGAAAGACAGGACATAGAAAACATGCCTTTACTAGGTTTGGTGGGTTAAGTGCTTTGGGGTTCATGGGTTAAGGCAGAGCTCTTTAATTCAAACTAAAAGAATGGGGTCTGGGAGACAAGAGAAATTGTTGATCACAAGGGCTATTGAAGCAAACGTATCAGGAAATTACATTTTCTTGTGACTCTGTAGAATGCTATCTAAGATATTTGCTTATTTGAGGGGATCATGTCAGCTTAAAGTCACTCCAGGCTGCTTGCTCAGTCAATGAAAAGAATGCCAAGGCCATAATTCCATAGAGCAGACTAGCCAAACTCCTGACAACCTCATAAAAACATCTTTTAAAATGTGCTTGATTATGTCTGACAATATCATTTCATTAGAACAAGGAAAAAACATTTGTTTCTTTGTGTCACTCTTGAAACTTTTATCTGTTAGATAAAAGGAATTAAAAAGTATCTTATATCCACATTACAAAGTAGTGCTGAGTATCCATGTGGTAAAAGAAAAATTGTAATATTTGTCTGTATGTATATCCCAGCATCTAATTTGAATGTATTATATACTGCATATAAGATACACATTCAAATTAGATGCTGAATGTATTATATACTGCAAGGAGCCTGGTAGGCTGCAATCCATGGGGTCGCTAAGAGTCGGACATGACTGAGCAACTTCACTTTCACTTTTCACTTTCATGCATTGGAGAAGGAAATGGCAACCCACTCCAGTGTTCTTGCCTGGAGAATCCCAGGGACGGTGGAGCCTGATGGGCTGCCGTCTATGGTGTCGTACAGAGTTGGACACGACTGAAGCGACTTAGCAGCAGCATATTTATACACATGAAGCCTTGACTTTTTTTTTTTCATAAAAGAAAAGAGTTATGTAAAAAAAAAGGAAAGGAAGTGGGATCTAATACATATAAACTCCGATATCTTCAGAAATTGTTAAATGTAGTTCTGGCTATTTCAGACATCTTGGAAACAACTCAGACTGTGATGTTATTCTCTTATCATTACAAGCTTAGGGAGAAAGAGTTATTAGTCTAGGTCGGGCAGGGTACTCTCACTCCAGTAAAAAGACTTGAAAAAGTGGTCTGGATGTAGAGACTGACACATTCATTCTTTACTGAATTGCTCATTATACATGTTTAGTCCCTACTTTACACCAAACATAGAATTGATGATATAAATGTTACTTAATGAAGATAAGAAGATAATGAATATGATGGAAACTGTAATAACAAAGTTGTATCCTTGATATTAAGAAATCAAGAGATGCTTTAAAGGTTACTTCAAGGTATGAACTATGGTGACTGATTTATGGCTAATAATATGGGGTCACTTAATCCTCAGATAAAAGATGATGCAATAATGCAGAGATAAAAGACTTTTCAGGTAGTATCAGGGGCCAAAATAGCTTAAAGTTAACTCTTATGATCCATAATGTTTGCTTCTAGAAGCCCACAGTGAGGTAGAAGAACCCAAAAGAACTGGACAAATACAATTCGAAAATTTCATGGATGTAGGAGGCTTAATGTTCTGAGTAAGCAGGTTGTGATTGTCCAGGACATCTGTTCATAGAATAGAGTCATTATTTGGTCAAAGACACATGCATTTTGGAGTCTAGAAGAAGAGTATCATGTTTTATGAAGGGCTTGCACAGTATTTATTATGTCAGATATGTCAACTATCTTGGATTCTTAAGTCAACAGCAAATAATACTTGCTATTTATTTTTTGAATTGAATAAGTTTAAAATAAAATATGAAGTCACATTTCCATAACACTGCTGATTTACAAAATGACTCAGATAACAAGATATAATATCACAACTCCAAATAAGATATACCTATCAGGGCAGCTGTTTCCCTGAAATATTAATATATGAGCTGGCAAAAGACTCAGTTACTATGGGAGGTTTTCCTAGGTTTATCCAGTAATAGAAACAGGAATGAAATTTGTGCTTCCAATACATTCCTGTGGTCCCAATGAAAGGAATCAGAATTAACTGACTATTTGCCAATGATCAACTGGAGCTTGACATTTAAAAAAGAGGCCACAGACACATGCCCAAGTACTAATATATAATTTATGTAACTGTTGTTATCATTGAACTAATTTGACATATTAAAACAGTTTCCTATAATCATTTAGGCTATTTCTATAAAAATCAAATTATAATTATCAGTTTCATTACATGCAAATTATATCATACCTGAAATTTTAAAAAAGCAGTCAAATTCATCATTAAGATTTATCTTAATGATGACAAAGCATTTAATTGGGAAATAATATTTCAAATATTGCTTGTATATGCATTTAATTTCTAATGAAATAAATGAATATAGTAGTTTACACTATGCATTCATTTGATTTATAAAAATTCAAGGCTGTCAATCCCAAAGCATCAAACGCCAATGACTTTGGCAGTCCTGCTTTTGAATTCAGTGGTTTGGAAACAAGTTTAGGTAAAATATTCATGACTTCACAGCACCTTCTACATTTTTTTTTCAAAATTGGGAAAACAATAATGCATTTACAGCTACTAATTATTAAGGAATGTTCTCTGTATCATCTAATATTTATGTTCCCTGCAAATGCAAGCATGGTACACTGGTATATCAAATATTATCTTGCTTTAAAAGAATCATGTATCTTTCATGCATCTTAACCATCTGATCAATGGTTGGAAAAGTTGATTGTGAAGCCAAATCGCTGGGATACTGTCAGAGTCTCATTTAATAGGCTGGGCTGGGCCCAGGGTCTTCAAATTTTTATCTAGCATCCTCAGAGATTAATGGATAAGTAGTATCTCAATATGAAAGCAACTTTAAATTCTTGGTCATTGTTCAGCATGAAAAAACTCTTCAACTTTCATTGTGACCTACACAAGTGCTTTGTTTTTCCTGGGAGTTTTCTCTCTCCAACTTGGTTCAGAATTTATCACACTGTGCTCATTTTCCAAGGTTGTTTGTTTTTTCTATTTTCTCCTCTTTCAGAAATACAAAAGAAGATAATGTTGGAAAAACAGTTTTATTTACCAAAAGAAGGTGATAAAACCACAAATAGGTTATTTTTGTAGTTATGAACTTAGTTCTACAGTACATGTTTCAATCTCTTGGTAGTAACAGTACACCAACTCAAGTACAGGTGGCAAAGGAAGTGTGAGGGCCATTGAACACGACTAATTTTGCTAATGCATCACAATTACAGAAACACCTGTGCTAAATAACCTTGTCCTGTTTCTATGATAATGAAGTATTCAATATCCCTCAAAAGATCTCATTTCATGTTGATACAGATTTCCTGTCATCATTTTTATGTGACATTGTTTCCATAACAACTATATATGTATATATATATATATAAAACGGTTCTTCCTTCATTTTCTTTTTACGAAGCATTGTTCCCTGAAGCTATTATAGATAGTTTATATATAGAGAATACCAGAGAAGGAAATGGCAACCCACTCCAGTATACTTGCCTGGGAAATCCCATCGACAGAGGAGTCTGGTAGGCTACAGTCCATGAGGTCACAAAAGGGTCAGACATGACTTACCGGCTGAAACAACAGCATGTATAGAATATAGAGATATTCTATAGTTTTCTTTTTTTTTTTTGCCTGCAGAGTGCAAAATGGTATAATTTGTCTTGAAAACCCAATCCAAATATCACCATTCTGCTTATACAGGGATGAGTGAGTGCTCATTTTCTCCACTGTGTCCGACTCTTTGCGACCCCACAGATGATAGCCCTACAGGCTCTTGTGTCCATGGAATTTTCTAGACAAGAATACTGAAGTGGGTTGCCAGTTCCTTCTCCTGGGGATCTTCCCAATCCAGGTATCAAACTTCTACCTCCTGCGTCTCCTGCATTGGCAAATGGATTCTTTAACACTGAGCCACCTGGGAAGCCCCTTACATAGGGGCATACACTGTTAAATTGCACATATGGACCATCAGTGACTAAAGATGACTTGAAATACAACTTCCTGTTTAATGTTCCAAAAAATTACTGCTGCCTGATGATTAAATAACCATAGCTTGTAAATCAGAAGCTGGAAATTAGAGTTTCCTTTACTGTTTCATCAGAGAAGTAATGCATATTCATCCTTCTAGAATCTTTATCCATTTAGCAGTAAAAATGATACAAAAAAAAAAAAAAAACAACCCCAAGCCTCTGATGCATTGTAACTTTTTATTTCAAACAAAAACAACTATGTGAAACATAAAAATACTTAGCAACTGTTAAACTGGGCTACAAAGTTAGTATATGTATTACATATGGATAATACATTAATATTTACAGACATTTACACGCTGAGTAAGTGTAGTAAACATCCAGTTGATAGTATTTAAGAGCAATGTTAACAAGTATATTTGAGAAGGTGAATGATAGTATGCAATATTAAATTCAAAATATGAAGTGCATGAAATTATCTGTATCCCTCAGCATAGCAGATGTGAAGAGTTTGGGCAATCTGAAGTAAGTGTACTGATTTTGGTGCCTGCCTCATAGAAGCTGCTAAAACATGTTAACCAACTATATGACAGAATGAATGAATGTGTGCTGTAAGCAAACCCTTTCAGAAATGAAGAAACTTGTTTTCTATGTGAGTGCATCAAATCTTCATTTTGCTTTCCAAGTGTAAAGAGAGCTTTCAATTTAGTAGAGTAAGATACATTTTTTTTTTTTTTTGCTTAATTTCTGTATTTATCTTATGTTCTATACAGACATCTGCTTGGAAATTCTATATAATAGTCTGCATTCTTGTCATCAGGAAATTAGATATCAATAAATATTCCAGGATTTGAAATTAGAGTATAAAACAAGAAAAGGCTGAAAGACTGTATGACAATGTTAGTACAAGGTGAATTTATATTCTCAATTTATATATATATATGTTTAAGCACATATACAATAATATATGTGTTATTATCCATAAATTGAGATTTTATGGCAAAGTCAAGTATACATATTAGTACATGCAAATTTCTGTGAATTTCTAAATACCAAAATAAGGAAGCAAATTTTAAATTTCATATATATTTTACATAAAAGGAAATGAAGCAAAACATTGCATTATCTATAAGTTCTGGCTATAAACTTAAAATTGTACTAAAAAACAAAACGAAAAATACAGCTTAAGCTTCTTTGTGCTTTCTACTAAGGATATCTAAATTTGTATGGGTTAGTTAAACTGAATTAATTTAGTTAATTGAATTAAAGAAAATTCTCAATTTATACACATATCAATTTATTGGATCTTTTAAAAGTAATATACACTCCCCTATACAAGGATTGCTATGCTTACAGTAATGATTTTTGCCAAAATCTTAAATCTTTAAAGTGTGTTTCAAAGACCTTTCCAAGATGCAGAGTTTGGGGTTATGCTGCCTGAAGTCAAGGATACAAAAGATGCCTAGAAACCACCAGAAGCTAGGGAGGAGACAATTAATTAGGAGGTTTCTCGACAAGAATTTCCAGAGGAAACCAATCGTGCTGTCACCTTGACTTTGGACTCTGGCGTCTTGAACTGTGAGAGAACAAATGTCTACCGTCTTAAGCCACTCACTTTGTGGTCATTTGTTGTGGCTCGTCGGAGAAGGCAATGGCACCCCACTCCAGCAGTACTCTTGCCTGGCAAATCCCATGGACAGAGGAGCCTGGTGGGCTGCAGTCCATGGGATCGCTGAGGGTCGGACACGACTGAGCGACTTCACTTTCACTTTTCACTTTCATGCATTGGAGAAGGCAATGGCAACCCACTCCAGTGTTCTTGCCTGGAGAATCTCAGGGACGGGGGAGCCTGGTGGGCTGCCGTCTATGGGGTCGCACAGAGTTGGACACGACTGAAGTGACTTAGAAGTTGTGACTTGTGCTCATATTCTCAGTCACCTAGTTGTGTCCGACTCTTGCGACCCCATGGACTGTAGCTTTCCAGGCTTCTCTGTCCATGGGATTTCCTAGCTAAGAATACTGAAGTTGGTTGCCGTTTTCTTCTCCAGGGGATCTTCCTGACACAGGGATTAAACCTGAATTTCCTGCATTGGCAGGTGGGTTCTTTTAGTCCTGAGCCACCCTAGGGGAATTAATCTAGCATGCTAAGGGAAAAGAAGGAAACTAGGTATGAAATACAATTTCACCTTTAAGATAGCTAATGTTGACAGTAAATGCATATTTTTCCAAGATTCATAAGCAGAACATATATGGACAGTTTTGGAGATCTATGACATGACATTATGAGATCAACAAAATCCTCATATTGACCTGCCAAATGAGTTATTCTTTCTTTTATGATCCTTTAAAGTTAATAAGCAGAAGCCATGAGCCTATGAAAGTACATGTATTCATCTATTCCTAGTTGATATCTATGATACATTGACATATTTAGCTTAATTCATCTATATAAACAGAGTTTTGTCTTATACTCACTTGATTTTACTGCATTGCAAATTTTATATTCCTCATCTATCTAATTTAAATCGCTTCTCAAAAGTAAATCATTTTGGATTAGAAAACACTCAAAAAGACATCCAGCCGTGTTCTCAAAACAGACTATTCTATTTAATAAAGATTTACTTCATTTGTCTTTTTCTATAGATTCTAAATAAAATCTGCAGCACTTGCAAAACAAAATCTCTTCCAAAATTTCTATTTCATATGTCTAAAATATAACATAAGAATCTCTCTAATTTTTACCCTCATTTGCTAACAATTTATTTTAAAAAGCAATAAAATTTAAAACAAGGCAAAACAATTTTTTCACATGTCAGGCACAATGTTTAGAATTGGAAATTCAGTATTGAACAGAGCAAACATATTTCATCTCCTCATTATACATTTTTTCCAATGAAACCTATTAAAATGTTTTCAAACAATATCAGATTATGTTCATGTAATTATTCATATTTATTTATTAGAATGAAGAAAATCGGAAGGGAATGCACACATGAATACAATGATATTGTATTTACTGAATTGATATTTATGACCCATTGCAGCTGGATGCAATAATTTGAGCAAAACATAGTGCTTTTAATATTTCCTCATTTCCTCATCTATTGAAAACTTATTTTCAAAGACCATAGCCCGTTAGTTGAATATCAAATAAAATGATTTTCTACTCAGCTCAAGAATGGCCATCTTGTTGCTGCTCATTGACAATCTCAGCTTAGAGATGATTTCATAAATGTGATCAGGACACAGGGAAATACTCTGTTAAATTCCTACCCACCCACATGTACACAGACACTCAGGCCCCTAGATAAACATGGGGAGAGGACAAGAAGAAATGAGTATTCCTCTGCTGGGAGACTTCATTAAGACAGTCACAAAATCCTTGATTCTGACCTGCTCGACATCTTTGAGATGGTTATTAATAGACAGTATCACAGACTCAGTACACATGAATTTCAGCAAACTCTGGGAGATAGTGGAGGACAGAGGAACCTGGCATGCTGCAGTCCAAAGAGTTGGATGTAACTTACCAACTGAACAACAACAAAGACATCTTTGACCATGGGACTTTACAAATAATCATGGCAAGAGGAATTATGCTCTTTTTTCAGCGTTCAAAGAAGAATTTTTATGACTGAAATTTCATTCCTGGAACACTCTTTGTCAAAAATGAAACAGATAAAACACACCAAACAAAACCATGTCAAGTTAATTTTATTTCAAAGGGAAAATTCTCAAATCACGGTCTTATGCTTAAATTCTCAAACATATAAGAAATGAGTCTCAGCTAGATGCTTTTCCCTCAATAAATTTGGAAACATGTGATATGACATTCAGAATCCATGTCAAAACCTCTCTTTCTTCCTTAAAGGTCTGCTCTTTTAGGAGGAATTAGACACCGAAACAAGAGTGTAGCTGGAGGTATATCTGCCTTCTGCCAGGTTGTCACCTGGGTCACCTCAACACACAGGAACCCCTGGTTGTCTATATTTTCTCATTGCTGTAGGGGAAGAAATGATTTTCTGAAGCTATTTTGGGTCTACAGCCTATCTGAAAGACATGATTATAGCAGTCAGCCTCATATAAAATCAATCAATCAAAAAATCAATCAATAAAGCTTATTCAAACTAGCCTTCCCCTTTCCTTTTTCAATTTGCAAGAGTCATAACAGAGATCATGCTTTCCCTATAGACAGTGGCACAAAATATTCCTTTTCGCTTATTCAGTGCAAAAAATTTCAGTCTAACCTACTGTTGGCAAGATGTCAAAAAATAAGCAAATGTTGACTGAATTTTTTATTGACTCTGCTGATAAAAAATAGCATTATGGTATCAGTCAGTGTGCTATCTACCTGCCACTCTTTCTATTCTCTATCATTATTTTTTGAAAAGTCACCCTTCAAAATGTATCCTTACAATAATGGCACTCCTTGTATATTCTGTTAAGTATATTCATACAAACTAAACTCAAATTTTAGGGCTTTTCATATTGATCTTAGAAAATAAGTAAGGATCATTGCTCATTTATCTTTCTAAACACAATTCTAAACTGCCTGATTTTAAGACAGTTATCCTTTTTGAATATACACTTCATCAATTTCTATGAAAAGAGACCATTAAAATGTCATGCATATGGAATATTACTGCTCAGAGAAAGAATACTAAAGGCAAAAGAGAAGAACTGAAGTATCAGGCATATTTACTTTAGTGAAACTACATAATCATAATATGCCACTTAACAAGAATTCTGCTCAAATAATACCAGTTAGGGTTAATTAAGGTATAAAACCATGTAAGTGGTGTTTACCATCCCTATTGCACAATGTAAACACTTCAATTTAAAATGACTTTCACAAGTATAACATTTTCTTATAAAGACAGTATGCTTTTGTGAATGTAATTTTTATAAAACTACCTATAATTTTCTTCCCAAAAATGTTACAAAAGTTGAAACAATAATTTTTAAAGTTTTCTGAATTAAGTTTTGCACTACTATGGTGATGGACAGGGAGGCATGGTGTGCTGTGGTTCAAGGGATCACAAAGAGTCAGACACAACTGAGTGACTGAACTGAACTGAACTGAACACTTAATTAAGTTTTGTATTACTATACCACAGAAGAGGGTTTCCTTGGTGACTCAGTGGTAAAGAATCCACCTGCAATGCAGCAACTGCAAGAGACGCAGATTTGACCCCTGGATCAGGAAGATCCCCTGGAGGAGGGCATGGCAGTATTCCTGCCTGGAGAATACTATGGACTGAGGAGCCTGATGGGCTATAGCCCATAGGGTCACAAAGAGTTGAACGCAACTGAAGTGACTTAGCATGCACATACATGCACATCACATAGGATAAATTTAATTTTGCATAAGAAGTCCAGATATTCCTTTTAATGGCTTCAAAGAGCAATGGGAAGCCTCTTTAAGTTGCTATTTTACAGAAAACACTGTTAATAGCTTCTAAAAAACTATTCCCGCCTCACAGCGCTTTTCCCCCTACAAGGTTGGGTAAGGATAAATAGGCTATCTCTACAGAGTACATTTTTAAAGCTTTATTAAAGAAAAAGACAACTATAATAAGAATAATGCTGTTGTAAGATTTTTCATATTACATCGTCTATATCACCTTTCTTAATCACCAATATCCTTATATGGATATTCTCTTAATTTTTAATTGTATTAATTAATATTTAAACATTTAAATATATTTTAAACATTAAAAATTATTTTCAATGATTAATTCTATTAAGTAATTCTATTAATTTTGCCTTACTTTGAGAGGTAACAGATTTCTGGTATGGCATGAACTTAATCTAATAGACACATGAACTGAACATGAGCTACTGAAGTTATTTTATACTATAAACTCAATCAGTTACAACTACAAATAGGAGTAAGTAGATTATTCATTTGTTTTGGTCAATGACTTTATGCATAGCCATGTGTCCCAATGATACAAGGATTGAACAAAAAGAAAGCTAGCTATATTTTCAGTTTTGCTGATAGACACTTGGGACATGGAGATGTCAAGGATCTAGAAAAAGAGGAAACAATCAGGTCTTTGAGAGAATCTCTATTTTAAATATTTAGTATTTTGGGTCAAAAATATGCAGTTATATAAGCCAGAAAAGTTATCACATGGAGTTTTCCTGGAAGTAGTGTATCTGAAATAAATAATGCATAATGCTGTTCCAGGCTTGGACATGAAGAAACTTGAGATTTTCTACAATAGTTACCAAAACAAAACTTGACAGTGCCATTTCTAGCAGAGTTCTTTGGACAACATCCTTTAAATGGAGACATATCCTTTCTGTGTAGATGGATACATGAATTTTTCAGTACTCTCCACATTAAAGTTGCATTGATGTCAAATCAATTGGTGAATAAGACATAGCTTTTATTTATATTTTGTTTACCTAATAATAAATCAAGCTCTTTCCTACATGTGGTTGATGCAATGCAACACTATAAGTTAAATGAATATCAATGATAGAAATTTAATGTTTTAAAGAGCCTGTAACTTGTCATGATAGCATTAATTCTAACCATCTAATTGCAATACAAAATAATATAGTACAACATAGCACATAACATATAACAACGTAATTTTATTCAGTCGCTAAGTCATATCCTACACTTTGTGACCCTATGGACTGCAGCATGCCAGGCTCCTCTGTCCTTTACTATCTCGTAGAGTTTGCTCAAATTCAGGTTCGTTGAAGCAGAGATGCCATCTAACCATCTCATCTCCAGTTACCCCCTTCTTCTTTTGCCTTCAATCTTTTCCAACATCAATGTCTTTTCCAATGAGTCAGCTCTTGGTATCAGGTGACCAAAGTATTGGAGCTTCAGCTTAAGCAACTGTTCTTCCTATGAATATTTGAGGTGGATTTGGGCTTCCCTGGTGGCTCAGAGGCTAAAGCATCTGCCTGGAATGCGGGAAACCTGGGTTCGATCCCTGAGTCTGGAAGATCCCCTGGAGAAGGAAATGGCAACCCATTCCAGTACTCTTGCCTGGAGAATCCCATGGAGGGAGGAGCCTGGTAGGCTACAGCCCATGGGCTTGCAAAGAGTCGGACATGACTGAGTGACTTCACTTTCTTTCACTTTCCTTTAGGATTGATTGGTTTGATCTCCGTGCAGTCCAAGGGACTCTGAAGTCTTCACCAGCACCACAGTTCAAAGGCATCAATTCGGCACTCAGCCTTCATTATGGTTTAGCCTCACATCCACACTCAACAACCTCAGATAAGCAGATGATACACTCTAGTGGCAGAAAGTGAAGAGGAACTAAAGAATCTCTTGATGAGAGTTAAAGAGGAGAGAGAAAAAGCTGGTTTGGAATTCAACATTCAAACAAACTATGATCATGGAATCTGGTTCCATCACTTCATGGCAAATAGATGAAGAAAAAGTGGAAAGAGTGACAGATTTTATTTTCTTGGGCTCGATAATCACTGTGAATGGTGACTACAACCATGAAATTAAAAGGTGCTTGCCCCTCAGACCTGGAGAAGGGGACAGCAACCCACTCCAGGATTTTTGCCTAGAAAATTCCGTGGACAGATGACCCTAGCAGGCTCTAGTCCATGGAGTTGCAGAGCTGGATATGACTGAGCGATTAACACTTTAACACTGCTCCTCCAAGGAAAGCTATGACAAATCTATACAGCATATTAAACCTAGAGACATCACTTTGCCGACAAAGGTCTGTATAGTCAAACAACACAATGCAAATGACATAATATAATGTTAACGTAAAGTAATATAGGACAGGGCATCCCTAGTAACTCAGATGGTAAAGAAACCGCCAGGAATGCAGAAGACCCAGGTTCAATCTCTAGGTCAGGAAGATCCCCTGGAGAGGGGAATGGCAATCCACTCCAGTATTCTTGCCTAGAGAATTCCACAGACAGAGGACCCTGTCAGACTAGAGTTCGTGGGGTCACAAAGAGTTGGACATGACTGAGCGACTTTCACAATGTATGACAATATATGCAATATTTGTAGTATATAAAAATGCTAAAGGGTAGCATTTTTCATTCAAGTTAATACTCCAAATTAAGTAATCTCCAGTTGTGCTACAGATAGGAAAATAAACATTTTCAAGTGTTTTTTCGTAAATAATGTGGTTTTCCTATTAAAATAGGAAACATGTTAGGTAGTTTCCCTGTTGGGGAAAACTATACATTTCATATAGGACACTGGTTGATCTGAGGTATCTTATCTTAACTGGGGTTTCCCTGGTGGCTCAAGAAGGTAAAGAATCTGCCTGCAATGCAGGAGACCCAGTGTCAGTCCCTGGGTTGGGAAGATCCCCTGGAAAAGGGAATGGCAACCCACTCTAGTATTCTTGCCTGGAGAATCCCACAGACAGAGGAGCCTGGTGGGTTACAGATCATGGAGTCACAAAGAGTCGGAAAGAACTGAGTGACTAACACTTTCCACTTGTCTTAATTATGCAAAATGAACAGGCTAAAGGAGTGAGTTAGAGAGTTCTTAGTATATCACATCCTCCTGTGGTGACAGCATAACATAAAATGTGGTCAGAATGCAGAATGGCTAAGGGTATCATTACTTGATAATGCTTTTTTTTTTTTTTCAGGGTCTTTATAAGGTTTGAATTCAAAATCACTGATTAAATAGCTTTATTTATTTATTTATTTATTTATTTATTTCAGGCAAGGCTTTATTGGGTTCCTGTGCTAGCTGTAGGAGGCAGTGAAAACAAGTAACAGGTTTCCTGGTTTGCTCCCTGAGGCGGGGCAAGCTCATTTCTAATATGAGGTGAGGGTACGGTGTGTGCAGAGGTTGGACTGGAGGGATGGGGTGGCGATTTGCCCACCCTTTTGTGGTGCTGCATGCAGCTAGTTCTCTACATGTTTTGGTAAAAACTGTAGCTATTTTTATTAGAAAGAGGCTAGAATAGAAAGAATGATGTATTGCCATTTGTAGAAATATTGCCATTTGCAGATATATAGATGGATCTAGATGCTCTCACATTAAGTGAAGTCGGTCAGAGAAAGACAGATATCACATGACATCACTTATTTGCAGCATATAAAAATTACAGAATTTAACTTATTTACAAAACAGAAATAGATTTGCAGAAACAGAAAACAGACTTATGGTGACCAAAGGAGATAGCAGAGTGAGGGCAGGGAGGTAAATTAGGAGTTTGGGATTCATGCATGCCACCCTACTATATATAAAATAGGTAAACAACAGAAACCTATTGTATTGTACAGGGAACTATATTAAATATCTTGCAATAATCTATAATGGAAAATAATCTATTTTAGACACATAACTATATATACTGCTGCTAAGTCACGTCAGTTGTGTCTGACTCTGTGCAACCACATAGACGGCAGCCCACCAGGCTCCTTCACCCCTGGGGTTCTCCAGGCAAGAACACTGGAGTGGGTTGCCATTCCCTTCTCCAATGCATGGAAGTGCAAAGTCAAAGTGAAGTCACTCAGTCATGGCCGAGTCTGAGACCCCATGGACTGTACGTAGCTTACCAGGTTCCTCCGTCCATGGGATTTTCCAGGCAAGAATACTGGAGTGGGCTGCCATTGCCTTCTCCAATAACTATATATATGTGTGTGTGTGTGTGTGTGTATATATATATGGGTTTCCCAGGGGCTCAGTGATAAAGAATCTTCCTGCCAATGCAGGAAACACAGGAGATGGACGTTTGATCCCTGGGCTCGGAAGATCTCCTGGAGAAGAAAATGACAGCCCACTCTTGTATTCTTGCATGGAAAATCCCATGGACAGAGAAGCCTGACAGACTACAGTCCATGGGGTTGCAGAGTTGAAAGGAATGGGCAATGGAGCCCACATATAACTGAATCACTTTGCTATACTCTTAATACTACCACAACACTGTAAATTATATCTCAAATTTTAAAAAGCTTAAAAAAATAAAAAGGCTAGAATAAAGATTTTCTTGTTAATAGTAAATGCCCATATAGTGATTTAGCTATTTTTGATAACTATAATCAGTTCTTATTTTGCATAAATGCATGGTTACATTCAGTGGATGAAAACTTTTCCTTAAAAAAAAAGTTGTTCTGGTCCCTTAGTTTTACATTTTCTAGTTAAAATGTTATGGCTAAAAGGTAGGATGCCAGATAAAAGAAATGGCAATATTCATCATCTTAACATATTATAACTGTTAACAATAGGCAATGAAATAATAAAACCTTAATTTAGAGTGAACAACTAGTTGAAAAATAGTAATCATGAGAGATTTTTAAATTGATTAATTATATGTGTTATTTTACATGCATTATTTCTGATGTCATCATTCAAATATATTATTGTAACATCACAAGAGTATTATAGTATGAGATTTTATTTTGTATTTATCTTCATTTTACCATGGAATAAAATGATATATAAAATTAATTATAAACTGATGGTTTCCAAATATGTATCTCTATCTCTGACCTCTTCTGAAGGCATCTTGCAGTCTAACTGGTTGGTAAATATCTCCACTTAGACATTAAATTAGGGGTATTTAACAATACATATAAAAATCAAACATTCTGATCTCTACCTATTCATATCTTTCCCAGTCTTCCCTAAACTCCATAAATGAAGTCCATCATTCCAATATCTCAGGCCTAAGGTATAGAAATAAGACATCATCATTACATATACATTTATTATATAAAAATATTTGTTATGTTATATATAAATATTTATTGTTGTTTAGTCACTAAGTTGTGTCTGACTCTTTTGCAACCCCATGGGCTATAGTCTGCCAGGCTCCTCTGTCCATGGAATTTCCCAGGCAAGAATAATGGAGCAGGTTGCCATTTCCTTCTCCAGGAAATCTTCCTGACCCAGGGACCAAACCCGAGTCCCCTGCATTGCAGGTGGATTCTTTACCTCTGAGCCACCTGACTATATCTCATCACCAGCAAAGGTTAGTTTTACTACCTAGCATCGTTATCTCCTTTCTGAACTGTTAGCATCTATCTTGCTTCTATCCTTATCGTGATCAGTTTGTTTTCAAAATGGCAGCCTAGTGAATGTTTTCAAATGCTAGAAAATTACTGCAATCTACTACTGAGTGCATAGTAGATACACGATTAATGTCTAAAATAAATAAACTTCAAAATGAGTAAATCATAAAAATCTGTACCATGTTAGATTTAATAGGTAGTGATGTCATGTATTAAGAACATGGCTTAAAGTTTATAACTCTATGAGTTTTACAAGCCAAATATACCACATTAAAAGTAAAGTGTTATCAAGAATTGGGAGATTAAAATTGACACATATACACTATGCTCTGCTAGGTGCTCTCTGACAACCTAGAGGGGTGGGATGGAGAGTGGGAGGGAGGTCCAAGAAGGAGGGAATATATGCATACCTGTGGTTGATTCATGAATGATGATTCATGCCTTAGCTGCCTCTCTGACTCTCTAACCCTCCAGCTCAAGAACATAAACATACACATTCTTAGACATAGAACCCCGCCTTGCACTCTCCAAACCTTGCTCCCACCTTCTGGAAAGTCTATCTCCCTTAACTCCAAAAGTTCTAAGCTTATCTGACATTCACAATCCAGCTCCATGCCACCCAACTCCTCATGAAGACAGGAGTCTACAGCAGGGCATGTCTGACAGCACATGTCATTCTAAATGGACTGCCTCCTCCATCACTCAACACTTCTTTATGTTGTAATTACCTAGAATATATCTTTTCTCCTCTATTAATTTTTTTAAAAAAAATTATTTATTTGGCTGCAGCAGGTCTTAGTTGCAGCACGCAGGATCTTGTGTCGAGGTGTGCAGGCTTAGTTGTTCTGGGCAGGTGGGATCTTAGTTCCTAGACCAGGGACTGAGTCCCAGATTGTTAACCAATGGACAACCAGGGAGGTCCCCATGCAAGCCTTTAATTTATCTTTGTTTCAGTTGGAGCACTTTATTCTCATTTGTGTTTTCTATTTTGAAAATAATTCTCCCAATGCCCCCTCTTTGACACACAACAAAGGAAAAACAGTAAAACCAGCATTCTGCAGAATCAGAATCATGTTATCTTCAGCATTCAGCAGAAAATAACACAACATTATAAAGCAATTATACTCATATTTAAGGAAGAAAAAAGAAACAAGGGAAAACTGGATTATTCATTTTGGGCCTTGGGTTTGTCTTTGTTTAAATAGTCTTAACAATAACTTTTTAATAGCAATGCCAAAGTTAAATGAGTTAATATGCAGGGATTTGCACAGTATACTATATAGTCTGTTAGCAGTTATAAATGATACATATATATGCACATATTTTCATTTTCCTTTGGTTATTTTTTGTACTCTAGGTACATTGTAAAGTCATTAGAGATTGGATAATAAAATGCTTGATAACGATTCTCTTAGGTTCTAGTTACCGCATGATATTTATTTAATAGTGTCATTCTCAATGTATCTTGGCACTGAAAAGAAGTAATAAATTTTGAACTTCGAAGCTAATCAGGAAGTGAGTCTTACTGTTAAAGCTAGAGGCAGAGATAAAGCATCTGGAACAGAGAACGCAGACAGGTAGGTAGGTTGGAACTTTAAGGTTAGAGCAACAGAATGGAGAAATTCTCATTATCTTGTAAACCAGGCAGTCAATGCTTCTCCAAAGTTACTGGAATGAAGCAAAGCCTTTGTAGAGTCTATGGAAAAGGATTTATTTCTTAATGTGAACTTAGAGCAATTTTATCAGAAAAGACTAATGATTTCTTGAAATTAACCTGGACTCTAAATTAAGAGGTAGATATTCCAGAAAGACATTTTGAGACTTCTAGAGGATGATCAGAGAGTCCTAGAACAAGAATTCAAGCCAGAAAATAGGCCATTCCGTTAAGTATATTAACTGAAGTTTTTACTTATTTTTAAATGTTTAATTTTTCTCCTGTAAAACTTTTTATGTTTAGTTTTTTTAATAGGTAAATCTATGCAGGTATAGATAACATATTTTAATGATTTCTATGCATATATTTAAGGGTCATCCTTATTATTACCAAATGTGACAGTGACAACTCTTCCTAAAGTCTTAAACCTGAAGTTTCTAGATATTGATCGGTAAAACTATTAACATAAACACCATTTCCCAGCCCATTTCCTCATTCTGCTGACTGCAAATCTCAAGCGACAGATCCATTTCATTCTTGTTTCAAAGTTTATTGAACACTTAATACTTCCTTCTAATGTTCCCAAAATATTCTTGGAGAATAACTGGTCATTAACACTCATTCCTTTAAAGTAAGTTATTAGTTTAATTACACATTGTGTGAAAAATTATTTATTATAACTGTTCAATTCTATTTTTAAAAAAACAGATCTCCATTATATTAGTAAATCCTATGGATAAAGGTAAATTACACAAAGTGAGAAATTTAATTATAGATTATCCTTTATGTAAAAGATTAGTTCTAGGTTTGGAGAGATGATGAATTCTCAAATTTATGGAGAATTGTAGAGGCATTCAGTAACATATATATATATATATACAATTTGCTCAACTATTATTGCTCAAAGAATATACAATTTAATTAGAATTAGAATTATTATTTTAATTAACTGTCTAAAAGAACTCTATAATAGTTTTCCTCTATTTTTCAAATGAGCACTCTTGTCTCTAAATATAACAGAACTTTGTAATTCCCTATAGAGACCATAGAAAGATAATTCAGTCTTACTTTACTGAAGTAAATAAAGTACTTACTTTGACTGAATTTTAAAAAAATTTAACCTGATATTGACAGCTTAGGTTAGGTAAGTTTCTTTCAGTTTATAAATTCTTATAAGCAAAATTATATGGTATACGCTTTAGTAGCTTCTTGCTCAGACTTTTCTTCCTATCCTGGCTCTTGGCTTCTGAGAACTTCAGCCTTGGACGTCCTTAGGCTTGGCCCCTGAATCCACCATTTACAGAGAGTTGTTCCACTCCCTGGGTCCTTAATGGGCAACATTAGGAGACCATGAGCCTTGGGCTCGTGACTCCCAAGCAGGACCTAGTTCAGATTCTTCTCCAGAGAATCAAAGGCAGACCTGGGATGCTGAATGGAGTCCACTAGGGACAGGTGTTTTCCTAAGAGGCAGATGACTGTAAATATTGTGCCAACAAATTACTGGACCAGCCTGAATTCCAGGACCAACCACAGGACATAGAGGAGGGCTTCTAGGCCGAACTCCATACCTCTACATTATGGGTATGGGTACGAAGCTAGAGCTACCACTTCCTGTTTAAACACTCTACAAGTGTGAAAATCAGTCCAAGAATACAACTACAGGCACCTACCAAAAATAATTATCAATGTCAAAAGAGTTGTTAGTCCTCTTCTGCAGTCTCCCTACTCTTGTTCTTGGGCCTAGAGAGCAACTAAAAAATGTCTTGTATAAGCTGAGAGTGAGGTTACTTTCTCTGGAATGTGCTTATCCAGAAAGGCCCATCCCTGTTGGAATCTTGACTATTGTACTCACTGACAGCTATGGATAGTCCATGCTATTTGTTTACTTATCTATCTATCTATCTATTTATCTATATATCTATTTACTGGCTGAGAGCTCAGCCTATGGGATCTTAGTTCCCAGACCAGAGTCTGAACCCATGCCTTCTCAGTGGAAGCATACAGTCCTACCCATTGGCCTGCCAGATTTCCCATGCTATATAAATATGAGTGAAAGAAACAGTAGCTGTGTTATTTTTTCCCCTTTAAGTTTTTCCTCCAAAAAACCTATTTTCATCTTCATTGTATAATCTTACCTCATATGCATCCATGACCCCTCTGCATAACAAATATCAAAAAATCTATGCAATATACAACTCAAAAATATTTTCTTCCTAATACAAATTGTTCAATATTTTTGAGTGATAGTAAAAGTAAAAGTTTCCTAATTGCTTAAAGAATTCACTAACTCAGCCAGATTTGCTTTTAAACTTTTGAGCTAACAAAACCTTTTTCTTAGCGAGTTTTGTTCTATTTACCAATGCTGACATCACTGACAGATGAATTCTGAAAATTTGATTAACTATGTTCATAATAAATTTATACTTGGTGTGTGTGTTTGTTCATTTATTAAATATTTATGCAACAGTTGTTGTTTTGAGGTGATTGTTAAGATGATCAATCAAAAAGGAATCCCCTGACAAAAGGAATAAATTAAATATGACATTCATGCATATCATGATGCATTTTCTAAATTGACCAAGCATATAATGGCAATTTGATGGCATGTTAGGAACAGAATTCTTATTTCCCAGTAATTTAATATACATTATTAATAGTTTTTCATTAAGTAATAATATATTTTAAAATATATTTTAAAATTTTCTTTTTAAATAAAGTTTACTGAGATACAACTTATATACAAAGATACTATTACTTTATTTTCAGTCCAGACATGTAAAGAACTTAGAAGATGTCTCTCAGGTTCTTACAACAACAAAATTTCAAAATAAAGATCAATGGATTTTCTTATACCCATTAGATAAATGAGATAACAGAAATGGCCACCATAAAATCTGGAAAGATGGTCAACTTTAGAGAGTCACAGGAAAATTCTGCGTTTCTAGAGCAGAAGCTGCTGAAGGCATAGTGGTAAGAACTCAAATGAAAGTGAAAAAGTGAAAGCATTAGTCACTCGGTCATGTCTGAATTGTGACGCCATGGATCCCACTAGGCTTCTTTCTGCCTGGAATTCTCCAGGCAAGAATACTGAAGTGGTTAGCCATTCCCTTCTCCACAGGATCTTCCTGACTCAGGGATTGAATCTGGATCTCCTTCATTGCAGGCAGATTCTTTACCATCTGAGCCACGAGGGAAGCTAAAGTACTCAAATGGTAACTGATAAACTCCTGGAGCCTATGAGAACCAACTTGTAAGTTAGAAAACTCCTGGACTGCAGTCTTGGGGGAGTTGCCTTACTTTCATGGGGTTTGCCGTCAGGAAACATACTGGGTTCTCCAGGTTAAGATTCAAGAAGGTTCCCCTTAAGAAGGATGAGTTTTTGAATAAAACATTAGAACAATATCCATGAAAGAAATCACAGGTAATTTGCACTTCACTAAAATGGAAACCTTCTACTTCTCAAAAGACATGTTAAGATCTTGAACAAGTCACACAACAGGAGACAATATTTGAGAAACACATCTGTTAAAGGCTTTGGATCCAATATATACAAATAATTTTTGAAAATAATAATTTTATTTTCCTTTTATGGCTGTGCCACCTAGCATTTGGGATCTTGGTTCCCTGACCAGGGATCGAAGGATGTTCCCATAGTAGAAGCACGGAGTCTTAACCACTGGACTGACAGGGACTTTTTAGAGAGAATTTTTAAGTCTAACATGAAGAGAGAAAACAATGCAATTATTACAAAATTAGGCAAAAGATCTGAACAGACACAGCCTACCAAAGAAGACATTATTGATGTTGTTTACTTGCTAAGTCATGTTTGACTCTTTTGGCACCCCATGGACTTCAGCCCTCCAGGCTCCTCTGTCCATGGGATTTCCCAGGCAAGTATACTGGAGTGGGTTGTCATTTCATTCTCCAGGGGACCTTCCTGACCCAAGGATCAGACCCATATCTTGTGCATTGGCAGGTGTATTCTTTACTGCTAAGTCACCAAGGAAGCCCATACAAATAAACAAAGCCCATGGCAAATAAACATAAGAAAGATGCTCAACATCATTTGTCATTATGGAAATACAAATTAATAACAACAATGAGATACTACTGCATATCTATTAAAAGGGACAATACCCAAAAAACTGACACTACTAATTGCTGGTGAGAATACAGAACTATAGAAACTCTCATTCATTGGTGGTGGGAGTACAAAATGGTGTAACCACTTTGAAGACAGCTTTGAAGTTTCTTGCAAAGTTAAATATAATCTTATCATAGAATCCAGTAATCCTGATTGTCACTATTTATCTATTTGATTTGCATAGAGATGGTTACCATATATATGTGTGTGTACATATATATACACACATACATATATGTAGGTGTGTGTATATTTATACCTGAGTTAGTGTGAACATGTACCCTCTTTCTCTGTCCACTGAGAGATCAGAGGAACAATTATACTCTGGTAGCAAAATTGTACCTTTCACCTGGATCTTAGTTTCAAATATCACTTTTCAACAAAGTAACTTGGATTACTTGGCCCAATTATCGATTATAGTACTGAGGTGGGAAATATACAAGATGAGCATGAAACCTCTTATATTTCCAATAAATGAAAACATGGAGGCATAGAGTTCCTGATGAACTCTAGGCAAAGCTGAAATAACTTAAGCAACCAAATAAAGAAAATAATATTGGATCATATACAACGTCTAAAATGCCCCAAGTCCCTCAGTCCATGCTGATATAAATAAATCATTTAATAAATACATAAATAAATGAAAATAATAAATCTTACATGCAGAAAAACTCCATATATTTTTGTAGATGGTCTACTCTCAAGGAAATGATGCATAACTCTCCATGGCTTGAGTGTGGGTGCAGCTTGGATTTTCTACTAAAGAATATCAAGTGTCAAGAGGAATAAAACTTACAGTATAGAAATCTAGCAAACACTAGCTCAGCCACCCTATTAACATTAACATCAGCAGTGATGTCAGGTTGTGTGTATGCTTACAGTAATGATACATTAATGTGCACTTGCTCATTCCCTTCACATTAATGTCTTAATTACCAAATTATTAAAACTTAAAACCCTTTTGTCCCCTAGAACTTTATGCCACTTTCTAGATACAGAGTTTGCATTAGCTACTTCACAAGTTCATCTTTTTGTTTTTAATTTGAGTATAGTTGCTTTACAGTATTGTGTTGGTTTCTGCTGTACAATGAAGTGAATCAGCTATATTTATCCCCTCCCTCTTGGACCTCCCATTCACCCCTCATCCCACCCATCTATGTCATCATAGAACACTAAACTGAGCTACCTGCAATATACAGCAGATTCCCACCAGCTATCTACTTTACACAGCAGTGTAGAATATACAGTGTGTAAAAGTTGGCCCCAATCTCCCAATTCATCTCACCCTCCCCTTCCCCACTGCGTCCACATGTCAGTCCTCTTATGTCTGTGTCTCTATGCCTGCCCCTTCCAAATTTTTAATTTTAACACTGTGTCTTCTTCATACTATTCCACAATCTTAAACTCAGGAAGATGTAAAGCTTCACAAGATTTTAAAAATAATAAAAATTTAAAACCTGTGATGTTTGGTTGGAATGCTTATTTTCTAATAAATCTATGGATCTTACTAACTGAAAGATTTGAATCCACCTTTGTCGTTGTTAGTGATGACGTTTTTGGATTTCTGTTTGCCTTTTTCTTTTTTTCTTAATTTTGAAAATTTGCCATCCAATAAACAACCTCAAGTACATGAAGATATAGAAAATATCACAAATGGCTAAGAAATACAAAGATAGCCCAATTTTTAAGCAACAAAATCTTGAATTCATCTCAGTTAATACACTGTAACTCTTGCTTCCTATTATGTTTTAGCCAGAATATTGAAAAGCTCTTTATTTACAGGTTGCTTGAAAACCATTTTAAAGCTTCTGTGGTTAAAAATATTCTGCAAATAAGTTATCTAAGGCAATTTGGAAAGAAAGCAAGTGGAAATTAGCAGTGTTTTAGGTTTTTTAAACCAAAATGCAGACAACAAATTGCTCTTCTAAACACATTTAAAAAATTATACTACATAGAAACTGAGCGTATGCCTTCATCTACTGAAAATTATGTGTTCTCAAATGTATGTGACCAGATAATTATGTAGTGTAATGTTTTTGTGGTGATTTATATTTAAGCAAAAGCTTCTGAATAGCCATACGTTTATAGGCAGTTATAGTCACTATAGTTATGAATTATTACCATGAAATAAGTATTAAAGCAACCACAATCACACTTAAATGTTTTGCTTAAAGAATATGGATATAAAAAGGAATTTAATCCTATAAAACAAAGGAAATACTCAAATTTTTTCACTGAATTTTTTAATATTAAGATCTGGTTTCCAATATATTCAGGAAACACCATGAAAAAGGAATTTGGTTCCTGTGTTGTGTTCAGTTCTAAATGCTCAAAGCATCTTCTTATGATAATTTTTAAAATACTTAATCACAGTTTATACAAGTGGAATAGGAAATAGTAGAAGTTCTGCCAGTAGTCCCCAAATTAAAGCTAATGCTCAGATTTGAGGTAGGAAAAGGCTGAATTCTTATCTTAAATTTAGAAATAAAGTGAAACTCATGATTAACATCTATCCTCCAGAGTTACTCTGAGGACTTAATTCAGATAATAATCCATCAGCAACATCATCGTTGCCTAAATTGTACAGTAAACCCCCTACATGCGATCAAGTTCTGTTCTTAGAGCATGTTTATAGTCAAATTTGTTTGTTTGTAAGTCCAATAAAGTCAGCCTAGATACCCAAAAAACACAATCAGCAATATAGCACTCTACTGTAATATGTTTATCATATTTTCTACACGGATAATACATAAAAACAAATAATAAAACATTTTTAATCTTACAGAATAGTACTTTAAAAGTACAGTACTATATTGCTGTTGCTTTTACACTTACTTCCAGACATCCTGGGCAAAAATACTATTTTACTGTACTCTGTACAGTACTGTACAGCAAAGTACACACAAAAACACAACCCATTGTAGAGAATGCACACATGTGACAATGTACACCAGGCACGTGAACTAACTTACATAATTATATATGGGAATACACATTGCCATCTTTGGTCGTTTGCAACTTGAAGGTTTGTATGTAGAGGACTTACTGTATAAGGAGGTACTTGGGAGAGAAGAAATTAATTTGAAAGAAACCAGTGATTATGAGGGCTTCCCAGGTGGTGCTAATGGTGAAGAACCTGCCTGCCAATGCTGGTGACTCAAGAGATGTGGGTTTAATCTCTGGGTTAAGGAGATCCCCTGGAGGAGGGCATGGCAATCCACTCCACTACTCTTTGTTGTCTGGGGAATCCCATGGAGAGAGGAGCCTGGTGGGCTACAGTCCATAGAGTCAAAAGAGTTGGACATGACTGAAGCAACTTAGCATGTACACATAGTGATTATGAAATCCAATTTTTGGAGACACTCTGTTGGCTTTCTGCTAAAGAAGCAGAGCTAGCCAACTTTTCCTTTAGTCAGGGCAGGGAAAGAGAGATGCAGAAGGGGCACTGTTGGGTCACCAAGCAAAGGAGAGCAAAGCCTTCTCTCCCTCAGATTCCCAGTTTCACAGAAATGACTCCTACATATGCCTGTCGGGCTGAAAGTGGTTCATGGACAGTGGATACTTCTTTGGGTAGAGAGTAGCATAGAAGGTTTTACCTATCACAAAGTGGCTGATTTATCCCACACAGATCAGAGATGATTGGCAAGGTTGTGACCCAGTCTTTTTGTTATTGTTCAGTCTTTAAATTGTATCCTACTCTTTGTGACCCCATGGACTGCAGCATGCCAGGCTCCTCTGTTCTTCACTGTGTCCTGGAGTTTGCTCAAATTTCTGTCAGTTGAATTGACAATGCTATCTAACCATCTCATCCATCCTCTGCTGCCCACTTCTCCTTCTGCCTTCAATCTTTCCCAGCGTCGGATTCTTTTCCAGTGAGTTGGCTCTTTGCATCAGGTGGCCAAAGTATCACTTAATTTGACATTTCAATACTAAACCTTATCTGCATTCTTTATTGGCAATAGCAAATATAGGTAAGCAAAATATCGGACACTTTGAGATTTTATTTTAACTGAAGCTTTTCAGGAATATGTGAAAAAGTGAAAAATTTTGGAATGCATTCCCACAGATCATGTGGAATTTTTATAGAAGTGAAGAAATTATCATTTTTTTATTCCCATGAAAAATAAAATTTTATTCCTGTGGTAAGTGTTCAGAGATCTTACTACCCTCTTCCTCTTCCTTGAAAAATTGACTAAGCAAAAGAAAACAAATAATTTCTCATGGCTTTTCAAGCATTTCCTACATTTTCATGTAGCCACATTTATGGATTTCCTAATCACTTTTAAAATATTTTCATTTTTACTATTTTTGTTAATTTTTAGTATTTCTTGTAAATAATGAAGATATTGCCTCTGTATGTTTACATTTGTGCCTTATTACTTTCATTTATTTGCTTATCTAATTGCAGTGTCCACAGCTCCTAGAACAATGTCAAATAGTGACATTCAGCTTCTATTTCAGCCAATTTAGTATAAGTTCTGCTGTGGTATGGGCTTCCCTGGTGGCTCAGATGGCAAACAGTCTGCCAGCAATGTGCGAGACCCAGGTTCAATCTCTGAGTTGAGAAGATTGCCTGGAGGAGGGAATAGCAACCCTCTCCAATATTCTTGCCTGGAGAATTCCATGGACAGAGGAGTCTGACAGGCTATAGTTTATGCAGTTGCAAACAACTGGACATGACTGCCTGACTAACACTCTCACTTTCACACACATGCTGTGGTAACAAATGACAAAATGTCAGTGACCTACCTGCTGACTTCTTATACTCATGTCCCTCTCAGTTTAGCTGAGAATCCTGTTTGTCTACTGTATTCCAGGCTGAAATCTGGCTCAAATTGGTCTCATAGCAGAGTGGACATTAAAATAACAATGGTAGGATAATTCTAGGAGTTCCCCAGTGGATCAGTGGTAAGGAATCTGCTTGCCAATGCAGGAAACAACTGTAAGATAATTCTAAAAACTATATTTTACTTGGAAATGGCACAGTTATTTCCACTCATATATCATTAGTCAATACAAGTTATTTGACCATATGGTCATATGGATAGGGAGGGGTCTGAAAAGAAGGGTGAGCAAATATTTTGATGACAATACAATCTGGCACATCATTCTTACTTAGTTAATGGATGGCTACTGGCTTCATATACATACACAAGGACACATGCATACACACACAGGCACACACATCTATTATTTATTGATACAGATAGAAGAAAATATAAGCATAGCTATTGATATATGTATATGTATTTAAATATATGTATCATGTGAAAAGACACTTCACATTAACAGTTTTGATTCTTTTTCATTAAGAATAATTTTTTAATCTAGACTAGACTTTACTTGTCTCCTGAGAAACCTGTACGCAGGTTAAGAAGCAATATTTAGAACCTTGTATGGAACAACTGAATAGTTCAGGATTGAGACAGGAGTTCAACAAGGCTGTTTATTGTCACCCTCTTTATTTAACTTATATGCAGGCTGCATCATGTGAAATGCTTGGCTGGATGAGTTACAAGCTGGAGTCAAGATTGCTGGGAGAAATGTTAACAACCTCAAATATGCAGATGATACCACTCTAACAGCAGAAAGTGAAGAGGAACTAAAGAACCTCTTGATGAGAATGAAGGAGGAGAGTGAAAAAGCTGGTTTAAAGCTCAGAATTAAAAAAACAAAAAACAAAACCAGCTAAGCTCATGGCATCCAGTCCCATCACTTCATTGCAAATGGAAGGGGGAAATGTGAAATCAATAACAGATTTCTTCTTCTTGGACTCTAAAATCACTGTGGATGGTGACTGCAGTCATCAAATTAGATTACTGCTTCTTGGCCAAAAAACTATGACAAACCTAGTCAGTGTGGTAAAAAGCCATGATATCACATTGCTGACAAAGGTCTGTATAGTCAAGACTATGGTCTTTCCATTTGTCAGGTACAGATGTAAGAGCTGTACTATAGAGAAGACAGAGGGCCGAAGAATTGATGTTTTCGAACTGTACTGGAGAAGACTCTTGAGAGTCCCTTGGACAGCAAGAGATCAAACCACTCAATCCTAACGGAAATCAACGCTGAATACTCATTGGAAGGACTGATGCTGAAGCTGAATCAGCCACCTGATACAAAGAGTCAACTCACTGGAAAAGAATTTGATGCTAGGAAAGATTGAAGGCAGAAGGAAAATAAGGTGACAGAGGATGAGATGGTTTGATGGCATCACTGATGCAATGGAAGTGAACTTGGGCAAACTCAGGGAGATGCTGAGAGACAGGGAGGCCTGGTATGATGCAAACAGTCGAATATAACTTGGTGAGTGAACAACAAATTTTATCTAATCTCTGTTCATAGTCCAGTGATATAAAAATATGTTTATCCTTTTTCATATGCACCTTATATTACTAAATTTCTCAATATCTAAGTGTTTGTATTCTTTGAATAAATTTCATTGGCTCATGCTTAGTGAAATTTTTGTTATTTCATTTTAATAGTTATATTTGTACATATTTTATGTAGAATATTTTATGGGTATATTGAGGCTAAACTACATTCTGAAGCAATTTACTTTTTTAGGAAGCATTTTTTTTTCATGCTTTCTCTGAGGTTTTAGTATTTATTTCATGTTGATTTGATTGACGATTTGGGATACTTTCCTTGAAAATTAAAATAACTTTTCAATTATATTTGTAGTGAAAAATAATTCACCTTTGCTCTATCTAGGTTCACAGTTTTTTCTGCAGAAGTTTGGAGACTTTTAGACTTTTTTATGTAGCTTCTATAGTTATAGATTTGTTCAGTTTTAAAATTACCTATCCAGGTTTTCTAATATATTTAGAATCAAGGAAAATATAACATTGTGGTTTTTCTAATTTCCTCTGAGGCTGATTTTACAACTCCAATTTCATTTTGATGTTTTGACTTGTGTCAATTTTTCTTTCCACATCAGTTTGGCTGGTTATTATTAAAATTACAAAAAGATTAAATATTTAGTTATTTATTGTGGCATTTTTCCAGGTATTAGCCATTAATTCTTTATAATTATTAACACTGAAAATAATTTTATATTAACTGAGTTAATCCTTAATTTACAAACTCACAGAACAACATTGTCTTTTTTTGTACTTTAGCTTAGATTTATATCACATATACTTTTGTAGTTCAGAATATATTTAGTATATTTAAGATCTGAGTCTAATTTCTTACTATTAGAACTGCAAGCTGTCGACTAGATGATGGACATTTTCCTCAGCAACAATTGTTTACTATTTATTTTTTAAGATTTGAGGATAAAACTCCTTTATTGTAAAGCTTAAATGATGCAATGCACTGACATCATTCAATACTATGTTTTTGGAATAAAATACATACTCAGATGATTGCTATTATGGCTTTCTACCTGCAAGCAGATTTTAAATGTTTGTGTAAATCTAGCATTTAAAAATCTTTAATAAAGAAATTAGAAATGAGACCCTTTTCAATTGTCAGTCAAAATAAATCCCAAATCACTGAATATAAAAATTTAGATTTATATGTTTGTAATCATTGATCCAACTGTTTATTTCCCCTAAGTCAGGAGCATGCATTTTGTTCTCAATTCTTATATCAGCAGGACATTGATAACATATGTATTTGTCTGACAGCAATCTGAGGATTAGCTTTGGATAACATCTTAACCCAATTTAGCACATCTGTGTATGCTTATGTGTCTAGACTAATATTTTGCAGTACAGATTTTTCTAATGCTGAAAGTGTTCTCTATTTGTGCTTTAAAATATGCTAACTACTACCCACATGTGCCTTTTGAGGACTTGAAATATGACTGAATAATTGATTTTTAAATTTAATTTGATTGAAATTAATGTAAATAGCCACATGTGGCCACATGCAAGTATTCGGAGGTAGGGAACATCTAGACCAAAATCATTGTATTTAGATACATCAAATAATTTATAGAAGCTTTTGAATTACTCTTATTATTTTTAATCTATGATGAAACAGTGGTTCACCACATTATCTCTAAACTTTGGAATTGTCCCTCATTTTTACCCTACAACACATCTTAGTAGACAACATTATTAAAAAAAAAAAAAAAAAAACAGCAAACTGGGCTTTCCAGGTGGCTCAATGGTAAAGAATCCACCTGCCAATTCAAGAGATGCAGGACATACAAGTTCAGTCCCTGAATCAGGAAGATCCTTTGGAGGAGGAAATGGAAACTCACTCCAGTATTCTTACTGGAAAATTTCATGGACAGAGGACCCTGGAGGGCTGCCATCACAGGATTGCAAAGAGTTGGAAACGACTGAGTGACCTGAGTACAATGACAAACCACTGTAATGGAAGTTTTTTTTCTTAAACTCCTTGATATAGTTGAATAAATAATCTTGGGTTTTTAGTGCAATCTCTATGTTTTGATTTTATTATCTGTAAGATGCTGATAACACTAGGAAGACCTACTCCATATAATTTTGAATTAGCCAACTGAAGGAACACATACATCATAGCGTATCATGCTTTACAAAGCATGAAGTCAGGATAATGAGGTGGTTAAGAGCATGAGCTTGGAGGTCAAACCAGTCTGGGCTCAATGATAGCACTGCCATTTAATAATTGTTCTATGCCGAACACACTATTTAACTGCTCTAAGTTTCAGATTCATCATCTGTAAAATGTTGATAATAATGCCTAACTTCAAAGATGCTTGTGTAGATTAAGCAAGACGATGTTGATAAAGCCCTTGGCACAGAGTGCACAGAGGTGGCCAGAAGGTAATAGCTCAGAGGAGCAGGTGTGTTAGTGTGGCTGCTATTGCTGTTATAAGAAATATGGGAAATGCAACTTTTTCTGAGGATTCTTTTAAGTTCTTGTTGCCAAGTTGAAAGACATATTCCCCAAAATATGAATTAAAAAATGATTTGAGTAGTGAAAGTGAAAGTCATTCAGTCGTGTTCAACTCCTTGCAACCCCATGGACTATACAGTCCATGGAATTCTCCAGGCCAGAATACTGGAGTGGGTAGCTGTTCCCTTCTCCAGAGGATCCTCCCAAAGCAGGGATGGAAACCAGGCCTCCCGCATTGCAGGTGGATTCTCTACCAGCTGAGCCACCAGGAAAGTCCAATTTGAGTAGAATTTTGCTTTAATTATAAAATTTCTACAGTTAGGGATGGGTGTTTAAATTAAACATACAGAATATTCTATGAAGAAAAATGAAGATTTTGGGGCTTCCCTGGTGGCTCAGGTGGTAAAGAATCTGCCTGCATTGCAGGAGACCCAGGTCAGGAAGATCCGCTGGAGGAGGAAATGGCAACCCACTTCAATACTCTTGTCTAGAGAATTCCCATCGACAGAGGAGCCTGAAGGGTTACAGTTCACAGGATTGCAAAGGGTCAGACACAACTTACTAGCACTTTTACTTTCACAATGAAAGAAAAATAAGGCAACTACAAAACACAAAGATGACTGGATGTCAAAACTGGATGGATGCCTTCTGGGTGCACTGAGGAACTCACACAGTGTATTTTTCATCAAGCTGCAAAAAAGTGCAATCTACTTTTCTCAAGTCCCCCTTTAACAATAAAAATAAGTGTATAGTTGAACAATCCTAGAAATTATGATTAGTGGCCTGGCATCACAGCCACTTTTGCTGCCTCCTTTTTGTCCAAATTTAACATGGTAATGTCCTAAATAAGTAAACTTTTGTAACCTAACTAATGACAATTCCCAAAGTAGATGGCTAAGTCACTTGGGATTTTGGGAGCTGCACTGAAGATACATACTCAGATGACTTTAATTTTTAGAGTTGCTCTAAAAATATACAGAAAAATTGAAAAAAAAAAAAATGTTATCCCTTCAAACAGTCTGAATCACTATTTATCCAGACATAGAACACATTTCTCAAGAGCTTGAAGATTAATAGAAAAAAAAAAAGAAAAAATGTAGCTTTAGCAAACCTCCAGACACAAGTCCACCCCTAGCACCATCCAAAATTAAGTGAATTCAGCCCTCAGTCCTTTAAAGTTCTTACATTTCTGCTTGTTTCATGGATTCTGATGAGTCATGGTTTCAGCTAACTTTTTCTCTCCACTTCTACATTCTTACATCATCTACTTGCTTCCCTATTTGTGATTTGAACTCTTTTATGACTGGATTTTTAAAAAAATAATTCTTTTCTATTATAGGCCCCTTTTATAATCAAATAGTTACAAGAAGACCAAACTACAAAGAGACCAAACCAGTCAATCCTAAATGAAATCCACCCTGAATATTCATTGGAAGGACTGATGTGAAAGCTGAAGCTCCAACACTTTGGCCACCTGATGCGAAGACCTGACTCATTGGAAAAGACCCTGATGCTGGGAAAGATTGAGTGCAGGAGGAAAAGAGGGTGACAGAGCATGAGAAGGTTGGATGGCATCACCGACTCAAGGGACATAAGTTTGAGCAAGTTCTGGGAGATAGTGAAGGGCAGGAAAGCCTGATGTGCTGCAGTCCATGGGGTCGCAAGAAGTCAGACACGACTTAACAAATGAACAAGAACAAGTTACCAGAAAATGGTTTAGCCACTGCTGAGCTATATAGGTTAGCTGCTTTGGTGCCATTTCCACTCACTGCTCATCCAGCTAAGGTTTGAGTTGCAGGGTTACCTACTACAAAAAAACAGCAATCAAAGAATAAAGTGATCTCCGGAGTAACACCATTAGCTAGCATTGTTCTTGAAATTTCAAGTGCAGTACCTTTTTGTTTTTGATAGAATAAACTGTGACAAGTTTATTCACAGTTTCCTTAGACTCACATCTGAAAATTTTCTCATTACATAGCTAAAAATGTATTTACATCTTTAAAGTCCTCTAGATGTGTTAATGACATGTTAGATCTTACAGATAATTACATGAAACCAGCTTCTTAATTTTTAAATCTACTATTTTAAGGGAAGTACACTCCCCAAATTATTATTTCTTTTTTTTAAGAATTAGCTAGTACATTTAGGACTATATTATTTTCTGAGCACATAGTTCCATTTTATGATTTGTAAAAATAATTCTCCATTTTAAAACACATTTTTCTATAATAAAGTCTAATAGATTCATAAATAATATCTACTTGTGGGAAACATTGTATTACTTGTCAGAAAATCAATCAAGGTAGAATAGTTAATATTTCAATACTTAAAGATAATGTAAATAGTATTTCCCAGCATCAGGCCTTTTCCAAGGAGTCAGTTCTTTTCAGGAAGAGAAGGGGATGACAGAGGATGAGATGGTTGGATGGCATCACCAACTCGATGGACATGAGATTGAGCAAGCTACAGGAGTTGGTGATGGACAGGGAAGCCTGGTGTGCTGTAGTCCAAGAGTCGGGTGCAACTGAGCGACTGAACTGAAGTGAAATAGTCTTACTTAATAATATACTAAAAATTACTCATAATTACATAAATCTGAAGCTGAAATCACATTACCTGTGGGGTAGATTTTTGGTGATTTGTAGGATTTCAAAGAAAATTTTCATTCAGATATTTCAACGTACTTGTCATCAAAATTTTAGGGGATAATTTATAAATTATTCCTTAGTCAAGACTAAAATCTAAACCCTTTTTTACCTTCACAATATTATCTACAATGGATGTTTTTGCTGAAATTGTAATAAAATATATAAAAACATAAAGATAAATCATTTAGCATAGTCTCTTCTATTCAAACAACAGTAACAGCAAACATGTTATTTTATTATTTATTAATTTTATTGAAGTATAATTGACATACAGCATTGTGTTAGTTTCAGTTGTACACCATAATGGCTCAATATTTGTTTTTTTTTTAAATTTTTTTATTACTTTTTTTAAATTTTAAACTCTTTAATTCTTACATGCGTTCCCAAACATGAACCCCCCTCCCATCTCCCTCCCCATAACATCTCTCTGGGTCATCCCCATGCACCAGCCCCAAGCATGCTGTATCCTGCGTCAGACATAGACTGGTGAGGGAGAGGGAGAGGGTGGGATGATTTGGGAGAATGGCATTCAATATTTGTTTATATTGCAGCATGTTTACCACAAATCTAGTTAACATTTTTGTCACAATATATAGCTATAGAATTTTTTTTTAAGGATATTAAGATTTATTCTCTTAGCAGCTTTTAAATACACAGTAGATTATTATTAAGTACTAGTATTATTAAATTCATGCTATGCATTACATCCCCATGACATTTATTTTGTAGCTGGATGTCTGTACATTTTGACTCCCTGCACCAGTTTTGCCCATCAATCCTCCTACTTCCAGCCCCACCAGAGCAACTATCAAACTGTTATCTCTAACTATGAGCTTGTTTTGTTTTTTTGTTTGTTTGTTTATTTATTTATTTAGATTCAACATAAAGGTGAGATTCTATATTTCTCTTTCTCTGTCGCACTTACCTCACATAACATAATGCCCTTAAGGTCCATTCAGGCTTTCACAAATGGCAAGATGTCATTCATTTTTATGGCTAATTGCATTTTGTTGAGTGAAAGTATATATGCTTATATACACATAAACCACAACTTTACCCATTCATCTATCTTCTTTACCCTTTCATCTGTCAATGGAGTTAGGCTGTGTTTATCCATGTCTTGACAATTGTAAAAATTGTAAAGTGTTCTGCTATGAACATTTTTGTTTGTTTAGATTCAATATAAAGGTGAGATCCTATGTATCTTTCTCTGTTTAACTTATCAGGGCTTCCCTGATAGCTCAGTTGGTAAAGAATCTGCCTGCAATGCAGGAGACCCCAGTTCGATTCCTGAGCTGGGAAGATTCCCTGGAAAAGGAATAGGTTACACACTCCAGTGTTCTTGGGCTTCCCTTGTGGTTCAACTGGTAAAGAATCTGCCTGCAATAAGGGAGACCTGGGTTTGCTCCCTGGATTGGGAAGATCCCCTGGAGAAGGGAATGGCTACCCACTCCAGTATTCTGGCCTGGAGAATTCCATGGACTGTATATATATAATCCAAGGGGTCGCAGAGTTGGACATGACTGAGCGACTTTCAGCTTTCACTTTCAGAGCAACTAATACTACTTCATGAACATTGGAGCACACTAATCTTTTCCAATTAGTGGTTTCACATTCTTCAGATAAATACCCAAAGTAGAATTGCTATAACATATGATAGTTCTGTTTTGAATTTTCCAAAGAATCTCCATAGTGCTTTGTATAATGGCTGCATCAATTTACATTCTCAGCAACAATACAGAGAGCTTCTTTTTCTCCACCACCTCAATGACACTTGTTATCTCTTACCTTTTTTATAATAAACATTTTAACAGGTGTGAGATGATTCATTGTGATTTTGTTTTGCATTTCTCTGGTGATTAGTGATATCAAGCATCTTTCTTATGTGCCTCTTAGCTGTTTGTATGTCTTCCTTGGAAAAATGTCAGAGACTCAGCTATTTTAAAATCAGGTTGTTTGCTTTCTGCTATTGTATTGTATGAGATTTTTTCTTTCTTCTTTGTAAGGTAGTTTGTATTTAACTCCTTGTCACATGTATGATTCACCAATATTATTTTCCAGTCAATAGGTTGCCTCTTCATTTTGTTGATGAGTTCCTTTGCTATGCAAAAGCATTTTAGTTTGATGTAGTCTCATGTGTTTATTTTTGCTTTTGTTGCCTTTGCTTTCTGTGTCCTTTAGTTGCTAAGTCCTATCTGATTCTTGTGACCATATGGACTGTAGCCCTCCAGGCTACTCTGTCCATGGTATTTCCCAGACAAGAATACTGGAGTGAATTGCTATCTGCTTCCCCAGGGGATCTTCCTGACTCAGGGATCGAACCCATGTCTCCTACATTGCAGTCAGATTCTTACCAACTGAGCCATCAAGGTAGCCCATCATTGTCAATACCATTGTCAAGGAGCTTGCTACCTATGTTTTCTTCTAGGAGTTTTACAAACATTTTATTTTTAATGCATGAAGGCAAGAGGTGAGGATGACAAGTGTCCTCTCAGGGTACACTCTCACAGTTAGCAGATAATTACATGAAAAGATGTGCAGTGTAACTTGTCTTTGAAAAGTGTTAGTGCTCAGCCATGTCTGATTCTTTGCGACCATGTGGACTGTAGTCTGCCAGACTCTTTTGTTCATGGAATTCTCCAGGCAAGAATACTGGAGTGGGCTGCCATTCTCTTCTCCAGGGGATCTTTCTGCCCCAGGGACTGGAACCAGGTCTCCTGCATTGCAGGCAGTTTCTTCACAGACTGAGACACCAGGGAAGTCCAATTTGCCTTTAGAGAAATTCAGATTAAAACTACAATGAAATATTGTTACCCATCTATCATAATGGGTGAAATTTTAGAGGCTGATCATATCTAGTGATGGCAACTACATATGATAATCAGAATTCTCATGCATTGCTTATCAATATGTAAAATGGCATAACCATTTCAGAAAATATTTGGGCAGTTTCTTAAAAAGCTAATCATATACTTATCATATGAATCACCAGACATCTTACTTTTTGGCATTTAATAAGCATAAGGAAAGAAAGCACAAGTCCATGCATAAAAAAAGTCCATAGAAGTTTTATTCACAATTGTCAAAATTTTAAAAGAACCCAACCAACTATCAATTTATAAAAGGAAAATCAAGATGTCATATATTGTTAACCAACATTACTATGGAAAGAACTGTTTATTTCTACAGTGTTGATGAATATCAAATAATTGTGCTGAAAGAAGGAAGCCAGACAAAAGCAAATACACATGATGTGATTCATTATATAAAATTGTAGGAAATTTCAGCAAATTTATAGCAACAGAAAGCAGAACAATGGTTGCCTGGGATATGAAAGAGAGCCTGAGAGAAGTAGGAGAAACAGATTACTGAGTTATAAAGATACATTTGGGGTGATGGATAGATTCCTTTTCTTGATTATGTTTTTGTTTTATGGAGTATGTTTGCTGTTATTTTAGTCCCTAAGTCATGTCATCACCGACTCAATGGACATGAGTTTGAGGAAACTCAGGGAGGCCTGGTGTGCTGCAGTCCATGGGGTTGCAAAGAGTCGGACACGGCTGAGCGATTGAACTGAAGTCATGTCAAACTCTCTTGTGACTCCATGGATGATAGCCTGCCAGGCTTCTCTATCCACAGGATTTCCCAGACAAGAATACTTGAGTTCATTGCCATTTCCTTCTCCAGGGGATCTCCCAGACCCAAGAATCAAACCTGTATCTCCATGGCAGGCAAATTCTTTACCACTGAGTCACTTGGGAAACCCTTGCATGGAGCATACTTCTTTTGAAACTTATGTACTTTAAATGTGTGTGGTTTAATGCCATTGCATTTTAAAAAAAAATCCATTTCAACCCTAATTTCACATTTTGTTTCCATCTAATTCCCCTTTTCAGGAAAAAAGAGTCATCCAAAGGATTGTCTAGACTCAGTCAACTTCCTCTTTTCCCACCATCCTCTTTAGTCAATTTCAATATTGTCCATACTCAATCAAAACTTCATTCTTCAAAATCACAATGACATTTGTAAACTAAATATATGAATCTATTCTCATCTTACTTCACCTTGAGAGTAGGATTTATTGCTATTGATTGTACACTTCTAAGGACACCTTTTCACCTTTGATTTTAGCATACCATGACCCACTGATTTTCCTCATGGTTTCATTTTCTAGTTAGTTCTTATCCCCAGATGTTTAAACAGTAAATGATATAAAATGTTTACAGCATGACTTTTTAAGTTAGTAAAGAATTATATTAAAGTATAGAATTTTACATGGCATCCAGTCCCATCATTTCATGGCAAATAAATGAGGAAACAATGGCAGATTTTATTTTCTTGGGCTCCAAAATCAATGCAGATTGTGAATGTAGCCATGAAATTAAAAGACACTTGTTCCTTGGAAGAAAAGCTATGACCAACCTAGACAGTATATTAAAAAGTAGAGACAATACTTGGCCAACAAAGGTCTGTCTAGTCAAAGCTATGGTTTTTCCAGTAGTGATGTATAGATGTGAAAGGTGGATCATCAAGAAAGCTGAACCCCAAAGAATTGATGTTTTCGAACTGTGGTAGTGGAGAAGACTCTTGAGAGTCCCTTGGATTGAAAGGAGATCCAACCAGTCCATCCTAAAGGAGATCAGTTCTGGGTGTTCATCAGAAGGACTGATATTGAAGCTGAAACTCCAATACTTTGGCCACCTGATGTGAAGAGCTGACTCATTTGAAAAGACCCTGATGCTGGGAAAGATTGAACGCAGGAGGAGAAGGGGACAACAGAGAATTAGATAGTTGGATGTCATCACCAACTCAATGGACATGAATTTGAGCCAGCTCCAGGAGTTAGTGATGGATAAGCAAGCCTGGCATGCCGCAGTCCATGGGGTCACAAAAAGTTGTACACAACCGAGCAACTGAACTGAACTGACAGAATTTTCAAATAGCACTCAAATTATTCAAATTTTCATTTAAAAGATGAGAATAAAATTCTGAGTTAAAAAATGGGCATTATGCTCTCAGAATACTCAGTTTTATACTAGGAAAGTCAGTTAATTTCCTTAGTACTTAGTTTCCTTGTCTATAAATGCCATATTCTTTAATTCCATTATTCATTATGTGTGGTAAATTAATGACTCACATATAGTCAATTAACCAGATGCATTCCTTTGGTATGGCCTAATACAAATAATTAATAAAATATGTGTTGAGATATTAGGCCCTACTTTACAAGCAAATATTCAAATACATAGGATATATTATCTTTTCTTACAAAGGTCTCTATATACAGAAAGAGACAAATTTGAGGTGGTATTCATAGTATGCTTTAGTTATGAGAATATTCATATTTATATTATTCATTCATTTATTTCACAATTTAGAGATGGCCTGAAGCCAAAGAAAAAATTAAGTTACATTACCTCACATAAAAATATTTGGACTCCACTGCTGTCCTTTATTGGAATGCATGCTAATTGCATGTTATTTTAAAGGACTTATGAATGAAGATTAAATATTTTCTAAATGTAGTTTTTAAAAAATTTTAAAAAGACACCCTTTGCTCTTGCTGTTCCTTTCATTCCTTAAATTTATAGCTAATTTTCACGAGTTATAAAGTTGAAGATTACACATCCCCTCACCCACGACACCTCCCAGCTTTTAAAAGAGCTTAACAATTTATTATAGCAATTTAGGAAAGGTACTGCTGCTTCCTGTCAGAATTTACTGGCATCTTTGCTCACAAACTGGATGTAAAATATGTCAATGTGACCCTTATCTTCCTCCTTGATGTTTGACATTGATGGCCCATCTCCTCTCCTCTGATTTTATGTGCATGTTTGATAGATTAGATAAGCTTGGGATGTTCTTTACATTTCTATAGGGAAATTCTTGGATTTGAGAAAACAAATTCCTATTAGGAGAATAACAACTTGAAACAAAACAGGAAACTTATTAGAGATGATTTATATAACTTGGTAAAAGACAAAAAATAAGCTATACTGAATAATAATCACATTTGACTTTAGATCAAGTACTTTATAATTTTAGGGAAACTATACAACTGAATTTATGAGATTGTTTCCTCAAAAGTGACTTGTGTGCTGTCATTCTCTGGTCCTCTTTGTATTTCTCTAGTTAAATTATCCAAGAATAATAGTAGTGCTTTTTCCCCAGCCCCCTATGCTCACCTGTTTTTCGCACAAAAAGGTGTGGTCCTCCATGGAAAATAATATCTAAGCCCACTAATACCTTAATAGTTCATAATAATATAAATGAAAATCATTTTCCAAATATTGTTAATATCTGTCTCTATCATCTCTGTGTAATCTTTCACCCGATCTTGTAACATTTAGAAGACCCTGAAGCAGCTGGTGCTTTTGTTCCTCTGTTTAATAGCTTCATGTGACATTAACATCAACATCAATAATCTTCACTATTTTCATGCCAATAAACTCATATATTGAGCGGTTATGCTCTCAATAAAATATTGCAGTAAATGAAACTTATTTAAAATAATGGAAAGCAGAAATTTTAAGGTAATGAAGAAGTTATCGTAACCATTTTCCCTTGATTTTGTAAATGAATTTTTTTACAGTGATTTGATTATTTTATCTGAAAAGTTTCAAATCATCCTTATTAACATAGAAAAGCCATAATACTTTTCATTTATTATTTATATATATAGCCTAATATCAGAAGTGTCAAGCACAAATATAGAGAGAATTTATATGACAAATATGAGAAGAATGCTAGGTTGTCTGAGGGAAGTATTTACACAATAGAAATACATATATCAATACATATATGTTTATATATATACACACACACACTTGTGTGTGGACAGGGAGGCCTGACCTGCTGTTGTCCATGGGGTTGCAAAGAGTCAGACATGACTGAGCGACTGAACTGAACATAACTGAACACACACATATTCATATATACATATGTGTTCAAGTATATATATAATTGTGTCTAACTCTTTACAACCTTATGGACTGTGGCCCACTAGGTTCCTTTGTCCTAGGAATTTCACAGGCAGAATACTGGAGTGGGTTGCCATTTCCTTCTCCAGGTGATCTTCCCAACACAGGGATGGAACATGTGTCTCCTGCAGGCAGATTCCTTACCACTGTGCCACTTGGGAGGCTCACTATATTTATACACATGAAAGAAAGAAAGAAAGAAAGTGAAGTTGCTCAGTTGTGTCCAACTCTTTGCAGCCCTATGAACAGTAGTCCACCATTCACTGTCCATGGGATTTTCCAGGCAAGAATACTGGAGTGGGTTGCCATTCCCTTCTCCAGGGGATCTACCTGATCCAGGGATTGAACCTAGGTTTCCCTCGTTGCAGGAAGACTATACCATCTGGGCCGCCAGGGAGTACACTTATATACATACACATATATATGGTGGTGTATGCTGAAATTTAATTGTCTAAGATAATTCTTTACTTAAAATTTGAGATTATTTTTGTTTAAAATATAACAAATTTTAAGCCGCAGTAATAATAGCATGTTATTAATATAAAATGCACAATCACAAGGTTGTTCTCAGACTGTGCAACCCTGTCCACTCTAAGCCAGATGGTTTTATTCCTCACACTCTCTTTCTTTGTGCTAGTTTATGTCTGATGTAACATCCCCCAAAAGTGACAATGACAAGTCCATTTTTATGCTCCTTCTGTGTTTGCATATTAATATATCAAAAGTAACTTTGTGGAATAATCTGAGTCCATAAACCTGTGTTATTCCAGGCAAAACAAGGTGACCTTTCCCACTCTGCACTAGATGCCCATGGTTAGTTCTCTTTCAAGCATTATTTTTCCTACATTATTATTTTTTTTTAATTTAAAAGTGATCAAGCTATAGTAACTATATTTCTTTTCAACTTAACCACCTTTATTGCAAATGAAAAATTAAATATTTTCCTCCTGTTATCAAGAATTATCTCAATGAAAAAATAAGTTAAAAAAAAAGAAGAAATTGAAAATACCCTTAAATTACTTTAAAAAAATGCTCATTTTGTCCAAATTTTGTGAAATAGATATTTAAATTCTATCAATTTTATTTTTAAATTTATAAAATTTGTGAAGCCTCTAACATCAAAATACACAGTAGAGCTAAACTAATGAAAACATAACAACAGGATCAAACCAAAAAAAGAATTCTGTAGACCCATTTAAATAAAAGTACATGTATAAACTCCTGACTCAATGGTCAACAAATCAGATTCACAGGATGTGGTATAAATTTATTATACTTAAATGCAATTATGGATTTAGAGACAGAAATCAATAAATTCAGCAAATCAAATTAATGACTTTTTATGAAAAAATTATACTGCTGATGTTATTTTGCAAGTTATTTGTTGGTACACAAGGTAATCTAAAAGCAATTGCAAATATATTTACAAATTTTGTCTTTGAAGTGAATCATTAAAAAATCGTATAAAAGTGAAGAATGACTTTAGAAAACGTTCAGGATTAGCTGTTTAGGGATTGAGGGAAAAAATTAGACTCCATATTATGTATATAAGCAGAATTAAAAATGGAAGATACATTTGTCTTTCTTTTGTTTCTTTGAATAAAAAGAGCAGTTTGAATCTCATGCATTTTATTTTATTTATTTATTTTTTGCCTTTTTAAAAAATTATTTATTTCTTTACTTTATAATATTGTATTGGTTTTGCCATACTTCAACATGAATCTGCCATGGGTGTACACGTGTTCCCAATCCTGAACCCCCCTCCCACTTCCCTCCCCATACCATCCCTCTTGGTCATCCCAGTGCACCAGCCCCAAGCATCCTGTATCCTACATCAAACCTAGACTGGGAATTCGTTTCTTGTATGACATTATACATGTTTCAATGCCATTCTCCCAAATCATCCCACCCTCTCCCTCTCCCACAGAGTCCAAAAGATTGTTCTATACATCTGTGTCTCTTTTGCTGTCTTGCATACAGGGTTACAGTTACCATCTTTCTAAATTCCATATATATGTGTCAGTATACTGTATTGGTGTTTTTCTTTCTGGCTTACTTCACTCTGTATAATCGGCTCCAGTTTCATCCATCTCATTAGAACTGATTCAAATGTATTCTTTTTAATGGCTGAGTAATACTCCATTGTGTATATGTACCACAGCTTTCTTTTCCATTCATCTGCTGATGGACATCTAGGTTGTTTCCATTGTACTGGCTATTATAAACAGTGCTGCAATGAACATTGGGGTACACGTGTCTCTTTCAATTCTGGTTTCCTTGGTGTGTATGCCCAGCAGTGGGATTGCTGGGTCATAAGGCAGTTCTATTTCCAGTTTTTAAAGGAATCTCCACACTGTTCTCCATAGTGGCTGTACTAGTTTGCATTTCCACCAAGAGTGTAAGGGGGTTCCCTTTTCTCCACACCCTCTCCAGCATTTATTGCTTGTAGACTTTTGAATAGCAGCCATACTGACTGGCATGAAATGGTACCTCACTGTGGTTTTGATTTGCATTTCTCTGATAATGAGTGATGTTGAGCATCTTTTCATGTGTTAGCCATCTGTATGTCTTCCTTGGAGAAATGTCTATTTAGTTCTTTGGCCCATTTTTTGATTGGGTCATTTATTTTTCTGGAATTGAGCTGCATAAGTTGCTTGTATATTTTTGAGATTAGTTGTTTGTCAGTTGCTTCATTTGCTATCATTTTCTCCCATTCTGAAAGGCTGTCTTTTAACCTTGCTTATAGTTTCCTTTGTTGTGCAGAAGCTTTTAATTTTAATTAGGTCCCATTTATTTATTTTGCTTTTATTTCCAATATTCTGGGAGGTGGGTCATAGAGGATCCTGCTGTGATTTATGTCGGAGAGTGTTTTGCCTATGTTCTCCTCTAGGGGTTGTACAGTTTCTGGTCTTACATTTAGATCTTTAATCCATCTTGAGTTTATTTTTGTGTATGGTGTTAGAAAGTGTTCTAGTTTCATTCTTTTACAAGTGGTTGACCAGTTTTCCCAGCACCACTTGTTAAAGAGATTGTCTTTTCTCCACTGTATATTCTTGCCTCCTTTTTTAAAGATAAGGTGTCCATAGGTGTGTGGATTTATCTCTGGGCTATTTTGTTCCATTCATCTATATTTCTGTCTTTGTGCCAGTACCATACTGTCTTGATGACTGTGGCATTGTAGTAGAGCCTGAAATCAGGCAGGTTGATTCCTCCAGTTCTATTCTTCTTTCTCAAGATTGCTTTGGCTATTCAAGGTTTTTTGTATTTCTATACAAATTGTGAAATTATTTGTTCTAGCTCTGTGAAAAACGCCGTTGGTAGCTTGATAGGGATAGCATTGAATCTATAGTTTGCTTTGAGTAGTGTACTCATTTTCACTATATTGATTCTTCCAACCATGCATTTTATTTTAAAATTTAGAAAATGCTTACAGTTTCCTACATTAATATTTACTCTGGCAGAGCTAATGTAATTAAAGTCAATAAACTCAAAACAAAAAAGATTCTCTAAGCCAAACTTTTTTCTTGAATAAAAGGAATGAGTTTTAAAACCCTTTAATATACATTCAAAGAAAAAATAAAAGTATTTAAACTTTAGTTTTATATTAGATTGTAGCTAACTAACAATATTGTGGTAGTTTTAGGTGTACAGTAAAGTGACACAACCATACGAAAATATTTTAAATAATTCACTTATTTGAAAATACTTACTGAGCCCTTACCATCTGCCAGATGAATTTAACACCTGGAGATAAAACCAGTGCAAAGTTGTCCATTTTCTTGGAGCTTAAGCCTAATGTGAGAGAAACATAGAAGGTCAAAAAGAATGGCAGGGATTGTAAAGATTAAAGAATTAATAGGGGTCTAGACACTGGATTTTGTAAGTTAAATTAGATGCTTTGAGTGGAAAGTCATTGAAGTATGTTGTGTTCTTGTGTCAAGATACGATTTAGAATTTTTACTGCATACTTTGGTTGCTGTGTGTAGACTCATTTGAAAGAAAGGCACTGACAGAATGTTGAATGAGGATTGAATATGGCTACTGAGTAATTTTGAAGATCCCTTGAAATAAGATTTTATAATAATTCTTGTTATTTCCCCCAAGAAATTTCTGTAGTAGACTTTTGCACTGATAAGGGAAGTATCTACAGTATAGTTATTGAGTAGTGAGGGTGAGAGGTTCATTTGAAAACACCGTTTGGAATTACTGCATTTTAAAGATAAGGATGACAGCTTTCATACATGCCAGATGTTGAAACCTGTGTGTGAGTGTGTGTTTGTGTGTGTGTGTGTACTTGTGGGGTGTGTATGACTGAGAGAGACAGACAGAAAAACGTGAGACAGAGAGAATTAAAAGCTAGATGGGAGAGAGAGGGCAGAGCTAATATCATGAGGGCTTTATTTTTTTTAATATGACTGCTTTTCTAAATTTCAATTTCCATACAGAAATCTTCACTAATTATTGGAGTAAAATTAAGTGAGTTGTGGAAAATTTTAACAGTCATTAATCATCATTACAATTTAAGAATCAGAATATTTTCATTATGAGAAAAAGTTCCCAAGTGTCTGTTTGCAGTTACGGGTCCCCGTGTAATGAACTTTCTTATAGTGAGAGTTCCTTGAACTGAAAGGAGATCAAACCAGTCAATCCCAAAGGAAATCAACTCAGAATATTCATTGGAAGGACTGGTACTGAAGCTGAAGCTCCAATACTTTGGTTACCTGATGCAAAGAGTCAACTCATTAGAAAAGACCCTGATGCTGGGAAAGATTGAGGGCAGGAAGAGAAGGGGGTGACAGAGAAAGAGATGGTTAGATAGCATCACTGACTCAATGGGTATGAGTTTGAGCAAAGTCTGGGAGATGAAGGAAAGCCTGGCATGCTGCATTCCATGGGGTGGCAAAGAGTCAGACATGGCTGAGTAATTGAACAACAACATACTAAAGATGAACCACAATTTGGTAATCTTTTCATCAGTTGACTAACCTTTAAGTTGTTTCTTATTTCTGGTGTTATGAATGAAGCTGTGGTGAGTATTCAGGTACTAATTTCTATGTGGATAAATATTTTCATTTCTTCTGAACAATTACCTAGGAATGAGATTATATAATCTTCTTATTGATTTTTGTTTATTTAGCTTTGTAAGAATCTAAAACTATTATCCAGAGTGACTGTGTCATTTTACACCCACACAAACAAAATATGATAACTTCAGTTCTGTCCCATCCTTGCCAGTATTGCTACTCTAACTTCAGCCATTCAATCAGTGTGGAATGGTAAATTATTGAGACTTTAATTTGTATTTCCCTAGTAACTAATGATGCTGCATATCCTTTTCATGTGCTTATTTGCATTTAAATATGTTCTGTGGTGAATGTCTTCCAAATCTTTTGCCTATTTAAAATAAAATAAAATAAAAAAATAAAAATAATGCATATTTGGAAACCAACACAACATTCTAAACCAACTATATGCAAATAAAAATGAATTTAAAAATGAGCGATTACACTTATGAGTCAATGAAATAATTTCAAGCTCACTATGCTAAGGACCAAAAGTATACAGTATAAAAATATCAAATGACAACTTTTTCCTAACATCAAGAGTGAAAACTACTTAAAGACTGAAAATCTTTGCACAGCAAAAAACAAAGAAAATAAATACAATTATATGTATGCAAAAATAATGTATACTTGAAACATTTATTTTTTCTGGAAATGGACACATTTTTGTTGTATTATTTCAATGATTTAATATGCTTATGAATGAGAATTATTAATTGATAAGGTCATATAGAAATTATTTACATCATTTCCCAATTATTTAAGCCATGTAATTTCTTTGCTACCTTTCTTCTTATCTTATTTCTCCCTTCTCTTTCCCCTGCTGCTCCCCCACTCCTCTTGTTCTATCTTCATCTTCTTTCCCTTCCTACTCTCCTCCAGTTCCCTGCTCCTACTCCATTCCCTGTTTCTTCTAAAGGATAACATTGCAAGAATGCCTTCTACAGAACATACTTTGGGTTTCTTTGGATTATGACAGAATTTTCTCCTTTCTTCTAGGGTATGTGAAGAATGTGAGTGGCTAACATCAAAATAATTCATTTTTAAAAATTATTATTCAATAAAATTATTTCCCTTAAAATAATACAAATGCAAAATGGGGAAATATTAAACATTGCACTCCACTTAAACTTATTACTGAAACTTTCTGAGAAATTTTTAAAGCAATATTTACCATATTATAAACTTTTCTTAACTTTTGGAGCTTTCATTATATGACATAGCATCTACAAAGGCTACATGCATGACTCTTATAAGTAACTTTCTGGTTTTAAATCTTAGATTGTGAAACAAAATTCCAACATTTGTTGAAATTTTAGGGAAGACTATATTCTAAGATTTGGGATATACCAAGCTTTCCCTTATAGCTCAGTTGGTAAAGAATCTGCCTACAATTCAGGAGACCCCGGTTCCATTCCTGGGTCAGGAAGATCTGCTGGCAAAGGAATAGGCTACCCAGTCCAGTATTCTTGGGCTTTCTTTGTGGCTAAGCTGATAAAGCATCTGCCCAGTATGCGAGAGACCTGGGTTCGATACCTGGGTTGGGAGGACCTACTGGAGGAGGGAAAGGTTACTCATTCCAGTATTCTGGCTTGGAGAATCCCATGGACAGAGGAGCCTGACAGGCCACAGTCCATGGGGGTCACAGAAGAGTTAGACGTGACTGAGCATGTACACACACACATGAATAGTATTATGGAACAGCAAAATCTGTACTGTATGTCACGTGTGTAACTGCTTGGTAAATTGCTTCAGTCCTGTCAGACTCTTTGCAACCCTCTGGACCATGGGGGAGGGGTACTTGTGCTTAGTCGCTCAGTCGTGTCCGACTCTTTGTGACCCCATGAACTGTAGCTCGCCAGGCTCCTTTGTCCATGAGGATTCTCCAGGCAAGAATACTGGAGTAGGTTGCCATGCTCTTCTCCAGGGGAGCTTCTCAAACCAGGAACTGAACGGAGGTCTTCCTCACTGTAGGCGGGTTCTTAACCCTCTAAGCCACCAGGGACGCCCATGGGGGAGGAGGTGGAGATTTAAATAAATAATGCTGATTGGATTGTTGGAAATTGCCAAGGATTAGCTACCTAGTGCATGATCAAGAAGTACAGTTTAAGCTCTCATTTCTAATGAGCTCTGTCACATAAACTTTATAAATACATACACATATTCCTGCCAGTTGGTGGAGGTTCAGTCACATGCAGGGCTCTAGCATGATTAGTGAACAGATTTTTCTTTAGTACTTTAGAACTGAGTGATCATAAAAATTATAGCAAAGAAAACAACAAAAACAAGAAAAACTCAATGAAGATAACTTATGGTGAAAGGAGAATTTTTCAAGTTCTTTCACATTTGCTGGTAATTGTATATGTGCATATGTAACACAGATAACATTAAAATGAAGTATAAATTAGGTGGATATATAATAAATATATGAGGTTCCTGAATGTACTGCTAAAAGCAGAGGACTTTGTTTTCAACCTAAGAACTTTTCAGCCTTTTTATTTTCTATTTGTTTCATGGTAGCTTGATCTGGTAGAGGATTAAAATATTCCAGCAGAAATAAGTTATCTTTCTTAAAAAATGCCCCTATTCTTGCCTGTTTCCCTGTATGCAACAAAATAGAATATACTGCCCTTTCCCATTAAATTAATACTGGCAACGTCCCCTGTGAAAAGTTGTGTTGTTGCTTTTTTTAGAAATATCATTGGTGATTATAATTTAGATACAGCCAACTACATTTACAAAACTATGACACTTCCTTTCTCTTTTGTTCTTGTTACAAGATAGCAGTCAGTATTCTTTCTCTACCACTCCTTTCATGCTTCATTCATTTGTTTTCTATTTCTGTACACTGCAAATCTAAGTATTCTGGAGACCAAGTGTAAAGTTGAACTACAAGTATACGAAGCACTAAAATATATTATAATATTTTTGCAAGCAGTTTCTCTTCAATTTGTTTTGTAATTACCATATATACCAAATGTCACCAGATATGTATAAAAAAATCAGTGATGCCCTACTTTGCTTTGTTGTTTAATTCTATTAGATTTATACAAAATTCTTATAAATTCATACACAATAAACAAATATAAATTGGCACAAATTCAAGCTTATGTGATCAAAAGTTACAAAAGAAGAAAATCAGGAATATGTATTGAACCTGTCTCCCTCAGGTGATTCTTATATGATATGTGATGCAAGTTTAGGATATGCAGAAAATTATTCAATTTCTTTGAAATTAAAATAGGAAGTGCTACAGTGAAAGTGATGATAGACAACAAGTTTGAATGTTTGGTTGACAAAAGTGGTAGAATATGCTAAAATTCTGCTAAGACAACATAACAAATCAATTTAATAAGGTAAGCAGATGCTGAGGAAACTAACTTCACCGTAGGTACTCAACTTCATTGTCATAGTTAGAAGACATGCTCACTGATCAGCTTGTTCAAATGAATTCAGATCTGTTGAACTACTTTATTTATTACAGTCATGGTGTATTTTGAAGCATTTTTTCATAATCTTTAAATTTAGAATGCCATTTTCAAATTTCTTATCCTGCTCAACATTCTTGTTACTCAAGATCTAGATTGAATTGGTTGATTCTTTTACAATACTTCCTGACTAGCCAAGCTTACCTGTTGTTACTCATTAATGCTATATCTGTTTTGATCACTATACTTATAACATTACATTGAAAGTGCTATTTGTATACATTTCTCTCTCAATAAGAAATAAACTCATCAGGGTAGAGCTGGCATTCCCTTAAAATTGAGTATATTGTTTCCTGTGATAAGCTTCAATAAATGTTTGCTAACCCACTAAATGATACAAGAAAACAGGGGCAATTAATGATCATAGAACAATCCTAAGAATAGACTTAAAGGAGCAAAAGCTGTGAAAGTGCTGCACTCAATATGTCAGAAAATTTGGAAAACTGAGCAGCGGCCACAGGATTGGAAAAGATCAGCTTTCATTCCAATCCCAAAGAAAGGCAATGCCAAAGAATGCTCAAACTGACGCACAATAGTACTCATCTCACATGCTAGTAAATTCTCAAATGCTCAAAATTCTCCAAGCCAGGCTTAAGCAATACATGAACTGTGAACTTCCAGATGTTCAAGCTGGTTTTAGAAAAGGCAGAGGGACCAAAGATCAAATTGCCAATATCCTCTGGATCATCAAAAAAGCAAGAGAGTTCCAGAAAAAAACCGCTATTTCTGCTTTATTGACTATGCCAAAGCCTTTGACTGTGTGGATCACAATAAATTGTGGAAAATTCTGAAAGAGATGGGAATACCAGACCACTTGATCTGCCTGTTGAGAAATCTTTATGCAGGTCAGGAGACAATGGTTAGAACTGGACATGGAACAAGAGCCTGGTTCCAAATAGGAAAAGGAGTATGTCAAGGCTGTATATTGTCACCCTGCTTATTTAACTTATATGTAGAGTACATCGTGAGGAATGCTGGGCTGGATGAAATACAAGTGGAATCAAGATTGCTGGGAGAAATATCAATAACCTCAGATATGCAGATGACACCACCCTTATGGCAGAAAGTGAAGAAGAACTAAAGAGCCTCTGATGAAAGTGAAAGAGGAGAGTGAAAAAGCTGGCTTAAAGCTCAACATTCAGAAAACGAAGATCATGGCATCTGGTCCCATCACTTCATGGGAAATAGATGGGGAAACAGTGGAAACAGTGTCAGACTTTATTTTCCTGGGCTCCAAAATCACTGCAGATGGTGACTGCAGCCATGAAATTAAAAAAAAAAAAAACACTTGCTCCTTGGAAGGAAAGTTATGACCAACCTAGACAGCATATTAAAAAGTAGAGATGTTACTTTGTCAACAAAGATCCATCTAGTCAAGGCTATGGTTTTTCCAGTAGTCATGTATGGATGTGAGAGTTGGACTATATAGAAAGCTGAGCACCAAAGAATTGATGCTTTTGAACTGTGGTGTTGGAGAAGACTCTTGAGAGTCCCTTGGACTGCAAGGAAATCCAACCAGTTCATCCTAAAGGAGATCAGTCCTGGATATTCATTGGAAGGATTGATGTTGAATCTGAAACTCTAATACTTTGGCCACCTGATGTGAAAATCTTACTCATTTGAAAAGACCCTGATGCTTGGAAAGATTGACGGCAGGAGGAGAAGATTGAGGGCAGGACAACAAAGGATGAGATGGTTGGATGGCATCACCGACTCAATGGACATGGGTTTGGGTGGACTCTGAGAGTTGGTGATGAACAGGAAGGCCTGGCGTGCTGCAGTTCATGAGGTCTCAAAGAGTTGGACACAACTGAAAAACTGAACTGAAAAGAGCAAAGAGACTTAGGTGATGGTAATCTGTTAATCAAGAAAGTATTATTGCCATAGTGAACATAGTTTGTCAAGTACGAATAGATTATCCATCAGTCAGTTACTCTGATTGCTTATGTGGTGCATGTTAAGTCATTCATCATGAAACATTAAATACTTTCCTAGTCAATGACACAAATAAAAAATAATAAATGTATTTTGTCTTTATTTTTTCCTGTCTTTATATAGATTGTTTTTGCTATAAAATTTTATGTTTCAAAACAGGATACTACCATTACTTCTGTGGTAGTCTTCTCAACATGATTTAAGGTTAGTCTCATTGATGAGATATGAGGAATGCTTTAGTTGAATCAGTAACACATTTATATATGATCACTAGTGGCAGGAAGCTTCTACAAATTACTAATCACATGGTAATTTTTACTAGATTTAATTTCATATCTTGTCCTTAGTTTGTAAGCATAAAATATGAAGTTATATTTTACTATTTATTACTATGTAGGATTAAATTTCAAATATCAAAATTTTGAATAACAAAATATATATCATATTGAACTTAATGGACATGATAAATCTCTAAAACTAACATTTATTTTATTATTAACTGTTTTGAAAACTTTAACAACTCCACATTATCTGCATGAATATATTTGTCATTTGCAGCTCCACAGGAAACTTGTCTTCAATCTAACACAGTGATATTCCCTGCTTACAAAAATTCTTTACTCTGATGAGACTGGTCTCAATACTCTTCCTACACTCACTCTACTTACATTGTACTTATTCCTACCTCAAATATTATCTTTCCTTCATTTCTGTCATGTCCTATCCTATCTTCTTTGATGATTTAAATTTTTTAAAAATGCTCAGTTTTAGAGTTTATCATTCCAAGATGTAGAGCCCTATATATAAGATGACAAAATAATTTTAAAAAGACAGAGGAGAGTTATCATAAAATATATTTTTAAAGTAAATTTAGAATGTTCCTAAGCTTCATGTGAAAATTGCCACCAATACTTTAAATTATCATTGCTACATGAGTATTTTAACATTATTTTGTATTGCTAAGATGCTTGGGATTTAATGTGATATGGGTAATTTGTGCTATTTATAGAAAACTTATATATCCAGAAAATCCAGAAAATCAGAAGGGCAAAATGCCATACTTATGATCATTGCTATGATACATTTTCATTCCAGCATTTTGCTACGAATTTTTTAAACCTCATATTCATCTATTTTATATTATATATTACATTGTACATGCAAGGGAGCATCATATTTTTCATTTCTAAATTATAAAGAATTTGAATATGTGTGTTAATCTTTTTTAAAGTAGAGGAGAGGGAAGGTTTACTTAATGTAGGTTTTCCCTTTCTCAACTTATCAATAAACATGTCTTTGAGTGAATACAGATGAGAGATATTGTTCTGCAATATTCTTCAGATAGCCTCATGTCCCATGTGCTTATTATTAGATATGATTCTGGTCTCAAACTACAGTTAGTCCCCTTCATACAAACTTCACATTTTAAACTTTCAAAATATAAACATGCATTCTCATATCCAGGCAAAACAGTTAGTTCACATGTTTGGTTTACATTGTCACAGGTGTGAATCCTATACAAGTGGTTGTACTTTTCTGTGCTGGACAGAACTGTATAGAATACAGAAGAACAGTATCAGAAGCAAGCCTAAAAACAGTGCTGATGTAGCTGATACTGCTACACTTTACAAGGTACTGTACTGGAAGATTAAAAAAGTTTTATTTTTTGTGTTTGCTTTTTACATATTATTTTTGTGAAAAGTATTATACATCTGTTATAGAACAGTACTATATAGCTGGTTATGTTAGTTGGGTAACTAGGCTAAATTTATTGGACTTATGAACAAATTGGACTGTGGAGCTCACTCTCTGAACACAACAAATTTATATGTAGGGGATTTATTATATATGTATTTGTTGTTAAATACATATATAATATGGAAAAAATAACTCAAATTATTTTCCAGCAAATAAGTAGTAATCTCTTCTAATGCTATGGGAAAACCACACACAGCATAATGGTCTATTTCAATTTTTTCAAGAAAATTGCTGACTCAATTTTATACAGAAATTTTTATGATTTAATTTTTGCAATCCATATGTTTTGACTAAAATGAACGTTTAGAAATATTACTTTATATAAGTAAATATTACTGCAGAAACATGAAGACTATATTATCTTTTAAAGATAATAAATATTCTTCAATATACAAATGTTAAAAATAAAATGTTGGTACATTTATTTCTAGTATCTGTTGCACATATTACACATTTGAACTTTATTTTATTTGGCAATTTGTTTGTGTGTATCTACTAAAAGAAGAGAAGCCAAAAGCAAAAGAGAAAATGAAAGATATACCCATTTGAATGCAAAGTTCAGAAGAATAGCAAGGAGATATAAAAAAGCCTTCCTTAGTGATCAGTGCAAATACATTGAGAAAAACAATAGATTGGGAAGTAGCAGCTGCTCCTGGTGCATTAAGGGCAGGCGGCTACAGCCGGCGCACTAAGTATGGCTGAGAGGAGCTACCCAACGTCCGAGGTCAGGGGCAGTGGCCTAGAGTGCCAGGCTGCAACGAGACAGGAACGGCCGAGAGGAGCCACCCCTCGTCTGAGGCCAGGGGCGGCGGCCAAGAGGAGCCACCCCGCGTCCAAGGCCAGGGCGGTGACAGGGAGGAGCAACCCCACACCTGAGGCCAGGGGCAGTGGCCGGGAGGAGCAACCCCACATCCAAGGAGCAGTGGCTGCGCCAGCGCAGGAGGGCCTAGACGAGCCATCCCACGTTGAAGGTCATGAAGGGCAGTGGTGAGGAGACACCCCTCATGCAAGGTAAGGAGCAGTGGTTGCGCTTTGATGGAGCAGCTGCGAAGAGATACCCCACTCCCAAGGTAAGAGAAACCCAAGTAAGATGGTAGGTGTTGCAAGAGGGCATCAGAGGGCAGACACACTGAAACCATACTCACAGAAAACTAGTCAATCTAATCACACTAGGACCACAGCCTTGTCTAACTCAATGAAACTAAGTTATACCTGTGGGGCAACCCAAGACGGGCGGGTCATGGTGGAGAGGTCTGACAGAATGTGGTCCACTGGAGAAGGTAATGGCAAACCACCTCAGTATTCTTGCCTTGAGAACCCCATGAAGGGTATGAAAAGGCAAAATAGGATACTGAAAGAGGAACTCTCCAGGTCAGTAGGTGCCCAATATGCTACTGGAGATCAGTGGAGAAATAATTCCAGACAGAATGAAGGGATGGAGCCAAGGAAAAACAATACCCAGCTGAGGATGTGACTGGTGATAGAAGCAAGGTCCGATGCTGTAAAGAGCAATATTGCATGGGAACCTGGAATGTCAGGTCCATGAATCAAGGCAAATTGGAAGTGGTCAAACAAGAGGTGGCAAGAGTGAACGTCGACATTCTAGGAATCAGTGAACTAAAATGGACTGGAATGGGTGAATTTAATTCAGATGACCATTATATCTATTACTGCAGGCAGAATCCCTCAGAAGAAATGGAGTAGCCATCATGGTCAACAAGAGAGTCTGAAATGCAGTACTAGGATGCAATCTCAAGAACGACAGAATGATCTCTGTTTATCTCCAAGGAAAACCATTTAATATCACGGTAATCCAACTCTATGCCCCAACCAGTAACGCTGAAGAAGCTGAAGTTGAATGGTTCTGTGAAGACCTACAGACATTTTAGAACTAACACCTAAAAAAGATGTCCTTTTCATTATAGGGGACTGGAATGCAAAAGTAGGAAGTCAAGAAACACCTGGAGTAACAGGCAAATCTGGCCTTGGAATGTGGAATGAAGCAGGGCAAAGACTAATAGAGTTTTGCCAAGAAAATGCACTGGTCATAGCAAACACCCTCTTCCAACAACACAAGAGAAGACTCTACACATGGACATCACCAGATGGTCAACACTGAAATCAGATTGATTATATTCTTTGCAGCCAAGGATGGAGAAGCTCTATACAGTCAGCTAAAACAAGACCAGGAGCAGACTGTGGCTCAGATCATGAACACCTTATTACCAAATTCACACTTAAATTGAAGAAAGTAGGGAAAACCACTAGACCATTCAGGTATGACCTAAATTAAAACCCCTTATGATTATACAGTGGAATTGTGATATAGATTTAAGGGTCTAGATCTGATAGATAGAGTGCCTGATGAACTATGGAATGAGGTTCGTGACATTGTATAGGAGACAGGGATCAAGACCATCCCTATGGAAAAGAAATGCAAAAAAGCAAAACGGCTGTCTGGGGAGGCCTTACAAATAGCTGTGAAAAGAAGAGAAGCAAAAAGCAAAGGAAAAAAGGAAAGATATAAGCATCTGAATACAGAATTCCAAAGAATAGCAAGAAGAGAAAAGAAAGCTTTCTTCAGTGATCAATGCAAAGAAATAGAGGAAAAGAACAGAATGGGAAAGACTAGAGATCTCTTCAAGAAAATTAGAGATACAAAGGGAACTTTTCATGCAAAGATGGGCTCGATAAAGGACAGAAATGGTCTGGGCCTAACCGAAGTAGAAGATATTAAGAAGAGGTGGCAAGAATACACAGAAGAGCTATACAAAAAAGATCTTTAAAACCCAGATAATCATGATGGTGTGATCACGCACCTAGAGCCAGGCATCCTGGAATGTGAAGTCAAGTGGGCCTTAGGAAGCGTGACTATGAACAAAGCTAGTAGAGGTGATGGAATTCCAGTTGAGCTATTTCAAATCCTAAAAGATGATGCTGTGAAAGGGCTGCACTCAATAAGCCAGCTGAGTTGGAAAATTCAGCAGTGGCCACAGGACTGGAAAAGGTCAGTTTTCATTCCAATCCCAAAGAAAGTTAATGCCAAAGAATGCTCAAACTACCACACAGCTCAAACTACCACTCATCTCACATGCTAGCAACGCAATGCTCAAAATTCCCCAAGCCAGGCTTCAGCAATACATGAACCATGAACTTCCAGTTGTCCAAGCTGGTTTTAGAAAAGGCAGAGGAACCAGAGATCAAACTGCCAACATCCATTGGATCATCCAAGAAGCAACAGAGTTCCAGAAAAACATCTATTTCTGCTTTATTGACTATGCCAAAGCCTTTGACTGTGTAGATCACAATCAACTGTGGACATTTCTGAAAGAGATGGGACTACCAGACCACCTGACCTGCCTCTTGAGAAACCTGCATGCAGGTCAGGAAGCAACAGTTAGAAGTGGACATGGAACAACAGACTGGTTCCAAATAGGAAAAGTAGTACGTCACTATTGTATATTGTCACCCTGCCAATTGAACTTAAAGGCGGAGTACAGCATGAGACATGCTGGGTTGGAAGAAGCACAAGCTGGAATCAAGATTGCTTGGAGAAATATCAATAACCTCAGATATGCAGATGACACCACCCTTATGGCAGAAAGTGAAGAACAACTAAAGAGCCTCTTGATGAAAGTGAAAGAGGAGAGTGAAAATGTTTGTTTAATGCTCAACATTCAGAAAACAAAGATCATGGCATTTGGTCACTTCACTTCATGGCAAATAGATGGGGAAACAGTGGTTGACTTTATCTTTTGGGGCTCCAAAATCACTGCAGATGGTGATTGCAGCCACGAAATTTAAAAAATTAATAAATCATTATCATCAACCTGTTTTATAGGTTACTGTAGAAGTTTTGTAGGTTTCCCTAGAGTTCAGGACTTTCACGGTTTTCCATCCTGGTGAATAGTAGCAGTAGACATCTGTCTGTGCCATGATATTTGTGATTTTGATTGCAGTTAAATCTTCACAACAGTTCTTGGAGTTGATTACAGCTATCTTCAGTTTTTAAAATGAGTGGAAATAAAAAGACCTTAAAGAAGTAGATAAGTGCCACCAGTTTATTACAACACAAGTAGTTAAGTCCAAATCCAAGTGGATCCAAATTCAAACTCACCTTACATTGAAATGTCAGCCACTCAGTCGTGTCCGACTCTTTGTGACCCCATGAATTGCAGCATGCCAGGCCTCCCTGTCCATTACCAATTCCTGGAGTTTACTCAAACTCACGTCCATTGAGTCAGTGATGCCATCCAGCCATCTCATCCTCTGTTGTCCCCTTCTCCTCCTGCCCCCAATCCCTCCCAGCATCAGAGTCTTTTCCAATGAGTCAACTCTTCGCATGAGGTGGCCAAAGTACTGGAATTTCAGCTTTAGCATCATTCCTTCCAAAGAACACCCAGGGCTGATCTCCTTGCAGTCCAAGGGACTTTCAAGAGTCTTCGCCAACACCACACTTCAAAAGCATCAATTCTTCGGCGCTCAGCTTTCTTCACAGTCCAACTCTCACATCCATCCATCCATACTGGAAAAACCATAGTCAACAGGAGGACCTTTGTTGGCAAAGTAATGTCTCTGCTTTTCAATATGCTATTTAAGTTGGTCATTACTTTCTTTCAAAGGAGTAAGCGTCTTTTAATTTCATGGCTGCAGTCACCATCTGGAGTGATTTTGGAGCCCCCCAAAATAAAGTCTGACACTGTTTCTACTGTTTCCCCATCTATTTGCCATGAAGTGATAGGACCAGTTAGTATTTATTTCCTCTAGAAATAATACATGAATAAAAACATAAATATGTTTGCAATTAGCTTATTTTCTTAAAGAAATTAGTGAAGCCACAATTTAATTATGTATAGATCACTAACCTGTGAGTGCCAGTAATAATATTATTCATAAGTCACAGAGAAGATCTATTTGAAAAAGAAGTATATGAACTAAAAATATAATTGCCACTTGGATTAATGAGTATCATCAGGTACAATGACAAAGATACATTTATAAATAAAATTGAGAAATACAGTTTTTAAACATATGGGAACAAATAATACATCCTCAGGTTCATTAAATGAAACTGTTTCAAAATTTAAAATAGAAGCAAAAATACCTAGTGGCAGTAATATACTTAAATAAGAATTAGAAATTAAGTAATATTTTGAATGCTAGTTTTTGATAAGGACTTATTACCTTAAAAAGGAGCAATTCATTACTGTCTACAATATTGAATGTCCTATGAAAAAAATAGAACCAAGACCTCAGTAACCAGAAAGTTTAATTTTACATACCTAAAGAGCTGTTTCCTCCATCAAATTCGACCAAGTCACAGAAATATTCTAAGATTGTACTACCCCAGCTCTGTGGCAAACTTGGAAAAATGGTGTGATAGACATGCAGTCATCTAAACATTATTATTTAAATAATTTAACACCATTTCATTTGCCTTTGCATATTTAAAAATGTAAATAGATTTCTCATATTAGGAAGCAGCCTCCCTGAAATTCAAATGAATATAATGCATGGCAATAGAAGGACTATTTTCTTTAGTAAAAAATCTTCTGGATGCTAAGTACTAAAGACATAAAAATTATCTCGTGCTAATACATACTAACATTTTGCTTATTAAAATAAAAAAGTCATCGATATTTTAAGCAATCTTTCAATGATTAATAGTATTGTGGTATTCTTTTTCTTTCTTGGGAAAAAATATTGGAATCTTAAATCTAAAAATACTAAACTTTATAGGCAATATTATCAGAACATACAATTGAAGTTTACAAAGACATTATAATATAAAGATGGGGGAGGTGAAGAAAATTCCAGTTGCACAAAACAGCTAATGCAAAATTAAGAAAGCTACTGATAGTGTTGAAAATACATATTCAACTACGTTCTAATGCCTGCCATAAATAATGTCCTTTCTCATTAAAACAAAAACTGTTCGTGAGGAAAAAAATATTACATTGTATTAGGGAATAATCAACATAATTTTTCTCATTGAGTACTTAGTTGTGCCTAAAAGCTTTATTAGTTTTCCTTTTTGTCCATTTTCCCTTGATAGTTCTTTCTTAGTCACCTCCCCCCCCCCAAAAAAAAACAGAAATATATTTCACTAGGAAAACAGGAGCAGTTGAATTATACAGTGTAGTGAAAGTTATATAGAGAGTGTATTTGGAGCTTAAGAACACTAGGCTTTAGGAACAAATGGCTCGAATATGTTTTCCATTAGGTGAAATCATTATATATATGTTAATGTGATGATGAAAATGCCTTGTCTTCTCACTATAATAGAAATCCTTGTGGCACAGCTATAAACAAATAATTTGCAAAATTAAAAAAAGAAACTCAGAGCAGAGTAGCACTGCAAAACTTAATACATGGATGAGAAAGTGTATTTGCTACTCAAATCCTGCTGAGGCAAATTCCAAGTGAAACGCAAAAAAATTAGTATTTGGCAAGTATCTAAAAGCATAATTGTGTTATTTCTGTCTCTAGCTACAAAAACTGTGGTATTCATGGAGACTTCCCTGGTGCTCAGTACTTAAGACTTCTCACAGCCAATACAGGTGGCATGGATTTGAACCATGGTTGGGACACTAAGATCTCACATGCCATTTGTTGTTGTTCAGTCACCAAATCATGTCTGACTCTTTGCAACCTCATGGACTGCAGCACACCAAGTTTTATGACCCCATGACTGTCCTTCACTATCTCCTGGAGTTTTCTCAAGCTCATGTACATTGAGTCAGTGATACCATCCAACCATCTCATCCTCTGCCGTCCCCTTCTCCTCCTGCTCTCAATCTTTCCAAGCATCAGGGTCTTTTCCAATGAGTCAGCTCTTCCCATCAGGTGGCCAAAGTATTGGAGCTTCAACTTCAGTATAAATCTTTCCAGTGAATACTCAGGGTTGATTTCCTTTAGGATCGACTGGTTCGATCTCTTTGCTATCAAAGGAACTTTCAAGAGTCTTCTGCAGCACCACAGTTTGAAAACATCAATTCTTTGCACTTTGCCTTCTTTATGGTCTAATTCTCACATCTATTCATGACTACTGGAAAAAACATAACTTTGACTAGACAGACATTTTTTGGCAAAGTGATGTCTCTGTTTTTTTAAAATGCTGTCTAGGTTTGCCATAGCTTTCGTAGCTACACTCACCATCTATATACCATGAAAGTAAAAGTGAAAGTTGCTCAGTTGTGTCTGACTCTTTGAGATCCCATGGACTTTATAATTCTCCAGACAGGAATACTGGAATGGGTAGCCATTCCCTTATCCAGGGGATCTTCCCAATGCAGGGATCAAACCCAGATCTCCCACATTGCAGGTAGATTCTTTACCAGCTGAGCTACCAGGGAACCCCAAGAATACTGGAGTGGCTAACCTATCCCTTTTCCAGCAGATCTTCCTGACCCAGGAGTAAAGCCAGGGTCTCCTGCATTTCAAGTGGATTCTTTACCAGCTGAACTACCAGGGAAGCACATGCCATGGGTATGGCCAAAGAAGAAACAACAACAACAAAACTGTGGTAATCATGGAATCATTTACAAAACTGTGGTTAATGATGAACATGAGGAGATACTGTAAGGATTTGTCCCCACAAAACAAGGCAAAAATTTTTATATTTCTCCTCTGGTTTATTTTGGAGTTCATAACCAGTTGGAGGAAAGGAAAGATATAAGCATCTGAATGCAGAGTTCCAAAGAATAGCAAGAAGAGACAAGAAAGCCTTCTTCAGCGATCAATGCAAAAAATAGAGGAAAATAACAGAATGGGAAAGACTAGAGATCTCTTCAAGAAAATTAGAGATACCAAGGGAACATTTCATGCAAAGATGGGCTCAACAAATGACAGAAATGGAATGGACCTAACAGAAGCAGAAGATATTAAGAAGAGGTGGCAAGAATACATGGAAGAACTGTACAAAAAAGATCTTCACGACCCAGATAATCATGATGATGTGATCACTAATCTAGGGCCAGACATCTTGGAATGTGAAGTCAAGTGGGCCTTAGAAAACATCACTACGAACAAAGCTAGTGGAGGTGATGGAATTCCAGTTGAGCTGTTTCAAATCCTCAAAGATGATGCTGTGAAAGTGCTGCACTCACTATGCCAGCACATTTGGAAAACTCAGCAGTGGCCACTGGACTGGAAAAGATCAGTTTTCATTCCAATTCCAAAGAAAGGCAATGCAAAAGAATGCTCAAACTACTGCACAATTGCACTCATCTCACATGCTAGTAAAGTAATGCTCAAAATTCTCCAAGCCAGGCTTCAGCAATATGTGAACCGTGAACTCCCTGATGTTCAAGCTGGTTTTAGAAAAGGCAGAGGAACCAGAGATCAGATTGCCAACATCCGCTGCATCATGGAAAAAGCAAGAGAGTTCCAGAAAAACATCTATTTCTGCTCTATTGACTATGTCAAAGCATTTGACTGTGTGGATCACAATAAACTGGAAAATTCTGAAAGAGATGGGAATACCAGACCACCTGACCTGCCTTTTGAGAAATCTGTATGCAGGTCAGGAAGCAACAGTTAGAAGTGGACATGGAACAACAGACTGGTTCCAAATAGGAAAAGGAGTGTGTCAAGGTTGTATATTGTCACCCTGCTTATATAACTTCTATGCAGAGTACATCATGAGAAACGCTGTCGTTTCTTTTAAAGTTTGAAGACAATCCTATACTGAGTATAAAATCCTAAAATGTTCAATGCTAACATCACAGAAAGGCATACATCTAGCTCTTTTGTATGTTTACTACGCAAAATAACTTTCCATGAAATGATGGCAGGGATTTGTAGAAAAAGAACATCAAGAGAACTTTAAAATGGCAATTACCCACTAGCTACAGAGACTGACAAAGGCAGTTCCACATTTACATCAGTTGTTATGAAGTCTTCATTGCAACATCGTGTTTGTCTCCCAGCTCCACCATCTGCCTCCTGGTTTTAGTTAGGTATTTTCCCATAGAACTGTATGCTATGGGTGTAATGTTTAGTATATACCAATGGACACAGTTTCTTGACAATTTTTCACAATCTTTTCTAATATGTCTTTCAAAATTCAGTACCTACTGATATGTGTCCTTCTGACAAGATATCTACACTTAAAGGAAAGTTCCAGTTGATGGATTTAAACCTAGCACAATATCCCTACATTCCATTGAAGTTGAGATGATATGAAAGTAAAAACAGTCGCAGTAAATCAGTTAAACATATGCAAACCTGGGCTTCCTAGGTAGCTCAGTGGTAAAGAATCCACTTGCCAGTGGAGGAGACACAGTTTTGATCTCTGGGTACTGTAGATCCACTGAAGAAGAAAAAGGCAACCAACTCCAGTATTCTTGCCTGGGAAATCCCATGGACAGAGGAGCCTGATGGACTACGGTTGCAAAGAGTTAGACACAGCTTAGCAAATTACAATGCAAACAACAGAATATTTTGTGTATGATTTTTTTGAAATGTCTTTATCAGCCCCTTACAGTTATTCTAGAAGCAATCTTCCTTTCATCATTTTAATCTCATCCAAGGAGAACTCTAGAACATTGCTGGAAAGTAGCAGGTAACTGATAGTGCGAATAATCAGCTGAATTGTACTTAACTTCTGAAAACTTAAACTTCCTTTAGATAATTAGGCTTGTTATCATGCCAAGAGGAACCAGAAGTTGGGTCTGTTTTGTACAGGTAGTTTGAAAAATAAAAATTCTGTAAAATCTTCTTGTCTGTGTGAGACTTCTGTGTGGAGAGAAGTAAAAATAGACCACAGAAATAGATCATAAGAAATTATTGAATATCTTCATTCTTTTGCTGTGGAAATCAAGAGAACAGTTTGAGATTTTTTTTTTTAGCAAGGAATTTCAATTCTTCCAGGAATTGAGTAGAGTGATATTACTAGCAGAGCAGCACTCTTACATTATTAAAATCTTAATCATAACTAACAATAGATTTGATCCCAGGCTCTAATGTTGATGCTGGGTTGGGTACTATCATATCATCAGCCTTGTCCCAGACAACATACAAACTCACCTGCAGGTAGTACAGCTAAGGTGTTCTTGTGTATTGTCATCATCATTGCTCATGTAATGAAGCAGGCAGAAAAATCTCTCACTGTCAAAGCTCATTACTTGTGAATCAATTTCCAGGTTGAGAATCACACTTACCTTCTACAGCTAAATTCCTATCCTTTGTTTGGAAGATTACTTCCCTCTAGCAGTGTTGATGTTTATATTTACTTCTGAACTGCTGCTTTATAGGGCTTCCCTGGTGATTCAGATGTTAAAGAATCAGTCTATAATGTGGAAGACACAGGTCTGATGCCTGGGTCAGAAAGATCCCCTGGAGAAGGGAATGGCTACCCACCCTAGCATTCTTTCCTGAAGAATTCCATGGACAGAGAAGCCTGGCAGGCTACAGCCCATGGGGTCACAAGAGTAGGACACAACTGAGTGGATAACTTCGTCTGCCCCTTTATAGTGGGTATCAGGCTTACTTGATTTATTTATAATATTTCTTGAATACAGGACTTGTGATTCAAGAGTGAAAAATGAAGATTCATCCTTAGGGAGCTTTCATGAAAGTGACAAGCTATAGAAAGAAAAAAGGAAATATATACAGAAGATACATAAAGTGTGTGTATCCTTATATATCCACATAATGCCATATGGTGCTAAATGCTGTGATGTAAAATCAATTCTTAAAGAGGATAGAGGATGTGGTGGGGGTTGCCATTTACCCTTCAGTGATCAGGAAAGTCCAGTTTATTTGATTGGGACACATTTGAGCAAGACCTACAAGAAATAAGAAAGTTACTGATTCTGAAGTTTATGGAAGCACATCCCAATAGAGAAAAGAGCAAATGGACTATGCAAATGTGTGGTGTGTTCAAGGAGCAATGACAAAGTGAGTGCATTGCATGTGATGCGTAGTGCGGGAAGAGAATAAGTCACAGAAGTAATAGGGGCAGATTCATAAGAGGCCATCATGTAAGACTATCTCTCACTTTTGGTCTCCCTGGGATCCTTCCTACATTTATGACCAAGAATTCCTGCCTGTCTCTTCAACTTTTAGACTTCCAAGTTCTACCAGATCTGCTCAATAATTTAGGTTTCTGGACATAAAGGTCATTTCTCATGTTTTTGTAGCTCTTGTCTTACTTTTTGCTAGAATAGATATTCTTTTTTCTTCTTCTTCTTCTTCTCTTTTGCTTCACTATGCAGCATATCCCAACCAGGGATCAAACATGTGTCCTCTGCTTTGGAAGTGTGGAATCTTAACCACTGCACTGCCAGGAAAGAGCAATTTTGGCTAGATTAAATAAAATATTTTTTTAATATAAAATTATTTATTTTAATTGGAGGGTAATTACTTTACAATATTGTATTGGTTTTGCCATACATTGACATGAATCTGCCACAGGTGTACACGTGTTCCCCATCCTGAACCTCCCTCCCACCTCCCTCCCCATACCATCCCTTTGGGTCATCCCAGTGAACCGGCCCCGAGCATCCTGTATCATGCATCAAACCTGGACTGGCGATTTATTTCACATATGATAATATACATGTTTAATGCCATTCTCCCAAATCATCCCACCCTCTCCCTCTCCCACAGAGTCCAAAAGACTGTTCCACACATCCGTGTCTCTTTTGCTGTCTCTTATACAGGGTTATCATTACCATCTTTCTAAATTCCATATATATGTGTTAGTATACTGTATTGATGTTTTTCTTTCTGGCTTACTTCACTCTGTATAATCGGCTCCAGTTTCATCCACCTCATTAGAACTGATTCAAATGTATTCTTTTTAATGGCTGAGTAATACTCCATTGTTACTTCAATGGTGGCTCAGATAGTAAAGCGTCTTGCTTACAATGCGGGAGATCTGGATCCGATCCCTGGGTCGGGAAGGTCCCCTGGTGAAGGAAATGGCAACCCACTCCAGTACTCTTGCGTGGAAAATCCCTTGGAGAAGCGTGGTGGGCTACAGTACATGGGGTCACAAAGAGTCGAACATGACTGTGAGACTTGACTTTCACTTTCAGTATAGTGTATTGGTGTTTTTCTTTTTGGCTAACTTCACTCTGTATAATAGGTTCCAGTTTCATCTGCCTCGTTAGAACTAATTCAAATACATTCTTTTTAATGGCTGAGTAACACTCCATTGTATATATGTACTACAGCTTTCTTATTCATTCATCTGCTGATGGACATCTAGGTTGCTTCCATGTCCTAGCTATTATAAACAGTGCTGCAATGAACACTGGGGTACACATGTCTCTTTCAATTCTGGTTTCCTTGGTGTGTATGCCCAGCAGTGGGATTGGTGGGTCATATGGCAGTTCTATTTCCAGTTTTTTAAGGAATCTCCACACTGTTCTCCATAGTGGCTGAACTAGTTTGGATTCCCACCAACAGTGTAAGAGGGTTCCCTTTTCTCCACATCCTCTCCAGCCTTTATTGCTTGTAGACTTTTGGATAGCAGCTGTTCTGACCAACGTGAAATGGTACCTCATTGTGGTTTCGATTTGCATTTCTCTGATAATAAGTGATGTTGAGCATCTTTTCATGTGTTTGTTAGCCATCCGTATGTCTTAATTGGAGAAATGTCTATTTAGTTCTTTGGCCCATTTTTTGATTGGGCCATTTATTTTTCTGGAATTGAGCTGCAGGAGTTGCTTGTATATTTTTGAGATTAATTCTTTGTGAGTTGCTTCATTTGCTATTATTTTCTGCCATTCAGAAGGCTGTCTTTTCACCTTGCTTACAGTTTCCTTTGTTGTGCAGAAGCTTTTAATTATAATTAGGTCCCATTTGTTTATTTTTGCCTTTTTTCCGATATTCTGGGAGGTGGGTCATAGAAGATCCTGCTGTGATTTATGTCGGAGAGTGTTTTGCCTATGTTCTCCTCTAGGAGTTGTATAGTTTCTGGTCTTATGTTTAGATCTTTAATCCATCTTGAGTTTATTTTTGTGTATGGTGTTAGAAAGTGTTCTAGTTTCATTCTTTTACAAGAGGTTGACCAGTTTTCCCAGCATCACTTGTTAAAGAGATTGTCTTTTCTCCATTGTATATTCTTGCCTCCTTTGTCAAAGATAAAGTGTCCACAGGTGTGTGGATTTATCTTTGGGCTTTCTATTTTGTTCCACTGATCTATATTTCTGTCTTTGTGCCAGTACCATACTGTCTTGATGACTGTGGCTTTGTAGAAGAGCCTGAAATCAGGCAGGTTGATTCCTCCAGTTCTATTCTTCTTTCTCAAGATTGCTTTGGCTATTCGAGTTTTTTTTTTTTTTTATTTCCAAACAAATTGTGAAATTATTTGTTCTAGCTCTGTGAAAAACACCGTTGGTAGCTTGATAGGGGTAGCATTGAATCTATAGATTGCTTTGGATATATACTCATTTTCACTATGTTGATTCTTCCAATCCATGAACATGGTGTATTTCTCCATCTGTTTCTATCCCCTTTGATTTCTTTCACCAGTGTTTTATAATTTTCTATATATAGGTCTTTTGTTTCTTTAGGTAGATATAGTCCTAAGTATTTTACTCTTTTCGTTGCAATGGTGAATGGAATTGTTTCCTTAATTTCTCTTTCTATTTTCTCATTATTAGTGTACAAGAATGCAAGGGATTTCTGTGTGTTGATTTTATATTCTGCAACTTTACTATACTCATTGATTAGCTCTAGTAATTTTCTGGTGGAGTCTTTAGGGTATTTTACGTAAAGGATCATGTCATCTGCAAACAGTGAGAGTTTTACTTCTTCTTTTCCAATTTGGATTCCTTTTATTTCTTTTTCTGCTCTGATTGCTGTGGCCAAAACTTCCAGAACTATGTTGAATAGTAGCGGTGAAAGTGAGCACCCTTGTCTTGTTCCTGACTTTAGGTGAAATGCTTTCAATTTTTCACCATTGAGGATAATGTTTGCTGTGGGGTTGTCATATATAACTTTTATTATGTTGAGGTATGTTCCTTCTATTCCTGCTTTCTGGAGAGTTTTCATCATAAATGGATGTTGAATTTTGTCAAAGGCCTTCTCTGCATCTATTGAGATAATCATATGGCTTTTATTTTTCAATTTGTTAATGTGGTGACTTACATTGATTGATTTGTGGATATTGAAGAATCCTTGCATCCCTGGGATAAAGCTCACTTGGCCATGGTGTATAATCTTTTTAATGTGTTGTTGGATTCTGATTGCTAGGATTTTGTTAAGGATTTTTGCACCTATGTTCATCAGTGATATTGGCCTGTAGTTTTCTTTTTTTTGTAGCATCTTTGTCAGGTTTTGGTATTAGGGTGATGGTGGCCTCATAGAATGAGTTTGGAAGTTTACCTTCCTCTGCAATTTTCTGGAAGAGTTTGAGTAGGATAGGTGTTTGCTCTTCTCTAAAATTTTGGTAGAATTCAGCTGTGAAGCCATCTGGACCTGGGCTTTTGTTTGCTGGAAGATTTCTGATTACAGTTTCAATTTCCGTACTTGTGATGGGTCTGTTAAGATTTTCTATTTCTTCCTGGTTCAGTTTTGGGAAGTTGCATTTTTCTAAGAATTTGTCCATTTCTACCAAATTGTCCATTTTATTGCCATGTAATTGCTAACAGTCTCTTATGACCCTTTGTATTTCTGTGTTGTCTGTTGTGATCTCTCCATTTTCATTTCTAATGTTATTGATTTGATTTTTCTCCCTTTGTTTCTTGATGAGTCTGGCTAATGGTTTGTCAATTTTATTTATCTCCTCAAAGTACCAGCTTTGGCTTTGTTGATTTTTACTATGGTCTCTTTTGTTTCTTTTGCATTTATTTCTGTCCTGACTTTTAAGATTTCTTTCCTTCTACTAACTCTGGCGTTCTTCATTTCTTCCTTTTCTAGTTGCTTTAGGTGTAGAGTTAGGTTGTTTACTTGACTTTTTTCTTGTTTCTTGAGGTATGCCTGTATTGCTGTGAACTATCCCCTTAGCACTGCTTTTACAGTGTTCCACAGGTTTTGGGTTGTTGTGGTTTCATTTTTATTCATTCCTATGCATATTTTGATTTCATTTTGGATTTCTTCTATGATTTGTTGGTTATTCACCAGCATGTTGTTCAGCCTCCATATTTTGGAATTTTTAATAATTTTTCTCCTGTAATTGAGATCTAATCTTACTGCATTGTGGTCAGAAAAGATGCTTGAAATGATTTCAATTTTTTTGAATTTACCATGGCTGGATTTATGGTCAAGGATGTGATCTCTCCTGGAGAAGGTTCCATGTGTGCTTGAGAAAAAGGTGAAAAGCATTGTTTGGGGGTGAAATGTCCTATAGACATCAATTAGGTCTAACTGGTCTATTGTATCATTTAAAGTTTGTATTTTCTTATTAATTTTCTGTTTAGTTGATCTATCCATAGGTGTGAGTGGGGTATTAAAGTCTCCCACTATTATTGTGTTATTGTTAATTTCCCCTTTCATACTTGTTAGCATTTGTCTTACATATTGCGGTGCTCCTATGTTGGGTGCATATATATTTATAATTGTTATATCTTCTTCTTGAATTGATCCTTTGATCATTATGTAGTGTCCTTCTTTTTCTCTTTTCACAGCCTTTGTTTTAAAGTCTTTTTTGCATGATATGAGTATTGCTAATCCTTTCTTTTTGTCTCTATTTGCATGGAATATCTTTTTCCAGCCCTTCACTTTCAGTCTGTATGTGTCCCTTGTTTCGAGGTGGGTCTCTTGTTCAGTTTAGTTCAGTTCAGTCGCTCAGTCATGTCCGACTCTTTGCAACCCCATGAATTGCAGCACACCAGGCCTCCCTGTCCATCACCATCTCATGGAGTTCACTCAGACTCATGTCCATCGAGTCCGTGATGCCACCCAGCCATCTCATCCTCGCTCGTCCCCTTCTCCTCCTGCCCCCAATCCCTCCCAGCATCAGAGTCTTTTCCAATGAGTCAACTCTTTGCATGAGGTGGCCAAAGTACTGGAGTTTCAGCTTTAGCATCATTCCTTCCAAAGAAATCCCAGGGCTTATCTCCTTCAGAATGGACTGATTGGATCTCCTTGAAGTCCAAGGGACTCTCAAGAATCTTCTCCAACACCACAGTTCAAAAGCATCAATTCTTTGGCGCTCAGCCTTCTTGACAGTCCAACTCTCACATTCATACATGACCACAGGAAAAACCATAGCCTTGACTAGACGGACCTTAGTCAGCAAGGTAAGGGTCTCTTGTAGACAACATATATAGGGGTCTTGTTTTTGTATCCATTCAGCCAGTCTTTGTTTTTTGGTTGGGGTATTCAATGCATTTACATTTAAGGTAATTATTGATAAGTATGATCCCGTTGCCATTTACTTTATTGTTTTGGGTTTGAGTTTATACACCCTTTCTGTGTTTCCTGTCTAGAGAAGATCCTTTAGCATTTGTTGGTGTGCTGGTTTGGTGGTGCTGAATTCTCTCAGCTTTTGCTTGTCTGTAAAACTTTTGATTTCTCCTTCATATTTGAATGAGATCCTTGCTGGTTATAGTAATCTAGGCTGTAGGTTATTTTCTTTCACCACTTTAAGTATGTCCTTCCATTCCTTCCTGGCCTGAAGAGTTTCTATTGAAAGATCAGCTGTTATCCTTAAGGGAATCCCCTTGTGTGTTATTTGTTATTTTTCCGTTGCTGCTTTTAATATTTGTTCTTTGTGTTTGACCTTTGTTAATTTAATTAATATGTGTCTTGGGGTGTTTTGTCTTAGGTTTATCTTGTTTGGGACTCTCTGGGTTTCTTGGACTTCGGTGATTATTTCCTTCCCCATTTTAGGGAAGTTTTCAACTATTATCTCCCCAAGTATTTTCTCATGGTCTTTCTTTTTGTCTTCTTCTTCTGGGATTCCTATGATTCAAATGTCGGGTCATTTAACATTGTCCCAGAAGTCTCTTAATTAGTTTTTCTGTTTTCCTCTCTGTTTCATATGTCACATATGAATGTGAGAGTTGGACCATAAAGAAAGCTGAACATTGAATAATTGATGCTTTTGAACTGTGGTGCTGAAGAAGACTCTTGAAGGTCCCTTAGTCCTAATTCTAAAGGAAATCAACCCTGAATATTTGTTGGAAGGACTGAGGCTGAAACTCAAATACTTTGGTCACCTGATGTGAAGAGCTGACTCTTTGGAAAAGACCCTGATTCCAGGAAAGATTGAAGGCAGTAGGAGAAGGGGGCAACAGAGGATGAGATAGTTAGATGATATCATTGATTAAATGGATATGAATTTCAGCAAACTCTGGGAAATAGTGAAAGAGAAGGTTGGCATCCTGCAATTCATGTGGTTGCAAGGAGTTGGACATGACTTAGTGACTGAGCAACAGCAACAAATGCATTATGAGAAGTGAGAAAAAATTGTACACTCAAAAAGTATTTAAAGTAGAGAAACTGAGGAAGGAGACAAGAGAGAGAGAGAGTTGAGAGGGATTACTCTGAGGGTGTATACTAAGGAATTAACAGAAACAATGAAAATCTTTCCCAGTACCAGTAATAATGCATTAGAAATTTGAAGATGATGACTAGGCAAAAGACAAGACTCGCAGAACAATATTGAGAAGCCAGTGTGACTGCCCAGTTATGTGATACTCTCTGGAAAAACTGAGCACCCTGTGTCAGTGTTTTCAAAGGGCTATACATTATTGCTTGGAACGTAGGGACTATAAGGGTCATTTCTATTGCTTATAACATAATACGTAAAAATGGCACTTATGGTCACTTAATCCCTTATCATTGTCCCTAATGCAATTTTGCACTTGAATGATCTTGAGAGAATAGCTGTTCTTTCCACTAGGGTATGATGCTTTCCTAATGAACACCTGTGCAAGATATAATAAATGATTCATTGAATTGCCAACACCAGAAATCAAATTCTGATCTATGAGAACTATTTCACAATCAACCAACCACTACTAAAATATGCATTGTTGCCTGTCTTGTGGAACTAAAATAAAACAGAAAGAGAAAGACAAACTGAATTTCTGTGAAGTAATGAGAACTAAACATGAATATACAGCATAAAGAATGTACTTGCATTTTATTATCTGTCCCTTCTTTGGCCATCATGAAGATTTAAGGTAAAATTTGATATATAATTAAGCATAAATATTTATATAAATATATACTTTATTCATAGAAGTAGTAAAAGAATGCCAAGATGCCATCAAAGTAGCCTTAGAAAATAATGCAAGCCATCCCCCACTTGAAAAAATGGTTTCTAACTTTGGATTTATATAAAAATCACCTTCAGAATGTCTAAAGAATACAGAGAATTTGATTCCCGTTAATTGGCAGCTGGGGAAGAGTATCTGAATTATGAACCATTATACCATTTTAATCTGATGCAAGTGGTACAGAAATTATACTTTGAGAAACAGAGCAGCAAAGAGCTATTTTAAACATTTTATGATGTGTTATACTTTATCTTATTTTAAATATATTTCATATATACATTAAATACTTCTATCTATACACACATGAACATATACCAATTATACTTTATAAAAATGAATGTAATTACATATACTCATGCATGATACCTGTCAAGAGAAAACTATAAACCTATGATGGTCTATGTAGATCGGGATGGACCACAAATGCAGATGGGGACAGATCATCAACAGCTAAATGACTTACATGATGATTTGAAATATCTGGAAACAGAAGGAAGATGAATGAATGCATGACTGAGCAGAGATCTAGTGAATTCTTTTGTCATCACTGGCTAATCAGTAAAGAAAAGCAAAAAGTAAGAGGGAAATCTAAAGCCTCTAACTTTCTGTGAATGTAAAGGGACATAAGAATGATCGGTAGGCCATTTGAACTTCTTTAAAAGCACAGAGAAGAAGGGACTTCCCTGGTGGTCCAGTGGCTAAGACCCCATGTTTCCAATGCAGGGGCCCCAGGTTTGAGTCCTGGTCAGGGAACTAGATCCTGTGTGCTGAAACTAAGACCTAGTGCAGGCAAACAAAGGAATATTTTTAAAAAGTATAGGGACTTCTCTGGTAGTCCAGTGGTTAAGAACCTGCTTGCCAATGTGGGGGACAAAGATTTGATCATTGATCCGGGAGAATTCCACATGCTGAGGGGCAACTAAGCCCATGTGTGACAACTACTGAAACCCGTGCCCTAGAGCCCATTCTCTACAACAAAAGAAGACACTGTAATGGGAAATTCGCACACTGCAACTAGAGAAAACCCATAAAGCAATAAAGACCCACAGCAGCCAAAATTAAATAAATAATTTGTAAAAACTATAGAGAAGGTTTATTGCATTTTAAATGGCTAATAGGAAAAAAAAAGTCATGGTTGAATTTCATAGTGACAAGTTACATCTCTCTTGCTGCTTCTCAGATTCTTTTTTTTTTTTGTCATTGAATTTTAAAATGTTATTATAATTATCTGAGTGTGGAATTCTTGAGTTCTACCTTCTTGGAGTTTTTCACTTTCTTGGAGATTTATATTCATTTCTTTCATAAAATTTGGGACATTTTAAACATTAATTCTTCAAAAATATTGTCTGTCATTTCTCCTTCTCTTCTTCTGAAACACCCACATTGTATGTGTTGGGCTACTTGCTAATGTCCTTTGGGCATCTTTTCTATTGTTGCTCAGTAGTGTCCAACTCTTTGTGACCCCATGGAGTGCAGCATGCCATGCTTCCTTGTCTTTCACTATCTCCTGAAGTTTGTGTAAGCTCATGCCCATTGAGTTGATGATACCATCCAACCATCTCATTCTCTGTCACCCCCTTCTTCTCCTGATTTCAGTCTTTCCCAGCATCAGAGTCTTTTCCATTGATTCAGCTCTTCCCATCAGGTGGCCAAAATATTGGAGCTTCAACATCTGCATCAGTCCTTTCAATGATACAAGTTTAATTTCCTTTAGGATTGACTGGCTTGAACTCCTTACAGTCCAAGGGACTCTTAAGAATTTTCTCCAGCACCACGGTTCAAAAGTATCAATTCTTAGGTGCTCACCCTTCTTTATGGTCCAACTCTTACATCCATCCATGACTACTGGAAAAATCATAGGTTTGAATATATGGAATTTTGCCATCAAAGTGATGTCTCTGATTTTTAATAGAGATGTAGATTTGTCATAGCTTTTCTTCTAAAAAGCAAGCGTCTTTTAATTTCTTGGTTGTAGTCACTGTCCACAGTGATTTTGGAGCATCTTAAGATTAATTGTTTTAAAGTCTTTGTATAGCATATCTTCTACCAAATTCTTTTCATCAACATTTTCTGTCGATTTATTTATTTATTTATTTATTTTCTGAATGGGCTGTATTTTTCTCTTTTTATGACATGTCCTCTCATTGAAAACCAGATGGTGAAATCTAATGACATGTTAACTCTGGAAATCAAATACTTCTCTGTTCATAAGGTTTGCTGTTTTAATTTAATTTAATTTCGATTGCTATAGTCTGCTTCCTTGCATCAGCCTAAGGTGTAAGCTTAAAGGTCTTCTTGGGTCTTTTGTGTGCCTGCACATTTTCCTGGCCACGTGTGGTGACTTTCCTGTACATTAGTTGCTTTTGTATGAATTAGTCTTTAGTGCTTGGCTCCTAAAGGGGAAAAATGGGAAGGAAAAAAAAAAAGAGAGAGAGAGAGAGAGAGATTGGAAGAAAATGGGAACTGACCCTTTAAGTCCTCTGAAAATCATTTAGCAATAGGATAAGTGGCTTTTGACAATGGAGGAAACCCAAATGTAATGAATACCACTACTTTACTACCTTTCTGTGATTCAAAGCCACAACCAGTGATGAGAGCACAGATCACTGATATTTGACAGGGTGAATTTCATTTATCTTAACTCCAGTAAACTCTGTGCTCCTGCTCATGCATGCCCAGTTGAATCTGACTCTTTTTGGTTACACGGACTGTCTCCCACCTGGCTCCTCTGTCCATGGATTTCCCAGGCAAGAATACTGGAGTGGGTTGCCATTTCCTGTTCTAGGAGCTATTCCCAATCCAGGGATTCAACCTATGTCTCCAGCCTATTCTTCTTTGGCAGGTGGATTCTTTACCATCATTTCACGTGGGAAGCCCAAACTCTGCAGGTTGCTCCAAAATATGTGTATAGCTTTCTGCCAAGGTGTTAGGGGTGGAGAATGGGTAGTTACTACAGTACTAAGCACTGAAACTGACCATAATTTACCTTCAAGTTTTTCCCTTGAGAGTTATAGGACTTTAATAGACTCTAGAATCATTGAAGAAAGTGACAGAGAAATCAGAAAATACCGAGAGACAAGTGAGAACAGAAATATGATGTATCAAAATCAATGGGATGCAGCAAAAATTGTTCTTAGAGGGAAATGCATAGCAATATATATGGCAATGGCACCCGACTCCAGTACTCTTGCCTGGAAAATCTCACGGACAGAGGAGCCTGGTAGGCTGCAGTCCATGGGGTTGCTAAGAGTCGGGCATGACTGAGCGACTTCACTTTCGCTTTTAACTTTCATGCATCGGAGAAGGAAATGTAAACCCACTCCAGTGTTCTTGCCTGGAGAATCCCAGGGACCCGGGAGCCTGGTGGGCTGCCGTCTATGGGGTCGCATAGAGTCGGACATGACTGAAACGACTTAGCAGCAGCAGCATATGCCCTCTTAAAGAAAGGAAAAAAAAAAGTTCCAAATAACTTTTCAATTAAAGGAATTGGAAAAGAAAAAAACCAAGCCCAAAGTTCATAAGAAATGGAAATAATAAAGAAAGGAATGGAAATAAATAAAATAGAAACTGGAAAAAAAAAAAAAGACATGGAAGGGATCAATGAAATGAAAAAGTTGGTTCCTTCAAAAGATGAACAAAAATCAACAAGTCATTAACTAAACTAGGAAAGAGAAAAAAAGAAAGGGCTCAAATACATAAAATTAAAAATGTAAGAGGAAAACTCAATGAAACTTCTACCTGTTGATTTTAATCCCACTGAGATATTAAAGGTAAACTCTCTTACTATTTTTAGGGGTGATTTATATTAGTGAGCATATTGCTTACTTAATGTGCTACAGATAAAAAAAAACTGCCCTTTGGCTTCTGTTTGTTATATTATGTGCTTTTCAAATTGTAATACTTGCCATGGAAGTGAAAATTAACATATTAAAAATTTGGAAAAATATTGAGTGACAGAAATTTGAAAGGGTAAGATATCTGATTAAAGAAACAAGCACTATTAATTTAGGTTTTGTGTGTGTGTGTGTGTGCTTTCAAATGAGTTCAATTATAAAATGTGCAATTTTAGACCAGAAGATACAGGTGAAGTTTCCATGATCTTCCCTAGTTGCCTTAGATAATGCTGATTTTCTGATTTTCAGTATTTCTTCATTTTTAGCCAATTCATAAATAGGATGCAAAAAAGTGAAATTATAGCCATTCTTCAAGCTCTGCATATGTGTCAGTTCAGTTCAGTTCAGTTCAGTCGTTCGTCATGTCCAACTCTTTCCATCCCCATGAATCACAGCACACCAGGCCTTCCTTCAGTTCAGTTCAGTTCAGTTCATTTCAACCGCTCAGTCGTGTCTGACTCTGCAATCCCATGAACCGCAGCACACCAGGCCTCCCTATCCATCACCAACTCCCGGAGTTCACTCAAAATCATGTCCATCGAGTCAGTGATGCCATCCAGCCATTTCATCCTCTGTCGTCCCGTTCTTCTCCTTCCCCCAATCCCTCCCAGCATTAGAATCTTTTCCAATGAGTCAACTCTTCACATTAGGTGGCCAAAGTATCAGAGTTTCAGCCTCAGCATCAGGCCTTCCAATGAACACCCAGGACTTATGTCCTTTAGGATGGACTGGTTGGATCTCCTTGCAGTCCATGGGACTCTCAAGAGTCTTCTCCAACACCACAGTTCAAAAGCATCAATTCTTTGGCGCTCAGCTTTTTTCACAGTCCAATTCTCACATCCATACATGACCACTAGAAAAACCATAGCCTTGACTAGACGGACCTTTGCTGGCAAAGCAATATCTCTGCTTTTCTATATACTATATAGGTTGGTCATAACTTTCCTTCTAAGGAGTAAGCTTCTTTTAAATTCATGGCTGCAATCACCATCTGCAGTGATTTTTGAACCCCCCAAAATAAAGTCTGACACTGTTTCCACTGTTTCCCCATCTATTTCCCATGAAGTGATGGGACCAGATGCCATGATATTCGTTTTCTGAATGTTGAGCTTTAAGCCAACTTTTTCACTCTCCTCTTTCACTTTCATCAAGAGGCTTTTTAGTTCCTCTTTACTTTGTGCCATAAGGGTGGTGTCATCTGCATATCTGAGGTTATTGATATATCTCCCGGCAATCTTGATTCCAGCTTGTGCTTCTTCCAACCCAGCATTTCTCATGAGGTAGTCTGCATATAAGTTAAATAAGGAGGGTGACAATATACAGCCTTGACGTACTCCTTTTCCTATTTGGAACCAGTCTGTTGTTCCATGTCCACTTCTAACTGTTGCTTCCTGACCTGCATACAGGTTTCTCAAGAGGCAGGTCAGGTGCTCTGGTAGTCCCATCTCTTTCAGAATTGTCCACAGTTTATTGTGATCCACACAGTCAAAGGCTTTGGCATAGTCAATGAAGCAGAAATAGATGTTTTTCTGGAACTCTGTTGCTTTTTCCATGATCCAGTGGATGTTGGCAATTTGATCTCTGGTCCCTCTGCCTTTTCTAAAACCAGCTTGAACATCTGGAAGTTCACGGTTCATGTACTGCTGAAGCCTGGCTTGAAGAATTTTGAGCATTACTTTACTAGTGTGTGAGATGAGTGCAATTGTATGGTAGTTTGAGCATTCTTTAGTATTGCCTTTCTTTGGGATTGGAATGAAAACTGACCTTTTCCAGTCCTGTGGCCACTGCTGAGTTTTCCAAATTTGCTGATATATTGAGTGCAGCACTTTCACAGCATCATCTTTTAGGATTTGAAATAGCTCAAGTGGAATTCCATCACCTCCACTAGCTTTGTTTGTAGTGATGCTTTCTAAGGCCCACTTGACTTTACATTCCAGGATGTCTGGCTCTAGGTGAGTGATCACACCATCGTGATTATCTGGGTCATGAAGCTCTTTTTTGTACAGTTCTTCTGTGTATTCTTGCCACCTCTTCTTAATATCTTCTGCTTCTTTTAGGTCCGTACCATTTCTGTTCTTTATCGAGCTCATCTTTGCATGAAATGTTCCCTTGGTATCTCTAATTTTGTGTAATTCTGCATATGTTTAATTTCCTTTTAAAATGCCCCATTCAGTATATAAAAATATATCTTCTTTGTTATAAGGTTTTTAATTTTTTTTTGCTATATTTCCTTTCTATGCATATCTTTATTTTATATTCCTAATTGACTTTTCACTTCTCTGGTAATTCATCTGTAAAGAATCCACCTGCAATGCAGGAGACCCCAGTTTGATATCTGGGTCAGGAGATCTGCTGGAGAAGGGATAGGCTACCAACTCCATTATTCTTGGGTTTCCCTGGTGGCTCATATGATACAGAATCCACCTGCAATTCAGAAGACCTGGGTTTAATCCCTGGGATCAGAAGATCCCCTGGAGGAGGGCATGGCAACCCACTCCAGTGTTCTTGCCTGGTGAATCCTCATCAACAGAGGTTCCTGGTTGGCTACAGTCCATGGGATTGCATAGAGTCAGACTTGACTGAGTGACTGATTGTATGATGCTGCTATTTCATTTCTGTTTCTGAACATTTGATTATTTTGAAATTTCCATGACCCTAAAAATGAAGTTGTAAAGACTGAATAGCAGATATATCAATGAATAGGGCCAGGGTCGAGGAGGATAGTCTATACAGAAAGATGAAAGTGTATAAGATCCTGGGTGCATGCATTATATACTAAGATTACTTTAAACTGGATTAGCACCTAGTAGAGTGACTGCTTTATGAGGATATTCAAAATTATCTGTTTAATAAATAAATAATTGAAAGAATAGAGTTTAAATTTCTGGTATGGCAGTTTAAAAGTCATATCTTGAAAGATAGGTAAGGAAGCAACCTTCAAAATCTGTCCTCTGACAACACTGTCACAGCATCCACTCTCTGAAGAGTCTCTATAAGCTCACCCTGGGATAAATCAATGTCTCAGTTGATTTCCCTATTGACTCCCTGCAGTATTCTCAACACATGCATGCAACTCTTTCTAAAATATCAATCAGATTACACCACTCCTTTGTCCAGAATCTTGAAATGCCCATCTGTTTCTTTCAGAACAAAACCCATAATCCTTATAATGGCCTTCCATTCTGATTATACCTGTACCTGAACTATGACCTATTTTTTTCTACACTTTACTGAGGTAATTTTACTCCAACTACACCAACCTCGCTTGAAACCAGTGCATCCTCTTCACCCTTTGGTAAACTCCTTCACCTTTGTGAATCCTTGCTTCAAGTGTTTTTCTCAGTAAGACATACTCTAGTAATCTGTCATACTTTACATATTTTCCTTTCTTTCTTTTTTTCTCCATATATATGGCATGTGTGATCTTAGTTCCTCAATCAGGGATTAGATTTCAAATTCGTGCCCTCTGCAGTAGAATTGTGGAGCCTTAACTTCCAGGGAAGTCCCCATATTTCTTAAGTTAGAATGTCTAATGTTTGCTGTTGTATTCTCCTCCCATATACAAGCTCCATTAGGGCAAAGACTCTTTATGAGTTTAAAGTGTATGTTAACAGTGACAGAGACACAGGCTGTTCTCAATACTTGTTGAATAAATGAATGATTAAAAAAGAGTTGGCATTAGTCAAATATGGATTTGGATAGAGACATTTCAATAAGTTGATGAACTTAAAAACTTATATGTATTTTTGTGAGATGTTAATAAAAGAGAAAAGTGATCAGTGAAGCAATTTATTTGAGTTGTTGAACTAACATAGTAGGTATTTGTTGTTTGCCTCAACAACAACTATAATTCATCATTAATCAAAAGCACAATGATTTCTCTTCATGACACTTGACTTTTCTTATATCCTCACCAATGTTTACATCACTCCAGTTCTAGGGCTTGTCTCTAGCCAGAAAGTCAGGAAGCATAACCCACATCGATAGCCAGGCAACTGATTCATTTAACCAATTAGAAACAACACATGTGATTGATCTATTTTGGAGCTTTAAAGATAGAGATGCACACTGTCTTCCCTAAGTAATGGTCATTGAGGACATGAGATCTATAGCTCCTATAAGCATTTACTGTCATATAAGAAGTTGGCTTTTGAAAAATCTAAGTACAGACATTGAGATTTACTAAGAAGCCAAGCCAAAAATGAAACCTACATCTTTTTTTTTAAGGTGCATGAGAAAGATATTTCATTTTTTGTTTGAAACTATTTGATTTTAAGGTTGTGTCAAAGTGAAGAGGAACTAAAAAGCCTTTTGATGAAAGTGAAAGAAGAGAGTGAAAAAGTTGGCTTAGAGCTCAACATTCAGAAAATGAAGATCATGGCATCTGGTCCCATCACTTCATGGGAAATAGATGGGGAAACAGTGGAAGCAGTGTCAGACTTTATTTTTGGGGGCTCCAAAATCACTGCAGATGGTGACTGCAGCCATGAAATTAAAAGACGCTTATTCCTTGGAAGAAAAGTTATGAGCAGTCTAGATAGCACATTCAAAAGCAGAGACATTACTTTGCCGACTAAGATCCGTCTAGTCAAGGCTATGGTTTTTCCAGCAGTCATGTATGGATGTGAGAATTGGACTGTGAAGAAGGCTGAGTGCCGAAGAATTGATGCTTTTGAGCTGTGGTGTTGGAGAAGACTCTTGAGAGTCCCTTGGACTGCAAGGATTTCCAACCAGTCCATTCTGAAGGAGATCAGCCCTGGGATTTCATTGGAAGGAATGATGCTAAAGCTGAAACTCCAGTACTTTGGCCACCTCATGCAGAATTGACTCATTGGAAAAGACTCTGATGCTGGGAGGGATTGGGGGCAGGAGGAGAAGGGGACGACCGAGGATGAGATGGCTGTATGGCATCACTGACTCGATGGACTTGAATCTGAGTGAACTCTGGGAGTTAGTGATGGATGGGGAGGTCTGGCGTGCTGCGATTCATGGGGTTGCAAAGAGTTGGACACGACTGAGTGACTGAACTGAACTGAACTGATGATGGGAAGAAGAACACCTCTGGGAAGTTAGAGGAGCATATGTTCTAGGTTCTGTGTTTAGTTAGTTTTTTTTTTTTTTTTCTTTTAATAGGATACATCTGAGCTCTCTAGGCATAAGTGAATATGAGAAAATAGACAAAGGTTGAATGTATTTAAAATTAATGGAATTCTTAATGTACTGGAATACACAAGGAAGCAATAACTGATGAAGGTGACAACATTGGGTCTGGCTTTAGATGGGAATAGAAATAACATTTTCAAAAGTACTGGGAGAAACACAATGAAAATTGATTAAGACAGTCAGTGACATAAAAAGTGTCTACAATGACCTCATGTAATAGTGACTGGAAATTTAATGTTTTTAAATAGGGGAGGAATAAGGATAAAAATAATATTTACATACATGAAATTTGGGAAAGACAAGTATTTAGGAAAGAATGGTACTTTAGAGAAACTAGTTTGGAAGCCAGGGGAATCATCCAGATATGAAAAAGAGGATCAAAATTACAGGGGAAAAGTAGAGAGAATGGAAAGGAAGGGGATGATAATAAAGATATCACTTTGGTCTGAGTCATTCATATCCTTTTTGGCCCTATTTTTATGATAAATTTTTCAAGCTCATTGAGCAGAAACCAGGCCTATCTATTGAGTTGTGCCTAGTGCCAGCGCATTTTCTATGCTCAATAAATGCTAAACCATCATATCACTGAAGGAGGATATGAAATAAGGAAAAAGATTCTATTTCAGACCAGAAGCTAAGTTTTAGTAGTACTATGAACTAACTCGTTATTTTGAATAATTTCCATATTATTTTCTTCTTTTCTTTTTAGGTAAATAACTCATTAAATACATATTTAATGTTAGGAAGTTACCCTGCTAAGAGCCAGGGTGATTCAACTAGGTCTCCAAATTCAATCTAGGAAATTAAACATACGAAATGCTTTTCACAGTTCTATGAACCAGTGAATAATGCATTCAAAAGTGTAGACAGATGTTAAATTACATGGGCATTTGGAGTAGAAACAGTAATACTTTTGCCTGGAGTGGTTAAAAATGGGTTTTTGGAATAAGCAAGACGTAAGCTAGCTAGAGATTGAAGGGTAGGATAGAATTTCGAGAGGGAAACGTGTGTGTAAAGCGAAACAGTTGAACATTTGAGGGTAATGGTGTAATAAAAGAATAGTAGTGAAAAATGCAATGAAAATTTTATGTCTAGAGTAGCGTAGTTTCACTGAAGTATGTTTTCTATGTAGAAGAATCATAGAAGCTAAGCCTGGGAAGATGGTATTTTCTAGTACCTTGAATTCAAGATTGAAGTATTTATCATTTTATTTGACACTAGAGATCCATTGAAGATTTTGAGAGAAAAAGCTATAAGGAAAATATGGTTTTAGGAAAATGAAATTGATCATTATATTCAGGAAGGATAGGAGAAGGATAGATTAGATGCAGTGAAATCTCAGCTATTGTACTAGTCTGGACATGAAAAAATAAGATTAAAATAGACTGCAGACTCGGTAAGAACTGATGTTAAGAAAACAAATATTCATTGAAAGGATTAATGCTGAAGCTGAAGCTCCAATACTTTGACCACCTGATGTCAACAGCTGACTTATTGGAAAAGACTCTGAAGCTGAGAAAGATTGAAGGTAAAAAGAGAAGGGGGCAGCAGAGGATACAATGGTTAAATAGCATCACTGACTCAATGAACATGAATTTAAGCAAACTCTGGGAGATAGTGGGGTTCCCTTGTGGCTCAGCTGGTAAAGAATCTGCCTGCAATGCAGGAGACCTGGGTTCGATCCCTGGGTTGGGAAGATCCCCTTGAGAAGGGAAAGGCTACCCCACTCCAGTATTCTGTCCTGGAGAATTCCATGGACTGTATAGTCCATGGGGTTGCAGTCAGACAGGACTGAGCAACTTTCACTTACTTTCCTAGAGATAGTGGAGGACACAGGATCCTGGTATGCAGCAGTCTATGGGGTCACAAAGAGTCAGAGACTTAGCAACTGAACAACATGAACTCTACAATTAACCTTTCATTTCTGCATCTTTAACCAATTAAAAATGGTTATTGACAATCAATTATGTATATTATTAAAAGGAGAGTAACCTAAAAGAAATGCTTTGGACTAATATTTAAGAAAAAGAAAGAAAAAAAATCAACTCTCAATACATATCACAGATATGATTTTGAAAATTAGGAGATCAGTTTCACATTCAAGTAGGTTTATTGACAAAAAATTACAAAACAAATTGCATAGGAACATAGAGTGCAAATACTAAATCATCTCTGCATTTTTTAGCACAATAATGAAGTTGTGTGTGTGTGTGCTCAGTTGTGTCTATTCTTTGCAATTCCTGTTAGGCCCCTCTGTCCGTGGGATTCTCCAGGACAGAATACTGGAGCAGATTGCCATTTTCTCCTCCAAGGGATCATCCCGACATAGGGATGGAACCCATGTCTCTGGTGTTTCCTGCATTAGCAGGGGTATGCTTTACCACTGTGCTACCTGGGAAACCCACAATAATGAAGCACACAAATAGTTGAAAAAGTCATTTTATATATTAAAAAATAAGCTGCTTAAATGACAACTCTATATATTCAAGTGAGAAATGGGAAATTTGTATTATATGATTTTAGAAATGATTAATTAGTTTTAATGTGTAGCCTCTGAGGAGAATGGGGCTAGGTACCAGATATAGTATAAAACAGAACATAAAATATAATATAAAACATTGGTTTTGATTAGTGCAACCTGGAAATAAATGTAGCAGTTGGATTATTATTGCTGAGAAAAACACAGGAAAGTTCCTCATTAATTGGGACTGAATGATATTAAAGATTTATATGTTATCATTGTAGTTAGAGCCAGAAGCAATAGTTTGGTACTAAGTTAAATTTCAATTATACTGGAGGCAATAGAATATATAACAAACTGAACAAAATAATCCAGTGTTCTTTGGTCTCTGTGGTCACCATTTACTAAATATTAGAAACCATTTCCAGAGACTACTTCTCTGTAAGCATTTTCTTTTAAATTTTACTTAGAACAAGTGTATTCTGAGGAAAATCTCGTGTAGGTTCTGCAATAAATCAATTACATCAGTGATAAAATTGATCAAACAATGACAGTTTCTAATAAAATACAAATATTTCTGCCCTCAAAAAGTTTATCATTTAAGCAAATGAATCATCCATTATTTTTAATAATATTTGCATTTATTTTTATGGATTGCTTAATATAAAATCATTATTCAAATGAGTACAATAAAGGGGTTTGTGAGCTGCAAAAAACTTTTTTTTTCTTGTTTGCTTTTCAGTGTAATACATGTGGATAAAAACATTGGTCATAAATCACAGAGACACATGGTCAATCTTTAACTTCATATATTCCAGACAAAAGACATTAGACAACTAATTGAAATATCCCAAAATGTTTACATATTTTCAAAAAGGGTAACTAATATTTCTCATAGGGTTAAAATTAGTTTTAGAAGATATTCGTATGTAGTTAAGTAAGACACTATTACTGCATATAAAATGCCTCAATAAATATTCTTATTCACTCCATATTAAAGTTAACATATTTTAGAAATAAAAATAATTCTTTATAATTATAAATGCAAAATAATCTTCAACAGAATTCATGGAGTACATCTTAAATTAGTAATTGTTGTTCTGTTGCCAAGTCATGTCCAACTATTCATGACCCCAATCAGTTCAGTTCAGTTACTCAGTCATGTCTGACTTTGTGACCCCATGGACTGCAGCACACCATGCTTCCCTGTCCATCACCAACTCCTGGAGTTTACTCAAACTCATGTCCATTGAGTTGGTGATGCCATCCAACCATCTCATCCTCTGTCATCCTCTTCTCCTTCTGCCTTCAATCTTTTCCAGCATCAAGGTCTTTTCAAATGAGTCAGTTCTTTGCACCAGGTGGCCAAAGTATTGGAGTTTCAGCTTCTGCATCAGTCCTTCCAATGAATATTCAGGACTGATTTCCTTTAGGATGGACTGGTTGGATCTCCTTGCAGTCCAAGGGACTCTCAAGAGTCTTCTCCAACACCACAGTTCAAAAGCATCAATTCTTTGGTGCTCAGCTTTCTTTATAGTCCAACTCTCACATCCCTACATGACCACTGGAAAAACCATAGCTTTGACTAGACAGACCTCTGTTGGCAAAGTAATGTCTCTGCTTTTTAATATGCTGTCTAGGTTGATCATAATTTTTCTTTCAAGGAGAAAGCATCTTTTAATCTCATGGCTGCAGTCACCATCTGCAGTGATTTTGGAGCCCCCCAAAATAAAGGCTGTCACTATTTCCATTCTTTCCCCATCAAGATGCCTTGATCTTTGTTTTCTTAATGGAGATTTAAGCCGACTTTTTAACTCTCTTCTGTCACTTTCATCAAGAGGCTCTTTAGTTCTTCTTCATTTTCTGCCATAAGGGTGATGTCATCTGCATATCTGAGGTTATTGATATTTCTCCTGGCAATCTTAATTCCAGTTGTGTTTCACCAGCCCAGTATTTCTCATGATGTGCTCCGTATATAAGTTAAATAAGCAGAGTGACAATATACAGCCTTGACGTACTCCTTTCCCTATGTGGAACCAGTCTGTTGTTCTATGTCCAGTTCTAACTGTTGTTCTTGACCTGCATACAGATTTCTCAGGAGGCAGGTCAGGTGGTCTGGTATTCCCATCTCTGGAAGAATTTTCCACAGTTTGTTGTGATCCACACAGTTAAAGGCTTTGGCATAGTCAATAAAGCAGGAGTATATGTTTTTCTGGAACTCTCTTGCTTTTTTAAGAATCCAACGAATGCTGGCAATTTGATCTCTGGTTCCTCTGCCTCTTCTAAATCCAGCTTGAGCATCTGGAAATTCACGGTTCATGTATTGTTGAAGCCTGGTTTGGAGAATTTTGAGCATTACTTTGCTAGCATGTGAGGTGAGTGCAATTGTGTGGTAGTTTGAACATTCTTTGGTATTGCTTTTCTTTGGGATTGGAAAGAAAACTGACCTTTTCCAGTCCTGTGGCCACTGCTGAGTTTTCCAAATTTGCTGGCCTATTTAGTGCAAAGTTTTCATAGCATCATCTTTTAGGATTTGAAACAGCTCAACTGGAATTCCATCACTTCCACTAGCTTTATTCAGAGTGATGCTTTCTAAGGCCCACTTGACTTCGTATTCCAGCATGTCTGGCTCTAGGTGAGTGATCACACTATCGTGATTATCTGGGTCTTGAACATCTTTTTTTGTATAACTCTTTTGTGTATTTTTGCCACCTCTTCTTAATATATTTTGCTTTCTGCTAGGTCCATACCATTTCTGTCCTTTATTGTGCCCATCTTTGCATGACCCCATGCAATGTAGCATACCAGCTTCCGAGTCCCTCATCATCTCCCAGAGTCTGCCCAAGTTCATGTCCTTTTCTTAATAGATAGATGTATTAATTTTAATTACTAGATTCAAAAGAGAGTTCTTTTATGCATGTGCCTTGAGACATGTATATCAGACATAATATAAATTTTAATAACATTAAGAAAACAATGCTTAATTTAAAAATAAGAAATTATATTCAATTTCCAATGTGACATTTCTAGTTCAAACTGCCTTAGTGGAAATAGAAATTAATTTTATTTCCTTTTCAGTAACTCATTTTTAGGTTATGAAGTATGTTTGATAATTTGTCCATACCCTCATTTGCTAAATATTTATTACCCACTTGCTAGCATGAAACTCTAATGTTCTAAAAATAGCCACTATGATAACTGAATAATAAAGGTTTTTTCTTTATTCTTGTGCATGTATCTTCCATGTTCCTCTGTAGATGCACTCTCCATCCCCACCCTTCTCTGTACCCTCCTAATCCTCACTTTCTGGACCATTATTGACTGAAACCCACCCCCACGCCTTGCCTTGTAGTTCAAGTTCAGTTCAGCCAATAGGAGACAGCAGCCAGGATTTAGGCATGGGAGGAGAAAGAAGCTAAGTGGATATTAGGATAAATATTAGTACTGCATTCAGTTTTTTAATTTGGAATCAATTTTTCTTAAGTTTTATTATTGTTCGACCTGTTTACTTTACAACAAAGTTCTCAGTTCTGCATCAGCTTCATTGGTGCACACCCCCTCCCACATGAGGAGATGATGATTTTGATTGATGGCACATTCTTCCATTTTTAGTGATGGGGAAAATTAGCATAGCCAAGATGGATATTTTCTCAGCATGAATTACCTGTTTTTGCATATGTCTTATTTCCTCTTTCTACAAGAAGAATGTAGAGTTGTTTTAATGTCTATAAATAGAGGGAAGGCTGAGGAACCTTATCATAATTCAGGCTTCCCACTGTTATGTGTTATTTTAAAACCAATCATTTTCACAATTTCTTTTCACTTTTAGCAATCTGTACTGTAAAATGTGACATAGACATGGAAACCATATTCTCATAGTTCTGGGGATAATTGAGTGATTTAATATGTCCAATGTGTAAGCCATTTGGGACAGTTCCAGACATAAAATATGTGCTATATAAGTATTTGTCATAATTATTAATAGAGTACACTCTAAAATGTTCAAACAATTTAATTATACAAATGATTTCTGTGTATATAATTCAAGGAGCAGTTAACACTAAAGTTTCAACCCTGGAAATTGAAACCATACATATAAAATTTGATGGATCAAGGACAATATCATAATGGGAATAAAAAACCTACTGGAGAATGAAGGCTAAAGAAACCAATATATATTTAAAAATTGTGTGATATAATAACTTTAAAAAAAAAGAAAATTTGCAGTATTAAATTATTGTATTAGGAAAAAATAATGCAGAAAATGAAATGATTGAGTTTAATCCTTATATAAACTTGCAAAAGAAACTGGAGAATGAATGCATATGAAAGCAGGGGAAATAGATTAAAATTCCTGAGGAGAAATTAATGAAATATAAAATAAGACATAAGAGGGTCATCAAACCAAAAATTGAGCCTTTAAAAAGCATAATAAAATAGAATTGTGATTAATAAAGAAAAATTAACTTATCATATGCACTATTTTTTACAATGTTAAAAGTGAGACCTAGAGAAATTAATTCACTCCCAAACATATAAATTAGTTGTTGAAATATATCCCAGTGGAGTTATGCTATTTGATTGTATAACATATAAAAAAAGATCACTTCATATATAATTATTAACTGTGTGTTAATTCAAAGTACCATATTTATAAAATAATTACTCAAAAATACTTTATGCTAATATGGTGGGCATTAATGAGGCAGAATTTGATCTAAATAGTAATACTCCATGACCTTTTCTTTCTTTCTTTTCTTTTTTTTTTTTTTTTTTTTTTTGCTATATAGCATGATTTTGCTGTGCTGACCAAATTTTTTTAGCAGTCACATTATCATCTTGTCCAATTTTTTTTTATATTGTCAATAAAATCCTTTCCATTCTGCCTTTAGGTTGTTATGTAGCTGCATTTTATGCTTTACTTAAAATGACATAACCAATAAAAGTGAAAAATTTATAGGCAAAACAAATGACTATTATATACACTGTAAGCAGAGTTAATAAAATGCTTTATTGATAGAATTTATTTATCCCATCTGAATCAAATGAAAGGGCAAATATTCTTTCTTGAAGCCTGCCAATAATACACAATTTATAACAACTTGGCAGAAATCAAACACTTTCAAATCACCTCCTAAACTGGCAACATGGCTTTTATTTCCTGGAAATAATTCAGTTCAGTTCAGTCGCTCAGTCGTGTCCGACTCTTTGCGACCCCATGAATCGCAGCACGCCAGGCCTCCCTGTCCATCACCATCTCCCAGAGTTCACTCAGACTCACGTCCATCAAGTCCGTGATGCCATCCAGCCATCTCATCCTCTGTTGTCCCCTTCTCCTGTGCCCAATCCCTCCCAGCATCAGAGTCTTTTCCAAAGATTCAACTCTTCGCATGAGGTGGCCAAAGTGCTGGAGTTTCAGCTTTAGTGTCATTCCTTCCAAAGAAATCTCAGGGCTGATTTCCTTCAGAATGGACTGGTTGGATCTCCTTGCAGTCCAAAGGACTCTCAAGAGTCTTCTCCAACACCACAGTTCAAAAGCATCAATTCTTTGGTGCTCAGCCTTCTTCACAGTCCAACTCTCACATCCATACATGACCACTGGAAAAGCCATAGTCTTATAATTGGGATACCAATGTTGTCTGGAAAATGTGATTAGTTAAAAGGGTAATATATATATGGCAAGGAGAGTTTGAGAAAAGCTATACTTTGAACATACACTAGTAAATTCGTATTCATTCATTCCCAAATTAGTTATTAAGCTTGAATACATTGCATTGGCTTTGTCATGTGAGGGTTGTGGGGAGGTCCTGGAAGAAACAAATACAAAAGACACTGCAGTTGATTGCAATCCAGCAAATGGGCTTCTCTGATAGCTCAGAAGGTAAAGAATCTGCCTACAACACGGGAGACAATTGGAGAAGGGAATGGATACCCTCTCCAGCATGAACAGAGAATTCCATGGACAGAGAAGCCTGGTGGGCTATAATCCATGGGGTCACAAAGAGTTGGACACAACTGAGAAACAACAACAATTAAAACACATATGCACAGGTACACATACATGTATATATGACACTGTGAAGTTGATAAGTGAACACATTCTAGCTCTGCCTTAAAAAAAAATAGACTGCATTTAATAGACTTACTCAAAGTTGAAAAGTAGTTTAACAAATACACTGGCAGAGTGTTTTTTTATGTGAGGTATGTGTTTGAATTTCATTTTGTTGATAACTTTAAAGATGATACTCCTCAGCAATTATATTCATATTTTATTTTTTTTATTTTTTTCTTTCTAAATTTTTATTTTTATTTTTTTTGTTTTTATTTTTTTTTAAGTTTTTATTTTTACTTTAGTTTACTTTACAATAGTGTATTGGTTTTGCCATACATTGACATGAATCCACCACAGGTGTACATGCGTTCCCAAACATGAACCCCCCTCCCACCTCCCTCCCCATAACTTCTCTCTGGGTCATCCCCGTGCACCAGCCCCAAGCATGCTGTATTCTGCATCGGACATAGACTGGCGATTCAATTCTTACATGATAGTATACATGTTTCAATGCCATTCTCCCAAATCATCCCACCCTCTCCCTCTCCCTCCAAGTCCAAAAGTCCGCTATACATATCTGTGTCTTTTTTGCTGTCTTGCATACAGGGTCATCATTACCATCTTTCTAAATTCCATATATATGTATTAGTATACTGTATTCATATTTTATAACAAGTGGGCAAATTTTACAGAAGGCCAGGAAGAAATTTTAAAATATTTCTGCTGGAGTACCTCAAGTTGCAAAAGAGACTAATTACAATATCTTCCTTTTCCTTATCACTTTCATTTTTCCTTTTTTGCAATTGCTTTGGGATCACAGCTGTGAGTTTTGCTGTAGTTGTTGTCATTGTGTTTTAAAGTTAAATATGCTTTACCTTAAATATTGAAGAAATTGTTATACAAAATATTTTGTTTGAGACTTAGAGAATAATTTCTTTTGCTTAATTCTTACCAGATTATTTGAGTGATATTTAATTCCATATTATTTCTATACTCTTTGAGTAAATATCTGAGCACAGAATAATTCAGTACATTTGTTCTTGAACTCAGCATTCTGGTAGCAGTCTATGATGCTGCTTAATAGGTATACAAACCTCCATTGAAGAATAATACCCATATACCATACTGTCTGTTCAAATCATTAATTGTGTGTGACAATAGAAACTCAACAATTTGTGATTGTGTGAAAGTGCTGATAATGGAAACATTGCTTGTAGTCTCAGGAATCAAGCCATATTCAGTTAGCCCACTATCATTTATGTGCAATGTGAAAGCTTCAATAAAATATGTTTCAATTTCTGATACTTGTTCTAGATATTGAAATACATTAATACCATCAGCTGCAAAATATATAAACTCAGATTAAATATGGAAATTGGACACATCGGATGAGTTGAACTGTATTTAACCCACTTTTAATTCTTTCTGTCAAATCTGATCTACTTGTTGGTTTTGTCTGTGGCTATCTCATTGTTGCTGATTTTCATTCTTATATGTATCCAGACTAAATCTTTGCTTGTAATTTTAGATTAATATTTAGCCCTATCCTTCCATTTACTTTGCTTCTTCTTTACTTGTAAGATCTAGCTCACACATAATCCAGGATCTCTTTTTTAATGCTAATTGCAGGATTTACAGTAACCACTGTGATATTTCACTTTATTCTTTTAACCCATCCCATTTGTCGTATTATAAACATTATTTATTTCAACTAATGTATCAACTTTATTGCTGAGTGTTATTTATTCCCAAGTTTAATTATCTTCTTGTACATCTTTATCAAAGTTATTGGATAAATATTGATTGACTTTGCTAAATAGTTATTTGGTTCTGCTGCATTCCAGTAAGAGCTTCTTCTCTATGATGGCATTAAAATAATAATCAATAGTGTTTGTGTAAATTATGCATGTAGTTCTGTTTGCACCAAACTTAATAATGCTTCAGCCCATAGTTTTTACTTTGTTAAAATTATGAAAATTTAAGCTATCACATTTTCTTAAACTTGTAGCCTGAGACTGAATTTATCCAGAGATAAAATATCACATTTCATGTCTTATTCTTAGCAAAGTCATCTTAACCTCTGGGAATCAGTTTTTTTCCCCCTAAGTGCTCCCTTGTCATTTATCACAAGTAATTGCAGAATTATTTCTGCTTACATGTAGCAAGCTTCACATTATAACTTACAAAAATTCAGCTTTTGAAATATTTGAACAATTATATTTCAAATTTGTGAAATGGTAGTGACAGTCTCAAAATTTGATGTGTTGTTGAAACTAGCAAGTTTAAATAAACTTGACAAGCCCTTCCAAGTCATTTATTATAAGTGCTCTGATCCAACAGCAGGCATGGTTAGAGAAGTGCCAGATGTCAACACCCCTTTCATTTATTTTCAGAAACATAAACACCATTTTGAGAAAAGTCGTAAATATAGCAGACTCTAAAGAAAGCTAAGAGAACAACATGATTTCCCAGAGCGCTGGTTAGTTTCAAACATAAATTAACTTTCCTTGTATTGGATATTTTTGTTTGCTTTACTTTTTTCTCCAGGAATTTCCATATTAGGAGCAACCTCAATGGTCTTTCTGAACTTACAGTGTTCCATATAGTGACAGCTTCACCACTAACTAACATTTACTGTTATTGTAACTGAGCAGGATCCTATGGGTCCTTCCTGGGACAGACTCCTCCCCATATCCTCTGCTGTACCTCCTCTCTGAAGTACCCAGATATTAGAAATCTGATGTACATTCCCTGAGTTGTCTTACAGGTGCTAAAACTTTCACCAAATGAAAGGAATTAACAGCTCCATGACATTGACAGTGTAGTCCCCAGAACTATCGGCGCCTCGGGATTCATAAGGTTAGCCTCTGTGACACCACCCTGGTACCTCATTATCAACCAATCAGAATTGTGGGCAAGCTGATTCCATGCTCTGGGACGCCCCTCGTGTATCTTGGCTTTAAAAAGGCTTTGCTGAAACTCACTGAAGAGTTCAGGTTTGAGTACTAACTGTCCAAGACTCTCCGTATGGTGCCTTAGAGTAGATACTGCACTTTTCTTCACCACAGCCTGGTGTCACTGCATTGGTGAGCAGATTCAATTTTGGCTCTGTAACGTTATAGTATGTAATTTTGGAAGAGGACTTCCTCTAGGGTGGAAAGAACAACAAACTACTTTTCAAAGAACATTAATTTTAATTAATTACTCTGAGCAGATTAAATTCTCTCTAAAATTTTTAAATCTCAAAATTCCTTCTACACAACTGTTACTTCCTATTTTCTCCCCTCCACTATTCTTGTTCTTTTCCATTTTTTCAGTGTATGGGTTAGAGAACTATTCTAGGCAAGCTGGTCTAGTTAGATGTGAAGATTGAAGAAAAATATTTTTATTTCTTCAACAAGAAATTATGTTAGTGAAAGTTTGATTAGACATTTAGTAACTAACTTTCTTTTTTTAGTCATGCAAACAACAACCCCAAAGTGTGCTTATTGTAATATAACTTACATGCCCTCTTGAGTATAACATCTTGGCTGACAATAGCTGAAATTATCATAAAATTTTCTCACTCTAACTGTCAAGCACACACATGTCACAGCACTCCTAGTACATACATATTTGCATACATATGCACAAGTATGTGTCATCCTCCTCTGACTTTCATTACTATATTCTAAATCTGGGAAGATTTAGTGATAACATAAACAGAATATTTCAAAAAGACACTCCCCAAAACTAAGTATAGTTGATAAAAATGAGATAATAGATGCAATGGAGATATAAGTACTACATGAGTAGGGAGAAAGAAGGTGACGCTAGAGGTAAAGAACCCACCTGCCAATCCAGGAAAGGTAAGAGATGCGGGTTCCATCCCTAGGTCGGGAAGATTCCCTGGAGTAGGAAATGGCAACCCATTCAGCATTCTTGCCTGGAGACTTCCCAAGGACAGAGGAACCTAGTGGGCTACCGTCCATAGGGTCGCAAAGTGTCAGACACAACTGAAGCGACTTAGCACATACAAGGAGAAATTAAGTGAGCATGTTGTGGCTTGTGATGTCGTGGGAGAAGCAGTTTGGGATGATGATGGATATAAGTTAATTTCATTATTAAAAAATAAAGTAGAAATGAAGGCCATTAAACTTATCATAGTCGGGTGTTTATGAAAACATTTAATGTTGGATTTATGCAATCTTTAAAATCTCTTTTGAGGTGGATTTCCTTTGTGTCAGTTCAGGAATCTCCTAGAATTATTTTCTTTCGTGGCCCCAGGTTATTGTGGCAATCACTGACAAGAGACATGTAGCAGAATTTTGAGGCACAAGTGAAGCAGTAATTGTCTTCTGTTGGGACAAGAAGGTGTGCACAGGGTCTGAGGGGCTGTTACAACTCACACACAGTGTCATCATTTACCTGCTGGTTCACTTGGTTGTTGTGGGCAGCAGGGACCACACCTCCTCCATCTTCTCCAGAATCTCCCACTTCAATTTCTTGAATCTTGGTCCAGCTTCATGAGAAAGGGAGCCATATTGTGCTGGAGGAGACTTCTCCTGCTTGGGGCAGTGAGAGCTTGATTCAAGTTTAATCCCTTTTGAGGGGTGTTCTTCTCTTATAGGTTGCCAATTTTGCTCCAAGCATGTATCCTTATTTCCTTATGAACTGCTGGCCTTGCACGGAAACAGTAGCCACATATAAGTCATTTTCAGTCCTATAACTGTGCTGGAAAAAATCGATGTAACAAATCTGACATATATATATATATATATGTGTGTAACAGAGACATTACTTTGCCGACTAAGGTCCGTCTAGTCAAGGCTATGATTTTTCCAGTGGTCATGTATGGATGTGAGAGATGGACTGTGAAGAAGGCTGAGTGCCGAAGAATTGATGCTTTTGAACTGGTGTTGAGAAGACTCTTGAGAGTCCCTTGGACTGCAAGGAGGTCTAACCAGTCCTTTCTGAAGGAGATCAACCCTGGGATTTCTTTGGAAGAAATGATGCTAAAGCTGAAACTGCAGTACTTTGGCCACCTCATGTGAAGAGTTGACTCATTGGAAAAGACTCTGATGCTGGGAGGCATTGGGGGCAGGAGGAGAAGGGGACGACAGAGGATGAGATGGCTGGATGGCATCACTGACTAGATGGACATGAATCTGAGTGAACTCCAGAAGTTGGTGATGGACAGGGAGGCCTGGCATGCTGCAATTCATGGGGTGGCAAAGAGTCGGACACAACTGAGTGACTGAACTGAACTGAACTGAACACACATATATGTGCACATCACCCACAAGCACACATATACACACCCTTCATCTAGAGGTTCTACCTGACTGATTCCACCTTGACGGGTAGGTCCTCTTATCAAAAGATTAGGATTTCAGCATATCTTCTTAGTCAATAAATTTGTGAAAACTTTGGCTCTAGATTCTCTATTGTTTTGTTTTGTTTCCCTAGTTAGCCATAAAGTACATTTGAAAGCAGAAAATTAGAATCTCTGCAATGGAAATGATATTTGTATCCGGTATAACTGAAAAATCATTCTAGATTTGAAAATTATGCTATCTAGCATACATTTTTGCATATGAATATGATGAGGGCCACCATCCAAAGTTAAATATTGTCTTAGGTATCTTAAGTTCATTACCTCTAGCATGAAGTAGTTCTAAGATAATAAAATGAATTTTAGAATTCAAATGTGCTGGATCTAATATAGAATTCAAATGTCCAAGATCTAAATTCAAAATCTAGCACCTGTCAACTGCATAATCATTAGCCATGTCTACTCTTTATCCATCTCAACTTCTCCCTTGTAAACAGGAAAAAAAAAAACTTACTCTGTAAACTCTGTGTGTATGTGTAAAGAATATAAACAAAAGGGAGGAGATATATGTATACCTATGGCTAATTCATGTTGAGGTTTGACATAAAACAACAAAATCCTGTAAAGCAATTATCCTTCAATTAATAAATAAATAAAATTTTAAAATATTAAAAATATTTGGAAAGAATCTTGCAGGGTTAGGTTTTTAATAAATATATTTTCTTACCACTTCAAAATTCAACATGAGAAATTTGAGCTTTCTAGCTCCACTTTTCTCCTGATTATGTAATTTAACAGTTAATAATTTAACTTACAGGATTTTGCTCAATTGTTCTGTTACTCCCAGTTCCTTAGTTTTCGACATTTCTTATAGCATTCTCACAGTGATAATATCATTAGTCCATCTGACCAATGTTTACTAGATTGTTAGACTTAAAAAGCATCTAACCTATCAATTGTTCATTTACTTGCATATTTAAGAAGACACGGTATGTGCTATCTTTACATAGCTTATTCTAGAATTGTTCCTTTATGACAATGACTTCTTTTCTTATTGTTCATCTTCCTATATGCTGCCATAATAATTCCAATGTTTTCAGCCTTGGCGGTTTCATCTTTAAAATGTTTTTTGATAACATCTATAGCTTATTTCACTTCTATGCAGAGTACATCATGAGAAACGCTGGACTGCAAGAAACACAAGCTAGAATCAAGATTGCTGGGAGAAATATCAATAACCTCAGATATGCAGATGACACCACCCTCATGGCAGAAAGTGAAGAAGAACTAAAAAGCCTCTTGATGAAAGTGACAGTGGAGAGTGAAAAAGTTGGCCTAAAGCTCAACATTCAGAAAACGAAGATCATGGCATCTGGTCCCATCACTTCATGGGGAATAGATGGGGAAACAATGGACACATTGTCAGACTTTATTTTGGGAGGCTCCAAAATCACTGAAGATGGTGACTGCAGCCATGAAATTAAAAGACGCTTACTCCTTGGAAGAAAAGATATGACCAACCTAGATAGCATATTTAAAAGCAGAGACATTACTTTGCCAACAAAGGTCTGTCTAGTCAAGGCTATGGTTTTTCCAGTAGTCATGTATGGATGTGAGAGCTGGACTGTGAAGAAGGTTGAGCACTTTGAAGAATTGATATTTTTGAACTGTGGTGTTGGAGAAGACTCCTGAGAGTACCTTGGACTGCAAGGAGATCCAACCAGTCCATTCTGAAGGAGATCAGCCCTGGGATTTCTTTGGAAGGAATGATGCTAAAGCTGAAACCCCAGTACTTTGGCCACCTCATGCGAAGAGTTGACTCACTGGAAAAGACTTTGATGCTGGGAGGTATTGGGGGCAGGAGGAGAAGGGGACGACAGAGGATGAGATGACTGGATGGCATCACTGACTCGATGGATGCGAGTCTGAGTGAACTCCGGGAGTTGGTGATGGACAGGGAGGCCTTGCATGCTGCGATTCATGGGGTGGCAAAGAGTCAGACACGACTGAGCTACTGAACTGAACTGAACTGAATAGTACTGTGACTACTATAAATACAGGTTTCAGCTAACTTGTATTGAGTTATTAACATGTGGTAGGCAGAGGGCTATACAATTAACTTGTGTTATCTCCTTCAGTAAAACATAGCTTTGAATTTTGAGAGTATAATGAATTAACTTCAGTAAAATTCTATTTAAATGATCAGTAAAATGGTAACTAATGGCAGGGAAATAAAAGAACCCAAGATTTTTAAGTATGCTTACAAAATGTTGTAATTCATTTTCAAACTTTTCTTTAATGTTGCTCCTTTACTTTTTGTGATTTTTGCATAAATATCTTTTTCTTTTGGAAAATAAATGCTTTCTTGGTATAGACCACCAGCCTCTATAATAGGTGAAAACACTTTTATTTAAATTAAGTCTGTGCCATTATTTTCATCTTATATTTTTAAAAGAATAGTCATATATTCTTATGGCATTTACAGGACAATGACAGTTTAAATGTGGGAGGGTTTACTATTATCCCTATTTGATAAATGAGATAAATCAGAAGCAACATTTTTGGATTGGTCAAAAATCACATAGTAACTTTGTGATGAATACACTAGCCATCTTTTGGCCTCAGGCATATAGGAAGTTCATTTAGAGGTACTTATCTAAACTTGCTTTCCATTTTGCTTACATCCCATGAAAATTCTGCCTTCAATTGTGAACTGAAGGAGAAAGAACTGTTTTCATGCTATATGATTTATGAACTCATTAAGCAACTAATAAATATCATATTCAGGCTGTGTAAATTTCATTAGATTCAAAAACACCTCAGAGATATCTTTTTCACATTTTGAATGCCAATCATTATTCTGGAAACCACCACTTTAAAAAATTTTGCATTGATTTTTCCTGTTAAATTGTGAAAACAAGCATGATTTTACTTTCAAAGGTATTTGAATACAGTGTTTGAATAAGATTGTGAAAGAAATGATTTCCTCTAAACGAGATCTCTGTGGCCATACAGACATGTATGGATTTTATTTTATTTTTTATTTTATTTTTATTTTTTGGATTTGATTTTAAAATATACTGTATAGAACACATTTTATATATTTATTTATTATTTGTACTTGGGTTATGACCCATCATTTATAGATGCATTCTTTTCCTCACCATGTAAGGTTCTTAAATAATAAAAGTAATGCCATTCATCACTATACAAGAATCATAACTTCTGTTGCATGGAAAATGCATAGATACACAGATGATAGTTAATATCCATACCTGGAAAGAAGAGTTGGAAAATAAATATATTAGTCTATAGAAATACTACCAATTATAATCCACAATACATGGCTTGATAAACATTTGATTTTGTTTAGGTTCTTTTTTTTCTTTATATATGTTAATAACTTTTTATTTCTTTGGTGACAAAATATTAGCTCTTTAAACTTTAATCAGAACCTATAAGAACACTCTAACAACTAAAGTCTTTGCAAAATTGATTAGACTCTAGTATCTATTTTAAAGGTCAGGAATGATATGTAATATGGATATTCTTCCTTAAGTCTATTCATGTAATTGCAATTAACTTTATCTATATTTAGGCTTATTAAACATCCTTTAGTGCAAGGACAATGTCTTACCCTGCACTAGTAGATCCAAAGCACCTATGAACCAGATTTATTTGCAACATATTGGCAATTAATATTAATTTACTAATAGCTTATTCTCCTAGTAACAGTACATTCAAATCAAAGCACCAACACTTTATACCAACACATTTCATTTTCATAGTTAAATGTGAGCTGGGTTTTGTTATGTTAACTATAAATTAATATTCCAATTATCCTTGGATTTTTCCCATATGCAATCCTCTGAAAGAGTTTTCTATCATTTCATCTGCAATTCCTTTTTTATAATAATTTAAGGTGTTTTTTTTTTTACCTTTTTTTTTTTTCTAGCTGATTATAGCTAGCAGATTTAAAAGAAGTTAAATGGATCCAAGTTGATATTGATTCAAACTTTCATTTAAACTGGGTATGTAATTAAATTTAATTTCCCACAATATCAACACATATTTAATACAAAATTCAAAGAATCAAATGGATCTTAACACTACCACTGCTTGTATTTTACTCCAGCCTATTTTTTTTTTAACATTTTAGCATCTAAAAATATGACACAATATCATAACCCAATTAAAATGAAGACAAGCAAAGCAATTAAAACCCATTAGGAGAAAAATACTTCTTATTACTATAAATGTGATATTTGTACACAAGGTCTATCACACAAGGTGAGAAATGGTCACACAGGTACATTTTGGGTGATGTTTGTGTTTATGTGCATTATTAATCTAAAGGATCTTGTCCATCCAAAATGATGAGGATATATGGATCTCTAGGATCCAATTCATTTCTTATTTGTAAGTGAAAAATTAGTTTATCACCTAGCAAACATTGCTTAATAAACTGACAAACCAATTAAGTATTTATATTTTAATTAGTAGTTTAAATATTTTGCATTTGTATAATACTTTTTTACTAGAATCTGGACATGCTGACTCAAAGGTCCTAAATTTTAAGCTTATTTATAGAGAATTATGATACCAATTTCATATCCGCAGTGATTATGAGCAAATATTGTTGCCATTTTTGCAGGTAAAAAATACGGATTTTGAGCTATAAAATACAAAAAAAAAAAAAATAAAGATTTACATGGTTTGGCTGAATCTCATAGAAGTACTATTTATTTATTTTGGCTTCGCTGTGTCTTCACCACAGCATGTGTTCTCTAGTTGCACGCAGCATGCAGGCTTAGCTGTCCTGCATTTAGGATCTTAGTTCTCTGACCAGAGATCAAACCCTCGTCCCCTACATTGAAAGGTAGACCATTGGACCATCAGGGAAGTCCCATAGAAGCACTCTTTAAAACAAATCAAAAACAAATCAATATTTTTTGAAAAACAATCAGATTATACCTTAAATATGTTTATAAATTTAAGAACTGCACCTGAAGAAGATTATGTATATATATATATATATATATATATATATATATATATATATATATATAAAACTGGAGTGGATTAAACATACTGTCAGGTACTGAGAATTTGAGCTCTGACTCTAACTTCAGCAATAACAGTTAAAAATGGAAAAAAGGAGATGTGGGAGTCATATGACTCACTTCATGGGTCTGAATATCTGTCGTGCTGAAAATTAGAGCATTTCATTTGATCTCAAGATGTCTGAAAACAAAAGTGATAGTCACTTGGTTGTTAAAATGCAGACAAAGACCATTGGGCTTCCCTCAGCATCATTTGATACTTTTTGAATATGAAGAACCAACATGGCATAGAGAAAAGTATGGTACATTCTGTGTCAGATAATTCAGACAATAGACTTAATAAATATGTGAATTTGGGAAAATTAATTCTACCTCTAAGAATCAGTTATCTTACATAACTATATAAATATTATTCTTAGATTATTATGAAGTTAGAATTAAATAATGTTAAGTGAAAATGTTGACATTAATGTTAGTAATATTATATTTAAACAATGCAAAATTATTATATTTACACAATTCAATTAATGGGCATATGACATCAATGAAAGCTATGCTTCAACATTTTAAGAAAATAATTTCATTACATTCAAAATACTGTTACTTAAATGACATTCTTATATCATCGCAATATGAATTCAAATGGTTGGCGAACACAAAAAATGAAAGCCTCTCTAGTTTGAATAAATTACCTATAAATGTCCATCTCTTTTAATTGACACTCATTCATGCAAGAAAATATATCACACCAATCAAATTGCATATGTAATAATGAAAAAGCAAAACTATGCTATGAGTTCTCAACACCTCTTTAATTTGACAGCAGTTACCTGACAAGAAATGAAATAGAATTATTTACAACTGCAGAACCATGGCTGGGTTAAAATTGACATTGAAGAAGCCTCCCCTTTGGCAACCCCCCATTGGCAATGGTGTCACCATGTCACTGTAAATAACTCTGCTGAGATCAATTGTCATGCCCCCAAGGGACACAGTTGTCTATAATATCACAGAAAAATAATGAGAGGAAAAGATTTCCTGCTAGTACAAGAGTCATTTCTAAGCATTAAACTAACAAAGCTTGAACAAAGTCGGTGGAAAAGTACACTGTGGGAAATTGCACAGAAATCACATCTCAGCAAAATGTCTTGGCAGGAAATGGTTGGACATGTAGAAGTGCAGTCACTGTCTTATTTATTTGCCACTCTTGGGAACAGCAATATGAAAGTGACTAACATGGTATAATAGTTTCCAGAACCAATTAATTAATCATAGCATGCCATTAATAGATCGTTTCCTTGGGGGGGGGGGCGAATATTTCATAATCAGGGAAATTAAATTATTTTATGATGATAAATTTTCCCCATCAAAAGTGCTTTAAATTTATCTTCTTGCAATATTAACAAGATGGCACGTGGTGGGAGGGGGGGTCCTAAATGAAGGAATGATTTTCATGCAGTCTACAGGTGGAGAAAATTCAGTTTTCATGTGGAGTGGAATTTAATCCACGCACTTATGGACACATTATCTTTGGCAAAGGAGGCAAGAACATACAATGGAGAAAAGACAAACTCTTTAACAAGTGGTGCTGGGAAAACTGGTCAACCTCTTGTAAAAGAATGAAACTAGATCATTTTCTAACACCATACACAAAAATAAACTCAAAATGGATTAAAGATCTAAATGTAAGACCAGAAACTATAAAACTCCTAGAAGAGAACATGGGCAAAACACTCTCTGACATAAATCACAACAAGATCCTCTAAGACTCACCTCCCAGAATATTGGAAATAAAAGCAAAAATAAACAAATGGGACCTAATTAAAATTAAAAGTTTCTGCACAACAAAGACAACTATAAGCAAGGTGAAAAGACAGCCTTCAGAATGGGAGAAAATAATAGCAAATGAAGCAACTCACAAATAATTAATCTCAAAAATACACAAGCAACTCCTGCAGCTCAATTCTAGAAAAATAAAGGATCCAATAAAAAAATGGGCCAAAGAACTAAATAGACATTTCTCCAGTTAAGACATACAGATGGCTAACAAATGCATGAAAATATGCTCAACATTACTCATTATCAGACAAATGCAAATCAAAACCACAATGAGGTACCATTTCATGCCAGTCAGTATGGCTGCAATCCAAAAGTCTACAAGCAATAAAGGCTGGAGAGGGTGTGGAGAAAAGGGAACCCTGTTACACTGTTGGAGGGAATGCAAACTAGTACAGCCATGATGGATAAAAGTGTTGAGATTCCTTAAAAAACTGAAACTAGAACTGCCATATGACCCAGCAATCCCACTGCAGATCATACACACCAAGGAAAACAGAATTGAAAGAGACATGTGTACCCAAATGTTCATCGCAACACTGTTTAGGATAGACAGAACATCAAAACAACCTAGATGCCCATCAGCAGAAAAATGGACCAGAAAGGTGTGGTACATATAAACAATGGAGTATTATTCAATCATTAAAAGTAATGCATTTGAATCAGTTCTAATAAGGTGGATGAAACTGGAACCGATTATACAGAGTGAAGTAAGCCAGAAAGAAAAACACCAATACAGTCAGTTCAGTTCGGTCGCTCAGTCATGTCCGACTCTTTGCAACCCCATGAATCACAGCAAGCCAGGCCTCCCTCTCTATCACCAACTCCAGGGGTTCACTCAGACTCAAAGCCATTGAGTCGGTGATGCCATCCAGCCATCTCATCCTTTGTCGTCCCCTTCTCCTCCTGCCCCCAATCCCTCCCAGCATCAGAGTCTTTTCAAATGAGTCAACTCTTCACATGAGGTGGCCAAAGTACTGGAGTTTCAGCTTTAGCATCATTCCTTCCAATGAACACCCAGGAGCTGATCACCTTCAGGATGGACTGGTTGGAACTCCTCGCAGCCAAGGGACTCTCAAGAGTCTTCTCCAACACCACACTTCAAAAGCATCAATTCTTCAGTGCTCAGCTTTCTTCACAGTCCAACTCTCACATCCATACATGACCACAGGAAAAACCATAGCCTTGACTAGACGGACCTTTGTTGGCAAAGTAATCTCTCTGCTTTTCAACATGCTATCTAGGTTGGTCATAACTTTTCTTCCAAGGAGTAAGTGTCTTTTAATTTCATGGCTGCAAGCACCATCTGCAGTGATTTTGGAGCCCTCCAAAATAAAATCTGACACTGTTTCCACTGTTTCCCCATCTATTTGCCATGAAGTGATGGGACCGGATGCCATGACCTTAGTTTTCTGAATGTGGAGCTTTAAACCAACTTTTTCACTCTCCTCTTTCACTTTCATCAAGAGGCTTTTTAGTTCCTCTTCACTTTCTGTCATAAGGGTGGTGTCATTTGCATACCTGAGGTTCTTGATATTTCTCCCAGCAATCTTGATTCCAGCTTGTGCTTGTTCCAGCCTAGCATTTCTCATGATGTACTCTGTATATAAGTTAAGTAAGCAGGGTGACAATATACAGCCTTGACATACTCATTTTCCTATTTGGAACCAGTCTGTTGTTCCATGTCCAGTTCTAACTGTTGCTTCCTGACCTGCATATAGGTTTCTCAAGAGTCAGATCAGGTGGTCTGGTATTCCCATCTTTTCAGAATTTTCCACAGTTTTTTGTGATCCACACAGGCAAAGGCTTTGGAATAGTCAATAAAGCAGAAATAGATGTTTTTCTGGAACTCTCTTGCTTTTTCCATGATCCAGCAGATGTTGGTAATTTGATCTCTGGTTCCTCTGCCTTTTCTAAAACCAGCTTTAATATCTCCAGTACAGTATACTAATGCATATATATATAGAATTTAGAAAGATGGTAATGATAACCCTGTTTGCGAGACAGCAAAAGAGACACAGATGTATAGAACAGTCTTTTGGACTCTGTGGGAGAGGGAGAGGGTGGGATGATTTGGGAGAACGGCATTGAAACATGTATAATATCATATATGAAATGAATCACCAGTCCAGGTTTGATTCATGATACAGGATGCTTGGGGCTGGTGCACTGGGATGACCCAGAGGGATGGTAAGGGGAGGGCGGTGGGAGGGGGGTTCAGGTTGGGGAACACATGTACACCCGTAGCAGATTCATGTTGATGTATGGCAAAACCAATACAATATTGTAAAGTAATTAGCCTCTAATTAAAATAAATAAATTTTATTAAAAATTAAAAAAAGGAAGTTCCTTTAGTTCTTTCTCTCGCACGCAGCATTCGTTGAAAATATTCAGTGCATTCAGCTCATGTTTTTTTTAAAAAAAGCAAATTGTGGTAAAGTCTATTTTCTTTTAAGATCTGGTGTGATAAATATTTCACTTTAATTAAATGTGATCGTGACACAATTCTTAATGAAAATGTTTGAAGTTTGGTTTGCAACTTTTTTTTTTTTTTACACAAATGTTAGTTAGATGTTAGTTATTGCCTTCATTAGGTTTATGAATCAACCTAACCTGGTTACCTAACACTGTGCAGATAAACATCATTTTTTAGGCATTTGACTTTGTTTGTATTGTTGTAGAGCCAATTGTTTTATTAATGGTAATATTAAAGTGTGAAAGTGAAGTCACTCAGTAGTGTCCAACTCTTTGCAACCCCATAATCTGTAGCCCACCAGGCTCCTCCATCCATGGGATTCTCCAGGCAAGAATAATAAAGTGGGTTGCCATTTCCTTTGCCAGGGGATCTTCCCAACTCAGCGATCGAATCCGGGTTTCCTGCATTGTGGGCAGACGCTTTACCATCTGAGAGACCAGGGAAGCCCTTTCTGTGCAGGTAATATTAAACATCTAGGCAAGTAGGTAAATCATACTGAATTAATTTTCTTTGATTCTTCCTCCCATGGCCATGCATCTTAGGATTGCAGCCTATTTTTCTTTTACTATGGCCAGCAACATATGTCACCTGCTTAAAAAGTGCCCATACAGGACCATCAACCTGGTTCCTGAAATAAAATATCAAAGCTATGTGTTTCTTACTCTGCAATTTTTTTTCATATTTTCCTTCTAAGATGAGAAATTATTTTAATGATTATCTTTTAAAAAATCTACAGGCTATCAAGTGTCCTTATCATTTGTTTCCACTCTAGTCTTCAATAATGATAACATATTGTATACAATTGTTCTTTTCTATGGCATTTTTGCCCTACTTTTTACCCCTGGATTTTATCCTCTCATCTGGTTGTCTGTGTTCAACGGACATTCTCCATGCTCTGGTCATTGCTCACAGTCCTTGAGTATATAATAGGAAATACGTCTCTTCCTAGATTTGCTCTCCACACTTTTGGAAATATCTCCCTGTTGCTCACTTGTGGATTTTTGCTAAACTCCAAAGAACACAGTTGCAGACGCAAGCTCCCCTTCCTTATTACTTGGGTAGCATTGTACCTGTCTGTGGTGTTTTTCTTGCTTGGATACCAATTTGTTGCTTTCTGGACACTCTTTGGGCAAAAGTGTAGTATCTCAAGGGCTTAGGCTCCTGTTTTCACACAGTTTATACTTCTCTCTGGCTGCTGGATACCTGTCACACTGATGGGTAAGCACCATCCTGTGACCAGTACAGATGCCTCCCAGTACAGGCTGCAAAGCCGGTATGAATACAAGTTGCATGACGATGTTAAAATCCCACTGATCTTGGGTGATCTCAGTCTGCAGCAGCTTGACACAGGGTTTTGGTTCCCACCCAGTGACTGAAGTCAGGCCATGGCAATGAGAACACAAAATCCTAGCCACTAGAACAGTGGTCATTGACAAGGTCCTGGCCCATCAGCTGTATAGAAATTAATTTCCGCATAGAGATGGAAAGTAGTGAAACAAGTAGTGTTTATTAAGAAGAAAAGAGTATATATGGAAAGACACATGGTTGGACTCAGAGAGACTGCTGTGTCTTCATGGTAGTTTGAATCACTTATATGGGACATTTCTTCTGGGTTTCCTTTGGCCAGCTAACTTTCTTTGCCTAGTTCTGAGTCATATTTGCTTTATCTCAGGGTCTGCTGGTGTGTGTGTGTGTGTGTGTGTGTGTGTGTGTGTGTGTGTGTGTGTGTGTGTTGGGTCTGCTGGTGTGTGTGTGTGTGTGTGTGTGTGTGTGTGTGTTTTAGCCAAGATGGATTCTAGCAAAGAGGCCTATACGTAGCTTGACATCACTCCCTTTTTTGACCTCCAAGGAACTTTTCTGTGCGTGTACGGTCAAGAAGCTCTCCTTGTTTGGAGTTTGTGTCCACAGAGAACAACTCAAGTTGCTTTTCCTGGGAGGGCAGGGAGATGGGCAAGACAACTACTTCCTGCCTTATCACCATGGAAAAATACACAGTCTGAACAAAAGAGGTACTTCAGAACACAGAAATGAACTTGGCTTTGAATACACATTACTTATTTCTTGACATAAACTAAAAGAATTTTAAGAATTGATTCTCCTTCATCCTAACTTTATCATCCTTTAGACTGTGGCTAGAAAGACTTTGTAATTTATTGTCCAAATAGAACCTTTTTGAGATAGAAAAAAAATTACTGTTGAAAATCATGTCAGAATTACAGGCCTCAATCTACACTTCTGCACAAATACTTGGATAAAATCTCACCTACAACACTTTGCTAATAGGCCTCAATTAAATCAGGAACCCTTTCCAAAACTTCAGAGCTTAATTTTGGATAGCTCCCTTCATTAGGCACATGCTAGCTATTCCTAATAAAATGGGATCCAACAAATTGGCAAAAATTGAGTCTCTTTCCCAGATACACTAATTTTTTAGCTGGGCATTGGGCAAAAACAATAATAAAATACTGATTTTATTTTCAAACTGTTTAAGCTTGGAACAAATAAAATGATAATAAAAAGTGAAAAAAAAAACATTAGGGCTAGAACAATACTAAACATATACATGAAGAGAAAATAATGTGATATAAATATTAAAAGTAAACCAGTTCACAATACTACATGAATGATACTGTACCAAGGAATTTTGTAAAAATGCAAAAAAAAAAAATTCTAAGATTTATCATTACCATAATGTAACCAAGGAAATTTACCTCTTCTATTTGATAGTTGTCTCAGTTCAGTTCAGTTCACTACTGAGTGACTGAATTCAGTCATGTCTGACTTTTTGGGACCCCATGGACTGCAGCATGCCAGGCCTCCCTCTCCATCACCAACTCCCAGAGCTTACTAAAACTTATGTACTTGGTCGGTGATGCCATACAAGCATCTCATCCTTCATCATCCCTTTCTTCTCCTGCCCTCAATCTTTCCCCAAATTGGGGTCTTTTCCAATGAGTCAGTTCATTACATCAAGTGGCCACAGAATTGGAGTTTCAGCTTCAGCAACAGTCCTTCCAATGAATATTCTGGACTGATTTCCTTTAGGATGGAAAAGTTGGATCTCCTTTCAGTCCAAGGGACTCTCAAGAGTCTTCTCCAACACCACAGTTCAAAAGCATTGATTCTTCAGCACTCAGCTTTCTTTATAGTCCAGCTCTCACATCCATACATGACTACTAGAAAAACTAAAGCTTTGACTAGATGGACCTTTTTGGCAAAGTAATGTCTCTGCCTTTTAATATGCTCTCTCGGTTGGTCATAACTTTTCTTCCAAGGAGCAAGCGTCTTTTAATTTCATGGCTGCAGTCACCATCTGCAGTAAATTTGGAGCCCCCAAAATCCATCTATTTGCCGTGAAGTGATGGGACCAGATGCCATGATCTTAGTTTTCTGAATGTTGAGTTTCAAACCAACTTTTCACTCTCCTCTTTCATGTTCATCAAGAGGTTTTTTAGTTCTTCTTAGCTTTCTGCCATAAGGATGGAGTTATCTGCTTATCTGAGGTTATTGATATTTCTCCCAGTAATCTTGATTCCAGCTTAAGCTTCACCCAGCCCAGCATTTCTCATGATGTACTCTGCATTTAAGTTAAATAAGCAGGGTGACAGTATACAGTCTTGACATTCTCCTTTCCCAATTTGGAACCAGTATGTTGTTCCATGCCCAGAATTTAAAAAATTGTGGTAGTAGTCTAGAGTTTAAAAAACATCTCAAATATTAGTAAATACTCATATTCAAATTGATCCTGATAAAGCAAATACTGACAAACTCAGTCATTAATGATTAAAAATACTGGAATCAAATTGCAACCAATTGCTGCTTATAATGTGTCCTTCCCCCCACCCCCAGCTTCTTCTCATGAAAATGGTCTGTGTTCACCTCTACCCCACTCTACATATTCCATTGTTTTCTCAGCTACCTGAATCTCTCATCTTAACACTGTGTATTAGTATTCTCCAGAGAAACAGAAGATACCTATATATATATTTTTCTTTATATAAATCTATGCCTCATATTCCTCTATCTAAGACATATAAGGGGGCTTTCCTGGTGGCTCAGGAATAAAGAATCTACCTGCAAAGCAGGAGATGCAGTTTCAACCCCTGATTCAGGAAGATCCCTGGAGAAAAAAAATGACTACCTCTTCCAGTATTCTTGCCTGGGAAATCCCAAGAAGAGAGGAGCCTGGTGCGCTACAGTCCATGGAGTAGCAAAGACCCAGATGAAACTTAGTGAATAAGCAACAACAACAAAGATATACCAAAGAGAGAAATTTTAGTGAACTGGTTCATACAGTTATGGGAGCTGGCCCATCTGCAATCTTCTGGGCAACCAGTTAATAGAAAATAGGCTTTCTATATTAAAAAAAATAGACATTACTTTCCCAACAAAGGTCTGGCTATGATTTTTCCAGTGGTCATGTATGGATGTGAGAGTTGGACTGTGAAGAAAGCTGAGTGCCAAAGAATTGATACTTTTGAACTGTGGTGTTGGAGAAGACTCTTGAGAGTCCCTTGGACTGCAAGGAGATCCAACCAGTCCATCCTAAAGGAGGTTAGTCCCAAGTGTTCATTGGAGGGACTGATGTTGAAGCTGAAACTCCAATACTTTGGCACCTGATGCGAAGAGCTGACTCGTTTGAAAAGACCCTGATGCTGGGAAAGATTGAGGGCAGGAGGAGAGGCGGATGACAGAGGATGAGATGGTTGGATGGCATCACTGACACAATGCACATGGGTTTGGGTGGACTCCGGGAGTTGGTGATGGACAGGGAGGCCTGATGTGCTGTGGTTCATGGTGTCGCAAAGAGTTGGACACGAATAAGTGACTGAACCAAACTGAACTGAGGCTTTCTATGTTGCTATTTTCAGGCATAATTTCTTCTGGAAATTTCAGTCTTTGCTCTTGAAGCCTTCAACTGGTTGGATAATATATATTATAAATTGTAATACCTCAAAGTCTACTGGTTGTAAATATTAATTCATCTAAAAACTATCATCACCACAACCTTTAAACTGGTGCTGATTAAACAACTGGGTACCATGGACAAGCGAAGCTGGCACACATATTAGTCATCACATCCAGCCTGGCTTTGTAGCTTTCTTTTTTTTATTTTTAGGAAAAAACATTTCCTAGAAATAATACACTTAGCTTTTTAGGATGACTAGTTATCAAAACATGGTTGTTCTCCATGCTTACTCTTACCCTTCTTTAGATCATGTCTTAAATGACTATATAATTCATTGTCTAAACAGAAAACTTTCTGAGTCTGAGCCAATGAGGGCTATTTCTTCTGAGAATTGTGCTGCAAGGTTAGGGAGTGAAATAGCTAAAAGGACTGTAGAGTTCTGTGCTCAGATGAGCACAATATAAAAAAAAAAAACAACAAATCAGTAAAAAGATTGAAGGAATATATGGAGCCTTCCATGATTAGAAGATGTGTACATCTTTTGAGATGTACACACTGCTGTATTTAAAATGGATAGCCAACAAGTTCCTACTATATAGCACAGGGAAGTTTACTTAAAGTTATACAACAACCTAAATGGGAAAATAATTTTAAAAAGAATAGGTACATGTTTAACTGAATCAAAGTTATGTTCAGTTATGTTTAACTGAATCACATTACTATATACCTGAAACTTTCACAACATTGTTAATCAACTATACTCCAATATATAATAAAAAGTTAAAAAATAAATTAAAAAACATTAAAAAACCTCATTACTGAGCTTTTTCTATGTAACAGACACCATTTAACCCCAATAACAATCTTCTCTGGTGATTTTACATTATTTTCAAATTTCATAGATGAGGAACCTGAGGCATGCTGTGGTTAGGTTATTTGTCAAAAGCCTCAGAACCAAGAATGGACAGAGAAATTGAACTAAAACTACCTGTGCCATACCCCCCTTAATAACTGAACAATAAATGATACTGACTGGTTTCATAAATATCATCACTATCATCAAGACCATTGAATTCCAACCCCACTAGCAACTATATTTCCAGGAATTTATCTAGTAGTTATAATGCATGAGTACACTAAAACATGTTCAGAAAAAAGAAGACTCTACATCTCAATAATATACTTTTATTTTTCTTTCAATCATCTGTTTATTGATTACTGAGAACTCTAAACCATAATCATTGACCATTAGTTTTCTATTTTTTGCTGAAATGAAGTATAATAGAGGTTGGGTAAAACCATGTAAATGAGAATTGGTCATTCTCATTATTCACTTTTGCTCATCCCAAATATTTTATTTCATATGATCAAATTTCTCTCTCTCTTTGTCCCCATGCTCGACATCTACTTTCTTTTCTTAATAGCATCTTGCTTCTATTCCATATTCTGAGTGAAGAGAATAAAACTAGTAAGAACTTGGAAATAAAGCAAACTTGAGTGCTTCTCTCCAGTTCTTGAATATATATCTCTCCATTAGTGCTGTCAGAATTTATTTCTTTGTGATTTCAGTGATAGCATTATGACTCATACATAAAATATTTTTAAAATTTTGTTTGCTACTTTGATGGACTAGATTATGATGAACTGAAAAAAAATCCAAACACCAAAAATGTCTATTTCTCATTCATATCATTCACTTATATAGCCGCTTAGTCACCATGATGATGCAGATGTACTGACTTAGGCTTCCTCTCTCTCCAGTCTGGATTTAAAAATGCAGCAAATTATAGTACCTCTAAAATTCTCCCTAAAGGCAAAATGTAGCAAAGCACATTATATTGGACAAAGCAAATCATATGTGTGAGGAAGTAATAAAATTGGGATAGGGAAGTGAAATCATACCATGAACTTGGAAAGAGAAAAAAAATGCTTATGAGAAGTCATGATAATTATGAGTGTTTAATCAATATTTGCTCATATAATTTGTCCTTACCCTTGATCTTTACAAATTTGAACACACTCTTCACTTCACTGTTTGAATTATTTCTCCTCAAATTGTTACACTGATAATGCTTCTTGGCACATGGCACATTGCATGTTGAATGCTCTTTCTCCTTAGGTTTTTTCCCCCATGCATATGTACTAATTCTTTCTGCTTCTTGAAAAGAAAAGTGTTTCAATACATTCTATAATTTATCTCCTTATCTCAGGTCATGCCATTCCTTTATATTGTAACACATTCTTTATTTTAAACAGACCAATACCCACTCATAGGGTGTTAGTCACTCAGTCATGTCTGACTCTTTGTGACCCCATGGGCTGTATGTAGCCCACTGGGCTTCTCTGTCCACGAAATCCTCCTGGCAACAGTGCTGGAGTGGATTGTCATTCCCTTCTCCAGGCGATCTTCCCAAACCAGGGATTGAACCCAAGTCTCCTGCATTTCAGGCAGATTCTTTATCATCTAAGCCACGAGGGAAGCACTTAAACATACTTTGAACCAAACTAGAATTTTCTAATCTCTCTGTCCCAGGGCTGGAATAGAGTCTTCTTTCTGTGTCCTTAGACAGATATCTGTCTCTGCCAATGGATTTCATAGCCCTCTGAGTCAGAAAATATTTTATGTTATCTATTATGAATTTAGCTGTTTTGTCTTCCTTTTAACTGATTCTACACCCAGTTACTGCCATGACATGTAAGACATGCTCAATAAATATTTGTTTGAATTCATATCTGCTGTAGGGAAGCATCTTAAAATTGATAACTGACAAGCTGTTGTCAAGATATTTCTACTGTATCAGATTTCCTTGCTTGATGGGGGTTTATCTGCTTTAGGATGATTTTCTAAAAGATCAAACATTAAGAAATTAAAATCTATACAAGATAGAATTTTTTTACACATAATGACAGTTATCAGAATTATTACAAAATATAGACCATAATGTAAAAAGGCTTAAACATATAGAATAATAAAGGTATTGGATATAATGTTTTTTATTTCAATGCCTTGATTTATATTAAAAGGTAATATTAATAGTTGTCTTTATTAGTAAGTTGTATTTCCATGAACGTCTCCATTATCCCTGAAGTGAATCATAATATTTATATTCAACACTCAAAAGAATACGTCAAAGAAAAACTGAGACGTGAAATTTTGCTGAAATTTTCATGATGTGAAGAGATTGCATATTTGTGATTGCATATTTATGATCATGTTGTGATTTATATTCAAAGTACCATTCTGGTGCAGCCTCACTCCAAAATGTCTTCTGACTCTGTGTTCCTTTTTCCAGGCTTCTCCTGGTCTCTCATGTGAAGAACATGTAATAATGGTCAGGAGGGCTTCAGAATGTCCTAAGCTAGTGATGGACTCCTGGAACTGTCACTTACTCTGAGTAAATTGATTGACCGCTATTAACCTTGATAATAAAGCATAACTCATGCATTTAAAATGAGGATTAAGTAGTATGGCTGTAGTGTATTTAACACAACATCTAACTCACTATATTGACCATAACAATGGTGGCAAAGGTGGCTTGAGACCCAGAGAGGAAATTCTTAGTCCATTTCACATAAATTCCATTATTCTTAAAACAAACAATATACAATGGTATTAGAAATGGGTTCAATACAAAGATCTCAGGCTTACTTTCTAACCAACCTGCCATCCCTAATTTTCTCTCTTATAGATGTTGTAGACAGCTTTATAAAGCAAGCATTCAAAAGTCTGGTTTGAGTTCCTTTTCTTCTGGGTTATGTTTCTTATATTTCTTTTCTGAGGTTATTCTCATATTCCTTTTCCACTAGTATTCCAGAGAATACCCCAACCTCCTTGATTATGTTTTAACTTGATTTATCTTTCAAGATGCTTTGTTCAGTGCATTAACTAGCAGCAAACTTTATGGACTATCTATATTTATATTTGATTAGTAGATGTGTTTATGACAAGTGGTTTTCCATGTATAGGTTCAGGCAGGATCTCTAGATGCTTCAGCTTTGTTGTTAATGCTTTTTCTACAAACTAATGTATAATATTCTGCAAGGTTTTTTGACAGTCCAAAGGAAGTGCAAAAAGTTGCCATGTATCAAAATATAAAGATTTCTAAAAATGTCTCCAGGATCTAGAGCAGATTCTTCTTGAACATTTTCTCAGTTAAATACCTGCTTTGTAAGTAAATTTTTGAGGACCTTTTAATGTTACCAAGTCCATTAAGAGTAAAAAATACATAAACCATAAAGCTCATCAACTCCTTATTTGCTGTTAGGTAGTCCATGAAAGAAAACAAGGATATATTCCAACAGTATTTAAAAATATTTTTGTTATATTAAAAATCACTGTAAATGCCCGAGGGTATTTTGTCATGAATGTGTTTTTTAACATCATAATAGACCCTTTCATTAAGATGAATTCTGCAGTCTTTTAATCCAAAGAACACTTTTTAAAAGAGAAATTTAAGAATAATCTACCTTTGTTGCAATGCCAGGCACTGGTTACAGGTATAGGTTACAGTCAACACAATAGTCAAAAACCCCTAGCCTCATGAAATTTAGAGTCCAGTGGAGGAAGAGACAATGAACAATATATATGTAATATATATATAGTATGTCAGATTGTTTAAAGAGAAAAATCAACAAAGGGAAGGGAAATTGGGAAAGCTTAGGAGGTGAGTCGAAATGTTTTGTGACATAGTTAGATAAAGCACTACTTTGAGGACATTTTAGCAAAAAGACACGGAAACTAAATTACTGAGCCATATAAAGCGCTGTATTTATTAAAGATAAATAAAAGGTAGGTAGTCTGTGAAGTATGAAGAAAAGGGGAGGTTGAAGTGATACCTTGGGAATGGAACAAATGAGTGGAAAATCACGAGGAGGACAGAGAGGCAATGGGATGTAGACTATATTTGATTGTAAAGGGTCTTAATTGGTCTTTGTAAGAATTTTGAGTAAAGTAGAAACAAAGTGAAGCCTACTAAGCAGAGGAAAATCAGGTTCAATGTCATTTCTTTGTCGACATTTTACTGAGATGGGCCAGTTCAAAAATAGATAGATATGAGACAGCTCAAGGGAGAGATGATAGTGGTGTGGAACATGGAGGTAAATACAGAGGCACAGAGAAAAAAAATAGATGGGGGCAATTTTGAATCATCAGGATTTCCCAAAAGATGGACAAATTGCTGGATATTCAAGAAGAGGGCTTGTGATGACTCTGAGCTTGTTAGAATGAAAAACTGGAAAGGCAGTATAAACTGTTAGCAAAATGGGAGACACTTCAGGTGAAGGTTTTGACAGTTGAAGGCACAGTGTGTTTAAGATGTTATTAAATCTTATTGGAGATGTTGTGTAGGAATTCAGACATAAGAATCTGAAACTTGGGAGAGATTTCTGGTTGAAGATAAAAATTTGGAAATAATTGCCATATTTTTTTTCCCCACAGGCATGCTGTCTACATGGTTACAGGCAAGGATTAGACCAACAAACAGCTGGATTTAGCCAAGACTGTAGTTTTCACAGTGGAGATCAATAAAACAGAGGAAGGGCAAATGAGTTTAAGTTGCATAAGATATAGTAATTTACGTGGTTGATCATCAACTTTAAGTTATATAAGGATAATAGATGGAAACTGAAGGGATTCTGGGTAGTAAAAAGTTGATAGAAGCAGTAGATCATTATTCTGTTGCAGCTAGCGATTTCTTGGGTTTAGACAGGTAAGGGGAAGTACAGAGATGAGTACAGAGAAGACTATTAGAAATCGGAACTGGAGAGAGAGCAAGCTGAGCATGTCATATCATTCTGCTTTATGTTTTTGAAATTACATAAACAGAAATTTTGGACTATATTTCATATTCATGTAGACATTGCTCTTACATATTCAAAATAAAACATTTACATAATATAAACTTTATAATATTTACAAAAGTCTTTTAAAAATAGGGGGAGAAGGTCCAATTTTTCTCAATAATGTACATTGCTTTGGGGACAAATGAAGGATTGAGGATAACAAATTGAACGTGATGTCAAACAGAAGTACATTTACTGACTAAAACAGAAAAAATATATATATTTGGAGTTGTCACTTCATATTACAAAAAAAAGTATATTTAAACAAAAGTATTATGCCTAAATTTAACAGGAAATTATTTTATAACAGTCTCATATCACTTACATCTATATGATATTTAAACATTTTTGAACAATTTATATAACAATAACAGTTATTGCCAGGAGTTATTGCCAGGCTAACAGAGTTATGCTGAGAGAATGCACTGGTCATAGCAAACACCATTTTCCAACACAAGAGAAGACTCTACAAATGGACATCCCCCAGTGGTCAATACCAAAATCAGATTAATTATATTCTTTGCAGCCAAATATGGACATGCTCTATACAGGTAGCAAAAACAATACTGGGAGCTAACTGTGGCTGAGGTCATGAACTTCTTATTGCAAAATTCAGGCTTAAATTGAAGAAAGCAGGGAAAATCACTAGGCCATTCAGTTATGACCTAAATCAAATCCCATACAATTATACAGTTGAAGTGACAAATTGACTCAACGGATTAGATCTTATAGACAGAGTGCCTGAAGAACTATGGACAGAGGTTCATGACATTGTACAGGAGGCAGGGGTCAAGTCATCCTCAAGAAAAAAGAAATGCAAAGGGGAAAAATGACTGTCTGAGGAGGCCTTACAAAAAGCTGAGAAAAGAAGAGAAGCTAAAGTCAAAGGGGAGAAGGAAAGATATACCTATCGGAATGCAGAGTTCCAAAGAATAGCAAGGAGAGAAAAGAAAGCCTTCTTCACTGATCAATGCAAAGAGAATAGAATGGGAAAGACTAGAGATCTCAAGAAAATTAGAGATAACTAGGGAATAATTCATGCAAAGATGGGCACAATAAAGGACAGAAATGGTATGGACCTAACAGAAGAATAAGATATGAAGAAGAGGTGGCAAGAACACACAGAAAAACTATACAAAAAGATCTTCATGACCCAGATAACCACAATGGTGTGATCACTCACCTAGAGCCAAACATCCTGGAATGCAAAGTCAAGTGGGCCTTAGGACGCATCACTACAAACAAAGCTAGTGGAGGTGATGGAATTCCAGTTGAGCTATTTCAAATCCTGAAAGATGATGCAGTGAAAGTGCTGCACTCAATATGCCAGCAAACTTGGGACACTCAGCAGTGGCCACAGAACTGGAAAAGGTCAGTTTTCATTCCAATCCCAAAGAATGCTAAAACTACTGCATGACTGCACTCATTTCACATGCTAGTAAAGTAATGATCAAAATTCTCCAAGCCATGCTTCAACAGTAAGTGAACAGTGAACTTCAAGATGATCAAGCTGGATTAAAAAAAGGCAGAGGAACCAGAGATCAAATTGTTAACATCCATTGGATCATCATAAAAGCAAGAAAGTTCCAGAAAAAAAAAAAATCTACTTCTGCTTTATTGACTACATCAAATCCTTTGACTTTGTGGATCATATCAAATTGTGGAACATTCTTATAGAAATTGGAATACCAGACCATGCTACCTGCCTCCTGAGAAATCTGTATGCAGGTCAAGAAACAACAGTTATAACCAGACATGGAACAACAGACTGGTTTCAAATTGGGAAAGGAGTTTGTCAAGGCTGTACATTGTCACTCTGCTTATTTAACTTATATTCAGAGTACATCGTGAGAAATGCCGGGCTGGATGAAGCACAAACTGGAATCAAGATTGCTGGGAGAAAATTCAATTACCTCAGATATGCTGGTGATGTCACCCTAATGGCTGAAAGTGAGGAAGAATTAAACAGCCTCATGATGAAAGTGAAAGAGGAGAGTGAAAATGTTAGTTCACAACTCAACATTCAGAAAACTAAGATCATGGCATTTGATCCCATCACTTCATGTCAGGTAGACGGGGAAATGTTGCAAACAGTGAGAGACTTCAATTTTTGCAGTTGTAAAATCACTACAGATGGTGACTGCTGCTGCTGCTGCTGCTGCTAAGTCGTTTCAGTTGTGTCCGACTCTGTGACCCCATAGTCAGCAGCCCACCAGGTTCCTCCATCCCTGGGATTCTACAGGCAAGAATACTAGAGTGGGTTGCCATTTCCTTCTCCAATGCATGCATGCATGCATGCTAAGTTGCTTCAATCGTATTCAACTCTGTGCAACCCTATAGACAGCAGCCCACCAGGCTCCTCTGTCCACGGAATTCTCTAGGCAAGAATACTGGCATGGGTTGCCATTTCCTTCTCTAGCAGATGGTGACTGCAGCCATGAAATTAGAAGATACTTGTTCCTTGGAAGAAAAACTATGACCAACTAGACAGCATATTAAAAAGCCCAGACATTACTTTACCAACAAAGATCCATCTAGTCAAAGCTATGGTTTTTCCAGAAGTCATGTATGAATGTAAGAGTTGAGCTATAAAGAAAGCTGAGTGCCAAAGAATTGATGCTTTTGAACTGTGGTGTTGGAGAAGACTCTTGAGAGTCCCTTGGACTGCAAGGAGATCCAATCAGTCAATCCTAAAGGAAATCAGTCAGAATAATCATTGGCAGGACTGATGCTGAAGCTGAAACTCCAATACTCTGGCCCCCTGATGCAAAGAACTGACTCATTGGAAAAGACCCTGATCTATCTAACAAGAACCATCTTCACACAAAGGATTTTGAGGTTGGTGGAACAGAGAGTGACAAATGAGAGAACTGAGGAGCAATCTAGATTTCCCAGAGCCATGCAATTCATCTGCTTCTTAACTGGAGGAAGTAATAAGCCTTTGTGTTGGCAGGGATGTTAGACATTTTTAAGTCCTGAATTCACAGAGAAAAAACCTGAGACACAGACTTTTTAGTGACTTAGCCAGGTCACTTCCTTACCATACTTAACATTAGGAAACTTGCCTCTATAAAGTCAACGTACCAACCTGAAATGTTGCATGGGAATTCTCACTAGGATACTAGTTTATTTTGGAGGGGAACAAAATTGGATTCACATAATACAAATCTACCTAAATATTTGTCTCATTTTTTTTTTCTAAGTCAGTTATTTTTAAAATGAACTGGGTAGAATGATGAAGTAAGAGTTAAGTGATATGTACAACCTGAGTCTCTCGTTGTAATGTAGCAGAATGCATGTTTTATCATGACAATTCTGTGAAGATCATATAGAATAAATATTTCAAAAGAAAAGTTATTTGGGGCATTAAGTCAGCTAATTTGAATTGCAATACATGATACACATAATAAACTCACTTTCTTCTCTTGTCAAATATTTGAACAGTCTTTGATTTTTGCCTTTTTGTTTTTGTAGTACTAACAAAATCATGTATGTTAGCTTTTTATTTTCATGATACTGTTTCTAGAAAGGAAATTCAAGGCACATTGGCAGTTTTGTGGCTAGTTGATCTCTATTATCATCTTTTCATCCCTGAAGTGCTATTACATACTGACAAACGCTTGCAAAACTTTTTGCTTCACATAAAGCAAAATGAAGTAATTACCTTTTAGAATGTAATGAGTCTAATATCACACCACTGTACTATGGAGAAAGAAAAGGACTTGGAAGTGTTCTGAAATCACTCTAATTTTAGGTTCAATTATTTATCACTTGTGATGAGAAATTAAACAACTGATTTTCCTCCAATTAGTAACTATATATATAGAGCAATAGATATATAGATATAGAGACAGACACTCGAGGGGAATTAATTCATTTGTTGATTTGTGCTGACCACATTATATATATATATATATATATATATATATACATTTTATTCATCCTGGTGCAGTAAATGACCTCATGGAATTCCTATGCATTGCTAGTCTTTCTGCGCTCTTGGATAGTCTGCCAAGTCATATGACATTAGATTGAGTGAGTCTATTTTATATAAAGAAAAAATATATATAACATCAAATTGTACATTTTCTTTTCATCTATGAACTTGAAAGATATTAAAGCAAGAACAGTAACTTTGCAAACCAGAAATTGGCACTGAATAGGAAAAAAAAGCCAATTAGTATAAAACTCTATCTGGGGGAGGTGGGGAATGAAAGTCTAATTTAGTTATCTTCAAAAGATGTTTTCAACAGGTTTCTAATTAATCACTGCAAACTTCTCATTACTGAGTTCCTGTTTCAGTTCAGGGAAAGGTAGTAAAATCTATATAATTACAGAAGTAATTATTGTTGAAAATCCAAGATGGAATTTTCTGCAAGAATTTTGTTGTTACTATTGTAATTGCTATAAAGGCAAGCTGCTAATCATACTTATATCAACAACATTTAACAATAATATGATTTTTACTTTTTGATTCAGTCTCTAGGAAAAAAATGTGGATAATGTATTACAATGTACTTCAAGTCTATAAAATACTTTCTTGGGGAAAAAATATAAAGCATAGCTAATCACAGAAATTTTTAAAAAATCTGTTCTATAAATATAAAACAGAGTAGTGAAAGTCACTCAGTCGTGTCCAGCTCTTTGTGAACCCATGGACTATATAGTCCATGGAATTCTCCAGGCCAGTATACTAGAATGGGTAGCCTTTCCCTTCTCCATGTGATCTTCCTGACTCAGGAATCAAACCAGGGTCTCCTGCATTGCCCATGGATTCTTTACCAACTGAAATATCAGGAAAGCCCATAAAGCAGAGTAAGGATTTACAAATTTTATCTAATAATTCAAAGGTATAATAATTAACTGAGCTCAGAATGTGGACCTAGCCTATTACTAAAATAGAAGGATTAGAATGAAAATAATGATTAACTACTATTATTTTTGTATAGGTATATAAATATTTCACATATTATGAGTTTTTTTTAGTCATAGTAAATAAAACAGTAAATAATATCTGTACTTGCTTATATTTAACAGATATTATTATAAAAAAGCACTGTTAAATATTTGGGAAGGATTTTAAAATAAATTAACCTAAGAATGCATTTGGGTTAGGAATGTTTTGTTTCTGTTAGTGTACAATACACATTATGTAAGTTAGCAGATAATTATAATTTATATCACATGTAAAATGATATAAACAGTTGTTACTCAGAGAGGTAGGACTCTATGATGTGTGTATGCCAGACAAATCATAGTTTTATATGAGAAAGAAACTTAAGCAAACCTTACAAAAATAATAAAAGTGCAGTACATGCAACTAAAACTTTAACGTAAGAATGACCTATTTCCTTCCTTTCTGGATAGATTTTTCAACTTTGTATGCATATTGTTATGGAATATGATTCATTTCTTTTATAGAGTTGCTCTCACCTTAATTCTATAATTACATGTTTCATTAGTGTGGACCATTCATGTAGTTTGAATGATCTTCCCAGGGCACGGTGACAAAGCATGGACCCCAGGAATTCTCTCATACTTTCCTTTCATTGGAAGATCCCACTAAGTTTCTAAAAATGTTTTTCCGACTGATTTCTCACTGTGACTGTCTTAGTTATTATCTTTCAAAAATAACATATATGAGATTCTCAAAAAGTGTCTGAACTGAATAATGCCCAGTGCCCTTTAACAAATGCAACAAATAATATTAAACTGAGACTACATGATCTCCTTAATTTAATCACTATGATTCCTCAGGTGTTTGATAATCCATAAACTAAAAACTACATTCTTACATGTAATTGCTGACTTCTGAAAGAAATCAAATGATTATACACTAAACATTGATTTTATTTAAATGAATCATAAGCCCAAATTTGGCATCAAATCCGATAGGTTAATATCTAAAATCTGTAAAGGAATTTACAACATCATAAATTGGGCTACCACGGAAACTGTTGAGTAAATAATTGGAATTCCATGCTTCAGAAATGCCATGGCCCATGATGTATATTTAATGACATAATATAAACAGAAGTCCTCTCAAAGATAGGCTATCACATTCTTCTTATTTAACATTATATATCTGATTGAATTTTCTGAGTGTTTTTCTTTTTTTTAACCTTTTTGTTTTGGTTAAAAGAATTCAGCTATTCTGCATCAGGAAAAATATTTGAATCTGTTTAAATTTTTGGATAGCTAGTCTGTAGCATGAAAATGTATCTTCGCGTTGCCCATGATAAAGCTGGTAAATGAGATTTCAAAAATTTAAATCATATATAGTTTTTTTTGTTTGTTTGTAGAGAATTTTCAATATTCAAAATAATTGTATAAACGGATATATTTGATTTGACCCTAACCTTTCCCTCCATTAAAAGTTCAGTCCTATGAACACTACACCCCTAAATTAAAATTAAAATGCCATTATATACTTTTTTATTCCCCATTAGTATGGCTTTTAAAAATCATGCTGAAATATAAATCTCTACATATTTAAGATTATTATTTTAGTGATCACATAGTTTTCTAGAATTTTTTTTCCTTCATCAACAGGTCTTAATATTTTTGCATTTCTAAATTAAATCATACATTAAGTAAAACAAAATAACCAATATTAATTAATTAAATATGTGTTAAACTGTTTCTGAAAATATACATTCTTTGTATTTATCACCAGTTGATCTCAAAAAACTGCAAAGATAAACTGATCAAATAGATATGTCCACATCTAGAATTATGGAATTTGTTGATGCTGTTATGCAGTAATCAATTCAGTTCAGTCACTCAGTCATGTTGGAATCTTTGTGACCACAGAACTGCAGCACGCCAGGCCTCCCTGTCCATCACCAACTCCTGGAGTTTACTCAAACTCATGTCCATCGAGTCAGTGATGCCATCCAGCCATCTCATCCTTTGTCGTCCCCTTCTCCTCCCTCCTCCGCCTTTAATTTTTCCCAGCATCAGGGTCTTTTCCAATAAGTCAGTTCTTTGCATCAAGTGGCCAAAGTATTGGAACTTCAGCTTCAGCATCAGTCCTTCCAATGAATATTCAGGACTGATTTCTCTTAGGATGGACTGGTTGGATCTCCTTGCAGTCCAAGGGATTCTCAAGAGTCTTCTCCAATACCACAGTTCAAAAGCATCAATTATTCTGCACTCAGCAATCTCACATCTATGCATAACTACTGGAAAAACCATAGCTTTAACTAGATGGGCCTTTGTTGCCAAGTAATGTTTCTGCTTTTAATATGCTGTCTAGGTTGGTCATAGCTTTACTTCCAAGCAGCAAACATCTTCTAATTTCATGGCTGCAGTCACCATCTGCAGTGATTTTGGAGCCCCCAAAATAGTCTATCACTGTTTCCATAGTTTCCCCATCTCTTTCCCATGAAGTGATGGGAGCAGATGCCATGATCTTAGTTTTCTGAATGTTGAGCATTAAGCCATACTCTTTTACTTTCATCAAGAGGCTCTTTAATTCTTCCTTGATTTCTGCCATAGGGGTGGTGTCATCTATATGTCTGAGGTTATTGATATTTCTCTCAGCAATCTTGATTCCAACTTGTGCTTCATCTAGCCCAGCATTTTGCATGATGTACTCTGCATATACGTTAAATAAGCAGGGTGACAATCTACAGCCTTGATATACTCCTTTCCCAGTTTAGAAGCAGTCTGTTTTTCCATGTCTGGTTTTAATTCTTGCTTCTTGATCTGCATACAGATTTCTCTGAGGGAGGTCAGGTGGTCTGGTAATCCAATCTTTTTAAGAATTTTCCACAAAAATCAGTGCTTCAATTAATTTAAAAAATTGACAAAAAACAGTTTATAATAGTAAAAGTTGGTGTATCCATTTATAAAAAGACATAAATTGATCTCTAAGATGATAATTATATATAATATTTAAAAAATCATACTTGTTTAAAGCATTTCAAACTATCCCAGAAAAGCTATCTTTAAATGAGGAAAATATCCAACATACTTTAAATATTGACTACTTTAGTAAGCAGAAATCTAAAATCATTCTTATTATATTATATCCTTTCGTGATGTAAAATCTCGACATAGTCCCTGGGACTCTGGATTGGTGGATTTTATTCCTATGATTTGATTATGCTAAATGACACAGTTGACCTTAAGAGAAGATTATCCCTATAGATATGACCTAAATGCAATGTTTTTAAGGAGAGAGGTTTTGTTTTGTTTTCTTATTGACCACAGAAGAACAAGTCAAAGGTTTAAAACCCTAGACTGGTTTGATACATCATATTCAAATGGAAGAAGAGGGGAACCATGTGGGAAGGCAGACAGATGACTTTAGTCTTCCCAAGCAAACTTCTCCACATAGCAGGCAAAGGAGGAAGGAATACACTCATACAAGGAACTGAATTTTCTAAACAAGCATGAGTTTACAACAGTTTTATTTTTTCTCCCTCAGACTCTGCAAACCAAAACTCAGTCATACTGAATGATATTAAATCAGACAGAGAAGGAGAAATACTGTATGACATCCCTTATATGTGGAATCTAAAAAGTGATACAAATGAACTTATAAAACAGAAAGAGACTCACAAACTTAGAGAGCAAGTTTATGATCACCAGTGAAAGGACGGGAGCAACTGGCAGTTAGGTAGACTCAGAAGGACATGTTCACTCTGCTATATTTAAAATGGATAACCACCAAGGACCTATGGTATATCACAGGGAACTCTGCTCAATGTTATGTGGCAGCCCAGTTGGAGGGGAGTTTGGGAGAGAATGGATACATGTATATGTATGGCTGAGTCCCTTTGCTGTCTACCTAAAGGTTTCACAACATTGTTAATTGGCTATAACAAAATACAATTTTTTAAAAAAAATAAAACAGCTCAGTCTTACCAACATGTTGATATCAGCCTTGTGAAATCCTGAGCTAGTAACCCAGCCATATCATGCTGGACTCCAAACAGACACACACTGTCAGCTAATCAATTTGTGTGATTAAGGAGCTTAGTTTGTGGCCATGTGTTCCAAAGTACCAATAAAACTAATGTCACTATATACATTTCAAATATACAGGTAGTTTTCTTCTAGTTGAAAAAATAGTTTTCAGTAATAATTTCTGACATCATTCAATATTAATATTTAATAAATAAAATTATTATTATTTTCTAAGTTAAAATGTTCATTTTCTAGCAAACTAGGAAACTCTCCTGAGTTCCCTGTTTGCCATACCAAACACAAAAACATACTTATTTTACATTTTTGAGGAAGAAAATATTTCCTCAGCTACAAAATAGCATGGAATTTATACACAGTATAATAAACAATGTAAATAGATACAAACTAAGAGGTAATTTCTAAGGAAAAGGGAATAAATAGGCCAAGAAAATTTTCTTGTTAGAGTTGAGAAGAGAATCACCAAGGTGATCTCTAAGTTCTAACATTTATCTTTCTTCAAAGGAATAGAAACACAAAAAATCACCATAGTCTTGCTGAATGATGAAGACAACTCACTGTAGATTTGAATAATGATATTATCATAAATTGATTAGAAGTTAAAAGAGAGAAGAAATTCTATAACATATTTCAGGTGTCTGTACAATAAAAGCTATCCATTAGGAGAGTTTTTACACCCATGAAACAATTTTCCATGACAAAGCTGTGAGAAAGATGTTTCAAAGAGGGAGAAAGTAGTCTGAACAACTGTTATCCAACATGTTAAACAAATTCTCATTATCCTTGTTTTTAAAAACTTACACTGTCTTTACAACTACAGGAAGAATAATACTCTGTATGGAAAGTGAAACAGTCATCAAATTTAGAGTATATTAGAGTAAAAATAGTACAAATGTATCTGAATATAAAAATTCAATAACATGCACATAAAACTTTTAAATTGAGGTTCTAGGGTAAACATTAAGTAGGAAACAGATGTTTTATACTTAATATCATGAAGCAAACTTTATGATGTGAATTTCCAATATTAAAACTCAAAAATGATTAAACTCTGATCTCTGCATAACCTATGTATTTTAACAGAATAATTCTTCAAATAAGATTCAAGCTTATAAAAGAGAGAGATAATATACTCATATACAAAACATATTGACACATATAGATTAAACCTGTAGCTATTTTTTACTAGAAAATTTGTAATCTATAAAATACTATTAGGTTAAATGCAAATGTTAGTAGGTAAACTCTGAGAGATGGTGTGCTGAGATGGGAGAGAGAGGCCAGGTGTGCTGCAGTCCATGGATCACAAAGAGTCAGACATGTCTAGGTGACTAAACAACAACAACAATAGGTAAATAGCTTTCCATAGTACATAATTCACATGTATTTTAAGTTAAAAATTTTAGATAGCACTAAAATTGCAGTACTTTTTGTTTATTTTTTTGCAGTACTTTTTAGACGTACAGTTATTTATGCATAATAACTCAGAACTGTAATTTTCAGAAAATTAACATTCATTAACTCAGGAACAGATTTGTAGTAGATATTTTCTAGATTATTTAAGGCAATCATATAAGTTATTTAGCCTGGGTATTTGACCTATATGTATCATAACATTTAACAACTTACTTGAGAACAATGAAAAAGGAAAAGAAAAAAGTAAACCTCTGTGGATGTGTGTGCATGCACATTTGTGATTACTGCTGTAACATCTTAACATGCCATTGGTAGTTGTTCCTTATTATTGCCCATGTAGTCAGTTCACTTCAGTCACTCAGTCATGTCCAGCTCTTTGCGACCCCATGGACTGCAGCGTGCCTGGCTTGCTGCAACTCCCAGAGCTTGTTCAAACTCATGTCCATATAGTCAGTGATGCCATCCAACCATCTCATCCTCTGTCATCCCCTTCTCCTCCTGCCTTCCATCTTCCCCAGCAAAGGGTCTTTTCCAAAGAGTTGGCTCTTTGAATCAGGTGACCAAAGTATTGGAGTTTCAGCATCAGACCTTCCAATGAATTTTCAGGACTAATTTTCATTACCATTATAGTACCTTCTGCTGATTATCATTATCACTGTGTTATAAGACTCTTCCATGAATCTCCCTCACTTCTTCATATCTTAAGAACAGAGTCATTAATTGTCCTTTCATTTTAAACTTTATTTTCAAGGATATGTGTATAGCAAAAAGCCTTGGAAGATGGACATAACCTCTTCTGCTGCTGCCAAGGGCTGGTTTGTTTACTGTCCAGTATAATAATGATCATTTATCTTTATGGGGAAAGCTTGGACATGTTTTCCTGTGGCCCAGTATCAACGATTCAGGATTCTTAAGTTCAGGATTTCTTTTTTGGTTAACAAAAGCCAATGTAGGTGAAAGCACCTACTAGCCCTTGTGGCATTGTCCTGTGGGAACTGGGTTTGGAAAAGTGGCACAAGAATAAAATGATGCCCTGCCTACTGCTGTTGTTGTGAGTAAGAAATCATCATTTGTGTTAAACCCAGGGGCATTGGGTCTTCTGCTAGCATCCATGAAATGGGAGTCTGTTGGTTTCTAAATCCAGTTCTGCTGTATAGGGTGATGGTTCGCTATAACAACAAGCTATTCTCTTCACATCAACTGAATGCCCTACAATTTAACTCAATTCTGAAACTATACACAGTATCAGATCCTACAGTTTAAGGGTTCAGTCCCCTAAGATTGCCCATCACTTCAGATACCAGAGGCAAGTACAGGTTGTTACCTGTGCTCACCAATGGGATACAGAGTAGAAGTTCCAACAATTCTCTCCAACTCAGAAGACCAATCACAAGCCTAGGTTGTTACTTGAACCAGTCAAATTGGCTGTCAATGGTAGGTTACCATGACCTCCTCCTTGTTGTTGTTTAGTCCCTAAGCCATGGACTGTAGCCCTCTAGGCTCCTCTGTCTATGGGATTTTTCAAGCAAGAATATTGGAGAGGGTTGCCATTTCCCTCTTCAAAGGGTCTTCCCAACCCAGGGATCAAATCCGTGTCTCCTGCATTGGCAAGCAGACTCCACTACTAAGCCACGTGGGAAGTCCTGACCTCCTCCTTGGGTTTGACTACATTTGCTAGCCTGGCTCAGAGAACTCCAGAGTAACACTTTATCCACTAGGCTACCAATTTATTATAGAGCAATATTGTGCATATTTATTGTGCATATCATGCTAACCTTGTTTCACTTTTCTAGGTTTATGGGCGGGAGATGGATGGACTGAAGTTACTTCATCTCACATGCTGCTCCTGCGGATAGTTTTATTCCCTCATCCTAGAATATTTGACCTGAGAAAGGTTACAGAAAATTGAACTGCAGTCTCTTCAGTGAAGCTGATCTTGCCGGCTAGACTCTTAAAACAAGTTTTAGCAGTGTACTTTATGCCACAATAAATTTGCCTTCCTCCTCTGGAGAATAACATCAAGAATATAATCTGGGGTGCTCTATTCTAGACTATAGAAAAAATACTATCAAATGGAATTCAAACTGTTTTGTTTTTTAACTTCAAGGTGGTTCAGAATGTCATGTGGTTGCTTGCAGCAAGTGGATTATAGACTTCAATTTTATTTTTTTTATTTGGAGAAGACTCTTTTTTATTATCTTTAACTTATTTTTTAAATATAAAATTATTTATTTTAATTGGAGGTTAATTACTTTACAATACTGTATTGGTTTTGCCATACATCAACATGAATCCACCACAGGTATACACGTGTTCCCCATCCTGGACCCCCCTCCCACCTCCCTCCCCAGACCATCCCTCTGGGTCATCCCAGTGCACCAGCTCCAAGCATCCAGTATCATGCATCGAACCTGGATTGGCGATTCATTTCATATATGATATTATATATGTTTCAATGCCATTCTCCCAAATCATCCCACCCTTTCCCTCCCTCACAGAATCCAAAAGACTTCTATACATCTGTGTCTCTTTTACTGTCTCACATACAGGGTTACTGTTACCATCTTTCTAAATTCCATATATATGCATTAGTATACTGTATTGGTAGACTTTAATTTTAATATTCTAAAGTGAGTAGAAATGTTCTCATACCATGCATACTCCTGGGGCCTAGTGTTTTATTATAATCTTATTTACTTTTTGAAGAGCATTGGAGTTTATTATTCTGGGTGGATGGAGAGTCAAAAAGGATAGTGGAAATGACAACATGGTTCTATCTTTCTTATTTTTCTCTGGTGAGTGACTGCAAAGAATAAAATAAAGTTTCTTGAAGAAATTAAAATGGTCATTTTAATGCTGTGTAAATATGACTTCGGCAAATAGTTTATATAATAATAATAATTATACAATTCAAAGTGATTTGCAAGTTTCACTCTAAATCTATATTTTGCACAAAGGAATTCTATTTTTTTTTATTCTGCTTATTTAGGACTTTTTGACTATATTGATTTCAAACTTTTTTTTCTGGATTCATTAGAAAGAAAAGTGCCGGTGAGGAAGCCTGTATAGAACCTTAAATAGGTCTTTGGTCAATTTTTTAAAATATTTTACAGGACTGGATTATTCATACACTTACAATGAAGTGCATGAAGAAATATGAAGTTGAGTTGGACTTGATATATGTCAGGAAGAAGGTATAATTTACATCAAGTAAGAGGCTGCACTAAATAAGGAGCTTTTCCAATGGGGGTGGGAAATGTATATGTACAAGTATATAGAAAAACCTTGCTACTGCTCCGTAGAGTGTCACTATATTAGTATATATTTTTGCTAAATAAGCAAAACAGAACTGAAATAACACTTAGAAAATATAAACATCTGTAATGTGTGTGTGTGCATGAAATATAATTAAATGTAGAGATCTTTCATAGACATTATAAAATATGAATTTAGCATATTAACAAATAAGTCAAACTTACTACTGACCATTTTGTATTGGACTGATTATTTTATTCTTTTCAAATGTGACTTTTATTTTTATTCCTGAAAATCAGTCTTAAACAGGAAATTTGCAAGAACATTCTATTTAAAGGAACAAAGCTCAAGTAATGGGAAGTTGTGCATCATGAATACTTTAATAATAGTATCAAAGAATTAAAAATAAGCATTTGGTGAGAAATAAAATGCTTTGCCATTTTACACAAAGGTGGTCACCTACTCTAGTAATGCATGTTGTTTCTAACACAGAAGGGATTATGGTTTGGGATACCTTAAAACAAGACGATATAAGGCTAGAAAGTATGTAATTCCATCACACCATCACTCAAACTCAACAGAAAATCAGTTTCCAGCAGGAGCAGGATACAAGTCCATGATGACAAGAAGCCTCACAATGAATGGTGTGTATGGAATCACGGTCAAAAGACATAGCGTTTCCTCTCCATGTAGAAAACAACTTTTGAAAAGATATCCATGATTTATGAAGAGCATATCTTGGAGACAATTAGTGGACATTTTAGTATTAGATTATTTTCTTCTCGATTTATATTTTTAAATAAAAATTAGTCTGCAAATGTGATACAGTAATTTGAGTTTTTCCATGTGTATGCACGCACATGTGATCAGTAGACCCCATGGATTGTAGTTCACCAGGCTCCGCTGTCCATTGGATTTCCCAAGAAAGAATACTGGAGTAGGTTGCCATTTCTTTCTCCACGGGATCTTGTAGATCCAGGGATCAAACCCGTATTGTCTCTTGAGTCTCCTGCATTGACTTGCATGTTCTTCACCAGCTGAGAAACGGGGAAAACTCTTGAGTTCTTCCATAAAATTTCTTTTTGCTTTTTGGCAGCTGATTTTACATATGTGACCGTTAGTTTGCTGCTGCTGCTGCTCGTTTCAGTCGTGTCCGACTGTGCGACCCCACAGACGGCAGCCCACCAGGCTCCCGGGTCCCTGGGATTCTCCAGGCAAGAACACTGGAGTGGGTTGCCATTTCCTTCTCCAATGCATGAAAGTGAAAAGTGAAAGTGAAAGTGAAGTCGTGTCCGACTCTTAACGACCCCATTGACTGCGGCCCACCAGGCTCCTCTGTCCATGGGATTTTCCAGGCAAGAGTGCTGGAGTGGGGTGCCATTGCCTTCTCCAGACTATTAGTTTAGAGATGGCCAAAGTTTTATTATGTATTGGAAATACCTATACTCTTCAGGAATTTAAATAGATGTGTACAGGAAGATAGTTTATCAAAACTATACCTCACACATCTTTTATCTTTTTATGCTTGTATAATAATTTTAAAATTTATTCTGTCTTTTAATTTCTCTAATAACGTTGTGACAGCAAATCATTTAGAATAGCTGTAGGTGTTTTGCTATTACTTCATTAAATTGTAAATCACAGCAGGAGGCTTTTACACAATAAGATAAAGGAGTATTGAATGTAGAAAAGTTTGCCTTTTATGTTTTTTATGTTCTGAAAGTAAAAATGGTAATCAGAAAATTTTAAATAATGAGTATAATCTTTGCAAAGCAAGCAGTCTTCTGTTTCAGTAATTATTTTTCTTCTTTTGCAAAACATATTAAGTATTATAAAAATTAAACAATTGGTAAAATTAGCATATCAAAAAGTGTAGTTAGCTATTAGCAAAATACAATCTAAAGATTATCTGAGAATTTTAAAATATTGAGAGATAACTGTCTTTATATTTGTTTGGTAATTCCAATTACATTGGTTTGAGCCATAGTACAATTACTATTTGTCATTTACTTGTTTTAAAAAAATTATTAAAGAACACAATTTAGGTGATACCCAAACTTTAGATGAAGTGAACAATCTCTCCTTTCAGACAACTGCAAAATAGGGCAGAAGTTTTTACAGGATAAAGAATAAAGAATAAGAGACAAATTGAAAATAAAAGACTGGCTAGGTCTTCCTAATCAAACTTGTTTGGGTTAGAAGCCCACAGTTGACTTACAGTTTGTGGTTTGGCTGACTGAATACACAGTATTTCTGGCCAAGGAGAACATTTACAAGGACACAAAGATTATCTAAGCTCTGGTTTGCTGATGTGGCACCCTGGGCTGTGGGGGTGCCATCTTGAACCTAGAAAGTTATTTCAACACAACACATCTAGAAAACTAAAGCTTCCTTCAAACCTGACATCTAACATTTTTGTATCCTTTGCATATTATGAAACATATGTTTCAGAAAGTCTCCTAAATGTTCCATTTGTAACTGTCGCAATGTCATATTTATATATGAATGTTTTTGGAGAACAGATTGCTTTTTTAATATTTTAATGGATATAAGAAATCAATATTGTATCTAGGTTTTATTGCAAATAACACAAAGTTTGCTTTGAAAAACATGTTTAATAATAATAGTAGTAACAAAATAATGAGAGTATAAATAATATTTACTATTCTCTAGACACTGTCATAATGTACTTCTTAGTTTTTATTTTGTTTTTAGTAAGCAAAAATTGTAGATTTTCTCCACAGATATATTAGAGAAGGTTTAGCCATGGGATTACTACTTTGTAACTGCTGCTTCATTTTTGAGACATTAAGGTTTTTTCAGTAAAGCATCATTACATTCAATGTGTCTCTTCCCAGTTATCATATTTAAGCAGAAAAAGTCAGTACCCTTTACTCTTTTTTTTTTTTTTAAATTTACATCACAAATCTCAGAAGGTCACAGACAACTAGTTATATTGTTTTTTAATGAGCACAGCAATACAATTATTCTTAAATTTTATCTGTGTTCCTCTTCAAGAAACAAAGGAAATTACATATTTTGAGAACTGTGTATTTTAACTTCTTGTGAATTTGCTAGGATTAATGTGGTTACAAAGTGGGTCAAATATTTTGAAGCACATTTAAACTGTTTATAAGTGTTCATTGTCACATCCGTATATCAAGCATTTTAATGAAAAACTGACTACGTTGAGCTGAAAGAGAGAGAAGTAGGAATGTCAACACCCCTGTAGAATCATTGAAAAATTGTATTCTGTATAGAGTTTGTATTGGAGAGATCATATCATTTAGAATAAACACCATGTAAAATAGCTTAGCAAGTGAAGGACAGGGAAGCCTGGCATGCTGCAGTCCATGGGGGTCACAAAGAGTTGGATATGACTTAAGCAACTGAACAACAGCAACAACAAAATAGCTTAAGCCACTTAACACTCCTTGTTTTGTTAAAAGCACAAACAAAAACATAGAAACACAAGTCTGTCTATAATATATGGAAAATAGGTAGACAGAACAAAATGCCCACACCTGCTTATCAATTTTCAGTGAAAGAAGAAAAAGGTGAAAAAAAAAAATGGATAAGTGAATATAAATAAAAATGTTTAAGAAGACCGTTTATACACTTGCCATGTCACAGGCATTTTGTTATTTAAGCAATAAAAAATTTCAGATGAATATCTATTTTACATCTGTTTAAATATAGGCAACTCTAGACTGTCAAGCAAAATTCAAAATGATAGATTTCAAAACTCAGAAAGATAGAACTATGATGGACACCTATATTTATAGCAACAAAAATCCCATTTGAAAGTTATGTGCTATAATAGATAAGATTGAAGACTACATCTAAATGTCTACAAATGTAGCTTTACATGAGCAATGGCTCAAAATAAAATTAGGGGAAAACATGCAAAGCTTCTCTATTGTGGATAAACATAATAAAAATTAGAATACTATTAGTAGGCTAGTTAGAAAACTCATGCTGCTGCATGCTATGTGATGTCGCTTCAGTCATGTCCGACTCTTTGCGACCCCATGGACTATATCCCACCAGGCTCCTCTGCCCATAGGATTCTCCAGGCAAGAATACAGGAGTGGTTTGCCATGCCCTTCTCCAGGGGATATTCCTGATCCAGGGAAGGAACCTATGTTTCTTATGTCTCCTTCATTGACAACTAGGTTCTTTACCACTAGCACCACTAGGAAGCTCTTAATTAACTTTATGTATAATAAAAATGCAAGTTTTAGGCCTTTCCTATTGTAAATTATTGATGCCTTCTTAGAATTTTTAACCTGTAATTCAATTTCAAAAGATTGTAATTTGGATTTGTTTGTTTTGTTTTTAATATAATCTACACAAGAGCAAATATATACAACTGGTTCTACTCGTTTAATTTTATTTTTCCATGTGAAACAGATGATCTTTAACTTAAATGCAATTGAAGAAAAAAAAATGAGGCTATATTTGAAATTGTTATATGAAATATGTATTTTTTTTAGCAAACATTGGTTGTCAATAGTTAAAATAAATAAGCATATTTGTTATAAAAAGGCTTATGCTTTTCTGCCCTGGATGGAGACATTAATTTTCCAAGCATGGTGTCTCTTGATTTATCTTAGCAGAGAAGATGTATTCAGGCCTGCTTTCACTGTAATTTCTAACATTTGGGTGAACTTTTCATAACCGTCAGGTTGGGTAGTTTTTCTTCCCAAGAGAAGCCAAAGGACAATAGCAATTCAATTGACTAAGATGGTCCAAGCTCCTGGGATCTATCTACACCATTTTATCTGTAAAAAGGAGGAACGTGTGTAAACAAATCAAAAGCTGGCAAAATGGTATGAATATTTTTACATATGAATAGATGTGATAACCTGGAGAGGGGCATGGCACTCCACTCCTGTATTCTTGCCTGCAGAATCCCATGAACAGAGGAGCCTGGTGGGCTATGGCCCACAGGGTCACAAAGAGTCAGACACAATTGAAGTGACTTAGCAGGCATGCAAGATGTGATGAAATGATTTCATTTCTTCTTTGCTAAAATAGCTATAATAAATTAAATGCAGATTATTCTTAGAATTGCCCATCAGTTGTCCATTCCAAAAAATAAAAATATAGTGACAAAATATGAAACTGATTTCTGCACATGGAAGGCAGGGAAAGACCAAAGAAAGAGGTAGATACTCCATATTGGTAGGTAGAAGGTTTAATAAGCAAGGGAACTGAGAAGGCTTGTACTGTAAGGGCACAAGATGAGTCAATTTCTGCACTCTTCATCAGAATTTTTAGTTTATGTAGAGTCCTTAACTGGGTTTAGGCATCCAAATAGTCTCAACAACACCTTACTCTCTCAAGGCTGTATACTTGAAATGACTCTAACCACGGGCAAGGTGGGCAAAGCATACATTCCAAGGACACGTGTGTAACTGAGGACCCTCAGATTCCCCAAGTCCAGCCTGAGGGTCAGTCAGTGGCCGCATCCCCTTGAAGACTTCCTCCAAAAGAACTAAATGCAGGCAAGGTGCAGCCAATGAGTCTCTGGTATCGGTATCTAATGTGTCAAACAATATTTGTCTGAACACAGGTGATTGGATCATGGTCGCAGAGATGTAGTAAAACAGCTGATTGACATGAGTAGTAATGCAGCTGATTTATGGGAATGAAATGCAAATAAGGGAATGGTCTCGGGGGTGGTGGTGGGGGTAATACATACATATATATATATATATCTCCAAATCTTACAGCTTGTATGCATTCCAGCACTTTGCTTCTTCTAAATCTCATCTTAGTAAATTTACATAGAGCTTTAAAAGAGATGCAATGTTTCCCAATTCTGGGTTATTACTGACATTACTACATGTGGATTAGAGATTTTACTTATTAGTGGAGGGGTCTGAAATTTAGCATTTCCTTAAAAGTATCATTTAATACAGTTGTTTACTGATAAAGGCAATAAAAATTTTTAGAGTATTACCAGGCTTTCTTCTTGTACATCACTTATGATTGTTTTACAGTGTTATGCCATAAATCATCTTCTAGAGGAATATTAGACTTCCCCAGTGGTCCAGTTAAGACTTGTGGCTTCCAATGCAGGGGAAATGGGTTTGATCCCTTGTTGGTGAAGTAAAATGCTACATGCTGCATGGTGTTGCCAACAAGTAAAAATTTGAGGCTTCCCTGGTGGCTCAGATGGTAAAGAATCCACCTGCAATGCAAGAGGCCTGGGTTAAATCCCTGGGTTGGGAAGATTCCCTGAAGGAAGGCATGGCAATCCACTCCAGTATTCTTGCCTGGAGAATCCTCATGGACAGAGGTGACTGGCAGACCACAGACCATGGGGTTGCAAAGATTTGGATATGACTAGGCAGCTAAGCACAGTGGAATATTAATAAGCATAAATTGAAAAGAAAAATTAGAATGTGTTTATCAACCATGATGAAGCAGGAAAAGAACGTGGCATATTTTGTTGATATAGAGACTACCTGACAATTAAAATGGATAGATCATTGATATGAAATCACAAAGCCCTTAGAATATGTTTTCTGGAGAAATGAGGCATAAGTGAATTCATGATCTAGAAATAAGAACTTGACTTCCCAAATTTTAATACCTCTAGAAAGATTCACAGACAGAAGAGCCTGGCAGGCTACAGTTTATGGAATCACAAAGAGTCAGACACGACTGGGTGACTAACATTTACTTACAGAGAGATGGATGCTTTTGGAGAACAGAGAATTAAACCTTGACTATATCATTAAAACTTTATTTAAAGACAGAGAATAATATTTTCTAGGAGACTAAAACTATTCAATGACACCCGCTTTATACAGAGAAAATTAAAACATAAAATAAACTGTATTCTTTTAACAACCATCATCAAGTGAAAACATTGTTTGCTATTTCAATTATATTCCTCAAGTATATATTGACTGCTACATCATACTATGTATAAAATTTAAAGTAATCTCAAGAATTAAATAATATAGAAAAAGACTGCAGTTATATAAAATTCAGATCAGTTCAGTTCAGTTGCTCAGTTGTGTCTGACTCTTTGAACCCCACGAATTACAGTATGCCAGGCCTCCCTGTCCATCACCAACTCCCGGAGTTCACTCAAATTCATGTCCATCAAGTCGGGGATGCCATTCAGCCATCGCATCGTCTGTCATCCCCTTCTCCTCCTGCCCTCAATCCCTCCCAGCATCAGAGTCTTTTCTAATGAGTCAACTCTTCGCATCAGGTGGCCAAAGTACTGGAGTTTCAGCTTTAGCATCAGTCCTTCCAAAGAACACCCTGGGCTGATCTCCTTCAGAATGGACTGGTTGGATCTCCTTGCAGTCCAAGGGAATCTCAAGAGTCTTCCCCAACACCACAGTTCAAAAGCATCAATTCTTCGAAGCTCAGCTTTCTTCACAGTCCAACTCTCACATCCATACAAGGCTACTGGAAAAACCATAGCCTTGACTAGATGGACCTTTGTTGGCAAAGTAATGTCTCTGCTTTTGAATATGCTATCTAGGTTGGTCATAACTTTCCTTCGAAGGAGTAAGCCTCTTTGAATTTCATGGCTGTAATCACCATCTTCAGTGATTTTGGAGCCCAGAAAATTGAAGTCTGACACTGTTTCCACTGTTTCCCATGTATTTCCCATGAAGTGATGGGATCAGATGCCATGATCTTCATTTTCTGAATGTTGAGCTTTAAGCCAACTTTTTCACTCTCCTCTTTCACTTTCATCAAGAGGCTCTTTAGTTCCTCTTCACTTTCTACCATAAGGGTGGTGTCATCTGCATATCTGAGGCTATTGATATTTCTCCCAGCAATCTTGATTCCAGTGTGTGCTTCTTCTAGCCCAGCATTTCTCATGATGAACTCTGCATATAAGTTAAATAAGCAAGGCGACAATATACAGCCCTGACATACTCCTTTTCCTATTTGGAACCAGTCTCTTGTTCCATGTCCAGTTCTAACTGTTGCTTCCTGACCTGAATTAGCAAGTTTTAAAATATTAGCAGAAAGGTAGCAAGGTAAAGACATCAATTCTAGTTCTTCCTTCTATTGTGATTTATACACTCCTCTTGATTAAAAAGATAAAAGTTAACTGTGTGAATGCCACGTGTGTGTGTGTGTGTGTGTGTTTGCGTGCATACACGTCATTCACCACATGGGAGAAAACAATAAGGCAACTAGTTTAAATGAGAAGTAATCAAATAGTGAAAGTGAAAGTGAAGTTGCTCAGCCATGTCCAAGTCTTTGCTACCCCATGGATTGTAGCCCACCAGGCTCCTCCATCCACGGGATTTTCCAGGCAAGAACACTGGAGTGGGTTGCCATTTTCTTCTCCAGGAGCTCTTCCTAACCCAGGTATTGAACCCAGGTCTCCTGCATTGTAAGCAGATGCTTTACCATTTGAGCCACCAGGGAAGTCACCAGGGAAATTGAGGATAACCAAATTTAAAAAATAAAGAAGTTGTAAAATTCTGACTGATTATTCTTGGAGAAATCACACGATGCTCAATGCACCAAAGTTTAAAGGATAAAATTTAAATTTAACAACCAAGTTGTTACCTAACCAAAATTGGGTCCACTTTCCAGAGCACAGCATAATCAATCTAATGACACAAAACTGTGGTAAAGAAAAGTACAGAGTTTATGGAAGACACTAAGCAAGGAGAACAGGCAGCTTAGGCTCAAAAGCTCTCCCCCATGGCTTTTAGGGAAGGATTTGGTTTCTGTAAAGCAACTTAAATATGTGTGTCATATTGTCATCTACATTCCTTGAGGAAGAACCAGGGTCCAGTGACTGCTCAACTAGTGTTCAGTGTTTTCCTGCTGAACTACTGCTTAAGCTATCATTACTTTTTCTTGGCTGCTTTTCCTTGCTTCCATATTCCCTCACTTCTCAACTTAGTAACTGCCTGAGTCTGTTCTTTGGAACTTGGGGAAGGTCTAGGAGGCTAAAACCTGTATATATATATATATATATATATATATATATATATATATATATATATATAAACAAGAAATAGGATAAACAGGTGTCTGCCAGCAGGAAGGGTCCCACAGTGTCCTCACCAGTTTCAAGCCTTCAAATATTTCCAATAAGTATCCAAAACCTAAATTACAAAACATATCTCCCCTTTCTTCCCCAGATTATTTTTCCTGAAAGAAAAATATATATCATCTTTTCATTTTCTCTCCTTTATCAAATTTGACTTCTTATATCAGTGTTCTTTCTCCTTGAATCTCTATTCCCCGCCAAGGTGTTTTCCAATCCTTTCAGCCCATCTTCCTGCCCTATTCTTATTACTTCTAAATCATTTTTTTTTTCTCTCCCAGTATCACACATCTTGGCATTATTATTTGATTTTTATGAATACACTATTTCTCTTTGGGTAAGATCCTAGTGTGGTCTCCCAGCTTGTTTAGGGGTAAAGAATCTGCCTGCAGTGTAGGGGATGGAAGAGGCATCTGTTCAATCCCCAAGTCATGAAGATTCCATGGAGAAGAAAACAGCAGCCTACTCCAGTATTCTTGCCTGGGAAATCCCATGGACAGAAGAATCTGGTGGGCTACAGTCCATGGTGTTGCAGAGAAATGGACGTGACTGAGCATGCACACATGCTAAGATCCTAGGGACCTAATTAAAATGTATTATAATCGTGACAGGATGATATCCTATTAAGATGTGTAAAAGAATTTGCTTATCATAGACACCCCAAAAGAGTTGTTGTCTAAAGGAAGAAATTATTTCAGCCTTGGGCCAATTAATTCCACTTCTTTGTTTAATGCAGGGATAATACCAGATGCTTCTCTGCAAGTAATCTCTAGTTTAAGATTTGACAGGCTGAAAGAGATTTATTCCATTGTGCTATTTGGCCAGCCAAAAGCTACTCACCTTATTGTGTATGTCTTTACCTAAAATTTAATGTCCATTTGAGTTGAACATTTGTGTAGAAAATATATTTTCTAAATCACTTCCAGGCATACAGGATTCTTGAATGCATTACCTAGATGCATTAAACAATCAAGAAAGGCAGTCATTATTTCACATCTTTATAAATTAGAAAGTTGAATCTCAGGCATATGAATGGTGGAATCAGGTTTTAAACTCAGATTATAAATACATGCTATCTTTATAAAAACGTGCTGACTCTTTTGGACATTGGCCCTTGGCTTCTCTCTAAAGTTTCAACCATAAATTTGAACTGTTTACATGTTTTTCGCAGACCCTAAATCTCAATATAATGAATTAGGAATTCATAGTAATTAACATCCCACTAAGATATTTCAACAGACAGCAATGCAATAAATTCAAATCTTAAATCTGTTATTTACTTTTTATGCAATTTTGTTCAATGTAAAGTTGTCAATCTCAGTTTTCTTATTCTTAAAACAAGTGAAATAACAGTATATAATCCACTGATTTATTGTGAGGAATGGCCACCTCGTGGACTGCAGTATGCCAGGCCTCCCTGTCCATCACCAACTCCCAGAGTTTACTCAAACTCATGCCCACTGAGTCGGTGATGCTGTCCAACCATATCATCCTCTGTCATCCCCTTCTCCTCCCAATCTCCTCCCTTCCCCTCCTCCTCTTTGTTCAATCATTCCCAGCATCAGGGTCTTTTCAAATGAGTCAGTTGTTCACATCAGGGGTCCAAAGTATTGGAGTTTCAGCTTCAGGTCCATATCAGTCATTCCAATGAATAGTCAGGACTGATTTCCTTTAGGTTGGAGTGGATGAATCTCCTTGCTGTTCAAGGGACTCTCAAGAGTCTTCTCCAACACCACAATTCAAAAGCATCGATTCTTTGGCACTTAGCTTTCTTTATAGTCCAACTCTCACATCCATACATGACTACTGGAAAAACTAAAGCTTTGACTAGACGGACCTTTGTTGGCAAAGTAATGTCTCTGCTTTTGAATATACTGTCTAGGTTGATCATAACTTTCCTTCCAAGGAGCAAGTGTCTTTTAATTTCATGGCTGCAGTCAAAATCTGCAGTGATTTTGGAGCCCCAAAAAATAGTCTCTCCCTGCTTCCATGTTTTCCCATCTATTTGCCATGAAGTGATGGGACTGGATGCCATGATCTTAGTTTTCTGAATGTTGAGTTTTAACCCAACTTTTACAACCTCCTGTTTCAGTTTCATCAAGAGGCTCTTTAGTTCTTCACTTTCTACTATAAGGGTGGTGTCATCTGCATATCTGAGATGATTGATATTTCTCCCAGCAATCTTGATTCAAGCCTGTGCTTCATCCAGTCCAGCATTCCTCATGATGTACTGTGCAAATAAGTTAAATCAGCAGGATGACAATGTACAACCTGACACACTCCTTTCCCTATTTGGAACCAGTCTGTTGTTCCATGTCCAGTTCTAAGTGTTGCTTCTTGACCTGCATACAGATTTCCCAGGAGGCAGATCAGGGTGTCTGGTATTCCCATCTCATGAAGAATTTTCCACAATTTTTTCTGTGATTCACACAGTCAAAGGCCTTGGCATAGTCAATAAAGCATAAGTAGATGTTTTCCTGGAACTGTCTTGGTTTTTTGATGATCCAACAGATGTTCGCAATTTGATTTCTGGTTCCTCTGCCTTTTCTAAGTCCAGCTTGAACATCTGGAAGTTCACAGTTCACATACTGTTGTAGCCTGTCTTGGAGAATTTTGAGTATTACTTTACTAGCATGTAAGATGAGTGCAATTGTGTGGTAGTTTGAGCATTCTTGTTGATGATCTATTAAATTGATTTAGAATCTTTATGTACTTCTTTGTATATGATGTTTGGTCTCTTAATATGAGTAAATACAGCTTTTAGGATTATGATATCATTCAAGGCTATTAATTGATTGTTTTTGCTAACAGAATGCTTATACTGATTTGAGAGTTTTGCAAAACAAAAGATTAAGCTTAAAATATTTGAAAAGTAATCCAGGTGTGAAATGTTTCAGTTTTTATTTTAATACTAACTATGTAAAAATTGGAAACCCTCTCTAATTCATAGAGTGATAAAGCCCTTGAATAATAATTTAGGCAATAGTGACTTAAGTATGTATTATTTTCATGATGAAAATATCACAATTACATCTTTAGAGATGAAAACTTTTATATGTGTTGTAGGTGGAAAAGGATAAAATATTATATGTAGCCAATAGAAGGTGGACTTCCTGATTTCTTTTCTTTATACACCTGCTTTATCAAAGTCAGTATATTATCTAATAAATTTATTGACTAGTCATGATTTATCTTGGTTGGGGTGATAAAAACAGAGGTTGGTATTTTGGGCTCCAAAATCACTGCAGATGGTGATTGCAGCTACGAAATTAAAAGACATTTGCTCCTTGGAAGGAAAGTTAAGACCAACCTAGATAGAATATTCAAAAGCAGAGATGTTACTTTGCCAACCAAGGTCCGTCTAGTCTGGGCTATGGTTTTTCCAGTGGTCATGTATGCATGTGAGAGTTGGACTGTGAAGAAAGCTGAGCACCGAATAATTGATGCTTTTGAGCTGTGGTTTTGGAGAAGACTCTTGAGAGTCCCTTGGACTGCAAGGAGATCCAAATAGTCCATTCTAGGGGAGACCGGTCCTGGGTGTTCATTGGAAGGACTGATGTTGAAGCTGAAACTTCAATACTTTGGCCACCTGATGCAGAGTTGACTCATTGGTAAAGACTCTGATGCTGGGAGGGATTGGGGGCAGGAGGAGAAGGGAACGACAGAGGATGAGATGGCTGGATGGCATCACCAACTCAATGGACATGAGTTTGAGTGAACTCTGGGAGTTGGTGATGGACAGGGAGGCCTGGCATGCTGCGGTTCATGGGGTCACAAAAAGTCAGACACGACTGAGTGACTGCACTGAAGTGAAGAGGGTGCAAACTTTCAGTTATACAATGAATAAGAAATTTATAACATGGTGAATCTAATGTATAGTATGGTGACTATAGTTAATGACAGTCTACTATATACTTGATATTTTCCAATACAGTGAGTGTGCGCCCAGTCAGTCATGTCCAATTCTTTGTGAATCCTGGACTGTAGCTTGCCTGGCCCCTCTGCCTATTGGATTTTCCAGGCAAGGTTACTGGAGTGAGTTTCATTTCCTTCTCCAGCTGATCTTCCATACTCAGGATATAAATCCGAGTCTCTTGCATCTCTTGCATTGCAGGCAGGTTCTTTACCACTGTGCCACCCTGGAAGCTAAGATATTATTCATTCTGCAAAAGGTATGAAAAGTTTTAAATTAAGAAGTTATTTGTTAAACTCTCTTTAGGGTCACAGTGTTTCCTGTGTCCATTATTTTATTTCTTGAGAGGTACTTAACAATTTGAGGGCTAATTGCATCTATCTAAACGTTCAAAATTCTGCCTGCCAATGGAAGAGATGCAAGAGGCATGGCTTTGATCACTGGGTCAGTAAAATCCCCTGGAGGAGGAAATAGCAACCCACCCCAGTTTTCTTGCCTGTGAAATCCCATGGACAGAGGAGGCTGGTGGGCTATAGCCAGTGGAATGGCAAAGAGTCCGACAGGACTGAGAGACTGAACACACAGACACACACACACACACACACACACAGACACACGCACAGTGTTACTTCTCTTATGTGTTCTTGCAAATTTCATACAGAAGGCTCTTGACTCTGGATCTCTTTAACATTACTTTGCATATGTAGTTCACTAACTTACAATTACTTCCATTTTTCCCCTATGCATTTATATTCTTATTCTGTGTAGTCTAAAACCAAATTACAACCCAGACAGATTCCTTAGTTTTTCAGTTAGGTCCATTTAAAATAATCCAGAGGTCCTTTTATGATTCTCCAACTAAGGCAAGATATTTAAGATGTAATTGCTGGTCCTAAAAAATACAATAAATGGTAGATATATATCCCAATTAAGCTGATGACTTCAAAATAATGTGTTGTAGTAATAAAATTGAGATACTGCTCTAAAAACAAGGTGAAGTTTTCTTACTGCTTATTTATTTAGAAGGTAGAGAAGAGACAACTGTTGTTTAAAGGATTTTTACCCTGTACTGGGAGATATTTAATCCTCCATTATCTGACTCACATTTTGCCTACTTCCCATCATAAGATTCTTGTGTTTGATTATATCTATTCAAATAATAAGAACAGCAATATTCTGGAACTTGAAATAAATGCACAAAAGTAATCTTATTTCTAATTGTGTCTGAAGGAAGGATAAAAATATTCACCCATATGTAACATAAACCAGTGAACTTTGGGAGTAGAAGAACTATGGATGTCTTGGTCACTTCTTCCCGGCAAGTAGTCAGACATGAAATAGACTCAATAAATAATTTTTGGTTGAATAAATGAACTTTGTTCATAGTCATTATTTTGATTGCCGAAAATGATTTTTATTATTTCTGGGTTTCAAATTGAATTTCAAATTATTGAAAAGATGCAAATACTTATAGTGAAATCAAAGCTTGGTAATTTTGATCAGCTACAATCTGTCAAGGCCTGGCCAGCTTTTGACATGGATTTCCTAAATTAGCATAAAATACTCTTTTACAATACAGGCTATTTAGATTTAAACCTAAGAAAACAAGACTGTGTTTTTCTTATTTTAAATGATATATTAAATAATTCATAATAATATCTTTTCCTAGTACCTCAGGTCTCATTACTGTGGGCACATGGTCCAATCTTGCCCAGAATTAGTACAATTTAATGAATGAATTCACTGCATTCATAACATGGTTTCCCAACTCTTCCTTCATATTATTCTTTCTGTTTTAAATTTGCATGTGCAAGATTAATGTCACTGACAGAAAATTTATTTAAAACATCTTTTTTGCAAATACCAGATCCTCAAAAGATAGAAATCTGCATCATCTCTGCTGTGATGATTTTAATTTTCAAAAGAAGTTGTTTAATTTATATACTTTAATTCTCATATTAATGCTGATATTTTCCCTTGAATATTTTGCATGGGAAATATGGCTGCATAGTTCTGGCCAAGCTCAGAAATATTGAAGCTGTGGGAGGAAACAAAAATTAATAGTAGAGCAGAAGTTCCATGGCAACTATGTGGCTTCATTACCAAAATCATACACAAGGTTCTGCCTTCATAGTTTCTTATATGTTAAGTAGCATAAAGACACTGCATGGTTCATTTAGTCCCTAATTTTTCACTTGGGTAAATTACCTAGATGTTCTGATTCACACAGAATTCATCCTGTGGAGAAACAGCACAGTTATTTCAGGAAAAAGGGCTCCCTTTCAGATCTTGTATTAAACTGATTTATTATTCCCCGGTACTTCAACATTTTCCAATTATCAACAGAATTGAAAGCCAAACCAGAGGCAAATTCATCATTCTAAAAAGAAAAGAAACACCAATAGACCAAATCTGGGGGATGCCACACCAATTTTTAAATTAACCATAACCCCCCATCCCCAGATTTCTGCCCATTTTTCCCCCTTGCCCTCCAGTCCACAAATTACCCTTTCCCTCATCCTGTTAAGGCACAACAGGCACACATAATATAACTTATGAACACAATATTTTTATAAGATTTAGTTAAAATTACCTATTTTTACTTTCTCAGCAACATTAACTTTCATTTTTCTGTCATGTGCTCTTTGAGGCTACTAGAATATTTTGTAAATCAGTTCAGTTCAGTTTATTTGCTCAGTCATGTCCGACTCTTTGTGTCCCATGAATTGCAGCACACAAGGCCTCCCTGTCCATCACCATCTCCCAGAGTTCACTCAGACTCACGTCCATCGAGTCCGTGATGCCATCCAGCCATCTCATCCTAGGTGGTCCCCTTCTCCTCCTGCCCTCAATCCCTCCCAGCATCAGAATCTTTTCCAATGAGTCAACTCTTCACATTAGGTGGCCAAAGTACTGGAGTTTCAGCTTTAACATCATTCCTTCCAAAGAAATCCCAGGGTTGATCTCCTTCAGAATGGACTGGTTGGATCTTTTTTGCAGTCCAAGGGACTCTCAAGAGTCTTCTCCAACACCACAGCTCAAAAGCTTCAATTCTTCGGTGCTCAGCTTTCTTCACAGTCCATCTCTCACATCCACACATGACCACAGGAAAAACCATAGCCTTGACTAGACGGACCTTAGTCGTCAATGTCTCTGCTTTTGAATATGCTATCTAGGTTGGTCATAACTTTCCTTTCAAGGAGTAAGCATCTTTGAATTTCATGGCTATAATCACCATCTGCAGTGATTTTGGAGCCCAAAAAAATAAAGTCTGACACTGTTTCCACTGTTTCCCCATCTATTTCCCATGAAGTGATGGGACCAGATGCCATGATCTTCATTTTCTGAATGTTGCGCTTTAAGCCAACTTTTTCACTCTCCTCTTTCATCAAGTATTTTGTAGATACCGCTGATAAAAAAAAAAATGTGGCTAAAATTATTATTGTATATATTTTATATATGAAAGTAAAGAAATATACTTTATATATGCTGTCAGATATATTAGCTAAATAGTCTGGAAATGTATGTAAATATTAGAATATTTTGGAGGAAATTTGTTAAGCAAATATACTCAATAAGTCAAATAAGGAAGCTTAGACACAGACTATTGCAGCAAAATGTAACATTTTGTTATCTAGATATGCGTAAATATACCTTGACATTATACAATTTGTGTATACAATTTGACATCATTAGATGTTAGTATAGATTTATTAGGTGGTAAAAAGAACCTGCAATATAAACCTCTCCCTAGAATGGTGTAGATATTAATACATATGTGTATATATAATTTTATGTTTTTCAAAAACACATTGTGTAGGGTGCAAGATAGTGGGTTATTTCACACTGAGTTTTCTCTAATCTGATGTGCATCTCTGAGCCATCTGCTTCTCCAGAGCATAGACCACATAGAGGCAGCACAAAACCTCTTCTAGGGCTTTCTCAACCCTGAGTCACGTTTCCCTATGTGAAAAGTCTGGGACAAAATTACTCAGTGGAGATGTCTATAATGTTTGGCTTCCTAAGTACTGCTAGTGGTAAAGAGCCCACCTGCCAGTGCAGGAGATGCCTGAGATAAGGGTTCAACCCCTAGGTTAAGAAGATCCCCTGGAGGAGATCATGAGAAGCCACTCCAGTATTCTTGCCTGGAGAATCCCATGGACAGAGGAGCCTGCCAGGCTACAGCCCATAGGGTCACAAAGAGTCTGACATGACTGAAACAACTTAGCACGTAGCATGCACAGACAGGTTAAATACATCAGGCTGTGAGGCCGCAGGAGACTGGAGAGAAGAAACTGAACAGAAGTTGTTCCTGGTGTCTAGACTTGATGATCTGCCTATTTATAAATTAACTATGCAGAGAAAGAGAGATCCTTGCACCATCCCTATGCCTTAAGATACTTGAGCCTTAAGGTAACCTTGTCTTGCTTCCCTGGTGGCTTAGATGGTAAAGCATCTGCCTACAATGCAGAAGACCTGGGTTTGATCCCTGGGTCAGGAAGATCCCCTGGAGAAGGAAATGGCAACCCACTCCAGTATTCTTGCCTGGAAAATCCCATGGATGGAGCCTGGTAGGCTACAGTCCATGGGGTTGCAAACAGTCAGACACGACTGAGCGACTTCACTTCAAGGTAACCTCAGAGGAGCATCAGCAGCTCACAAAGATAACTCATCATACATCATGGTAGAGCAGACAGCAGAGAAAGAAAGGTACAAACAAGAGAATTAAAAGAGAAAAAAAAAAGAAGCCCCGATCATTAAATATATGCTGAAAGTGATGAAAATATTCTGCTACACACGCCTCATCTGAGAAAAATACTCAGGAAAAAACAGAAAACAAATTAAATTATCAGTTTGATAGTAATATTACACCCTAATGGCAGAAGGCAAAAAGAAACTTAAAAGTCTTTTGATGAAGTTGAAAGAGAAGAGTGTTAAAGCTGACTTAAAACTCAACACTCAAAAAACAAAGATGGTGGCATCCAGCCCCATCACTTCATGGCAAATGGATGGAAAAAAAGTGGAAGTAGTGACAGATTTTATTTGCCTGGGCTCAAAAATCACTGCAGATGGTGATTGTGGCCATGAAATTAGAAGACTCGTGCTCCTTGGAAAAAAAGCTTTGACAAACTTAGACAGCATATTAAAAAGTAGAGACATCACTTTGCCAACCAAGGTCCATATAGTTAGAGCTATGGTTTTTCCAGTGGTCATTTATGGATGTGAGAGATGGGCTATAAAGAAAGCTGAGCACTGAAGAATTGATGCTTTTGAACTTTGATGCTGGAGAAAACTCTTGAGTGTCCCTTGGACTGCAAGGAGATCAAACCAGTCGATCCTAAGGGAAACGACACTGAATATTCATTGGAAGGATTGATGCTGAAGCTGAAACTCCAATATTTTGGCCACCTGATGGGAGGAACCAACTCACTGGAGAAATTCCTGATGCTGGGAAAGATTGAAGGCAGGAGGAGAAAAGGGGAGAGCAGAAGATGAGATGGTTGGATGGCATCACCAACTCAATGGACATGAGTCTGAGCAAACTCTGGGAGAATGTAAAGGGCAAGGAAGCCTGACATGCTTCAATCCATGGGGTCAAAAAGAGTCAGACATGACTTAGCAACTCAACAACAATAAATAAAATAGATAATCAACAAGGGCCTACTGTATAGCACTGGGAACTCTACTCAGTACACCATGATAACTTATATGGGGAAGGAATCTGAAAATAGATGTGTGTATTAATATATGAAGAGCTGAATCACTCTGCTATGCACTTGAAACTAACACAGCATTGTAAATTAACTCTGTGTGTGTGTATGTGTGTGCTTAGTGCTGTTTGACGCTTTGCAATCCCACTTTGCAAAGCTGCAGCATACCAGGCTCCTCTATCTTCCACTATTTCCCAGAATTTACTCAAATTCATGTCCATTGAGTCAGTGATGCTATCTAACCACATCATCCTCTGCTTCCTCTTTCTCCTTTTGCCTGCAATTTTTCCCAACATCAGGGTCTTTTCCAATGAGTAGGTTTTTCGCATCAGGTGGCCAAAGAATCTGAGCTTCAGTTTCAGCATCTGTCCTTCCAATGAATATTCAGGATTGCTTTCCTTTAGGATTAACTGGTTAGATCTCCCTTCACTTCAAGAAAGGCTCAAGAGTCTTCTCCAGAATCACAATTCAAAAAGAATCATTTCTTTGGTGCTCAGACTTCTTTATGAATCTGAATATAGAAATGAGAGCAAATTATAAAATTGTCATTTTTATTTGTGATTGAAAATCAACATATTTAACTAGCTATCTGATAGAGACATTAACCGAATAGAATGAATAACTACCCATTAGATTGATGATGCCTATGATGTTTATGTTAACGTGTACACACACGCCATATCCTTCAGTCATGTTCGATGCTTTGTGACTCTATGTACTGTAGCCCACCAGGCTCCTCTGTCCATGGGATTCTCCAGGCAAGAATACTGGAGTGGGTTGCCCTGCCCTCCTCAAGGGATATTCCTGACCAAGGGATCCAACCAGAGTTTTTTATGTTTCCTGCATTGGCAGGTGGGTTCTTACCAATAGGACCACTTAAGAAACCCAATAAGAAAGCATTGATCTCTAATTACATAATATTTGCACTACTACTAGTAATTGTAGTAGGAATAAAGTAGTAATCATAGAATTTCAATGCTTTCCATTTTTTTCAAGTCCTTAAAAAGTTAATCAAATTATTTAAAGTATGTTCAGGAGGAAAGAAGATTCACTTTTGACTCTACAGGGAGCAGGATGCATATCAAAGACATATTAAGTATGCATAGAAATTAAAACAATCCCATCATTGCTCTGTTGCAATACACAGATAACCCAATCAGGTTAAACTGAAGCAGAATTAAACAAAAAAAAGCGAAAATGTGACAAGTTCATAGGGTTTAATTGGGGTAAAAATATTCCAGATTTCTAATTCAACTTTCAAAAATTTAATAATAGTCACTCCAATATGACTAAGAAACATTACTATGATAAATATGATATTACAAGCTCATTTTGCAAATTTCTGTATGGAAGGGATAGCACTTATTATTCTGCTTTTGCAAAGCTCCAGCCAAACATAGATGTTCTATAAAGGGAAGATCCACAGGCCAGGAGCTTGAAGAAAAATGGCTTAGGAACCCCAGTCCTTGGGCAGAGTCTTCCAGACACACTGAAATCAGCATAGGGAGTTCTTCACTGCTTTGTGCACATATTACAGTGGAGGCTGGGTCACAAAGAATCATTCTCACATTCAAATGAATAATTTACTCTAACTCCACTTTACTTTGCAGTGAAAACATTTTATTGTCTTAATCCTTGTAAACAGATCTTTTTATTGATGTCTTCCAAGGAATATTTGACTTGCCTACACTACTTTTCAGAGAAGGCAACGGCAACCCACTCCAGTACTCTTGCCTGGAAAATCCCATGGACAGAGGAGCCTGGTAGACTGCAGTCCATCCGGTCGCGAAGTCGGACACGACTGAGCGACTTAACTTTCACTTTTCACTTTCATGCATTGGAGAAGGAAATGGCAACCCACTCCAGTGTTCTTGCCTGGAGAATCCCAGGGACGACAGAGCCTGGTGGGCTGCCGTCTATGGGGTTGCACAGAGTCGGACACGACTGAAGCGACTTAGCAGCAGCAGCAGCAGCATACTACTTTTAGGAAATTCTTTCTTTTAAAAAGCCTGTAATTTATTCTTTTTCATAAAGTAGCTTTTATTCTCTATGGAGTTAAAGGAAATTCTGTTTGCTACATACTGGATAGGGAAATCCTGATGAGCTCACTATGTTATTAGAAAAGATCACTATCTTGGGACATGTGGGTGGTCCAGTGGTTAAGACCTTGCCTTCCAAGGCAGACAGTGATGGTTCAATCCTTGGTCTGGGAGTTAACATCCCACATGTCTTGTGGCTAAAGAAAAACAAAACATAGAACAAAGGCAATATTTCAACAAAGACAAATAAATATTATTGTAACAAAGCAAGCAAACTTTAATGAATAATAAAGACTTTTTAAAAAATCACTATCTCTTGGTACTAATGATTCCAAATCTGCCTGAGAGATCAGAAAATCAAAAATGTATTCTGTGCATAAACAAATTCAGTGTTTTCTCAACTCATACATGTCCTCATACATCAAAATCTTTAAAAAATATTTCATAGCATCAATGGGTACAGTTTAAACCCATACAGTTTGCTTAGTTTAACTTTTATATATTTCATGCATTTTAAAACATAAAAAAGAACACAAGTATTTTAAGTAAAAATATAATATTTCTAATTTTATACATAATGAAGACCTGTTCTCTTTACATTAAAAAATTCTCTTTTATGTGGCTTTCCAGAGGCAAAAATGTTTTTATGTTTTCAAAATATCTTGGCCATACTTTGGCATTTTTTACTATTCAGTCTGTTTTTCATTTTTTTTCAGTTTCTTACATGTTTAACAATAATTATAGCAAAATGTTGCCCTTGGGGTTTAATATCTATATTATAAAATATTATTTAATAACATATAATATAAAACCACTACTTACTTCTGCCATTTTAGGAAAAAAAAAGTATAGATGTTATGTAGATGATGTGTAAACATGGTTAGGCTTCCCAGGTGTCACAGTGGTAAGGAATCCACACGTCAATGCTGAAGACACAGGATTGATTTCTGGGTTGGGAAGATCACCTGCAGAAGGAAACAGTAACCCATGCCAGTATTTTTGCCTGGGAAATCCCATGGACAGGGGAGCATGGTGGGCTGTTACAGTCCATGGGGTTGAAAAGGGTCAGACACAACTGAGTGACTATGCATGCACACACAACAGCATGATTACAGCTATGTCCAAATAAAATTGTATTTTTAAGGAAGAGTGGCTGGCTATATTTGGCCCAGAAACTGTATTTTGTCTACAAGGATTTAGAATGAATCTCAAACTGAAACAATTTCTAATGATTCTAATTTGACCATGTTTCTGAATGAATCCCAAAGAAAGACAATGCCAAAGAATGTTGAAACTACAGAACAATTGCACTCATTTCACATGCTAGCAAGGGAATACTTAAAATCCTTCAAGCTATGTTTCAACAGTATGTGAACTGAAAACTTCCAGATGTACAAGCTTGATTTAGAAAAAACAAAGGAACCAGAGATTAAATTGCCAATATCCACTGGATCATAGAAAAAGCAAGAGAGGTCCAGAAAAACATATATTTCTGCTTTATTGACTGTGGCAAAGCCTTTGTGTGGATCACAACAAACTGTGGGAACAAAAGAGATGGAAATACCAGATCACCTACCTTGCCTCCTGAGAAATCTGTATGCAGGTCAAGAAGCAATGGTCAGAACCAGACATGGAACAATGGACTGGTTCAAAATTGGGAAAGGAGTATGTCAAAGCCATATATTGTCACCTTGAATATTTAACTTACATGCAGAGTATATCATGTGAAATGCCAAGCTGGATGAAGCTCAAGCTGGAATCAAAATTGCTGGGAGCAATATCAACAGCCTCATATATGCAGATGATACCACTCTAATAGCAGAAAGCAAATAGAAACTAAAGAGTCTATTGATGAAGGTGAAAGAGGAGAATGAAAAAGCTGGCTTAAAACTCAACATTCAAAAAACAAAGATCATGGTATCTGGTCCCATGACTCCATGACAAAGAGATTGGGAAAAAGTGGAAACTGGCAGATTTTATTTTCTTGAGCTCCAAAATCACTGTGGACTGTGACTGCAGCCATGAAAATGAAAAACTCTTGCTCCTTGGGAGAAAATCTATGACAAACCTAGACAGTGCATTTAAAAGCAGAAACATCACTTTGGTGAAAAATGTCTGTAATAGTCAAAGCTATGGTTTTTCCAGTAGTTATGTATGGATGTGAGAATTCAACCATAAACAAGGCTGATCACTGAAGAACTGATATTTTAAAACTGTGGTGCTGGAGAAGACTCTTGAGAGTCCCTTGGACAGCAAGTAGTTCAAACCAGTTAATCTTAAAGAAAATCAATGCTGAATACTCATTGGAAGGACTGATGCTAAAGCTGAAGCTCCAATACTTTGGCCACCTGATGGAAAGAGCTGACTCATTAGAAAAGACTGTGATGCTGGGGAAGATTGAGGGCAGGAGCAGATGGGAGCAACAAAAGATGAGATGGTTAAATAGCATCACTGAATCAATGGACATGAGTTTGAACAGAGTCCTGGAGATACTGAAGGACAGGGAAGCCTGGCATGCTGCAGTCCATGAGGTCGCAAAGAATCAGACATGCCTTAGAAACTGAATAACAACAACCACAAGGAATGAGTGACGGCGAAAATATTGCAAAAATGTAAACTTGTAAATAGATTTTATCTTTTTATTTCACTGAAATTTTACTTGTGACTTGTTGAAATTCAGCATTTCATTATCAGAAATGTTGGACTAATCTACTTGGGGGTTCAGTTCACATACAAAGATGTAGTGGTTATTCAGCCACAGAAACTAAATGGAGATTCTTTTTTATTGGTGATGTGATTTTAATATACACAAGTATTATTTGCAAATTACCTTGATACATGATTGTATTTTATTTAGTTTTGCAGTGTTGTATTTTGTTCAGGTTGTGACATATTTCCTTCAAAATAACTTGTCATAATTAAATTTTATTCCACCATTTCTGTTTCCTCCTGTTATTTTATCCGTTCAAATGAAAGCACTTAATTTTTTTCTGAGTATACTAGGTCAATTATACTCATTATCACATCATATGACTCATAAATCACTTTGTGTCTCTAAATGATAAGGATTTAAAATAGTAATATTATCACATTAAAAAAATAAACAGTTGCTGAAAAAAAACACAATATTGTCTAAAATTCTACATATTTTAATTTGTTCTGATTTTCTCAAAAATATATTTTTTACCTTTGGTTTCTTCAATTCAGCATGCAAGCAAGAGCCACACATTGTGTACTATATAATTTTGAGCAGATTTGACTTGGCTTCTAAGATTTCTAACACTGTCCCATTGGGGCTCAGCTTTACTAAATATCTTCTTAAATGAGAGGATGAGTCAAGATGCTTGGCCTAAGCCTTCAGGGGCTATCACTCAATCACAAACAAAAGGATAAGAGCACAATGCCGTTTGTCACAGAGCAGAACAGGAACTGTGGATGCTAGAAAATGATGGTGATCAGAAAAAATGTCTCCATTTCTGGTTTGTTGAAACAAATCCCATCTTATTTATCTGATAAGCTTTTTGTTTGTTTTTGTTTTTGGACTATCATTGCTCTACAATATTGTGTTAATTTCTGCTGTACAACAACAAGGTGAAACAGCTATAAGTATACATATATCCCCTCCTTCTTCAGCCTCCTTCCCACTTCCTCTTCCCACCTCTCTAAGATACCACAGAGCACTGAGCTGAGCTCCCTATGTTATAACACAGCTTTCTGATTAAATAGCTGTATATTTTACACATGGTAGTGTATATATGTCAATGCTATTCTCTCAGTTATCTGATAAGATTTATTATAAAAACATGAAATGCAAAATTTTTACATGTAGAGAAACACTGAAGCAACTATTAAGACAATCTTTCAGCACCTTTTGTAATACATGAGACATAGAAGCAAGGGAAATTTTCAGGAAATGACATGAGTCTTTAGAATTTGAACAAGGTATACTTCAGGGGGTTGTGATAGTCTAGGTGGCTAAATTGGAATTTCTTTGGTAAATATTTATGTCATGAGCCAATACCAGAAACAGATGAACAACCATGCTGGGAAAAAGAGTTTAAAAATCTGTGACACTGCATTTGCTTCTGGGGAAGATGGAGCAACAAAAACCAGATTTACTCGCCTGTCAAAAACAAGAAGAAGACAAAATATACCAAACCATGATTCTGAGATATCAAAGGGTAGGAAATGCTGTTATGTGATCTCAGAGAGATGGAAAATGCATGAAATGAGCCCTTACTTTGCACCGACTCTGCTTTGAGAGAAGCTCCAGGACTCCCAGTTTTGGGAGAAGAGATCCAAGAGACTCTCTGAGTTGAGGAGATTAAGCTGAGAAGCCAAGGATTTCAGAACCTGCAAGACAGAATACTGAGGAGAGAGTTGCATGGAGACAGGGCTCCAGGGATCAGTGGAGGGTCCCTCTCAGGTACACAGTTGAGTGATGATCATTGTGTATTATAAAGCTTGGCACAGTTGTTTTTTTTTTTTTTTTTTTTGCCATCTGAGTGAGGATAAGAATTACTAATAATGCACTATTCTTTCATTTGTTTTGGTTTCCCCTGGATTTTAAGATGATTAAAGAGTTTTTATCTATGCTTATTAGCAATGTACACATATTTTTTTCTTAGTTGAATGAGATATATATATGCACACGTACAGCCACTTATATATGTTACACTTTTCCACAGCGGCTTTCTTGTTTACCTAGTTTTCAGTATATTTGGATAAGCAGGTGTTATGAACTCCATGTATTCAATCAACTTTTAAATAAATAACTCATATCCTATACTTCTAAACAATTAAATCATGGAATAATTCTCAGTACTTTCTTCAGGAAACTTTATCTCAATTTAAATCTACAGTTTATACGAAGTTTACTTTTGCATATGGTGTGAGGTCTGGCTGAGTGTTAATTTTCCCTCAAACATATCCAAATGACACACTTATTAAAAAGTCATTATTTTTTTCCTTTCTTCAGTGACACTTTTATCATAAGTCTAGTGCTCAAACTAGGTAGAGGGCTGTTTCTGGAATTTATAGTGCTGTTGCCCAGTTTCATGAATTATTTGATTCCAAGTTGAGCCTTAATTCTTTCTAGGGAAAGAATTAAATATGTGCACTTACATATCCATTTAGAGTGTACATTTGTGTGTACATTTGTGTGTGTGTGTGTGTATGTGTGACTCTCTTCAGATCTTCAGACTCTCAAACATAATTGAGCATAGTTCACAAGACTTTCATATTGAAAGATGAATTATTACTGTGTGGAAATTATCATGTACTATTTTTATATACAGAACATTCCAAACATCTAAAGGTGTCATCACCCCACTAGTATCACATTCAACCCTAAACTTCTTGGTAAACTATTTTTACTGATGACATTTTGGGGAAGAGTGTCATACATATTTGCCTTTGATCAAAAATGAATAAATGAGAATGGGGTTGAGGCAGTGAAAAATATACACTCAGTTGAGAGTAAATGAAAGATTAACTAAAACTCTTACTGAGACATCTAATCATGTGACAAAACCTGATCAATGCATAGTTCTTACAAATTCAAAACAGAATTCACACACAGATAAAAAGTAATATTTCTAGCAACAAATGGAAGTCATCTTCCTAATGACCTTAATGCATTCCCAAATAAACCTGACTTTCAGTTCAGAGAAGACAAGCTGTGAATGCTGAAAGCTTCATTAACGTTTTGTCAATTTCTTATGCTTCAAGCAGTTTTACTTATTTGTTATGAGTCTTAAAAGCAGAGGGCACTGATTTTATACTAAGTTAAAATTTCGGGTTATATTTCAAAACCCCCTCTTATTTCTACATATGTGATTGATGTAAGGTTTTAGATACTGAAAATGATATTTAATCTAATTTCTTGAGTTTCTAAAAAACTATCATTAAAAAAATATACCTTTGAGAATGATGTTACTTACAAAGTTAGATAAATTTGACTTTGGTTTAGAGTAACTGATTACTCATATTCTTTTATCATTAAATGATATTTTCCTAAAATATTTGTCCACATAAAAATATAATATTTAATGTCAATATATGAAATCAGTAGGAAAATTACTGCTTTGATTTATATTATCAAAGTAAAACCTTTAACCCAATGGAACACCTGAGTGCCTATTATATGCAAGGTTCTATGTAAATACCAGGGATGAAATATGTTTATTGATTACTTATGATGATAACCCTTAGAATACCCATTAGAATACCAAGTTCATGCTTTGAACTTTAACTTTCAGTTGTGTTCTTCTTTTACCGGGTGACTAAGGCTTCATATTCAGTTATATAACTTCTCAGATAAGGTTGCTGTGTAGATCAATGAAACAGAACCCCCGCCTATACAGGATCATCACAAGAACAACAAATCAATTGTTTAGGATCAAAAGTGTCAATGGACGTTGGACATATATTGACCTAAGTTATATAGCAACAAATCATTTGACTAAATTCTTACTGCATTTCTTGTGTTATACATGGCTTTAAAGGAAAAGGTTAGATATTAATAATAGGAATGCTGCTGCTAAGTCAATTCAGTCGTGTTCGACTCTGTGCGACCCCATAGATGGCAGCCTATCAGGCTCCCCCATCCCTGGGATTCTCCAGGCAAGAACACTGGAGTGGGTTGACATTTCCTTCTCCAATAATAATAGGACTAGGACTTCAGTTTAGCTCAGTCGCTCCATCATGTCCGACTCTTTGTGACCCCATGAACTACAGCACTCCAGGCTTCCCTGTCCATCTCCAACTCCTGGAGCTTGCTCAAATTCACGTCCATCAAGTTGGTGATGCCATCCAACCATCTCATCCTCTGTCATCCTCTTCTCTTCCTGCCTTCAATCTTTCCCAGCATCAGGGTCTTTTCCAATGAGTCAGTTCTTTGCATCAGGTGGCCAAAGTATTGGAGTTTCAGCTTAAGCATCAGTCCTTCCAACGAATATTCAGGACTGATTTCCTTTAGGATGGGCTGGTTGGATCTCCTTGCAGTCGAAGGGACTCCCAAGCATCTTCTTCAACACCACAGTTGGAAAGTATCAATTCTTTGGTGCTCAGCTTTCTTTATAGTCCAACTCTCACATCCATACATGACTACTAGAAAAACCACAACTTTGACTAGATGGATCTTTGTTGGTAAAGTAATGTCTCTGCTCTTTAATATGCTGTCTAGGTTGACCGTAGCTTTTCTTCCAAGGAGGAAGTGCCTTTTAATATCATGACTACAGTCATCATCTGCAGTGATTTTGGAGCCCAAGAAAATAAAGTTTGTCACTGTTTCCATTGTTTCTCCATCTATGCCATGGAGTGATGGGACTGGATGCCATGATCTTCATTTTCTGAATGTTGAGTTTTAAGCCAGTTTTTTCACTCTCCTCTTTCACTTTCATCAAAAGATTCCTTAGTTCTTCTTTGCTTTCTGCCATAAGTGTGATGTCAACTGTGTATCTGAGATTGTTGATACTTCTCCCGGCAATCTTGATTCTAGCCTGAGTTTCATCCAGTCTGATATTTCGCATGATCTACTCTGCATGTAATTTAAATAAGCAGGGTGACAATACACAGCCTTGACGTACTCCTTTCCAAATTTTGAACCACTCTCTTGTTCCATGTCAAATTCTAACTGTTGCTTCTTGACCTGTATATAGACTTTTCAGGAGGCAGGTAAGGTGGCCTGGTATTCCCATCTCTTTAAGAATTTTCCACAGTTTTTTGTGATCGACACAGTCAAAGACTTTGGCATAATCAATAAAATAGGACTAATAGTAATACATTTAATAGTAGCTTGGGAAGAAATAAAGAGTCCAAAAAATTGGAATGTTGAAGAAAACTAACTATGACAGTTTTATGTATAATTGAAAAAGCTATAACCAATAGAATCCCAATTAAATGTAACTTACTGCTTATATTGTATTTGTTTTTATTTAATAACCAAGTTGTATTTGACTCTTTTGCAACCCAATGGTCTGTAGGCTGTCAGGCCCCTCTGTCCACAGGATTTCCCAGGCAAGAATATTGAAGTGGTTTGCCATTTCCTTCTCCAGGGGATCTTCCTCACTCAGGGATCAAACCTGTATATCCTGTTTTGGGAGCTGGATTCTTTGCCACTGAGCCACCAGGGAAATCCTTATATTATATAATTTCAAAACAAGTTTGGCATTAAGTATATTGTTTCATTTGAACAAAATTAGTCTGATCAAAGCTCAGTTGAGTGGTGTGTAAGCACAAAGTGAAAGATAATAGAGTGATAAAGCAAATAATTATAGCTGATATGCAGTATTTCATTCAGTAAACTATGAGGCTGATTACTGGAATATGGAACAGATTACAAGCCAATAGAATAGAAGCAGACTACTACAGTATCAAGTGTGCTATTCTAATAAAAAATTTAAAACAAAACCAAAAAACCTTGTGGACAAAATGCTCTGTGATTAACCCTTATTAACATAACACAAACTCTTGACAGGCTAAAATTAAAGAGATTGGCATCACTAATGTTGGTGAGGAAGTGATGCCACTCTAAATCTCATATAGAGTTGCTTGGGATGTAAATTGGTACAACTACTTTGAAAAAATTACAATTTGCTTACTGTATAAGAAAATCAAACAAAAATAAAATGGAAAAAACTACCAATATTATGATGAGAAATTGTACTCCTAGATACATTTATTCAAGGTGGATGACAACATTTATTCACAGAAAGACTTGAATAAGAATAAATATAGTGGTTAATTCATTATCATCAAAAAAATGGAAAAATGGAAATTGGGCAGAAGCCCATTAATACAACAATGGAAAACCAAATTACACCTATTTAAATAATAGAATATTGCTCAGAAATAAAAGGAAACATACTCTTGATGCATGCAGTAACTTCAAAGAAACTCAAAGGTATTATGCTGAGTTTATAAAGTTATAGAAAAAGAGTGTTAGATGATTACCTTTATGAAAAAATTCAGGAATACATACATTTTGGGTATGGTGAGTGTGGGGCAGGGATTGATTAGAGAAAAAAAAAGAAAATCTTCTGGAATGATAGTTATATTCAATAACTTGATAGGACTTTGAGTTATAGGGATAAAGCATTGATCAAAACTCAGCAAATGAGCAATAAACATAAAATGTATGTTCAAATATGAATAATTTTTTACCTCAAGTTAATGATGTCCATGCTAATGTATTTAGGTGAAATACGTTGGTACTCTTAATTTACTTTCATATGAATTAAGTCTGATTCAGTCAGTTCAGTTCAGTTCAGTCACTCAGTCGTGTCCGACTCTTTGCAACTCCATGAACCGCAGCACCCCAGGCCTCACTGTGTATCACCAACTCCCGGAGTTCACCCAAATACATGTCCATTGAGTTGGTGATACCATCCAACCATCTCATCCTCTGTTGTCCCCTTCTCCTCCTGCCCTCAATCTTTCCCAGGGTCAGGGTCTTTTTCCAATGAGTAAGCACTTCACATCAGGTGGCCAAAGTATTGGAGTTTCAGCTTCAACATCAGTCCTTGCAATGAACACCCAGGACTGATCTCCCTTAGGATGGACTGGTTGGATCTCCTTGCAGTCCAAGGGACTCTCAAGAGTCTTCTCCAACACCACAGTTCAAAAGCAGCAATTCTTCTGCACTCAGCTTTCTTTATAGTCCAACTCTCACATCCATGCATGACCACTGGAAAAACCATAGCCTTGACTAGACGTACCTTTGTTGGCAAAGTAATGTCTCTGCTTTTGAATATGTTATCTAGGTTGGTCATAAGTTTCCTTCCAAGGAGTAAGCGTCTTTTAATTTCATGGCTGTAATCACCATCCACAGTGATTTTGCAGCCCCCCAAAATAAAGTCTGACACTGTTTCCACTACTTCCCCATCTATTTCCCATGAAGTGATGGGACCAGATGCCATGATCTTCATTTTCTGAATGTTGAGCTTTAAGCCAACTTTTTCACTCTCCACTTTCACTTTCATCTAGAGGCTCTTTAGTTCTTCTTCCCTTTCTGCCATAAGGGTGGTGTCATCTTCATTTCTGAGGTTATTGATATTTCTCCCAGCTCTCTTGATTCCAACTTGTGCTTCCTCCAGCCCAGCGTTTCTCCTGATGTACTCTGCATATAAGTTAAATAAGCAGGGTGACAATATACAGCCTTGACTTACTCCTATTCCTATTTGGAATCAGTTTATTGTTCCATGTCCAGTTCGAACTGTTGCTTCCTGACCTGTATACAGGTTTCTCAAGAGACAGGTCAGGTGGTCTGGTATTCCCATCTCTTTCAGAATTTTCCACAGTTTATTGTGATCCACAGTTAAAGGCTTTGGCATTGTCAATAAAGCAGAAATAGATGGTTTTCTGGAACTCTCTTGCTTTTTCAATGATCCTGCAGATGTTGACAATTTGATTTCTGGTTCCTCTGCCTTTTCTAAAACCAGCTTGAACATCTGGAAGTTCACAGTTCACATATTGCTGAAGTCTGGCTTGGAGAATTTTGAGCATTACTTTACTAGCATGTGAGATGCTGCAATTGTGCAGTAGTTTGAACATTCTTTGGCATTACCTTTCTTTGGGATTGTAATGAAAACTGCCCTTTTCCAGTCCTGTGGCCACTGCTGAGTTTTCCAAATTTGCTGACATATTGAGTGCAGCACTTTCACAGCATCATCTTTTAGCATTTGAAATAGCTCAACCGGAATTCCATCATCTCCTCTAGCTTTGTTCATAGTGATGCTTCCTAAGGCCCACTTGACTTCACATTCCAGGATGTCTGGCTCTAGGTGAGTGTGAGTGATCACACCTTCACGATTATCTGTGTCATGAAATCTTTTTCCAAGCATGCACAAGCTCACAGCACATGAGCCTAATGGCTGCGATGGTGCATGAGTGCAGCCTAGAGGAGCTACCCTCCATCCAAGGTCAGGGACAGCAGTTGGGAGGATTTACTCCACGTCCAATGTAAGGAGCAGTGGCTGAGCTTTGCTGGAGCAGCTGTGAAGATGATATACGCCATGTGCAAGGTAAGAGAAACCCAAGTAAGATGGTAGGCGCTGAGAGAGGGCATCAGAGGGCAGACAGACTAAAACCACAATCTCAGACAACTAGGCAGTCTGATCACATGGACTACAGACTTGTCTAACTCAATGAAACTAAGCCATAAATCTGATTAGTTAATGGATATAGGATGGAAGGTAGATAGTTACTAGGTATATGATAGAACATGTATAATGAAATGTTAGTATTGGAACCTAGATAGTGGACATGCAGAAATTTACCAGGAAATTATCTCAAATCTGCAACTTTGAATATTCTTTGGAAGGACTGATGCTAAAGCTGAAGCTCCAATACTTTGGCCACCTGATGTGAAGAACCTATTCACTGGAAAAGACCTTGATGCTGGGAAAGACAGAAGGCAGGAGGAGAAGGAGATGACAGAGGATGAGATGTTTGGATGGCATCACTGACTTGATGGACATGAGTTTGAGCAAACTCTGGGAGATAGTGAAGGACAGGGAAGCCTGGTGTGCTCTAGTCCATGGGGTGCAAAGATTCAGACAGGATTTAGTGACTGAACAACAACAAAGACTTTTTTCTTAATAAAATGTTTAAAAATACCTTCTTTGAGCTCCCACACTTCTGTGAGTAAGTTGAACAGTGATGAGAAATCCACATAGCCTCTAAAGAAAGGTCAAATTTTTTCACAATACTTTTTCAAGATGTATTAGAAGAAAACACTTCACAGACAATGGAGGATCTGGTCGAGGAGAAAAATAATTAGAACTACTTCCCCCACAATCTTAGAACTTGAATCTTACTCCCCACTTCTAGGGGCTGTACACTCACATAGTAATTTCCTCTCGAGATTGCAGATGTCCTTAAGGCCTGTGACTTCAGGTTATCCTTTATTTCTTCATACTTTAAATAAGGCTATTTATTGCAGTTTGTTTTTTCCTAATTCCATCTTTTCATACTGACTATTAAGTTAATGGATCTCTGGATCAAGAGAAGCCACATACAAATATAATGTAAAGACCGATGTTTATCACATAGACATCATAGATTTTGAGTTTAATACCAAGAATGTATTCTAATTTTGTATTAAATTCTATAGGGAGAGTCAAATATGTTCTGGGTGGAAAGAAGAGTGCAACAAATGTGAGCATGCTCAGTAGCTCAATCGTGTCCGACTCTTCAAGAACCTGCGGACTCCTCTGTCCATGGAATTTTCCAGGCAAAAAATACTAGAGTGTGTTGCCATTTTCTAATCCAGGGGATCTTCCTGACCCAGGGATCAAACCTGTGTCTCTTTTGGCAGGTAGATTCTTTATCATGTAAGCTACCTGAGAAACCCCCAATATGATGTGTATTTATATGTAATTTATTGCTAAACTATGCTGGTTAAGTAAAGGAGTTCATTTTTCTTTAAAAACATTGTGTGTAATTATATGAATATGTATATGTACAATAACATCTACACATATGTGCCAGCGAAGTTCCAGATGCTGAGTCACCAGCACAAATGTTGAAGGGGATCAGGGTGGGGCAAAAGCAAAAGGAGGATTGGAAGGTCTCAACAAAATAGTTGCAAAATGAGATCTCCCTGTCTCTTATCCCACTAAGGTGAAGCTTGAAGTTCACATCCAGCTGAAGTTAATTGGGGGCTTTCATAACTAAAGAGCAAAAATCAAAGCAAAGCAGATGCTGTTTATATAATGACACTGAGTGTACTGCCTTGCTAGAAAAAGTAATGCTAGCTTAGTTACATGTACTCCAGAAAAGGCTTCCCTTTTTTTAGAATTAGATTTCTCTAACCTAAAGGCAATGCCCTTACCTTCTTATGCTAATTGGAAGCCACATTTGACAAAATCTGACTTTGTACATCAGAGCTGTCAGCAATCTCCAGATTTAAGAGAGAGGAAAAAGTGGAAAACAGTTCAACATATTCAGCAGTAGAGGATAACCATATTAAGTAAATCATCCTACATGTAGGCAAAGTATGAAAACTTGTAAGATGAAGAATATGAACATGGTCCATATTTTAACCAGTGGCAAATATATATCAAAAGACGTTTATAATGCCTCAATGAACACATGTAACAATATCTTAATTAAAGGGTTTCTTTATGTAAACAGCCAAATATTTATCAAGAGATGGTTGGTTAACTGTGGTGTGTTCTATTGGTAAAATATTTTGCCATTGCTAAAATAGTAAGAATTATGATTATGAAATATGAATATAGATATGAATGTGAACTATAAGTGAAAAGTTGTAATAATTTCATTACAACAAATGTCAAACTATGGAGAAATCTAAGTCAGTTTATTGAGATATCAGCTGGGAAAACATTTTACCCTTAAAAGCTATAAGAAACTATTCATAATGTAAATAAACACTAATTTACAAAAATACTAATTTTGTTTCTGTGTTTATTTGGAACATACTATATTTAACTTTATTTTTTCATTTCAAAATAACATTTAGCAATACAGTTTATCATAAAATTAATTCATATCATAAAATTTACCTAAATATACAAATCAATAATTTTTAGTAATTTCACCAATTTGTACAATCATCCCCATAACATAGCTTTAGAGAATTTCATCATACATAATCCTTCTCTCCATCTTCTGTTAATTTCCATCTCCACCCCTACCCTCAGACATGGGCCAATCTGCTTTATGACTCCAAAAATCAGCCACTTTTGGACATTACATGTAAGTGGAACCATATGATCTGTCTTTAATATTTGGTCTTTGAAATGATACCTTGCTTTAAACACACACATTTAAATTTCTTAAATTATTTCACTTAAATCTCAAAAACTTCTATGTATTCATAGAAGCATAAAATCATGTTGAGTCATAGTGAATGTTCATGTAAGACTGTGAAGCTAAATTTCATATTTTTGATATTTCAATTTAAATGTGCAATACTGCTATTTTTTTAAACAAAACAGAGACAGTTTTATTCTTGATGATTTGCCATTCTTCGTGTGTGCATGGCTGTATGAATGGTGTGAGTATGTGTGCTATGGTCATGAATTTAATCATATATTCTTCAGCTCTCCTGAAAATTTAATTTATAGGTAAAAACCAAAGCCCAAATTTAAATAGCTCATTTTAATACTATGGTTATATAAAGTATTGTCACATCCAATATAGTGTATAGTATGATATAGTATGGAATAGTATAGGGTGATGTGGTATAATATAGTATAGCATTTATAATATAGTATAATACAATATTATATTACTATAGTATACTATAGTAATAAAATATAATATTAAAACATTACTTTGCTAACAAAGGTCCGTCTAGTCAAGGCTATGGTTTCTCCATTAGTCATGTATGGATATGAGAGTTGGACTGTGAAGAATGCTGAGCACTGAAGAATTGTTGCTTTTGAACTGTGAAGTTGGAGAAGATTCTTAAGAGTCCCTTGGACTGCAAGGAGATCCAACCAGTCCATTCTGAAGGAGATCAGCCCTGGGTTTTCATTGGAAGGAATGATGCTAAAGCTGAAACTCCAGTACTTTGGCCATCTCATGCAAAGAGTTGACTCATTGGAAAAGACTCTGATGCTGTGAGGGATTGGGGGCAGGAGGAGAAGGGGACGACAGAGGATGAGATGGCTGGATCGCATCACTGACTTGATAGACATGAGTCTGAGTGAACTCCAGGAGTTGGTAATGGACAGGGAGGCCTGGCGTGCTGCAATTCATGGGGTCACAAAGAGTCGGACACGACTGGGTGACTGAAATGAACTGAACTGAACTGAACTGAACTGAAAACAGCATGCTCAGTTGCTCAGTTCTGTCTGACTCTTTGTGACCCCATGGATTCTAGCCTGCCAGGCTCCTCTGTCCATGGAATTTTCCAGGCAGGAATACTGGAGTGAATTGCCAAGGATCAAGCCTGCATCTCCTGCATTGGCAGTTGGATGCTTTACCACTGTGCCACCTGAGAAGCCCAATAGTATAGCATAGGTGTCTCCTATAGCCAAAGCAATATGCTACATCAAGTAGTCTTTCCTGTGGAGTTTTCAACTATAATCTAGGATAGCATTCAGTATTTATTTAGAACATACAGCAGGGTCAATGCAAAACCTTGCCACAATCCAGCCTACTTCAGTCAAGTGATAGACAAAATTCAGTCACAGAACTTGGAATTCTGAAGGGTTTCTCCCTGGAAAAGCTAATACTACATATTTAGATACACTTGACTCACAACAGAGGGAGCCAAATACAGATGTACCACAGACATGCTCAACTGCAATGCTATTTTTTGATAATATTCTGCATCTTGTTATATAGCTTCAAAATTAATATCTTCAATTATTTAAAAATCCAATACTCAAGAAAAAGTTGTGTAATTCATTCTTAGTCTATAGTCAATAGATCAGTGAGTCCTTAGCATGATTTCTACCATTTGTGCCATGGTCAAAAAAACAACTCTTTATTTGAGATGATGTGTATTTATCATTCAAGTCTCAGGTCAAATGCAAGTCAACTGATATCTACCCTGCATCTCCTGGGCAGATTAAATTGCTAATCTCTAATCAAGGATTATCTTTTATTTTAAATATGTTAGTCAACTTCACTAATAACTGTCAATATCCTCAGAAAGAGGGCATTGTTTCCTCATCTTTATAGTTCAATGTGCCTAACACAAAGTAGTTGGTAGGTACTGAAAAACAAACAACTGATGCATAGGTGATAATCTGTCTCAGAAAGCAGCAAAAGCATACACTTTTCTGAAAAAAAAGCAGCATTTCAGTGAGAACAATGATTATATAATCCCTCAAAGAGAGGGTGATTTCAATAGGATTTATTGTGGACATACTCATAATAACTATAAGAAATCTTTCCCAAAGCTTCTAGCCACAGAGGCATTTGTTTCTTACATCAGACATGTTCTTCTTTTGAAATTAATATATCATTTGTTCCAGCTGAAGATACTACACTCTTGTTTCTACACACCCACTTTCTGCTTTTAACAAAGACTGAACAGAATGTATTTTCCCAAAGGACCAACTGCTGTTTGAAGTGTTGTCTTACACGGATGCACTTATACTTACTTAGAGATTATTTCTAAACTTTTTTGTGTGCCTTTTTCTCAGTATCTTTCTTTACAATTTATTCAGAGTTCTTTTATATCATTCTATTTGATCCAAATACTATAATATTTTGTATATCAAAGGAATTCATTATATTTTATTTCTAACTTCTAACTGGTTCAAGTGAGACGATATTTTATTGTATCATACTTATGATTCACCTGAATATACCTTCAGTGTAATAATGTGTCTCTTTACACAATATAGTATAACAATTTTGTATATTACACAGTTGTACTACGCATAATGCTTCCTATTAACTTTCTTCCTATTTAATTCTGTTTGAGTTTGCCACCGCCTTTCACTATCATATAGTTTGATTTTTGCACTCTCATTTTCTCTTCATTTCTGAGATGTCAATTAGGGTCTTTTCTACCAAAGAAACTCTCTTGTTTTGCCAGGTTTGTTACTTAAATATTTTTGCTCCCTTGTGTGTCTGTTAGTCGCTTAGTTGTGTCCAGCTCTTTGTGACCCCATGGACTGTAGCCTGGCTGTCCATGGAATTCTCCAGGGAAGAATACTGGAGTGGGTTGCCATTTCCTTCTCCAGGGGATTGTCCCAACCCAGGAATTAAACCCGGGTCTCCCACACCACAGGCATATTCTTTACCATCTGAGCCACCTTGGTCTCCTTTGAATTGTTCTCCTCCCTCTCTGATCTCATTTCCTCCTGCCACTGATGGTTATCTAACTAATCTCCTTTCTTCTACTCATTCATCCAAAGTTAATCTCATAACATCCTTCAACGAACATAACAATTTGAAAAAAAAAAAAATCTATCAGAATCAGCATTTCTATCAGAAATCTGATATATTCTTTTCACTGTATTTCCGTATAGACCTTGCAGTTTTTCCTTATACAGTTTCCTTATATCGTATTCAGTGGTGGTGGTGGTTTAGTCACTAAGTCGTGTCTGACTCTTGTTACCTCGTGAACTGTAGCCTTCCAGGCTCCTCTGTCCATGGGTTTCACCAGGCAAGAATACTGGAGTGGGTTGCCATTTCCTTCTCCAGGGTTATATCATTTTGAGTAATATATCAAAGAAATATTTTCTTGTACACCATGAAATATGTTTACTATAACATGTTCTTAAGCAAAGAATAATATTTAATATTTGGATTTATGTAGAAGAAAACAGAGGAGCTACAGGATCTTATGTGGACAAGGATGGAATTGACAAGTAGCAATACAATAGGAAATCTATCAAGGACTGTAAAATGAAATTTATTTTATAAGTGATAGTCATTTCCATGATATCATTGTTGCAACAGATATGGGAATGATTTTGTGCACATTATTGAATGCTTTTGATTGCTCTTGTTTGAGAAAAGAAAAGGGAAAAAATTTCCTTAGAAATCTTTGCAGCAAAATTATAATAGGAATTATTTTGACCCTGGAAGAAATCTTAGAGAGCATCAAGCTCTAGTTATTTAAAGTTAACTCACACACCAATATAGTGACATTATCTTTGTCAACTTTAATATAAAGGTATAAGAACTATTAAACTCATCAGATACCCAATATCTGTTTTGAAAAATAATTTCAAGAGAAAGTTTATGGAAATTTTGTCATTTTTATATCAGTGCCAAAATACATATATTCAGAATTTCTCTCAAATTAATGTAATGATGTCTTCAAATGTTTTATGTTACTAAGCTTGTACTTTTAACTTTTGATGCAAGATACTAGACTCCTTCATAATGAATATTGAATATTTATTAACTTTCTACTGCTGGCCAATAATTGGAAAACATAGTGTTGCAATATATATCTGTAAATAAAAAGCTTAAAACAAAGGGTTGTTTGTTATGAAATAAAATAGATGTATTCTCGTTTTTTTTTTTGTTCAAATCTGTCTTGGGTCTATGTTATTGAGATGAAATAAAGTTACATAGTATTGTGATATGTTAAATAATGGGATAGGTGTTTTCATATTACTTCTTACTTAATCTTCCTAATAATTTTATGAATCAATATCATCTCAACCATGTATTATGAAAACAGAAGTTCTTAAGAGTTAAATTATCCATATATGGTTAGTTATAGTAAGAAGGGGATAACCAGAGTCAATGTCAATAGTCATACTCTAAAGCCACATTCTTTTCTTACTCCATTGTCATTAATTTTTCTATATCCTTATATAGATATTATGATGTTTTAAAAATATTTCCAGTTATCTTTCTGTGTAAATAAGCAACTAATCAAAAGTGAAAATGAAGTCGCTCAGTCATGTCTGACTCTTTTCGACCCTATGGACTATAGCCAACCATGCTCTTCCATCCATGGGATTTTCCAGGCAAGAGTACTGGAGTGGGTTGCCATTTCCTTCTCCAGAGGATCTTCCTGACCCAGGAATCAAACTGGGATCTCCTGCATAGTAAGCAGAAGCTTTACCATCTGAGCCACCAGGGAAACAAAGCTGTAGTTAAATTTCCCAGAGAGTGTACCTTTTGATTTTCTGTAAGTTCTGAAGTATTCTCTCCTTAAAGTGAACTCTCTTGATAGTTCCCCCCCCCCCACATTTATATAGAAAAGCAATACTGCCTCACTTAATTTACTATGTTTTTCTCAGGATCAAAGAAATTAATAAATGTTGGAGTATCATTCAAACAGTCCTTTTCTTCCCTAGCTGCTTTGGATAAATTCATAAAATAGACAAAAAATTGAGCACTAAAACATAGATATCTTTTTTTATAACTGGATTGAAGATCAAAGCTTGGACTTGAAATCAACAAATGTACCCACTCCCAAATTTGATGTTAATTCCAACTAATGAATTGATTAAAGCTGGTAATGGAATAAAATGTGTGCACATAGAGCACTGCAGTCTGCCACACAGACAAAAAAGCAAGAGTGGGATGAGAAGAGATGTATTCTTTGGTCAGTAACGAGAAAATGAGGCCTGAGGTCCTACGCAGTCTCCCAATCATTTACAGAACAGAAAAGAAAACACACTGACCCTTTTGGAACCAAATCAGATGTAACCAGACATCCAAGCCAGGCGTTATGGTAGAGATTGCTAATTCTCAGTATCATCCCCCTCTTATACAATAATACATACATATATACATATGGCTGAGAAAATGACTAGCTCGCGTCTTTTAATTTCTGGCTACAGTCACCATCTGCAGTGATTTTGGGGCCCCACAAAATAAAGTCTGTCACTGGTTCCATTCTTTCCCCATCTATTTGCCATGGGAAGTCCTCTGATCTCCAAGAAGTTCATGTAGAGTACCTCTGTCTGTATTCAGAGTTCGAGGTCAGATATTAACCAGTGATGGACGTGAGTTTGAGTGAACTCTGGGAGTTGGTAATGGACAGGGAGGCTTGGGGTGCTGCAGTTTATGGGGTCACAAAGAGTTGGACATGACTGAGTGACTGAACTGAACTGAACTGAACTGAATATGTTAGTAGGCAACATGAGTTATTCCCTCAGTGTCCCAAAAAGTACATGCTGAGTGATATTACTTTAGGCATGTCTGACTGTGCAACCCTATGGAATGTAGCCTGCCAGGTTCCTCTGTCCATGGGATTCTCCAGGCTAACACCCCAAAAAAGATGTCTTTTTCATTATAGGGAATGGAATGTAAAAGTAGGAAGTCAAAAAACACCTGGAGTAACAGGCAAATTTGGCCTTGGAATGTGGAATGAAGCAGGGCAAAGGCTAACAGAGTTTTGCCAAGAAAATGCACTGGTCATAGCAAACACCCTCTTCCAAAAACACAAGAGAAGACTCTACACATGGACATCACCAGATGGTCAACACCAAAATCAAATCGATGATATTCTTTGCAGCCAAAGATGGAGACGCTCTATGCAGTCAGCAAAAACAAGACCAGGAGCTGACTGTGGCTCAGACATGAACTCCTTATTGCCAAATTCAAACTTAAGTTGAAGAAAGTAGGGAAAACCACTAGATCATTCAGGTATGACCTAAATCAAATCCCTTATGATTATACAGTGGAAGTGAGAAATAGATTTAAGGGACTAGATCTGATAGACACAGTGCCTGATGAACTATGGACTGAGGTTCATGGCATTGTACAGGAGACAGGGATCAAGACCATTCCCATGGAAAAGAAATGCAAAAAAGCAAAATGGCTGTCTGGGGAGGCCTTACAAATGGCTGTGAAAAGAAAAGAAGTGAAAGGCAAAGGAGAAAAGGAAAGATATAAGCATCTGAATGCAGAGTTCCAAAGAATAGCAAGGGGAAATAAGAAAGCTTTCCTCAGTGATCAATGCAAAGAAATAGAGGAAAACAACAGAATGGGAAAGACTAGAATTCTCTTTAAGAAAATTAGAGATACCAAGGGAATATTTCATGCAAAGATGGGCTCGATGTATGACAGAAATGGTATGGACCTAACAGAAGGAGAAGACATTAAGAAGAGATGGCAAGAATACACAGGAGAAATGTACAAAAAAGATCTTCACGAAGAAGATAATTACAATGGTGTGATCACTAATCTAGAGCCAGACATCCTGAAATGTGAAATCAAGTTGGCCTCACAATGCCAAAGAGTGCTCAAACTACCACACAATTGAACTCATCTCACACGCTAGTAAAGAAATGCTCAAAATTCTCCAAGCCTGGCTTCAGCAATACGTGAACCATGAACTTCCAGATGTTCAAGCTGGTTTTAGAAAAGGCAGAGGAACCAGAGATCAAATTGCCAACATCCGCTGGATCATCAAAAAAGCAACAGAGTTCCAGAAAAACGTCTATTTCTGCTTTATTGACTATGCCAAAGCCTTTGACTGTGTGAATCACAAAACTGTGGGAAACTTTGAAAGCGATGGGAATATCAGACCACCTGACCTGCCTCTTGAGAAACCTATATGCAGGTCAGGAAACTACAGTTAGAACTGGACATGGAACAACAGACTGGTTCCAAATAGGAAAAAGAGTACGTCAAGGCTGTATATTGTCACCCTGGTTATTTAACTTATATGCAGTGTACATCATGAGAAACACTGGGCTGGAAGGAGCACAAGCTTGAATCAAGATTGCTGGGAGAAATATCAATAACCTCAGATATGCAGAAGACATCACCCTTATGGCAGAAAGTGAAGAGGAACTAAAAAGACTCTTGATGAAAGTGTAAGAGGAGAGTGAAAAAGTTGGCCTGAAGTTCAACATAGCCTAAGATCATGGCATCTGGTCCCATCACTTCATGGCAAATAGATGGGGAAACAGTGGAAACAGTGTCAAGACTTTATTTTTCTGGGCTCCAAAATCACTGCAGATGTTGATTGCAGCCAAGAAATTAAAAGAGACTTACTCCTTGGAAGGAAAGTTATGACCAACCTAGATAGCATATTCAAAAGCAGAGACATTAGTTTGCCAACAAGGTCCATCTAGTCAAGACTATGGTTTTTCCAGTAGTCATATAGGGATGTGAGAGTTGGACTGCGAAGAAAGCTGAGCACCGAAGAATTGATGCTTTTGAACTGTGTGTTGGACAAGACTCTTGAGAGTCCCTTGGACTACAAGAAGATCCAGCCAGTCAATTCTGAAGATCAGTCCTTGGTGTTCGTTGGAAGGAATGATGCTAAAGCTGAAACTCCAGTACTTTGGCCACTTCATGCAAAGTGTTGACTCATTGGAAAAGACTCTGATGCAGAGAGGGATTGGGGGCAGGAGGAGAAGGGAACGACAGAGGATGAGATGGCTGGATGGCATCACTGACTCAATGGACATGAATTTGTGTGAACTCCGGGAGTTGATGACCAGGTAGGCCTGGCATGCTACAATTCATGGGGTTGCATATAGTCAGACACGACTGAGCAACTGAACTGAAATGAACTCAAGGGACCAGATGACATGATCATAGTTTTCTGAATGTTGAGATTTAAGCAATTTTTTCACTCTCTTCTTTCACTTTCATCAAGAGACTCTTTAGTTCTTCTTTGCTTTCCACCATAAAAATTGTGTCATCTGCATATCTGAGGTTATTGATATTTCTCTTGGCAATATTGATTCCAGCTGTGCTTCATCCAGCCCAGCATTTCTAATGATGTGTTCTTCATATAAGTTAAATAAGCAGGGTGACAATATACAGCCTTGACGTACCTCTTTCCCAATTTGGAATCAGTCTGTTCCACTTCTGGTTCTAACTGTTGCTGCTTGACCTGCATACAGATTTCTCAGGAAGAAGGTAAGATGGTCTGGTATTCCCATCTCTTTAAAAATTTTCCACAGTTTGTTGTGATACACACAAAAGCTTTGGCGTTGTTAATAAAGCAGAGGTAGATGTTTTTCTGGAACTCTTGCTTTTTCAGTGATCCAGCAGATGTTGGCAATTTGATCTCTGGAAAAGCAGCCTTATTTACTAATATATATGTATATATAAGGACAATGAATACTGCTCCAACATTTCAGTTAAGTCACCTGTTCTTCTATGAGTAAGAGCCTTCTCCAAAGGAAAAATGCTGTACTATTTAGCTTGAATTTTATTTTTCAGTTCAGTTCAGTTCAGTCGCTCAGTTGTGTCCAATGCTTTGTGACCCCATGAATCGCAGCACTCCAGGCCTCCCTGTCCATGACCATCTCCCGCAGTTCACTCAGACTCACATCCATCGAGTCAGTGATGCCATCCAGCCATCTCATCCTCGGTCGTCCCCTTCTCCTCCTACCCCCAATCCCTCCCAGCATCAGAGTCTTTTCCAATGAGTCAACTCTTCACGTGAGGTGGCCAAAGTACTGGAGTTTCAGCTTTAGCATCATTCTTTCCAAAGAAATCTCAGGGCTGATCTCCTCCAGAATGGACTGGTTGGATCTCCTTGCAGTCCAAGGGACTCCCAAGAGTCTTCTCCAACACCACAGTTCAAAAGCATCAATTCTTCGGTGCTCAGCCTTCTTCACAGTCCAACTCTCACATCCATACATGACCACAGGAAAAACCATAGCCTTGACTAGATGGACCTTAGTTGGCAAAGTAATGTCTCTGCTTTTGAATATGCTGTCTAGATTGGTCATAACTTTTCTTCCAAGGAGTATGCGTCTTTTAATTTCATGGCTGCAGTCACCATCTGCAGTGAATTTGGAGCCCCAAAAAATAAAGTCAGACACTGTTTCCTGTTTCCCCATCTATCTCCCATGAAGTGATGGGACCAGATGCCATGATCTTTTTTTTCTGAATGATGAGCTTTAAGCCAACTTTTTCACTCTCCTCTTTCACTTTCATCAAGAGGCTTTTGAGTTCTCTTCACTTTCTGCTATAAGGGTGGTATCATCTGCATGTTTGAGGTTATTAATATTTCTCCTGGTAATCTTGATTCCAGCTTGTGTTTCTTCCAGTCCAGCGTTTCTCATGATGTACTTTAAGCAACAAATTTAAGTAAAGATGTTACCTTTAAGTAACAGAAATTTTAACAAGTTGATAGCGATTAAGAAGGCTAAGAAGTCTTATCAATGTTTCTCACCCAAGTTCTGAAGCAATAGGTAGAAATAAGGTCTCAGGCAAAAAGTTAAAAAAAATATATAGCAAGTTTTTATTTTTTATTTTTCCTATTCCTGAACATTTGACTTAGATTGGTGCAGGGACAAGTGGCCTGTAAAACCACAGATATCCTCAGAGTAAAATCATGTTTCCTCTGGGCAAATGTTTCCAATAGAAAACTATGATGGTGTGGTTGGACACATGTCCAAATCTTTATACAAATACATCAAACATGAATTACTCTTTCTCTAGAAACCAAAATGCTAAGAAATTGGAGGAGGCCAGAAGCATCATACTCACAGATACCTCTACATTGATCTGGAAACATTGAGTATCAAGAATAATCAGCTTCTCTCCCTGTATTCCAAAACTCTTTCTCTATTAATCGATCTGCCTAAAACATGAAGCCTATAATCAAATAGAAATATCTTTGTTGTATACTTGATGAGTATGGGTAGTTGATGAGTCTTCTTCAGACTTTTGGGAGGCCTTTCCATGCATGCAAACTACTGCTACATAATACATTCCTCAAAGAGTACTGATGGACAAGATGGATTGTATCTCTACAAGGCAGAAAAATGTATCAAAACAGTGTTTATTAAATCAGTTCTATAAACTTTTTATTCAAGTCTGAAAATGTTATGTCCAATTTTATTTATTCTTTCAATTTATGTGTGTGTGTGCTCAGTCACGTTTAACTCTTTGTGACACCATATACTGAGGCCACCAAACTCCACTGTCCATTGGATTTTACCACAAGAATACTGGAGCAGGTTGCCATTTCCTCCTGTAAGGGATCTTTCCAACCCAGGAATCGAACCCTCGTCTCTGGTGTCTCCTACATTAGCAGGTAGGTTCTTCACCTCTGAGTCACCTGGAAAGCTGTCTCTCAGATTATATCCACCTTTTTCTTTTTTCAAACATATTGCATCAGTGGATCAGCAAAGTCAGCAAGAAAACAATCTTATTTTAAACAGTAACTGGTGGTTTCAGACAGAGTCGATTTAGCTAAAGTCGAATTAAGTTTCCCAGAATTCCTTCTCCACTATGATTCCAAATCAGAACTGTCCAAAAGAGACACATTTTGGAGAACAGAAGTAAAGCATCACTCATTTTCTCTTGAGGTCCTAGGGATTGGAAGCAAAGAGACAGAGGCAGATGTAGCCAGAGGGTTGATGCCTGCCCTTAATCTAAAGCAAGCTCAGAGGAATATGCTGCAGTGCTGTTAGGCTGATGCCACTCTCCATTCTGCTGCCTTATCCCTAACCCTTCTTCCTGGTGACCAATTACCGCAGGCGCACCAGCAGACACAGACAGCAGTCTTCATAGACCCAATCACCTATTTCCCTTGGTGATTCTGCTCTAGCAAGTGACTATGCCTAGCTTCCCAGATTTCTATGGAAGCTCCTAGTTTTCCACATGTTTTAGGGTTTCATAAGAGGTGGTTGGTGACTTTTCTCTTATAATGTCACTCTCCATTTTTAACCACACTTCCACTCTTCCTCTCTGAGTTATATAATTCTAATTACTATAATAAATCAATGATTCCTTAGTTCTAATGTTTCTGCTTCTCTGATCAAATGCTTCATGATCCAGCAACTGTCGACAAGTCCCAAATTGAATATGAATTCCCTACCATTATTGAATTCTGAGGCAGAAATTCAGTTGAGACTAAATTTCCTTGGAGTTCAATGTCAAAGGCATAAACACCTAAGGAGTTAATGTCCTAAATCAAATTATATTACCTTTGTAAGTGAAGGTCAAGGAAATTAAAGGGCAGTATTCAAACTCTCCAATTACTTGTTCTTATTCTCAACCATGAATTTCTTGAATGACTAGAGAGAATCAAGCTTCTTTGAGCAAACACAAGCTTGGACTCTCTTCTTGGAGTAGCTGGGGGTATATCTGGGTTCCCAGATATTCTATAGTTAATGCCAACCTTCTCTTAAGTCTTGCTAAAAAGGACAAATGAGAACACAGATCCAAGTTCAAGTGAATGTGTATAATTTTCAATTAGTGACGACATAAGCAGCTCTTAAAAAAAACCTTTGCATTTTGAAAAAATTAAATATTCATGGAAAATCATAAAATTAGCACAGAAGTGTCTCATGTGAATTTCACCTGATTTCTCCCAGTGTCTAAATCTTATATAATATAATAAGCTATCACAAATGGGAATTTGACAATGTTATTTAGTGCATATTTATATATGCTGTGCTGTGTAATCACCACCACAATCAAGATACACAATATTTCATCACTGTAAAGACCCCTCCTAATGTTAACCCTTTATAGTCACATCCCCTCACATCCCTTACCACGTTTAGTGAAGTGAAAGTGAAGTTGCTCAGTCATGTCTGACTCTTTGCAACCCATGGACTGTAGCCCACCAAGCTCCTCCATCCATGGGATTTTCCAGGCAAGAATACTGAAGTGGGTTACCATGTTTATATACTGGCAAAAACTAATCATTTTCTCTATATATAATTTTAAGGCTGTTATATCCATTGAATCATATGATATGTGGAATTTTGAATTTTTTTCAATCTGCATGATATTCTGAAATCTACCTAAGATTTTCTGCATAGCAATAATCTGTTCCTTTTTTATTACTGAGTACTATGCCATAGGCATATATCCCTTTTAAAATTGGCAGTAAATGTAATTATTAAATGTTTAAACTTATTTCTGATGCTTTCTTTTTTCTTTTCTGTTTGTTCTAATTTTTATTTTTTTTCCATTTTCCTTTATAGCCTTCATATGAATTATTTAAACTTTTAAAAACTTCAATTTGATTTATCTATACTGTTTATGAATATATTTTTGTAATGCCTTTTTTTTTTTTTTTTTTTACTGTTTGCTTTAGGTTTTGCATTGTAAATACATAACTTAGCAAGGTCTGCTGATGTTGATATTTTACCACTTTAAGTGTAAAAATCTTACCTGTTTATGTCCCCTGACCTTTCTCTAGTTTATAACACAATTGTCATAAATATTTCTTCTACACATACTAAAGCCACATCACATACTGTGACAAAAAACTTCTACCATGTACAATTTGCTGTAAGTACTTGGAAAATACATGACATATAGAATGCATTTCAGACCACCTTGTTTTAAGTTCAAGTGCTACATTCAGGTTTTTTTTTTTTTTTTGCTGAATGTAGAATTACTACCTGCTGGCCTATGCCTTTAAAATGTTACATATTTACTGAATGTTTTGGGAATTTTTCCATCCTAGAAATGAAACACTATCCCTTGGAAGTTCTGTAGATAATTAACAATGTGTTTACAGTAAGAATCTAAAAATTTAAGATCATGGACATGATGAGTTAAATTCTTTTTATATTGTTCCTTTCCATGTTGGTAATCTGTAGAAGTAAAAACTTAAGTCCATAGGACTATTGAAAAAGAATTCACATTTACTGCAACAATTTAAAAGAATTTAAAAAATTTAAAAGAATTTAAACAATGTAAAAGAATTTAAAAAGAATTCATGGAATTCACATTTACTGCAACAATTTAAAAGGCCTTCAATGGAGCATTTTAGTGGTATTTAAACGGATACTAATGGCACCCCGCTCCAGTACTCTTGCCTGGAAAATTCCAAGGATGCAGGTACAGTCCATGGGGTCGGTCGCTGAGGGTCGGACATGACTGAGCGACTTCACTTTCACTTTTCACTTTCATGCATAGGAGAAGGAAATGGCAATCCACTCCAGTGTTCTTGCCTGGAGAATCCCAGGGATGGGAGAGCCTGGTGGGCTGCTGTCTATGGGGTCGCACAGAGTTGGACACGACTGAAGTGACTTAGCAGCAGCAGTAGCAGAAATGAGTAGGGCTTCCTTGACTTGCTTGGTGGCTCAGCTGGTAAAGAATTCTCCTGCAGTGCAGAAGACCTGGCTTTGATCCCTGGGTTAGGAAGATCCTTTGGAGAAGAGCATGGCAACCCACTCCAGTATTCTTGCCTGGAGAATCCCATGGACAGAGGAGCCTGGCAGGCTATAGTCCATGGGGTCGCAAAATGTCAGACACTACTGAATGACTAAGCACAGCACAGCACTAGAAATGAAACATATCAATAATCTACAAATATTTAAATGCTCTCTTGAGAAACAATACAGTTGTCAAATTATCTCCTGTCTTGGTTTAACTAAGGCACAATATGTATAAATGTGTAAAGTCTATGTGACATCAAATTTACACAAATCAAAGTGGAATTTTTCATTATTATATCTTCCTTCTTGATACAGAAGAGATCTGAATATTGAAAAATATGATGTAAATGTTTCAATCATGTTAAAAGACTTTTTATATGAAAGCCTTAATAAAGTCATGGTAAATCAAATATTGTCTCCTACAGCATGATTGCTCCATAATAAAAGTTGGTAAGTTTTAAAAAATATTTTTTAAAGGAACAATAATGTAGGCAAAGAAAGTTTTTAGCTCTGACATATATAAAGTGCTTGAAAGTTATCAACTCCCATCTTCACAAGAAAACTTTTGAGCAAATTGAAAATCAATGGCTTTTTTTAGATTCATCAGAGAGTTGAGGTCACAGGGTAAACTGTTGAAAGTCAAAGACAGAAAGAAAATCTAAAAAAAAGTTGGAAAAAAACCTTTCCTAAAGAGAAGCAAGGAAAATAATTACACTGAACTCCAGAAAAAACATCCAAACAGGAATACATTAGAATGAGATTGTTGACGGGCTGAAAGAAAAATATCAGCAATGTAGAATTCTACACTAAGCAAAATTAGCCTTCAAAAGTCAAGAAGAAATGAAACTTTTTCAGAAACTAAGTAAACAAAATAGTTTTTCTTATTCTTAATAATAAGAATAGTCCCTCAGTCATATCCTCTGTCCAGTCTCCTCTGTCCATGGAATTCTCCAGAAAGAATACTGGAGTGGGTTGCCATTCCCTTCTCCAGGTAATCTTCCTGGTCCAGGCATTGAACATGGATCTCCTGTACTGCAGGCAGATTCTTTCCTGTCTGAGCCACCAGGGAAGTCCATTCTTAATAATAATGATATAATTGATAACTGCTGAAAACAATAATAAGAAACAATAGATTATAGTGTATGGATAAATGATATTAATGATGATTCTATCACAGAGTTTGGAGGGAGAAATTGGGAATACTCAACAGTAAGGTGCCTTCAGTACCTTGAAAATAACACAGCCGCTATGAAAAAAATAAAGATGGCAAATATGCTAAGAAAGTGGAAGAATGGAATAATCAAATGTTCAACTAAAACCAGAGATGACAGAGTAAGAAAAGAAGATAATATATTAGAATGTCTTTGTGGGATTAAAAACAAAGAGGAGACATAAACTCACTCTTAAAAAAATTGTCTTTCTTGGGATTTCAGTTGAACAAATGATGATTTTAATTAAGTCAATAATTGCATTATCATGTGAGGCAAAAATATATTAAACTTCAGGAAACAGAAAACACTGGCTGCTAAATAATTGTCATAAATAATTAGTGATGTGTTTCTCAATTTATACTGCTCTGGAAAGCTTTAAAAGTCACAATTTTTAGATGCAGGTATACAAATGAACTTCAAAAGTTTCTTTTTTTTTTTTTTTAAGAAAAGAATGCTTTGCAAAAGTGCAAAATTAAAAAAGAAGCAGTAGAAATTTAAGGAGATATTCATTACAAAGTGAGTGAGAAACCATTTTGCTAAGGTTACATGAAATTGTTATGGGTCTTTTAAGCTCTACTTAGCTATGCTAAGGGATTTCAGCTTCTTTGGGTAGTAAATTGTGAAATATTGATTTTGCAGGAGGGAACGTGTTAACAGCACTTTAGAGTACATGTAAAAATCAATATTTTACAATAATGACAGTAATGTTCACATATACTGGAAATTGAAAAAAAAATATAGGCTGTGGGAAATTTTCAGTTTGAAGTCCCGGAGATAATAAGTGAAAAGCTTTCTAGAGGAGATGGAGGTGAAAACAGTTCACACAGAGATGAATCTGAGAGAGTAGAGAAAGAAGCAGTCTTTTTCTTTCTAAAACTATGAATTGGGGCTTAAATGTTTGAAGATATGTATTGAGTGTCAGTTTTGCAGGGGCATAGGCAGGAACAATAAGAGATAAGAAACTAATCTGAAGAATGGATTGAAGGTGTAATGACAACAAATTGGCAATGGTTTCTAGTAGACTAAAGAAACATGGGGGCATTTCCAGAAGTAAACCATAACATTAGAAGAGGTAGTAAGGATTTTGCTTCTAGCTTTAGAAGGATTTCCTACCATGAGTAAAAGGGAGATGCTGCTACAAGGCTTTGCTGCTGCCCACAGTTCAATGATCATAATTACTCACAAAATGATAAGGTACCATCTAAGTAGCATTCAAATTAGTATGTCTGAATGTTCATAGAAAACATTATACTGTTTTGCTTGCTGCTATGTTTTGGAACTTTGCTGTGATCAATCTTCTTTATTTGGGTATGGAGTATATGTGCCTGTTGAGAAAAAGTAAATTACACAAGAATTAAGATAGTGTAAGGGTGTCATTTAGAGTTGTCAAGCCAACATGAATAATGAATACAAATATTTACTAAGAAATTACTATTATAAGGTTCATTTTCACAGTAATATAAAGTCAGCAAGAGAGAAATGTGCATGCTGGATACTCAATTTTATAATTTTCAAATAAGTATGTGCTGAATATATTTGTAGCATACAAAAATGATTCTATAGAATAACACAGTGTTAAAGGTTCTTTGGAAGGAAGGATGCTAAAGCTGAAACTCCAGTACTTTGGCCACCTCATGTGAAGAGTTGACTCATTGGATTCTGATGCTGGGAGGGATTGGGGGCAGGAGGAGAAGGGGACGACAGAGGATGAAATGGCTGGATGGCATCACTGACTCGATGGACGTGAGTCTGAGTGACCTCCGGGAGTTGGTGATGGACAGGGAAGCCTGGCATGTGGCAATTCATGGGGTCGCAAAGAGTCGGACACAACTGAGTGACTGAACTGAACTGAAAGGTTTATCAACATTGGGGGCTATGCATTGTTCAATTAACGTATATTGCAAAAGTTTTACAATTTAATATTTTGCTGTGTAAAAGATTGGCTTAAATGGGAATGTTTACTATATAGAAATGAGCCAGATAATTTAATGCTATTTTTATAGGCCTCAAAGTCAATGAGATTCTTAAGACATAATAAAGATAAATGCAATTAAACAAAAATACTTTAAGGCTGCTATTGTTAAATTTGTTACTTTCATAGCCATAAAAAGATCTGCATTTAAAATGCTTTCAAATAAAAGTTATTTAGAGCATGATACATTTTTTTCTAAATTCTATACCAAGCAATAAAGTAAAAGTATTAAGCATGAGAGTCACATGTGTCTAATGATACTTATTAAATTAAATATATAATGTCCCAGAAAGTAATATGACTTGTTCAAAATAATAAAAAACAGGATTCCTGATTTTAGCTATATTATTCTTTTCACTATGACATTCCATCATGATAATTAGCTTTGGAAAGAGGGAAATATATTTTTTTCTTGAGATGAAAAATAGCAGATTATGGGTAAATATAGCAAGAAATGCTGACATTGGGAATAAGCAATTTTAGTTAACTTAGTTTTGTAGTCCTAAACTGTTCAGTAAAATACAAGCTAAGATCACCTGAAAATAGGTGAAAGTGAAATGTGAATTGTTCCATAACAACCACTATAATTTTAATAGAGATAGAGTTGGAGGTGAAGGATATGTCGGAACTGAGTCCTTTGTAACTAACCTAGAATCAGATAGAAAATAAAGGACAATTCTCAATTCTTATCTTTGTGTACAGATTTGATTCTACTTGAACCAAAGTGGTTCTGAGGTTACAATGCATGTTCAACTGGAACTACAAAGAAGCCAGTGGACTAAATGCAGGTTGACGTTATGTGACTAGATCTGTTAAAGTATAATTGAGTTGTTAGAAAAAACAAATGAGGATATGGGAAAACATAGGCTTGGATAGCCAGAATTAAAAATTAGATCTATGATGTGGAGATATATATGTATATAAAGCTGAGTACCAAAGAATTGATGCTTTTGGACTGTGGTGTTGGAGAAGACTCTTCAGAGCCCCTTGGACTGCAAGTAGCTCCATCCAGTTCATCCTAAAGGAAATCAGTACTGGGTTTTCATTGGAAGAACTGATGTTGAAGCTGAACCTCCAATATTTTGGCCACCTGATGCAAAGAGCTGACTCAGTGGAAAAGACCCTGATGCTGGGAAAGATTGAAGGTAGGAGGAGAAGCGGATGACAGAAGGCATCACCAACTCAGTGGACATGAGTTTGGGTAAACTTCGGGAGTTGGTGATGGACAGGGAGACCTGGCGTGCTGTGGTTCATGGAGTCACAAAGAGTTGGACATGACTGAGAGACTGGTCTGAGCTGTGTGTGGTTGTGTGTGTGGTTATGTGTGTGGTTGTGTATTTCAGTTATGAGGAAGAAGACATCTTACTATTTGCAACAACATGGATGGACCTTAAAAATATTTTGCTAAGTGAGATAAATTGGACAAAGACCAGTCCTACATAATATCACCATATGAGAAACTAAAAAAGCAAACTCATAAAAACAGAGAGTAAAACAGTCGTGAGGGTGTGATTGGAGGGGTAAGACAGATGGCTTCTAAGGGTACAAATTTTCAATAAGTAGTAAACAAGCCCAGCAGAGCTAATGTGCATTCTAGTGAATTTGGAAAACAAGGCTGTATTGCAATAATCTTACTTGTTGTGAGTTGTTAAGACACTCAATGATGTCTAGCTATTTGCAACCCTGTGGTCTGCAGCACACCAAGATTCCCTGTCCTTTACCATCTCCCAGAGCCTATTTAAACTCATGTCCAATGAATCAGAGATACCATCTAAACATCTTGTCCTCTCCTCTTCCTGCCTTCAGTCTTTCCCAGCATCAGGGTCTTTTTATTGAGTCAGCTCTTCACATAGGTGGCCAAAGGATTCCAGTTTCAGATCTAGCATCAATCCTTCCAATGAATATTCAGGATTGGATTCCTTTAGAATTGACTAGTTAGATCTCCTTGCAGTCCAAGGGACTCTCAAGAATCTTCTCAAACACCACAATATGAAAGGATTAATTCTTTAGCACTCATCCTTTTTTATGGTCCAACTCTCACATCCATACATGACTACTGGAAAAACCATAGCTTTGACTAGGCAGACCTTTGTCGCCAAAGTAATGTCTCTGCTTTTTAATATGCTGTTTAGTTTGGTCATAGCTTTTCTTCCAAGGAGCATCTTTTAATTCCATGGGTGCAGTCACCATCTGCAGTGATTTTGGAGCCCAAGAAAATAAAGTCTCTCACAGTTTCCATTGTTTCCCATCTATGCCATGAAGTGCAATGGGACTAGAAGCCATGATTTTAACTTTTTGAATGTTGAATTTTAAGCCAGATCTTTTACTTTCCTTTTCCACCTTCAAGAGTTTCCTTAGTTTCTCTTCATTTTTTGCCATTAGGATGGTGCCATCTGCATAGCTGAGGTTATTGATATTTCTTCCAACAATCTTGACTTCAGTTTGTGTTTCACCCAGCCCAGCATTTCTCATGATGTACTCTGTATATAAGATAAATATGCAGAGTGACAATATACACCCTTGAAGTACTCCTTTCCCACTTTCAAACCAGTCCCTTATTCCATGTCTGGTTCTAACTTCTGCTTCTGGTTCAGGTTTCTCAGGAGGCATGTAAGATGGTCTGGTATTTTCATCTCTTTAAGAATTTTCCACAGTTTGTTATGATCCACAGAGTCAAAGGCATAGTCAATGAAGCGGACAGATGTGTTTATGGAACTCTCTCTTTTTTTTGATGATCCAATGGATGTTGGCAACTTAATCTCTGGTTCCTTTGCCTTTTCTAAATCCAGCTTGAACATCTGGAAGTTCACAGTTCACATACTGTTGAAGCCTGGCTTAGAGAATTTTGAACAGTACGTTTGCTAGCATGTGAAATGAGTGCAACTGTGTTGTATTTTGAACATTCTCATACATTGCCTTTCTTTGGGACTGGAATGAAAACTAACATTTTCCAGTCCTATGACCACTGCTGAGTTTTCCAGATATGCTGCCATATTGAGTGCAGCACTTTGACAGCATTATCTTTTAGGATTTGAAATAACTTAGCTGGAATTCCATCACCTCCACTAGCTTTCTTCATAATGATGCTTTCTAAGATGCACTTGACTTCACACACTAAGACGTTGGTCTCTAGGTGAGTGATCACACCATCATGGTTATCTGGGCCATTAAGGTTTTTTGTGTGTGTGTGTGGTTTTTTTTTTTTTTTTTTTTTTTTTGTCTAATTCTTCTGTGTATTCTTGCCATCTTTTCTGCTTTTGTTAGGTCCATACCAATTCTGTCTTGTATTGTGTCCATCTTTGCATGAAATTTTCCCTTGGTATTTTTAATTTTCTTGAAGAAATCTCTAGTCTTTCCCATTCATTGTTGTCCTCTATTTCTTTTCATTGTTCACCTAGGAAAGCTTTCTTATCTCTCCTTGCTATTCTTTGGAACTCTGCCTTCAGGTGGGTATATTTTTCCTTTTCTCCTTTGCCTTTAGCTTCTCTTCTTTTTTTTTTTATAAAGTTTTATTTTTACTTTATTTTGCTTTACAATACTGTATTGGTTTTGCCATACATTGACATGAATCCACCATGAGTGTACATGCGTTCCCAAACATGAATTCCCCTCCCACCTCCCTCCCTATAACATCTCTCTGGATCATCCCCATGCACCAGCCCCAAGCATCCTGTATCCTGCATCAGACATAGACTGGCGATTCGTTTCTTCTTTTCTCAGCTATTTGTAAAGCCTCCTCAAACAACCATGTTTCCTTTTGCATTCTTTTTATTTTGGATGGTTTTGATCACTGTCTCCTGTACAATGTTATGAACCTCTATCCATTACAGACTAGAACCTAATTATTTCAACCATGGCAAAAAAAAAAAAAAAAAAAAATGATAATGATGTAAGGCATCTAATAGAAATCTAATTATTGCTATAAAGCAATCACATTATAATGTACATCAAGTTAACATGTTGAATACATTTATACAATGCTATGTGTTAAATATATTTCAATAAAAAAGAAAGTTATGTCCAATGTATAATGCACATATGTGGAAAATATTTAAGAACACTTGTAATAAAGATATATTCTAAGAATGCTGGAAAAAATTAAAGAAAGGAAATTAGAAACCTAAATTTATAATTTAGTTTTAAAGTGTTGAAAATAAAAAAAATCACTAGTAGATAGCAATATATGATAGATTCACCCAAAAGGATGGCAAACCCAAAATGTAGAATAAGATATTGGTGTTGATAAGCCAAGAAACTGTGAGAAGAAAGAGTGAACATATTTTGAATGTTTACATTGAAATCATCAGTATTAATAACAGATACTTTACAAGGATGTGAGAATTGAAGCATAAAGAACACTAGTGCTCAAGAATTGATGCTTTTGAATTGTGGTACTGGAGAAGACTCTTGAGAGTCCTTTAAATTGCAAACCAATCCAAGAAGATCAATCAGTCAATCCTAACAGAAATCAACCCTGAATAGTCAATGGGGCGCTGATGCTGAAGCTGTAACTCCATTACTTTGGCCACCTGATGAGAAAATCTTACTCATTTGAAAAGACCCAGACGCTGGGAAAGGTCAAAGACAAAAAGAAAAAGGAGTTGCAGAGGATGAGATGGTTAGATGGCATCATTGACTCAAAGGACATGAACTTGAGCAAACTCAGGAGATAAGTGAAGGATAGAGGAGCCAGACATGCTGCAGTCCAGGAGGACTCAATGCATCAGACTTCTCTTAGCTACTGACCAACAGCAGTTTATAAGGAAGAGTGAATTAGATACTAGGGTCCCCTAAAAGTTAGAAATCCAACGTATTTGCTTTATGCTTGGGAGAGGCGACCCGCCATGTATTCAGTCAGTTCAGTCGCTGAGTCGTGTCTGACTCTGCGACCCCATGAATTGCAGCATGCCAGGCCTCCCTCTCCATCACCAACTCCCAGAGTTCACTCAGACTCACGTCCATCGAGTCTGTGATGCTATCCAGCCATCTCATCCTCTGTCGTCCCCTTCTCCTCCTGCCCCCAATCCCTCCCAGCATCAGAGTCTTTTCCAATGAGTCAACTCTTCGCATGAGGTGGCCAAAGTACTGGAGTTTCAGCTTCAGCATCATTCCTTCCAAAGAAATCCCAGGATCTAATCTCCTTCAGAATGGACTGGTTGGACCTCCTTGAAGTCCAAGGGACTCTCAAGAGTCTTCACCAACAGCACAGTTCAAAAGCATCAATTCTTTGGCGCTCAGCTTTCTTCACAGTCTAACTCTCATATCCATACTTGACCACTGGAAAAACCATAGCCTTGACTAGACAGACCTTTGTTGGCAAAGCAATGTCTCTGCTTTTGAATATGCTATCTAGGTTGATCATAACTTTTATTTCAAGGAGTAAGCGTCTTTTAATTTCATGGCTGCAGTCACCATCTGCAGTGATTTTGGAGCCCCCAAAAATAAAATCTGACACTGTTTCCACTGTTCCTCATCTATTTCTCATGAAGTGATGGGACCAGATGCCATGATCTTCATTTTCTGAATGTTGAGCTTTTAGCCAACTTTTTCACTCTCCTCTTTCACTTTCAACAAGAGGCTCTTTAGTTCCTCTTCACTTTCTGCCATAAGGGTGGTGTCATCTGTATATCTGAGGTTATTGATATTTCTCCCGGCAATCTTGATTCCAGCTTGTGCTTCTTTCAGCCCAGCAGTTCTCATGATGTACTCTGCATATAAGTTAAATAAGCAGGGTGACAATATACAGCCTTGACATACTCCTTTTCCTATTTGGAACCAGTCTGTTCTTCCATGTCCAGTTCTAACTGTTGATTCCTGACCTGCATACAAGTTTCTCAAGAGGCAAGTGAGGTGGTCTGGTATTCCCATCTCTTTCAGAATTTTTCAAAGTTTATTGTGATCCACAAAGGCTTTGTCATAGTCAGTAAAACAGAAGTAGATGTTTTCCTGGAACTCTCTTGCTTTTTCGATGATCCAGCAGATGTTGGCAATTTGATGTCTGGTTCCTCTGCCTTTTCTAAAACCAGCTTGAACATCTGGAAGTTCATGGTTCATGTATTGCTGAAGCCTGGCTTGGAGAATTTTGAGCATTATTTACTAGCATGTGAGATGAGTGCAATTGTGCGGTAGTTTGAGCATTCTTTGGCATTGCCTTTCTTTGGGACTGGAATGAAAACTGACATTTTGCAGTCCTGTGGCCACTGCTGAGTTTTCCAAATTTGCTGGCATATTGTGTGCAGCACTTTCACAGCATCTTCTTTCAGGATTTGAAACAGGTCAACTCGAATTCCATCACCTCCACTAGCTTTGGTCGTAGTGATGCTTTCTAAGGCCCACTTGACTTCACATTCAAGAATGTCTGTCTCTAGGTGAGTGATTACACCATCGTGATTATCTGGGTCATGAAGATCTTTTTTTGTAGAATTCTGTGTATTCTTGCCACCTCTTCTTAATATCTTCTGCTTCTGTGAGGTCCATGCCATTTCTGTCGTATATCAAGCCCATCTTTGCATGAAATGTTCCCTTGGTATCTCTAATTTTCATGAAACGATCTCTAGTCTGTCTCATTCTGTTGTTTTCCTCTATTTCTTTGCATTGATCACTGAGGAAGGCTTTCTTATTTCCCCTTGCTATTCTTTGGAACTCTGCATTCAAATGCTTATATCTTTCTTTTTCTCTTTCGCTTTTTGCTTCTTTTCTTTTCATAGATAAATGTAAGCCCTCCCCAGACAGCCATTTTGCTTTTTTGCATTTCTTTTCCATGGGAATGGTCTTGATCCCTGCCTCCTGTACAATATCATGAACCTCAGTCCATAGTTCATCAAGCACTCTATCTATCAGATCTTGTCCCTTAAATCTATTTCTCACTTCCACCATATAATCATAAGGAATTTGATTTAGGTCATACCTGAATGGTCTAGTTTTTCTCTACTTTCTTCAATTTAAGTCTGAATTTGGCAATAAGAAGTTCATGATCTGAGCCACAGTCAGCTTCTGGTCTTGCTTTTGTCGACTGTATAGAGCTTCTCCATCTTTGCCTGCAAAGAATATAATCAGTCTGATATCAGTGTTGACCATCTGGTGATGCCCATGTGTAGAGTCTTCTCTTGTGTTTTTGGAAGAGGGTGTTTGCTATGACCAGTGCATTTTCTTGGCAAAACTCTATTAGCCTTTGCCCTGCTTCATTCCATATACCACGGCCAAATTTGTGTGTTACTACAGGTTTTTCTTGACTACCTACTTTTCCATTCCAGCCCCCTATAATGAAAAGGACATCTTTTTTGGGTATTAGTTCTAAAAGGTCTTGTAGGTCTTCATAGAACCGTTTAACTTCAGCTTCTACAGCAGTGCTCGTTGGTGCATAGACTTGGATTATTGTGATATTGAATGGTTTGCCTTGGAAACGAACAGAGATCATTCTGTTGTTTCTGAGATTGCATCCAAGTACTGCATTTCAGACTCTTTTGTTGACATGATGGCTACTCCATTCCTTCTGAGGGATTTCTGCCCACAGTAGTAGATATAATGGTCATCTGAGTTAAATTCACCCATTCCAGTCCATTTTAGTTCACTGATTCCTAGAATGTCGACGTTCACCCTTGCCATCTCTTGTTTGACCACTTCCAATTTGCCTTGATTCATGGACCTGACATTCCAGGTTCCTATGCAACATCGTTCTTTACACCATCGGACCTTGCTTCTATCACCAATCACATCCACAACTGAGTGTTGTTTTTGCTTTGGCTCCATGCCATGTATTAGATCTTTATTTCTCTTCCTCCAGGTCTCATTCTAATTGAGTGCCACCTTCCCCCATGTTTCCCAGCCCAGCAGAATGCAAAATGCCTCCCATGTAAATAGTGCTTCACCAAATCTAAGGTCAAGTTGCTTTCTGTTGACATATCATATTACATTGCAAGCCATACAATGAGAAAAATAAAGGAAAACACGGTAAGAAAATTGTATTCCCTTTTTCCTACATTGTAGAGTAATGTTTCTCTCTCTTTGAAAGTTGCTCAGTCCTGTCCAACTCTTTGCGACCCCATGGAATATTGCAGCCCAGAATACTGAGGTAGGTAGCCTTTCCCTTCTCCAGGGGATCTTCCCAACCCAGGGATCAAATCCAGGTCTCCCGCATTGTGGGCAGATTCTTTATCAGCTGAGCCACAAATATACTGAGCCCAAAAATACTGAAGTGGGTAGCCTATCCCTTCTCCTGCGGATTTTCCCCACCCAGGAATTGATCTGGGTCTCCTGGATTGCAGGCGGATTCTTTACTGACTGAGCTATGAGGGAAGACTAATATTTACATTTTACACCAATGATGTTGATTATAAAACTATATTTAAAACTCCCACTATCTTTGCTTAATTTTGTATGTCTTCAGAAGATTTTTCTTCCCTGTATTACATTTTTATGTGGTTTTAATACTCTCAGAAAACCTCCCTGCTAAATCCAAGTTAGGATATGGGTACAGAATGTGGACAAATATTATACTCAGAGAACCTGACAATTCAAGTTTGTGAGTTATTTTGTTTTGCCATACACTTCCAACCAAGTGAACTGATTATTTCACAAAGGGATCATCAAAATCTCACCAATATTTGCATTTCAAACACATGCACTTGTTTTTGCAGCTTTGGGCTGGGTTTTATGATTTGTGTCACCCTCCTTTATCAGCTTAACTGCTCCCAGTGACTGGCGGTATCTGCTTCACAACTGTGAGGAGTGAAAAGGCAACATGAGAAAAAAGAACCAGCAACTCAAACCTACCCCAGCCAGCATTAAAGTACTTCCCTTCCCCCTGACTCATAAAGAAGCAGCTAATAGTATGTCACACAGAGGTCACAGCATTCAGTGGAGACAAAATGTTCCTTCAAAATGAACTAGTTTCATGATGACAGGAACAGCTCATCTGATTTTGCCTACTTTGTACATTTTGGGCTGCTTTAGTACATAGATAAATAAGCAAGTTATAGTAGCAGTATGGGTTCATAGTTGAATTGCTCATTCTCATAATGGGTAATATATCTCTCTTGCTTCCATAATGTCTCTTTCTAGGTTATTATGTTTAGTAACTGATATCAATCTATTTCATGTTGAGAGGAACATATGTATCTGAAGACAAAAGAGGATGATAATGCTTTGCATAGAAAAGACAGGCATTCTTTATTATTTTTATCATGGCAAATTATTATTTTTCATAAACAAGCATCTTCTGTCTCCTTTTTCCCCACCTACATTGGATGTGATTATCATTACTGAGTACATGATGACATAGTTAAAATACTTTCTTATAATTGCCAATTCATAAAATATAGAATGCTCATTTGAATAATTTCCACCTATGAAAATTTCATTAATTACCCTAAATTCAGCTCAAAAAACATCTTCTGGGAAGTATTATTTTCTTCACATAGTTAATTTTTTATTCTATTTGGCTTCTGTAATCAATCATTAATTTAAATCTTGTGATACTAATCATATATTTTGTATATATTTAATCTTATGCTAAATTATAATCTCCTTGAAGGAAGAGATTCCTGTGTACTCTTGTTTATGTTTGTTTTCACCTTAAGTGTTAAACTTGGGCCTGGGAAGAAGAAAGCATTAATTAAATATTTGTAGCAAGTGCTGAGACATATTTTCTTTTTGGAACATCTGAAGATTTTGGATGAGCTGGCACTTATTTATAAAACAATTTTATAATTCCAAATTAGGGAATTATTTTCCATATATGCAGGAAGATTTATTTATTTAGATTATGCTGCAAAGCTTGTGGGATTTTAATTTCCCAACCAGAGATTGAACCTGGCCCCAGCAGTGGAATGAGGAGTTCTAACCATGGGCCACCAGGGAACCTGGAAGAATGATTGAGATAGACACAGGTACATGAATGTGAAGGCAAAGTCACAGGCTGCCATATTCACCAATACACACAAAGTGAGGTTTGCAGTTGTTTTTAAATCTACCTCCATTTACTGAACAGTTTTAAAGATAAGGAAAAGAAAATTGTAATTACAAGAGAGCTAGAGAAATTAAATACATAGAATTGACACATACATGTGGAATCTTAAAAAAAAAAAAAGCAACTGATATAGATGATCCTATTTACAAAGCAGAAATAGAGGCACAGAGGTAGAGAACTAACATGTGGATACCAAGGGGGAACTAATCAAACTAATCACATGAATCACAGCCTTATCTAACACAATGCCATGCCAAATAGGGCCACCAAAGACAGACAGGTCATGGTGGAGAGTTCTGACAAAATGTAGTCCCTGGAGAAGGAAATGGCAAGCCACTTTAACATTCTTGCCTTGAGAACCCCATGAACATTAGGAAAAGACATAAAATTGCAAGATAAATTTCCCAGGTCAGGCCCAATATGCTACTGGAAAAGAACTGAGAAATAGCTCTAAAAAGAATAAAGAGGTTGATCCAAAGCAGAAACGACGCCTAGTTGTGCATGTGTCTGGCAGTGAAACTGAAGTCCGATGCTGTAAAAAACAAGATTGCATAAGAACCTGGAATGTTAGATCCATGAATCAAGGTAAACTGGAAGTGGTCAAACAGGAGATGGCAAGAGTGAATATTGATATTTTAAGAATCAGCAAACTAAAATAGACTGGAATGGGCAAATTTAATTCAGATGACCATTATATCTGTTACTGTGGGCAAGAATCCCTTGGAAGAAATGGAGTGGCTCTCATAGTCAACAAATGAGTCTGAGATGCAGTAACTGGGTGTAATCTCAAAACACAGAAAGATGTCTGTTTGTTTCCAAGACAAACCATTCAATATCACAGTAATCCAAGTCTATGCCCCAACCACTAATGCTGAAGAAGCTGAAGTTGAAGAGTTCTGTGACGATCTACGTGACTTTCTAGACCAAACACCCAAAAATGTTGTCCTTTTAACTGTAGGGGACTGGAATGCAAAAGTAGGAAGCAAAGAGATACCTGGAGTAACAGGCAAGTTTAACCTTGGATTACAAAATGAAGCTGGTCAAAGGTTAAGAGAGTTTTGTTAAGAGAACACACTGGTCATGGCAAATACACTCTTTCAACAACAAAAGAGATAACTCTACATATGGATGTCACCAGATGGGCAATACCAAAATCAGATTGATTATGTTCTTTGAAGCTGAAGATGGAGTAGCTCTATACAGTCACCAAAAACATGATGGGGAGTTGATTGTAGCTCAGATCATGAACTCTTTATTGCAAAATTCAGACTTAAATAGAGAAAACTAGGGAAATACCACTAAGCCATTCAGGTATGACCTAAATCAAATCCCTTATGATTATACAGTAGAAGAAACAAATAGATTCAAAGGATTAGATGTGAAAGAGTGCCTGAAGAACTATGGACAGAGGTTCATAAACAGGGGACAAAACCATCCAAAAACACAAAATGGCAAAATGGTTATCTGAGGAAGCCTTACAAAGAGCTGAGAAAAGAAAAAAAAAAAAAAAAAAGAGAGAGAGAGAGAGAGAGAAGCTAAAGGCAGAGGAAAAAAAGAAAGAAAGAAAAGGAAAGATATACCCTTCTGAATGTAGAATTCCAAAGAATAGCACTGAGAGATACGAAAGCTTTCCTAAGTGAACAATGAAAAGAAATAGAGGACAACGATAGAATGGGGAAGATTACATATCTCTTCAAGAAAATTACAGAAACCAGGGGAACATTTAATGCAAAGATTGACACAATAAAGAACAGATATGGTATGGACCTTCCAGAAGCAGAAGATATTAAGAAGAAATGGCAAGAATACACAGAATTGTACCAAAAAAGGTCTTAATGACCCAGATAACCATGATGGTATGATCACTCCCCTAGAGCCAGACATCTTAGAGTGTGAAGTCAAATGGGCCTTAGGAAGCATCATTACCAACAAAGCTGGTAGAGGTGATGGAATTACAGCTGAGCTATTTAAATCCTAAAAGAAGATGCTGTGCAAGTGCTGCACCAAATATGTTAGCAAATTTGGAAAACTCAGCAGTGGTTATAGGACAGGAAAAGGTCAGTTTTCATTCTGATCTCAAAGAAAGGCAGTGTTAAAGAATGTTTAACCTACCACAAAATTGCACTCATCTCACATGCTAGCAAAGTAGTGCTCAAAATTCTCCAAGCCAGGCTGCAGCGGTACATGAACCAAGAACTTCTAGATGTTCAAGCTGGATTTAGAAAATGCAGAGGGACCAGAGATCAAATTGCCAACATCAACTGGATCATCAAAAAAGCAAGAGAGTTCCAGGAAAACATCTATTTCTGCTTCATTGACTATGCTAATGCCTTTGACTCTGTGGATCATAGCAAACTGGGGAAAATTTTTAAGAAATGGGAATACAAGACCATTTTACCTCCTTCCTGAGAAACCTGTATGTCGGTCAAGAAGCAACTAAAGTTAGAACCAAACATGAAACAATGGACTGGTTGGAAATTGGGAAGGGAAGGTCAAGGTTGTATATTGTCACCCTGCTTATTTAAATTATGTACAGAGCACATCATGTGAAATGCCTGGATGGATGAAGCATAAGCTGGAATAAAGATTGCTGGGAGTAGTATCAATAACCTCAAACATGCAGATGACACTACCCTAATGGCAGAAAGAAAAGAGGAAGTAAAGAGCCTCTTGTTGGAGATGAAAGTGAGAGTGAAGAAGCTGACTTAAAACTCAGAATTCAAAAAAAGAAGATCATGGCATCTGGTCCCAACCGTCGATGGCAAGTAGATGGGAAACAATGAAAACAGTGATAGATTTTATTTTGTTGGGCTCCAATATCACTGCAGATTGTGACTGCAGCCATGAAATTTAAAAACTTGCTTTTTGGAAGAAAAGCTATGACCAGCATAAACAGCGTTTTAAAAAGCAGTGACATTACTTTGCTGACAAGATCCATAGAGCTAAATTTATGGTTTTTCCAGTAGTCAGGTATGGATGTGAGAGTTGGACCATAAAGAAGGCTGAACAACTAAGAATTGATGGTTTAGAACTGCGGTGTTGGAGAAGATGCTTGAGAGTCCCTTGGACTGTACAGAGATAAAACCAGTCAATCCTAAAGGATTCTGAATATTCATTGAAAGGACTGATGCTGAAACTGAAGCTCCAGTACTTTAGCTACCTGATACAAACAGCCAACTCACTAGAAAAGTCCCTGATGCTAGAAAGATTGAAGGCATGAAGAGAGGGGGTCAACAGACAATGAAATGTTTGGATTGCATCACTAACTCAATGGACTTGGGTTTGAGCAAGCTCCATGTGATGGTGAAGGACAGGCAAGCCTGGCATGCAGCAGTCCATAGGTTGGCAAAGAGTTGGGCATGACCGAGTGACTGAATAACAGCACCAATCAAGGGGAAAAGGGTTAGGTCGGGATGAACTGGTGATTGGGGTTAATGTAGACACACTACCATGTATGAAACAGATAACCAATGAGTACCTACTGTACAGCATAAGGAACTCTGTCTGTGGTGACCTAAATGGGAAGGAAATCCAAAAAGAGGGTGTATATGTATATATGTAGCTGATTCACTTTTGTTACAGTAGAAACTAACAGAGCATTTTAAAGTAACTCTACTCCAATAATATTTTTTTAAAATAAGGAAGTACCAGGAAACTAGAATTTGTCTGTATGTGTGTGTGTGTGTGTGTGTGTGTGTGTGTGTGGCTGAGCTTTTATGAGATAGATGATAGCAACAAATGAGATTAAAGTATACCAGTAAAATCAAATTTTCCTGATATCTTTTGCTATTTATTTCTTCATGTAACATATAGCAATAAGATATATGCTATACACATATAATAAGGATAATATAATAGTGATAATAACAACAAGCTCTTAGAATTACCTTGGGATGTATACATTTGTCCACACACACATATTTGTTCATATATAGTGTTACATAGTCATAGAAGTTATCAAGCAATGATAACCCACAAAAAGACTTAACAAAGACTAATAAAAAGACTAATGAATTAACAAGCAGTCCTGTTTGGGAGTGAAATCTATGCTCCTTTGATCATCTTATCTTTCCTAGTTTTACTTTCCTCCTGCAGTGACAGACACTGAATTTAAAGAATACTGTAAAATATCAGCAGGGCTCTTGAAACATTCTTTGAACACATTCATTGTGAAACAAAACATTCCAACATCAACAAAGTTGCTAGAATTCCCTGAGGCATTCTGTCCTTTGTCCTCCAACTGACCTTGGTTATCTAGGGGACACCTGGGGAACAGAATATGCTTCTGAACTAGAGTATAACTGTATTCAAGTATTGTAATATTGTAATTCTGTGTGCTTTCTAAAGGGTTTTTTTTTTCTTTTACTATTGCCCATAGTTTTAAAAATCACAGTAATTATTCCCTTGCTGTTTGTAATGATGTCAAACCATATAGCTATGACTCATAATGATTAGTGTTTAATGTATATCCTGGGACACTTGAAATAAATATTCTCCTTTTTATAAAAATCAGTTTTAATTCATAGTAGTTATGGATGCTGCTTAGGAATGTAATATACATATATTATTCCCTGAGACTTACGTGGCCATGCATTCAACAAGGCATTACATAAAATTTGATTTACATAGATACTTAAATTGATTTCCTAAACTTAATTAAGAATGATTTTTATGATGATCTTTTGAGAGGTCACTGCATTTAAAAAATATTCCTTAGGGTATTACCAAACAGCTATTTAATGTTCAAGTACTCGGAAAAAATGTCATCAACAGCTTCAAGACATTAAGCTAGCCTATTTACTTTACAATAATAGCAGTGGGAAGAAAATCCAGTTGTCAACTGTTCTACTCTTCAAGTCCTGCATTTTCTTTTTAGCTCAGCATGCCAAAATCATACTCCTATTATTATGAAAGATTACAACATGGTACTTCAAAAATTAATTTTTAACAGTTACATAACCCAAGTTGCATTGATGCAAAAAATTTTATTATGATTGAAGCAGACTATTTTCACTTTCCATATGTCCATTTATTCAATTGCTCGCAAGATTATTATTGTGAGGCTTAATTACTTGTGTACAGTGAAACACCAGCAAAATACCTACATGTTCTTATATGAAGCAAGTTACTTAAAATTCTATTTTATTATAATTTATCATTTTCCTTTTCTTTTTAATATTGTATATGTTGGTACATTCAGAAGAAGTACTTACAGAAGTAAGGAATAAGAAAGTAAGTCAGAAAGAGAAAGACAAATGTTGTGTATTAATGTACACATATGAAATCTAGAAAGATGGTACAGATGAACCTGTTTGCAGAGCAGGAATAAAGATGCAAACCTAGAGAACAGATGTGTTAACATGGGGATGGGGGGAGGGTAAGATGAAATGGGAGAATAGCATTGGCATATATACACTACCATGTATAAAATAGCCAGTGGCAAGCTGCTATGTAACAAAGGGAGCTCAACTTGGTGCTCTGTGATGCCCTAGGGGGTAGAATGGAGTGTTGGATGGAATCTCAAGAGGGAGGGTATGTGTGTGTGTGTGTGTGTGTGTGTGTGTGTGTGTGTATACCCCTCTTGAGATATATACATATATATGTATATATATACATATAGTTGATCCACACTGTTCTACAGCAGAAACTAACACAATATTGTAAAAAAAAAAACCTGCAGTTTTAAAAAGAAAAATAAATAAATATATGGCTAACTGAGGCATCCCATGTGTCACAGTAGGTTAAGAATCTGCCTACCAATATAGGAGAACACAAGAGACTCCATTTAGATCTCTGGAGGAAGATTTCCAGGTTAGGAAGACCTCCTGGAGAAGGAAATGGCAAATCATTCCAGTATTCTTGCCTGGAAAATCCAACAGACAGAGGAGTGTGGCAGGCTATAGTCCATGGGGTTGCAAAGACTCTGTCAGGACTGAGCTATTGAGCACAAACTCACAAATGGCTAAATGTTGCATCTAGGATAAAGGAAGAGAAGATAAGAGTTATAATGTTCAGAAAATAGTTTAAGGCCAAAAACACCAGCAAGAAATTGTGATTAAAATATATATCCTAACTCCCTCTTCTTTCTTTTCCCTTTTTCTCTGTTTTTGTCTCTTTCTCATCATACTCTCTTTCACAGGCACAGCGATTTAACATACATATGTACATATGAATACCACAGTGAATGTCTGATATAGTGTGGTTCAGGGCCCTTTTACATCAGTCATTGATGTTTAAATGAAAAAGTGTTGGGGATTCATTGGACTTCACCATTACCTACAAAGATATGTATAGTCCTGCACTGGTTTGCCACCATTCAAAATAACCATGTTGGAACTGAACCACAGTGAAGACAGACACAAATAAGGACACAATTAAGAGGTGCCAGAAGCTAGGGGGAAGAAGAACAAAATATACGCTTACAAAATAAATCTGGTGAATGAAAAAATGGGCAAAATGGAAAGAACTGTAAAAACCCTCAAGGAGAAACTTTTAAAGTAGCTAAATGACATAATGAAATATAATATCAAAAACTCTTCAGATTAATTGAGAGAATAGTCACTGTTAATATGCTAAATAAAGCCTTAGATATAAACAGGATATCTACAAGTATAGAAGCTCAAATGTGAAGAAGGAAATAATAATGAATACAAAGGAAAATTAAAGACATCAAAATCCTTGAATGGATAAATGCAGGAGTTCTAATATACAAATAAAATGACTTTGAAAGTAAAAAAGAATCAGAACTTTATACATAATCTTCTATGTCTAAACAGAAAAAGAACAGCTTTTTCTTTTTCTCTCATGGAAAACAATGTGATGACCACAGCAGCAAGACCATCTACAATGAGAATAGGCCTGAAAGCCAAGGATGCCAGGCTAAGCTCACATCCTACTGACACCTTGTAAGAAAGATTATCATAAGATTCTAGGCTTCAGAGAACACATCACTCATGTTTCTAATCTAAGGAGAAGTATCAGACAAAAATCTAACAACTACCAGTGAGAACTGAAGATTTCAACATAGGAAAAGAAAGTAGAACAAAATGCTGCAAAAATGAATCTTGAGACATTTTTATGAATAAATCCATGCTTCTAAAATACAGAATTGAATCAGAGAGGATAATCTCAAACCCTAGGATATATATCTTACATTTTAAGCAAGAATATTTTTAAGAAGAGCTGTTTGCATGCAGAGTCTAAAACAGATTCAGAATTAAATATACTGTACTATCTGAGAAAAGTCTAAAGGCTGTACTAGCTGAGAGAGGAATTCAAGAGTTGAAAAGAAAGTAGGAAGATAAAATATCACAAAAGCATCATTTTATTGGAGACAGAAAATAGTACAGCAATTTTAAAAAGTATCTCTCCAGATAGGGGAATCTTATTACTCATTCACATATTTGTAGAGAAATATGTTTAGTATTAAGACTTAGGAAAAGTAAAGTTATAAATAAAAGCCTCAAAAGCAATAATAGAAATAATGAATTAACATGAAAAATAGATGAATAAATGGCATCTTGTTCAAAAATATATAAAAGAAAAATATAAATAAATATATGTATAAAAGGAAAACATAAAGAAAAAATAACAAATAGAAAGTTAGATCATATATATGTGTATATTCAAGTTTTCATTAAAAATAAACAGAACAAAATCTCTTGCTAATATCAATGTCCAATGATGAAAAAGGCATTTCATAGGCTAAACAAAATTGAGTATAGAAATTTACCTTTAAAGAGTAAAAGTTAAGAGACAAAGAGAGAGGATGAAGAGGTACATAAAAGGTCATCAATAGGACTTCCCTGGCCTCCCAGTGGTTAAGACTTTGAACTCCCAATGCAGGCGGCACAGGTTAGATATAAGATTGGGGAAATAAGATCCCACATGGTGTGGTCAAAAAAAAAAAAGAAAAAAGAAAAGATAATCAGGAAAACACAAAAAGAGACAGTTATACAGTATATTTTTATTTTAATATCAGAAATTATAAAACAACATAAAATAAATGGACATAAAGATACACAAAATTCTATGAAACAGACATTAAATATGTTAGAAATGCAAGAGAAACTTGAAAAAGAAATTGTAGTCAGAAATTTATAACCTTCACGTTAGAAATGATAGGGACAAAGTAAAGGGACAAAGTAGGTGATTAAGTAGTTAATCTCACTGTGTGTGCTTGTGTGTGTGTGTGCACGTTAGTTTCTCAATTGTGTTCAATTCTTTTGTGACCCTGTGGACAGTATCCCACCAGGCTCCTCTATCTGTGGAATTCCCCATTCAACAATACTGGGGTGGGAAGCTGTTCCCTTCTCCAGGGGATCTTCCCAACCCAGGAATTGAACCCAAGTGTCCTGCACTGCAAGCAGATTCTTTACTGTCTAAGCCACCAGGGAAACCCCTGTTAACCCTGTTAAGGGATGATAAATAAAGAAAAAGGTAAGTTAATGATCCCTTAAGAAAGCAGGTTTCCTTAACCACAACACCAAGAGGGCTTGCTTAACAACAAAACCATGAAGCAGAAGCATGAGACACGCTCCCAAACAGTACAACAATGGGGGCAGGAGACCCACAACCTGCCCAGGCATGCAGTGAGTTCATGATCCCTAGGACATGTCCCTCTGCACACACTAAGTCTGTGTTGCAGCCCAACTTCAGCCCAAGCTTTTTTTTCCTTCATCACACGTGTTAGTTTCAACCCAAAGGCTAATAAATCTGCAAGCTTATCTTAATGTCAGAATTGGCTGTCCTAGGAGTCCAGTCTGCAAGCAGTTGTTTCCAGACGTGGCTTGAATAAAATGACTCTGGAATGAGATTTTGTAGCTGGCACTCTGCACTACCATCACAGCCTCAGCAATTGCCATGGAATGGTGGAGGGTGGGGAGAATGGGGAGGGCTGTTTTCCATTGTGATAGCATCTCACCAACACCTCTTCTTCCACCCAGTCATGATCCTCTCCCTTTCCTTCAATAGGTTGTGACTACCAGAGCATCCCTGAATGTTAAATCTTAACTAAGGTAACCAACCTGTGATTGTACATTTTTCACTGTAAAAAATGTAAGTGAGGGCCTTCCCCGGTTGCTCAGTGGTAAGGAATCTGCCTGCCAAGGCAGGAGATGCAGACTCAATCCCTGATCCGGGGAGATCCCACATGCCTCGGAGCAACTAAGCCCATGCACAACAACCACTGAACCTGTGCTCTAGGGCCTGGGAGCCTCAACTACTGAGCCCACGTGCCACAATAGTGAAGTCACACCCTAGAGATCATGCTCTGCAGCAAAAGAAGCCACTGCAATGAGAAGCTCGTGCACCTCAACTAGAGAAAATCCTACACAGCAACAAAGACCCAGCACAACCAAAAATAAATAAACAAAATAAAAATTTTAATATATAAGTGGATTTCAAAAGATAGCAAAAATTATATTTTACTTCTTTCTTTTGAGGGTAGGGGTGAGTGTTCTACTTCACAACTGACCCTAACATACACAGATGAAGATGAAAGAAACCTATTAATCTCAACAAAAGCTTATTTTATGGTTACTTATATATGTGCAGTGAGGAAATACAGTTAGAGTTTGAGAGTCAGACAAGTATCATTAACTAATGAAATATGTTCTAAAGTACTGCACCTGGCCTATGCAATAGCAGTTTCTACCATATAGCTCTACTTCATGGACTATTTCCAATGGTAGGAAATTTTGGTCATTATAATTGATATAATACACATTAAAATAGTGTGTGGTTTTGTACTTGTTGCTTACTTTTCTAGCGAGATATAGCGTTAATAAAGTGTTAATAATATTAATGCCATGTTAATAATGGCGTCTATGTAGGTAATATACTCTTGCCTGGAAAGTCCCATGGACAGAGGAGCCTGGTGGGCTGCAGTTCATGGGGTCACTAAGAGTCGGACACGACTGAAGTGACTTAGTGGCAGCATCATATAAGTACTAAAAATGCTTAAGATCTTATTTTACTTTTTTTTTTTGGTATTGAATGATTTTAGATGGCTATTCAACATGCAAAATATTTTCTGAACCAGACAACGGTGGATTGAGTTGTTCGGTGTCTCTGAAAAAGTCTAAAGGAACTACTTTTGGTTTTTGGGTTCTCCCAGGTCACTAGGTTTCTTGGCAGGGTATTGAAACCTTTAACTAGTTTATATACCACTCTCTGAAGACTAACTAGTCAAAGGAGTAATGTAGCTTTTGCTTTCATAAATACAATACATAAAGTCCTGCCTGAAAAAGAATACATATAATGTGAGGAAAAAATGCATTACATTTCTTGAGAGATTATTTAATTCTGAGGACTTAAAATTCATAAATGTAATTCAAATATTAAATTAAGAAATTAAAACAATAAATTTTATATTTTTTTACCCACTTTATAAATGAAGAAGCAGAAACACAGAATGACATCCAATAGCTTCACTAAGATGTCCCAGAATCATGATTAGTTTTTACTAAAACAAACAGTGCTTGGCCTCACAAATCCTTCTAATCATAGCAAGAGTTGTAATCTGACTGACAATCCCACTCAACCAGGTATTCAGTGACATTTTTCATCAAGCATGGATGGTTAACAGTTCATAGAAAATGTTTTGAACTCAGATATCTCAAATATTTTCTTGGGAAAGATTCTGCACATGAACCATGAGAGCAAAAATGTTCAATAAGGCTCTGAAAACAAACAAAACCACAAAACTGTATTTTTGTCGAAGTAAAATATGAAAACATTTCAACATCTGCTTCCCAGCACTGTCCAGAGGCAGACATTAGAGATGACAACATTTAGAGCACTGGGATCATGGTAAATGTGCTCTACAGACCTTAATAAAAAACGTGAGTGAAATAGCATGAAAAATCACTTATATTAATGCTTCCAAGAAAATCTGGAAACCAGCTATTAGTCTGAGTTGGCAGGCATTTTTCTTACTCAACCATGATTTTCTTTCTTTAAAAAAAAATCTACTTTAGAACATTCAGGAACCCAGTTTTAGCTTCATTGTGCTTTAGTTAATAGCTAGCCAAGGTCAAAAGAATATTTTTCTTTTTGAATACATACTCAAGGCAGTACTTTTTCCTAGATTCTGACTTGACAGAAGAAAATATAACTTGAGAGGAAAAATGTGTGCAGAAATATATTAAGATAAAACCTGCTCCTCTTTGCTCTGTGACCTTGGTGTAATAACCTCATCAGTAAAATAATGCAGTGTTTTCAGGGATATTTTGCAGATTAGAAAAACTATCTCCAGAGCATGTCTCAAAACTTAGACAGGGAACCACATGGATTGAGGCTATTTGTTTTTCTTGTTACTGTTATGGATCTATTTTCAGTCTGAATGCATTTATCAAACTTTTTTTTTTTTCTAGGACATAATGTATTATATTGCAACAAGAAATACATATAAAACTAATGAGATGAAAAATAATTTGAGGGAGAGTGTTTTTAATAAAGCCGCTTTTAAGTATGACGCAGCTTTTTAAATTAATTTCAGCCGAGGTCAGTCAATCTATGCTCCTCCCAAGATTAATATGAAGTGCATCCTTGAGCATTTTTAATCATTGGAACCTAAGTGACCTTAGAGCAAAAACAAAGTTTAGTTAGAAATTTTGCTACACATCAGCATTTTCTTTGAAGTTTAGAAATGCTGAGTACAAATGCCACTTATGAACCATGTGTATACTGTAAGAAGAAAGATATGAAATACATTTAAGAAAATACTTCTTTCATATAATTAAAGATAAACAAATTTGTATTGCTTTAAATTACTAATTTGCCAATTCTTAGAGAAAATACATAATATCTAAACATATCTTATGAAAATAAACACTCCTACTGCCAAGAAAAAGTTATATTAAGCTATCGTGTTTGGGAAGTGAAACTAGAGATGTGTCTGTACTGATGTCAATACAGAGTTCAGGCAAAGACAAAAACCATCAAACAGTAAGCCCTGGCTGCAAATGTGAATAAATACATGAAATTATTAATTTATAAACACTGAATCTTTTTAGGATCCTTTTGCTTTTAAGTCTAATTGAAAAATTTGTATCTACTACACCTTGAAGAAGACTCACAAATCTGAGAACAGTCAGAGGCCCCTTTAATATAGGTGGAAAAATCTCAGTCTGGTAATGAAAATATGTGTAAGAAACTGAAAAAATTGACTGAGCTCCAGAAAATGACTAATAACTTGGTAGTCCTGCAAAAGATTGGAAAATGGTTTGGTTAGAGTAAATAAGCATATTAGTTCAGTTCAGTTCAGTCACTCAGTTGTGTCGAACACTTTGCAACCCCATGAACTGCAGCACGCCTGACCTCCCTGTCCATCACCAACACCCGGAGTCCACCCAAACCCATGGCCATTGTGCCGATGATGCCATCCAGTCATTTGATCCTCTGCCGTCCCCTTCTCCTCCCACCCTCAATCTTTCCCAGCATCAGGGTCTTTTCAAATGAGTCGGGTCTTCCCATTAGGTGGCCAAAGTATTGGCGTTTCAGCTTCAACATCAGTCCCTGCAATGAACACTCAAGATTGATCTCCTTTAGGATGGACCGGTTGGATCTCCTTGCAGTCCAAGGGACTATCAAGAGTCTTCTCCAACACTACAGTTCAAAAGCATCAATTCTTTGGTGCTCAGGCTTCTTTATAGTCCAACTCTCACATCTATACATGACCACTGGAAAAACCATAGCCTTGACTAAAATGGACTTTTGTTGACAAAGCAATGTCTCTGCTTCTTAATATGCTGTCTAGGTTGATCATAACTTTCCTCCCAAGGAGTAAGAATCTTTTAATTTCATGGCTGAAATCACCATCTGCAGTGATTTTGGTGCCCAGAAAAATTAAGTCAGCCACTGTTTCCCCATCTATTTGCCATGAAGTGATGGGACTGGATGCCATGATCTTAGTTCTCTGAATGTTGAGTTTTGAGCCAAATTTTTCACTCCTCTTTCACTTTCATCAAGGGGCTTTTTACTTCTTCTTCACTTTCTGACATAAGGGTGGTGTCATCTGCATATCTGAGGTTATTGATATTTCTTTTGGCAATCTTGATTCCAGATTGTGCTTCATCCAGCCCAGTGTTTCTCATGATGTATTCTGCATATAAGTTAAACAAGCAGGGTGACAATATACAGCCTTGAAGTACTCCTTTTCCTATTTGGAACCAGTCTGCTATTCCATGTCCAGTTCTAACTGTTGCTTCCTGACCTGCATACAGGTTTCTCAAGAGGCAGGTAAGGTGGTCTAGTATTCCCATCTTTTTCAGAATTTTCCACAGTTTATTGTGATCCACACAGTCAAAGGCTTTGGCATAGTCAATAAAGCAGAAGTAGGTGTTTTTCTGGAACTCTCTTGTTTTTTTGATGATCCAGTGGATGTTGGCAATTTGATCTTTGGTTCCTCTGCCTTTTCTAAAATCAGCTTGAACATCTGGAAGTTCACGGTTCACATATTGCTGAAGCCTGGCTTTGAGAATTTTGAACATTACTAGCATTTGAGATGGAGAAGGCAATGGCATCCCACTCCAGTACTCTTGCCTGGAAAATCCCATGAACAGAGGAGCCTGGTAGGCTGCGATCCATGGGGTCGCGAAGAGTAGGACACGACTGAGCGACTTCCCTTTCACTTTTCACTTTCATGCATTGGAGAAGGAAATGGCAACCCACTCCAGTGTTCTTGCCTGGAGAATCCCAGGGACGGTGGAGCCTGGTGGGTTGCCGTTTATGGGGTCACACAGAGTCGGACATGACTGAAGTGACTTAGCAGCAGCAGCATGTAGGATGAATGCAATTGTGTGGTAGTTTGAGCAGTCTTTGACATTGTCTTTCTTTAGGATTGGAATGAAAACTGACCTTTTCCAGTTCTGTGGCCACTGCTGAGTTTTCCAAGTTTGCTGACATATTGAGTGCAGTTCTTTCATAGCATCATCTTTCAGGATTTCGAATATCTTTCACAGCATTGTTTTTCAGGATTTGAATAGCTTTCACATCATCATCTTTCAGGATTTGAATAAGCATATCAGTTCAGTTCAGTTCAGTCGTTCAGTCATGTCCGACTCTTTGCGACCCCATGAATCACAGCATGCCAGGCCTCCCTCCCCATCACCAACTCCCGCAGTTCACTCAGATTCACGTCCATCGAGTCAGTGATGCCATCCAGCCATCTCATCCTCTGTCATCCCCTTCTCCTCCTGCCCCCAATCCCTCCCAGCATCAGAGTCTTTTCCAATGAGTCAACTCTTCACATGAGGTGGCCAAAGTACTGGAGCCTCAGCTTTAGCATCATTCCTTCCAAAGAAATCTCAGGGCTGATCTCCTTCAGAATGGACTGGTTGGATCTCCTTGCAGTCCAGGGGACTCTCAAGAGTCTTCTCCAACACCACAGTTCAAAAGCATCAATTCTTCGGCACTCTGCCTTCTTCACAGTCCAACTCTCACATCCATACATGACCACTGGAAAAACCATAGCCTTAACTAGATGGACCTTAGTCGGCAAAGTAATATCTTTGCTTTTGAATATACTATCTAGGTTGGTCATAACTTTTCTTCCAAGGAGTAAATGTCTTTTAATTTCATGGCTGCAGTCACCATCTGCAGTGATTTTGGAGCCCCCCAAAATTGTCTGACACTGTTTCCACTGTTTCCCCTTCTATTTCCCATGAAGTAATGGGACCAGATGCCATGATCTTCGTTTTCTGAATGATGAGCTTTAGGCCAACTTTTTCACTCTCCACTTTCACTTTCATCAAGAGGCTTTTTAGTTCCTCTTCACTTTCTGTCATAAGGGTGGTGTCATCTGCATATCTGAGGTTATTGATATTTCTCCCAGAAATCTTGATTCCAGCTTGTGTTTCTTCCAGTCCAGTGTTTCTCATGATATACTCTGCATATAAGTTAAATAAGCAGGGTGACAATATACAGCCTTGACGTACTCCTTTTCCTATTTGGAACCAGTCTTCTTAGCAAACACAAACAGTGTGTTTATATTAAATAGCCTTATAGGCTAAAATGAAAGTCATCTGAGCACTGTATCAAGTTTAGGCAGGCTCTTATTGGAATATCATTACTGAAGTGAAAGATATATGTTCTTCTCTCTGCATAAAATATATCATAGAGAGACTGAAAAAATCACCCGTAAGTAGGTTTTATGTTATTTCAGATCCTGAATTTTAAAGCTATCATGTCTAAACCATAATTTAATACATCTACATAATATGTTTTAAAGATGTAACTCCCTTAAACTCTATTGTCTGGAAATACACATTGTTTAGAACTGAGACATGAGCAGGGTGAATGTTCACAGTATGGACGTGTATGGAATAAGCTGTATGACCTTTAACTCAGTAACAGGAATTTATGGTTAAAAAAATACATACAAATAGAATAAAAATATCTATATACATTATCTCAAGTAATTCACAAGATGTAGCTTTATCAAGGAGAAAGAAACTGGATATCACATTTTGGCAACATTTTTCTAAACTGGCATATTAAATGAATATTGAATTTGACACTCTCATAAAAGCTTGCATTTTTATTTATAGCATGTCACTTTCTAATTGCTTTTTTAATACTTTGCCTCCATAATAATTTCTTTATCCTGACAGTTTTTATATACTAAGTTTGAAAACATTTCAAAAGATTGCTTTTCTTCTAATAAGCAAGGAATTATAGCTGAACTTCCAAACTGCAAAGTCCTGGACTTCAAAAAATTCTTGTCCGCTGGAATATATAAGAAGAATGTTAAAGACCTTTTAAAAATTCAATATATTAAGTTGATCTTTACCTGTGAAATTGATCTAGGTGTTCTCCTATAGCTTTCTTTCTTCTTATGAAGATAAGTAATTAAGAAATTGAGAAATCACTGGGTAATTAACTAGTGAAATATTCCACAATACTCCTCAATATTTTAAGATAGCTAATCTAACTTTTCCTGATTCTGATACTTATTAGCTATGTGATCTTTGACAAGGAACTTGGCCTCTTGAAGCCAAAACAAAATAACATATAGAAATAGTACCACCCATGGCTAAGGAGATGCTTTCAGATTATGTCTTTAAAGTGCCATGCACACAAAGAAAGTTCCACAAATGTTATTGTTATTGTCTTTTTCTTGTTATTGCTTACATTATTAATATAAATTTAAAAAAATTTGATAATAAGGAACCTAATATTTGCTAGTATTCTATGTCCTTGTTTTGTTTTCATGTTTTATTAATCTCACACTTTTTTTATGAGAGTTTGAAATGCAAGCCTTGGGAAAGAGCTTGAAAAATGGCAGATATTCTTATCATAATAAACACCCAATATCTGTTAAACATATTAGTATGAAAGGAAGTAAATAGGTAGCAAGATAAAAATCTTATTGAAAGCTTCACAAAGACAAACAGACCAAAATGTTCTAATTTGATCTATAGTTATTTAAGATCAATATCAGTAAAAAAATTACACAGATATATTTTGCATATTCTTACCACTTCGATTGATTGCCAAATATTTTCAGCTCAAAGATGACAATATAGAGGACCATAGTTTCTTGATCTACATGGATATAAAATGTAAGAACATTTCTATGTATAATGAACATATTTTCATTTAAAATATACAGACTAATGTGTAGTATGTAACGTTAAACCAATATGAATTTTTATGCTTTGCTGTCAAGTAAAGATGATAGGTCTATATTATAGGAGTTTGGACAGAGCACCATTATAATAAATGAGTTCATAAATAACCAATACTTCAGAAATAGAAACTGAGACTTAAGTGGGGCAAGTTCATTTTTAATTTCATCTTCTTATATGTTCAGTGTACTTCACACAGTTTTGCAAAATGAGCGTCATAAAGGTTCCTGGGAGATACATCTTTGATTCTTAAATCTTTATGTTAATGTACCATCACCTGACTACACAGTATTCAAATATCAAAAATAATTTTTCTGCAATATTACTACTTTCATTCATACTGCAACTACCTGTGTGTCTGATTTCAACATTTTAAACAATTTCTGATATTTCTAAAGTTAGCTATTCAAAATAAATTAAAATATACTCAAAATAAAATAAAGTAGCAATTATATCATTTTATATTATTTTTACTTCAGTCTTTTGATAAGGTTGGGTAACTACTTTCCTCATGAATTTTTGTGCATTATGATTTTTCCCATTAATAACTTTAATTTTTAAAATGTGGTTTACATGAAATGAGTGAGTGACTGAAAGACTACTATAAGAAAGTATAATAATGTTATAAATAAATGTAATTTGTTTTTGCTGCTATCTTTTTAAAATCTTTTCCAGCCATGTTGAGATATAATTGATATTTAACATTGTGTGAGTTTAGGGTTGTTATTTAGTTGCTAAGTTGTGTTCAACTCCTTTGTGACCCCATAGACTGTAGCCTACTAGGCTCCTCTGTCCATGGGATTTCCCAGGTGAGAATACTGGAGTGGATTCTTATCTGCCTGCCAATGTGGGAGATGTGGGTTTGATCCCTGGAGAAGGAAATGGCAACACACTCAAATATTGTTGCCTGGGAAATCCCACGGACAGAGGAGCCTGGAGGGCTATACATTCCATGGGAATGGAAAAGAGTAGGACATGACTTAATGACAAAACAACAACAACAAAGTTTAAGGTAAATAATATAATTTTATATATGTCTATATTGAAAAATGATTGCAAAATGATTAGCATGGTAAGTCTGGTTAACACATTTATCACTATATTGTATATTTTCAAGTTGCTAAAAGAATAGATTTTTAAAACTTCTCACCACACACACACACACACACACACAAACTGTACATTTCATTTTAATTTTCTTTTTTTTTAATTTTTAAGAGATAGAAACTTGAGAGCATTTATATTTAACAGATGACTGCAGAAAATTCATCTAGGAAAAAAGACTGAGAATGTGATCTTTCTCTTTTGCTTGTTTATTTTGTGTGTTTTTGGTTTTTTTTAATGTGTTTTTTTGTTTTTATTTGTTTTTTTATTGGAGTATAGATGCTTTACAACACTGTGTTAGTTTCTACTGTACAGCAAAGTGAATAAGATACATAAAGCTGTGGTACATATATATAAAGGAATATTACTCAGCCATATAAAAGGAATAAAATTAAATCATTGTAGATATGTGGATAGACCTAGAGGCTGTCATACAGAGTGAGGTAAGTCAGAAATAGAAAAATAAATATCATCTATTAAGGCATATATGAGGAATCTATAAAAAATGGTATAGATAATCTTATTTATTTAGTTTGGACACACTGCATGGCTGCGTCATCCTAGTTTCCCCATCAGGAATTGAACCTGGGCCTCAGCAATGAAAGTATCAAGTCCCAACCACTGGACCCCCAGGCAAATCCCCATTTGATTAGCATGTGTTTGTGAGCCAGGTTACTAAACAGTCTGTGACCCAGTCTTTCACATCCATTTCCCAAATGTATTTTGTGTAATTTTTTTTCTTCTATGAAATTTGCTTGTTGATAGGGAAAATGGAAGGTAAGTTTAAGGGTTGTGAGGCAGAGTCTGGCCAGGCTTAGTAATGTGCCTGTCCTCATCTCGGCCTTCACAGCAGGGAAGGAAGTTTGCTCATCACCGCCTAGTAGCAAAGAGCTTGGTTTGTGTGACCAAGTGCAAACCGCTGAACCTCTTTATCCCTCAACTTCTCAGGTGTAAAATGGGTAATAATAATAACATTTATCTCTTGAGGTTTCTCTGAAGACTAATTCAGTGACTGGAAACGCTATTTCAAGTTAAAATCCCATTTATCTCTTTTTAATTTTTGTATAGTTAGAACATTTGATTCTCTTAATATGGGTGTTAAAAGGATACCAGGCAAAGACATAGGTGAACACGCACACACACACACACACACACACACACACACATACACACACACACTCTCCACGGTTAGTAGAAGGCACTAATAAAATACCAAAAGAATAAAATAATCAAATACACTTAGAAACTTGCCCAAGTGGTTCATACAGTGTATACCTAGATATAGGCCTCCTTTCTGGTGAAACAGGGATATTAAGGAACTAATATTTACACCACGGAACAAAGCAGGGCTCCTTAAAGATCTATTAGTATATAACTTTTTCTATATTTTATAGAAAAGAAGATAGGCTTATGTTAACATGGAGAGAACATCTATTATTTACATATTCCCTGATGGATGCATTTTTTTTTGGTTTAAGAATGTGCTTAATTGTTCTCGTGATGAAAATTTCTATAAGTAAAATGTAAAGCAAGTTATTTGTACCCCTTTAAAAAGGTTAAAGAAAATAACTGAATGTTGCTTTGGATTCATAAATTCTGTTCTAGGAAAAGGACTAAAAGAGGTAAAAATAACAACCATTTTATAGAAAATAGGCCTTATGATTCACCACTTTGGGCCTTCCCAGGTGGTGCTAGTGGTAAAGAACCTGCCTGCCAGTGCAAGAGATGTAAGAGACATGGGTCAGTCCCTGGGCTAGGAAGATCCCCTGGAGGAGGGCATGGCAACCCCCCCCAGTATTCTTGCCTGGAGAATCCTATGGATAGAGGAACTTGGCAGGCTATAGTCCACAGCGTCGCAAAGAGTCAGACAGGACTTAAGCACCTTAGCACAAGCACATCATCACCTTTACCAAGAAAGCTGAACCAAGAGTGCAGAGCATTCTGGATTCTGAAAGGTTACCACTTCTTGCCAGCAGACCAAAGCAGTGAAGGCATGTTTGAACAATTCCCCGAAAAATATTTGAGAGAATGTATGGATGTGAGGGTTGGACTGTGAAGAAAGCTGAGTACCGAAGAATTGATGCTTTTGAGCTGTGGTGTTGGAGAAGACTCTTGAGAGTCCCTTGGACTGCAAGGAGATCCAACCAGTCCATTCTGAAGGAGTTCAGCCCTGGGATTTCTTTGGAGGGAATGATGCTAAAGCTGAAACTCCAGTACTTTGGCCACCTCATGTGAAGACTTGACTCATTGGAAAAGACTTATGCTGGGAGGGATTGAGGGCAGGAGAAGAAGGGATCAACAGAGGATGAGATGGCTGGATGGCATCACTGACTCAATGGACGTGAGTTTGAGTGAACTCCGGGAGTTGGTGATGGAGAGGGAGGCCTGGTGTGCTGTGATTCATGGGGTCACAAAGAGTCGGACATGACTGAGAGACTGAACTGAACTGAACTGAAAGAGTCACTGGTTTTTTAATAGGATATCTTAATTTGTCCACCAAATTTTGATCCAAGGCATTAAATTATAGTCAGTATAACCCAGAGAAGTACAGCAACTACAGATAGAATGAAGCATCTAGATTCTTACTCACTTTTTTTCTGGTAAAGAAATGAACATATATGTGCCTTTTTTTAAAGAGCCATTGAGTGTTCAAGAAGCTTTCTCAGCCCAGAGCAAACAGAATGAACACCAGGAGACTTTCCTACACAGCTCTGAACCATCTCAACATCTTATTTTACCTTTAAAATCATACATTAGAGTGCTAGTTTTTCTCACTGCAAGGTCTGAAAGGGGCTTTGAAACCATATCCAACTGTTTCATCATATCACCTTTACAACAGAATCATAATCTTCTTCTACAATTCCTGTAATTAAATATATTTTTTGAATTTGCTTCTCAGTACAAATATGCATAATCACACAGCTTCTTTAATGTAACTTAGAATCTTGACTATAAATCCATGGGTAGTACCTTACATTACATAATAAGTAGTTAAACTTTCTCCTACAGACATAAACTATTTTCACATTATTTTTAGAAATAAGATTTTTAGATAATAAAATTGAGGCACTGTTAAATGTACAGATCTGAATTTAGGTTAATCTTTCTCAAATGGGATCGGTGGACATGGAAACATGTTATTGCCATGAAACATGGGCATTTTTAGTGAATTATCACTTGTTCCTGACTACAATTTTCAATGTATCCTGTTATATCTAACAATTATGGTATGGTTTCTGTTGAGCTGAAATCACTTTTAAAATTTAATATCAATTTAAAATCTGCATGGTGATATAGTCACTCTGATGAGAGATTTCATGAGGACACTGTCGTAACTTGATAAGAAATTTTCAGGAAATGGAGAAATTTGAAAGAAAAATTTGAACTCTCTTTTGAGATCTCTAACAATATTGATAAGTCAGATCTAATTATGACAAAATGACTGATCTAACTGATGTGTTATTGACAGTGTGTTAGTCAATGAAGTACAGAATATATTTCTCTCTCATCTTTACAATGCTAAAGTAAACATTAGAATTGATTTTTCACAGACGAGGGCATAGAAGTTCTGAAAAGTTAAAGAAATACTTCAGGTTATCATAGTTAGTGAAAAAACAGAAATCAGATCAAACTGAGAAAATCTTGAACAAGTTCTTGAGGTTACTCAGGATTTTAAAGTGATTCTTTCTAATCTGTCTAATTTCAGTCCTCTCAGGTGAATTACACCATGAAGTCTGAGAGAATTTAACCTGGGTTCACCTGAAGAGTATTTATTTGACTGCACATATTTCTTGGCTACATTTATTTTGATGCTACATTTGTTTTAATCTTTCAATTAAATTATTTTGCTCATCTTCATGTATAAACACAGTCATTTAATTTTTTAAAGCTTGAAGGTCTTTCATTGCTACATATTGAATCAACTGATGTTCCCACTCCATCCTCAGCCTGTTCAGTGTATTAAAAAAAAAAAAAAAGTCTATTCCTTGAACTTATTTGCTTGAAGATCCAAGGTTGATTATTGCAGATTACAGACTTGCAAAACAACTATTTTTTTTTTTTTTTTTTTTTTTAAATCTTGGGTATTTTCTCCATGGCTACAATGGAGTTTGGTATAAAAACCTCTTGACCTGGAGTCAAACTCATTAATTCAGTGCACATGATGGGCTAATATCTAATGAGCATTTACAATGACTAGTCATGGTTTATAGAGAATTATATGTATAAACTGGGCTTCTCTTGTGGCTCAGATGGCAAAGAATCTGCCTGAAATGCAGGAGCCCTGGGTTTGATCTCTGGGTTGGGAAGATTCCCCTGGAGGAGGGAACAGCTACCCACTACAGTATTCTTGCCTGGGGAATTCCATGGACAGAGGAACCTGGCAAATCTACAGCCCATGGGGTCACAATGAGTCAAACACAACTGAGTCACTCATATTTTCACTTTTTCAATTGCATATGTATAAATTAATTCTTAAAGGATTCACAAGTTCTAGCTCCACTGTAAAGATGAATTAACTAAAGCACAGTGCTATTTAAAAAGCCCATGCTCATGTAGGCAGTTAGGCTCCAGAATGTACCATCTGGACTATAATGTTGCTTGTGCTAGTTTTATGCCCAGGTGTTGAAGCACTTGCTTGGTAGTTCATGGTGAGCCCTGTCCACTTAGAGCTTCAGACCCGGTTTTGGATTTCCACTCTAGACCTATTTTTTTTAAACAAAATTTATTTGAATTTTTTCTACTCAGCGATCACAATAATACCCTCTTTAAATCAAATTTTATAAACATTATAAAATTTTAATATTTTATATTAAAATAATAAATATTACTCAATCTTAAGCAGGGATGATAACAAAGGGTATAAAGTTTCAGTTATACAAGATGAGTAAATTCTAGAGGTCCATTGTACAATGTTGAAACTTTAGTTAACAATACTGTATTGTATGTTTGAAGTGTGTAAAGAGGGCTTATTTCATTTAGCATAATGTCCAACAGTTTCATCCATGTTGCTGTATACGATAAAACGTCTTTCTTCTTTAAGGTTGAATAGTATTTCTTTATATGTCTATACCACATTTTCTTTATCCATTCATCCATCAACATTTACGTTGTTCTTTCATATCTTGACTATTGGAGATAATGCTATAAAGAATACAACAGTGCAGATGGGATCTTCAAGATCATGGGGACTTCTCGGATGGTCCAGTGGCTAAGACTCCAAGCTCCCAATGCAGGGGCCTAGGCTTGATCGCTGGTCAGGACACTAGATCCCACACGCTACAACTAAGACCTGGCACAGCCAAATAAATAAATAAATAAATATATAAAAAACATCTTGATTTCAATTATTTTTAACATATATGCAGAAGTAGGATTGCTGGATTTTATGGTAGTTCACATATTTAATGTATATTATTTAATAACTTTGGAGATATGCACACATATCCATATATATATATATATATTATATATCCATAAAATCAAAAGGTCTTTTTCTGTCCCTTTGATAATGTATATGTATGTTTTGGTGAGGACACTCAACATGAAATTTACCCATGTAACAAAATTCTAGATAAACAATAGTGAATTGTTGAACACAAACTTTCTGGAAGTTGTTTATTGTACATCACTGAAACTTTATACCTATTGAATAACAAATCTCATTTCTCCTTCCTCTCAACCACTAATAATCACCATTTTACACTTTGTTTCTATGAGTTTGACTACTTTAGAGACCTCATATAAGTGAAATCACAGTGTTTGTCCTTCTGTGACCGACTTAATTCACTTAGCACATCAAGTATACCTCAGTAAAGCTGTTTGCTGTTTGTTTGTTTGTTTTTTAACTTTTAAAAGGGTAGATCTCATGTTGTGTTCTTAACAAAATAAAATTAAAATTAAAATTAATAAAGGAGGATCATGATGTCCTTAATCCTTAGACATAAATCCAAATAGAAAAAAGAAATCCATGAGATTGTCATTGTTCAGTTGCCCAGTCATGTCTGACTCTGCAACCCCATGGACTGCAGCACTCCAAGCCCTCCCCTTTCCTCACCATCTCCCAAAGCTTGCTCAAGTTCATATCCATTGCATTGGTGGTGCAATCCAACAATCTCATCGTCTAATGTCCTCTTCTCCTTCTGCCCTCAGGCATCAGGAACTTTTCCAGTGAATCAGCTGTTCTCATCAGATGACCAAAATACAGGAGTTTTAGCATCAGCATCGGTCCTTCCTATGCGTATTCCAGGTTGATTTCCCTTAAGATTGACTGGTTTGATCAGGAGTCTTCTCTAGCACCAGAGTTTGAAAGCATCAATTTTTCAGCATTCCACCTTCTTTATGGTCCAGCTCTCACAACCATACATGACCACTGAGAAGACCATAGCCTTGACATCTGGACCTTTGTTGGCTGCCTAATCTCTCTGCTTTCCAACACACTGTCTAGGTTTGTCGTAGCTTTCCTGCTAAGAAGCAAACATCTCCTGATTTCATGGCTGCAGTCACTATCCACAGTGATTTTAGAACCCCCAAAGACGAAAGAGGTCACTACATCCACCTTTTCCCCCTCTATTTGCCATGAGGTAATGGACCATGGATGGAGGAGCCTGGTAGGCTGCAGTCTTATGAGGTCGCAAAGAGTCAAACATGACTGAGGGACTTCACTTTCACTTTTCAGTTTCATGCATTGGAGAAAGAAATGGCAACCCACTCCAGTATTCTTGCCTGGATACTTCCAGGGACAGGGGAGCCAGGTGGGCTGCCATCTATGGGGTCGCACAGAGTCGGACACGACTGAAGCGACTTAGCAGCAGCAGCAGCAATGGGCCCAGAGGGACTTCTCTAATGGCTCAGTGGTAAGGAATCTGCCTGCAATGCAGGAGCTGTAGGGAGACACAGGTTTGATCCCTGGGTCAGAAAGATCCCCTGGAGAAAGGCATGACTACCCACTCCAATATTCCTGCCTGGAGAATTCCAAGGGTGGAGGAGCCTGGCAGGTTATAGCCCATGGGCTTTCAAAGAGTCAGGCTCAACTGAAGTGACTTAGCATGCAGCACAAATAGGGCCAGATGCAATGATCTCAGTTTTTTTGTTTTGTTTTGTTTTTTAATATTTGGTTTTAAGCCAACTCTTTCACTCTCCTCCTTCATCCTCAAGAGGCTTTTTAGTTTCTCTTCGCTTTCTACCATTAGAATGGTATCATCTGCATATCTGAGGTTGTTGATATCTTTCCCACCTATCTTTTCAGCTTGTAACTCATGCAGCCCAGCATTTTTCATAATGTGCTCAGCATATAGATTTAACAGGGTGACAAAAGACAACCCTGTCATACTTCTTTTTGAATCTTGAACCAATCAGCTGTTCAATATAGCATTCTGAGTGTTACTTCTTGACCCACATACAAGTTTCTCAGGTAAGATGGTCAGATATTCCAATTTCTTTTTTTTTTTTTTTTAAGATTCACAGTTTCTGATTTATTTTTTTTTTCTTTTTTAGTTTTCTGAATGTTGAGCTTTAAGCCAACTTTTTTTTTTTTTAATTTTAAAATCTTTAATTCTTACATGTGTTCCCAAACATGAACCCCCCTCCCACCTCCCTCCCCATAACATTTCTGTGGGTCATCCCCATGCACCAGCCCCAAGCATGCTGTATCCTGTGTCAGACATAGACTAGCGATTCAATTCTTACATGATAGTATACATGATAGAATGCCATTCTCCCATATCATCCCACCCTCTCCCTCTCCCTCTGAGTCCAAAAGTCCGTTATACACAGCTGCGTCTTTTTTCCTGTCTTGCATACAGGGTCGTCATTGCCATCTTTCTAAATTCCATATATATGTGTTAGTATACTGTATTGGTGTTTTTCTTTCTGGCTTACTTCACTCTGTATAATCGGCTCCAGTTTCATCCATCTCATCAGAACTGATTCAAATGAATTCTTTTTAACGGCTAAGTAATACTCCATTGTGTATATGTACCACAGCTTTCTTATCCATTCATCTTTAAGAGTTTTCCACAGTTTATTATGCTCCACAGAGTCAAAGGCTGTGGCATAGTTGATGAAACAGAGATAGATGTTTTTCTTGAATTCCCTAGCTTTCTCTGATCCAGCAAATGTTGGCAATTCAAATCTCTAGTTCCTCCTCATTTTCTAAACCCAGCTTGGACACCTGGAAGTTCTTGGTTTGCATACTGCTGAACCCTAGCATACAAGATTTTAAGCATGACCTTACTAGAATGGGAGACGAGTGCAATCGTCCATTGGTTAGAACATTCTTTGGTACTATACTTCTTGGGAACTGGAATGAGGATTGACCTTTTCCAGTCGTGTGGCCACTGCTGAGTCTTCCAGATTTGCTGACATAGTGAATGCAAAACCTTGATGACATCATCTTTTAGACTTTGAAAAATTTTACTGGAATTCCATCCAATCCACTAGCTTTAATTAGGAAGCAGGGCTTCCTAAGTCCCCCTTGACTTCACTCTCCAGATTGGCTCTGGGTGGCTGACCACACCATTTCAGCAATCTGGTTCATTTGGATCTTTCTTGTACAGTTCTTCCATGTATTCTTGTGTACATGAGGTTAACAGTATTCAAATTTCTGTATGCTTTAAAAACAAAAAAAAAGAAAAAGAAGTGATCTCAAAACAATGTATTGAAAAATACATGTTAGAAATAGCAATTAATTCTAGACAAATATTTTAAAAATATATCTTTTAGTAATAAGCAATACATAGATGCATATACATGTATGTATATATAAATGCAAATATAATTATCCTTGCTTATATCAGAGGTACTTGATATGCTTACAACTTTAAGAATAATTTTAAAATGTCAAATTTGTAGGCATTATACATCTTTGTGGGCTTGAAAATGATATAATAAAGATTACTTGTTTCTAAACAATAGCAACAAATGTTTGCTTTACATCTTTTCTGCTATTTGTCTGTAACATTAGAAAACTAATTAGAAAATTGGAAGATATTACCAGAAATAAAACAGAAAGAGTGTTTTGTTATATTAAGACATGCCTTAAGGATAATGAAAATTAAATTGACAAAAGCACATCTTGGAGAAATACTCTCTTTATTGCATTTGAATCAGATGATGAACAGAAGAGAATAAGTTATTTTAATCTTAGAAGAAAACATTTCATTATCTCTTTCATATTAATTCTAATTTCTATCAGCTGGAATAGCACAGGAATGTAATTTGGAATCTGTTGGGAAACATTGTATATTAATTGAAAGGCATTTTATTTATCAATGTCCATTAACAATTATAATATTCCCTTGGTGGAGTTACCTTTTTATCACCCCAGAGATCACTAACTGTAGCCATCACTCCAGCAAAATTCCTCAACAAAGTATACTTTTAAAAATTACATTTTCAACCACAACCATAAAACCAACCAAAATATGTTAAATTTAGATGATATTTGAGTAAAATAAAATTACTGAAGGAATTTTTCTGTGTTTATATACTTTGAAAATAGAATCTAATGAGCTTCAGGTTTGCCATGTGATCTTAGAAAGACAATAAATCTGTCTCAATATCTCTAACATATCAAGTTGGGAATTTAGCCTTAAATATTATTCCAAAGATGAAGTTCATTAGTTTGTTTTAATGAATAGCCTTGTTATTTGAATATATACTTTTGTTTAATAATAATGAAAAAAAGAAAAAGCTTAGACAGTCAGATTGTAGATGAGCTGCATTTTATGGTTCATTGTGTATGTTGATTTATAATGACACTCTACAGCTTTAAATCTGTCCAACGATATCAAGAACAGAAAGCCATATGAGGGAGAGGAAGATGAACAGAAGCCTCATCATGTTTGAAAATAAAATATAACATAAAGGGTTGTAGATTATTTGAGTCATCCGGTTGAAAATCTTAGGAATTTATAATAGGAAATTGAAAAGTGTTCGTGCTCATTCAGTCATGTCTGACTCCTTGAGATCCCATGGACTGCAGCCCAGGAGGCTTCTCTGCCCATGGAATTTTCAGGCACGAATACTGTAGTGGGTTGCCATTTCCTCCCTCAGGGGATTGTCCAGACCCAGAGACGGGACCTGATTCTCTTGCCTCTTCTGCATTGGTAGGTGGTTTCTTTACCACTAAGTCACCTGGGAAGCCCGAATATGTATAGATCAATAATCATTTGAGTTAATCAGTTCATTTTATGTTAGCTCAAATTAAGTAGATACATTTTTTTTTCTTCAAAAGAAATTGTCTGAGCATTCAGAATATAATATAAAAATTATTTTCTTAAGTGACTTTTTGAAAACTATAGTCATAATTTTTGTAGTTTTTAACACATAATAAGCAAAGAGATATTTAATCACTTTTAGGAAATTTTTGATTAAAGTAACTGGCTATGAATTAAATATACATATTCTAAGAATCTTTTTTTCTTTCAAATAAGAAAATAAAATGATGGAAAAGATTCTAGGCATAAATACAAAATGAGAAACAAAAATTTTGTAGGTAATGATTGTCAGCAGTATAACGTATCAAAAGAAGCAAGGCAAGAGAGTCCAGAGGAAAGTTAAACGCAAGAGTTTGCTTGTTTTAAGAATTTTAATGTTTCAGATTAAAGATATGAGATTCAATGGCCATTAAGAAATGAATAGAAGGAAATGAGAGGATTAAGATCCGGGAGAAAGAGTAACCTACTTAGCAGTCCTTAACCTCAAGGGAAAATGGGGAACTAATTCTAAGCATGTGGGAGGCTCCAAAATCACTGCAGATGGTGACTGCAGCCATGAAATTAAAAGATGCTTACTCCTTAGAAGAAAAGTTATGAGCAACCTAGATAGCATATGGAAAAGCAGAGACATTACTTTGCCAGCAAAGGTCCGTCTAGTCAAGGCTATGGTTTTTCCATTGGTCATGTATGGATGCGAGAGTTGGACTGTGAAGAAAGCTGAGCGCTGAAGAACATATGCTTTTGAACTGTGGTGTTGGAGAAGACTCTTGAGAGTCCCTTGGACTGCAAGGAGATCCAACCAGTCCATTCTAAAGGAAATCAGCCCTGAGATTTCTTTGGAAGGAATGATGCTGAAGCTGAAATTCCAGTACTTTGGCCACCTCATGTGAAGAGTTGACTCATTGGAAAAGACTCTGATGCTGGGAGGGATTGGGGGTAGGAGGAGAAGGGGACGACAGAGGGTGAGATGGATGGATGGCATCACGGACTCGATGGACGTGAGTCTGAGTGAACTCCAGGAGTTGGTGATGGAGAGGGAGGCCTGGCGTGCTGCGATTCATGGGGTCGCAAAGAGTCGGACACGACTGAGTGACTGAACTGAACTGAACTGATCTTGCTAAGCAGTGGGAATGTCAGATGATTCTAGACAAAGTAGATGGTTCCAACATCAGAGCTACCATGATGCACCAAAAAAAAAAAATTGTAGTTGCAGGATAGCACATAATGAGATGTCAGGGCCGACGTTGGAGAAGCATCTCTGGGAAGATGTTCTTTCATGTACAAAAAGCAGTTAGTTTAGTGAAGTAAAAGTTCCTAGAAAGAAAGAAAAACATGATCAAAGTCATGTGAAAATTAAATGTCTCTCCTTGAATATCCACGTTGTCTACTCTGGCATGTTACAGCCTGAAATCTCATTGCAGCTGTTATTATATCTGTGAACTATATTTTAAAAACTGAATAGCCAAGATTTATTAGAAAAAATAAAAAGAAGAAATTGAAATCATGTGTCATCTCATCAATGAGTTGTCTATACTCAACATTTCAATAAATTTCCTTCCATTAATTTTCTAGGCATATGAGAAGATATCATTTTACACAGTCAAGATTACTTCTCCAGAGGTATCCATTAGCCCCTAGGAACTCCAGTCTTTCAGTTTTACCAAAGATGGTGAATCCTAAAAAGCCACAGGAAATTTTTTTCATCTACATATATGTAAATTTTATGTAATGATAGGCTTAAGAAAGCCAATTTCAGATTGAGGCTTATTTCAGCACATTTTTACCTAGAAGTTGTCTCCAATGTAATTTCCTCAGAGGTCTTCTCTTGCAAATGAATATCCTAAGTTGTGGCTCCAATATGTTTTCATCAAAGGGCACTTAGGGCTGCTTTGAAAATTGCTATGATAATTGTCAAAATATTTGACCACTTACAATCTCTTGATGAAATTATACTAATCACAGTTTCTCTGCCTCTGCTCTGTCACTCCCCCTCTCTCTTCTACTCTGTCATTCTTGCAATTAGACCCTACTCCATCTTCTTCCAGCTGGGACAAAAGTGAAAATGAAATATCACAGGACACATAGCATCTATCCTTTTTTCTATTAAATACAATTTAAAAGTGTAAAGTATGTAAGAGAATATGTGTTCTCCACTGACAGCCATAGGTTGCATGAAAGTGTGCTTTCTCCTTTCATCAGCCCTAGTGAATTTTGGTTTAAGGCACAAAAGAAACACAAAATTTTCTTTGGAAAAGAAAGATTTTGGTGTAAATCAGGGCTTCACACATACCCTGTGATATTTAGCGATTTGTCTGACTTCATATACCCTCTGCTTCCACATCAGTAATTTGGAGTTAATAATTCACATTAGAAAATTGTTTTGAATACAAAAAGCTGTTGTTATAGTCAAAGTGTATGCTACAGCCTAAGAACTCAAAAATAGTACTTCCTTTCAATTTTTGATCTTAAAAACCTATGTTTCTGAATCCACAAGTTTCAATTATGATGTCTCATACATAGCTGATACACATTAAAAGCTTGTTGTACTAAACTCAGCTAAAATATTTTCATGTAGATCCATTTTATAGTTTATTAATTCTATATAAGATATTTATTAACCTGTAAACTTTTACCTTTGTCAGAATCCTAATAGTACCTTTCCCATAATGTTAAAAAAAATGCATTTTATAATCTCCTAGCCTAAATGCCTACTTATTATTTAAAAGTTAGCTCAAGGTCAGCTCAAAATACACATTTCCAACACCCTCAGTCTTTCTAAGAACCTTGACTCCCATCTTGTCATAATACACTATTTCTCTTTAATACTCTACCAAATTATAAAATAACATTTTAACCTCACTGGCTGAATCTACCACTAAGCAGCTCTCCTCAAGAGAAATGTATTGCTATAACTGCAGTGTCTGGCACAGAGAAGGCTGTTAATTGTGATTCCTAGTAGCTGAAAGACTACAGGTAAAATAATTAGAGTTATGAAGAAAAAGAAAAATAATTTTGAGAGATAAAAAAGATAACCACGTGAGTGCATTTAGTAACTTTAATTATTTGATAAATAAAGATGCCAGCTATGCTATTTTAATAGGCAAGATTAACAATTTGAAGCTGTTTTACTTAAAACAAATATCTTTAAAATATTCCACAATTTAATATGAGTTTACTACTTTGGTGATTTAATATGATATATACCATTCTTTTCTAAATGAAAAATGATTTTATGTAGATGTCCTAGTGATTTATTTGTGATTATTTCACCAAATGAGAAAAAGTTAACATCCTTAACAGTCTAATCAAAGGAGTTTTGACAGATTGTATTATGACTTCCTTTCCTTCCAGGCTGGGATGAGAAAGTAGTATCCTGTGTTATATTAAATCTTGTTCAAGCTTTGTTTTAAAATATACAATAGATCAAAAAAAAAAATATTTTCCTACAGGACAACATGACTTGGCTAAAAGCTTTTGTTTCCTCACAACAACCAAACTCTGCCTGCATAAATTGAGGCAAGAATAATAAACTTTTGGTGTTATGATTAGGACATTGAAGGAAAAAAATCCATATGTTTGATATAAAATGGTTTCAGATGTATCAGTGTTAGTGAGTACAGTTCAGTTCAGTTCATTAGCTCAGTCATGTCTGACTCTTTGCAACCCCATGGACTGCAGTACATCAGGCCTCCCTGTCCATCACCAACTCCCAGAACTTACTCAAACTCATGTCCATCAAGTCGGTGATGCCATCCAACCATTTCATCCTGTCGTCCCCTTCTCCTCCCGCCTTCAATCTTTCCCAGCATCAGGGTCTTTTCAGATGAGTAAGTTCTTCGCATCAGGTAGCCAAAGTATTGGAGTTTCAGTTTCAACATCAGTCCTTCCAATGAATATTCAGGACTGATTTCCTTTAGGATGGACTGGTTGGATCTCGTTGCAGTCCAGGGGATTCTCAAGAGCCTTCTCCCACATCACAGTTCAAAAGCATCAATTTTTTGGCACTCAGTTTTCTTTATAGTCCAACTCTCACATCCATATAATCACTGGAAAAGTCATAGCTTTGACTAGATGGACCAGTTTTAGTGAAGAGGGACCCTAAAGGGCAGAGGGGAAGAAGGAAGATGTTTGAGACCAGTGTTCTTACTTTGGAGGTCCAACAGAAAAGTTTAGCATTTTTAAATGGTCAGTATATCATCACTAGTGACACTGGTGATTTAATTGTTCTGGAACTGGGATGGACATCCATATTTTCTTAGAGCTTACCAAGCAATTTCAAGAGGCAGCTCAACTTGAGAGCCACTGAGTTAGGGGAAACAAGGTAGGACTCTCAGCCAGAGACTGGTGTGTCCACTTTTTTTTTTTTTTTTGATGCTGTTTTGATTGACTCTTACCTGTCTCCCTCAGAGTAAGAACCAGTCAAAAGACCAAGGATTGGATATTAGGGGGATGGTGGTACGATGGGATAGATGCCTGTGCTGTTGTCTTTAATAGTTTATTTCTATTTAGTGTAATTTACCTAATTCCTTCGTGGCAACTTTCCAGAATAAACTACATTTAGCCACAATTTTATGGCTGCAGGTTAATCTCAAGATCTAGAGTCTTTATCTTTTATTAATTAACTTTTATTGGTGTTTAGTTACTTAACAATGTTGTGTTAGTTTCTACTGTACAGCAAAGTGACTCAGTTACACACACACACACACACACACACACACACACATATAGCCCCTCTCTTGTGTATTTCCTTCCCATTTAGGTTGCCACAGAGCATTGAGTAGAGTTTCCTGTGCTATACAATAAGTCCTAATTAGTTATCTATTTTATACAAATGTCAATTCCATGTGTACTGCTTTTATTCCTGTCTAAAAGCACAGATTTGGTGAGTTCCCTCTGCCTCTCTCTCTCTTTCCCTCTTTTTTGATGCTATATACAAGTGGATTATATTGATAAAATAAAGCTTAAATGAATTAATTGGTATGTTTGTATTTATGAAACAAATTATTTAATGACCACTCAGTGTTATAACTATGAGAATATGTAATTGCAATTATTTGATTGCAATTGAAAGTATTTTGCATTATTAAGCATAAAGTAACAAAAATCAGTGACTTATCAATGTGAAGAGCAGCCTGGTGCTGCAGTTGCCTATGTGCTCAGTCACGCAGCTATGTCCAACTCTTCATGACCCCACGGACTGTAGCTCACCAGGCTCCTCTCTCCATGGGATTTTCCAGGCAAGAATACTGGAATGAATTGCTCTTTCTTTCTCCAAGGGTACTTCCCATCCCAGGGATCAAGCTGTCATCTCCTGCAAAGACTCTTTACCACTGAGCCACCTGGAAAGCCAATGGTACATCAGTTTGTTAGTCTATTAATTTCTAAATAAAAGACTGCAAACAATATAAGTTATATTCACACATATTTTAAAGTTCTGTGTTTAAAGATTTTCAGATAAAACTGGCCATATGCAAATTGTACTTTTAAACATTTAACATGCAAACAAATCATTAGTTTAATTTCCTTTCCTAAATTAATGGATTATCAGTCTGACACTTGCAGAAACAAATAATTATAGCCTAAAAGAACCTGACTTGTCAGGCCTTCATATATGTTATCAACATTTGTTAATTCTCAGCAGACTGTTCCATACCTACTGTTATTATAACAATAAATCACACTACAATCTCTTCTAGCTCAACAAGATTGTCAGCTCCTAATGACCATTCAAACAACTTAGGAGGAGCGTGATTAAAGAAAAGTAAGAAAAAAAATCACTGAAGAATTTGAGGATGTAGAGATATTTATAGTGGAAGGCTGAGGGGATGATATGAAAACCCAGGGTTTCACCAGAAGAAAGTAAATGTAAAGAAATAGATGATTGGATCTGAAGTATATATAAGTAATGTGACGAATATTAGAAAGATTTAGGACATAGGATTAAGTAATCTTTCTACGTAACTGGATTTGGGGACTGGAGGGAGATATGTTTATGTTTTCAAGTTTCTATTTGGTAAAATCATGTGAATAATAGTGTGCCTGCACCTACTGTAATATATATTTCATTTTAAATTATTAGGTAGAACATGAATTGTCATTAACCCATATAATACCTCATGAATAAAAAACTAAGACCTAGATAAGGTGAGTCATAAACACAACTATGTTCACCTTCAACAAGCTAACAATTATGACAAAATAACTGAAATAGAAACAGGACATAGGCAGCTTAGTACAGGAATATTTTTCATACAATTTCATTTAAGGCTACCATACTTTTATTGTAATATACTACAGGGTTAATTGACACAACAATTAAAATGATTTTTTATAAATTTATTTGATGTATGAAGTCAAGAGAATGAAAAGTAAGGTTTGATATAACTGAACACTAGGGATTTTCCCCCAAATTCAGAGACTTTTGGTGAAGATTCTAAGGAATTGAGTAAATTAAGAGTATTGCAAAAATGATGAAAACTTTTCAATCACAAAGTTTCAGTTGGATTTTTTAAAAAAAGTACATTTGAGATTTTCTTGGCTCAATTTTGATAAGCAGTTGGTGTTTCTGTGAAAACCTATTTATAACAGAGCGATATATTTGAGAAAATGGGAACAAGATGTTTTTATTAGATCTATTCTCCTTCCTTAACATCCCTGGAATAAAAAAAGCTATTGGTTATCTAGGTAAAAAAGAGGTATTTCATATTGTAACTATGTCTAGTCATTTCACTTATACATGTACATGAAATAAATATGTATACAGAAAAATTGTTAACCCATGCTAAAAAAAATTAATCATGTTTATTTCCTGACATGCTGGTAAAGCAAGGACTGTTTCACACAGGTAGTCAGTAGTATTTTTTGTTATTTGTTGTTGTTGTTGTTTAGTTGCTAAGTCATGTCCAACTCTTTGTGACCCCATGCACTGTAGCCCACCAGGCTCCTCTGTCCATGGGATTTTCCAGGCAAGAATACTGGAGTCGGTTATCATTCCCTTCTCCAGAGGATCTTCCAGAGCCACAGATCAAACCCAGGTCTCCTGCATTGCAGACAGATTCTTTATCATCTGAGCAACCAGGGAAGACCTTTTCTTTCCTTACTTTTGTTTATGTGCTTATATTTTTTATTCAGGTAATTTTATGTACAGTGAAAGGAACAGACTGTGTGTGTAAAATTTGACATTTAAAAAATTTCAAGAAGTCTACAACCCAAAATACAATCAAGATATGAACATGTTCTACACCTTGGAAAATTTTCTCCTACTCCCTTCATTTTATTCTACTCTCCAGAGGCAAACACTGTGATTATTTCCAGCAGATCTTGCTTACATATCTACTTCACCTAAATAGAATTATGCATATATTCTTGATATGTCAGTCTATTTACCCTCAACATAATGATTTGAAGAAAAATCTCACTGTTGTGAGAAGCAGTAGATTTATTTTATTGTATAATATACAACAATATGCTTACACCCTCATCAGTTGAATTTTTTTTTTTAATTTCTAGTTAAGATTTCTAAGATTTTATTATTATGAATAGGTGTTGAATTTTCAAGTGATTTTACTATAGCTACTGAAATAAATATCTTTCTGTCTAATAAGTGAAATTGTATTCAGTTAATTTTAAATGCTAAATAAATTCTTCATTCCAGATATAAATCATACTTGATCATGTGGTATTACACTTTTAATACAGCACTGAATTATCTTAAATATATATTAAAAAATTCTTCATAAATTATCCCAGAAATTAGAAGAGGATGGAGTTCTTTGCTACATTTGACAGGGAGAACATTATCCTGACACTAAAATCAAGTAGAGTCCTTAAAACAAAACTATAGATTAATTCATTCATGAACATATACATAAATGTGGTTAATTTTATTTTATAGCATTTCAAATCCAACAACATGTAAGATGCATAATATATCATTACCATGTTGGTGTTTTCCCAGGAATGTAGGTTGGTTTACCATATGAGGAAAAAAGTAACAAAAACTAAACTATTTAACTTTATATGATAGAATGAATAATTTCGGATCCAAATGTCAGCATTTGAATTCCTGGAACTTGTGAAGATGTTCACTTGTATAGTCAAAGGGATTCTGCAGACGGTATTAAGCATCATGAGATAGGAAAATTGTTGTGAATTATCCAAGTGGCCCCTAAATTTTATTACAGGGGTCTCTATAAGAGAGAAAGAGAGCTTTAACCCCAGAATAAGAGTGCCAGAGTCATACAGTACAAAAAAGGCTAAGCAGTAGCTAAAACTCTGTAATACTATTATGGCAATAGACAAACCAAAGAAACAGGGTAAAAATTTTAGAGAGAATGTCCATTTAAAAATTTATGATATTAAAATAAACTGAAGTTTAGAAAGAAAAGAAAAGATACTATAATATATAATATAATGATGCTGAAGAAGCAGTACTGAAGAAAAGTAAGTTAACCTCTATTTAACCCCAAAAGAAATTACATAAGAGCAAAAAAAAGAAAAAGAAAAACTCACCTTTTCTAGGCTTTGAAGGTGGAAAAAGGGGCCATGAACCAAAAGACTGAAGGTAGTCTTTAGAAGGAGGAAGTCTTTAGAAACCAAAGAAACAAAATCCCCCTAAAGCCTCTAGCAGGAAAAAAGTCTTGCCAACACTCTGATTTTAGGCAAATGAGATCCATTTTAGATCTCTAGGACCACAAGAAAATTAATGTGCATTGGTTTAACACAAAATCATTTTTTAACACTATTTTGGGTCATATTACAGCAATAATAGGAAATAAACCACATTAACAGACTAAATTCAGGAAAGAGCAAAGAAATAAAGTATGGTTAATAGAAAATACAAATAAGATGGTTAATCTTATATACTAGTATGTCATGTCATGTGAAATTTGCTCAGTCATCTCTGACTGTTTGCAATCCCATGGACTGCACAGTCCATGGCATCCTCCAGGCCAAAGTATTAGAATACTGGAGTGGTTAGCCATTCCCTTCTCCAAATGGTGATCAAGATAAAGGAAAAAATGTAGAACACTCTGCTCAAAAATGTTGATCAATTTTGGTAAGATAAAAACTAGATCCTCTTAAATGATGTATGGTACAGGATGGAATAAAATTCAAATCATTCCTGTAATTAACCATACGATAAAAAGTGAAAGTGTTAGTCACTCAATCTTAGTGGACTCTGCGACCTTAGGGACTGTAGCCTGCAAGGCTTCTCTGCCCATGGGATTCTCCAAGCAAGAATACTGGAGTGGGTTGTCATTTCTTCTCCAGGGATCTTCCCAACCCACAAATTGAATCTAGGTCTCTTACATTGCAGGGGGATCCTTTAGGAAGCCCAATAGGGAAGTCCACCAGGGAAGACCAATAATACGCTATCATGCACACAAAATTCTGTTATTCTGTTAAGAGGGTAGCTCTTATGTTATGTGGTCTTAATAAACAAAACAAAGTGATACAAGAAAACTTTTAAAGGTGATGAATATCTTTAGTACCATGATATGGGTGTGTGCATATGTCCCTGTGTACTAAGTCACTTCAGTCATGTCTGACTCTGTGCAAACTTATGTGCTATACGCTGTCAGGCTCCTCTGTCCATGAGATTTCTCCAGGCAAGGGTACTGGAGTGGGTTGCCATGCTCTCCTCCAGGGATTCTTCCTGACCCAGGAAATCGAACCAGCAACTCATGTTTCCTACATTGGCAGGCGGGTTCTCTACCAATAGCACCACCTGGAAAGATTGTGCATATGTCAAAACTCATCAAACTGTATATATTGACTGTATGCAGTGTTTTGATTATTAGTTATGCTTTAATAAAGCTGTAAAATAGTTTAAAGAAAAACCACTTCTCCACTTTCAGTAACTGAAAGAGTGTTTATTATTACGCTAATAGTAATGTTAGGTAGCATCTAGCTCCTGTATCAGAGGAGAGAGTGTTTCTAACAATTTGGTCCCACTTAAAAATTGCTGTGATTTTTGAGTCTTGAAAGTACAGATATCTGACTTGCAAAACTGGCGACATTAGTCTCAAGAAATTCTGGGATCTTTCAATATCCTTCTAATAAATTTTATTATCTTGCTTCAGGTACCTAAAGTCAGTTTTTAGTTCTTGTAACCACAGATTCTGTCAGATGTGAAATGCAATCATTGGTCATAATTATAAATTACACATCTCATATATCATCCTTTATTGTAGATAATAATCTTTCTCTAGCGGAATTCATTGAGAAGTAGGTTACAGTCCAATGATGCTTCTAGAAGAGCAGCTTCCTAGAACCATATTTTGATATATATAGAAAGATATTAATTTTGCTTATCACGTCAAGGTTTTTATTTTTAAGGGCTGTGGAGGCTTTGAAAGGGAGGTGGGAGGTAAAGCAGTATTAAGAAAGATCAAAAGTTTTCTTTGTTACATCAAAGTTTATTTATCATGGGGTCACTAATAAAGCAGGAGATGACTGTTTCATGAATTTCTTCAATTACTCTTAGAATTTCAGTATATATCAGTACTAAAACAAAAACACTATGTCTGTTCTTTTTTGACTTAGGAACGTCATTACCCCAGGTCTTGCTTAAAATATGTTCATATGTAGCTGTTCTCATTTTCCATTTTATGACTTTTTCAAACCCACATGCATGTGTGCCTGCTCAGCTACACAATCATGGCGAACTCTTTGTGACCTCATGGACTGCAGCCCATCAGGCTTCTCTGTCCATGAAACTCTCCAGGCAAGAATACTAGAGTGGATTGCCATTTCCTACTTGAGGGGATCTTCCTGACTTTTAGGTTATGTTTATTCTTACTTGAAAAGGAAATTTGATTGTTGATGCCCATATGGTACTACTCCCTGAATTGGGTTTTGCTACTGCTGCCATAAAGGCTCCTCAGCTAACAACACACGAGAAAGAAGTTCCATCTTCATGGCTACCCAAAGCTTCTAGGTAACATGATGTTAGCCAAGAGACAGGAATTAGGTTGTGTAAACAAATGTATATAAAATCTTACATCATAAGCAAAACACTGGTAACCACAGCCAAGAGATAATTACAATAAGAGTCAGTAAAAGCATTAAGCTTTAGCAAGCAAATCTATTTTTTGACTCTGGCTCTGCTGATAACAGAATAATAATAATCCACAATTACAATTTTTAAAAAATATGTTCATTTTCAGGATAATTGAAATATTTTCCTTAATTTTAAAACTATCTTGTCAGTTTTCTTATTAGAATTGTTGTTACCTTTTAAGTAAATTTTCTGTTATTAAATAAACTCACATGACAATGATTAAACAGTATTTGCAGTAACCAAATAATTTTTTCCATGATATGCTTCCAAAGATGCTTGAAAAAAGCTTAATATTGCCAGGAGAGTCACTAGTCCTATAAAAAAGAAATCTAACATTACTTGCATATGAACATGTCCAATCCATTATATTTTGTGTATATGAGGGGGGAAGAAACACAAGATTCCATATGTTAGAGAGGGATCAGAATGGAATGATAAGAAAGTAAGTTGGCATTTGTATTCATATTTGTAGCATATGCCAAGCATGGGATAGAAACAGTGTCAGATTTCAATTTATTGGGTTCCAAAATCACTGTAGATGGTAACTGCAACCACAAATTTAAAAGATGCTAACTCCTTGGAAGAAAGTTATGACAAATCTAGACAATGTATTCAAAAGCAGAGACATCACTTTGCCGACCGAAGTCTGCATTGTCAAAGCTATGGTTTTTCCAGCAGCCATGTATGAATGTGAGAGTTGGACAATAAAGAAGGCTGAGTGCTGAAGAATTGATGCTTTCAGACTGTGGTGCTGGAGAAGACTCTTGAGAGTCCCTTGGGCTTCAGGGATATCAAACCAGTAATTCCACAGGAAATGAACCCTGAATATTCATTGGAAGGACTGGTGCTGAAACTAAAGCTGCATTACTTTGTCCACCTGATGGTTAGAACTGACTCATTGGAAAAGACCTTGATCCTGGGAAAGATTGAGGGCAAGAGAAGGGGATGACAGAGGATGAAATGATTGTATGACATCACTGACTCAATGCACATGAGTTTGATTAAGCTCTGGGAGATAGTGAAGGACAGGGAAGCCTGGTGTGCTGCAGTTCATAGGGTCATAACTGAATAACAACAAGCATTGCCCCAATGCTTACAGAAATTATCTTTTAAGGGGCAGGGGAAATTACTGGAATTTACCATCAGGAGCTACTATCTAACCCAGCCCTTAGAAAGAAACAGACAAGAAGAATGTGAACAGGAATTAGTGAAGATCTGTGTTGCTCCATGCCCAGCTTCTCCAGTTTAGATGCTATCACTGCTGTCAATGAATGATTTTTCTGAGCTATTACAAGCAAATGTCCTATACAATTTGAAAATAAATAACCAGGTCAGATGATTCATCACTCAAGAGTAGTTTTAGAACTAAGAATTTTGGAGTTAAGAAATGTCCAAGTGTATTCATGTACAGTACAAATATTTTTAGTGTTTTTTCCCCCAGAAACAATAATGTCATAAAAGAGGAAAAAAGTTAAAAAAAAGAAGCATGAGATGTTTAGCTCTCATGATGTAAAGCCTCATTTAGCTTTATATTTTTTTAGTAAATATCCCAACGCCAATGTTAGTCCAACACATTCTTCATGTGGTTTCCCTCAGTTACATTACACTTTAATTCATTATACTCTGTATTTCTCATCCAGGGACATTATGTTATGGTTGTGCTAGAGCTCACATTTCAGATTTCTCTTAACTGAGTCAAAAATGTGGCTTGTTGGGCTTAACGACACCTGGGATTTGAATTTCAGGAAGTACAACCACATTGTTGCCAGGGGATGTAGAACTATGGGTACATTTGCATATTTTACTTTAATATTTTATTGCATTTTGAAAAAAATGCTAGAAGCATAAAATCTGGAGAACATGTACTATTTGTCCAACATAAATTTTGTTATTGTGTGAATTGTAACAGAGATAAAAAATGCTTTATGGAGCTACATAGGATAAGTAAATTCAAAAGAAGATAGCAAATTCATCTCCAATCATCTTTTTTGCTGGTGAAATACTTCCTCTCAAAATCAACGATGAATATCAAAGCCATTTTCTGAGTGGTATATTTGGCGAATTTCTTAATCAAGGAGATATGTGGATACATAATGAATATTTCCTACTTACTCTTTATTGACCAAGTATCTTTATGCTTTCTATGATTCTACAATTGTTTAAAATGAAGTCTAGGATGAAACCAATCCCTAGTATATGTTCTGTAAAGAAAGAAAAAGTTCTTTAATCATTATATTCAAGAACACATGTATTTGATGGGATAAAACCATTTTCCATGTGTCTCTGGCACTTTTAGACATTCACATTCCTAAAAGCTTGAGATGGGGTATCCATGTGGGGCAGTGAATAGATTTATTTGTATATGGAGACATTTCAGGACAAGCATTCCTCCTTCTTGTAGCGGAGGTTTGTTTACATTCCAGGGGGAAATAATATAAAATATTCCTCGTGAGCAAAGTGTAAGCAGGTTTGTCAACAGTATCTGATAAAATCAGGGGTCCCTAAGCTGAATATTCTTCAATTGTGATACAGATCACTCTGTACTAATCATGCACCCAGGCACACTCTGCATGTTCCTGCCAGGCTTGGAGAACAAAGGAATCTAATGTGAACATGTGCTGTAATTTTCATGAATATACAAAAGAACTATACAAAAAAGATCTTCATGACCCAGACAACCATGATGGTGTGATCACTCACCTAGAGCAAGACATACTGGAAAGTGAAGTCAAGTGGGCTTTAGGAAGTATCACTCTGAACAAAGCTAGTGAAGGTGATGGTATTCCACTTCAGCTCTTTCAAATCCTAAAAGATGATGCTGTGAAAATGCTGCACTCAATATTCCAGCAAATTTGGAAAATGCAGCAGTGGCCAGAGGACTGAAAAAGGTCAGTTTTCATTCCAATCCCAAAGAAAGACAATGCCAAGGAATGTTCAAACTACTGCACCATTGCACTCATTAAACAAGCTAGCAAATAATGCTCAAAATTACCCAAGCCAAGCTACAGAACTATATGAATTATGAACTACCAGATGTTCAAGCTGGATTTAGAAAAGGCAGAGGAACCAGACATCAAATTGCCAACATCTGTTTGATCATAGAAAAAGCAGGAAATGTCCAGAAAACATCTACTTCTGCTTTATTGACTATGCCAAAGTCTTTGAATGTGTAGATCACAACAAACTGTGGAAAATTCTTTAAGAGATGGGAATACCAGACCACTTGACCTGCCTCCTGAGAAATCTGTATGCATGTCAAGAAATAACAGTTAAAAGTGGACATGGAACAACAGACTGGTTTGAAATTGGGAAAGGAGTACATCAAGGCTATATATTGTCACCCTGCTTATTTAACTTTTATTCAGAGTACATCATGTGAAATGCCAAGCTGGATAAAGCACAAGCTGGAATCAAGATTGCTGAGGGAACTATCATTAGCCTCAGATATACAGATGACACTATCCTTATGGCAGAAAGTGAAGAAGAACTAAAGAGCTTCTTGATGAAAGCAAAAGAAGAGAATGAAAATGCTGGCTTAAAACTCAACATTGAAAAACAAAGATCATGATATCAGGTCCCATCATTTCATGGCAAATAAATGGAGAAGCAATGGAAAGAGAGACAGCCTTTATTTTCTTGGGCTCCACAATCACTGCAGGTGGTGACTGCAGCCATGAAATTAAAAGATGCTTGCTTCTTGGAAGAACAGTTATGAGCTACCTAGACAGCACACTAAAAAGCAGAGATGTTACTTTGCTGATCAAGGTCTATCTAGTCAAAGCTATGGTTTTTCCAGTAGTCATGTATGGTTGTGAGAGTCAGACCATAAAGAAAGCCGACCATCCAGGATGTGATGCTTTTGAACTGTGTGTTGGAGAAGACTCGAGAGTTCCTTAGACTTCAAGGCGATCAAACCAGTCAATCCTAAAGGAAAGCAGTCCTGAATATTCACTGGAAGTGCTGATGCTGAAGCTGAAGCTCCAATACTTTGGTCACCTTGTGCAAAGAATTGGCTCCTTGGAAAAATCTGTGATGCTGGTAAAAATTGAAGGGGGAAGGAGAAGGGAATGACAGAGGATGAGATGGTTGGATGGCATCACCGACTTGATGGACATAAATTTGAGTAAGCTCCGGGAATTGGTGATGGACAAGGAAGTCTGCCGGAGAAGGCAATGGCACCCCACTCCAGTACTCTTGCCTGGAAAATTTCATGGACCGAGGAGCCTGGTAGGCTGAAGTCCAAGGGGTTGTGAAGAGTCGGACACGACTGAGTGACTTCCCTTTCACTTTCACTTTCATGCATTGGAGAAGGAAATGGCAACACACTCCAGTGTTCTTGCCTGGAGAATCCCAGGGAAGGGGGAATCTGGTGGGCTTCCCTCTATGGGGTCGCTCAGAGTTGGACACGATTGAAGCAACTTAGCAGCAGCAGCAGCAAGGAAGTCTGCAGTCCATGGGGGTCACAAAGAGTCAGACACGATGGAGCAACTGAATTGAACTGAACTGAACTGAAAGTGACATAAAGTTCATGTTTTCTTCTGTGCCATGAGCAATATTGTCCTAATTCTATTTGAGCTCATTATCTTCTTACCACTAATTATGTGTATTAATATTATGTCTATACACACAGAAACATACATGCGTATGTATATCTTACACATTTGAGAATTATTGGGTTAGTCAAAGAGTCCATTCAGGTTTTTCTGTAACATCTTATGGAAAAAAACAGAAATAACTTTTTGGCTAATCAATATAATGTCTTATAAAGGTTATCTAAGATATCCAAATCAACAATTTAAAGCAATATTTTAAATAAGCCTCATTTAAATTATCAGACTATAATTGAACAAAAGAATAATGATTCACTGAAAGTATAAAAACCCCAAATCCCATATGCTTGCAATTATAAAAAGCAAGAACTATATAAAACCAACAAAACCTTTAAAAAGTTATGAATTAGAGAAAGAAAGGATTAGCAATGGACATTTCCTTTTTCTTAGAGAATTATCATGGAAGAAAAGTGGTTCAGTAAAATGCCTTTAAAAGCATGCCATTGACAGACCTCACAATAATATTTAAAAGTGAAAGAATTCTTACCTATGTAATAGTTTTACTTGAATATACCTACTTTCTCTAGAATTCTTATGGCAAGCAAACCTGGGATCTATTGGTTTATGTGTTGATTCTTTGCAAAATATTATTAAAGTGTGTTAGTCACTCAGTCATGTCTGACTCTTTGTGACCTGATGAACTGTAGCCTGCCCAGCTCCTCTGCCCATGGGATTCTCCAGGCAAAAATACTGGAGCGGGTTGCCGTTTTCTTCTCCAGGGGATCTTCCTGACCCAAGGATCGAACCCAGATCTTCATTGCTGGTGGATTCCTTACCATCTAAGCCACTAGAGAAGACCAAAATATTATTAAATAATCAAATCATCAGATTGCAAAATGGGAGAGGAATCTTAAAAAAATATTTTCCTTCTGTGTAAAATACTATTTGTCAACCTGTTATGTAAATGCTGTCCCATGTTGCATACTAATATGGCTGGTAGAAATTGGGGTGCTGCGTTGGCTGTTCTGACTTATATTCTATTTTTTGCTTTAATTTACAAATGCTTGTGTTCTCAAAATGATTAGTAACACATGATATTGGGCAAAATTTCTGTTTATTTTGAATCCAATTTATCTCAAATCTAAAAATGTTACCTGTAGTTGCAGAATACTTTAAACTAACAATGTTGAGAAAATCATATGTAACAAATCAGAAGAGAATACTTGTTAGGTGCAAGAGTTCTTTAGCCACAGTGCTTAAGTTTCAGTTCAGTCCTTTCACTCTGAGACTCTATGACCTGGAGAAATCTTGGGAAGACAAAACACTACAGTATTCAAGGTCCATTTAAAAAACAAAAACCATGCTATGCAATTTTTTTTTAATTGGAGGATAATTGCTTTACAAGGTTATGTTTGTTTCTGCCATATAAATATTAAATCAACCATAAGTATTGATATGTGCTCTTGTCTTGAGTCTTGAGTCTCCCTTCTACCCATCCCTCTAGGTCGTCACAGAGCTCCCAGCTGAGCTCCTTGTGTTTTACAGCATCTTCCCACTAGCTATCTATTTTACACATGGTAATGCATTTATTTCAATGCTATTTTCTTAATTCATTACACCCTCTCCTTCTGCCACAAGTGTCCACAAATTAATTCTCTATGTTTGCATCTTTATTCTTGCCCTGCAAATATGTACCATTTTTTAAAGATTCCATATGGACAAATTTATACAGGATATTTGTTTTTCTCTTTCTCAATTATTTCACTAGATCCGGTTGCACACTAGACATTTTAAGAGAGAGAATGGAATGTTAAGAATTGTTTATTGGGTTTCAGACAACTGAAAGTTGAAAATGTAACACTGAAATAATGAGGAAAGAGTAACTGCTAGAGATAAATCATGATATGGTTAGGAGAAAAACCGAGGTGTGACTTGGACTTATTATAACCTAGAAATTTGGAAAAGGGTCCTGTGGATATGGAACCCAGAGCTCTGAGGATGATCAAATTCCAGAACACTGACTACATCAAATACTATAGAGAATGTGGAGCAACAGGAACTGATGGTGTACCTTACTGGTGGAATGCACTAGTGGCCAGAACAGTTGAGCAGCTTCTTATAAAACTAAGCATACTCTTACCAGAAGAGATCCAGAAATTGTGCTCCCTGGTAATTACCCAAACGAGCTGAAAATGTAGGTTTACACAAAAACCTGCACACAGATGTTTATAGCAACTTTGTATTTAATTGCCCAGATTTGAAGGCAACCAAGATGTCCTTCAGTAGGTTGAATGAATTTAGTGTAGTATCTCCAGACAGTGGAATATTGTTGTTCAGTCTCTAAGCTGTGTCTGACTCTTTGTGACCCCATGGACTGCAGCATGCCAACCGTTCCTATCTTTTGCTATCTCCTGGAGTTTTGTCAAACTCATGTCCGTTAAGTCAGTGATGCCATCCAAACATCTCATATTAATCAACACTAGAAAGAAATGAGCTGTGAAATCATAAAAATACATGGAGGAATCTTTAATGCATATTACCAAGTGAAAGAATGCTAACATGAAATGGTCATGTATGATTCCAACTATAAGATATTCTGGATAAAGCACAACTATGGAGACAGAAAAAAGATCACTGGATGCCAGGAGGGGAAGTAAGGGATTGTATAGGTGGAGAACAGAGAATTTGCATTATAGTGAAAATACTTTATATGACAGCATAGTGATGAATACATATCATCATGTATTTACCAGACTCATAGAGGGTACAATATAAAAAGTGAAAGTGAAGTCGCTCAGTTGTGTGACCCGTGGACTGTAGCCCACCAAGCTCCTCCATCCATGGGATTCTCCAGGCAAGGATACTGGAGTGGGTTGCCATTTCCTTCTCCAGGGGCTTTTCCTGACTCAGGGATCGAACCCAGGTCTCCCACATTGCAGGCAGATGCTTTAACCTCTGCACCACCAGGGAAGCTCTTAAAGACAAGAATACAGTCTCTCAGAAAACCTCCTATAGAGACACAGAACTTCAGATCTAAGTACTAACATTAAAGATTTCAAGGGAGGAAAGGAAGCCAGGTTGAAAGAAGGAGGAAGAGGTGGGAGAGAGGGTGAGAAAGGGGTGGCCTTACAGACGTCTCCTGCCACCTACAGATACCCAGGTGTTATGGGAGTTTTCCCTGGGCCTCCAGAGAAGGGAGGACTGGAACTCGGCCCTACAAGAAATCAGGTCAGACCAGAACCAGAATTCGAGTTCTCTGTTAAGAGGAGGTGATCAGTCTCCAATCCTCAGCTCAGGCTGAGGGCCCTTAGACCAGATTCCTGTGTCCAGGACCAGGGGACTAGAAAAACAGGGAAGGATAGGAAGGGTTAAGGAGAGGAAAGAGAGAGCGAAAGGGAGAAAGGTCAATAAACTCTCTTGTTCCTTACCGGTTGGGGCACTCTGGCCAGTTGTCCGTGTCAGGAGGAGACCAGGGACAAAAGGGTCCCAGTTGCGGACTCTGGGTCTGGTCCATTGGCAGGCAAGATGGCCCCTGAGTACCCCGAGTGGTCAGGATGTCAGTCTCAGTGAAGAAGAGTCCCCGCCAGAGTTGCCATTTGTTGCAGGAAGGTGGACCCCTTCCAGGGCCCGAAATGAATTGTCCGAGGAGACACATGTGCTGACAAAGGAAAAGATTTTATTGGGAAAGGGCACCCGGGTGGAGAGCAGTAGGGTAAAAAGTGAACCACAATGTCAGCTATGGACTTTGGGTGATTGTAAAGTACCTGTGTAGGTTCATTAATTGTAAGAAATACACCGCTCTGATGGAGGATGTTCATAATGGGGAAAATTATGCATGCTCCTGGGTAAGGAAATGGCAACCCACTCCAAGTATTATTGCCAGGGAAATCCCATGGACAGAGAATGCAGGTAGGCTACAGTCCATGGGGTCACAAAGGAATCAGATAGGACTTAGTGACTAAACAATAACAAATGCATATGGAGGGGAATGGGTATATGGGAAATCTCTGTACTTTTTTCTCAATTTTGCCATGAACCTAAAAGGTAATGAGTAATAATTTAAATCTTTCTTAAATAGTTCTATATACATCATCTTACTCTAAAAATATATCTAAACAGAATAATTTTAATAAATATACATTTATGTGTTTAGTTAGTTTCTTGTTTTCATCTTCTTTAATGTGATGCTGCTGGTTTTTTTATTTTTTCTGTTTTACAAATTTATTGTTTTGAAATGATCTTGTGGTTCTTTTACTTAAAAGCTATTTTATACAAAATGCCATCTTTTGATTGGTAAAAAAATGAGACTTTTTGATTAATCCTACTCTGCGGAGCATGTTATTAGTTTAAAAATTGCATGTATACTATGCTTTTTCTGCAAAGCTCATAGAAAATTGTTCAAAATAGAACATACTTCATTTTTCTTTCTGATGCAGATATATGTATCAGTCAGTTCAGAAGCTCACTCGTGACTGACTCTTTGCCACCCCATGGACTTCAGCAAGCCAGGCTTCCCTGTCCATCACCAACTCCTGAGCTTACTCAAACTCATGTCCATCCAGTCAGTGATGCCATCCAATCATCTCATCCTCTGCCGTCCTTTTCTCCTCCTTCTTTCAATCTTTCCCAGCATCAAGGTCCTTTCAAATGAGTCAGTTCTTCCCATCAGTCTGCTGAAGTATTGGAATTTCAGCTTCAGCATCAGTCCTTGCAATGAATAAATATTCAGGACTGATTTCCTTTAGGATGGGCTGAATGGATCTCCTTGCAATCCAACAGACTCTCAAGAGTCTTGTCCAACACCACAATTGAAAAGCATTAGTTCTTCAGAGCTCAGCTTTTTATAGTCCAGCTCTCAAATCCATACATGACTACTGGAAAAAGCATAGCTTTGACTAGATGGACCTTTGTTGACAAAGTAATGTCACTGTTTTTTATTATACTGGCTAGGTTGGTCACAGCTTTTCTTCCAAGGAGCAAGCGTCTTTTAATTTTAATTTCAGTGCAATGATTAAATGATGTCTTTCAATGCAGTGATTTTGGAGCCCCTCCTCCTCCCCCCAAAAAATAAAGTCTCACTGTTTCCATTGTTTCCCCAACTATTTGCCATGAAGTGATGGGACTGGATGCCATGATCTTTGTTTTCTGAATGCTGGGTTTTAAGCCAACTTTGTCATTCACCTTTTCATTTTCATCAAGAGGTTCTTTAGTTCTTCTTCACTTTCTGCCTTAAGGGTGGTGTCATCTGCATATCTGACGTTATTGATATTTCCCCCAGCAATCTTTGTTCTAGCTTGTGCTTCATCCAGCCCAGTATTTTGCATGACGTACTTTGCATATAAGTTAAACAAGCAGGGTGACAATATACAAACTTGAGGTAACTCCTTTACCGATTTGCAATTCATCTGCTGTTTCATGTACAGGTCTAAATTGTTTCTTAACCTGCATACAGATTACTCAGGACACAGGTCAGATGATCTGGTACTCTCATCATTTTAAGAATTTTCCACTGTTTATTGTGATCTACACAGTCAAAGGCTTTGGTGCAGTCAACAAAGCAGAAGTAGATGTTTTTCTGGAACTCTCGCTTTTTCGATGATCCAATGGATGTTGGCAATTTGATCTCTGGTTCCTCTGCATTTTCTAAATCCAGCTTGAATATCTGAATATTCATGGTTCATGTACTGTTGAAGCCTGCCTTGGAAAATTTTGAGCATTACTGTGCTAGCTTGTGAGATGAGCGCAACTGTGTGGTAGTTTGAACATTCTTTGGCATTGCCTTTCTTTGGGATTGGAATGAAAACCGATCTTTCCAGTCCTAGGCCACTGCTGAGTTTTCCAAATTTGCTGGCATATTGAGTGCAGCACTTTCATAGCATCATCTTTTAGAATTTGAAATAGCTCAAGTGGAATTCCATCACCTACACTAATTTTGTTCCTAGTGATGCTTCCTAAGGCCCACTTGACTTCCTATTCCAGGACGTCTGGCTCTAGGTGAGTGATCACACCGTCGTGATTATCTGGGTCGTGAAGACCTTTTTTGTTCAGTTCTGCGTATTCTTACCACCTCTTCTTAATATCTTCTGCTTCTGTCTAGTCCATACCATTTTTGTCCTGTATTGAGCCCATCTTTTCATGAAATGTTCCCTTAGTATCTCTAATTTTCTCAAAGAGATTTCTAGTCTTTCTCATTCTATTGTTTTCCTCTATTTCTTTGTATTGATCCCTGAGGAAGGCTTTCTTATCTCTCCTTGCTATTCTTTGGAACTCTCCATTCAAATGGATATATCTTTCCTTTTCTCCTTTGCCTTTAGCTTCTCTTTTCTCAGCTATTTGTAAGTCCTCCTCAGACAACCATTTTGCCACTTTGCATTTCTTTTTCTTGGGGATGGTCTTGATCACTGCCTCCGTATAATGTCATGAACCTGTCTATAGTACTTCAGGCACTCTATCAGATCTAATTCTTTGAATTTGTTCTTCAGGTCAACTGTATAATCATAAGGGACTTGATTTAGGTCATACCTGAATGGTCTAGAGGTTTTCCTGTCTTTTTTCATTTTAAATCTGAATTTGGCGATAAGGAGTTCATGATCTGAGCCAGAGTCAGCTCCTGGTCTAGTTTTTGATGACTCTATAGAGCTTGGCACCCACTCCAGCACTCTTGCCTAAAAAATCCCATGGACGGAGGAGCCTGGCGGGCTGCCGTCCATGGGGTCGCGAAGAGTTGGACATGACTGAACGACTTCACTTTGACTTTTCACTTTCATGCATTGCAGAAAGAAATGGCAACCCACTCCAGTATTCTTGCCTAGAGAATCCCAGGGATGGGGGAGCCTGGTGGGCTGCCGTCTATGGAGCCGCACAGAGTCGGACACGACTGAAGCGACTTAGCAGCAGCAAGCAGCAGCAATAGAGCTTCTCCATCTTTGGCTGTAAAGAATATAATCAATCTTATTTTGTGTTTACCATCTGGTGATGTCCACGTGTAGCATTTTCTCTTGTGTTCTTGGAAGTGGGTGTTTGCTATGAGCAGTTGATTCTCTTGGCAAAACTCTTTTAGCCTTTGACCTGCTTTGTTTTGTACTCCAAGACCAAATTTGCCTGTTCCTCCAGGTATCTATTGAGTTCCTACTTTTGCATTCCCGTCCCCTATAATGAAAAAGACATCTTTTTTGGGTGTTAGTTCTAGAAGGTCTATAGGTCATCATAGAACCATTCAACTTGTTTCTTCAACATTGCTGGCTGGGACATAGACTAAGATATATACATATATATATAAATATATTTGTGCATATGTGTGTATTTAGACTACAAAGGCTGAATATTTTAAGGTAACTTATTTTCAAAGGTACTTAGTTTTTCCATCTGAGCCACTAGGTAAACCATATTAAAGATGGAAAGATATTTATTTTTATACTCAGAAAATATTTTCTTAAAGATATTTATAGTATACAGGAGAGATCTGGTTGCTGTATCAACAACAAAATGTTCTAGTAATAATCAAATATGTTTTCAAAAATATGGATTAAATTGTGAATATTCTTAAATTCACAATACTTTTATTAAAGTCCCATAGATTAAAAACAACATTGCTAGAAGTAAAACATAATTCTTTAGCTTTAAAACAATGTAGTTGCCAGAAACTTAATTTAATGTGCTATTTAAGGTTCTTCTTCTAGTCCTTTCTTGTATCCAGTCTTTACTAACAAGATTACAAAAGTGTATTTGATAATTTTAGTAAAAATTTATTTTATATACCTAAGCTGGAATATGATAATCATTGTTAAAACAATACATGTCAAAATAATATATTTATGTTTTTAGGATCTGTAAATATAATATTTATAATATAAGTTGAAAAATGTTACTTGACTTTATTTTCCTTGTATCTTAAATTTTGTTTTTGTCTAATATGCATAAATTTGTTTTCTAAGTGTCCATTTGAATTTCCAGCATCTAAAGATATTCTTTGGTTCAACTGAACAGAAATGTTTATGTTTGCTTCATTTAAGACTTTGTTATGCTTCCCAATTCATTGTCCAATAAACAGATGGATTTATTAAATGTGATAGCCATGATTTTTTTTAAAAAAGAATGAAAAATTTGTAATTATTAAAAAAAAACAGCATTTGGTTAGAAAAAATGGCAATGCTTTCTATGTTCTTTCTTATGTTCTTACCTGTTTCTTATGTTCAAGATGTGGTTAACTGGGTTACTGATTCTAGTTTTCTACTTAATAGTAGGCATCATACATCTAAACACTTGCCATGCCCTTAAGGTGGCAGAATGTACTTCCTCTTAACTTTGTGCTTGACCATATTTTTTGTTTGGGTCAATTTAATCTTTATGGATGTGAAACAAATAAAGGCTTCAAAAACACTTATGTGCTTGGATTGTTTTCTTGACCTCTGAGAAGATGTTCTCTCAGATCTGAGAGTTACTTATCAGAGACCTGAACTCAACCCACAGCTTGGAGTCAAGTGCCTCTGTGCCTAGGACAGACAAAACAATCAAATTGCAAAGCACGATGAAAAATAAACTCTTTATAGGCGATTGTCATCAACAAAGAAAAGATTATCATCTGCAAACAGTTCCATGACACTGGCAAAGAAATGGGTATAATGAACATGCATGGACAGGGATTTTTTTTCCCTTAAAGTGTTGAAGAATGCAAACTGTAAGGAAGGAAGAATTTTAGCAAGCAGTCTGATGTTTGCCTGGTGGCTCAGAAGGTAAAGAATCTGCCTACAATGCAGGAGGTTAGGTCAGATCACTGGGTCAGAAGATCCTCTAGGAAAGGAAATGGCAATGCCTGAGAAATCCCATGGACAGAGGAGCCTGGCAGGCTACAGTCCATGGAGTAGCAAAGAGTCAGACACAAATGAATGACTAACACCAGTGTTTTGTAGTAGGGTTAAAATGTGGATAATTTATGATAAAGCAACCTTAACCCCAGGTATATAACCTAGAGAAACTCACAGGTCCTTAGGTTTCACATAGCAGCATTATTTATTTTAGGCAAAATCAAGAATCACCTCACAAATTCACCAAGAGCTGAATGTATAATTGAACTGTTTGTAGAATGAGATACTTGACAACAAAGAAAACAAACAGTAGTAATAGGCTGCAACACAGACATTTAAATAAAAGAAAATGGGTAATCTCTATGCATTTATAAAGGTGGCAGGCATAGAGAGATTTCTGTAGTCTTGAAAGTTACAGTAATTCTCTGGACATTTGCATTTCAAGTACTTTTAAATATCTCTGCCAAATATTTCAGCTTTAAAAAGAAGAAATGTGAGTGTACATCAAGAAGATGGACATCTAGAAACCAGGAAATAAATCTACTGGCATTATGATCTTATATTCCCCGGTCTTCAGAATAATGAGAAATAATTGTGTTATAAAGCAGTCTGCCTACGATAATTTGTTTAGAACACCTCAAGCTAAGACAGATAAATCACTGAATATGTTTGATAAAGCTTCATTTTTTATTTTACACACATTTTCATAATATGGAAAATGTCTATGATAACATCATAATAATACCTACTTAGTTAAGAAATAATTTATTGAAATGTTTTATAAAGTAGTACAGTATCCTGTTTTTTAAATCAACGTGAGTTTAATGAATCCATATTATCTACCTGTGGAGTTTACATTTACCGATAATTGAATTACACTCTTTCTTTCTTCTTTCAACTTATTGAAGCTTGAACTCCCTGTCAAAATAATGCTCATGATTTAAAGATATTTCATGGCCTTTCATGTACCTATGTGGACTCAGTCAGGAGTCAGTTTTCTCCATCTCTTGAATTTTTTTCTACATAGTCTTCTCAATTTTCTCTTTAGCAGATCCTCTCTTTCACTCTTTCTCAATCCTTCAAGCAATTTAATCAATTGCTCTTCTAAATTTTCACATTAAATTGCTGCTATCTCTATCATAGCATTCATGTTATATTGTAACTATTTTGCATGAATTCGACCCCACTAGAATATCATTCTTTAAAGGTTAGCAACTATGTTCTTACAAAGTACTGTTTATAGAGTTCAGTTGTAAGAAATATTACATTTAGTTATTTCTCCAAAGTAGATTTCTTATTTTTCCACTCTGAATCACAAGTTGAAAGGGAATTTATTTTCACTAATTAAGGAGACTGCTCTTAAATATTTCATGAGATCATATTATCCCTTCTGATATAAGTGGAAACAATGCAAGGGGAGAATGACCCATTTACCTTTGCTGTTTCTGCTCAGGAGTAAATTTCTATTAAGCATTGGTCTCCATCATGGGATATGGTTCTGGGATGTTTGCATTGCAAATATGCTTAACATACCTATCCAAGCAATCTCCATAGTGAATTTGTATTTATTATGACATTGTCATTTCTCCATCAGTGGCTCTTTTATGCAAGCATGGGTCCCAGCCTCTGGAAAATGGTTCAAAATTCATACATAAACTAAGGTAACTTTCCCAAACATTCTGATAAAGATTTTTATTTTGTCCCTCCAAAACCCTAGATCTTTCCCCTACTTCTCAATTAGCCAGTTAGCTTAATTACTTCAAGTAATTATAAAACACACATCATCCTGTTTTTTCCATTTCAGGGGATGGAACATAGATACGGAGTTTTGAGACCTATTCTAATCTTTAGGAAGAATGACATCTTTCTAGGTATAAGGTGGGGGAAGTAGATGCTAAAGCAAGTCATTTTTCATTAATAACTTTTACAGATACTTCTGAATCTCTTGTACTTGGTTCAATGTACAGAGTTTACCATGCTTGACATGTGCTAAGGCTCTCTGTTCATGAAATGTCTTCCTACTGTGAATTTAATCACTTCCTTAGTTTAAGGGCCATTCTACTCCTTTGCAAACAAGGTTCTCATGAAAGAAAATCTCCCTGATTCTTCCATCTCTTGTTCTTGCATGAGTATAATGTATAAAAGTTCTGATTCATATTATAATCACAGCAGGAAAATTTATTAACAATGACTGGTTCATATTTTTGTCTTATCATTGTTAAATCTTAAAGGATGAAGTCTTAAATATATAATAGATTTGTGGGCAGACTATCAATATATATTTTCAAATTAAATAATACAATTTGAAAGCCATGCAATCTTCTACAGGGTTACAAATTAGAATATCTTAGAACTGACCTTCACCCTTTGGACAACTTCTTCATAACATCCCCTGTCCTGTCTAGCAATAATCACCATTTTGATTTTTACTTTTTATACAGTTGTGCACATTGTGTTATAATAAGCTATATAAAATATATACTTTGATTTTACCTGGGATTGACTTCATTAAAAAGTCTAACCAAGCTATTATTCTTAAAGAGATGGGAATACCAGACCACCTGACGTGGCTCTGAGAAATCTGTATGCAGGTCAAGAAGCAACAGATAGAACTGGGCATGGAACAACTGCCGGTTTCCAAATTGGGGAAAGGAGTACATCAAGGATATATATTGTCAACCTGCTTATTTAACTTATATGCAGAGTACATCATGTGAAATGCCGAGCTGGATGAAGCACAAGCTGAAATCAAGATTGCTGTGAGAAATATCACTAATCTTAGATGTGCAGATGACAGCACCCTTATGGCAGTAAGTGAAGAAGAGCTAAAGAGTCGTTTGATGAAGGTAAAAGAGGAGAGTAAAAAAGCTTGTTTAAAACTCAACATTCAAAAAACAAAGACAAAACAAACAAAAAACATCCAGTCCCATCACTTCATGGCAAATAGATGGGGAAACAATGGAAACAGAGAGAGACTTTACTTTAAGGGGCTCCAAAATCACTGCAGATGGTGACTGCAGTCAGGAAATTGAAAGAGACTTGCTCCTTGGAAGAAAAGATGTGACCAATCTAGACAACATATTACAAAGCACAGACATTATTTTGCCAACAAAGGTCCATCTAGTCAAAGCTATGGTTTTTCCAGTAGTTATGTATGGATGTGAGAGTTGGACCATAAAGAAGGCTGAGTGTGGAAGAATTGATGCTTTTGAATTGTGGTGTTGGAGAAACTCTTGAGCATCTTGGACAGCAAGGAGGTGTCAAACCAGTCCATTCTCAAGGAAATCAATCCTGAATATTCAATGGAAGGCCTGATGCTGAAACTGAAGCTCCAAAATTTTGGCCACCTGATGTGAAGAACTGACTCATTGGAAAAGACCCTGATATTTGGAAAGATTGAAGGCAGAAGAAGGGGATGACAGAGGATTAAATTGTTGGATGGCATCACCCATGTAATGGACATGAACTTGGGAAAACTCCGGGAAATGGTGAGGGACAGGAAAGCCTGGTGTGTTGTAGTCCATGGGGTCACAAAGAGTCGGACATGACTAGGTGACTGAAAAACATAATCAATTCACTTTGTTGTATGGCAGAAACTAACACAAAATTAGTGTTGTACAGTGCAAACTAATAAAGCAATTATGCTTCAATAAAAAATAAAATACATTAGGGTGATAACATACACAATGGGGGTTCAAGATGGGGAACACATGTACACCCATGGCTGATTCATGTCAATCTATGGCAAAACCACTACAATACTGTAATGTAATTAGCCTCCAATTAAAATAAATAAATTTATATTTAAAAAAGAATTGTCATAGTTTTATTATCATGTATAGTCACAAAGTTTATCCATTTTCAAATGTTCACTTACCATTTGAGTTTTATATTTTGTGAAGTTCCTGTTAAATCTTGTGCATATTCTTCTGTTAAAGTATACATTTTCTTACTGATTTGTAATGGTCTTACATGTGTTGGGGATATTAGCTTCATTGAGTTTTGCTTTTGTCAATTGCAATGGAAATATATATTCCACTCTGTTGCATGTTGGTTTGCTTCCATTCCTGAGAAAATCTATAAGTAATAATGTATAAGATAAATAAAGATAATCCATTTTCTATATAATTTCCATCATTTCTTTTCAGTCTTACTGAAACATTTTTTTTCATTTTCTTGACATAATAAAGATATCTTCCAATATTACATTATGTAATTATATGTAGTTTTTATATGTCAGTCTTTATTCAATTTGGAATTTATATATAGTTTTGGAGATAAAGTAAAAAGACAAAAGTAGTTGTTTTTTGTTTTTTTTTTTTTTTTTTTTTTTTTTAATGTATGTACACTAAAGCTCTGGTTCCCCTTATTGAAAAGTTTGTCCTGTCCATTCTTTTTGTAATGCCTTTCAAACTCATGTTATTTCTCCTTTTATCAGTGTACCTGGCCTATATTCTGTTTCATTAATTTGTACTTTACCTATACTTATCGATTATCCTTTTCCCTTTGAATTACTGTGGCACTTTTGTCAAAAATCAGTCTTCAGCACCGAACAGACTTTAAAGAAAAGATTTTAAGATAACATTAAAAAAAAAAAAAATGTTTAGTGACCCTTAGCTATTCTTAGCTCTTTCTATTGCCAAATATATTTTAAAATAAGTTTCTCAAGCCCAGAGAAATACTTTAATTAACTCTTTTACAAAAGAGTTGTACCAATTTAGATCCACATTAGTGGTGAATAAGAGTTTCTATTGCCTCACATCCTCAACAAAATACAACAATCTGTGCTTCTGTAGTGGTATAATGATGACGCAATGTAGTGAGAATGGACATCTCATTTGTTCCTGGTCTTGGATCTTTGTTATTTTTCAGTTGCTCAGTTGTGTCCAATGCTTGCAACTCTATGGACTGCAGCACCGCCAAGCTTCCTTGTCCTACTTCATCTACCAGAGCTTGTCAAATTCATGCCCATTCAGTCAGTGATGCCATCAACCATCTCATTCACTGTCGCCCCCTTCTCCACCTGCCTTCAATCTTTCCCAGCACCAGGGTCTTTCCCAACAAGTCAGTTCTTCCCATCAGGTGACCAAAGTATTGGAGCTTCAACTTCAGCATCAGTCCTTCCAATGAGTATTCAGGGTTGATTTCCTTTAGGATCGACTGACTTGATATCCTTGCAGTCCAGGGGACTTTCAAGAGTCTTCTCCAACACCACAGTTCAAAAGCGTCAGTTCTTCGGAGCTCAGCTTTTTTTATGCTCCAACTCTCACATCCATACATAGCTACTGGAAAAACCATAGTTTTTAACTAAATGGATCTTTGTCAGCAAAGTAATGGCTCTGCTTTTTAATACGCTTTCTAGGGGTTTGTCAAAACTTTTCTTCCAAGGAGCAAGTGTCTTTTAACTTCAAGGCTGCAGTCACCATCAACAGTGAATTTAAAAAGTCTGTTACTATTTCCATATTTTCCCCATCTATTTGCCATGAAATGATGGGACCGAATGCCATGATCTTAGTTTTTTGAATATTTTACCTTTAAATATAAATTTAATGATTTTTTTAAAAGACATCATTTATCCACAAACATACTCTATATTTTTTAATTCTAGTTTGTTGAATGTTAATAGCACTTCATTAGAAATTGTCTTAACTTTAATTGCTTTCTCTACATCTATCAAAATGAGCATATATTTTTAACCTGTAAATAATATAAGAGATTATATGATTTGCTTTTTAAAGTTTGAAACGTATTTTTATCCTCGGAAACCCAAGTTGGTCATAATTTATTGTTCTCTATTATATATTGCCATATTTAATTTACTAATATTTACTAGTATTTTGCTTTATTTCTATATATATAGTCATATATTTATAAATATTTGGGTCTGTAGTTCTTTTCTTGTAGAATGTTTGTCTAATTTTGATATTGAAATTTTACTAACTTCATATAATGAATTAAGATGATTTACTTCTCTCTTGGTATAGTTGCTTCTTCTCTATTTCTAATAATGTGTAGAATTACAGAATTATAATGAGCAACACATATCTGTCTGTTGAGATATTAGGACATTTGGGAAAAAACATGCAGGCAAGGAGATTTTATCAAATTAATGTATCTGTTCAGTTCAATTCAGTCGCTCAGTTGTGTCCGACTCTTTGCGACCCCATGAATCACAGCACGCCAGGCCTCCCTGTCCATCACCATCTCCCAGAGTTCACTCAGACTCACGTCCATCGAGTCCGTGATGCCATCCAGCCATCTCATCCTCTGTCGTCCCCTTCTCCTCCTGCCCCCAATCCCTCTCAGCATCAGTCTTTTCCAATGAGTCAACTCTTCGCATGAGGTGTCCAAAGTACTGGAGCTTCAGCTTTAGCATCATTCCTTCCAAAGAAATCCCAGGGCTGATCTCCTTCAGAATGGACTGGTTCAATCTCCTTGCAGTCCAAGGGACTCTCAAGAGTCTTCTCCAACACCACAGTTCAAACGCATCAATTCTTTGGTGCTCAGCCTTCTTCACAGTCCAACTCTCACATTCATACATGACCACAGGAAAAACCATAGCCTTGACTAGACAGACCTTTGTTGGCAAAGTAATCTCTCTGCTTTTCAATATGCTATCTAGGTTGGTCATAACTTTTCTTCCAAGGAGTAAGCGTCTTTTAATTTCATGGCTACAGTCACCATCTGCAGTGATTTTGGAGCCCCCCAAAATAAAGTCTGACACTGTTTCTACTGTTTCCCCATCTATTTAATTATTCATAAAATTGGAGCTGAGCTCAGGAATCTCATACATGTTTTACATCACTTTAGTTCACTTCAGTTCAATTCAGTCACTCAGTCATGTATGACTCTTTGCGACCCCATGAATTGCAGCACACCAGGCCTCCCTGTCCATTACCAACTCCCAGAGTTCACTCAAATTCATGTCCATCGAGTCGGTGATGCATGCCATCCATCCATCTCATCCTCTGTTGTCCCCTTCTCCTCCTGCCCCCAACCCCTCCCAGCATCAGAGTGTTTTCCAATGAGTCAACTCTTCGCATGAGGTGGTCAAAGTACTAGAGTTTCAGCTTTAGCATCATTCCTTCCAAAGAAATTCCAGGGCTGGTCTCCTTTAAAATGGACTGGTTGGATCTCTGAATGGTTGTTGTTGAATCACGATGCCGGGATTCTTGGCCCCTGGAGGAGAAGAATTTAGTCCAGGGCCAGAGACGAGGCTTGATTGCTCAGAGCTTTTGTGTAATAAAGTTTTATTAAAGTATAAATGAGATAGAGAAAGCTTCTCACATAGGCATCAGAAGGGGGTAGAAAGAGTACCCGCTTGTTAGTGTTAGCAATGATGTTATATACTCTCCAATAAATCCAAAGAATGTCTGGAGGTTGTAAAGACCTCACCAGACCTACTCCCATAATTTACATTTTAAGATAACAGAATTAGCAAGAAGGTTTAATCCAGAGACTGTCCTCAGGCAGAATATATTGTTATTATATAATCCTAAGGAAGGTAGAGAAGGAAAAAAGTTTGTCCTTTCTCTTTGAGAATTCCAGAACCCTCTCTCCTTGGGGACCCCTAGACTTCTTATCAACCTGCCTAGGAAATGACTCTCTCAATCTCCTTGCAGTCCAAGGAACCCTCAAGAGTCTTCTCCAACACCACAGTTAAAAAGCATTAATTCTTCAGCGCTCAGCTTTCTTCACAGTCCAACTCTCGCATCCATACATAACCACTGGAAAAACCATAGCCTTGACTAGACGGACCTTTGTTGGCAAAGTAATGTCTCTGCTTTTCAATATGCTATCTAGGTTGGCCATAACTTTTCTTCCAAAGAGTAAGCATTTTTTAATTTTATGGCTGCAGTCAACATCTGCAGTGATTTTGGAGCCCCCAAAAATAAAGTCTGACACTGTTTCTACTGTTTTCCCATCTACATCACTTAAGAGATCAGTATTATAATGCAGCCATTCACAACAACCATATCTAAATATCTTGGAGATAAAATTTAAGTTCTAAAATGTATACAGTATTTTCTTTTATTAAAAAAATAAGAATTATTATTATCTCTTTTGTTGTGTTTGAAGTACTTTTCTTTCCTTTTACAAATAATATGGATATATCTTAGTACTCTGCCTAAAAGTAAAAGCTTAATCTGAAAGAAAAACTATAATTGTCAAGACATTCAATGTTAATTATTATAACTGATTGATTTCTAAAATGTGACAAAGGGCAAGACTGAATTAAGGGAGATAGATATCAACTGCCAAGTTATTTTTTGCACTAAATTATCTGCAGTAGACTTAGCTATTCTATGTTTATTATGAGTTTATAAGCCATCCTTTGAATTAACCTGGAGAAGGGCATGGGGTTAATGTTCAGATGAAATATAAAGGAGTGTGTTATGGTGTAGTACTCAAATATATTCATACAGTTGAAATCATACTCTTTAAACAATTGAAATATATGTGTTTTTTTTATTACAGACAAATCTTTTGTGACTATTTCAATAAATAATCTGGCAGTTATAACAACTACATGATGATAAGAACCTGTTTGAAATGAATTGCCCTCTATTAAATGATTGCTTAAGTTAATTTATTAAATTGATCATTATTTTGATTCATAGGCAAAGATGACATTCAGTTAATCAAAGTAGGCATTTGAGATATCTGTTTCCCCTTTAAACTCTCATTTTCAACTTCATTTCATTTGAAACAAAGATAATTAGTATAATTTGGAAACCAACTTGTGTGTGTAATATATATGCATTTGAACACAATGATACATTAAAAGTTAATTTGCATGTATCATAATTCAGGATAAATTGGTTTTCATTCTTTCTAAAAAATTATTGTACCTCATTCCCTGGGAATATTTTGTATAGTTTTAGTCAGTGGCATTTTATGCAATGAAAAATTTCCAGTCAAGATAATAAAAATGATGAGGATGAAAAGAGTGATATTTTATGAAACAGTTTCTCATTAAGAAACCTTTTTGCAAAGACAAGAAGATGTAGATAATTTTATGTCATGAAAGAGGAAACAACAGAATTAAGAGGCATGTCTTTATATTGTGGATCCAGAAATTATTTCTAAGAGCATCAGTTGCTATACAGTAATTTCCAGTGGATATACAGGAATGAAATAAGGCAGGCATAAGAAAAAAGATCAATAAATTTGTATATATTGATAAATACAATCTGGCCATTTAGATTGGCGAGACAAGTAGAGGATTGACTGCAGTTAAGAGTTTGTTTTTGAAGTGATGTGGACCAGTTGAACAAAACAATCAGAGGTTAGAAACATTAGAAATAGTAGCAGGCTAGAAATGTCATAGGTGCTAGAATGAATTAGTGAAGGGAAATAAGTGGAAGTGATAGTCGCTCAGTTGTATCCAAGTCTTTGTGACCCCATGGACTAGAGTCCACCAGGGTCTTCTGTCCATGGAATTCTCCAGGCAAGAATACTGGAGTGGGTAGCCATTCCCTTCTCCAGGGGATCATCCTGACTCAGGAATTGAACCCAGGTGTCCTGCACTGCAGGAAGATTCTTTATGATCTGTGCCACCAGCCAAGCCCTAGAATGAATAAGTGGATCATTGCTTGTAAAATTGACCTAAAAATGCTTAAAAAGAATTATGGAAATGAATCAGGTAGATCATAACCAGAGTACTGATGCCTGAGCTAAGTGAGTAACTGACTGTATGGTTTACACATTTATATATATGAATCTGAATTACCTTAGAGATTGTTGTTGATTTGTCTCCGAGTCACCTCCAATGTTTCGTGACCCCATGGGCTGTAGACCCCTAGGCTCCTCTGTCCATGAGATTTCCCAGGCAAGAATATTAGAGTGAATGCCATTTCCTTCTCCAGAGAAAACTTGTGACCCATGGATCAAACTTGCATGTCCTGCATTGCAAGCAGTTATTTACTACTGAGTCACCAAAGAAGCCCACCTGAGGGGTTAGGGGGAAAGAAATGAAAATAGAGATCTAAGAATTTGGTAGGTGGAAAACTGATGCCACAGCTGGTGGGTAAACTATTTGTGCAGGGACCTGTAACCATCCTACATTTAGGAAGTAATCTTGAGGAGAAAATTTTGAGGAGGAAATTATAAAGTGTTTGGTTGGTTATCTCTGTGAATTTTAGAATGATATCTATTTAAATGAATGACCACCACAAAAATGATAGTCTTTGTTTGAACATAGTATTCATCACAAACAAGAAACAATTTATTCTGTTGAAGAGATGAGTTATAAATAACTGCACATTCTTAAGAAAAATAATTAATTGAAATTTGGGACTGTTAGACCTGGGATCATGGTAGTGGTATTAACCAGTGAAGAAGGTACATCCTTCATCATTGAAATGAAGTACCAGGCTGTAAGAATATAAAATAGGTCAGGCAGCACATTATTTGTATTTTGTTTGTTGTCAGATTATAACAGGAAAGTTTCACAATGAAATTGAATTGATTTCAATATTGCCTGTGATTTCAGTAAGTGTGTGTACTAGCTAACTACACAATATTACCTGCAGATTGCCCTTTTCTGGCATGAAACATCCGCTGTATCAATTTAAATCATAATGTGGAAACTTAATTTGGTTTCAAAATTAGTTCTATTCAAAAGTATTCAGAACATGCTCTTCTATTGCAAGACAAACTGCAATTAAAATTCTACATTGAAGCTCAGAGTGTCACCCAGGCCAAATCACTTTCTACCCTTTTTACACAAGCTGTGTGATAGGATTGTGTTCTTTACTCTGATCTGCAAGCCTTGCTTTTATTCCCACCGTGATGGCTGTACTCCAATTACTGGGAAGTAAATGGATTCTGTGCTATAATTGCATAACTTTGTGAAACTGGGACACCTGTAATCCTTCAACTAAGGAAGAAATATAGAACTGATATTTTGAAAATAAAAATAGATCTTGGGATGGTAGTAAAGAATAAAGAATTACCTACAAAATAAAAACAAAATGCAGCATCCTAATGGGAAAACTGATGGCTATTAGGACAGCAGTTAGTGCTTCCCACTGTTTATCTCCCAATACTACTGCATAGGGGATTTCCAAATGGCACAGTGATAAAACCAGGAGACACACATTTGTTCATGGAGTCGGGAATCTCCCCTGGAAGAGGAAATGGCAACCCACTCCAGTTTTCTTGCCTGGAAAATTCCATGGGCAGAGGAGCCTAGCCCGCTACAGTCCATGGGATCACAAAGTCTCTGACACAACAGGGCACAGCACAACACTCTTGTATAGAGTTGATTCTCACAAAGTAAGCAGCTTTCTGAAATATTTTGGAGAATCAGACATATTCAGTCAACAAAACATTTTGGTATTGGAGAAACAAGTGGATGAAATTAAGACACAGTGAAACAGACCAAATGCTAAAGAATAGACATGTGGAGATTGTCTTGTATGAGGTGCAATCTGCATGAGAGAGAAGAGGGATAAATATTTGGGAATATTTTAATGAGATAAAAAACTTTTTATAAATCTATTCGATTTTGCAATTACAAAGCCAGTAAAGCAGGGAGAACTTGCTTTTCTTACTATAAAATCAGAGGGAATTGAATTTTATTTGCTTTAAATTCCAGAGAGATTAAGTGGTTCTCCAGTTCAAATACCATAGGTGATTATAGCACCAAGCCTTCACTTAAAAATCATCAGAGGTACCACTGGATCTGAAGGAAATAAAATTCTTTCCCTTAATGATTCAAGAGTATAGGAAACATTTTAAAGTTGGTTTAACTCTTCCTCTTCCAAGATGTCAAAGATAATAAAATTTTCTACAAACTTGGAGAAGGATTAGGGGCTTCCCAGGTGGCATTATTGGTAAAGAACCTGCCTACCAATGTAGGAGATGTAAGAGATGCCGGTTCAATGCCTGGGTTGGAAAGATCCCATGGAGGAGGGCATGGCCGCCCACTCCAGTATTCTTGCTCTGAGAGTCCTGTGGACAGAGGAGCCTGGTCGGCTACAGTCCATGGGTTTGCAAAAAGTTGGATACCCTTAACATTGATGCACACAGGAGAAGGATTACAGGAAGAAGGGAGACAGCAGTTTTGATTTCATAGAGCATCTTATTTTTCCCACATAGACATTAAAAAAATAGAAAACAAATATATGTTTTAAAAGTCCTCTTAAAATTTGTCTCAACTTCATAGATAATTATTCCAATACCCTTATATTAACTTTATATAAATATGGCACATTCACTGACAGATAAATATGTATTGAGAAATTTTATAAAATAAAATAGAAAGCATATTTTGATATATTGTCAAAAATAAATGGCTAATTGTTTTATAAATTTTTTTTGTTGATTCAAAAATATTTAATCATACTATAAAACATCAGATTTCTTTTAAACAATAGCCTACATCTGCCAGCTTGGAAAATAGACACAATTTAATGTAAAATAAGACTAGTTTGAGAATATGAAGAAAAACTCCCAGGGATTTAGAAGTACAGAAAAAGGAGAGTTGAACTGTTTAAAAAAGTAATAATCCAGTGAACCAGGTAACATCCCTATAATTAGATTAAAACATTACATTGTGAACTTAACTTATGCAAACAAAACTAATGCCTCAAAACTGCCTAGCCCACTCTCAGACTGGAACTGGACATCTAAATCATGCCTTAATGTCTACATTAACATAATTTTGCAATTCCGTTTTCATTACTAGTATTTCTTTACTCTTCCAGAACTGTTCTGCTGAGTAACGGTTCCATGGTTCATTAGGAACTTCTTGGAAAAATATCAGCTCCTTATTGGAAAGCTTCAACAAACAATTTACATTCCCAGGTTATTTGAATACTTTTTTCAAAATCCTTTCCTAGCTACTTCCACAAAGTCTGGACTAGTCTATGTAATTCTCACTCAGTCCTTATCAAGCTCCCACATTTGAAACCATCTTATTCCAAATTTTCAATTCTTTTTTCTTTTTTTTGGAGTATAGTTGTGTTAGTCAGACTTACAATCCTTAATAAATTCTGACCTCCTCCCCAACTCTTACTCCTGTAGACACCTCCAAAGTTTTGTAAGTTGGTATTTTTCCTTAATCAATAACCTGAGCTTCATCTAATCAACAGATTTTGATAGTTATATTTAAGGAGTCAGATTTCCACACCACCCAGGAAGAAAGAAATACTTCAATTATTTTCTCAATGCATTTCAGTTTGATCAAACAACGTTCTTGTAAGTCACAATTACTTTTTATTCTGTATGATATATTAGAAAGGCAATTTTTTGAAACTACCTATTTGACTCATTTAAGATACAACTGAAACAAAAATAAAATGTAATAGATTAACCATTGTAGGGTATATTTATTTTATTCAAATATTCATTTTTATTATATATTCATACACACACATGACAATGGCTTCCTTCAGAGAGCTGCTATTTTTAAGACAGATTTATAAATAAGTAGGCTATTAGTAGGTAATATGGTGACAAATGAAGTGGGAAAATATAAAGCAAATGACAGAAATAAAAAAGAATGATTGAGGAGGGTTTGTTTTGCAGAGTGGTCTGGGAAGGCTTCTGTAATAAATTAGTGCAAACAAACTAAATCAAAAGTGTATCTGGCCAATTCAAGGAGGACAGTTCTCCAGCAATGGATTCAGGGAGGACAGAATCAGGAAGTGACATCAGAAAAATGGTGGTGGGTAAGGGTTTGGGTTTTCTTCTACTGGTCTTCTTTGTTCTTGAAAATATTTTTTCTCAAAGTGATTTGAGTAGTCACTGCAGGGTTTGGAAAAAGAACAATCTTATAATTTAAGTGGTTTTTAAAAGTTCACACTGGTCACTGTGTAGAGCAAACTAGAGACATAAAAAAGGCCAAAGACAAGAGAATATAATCAGAAGGTTATTGCAATAATCCAGGGCAACAGATAATAGTGACTAGGACCAGGTTGTACAAGAAGAAATTGTACAAGATATTTTCTGTTCATACCTTTGTCAACTACAAATTGGCACTTGCCTGTCAACTAAAAATTGCCACTTGCCAAGAGGATTTACCAGTGACTGAACAAAACAGCAACAAGGGCATTTGCTGTCTATCTCTGCAGAGATTGAAACTTGTGCTGGTGTGTGTCTTGACTTTCAACATCCCCTGAGGGAGTTCAGGGTGGAGTGAGGCCCTCTGCTCCAGGGAATCTGGTGGAACAGGTCTTTAGATAGTTAGATATTTTCAGGAACTGATGTCATGATCCCAATTCTTGCATCTCTTCATAGCTAGAAAATCACTATATCCCTTCATGGTAACATCAGCTCAACATGACTAGCAGAAAACTTTTTGTAAAGTAAGCACTTAATTGCACTGAACTCCCCCTTCACCAAAATCTTATATATTGACCTTCTCTGACTGCCCCTTTGCAGCAGTCTCTCAGAGGTATCTGAGGAGCTGTCTCCAGGGCTGCAGTCCTCATTTTGCACCAAATAAAACTTAACGCGCGACTCTGAAGCTGTGCATCTTTTTTAGTCAACACTTTGAAAGTTGAACTGATAGCACTGCTGATGGTGAGCTGTGGAAATGAGTGATCCAGAAGAAATCCTAAATGTTTTTTCAGATTGTAGCTTGAGCTAACATTTATCCAGCTGTAAACACTCTAGGAGGGGTTATTTGGGGATTTGGAGACTATGATTTTGGTTTAGATTTGAGATAAACACAGGTGGAGGCATTAGAGGTGCTTATATATTGAAGTTTGAATTTTAATGAAGACATCAATGAGATATTACAAATCACTGTTAGAGAAAGTGTAGATAGAAAAGCAGCCCTAGATTATTCAAACTCTGACATGTGAAGATGAGGTAGAAATTGCTAGCCAGTTAGCATAGGGCTGAGACCTCGGTTCTTTTTTCAATTTCAGCTCTTTCTCCCGTACAAATATCTCACTCAATTAACCTAAAGTTATACATGTTGTTACAGTTTCAACTATATATAGTAGGAAACTACATATATATATATATATATATGTATAGTAGGAAACAACATAGATATATTTAAAAAAAACTTTGCAATTACCTTGTTTTATGCTTTTAAGTTTTACAAATCAAATGCTTTGCTTTTAATAATTGTTCAGCAGAAAGTAAGACAGATATAAAGAGGTTTATACTGCATAATCCCACTTATATGAAATTCAAGAATAGCAAATGAAGCTCTAGCAATAAAAATCAGAACAGCAATTGCGGAAAGAAAGTGAATGGAAGGAGATGTGCGGGCACTTTCAGGAGTGGTCAAAATACTTTTTTAATCCTGATTAGAGTGTGTTCAAATCCTGAAAGATGATGCTATCTATGAAAGGGCTGCACTCAATATGCCAGCAAATTTGGAAAACTCAGCAGTGGCAACAGGACTGTAAGAGGTCAGTTTTCATTCCAATCCCAAAGAAAGGCAATGCCAGTGAATGCTCAAATGACTGCACAATTGCACTTATCTCACATGCTAGTAGTGTAATGCTCAAAATTCTCCAAGCCAGGCTTCAGCAATACGTGAACTGTGAACTTCCTGATGTTCAAGTTGGTTTTAGAAAAGGCAGAGGAACCAGAGATCAAATTGCCAACATCTGCTGGATCATGGAAAAAGCAAGAGAGTTCCAGAAAAACAACTATTTCTGCTTTATTGACTATGTCAAAGCCTTTGACTGTGTGGATCACAATAAATTGTGGAAAATTCTGAAAGAGATTAGAATACCAGACCACCTAACCTGCCTCTTGAGACATCTGTATGCAGGTCAGGAAGCAACAGTTAGAAATGGACATGGAACAACAGACTGGTTCCAAATAGGAAAAGGAGTGTGTCAAGGCTGTATATTGTCACCCTGCTTATTTAACTTATATGCAGAGTACATCATGAGAAACGCTGAGCTGGAAGAAGCACAAGCTGGAATCAAGATTGCTGGGAGAAATATCAATAACCTCAGATATGCAGATGACACCACCCTTATGGCAGAAAGTGAAGAGGAACTAAAAACCTCTTGATGAAAGTGAAAGTGGAGAGTGAAAAAGTTGGCTTAAAGCTCAACATTCAGAAAACAAAGATCATGGCATCTGGTCCCATCACTTCCTGGGAAGTAGATGGAGAAACAGTGGAAACAGTGTCAGACTTTATTTTTTGGGGCTCCAAAATCACTGTAGACGGTGATTGCAGACATGAAATTAAAATGAGAGTTAGACTGTGAAGAAAGCTCAGCACTGAAAAATTGATGCTTTTGAACTGTGGTGTTGGAGAAGACTCTTGAGAGTCCCTTGGACTGCAAGGAGATCCAACCAGTCCATTCTGAAGGAGATCAGCCCTGGGGTTTCTTTGGAAGGAGTGATGCTAAAGCTGAAACTGCAGTAATTTGGCCACCTCATGCGAAGAGCTGACTCATTGGAAAAGATTCTGATGCTGGGAGGGATTGGGGGCAGGAGGAGAAGGGGACGACCGAGGATGAGATGGCTGGATGGCATCACAGACTCGATGGATGTGAATCTGAGTGAACTCCGGGAGTTGGTGATGGACAGGGAGGCCTGGCATGCTGCGATTCATGGGGTCACAAATAGTCAGACGTGACTGAGCGACTGAAATGAACTAAACTGAACTGAACTGAACTGAGAATGTGTTCAAAACTCATTAAACTGTATACTTTAGATCTGTACATTTTACAGATCTAAATTTATATCTCAATTTAAAAGAAATGCTTTAAAGAATAAAAAAGGAGATAATTATTTGAAAAAATGCTGTTTTTATTTCACTTTTTTTCAAGTCTGTAAAGGCTAAAAACAAAAGTAAAAACACAGAGAAAAAGAATGAGATTTATTTGATTGTGTGATGAAGTTAGGTAAACCTGCTCAAAAACTCCTTCAAAATATATATGTGCTCTCTGCTTAGAGGATAGACTGTAAGTTAGATAAGAACTCCAGCAGCGAGTCTTAGAGTGACCCTTTTCTAGCTACATCATTACTCTCAAACCTATTTATATTTCTGAAATTGCATTATTTTGACTCAAAATACAGTACTGTGTGTAAAGCACTTCAGGGGCTAATGCCAATACAAATTTTTTTTAAATCCATGGATGTATATAGAACAGGTTTTATTAGAACCTTGATTGAGAATGTTTTTCATAACTCTAAGTTAAGGTGAAAAAGTGACTCATGATGTCATTCCTCACAGATCACTTTTATGATTTCCCCAAAGTCATTCAATATATCTAGAGTAACATTTTTCTTTCACAAAGAAAAAAGTTTGCAAAAGTGAGGACACAGTGCTTTACAAATTGCTCCTCAAAGAGCTCATATATCAAAGAGAGTATATTCCATTGTTAGGAAGCTAAGTTGAACTATGAAGAGTAGCTAACAGTGTGGTTAAATTTGCCTGTGAAAGCAAAGAAAATACTGCAGCACACCTGGCTGAACAATCTATCAATACACACAATACTGTACAGAAACCATAAATCCTCCCATAGCAGCGCTATCCTTTCAGAGAAATCATACACAAAATATCACTGGAGCAAATGCCAGGGGAAGACAACTTGTGTGGGGCATGTGGGCTGGCTGGTATTTCCTTTCAAAGCATTTTCATAGTTTAATTTCCAAACACTATAAATCTAACAGTTTAAGGTAAACAATTCTGAATTTAAAAAAAGCAAGGAGGCAACTGGAGTGCTCACACTATCTGTGAAACAAAGAGCAGTATATGGAGTATGAATCTTGCAGGGTTCATATTGAATATTGGTGTGTTACTTTGCTAGGGCTACCAAATAAAGTACCACAGATCATATGGCTTAAACAATAAAAATATTTGTGTCATAGATCTTGAAGCTGGAAATTCAAGATTAAGGAGATGGCAGGATTGGTTTCTTGTGCCTCTCTTCTTGGCCCTCCTTGGTTATCCTCTCACTATGTCTTCGTAGGATACATCCCTTATTTCCTCTTCTTATAAGGACACCAGTCAGATTGGATTGGGATCAACTTCAATGACAAAATTTCAACTTAATGACCTTTTCAAAGAGCTTATTTCCAAATGCAGTCACATGTGAGGTTCTTAGGGTTGGAACTTCAACCTAAGAAATGGGATTAGCACAATTCAGTCTACAAAACTGAGGAAGAAAAGCCCAAAGAAGGTGAGCTGAATAGTGCTGCTTTATTTTTTTAAGTTTTAAATTTGTTTATTTTTAACTGGAGGCTGCTTTTAAATGCTTTAAATATAGGACATGTATCTTTTATCCCCTTGATTTATTATATTTGAACATATTTTGAATCTAATATTTATCTTTCTCTAAAAAGTAATGAACATTCTTTTTTTTAATTTAGAAATTTCAGAAAATTCAAAGATATTATAAGAGAGAAAACATCCCATTCATTTCTGTCATGAAAACTTTTTAAAAGAAACAGTTCACATAAATATCAGGTTGTGTACATTATTTGTATTACTTCTGTATTTACCAGTATAATATAAACCATTTCCTTTTCATTATAATCAATGATATTTTAATGATTGGATATTTTATGGTGGTTAATTTTAATTGTGCATGTCAACTTGGCTAAACTATGGTGTCACGTTTTGTCAAACCCAGTATAGATTTTCCTGTGACATACATTTTGAATATAATTAATATTTAAATCAGCAAACTTTAAATAAAGCAGATTTGCTTCTATAATGTGGGTCTCCTATCAGTTGAAGGTCTTAAGAAAAAAGACAAAGTTTCTCATATAAAGAAGAAATTGTGCCATCAGCCAGACTTTAGACTCAAGATTTTGACATTAAGTCTTTTTTGACTCTCCAGTGTACTGCTCTGACTTGCAGATTTGGGATTTGCCAGTCATGCAATTGCATGAGTCAACTGCTTAAAACCTCTGTCTCTCTCTTATGCACACAGGTCGATATATACATCCTACTGGTTCTGATTTTCTAGAGAAACTATTGACTCTGACTTTAAGTTGTTCTTTGTGTTGTTTGAATTTAAGCTTTTCTCCTAATTTCTACACAAAAATATGATGATGAACATCAATATTCACAGAACTGGCAGGGCTTTCTGCCCTGACCTTCCTACACAACTTGTAAATGTAGCCTGCAGTTTCAATGAAACCACACTCTATTTCCATTTGATATTTTCAGACCATCAAATTTCCTTAGCCATAAATTTTTGTCATGTTATTGATTCCTTTATTATCAATTTCTTTGCATGTTTATTTGCAAATATCTATGCTTCTCTTTCTTGATTTATCTTAGAACTATTCTTATCTGTTTCTATTCTTCTGGAATTCTCCAAACCAAAATCAATAGTAAATAAACACTTTGTTACCAAGTTTTATTACAAACTGTTCTCTCTACTTCCTGGTGGCAGCTGAAACTCAAATCTCTAATACTGCTTCAGCTTGCAAGTTCTTATAAATGGAAGCCACATATTTTCACAGATTCTAGAGGTAATTTGGGGTTTCATCTAGGTGTTCAGTAAACATTTCTAAATCAAAATTCCTGAGTTGAACATATATATAAAAGAAAAAAAAAATCCTTTCAGACATTGGATAATGCTAATGTCTAATCCTAATTTCCATCATGAATGATTATGGTTTGGTCATTCTCCATATGTACAGAAAACACTGGGGACTTCCCTGGTGCTATAGTGTATAAGATCGACCTGCCAATGCAGGGGAAGATTCCACATGCCTCAAAGCAACTAAGCTGGTGCACCACTTACTAGGGCTCAGCCACTGAGCCTGTGTGCACTACAGTTTGTGCTCCACAACAATAGAAGCCACCACAATGGAAAGTCCTCACATTGCAACAAAAAGTAGCCCCCACTCACCAGAACCAGAGAAAGCTCATGTGCAGCAACAAAAACTCAGTGAAGGCAAAATAAATAAATAAATAAAAAGAAAATGTTGGTTCCCGTCTCAGCAATCATTTGCATTCAAAGGTACATTGAAATTAACACTTGTTCAATATCACTTACTTCTTTTCTCTTTTTTTTTTTTTTTTCTTTTTTAATTATTCTTAAACATCCTGATTATCTAGCACAATTCACAGCAAGACTTTCTGCCAGGGTCCAGCCTCGGTGGATCCAGGGAATTCGAAGCAGGGATGGAGTTGGCGAGGAAAGACTTATTTATTTATTAATATAAGATTAGATTAGGGAGAAATAGTGTAGTAGGAAAATTTAGGTGGAGAAAAGGAGGCTGAATAACTTGGCTTACAGGGAAAACCAATAAAACTCCAGACAAGGTTTTGCACCATCTACGTTAGGCCACTGGTGTCCGTTTGAATATCGGAGAGTGCCCCGCCTTGGGCTCTCTCTCTTACAGATCTTACCAGCTGGGACAAGTAAGTAGACATGGTGAACCTCCCCGCTCCAGATGGGAATTCAGCCGGAAAAAGAAAAGAACAACATGGGGAAGCCCAGCATCAGTGCAAGACTTCAAAAACTGTTTTTCAAAATCAGCTTATATACCCCAAGTTGTACATAATAGAATATGCAGAGTTATGCAGGGGCAGCAGTCCTGACCCTCATTGAGACAAGGCTTTCTTTTTGCATACCCTCCCATATACAAAAGGTCTCAGGTGGTTTACATTATCTTCTGGCCAAGAGGCTTGTTAACATTTTTATGGCTCTCTTCCTGGATAATTGTCTATCAACCAGAAAACTCCTTTTCCCTAGAAGTGTTTTTTCTTTACTCTGCATCACCCTCAAAGTATTAAATAAAGTTACATTCCTGTAGAACAAAGGTGCAGTGGGTTACAACAAAGAAAGTGCTTAACTCAAAGATCTAATGTTGCTAATACCAGGTCTACTTCCTGTTTTTCTATATACCGACTATATCTAAAAATAAAAGATATGAAAATTTGGCAGCAAGTATTGGCTCAACAAATGCAACCTTTAATCAGTCCTATTCTAATGATTTTGACTCCTTGGAAGCCCCTACATTCCTAGGATGTTTTAAGCTTCCTGTGCCTCCCGCAGTCAGGAGGCCTCAAACAATCACATGTGCAGCTGTACGAGTCCTGCAGGCAGGCTAAAAAGACATCAGAGGGGTTTTTGGATTGAAACACTCGTATTATGCCCAGGAGATTTATTATCTAAAAGCTCTAGTTTTTTCCAGAAAAAGGTGGTGGGGGGACAGTCCCCTGTTAATGACGGAAGAGTAGGTGGAAAGCATAACACAGTAAAGCAGGCAGATTCTGTCTTTGGGGGTGGATGCTCAGGAATTTCCAGGGGGAATCCCTGAAGCTGATCACGTCCTTGCGTATTGTGAGGCTTCCTTCCACAAGACCTTGTCACGGGTGGGATTCCTCACTCTGGCTCCCGGCAACTTTCACAAGTCATTATACAATTAAATTGGGTAAATAGATTTTACTAACGCTAGTATTATACTTTCAGATGTGTACCTTGTGCTTCATGTTCTACTACATTAAATGTTAAGGAAGTAATTCCTTTTGATATAATTTTTCTTTAGTTAAATATGTTGTGCATGTGTGCATTCAATGCCACTTTGAATACTCATAGGATATGTGTTCTACTATGTAAGAAAATATAACATTAAATTCTGTTTCTCAGCTAGACCTGATCTTGCCTTTTAGTGGAGATTTGCAGTATAGAAATACACTTTTAGTTGTCGCAAATAGAGGAATGCTACTGGCAATCAATTGCTTAAATCACTCCTGCTACTAAACATACTACAATGAATAGGGCAGCTTCTCAAAACAAATACATGAAGAACACTTACCTGGAACAAAATGTCAGTAGTGCAGAGGTTGAAAAATCCAGTATTAAAAGTACTACCCAGTTTGAAACAAATCTTAATGGACATGGTTTGTTTTATGATGCCTTACTGTCTGCAATTTCCTTTTCATGAAGCTTTCTCTTGGTGTGCAGCATTTTAAGTTGCTCACAATATATGTAAAGTAGCAGCTGACTTCTGAGAGGAATCTACACTATTAATTGGATTTCTTTGACCAGCCTGTACTTTAATCATCTGCACATTTAATAATTGATTCAAGGGTTTGACAATTTTATGTCATGGAAAGATGCTTCTAATTCCAGGTGACAAATCAGCAATAGTTTAATGTCTTATTTTTCTCCCATGTTGATATATTTTTATCTTGGATCATTACTTTCCACAACCAAAACACATCTTGACTTTTTCATGCATCTCTAATGAAGACAATTAAAATACTTGATATACATTATATGGATGGGATCTCTTTTTAATTGTGCATTGTTTGCATTCATAGTGATCAACTATATTAAATGAGCCTTGACATTAAAGAGCATCTTGATGTTCTGGTTTTAATTTATCATTTCAGGTGATACTGACTGCTATTAATGGTTCAGTCAAGGAGCTGAAAGACTGATACTCAACACAAGTATTATAAATAACAAAACATTTCAAGTAGATGCAGAGAAAATTTTCAAAGTTAAAAGAGGCATCTTTAGTCTCAGAAAATATGACAGCAAATCCAGTAAAAAATTATAAACTTTTATTCTTCCAAAAGGAATTCATTCTAATACCCTTAAAATTCTATGTTTCTCAAGTAATGCAAGGTATGCCTCCAAAAAATAATCATTTAACCTAAATCAATGGAGTAGGAGGAAAGAAACAGTACAAGAAAGATAAGGGGCAAGTGACACTGACCTGGATGTTGACAGTTGTTAAGGAGCAGGGCAGACCATGGCAAATAAAACTGAGCTTGACAATCTAAAGCAGGGAGTTCATTGCTGCCATTTGGTGACACATGAGTTTTTCAAGATAAGCAAGTTTTCTGGGTTTCTACTTAAAAATCTTTTGATTTATATGTTGACCATTAGTCATCCTGAAAGCACTCTGTGATTCAAAATTGTGAGGTCAAACAAAGCATATCTGCCATCTACATATGACCAATAAGTTATTATTTGTCATTTCCCTTTCGTTTTAATGCATTTCAAGACCGGTCCTCCATCTGAAGACAAGAATAATATATTAAAATTTGTATTTATATTTTCAAGACTTTGGACTGGAACTCTTCGAGTCTCCAGTAGATTTTGTACTTAACAGCCTCCACAACCACATAACCAATTTTTAAAAAGAAATATATATATATATATATATACCTATACATACACACACACACACACACACACACACACACACACACACACATACATCCTATTGGTTCTGGAAAACCCTGGCTTATATATCAAAATACAGAAAAATACTGACATCATCATGTGTCATCCCACAAATCAGAGTTGCCTACACTTAGCATTTCAATAAATGTCCTTCCATTAATTTTCTAGGCATATGTGTTATGCTAACTTGCTTCAGTCATGTCCAACTCTTTGTGACCCTGTGGACCATAGCCTGCCAGTCTCCCTTGTCCATGGGATTTTCCAGGCAAGAAGACTGGAGCAGTTTGTCATGCCCTTCTCCAGGGGATCTTCCCCACCCAGGGATCAAACCCACATCTCTTACATCTCTTGCATTCCCAGGGGTGTTGTTTTTTGTTTGTTTGTTTTTTGTTTGTTTGTTTGTTTTACCACTAGCACCACCTGGGAGAAGATAATACATCAATGCCCTCATTTCATCTATTAGAAAAAATATATATAATTTATTACATTTGCATTAGTCAGCAATTTTTGTCATGATGTTTCATAATAATCACTTAGAAAATTTCATAGACTTCAGCAACAAATCTTTATTTTTTGCTCATACATCTGTGAGTTAACTGTGTTTATGATAAGACTCAGACTGATGCTCAGTGGTTCCTTGAGATACACTGCTCATATGGAACTTTTAAAGGATGCAAGAAGGCAAATAAAATCATGCAGGCATATTCAAAGTGTTTTATCAGGTAAAATGTATGTCATTATCATATTCCACTGGAAAAGCAAGCCAAAGAGCCTAGAGGACAATAAAAGATTATATGAATGGAGGAGTAAGGAAAAAAAAATGCAATCTACCATAGTCCTGTAAGAAAGGACACACTCATCAAATTTAAGAAGTTGTCAGGGGTAAACTCCCTATTCTCTTCACCTTTAGTGGAAATCTGTAGATTTTTTTAGTGAAAATTTGCAGTTAAACAGACATATATACTGGTTAACCAATCTTTGTAAAGTTATACTAACAGCTATACAAAAGTTTTTTTTGAAAAAACAAGAAACCTCATAATTAACATCCAAGGCGAGCACAGAGGGAGGCTCATATCTGAGTTTGTACACCTCCTTACCCACAGCGTAAGGTAACATATCCATACTAGAAAATAAAATTCATTTTAAATTAATTTTAGCCATTTTTAAATTTCAAATCTCTTTAAAATATGAATTCATCTTATTAAAATTGCTGCTGCTGCTTCTAAGTCACTTCAGTCATGTCTGACTCTGTGTGACCCCATAGACAGCAGCCCACCAGGCTCCTCTGTCCCTGGGATTCTCCAGGCAAGAACACTGGAGTGGGTTGCTATTTCCTAATCCCATGCATGAAAGTGAAAAGTGAAAGTGAAGTTGCTCAGTCCTGTACGACTCCTAGCGACCCCATGGACTGTAGCCTACTAGGCGCCCCCGTCCATGGGATTTTCCAGGTAAGAGTACTGGAGTGGGTTGCCATTGCCTTCTCCATTATTAAAATTCAGTTCAGTTCAGTTCAGTCGCTCAGTCGTGTCCGACTCTTTGCGACCCCATGAATCATAGCACACCAGGCCTCCCTGTCCATCACCAACCCCCAGAGTTCACTCAGACTCATGTCCATCGAGTCAGTGATGTCATCCATCCATGTCATCCTCTGTCGTCCTCTTCTTTTCTGGCCCCCGTTCCCTCCCAGCATCAGAGTCTTTTCCAATGAGTCAACTCTTCGCATGAGGTGGCCAAAGTACTGGGGTTTAAGCATCATTCCTTCCAAAGAAATCCCAGGTATACTTAAATAACAGAGAAGGCAATGGCACCCCACTCCAGTACTCTCGCCTGGAAAATCCCACGGACGGAGGAGCCTGGTAGGCTGCAGTCCATGGCGTCGCTAAGAGTCACACGCGACTGAGCGACTTCACTTTCACTTTTCACTTTCATGCATTGGAGAAGGAAATGGCAACCCACTTGCCTGGGGAATCCCAGGGAGGCGGGAGCTAGGTGGGCTGCCGTCTATGGGGTCGCACAGAGTCAGACAAGATTGAAGTGACTTAGCAGCAGCAGCATAGCTAAAGGGTATATTATTTCATGAATAATAAGTGACTGTAATAAAACAGGTATGCTAGAAAGACATTAAAAATGTAGTTTATACTATTTTACACTAAACTTTAAAAAAAAAAAAAGAATTACTGAATAAGTCACAGAATGGATTTTGGAGCCATAGTGAAAATCAACACAATAGATGAGTGAAATTAGAAATATACTTAATATGTTTGCATTCTGTTAAGTGACAATTTCAATAGATATCACTACAAAGAGATAAAAGAATAAATTAGGCAATATTTGTAAAACTGCATGCACAATATTGAATGATGCAAACTGTGACATCAGTAGTATAAAATGAGAGGAGGGATAAATGTGTACAGTTTTTATACATAGTTGAAATTATGTTTATATCAACTTAATGTGGACTACTGTAGCTATAAGATATTTTGTGTTAACCTCTTTAAAAACTGCAAAGTAAGAACACTTAATAGATTCAAAAAAGTAAAGAATCAATGTGTATCCTTTTTTAAAAAATCAATAAATTACAAAGGAAGACAACAGATAAGAAGAAAGTAAGAAAGGTACTTTAAAGTTGTCAAAAAAGAAACAATACAATGAAAATAGTAATTTCATATCAATACCTATCAATAATCACGTTAAATGTAAATGGATTGAATTCCACATTTGAAAGACATAGACTAATTGAAAGGCTAAAAATAACAAGATCCAACAATATGTTCCCTACAAGAGAATCACTTTAATCTTAAGGACACACTCAGGTTGAAACTGAAGTAATAGATAAAAGTGTGCCATGCAAATAGAAACAGAACAGTGGTGGCTATACTTATATACAATAACTTTCCACAAGTAGACTGACTTCCATGGGTCACAAGAGACAAATAAATCACAGTATAATGATAAAGCAGTAAAATTATCAAGATAACAGAACATTATCACTGAACTACATGAACAAATATTGATAGAACTGAAGGGAGAAACAGAAAGAAAACAACAGTAGAGGGATTGATTATTCCACTTTTATTAGTGTACAGATCATTCAGACAGAAAACCAATGAGAAAACCATCACTGAATGATATGATAGACTAACAAACATGTTCAAAACAGCAACAGAATACATATTCTTCTCTAGAGCACATAAAACATTCTGCAGAATAGGTCATAAATTAAGATACAAAACAAGTCTTACAAATTTAAGAAAATTGAAATTATATCAAGCATTCTTTATAGCTACAATGTTATAAAATTTAAAAATGATAAAAAACAGAATATTGGAAAAATCCTAATTAAGTGGAAATTAAACAACACATTTCTGAACAAGCAATGGATCACAAGAGAACCAAAAGGAAAATCAAAAAATATCTTGGGACAAACAAAAATGGAAATACAAAATATGGAAACATGGAATGCAGCAAAAGCAGTAGAAAGAGGGAAGTTTATAGAGATAAATGTATACATTAAGAAACAAAGAAAAAAACAGCTCTCAAACATCTAATTTTATAATTTAAGGAACTAGAATAAGAACAAATTGAGTTCATAGCAGACTAAAGAAAAATTTTAAAATGAATACAATTAAATTAAACAAAAATTTAGAAAACAGTAGAAGAGAACAACACAACTAAAAACTGTTTTTTAAATATATAAGCACAATATATAAACTTTTATCTTGACTAAGGAAAAAAGAGGGAGAATGATTTAAATAAAAGTACTGGGATAACCCAGAGGGATGGTATGGGGAGGGAGGTAGGAGGGGGAGTGGGAACTTATGTACACCTGTGGAAGATTCATGTTGATGTATGGCAAAACCAAACAGTACTGTAAAGTAAAATAATAATAATAATAAAAATTTAAAAAATTAAAAAATAAAAAATAAATTAAAGTATATATATATAAAGAAACATTACAATGATTCCATAGAAATACAAAGGGTCAAGACTACTATGAAGAAGCATAAGTGAAAAATTGAATAATATAGAGAAATCAATATAATCCTTGAAACATACTGCTTACCAAGACTGAATCCTTAAGAAATATAAAATATGAACCTGCAAATAATGAGTGAGATTAAAATATTAATTAAAAATCTCCCAATGAAGAAAAGTCAAGGACAAAATGGTTTCATAAGTAATTTTATCAAACATTTAAATAACTAAAGTCAATCTTTCTTAAATTCTTCCCCCAAAATGAGGTGGGATTTTTTTCACTCATTTTATAAAGCCTGTGTTACCCTTATTCCATAATATAGCAAAGAAGAAATTCAACAAAATGAAACAACTTCCAGAATAGGAGAAAATATTTACAAACCTTATATATGATAAGGGGCTAATATCCAAAATGCATAAATATTGCATACAACTCAATAGCAAAAAGAAAGAATAAGTCAATACTTAAATTGGGCAAAGGACCTGAATAGGCAAGTTTCCTCAGAAGACATCCAAAAGGCCAACAGGTAGAAAAAAACATCACTGATAACCTAGGAAATACAAATCAAAACCACAATGAGTTGAAATGATTATCAGAAAGACAAGTAATAACAAGTTTTGGTGAGGATGGAAAGAAAATTGAACCCTGATACACTGTCAATGCCAGTGTAAATTGGCATAGCCATTATGGAAAATGGAGGTTCCTCAAAAATTAAAATAGAAGAACCATATGATTGAGCAATCCCACGTTTGGGTATACATCAGAAGGAAATAAAATCAGTATCTTGAACTGCTATCTGTGCTCCACCTTCCTTGTATCATTATTCACAAGTGTCAAGATGTAAAAAATTGAAGTAAGTGTCCATCAACTAATGAATAAAAAACTGTTATATATATATACATATATACACACATATATATACACATATATATATATACATATATATATCAAATCATCACAATGTACACCTTAGTAAAATTACACAACCTGAATATATACAATTTTTATCAGTCATTTTGAAAATGAATAAAAGAAACAAGAGCCGCTATGCATGCATCACTCACCACAGCTTACATACCCCAGTAGAAAGATTTCCTTCTGCCCCCTGTAATAATAGTACTTCCCAGGTGGTGCAGTGGTAAAGAATCTGTCTGCTATTGCAGGAGACACAGGAAATTTAGGTTCAATCCCTGTGTCGGGAATAACCTCTGGAGTAGGAAATGGCTATTCACTGCAGTATTCTGGCCTGGAAATTTCCATGGACAGAGGAGACTGGTGGGTTACAGTCCATGGTGTCACAAAATGTTGGACACAACTGAGTGAGCATGTATGCACTGCAACAAGATTCCAAGCATTTGTGGCCAATGAACAATCACAGCCATCCTCATTTTTTTCCTTTGTCCTATAAAGCAGGAGTCCCCAACCTCCAGTATCTAATGACTGATGATGTGAGGTGGAGCTGATGTAAAAATAATAGAAATAAAGAGCACAATAAATGTAATGCTCTTATATCATCCTGAAGCCATCCTCAATTCCAGTCCGTGGAAAAGTTGTCTTCCACGCAACCAGTCCCTGGTGCCAATAAGGTTGGGGACTGCTGCAAAGCAAGCCCCTTTCCTCTGTTCTCAGAACTTGTTACCATAGTTCACCATAGTTTGCTTGTCCCGAATTGCAATTCTCTCCTATTCCAGAATAAATGACTTTTGTTAGTAAAATAACTAACTCTTTTGTTAAGGTCAATACATTCATACCTTATTAAAATTAAAATAGGAAAAATAAAGAAAGCTCCTTGTTGCTGTTCAGTCGCTAGGTTGCATCCAACTCTTTGTAACCCCATGGACTGCAGCCAGGCTTCCCTGTCTTTCACCATCTCTCAGAGTTTGCTCAAACTCATGCCCATTGAATCAGTGATGCCATCCAACCATCACATCCTCTGTTGTCCCCTTCTCCTCCTGCCTCCAGTATTTCTCAGCATCAAGGTCTTTTCCAATGAGTCAGCTCTTCACTTCAGGTGTTCAAAGTATTGGAGCTATGGTATCAGTCCTTCCAATGAATATTCAGGGTCGATACCCTTTAGGATTGACAGATTTGATTGCTTTGCAGTCCAAGGGACTCTCAGGTCTCCAACACCACAGTTTGAAAACATCAATTCTTCTGTCCTCAGCCTTCTTTAATATATATAAAACTCCTAATACAACACAAGTTCTATGAATAAATATTTGAATGTATCAGTAAATTGATAACAGACTAATGAATGAATGGAGTATTGTATATGTATGACTGTCACCGTGGGTACGTGCATGCACATATACAGATATACATATGTACAATCTGCATGTGTATGAATGGATAAATGATTTAATTTATCAGTAAATATTATGAGTTATTACAGAATAGCAGTAAGGCATAAATATCATGGTCCTATTTATTTTAGCTACATTTTATATTCTGTCGAGTGCACTACATATTCTCTTATTTTTCTTTCTCCTCCTTTTGTTCTCCAACCCCCTTTTTTTTCAGGTATCTCTTCTTTAAAATCATTTATATCTTTGGGATACACTAAACACTTACTGTAATGCCAAATATTCTGAGATATTCTGTTACCCTAAGTAATGTAAGCTCCAAATACCAAAAGCCTTAGAAAAATTATTATTGAATGCTGACTGTAGCACAATGAATTAACATTAATAGAAATAACAATCATATATACTTAAGCCTACTTGTGGAGGTATGCACTTTCTTCTATGGCTCCTAAGCAACTACTGAATTTGTGTAAGCATTTATCCTGCTGTTTGGTAATTGGTGATTTACTTCTTTAGCTCATGGTTTAGATTTCTACCCCTTGGAGAGTATGGATTTTTTCATTCATCAATCTAAACTCTGAACCTAGTAAAATGTTTGGCACAAAACAGTCAGTCAGTTGACACATGTTTAATTTAATTGTTCCTTGTTTTTTACAATGATTGCACATTTGCTCAAGGTCATGTATGGCTCTGTCTTCATAGTCAGCATTCTTCCCTGATTTATTAGATTTTACTATTATTTATCCTCATATAAATCCAACATTTTTTTTTTGTTTATTTCATTTCCAACCTTTTCTAACTCAAAGCAGTTCATTTTCTCCTTTGTCCAACACTTGTTTAAATCACACCTGAATTCCAAAGCACACAGGACTGATGCTGTTTCCTTGCTTTTTTTCTTTTTCTTTTTTAAATTTTAACATTTATTTTTAATTGAAGGATAATTTCTTTACAGTACTGTGTTGGTTTCTGCCAAACATCAACATAAATCAGCCATAGGTATACATATGGCCCCTCCCTCATGAACCTCCCTCTCCATCCCACCCCTCTAGGTTGTTACAGAGCCCTGGTTTGAGTTCACTGAGTCAAATAGCAAATTCCCATTGGCTATTTGTCTTAAATATGGTAATGTGTGTTTCCACGTTACTCTCTTCATAGATCCCACCCTCTCCTTCCTCCCTCCTCCACACTGGGTCCTTAAGTCTGTGTATCCATTGCTGCCCTGCAAATAATTTTATCAGTACCATCTTTCTAAATTCCATGTCTATGCATTAGTAGCATTAGTATATGATATTGTTTTTCTCTTTCTGATTTACTTCACTCTGTATAATAGACTCTAGGTCCATCTACCTAATTAGAACTGACTCAAATTCATTCCTTTTCATGACTAAGTTTAATATTCCATTGCATATATGTACCAGCATTTCTTTATCCATTCATCTGTTGATGGTCATCTAGGTTGCTCCCATGTCCTAGCTATGGTAAATAGTGCTGCAATGAATTTTGTAGTACATCTGTCTTTTTCAATTTTGGTTTCCTAATGGTATATGCCTAATAATGGGATTGCTGGGTCCTATGGTGGTTTTATTCCTAGTTTTTTAAGGGCTCTCCCTACTGTTTTCCATAGTGGCTATGTCAATTTACATTCCCACCAACATTGCAAGAGGGTTCCCTTTTCTCTACACTATCTCCAGCCTTTATTGTTTGTAGACATTTTTGATGATGGCCATTCTGACTAGTGTGAAGGGATACCTTATTGTAGTTTTGATTTGCATTTCCCTAATAACGAGCGATATTGAACATCTTTTCATGTGTTTATTAGCTATCTGTATGTATTCTTTGGATAAGTATCTATTTAAGTCACTTTGCCACTTTTTTTTTTTTTTAATTATGGAACACTTTGCAAATTCGCTTGTCATTCTTGTGCTGGGGCCATGGTAATCTTCTCTGTATTATTTCAGTTTTAGTACATGTGTTGATGAAGTGAACACTTTCCCACTTTTGATTGGGTTGTTTATTTCATTGGTATTGAGTCACATGTAATACTTGTATAGTTTGGAAATTAATTATTGTCAGTTGTTTCATTTGCTATAACTTTTTCCCATTTTGAGGGCTGCTTTTCAATTATTTATAATTTCCTTTGCTGTGCAAAAACTTTAAGTTTAATTAGGTCCCACTTGTTTATTTTTTTGTCTATTTACATTTCTCTAGAAGGTGAGTCTTTTTTTGTCCATATGAACTCACTAATTTAGCCTATATTTCAAATTTTTCCTATTTATTTTTGTCAAATTATGCTGCTCATTTTTATTGAGTCATATGGTTACTAATGTCTATGTCCTAATTTTTCAAATCCTTTGAGTGGAGAATTTGAACCAAGACTTTTTTAATGTTACTTACAATTAATCCCACAATGTATGATATATGGTCATAATATACAGTCACTAAACACTTTAAAACAAAAAGCTATGCAACTAAAGCTGGAGCATCAATCATACTTGCAATAGTTGAATTATTGTTAAAATATTTCAGCGCAACCTGTATTTGCTAACTCTTTAAAATGGATTTCCACTCTTTCAAAATTTTGTCCTCAATTTTATGGCAAACATTCAATTGTTTATAAACATTTTCTAAAGAGAAGTAAAATGCCTTTCCCTACAAAGTAAAATAAAAATGGAAACATGTTCAGCACTAAGTAGACTATAACAAAAATGAGGAAAAATAGTTTGCATGGAAAAGATGACTATATCTATCCAATGTTTCATTCTAGTATTATAATTTCAAATCTTGTGCTTAAAATGCTCATCTATCTTATGTTGGTTTATGTATATGGCATGAGACAAAAATCCAATTTCATTCTTCTGTATATGGTAATCCAGTTTTCCCAGCACCATTTATTGAAGAGACTACCATTTTCACATTGTATGCACCTGACTGACACTCTTGTGCAGAGACATTATTTTGCCAACAAAGGTCCATCTAGTCAAGGCTATGGTTTTTCCAGTGGTTATGTATGGATGTGAGAGTTGGACTGTGAAGAAAGCTGAGCACCAAAGAATTGGTGCTTTTGAACTGTGGTGTTGGAGAAGACTCTTGAGAGTCCCTTGGACTGCAAGGAGATCCAACCAGTCCATTCTAAAGGAGATTGGTCCTGGGTGTTCTTTGGAAGGAATGATGCTAAAGCTGAAACTCCAGTACTTTGGCCACCTCATGTGAAGAGTTGACTCATTGGAAAAGACTCTGATGTTGGGAGGGATTGGGGGCAGGAGGAGAAGGGGACGACCAAGGATGAGATGGCTGGATGGCATCACCTACTCGATGGATGTGAGTTTGAGTGAATTCCAGGAGATGGTGATGAATAGAGAGGCCTGGCGTCCTGCGATTCATGGTGTCACAAAGAGTTGGACATAACTGAACGACTGAACTGACTGACTGAACTGACACTCTTGTTGAAGATCAGTTGAATGTATATGTTGGGATAAAATAGGAAGCATAGGAAAAATAGACTATAAAGTTCATCAGGCATAGGAGAAAATAATCAAATAAAACTTCTCAATATATGCATACATAATGAAACTGAATTAAAAAAACCAAATGGGGAAAGAGAATCGTAGACAAGAAACACCTGAAAGATCATGTATAGGAAGAAATGACTCAGAAATGATCTGAGATCTCATAAGATCTACAGAAGAAAGATGTGATAGAAATGTTGATACACGGAGAATAGAGAAAATATTTATACTACACATCCAATCAGAATCCCAGGGAAAGGAGAATGGTGTCAAATGGTAATGGGAATAATGATCAAAGTATAAAGCTTGGTCATATATTTTCATTTTGATTTGAGAAAACTCAGTAAATACAAGCAAAATAAATAAAAGTTCACAAAAACCATTTCAGTGAAACTGCAGAAGATCAAAGATAAAGATCTTTAAAAGATCCAGAAATATGGAAATTTTATATTAAAAAATGAAACTAATATGAGATGAAGAAAAATAGGGCAAACAGAAAGAAAAGTAAGTTTAATGATGATAGAAAATATCTTTTAACCTAAAGGTTTAACCTCAGGGAATTTTATTTTAGGATGAGGTTGTAATATAAATATATTCATGGAAAAAAAGAAAGGCTAGATAGAGTTTATTATCAAATGACCTTAACTATCAGATAATTAAAGACTGTACTTCAAGAAGAAGGAATGTAATACCAGAAAGGATGGACTGATAGGCAAGAATCAATTATAACCAAAGAAAAATTTAGGGAAATTTAAAAATTGCATAATCATTAACTGCATAAAAAAGCATAAAAATAACAAGTATTAAAATATAACTAATATGAGAAGACTAAATTATAATCTGTAGAAAATTCACTAGAATTAAAATATTTTAAAGTACTCCAAAAATGTTCAGGAAGACAATTAAAATAATGATTTATTTATACTTTAGATTTTACTAGGTTCAATATTCATGTGAAATTCTTATCATAACCTTTAAAAATAAATGCAAATATTCAGCAGTATACAGGAAAAAAGTTAAGGTAAAACATCAATCCAATCAAAGGCAAAACACAAAGAAAAACCATAGAAAAAGAGGATTATATACAAAACTCCAAAAAGACATTATAAATCAGCACAGATTTATCAGGCTAATTTATCATGACAAAAATGTGAATCCTTCACAACCCACAGATCGATCTTCTGACCCAAGGATTGAATCTGGGTCTCCTCCTTTGCAGGCAGATTCTGTATCATCTGAACCACCTACAAACTCTGGTATATTTCTGATGACTCTCCATGACATGAATAAGTCATGTGATGACTCAGTAATCAGGACCACTTGGATTTTTTTTTGCTACTTTGTCATCTCAGGTCCAATACACCAGAACCAAAGCAAATTACAGTTTCAAGTATAGTCCTCTAAATGTTTCTCCATGGATGAAGCAGAATGATTTCTAATTTTCCTATTGGTCATAATTGTTCCCATAGGCAAACATTTCTGCAAAGATGCTAAGAAATATGGAGGGGCATATGAATATTCAGTCACTAATAAATATCTCCCCCGTAGCAAGTTATGAGCTTTAATAGTGATTGTATGTCATTAGTCATACTGCTACTGAGACCCCATTTACTTATTTTGATTTCATTTTGTTGTTGTTGTTGTTGTTGTTTCTATCCTTTTGCTTCTTGAGTATATTGCCAAGTGCATTGCTTGGATCATATATTTGGTTTTTTTTCATTGTCTGAATAATGACAACAATCTTAGTGAAACCAGAGATAGAAGAGGCATGATGGGATGAAGGATATTATTACAGGGCTATTGCTTGCTGTGGATCCAGTGGCTACTACAGCTATCACCAGATTTTCATGAGACCTTGGTGAAAACATAATTAAATCTTTATTATGTAAATAACTCTATTTTGTGGTATCTTTGTTATTCCAGCTTAGCCTTTCACCTATATAATACGCAAACTATTAATGGAATTGTGAAATTGGAGTGTTGCTAAAACAAAACTTAAAATATATGTCAATAGCTTGCTATTTGGCATTGGATAGCAAGGAAATAATGAACACAGACTTGATGACTTATGATCTTTCTTACATCATTGAATAAAGTTGATGTAATTGCCACCTGTGATAACTTGGAAAGCAAATTGCAGTCTATGGAGACTGTAACTCTACAGGAAGCAGTCAGAATGCCAGTTTGCACACATAATTGGAAAGAAACAGACTTCTGCTTTAAAAAAAAAGTTCTGACTGCAACATAAAATAACAATTTTGTGAAAACACAGAATTTGAAAATTCATTATAAGAAAAACACAATTGTTTGCCTACTGCTGAAAGCAGGACATTTGTTGAAACCAAAAGTAGGAGAACTATCACCCAGAATCTTGAAATGCATTGCATTATTTTTATTTATGTATGCAATGGTTGTCAGCCCAGCTGCATGGATCAAAATAAGTGTTCAGATGGCATGGAATTAATTATTATTTAATTGACAATGACAGAGAAAGTTGAGCAGAACATGCTGCTGCTGCTAAGTCACTTCAGTCATATCCAGCTCTGTGCGACCCCATGGATGGAAGCTCACCAGGCTCCCCCATCCCGGGGATTCTCCAGGCAAGAGCACTGGAGTGGGTTGCCATTTCCTTCTCCAATGCATGAAAGTGAAAGGTGAAAGTGAAGTCGCTCAGTCGTGTCCTACTCTTAGCGACCCCATGGACTGCAGCCTACCAGGCTCCTCTATCCATGGGATTTTCCAGGCAAGAGTACTGAAGTGGGTTTCCATTGCCTTCTCCTTGAGCAGAATATAGGCAACATTAAATATAGGAGAAAAATCCATTAAGTTTAAGAACTATGACCAGAAAAGGCTTTTGGATGTGGTAACTTTCACACACAATTGTTTGAAAGCAAGAAACTATCACTAATTCTAAAGTTGTTGTGCTAACTAGTAAGCTACTTAGAGAAATATTTGACCCATGCTACCTTCAGATAGCTATATTTGTGTCTAAGTTTGTAGCAATTGGATATAGTTCGAAATTGTAATGACTTTGACTAGATCTTGGCCTTAGCACAGTAGGCATGCAATCTCTTACTTTTCCTCTTCTTGTTGTACAGATGTAGTGGTAAACCATGTTATTCAGTGTGATAACAATAATACTCTTGGAGATGGTGGCAAAGATATAAAAAAGGAAAGAACATCAATCACTGCATAGTCTCATGAATTGGAACTGACCACCTGCCGACGCTTACTCCTTGAAAGGAAAGTTATGACCAACCTAGACAGCATATTGAAAAGCAGAGATATTACTTTGCCAACAAAGGTCCGTCTAGTCAAGGCTATGGTTTTTCCACTGGAGATCCAACCAGTCCATCCTAAAGGAGATCAGTCCTGAGTGTTCATTGGAAGGACTGATGCTGAAGCTGAAACTCCAATACTTTGGCCACCTCATGCGAAGAGTTGACTCATTGGAAAAGACCCTGATGCTGGGAGGGATTGGGGGCAGAAGAGAAGGGGATGACAGAGGATGAGATGGCTGGATGGCATCACTGACTCGATGGACGTGAATCTGATTGAACTCCCGGAGTTGGTGATGGGCAAGGAGGCCTGGGGTGCTGCGATTCATGGGGTCGCAAAGAGTCAGACACGACTGAGCGACTGAACTGAACTGAACTGAACCTGCCATACCATTGCCTGTGTTCAAACTAGGTGAAAAAATATGTACTTCTATTTTGTTATAGTCATAGAATTTTGTATCTCTTTTTAGTTCTCTGAACCAAAATATGCCTCTTTTTTTAAAGCAGCTTAAAGTAATATAGTTCTTTGCTGAATTAAAAAATTTTCCAGAGAGTTTGTATCATTTTTCACATCCACTGAAACTCTGTGATAGTTCTAATCCTAAACCCTTTGTTTTCCCTCAAATTTGTGTCTTTTAAAAACTAACATAGGCAAAAGGAGATCAGTTACCTTTATTTTTTATGATAAGTGAGGTTAAATATTTATCTACGAGTTTTGTGAAAATTTTAATTTTAATTTGTGCCCTTTCCTCACTTTCCATTTCTAACAGTTCTTTAATTAATTCTATGGACTGTGAAGAAGGCTGAGCACCGAAAAACTGATGCTTTTGAATTGTGCTGTTGGAGAAGACTCTTGAGAATCCCTTGGACTGCAAGGAGATCCAACCAGTCCATTCTGAAGGAGATCAGCCCTGGGATTTCCTTGGAAGGAATGAGGCTAAAGCTGAAGCTCCAGTACTTTGGCCACCTCATGCGAAGAGTTGACTCATTGGAAAAGACTCTGATGCTGGGAGGGATTGGGGGCAGGAGGAGAAGGGGACCACCGAGGATGAGATGGCTGGATGGCATCACAAACTCAATGGACATGAGTCTGAGTGAACTCCGTGAGATGGTGATGGACAGGGAGGCCTGGCGTGCTGCGATTCATGGGGTCGCAAAGAGTTGGACACGACTGAGCGACTGAACTGAACTGATGATCCCATCTAGTTGGGAGGATTTCTTTAGTTTATCACATATATTTTAAAGAAAATCTCTTTTTAAAATTTTGTTATGTTTTTCAATACTTTTGTTATCCTCTGACAATATATTAGCTTTTTAGCTATAGACTATCTTTGTTTTTTTGTTTGTTTTTTTCTAATCATATCAATACTTTTTTTTTTTTTTTTGCATATATGCTTAAAAGATATCCTCATGCAATATCAGATACAACTCAGATATTCAAGGCCTGGTAATAGGCCTTTATATCATTACATTGGAAAGAGACAAATTAATTGAATTTAAACACATAAATCAAATTAAACTCAGTGATAAATATGTAGCATAGAAGAGTATAGTAAATATATATATAATCTTGTTTATTAAATTAATGTTTAATAATTTGGCATAAACTAATTAATTAATGGGCTTCCCTGATAGCTTAATTGATAAATAATCCACCGGCAATGCAGAAGACCTTAGTTCAATTTCTGAGTTGGGAAGACGCGCTGGAGAAGGGACAGGCTACCCACTCCAGTATTCTTGGGCTTCCCTTGTGACTCAGCTGGTAAAGAATCCATCTGCAATGTGGAGACTGGGGTTCAATCCGTGGGTTGGGAAGATCCCCTGGGAAGGAAAAGGCTACCCACTCCATATTCTGGCCAGGAGAATTCCATGGGCTGTATTAATGGACATGAGTTTGAGCAAGCTCCAGGTTTGGTGATGGACAAGGATGCCTGGTATACTGCTGTCTATGATGTGGCAAAGAGTCAGACATGCCTGAGTGACTGAATGGAGCTGAATTAATTGACTCCATTTTAATAACTTGTGGTCAGCAAGGAATCAGTACCCAAAACAACATACTTCCTACAGAGGTCAAAAGTAGATATGAGGCAACAATTCAGTTAAGAAAGATTCATTTAACAGTGTTAGGTATGGCAGATAAAATGTAAGCTGCATGTACAATGAATGCATTTTCATTTCCTAGACAAAATTCAATTTTTCAATAAATTTTAGAGGACTATATGTCTCAAAAATTTAAGGAGTATTTCTTTGATTTATCTTCTGCAATGAACATCATTTAAGTCTAACTGAATCATATTTATGATTTATCATATATAAAATGGTTTTCCCAGGTGGCACTAGTGGTAAAAAATCCACTTACCAATGCAGGAGATGCAAGAGACACAGGTTTGATCCCTGGGTTAGGAGGATCCTCGGGATAGGAAATGGCAACCCACTTCAGTATTCTTGTCTAGGAAATCCCATGAATAGATGACCCTGGCAGGCCAAAGTCCATGGAGTCCTAGAGAGTTGGACACAACTGAGAACACACCCGGTATTACATATAAAATATTAATACTACCATTAAAGCTAATTCTGAAATTAGTTATGTGAGTTGAAGATTTTCAAATAATATTAACAAAAGCAGAAGAGTAATCTCATAATGTTCATTATTGTATATCAATAGCATTAGGTTTTATATAATGATTCCTTTTATTTTTTAAATAAAACAGCTTTGTGTTGTTTATATTTTATGTGATGTTCACTTTACTTGAATCTTCATTTCTGTTTTTTAGCTACTTGCAACATTATAACAGAATTATAGATCTTACAAAAGCAGTTATTTGATTAATACTTATTCAACTAATTTAGAAACACCTACAAAACACTTTAATACATGAATTGTTATTAAGATATATAATAATGCATTTATAAACATAGTTCATTTTAAAGTTAGTTTTGTTTTACTCTTGCTGTTTGTTAATGCCATTACTTGGAAAAAAGGGAAAAAAAATAAAGAGGAGGAGGAGGAAAAGAAAAGAAGTAGAAATAGAAGAAATAGAAGAAACATAGGAAGATGAAGAAACACAAGAAGATTGAGATGAAAAAGAAAACAAAGAGGGCACAGAAAAGAAAGGAGGAAGGGCCCCTAGTGGAACTGAGTAACTCTATGATGAATACTATGTTTTATTTTTTTTTCCTTGCTGATTCATGAAAATTAAGAGGGTCCAGGAATATTGTATCTTAGTTTGAAGGACAGCTGTTACCACTTCTCATTTATTACCATTAAATACTTTATTACTTAACATTTTATCTAGTCTCTCTCAGAGATCATTTATAATGTATGGTTTTCACATTGATAAATATTTAAAATTGAGCATTTTTGATTGGCAAACATGGGAGAGCAGAAATTCTGAAGGAATTAAGAACATTTTTCTCACTAATAGTCTAATTTATGCTGCCAAGAGGGACCAAGTTTTACACATGGTTAAATCACATGTGACATTAAAACAGCATAAAAGGATGCACACTGCCAATTCATAAGCTAAATATCATGGGGATTAGTGTAAAATTGGGTCAACATCAAATATTTGTAATTAAAGTTGCTAATGCCTTGTAAAACAAAATATATAACTCCAAGAGATGTCACTTTTCAATTGTTATTTAATGTAAGTTTGGACCAATTGATTTATTGTATCCTATAAAATGTGGTATTATGGGGCACCCCCACTGTGGCTCAGTGGTAAAGAATGCACCTGTCAATGCAGGAGACACAGGTTCAATCCCTGGTCCAGGAATATCCCACATACTGCTGGGCAATTAAGCCCATGCACCACAACTACCGAGCCTGTGCTCTAGAGCTTAGGAACCATGACTGCTGAGTCTATGCGCGTCCACTACTGACACCCAAACTCTCTAGACTATGCTCTGCAACAAAGGAAGCCAAAGCAATGAGAGGCCCTCACACCACAAATAGAGTGGAGTCCCTGCTCACCACTACTAGAGAAAAGCTTGCACATAGCAACAAAGACAAAACACAGCCAAAAATAAATGATTATATATTTTTTAAATTGGTAAAACATCTGTCTGTACTTTCTGCATTGCAATGCGGGTCTTTTAATTTTTTAATTTATAAAATATATTATATATTTATGTGATAAAATTATTTATCCATACACATATCCTAATTGAGATAATACAAGTGGATATTTTAAAACTCCTATATTTTTCCTTATCATAACTTCTATCATCACTGCTGCTGCTGCTGCTGCGTCACTTCAGTCGTGTCCGACTCTGCGCGACCTCACAGACGGCAGCCCACCAGGCCCTCCCGTCCCTGGGATTCTCCAGGCAAGAACACTGGAGTGGGCCGCCATTTCCTTCTCCATCTATCATCACTAGTTACTTTAAAACTTAAATAAACCTGTTGCCATAAAATATAATTTTGCATATTGCCTATAGTCATTACAGATCTTTTTAAAAATTAATTCAATTCAATACTAAATCAGTTCAGTGAAAACAGTAATGTTTATTTGTTTTGCCAGAATTTTTTAAAAGCCATTTTTAAACCAAATTATGTTTATATTATGTAGGTCAACCTGAAATGGAATTAAAATATCAACAGATTTTGATTTCTTTGAATAATGCAAAACATATGTATACATTAAATATGTAAGCACTTATAACTTTATTATTTAGATTTACTAAAGTCCAAGTTTTTGTTCTAAATGTTTTCATCATATATATGTACAAAAATGGAGGAAATCAGTTATTCAGTGTATGCATATGCATTTTTTGGGATGAATTAAATGATTTACATGCATCTTTTATGTAAATTCCTCTATGTTACATAAATTTGCAAATAAAATTTAAAAATTTTACTGAAAATAAATACAGGTAATTTTTCTATATCATTTTTGATTTTAACCATGCAATGCTGAGATGGACCACTGCAATTTAAACATTTTAAAAGCTGAAAACACAACATATTTCTTAAAACTTGACAATACAACATCATTAAAAATTTCAAAAGCAATCTGTTACAGGCCAGATATCTCATTTCTAGTTGGTAATAGAAAGAATAGTTTCTATGTAATTCCTCTTGGACTTTGAAATATCATTTCTATGTTGTAAAGAGAGTGGTCTATACTTGAACATTATTCTCAAGATGTATTCATAGACAATCCTTCTAGAATAGATTATATCAATAAATTATGTTTTGCTTTTTAAACACAACAGTAGAGGAATGTGAAACCAGTTGTGTTCCTAGAAAGTGGGAAAGTTTTGGCTGAAGAGATTTTCTCAGTTTGTCATGCAAAGCCTCGTTATTTATAAGAAAATAAGAAAGGAAAAAACATTTACCCAATATCTTCTGTGTGAAACACTATTAGATGTTTTAAATAAAGTTTTTAACATTAAAAAATTACAATATAATCACAAAAAATACAATGTTTGTAGAGCTCAACAATTTTTTAAAAAAGTGGACAGACCTATGGTTAATTTTAAGAAGCAGAGTAACCCTAAGCATAATTCTAACTCAAAGATTCCTTCTAGTCACTGGTTCCCAAAGGGAAACCTTCTAACATCACAGATAAATAATCACTGTTTTTAAAATCTGTATAAAAGGGGTCACATAGTATATATTCTTCTGTGTCTTCGCCTTTTTTCTCTAATCTATTTGTGAGCTTGTCGTAAAATTGTGTGCAGCTTATTTTTGTTTTATATAATAATATTCTATTAGTGAATATTGTGTTTTTGCTCATTCAAAGTTGTGTCTGATTCTGTGACTCCATGGACGGAAGCACTCTTGGTGTTGCTGTCTATCTCCTGGTGTTTGCTCAAACTCATGTCCATTGTGTTGAGGATGATGCCATTCAACCGTCTCATTCTCTGCCAACCCCTTCTTTTACCTTCAATCTTCCCCAGCATCACAGTCTTTTCCAATGAGTCAGCACTTTGCATCATATAGTCAAAATATTGGAGCTCCAGAATCAATCCTTTCAATGAATATTCAGGGTTGATTTCTTTTAGGATGGACTGGTTTGATCTCCTTGCTGTTCAAGAGACTCTTAAGAGTCTTCTCTGGCAACACAGATCATTAGAATCAATTTTATGGTGCTTTGCTGGCAAAGTTATGTTACTGTTTTTAATATGCTGTCTAGGTTTGTCATAGCTTTCCTTCCAAGGAGCAAGCTTCTTTTAATTTCATGGCTGCAGTCACTGCACACAGTGATTTTGGACCCTAAGAGAAGAAAATGTCACTGTTTCCACTATTTTAAGTGGAGCTATCTAAAATCCTAAAAGATGACTATTGAATATATCATGATCTAATTTTTTATTCTACTATTCTTGACATTTGTTTAATTCCAGTTTCTGAGTGCCATGAATAGTGCTATTATCAATGTTCTTGTACATATATTACTGTGAATATATGTGGAGGTAATGAGGATAATGGTGACCTCCTTCAAAATGTCCCAGGCACCCACTGCTGCACTTAGTGCCCCTGACCCTGCAGGAGGCCACTGCCAACCCGCACCTTCACTGGAGACTCCTGGACACTCATGGGCAAATCTGGGTCAGTCTCTTGTGGGGTCACTGCTCCTTTCTCTTGGGTCCTGGTGCACACAAGGTTTTGTTTGTGTCCTCCAAGAGTGTTTCCCCGGTCCTGTGTAAGTTCTGATGGCTCTATGGTGGGGTTTATGGCAACCTCCTCCAAGAGGGTTTATGCCATACCCAGGTCTGCTGCACTCAGAGGACCTGCCACTGCAGCAGGCCACTACAGATCAGTACCTCCAGAGGAGACACTCAAACATAGTTCTGGCTCTGTCTCTGTGAGGTCTCTGGGTCCTGGTATACACAAGGTGTGTAAGAGTCCTCCGAACATCTCTGGTGGGTATGTGGTTTGATTCTAAATGTGATTTTGCCCCACCTACCATCTTATTGAGGCTTCTCCTTTGCTCTTGAATGTGTGGCATTTTTTTTGTGTGGGATCCTACATTCTCCTGTCAATAGTTGTTCAACAATGAGTTGTAATTTTGGAGTTCTCACGGAAGATGAGTGCATGTCCTTCTACTCTGTCATCTTGTAGACACCCTTTTTTTTTTTTTTTTCCCCTTGGTGTCTTCCAAAATCTTGTTGCTGTCAAGTCTTCTCACATTTTCCTCATCCTTACAGGTATATGCCTAGCTAAACGCTCCTGTGGGAAATTTATGGGAGCACAGAGTGCCCCCAGCAACCTGAGATTGGCAGTATGGATTCATACTCTGATGCACAAACAGCAGCACTCCATCTCCCATGTTCCAGCCCCAGCCATATCCTCCAATGTTAAAAAATAATGCGTTAATGTTCTGCATGCAATATGTCAGCAAATTTTGAAAACTCAGCAGTGGCCACAGGACTGGAAAAGGTCAATTTTCATTTCAATCCCAAAGAAAGATAACATCAAAGAATGCTCAAACTATCACACAATTGCACTCATCTCACACGCTCCAAAATAATGCTCAAAATTCTCCAAGCCAGGCTTCAACAGTATGTGAATGGTGAACTTGCAGATGTTCAAGCCGGATTTAGAAAAGGCAGAAAAACCAGAGATCAAATTGCCAACATCTGATGGATCATTGAAAAAGCAAGAGAGTTCCAGAAAAACATCTACTTCTGCTTTATTGACTATGCCAAAGCCTTTGACTATGTGGATCACAATAAACTGTGGAAAATTATGAATGAGATCAGAATACCAGACCACCTGCCCTGCCTCTTGAGAAACCTGTATGCAGGTCAGGAAGCAACAGTTAGAACTGGACATGGAACAACAGACTGGTTCCAAATAGGAAAGGGAGCATGTCAAGGCTGTATATTGTCATCCTGCTTATTTAACTTAAATGCAGAATACATTATGTGAAATGCCAGGCTGGATGAAGCACAAGCTGGAGTCAAGATTGCCAGAAGAAATATCACTAACCTCAGATATGAAGATGACACCACCCTTATGGCAGAAAGAGAAGAACAGAAGAGTCTCTTGATGAAAGTGAAAGAGGAGAGTGAAAAAGTTGGCTTCAAACTCAACATTCAGAAAACTAAGATCATGGCATCTGGTCCCATCACTCTATGGCAAATAGATGGGGAAACAATGGAAACAATGAGAGACTTTCTTTTTGGAGGGTCCAAAATCACTGGAGATGGAGACTGTTTTCAGCCATGAAATTAAAAGACACTTGCTCCTTGGAGAAAAATTTATGACCAACTTAGATAGCATATTAAAAAGCAGAGACATTACTTTACCAATAAAGGTCTGTCTAGTCATGGCTATGGTTTTTCCAGTGGTCATGTATGGATGTGAGAGTTGGACTGTGAAGAAAGCTGAGCACTGAAGAATTGATGCTTTTGAACTGTGGTGTTGGAGAAGACTCCTGAGAGTCCCTTGGACTGCAAGGAGATCCAACCAGTCCATCCTATAGGAAATCAGTTCTGAATATTCCATGGAAGGACTGATACTGAAGCTGAAACTCCAATACTTTGGCCACCTGATGCAAATAACTGACCCTTGGAAAAGATACTGATGCTGGGAAAGATTGAAGGTGGGAGAAGGAAACAACAGAGAATGAGATGGTTGGGTGGCATCACCGACTTAATGGACATGAGTTTGAGTAAGCTCTGGGAGTTGGTGATGGACAGAGAGGCCTGGTGTGCTGCATTCCATGGAGTCTCAAAGAGTCAGACATGACTGACTGACTGAACTGACTGACTGAACTGACTGACTGATGTGACTATATTTGCATTTCTGATAATGACATACCCCACAGTTTAATCACAGTGTCTTAGAGTATGTATGTGTGTGTGTGTTAGTCCCTCAGTCATGTCCAACTCTGCAGCCTCATGGTCTGTAACCCACCAGGCTCTCTGTCCAAGGCATTCTCCAGACAAGAGTGCTGGAGTGGGTGGCCATTCCTTCTCCAGTGGATTGTCCTGACCCATGTCTCCTGCACTGAAGGTAGGTTCTTTACCATCTGAGCCACCAGGGAAGCCCAGGGTATGTATACACTCAACCATACTAGAGTTGATTGCCATTTCCTACTCCGTTAAATCTTCTCAACCCTGGGATTGAACCCAAGTCTCTTGCATTACAAGCTGATTCTTTACTGCTGTGCCACCAAGGAAACACTTAGTCAATACTCCCAAACTGTGTTTAAAGCAACTTTCCTTTAGAGTCTCAGCATGAAACAGAATCGTGCACATATACCTTGCATTTTTACCAGCATCCCTATGAGGTATGTAATTTCATCATTTGAATACACAAATATGAAATTAACCCTAGCACATTTTTATGTGACATACTCCAAGTCATACAACTGGTAACACAATGGTGATCACAACAAAAACCTTCTGATACTAAGGCTATGCTTTTATATTGTAGGAGTAGTCGATCACTATTGTTATACCAGTTCTGTTTGATGTACCAATTCTGGTTGATCCAAGGGCTTCTGTGACTCCTCTGCTGAGAAAGATTCTGTGGGGTTACCTGGATTCAGGTGATAAGACTAAACAGTAATTTCTCATGTGGTTGCCATGGGAGAGATTATCAAATAATTTTCCATAAATTTGTGAAACCACACAATGTAAAACATATTCTGACAAGGAAAAATAAAGAAAGTTTTGGTCAATTTTGTATTTCAAATGTAAAAACTTTGTCTCTGTTATATAAAGAAGCCATTAGCAAATTTAAGCAAATATAAAGAACAATAGTCTAGCATTTACCCTCTTTTTTCTGTTGGAAACTTAGTTCCTCTCCAGTTAATAAAGAAAAACTCTTCTATGAGAAGAATAGCAACCAGCTAATAGAAAAAAGATGATGAAATTAAAAGATTGCAAGATTGTGCAATTTCTGTGTAATTATAGAATCGAGTCATTAATAAATGTTAAAGCCATTACATAGTAAAGGATTATTGACAAATAGAAAATTTGTTAGATGTTAAAATATCATTTTACAGATTAATAGCAATATTTTGAGTCAGTGAGGAGAGAGAGAGAGGACTCTATGTATTAGGAAATGATTTGGCAGTAACTGCCTTAACCAAGTATCATTAATGACTGGGGCTGAAACATCCTGTGTGTCCCAATGCCTGATGTGATGTAATATATATAATACAGTATCTCACCTACACAGGAACTTACCAAGGATATCCAACCTGAATATAAACAGCTTCCTAAAAACAATCAGATAGGGACTTCCCTGGTGGTTCAGTGGTTAAGACTCAGTGTTCCCAATGTAGAGGGCCTGGGTTTAATCCCTGGTGAGGAACTAGATCCCACAAGCCACAACCAAGAGTTCGCATGCTGCAACTGAAGATCCATGTGCTGCAACAAAAATAATGAAGGTCTTCAGGCTGCCACAAAGACCCAATACAGCCAAATAAATAATAAATAAGTATTTAATAAATAAAAAATAACAAGATCAATAAAAAAATCCAAAATGTGAAAAAGTCCTAAGAACTGGCCTAATCTCTTCAGAAGATGAATGCAATATAAACATGGTGAGACTGTTAATGAAGTTAATGAACCTAAAAACAAAACGGAATATGTGAACCTTTTGATTCCTTCACAAAGCTGATAGTAGACAAAGAAATGAGGACAGTGAGAAAGATTTATAGAGTGAATTAAGTCATGCTACCCATGGTACTTTGTCCAAAGTTGATAATGTATTCATGTCTGCAATGAAGTACCAAAGGGAACAATAAAAATTAAATTCATGATGTCTACCAATATTATGAGAATAATAGGGGATTGGACATAAGCTTTACAATTGTCCCAAACTTCCTTTAACTTTTACCTCAAGTAAAAAAAGAATATATATATATATATATATTATATATATATATATATATCCTATGATTCTGTATACTATGTAGCCTATAATTTCACTTTCATTGGCATATTTCATACTTTTGTGTGCTATGTAGCCCATATTTTTTCTTACTATTATTAGCTAAATTTGGCTTAAATCCAGCATAATAAAAAGCAATTGTAAAATTTTTGGTTAGTCTACTGGGCAGGAATATTCTACATGAAATGGCTTTATAAATATATGCAACATAAAAATACTATGTTCATGCAAAGTGATTTCATGATCATTTCTCATGATTTATTATGAAAATAATGCCTTAGCATTAAGTATATATCTTTATGTATTCATAGTCCATATATTTGAATACACATATTTATATATGAATATATATTCATATTTTAATATATCATCAGGAGCTTTCTTATTGACCCTATTTTCTGCGTGGAATTTGACCTTAAAATCTGATCTTCATGTATGCATTCAGTGATGTGCTGCTTTCATGCTCTGATTTCTAAGTAGAAACCAGTATTTGCACCCAGTTTATTTTGCTGATCTGTGGTTAAAATTGTATATATAAAGGTATCCTGTAGCAGGAAATGTATTGATCGATTTAGCTGTCTTGGATTATAATATACAGTCTCATCATTCACTAATAACAATAGAGTTGTGAAAATAATTTATAGTCATCTGAGTCTATGAAATATCATTAATTAAATGAAATTTGCAAAATTCTAGATGTTACAGAGCTTATTAAATTAAGATAAAATGGAAATTTTTGAAAATTAGCTACCCTAATAACACTTCTCTTATTCCTAAAGTTATATTCCCTACTTATCATTATCACCTTTCCAATGAACACCAATGTGGCTAGTGACTCTGTCCTGTGTGTATAATTTCATAATACTCTACTTTCTAATATCTCTCTTAAATATCCTTCTCTATCTGAATTGAATTTTCATTCCTTATCCATTAACTTCCTTATATCAACAGAAAGTATATGGTAATATCTCTCAGCCTAATTTAATATCTCTCCAAGATATTGTTTAATATCTTGCCAAATAAAAATATTTGTTTATATATGACTGAAATTAGCTGTAATGTACTGTCCAAGCTGTGAAGAGGTTAGCTATTAAGCTACTCTTGGAATTGCTGCCTCAGCATACATTATGTTGGGACAAGCAGACTGCAGTGACCTTAAACTGACACCAGCTCCTCAGGGAAGTGCCTGCCCTAGATAGCAGCCTGCAGAATCACAGCAAGTGTAGCTTCTGGCAAGAATTTGCCAATAGCCCTTTTCATCAACAGTCTTCCCTGCCTCCCCCTAACTCTTCTTGTAGATAAGACCCTGCTCTTTTGATTTACTTTTTTGGAAAAGCAAATTGCATTTATTGGTTGCAAGAATCATTTTAAGATGTCAATTTCCCCCAAAATAATTTTTCCCTTTAATTTTTTTATTTTTAATTAATTTGTATTAGAGTATAGTTGATATACAATGTTGTGTTAGTTTCTGCCATACAGCAGAGTGAATCAATAATACATTGTATGGGTGTTCACTCATTTTTAGATTTTTTTCCCAATATAGTTCATTACAGAGTATTTAGGAAGTTCCCTGAGAAAAGATGTTTGATATCACTGATTATTAGAGAACACAAATCAAAACTGCAGTGAGGTATCACCTCATGCAGTTCAGAATAGCCCTCATCAAAATAATCTACAGACCATAAATACTGAACAGGGTGGGAAGAAAGGGGAACCCTCCACACTGTTTGTGGGAATTGGTTCAGGCACTATGGAGGACAGTATGAGGATCCTTCAGTTCAGTTCAGTCGCTCAGTCATGTCAGACTCCTTGCGATCCCATGAACTGCCGCACGCCAGACCTACCTGTCCGTCACTAACTCCCGGAGTTCATTCAGACTCAAGTCCATCGAGTCAGTGATGCCATCCAGCCGTCTCATCCTCTGTCGTCCCCTTTTCATCCTGCCCCCAATTCCTCCCAGCATCAGAGTCTTTTCCAATGAGTCAACTCTTCGCATGAGGTGGCCAAAGTACTGGAGTTTCAGCTTTAGCATCAGTCCTTCCAATGAACACCCAGGACTGATCTCCTTTAGAATGGACTGGTTGGATCTCCTTGCAGTCCAAGGGACTCTCAAGAGTCTTCTCTGACACCACAGTTCAAAAGTATCAATTCTTCGGTGCTCAGCCTTCTTCACAGTCCAACTCTCACACCATACATGACTACCGGAAAAACCATAGCCTTGACTAGATGGACCTTGGTCGTCAAAGTAATGTCTCTGCTTTTGAATATGCTATCTAGGTTGGTCATAACTTTTCTTCCAAGGAGTAAGCATCATTTAATTTCATGGCTGCAGTCACCATCTACAGTGATTCTGGAGCCCCCAAAAATAAAGTTTGACACTGTTTCCACTGTGTCCCCATCTATTTCCTATGAAGTGATGGGACCAGATGCCATGATCTTTGTTTTCTGAATGTAGAGCTTGAAGCCAACCTTTTCACTCTCCTCTTTCACATTCATCAAGAGGCTTTTTAGTTCCTCTTCACTTTCTGCCATAAGGGTGGTGTCATCTGCATATCTGAGGTTATTGATATTTCTCCCAGCAATCTTGATTCCAGCTTGTGCTCCTTCCAGCCCAGCATTTCTCATGATGTACTCTGCAGAGAAGTTAAATAAGCAGGGTGACAATATACAGTCTTAATGTACTCCTTTTCCTAGTTGGAACCAGTCTGTTGTTCCATGCGGATCCTTAGCAAACTAAAAATAGAGCTACAATATGATCCAGGGATCTCATTCCTGGGCATATATTCCAGAGAAAAACCACAATTTCAAAAGATACATGCACCTTCATGTTCATTACAGCACTATTTACAATAGCCAGGACATAGAAAAAATGGATAAAGAAGACATAAATACACTATAAATAATCCTAAACTATAAAAAATGACTTAAATAATACCATTTCCAGTGACATGGATGTACTGACCTAGAGATTAACAAACTGAGTAAAGTAAGTCAAAGAAATATAAATATCAATGATATCACTTATATGTGTTATCAAAAAAAAAAGTATAAATGAACTTATTTACAAAACAGAAATAGAGTTACAGATGTAGAAATAAGAAATGTATGGTTACCAAGAGGGAAAGGACTAGAGGGGTAAATTGGGACAATGGGATTGACACATACACACTACTATATATACAATAGATGATTAGTGTTCTTTTGATAGAAATAATCTGACCCTAGCCTGCGAATACAAATCACTCCATTTGTGATCCATTTATGGATCCTAATAAAGGCATTTGCTTCATTTCCTATCTTTTTCCATACTTTTTTGCATTTCCCTGATTACTAGTAGTGTTGAATCTACTCATATTTATAATAACTAGGTGTCTTAACTTTCCTAAATTTCTCTAATTATTTTCATGTCATCTGAAATATGATATGGAAAATATTATTGGTATCTTTTTTATTTGTGAAAAATATCATATATTTTGGATAATAAGTATCTATCTTTGTCATTTGTTTCAGACATTGTTTCCTGGAATGTCATCTGCTTATTACTGTAATTTTAATTTCATGTGGAATTGTTTCTTAAATGTACAAAATATTTCAATATTTCTTTTTTTAAAATTTTATTTTTACTTTATTTTACTTTACAATACTGTATTGGTTTTGCCATACATTGACATGAATCCACCATGGGTGTATATGAGCTTCCAATCCTGAATCCCCCTCCCACCTCCCACCCCATATCATCCCTCTGGATCATCCCCATGCACCAGCCCCAAGCATCCTGTATTCTGTATTGAACATAGACTGGCACTTTGTTTCTCACATGATAGTATACATGTTTCAATGCCATTCTCCCATATCATCCCACTCTCTCCCTCTCCTTCAGAGTCCAAAAGTCCACTCTACACATCTGTGTCTCTTTTGCTGTCTTGCATACAGGGTCATCATTACCATCTTTCTAAATTCCATATATATGTGTCAGTATACTGCATTGGTGTTTTTCATTCTGGCTTACTTCACTCTGTATAATCGGCTCCAGTTTCATCCATCTCATTATAACTGATTCAAATGTATTCTGTTTAATGGCTGAGTAATACTCCATATGTACCACAGCTTTCTTATCCATTCATCTGCTGATGGACATCTAGGTTGTTTCCATGTCCTGGCTATTATAAACAGTGCTGAGATGAACATTGGGGTACTTGTGTCTCTTTCAATTCTGGTTTCCTCAGTGTGTATGCCCAGCAGTGGGATTGCTGGGTCATAAGGCAGTTCTATGTGCATTTTTTTAAGGAATCTCCACACTGTTTTCCATAGTGGCTGTACTAGTTTGCATTCCCACCAACAGTGTAAAAGGGTTCCCTTTTCTCCACATCCTCTCCAGCATTTATTGCTTGTAGACTTTTGGATCGCAGCCATTCTGACTGGTGTGAAATGGTACCTCATTGTGGCCTTGATTTGCATTTCTCTGATAATGAGTGATGTTGAGCATCTTTTCATGTGTTTGTTAGCCATCCGTATGTCTTCTTTGGAGAAATGTCTATTTAATTCTTTGGCCCATTTTTTGATTGGGTCGTTTATGTTTCTGGAATTGAGCTGCATAAGTTGCTTGTATATTTTTGAGATTAGTTGTTTGTCAGTTGCTTCATTTGCTATTATTTTCTCCCATTCAGAAGGCTGTCTTTTCACCTTACTTATAGTTTCCTTTGTTGCACAGAAGCTTTTAATTTTAATTAGATCCCATTTGTTTATTTTTGCTTTTATTTCCAGAATTCTGGGAGGTGGATCATAGAGGATCCTGCTGTGATTTATGTCTGAGAGTGTTTTGCCTATGTTCTCCTCTAGGAGTTTTATAGTTTCTGGTCTTACATTTAGATCTTTAATCCATTTTGAGTTTTTTTTTGTATGTGGTGTTAGAAAGTGATCTAGTTTCATTCTTTTACAAGTGGTTGACCAGTTTTCCCAGCACCACTTGTTAAAGAGATTGTCTTTACTCCATTGTATATTCTTGCCTCCTTTGTTGAAGATAAGGTGTCCATAGGTGTGTGGATTTATCTCTGGGCTTTCTATTTTGTTCCATTGATCTATATGTCTGTCTTTGTGCCAGTACCATACTGTCTTGATGACTGTGGCTTTGTAGCAGAGCCTGAAGTCAGGCAAGTTGATTCCTCCAGTTCCATTCTTCTTTCTCAAGATTGCTTTGGCTATTCAAGTTTTTATGTATTTCCATACAAATCTTGAAATTATGTGTTCTAGTTCTGTGAAAAATACCGCTGGTAGCTTGATAGGGATTGCATTGAATCTGTAGATTGATTTCGGTAGTATACTCATTTTCACTATATTGATTCTTCCAATCCATGAACATGGTATATTTCTCCATCTATTAGTGTCCTCTTTGATTTCTTTCATCAGTGTTTTATAGTTTTCTATATATAGGTCTTTAGTTTCTTTAGGTAGGTATATTCCCAAGTATTTTATTCTTTTCGTTGCAATGGTGAATGGAATTGTTTCCTTAATTTCTTTTTCTACTTTCTCATTATTAGTGTATAGGAATGCCAGGGATTTCTGAGTGTTGATTTTGTATCCTGCAACTTTACTATATTCATTGATTAGCTCTAGTAATTTTCTGGTGGAGTCTTTATGATTTTCTATGTAGAGGATCATGTCATCTGCAAACAGTGAGAGTTTTACTTCTTCTTTTCCAATTTGGATTCCTTTTATTTCTTTTTCTGCTCTGATTTCTGTGGCCAAAACTTCTAGAACTATGTTGAATAGTAGTGGTCAAAGTGGGCACCCTTGTCTTGTTCTTGACTTTAGGGGAAATGCTTTCAATTTTTCACCATTGAGGATAATGTTTGCTGTGGGTTTGTCATATATAGCTTTTATTATGTTGAGGTATGTTCCTTCTATTCCTACTTTCTGGAGAGTTTTTATCATAAATGGATGTTGAATTTTGTCAAAGGCTTTCTCTGCATCTATTGAGATAATCATATGGTTTTTATTTTTCAATTTGTTAATGTGGTGAATTGCATTGTTGATTTGTGGATATTGAAGAATCCTTGCATCCCTGGGATAAACCCCACTTGATCATGATGTATGATCTTTTTAATGTGTTGTTGGATTCTGATTGCTAGAATTTTGTTGAGGATTTTTGCATCTATGTTCATCACTGACATTGGCCTGTAATTTTCTTTTTTTGTGGCATCTTTGTCAGGTTTTGGTTTTAGGGTGATGGTGGCCTCATAGAATGAATTTGGAAGTTTACCTTCCTCTGCAATTTTCTGGAAGAGTTTGAGTAGGATAGGTGTTAGCTCTTCTCTAAATTTTTGGTAGAATTCAGCTGTGAAGCCATCTGGACCTGGGCTTTTGTTTGCTGGAGGATTTCTGATTACAGTTTCAATTTCCATGCTTGTGATGGGTCTTTTAATATTTTCTATTTCTTCCTGGTTCAGTTTTGGAAAGTTGTACTTTACTAAGAATTTGTCCATTTCTTCCAAGTTGTCCATTTTATTGGCATATAGTTGCTGATAGTAGTCTCTTATGATCCTTTGTATTTCTGTGTTGTCTGTTGTGATCTCTCCATTTTCATTTCTAATTTTATTGATTTGATTTTTCTCTCTTTGTTTCTTGATGAGTCTGGCTAATGGTCTGTCAATTTTATTTATCCTTTCAGAGAACCAGCTTTTTGCTTTGTTGATTTTTGCTATGGTCTCTTTTGTTTCTTTTGCATTTATTTCTGCCCTAATTTTTAAGATTTCTTTCCTTCTACTAACTCTGGGGTTCTCCATTTCTTCCTTTTCTGGTTGCTTTAGGTGTAGAGTTAGGTTATTTATTTGACTTTTTTCTTGTTTCTTGAGGTATGCCTGTATTGCTATGAACTTTCCTCTTAGCACTGCTTTTATAGTGTCCCACAGGTTTTGGGTTGTTGTGCTTTCATTTTCATTCATTTCTATGCATATTTTGATTTCTTTCTTGATTTCTTCTGTGATTCGTTGGTTATTCAGAAGTGTGTTGTTCAACCTCCATATGTTGGAATTTTTGATAGTTTTTCTCCTGTAATTGAGATCTAATCTTAGTGCGTTATGGTCAGAAAAGATGCTTGGAATGATTTCGATTTTTTTGAATTCATCAAGGTTAGATTTATGGCCCAGGATGTGATCTATCCTGGAGAAGGTTCCGTGTGCACTTGAGAAAAAGGTGAAATTCATTGTTTTGGGGCGAAAAGTCCTATAGATATCAATTAGGTCTAACTGGTCTATTTCTTTTGAATATTAGTAAAAGGCTTTATATTCCCCCAAAGTTTTAAGCACTTTCATCTATAATTTTTTTTAGCATTTACAATTTTTCTATTCTCTATGTTCCTTAATGGGTTATATGTATACATATGATTGTCTTTTAAAATTTTTTCAGTTCCTTTATTACCATAATCTATTTCAGACAGTGATAGCTGTTTAACCATACCTTGATTTTGTATGCTATGAACAAAATAACATGTTTAACATTTAATTATCACATTATGTATAACAGTTGTCTGACGTTAATCATTGCATACATGAAACAAATTGGCTAAGTTAAATTAAAATTCAATGCACTTTTGGATTTTCTTTCTTATTGTTTTACTTAGAATTCTTGAGTTATTTTTGTGAAAACTCTGAAACTGGCTTTTCTAGACTTTTCTTTTATCCCCATGATAATCTTTGCTTCTTAATATTAGTTTTGATATCCTACATCTTCAATGAACTAATTTATATAAAATTAGAATTGTCTTCTTCCAGAAAACATTTCAATTCTGATTTTATGTGTTTTTCTGTCACAAAATGTCTGAAGAATAGAGTATACCTATATATTCCAAAGAGAATGGAATGAAATTGAGGTCTTTTGCTATTTCTTCAGCTTTATTTATTAGTATATTGAGGATGCAGTATTATATTGAGTGTTTTGAGAAATGATTAGTTCATGTTAAATATAATGTTTATTAACTTATGATATCATGAGCAAATGTGAAAAATAAATATATAAATATATGGTTTTCTCATATATTTTATATATATTATACAGCATTAAGGTAAATATCACAGGGTGAATATTAAATAAAGGATATTTCTGGAAAAATGTGAAAAGGATCCTTCTAAGTACTTAAATATGATTTTAAAAAGTTCTTTCACCTTCTTCTTACTTCAAATTCAACTTCTAACATCTTATTTTAGTTTTTACTGATTTCACAAGTGTCATGAAATTAATGTGAGTAGAGCTGAACTACTAGCAAAAATGCATATTGCTTTTTATTCTTTTTTAATGTTATAAGTTTGTGTCATTTGTCATTGCTAAACCTGAGCAGATCCCTCAAAAATCTAGCAGAAATTGTCCAGCATTTCTATGGGGAGTGAGAGGATCATAAAAAATCAAGATAAGTGTTGCTTCTCATAATCTGCAGTTCCAACTAAAGAATCCTGACTTACTTTATATCATTCCCATGATAAAACATTTAAAATTTTATACTACATTAAAGTTCTCATCACTTGCAGCATTCTTGCAAATGAATTTCACTGAAGTCATTCATTGAAATGTCAATTATTTTTTTTTTTTATGGCCAACAACTTTGGTGAAAATAGTTCTCCAGAATTTGCTCACAAATCTATTAAAATAGAAAAGTTTTAAATTAATGAATTAACAAGCACATTTAGCAAGAAGAAAATGAAAAAGTGTGACAGTTACAACACTTCATTGGTTACATTTTACTGGGAAAAAAATAAGAAAATTTGTATAATATTGAATTAACTCATGAAAATTAGCATAAGTTTATACATTCTAGGGCTGGAATAAGACATTTTCCTGTACAACATAAATTTAAATTTCAGTCTATGGCTAACTAGAAGACAAATGATTGCTACATTTTATATAATATAAAAAGTTTGGCTAAATTTTTAAGTTTACAGGAAATGTTATAGTTTACTGATTCTTGAAAATTCAGAGACTATTTTATCAAAAAGTAGAAATGCAATACCAGCTCAGAGCATTCATTAATGGCTGGCTCACTAAAATTGAAAGTGGAAAGTAGTATAGATATTAATGCCTGAACAATTCATCCAAAATATGAGAAAAATAAAATGCACAAAGGTGAGTCAGTGATAAGCGCGAGTCTAGAATTCAAAATTGCCTTATTTCCTTGTCAAGCTCTCTGTCCAAATAGGTAGCTTCTAAAAGTAGAAGACGCCAATATAAAGTAAAACAAAACTGCACATTCTTTAAAAAAAAAAAAAAAATCAAGAATATATATATATAAGCTGCCGTCTTTTATGATCAGGGAACTCAAAGTTCCCCCAAATAATATTACTTACTCCTCAAAACATCTATATATATCATCCTTCAACTTAAAATTTTTGTGTCATTAATGGTAGAATCAAGATCTGTAGCATATTTGACTTTAGTACTTTCCCAAATTCTTATATTGAATAATTGCATGAATAAGCAAGCTGGATATAATAATGCTATCTATATCAGCTGTGAATGTCTTTCTAAGATCAAATTTTTCAGGTGTAAGATTTTCTTCATTATCTATCATTGCATTTTTTTTTCCATTATCTAATTTTAAGCTCACTCAGAGGTTATAGATTTTCAGGTCTGATACAATTTGTTTGCTAAAATTTCCAGAAAGATTATACTTAATGAAATGCATTTTTATGTTGAGGTGAAGATGATGTGCTTAGTTGATAAAATACCAGCTTCTCACAGCATCTTAAAGGAGTAAACCTCTTCTCGCCTGGTGATATGCATCTGTTTCTGTAATTTGTGGAGCGAGTTTCCTGCTGATATAAGGATACGAATGTTCGCAAATTGAATATTAGTAGAAGGTAGATTTCCTCCCACTGCTTTTGGATGCAATACTGACAATGAACAGTAGGAGGTAAATTCATCTCAATTCCAATTATAAATAGCATACACAGTTCTCATCCATCTATTGTCTGAAAAAAACAGGAAGCTACGTGAACTATAGTGAAGTAAAAGCAATTGTAAAATTGAGTTCCAAAGAATTTTTATGGTTTACTTATTTCTCATTTTAAAAATTTCATGCTGTGTCTCAATGGACACTCAAAAAAGATGTTTTCAGGTATCATCCTCAATATCATAGAAGGAAAAGGAATATACTGTGTCTTCCAGTTGTTTATTTAAAAGTTACTATTAGTTTAAGAAGTCCAATTTAATCACATCAGTTTTATTTCAAGTAATCAAGTGATGCAAGTGCTTTATTCCACTTTCAATCCAATATAATTAAAATAATTATTTTTTTTAAAGGTAGAGGCAAAATTTTGAAAAGGCACAAACACTAAGCCTCAGGCTGATATAAAACTAAAAGCAAAACATACTCTGTGGATTGAACATAAAACATCAGTGCATAAAAACATGTTGTATGTCTTAGGGTAAACTGTAATTTCATCTTGTGCTGTACCGTGCTGCCCTCCAGGCTCCTCTGTCCATGGGATTATCCAGGCAAGAATACTGGAGTGGGTTGCCATTCCTGTCTCCAGAGGATCTTCCCAACCCAGGGGTTGAACCCAGGTGTCCCGCATTGCAGGCAAATTCTTTACCACCTGAGCCGCCAGGGAAGTCCAGTTTCATCTTAGGGCATATTGATTCTACAGGTCTATATGGATTAATGTTCTGTTCAGTTCAGTTCAGTCATTCAGCTGTGTCTGACTCTTTGTGACCCCATGGACTGTAGCACACCAGGCCTCCCTGTCCATAGCCAACTCCTGGAGTTTACTCAGACTGGTGTCCATTGAGTCAGTAATGCCTTCCAACCATCTCATCCTCTGTTGTCCCCTTCTCTTCCTGCCTTCAATCTTTCCTAGCATCAGGCTCTTTTCAATTGAGTCAGCTCTTCAAATCAGGTGACCAAAGTATTGGAGTGTCAGCTTCAGCATCAGTCCTTTCAATGAATATTCAGGACTGATTTCCTTTAGGATGGACTGGTTGGATCTCCTTACAGTCCAAGGGACTCTCAAGTGTCTTCTCCAACACCACAGTTCAAAAGCATCAATTCTTCAGCGCTCAGTTTTCGTTGTAGTCCAACTCTGACATCCATACATGACTACTGGAAAAACCATAGCTTTGACTATTACTGTAGCTCAGGATTAAAAAATATATATATTATGCATGATTTACTATAAATAACTAATCTACTACGGGGGATAAAGGGAAGTACGTTGTCAGCAAATATTTTAAATTTATTACTAAACAGTAAAGCTCTTTACTTTAAATTCTTTAAATTTCTCAGAAAAAGAGATTGTAAATGCTGTATAAAGGGACATTATGGGACTTCCCAGGTGGCACTAGTTGGCCATTGGCACTCCTGCCAATGCAGGAGACATAAGAGACATGGGTTCAATCCCTGGGATGGAAAGATACCTTGGAGGAGGACATGGCAACCTAGTTCACTTGCCATGGAGAATGGCATGGAGTTCTTGCCTGGAGAATTCCATGGACAGAATTCTGTGGGCTACAGTTCATAGGGTCACAAAGAGTTGGACATGATTGAAGCAACTTCACACTCACACAAAAGCACATTAGACTTAATAAATGAAGCAAATTTTACAAGTCTTGGCTGTGGATTCAGAAGTCCTAGATTTACATCCTGGATCTACTCTAGGTTTGACCACCATCACAACTGTTTGATGAGAGGAAATTCTCTCTATGAATGCAGAATATAAATTTGTCTATATATGATTTCATGATTTTTGACCCTCTCTTCTGACATTTTAAGGGAAAAACAAATATAATCAGCATGGTGTTTTACAAAGATTAATTTTACAATGAGGTAATAGAGTGAAGTAAAACAATAGGGTTGCCTTGTGTATCTGATGGTGAGCATGCTGTAAGACTGAAGTAAAACTATACAGAAGTCAAAATATAATATTGCAAATATGAAATATATTATGCTTTAAACCAATGTTACCTCAATAAAAGTAAAAAAGAAATTTAGAAATTCTAATATTTAAAATGGAAACAGTGGAAACCTAGCTAATTCAGGGTGATGATGGCTAAGAATGAATTTAGAAAGACAGTATCATTACTGAAACTAGCAAACTTAAAATGTGGGAACTGAGGCACAGGGATTCTAAATAAATATCCCAAAGCCACAGAGCTAATGGCAAAACCGTGATTTGAATTTTGATAGCTCTAGAATCTATGTTCTCAAACTTACTCCTTATTAACAATATTAACTACACATGATGAGTAAAGAACAGAGAGATAAGAAACAGCTTCCATGTTACAGATTTGGTAATTGAGTATATGGTGATATTGAAATGGAGCAGGACTCTATGGTCCTTGCTCACCCTGTTATGTCCTCTGCCTGCCTTTTGCCTGTGGAAAAACTTTAGCCAGAAAATAAGATTATTCAGAGAAGTGATAAAATGCAGAAACAAAGAGAAGCAATTAAACAGGACAAAACAATCATACTTTAGACAATAAGCAAAATTCAGTTCACTTCAGTTCAGTCTCTCAGTCGTATCTGATTCTGTGACCTCATGAATTGCAGCAAGCTAGGCCGCCCTGTCCATCACCAATTCCTGGAGTTTATACAAACTCATGTCCATCGAGTCAGTGATGCCATCTAACCATCTCATCCTCTGTCGTTTCTTTTCCCTCCTGCCCTTAATCTTTCCCAGCATCACAGTCTTTTCAAATGAGTCAGCTCTTCACATCAGGTCGCCAAAGTATTGGAGTTTCAGCTTCAACATCAGTCCCTACAAAGAACACCCAGGGATGATCTCCTTTAGAATGGACTGGCTGGATCTCCTTGCAGTCCAAGGGACTCTCAAGAGTCTTCTCCAACACCACAGTTCAAAAGTATCAATTCTTCAGCACTCAGCTTTCTTCACAGTCCAACTCTCACATCCATACATGTCCACAGGAAAAACCATAGCCTTGACTAGACTGACCTTTGTTGGCAAAGTAATGTCTCTGCTTTTCAATATGCTATCTAGGTTGGTCATAACTTTTCTTCCAAGGAGTAAGCATCTTTTAATTTCATGGCTGCAGTCACCATCTGCAGTGATTTTGGAGCCCCATAAAATAAAGTCAGCCACTGTTTCCACTGTTTCCCCATCTATTTCCCATGAAGTGATGGGACCAGATGCCATGATCTTAGTTTTCTGAGTGTTGAGCTTTGAGCCAACTTTTTCACTCTCCTCTTTCATTTTCCTCGAGAGGCTTTTTAGTTCCTCTTCACTTTCTGCCATAAGGGTGGTGTCATCTGCATATCTGAGGTTACTGATATTTCTCCCGGCAATCTTGATTTCAGCTTGTGCTTCTTCCAGCCCAGCATTTCTCATGATGTACTCTGAATATAAGTTAAGTAAGCAGGGTGACAATATACAGCCTTGATGTACTTCTTTTCCTATTTGGAACTAGTCTGTTGTTCCATGTCCAGTTCTAACTGTTGCTTCCTGACCTGCATATAGGTTTCTCAAGAGGCAGGGCAGGTGGTCTGGTATTCTGATCTCTTTCAGAATTTTCCACAGTTTATTGTGATCCACACAAAGGCTTTGGCATAGTCAAGAAAGCAGAAATAGATGCTTTTCTGGAACTCTCTTGCTTTTTCCATGATCCAGCAGATGTTGGCAATTTGATCTCTAATTCCTATGCCTTTCCTAAAACCAGCTTGAACATCTGGAAGTTCACGGTTCATGTATTGCTGAAGCCTGACTTGGAGAATTTTGAGCATTACTTTACTAGCGTGTGAGATGAGTGCAATTGTGCGGTAGTTTGAACATTCTTTGGCATTGCTTTTCTTTGGGATTGAAATGAAAATTGACCTTTTCCAGTCCTGTGGCCACTGCTGAGTTTTCCAAATGTGCTGTCATATTGAGTGCAGCACTTTCACAGTATCATCTTTCAGGATTTGAAATAGCTCAACTGGAATTCCATCACCTCCGCTAGCTTTGTTCTTAATGATGCTTTCTAAGGCCCATTTGACTTTACATTCCAGGATGTCTGGCTCTAGGTGAGTGATCACACCATCGTGATTATCTGGGTCATGAAGATCTTTTTTTGTATAGTTCTTCTGTGTATTCTTGCTACATCTTCTTAATATCTTCTGCTTCTGTTAGGTCCATACCATTTCTCTCCTTTATCGTTCCTGTCTTTGCATGAAATGTTACCTTGGTATCTCTAATTTTCTGAAGATATCTCTAGTCTTCCCCATTCTGTTGTTTTCCTGTATTTCTTTGCATTGATCACTGAAGAAGGCTTTCTTATTTCTCCTTGCTATTTTTTGGAACTCTGCATTCAGACGCTTATATCTCTTTCCCTCCTTTGCTTTACACTTCTCTTCCTTTCACAGCTATTTGTAAAGCCTCCTCAGACAGCCATTTTGCTTTTTTGCATTTCTTTTAGTTCCTTCTCAGGGGCTATAGATAATATTCTGTGCCATATCCTGTGAGCTGTCTTATAGAAACTGAGACCACCACCAGGTAGAAGAAGCTAACTGTATGATGACCAAGTCTAAACTATGACACAATTTGCTCCATTTCACACAATTCCAAGAACTGGTCTCAAAGAAGTGAGAGCAAACTGACTCTGAAACTGAAACCAACTGTACCTAAAACAAGATGACACTGATCAGATCTCCACAAGATCACTTCAAGATGACTGTCAGAGCTGACTGTGCTGTTTCTGCATGTAGCCCCCTCCATCTATAGAAGCTCTTGCCCACTCATTGTGTGGGGTGGGGAGGAGCTCAGCCTTTGGATAGATGTCTGCACCTTCCCTAGCCTTCAGCTGTCAGCATCCAAAATGAACCAAATTTTCATTTTCAGAACATTGCCTCTTTAATGGCTTTTGTATGGCAAGCAGCCAGATCCCCCCTTTCATTTACAATACTTGATGATATAATAAAGTCCTATAAAGATAGGCCCAATAAATAAGGAAGGGAATGCTTTGAACAAAAACATAATCTATAATATTGATAATCTATAATCTAATAATATAATCACCTAGACTATAATCTATAATAATCTATAATACAATCTATAATAGCAGAATTCCACCAGCTGGAGCAGCAATGGTGAAGTGAACATGCCTTGAGACAGGAATGCACTGAGTGTATTCAAGGGCTGTGGTATAAGGGAAAAATTTAGTTAGTTGTTACCTTGTCACATATTCAGATTGACACAGCTTTGAAGGCTGCTCAAATTTGCTTTAGTCAATTAGATATGTTTCTGATCATTAGAAATAACATTTAAAGTTAGGAAAAATCATTTCTGAAAAAAGACATATTAAATGAAATTGTTGTCTTGAACAGGCAGAAAAGACAGTGGTTTCAAGGATGGTGAAAAACAACTGATGATTACTTTTCCATCATGCATTAATTTTTAAAATTATATCTTCTCCTCAAGAACAGTCCACATGTTTATTACATTCTAGTATGACTAGAACACAATTTAAACTTTTAACACCATTAATAATAATCAATAGAAATACTAATTATTGAATAAGTTTTCTATATCTCTTTTCTTAGTTTCAGTTGTCTGATACTCAGTTCAGTTCAGTTCAGTCGCTCAGTCGTGTCTGACTCTTTGCGACCCCATAAATTGCAACACGCCAGGCCTCCCTGTCCTTCACCAGCTCCCGGAGTTCACTCAGACTCACGTCCATCGAGTTGGTGATGCCATCCTGCCATCTCATCCTCTGTCGGCCCCTTCTCCTCCTGCCCCCAATCCCTCCCAGCATCAGAGTCCTTTCGAATGAGTCAACTCTGCATGAGGTGGCCAAAGTACTGGAGTTTCAGCTTCAGCATCATTCCTTCCAAAGAACACAAGGGCTGATCTCCTTCAGAATGGACTGGTTGGATCTCTTTGCAGCCCAAGGGACTCTCAAGAGTCTTCTCCAACACCACAGCTCAAAAGCATCAATTCTTCAATGCTCAGCTTTCTTCACAGTCCAACTCTCACATCCATACATGACCACAGGAAAAACCATAACCATAACTAGATGGACCTTTGTTGGCAAAGGAATGTCTCTGCTTTTCAATATGCTATCTAGGTTGGTCATAACTTTTCTTCCAAGGAGTAAGCATCTTTCAATTTCATGGCTGCAATCACCATCTGCAGTGATTCTAGAGCCCAAAAAGATAAAGTCTCACACTCTTTCCACTGTTTCTGCATCTATTTCCCATGAAGTGATGGGACCAGATGCTATGTTCTTCGTTTTCTGAATGTAGAGCTTTAAACCAACTTTTTCACTCTCCTCTTTCACTTTCCTCAAGAGGCTTTTTAGCTCCTCTTCACTTTCTGCCATAAGGGTGGTGTCATCTGCATATCTGAGGTTATTGATATTTCTCCCGGCAATCTTGATTCCAGCTTGTGCTTCTTCCAGCCTAGCGTTTCTCATGATGTACTCTGCACATAAGTTAAGTAAGCAGGGTGACAATATACAGCCTTGAAGTACTCCTTTTCCTATTTGGAACCAGTCTGTTGTTCCATGTCCAGTTCCAACTATTGCTTCCTGACCTGCATACAGGTTTCTCAAGAGGCAGGTCAGGTGCTCTGGTAGTATTATAGTAAATAAAACAGTCCTTTCTTAACCTATAAAGTCAACTCTTACTGACATCCAGTGAACTATGATGACATCACTAAAATGAACAATATGTCTAAAAAAGAAATAATCTGTTCTTGTTGTTGTAATTCATGCTTTCTCTAAAAACCTAAAGCATCTGAAATTTAGTATATGTGGAATAAAGAAAAGAACTTTAATAAAGGTAGCTATTTTAAAATTTCATCAGATTTAGGAGCAAAAGAATCGCTTATTCTGCTGGTTTAAGTCCTCCTCCAGGGGATGTTTCCAATCCAGGGATCAAACCTGCATCTCTAAGTGTCCTGCATTGGCAGGTGGGTTCTTTACCTCTAGTGCTTCCTGGGAAGCCCTTAAGCTGTTTTAATGGAGTAAGAACAGAAGGTTGAACTCAGTGGAAAAGGAGAGATAACAACAAAAATGAAAAATGTGTACAGGTAGAGTGCTAAGGAAGAGGCTAGGTAAAGGTGATAGCTAGTAAGAGGTAGCATTAAAGGAGGTTTGGGTATTGTTTCTTTTTTTTAAAACATGGTCTTTTTAAAGACTTAATCAAATTTAAAAGATACTGAAATATCACCCACCCCCATCCCCACCCTGAGAAAAGTAGCAAAGATGTAATGGAGCAACTCCCCAAATACAAACTAGGCATGGATGGAAAGCACAAGTAATGAAGCTAGCCAGAGAAAACCATGTGTTTATCCATTTGAATAGAAAAACATTCTGGATACAGGTAAGTTACTCAAGAGGAAGAAAGTTCAGAGAGATATTTTAGAATGTCTTCTATTTTCGCATAAAAGTAATAGGTATATTCAAGTGGCAAGAGTCAATGTGGAATAGACTGTGTTAAGTACATATGAAGAGTGGGAAAGTTTTTGAACAGAGACTGTAAATAATGATATATATATATATATATACATATATATATATAGAGAGAGAGAGAGAGCAGAGAAGGCGATGGCACCCCACTCCATTACTCTTGCCTAGAAAACCCCGTGGGCGGAGAAGCCTGGTAGGCTGCAGTCCATGAGGTCGCGAAGAGTTAGACACAACTAAGCGACTTCACTTTCACTTTTCACTTTCATGCATTGGAGAAAGAAATGGGGGAACCTGGTGGCCTGCCATCTATGGGGTCGCACAGAGTCAGACACGACTGAAGTGACTTAGCAGCAGCAGCAGCAGAAGCAGCAGAAGAGAGAGTGTGTGTGTTAAAAAAATCCTCCGTTATTTAATCCACATTCTCTTATTATTTTATTTTTCATTCCCAGATGAAAACTGAGGTCAACAGAACACCACATATTAAGTAAAAGAGGTAAATTTCTATTGCATGCTCTCCTGACTCCAAATCACATGCTCTTAGTTAAAACCTTATATTAGGATATCAAAGTGTCCTTTTCTGTGCTAATAGAAAAAAGAGAGAGAGTTCATTTTGAATTCAAGAGCATAAATCTGTAGTGGCGCCAATTTGTGCCCTTCAGGTGAATTCTCAGAAGTGCTAAGTATCCTTCCTGGAACTGAAAGGAGAACAGACCAAAATGTTCTACGGTTAATGAGCAACAGGTCATTTCTCCAGAAGCATGGAGGCGAGTCATCTGAGGCGAGTCATCTCTCACCAATGAGAGAATAATTACAATCAGGAATCATTAGGGCCCTGTTGGCGAGTACTGGAATGAAAGTTGATTGATACCTCGGCATAAGGTAAAGAGTTCAATATTTTTAAAAATGAGGTTAAAACACAAGTCTCATCAGAATAAAGGGGTAAGAAAGAAAAATGAAAAGGTGAGATGTTTTAATTGAGTCTGGACGAAACTGCTCAGGCTTATGAGGCTTACTGAGAATTGTTTGGAAATCATCTGTGTAGTAAAGTATTAAATAGAAATATATGTTGCTAATTATTTTATTTTTAGAAATTTTGGAGATAAAAGTATTTCAAAAGTATTTAGCTAATATTAATATTTAAGAAAAGAAGTAAAAAGGAGAATGAAATTTTTCATGTATGTGTAAAATCTAGGCTATTTTTGTTCCAGCTATTACTGTAGATGTCTTTACACCTGCAGGTTTTCTAGTCATATCCGTGATTCACATTTTTAATAGTATCATAATGGCAACTAATTTGGAGAGATTAATTGAAGCTAATATTTAAAGAATATGATATTTTAAAAAATAAACAACTTTCCACTCAAACCGCATGACACAGATTGAATGGCCCCAAATAAAATTATTTCTCTCTGCCATGACTAGATTTTCTCCAGCTTTCTGCTTTGAGAATTCCTACTCAACTTTCAAAGCCAATTTCATATTTATCTTCTATAAAGAATACTTCCGTCTTGCTAAGTTGCTTCAGTCATGTCCGACTCCATGCAATCACGTGAAGTGTAGCACACCAAGCTCCTCTGTCCAGAGAGAGTCTCCAGGCAAGAATATGGGAGTGGGTTGCCATACACTTCTCTTGGCAATCTCCCCAGTTCAGGGATTGAACCCGCACGGCTTATGTCTAGTGCATTGACAAGCAGATTCTTTACCACTAGCACCACCTGGGAAAAACTTACCGGCTGTATATCAAAGATGGCTTTACCCTTGGCTCTCCACTACCTTGTAGAAATTCCTGCCATCTCAATTACTGTATTATATTTTTGAATTTGTTCACATGTGTTATATTGTACTGTATATGTCTTGCCAATGGTTGGTAACATTTAACCTCAATGATGACAACTTATTTATTTTAGTATCTTAGAAGGTAGGTAAGCATTTGATAAATATTTATCGCTAGGAATTTGAAAGAGTAGAGGCTCTATGTGTCAGAGTCTAATGGTAGACAAAAACCCTTGAAATCTCAGTTCTTCTATCTGAGGTCTTAGTTGTGCCTTGCCCAATGATCCTTGCTGTCTCAAACGACAAATCAACATCAATAAAGTTTAGAAAAGTGCAGTCTCTTCTTAGTGGAGCCAGAAAACCTGAATCAGTGCCCAATCACCTAGAGAATGCTCCAGGTCAAGGAAAGGAAGAAGAGGATGCTTTTATATGAGCACTATATTATTGACTTTTATCTGCCACAACGGAAATGTTCATTTTAAAAAGGAATCATTTTAATTCCCTGGATAGAATTTGAATGTATAAAGTTAAGTGAATATACCATTTTCCACATGATTTAGCTTAATCCTTTAAAAAGTTCTCTTGCATAATCTCCCTGATCTTGAGATTTTTCATATTTTATTTTATTGCTTCAGTCACTCAGTCATGTCCGGCTCTTTGTGACCCCATGAATTGCACTACGCCAGACCTCTCTGTCCATCACCATCTCCCGGAGTTCACTCAAACTCACGTCCATCGAGTTGGTGATGCCATCCAGCCATCTCATCCTCTGTCATCCCCTTTTCCTCCTGCCCCCAATCCCTCCCAACATCAGAGTCTTTTCCAATGAGTCAACTCTTCTCATGAGGTGGCCAAAGTACTGGAGTTTCTGCTTTAGTATCATTCCTTCCAAAGAACACAAGGGCTGATCTCCTTTAGAATAGACTAGTTGGATCTCCTTGCAGTCCAAGGGACTCTCAAGAGTCTTCTCCAACACCACAGCTCAAAAGCATCAATTCTTCAATGCTCAGCTTTCTTCACAGTCCAACTCTCACATCCATACATGACCACTGGAAAAACCATATCCTTGACTAAACGGATCTTTGTCGGCAAAGTAATGTTTCTGCTTTTCAATATGCTATCTAGGTTGGTCATAACTTTTCTTCCAAGGAGTAAACGTCTTTTAATTTCAGGGATGCAGTCACCATCTGCAGTGATTTTGGAACCCAAAAAGATAAAATCTGACACTGTTTCCACTGTTTCCCCAGCTATTTCCCATGAAGCGATGGGACCAGATGCTATGATCTTCGTTTTCTGAATGTTGAGCTTTAAGCCAACTTTTTCACTCTCCTCTTTCACTTTCATCAAGAGGCTTTTTAGCTCCTCTTCACTTTCTGCCGAAAGGGTGGTGTCATCTGCATATCTGAGGTTATTGATATTTCTCCCAGCAATCTTGATTCCAGCTTGTGCTTGTTCCAGTCCAGCGTTTCTCATGATGTACTCTGCATATAAGTTAAATAAGCAGCGTGACAATATACAGCCTTGACGTACTCCTTTTCCTATTTGGAACCAGTCTGTTGTTCCATGTCCAGTTCTAACTGTTGCTTCCTGACCTGCATACAGATTTCTCAAGAGGCAGGGCAGGTGGTCTGGTATTGCCATCTCTCTCAGAATTTTCCAGTTTATTGTGATCCCCACAGTCAAAGGCTTTGGCATAGTCAATAAAGCAGAAATAGATGTTTTTCTGGAACTCTCTTGCTTTTTCAGTGATCCAGCAGATGTTGGCAATTTGATCTCTGGTTCCTCTGCCTTTTATATAATTTCAATTATATGATTTCTATACAAAGAATAACAGAGGATAAGACTGACCATGTGACTGAGGATGAACAGTCCTGCTCCCACTGTCCAGAATGCTGCTCAGGTCCTGGGAGCCCAGCTTACAGCTCAATGTCTCCTGGAGCCCAAGGGGAGGGCAGCAGACTCCCACCCTACCCTGACCTGCTTTCAGCAGCACTACACAGCCCCACTCAACTCAGACCTTGTCAGTGGGAGCCCATTCACCTTGGGGCTGAGGGACAGATTGTCCATTATTTTTGCTGTTTTTAAGTCATTAAGTCATGCTCAACTCTTTGCATCCCCATGGACTCCAGCACTCCAGGTTCCCCTGTCCTCTACTATCTCCTAGAGTTTCCCAGAGCTTGCTCAAATTCATGTCCATTGAGTTCATGATACTATCTAATTAATCAATAGCATTCAAGATATGGTGGCTCACAATGTAATCTTCTCATTATATCTCTTAATAACACTTGGACTTCTACAAGGGCTTTCCTGGTGGCTCAGAGGGTAAAGAATCTGCCCACAATGTGGGAGACTTGAGTTCAATCCCTGGGTCTGGGAGATCCCCTCGAGAAGGGAATGGCTACCCATCCCAGTATTCTTGCTGGAGAATTCTGTGGACAGAAGAGCCTGTGGACTGCAGTCCATGGCGTGGCAAAAGGTAGGACATGACTGAGTGGCTAACACTTGAAAACAATTAGACTTTTAGAGCTTTCTTGGTGGCTCAGATAATAAAGAATCTTCTGGGAAGCAGGAGACCCAGGTTTAATCCCTAGGTTGAGAAGATCCCTTTGAGAAGGAAATGGCAACACACTCCAGTATTTTTGCCAGGAGAATTCCATGGACAGGGGAGCCTGGTGACTAACACTTTCACTTTCCTACAGGTCAGCAAGCATCCCAAGTTTGGTTAAACTGGATCTGGGTTCACCAGGGCTTTGCCTTCCAGACAGTGCCTAGCCAGGTTGACACAGATAGGTGGTAAATCTCAGAACATACTGGAACTTCAGCTTCTGGTCAATGATGGGTCTCATCCATGCAGATAAGAGCCCAGTGTCTCCAGTACCTGCTCTATCACAACAGGAGTAAAAGGTGAAGAAAAGTGGGGAGAAACTTCTTGTATGTGATTGACTCCTAAGGTGGGAGGGGGGTGTCCATTTTCAGAAAAGAAAGCAGAGGAAGGGCTTGAGGTGGAAATTTTCAGGTAGTTATGTGAGTGGTGAAGACAGTTTGCAGGGACCTTTATGGTGCGTGGTATCTAGTTTCCTTGGCATCCTTTATTGAGGGGATTTTCCCCAGTGTATGTCCTTGTGTACATCCTTGGCAACTTTGTCATAAATTAACTGACCACCTACCTGTGGGTTTATTTCAGGGTTCTCTGTTCTGTTTCTTTTCGATGCAGTTGTAAATGGGATTTTCTTTCTTAATTTGGTTTCTGATACTTCTACTTCTTTATTAGTGTTCAGAAATCCAACTGACTATTTGTAGTGCTTTTGTATCATGCAACTTTACTAAATCCATGTATTACTCATACCTTTGGGTAGTTTGATGTGAAAAGCTTTAATTCAAAAAGTCCATTGTTTCTACCATACCCCTGGTCATCCACAACACCCAAGACATAGTTACTACTAATATAATCTTCCCACAGTAACTTTTAATAATATGTCAATTTCTATAAGAGCAGTTAGCTTAACCATTTTGAGTGAACTGAATCTCAGTAGGGTTTGGCCCTTATCATGAAATGTGCAGTCATATCTACTATTCTTTATATGTTTGTTTTCAAAAGTTGTTTATTTTATAGTAATTTCAAACATACAGTGAACTTACTCTTTATCTGTAAGTTCAGATTCCCCAGTTATCATCGATTTACCACATATGCCAATTTAAATTACAATTTCCAGTGTGTGTGTTAGGAAGGACACTGTCTCAGGGAATACCCACATAGCCCCCAAATGAGAAATCATTATGGCTTTCACCTTCTAGTCCAATGGTCCACCTTCCACTTTTACCACCTGTCCAAATGTCTTTTTCCATTCTGATTCAGTTTTTTTTCTTTTCTTTTCTTTTTTTTTTTCTGGAAGTTTCCTGGAGACTTTCCTGCATCTTCACAATAGTAACAGATTTAAAGCACACAAGATGAATGCGATCTGGGCAGATTTTTCTTATGGCTTCTTTCACTTAGGATGTTTTGAATGTTCACTCACATTGTAATATATATCAGTACTTCATTCACATTTTCTATGGTGATTAAATCTACTGAACATAACCTTTGCCATTCAAAGTATATAGTTATATGACATTAATCACATTGTTGTAGAAATATACTCACCATCCATCTCTCATACTTTTTCATTTTTGCTAAGTGAAACTGCATCCAATAAATACTAATTCTCTTCAACACTTGTCAACCATTTTCTATCTTCTGTGTCTGAAGTTCACTTCTCTGGAAACCTCATAGAAGTGGAAACATAATATCCATCCTTTTGAAACCAAGTTATTTCATCAGCATAATGCCTTTAAGGCTCAAGTATATCATTAAGTTAAGTGGGCTTCCTTGGTGGCTCAGAGGTTAAAGCGCCTACCTCTATTACAGGAGACCTGGATTCGATCCCTGGGTCAGGAAGATCCCCTGGAGAAGGAAATGGCAATACAAGTGCCTTAATTTCCTTAGTTTCTAGACTGAATAATATACCCTTGTACATATATCTCATTTTATCAGTTCATCTATCCATTGGCACTTGGGTGGCTTCCACCTTTTGCCCAGTCTGAGTAATGCTGAAATGAATAGGTGTACTTTTCACTCCCTTATTTCAAAGTTTAGGGTATATACTCTGAAGTGGAAATTTCACTTGTGGAATTAGTGATGGATCTTTCACTAATTCATGCTTACGTTTTTGATGAACTGCCATACTTTTTCCACAGTGGATGCACCATTTTACTTTATTTTCATATATGGCAGAATAATATGGAAATTTGTAGATCTACCCTCTTTTGCTTATCCATTAATTCACTGATGAATATTCAAATTGTTTCTACTTTTGAGTCAATGCAAACAATGCTGCCATAAGTAAAGATAATGAGTATTAGTATTCTTTTTGGTTTCTCACATTAAAAGATAATTAAGTCAACTTTATTTTGGTATCAGTTTGTTTTTATTTTGAAGAGAGAAACTATTTCTTCTAGTTTGTTAGACTTTTTAATAACAAAGTAATTTATATGGATCCCTCTATCAAAGAAGATATATTTATACATTCAATGACAATTTATACTATTATAAATAATGCAATAAATATTCCCATGCATGTTTTGATATCCAATTATGAAAGTATTTCAGGGGAAGACAACTGGATTAGTTAATAAACCATGAAGAAGATGTTTTTGTTATTCTCATTTTTCAGTTGAAGGAATCAAGATTGAGAGAAATTAATATCTTGCCCAAAGTCATTCATTAGAAAGTGGCAGATGCACAGCATAAAAAGACATATATTTGATTTAAAACACAGTTATAATCAGTTTGTAGTTCAACATAAACCTGATGCTACTTTCATAAAGTCATATCAACTTTCTTCCCTGTGCTCAACAGTGATTGCATATAATGATAATCATTGTATTTTCTGACAGTTTTTTTTCAGATTGTGTTTTTTTATTTAAATTTATTTATTGTAATTGGAGGCTAATTACTTTACAATATTGTATTGGTTTTGCCATATAGTTTTTAATTTTTTTATATTTTTTCTTTTATTTATTTATTTTTTTAATTTATTTTATTGAAGTACAGTTGACAGAATTTGCATTTTTAGTGTTCTCAGGTAATGCTGATGCTGCTGGTTCAGGAACCATGCTTTGAGAACCAATGGTCTAGATTATTCCCAACTTTCACCCAGAGGCTAAGACTATAAGTTTTATTTTTTATTTTTTGGGTGCTTTGTAATATCTTTTTTTTTTTAAATAATCATATATTTTATTTATATATTTATTTTTTTTTTAATTTTAAAATCTTTAATTCTTACATGTGTTCCCAAACGTGAACCCCCCTCCCACCTCCCTCCCCATAACATCTCTGTGGGTCATCCCCATGCACCAGTCCCAAGCATGCTGTATCCTGCGTCAGACATAGACTGGCGATTCGATTCTTACATGATAGTATACATGTTAGAGTACCATTCTCCCAAATCATCCCACCCTCTCCCTCTCCCTCTGAGTCCAAAAGTCCGTTATACACATATGTCTTTTTTGCTGTCTTGCATACAGGGTCTTCATTGCCATCTTTCTAAATTCCATATATATGTGTCAGTATACTGTATTGGTGTTTTTCTTTCTGGCTTACTTCACTCTGTATAATAGGCTCCAGTTTCATCCATCTCATCAGAACTGATTCAAATGAGTTCTTTTTAACGGCTGAGTAATACTCCATTGTGTGTATGTACCACAGCTTTCTTATCCATTCATCTGCTGATGGACATCTAGGTTGTTTCCATGTCCTGGCTATTATAAACAGTGCTGCGATGAACATTGGGGTACATGTGTCTCTTTCAATTCTGGTTTCCTCGGTGTGTATGCCCAGCAGTGGGATTGCTGGGTCATAAGGTAGTTCTATGTGCAATTTTTTAAGGAATCTCCACACTGTTCTCCATAGTGGCTGTACTAGTTTGCATTCCCACCAACAGTGTAGGAAGGTTCCCTTTTGTCCACACCCTCTCCAGCATTTATTGCTTGCAGATTTTTGGATCGCAGCCATTCTGACTGGTGTGAAATGGTACCTCATTGCGGTTTTGATTTGTATTTCTCTAATAATGAGTGATGTTGAGCATCTTTTCATGTGTTTGTTAGCCATCCGTATGTCTTCTTTGGAGAAATGTCTATTTAGTTCTTTGGCCCATTTTTTGAATGGGTCGTTTATTTTTCTGGAATTGAGCTGCATAAGTTGCTTGTATATTTTTGAGATTAGTTGTTTGTCAGTTGCTTCATTTTCTATTATTTTCTCCCATTCAGAAGGCTGTCTTTTCACCGTGCTGATATTTTCCGTTGTTGTGCAGAAGCTTTTCATTTTAATTAGATCCCATTTATTTTGCCATATAGTTTTTAAAATGAAAATCTTTATGAAATCAACAATACAGTAAGTCACTATTATAGCAAATCATGGAAATAAATTGCCAATCTCTGTTTTTCACTAAATGCAGAAAATATTCCTCCTGTAAAAGTTGACTTTACATAAATAGACCACAAGGATTAACTCTTTTGACTTTTAACAAGTTATAATTTCTATGGTCATAAATTTGCTTATTTGTAAAATGTGAGGGCCATCTCTGCCTTACGGTGGTAGTCACAATAGCACACATTTATGTAGTGAGTGCTTAGTTTGTACAAGGCACAGTTCTAAGCATGATCCATTTTGTCTCAAAGTATTATATCTACTAGACAAACTTACCTATTTTCTCCTACCATTTTTCCTTCCTGCCTCTTTTCTTCCTTTTTTTAAATCTTTTCCTTTATTTTTTTTTTCTTTTTTGATCAAGAATATGAGAAAGTGAGGCATGGAGAAATATATTGAAAGCCTCACAAACAGAAAGCCGTGGTGTAAGAATTTGAAGATAGACAACCTCCTTCAGTCTGTCCTTTAACCCACACAACAGAACACCTTACACTCTGGCTTATGTTAAAGATAAAATTTAATGTCTCTGTAAAGGTCTTTCAAACCAGCATAAAAACAGAATGTTTCTCTAAGTTACTCTAAGGGAAAAAATATCTTCTCTATATTTGTACCTGCTCCTTTACCAATTTTATCCTGATAGAGTTTAAAAACAAATGCAAAAGTTTTAGGTTAAAAGGACTTCAATAAAGCAGTTGTTAATATTTCAATACAGTTTAATGTATTTTGACTACGAAGATTTCAATATAATTGTTCTGCAAAAAAAAAGTGCATTAGGAAATGAGAAATATTCATGAACTAAGAAGCCATTAATGAAATAAAAATATACCTAGAAAAGCATGATATTTTTAAGCATGGAATTTAGCATAGCCACTTGCATAGCACAGAAATATTCAAAGCATGTATTTGAAAAAACATCAAACTGTAAAAAAAAAATACATTGTCAAAATAAAACCTTGCAAATTTACTGTTCTAATTCTTACAAATTATAGAATGTTAAAAATTATACACAAACTATTAGATGATCCTTTGCCAAGATTTTACTCCAAAGCTGAAATTAAGATCCATTTAAAGTTTTTTACATATAATAAAGCACATTTATAAGCTCCTGGCACGCTGAAAAAGCAAATTCAGAATTAAAGAAGAGTGTCTGTTATAATTACAATGATCATGATAGTATGTTGCTAACATTGTGATCATTACAATCATCTTTACTCCCTGAAAACATAAAAAGATTGTGCTCTGTCATCTTGAATCTCAAAGAACAGCATGGTGAATTCGAGCCAAGGGCTCGACTTACATTTCAAGGGCTGGAAAATTAAGGTCACAAAAATGTAGCTGTGCCATCAAGGTGCAAGTTATTCACAATTCACAGAGCAGAGTTTGTTCAGACATGGCCAATCTATTGCCTTATCCTATTGACAAAGCATCTAAATACCACTGCAGGTGCCATTAATCCAAGCTCTTTCAGGTCTCATTGTATTCTATGTGCCTGAAGAAAGAAAGGGAAAGTGAAGTCGCTCAGTAGTGTTCACTCTTTGCGACCCTGTGGACTGTAGCCTACCAGGCTCCTCTGCCCATGGGATTCTCCAGGCAAGAATACTGGAGTGGGTTGCCATTTCTTTCTCCAGGGGATCTTCCCAACCCAGGGATAGAACCTGGGTCTCTGGCATTGGAGGCAGACGCTTTAATCTTTGAGCCACCAGGGAAGCCACCTGCCCAAAACTCCCTTCAAAAGAGAAAGGCCAAAACACATTTCTATGGAAAAAACAGTATAAAATAGCACTTATAAATGTCTTTCTTTCCTGCTTGAGTGAATAAATATGAATGGCCTAGGAGGACTGTGTGTTCATTGATATCATTACAGAATTTTGCTCTTGAGGATTTTTTTCATTTTTGTGTTTATCTTTTTGTCTTTGTGTTTTTTAATAACAAAAAAATTTATAAAGAATAAGTCCAGGTATGGGTATTTTATTATTTGCAAGTGAATTGAATTAAAAGAAAAATAATTAATATTTCAAATTATTTAGAAATGGAAATTGCTATATTCTATATTGTTTTTCAGGCAGACATATTTTAAACTTCTTCCTACTCTAGTGGGGAATTTTCTGCTAAAGACAGATAACATCTCAGAATATTTAACATAACTTCAAATTTCTGTTTTATTTAAATAAAATTGGAATGAGCAAAAAAAAATTTCCAAGCAAACATAGGTCACCACTTTGAAAATTTCACAAACTCCCCAAAACCTGAAATTTCCTTAAGCTACAAAACCAACAAAATGTCAGAAACTGCTGTTTTAAACTATATTATGAACACAATTGGATTAAAAATTTCAGATAATTTAAAAGTATTTCTTTGTTGCCATTAGCATTTATGAAGAGTCAATATGATGACATTCATTTTCTTCCGGACAAGTTGGCTGAGTTCATGCAAACACAAAGGTAATTATTTATTTGTTATTGTTCAGTTGTTAAGTCATGTCCCACTCTTTGTGACCCCATGAATTGCAGCATGCTAGGCTTCCCTGTCCTTCACTATCTCCCAGAGTTTGCTCAGAACTCATGTCCATTGAGTCAGTGATGCCATCCAACCATCTCATCCTCTGTCACCCTCTTCTCCTCTTGCCCTCAATCTTTACTAGCATCTGGGTCTTTTCCAATGAGTCAGCTCTTCACATCAGGTGGCCAAAGTATTGGAGCTTCAGCTTCAGCATCAGTCCATCTAATGAATATTCAGGGTTGATTTCTTTTAGAATTGACTGCTTTGATCTCCTTGCTGTCCAAGGGATTCTCAAGAGTTTTCTCCAGCATCGTAGTTTAAAAAGGCTTCTTTGGTGGTTCAGTTGGTAAAGAGTCTGCCTGCAATGCAGGAGACCTGGGTTTGATCCCTGGGTCAGAAACATCCTCTTGAGAAAGAAATGGCAGCCCACTCCAATATTCTTGCCTAGAGAATTCCCTGGACAGAGAAGCCTGGTGGGCTATAGTCCATGGGGTCACAAAGAGTTGGACATGACCTAGTGACTAATTTCACTTTCGTAGTTTGAAAGCTTCAATTCTTCAGCATTCAGCCTTCTTTATGGTCCAACTCTCACATTTGTACATGACTATTGGAAAAGCCACGGATGGCTTCGACTATGTAGACCTTTGTCATTTGTTCAATATAATTTTTTCTTAATTCTTCTGAAAATATAAGTTGTTAGCAGATTGCATTACACACATTAATTCATCTAACAAGCATTCAATAAACATATTTCTCTTCTTTATGAATCCTTCTTTATGAACAGTAAATATCTTTTAGCAGAGCTGGATATGACTGAATTGACTTAGATGCATGAACGTGTGGCTTCCTGAAGCTTATTTTTCATTATGTAAATGCACCAGAGGTGGAAACATCTTATAATATAAATGCAGATGGTGATAATGGTTCTAGAGAGAAATACTGTGTGGTGTTAAATGTAGGGACACTAATCTTGATAGAGTGGGCCCGAAAGCCTCTGATAGAGTAACACTTAAACAAAATCCAAAATAAAGTGAGAAGTCTGGGAGAACAGAAAGAAGAAACAGCAAGTGTGACTTTAGCCTATGCAAGGAGTTGAAAGAAACACTGTGCTTCTGGAGACAGAGTAAGGAAAGAAGAGAAGGGTGGAAATAAGATCAGATATGGGGGCATAGACCCCAAGAGGTCTTTTATGCTCTTTTAGGGCAGCTGGGCTTTATTCTAAGGGTATGGAAAACCAGTGGAGGATTTCAAACCATGTTGGATATAATATGATTTATGTTTTAAGAAGAAAGATTCAAGATTAGGTTAGAACTGACTTTGAGGAATTAAAGTGTGCAGCAGATAGATCAGTAAAAAAAAAAAATAAATAATAACTATTGCATTATTCTAGTCCAAATATGGTTAGAAATGTTTAAATTTTGTATATATTGCAAAGGAAAAGTCAATAGGAATTACTAATTTAGCCTACATGGGAAGTATTTAACAGAAGCTTTTTTTAATACCTACTAATTTGTTTTGAATCAGTAAGTATACTAATTTATGTTTCCCATGAATATTATAAACTATGTAATTCATAAGAAAAAGACTTCATATTTATTAAAATTTATGTATAATATATGTTATATTGCCTCTTTAAGTGTGCTAAAGAAACAGCGCAGTCTTATTTCCAATTTTATTTCTTTACTACAAGCTACTACTAACATTACCTTCCTCTTGAGAAACCTATATGTAGGTCAGGAAGCAACAGTTAGAACTGGACATGGAACAACAGACTGGTTCCAAATAGGAAAAGGAGTATGTTAAGGCTATATAATGTCACCCTGTTTATTTAACTTCTATGCAGAGTACATGATGAGAAACGCTGGGCTGGAGGAAGCACAAGCTGGAATCACGATTGCTGAGAGAAATATCAGTAACCTCAGATATGCAGATGATACCACCTTTATGGCAGAAAGTGAGGAACTAAAGAGCCTCTTGATGAAAGTAAAAGAGGAGAATGAAAAAGTTGGCTTAAAGCTCAACATTCAGAAAACTAAGATCATGGCATCTGATGCATCACTTCATGGCAAATAGATAGGGAAACAGTGTAAACAGTGGCTGACTTTATTTTTGGGGGCTCCAAAATCACTGAAGATGGTGATTGCAGCCATGAAATTAAAAGACACTTACTCCTTAGAAGGAAAGTTATGACCAACCTAGACAGCATATTCAAAAGCAGAGACATTACTTTGTCAACAAAGGTCCATTGAGTCAAGTCTATGGTTTTTCCAATAGTCATGTACGGATGTGAGATTTGGACTATAAGGAAAGCTAAGCCTCAAAGAATTGATGCTTTTGAACTGTGGTGTTGGAGAAGACTCTTGAGAGTCGCTTGAACTACAAGGCGATCCAACCAGTCCATCCTAAAGGAGAGCAGTCCTGGGTGTTCATTGGAAGGACTGATGTTGAAGCTGAAACTCCAATAATTTGGCCACCTGATGCGAAGAGCTGACTCATTTGAAAAGACCCTGATCCTGGGAAAGATTGGGGGCAGGAGGACAATGGATGACAGAGGATGAGATGGTTGGATGGCATTACCAACTCAACGGACATGCATTTCGGTGAACTCCGGGAGTTGATGATGGACAGGGAGGCCTGGTGTGCCATGATTCATGGAGTTGCAAAGAGTTGGACATGACTGAACGACTGAACTGAATTGAACTGAACTACTAATATTTAATGAAGGATAGAAAATTGAAAATATGCACGTTGGAGTTGGCCGAAAAGTTGTCGGGTTTTTCTGAAGGTTATTATGGAAAAACTTGGACAAACTTTTTGGATAATTGCCCTACCATTAATTTTCAAGACAAAAATATTTCCTTCAAAACATTTGAGATAGACAATATTTTATCTTCTATGTAGTATCATTAGTGAAATGATTTATATGACAATTATCAATAACTATTGTATCTATTGTATGCAATAATATGTAATCAAGAAAGATAAATATAAAAACACAAAAATTATATTCTCTATATATTAAATTGAGTTTAAATATTGATAGTCATAAAATCATGCATAATTTTTCTTTACTTTTAACATTTTTGTTTTATCAACCAACATTTATATTTGAATAGTGAGTGTTTCCTGGTATTTATAAATATTTTGACTTTTTTTTTAATTTTTATTTTTACTTTATTTTACTTTAAATACTGTATTTGTTTTGCCATACATTGACATGAATCCACCACGGGTGTACATGTGTTCCCAAACATAAACCCCCCTCCCACCTCACTCCCCATAACATCTCTCTGGGTCCTCACCGTGCACCAGCCCCAAGCATGCTGTATCCTGCGTCGGACATAGACTGGTGATTCAATTCTTACATGATAGTATACATGTTACAATGCCATTCTCCCAAATCATCCCACCCTATTCTTCTCCCTCTGAGTCCAAAAGTCCGTTATACACATCTGTGTCTTTCTTGCTGTCTTGCATACAGGGTCGTCATTGCCCTCTTTCTAAATTCCATATATATGTGTTAGTATACTGTAATGGTGTTTTTCTTTCTGGCTTACTTCAGTCTGTATAATCGGCTCCAGTTTCATCCATCTCATCAGAACTGATTCAAATGAGTTCTTTTTAACGGCTGAGTAATACTCCATTGTGTGTATGTACCACAGCTTTCTTATCCATTCATCTGCTGATGGACATCTAGGTTGTTTCCATGTCCTGGCTATTATAAACAGTGCTGCGATGAACATTGGGGTACATGTGTCTCTTTCAATTCTGGTTTCCTCGGTGTGTATGCCCAGCAGTGGGATTGCTGGGTCATAAGGTAGTTCTATGTGCAATTTTTTAAGGAATCTCCACACTGTTCCCCAAAGTGGCTGTACTAGTTTGCATTCCCACCAACAGTGTAGGAGGGTTCCCTTTATTTTTACTTTTAAAAAAATTTTAATTTTTTAAAGTTTATGTATTTTTTATTGAAGGGTAATTTCTTTATAGAATTTTGTTGTTTACTGTCAAACCTCAACATGAATCAGTCATAGGTATACATATATACCCTCCCTTTTGAATCTCCCTCCTATCTCCCTCCTCAACTCACCCTTCTAGATTGATACAGAGCCTGTTTGAGTTTCCTGAGCCACACAGCAAATTCCCACTGCCTATCTATTACACAGAGAAGGCAATGGCAACCCACTCCAGTACTCTTGCCTGGAAAATCCAATGGACAGAGGAGCCTGGTAGGCTGTAGTCCATGGGGTTGCTAAGAGTCGGACACGACTGAGCGACTTCACTTTCACTTCTCACTCTCATGCATTGGAGAAGGAAATGGCAGCCCACTCCAGTGTTCTAGCCTGGAGAATTCCAGGGATAGGGAGCCTGGTGGGCTGCCGTCTATGGGGTTGCACAGAGTCGGACACGACTGCAGTGACTTATCAGCAGCAGCAGCATCTATTTTACATAAGGTAATGTAAGTTTCCATGTTACTCTTTCCATGCATCTCACCATCGCCTCCCCTTTCCCCATGTCCACAAGTCTATTCCCTATGTCTGTTTCTCCATTGCTGCCCCTGTAAGTAAATTCTTCAGTAGCATTTTTCTAGATTCCATATATATGTGTTACAATACAATATTTATCTTTTACTTTCTGACTTGCTTTACTCTGTATAATAGGTTCTAGATTCATCCACCACATTAGAACTGACTCAAAGACATTCCTTTTTATGGCTGAGTAATATTCCATTGTGTATATGTACCAGTATTTATTTATCCATTCATCTGTTGATGTACATCTAGGTTGCTTCCATGTTCTAGCTATTGTAAATAGTGCTGCAATGAACAATGGGATACATGTGTCTTTTTCGATTTTGGTTTCCTCATGGTATATGTGTAGGAGTGAGATTGCTGGGTCATATGGCAGTTTTATTCCTAGTTTTTAAAGGAATTTCCATACCATCTTCCAGAGTGGCTGTATCAATTTACATTCCCACCAACAGTGCAAGAGGATTCCATTTTCTCCACACTCTCTCCAGCATTTATTGTTTGTACTTTTTAATGATGGTCATTCTTACTGGTATGAGGTGATATCTCATTGTGGTTTTGATTTGCATTTATTTAATAATGAGCAATGTTGAGCATCTTTTCATGTGTTTTTGGCCATCTGTATGTCTTCTTAGGAGAAATGTCTTTTTAGGTCTTTTTTTTCCCCCAACTTTTGGATTGAGTTTTTTATTTTTTTTCTGGTATTGAGTTGTATGAGCTGCTTGTATATTTTGGAAATTAATCCTTTGTCAGTTGTTTCATTTGCTATTTTCCCCCATTCTGAGGATTTCTTAGTGTTTCCTTGCTATGCAAAAGCTTTTTAAGATAAATCAGGTCCCACTTGCTTACTTTTGTTTTTATTTCTATTACTTTAGAAGGTGGGTCATAGAGGATCTTGTTTTGATTTATGTCATCAAGTGTTCTGCCTATGTTTTCCTTTCAGAGTTTTATAGTTTCTGGTCTTACATTTAAGTCTCTAATCCATTTTGAGTTTATCTTTGTGTATGGTGTTAGGAAGTTTTCTAATTTCATTCTTTTATAAGTAGCTGTCCAGTATTCCCAGCACTATTTATTGTATAGAGGCTGTCTTTGCCCCATTGTATATCCTTGCCTCCTTTGTCAAAAGTAAGGTACCCATGGGTGCATGGGTTTATTTCTGGGCTTTCTATCTTGTTCCATTGGTCTATATTTCTGTTTTTCTGCCAGTACCATACTGTCTTGATGGCTGTAGCTTTGTAGTATGATCTGAAGTCAGGAAGGTTGTTTCCTCCAGCTCCATTCTTCTTTCTCAAGACTGTTTTGGCTATTCAGGGTCTTTTGTGTTTCCATATGAATTGTGAAATTTTTTGTTGTAATTCTTGGAAAAATGTCATTGGTTATTTGATTAGGGATCACAGTTAATCTGTAGATTGCATTTGGCAGTATAGTCATTTTCAGAATATTGATTCTTCCTACCCAGGAACATAGAATATCTCTCCATCTGTTTATGTTTCCTTTGATTTCTTTCATTAGTGTCTTATAATTTTCCATGTGCAGTTCTTTTGTATTCCTAGATATTTAATTATTTTTGTTGCAAAGGTGAATGAGATTGATCCTTTAATTTCTCTTTCTGATTTTTCATTGTTAGTATATAGAAATGCAAGTGATTTCTTATACAGATTTTGTATCCTGCAACTTTGCTAAATTCACTGATTAGCTTTAGTAATTTTCTGATACTATCTTTAGGGTTTTCTATATACAGTATCATGTCTTCTTTTCCAATTTGGATTCCTTTCATTTCTTTTTCTTGTCTGATTGCTTTACCTAGGACTTCCAGAAATATGTTGAATAATAGTGGTGAAAGTGGATACCTTTGTTTTTTTCTTAATCTTAGGGAGAATCCTTTCAGTTTTTCACCACTGAGAATAATGATTGCTGTAGGTTTATCATATATAGCCTTTACTATGTTGAAGTAGGTTCCTTCTACACACATTTTTTGAAGAGTTTTCATCATAAATGGGTGCTGAATTTTGTAAAAGGCTTTTCCTGAATCTATTGAGATGATCATGTAGTTTATATCTTTCAATTTGTTAGTATGGTGTATCACATTGATTGATTTGTGTATATTGAAGAATCCTTGCATCCCTGGAATAAACCCAACTTGATCATGGTGTATGAGTTTTTTGAGTTATTGCTGAATTCTAGTTGCTAAAATCTTGTTGAGGATTTTTGCATCTATGTTCATCATTGATATTGGCTCATAGTTTTCTTTTTGTGTGTTGTTTTTGTCTTGATTGGGGATCAAGGTGATGGTGGTCTCATAGAATGAGTTTGGAAGTGTTCTTTCCTTTGAAATTTCTTGAAAGAGTTTTAGAAGTATAGGCATTAGCTCTTCTCTAAATGTTTGATAAAATTCTCCTGTGAAGCCATCTGGTCCTGGGCTTTTGTTTTTTGGAAGATTTTTTATCACAGCTTCAATTTCAGAGCTTGTAGTTGGGCTGCTCATAATTTCTATTTCTTCCTGGTTGCATCTTAGAATATTGAACTTTTCTAAGAATCAATCTGTCCATTTCTTCCAGGTTAGCTATTTTGTTGCTATATAGTTTTTCATGATAGTCTCTTATAATCCTTCATATTTCTGCATTGTCTGCTGTAACCTCTCCTTTTTCATTTCTAATTTTGTTCATTTGATTCTCTCTCTTTCTTTCTTTCTTTCTTTTTTTTTTTTTTTGGATGAGTCTGGCCAAAGGTTTGTCAATTTTTTTTTTATCTTCTAAAACAACCAGCTTTTGCTTTTATTAATCTATACAATTGTTTCTTTCATTTCTGTTTCATTTTTTTCTCCTCGGATTATTATGATTTCTTTCCTTCTACTAATTTTGGGTTTTTTCACTCTTCTTTTTCCAGTTTTTTTAGGTGTAAAGTTAGGTTGTCTATTCTATGTTTTTCTTGTTTCTTGAGGTAGGATTGTATTGGTAAAAACTTCCCTCTTAGAACTGCTTTGGCTGCATCCCATAGGTTTTAAGTTGCCGTGTTTTCATTGTCATTTGTTTCTAGAAATTTTTTGATTTCCCGTTTGATCTCTTCAGTAAACTGTTGGTTATTTAGAAATGCATTCTTTAATCTCCGTGTGTTTGTGTTTCTTACAGTTTTTTTCTTGTAATTGATATCTAGTCTCGTAGTATTGTGGTTGGAGAACATGCTTTATATGATTTCAATTTTCTTAAATATACTGAGGTTTGATGTGTGGATTTGTAACCCAAGATGTTCTCTATCACTGGAGATGTTCCAAAGGCACTTGGGAAGAAGGTGTATTCTTCTGCATTTGGATGGAATGGCCTGAAGATATCAATGAGATCCATCTCATCTAATGTATCATTTAAAACTTGTATTTCCTTATTAATTTTCTGTTCTGATGATCTGTCCATTGGTGTGAGTGGGCTGTTAAAGTCTAAAGACTCCTAGTATTATTGTGTCAACTTCTCCTTTTATGTCTGTTAGTGCTTTTCTTATGTATTGAGGTGCTACTATGTTGGGTGAATAGATATTTACAATTGTTACATCTTCCTCTTGGATTGATCAATTGATAATTGTGTAGTGTCCTTCCTTATCTCCTATAATCATCTTTATTTTAAGGTCTGTTTTGTCTGATATAAGAATTTCTTGTCCAGCTTTCTTTTGCTTTTTCCATCCTCTCAGTTTCAGTCTACATGTGTCTTTAGGTCTGAAGTGGGTTTCTTGTAGACAACATATATATTTATATATGGGCCTTGTTTTTGTATCTATTCAGCCAATCTGTGTCTTTTGGTCAGAGCTCTTAATCCATTTACATTTAAAGTAATTATTGATATATATGTTCCTATTTCTATTTTCTTAATCGTATGGGTTGATTTTGTAGATCTTTTCCCTCTCTTGTATTTCTTGATTAGAAAAGTCCCTTTAACATTTGTTGTAAAGCTGGCTTGGTGGTACTGAATTCTCTTAACTTTTGCTTATCTGAAAAGCTTTATATTTCTCCATTAATTTTGAATCAGATCCTTGCTGGGTACAAGCAATCTTGGTTGTAGATTTTTTCCTTTCAGTACTTTAAATATATCCTGACATTCCCTTCTGGCCTTCAGAGTGTCTGCTGAAAGATAATCTGTTAAATGTATTGGGCTTCCCTTGTATGTTATTTCTTGCTTTTCCCTTTCTGCTTTAAATATCCCTTCTTTGTGTTTAGTCTTTGTTAGATTAGTATGTGTCTTAGCCTGTTTCTCCTTGGGTTTATTCTATATCTGACTCTTTGCCCTCTTGGACTTGATTGACTATTTCCTTTTCCATGTTGGGGAAATTTTCAACCATAATCTCTTCAAAAATTTTCTCATACCCTTTCTTTTTCTCTTCTTCTTCTAGGACCCCTATAATTTGAATGTTGGTGCACTTGATATTATGCCTGGTATCTCTGAAACTATCCTCAGTTATTTCATTCTTTTGACTCTATTCTTCTCTTCAGAAGTTATTTCCACCATTTTGTCTCCCAATTCACTGATTTGTTTTTCTGCTTCAAATATCCTGCTATTGATTTCTTCCAGAGTATTTATAATTTCAGTAATTGTGTTGTTTGTCTCTGGATATTTATTTTATAATCCTTCTAGGTCTTTTTTACTTGATTCTTTCATTTTCTCCATGTTGTTTTTAAGGTTTTTGATCATCTTCACTATCATTACTCTGAATTCTTGTTCAGGTAGTTTGCCTATTTCCTCTTCATTTATTTGGACTTCTGTGTTTCTAGATTGTTCCTTCATTTGTGTAGTATTTCTCTGCCTTTTCATTATTTTTTTAAATAATTTTGTTTATTTATTTATTATTTAACATAAATAAATGCTTGAGGTCTCCTTTTCACAGGCTTTAAATTTGAATTATTTCTTCCTTTGGGTTTCTGCCATCCTAAGGTTGGTCATAGAAACACGCTCTTCCAACAACACAGGAGAAGACTCTACACATGGACAGCACCAGATAGTCAACACTGAAATCAGATTGATTACATTCTTTGCAGCCAAAGATGGAGAAGCTCTATATAGTCAACAAAAACAAGACCAGGAGCTGACTGTGGCTCAGGTCATGAATTCTATATGGCAAATTCAGACTTAAATTCAAGAAAGTAGGAAAAACCACTAGAACATTCAGGTATGACCTAAATCAAATCCCTTACGGTTATACAATGGAAGAGAGAAATAGATTTAAGGGACTGGATCTGATAGAGAGAGTGCCTGATGAACTCTGGATGGAGGTTCGTGACATTGTACAGAAGACAGGGAGAAAGACCATCCCTAAGAAAAAGAAATGCAAAAAAGCAAAATGGCTCTCTGAGGAGGCCTTACAAACAGCTGTGAAAAGAAGAGAAGTGAGAAGCAAAGGAGAAAAGGAAAGATATACCCATTGAATGCAGAGTTCCAAAGAATAGCAAGGAGAGATAAGAATGCCTTCCTTGGCGATCGCTGCAAAGAAATAGAGGAAAACAACAGAATGGGAAAGACTAGAGATCTCTTCAAGAAAATTAGAGATACCAAGGGAATATTTCATGCAAAGATGGGCACAATAAAGGACAGAAATGGGATGGACCTGAGAGAAGAAGATACTAAGAAGAGATGGCAAGAATAAACAGAAGACCTGTACAAAAAAGATCTTCACAACCAAGAAAATCACAATGGTGCTACCACTCACCTAGAGCCAGACATCCCAGAATGTGAAGCCAAGTGGGCCTTAGAAAACATCACTAAGAACAAAGCTAGAGGAGGTGATGGAACTCCAGTTGAGCTATTTCAAATCCTGAAAGATGATGCTGTGAAAGTGTTGCACTCAATATGCCAGCAAATTTGGAAAACTCAGCAGTGGCCACAGGATTGGAAAAGGTCAGTTTTCATTCCAATCCCAAAGAAAGGCAATGCCAAAGAATGCTCAAACTACCACACAATTGCACTCATCTCACATGCTAATAGAATATGCTCAAAATTCTTCAAGCCAGGCTTCAACAATGTGTGAACTGTGAAATTCCAGATGTTTAAGCTGGTTTTAGAAAAGGCAGAGGAACCAGAGATCAAATTGCCAACATCCGCTGGATCATGAAGAAAACAAGAGAATTCCAGAAAAACATCTATTTCTGCTTTATTGACTGTGCCAAAGCCTTTGACTGTGTGGGTCACAATAAACTGTGGAAAATTCTGAAAGAGATCAGAATACCAGACCACCTGACCTGCCTCTTGAGAAATCTGTATGAAGGTCAGGAAGCAACAGCTAGAACTGGACATGGAACAACAGACTGGTTCCAAATAGGAAAAGGAGTATGTCAAGGCTGTATATTGTCACCCTGCTTATTTAACTTCTATGCAGAGTACATCATAAGAAACGCTGGGCTGGAAGAAACACAAGCTGGAATCAAGATTGCCGGGAGAAATATCAATAACCTCAGATATGCAGATGACACCACCCTTATGGCAGAAAGTGAAGAGGAACTCAAAAGCCTCTTGATGAAAGTGAAGGAGGAGAATGAAAATGTTGTCTTAAAGCTCAACATTCAGAAAAGAAAGATCATGGCATCTGGTCCCATCACTTCATGGGAAGTAGACGGGAAACAGTGGAAGCAGTGTCAGACTTTATTTTTTGGGGCTCCAAAATCACTGCAGATGGTAACTTGTAGCCATGAAGTTAAAAGATGCTTACTCCTTGGAAGGAAAGTTATGATCAACCTGGGTAGCACATTCAAAAGCAGGCATTACTTTGCCAACAAAGGTCAGTCTAGTCAAGGCTATGGTTTTTCCAGTGGTCATGTATGGATGTGAGAGTTGAACTGTGAAGAAAGCTGAGCATTGAAGAATTGATGCTCTTGAACTGTGGTGTTGGAGAAGACTCTTTAGAGTCCCTTGGACTGCAGGGAGATCCAATCAGTCCATTCTAAAGGAGATCAGTCCTGGGTGTTCATTGGAAGGACTGATTCTGAGGCTGAAATTCCAATACTTTGGCCCTCTTATGCGAAGAGTTGACTCATTGGAAAACACCCTGATGCTGGGAGGGATTGGAGGCAGGAGAAGAAGGGAACAACAGAAGATGAGATGACTGGATGGCTTCACTGACTCGCTGCACATGAGTTTTGGTTAACTCCTAGAACTGGTAATAGACAGGGAGGCCTGGCGTGCTGTGATTCATGGGGATGCAAATAGTCGGACATGACTGAACAACTGAACTGAACTGAAGTTTGGTCCCCTGGCTAGTATAAGCTTCCTATAAGGTGAGATTTGTGCTAAGTTTTTATTGGTTGTTTTTCCTTTGATGAGCAAGCCTGAGTGAAGTAGTAATCTTGTCTGCTGATGATTGAGTTTGTATTTTTGTTTTGTTAGTTGTTTAGATGTTCCTGCACAGGGTCCTAATGGTGGTTGGGGGATGTTGGTTCTTGTATTCAAGTGGTTTCCTTTGTGTGAGTTCTCACTATTTTATACTCCCTAGGGTTCTCTGGCAGTCTAGGGCCTTGGAGTCAGCACTCCCACTCCAAAGGCTCAGGGCTTTGTCTCTGGTCAGGAATGAAGATTCCACAAGTGGTTTGTTATGGTATTAAGCGGGATTAAAACAAATATCCAAAAATGAGACACCAAAGATAAACCCCAGACAAATGGCACTTACAAAATCTGGCAAATAATACTTAAAATAATAGCATATACACATATACATATACATCCATAAGCAAAATCTAAACAGCCCAACAAAATTAAAGTATAGTAGATTAACCCACCACACAAAGGAAACCAAAAATTGTATCTACCAGTTAAGAACAAAACTAACTAAGGCACCAACTGGAAAACAGAACTAAAGCAACTTGCCAATTAGGGAATAAATCAATTAAAAGAAAACTTACAAATATGTTGAGAGGAAAGGAAAGAAAGTAAGAATAGATATGCAAAATTAAATAGAGGTGGATACAGAAGATTTATATACATTAAAGGTTAACTGCAGGGGAAATGAACAGTAGAAAAAGCAAACAAAGGAATAAATGTAGAAAAAATAATAATAGGTTAAAAAATTTTTTAAAGAGAAAAGAAAAAAAAGTTTTTAAACTTCACAAAACTCCACAAACCCAACAAAGAGGCATAGGTTTATAACAAAAATAAAAATGTAACTATATATACACATAGACATGTACAACCATAGGAAAAATCAAAACAGTCCAACAAAAAATATAGTACAATAAATTGACCTGGCTAACAAAGGAAACCGGAAATTATATCTACCAGTTCAGAACAAAACTAACTAAAGCACAAACTGGAAAACAAAACTAAAGCAAAGTGCCAATTGGGGAATAAAGCAATGAAAATAAAACTAACAAATATTTTGAGAGTAGAGGAAGGAAAGAGAAGAAAGAAATAATAGATAGCCAAGTTAAATAGAGGTAGATAAAGAAGATTTACATACATGAAAGATTATCTGTAATGGGAAAAGAATAGTAGGAAAAGCAAACAAAGGAATAAATGTAAAAAAAAATGATAATAGGTTTAAAAATTTAAAAATTAAAATTATAAAAAGAGAAAAAAACAAAAACAAAAACAAAAACTCCACAGAACTGCAAAAGCCCAATGTAGAGGCAGAGGTTTATGACAATAAAAAATGTAACTGAGGATATAAAAAAAAAAATGCTCAAAAGCTTAATTAGATTTCATAGTGCCAATAAGATTGACAACTACAACAGAATGGGAACAAAATGGGGTGGGGGGAGAAAACAAAAAGAATCTACAGAACAAGTGAAAGTACAAGAGAAATAAATGTTTTTCTTGAGTCACTGGTATCAGAGTCCTTCCCCTCGCTGGGAGTCACACTCCACCTCACCTCCCTAGGATGCCCTCCAACACTCTGCTGATCTCTGGACCTGCTGTGGGGGCAGCTCAGATTCTAATGTGGTCTTACTCCTGTATGTTCTTGCCTCCAGTGTCCATGGCTATCAGAACTAGTGCATTTTCTTTTGTGGGAGCTCTCAAGGTCTTTTATATATTCCATAGGCACAGAGCCTGCCTAGTTTATCGTGTGGATTTGATCTGCAGCTTATACAGCTGGTGCAAAGGTTTTGGGTCTTCTTCCTTAGCCACACTGCCCCTAGGTTTCATTTGTGGTTTTGTTTCCACCTCTGCACGTGGGTCGTCCACTAGGGTTTGTTCCTGAGGCTGCCTTGAAGGACTTGGGTCTGCTCCAGGGAGGGCCAGGTGTGGACATGGCCCAGCTGCTTGGGTCCCAGGGCTTCTGGCAGCACCAGGTACTCAGGTGAGTTGGCAGCTAGAGCAGCAGGAAATATAGTGCTCTAGGAGGGCATGGCAACCAGTATTGACCAATACATTCCAGTATTCTTGCCTGGAGAACCTCTCTGACAGAGAAACCTGGCAGGCCATGGTCTACAGAGTTGCAAAGAGTCCTCTGCCCCAATGAGAACTGAGCATGAATGTGGCTCAACTGCTTGGCTTGCAGGGACCTTGGCAGCGCAAACATGCAAAGACATGGACTGCCTCCACCCCAGGAGTTATGGCCCTATCAGAGTTTTTTTTTGAGCCTCTTGTAGCTGGTGATCAGAAGGCCTCTTTGGCCAGTCTTTCTGTATAGCTCTTCCTGTTCAGTCATTTACAGGGCTCCCTTGCCTGGAGTCCTTCCCTTGCTCAGCACATCAGGCACATAGAGGGGCCGCACTGGCTGGGATTCTACTCTGCAGTTCAGTGCATCAGGCTTTGATGGACCAGCCTTTCTATTGCTTTGCTACTGTTGTGTGGGGAGAGAGAGGCTGTGGTGATGGCTCCATCCTCTAGGCATGACTCAGCAGGATCTTGCCTTGCTTCCATGGCTGCCTGGCTTTCCTCCACAGGCATTCTCACCATGGTTTCCTCCCTCACATCCTTCCATCCATCTCTCTGCAGTCAACAGCAGCTCTCGCCCTGGGATTTCTCCACAATCCCTAAATTCCATCTCCTAGCTGCTGTGCCTTCCAGGGGGCCTTCATCCCTGTCTGGGGTATGTATGGCTGAGGCAAGGACTATCTGATTGTCATTCCATTTAGGCTGCCACAGATCAGCTGTTTCACTCCAAGCCTTACATGTTTCTCCTCTGACTCAGATAATTGTCCTGATGTGGGGATTGGACCCTGCTTCAGTTCCCCCCACCCACTGAGGGCAGGTCCAGTCCTAATAACACTTCTGTGTTTTCCCCCTAATTCCTTTGTCCTATCAAGTTTTGCATGGTTCTAGGTATTCTTTTCCTCTGGTCAGTACTCTTGTCTGCTCTCAGTTGGTATTCTGCATGTACTTCTGTGCCTGAAGGTGTATTCCTGATGTACACATAAGGAGAGATGCACTCCATGTCCACCTACTCTTCTGCCATCCTGTACTGCTCTCAATATTTTTACTTTTAATTAACTTACTCTGTAATGCTTATGGAATATTGTGGCTAATTAGTATATTTTAATTTTAAGGGTTCTATACATGATTATTTCATGTCAATTGTGAACTATCCAGTAGCAATGACTGCAGAGGACTATGTATTTTTTCTTTATTCCAAATCTCCCATGATTTTATTTGAATGTAGTTATTATTTAAGCAAAAACATTTTTAAAACTCTGATAACCATATGGTCAAAAAACTTTTTCACAACGGATGCAATGTAGTCATAGTAGAAATTAGTAATTGTACAGACAAAGTAATATAGTTAATTTAAAAAGTTGAAAATTTGTTAAAATATTTTGTTTTAATTAATAATTTATTTATTTATGGCCATGCCATGCAGTATATGGGATCTTAGTTCCTTGACCAGGGATCAAACCTGTGCTCCTTATATTGGGAATATGGAGTCTTAACCAATGGATTGTCTGACAAGACCATATTTAAAATTTTTATCTTAAGTACTTTATTTTTTATTGTATAAAATAAAAAAATAAAGTATGCATACAAATGGCAGCAGATGTTAGTAATCATTATAATAGAGAAAATTTAAAAATCACATTTATTTAAATGATTAATTAATCAAATTTAATATTTTGCCATCATATAATAGGATGCTTTTAAGGTTATTTAGTGTCACAAGCTTCTCCTTTTCCATCTTTCAACTTCATAGTCAGTCTCAACATGTTTGTAATCCATTCATTCCATATATCCCAATCCTTTAATCCCTTTGTTTCAAAATCATGTCATCTCTTGTATATATTATCCTTGTTTCTCATTGTTATCTTTGATGACTCTTTTCAATTCAGCCTCTACATTGAAACATGTGTTATTTTGTAAATTCAAAACCAACCATGTCATTACTTTTAATAAAACTTTCTAAAACCCTCATCTTTCATCAGAATATTTTCCAAATTTCTAAACATAGTTTAAAAGGCCTATAGCTGTGACTCTGAGCTTATCACTTTTTCCACACTGAAAGCATATCTGGTTTTGCATTTGCCTTGCTTTTCTTTAGAATCAGGGACCTTTGGCCCTTCCTCTGGATGTGATCAATTCCTGAAACTCCCACCTTCCTCAACTACATAAAAGAAAATATCTTTCAGCCTTAATTTCATTATTTCCTTGGGAAATCTGTGTTTCTCATTGAGAGTTGATAGTAATGTTTCTTCGTGATCACATGCCACATCTATTTCATGTAGACTAGCGCCTTCTCAAGTAGTACCTTCTTGGCTCTAAGCTGGGAAAAAGCCAGTTATTTTCTTTTTCCTTTATAGTTATTTTTACTTTACAGTATATGTACTATTCAATGGATTATATATGAAGGAAAATTAAATATAGTTGCAGATCAATGCAGATGAAAATCATCAACATTATTATTAAGTGTGCAGAGTTGTGGCAGAGCAAATAAAAATAGGAAATGAGAAAATTATCTGAATCAGAATCTATTAGACTTGAGTCTGAAATTTACATCTATTGTTTAACAGCTCTTTATGGCATTTTGTGTATGTGTTTCAAATTATTCCCCTGTGAAAAAGAGATAATGTCTACCACTCTGAATTACCGAATAGGAAATTAAGAAATATATAAAGTAGAAACACAGGTTAGCAAATACATTCAATCATTTAAAAAGTGTATATTAATTTTCTACTCTTGGAGAATTAATTAGTCCAGTTCATTTCACTTCATTTCAGTCCCTAGGTCTTGTCCACCTCTTTGCTACCCCATGGATGCCACAAGCCAGGCTTCCCTGTCCATCACCAACTCCTGGAGCTTATTCAAACTCATGTCCATTGAGTTGGTGATGTCATCCAACCATCTCATCCTCTGTTATCCCCTTGTCCCACCTTCAATCTTTCCCAGCATCAGGGCGTTTTCCAATGAGTCAACCCTTCATATCAAGTAGCCAAAGTAAAGAAGTTTCAGCTTCAGCATCAGTCCTTCCAATGAATATTCAGAACTGATTTCCTTTAGGATTGACTGGTTGGATCTCCTTTCAGTCCAAGGGACTCTCAAGAGTCTTCTCCAACATCACAATTTAAAAGCATCAGTTCTTTGGCACTCAACTTTCTTTATTGTCCAACACACATCACAGATAACTACTGGGAAAACCATAGCTTTGACTAGATGGAACTTTGTTGGCAAAGTAAGGAATCTACTTTTTAATATACTGTCTAGGTTGGTCATAGCTTCTCTTCCAAGGAGCAAGAGTCTTTTTAATTTCATGGCTGCAGTCACTGTCCACAGTGAGTCTGAAGCCCAAGAAAATAAAGTCTCTCACTATTTCCACTGTTTCCCCATCTATTTGCCATGAAATGATGGGACCATATGCCATGATCTTAGTTTTCTGAATGTTGAGCTTTAAGCCAACTTTTTCACTCTCCTCTTTTACTTTCATCAAGAGGCTCTTTAGTTCTTCTTCACTTTCTGCCATAAAGGTGGTGTCATCTGCACATCTGAGGTTATTGATATTTCTCCTGGCAGTCTTGATTCCAGCTTGTGCCTCATCCAGCCCAGCATTTTGCATGATGTACTCTGCAATTAGTTAGTAGTATTCTATTATACTAGTATACTACACTAGCATATGATTAGTAGTATACTATTGTACTCTACTACTATACTATTTTTTTTAATTTTTATTTTATTTTATTTTTTTTTAATTTTAAAATCTTTAATTCTTACATGTGTTCCCAAACATGAACCCCCCTCCCACCTCCCTCCCCATAACATCTCTGTGGGTCATTCCCATGCACCAGCCCCAAGCATGCTGTATCCTGCGTCAGACATAGACTGGAGATTCAATTCTTACATGATAGTATACAGGATAGAATGCCATTCTCCCAAATCATCCCACCCTCTCCCTCTCCCACAGAGTCTAAAAGTGCGTTATACACAGCTGTGTCTTTTTTCCTGTCTTGCATACAGGGTCGTCATTGCCATCTTTCTAAATTCCATATATATGTGTTAGTATACTGTATTGGTGTTTTTCTTTCTGGCTTACTTCCGTCTGTATAATCGGCTCCAGTTTCATCCATCTCATCAGAACTGATTCAAATGAATTCTTTTTAATGGCTCAGTAATACTCCATTGTGTATATGTACCACAGCTTTCTTATCCATTCATCTGCTGATGGACATCTAGGTTGTTTCCATGTCCTGGCTATTATAGACAGTGCTGCGATGAACATTGGGGTACATGTGTCTCTTTCAATTCTGGTTTCCTCGGTGTGTATGCCCAGCAGTGGGATTGCTGGGTCATAAGGTAGTTCTATTTGCAATTTTTTAAGGAATCTCCACACTGTTCCCCAAAGTGGCTGTACTAGTTTGCATTCCCACCAACAGTGTAGGAGGGTTCCCTTTTGTCCACACCCTCTCCAGCATTTATTGCTTGCAGATTTTTGGATCACAGCCATTCTGACTGGTGTGAAGTGGTACCTCATTGTGGTTTTGATTTGTATTTCTCTAATAATGAGTGATATTGAGCATCTTTTCATGTGTTTGTTAGCCATCCATATGTCTTCTTTGGAGAAATGTCTATTTAGTTCTTTGGCCCATTTTTTGAATGGGTCGTTTATTTTTCTGGAATTGAGCTGCATAAGTTGCTTATATATTTTTGAGATTAGTTGTTTGTCAGTTGCTTCATTTGCTATTATTTTCTCCCATTCAGAAGGCTGTCTTTTCACCTTGCTTATATTTTCCTTTGTTGTGCAGAAGCTTTTAATTTTAATTAGATCCCATTTGTTTACTTTTGCTTTTATTTCCAGAATTCCGGGAGGTGGATCATAGAGGATCCTGCTGTGATTTATGTCTGAGAGTGTTTTGCCTATGTTCTCCTCTAGGAGTTTTATAGTTTCTGGTCTTACATTTAGATCTTTAATCCATTTTGAGTTTATTTTTGTGTGTGGTGTTAGAAAGTGATCTAGTTTCATTCTTTTACAAGTGTAATTAGTAGTACACTAACTACATTGCAAAACTCTCAAGAAACTCAAAGAAAGGTGTAGAGAAAATATCACTTTGTCTCTTGCCTTTCTGCACTTTTACTTCCAGCTTAGTCCTTAGAGGAAGAATTTGGTCATAGAACCGTTTGAAGTCAAGATAGTAACCTAGGCTAAAATCACATTCTTTTATTTGTCTTTATTTTGCTGAATCTGTAAGCTCAATCTATGTCTCTCTTATATTTTCATTTCCTTTCACTTTTCTTCATTTCTTCTATCCCTTCTAAGTTGACCTTATGCTTGTCCAGCCAAGGGCACACAGAAATTGTATGCACTGCTTCAATTTTCTATACTACACAACAGCAGCAAAGGAACAAAATCCAAAGATTTAGATACAAGCTTCATGAAAAATACCAACTCCTCCTTAGCTCCATTAATTATATACAAATTATCTTCCCCATTCTTTTTAGAGTTTTGTGCTATTACACTATATTTTAGCTAAATAATAAGGATATAATATTATTCAATCATTAACTAGTAAATTAGCAATTGCAATAATTGTATACAGTCTCAATCCTCAGATTCTGTTATTCCATGTAGGAATTGCTGTCTTTGTAACCTAACAAAGAGCAGGTGTGAAGGTACAGTAGAAACTGAGATGATTTTCTGGGCAAATGTCAACTAATATCACATCATCTCTACTTCTCAGTGTAATAAACTGAAGCTTGACTGTGTCAGTCATATTACATGACTTTTCTAAGCTGTTTAACATTATTTGGCTGGCCTTGTTCCAATACCACTGTTTTAAATGCCAATTTTAGGAGCTGGCATAAAAGTAATAGAACTTGGTCCAAGAATTATTTGATTTGAGATGAATTCAATTCTTAAATAATCTAGACAGCAGAATGATATTGTGCAGTAGGTGTTTAGAAAAGTGGTAAGTTCATAAGCATATTCGGAGAGCAGATTTCCAATAGTGGACTTGAGCTCATATGCTCTATGCATTGAAATGTCTTATCTCAAACAAGATGGCTAATCTGGACAACAACATCTGCCATAAATTGCATTGTTTATTATAACTTTCCTAGCCAGAATTTCTTATCATGAAGTTATTGTCCTTAATTCTATACATTAGAATTGCTTGAAGAAAGGTTTGAAAGTTGTAGAGATAAAGCACATTGACATCTGGAGTTTTGTGAGCCAGGATAAGTTGAATCATGAGATTAATGGACTTCAAATACATGTTCTGAGAAAGAAAGCTGGTCTTTGAGACTGATTGAATGATCACAAGAAGATATAAGAGGCACAGATGTATTGCTCAAATAACACTTTTTATTAGTGTTATTGTTACGAAAAAAGTAGCTTTCTGGCTTGACTCTTACTTGTGTGTGTATGTGTATGTGTGTGTGTGTATGTTCAGTTGTGTCTAAATTTTTGTAACCTAATATATGGACTGTAGCCCATCAGGATCCTCTGTCCATGGGATTTCCCTGTCAAGAATCCTGGAGCTGATTGCTTCTTCCTCCTCCAGGTCATCTTCCAAACCCAGGGATCAAACTTACCCCCCTTGCATCCCCTGCATTAGTAGGCAGATTCTTTACCACTGCTCCATCTGAGAATCCCATGACTCTTACTTGCTAAGCTAGTACATTATCAATAATGTTTCTACAGCATAAAGAGGTTAGTGATTGATATTGGCTCTACTTAGTTAGAAATAGTGCCTTGTAATAAAGCTCCTAGAAGAATCCCTGTGAAATATGGCAATTAATCATGCTTGTTTACAGTGAGAATAAAGAGGGTGTGAGAACTGGCACACTTTGGGGAACACTTAAAGCTCTCAGTATGACTTGCACATAAGCCTAATTTCCAAATGCCAATGGTCTGTATGCCTATCTGTGTACGAGAACAAGAATTGTTTCTCATTTCTCTATTTATAAGAAATGACCTCAGGTAGGGCCAAATATTAATTAAATATATGTCTTAAAATATATGAAACACATACAGACATATCCTTTGGAATTCATTTCATATCGCTATGTAATGCACTTGCAGCTGACATCTCCAGGCTTCCCTTCCAAAATTTAGAAGCTAGCTCACTGTTACTAAACCAAATAATTTATAATATTTGTGTTGAATAGTCATGATAATGCCAAAAGTAAAATTGGGATATAATTTTTCAATATTAGCTGAAATATTGCTTCTTTAAAAAGGCAGCATAAATGATTGGTCCTCTTATTTTACCTGAACATTTGCAATTAATGTACAGTAAAATTTTGTGAATATACTGTCATAGGAGTCAGAGAATCAAGCACTCTGTAGAATGTGGAGCTTTTCAACCTCAGCATTATCTAATGTTTATGATATAAATGTCATGCTGTGAAGCAGTCTATTAGGCATTATTTTTTATTTGTAATGACATATTTGAGAATTCTGATGACTGTATAATGAAGTTATTAATAATGCATATTTATTGATAATAAATTCAACCTTTACTTTCTAAGAATATCCCACTTTTGACATTTATGATTCCTTATAAATGATGATTTACCATATGAAATGCAGATTTTTGCATTCTGATTAATAATTTTTCTTCTTGGATTCTTGAGATCAGATATTTAAAAGATGGTAAGAATTACAATAGTTTACTAAGATATAAAAACATGTATTAAGCATTTAGACTTGTGCTTATTCCAGCTGGTATTTGTTTGCCCTATAACACAAAATCCAAACAATGTTTACACCATTCTATGCTATCTTCACTAGCTCAAATCATAGTACACAAGATTGTTATAAAAGTTAAGAAGTAGAGACATAGAATGACCTATATCTGAACATAATAAACATTATGATTTGCATAACTTTGTAAATTTGTATAATCAGCTGAATTTTATATAAGAATTATTTGACCTATTTATATTTCTGTTGCTATATTAATATTGGCAAACATTATAGCCGCTAATTTTTCTTGAAGAATATTGCCTATGAGATATATTATATAGGTATTTTTTAGGAAGTAATCTATAGATGGAGATCTATTATAAAATAAGGAAAACAAAGACAGATAAATTGTATGCTAGTTTGGTCAACAAAATAATTAGAAAATTATAGAATTTAGGCTGAGGCTAACAAATAAATATGCTGACTAAGGGCTGTAGTATTTCTTACTATCAAAACACTGTTCTAATAGCATTATATATATATTTAAGAATTTAATCATCATATCAATCTTTCAGTCTGAAATTATTATTAAGCATGCAATTTGAATAAAGCCAAACAGCTAGTAAGTTAAGTATTGAAACTTGAACACAGCCTCTATTCAAATCCATACTGTAACCATTAGAAAGATAAGAAGATGATCAGTAACAAAATCAAATATTATTAAAAGGGAAATAGTCTTATGAAAAAAGCAAAATAACTGAGTATATATTTACAAATATCATATTAGTCATATTGAGAATCTAAGAAGATTTGGTAATTTGCAATATTATTAGAGATACCATTAAAGAGGTAGAAAACATTTTAAAGTATGAATACATTTTGGAAAATTTAAAATAGCATCAGTGGGACTAGCTCAGAAAAACACTTTGATAAAAAAAATTCTAACATGGGTTTTATATTAATTTGATTGATTCAGAACCTTTAAGGAGAAATCAGTTCAGTTCAGTTCAGTCGCTCAGTCATGTCCAACTCTTTGCGACCCCGTGAATCACAGCTAGCCAGGCCTTCCTCTTCATCACCATCTCCCGGAGTTCACTCAGACTCACGTCCATTGAGTCCGTGATGATGCCATCCAGCCATCTCATCCTCTGTCGTCCCCTTCTCCTCCTGCCCCCAATCCCTCCCAGCATCAGAGTCTTTTCCAATGAGTCAACTCTTCACATGAGGTGGCCAAAGTACTGGAGTTTCAGCTTTAGCATCATTCCTTCCAAAGAAATCCCAGGGCTGATCTCCTTCAGAGTGGACTGGTTGGATCTCCTTGCAGTCCAAGGGACTCTCAAGAGTCTTCTCCAACACCACAGTTCAAACGCATCAATTCTTCGGCGCTCAGCCTTCTTCACAGTCCAACTCTCACATCCATACATGACCACAGGAAAAACCATAGCCTTGACTAGATGGACCTTAGTTGGCAAAGTAATGTCTCTGCTTTTGAATATGCTATCTAGGTTGCTCATAACTTTTCTTCCAAGGAGTAAGCGTCTTTTAATTTCATGGCTGCAATCACCATCTGCAGTGATTCTGGAGCCCCCAAAAATAAAGTCTGACACCATTTCCACTGTTTCCCCACCTATAATCAGTAATAATACTGATATCAGGAAAATGAAATTCAATCAAAAATGTTAAGATGAACAGTTAGAAAAATTTGTATTGATTCAAACCAACTATTTTAGAATGAAAGAATCATATATGTCTATACAAATAACAAATCAACATACTATATGAAGAAAAAGCTTAAAGAGTTACAACACTTACAGGAGAAATTAAAGATTCATCCAATTAAACAGTGACACTTTGACACTCCATCCTCATTACAAAAAAGGCAAATTTTTAAAAAATATTCTTTTAAAGTATACACAATTATTAACCAACAAATAACCTTGGTGTGCTCCAAATGAATCTGAATAGATTTTAAAGATTGCAAGTATACAGTGTAAATTACCCTGAAAACAGTGGAAATAATTTAGAAATCAAAAAATAAAAAGGTAATCAGAAACCCTATAAATATGAAATAAAAATTGGAAAAATATCAGCAAATTCAAAGAACAAGACCAAAAGCTGTCTTATTGAAATAACTGCCAACCCATGTGGTCTAATGGACATTTATACAACCTTGCACCTGAAAATAGCAAAGTGTATGTAGCTTATACTTTCACACTGAAGGTTCACCAAGATAAATCACATTCTGAAGTTTAAAACTAATTTCAAAAAGTATAAACAAGTAGATATCATACAGAGTATGTTTTCTGAGAACAATGAAATTTGAACCAATATTCATGACAAAAAGATATCTGGGAAATTTTCCAAATATTTGGAAAATAAAAAGATTCTAAGTAACTCATAGATCAGAATCACACAGGAAATTAGCAAATATTTTGTGGAATAAAAGTTAAAGCAAAATGTATTGAAATTTGTGAGGCATAACTAAAAGAGAATTAGGAGAAAAAATTGCACCTGAAAAATGTTTATCAGAAAGGAAAGGAACTCTCCAGATATTTAAGAAATACATAACACCAGTGAGGCACAATTTTCCAGAGAAGTGGGAAGAAAAATGAAGAGAGGGAACATATTTCCACTGGTTTTAAGAGATCAGGATAAACTTATTCTTAACCATAATGAGAACATTATAAACCAGGAAAACTCTACAGCATTCCCAGTCTGAATTTAGAAAAAAAACTCCTGAACAATATTGCTTTGACTAAATCCACAATGTTAGATTTATTCCAGGATTGAAAGTTTGTTTTCAACATGAAAATCAATCTACAATTCACCACATAAACAGAATAAATAAATAAATAACATTATATCAATAGATGCAGAAAAATCCTATGATAAAAAATTCAACTATATTTCATGATTTATACACTCTCACTGAAGTAGGTATAGAAGAAACTTATACAGACAGTAATGTCCTTGAAACAGGTACTGAAACTTTTTCACTTTCCTTCCTTTAATGACTGGTTCAATACCTAATGCACCCTAAGGGATTAATAAAACGTGCTTTAATGAAAATGTAAGCATGGCAAACTTTTTCAAAAAGTAGTTAGAAAGAAAAAAAAATAATAAGACGCTAAGATGTGAACCTAATCAAGCAACCATAATTTAGTAGAAAGTAACTTCAATAGTAGAAAGAGGAAACCTGGTGGCTCACTGATTAAAAAAACAAACAAACAAACAAAAACCCCTGCAAATGCAGGAGATATGGCTTCAATCCCTGGGTTGGGAAGATACCCCTGGAGAAGGAAATGACAACCTACTCCAGTATTCTTGCCTAGGAAATCCCATGGACAGAGGACCCTGATGAGCTATAATCCACAGAGTCGCAAAAGAGATGGACAAGACTTAGCAATTAAACAACAATGACAACAGAATAGGATAAAAAAAAATAATAAAAGAAAGAAAGGCATTTTGTTGAGAGAACAAAGGAGAGTTTGAAGGACTGTTCTCATCTCAACTGACAGTGAAAAAGGAGTTTCCTGTTCAGGGACTACCCTCCACACGGCCATTAACAAGTTTTAAAAGAAATCCTCAGAATGGCCCCACAATCATCATCACTGCATCTCTGATGTCTACTGAGACCATTTCAATGTATCCTCTTTTCCTTGTGGATGTTTGTTACTGTAATATGCATCACACTTCTCAATCATTTCACCCCATGCACTCTCAGTGTACACCAAGCAATTTGGTCTTCTCCCCATCTCTTCCCATCTATAAGCCCTTTCAGTGGGACTGCTGGAATTCATGTTCCAGCATTAAATTAACCCTCTCTGTCTTCAGCTTTTTTTTTTTTTTTTTTTAGTTTTTTTAAATATAAATTTATTTATTTTAATTGGAGGCTGATTACTTTACAATATTGTATTGGTTTTGCCATACATCAACATGAATCTGCCACGAGTATACACGTGTTCCACATCCTGAACCCCCCTCCCGCATCCCTCCCCATACGGTCCCTCTGGGTCATCCAAGTGCACCAGCCCCGAGCATCCTGTATCATGCATTGAAACTGGACTGGTGTTTCATTTCACATATGATATTATACATGTTTCAATGCCATTTCCCACCCTTGCCCTCTGCCACAGAGTCCATAAGACTGTTCTATACATCTGTGTCTCTCTTGCTGTTTTGTATACAGGGTTATCGTTACCATCTTTCTTTTCCATATATATGTGTTAGTTCCCTGGTGGCTCAGAGGTTAAAGTGTCTGCCTGGAATGTGGGAGACCCTGGTTCGATCCCTGGGTCGGAAAGATCCCCTGGAGAAGGAAATGGCAACCCACTCCAGTACTCTTGCCAGGAGAATCCCATGGAGGGAGGAGCCTGGTAGGCTACAGTCCATGGGGTCACAAACAGTCGGACATGACTGAGCAAACTTCACTTTCACTTTCACTTTCATACTGTATTGGTGTTTTTCTTCCTGGCTTACTTCACTCTGTATAATAGGCTCCAGTTTCATCCACCTCATTAGAACTGATTCAAATGTATTTTTTTTTTTAATGGCTGAGTAATACTCCATTGTGTATATGTACCCCAGCTTTCTTATCCATTCATCTGCTGATGGACATCTAGGTTGCTTCCATATCCTGGCTATTATAAACAGTGCTGCAATGAACATTGGGGTGCACATGTCTTTCAATTCTGATTTCCCCAGTGTGTATGCTCAGCAGTGAGATTGCTGGGTCGTATGGCAGTTCTATTTCCAGTTTTTTAAGGAATCGCCACATTGTTCTCCATAGTGGCTTAACTAGTTTGCATTCCTACCAGTGTAATAGGGTTCCCTTTTCTCCACACCCTCTCCAGCATTTATTGCTTGTAGACTTTTGGATCGCAGCCATTCTGACTGGCGTGAAATGGTACCTCATTGTGGTTTTGGTTTGCATTTCTCTGATAATGAGTGATGTTGAGCATCTTTTCATGTGTTTTTTAGCCATCTATATGTCTTCTTTGGAGATATGTCTGTTTAGTTCTTTGGCTCATTTTTTGATTGGGTCGTTTATTTTTCTGGAATTGAGCTGCCAGAGTTGCTTGTGTATTTTTGAGATTAATTCTTTGTCAGTTGCTTCAATTGCTATTATTTTCTGCCATTCTGAAGGCTGTCTTTTCCACCTTGCTTATAGTTTCCTTTGTTGTGCAGAAGCTTTTAAGTTTAATTAGGTCCCATTTGTTTCTTTTTGCTTTTATTTCCAGTATTCTGGCAGGTGGGTCATAGAGGATCCTGCTGTGATTTATGCCAGAGAGTGTTTTGCCTATGTTCTCTTATAGGAGTTTTATAATTTCTGGTCTTACGTTTAAATCTTCAATCCATTTTGAGTTTATTTTTGTGTATGGTGTTATAAAGTGTTCTAGTTTCATTCTTTTACAAGTGGTTGATCAGTTTTCCCAGCACCACTTGTTAAATAGATTGTCTTTTCTCCATTGTATATTCTTGCCTCCTTTGTCAAAGATAAGGTGTCCATGCTGCTGCTACTGCTGCTAAGTCATTTCAGTTGTGTCTGACTCTGTGCAACTACATAGATGGCAGCCCACCAGGATCTGCCGTCCCTGGGATTCTCCAGGCAAGAACACTGGAGTGGGTTGCCATTTCCTTCTCCAATGCGTGAAAGTGAAAAGTAAAAGTGAAGTCATTCAGTTGTGTCTGACTCTTCACGAACCCATGGACTGAAGCCTACCAGGCTCCTCCGTCCATGGGATTTTCCAGGCAAGAGTACTGGAGTGGGTTGCCATTGCCTTCTCCTAAGGTGTCCATAGGTGTGTGGATTTATCTCTGGGCTTTCTATTTTGTTCCATTGATCTATATTTCTGTCTTTGTGCCAATACCATACTATCTTGATAACTGACTTTGTTGTAGAGCCTGAAGTCAGGCAGGTTGATTCCTCCAGTTCCATTCTTCTTTCTCAAGATTGCTTTGGTTATTCAAGGTTTTTCGTATTTCCATACAAATTTTGAAATTATTTGTTCTAGCTCTGTGAAAAATACTGTTGATAGCTTGATAGGGATTGCATTGAATCTATAGATTGCTTTGAGTAGTATATTCATTTTCACTATGTTTATTATGTTCTGAATATTCTCTGCATTGTTTAGTATGGACAGAAATTCATCTCATCCCTGACTACCAAGAGGTCAGTTCTTAGCCCTCTTTTCTGTCTACATTAACTTGGGGAATACACATTTCAGTAAATATAATTATATTTGGCCTGCTAGATCAATGACCTGACACAGATATTTGAATGGTTTCAGAAGTGGTTGTGGGTCTTTACTGTAGCACATGCTAAGTGTTGTCATCTCTCATATCTTCAAAAATATTCAGTAATTTGCCCCACTACTCCTTTGAATCCCATGCCATGTTTCTTTGCTCCTTTGTATAGTAAAACACTTCTCCACAGAAGGGTTATTTATACTCAGTTCCCTAGTTCCTGACTCCCAATCCTTCTTCAAGTCATTCCAATTAAACTTCAATTCCTAAGACTCAAACAACGTTTCTCTTATCAATCTGACTCTGTTGAGGGGATTACAGCCACATAGTAATTTAAACAGAGAAAGTTTAATATTGAAAATTTATTAGTTCTAACAGTGGAGTAATAGGGGTCTAGCTAAATAGAATAGAAATAACAGATATAAAGAGCAGACAATATCCCTGGGGCTGGGAAAGGGCACTCAAGATATCATCCCCTCACCACACACTCAGGACTGAGATCTTCATCTTGTTGGAAAAGGCCAGGACCTTGGCTCACAGGATGGCAGGGAAGTAGCTATGATGCTGCACAGGCAGAAATTGATGAAATCCTGTCTTCATTAACTTTCTTGCAGTAGGCCCTCCAGGGTGCTGAGAAAACCATTCATAGTGAGGTGCCTCCTACGGGGAATGACCATCTCTCAGAGGACATACTGAGGACAGCCACCAGCCCTTGGGTCTTGCTGGCTGTTGTTCACTGTAAGAACAAGCCCTGGGAAAGGTGTGAGCACTCCAGGAGCCTAGTGATAGAGAAAACCAGGTGTGCCCAACCAGAATCAGAAAGTTTATTTTGTTAACTATTGTCTCATTTGTGCTGTGTACAAAGTTTAGTTCTTACTATTACTCATTTTAGTTTTTCGGGAGAAATAAATGCATACCACAGCCTTTCCTTGTAGCTCAGTTGGTAAAGAATCTGTCTACAATGCAGGAGACCCAGGTTCGATTCCTGTGTCTGGAAGATCCCCTGGAGAATTAAATGGCAACCCACTCCAGTATTCTTGCCTGGAGAATCCCATGGACAGAGGAGGCTGGCAGGCTACAGCCCATGGAGTTGAAGAGTCAGACATGACTTGGTGACTAAACCATCATCATCAACAAGAACTGCATATAATTATGTTCATTTAGCTAAAGCAAACAAAATCTCCAATTACAGTAATGAGTCAATCAAAATATTGGTTCTTTTAACCTATGTGAATTTTTATCCCACTGCTTGAATTTTTGCTTCTTTTTTCTTTAATAAAATGTGATTAAAATATAAATTCATTCACAAATACCCAGTTCCTGAGAAATGGGCAAAAAGGTAAGGATTTATTACCAGCTAAAAGATGATTGAACAAATCCATAAATAAATTTATAAAGGTGGCCTACATACATATGAAGTTTGATGTATTCCCACCAGTAGTCATAGGTGTAAATTTAAATAGGCACTTGTCCATACACATCAAAATACAGAAAAAGAAAAGCACACAAAAAGCTCAATAGAGACAGCCACCATCTCTACTGAAGTCCTCTTAGGAAAGACACTGGTGATGTTTTTTAAGAACTTTAAAATATGTTCATAAACTTTGATGCTTCAATTACTATTCCAAGACTCAAAATGAGAAAATAACTTAAACATGGACAGTAATATACAAAAATATCATGTTTGTACACTGTCATCACAAAGTTAACCAATGTCACTATCTTTAAATTAGAAAGACAAAACACCCAATAGTAGACGTGTATTCAAATCTTGTTAGTATGCAGCTATTAAAAATAGTATTTTGCATTGTGTTAACTGAAGTGGAAAATGCAAATAAAATAATTTTTAAATGTTCAGGTATTTATTAATTAACACATGTGACTTGATTTAGGTTTAAAGATGCATGCACATAATCTTCAACTCAATCAGCTACATAAAAGGGCACACAGAAAATCAAAACAATGAATCAGTTATATTTTGTTTACATTGTCCCTTGTCCTTTCATTTCTGTATAAGTGTGTGTTACATGCATAATTACACAGTATGCTTAATGAACTTGCAATGAAACTGTTAAGAACCATCAATACATTTTTGAGGTGAGAAATATTACAAATAGTAGGCTACAGTGGTTTTATTAATGTACTTTCTATAAGCAGATATTTTCCCCTTGTTAAGTGATAATTTGTTAGTTTTTATTTTAAAACATTAGGAGATAGCCCACTACTAGGAGATAACCCAGATTTTTCTAATCTTAACCCACTATAAATAATGTTGCAATGAACACCTCTGTACATATTTTACCATGGGTTCTGAAAGGTCATCTCGCAGAACTGGAATTTCTGATTCAAAATAAATGAACATGTTAAAATATGATGACTACATCCAAACTGTCCTCAGATATACTGTTAAATTTGTACTTCTGTTAATTGTTTATAATAGTACCAGTTCTTGTTTGCCTACATCCACACTAAGATTGAATGCTATCAATCAATTAATCCTTATCTATATAAGAATAAGTAAAACCATTTCATTGCTTCCTCAACCTAAATTTTCTTATTGCTGTGATTCCAAATATTCACAGTCATATTTTTATAGCTTATATTTACTTTTTTCTGTGAATTCTACTTGCAATCTCATTGACTCACTGCACAATTCAAATGGAGTATAGAAGGAAACAAATTTTTTTTTCTATAAAAATGTCTTTTTCTTGTATAACTGTTCTAATTAGGAAAGAATAAACCACAGATTTACCAGGACAATACAATGTCTTTTTCACGACAGCAATACAATGTGACTAGAATCACACTCATAAATACCTCCCATGACAAAACAAATGCTGTATGTACAGCAATCATTCATTTTGCATTGACAAATCATTTTTTTACCAGCTACATATGGTCAATTTCTTTTTTTATGTTGTATCTTTTTCAATTGCACCTAGGAGTCTTTTTAATATAGATAATTGAATTGCAGTTAATTCTCCATCTGGTGTTCCAGATTGGTTACTTACTACTGCTGATTTGAGGCTAATATTTTTCATTTATATTACTTGATCATTTTATTTACTGGCACATCTCTAACAGTATGTGACATTTACAAAGCATATCATGTGAGCACAGTTTAAAATTCCCAAAGCACAATTCCCTTTTGAAGCACTTGGAGGTCTTACACAAGCCCTTATACGATTTTATTTCTGCCTTTTAAATCATCATAACTTATAATTTGCTTGTGAAATATAATCTTAAAGGAAATTTATAAATAGATATTTAGAAACTAGTATGTGATGTAGTATTTTAATATATACAGTATGTTATAGATCCAGCAAATGTTCTTGATGAGTTGGTTTATCTGAAAATTATCTATGAAATCTGATCAGAAAACTGTAATTTGAAAATAATGTATCATTAGATATAGACCTAGTACCATGGATTCAACTGTTCTACTAATCAATCATCATTTTTAATGTTTGAACAGTGAATTACAGGTTTAAAATACTTTCAATCGATTTGTATAAGGTAAGTTAGGGATCTTGTATTTTGGTGAAAGAATTAATTTGAGCCAGAGAAAGGTTATTTACTATCAACTTTTTTAATAATTTGCAAATTAGATACTTTTTCACATTTTAGTGCCACAATTGTGCTAACTATACTTCCATTTTAAGGTTTCTTTGAGGACTAAATGATAATTGTTAAAAATAAATTGAATATATGTTTGTTATTTCATTACTTTCTTTATTTTCCCCATTTCAGGGTTCATGAATCAAGTCTTATAGAGTTTGAATTACTTGCCAAATTCAACATGTTTCAGAATCATCCAGAACCTACTTCTCATTCCAGAAACTGCTGTGTAAAAGGTGGCATAGATTATGGACAGTAGGCATTATTGGGAACAAGCTGCTTATTTTACAGCAGAAAAATCTGATTCATAGATGTAATGGATTAACTCAAACACAGGCCACTAGACTTTGACCAGGTCACAAATAATGATTATAACTTAGTGTTATGTTTTGAGGTATACTGATGTAAATACAAAAAGGATACTGAGTACATAGTATTGAAGTAAAATGCAATAGGTATTAAAATATTGAAGGATATGATTAATTTTGTTTTATGATCATTTATGGGAAATATTCCATTTTACATTTACCTTATTTAAAAATGTATACCTATGTATTTCCTTCACTGTACCATTAGCCAATAATGAAGTCCATTCCCTAGCTAATTTAAACTTGCAGGATAGACTTTGAAAAGTGTCTATATTGTGTTTATATTATATCAAGCATCTCTAAACCAAGTTTCTCTAAACCAGGAACTGTTTCAAACATTTAAGCATATTATATGTAATTTTGGCTGAGTCCAGTTGCTGTTCACCTGAAACTATCATGTTGTTAATCAGCTATACCCCAATACTAAATAAAGAATTGAAAAAAGAAAAAAGAAATTATCTTGCTTTCCTTGAATATATATGGTATTCAGCAGAATTACTGTTTTATTATGATGTTCTCTGAATGAATAAATGCAATAGAAAGCCAAGTCCATTTTTGTTTTATTTCTAATTTTTAGAAGTCTTAAATGTGTTTTATAAGAGTTTGGCAATAATGTCTATGATATCATAATGTCACAAATAAAGCATCTAAAGGTACATGTATTTTCTTTAATATATTATTTTAATTTTAATTTGCTAAAATAAATAATAGTAATAATTTCCATTCATTTCAAAGCATCATGGCAATTAAGAACACATTAGTAAAGCACAAATTTTTAAGCATGCACACACATACACTGACACACAACTTGTGTGTCTAAATATCTAAATTAACTGTCATAAAATATATGGCAAAACCAATACAGTATTGTAAAGCAAAATAAAGTAAAAATAAAAATTAAAAAATAATAACTGTCAAAAAATAAAGCAAACTGTTAGAGGCTTTACATTTCCAAGGAGTTATTTCTGATTACCTCTTTGAAGGGCTGGACATATTTATGATTTGTGATGAAATGACCACATGTAAGCACAATACACCTTTGAAAAATATTCTGTTCACTGATTATTGAGGATATTAGTTAATGCATTTCTGAGGTCAAAACATCAGTATTTCTACTTTGTAAACTTACCTTTTCCTCATTAATCCTGAAAGCTATCCATCCTCAAGGGTGTCTCCTTGAAGTGTTTTCAAAGGACTTGGAGCTTGTGACAAGATTTCCATGAGAAAATGTCATAAAAACACCTGCATACCTACATCACAAAAAAAAGAGGTAGAAAACATTTATAAAATAAGAATAGAGGAATAACAGGTGAATTGATTACTCAAAAATAAAGGGAGACAACATCTTTGAAAATGTGACTTCCAACATTGCATCTATCATACCTCGGGATACTCCTGTACTTGACTTTCAGTTATCCTTACTTTTGTTGTACTATGCTAGTTAATGTCTACATGGTTTTTTAATAAATAATCTCAATATTCAATTGCATATTTATCTTTAATTAGAATTTGAAAAAGTATATTTAAAATATATAAGGTTATATGGCAAATTATTATTTTTCTAAAGCTCAGACTGGCATAACAGAACAATCATGGATTTGCAATGCAATAATTTAGCTATGATCAGATACGCTAGAGTATTTTAGTTTCACGGCTTCAGTCACTATCTGCAGTGATACTTTGGCCAGCTGATGCGAGAACTGACTCACTTGAAAAGACCCTGATGCTGAGAAAGATTGAAGGCAGGAGGATTAGGGGACAAAAGAGAATAAGATGGCTGGATGGTATCACCGACTGGATGGACATGAGTTTGAGCAAGCTCCCGGAGTTAGTAATGGACAGGGAAGCCTGGTTGCTGCAGTCCATGAGGTTGTAAAAAGTTGGACTAAACTGAGCGACTGAACTGAACTAAACCAGAATGTGCTAAATCATGTCTTACTCTGTGCAACCCCATAGACTGTAGCCCACCAGGTTCCTCTGTCCATGGAATTCTCCAGGCAAGAATATTGGAATGGGTTACCATTTCCTCCTCCAGGGGATCTTCCCAACCCAGGGATTAAAGCTGTATCTCCTGGGTCTTGTGTGTTGTGGGTGTATTCTTTTACCTGCTGAGCCATCAGGAAAGCTATGCTGGATGGACTTAAATTTCCTAAAATTCTATCTTTGGGTTAGTAGTGGCCACAGGTATGGTTTGCATAATTAAAATGGGGTTTCAAAGCATCAGAAACATTCTCTTTACACCAGGAAGTTTAGTGCCAGGTCTTGTACTATAGAAGTTCAAGGTTGTTTTCCCTGAATTTTCTGGCTTTTCTTCCTGACATGGGCAAAAGCCAGACCTTCTGTGCCTCTAGCTCCTGCTCGAAGTTTTTTACTGTATTCTTCCACTCTGGGGACAGATGTATGCTTAGTTTCTTGATAAAAGGTTCTCCTGTAGGTCACACATCTTTGAAACCGGAGACTTGAAGGCAGTGAGTATCAAAATGTGTCCTAGCTCATTTTCATGAGTTTCTAGTTTTTTAGCCCACATCAATCTTTTCTTCCCCCATTATCTTACTATCTATCCTGCTGACTCATGCCCAACATCAAATGCAAAGGAAGCAGTTTTGTATAAGCTGATCAATTGTTTCCCACAACTGCATATAAAATAATCTTTACAATAAATCTACAGGTATATAGATGGATTTGGGCTTGTGTGTACATGGGCTTCCCTGACATCTCAAATGGTAAGGATTACAATGTCATTTATCAGGGTATCATTGAATTTCTATGAACCCAAATAAATTATTTGTCTTCTTGAAGTTGCTTGCTCACTTGTGATGATTACATTTGTGATGATTGACATTTTTTTTTCTTCTCATTATTAATCAGTTCAGTTCAGCCACTCAATCATGTCTATCTCTATGTGACTCCAAGGACTGCAGCAAGCCAGGCTTCCCTGTCCATCATCAACTCCCAGCGCTTACTCAAACTCATGTCTATTGAGTCGGTGAATCCATCCAACCATCTCATCCTCTATCATCCTCTTCTCCTCCCGCCTTCAATCTTTCCCAGCATCAGAATCTTTTCCATGAGTCAGTTCTTTGCATCAGGTGGCCAAAGTATTGGAGTTTCAGCTTAAGCATCAGTCCTTCCAATGAATATTCAAGACTGATTTCCTTTAGGATTGACTGGTTGGATCTCCTTGCAGTCCAAGGGACTCTCAAGAGTCCTCTAACACCGCAGTTCAAAAGCATCAACTCTTTGGTGCTCAACTTTCTTTGAAGCATGAATATAAAATTTAACCCTTACAGAAAGGATGGGTTAAACTTAACTTTGTAATACCTTTTGTTTAATACCAAGAACTATATTAAAATATTGGGTTTAAAAATGTATTCCTGCACTCAAACATTTTTTTTCCTCCTCTGAAAAGTACTTTTGTGAGATGTATTCATAGATATGCTGTGTTTATACTGTTAACAACCTTTGAATTGTCACTGTTTCCATTGTTTCCCCTTCCATTTGCCATGAAGTGATGGGACAAGATGCCATGTTCTTACTTTTTTGAATGTTGAGTTTTAAGCCAGCTTTTTCACTCTCCTCTTTCACTTTCATCAGGAGGCTTTTTAGTTCTTCTTCACTTTCTGCCATAAGGGTGGTATCATCTGCATATCTGAGATTACTGATATTTTTCATGGCAATCTAGCTTCCAGCTTGTGCTTCATCCAGTCCAGCATTTTTCATGATGTACTATGCATATAGGTTACATAAGGAGGGTGACGATATACAGGCTTGACATATTCCTTTCCCTATTGAAACCAGTCTGTTGTTCCATGTCCAGTTCTAACTGTTGCTTCTTGACCAGCATACAGATTTTTCAGGAGGCAGGTAAGGTGGTCTGGTATTCCCATCTCTTTCAGAATTTTCCACAGTTTGTTGTGATCTACATAGTCAGAGGCTTTGTCATAGTCAATAAAGCAGAAGTAGATATTTTTCTGGAACTCTCTCTCTTTTTCTATGATCCAACAGATGTTGGCAATTTGATCTCTGTTTCCTCTGCCTTTTCTAAATCCAGCTTGAACATCTGGATCAATATAATTCATTATTAATGCTTTTTCATTCAGTGTATACATTAAAAGCCTTTTTATTATGTAATCCTTTGGCTAACATTAACTCATTTGAAATGCAAACATAATTTAGTCTATCATGGGACAAGGAGATGAGATGACAGTTAATCAATGATTGACTTTATCCTTAAGTTTTTCAACTGTCAAGGATAAAACATGTCAATCAGCGAGAACAAATGTACTATCAATTATAATTACTTGAACAAAAAAAGTGACAAGTGTTCCTTCATCTTCCAAACATTAAAGCTAAGTTAGAATTAGCACTATTGAGTATTCAGTTCCAGTGTCCTATATATTACTTTAATTAACAAAAAGAAATATTAAGTTACATCTACTTCTCAGACCTATCCATTGATTTTTATATAAGGATTTTCTTGTCCTTGACTTAGTAGTAAGGAGATATTTATCCTTTAATTGTATCCATAGGTTAAATATATATATACCAATCTAATTCATGAAATAATGAGAATGAGGATAGTCAGGAAGCTTGGAATTAGAAAATGCTTCCACTTACTACTTGAATAACCTTGGGCATATCACTTCATTTTCTAAACTTCAACCTTCATATTTCTGCTATGACGATTAATAAGTTAAAATTCAAAGGTTATTAACAGTATAAACACAGCATATCTATGAATACATCTCACAAAAGTACTATTCAGAGGAGGAAAAATAAATGTTTGAGTGCAGGAATACATTTTTAAACCCAATATTTTAATATAGTTCTTGGTATTAAACAAAAGGTATTACAAAGTTAAGTTTAACCCATCCTTTCTGTAAGCGTTAAATTTTATATTCATGCTTCAAAGAAAGGCACCCAAAACAAAACAATAGAAAACTGCATTTCATATTGCAAATTTTATATAAACAGATATACACACATTCACATACAAACTAGAAATATGGAAGTTTTAATAAACAATGGAATGTTGTGACCTTAAATCAATTCCTTTTTATAAACTTTGAATACTTTGGATATTTTTTATTGCTATTGTTTGTTCAGCTGATTAATTTTGGAGGGCTTTCTTAAAGACATATGTACTTCAACAATACCCATTACTAAAAATGTTTACTTTTATAAACATTTAATGTAGACACCCTTATCTATGCTGTGAGTACAAGTATTCTAAAAAATGTAACTCCTTGAAGTAACTCACTGAACAATTTGCAACCTTGAGAGATGTAATTCATCACGCCAAAAGCCAGGTACTCAGTCTCCCAGGGCCCTGGAGTCTAAAGTTGAGGATGTGAGTTTTTGAGTACTATAAGGAGCCAAAGGATTACAGAAATAGCCAGGCATTCTCCATCTTTGCTTCTAGACAGCCAACACATATGGTTCCTGTCACAAGGCAATTTTTAGTGACCACTAGAGCTTTCCAAATGGAAATCCCCTGACCTTGAGCACAGGCAGTTTGGCAACATCCGTACTTGTTCAGAAAGATCTTTGAGTAATTTGAAGTGACTCAAAACATTGTTAACTTGAGGCAAATTTTCACGCATTGCTTAAGAAAAAAACAGAAATTAAAAGTTAATGAAAGTCAGCAGTTAACGTGGAAATCTAGGAAAACATACCTTCTTGATGAAATTAAGTGTTACACCCATGGAGGAAAAACAAGATAAAAAGGAACTGACATTTGTGTTAGAGTAGAAATTATATAATATCACTTGGATACATACCTTTGCTTTTTCTCTGTCTGGAAAATCAATTTACAAGAGTTTTCTCTGTAGTGACATGGCCAGGTCTGGGGTTAAGAACACAGTCAAGCAAAATTTCTGGACATCTTCCCTTCCTCATCCCGCCTCATGACTCCCCTTTAGCTGTAATTTCCATGAATTCCATCCAATATTATTGAGATAAGAACAGATGGTAGTCTACACACATTTTAAATAAGAACTTTTAAAGGAAAGCAATATACTACTGTCCCATAATTGTAGAATCATGCAAAATTTCAAAGCATGCTTAGAGTAAATTTTGACAAAATTTAAGTTTGTCTCTTTTCTGCCTCTTTTTTTAAATATTAAAATTGTTTTGATGAATTCTTGTAGCTTTTGCCTCTCCCATAACATTGTTAGCCCATATCTCTTTATAACCAGTGATTGAATTTTCTAGGAGATGATGATTGGAGAACCTGGACTAGGATTTTAGCTTTCTGTTTAACAAACATTTATATTAATTATTTCATCTTCATGTAAACTCTTAAAGTCATAAGGTATAGCTTCAGCCATTGGCATTGGAATATGCCCTAATGGATGCATACTCCAAAATTATGTTGCCATAGGATATATCTTAGATAGCAATTTGTGTGTCCTTATTTCTAGGAATGATTAGAAAAGTTAATAATTAAGTATAGCATACTCAACATTCCAAAGAGAAATATAAGAATTTCAGTGTCTAAATATACTCTAAAAATAAAAGAACACATATTTGGATGTGTGCTCAGTCACTCAGTCATGTCTGACTCTCTGCTACTCCATAGACTATAGTCCCCTAGGCTCCTCTTTCCATGCGGATTTTCAGGCAAGAATACTGGAGTAGGTTGCCATTTTCTCCTCCAGGGGATCTTCCCAACCCAGGGATCCAACCCACATTTCTTGCACTGAAGTCAAATTCTTTACCACTGAGCCACCTGGAATGGAATATAACCACAACCAAATTATTCAAAAAAGAAAAACAAGGAATTATCCACAACCAAAAAAAAAAAAGAGAGAGAGAGAGAGAACAAATAGCAAATGCTAACTGGCTTTGTATATTTTTATTTAATTATTCCAGTGTATTATCCAGTTTAAAACTGAGCTTTTAGGAGAATAGGATGGTAAAGAAGGCTGCGCATGGAAGAATTGATGCTTTTGAACTGTGGTGTTGGAGAAGACTCTTGAGAGTCCCTTGGACTGCAAGATTGAATCAGTCAATCCTAAAGAAAATCAACTCTGAATACACATTGGAAGGACTGATGCTGAAGCTGAAGCTCTGATACTTTGGCCACCTGATGCGAAGAACTGACTCATTGGAAAAGACCCTGATGCTGGAAAAGATTGAAGGCAAGAAGAGAAGGGGACAATAGAGGATGAGATGTTTGGATGGCATCACCGACTCAATGGACATGAGCTTGAACAAGCTCTGGGAGATGGTAAAGGACAGGGAAGCCTGACATGCTGCATTCAAGGGGTCCCAAAGAGTTGGACATGACTGAGCAACTGAACAACAAAATATTGAAATCCTAAGAAATTAGAGAAGTAGGGAAAACTTTAATGCCTTTTATTTTCCCTATACCAAATACAATTCTGCAAATGCAGAAGAGAGGGAACATCAACATTCCTGGGCTACTTTTGACAATATTTTACTTTCATATTGAGAAGGACAAGGTCGAATTTTATTGGACTAGTGGGTATAGTTTCATTAAGTGATCTTACAAACTCTTCTACGGTGTACTGACACCAATGAGGCACTATGTCTTGAATATTGAAACCATAATGTAACATAAAAGCCATTACTTTTTTTTTTTTCCCTAGGAACACAACTTAATAAAGCTACTGTCAACCAGCTACACCACACACATAGATAAACATATTTCAAGACTGGTGAATCTAGCAAAGCTTTTGCACTATCATCTGTATTGCCAGTATTGAAGATTCATTCTTACAGTGCATTCCTTATCACTTCAGTCTAAATGTGGGATACATTTTTCTAGCCTGCATTGACATTACTCTCTTACATAAACTCTTAGGAGATTAACTGATAATTTAGAGCCTGTGACTGTAAAAAGCTATAGCTTCCTGCCTGGGTGAAAGAGACACACTGTGTAATTATAAGAGTAGGTGAAGAACTCAATACATCTTTACAGGAAATATGTCTTTGATGAAAATTATATATTTAATTAAAAACAAATTTTCCAAGTTTCCATCAAGTTTTTAAATGCTTCATCTAAGCAATAAATGATGAATTAGAGTTTTCTGCTTATAGGACAAATTAAAAAATATTTATGAGAAAACATTTATAGAGATTAAGTAGACCAACAAGATAAAGGGATATTAAATCTATTTCACAAGGCATATTTTACTAGTAAAAATGTATTTTTATAATGATAATTTCAAATTGTTTTACCACTAAAATCAAATTGAGAGGAAAAACTTTACCCAGGTCCTATGAGTCTTATAGAGGAATTTTTGTGTGAGTCATTGGGAAGATTTTTTAAAATATTTTTAAAATTATTTTAATAGTGATATACCTAGAGGTGAAATTGCTGAAGTATACAGTAATTCTATATGTAAGTACAATGCCTACTCTTAAGAAAACAGAAAATGACACATTTTGGCAAGGATTTGGAAACATTTGATTGTTGTACATGGTACATGGGGATGATGCTGCTGCTTTTGAAAACAAGATTAGTTTCACAAATTTTTTTGTTTTAGATTTTTTCAAATTTTGTACATGTACAATCATGTCATCTGCAAACAAAGATAGTATTATTTCTTCTTTCCTATTTGACACACTTTTCCTTTTCCTTTCTTTAGTTTTTGCATTCAGTTCAGTCGCTCAATCATGTCTGACTCTTTGCGACCCCATGAATCGCAGCACGCCAAGCCTCCCTGTCCATCACCAACTCCCAGAGTTCACTCAGACTCACGTCCATCGAGTCAGTGATGCCATCCAGCCATCTCATCCTCTGTCATCCCCTTCTCCTCCTACTCCCAATCCCTCCCACCATCAGAGTCTTTTTCAATGAGTCAACTCTTCGCATGAGGTCACCAAAATATTGGAGTTTCAGCTTCAGCATCATTCCTTCCAAAGAAATCCCAGGGTTGATCTCCTTCAGAATGGACTGCTTGTATCTCTTTGCAGTCCAAGAGACTCTCAAGAGTCTTCTCCAACACCACAGCTCAAAAGCATCAATTCTTCGGCACTCAGCTTTCTTCACAGTCCAACTCTCACATCCATGCATGACCACTGGAAAAACTATAGCCTTGACTAGACAGACCTTTGTTGGCAAAGTAATGTCTCTGCTTTTAAATATGAAGTTAAATACAAAATATTGAAAAGAAATGATTTGATCTTAGAAAAAAAGTATTGTATCTGATCTTGGAAAAAGAAAAGCTAGAGCTACTCATAATGAAATTAGCTGTAAGTTCTTTCTAGATATTCTTTATCAAAGTGAGGACATCCCCTTCATTGCTAGTTTACTGTGTGGTTTTATTAAGAATGGGCACTGGGTTTTTTCAAAGAATTTTTCTGCCTCTATTGATATGATCAGATGGTTTATCTTCTTTTGTCTGTTGATGTGATGGATTGCCTTAATTGATTTTGAATATTGAATCAGCCTTGGAATTTGGGGATAAATCTTACTTGGTTGTGGATTATAATTCCTTTTATAGTTTGTTGAATTCAACTTCCCAATATTTTTTTGTTGAGGATTTTTGCATCTAATTCACTAAAACATTGGCCTGTAGTTTTTCTTTTCCTGTAATATTTTCATCTCATTTTGGTATTAGGATAATGCTGGCCTCATAGAATGAGTCAAGAAGCAGTCCTTCTGTTTCTAGCGTATGAAAAAGTTTGTAGGGAAATGGTATATTCACTTCTTTCAAAGTTGGGAGAATTCCCCAGTAAATACAATAGGAACTAGTTCTTTCTGTTTCAATAGATCAATTTCTTAATAGATATTGGCCTATTTAGATTGTATATATCTTCCATTGTGAAGTTTTACAAATTGTTTCCTTCTAGGAATTGGCCCATTTCATCTAGGTTATCAAATTAGTGGGCATAAAAAAGTTCATTATATTCTATTATCTTTTTAATGTCCATAAACTCTGTTGTGCTGTTCCTTCTTTCATTTTTATGTTAATGATTTGTATCCTTTCTTTTTGTTCTTAGCCAGATTTGACTGATATTTACAAAGAACCAGTTTTTGTTTTCATTCATCTTTGTTGATTTCTTGTTTTAAATTTCATTGATATCTGCTAAACATCTTATTTTCTTCTGTTTATTTTATTTTAATTAATTTATTTATTTATTTTAGCTTTTTAGTTTTTTAATTTTAAAATCTTTAATTCTTACATGTGTTCCCAAACATGAACCCCCCTCCCACCTCCCTTCCCATAACATTTCTGTGGGTCATCCCCATGCACCAGAAGTAATTTTTACTTCTTCTTTTGTTCCTAAATTGGAAATTTAAATTACTAATTTTAGACCTTTTTTCTGTTCTAATATATCACTCAATGCATAATTTTAAGTGTGTTAATTGCTCAGTCCAGTCCCACTCTTCATGACCCCATGGACTGTATCCCATCAGGCTCCTCTGTCTGTAGAATTCTCCAGGCAGGAATACTGAATTGGTATCCATTTCAGGGGATCTTCCTGATAAAGGGATCAAACTTGGGTGTCTTGCATCGCAGACAGAATCTTTACCATCTGAGCTACCAGGGAAGCCCAATTCAATGCATATGTTATAAATTATATTTATACATTTCCTTCTAAGTACTTGCTTTCCTGTGTTTTACATATCATAATAAGTAGTGTTTTTATTTTCACATAATTCAAAATATTTAAAAAATTTTCTTGAGATCTCTCCTTTGATCTATGTGTAATCACCTAAACTCTAACCAGGTTATTATCATTATTATTTTATTGTTAAGTTGTCAAAATTCTCTATGTATTCATGATATTAATCTCTTATCAAATATATGCTTTCCAAAAATTTCCTCCAGTTACACATTACATTTTTATTCTATTTATTGTTGTATTTTTTGATGCACAAATTTTGTAATTTTGATATAATCCAATTCATCTGTTTTTACTTTTGTTATATGTGCATTTGGTGCCATATCCAAGAAACCATTGTTACTGAATCCAATGTTCACGGTCTTGGCAACCCTATAACATTAAACCATATGCTGCTGCTGCTGCTGCTGCTAAGTTGCTGCAGTCGTGTCTGACTCTGTGTGACCCCATAGACGGCAGCTCACCAGGCTCCCCTCTCCCTAGGATTCTCCAGGCAAGAACACTGGGGTGGGTTGCCATTTCCTTCTCCAGTGCATGAAAGTGAAAAGTGACAGTGAAATTGCTCAGTAGTGTCCGACTCTTAGCAACCCCATGGACTGAAGACCACCAGGCTCCTCTGTCCATGGGACTTTCCAGGCAAGAGTACTGGAGTGGGGTGCCATTGCCTTCTCCAATTAAACCATATATGCACTGGTTTATTTTTAAGCTCTCTATTCTATTCTATTGGTCTGTGTGCCCTTCTTTATGATAGTTTCACTCTGTTTTTAATCATGATATCTCTATAATATATTTTGAAATCAGAAAGTTAGAGACATTTTATTTATTCACTCATTCATTCATTTTATTGACCATTTTGGCTACTTGATGTCCCTTGAGATTCTATATGAAATTTAAGATAGAGTTTTCTATTTATCAAAAACATCCACCACTGAGATATTAATTGCAGTTGCATCATCTGTACATTGCTTTGAGTAGAATGATATAACAATATTAAATCTTTCAATCTAAGATCACATGATGTCCTTCCACTTGTTTGTGTCTTTTAAATTTTCTTTTAGCAAAACTTTGTAGTTTAAAGAGTATATTTTCTTCCTTTGGTTAAGTTTATTCTTAATTATTTTATTTCTTTTGATGCTATTGCAAATGAAATTGTTTTTTAGAATTTCCTTTTTGACTATTCATTGTTAGTAAATAGAAACACAACTGATTTGTGCATGTTGATTTTGTTTCCTACAGCTTTGTTAAATATGTCTAGTAGTTTCAATAGGTTGTGTGTGTATGTGTGTGTGTGTGTGTGTGTGTGTGTGGGTGTGTGTGAACATTTTAAGATTTGGGGAGAATTTTTAAAGAAATTTAGAATAATTTCATGGACAGAGGACCCTGGTGGAATCCAGTCCATAGGGTTCCAAAGAGTCAGACATGACCGAAGTGACTTAGCACACAAACATGCATGATGATCTTTAGAAGTCAGTTTATGAATAATTATTTTTATAATCTTCCTTATCTATTTTCAAATTTCCCTGTATCTAACATTATTAGATTTCCATTATTGTGCATTCCCATGACTTAGGAGTGTAATGTTCACAATATCTTCAAACTTCATTTATGTAGCTTTGCTTTCTTAATATCACCTCTTTATTTTACATTTTTTCTCTTTAATTAGAAAATTATAGAAGAGCTAAATATAAAATAATAATCACTGAAAAATCTGAACAGTATTTTGAGTTTTACAATTGTCATTTTTCCTATGATTATACGCACCAGAATTTTTCTTTCTCAAAAACCAAATGTTTTTAAGTATATCATAAATGTGATTATAACTTTATCTTATTATCTGTGTTAGTTATAAAATGATATATTGTATGAAACCACCACAATATATGAAGCTGCCCTATCACTAATGATCTTTAGATTAGTTGCTATCAGTAACAGTGATATTTTTCTTTCACATGTACTTTTACGCATTTTAATAAGATTGACTTCAGTGAGGACTCTATTTATCATCTGGCATCAGTATACTACCAGACTGAAAGGGGAGTCATGGTTATTTTTTGCCCCTAATTGATGCACAGTCTTTGTCACTTCAGATTCTGTGTACTTTGAAACTATCTTTAATGTGATATTTACATAAAAATAATCAAATATCATTTGGGGGAAAGAATGAAAGGATATTTATTATATATGGAGATTCATAGTTTTCAGTTATGAAGACTTGGTTTCCCTTTCAGTAGATGAGATGTAGGTTGGAGAACAGGGTTATCTCTGAAAACTGCAAAGGATGTGATTTTTCTTAACCACCGTTGACTTTCTGCTCACCATTCTTGATTGCTTGGTTATGTGGGTAAACACACAAGTTACATAGGTCATAGCAACACCTCATTCCTGACTCTAGCCTGTGGACAACTGTGGTCAATATAACCACTTTTACTTTCATTTCAGGATCCTCTTCTTACCAAGCTCAGTCTTACAGCACAATCTTTATTGTTAATAGATGACCAACAAATTACAGTCCACGTTCAGCTTCTCAACAGCGCTGGGACACTCTGTCCATCACATCTTTATAACACCAGTGAAGTGACTGACTTCCTGAGGATCTCAGTCAACTGGTTGATTTCCTGTTCTTAAAGCACAAACTCATTCTGACAGACTCAGGATTCTGAATTTATTGTTCTTTCTCAAAACTCTGTCACAGTTATGATGTCTTCTGTCTGTCTGTCTCTGTCTCCCTGTGCCCTCCTGCCTCTCTCCATCTATATCCTATATACTGCACAGTCATACACAAATACACACACATATAAAAATGTATGTGTGAACCTGTCCCAAAGCTTAATAGGGACTATTCTCATTCCTATAGTTAGGTCTGGCTGCATGTACTCTTTCAAGGATGCTAACTCCTGAATCGTAGTGGTTAAAGAAAGAATATTGGTGAAAGCAATGAACTCACACACACACACACACACACATAAATGTAGCCTGTGAAATGGCAACCCACTCCATTATTCTTGTCTGGGAAACCCCATAGCAGAGGAACCTGTTGGGCTACAGTCCATGAGGTTGCAAAGAGTCAAACACGACTGAACACATAGCATATATGCTTGGTGTGCTATGGAATCTAACTTTTAGTACTATTCGACTAACAGAGTATCTTAAGAAAAATGAATTTACTACTTTAACATTAAGACTATAAAATAAATTTAAAACATTAAATATTCCCTAGTGGAGAAGGAAATGGCAACCCACTCCAGTATTCTTGCCTGGAGAATCCCAGGGATGGGGGAGCCTCGTGGGCTGCCATCTATGGGGTCGCACAGAGTCAGACACGACTGAAGTGACAGCAGCAGCAGCAGTGCTAAAAGAGAGAACTTTTCCCTTTGTTCCTTTTCTTGAGGAATTTCCATGAAAAAATTTGCAAGTGTACATTCTTTTTCTGTTTCTTTAATATGTAAGTAAAACTTTAATACTTTTTAAAAGCTGAGCAAATACCTTACTAGTTTTTACAACTCAAGAGCCTTCTCTTTGAAATGCTGACATTAAAAAAGATAGATAGTATCCTCTCTTTGGAACTCTCTGCTTCTCATAAAGACCAGCGAAGTTTTTCTTTTTGGTTATTTTTAGATAAAGGCAATTAACTAGCTCAGATGGCCATCCTATTATCAGGTGATATCAAATGGTGTTGTCAAGTCATCTTATATGAGAACATGTTATCATTTACCTTGAGGATGTGCATGTAAAGGATTTTATCTGCTTGTGATGTGAGTGATATTTCATTCAGTCTTTGCAATCTCATTAGCAGATTGCCTGTGATGCACATAACTCTCTAACTTAAGGCTTATTCAACAATAAAAATGGTTTCTTTCTTTTCTGCTTTTGAGGAGAGGGTTTTCTAGTTTGTCAGAACTTTTTATTTTTAATTTTTCCCTGAATAGAATGGAAGTTGTGTATGTATGTACGTGTGTATAAAACTACATATATAAATATAAAATAGATGTGCATGCATATATATATATATATATATATATATATAAGATTTATCTAGGAGGCAATAATAACTGATGCTTTTGACAATAAAGTTTCAATGTACATGACTTGTCAGTAAGAAAATTATTTCTGCTTAATATCAGTAGTTTTGTACACACTGCATGTATACTGAGTATAGTAATAATATGAGACTAAAGTATACAGTCTAAATAAAAGTACAAAAGTCTAATGTGTACATATATTACCCAACTATTATGTATAAGCAAAAGAAATAATAATAATGATATTCATAATTATACTAATATTCCAAAATTTCTGTTAAGATTTATACAGAAAAAGCACATACATGGATAAAGCACGAATTTTTGAAGGTTATATATGTGATTGCATACACAGGTCATGTGTGTTTGTATCTTGTCTGCACAAGAATATATTTGAAGATTTTATGTTATCTGACATAAATTATTACTATTTATGATCATCATTATAACTATCATTATTGTTGTTATTATCCTTGCTTATTATATGCAAAGATAATAACAATAATCATAGAGTTAAAAAGTACAATAATTTGTTTCCAAATTATAAACCAAATATATTTTAGAATGAGAATTAGGTTACAGATTTCTTTGACTCTAACGTACACTACTTTTTCCTTTGTCACCTGTTACAGAAGCATGTTTCTATACTTTCAAATGTAGTTTGATAAGCAGAACAATCCCCCCTAAATCTTAACTCCTAGAACCTGCAAATATGTCACCTTATATGTCAAAAGATACTTTTAAACTAAGGATTTTGAGATGGCAGCATCATCCTGAATTATCCAGGTGGATCCAATGAAACCACGTGAGTTCTCAAAAGGGAAAGAGGGACAGGAGAATCAGAGTCAGGGAAGGTGGTGTGATGGAAGCACAGGTCAGATTCAGAGGGAGAGATCTGAAAATGCTATGATGTTGGCTTTGACCATGGAGGAGCCACGAGCCAACAAATAGTGGTATCTGACTGAGCAACTAACGAAAGCACAGCGAGAAGCTGGAAAAGGCAAGAAATCAGATTCTCCAAAAGGAAGGCAACCATGCAGACGTTTTTATTGTAGCCGGGTGAAAGCCATTTAGACTTCTGACTTCCAGGATTTCATGAGAAATTTGTATCACTTAAGCTCCTGCACTTGTAATTTGTTCCAGAAGCAAAAGAAACCTACTACATAGGTGGCTAAATATCTTCCATGTACATTTTTCATGTACTCTTCTTTATTCATCAACAGCCTCCTTGCCTTGGCAGGCTCTGCCCAATAATCATCTCACTTTCTTTAGCTTCCATTTAGGGCAGCCCATTGGAGAGCACCAATAGGAGATTCTGAGCAGAATAGGAAGAGGGGATTATTCTGGAAAGCGGTTATTCTGTCAGCTCCCCTTTGTCAGTTCATCACACATGGACTTCATTCGTCCATTGAAGGCCAAGGTCTAGCTTACATGGCCTGCTTTTCATAGCTCTTAGAGTTTTGCTTACCACCTAAACCCTCTCCTTTCCACTTCAGAGGTAAAAGACTTCCCAGACATGACTGGACCATGTCTGCCATTACTCCTTAGGTGGTTTCACTACCTTTTGCTTGAATCTTATAGAAGTCCTTCTATTGAACAGTGATCTATACATCTGCAAAATCATAGTACCTTCAAAATGTATCCTAAGTTCAACCACTGCCCTCCACTGTCATTATTGACCTTCAGCATTCATACTTGGAATAAACTTGCCTAAAGTTCCATGTACTTCTTTTCTCTACCTGGAACTTGTATCCCAGATACAGACAATTCTATTCTATTTAATACTTATTTATACTGATATAAGTAAATATTTCCTATACATGCCTTTTTCTCATTCCAGTCTGGATCTTCCTCACAGTGTTGAAACAGGAGAAATGGATTTTAAGATGAGTTCTTCTACCATACAAAGTAAAACTGCTGTTGCTTTAAAGCAGAGGTTTATTTTCCACTTTGCTTCTTGCCAAATGAAGTTCTTGGACCAGTTTATTAGCATTTTTTTCTCTACTCTGCCAAGCAATGAGACTCAAATAACTATGTAAATTCATTAATCTCATAAAGCAATTAGTGTAAAATCCAATGACTGTTAAATTATTTCAAAATGAATTAGTTACAACATAACGTTTAATTTTCATGATAACCCTCATTTATTTACACAATATGATAATTTCGATTAAATAAATGCAAAGATGTAATGTATTACACAGAGCAGCTGAAAGCTTGTTCATCCCTTGTAAAAGTGCCTTCTATGACCTATGGTGAAGTGAATTAATGTATAGGAGACATTTAGTACACCGTCTGCCAAAGAGCAAGCAATCATAAATTGCACATTCCTTCATCTTTCATGCACTGTAGATAGTCACCATGGCTTGTTAAGAATGAAGTGAAATTCCATTCTAATGTATTCTAAAGAGGTTTCATTTCATTTAACTCCTGTGTGAAAAGAAGAAACAAGATAATCTCCAGAAACCCCTCTAATATTTCTCTATCTCTCTGAGCTTTTAACTGATGATACTTATACCACTCTGGGACTGAAGACGATGTTTATGGCCCAGTCAATTATAAACTGTCAATAGAAATTCCCTAGGCTCTAGAGCCAGGAGAAATAAATGTATGATATTTAAAAAGATATGGAGTATATTTAGATGAGATGTGGGAATAATCCAATGTGGGGGTCAATTTCTTTCATCATTTGAAACAATCTTTCATGTCTTCAATTAATCAAAATATTTGTTAAAACACTTCTGTTCTGATACAGATTATGAAGGATATACTATTATAGCAGCTTAGATTGTAGAAAGACTATGATTACAATGCATGATTAATATGAAGAGCCACATACATTCACTGAGAAGAATTGGGAATAAAATTTAGCCCTTATATAAACAATAATATAGCATTTTAGGTCTTAATTTCCTCCTTTACAATATGAATTATAGTGAGTGAGAAGAACATGACTATGATCACATGCTTGCTCACAACTGTCGTTCACAACTGACATGACTATAAAAACTTAGTAGAGTAGTGCATATATAAGAACCTTGTAAACTAGAGAGTAATTAATAAATTATAATACTGGTTTGCTATTTTTAAGAAATGAATTGTTTTAGTTCACTGAATAAAAAATTAATCTGAAAACATTTTTAAGTGAGATGTTGGGTTTTGATTAGGGCTCTTTGGACTTTAAGTATGGAATTTGACTTGAGAAAGTGGATTGTAGATTACAAAAGAATAAAAAGAATACAGCTGCATAATATTTTCCTGTTATCCATTAAAGAATGCTTTATTTAAAAGTTATATGTAGTTCTGTTTCCAACGATAATGAAGTAGCACGTCACAGCCTTCTGCTGTGAGCAGCTATAAAAACCAGAGATCACAGTGGCCAGGTCCTAACACAGCCCAACTTTGAACACAAGAATATGATTCTTGAGAAAAGGGAAATGGGTGAGGGAGGTTCCAGATTTCTACTTGGGTCGATTTCCAAACCACAGAGCAGACTAATACATCTGATTAGAGAACAGTAATATTGCTTAGTCAAAAAACAGAGATGGGAGAAGAGCTGATGAGGCAGTCAGAATTTGCAGGACAGGATCCTGTAGAAAGGAAACTTTGCAAAGAAAGAGCTCAGGAAATCTGCATCGACATCTTCTCCAGTCATGGTTGAATATTAAGCTGTAAGAGCATAGGCCTATGAATCTTGCCTGAAAACAGCCACCACGAGCCTTTGAGCTGAGTGGAGATTTAGAGGATGAATACAATAAAGATAGCTAGAATTCTGATCAGAAAGGGTGGAGTGATCTCAAGGAAAACATTCAATCCAAGAGAGACCATACTTTAGGAGGAAAATAAGCTAGCCCTTATGGGAAATTATGTCTTCCAGGAGAGTTTTGGAAAAGTCTGGACACATTCTGAGATTGCCACGACCTGGTGGATGCTATTGGCGTGTGGTGCATAGAGGCCTGAGATGCTGTTATATATTCTACAATGAACACAAGAGCCCCTAAGATGAAAAATCTTTCAGACCAAAATATCATTGTTGTGGAAGATTTGTTCTTGAGACTGGAAATGCTGCAGTAATAGAAGGGTTACTAGACACATCCAACAAAAGAACACAATTCAGATTCTTAGCGAAGCATCATCCCTAATTTCCTTTTCACAACAAAAATGCTAGATGCGTGAGGAAGCAGGAAACCATGGCCCAGTCAATTATAAAGTGTCAATAGAAACTCCCTAGGCTCTAGAACCATGATGAATAAATATGTGATATTTCAGTAACCTGCTCTAGGGTATTTTGGTCTAGCAGCCTAATCTGACTAAGAGAGGAAATGCAATTTATTTTCACATTGAGAGTACACACACCCACTCTCTATATACATATGTGTGTATGACAGCCCAATAACACTGAAAACCTGATGACACTAAGGAATGCTTCTAAGTTTTATTCATGTGATTTTTCTCTGAAATAGCAAGTGGCAAAAATCATCTTCAAGATGAGAAGATGAACCACTCTGATAAGAGAGTTAGGCAGGACTCATCAAACCCCGCTTACAAATATCTGTTTAACCCTAGTACCACTCACTTGCACATTATATGAAGGTAAATAGGACAGAATATCCCACTGAAGAGTGGACATTCTGCATTCTGTGTTACCCCTTTCTGTGTGTGTGTGTGTGTGTGTGTGTGTGTGTGTGTGTGTGTGTTAGTTGCTTCAGTCATGTCTGATTCTTTGCAACCCCCTGGACTGTAGCCCACCAGGCTCCTCTCTGTCCACGAGATTTTCTAGGCAAGAATACTGGAGTGGAGTGCCTTTACCTTCTCCATATCCTTTCCTCCTCACTCTTTGAAACTATCTCACAATAAAGCCTATTGTTGAAATTTTTCAAACTAAATTTCTAATGACTCGCCTGTTGGGCTTAGGTGCTGAGCACCACACCATGGTGGTGCAGACATGATAAAGCTTTGTACTTCCCACTTTTATTTCAGACAGTCTGGTGTGGGTACACCTCTTCCTCTCTCCCTCCCACTCTCCCCATAAAAATTCTAAGGGGCAGAGTAGGAGTTCTTAACATTGTACTTTTTTATTTCTCTCTGTATATCAATGCAAATTTCCTACTGCTTCCCCTAAAACTGAACCAAATACTTTAGAAGAAAGGTGTTCCTTTGCTTTATTTATTTATTTATTTAATTACTTAATTCCTACATAAAGAGGAGTACTTATTCCCCACAACAGCTTTTCTTACTGCTTCCTACTTATGAGCCAATTTAGGTAAATTAACCCACTAATCTATTGATGGGTTTCTCCAAGACCAAACCTCCAAAAACCCCCCCCAAAACAAAAACAAAAACTCAAGTCTATAATTTTACAGTAATCATCCATAAAATTTGTTAAATTACAGTAGGAAAAATATGCTTCAAATTTTATTATTACCTCTTGCATGTAGAATTAATAATGCAGTTGAATTTTAAACTGGCATGATTTTGTAATGTAATAACAATCATGATAAAATATTATAGACACACATATATACACACAAAAATATGCATGCATGCTTTATTTTTATAAAACTATTCTAATGGGGGTATTTTGTTTTCAGAGCAAACGTGAGAAATTTTCACTCAGCGTGGGTGACTTACTCCAGTCACTGCAACTCAGCAATGAACTGAGCATGGCTACAGGGTGGCATTATTATTTTCTGTCAGATTCCTTCAGTGCTTGAGGGTGAAATAATATATAATTTTATTTAAACTCCTTCTATGTTAAGCACAGATTAATTAGAAACATTTAGGAGAATTCCATCTTATGGTAAAGCATGTCGTACTGAGGTGGGAGTTAACTAGAGTTTTAGGAGGTTGATAGGAGAGAACAGATATGGGTCTTCCTCACCAGTTTTATGAAACTATGAAAGGTTTCCCTTGGCAGAGGAATCTGGTTCTTTTAGTAGGTACTGATAGATATGAACCCATACAATCATTTTTTCTTTGCTAAAGTAAACATAAGAGAGGGAAAAAAGAAATGGCACTGTACAGGGAAGATGTTTTTGAAGCCCCTGTCAGAAATAATAGAAAGAAACAAACATGTCCCTTACCCACTTCACTTAAACTCAGTGGTCAGGATTATAAGGTGAGTTGCAACATAAATAAAATGATAAACTCTGTTCTCTTAGCATCTTATTGTCTAATGAGAAAGAAAAATGTGAACAGAGAACTGACAAGGAACGTCCCAAAGAATGATGAAAGCAATAAAGCCAGTCTCTTGAAGAAATTCGGAAAACTAAGTTAAACTAATGACATCAGTGGACCATATGGGTTAGGGCATGTCGGTCTCAAAATTACTTGACAATAGAAACTTTATGTGAGCCATAAGAAAACACTTCTCCAAAAAATCCACAGCAGACTTGGTGGATTTTCTTCTGTTCCCTTCCCTTTTTTCCTTCATTTTTCTTTTCAGAGCTATTGTTTCAAATAAAACAAATTTCGCTAATAAACCTAAACTACTTGCAGCATGATCAATTAAATTGTGTGAGTTCTGGAATTTTCCAACTCTAAAAAAAATATCTTAGGATCTACCAAATTAGATTTGGCCTTATATACTTATGATTTCATATTAACAAAATACCAGGGAAATTGGAAATATATTGGATCATCAAAGCACCATGTGGGATAAAGCAAAAATGTTAAGAGTACAGTGGTCTCAATAACAAAAAGAACACATACAAATTATGTAAATATCTAGTCATTCACTAATACCATACTTTTGATTGTATACAATGAGTGTTAAAATTGCAATTTTTTGGTTCTTTTCATTGCAATGTTCCTAAAACATGAGATCTTCAAAAGTTTAACATATTAGATTATAGCAATTATTTTCACCATCCTTACCACTTTTAGTAGGTACCAATACAAATAATCATCTTTTTCTTTGCTAAAGTAAACATAATAAATGGAAAAAAGAACTGGCATTCTACAGGGGAGATGTTTTTGAAGCCCCTGTCAGAAATAATAGAAAGAAACAAATGTGTTAAATACATTACTACTTGTTAATATATTTAAATAATGTAAGAAGTTATTAACTATATACTGAGTATTCTATAGGAGAGTGGAAGAGGGAAATTCGACCTAATATGGAAATTCAAGAAAATCTTTCTAAAGCTATGATGCTTAGGTTGGGTTTCAAAAGATGATTGAGAAGTAAGAAAAGACAAAATCTAGGGGAATGGGCCTCCTTGATGCCTCAGATGGTAAAGAATCTGCCTGCCATGTGGGAGACCTGGCTTTGATCCCTGGGTTAGGAAGATCCCCTGGAGAAGAGCATGGCAACCCACTCCAGTATTCTTGCCTGGAGAATCCCATGAACAGAGGAGGCTGGCAAAATAGTCTGTGGGTTTGCAAAGAGTCAGATATGACTGAACAACTAAGCACAACAACAATTTTTGAACTGTGGTGTTGGAAAAGACTCTTGAGAGTCCCTTGGACTGCAAGGAGATCCAACCAGTCCATTCTAAAGGAGATCAGCCCTGGGTGTTTGGAAGGAATGATGCTACAGCTGAAACACCAGTACTTTGGCCACCTCAGGCAAAGAGTTGACTCATTGGAAAAGACTCTGATGGTGGGAGGGATTGGGGGCAGGAGGAGAAGGGGGGACAGAGGATGAGATGGCTGGATGACATCAGCAACTTGATGGACATGAGTCTGAGTGATCTCTGGGAGTTGGTGATGGATAGGGAGGCCTGGTGTGCTGCGATTCATGGGGTCACAAAGAGTCGGACACGACTAAGCGACTGAACTAAACTGAACTGAATATTACATAATAAGTCATTTCAATTTTTTATTTATTGGTTACAATTCTGCAGTTCAAATTGCAACATCATCAAGGGGATTAGTTCACCTCTGCTCCAGATGGTAACAGCTAGGCTCCCTTACGTGTTCAGGAGTGGTCTTGGATGGTTGGTACAGTGGGGTCCTCTGTTCATTCTTCCTTATTCTCCAAGAGGCTTCCCTATGATTTTGCACATGGAGACAAGAGAATCCCTAGGAATAAGAACAAGCAAGTCCTGATACACAAGAGGTTTACTAGCCTTTGCTAATGTCTTGTTTCTAATGTTTAAAAGCCAGAATCTATACAGAAAAGAACACAGAAATGTGACTCACTAGAGACAATTATTATTATAGACAATCTACCACATATTCCTTGACAAGAGATGGGGTCCAAGCGGTTACTACTCAGAGACTAAGTTGTGTAGGGATTTGTGTGTTAAGGGAATAGACTTCAGACTTTAATGATCTGAAAGTTGTTGAAATGTCTCTAATCATAATAATATTACATCCTTTATATAATGAAAAGTCCTTGAAATTTTCTCCCAGATGACTCTTTATAAGAGAATATATGAATAATCCCTCTATTTTTTTGAGAGTAAGACTTAACATTAGTTTCTTTGTTTAATAGAATAAGAAGTTTTTTCCTTGATGATATCTCACATCAAACATATTTCAAATTTTATTTTTCTGTCCACTTTACATTTGAGAATCGTTAAAGACTGAATGTCCCCCCAAAATCCCTGAGTGGAAAACTCATCCCCATTGTGATGGTGTTTGAAGGTGGGGCCTTTGAGAGAGGATTAGGTCATGAGAGTTGAGACCTCATGACTGGGACTGACACCCTAGTCAGAAGAGAACCTAAACAGATCTATTGTATTTTCTGCTGGATGTGGACACAGCAAAATGACAGCGGTCTGTCAACGAGGAAGAGGGCCCTCATCAGAATCTCCCAGCATCTGGATCTTGGATGTCTTAGCCTCCAGAGTTACAAGAAATAAAGTTCTGTTGTTCTCATAAGCTACCCAGTTTATAGTATTTTGTTATGGTAACCTGAGTAGATTAAGACTATCATCCATATGTTCCAAATATGATTACCAATATTAGATTTATGTTTTGGAAACTTTTATGAGTCTCTGCTTTTGTGTGTGAACATGCAGTAGCTTGAGTAGCTCCAAAGTTTCTTGACTGATGCCTAATATGTATGTTCCCCCTTGTCACTGTTGTACATAAGAATAGGTCATAATACCACTGGTTTGAAAGTAGTTTGACATAAAAATGAGTGAATTTCCATTTACTATCATTTAATTTCTGTCCTCTCAGCACAGCTGGAGCCATCATCTGTTTTACTGGCCAGCTGTCTCCATACCCATCACACACTAATTTGGGGATAGCAACTAATAGCCAAGGAGGAAGAACAATAAGTATGTCACAAGGACACTTTTGATGCATTTATCCTTGATTCATTTATCCATTAAGAGATTTTTTTTTAAGTCAAGTATGTTTTTTGAATTCAGAAACACTTCCATGTCAAACATCATTCTTCCTCTACAATCCTTTGACTTGAATTTGCTTGATTAAAAATATTAGAAGAGCAATTTTAAAATCAAATGCCTTTGCAATGAGTAGTAAAATGTCACTCTCTAAATTATTAATAACAAGGACAAATTATTCATTTCACTTTGAGAGTGGGTTAATGTCTAGTTTACAACCAAGAGTCTATTTTTCTTTCCATACATAAAAACTAAAAAAAATAGATGCTTTTTGTAATCATTAAAGCTAAATGCCTCTCAAAGGTTTGTAATAGGCTTTAAATTATTCATTTCTAATGTTGAATTACTATATTAACTTCTTATAGTTGAATAAGCAGTAAATTTTTGTTTGAATATAACTTACAATACTCTTTGTGTCTCATATTTCATTAATTACTTCACACTGTACATTTCATACTATGCAAACACTTTAACAAGAAACTTTTATGTCTTTTTAATTATTTATAGATTTAGACTTCCTTGGTCCAGCAACTTTTCTTAGTATACAAGCTTTTGATGTAAAAAGAAAAGATAATAGATATTTTATTTTTAGTATGTGTTAAGGTCCATCTAGTCAAAGCTATGATTTTCCAAGTAGTCATGTAAGGATATGAGATTTAGACCATAAAGAAGTCTGAGAACCGAAGAACTGACACTTTCAAATTGTGTTTCTGGAGAAAGAAGCACGAAGATCGAATCAAATTGTGGTTCTGGAGAAGACTCCTTGAAAAGCAAGGAGATCAAACCAGTCAATCGTAAAGGAAATCAACTCTAAATATTCACTGGAAGAATTGATGCTAAAGCTGAAGCTCCAGTACTATGGCCATATGATGTGAAGAACTGACTCATTGGAAAAGCCCCTGATGCTGGGAAAGACTGAGGGCAGGAAGAGAAGGGGGTGACAGAAAATGAGATGGTTGGATAGCATCATCACCACTCAATGGACATGAGTTTGAGCAAACTCCAGGAGATAGTGAAGGATAAAGAAGCCTCGTGTGCTTCCCTGTCCATGGTGTCACAGAGAGTCAGACAGTACTTAGTAAATAAACAACAATAACAAAAGTGCTTTCATCTAAATTTGAGATTAACAAAGCATGGCATGAAAAAGTCAAGCCCAATGGAATGATTTCATAAATTATATTTCATTTATAATAAGATTTTTCTAGAAGAAGCTCCTTTAAGCACAAAGGTAAGAAGCTGTATATAATGCACATCAAGTTTTGTACCTTAAATATATGTTTATCTGTCAATTATAATTAATAAATCTGGAAGAGGAAAGATATCATGAGGAAAATCATACAAAAATCTTATAAATCTATGTGAAAAACTTTTAAAATATGAATAAACTTTAAAAAAGAGCAAGCTATAGGAAAATCTCATAGAATATTTGGCCATTACATAATGTCCAAGCATAAATAAAACTAAAAATGCAATATATAGACATGCAGCTGGTAGTATATTAAAGAGAATAAATTTTAAAATAAAAATCTATAATAGGGGTTAGCTTCTGGAAGATAAAATTGTGATGTGTTTGTGAAAGCCACATTGTGTGGGCTTCCAAGGAACTGGTCCATTTTATTTCCTGAATATAGAGGGTTTAGTCTCCTTGGAAATGTCCACATCTTGTCTTTATTATGCTGTATGGTTCATATAACAATTTTATTTATTATATTGTAGAGTATATGTAACAATTTTAAAAACAAAAATTGCTTTAAAAGCACAATCTGCCCTGTAATTAATCTTTAAAAGAAAAACTGTGAAAGCACTGTAAAAAGAACAAAATGTTATACCTATAGCCCGTAGAGCAACTGCTTATCAAACAATTAATAACATTATGAAAAACATGGGAAGTATAAACAAAATACTCACCAATTAAACCTGGTTGAGCAATATTTAATGCAAAAGAAAATTTAATTTCCTTCAAAAAATATATAAATAGAGTAAAAGTAGTATATAATTATAAAAGAGAAGATACAATTCTGAACTTGATATATCCAATATATGGCTTCAAATTTTTGTGTATATGAAATAGATAAAATAAATTCTGATGGCTTATATATGAACATAATTTAGATTTTAACATATATGGCCCAAAAACTAACAGCGTTGGCCAACAAAAATAATGAGAAATGGCATAAAGGATTTGAATTAAGCAATAGAACTTGGCTAAACCATACCTATGTTCATGTAAAACTGTCAAGTCTAAGTGATGAGATTATGTAGGTTCTTATGTCCGTTCTTCAGTCAAGTAATTATCCCCTTTCATAAAAACTGATATAAAAATTATGTCTGCAAGAAACATTTATTATGATATAAAAAGTAATCTTTTCTTTGCCGAGTAATATGTTCCCTGGTCATCATTTTCATGTGCTTTTCTTTTCTTTTCACTTGCGTCCATTCACAGAGCTCATGTCAATTGCATCCTACTATGTATCTGATTTGTAAGGGCTGCTACAGACACAGAGCTGAATAACAATTTACTCATACTTTCAAGCATCTCAAAATATACTTCACATTCTCATAAGGTCACTGTAAGCTCTCTTAGACAAATACATAAGCAGTATAAAAAGAAGCATAAAGATCGCATTGCTAATAGAATGGTAGTGAGCCAGGAGTTTCATATTTTTCAACTATAAAGCTCAAGACTGGTTAAGATAAACAAGTTAAAGGATTATGGTTTCCTATCTATCTCTACTCCCAGGAAGAGGTCAAAAACAATTACATTCACTAAAATTGAAATAGTACTACCGCTCTACTGACTTAGATCATTATTACATAGTATCTGAACTAGAAATATCATTCTGCCTCTTGGCTTTGTTTTTAACTATGTTTTATTTCACATTTATTTCACATCATTAAATCCACAGCTCACAATTATGTTCCACAATCTTGTTGCTTATCACTTGGAAGGTTTGTACAAGAGATAAATAAAGAAAAATTTCCTGGTCATCAATTAACTGAAGAACTCTGCTGTTCATGAAGTTCTGTGTTGTATGCATTGACCTTGAAACTCTTACTAATTGAAAGTGAAGCAATGTCAAATAGAGTTTATTACAAATTTAGTTACACTGGTATCCCTATATGATTTTATAGCTTGGTCAAAGACCTGTAACATCATGAAAGTACTAAAATAAATAAATAAAGTAGTAGAAATGTCCCCATAGAAGAAGAGTTAATATATATTTAAGATAGCAATTAGTATGAAGGAGAACAGAAGCCAAACATTTACGAATGCTGATGAAATTAATCTTTGAAAGGAAACCATAGCCCAACCCCAATCCCAGACCATCTCATCTCAAATTCTTGAATTACACCTGTAAAATTGCTATGTAAGTTCATACTCACAAGTTCCAGATATGCATATCTTTGGGGGATCTAGCATTCAATCCCATACAGTAGCTAAGGTTGTATATAATGTAATACTGCTGCTCCTGCTGCTAAGTCGCTTCAGTCATGTCTGACTCTGTGCGACCCCATAGACGGCAGCCCACCAGACTCCCCTGTCCCTGGGATTCTCCAGGCAAGAACAGTGGAGTGGGTTGCCATTTCCTTCTCCAATGCATGAAAGTAAAAAGTGAAAGTGAAGTTGTTCAGTCGTGTCTGATTCTTAGCGATGCCATGGACTGCAGCCTACCGGGCTCCTCCGTCCATGGGATTTTCCAGGCAAGAGTAATAGAGCGGGGTGCCATTGCCTTCTCCAAATGTAATACTAGAGTCAGTAAAAAGTTGTACATATATGTTTCTTTTTAATAACAATTATTAAAAGCTTTTAATAAATATTACATTTATTTTATGTTGTGATATTCACTCTAAATCTAAATTTCTGAGCAAAATAATAGTAGAACAGTTATAAAATTCTAAAATTACAACTTTTGGTTGTTGCTTGATAACCATTGGACTAGCTCTAGTATATGTGCTTCCAAGAAAGCTCCCCAAACATATTCAACTTTGGCTTCTCTATTATCCCAAGAAACCCCTCTTCTAAGCTCCTGCCACCTTGTTCTATCTACCTGTTAGTGGGTGGATAGTAATGAACTACATAAGAGATATCTTTTCCTAATCTTATTTTATGAGGATATATCATCTGGTCAGATATCAGCACCACTTATTTTACCTTAACACCCAATTCATGGCCTTTAATGTTTTTAGTGAAATGCTGCTATTGTTTATTTTAAAATGTTTTGAAGATCATTCATAACTGCAATGTAAAAAGAGATCTCAGGGAGCAGATGCAATTTAAGTAGAAATTTTTGGAGAGATGTGTGTGTATACCTGTGATTGTTATAGAAGAAAATTTAAAAGAAAATGTGACTTTTGTGATAGCATTTTATGTCTGTTTAATTATGTACTTTGGAGGTAGTCTCTCTGTAAAACTATTGTACAAAATTGCTATTACAATAAGTATTCTTAGCTTCAAAAAAACAGAACAAGTCCAGTTATCATGAGAAAAATATCATTTACTATTTCTGCTTCTTATATTCAATCACTGGAATTCATATCAGTTCAGTTCAGTTCAGTTCAGTCGCTCAGTCCTGTCTGACTCTTTGCGACCCCATGAATCGCAGCACACCAGGTCTCCCTGTCCATCACGAACTCCCAGAGTCCTCTCAGACTCACATCCTTCGAGTCCGTGATGCCATCCAGCCATCTCATCCTCTGTCGTCCCCTTCTCCTCCTGCCCCCAATCCCTCCCAGCATCAGAGTCTTTTCCAATGAGTCAACTCTTCGCGTGAAGTGGCCAAAGTACTAGAGCTTCAGCTGTAGCATCATTCCTTCCAAAGAAATCCCAGGACTGATCTCCTTCAGAATGGACTGATTGGATCTCCTTGCAGTCCAAGGGACTCTCAAGAGTCTTCTCCCAACACCGCAGTTCAAATGCATCAATTCTTTGGCGCTCAGCCTTCTTCACAGTCCAACTCTCACATCCATACATGACCACAGGAAAAACCATAGCCTTGACTAGACGGACCTTAGTCTGCAAAGTAGTGTCTCTGCTTTTGAATATACTATCTAGGTTGGTCATCACTTTTCTTCCAAGGAATAGGGGTCTTCTAATTTCATGGCTGCAATCACCATCTGCACTGATTTTGGAGCCCCAAAAAATAAAGTCTGACACTGTTTCTACTATTTCCCCATCTATTTCCCATGAAGTGATGAGACCAGATGCCATGATCTTCGTTTTCTGAATGTTGAGCTCTAAGCCAACTTTTTCACTATCCTCTTTGACTTTCACCAAGAGGCTTTTTAGCTCCTCTTCACTTTCTGCCATAAGGATGGTGTTATCAGCATATCTGAGGTTATTGATATTTCTCCAAGCAATCTTGATTCCAGCTTGTGTTTCTTCCAGCCCAGCGTTTCTCATGATGTACTCTGCATAGAAATCAAATAAGCAGGGTGACAATATACAGCCGTGATGTACTCCTTTTCCTATTTGGAACCAGTCTGTTGTTCCATGTCCAGTTCTAACTGTTGCCTCCTGACCTGCATACTGATTTCTCAAGAGGCAGGTCAGGTGGTCTGGTATTCCCATCTCTTTCAGAATTTTTCACAGTTGATTGTGATCCACACAGTCAAAGGCTTTGGCATAGTCAAGAAAGCAGAAATAGATGTTTTTCTGGAACTCTCTTGCTTTTTCCATGATCCAGTGGATGTTGGCAATTTGATCTCTGGTTCCTCTGCCTTTCCTAAAACCAGCTTGAACATCTGGAAGTTCATGGTTCACATATTGCTGAAGCCTGGCTTGGAGGATTTTGAGCATTACTTTACTAGCATGTGAGATGAGTGCAATTTGTGTGGTAGTTTGAGCATTCTTTGACATTGCCTTTCTTTGGAATTGGAATGAAACTGACCTTTTCCAGCCCTGTGGCCACTGCTGAGTTTTCCAAATGTGCTGGCATATTGAGTGCAACACTTTCACAGCATCATCTTTCAGGATTGAAATAGCTCAACTGGAATTCCATCACCGCTACTAGCTTTGTTCGTAATGATGCTTCCTAAGGCCCACTTGACTTCACATTCCAAGATGTCTGGCTCTAGATTAGTGATCACACCATCATGATTATCTGGGTTGTGAATAATTTTTTTGTACAGTTCTTCCATGTATTCTTGCCACCTCTTCTTAATATCTTCTGCTTCTGTTAGGTCCAAACCATTTCTGTCTTTTATCAAGCCCATCTTTGCATGAAGTGTTCCCTTGGTATCTCTAATTTTCTTGAAGAGATCTCTAGTCTTTCCCATTCTGTTTTTTTCCTCTATTTCCTTGCATTGATCACTGAAGAAGGCTTTCTTATCTCTTCTTTCTATTCTTTGGAACTCTGCATTCAGATGCTTATATCTTTCCTTTTCTCCTTTGCTTTTCTCCTCTCTTCTTTTCACAGCTATTTGTAAGGCCTCCCCAGATAGCCATTTTGCTTTTTTGCATTTCTTTTCCTTGGGGATGGTCTTGATCCCTGTCTCCTGTACAATGTCATTAACCTCATTCCATAGTTCATCAGGCACTCTATCTATCAGATCTAGGCCCTTAAATCTATTTCTCACTTCCACTGTATAATCATAAGGGGTTTAATTTTAGGTCATACCTGAATGGTCTAGCGGTTTTCCCTACTTTCTTCAATTTGAGTCTGAATTTGGTAATAAGGAGTTCATGATCTGAGCCACAATCAGCTCCTGGTCTTGTTTTTGTTGATTGTATAGAGTTTCTCCATCTTTGGCTGCAAAGAATATAATCAATCTGATTTTGGTGTTGACCATCTGGTGATGTCCATGTGTAGATTCTTCTCTTGTGTTGTTGGAAGAGGGTGTTTGCTATGACAGATCAGTACATTTTCTTGGAAAAACTCTATTAGTCTTTCCCCTGCTTCATTCCGCATTCCAAGGCCAAATTTGCCTGTTACTCCAGGTGTTTCCTGACTTCCTGCTTTTGCATTCCAGTCCCCTATAATGAAAAGGACATATTTTGGGGGTGTTAGTTATAAAAGGTCTTGTAGGTCTTCATAAAATCTTTCAACTTCAGTTTCTTCAGCATTACTGGTTGGAGCATACACTTGGATAACTGTGATATTGAATAGTTTGCCTTGGAGATGACCAGAGATCATTCTGTCGTTTTTGAGCTTGCATCCAAGTATTGCATTTCGGAATCTTTTGTTGACCATGATGGCTACTCCATTTCTTCTGAGGGATTCCTGCCCACAGTAGTAGATATAATGGTCATCTGAGTTAAATTCACCCATTCCAGTCCATTTTAGTTCACTGATTCCTATAATGTCGACGTTCACCCTCGCCATCTCTTGTTTGACCACTTCCAATTTGCCTTGATTCATGGACCTGACATTCCAGGTTCCTATGTAATATTGCTCTTTACAGCATCAGATCTTACTTCTATCACTAGTCACATCCACAACTGGGTATTGCTTTTGCTTTGGCTCCATCCCTTCTTTCTCTCTAGAGATTTCTCCACTGATCTCCAGTAGCATATTGGACACCTAATGACCTGGGGAGTTCCTCTTTTGGTATCCTATCATTTTGCCTTTTCATACTGTTCATGGGGTTCTCAAGGCAAGAATACTGAAGTGGCTTGCCATTCCCTTATAGCACATATCATTAATAACATATTTTTAGTGACAGGTAATCACCTTTCCAGTGGATTATGTTGTATTAAATAGGATAGTCAATATAGTCTGGGATAAGATAATAAAGGTATTGCTGTCCCTGTCTAATGAAAGCAAAGTCCTTCTGATCTTTCTTACAGAGGAAGCAGCTCCTTTATTGTATTTTTTAAATATTGTATCCTATGATGACTATTAATTTCTTTCAGCAAAGTCACTGAATATAGGATAACACAAACATTTGAATGTTACTTTCAGGGGAGTTTGTAATTTCCTGGTTCTGTCTTGGCACAGCAAAAATTTGAAGCGACAGACAGATCAGTGTTACAGCTCAGTTTTATTTGGCAAGCAAAAGAAAATACACCCTTGAGGTGTGAGGGTGGGCTGACCCAAAAGACGTGAAAAGAGAGGAGAGGCTTAATTTTGGCTACTCATTTTATGTTTTTTCTCCTCCACCTAAGCCTGCCCTATGTAAACTGGGCTAGCCAGGAGGGCTATTTGTTTCACCTGAGGTCCTCACTCCGAGTCCTTGGACATGCCTTTGTTCTATTTTCACGGGATTTTCCCTATTTTGTCTTTTAGCCAACACGATTCTGGACTTCTTTTTCCTATTCTAACTATCTAAAATTGCTATAAAATATTTTGGTTAGGAAATACTCAGTTCATTTCAGATCAGTAACTCAGTTGTGTCCAACTCTTTGCAGCTCCATGGGCTGGAGCATGCCAGGCCTCCCTGTCCATCACCAACTCTTGGAGCTTACTCAGATTCATATCCATTGAGTCAGTGATGCCATGCAACCATCTCATCCTCTGTTGCCCGCTTATCCTCCTGCCATCAATCTTTCCCAGCATCAAGTTCTTTTTTAATGAGTCAGTTCTTCACATCTGGTGGCCAAAGTATTGGAGTTTCAGCTTCAGAATCAGTCCTTCCAATAAATATTCAGAACTGATTTCCTTTTGGATTGACTGGCTTGATCTCCTTGCAGTCCAAGGGACTCTCAAGAGTCTTCTCCAACACCACAGTTCAACAGCATCAATTCTTCGGTGCTCAGCTTTCTTTATAGTCCAACTCTCACATCCATACTTGACTACTGGAAAAACCATAGCTTTGACTAGACAGACCTTTGTTGGCAAAGTAATATCTCTGCTATTTAATATGTTGTCTAGATTGGTCATAAGTTTTCTTCCAAGGAGTAAACATCTTTTAATTTCATTGTTGCAGTCACCATCTGCAATGATTTTGGATCCCCCCCAAAATAAAGTCTCTCACTGTTTCCATTGTTTCCCCATCTATTTGCCATGAAATGATGGGACTAGGAAACTCTAGATACAAATTTTATTAAAGGGCACTTTGCTCTTAAGGATTTTTATATTCAGTTTCCCACCACCACAGTTCCTATCAGTCAATGTACACTGAGACTCATTCTATCTCTTCTTCCTGTTACAGTAATGGTCAGTAGTTATCCATCCTACCTTTACCATATTGTTTCTTTCAATCTAAATCTCATCTCTCCCAGTGGTATCCAGGGCTCATGTCAATGGTGGCATCTCTAACTGCCATCCTTGATCTCCACTCTCCATATCACATCTTTTTACTATACTTTCCTTTTCATTATTTCCTCTACATTAGTTCTGTCATAATGACTTCCCATGACATTGACCAAGAACCAAGCTTCATAAACTAAATTCAGTCATTAACCACGTAAATCAAGCATATTCAATTTAGTATGTTGGGAACGTGCAATATTATTAATTTTACATGTTCTGGTGTTGTAAATTGTTCTTGGGCTAACAAACTTAAACTCCACCCATATATATTATACAGGTTTCTCAGATTGAAAGGCAGCTTGATAATGCAATTATCTGATGTATAAATTGTTTCATCTTAAAATAGGCTTTAATATTCTTCACAAGGATACCTTTCTGATTATTGGTATAGGGACAAAGAGATGAAAGGGGACTTGAGGAAATTAGTATCTCTTGCTTGGCAAGTCTCAGGTGTAATCACTACCATATGTATGAGCAAGTTTAATATTCTTTCACATAAGTGAAGAGGGAATTATCTCCTATGACAATGGAAATTCAAAGAATTACAAGAGGTACAATACTTGCAACTCAAATCAAATGTACCTTCTAGTTCCCATGTAATTACTTAATATTGATTTAACTCTAATTTTTAAGTCTGCCTTGAAATTTGCATTTTAAATTTTGAGGCTTTTTTTTTTTCATTTGTAATGATTGTTTCTCTAGTATTACTTTTTCTTCAAGTCCTCTAGTGACATCAAAAGGAGACATAACATCTCTTGTCCTAGCTCTGGAAGTCTTTGTTATTACTCTTCAAATTAAATTCAGTGTTTGCTTGACATTCCTAATCTTTCCTTCAGCCAGCTCATACAACTAACCACAACTAATTCTATGAGAAATAGAAAGACTATGATATTGTAAGGGCATGCATTAGAGGAATTAAGCTTTATACAATTAGATTTTATATCATTATGGGAAAAATGAGAATAAATACAATAAAATCTGAAATGAGAAGTTGATGGTGGGGAAAATTAGAAAAATTACTATCCAGACTTTTTAAAACAATGGTGTAGATGAACAAGCTTGAGTCTGGAGGCAAATTTGTAGCAAGACTAACTTAGTTACCAGAGTGGGACTGTAAATGGAGGACATTGAGCTAGTCTGTTAGCCTTTTTGCTTCCTTCTCTGGTGATATCCCTGAATTATTGTCAGTCAGCAGGTATAGAATTCAGAAGCAGGCATAGATATGAACTGGTAAGTTATGAAATGTATATGGAGCCTTGTATCCCCTCTGGGGTTTATTTCACTATGCCCTTCCATGGTGCTTACTTCACTTTCATCTTCTGAATACCATGCTTCTCTTTTCCTAACTCTACTCAGATTCATGCTGAAAAATGGGATTCCATATTAACCAAAATGGCACACACTAAACAATCATGTGCTCAGTGTACTCAGTCATGAGGCTCCTTTGTCCATGGGATTTCCCAGGCAAGAATACGGGAGCAGGTTGTCATTTTCTCCTCCAGAGGGATTTTCCTGACCCAGGGATGGAACCCACGTCTCCTACATTGGCAAGTGGATTCTTTATGACTAGTACCACCTGCTGCTGCTGCTGCTGATAAGTTGCTTCAGTCGTGTCCAACCCTGTGTGACCCCATAGATGGGAGCCCACCAGGCTCCCCTGTCCCTGGGATTCTTCAGGCAAGAACACTGGAGTGGGTTGCCATTTCCTTCTCCCTAAAGACTCACAGTAGGTGATAAATCATGTGATTACACTGTCACTACATTAAACTGATTCTTTTTGTTTATTTGTTTTCACTGAAAGCAACTCTAATAAAGAAAACCCTCAAGCCTGGTTAACCACATAAACCCAATAAGTTGTGATGAGGATCTGTTTTCTGAAACATTTCCTGGAAACTTTTTGGGTATTTTAAAGACAAGTATAATAATATAATGTAAGAAACTTATCATTCATGCTAAGAAAGAGATGCAGAGTCAAACAGAGTGTTGAAGTACCACAAACATTAGCCACAGCCACTGACTACATTTTGAATTGTAATATGAACAGAACCTAAAAGTTAGTGATCTTGTAGAATATAACATTCTTTCAAAGATCATGGAGATCTGGGGTTATGGAGGAGGGACTGTCTTATAAAGAATAGACATCCTGGAGGAAAAGCAGCCACCACTAGAATAGGCCAGAGATATATAATATAAAAGACAAAAATTCCTGACTGTCCCTTTCTTTTGCTCCTCTGGCTATCAGTAGGAATTCCTGTTGGCCAAATTTACATGGAAAAACTTAAACAGGCGATATTGGGAAAAAGTTTTCAAGAGAAGGGAAAGAAATAGATGGGTATGTCTGACAAGTGATGATTGATGTACCTCTAAACACTTAATAATATATCAGATATTATAAGGAGAGTTATTTGAGTGGATACATTAAATTTATTTTATATACACCTAGTTGGTTTGCCTCAAGGAATTGTTTACTAATATATTCTCTGAACTTTTAAAAAGTTTTTTTGAGTTATAACCTCCTAGAAATACAGAAAAATAATATCTTGGATTAGCTTAACTTGAAGAATATGAAGATTAAATAGTCTAAGAAAATAAATTTGTATAATCTATTAGTCATACAGATATAACCACCTATTGCAGTTAGAAAAACAATTTGGATTTCAAATTTTAAAAGAATTTTCAAATTTTTCATGTGCTAAAATGCCTATACAGTGATGTCATTCAATGGATATATACTGGGTAAAAATCTCAGGTAGCAATGGGAGTTGTTATTTTTTTTTTAATATTAAAAGTTCTGGTAGTTAATGCACATGACTGAATTTCCAGTTTAGACTATCTCAAATAAAATACTGTACCATGCCTCAGACCACAGAGTCTCCCAATGAGGAAATACAGCTTAAATATGAAGCAGTGTGCGAGTAAACTTGCATTTTTTTTCTGTTCCTAAGATGAACAGCTGGGTCCTTTATAATAGAAGTTACTAACGTTACTAAAACTTTTTAAGAAAAAAGTCTGGATTTAAAATACAAACTTTAAACATATATATGAAAAATGTTGCAACCATTCTAGTGGGAGCAGTGTAAAATAGATGCAAGCACGTGAGCTGATTACATAGAAGAAGGATATTATAAAGAAAATACTAGCACTAACAAATTTTATTGCAGATATTTGAATTGTCTTTTATTTCAGCTCCTAAAATGGGACTGCCAATTGATACTGTATGTTTGTAATTCCACGAGTCTGCATATATAGCAGTTACATTTGTGTATGCATGTTCAGTCCTGTCTGACTCTTTGCAACCCCCTAGACCTTAGCTCTCCAGGCTCCTTTGTCCATGGAATTTTCCAGGCCAGAATATTGGAGTGAGTTGCCATTTACCTATGGTAATCTTTATATATTCAAACTAGAATATAAAAGTCCAATTATCATATAATAATATTTTCACAACAAGGTTCTGATCAAGAGATTGTTTCTAACATCAAAGGATGTTCTTATTACCTGAAGTTTTCCATGATAGGTGAAGACAAGAAACAGATACTTAAAATCAAAGAGTATTCAAACAACATAAAGGTCCTTAAAAAATCACAATCTTATATGAGTGTATATCTCTTTACATTTACACTGTAACACTGTAAAAAATAATAAAATGTACATACAGTTTGATGAGTTTGACAAATATATATGGTGTTACAACCACAGCAAAATTCAAAATGTATGTATATCTTTATTATCCCTGAAATTTGTCTTCGGCCTTCAATTCCCTTGTCTCCTCCCACTCCCTCTGTTTGCATTTTTACGAAGTCACATAAATAGAATCATTTGCTCCATCTGGCTTCCCCACTTTATGTAATTCTTTAGAGATTCACCTCTGTTGTGTCCTGATATCAATATTATGTGGGGTTTTTTTTGTATTTTTATAACTATTTCATTGTATGAACACTCTGTTCTCTAACTGATGGATATTTGGATTGTTGTCAATTTGCACTGCTTTGAACAAAACTGCTATAAACATTTGAATAAAAAAATAAAACATTGTTTAGACGTATGCTTTTATTTCTCTTGTGTAAGTACGTAGAAGTGGAGTTGCTGAGATGTATGGTAACTGTGAGTTTAATTTTAGAAAATACTGACACACTGCTTCCCAAAGAAGCTGAGCCATTTTGGGTGCCCACCAAGATAGATGAGCTCACCAGCCCTAGCAGCAACTGCCACCGTCAGCCTCTAATTTTAGCGATTCTGATGGGTGAGTTACAGTATTTCATTATTGTTTTAATTTGCATTTCTATAATGACTAATATCATTATAGCATCTGTTCATGTGATTAATTTTCTATCTATATTTCTTTTATAAGTGACTGTTTAAAAATGTTACTCATTTAGAAAGAATTGGGGGCTCTCCCCTGATGGTACTGTGGCTAAGAATCTGCCTGCCAATGAAGGGGACACGGGTTTGATCCCTGGTCCGGGAAGATATCACATGCTGTGGATAACCACAGCTACTGAACCTGTGCTCTAGAGACCCAGAGCTGCAACTACTGAGCCCATGTGCCACCACTACTGAAGCCCACGAGCCTCAGCACTGTAGCCTGAGCACCTAGAACATCTGGTCTGCAATGAGAGAAGCCCCCACTGACCGCAAAGCCCAGACACAACAAAGAAAGCTGAGCAACAAAGACTCAGTGCAGCCAAAACTAAAAATAAAAAAATAAATATATAAATAAAAATTAGAACTGGGCTTTTAATTGTTATATTATAATATTGTTTTGTGTATTTTATATACAAGATTTTTATCAGAATTTTTTTGCAAATATTTCCTGCCAGATTTGTAAATGTCTTTTTATTTCTTTAATAGAGCTTTTGAAAACATTAAAGTTTTTAACTTTTAGGAAATGTAACTGGAACACATGTAAGAATTAAAGATTTTAAAATTAAAAAAAATAAAATTAAAAAAAATAAATAAAATAAAATAAAGTAAAAAAAAATAAATAAAAGGATATGCCAAAAGGATAAAAAAAAAATAATAATAAATAAAATAAAATTTTGGTATTAACATATTTTCTTTCCTCTAGCAAAGTGTCCCTTAACCTCACTTCTTGAGGTTTTCTTAGACAAGTTATTTTGCAATTTTCATATATTTAACTTTATAATTAGATCTCATGTCAGTGTCAAGATACATTTTGCATACAGTATAAGAGAAGACATAGACATTTACTTGTTTGCATACAGATAAAAATTTATTACAAAGACTCTTCTTATCCAATGATTTACTTTTACATTTTTGTTTCAATTCCATGTACTATATAGGAGTGAGATTATTTATGAAATCTATAATCTGTCTCATTGATCTTTACGTTCATTTATAGTAATATCACACTCTAAATGATGTTTTACCTAAAATGCAAATCATGTTATTATATTATTATTTAACTTTTTATCAAATATTAAAAATTGACATTTTAATGCAGAAAATATAATTTAGCCTTGAGTGCAGCTTTGATTGCAATCGTTATATCACAAAATTAGAATTTAATTTATACTGACTTTTGAATGGTCCATTTAGTAATATCAGTAACCTGTCTGTTTATAATTGCGTATCATTCAGGAAAATGGTTTAACAGCCATGTTTTCTAAAATAAAGATTGAACTCAGTACTCATAGTTCAGGCAATTAAAAAAAATCTTTCATTTTCAAAACACATAGCAGTCTTTTAGCAAATATTTCTCTTAGGTGTTTTTTTGCTTTTTTCAATTTCCAAACTGCAAATTGTGAGAAACTATTTTCTTAACAAATAAGTTAAGAAAACTATATTTTCTAATTTTATATAGTGACATAAGTACTATATTTTTCAAATTTTATTTATTGATAACTACAGGTGTTTATGTTGCCAAACTTTTATAATGCAATTTTGCATATTCCTAATTCTAATACTCTTTTCCATGCTATGTTTGGATTGACTTGATTTATCACAATTTTATTGCACATGATTTCAGAGTGGATTTTCCTGATGAATTTTTGAGATGACACAGTTGACATATTTGAACAGTTTTATAAAGATATAACTTATGTATAGAAAAATGCACCCATACTAAGTGTACAATTCAATGATTCTAGTCAACTCACAGAGTTGTGTAGACATTAAAACAATCCAGACTTGAAGTATTTCAATGACAAGGCTTCCCATTGTATTTGTTCTCAATCCATCTCCACAAGCACCCTAGTCCTAGGGGAACCATGGGATGCGTTCTCTCTCTCTTAAAAATTTCTTTTTTCATAAAATTCATAAAATTTTATTATATAATACACAGTTTTGCATATGGCTTTTGCATGTAGCATAATTTTTATCCATTTTAATTGCTGAATAATATCCTATTGCATAGATAATTTTATTCTGTTTTTCAGTAGACAAAGATATTTTCTTCAATAAGCTATGCTTTAAGTAAAATAGGCTAAGATGGAAAGTATGGTTTGGAATGTCAGCATATCAAAAATCCCAGAAAGCATTATATTTATCAGGTAATCAAATCAAATCATTATGTTTATCATACAATCTCATCTATATTATTGACTTTTATTTAAAACTTTTAATTCAAGAAAGCTATGAGCTCCTTAAAGTTACCCACTTATTTATCATTTGCACATAAAATTAATAGCTATTTTAGTTTGCTACTGTTATACCCAATTTAAGCCTTAACTAAAGAAACCAAGCACCCTTTATGACCAAAGAAAAATCATGCCCTAGAAGCCTCTTAAAAAAATTCAGGCTTTCTGGTAATTAAAACATGTAAATTAAAAAAATGCAATGTGTGGAAGAAGGACACTCTCTGATTTCAAGCTATAGTAAAAGCTATAACAATCAAAGCAGTATGGTACTGGCATAAAAGGAGACACAAGAAAAATGGAAAGAATTGAGATCCCAGAAATAAACCCAGGCATATATTGTCAACAAATATTTGACAAGGGAGCCAAGAATACACACTAGAGAAAAGATAGTCTTTTCAATAAATTGTTTTGGGAAACCTGGATATTCACATGCAAAAGAATAAAATTAGACCCTTACCTTACCCCACTCAAAAAACTAACTCAAAATGGATAAAAGAGTTAAATTTAAGGCCTGACATTGTAAAATTATTAGAGAAAAGCACAGAGAAAAACACTTTGACTTGTGTTTTGGCTGTATGGTTTAGTTATGACACCTAGAGCACAGGCAACAAAGCTCAAATGAGCAAGATAATCAATCTATGATTCTACAGAACAACAACAACAAAAAAGCAATCAACAAAATTAAACGGTAACCTATGGAATGGAGAAAAAAATTATATATGTTATATGATAATGTGTGTGTGTGCTCAGTCATATCTGAAGCTTTGTGACCCCATGGACTGTAGCTCACCAGACTCCTCTCTCTATGGGATTTTCCAGGTAAAAAACTGGAGTGGGTTTCCATTTCCTTCTCCAGGGGATCTTGCCAACCTGGGGATTGAACCAGAGTCTCTTGCATCTCCTGCATTGGCAGGAAGATTCTTTACCACTGAGCCGAGTGGGAAGCCCTTATATGATAATATGTACTTATATAATTATGTATTTATATAATTGTGTATATAATTACACAAGAGTAATTATAAATCAGATGCATCCCAACACGGTTACTCTATCATTCAAATCTTTTTGGAGTCAGGATCGCATAGACTATGTTAGCTAATAAGAAACATACATTTTAATAAGACCTCTTATGAGAAAGTATTATTCTCCTGCCATTGGCTGGGATCTTGAAAATCTGTTAATTCATGCCTTTTCCTCTGTTATGTAATATTTATATTAGTGGATAATATAGAGTAGCTATTAAAGTGTGAGCTTCACTTAATTAGTTTTTCTTTGATATCAATTTTGTAAGTAGATAGTAAGAGAGCAATCCTTAAAGTGACATATAATATTTAATGTTTTGTCTTTTTTCCCACTTTATTGATAGATAACTGATATATAAAATATCAAGCAAATTGAAGGTGTATTTTTATTAATAGTATATAAATGAGAAAGTTGGCACTTCATTAATTGATATTATCCTTTAATCTTATGATTTGTATATCATTACAATGTCTGCCTAGAGTCTGAAAAAACAAAAAGTCTTGGAGGTACATAGTTTAGTTAAAAACTGATGATGTTTTCTTTTAATTTAATAAAGTCACAAGTGAAAGTAAAAGGACTAGCCCCACATCAAAAAGTATATATATTTCACTTTGAAAATTACACATTGTATTTTAGGGAATTTATTATGCTTTTAAATTTGGTAATAAATTATAAGTATAACAAGTCTTTTTTCCAGTCATTTAACCAAGTAAAAATAGTTTCACTGTTAACCTAGCAAACATTTTAGAGAAGCATAGGAAAAACTATTACTGCATGATGGTGCAATTAAAAAGTGTAATGCCACAAGTGGTTGTCTGAATAAATAGGGCAAAATTATAGTTTCTGTTTTGGGACTGGATCTCTTAACTTAGAGTATCACTTACAGGCTTGAATACTGACCTGAAATGAAGGAACAAAACTCAAACACATCCAGGAAATCAAAATAAACCTTAGTGATAAGACATAAGGAACTGAAAATGACACTCAAAGGACTCTACTGAGGCCAAAGTGATCAATACAGTAGGAGGATTTTGTAGCTATATTAATAAAAAAATATTTTTGCTTAATCATAAAATTTTATGCCCAAATATCCTAACTTTAACCAACATTTTCTTATTACCCCAATAATTTCAAAACTGTTTTATGAAAATGTCGGGAAAGATGGTCTTTGAGGTTTACCTGGCATTAGGCTATGAATCCTTTATGTACACACTTTAAATTATTAGTAAATGTATAAAATAAATTTTGAAAATCCCAGCAGTTCTCCAAAGTAAAGTTAATAGGGAGTCATGCTGGTTATACTTTATAAATAAAGAGTGTTCATAAAATTGGATTTATAAAACAATATAGATTCCTATGTGAACTTCACATAGGATAATATTTTTAAGAGTTGATGTCTTCAAGTAGAAAATAACTTCATGCATGAATGGAAATATCTTAGTAGACTTTGGGATCAAATAAGTTTATGAATTGGATGATCCTCTTCAGAATTTGTTATGGGCAATCTTTCCATTTTAGCCATTCTGATAGGAAAAAAAGTTGTGGAGTATTTTTGTGTTTTTTTTTAACATATTTTTAATTCTCCTTTAAGACTATTTTATTTGTTGTTGTTGTTGTTGTTTTTTGGCCATGCCAAACACACCAGGAGAGATCTAGTTCCCTGACCAGGGACCGAAACTGGGCCACTTGCATTGAAAACACAGTCTTAGCCACCAAACCATCAGGGAAGTCAATAGTTGCATTTGACAGTTTTAAATTTTGTTACTTCAGTACAAAATAGTGTTGAATATTTTTTCATGTACTTATTGGCTATCCATATATCTTCCTTGGGGTGAAGTGTCTGCTTACATACTTTGCCCTTTCTTGATAATTTTTTTTTTTTTTAAATCTCACTTGAGTTTTGAGGGTTGTTTATAGATTCTGGACACAAGTACTTTACCAGATATATGATTTCAAAATATTTTTCTCAGTCTGTGGCATGGCTTTTAGTTCTTCTAATTCTTCTCCAGAGAAGCAGTTAGTCTGGATTTCATTATTTCTTACATGGAAGCAGGGCCCTTCTGAGTACTGTACCAAGAGCTCTGTGCATTTTAGATATTCCAGTCTGCTGGCAGAAACTGACAATATTTTCAGCTGTGTACATGCCATACACCATTCCTTATAATCGTTCCAGGTGGTGTCTATGTCTGGTCTTATATGATGCTCAAAACCAGTCACTCTCTAGTGAATGTGTACTGGTGTGTCAGTCACAGGGAGGTCCTCTGGAACTCTGCCCCTGCACAGCTCTCTCCAGGCTGGTAGCCTGTCCTGAAAGCCCCAACAGTACTGATCAACTTGCACTCTTGGCTCAAGCTCTTCAACACATGGTGTGCCTGTGTTCCTCCCACCAAGGTAAACCAGAATATCTCTCAAGACAGTAAACTGGAGAAATCTCAGGGTTAATCTTATTTTTTTTTCCTATCCATCAAGGATTATTGTCCTGTGTTGCCTGATGTCCAGTGTCTTGAAAATGTGTTTGTTTTTTAATATTTGTCTTTCTTTGTTGTTGTTTATGATATTAAAGCAAAACTGGCCCTTTTTACTCCATCTTTATGGGAAGGAGAAAATTCCTTTTAAACTCTAAGTAAGGTGGTATACTCTGCATATAAGTTAAATAAGCAGGGTGACAGTATACAGCCTTGACGTATTCCTTTTCCTATGTGTAACCAGTCTGTTGTTCCATGTCCAGTTCTAACTGTTGCCTCCTGAACTGAATATATGTTTCTTAAGAGGCAGGTCAGGTGGTCTGGTATGCCCATCTCTTTCAGAATTTTCCACAGTTTATTGTGATCCACACAGTCAAAGGCTTTGGCATAGTCAAGAAAGCAGAAAGATACTTTTCTGGAACTCTCTTGCTTTCTGATGATCCAGAGGATGTTGGCAATTTGATCTCTGGTTCCTCTGCCTTTTCTAAAACCAGCTTGAACATCTGGAAGTTCATGGTTCAAGTATTGTTGAAGCCTGGCTTGGAGAATTTTGAGCATTACTTTACTAGTGTGTAAGAAGAGTGCAATTGTGCACTTGTTTGAGCATTCTTTGGCATTGCCTTTCTTTGGGATTGGAATGAAAACTGACTTTTTCCAGTCCTGTGGCCACTGCTGAGTTTTCCAAATTTGCTGGCATATTGAGTGCAGCACTTTCACAGCATCATCTTTCAGGATTTGAAATAATTCAACTTGATGAAAGTGAAAGAAGAGTGAAAAAGTTGACTAAAAGCTCAGCATTCAGAAAACAAAGATCATGGCATCTGGTCCCATCACTTCATGGCAAATAGATGGGGAAACAGTGAAAACTGTCAGACTTTATGTTTTTGGGCTCAAAAATCACTGCAGATGGTGACTACAGCCATGAAATTAAAAGACGCCTACTCCTTGGAAGGAAAGTTATGACCAACCTAGATAGCGTATTCAAAAGCAGAGACATTACTTTGCCAACAAAGGTTCGTCTAGTGAAGGCTATGGTTTTTCCAGTGGTCATGTATGGATGTGAGAGTTGGACTGTGAAGAAAGCTGAGCACCGAAGAATTGATGCTTTTGAACTGTGGTGTTGGAGAAGACTCTTGAGAGTCCCTTGGACTGCAAGGAGATCCAACCAGTCCATTCTGAAGGAGATCAGCCCTGGGTGTTCTTTGGAAGGAATGATGCTAAAGCTGAAACTCCCGTACTTTGGCCACCTCATGTGAAGAGCTGACTCATTGGTAAAGACTCTGATGCTGAGAGGGACTGGGGACAGGAGGAGAAGGGGACGACAGAGGATGAGATGGCTGGATGGCATCATCGAATTGATGGATATTTGTTTGAGTGAACTCCAGGATTTGGTAATGGACAGGGAGGCCTGGCGTGCTGCTATTCATGGGGTCTCAAAGAGTCGGACATGACTAAGCCACTGGACTGAACTGAACGGAAGGTGGTGTATGACCCTCCATTGGTGGCTCAGTGGTAAAGAGTCCGCCCGCAATGCAGGAGACCTGGGTTTGATTGCTGGGTCAGAAAGATACCCTGGAGAAGGAAATGGCAACCCTCTCCAGTATTCTTGCCTGGAGAAATCCATGGACAGAGGAGCCTGGCAAGCTACAGTCCATGGGGTCGTCAAGATCAGACATGACTGAGCGACTAACACACACACAAGCTAGGGTATGAACCCTTCACTCCTGAGGGAGAAACTCAGGGTTTGAGTTCCCTCCTGACTGGGTATGATACTGCAAGTGATGTTTATGCTGAATTTGGCTCAACCTTTCTTACTTGGTTCAATGTGGAGTCCCTTTTGTTTGCCTCCTGCGAAAATGTTGCTCCACCACTTTTTAGATTCTTTTAAGAGGAAATTATTCCATATATAGTGTGTCTAAAGAGGAAAGTGAATTCAGAATCTTCCTACCTCTCCATCTTTAATGAGAATTTCAAATCCCTTTTCTTTATTGAGATATAGTTTAGAAATAACTTTGGTTTCAGGTATATTGGGCTTCCCTGGTGGCTCAGAGAGTAAACTGTCTGCCCACAATGTGGGAGACCTGGGTTCAGTCCCCAGGTTGGGAAAATCCCCTGGATAAGGAAATGGCAACCCATTCCAGTACCCTTGCCTGGAAAATGCCATGGAGGGAGGAGCCTGTAGGCCACAGTCCATAGGGTCACGAAGTTTTGTACACAGCTAAGCAACTTCACTTAGGTATACAGCAAACTGATTTAATGCATGTATGTATTGCAAAATGATGAGTTAACATCCATCACCTCACATAGTTACCTTTTTATATCACAAGTTTCGTCTTTTTCTGTTTAGCTTATGTCTTAAACTATGATCTATGTAAGACTTTTATAAGATCTTTTATATCTTACCTAGTGTAACACCTCAAGTTACATCCATGTTGTCACAAATGGAAGAATTGTTTTCTTTTTTAGAGCTGAATAATATTCCATTTAATAGATATTCTGTACTTTCTTTATCCATGTGTCTATCAATGAATATGTTTTCTTTCCATATATGTTTTTGAATCAGTGATTTAATTTCCTTAAGAAAAATACACTGAAGTGAAATTGCTGGAGCATATGATTGTTGAATCCTTATAATTGGCAATCAGTCAAGAAAAGAATCTGAATAAATTCTCGACCTTGATATCAAAGCATGTGAGATAGTCTCCCTACTTTTTGAAAGGCAACAAGTTATATCTTACTCAACCAACCAATATAGTGTTGTCTGAGTTTTAAATAGGTAACATAGAGTTTAGTTAACATTAGAAAATGTTAGTTTTATTGGTTTTTACCAATCCACTCACTCTGAGTTAAAATTCCTTGTTGTGGCTCCTTTAGGTCAAGAAGGTCTAAAAGTGTTTAAAGAAATGCTGTAAATCTATTAGCTAAATAGAATTGAATATTAATTAAAATTCATAAAACTTTAAATTCAGATAATTAAAAAAAAAAAAAGGAGATCTGTCCGCAAGTACAATACTGTAAAAATGCTTCTTGATTAATACATGTGTCTCACAGTTGATTTTTCAAAAAAGCAAAAAGGACACATATGGAAGAAAAAAAAAAGTGGTATCAAACAATCAAAACTGGATCTTTTTTCATAATTTGCTTGCAGGATTTGATAAAAGGAAGATGTGGGTATATAATACAGCACAGTTTCCTACAATCAGTTAAAGCATTAGGGAAACTACATTTACTATATGATGCTACACCTTTACACTTTTCTTTCTGAGATTGTCATAATTCAGTTTACTTGAAAATTTCTTTTTTGTGTGACTAAATTCTTTCTGATTTATGTAGACACATTATAAAATTGCTAAACCTTATACAAAGTTTTAAAAATTTAGATAGAATTATGCTCTGAAGAAAACACACTATTCATGTGAAGCAAAAATAGTTTACCTTATAATGTCAAAGGTGAACTCAAGCTCTAAGATTCTGTAAAGAATGATGTGATGCCTACAATGGCTCTTTTAATGATAATTTATTGTTACAGAGAAGAAAAAATGGATCAAGTCTGTACATTGTTTGAAAGGCATCAGGTTTCATTCTTTTACTGCAGTGTTCCATTTTCTTCAGGTCATAGGGAAGAAAAATGAATAATAATTGATTTTCAAGGCTGCCAGCAGCCACTAATACTTCCAAGTTGGCATTGAGATATTATTATATTTTACATTACAAAATCTTAAATAAACAATAAAGAAAATTAAATTTTGACACAGAATTTTACTTCAGGGTATTACACACAATATTTTGACTCTGTTGTTTTTGACAATGTATTAATGAGATTTTAAAAGTCTTCTAATAACTTTTGACAACTTAGTAAATAAAATAAATGCTGGTCAATAGTAGTAAGTGAATATCAATTGAAAGAAGAAAATAAGGCAAATAAAAATATTTTTTCAATAGTGGAAACATTAAGCTTGTTGCAAAATATCTAATTTTAAATACTTAATTATTGGAGACAAAATCTAAAGAAATTAATGTAATAAAATATGTACCAGTGAATATTAAACTGTAACTATCAGGAGGCCTATATGAAGTTAGACATAGCTATGATTACCATAAAGTGAAAAAAAGAATACAGTGTTTTTCACATTTTTAGTTTTCAAGTGAAACAGATAAAATAATATACAAGTATACTTTGATTAAATATATTTTCAATCATTAAAAATACTATTTAGCTTGGTTTCTAATTTGAACTCTGAAACTATAATCTATGTAATTTAGGATACCCACTAAGTGATTAAAAGTTTAGTATTTTCTAATATTGAATTAGTTATATAACCACCCCTCTCTTGTTTATACAAGTGGAATATTGTAATGACCTTCCTTTAAAAGGTGCATACATTTCTTTAGAAATGAATAACAGCATCATGTTACTGAAAAGCCAGACAGTTTTCTTATATTCTGCTTACTAATGGCATTAAACAATAGCATACTATTAATTGAGTGGAACAGATTTTAGGTGATTTAAAAAGGTTTTGAATAGACTGTATAGACAAATGGTGTTGTTTTTGCAGCTGTTGTTTAGTCACTAAGTCCTGTATAACTCATTTGCGACCCCACAGACCATAGCCCGACAGTTTCCTCTATCCATGGAGTTTGCCAGGCAAGAACGCTGGGGTGAGTTGCCATTTCCTTCTTCAGGGGATATTCTAGACCCAGGGATCAAACCCACAACTCCTGCATGGCAGGTGGATTTTTTACCACTGAGCCACCAGGGAAGTCATAAACAAATATTATAAAATGTATTTTATGTACTTGTCAGTGTTTACTAAGATTAACTTTTTTATTCATTAAATGACAGAAAACATGTGGAATAACTGAGGTAATAATGAATCCCTGCACTAACCAGAGACATAGCATACTCATTTTTTCTCAGTGATTGTGTTTTTTCCCTGGTGGCCCAGATGGTAAAGTATCTGCCTACAATGCAAGAAACCAGGGTTCAATCCCTGGGTCAGGAAGATCCTCTAGAGAAGGGAGTGGCTAGCCACTCCAGTATTTTTGCCTGGAGAATTCCATGGACAGAGAATTCTGGTGGGCTACAGTTCATGGGGTCCCAAAGAATGAGATATGACTAAGCAACTAACATTTTCACTTTACACTTTTTAAGTAATTCTAGGTATGATTCCTATACTGCAGAAAGAGGAGGATAGAACTTAAAAACTATGTATGAAGGATACTGACAGTGATGAAGACTGGATACCCACACATGCTGGTGTCCAAGCAGGTGAAATAATAGCACAGAAACTTTTTTTAAAATCATCATTGAGCGTCAATAAACTGAAGAGAAATCCTCTCAGCAGTCATTTAAAAATGTAGACATTGCAGGTTTCTCCTGATTTAGAATTCAGAAACGATCACTCATATTGTCTACTTATATGTCTGCAATATTTGTTTTAATTACTTATGATAAGACAGAAATAGTAAATAAAATTATGTTCTCTAAGTTCCTTTTGATCTCTCTCTCTCTACCTCTCCTTTTCTACCTCTCTCTCATTACTTTCTGTGTAAAAAAAAGGTGACATCTTCACAAATAAATATACTTTTTAATTACTTAATTCTCTTATAAAAAGATACTTAAAGTGTTACTTGTAGTCAGGGGTAGTATTAGAATCGCTAATGCCACTCCCACTGTAAATAACTAGAAAGATGAGCAAATATAGGCAACTACAGTTTCCAACCTTTGCAAAGAGTCAGTATACATTTGTGATTGTTGAGAGAAGGAAGTTGTTGATTTGGACTTCCAGTGAGGGAGAGGACACAGAGCAAGACAATGACGGAGAAGACCACAAAAAAAGGAGCTGTTTAGCAAAAGGGCTTTAGGAAAGTTCTACCGAGGGACCCACTTGAGTCTTTGCCTAGATACTAATGTATGCATCTACGGATGGAATTTTCAAAATGCCAGACAAAAATTAATTTCCAGGTTAAAAAATAACTATCAAGGAGCTGTAAATTGAAAGAATTACCATAGCTCAAAAAGGGCTAGAAACTGTTGGACATGCCAACAGCCAAAGTGCAGAGACCTTGCTAAGTATAGCAGCCATTCAATAGAAATCCCAGAACAGTCTCATCAGAGTAATGGGGCTGAATGAGCCACAAAGTAAAGACTACTCTGGTTTGTCCACCAAAATAATAAAAAAATAAACTTCTGGTTGTGCAAATTCATGTTTAAATAACTTTAGATGCTATTAGTAAAAACTACAACTTTCCTTAAAAGAGTACAATATCAAGTATTTGGCAACATAAAATTTATCATTTTTGACATCAAATGAATGTATGAAACAGGTGAGGTAACAGGAAAATATGACCCATAGCAAGAAGAAATATCAAATGATATGGACAGAAATGAAAGTTTTAAAAGCCATCATTAATATTCTCCAAAATTTACATAAGAACATGTATATAATGAAGAGTCTATAAATAGGCAAAAGTTTTCCAAAGATAAAGAGACATGTGAAATGGATATTTCACTGAAGAATTAATAATTAGTCAAACTGAAGATCTAACAATGAAAACTATGAAATAAAATCATAGAAAGAAAGAAATAAAGCTAAAACACACACATATGTGTGCCTACATACATAGGGGCAAATATTAGGTGCATTTTGGAACAAGAGTAAATGATCTGATATATATGTAACTGGCACACCAAAATGAGAATAAAGACACTAAGAATAATTGAGAAAATAATACCCAAGTTTTTCCAAATGAAGTAAAAATGATAAACTCATCATTCCAAAAATTAACAACAAAATAAAGGCTTATGTATTAAGATCTAAAAGAGGCAACATTGAAAATTAAAAATATTTAAAATTCATATTTTCTCTATTCTATTCAACTATTCTTGATCTGTTTTTTTTTTCCAGTACTGTACACATGGTATTCCATTTTCTTAGAATACCATTATTCTAAAAAAATACTTTTATATCTACCAATGCTAACAATTTGGTCAACGATTCCATGTTTTCCTATATGTAGGTTGATTTCAGGCCTAAGCATTTTAATAGCATCCCACCATTGTTTTATCATTTACTCCTTTCTATAATTGCTTAAATATTTGTCTATTTATGTTTCCGCATGTTGCTGTTTAGTAGCTAAGTCATGGCAGTGCTTTTGCAACCCCGTGGACTGTAGCCCCTCAGGCTCCTCTGTCCATGGGATTTCCCAGGCAAGAATACTGGAGTGGATTGCCATTTCCTTCTCCAGAAGATCACCCCAACCCAGGGATCAAACCCGTGTCTCCTGCATTGGAAGGCAGATTCTTTACTGTGAATCACCAGGGAAGCCCCTCTACACGTTAAGCAACTTCAGAGCATAGACAGCATGTTGCTCATTTTTTCTACATCCGGCTCCTGCTTTCATCAACACAAAGTTACCAGAAAGAAAATATGAAAGATATATCATCAGTTACCTAAACTCCTAAAGGGTACCATTGTCTTTTTTTAGGATTCTACCCTCAAATAGTAAATGCAGTCCCAAAATATATTTAACTACAGGAGACAGTGATTTCTACATAATGGAAATAACTATTTTAAATCTAACCAAAATCCTATATTGAAATTATAGCAGAAAATGGTTGAACTGGTATCAACAATAAAATCTCAGATATATCATTTTCTTATCATGACAAAGCGTACCCCTCTGAACTGTATGCCTGCTATTTCCTGTCAGTTCAAAAGAGGTCTTTTGACAGTAGGGGGGAAAAAAAAAATCTGTGAAAAAGTGAGAGAAATATGTACACAGTAGCTATTTACACTGTCATGGATTATCTATCATTTTGAGAGTTTTGTGCCCTGAGCAGATATGCAGTTATAAAACATTACTGAATAGGACAGAAATGAGATAAAAGTGGCTTCAGCTCTTTAGTAGGGTGCAACCCAGGGCAAGTGTCTTGACCATTCTTAGCTGCCCTTTAATAGTCTCAAGATTAGGATTGAGATATGACCAAACTTGCCTGGTTTCATGGTTTAATGAGGACTCAGTTAAGTAACAACAGGAAACAGTATTTGTGAAGTTTTATAATAGAATTTGCTCAATAAATGTCATTTGATTTTTAATATTAAGAGTGATATAACTGTAGACATAGTGTCACAGATGTAGAAAACCAGACTTATGGAAGAAGAGGGGAGAGGAAAAATGGGGAGATTGAAATTGACCTATACATACTACTGTCTATAAAATAGATTACTACTAAGAACCTACTGTATAGCACAGGGAACTATATTCAGTGCTCTGTAATGACCAATATAGGAAAGAATCCAAAAAAGAATGGATATATGTATGACAGATTCACTTTGTTGAACAGCAGAAATGAACACAGTACTGTAAATCAACTATACACCAATAAAAATTATCTTTTAAAAAAGAATGGTACAATTGCATATTTCCTTTTGGCCCCACATCTATTGTCCATGGGGTTGCAAAGAATTGGACATGACTTAACAACTGAACAACAGCAACAGTAATCACAATCTACCAGGCAAATCCTTCGGGCATCTGGCAGATCAACTCAGTATATTTAAATTTCTAGCTTCCTCACCTTCATTCCAGTTCTCCAGCTGAGGCCTTGGGGAGACACAGACCTGTATTTGGGGAGAGAAGGGAAACCTTGAAAAGAAAACTCTTCCCCACTCTGACTTAATACTTAATTACATTCCCATAGTCTTTTGGACTCTGTTGGAGAAGACGAGGGTAGGATGATTTGAGAGAATAGCATTGAAACATGAATATTATCATATGTGAAACAGATTGCTAGTCCAGGTTCGATGCATGAGACAGGGTGCTTGGGGCTGGTGCACTGGGATGACCCTGAGAGATGGGATGCGGAGGGAGGTGGGAGGGGGGTTCAGGAAGGGGGACACATGCACACCCATGGCTGATTCATGTCAATGTATGGCCAAAACCACTACAATATTGTAAGGTAATTAGCCTCCAAATAAAATAAATAAATTAAAAAAAATACTTAACTACATTCCCATGCCTGGCCCTGCCTAGGTTATGTCACACCCCCATTCACTTCCCCAACCCCTAGCTTGAGGTGCCTAAAACTGCTGGAGCCTTTTGTTCAGGGCTTCCCCCAAAGCAGGGCAGAGTCCTTATCTACCTGGCTGCACGTGCCATTTCATGGGGTAAAATGCAATGCAGGCCTGAGCCTTCTCTTATTTCATTGTAATAAGTGATTCAAGTCTTAACTCTTTCATTTCTGCTCTATTGCTTTTACTGGCAACCCCAACAATTGGTAGCTCCCCATCCTTCAAGCTCAGCCAAGCTCCTGACACCTATTAAAACAAAGCCAGCGGTATATAAATTCTTATATTTAAATAAGGTTTCTTTGAACAAAAGGCTTCCCAGGTGGCGCAAGTGGTAAAGAACATAAGAGATGCAAGTTGGATCCCTGGGAGGGGAAGATCCCCTGAGAAGGGAATGGCAACCCACTCCAGTATTCTTTCCTGGAGAATCCCATGGACAGAGGAGCCTGGTAGGCTACAGTCCATAGAGTCACAAAGAGTTGGAGATGACTGAAGTGACTGAGCACAGCAGGCATGCATGCACACACTTTAAACAAAATGTAAAAGGAAATGGCTAACAAACACATGAAAAGATGCTCAACATCACTCATTATTAGAGAAATGCAGATCAAGACCGCAATGAGGTACCACCTCACAACAGTCAGAATGGCTGCGATCCAAAAGTCTACAAGCAATAAATGCTGGAGAGGGTGTGGCAAAAAGGGAACCCTCCTACACTGTTGGTGGGAATGCAAACTAATACAGCCACTATGGAAAACAGTGTGGAGATTCCTTAAAAAAATGCAAATAGAACTGCCTTATGACCCAGCAATCCCACTGCTGGGCATACACACTGAGGAAACCAGAATCGAAAGAGACACATGTACCCCAATGTTTGCAGCACTGTTTACAATAGCCAGGACATGGAAACAACCTAGATGTCCATCAGCAGATGAATGGATAAGAAAGCTGCGGTACATGTACACAATGGAGTACTACTCAGCCATTAAAAAGAATACATTTGAATCAGTTCTAATGAGATGGATGAAACTGGAGCCGATTGTACAGAGTGAAGTAAGCCAGAAAGAAAAACATCAATACAGTATACTAACACATATCTATGGAATTTAGAAAGATGGTAATGCAATACGGCAAAAGAGACACAGATGTGTAGAGCAGATTTTGGACTCTGAGGGAGAGGGAGAGGGTGGGATGATTTGGGAGAATGGCATTGAAACATGTATACTATCATGTAAGAAACGAATCGCCAGTCTATGTTCGATGCAGGATACAGGATGCTTGGGGCTGGTGCACGGGGATGATCCAGAGAGATGATATGCGGTGGGAGGTAGGAGGGAGGTTCATGTTTGGGAACTCATGTACGCCCGTGGCGGATTCATGTCAATGTATGGCAAAACCAATACAGTATTGTAAAGTAAAATAAAGTAAAAATAAAAAATAAAAAAAATAATAAAAGGAAATGATTTGCATGCTCAGTGGCTCAGTTGTGTCCAACTTTGCAATCTCATGGGCTATAGCCTGCCAGGCTCTTCTCTGTCCATGGAATTCTCCAGGCAAGAATACTGGAGTGGGTTGCCGTTTCCTTCTCCAGGGGATCTTTCCAATCCTGAGACAGAACCCCCATCACCTGTGGCTCCTGCTTGGCAGGTAGATTCTTTACCTCTACCTCACCTTTACCTCTGAGCTACCTGGGAAGCCCACCCAAAACTACACAATGCATCTTACTTAATTCATGAATATCTTCATAAGGAGCATCATTTTTAGTATTATACTCTTTAAATTCATGTTAATAACATTTTATTTGTCTTTTAACAACATTTATTAATAGAATGCAGTATTATAATAAGCATTCCTTTTGGATGAAATTTAATACATTTATTTGAATTTTTGTAACAATCATACATATTGGAAATATACATGTTTTCCAATTTTTAAGAAGGCAAAAGCTTTCATATAAGAAGCCCCATTGGCAAACCTCAAATATTTACTTATCTGTTGATTTGAGAAACTGATATTAAATAGAAAAAAATTAGTTGCTGTTCTTTTTACCAAGTACATGGCTGTGAGGAAAGGCAGTAAATATCCTTTCCTCCCCCCCACACACAGGATAAGTGGATTGTCAAGGAAAGTTGGAATTCAAAGCCAAGTATTCTTTTGATAAAACTTGCAAACCTTGTTCAAAGTCAAGAGCAGGAAAGAGACCCCTTGTCTCCATGAAAATAATGTAAAATAATTTGCTTCCGTGTTTTTGTTTGCTTGTTGTATTTTACCTTGTGTTATTAAGGGAATTGAAATTGCAAAACTACAGGGTTAAAGCTAAGGTTTTAAGTTTTCAGTTCAGTTCAGTTCAGTTCAGTTCAGTCGCTCAGTCATGTCTGACTCTTTGCGACCCCATGAATTGCAGCACGCCAGGCCTCCCTATCCATCATCAACTCCTGGAGTTCACTCAGACTCACGTGCATCGAGTCAGTGATGCCATCCAGCCATCTCATCCTCTGTCGTCCCCTTCTCCTCCTGCCCCCAATCCCTCCCACCATCAGAGTCTTTTCCAATGAGTCAACTCTTCGCATGAGGTGGCCAAAACACTGGAGTTTCAGCTTTAGCATCATTCCTTCCAAAGAACACCCAGGGCTGATCTCCTTCAGAATGGACTGGTTGGATCTCCTTGCAGACCAAGGGACTCTCAAAAGTCTTCTCCAACACCACAGTTCAAAAGCATCAATTCTTCGGCGGTCAGCTTTCTTCCCAGTCCAACTCTCACATCCATACATGACCAATGGGAAAACCATAGCCTTGACTAGAAGGGCCTTTGTTGGCAAAGTAATGTCTCTGCTTTTGAATATGCTATCTAGGTTGGTCATCACTTTTCTTCCAAGGAGTAAGTGTCTTTTAATTTCATGGCTGCAGTCACCATGTGCAGTGATTTTAGAGTCCAAAAAAATAGTCTGACACTGTTTCCACTGTTTTCTCATCTATTTCCCATAAAGTAATGGGACCAGATGCCATGATCTTTGTTTTCTGAATGTTGAGCTTTAAGCCAACTTTTTCACTCTCCACTTTCACTTTCATCAAGAGGCTTTTTAGTTCCTCTTCACTTCTGGCATAAGAGTGGTGTCATCTGCATATCTGAGATTATTGATTTTTCTCCCGGCAATCTTGATTCCAGCTTGTGCTTCTTCCAGCCCAGCATTTCTCATGATGTACTCTGCCTATAAGTTAAGTAAGGAGGGTGACAACATACAGCCTGACGTACTCCTTTTCCTATTTGGAACCAGTCTGTTGTTCCATGTCCAGTTCTAACTGTTGCTTCCTGAACTGCATAGGGCTTTTCAAAAAATCTATTTGCGATGGGGTTCTGAATCTGATTTTTTTTCCCTCTGTGATTGTTTTCCTTAAATTTCACACTACAGAAGAACATGAAAAAAAAAATGTGAACAAGAGGGTACAGTATGTGCATGCATGCATGCTAAGTTGCTTCAGTCATGTCCAGCTCTTCATGACCCCATGGACTGTAGCCCACCAGGCTGCTCTGTCAGTGGGATTCTCCATGTAAGAAAACTGGAGTGGATTGCCATGCCCTTCTCCCAGCCTGAACCCATCGGCAGGTGGGTCCTTTACCACTAGTGCCACCTGCATACGTATACAGTACGTGAGTCCTGATACTTTCTTTCCTCAGATAGTGGGCACACTGATAAAGCTGCATTTGTTGGAGACAGAGGTTGCACAGTTACGACAAGGGAGACTCATGGTTATTTTAAAAATTCGACATTTTGTGCATCTTTATCCATGCAAAGTGTTAAAGTATTTCAATTAAATACTTTAGTGGAGAACTATAAAAACCAATTTAGAAACCTAAATTGAAGATGTTTCCTTTGTTATTCAACATGTAATATATTAGAACACACTTTTCTTTCCATAAAGAATTGATTTTTAATGAAATACTCAACATTCGTAGGGCTTTTTTTTTTTGAGCTAACAAAGTAATTCCATTATTCTAATTGTATCCTGCCTGCTTGAATTAATGAACCTAATTTCAAACCTTTTGATATATTTTAGTACACATGTATTCATTTCATGTTAAATTACATGCATAGAATTGATTGATAATTTTAGAAGTCTTCTGATAATTATTTCTTCAAGGAAAGTATTAAAACTAGAAAATAAAAGTCATTTTGTACATTATTTGTGTTTACTTTTTATAACAACAGATCATATGTAATTTATCACCCTGTGTGGACTTATTTGATTGTCAAAATAATCTCTATTTCTAAATTATTTTTATTTTGATTTAAGCAATTTACCTTCAGTTTGTATGAATTAAATTGTATGAATAAATAAAAATAAGAATATATACTCAAACCATTAGATTAAATATTTTGTATCAAAACTTATTTTTTATTATGGTAGTTATCTTACCTCAAAATGATCTACATATGGAATTTTATGTATACATTACTGCTGGGTTTATTTTAATCTGGTAATAGATATTCACAGATATTCATACTAAGGTTATGATTATTTATTAGCTCATTCTTTTTCTTTGTGGTTACATTTTTCGGATATCACTTTTCTCCAGAACATAAATAAAGAACTTTCAGAACATATGTTAGAAGGTGAGAAACACTATTTCTAAGTGTAAAACATTTTTAATTTCAGATTTATTTGTATAAAGGGTTAAGGTTATGTGAATGTCATCTCTTTATGAAGTACTACACTCTAGTTTTATTACTAATTCCCCTCTTCATCAAATCAAACACTGCATATGGTTATAACGTTGATTTCTTAATTTTATGAAAATTACTCTACCAACAGCTGGTCTCTTAAACAAATGAATATGTCAATGGATGATTATAGATTAATGATATAGCTATTTTTCAAAGGTGCAGCATTTCACATTCAAATTTAGCCTCTTAGTAGTTTAGAATGCATATTTAAAAAGAACACTTTCTAACTTATGCATTTAAATACTTTTATTGATATGAAATTGAATGCATTTGAAGGCAGAGCATAAGCACTTTGGGAGGAAAAAAGGACTGAAAGAATTTAAATTTAGGATTATTGAAAAGCACATCTGGCTTGAATGTGATGATTTATCAAGATCAGCAGGAAGCAACTGCTAATCAAATTTGCCTGAAGACATCAAACAATATTCTATTATCAGACAAGCTTATTTAAGGTCATTTTTAAAATGTTTATTCAAATTTTAAAAATTTTAAAGTTGACTTAAAAATCAGAAAGTGCTCTGAAATTCTCCTTGCCAAGCATATTCTGAAAAACTTGTGTCATCAATGCATTTTAAATGATAAGGGCTGCTAATCATAGCAATAGTTTTCTTACACTTTGGGATGGTACAATAATTTCTGAAAATGAGTACTGTTTTTTCTTTTTTTACCATTTTACTATTTGCCCTATCAACTACTGTCATAAATGATTTAACTATATACTTGAAAAATATATTTTATATTGGGTCTCCAGGCCATGATTAGGTAAGCAATAACAAAGGTAATGGGATAAAATTAACAAATAAACCTATTCTTCATATTAATACATTGAACATACCACTGTGATGTTCTCTAATTCTGAAGAATTTTGGTTTCTTGTATTGCTATGATTGACATATTGAAAGATGAATTTCATTTGAAATTCATATTGCCTGTCATTCAGTTTGGAGAAAATTTTACTGATATTAACACACAATGTATTGAATGCATATAGATAAATAAAAGTCCTCCAGAACTGAAAAGTCTGCTGAAAAATGCAAGTAGTTGAAGGTGCTCCAATGAAAGGTATATTTTCACAAAATTACTCTTTAAAGTCCTATAGATTTTTAAATTGCCATTTAAGTAAACCTGTTAAGTTTTATTTACTGGAGGATAGTTTATTTTGTCACATAAGTGAAACTCACTCAGTTGTGTCCAACTCTTTGTGACCGTATTGCCCATGGAATTCTTCTGGCCACAATACTGGAGTGGGTAGCTTTCCCTTCTCCAGGGATCTTCCCAACCAGGGATTTAAATCAAGTCTCCCATATTGCAAGCAGATTCTAAGACACAAGGGAAGCCCTGTCACATAACTTTTCTACAATTTAATTCTAGCAATGGCAAAAATGTTAGCTGAGATCACAAGAGCATTTTAAGGAACTTAAATATACCAAAACATAGTTATTAATGTCATCTTTTGTGAAGAAGACAAATTCTTTTAAGCATATGTTACTGCAAATCTCAACAAACTGCCCAAACTAATGAGTAACCCATACACTCACACATATAGGCACACACTAAAATTTAGTCAATTTACCTGTGAGTTTTTAGGTACTTGTGCAGCAAATAAGCTCCATAACCCAAGCTTGAAACTCTGCTGTTGTTCTAAAATAGTGTCTAAATGAGGTGAGAAGAGCCAACTCATTTGAAAAGACCCTGATGCTGAGAAAGATTGAGAGGAGGAGGTGAAGCAGGTGACAAAGGATGAGATGGTTGGATGGCATCACCAACTCAATAGATATGAGTTTGAGCAAACTCCAGGAGACAGTGAAGCACAGCAAAGCTGGCGTGTGACAGTCCATGGGGTTGCAAAAAGTTGGACATGACTTGGTGACTGAGCAACAACAAATGAGGTGATTGAGGAAAAGGGAACATACTTCAACCAAGGTCACATTATAACTAAATGGTGGAACCACTTATATAAATTACACAAATATAACTTAAAGACAAATTTAAATGCTTAAAACTGAATTTTTAACTCTCTACTTGAGGACTTTCCAAGGGTGTTATTTTTGAAAGACACTGTTTTAATCAGTTCAGACTACTATAATAAAAAATACGTCAACTGAGTGGGCTATGAACAACCAAAATTTGTTTCTCACATAATTTTGAGACTGGAAACTGGATATCAAGATGCCATCATGGTCAGATTCTGGTGAGGACCCTGTTCCAGGATGCAGATTGTTGGTTCTCATAAACTCACATGGTAGAGAGAAGAGAAGGAAGCTCCCTCCTGACTCTTACAAGGGCACTAATCCCACTCACGAAGGCTTCACCCTCATTACCTCATCCAATCCTGGTTACCTCCCCAAGGTCCCACCTCCTAATTCCTATCACATGGCAGGTAGAGTTACAACAGAGGAATTTTCAGGGGGACACAAACATTCTGTAACTGTCCTATTCTATGCACTAAAAGCAATGTAAGAACACTGAAGGAAAATATTGATTTTAATTATACTTTTCTTATAAAATTAGACCTAAGAAACCTATAATTAATGTGATTCAAATATTAGAATTAGAGCATGAGCCCTCACATAAAATAATACCTTGAGCACAAACTAAAAATATTTATTTGCATTCCCATTAAAAACATAACACACTTATATCTTGGGCTATAGAACTTAGATTACATTTTTATAATTTTTCAGTTATCTTAATATATTTTAGAAAGCCAGAAAAAATCACTTGCCAATATATGGAGAAAGTCATTTAATTATTAAAATTCTTTTCTATGCACAGGTGGTATTAATATTTTTAATTTACTATCTCCCACTTAGACTAGAAATAGACATAAAAACTTGCATTAAATGCACAGCTGTGCTTAATGCTTCCTAATTATGTTTTTTCTCATTTTTACTTTTTGTATTTATGCAAATACAATTAATTATATTGATTAAACCAATGATATACAATAATTCTTAGCATCCTAAAACATGCAGAGTTTGTATCAAATTAGTAATTATTGCAATTACTTTAGTAAGAAATATTCTCAATAGTAGAAGATTCAAGAAGCTTGATATTCAAGGAAAAACAAATTTGGGGGAATTTGGGGTGTAAAAGACACATATATGGAATTAGATAGATCTTTCAATGGGGCTACCATATACAGTTTGCTTTAGAGCTGATAACAGAGGTATTTAATATGAAATAGTCTCAGATTCTTAATTCATTATTTTAGAGAAAAGTTTTACTAATAAATATTAGGGAAAGTTACCCTCAAAACCTATTATCAAATCATTTCTTTTCCATGGTTCTAGAACTATACTTGTATTTCTTAAATAGAACAATGATAATTTCTCTAAGAACAGGATCAATATGAATCTTTATAATCATATGATCTGTGCATAAGTTTTTTTTTAAATTTTAATAATACATTAGTAATAATTCTGTCACATTTTGAGATTTCCAAATTTTGTTGAGACTCTTTTATATCATCCTCAATGTTATATCATTACTACTAGTCATTATTGCCTACAAGTGAGTGAGTAAGTGAAAGTGGCTCAGTAGTGTCTGACTCTTCTCCAGGCCAGAACACTGGAGTGGGTACCCTTTCCCTTCTCCAGGGGAACTTCCTATAATATGCAAGTAATTATTAATAGTTCTTAAGCATAAACTGGTTAGATATAGAAAATATTATATTCTGAATTAAAAATACCCATAAATGCATATGCATAAATAGCCTGTATTAATACTAAAATAATTATATTAATGGTTTACAAAGTTTTACTTTCCTCAGAAAACTTACACATACACATGGTATTTAATGTGGGTTTATGTGCATAATTTATTTGGTGAAGGCATTCAACAAGCAGTTTGTATAGGTATAGAAAGAAACTGTGTGAAGATATAGAAGCCATGTGTGTACTTTTTGTATTAACTACTCTCAGTGCTTTAATTTCAATGTCAGAGCACCTTGCAAGGGTCAAATGCCTTGCCTTTTCCTGTTTCTTGCTTTAAATGTGTTCGGTCTTCTTTTACTTTTAAGTATAATGTTAGCTGTAGTATCATCATGCTGCTGCTAAGTCTCTTCAATCGTGTCCGACTCTGTGCGACCCCATAGACGGCAGCCCACCAGGCTCCCCCGTCCCTGGGATTCTCCAGGCAAGAACCCTGGAGTGGGTTGCCATTGCCTTTTCCAGTATCATCCTAGATACCTTTTTATCATATTGAGAAAGTTTCCATTTACTCCTAACTTTTGAGCATTTTTGTCATGAAAGGGTGTTTAACTTTTTCAGATGCTTTTTTTCCTCATCTAGTGAGATTATCATGTAGCTGTTTTAATTATCATGTAGCTGCCTGCCCACCTTGCAGGCAGACCCAGGTTCAGTCTCTGGGTTGGGAAGATCCCCTGGAGAAGGAAATAGCAACCCACTCAAGTATTCTTGCCTGGAGAATCCCATGGATGGAGGAGCCTGGTAGTTTACAGTCCACAGGGTCGCAAAGAGTCGGACACGACTGAACGACTTCACTTATAACCTGTTACACGTATTGCATTGCATTCTTGGCCTAACCCCCATTTTGTTATGGTATATAGCCTGGTAGGCTACAGTCAATGGGATCTCAAAGAGTCAGATATGACTGAGCAACTTCAGTCACTCACTCAATAATTTTATATACTGATGAACTGACTGTTCATGTGTTTTGTTGTGAACACAGTTGGCATTGGCTGCCCTCGCCCAGTATACCAATAGGCAGGGAGTGCCTGTCAGGGCCCAGGCTGGCACCACTGGTGTGGCAAGTGGCTCAGTGTTCACCATCACTGCTCAGGGGCTCCTGCTGCACCACTGCAGTGAGCTCAGTCCCAGGGACATTATGACATCCGAGTCAGCCAGAGGTTCTGGAATCTTCCCAGTCAGCGACTCTGGAGGGTCTGATTGACTGTTACAGTCCACTTCATTTGAGGTTTATAGCTTTTAAGTTACAAAATGGCAGCAGCCAAGAGAAGTCCTTATAAGCAGCCTGTCCCCCTGTCCTGTGTGTCTGTCTCTGCTGTAACAAGATGATTTTACAATTAGAGAAGAAACAAAACTAGAATGGAAGGAAGGAAGGCAAGGGAAAAGAGTGAAAAAAGTCTTTTCTTTTTTTTTAACAGAATCCCATCTTTATTGTCGTTATTTTTTTAAGTTTAATCAGGCCCCCAAATGGCTCCCGTCAGCTGTCTTTATGCCTGGTTCTCTCTGTTAAAATCCTAGTTGGTTAAAGATTAGAGTGTTGCTTTCAAGTAGCTACCAGCCTCCCCTTAATGTTTATTTTACAACCAGAATTTCCATTACTTTCAACAGCACCCTTATGCTTAAGCTTCTTCTCTCTTCTGTTCCAAATTCAGCCTGTCCCCTAGAGGGGAAAGTCACACAGCTCTTTGATCTTACTGCCTTCCTCACTCTGAGGTCAATCTCCTGGACCATTGCTGTGGAGCTGGGTTGTGGGCAGAGCCAGTGGCCCAACTCTCAGTATGGAATCTCTGCTTCACAAGCAAGGCTCTGGACAAGAGCAATAGCTTGTGATCCTCTCAGCTTGCCTCTAGAGCATAAAATCTCTACCTTATGAATAATGTTTCAGCTTCAAACATTGAAACTGAAGCTCTGATACTTTGGCTACTTGATGTGAAGAGGACCCACTGAAAAAGACCCTGAGGCTGGGAAAGATTGAAGGTAAAAGGAGAAGAGGGAGGCAGAGGATGAGATGGTTAGACAACATCATTACTTCAGTGGACATGGATTGAGAAATATCTGGGAGATAGTGGAGGACAGAGGAACCTGGCATGCTGCAGTCCATGGGCTCACAAAGAGTGGGGCATGACTTAGCAAGTGAACAACAACAAATGGATAGTGTTAAGCAGGAATGTTAGGAGCAAGTATTCTTAGAGGGCTGAACCTGAAACAGAACCTCCTCCTTAGGAATCAGAGACAGATGGGAAAAGGCAGTTTCAGCTCTCTTCCTGTCTATTGCCTGTAATACAGTTCCTATAGCTTGGAGGTGGGAAACACAGGAAAAGCTCAAGCTCATGTCCTGCATGTCCTGGAGTGATACTGTACACTTGGCTGGGATCCAGAACCCTGGCCACATCCACTTGTAGTGATGCCATCATATGGAGCTGGCTGGGTTTGGAAAGCACTATGGCTCAAGTGCCACAGTCTCTGGGTATTCTGACCAGTACTTAGTAGATTTCATTTTTTTTTTTTTTTGTCAACACATTTTCTATTCACTCCTTGTATGTCTTTAGGGAAATATTCAGAGGTTTAAAAGTTTGCTTTTAAAAAAAAATAATTTTCACTGATTATGATTGTTTCTCTTCAGAGAGTCCATTAACATTTCACATGTCAAAAGGCATTTTTTTCCAAAAAACTTGTACTACCACAAGAAATATAATTATCATCATTGTATGTGAGTAATTATATGTGAAATATGTTCTGGGTAATGAGCTACTGTTCTCAACAGTATATAATTATATTTTCTGTATATTAAATGATGAAACATATGAAGTTATCTAGCATAGGATTTGACATGTAAGTGATTCTTGATAAAGTTCTCCTCTTCCTGAAGTGGGGGTCAATTTATGATTATGGATGATCTAGAATTCATCTTGCCTGCAATAAAGGGTCTTGAAAGAACCTCTTAAGTTTTCTGTCTCATCAAAAGAAAACAGATGTTGCTAGGGAGATTTTCTGGAACTTGTAATGTCTCACATTTCATTTGCAAAGGTGTGAACTATGTTTAGTTGTATATGTTTTCATATCAATAACTATTTTGTGCTAATGTTTCCATATGCATATTCTTCCACCATCTGTTATTTATGCCTGTAGAAGTATATCCAACTAGTACTTCTAAGACTATAGAGCCTTCAAAGAACTCTGTAGGTGAAAGCAATAAACCCTTTAACATCACAAGAGTGACAGCCTCCTGCTAGGTTCATTCTTATATTTGATCAAGTTTTATCAGTACTATCTTTTCCACCTCCAACATTTTCTGCAATCCTACTCTGCCTTTTAGATTTGTGCACTGATTTCAGTTTTTCTGCTTTTTCCCTTGAACTTATTAAGTATGTAATTGAGATTTACCTTTTTGGCTTTTCTCCCTTTTACCTATTTATGAGATTTGATATTAATCCTGACATCTTAACCTGCCATGAGCAGAGAAGTTAAAAAATTAAACTCATCCCTTTGCCAATTCCTTGAGCCAAATACCTCTTCCAAATTTTGAGCATTGTTACACGCCAGAAGAATTTTTTATAGAATATTTATTTTATCATTTGAATAAATTATTTTTAATTACTTGAATTAGACATAGTTTAATACATAAACTGGACTATTATTGTTATCTTTAAAAGTGCAACAGGAGTTATAGGTGAGCTCTCCCTTGGAGGAAGGGTACCTGGGGTAGAAATCAAGAAGAAGGTGGAGGATAACCCAGACTTGAAAGGATTCCATTAAGAGATGAGAATCCTGAGTGAATTAATGAACATTAGTATAAGTGAAAAACATAGAATCCATAAATCACTCCAGAGATACTTAAGGGCTAAAGGTTTATTGGTAGCAACACTAGAAGATAATTTTTGAAAGTCAAGCTGAATTCAGACTGTGGAAGATTTAGGTTTGAAAAACATAAGAACTCAACACTTAATGCTACTGCTGTTGCTCTGTTCTCCAGAATAAAAGAAGTTGATACATCAGGGAAATATCAGCTAATATTTTGAAATACAGATAAAAGAGACATGGACAGAGCCACAAGTTAGGGATATGAGTTGATAAGCAGTTAAACAAGGGGAATGGAAAGAAAGGAGACAGCAGTGGGAAAAATCTTGATGAAAGGACCAACAGACCTTCAGATGGTAGAGAGGTGTCAAGTGTGACCAAAGCTTTAGAAAATAAGATAGGAAAACAAAAACAAAACCTTAGAGTGGTTGATCATGGGGATGTAAAGTTTATATAATCAGTGTACAACTGTTTATTGCTTCAAGGTAATAGTCTGCATTACAGTAAGACCTAAAATTTAAAGTAATAAGCAGAGAACATGGTATATTATAGCCAGAGATAATAAAACTGCATAGCCTCAAGTGTCTGCTGTGAAATTTCCTTTATAAAACATTAATTATATGATGTGTCACATTAAGCAGTTCTTGGAAAGAATTCTCATGTTCCACTCAAAAAACTGGATTGATTTTTTTCTGCTCTTAAACCATGAAAATTTCATTAAAATATCGCTTCTCGAGGATCTTACTTTCATGTGTAAGGGGTTATTTAATATTGGCTATCAATTCAGGTAACAATTATTTCCAATGGGCGATCTGTTTTAAAGATATATGGAACAGATTAGAAAGTCCCTGTAGGTTCAATATTTATTTATGAACAGTTTAATTCATTAAATTTCTCCTAATATCTAGAGTCTGAAATGTTGCAGAAGTCAGAAAGATATACTTTTCTTTTAAAGACACATGATTTATCAAAATTGCTCAGTGTGGAAAAATATTGTAACTTCCCGTATACTAGAAGTTTATACATTTGGCAAAATGTAATAGTGCTTGTGATTTAGCTGACTTGAATTTTATTAATTTTCATTACTGGAACTAATTATAGCCATTTCTACTTACTATTTCCCTCATTAGAAAGCTCTAGTGTATGTCATTGTCAATTAATGACTCATCTCTCACTACCTCATCTGTGTGTTATATTAACTTCATGAGTAGTGAAGGGTTTAAGCATGTAGGTAGTTTTGGTTATTACTATTAATTGTGGGTGGAAAAGCATCTAGAAGTGTAGCAAGATGATCTGCATCACACCCAGGTTTTCTCATGCCTGAAGCTTACATTTATGGAGGCACTTTTTAAAAGAAATAACATTTCATATGTATTTATAAAGATATAAATTCTTGAACATTGGAAAGGGCCTATGCAAGTGTTAGGTCCTAAGGTATGCATCATTTTAAATATGCTTCTAAAAAATAGTTGTCAATATAATATTTAAAGGGCTAATTCAATTCTATTGAAGGAAAAGCCTTTATAATGTGGCATACTAGAAAGTATAGATGAACTAATTAATGACCTCTTTTTTGGTTACATCTTAATTAAGCTTGTGGGTCAAAAGTGGTGTAACCTCATCCATTGATTTTGTGTTATCAAATCAGCATACAGAATGTTTATCAAAAATCAAAGCCTTGACTATAATGTGGTAACTAGTAATCAACCCAATGTCATATCAATATCTACCCTGGAAGAGAGACAAAACCCATAACAACTGTAAAAGCAGATATTACCTCCATAGGGAACTATTTATAACACATGCTATTGACAAAAGACAAATATTAAAAACATATGGAATCTCTACAAAGTAATGAAAGACAGATAATGATAGAAAAATGAGCAAATGATAATTCACACAAATATACTAAATACAGAAATACAATCTGTAATGACAAAAAGCAGATTAGAAGTTATCAAAGGATGGGGGTGGGAGGAGGGAAAAAATTTAAAGGGACACAATGAAACATCTGGGGTTGTTGGAAATGATTGTTATGTTTGGTTTTGAAATGGTTTCATGAAATGATTTCAAATGTATGCCAAAACTCATCAAGTTGTACACCCACCACACATGAGTCTAATGTCATTAACTATACCTAAATACATTTGTTACCCAAAAAAAGAAAATTTTTTGGTGAAAGGAAGGGGCAAAAGAAAGGGAAAGAGAAATAAAGGAGAAGAGAAATAACCAAAATGGAGAGTAAATATCATACACTGCTGTTGGCTGAGAATACCTGTGTTTGCTCTGGAACAGTATCTCAGTAACTTTTATACTATCTCCTAAGGCTAGAGTCAGACACGACTGAGTGACTTCACTTTCATTTTTCACTTTCATGCATTGGAGAAGGAAATGGCAACCCACTCCAGTGTTCTTGCCTGGAGAATCCCAGGGACGGGGAAGCCTGGTGGGCTGCCCTCTATGGGGTCGCACAGAGTCAGACATGACTGAAGAGACTTAGGAGCAGCAGCAGCAGCAAAGCTACAAATGAGCACATACTCTATGAACCTGCAATTCCGTGCTTGGGTACTTATTCAATAGAATTACAAGCATCTATTTTGCAAGTAATGTTATGCTAGAATTAGGCTTATCTTTTGTCTGAACTAGCTAATCTTTTATAAACAGTGCTGTTCATAATACAGCAAACGTTGAAAGTAATAATGTCTGTTGTCAGTAGAAAGACAAGTAAATAGTGAAATATCTACGTAATTAAATACTCTATAGAAGAAAACAAGTTAGGTAATGCTTGTACAATATGGATTATGATCACAAACATAAAATTAAGAGAAAGAAGTCAGAAAATAAAATATAATGAATAATAATATTTACAAAAATTCAAAGACCAACAAAATTCTTCTTTAGAGACTGGTTCTCTGGTCCCCTTTGTGGAGGAGGGAGGTGGCCTGATAAGCCTTCTGAAGTCCCATCACTGGGAAGGTCTCTTCCTTGGTTTCTTAGTGATCACAAACTTACCTTCATGTCACTTATTTATGCCTTTTACTTCTCTTTATGCTCAATTTAACAATAAAAATTAAACAATCATCAACAAAGAGATGAAAGAAAGAGAAGATTCAAAAACTGCAACTTTTAGTTTGTTTGTTTCTTTCTTAAATAAGATAAACTAAAAAAAAATGGTGATTGCACATACAGCAAAGGGACATTTAGAAATATTAGTATTTTAAGGTCATGTTAAACATTAGATTTGCTTAAATGTAAATAGACACCTCAAAGAACTTGAATTCAGAAGTTTCTTAAAATGAAAAGCATTTATAAGCATTAAATAATGTATATATATATATATTTTGTTTTGCCTTTCACTGCAGAAGTAGTCATAATTGTCGAATTTGAGCTATAATATTTGCATTTAAACCACAAACATTTCACTTTCCTCATATTTGAAAATGAAGGGACTCTTTGAAAGAGAAAGTGGGGAAAGACCTTTAAAAATGAGTTTCTCTGAAAGAAAATGTCCTTACCAGCAATTTGACTTAAAGTTATCATTTTCTTCCTATAAGGAAACCATGAAAGCTGGCTATGGTATGTTCACAGATCCTGGAAAATGGTCCATATGGATGGGTTTGCCTCTGTTTGAACAAACCAGTCTTACATAAATGGTGCTCAAAATGTGGGTGCTTAAAGTTTAAAAAATAGAATTACACATTAGAATCATTTTGATTTTTAAACTGAATTTGACTGAAAAAAAAATACCTCTACCATGTTTAAATAATAAAATATAGTTGTAGATCCTATAGTATAAGTTAGGATTATTTTTAGGATAATGTGTAGTTTTCTGTTTTTTGAGGCAATGTAAATATTGGTTAAATCTGATGGTCTCCTTATACTTAGGAATAAAGAAAACTTTAAAAATTAAATATATATATATTTAATATATATATATTTCAGATGAATAACCACACTGTTCTACTAGATAATGCAACAATATGACCATATTTCTGAAAAACAATAAGAAGAAATAAAGAATAAATTGGGTGAAATTTCTATCTCACTAAAATTACATGGTTTTTTGAAATTTAATTTGGAAGAACTAGAGGGTTGCTGGTAAATATGGTAATAATAAGGTAAAATATTCTTCAATTTAATTGATAAGTAAAATATTTAATTTGAAAAATTAAATATTGAGCAGGTTTGATGGAGGATGCATGAAAAAAATGCCTAATGTATTTTTTTAAACATTTGTATAATAATTAAAGGTCTTCCCAAGTGGCTCAGTGGTAAAGAATCTGCCTGCAGTCCAGGAGTTACAGATTCCATCCCTGAGTATGGAAGAGCCCCTGGAGAAGGAAATGTCAACCCACTCCAGTATTCCTGGGAAATCCCATGATCAGAGGACCCTGGTGGGCTACAGTCCAAAGGATCTCAAAAGAGGTGGACGACACTTAGCAACTTAACAAACAACATAATAAATAAACTTCTGCAAGAAATTAAAATGCATAAAATAATTAAAAATTCATACTGGGTGAACAACTGTTATACATGTCTCAGTAGCAGAATTAGCTTATAAGAGAAACTGAACAAGTAGATGAGGAAAGTTTTGAAGGACAAAGAGGAGAGAGTCTGGTTTCCTCAGGATGAATGTCTTTGGTTCTACTCTGTTTGGGAGCACTGTCATGTGTGCTAAGCTGGTTCAGTCACGCGGGACTCTGCTACCCTATGGACTGTAGTGGGCCATGCTCCTATGTCCTTGGAATATTCCAGGCAAGAAGTGTGCAGTGAGTTGCCATTTCCTCCTCCAAGGGTTCTTCCCGACCCAGGGATCAAACCTGTCTCTCTCTCTTAGATCTCCTATATTGCCAGGTTTTTGTTTTGTTTTGTTTTTTTCTTTTACCACTAATTCCAACTGGGTAGCTGTTAGCCAATTCAAAATCGTAGGAACAAGACAAGCCTAAACTGGGACTTGAGGAGAACCTTGCAAATACAAAAGTCAGGGAGATTTTAGACACCACAGAGATCCATATGAAGGGCAACTACATACCATTATCAAACTAGGAAACTAAGATGGAAAAAGTTACCCATTCATAATTATTCCAGACAAGCATAAGCCCAGACTGTCCTGGGCAAATGACAGCTTACAGCCACATTACTGATGTTGAACTTTAGGGCAGATTGGTTTGATGGATAATTTTGCAGAACTAGTGTAGCCGAGATGCTCTACAAAACAAAATAGTTTCAGGGAAAAAAGGAAGTCTTTAAAAACATTCAGTGAAATCACAGGCACTGGACCAATGGCATTACTGTACATGTTTGGAACATTATATATGCAACTGCTGTGATCTGTGGTCAAAGGGAAAATGCTGAAGTCCTCAGAGTATTTGTAAATCTGACATAGATCACCAGAGAAATGTGAGTAACAATAGAAACAGAGAAGTGATTTTTGAGACCACTGTTACAGCATGTAACCGGTCACCAAACAGGGTAATAAATAAAAATGAAGAGATAACAAAAATATGCTTGTTATTCAGAAGCAGCATGAAGAGTTATGAAAAATAAAATAGTTTGTCATAACTAGTACCTACTTAGGGCCAGGGAAGAAGGCTACTGCCAGGGATGTTGTGCTTTAGAGAAAGAGCCCTATAAATGGTCCTGGATATCACAATATAAAAAAGCCGATGACATAACAGGCACTACTGTCACTAGGGATTCAGAGCCTTCAGTTGACATGATGCTACTGGAAGGTGGAAAATACCCATTCCCATGATCAACACTATTAAAGCTTTAGAGAAAACCTACATAACATTTGCTTTGTACCCTTGATATGAAAGACAAGTTTCAAATAGCCAGAAGTTTTATGAAGTTTGCTACAGCTGGCATAAAATTTTCTTCTTAAAGTGGAAAGAATTTAAATACCAAAAACACTTAAAGGAAAAAAATAATTGAATTTTCATACCTTGCTACCAGATTCAATGAATGTAAAGGATATTTTAATATGGAATATTATTTCCCTATAAATTTGTCAAATTCTATACTTTGTTACACTCAAATTCATGATTTCTGATAACTCAAAAATTACTATAATATTTGCCACAAATTACCCATGGTGGTAATTGTTCATGATGGTAAGGAAAATTTTCAATATTAGCTATTCATTGTTATTCTTAAATTTGGATACAAATATCTGCACATAATAAGTACAGTATCTATCATTCAGATCAGAAACTAGAATACCAAATAGCTTTAATATTATGTTCAAATATCATGCACCAACATCAGGTTGATTTAAACAAGTTTGATTTTAAAAGTTGATATTTATTGATACATATTCATTATAATTTATATTTTACCTATCCATTTTAATGCACACTTATGAAAGATTTAGAGGAAAATTGTTGAAAATAGGTTTGAAACATATTTTTAAGGTATTGAGTTTTTACAGTTAATTTTATTCATGTTTTTCATGAAAACACATTTAAATTTAGTATACTTAGTATTACATTACAATTTAAACCTTTATATTATATTAATAGATTGTATGATAACTACGATTAGAATAACATTTAATTAATTTGTTGATACTTGGGCAAAAATTAATTTTATTGAATAAATATAATTTATGTATATCCTTATATTGTTACTAATCCCAACATTGATAGTATATCAACAGACCACACAGAAATAGGCAATATTAGTTTTATTAAATCATGATATTTTGAAGATTTTTAGCTTTATAAAATCACAGCTTTTGTTTTATTTGTCCATTTTGTTGAAATGGAGGTATATTTTTTCATAATACAAGGAAAAATATTTTAACAGTTTTTTGTTTTCATTTCTCTTGGAGTATAGTTGATTTATAATGCTGTGTTAGTTTCAGGTATACATCAAAGTAATCAGTTATACATATATGAACTCTTTTCTTTTAGATTCTTTAACTGTTTATTAGCTTTAATTGTAATTTTAAATTTCTTAGATATACGGTATATCAGTCTCTATTTGCACAAGTCTAACAAAAGCCAGGAGAAGGCAATGGCACCCCACTCCAGTACTCTTGCCGGGAAAATCCCATGGATGGAAGAGCCTGGTAGGCTGCAGTCCATGGGGTCGCTAAGAGTTGGACACGACTGAGCGACTTCACTTTCACTTTTTACTTTCATGCATTGGAGAAGGAAATGGCAACCCACTCCAGTGTTCTTGCCTGGAGAATCCCAGGGATGGCGGAGCCTGGTGGGCTGTCGTCTATGGAGTCGCACTGAGTCGGACACGACTGAAGCGACTTAGCAGCAGCAGCAACAAAAGCCATGAAATTAAAAGACTCCTACTCCTCGGAAGGAAAGTTATGACCAACCTAGATAGCATATTCAAAAGCAGAGACATTACTTTGCCAACAAAGGTCCGTCTAGTCAAGGCTATGATTTTTCCTGTGGTCATGTATGGATATGAGAGTTGCACTGTGAAGAAGGCTGAGCGCCAAAGAATTGATGCTTTTGAACTGTGGTGTTGGAGAAGACTCTTGCGAGTCCCTCAGACTGCAAGGAGATCCAACCAGTCCATTCTGAAGGAGATCAGCCCTGGGATTTCTTTGGAAGGAATGATGCTAAAGCTGAAACTTCAGTATTTTGGCCACCTCATGCGAAGAGTTGACTCATTGGAAAAGACTCTGATGCTGGGAGGGATTGGGGGCAGGAGGAGAAGGGGACAACAGAGGATGAGATGGCGGGATGGCATCACTGACTCGATGGACATGAATTTGAGTGAACTCCGGGAGTTGGTGATGGACAGGGAGGCCTGGCGTGCTGCGATTCACGGGGTCACAAAGAGTTGGACACAACTGAGTGACTGAACTGAACTGAATTGAACAAATGTTAAATATATCTGAATAATCCTCATACTGTTAGTGGGTCCTAAAAAGTTTAATGAATTTCTGTTGATTTGCGATTCCAAATGGAAAGAAATAGTCCTGACATACAGGGAAGATATTGAAACATAAATAACAAATAAAAGAGGCGAAATCTAATGACTTCTACCTAGATTCCATGTGGAGTTTGCAAAGACTACATTGGTGTCATTATAAGTATTTCTTGAGTATTTACAACAGTATCAGGGCAGGAGTTCAAAGTCACATTCTTTCAACAAGATGCAGTTACGAATCAAATTGTAGTTTCTATGGCTACACACTGTTCTCTTTCCACTATGCTCCCTTTGAAGACTCAGCTGATTGGTTTAATGAAAGAAATAGTTCGCTATAGTATATTTCTCAGTTTCCTCTACTAAAAGTTGTACACTTACCAAAGAAGTAGGTTCAAGATCATACTTTTTATATATGAACAAACAACTTTATTTTCTGCAATCCAAATCAGTAACATTAAACCATAATTCTATATTTCCCATTAGAATAAGCAAATTACTGAAATTAGCAACCTGGTATAAATGTTTACAGAATGAAACTTGATACCTGATTTTTTAAAATGTTGAAAAATAAGAAAAGGTGCAGAAATTACTCATGACAGACTTTGGGTAAACCAAAATTATATTCTTGCTTTTGCAGAAACCCTGACATTGTGATGATTTTCAAATGTCAATTTATCAGTATTCACATTAAGTGATTTTCATTCTAAATATCTATAAATATTATATGAATATTATTAATTTTTTGGACTTTGGGTCAATAGAAATAATAGCATAATAATAATATCATAAACCTTGAAGTGCTTCTGTTTAATGGCACTAAAATAAAATGCTGCTGTTTATTTTTGATGAAATTCTAAATATCAAGGTGTATTTCCAGACTATTGGGAAGTAAAGCACTTTTATGCCCTTTACCACTTATCTCTTAGATATATTACCTTATCAATCTTTTAGAGAAGATTTTAACCTTATACTGAATCAGACTTTATTGTTTTTGACAATTTACTTTTGTTTTAGAAGGCAGAAGTCAATGCTTCATAAAATGTAAAATATAAATAAATACATAGACTACCACAAAGCATTGTCTCTATATGAAGTTTAACTGGGTTCAAAAAATTTCAATAAAATATATGTTGCAAATTTATTTTTCAGTTCAGTATACAAACTCTTATTTAGTATGTTCTACCAAAGAACAAGTTCTTTTTAATAGAAATGTTTACAAACATTGCATTGATTTCTTAAAAATATATAGTCCACATGAATAATATTTACAGGTAAGTTTTGAAAACATTTACCTTTTCTGATACCTTGAACTAAACTTCGTTAAAATAATATATTTAAAAGCAATACTTAGAATAGGTTTTTAGAATAATATAACTTATAGAACATAAATATATTTAACTCTTTAAGAGCAAATAAAAATCTAATTTACTAAAAAAAATCCTATTTTTAGAAGGTAGTCTAAATATTATGCAAATAAAACTATGATAAACCTATTGTTTCATATTCCATTTGACTTACTGAGTCAACCATATCAATTACATAGTGTATTATCACCAAGAAAAATATTCACAGGGATTAATCACAATATCCCTGGGGAGTGTTATATTTCTCATAATAATGATCACAGAATTAATGTCAAAAAGGTTAAAAGGCCTATAGTTAAGAGATAACAAAGGATGATAATAATATTTCAGTTTGGCATTGACATGTACACAATGACATTTTTAAAATAGATAAGCAACAAGGACCTACTATTAAAAAAATAAGAAAGAAGTTACCAGTAAAATGTTATTAATTAAAAAAACATAGTTTTTCAGAGAAAAAAATAATCCAGAAACCATATTGTAATAAAAAGATAATGACATTCCTCTATGCAGGGGCCATTAACAACAATATTAAAAAGTGAAAGTAACTCAGTCCTGTCTGACTCTTTGTGACCCCATGGACTCTAGCCTGCCAGGCTCCTCCATCCATGGAATTCTCCAGAAAAGAATACAGGAGTGGTTAGCCATTCCCTTCCCCAGGGGACTTTCCAACTCAGGGATCGACCCCGTGTCTCCCACACTGCAGGCAGATTCTTTATCATCTGAGCCACCAGGGGAAGCAATATGTGGCATCTTAGTTCCCTGACCAGGGATCAAACCAGGACCCCTTGCATTGAGAAAGATAGAGTCTTAACCACTGGACTACCAGGGTATAAACTTAGTGAAGTCACTTAGTCATGTCCAACTCTTTTCACTGTAACCTATGGACTGTAACCTATCAGGCTCCTCCTCAGTTCAGTTCAGTTGACTTCAGTAGCTCAGTCATGTCCGACTCTTTGCGACCCCATGAATCGCAGCACACCAAGCCTCCCTATCCATCACCAACACCTGGAGTTCACTCAAATTCATGTCCATCGAGTCAGTGATGCCATCCAGCCATCTCATCCTCTGACGTCCCCTTCTGCTCCTGCCCCCAAACCCTCCCAGGATCAGAGTCTTTTCCAATGAGTCAACTCTTCGCATAAGGTGGCCAAAGTACTGGAGTTTCAGCTTTAGCATCATTCCTTCCAAAGAAATCCCAGGGCTGATCTCTTTAGAATGGACTGGTTGGATCTCCTTTCAGTACAGGGGACTCTCAAGGGTCTTCTCCAACACCACAGTTCAAAAGCATCAATTCTTCGGTGCTCAGCTTTCTTCACAGTCCAACTCTCACATCCATACATGACCACTGGAAAAATCATAGCCTTGACTAGACAGATCTTTGTTGGCAAAGTAATGTCTCTTCTTTTGAATATACTATCGAGGTTGGTCATAACTTTCCTTCCAAGGAGTAAGTGTCTTTTAACTTCAAGGCTGCAATCACCATCTACAGTGATTTTTGAGCCCCCCAAAATAAAGTCTGACACTGTTTCCACTATTTCCCCATCTATTTCCCATGAAGTGATGGGACCACATGCCATGATCTTCATTTTCTGAATGAGCTCTAAGCCAACTTTTTCACTCTCCACTTTCATTTTCATCAAGAGGTTTTTAGTTCCTCTTCACTTTCTGCCATAAGGGTGGTGTCATCTGCATATCTGAGGTTATTGATATTTCTCCTGGCAATCTTGATTCCAGCTTGTGCTTCTTCCAGGCCAGAGTTTATCATGATGTACTCTGCATATACGTTAAATAAGCAGGGTGACAATATACAGCCTTGATGTACTCCTTTTCCTATTTGGAACCAGTCTGTTCTTCCATGTCCGGTTCTAACTGTTGCTTCCTGACCTGCATATAGGTTTCTCAAGAGGCAGGTCAGGTGGTCTGGTATTCCCATCTCTTTCAGAATTTTCCACGTTTTGTTGTGATCCGCACAGTCAAAGGCTTTGGCATAGTCAATAAAGCAGAAATAGATATTTTTCTGGAACTCTCTTGCTTTTTCAATGATCCAGCAGATGTTGGCAATTTGATCTCTGTTTTTTCTGCCTTTTCTAAAACCAGCTTGAACATCTGGAAGTTCACAGTTCACATATTGCTAAAGCCTGGCTTGGAGAATTTTGAGCAGGCTCCTCCTACCATGAGATTTTCCAAGCAAGAATGTTGGAGTGGGTTGCCATTTCCTTCTAACTGGTATAAAAATGACAGAATTCAAATCCTGAATCCCTCCCTTAAAAGTCATCCAGCTCAAGTCCTGTACACAACACTGCTTATAGCATGACTTCATCATCAAAATAGAGAAGTGCATATCACATGATGTTGTTTTGATAATTAAAAAGGATAGAGAATAACTGTGGTGAAACTTTTCACACATTTATATTTTAATCCTTCAGTTCAGTTCAGTCACTCAGTCATGTCCAGCTCTTTGTGATCCCATGAATTGCAGCATGCCAGGCCTCCCTGTCCATCATCAACTCCCGGAGTTTACCCAAACTCATGTCCATTGAGTTGGTAACGCCATCCAGCCATCTCATCCTCTGTCGTCCCATTCTCCTCCTGCTTCCAATCCCTCCCAGCATCAGAGTCTTTTCCAATAAGTCAGCTCTTCACATGAGATGGCCAAAGTGTTGGAATTTCAGCTTTAGCATCAGTCCTTCCAATGAACACCCAAGACTGATATCCTTTAGGATGGATTGGTTGGATCTCCTTGCAGTCTAAGGAACTCCCGAGTCTTCTCCAACACCACAGTTCAAAAGCACCAATTCTTCAGTGCTCAGCTTTCTTCCCAGTCCAACTCTCACATCCATACATGACCTCTGGAAAAACCATAGCCTTGACTGTGGCTCGAATCATGAACTCCTTACTGCCAAATTCAGACTTAAATTGAAGAAAGTAGGGAAAACAGCTAGACCATTCAGGTATGACCTAAATCAAATCCCTTGTGATTATACAGTGGGAGTGAGAATTAGATGCAAGGGACTAGATCTGATAGATAGAGTGCCTGATGAACTATGGATGGAGGTTCCTGACATTGTAAGGGGACAGGGAAAAAGACCATCCCCATGGAAAAGAAATGCAAAAAAGCAAAATGGCTATCTGGGGAGGCCTTACAAATAGCTGTGAAAAGAAGAGAAATGAAAAGCAAAGGAGAAAAGGAAAGATATAAGCATCTGAATGCACAGTTCCAAAGAATAGCAAGGAGAGATAAGAAAGCCTTCCTCAGCGATCAACGCAAAGAAATAAAGGAAAACAATAGAAGGGGAAAGACTAGAGATCTCGTCAAGAAAATTAAAGATACCACGGGAACATTTCATGCAAACATGGGCTCGATAAAGGATAGAAATGGTATGGACCTCACAGAAGCAGAAGATATTAAGAAGAGGTGGCAAGAATACACAGAGGAGCTGGACAAAAAAGATCTTCAAGACCAAGATGATCTGGATGGTGTGATCATTCACCTAGAGCCAGACATCCTGGAATGTGAAGTCAAGTGGGCCTTAGAAAGTACCACTACGAACAAAGCTAGTGGAGGTGATGGAATTCCAGTTGAGCTATTTCAAATCTTGGAATATGATGCTGTGAAAATACTGCACCCAATATGCCAGCAAATTTGGAAAAATTTTGATCCTTAGCACCACTTAATGTAAAGTCAGATTTACTATCCCTAAAATCAGAAAGTATAACTAATTTTACCAAGATGTTATAATTTTTTGCTTCATTCAAATAGAGTTTCACTCTATGACATGCTTGTCAAAGAATTTAATTTTTCATACCAAAATGGCATGCTGTCATTTAATGAATATCCATTTCTTTGTGAGTTATTTTATTTTCTGATTTTTTTTTATTTCTTATTTATTTTTTTACTTTACAATATTGTATTGGTTTTGCATACATTGGCATGAATCCACCATGGGTGTACATCTGTTCCCCATTTTGAATTGCCCTCCCACCTCCCTCCCTATCCTGTCCCTCTGAGTCATCCCAGTGCACCAGCTAAGCATACCCTGTATCATGCATCGAACCTGGACTGGTGATTCATTTCACATATGATAATTTACATGTTTCAATGCCATTCTCCCATATCATCCAGCCCTCGTCTTCTCCCACAGAGTCCAAAAGACTGTTCTATACATCTGTGTCTCTTTTGCTGTCTCACACACAAGGTTATCATTACCGTCTTCCTAAATTCCATATATATGCATTAATATACTGTATTGGTGTTTTCTTTCTGGCTTACTTCACTCTGTATAACAGGCTCCACTTTCATTCACCTCGTTAGAACTGATTCAAATGTATTCTTTTTAATGGCTGAGTAATATTCCATTGTGTATATGTAGCACAGCTTTCTTATCCATTTGTCTGTTGGTGGACATCTAGGTTTCTTCCATGTCCTGGCTGTTATAAATAGTGCTGCAATGAAATAGCTAATTGTTAACATCAGTCTTTACAGTGATAGTCAAAGGTACAGAGAATAGTGGAGACTTATTTAAGTCAGGCTTAAGTCAGGCTTAAGTCAGGCTCCTAGACTTCCCCATCTCTTTTACCAAAGTGCTTTATTCTTTTTTTATGGTGAAGCTATTACTCTCGTTAAGGAGATGTTAGAGATATCACTCTGGAATTTTAAGAATTATCAACTAATGGCATACTTTTGAATTAACAATTTTCTGATCCCAGACAGAAGTATCTCAAAAAAAAATGACATTGAATGGGGAAATGCCTGAGTTGATACAACAGAGAGTGTACATTTATCTCTAAGGTGTATAATTGGAAATCTGAAGTCCAGAGAAAGGAAAAATGTTCATAGAAAGATTAAGGCTGACCTCTGGGCATACACACGGAGGAAACCAGAATTGAAAGAGAAACATATACCCCAGTGTTCATCACAGCACTGTTTATAATAGCCAGGACATGGAAGAAACCTAGATGATGTCCATCAGCAGACAAATGGATAAGAAAGCTGTGGTACATATACACAATGGAATATCACTCAGCCATTTAAAATAATACATTTGAATCAGTTCTAATGAAGTGGATGAAACTGGAGCCTATTATACAGAGTGAAGTAAGCCAGAAAGAAAAACACCAATACAGTATATTAATGCACATATACAGAATTTAGAACAATGGTAATGATAACCCTGTATGCAAGACACGAAAAGAGACACAGATGCATAGAACAGTCTGTTGGACTCTGTGGGAGAGGGCTAGGGTGGGATATTTGGGAGAATGGCATTTAAACATGTAAATTACCATATGTGAAACAAATTGCTAGTCCAGGTTTGATGCATGAGACAGGGTGCTCGGGGCTGGTGCACTGGGATGACACAGAGGGATGGGATGGGGAGGGAGGTGAGAGGGGGTTCAGGATGGGGAACACATGTACACCCATGGCAGATTCATGTCAATGTGTGGCAAAACCAATATAATATTGTAAAGTAATTAATCACAGCAGGATCCTCTATGTCCCACCTCCCAGAATATTGGAAATAAAAACAAAAATAAACAAATAGGGCCTAATTAAAATTAAAAGTTTCTGCACAACAAAGGAAACTATAAGCAAGGTGAAAAGACAGCCTTCTGAATGGCAGAAAATAATAGCAAATGAAGCAACTGACAAACAACTAATCTCAAAAATATACAAGCGACTCCTGCAGGTCAATTCCAGAAAAATAAACGACCCAATCAAAAAATGGGCCAAAGAACTAAACAGACATTTCTCCAAAGAAAACATACAGAAGGCTAACAAACACATGAAAAGATGCTCAACATCACTCATTATCAGAGAAATGCAAATCAAAACCATAATGAGGTACCATTTCATGCCAGTCAGAATAGCTGTGATCCAAAAGTCTACAAGCAATAAATGCTGGAGAGGGTGTGGAGAAAAGGGAACACTCTTACACTGTTGGTGGGAATGCAAACTAGTACAGCCACTATGGAGAACAGTGTGGAGATTCCTTAAAAAATGTGGAAATAGAACTGCCTTATGACCCAGCAATCCCACTGCTGGGCGTACACACTGGGGAAACCAGAATTGAAAGAGACACATGTACCCCAATGTTCATCACAGTACTGTTTATAATAGCCAGGACATGGAAGCAACCTAGATGTCCATCAGCAGACGAATGGATAAGAAAGCTGTGGTACATGTACACAATGGAGTATTACTCAGCTATTAAAAAGAATACATTTGAATCAGTTTTAATGAGGTGGATGAAACTGGAGCCTATTATACAGAGTGAAGTAAGCCAGAAAGAAAAACACCAATACAGTATCACTTCAGTTCAGTTCAGTTCAGTCTCTCAGTCGTGTCCGACTCTTTGCGACCCCATGAATTGCAGCAATATATGGAATTTAGAAAGATGGTGATGATAATCCTGTATGCGAGACGGCAAAAGAGACACAGATGTACAGAACAGTCTTTTGGACTCTGTGGGAGAGGGAGAGGGTGGGATGAATTGGGAGAATGGCATTGAAACATGTATAATTTCAAATATGAAACAAATCGCCAGTCCAGGTTTGATGCATGATACAGGATGATTGGGGTTGGTGCACTCGGATGACCCAGAGGGATGGTACTAGGAGCGAGGTGGGAGGGGTGTTCAGGATGGGAACACGTGTACACCGGTGGCAGATTCATATTGATGTATGGCAAAACCAATACAATATTGTAAAGTAATTAGCCTCCAATTAAAATAAATAAATTTATATTTTAAATAATAAAAATAAAAAATAATTAGCCTCCAATTAAAATAAAGTTATATTAAAATAAATAAATAAATATTCACCATCCTCTACAAAGGTTCTAAATTTCTAAAGTGTTTAATTAGCATATAAATACAAGCTAGCCATTGAATATATATTGATAAAATAAATATAGGACTAATTATAGATTAAACATCAAATAATCTCACTTATAACATCCTGTCAGTAACAACAGTGTGAGAAGTTTGGTGAAACTCTCTGCCAGAGAAACTTTTAATGGACTGTTCAAAATCAGCAGAGACAATTTTTCAATGCTTTCTGGAGATTGTATAAAGGGCTTAAAATAAACTGAGAAGCAGTTACTGCACACGGTCTACCGAGATTTTTAACAACTTTGGAAGGCCATGGACTTCATGCTAGGAGCAGCATTTTCCTGTGAAGAACACTTCAATGTCTTGGCAACAGCATGTCTTTTATTGACTTACCCAGCTCTGTGGTACAAGGGAGCTCTTCAGGGTGGATTTGGCATCCACTGAGAGTGAAAAAGTTGGCTTAAAGCTCATCATTCAGAAAACAAAGATCATGGCATCCAGTCCCATCACTTCATGGGAAATAAATTGAGAAACAGTGGAAACAGTGTCAGACTTTATTTTTGGGGGCTCCAAAATCACTGCAGATGGTGATTGCAGCCATGAAATTAAAAGATGCTTACTCCTTGGAAAAAAAGTTATGACCAACCTAGATAGCATATTCAAAAGCAGAGACACTACTTTGCTGACTAAGGTCCATCTAGTCAAGGCTATGGTTTTTCCTGTGGTCATGTATGGATGTGAGAGTTGGACTGTGAAGAAGGCTGAGCGCCGAAGAATTGATGCTTTTGAACTGTGGTGTTGGAGAAGACTCTTGAGAGTCCCTCGGACAGCAAGGAGATCCAACCAGTCCATTCTGGAGGAGATCAACCCTGGGATTTCTTTGGAAGGAATGATGCTAAAGCTGAAGCTCCAGTACTTTGGCCACCTCATGCGAAGAGTTGACTCATTGGAAAAGACTCTGATGCTGGGAGGGATTGGGGGCAGGAGGATGCTGGGAGCCAGTGTGAGGAACTCCGCCCATGGCAAAGGTCATGAGGAATGAGGCTTGGCATACACAAAGGCATGATCAAGCCTCAGGAAACCCCCTGTTCCCAAGCATCTAAGCCCAAAACCAGAGTCTGTTTTATGCTCTCACCTATACCTCTGACTTTACGGGGGGCTCTCCCCCATAACCGTTTCTCTCGGAGAAGGAGTAAACGTGCAGCTCCAAGGCAATAAAAATTCTTGGGCGTGACAAGAGTGTTTCAGCTTACGGACTCCTCTGAAGGTTATCTAGCCTGCCTGTATAGGTTCCGTCAGGCCACATGTGATTGTTTACAGCCTCCCAATCTGAGAGGCACGAGATGTTTTAGACTTACTAAAGACAAATTCTTTTGGGGAATTAGAAATTATTAGTATAATGGGTTGGTTAGGAATTATATTGGTGAAGGTTTTTCATTTGTTGTGTCAATAATTGCTGCTAATTCCCTGCTCTGGGTGGGACAAGGATGTTTCAGGTCAAACCTCTCTGCTGACAGACTAGCTTGTGTGACAGGATTACCCATACTGCTGCCACATGATTGTTTACTACCTCTTAACCATAAACAGCACAGAGAGTTTTGGAGTATTTTGAGAGTCTTAATTAGCATAGGGCTTTTTCTTCTTGTTGAGTCAATGATTGCCACCAGGCCTCCATATCCTCAGGCACCTGGGAATATATTAATCAGTATATTTGGGCTATAGAAAAGGAAATATAGCAGTTTTTGATGTTAGCAATAATAGACTTTTTGTGTTAATGGATTTTCTCTTTTGTAATTGATCACTGTACTTTATTATAAATCACTGTGTCCTTGTTATGTAAAAATGTAACTTTATCATATCTTAAGACTAAATAGATCTTAAGGGGAACATTGGTGAAAGGATTTTCATTTGTTGGGCTGATGTTTGCTGTTAAATCTCCATGTTCCCTACCCTTATAATGAATATAACTAGCATATCGGAGAAATAAGTATTAACCTTTAAGCATATAGGAGAAATTAGTATTAACCTTTAAGATTAATCCTGTTAACCTTGGGTTAAATAAATTCCTTTCTTGATTGCAACTCACTACACCCTCACCCTATAGGAATGTAACTTTATTTGGAGGGTGGTGCCTGGTTTAAGAAAAAACACCCTTGGAAGAAATAAGTTTTTTGGTTATCAGAAAGAAAGGATCATAAAATGTCAGCAAGTCTCACTCATGGCCAGAAGATGATGTAATATCCCTAAGACCATTTTTTAATACATTTATGTGAAATACCTGATTTTGATAAAGGTCAGGACTGCTGACCCCCGCGTGACACTGTATTCATCCCTATGTGTAACAAAAGGTACATAAGCAAACCCAAAAATAAAGAAATCGGATCAGTTTCTGGAAAGACTGATTCCCCCATGTCGCTTCTTTCTTGCTCCCGTTTTTCTGGCTGAATTCCCATCTGGAGCATGGATGCTATTCCAAGTAATCCAAGTTATTCAGCCTCTTTTTCTCCACTAATCTTCCTACTACACTATCCATTTCTAATCTCTCTATATCTGTGATTAAATATGTATTTTTCCAAAGACGCCAACTCCGTCCCCACCTTCGAATCACCCTGGATCCACTGGGGCTGGACCCCGGCAGGAGGAGAAGGAGACGACAGAGGATGAGATGGCTGGATGGCATCACTGACTCAATGGACATGAGTCTGAATGGACTCTGGGAGTTGATGATGGACAGGGAGGCCTGGCGTGCTGCGATTCATGGGGTCGCAAAGAGTCGGACACGACTGAGCAACTGAAATGAACTGAACTGAACTGAACTGAACATCAATTCCATCTCCCAGGCTCTGTAGTCTGGAGGACTTATATTGAGGAAGATGAAGTATAGAAGCTGAGTAGTAGCCTAAGTTCTACCTTCTCCCCACATGTATACATGCAGTTCCTTCTCCATAGGGAAGATCTGGGTCGGGGAGGACATAGGGAAGAATAAATCCTCTATCCCTCCCACCCTTAGCTCCTGCTCATGGAACAGAGGTCTTGCCCTGTCCAGGGAGAGTCAGAGCAAGCCTTAAATTGACAATCCCTTGACCCTGCCTGAAGGGCCTAAATATATTTGCATTATACTGTGGCACCATGAATGTTTCAGGGATGTGTTTACAGCAGTAAAGATATTAGTTGGGGACCAGTGGTGATTAACAGTGGCATCAGTATGATATATAGAGGCATACCCATCAGAAGCTTAACAGGAAGATTTGGGAAAGATCCAGTCAAGGAGGCCTGTGCTAAAACCACCATCCAACCTATGTGGTTCAGAAGACTATGTTCGTACTAAAGATACTGTCCTCTCAGATGTAACCCTGTGATATTTCGCTGGATATGGAGCAAAACCCATAAACTCTAAATATGAAAGCAGTCTCCCAGCCACACACAAACTCAGTGGTAAATGGTGAAAATCTTTCTGACTCGGGGACTTATTTTCAATCTCTTGTATGTAAAAATCTTCTAAACTCTGCTGACACAGTGGCAACTGTTAGGGATCTAGGCTTAAAAATGAAACATAAAAAATAAAACTCAAACCTGGCACAAGAGAATATGTGCAATGTGTATAAACAGACTAATCTTATACAGTAATCAAGACAATGTGGTATTGGTGATAGACAAATAAGTCAATGGAATGAATAGAGAGCCCCAAAACAGAACCATATGAATTTTGTCAATTAATCTTTGGCAAAAGAGCAAAGGCACAAACATGATAATCTTTTCAACAATTGGTTCTGGAATAATTGGATATCTACACACACAAAATAAATATAGACATGCTGCTAAGTCACGTCAGTCATGTCCGACTCTCTGCGACCCCATAGACAGCAGCCCACCAGGCCCCCCCAGTCCCTGGGATTCTCCAGGCAAGAACACTGGAGTGGGCTGCCATATCCTTCTCCAATGCATGAAAGTGAAAAGTGAAAGTGAAGTTGCTCAGTCATGTCCGACTCAGCGACCCCATGGACTGAAGCCTACCAGGCTCCTTTGTCCATGAGATTTTCCAGGCAAGAGTACTGGAGTGGGTTGCCATTGCCTTCTCCAAAATATAGACATAGAACTTTTATAGGCATAGGACTTTTATACTCATCACAAAAGTTAACTCAAAATGAATCACAGACCTAAATGTAAAGTGCAGAACCTTAAAACTTATAATAAATAGCACAGGAGAAATCCTAGATGACTTTGAATATGGCAACAACCTTTTAGATTTAACATCAAATGTACAATCCATTAAAGAAATACTTTATACACTGGATTTTATTAAAATGGAAGCATTTTGCTCTGCAAAATTTGTTGAACCAAGGTACTAAACAAATAGAACGGTAAACAGAATAATAGCGAGCTCTGATACAAGGCAGGAGACAATGTCCCGTGTTTCTACAGAAATAATTTAAATATCTAGTTTTTAACAAACAAGCAAAGAACCTACAAGACAAACAAGGACACAGAAAAGCGTGACAGTTTTACAGGAAAATAGACGTGCAAGAGAATTGTAATTGATTGGGTCTTGATGCATTTAGAAGACAAAGACTTGGAAAGAGCTTTTACAAATATATATTCAAAGAATTAAAGTAACCATTTTATTGGCATACAACTGCTGATAGTAGTCTCTTATGATCCTTTGTATTTCTGTGTTGTCTGTTGTGATCTCTCCATTTTCATTTCTAATTTTATTGATTTGATTTTTCTCTCTTTGCTTCTTGATGAGTCTGGCTAATGGTTTGTCAATAAAATTAGAAATGAAAATGGAGAGATCACAACAGACAACACAGAAATACAAAGGATCATAAGAGACTACTATCAGCAGTTGTATGCCAATAAAATGGACAACATGGAAGAAATGGACAAATTCTTAGAAAAGTACAATTTTCCAAAACTGAACCAGGAAGAAATAGAAAATCTTAACAGACCCATCACAAGCACGGAAATTGAAACTGTAATCAGAAATCTTCCAGGAAACAAAAGCCCAGGTCCAGACGGCTTCACAGCTGAATTCTACCAAAAATTTCGAGAAGAGCTAACACCTATCCTACTCAAACTCTTCCAGAAAATTGCAGAGGAAGGTAAACTTCCAAACTCATTCTATGAGGCCACCATCACTCTAATACCAAAACCTGACAAAGATGTCACAAAAAAAGAAAACTACAGGCCAATATCACTGATGAACATAGATGCAAAAATCCTCAACAAAATTCTAGCAATCAGAATCCAACAACACATTAAAAAGATCATACACCATGACCAAGTGGGCTTTATCCCAGGGATGCAAGGATTCTTCAATATCCGCAAATCAATCAATGTAATTCACCACATTAACAAACTGAAAAATAAAAACCATATGATTATCTCAATAGATGCAGAGAAGGCCTTTGACAAAATTCAACATCCATTTATGATTAAAACTCTCCAGAAAGCAGGAATAGAAGGAACATACCTCAACATAATAAAAGCTATATATGACAAACCCACAGCAAACATTATCCTCAATGGTGAAAAATTGAAAGCATTTCCCCTAAAGTCAGGAACAAGACAAGGGTGTCCACTTTCACCGCTACTATTCAACATAGTTCTGGAAGTTTTGGCCACAGCAATCAGAGCAGAAAAAGAAATAAAAGGAATCCAAATTGGAAAAGAAGAAGTAAAACTCTCACTGTTTGCAGATGACATGATCCTCTACATAGAAAACCCTAAAGACTCCACCAGAAAATTACTAGAGCTCATCAATGAATATAGTAAAGTTTCAGGATATAAAATCAACAAACAGAAATCCCTTGCATTCCTATACACCAATAATGAGAAAGTAGAAAAAGCAATTAAGGAAACAATTCCATTCACCATTGCAACGAAAAGAATAAAATACTTAGGAATATATCTACCCAAAGAAACTAAAGACCTATATACAGAAAACTATAAAACACTGATGAAAGAAATCAAAGAGGACACTAATAGATGGAGAAATATACCATGTTCATGGATCGGAAGAATCAATATAGTGAAAATGAGTATACTACCCAAAGCAATTTACAAATTCAATGCAATCCCTATCAAGCTACCAGCCATATTTTTCACAGAACTAGAACAAATAATTTCAAGATTTGTATGGAAATACAAAAAACCTCGAATTGCCAAAGCAATCTTGAGAAAGAAGAATGGAACTGGAGGAATCAACTTGCCTGACTTCAGGCTCTACTACAAAGCCACAGTCATCAAAACAGTATGGTACTGGCACAAAGACAGACATATAGATCAATGGAACAAAATAGAAAGCCCAGAGATAAATCCACACACATATGGACACCTTATCTTTGACAAAGGAGGCAAGAATATACAATGGAGTAAAGACAATCTCTTTAACAAGTGGTGCTGGGAAAACTGGTCAACCACTTGTAAAAGAATGAAACTAGATCACTTTCTAACACCACACACAAAAATAAACTCAAAATGGATTAAAGATCTAAATGTAAGACCAGAAACTATAAAACTCCTAGAGGAGAACATAGGCAAAACACTCTCAGACATAAATCACAGCAGGATCCTCTATGATCCACCCCCCAGAATTCTGGAAATAAAAGCAAAAATAAACAAATGGGATCTAATTAAAATTAAAAGCTTCTGCACAACAAAGGAAAATATCAGCAAGGTGAAAAGACAGCCTTCTGAATGGGAGAAAATAATAGCAAATGAAGCAACTGACAAACAACTAATCTCAAAAATATACAAGCAACTTATGCAGCTCAATTCCAGAAAAATAAATGACCCAATCAAAAAATGGGCCAAAGAACTAAATAGACACATCTCCAAAGAAGACATACGGATGGCTAACAAACACATGAAAAGATGCTCAACATCACTCATTATCAGAGAAATGCAAATCAAAACCACAATGAGGTACTACTTCACACCAGTCAGAATGGCTGCGATCCAAAAATCTGCAAGCAATAAATGCTGGAGAGGGTGTGGAGAAAAGGGAACCCTCCTACACTGTTGGTGGGAATGCAAACTAGTACAGCCACTATGGAGAACAGTGTGGAGATTCCTTAAAAAATTGCAAATAGAACTCCCTTATGACCCAGCAATCCCACTGCTGGGCATACACACCGAGGAAACCAGAATTGAAAGAGACACATGTACCCCAATGTTCATCGCAGCACTGTTTATAATAGCCAGGACATGGAAACAACCTAGATGTCCATCAGCAGATGAATGGATAAGAAAGCTGTGGTACATATACACAATGGAGTATTACTCAGCCGTTAAAAAGAATTCATTTGAATCAGTTCTGATGAGATGGACGAAACTGGAGCCGATTATACAGAGTGAAGTAAGCCAGAAAGAAAAACACCAATACAGTATACTAACACATATATACGGAATTTAGAAAGATGGCAATGACGACCCTGGATGCAAGACAGGAAAAAGACGCAGCTGTCTATAACGGACTTTTGGACTCAGAGGGAGAGGGAGAGGGTGGGATGATATGGGAGAATGGCATTCTATCATGTATACTATCATGTAAGAATTGAATCGCTAGTCTATGTCTGACGCAGGATACAGCATGCTTGGGGCTGGTGCATGGGGATGACCCACAGAGATGTTATGGGGAGGGAGGTGGGAGGGGGGTTCATGTTTGGGAACACATGTAAGAATTAAAGATTTTAAAATTAAAAAAAAATAATAATAATAAAAAAAAAAAAAATAAAACATCTCGTGCCTCTCAGGTTGGGAGGCTGTAAACAAAAAAAAAAAAAAAAAAAGGACATTATTATAGGAGTCAAAAAACTGCTTATTCTTCTGTTAGCTTGTTGTTAAACCTTATCTGTCTGCTTCCACATATTCTCGTGTTTAATGTCCTAATGCTTAACAAGAAAGTTTGGTCTCTAGGGTGTCCCTAGAATTTGGCACCTCCAAAGAATATCAGGTTGTTGGATTTATGGTGAAATGCAAAGAGCCAAGCAATTCTTGTAAAATGAATCGGTGAAAGCAATGTGTCAAGCTGTGGATTTCTTTAGCCCTATGTTGTAGAGAAAAGTAAGTTAATAAAACATTCTTCTGACACTATTGATTGATGAAAAAAAAAAAAAATAAAATAAAATAAAAATAAAAAAAAATAAAATAAAATAAAGTAACCATGCTTAAAGAATAAAAAGAATTTACTCTATAGTACAGAAAACTATATTCAAATCTTATAATTATCTATAATGGAAAAGAATCAAAAAGGAACATAGATATATACATGTGTATGTATAAACAAATTGCTGTGTACCTGAAATTAACACAGTATTGTAAATCAACTATACTTCAATAAAAAAGAATCAAAGGAAGATATGATGACAATCATTTATCAGATAAAGAATATCAACTTATAAAATATTATTTAAAATATAAAATTATAAAAAAACCAAATTGATATAATGGACTTGAAGTGTACATTAACCAAATGAAAAGTTTATCATAGGAGCTCAAGAATAGATTTTAGCCAAAAGAAGATAAAAGAAAATGTTCAGCAAAGTAGAATATAAATTGATAAAGACTATCCAATCTGAAAGAACAGAAAGAATAGTTGCAAAATGAACAGAGCCAAAGAGAAATGTAGGCCAAAATTAAGTGTGCCATTATAAGCATAATCAAAGTATCAGAAGAAAAAGAAGAAATGTGCAGAATAAATATTTGAGTAAATAATAATTTGAAATTCATCATGTTTAAAGAAACACCACTCTATACAACCAAGAATATTGAAAAACTCAAAATAGCATAAATATTAGAACCACACCCAGACACAGCATGTTCAGATGCTCAATGTCATAAATAAATGACTTTAAAAGTAACAAGAAAATTATGAAGCATATGTACAAGATAAATATTAATAGCTGAGTACTTATGAGAAGTGACAAAGGCTAGAAGGCAGTTGAGTGATCCACCCCAAACGCTGCAAGAAACAAAAATCTGTCAATGTTGGATCTCATAGCCAGCAAAACTATATTCCCAAAATTAAGCTGAAATAAAGACATTCTCAAGCAAACAAAAATTCAAAAAACGTGATGCTGGCCCCTGGACTTTTTTGGTGCCAGGCTCTGCCTCATTTGTATACTAGTTGACGGCATTGAGTCACCAACTGGCTGCAGAACCCTGGGAGCCTTGAGTCTAGTGCTGGTTCACTGGTGGGTGGATCTGGGGTCCAGGAGATCTTGGAGTTAGTGCCAACCCACTGGCGGGCAGACTCACATCCTCGAGTCTGGCTACAGGGTCTAGAAGTTTTGAAGAAACTCAAGATTAATTAACTCATAATTACAAAATACTGTTGAGTTAAAGAATTTCACATATGAATGCTTATGCAAGTATATTTATTTTCTGGGTCTGGCTTATTCCATTGGGTAAAACGTCCTGTAGATTCACCAGTGTTGTTGGAAATGGCAGGATCTCTCAGTTTTTTCAAGCCGAGTAATATCCATTGTCTAGAATATTTCACATTTCATTATTCTTTTCTCCACCAGTGGGCCTAAATGTTGTTTTCATGTCCTGGCGGTAATGAATGATGCTGCAATAAACATGGAGTGCAGATATCTTTTTGAGATACTGATTTTACTTCCTTTGGGCATGTATCTAGAAGTAGGATTCCTGGACTGTATGGTAGTTCTATTTTTAATTTCTTGAGGAAATGCCATACTGTTCTCCATAATGGCTGCACCAGTTTACATTCCCATGAAGATTGTATTGTCTTTTCTTTTCTTGACATCGCCACCAGCCTTTTTTTATCTTTTGTCTTCTTGATAATAGATATGGCTACAGGTGTGAGGTGGTATCTCTTTGAATTCTCTGATAATTAGTGATGTTGAGTATCTTTTTATGTACTGGTTGGCAATTTGTATGAAGTCTCTGTAAAAATATCTGTTTAGGTCCTTTGTCTATATTTTAATCAGGCTATTTATTTTTGCAGCAATTTGTGTGAGTTCCTTGTATGTTTTGGATTTAACCCTTGTAGATATATGGTTTCCAAACATTTTCTCCATTTAACAGATTGCTTTTTCATTTTGTTGATTTTTTCCCCTTTGTTGCATAGAGCTTTTTAGTTTGATGTAGTCTCCCTTATTTGCTTTTCCTTTTGTTTTATTTGCTTTAGATATTATTGCCAAGACCATTGTCAAGAAAATTTTTATTTGTTTTCTTCTAACAGTTTTATGATTTCAAGTCTTAAATCCTTTTGAGTTAATATTTGTGAGTGGCATAAGGTAGGTATCATATCATTCTCTAGGAGGATGATATTTAGATTTCTCAACAACATTTATTGAGAAGGCTATTCCCATTGTGTATTCTTGGCACCCTTGTGAAAGAATCACTGACAATTTAAATGTTAGTTTATTTCTGAGCCATTGATTTTGTTTCCTTGGTCTGTGTATTTTTTATTGTAATGCTATACTATTTTTATTGCTATAGTTTTGTAAAACAGTTTGAAATCAGGAAGTATGATGTCTCCAATTTTGTTTTTACTTCCAGAGATTGCTTAGGTTATTGGAGTTTTTCGTGGTTCTGATGAATTTCAAAATTGTTTTTCTATTTTTGTAAAAATGGCATTGGAATTTTGTAGAAAATAAATTGAATCCATAGATCATATTGAATATCATGGGTATTCTGACAATATTAGTTCTTCCAATCCATGAATATGGGATATATATTCATTTATTTGCTTCTTCTAAAATTACTTTTAAAAGTTACATTTTTTTAGTTTACAGACCTCCTTGGTAAAATTTATTCTTAAGTATTTTATTGTTTTGGTGTTATGATAGATGAGATAGTTTTCTTACTTTCTCTTTTGGATTATTTGTTTTTAGTTTTATAGAAATGTAATTAATTTTTTGTGTTGGTTTTGTATTCTACAATTTTCCTGAACTTGTTAGCTCTAACAGTTTTTTGATGGAGTTTTTAGAGTTTTCTATATATATGATCATGTCATCTACAAACAGATAATTTTACTTCAATAAATAATTCACAGAATACTTTAAATTTGCTAAGATAGTAGATTTCAGGTACCTATGAAGATTCTATTCACTACAATTTTTTAATTGGTAAGACAAAGTAAGGATGGTTCTAAATGTTCCACACTCATGACTAGGAAGAAATGTGGATATATTAACATAATATTAATTCCACCTACAATAACACTTTACCTTCTATATCTTGTGGAGACAAAAATAAAGCAAACTCATTGTATCTTTAGAGTAAAATATTGTACTTATTTACAGAAGTTTCAAAGTACAAGAATCAAATTTTCCATTCAAATAGTAATGTGCTGGTGTGATAGGCAGACTTTTCTCCCATGACTTTTCCTACCTGTGTTCATGCCTGTACTAGGTTAACTTCCATGGCAAGAGAGACTGCAGATTTAATTAACGTTATTATTCATCCACCTTTATTAAGGAAACTATCCTGGATTCTCAGGGACACAGTGCAAGCTCAGAAGCTCTTAAAGGCAAAAGATTTACAGCAATGTATTTGATTGCTTTGCCTGGCTTGAAGCTGGAGATGGTGGTATAAGAAGGAACACAGGTAGCCTTTAGGAAAAGAGAACATTCCTGGTCAACAAAAAGCAGAGAAAAAGGAATGTTAGTGGATTCTTCCTTTGAGATTCCAGTAAGAGTTCAGTCTACTTTAACTTTGGCCTGATAAGAGCCTAATAAATAATCTAACCATGACATGTTGGATTTCTAACTTACATACCTATGAGATATTAAATGTGTCATGCTTTAAGCTGTTAAATTTGAGGTACTTTGTTAACCAGCAATATAAATTAATAGGCTTGGGTTCCTGAGACTTAAATTTTAGAAGGAATTTATATAAAGGTCAGCTATGCATAAATAATTACATTACTCATCATCTCACTTAAAATTAATCAGTGAAAGGGTTCATTCACAACACTACATCTGCTCTTTTTCTTTATCATCTTTGAAAACAAAACTGATATCCCATTTAATATCTTGGCAATAATTAATATTAAGTAAACTTTATTTTTATTACATGTGGGCTTGTTTTAAATAGTTGATATGATTTCTAAAGATTTTTTCACTCAAATCTAACCAATACCTAAAATGATTTTTAAATGAATGAGTTAGATGAAGAGAATTGATATATCTAATCACCACCCAGGTAAAAAAAGAGAATGGGACATTCAACCTGAGATGGCTACTACCTTTGGGGTATGCACTTGTATATTCCCTTCCATTTGAGTGTAGACAGGATATGGGACTTGTTTCTAAGGAATGGACTGTGGAAAAACTGACGGAATGTCACTTCCATGATTATGCCATGTCTTGCTAGCAAATTTGTTCTATAGCATTTTATGAAACAAACTACCATGAATCCTACCACAATAAGGAAACTAGACATCCAGCAACATAAGCGAGCTGGAATCAGACCTTTTCCCAAGCTACTCGAAATGACAGCCAGATCCTTTGATTGCAGCCTGTAGAGAATCCAGCTAAACTGTGCCAGATCCCTGACCCACACAACCTGCAATCTAATAAACGTGTGTTGTTTTAAGCTTCTAAGCTTGTGGTAATTTCTTACAGAACCATAAAAAATAATAAAGAGTCCATTAACAATATCCCAGAAAACACAGTTTTTCCCATTTTAATTACTATTTACTGCTTTACTCCTCCGATATAACCAGTACCCTGAATTCTAAAACTCAGTATTTTCTATTTATAAATTTCACTCGAGTGAAATAACGTAATCAATATTCTTTGAGTCTGGTTTCTTTGGATTAATATTATGTTTCTACAATTCAATCATAGTGTAGTACGTCAATATACTTCATGTGTTTCCTTTGTAATATGTTTTTTATACACATATACTACAAATGTTAATTTTGCAGTTGGTAGTAATTTGAGTTGCTTTTTTTGGCTTTTATGTAAAATGACTTTTTTTTTGCAATATTTCATATACTTATACATGTTAAAAATAAAATTAAGCATCCTGCTTTTATATGTCTACCAGCTATACATTTATACCTCTAATTGACAAAACACTTGATTATAATTGTTAATCTATATCCTACAACACACTGTGACATTCTCCTATCTGGATGCATATTTTCCACAATGCTACTACCACTGCTTAGCAAGGTAAATGGCATTTATCATCGTTATATGCCAGAAATGAAAAATAGGGCTAATCTTTCGAAGGTGAGCTGAACATTGAAGAAATATTTGAACTTATATATGATATAAAGAATTCAAATTTGTACATATATCTTATTTATTGTGATTAAAATAGAATAAATAATTGAATCAAATCTGTAGAGGTTCATAATCTGATGGCAAAATAAATACTTTCAAGCACAATTCTAAGTAAACAGGCAATTAATGATATGCATTAACTTTTGTCCTTTGAGACAGCGTTGATTCTGCTCTCTCTAGCACTAAACACTGTCACAGAACCCCTAGTTTCAACATTCCTAGAAGTTAGTATTTTTTCAGATGCAAGGAAAGTTGGCTGATCCTTCAAGTCCAGAAAATTAAAATTCTGTTTTTGACCAGGCATGGAGACAGGAAACAAAGTATGGAGAATAGGACTTATCTTGGTTCTTCAGCCAAACACCTGGGTTTCTAATTAGTCAGGCATTATATCTACTGAAAGTACCGAAGAAAATCAAAACATTTGAAGAGACCCTAAGAGGAAACTAATGACTCAAAAGGAAGTGAAACTAATATAAACCATAAGAGCAAAATTATAGATATCCGAAGATAGGTCCCAGTAAAGGAGAAAGGATAATTAGTTAAGAAAGATACATTTATTTGAAATATAATTAACTTATATAAAGGTAAAAATGTAATTAAGATAGATTTAATCAGAAGGCTATAAATATGCTGCCTATTAGACTAATTAAAGTATTGCCATCATAAATATTAACACATACTTAAAAGTGCACAGTTTGATAATTATAAAAATATGTAGTTTTTTTTTTTCCCTAAGGACACTCTTTATTGTTATTACTTGACTAAAATGTTGGTACATGAAGAATGTAGTTTTTATCACTGTATCACTGTTTGACATTTGGCATATAGCAAATGTACACACTTGACATGCATAATTTGTTAATATTGACATGTGTATTAAACCTATGAAATTATCTCCAAAATCAAAACAATGCACATATATATTTTGACATTAATTTTTAACAGAATTGTTTAACACATATATGTTATTTCATCTTCTATTTCCCTTTGAGGAAAATGTCGCTTTCCCAAGTATATAAGAATCAAATGACAACATGACAAAGTCATGCAGTGTAACAGCAAACCACTAACCTCTATAAGAAACAGCATTAATACAAATGTAGTCTGTGCATTTTTGTGTGAACATGTCTTATAAAATGCATATAATATACTAATTTTAAATACCAGTACTTAATACTATCCATGGAGTGGAACAAGTGAGTGTAGCCTTCATGTTTGATCATTTTTCATTAACTGGTGTATGTAACCAGAAGTTCTACTTTGAACCTCACTTCCCGCACAGAAAGTGAAGGAAGTAGAAACAGGTTTTTGCATGAGTGTAACCTTTCACATCTTTAGCAAAAAAGTTTATTAAATTATAACTGTGAAGTATATACAGCCTTGTATTTGGCTTAAGGACACTCATGCAATCCTGTAAGAGCAGTTGCAAAGGCATTAGAGAGAACTCAGTTTCCCAAATTCTTCTCTCTCTGCCTTTGCTGATGCCATTGGTTTCACCTTGAAGAACTTTCAGAACTTGCATCTCTTGTTAAGATTCTAACTACCCTTCAAAATATCATAAATATATCATCTTACATGAATTATTTTTTGATTCACTAAAAAAATAGTGCTTTCTCTCTTTAAAGTTTAATATTTTGATAGGAGGAGCAAAGTATTCTTGACATTAACCCTTAATCTATACACTCTTTGAGGACTTTGCTAAATTCTATATACTATTTACGAACTTTGCTAAATTCTGAATATATAAACTCAGTCCCCATTCCACTTGGAATTATGTCTTAGTGAGGACCATTACAGATAACTTCACCAATGGTCTCGTTATAGCATGATCAGTGATATAATGATAATGCTGGATGCTACAGGGATGAAATGTATGGACACTAAACCTGGATAATCCAAATTGATTTCCAGGAAGAAGATATATCTAAGCTAAGAAATGAATGAAAAAGAGTTAGGCAGGTCAAATATATGGCAAGTGAGGTTTCTGGAAACGAAACACAGTCTTCACAGACTCAGAATAGATAGCAGAGGATACCATAGTGGTAAAGGGAGAGTTAAGTGTTTAAGTTGACTGAAATGTATTACGTGATAGTTATTTCAAGACAAATGATGAGAGATATACTTGGGGTCTTACACAGGCCCTGTAAATGAGCTTAGAATTTAAATATAATTTATATATCTATTGGTGATTGGAGAAGGGCCTGGCAACCCACTCCAGTATTCTTGCCTGGAGAATCCCCATGGACAGAGGAGCTTGGCGGGCTACAATTCATAGGATCACAAAGAGTCGGACATGACTGAAGCAGCTTGGCACACACGCATTAGTGATTATATGTTTCATAAATTTGTAACAGAATTCTTACATAACAAGGATCTCTTTTCCTATATTTCTATTGGTTCAGAGATTTGTAGTGGAAAATAAGTAGCAGTTCTAAAATGCGATTTAATAAATTTTATGTGCCAAGCACACTAACCACATCATCTAATTTCATCCTCAACCAGAATTATAGACTTTATCTAAAGGAAAAGCAGGCTTAGAAAGTTTGGTTAATGTGTCTCCTGTTGCTCAAGAAATCCCAGAGCTTAGATTCCAAGGTTCTCTGGCTTCAAAAATTAAGATGTCTCCATTTGTGCATTGTGTCATCCATAAACCATATTTTTTTCACTTGTTAAATAAACTCTTATCTCTCAATTGCATATCCATTTCTCTATTATAGTTTTCTTTTTCACTATTTTGGGGACCATGCATTAATGCATAATTGAATTTTTATAACTTGCCAAAACCCTTCAAACAGATTGATCATTGTGAGAAAAAATTTTTAGGAAAAGAGGTAATCATATGTTCCAAAATAATAATGTAATCCAAGTTAGTTTATATTACTCTAGCACATGTTTCCTGCTATTGATATATATAATTTAATTATTTTTTTACACAGGCTGATTTGTTATGAGTCTGAATGCTTTAGGAAAAAAAAAAACTTCAGGCTCTAGAAGTGAATAGTGTGTATTAAAATAGTGACAACTTTCTTGGAATTTTGACTCTGACAAAGTGCCATTTAACTTTTCTTTGGTTCCCTTTTCTATTATTGAGTTTCCCTTGTGGCTCAGCTGGTAAAGAATCTGCCTGCAATGCAGGAGACCTGGGTTCCATCCCTGGGTTGGGAAGATCCCCTGGAGAAGGGAAAGGTTACCCACTCCAGTATTCTGGCCTGGAGAAATCCTCTCACTGGGATAGCAAAGAGTCGGACACAACTGAGCAACTTTCACTTTCTATTATTACCTATAGTGATGATATTAAAGATTTTAGAGGGAGGAGTTTAAATTCATGATAGCTTTATTTCCAGGCAGAATGAAATTTCCTAGTGCTATTGATCATTTAATATCAAGTATTAATTCACCAACATTATCCTGCTTGTTTGGGTTATATGGATACTTTATAAATTAATACATTCATATTCTACTGAAGAATTATCAATATAATAAATCTTTTTCTGTCTTAAATGATTGCAGCATTTGCTAGCAGGTAAACATGTTACTTAAAATCGTCAGTACACTGAGCTGCAATACAAGAAAGACCATTTACGTGAATACATTTCATTCCTAAACACTCATATTTTCACTGGGCTTCCCTGGTGGCTCAGAGGTTAAAGCGTCTGCCTCCAATGCAGGAGACCTGGGTTTGATTCCTGGGTCAGGAAGATCCCCTGGAGAAGGAAATGGCAATCCACTCCAGTATTCTTGCCTGGAGAATCCCACGGACGGAGAAGTCTAGTAGGTTATAGTCCACGGGGTCGGAAAGAGTCAGACACAACTGAGCAACTTCACCTTCACCTTCACCTTCATGCTTTCACCAGGTCTCTCTTATTTCAGGTTGCTGCTTCTTCTATTAGAAATTATAAAATTTATACTGTAATAAATAAAAATTATTAATGTGTTCCAATTCTAAATATTTTTGCTATAAAACATCACTTAATGAAAACAGGAAAGGGATAAATATTCAAAATTAAATCAACAGTGACAAACTGAAACAATTCCAGGAATGACTTAATATTCCTCTCTTAGGATGTAACTAGTTAGAGATAAATCCTTTTCTTTGCAATTGTTCCATTTAAGATAATCTTGCACAACTTGAATTTTATCTGAAGCAAAAACAAATAAAAAGGCCTCTAAACATGTGTTTTTTTGTGTGTCTGTATAATAAACAAGCTGTGCTTCCAACTTGCAGTCTCCAACTTACTCCAAGTAAAAGCCATAAGCCTAATTTCCATAGACTTCAATCCTAGTTAAGCTATTTTCTTTTTAAAAATGAGGTTCTAACAGGCACTTTTCTCAAGCAATCTGGTTTCATCCATATGTAAACTTTTATGGCACACAATTCCGTTAATTATGTACTTTTTTCCAAACCACTTCAGTTTACTTGGCTGCTGTTTTACATAAACAATTGCAGTGGGTACTGCCTCCAGTCATCAGGATTACCAGAACAAAATTTGTGTTAAGAGGACTCTGTCTGGCTTGGCTTACAATATCAAGTATTTGTATTCTTATGCTTCAATGATATTGTCAGTGCTTGACTTTTTGAAGCATTTAGGATTTGTATGTCTATAAAAACAACAGAACTCTGAAGGCAATATTTTCCTTAATTTACGGGTGCTGCTTACGTCCAACTTTATTTTCACCTGATAAGATTTACCCACCCACTATACAAGTTTTTATCTATATTAAATATATACATATGTTTATAAATATATGTATATTTTGCCTATATGCATATTATTTTTAAGAGTAGTTTTAGATTCACAGAAAAATTGAAAGGAAGATACTGATATTTCTAATATACCCTCTGCCACCCCTCCCCCCACAAACCTGCTGCTGCTTCTGCTAAGTTGCTTCAGTCGTGTCCGACTGTGTGCAACCCCATAGATAGCAGCTCACCAGGCTCTGCCTTTCTTGGGATTCTCCAGGCAAGAACACTGGAGTGGGTTGCCATTTCCTTCTCCAATGCATGAAAGTGAAACTGCTCAGTCGTGTCCACTCTTTGCAACCCCATGGATTGCAGCCTACCAGGCTCCTCCGTCCATGCGATTTTCCAGGCAAGAGTACTGGAGTGGGGTGCCATTGCCTTCTCTGCGCACAAACCTAGCTTCCCTTATTATCAGCATCATTCACCCAAGTGACTCAATTGTTACAGTTGATGAACCTACACTGACACATCGTAACCACTCAAAATTCTTGGTTCACATTAGAGTTCACTCTTGATGTTGTATGCTCTAAGGTATTGGACAAATATACCCTGACAAGTATCCATCCTTATGGTAACACATGGAGTATTTTAATTGCTTTAAATATTTTGTAAATTGTTCACTTATCTAAAACATTCTATATTCTTAACAAACAATTTGCTTAAAGTCAATTTCTAAATTCATAGAATATGACATTTTGGGGTTTTTATTTATTAACTTCTAATTGATCTATGAGCCCTAACCTTACTAGTTCATCAGAATAATCATTGTCAGCATCATCTGTTTTCTTTCAGCTTCTGTAAGGTTTCTTAAGAGTCTTGGAGCACTGTGAGTACTGAAAATGTAAGAGAGCTTCAATTATCTTTCTATCATAGCAGTTATTGAAGATATCATTGTTAAAGGCTACACAGTCCCTCAATTATCTGGATCACTCAATTTTTGTCATGAGTAGCCTATATGAAGTTTTATAAAACAAGAAAGCTCTATGCCTAGAATTGATCCTTCCCCATCCACCCAGAAGTCACAGCGTCAGTGGTCTTATCCATCCCTCTCTGGTGCCCTCAAAACAATGTTCTCAAAGGCATTTTCCCTTTCTCCCTGGACACCCAATATGATCTCTTCTTGAGAAACAGCCTTGGACTTTATATCATCTTTATGGTGCCACAGCTTTCCTAAGACAGAAAAAAAATCTGGTTATCCACTTAAAACAGAAGGGGGGCAATCTATTTAAAAATCAATAGATCTATTGGCTCATATTTCAGTAAAATGTACCACCACTACAATTCAACTTACTGTACTACAACCAAGGAAGCAACTATATATGATTCTGTAGAAGGCTGATTCTCTGTAGGAAATGTTATTAATGCCAGCATCTATAGCTATGACAAAAGATATTTTGCTATTCCTTTCTACATTGTTGTTTCAAGTATATTCATTTCAGATCACTCACTTAAAATTAATGATCCACAAATAGGAAAAATAAAATAAGCTGCCTGCTTGTGGTGAGCAATTGTTTTGATTTTCTTACGCAGATTAGTATTGCTTTTTCCTTCAGATATATATTAAATTAATATGTGATGTCTCTTGCATAATTGGAATGAAGTAACTTATTCATTCAACCATTTATTTCACTTTCTATAGATCAATAGGTGGATATAGCAAAAATAAAAAGCAAACATAGGCACCCTACTAGGTGCTGGGGTACAAAGGCCCTCTTAGAGCTTTTATTTTTAGTGACCACTAAGTTAAAAGGATCTCTTTTGTTTACATCAATCTGTGAAAATATTTCAAATAAAATTGTTTATGTGAGGTATTAGTAAATGTTACATATAAACACAAATGTTATGTAGAATACAAATTTATTCATTTCATGGACAAATACGACAGGAATGGTACATTAAACTCTGACATAGGTCATTTTTTTTTTTTTTTTTGCAGGACTTCTCCATTATGCTAATAATAATGATGAATCCCTTGCAGAGAATATAGTCTATGTAACATTTCCAAACTTACTGGCTACAGAATAGTCCCATTACAGAACATTTCAAAGGATTTTGATTTTGTGGAACACTCTTTATAAAATGTTTCATTATTCTTTCTTAGAAAGTGCAGGGGCCTACAGAAGAGTTCCAACTTCATCCTTAAACAGTCTTGCTGTGTTAACCTGACCATCTCCTGGAATTCTCCTGTACCCCTTTTGAAAATGGAACACTGCCAAGACTGCTATTCTATAACATGGAGCTAAGATACAATGTTAATGCTGAGTACAAATGCCTTTCACAGTGTTTGATATTTTTATAATCTGAAACTTCTGAACTTTAAAATTATGTGAACTTCTTAAAAATTATTTCTTGTCCTATATCTATAAACTTTTTAGTATACTGGTATTTGATTGGCTTTCATTTTTAATAATCCCTCAATAACCTAGATTTTATAAGCAAAGCTTCATGAAATATATTATCCCTGAAAAAAATCTTTGAAACTGAGAAGATGGATAGATTTAACATATTGATAGACAAAATAGTAATATATGGATAAGCCTTAGTTTTCATCTTTGAATCTACAATATCTTTTCCATTCAATATAATTGAATCTTTCTCTTTAGTTCAATTTAGAGTTTTAAAATCTCTGAATTTTCCTTTTGCTATGCAACCCAGACAAGAGTCCATAGGACATTGTTCTGGGTTCTCATCATGATTTAAAAGGAAATTTTCACAGTGTCCAGAGGCTTTGATTTCCTGCAAATGAAGTAGGAGGATGTCCTCAAATTCTTTGCAGCCGGAACCACCTTAGGTGGCATCAAGCCTAGATTTCCAAATGGAGGTGTCATCTATAATAAAAAGGGAAAGTGATGGCATTAACTCTAAATCTGGAGAGCACCTGGGAGAAGCTTCTGCTGTCCACTCCTGAGGTTTTTACCATTGAAAACCTGGCTGATGTCAGCATCATAACCTCCAGGAGGACCAGCCAGCGAGCTGTGCTGAAGTCTGCCACAGCCACGGGTGCCACTGCTGTGCTGGGCACCTCGCTCCTGGAACCCTCCTCACTTGAGCCAGGCAGCCAGCTCTCCAGGAGCCATGACACACAGTGATTCCCAACCCCAGGGCTGTCCACTGGCACGAGAGGCATGTTCTGTGAACCTGCCTACCCCTGCTCCCTGTAACACACACGAGTCTCTGTGTTCTGTGGACACTGCCATCCTTACAACAGTAAGGGAGCGGGCTCTGTGGGTCTGATGTGATAGATGCTGACCCAGGGAGTTCTGGGAGTGCGTGGTTCCCTCTTCTGTGAGCACCCATGGGCGGGCATCCCATGAGAATCCCGAGGATGTCCCACGCACTTTCTACTTGGGCCAAGATCCTCAACAGGTGGTACAGCAGGGGCAGGCCACAGCTGAGAAGGCTGTGACCAGGGAGAAATGCAGGATGGACGAATTGCCCCAGCTCCTGAATTGTCTGCTGCTCAGCCTCCCAGAGGTGGCAGCTGGTCTGAACATGCCAGGTGCCCTCCATGCTTGCCCAGCAGCCCCCACTGAGAACAGCAGACAGACGCCAGTGAGAATGCCACTGAAGACAGACTGCAGATCCCACTGCTCAGGTGGCACAATGGGAGAAGCAGTCACTTAGTGGTCTTCAGCTGCTCTAGTACAGACACTCAGTAAACAAGCTGACAGAAATTAAACAGTGCCCAAAAAACTTACGTTGAATCTCTGACTTTTGACTTTTTATTGGAGTGATGAGTCCATTTATGCTGGATATATTTATTAATATGACTGACATTGTGATTGACTTTGTAACTGCCATTTGTTTTTTATGTCTTGTCTTTGTTGCTCCTTTGTTAGCATTATTCCTCCTTCAGCTTAGTTCAGTTCAATCGCTCAGTCGTGTCCGACTCTTTGCGACCCCATGAATTGCAAGATGCCAGGCCTCCCTGTCCATCACCAACTCCCAGAGTTCACTCAGACTCATGTTCATCAAGTCGGTGATGCCATCCAGCTATCTCATCCTCTGTCGTCCTCTTCTCATCCTGCCCCCAATCCCTCCCAGCATCAGAGTTTTTTCCAATGAATCAACTCTTCACATGAGGTCGCCAAAGTACTGGAGTTTCAGCTTTAGCATCAGTCCTTCCATTGAATACCCAGGACTGATCTCCTTTAGGATGGACTGGTTGGATCTCCTTGCAAGTCCAAGGGACTCTCAAGAGTCTTCTCCAATACCACAGTTCAAAAGCATCAATTCCAAGGAGTAAGTGTCTTTTAATTTCATGGCTGTAGTCACCATCTGCAGTGATTTTGGAGCCCAACAAAATAAAATCTGACACTGTTTCCACTGTTTCCCCATCTATTTCCCATGAAGTAATGGGACCAGATGCCATGATCTTCATTTTCTGAATGTTGAGCTTTAAGCCAACTTTTTCACTCTCCTCTTTCATTTTCATCAAGAGGCTTTTTAGTTCCTCTTCACTTTCTGCCATAAGGGTGGTGTCATCTGCATATCTGAGGTTACTGATATTTCTACCAGCAATCTTGATTCCAGCTTATGCTTCTTCCAGCCCAGAGTTTCTCATGATGTACTCTGCACATGAGTTAAATAAGCAAGGTGACAATATACAGCCTTGAGGTACTCCTTTTCCTATTTGGAACCAGTCTGTTCTCCCATGTCCAGTTCTAACTGTTGCTTCCTGACCTGCATATAGGTTTCTCAAGAGGCAGGTCAGGTGGTCTGGTATTCCCATCTCTTTCAAAATTTTCCACATTTTGTTGTGATCCACACAGTCAAAGGCTTTGGCATAGTCAATAAAGCAAAAATAGATGTTTTTCTGGAACTCTCTTGCTTTTTTCGATGATCCAGCAGATGTTGGCAAATTGATTTCTGGTTCCTCTGCCTTTTCTAAAACCAGCTTGAACATCAGGGAGTTCACGGTTCACGTACTGCTGAAGCCTGGCTTGGAGAATTTTCAGCATTACTTTACTAGCATGTGAGATGAGTGCAATTGTGTGATAGTTTGAGCATTCTTTGACATTGCCTTTCTTTTGGATTGGATTGAAACTAACTCATTTTGGGCTGCCCAGGTGGCATTAGTGGTAAAAATCCTGCCTGCCAATTCAGAAAACATAAGAGATGTGAGTTGAATCCCTGGGTGGGGAAGATCCCCTGGAGGAGAGCATGGCAACGCACTAGTGTATTCTTGCCTGGGAAATCCCATAGACAGAGGAGCCTAGCTGACTACATTCCATGTGGTCTCACAGAGTTGGACATGACTGAGATACTTAGCAGCAGCAGCATCAACTAACTTATTTCATGTTAAACAAAATGTTCTAGCATTCATTTTAACTCCTCTGTTGACCTTCTATTTGTTCTAGGATTTATAATATGAATCAATATATTATGATCCACCTCACATTAATACTGTATTAATTCCAATAAAATATTGAAACTTTGCTCTATTACTGTTCCATTTCTATCTCCTTCTCTGTTCTATTTGGCTATATAGTTTACAAATTATTATATGAAATGAAATAAGTCTCTCAGAGAAAGACAAATGCTGTATGATTGCTGTCATATATGGAATCTAGATATATGTTTATATTTATATAGATAGTTACCAGAGGTGGGGAGTAGGGATTGGGATAAATGGATGAACTCTTTTTATAAAATAAATTGAATTTAAAAATTACAACTGTGTATGTTAAAAAAACTAAGAACAGAGCATTATAATAATTGCTTTATGTGGTCTTTATGTCTTTTAATAAAATTAAGAGAAACATATATATATATATGGCATTTCTGGTGGCTCAGACTGTAAAGAATCTACCTGCAATACAGGAGACTCGGGTTCGATCCTTTAGTGGGAAAGATCTTCTGGAGAAAGGAATGGCAACCCACTCCAATAATTTTGCCTGGGAAATCCCATGGACAGAGGAGCCTGGCAGGCCACAGTCCATGGGGTCGCAAAGAGCTAGACCTGGCTGAGCCATTTACACACACATCACATACATACATACATATATATGTGTGTGTGTGTGTGTGTGTGTGTGTGTGTGTAATCTATATTTACTGACAGGTGTACCACTGCAGTGCTTTTCATTTCTTCTTGTGGATTTGAGTTAGTTGATCATTCTTGCTCAAGATTTATCAGTTTTATTGATCTTTTAAAAGAACCAGTTCTTTTTTAAATATTTATCTTTCCTATCAGTTCTATTATTTTGTCTTCACTGCTTTTATCTTTATTATTTCCTCTCTTCTGCTTGCTTTGGGCTATTTCTCCATGTTTTTTTATTGTTGCTTCACATGAAATATTAGGTAACTGATTTGAGACCTTTCTTCCTTCTAATGACAAGCAATTAATGCTGTATAATCCCCATAGCACTGCTTTATTTATTTTCCACAACTTGTAGTATGTAATGTTTTCATTTTCATACAGTCAAAATATTTTTTATTTCTCTTATGAATCTCATGAGTTATTTAGGGGTATTTCTTTGATTCCAAATCTTTGGTACTTTCCATAGATCTTTCTGTTGCTATCGACAGTAATTGTATTATGCTCAGAAAATAGATTGACTATTTTCAATTCTTTACAATGTATTGATTTTTATTTATGGCTCAGAAAATGTTTTATTTGGGTAAGTGTTCCAAAAGCTTTATGGAATTTGTATGCTTGCTTTTATTTGTTGGAGGGATTTATACATGTCAACCAGGTCAACATTTCTTTAATGTTAATTGTATGTCTACTTGTTCTATGGATTTCAGACAGAGGAGCATTAATATGGCCAACTTTAATTGAGGATTTTTCTTTTTTACTTTTCAGTTCTATCAGGTTTTGCTTTGTGCATTTTGAAGCTTTATGGAGATTATTATGTCTTTTCCCTCAATATACTGTTTTAGTTCTGGTTATATTCAAGAGGCAGGTCAGGTGGTCTGGTATTCACATCTCTTTAAGAATCGCATCTATAGCACAGCTGTTAAAGATTTGATGTTGCTATTTCCTTTCTGTGAATGAGTAAACTAAGTCTCAGAAAGGTCAAGCCACTTAAAATCACACAGATATTAAGTGGCAGGTTTTTCATTCCTGTCTAAATCTTAAATATAATGCTTTCACTGTTCCCACACAAATTTTAAAGCATTTGAAAATTTATATTTGCAAGCATATTTAAATTCTATGAAACTTTAAAGTGTCCTATAATACCTGGAAAAATAAGTTTATAATTAGGTGAACTAATGTAAAAGCACTTTTAAGTTAGCTACTTGGCCAAAGGTCAATCATAGATATTAACTAGCTATGACACAGGGGGAGACTATATTGGATTGATGAGGGTGTCTAGAAGAGTGATTATCAAGGAAATGTCAGAGATTTGAAAAACACTCTAGTATTTTTTTCAGAAATAAACATGACTTGCCACCCTAGGCATAGTGAGATCAATGGTTTCAAAAAAGGAGAAAAAACACACCTTGTTTGCAGTTGTGAAGACAATGGTTATAGTTAGATAAAAGCGACTTTCAAAGTAATTCTTAATTTCTGCACCAGGAAATACTGAATGTACAATCCTTAAAAGTTGAGAATCCTGAGCTAGAGAAAACATGTCTGTAAAAAAATGTTATCTGGGTTAAAAAATACAGAACAGTAATGATTATACTATTTTTGGACTATGGGTGGATGTTCATGACATTGTACAGGAATAGTAATCAAGATCATCTCCAAGAAAAATAAAGGCAAAATGGTTGTCTGTGGAGGCCTTACAAATAGCTGTGAAAAGAAAAGAAGATAAAGGCAAAGGAGAAATGGAAAGATACACCTATTTGAATGTAGAATTCCAAAGAATAACAAGGAAAAATAAGAAAGCCTTCCTCAGTGATCAATGCAAAGAAATAGAGGAAAATCATAGAATGGGAAAGACTAGAGATCTCTTCAAGAAAATTAGCGATACCAAGGGAATATTTCATGCAAAGATGAGCACAATAAAGGACAGAAATGGTTTGGACCTAACAGAAGCAGAATATATTAAGAAGAGGTGGCAAGAATATACAGAAGAAATATACAAAAACGATCTTCATGACCCAGATGACCACGATGGTGTGATCACTTCCCTAGAGCCAGACATCCTGGATTCCAAAGTCAAGTGGGCCTCAGGAAGCATCACTATGAACAAATCTAGTGGAGGTGAAGGAATTCCACTTGACCTATTTCAAATCCTAAAAGATGATGCTGTGAAAGTGCTGCACTCAATATGCCAGCAAATTTGGAAAGCTCAGCAGTGGCCACAGGACTGGAAAATGTCAGCTTTCATTTCAATCCCCAAAAAGGCAATGCCAAACAACGTTCAAACTACCTCACAATTACACTCATCTCACACACAAGCAAAATAATGCTCAAAATTCTCCAAGCCAGGCTTCAATAGTACATGAACTTCCAGATGTTCAAGCCAGATTTAGAAAAGGCAGAAGAAGCAGAGATCAAATTGCCAACATGCATTGTATCATAGAAAAAGCAAGAGAGTTCCAGGAAAAAAATCTACCTCTGCTTCATTAACTATGCCAAAGCCTTTGGCTCTGTGAATCACAATAAACTGTTGAACATTCTTAAAGAGATGGGAATACCAGATCATCTTACCTACCTCCTGAGAATCCTGGATGCAGGTCAAGAAACAACAATTAAAACTGGATATGGAACAATAGACTGGTTCCAAATTGGGAAAGGAGTACATCAAGTTTCTGTACTGCCACCCTGCTTATTTAACTTCTATACAGAGTACATCATGTGAAATGCTGGGCTAGATGAAACACAACCTTGTATCAAGATTGCCAGGAGAAATATCAATAACTTCAGATATGCAGATGACACTATCCTTATAGCAGAAATCAAAGAAGAGCAAAGATCCTCTTGAAGGTGAAAATAAAGAATGAAAAAATTGGCTTAAAACTAAAAAATCAAAAAAAGAAGATCATGGCATCCCAACAGTCCATGACGGATAGATGGGGAAACAATGGAAACAGCGGCAGACTTTATTTTCTTGGGCTCCTAAATCACTGCAGATGGTGACTGCAGCCATGAAATTAAAATATCCTTGGTCCTTGGAAGAAAAGTTCTGACCAACCTAGACAGCATATTCAATTCAGAGACATTATTCTGCTGACAAAGGTCCGTCTAGTCAAGGCTATGGTTTTTCCAGTAGATGTGTATGGATGTGAGAGTTGGACTATCCTGAAAACTGAGCACCAAAGAACTGATGCTTTTGAACTGTGGTGTTGGAGAAGACTCTTGAGAATCTCTTGGATGGCAAGTAGATCAAATCAGTCAATCCTGCAATAAATCAGTCCTGAATGTTCTTTGTAAGGACTGATGCTGAAGCTCCATTACTTTGGGCACATGATGCAAAGAACTGACTCATTGTAGAAAGCCCTGATGCTAGGAAAGATTGAGGGCAGGAGGAGAAGGGGATGACAGAGGATAAAACGGTTGGATGACATCACCGACTCGATGGACATTAGTTTCAGCAAGCTCTGGGAGTTGGTGTTGGACAGTGAAGCCTAGTGTGCTGCAGTCCACGATATTCCAAAGAGACAGACATGATCAAGCAACTGAATTAAATACTATTCTTTATTGCAGTAATCTATTCAGAGATCCTAGATCTAGTTAAAATAGTTTTACACACTTTTCCCTAATACTTTGTTCAAAACAGAATGGACAATTTTTAATGATTTATAGATAAGAATGTAATTTAAGTATTACTTGTACCCCAGAAAATTAATGTAGAAGCCACATGGAAATTTGGATAATTGCCAAACTTAATGGCTATTATAGGATATTCTTTCTCAGATGAGCCAAACAGTGTTGATTATTCATATTTTATCTCTAATTTCAACTCCTAATTGTATAAGGAATCTATTACATATCATATCCATGTTGAAACTCTTATGAGTTAAATTTTAAGTATTCCTGTATAAAGTGTTTGAAATATATTCTGTATTTCTGTTGCTTTTCAAAACATGTTTAACATCTAGTGACAATATAACATATTAAAAAAAGAACAAGTCAGCAAGCAAGGGAAATGACCTTCAAACAAAAGGAAGAATGATTAGAGACCAGTATTTTTGCCATGTTCACATGACATTTCTCCAAGAAAAGAAAATAAATGCCTTATATCTTGTTTAAATGTATAAATGTTCTATATATTTGGACTTGTTTTAAAAAGCTGACAAATATGCATTTCTTATTTTGAATTATATAAATGTAAATCTACAAAAATGGAGAGGTATTTTCATATGTAATTATCATCAGCAATAGAGAAAGGATATGATTTTGCTTGATGCCATTTAAGTGTGGTTATTGTTTTACTTTGAAGCCATCATTTTTTATGATAATGGAGAAAGGAGAGTAAAGTTATTCAAATTTGAGCATTTCTCTCCACAATTTGGGACTAAAAATGTATATTCCTTCTAAAAGTGTTAATGATGTTGTAGGCAAGGAAAGTTTTCCACATGATTTAACAAAGACAGATAGGAAATGTATTTAGAAATATTATATTGCATGTGACTTTCAGAGAGTTTAAAATTTTTTGGAAAGACTGAAGGAATTTTTGCCAATCATTTGAAAATTAGAGTGATATAGCCAATTCTATCCATTTCTATGCTCAATTTGGTTAATCTCTGTAAATAAATCTTAACTAATCCCATTTTCCTGTCAGTTCCATAGCCAATGGTTTTTAAGATTCATTGTCTACCATATGTTAACAAAAAAAGTTTTCCAGAAGGAGATTTGAATTTCTAGTTCAGAGTACTCATCTGGACATATGTCAAAACATCTGTTCTTCCTGAGGGTAAGCACCTTCAATTTTTAAGTGTCTATAGAAACTTTCTAAATCTCACAGAACATTAATAAAGGTAATATCTCAAACTGTCTTTCAAAGATGTTTTAGAATAGGTTTAGAAACATGCAGTGTATCTTGAGCATTTTAGAGAATATGTTAAATGAATCATTCTCTATAATAGCATCACCTTTATATATATTTAAAAAAACATTCAGGCATATTTAAGATAAGACCATATATTTTCATTAAAATATGGGACTTCTTTGAAAATACAATTTATATATATACTTTTATTTAAATGAGTAAATGTCTGTTTCAACTATTCTGATTTACAAAACAAGTGAAACATACATTGTGTGGGTTTCGCTTATTATCTGTGACTAACTAGTGTGTGTAGATATCATATAATACATAATAAGTAATTTATTAAGAATAGCCTTTAGTAAGATTTAAAGCTATTTCTTTATAAGAAGGCCATGGACAAAATTATTACTGGCACATGCAGTGCACTCAATAAATGTGCTCATGGGTAAGACAAATAGTTTTTATAGAAAACCATGCTATGGCAGAGCTGGTGAAAACTGCATATGAAATATTTGGAAATGCCATCTTTTAATATTGCTATCACTATCAAATCAATCTCCATGAAGATATCTGTTCACACAAGAAGCTTGACTTGTGACTGTTAGGCTACAGGAGCACTAATAACAGGTTCCTGGCTCCTTCAGCCGTAAAGAATCCGCCTGCAATGCAGGAGACACAGGAGACCGCGGTTCCATTCCTGAGTCGGAAAGATCCCCTGGAGCAGGGCATGGCAAACCACTCCAGCATTCTTGCCTGGAAAATCCCATGGACAGAGGATCCTGGAAGGCTACAGTCCATAGTGTCACAAAGAGTTGGACATGACTGAAGCTACTGAGCATGCAAGGATGACATTTCTATTTCTTCTTCTAATTAGGGATATAATGTCTTCTTTCTGCCTTCCTGTAAGATTTCCTCAAGACAGATTCATTTTGCTCATTTTTGTGTTTTGATTAGAGGTCTGCAAATGTTTTGAACACATTAAATACACATATTTTTCTTGAACTAGAGATAATTCAATTTTAAATGTGTCAATAAAATTGAAGGACTTTAAAATATTGTGTTGTTTTCTTTTTCATAAACCAACTCTGCATGCACTCCTGAACAACAGATTCATTGCTGGGAGAGGCGGTAAACACATTTTTAGAGCAGAACAGGGAAACCACTTAATATTCTGCATACAATTAATTTAATGCATAAATCCTGAGGCCTCCATTAAACAACTTGGAGAGAAAGTGTAGAATTAATTCAAGTGGAGAAGTGACAAGGATAGGTCTAATAATCCAGTAGGTTTTGTGTAGTCATATGGAAGAAGGCTGGTGGACACCAGCAAAGTTTGCAGTCCTTGCTGCATGCTAAAACTTATATTAATAGATTTTCTTATTTTAATCCTGCTTTGCATTTGGAGAAAAACATGCTTGTTGATTATTTGGTGTGCCAATCTTTTATTTATTGTACTTACTGAATTTGTGCTCTTAAATGTTATTTTTTTTCCCACGCTGCTCCTGATTTCCCTATTAACAAATAACTTGCCTTAAATTTAAAATTTAAAAAAATGGTGGACATATTTTTCTTTTCTCCTTTGAGCTCCCCTTCTTCTAGTCTCTCCACCTCATTCCACCCTCCTGCCTTTTCTCCTAATTTTCTAGATTTTTCTAATGTTTGAAGAAATGGTAGAGGGGACCTACAAAATCATCAAGTTTTTCTGGGGATGGATTTTTAAATGGTGAGTTACTCTTTAAATTTATAAACAAACTCAGTATGTCTATAAATTTATTTATAAGAAGCTCTCTAAGTTTGAAAACATGATTGCCTTGACATATTTGCATGTCTATTATTGCTTTTTCTTTTATTATCCTTCTTCACCCTGTAGTCTCTATCATTTCTTTCTCCCTTTCTTTCAATGCAAATCTCAGAGTTTGTTCCAGTGCTTTCCACACCTGACTATATATTGGAACCACCTGGGAGATATAAAGAATTCTGTGGGCTGAATTGGGGATTATGAGTTTAGCACAAGTTCTGAACACTTCTCACATGAGGCTAATGCTCACCATGTATGAGGAAAACACTAGTGGATTTTATTCACATTTTCAAGAAAATCTGGATTTGTTAACCCTCTCATTGCTTCCCGAGTCCCTCTATATTCAACAAGGCATTCATATTTATTATATCATTCACCAATTTCTTTAGATTGGCACCATTTTTCTTTTCCTAATTTCATGATTTAGATGGTTAGCTCATTAATTTTTCTATTTTTTCATTTTAATCTGTTCCTTTACAATTATACATTTCTCTCTAAATAATACCTCATTTGCCTTTGTTCAGTTCTAAATTTTTCCTACTTTACAATTTGATGGCTTAAGAAGTATGTGTGTATGCAAACACAGGCATAAATATGTGTATTTTAATTTTAAATATAAATATTTTCTGAGTTGCTCTTCACAAATAATAGATATTAACATTCACAAGGATTTTCCAGGGCCTACATAGCGACAAACACAGAAAGCATCCACTTAGTCAAAAAATGCTAACAATCCTCTCTGATATTTCCGGCTGAAGCAGATTTATTGTGAAACTAATGGAATATGAGCTTTAGGTTCTATCATCTTGTACAGTAAAGAGTTTAACTTTGCCCACTTTGAGGTCTGGACTTTGCCATAAGACAATGTCTAGGTCCTTGGAATTTTCTACTTGATAAAATTCTTTGCTTACTTAAGGGTCTTCAGCTGATACAGACAACCTAACAATGATATCTCTGGGTCATGTGGTATTAGCTCAGTATGTGGAAGGGCTACAGATTTAGCTTAGCTATGTAGGCAGTTATCCATGTCTGCAAGACAGAGCCCCAGTAAAGACCCTAGACCCAGAAGTATAAAGGAGGTTTCCTGGTTGTCAATTTTCCATATTGATATATTCTATATATGTTACATTTTGTTTCCAGGAAATTTATCAGTCTGTGACTCCATGATAAGTGAAAAATTGAAGGCTCTAAGTATAGAACTTTTACACTTCTCCAAGTGGGCTCTGCCCCATGTGTCACGTCCCCTCACTAATTCATTGCAATGGACCAAGACTGGGAGTATAGGTTTGCAGACAGATCTTTGAATCCCTCCCATAAATCACTGAAACTAATCGTGGTTTGGGGGACATCTAAACATTGGTATCAGAAGTGAGGGTGAGATTGTGGACTATTTTGTACCTTCCCACACTTGCATGGACCCCTTCTTCTCTGAGAGACCTTAGTATGGTGGGTTTTTTTTCCTGTAAAATGTGCAAAAGTAACATATCTTTACACAAATTTTTTAAGATGGCTACATTTTTCTAATTTTTCTTCCCCTCCATGATACTGGACATTCACATGCTGGAGACAGTTCAAGTAAAGCGGAATTTGAGTATATATTTACTTGGGATTTAGTATATTTCTCTTCTATGAAAAAGTAAATTATTAACAACTATTCGAGGTTTAAATGACTCTCAGGATACTTCCTGCTATCTAGCGTGCTATGTTACTTAGTGTTATTCCATTAATTTGAAAAGTCAGAGGTTTTAGCATATCACGTATGTCTTATGCTACCTGGTACTAAATATTTGAATAATAGAGGGAAAAACTTGATTTGAAATGTTTACTTGTGAGAAGTGATGTATAAAAATTTATCCTAAGAAATCATGACATTTATAAAAAATTTAACTGGAATATTCATTACTTATCAATATTTAGCAAAAACCAGAATCAAAAAATCATAACCTTGACTGTTTATAATGGTAAATGTGTGAGATAGTGTGTTTTTTTTTTTTTCATTTTTGATAGGAAACAAGGAAAATTCATCAGAATTCCTCTGTGTGCAAGGCTCTGAACTTTAAAAGTACAAACACTGATTTTATCTGTTACAGCTAAAATCTGAAAAGCAAAATTGCTTGACATAAATTTTCCCAGAACTAATAACAATAGCAAAAACTTACACGGCATCAACAAAAACTAGTTGTGAAACTTAAGGCAATTGATCTTCACATAAATCATGACAAAAATATTTGATCCAACATAGTAGAAGAAATATTATTTTAACTTACTATTCTCAGGATGGAAATAATATTCCTAGGAAGAGGCAATTGGAGAGTATAGAAGCAAAAATTAAGGATATGTATTACAGAAATGTTTCAGAATACTGAGAGATTAAGGTTATCTTTTGACTGCTGTAGTGATTTTGATATTTGCCAAATTTGTTTGGTGTGATAGTCTTTCTAATTGGAAATAAATGCATACTTTATAACTCAATTCAGTACATGCATTTTTAAAAAATATCCCTACTTACTGAAGGCTCAGGCCTGGCAAAATGTATACCATTCTATGTACCCACTCTAGAATGACACCAGGACTTTGTACATAAACTATATTGACTAAGACATGAATCTCTTAAGGTACTAATACTCTTGCATTATGTATAAATCTTGATAATTTCCGTGACAACGGTTACCTGTTGCTCTGACTAGAAATTAGATTTTTCATATAGGGGAAGATTTAGGTTCTCTGGATTTAAAAACTGGATTCTATATATACTAGCTACAAAACTCTGGGTAAGCTAAAAGTGTTAAATCACTTTTTACTTATATATAAACATGAGATATATAACCATCCCCTGGAGGCACAGAGGTAAAGAGCCTGCCTGCCAATGCAGGAGACATTGCCAATACAAGAGATGCTGGTTTGATCCCTGGGCGGGAAGATGCCCTGGAGAAAGAAATGTCAAACCACTCCAGAATTCTTGCCTGGGAAATCCTATGGACAGAGGCAGGCTGCAGTCCATGGAATCAAAGAGTCAGACTGAGTGACTGAGCACATGTAACCATCTAGACAGTGGGACAATTTTAAGATTTAAAAGAACTAATGAATGTAATGTCTAATATATCTCACATGGATAATTTCCAGATATTTTAAGTTTTCTGCATATAGTTAAGCTGATGTGGTTTTTTTTTTCTTTTTCTACAATATTTTTCATAGTTTTCTTCTTTCTTTCTTTCTTTTTATCAATCTTCAAAGCATGGAGATTTACCTAAGTTTAAAGTTTTCTAAATGGATATCCTTTTGTCACACATTTGATTGTTCTCTCTGCATGTTGAATTGTATCCATGTCGGGTATATCAACCCACTACAGTGTTATTTCCTGGGAAATCCCATGGACAAAGGAGCCTGGTGGTCCATAGAGTTGCAAGAGTCAGATATGACTTAGTGTCTAAACCACCAAATTTTTGTGCAAATTTTAGCTGAAATTCCAACGTGAGGTAGCTTTCTTGTAGAATGCTTCTGATGGACCGAGAAGTGATACTCTCGAATCCTGCCCATTATCAGATTTTTTAAAGCAGACAGAATTTGATATTTTACATTTATTGTATGAAGGCTATTCTTAACAACTTTTTAAAAATCTTAGAACTCAAGAATACATTCCATTCTGTCCTTCATCATTTTATTTTTGGTTGACTTCTAAAAGCTACAGTTTCCGGATAGAAAAAGGGAGAACTATATATACATATGTATGTATATATATACATATAAAATATTTTAATATATGTGTATATATATATTTGTGTGTGTGTATGTATAACACAGGTATGGCAGTGAATTTGTGGATAAAAATGGAGAAAAAGTGAATAAATAGCCCAAGAAGGTGCATCTATGCAAACTAGGTACAAATTCTCAGGTTTCTAGTTTTGAAACACTTGCTTTTTTGTTCCAGAGGACAAATAATTAAGGAGAATTCTCCTTGGCTCTTTAACATTCCTGCTCTGTTGCTATGAGTATAGCACATAAGTCTTGCTTTTGTTAGTAGTAGAAACTTCCACCTACTGCTTAAAAGGAGCTTTTGATGATGTTTACATTGATCCTGAGGAATTATTTCCTAAGCCTAAGATTTATATATACAAACTGAAGTTTTAAGCCTGTATCTTAACAGCCACTAGATGGAATTTGGAGATAGTTTTGACCTCTAAGGAGTAATCCATAACTAAGTGTGTCCATGGAAAATGAAGAAAAGGATAAGCAAGTTATGGTAAAGAAGATAGAACAATTCATATTTAAGAAACTCCACATGTGTTTTAGACACAATGTATGTAAATGCTTTATGCAATATTTTCATTAAATCCTCATTATTCTCCAAGGAAAGTGTCATTCTTTCAAACTGACATAACAGGAAGCTAAATAGATTGTCACAAATCACAAAGCTTTAAAGTTCTGGTGTCTGGCATTAATAACTGTTGTGCTAAAGGTAAAAATTTTTGTGTTAAATTCAACCTATAATGCTACAGGAAAGTGGGTAAGAATTACTGAGAGCAAAAAGGACTGAAAATGATGGACCATAAGTTGTAACCTTTCTAGGAAGGAATATTTAGACAGCTCACAGTGGTGTTAACATTTAAACAGTCAACATAAACGTTGCTTTCCAAAAACACATTTCTGAAAACTTAAACTCTATTGCCCCTACTCTCAAACATGATATATTTTCAAAGAATTTCACATTAAATTGCTGTGTTTTTAATCAAAGTGTGAAAATACCTTGGAGATTACAATAATTTCAACAAATTTTCTTTACTTCATGAAACTGTTTTCATGTTTCCTCATTTTAAAACAAATTTGAATGCTATGTGATGAAGTCTATTTTCTAATGCAGAACATTTTCAAAGGACGTATCTCCCAGGGAGAAACAGCTCTGAGAAGCAATCAACCTTTCTATTTCAGGCAATCTACATTCATGCTTTGGTATAAAGAGGGGCGGATACATCATCTTCAAGAAGAACCTGAAATAAAGAGGCCGAAGCAAATATTTAGATCCCAAGACACTCATATAAAGTCACAATATAAAATTGGTGTAAGTTTTCCTTGTTGTTTGTCTTCTAAATTTTTAGGCATTATATTGCAGCTGTTAAAATGTCTTGTAAATAGTGCAAAAACAAAGCACAGTGTTATGAAAAATGAACTTAATCTCTTTTTTTCCCCCTATTTCTCAACTTCGTCTGTCTGAGATTACCAAGGTACATAAACTAAGAAATCTGATTTTATATCCTATTTCATGGACATTTAAAAACAATGTATGCCTCTTTCTGCTATACAGCTGGTTCCCACTAGCTCTCTGTTTTACACAAGGTAGTGTACATATGTCAAGCCTAATCTCTTCATTCATCCGACCCTCCCCTTCCCCCACAGGTCCACATGTCCAAGAGGGAAGGTTATGTATATGTCTAGCTGATTCATTTCATTGTACAGCAGAGACTAACACATTGTGAAGCAAATATACTCCAATTTTAAAGAAATAAAATCAATGTATAATTTAGGGAACTTTTTTCACTATGAAAATGCTTTAACGGTAGCATCTGGACAGCATGTGATGTTCAGACAGAAATAAGGGCAAATGCCCAGGGAGGGCCCTGTGGCTGACCGAGAAGAGGTTGTGAGTGACCGGAGTTCACTTAAGTTCTGTGCTTTCTGGGGTGCAGACAGCTCTAGGCTGCCTCCCTGAATTCAACCTCCTTCTCAGCCTTGGGGTGCTGGAATTGCCGGTACGGGAACACCAGACAGTTCACCTTGTTCTCAGTGAACCCCATCTCCTCCATGGCCTCACAGTGCAGGAAGGCCTTGGACTTAAATGTGACCATGAACTGCTTTCAAAGGACTTAAACAGCTCTGGATGGATGGCACCCTTACTAACGAAGGCGACCAGTATTTTTAGCCCCTGGTGTGGGATGTCACCAACAGCTATTTTCACATTTTGCAGAGTCTGCTCCACAAAACAGCTGCTCTTCTTGTTTTGGATGTTAACTGTCTGCTCATCCACCTCCTATATAGATATTCAGCCCCTGAATGTAGCTCTCTATATACTCTTTTCAGGGTTTTTTTGGTAGCTCAGTGGTAAAGAATATGCCTGCAATGCACAAGACCTGGGTTAGATCCTTGGGTCTGAAAGATCATCTGGAGAGGAAGATCGCAACCTGCTCCATTTTTCTTGATTGGGAAATCCCAAGAACAGAGGAGTCTGACGGGCTACAGTCCAGAGGGTTGCAAGAGTCAGACACGACGTGGCGACTAAGACACCACCACTATGCCTTCAAACATGATTTCACTGTTATTTAACATGGTTTTCTGTTCACTTTATTGTGATTTGGTTGTGATATATTTAATTTTAGTAACATCACAATTTGTTAAATTCTAAAATCATTTCAGGAGGTTTATTTTCAATAGGGATGAAAATGAAAATACTGACTTTTAAAAATATTCATACAAAGCAAATAGTCAAAAATGTTGTACAATTTCTAATGATTTTTATTAAAACTAGAATCTGTATGTCATAGACATACAAAAGCATTCTATACAAATGCAACTTACTGTTTGTGGTTCGTCTGTTTGTTTGTTTCTATTTTAGCCTTCAAGGTAGAACCTCCAAAATAATAATCAAAAGTCATGATGCAGAACTTCAGAGCTGAATTTACTATTCCTCTAAGTATATCTTAGTTGCTTCCCTTGTGGCTCAGAGGTTAAAGCGTCTGCCTCCAATGTGGGAGACCTGGGTTCGATCCCTGGGTTGGGAAGATCCCCTGGAGAAGGAAATGGCAATCCACTCCAGTATTCTTGTCTGGAGAATCCCATGGATGGAGAAGCCTTGTTGGTTACAGTCCATGGGGTGGCAAAAAGTCAGACACGACTGAACAACTTCACCTTCACCTTCACCTAAGTATATCTGTTGAGATATTCAATTCTTGCCATTTTAGCTGTAAAATTTCATTTAATTTTTTCCTAAATTTTCAATTTTCTGCCAAATATTCCACTTTTAATATCTTGTCTATATTTATCATAGCTATTTTGATCTTGTCCATTAAATTATATGCATCTAGTACAGCAGGAGGAGATGGGGGCTACAGAGGATGAGATGGTTGGATGGCATCACTGACTCAATGGACATGAGCTTGAGCAAGCTCCAGGAGATAGTGAAGGACAGGGAAGCCTGGCATGCTGCAGTTCATAGAATCGCAAAGGGTTGGACATGACTTAGTGACTGAATAACAACTTTGGATCTGTTTATATTTTCTTTCTTCTTTGCATTTGTATTACTGTCTACAGATCTTCTCTTTATTTTTGATTAAGCAGCAAACATTTTAATGAGGAAAACAGAAGAGATATTTGAGACCTCAAATTGTGTCATCTTCTTCCGCAAATTTATTTTTGTGACTGGAATACATCTTCCCTTTGCAACTCCATATCATCACAAAAAAGAGTCAGCAAACTTTTGTAAAGAACCAGAATATAAATATTTTAGGCTTTGTGCACCATGCGACAGTTTCCTCAACAAACTGAGCAAATTTTTTTGCCAATAAGCTAATAGTTTTTTCTACATTTACTTTTAAAATATTAAATGTAAACCATTACTAAATGTAAATACTATTCTTAGCTTGTGAATTGTGCACAAATAAGTGGCGGGTCCAATTTGGCCTGTGCACCAGTGTGGGCTTTAGACATTGTAACGGCTGGCTTTTTCCCACTTCACCCTGACTCATAGAATAGAGCTTTTGGATCCTGCACTAAAAACGAATTGGTCAGCAGCCACTTCTCTTTGTTATGTCCGCATTTTCTTCTTCTTCTTCTTCTTTTTTTTTTTTTTTTTTTGGTGCCACAAATTCCCTTGAGTCTGTTTTCAACATAGTTGCTCAATCACATGACCTCTTGTGAATCACTTTAAACATTAACAATTGGTTTCAGAGAAAATGTAACACCACAGTGTTAGCTACCTCCTCTGGCCTTTCTTATTTTCTTGGCTAGGCAAATCCTCAATGCATTATTAGCATTCTGACAAATTAAACTAATCGAACTAATTATTTGTATGTTTTAATAAATATTTGTATGTTTTAGTCTGATTTTTCTAATTGTTCTCAAATAGAAAGTTACCTTTTTCTCGTTGTAAATTAGAATGAAAATGATCACATACTCTTGTTCATCATAGGAAAAGTATAATTCTCACACAAATCAATTTCTGCTAATGAACGTCTATTGACTGACCTCATTTCAAGATTTCACCAAATATCTGAAAAGAAATTTAAATACTTCTATACTTACAATTCAGAAAATAATAAATAGATAACCAACACTTATTCTGAACTCCCCAAATCCTTCACAATCAAGGTAACTGTTTATTTTATTAAACTTGAGACATAAGCATCCCTCCTCCACAGCTCCTTACTCACAAAACTATGCCTATTTATACACATATAATGGAGGAGGAAATGGCAACCCACTCCAGCATTCTTGTGTGGAAAATCCCATGACAGAGGAGCCTGAGGGGGCTAACAGTCCATGGGGTCACAAAGAGTCGGACAAGACTGAGTGACTGAGCATAAAGCCGTTCAAATGCAAGGATGACTATATATTGTCTGAAGATAGATATGTATGCTTATTTATTAATCATCATAAGTGTGACTTATGATGTTCTCAGAATGATATGATCTATCAGTAATAACCAAGATTTTAACACTTGCAGAGTGGCTGTATTTCCTAAAAATTATCTCAGTTAGAATTCATGTAGTTGAGAACACATTTTTACTTTTCTTCTTTCCATAGCTAGTATTCAACTTTTCTTACCTGACTCTACTTTGTATTTTATTAATTTCTTTAAGTATCCTCCATTATACGACTTCCCAGGGAAGTCAGCAGTAAAGAATCTGCCTGCCAATGCAGGAGATGTGGGTTTGATCCCTGGGTGGGGAAGATCCCCTGGAGAAAGAGATGAAAACACACTCCAGTATTCTTGCCTGGAGAATTCCATGGACAGAGGAGCTATAATCCATGGATTTGCAAGAGTCAGACATGACATAGCGACTGAAACAACAATGACGAATCCTCCATTATATCATAGATTTTGCTATTCTCTGTAGGACAGAGATGAGTGAGTGAAGTCACTCAGTCGTGTCCGACTCTGTGACCTCATGGACTGTAGCCTAACCAAGTTCCTCCATCCATAGGATTTTCCAGGCAAGAATACTGGAGTGGGTTGCCATTTCCTTCTCCAGGAGATCTTTGCGACCCAGCGATTGAACACAGGTCTCCCTCCTTGTAGGCAGATGTTTTACCGTCTGAGCCACCAGGGAAGAGGACAGAGATACACATGTATTAATATGTTTTAATAAATCTCTCTCTTAAACTAGCTGAATCTATAGAGCCACCATGCTTAATTATTTGGCAGATTTTCACAGCAACACATTGACTGGAATTGATATGTCAGCTAAAATTTTTAATTATTTTACTTAAGTCATAATCATAGGCCATCATATAATTTAATTCTCACAGTCAGTAGCCATATTAGTTAATAATGTTTGTATTTGAGTTTTTTAATTTCATCATCGAACGTCAGACAAAGACATTATAATATTTATATCTGCAAGAAATCTGAACTCTTTAGAAACATCTTTTTATAAATTTTCTGATCACTTAATCACAGTTTATAGAGGAAATGGCAGATATTGATTTAACACTAATATTACTTGGTAAGATATTCTGGCTTGTGTATAATAATAACATACTTCATTCAGACTTCTTGGTGGTACTCTAAAATAAGATGTGTATTACTCTCTTAAGTATTACTAGGTCTCCTTTCAAGATGGAATCTTCATATTTTCATGCCTTATTTTGATGTGAAAAGTTCTTGATCTGTTGCTTATACTAGTTTCAAGAGCTCAGATAATTATGTTTTGGGATTTGAATCCAGGGTTGTTGAGGGTCTGGCAATGAATGAGGCAAGAGGGCATATGACAAGAGGATTGTTCTACATCAAACATTTTTTACAGGATAATTGTGTGAATAAAGGGCAAGTAAAAGAGTAATGGGGAGATTCATTTTCAATTTTATTTATAAGTACATTACAATATTGCATTTCAATATTACTATAGACTGTGGCACTTGTTTGGCCATATAGCATTGCTATATTCTATAACATTGCTCCTCAAATGAAAGGGAGGCAGTGACGAAGAAAAGGAAGATCATTAGCTAATCCTAACATTTTCTTTTAATGTGCACAGTGGTCACTAAAGGGTTACCAACATCCAGATGGGGGAAGGGGAGAGGATATTATATTCATTGTTCAAGGAAAAGTTCTCTTAGTTGATTATCATCTGTCCTAACTTTGTTAACACTTATTGTTCTACTAGGAGAATCAAGGGTAAATGTATTTTTATTTTTCTTAAAGGGACTAGATATAAATATTTATGAATAGTATTATGCAAAATAGATGATAAATGTCTTTACAGGAAAAAGATTTTTATATAAATCCTTGGTAAAGAAATAAAAGTAGAATGATGTTGTGAAAGTAATCTTTCAGAAACTCATAAAAAATTTTGCAATGCTTACCACATGAAAGGGGCTTCCCAGGTGGTACTAATGGCAAAGAAAACGCCTGCCAATGCAGGAGCCAAGACATTAGAGATGAGGTTCAATCCCTGTGTCAAGAAGATCCCCTGAAGGAGGGTATGGCAACCCACTCCAGTATTCTTGCCTAAAGAATCCATGGACAGAGGAGCCTAGGGATCTATAGTCCATAAGATCTCAAAGTCTCAGACATGACTGAAATGACTTAACATGCATGTACACACCACATGCAATTGTATAGTTTATAAAATAGATATTAAAAATTTCTGTATATATATATTTGTACAATATTCATCACAAAATAGGAAAACCACATGAAATCATCAGTACAGTTCAGTTCAGTCAATCAATCATGTCTGACTCTTTGTGACCCCATGGACTACAGCACAGAAGGCCTCCCTGTCTATCACCAACTCCTGGAGTTTATGCAAACTGATGTCCATTGAGTCGGTGATGCCACCCAATCATCTCATTCTCTGTCATCCCCTGCTCCTCCCACTTTCAATCTTTCCCAGCATCAGAGTCTTTTCCAATGAGTCAATTCTTTCTATCAGGTGGCCAAAGTATTTGAGTTTCAGCTTCAGCATCAGTCCTTCCAATGAATATTCAGGACTGATTTTTTTAGAATGGACTGGTTGGATCTCCTTGCAGTCCAAGGGACTCTCAAGAGTCTTTTCCAACACCATAATTTAAAAGTATCCATTCTTCGGCACTCAGCTTTCTATATATTCCAACTCTCACATTCATACATGACTGTTGGAAAAACCAAAGCTTTAACTAGGTGGACCTTTGTTGTCAAAGTAATATCTCTGCTTTTTAATATGCTGTCTAGGTAGGTCAGAACTTTTCTTCCAAGGAGCATACATATTTTAATTTCATGGCTGCAATCACCATCTACAGTGATTTTGGAGCCCAGAAAAATAAAATCTGTCACTGAGTCCACTGTTTCCCCATCTATTTGCCACGAAGTGATGGGACCAGAGCCATAATTTTAGTTTTAAGAATGTTGAGTTTTAAGCCAGTGTTTTCACTCTCCTCTTTCTCTTTCATAAAGAGGCTCTTTAGCTCTTTGCTTTCTGCCATAAGGGTGGTGTCATCAGCATGTCTGAGGTTATTGATATTTCTCCTGACAATCTTCATTCCAGCTTGTGCTTCATCCAGCCCAACATTTCTCATGATGTACTCTGCATATAAGTTAAATAAGCAGGGTGACAATATGCAGCCTTGATGTATTTATTCCCCAATTTGGTACTAGTCTGTTGTTCCATGTCCAGTTCTAACTGTTGCTTCTTGACCTGCATACAGATTTCTCAGGAGGCAGTCAGGTGGTCTGGTATTCCCATCTCTTTCAGAATTTTCCACACTTTGTTGTGATCCACACAGTCAAAGTCTTTGGCATAGTTGATAAAGCAGAAGATATTTTTCTGGAACTCTCTTGTTTTTCTGATGATCCAACGGATGTTGGCAATAGGATCTCTGGTTCCACTGCCTTTTCTAAATCCAGCTTGAACATCTGAAAGCTTATGGTTCATGTATTGTTGAAGCCTGGCTTGGAGAATTTTAAGCATTAATTTACTAGCGTGTGAGATGAGTGCAATTATGCAGTGATTAGATTATTCTTTGGCATTGCCTTTCTTTGGGACTGGAATGAAAACTGATTTTTTCCAGTCCAGTGGCCATGGCTGAGTTTTCCAAATTTGCTGGCCTATTGAAAGCAGCACTTTCACAGTATCATTTTAAGGATTTGAAATAGCTCAACTGGAATTCCATCACCTCCACTAGCTTTGTTCATAGTGATGCTTCCTAAGGCCCACTTGAATTTGCATTCCAGAATGTCTACCTCTAGGTGAGTGGTCACAACATCGTGATTAATCGTGATTATCTGTGACATGAAGATTTTTTTTTTTTGTATACTTCTTCTGTGTATTCTTGCCACCTCTTCTTAATATCTTCTGCTTCTGTTAGGCCCATACCATTTCTATCCTTTATTGTGCCCATCTTTGCATAAATGTTCCTTTGATATCTCTAGTTTTCTTAAAGAGGACTCTAGTCTTTCCCATTCTATTTTTTTCCTCTATTTCTTTGGATTGCTCTCTGAGGAAGGCTTTCTTCTCTCTCCTTACTATCCTTTGGAACTCTGCATTCAAATAGGTATATCTTTTCTTTTCTCCTTTGCCTTTCACTTCTCTTCTTTCCATGGCTATTTGTAAGGCCTCCTCAGACAACCATTTTGCCTTTTTGCATTTCTTTTTCTCAGGGAAGGTATTGATCCCTGCCTCCTTTACAATGTCAGAAACCTCCATCCATAGTTCTTCAGGAACTCTGTCTATCAGATCTAATCCCTTGAATCTATTTATCACTTCCACTGTGTAATCGTAATGTGTTTGATATAGGTTATACCTGAAAAGGCTAGTGCTTTTCCCTAACTTCTTCAACTTAATTCTGAATTTAGCAATTAGGAGTCTTGAACTCCTTTTTGAAGAGCTCCCAGTCTTATTTTTGCTGACTGTATAGAGCTTCTCCATCTTTGGCTCCAAAGAATATAATCAATCTGATTTCAGTTTTGACCATCTGGTGATGTCCATGTGTAGAGTCTTCTCTTGTGTTGTTGGAAGAGGGTGTTTGCTATGACCAGTGCATTCTTTTGGCAAAAATCTATTAGCCTTTGCCATGCATCATTCTATACTCCAAGGCCAAATTTACCTGTTTCTCAGATGTTTCTTGACTACCTACTTTTACATTCCAGTCCCCTATAATGAAAAGGGCATATTTTGGGGGTGTTAGTTCCAGAAGGTCTCGTAGGGTCTAGAAGGTCTTGTAGGATTCAACTTCAGCTTGTTCAGCATTGCCAGTCAGGACATAGACTTGGATTACTGTGATACTGAATGGTTTGCCTTGGAAATGAACAGAGATCATTCTGTCATTTTTGAGATTCCATCCAAGTACTGCATTTTGAACTCTTTTGTTAACCATGATGGCTACTTCATTTTTTCTAAGGGATTCTTGCCCACAGTAGTAGATATAATGGCCTAGTTAAATTCACCCATTCTAGTCCCTTTTAGTTCACTGATTTCTAAAATGTCAGTGTTCACTCCTGCTATCTCCTGTTTGACCCACTTCCAATCTGCCTTGCTTCATGGACCTAACACTCCAGGTTCCTATGCAGTATTGCTCTTTACAGCATTGGACTTTACTTCCATCACCAGTCACATCCACAACTGGGTGTTGTTTTTGCTTTGGCTCTGTCTCTTCATTCTTTCTGGAGTTAGTTCTCCGGTAACACATTGGGCACCTACTGACCTGGGGAGTTCATCTTTCAGTGTCCTATCTTTTTGCTTTTTCATACTGTTCATGGGGTTCTCAAGGCAAGAATAATGAAGTGGTTTGCCATGCCCTTCTCCAGTGGACCATGTTTTGTCCGAACTCTTCACCATGACCCATCCATCTTAGGTGGCCCTATATGGCAGGGCTTATAGTTTCATTGAGTTAGACAAGGCTGTGGCCCATGTAATCAGATTGGTTAGCTTTCTGTGATTATGGTTTTCAGTCTGTCTGCCCTCTGATGGAGAATGATAAGAGGCTTATGGAAGCTTCCTCATGGGAGAGACTGACTCAAGGGGATATTTTAGTCAAAATAGTTTATTACTTATTAGATTATGTTATGTATAAATATTAACATAAGTTGATCAATGATTTAGCTTTGCAGGTGGCACTAGTGGTGAAGAATCTGCCTGCTGATGCAGGAGACATAAGAGATACGAATTGGATCCCTGAGTCAGGAAGACCCCCTGCAGGAGGATATGGCAAGCCACTCCAGTATCCTTGCCTGGAAAATCCCTGGCAGGCTACAGTCCATAGGGTTGCAAAGAGTACGATCAGATGAAGCAACTTAGCATTCACGCACACAGACACACACACACACACACACACACACACACACACACACACACACACACATATTCGATACCCATAGATTACTTGTATGATACATTGTGCATCTTAAAATACTCCTGGAGTCTTAAATTGTTGGTGTCAAAGACTTGGCCATACTTTCTTCTGCATAGTGAGTGAACAGGGAATTTTTTATTTGGGATTAGATATAAAACATTCATTACAATCCCAAAGAAGGACAGTGCCAAAGAATGTTCAAACTACCACACAATTGCACTCATTTCACATACTAGTAAGGTAATGCTCAAAATCCTTCAAGTTAGGTTTCAATAGTACATGAACCAAGAACTTCCAGATATACAAACTGGATTTAGAAAAGGCAGAGGAACCAGAGATCAAATTCCCAACACCTGTTGGATCATAGAAAAAGGAAGAGAATTACAGAAAAACATTTACTTCTGCTTTGTTGACTATACTAAAGCCTTTAATTGTGTGGGTCACAACAAACTGTATAAAATTCTTTAAGAGACAGGAATGCTGAACTATCTTATTGGCCTCCTGAGAAACCTCCATGCAGGCTAAGAAGCAATGGTTAGAGCCAGACATGGAACAACTGACTGGTTACAAATTAGGAAAGGAGTATGTCAAGGCTGTATATTGTCACCCTGTTTATTTAACTTATATGCAGAGTACATCAATATGAACTGCTGAGCTGGATGAAGCTCAAGCTGGAATCAAGTTTGCTGGGAGAATGATCGATAACCTCAGATATGCAGATGATACCACCCTTATGGCAGAAAGTGAAGAGGAACTAAAAGCATCTTGATGAAGGTGAAACTGGATAGTGAAAAAGCTGACATACCACTCAACATTCATAAAACTAAGATCATGGCATCTGGTCCCATTATTTCAAATCAAATAGATGTGGAAATAATGAAAACAGTGACAGACTTTACTTTCTTGGGCTTGAAAATCACTGCGGATGGTTACTACAGCCTTGAAATTAAAAGATGCTTGCTCCTTGAAAGTAGAACTATGGCAAACATAGACAACATATTAAAAAGCAGAGACATCACTTTGCCAACAAAGGTCTGTAGAGTCAAAGCTATGGTTTTTCCAGTAATCATGTTCAGATGTGAAAGCTGGACTGTAAAGAATGCTGAGCACTGAAGAATTGATGCTTTCAAACTGTGGTGCTGGAGAAGACTCTGAGAGTCCCTTGGACTGCAAAGAGATCAAACTGGTCAATTCTAAAAAATTCAGTCCTGAATATTTATTGGAAGGACTGATGCTGAAGATGAAGCTCCAATACTTTGGCCAACTAATGTGAAGAGCCGACTCACTGGAAAAGACCCTGATGTTGGGAAAGATTGAAGGCAGAGAAAGAAGGGAACAACAGTGGATGAGATGGTTGGATGGAATCGCTGACTCAGTGGATATGAGTTTGAGCAAACTGAGGAAAATGATAAAGGACAGGGAAGTCCATGGGGTTGCAAAGAGTAGACATGATTGAGTGACTGAACAACAACTAAAATGCAAAATTTCTTTTGTAGCCAAGAACATGCCTGGCCACAAACTAAAGATTCCATGAGAGGAAAGAATGATTCTTGCAGCTCTTGTGCGTCATTGTAGAGTATGAAAGTAATGCAGTAAGCATCAAGTGTTTTTCAACATGTACACAGTACTGTTTAGAATTTAGAATTAGAGCATTTGGTCATCAGTTTCTCTATTTTCCCGACTAGGTGCAACATATCAAGACCTGAACTCTGCTGTGCTTTAAGCTATTTCAAACACCCCACCCCCTCCTCCATGACGTAATGTAGTGTAATGCTTTCTGTAAGTTTTGGTATGACTTACCTTACATTGTCTACAGAGAAACAGACTTAGTAAAGTGGATACATGGACACTTTTCCCAAACCTTAGATACAAATAAAGAGAATATTCTTTCACACTAATATTCTCTCAGAAAAACTACTGTACAGAAGTACAAGGATTTATTATTAGCAAATGTAAAATCTAAAAAATATATTAGGAACCACACACACAAGAAATACAAAGTGGTGTGTTAAATTTTCTTCTTCAAGATGGAATATTTTAATGATGTCATGACTTTAATACATTTAAAACCAAATTCTTTTACCCAAATTAATTATATTTATTGAATGTTTAAATGAGTGGATATGTTTGATTCTCCTCATAGAACTTTTTTCTGGACTCTAAGGGAAATACAAAAGTAAGAAGAACAGTTTCTATTTTAAAGAATGTTCCATCCTGTAAGAAGAAAGGGGACATAAATAACCCACATTCAAGGAAGGGAATAAAAAAATATGAGAGAACTCAAAGTGCTCCTGAAACAATTCGATTTTCAATTGTCTCCACAGAATACACTGTGACAGTCATAATTCTGATCCCAACACTGTTTGTTGGGACACAACTCTTCTGTAAAACATTCATTCATCTGTTAAAGGGATTTTGATTTGTCCTTCAGGGTGTTCAGTGGATTTTTTTGATGACACTTCTCTCACTGGTGGTGCTTTAGTCGCTAAGTCATGTCCAACTATTTTGCAGTGCCGTGGACTATAGCCTGCCAACCTTCTCTGTTCATACGATTTCCCAGGCAAGAATACTGGAGTGGGTTGTCATTTCCTAGAGAAGGGCATCTTTCCAACCCAGGAATCAAACCTGTTTCTGCATTGCTCCAGATTCTTTACTGAATGGGCCACCATCATTGTAAAACTAATCACTCACTAGGGAATCTATTCAAATATCTACTCAAATAACCCCCATCTTAATATGATGCAGTTTCTAGATGGTTGTAAACACACACAGAGAGCAAAAAAATACACTCACCAAGTTTTGCTTTGGAAAGTAATAATAAGAAAAGTGTGTTTATCATTAAAAACTACCAATTGATTTAATCAGAGAGATTATTTTATTTGCCTGGAAAATCCCATGGATGGAGGAGCCTGATAGGCTGCAGTCCATGGGGTCGCTAAGAGTTGGACACGACTGAGTGACTTCACTTTCACTTTTCACTTTCATGCATTGGAGAAGGAAATGGCAACCCACTCCAGTGTTCTTGCCTGGAGAATCCCAGGGACGGGGGACCCTGGTGGACTGCCGTTTATGGGGTTGCACAGAGTTGGACACGACTGAAGTGACTTAGCAGTAGCAATACATTTATGTCAACAAAAAAGTCTTATTAGTTAGGTAAAAAACATATCTATGATCTCTGATTACTGAGATGGACTCTGGAAAGAAGACTTTTATGCAAATCTCTACATTCCTGTTATTACTGCAGTTGTGGAATTTCCATTTTTATCTTTTCCGCCTAATTTTGGAAAATACAAATGCATGATAAATGACCGTTTCTTACTGCCAACTCATGTTTGTTGTCCTATTAATTGATTAACAGACATTTGGGGTGTATAAATATTAATTATCAATTATTTCCTTCAGAGAGCTCCATCCTGCTGGCCTCTTGACCTCTTTCAGTCTTTGTTTCCAGGTTACTGTCTCCATGTGATTCACACTGACCACTCTTACAAGTACAGCCCTTTTACTGAAGTCCTTTTGATTTGTCTATGTATTTTCCTCCATGCCATTGCCTTCTAACCCCTTAAAAGATTAACTCTAAAAAAAAGTTTGTTGTAACCACTGGAACATAAGAGCTGTGTGAAAACAAGTTTTATTGGCTCACAGAAATACCCACAGATGGATCAGGCATTTAATAAATATTATTTTTCAATTGGCTGAATGAGATGCGACTACAGCATTGTCATAACCTTGTGTAGCAGTATGTTTCACTTAAAAAAGCCCTGTACTCTGATAGTCTTGTAAGGAGCACAGCTCTGTGATGGACTCTGACCATTGGCATCTTGCTTACTGTGAACACATTAACAATTTCAAGTCAATCACAGAGCAGGTCAAATAGGGAAGCAAATAGTCTCCTTATATACTAAAACAATAACATATAATCCAAAAGAGTTTACTTTCTGTAGAAAGTGCACAGATAAAAGAAAAGTATAGGAGACAGGAAGAATAAAAGAAAAGTATAGGAGACAGGAAGAATAAAAGAAAAGCAAGCCCTGGCAAGGGCCACAAAAGGAACTTATAATTATTGATAAACTGGATGATATCAGACATGAGGCTCTTGGAACAAGTCCAGAGGGAACAGTTCATAATCTTGAAAACAAGATATAATCTTGGGGTCAGAAAACCGACTCCAGACTGTTTCCCAACTGGTGTCTCAGGGATACATGTATTACGTACCTGGAGGAAAATCTGTAGATAAGACTATTAGTCTTAGTTACTGATTTGTTATTGATTACTGTTTCTTAGTTCAGTTCAGTTCAGTTCAGCCACTCAGTCGTGTCCAACTATTTGCGACCCCATGAATCACAGCACGCCAGGCCTCCCTGTTCATCACCAATTCCTGGAGTTCACTCAAACTCACATACATCGAGTCAGTGATGCCATCAAGCCATCTCATCCTCTGTCATCCCCTTCTTCTCCTGCCCCCAATCACTCCCAGCATCAGAGTCTTTTCCAGTGAGTCAACTCTTCACATGAGGTGGTCAAAGTACTGGACTTTCAGCTTTAGCATCATTCCTTCCAAAGAAATCCCAGGGCTGATCTTCAGAATGGATTGGTTGGATCTCCTTGCAGTCCAAGGGACTCTCAAGAGTCTTTTCCAACACCACAGTTCAAAAGCATCAATTCTTTGGCGCTCAGCCTTCTTCACAGTCCAAATCTCACGTCCATACATGATCACAGGAAAAACCATAGCCTTGACTAGATTTACTCAATGGTTAATGATCACTTTGCTTTTTGGTCCTGAAGGCAACGTAAGTTATAGCCCAACTCCCTGCACATTCTTTCCTTCATGGCTGAGGGTATACTAAAGCTGGCCTGGATTCAGTTTCTGCACCTTGACTTTGGAGCGCTGTTGGTCCCCTGATGCTTGCTTTTCACTGAATGCTTACGTCTTGTTTCTCAGTCTCCTGCCCTACCGCGCTTTTGGAAACCCCGCTTGTTGAGCCGGTCTCGACAGTCTCTCAGTCAACTGTGGACTGCCAGGCTCCTCCGTCCACGGAATTCTCCAGGCAAGAATACTAGAGGGGTAGCCATTCCCTTTTCCAGGGGATCTTCCTGACCCAGGGATTGAACCAGATTTTCCAGTATTTCAGGAAGATTCTTCACTTTCTGAGCCACCAGGGAAGCTCCAGATAAAAGAAAAGGTAGACAGTAAATAAATCCTCTCACATACAACTGAGGTGCTGCGATTCATGGGGTTGCAAAGAGTCGGACACAACTGAGCGACTGAACTGTACTTGTTATGCCCAGAGTCCAAGTCCCCAAAACTGAGAGAATAAGATGTCCACAGCAATGCAAAAGCATAAAGGGGGTTATTGCTAACTCGAGTTAGGGCCCAAGTCTCATCCAGCACAGTGGAATCTTGATCAGGGCCCCGAGCTCTGAATCACAGCTGCTTATATACAGGCGGTCTTTTGTCTCAGCAATAGTGTAGTTGGCGTGTGGTGATTGACTCAACCTTGGGTCATCGTGGTGGTTGACTTAACCTTGGCGTCATCGGCGGGGGGCGGGGCGGGGGGGGAGCTTGGTGTCATTGGGGACCTTGGTGGGGCTTCCCAGAATTATGATTCATGCTTACAAGAATCTGAGGCTTAGGCCTAGTGTGGCCTGTTGAGCTTGTCATGGCTCAGGTCAGGTCCCAACATTCCCCCCTGTCTCTTGATCATATAGAGGAATCTTCCTCTATCTGAGGGTCCAGCATGATTTGTCTGGGTCCTGTTGATGGGTGAGCTTTATTGTTAAAGGGTTGGAGGGATGTGGTGTCCCCTTCCATTTTTGGGGGGCCTTTTTTTGTTCCTCCGGAGTGGCACAGCGCACGTGGTTACAGTGCATCCAAGGTCCAATACCGTCGACCTTCAGGGCAGTAGGGGTAATAAGAACAACATAAGGGCCCTTCCATCTAGGCTCTAATGTCTTGACTTGATGCCGTTTGACCCAAACCCAGTCCCCCAGACCAATGTTGTGTGAAGGAATTGTTCCCTTCTCTTGGCCTTTACGGATTTCTTTGAGTAAAGTCCGGATGTGCACATGCACCTTGCTTAAGGCCAATAGAGCTTTTTGGAACTGCCGCAGTGAAGGAGGCAGCTGGATTCTTCCCTCGAAGATAGGACACACTGGAGGGGGCCCCCCATAAACAGTTTCAAAGGGGGTTAGGTTTAACTTGTAGGGGGTATTACGCACTCAGAAGAGAGTGAAGGGAAGGAGAGTCACCCAGTCCCCACCAGTCTCTATCATCAGTTTTGCCAAAGTTTCTTTTAGAGTCTGATTCATTCTTTCTACCTGTCCTGAGCTCTGGGGATTGTATTCGCAATGCAGTTTCCATTTGGTCCCCAGAGCTAAGGCCAGTCCCTGAACAATTTGACTCACAAAAGCAGGTCCATTATCAGAGCCAATGGTCACCGGCAGCCCAAACCTAGGCACCATCTCTTCTAGGAGTTTTTTAGCTACCACTGTTGCTGTTTCCCTCTTAGTGGGATATGCTTCTACCCACCCAGAGAAAGTATTGACCAGAACTAACAGATAACAGTACCCATATTTACCTAGCCTTACCTCCGTAAAATCTATCTCCCAGTGTTGTCCTGGTCTTTCTCCCCGGTACCTTATACCCGTGTGCTGTCCTTTTCCTGGTCTCATCATCTGGCACACCTTACAAGCACAGACTATGTCTTTTATAGTTGCCTTTTGTCAGGGAAACCACAGACACGCTGTCTGTAAGAGTGCTAGAGTCTTTTTTTTTCTCCCAGATGGGTGGTCTGATGTAGGTGCGTGCAAAGGTGTCAACCCAAGTTAGCCGGAAGCAACAAGTTGTCATTTTGGTCTCGATACCATCCGTCTTTGCCCTCCGGACAGTTGGTATTTTCTTGGATCCAACTTAGATCGGAAGAGGAATACTCGGGGGTTGGGGGCAGGGTTCCCAATCCCGGGGGTAGCGATCCCACAGTCAATACGGGGGGTTTTACAGTCTCCGAGGGCTGCTTCCCAGGCCGCCACAATCAGCAGCATGGTTGCCCCAAACCTTGATACCTTCTCCTTTTTGGTGTCCTGGGACATGTACTATGGACACGGCTCGGGGTCGGTGGACTGCTGCTAGGAGTCTGCGGATCTCAAGTAGGTTTTTAACTTCTTTTCCCTCTGCTGTGGTAAACCCCTGCTCGCTATATATTGGGCCCTGAATATGCACTGTTCCAAATGCATACCGGCTGTCGGTATAAATGGTGATCTTTTTTCCTTCTGCCTTTTCTAGTGCCTGTATCAAGGCTATTAATTCCGCTTTCTTGGCGGATGTCCCATGGGGCAGAGCTTCAGCCCAGATGACCCTTCCAGAGTCATCTGCAATGGCTGCCCCTGCCCTTCTTTGTCCATCTCTCACAAAACTACTTCTGTCTGTAAACCATACCAGTTCACTGTCTTTTAAGGGCACATCTTTTAGGTCTTTTCGTATGGCCGTCACATCGGCCAATATCTCACCGCAATCATGGAGGGGGCCGTCTTTTTTGGGGGCGGGCAGGAGAGTGGCCGGGTTCAGGAAGCAGGGCGTCTGAAAGTGTATTGGGGGGTATCCAGCAGCAAGGCCTGATAATGGGTTAAGCGGGCACTGGAGATCCACTTACTCGGTGGCTGCTTGAGTATCCCTTCAATGGCATGGGGAGTGTAGACCAGGAGCTGTTGTCCCTACATTAACTTGTCGGCATCATGGACCAGGAGAGCAGTGGCTGCGATGATTCGGAGGCAGGGTGGCCACCCCGCAGCCACTGGGTCCAGTCTTTTAGAGAGGTAGGCTACAGGTCGCTTCCAAGGCCGCCATTGCTGCATCAAGAGTCCCTTTCTTACTCCCAGTTTTTTTATCCACAAACAGTTGGAAGGGCTTAGGCGGGTTAGGGAGAGCAAGGGCCGGGGCTTTCAGCAGAGCCTGCCGAAGTTTTTGAAATGCCTGTCTCATTGGCTCAGTCCAAGTCCAGTTTTTACTCTCTTTGCTCCCTTCATATAATGGCCGGGCCTTTTTAGCAAACCCCAAGATCTATAGCCTGCAATACCCAGCAGTCTCAAGAAATTCTCTCACTTGACGAGGAGCAAGGACTGAGTATTGGGCCCCCATGTCCACCATGAAGCCGACCGGTTTCTCCTCCACATGTATAGTTACTCAGGACTCGGGGAGGGGGACTGAGCCCTGACCCCCCCTAATTGTTATCATCTCCTGCATGTAAAACGTGGGCCTCCGGGGAAAGTTCTTTTTCCCTGGTGGGCTTTTTTTCTGGGTTTTGGTTTTGTTTTTTTTTTAGGGCACTCTCTTCTCCAGTGTCTTCGCTCTTGACAATATGCATATTGGTCCTTTCTTAGTCTTTTTGTTTTGTCTCTCAGCCTGACTTTACTAGTTCCCTGAGAATTAGCTCCTTGTCTCACCCCTGCAAAGAATATCTGGGCTAATTCTTTTTGATTCTTGCGGTTTTCCTCAGCCTTGAACTTCCTCTTACCGTCTAACACATTCTTTTCTTTTCTCTGGAGTTTTTTTTAATGGTTAAAAACCCTCTCTGTTGCCCTCACCAGGTCTTGTATGGATTGTTCCCCTAACCTCTCTATTTTTGCAGTTTTCTCTTGATATCTGGGGCTGCCTGATTTACAAATGCTAGCATAACTGCCACGTGTGACTCATTGGCCTGTGGGTCCATGGGGGTATACTGCCTAAAAGCTTCTATTAATCTCTCAAGGAAGGCTGCCGGGCTCTCATTTGGCTCGTCTAACCAGATTTACCTTAGCCAAATTTGTTGGTTTTCTGGCGGCTGCTTGGAGACTAGCCAAGAGTCTGGTGGTACACTCGGAGACGCTCCCTACCTTTAGTGTGCTCGAAATCCCATCGGGGCCGCGTCAGGGGGAATCCCTCATCAATCAGATTAGGTTGTGTTGTAGGTCTCCCATCCACTCCTGGAACATTTTTCTGTGCTTCCGACAATATCAGTTCGAGTTCCTCTGTGGGGAAAAGCACTTGTAACAGCTGCTGACAATCATAGTGGAAAAGGGCCAATATCGGTACATTCGTTCCCCGTCTGGGCGGGCTGGCCCCACCCAAACAGGAAGTGCCCGGACCTGGGAGGTGGGGGCTTCCGGGCTGTCCTCGTCCGCCACATTTAGGGCTCCCCTAGTTCTTCCTCGAGTTCCCTGGGCGGGGCCCGCCTCCTTGGTTGGGGCCGAGGGTTTGGTATCCCTTCATGTTCCTCTGGATGAGATCTGAGGTACCTGAGGGGGCAAAGGCGGATGCACATAGCAGGGTGGGGAGAGATCCGTTTCTAGGTTAATTAGGTTAGGATATAGTGAGGTTTCCTGGAATACCGGCTTCATCTGGCCGTTTGCTCTCTTTGTATTTTTTTTTCTTCAGATGTTTTCATAACAAGTACCTGTGGGATAGACTAAGTGGGGGAAGGGGAAGTAAAGGGCTGGGGAATAAAAGGTCTCAGCCAGGCCGATGGACTTTCTATCAAATCTTGTCAGACCAAAATATAGGGAGTTTGGTCTGGGTGTCCAGACGGGCCAGGAGTGAGCACTTTCTCTCTAATTGCTTGAATAATTGGCAGGCTGAAGGTTCCTTCTCGCGGCCAGCCGACATCAAAGGCAGGCCACTCTGTGGAACAAAAAATCATTAGTTTGTTCTTCTTTACTAATACCGATAGATTTTGTGCTCTAGAGTTAAAATTAGAAAAGTGGTCAGTCATAAGGGACAAAGGAGTAGAAGTTGCTTGCCCCATGATTACAAAGAAGAACACAGGAGACAAAATGAACACACAAAGAGCAGAGACAATGCCGGCACTCACACAGACACAACAAACAGATAACAAATACACATCGGCCAAGAACACAGCACTAGGTCTTCTTGGGCCCCCCTGAAACTTCCTTTCCCTTGAGGTTATCTTACCAACAAGGTGTCCACAGAGCTGGCTGCCTTCCCAGCACGATGCTGGGCCTCGGCCGTATGCCAGCTAGGTTTAACTCTTTCAGGTTAAGGATCCCATTCTGCCGGGAGGGTGTTATTCCCCTCAGTTAAAAGGAATCCCGGAAGAGCCCCCAAATGTTATGCCCAGAGTCCGAGTCCCCAAAACTGAGAGAATAAGATGTCCACAGCAATGCAAAAGCATAAAGGGGATTATTGCTAACTTGAGTTAGGGCCCAAGTCTCATCCAGCACAGTGGAATCTTGATGAGGGCCCCAAGCTCTGAATCACAGCTGCTTATATACAGGCGGTCTGTTGTCTCAGCAATAGTGTAGGTGGCATGTGGTGATTGACTCAACCTTGGGTCACCGTGGTGATTGACTTAACCTTGCTGTCATCGGGGGGAGGGGGGGAGCTTGGTGTCATAGGGGACCTTGGTGGGGCTTCCCAGAATTATGATTCATGCTTACAAGAACCTGAGGCTTAGACCTAGTGTGGCCTGTTGAGCCTGTCATGGCTCAGGTCAGGTCCCAACATACTGAACTGAAGAGCTTCCCTGCAGCAATACTTTGGCCACCTGATGTGAAGAACTGACTTATTTGAAAAGACCCTGATGCTGGGAAAGATTGAAGGCTGGAGGAGAAGGGAGGACAGAGGATGAGATGGTTGGATGGCATCACAGACTCCATAGACACGAGTTTGAGATAACTCTGGGAGTTGGTGATGGACAGGGAGGTCTGGCGTGGCACAGTCCATGGGGTCATAAACAGTCAGACACGACTGAGTGACTGAAATGAACTGAAATGAACTGATGGCTCAGTGAGTAAAGAATCCACCTGAAATGCAGGAGACACAGGAGATATGGGTTCAGTCCTTGGGTAAGAAAATCCCCTGGAAGAGGAAAAAGTATGCAATGCATTGCAGTATTCTTGCCTGAAAAATCCCATGGACTAAGGAGCCTGACAGATTACAGTCCAAAGGGTCGCAAAGAGTCAGAAATGACTGAGGGACTAAGCAAGGAGCTAGTTAGAAAGGCATCTTCCATAGCTTATATTTTAAAAATGAACATAGAATATACAATTTAAAGAGATGTGAAGAAGCCAAAATGACAGTTTTCCACCTTTGTAATTGTTTTCTGGGTTTATTTCTTCCCCTGGTTTCCTACGTGTATCCTATTTTCTTTTTGTTTTACTGATTTCTTCAATCACTTTATTCATAACTTCCACTCAGAGAAAATTGCCCTTTAACTGTGCTTTGATGGTGCTTCACTCTGCAGATGGTATCAACAAAACTGATAAATTGCTTTTGAGAAATCTATTTGGCAGTTTGGTACATCTCTACTTCATTTACAGATGTTTCCATTTCTATTCTACCGTTTGTTGCAAAAATATGTTAGAGAATAAAATAATTACTGAAAACAAGTGTCAGAATTACAGTGTGTGTGAACCCATCTCAAATCTCACGAGCCTAATGATAGATGTTTCTAATCTAAAGATCAAAAGCAAATCAATGTACCTAGGGCTCCAGACAGAAAATATATGCAAAATTCACTTGAAAAATGTCAGTGGGAATTCTCTGGTGGTCCAGTGGTGAGGAATCTGAGTTTCACTGTTGAGGGCCCTGTTCAGTCCTCGGTTGGGGAATTAAGATCCCACAAGCCATGCATACGGGCAGAAAAATAATGTGTCATTTTATAAGTATACAACATTAGGTATTCTGCTAATATTTTAAAAGAAATATATAACTCCAATATCTCTCACGATCAAAAATGTAAAATTTTCCAGTTGAGAAAGTTAAATATAGTACTCATATATATATATGATATGTGTATATATTGAAGGTACATATATACTGTGTGGGTATACGCTTACTATATATGTTGTATATATACTCTACAAAAAATATACTGTAAACACTAAATATACAGTCTCATAACTACCTCAAAGCCCTCAATTTCTTCACCTTATTAGAATCAGACATGATTATTTTTCTGGCTTATTATCCTTCTTTACATTTCACCTTTCCCCTGTCATTAATCTGTTCCAGCCAGTTTTTCATAACTTATTTCTTTTGCAATCCATCTTTGTTGCCACTTACCTAACAATTCCCTTTCTAAATCAATCATCTTTAGTTTTATGTGTTTTTAGTACTAATATTGTGTACATTTATTTACACATATGTACAATTATAAAAATTAGCAGTACCATTTTAGAAAACAGATTTTAATCTGTAAAATATTTACTTAAATTTTATATTTCCACCAATAACCTTTTTTGTCTTCAATGGAATGGTCCTAACTAATAACAGAACACTAATGTTCTTTTATATCTGATACACACCCTCATTTCTGTTAGATATCTTTTCTTTCTAGCTCCCAGAGTAAGTGGGAAACATCAATATTAAGTCTTCAGAACTTTGGGAAATAAAACATGGTTCCATATGTTACTCTGCGAAAATACCTACAAATGAGTCATTGCTCTTTGAATATTGCTTTGTATAATATTTTTGTGTGTCAATACTTTGTGCAATATTGTTTTGTACAATATTTTTGTCTTTGTGAGTCTTCTTTTGTGATATCCATCAACTTAGAATAAATAATAGCTCACAATCACACTAAATGCTTATATTCTCCAGAGTCTTCTTTTTACCCCTGAAATAATATTTTAACAAGTATGATAGAAAATAAAAATAAATTTTGAATAGCTTATATTTCTTTTATTATACCATTGTGTCACCACCAAAATGTCTCCTTGCTAATATATAGAAATATATTTAACTTAATTATTATTTCTATTGATAGAATATCAACATACACCTATAAAACAATCACTTCTCAAATAAAACTTACCAGATATACATTAATCAGTGAAACATCCTAAAATAATCTATGTCAAAATCTGAAGCATTAAATTTAAAATTTATGCAAATATTGATCACTCCTCATTTAAAACTTTTCTTCAATATTTAATATAATGAAAAAAACATTCATTTCCCCAATATCTGACGCTCTGTCAAGTCATTAAATGGTGCCAACAGGATGTTATGTATACATGAATGGAAGTCTAGATTGGTGATATTGTATGTTGTTCAAAGTTAGACTCTGTACATTAAAGATTATTGATCTTGCATTTATTTCTACTAAAGTTGGGGTTTGCTGTCAAACAGTTTTGTTATGATCATAAATTAAGTGTTCATAAATCTGTACATACCCTAAATTTAGAGAAAAAAGTGGATAACAAAAAAGATATTGAAGTTTTCCATCTTTCTTAAGATATTTAAAATGATTACTATGTATTAATTTAGTTGGTAAAATTGTGTTGCAAATATATTTGCAACACAAATTAGTCTTAGTATTTACCATATTATCATAAAACATTCTCTTTTATCAATTTAAAAATGCTTATGCATATAAATTATGTGACATATTACAGAAGGCTATACAAGAATCAAAATGGCATTTATTCATAGTTGGCAACAATTCAATTAATGCCAGGAATGGTAAAAGGAACACAGTAAAATATAATAGTCATTAGTAGATTAAAGACTTAATGTAAGATTTGAAATTGTAAGACTCCTAGAAGACAAAATAGGGAAAAGCCTTCTGGATATTGGCCTGGCACTTACTACTTGGACATCACACAAAAAGCACATGCAATAAAAGCAAGACTGACAAATGGGATTATATCAAATTAAAAACTTCTTCAAAGTAAAGGAAATAATCAACCAAACAAAAGGGCAACCTATGGAATATGAGAAAATATTTGCCAACCATATATGCAATAAAATAATATACAAAATATATAAAGAACTGATATAACTCAATCAGTTCAGTTCAGTCACTCAGTCCTGTCCAACTCTTTGCAACCACATGGACTGTAGCACACTAGGCTTCCCTGGCAATCATCAACTCCTGTAGCTTACTCAAACTCACATCCATCAAGTCAGTAATGCCATCTAACCGTCTCATCCTCTGTTGTCTCCTCTTCCCGCCTTCAATCTTTCCCAGCATCAGGGTCTCTTCCAATGAGTCAGTTCTTCCCATCAGGTGGCCAAACTATCGGAGTTTCAGCTTCAGCGTCAGTCCTTCCAATGAATATTTAGAACTGATTTCCATTAGGATCGACTGGTTGAATCTCCTTGCAGTTCAAGGAACTCTCGAGAGTCTTCTACAATACCACAGTGAAAAACCTTCAATTCTTTGGTGCTCAGCTTTCTTTATAGTCCAGATCTCACATCCATACATGACTACTGGAAAAACCATATCTTTGACTAAATGGACCTTTGCTGGGAAAGTAATGTCTCTGATTTTTAATATGCTGTCAGGTTAGTGAGAGCTTTTCTTTCAAGGAACAAGTAGTTTATAATTTCATGGCTAAAGTCACCATGTGCTGTGATTTTGGAGCCCCTCAAAATAAAGTCTGTCACTGTTTCCACTGCTTCCCTATCTATTTGCCATGAAATGATGGGACTGGATGCCATGATCTTAGTTTTCTGAATGTTGAGTTTTAAGCCAAGTTTTTCACTCTCCTCTTTCACTTTCATCAGGAGGCTCTTTAGTTCTTCTTCGCTTTCTGCCATAAGGGTGGTATCATCTGCATATCCGAGGTTATTGTTATTTCTCCCAGCAAACTTGATTCCATCTTGTGCTTCATCCAGCCCAGTGTTTCTCATGATGTCCTCTTCATATAAGTTAAATAAGCAGGGTGACAATATACAGCTTTGACATACTTCTTTCCCGATTTGTTGTTTCATGTCCAGTTTTAACTGTTTCTTCTTGACCTGCATACAGATTCCTCAGGAGGAAGGTCAGGTGAATTTTCCACAGTTTCTTGTGATACACACAGTCAAATCCTCTGGCATATTCAACAAAGCAGAAGTAGATGTTTTTCTGGAACTCTCTTGCTTGTTCAATGATCCAGCAGATGTTGGCAACTTGATCTCTGGTTCTTCTGTCTTTTCTACATCCAGCTTGAACATCTGGAAGTTCACGATTCACATACTGTTATAGCCTGACTTGGAGAATTTGCAAACAACAAATATCTTAATTTTAAAATAGACAAAGGAAATAAATACATTTCTCCCAACAAGACATATTAATGATTAACACATAGATGAAATAATGCTCAATATCATTACTTTTCAGGAAACTGCAAATCAAACTACAATGCAATATTACTCCACACCTGTCAGTATGACTTTTATTTTAAAAAATAACACATATTGAAGATGATATGGAGAAAGTGAATTTGTACATAGCTGTAAGAAATTTGAATGGATACAACCATTAATAAAAAAATTATGGGGAGTCCTCAGAAGAACAATAACAAAAAACAAATAAAAAAACAAAAACAAAATAAAATAGAACTACCATATGATCCCTGGGTATATATCAAAACAATTGAAATAAAACCTCAAAGAGTTTTGTACGCCCATCTCACCGCAGCACTACTCACAATAGCCGAGATATGGAAGCAATCTAAGTGTCAGTCATTGCATGAACGGGTAAAGAAAATGTGGCATATGTATAAAATAAAATATTAGCCATAAAAATGAAGGAAACCATTTGTGACAATATGGGCGAACTTGGGGGAGAGAATGCTAAATGAAAGAAATTAGACACAGAAGGACAAATACCACATGATTCCCTTTATATACTCTAAAATATGTACATACTTGGCTGAGAGGGATGACAGTACTCATGTCCTTTAAGAAGATACATATGGGGATGCTAGGAAGAAGGATGGTATATGTGATTCAGCTCTGTTTTTTTTAGGGCACTCGTTGACAGTTCTCTAATTCAGGTGAAATGTTATCATAAAATTGCTGACGCAAACATGATTATCTGCAGTGTTGTAGCATACTGGCCTCTGTTGGTATTAAGAAATGACATAATTTATTCTCAAGCTGGTAGATTTTGGCTGCCTTCCACCTATTTCCAGAAGATAAGAGGTATAGAGTGAATGCATCCTGGTACAATTATTGTTTTAAATGTATTAGGGAATGTGACATCACTTATTTCTGTCTGAATCAAAGGAGTTCTCATTGTTGCTCTGTAACAATAATGGGGGAGGGTCACAGAAAAAATTCCCTTGGTGTGATGTAGAGTTTATAAATTGAATTGTCTGTGACCCTGTCGGTTCCTTTTAATTGATAGAAGAGCACCATCATACTCTAATAGAGTGAATTTCAAAATATACGTGAGTCAAATCATGAAGTATACCTTAAACTTACACAGTCGCAGTTGTTGTTCGGTCCCTCAGTTGTGTCTGACTCTTTATGACCCCATGGACTGTCCTTCACTATCTCCCAGAGTTTGCTCAAACTCAGGTCTATTGAATCGGTGATGCCATCCAACCATCTCATCCTCTGTCATCCCCTTCTCCTCCTGACCTCAATCTTTCCAAGCATCAGGGTCTTTTTAAATGAGTCAGCTCTTCACATCAGGTGGCCAAAGTATTGGAGTTTTAGCTTCAACATCAGTCCTTCCAAAGAAATCCCAGGACTGATCTCCTTTAGGATGGACTGGTTGGATCTCTGTGCAGTCCAAGGGACTCTCAAGAGTCTTCTCCAACATCACAGTTCAAAAGCATCAATTCTTTGGCACTCAGCTTTCTTTATAGCCCAACTCTCACATCCATACATGACTACCGGAAAAACCATAACCTTTACTAGATGGACCTTTGTTGGCAAAGTAATGTCTCTGCTTTTTAATATGCTCTCTAGGTTGGTCATAACTTTCCTTCCAAAGAGTAAGCATCTTTTAATTTCATGACTGCAATCACCATATGCAGTGATTTTGGAGCCTCCCAAAATAAAGTTAGCCAATGTTTCCACTGTTTCCCCATCTATTTGCCAAGAAGTGATGCCATGGCATCAGATGCCATGATCTTAGCTTTCTGAATATTGAGCTGTAAGCCAACTTTTTCACTCTCCTCTTTCACTTTCATCAAGAGGCTCTTTAGTTCTTCTTCACTTTCTTCCATAAGGGTGGTGTCATCTGCATATCTGAGGTTATTGATATTTCTCACAGCAATCTTGATTCAATCTTGTGCTTCATCCAGCCCAGCATTTCTCATGATGTACTCTGCATTTAAATTAAATATGGACATGAGTTAAATATGAACTGGATATGGAATAACCCATGACCAGATTCAATGCCTTAAAAACATTTTATGGACTAAATTGAAATAAACAATTATTTATAATAGTTATTATTTTTCAGTAATTGGTAATAACAACTAATTGTAAAGATTTATTTCAAATAAACATGTTTAAAATTCAGAATACACTTAAACAATCCCCAAAATAAAGCATGCTCAGAATCTTAGCATTTATACATGGATATGCAGAAAGATTTCCTTAAAAATTTACTCTATTAAACAATAACAATTTCAACCATAAAACAAAGAATCTCCCTGAACTTTATTAGCTGTGAGCATCACTCAGGCCCTTAGAGATCCTTGAACTCAGGAACCAGCAGCTTAGAAGGGAAGTCAGCACTCTGACAGAGTGAGAATCAATAGCCTCTGATGGTCAGGAATCGAATATGCTGCTATATTAATTTTCAAGTTATTATTTTCATACTCCTTGGTACTCCCTCATCCAGTTTTGATAGTCAAAGAAGAAATCCACCAACACCAGACTGAGAAAGCCATGGGGGTCAGGTATTCAGACTCTCTTCAATGAAACTACTGGGTGAATGTGTTTCTTATTTAGCCGAGGAAAATATTAAAGTACAATGCTATGGTCATCCACCACATAAGATTGATAAAAGAATTGCCTACACAAATTTATTTAGACTTTTGCTTGAATAGCACCATTTAAAATACAAAATTGCTTATGCTTTTTTTATATATTGTTGCATTTAGTATATCTTTTTTTAATCTTTTTTTCTTCCTGCAAATAACAATGGGAATTTAATTAACTATGTGGCCTCACCTAACATCCTATAATCATTATGTGAAATGATTTTGACCCTGGCAACATATTTTCTTTAGCTGTTAAAAGCCACTTTATACTCCTATAATATTATTTTAGTAAAACTTTCAAACTGTTTTGGAGATAAAGTTGTTTAGAAGATAAAATTGCACAGTAATACCTGTGGGCCAAGGATAGGAAATTTTGTTTACTTATCTTTATCTTAAAATAGAACAAATGTGATAGAATGAGAATCCAAAGAAAGCAGTAAGATCAATCATGTTGCTATATCTTCTAAGAACTTTAACATCGCTTGTCTCCTTAACAAATCTCAGAATCATCTCTTGGTTGCATGCATTTAGTATGAGCTCTTAAAGTGTAATGCATTATACTGTTCTCCCATTAAAGTTAAAGGTTCTACACCACATCTTTCTTTATCCATTCATCTGTCAATAGACATTTATATTGCTCCCATGTCCTGACTACTGTAAATAGCTATGTTATGAACAATGGGGTGCATGTATCTTTTCAAATTATGGTTTTATCCAGATATATGCTCAGGATGGAATTTCTGGATCATATGGTGGCTCTGGACTCCTCTAGTGGCTCATTGGTAAATAATTCACCTGTAGTACAGGAAACACGGGTTTGATCCTTGGGTCGGGAAGATTCCCAGGAGGGCATGGCAACCCACGCCAGTATTTTTAGCTTTTAAGGAACCATCACACTGTTCTTCATAGTAGTTGTACCAGTTTACATTTCCACCAACAGTGTAGAAGTGTTCCCTTTTCTCACACCCTCTTCAGCATTCATTGTTTATAGATTTTTTGATGATGGCCACACTGTCTTCTTTGGACTGTAATAACCTATATGGAAAAATACTCTAGAAGAGAATGGACATAGGTACATGTATAACTGAATCATTTTTCTGTACACCTGAAACTATCACAATATTATAAATCAGCTATATCATAAAATAAAAAAAATTTAAAGTAAACAATCAATGCAAAATATTAATGGCTTTCCCAGTGGCTCAGTGGTAAATAATCCACCTGCAAAGCAGGACATGTGGGTTTGATCCCTGGTTCAGGAAGACCCCTTGGAAGAAGGCATGGCAACTCACTCCAGTATTCTTGCCAGGAAAATTCCATGTATGGAGGAGCCTGGTTGGCTACCATTCATAGAGTTGCAAAGAGTTGGACATGACAAAACAAATGAGCAGGAGCATAACTGAATCACTTTACTGTACACCTGATACTAACACAACCTTGTAAATCAACTATGCTGTAATGTAAAATAAAGATTTTAAATAGGAAACAGTCAATGCAAAAAATTAAAAAAATAAAATCTCAAAACTTAAAAAAAAGTCAAAGTTCTGGAAGTTTAATTCTTTGAGTAAGTTTTCCCAGATAAATCAAATAAATGTTTATTTATCTCTAATCATCCAATTTAGAAACAGATTTTCTCTAGCAAACAACTGCCAAACCTACAGATACGTTGTTCCATGTCACCACATATTACCTACAAATGAAACTATATTTTACTTCTTACTTTCCATTAACAGTTGCTGAAACTTTCTGTTATTTTTACTTAATCTATTCTTACTAGTTTGCACTACTTATTGTCACTGTAAATTGATCCTCCAAAGTGAAAAATTGTAAATATATAAAATTCTCACAATAAAATAGCCAGCATAGTTCTATACATGATTATACATTTAATATGCTATTTGACTGAATGTAGCAATTAGTTTTTACCAGAGCATGTAAATATTGGCATGCCTTATGACCAAGCCATAAATTGTTACAGCTACTTTAATGGATCAGGTCAATGACTTTAAAAAGAAATTCATCATGTTTCTTGTCACTTGGAGAGAAAAAAAAAGTTCTCAGAGTTTGCCTTAGACCTCCTGCTATCTCTGTATTATTGACATGTTTTGACTTTGAATTGCCTGTAAGAACTACAGTCTATGAACTGTGGTCCGAAGAAAATTTAGCTAATAATTTTACCTCTATCATAGTAAATTCGACCTGCAGTAAAAGAAATAAAGAAAACACATTCTACAGTTTGTCACTATGCAGTAAACTTTAACTTTTGCCACTCTGAATAAGAAAAATCACTTGAACACTGTAAGAAACATTCAAAAAAAGAAAAATCAGTCAACATGAGTAGTGAATCAAATGAGTAAAGTACTTTACTCTGAGAGAGGATTTTTTAGTTTTCCCAATTTTCTATATAGGTTTCAAACTTCTTGTATGGTTCACAACATGCCTACAGACCTTTCTGATTCATAGTTTTCCATGATTCATGAGCTTTTGAATGAGATCATCTGAATATATGCTTACTACTGCTTACAATTATCATAACAAGAACCCATTCATTTAATAAAGATGATTAATAACAAAAAGATACAATAGAGTGTTCCAATAGCTACTCATTCCTCTTCTTTTACTCACAATTCTATATCATCTCAGTATGTTTTATGGAATGATATAATATACAGTTATATGTGTCTGGCTTTTCCACAAATCATGAAGCTTTTGCTAAGTATACCAATGCTCATTCCTTTTATATTTTTGTGTAGTATTCCATCAAGTGAGCATACCACATTTTGTTTATCACAAGTGGATGATAATTTGGGTTTGTAGTGTTTCTTAGATATTAATATATATGCAAATATCTCAACAGAGTGCTTTAGCAGACAGGCTGCTATTTCTTTCTATTGTATACTTCTTTACAGTGTGTATCCACATTTTATTTAACAACTCCTCCAGTGATGAAAACTTTGCCCACTGATAATTCCTTGAAGTCACTAATAAAAATGAGTAAAGTACCTTCTCAACAATAGGAATTTACTGGATCACAGACAATGTGATTAAAAAAAAATTAGATCCATATCACAATTATTCATGGTACCTAAATCAATGAGTCAGCAGTCTTGCTTTAAGGTGCTGTGTAAGTAATTTTTTTTTGCTAATGACTCTTGTATAGCTTCCTTGTAGAGATAGTTTTAACTGTTCATGATAATTGTGCATGAAATACTCTCATTTACGTCATTCTAAAATAGCAGCCTTTTACAAGGGTGAAGTCAGCTATTTCCCAAGGAACTGTTAGCCTTAGCAACTATTTCTGAGAAAAATTACACCCTTGAATATCAAGAAAAACTTTACATATTAACGATGTTATTTTTGTCCTACAGTACAGTTCAGTTAGTTGCTCAGTTGTGTTTGACTCTTTGCGACCTGATAGACTGCAGTACGCCAGGCCTCCCTGTCCATCACCAACTCCCAGAGTTTACTCAAACTAATGTCCATCAAGTCAATGATGTCATCCAACCATCTCATCTTCTGTCATCCACTTCTCCTTCCGCCTTCAATCTTTCCCAGCACTAGGGTCTTTTCAAAGGAGTCCATTCTTTAAATCAGGTGTCCAAAGTATTGGAGTTTCAGTTTCAGCACCAGTCCTTCCAATGAACACCCAGGACTGATCTCCTTTAAGATGGACTGGTTGGATCTCCATGCAATCCAAGGGACTCTCAAGAGTCTTCTCCAACACCACAGTTCAAAAGCATCAATTCTTTGGTGCTCAGGTATCTTTATGGTCCAACTCACATCCATATATGACTACTGGAAAAAACATATCTTTGATTAGATGGACCTTTATTGGCAAAGTGATGTCTCTGCTTTTTAATATGCTATCTAGGTTGGTCATAACTTTTCTTCCAAAGAGCAAGCATCTTTTAATTTCATTGCTGGTCAACATCTTCAGTGATTTTGGAGCCCACGAAAATAAATTATCTGCTGTTTCTATTGCTTCCTCAACTATTTGCCATGAAATGATGGGACCAGATGCCAAGATCTCAGCTTTTTTAATGTTGAGTTTTAAGCCAGCTTTTTCACTTCATCAAGAGGCTCCTTTGTTTCTCTTGGCTTTCTGCCATAAGGGTGGTGCCATCTGCATATTGGAGGTTATTAATATTTCTCCCAGCCATCTTGATTCTCGCTTTTTTTTTGGCCACAGTTGGCTTATATTTCTTATAATTACTGATGTTCTATACATTTTTTTTCAACCTCATTCAGGTGTGTGGATTAAAAAAAGTACTGCCAAAAGTGTCTGCCTGAAATAAAAATAGCAACAAAATTATCCAAAGTTGCTAGAATAAATCATAATCGATTGATAACCTTCCTCAAATTCATCTGCACCCCTTGAAACAAATAAATTATAATATTTTGTTATTATTCTGTAGGGATTTTCTGAAACACTAAACCTTCAGCTATTATTAATTTTATCCCTAATGCATTACAAACTACATGCCTCTAGAAACAACCTACAATCTTATTGGAAAGACTTTTATAAAGTTGAGTTTTATATCTTAAAAATGCTGGTTATTGATTCTAGTGCCATAAACATAATGAGTTTAAACTTGTTTCTTGTTTATCTTGTACAGTTTCTCTTTACTGTAGTACGGGACAAAAGTAATGGAGAACATTTCTAACTCTGGGCTGTTACAAAACCTGTAACACTAAATGCAGTGGCATAAATAACTGTACAGCTAGAAATGGTTGCTAATTTCTAGAGGTCCAATCATTAAACTCTTTGCTATATTTAAAAAAAAAAAATTAAAAGCATTTTAAAAAATTTACACCTATCAGTTTTTTAAGAGAACTGAGTAATAAATATCACATGTGAATTTCCTTAAATGTATTTCTAAGAGGAAATGCATATGATAACTAGCAACATCTTGTTTCTAAAAAATCAATGGCATTTTATTTTATAGAAGAATAAGTAAAAAATGATGTTCCAAATATATTTAAAAAAACAGAAAAATACCATCATTTTGAATCTATAATAGGTTGGCGATGCTGAAACATTTCCAATATTATAAAATTTTAAGTTATTTTGTTTTTTCCCAAGTGACTAGTTGTGCCAGTAATGCATTTACTTAGTGGATTTTTTCCATAGTTGACGGCAATAGCTAAAACCAAGAAATGTACTTTTGTTATTTTCTGTAGTTTCTAAACATATACTCTGGGTTTTAAAAATTATAAAACTGATATTTTCATTCACAATTGTGAATTATAGGTAATAATTGCATATTGTAATTCTATCTGTTAATACTATCTACCCATTTGTTTTGATTTTTGAAATACCATTGGAAAAATTTTAATAGAGAGTGGGAACTTCAAAACAAACAACAAGAAAAATGATCGCCAGGTAAGACAAAAGTGAGACTGATAAAATATATGCAATCAACGAGACTGATAATGTATATTATATGCAGTCAAAATGATTTAAATTAAGATCTGTATGATAAACTTCAGGCTTTCATAGGTTTACAGATTTTCTAATAGGTTTCTTTATTTTCTCTTATCTCAAAATGATAATAATTTTAAAACAGTGTGTTCTCCTGGGGAAAACAAATTATTTTCCTTGGTTCAGTCCTGTCTTTAGTAAAGAGAAGAAACACTATTTTCAAAAATAGCATTTTATTCAATTTAACATCCTTGATATACTGTAATCATTATTTACTTCAATGTAATTTACCTGGAGATTAGTGATTTAAATTCCCTATGAATACTTTTAAAATGTTTTTCTTCTCTAACATAGTGTAGTGTAGTGAAAAAACATTAGAATGTTGTTTTTAGAGTCAGAGAAAACCTAAATTCCAGCACTCATAATTTATAGATATGTAATACTAGGAAATACCAATAAATCCTGGAAGCATATTTCTAACTTAAGAAGACAGACTTAAGTGGTAGGGACATTATAAATGTTCAATGGACATTGTAAATGTTCAAAGTATATGTTAATAATATAAAATACAATTCATCACTGACACAAATTACTGAAAATTAAAATATTTATTAGCATGGGGACGGGTACTGACAAGTTGATATTGAATATATATTATGGTCTGCAACAGGGATTTTCCTTGTTAGGTTTTGTATAGTAAATATATTATACCTTAAAGGCCACATCATCTCTGCTACATCTACTAACCTGCCACTGTAATGGAGCAGCAGCCATGCACAATGCATAAATCAATGCATATGACATTTTTCAATAAAATTTTATTTACAAACAGATGGTAGGCTGAATATGGTCCCTGGACTATAGTCTTCTAATCATTGATCTCCACATTAAACAGATTTTTTATTTTTAAAAAATATTTCACAAGAATATTGAATTTCAGCTTATACATAATAATTTTAGAAAAGCCCTGAACCTTAGAGAAGGTGATTACTAAAATCCAACTAGCTAATGATACAATCACATTTATTTATCATCAACTTGTCAATTATTAGGCAATTACCAAATGCCACAGACATGAATTTTATACTTGCTATGTGTGTGTGATCAGTCATGTCCAGATCTTTGCAACTTCCTGGACTGTATGTAGCCCTCCAGGTTCTTCAGTCTATGGAGTTTTCCAGGCAATATAGGAGTGGGTTCCTATTTCCTCCTCCAGGAGATTATTCCTGACCTGGGGATCAAACCCAGGTCTCTTGAATCTCCTGCACTGGCAGGTGAATTCTTTCACTGCACCACCCTGGAAGCCCAGATACTTACATAAAACTGTGCAAAAGGTACTGATATTATCTTCACATTACAGATGAGGAAATTGAGTGCAAAGTGCTAACACTGCCTGAGATTCATGCATCACATATAAAAATACATTTATTAAAGGATATATGGACTCCATCATCACATAAATATGCAGTGTTGGCACAGTCTGTACTGTAACCTTAAGCATTTGCTTTAAGACTGCCATTGTTCCATCTTAATGTAAATCTTCTCATTTTTTTATCCTACATCATTAAAATAAACAAAATGTAACTGTACCTGAATGTCATGAAAGTTTGTGATTTAAGCAGATGCTGTCACCTGGGATTGTCATTTGTACAGACTATAACACAGTACTTTTTTCTAATATAATCCAAGGCAATCTTTTATTAAAAAAAAAAAGGTTGCTTTCTTTGTTTTTATTTTTCATTCACTACAAATGCAGACCATGTTTCAATTCAAATTCAGTGAAGTCAATCCAATTCAATCTATTTTCTTCCATTGCCATGAATTTTGATGCTCTAATAGACATATTAATAAAAAAAGGGCAGATTCACCAGCATCGATAATACATGGGATATGTTTTTGCTTTTCTCTTTGTGTTACCCCAGATTTTGTAAATTACAAGATAATATCAGTTTTACCTCTACCCTGGAAGGCCTTTACCTGCACAGCTTATAGAAGCTCACTGACAATATCTTGACTTTTTTTTTTTTAATTAACAAGCCAACATCACATTGGTTGGTGTAGTCTAGGCATGACATGCTCTTTCCTGTTAACCTTGACCAGAGATGTCTCTATCCTGTGGATAAGAGTAGAGTGAATGTATTTGAAAAGTCTTACAAGGAAAAACCCAAGCAGAAACCTCAGGCAGACTAAATGCTCCATCACTTCAAGGCGCCACTCTAGCAAAGGGCTTGGGTTATCAGTCAATTGAGTATCTTTGAAGATTCAGTATCATTTCCTCGGAATTAGCAACCTTCAGGATGACCGACATCTATTGGATCATTTCTTACATAGCTCCTGATTTCCCTTTATGTGTTACATTAAAAGAACTGTTAGCACTTGCAAAGCCTACCCTTCCCAAAATTTAAACATCTGTCAGGGTCACAACACTATAGGATGTTTGTGGTCACACTTTGCATATGGTAGCTTTCTGTGAGGGAATGTCCAATGTTCGGCTGAAGGCTGCACTCCTTACTGAAAGGTTTCCCCTCCCAGCAGATACCTGGAGCACCAGTAGGGCACACCTATCAAAAGCAAGAAGGATGTTGACTTTCCATTTCTAGTTTCTGTTGTTTTTAATTCTTCCTGTCTAAATTTATCCATATGGCTTTCCTGGAATCAGAGAGCTTTTTTTCTTTTCTTTTTTTTTTTTCTTTTTTTTCCACATTTCGATTATTTGGTTCTCTTTTAAAGTAAACTTATCTGTCTGTGGAAAACATAAGTAAATTGGACTTGGCTCAAATTTAAAATGTTTGTGCTTCAAAGAACACCATCAGAAGGTGAGAAACCTTCCATGCAATCAGAGAAAACACTTATTAATCAAATTTTTATGAGGTTATTCTCTAGAATTTATAAAGAATACATGACTCAGTTAAAAGAAAAAAAAACAGATAACCAGCTTAAAAAATGGGGAAAAGATCCGAATATATATTTTTCCAAAGAAGATACACAAGTGGCCAGTGCATTCATGAAAAGGTACTCAACACCACTAGTCATCAGTGAAATGCAAATCAGAACTCCAGTGAGATATAACTTCAATCTACTAGGATGGCTAGAATTTTATAAAATCAGATAACAAGGATTGGCAAGGAATGGGAAAAACTGAGATCTGTATATAGCTCTGGTTAGGGAGTAAAATGATGCATCAATTTGGGAAACAGCCTGACATTTTCTCAAACTGGTAAACATAGAGTCACCATAAGACCCAGCAGTTCCACTGCTTGGTATAGTCCCAAGAGGCATAACAATATATGTACACACAGAAACTTGTACATAAATTTTATAGCAGCCAAAAGTTAGAAACAGTCAAAATTTCCATTAAAGGGGACATGGATAAGCAAAATGTAGCATATCCTTCCAATGGCAATTTGTTGTCATAAAATGTTGCAAAATACTGCAACATGCCACAAGAATGAACCATGAAAGCATTCTGTTAACTGGAAGAAGCCAGTTCCAGTCGCAGAAGACAGCATATATAAGATTCTATTCATATGAAATATGTACAGAGAGAAGGGAGCGTTAATGTTTTACTGGTTGGGAAGTGATGGGAGGATAGTGGGGTGATATCTAAATGATATGTGGTTTCTTTTTGAGAAGTCAAAAGTGTTTTAAAATTGACTGTGTTGATGGTGGTATGTGTCAATGAATACCAAAAAACATTGAATTGTCCTTTTAAGTGTGTAAATTATATGATATGTGAATTAAATTTCAATAAAGCTTGTTAAAAAAGAAATAATTCTTGAAAGAGAATTTGTAATATTTTATAGAGATTCTTGAATACTAGACTAAAGGGATGGAATTGTAGTCAATGTGAATTTAAATGATAAAAATCATGTGGTACAAAGATCAGTTAGAAAACTATTGCAAGAAGAAGGAAAATATGTGTGTGCATGTGTGTGTGCACATGTAACAAGAGTAGTATCATTTAAAACCTTAAAGAAATAGTGTAATAATATAGCTATCTTATGTAGCACTGCCCATTTTTAGAGTCTTTTCTTAATGCTCAAATCAATCAGTCTTCACAATAATCCTAGAAGTGGTACTTTTCCATTCTACAGATAAGGAAATTGAGGAAGAGAGCTCAAATAACAGCCCAAGTATATGGTGCTACAAGTAAGCTGAGCCCCAAATCCAATTGTTGGCATTAGAGCTCTCTAGAATCCATGTCAGAGAAGGCAATGGCACCTTACTCCAGTACTCTTGCCTGGAAAATCCCATGGGCAGAGGAGCCTGGTAGGCTGCAGTCCATGGGGTCGCAAAGAGTCAGACACAACTGAGTGACTTCACTTTCACTTTTCACTTTCATGCACTGGAGAAGGAAATGGCAGCCTACTTAAGTGTTCTTGCCTGGAGAATTCCAGGGACGGGGGAGCGTGGTGGGCTGCCATCTATGGGGTCGCACAGAGTCGGACACGACTGAGCAGCAGCATCAGCAGAGTCCATGTTCTTTCAGAATCTGAAACTTGGATGATTGAAGGTTCCATATTCGTTCAACATCATATATGTTGAAAATATTGAATTAGAAGCTGACATACAAAGCCGGAATCAAGATAGGTGGGAGAAATATCAACAACCTCAGACAGGCAGATAATACCACTCTAATGACAGAAAGCAAACTAACGTGCCTCTTGAAGAAGGTGAAGGAGGAGAGTGAAAGAGCCTGCTTAAAACTAAATAATGAAAAAATGGGGCATTTGGCTCCACTACTTCATGGCAAATAGAAGGGGGAAAAGTGGAAATAGCGACAGATTTCCTCTTCTTGAGCTCCAAAATCATTGCAGACGGTGACTGCAGCCAGGAAAACAGAAGATGACTGCTTTTCAGCAGAAAAGCTATGCCAAACCTAGACAGTCTGTTGAAAAGCAGAGACATCACTCTGCCGACAAAGGTCCATATAGTCAAGGGTATGATCTTCCCAGCGGTCATGAATGGTTGTGACAGCTGGACCATAAAGAGAGCTGAGCATCAAAGAACTGATGCCTTCTATCTGTGGTACTGGAGAAGACTCCTGGGAGTCCCTTGGACACCAAGGAGATCAAACCAGTCAATCTAAAGGAAAATCCACCCTGAATACTCATTGGAAGGAATGATGCTGAAGCTGAAGTTTCAGTACTTTAGTCATCTGATATGAACAGCTGACTCCTTGGAAAAGTCCCTGATGCTGGGAAACATTGAGAGCAGAAGGAGAAGAGGGCATCAGAGGATAAGATGGCTAGATGGCATCACCAATGCAATCAATATGAACCTGAGCAAACTTCAGGAGGGGGTGAGGGACAGGGAGGCCTTGTGTGCTGGTCCATGGGGTTGCAAAGAGTTGTGACTGAACAGCAACAACATACAAAGTCAAGGGCTTCCCAGGTGGCACAGTGGTAAAGAATTCACCTGCCAAAGCAGGACATGCAAGAGATGAAGTTTTGATCCCTGGAAGTGGAAGATCCTCTGGAGTCAGAAATGACAACCCACTCCATATTCTTGCCTGGAAAATTCCACTGACAGAGGAGTCTGATGTATACAGTCCATGGGGTCAGAGTTTGACCCAACTATGCAACTGACCACACACATACATATGAAGTCAATATAATATTGTCTTTAACATAAATATCTGTATAATAGAAAAAAGGGGATGTTCAATAAATCTAATTACAGTGAAATATGATGCTTACAGAGATATATACTAAGTGCCAGACAAACACAGAACACTCAAAGTGTATGAGGTAGGTAATAGTAAAAAAATAAAATAAAATTATATTTTGAGTGCAACTATTTAGGAACAGTGTTTTTTTACATGGATGACACATAGCCTATTCTCCTGAGTTTAACAGTTATTATCTTCATACACACCTATGATTATTTTTCTTTTACATAACTTCACATCTATTCTGAACACTGCATGCAGCTTTCTATTCCTATTATCCACCTTGCTTACTGAACTTGCTATGATACTTCTTTTCCATGTATTTTTAATATATTCTTTTCTAAAATATTGATTTCCATTATGGTTTATCAGAGGATATTGAATATAGTTCCTTGTGCTTAGGACCTTGTTGTTTATCTATTCTGAATATAATAGACTGCATCTAGCTATGGTGCTTTAGGAGAAGGCAATGGCACCCCACTCCAGTACTCTTGCCTGGAAAATCCCACGGATGGAGGAGCCTGGTGGGCTGCAGTCCATGGGGTCCCTAAGAGTCAGACACGACTGAGCGACTTCACTTTCACTTTCATGCATTGGAGAAGGAAATGGCAACCCACTCCAGTGTTCTTGCCTGGAGAATCCCAGGGACGGGGGAGCCTGATGGGAGGACATCTATGGGGTTGCACAGAGTCGGACACAACTGAAGCGATTTAGCAGTAGCATGGTGCTTTAAAAACCTGTCTCTAGATGTTCTATACTAGAATATTAAGTCATTTTGTACAGGGAATACACTTTCTTCATCTTTCTGTGATACATTTAGTGGCAGTGCCTGGCTTGTTGGATTTAGTAAATATTGTTGAATAAAGAAGTGATGACATACATAAAGAAATAAATGATGGCTCACTAGATTATTCTGCCTAAACATTATTTAATGATCCCCAGGTGGCTCAATGGTAAAGAATCTGTCTGCCAATGCACGGGACACAAGAGACACTGGCTTGATCCCTGGGTCAGGAAGATCCTGTGGAGATTCTCCACACCAGTAATCTTGCCTGGGAAATCCCATGGACAGAGATTGACTACAACACATGGAATCACAAAGAGTCAGACACAACTGAGATACTGAGTACATATAGACATTATGTAGAAAAATAATATACTGGTTTGAATATAGCAAGAATTGGTATTGGAAGGGAGTGGAGAATTATTCAAAATTTTGTATTAACGAATTAGCAGCTAGATTATATATACATAAGGAGTTCATTAGGAAATCAGAGTAACAGCTACTAATTATAGAACGTCTTCACAGAAGTGAGAATTGAGTCAATTCAAGAGAAAGAAAAGACAGAGTGCATAAGACACAAAGTCATAGTCAAAGCTCCGGTTTTTCCAGTAGTCATATATGGAGGTGAGAGTTGGACCATAAAGAAGGCTGAGCGCTGAAGAACTGATGCTTTTGAACTGTGGTAGAGAAGATTCTTGGGCTGCAAGGAGATCAAACTGGTCAATGCTAAAGGAAATCAACCCTGAATGTTTGTTGGAAGGGCTCACACTGAAACTGAAGCTCCAATACAGTGGCCATCTGATGCGAAGAGCCAAATCATTAGAAAACTTGCTGATGCTGGGAAAGATCAAAGACAGGAGGAGAAAGGGACCACAGAGGATGAGATGGTTGGATGGCATCACTGATGCAATGGACATGAGTTTGAGCAAACTCCAGGAGATGGTGATGGACAGGAAAACCTGGTATGCTGCATTCCATGGGGTCATAAAAAGTCAGACACAACTGAGTGACTGAACAAGGACAATAACATAAGACAGAAAGACTTCATTTAATTTCCCCTAAATAACAGAAAGGGTCCTGAGAAAATGAGAAAATTGAATGATACTTGGTCCAACTCTCCTGCATTCTGTACTTTGTTCTAAAACTTTCATTAGGAACAATGCTAGAGTACTAGAGCCTTAAAGGTATTAATGCAAAAATAGCAGGAAATTTGTGGTAGATTAATGGGCTTCCTTGACTTCCCAAGTGGCACAGTGGTAAAGAATCTGCCTGCCAATACAGGAGACGCACAAAACTCTGGTTCAGTCCCTGTGTTGGGCAGATCCCCTGGAGGAAGGCATGGCAACCCACTCCAGTATTCTTGCCTGGAGAATCCCATGGACAGAGGAGTCTGGCGGGCTACAGTCATTGGAGAAGCAAAGAGTCAGACACAATTCAGCAACTGAGGGTGTGCTGAAAGAGTCCAAGGGACAAATGCATCCCAAAAAAGCCTGGTTTATTATCTTAATTGAGTTGTAGATTATATCATCATAAAATCTGGTATAAAGGGCAGAAGCATTTGAGAAGCGATCTGTTATAAGAAAGACTGAAAGATAGGAGTCCATGATTCAACAGGTGATTTGGGAGCTGAAGCAGTTTGCAACAATGGCAGGTCCAAGGTGTGACACTTGAATGCATAATCAAGTTATTGTAAAGTTTAAGGATTCCATGGCACTGTAATTAAAGAAAATAGACTTATAATCAGCAAGGAGATATTTACGCCATCATTATGAGACAGACTAGAGCTAAAACCTGAACAAGAAGCTTCCGAAGAATTTGAAGAAAATGGAAAACAATTATGAAGTTCTTTAGATGACTCACAAGGCAGGCAAGAGTTGAACAAAATCAGTTTTCATAACCATCTCTTGAACAACAAGGCCTCTTTAATTTACTAGAATCTTCAGGCAAAAAATGAAATTAAGTTTCTCTCTCATGGAAATAGTTTATTCCCTTTACATCCACATGGCTCTCCTTCCTCTGACAGAGACCTGTCTCTCAAGGGCTCTTAATGTCACTTGTCACCTAGCAGTCTGTGTTACTGTGTTGGCTGAAAGTCATGTTCAATTTTCACAACCTCTTTATTAATAATCAGAGTGTATCACAAGAGACAAATCTTCATACCACATACTTTTTTTATTTTTTAAAGCTAATAGCTTTTGCATCCATTGCAAAAGCAAGTCATTTAGGAGAGAAAAAGCTATCTGATTGTTTCAACCAATTTAAATTAAATTGAAATGCCTTTATAAGAAACTCTGGCTGAAGGTGCTATGAAAAATTACAAGGCTTCAACATTAAGGATGGGGTTTCTTTGAAGAAATACCAACTTACCCTCTGGTTTTCATTCATCAGTTAAATTTCTAAGTTCTTTTTATGCCTTTTAACCCATGATTTATAGTTCTACATTTCTTTATTTTGTTAAAATAATTTTACACTGAGAAATATCAACAATTAAACCTACAACTGCAATACAATCAGTTTTATGAGAAATATATGTTTTGCAATATATAATATTCAAGGGATGGAAGTTATAAAATTATGTTTATATAGTAGGTACCTACTTAAATAAGAATACAAAAATTTCCTTAGTTTTCTGTCAAATACTAACACTGTATTTTCTTCAGTCTGATAATTATACACTTTTTATGTGTTTTGAAAAACAAGATTCACATTAATTTTATCTGAGAAGGGGAGTGAAGACTACTTTTGTCTTTTGTTTTGTTTTTTTCATTTGTTTTAAAATACTAAAATAATGAATACTTTATTTGACCAGATTAATTGTCATTTGGAATAACTCAAAGTGTTAGAGCATAAATTTAGTGAAGATTATAATAATAACAATATTAATATCTACAACAATAGCTGTACTGACTCACTGAACTATATGTCAGGAATTATGCCAAGTATTTCACATGTATAAGTCTAAGTTAATTCTCTTAACAATCCGTCTTCTAGATATTACCCCAGGGTGTTGCTAAGAAAACTGAGGCTGCTAGAGAAGTGATATATCCAGGATTTCACATGAAAAATAGGAAACCCATATCCAAATTCAGCCGTCTTGCTCAGAGCCCTTGCTCTGAATGAATGTTATAATACATCCTAGTAAAAGAACAGTAGTGCAGTCTTGTGTTGGAGGAAAGTCATGCATTTAAGTTCCTGTTTTTATCTCCTACTAAATGTGCTCACTGTGCAATTTAATTGGCAGTGTGGTTCTACGGAGACATTATTTTCCCCTATAATCCATGCTTATTGCCATGTCTGTGGTCGATAAAATAATTGCAAATTTTTTATTTTATATTTTTCAAAGAATAGATTTACTCACTTTGTGAAACTATCTTTAAAAAAAACAACTTCAATACTGACTCATTAAATGAAATCAGATATGAGTGAATTTTTTTTTAATTTTTAATTTTTACTTTATTTTACTTTACAATACTGTATTAGTTTTGCCATACATTGACATGAATCCACCACGGGTGTATATGCGATCCCAAACATGAACCCCCCTCCCACCTCCCTCCCCACAACATCCCTCTGGGTCATCCCCGTGCACCAGCCCCAAGCATGCTGTATCCTGCGTCGGACATAGACTGGTGATTCGATTCTTACATGATAGTATACATGTTTCAATGCCATTCTCCCAAATCATCCCACCCTCTCCCTCTCCCTCTGAGTCCAAAAGTCCTCTATACACATCTGTGTCTTTTTTGCTGTCTTGCATACAGGGTCATCATTGCCATCTTTCTAAATTCCATATATATGTGTTAGTATACTGTATTGGTGTTTTTCTTTCTGGCTTACTTCACTCTGTATGAGTGAATTTTTAAATTAAAAATAGATCATGAATACATCCAGTCATTAGAAATGTTTTGAGATAATTATAATACAATTCAAAGTTCATGGAGAAAATATTGATTTTTATCTACAAGGAATTGCCTCTTTAAAATATCTTAAAAGTAAAACAAAGAAAACAAAACAAAATATCTTAAAAGTATCATAATAAACATTGTTTGTGCACAGCTTAGAGTTATTTGTTATTTCTTTATTTTAAATGTTTAAGATATTCTACTCTCTTCATTTCTGTGTTTTCTATTTAATGATTTTGTTTTTAAGTGGAAACAGTATTTCAGTTTGTGTAAATCTATGTACTAAGTCTTTTAAATTTAATATTAAGAGTTTTAAAAAACTGTCAGAATGCTTTCTTTTTTTTCTTTAATAGTTATGAAGGCACAGATTGGAGAAAATTTCAACCTAATCAAGTCTATTACACCATTTCTAAATTAAATTAAATTTTATTTTATTTTTAGTTGTCATGAAGCCTGACAACTAAAACTCTGATGATAAATTTCTCAATTTCATTTCAAGTTTCTATGTGTTTATTTTTTTAACTATATTAGGTTTCTATTAGCATAGACTTAGCAGCTTAAAATAGCACCTCTTTACTATCTTGCAGTTTCCTGGTAAGAAGCCTAAGCGTGGCTTAACTAGATCCTCTGCTTAGTGTCTCATAAAGTTGCAGTCAAGGTGTCAGCCAGGCTCTGTTCCCATCTGGAGGCTCTTCTAGAGAAGCAAGGACTTTGAAGCTCATTCAGGCCGCTAGCAGACCTCACTATAGCTGGATGCCAGAGAAGCCTGGATTCTTGTGGGCTGGAATCCAGGGTCCTGTTTCTGCAATTAGAGGCTGCAGGTAGTTGCTTGTCATGGAAACGTACTTTATCCATCAGCAGGGAGAGCCTCCAAGAAAGTTGGCCAACAAGATAGAGTCTCATCTAATGTAACCTAGTCACAGAAGTCAAACCCCATCTTCTTGGCTGTATTCTGTTGGTTAGAAGCTAGTCCTTCCCCACTAAGGGTATAAATACCGGGAGGCAGAGATTATAGGTGGCTGATTTAAGGTCTCCTGTCCATTGTACTAACCATAAATAAATGGACCGTCACAGGTATCTTTAAGTATGTGCTTAGTTGTGTATGACTCTGTGACCACAGCAACTGTGTTTAACTACATTTTATTTAAGATTATCTATCATAGACATAACAGTAAAGTAATACACATTTGTTACTTCATATGTAAAATAATGGAATTTTAAAACTTTAAAAATATACTTATTTATAGTTTAGAAACAAATCCCTGGAGGTGACCATTTATATATAAATATGTCAATGGCATATTTAAATTTATTTAAATTAAATATTTTATTTATTATTTATTTACATTAAATATTTTATTTTATTATTAAGTATTTTAAATTACTATATTAATTTTAAAAGTAACTAAGCACATTAATTTTAAAAGTATATGTGTGTTTTTATACCATTTCTAAATTAAATTAAATTTTGTTTTATTTAAAATAAAATAAAATTACACTTGCAAATTAACACAGACAATTTGTGGATGTTCATAATTCTTAAAACAGCTACTACAAAAAGTTCTATTTGAGTTCTCTTATTATAATCTATTCAATTGGTTTACTTATTAAATTTGAGGCTAAGTGGTGAAAAGCCAAAGATTTTGGTCTAAAATATTAATCTGAAATATACTCAAGAAGGAAGGGAAAAAGCTTAAGGAGTAAAATTTTTTTACTTAAATGTAAGGAAACACTTCCTGAAGATCTGTCATGATGAAAAGATAAAAGAGCTGAAGCCCTTGCTATATTGCTCTCTGAGCTAAGGATTAGGGGATTATGGTGATTTGGGGTGGGGGTGGAGGGAGAACAAAAACAGCACCAGTGAAATGTGCTTAGGGGAAAAGGCATGATATAAAAACATGTTCCTCTTATAGAAGAGGAACTTATTTCTCACTAAACTTCTTAAAGTTTTACAGTCTTGAAATGTTTCAGAATCTCAAACTTTCATCAAAACATCTGAATGTCTCCCAATTAGCTAAATCAAACAAAACTACTCCTGAACAATGACTTTGAAACAGATTTTCTAATAGTCATTGTAACTAATTTAAAGCTATTTTTTACTAACATTGTATAATAGTCACTGACTTTTAAATGACTATTTTCATCTTAATGTATCACAGAAAATTTCAACTCTACTTTTTGTGATTTATTCTAAAAATTGGTAATACTTTGCATGCATGGTAGTTCTTTGAATAATTCATGTTTAACATACTCTAAATTGAAAATGAAGTAAGAGACAAGGGATCTTCCCAACCCAGGGATCAAACCTGTGTTTTCTGCATGGCAGGTAGTCCCCTATATTTCAGGCAGACTCTTTACTGACTGAGCCACGAGGGAAACCCTCATATGTAAACACACTTCCATTAACAACAAAAACAAATTTTATATAGTTAGAAATGACTAACTCATATTTTTATCAAGGGAATAACTTTAAATGTAATCTCTTCATCTGGATTCTCACTATAAACAAGGTTGAAAGTCATTTTAATTAAAATAAATTTGTTATATCCTAAATTTAATAAGATTATTATATCTCAGTGAAAGATATTTTAAATTTTTTTCAATCTTATTTAAGAAATACAGTCAAGAAAACTTGTTTTTTTTTTCCTGGATGTAATAATCTCAAGTAATAATTTAATATTTTTTTTCAAAGGTCTTAATGCATATCCTATAGATACTTTATAAATGAGCAAAAGTTAATGGGTTTCCTGAGACGATTGTTGAACAATTTAGGCCATGCCTACATTTGCTACTACATTAAAGCTAAACAGTCAGTTTTCATTATTCATATTTATTGTATTTCATGAAATTGCTATGAATACCAAACCATTTGCTCCTAGAGAAATGCACAGCAACTTTTTCATTGATTAGTTAACATATAATAAGCTTGCATTTTGTGTGTTTCTGTTTAAAGATACCTGAGTTAAAGGTATGTGTTTTCTCTGTAAGCACCACTCAGCATTCCTGCTTTTAGAAACCCTGTACAGTACTTCAACACTATCATCCAGGGCCATTTTACACAGTGAAATAACTAACATAAAGCAAAAAATGTGAAAACTCTGGCACCAAATAGACCACAAAAAAAGAGATTTTGCATAGTAGAAGAGTTGAAGCAAGAGGACAGAATGTCTCCTGGTGTGACTCAGTTAGTAATTTGAGCACAGGGAGACCAAAATTTGTCCCTTTTAAATGTGTCCTCAAATAACCACAAAAGTACCACATGAGTATTGAATTCAGGTTAAACATACATTTTAATAAGTAGGTAAATTCACAAATATGGAGCCAATGATCAACTCTATTCATGATTTAGTATTGTCACCTGTCCCTCCCAGATCTATGGAGAGTATTACTATTATAAACACTATCTGACAAGGTGTATTATTTCACTGATAAATTAAATGTTTCATCTAATATGAATAGGGGTAACATGAGTGTGATTGTTTTGAAAACGATTCTGGATTTCAAATATATGCAACAGCGGAATGCTTTTATTTTCAACTTTAGCTTATTACAGAGAGGGATTGTATTATTGCTTATATGTATGACTTTGTATATTAGTCATCCATTGTTGTGTAACATGTTACCAACATTTAGTGGCTTAGAAATATTCTTGTCTCTGTAGTCTTTAAGCAGACTGGCATAGCTGGAGAGTTCTAGTTCAAGATTTTTTTTTTAATGTTTAAGTATCTACTTTCATTTTCTGTCTCCTTTTTCTTTCATGGTTTTTGTTGTTGTTGCTTTATTCTTTTTTTTTTTTTTTTTTTTTTTTTTAAGGCCATGCCATGCTGCATGCGGGATCCCAGTTCCCTGACCGGGAACAGAACCCATGCCCCCTGCACCAGGAGTGCAGAATTTTAACCATTGGACCACCAAGGAAGTCCCAGCACAAGACTTTTAATGAGCCATCTGAAGGCTTGACTGGGCCTGACAGATTACCTTCCACTCACTCTCAGGGCTGTTCACTGAAGGTTTTGATTCCTCATTCTTTGGGGGGCTCTTGATAGAAGACCTGAGAGAAACCCAAGAAGGCCTTTCCCAAGGACATGATGATTAACTTCAAGTGATGAGATAGAGTCAGAAGGAATTCACATGCCCTGCATAACCTAATCTCAGGGGAAACATATCATCACCATTGGTAACACAGACCAAACATGTCACAATGTAGGAAAGGATGTCACAAAGATTTGAATATTCTATATACCAAGGACCTAGGAAAAAGGGGGCATCTCAAAGGATGGAAACCAGAGAGAGAGTGTGTGTGTTGTTTATTGGTCACAAATCTTCTGGGCAAAATTAATGTAGAAAAGTGGGTTAACCTTTTAGGTTTAATGTATAATCATGTATAGAATATATGTTACTTAAAATATTACTGCATTTTAATAAAAATATAATTTTGATAATTCAAATTCCCATTGATATTTTCTGTATCACAAATTAATCAATACTTAAAATTTTTTAAGTATTTTAATAAGAATCTTTCAAAAGCACTTTTATAGGTCCTCTTACACAAAATATAATATTAATTCCTGTTTTGAAAAAGTTCTCTAGATATTAAATATTAAGTAAATGTTAAAAATCTGACATAATCCATTCATTCATATGTTTTTCATTCATTAATTCATGTATTCTTCATTTAAACAACCATTTATAGAGTGTTTACACATGTCAGATACAGTTATAAGTGCTGGGAATCTTGTAATGAATAAAAAAGATAAAACATGTTACCCTCATGGAGCTTTTATTCTTGTGAGAGGAGACAGTAAGCCTATAAGCAAGTAAAATAAAATATGTTTTATTAGACATTGCTGTTATGTGAAGGAAAGTAAAACTGAATAGTGAAAAATGCCGTTAGGAATAGGTGAAATTTTAAATAAAATTATTGATGTCATCATCAGTGACACCATTTTCAGTGATACCATCTAAGAAAAATAAGGAGAAAGATATTGAGATATAGATATTCTTGGGAAGTGAAAGGTTTAAGCAACATTAAAAGATTATGGCTGGAAGAGAGTGAGTGAGCAAGAGAGAGAAGAACAGGAAATAAAGTCAGAACTGGGAACTCATTTCAATGTCGAGACCATGGCAAGGATTTTTTTTTTTTTTCTTTTTTTTTTCCTTTTTTAGAACTGAAGAGATGCCTTTGGAGAAACAGACACATGAGAAACAAAGTATTAGTTCTGATTCAGTTACAAAATTCACAGTAACCAATGATGATGGCCTGTGGTTTTAGCAATATCTATAAACTCAACCCCAGGAGCCTGGTAGGCTGCAGTCCATGGGGTCGCTAAGAGTCCGACACAACTGAGCGACTTCACTTTCACTTTTCGCTTTCATGCATTGGAGAAGGAAATGGCAACCCACTCCTGCGTTCTTGCCTGGAGAGTCCCAGGGACAGAGGAGCCTGGTGGGCCGCCGTCTATGGGGTCACACAGAGTCGGACATGACTGAAGCGACTTAGCAGCAGCAGCAGCAGCATAAATTCAACATTGTTGTTGCTGTTTAGCCACTAAGTCATGTCTAGCTCTTTGCGACCCCATGGTCTGTAACCCGCTAAGCTCCTCTGTCCATGGGATTTCCCAGGCACAAATACTAGAGAGGGTTGCCATTTTCTTCTACAGAAGATCTTTCCAACCCAGGGATTGAACCCGTGTCTCCTGCATTGCTGGTGGATTCTTTACCACTGAGCCACTGGGGGAGCCCTATATTTTCATTTAATGTCCTAACACACTTTTGTCATTGGCAAAGAAATTCTCAATTATATGATGAAGAAAAAAAGGTTAAAGAGCAAAGTATCTGATGAATAGGATATATCCCTTTTATACTTAACATCAATCATGGTTTTGAAGCTATAATAAAGCGGAAAGATACAAGTTCTTTTCTGATGAGTTTGGGTGATGGTTCAGTTCAGTTCAGTCACTCAGTCGTGTCCAACTCTTTGCGACCCCATGAATCGCAGCACGCCAGGCCTCCCTGTCCATCACCAACCCCCGGAGTTCACTCAGACTCCAGTCCATTGGGTTGATTTTCAGAATGGACTGGCTGGATCTCCTTGCAGTCCAAGGGACTCTCAAGAGTCTTCTCCAACACCACAGTTCAAAAGCATCAATTCTTCGGCGCTCAGCCTTCTTCACAGTCCAACTCTCACATCCATGCATGACTACTGGAAAAACCATAGCCTTGACTAGATGGACCTTAGTTGGCAAAGTAATGTCTCTGCTTTTGAAAATGCTGTCTAGGTTGGTCATAACTTTCCTTCCAAGGAGTAAGCGTCTTTTAATTTCTTGGCTGCAGTCACCATCTGCAGTGATTTTGGAGCCCAAAAAATAAAGCACAGGTGGCGGCGGTGGGCCGGCGCACTAAGCATGGCCGAGAGCTACCCCACTTCTGAGGCCAGGGACAGCGGCCGGGAGGAGCTACCCTACGCCCGAGGCCAGGGCAGTGACCGGGAAGTGCAACCCCACGCCCAGGGAGTGGTTGCTGTACGGGCGCAGGAGAGCCTAGAGGAGCCATCCCACATTGAAGGTCAGGAAGGGCGGTGGGAAAGAGATACCCCTCATCCAAGGTAAGGAGCAGCAGCTGTGCTTTGCTGGAGCAACGGTGAAGAGATACCCCACGCCCAAGGGAAGAGAAACCCAAGTAAGGTGGTAGGTGTTGCAAGAGGGCATCAGAGGGCAGAAACACTGAAACCATACTCACAGAAAACTAGTCATTCTAATCACACTAGGACCACAGCCTCGTCTAACTCAATGAAACTAAGCCGTGCCCGCGGGGCAACCCAAGACGGGTGGGTCATGTTTGTGTGATGGTAGGAGGAAATAATACCAGCAAAAAGTAAGTATTTAACATATATTTCAATATATGTGTTTATTAGTCATTATCTACTATAATTTGTTAAATTATAACCATAAAGATAGCAAGTTCTATTCATTAAAGCCCTTGCTTTATGCCAAGCATGACATACATATATGTCATCCCTTATATTCTTGGAAAAACTCATGGATACTTTAGCTTGTTAGATAAATTAGCTGAAAATAAAAATCTCTATCTCATAAAATATAATGATAATGTACTCATATGAAGGAAAACTGTATGATAAAATATTAACCATTTTCTTAATGTATTTTTATATTACAAAACTGGTAAATAGCCTGTGCACCTGCTACTAGTAATTTGCAATTACCCATCACTTGAAAGTCTGCAATATGTATCATAAACCAAAAAGCAAAACTTGCCATCAAAAGAAAACACAAAATAGAATTTAGGTTTTCACTTTCTTTGAGCAGCCAGATGGCACAGAATTATTTTTCTGCAATTGAATATAAAAGAACTAAAGCTGAGACAAACAGACCATTTCAGATTTATAGCATGGTTTTATGATTTTTAAACAATGAAGGGCTATGTATGCAATTATTAAATCCATTTATCTTGTAAAAGCTTATTTAAATAATATATAATACATTTAAAGTATCTTATTAGCAGAACCTTATATATATAATTTTTTTTCTTGGATACACTTATTTAGGTTATAGGTCTCACTTTGACAATCAACATGTTATTTTTGTAAATTGTCTGCATATATGTAGAAAGTCAAAAATTCAACTGTTCAAAAATGGGCATTTTGGTATAACTAAAAGTGCATGAACCAAACAATGGGATTTTTAAAGTGTTGTTTGTGTGGAGGACACAAAAAATTGTGACTGAGCATATGGTTGAATCTTATTCCACTTTCTTTTCATTTATGTTGCATAATATCAATAATAGCAGCTACATCATAGGGTCTGCATGAGAATTTAAATAATCTGTTTAAAACAGAATTAACTCTGCTGCTGTTGCTGCTAAGTCACTTTAGTCATGTCTGACTCTGTGCGACCCCATAGACAGCAGCCCACCAGGCTTCCCCATCCCTGGGATTCTCCAGTCAAGAACACTGAAGTGGGATGTCATTTCCTTCTATAATGCATCAAAGTGAAAAGTGAAAGTGAAGTCGCTCAGTCATGTCTGACTCTTAGCGACCCCATGGACTGCAACCCACCAGGCTCCTCCACCCATGGGATTTTCCAGGCAAGAGTACTGGAGTGGGGTGCCATTGCCTTCTCTGAATTAACTCTAAATTACTGTTAAAAGTACATAGCAAATATTCAATAAGTATATCAAAATGAGAAGAAAATTAATAAATAAGTGTTTATGTTTCTCTTGTTGATAATCTAAGTGATTTTACATTTGTGATGCATACATTTTTAATGAATTGTTTTCATTTTCTTCTTCAATGAATAGTTTATCTGAATGCATATATCAGTACACCTGGTGTTCTGAATATCATTTGGTTAATACAAAATGATTAAATCAAGTGAATGAAGTGAACTGTTGAGTGCAATATGAGGGCTTTACTTTGCTCTGTTTTTAAACTTTTCTAGACATAGCAATAAAACTAGGCCAGAGTAGTGAATGTCAACTGTATGGAAGTTGCTGTGGGGAAGAGGGCAGATATCAACTCAGTAAAGATTTAATGTCCTTTCCTACACTTTAATCCAGCTGGAAAAAGGAAGATAGAAATTAGCAGGTAGGTTCTTCTAGCAGTGAAGACTCATATATATAGACAATAAACTAATGATTACCAGTGGGGAGAGGAAAGGGAAAGGGGTAATATAGTGGGATGACATTAAACAATACAAATGATTAGGTATAAAATAAACTATAAGGATACATTGTACAACACAAGGTATATAACAAACATATTTAAATAATTATAAGTGGAGCATGACTTTTAAAAAATGTGAGTCACAATTTTGCATACCTATAATTTATATAATCATACAAAAACTATACTTCAATTAAAAATAATAATTTGGAACCCTGAGAAAGTCATTCTTACTTGCATTTCTTACAGTGACCCAAACGCAAAGATGATAGATGAAGATAGTACATAGATACATGATAAATAATAGGTAGATAGAGATAGTGGAGAAGGAAATGGCCACCTACTCCAGTATTCTTGCCAGGATAATCGCATGGAAAAAGGAGTCTGTTGAGCCACAGTCCAAGGAGGTCACAAAAGGGTCAGACGTAACTGAGCATACATATAAGATATAGATAGAGACAAGCACACGCCAAGTTCTCACCAAAGACACGATTTATCTTGTATATCACAGGGATAGTTTTTAACACTGACAATTCTTGATCTTTGAAAAGTAGTTTTCACAATGGCCCTCTTCCTGCCTTTCTCACATTCTCCCCACTTGACTCCTATTCTTTTAGGCATTCTTCCAAAATATCTGGCTAATCCTTCTTAGGCTCGTTTTTTGGGGGTCTCCATATCAAACTATCGTCTGTTCTCTCTGTACTGTGTTTATAAGGCCAACTCATTTCACAGTGTGCTAATAACATTCTTAACAGTGTGTTAGTAAGTAGAACATTCCAAGATCTGCACCTCTCTGCAGATCTCTTTTCTGAATTTCAAAACCATATATTCAGCTGCCTACTCTCCTCTTCTACTTTGAACTTTCAAAGGAACTTTATAGTAAACACCTAGCTGGAACGAGAGTTCCCCCTTTTCATCCAATGACGCCCAAGAGAGCACTGTCTTGCTAAAGGGGCCAACTTACTGTGACCTAGCCATGTAAGGGGCATTATTTATTTCTCTGACTTCTAAATTTCCATTTATCAGCCACTTTAGCTTTCACACAGCTATGGTCCCATTCATATTTTTATATCCCAACTGATACCACCATAGCCTGAACTAATAATGTCTCTCTTTGGCCAATCTAATAGCTTCCCAGCAGTTCAGTAACATCCACTTTTTCTCATAAAATAAAATTCCTTGACGGGAGTTATTAAAACATAAATGTTACTCTTAAAGAAACAAAAACAAAACTGCAGTGGCTTCTTATTGAACTTAGGAAAATCTCCATATTCCTAGCACAGCACCCCCCACCACCGCAAAAAAAAAAAAAAAAAAACTGCTTCAGCACTCTCCCATTGGTATCTTGGGAATCAGCCCCATACACAGACATGCTTTTTATAAATATCTTAATGTGTAGAAGCCATGGCCTCACTGATTAGGACTTACACAATTCAGTTCATCACATCACTGTCTTCACAGATTTCACCTCTGATTCTCCCTGGAATCCTTGCCAGTGAGGTCATTGTCTCCTTCATTGTGCCTTAACAGCCTTTTCAGACACAAACAACTTCCATCTGTTGCATCAATGACATCAGTTACATCTCCTACGGAGGAGTCCCACTTTATGAAAAATAGCAAAGAGGGTAACAATATCTACCACCAAGAACAGCCCTTACAAGATGTCATCCTGCACTAAGGTTTGGAGATGCCCAGGTTGCCAAGAAAGACAGGACTCACAGGTACTTGATGGAGCAAGGCTTTACTGCACAGAGAACAACAGCAAGCTCAGCTCGCAGTGGGCATCAGCACCCTGTGGCCTTTGAGCTGCAAGCAAAAGATCCCCACTCCCTCTCCCCCAAGAAGCATATAGGACATTGAGTCTGGTCAGATGCCATATGATACACAACCTTAGGTAGAACAAAGAGGTAGCCATCAAACCCAGAAAAGAGAAGAATACTTTCCCTAAAAGTGATATGCCCAGCATAGGCTTGAGAGTTTTATCTCTCTGTAAGGAAATGTTCCAAGCCCAAGGCACACTCTTATGCTGCCATGCAAGGGTCAGCAGCCTGAGTGTGACTGTTTTTCCCAACGATGTAAAAATTCAACTTTGGTAATAACGTTCGACTTTCTAAGTTTCTCAGTAGTATTTGGCAGAATTGATCATTCTCGTCATGATGTTTTTCTTTTCACTTTATATCTGAGACAGTATTTTCAATCTTGGTTAATTTAGATTTCACCTGCTTACAGTGTCTGCTCTAACCGATATACCTAAAAGAGCACCCATGTCATTCTCCTCTAGTCGTTTTATCTTGGTTTATTTTTCCTCATAATACTTATATTGCATAAATGTATATGAATATATATATATTTATTTTACATAGCTCTTTATAATTCATCTCCCAAAATATAATACAAAGTTTTGACAAATGCACCTTTATGTTTTTGTCCAAATTGTGTTTAAATAAAATTTTGTAATAATTTTACAATTAAAATTGTAATAATTAAATATTGTAAAATTAAAATTGTAAAATTAATATTGTAATAATTTTAAATTTGCAGAAAGATTTCAAAGATAGTACAGTGTTCTCATATACTTCATACCCAATTTTCTTTATTATTAACATTACATATGATGCATTTGTTACAATTAATGAACCAATATTGATACATTATTATTAACTAAGTTCATATTATTTTGTATCCAGATTTCCTTAGATTTTACCTAATGTAATTTATCCTGTTTTATCCCAAACAGGATGTCACACTACATTTGTCAGTTAAGCGCCTCTTGACTCTGACAGTTCCTCAGACTTCATTTCGATGATAGTTTTGAGGACCATTTGTCAGTTATTTTGTAGAATGTTCCTCAACTGGCATTTGTCTTTATTTTCTTTCTCATGTTAGACAAGGGTTACATGATTTGAAGAGAGAGATAGAAGTAAAGTGCCATTTTTATCATAGTGTATGGGATCAACTTAACACTGTTGTACTGTTAGTGATCATTTGGCTGAGACAGTTTGTCAAATTTTTCCACTGTAAATTTACTGTTGTTGTTTTTTTTTTAATTTCCATCTGTGCTCTAGAGGGATGTCATACAGTGTTAATTTACACAGAAATCTGAAATCATGAGGAGTTCATGCTATCTCCTAGATGGTAGGGTTTCTACATAAATTATTTGGAATTCTTCTGCCTCATTTATTTTTTTATCCAGTCATTTTTTAAAATGTTGGAATAAGTGCCTAGATATTTGTTTTATGTTTTTTAATATAATCCATCAGTCCTGGGTGTTCATTGGAAGGACTGATGTTGAAGCTGAAACTCCAATAATTTGGCCACCTGATGCGAAGAGCTGACTCATTTGAAAAGACCCTGATGCTGGGAAAGACTGAGGGCAGGAGGAGAAGGGGACGACAGAGGATGAGATGGCTGGATGGCATCACCGACTCAATGGACATGGGTTTGGGTGGACTCTGGGAGTTGGTGATGGACAGGGAGGCCTGCTGTGCTGCAGTTCATGGGGTCGCAAAGAGTCGGACATGACTGAGGGACTGAACTGAGCACTGCATTATTTATTTTTTTCCAGTTTCTGCCATTGGGAACTTTTTCAGTTAGCACCTCTGTTTCTTTGATGTACCCTCATCACTGAGGGATTTTTTTTTTTTTTAAACTACTTCCTTACTTTTTATAACCTCATTTTCTATAAAATAATCTCCAAGCTCATCTTATATTCCTAACACTAGTCCTAGAATTATCCAAGAACCTTGATTCTTTTTATCAGAGAATAGTATTAAAAATTAAGATCTGGGCCCTAAGTTTGCTCCTTTATTTACAGGAGTCCATTGTGTGGATGTATCACAGTTCACTGATCACCTTCCCAAAGGCATCTCGGGTTTTTTCCAAGTTGCAGCATTTAGAACAAAACTGCTATAAACAAAACTGCTATAAACAATCATGTAAAGGTTTTTCTATGGACCTTAAGTTTTTAAATCTTTTGCGTAAAAACCTGGGAGCACTATCATTTGATTGTATAAGATGATGTATTTAAAAACCACTACAGTGCTAACCCATTGTGATTTTACCAGTTTGAATCTGTTGCTCTATATCCTTACCAGCAGCAGTAGGAATAATCAGATTCTTTTGTTTTTCTTCAGCTGGTTGAGCAGTGTAGCCTTTCTAACTCTATAACAATATTTCATTTGCTTAAATTTTCAGTTCCCTAATGAGAACTAAAGTTGAGCAACTTTTGTTATGTTTATTTTTGTGTGTGTTTAATCACAGTATTTGCTAGAAGCGACTAGCATAAAATAGGTCCCTGTTAAATATTTATAAAATAAACTATGTATAAGCACAATAAAAATTGTATGTAATTTTATTACAAGACTAAGTTCTTTTGATTGAAAATAAATAAGTCCCTAAATATTTCTGTCTGTACTATAAGCTCATAGTCCAAGATTTAAAGTATATCATATATCAATATACTGTTTGAATTTAAATAATTTGGGCAGAGATGTTATTGTAAACACATTTAACATGTAAAATGGTTGTAAATAACTGGTAGAGCTAGCTATTTGAAAAGAATGCTTAAAATATTTATTTTTCAATATTTAGAATTGAAAAATAAAGAAATCCATCCACAAATGATAAATTCTATTGAAATATTCTATGCATAACTATTATATATTTATTTTTATTTTCCATAGAGCATCATACCTTGTAACAGATGGTTGTTGTAAAAATAAAATAAGCGGTGAAATATACAAGGTTTTTAGACATTGACTTGAGTACAGTGTTATGGGTACAAGGTATTGTTATTGTGACTATGATTAATATTTTCAGTAATTCCTTTTGATCAATGTAAAAATCCATAACGTTTTTAAATTAAATTTCCTTAGCTGTTTTCTAAGTGAATAATTAATAAATCACTACTATTTTTGTTGATCTTTAATTATTTTGCTATTGTCTTAAAACCTTTTATCCATTATCTATCATTCTTTTTACCATTTTTTACTATTAGTCTTTTACTTTTTATTTAAATTTTATTCACATTTTTATTTTTGTTTACTTTTCAAAACATAAATGTATATTCTTTTATAAAGATTGATCTGTTACTACCAGTATAATCGAGTTACTTTCTAAATCTATGTAAATTTTCTACAAATTTCACCTTTAGTTTTGTATTAACCATCAATATTGTAACTCAGAATACATATGTTCTAAAAATGGTCTTATTAATTTAATATACCAAATGATATAAGGTAGTACTTTTTTCATGGACTGAGGACATATAGATACGTATTTTATTTATGAATGATTTCTCAAATCAGACATGAAAAATATCCTGTGTATTTGTATTATTACATTTGAAAATGTCTATGACAAATAAAAATTATATGTGATTAAATATTTTCTAAGTCCAAGACTTTACAGGTCATTGCTTTCTCCTATTTATAATATACTTCATGAAATACATTTTTGGAATGAATTTAGCTTACATGTAATAAGAAAACCTTTCTATATTTTAACACATGCACTTATATATCTAATAGGTAATTTTAATATTACATTCAATTAGCATAACATTTTACATACTCGTTATATTGTTCATTTAATTTCCTGTAAATATGTTGATAAAATGTTTTCTTTTATTCTACAAACTTCTAGGTCTTTTCAAACTATATTGATATCTTAATAATTATATTCTAATATTGCTTGAGTAAATTTGTTTTGGGGAATTTTGCCTAGCATTCTAGTGGGGATCCAGCATACCTACACAAAATAATATTCATGTTTAACTATATCAAGATATGGAGTCTATAGTAGTTATTTATTGCTGATAATAAACCATTACAAAATATAAGGTTTAAAAAAAAATCCTATTTGCTCCTGGTTCTATTTGCAGAGTGAGCTGGGCTCCACTGTAGTTTTTCCATTGGTCTCATCCGTGGTCACTCATGAGACTACAGTCACCAGGCAGCTTCACTGAGACTTCTTGGTTTAACAATAGCTTCACTCATATGCTTTGCAGGGATTCAGACAACCAACAAGCTATCTTTTTCTAAACAGTCTCTCATCATCCAGGAGACTAAGGATACCTCTCTGGGTGACAGCAGAATTCCCAAAGGGTGAGAATGGAATTACAAGTGTTTTTCAGGCTTGAAACCTGTGTTATCTACCACATCTCATTGATCAAAGTCCAGTCCAGATTCAAGAATATGGCAAATGGATTCATCATCTTTTGAGACAGGTGGTGCAGTCACATGACAAACAAGGGTGTATTCTGGGATGAGAAGAATCTGTGACTCTTTTCCCAATTTAGTAAAGACTGTTGTGGAGCACAGCATTGCTGGAGTGTCTGCTGTATAAACTGGTTCTGCAATCTGCAGTTTCACAAACCAAGAAAGATGACCTGATCATTCTGAAACGAGGTTTACTTATTTAGAAAACAAATATAATTGTTTTGAAGATTTGCTGACATAATTTACAGAAGCTACTTAGTACAATTTCTAGCATAATTACAAACATAAATTATTAATAATGACTATTTCTAATATTTTCTTGGTGGTTAACCCAATCCTAGCTACTCTTCTGTTGTTGTTGTTTAGTTGCTAAGTAGTGTCTGACTCTGCAACCCCATAAACTGTAGCCCACCAGATTCCTCTGCCCATGGGATTTCCCAAGCAAGGATACTAGAGCAGGTTGCTGTTTCTTTCTCCAGGGGATTTTCCTGACCCAGGGGCCAAACCTGTGTCTCCTACACTGGCAGGCAGATTCTTTACCACTGAGCCACCAGGGAAGCCCAATTATTCTTCATATTTTGCTAAATAAAAATGTGATTTTCTCACTTGAAAGAGGAGCATTTTCTCCCATAAAATAGCAAAATGTCAGAGTAGTGCAATCATGGTGAAAAAAAGGAGTAAATGATGTGAAGCAGGGCTAACCTCATGGGCAACAACTTCACTATTTCTGTCACCTACACCTGCCAGTTGATTATACACTGAAGACTGAATCCATTTTGAAGTCAGTTAAATTCAGAAGCACAGAGGAAGGAAGCAGATTATGTATCTTTATGACCTTCTTTCTCCTTTCATCTAGGCTGCTCACATTTTTAGACCTCACTGCCTCTAAGTCAAATGTGTTGCTTTCTCGTTGAATCTTTTCAGAATTTAAATGGATATATTATATTCCCTTCTATATTAGGACTCTCCCGGTTGCTAGGTACATAAATTCAATGCAGATTGGCTTTAAAAGAAATGAATTTATTTTATCACCATCTCTTACATCAAGGCATATACTAACCCAGGTGCATTTTTTGACTCACTAGTAAATCAGGACATAGACTCTTTCTGTATCTCTATCTCTCATTCGACTGCTGCCCTTCAGTTTCCCATTGTATTTTCAGGAAAACACTTCCAAAACACTGACACCTAGTAACCATAGGAAAAAACATTTAGCTTTAGTGGAAGTCATAGCTCCAAATGCGTAACTCAGATCAGGTATTTATGCCTCAGCCAATCACTCTGACAAAAGGTAATCGTGTCCTTTAAGACTGAGGTATAGAATAATATTCCTGCTGCTACTACTGCTAAGGTGCTTCAGTCATGTCCGACTCTGTGCGACCCCAGAGATGACAGCCCACCAGGCTTCCCTGTCCCTGGGATTCTCCAGGCAAGAACACTGGAATAGGTTGCCATTTCCTTCTCCAATGCATGAAAGTGAAAAGTGAAAGCGAAGTGGTTCAGTCGTGTCCGACTCCTAGCAACCCCATGGACTGCAGCTTACCAGGCTCCGCTGTCCATGGGATTTTCCAGGCAAGAGTACTGGAGTGAGTTGTCATTGCCTTCTCCAAGAATAATATTACTGTAGGTCAAATCAAGTCATTATTTCCAGAAAAAAATGAAAACAGATGCGATATATATATATATATATATATATATATATATATATATATAACAAATATCCAAGAATCTTTTTACCACTAGCACAGACAATGGATTTCAAATTACTGTGGATTGAACTTTGACAGTTTTATCAAACTTTCTGTATGCCTTTTTCCTTTTCCTACCATATATTAACCAAAGATGGAAATCCACCAGCCCCTTGGAAGCAAATATTGCCTTTCCAACCCTTGATTTTGCTTTCTGCATTGGCCAGTAAATTTTATTCAACTTCTTGAAAAATTTTAATTTCCATGAGACTAGAAAGCAGCAGAATCTTTATTAAAGTCTTCCATAATCCATCCAGGTATAAAAATTTATTTCCCTTAAACACATCTACATCTTTTGAAAATGATTTAGACAATATTCCTCACTTAATAACTGAAAGGAGAATGAAGAAAAATTTGATATGGATGCATGTTGGCAAAAAAGAAGCATAACAATTTTGTGATATCTTCTATTTCTTTCTAAATCTTCTAAAAAATGTACTCCTGTTTAAGCCAAGCAATTTAAGAAGATAAAAAATTGTAAACCACTAAACATACAAAAATACTCTTTCTCCAAATATCTTTATCATTGTATAAACACTAAAATATGTATTTTAGCAAGTTTACTGAATAATTTATAGAATATAATATTTGAACCATTACCTTCTTGCAGAAAAAACACTGAATGCTTCAATTCCATTAAATGTACTTTCAATACTAAATGACTTAATCATTTACCTCCAAATAATCCTAGTCTTCTTGCATATTTTAGTTTTCTGATTTTTCCTTATAATTAAAATGTCTTGATAAATTGCCTTTAATAATATTTGTTCATGCATTGTTCACATTTATTCCTAAAATGCATGTTTGCAGCATAAAAATACGACATTGACTTTTCTGATATCCTTTCTCTTTTTTTCTCTCCAGGTCAATATTATACACAGACTTGGATAAACCAATTACTGCATGATGAAGAGAATAACAAAACTAACAAAAACAATACAAAACAAAATAAGACATCAAAACAATACAAAATATGGAAAATTCAATAAGAATTTCACTGGAAAGCTTTAATAACGTTCCTTAAGCCAGCAAATGGAGGGGGACTGACATTCTCAAGGAACTATGACTACTGTATATATATCAGGATCCAATAGACTGAAATGAAATTTCAATTGTAACACAACCATCCCGTGAATTAATAACTCACCTTTATCTACAACACCCTAGAGGTGGCTTTGAATTTATTGATTTTATTTCCTTTGTATTTCAGCCAGGTCAGATTCTGGGAGACAGCCTCCTTTAATTTCTGCAAGTGTGGGAGAAAGATTTATGATGTTCCTATTTCATCAATATCTCAGGGGTAAAGAATGGGCATTGTCTTCCAGTTAAGTAAACCATGAGAGGCACCTTTTGAAAAGGGTCACTGAATTTATTCTAGATGTTGTTAGTTACTGTCTCCTAGGTCACACAATAGTTGCTGAAAGACTTGTATGGGACACTTGTCTTCCATATAAAGCCAGCAAAACTTTCATGTCTCTGGAATAAAAGATATCATTACATGTAATGTCATTGTGTTTCATAATTGCTTATAATGCTGTTTCTGAAATTTAATTTCTCCTCATGTCAAAATGTAATGAAAATTCAATCAAAAGTATGTAAGAATTTCTCATGTTATTTTAGATGTACTGGTTTTACACCTTTTTTTTTCACTTTCCATGGATTTTAAAATTTGAGAACATATACACATGAATATTTTTGTACATTGATCCATAATCTTTTAAAATCAGAAATGAAATATGTGTATATTTTATATATGTATAGGTGCTCCGTGGTGTCCAACTCTTTGCAGTCCTATGGACTATAGCCTGCCAGGCTCATCTGCCCATGGAATTTTCCAAGTAAGAATACTGTAGTGGGTTCCCATTTCCTCCTCCAGGATATCTTTGTGATCCAGGGATAGAACCAGAGTCTCTTGGGTCTCTTGCATCAGCACGTAGATTCTTTACCACTAGCACCACCTGGGACGCCTACGTGTGTGTGTGTGTGTGTGTGTATTATATATATCAGTTCAGTTGCTCAGTCGTGTCCAACTTTTTGTGACCCCATGGACTGCAGCACGCCAGGCCTTCTTATCTATCACAAACTTCCTCTCCCTGAATTTACTCAAACTTATGTCCATTGAGTCGGTGATACCACCCTATGGACTGTAGCCCACAAGACTCCTCTGTCCATGGGATTCTCCAGGCAAGAATACTGGAATGGTTGTCATGCCCTCCTCCAGATCTTCTTGACCCAGGGATGGAAACTGCATCTCTTAAATCTCCTGCATTGGCAGGCAGGTTCTTTACCACTAGTGCCACTTGGAATGCCTGCTGCTATGCCTGCTCCTGCCAATTTCTTCTGTTGCCTCTCCTCCTGTTTTTATTGCTGCAACTAAGCACAGCACAGTGATATTATTAACAATACTTTTACTACTGATAATGATATAAAGAATTTTAATTTAGACAAAATTTGAATTAAACCAATTTTTCTACATTTAATCATAATGATTGCATCATTTTCTCCATTATTCTGTGAATAAAATATATCTGATTTATAGATCTGATTTTAAATTTTTTCTGGGATAAATATTTTTTCATGGTTATATTATCATTTTAAATCACTGTTGAACATAATTTATCTATATTTGAGCTGTGATCATTGCTCTGATATTTGTGAGGCATATTTTCTATGATTTATTTTCCATATAATATTGCTATTAGCTTTTATTGCCAAAGATAAACAGAATATAAGTTTCTTGAAGAAAACACAGTAGAAATATCTTCATGACCTTGGGGCATACAAAGGTTACTTAAATAGTATAAAAATGGCACTAAACTTAGAAGAAATAAAAAGATGATTGCACTTACTTAATATTAATAACATATATTAATCAAGATATAGCATTAAAGCATCATGATGTTTCATCACATACACCTGAAAAGCACCTCATATAAAGAAATATTTTTAAATTCTTATTAATAATTAGGAAAAAAGATCTTAATTTTTTAAATGGGCCTGATCCTTGTTCAGGTATATCTAAAAAGGATGCAGTGGTCCCTCAATATCCTTGGAAGATTGGTCCCAGGATGCCCTGAACATATCAAAATCTACAGATGTTCAAATCTCTTATAGAAAGTAGTATTGCATTTGCATATAACCTCATCACATTCTCCAGTTAACCTTAAATCATCTCTAAAGTACTTATACTACATGATACAATGTAAATGCTATGTAAACAGTGGCCAGTGACTGGAAAGTTCAAATTTGGCCTTTTGAACCTTTTCAGAATTTTTATTCTTAATTATTTTTGACCAGCAGTTGATTGAATCTACGGATGCAGAATCTATGTATATGGAGAGCTGACTATGTATTCAAATAGTCAACTTTTATGGTTTCATGGCAATCCACTCCAGTGTTCTTGCCTGGAGAATCCCATGGACAGAGGTGCATGGTGGACTAAAGTACATAGGGTTGCAAAGTCAGACACGACTGAAGAACTAACACAGATGCACATGATGTTAATCATGATGGGCATGAAAACCAAACCTGCCTTGAAACTACTTCTGAGAATAGATACAATTTAAAGATTGACAATACAAAGAACATTATGGAATATGAAGCAAGGGAAAGTCACTTACATTGTCAGTGAAATTATGTCATTTTCATTACTTTGAAATCTTGTTTAGTGGTACTTGCTGAACGTATGTCCACCAATTCTGATCCTAAATCTACATCTAAGAGAAATGAGTGAAATACTTTTACCAATGAGACATAAAAAATCATTTCAAAAGTTTTATCCTTAACAGTCAAAATTGAAAACAGCCTAAATGTCTTTGAATAGAATGGATGAATTGTGATGTACTGTTAAAATGGATACAAATAGTAATAACAAAAAACAGACTACTGATATATTAAAATGCATAGGTTAATCCCAGAGCCATTGTATTAAGTGAAAGAAGGTAGACAAAACAGCTATTAACTGCAAGGTTTTAGCTACTTAATTTGACAACAGGCAAAACTAATTGAGGTTTTTCAATGTCAAAACAGGGGTTACCATAATTGTATAGATAAATTAATTTTATGGGCACAATAGAAAATTCTAGACATGTTCTATAGATTGATGATTTGTGTGGTTTTCATCAGGATATAAATTTCACTTTGCTGAACAGTTAATATTCATTTATTTTACAAATCACACTGCATGCACTTGTAATCATAAATCAAAGAAAAACAAACTTGGCATCCACTGATAGGTTCATTTTATTTATTTATTTATTTATTTTTAAAATTTATTTGGACTTTCCAGGTGGCACTAGTGGTAAATAATCCACCTGCCAATTCAGGAGCTGCAAGAGATGCAGTTTTGATCCCTGGGTCAGGAAGATCCTTTGGAGTAGAAAGTGACAACTTGAATATTCTTGCCTGGAAAATTCCATGGATAGGAGACTCGGGTGGGGCTGATACCATGGGGCTGAGAGTTGGACACAATTGAGCACAAAATGTATGTTCATTTTAAAGAGTAAAGAATCAAGAAATGTCTATATCTCTTTAGTATGCTCTTCAGTGATCTTTGAAGGGTGGAGTAAAGAGAGCAGTTCATTTCTCTCACTTTTTGTTGCCTTATCTGATACTTTCAAGCAGTGCAGCAAGACTGTAAACAGACCACTAATGTTCCTGAGTTATTGCTTTCCCCTGGCCTACAAACAGGCATGATGATATGAGAGTTCTGTTGATTTAATTCTGTTGGACATGTTTTCCACTATAAATATAAACATTTGTCACATGTAGTTTGCTGGGGAAAGGTTAGGAAGTGCTGGTTTATACCACTTTCTTATTTTTGACTATGTCATGTCTTGAATGTTCATTTGGATTGTCACAAGTGAGTCAGGAAGAAGAGGCATTAGTTAGATGTAATTTACATTAATTGATTTGATCTGCAGCAATGCTACTGAAGTTTTTTTAGGGCCACCAAACTTTGATAAGCATTGGCAGTAGAACTGCCATTTATGGTTTAGCAAAGACATGTCATTTCACTGAAATAAAGCCACAGTAGAAGCTCTGACTACAGTAGCTGTAGCAGAAGACTACAGTAGTTGTGACCTGGAATCAGAGACAAATATTATAAGGAGAGCAAGTGAAAAAATCCATGAGAATTTCCAGCTTTATATGTTGAAAATATGATTAGAGGTGGGTTTTCTGCAAGGTTGCTTTGCATTGAGAAGAGGTTGTACAGAATTCTGGGTAAGCATGAGTGAGTTGAGATAAGAAGTAGAGAATATGTGGACTGAGATGGGGATATTGAAATTAAAACAGAAGTAATTTACATAAGGGCTTCCCTCATAGCTCAGTCTGTAAAGAATCTGCCTGCAATGAAGGAGACCCAGGTTTGATTCTTGGGTTGGGAATATCCCCTGGAGAAGGACATGGCAATCCACTCCAGTATTCTTGTTTGGAAAATCCATGGACAGAGGAGCCTGGTGGGCTACAGTCCATGGGGCTGCAAGAGTCGGACACAACTTAGCAACTAAACCACCACCACGATGTACATAAAGGACTTCCCAGGTGGCACAGTGCTAAAGAATTCACCTGCTAATGCAGGAGACAGATTCAATCCTTGGATTGGGAAGATCCCCTGGAATAGGAAATGGCAATCTGGTCCAGTATTCTTGCTTGGAAAATCCAGAGAGAGAGGAGCCTGGTGGGCTACCCAAGGGGTGGCAAAGTGTTGGCCATGACTGAGCAGCAAAGCACACACACGCTATACCTAAAAATAAAAAGGGAAATGATGAAATGAGTGGCAGTTTATGGACTGAGTGTACAAAGACCAAGGGAACACAATGATCCTTAATTTCAACTTCACTTGATGAAAAATATTTCCCTAAAATGTGTAAAAATAAATGCAGAGATGGCAATGATGACCCTATATGCAAGACAGCAAAAAAGACACAGATGTGTATAGCAGACTTTTGGACTCAGAGGGAGAGGGAGAGGGTGGGATGATTTGGGAGAATGGCATTGAAACATGTATACTATCATGTAAGAATCAAATCACCAGTCTATGTCCGATGCAGGATACAGCATGCTTGGGGCTGGTGCATGGGGATGACCCAGAGGGATGTTGTGGGGAGGGAAGTGGGAGGGGGGTTCATGTTTGGGATCGCATGTACACCCGTGGTGGATTCATGACAATGTACAGCAAAACCAATACAGTATTGTAAAGTAAAATAAAGTAAAAATAAAAATTAAATTAAAATAAAATAAAATAAATGCAGAGGACACAAAAAAACTGGAAAGATATACATGCAGAAATGCAACTTTTCCTTCATTTCCCCATTAAATTCAGTAAAGTAATATCCAAGTTTTATGTAATTATTTATTCTAAATTGCAATTCATAATTTAGTTAGGATTTAAAAATACATATAAGCCTTTAATAATGTTCAAACAATTGCACACATCTCACACACTAGCAAAGTAATGCTTAAAATTCTCCAAGCCAGGCTTCAACAGTACATGTGCTGTGAACTTCCAGATGTTCAAGCTCGATTTAGAAAAGGCAGAGATCAAATTGCAAACACCCACTGGATCATAGAAAAAGCAAGAGAATTCCAGAAAAACATTTCCTTCTGCTTTATTGGCTATACCAAAGCCTTTGATTATGTGGACCACAATAAACTGTGAAACATTCTTCAAGATATGGGAATACCAGACCACCTGACCTTTCTCCTGAGAAATCTGTATGCAGGTCAAGAAGCAACAGTTAGAAATGTACATGGATCAACAGACTGGTTCCAAATCAGGAAAGGAGTACATCAAGGCTGTATATTGTCACTCTGCTTATTTTACTTATATGCAGAGTACATCATGAGAAATGTCAGGCTGGATGAAGAACAAGCTGGAATCAAGATTGCTGGGAGAAATATCAATAACCTCAGATATGCAGATGACACCACACTTATGGCAGAAAGCAAAGAAGAACTAAAGGGCCTCTTGATGAAAGTAAAAGAGGAGACTAAAAAATTTGACTTAAAACTCAACATTCAGAAAACTAAGATCATGGCATCTGGTTCCATCTGCTGCTACTGCTACTGCTAAGTCACTTCAGTCGTGGCTGACTCTGTGTGACCCCATAGATGGCAGCCCAGCAGGCTCCGCTGTCCCTGGGATTCTCCAGGCAAGAACACTGGAGTGGGTTGCCATTTCCTTCTCTGATGCATGAAAGTGAAAAGCGAAAGTGAAGTCACTCAGTCATGTCTGACTCTGAGCAACCCCATGGACTGCAGCCTACCAAGCTCCTCCATCCATGGGATTTTCCAGGCAAGAGTACTAGAGTGGGGTGCCATTGGCTTCTCCATCTGGTTCCATCACTTCATGGCAAATAGACAGGGAAACAATGAAAAACTGAGAGACTTTGTTTTGGGGGGGGCTTCACAATCACTGCAGATGGTGAAATTAAAACAGACTTTCTCCTTCGAAGAAAAGCTATGACCTACCTAGACAGCATATTAAAAAGCAGAGACATTACTTTGTCAGCAAAGGTGTGTCTAGTCAAGGGTATGGTTTATCCAGTGGTCATGTATGGATTCGAGAGTTGGACTATAAAGGAAGCTGAGAGCCCAAGAATTGATGCTTTTGAACTGTGGTGTTGGAGGAGACTCTTGAGAGTCCCTTGGACTGTGAGGAGATCCAACCAGTCAATCCTATAGGAAAACAGTCCTGAATATTCATTGGAAGGACTGATGCTGAACCTGAGACTCCAATACTTTGGCCACCTGATGCGAAGAACTGACTCTTTGGAAAAACCCTGATGATGGGAAAGACTGATGGCAGGAGGAGAAGGGGACGGCAGATGATGAAATTGTTGGGTGGCATCACCAACTCAATGGACATGAGTTTGACCTATGTGCTTGTCTATAACTGAGAATAGTGACAATTTTATTGTATGGTGGCATTATGAGGATTGGTTGAGTTGATACATATGAAACTGAAAACAAAACAAAACTATACTTCATTTGTTTTTGTTGTGGTTGTTTGGTTTTGTTTTTTCTGTTGTGGTTTGTTTGTGTTGCTAGAATATCTATAGCAGTATTATTCACAAAAGCCCCAAACTGGAAACTATCCAAATGCCCATCAACAGCAAAACACCAAAATAAATTGGGATGTAACTAGTACAATAGAGAAGGAAATGGCAACCCAATTCAGGATTCTTGTCTGGCAGATCCCATGGACAGAGGAGACTGGCAGGCTACAGTCCATGATTTCCTAAAAGAGTCAGACGTGACTTTGAGATTAAACAACAATATCTATTATGAATGAAATACTGCCTGGCAATAATAATGATTGCTCCACAGCCACATGCAACAACGTGGATTAATTTCACAGACATAAAGTTGAGCAAAAGAATCTTCCTACAGATTAGTACTGTAGAAAGTATAAAAGCAAGCTAAAGTAAATGTTTCATTTGTGATAATTTAGAAATACACTTTAAGACTGTACAGTTCAATGACATGTTATTAAAACATTAATTCTATAGTCTTTCCAACTTGAAAGATTGAAAAAAGAAACAGAAAAGAAAACAGTAATACAAAAGGATTCAGAAAAGGAAGAAAATCAAAGGAGTGACTTTCAGGGAACAAAGAGAAAAGCACAACAGTGAACTTAAGACAGAATAGTGATAGAAATAAAAGTTGGGTATAAGGAGAAAAATATTTAAAAGACAGTAAAGTTCTATGACCAAATCATGTTCATTTGAAATTTGGAGAAAATGTGGGTAGGGAGAACTAATATTAAAAAGATTCATGTCAATGTTATCATCATAAAACATATGGATATATTAGGAGACAAACTTAATTGAGAGCAGGAGTAGGCATTCTGGTACCCTGATGTTTCTGGTCCTCTTTCCCTTGAGTTTACGAAGGAGGATATCACTTTTTCACTGCATTGAAATTCAGAGTGATTATGTAACATGTTTTAGTAACTGAAACCTATGTCCCTCCTATGAAGGAAACACTTAAGAGCTGTTGGTGATCCTACAGTTTTTCTCTTCTCAAGCAGCAGTGAATATAAGGTGGTTTTGATGTAAAGATGCTGGAATGGCAAAGGTAAAAAACCCTTGGACTTCAGTGTGACTACCTGAAGAGCAGCTGCCCTGGAGAGTCATCAGGAGCTTGGTCTTAGATTTTGTATGAAAAATAACATCCTTGTACTATGCCTAACTACTGGAGTTTTGCTAAATTATAACTAGCTCAAGTAATGAACAGTAAAAACTGTATTGCCCATAAATCATGTGGAGGCTTGTTCTATTATGGCAATGACATATTATTTTAAACTGGGAAATGACTTCAAACTTAAACTATTGATTACACTAATACTATTTTAGTAAAATAATTCTTTAATATGAAGAAAGGTTTATTTCCTGCTATCCTCTAATTTTCTTTCATTTTTTAACCTAGTGTAACTTATTAATAGATGTTGTATGGTTATCTATACGATAATATTTTATTATGGTTTAACAGAAGCATAGTAATAAAGTTTGTCTTCAGATTTTCAAGTTTACAAACTCCACTTCATGTGTTCAGAGACACTAATTCAACTATTGATAAATGGCAATCAATCTATACACGTAATGGAGCAATTGGTGAGTCAAAGATTCATAAATTAATTTATTGTAGTACAAATGGTAAATACCCAGAATACTTAAGAAATAGTATTACCATTCTCTAATTCTTTGCAGAAAGACAAAATGTTCATAATATTCTATTACTACTTATATCATTAAAAAGATAATCCAGGTTAATTTAACCATTTTAAAATTATATTCTGAAGCCTCTGAATCAACTAAAGAATGTGATTATTTTATTTACACTTCTATAACACTTTCATAAAATTTTACAAAACTAGACTGTGCATATCCTTTGTCAGATGGTATAGAACTCATATGAACAAAACCCAACCTATTGTTTCTTCTAAACTTCCCCCCACCATGACCCCTCTATTACAATACAATCCCCAAGTGCTGAGCACCCTTAGAGAAAGTGAAATAATGTCCTGGAATATTTCTCATGGTACAGTTCAATTCTTCTCGTGTCTTCTTAGTTGGTTATTCCAACACTTCACTTGTGTTTAAATGCCTTTCTTGTCTTTTTAAATGCATTTCAAACTCACCAGTTGCTCTATTATATGTATAGAGTGATTGCTGTTTCTCAGTATTTGAATACATAGTGTCTCTGAGCAAACAAAGTGGAGTTAGTAAAGTTGCAAATCTGAAGACAAACGTTTTACATATTGTCTCTTCACCCTTAGAAAGGCTATTGTAACTCCCATTATTCAGAAAATACCAAGACTCCCCAATATTCAGCATTTCTTATCACCTACAAACTGTATTTGTCTTTTTTATCTTCCTTCTGTTTCTCTAGAAGAAGCATGTGTCTTCACAGAGTTCGTATTCTCCCGCTGCCAATCTTCTATGATGTCTTGCTAACTCAATGATCTACTTAACCTATAATTCTTCAACTACTCCTTCTATACTAGAGTTTTTCTTCCTAAATATTAAATTAAGAGAAACACAAACTTGAACTGCTATCCTCTCTCTTACTTTTCAGCAAAATTTCTGGAAAAAAATGTATCTACATTCTGTGCTCCAATTTCTCATCTATAATTCATTTCTGAAAAAAAGGCTGATTTTTTATGAAATCTGGATTATTAAGACAACATAGACAGTTCTCTACCAATAAGCCACATCTGAACAAAATATAGGGATAATTTCTAGTCTTTATCTTATTTTCTCTATCTTTTATAATGACTAAACTATCCTTCATATAATTTCTCTATACTGTTTCTTCTATGGCCATAATTTCAAACAGTTTTATTCTTTCATATACTGTTGTCCTCTATTACACGTATTCATCTATGTCCAGCTGCTCAGTCATGTCCAATTCTGTAACCCCATGGACTGTAGCCAGCCAGGTTCCTCAGTCTATGGGATTTTCCTGGTAAGAATACTGCAGTGGGTTGCCATTCCTCCTCCAGGGGATCTTCCTGAACCAGGGATTGAACACTTATCTCCTATGTCTCCTGCACTGCAGCCAGATTCTTTACCACTGAGCTGAGGGGGAAGCCATCAGTTTATCCCTTAAATATTTCAGACAACTGTCTTCAGTTTTTAGATATTCTTATGCTGTGAAATGGCAACCCACTCCAATACTCTTGCCTGGAAAATCCCATGGACGGAGGAGCCTGGTGGGCTATCGTCCATGGGGTCGCGAAGAGTCAGACACCACTGAGCGACTTCACTTTCACTTTTCACTTTCATGCATTGGAGAGGGAAATGGCAACCCACTCCAGTGTTCTTGCCTGGAGAATCCCAGGGATGGGGGAGCCTGGTGGGCTGCCATCTAGGGGGTCGCACAGAGTCGAACACGACTGATGCTACTTAGCAGCAGCAGCATGCTGTTTATATGTCTGCTTCATCAAGTTTTATATTACCTCTACTTTCTTATGCCTAACTATTAACAGGCGTTTTTTGTTTTTTTTTTTTACAAAGTGTGACCATCTTTGGGGTGGCAACATTGTGGAAACTATTACAAAAACAGTCTGCCTTCAAAGTCCACCAGCAAAAAAAAAGTATATCAGCTAGGATGCTAACAGTGAAAAATGCATTATTGGCTACACTTATTAGACTGGTTATATTTTTAATATGAAGTTCTCATTTCTTCTGCTATCAGTTATTTATTCTCAAATTTTTAAAAAATGGTTATAATATCTTTAGCAGATTGATTATATAGCCTCTAATATGAATCAGGCTTCCCTGGTGGCTCAGACGGTAAAGAATCTGCCTCCAATGCAGGACACTCAGGCTTAGTTCATCAGTTATAATAAATGTACCACTTGGGCTGGGATTTTGATAACTGTGGAAGGCTGTGCATGTGTGGTGACATGAGTCTAGAGGTAATCTCTATCTCCCTCTCAAATCTGCTGTGGACCTAAAACTGCTCTAATTTTCTTTTGGGCAGGAGGCAGATTAATTTTTGTCCAGGAAATAGAATGTAAAAGTGATGCTGTTAGTCACTCAGTCATTTCCAGCTCTTTGCAAATCCATGGACTGTAGCCTGCCAGGCTCCTCCGTCCATGGAATTATCCAGGCAAGAATCCTGGAGTGGACACCCATTCCCTTCTCCAGGGTACCTTCCTAACCCAGGGACTGAACCCTGGTCTCAATGGAGGCAGATTTTTTTTTTAATCATCTGAGGAGTAGAAATGGGGGATGCAAAAGGGCAGAGGAAATGCTTGCAGGGGTCATGAAAATGTTCTAAAACTGGATTGTGGTGATTGGCTTCACTCTTATGAGAAATTACTAAAAAAATTAAAAATCTCTGAATTATATTAAGACACATAGAATGAGTGAATTTATGGTTTGGAAATTATGCCTCAATAAAGCTGTTTTAATAAAAGGGAAAACATAAAGTCTCTAAAAAAGGTGAAAAAGTGATTAAATATTTTGATTGTTCAGAGGCTTAATTACTTTCTCATTGAATGTGTCAAAGAATTTTTAAGCTTGAAAATGTCATGCATTTGTTCTCTCACAAAAATATATACTATTTTAATTTTTTTGGCCATTACATTTTTTGTCAGCAAATAGCTCTCTGTATTGCAGCAACTTACAAGAATTTTTGGAAAGAGAAACTCATCTAAACTCTCTCTTAAAGATATTTTTTAAAATAATGGGTGATAATATATCTACCAAAAAAAAAAAAAAAAAAACCACTTGTGCACTGGAAAGAATATTGTTTTTAAATAATCATCCCGAAATGTTCCAATACCAGGCAATTTTCTTGCTAAAAGGGTTTAACTGACATCTCATTAGACTTGCAGAAGCTGTAAGATTTTACAAGAATGAAGAATTCCCAAATGTGTAATATTGTTGTTTTTGTTTAGTTGCTAAGTCATATCCAACTCTTTGCAACCCCATGGACTGAAGCACACTAGTCTTCCCTGTCCTTCACTATCTCCTAGAGTTTACTCCAACTCATGTCCATTGATTTTGTGATGTTATCCAACCATCTTATCCTGTGTCATCCCCTTCTCCTCCTGCCTTCAATCTTTCCCAGCATCAGGGTCTTTCTTAATGAGTTGGCTCTTCGCATCAGGTGGCCACAGTATTGGAACTTCAGCTTCTGCATCAGTCCTTCCAATGAATATTCAGGATTGATTTTCTTTAGGATTGACTAGTTTGATCTTCTTGCAGTCCAAGGAACTCTCAAGTCTTCAACACCACAATTTGAAAGCATCAATTCTTTGACTCTCAGGCTTCTTTATGGTCCAACTCTCACATCCGGACATGTCTACTGGAAAAACCATGCTTTGACTATATGGAACTTTGTTGGAAAAGTGATGTCTCTACTTTTTAATATGCTGTCTAGGTTTGTCATAGCTTTCTTCCAAGGAGCAAGAGTCTTCTAATTTCATGGCTGCAGTCACCATCTGCAGTGATTTTGGAGCCCCCAAAAATAAAGTCTCTCACTGTTTCCATTGTTTCCCTATCTATTTGCAAATGTCTTTTAATTTCATGGCTGCAGTCACCATCTACAGTGATTTTGGACCCAAGAAAATAAAATCTACCACTGTTTCCACTTTTTTCCCTTCTATTTGCCCTGAAGTGATGGTGCTGGATGCCATGATCTTAGTTTTTTGAATGTTGAGTTTTAAGCCAGCCTTTTCACTCTCCTCTTTCACCTTTATATCTGAGGTTGTTAATATTTCTCCTAGAAATCTTGATTATAGCTTGTGCTTCATCCAGCCCAGAATTTTGCATGATGTACTCTGTATATATGTTAAATAAGCAAGGTGACATTATACATCTTTTTTGTACTCCTTTCCCAGTTTGGAACCAGTCAGTTGTTCCATGTTCAGTTCTGACTGTTGGTTCTTGACCTGCATACAGATTTCTCAGGAGACAAGCTAGGTACTCTGGTATTCCCATCTCTTTAAGAATTTTCTACAGTTTGTTGTGATCCACACAGTCAAAGGCTTTAGCATAGTCAGTGAAGCAGGAGATATTTTTCTATAATTTTATTGCTTTCCCTGTGATCCAAAAAATGCTGGCAATTTGATCTCTATTTCCTCTGCCTTTTCTAAACCCAGTTTGTATTTGTGAAAGTTCTAGGTTCACATACTGCTGAAGTCTAGATTGAAGGATTTTGAGCATTACTTTGCTAGCATGTGAAATGAGCACAATTGCACAGCAGTTTGAATATTTTTTGGCCTTGCCCTTCTTTGGGATTGGAATGAAAACTGACCTTTTTCAACCTGTGGACATTGATGAGTTTTCCAAATTAGCTGACATGGAGTGTAGTACTTTAGCAGCAGCATCTTTTAGGATTTTAAATAGTTCAGCTGGAATTCTATCACCTCCACTAACTTTGTTCATAGTAACACTTCCTAAGGTCCACTTGACTTCACTCTCTAGGAAGTCTCGCTCTAGATGTGTGACCACACGATTGTGGTAATCTGCTTCATTAAGACCATTTTTTGTATAGTTCTTCTGGGCCTTCTTGTCACTTTTTTTTTTTTAATCTGGTCTGCTTCTGTTTAGATTCCCTGTTTGCTCAGATGGTAAAGCATCTGCCTGCAATGAGGGAGCCCTGGGTTCGATCCCTGGATTAGGATGATCCCCTGGAGAAAGAAATGGCAACCCACTCCAGTATTCTTGCCTGGGAAATCTCATGGCCAGAGGTGCCTGGTAGGCTATAGTTCATGGGGTCACAAAGAGTTGGGCGTGACTGAACGACTTCCCGCTCTGCTTCTGTGAGATCCTTACCATTTCTGTCCTTTATCATGCCCATCCTTGCATAAAATGTTCCCTTGATATCTCCGCAATGCTTAGTCATGTCCAAGTCTTTGGAATCCCATGGACTGTGGCCCAACAGGCCCCTCTGTTGATGGAATTCCCTGGGCAAGAATAAAGGAGTGGGTATCCATTCCCTTTTCCAGGGGATCTTCCAACCTTGCTGTTTCCACTCCATAAATTTGGACAAATGTATATGACAGGTACCATCATTTTAATATACAAAGTCTTTTCACTGTCCTGAACATCTCTTGTGCTTTGCCTATTCATCTCTCTCCCCTAGCACTTGGCAATTACTGATCTTTTTACTGTCTTCATAGTTTTACCTTTCCCAGAATGTCACATGGTTGGAATCATACAGTAAGTAGCATTTTCAGATTGGCTTTTTATCGTAGTAATATGCATTTACATTCTCTCCCTGTCTTTTCATGGCTTAGTGGCTAATTTCTTCTTAGCACAGAATAATATTCTACTGTCTCAATATGCCAAAGTTTATTTATCCATTTGCCTATGAAGAACATCTTGGCTACTTCCATGTTTTGACAATCATGAATAAAGCTGCTTTAAATGTTAATGTTCAGGTTTTTATGTGGCTCTGAGTTTTCAACTCATTTAGATAAATGCCAAATTGCTTTTATTTATTTTTGATTAAAAAATAATATTGTAAATATTTTGTTTAACTAAAAATTAACCTACATAAGCCACATAGGAGAACTAGAATGGATAATATATTAAAAATAAACAATATTTTTACCTTTATTTTTATATAAGTAAAAAATAGACTATCTTTCCTCACTTTGTGGATTTCTTTGCATAATACACTATGGTAAGCACTACTCTAAATTCTGTCTGGGAACTATAAAAACATCAGTGTCATCACACAATTTTTATCTCCTTAAATAATTTAAGATTTTCCAGTACTTTTGAGCATAACATTTAATCTCTTTAGCTTAGCAAATAATGGTGTCAATATATGGATTTTTTAAAAGTATTTTCATGTTTTTCTCCACTGACCTATCTGAAATTTATCCCTCAGCTTTCCATATACCAAGTTATTTGTAATTTCTTCAAAAGAATCTTACAGTTTTTCTATCTTTACATGCCCTTTGCTCTGCCAGTAACTCTTCCTGTTCAAAAAAATTATTTATCTAGCTAGTTCTAAAACTGTTGAAACATCTGAAAATTTTTTTAAGAGACATTCTCTTTAACCTGGTTGTGAGTTAAATGCCTGTGATATGCTTTCTTTAGCACTATCCTGCATATTTCACATATACCACACTTTAATTACTGGTTTATTACATTGTATCCTCTCCCTTCTAGGCAAAGTGCCTAAATAATATTTACTATTTAGCAAATTAAATTTTCTCCTCTTCCTATTTTCATGGATTTATGTTGAGGCAAGATGCTAAGCACAATATTTATATCCTATCAACTAGGTGACATTTTGTTGCCAACAATCTAATATTAAAACTCTCACTAACTTTATTCTGGGAAGATGACAATCTTCTAATTATCAGAAAACTGGCCACCTCCCTAATCTAAGTTTCAGTTTAGGACTGCTGACCATAATCTTGAAGTTTGATAAGTAAAATACAGAGAACAAATTTTAAAGCTTAGAAAGCAGATTTCTTATTTTATTTCCAAAACTGTATGCAATAACTTTTAGAAGACCTGCATTAGATCACTGGAAGAGATTACCCTTAGCATAAAGGGCATATTTGGTTGTTTATAAATGTTAAAAAAAAGGTAGTATTAATGTCTTTACAAATTAGTATAACTTACCTTTATACATAAGCAAATAAATAAGGCATATTTTAAATATCTAAACATTTTGAGTCACTTATGTTAGCTGAAACTATGTTTTTTTTTCTTTGTATGATTTTTTTTTTCACACACACAGAGTAATTGTACAGATATTACATTTAGCTTTTCTTAGTACAATTATATTTCCGTTTATGTCATTAAGAAGCAAATATCACCAGAGCAGTGCTTGGTTTGTATCAGAATTCATTATGGTATTAAATTGAGACTTCTTTGACCTGGCTTCAAAAATTACCTGCCCTTTTCTCAAAATACACAGTGTACATATCAACAAAAATAGGGCTGTTTCAATGTTCTGCATTTTATGTGCTTCCTCTGAATTTATGGCGCAAGGCTTTCCTCTTGTCACATAACTAAGTCATCTTATTTTTTTTTATTTCCTCTGTGTTCATGTGTCTAAAAATAATTTGAACTCTTAAGATCTCTCTTACAGAATTTCAAGTACATAATACATTGGCATTAATATAGCCACCATGCTGTACTTTAGATCTCAAGAATTTACATTGTAAATTTGTTGTTGTTGTTCAGTCACCTAGTTGTGTCTGATGCTTGAGATGCCATGGACTGCAGCCCGCCAGGCCTCTCTGTCCCTCACCATCTACCAAAGTTTGACCAGGTTTCTGTCCATTGCATTGGTGGTGCCATCCAGCCATCTCATCCTCTGATGTCCTCTTCTCCTTCTGCCCTCAATTTTACCCAACTTAATTTTGTCACTGTTACCATTGTTTCCCTGTGTATTTGCCATGAAGTGATGGGACTGGATGCCATGATCTTAGTTTTTTGAATGATGAGTTTAAGCTAGCTTTTTTGCTCTCCTCACTCCAGTATTCTTGGGCTTTCCTTGTGGCTCACCTGGTAAAGCATCTGCCTGCCATGCGGGAGACCTGAGTTTGTTTGATCCCTGTGTTAGGAAATCCCCTGGAGAAGGGAAAGGCTACCTACTCCAATATTCTTGCCTGAAGATTCCCATGGACGGAGGAGCCTGGTAGGCTGCAGTCCACGGGGTCACAAAATGTTGGACACAACTGAGCGATTTCACTTCACTTCAGGTTATTTCCACAACTTGCCTATTGTAAGTATGCTTCAATGTGGATGGGAGAGGAAAATATCTCTTATAAGATACTGATTTTGTTTTCTTCAGATATATAACCAGAAGTGGGATTGTGCATCTTATGGTAGTTCTATTTTTATTCATCTAAGAAACCTCTATCTTGTTTTCCCTAATGGTAGAACCAATTTTCATTCTCACCAATGGCCCACAACAGTTCACTTTTCCCCAACATCCTCACCAAAATCTATGTTTCTTTATTTTCTTTTTTTTAATGATAGTCACCCTAAAAGGAGTAAGGTGATCTTGCAGTGATTTTGGTCTGCATCTCCCTAATGATTAGTGATGCTGAGCATCTCATAAGATACTTTTTGCCCATTTATGTTTTCTTTGGACAAACGGTTATTCAGGTCCATTTCCCATTTTTTAAGCAAATTGTTGTTTCTTTGTTATTGAGTTACATGATATCCTACAATGTATTGTACATTTAAATTTTGCTACGAGAGTAGATTTTAAGTTTTCTCACAGTATGCACACAAAAATATTAACTGTATTATTATTATATTATTATTAATATTATTATAACATATTATTGATATGTTAATTCACTTGACTTTTGTACTCGTTATTCAAGGTATACCTCAAAACATTTTGTTGTGTACCTTAAATACATACAGTTTTTATTTGTTAATCATAACTAAATGAAGTTGAACATAAATAAAAATAAATGGAAAAGCACTATATGTCGATATGGATATGTACATATGTATGTGTAGGCTTTTTATATGGTATATATTTGTAATACGAGGAGAATAAAAATACTTTATTAGAGTGACTTTAATATTTTTTATATCTAAATCATAGAACACTAACTATACCAAATTTCCAGAACTCTATTTTAAATTGTACAGTTATTTTACTACCTAATTTGACCGCTAGTGATAAAAGTATTTAAATTTAAATACTTTGCTTTAATATATTATAATTGACAAATAAATCATATAATTGGTGAATAGTTTTTAGTGAGAAAGTTATAACGACTTTAAAATATTAGTTTAATCATATATACTCTTTCTTGTCTAATGTTTCACTGTTGTGTTATCTTTCATAGGTTCTGGGATCTTAACTCAGGGAGAAAATGTTGTTGTTGCAATTTTTTGTGTCAAAAAAGTGCCCAGTGAAGAAGTTCTTCCTGACAAATTGGATTTTCTATTTCTCCAATTCCATGCATCATGCTATTTTTTCACCCTTGCTGACATAGTTTGTGATAGATATTCTATTTTTTATTGTGATTTTTCTTCTTTTTCTTTTCCTTCCTTAATATCTTTAAGACAGTTTTCCAAGCCAATGACTCATGAAAGTAAAGTGTCTATTTCTCATCTGACATATGTAGTCTGGCCAAATTAGTATTCAACTCTTACAAAATCCTCATGAAGAAGTCATTTTGTGCACTTCAATAATATGCATCCCAACTCTTTGTTGGCATATGTTCTTCCTTACTTTATCATGGAATGCAATTTGTTCCTAAGCATTAGTTCTTGGATTTTATTTTCAATATATTGGCCTATTTTCAATACCAGAGCCAAGTTCTTCCCCTGCCCTCCTCCACAATAAGCAAATAAATAACATTCAGAATAAAAAGAGAAATTCAATTCACAGTTACCACATATTCCACATTGCTTGATTCTCTAGTTAGTCTAGTGCTTTTTTTCTGATAATGGTACTAATAAGCAATTAGTATGTATGTATTTATCCATATCAACTAGTGCCATATGTTCCTAATATATCAAGCTTAGAATAACAGGGCATTTTCTAAATAAACTAATTTTTAAATAACATTTTTTTTAAATTTAGATTTTATTTTGTTTATTGTTTTTACCTTACAATATTGTATTGGTTTTGCCGTACATCAACATGAATCCGCCACGGTGTTCCCAATCCTGAACCCCTTTCCAACCTCCCTCTTCATACCATCTCTTGGGTCATCCCAGTGCACCAACCCCAAGCATCCAAATGACATTTTATAGTCCAATTGGTCATTAAAGAACATTATGTAGATGTTTTTAAACATATTTATCTGTCCACTATATTATGTGATTAATATAATGTTATTTTATAACAGATTTGTAATGTGACTTAGCCATGTGTTAAATAATTTTGCTTAAACTGGTTATTTTTCACAGTAACTGAGTTAGTAACATCTTAGTGGCAATAAAACAACCATTTTTTTAATGTGCAGGAAGTCCATGAGTCACCTAGGAAGAATTGAATGGCTGAGGCTGAAATCCCCAAGACTAGAGGATTCACTTTAAAGACAGATCCGGGGGGGGCGGGGGAGGGGGGAGGATATGGCTTATTTGGGACTCTCAACTGTAGGACACATATTAATGAGAATATTGTATATCTGTCATCTGCATATCTGAAGTATTTGAAAGCTAAATGTATGATCTCATTTATTTTCAGGTGAGGGAAATGATGCTCAGCGTTTTTATAGAACTTGTTTTAAGACTATTGGGCAAGTAAGATAACAGTCTCTTTTCAAATTCTGGCAGATTCAACTCAAAGTCTATTTTGCTTTCAGAAAAGTAGAGTTCAAGTCAGTGAAATATACTATCAAAAACTGAAGACAGCATTACAGCCCAGTTCTAAACTCACTCGATGATATGGACATGCTTTTCAAGACAAAACAGGGTCTTGAATATTAAAAGTATACATACCTGTAAAATACAGTGGGAGTCATTTTCATTTTCAAGCTATAATGTACCAGAATCATTTCTTAGTTAAGCATCATGTATGGCTTTCTCCATAGCACTCAAGATCAAGACTGGCCATGTTGTTTTATTTCTACAGAATAAATGACAAAGGATTACAGCCACTAACTACCAGAGGCAGCAAGCCCATTACAGATTCTAGACGATCTTCTGTCTTCTAGATAGTTGATAAAACATTCATTGTGAATGGTTCAAGTAGTGTTAGTGGTTCAAGCAGCGTTAGTCACTCAGTCATGTCTGACTCTTTGCGATCCCAAGAACTGTAGCCTGCCAGGCTCCTCTGTCCATGGGATTCTCCAGGCAAGAATACTGAAGTGGATTGCCAGTCCCTTCTCCAAAATGATTCAGAATGATACCTTATTTCTCCTTTCAAAGGTTGGCTCTATGTGTACCTGCCAGGACTCTACACTTTCATGTGAATCTACTCCATCACATTCATCCTGGAATGAGTTTCTAGAAATATTGTTACTGTTTCAGCTCAGCATGGCAATCTGAAGAAGGGAGAGGGTAAAAGCTGCACCAAACTTTGTTCAGTTCAAATGAAAATGCATTTGGTTTTGGAACACTCGGCTGAAGATTTTGATCTCTAGATCTTTAAGATGATTTTCTCTGACTTAAATCCCTAAATCTTATGTTTTACTAACTTTATATAGTTCAAAACAGTGCTAATATAATTGAAATGGAATCAAATAATAATCTAGCATAAGCTTTGAGTCCATATCAAGGAAGTACTTTATCAAATTTTAGGACAATATGGTAAAAAGATAAATATCAATTAGCAGTCAAGGACTACTTTATTGATGAGGATTTTAATTTTAAAAATACTCCAAAGTAAACAATATATTGCAAATAATCTAACATAATTCTAAATTTTAAAAATCTGTTAGCAAAGAGGAATACAATTGAAGAGACAAGCATGAATTCTGAACTGAATATTAGACTTTGAAAATTGCTTTGCTTTGATTTCCAACTCAGTATTCATTATAGATTTGTGTTGTGCTCAGTTGCTCAGTTGTGTCCAACTCTTTGCAACCCCATGGAACATAGCCCTCCAGACTCTTCTATCCATGGAATTTTCCAAGCAAGAATATTGGAGAGGATTGTCATTTCCTACTCCAGGGGATCTTCCTGACCCAGGGATTGAACCTGAATCTCTTGTGTCTCCTGCATTGGCAAATGGATTCTTTACCAATAAACCGCCTATTTATTTGTCTCCAACCTGTGATACCTCACACATGGCATATGCAGCCTTGGTCAGTAATATTTAAATACTATTTCAATATTGAACTCCGTGACTCTCAAGAACTCTTTTTCATCTTAAGAAAAGGTTTTCTTATCTGGCACATTATCTAGGAGTTTAAGGAGACTGTCCAGGGAGTTAGGATTTGAAGTTCAGCACTCAATTGCTGTATTCAGTATGGCCTATTATTTTTTCTTCTTTTTCCATTTTTATCAGATCACCAAAATTAGAATGCCTTTGGAAACTACCCTGGCAAAATTCATTCTTGTGTAATTACGAATAAGAAGGAGTGCTATCCATTTATTTATGTGTTTGTTTAATAAATATCTAGGTTTTATTCTGTTAATATCTATGAAATATGCTCAGAATACATTGAAAAACGTAGCATTCAGAGTGTCCAGTCATCATCAACTATAAATAATATAGTACAGTTTATATTCATAAGAAATTTTAAAATGAATGAGAATAACATGAAGAAGAAAAATAATTCAGTGTTTTAATTTTGTTCTACTCTACAAAAGTGATTTATCCAAAGATTCTTATCAAATCTAGCTAATTGGCACTAAATGCTTGATGATTTTTAAAATAGTATTCTAATCCCATTATGACTTCCCTGGTATCTCAGACAGAAAAGAATCCTCCTGCAATGCAGAAGACCTGGGTTCAATTCTTGGGTTGGGAAGATCCCCTGGATGGGGGCATGGCAACCCACTCCAGTATTCTTGCCTGGAGAATCGCCATAGACAAAGAAGCCTGGTAGGCTACAGTCCACGGGGTCACAAAGAATTGACATGACTGAGTAACTAAACACAGCACACAGCAACCCCATCATACGCAGATTTTATTTTAGCTTCTAAAATACATAAAAACCTTTTTGCATAATCTAATGGTAAATTATTAGCTAATGTGAAGTCGGCTTAAAATCAGATACATAAAAATGAACAGCATGGTAAGGGTAAAGAACAAAAAAGGCATTTTAATCAACATTTATGATTCCCTTGGCATTAACTACTCATTATCTCAATTTCATTCAGTAGAACAAAAATTTAAAATTATCAATATAATTAACTTTGACTACGTAATATTTCTGTCTATAGTGTTGTCAAATCAAGTAATACGTATATTAACTAGAAGTCAATGATTTTTTAAAATATGTTACAATAAACAGTTTCCTCTATCTCAGGAAACATGTTAAAAGTGATTTTTATCCTTTCTTAGGTTTGAACCAAGCACTTCATACAAAACTGAAAATATCAAGAAGCCATGACAATAAAAGCTTACACACACACACACACACACACACTCTCACAAGTACATAATCCTCTTATGTGTGAACACTCAACTTAAAATTTTTTTCACAGACCTGATTCTTCACTCTTAGAGATTCAAGAGGCAAGAAAAACTCGTGTACTGTGCCATGTTTTTTAAAAATCACATTTTCAAATTTTGTAGACATGCATTGGAATAAAGGAATGGTATTTTAGACTTCGTTTATTTAAATCTGGGAGAATGTGTAGTTTGACCATACAGCAAAGGCCAGTCCTGCCATATGTAGATGAATAGAAATGTTTTGTGGAAAGCAGGCAGCTGGAATATTTGAAACCACTGGTATATGGAATGCAGGTTTAAAGCAATCCACAACAAATTGGTGTGCCTGTATTCAACAAAACATGACCATTTAAAATTATACATAAAGTCACTGGCCTATGACTAAAAGAAAAAGGACGTGTATTACTTACCTATAGACCCTAATAGACTGCCATACAAAGAGTGGTCATCAAATTCACAAATCAAATTATAAAATCAACCTTACAGATATTTGTAATCAAGCAGATTACTAAATTCTATCCTGGTTCCAAATGTGAGTAAAATAGCCTCTTCCCTACTCGTATCAAGGATTTTGTGATATGACAATGTAGTTAGTTGCCTTTGCTGATAAAATGCACCTCTATATTATATCCATGATTAGCTATGCTGTTTTTAAAGTACAAAGCAATACATTCTAGCCAATAATCAATACCTTTTACATAAAATTGCCTCCCTCCTTCTTGGTGAATGGGTATTACTAACTGTAGTAGGCAACTAAAGGTGTTCTCTCAGTATTCTCATACCTTGGATAGTCAATCAATACCAGTGTAGGTACTGATGTGAAAGGAGTTTGCATGTGGAATTAAGGTTTACTCATTAGGTGAATTTAAACTAAAAGTGTAGACAGGATGCTTCAGGTTGGCCCTATACAGTTACTTCCACCCTTAAAAGAAAAAAAAAGTAAGTCAGATACACGAGGAAGAAGAAAGCGGATGAAAGATGAGGCACGTGGGGAGATCAGAGAGATCTAAACCATCAGGACTTGACACACTGTTATTGGTTTTGAAATGGAGAAAAGGATGACAAACTGAGGAAAGCAGACAGCCTCTAGAAAATGAGAATGACCCCTGGGTGACAGCCAGAAAGGAAATAGGGACCTCAGTTCTACAATCCCCTCCCCCACCACCCCAGAACTGAATTCAGCCTCCCACCTGATGAGTTTGTGAGCAAATTCTTTCCTAAAGCTTCTAGCAAGAAGCACAGCCTTCTCTGAGAACTCAGCTGTGGATTTCATTAAGGTAGGATTTAAATACAAATACACAGGTATATACAATATTAAATGAATACACAAAGATACTTATACATGCTGACTTTAACATTAAGCTATAGTTTGCATTATATCAGAAGAGAAATCACGGAATATGCTATACTCCTTCATGACAAATACATTTAACCTGTTTTTAAATGATGAATAAAGAGAAACAAAATTTTAAAATGTATTATCAAGGCAAAAATTGCAGCATGAAAAGCTATTTCAGCAAGGAAGACTATTCAGACTGTTAACTTAAAAAATATTCACAACCCAAAAGTTGAGAGTTATGTGTTACTGAGTGGGAATTTTTAGGACTTCAAGGCTGGGAGGTAGTATCTCAAGCAACCCTGGGAGAACTGCTTTGAGGAAGCAAGGGCAAGAGCCAGGTTACATAGAAGTTTTGCAACAAAAGACAGGTAGTCTGAGCCTCAAAAGATTATTGTTCATTAAGGAGAACCAGATAGCTCATGTTAAGGAATTTAGCACTTTCTGTGTATGGGGAAATGCAAGAGCCTGGGCTAACTGAAGTCATCCTTTTGATATGCCCCTCAGCTAACTGGGACCAGTATGCTGTGTTTTCACATTCTGAGCTTCCTCAGGACTCACTATACGGCATGACTGCAGTCCGATGGCTGCTAAATGGCAGATATTCTTTTCTTCCTGAATTCCCTCAGGGCTCACCAGTTCATCATTGGTGGTGGCTGCAATAGCTGATGACTGTGATATTCTTTATTTACTGATATGGCAGAAAATTTTCCATTTTGCAATAGAGGACAAACCGAACTTTCCACATAAACTAGGACAATGTGAAAGTGAAAGTGTTACTTGCTCAGTCATGCCCCACTCTTTGGATGCCATGAACTGTAGCCCGCTAGGCTCCTTTGTCCATGGAATTCTCCAGGCAAGAATACTGGAGTGAGTTGCCATTCCCTTCTCCAGAGGATCTTCCCAACCCAGGGATCGAACCTGGGTCTTCTGCATTGCAGGCAAATTCTTTACCATCTGAGCCACCAGGGAAGCAAACTAGGACAAGAGGGGCTGTAAGCACTTAATGAATTAGTTGGAAAGTTTTGGAGGATGTCAGGGGAAGGTTGATCAATGCGATGTGTCAAATGATCACACTGAGTTACTTCCTTGTTTACAATTGTCTTTCTCCCTGATTAGGTTCACCTGTATTTGCTAGTTGGCACCCATCCAGCTAGGCTCCTATCTTCCCAAAGATACTGAAGAATAAGGGTCCTACCTCTTTAGATGTTTCCAGGTGAAAGAGATGGTTCTCACATACTGGAGAAAGATATTTCCTGAGCTGTAAACTGACAAGAGGCTGAGAGAAGACATACGTATATTTCAAAGCGCCCTTAAAGAATTCACAATGACCAGTTTTCTAGAGTAAATCCTCTGAGAAAAGGCAGATCAGTATCCCATAGTAAGGAAAAACCCTAAGCTGATAGGAATAATCATGATCAGTATTCTAAGGTCTCAGTACTGAATCAGACAGTTAAATTATGACCACATTTATATATTACATATTCTATTTTAATATATCACAACTATGTCTTATAAAATTTTATCAGGTCTGATTCTGTTGTAAATGCAGCAAAGGAAAACCAATAAAATTTGGAAAATAATCTAATGCTGTTATATTTCCACCACTTTTCAGTATAGCCTTAATCAGTCACTATTATGAACTCTGATGAGATTTAAAAATGTATCCTAAGTAATACTGAAGTATTACAGCGTATATCAATGAGTGTAGTCTTAGGCAAACAGAGGCCAAGTGCTCCTACTTATCCTTGACCTAGTTCAAAATACCAAGTCATTCCTCTAAGGAAATGCAGGATTTTAATCCCAGCCATTCTGTTTGACAGATATTTTTGTGTTTTTAATCATTCAACATTTCTTAGTTATTTTACTTACAAAGATCTGTCATAAAATTTTATAGTGAAAATGCCAAAAATAAAGGTAGTTACAGACTATCAAATATAATTAAATGAACACATGTTTTAAATCTATCATGTGATCGACATTTGGAATGCCAATATGATTTGTCAAATAATAAAATAGAATGTGGGCTTTCCTGGTAGCTTGGACGGTAAAACGTCTGCCTACAATGCGGGAGACATGGTTCGATCCCTGGGTCAGGAAGATCCCCTGGAGAAGAAAATGGCAACCCACTCCAGTATTCATGCCAAGAAAATCCCATGGACCAAGGAGCCTGGTGGACTACAGTCCATGGGGTCACAAAGAGTCGGACACGACTGAGAGACCTCTCTTCTTCACTTCACTCTAGAATAAGCATGTGGATGTTTGTGAGGACAAACAGTTATCTCCCTAAATATAGAAACTAGATTAATTTTTTCTTTCTCAGGTTAATAGACATTAATGCCTTTATTATATTTGGAATGACTATCATTCTAATGTCATTAAATGCACAATGCATGAATAGACTAAAAATAATTTAAAACAGAAACTCTATTAAAAATGATGCAGATGGCATTTTATTGTACTTGTAGCAGGCGTCATGGATTCAGTCATTTTTGCTGGTTACATGTTGCTATTATACCGTATAATTTAATGACAGTATGGTTTTATTATTTTCAGAAAACATGGTGCATAATGAAAAGTATAATATAATCCTGTTCTCGTTCATGCCATTCTTAATAGTTTTTCCCATGATCTAGATCATTAATAAGATTATACGTGCCATTCCTAGTACATTGATAGCTAGGCATTCTTGAGTGTAATTAGCATGTATTTCAAATATCTTGTGTTCAGTCTAAAGCTATGCTGGTTCAAAATGGTAGCAACTAGACCCTCATGGCTTTCTTATTTGAAAACTTAAATTAAAAAAATTAAACATCTGTCCCCAGTTGCACTGACCACTTTGCAAGTGCTTGATGACCAAGTGGCTAGTAGCTACAATATCAGCAATATTTTCTTCACTAATGAGAGTTCCATTAGACAGTATCAGTTGATGGAATATGCTTGCCAAATCAGTTTGACAGGCTACAGGCATGCAAAATACAGCCTAATATTTTATTTTTTATAAATGTAATGTAAAACTCTAGACAAAAATATTAGTGAAGTTTATTCATTCAATTAAATGATTTTTTGAGGCAAGTGATTTTTGATATAAGGAAAAAGAAAGGTATAAAAACTTCTTCCGCCAGCTGATACACATATTATTCTGTAAGTAGTTTTTCCCAAACAACAAGTGCAAATACCAATCACTGAACTCCCAAACAGTATATCACTACAGAACTTCCAAGACTCAGATTATCATGTCACCTTAAATTAATTTAATCATATTTTATGTTGTTTTATAACATGGACTATTTTGGTGAGAAAGACAATGCCATAAACCCAATAACTGTCTTGTCCAAAATGCCACTAATACTTTCATTGAGATATAATCTGTAGCTATTCCACTTCCATTCTAAAATATTTATTTCCCAAGCTATTGTGAAATAAAAATAGCAAGAATTTAGTAAAAACAATAAACATCAAAGTTATAAAACTGACTTTTTTTGTGTGTGAAACATATAGGTCATCTGTAATTTGTGGAAAACATACAAATATATATGCCCATGTTGAATCTGAATAGCAGTCTAAAAGTTTTATGTAGCAAACTGATGCTTATTTTTCTCCTTTTGTATTTCTAATCACCATGTCTAGAAGCAACATACTTATGAAGCATAATAATGTCTCTCAGGAAAATAAACATCTATGGCCATGAATTCCAATACCTTGTGGAAACAGTACTTTCTTAACCAAAAACATGCCCAATTCTTTGATATCTATCAATTTGATATACAGCTCCATGACTTAAACACTGTCAGCCAACTGTAAATTAATGTATATATGAATCTGTCTCCTATACTGTGCACAGCCTTGAGGAACAGCTGAACAAGTGTTTTCTTTATACATGAAAGAAGGAATCTTATGTGAAATACAACCTGCTTGTCTTTAGCATCTATTCCACTAATCAAACCAGAATTTTGGGTTATTATGTTTAGTCAATGCATAGCCACAGGCTCTGAAAGATCAGTTTCACTTCACATATCACTGTGCTTTGGGAGAATGGCATTGAAACATGTATAATATCATGTAAGATCTAGGTTCAGATGCAGGGTACAGGATGCTTGGGGCTGGTGCATTGGGATGACCCAGAAAGACGGTATGGAGAGGGAGGTGGGAAGGGGGTTCAGGATTGGGAACTCATGTACACCCATGGTGGATTCATGTTGATGTATGGCAAAACCAATACAGTATTGTAAAGTAAAATAAAGTAAAAAAAAAAAAAAAAAGTGAAGTCACTCAGTCGTGTCCAACTCTTTGCGATCCCATGGACTGCAGTCTACCAGGCTTCTCTGTCCATGGGATTTTCCAGGCAAGAATACTGGAGTGAGTTGCCATTTCCTTCTCCAGGGGATCCTCCTGACCCAGGGATTAACCCACGTCTCCTGCATTGCAACCAGATGCTTTACCCTCTGAGCCAAAGCGTCTGCCTACATTTTAATGTTCTATTTTCTATTTCACTTATTTTTTCCACTTGGCACTATTCTTGCCCAGAAAGATGTTATAACTTTTGTCCTTAGCAATTTTATCAGAGTTGCTAAAAATATATTTTTCAGTCTTCTTCTATGGTAAAGAATCTTTTTCTCTCTGAGGAGGTATTTGCACACAAGTCTGAATACTTCTCAGCAAGTCCTCCTACTGGTGAATAACTCAGCAGTCTAATTACATTTATAATTAGAATATAAATTATAAAAATACTGTAATCATTCTTGGGCAGGACTATAGGCCAAACTATCTAGAAAATACACAATGCATTTTCACAATATTCTGTATAACAAGACAGTTCTGAACAGTATGGAGAAGTTTATAGGTAATTATTAATAGTTCTATACTGTTAAGACTTTTTTTGTCCGTATTTTTCATAAACCAACTTACATGAATACTTAAATTGTGTCTTTACTCAGACATGTATTAAATTGGGAATAACTTGTAAGGAAAAGTTGAAGTTCAATATATAATAATAAAAGGCTTCAACATACACTAAAATATCACTGATAATTCACTAACAATCATAGACAACTCTGCATGTACTGAATTCAGTAGCAACTCTTAAAGAAACTTGCCTGAGTATAACTTATTTTTAGATGCAGATTACTTAGTTTAATGATTATTAAATCATTGATACATTTTAAAACAATTCAAAACAATAAAATCAATAATGTATATATACAATATCCATACTTAGTACACAATAATAACAAAAATTCATTGAGTATTCAAAATTATAATTTATAGTGATTTTTAGTCACTTTTAAGCATTATTAGAATTAGGAAAAATGTATTTCAATTTAAACAGTATAAAATGGTCAGCAAAAGATTTAAAAGCATGAATCATATTAACATGGTTTTAAAAGAATGGAAAAAATAAAATATAAAATCAAGATAACATATGACATGTAGATAAAACTGTGTGTGGTGACGCTAAGTCACTTCAGTTGTGTCCAACTCTTTGCAACCCTATGGACTGTAGCCCACTGGGCTCCTCTGTCCATGGGATTCTCCAGGCAAGAATACTGGAGAAGGGTGCAGTTCCAAGATGGTGGAAGAATAGGACAGGGAGACCACTTTCTCCCCCACAAATTCATCAAAAGTTCATTTGAATGCTGAGCAATTTCCACAACACAACTTTTGAATGCTGGCAGAGGACACCAGGCACTCAGAAAGGCAGCCCATTCTCTTTGAAAGGAGGTAGGACAAAATATAAAAGACAAAAAGAAAGACAAAAGAGTTAGGGACAGAGACCCATCCTGGGGAGGGAGTCGTGAAGGAGAAATTTCCAAACAGTAGGAAACCCTCTCACAGGTGGGACATGGGGAGTTTTGGAATCTCAGAGGGCATCATAACTGGGCGAAACAACAACAACAACAACAAAATCGCACCTAATCAAAACTGCCAGCAGAGAAGTAGCCCAGACACTCACTTCCGCCACTAGTGACTGGGGACTGGACAGGGAGCTGCGGACTGCATAATTGGTACTTAGGGTAAGGATGGGGCCTAAATGCCCTGAGACAATCTGAGAGAGCTAATGAGAGAAAGCAACCCAAGATGTGGAATCACCAGAGAGAAAGAAAAAAAGACCTTTCCCCACAAAAGGCTCTGACTTGCAGCCTGGCCTGCTCACAGAACAAAGGATTGAGTGAATACCAAAGGAGAGCTAGGCTGCATACAGGCCCCTTGCCCTCACCAGAGGCAGAGAGGCAGGCGAGCGACAGCCAGAACCAGAAGCCAAGGAGCTGCTGAAATCTTGGCCCCAGAGACCGGCATCCTCCACCAAACTGTGAGCAGGCTCCCAATTGTTAACCAAGTCTTCCTGGGATCCTGGACAGTTGACATTTGTCAGGAGGGTCACAGCCCAAGATCAACTCCCCAGAGGAGACACACGGCACACCTGAGACTTGTGCTCTCATGGCATACCCAGGAAACCGAGTGGCTTGGACCAGGGAAGTGGTGAGGATGCACGGTCCACCTGAGACAGTGTACTCACAAAGCACCTGGTCACCTGAGCTACTCAGACCTGGGAAGTGTACAAAATGCACACCCAACTGAGTCGGTGCCCTTGCAGAGTATCCAAGAATCTGAGTGGCTTAGACCTGAGAAGTGCATGAACTTCAGGGTCTGCTTTGGACAGTGCCTTTGTGGAGCACTATGGAGCCTGAGCAGTATAGACCCAGGAAGCACATGCCGCCATGAGCTGCGGCAAACCCAGTGTGGTCCATACACTGCGAGCACTGGCCACACATGCCAGTGATATTTGTTTGCAGTGTCCCTCCCTCTCCACAACGCAAGAGAACAAATGAGCCTAAATAAGTGACCACCTTCCCCTCCTTGTCAGGGCAGAAATTAGACACTGAAGAGACTTGCAAACAGAGGAAGCCAAAATGAACAAAGAGGGAGCTGCTCTGGAAGTGACAAGTGCAACAAATTAAAACATTGTAGAAAACATTAACTAAGTATTGGGTGGGTGGGTTGGCAGGGTGGGGTTATAGACCTTGATTAACTGAAACTGAACTGACCCCACACTGCCCACAACAACACCAGAGAAATTCCTACATATATTTTTTTTTACTATTATCACTTTTTAATTAAAAAAAAATTAAGTCCTTTACTACTTCTTTAATTTTCATTTCTTTAATCTATTGCCTTGCCAAAAAAAGACCCTATTTTTAAATCAAATTTCATATATATATATTTTAAAATAATTTTGTGATTTTGTTTTGTATTTTTAATATTCTATTTTTTATAGTCTAACCTCTACTGTAGATTTTTAATCTTTGCTTTTTGGTATTTGTTATTAATTCTGTACCTTTAAGAATTTAATCTTCAGTATCCATTTTCACTTAGAGGTATGATTGCTTGCTTGATTGCTCTCTTCTCTTTTGAGCCTCCCTTTTCTCTCCCAGGTCACCTCTATCTCCTCCCTCTCCCTTCTCTTCTTTACTTAACTCTGTGAATCTCTCTGGGTGTTCCAGATTGTGGAGAGCACTCAGGAAACTGATTGCTGGCTAGACTGCTCTCTCCTCTTCTGATCCCCCCTTTTCTCCTCTTGGTCACATCTATCTCCTTTCTCCCTCTTCTCTTCTCCATGTAACTCTGTGAACCTCTCTGGGTGTCCCTCAATGTTGAGAATTGTTTCTCCATTAATTTAGATGTCTTATCATATGTGCTGTATGGATGGAGAAGTCTTGAGTCTACTGTAAGAATAAGACTGAAAGCCAGAGGCAGGAGGCTTAACTCCAAAACTTGACAGTATTAGAGAACTCTTTATTCCAGGGAGCATTAATAGACAAGAGCTCACCCAAAAGCCTTCATACCTATACTGAAACCAAGCTCAAACAAACAGCCAACAATTCCAGAGCAAGGCAAGCAATGTAAATTCTCCAGCAAAGCAGGAACACAGCCCTGAGCATTAAAAGACAGGCTGCCCAAAGCCATGCCAAACCCATAGACACTCCCAAACTCACTACTGGACACTTCATTGCACTTCAGAGAGAAGATATCCAGCTTCACCCACCAGAACACAGACACAAGCTACCCTAACCAAGAAACTTTGACAAGCCACTAGTCCAACCCCACCCATGGGGAGCAGGCTCCAAAATAAAGAGGAACCACAAACTTCCAGCCTACATAAAGGGTGGCCCAAACACAACAACCTAAACAAAATGAAAAGGCATAGAAATATTCATCAGGTAAAGGAACATAATAAATGCCCACCAAATCAAGCAAAAGAGGAGGAGATATGAAGTCTACCTGAAAAAGAATTCAGAATAATGATAATAAAGCTGATCCAATATCTTGGAAACAAAATGGAGCTACAGATGAATAGACTAGAGACAAGGATTGAGAAGATGCAAGAAATGTTTAACAACGATCTAGAAGAAATAAAGAAGAGTTAATCAATAATGAATAATGCAATAACTGAGATCAAAAGCACTCTGGAGGGAACCAAGAGTAGAATAACTGAGGCTGAAGATAGGATAAGTGAGGTGGAAGATAGAACGGTGGAAATAAATGAAGCAGAGAGGAAAAAAGACTCAAAAGAAATGAAGAAAACCTTAGAGAACTCTGGGAGAATGTTTAACACCCCAACATTAGAATTATAGGAGTCCCAGATGAAGACAAAAAGAAAGGCCATGAGAAAATACTTGAGGAGATAATAGTTGAAAACGTCCCTAAAATGGGAAAGAAAATAGCCACCCAAGTCCAAGAAACCTAGAGTCCCAAACAGGATAAACCCAAGGTGAAACATCCCAAGACACATTAATCAAACTAACAAAGATCAAACGCAAAGGGAAACACAACTGAGTGACTTCACTTTCACTTTTCACTTTTCACTTTCATGCATTGGAGAAGGAAATGGCACCCCACTCCAGTGTTCTTGCTTGGAGAATCCCAGGGATGGGGGAGCCTGGTGGACTGCCATCTATGGGGTCGCACAAAGTTGGACACAACTGAAGCTTATTAGCAACAGCAGCAGAAGCAGTCATATATTAAGTTGTCAGTAAGTAGATAGGTAGTATGCCTCCAGCCATAAATAAACAAAATGTCTGACTTTATTTTTCAACAGGTTAATTTAATTGTCTACTTTTGCTTATTTTTTTAGATTAATAAATTGCATATGTTTAATTGATAAAGGTAACAGAGAAAAAATATGTTTCCAAGTGTTTAATTTTATAATAACCAGCAACTGTTTATAATCACTAGTTTCATGTCAGATTTACTCACCTAATTCAGTCTAAAGATTTCAATAGTGAAATAAATTATGTAACTATCAAAGCAATGTATAGTATATATTTACTTGTCCACTATGGGTTAAAAATTAAGTGTGTCTGTATACTAAAAACTATTTTTTAATAATTAAAATTAGCCTTTTTATGGCCACTGAAAACTAACTTCCCTTTAAATGTTAATATTTAAACATCAATAGCATTGAGAAAAGTGGCAAGGTCAATTCATCAGCTAACATTATAATTAAGAGATACACTTTACTGTGACATAAAAGATAATTGGAATTTATTTCTACATATGCCAATGAAAGAGAATAGTATCTGTGAAAGAGAAAAGAAGGATTCACAAATTCCTAGAACCATGGTAGGGATAGACCAGAAAATAGTACTCTCATTTCTTTCGTCACTCTGGCCTCACACATTGAAGTAAGAGATTGAAGTTGCAGAAAGGGCATTATAGCAGCAGAACTACTTTACTAGTTGATAAATTTCAGTATGAACCACAGAGATATTTACAAATGTAAAAACTTCAGCCTGGACATGGCAAGCATTTGATTTTATATATTCTGTTGTTAGTTGCTCAGTGATGTCTGACTCTTTGCTACCACATAGACTACAGGAATTTTCAGGATTTTACAGGAATTTCCATGCCTTTAGAGTAATTTCCAGGCATGAATGCTGGACTGGGTTGCCATTCCTTTTGCCAGGGGATCTTTCCAACCCAGGGAGCAAAACGGGGTCTCTTGCACTGTAAGCAGACTCTACCGTCTGAGCCCCAAAGACCCATATATTGTTAGTTAATCTCAAAAGTCTTTGCTTTGCTATTCTTCTGTATTCAATTACATTCCCACTAAAATGAATAATCATTAAATGTGTGTGTATATACTGCTATAATGTTTATGCAATTATACAATCCTAGAAAAATTAATGATATTCGATCTGGTTATGCAGTTCAAGTTTATAGTTCTCATTGTGTGTGTTTATGTGTATGTTCAGTTTTATCATTAAGCATGAATTTTTGTGACTGATGCAAGATCTATTGCTAATATAAATTTTTTTCAGTTGAATCTTTAAAACTATTGCATCAGTTCAGTTCAGTCCAGTCACTCTGTCATGTCTGACTCTTTGTGACCCTATGGACTGCAGTACGTCAGGCCTCACTGTCTATCACCAGTTCTGGGAATTGACTCAAACTCATGTCATTGAGTCTGTGATGCCATCAAACATTCTCATCCCCTTCTCCTTCTGCCTTCAGTCTTTCCCAATATCAGGGTCTTTTTAAATGAGTCAGCTCCTCACATCAAGTGGCCAAAGTATTGGAGTTTCAGTTTCAACATCAGTCCTTCCAATGAATATTCAGAACCGATTTCCTTTAGGAAGGACTGGTTAGATTTCCTTGCAGTCCAAAGGACTCTCAAGAGTCAGCTCCAACACCACAGTTCAAAAGCATCAATTCTTCAGTCCTCAGTTTTTTTATAGTCTAATTCTCACATCCATACATGACTACTGGAAAAACCATAGCCTTGACTAGATGGACCTTTGTTGGGAAAGTAATATCTCTGCTTTTTAATATGCTGTTTAGGTTGGTCATAACTTTTCTTTCAAGGTATAAGTGTCTTTTTATTTCATGGTTGCAGTCACCATCTGCAGTGATTTTGGAATCCCCAAAAATAAATATGACACTGTTTCCACTGTTTCCCCATCTATTTCCCATGAAATAATGGGACCGGATGCCATGATCTTCGTTTTCTGAATGTTGAGCTTCAAGCCACCTTTTTCACTCTCATCTTTCACTTTCATCAAGAGGCTTTTTAGTTCCTCTTCACTTTCTGCCATAAGGGTGGTGTCATCTGCATATCTGAGGTTATTGATATTCCTCCCGGCAATCTTGATTCCAGCTTGTGCTTCTTCCAGTCCAGGGTTTCTCATGATGTACTCTGCATATAAGTTAAATAAGCAGCGTGACAATATACAGCCTTCATGTATTCCTTTTCCTATTTGGAACCAGTCTGTTGTTCCTTGTCCAGTTCTAACTGTTGCTTCCTGACCTGCATACAGATTTCTCAAGAGGCAGATCAGGTGGTCTGGCATTCCTATCTCTTTCTGAATTCTCTCTTGACTGCGTGGATCACAATAAGTTGTGGAAAATTCTAAAAGAGATGGGAATACAAATAATAAGCTGAAGGGTTAATAGGGTAGCAGAGATGTGCCTGCAAACGGGCCTCTCTGCTAGGGCTGAATGTCCTTGCAAACAAGGCGTTCTGCCAAACAGTCTGGACACAGCCTTGAGTTTAATGGTCCCTTGCAAACGGGGGGAGCATTCCCTTCTTCTGATAAAGAAGGAATAGAGGGCTTTGTACAGAGTCTGCAGTAGACTAGGATTTTACTCCCCTTTGCTATACGATAACATGTATGCACCTGCGCTGTGCTGAAAAAGCTTATTCATGCAGCCTTGAATTCTGCCTAGGGGGCTTTTATAATAAACGGCAGTTAGTTTTTTGCCCAGTTCTGTTCCTCCGGCCGGAGTGTGTGTGTGTCGTCTGTCTCGTGTGTCTCGTTCCATGTCATTTCACTCGTAAACTCCAACAATAAGCTGATTTTTCATGAAGCAGTTAAATGTTTCAGCTTTTTAATAGATATATTATTTTGAAAATTAGGCAGGTATATAAAGAAAACATTTTGGACTTTTCCATTTGTATCAGTTCAGTTCAGTTCAGTCACTCAGTCATGTCTGACTCTTTGAGACTCCATGAATTGCAGCATGCCAGGCTTCCCTGTCCATCACCAACTCCCGGAGTTCACTAAGACTAATGTCCATCAAATCAGTGATGCCATCCAGCCATCTCATTCTCTGTCATCCCCTCTTCCTCCTGCCCCCAATCCCTCTCAGCATCAGAGTCTTTTCCAATGAGTCAACTCTTTGCATGAGGTGGCCAAAATACTGGAGCTTCAGCTTTAGCATCATTCCTTCCAAAGAAACCCCAGGGCTGATCTCCTTCAGGATGGTCTGGTTGGATCTCCTTGCAGTCCAAGGGACTCTCAAGAGTTCTCCAACACCACGGTTCAAAAGCATCAATTCTTCGATTCTCAGCTTTCTTCACAGTCCAACTCTCACATCCATTATACGACCACAGGAAAAACCATAGCCTTGACTAGATGGACCTTTGTTGGCAAAGTAATGTCTCTGCTTTTGAATATGCTGTCTAGGTTGGTCATAACTTTTCTTCCAAGGAGTAAGCATCTTTTAATTTCCTGGCTGCAGTCACCATCTGCAGTGATTTACGAGCCCAGAAAAATAAAGCCTGACACTGTTTCCACTGTTTCCCCATCTATCTCCCATGAAGTGATGGGACCAGATGCCATGATCTTCGTTTTCTGAATGTTGAGCTTTAAGCCAACTTTTTCACTCTCCACTTTCACTTTCATCAAGAGGCTTTTTAGTTCCTCTTTACTTTCTGCCATAGGGGAGTGTCATCTGCATATCTGAGGTTATTGATATTTCTTCTGGCAATCTTGATTCCAGCTTGTGCTTCTTCCAGCCCAGCGTTTCTCATGATGTACTCTGCTTATAAGTTAAATAAGCAAGGTGACAATATACATCCCTGACGCACTCCTTTTCCTATTTGGAACCAATCTGTTGTTCCACGTCCAGTTCTAACTGTTGCTTCCTGACCTGCATATAGGTTTCTCAAGAGGCAGGTCAGGTGGTCTGGTATTCCAATCTCTTTCAGAATTTTCCACAGTTTATTGTGATCCACACAGTCAAAGGCTTTGGCATCGACAAGAAAGCAGAAATTAATGTTTTTCTGGAACTCTCTTGCTTTTTTGAATATCCAGTGGATGTTGGCAATTTGATTCAGGTACCTCTCCATTTTATAATTAGCTGTAATAAAATTGTTCATGTCTACTTCTAGTTCAACATTTCTTTCACAAAGTTACTAGAAGTTTTATTAGTGCTAAGAATATTAATGCAACAAAATACAGCCCAGATTACAAAGAGAATTTTGAGAGTTCTAGTCCATGGGGTCACAGAGTCTTGGACATTACTGAGCAACTAACAATATATTTCACACAAATAAACTTGGACTGAATTACATGTAACTTTACTGGTAGCTCAGATGGTAAAACGTCTGCCTGCAATGCAGGAGACGTGGGTTCAATCCCTGGGTTGGAAAGATCCCCTGGAGAGGAAACGGCAACCCACTCCAGCATTCTTGCCTGGAAAGTCCCATGGACTGAGGAGTCTGGTAGGCTACAGTCCATGGGGTCGCAAAGAGTCGGACACAACTAAGTGACTTCACTTCACTGAAGTATGTAACTATCATTTCTCTTTCTTAATAATCAAAAAAGTACAATTTGTCTCACATATCTAACAATTCTATTTTAATGCTGATTTTAAAAGGGGCATCTAAAAATATATTCTTAAAATCACTTTAAATACTTAAGTATTAATTAATACTTAATCACCTTAAAATATTTCAGTAAGCATTTTAATTCCATACTTAATTTTATTCTTAATAGAGTACTGTGTTAAATGGAGCTTTAAATATTTGTTAGGTAAAAAATATAAATAACTTCCAAGAAAGAGTAAATAATGGCATTTTTATGATAGAAAGATATATATGTTTATATGTACTTATATATAATTACCTTAAACGTAAATGGGTTGAATGCCCCAACCTAAAGGCAAAGACTGGTTGAATGGATACAAAAACAAGACCCCTATATATGCTGTCTACTAGAGACCCACCTCAAAACAAGGGACACAAACAGATTGAAAGTAAAGGGCTGGAAAAAGATATTCCACACAAATAGAGACCAAAAGAAAGCAGGAGTAGCAATACTCATATCCGTTAAAATAGACTTTAAAACAAAGGCTGTGAAAAGAGATAAAGAAGGCCACTACATAACGATTCAAGGATCAATCCAAGAAGAAGATATAACAATTATAAATATATATGCATCCAACATAGGAGCACCACAATATGTAAGACAAATGCTAACAAGTATGAAAGGGGAAATTAACAATAACACAATAATAGTGGGAGACTTTAGTACCCCACTCACATCTATGGACAGATCAACTAAACAGAAAATTAACAAAGAAACACAAACTTTAAATGATACAATAGACCAGTTAGACCTAATTGATATCTATAGGACAATTTCACCTTTTTCTCAAGTGCTCACGGAACCTTTTCCAGGATAGATCACATCCTAGGCCATAAATCTAACCTTGATAAATTCAAAAAAAATGAAATCATTCCAAGCATCTTTTCTGACAATAATGCATTAATATTAGATCTCAATTACAGGAGAAAAACTATTAAAAATTCCAACATATGGAGGCTGAACAACACACTTCTGAATAACCAACAAATCGCAGAAGAAATCAAGAAAGAAATCAAAATATGCATAGAAATGAATGAAAATGAAAACATAACAACCCAAAACCTGTGGGACACTATAAAAGCAGTGCTAAGAGGAAAGTTCATAGTAATACAGGCATACTTCAAGAAACAAAAAAAAAAGTGAAATAAATAACCTAACTCTACACCTAAAGCAACTAGAAAAGGAAGAAATGGAGAACCCCAGAGTTAGTAGAAAGAAAGAAATCTTAAAAATTAGGGCAGAAATAAATGCAAAAGAAACAAAAGAGACCATAGCAAAAATCAACAAAGTCAAAAGCTGGTTCTTTGAAAGGATAAATAAAATTGACAAACCATTAGCCAGACTCGTCAAGAAACAAAGGGAGAAAAATCAAATCAATAAAATTAGAAATGAAAATGGAGAGATCACAACAGACAACACAGAAATACAAAGGATCATAAGAGACTACTATCAGCAATTATATGCTAATAAAATGGACAATGTGGAAGAAATGGACAAATTCTTAGAAAAGTACAACTTCCCAAAACTGAACCAGGAAGAAATAGAAAATCTTAACAGACCCATCACAAGTACGGAAATTGAAACTGTAATCAGAAATATTCCAGCAAAAAAAGCCCAGGTCCAGACAGCTTCACAGCTGAATTCTACCAAAAATTTAGAGAAGAGCTAACACCTATCCAACTCAAACTCTTCCAGAAAATTGCAGAGGAAGGTAAACTTCCAAACTCATTCTATGAGGCCACCATCACCCTAATACCAAAACTGGACAAAGATGCCACAAAAAAAGAAAACTACAGGCCAATATCACTGATGAACATAGATGCAAAAATCCTCCACAAAATTCTAGCAATCAGAATCCAATAACACATTAAAAAGATCATACATCATGACCAAGTGGGGTTTATTCCAGGGATGCAAGAATTCTTCAATATCTGCAAATCAATCAATGTAATTCACCACATTAACAAATTGAAAAATAAAGCCATATCAGTGTCTCAATAGATACAAAGAAGGCCTTTGACAAAATTCAACATCCATTTATGATAAAAATCCTCCAGAAAGCAGGAAGAGAAGGAACATACCTCAACATAATAAAAGCTATATATGACAAACCCATAGCAAACATTATCCTCAATGGTGAAAAATTGAAAGTATTTCCCCTAAAGTCAGGAACAAAGGTGCCCACCCTCACCACTACTATTCAACATAGTTTTGGAAGTTTGGGCCACAGCAATCAGAGCAGAAAAAGAAATAAAAGGAATCCAGACTGGAAAAGAAGTAAAACTCTCACTGTTTGCAGATGACATGATCCTCTACATAGAAAACCCTAAAGACTCCACCAGAAAATTACTAGAGCTAATCAATGAATATAGTAAAGTTGCAGGATATAAAATCAACACACAGAAATACCTTGCATTCCTATACACTAATAATGAGAAAGGAGAAAAAGAAATTGAGGAAACAATTCCATTCACCATTGCAACGAAAAGAATAAAACACTTAGGAATATACTTACCTAAAGAAACTAAAGAACTATATATAGAAAATTATAAAACACTGATGAAAGAAATCAAAGTGGACACAAATAGATGGAGAAATATACCATGTTCATGGATCGGAAGAATCAATAAAGTGAATATGAGTATACTACCCAAAGCAATCTACAGATTCAATGCAATCCCTATCAAGCTACCAATGGTATTTTTCACAGAACTAGAACAAATAATTTCACAATTTGGATGGAAACACAAAACACCTCGAATAGCCAAAGCAACATTGAGAAAGAAGAATGGAACTGGAGGAATCAACCTGCCTGACTTCAAGCTCTACTACAAAGTGACAGTCATGAAGACAGTATGGTACTGGCACAAAGACAGAAATATAGATCAATGAAACAAAATAGAAAGCCCAGAGATAAATCCACACACCTATGGACACCTTATCTTCGACAAAGGAGGCAAGAATATACAATGGATTAAAGACAGTGTCAGACTTTATTCTGTTGGGCTCCAAAATCGCTGTAGATGGTGACTGCAGCCAGGAAATTAAAAGACACTTACTCCTTGGAAGAAAAGTTATGACCAACCTAGATAGTATATTCAAAAGCAGAGACATTACTTTGCCGACTAAGGTCCGTCTAGTCAAGGCTATGGTTTTTCCTGTGGTCATGTATGGATGTGAGAGTTGGACTGTGAAGAAGGCTGAGTGCTGAAGAATTGATGCTTTTGAACTGTGGTGTTGGAGAAGACTCTTGAGAGTCCCTTGGACTGCAAGGGGATCCAACCAGTCCATGCTGAAGGAAATCAACCCTGGGATTTCTTTGGAAGGAATGATGCTAAAGCTGAAGCTCCAGTACTTTGGCCACCTCATGCAAAGAGTTGACTCATTGGAAAAGACTCTGATGCTGGGAGGGATTGGGGGCAGGAGGAGAAGGGGACGACCCAGGATAAGATGGCTGGATGGCGTCACTGACTCGATGGACGTGAGTCTGAGTGAACTCCGGGAGATGGTGATGGACAGGGAGGCCTGGCGTACTGTGATTCATGGGGTTGCAAAGAGTCGGACACGACTGAGTGTCTGAACTGAACTGAACTGAACTAAAGACAATCTCTTTAACAAGTGGTGCTGGGAAAGCTGGTCAACCACTTGTAAAAGAATGAAAGTAGATCACTTTCTAACACCATACACAAAAATAAACTCAAAATGTATTAAAGATCTAAATGTAAGACCAGAAACTATAAAACTCCTAGAGGAGAACATAGGCAAAACACTCTCTGACATAAATCACAGCAGGATCCTCTATGATCCACTTTCCAGAATACTGGATATAAAAGCAAAAATAAACAAATGGGATCTTATTAAAAGTAAAAGCTTCTGAACAACAAAGGAAACTATAAGCAAGGTGAAAAGACAGCCTTCAGAATGGGAGAAAATAGTAGCAAATGCAGCAACTGACAAACAACTAATCTCAAAAATATACAAGCAACTTCTGTGAACTTCCTGATGTGTAAGCTGGTTTTAGAAAAGGCAGAGGAACCAGAGATCAAATTGCCAACATCTGCTGGATCATGGAAAAAGCAAGAGAGTTCCAGAAAAACATCTATTTCTGCTTTATTGACTATGCCAAAGCTTTTGACTGTGTGGATCACAATAAATTGTGGAAAATTCTGAAAGAGGTGGGAATACCAGACCACCTAACCTGCCTCTTGAGAAATCTGTATGCAGGTCAGGAAGCAACAGTTAGAACTGGACAAGGAACAACAGACTGGTTCCAAATAGGAAAAGGAATGCGTCAAGACTGTATATTGTCACCCTGCTTATTTAACTTCTATGCAGAGTACATTATGAGAAACGCTGGACTGGAAGAAACACAAGCTGGAATCAAGATTGCCGGGAGGAATATCAATAACCTCAGATATGCAGATGACACCACCCTTATGGCAGAAAGTGAAGAGGAGCTAAAAAGCCTCTTGATGAAAGTGAAAGAGGAGAGTGAAAAAGTTGGCTTAAAGCTCAACATTCAGAAAATGAAGATCATGGCATCCGGTCCCATCACTTCATGGGAAATAGATGGGGAAACAGTGGAAACAGTGTCAAACTTTATGTTTTGGGGCTCCAAAATCACTGCAGATAGTGACTGCAGCCATGAAATTAAAAGACGCTTACTCCTTGAAAGAAAAGTTATGAGCAACCTAGATAGCATATTCAAAAGCAGAAACATTACTTTGCAGACTAAGGCCCGTCTAGTCAAGGCTATGGTTTTTCCTGTGGTCATGTATGGATGTGAGAGTTGGACTGTGAAGAAGGCTGAGTGCTGAAGAATTAACTCTATTGAATTGTGGTGTTGGAGAAGACTCTTGAGAGTCCCTTGGACTGCCAGGAGATCCAACCAGACCATTCTGAAGGAGATCAACCCTGGGATTTCTTTGGAAGGAATGATGCTGAAGCTAAAACTCCAGGACTTTGGCCACCTCATGTGAAGAGTTATATCACTGGAAAAGGCTCTGATGCTAGGAGAGATTGGGGGCAGGAGGAGAAGGGGATGACCGAGGATGAGATGACTGGATGGCATCATGGACTCGATGGACGTGAGTCTGAGTGAACTCTGAGAGGTGGTGATGAACAGAGAGGCCTGGCGTGCTGTGATTCATGGGGTTGCAAAGAGTCGGACACGACTGAGTGACTGAACTGAACTGAACTATGCAGCTCAAGTCCAGAAAAATAAATGACCCAATCAAAAAATTGGCCAAAGAACTAAACAGACATTTTTCCAAAGAAGACATACGGATGGCTAACAAACACATGAAAAGATGCTCAACATCACTCATTATCAGAGAAATGCAAATCAAAACCACAATGAGGTATCATTTCACACCAGTCAGAATGGCAGCGATCCAAAATCTACAAGCAATAAATGCTGGAGAGGGTGTGGAGAAAAGGGAAACCTCTTATACTGTTGGTGGGAATGCAAATTAGTACAGCCGCTATGGAGAACAGTGTGGAGAAAAACTTTAAAAACTGCAAATAGAACTGCCTTATGACCCAGCAATCGCACTGCTGGGCATACACACTGAGGAAACCAGAATTGAAAGAGACACATGTACCCCAATGTTCATTGTAGCACTGTTTATAATAGCCAGGACATGGAAGCAACCTTGATGTCCATCAGCTGATGAATGGATAAGAAAGTGTGGTACATATACACAATGGGGTATTACTCAGCCATGAAAAAGAATACATTTGAATCAGTTCTAATGAGGTGGATGAAACCGGAGCCTATTATATAGAGTGAAGTAAGCCAGAAAGAAAAACACCAATATAGTATACTAATACATATATATGGAATTTGGAAAGATGGTAATGGCAACCCTCTATGCGAGACAGCAAAAGAGACACAGATGTATAGAACGGACTTTTAGACTCTGTGGGAAAGGGAGAGGATGGGATGATTAGGGAGAACGGCATTGAAACATGTATACCATCAGGTAAGAAATGAATTGCCAGTCTATGTTCGATACAGGATACAGGATGCTTGGGGCTGGTGCATGGGGATGATCCAGAGAGATGATATGGGGTGGGAGGTGGGAGGGGGGTTCAGGATTGGGAATTCATGTACACTCATGGCTGATTCATGTCAATGTAAATGGCAAAACCAATACGTTATTGTAAAGCAAAATAAAGTAAAAATAAAAATAAAAAATAAAGTAAAATTTAAAAAAGGGGGCATCTAAAAATATATTCTTAAAATCACCTTAAATACTTAGGTATTAATTAATACTTAATCACCTTAAAATATTTCAGTAAGCATTTTAATTCCATACTTAATTTTATTCTTAATACAGTACTGTGTTAAATGGAGCTTTAAATATCTGTTATGTAAAAAATATAAATAACTTCCAAGAAATAGTAAATAATGGCATTTTTATAATATAAAGATATGTATGTTTATATGTACTTATATATAAAGTTACAGTTAAAATGGAATGGAATGTTTCACAGTTTCGACATAGTTAAATAAGATCAAATATTATCTCTTTGAAGATTCTATGCTTTTTCTACTTAAGCAAATTTTTTTGCATACAATTTATGTTATCTGTGAATAAGTTAACTCATTAAGGTATACTGATAAAAATGTAGTGTACTAAAGTTGGCAGGTTTTAAATTTTAGGTCCAGTAATGACATCTAAATTGGAAAATAAAGAGGAGGTAATTATATCCCAGAAAGGTATAGTAGATAGAGTGGACAGAGAATAAAGTTGTTATATGTTCTTCATGGCCTGGAGTTCACTGATTGTGTAACCCTCATTGATTATAGGAGCACCTATGACTTTCTTTTAATGAATGGAATTATGTAAAGATAATGGCCTATATGATATTCTATATATGCAATTATGCACACATGTTTTTCAATTGCTGGCTTTAAAGAAAACTTCTGTTGTGAATTTTAGAGCTACAGGAAATATATTTAAGGCATTCCAAATTCTTTCAAAGTACTGAAACCTATATTAAAATAGTGATAGTCCCCAATAATATTTTGTTCAACATATCATTATTTTCTCTCCAGAATTTTCAAAACCTTCAATGAACATCTACATTTCAGGTTTTTAATGCTGGTACTCTGGTATATTATTGAACACTGTGTATTTAGTGATAAATCAGTTCAGTTCAGTTCAGTTCAGTCATTCAGTCGTGTCCAACTCTTTGCGAGCCCATGAATTGAAGTAAGCCAGGTCTCCCTGTCCATCCCCAACTGCCAGAGTTCACTCAAACTCACGTCCTTTGAGTCAGTGATGCCATCCAGCCATCTCATCCTCTGTCATCCCCTTCTCCTCCTGCCCCCAACCCTTCCCAGCGTCAGAGTCTTTTCCAATGAGTCAACTCTTCGCATGAGGTGGCCAAAGTACTGGAGTTTTAGCTTCAGCATCATTCCTTCCAAAGAAATCCCAGGGTTGATCTCCTTCAGAATGGCCTGGTTGGATCTCCTTGCAGTCCAAGGGACTCTCAAGAGTCTTCTCCAACACCACAGTTCAAAAGCAACAATTCTTCAGTGCTCAGCTTTCTTCACAGTCCAACTCTCACATCCATACATGACCACTGGGAAAACCATAGCCTTGACTAGACGGACTTTTGTTGGCAAAGTAATGTTTCTGCTTTTGAATATGCTATCTAGGTTGCTCATAACTTTTCTTCCAAGGAGTAAGCGTCTTTTACTTGGCTGCAGTCACCATCTGCAGTGATTTTGGTGCCCCCCAAAATAAAGTCTGACACTGTTTCCACTGTTTCCCTATCTATTTCCCATGAAGTGATGGATAAATGCCTATAAAATTCACTAAGCCCGTTAAATGTGACTGCAAACAAATTCCAACTTTGTTTCATCTGGAAAATCAAATTTAACCAATTTCTAAATTGACAGTAATAGTGGGTTTTGAAGTATGTGCGCTAAGAGTCTAGCTATTTCTTTTGCCAAATACTTCCCTGGTGGCTCAGACGGTAAAGTGTCTGTTTACAATGCCGGAGACCCGGGTTCGATCCTTGGGTCAGGAAGATCTCTTGGAGAAGGAAATGGCAATCCACTCCAGTACGGTTGCCTGGAAAATCCCATGGACAGAGGAGCCTGTAGGCTACAATGGGGTCACAAAGAATCGGACACGACTGAGCAATTTCTCTTTCAGTATAACCCTTTTCTCAGCTTGTGGAAGTCAGCATTAGTATGTTTATCACCTATATTTGATTTATCCTATTTTTTTTGTTTTTTTAGCAACAGCATATATCCTGGTACATAGTTTTTCTATGATGTTAAAAAAACTTTCAAGAGACTAGAATTTTGTCTATTGATTAACTCGGTTCCTTTCTACCGTACTTGAGTATAAGTAGCATTTTCTAAAATAAATGCAAAATTCACTTTATCATATTTTTCTGGCCAAGATATTGTTTTATATCCCTTTTAAATTGAGAAATCTTATTAATTTGATTTTTTTTTCATTTCTTTTCTATCAGAGAATCTTTTGTTTACATCCAGGAGTGTAAGGTGCTGGCCAGAGCCATTCTGAAATGAGTGTTGTGGGGAGTGACACTGAGATCCTGTGTATAAATACAAGAATCAAGAGATTACTTGGCTCTGAATGTACCTCAAATTAACATCAAGCAAGAACAGATTTGGAGGCAGCTGATCTGGTGCTTGTCAATTAACAACTGAAAGTAGAGAATCTCACACATTAGTTTTCTGATCACAGCTGTACTCTAAAGAATCCGAAGGGAAACTTTTCCTAGAAAATAATATGCACATAGAAATGCATACATACAAAGATATTTTCTCACCTTAGTCCTTTTTGCATGCCAAGTTAAGCTGTGCTCTGAAGTTTAAGGTCAAAGTACATCAACCTACATTTTAAAATCCCCTTGTCCTAAGATTAATGTCTGGAGCCCACATGGCCAGAGTTATATTATATTTCCATGCATAGTCTTTGTGTGACTGACTTTCTATGTGTGCAGTCATGTTTTTTTATGAATCAATTCCTTGTCTATCTGAAACCAGCTAGGTATCCAATAGTAATACCTGGTATAATATCTCTTGACTTTTTTCTCCAATTTTCTTTCTACTCTAATTGAGCAAACTTATCTGATTCAAAAGGTTCAACATTTATCTAGACATAAATCACCACAGTGGCTATGTCCACATGAGTATGTGTGTGTGTTAGTTGCTCAGCTGTGTCTGTCTCTTTGCGATTCCATGGACTATACTCCACCAAGCACAAGTGTCCATGGATTTCTCCGGGCAAGAATACTGGAGCGGGTTGCCATTCCCTCCTCCAGGGGATCTTTCCAACCCTGGGATTGTACCTGGGTCTCCTGCATTGCAGGCAGATTCTTTACCATCTGCTCCACCAGGAAATTGGTTGAGTCTACTCGTAACCTAAATGCAACATGACCATTACTAAACTTATCATCTTTATCACAGACCATTTATTTTTATAGTCCTTATGTTAGTCATTCCATTCCTACTCTTGTTCTCAAGGTTTCTGGCCAATGAATGCACATCCTAATACCCATCTGATTTTAATACATCACTCAAAATTAAAATTTTACAGGATCTCCCACCCAATAAGTTTGTGCCCCTGTAAATCTTACAACATAAAACTAGCAAAGCAGAAATATCTTTTTGCTGTTAAGAAAATAATAAGAAATAGATTGTACTATTCTGCTGGGATCCTTAATGTAAGCTCATTAACCCTCTTGGAGAGAAAAAAGATGGGGTGAAGATAGAAAAAAGAGAAAAGTGAAAAAGAAAAAGACTTCTCTTGAAAGTAGTGAAGATTTAATAATCACTCCATCATTTATTGCAACTTAGACATTTCATTATTGCCAGACATCCTGGAATGTGAAGTCAAGTGGGCGTTAGAAAGCATCACTACAAACAAAGCTAGTGGAGGTGATGGAATTCCAGTAGAGCTATTTCAAATCCTGAAAGATGTTGCTGTGAAAGTGCTGCACTCAATATGCCAGCGCATTTGGAAAACTCAGCAGTGGCCACAGAATTGGAAAAGGTCACTTTTCATTCCAATCCCAAAGAAAGGCAATGCCAAAGAATGCTCAAACTGCCACACAATTGCACTCATCTCACATGCTAGTAAAGTAATGCTCAAAATTCTCCAAGCTAGGCTTCAGCAATACATGAACCGTGAATTTCCTGATGTTCAAGCTGGTTTTAGAAAAGGCAGAGGAACCAGAGATCAAATTGCCAACATCCGCTGGATCATCGAAAAATTGCCATGGACACGACTGAGCTACTGAACTGAACTGAACTAAATAATGTAATATATATTCTAAATATTTTAATAAACTATATTTGGTAAAAGCTAAAATAAAATGAGTATATAACTATGTAAGAATTCTGTTATACAGAATTATGATAGTTCTAATTTTACTTTTTTGCGTTTTTCTAAACTTTTTTTAATGTTGTATAGCTGATTCACAATATTGTATCAATTTGAAGTATGATTGATATTTTTATCAATTCTAATCCATTGTTATTATGATTCTATTCCTATGCTATACATTATATCCTTGTATCTTATTTATTTTATACCTAGTAGTTTATACCTCTTAATCCCATTCCTTTATTTGGCCACTTCTTCCAAACTTCTCCCCACTGGTAAGCATATCTAGTTTGTTCTCCATACCTATAAGTCTGTTTCTGTTTTGTTATATTTATTCATTTGTTTTATTTTTTAAATTCCACATACAAATGACAACACAGTATTTGTCTTTTTCCTGTCTAACCTACTTCACTAAGTATAATACCCCTACAGGTCCATCCATGTTGTTACAAATGACAAAATTAATCCCTCTGTATCTAACTTCCAGTGTGTGTGTGTGTGTGTATCTCACATATTCTTTACCCATTCATCTGTTGATAGACACTAGTTGATTTTTATATTGGCTACATTAAACAATGCTGCTATGAGCATTAGACTACTCATATCTTTTTGAATTAATGTTTTCATTTTCGTCAGATATATACCCAGGAGTGGAATGACTGGGACACATGGTAATTCTACTTTTGTTTTTTTGAGAAACCTTCATACTGTTTTCCCCAGTGAAAGCAGCAATTTCATTCCCATTGGCAGTACGGGGGATCCTGCTGGGCTGCCGTCTATGGGGTTGCACAGAGTCAGACACGACTGAAGTGACTTAGCAGCAGCAGCAGCAGACAGTACAATAGGGTATGCTTTTCTCCACATCTTTGCCAACATTTATTTGTGTGTGTTTTTTTTTTTTTAATGATGATCATTCTGACAGATATTAGGTGATATCTCATTGTGACTTTTATTTGCATTCTCTGATTAGTAATGCTGATCATCTTTACATGTCCCATTGGCTGTGTTTTCTTCAGAAAAATGTTAATTCAGGTTCTTTGAACATTTTTTAACCAGGTTGTTGGGGTTTTTCTGAGAGTGGATTGTATCAACTCTTTATATAGTTTGGACATTTAACCCCTTATCGGTCGTATCATTTGCAAATATTTTCTTCCATTCAGTAAGCTGTCTTTTCATTTTGTCAATGGTTTCCTTTGCTATGCAAAATCTTTTAAGTTTAATTAGTCCCATTGGTTTCCCTTGCCTAGGGATACAGGTCCAAAAAAAAAAAAAAAAAAAAAAAAAAAAGTTGCTAAGACTTATGTTAAAGGGTATAACCATTTCATCGAAAATCATCAGGATATAAATAATCAGAAAAATGTATTCAACCAACAGGATCAAGTTGACATACATAGAATAATCCACCCAATCTGTCTGAAAGACCATCTCTGCCTTAAAGAGCCTACAGTTTCTTCTGGATTGGATGTCTGAAAATGTTTGCTAAAGTCAATTTTTCTAAGTGTATATAGAAAAACCAAAATCCTGAAACGCAATTTTACTACTTCTCAAAAGCCTTTAGCAAAAATATTGGGAAGACAGAAACTAGAAGACTCATCACAAAGAAAAGGTATTTGTTATTGTCATTTTTCAGTCACTAGTTCAGTTCAATTAAGTCGCTCAGTCGTGTCCGACTCTTTGTGACCCCATGAATCGCAGCACTCCTGGCCTCCCTGTCCAAGACCAACTCCCGGAGTTCACTCAACTCACGTCCATCGAGTCAATAATACCATCCAGACATCTCATCCTCTGTCATCCACTTCTCCTCCTGCCCCTAATCCCTCCCAGCATCAGTCTTTTCCAATGAGTCAACTCTTCGCATGAGGTGGCCAAAGTACTGGAGTTCCAGCTCTAGCATCATTCTTTCCAAAGAACACCCAGGACTGCTCTCCTTTAGAATGGACTGGTTGGATCTCCAAGGGACTCTCACGAGTCTTCTCCAACACCACAGTTCAAAAGCATCAATTCTTCGGCGCTCAGCTTACTTCACAGTCCAACTCTCGCATCCATACATGACCACTGGAAAAACCATAGCCTTGACTACACGGACCTTTGTTGTCAAAGTAATGTCTCTGCTTTTGAATATGCTATCTAGGTTGCTCATAACTTTCCTTCCAAAGAGTAAGCGTCTTTTAATTTCATGGCTGCAGTCACCATCTGCAGTGATTTTGGAGCCCCCCCAAATAAAGTCTGACACTGTTTCCACTGTTTCCCCATCTATTTCCCATGAAGTGATGGGACCATATGCCACTAAGCCATGTCCAATTCTTTGCATCCCCATAGACTGCAACACACCAGGCTCCCCTGGCCTGCACTATATCCCAGAGTTTGCTCAAATTCATGTCCATTGAATCTGTAATGCTATCTAACCATCTCTTTCTCTGCTACCCCCCCCTTTTTTTTTTGTCTTCAATCATTTTCCAAAGAAATGGAATACTGAACTATTAGTGAAGAGCAATGACATACTGTAACTACACAACAACAAAAATCAAACCAGCAAACAACATCAATAATACTAATTAAAGTATTCAAAATGTGCTATGTTAAAGTTCTCTGGCCCACATAACACATAAAATGTTAATAGTACTTGCATATTTTATAGAACATGGATGTTTAACTGAAAAATTTTAGAAATTAGAAAACACATGAGTAAGTGAAGTCGCTCAGTCATGTCCGACTCTTTGCGACCCCATGGACTGTAGCCTATCAGGCTCCTCTGTCCATGGGATTTTCCAGGCAAGAGTGCTGGAGTGGATTGCCATTTCCTTCTCCAGGGGATCTTCCCGACCCAGGAATTGAACCCAGGTCTCCCACATTGTAGGCAGATGCTTTACCATCTGAGCCACCAGGGAAGCCATAAATGATTAAAATTCTAGAATTTTTCCAAAGTTAAAATGATTCTTTTCTTTCTAAATGCTTTTATTTTAAAATAGTACACTGTTGACTTTAAAGTCAACCCTTTTGAGGACACAGAGTACATGGTATTGCATGAGAGTCATTAGCAAAATATGTTTCTACAGGTACTGAAAAAAATATGAAAATATTATTTGTCAAATCATTGTGTCCAAGAAAATGCAATCATTTCTAAGATTTCAAGCACAACACACAATATATAATGAACAGGATCAAGTTGTAAAAGTATATATGTCCTTTCAAAGGAAATATGCAATTTTGATAATTAAATTTTAAATATGTATATGCTGTTTTTGTACATATATGAGTTAAACAAGAAAATTATATTTATTTTTGGTTCTATGGGTACAGAGTTATTTTTCTATTGTACCGACTGGGCTAGTTTTTTGTGATGGTGATGTTTTGGAAATGTCTTTCTCTTTTAATAACTGAAACTGTAAAAAAGGTCTGAGCATATAAAACTAACCAATAATAGATTGTTGTTGGATCAATGCATCTTAAGGCAAAATACATAACAGCTTTCTGCCTTAGTTTTCTCATTCCAAATGTCAGAATAATAACCTAGACTACACAAATACAATACCAGACTTAATTGCAAGTATCACAATAACAAGATGCCTTTAGGAAATAATTTATTTTCTATGGCTAATTTATAAGATACCACTAAAACAAAAGTGTTAAATTTTTGTCTGTTGAATCAATCACTGGTTGTTTTCACATCATGAATTAATTCATCTAAGAGGCTACATGAAAAAAAGATTTTTGAATATAGAATTATATTATAAGGTCTTTGAAGTTATAAGGAATCTCTCATTTTTACCCAGTGCTTAACAAAAACGAAAGAAAATTACAGTCTCAACATTTAAATAACAATTATTTGTGAATTTTATATATGAATATATATTGTACATATATATATTCAAATAAATGCCTCTGTTTCTCACATCCAAATTTACCTTCTATCTCTACCTCAAAGATAAAGCCTAATTCACTCCTGAGCATACTGGAGTTTCATGTCCAGCATTTATCAAGAAAATTTTCTATCAATAAAAATGTTTGTTCTTTTAAACTGCATTATTGAGAAAGAAAAAAAGCAGTCCCTGATATCCAGGAGCCAGCTGGTACTTTACCTAGGCTTTGTTGTTCTCCTAAAATAATTTCACAGAATATCAACATTTAAAAAAACCTTTATGTGACCATGATGGATCAAGACAAAAACTAGAACACTCTGTAATCATGTCTGAATGCAAAAAAAAAAATGTAAATATTTTCCGGGATACAAAATACCAAATGGCTCCTCCTGGGGAAATACAAATGATTAACTGATACATCCTTATCAGTTATAATTTAATTTCAATCTAGTCTGCCCTTTCTAGAGGTAAGATTTATTGAGATACTCAGTTGGACTTATCCCTGCAGCTTAGGAGCAACCTATTCAGTGCAAAACTCTTGTTTCCTTGGGCCAGGCCCCAAATCACCCAACCAAAACCCAAATCCTATCACAACTCAAACCCTATCATAAGTCTTTTGTAACACCCTCATACTGAGATGCTCAAAGACAACATTACAAACCAAATCAAATGTCCATCTGAGGGTTTCAAAAACTGTAGATATAAAGCACATAGATGTTATTTTTATAACAAAATACATCTCTAATGCCAAGAACCAAAATATTTTGCCCATGTGGATATGTTTTTATATTCTTTTATATTAAGATACTTTGGCCATCTGATGTGAAGAGCCCACTCATTGGAAAAGACCCTGATGATAAGACTGAAGGCAAAAGGAGATGGGGGCAGCAGAGGATACACAATGGACATGAGGAGTTCAAGCAAACTCTGGGAGATGGTGAAGGACAGGGAAGCCTGTCCTTGGCTTGCTGTAGTCCATGGGGTTGCAAAAAGTTGGATACAACTTAGTGACTGAAAAACAACAACAACAACATTCAAATGTAAACCTTAATACTTATTTTGTTTTAATTATGAAAACATCACTACAATTTACTTCATACCTTCCATATGCTCACTTTTCAGCTTTCTGGTAATAAGGAGAATAATGTTTAATTAGCCACTCCTAAATTATAAGCTTCTTGATCTCAGAGATTATATTTAATCTATAGGTTTAGTTAGCTATAATGTTCTTTTATCAAAAAGTGCTAACTAAAGCAATGAAGTTATGCCATAACAAATATGAGCTGGTAGATGCATTAAACTAGTTAATGAAAACTTATTGCTTGCATAGGAAAAAAGAACCAGATAAATGTATATGAGCAACAGTCAAGTTGTATAATATAAATATTATGCTAAGAGGAGGAAAAGAGTTTGGGCTCAAGTTAGGGAAAACTTTATAATGACAAAAGGACTTGAGATTTTCAGATGTAAAGGAAGAAGGAAACAGAGTATATGTTGGCAAAATAAAAAGGAATATATTGTAATCGCTTGGGAATAGTGAGAACATTGATTGAACTGAACCAGATAACTGGTTCATTCCATCTCCTAGCAAAGTGTTATGTTCATTGAAGTTGCTCAACATTAGGTTGATAATGCCAAATGACTAGCTTAAAATGATATAAAAGTGATACTGAGTCATAAATATCAAGAAGAATGTCTTAACGTAATGCAAACACAGTCATAATGGTTAAAGCAGAGTTTTGAGCATAAGAGTTACATAAGGAAAGAAATACATTAAGTAGATGATTGGGAGCAAGTATAATAAATATTTGTTGACCATTTTCATCCAATTGCTTTCTTAGTACAGGAGAATGTAAATGAATGAAGAGGACATGGAAATGGAAACTGGAAAACATAACATGAATAAAAGGATAATTTATTAGTACAGCTATCATGAAAACCCATTGCAATAATGGTTTGTTTGTTTTATTTTCTTCTCATTTCCTAAACAGCCTGTAGTTCCAGGAACAGTAGAATATATTTTTAAACAACAAATTATTTACTGTTGGAAATCAAACTGGAATATTCATACTCTGCCTTATACAACTATTTCTGCTCATCACTAACACTGAAATAATAAAAGTGAACATATATACATAGACACATATATACATATATACTCATTTATATCCCATTCATGGCTCAAATGATCCTGCTATTTATACCTCAGGCTTCAAGTATAAAGCAAAATGTGAATTTTCCAAAAAACTTTCTCTTTCTTGAAAGCAATATCAAATTATAAATACAGAATATATGAAATACATGATAAACCCTCATTGCTTTTTTAAAGACTTTAGTAAAAAATGGTAGTTTTTTTTCTTTGCAAAAATTCATATGTTTTTGAAACTACATTGTTTACATTTCAGTCATCACAGTTCTTGCTTCTATATTCCTTTTTTCCAGCAAAATAAATGCTAATAAAGTTAGTTATTCCTTTTGTCAAAGTGATTTACATTTGAAATTACCACATGTAATATAGTGACATAAAATTTAATAAAAACTAATCAAGAAATCACATAGTAAAAAAAATTGTATTTTCAGAGGTTTTTTTTTTTTTTTTTCTTTTAACATGAAAAAATTGCATTTCCTTATTTTAAAATTGATCTTCCCTGGTGGCTCAATGGAAAGAATCTGCCTGCCAATGCAGGAGATGTGAGTTTGACCTTGGGTTGGGAAGATCCCCTGGAGAAGGAGATAGCAACTCATTCCAGTATTCTTGTCTGGACAGAGAAACTTGGTGGTCTGGAGTCCATGGGGTCACAAAAGAGTCAGACAAGACTCAGCGACTAAACACAATTTTAAACTTATTACAATGGAAACTGTATTTTACCCTATGTTATGGAAAAGCTTAAATTTGTAAGTAGCACTCCAACTACACAAGTAATACCCAAAATATTGCCTGTTTTTTGTTTTGCTAAGACAGAATTGACAATAAATGTGTTACTTATGTTTTCAAGTGCAGAAAGTCATCACTATTTTCAAATTCATAATTCTTGAACTAAGGAAAAACTGAAAACATGTAAATCCTATTATTATTGTTTAGGTAATTTGTAGTCTTTTCCTATTGTGTGTCTGCTCTTGTAATACTGTAAGAAATGTCTTTACCTTCTTAGATCCAATAATATTTGCCTTGGCAAGGTCTCACCTAATGGGATTAAGTTCTGGAAAGTCTGGGAAAAGCTTCTGTTATCAATTTTGAACTCTGCCCTCTGTTCTCTGCCTCCATGAAAGTAATTAACAGCTCAGGTCACTTCTTTATCTTTTTAGTTCCCATTGGAGTTTCAGCTATTGGCTGCAGGCACTTCAACTCTGTCAACTGTCTCTAAAATGAACATGCAATTCACAACCTACAACTTAAGACAGATTATTCAACTGAAACTTCACAATGCAGAGAGAGCAGAAAGAAAGATGGTTGCTTCTCAAATATTCTTTGAAATTTGCCTTTAAAATGGAATAAGAGCCTCTATTAACCTACTAGATTAATTTGGGTCTTTCTTGGTCTCATTTTTCCTTTTTAATCTTATGAGGCATGATTAATAAAAATGTAGTGTGGGCCACAGAAGGGCATTCCATAATTTTATGCAGAGCTTAAAACAAATTAAGGGTGTTACATGCCAAAGCCTTTGACTGTGTGGATCACAATGAACTGGAAGATTCTGAAAGAGATGGGAATACCAGACCACCTGACCTGCCTCTTGAGAAATCTGTATGCAGGTCAGGAAGCAACAGTTAGAACTGGACATGCAACAACAGACTGGTTCCAAATAGGAAAAGGAGTACCTCAAGGCTGTATATTGTCACCCTGCTTATTTAACTTCTATGCAGAGTCCATCATGAGAAATGCTGGACTGGAAGAAACACAAGCTGGAATCAAGATTGCCAGGAGAAATCTCAATAACCTCAGATATGCAGATGACACCACCGTTATAGCAGAAAGTGAAGAGGAGCTAAAAAGCCTCTTGATGAAAGTGAAAGAGGAGAGTGAAAAAGTTGGCTTAAAGCTCAACATTCAGAAAACTAAGATCATGGCATCTGGTCCCATCACTTCATGGGAAATAGATGGGGAGAGTGGAAACAGTGTCAGACTTTATTTTTCTGGGCTCCGAAATCACTGCAGATGGTGACTGCAGCCATGAAATTAAAAGACGCCTACTCCTTGGAAGAAAAGTTATGAGCAACCTAGATAGCATATTCAAAAGCAGAGACATTACTTTGCTGACTAAGGACCATCTAGTCAAGGCTATGGTTTTTCCAGTGGTCATGTATGGATGTGAGAGTTGGACTGTGAAGAAGGCTGAGCGCCAAAGAATTGATGCTTTTGAACTGTGGTGTTGGAGAAGACTCTTGAGAGTCCCTTGGACTGCAAGGAGATCCAGTCAGTCCATTCTGAAGGAGATCAGCCCTGGGATTTCTTTGGAAGGAATGATGCTAAAGCTGAAACTGCAGTACTTTGGCCACCTCATGCAAAGAGTTGACTCATTGGAAAAGACACTGATGCTAGGAGGGATTGGGGGCAGGAGGAGAAGGGGACAACAGAGGATGAGATGGCTGGATGGCATCACTGACTTGATAGACATGAGTCTGAGTGAACTCCGGGAGATGGTGATGGACAGGGAGGCCTCGCGTGCTGTGATTCATGGGGTCGCAAAGAGTCGGACACGACTGAGCGACTGAACTACTACTACTACATGTATATTTATATTTATTTTGGTAAATTTATCAGTCAGGACTAAAACTTTACAAATAAGTACTTTTTTATAATAATTCATTTTTACAGAAACAACACTAGGTATTGCAAACAATCTTAGAGTTACCAACTTGCCAGTTTAAACTGCTGGGCATAGCACTTTTTTGTGGTCCAGATATGTTAATACTATTTTAATTTCCTAACTATCTCATCCATTTGCAAGCTTTCTACTATTATATCCACAGTCTATTCATTTTTCATGTTTCCGAATAAGCAACCCTGGAATAATCACTAGAACTACAAATGTATTCCTATCCATCTGGCATTCAAGTACTTAATACAGGATGTAAAATATTTTGAGAATATGGAAACACTATGCTTATATAGCATAGATGTGACTGTGAATTGGAATGTCTGCAAGTCAGTTATATCACTTTTAAATACATAGATAATATGCATATAATATATATAAATACCCATATATATATATGCATTCATGTATATATATGTATCTTCATATACATATCAATGATTATTAATTTACTAGTTATTTTTTAGAGCATTGATAAAATAAAGGACACTTTAGATGACTTGATTTAGAGTTGTAATGTTCAGATTCTGATACTAAATCTGTCACTACTATTCATATATTGAGGGTAATTATGGTTTCCCTATGCACTTGGTATCTCCTATTTGCCCTAAACATCATTATTCATCCTTCTGAATACTTTAATTGTTATAAGAAAGTGATCCTCAAAACAGATTCTGGAATTGGTTGATTACTTATTTAAGGATTACAAGGATGGACTAAAAGTAATATTTCCTTCACTATGGTTGATACAGTTACAGTCACAACTTGGGTATACAAACTTTAAAGAGCACTGTTGTTCTGGAATTCCTAGCAAATCTCATCAGTCGTTAGTACACTTCTTCTCAGCTTTATTTTTCATGATATCATATTGGTAACATGGCAACACCATGGAAATTAGAAATAACTAGAAATCTGGGATCTTTTCCCATCTCAGGGAGTTGATTTATTAATGAACACAAGGTGCTTCAGCAAATTACTACCTGGCAGATTATATGAAATTCCTTGGTCTTGGAAAGAGCAGTGCTTTGAGCTCATGGGAAAAATCAAATTTTTAGTCATGGGTTTAGACAGAGTCATTTAGTCTCTGTCTGACCTGCCAGGATCATCAATTTGAACTTAAACAATGTATTATTTATGGGTGTGATAATCCACATGTATTTTATTATGAAAAAATGTGACAGTGGATTCATGCAAATGGAAGCTACCAATTTAATAAAGAGCTCTAGCCTCATAGAAAGATTGAGTGTCTTGATGAAGACTCAATTTCTTCCCTACCTGGAGACAACATTTTGAGGGTTGGGTACCTACTGGATACCTTATCAGTATGTCTTGTAACAACAGCTAATATTGTACCTGTACCTCAAATTGTACAGGTGTAAGAATCATGGAAAAGAGTAATTTGTGAACCATTCTCATCATTACACACAATATCTAGTTGAAGAATTGTGTTTATTGTCCTCATGCTTGTGCTTAGTAGAATCAGAACATCTAGGAAAAAGAGCTGGGATATCTCAACTAGAGGCCCAATGAATTGAAAGTGAGAACTGTCGTTTGGCTATTCTGGGTACCTTATGTGCCAAGCAAATGTTATGGCAAACAGAGAGAGAGAAAAAAAAAAAAGAAAACAAAAGAAAAGGTTGACCTAAGAGTGGGACAACAGAAGAAAAAGCACGTGTCGTAACATAGCACTGTCTCTCTTATCAGATTACTTGAAATGTACATAGTAATTCAATATTTAACTTGCAGAGAAATTAAAACTTAGATTGATTAAATAACTTGTCTTATCTCACATAGCAAATATTTGACTTCAAGGTGATTGGTATGAACATGCTGTTTATTTATGTCTGCCAATTTATTCCCAGATACAATTGAAACAAAGTAATTTCTCAATAAATTCCCATTGAATTAAAAATAGATTCTTGCTCCTTTTCCAAATCAAGTTTTATTAACATTATTAATTAACTGAAACCGAGTGCCACCACATTTTAATAAAAGGAAAGAAATGATTATTTTTTGTGTGCTATTAATAAATTCTACCCCTGGCCTATTCAAGACAGTGGCATTAGTTTGGGGATAATGCTGAGTTCTATGAAATGGCATTTGCCATCATTACTGTGTTAAAAGCAAAAATCTACAATTATAGTAACTGTGAATGCTGCAACATTCTCACTTACCTGTTTGTGTCATGGTGTTAGGATCGATGGTGAGACATAATTGTGGCAACAGCACATCTTCTGTTAACCTACAGAACATTGCAAGCTTAAAAAAAAACCCCTTCAACCTTGCATCAGGGTTAAGTGTATAATGAAGTTAAATGTAAAATGAAGCTTTTCTCAGACCCTTATCACCTATTACTTTCTATCCTAGTGTCAGTTTCCTCTTACCAAGCCAGCTTTAATAACTCAATCCTGTAATTATTGCTTATCATAATTATGGGAGTAGCATGCTATTCTGTGAGCTATTTCACTGAGACATAAAAATGAGTTTCCTACCCTGTCATTATCAGAAATCTCCTGTCACAACATGTCAGTGTAAGAGTGTTGCTCTTTTGGTCCAGCCCTGAAGTTGATTTGATAATTAAAATTCCATCTCCTGAAATATCCCTCCCCTACCCAACTGGTATGAATTGGATATGATGCCCATGTTCATCTAAAGATCTCTGGCTATGTGAGGTACAGAAAGGTTTGTAGGAAGGGTTTATGCTAATGTGGAAACAAGCCAGATTTGAGTTAGCCTAGATACTTGCTTGTTTTAAATAAATTATTTGGTTTCCCAGTGATAATATAAAATTAATCCAAATTAAGCTATCTCACCTACATTTATAGGTTAGAGTTACATTAATTATATGTGGTATTTTGATGCAAAGAATTTGCAGTGTGGCTAAGACAGAACTTTTGTCTCATAGACCACAAAACCAGGAAACACTTTGTGGGAATTAGATTGTTTTCTTTGCCCTAGATCTTCCCCCAAACACTATTTGTTTAATCTTAAAATAACGCTAGCAAAAGATAATAAACACCACAGTAAGTGTACTAAGTGAAGTCAATAAAGTTCAGATAAATCTCTAGTCAAAATAGAAAGATGAACAGAAAAGTAACTGAACAGAAAGGAATCATTTAGAAGGAATGCTGATGAACTGGCTGAAAACTTAGAATTAGGTCAGGCTTCCTAATAAATTATTTGGATAATTAATCTCATTTAACCCAAGGCCAACAATATTGAATCAGTGTCATTATCCCCCTTTCACACTAGGAAATGTCTTTAGAAAGATTAAGTTACATGAAGTTTAATAAAAAGTATCAAGACAATATTTGAACTCATCTTTCCTACTCACCAGGAGATACTGACCTGAAACAAAAGAAAAAACACTACCAGGCAGTGCTGCTCTGAGTTATTGCATTGTTCTTAGTTTTAGTAAACATTTACATGAGGAGACATATTAAAGCCTAAAAGGGCTTTGGCCTTTTCTTGCTCATACATTTGAGAGTAATAGCTGGAGGAATAAAACTCTCAGGAATTCAATAAAAGTGGCAGCAAATCTTCCTGAACAGGCTGACTCAGGAGATGTTTTACTTTGTGACAAACATTTCTCCTTCCTGAAGCCTTAGAAGTTGTTCCTTGTGGCAGAAGAGCTTCATGAGAACCAACGTTATGAAATTTCCACTGATTTCTCCCCAAGGAAGGAGTACAGAAGGGGTAAGCTTTTATAACTGTTGCATTATGAATTAGGAAAAGGAAATATAAAACTGTCCAAGGTGTATTCTATTTTACATTCACAATATTTCTTAAAAATCACATCCATTAACAAGAATCTTTAAGAAATAATATGAAACTCCCATTTGCAAAAACTGAACAAAGTTTGTATAATTTACTATTTAAAAATAATTTATTTGTGTATGTGTGTGGTATTTAAGATACATGTATATCCATATGAGATGTTTTTCATTGGGAGAAATTAGATTGGTTTCACAAAACATCATTTTCCCCCCAAAATATAGTTTCTAACACAGTCATTTTAGTACATCTGGATATGCTTTATATAAAGTGACTGTCTTATCATGCCACAGCTTATGCTTGTTAATGGATAACAACAAATTATCACTGAATATCTAAGTACAGGAAAAAATTTATTCCTGACTATGAGGCTCAGTTATTGTTTATCTATCCAATTATCCTATTGTTGTTTAGTTGCTAAGTCTTATCTGCCTCTTTTGCGACCCTGTGGGCTCCAGGCTGCCTGGATCCTCTGTCCATGGGATTTCCAGTCAAGAATACAGGAGTGGGTTGCCATTTCCTTTTCCAGGGGATCTTCTGGACCTGGGGATCAAACCTGGGCTCCTACATTTCAGGTGGATTCTTCACTACAAGCCCCAGGGAATCTCAAGTCATCTACCAAGATTCTATAGGGACTTATTTTGAGACTAAAGCATTGCATTCACTTTTTTTTTTTTTAATGATTCTAATAATTTCATTATTTTGCACTCATGGAAAATAGGGTAATGAATTATGGAAATATAATTTGGGACATAGCTTTCCTGTCTTTAGGAAGTCTGAGTCAAAAGGGCATAGCACTCTATAATATACCTCTTAAAGAGCACTTCTAATGGATGATCCAACCACCTCCATAATGCTTATTGTGATTTATTTATTTGTATGTGTAGATAGCTCCCTGTTGGAGAAGAAAATGGCAACCCACTCCAGTATTTTTGCCTGGAGAACCTCATGCCCAGAGGAGCCTGGTGAGCTACAGTTCATGGAGTTGCAAAGAGTCAAACAGGACTTAATGACAACAACAACATAGTTTCCTATATTTCAATTGGCTCTAGCTCTACAGTAATACCATTGAGCTTTGCACCAGATGACCAAGCATATTAATCAGTGATATTTACACTTTGTTTTTGTGCCTGAATTGATTAGTACACATTTAGCTTTTTTTTTATGCTTAATATTTTTCAGAATTATTTTACAATGAAGTATTATTTAAATTTCCAGGACCTTCAATGCCAATAACTTTGCTGATTTTATATTTGTGCCAATACTTTTAAAGTGTTTTGAGTTAAATTTTGAATTATTAATCTAATTTCCTTATTTTGAATATATATAACTCTGATTTCATTATAAATTTTTGTTTGTACATTTAAGGTGATCAAATCATGGCCAGTTATTAAAATATATATGTGGATGAAATTCTAATACATCATCAGCAAGTTCTTTTTAATGAATAAAACCTAACCATATATTGATATACTAGCATAAGGGCTGAGGTTAATTGAGTTAGTTAGGTATGAATAACATGAACCTAATAGATATAGATCAAATGCTTTCATATTTCTAATGTAAAGCATAACCATTATGGAAAACTGCAAGAGACATTATAGGCAGATGAAAAAGTATTCAGGTTAAAAAAGTTTGGGCAATCTGGTAATTTATCTTTAATATGATGTTGGAAAAGGAAACATTTAGAAATCATAGTAAAGTGATTGACTGGTGGTTTACATTATAATAAAAGTTTAGACAACACAATAAAAAAATCTTGGCAGGGAAGAGCTTGACTCTATTCATTTTATTTCTATTATTAACCATGCTGAAAGCACTACAATTATAGTTGAAATAATTTTCTAACATGGAAAGTTACAATTTCTGAAATATTTTTCTCTAACCAATATTCAGTATAAAGTGGTTAAGCTAATTAATACAATAGCAAATCCAATTTAAAAGCCAAAATCCAATAAAGCAGTCATTTTAATCTTGCAAATGACATACCTGACACATTACCCAGTAGTTATATTTTATATCATGTATATAGCTTTGAATTATTATACCATATTACATTTCAAAGACAGAATATAACTCCCAGCAGGAAAATTGTCATATGAATGAAATGACAATGATATTAACTGATAATACAGTGGTCACACAGATTTAAATTGACTTATAAGTTAATTTGATTCTTATATTGTAACCTACACACATTCCAGAATTTCTTGTATATTTAACTACCTTTCCAAAACTTAGAGAAAATCAAACGTGCTTATATTTTGCAAGTCCACAAAGCAGGTACCCAGAAACATCTATTAGTGTGCTGTAAAATACTAAAATCTTTTTTCAGTTTTATATATTAAATGGAAAAAACGCACAGGATTCTAAAATTTCATAAACAGAGTTTTAAAATAAAAACTAGTAAAATATATTTCAAAAACAGAAATCAGAATGATCTAATTATTTCTCTTTAGATATTTCTGTAGTAGAAGGAAATTAACATCAGTATCAAATAACTCACCTCACATTCTCAGGTTTTTGCTCTGTTTCCATTTAAAGTAAATTAATTTGTATCACTTCAATGAATACAAATTGAAAGTAGAAAAGTTAACCCTGGAATTTCTGGTAATATATCTAAACAGAACCTCAGATTGTTACTTTGCACGAAGTACATTATTATTAATTGTTTAGAAAATACAAATGATTCTAGACAATGATCTTTGGGGAAGGAGAAAATCGCTGGTGATTGAACTAAATTAAAACATTTTCAAAGGGCTTCTTATTATAAACTTTATATCAAAGACATTTTTCTTCCTGTAAACTATAGTCTAAGTTTGATACACTGAAATGAAACTACATTTTTATAAAAACTATAGAAAAAACTAAAAGTTAGCTTTCAGAATGGCTTTGTAAGTAGTCTTGTACATTAATAAAACATTATCTATTCTTAAACTTTTATTTTACAGTTTAAGTGGAATCATGTTGCAATTTTAAGTTTAATGTATAATTTGTCTAATTAATTAAAATGTTCTCATCTACCCTTTAAATGTTTGGACTATGTGTAAAGGAGTCAGAATAATTCAAAGTAAGGGATAAATCATTAAGTGATCATCAGTTGGCCTTTTCTATAGGGAGAAAAATGTCCCTTACCCCCATCTACCCTGCTCCCCAAAGTCTAGAAGTAATTTCATTCTATAGCTTTCAGTATGAGGTCCTGAAAACTTCTGATGATACAGGTATGCACAGCCCTTGTATAATCTATGCATTTCAACAATATTATTCATTTCTTCCTGTATGAAATGAATGGTGCTGAATAAATAATGATCATTAGCAATAGGCTACTCTTTAATCTATGTATTTTCAAGTCTTTCCCTGAAACAGTGAACATTAATTCATACCCAGTTGCAGTTATGTAACTAAGGTCCTCCTCTATATTAGACCTTCACTAATTTAGACTGAATTCACATGAACAAAGCAGAATGTGTCTGGGAAGAGTTCCAACCATAAAAATTTGTCAGAAGTATCAAATCTGTCGACATGACAGTGTGTCTGATACTTCTGATATTTATAGATTTCTGCAAAGACATTATGATTCCTAAGTTTATTTTTACTGAATATAATTCTTTAGAAATTTTTTAACATTCTGAATTTATTATTATTTTATGTTACATTTTCTTGGTGCATAATGAATCACCCTAAATAAATGTTACTTGTGTAAATTATTATAGTGTTTTGTATATGGCCATATTATTTATTCAAAAAGTGTATTAAAATCTAATATCTACTAAGCAATTGAGTAAATGACAAAATTTGACATAAAACAGAAACAAAAACAGTATTTGTTTTTTCAGAAACAAAATCTGAAATAAAGCAGAAATTAATTGATCCCTCTAATTTTTCACTATTCTTCACGATTTTCTTCCTTTATTTATTTATTTACTTTACAATATTGTATTGGTTTGGCCATACATTGACACGAATCCACCATGGGTGTACATGTGTTCCCCATCCTGAACCCCCCTCCCACCTCCCTCCTCATGCCAGCCCTTTGGGTCATCCAGGTGCACCAGCCTTGAGCACCCTGCATCATGCATAGAACCTGGACTGGCGATTCATTTCACATATGATAATATACATGTTTCAGTGACATTCTTCCATGTCAACCTGCCCTCGCCCTCTCCCACAGAGTTCAAAAGACTGTTCTATACATCTGTGTCTCTTTTGCTGTCTCACATAGAGGGTTATCGTTACCATCTTTCTAAATTCCATATATATGCATTGGTATACTGTATTGGTGTTTCTCTTTCTGGCTTATTTCACTCTGTACAATAGGCTCCAGTTTCATCCACCTCATTAGAACTGATTCAAATGTTTTCTTTTTAATGGCTGAGTAATACTCCATTGTGTATATGTACCACAGCTTTCTTATCCATTCATCTGCTGATGGACATTGAGGTTGCTTCCATGTCCTGGCTATTATAGACAGTGCTGCGATGAACATTGAGGTGCATGTGTCTCTTTCAGTTCTGGTTTCCTCAGTGTGTATGCCCAGCAGTGGGATTGCTGGGTCATCTGGCAGTTCTATTTTCAGTTTTTTAAGGAATCCCCACATTGTTCTCCATAGTGGCTGTACTAGTTTTCATTCCCACCAACAGTTTAAGAGGGTTCCCTTTCCTCCACACCCTCTCCAGCATTAATTGCTTGTAGACTTTTGGATAGCAGCCATTCTGACTGGTATGAAATGATACCTCATTGTGGTTTTGATTTGCATTTCTCTGATAACGAGTGATGTTGAGCATCTTTTCATGTGTTTGTTAGCCTTCTATATGTCTTCTTTGGAGAAATGCCTATTTAGTTCTTTGGCTCACTTTGTGATTGGGTCATTTATTTTTCTGGAATTGAGTTGCATGTATATTTTTGAGATTAATTCTTTGTCCATTGCTTCATTTGCTATTATTTTCTCCTATTTTGAAGGCTGTCTTTTCACCTTGCTTATAATTTCCTTTATTGTGCAGAAGCTTTTAATTTTAATTAGGTCCCATTTGTTTATTTTTGTTTTATTTCCAATATTATGGGAAGTGGGTCAAAGAGGATCCAGCTGTGGTTTATGTAAGAGAGTTTTAGCTATATTTCCCTCTAGGAGTTTTATAGTTTCTGGTCTTACATTTAGATCTTTAATCCATTTGGGGTTTATTTTTGTGTATGGTGTTAGAAACTGTTCCAGTTTCATTCTTTTACAAGTGGTTGACCAGTTTTCCCAGCACCATTTGTTAAAGAGATTGTCTTTTCTGCATTGTATATTCTTGCCTCCTTTGTCAAAGATAAGGTGTCCATAGGTGCATGGATTTATCTCTGGGCTTTCTGTTTTGTTCCATTGATCTATATTTCTGTCTTTGTGCCAGTACCATATTGTCTTCATGACTGTGACTCTGTAGTAGAGCCTGATCAGGCAGATAGATTCCTCCAGTTTCATTCTTCTTTCCCAAGATTACTTTGGCTATTCGAGGTTTTTTTGTATTTCCATACAAATTGTGAAATTATTTGTTCTAGTTCTCTGAAAAATACTGTTGGTAGCTGGATAGGGATTGCATTGAATCTAAAGGTTGCTTTGGGTAGTATACTTATTTTCACTATATTGATTCTTCCAACCCATGAACACAGTATGTTTCTCCATCTATTTGTGTCCTCTTTGATTTCTTTCATGAGTGTTTTATAGTCTTTTATATATAGGTCTTTTGTTTCTTTAGGTAAATATATTCTTAAGAATTTTATTCTTTTCATTGCAATGGTGGATGGAATTGTTTCCTTAATTTCTCTTTCTGCTTTCTCATTGTGAGTGTATAGGAATGCAAGGGATTTCTGTGTGTTGATTTTATATCCTGCAACTTTACTATATTCATTGATTAGCTCTAGTAATTTTCTGGTGGAGTCTTTAGGGTTTTCTATGTAGAGGATCACGTCATCTGCAAACAGTGAGAGTTTTACTTCTTTTCCAGTCTGGATTCCTTTTATTTCTTTTTCTGCTCTAATTGCTGTGGCCAAAACTTCCAAAACTATGTTGAATAGTAGTGGTGAGAGTGGGCACCGTTGTTCCTGACTTTAGGGGAAATGCTTTCAATTTTTCACCATTGGGGATAATGTTTGCTGTGGGTTTGTCATATATAGCTTTTATTATGTTGAGGTATGTTCCTTCTCTTCCTGCTTTCTGGAGGATTTTTATCAGAAATGGATGTTGAATTTTGTCAAAGCCTTTCTTTGCATCTATTGAGATAATTATACGGTTTTTATTTTTTAATTTGTTAATGTGGTGTATTACATTGATTGATTTGCGGATATTGAAGAATCCTTGCATCCCTGGAATAAACCCCACTTGATCATGATGTATGATCTTTTTAATATGTTGTTGGATTCTAATTGCTGGAATTTTGGTAAGGGTTTTGCATCTATGTTTATCAGTGATATTGGCCTGTAGTTTTCTTTTTTTGTGGCATCTTTGTCAGGTTTTGGTATTAAGATGATGGTGGCCTCATAGAATGAGTTTGGAAGTTTACCTTCCTCGGCAATTTTCTGGAAGAGTTTGAGTAGGATAGGTGTTAGCTCTTCTCTAAATTTTTGGTAGAATTCAGCTGTGAAGCCATCTGGTCCTGGGCTTTTGTTTGCTGGAAGATTTCTGATTACAGTTTCAATTTCCGTGCTTGTGATGGGTGTGTTAATATTTTTTATTTCTTCCTGGTTCAGTTTTGGGAAGTTGTACTTGTCTAAGAATTTGTCCATTTCTTCCAAGTTGTCCATTTTATTGGCAAATAGTTGCTAATAATAGTCTCTTATGATCTGTTGTATTTCTGTGTCATCTGTTGTGATCTCTCCATTTTCATTTCTAATTTTTTGATCTGATTTTTCTCCCTTTGTTTCTTGATGAGTCTGGCTAATGGTTTGTCAATTTTATTTATCTTCTCAAAGAACCAGCTTTCGGCTTTGTTAATTTTTGCTATGGTCTTTATTTGTTTCTTTTGCATTTATTCCTGCCCTAAATTGTAAGATTTCTTTCCTTTTACTAACCCTAGGATTCTTCATTTCTTCCTTTTCTAGTTGCTTTAGGTGTAGAGTTAGGTTATTTATTTGAATTGTTTCTTGTTTCCTGGGGTAAGCCTGTATTGCTATGAACCTTCCCCTTAGCACTGTTTTACAGTGTCCCATAGGTTTTGGGTTATTGTGTTTTCATTTTCATTCATTTCTGTGTGTATTTTGATTTCTTCTGTGATTTGTTGGTTATTCAGAAGCATGTTGTTCAGCCTCCATATGTTGGGATTTTAAATATTTTTTCTCCTGTTTAATTCAGTTCAGTTCAGTTGCTCTGTCATGTCCAACTCTTTGCGACCCCATGAATCGCAGCACGCCAGGCCTCCCTGTCCATCACCAACTCCGGGAGTTCACTCAGACTCACGTCCATCGAGTCAGTGATACCATCCAGTCATCTCATCCTCTGTCTTCCCTTTCTCCTCCTGACCCCAATCCCTCCCAGCATCAGGGTCTTTTCCAATGAGTCAACTCTTCACATGAGGTGGCCAAAGTACTGCAGTTTCTGCTTCAGCATCATTCCTTCCAAAGAACACCCAGGACCAATCTCCTTCAGAATGGACTGATTGGATCTCCTTGCAGTCCAAGGGACTCTCAAGAGTCTTCTCCAACACCACGGTTCAAAAGCATCATTCTTTGGCACTCAGCTTTCTTCACAGTCCAACTCTCACATCCATACATGACTACTGGAAAAACCATAGCCCCGACTAGAAGGACCTTTGTTGGCAAAGTAATGTCTCTGCTTTTCAATATTCTATCTAGGTTGGTCATAACTTTTCTTCCAAGGAGTAAGTGTCTTTTAATTTCATGGCTGCAGTCACCATCTGCAGTGATTTTGGAGCCCCAAAAAGTAAAGTCTGACACTGTTTCCACTGTTTCTCCATCTATTTCCCATGAAGTGATGGGACCAGATGCTGTGATCTTTGTTTTCTGAATGTTGAGCTTTAAACCGTTTTCATTCTCCTCTTTCACTTTCATTAAGAGGCTTTTGAGTTCCTCTTCACTTTCTGCCATGAGGATGGTGTCATCTGCATATTTTAGATTATTGATATTTCTCCTGGCAATCTTGATTCCAGCTTGTGCTTCCTCCAGCCCAGCGTTTTCTCCTGTAATTGATGTCTAATCTCACTGCATTGTGGTCAGAAAAGATGCTTGGAATGATTTCAATTTTTTTTGAATTTATGAAGGCTAGATTTACGGCCCAGGAAGTGATCTATCCTGGAGAAGGCTCCGTGTGTGCTTGAGAAAAAGGTGAAATTCATTGTTTTGGGGTGAAATGTTCTATAGATATCAATTAGGTCTAACTGGTCTATTGTATCATTTAAAATTTTTGTTTCCTTGTTAATTTTCTGTTTAGTTGATCTATCCATAGGTGTGAATGGGGTATTAAAGTCTCCCACTATTATTGTGTTATTGTTAATTTCCCCTTTCACACTTGTTAGCATTTGTCTTACATATTGTGGTGCTCCTAGGTTGGGTGCATATATATTTATAATTGTTATATCTTCTTGGAAAGATCCTTTGATCATTATGTAGTGTCCATCTTTGTCTCTTTTCACAGCCTTTGTTTTAAAGTCTATGTTATCGATATGAGTGTTGCTACTCTTGCTTTCTTTTGGTCTCTATTTGCATGGAATATCTTTTTCCAGCCCTTCACTTTCTGTATGTATGTGTCCCTTGTTTCGAGGTGGGTCTCTTGCAGACAACATATATAAGGGTCTTGTTTTTGTATCCATTCAGCCAGTCTTTGTCTTTTGGTTGGGGCATTCAACCCATTTACATTTAAGGTAATTATTGAAACATATGATCCCGTTGCCATTTACTTTATTGTTTTGGGTTCAGGTTTGTACACCCTTTTTGTGTTTCCTGTCTAGAGAAGATCCTTTAGCATTTGCTGGAGAGCTGATTTGGTGGTGCTGAATTCTCTCAGCTTTTGCTTGTCTGTAAAGCTTTTGATTTCTCCTTCATATTTGAATGAGATCCTTGCTGGGAACAGTAATCTGGGCTGTAGGTTATTTTCTTTCATAACTTTAAGTATATCTTGCCATTCCCTTCTGGCCTGAAGAGTTTCTATTGAAAGATCAGCTGTTATCCTTATGGGAATCCCCTTGTGTGTTATTCATTGTTTTTCCCTTGTTGCTTTTAATATTTGTTCTTTATGTTTGATCTTTGTTAATTTGATTAATATGTATCTTGGGGTATTTCACCTTGGGTTTATCCTGTGTGGGACTCTCTGGGTTTCTTGGACTTGGGTGATTATTTCTTTCCCCATTTTAGGGACGGTTTCAACTATTATCTCCTCAAGTATTTTCTCATGGTCTTTCTTTGTGTCTTCTGGGACTCCTATGATTCGAATGTTGGGGTGTTTAACATTGTCACAGATGTCTCTGAGGTTATCCTCATTTCTTTTAACTCGTTTTTCTTTTTTCCTCTGTTTCATTTATTTCTACCATTCTATCTTCTACCTCACTTATCCTATCTTCTGCCTACTGTTGGTTCCCTCCAGAGGGTTTTGATCTCATTTATTGCATTATTCACTATATATTGGCTCTTTTTTATTTCTTCCAGGTCCTTGTCAAACCTTTCTTGCAGCTTCTCAATCCTTGTCTCCAGGCTATTTATCTATGTGATTCCATTTTGATTTCAAGATTTTGGATCATTTTCACTATCATTATTCAGAATTCTTTATCAGGTAGATTCCCTGTCTCTTCCTCTTTTGTTTGATTTGCTGGGCATTTATCCTGTTCCTTTATCTGTTGGGTATTTCTCTGCCTTTAAATCTGATTTATATTGCTGTGTTTGGGGTGGCTTTTCTGTATTCTGGCAGTTTGTGGTTTCTCTTTTTTTGTGGAGGTTCCTCATTGTGGGTGGGGTTAGACATGTGGCTTGTCAAGGTTTCCTGTTTAGGGAAGCTTGTGTCGGTGTTCTGGTGGGTGGAGCTGGATTTCTTCTCTCTGAAGTGCAATGAAGTGTCCAGTAATGAGTTTTGAGATGTCAATGGATTTGTTGTGACTTTGGGAAACCTGTATATTGAATCGCAGGGCTATGTTTCTGTGTTGCTTGAGACTTTGTGTGGTATGTCTTGCTCTGGAACTTGTTGGCTCTTAGGTGGTGCTTGGTTTCAGTGTAGGTATGGAGGCATTTGATGAGTTCCTATTGATTAAAGTTCCTTGGAGTCAGGAGTTCTCTGGTGTTCTCAGGATTTGGACTAAAGCCTCCTGCCTCTGGTTTTCAGTCTTATTCTTACAGCCTCAAGACTTCTCCATATATACAGCACTGATGATAAACATCTAGGTTAATGATGAAAAGTTTCTATACAGTGAGGGACACCCAGAGAGGTACAGAGAGTTACATGGAGAACAGAAGAGGGAGGAGGGAGATAGAGGTGACCAGGAGGAGAAGAGGGTGAATCAAAAGGGGAGAGAACAATCTAGCCAGCAATCACTTCCTTATGTGCTCTCCACAGTCTGGATCCCTTAGAGATGTTCATGGAGTTACACAGAGAAGAGAAGAGGGAGGAAGGAGACAAAGATGGCCAGGAGGATAAAAGGGGGAATCAAAAGAAGAGACAGATCCAGCCAGTAATCAGTTCCCTGAGTGTTCTCCACAGCCCAGAACTCACAAAGAGATTCAAAGAGTTTGGTAGAGAAGAGAGGGGAGAGGGGAGAGATAGAGGTGATCTGGTGGAGAAAAAGGAGAATCAAAAGGGGGAGAGAGCAATTAGGCCAGTGATCTCACTGCCAAGTAAAAATGGGCACTGAAGTTTGGGTTCTTAAAGGTACAAAGTTGATAACAAATACCAAAAAACAAAGCTTAAAAATCTAGAGTAGAGATTAGATTCTCAAAAATACAATATTTTTAAAAAAGACACAAAAATTATTATATATATATGTATATATGAAGTTTGCTTTAAAAATAGGGTCTTTTTTTTTTTCCCAAGGTAATAGTAGGTTGTAAAAATGAAAATTAAAGGAGTAATAGGGGACTTAAAATAATTCTTTTAATATAAAAAATGATAATAGTAAAAATATATCTAGGATTTTCTCTGGAGCTGTTGCAGACAGTGTGGGGTCAGTTCATTTTCAGATAGTTCCTTGGTCCAGCTTATACTTCTCAAGGTCTATAGGCCCCTTCCTATGTAGTCAGTGCTAACTACAGAGTTTTAATCTATTGCACCTGTCACTTCCAAAGTGGTTCCCTCTGTTTATTTTAGGTTCTTCTGTTTGCTGGTCTCTTCAGTGTCTAATTTCCACCCTGACACAAGAGGGGAGGTGGTGGTCACTTTTTTAGGCTCACTTGTTCAGTCGTGCTGTGGGGAGGGAGGAACACTGCAAACAAATGTCACTGGTATATGGGGGGAGTGCTCACAGTGTTTCAGCTACACTGGGTTTGCCCCCACTCATGGCATATGTGCTTTCCCAGTCTACACTGCTCAGGCTCTAGGTGGCTCTGCCGAAACTGTCTGATGTGGGTCCTGAGTTGCATGCATTCCCCAGGTCTAAGCCACTCAGGTTCAGGTTCTCAGGTATTCCACAAAGACTTGGAGACTTGGTTGGGCCTGCATTTTGTGCCTGTCCCAGGTCCAAGCAGCTCAGGTGACCAGGTGCTTGGTGAACGCAGTCCCCCCCCAGTTGAAGGCTGCAACTTATTGCCTCCCCCGTCCCAGCCACATGGTTTCCTGGGTGTACAACGGGCGCACCTTCTCAGGTGTGCTGTGTGTCTCTTCTGGGGAGCTGATCTCTGGCTGCAACCTTCCTGGCAGATGTTAACCATCCAGAATCCCAAGAAGTCTTAGTTAGCAACGAAGTCCGCTTGCTGTTTGGTAGATGATGATGCCTCTCTGGGGCCGCAATTGCCCCCTTCTGGCTCTGTCTGCCACCTGCCTGTCTCTGGCAGGGGATGGGCCAGTCCACAGCCGGCTAGCTCTACTGTCCTTTGTTCTGTGTGCGGGCCTGGCAGTGTCTTATGTTAGGGCTTTTTGCAGGATAGCTATCCCATAGTCTGTGTTGCTATTTCAAGCTAGTTCCCTCAGATTGCCCGGGGCATTCAGGCCTGGTCCTTATCCTCAGCAATGCAGCACACGTCTCCCTGTGCAGCCCCCGCTTGCTAGTGGGGGATGGGAGCATCTGGGCTGCTGCTCTGCTGGGAGTTGCTGTTAGGCATGTAATCTGTGGGTTTTAATTATTTATTAATTTTTCCTCCCTGTTTTTTTGCCCTCTGAGATTCCAAGGCTCATGACAGACCCGCCGAAGAGAGTGTTTCCTGGTGTTTGGAAACTTCTCTTTTTTAAGACTCCTTTCCCGGGATGGATCTCCATCCCTACCTCTTTTGTCTCTCTTTTTATCTTTCATATTTTGTCTTACCTCCTTTCTAAGACAATGGGCTGCCTTACTGGGTGCCTGATGTCTTCTGCCAGCATTCAGAAGTTGTTTTGTGGAATTTGTTTGGTGTTCAAATGTTCTTTTGATGAATTTGTTGGGGAGAAAGTGGTCTCCCCATCCTATTCCTCCACCATCTTAGGACCATCCCTCCTTTCTTCACTATTTGCTTGAGCAATCTCCTCCTTTCCTTGATTAAATCTGATGCTCAGCCAGAATAATTACCACCTTGCATATTCCCTTGCACATGTGCTTGTCTTTCCCTTCCACTGTATTATTCCACCAGCTAAACAACAACCTAAGTGAAGTCACAGCTTCCCAGGTGACTCAGTGGTAAAGGATCCTCCTGTCCAGCAGGAGATGCAGGTTCTATCCCTAGATCAGGAAGATTTCCCTGGAAAAGGAAATGGCAACCCACTCCAGTATTCTTACCTGGGAAATCTCATGGACAGAGGAGACTGGAGGGCTACAGTCCATGGGTGGCAAACAGTCAGACATGACGTAGTGAATAAAAACCAACGACAAAGTCCAGGGCTCTAACTGAACTCTGCCAGGTTCCTGAAATTGAAAATAATAAGAGAAACATAATTATGATCATCAGCTTCTAAAAAAAACCTAACATAGATGGAAGTCTTACAATATCAGTATTTCTCCAATTCATTCACTGCCTTTGGCTTTGAAATAACTATTTCATACTGTTTTTTTCCTCAAATCCTAAGCACAACACAAGCATTCCCCCAACCTACCCTAAACTAATGACCTTGTTCCCTATTTTACTGAGGAAATCTCCCCATCACATGGCTCTGTGATGCCACATGGATCTATACCTACATATTTCCTATGAAAATTTTCTATGAAAATCAGGGAAAATAGATATGTCTCCCTTTTAATTTTGCATACTATAACATGTTCTTTTCCCTATAAGAATTTATTTGGCAATTTTTCCCTCCTCTACATAATTACTTGTTCATGCTCTTGGATTTTATCAGTTTAAAAACATGCCATTTTTGCTATAAACCCCAACAAAATTGTCCTGATTTATCATGGTCATGCTAAATACAATGGTAATTTTTTAGTTCTCATTTTACTTAATTTATCAGAAGTATTCTGCACAGATGATCAATCTCCTTTTTTTAAAACATTCAGTTGCTTCTGATAATACCACGATGTCCTAGTTTTTCATTCAACATGCTCTCTCATCCTAATCAGTCTTCTGAGCTGATTTTTCTTTTTTCTCTACATCTGGGGTTGTTCTAGTGCCTAATTTTTTATCTCTTCTATTCTACTTTTTTCCTCCAATCTCATCCCTCCAGTGATTACACCTGGTCTCAGTCTCATAGCTAAATAACCTTACCAAGCATCTCAAATTTTAAATGGCTCAAATTAATTACCTGATCTTCCTGCCCCCAGGAAACAGGAAGAAGTAATTTCTCCTTGGAAGAAATAAGTAATTGATATCTTTTAACTTCTGAGGCTAAAAATCACGAAGCCACTAGTGACAACCTGGTAACAATCCACGTGTCATCAATTAGCCCTTCCCACTGGCTCAAGGGCTTCCCTAGTGGCTCAGTGGTGAAGAATCTGCCTGCTAATGCAAGAGACGTGGGTTCAATCCCTGGGTCGGGAAGATTCCATGGAGAAGGAAATGGCAACCCACTATTTGGGTTGCCTGGGAAATTCCATGGACAGAAGAGTCACAAAGGAGTCAGACACGACTTAGTGACTAAACAGACTAAATAACCACAAGAACTGAGTCAAACCACTCATCCAGAAGCCAAATTATCCTACTTATCTTTACTCTTGGTACCTGCTCACAGGGCCATTTCTTTTACATTAATCTTTACAATAGTCTTCCCAAGATGTTCCCGATTCCATTTTGGCCTGCTGTTACCCAATAGTAATTAATCTATTACTTTTGTTTTAATTGTTAAATATTTTTAATTAGAAATAAAACTATAGATACAGAAAATCATTTAATTTAGGAAATTACTATAAACACACATATAATCCACAATCTTTATTAAGACATAGAATTTTGCAAGCCACACCAAGATAAAATTTAATTACCTCTAACTCAGTGAGATGACTATGTAACAGCAGAGCTATCTCATTCTTAAGGATGGGATAGTGATTTAGGGTTACTGATACAATGAATACCAATTTGTTCAAGGAATAACCCATAAAAAATTGCATTTTAAATTAAAATTGATTATCGCTAGCCACAGAAGAAAATAGTCAACCAACTCAGTCATGTTGTAAGTCAATCCACTTTGGTTGTCAGTCAGTTAAGAAACAGAATAGTAGCCAAAGCATAATATCATAAATTTCACACACAAGTAAGAGACCAGATGAAAAAGAGAAATACGTAAGATGAAGGAAGGAAAGAACCACAGGTACACAGATTTGGAGTCAACAATCTGGTTTCTCAACAGAACTCTGTAAAAGAAGTGAAAAATTCTGAGAATAAACTAACAACAGCAACAGCAATATGTCTGAATCAGAGGAAAGAAACAAATATATTGAGAAATGCCTACATGGACTGGTGTAGAAGAGTGTCAGAGAGGAGAGGTAAAATTAAGAACTTGTGGAACTTTATGAAAATGCAGGTGCCTAGGATTCACTCCATTAGTGTTAATTCCAGTGGGTTGCAGTAAAGATACAATTCTTTCCTTTTTAAGATTTTGTATGAAATTCATTCATTCAGTTGAGAGCACAGATGTTAGGGTCAGAACAAATTTTGAGTCACTGAGTGTTATTCTCAATTTCCTATTTCTACAAAAAGGAGTCGTAATAGGACTCTCAACTATGTTGTAAAACTTATACGGAATGTAAGGGAAAAGTGCACAACAGACTGTGATGCAAATTAGAAGTGCAATATCACTGTCATTATTTTACATTATTTTCTGTGTAGAAAGTTATCTTCTGAAGTATTTCTCAGTAGTAATTGTACTTGTCATTTTCTTCCCCCCCCCCAAAATAAATAAATAAATAAAATAAAGCTGTAGTCTACTGGTTGTTTTCATTTAAATGAATTCATGAGAAATTGTACAATTAAGGTATTTTTTGCATTTTGTTTGGTTTATTAATTATTTAAAACTTTCTTTACTGCTCAACAAAATGCTCTAATGAATATATTTTGAGTGAATGAAAGTATAGCTAGATTTAACTCTGGTACTTTGGTTATCTGAAATACTATTAAGTCATTCTGTACCTGTATTTTATCATTAGAGTGTTATCAATTTCATTGCAACTAGCACCATGCATTCAAATCTTTGAAAATTTGCTTTTGCTATAATCATCATTCAATATATTATTCATTTATCAATAACTGAATATATTGGCAATATTTATGAATAAATTAATGGTTAGTTTCTAATACAACACCTTCTTATTATGCTTTATTTTTTCAGGTTATTTTTACTAATGCCAAATCTTTTAATTATTATAACTAATGGAAATTTTAGAATTCACAGTAAAGTAAGTTTTAAAAGTTAATTTAGCTAAGATCACCTCTTCATATATAAGTAAACAGAGAACATTCACTATCTCTCTTTCTCATTAACTTCTCACTGAAGTTAAATGTAGATAGAGAAAAATGGTTTGTGTAATAAATGGACAGCTAACTGATTTTTCACAAATTACATATACCCATACAATGAACATTCAAATCAAGAAATACACTTGATAATTTAACATTATTAAAGTTCCAGAAATCCCTGTTTGGCTCCATTTCAAACACTGGCCTCCAAAATGTCCTATTATTTCAACTTCTTGTACTTTATATAAAAGGGACATATAAGGTCTGCTTCTGTTTCTTACTATTAAATTTGTGTGCTACATTTATATAGTTGCATGTATTTGTGTACTTTCAATTCTCATTGCTAAAATATATTCCATTTGTGTGACAGATTCACATTTGGTTTGTTTCCTATTTGGGGTTATTATAAACAATACTGCTTTGAATAATTTAGTACGTATCTATTTTAATTCTACATCTAATTTAATCTTCCAAACACAACAGCTTTTGAAAAATCAATATCTATTTAAGTTAATCTATCTTTCTGATGTTCATTACTACTTCAAGTATTCCCATGTTCCTTCCTAGTATCATTTCATTGTTTCTAAATTCTACTTAAATGTTTCTTCTATTGCAGTACTACAGAGGACAGATCCACTCAGCTTGGTTTAAGAATGTTTCAATTGTATCTCACTCAAAAATAAATAATTATTAAATGTTTGTGCTCCATGTTTATGTCTAGATTACATTTCGTTGAGTATATAATTTAAACTCGTGAGCATTTTATCTGTTTAATTATATAATTCCATTGATTTCAACTTTCCACCATTTCTGCTACTAAGTCATTGATCATAATTTCATTTCTTTGGAAACATTATATCTTTTGCTAGGCCAAGTTCTCATTTTCAGTCTCTTTGTCATGACTACAATTTATAAGTATCTGAAAGGAAGAAATTTAGCTACAAATACTCCCTTCACTTAATGATACAGAAATGCTCTCTTTTCTGTTTTTCAGTCCCTCTAGTGTTTCTTTTATAGCTTTCATACTTTAAAATTGGAATGTAGTCATTTGTCCAGTTTTCCTAGTTGTTCTTTTCCTTTTTTTTTTTTTTGCAAATTGTTTCATTCTATGAGGATGCAGATTTTACATGTACTTATGTAGGGGAAATCTGTGTATGAGCAAATATGTGTTATCTTATGCCAATGATAAAGTAATGAGCTCCCATTATTTTTCTGCTATTTATCCTCTATTCATGCTCCTTATGGTAATCCTATGACAACTTTCTTCTGAGGAAACATCCATTTTCATTGAGTCTCAGTAGAGTTTGATACAGCAATTAGTTTCACTCTAGGAGAAAAACATGTAACTTAGGCTTAAACTAAATAATGTATCTGAAATGTTTAATAGAGTGTTTGGGAGAATATTCAAACTCATAATTGCTGGATTTAAAGTTTGAATGCAGAAGATCTCTGAAGTCACAATATCATCTTTTTACCACATGGCATTGGGAAATGAATTCAGAACAATGAGACAGGAAAGTGAGGGAAAGTAACAAAATCCTAATACCGTTTGGACCCTAATGCTATTCTTAAATTTTTCTTCTTATTGGACTTGATAAACTCTGCTTTATTTCACATAATTTGTCTGATGTTCTATCACTTTCAACAGAAAATGCCCTAATTTATTAATCAACGTAGTTATTAAGTTTTTTTTTTTTTTAATTTAAGGACCTAAAGTAAACTATTACTTCTATTTTTAAAGTTTTCTCCTTTGAAAGTAAATACTATCTTTAGATTAGATTTTCTAGATTCACTGTTTTTGCTAATAGAGAAGAATTCTATGAAGTTATAAAAAATTTTCACCAGAATTAAAAATAATACACAAGTAAGAAAACATGATTTAGCTCATAACTATTTCTCCTTGATGCAGACAAGTATAAAATTCAGGGAGTATTTCCCTATAAAATTATATAACAATACAACTTCTCACTTTATCATATATTCTTGAGGAAGTGATGTGCTTATCTGAAATTAATATGTATTCATATTTGACTGTCAAAATACCACATGCTATGGATATACTATCATTGTAGCTAGCCTGGTGCATCTTTCTGAAGACAAGTAATTTGTTTTAACAAATATTTTATTTATAACAACTTGTGTGTGCTGTGCTAAGTTGAGGCTCAGACAGTTAAGAATACACCTACAATTTTGGAGACCCATGTTTGATCCCTGGGTCAGGAAAATCCCTTGGAGAAGGGAAAGTCTACCCACCCCAGTTAACTTGCCTAGAGAATTCCATGCACAAAGGAGTCTGGTGGGCTACAGTCCACAGGGTAACAAAGAGTCAGACATGACTGAGTGATATACTTTCACTTTCACACTTATTATTTGCACATGTAAAAAATATCAACATTTAGGTTCTTTGTAGTAACTAGAAAATAATTTGAAGATAGTATAAATAATGAAAGGATAAACCCCAAATATTTTAAATGGCACAATTATTTAACTGTTAAAAGCACTGAAAATGTAAGTATATTGTGAATGCAAAGATTGAGGAACAATGTGTATCCTTTTCTAAACTTTGAGTATCCAAAAATCTCAACAATTTTAAGTTGATCAGTCAGACATGACTTATCAAATAAACCACCACCACCACAAATAACATAAATTAAGGTCCCCCAAAAGTCATGTTAAATACATATAAAAACCAAGAAATTTTAGCATATATGAAAATCATGTTAAATTCTGTTGAGTCCACATGTGTGTGCATGTGTGTGATCAGTCACGTCTGACTCTTTGTGACTCCAAGGGCTGTAGCGTGGCTGACTCCTCTGTCTATGGGATTTTCTAGGCAAGAATACTGAAGTGCATTGCTATTTCCTTCTCCAGGGGATCTTCCCAACACAGGGATTAAACGTATATCTCCTGTGTCTCCTGCATTGGCAAGTGGATTCTTTGGCAAGTGGATTCTTTACCACATGCCACCTGGGAAGCCCCTGAGTCCATATAGTAAGGTTCAAATACTTTTTTAGTAGAAAATTGCTTCAGAACAAATTTAATCTTGCTTTTTACAAAAATGAAAGTGATGTCTGTTGATTGTTTGCAAGTTTGTTCCAGCTGTGCTCTGTATTAGAGTCTCAGATAAATGTCTTTTAATGAGTCAATCTAATCCAAGGCTATTCATCAGATTTTTTTGTGTGTAAACATGGGTATATATGTATATATTTTAATTCAAAATAAGATTCTAAATTGCAAGACAGGTTGAATACCAGTGATTAAGTTATTGATTACTGACATTAAATTTCCAAATAGTAACTTGTACCTTTCAGTTATGTCTTAAAAAGAAAAAAAAAAGGGGGGGGGGGCTTTAAAAAACTAATTCTGACAAAATGCATCTCCACTTTTACTCGCATTCATCCCCACCATCAGCTCTATGAGATGTGATTAAGAAGGCTGACAGTAGAGCCTGATGATGACTTTGATTATATCTCAGGCCTACTGTTTAATAACTGTGGAGTTTGTATTTCAGTTTCTGCCTCTGTAATCCAGACTTATAGATAATATCTACTTAATAAGTGACAGCCTATGGTGAATAATATCAGATTCGTGAAAATTTCGTTTCAGGACCAGAGACGGTTTCAGTTACTCAGAGCTTCCTTTGGCAAAAGTTTTATTACACTGAAAGAGGGCTAGAGAAAGCTTCTGACATAGACATCAGAAGTGGGGCACAGAGTGCCCCTTCACTAGTCTTAACAAAGGATCTATATAGTTTTTCAACTGGTTACTAACAATAGATTAAAAGAATATCTCAAGGTTGTAAGTTCAGTTCAGTTCAGGTCCAGTGGCTCAGTCGTGTCCCACTCTTTGCGAGGTTGTAAAGGTCTTAACACAGCTTCTTCTTACATCGGAGAAGGCGATGGCACCCCCCTCCAGTACTCTTGCCTGGAAAATCCCATGGACAGAGGAGCCTGGTTGGCTGTGGTCCATGGGGTCGCAAACAGTCGGAAGCGACTGAGTGACTTCCCTTCCACTTTTCACTTTCATGCATCGGAGAAGGAAATGGCAACCCACTCCAGTGTTCTTGCCTGGAGAATCCCAGGGACGGGGGAGCCTGGTGGGCTGCCGTCTATGGGGTCACACAGAGACAGATACGACTGAAGTGACTTAGCAGCAAACGTCTTACCAAATCCACTCCAACAACATACATTTTAAGATAACAGGATTAGTCAGAAGGTTCTTAAGAAGGAGAAACATGTCATCAAGTAGGATACATTGTTAGATAATCACTAGTACAGAGTTAAAGGAAAAACATACCCTTAGGTAAGATGAATTGTTTTGTTGTGTAATCATTAGCTCTGGGCACAATGAAAATAATGTCTTTTGTGACTAAGATGAAGGAATGAAGGAAAAAAAAAAAGTTTGTCCCTTTCTCCTTGAAGGCTCCAGACTCCTTATCAATCTACCTAAGAATAAGCTCTCTCATTGGGATGCTGCAATGATTTAATAAATTAAAAAAGAGGTTAAAGCGTCTGCCTGGAATTCAGGAGACCCGGGTTCGATCCCTGGTTCGGGAAGATCCCCTGGAGAAGGAAATGGCAACCCACTCCAGTACTCTTGCCTGGGGAATCCCATGGAGGGAAGAGCCTGGTAGGCTACAGTTCATGGGGTCGCAAAGAGTTGGACACGACTGAGTGACTTCACTTTCAAGAACAGTGCCAGCCAGACGAGCACAATGATGCTCACTAGTCACATGTCTTTGCTTTAGATTGATAGGTTTCATCCTCCCTTGTACATCTTAATTTATTGACACCATGCCATTAAAATGTCTCAAAACATTTATTTGAAGAACTGGATGGAGTTAACAACTTCAGCCCTCCATTGTATTATTTCATTAGACCTTCATAATATAAATTCATATCTAATTAGCACAGAAAATAAGTTTTAACAAGTCTTCTTACACTCTACTTACCCCAGACAGTAGTTCTCTTTCCTCAAAATTACTACTCAGGGAAATAATTTAGAAATACATAACATTATAACTTGTAGACATTATTCCTCTCAATAACTGGTATTGACTCTGCATCTAGTAGGAGCTCAAAAGAAACAAAGACACTCAAGAGCTACAGTTTGAGGTGGGGAGAGAAGGAAAACATGGGGCAAATAAAATATGTGTGAAGTGAAATGAAGTGAAAGTTGCTCAGTCGTGTCCAATTCTTTGAAACCCCATGGAATTCTCCTCAGTATTCTGGCCTACTGGAGTGGGTAGCCATTCCCTTTCCAGGGGGTTTTCCCAATACAAGGATTGAACCCGGGTCTCCTGCATTGCAGGTGGATTCTTTACCAGCTGGGCCACCAGGGAAGCCCCTAAAACTAGATCAAACATTGAAATAGATAACATAAAACTAAAAACCAGATCTCCAGCAAACCAAGGTGAATTAATCTAAGAAATGGCTGGAAATTGTACTGTGCTAATGTGTGTAACAGGGCTTCCCTGGAGGCTTGATGATAAAGAAACCCCCTGCCAATGCAGATGTGGGTTCAGTCCCTGGCTTTGGAATATCCCCTGGAGAAGGAAATGATAACCCACCCCAGCATTCTTGCCTGGGGAATCCCATGGACAGAGGAGCCTGGTAAGCTACTGTTCATGGGGTTGCAAGAGTCAGACATGACTTAGTGACTAAACAACAAAATTGTGTGTGAAAGAATAGCATCAGCTTGTGAGTAGACTCATGGTAGCTCTATCCTTATCTTCAGGGATGCCCAGAGGTCTGGTGTCAACCCTTGGACAGAAGAAGGATGAGAAGTACTCTCTAGTGATTTATAATACAGTTTAGATCCAAATCATTCCCTACAGTGCTTTAAACAAGCTCATCTGCATTACTTATTGAAAATGTATAGATCAATGACTTGCACTGGTTTGCAGTTACACAGCCTATTTTTGACTCTGGCCAGTGGGTTGGACGTCCCTGGTGGCTCAGACAGTAAAGCGTCTGTCGACAATTCAGGAGACCTCGGTTCATTCCCTGGGTTGGGAAGATCCCCTGGAGAAGGAAATGGCAATCCACTCCAGTACTACTGCCTGGAAAATCCCATGGACAGAGGAGCCTGGTAGGCTACAGTCCATGGGGTCGCAAAGAGTCGGACACAATTGAGCGACTTCACTTTCCTTTCCTTTCCTTTCACTTTCCAGTGGGTTATTAAAGGCTACTAGGTAAACTCAGATTTTGATTCCCTGAGTAAAATTTTACATAGCTTAGTGGCTTTTCCAAAGATACAGTATGTATGGTTCTACTAATGGAATTCCTTGTAAAGTACACCTAGAATTCTCTGACCTGTATTTGTGCTTCCATTCTTCTTCTGTACAGGATTCTTAAACTAAGTATACTCTTTGAAAACTCAAGAATTTTTTCAATATTCCAACTTATGTTTTTGCTTTATTTATTTGTATTGTAAAATTGAAATAGACTTTGTTTCTATAATCTAAATGCCGGTCCTTTTGAGAGAAAGAAAGATGAGTAAACAGGAAATGAAGAATCTCAGAGAGCAGGCAATACACCAGGCCATTGTGGTTTCAAGGCTTTCAAGAGTTGTGACTACTGATTGAAGAAAAAGTATATCACAGGAATTTGATGTTGTTTATTTCTGGATCACAATAAACTGTGGAAAATTCTGAGAGAGATGGGAATACCAGACCACCTGACCTGCCTCTTGAGAAATCTGTATGCAGGTCAGGAAGCAACAGTTAGAACTGGACATGGAACAACAGACTGGTTCCAAATAGGAAAAGGAGTACGTCAAGGCTGTATATTGTCACCCTGCTTATTTAACTTCTATGAAGAGTACATCATGAGAAACGCTGGGCTGGAAGAAACACAAGCTAGAATCAAGATTGCCGGGAGAAATATCAAGAACCTCAGATACGCAGATGACACCACCCTCATGGCAGAAAGTGAAGAGGAACTAAAAAGCCTGTTGAGGAAAGTGAAAGAGGAGAGTGAAAAAGTTTGCTTAAAGCTCAACATTCAGAAAACGAAGATCATGGCATCCAGTCCCATCACTTTATAGGATATAGATGGGGAAACAGTGGAAAACAGTGTCAGACTTTATTTTTTGGGGCTCCCAAATCACTGCAGATAGTGACTGCAGCCATGAAATTAAAAGATGCTTACTCCTTGGAAGAAAAGTTATGACCAACCTAGACAGCATATTCAAAAGCAGAGAGATTACTTTGGTGACTAAGGTCCATCTACTCAAGGCTATGGTTTTTCCAGTAGTCATGTATGGATGTGAGAGTTGGACTGTGAAGAAGGCTGAGAGCCAAAGAATTGATGCTTTTGAACTGTGGTGTTGGAGAAGACTCTTGAGAGTCCCTTGGACTGCAAGGAGATCCAACCAGTCCATTCTGAAGGAGATCAGCCCTGGGATTTCTTTGGAAGGAATGATGCTGAAGCTGAAAGTCCAGTACTCTGGCCACCTCATGCAAAGAGTTGACTCATTGTAAAAGACTCTGATGCTGGGAGGGATTGAGGGCAGGAGAAGAAGGGGACGACAGAGGATGAGTTGGCTGGATGGCATCACGGACTCGATGGATGTGAATCTGAGTGAGCTCCGGGAGTTGGTGATGGACAGGGAGGCTTCCCGTGCTGGGATTCATGGGGTTGCAAAGAGTCGGACACGACCGAGCGACCGAACTGAACTGAACTGAAGAGCCAAAAAAATTGAAGAATTAATTACTAAAGAAGGAAAAGCTAGTCAAGTATTTGATAGCTTGGCTGCTTGGGTGGCTTAAAGAAAAAATAATAATAATAAAGTAACTTAGGAGCCTAAGACTTTGTGGCCCGCCAACTGATATCAACAATCCTACCAGTAAAGATATAGAGGTGGCAGGGAGACATTATCAAGACACAATTAAAATAAGGACATGTGTGTGTTAGTCACTCAATTGTGTCCAACTCTTTGTGACCCCATGTACTGTAACTCACCAGGCTCCTCTGTCCATGGGATTCTCCAGGCAAGGATATTGGAGTGGAGTGCCATTCCCTTCTCCAGGGGAATCTTTCTGACCCAAAGATTGAACCCAGGTCTGCACTGCGGGCAGATTCTTTACCGTCTGAGCCACCAGGGAAGCCCATAAAAGAAATATATGTTCAATCAAAGCACTTAAAGTTAAGCTAATTTGTGAATGATACACAGTACTTCCTGATGAAATGCTAATGATATAGATTTTTGTGTTGGTGGAAAGAGTGTTTGTATTCTCTCATTCAATACTGTTAAATGGAAAGGGATGTTTACCCACTCAGCATCTTTAATCAACTGCAGAAATTTGAATAAAAGGACAGATTGCCAATCTCTTTGAGCTAGGTAAATGTGAGGAAACATAACACATACTTTGGCAAGGCTTTTTATCACAATAAATCCATGGATACAAAATTGAGTATTTCTTTCAGGGTGTGTGTGTGTGTGTGTGTGTGTGTGTGTGTGTGTGTGTGTGTGTGTGTTTAATTGTTGGAGCATAAACTACATCAGGAATTAGAGACAAAAGGAGAGTGAGCGACAGAGCAAGGGATCTATGTAACTGTAAACCATTTAAAAGTTAAGACAACTTATGATGTCTTATGTTTTAAATATTTCAAGCATACCATTTAGCCTCAGAAACAGTATGAATGGTGACAGAGAGAGTTTTTTCTGAGCTGACTTTATACAAGTAAATTTAACACGTCACACAACAAAACAACTTCTTACATTATGCTAACAAATTTGGAATTCCTCAAAAATGCAGGATGAAGATATTGAAGAACTTTTGGTAATGTAGTGATGAAATTAGATTTATACTTTAGAAAGTGATAAATGTTGAATTAAAAATTATAAAGCAAGAAAGGTTAACAAGAGCCTGACCAATTATAATTCTATTATAATATTCCAGACCACAGCAGTAAAAAGAAATGATAAAATTAAAGTAGTAGCCATCTGAGTGGAAAATTTAGATAGTTTACACAGACCTTGATGCACAAAGAGGGAGTCGGTATTGAGTTGAAAGGAAAGGAAAGTAATTGAAGATAATTTAAGGGGCTCAGTCTGGATAGTAAAGACTATACAAATCAGAGAGTAGATTTGAGAGTATTAACAACCACTTATAAATAAGCATTTACATTTAAATTATTTGTGTGATGCAACATTTAATAAGGTACAATAATAATATAGCTATGTTTAACTCCCAAATCTGTTTCTCAATGTGTCAAAAAGGGACAAAGCTCTAAAAAGAATTAACTAAATTTGAGACCAGTCTTTCTTTCAAATATCTCTGCTCATCTTATTAAGAATTTGTGAATTCAGAATATTTTTATTTTTCAAAATTATGGCTACTATGAATTCATAAAAATCTTCACGTAATATGCAAATATTTCTACAAGAATTAAGTAGCTGTCATTTACTCACATGTTAATTTGACTTAGTTTAATCACATAGCTTTATTCGAATCATTTATGTGATGAGAGTTTCTACAAAATTTTTAACTGAGATTACCTAAAATGATAAAAAAAAGTAATTTGTAAAGTAAATTTGTATAAACAAAGGCTTTGATAGCAGAATAACAACTTTTATCTATCTCATTCCCCTACAATCCAGCCACAGTGATTTTCTGGTTATTTTTGCTCCTACATCTCAGCTTGTTTTTACCTTAAAACACTGTACATTGAAAGTCCTTCTTTCTGAAGTGTAACCTCCAGATGTTCACATGAACTTGATCTAGTTTGGATTATATGTATATAAATTTTCATTATTTAGTTCTTAGCTCAACTATCAGCTTCTGATTAATCAAATGAAACCTCCATATCCACTCCTCTCATCTTATAACACTGTAACAGCAGAACCTAGAAGAGTACCAGGCCAAAAATAATATCTCAGCAATGCTATTTAATAATTGGGAAAAAAAGGAGATTATATCTTCTTTTGTTTAAAAAATGGTTTATTAGCAATGGGAACTAAATATATTTGGGGGGATTGTATTATCTTCCATTTTTGTGTTTTAAAATGTACATTGCAGCCTACAGAAATATAGGGAAGACAGGCTTTGGAAACAAATATATTTAGGACCAAATGTTGGTTGCAAAACATGAATCAACTTAGAAATTTTTCTGTAATTCTATTTTTCTACATGTGAAAAGAAATATTTGATAGGAATTTTATGATGATTAAGTGAAATATATTGCAGGGTAAATATAAAGACCAAAATACACTTCACTCTAACATTAACCATTTCCTTCTCTGACCCAGAATGGACAACCCTGTATAATTTTAAATAAAGTTGCAAGAAAATTAACCTATAATTTAAATCTGTTGAGCTTAAAATAAAATTTTGTAAAACATACTTTGAAATGGTGCTTTTCTTAAATGTAGCATGCTGTGCATTTTTAAAAATAATATTTACAAAACCAAAATGAACTTTTCCTTTACAACTCTTCCTCTCCAAAGCTTTATAAATCAATTTATTTTTCTTCCTAGATAAAACATTGTTAACATGTCAAACAAGAGCATACTTATATAGGTAAGTGTAATGAGAAAATCATTTATTAAGGTTAGCAAGTGGATTGAAATTTCTCAGGTAATTTGATGTTGTCTACACTTGATTTGGATGTGGAAGGTGAGAGAGTAAGCACCTGCTCAGACAAGTGTAATTACTTGTGGGAGCTGGACCCTCAACTGAAAATTAACTCATGAGTTCTATGATCAGTTTCTAACACTTCAGGCATAATATTCATTTTTTTTGGAATCATCTAAAAATTAAAAATGGTGTCATTTGGTTGTTCACACATAATTAAAATTTGTGAAATTCTTTACATAATTGAAACTTTTTTACATAATTGAAACTTTACATGATTGAAACTCTTTTAGAAAATATTAAATTAATTGGAAATCTGCTTTTGGCAGTTTACAATTCTAGGATTCAATCAATTAAAAATGTTATATTTTCAAACTTTAGCATATTTAACGATCTCAAGGTCTGAACTAAACAATTCCATTTGGGTCAGTAATACTTGTAAATACACTTTTCAGACCATCTAAGAAGAAAAGAGATGATGTATCAAATTATAAATGCACAGATAAGAATCACTGTCATAGTGAGCCTATTCCAGGTGAATCATATTGTATCAGATGTGTAAAAATAAGTTTGCATTTTTTAGCAGTAATAACAATACTGTTTCACTTCTAATTTTCACTATATACCTAGTATAGTACAGGTACTATCATCATTTCCAAACTGTACAAATTGTACACCTCTTGTTTGTTCACCCTAACCATATCAAATATCAGTTACCCTACCTACAGATTTAATTAAATTTAATTTCTAAGACAAATTAAATTATCAAATAGTTTAACAAATAGCACATAGGTAGAAAAATCAGATGAGTATTATGTCACAGTTATACTTTCCTTACAAAAAAAATGAAGTCAACATACACAGATGCTTTTACATTATAAATAAGAAATAATAAAAGTGAGATGCTTTTCAAATAAAACATTTGTTTTTACTTAATACTTGTGTCACAATTTTAAACCTTTTTTGGACATCACAAGGTCATCATCTTCAGATTTCGTTTTGTGAACATTCCAGGTTCAAATCAACAGGTGCACAAAAAGACAAAAGTAACTTAGTAAAATTCCCACATTTGATTGATAATTATATATTATATATTTTGGACTTATAACCACTGTAATATACACAACAAATGCAAATTAGATAATTCTCCATTGACTGTGGAATATCTAATATCATATATATATGTATTAAAAGGCAGTTCACTGTGTTCTAAGTGCATTTGCAACATTTGTAGTTTCTTTTCCTTTACTTCCCTAACAATTCTTCTGAAGGAGTTCATGTACTTCTAGTTAACACACACGATAATAAAAAAAATCTGCCTCCCACAGAATCCCACTATAATTATAAAGAAATATGTAATGAATACATGCAGACAATGGAAATGGAAGAATGAGCATCAGCAGCAAAATTTGAAAGACAGAAAATGGACAAGATGTTGTTGATGAAAAAGGTCTTTACTCCTCTCCTGGCTTAGGCTGAAGCAGATGAATTTATTCCACCAAGTCCCCACACAACTCAGCCTCAAGGGCACCAACTACCTCTGAAAGCAGAAACTGAATATAATCTACAGATCAAAATAATATTTGAAAACATATTTAAATGGGTTTAGATTTTCAGAGTTGCTTCACACCCCTCTCTCTCAGCAAAAATTATAGCAAGTGTCTATTTGGCCAAAGCATTACCTTTGATTTATCATCTGCAGGGGTTGTACCAACCAGGGAGCCTGAGAGCCTGATATCAGCACAATGAAGGGGTCATACTGACAAAGGGATGTTAGTTGAATGAGATGCTCTATCCTGAAGTGAGGGCAGCCCCTTTCATCTCTAATTAGCTCTGACAAAAATGACAACTAGAATTCACCCTTCCAAAGTGGGGCACTGGAGAATTCCTCCAGGGGAAGAGTGAGTACCCGAAATAGACAGACTTTCTTAGGTAGCATTGCCCAAGTACACAGACTAGACACATCAGTGTGGATAGAAGCTCATTAGTTGGTTATGTTTTAAACAGAACTACGGGCCTCCCAGGTGGCATTAGTGGTAAAGAACCTGCTTGCCAATATAGGAGAGCCAAAAGATGCAGGTTTGATCCCTGGGTTGAGAAGATCTCTGGGAGGCAGGCATGGCAACCCATTCCAGTATTCTAGCCTGGGAAATTCCATGGCCAGAGGAGCCTGGCAGGCTACAGTCCAAAAGGGTCTCAAAGAGTGAGACACGTCTGAAGAGACTTAGCATGCATACAAACAGAACCAGGGAATAGTCATTTGACTTGTTATTCCCCATGACTACATGTGATTGAATTGCTAAGACTTATCAGAACTTTGAGAATAGTTACTCACCAGATAACAGAAATCAGAAGACACATGACAGGACAGAAAATGTATAACATATTCAGGTATCTGTGGGTAATAGCCTCAGAGAGGACATTTTACACATGGGAAAGAAAGAATCGTTAATAGGAAACTACAAATAAAGACACTTTGGAAATACAGACACAGCTACAGAGAAAGATACATAAAGATTTCATAAAAGAAAGCGCCAATGGTAGAAATAAAGTTAAGGATTATTCTCAGATGGAAATGGCAACCCACTCCTGTACCCTTGCCTGGAAAATCCCATGGACACAGTCCACAGGGTCGCAAAGAGTCAGACACGACCGAGTGGCTTCACTTCACTTTTAGATTCTCTTATATGCCAAACAACTGAGCAAAGGAGAATTTAGTTATGGAATAAGGAAATAATTTCAGAAAATTCAAATTTCTGAATTTTTGTACTGGTGATGAAAGATAAAATGGAGAAGCAAAATATCAAATATTTCATCCAGAATAGTTCATAGAACTGATAAACTTGAAACACCAAATTGAGAGCCCTACACAATGCCTAGAGCAATGGATGAAAAGAAATTTCCACCAAAGCACATTACTGTCAAAATTCAGAATTCCGGGAAAGAGACGCATTACCATAGCATCTGGAAAGGAAGAAAAAAAAGTCTCATAAGCAAATGTTCAGAAACCTAAGAGGTATTTGACTTCTTAAAAGAAACAATTAAACCTGTGTCAGTGAAATAATGCTGGTTTCAGGTGGCCTCAGCCAACAACAGCTTGAAATGGGGCTTGGGTTTTGTCACCAGAAAATTGGGCTGGGTCATGATGAGGAAAGCATCAGATCCTAGCCACTAGACCAGTGGTCAGTGACAAAGGCCCTGACCCTTCAGCTTTGCAGAAAAGTATTTCCACAAAGACAGAAAGTAGTGAAGCAAGTAAAGCATTTATTAAGAGGAAAGAGAATACAATACGTGTGAACAGACACAAGGCCATATTCTTGAGAGAGTCCCAGAGCTGAGGGTTAATGGCAGTTTAAATCACTTATATGGAGAGATTTCTTCTGGTTTTCCTTTGGTCAATCATTTTGATTTGCCTAGTTCACAACCATATTTAATATACCTCAGGATCCTTTCCTGTGTACACACGCATCTCTTAGTCAAGACGGATTTTACTGAAAAAGCATATGGGTAGAGCATCTCTTGACATTGTGCCCCATTTGATCTACAAGGAAGCCTTTTTGCCCATGGGTGGTTGGGGAGGTCTCCTGATTTTGGGAATGAGAAATAGGTGGCCTGGGCAGGGCTCAGCCTTCTCCCTTATTGTCCTGCTCTTCTCCTCTTGTAGTTTCAGTCCACAGGGAATGAATCTCCAATCGCTTTACCTTTGGAGGGGGCCCATCTACTCTTGATTCAATGCATCAATGTTCGAAGAAAAGAAAAATATATAATTTTAAACCCTATATGAAGCCCTGGTGGCTCAGATGGTAAAGTGTCTGCCTACAATGAGGCAGACCCAGGTTCAATCCCTGGGTCAGGAAGATCCCCTGGATAAGGAAATGGCAACCCACTCCAGTACTCTTGCCTGGAAAATCCCATGGACGGAGGAGCCTGGTAGGCTACAGTCCAAGGGGTTGCAAAGAGTCAGACACAACTGAGCGACTTCACTTTCACTTTCAAACCCTATACTCAAATTAAAAATTAAGTATGAATATAAATGATATTGAAAATACGCATGATATTGTTTACTTCCTATAATCCATTCTTAGGAGGGTATTGGAGTATTTTCTCTATTAAAAGAAAATTAATATGAAAAGATGAAGAAATATATTTCAAGTAAAAGGGTATCCTTCACAGGACAGCTGATGTTTAACTTTGCACCAGGTGTAATTTATGGACTGGGTATGGCACATGGGAGCTGTTGCCCTGAGTTTCTTTGGCAAGCCAGTTATGAGGAACATATGTAAAGGGGTGGAATATTCACTGGGGAAGGAAGAATTTGAGGGTTGTCTTCCCTGGTTTTCATCTTGGCTCCATTTTCCTCAAGGGAGAAGGGATTTCTGTCCCTATTAAGTTTAGATCATTAGTGTCATGGCATCTGTGCATGATGGATATTTCTTATCTCTAAAGTTAAATTTATGGTAGTGCTAGCACAATGAACAAAAGGTTTTTTGGATTCAGGAGATTGCTGCCTTTCCCCACCTTTCTTTGTCTGCTTATAGAATGCTTATCCAAAGAAGGCATTGGCGACCCACTACAGTACTCTTGCCTGGAGAATCCCAGGGATGGGAGCCTGGTGGGCTGCCGTCTATGGGGTCACACAGAGTTGGACACGGCTGAAGCGACTTAGCAGCAGCAGCAGCAGGAGGATACTTACCATCCAAAACGTGTGATTTCCTGTCAGTCTGAAGGTTCCTGCTTTCCTTTGTCTGCCTATGGACACTCACTGTTTACAAGATGCCTGATATTCTGCCACCTGGCCCCTGACCCCATTCTCCTCTCATATCTACCTACCTGCCTGCTGTAACAAAAGGAGAAATAAAAATTTAAAAGGAAAGGCTTAATTCTTCTTCTTGAAAATAAAGTAAGAGATTTCCCTGCACTTTTTGTCTCAATTACTTTAAGTAAATTCATTTCTTGTTGTTCAGTTGCTAAGTTGGCCCTGACTGCAGCATGCCAGGCTTCCTTGTCCTTCATTATCTCCTAGAGTTTGCTCAAACTCATAACCTTTGAGTCAGTGATGCTATCCAACCATTTTTTCCTCTGTCTCCCGCTTTTCCTCCTGCCCTCAATCTTTCCCAGCATCAAGGTCTTTTCCAATGAGTCGACTCTTCGCATCAGATGACCAAGGTATTGGAGCTTTAGCTTCAGCATCTATCCTTCTAATGAATATTCAGGGTTGATTTCCATTAGGATGGACTGGTTTGATCTCCTTGCAGTCCAAGGGACTCTCAAGAGTTTTCTCCATCACCTAAGTTCAAAAGCATCAATTCTTTGGTACTCTGCCTTCTTTATGGTCCAACTCTTACATCTGTACCCGGCTACTGGAAAAACCCATAGCTTTGACTATATGGATTTTTGTTGACAAAGTGATGTCTCTACTTTTTAATATGCTGTCTACATTTATCATAGTTTTCCTTCCATGGAGCAAAAATCTTTTAATTTCAGCCAGTCACAGTCTACAGTGATTCTGGAGTGATGTAGGGTGATTTCTTCACCCCATTTAACCAGCTTGCCAATAAAAAAAGTCAGGGCAGCTACTCACCTGAGATTGCATGCTCTCCCCTTGAGAGTGCTCTATCACTTAAATAAATCTTCATGTCACTAACTTGACCTCCCTGTATCATGTATGAATCCTTTTTGCAATGAAACAAGACCATATCCACTGGGAACAAAGCTATTAAGAAAATTGTGTCCTGAGTTTTTTTTACCTAAATTACAATATAGAAAATTAAGCAAAAATGGAACATTTCAGAATATTTAACATTCAAAAAATTTTGAAACATTTGATGAGTAACTCTATATAGCAAAATAAATGTATTTTCATTTATGCACTCCTAAAATGAGGCTATAACATTTGGAGGCTACACATGGCAAGATATTGTCTTTATCAACATTTTCATTAGAAACTACCTGAAAGTTTTTAATAGGAAAGTTATCTAAAGATAAATATTTCTAGGTCAATGCCAAGCTTAACTTAGAGGAGTGGAACACATAATTGATGAGAAGAAATACTGATGCAAAAATGCATTCTTAAAGTGCACTTTACGCAACACTAGTCCTGAGATAAAACTTCTAATAACATGTTTGATGTAGACCTCTATTAGAGATGGGAAAATGTTATTTTAAAAATACCAGAGTTGGTACAAAAAAGATACATATATATTTTGTTTGGTTGTTTTTTTTTTTTAATTTTTTTTTTTACTTTATTTTACTTTACAATACTGTATTGGTTTTGCTATACATTGATGTGAATCCACCACAGGTGTATACAAGCTCCCAATCCTGAATACCCCTCCCACCTCCCACCCCATATCATCTCTCTGGATCATCCCTATGCACCAGCCCCAAGCATTCTGTATCTTGTATCGAACATAGACTGGTGTTTCGTTTCTTACATGATAGTATACATGTTTCAATGCCATTCTCCCACATCATCCCACCCTCTCCCTCTCCCTCAGAGTCCAAAAGTCCGTTCTATACATCTGTGTCTCTTTTGCTGTCTACATACAGGGTCATCATTACCATCTTTCTAAATTCCATATATATGTGTCAGTATACTGTATTGGTGTTTTTCTTTCTGGCTTACTTCACTCTGTATAATTGGCTCCAGTTTCATTCACCTCCTTAGAACTGATTCAAATGTATTCTTTTTAATGGCTGAGTAATACTCCATTGAGTATATGTACCACAGCTTTCTTATCCATTCATCTGCTGACAGACATCAAGGTTGTTTCCATGTCCTGGCTATTATAAACAGTGCTGCAATGAACATTGGGGTACATGTGTCTCTTTCAATTCTGGTTTCCTTGGTGTTTATGCCCAGCAGTGGGATTGCTGGGTCATAAGGCAGTTCTATTTCCAATTTTTAAAGGAATCTTCATACTGTTCTCCATAGTGGCTGTACTAGTTTGCATTCCCACCAACAGTGTAAGAGGGTTTCCTTTTCTCCACATCCTCTCCAGCAGTTATTGCTTGTAGACTTTTGGATCACATCCATCTGACTGGTGTGAAATAGTACCTCATTGTGGTCTTGATTTGCATTTCTCTGATAATGAGTGATGTTGAGCATCATTTCATGGGTATAAAATCAACACTCAGAAATCCCTTGCATTCCTATACACTAATGAGAAAGTAGAAAAAAAAAAATTAAAGAAACAATTCCATTCACCATTGCAATGAAAAGAATAAAATATTTCGGAATATACCTACCTAAAGAAACTAAAGACCTATATATTGAAAACTATAAAACACTGATGAAAGAAATCAAAGAGGACACCAATAGATGGAGAAATATACCATGTTCATGGATCGGAAGAATCAATATATTGAAAATGAGTATACTACCCAAAGCAATCTACAGATACAACGCAATCCCTATCAAGCTACCAGCGGTATTTTTCACAGAACTAGAACAAATAATTTCAAGATTTGTATGGAAATACAAAAAACCTTGAATAACCAAAGCAATCTTGAGAAAGAAGATTGGAACTGGAGGAATCAACCTGCCTGACTTCAGGCTCTACTACAAAGCCACAGTCATGAAGACAGTATGGTACTGGCACAAAGACAGAAATATAGATCAATGGAACAAAATAGAAAGCCCAGAGATAAATCCACACACCTATGGACACCTTATCTTCGACAAAGGAGGCAAGAATATACAGTGGAGAAAAGACAATCTCTTTAACAAGTGGTGCTGGGAAAACTGGTCAACCACTTGTAAAAGAATGAAACTAGATCACTTTCTAACACCGCACATGAAAATGAACTCAAAATGGATTAAAGATCTAAATGTAAGACCAGAAACTGTAAAACTCCTAGAAGAGAACATAGGCAAAGCACTCTCCGACATAAATCACAGCAGGATCCTCTATGATCCACCTCCCAGAATACTGGAAATAAAAGCAAAAATAAACAAATGGGATCTAATTAAAATTAAAAGCTTCTGCACAACAAAGGAAACTATAAGTAAGGTGAAAAGACCGCTTTATGAATGAGAGAAAACAATAGCAAATGAAGCACTGACAAACAACTAATCTCAAAAATATACAAGCAACATATGCAGCTCAACTCCAGAAAAATAAAAGACCCAATCAAAAAATGGGCCAAAGAACTAAATCGGCATTTCTCCAAAGAAGACATACAGATGGCTAACAAACACATGAAAAAATATTTTTAAATGTTAAGTAAGTCAGTGTTTCTTAATGAAGTTTCAAATACTTTGTACATAAAATCTTTTAAAACTGTGTCAAATTATTTTAAAAATTAGTATGTGGAAACTGAAAAATACAACAAACTAGTAAATATAATAAAAATGAAGCAGGCTCACAGATACAGAGAACAAATAATTGGTTACTAGTAGGGTGAAGCAATGGAGGGGTTGGTAAGGTGGGAGGTACAAACACTGGGTGTAAGACAGGCCTAAATATATACTGTAGAACACAGAGAATGGAGCCAACATTTTGCAATAACTGCAAATGAAAGTAACCTTTAAAAATTGCATAAAATTTAAAAACATAAACTTCAAATAAATAAATAATGAAAATGTAAAGAGTGGCAAAAATAATACAGTAAATAATTTGGACTTTTCTAAACAAAAAAGTCTTTCTAGGTGAATCAGTAGTCTGAGATTGTTGGATGCTCTAAGAATAGCAAATAAAGAAAAATGTGCTCATATATATATATATATATATATATATATATATATATATATATATATTTTATAAGGTGAAGGTTTACTCCTGTTTACAAAAATGTGATGAGGGGAAGACTATATTCCTCTATTTTGTAGCAATGGCAGCTATAGTAAGTAATATTCAAGTTCATGTGGCAGAGAACAGCAAGAATGGATGATTGCCATATTGTCTTTTGGCAATACACACCTAGAAATGAGGTACTTTATCTCAGTCCATCCTTGTATTGTTTGGACCCAGACACAGAGCTCAAAGTTGCATGGGAAACTGTAAAAATAGACTCCTTTGTGGTCAAGAGGAAGATAATAAAATTTTCTTCACTAGAGTCATCTTTCTTTTTACCAGCATAATAAAATTATGATTCTACATTCAATAACTAAAAAGAGAACATGTTCTAGTTATCAGTGGAGAAGAGATAACTAAAATTACTAGCCTAAGTTATAAATATAATAATAACAAATGTATAAACATTTCACATCCTTAAATATTTTGGGCCAATATTTGACACATAAAACTTGAGAATATATAAGGTTTGAGTTGAAAAGAATGCAACTTTTAATATTGGAAATGAGAGAAATTCAAGGACAATACTCCTGGATAGAGTACAATGAGTTAGTATAACTAAAATCAAGGATTCTAATGCTTTATACCTACACCTTTTGTTATGATAAAAGTCACTGATAAATATTACCAGCAAAATGGAAACAAGGCATTTTGGTTTTCTGTCCACATGGAAGGCATCGAGACCAATTACCCCCACTGATCCAGGAATTACTTCCAGTCTACTCCCACAAAGCACAGGAGTGTGAACTTATGATGACAGCATGTGCCCAACAGACATGTGAGGTCTGATACTCTTTGTTCAGTTATGTTAACCTCAACAAAGACTCTAATGAAAAACAAGTTTATTCTTACTCTGCCATTAATATCACTCTCTGTGTTCTTTCTAAATCTCAGGGTTGTCACCTGCAATTGTTTTGCAGAGTTTTTAGAAATGAGGATGTGCCACTAAGGGAATTAAACAGAGACCTAAATAAGTACAAAACAGTATATTCCTGGAAAGAAATACAGTATTTGAAAGAAAAAAAATTATACCCAATTAATTTATGAACACAATTTCAATTGCTATGTACTGTTTTTAATTGCTAAAAATTCTTAGACCTTTAGAAGAATAGAGGAATAAGAATATCCCAGAAGAAATTTTAACTCTTAAATTTTTCCTAACAGACATTAAATGTCATTAGTAATCATGGTGCTAAATACAGTGTGTATCTGACATAGAAACTGATAGACAAATAGAATACTTCAAAATTTAATGAGATAAACTCTGTTAGGATATACAATATATTATGTAGAAAGGTGATATTTCAAAATAAGGGATAGATGAATCATTCAATAATTGTTATGTGACAAGTAGCTAATTGAAAAAATGATAAATTCATTATTACTTAAGTGGATGGATGAATCATTCAATAAATGATATTGAAACAAGTGATTAATTGTTTGGAAAAATATAATGATAACCTCATTTTAATTAATCTCATTATTAGCTTTGCTAACTGCTATAATAAACATACAATAAAAGTATAATGACCTATGTAATAGCACATACAATATTTCCTCATTAGAGAGCAGCATTCTTCCTGGTTCTATCCTAATCTCTGCTACACACAAGGACTTTGAAGAACCTTACACCAGCAAATAAATAGAGAAGACTGAAAGTAAAACCCCCTAAACTGTGACTTGCAAGAATGATGCAGTATTTTGACTCATATTCCATTGATGAGGGGTAGTCACATAATTCAACCTAGAAGGAAAACCCGGGTGTAATACAAAATTCTGGGTGGAAAATAGAGGGTGAGAAATATGGATCATAAGTGGATAGTTGGCTTTATCAATCTCATCTATTATGTCCCAAAATAAATAACATAAATTGAACATTTAAATATGAAATTTAAAATAGAGTTATATTTATATATAATGAATCTTTATTAAGATTTACAAAAGAACTTCAAAAGGTAAACCCTAAAGGAAAAACTTATCAATTTGAATAAATATTTTTAAAGATATGCATATGAAACAAGACAAATCTCCATGAATGGCATTGAAAGCAAACTAAAAAGGAATATAATATTTTCCAAATCTGGAAAAAGAATATGCAGAAAAATTCATATAAATCAATAGGAGATGACAATGCAAATACTATTAATAGACAATATGAAAAAGGAGGGATTTAAATGATAAATATGTATACAAGGTAGAATATTGTTTTTCTGTCAATATGCAGTTAAAATGATAACACATGGAGTTTCATTTTCAGACATGAAGAAGTAATAAAAACTGAACTTAACTGCCAATAGTATAAAGCTAAAAAGAACCAAAAAAAAGATGTGAATCAACTGCTTTCAGACACTTTAGGGCAAGTCAGCAAAGGACAGGATCCTTGGGAAAAAAGAAGTGATCAGGTGAGCACTGTAATTGCTCCCATCTTCAGTCTGGAGGTGATTCCAGACACTTAATGAAATCAGGATGAGACCTAGAGAGCTCCAGACATCTGATGAGGCTTTTCCATTTAGTGTTTCCTGGTTACTAGGCTTGTATGCAGAGAGTGAAACTCCACAAATTCATACACACACAACCAAACTGGATGGGGGAAGGAATAAGCACAATAGTTATATAATTATAAACTCAGTAATTTCCAGAGTTCAATAATGAGAGAATACATTTTGGAGCTAAAATAAGTCAGAGTACTAAATGATCAGCAGGTATACTTAGGAGAAACATTAGAGATGAATTTTCCAAATAGGAAAATGAGTACTTCAAAGCTGTATATTGTCACCCTGCTTATTTAACTTTTATGAAGAGTACATCATGAGAAATGCTGGGCTGGAATCAAGATTGCTGGGAGAGATATCAATAACCTCATATATACAGATGCTACCACCCTTATGGCAGAAAGTGAAGAAGAACTAAAGAGCCTCTTGATGAAAGTGAAAGAAGAGAGTGAAAAAGTTGGGTTCAAGCTCAACATTCAGAAAACGAAGATCATGGCATCCGGTCCCATCACTTCATGGCAAATAGATGGGAAAATAGTGCAAACAGTGGCTGATTTTATTTTTCTGGGCTCCAAAATCACTGCAGATGGTGATTGCAGCCATGAAATTAAACGACGCTTACTCCTTGGAAGAAAAGTTATGACCAAGCTAGATAGCATATTAAAAAGTAGAGACATTCCTTTGCTAGCAAAGGTCCATCTAGTCAAACCTATGGTTTTTCCAGTTGTCAAGTATGGATGTGAGAGTTGGACTGTGAAGAAAGCTGAGCGCCGAACAATTGATGCTTTTGAACTGTGGTGTTGGAGAAGATTCTTGAGAGTCCTTTGGACTGAAAGGAGATCCAACAGTCCATCCTAAAGGAGATCAGTCCTGGGTATTCATCGGAAGGACTGATATTGAAGCTGAAACTCCAATACTTTGGCCACCTGATGTGAAGAGCTGACTCATCTGAAAAGACCCTAATGCTGGGAAAGATTAAAGGCAGGAGGAGAAGGAGATGACAGAGGATGAGATGGTTGGATGGTATCATCAACTCAATGGACATGAGTTTGGGTGGACTCTGGGAGTTGGTAATGGACAGGGAAGCCTGGCATGCTGTGGTTCATGGGGCTGCAAAGAGTTGGACAAGACTGAGCGGCTGTAATGAACTGAACTGAACTGAACTGAACTGAACTTACATGCAGGGAAAGTTACTCTAGAACCTAATTAGCAAAGCTTAAGAAGCCTCACAAAGATTCATGAGGAAGTAATGCAAATTCTTGTCAGAACAAAGCTATCCACCTTCTTAAGGAAGGAAAAAATAATTCCAAAAATATAACAATGAAATACCACAATGTTGAACATTTTATAAACATTAAATTATGCTAAATGAAATAAGCCCAGACATACAAAGTGATCTATGTGATCCCACTTATATGAAGACTCTAAAATAGTAAACTCACGGACTTCTCTTGTGGTCCAGGGGTTAAGACTCTGTACTTCCAATGCAAGAGGCATTGGTTTGATCCCTGATTGGGAAGCTAGGTTGCAGGAGACATAAGAGATGCTGGTTCAATACTTGGGTTGGGAGGATACCATGGCAAAGGGCATGGCAATCCACTCCAGTATTCTTCCCTGGAGAATCCCATGGACGAAAGAGCTTGGCAAGCTCCAGTTCATAGGGTTGCAAAGAATCAGACACAACTGAAGTGACTTAGCACACAGGGAACTAAGATCCCACATGACATATCACACACACACACAAAAAAAAGATGAAATAGTAAACTCAAAGAAACAGAATTGAATGGTGGTTCCCAGGAGCTGGGGATATGGGAGGTATTAGTCAAAAGTACAAAGTTTCAGTTATGCAGGATGAATAAGTCCTATAGAGCTACTGTACAGCCTAATGTCTATCATTAATAATACTTCATTGTACACTGTACTTTTAAAAATTTTAAATAAATCCTAAATTTAGAACATTTCCAATTATTGAAATTATGAGGATTACTACTTGAGCACCTCTCAATTGAAACTTAAGTGATTTTTAGGAATATCAGATATGAATTATAAAGTCCAATCAAATCTGCATTCATTTTTTATATGAAAATCAGATAATATAAATAATGGAATTGGAAGGATTTGCAATTGAATAAAGCAGAGGATGCAATTCCAAAGAGTTTAACCTAATATATTAGACAAACATTCTCTGTTACATCATTTTATGGAGGAGACTGACTTTCTGTTGGTCTATCTTGTTCACAGAGTTCTCTCTTGGTGAATACTGAAATGAAATTTCCAAGTCTAAGTACAGTCCATGAATCAGACATGCACTGCAGACACTCCCAGTTTACCTACACTGCCTTCCTTACTCTAGAGACAACTGGACAGAGAGTTGATAATTAAGGGTTTCAAGATACTTTCTTTTTAGGATTGTTTCAACTTTTTTTTTTTTTTTTTGTCTTTTTTTTTGTTTTTGGCTGCACCCAGTACATGCAGGATCTTTGTTCCCTGACCAGGGATTGAACACATGCCTCCTGCATTGGGAGCTTGGAGTTTTAATCACTGGACTGCCAGAGAAGTCCCTGTCTTTTTTAATTTTGTTCATTACTTGTTGAGAAGCACAGCTGAACAAGTTGGTGAAACACAGAAAGGTGGATCACAACACAAAGGGCTTTATAACATGAATTACTTTTATCATATATTATAATTTAAAACTGCATTTATTACTCACATTGTTTGAAGGAAATAAAAAAGTACATTGATAGCACCTTACATTGTTAAATTCATTCATCCCTATTTCAAAATCTTTTAAAATTAACACATCAGTTGATTTGTTTTTCACGTTTAAATTCAAATACTATACGTTATGGGTTTCCAAGGTGGCACTAATGGTAAAGAACCCACTTGCCAATGCAGGAGACATAAGAGATGCAGGTCCATTCCCAGGGTCAGGAAGATCCCCTGGAGGAGGGGATGGCAACCCACACCAGTATTCTTGCCTAGAGAATCCCATGGGCAGAAGAATCTGACAGGATACAGTCCATGGCGTTGCAAAGAGTTGGATATGACTAATGCAACTTAGCATGCATTATATGCTGTAAGATTATATTTTTCCGACTTCATGTGTATTCTGATTACAAATCAAATCAATTTTTTAATTGACTAAACTAATTGATTTTATTAGAAATTTTCAAATTGGCTTGACTATGTATACCTAATTTTGATTTGATATATCTGTGTGTATAACACATTTGCCAAATTGGACTTGTCATGAGACAAGCCCCATATATACATGTAAATTTGAGTATAGTTGAGTATTCAAATCATTTTAAATAACAAATACCTTAAGCTCAAGCCTATCACATTTCAATTTAATTATCTTGATATCTGACTGGTATTTTTTGACTTAATGGTGATATACACTTTATCATTTTCAGATAAAATTAACACTCGGTGAGAAATGTAAAGCCCAACAGTTTAAATGTCAGTTAGAATTATGCTAATGCAAATTGAATTTTAAAAATAACCATACTGTGATGATAAAGGCCATTTGAAATTGTGTGGTATGTAGTTACTTTTAAGTGAAGCTTAAATGTGTAAATGGAATTCATCTATGAATGGCATGAGGTGTAGAACTGGCCTAGAAAGTTTCTCAAATATTTTCCTAATTTTTGGAATTAATCGCTCTGTCAGTTATATTGCTAGCATTGACACAAACACCTACACCTTAAAAACAGCATTTCATTTCTTAAATTTGTAGTCATTGTCTTTGAAAACCTTGAGCATATAAAGAAATCTAGCAGGAAATTGGAGAATGGCAAGTGTCTACATCTACATGTACATGAGGATAAATCCCATTTCTAAACTCAGCTGTCTCATCTGGTTTTCTCATCCTCATCTCAACATATTCCAGTGGCCACATTATTACCTGTGTTTTCAAAATAGTTTCCCTTATCAATTCCCTATTTCTGCCATTTGCCACTTAAAATCCTATTAGATTTTGCAGTGCTGCTTCTCTCAGCTTCACTCCAATATCCTAGTTTCATTGTGCCGTGATAAATTTCATTCTAAATTTCAGTCCAGAGTCTCCTCACCTACTGAATGACTGTAGCTATAATCATCAACTGGCATGTATTATCATCTAGTCTTCACAATCTTTAGATCATTTAATTAACCTATTCCCTCTCAACTGAAATTCTCAACACTGAAATTCTGATGTTGCTTTTCTGGATCTTAAATTCACACTATCCTAATAGTACAACTATCACCAACAAAGTGTCAGAAAACAAATATTCTAATATCTTCAATGTGTTTGCCTGTTATAATACTGCTCTGCTCAAACTGTTACTCTCCTGAAATAAAAAAGTAAAGATTAAGGAGGGAAAAAAAGAGCAGGATCTCTGACCAAAATTTACCTCAATTAAACACAATTAGCTTTTACCAAAAGCTACTTTCAATTGTATGTAAGAATTCCAAGAAAATAGAGAAAAATTAACCCGAGTGCCTTTAATTAAAAGATGAATAATCAGAGACAAGGACATGTTACTCACTTTTTAATTTGAAGAAAACTAACAATCTTAACAGAGAGAAACCATCCAAGGCATATTCCTTCTTTCTGTCTTTATCATGTCACAAGCAAGAAAGTTCAGCTGGGCCACTAGAAAAAGCATGGCAGTGAGCAGTGTCCAGAACCCTTATGTGAAAGACTGATAATTTTATTCATAGAAAGAAACAAATAGAAAGCCAGTTAGGATAACTGACTAAGACTGTTAGTTGTAGGCTATTGTTACATACATAGAAGTTATTGATAGGATTGTCAGGAGAGTCTACTAGAATTTGAGCCAAATAGAGCCAAGTGGAAGGAAGGCATTTACCTTCCCCAAAGAGCTAAAGGGGACTAGTTTAAATAACGATTTATGTACTTTTAGACAGCATATTAAAATTGTATACCTTATCTCCAACTATGGTATGTACCTTTTATGCAAATTTATATTAAAAAATCAAAGACTGAGAGCAATTTGTGAGCTAAGAAATGTTTTAAGCTTTAAAGAGAAACAGTTAAGGTATTTTTTTTTTCTGAAAATCACTGAGAAAACTTGAAATTAAAATAAAATGGAAACATTATTAAAATTATGTTTCATTTCCAAATACTTATATTTTAAAATATAATTAGTAAATAAATTATATTTGACCTTTATAAACTTTTGTGGGTTTTTCTCATTTAGAGAAAGTAATTGATAGAACCATGCACACTTTCTTGCTTTTTATGATTTAGGTTGGATTAGCTAGTTGATGCACATATTTTTAGTCAATCTTTTATCATCTGAAGTAGGCAGTGTTTTTGATGAATTCCCCCTAAATCACAATTGCTTGCTCTTATTCATGAATTTTGTGATTCTTATCTAAAAATCATGTTCAAAGGAGATAGAATAAGTTTAATTCTTCTTTTGTCAATAGTGAATATAGAAATTTTATGCAAAATGAAATTCTTAAGCAAAATACAAATAAATAATCTAAGTGTAAACTCCTCTGAGATTAAATTTACCTATTTGACTCATACAATTTTAGACAATTCATTTTCATCTGAAGTAGATAATTCTTTTTCATCTGAAAATGTGATGGACAATATAGAGAAGAGAGTATCTTGATTAATTAATGGTTGGGCTATTAATTAAGTTTGGCCAAAACTTATTAACTCACTTTTTAAAAAAATTTTTAATGACTTCAAATAAAATAAGCTTATAGTTGCTGTGACAAATAATCATAGATGGATCTGGATTACAGAAACATCACTTAGACTCTAAACCACAGTACAAATACTTAATTTCCTTTCCAATTTTTATGAGACTGATCAAATGGAATTTTTGTCCTCAATAATAAAGCATGGAAGTACAATCATCAAAAATAAGAAAAATGGCAAATTCTTCTTTACACTCTCCCATCCTTTTCTATTAAAGATACAGTATTTATCTGAAGCCACATAGATGGAGGAAATATATGCTGGAATTTATTTTTATTCTACCAAGAGATATCTGAACAATTATTTCCCTGAAAATTATTAGTTAAGCAGAGCCTGAAAGAGTAGAATCAATTTTTATCCACTATCTTTGGGAGATCAAAAGCCTCCACCCACATGATTTGCTATAGAAAGACCTTAAGACTCCCTCCCCAGAGAGGGTATGGATAAAAGATAACACTCCCATACTGTTGGTGGGAATGGAAATTGGTATAGCTATTATAGAGAACAAAATGGATATTCCTTAAAAAAAACTAAAAATAGACCTACCAGCAATCCCACTCTTAGGCACACATATACCTGGAGAAAGCCATAATTCAAAAAGATACATGCACCCCAATGTTCATTGCAGAACTGTTTACAATAGCCAAAACATGGAAACAACATAAATGTCCATCAACAGATGAATGGATAAAGAAGAAGTGGTACATATATACAATGGAGTACTACTCAGCCATAAAAAAGAACAAAATAATGCCTTTGCAACAACATGGATGATCCCAGAGATTGTTGTACTGAGTGATATCAGACAGAGAACGACAAATATCATATGATATCACTTATAGGTGGAATATAAAAAAAAAGGTTACAAAGCAGAAGTAGAGTTATGGATGTAGAAAAACAAATGTATGGCTACCAGGAGATAAGGGGGAAAGGATAGACTGAGAGTTTGGGATTAACATATACACACTACTAGAGGCTTCCCAGGTGGCACATTGATAATAAATCTGCCTGCCAATGCAAGAAACACGTGATACTCAATCCCTGGGTCAGGAAGATCCCTTGGAGTAGGAAATGGCAATCCAATCCAGTGTTCTTCTTTGGGAAATCCCATGGACAGAGGAGTCTGGTGGGCTACAGTCCATGGGGTTGCAAAGAGTCAGACATGACTGAGTACACTCACATGTCATATACACTATTATATCTAATGTAGATAACTAATAAGAACCTACTATATAGCTCAGGGAACTCTACTCAATACTCTGCAATGGCTCAGAAGGAAAAATAATTTTAAAAAGAGAGGTATATGTATGTAAAACTGAATCACTTTGCTATTCAGCTGAAACTAACACAGCATTGTAAATCAACTATACTACAATAAATTTTTTTTAAACTGACCTTATACTCCTAGCACTAATCACCTTGACAAACAATACATAACACAAAAATACATTATTTTTTTTTTCTGTTCTTTTCCTAAACCAATTAGAGTGATAGACAAACAATTTTGTATATGCATTGTGACTTACTGAGATTTTTTTGTTTTAATTTTTTGCTTCCTAAATGCTTTTATCATATACATATTGCTCCTAAACAAAACATTCTGTTATTATATTTTTACTTGTATCATTTATTTTTTTTTTGTCTTTCTGTACATAAAGGTAAAATGTTCCATGCATCAATAAATAGTGGTCACTTAATATTTGACTAACGTTAATTAGTATATTCATAATTTACTTTCTAAGGCAGAATATTAATATATAACTAATACAGTCATGCATTAAGGACTGAGAAACAGGCAGGTGAAAACTGTATCCTTGGGTCACATTTTGCATTCTTTCTATTTATTCATCATTTTAAGTTCATTACAGTATATATAAGGACAGGGGCTTTCTTAAATAAGACGTTTATTCTGCTTTAATTCTTGTTTAGCATTAAAAAAGATTTCTTCAACTTTAAAAAGAAAAGCCAAGTTTTTCTTTAAAGATGATTTAAGTAACGATTCAGAAAGGAAAATAGAGGCTACACATTTATTTTATTAAACCAACATGAATATAGAGAACTCATTACCAAGCTGTGAGTCAACAATGGCAAAGCAAAATCAAGAATCCAGGGGGACATGTGGATACTGATTCTAGAAATTATTCAGCGAACAAAGGGAAGACCTGGATCATTAGAACCTAGAAGCTTGGAGGAGAGTTTCTATGGAGCTGACACTAAGATCTTCGAAGTGGGAATGCTGCCAGTAGAGAGACAGAGGTGGCTTAACTGAGATCCTTGAGAACAGAGCATTGTGGGGCTGGTGCTTCCACTCTGAGGGAACATGTTACAGCTGGTTATGGGAAAAATACAAAGGAAAAAACTGGGTCCTGGACCTGAATGCCTCTACCAAAACAACAAGCCTTTGCTACATTCATGCAGGCAGGACCAAATGACACCAAAAAAGGACAAAACCTCTTCCTTCTTTCTTCCAGGTTCCCAGAACACTTCTCTAGATGAACCCTTACACACTCACTTCACTGACACATGGGGATCGCAGTGGGATGGAGTCTGAAGCCCAACATCACAAAGCAAAGTTTAGAAGGTTTATTTTGGGCCTGACAGATAGCAACACCAACTGGGCTTTTCTGGTGGCTCAGTAGTAAAGAATCTGCCTACAGTTCAGGAGACTCAAGTTCCATCTCTGTTTGAGGAAGATCCCCTGGAGAAGGAAACGGCAACCCACTCCAATATTCTTGCCTGGAGAATTCCATGGAGAGTGGAGCCTGGTGGGCTGCAGTCCATGGGGCTGCCAAGAGTCGGACATGACAGCAACTGAACACGCACAACTGGCACAGACAGCTAATTTACTAATAGTGTTTCCAAAATATGCCCTTATTTTAAATTTTTTCCCTAAGTTTTCACCATACGAGTGAGCAAAAAGTATTTCATTTGTTTATGAAATATGTCAAAAGGGCCTGAGTTTCTTTGAGGACACTTCCTAGTGAATTTTCTGCACTACCAGACTACAAATGCCATGATTCTGAAGACTAATGGCTATTTAAAAGCACCATAGTGAGAAGTACTTCAATAATAATATGTCCTTCCTGTTTGATATAAGAATACAGGCAATCACATACAATTTCCTATGGATTTATGACATTATGAAATATCTCTGACTCAAGGGAAACCATAAATGGTGAAGTGTATTTAGAATGAGTTAATCTTAAAAGTATCTATTTATACTAAAATATGATTGGAATTAATCTTTCCTAGATCTGAAATATTTATATTTTATCAATATTTTTAATTCTTTTGAGAATAAACTGTTTATAGGAAACATTACTGTACTACCAGGCACAAGTGCTTATATCTGTAAAACATCTTTCAGAGTTGTCGTTGACATAAGACCCTCAGGTAAAATTTGAATGGCATAGTTTGGGAAAGTGATGCCAACAAGTTAAAAGTAATTCACTCTCTTAAGGCTCATTTGTCACAATACTTTTAAGAGAAAAAGGTCTAAAATAAAACTGCTATTTAACATTTTTGAGTGCTCAGTCACAAAGTTATGTCCAACTCTGTTGCCTTCCTGTGGACTGTAGCCCGCCAGACTCCTCTGTCCTTGGGATTTCCCGAGCAAGAACACTGGAGTGGGTTCCTGGAGCCATTTCCTCCTCCAGCAATCTTCCCAACCCAGGGATCCAACCCGTGTCTCCTGAAATACCAGGCAAATTCCTAACCACTGAGCCAATAAGGAGGCCCACCCATGAAAAATAAAGCAGCTTTAAACCTAAATACTCTCCAAAATAGGCATTGGCCAACACTAGAATATTACCAAATAGTCTTTGGGATGTATTACTTGTATTGTTATAATAATCTTCCAGTCTAACATCTTCTGCAACCATAGTCTGTCCTTGTAGCATCAATCATTAAAGCTGTCTTCTGTCTGACCAATAATAACCTATACAAAAGCTCTTAGACAATCTATGTATAATTTTTACTAGTTGCCTAGCTCATAATGAACACTCAGGAGCTTTTGTCTATGTTGTTGTTATTGTTGTGTTGGAAAGGCATTAGGAATAGGCAGTATTCTTAATGTTTCATGGCACCACACTCATTCTAAGTGAAACTGCATCTCAAGAGGTGCCTGAGTACAAACTCTCAGATTACTGGTTTCTATCTTGCAAATAACTCCATGCTAAATAATTCATTTCACAAAATTCATTTCCTAATAATTTAGAGACTAACAATAAACTTGTAATTCAGGTAACAACTGTAAACATATGAGTTACCATTCATGCAATATCAATATATTTTTCTTATTATAATAAGTTACATACCTCATTGGCTTTAACTGAACCCAAACCTAAACTATCTACTTCAATGTCTTCTAAATTGCGCTATATGAAATGGTGATATTTGTTTAAGAACTACTCATGAGCACTTACTATGATTGATTCTGATTGTATCTGTGTACACACATGCAATTTTGCTACCTTGTTGCCCAGAAATCTAGAAAGTGATGAAACTTTGGTTTCCTTTTGTATTTTTTACCCAATTTTGAGTTCCACTACTCACCATCTTAAGGCCAAGTCATCTTATTTCTTGCCTTTAAAGTATCTCTTTTGTCAGAAGCTTAAATTGATAATTATCTCCTATTTTGACCAAATGATAAAAATAATAGTGACACTTACACACAATAAAACAGTTACTATTACCCATTTCCACACTTAAAAAGAAAATGAGTTATAAGATCTTATTTATAAAATTCACTTGAAATAAAAACAACAAATTAATTAAAATATATGTCTTCTATTAGAAATCTCCAAACTTCTTTTGTAAAGAGTTAATAGTATGAGGTGGATGAAACTGGAGCCTATTATACAGACTGAAGTAAGAAAGAAAAACACCAATTGCAGTATAGTAACCATATATATGGAATTTAGAAAGATGGTAACGATGACCCTATATGCGAAACAGCAAAAGAGACACAGATGTAAAGAACAGTCTTTTGGACCCTGCGGGAGAAGGCAAGGGTGGGATGAATTGAGAGAATAGCATTGAAACATGTATATTACTATATGTGAAATAGATCACGAGTCCAGGTTTGATGTATGAGAGAGGGTGCTCAGGGATGGTGCACTGGGATGACCCTGAGGGATGGGATGGGGAGGGAGGTGGAGGGGGGTTCAGGATGGGGGACACATGTACAACCATGGCTGATTCATGTCAATGTATGGGTAAAACTATTACAATATTGTAAAGTAATTAGCCTCCAATTAAAATAAATAAATTGATTTTTAAAAGGGTTAATAGTAAATATTTTAGGCTTTAAAGATTTATACAGTCTCTCTTGCAGCTGCATCTATTTTGTTTACTCTTATTTGTTTTTTTCAACCATTTAAAACTCCTGTAGCTTGGCCATTGAGTTGTATAGTTCAATAATCCTTGCCCAGCAGTAATGTTTTTCTTGTTGTTTGTTATATTTTAGAAGTTAAGTCTGGAAAAACAAACACTGTTAAAAGTAATAATTTGCTTTTCTAATTTTATTTAATAATAATAATTCTGGAACCAAAGCAACAACAACACCCAGTTGTGAATGGGATTGGTGATAGAAGCAAGGTTCAATGCAGTAAAGATCAATATCGCATAGGAACCTGGAACGTTAGGTCCATGAATCAAGGCAAATTGGAGTGGTCAAATAGGAGCTGACAAGTGTGAACATCGACATTCTAAGAATCAGCAAACTAAGATGGACTGTAATGGGTGAATTTAATTCAGATGACCATTATATCTACTACTGTGGGCAGGAATCCCTTAGAAGAAATGGAGTAGCCAGCATAGTCAACAAAAGAGTCCAAAATGCAGTACTTGGATGCAGTCTCAAAAATGACAGAATGATCTTGGTTTGTTTCCGAAGCAAACCATTCAAAATCACGGTAATCCGAATCTATGCCCCGACCAGTAACACTGAAGAAGCTGAAGTTGAACAGTTCTATGAAGACCTACAAGACATCCTAGAACTAACACCCGAAAAAGATGTCCTTTCCATTATAGCAGATTGGAATGCAAAAGTAGCAAGTCAAGAAACACCTGGAGTAACAGGCAAATTTGGCCTTGGGGTACAGAATGAAGCAGGGCAAAGGCTAATAGGGTTTTGCTAAGAGAACACATTGGTCATAACAAACACCCTCTTCCAACAACACAAGAGAAGACTCTACACATGAACATCACAAGATGGTCAACACTCAAATCAGACTGATTATATTGTTTGCAGCCAAAGATGGGGACGCTCTATACAGTTAGCAAAACAAGACCAGAAGCTGACTGTGGCTCCGATCATGAACTCCTTATTGCCAAATTCAGACTCAAATTGAAGAAATTGGAGAAAACCACTAGACCATTCAGGTATGACCTAAATCAAACCCCTTGTGACTATACAGTGGAAGTGAGAAATAGATTTAAGGGACTAGAACTGATAGATAGAGTGCCTGATGAACTATGGATGGAGGTCATGACATTGTACAGGAGACAGGGAGCAAGATCATCCCCAAGGCAAAGAAATGCAAAAAAACAAAATGGCTGTCTGAGGAGGCCTTACAAATAGCTGTGAAAAGAAGGGAAGTGAAAAGAAAAGGAGAAAAGAAAAGACATACATATTTAAAGGCAGAGTTCCAAAGAATAGCAAGGAGAGATAAGAAAGCCTTCCTCAGTGATTAATGCAAAGAAATAGAAGAATACAATAGAATGGGAATGACTAAAGATCTCTTCAAGAAAATAGGGATACCAAGGGAACATTTTATTCAAAGATGGGGTCAATGAACAACAGAAATGGTAGGGACCTTACAGAAGCAGAAGATATTAAGAAGAGGTGGCAAGAATACACAGAAGAACTGTACAAAAAAGTTCTTCACAACCCAGATAATCACAATGGTGTGATCATTCACCTAGAGCCGGACATCCTGGAATGTGAAGTCAAGTGGGACTTAGGAAGCATCACTATGAACAAAGCTAGTGGAAGTGATGGAATTCCAGTTGAACTATTTCAAATCCTAAAAGATGATTCTGTGAAAGTGCTGCACTCAATATGCCAGCAAATTTGGAAAACTCAGCAGTGGCCACAGGACTGGAAAAGGTCAGTTTTCATTCCATTCCCAAAGAAAGGCAATGCCAAAGAGTGCTCAAACTGCCACACAATTGCATTCATCTCACACGCTAGTAAATTAATGCTTAAAATTCTCCAAACCAAGCTTCAGCAATACATGAACCTTGAACTTCCAGATATTCAAGCTGGTTTTAGAAAAGGCAGAGGAACCAGAGATCAAATGCCAACATCTGACAGATCATGGAAAAAGCAAGAGAGTTTCAGAAAAACATCTATTTCTGCTTTATTGACTACACCATAGCCTTTGACTGTGTGGGTCACAATAAACTGTAGAAAATTTTGAAACAGATGGGAATACCAGACCACCTCACCTGCCTCTTGAGAAATCTGTATGCAGGTCAGAATTGGACATAGAACAACGGACTGGTTCCAAATAGGAAAAGGAGAATGTCAAGGCTGCTTATTGTCACCCTGTTTATTTAACTTATATGCAGATTGCATAATGAGAAACGCTGGGCTGGAGGAATCACAAGCTGGAATCAAGATTGCCAGGAGAAATATCAATAACCTCAGATATGCAGATGACACCACTCTTATAGCAGAAAGTGAAGAGGAACTAAAAAGCCTCTTGATGAAAGTGAAAGAGGAGAGTGAAAAAGTTGGCCTAACTCTCAACATTCAGAAAACTAAGATCACGGCATCCGGTCCCATCACTTCATGGCAAATAGATGGGAAACAGTGTCAGACTTTATTTTGGGGGGCTCCAAAATCACTGTAGATGGTGACTGCAACCATGAAATTAAAACACGCTTATTCCTTGGAAGGAAAGTTATGACCAACCTCGATAGCATATTGAAAAGGAGAGACATTACTTTGTCAATAAAGGTCTGTCTAGTCAAGGCTATGGTTTTTCCAGTGGTCATGTATGGATGTGAGAGTTAGAGTATAAAGAAAGCTGAGCTTTCCAAATAATTAATTCTTTTGAACTGTGCTGTTGAAGAAGACTCTTGAGAGGTCTTGGACTAGAAGGAGATCCAGTCAGTCCATCCTAAAGGAGATCAGTCCTGGGTGTTCACTGGTAGGACTGATGTTGAAGCTGAAACTCCAATACTTTGGCCACCTGATGTAAAGAGCTGACTCAGTTGAAAAAACCCTGACGCTGGGAAAGATGGAGGGCAGGAGAAGAAGGGGACGACAGAGGATGAGATGGTTGATTGGCATCACAGACCCAATGGACATGGGTTTGGGTGAACTCTGTGAGTTGATGATGGACAGGGAGGCCTGGCGTGCTGTGGTTCATGGGGTCACAAAGAGTCGGACACGACTGAGCAACCGAACTGATTAGCATGTATTATGATAAACTATAAAGAAATAACATTTTTCTTGTCTCATTTCTGGCCTTCAATTCATCCATTTTTCAACATTAGGGAATGTTTCCTGAGGTTTTTTCACTCCACATTGTCTATGGTGTTGATTTTTCTCTCTTTCATATTATATTTAAAACCTATGACAACAATACAATATTTTAAATTGATGTAATCAATGTATCTATATAAGCATAATTGTTATAGGGACTTTGTTTATAAAAACATAGTAAATTTCTTATAAAATTTCTTTTCTTTGTCCTTAGGCAATTTATTCATTGACTTCTCATTTTAAAGATCAATTGTTCATACTTAAACTTTCTCATCAGGCTAAGGTAAAAGGCAGCATTTACATGTTTTCTTCCAGGAGTACATATCTCGTATTATACATTTTGACTATTAAATGTATCAGTGTTTATACTGAAAATATTCTCTATGGATCACAAATGCAGAGATGCAGCTATAAAAATAAAATTATACAAGATATGAAAAGGAAATGACTTAAAAAGGAGAAGTAATGTGGACACAAGTATTATAAAAATCAAAGCATTTGTTATTGTTCTGTCACTCAGTCATGTCCAACTCTTTGTTACCACATGAACTACAGCTCACCAGGGTTTGTTGTCATTCATCATCTCCTGGAGTATGCTCAAATTCATGTCCATTGAGTCGGTGATGCCATCCAACCATCTCATCCTCTCTCATCCCTTCTCTTCCTGCCTTCATCTTTTCCAGCATCAGAGTCTTTTCCAATGAATGGGCTCTCTGCATCAAGTGGCCTATATTGGAGCTTCAGCTTCAGCATCAATCTTCCCAATGAATATTCAGAGTTGATTTCCTTTAGGATGTATTGGTTTGATTGACTTGCTGTCCAAGGGACTCTCAATAGTCTTCTCCAGCAGCATAGTTGAAGGCATCAATTCTTTGGTGTTCAGTCTTTTTTCTTGTCCAGGTCTCACATCCATATATGACTACCAGAAAACAATAGCTTTGGCTATACAAACCTTTGTAGGCAAAGTAATATCTCTGCTTCTTAATACACTCTCTAGGTTTGTCATTGCTTTACTTCCAAGGAGCAAGCATCTTTTAATTTCATGGCTGCAGTCACCATCTACAGTGATTTTGGAGCCCAAGAAAATGAAGTCTGTAACTGTTTCCATTGTTTCCCCATATATATGCCCTGAAGTGATGGGACTGGATGCTATGATCTGAAGTTTTTTGAATGTTGAGTTTTAAGCCAGCTTTTTCATTCTCCTATTTCACATTCATCAAAAGGCTCTTTAATTCCTCTTTAATTAAAGTCCAAGAGACCCTATAACTTGCTTTCTGCCATAAGGGTGATGCAATCTGCATATCTGAGGTTGTTGATATTTCTCTTGGCAATCTTGATTCAAGCTTGTGCTTCATCCAGCCTGGCATTTTGCATGATGTACTTTGCATATGAGTTAAATAAGCAGGGTGACAATATACAGCCTTGAAGTACTTGTTTCCCAATTTTGTACCAGTCTGTTGTTCCATGTTCAGTTCTAACTGTTGATTCTTGACCTACATACAGATTTCTCAGGAGGCAGCTAAGGTAGTCTGGTATTTCCATCTCTTAAAGAATTTTCCACAATTTGTTATTATCCATAGACTCAAAGGCTGTAGCATAGTCAATGAATCAAAAGTAGATATTTTTCTGGAATTCTCTAGCTTTTTCTATGATCCAATGGATGTTGGCAATTTGATCTCTGGTTTTCTGCCTTTTCTAAATATAGCTTGTACATCTGGAAGTTCTTGTTCACATACTGTTGAAGCCTACTTTGAAGGATTTTGAGCATTACTTTGCTAGCATGTGAAATGTGTTCAACTGTGGGATAGTTTGAACCTTATTTGATATTGCCCGTCTGTGGAATTAGAATGAAAACTGAATGTTTTCAGTCCTGTGGCCGCTGCTAAGTTTTCCAGATTTGCTGGCATATTGAGTACAGCACTTTAACGGATCTTCTTGTAAGATTTGAAATAGCTCAACTGGAATTCCATCACCTCCACTAGTTTTGTCCCTAGTGATGCTTCCTATGGCCCACTGATTTTGCATTCTAGGATGTCAGGCTCTAGGTGAATGATCACACCATTGTGGTTATCTGGGTCATGAAGATCTTTTATTTTTTGTATAGTTCTCTGTATTCTTGCAACCTCTTTTTAATATCTTCTGCTTCTGTTAAATCCATGCCTTATCTGTTCATTGTGCCCATCTTTGCCTGAAATATTCCCTTGATATCTCTAATTCTCTTGAAGAGCTCTCTAGTCTTTTCCATTTCTTTGCATTTTTCACTTTTAAAAAACAACCATAATAAGCACAAGATGAAGAAAAATAACTGTCAGAAATGAGTGACAGTGTTACTATCATCATGCTAGATCATGTACACCCATGGCTAATTCACTTCTATATATGGCAAAAACATCACAATATTATAAAATAATTATCTGTTAGATAAAATTTAAAAATTAATTGAAAAAAACTAGATCTTTAAAAATATATTATTCCATATAATCATACATTTTTCCTGCTGTTCAGTCTCTAAGTCATGTCCAACTCTTTGCAACCCCATGGACTGCAGCTCTCTGTGATTCCCTGTCCTTATCATCTCCTGCAGTTTGCACAAACTCATGTCCATTGAGTTGGTGATGCCATCCCACCCTCTCATCTTCTGTTATCCCCTTCTCCTCTTCAATTTTTCCCAACATCAGGGACTTTTCCTATGAGCTGCCCCTTTGCATCAGGCAGTCAAAGTATTAAAGCTGAAGCTTCAGCATCAATCCTTCCAATGAATATTCAGAACTAATTTCCTTTTGGGTTGCCTGGTTTGATCTCCTTGCTGTCTAAGTTTCTCAAGAGTCTCCTCCAGTGCCACAATTGAAGGCATCAGTTTTTTGGCACTCAACCTTATTTATGGTCCAACTCTCACATCCGTACATGACTGCTGGAAAGCCATAGCTTTGACTAGATGGATCTTTGTAGGCAAAGTAATGTCTCCACTTTTTAGTAACCTCTCTAGATTTGTCATAGATTTCTTCAAAGAATCAAGTGTCTTTTATTTCATGACTGATTTTGGGGCACAAATAAATGAAGTCTGTCACTGTTTCCAATTTTTCCCATCTATCTGCCATGAAGTGACTGGACAAGATGTCATGATTTTAGTATTTTGAATGTTGAAGTTTTAGTCAACTTTTTCGCTCTCTTCTTTCACTATCACCAAAAAGCTGTTTAGTTCCTCTTCACTTTCTGCCATTAGTATTGTTTCATCTATATAATGAAGTGGTTGATATTTCTCCTGAAAATCTTGACTTTAGCTTGTGATTCATCCAGGCTGGCATTTTGTATAATGTACTCTGCATATAAGTTAAATAAGCAGGGTAACAATATATACCCTTGATGTACTCTTTTCCCAATTTGGAACCAGTCTGTTGTTCCATGTCCAGTTCTAACTGTTGCTTTTTGACCTGCATACACGTTTCTCAGGAAGCAGGTAATGTGGTCTGCTATTCCCATCTCTTGAAGAATTTTCAATAGTTTTTTTTGTTTGTTTGTTTGTTTGTTTGTTTGTTTGTTTTTTTGATCCACACAGTCAAAGGCTTTAAAATGTAGTCAATGAAGCAGAAGTAGGTGTTATTCTGGAATTATCTTTCTTTTTCTATGATGTGAAAATGAAAGTGTTAGTTGCTCAGTTGTGTCTGACTCTTTTTGATCCCATTGACCGTAGCCCACCAGGCTCCTCTGCCCATGAAATTCTTCAGGCAAGAATACTGGAGTGGGTTGACATTTTCTTCTGTAGGGTATCTTCCCAATCCAGGGATCAAACCCAGGTCTCCACATTGCAAACAGGTTCTTTACCATTGAGCCATCAGGGAAGCCTCTATGATCCAAAGGATGTTGGCAATTTGTTCTCTGGTTCCTCTGCCTTTTCATACATACAATATAAAAGAGAAGTCATTTTGTAAGTAAAGACAAACTCACAGTTCTTATTAAGGACTTAATCAATAAGCAGGAATTAGACCCAGTACACTTGAATTCAAACTTCACAGAGTGTCCATATTTCTATCTCTCAGATATACAACATTTAGGAAAGTCAGTCTAAAACTTTTATATATTTTTTAAGTTAATATGAATTAACTAAATATGAAATTATTTTATCAATTGTCTGTGAATCCAAGTTAGTTCTATATTTTTTCAAACTGTAATGAAGGGAATGGAGCTGCCCTGGTGACTCATGGGTAAAGAATCTGCAATGTGGGAGAAACACGTTTGATCTGTGGGTTGGGAAGATCTCCTGGAGAAGGACATGGCAACCCATTTTAGTTATTTTGCCTGGGAAATGCCATGGACAGAGAAGTCTGGTGGACTACTATCCATGGGGTCACAAAAAGTCAGATATGACTTAGTGACTAAACAACAACAACATTGAAGAGAATGAAAATTGGAAATAGTGTAGCCAATCCTCTAATTTTATGGTCAGGAACAAGTGATGAGCATGTTCAGTACAATTGATACAATGCGCTGCCATCTCAAACACCGATTTACACAGCATGATCCTGATGAGTCCTTCTGCCAACAATCCTTGAGCTAGGTTTGCAGTAGGTATTTTACTGATTCATTTAAATCTTTGATGTAGACAGTCACCAGCATCACTAGTCCCATTCAGTTACTCCTATTCCCTTTTTCTTCCTTACTCATCTTCAAAGATCCCCTGATAAACAGCAAAAGATTATTTTATGGGGACAAAATTGTAATAGATTAAGTTCAGTTCAGCTCAGTCACTTAGTCATGTCCAACTCTTTGCAGTCCCATGGACAGAAGCATGCCAGGCCTTCCTACACATCATCAACTCCCAGAGTTTACTCAAACTCATGTCCATTGAGTCAGTGATATCATTCAACCATCTCATCCTCTATCTCCTTCTCTCATCATCAATCTTTCCCAGCATCAGAGTCTTTTCAAAAAAGTCAGTTCTTTGCATCAGGTGGCCAAAGTATTGGAGTTTCAACTTCAGTATCAGTCCCTCCAATGAATATTCAGGACTGATTTCCTTCAGAATGGACTGGTTTGATCTCCTTGCAGTCCAAGCGACTCCCAAGAGTCTCCTCCAACACCACAATTCAAAAGCATCAATTCTTTGGAACTCAGCTTTCTTTAGAGTCCAACTCTTACCTCCATACATGACTACTGGACATGACTACAGACAGACTGTTGTAATGTCCCTCCTTTTTAATATGCTGTCTAGGTTGGTCATAACTTTTCTTCTAAGGAGCAAGCGTCTTTTAGCTTCATGGCTTCAGTCACCACCTGCAGTGATTTTAAGGCCCCTCAAAATAAATCTGTCACTGTTTCCCCATATATTTGCCATGAAGTGATGGGACCAGATGTCACAATCTTAGTTTTCTGAATGTTGACTTTGAGCCAACTTTTTCACTTTCTTCTTTCACTTTCATCAAGTGGCTTTTTAGTTCCTCTTCACTTTCTGCCATAAATGTGGTGTCATATGCATATTTGAGGTTATTGCTATTTCTCCCTGCAGTCTTGATTCCAGCTTGTGCTTCTTCCAGTCCAGCGTTTCTCATGATGTACTCTGCACATAAGTTAAATAAGCAGGGTGACAATATACAACCTTGATGTACTTCTTTTCCTATTTGGAACCAATCTGTTGTTCCATGTCCAGTTTTAACTGTTGTTTCCTGACTTGTATACAAATTTCTCAGGAGGCATGTCAGGTGGTCTGGTATTCCCATATCTTTTAATTTTCCACAGTTTGTTGTGATCCACAATAGATTAAGAAATGATCCTAACTCCAGTAGAGCAAGCTGATTTACAATTATTTCATTAAATTTCAACACCATCAGATTATCATCTTTTTTTTTGTTTTGAATGTATAGTTTAGGAAATGTCTGTAATCTGCATTTGCACAATTGCATTCAGTATTTTAAAATGATTAATGCTTCCTGAAATATATAACTGACCTGGTATGAACACTGGTAAATATTTGATGACAAAAGATATATTAATGGAAATGGGGATACTATATAGACACAGAGCTATCCAGGAAATACTGCAGCTCTGGTTCCAGATCACAGTGAAGAGAACATCTCAATGAAACAGGTTACAGTTTCTTTGGTTTCCCATTACATATTAAATTTATGCTTAAATTGTACTGTAGTCTATGAAGTCTACAACAGCACTGCATCTAAAAATACAATGTACACTCTTTAAAGTTGAAGCACCAATATTTTGGCCACCTGATGTGAAGAACTGACTCTTTGGAAAATACCTTGGTTCTGGGAAAAATTGAAGGCAGGAGGAGAAGGGGACGACAGGATGAGAAGGTTGAATGGCATCACCAACTCAATGGACATAAGCTTGAGCAAGCTCTGGGAGTTGGTGATGGACAGGGAAGCTTGATGTGCTGCAGACCATGGGATCACAAAGAGGCAGACACGACAACAACTGAAGTGAACTGATACTTTAATTTAAAAGATTTTGTTGCTGAAAAATGCTAACTATCATCTGAGATTTCAACAAGGCATAATCTTTTTTTCTGGTGAAGGGTCTTGCCTCAGTGTTGTTGGCAGCTGACTTATCAGGGTCAGTTCAGTTCAGTTCAGTTGCTCAGTCTTGTCTGACTCTTTGAGACCCCATGAATCGCAGCACGCCAGGCCTACTGTCCTACACCAACTCCCGGAGTTCACTCAGACTTGCGTTCATCGAGTCAGTGATGCCATCTAGCCATCTCATCCTCGGTCGTCCCCTTCTTCTCCTGCCCCCAATCCCTCCCAGCATCAAAGTCTTTTCCAATGAGTCAACTCTTCACATGAGGTAGCCGAAGTACTGGAGTTGCAGCTTTAGCATCATTCCTTCCAAAGAAATCCCAGGATTGATCTCCTTCAGAATGGACTGGTTCAATCTCCTTGCAGTCCAAGAGACTGTCAAGAGTCTTCTCCAATATCACAGTTCAAAAGCATCCATTCTTCGGCACTCAGCCTTCTTCACAGTCCAAATCTCACATCTATACATGACCACAGGAAAAACTATAGCCTTGACTAGATGGTCTTTAGTCGGCAAAGTAATGTCTCTGCTTTTGAATATGCTTTCTAGGTTGGTTATAACTTTTCTTCCAAGGAGTAAGAGTCTTTTAATTTCATGGCTGCAATCACCATCTGCAGTGATTTTGGAGCCCAAAAACATAAAGTCTGACACTGTTTCCACTGTTTTCCTATATATTTGCCATAAAGTGATGGGACCGGATACCATGATCTTTGTTTTCTGAATGTTGAGCTTTAAGCCAGCATTTTCACTCTCCTTTTTCACTTTCATCAAGAGGCTTTTTAGCTCCTCTTCACTTTCTGCCATAAGGGTGGTGTCATCTGCATATCTGAGGTTATTGATATTTCTCCCGGCAATTCTGATTCCATCTTCTGCTTCTTCCAGCCCAGCATTTCTCATGATGTACTCTGCATATAAGGTAAATAAGCAGGGTGACAATATACAGCCTTGACGTACTTCTTTTCCCATTTGGAACCAGTCTGTTTTTCCACGTGCAGTTCTAACTGTTGCTACCTGACCTGCATAAAGATTTTTCAAGAGGCAGGTCAGGTGGTCTGGTATTCCCATCTCTTTCAGAATTTTCCAGTTTATTGTGATCCACACAGTCAAAGGCTTTGGCATAGTCAATAAAGCAGAAATAGATGTTTTTCTGGAACTCTCTTGCTGTTTTCATGATCCAGCGGATGTTGGCATTTGATCTCTGGCTCCTCTGCGTTTTCTAAAACCAGCTTGAACATCAGGAAGTTCACAGTTCACGTATTGCTGAAACCTAGGTAGTGGTTGCTAAAAGTTGCAGCGGCTGTGTAATTTCCTAAAATAATACAACATTGAAGTTTGCCACATCCTTTCATGGACAGTATTTCTCTGTAATATGCAATGCATTTGATAGAATTTAGCCACAGAACTGCTTTCAAAACTGGAGTCAATCCTCTCAAATCCTGCCTCTACTTTGAGCAACCAAATTTATGGAATAATCTAAACTCTTTTTTCCCATTTCAACTATCTTCAGAACATCTTCATCAGGAGTAGATTCCATGTCAAGAAACCACTGTCTTTGCGTATCCATGAGAAGCCACTTATCCATTCAAGTGTTATCATGAGATTGCAGCAATTCAGTCACATCTTCAGGCTCCCCTTCAGGACTAACTCTAGTACTCTTGCAAATTCTACCAGATCTGCAGTTGCTGCTTCCACTGAAGTCTTGAAGCCTCACAGTCATGAAAGTTTGAAGCAACTTCTTTTAAACTGTGTTAGTGTTGGCGTTTTGACCTCTTTCCATGAATGTTTGTCATGGCAGCTAGAATGGTGAATCCTTTCCAGCAGGTTTTCAATTTACTTTGCTAGACCTATCAGAGGAATCACTGTCAATGGCAGCAATGGCCTTACAAAATATATTTCTTAAATAAAAAGACTTGAAAGTCAAAATTTCTCTTTGATCCATGGGTTGCAGACTGGATGTTGTATCATCAGGCAATCAAAACAATATTAATCTCGTTGTACATTTCCATCAGAGTTCTTGAATGACTAGGTGTATTGTCAAGGAGCAGTAATATTTTGAAAGGAAGTTTTTCTTCTGAGCATTAGCTCTCAACAAGGGACTTAAAATATTCAGTAAACCATGTTGTATAAACAGATGTGCTGTCATTCAGGCTTTGCTGTTCCATTTATAGAACACAGGGAAACAATCCCGTGTAATCCTTAAGGGCCCTAGGATTTTCAGAATGTTAAATGAGCCTTGGCTTCAACTTAAAGTCACCAGCTGCATTAGCCCCTAACAAGAGAGTCAACCTGTCCTTTGAAGCTCTGAAGCCAGACATTGATTTCTCTCTAGATGTGAAGGTTCTGGATGACATCTTCTTCCAACATAAGGCTCTTTGGTCTATATTGAAAATCTGTTGTTTACTGTAGCTGCCTGTATTGATTATCTGAAGTAGATGTTCTGGAAAAACAGGTTTCCACAACCCTTATTAATGAAAATTTTAAAAATTACTATTCTTTGGAACACAGATCCACTGAATAGAAAGAAATTCTTTTTAAAGAATAGTGTTTTACTTGGTTGGGGTTCAGAGTTGGTATTCCTTATCTTCAAGATAGATTGTGAGTACTTTTCATGCTTGTCTGTAATATTTTATACAATTTATCTTTGAAAATGCCTGAAAATGATTGCTACTGCCAAGTATCAATATCCACCTATAAGCATAGGAGATTAATACATCATATTCATTGCATGGTAGGCACTGTAGAAATCTATGAGAGTCTTCTCTGAAGAGTTTTGACAAGTGAGTACAGTTTCTTCTTATTATTAATTATTTGATTCTCTGATTGTCTCAGAGTTGCCCAGTAGGAACACTCTCCTTTTACCCATCACTTTTTGAACACTTCCTTGTTTCTGATAAGATACACACACACACACACACACACATCACTACTTGCTTGTTCTTTCCATGCTTCATGCACTGGAATCAAATCAGCCCCCTCCATAAGAACCCTAATTTCTTTTGCTGGAGAATGTTCTTTACAAGATACAAGTGGATGCTGTGCATGCATGTTCAGTCAACTTCAGTCATGTTCAACTCTTGGTGACCTTATGGACTATGGCCTTGCAGGCTCCTCTGTGCATGGGATTCTCCAGGCAAGAATACTGGGATGGGTTGCCATGCCTGCCTCCAGCGGATCTTGCTGACACAAGGATAGAACCAGCTTCTCCTGCATTGCAGGCAGATTCTTTACACTGAGCCACTGGGGAAATCCAAAAGTGGGTGCAAGCCAAGCTCATTACTATTGGTGTGTCTATGCTACCAGGACCTCTCTGCAAACAGAGCTACAGAATGTAGATATACACTCACATTATATACACACACACATACATATATATATGTGTGTGTGTGTGTGTGTATGTGTACAAGTATAGGTATATATGCAATCTACATAGATATATTGGTAGTTATAAAGAAAATACACACATTTTTACAACTAAGTTATTTTCATGTATTTCTTTATACTGAAGACAAGTGTTAACAACAATACTTCTAATATATATATATATATATATAATTTGTATATATATATACACATATATATTTGTAATTCCTTTCTCTGACAGTGAGAAGGAGACTTCCCTGGTGGCTCAGACGGTTAAGCATCTGTCTACAATGCAGGAGACCTCGGTTCGATCCTTGGGTCGGGAAGTTCCCTGGAGAAGGAAAAGGCAACCCACTCCAGTACTCTTGCCTAGAAAATCCCATGGACGGAGGAGCCTGGTGTCCATGGGGTCGCAAAGAGTCAGATACGACTGAGCGACTTCACTAAATGTAGCTGTCTTTAATTCTTTGAACTGAAGTATAATTGGGCTTCCCTGGTGACTCAGATAGTAAAGAATCTGCCTGTAGTGCAGGATAACTGAATTTGATCCCTGGATCAGGAAGATCTCCTGGAGAAGGGAATGACTATCTACTCCAGTATGCTTGCCTGGAGAATTCCATGGGCAGATGAGCCTGATTGGGTCCCAAAGAGTCGGATAGGACTGAACAACTAACATTTTCACTTTCTCTTTTCTTTTTATAAGTGGCACACAACATTCAATTGTACATAATTGATGTACAGCATTCAGGTGAACATCATTAAGATTCAACAGTTGTATACAATGTGCAATGAGCACCACAATAACTTGTTTCCATCTGTTACCATATGAAGCTATTGATACAAGAACTATTTTTTCTCATGATAACTTTTAAGATTTATTTTCTTAGCCACTTTCAAATTTGCAATAAAATGGTATCTGTTCTTCTTGTGTTATTTATTTTCATATATTGAATTATTAGTACATTTAATTTTTTAAATACATTTATTTATTTTAATTGGAGGCTAATTACTTTACAACATTGTATTGGTTTTGCCATACATCAACATGAATCCATCATGGGTGTACACATGTTCTCCATCCTGAACCGCCCACCCACCTCCCTCCCCGTACCATCCCTATGGGTTATCCCAGTGCACCAGCCCCAAGCATCCTGCATCATGCATCGAACCTGGACTGGCAATTCATTTCACATATGATATTATACATGTTTCAATGCCATTCTCCCAAATCATCCTACCCTCTTCCTCTCCCACAGAGTCCAAAAGACTGTTCTGTACATCTGTGTCTCTTTTGCTGTCTCACATACAGGGTTATCATTACCATCTTCCTAAATTCCATATATATGTGTTAGTATACTGTATTGGTGTTTTTCTTTCTGGCTTACTTCACTCTCTATAATCGGCTCCAGTTTCATCCACCTCCTTAGACCTGATTCAAATGTATACTTTTTAATGGCTGAGTAGTACTCCATTGTGTATATGTACCACAGCTTTCTTTTCCATTCATCTGCTGATGAACATCCAGGTTGCTTCCATGTCCTGGCTATTATAAACAGTGGTGCAATGAACATTGGGGTACACGTGTCTCTTTCAGTTCTGGTTTTCTTGGTGTGTATGCCCAGCAGTCGGATTGCTGGGTCATAAAGAGGTTCTATTTCCAGTTTTTTAAGGAATCTCCACACTATTCTCCATAATGGCTGTACTAGTTTGCATTCCCACCAACTGTGTAGGAGGGCTCTCTTTTCTCCACACCCTCTCCAGCATTTATTGCTTGTAGACTTTTGGATAGCAGCCGTTCTGACTGGTGTGAAATGGTACCTCATTGTGGTTTTGATTTGCATTTCTCTGAGCATTTAATTTTTTTTAAACCACCTCATCCACATAACATTAATCGTCCATCAGCACAGCCAGTTCCTCCTCACTATGGACACCTGGCCTCACTCCAGCTGCAGGAAGCCATGCTCTGTTGCCCCCTCTTTCAGCTGCCCTCCCCAGCCCTTGGATTCTGACACACCTGCTAGGTAGACTCTGCATCTGAAGCCCCCTTTCCTACAGTCAGGGCATGAGAAGTAGGGGCAGGCTACTCTCGTGTGGTCACCCTCCCCTCACACACTTGCCTTCTGACATCCTCCAGTGTGTGTGCATCTCATCTCACTGACAACTTCTTTGAAACATCACTTCAAATACCCTCCCCTCCAGGATTGTTTAATCCAACCCATCCAAACTCTACCATCTGGTGCTGGGCTGCCCCATGCCATCCCACATGCCCTACATCTTGATTACACTCTGACACAATGAACAAGGGCACCCATCAAGGAGATGCCCTCCTTCATCCTGTTTGGATCTAAACTCCCTACCAGGTCATCCCCACCTCTGCCCAGAGAGTCACCCTTGTCCACCACTCATCATGGCTCAGGTTCTGTACTTCAGGCCAGGCTAGACCTCACTCACCCTGCTCAGGCCTTCCCCAACTCCCTCCCTCCTCCCCAAGATGCATAGATGATTTTCCCTACATAAAAGATTGACTATTTCTTACAGAGGAGAGAAGGGAAAACAGGAAGAAAAAGAATTTGGCACTGTTTAAAGAGTTTCCCAAAAGTTCCTTTTCAATCTATTGAATTTCTCCCTTTTCCTTTACATCTTTCCCTGAGAGAAGGGGTTAGAATAATTTTCATCTATTTTCAGTATTTCAGCAACCTCTTAATTTACTAATTTTTCTCAAAACTAAGTTGTTAGGTAAGATTTTATTCCTTAACCCTCAGATTTTGAATCTGAATGTAAGTTTCATATATGTATTCTCTGGATGTCCTAGGCAAATTTCAGTGTTATAACCGGTGATTCTGTGAGTCACTGTGGACATGTGTGGCATCATATAGCTCCATTCCTAGAGCACAATGTCCCTCTCGTTTTACATGCCTTCTACTCTCATCCTTCATCTTTTCCTACAGGGAGTCTTCAATGGCTGGAAAATTGCCCTAAATGGCAAAATTATGGTGTATCTCCATATGTTAATGAGTTCTTAAAAAGTACACATACTGTTGCTAATTTGCTTTGAACATACTAGACTCTTTCCTTATCTCTTATGCTTTTTCCATCACATTTTAGGATTAAAAGTATTTAACTGCTTATAGTAACATGTACAGAGAAGGAAATGGCAACCCACTCCCATACTCTTGCCTGGAGAATCCCAGGGACAGAGGAGCCTGGTGGGCTGCCATCCATGGGGTCGCACAGAGTTGGACAAAACTGAAGTGACTTAGCAGCAGCAGCAGCAGCAGTAACATGTACCCACACAATTGATGCTTTACTCATGGTCTCCTGATATGTTTTCTTTATCCTCCTCTCTCTCATTCAATTCTGCTAAATTTTAAGATTAAAGTCAGTGATCACTTTTTTTCAGAAGTTATGCTTATAATTGAGAATAATGCCACTTCTGTCTTTATTACATTGCTTGATAATGGTTGTTTAGGTTTCTTTTCCCTAAGACTGAATCCTTGATCAATTTCTTGAAATCAGGACCTTTTCTGATCTGATGAGAGTAAAACCTTGGGTTTGCAGTAGATTGTGGATGAATGCTTTGTAAATAAACTGTTTCTCTCTACTGTCCTTGACAAGCAGTATTTTTGTATGTTTTTTCACCCTCACTACTTGTCCTGACTGACAGATCAGTACTTAATGACCAACTTAATCTTGGCTCAGGTTGGTCTCTTTTGCCACAGAGTATTTTCAAACTATCTCTCAGCTTTCCAAGTTCTGATTTGCAGTTTGGCAAGCTCACTATGTGGCTTCCTCTTTAAGTGACAGACATACTTTGTATATAAACAAAGTATACATCAATTAATGTATGGTTCTATATTATATCCTCTGAATTTGAAATAAATTGGTGTATATAAGAACTACCTTTGCTGGTTACTATATACAATACACTCTAATTTTCACACCGAGTTTTGGTGCTTTTACAATCATTCCTGCTGTATTTAAATAAGAAAAAAAAAAAAAAAGCTTGAGAGGTGAAGTGATTTGATCAGAATTGCACAATGATTCAAACTCAGAATCATCTGGTTTGATGCTCATTTCCTTAATTTACACTATTTCAGAAAACTCAGATGTATGAGGACAAAACATACGTGACTGCATTTGTGGATTTTTATTACTATTATTTCATAAGATGTTAGTAGATTAGCCAGATTAGCAACTGAAAAAATACAGAATGCCAAATTATATTACGTGGATTATATATTGGTACTAAAATTTATTTGTTTTGGGAATTCCATGGTTGTCCAGTGGTTAGGACTTGGTGCTTTCACTGCCTTGGTTTGGATCTCAGTTTGATGCCTTGTCAGGGAACTAAGATCCTACCAGCAATGCAGGGTGGCCAAAAAATAAATTAAAAGAATAAATAAATAAATATATAATTGATGTTTCTATATATCAAATTCAAAATTAACTAGCATCCTATAGTTTATTTAGCAACCATAAGATAAGTAACAATAAATAGTCATGCTCAGAATGTGAGGAATATCCATTGTTGAAAGTTTTCAGTGTATGAAGATTTGTGTGCATGTGTTCCTGTGTGCTCAGTTGGGTCTGACTCTTTGCGAGCCCCATGGACTAAAGTCTACCAGAATCCTCTGCCCATGGAATTTTACAGGCAAGAAAACTGGATTGCTTTGCTATTTCCTACTCCAGGGGCTCTTCCTAACCCAGTGCCAAATCCTTTTCTTTTGTGTCTCCTGCATTGGTAGGTGGAAATTACTGTATCTTCTCCAAAAAGGGTGCATGAAGCAAACATAAGAATAAAAGAAGATATCATGGCAGGAATACACAGAGAGGAAGAAGAAAGAAAGAAAAGGGAAGAAGAAAGGAAGGAGGAAGGGAGGAGGGGAGAAAGTATGAAAATAAAAGAGAATGAAAAGAGACAAAAGAGTGATAATTAATATGATTGAAAACAAACATTAAAAATGCAACTAGTACTGACACTTAGAAATAATACTGCTGCTACTGCTAAGTAGCTTCAGTCGTGTCCGACTCTGTGTGACCCCATAGATGGCAGCCCACCAGGCTCCCCCGTCCCTGGGATTCTCAAGGCAATCACACTGGAGTGGGTTGCCATTTCCTTCTCCAGTGCATGAAAGTGAAAAGTGAAAGTGAAGTCACTCAGTTGTGTCCGACCCTCAGTGACCCCATGGACTGCAGTCTTCTAAGCTACTCCATCCATGGGACATTACAGACAAAAGTACTGGAGTGGGGTGCCATTGCCTACTCCAGAAATAATACTATTAGCCCTCTAATCCCTCAAATGTTTAATAAATTATAAATCTGAAAAGATTTGGTCTATTCATAAACTGAAAATTAATCAAAACTCACAATTATGTTCCTGCCATATCTCTCACCATTTGTTGTTGTTGTTCAGTTGCTAAGTCACGTCCAACTCTTGTGACTCCATGCCAAACTTCCCTGTCCTACACTGTCTCCTGGAGTTTGCTCAGACTCATGTCCATTGAGTCGATGATGCCATCCAACCATCTCATCCTCTGTCGTCCCCTTCTCCTCTTGCCTTCAATCTTTTCCAGCATCAGGGTCTTTTTCAATGAGTCAGTTCTTTGCATCAGGTGGCCAATATATTAGAGTTTCAGCTTCACCATCAGTCTTTCCAATGAATATTCAGGGTTGATTTCCTTTAGGATTGCCTGGTTTGAGCTCCTTGCAGTCCAAGGAACTCTCAATTCTTATGCCCTCAGCCTTCTTTATGGTTGTGTGTGAAAGTCGCTCAGTCATGTCTGACTCTTTACAACCCCATGGACTATACAGTCCATGGAATTCTCCATGCCAGAATACTGAAGTGAGTTGCCTTTCTTTCCCAGCAAATCTCCAGTAGATTTTCCCAACCCAGAGATAGAACCCAGGTATCCTGCATTGCAGGTGGATTCTTTACCAGCTGAACCACAAGGGAAGCCCAAGAATACTAGACTGGGCAGCCTGTCCCTTCTCCAGGGGATCTTCCTGACCCAGGAATTGAACTGGGGTCTTCTGCATTGCAGGCAGATTCTTTACCAATTGAGCTATGAGGGAAGCCTAACTCACCGTTAGTGCTTATTATTTCAATTAATGTCTTTCCTTGTTACAGTATGTTACTTCCGCATCATTATTTGGAACTCATTAAATCCCATCTTTGGAAGGAACTGGGGATATGTTTATATGTTTCTTGTGCCCTTGGGTCTCAACTTGAGGTCTTAGAAGCAAAAGATGTATTGAACAATTTTTTATATATTGAGATCATCTCCTTCACCTCTTGTGAAACTTGCTAAAAGTACTTTTCTTTACGATTCAAATCACAAGAAAAACTTACTCTGAAATTCACTAAGTGCTTCAAACCCTGCTAATTTCAACAAAAGAACAAATACTTTAGGTGAAAAGTGAAAGTGAAGTCATAGTCATGTCCAAATCTTTGCGATCCCATGGACTGTAGTTTACCAGGCTCCTCCGTCCATGGGATTCTCCAGGCAAGAATATTGGAGTGGATTACCATTTCCTTCTCCAGGGGATCTTCCCAACCCAGGGATCGAACCTGGGTCTCCTGCATTGGAGGCAGATGCTTTAACCTCTGAGCCACCAGGGAAGCCATAAACTAACAACTTAAACAGTTGAAAATATTTTTAAAGTTAGTATTTACTTTAAAAGAATTTGTTGACACATTTTCTGATTTTTCTCTTTGAAAAAGACTTATAAAGAATGCCAAACATTCATTATAATCAAAATATTGACTATCTTCTTTTTTCCTTTGAAAAAGTAGTTGTAATGGAATAATATTACTTTCCCTTATGCTTAGATATATATTGAGGGCAGAGAGACTAGTAGAAAAATTTAGAAAGTCAAGGCATTAATTAAAAAGTCATGTTATGCTTAAACTTATGTGAATGTATTAAGATTATGATTCTAGAATTTCTATCAGCTGTGTAATCCTGAACAATCACTTCCTACCTCTGGGGCACTGTTTTCAGATGTAAGTATTAAATTAAGCTTTTTGAAGTAATTTTTTTACATTGTCTTCCCATCTCAATTAATCTGAGGATCTTTAAAGATAAATTTTTACATTTTATGCATTTTAAAAATATAGCCAATGTATATAATTTGGGAGTTTTATATATATTAATTGTAGCTGTGAATTTATCCAATGTAACCAGGAGTAAAGCAAACCACATTTATTGGACATCAAAGAGATTTGAAGAAACACTTTAAATTTCCCCACTCTCAATCAGTTCCTTATCTTTAAGTGACTTTGGTTCTAGTGGAGTTGGATATTCAAGATTCCTTCTTGAGCCATACATAAAAGAGACAAAATATGTAGTTGCCAAGTCACCACTTTATTTGTTGATGTATAGACTCAGTCATTAAATGCAAGCGCAACATGAAATACATGATCCACACTGAGGTGAATGCAGGCCACCTTAAATCTGAGGAAACTGCATTTTCAACAATGAAATCTAATAAGCCTGAAGTTCATAAAATAACTGGAGAAAAGACACACATAAGAGCACATTAGCAATTTAGACATGAAAACTATGGATGCTGAAGCATTTGTACACTGGCCAAAGAAAGAAAATCATTAGGTAGTATCATAAAACTTCCCCAACCCATAAAATGCTGCTATTTTATTCCTGCAAACAGCAACTTCATCCCCTTTTTTTCTGTGTATTTTATGGTATGGGATTCTTTTATGGTGTCATTTATATTTAAATCTCATTTCTTTAAAGATTTTTTTTCTCATCTTTTATCTTTTGAAAATACTACAACCCACAATGGAGTATTCAGTGTTTCTAGAGCAAAAAGTTCTCTATTATAACATGTAAAGTGTTTCAGAACAAAAGAAATGCATTTTCTGTTCAACATAGATAATCATTGTGATGTTTGGAATACAATAATGAGATTGATGTTTTAATAGCTACTTATTTATTCAATAAGTGTCATATTTGTCCTGTTTTCTTTTAGGTATATTTTATTCATTTGGTTTTGAGAAGGTTTGCAAAAGGCTTTCTTCGCTGATGATATACCAGGTGGAAAATTACATACAAGATAGAAAAAGCATATTCTTTAATAAATATTGAAACAGATCAATTAATTTATGACTCAAAAATAATTGTCCATACTTTTGGGTTATTATTCTGAACATTTCAAACAGTTATGTCAAGTAAATGATAGATCAGCAAAAAATAGAGATGTGAGCTAAATTTCTAATTATCAGCATATTCATTACCATTATTAAATAACAAGTCACCACAACATTTAGTAACTGAAAAAAAAAATGAACATTTTTATATTATAGATTTTGGCTGGTCAGGGATACATTATCAGTTTTTCTGGGTGGTTCAAGACCAGGGGCTTTCAGTAGGTAGCACTTAAGTTTTCAGTTGCGGACTGGCTTTATATTTTCACTGGGAATCTTCACTGAATCTTCACTGGGACTAAATAACCCACTTCTAAGCTCATGAATGTGGCTACTGGCAGGCCTTAGATTCTCATCAATTAGGTGTTTTCACAGACTGGATGAGTAAACCCACAATATGGCACTTGGTTTCTACCAGTGTCCTCCCAGGACACTAACATTATTTCATACTAATTTTTAAGATCAAAAATCTTTGAAATGATGATGGCAGAATAAAACATCTGAGTGACTTGTGTTGCTTATCTTCAGAGTCTTGGGAGTTAGTCCACACACTTTATTGAAATTGTAACTCTTTAAGATCTTTTGCTATCATGTCATTAAAAAAAAAAAAAACTTTACAAATATCCAACATTTAACTTGACACACTTGCTCAAAATATTCATAATTTCTTTTGTAAAGATTTTCTTAGGTGAATATTTTTAGCATTATTGATTTTCTGTTACATTTTCTGCATAATTTATTTGATTTCATCCTATTCAGTTATCATCTCTATCAGGTTCATGAGAAGGAGAATTTACATTTTAAAAACTTCTAATTAAAAAAAATAATTTTCTCCAAATAGTTATTCTGAAGTTTAGTGCCAACATATGAACAACAGTCTCTTCAATAAATGGTGCTGGAATCACTGGATATCTGCATATAGAGAAAGTAATCAAGACATAGTAGACCTTATACCTTCTATAAAGATTAACTCAAAATTTCTCCTGTGTAATTATGCATGCTAAGTCGTTTCAGTCGTGTCCAACTCTTTGCGACCCATGGACTGTAGGCCACCAGGCTGCTCTGTCCATGGGGATTCTCCAGGCTAGAATACTGGAGTGGGTTACCACATCCTCCTTCAGGTCTGTATCATTATATATTTCGCAAAACCCATAGAATATACAAAACCAAGAATGAACTCTGATGAAAACTATGAAATTTAGGTAATGATGAAGCTTCCATGAAGGTTCATAGATAGTAACACTTACACCGCTTAGTTCTGTAGGATGTTGACAGTGGAGTGGTTGCATTGGTGGGAGGTGGGACACATGGGACTCTCTGTGCTTTCCATTCAATTTTGCTGAGAGCCTAAAACAGCTCTAAAAATTAAGTTCTATTTTAGAAAAGAAGGGCTCAATACTCAGCGTGTATACCGATAAGCATTTACTTTTGTGCATTTGCAGATTTTCTGTGGTGGCCTTGCTGATCTTAGCCATGCTTTCTTGAGCCTAAGCTGGGATAAGGGAGCTTAACTGATGCCCTACTGAGCCTCTCACCTTTCTTCTAAGACAACCTGGCCAGTCTACATTTGCACTTCTCTTGAAGCTTATCAGAGGATGAGAAGGAAAACAGAAACAATGCCAATGTGGAGGGGCCTGGCATAGGACTGACATTTCCTTCTCACTTTACAGGCCAAAGCAAATTGAACTACATTAGTTAGACCAAAGTCAAAATAGAGAGACGTTGAAAAAGCATAACAAAGCGTTGAAGACATGGGGCCATGAATGTCATCTACCACTCAGCATGAGAGACAGATTAAAGAAATTCACTGCACAAAATAAAATGGATTTGTTCGAAGTTTCCCTAAAACTGCTATCTTATCTTAGTTATGTTAAGTGAAAAAGTGATTATCTTTAATACAATTGCATAGAAATAGTAAAAGATTACAATTTTAAATAATAAGAAAACAAAGCCACAATCTAAAATATTACAAGAGGTCAAACCTCACTGAACTGAGGATGTTAAATTATTATTTAAATATAAATGCTTGGAGTCATCCCATGGTTATGCTTTTTGAATTTTTAAAGGAAAAATATGTTATAAGTAGCCAAGAAAGAGAAATCTCTGTTATGTCTACCTACAGGATATAAAGAATATAAACATATAAATTCATATAAAGAATGAATATCTTCTAATCAGGTTATGTTATGAGACCATGAAATATAATGCTCTGGAATTCTTTGTAACAAAATATTTCTGTTAAAGGTCAGAGGATATATTAAAATTGCTATAAGCAAAATATATTAATGATATGTAATATTTAAATGAATGTTAAAAAATCAATTCTTTACTTATGTAGATTTGCATATTAGACAAGCACTACTTTCAATGGTTACTTTTTATGAATATGTACAAAAGTGAAAATATTTTTATTAGTCACTAAGTAGTTTAATAAAAATATTTTCAGTGTAGTCATAGTTTATTATATCAAATACTTGTAGAAAAAGCTGTTTCTTAAATTTATAAAATAATTGACTGATTTCTTCAACAGGTGTTATAACTGTCAATGTTTAATAAAAATAGTAAATTTTACCAAATCATATAGCTAACATATTTGTTTTCTGTGAAATCATATAACCACTTATTCACTTACCTAGATTTATTTTTCCTGTTTTACGTTGATGTTTTCATACAAGAGAGTGATAAAAATTAAAAAGTGCAAAAATATTCATTGGGGGGAAAAAAGAATATTCAGTGAAAAATAAAACTCTGCTTGAAACTTGATGCCCTTTTCTACAAAGAAATTACTTCCATATTATTCTATAGATTTAAACATATACAACATTTACATATATAAGTATTCCTGTACATAAAATTATAAAATAATACTTAAAAAGTAGCTCTGACCTTAGTTATCTTCTGTGAAATAATTTATCTAGGAAATGGTTTCAAGTCAGTACACAGACATTCACTTATACTCCTGCATGCACTGGACACACATACATTGATGTGTTCACTTCCTAATTATAACTTTTTAAAGTATATTCTGTAAATCTTCACAATGAAATACATAGAGAATAATACCATGATAACCAAATTCAATAATAAAGACATTTAAATGTCAGAGTATTTAGATGCCTTGTCTTAGAGGAAGCACAAGAGACAAATTCTAAAATATTCTCAGAATATGGCAAATCTGTGGACACAGTAATTAGGAATTAGTAAAGAGATAATACTGAGATAATAAAGCAGAATTCTGTTACCAGTCTGGTAAATCAACCCACTGTTCTTGATATTACTATACTTTGTCCAACCATCAGTTTTAGATTTAGAACATTTCTCACCATCTCTTTTAACCCTCAAGATTCCAGGTAATAAAGAACCTCTTTCTTGAGATGGATGTAAACTTATGGCAAAAGAAAAAAAATAAATAAATAAATAAAAATCAACTAATGGAAGAAGACCTAAAACCCAACCTATTTATCTTCAATAATAAGACATTTTTCGCAGGAAAGAGCATAGTGGATGAGTCATTTACTTTACACAACTTACTTTCTTTACGGCCTGTTAAGCTATTCTTGTTGTTGGCCAGCAGATTCAGGTATCAGAGTTTGATGCTTAAAATTCATCCACATGTGCAATGTTAGTTCATGTCATTCTTTAAATAGTATACATTTATTGTTTTTGTTGCTATCATGCTGTGATGGATAGTCTGTAAAACCGCTCACAATGACCCTGCCTTCTGCTATTCACGAACTTGTGTGATTGTCTCTTCATGATTGTGGACTGAAGCTGGCTCCTTACTTCTAATCAAAAGAATATGGCGAAAGTAATGAAATGTCACTCGAATTAAGTTTAAAAGGCTACTGCTTTCCTTTTGCTTCAGCCACCTCTCAGCCTGTCTCTTTGTCTTTTTTGCCCTCTTTCCCTCCACTCACTCTGGGGGAAGCAAACTGCACTGTCGTGGGGAGCTGTATAGAGTTATACAAAGACAAGGATGGCAAAGAGCTGAATCTAGTCAAAAAGCTGGAACTGACCTGAGGTCTGTCAACCATCACTTCAGTGAAACTGGAAACTTCCTGGGTCGAGTCTCTCGATGACTGCAGCCTGGTGTGAACCCTGAGACAGAGAAATTCAGCTGTCACTGACCCACAGAAGCTGTGAGAAAATAAATGCATCTAGTTTTAAGCCACTGACTTTTGAAGTAATTTCATATAACAATAGATAATAATATACATGATAACAAGTGTTCTGACATTCTTCAGAAACAGTATTTGAAAAGCTGCAAAGTGACCACTTGGTCATGAGAAAAAAAGTAAAACATAAAACAAATAAAATCATGTGTGACAAAACCAAAGGAAAAATAGATACTAATATGAAAAATATAAAGCAGGTATACATGACAACAGTTTCAGATCATTTAACAATCATGGCGTTAAGTGAAGCAAGTGCTGAAGTCAACAGAGCTAGTAGGTCTCACTGAAGCCTGTTTATTATCTTATCTTCCTAGTTTAATATCTATGAAATCCCAGAGAAATCCAAAGCAGAAATAGTTGTATTAAAAACATCTCATGTATACTATCAGGTAAGAATTGAATCGCCAGTCTATGTCTGACGCAGGATACAGCATGCTTGGGGCTGGTGCATGGGGATGACCCACAGAGATGTTATGGGGAGGGAGGTGGGAGGGGGGTTCATGTTTGGGAACACATGTAAGAATTAAAGATTTTAAAATTTAAAAAAAAAAAAAAAGTTAAAAAATAAATAAATAAATAAAAAATAAAAACATCTCAGTTAGGGGAGCTTCCCCCGTGACTCAAAGGTAAAGAATCCGCCTGCCAATGCACAAAACACAGGTTTGATCCCTGTGATCGGATCAGAGGAGATCCCATATGCTGCTGAGCAACTAAGTCAATGAAGCATAACTACTGAGCCTAGGGTCTGCAACAACAGAGCCCATGTGCTGCAATTACTGAAGCCTGGGTGCCCTAGAGCTTCTGCTCCACAACAGAAGCCGCTACAATGAGAAGCTTGCGCACCACAACTTGAGAGTAACTTCCACTCACTACTACTAGACAAAAGACCCAGCACAGCCAAAAATAAATAAACAAAATTAATTTTAAAAGATCTAAGGATATGAAAGTTCTTTTCAAAAAAAGGAGTATTTTCATTTACCAACTAAATTTAAAAATGTTATAAAAAAGGTAGGATCAATATATCAGAATGTTTTGCTCCAAACGGGGCAGTTTTTCATTAGCTACATCCAGTAATCTTCTTCTGCTTAATAAAACTCCTTTACAATAGGTTCTTAGAAGGAAATTATAAAAAAAAAATAAAGAAAAGAAACACAACCATTACACAATGTACAACATCTGTAATATGTTTCAAAATTATATACAGAGAGGGATAAACCTGAGTATTTTCTTCTATATGGAGCCTTTGAAGTCATCTTATTGTCTTGGGTTTACCCACCATACTATCAACAGTTTGGAAGAAAAGTATAGGTGATCAAATATATTTGTTGAATATTTGGTGAATGAACTAACAAGCATACATGCTCCCATGATTATATATTTGGCTCACCATTAAATTTTTTCAGACTTATTTTTGTCTTTGTATTATGTTGATTTTTTAATGAGCTTACAATACATGATATATGCAAATACTGTTAGTTTATTTCCATGGTGGCACAATTTGTTGATTCTAGAAGGCAGCACCCTAACTTTTACATTTCTGTTACTTCACAACTCCTAACAGCAGTGTTCTTTAACATAGAAAATGTTCCATAAATGAAAATATATACACAGTTATCAGTAGGCAATATCATCCAAAATATTTCTTTCATAAATATTCTATGAAATAAACTTTTAGGTGACAGCAAAATAAAAGTGGATATGAGCAAACTAATACTTCTGGTTGGAAACAATCTAATAACTAATCTTTAATTGTAAAGAAACTATTACTATGTCTATTTTTTATTTTTGCATTTTCTCTTTCTGGAACACCTTCTCCAAGGACCTAATGCAAGGTTCTCCACACAATATACAGTAAATACTTGTAAACCAGTCCACTCTAAGATACTTCATCAAAAAACTAATTGCATTTCTGCCACCATATTGCTGTTGCTAAATTGAGTCTCAAGAAAAAAAATGAGTGTAGCTTTAAGTGAAAGAAATATTTTGTAATTATCTGATAAACGTGAACAAAATCGATTTTCAATTCTATTTTTTCAGTTCTAAATTAGGTTTTAGTTCCTAATCTAATTTAGCATTATATTTCAATAGGAATTTTCAAGATACTATTTCAACTCACCACCTCACTTAGTCTATCAAGTCCCAATCTCATCTGTATAAACAAGACCAAACCTATTCAAGCACATCAAAATTGGATAGGGCAGAATAATCTTTTTTTCTACATGACAGCACCACTCAGTAGGGACCTAGAAATTCTAGTCATGCAGTTCATCCTCTTGTAATATGAAGTTAAAACTCAAATTCAGGCAATATTTTGATACAGCAAATCTAGGTGTAGTTGTAGAAACAGCTGCAAAATTAGCCTACCAAGAATATTGCAACTTTATTTCTCTTTCAAATTCTCAGTTATTCCTTTCTTCCATTTTATTGAATAAAACTATTCCTCTTGAGAAATACCTGAATGCAGATTTAATGTTTACACATGCACTGCCTTGAATGATGTATTGACGCCTCTTAAAGATATTTTTTCAGTGTTCTAAAAACTGCATATTTGAAAAACTGCATAGTTGAATTTTATTCAACTATTTAAGTTTTTAATTTTGGCATATTAGTTTGCATATTATCCATTTGCTAATTTCTTTTTGGGGAATTTTCTCTACTATATTGTATACAATGTTGGTAGGAAAATAACTGGTTTATGGGATTCATTTTTCCTCCCTCCAGGATCCCCAGTACAGGTAAGCTGATCTGACCAATATTTGCTTGACTAAGCAGGCTGTCTCCTAGGACTTCATAACTTGTGAAAGTAACATAAGGACATAAATGAGAAATGTAGGTCATTCATCACAGTAGAATGAAATGACCAGATTGTATCATTGCAAAGTTACCCGTTCTGTTTCTTGTTTCTTACATATCAGGAAAGTCCTTTCTAATCCTAAAACTAAAACTCCAAATTCTTAGTTCCTTGATATGTTGCTAATAATGATCACTTTCAAAAATAATAACTATTGAATTTAACCAAGAAACATAACTGATCTAGAATGCGGTAGCAATTAGTATATTTTATTACAATAAACTTCATATTTGTCCTCAATGTGACATACGTTTGAATGTGTGTCACATCTTGATAAGATGATGATGCCGGCAAAAGGACCCCTAAAATTTTGAGAATTTCAGTGACATAATTTTAAAATATATGATTAGGAGAATAGTTAATATGATGGTGAATTAAGGGGAATGATTGTATACGATATGAAAAAGGTTTAAAATTATACAGAGTAGAATAAATTTTAAAAACTTAACTACTTGAAGGAAGTTAAAGTCATTCAGTCATGTCCAATTCTTTGCAATCCCATGGACTGTAGCCCACCAGGTTCCTCCATCCATGGGATTCTTCAGGCAAGAATAGTGGAGTGGGTTGCCAATACCTTCTCCAGAGGATCTTCCCAACCCAGGGATCGAACCCAGGTCTCCTGCACTGTAGGCAGATGCTTTATCATCTGAGCTACCAGGGAAGTCCAACTACTTGACATATATCTTACAAAATAGGCTTGATATTATAAGTGCAAATACTGGAAATAAAAGCAAAAATAAACAAATGGGATCTAATTAAAATTAAAAGCTTCTGCACAACAAAGGAAACTATAAGCAAGATGAAAAGACAGCCTTCTGAATGGCAGAAAATAATACCAAATGAAGCAACTGACAAACAACTAATCTCAAACATATACAAGCAACTTATGCAGCTCAATTCCAGAAACATAAACGACCCAATCAAAAAATGGGCCAAAGAACTAAATAGACATTTCTCCAAAGAAGACATACAGATGGCTAACAAACACATGAAAAGATGCTCAACATCACTCATTATTAGAGAAATGCAAATCAAAACCACAATGAGGTACCATTTCACACCAGTCAGAATGGCTGCGATCCAAAAGTCTACAAGCAATAAATGCTGGAGAGGGTGTGGAGAAAAGGGAACCCCCTTACACTGTTGGTGGGAATGAAAACTAGTACAGCCACTATGGAGAACAGTATGAAGATTCCTTTAATAATTGGAAATAGAACTGCCTTATGACCCAGCAATCCCACTGCTGGGCATACACACCAAGGAAACCAGAATTGAAAGAGACACATGTACCCCAATGTTCATTGCAGCACTGTTTATAATAGCCAGGACATGGGAACAACCTAGATGTTCATCAGCAGATGAATGGATAAGAAAGCTGTGGTACATATACACAATGGAGTATTACTCAGCCATTAAAAAGAATACATTTGAATCAGTTCTAAGGAGGTGGATGAAACTGGAGCCTATTATACAGAGTGAAGTAAGCCAGAAAGAAAAACACCAATACAGTATACTAACACATATATATGGAATTTAGAAAGATGGTAAGGATAGCCCTGTATGTGAGACAGCAAAAGAGACACAGATGTATAAAACGGACTTTTGGACTCTGAGGGAGAGGGAGAGGGTGGGATAATTTTGGAGAATGGCACTGAAACATGTATACTATCATGTAATAAATGAATCGCCAGTCTATGTTCGATGCAGGATACAGCATGCTTGGGGCTGGTGCATGGGGATAATCCAGAGAGATGATATGGGGTGGGAGGTGAGAGGGGGGTTCAGGATTGGGAACTCATGTATACCTGTGGTGGATTCATGTCAATGTATGGCAAAACCAATACAGTATTGTAAAGTAAAATAAAGTAAAAACAAAAATTTAAAAATAACTAAATAAAGAGAAGTATGCTTGCAACTGGAATAACAAAAATAGGAGGGTAGGGAGCTCAAAAATTAGTTAAATGTATCAATATTAAAAAAAAACAAATTCAGATTATGGGTAATTTCCATCACCTTTCTTCTTTTTACTAATAATTTCTGCTCCTTGACTTTAATAGAAATGTTTATGTGTATAGGGTATATATATAGTGTATATATATACACAATTCATTTAAAATTAATTATTTAAATGAAGATTTATGTCTTATTTACAATAAATGAACAGAACTATTTACAACATATTTGCATTTGCTCATATTCATGAGATATGCTTTTCAAAAATCTTAATTTTGCAAAGTCTAATTTTGTTTCAACCATATCTAATGTAGTTGTTCATGATAATTTTCGTTTTTCACTCTACAGACAAAATACTGAAATATGCTCTATTCACAAGTTAAAATATAACTGCTACTATACACATTATGGATCAATGTTGTTTGGCTATATTTTAAAATGCGCTTAATCCACAAATATTATTCTATTCTACAGCTGTAAGCAATAAGAATAATTTAAAAGATTAATTACCCAAGAAAATAATTGTGTCATATGATGTTTTCAACTCATTGTTCCAAATGCATAGGATGTTAGACTGAGTTGTTTTTTTAAGAGGCTTTAAGAATATTTGTTAAGAAGCAAGCTTTTAATAGAGTGGCTTGTGAATCATTTGTATTTCACATGACTCCATATGGTTAGTCAACGCTGCAGAAAATGTGGTCTTGCTTCAATTTATTACTCAACTTAAAGTAATTATTTAGATTTATATCTAGAATGTTTTAAATGTCACAACCTTTTTCCTGCTTAAAAACTGAATGTAAAAACTAGAATTTCCCTACCAGTGGGAAATATATGTTTTGCAAACAGGATTGAAATGGAGAATAGTGTTCAAACTGTTCCATTATATCAAAGTAGCCTTACTCAGCAGTAAACTTATTCCACAAAAATCGATTGTTTGATGGAAGCTGGTTATGATTAGAAAAAAGGAAGGAAAACAAGTGTTTCTTCATACCAATAACTAGTGGTTTATTTTAAAAACATTTCTAAGCAGTTTGAAGAATCAGAGTGGTGTAAAAACACACAAAGGAGACCACAGAACTCCTGTCTTTGAGATCTGACAGACTCTATAGCACCCACACACACACACAAAAAGAGATTTTCTATTCTTCACTGTACCAAATAAATAAAAAGGAAACAATGTCTTTTTCACTGAAATAACTTTCTAGAGAATTAAGTACATCAAATACCATTTATATTTGAACTAAAGAAAAGGCATCATTTTTCATTCTGTGCTCCTCAATATATAGGCGTCTATTTAGGCTTATACAGATTAAGGTACATTTAAAAGTCTTTATCATTGTGGCTTATGTGCAGCTAGGTATTTTTAAACACAATATGCTGCTAAGTCACTTCAATCGTGTCCGACTCTGTGCAACCCCATAGACGGCAGCCCACCAGGCTCCCCCGTCCCTGAGATTCTCCAGGCCAAGAACAATGGAGTGGGTTGCCATTTCCTTCTCCAATGCATGAAAGTGAAAAGTGAAAGTGAAGTCACTTAGTTGTGTCCGACCCTCAGCGACCCCATGGACTGCAGCCTTCAAGGCTCCTCCGTCCATGGGATTTTCCAGACAAGAGTACTGGATTGGGGTGCCATAGCTTGTGATTCCTAAAAATCCTCTCAATTGTCTTAAAGTCATAAGTAGGGGACGATGTAGTTAAGGTTTAATTCTCTCAGGGCTTATGACTCTAGTCCCTTCTGATATGATTAGGCCCAGATATCTAACAGATTGTTGATGAAACTGAGCCTTTTCACTTGAAGGCTTGTAACTTCAGCCTGCCAGAAACTTTAAGAAATCTGAGGCTTGTGAGCAAGCTTCCTGTGTCTCAGTACAAAGCAGATTATCATCTACATATTGTAGCATCATTGCTTCAGAGCTATTAAAGTTTTGTAGATCCCATGACAAATTTTGCCCAAATGAGTGGGGGCTGTCATGAAATATCTGAGGCAAAACTGTCCAGGTTAACTGTGAAGCTGGGTAAGTAGGTTCTTCAAAGGCAAATAGGAATCGAATTTCCTCCACCAAAGGAACAGAATAGAAGACATCTTTTAAATCAATTACTGAGAAATATTTGGCTCATTCAGGAACTTCAGACAATAGAGTATAAGGATTAGGGACCATGGGGTGTAAGGAACTACAGTCTCATTTCAGTTCAGTTCAGTTCAGTTCATTTCAGTCGCTCAGTCGTGTCCAGCTCTTTGCGACCCCATGAATTGCAGCACGTCAGGCCTCCCTGTCCATCATCAACTCCCAGAGTTCACTCAAACTCATGTCCATCAAGTCGGTGATGCTACCCAGCTATCTCATCCTCTGTCATCCCCTTCTCCTCCTGCCCCCAATCCCTCCCAGCATCACGGTCTTTTCCAATGAGTCAACTCTTCGCATGAGGTGGCCAAAGTACTAGAGTTTCAGCCTCAGCATCAGTCCTTCCAATGAACACCCAGGACTGGTCTCTTTTAGGATGGACTGGTTGGATCTCCTTGCAGTCCAAGGGACTCACTGTCCAACTCTCACATTCCATATATGACCACTGGAAAAACCATAGCCTTGACTAGAAGGACCTTTGTTGGCAAAGTAATATCTCTGCTTTTGAGTATGCTATCTAGGTTGGTCATAACTTTTCTTCCAAGGAGTAAGTGTCTTTTAATTTCATGGCTGCAATCATCATCTGCAGTGATTTTGGAGCCCAGAAAAATAAAGCCTGACACTGTTTTCACTGTTTCCCCATCTATTTCTTATGAAGTGATGGGACAAGGTGCCATGATCTTTGTTTTCCGAATGTTGAGCTTTAAGCCAACTTTTTCACTCTCCTCTTTCACTTTCATCAAGAGGCTTTTTAGTTCTTCTTCACTTTCTGCCATAAGGGTGGTGTCATCTACATATCTGAAGTTATTGATATTTCTCCCAGCAATCTTGATTCCACCTTGTGTTTCATCCAGCCCAACGTTTTTCATGATGTACTCTGCATATAAGTTAAATAAGCATGCTGACAATACACAGCCTTGACGTACTCCTTTTCCTATTTGGAACCAGTCTGTTGTTCCATGTCCAGTTCTCACTGCTGCTTCCTGACCTGCATATAGGTTTCCCAAGAGGCAGGTCAGGTGGTCTGGTTTTCTCATCTCTTGAAGATTTTTCCTCAGTTTATTGTGATCCACACAGTCAAAGGCTTTGGCATAGTCAAGAAAGCAGAAATAGATGTTTTTCTGGAACTCTCTTGCTTTTTCCATGATCCAGCTGATGTTGGCAATTTGGTCTCTGGTTCCTCTGTCTTTTCTAAAACCAGCTTGAACATCTGGAATTTCACGGTTCACATATTGCTGAAGCCTGGCTTGGAGAATTTTGAGCATTACTTTACTGGCGTGTGAGATGCGTGCAATTGCTCAATAGTTTAAGCATTATTTGGCATTGCCTTTCTTTGGGATTGAAATGAAAACTGACCTTTTTCGAGTCCTGTGGCCACTGCTGAGTTTTCCAAATTTGCTGGCATATTGAGGAAATAGGCTCAACCTCATTTATCACTCATAAATCTTGAAGTAGTCTATTTACCATTTGATTTGTTTATAGCCAAACAAAAATCACGGACTGTTACAAGGAATAGTCCCTGATCCTTTAAATTCTCAATTATGGGTTTTGACCCTTCCTTAACCTCAGATTTCAGCAGATACTGCTTCTTATGTGGAAATAATTGTGGATCTTAGAGCTTGACAACTACAGGAATAGCATTTGTGCTTGACCCAAAGATTTTCCATCAGCCCATACTCTAGGATTTACATTTTATTCAAGTAAAGAGAGAGAAAGGGAGGGCTCCATATTCATGAAAACAAAGGCATGGACCTTGCTTAGTATATTCCTCCAAAAAGGGGTGAGGGAGAGTCTGCCATGATCAGAAACTCATGTGAAAATAGCACAGAGTCCCACTTGCAGCTTAAAGGAAATAATATTTGGCTCACCCAGACAGTCCCATTATGGAAGCGGATTAGGAAGAAAGTGGGCCAGGGGCTTCAGTAAGCACAGAGTGAGTTGCCCCAGTGTCTAAAAGGAAATCGATGGATTGGTCCCCCCATGTTTATTAATACTCGGGGTTCCTCAGGTGTAATTAGGATGGGGAGCTTATGTGGGGACCCCTGGACACCTTCAGTCCTGATTATCTTGAATTGGTCCCCTGAAACCTGTGCCTCTGGGGGCAATCTCTCTTCCAGTGTGGTCCCTTGCAGATTGGACAAGGAGTTGGGGTGGGGGTGGGGGGCTTAGATGCCTGAGGGCAATCCCACTTGAGGTGCCCCTCTTTTCCACAGTAATGGCAAGTCCATCCCTTTTCCCCTGGGTCCCTCAGGGCATTTTTCTCAAGCTCTTTAAGAATGGTTCTGACAGCCATTACAAGGGCTTCTGCCTGTTCCTTTGTCTTTCTCTCCCTTTCTTTCTTTTCCTCATACTCCCTGCCATAATAGACTGAGCCAGTTGCAACAGATTATCTAAAGACTGATTTGGTCCATACGCCTGTTTTAATAGCTTGCAGCGCATATCTGGAGCCAACTGAAAGAGAAATCTTTTAAGATTTAAGATTTAAGATTATTCTTCCCTCTTCACTTTTGGGATCAATCTCAGTGAATCTGTGAAGGGTTTCTTTCAGTCTGTCTAGGAATTTACTAGGAGTTTCCTTCTCTTTCTGTTCTATGTTTGCCAATTTGGCATAGTTTAAATACAATATGATCACATATAAAAGCTCTTTGTATATTTTGCATATTGACTCCTTATCAGAAATATAGCTTGAAAATAAATTTTTTCATTTCGTATGTTTTGTTTTCATTCTGTTGATGATTTCCTTTGTGGTATAGAAGTGTTTTAGCTTCATGTGGCTTCATTTGTGTACTTTTGCTTTTGATGATTTCATTGTTTTTTGCTTTCGTTGTCTGTGCTTTTTTGTGTCATATCCAAAAAAGTCACTGCCAAGATCAGTTTCATGGACCTTTTCCCCCATGTTGTTTTTCTAGGAGTTCTAGGGTTTCAGATCTTGTATTTAAGTGTTTAAAGTATTTTCAGTTGATTTGTATGCATAAAATAAAGATGTAATGTAAGGGTCTAATTTCATTCTTTTAGATGTGACTCAAGTTTTCCCAACACTGTCTACTGAAGAGATTATCCTTTCCCTATTGTGTATTTTTGGTTCCTTCATTAAAAAATAGTTGATTCTAGCTGTGTGGGTTCATTTTTAGCCTCTCTATTTTGTTCCATTGATTTATGTCTGTTTTTATGGTGGTTCCATACTTTATTTTACTATGGCCTCGTAACATAATTTTTTACATAATTTGTGATAACTCTACCTTTATTCTTGCTCAAGATTACTTTAGATATTAAGGATCTTTTGTGATTCAACATAAATTTTAACATAGTTATTATTTTTTTTCTTCTAATTTTGTGAACAATCTGTTTGGGATTTTGATAGAAATTGTAGATGCAGATCACTTTGCATATATGAGTATTTCAACAATGTTAATTCTGTACCTCACAGCATATATAAAACATAGTGTGGAATTTATAAAAGAAGTAAGAATAAAACCATAAAACTATTAGAAGAAAATTTAGGAAAATTGTGCAGTCTCAGGGTAAGCAAAGATTTTATATGGAACACAAGAAATAGTAATCATAAATAAATAATAATTTGGACATCATTTAAAAAACAAGCATCAGTTCTTTCAAAAGAAATGCAAACAAGCTGGCTGAAATATTTATTGTATTTATATGTGTGTGTATGTGTGTGTGTGTGTATCATATAATATATATTATTGATATATTTATATATATACCTATCTATTTCATATATGTGTGTGAGAAAAAGCACCTGTCTATACAGATTATAAAACAATTCTTGTACTTCAATAAAAAGCAGACAAACAATCCAATGGAAAAAAAATGGTAAAAAGCTTAAATAAGCCATTTATTAAAGAAGTTAACAAGCATGGCTAATAAACATTTGAAATGATTGTTAACATCATTAGTCATCATGGAAATACAAATTAAATTCACAATGAGATGCCATTTTACACCAAATAGAATAGTTAATTTTTTAAAGACAACACAGAATACTGACAGTAGGCAGTTTCTGCAAATTCATTTAAGAGGCTATGGGATCTCATGATGGCAATCAGACAATTACAAAAGACATTAACTTTAATGAGTTAATGTTGGGAACTTTCTCACTGAACAAGGTGAGGGAAAAGTTGGTGACCTAAAAGAAACTACTTTTCTCAAAAGTAACTATTGAGATGAGAGGACTCCATAAAACTAAACATGGGCTTCCCTGGTGACTTGGTGGTAAAGAATGCACCTGCCAATACAGAGGACATGGATTCAATCCCTGGTCTGGGAAGATCCCACATGCCTCAGAGCAAGTAAGCCCATTCACCACAACCACTGAGCCCATGCGCCTCAGTTACGGGTCTGCCACCTAGAGCCTGTGCTCTACAAGTGAAGCCCTTGCAATGAGAATCCCATGCACTGCAACTATTAATAGAGAGTAGCCCTGTTGGCCACAACTAGAGAAAAGCCTGTGCAGGAATGAAGACCCAGTGCAGCCAAAAAATAAATGAATACAATTTAAAAAATAAAAATAAAGGTAAAATCTTTACATCAGCACTGTATTCTTATTGACAGAGCTGCATCCTACAGAGGTAGGGATTAAAAATTCTAGTAACAGCTATATTGCCTACAAGAATTGAATAATTAACAAATGGATGTTAGATGCTAGGAACCAACAGTCCTACTCTTAGTGTGGGATTTTATAGATAAGCAAGCAAGGAAGACTATAATGAATCACATATTAGTTAGAGTTGGAGATATAGTGTGAACTCATGTTTAGCTCAACAAAGACACAAATGTTTACATGGAGAAATGTTTATAGATCTGTGAGTAAACAAAGGTTTGTACAAAGGCATATACTCCTCTGTTCTGTTAGCTGAGAAGTTCTAGAAGCACTGCCATCCAAGTGAGCACATTCAGCAGCCAGATTCCAGTTTTTAATACCATTTTGCCAATAAAAGGAATGAGATCTCCTTGGAGAAATAGTAGATTCCAGGACAAGAGCAAAAAATACACAGAATTAGTTTGAAGCAACTTGTAGCATCAGAAAGTGGTGTAGTATTTAAAAATGACACCAACAAAAACTTTGTAATAGTTTTTAGGACTGAACTTCAAGAGGATCCAATGGCAAAAGTTGGAATATTTGAACAAAAAATAAATAAAGTGGCACTGATTCATATTCCAATTTTAAAATTAATATCTATGGGTCTCTACTGATACACACTTTTTATAAATAAATAAATACATGTCAGAGAACAGACAAATCTCACATTCAGTAGAATTCCAAATAATTTGGGTAGATTCTCTTTCCTCAATAAATGGAGCATAACTCCCACTCTTTAAGTGCCAGATGAACAGAGTCATTTACTTCTAAAATTTACAGTATGGGTAGGGGGAAATATGCAACTTTAAAAACCTGCTAACCACTATCTCAGCCAGGTGATCAATATGAACATCAACAATGACAAATTAGGCTGCTAATAAGTACCTTGGATAGGATATGATGAGAAAACCATTTTACCTCTGTGAGCTTATTCCCCTCCAAACTCAATCCCAGTGTAATCATGAAAAAATATTCTATAAATTCCAAATGAGGGGCATTAACACTCAAAATCAAAAGGCCATCAAAAATAAGGAACATGTGAGAAACTGTCAGTCAGGAGATGACTAAGGAAACATATAACTTAGTATAATGTGGTGCCCTAAGATGGGATACTGAGAGAAAAAAAAAAAAAGGTAAAAACTAATGGGAAATTTTTAGTAACAATATATAGTATTTTCTTCAATAGATCAGTAAAGAGGAAAAATACAGCCAAAAGGATAAACAACAAAAATAAGGCTTTCCAGGTGGCTCAGTGGTAAAGAATATATCTGCCAATGCAGGAGATGTAGGTTCAATCTCTGGGTCAGGAAGATCCCCTGGAGTAAGAAATGGCAACGCACTCCAGTATTCTTGTCTGGGAACTTCTGTAGTCAGAGGAGCCAGGTGGGCTACAGTCCATGGGGTCACAGAGTTGGACACCGACTTACTGACCTAACATCAGTAGCAGCATGACAAAGAGAAAGGGGTAATCACAGTTTCCAGATATTCAGAGAAAAATTATTTTCTGATGTCCTTGAGGGAAAGTTACCTACTCTATTAAGCCATTTGCTTTTCTGTGGTTGGAACTTTCATGTGATAGCTCCTTCTGGAGGTTTTCTAATCAAGATACTTAACTATGGTATCTTATTAATTTTTATTGTTTGGGGAGGGCTGATGTCATTTCACTTGCTAGGAGTACATATAACTGTTAATAAAGAGAGCCCTATGAGCTATTTTACATTGAAGATCAAGTACAGTCTATATTTGATCAAGGATACATCATAGTCATGTAGGGGATGATAGTTGGAGAGTAAAGGTAACATGTAGCTATTAATCGGAGAAGGCAATGGCAATCCACTCCAGTACTTTTGCCTGGCAAATCCCATGGACAGAGGAGCCTGGTGGGCTGCAGTCCACGGGGTCGCACAGAGTCGGACACGACTGAAGCGACTTAGCAGCAACAGCAGCAAGGATGATTATACATCTTACGTTTCCAACAACACTTTAAATAGATTAAAACGTACAACAGTGAAATCAGTTATGAGTACAGATAGCAGTTCTGAGAGAGGCAAGCTATGACTTCATCAGAGGTAGGAATGCAGCTCCGTGACAGTTAAGGAAAGTCCTTTAAAACATGAGGTTGCAAGACTGATTGGTAGTTCAAGCTTATTTATGTTTTAGTATTTCATACTCTCCTCTTTACCATATTCTTGGGTATAAGCAGTATGGTCAGGTTCCTGTGTAAGGGGCAATGCCTTATGTTATTTACCTAACTTTTCTGGAAAAAGAAATGCATTTCTTTAATACTAAATAAGTAAACTCGAATGGTCCAGCCATTTTTATAGTTTTTTAAGGTACTGTGAGTGTTGTGACTTTTTAAATAGGCATTGTTTCTCCTTATAGGGAAAATAACTGCGTTTTCATCAATGCATTATCATAACCCATAGTGCAAGACAGTAATATTGAATTCATTTAGAGATGCTCAAGGCTTCCCTTAGGATATAGTTTCCATCTGTGTGCCACTTTTACAGCTTTTCCAGTATCATGTAGGTTACAGGTGAGTCATGAATTGCTATTTCAAAAACCCAGCAGTGTTCAATTCTATTTGAAAAAGGTTGCTTCATGAAGTATGTTAGACTCACTTGAGTTTACTGGTTCCAATACACTGTCCCCTAGCTTTGCCACATTATTTCCTCTTTGATCTGACACTTCATTTTTCCAACTATTTTTCAGACTTAGGAGCCAGAGATTGCACATTCATAGAACATGGCCTAAATTTTCAAGTACATTAAAAAATATGGATAGGAAGTTGGTAAAACTATTTGAGTTTATTTGAAGGTGTTTTTGGTTTCCATATTCATGGGATTGTTTCAAATCTCAGTGGAGTCAAACATTTAGAAGCATTGTTGTTTCCAAGAAATTTCATGATAATGTCCTAAAAATTATAATAAAATAAGAAACACTCATCATTCGTTTAGTGATTGATCTTGACTTATTTTTAATTATTTGTTATCTGTTCTTAGACTCCTTCTTAACCTAACAGATAAAGACAAAGATAATACAATTATTGTTTACATAGAAACTTTGAGTCAATTTCCAGGCTGATCAGAAAATAAATGTAGAGAATTTCAGCAGACAGAATAATCTCACCCAAAGATGTCCACATCTTAAACTCCAGAACCAACAAATGTGTTAGCTTTCAAAGCAAAAGAGATTTTGCAAATGCAATTAAAATAAGGACTTTGACACAGGAAGGTCACTGTGGATCATCTAGGTGGTTTTGGCAAAATCCACAAGGGTTCTTGTAAGAGGGAAGCAAAAGGATCACAAGCACAGAGAAGTGATGATGGAAGCAAATGGAGTGACGCACACTGAAGACTTAGGAAGTAATTATGCACCAAGGAATGCAAGTGGATCTAGTTGCTAGAAAAGGTAAAGAAATAAATTCTCTTTGAGTCTTTGAAAGGAAACGGCTCCTGCTGACAGCTTGACTGTAGCTCACTGAGACTAATTTTGTATTCCTCATCTCCCAAACTGCATGATACTGAATGTGTGCAAATCACTTCGAAACCACCAAGACTGGGGTCATTGTTACTGCAGCAACTGGAAACTAATACAAGAATTAGGTCTTCTGTTTTTATCTGCATGTCTCCCCAGGGGAAATGCAGAATTTGGCTTTAGGTTTGAGATAAGTATCACTGAGTTTCAGTAAATCTTTGAAACAAGTTTTCATATATTTATTACTTTTCTTATTTAAATACTTTTCCTATATGAGATAGCAATAAATTCAACTATCTGGTACAGATCTTATTGTTGTTCAGTCACTAAGTTGTGTCTGACTCTTTGTGACCCCCATGGACTGCAGCCTGCCAGACCCTTCTATTATCCATTATCTTCCAGAGTTTGCTCACATTCATGTCCATTGAGTCAGTGATGCCATCCAACCATCTCATCTTCTGCCACCCCATCCTTTTGCCTTCAATCTTTCCCAGCATCAGGGTCTTTTCCAATGAGTCACCTCTTTGCATTGGGTGCCCAAGTATTGGAGCTTCAGCTTCAGCATCAGTTCTTCCAGTGAATATTCAGGTTTGATTTCCTTTAGGATGGACCGGTTTGATCTCCTTGCAGTCCAAGGGACTCTCAAGAGTCTTCTCCAGTACCACAGTTCGAAAACATCAATTCTTTGGTGCTCAGACTTTGTTGTGCTCCAACTCTCACACCTTCATATGACTACTGGAAAAACCATAGCTTTGACTGTATGCACCTTTGTTGACAAAGTGACCTCTCTGTTCTTTAATACGCTATCTAGATTTCCATAGCTTTCCTTCCAAGGAGCAAGTGTCTTTCAATTTTATGGCTGTAGTCACCATCTGCAGTGATTTTGGAGACCAAGAAAATAAAATCTGTCACTGCTTCCACTTTTTCCCCTTTTATTTGCTATGAAGTAATGGGACTAATCTTAGTTTTTTATATGTTGTGTTTCAAGCCAGCTTTTTCACTCTCCTCTCTCACCCTTATCAAGAGACTCTTTAGTTCCTCTTCACTTCCTGCCATTAGAGTGGTATCTGCATATCTTAGGTTGTTGATATTTCTTCCATCAATCTTCATTCCAGCTTGTGATTCATTCATCCCAGCATCTCTTGCACTCAAAAACAAAAAAGACCTTAACAAAATTCTGAATTCTGAAGCAAGGTTTTTGTCTTTTATTTATTTATTTATTTTTATTTATTTTATTTTGCTTTTAGACAATCTTTAATTATAAGATTCAACTTTGTTCCAGATAGGATTTTAAATTCAATTTCTACTGATCTTCATTTTGGACTAGTAATTCTAAGCAATGTGCCATGATGTGGTTTTTCTTTGTTTTAAGAAAAACCTCAAGATTAATTTAACTTATTTGGCTTTTTTTTTTTTTTCCTTAGGAAAAAAATCAAAAGAAATATAATCTTTGTAAGTAAATGAGTAGATTGGAAACTTAAATATGGAGAAAATATATAAAGCTGGAGAATTATGTGCAGTAGCCCTTCCACATCATTGTGTTCCACATTTGCAGATTCAATCAGCAGTGGATTGAAAAAAAAAAAAAAATGAGTTTTAAATTAAAACTTCCTGTAGGCTTGCTCAATAGGTTTTGATAAAAAAAGGATATAGCAATAACTTCAGTGAGTGCATTATAAAGAGTAAAAGAAGATGCTCTTGTTCATGTACATTACATTTTTCCTGACTTTAAGCACAGAAATACTAAGTATGAAAGAAGCAGGATGTGTTTCCCTGGCTTTAATGTCAATTTCACTTAGCTTAATATGTGAGAAAAATTGAGGCTGGAACCTTAGGGGGAAGAAGTAGCATTGAGGTGTTCAAAAGCATAGGAAGTGAAGATCAAAAAGTATTTTACTGGAGGCTCATATTTAATAAAATGTGAAAGAAAAATGCAGTGGAAAGGAATTGTAATAAAAGGGAAGATATTCTTGCAAGTTTATCCTCAATAATATCTACTTTTTTAAGGTTCAGGTTAATGCAATTCAAACTGAAAAAGAGTTTGTGTGGGTATCCCAGGTGCCATTTCAAAGCATTACAGTGATTAAAAAATAAATTAATTAATTAAGGCACCTTACAGACTCTGTCTCTGAAAGCTCTTCTGTGTTACCAATTGAGGCTTTATTAGGTACCCTTGAGTCATTCCATCCCCTAAATTCCAGAAGGCTGTCTTGACTCAAGGCTGACTTAGTTCAGTTCAGTCGCTCAGTCATGTCTGACTCCTTGCGACCCCATGAATCGCAGCACGCCGGGCCTCCCTGTCCATCAACATCTCCCGGAGTTCACTTAGATTCACGTCCATCGAGTCCGTGATGCCATACAGCCATCTCATCCTCTGTTGTCCCCTCCTCCTCCTGCCCCCAATCCCTCCCATCATCAGAGTCTTTTCCAATGAGTTAATTCTTCGCATGAGGTGGCCAAAGTACTGGAGCCTCAGCTTCAGCATCATTCCTTCCAAAGAAATCCCAGGGCTAATCTCCTTCAGAATGGACTGGTTGGATCTCCTTGCAGTCCAAGGGACCTTCAAGAGTCTTCTCCAACACCACAGTTCAAAAGCATCAATTCTTCAGCACTCAGTCCTCTTCACAGTCAAACTCTCACATCCATACCATGACCGCAGGAAAAACCATAGCCTTGACTAGACGGACCTTTCCAAGGAGCAAGCGTCTTTTAATTTCATGGCTGCAGTCACGATCTGCAGTGATTTTGGAGCCCCAAAAAACAAAGTGTGACACTGTTTCCACTGTTTCCCCATCTATTTTGCATAAAGCGATGGGACCAGATGCCATGATCTTCGTTTTCTGAATGTTGAGCTTTAAGCCAACTTTTTCACTCTCCTCTTTCACTTTCATCAAGAGGCTTTTTAGTTCCTCTTCACTTTCCGCCATAAGGGTGGTGTCATCTGCATATCTGAGGTTATTGATATTTCTCCCGGCAATCTTGATTCCACCTTGTGTTTCTTTGAGTCCAGAGTTTCTCATGATGTACTTTGCATATAAGTTAAATAAGCAGGATGACAGTATACAGCCTTGACATACTTCTTTTCCTATTTGGAACCAGTCTGTTGTTCCATGTCCAGTTCTAACTGTGGCTTCCTGACCTGCATACAGATTTCTCAAGAGGCAGGTTAGGTGGTCGGTATTCCCATCTCTTTCAGAATTTTCCACAGTTTATTGTGATCTACACAGTCAAAGGCTTTGGCATAGTCAATAAAGCAGAAATAGATGTTTTTCTGAAACTCTCTTGCTTTTACCATGATCCAGCGGATGCTGGCAATTTGATCTCTGGTTCCTCTGCCTTTTCTAAAACCAGCTTGAACATCAGGGAGTTCACGGTTCATGTATTGTTGAAGCCTGGCTTGGAGAATTTTGAGCATTACTTTACTGGCATGTGAGATGAGTGCAATTGTGTGGTAGTTTGAGCATTCTTTTGCATTGCCTTTCTTTGGAATTGGAATGAAAACGGACCTTTTCCAGTCTTGTGGCCACTGCTGAGTTTTCCAAATGTGCTGGCATATTGAGTGCAGCACTTTCACAGCATCATCTTTGAGGATTTGAACCAGTTCAGCTGGAATTCCATCACCTCCACTAGCTTTTTTCATAGTGATGCTTTCTAAGGCCCACTTGACTTCACATTCCAAGATGTCTAGCTCTAGATTACTGATCACATTATCATGATTATCTGGGTCGTGAAGATCTTTTTTGTACAGTTCTTCCATGTATTCTTGCCACCTTGTTATGCCCAGAGTCCGAGTCCCCAAAACTGAGAGAATAAGACATCCACAGCAAAGCAAAAGCATGAAGGGGTTTTATTTCTAGCTTGAGCTAGGGCTCCTGCCACATCCAATGCAGTGGAGTGGAGCAAGGAGCCCCAAGCCCAGATTTACAGCAGTATTTATAGGTTTTAGAACAGAGAGTTGGCAAGGGCTGATTGGCTGCAGGAGTTTCCTAGTATTTACTAATTGGCTAAACTTTATTGGCTGCAGGAGTTTCCTGATATTTACTAATTGGCTATTGGCTGCAAGGGGATGTCTTTTACGTCCTGATGATAAACTCAAACCAGGTTACAGGGAGTATGCTAATTAGACAAAGTCCTGGCATCCACGGGGATGACCTCACTGGGCAATGATTCAGCCTTTCCTGTGAGTCCTACCTTAGTCCCTGAAGCCTATCATGGCGTTTGTTAGGTCCCAACAACCTCTTCTTAATATCTTCTGCTTCTGTTAAGTCCATACCATTTCTGTCCTTTATCGAGCCCATCTTTGCAAGAAATGTTCCCTTGCTATCTCTAATTTTCTTGAAGAGATCTCTAGCCTTTCCCATTCTGTTTTTTTTTTTTTTTTTTTTTTTTTTCCCTCTATTTCTTTGCATTGATTGCTGAAGAAGGCTTTCTTATCTCTTCTTGCTATTCTTTGGAACTCTGCATTCAGATGCTTATATCTCTCCTTTTCTCCTTTGTTTTTCACCTCTCTTCCTTGCACAGCTATTTGTTAGGCCTCCCCAGACAGCCATTTTGCTTTTTTGCGTTTCTTTTCCATGGGGATGGTCTTGATCCTTGTCTCCTGTGCAATGTCACGAACCTCCATTCATAGCTCATCAGGCACTCTATCTATCAGATCTAGGCCCTTAAATCTATATCTCACTTCCACTGTATAATCATAAGGGATTTGATTTAGTTCATACCTGAATGGTCTAGCAGTTTTCCGTACTTTCTTCAATTTGAGTCTGAATTTCATAATAAGGAGTTCATGATCTGAGCCACACTGAGCTCCTGGTCTTGTTTTTGTTGCCAGTATACAGCTTCTCCCTCTTTGGCTGTAAAGAATATAATCAATCTGATTTTGGTGTTGACCATCTGGTGATGCCCATGTGTGGAGTCTTCTCTTGTGTTGTTGGAAGAGGGTGTTTGCTATGACCAGTGCATTTTCTTGGCAAAACTCGATTAGTCTTTGCCCTGCTTCATTCTGCATTCCAAGGCCAAATTTGCCTGTTACTCCAGGTGTTTCTTGACTTCCTACTTTTGCATTCCAATCCCCTATAATGAAAAGGACATCTTTTTTGGGTGTTAGTTCTAAAAGGTCTTCTGGTCTTCATAGAACCGTTCAACTTCAGCTTCTTCAGCATTACTGGTTGGGGCATAGACTTGGATAACCGTGATATTGAATGGTTTGCCTTGGAGATGAACAGAGATCATTCTGTCATTTTTGAGACTGCATCCAAGTACTGCATTTCGGACTCTTTTGTTGATCATGATGGCTACTCCATTTCTTCTGAGGGATTCCTGCCCGCAGTAGTAGATATAATAGTCATCTGAATTAAATTCACCCATTCCAGTCCATTTTAGTTCACTGATTCCTATAATGTCGACATTCACCCTTGCCATCTCTTGTTTGACCACTTCCAATTTGCCTTGATTCATGGACCTGACATTCCAGGTTCCTATGCAATATTCCTCTTTACAGCATTGGATCTTGCTTCTATCACCAGTCACATCGACAACTGGGTATTGTTTTTGCTCTGGCTCCATACCTTCATTCTTTCTGGAGTTATTTCTCCACAGAGGTCTAGTAGCATATTGGGCACCTAATGACCTGAGGAGATTCTCCTTTGGTATCCTATCATTTTGCCTTTTCATACCCTTCATGGGGTTCTCAAGGCAAGAATACTGAAGTGATTTGCCATTTCTTTCTCCAGTGGACCACATTCTGTCAGACCTCTCCACCATCACCTGCCCGTGTTGCGTTGCTCCACAGGCATGGCTTGGTTTCATTGAGTTAGACAAGGCTGTGGTCCTAGTGTGATTAGATTGACTAGTTTTCTGTGATTATGGTTTCAGTGTGTCTGCCCTCCGATGCCCTCTTGCAACACCTACCATCTTACTTGGGTTTCTCTTACCTTGGGCATGGGGTATCTCTTCATGGCTGCTCCAGCAAAGCACAGCCACTGTTCCTTACCTTGGAGGAGGGGTACCTCCTTACTGCTGCCGTTTCTGACCTTGAAAGTGGGATAGCTCCTCTAGGCCCTAGAAGGAATTAAGAAGACCCTGTTCCTACCCCAGGTGAAACAGTAAGTCATCCTTACATATGTTCAAGGTGTCTCTGTACCTTGAATTTTGGTACTTGCCCTTGGGCTTTGTTTTGTTATTAGTCATTTATTGTGTGAGAGAAACCTCATTTAAATTATTACTCTTAAAATTTGCCCAGAAACACTTTCTAACCTGAACTGTGTTCCTGACTGTCTCTTAGAAAACACTGACCTCAGAACTAATGACATGTTGAGTCCTCCCATCTAGTAGACAAATGCCTGTGATGTTAACTCTGAATCTATCCGTCTGGGTGCTTTAGCACTGTCTATTATATTTTATCAAATAATTCCCTACGTGTCTGCACTGACACACATAGTTCTCTTCTAGAACCTTCCTGATACTATCTATATAGAGTAAAAATCTCTCCTCATGCAGTCTTGAAAGCACACTTTACTCTTAGACAAGAGGATATCTGTGCCTGCTTCAATTTTCTATTCCCCATGTCTACTCCTTTCTTGTTCTGATTTGTAATTATGGCCAAACTCCCAAGGGCACTTCTTAGAGTTATTGACCCAAGGGAACTAATTATGTTTCAAGTACATATGTTAAAGAGGTGAAAATACTATGATGGTGCCAAGAATGTGAATGATGAGTGAAATTTTTAAAGTAATATATCAAGTGTTACAAGAGAGATAAAAAATTTTTATGGGCATTCGAAGGTAGAAGAAGTTATATCTAATTAAGGGGAGGTAGGATGACAAAAGTTCTGAGCTAGAAATTTTATAACCAGGTCATATAAAACTCGATGAAATTGATTCTGTGGTTTTATTTGGCTTATATTGCAGTCTGTGAAGCCAGAGTAGGTGATTCTAAATCCTCTCTCCTGTGTGATCTTTACCAAGTAACTTGATACCACTTTGCTTTATTATCTATAAAATAGAGTATTGATGAATCAAATTAGTTATTATATTCATAAAAATTAAATACTACCTAAGTATTAGTAATTATGACTATCATCATCATATCACCATTTTTATCACCATCATTTTATTAAACAAAACAGTAAAGTAAGACTCCTAGAGACAAGAGAGGTTTTGTTTGTTTAAAAAACAAGAGTTAAGTTGTGTTTGAAAGAGACACAGAAGATTAAATAAACAGCAGGATACAGTGTTTTAAAATAATTTTTAGTGGAAATGATGAACTTGATACTAAATTACTTGAGCTTCATTAACACATTAGTTTTTTTTTTTTTTTAATCTATTTGTTAGGGATGAAGAGACACGTATATGTTTGAGGAGAATGCACACAGTTCATGTGTCCAGCTGAATTTTGCTGTAATTCAGTTTGAAATTTCTTTAGAGGAGTCATACTTTAAATATTGAGTTTTGTGGATGAAGTCAAATGCTTTCAAGACATTAAGCTTTTACTCTAAATTAAATTGTGATAAACATAATTAATAAATTTATCCAAGGGTTTTCCTATGAATGAACAAAGAGGTAAGAAGCAAACAACTTTAAACAATTAAAGATGTAGAGAACTTTGAATATTATGATGAGAAAAAAGGAATTTTTATTTTTTATATTCATATAAAAAATATCATTTATATTCTTGATCAATGATCACAGATAGTAATTGTCATTTACAAAGTTGCATCAACTTAAGCCACTATGGGACTTCAACAGTGGTCAGGTTTCTTTTGATGTCTCAGGTAATTATAGGTAAATGATCTTTTAGACTTTTTTAGTGAAATATGATAGTAAAAGTGTTAAGTATCCAATTCTGCCACAAAAAGTCATAGAGGCTGTTTTTTGTCTCCTGTAGAGATTTTTGTGTCTCTTTTCTCTTTTTTCCAAATTTTACTTGAAGGCTTTATTGTGAGACAAATGCAACATATTCTGACCTCAGAATTAACTACATTTCTAGTCAGAAAGGTGACAAATCCATCACAGGCTTCAAGGAAGATCAAATCTAATGGGCAGTCTGAAGATTTTACCCTCCACTTGCCCAAGTGCACAGGATGAAAATTATCTGTAATCAATACCAAAATATGTATGCCACTATTCAATCCAATGACAAATCATTTTTAATGTGACTTATGCTAAGTAAAAGTCCCTCTAGCCAAGATTTAGATAAAAATATTGCCTTATCAAACTCCAGAACAAAGGCTTCTGAATATGTTTTGATAGTTATAGTAAATTTGCTGCACAAAAATATGTATACCTATCATTGTAAATATTGGGCTATTTTAATGTCATTTCCAGACATTGTAACATTGTTTCATGTGGAAAAAGATAGATAAGGAAGAAACTAGAAATAGAATAAGAAAGAGAATATTATAATTATTTAGGTTAGAGATAGTAAGAGCTCCAAATTTGGGAGTTTTGGGCAAAGTACAGGTACAGAACTCACTTGTAGGTGAAGGCTTACCTGGTGAGGGAAGTCTTCATCTCAGAGGATCCTGCTTTGTGGAGCAGGATGACGAAATAGAAGACAAAGCAAATTAATCAACAAAGGTAATTTGGAAAATTATTGATCTCAGCATGAGTCTGGAAAATGAGTCTAGCCCATGAAATTCAGTGGTGTCACTTGTTTATAACATAACACACACCACAAAAATATTTTTATCAAAGTGTATCACCTCATTTTCTCACAGTGTGGTGATAGTCCTAAAATATTTGTTCGATATTACTTGTTGATTTTGACTCAGTTTTATTATTGGTTCATTTATTTCTGGCAACTATACAAGTGATGAAAGGAAATGTTTTCTTCTTGGATCCAGGCATAGATTTCTTTCAAGTGATCCATTCTCTATACTGTTGACTGATCCACATTGCCCTTGGTTAAACTTTTAATAATAAAGACAGAGGAATATTTTGATAATTCAACTCAACCTCAAAGTGCACCTAATTTAAAATACTCAACCTCAGACATGCTATTAAAAGAGCATATTCTATAAGAAAAGGTTATTTTTCTAGATACAACTAGAACCTTCAGACAAAAAAGCAAACCAAGGAAAGCTAAGTATTTATTGAATAATTACCATTTTCCAGATATTCAGCTAAATATATTAATCTCATTTAGTCATTAATATCCATCTAAAGACATGGAAGTAGAGTTAGGAGACAGGATATATATATATATTCCAACCTTTTGGAAAAAAAAAAATTAGTTAATTCTGAGAAAGTAAGTAAACCAACTGAACAATGTTTATTTTAGAAAACAAAATATTCAGGTTGCTGCTGCTGCTGCTAAGTCGCTTCAGTCATGTCTGACTCTGTGTGACCCCATACACGGCAGCCCACCAGGCTCCCCCATCCCTGGGATTCTCCAAGCAGGAACACTGGAGTGGGTTGCCATTTCCTTCTCCAGTGCATGAAAGTGAAAAGTGAAAGTGAAGTCCCTCAGTCGTGTCTGACTCTTAATGTTATACATAGGTTTTCCTGGTGGCTCAGTGATAAAGAACCCTCCTTCCAGTGCAGGAGATAGACGCAGATTCAAACCCTGGGTCAGGAAGATCTTCTGGAGAAGGAAACAGCAACCCACTCCAGTATTCTTGCCTGGAGAATCCCATGGACAGAAGGAGCCAGCAGGCTACAGTCCATGATGTAGTGAAAGAGTCAGACATGACTCAGCAGGAAACAACAAGAACAATGTTATACATAAGGACTGAGAATCCAGAAGAGTATGCTACTTATTGGCACCAAGTTGACTCAGAAATGAGTATAAACAGAATTTTCTAGATAAGTGACTTTTTCTAATTTAATAAGAAAATATATATATATATATAATTTTTCTAGCCTAATCAAATTAATAGAAGGTCTCACACATGCAAACAGATGAGATAAATATCATATAGTAGATTTTATTATACATGCATGAATCCAATTTATGAAAAATGTCTATTAAATTTTGAACTACACTGAACATGTCTTTAAAATATTCTTTTGGTGACAGATGCATTTACTTTTATTATAGTTAAAAACCATTTGGGGAATTTTGAAAACAATGAATGAGGTTAAAGGAAAGTAAACATTTAAAGAATTGCATTTCAAGCTTTCTATTTTCCTTGAAAATTTTAGTTTATTAAATCTGATATATGGGAATGAAAGAACAGTAAGAGAGACCACGGAGTGGATTATATCTGTAACGCTAAGTTTTTCTTTTGGGGATTCAAGGTTTTTTGTGTTGTCTGTAATGTCCTTTTTGAGGAAATGAAAAATGCCAAATGAATTTTGCCAATGCCAAACTCCTTTCTTAAAAACTACTTAGAAGATTGCCAGTGGTTATTTTCCTATTTTGGATTGTTTGCTTCATAAAATCTAGTTCTATAGAGTACTGAAATATTGCAAAATTAACTTTTAACATTATTGAGATTTAATTGATATAACATAAAATGCACTCATTGTAAATAAATAATTAATCACAATTCAGTATTATTCTCATTATCTCTCAATGATTCTCTGTATCTTGCACTATTTGAATCAAGACCTGTACCCATAAACACTCCTGTCATCTCAGTGAAATGGAAATTCCACTTGAGGCCTTAAGGTATGAGATGGCGTTCTTTTTTGTTATCATTAGAAATATTTTTATAGTCAAAGAGACTTCTGCAATAAATCAAGTTATACTGTTACTCAATTAGCAACAGACAGGATTATAAAATCTGAACCAGAAACTAACAGAAGTGGAATATAGTAGTCCTATAATTTCCCTAGGAGTTTTGGTTCCAAGTGCCCCAACTTCACCCCCCCCAGATACCAAAATATTATATAAAGTAGTGAAGTATATACATATAATCTACACACATTGTCCCATATTCTTAACTTTAAATAATCTCTATTTTACTGATAATTCCCAATACAATGCAAATAATGTAAATGCTATGTAAATAGTTGTAAACAAAATGCAAACATATGTAAATAGTTGCCTGCTCACAGCAAATTTAAATTAAACTTTTTGGAAATCTCTGGAATTTTTAAAAAGTATTTCCAATTCTCCATTTGTTGAATTAGCAGATGTAGAACCCATGAATATGGAGAGCCAACTGTAATATGAAATATAAAATAGAAATGTTTACCCTGTTGCCACCCTTTATATCAATTAATATTTTAAATATAAAAGTTTTACCTTCTTCTACTTAAAAATGAGTCCCCTGAAGTCACATATAATTCCTTAGAGAAAATAACTCCTTCTGTATCCTTTAGGTAACTTAAAATTTCAAAAGGTACACAATGTCTCTCCTCTTTCTATTGCTAAAATTGTATACATAAGCACTTCAGTCATTTTTCATGGATAAAGTTTGGGTTACTTATTTGGTACCTATATCTAGAATGTACTCTTTATATTTACAGTTTCTTACTTTTGTTTTCCCAAATGGCCCTTAATTCTGACATCTCAGTGATAAATGGAACATGATTTTTCACTTGGTCCAAAATCTCTCCTGTCTTTGTGAGTAAAATATTCAACATTTCTGAACATTTATTGCTTGTTCCCCTAAAACAATAAGGAATTACTGTGTTTCCTTTAAATGCATAGGCTTATTACAAATTACTTTTGGAGTCAAGAGCCAGAAACAAGGAAAAAGATCTTTTTTACTATAACAGAAGTCTACCACCAAGAAGCCCACATACATAAAATTTCCAGTGATTTCTTTGAAGTGTATTGTAATTCTTAAGGCATAAATGTCTGTATGTAGGTCAGATATGCTGTACCATCCTTGTACAGCATGTTCTGTGTCTACATATTTCATCTGATTTAGACAATGCACAGTGAAATCTACTGTTGTATATATTTAAAATTGCATCTCCCTTGCTCATTATAGGGACAGTTCTACTATTGATATGACAAGAAATTCCCTTGCAGTACTACAGATTTCCAGAACAGTTACCGGGGTGAAAATTGGTCAAACTTTGCAACTGATACTGTTCTACATTTTGCAAAGTTTGCATCTCCTGCTTTTTTCTCTTTAATTCTGAAATTCAGAAGCATTCAAAAGATTTTCTTGCCAATGTACTGCTTCTCAACTCTGTGCCTTCAGTTTCCCACAGCAAAGAAATGTGTCTTAAGTTTTCTGCTCCTGCATTAATATTTTGCATCCTCAGCTTTTGAGTTTTTCTGGTTATATTGACCTTTCATTATATCAAAGGTGACGCACAGTTACCACATACCCATGGTACTTAAAAAAAAAAAAAAACTCTCCAGCAGAATTGGATTTTTTCATGCATAAAATGACATTCCCTCAGCTCTAAGTTTCTGGAGAAGAAAATGGCAACTCACTCCAGTATTCTTGCCTAGAAAATTCTATGGACAGAGGAATCTGGCCAGCTACAGTCCATGGGGTCGCAAGGAGTGGGACATGACTGAGTGAATACTCACGCACATAGCTAATGCATGGAATAGCGGATGTGTATGTGTGTATGAGTGTAAGTGTGTGTTAGTCACTCAGTCGTGTCCTATGCTCTGTGACCTCACAGTCTGTAGCCACCAGGCTCCTCTGTCCCTGAGATTTCCCAGGCAAGAATACTGGAGTGGGTTGTCGTTTCCCTCTCCAATTGGAATAGGGATGAAAATGGTTAATAAACTGCCTGCCACACCCCTCATGTTCATTGCAGACAGTACATAAATATATACAAAGTCCCATACATTTAAAAATAAGAAGTGTTGAAACTTGGCATTAAATTGTTGCACAGATTTTCCTACTGACTGAAATGAAGCATTTTCTTTTTATCACATGCTTTACTCTAAATAAAATTTGATTAGCTTATCTACAATTTTAAGTTTAGAAAACATGCTTCTCTAAATGAACAAGCTATGTTTTCTCCCCTGTTATTATATTCAAATATCCTTGGCAAAAACTCAGACTTTGCTGTAAGTTTATCAGATAAAAGTTGGTTAAGAATGAACAAATCTCATTTAAATTATGAATCTAATTTTATTATAAATCTAAATTTTTTAATTTGTTCTATGATGGCCACAGAATTTCAAATCTGAGAGTATACATGACATTAGGAAACCTCGGTTTTTATTTTTTATGCAAAGAAGAATGCTTCCCTAGACCTAATGGAAGTCTCTGGTGAGTTAGTCTGTACACCAAGTGAACATCTTTGCTTATTTCAGGCTGTATCATTTACAGAGGAAAAACTACTGGAAAGCCTAACTTCTTTTTAAAATTAAAGATGAGACAAAATTAAGTACATTAAGAAAGGAAAAGATTTGTTAAATTATGTTATTAAACCAAAGCAAGAAAAATGAAACAAAATTCCTATAAGAAATTCTTAGAAATTACACCATATATATTTACATTTGCATTCATCTGATGCAAACAGATGACTCATTGGAAAAGTCTCTGATGCTGGCAAAGATCAAGGACAAAAGGAGAAGAGGGCATCAGAGGATGAGATAGCTGGATGGCATCACCAATACAATGAACTTCGGCAAACTCCAGGAGATCGTGAGGGATAGGAAGTCCTGGTGTGCTGCTGTCCACGGGGTTGCAAAGAGTTGGGCACAATGGGGTGACTGAATAACAACAATATTTACTTTAACTTAATCAATGTAATAAATGATAATTTTGAACTGCTTTTAAATTTTGTTGATATTATTTCCTTAGCCTATTTATTCTAAAAATGTCTCTTTAAGAATTCTCAGATTATATATACCAAAGAAGAGTTACATAATCTTATTACTTTAGTTCTGTGACTATGTGTAGAAATTTTTTGTTTTTTCCAGTTCATCATTATGCATGGTATAAATAAATATATTTTCAAGATTTTTTTCTGAGTAAAAATAACATTTTTCACATGGAATTTTACACATAAATCCAATATATGAATATAAAAACTTAAATAGTATTTTTGCCATTCACTATTTTATAACATTTGCTTATTTACAACATTATCAGAGAAAAGTGAAGATTTCTGTCTGATAAATGTAACATTTAAAACTCTGCCAAATATCAGCAAAATCAAAAACTATTAATTTATATGGTGTTTAAACACTCTTTGATTCTTCAACATTGACCTTCTTAGGTATTATAATGAAAACTGACTTTTCCAGTCCTGTGGCCACTGCTGAGTTTCCAAATTACTGGCATATTGAGTGTAGCACTTTAGTAGCATCATCTTTTAGGTTTTGAAATAGCTCAGCTATGATTCCATCACCTCCACTAGCTTTGTTTGTAGTCATGCTTTCTAAGGCCCACTTGACTTCACACTCAGGATATCTGACTCTAGGTGAGTGACCACACAATTATGGTTATCTGGGTAATTAAGACCTTTTTTGTATAGTTCTTTTGTGTAAAGAACTATATTTTCCAATGTTCAGATAACAAAAATTAAGTTAATCAACTACATCTCCATATTTAACATATCACAACATTTTAAATATTATATACAAAAAGAAAAGATTTTTTTTCTTAAAATTTATCTTCAACCATTCTCATGTATAATCTGAGCTAAGTTATACAATATATTTAGATCTCTGTCATTACACCAAAGAAATACACTGAAAATATCCAGACCACCTAGTAGACAATTTGCATAACAAACTGATTCATTGACATGTGAAAATGGAATATTATGGCATGTTTTATTTTTTCACTAATAATTTTTGTGTTTAATTATTTTATGGTACACACAACATTTAAGTATTATCATAAAATAGAGAAATATGCAAATGATTTGTAAATAAAATTTCCTTTCTATCTAAAATGCTATGATTCTCAAAAATATATTGGATATGATATATAAGAACTTTAAGCCATAAAAGTTAATTTTTCCTAGGCAGCCGTATTATTAAAAGAAGATAATAATCATTTCAGTATTTGGGCAAAGATGGCACATATTGTCCTGTGGAACTCTGCGATTCCATGATACTTTACACCATGGATATTCTTATTTAGTGATTATCATTGAATCTTTTTTAACCTACAAACTTTATGGCCCTTGACCAGCCACATTAATTTTTTGTTCCATGAAAACAAAATCCAGGGCTCTACATTGTGTTTAAATACATATTTTCTTTATTTATATTCCATACTTCTCTGGTAGCGATTTAATTACTAAGTCATGTCTGACTCTTGCGACTCCATGGACTATAGCCCACCAGGCTCCTCTGTCCATGGGATTCTCCAGGCAAAAATACTGGAGTGGGTTGCCATTTCCTTCTCCAGGGAATGTTTCTGACCCAGGTATTGAACCCAGGTCCCCTGCACTGCAGTCAGATTCTTTATCAATTGAGCTATGAGGGAAGCCCCATACTTCTCTAGATGTTATTTTAAATAGGGTTACATTTTATGATTCTCACAAATATCTTAGGAAAAAAAAAAATCTTGTCTATAATTCAGAGACCTGGAAATAGCCTTGAAAGAGACTGCTGTAGCAGAAACTAGATGAGGTACCCCATTAGATTAGCTCTCATCCAGTCCTTATTCTTTCTGCCCATTCAACTAATTTCCTATAGATGTTTTTCACCTTCTCATTCTTGCTTAACTGCTAGTTAAAGCTTCACTATGTCTCCAAGACAACACTACCTATCACTCCTTCCCTTTGAGGGCATTCTGAATTCTAGAAAGAAGTTCACTGAACAATAACCTCGAAGAAAACCAGAACCCTTTCCAGAACCACCTGACAGCAGCTCTAATGATCTCAGTGTCGCCAGCAGGAAAGAAGAATGTAACACGACACCAGCCCCAATCCTTATTTACAGCCCCATTCTCCACCCTGAAACTATAAGACCCCTTCCTATTTACCCGGAGAAGGCAATGGCACCCCACTCCAGTACTTTTGCCTGGAAAATCCCATGGACGCAGGAGCCTGGTAGGCTGCAGTCCATGGGGTCGCTAAGAGTCGGACACGACTGAGCCACTTCACTGTCGCTTTTCACTTTCATGCATTGGAGAAGGAAATGGCAACCCACTCCAGTGTTCTTGCCTGGAGAATCCCAGGGACGGGGGAGCCTGGTGGGCTGCCGTCTCTGGGGTCGCACAGAGTCGGACATGATTGAAGCGACTTAGCAGCAGCAGCAGGGCATAGTCTTGAGGGCATTAGCCTGCTATGATCCCCTTAGACAGGCAAAGTGATAAAGCTTCTCTTTTCTATTCCTCCAAAGCTCTGTCTCCAGGTTTCTGTTTGGCACTGATGAACTGAAGTCAGGTGTTCAGCAACAAGATTAAAGAATTTTCCAAAGTTACCTTTATAGCAAACAGACATATCAGGATTTAAAACCATTTAGGGTTCCTCACAGGGCCTTACATTGTGCTACATTACATTTGATTTAAAAATAATTCTAGTCACTTTTATTTTTCACTCAAGTATATTTTAGTTGCTCAGTTGTGTCTGACTCTTTGCGACCATATGCACTAGCCCTGCAGGCTCCTCTGTCCATGGAGTGGGTTGCCATCCCTTTCTCCTCGGGATCTTCCCAACCCAAGGAACAGACTCATATCTCCTGCATTGCAGAAGTCTTTACAGCCCGAGCCACTGATTTAAAAATAATTCTAGTCACCTTTATTTTTCACTAAAGTAGAGGCTTTGAATGTAGAGTACCTGCTTAATGTTTGTGACAAACTATCACTTTATCAGCCACATCAATCACTGAAAAACAAAACAATGTAAAAGAAAACACACACACACAGCACTTCCAATCACAGCAAGGCTTACTGTCATCTAATGTTAACTGCTCCCTCCACATTTTCATTTTGAAAATTGCACTATTTATAAGACTTTTTGTCTTTGGCTCTTTTATTTCAGGAGATCTGGGGAGATACAAACTATTTATTTTCATCCATTTACAGTAGACAATTTATTTTAAGGATCATTTCTGGGAAGATGATAGTAATTCTAATTAAATAGCTTGTCAGGAAATCATTTGCCTTAACAGATCTTTCGCCATCATAATATCAGCCAGATATAAAACTGACATGCTAAAATATTTGTCCTGCATTTTTACCACTGCCACATTTTTGTCTCTCTTTGTTTAATCTCCACCAGGTTTGTAATTTCGAGAAAGGACAAGTATAAAACAGAAACACCTTCATCTAGAAAAATAATGGCAATATATTTGAATTATCAAAAGCTTTAAAAAAAAGTAATGATATTTAAAGATGTTTACAAGTTAAACCAAGATCTGATGAAAAGGCCAAGATTTTTATAGGTGATTATCAACAGGTTTACAGTAAATGTTTTAAGTTAAAGGAATTTAATTTATTCCACATAGACTTTCAGTTCAGTTCATTTCAGTTGCTCAGTCATGTCCGACTCTTTGCTACCCCATGAACTGCAGCACGCCAAGCCTCCTTGTCCATCATCAACTCCTGGAGTTCACTCAAACTCACATCCATCGAGTCGGTGATGCCATCCAGCCATCTCATCCTCTGTGGCCCCTTTCTCCTCCTGCCCCCAATCCCTCCCAGCATCAGAGTCTTTTCCAATGAGTCAATTCTTCCCATGAGGTGGCAAAAGTACTGGAGTTTCAGCTTTAGCATCAGTCCTTCCAATGAACACCCAGGACTGATCTCCTTTAGAATGGACTGGTTGGATCTCCTTGAAGTCCAAGGGACTCTCAAGAGTCTTCTCCAACACCACAGTTCAAAAGTATCACTTCTTCGGCACTCAGCTTTCTTCACAGTCCAACTCCCACATCCATACATGACTACTGGAAAAACCATAGCCTTGACTAGACAGACCTTTGTTGGCAAAGTAATGTCTGCTTTTGAAAATGCTGTCTAGGTTGGTCATAACTTTCCTTCCAAGGAGTAAGCGTCTTTTAATTTCTTGGCTGCAGTCACCATCTGCAGTGATTTTGGAGCCCCATAAAATAAAGTCAGCCACTGTTTCCTCTGTTTCTCCATCTATTTCCCATGAAGTGATGGGAGCAGATGCCATGATTTTCGTTTTCTGAATGTTGAGCTTTAAGCCAACTTTTTCACTCTCCTCTTTCACTTTCATCAAGAGGCTTTTTAGTTCTTCTTCACTTTCTGCCATAAGGGTGGTGTCATCTGCATATCTGAGGTTATTGATATTTCTCCCGGCAATCTTGATTCCAGCTTGTGCTTCTTCCAGCCCAGCATTTCTCATGATGTACTCTGCATATAAGTTAAATAAACACAGTGACAATATACAGCCTTGAGGTACTCCTTTTTTTATTTGGAACCAGTCTGTTGTTCCATGTCCAGTTCTAACTGTTGCTTCCTGACCTGCATATAGGTTTCTCAAGAGTCAGGTCCTGTGGTCTGGTATTCTTATCTCTTTCAGAATTTTCCACAGTTTCTTGTGATCTACACAGTCAAAGGCTTTGGCATAGTCAATAAAGCAGAAATAGATTTTTTCTGGAACTCTCTTCCTTTTTCCATGATCCAGCAGATGTTGGCAACTTGATCTCTGGTTCCTCTGCCCTTTCTAAAACCAGATTGAACATTTGCAAGTTCATGGTTCACATATTGCTGAAGCCTGTCTTGGAGAATTTTGAGCATTACTTTACTGGCCTGTGAGATGAGTGCAATTGTGTGGTAGTTTGAGCATTCTTTTGCATTGCCTTTCATTGGGATTGGAAAGAAAACGGACCTTTTCCAGTCCTGTGGCCACTACTGAGTTTTCCAAATTTGCTGGCATATTGAATGCAGCACTTTCACAGCATCATCTTTCAGGATTTGAAATAGCTCAACTGAAATTCCATCACCTCCACTAGCTTTGTTCGTAGTGATGCTTTGTAAGGCCCATTTAACTTCGCATTCCAGGATGTCTGGCTTTAGGTGAGTGATCACACCATCGTGATTATCTGGGTCATGAAGATCTTTTTTGTACAGTTCTTCTGTGTATTCTTGCCACCTCTTCTTAATATCTTCTGCTTCTGTTAGGTCCAGACCATTTCTGTCCTTTATCGAGCCCATCTTTGCATGAAATGTTCCCTTGCTATCTCTAATTTTCTTGAAGAGATCTCTACTCTTTCCCATTCTGTTGTTTTCCTCTATTTCTTTGCATTGATCACTGAAGAAGGCTTTCTTATCTCTCCTTGCTATTCTTTGGAACTCTGCATTCAGATGCTTATATCTTTCCTTTTCCCCTTTGCTTTTCACTTCTCTTCTTTCACAGCTATTTGTAAGGCCTCCCCAGATAGCCATTTGGTTTTTTGCATTTCTTTTCCATGGGGATAGTCTTGTTCCCTGTCTCCTGTGCAATGTCACAAACCTCTGTCCATAGTTCATCAGGCACTCTATCTATCAGATCTAGTCCCTTAAATCTATTTCTCACTTCCACTGTATAATCATAAGGGCCTTTATTATTATCAAAATAGGTAGCTTAGAGAATGTTTGATTCTTATCTACTAAAAAGGTTGACTTATTCTCTTAATATTTTCTCTGTTTTATTGTAAAATTTGAAGGAACCAATGAATATGGTGCATGAGTGCTCATTTGTGTCTGACTCTGCAACCCCATGAACTGCAGCCTGAGAGTCTCCTCTGTTCATGGAATTTCCCAGGCAAGAATAGTGAAATGGGTTGCCATTTCCTTCTCCAGGGGATCTTCCTGGGCTAGAAATTGAACCTGTTTCTCCTGCATTGGCAGGCAGATTCTTTACCACTAAGCCATTAAAGAAGCCCAGTGAATATGATGGTGGTCCAATATAAAATATTATTGTTTTGTCCCTTAACCACTCAAGTAAAACAAAGCAAAGAAATGAACTCATAAGCACAACAGAAATACAAATAGTAATATTGCTTAATCTGAACTGGAAATCATAGCTAATAGTTTTCCTGTAGATAAACCCACAAAATGCATATTCAATGCCAAAGTGTCCTAAAATACCAAATTATTTCACGAAATGGAGCCAGTTTCTCACATGAAAGAACAAAGTAGAATGTATATTTAATGCAAGAAGCATGATTCCTGTTCCTAGTGAATTTTAGGTTCTTGCTTTGTTGCAAAAGAATGCAAAGACAAAGCAATAGTAAGAAGTGGATTCTTTTAGAGAGAAAAACATTTCTACAGAGAGTGAGTGTGGCCCATCTCACAAGGCAACAAATCTTCAAAATATGGTGTGGTTAGTTTTTATAGGCCGTGTAATTTCATAAGAGTGGGAGGATTATTCCAGTTATTTTGGGGGAGGCACAGGGGTTTCCAAGAATTAGATCACCACCTACTTTTAACCTTTCATGGCTGACCTCACAACTGTCACAGCACTGTTTGGTTAGTCATTTAGATGCCAATATACTACAATGAGCATATAATGAAGCTCAACATCCACTAGAAATTGAATCTTCCACCATCTTGTACCTTTTTTATTCCAATCAGTTTATGTCATGTCCTCAGGCATTATCATTCTTTTAAAGGTTGTGCCCTGGTCCTTGCCTTCCTGTTTCAGTCCTAAAGAGAAAAACGGCTGAACTGAAAACATCCCAAATATATGCCCCCCTCAGGGTTCCTAGCAGAGTATCTCCTTTATTTTAAAATCTCTTTTTAAACCAAAGGAAAATTCAGGACCTGGGTTGTAGCACTACACTCAATAGATATCTAAGTGCACTTTTTGTAATGCCAAATTCTAACTGCTTTGACTTTCTCTTCCCTGTTCTATCTATCATGAGTGATAATTACTATCAAGTTTTATGTCCTTTACTTTGTTTATAAAACTTATTTGGAAATCATCAATTCATTCACTTATGTATTTATTTGCTTTAATCAGTTATCTCTGAAGATGCAAAGATGAATGGATAAGAAAGCTGTGGTACATGTACACAATGGAGTATTACTCAGCCGTTAAAAAGAATTCATTTGAATCAGTTCTGATGAGATGGATGAAACTGGAGCCGATTATACAGAGTGAAGTAAGCCAGAAAGAAAAGCACCAATACAGTATACTAACACATATATATGGAATTTAGAAAGATGGAAATGACGACCCTGTATGCAAGACAGGAAAAATGACACAGCTGTGTATAACGGACTTTTGGACTCAGAGGGAGAGGGAGAGGGTGGGATGATTTTGGAGAATGGCATTCTATCATGTATACTATCATGTAAGAATTGAATCGCCAGTCTACATCTGACGCAGGATACAGCATGCTTGGGGCTGGTGCATGGGGATGACCCACAGAGATGTTATGGGAAGGGAGGTGGGAGGGGGGTTCATGTTTGGGAACACATGTAAAAATTAAAGATTTTAAAATTAAAAAAATGAAAATAAAAATAAAAAAATAAAAATTAAAAAAAAAAAACAAGAAGAAAAAGCTATTAAGTTTAGGGGAGGATGACTAGGCTAAGGGGCCACTGTTAGAATGGTTTAAACTTGCCTTCAAAAACAACATGCACATATTTATTCTTTCTTTCTTTGAATCTCTATTTATCAAACACCTGCTAGGTGTTATACCCAATGAAATGTGCTGTGAATTTTTTAGAATGTGAAGGAAGAGCTTAATTGGCAGTTTCTTAAACTCTTCAATATATATAGGACATAAGATCTGGTCATTCACCTCCTAGAGAAATGAAAACATAAAAAGACATTTAAACTTCTGTTCCTAGTTGTAGCTTTATTTACAGCAAAGCGAAAACTAGAAACAGTGCATGTGTCTGTCAGCAGTTGCACAGATAAACAAATGGAAGTGTATCCATACAAATGCAATTCTACCCAGGACTGAAAAAGAGTGAACTATTGACCTCAACACCAGGGATGGATGTATCTCAAAATAATTATTTTGACTGACAGAATCCAGACATCAAATAATACATGCTATATGGTTTCATTACAAAAAAAAAAAAAAAAAGCTGTAAAATGCAAACTACTTTATACTGACAGAGCACAGATCATGGATTCTTGGAGTGAGTTGGAATGAGGGCTAAAAGGCTGTGAGAGAACAAGGACGATGAGTATCTTCACCATCTTATTGTGAGAGTGATTCAAAGATGTACACATAGGCTAAGCTCACCAAATGGCATACTTGAAACAGGTGCAGCTTATTGTATGTCAATTCTACCACCATAAAGTTGTTGTTGTTGTTGTTGTTGTTTTAAAGAAAAACATTTCTGATAAAATTTCACACACTTTCAAAGTAAAGGAAATAGCTAAGAGATCCCTGGAGTTGGTGATGGACAGGGAAGCTGGCGTGCTGCAGGCCATGGGGTCACAAAGAGTCGGACAGGACTAAGCGACTGAACTGAACTGAAGATATTCATCCTCACCACTTTAATTCTATATTACAATGGAGAACATGACCAGTACAATAAGAAAGAAAAAGAAAAAATTATAAAACAAAATAGTAGAGTATAGAAAGACAGAAGTATATCTGTCTTTATCTGTATTGATATAATGTACAAAGAGGGGGTTCCCTAGTGGCTCAGTGGTAAAGAATCCACCTGTCAATGCAGGAAGCACAAGTGTAATTCCTAGGTCAGAAAGATCCCCTGGAGAAGGAAATGGAAACCCGCTTCAGTATTCTTGCCTGGTAAATCCTATGGACAGAGAAGCCTGGCAGGCTACAGTCTATGGGGTCACAAAGAGTTGGTTACAACTTAACAACTAACAATCAATGTGCAAAGAAAATACAAATAATTTTTAAAAAGCTGATAATTAGTTAGAAATGTATCCCAGGAATTAGGAGAATAGCAGCAAAAAAAAAGCCAAAGAATATATAAGGATGACTTAACATGAAATCATTAAAAATTAATAATTAAAATTAAAATAATTAAAAATAAACATGAAAGAAAACATTAACACACAAAAAATGTAATAGTGTCGGTCCACAAAACCAAAAGTTTATTTTTTGAAAACAACTCTAAATTTTATCAATAATCTATTATAGTAATCATAAAAATTAAGGGATTAAAAAAATTGTGATTTCAGTCACAACAAATAGTTGAAACTACAGTTATGCAAATGCTTAAGAAATATTAAGGTGAGATTATGTATATGTTGAAAATAAATTTGATCTTTGAAACAAAAGTAGGCATTTTTGAAAAGAAAATCTTAATAAACCTGAAGCCAGAGAATATAAAAATAAACTTTAGTTCTTATAATTACTAAAGAAATAATACATTTCAAATACATTTCAAGAAAAACAATCATTGCACAAACGATTTTACCAAGAAGTTCTACTAAATGTGTGAAGAAACAGTATGGAAATTTTATATAAACTCTTGCAAGATGTTTTTTAAATATAGGTGACAAATGGAATATTTGATGTGCATTGCTGTGAATGATACACAAATTAAAAGATTATTACAATGTCATTAAAAACATAAATGTGAAAAATCAAAATATGTATAAAAAATCAGAATATGTAACATGAAATAAAAAAAAAAATCATAAGTTAATAGGTGGCTGCTGCTGCTGCTAAGTTGCTTCAGTCATGTCCAACTCTGTGCGACCCCATGGACAGCAGCCCACCAGGCTCCTCTGTCCAGGGATTTTCTAGTCAACAATACTGGAGTGGGTTGCCATTTCCTTCTCCCTAATAGGTGGCACTTCATCCCTAATAATCAATGCAGAATTAATAGGCTGAGACAGCAGCTGAAGGCCTTTTTGCCCACTACCTACTGGGAACTCTGAAGAAAAGCCTCCTGAAACCTGGTTAGGCCCAGGATGACTCTACTGTTTCTTCATTGCTCTTTCAGGTTTCAGCAGATTCAGAATTCCCCATATGCCATATCCAGACACAGGGATTATTTTTTCAAAGATTATAGACTCTTACATATAGGATGGATGGAGAACAAGCTCTAGTGTGTAGCAGAGGGAACTGTATTCAATGCTCTGGGATTAACCATAATGAAAAGAATATAAAAAATGATGTCAATATGTGTATAAGTGAATCACTTTGCTGTACAGCAGAAATTAATGCAACATAGTAAATTAACTGCAATTCAATAATTTAAAAAATGACCTCACCTCAGACTCAATGAGGTATTATATGGATGATTGGTTTTCAGAGCAGGATAACCTCACAGGAGTGGACCGTAATTAGGGCCAATGTCAACAGAACCACTTGCTTTGTCCCACACCTCAGTGCAGAGAAGACTTTCCTCTGCTAGAAACTGCCATCTTTGGTTGCAGAAGGCGGCATGGGAGATATAAAACTAGAGGTAGTTCATGTCTACACTGAGTGAACATTTATTTGAAAGTAACTGCCTTAAAGTAGGGTAATTACCATCATTTGTAAATATAAAGTCATTTCAAACCCCATCATGAAACACAGTAAAATGCCAGGTTACAGGCAAAATTGTATGCACATAAGTATTTCTATATTTGTTGTTTTTCAGTTGCTAAGTCATGTCCAACTCTTTGCAACCCCATTGACATTAGCACACCTGGATTTCCTGTCTTCTACTGTCTCCCAGAGTTTGCTCAAACTCATGTCCATTGAGTCAGTGATGCTATCTCACCATCTCATCCTCCACTGCCCTCTTCTCCTCTTGCTCTCAATTTTTCCCACCATAACGAGGAGCCAATGAGTTAGCTCCCTGCATCAGGTAGCCAAAATATTGGGGCTTCAGCTTCAACATCAGTCCTTCCAATGAATATTCAAGGTTGACTTCCTCTAGGATTGACTGTTTTGATCTCCTCGAAGTCCAGGGGACTCTAAAGAGTCTTTTCCAGTACCACAGTTTAAAAGCATCAGTTCTCTGGTGCTCAGCCTTCTTTATGGTCCAACTCTCACATCCACATATGACTCCAGGAAAAACCACAGCTTGACTATACAGGAACTTTATCCACAAAGTCTCAGCTTTTTAACTACTGTCTAGGTTTATCACAACTTTCCTTTCAAGGAGCAAGCGTTTTTAAGCTGCAGTCACTATCCACAGTGATTCTAGAGCCCAAGAAAATGAAATCTTCCACTGTTTCAATTTTTCCCATTTTATCTGCCATGAAGTGATAGGATCAGATACCATGACTTTAGTTTTCTGAATATTGAGATTTAAATCAGATTTTTCACTCTCCTCTTTCACCTTCAAGAGGCTCTTTAGTTCCTCTTAATTTTCTGCCATTAAATTGATATCATCTGCCTATCTTGACATTATTGATATTAATATTACACCCAGTGATCTCGATTCCAGCTTGTGATTCACACAGCCCAGAATATTGCCTGATGTACTCTGCATAGACGTTACATAAGCAAAGTGACAATATATAGCCTTCTCATACTCCTTTCCCAATTTGGAACCAGTCAATTGTTCCATATCAAGTTCTAATTGTTGCTTCTTGACCTGCATGCAGATTTCTCAGGAGGCAGGTAAGGTGGTGTGGTACTCCTATCTCTAAGAATTTTCCAGTTTGTTGTGATCCACAATGTCATAGGCTTGAGCACAGTCAATGATGCAGAAGTAGATCCTTTTTCTAGAACTCTTGCTTTCTCCATGATCCAACAAATGCTGGCAATTTGGTCTCTGGTTCCTTTGCCTTTTCCAGACCTAGCTTGTACACCAGAAAGTAATTCCCATACTGTTGAAGTCTAGCTTGAAGGATTTTGATCCTTACCTTGCTATCATGTGAAATGAGTGCAATAGTACAGTAGTTTAAGCATTCTTTGTCATGGCCATTCTTTGGGATTGGAATGAAAACTGACTTTTTCCAGTCGTATAGCCACTGCTGAGTTTTCCAAATTTGCTAATATACTGAGTGAAGCACTTCTACATCATCATCTTAGGACTTGAAATAGCTCAGCTGGAAAACTATCATCTCCACTAGCTTTGTTCTTAGTAAACCTTCCTAAAGCTCACTTAACTTCACACTCACAGGATGTCTGGCTCTAGGTGAGTGACCACACCATCGTGGTTATCTGAGTCATTAACATCTTGTTTAACATCTGAGTTCAGTCATTCAGTCGAGTCCGACTCTTTGCAACCCCATGGACTGCAGCAGTTGGTGATGGACAAGGAAGCCTGGTGTGCTGCAGTTCATGGGGTCACAAATAGTCGGACAAAACTGAGTGACTGAACTGAATTGAACACCTTTTTGGTATAGTTCTTCAGTGTGTTCTTGCCACCTCTTCTTAATCACTTCTGATTCTGTTAGATCCTTACCGTTTCTGTTCTTCGTGGTGCTCTTCTTTGCATGAAATGTTCCCTTGATAACTCCAATTTTCTTGAAGAGATCTCTACTCTTGCCATTCTATTGTTTTCCTCTATTTGTTTGCATTGTTCTTTTTCTCTGTATATGTATTTTGAAATTTTATTTCGTCTTTCATATGTTAGCCAAAATGTAACACCATTGGGGGCAACTTCCAAATTTTAGTTGTGTGTTTAGTTCACTGGCATCACTACTCATAGTCCCAGGTTTTATTTTTTACCAGTAAATGTCTCTTGCTCCACACCAGTAGTAGGTTGAGTGCTAAAAGGTAATATATATTGGAATATGACCTTGCATTCACTAATGAGACTATTATTTGTGAGTATTTACAATGTTCCAGATACTCTTTTAGGCAATTGGCATATATCAGTGAACAAAAAATTCTTTAAAAAGTAAAACTAATTTTTTAGTTTAAATATTTTCTTGTGCAATGTGATTTGATAAATTCAAATTGAATTAAATTAAACTATAAATTATTTTCTCAGCTAAATTAGCAGCATTCCAAGTGCTCAACAGCCACATGTGGTCAATAGCTACCATATTAGACAGTACAGATTACAGCATACTTTCATCATCAGAGAAACTTCTCTTATGTTGGATGGTGGTTGTCTAAGTGATGTGTTTCCAGCTTTTTGTATACTTGCCTATATGCAGTTGTCTTTAACTAGGATTAATGTCCACTCTATCATTTAGTAAAAGTATCAGGGTTTTCACAATCAAACAAATTTAGACCAAAAAACACACTGAAAAAATTTTACTCAGTAGGAAGATGGTTATGAGTCTCATAAATTAAAAAGATTGTATATGGCAAGTATTTTTTTCAACATGTTACTATAAAACTCTTTTTTAAAAAACTCAATCTTTTGAAAACCATTATTTCCTCTCATTAACTCTTAAATGTGGATAACTAAAATTCAGGATAAAATCACCTATTATCTGAGGGATAATGTATATAATGGTATGAACGTCAGAGAGGCTGTTTTCAGAATCTAGTTCATTAAGAAGCAAAATGTTAGACTAAATTACATACTCTACAGCATATAAACCAAGGCCATCAAACTAAGGCCACCACAACAGACCATGCCAGAGAACTTCATTCCAATCTTCCTTCTTAATAGTACTTGAAAACTTCCAATAAATGTTCTATTTTGTAATTATATAATGATATGGTGGTGATATTTTTCAATAACCCTTCAAAATAAAAATTTAAATATCTCTTAAATGTATGAAACATTGGCCTAGAACTTTTATTAAAATATCTTATTTTAATAAAATATTTAATATTTTAATTGTATTAGAATACCTGTTTTTTTCCTCAAGAAAAAAATTATTTAAATTATTACAAGGATGATTAAGCAAAAAGCATTTGTAGAAATTTTGTTAGAATGACTATTCTGCTTTCTTTGCATTTATTCTATTAAGATAGAAGATGTTTAATTTGGTTTAAAATTTATAGTACTATAGTGAATTTCCATACCCCCAAACCAGAGTGAGGCCTCCCCTGGTGTCTCAGCAGTAAAGAATCCACCTGCTAATTCAGGAGACTTGGGTTTGTTCCCTTGTTTAGGAAAATCCTGTGGAGTAGGAAATGGCAACCTACTCCAGTATTCTTGCCTGGGAAATCCCATGGACAGAGGAGCCAGGCTAGAGTCCATGGGATCATAAAAGAGTCAGACATAACATAGAGACTAAACAACAGCAAAACCAGGGTGAGCTAATATTGACAGCTGGCTTCCTTCTTGAACACTTTGGGAAACGCATGGGAAATTTGAAAATGGTTCGTTCTTGTAGGTGAGGCAGAAATTTTCAGAACAAGATATGAAAACTTAATAGCTAACTTGTGAGCACCCCAATCTATTGAGTTGTAGAGCATGAGGACAAAGTGATTACAATGGAAGCATGGTGCCTATGTGCATGCTTGGTTGTTACATCCTGGCTGACTCTTTTGTGACCCCCATGGACTGTACCCTGCAAAACTCTGTCCATGGGATTTTCCAGGCAAAAATACTGGATTTTAGTTGTCAATTCCTCCTCTAGGGGATCTTCCTGACTCAGGGATTGAATCCAAGTCTCCTCCATCTCCTGCATTGGCAGGAGAATTCTTTACCACTGAACCACCTGGGAAGATGCTAATGGAAGCATAATGCTTCTAAAAAAAAATTATCCTTGCCTTGTGGGAATAATATACCTGAAAATATAAAATTTTGTAAACCCTTAGGATAAAGAGAATATAGTAAAGGTAATTAAGAAATGTTTAGGATATTCCTTAGCTGTCCAGTAGTTAGGATTCCACATTTCCGCTGGTAAGGGCATGGGTTCAATCCCTGGTTGGGAACTAAGATCCAGTATGCCACGTGGTGTGGTCAAAATAAATAAATAGGTAGATAGATTAAAAGGGGCAATAAAGTTTAAAAAGTGAAATAACTGCAATAACAACAAATACAACGTTCACATGTATAGCACACTATACAGTATTAAGTGATATCTGTATGATATGACTGGAGGGAGGTTTCTAAGAACTCTGAGAATTTTAAGCATATTTATCAAAGTGTCAGTTTCCTACTGACCCATAGTAAACTAAAAAGATACTACTTAGTGACTTGAAACAATACAAGTTTATTATTTTACAGATCTGCAGATCACAATTGAACACATGCATCCTGTATCTATATGAAGGTGAAGTCTCTCAGTTATGTCTGACTCTTTGCCACCCCTTGGGCTGTAACCTAATAGGCTTCTCCGTCCATGGGATTCTCCAGGCAAGAATACTGGAGTGGATTGCCATTTCCTTCTCCAAGGGATCTTCCCGACCCAGGATCGAACCCGGGTCTCCCTCATTGGAGGCAGACACTTTAACCTCTGAGCCACCAGGGAAGCCTGGTGGTATCTATATGAGATGGTGGAAATTCACTAAACTTACTGTGACCATTCATGTTGCAAGTAAATCAGATCATTAGGCAATACACCTTAAATTTATACTGTGTTCTATAACAATTACACAACAATAGAACTGTAAGAAAACATTTTAAATAATTAAAAGATTAAATAGATATTGTGAATACCATCTGCTATAAGGAAAATGCTGTTGGCAATATTAAATACATATTTGAATATAAAATTATGTGTACATAACTGCCACATGTCACTAGGTGCCACCACATTTCTGATCCTCTGAGCAATATAATAAGATAAGGAAATAAATTAAATGGAAATTAGTTAATGAAGTAAATTAATAAACTTTTAATAATAAGGATATTAAATCAATAACATTTATTAGAGTTAGATATATATTCTAATAGAAAGAACAAATACCATATTTGTTCTTTAATTTAAAATTTTATTTTTTAACATTATAAGCATAATTTTTCTCTTAAAAACTGAAGAAGTTTGAAGAAGGTAGGAGTGGAAATAGCTTTATAAAGAGTGAGAAAATTAATTCTTAGGTAGATTGATCAGGACTCCAGGGCCCTCAAGGAGGAGAAAAGGGCCAATTATTTTCTATATTGCTTTGTCTTAGTCACATGAGACATTTGTTCTTAAACTCTGAGTTGTTTTGACAACAATGCTTAAAACTAACTTTAAGCCCAGAGCCAATGATTACCTGGGCATTCTAGGAATCAGCGAACTAAAATGGACTGGAATGGGTGAATTTAACTCAGATGACCATTATATCTACTACTGTGGGCAGGAATCCCTCAGAAGAAATGGAGTAGCCATTATGTTCAACAAAACAGTCTGAAATGCAGTACTTGGATGCAATCTCAAAAATGACAGAATGATCTTGGTTTGTTTCTGAGACAAACCATTCAAAATCATGGTAATCCAAGTCTTTGCCCCGACCAGTAACACTGAAGAAACTGAAGTTGAACGGTTCTATGAAGACCTACAAGACCTTTTAGAACTAACACCCAAAAAGGATGTTTTTTTCATTATAGGGGACTGGAATGCAAAAGTAGGAAGTCAAGAAACACCCAGAATAACAGGCAAATTTGGCCTTGGGTTACGGAATGAAGCAGTGCAAAGACTGATAGAAATTTGTCAAAAAAATGCACTGATCATAGCAAAAACCCTCTTCCAACAACACAAGAGAAGACTCTACACATGGATATGACCAGATGGCTAACACCAAAATCAGATTGATTATATTCTTGGCAGCCAGAGACGGAGAAGGTCTATACACTCAACAAAAACAAGACCAGGAGCTGAGTGTGGCTGAGATCATGGACTCCTTATTGCCAAATTCAAAATTAAATTGAAGAAAGTATGGAAAACCACTAGACCATTCAGGCATGACCTAAATCAAATCCTTTATGATTATAGAGTGGAAATGAGAAATAGATTTAAGGGACTAGATAGACAGAGTGCCTGATGAACTATAGATGGAGGTTCATGACATTGTACAGGAAACAGGGATCAAGACCATCCCCATGGAAAAGAAATGCAAAAAAAGCAAAATGGCTGTCTGGGGAGGTCTTACAAATAGCTGTGAAAAGAAGAGAAGTGAAAAGCAAAGGAGAAAAGGAAAAATATAAGCATCTGAATGCAGAGATCCAAAGAATAGCAAGGTGAGATAAGAAAGCCTTCTTCAGCCATCAATGCAAAGAAATAAAGGAAAACAAAAGAATGGTAAAGACTAGAGATCTCTTCAAGAAAATTAGAGAAACAAAGGGAACATTTCATGCAAAGATGGGCTCGTTAAAGGACAGAAATGGTATGGACACATACCATACAAAACAGAAGCAGAAGAAATTAAGAAGAGGTGGCAAGAATACACAAAAGAACTATTCGAAAAAGATCTGCACCACCCGGATAATCATGATGGTGTGATCACACACCTAGAGCCGTACATCATGGAATGTGAAGTCAAGTGGGCCTTAGAAAGCCTCACTGTGAACAAGCTGGTGGAGGTGATCAAAATTCTCCAAGCCTAGCTTCAGCAATACGTGAACTTCCTGATGTTCAAGCTGGTTTTAGAAAACTCAAAGGAACAAAACATCAACTTGCCAACATCTGCTGGATCATGGAAAAAGCAAGAGAGTTCCAGAAAAACATCTATTTCTGCTTTCTTGACTATGCCAAAGCCTTTGACTGTGTGGATCACAATCAACTGTGGAAAATCCTGAGAGATGGGAATACCAGACCAACTAACCTGCTTCTTGAGAAACCTATATGCGTGTCAGGAAGCAACAGTTGGAACTGGACATGGAACAACAGATTGGTTCCAAATAGGAAAAGGAGTACCTCAAGGGTGTATATTGTCACTCTGCTTATTTAACTTCTATGCAGAGTACATCATGAGAAACGCTGGGCTAGAAGAAGCACAAGCTGAAATCAAGACTGCTGGGAGAAATATCAAGAACCTCAGATATGTAGATGACACTACCCTTATGTCAGAAAGTGAAGAGGAACTAAAAAGCCTCTTGATGAAAGTGAAAGAGGAGAGTGAAAAAGTTGGCTTAAAGCTCAACATTCAGAAAACAAAGATCATGGCATCTGGTCCCATCACTTCATGCAAAATAGGTGGGGAAACAGTGGATACAGTGTCAGGCTTTTTTGGGGGGTGCTCCAAAATCACTGCAGATGGTGACTGCACCAGGAAATTAAAAGACGCTTACTCCTTGGAAGACAAGTTATGACCAACCTAGTTAGCATATCGAAAATCAGAGACATTAAATGCCAACAAAGGTCTGTCTAGTCAAGGCTATGGTTTTTCCTGTGGTCATGTATGGATGTGAGAGTTGGACTGTGAAGAAAGCTGAGCGCTGAAAATTGATGCTTCTGAACTGTGATGTTGGAGAAGACTATTGAGAGTCCCTTGGACTGCAAAGAGATACAAGCAGTCCATTCTGAAGGAGATCAACCCTGGGATTTCTTTGGAGGGAATGATGCTAAAGAAACTCCAGTACTTTGGCCACCTCATGTGAAAAGTTGACTCACTGGAGAAGACTCTGATGCTGGGAGGGATTGTGGGCAGGAGGAGAAGGGGACAACAGTGGATGAGATGGTTGGTTGGCATCACTGACTCGATGGCCGTTGTCTGGGTGAACTCTGGGAGCTGATGATGGACAGGGAGGCCTGGCGTAATGTGATTCATGGTGTCTCAAAGAGTTGGACAGAACTGAGGGACTGAACTTAACTGAACTGAATGATTACACAACAAAACAACTCATCCTTACACCCGTGGTGGATTCATGTCAATGTATGGCAAAACCAATACAGTATTGTAAAGTAAAATAAAGTAAAAATAAAAATTAAATAAATAAATAAATAAACTGAAAAAAATAAAATAAAACAAATGGATATTCAACCTCAAAACAAAACAAAACAAACTCATCTTGCTCAAGGATATGTTTTTCCTAAAACTGTATACTAATGATTAGATAACAACAATGTACCTTCCTTGAGGTTCAGTTCAGTTAAGCACAAAGGCGTGTCCGGCTCTTTGCGACCCCTTGAATCGCAGCATGCCAGGCCTCCCTGTCCATCACCATCTCCCAGGGTTCACCCAGACTCACCTCCATCGAGTCCATGATGTCATCCATCCATCTCATCCTCTGTCGTCCCCTTCTCCTCCTGCCCTCAATCCCTCCCAGCATCAGAGTCTTTTCCAATGAGTCAGTTCTTCACATGAGGTGGCCAAAGTACTGGAGCCTCATCTTCAGCTTCATTCCTTCCAAAGAAATCCCAGGATTGATCTCCTTCAGAATGGATTGGTTGGATCACCTTGCAGTCCAAGGGACTCTCAAGAGACTTCTTCAACACCACAGATCAAAAGCATCAATTCTTCGGCGCTCAGCCTTCTTCACAGTCCAAATCTCACATCCATACATGACCACAGGGAAAACCATAGCCTTTACTAGATGGACCTTTGTTGGCAAAGTAATGTTTCTGCTTTTGAATATGCTTTCTAGGTTGGTCATAACTTGTCTTCCAAGGAGTAAGCGTCTTTTAATTTCATGGCTGCAGTCACCATCTGCAGTGTTTTTGGAGCTTAAGAAAATAAAGTCTGACACTGTTTCCACTGTTTCCCCATCTATTTCCCATGAAGTGATGGGACCGGATGCCATGATCTTTGTTTTCTGAATGTTGAGCTTTAAACCAACTTTTTCACTCTCCTCTTTCACTTTCATCAAGAGGGTTTTGAGTTCCTCTTCACTTTCTGCCATAAGGGTGGTGGCATCTGCATATCTGAGGTTATTGATATTTCTCCTGGCAATCTTGATCCCAGCTTGTGTTTCTTCCAGTCCAGGGTTTCTCATGATGTACTCTGCATAGAAGTTAAATAAGCAGGGTGACAATATACAGCCTTGAGGTACTCCTTGTCCTATTTGGAACCAGTCTGTTGTTCCATGTCCAGTTCTAACTGTTGCTTCCCGACCTGCATACAGATTTCTCAAGAGGCAGGTCAGGTGTTCTGGTATTCCCATCTCTTTCAGAATCTTCCACAGTTTATTGTGATCCACACATTCAAATGCTTTGGCATAGTCAAGAAAGCAGAAATAGATGTTTTTCTGGAACTCTCTTGCTTTTTCCATGATCCAGAGGATGTTGACAATTTAATCTCTGGTTCCTCTGCGTTTTCTACAACCAGCTTGAACATCAGGAAGTTCATGGTTCATGCATTGCTGAAGCCTGGCTTGGATAATTTTGAGCATTATTTTACTAGCATGTGAGATGAGTGCAATTGTGTGGTAATTTGAACATTCTTTGGCATTGCCTTTCTTTGGGATTGGAATGAAAACTGACCTTTTCCAGTCCTGTGGCCACTACTGAGTTTTCCAAATGTGCTGGCATATTGAGTGCAGCACTTTCACAGGATCATATTTCAGGATTTGAAATAGCTCAACTGGAATTCCATCACCTCCACCAGCTCTGTTCTTACTGATGCTTTCTAAGGTCCACTTGACTTCACATTCCATGGTGCCTGGCTCTAGATTAGTGATCACATCATCATGATTACCTGAGTCATGAAGATCTTTTTTGTACTTTTCTTCCATGTATTCTTGCCACCTTTTCTTAATATCTTCTGCTTCTGTTAGGTCTAAACCATTTCTTTCCTTTATGGAGCCCATCTTTGCATGAAATGACACCCTGCTTTCTCTAATTTTCTTAAAGAGATCTCTAGTCTTTCCCATTCTGTTGTTTTCCTCTATTTCTTTGCATTGATCACTGAAGAAGGCTTTCTTATCTCTTCTTGTTATTCTTTGGAACTCTGCATTCAGATGCTTATATCTTTCCTTTTCTCCTTTGCTTTTCACCTCTCTTCTTTGACAGCTATTTGTAAGACCTCCCCAGACAGCCATTTTGCTTTTTTGCATTTCTTTTCCATGGGGATGGTCTTGATCCCTGTCTCCTGTACAATGTCACGAACCTCATTCCATAGTTCATCAGGCACTCTGTCTATCAGATCTAGTCCCTTAAATCTATTTCTCACTTCCACTGTATAATCATAAGGGATTTGATTTAGGTCATACCTGAATGGTCTAGTGGTTTTCCATACTTTCTTCAATTTGAGTCTGAATTTGGTAATAAGGAGTTCATGGTCTGAGCCACAGTCAGTTCCTGGTCTTATTTTTGCTGCCAGTATAGAGCTTCTCCATCTTTGGCTGCAAAGAATATAATCAACCTGATTTTGTTGTTGACCATCTGGTGATGTCCATGTGCAGAGTACTCTCTTGTGTTGTTGGAAGACGGTGTTTGCTATGACCAGTGCATTTTCTTGACTAAACTCTATTAGTCTTTGCCCTGCTTCATTCTTCATTCCAAGGCCAAATTAACCTGTTACTCCAGGTGTTTCTTGACTTCATACTTTTGCATTCCAGTCCCCTATAATGAAAAGGACATCTTTTTTGGGTTTTAGTTCTAAAAGGTCTTGTACGTCTTCATAGAACTGTTCAACTTCAGCTTCTTCAGCATTACTGGTTGGGGCATAGACTTGGATAACTGTGATATTGAATGGTTTGCCTTGGAGACGAACAGAGATCATTCTGTCATTTTTGAGACTGCATCCAAGTACTGCATTTCAGACTCTTTTGTTGACCATGATGGCTACTCCATTTCTTCTGAGGGATTCCTGCCCACAGTAGTAGATATAATGGTCATCTGAGTTAAATTCACCCTTTCCAGTCCATTTTAGTTCACTGATTCCTAGAATGTCGACGTTCACTCTTGCCATCTCTTGTTTGACCATTTCCAATTTACCTTGGTCCATGGACCTGACATTCCAGGTTCCTATGCAATATTGGTCTTTACAGCATCGGACCTTGCTTCTATCACCAGTCACATCCACAGCTGGGTATTGTTTTTGCTCTGGCTCCATCCCTTCACTCTTTCTAGAGTTATTTCTCCACTGATATCCAGTAGCATATTGGGCACCTAATGACCTGGGGAATTCTTTTTTCAGTATCCTATCATTTTGCCTTTTCATACTGTTCATGGGGTTCTCAAGGCACGAATACTGAAGTGGTTTACCATTCCCTTCTTCAATGGACCACATTCTGTCAGACCTCTCCACCATGACCCGCTCATCTTGGGTTGTCCCACAGGTATGGTTTGGTGTCATTGAGTTAGACAAGGCTGTGGTCCTACTGTGATTAGATTGACTAGTTTTCTGGGAGTATGGTTTCAGTGTATCTGCCCTCTGATGCCCTCTTGCAACACCTACCATCTTGCCTGGGTTTCTCTTACCTTGGGCGTGGGGTATCTCTTCACGGCTGCCCCAGCAAAGCACAGCCGCTGCTCCTTTTCTTGGACTAGGTGTATCTCCTTACTGCCGCTGTTCCTGACCTTCAAAATGGGATAGCTCCTCTAGGCCCTCCTGTGCCTGCACAGCCACCACTTCTCATGTTGCTCCTGCAGGCCACTTGCCCTGGCCTCGGGTGTGGGTGGCTCCTCCCAGGTGCCGCCCCTGGCCTCAGGCTCGGGGTGGCTCTTCTGGGTCACCTCCCCTGACCTCAGATGCAGGGTGTCTCCTCCCGGCCGCCACTGACCTCAGATGCAGAGTAGCTCCTCTCAGCTGTTCCTGCACCATTGTAGCCTGTCACTCTAGGCCACTGCCCCTGACCTTGAACGTGGGGTAGCTCCTATCGGCCACGCTTAGTGTGCCGGCTCACAGCCGCCTGTGCTTAGTGCGCCGGCTCACGAGGTTAGCAAAAACCTTCTGACTAATATTTCTATCTTAAGATATATGTTGTGGGAGTGGGTCTGGTAAGACCTTTCTACTGTTAGTAACCAACTGAAAAAGTAGATAAAGCCTTGATAAGACTAGAGAGCAGGGCACTCTCTGTCCCCTTTCTGATGTCTATATCAGCATATTTATCTGTCCTTGTTCACTGTAATGAAATATCTGCCATATGAAATTCTGAGTGTCTGAGGCCTGTTTCTTGTTTCCAAAGCTAAATCCTTTTCTTTGGAGATCATGATTCTGACATTGTTCACTGTAAGCTATTAAGAGTGAGCAGAAGTTGATGAAAAAAACAGAAATATAACAACTCTGTAATACTGAAGTTTAGGCTGATGGTATTGTCTGGGGATTTTTGGTAAAAGAAATATTTTGCTTCTATATATATATATATATTTAACTTTTAATGGTAACCATCAGGTCTAAGGATGATCAGACTAATGATTATCCATGGTTGAAGATGGAGAAGAGAATGGGAAACCACTTCAGTATCTTTTCCCTGAGATCCGAATAAACAGTATGAAGAGGCAAAAAGATTTGACACTGAAAGATGAACTCCTCATGGTGGTAGGTGCCCAGTATGCTACTGGAGATCAGTGGAGATATAACTCCAGAAAGAATGAAGAGATGGAGCCAAAGCAAAATAACATCCAGTTGTGGATGTGATTAGTGATGGAAGTAGAGTCCAATGCTGCAGAGAGCAATATTACATAGGAACCCGGAATGTTAGTTCCATGAATCAAGGCAAATTGGAAGTGGTCAAACAGCAGATGGAAAGAGTGAATGTCCACATTTTAGGAATCAATGAACTAAAATGAACTGGAAAGGGTGAATTTAACTCAGATGACCATTATGTCTACTACTGTGTTCAAGAATCCCTCAGAAGAAATGGAGTAGGTATCATAGCCAATAAAAAAGTCCAAAATGCTGTACTTGGATGCAGTCTCAAAAATGACACAATGATCTCTGTTTGTCAGGGGCGGTGGCCAGGAGGAGCTACCCTGAGCCCGAGGCCAGGGACAGCAGCTGGGAAGAGCCACCCCGAGCCAGAGGCCAGGGGCAGCAGCTGGGAGGAGCAATCCCACTTCTAAGGAGCGGTGGCTGCGCAGGCGCAGAAGGGCCTAGAGGAGCCATCCCACGTTGAAGGTCAAGAAGGGTAGTGGTGAGGAGATACCCCACATCCAAGGTAAGGAGCAGTGGCTGCGCTTTGCTGGAGCAGCTGTGAAGAGATACCCCATGCCCAAGGTGGGAGAAACCCAAATAAGATGGTAGGTGTTGCAAGAGGGCATCAGAGGGCAGACACACTGAAACCATACTCCCAGAAAACTAGTCAATCTAATCACACTAGGACCACAGCCTTGTCTAACTCAATGAAACTAAGCCATGCCTGCAGGGCAACCCAAGATGGGCAGGTCATGGTGGAGAGGTCTGACAGAATGTGGTCCACTGAAGAAGGGAATGCAAACCACTTCAGTATTCTTGCCTTGAGAACCCCATGAACAGTATGAAAAGGCAAAATGATAGGATACTGAAAGAAGAACTCCCCAGGTCATTAGGTGCCCAATATGCTACTGGATAACAGTGGAGAAATAACTCTAGAAAGAGTGAAGGGATGGAGCCAGAGCAAAAACAATACCCAGTTGTCGATGTGACTGGTGATAGAAGTAGGGTCCAATGCTGTAAAGAGGAATATTGCATAGGAACCTGGAATGTCAGGTCCATGAATCAAGGCAAATTGGAAGTGGCCAAACAAGAGATGGCAAGGGTGAACATCAACATTCTAGGAATCAGCAAACTAAAATGGACTGGAAAGGGTGAATTTAACTCAGATGACCATTATATCTACTACTGTGGGCAGGAATCCCTCAGAAGAAATGGAGTAGCCATCATGGTCAACAAAAGAGTCTGAAATGCAGTACTTGGATGGAGTCTCAAAAACGACAGAATGATCTCTGTTCGCCTCCAACGCAAACCATTCAATATCACGGTAATCCAAGTCTATGCCCCAACCAGTAATGCTGAAGAAGCTGAAGTTGAACAGTTCTATGAAGACCTAAGAGACCTTTTAGAACACCCTAAAAGGATATCCTTTTCATTATAGGGGACTGGAATGCAAAAGTACGAAGTCAAGAAACACCTGGAATAACAGGTTAATTTGGCCTTGGAATGCGGAATGAAGCAGGGCAAAGACTAATAGAGTTTTGCCAAGAGAACACACTGGTCATAGCAAACACCCTCTTCCAACAACACAAGAGAATACTCTACACATGGACATCACCAGATGGTAAACACCGAAATCAGATTGGTTATATTCTTTGCAGCCAAAGATGGAGAAGCTCTATACAGTCAGGAAAAACAAGACTGGGAGCTGACTGGCTCAGACCATGAACTCCTTATTGCCAAATTCAGACTCAAATTGAAGAAAGTAGGGAAAACCACTAGACCATTCAGGTATGACCTAAATCAAACCCCTTATGATTATACAGTGGAAGTGAGAAATAGATTTAAGGGATTAGATCTGATAGACAGAGTGCCTGATGAACTATGGAATGAGGTTCGTGACATTGTACAGGAGACAGGGATCAAGACCATCCCCATGGAAAAGAAATGCAAAAAAGCTAAATGGCTGTCTGAGAAGTCCTTACAAATAACTGTGTAAAGAAGAGAAGCAAAAAGCAAAGGAGAAAAGGAAAGATATAAGCATCTGAATGCAGAGTTCCAAAGAATAGCAAGAAGAGATAAAGCCTTCTTCAGCGATCAATGCAAAGAAGAGGAAAACAACAAAGTGGGAAAGACTAGAGATCTTTTCAAGAAAACTAGAGAAAGCAGGGGAACATTTCATGAAAAGATGGGCTTGATAAAGGACAGAAATGGTCTGGACCTAACAGAAGCAGAAGATATTAAGAAGAGGTGGCAAGAATACATGGAAGAACTGTACAAAAAAGATCTTCATGACTCGGATAATCACGATGGTGTGACCACTCACCCAGAGCCAGACATCCTGGAATGTGAAGTCAAGTAGACCTTAGAAAACATCAGTAAGAACAGAGCTGGTGGAGGTGATGGAATTCCAGTTGAGCTGTTTCAAATCCTGAAAGATGATGCTGTGAAAGTGCTGCACTCATTATGCCAGCAAATTTGGAAAACTCTAGTTTTAATTAGTGACTTTCCGTGGCTGTTACGTTTGTTAATAGATAGCACCTGACTCCAGCACTCTTGCCTAGGAAGTCCCATGGAAGGAGGAGCCTGGTGGGCTGCTGTCCATGGGGTCGCTGGGAGTCGACACGACTGAGTGACTTCACTTTCACTTTTCGAGTTCATGCATTGGAGAAGGAGATGACAACCCACTCCAGTGTTCTTGCGTGGAGAATCCCGAGGACGGGGGAGCCTGGTGGGCTGCCGTCTATGGCGTCGCACAGAGTCGGACACAACTGAAGCGACTTAGCAGCAGTAGCAGCAGCAGTAGTGGCCACAGGACAGGAAAAGGTCAGTTTTCATTCCAATCCCAAAGAAAGGCAATGCAAAAGAATGTTCAAACTATCACACGATTGCACTGATCTCACATGCTAGTAAAATAATGCTCAAAATTCTCCAAGCCAGGCTTCAGCAATATGTGAACCGTGAAATTCCTGATGCTGAAGCTGATTTTAGAAAGGGCATAGGAAGCAGAGATCAAATTGCCAACATCCGCTGGATCATGGTAAAAGCAAGAATTTTCCATAAAAACATCTATTTCTGCTTTATTGACTATGCCAAAGCCTTTGACTGTGTGGATTGGATCACAATAAACTATGGAAATTTCTGAGAGAGATGGGAATACCAGACCACCTGACCTGCCTCTTGAGAAATCTGTATGGAGGTCTGGAGGCAACAGTTAGAACTGGACATGGAACAACAGACTGGTTCCAAATAGGACAAGGAGTACATCAAGGCTGTATATTGTTGCCCTGCTTATTTAACTTATATGCAGAGTATATCATGAGAAACCCTGGACTGGAAGAAACACAAGCTGGGATCAAGATTGCCAGGAGAAATATCAATAACCTCAGATATGCAGATGACACCACACTTATGGCAGAAAGTGAAGAGGAACTCAAAAGCCTCTTGATGAAAGTGAAAGAGGAGAGTGAAAAAGTTGGCTTAAAGTTCAACATTCAGAAAAACGAAGATCATGGCATCCAGTCCCATCACTCCATGGGAAATAGATGGGGAAACAGTGGAAACAGTGTCAGACTTTATTTTTCTGGGCTCCAAAATCACTGCAGATGGTGATTGCAGCCATGAAATTAAAAGACGCTTACTCCTTGGAAGAGAAGTTATGACCGACCTAGAAAGCATATTCAAAAGCAGAGACATTACTTTGCCGACTAAGGTCCATCTAGTCAAGGCTATGGTTTTTCCAGTAGTCATGTATGGATGTGAGAGTTGGACTGTGAAGAAGGCAGAGCGCCAAAGAATTGATGCTTTTGAACTGTGGTGTTGGAGAAGACTCTTGAGAGTCCCTTGGACTGCAAGGAGATCCAACCAGTCCATCATGAAGGAAATAAACCCTGGGATTTCTTTGGAAGGAATGAAGCTGAAGCTGAGGCTCCAGTACTTTGGCCACCTCATGCGAAGAGTTGACTCATTGGAAAAGACTTTGATGCTGGGAGGGATTGGGGGCAGGAGGAGAAGGGGACGACAGAGGATGAGATGGCTAGATGGCATCACTGACTCGATGGACGTGTGTCTGAGTGAATTCTGGGAGTTGGTGATGGACAGGGAGTCCTGGAGTGCTGCAATTCATGGGGTCGCAAAGAGTCGGACATACTTTAGCGACTGAACTGAACTCATACCTCGACCACTAATGCCAAAGCAGCTGAATTTGAACAATTCTATGAAGATCTTCAAGACCTTTTGGAACTAACATTCAAAAAGGATGACCTTTTCATCACAGGGGACTGGAATGCAAAAGTAGGAAGTCAAGAAATATCTAGAGTTTCAGGCAAATTTGGTCTTAGTGTACAGAGTGAAGCAGGGCAAAAACTAATAGTTTTCCCAAGAGAATGCACAGGTCATAGCAAACACCCTCTTCCAACAAGAGAAGAACATCCACGTGGACATCACCAGATGGTCAATACTGAAATCAGATTAATAAAGTCTTTGCAGCCAAAGATCGAAAGCTGTATAGTCAGGAAAGCAAGACTGGAAGCTGACTGTGGCTCAGATCATGAACTCCTTATTGACAATTTAGACTTGAAGAATGCAGGGGAAAACACTAGACAATTCATGTATGACCTGAATCAAATTACTTACACGTATACAGTGGAAGTAACAAATAGATTCCATGGATTAGATCTGATAGACAGAGTGCCTGAATAACTATGGACAGACGTTTATGACATTGTACAGAGGCAGTGATCAAGATCACTCCCAAGAAAAATAAATACTAAAGGCAAAATGGTTGTCTGAGGAGGCCTTACAAATAGCTGTGAAAAGAGGAGAAGCAAAAGGCAAAGGAGAAAAGGAAAGATATACCCATTTGAATGCAGGGTTCCAAAGATAGCAAGGAGAGATAAGAAAGCCTTCTTCAGTGATCAGTGCAAAGAAATAGAGGAAAACAATAGAATGGAAGAGACTAGAGATATCTTCAGGAAAATTAGGGATACCAAAGGGAACATTTCATGCAAAGATGGGCACAATAAAGGACAGAAATGACATGGACATAACAGAAGCAAAGATATTAAGAAGAGGTGGCAAGAATACACAGAAGAACTGTACAAAAAAGATCTTTATGACCCAGATATTTACGAGAGTGTGATCACTCATCTAGGCCAAACGCCTGGGAATCTCTGGGCCTAAGGAACTATCACTATGAACGAAGTTAGTGGAGGTGATACAATTCCAGTTGAGCTATTTCAAATTCTAAAAGATGATGCTATGGAAGTGTGGCACTCAATATGCCATCAAATTTGGAAAACTCAGCAGTGGCCACAGGATTGGAAAAGGTAAGTTTTCATTCCAATCCCAAAGAAAGGCAATGTCAAGGAATGCTCAAACTACTGCACAATTGCACTCATCTCACACACTAGCAAAGTAATACTCAAAATTCTCCAAGCCAGGCCTCAACAGTACATGAGCTGTGAACTTCCAGATTTTCAAGCTGGATTTAGAAAAAGCAGAGGAACCAGAGATCCAACTGTCAACATCCATTAGATCATCGAAAAAGCGAGAGAGTTCCAGAAAAACATCTACTTCTGCTTTATCAACTATGACAAACCCTTTGATTGTGTGGGTCAAAACAAACTGGAAAATTCTGAAAGAGATGGGAATACCAGACCACCTGACCTGCCTCCTGAGAACTCTGTGTGCAGGTCAGGAAGCAACAGTTAGAACGGGAAATGGAACAACAGACTAGTTCCAATCAGGAAAGGAGTACATCAAGGCTTTATATTGTCACCCTGCTTATTTAACTTATATGCAGTGTACATCATGAGTAATGCTGGACTGGTGAAGCACAAGCTGGAATCAGTATTGCTAAGAGAAATATCAATAACCTCAAATATGCAGATGACACCACCCTTATGACAAAAAAAATGAAGAAGAACTAAAGAACCTCCTGATGAAACTGAAAGAGGAGAGTGAAACAGTTGGCTTAAAGCTCAACATTCAGAAAACTAAGATCATGGCATCTGGTCCCATCAATTCATGGGAAATAGATGGGGAAACAGTGAGAACAGTGGCTGACTTTATTTTTGGGGGCTCCAAAATCACTGTAGATGTTGACTGCAACCATGAAATTAAAAGACGCTTGCTCTTTGAAAGAAAAGTTATGATCAATCTAGATAGCATATTAAAAAGCAGAGACATTATTTTGCTAACATGTGTCCATCTAGTCAAAGCTTTGACTTTTCCAGGAGTCATGTATGGATGTGAGAACTGGCTTATAGTTAATCTGAGCACTGAAGAATTGAAGTTTTTGAACTGTGGTATTGGCGAGGACTCTTGAGAGTGTCTTGGACTGCAAAGAGATCCAACCAGTCCGTTCAGAAGGAGATCAGTCCTCGGTGTTCATCGGAAGGAGTGATGCTAAAGCTGAAACTCCAATACTTTGGCCACCTCATGCGAAGAGTTGACTCATTGGAAAAGACTCTGATGCTGGGAGGGATTGGGGCAGAAGGAAAAGGGGATGACAGAGGATGAGATGGCTGGATGGCATCACCGACTTGATGGACATGAGTTTGGGTGAACTCTGGGAGTTTGTGATAGATAGAGAGGCCTGGCATGATGCAATTCATGGGGTCGCAAAGAGTGGGACACTGAGCAACTGAACTGAACTGACTGAACTGATGGTTTTCCCAGTAGTCATGTACGATGTGAGAGTTGGACCATAAAGAAGGCTGAGCACCAAATAATTGATGCTTTTGAACTGTGGTGTTAGAGAGGACTCTTGAGAGTTCCTTTGACAGCAAGGAGACAAGGAGATTGGCGTTGCCTAGGATAACCAATCCTAGAGAAAATCAACCCTGAATATTCATTGGAAGGACTGATGCTGAACATGAAGTTTCAATACCTTGGCCACCTGAAATGAAGAGCTAACTCATTGGAAAAGACCCTGATTCTGGAAAAGATTGAGGGAAGGGGGAGAAGGGGACAACAGAGGATAAGATGGTTGGATGGCATCATCAACTCAATGGATATGAGTTTGAAAACCCCCAGGAAATAGTGAAGGACAGTGAAGCCTTGTGTATTGCCGTCCATGAGGTTGCAAAGAGTTAGATACGGCTTAACAATTAAACAAGAGGTTCTGACAATTTTGACAAAAGATTTAGTGGAAATAATATAGAAAAAAACTGGAAGAAATGGGAAGTTGTGTTTGGAATGTTTTGGTGAAAACTTAATAATCTAAACTTAAAAATATGCTGAAGAAATAGAAGTCTCAATCAAGTATTTTAAGTCTATACCATGTGAGAACAGTTGCAGACCTGCAGAAGTTGTTATGGGTCATTGTCCACAACACTCATCAATTGAGATCATGTAGTAGCTGAGCTTCGGAGAAAGCAATGGCACCCCTCTCCAGTACTCTTGCCTGGAAAATCCCATGGACAGGGGAGCCCAGAGTCGGACACGACTGAAGTGACTTAGCATTAGCAGCAGCAGTAGCTGAGCTTAAGGACTACTGATAAAATAGTAATTCTTTATCCTTTAACAGTCCCTTGAACGGAAAGCCACAATCACAAGGCAAGATAATTTCAAACAGGGTGTGAAGAATGGGAACAATCAGCATATATTTAATGGAAGTAAATTGCCACAGATATAACTTTTTATATATGTCTTGGAACTTACTAACATGAAGCTCCCTTTGGCCATTTTAAATGTTGTCTCCAAGGAAAAAATGAACTACATTTAAGATAGGCATATGTTCTTTGGGCTTCCCTGGTAGCTTGGACAGTAAAGTGTTCTTTATATAACTTTAGAGAAATAATCAATGTAATATGGTCATTTCACATTCCTATGGGATATATTTTCCAAAAGAGCTCTATTTTGTATGTCATACTTGTAATCTTTTACATTAAAATTTGCTTTTGCTAGGTGATTAGATGTGATCTGAGATGTTGTATCAGAGCCAATGAACACTACCATAAGTTTAAAGAAGAGCTTAAGTTATGCTATTATAGCCCCAATAAAACACATTTTTATTCTTTTCATTTAAACATAATCCCTGAAAAACTGTCTAATTACTGAAAAAATGAGAACTTATTATTCAAAAGATATATCTTGTATGATACAAAAAACATGCTATGAACCTTTTGTGTTAATTATCTTAAAAATTTGTACTGAGGTATATACCCACTCTTTAAAGGATGTAGAATTTCTTTATAGGTTTAATTTCTGTCTTCAACTTTCTTCAGTCAAATTTAGTTTCTCTGGCTTCTTCTCCTTCACTTTATATATTATTATATGAGAACACAGTCCTGCTATTTTTTTGTGTACACAAGTTTCTTCCATATATAATTATATCTCTCTCATGTTGGATATTTCAACTATATGCTGGCAAATTCCTTGTGTCTTTTTACACCCAATCTTAAAGCTTTTGCATAGCAAAGGAAGTCATAAACAAAATGAAACAACAACCTACAGGGTGGGAGAAAATATTTCCAAATGAGGCAACCAACAAGGAATTAATCTCCAAAATATACCAACAGCTGATACAACTCTGTACCAGAAAAATGAACAACCCAATCAAAAAATGGGCAGAAGATCTAAATAGACATTCCCCCAAAGAAGACATAGAGATGGCCAAAGGCAGGTGAAAATCTGTTCAGCATCACTAATTATTGCAGAAATGTAAATAAAAACTACAATGCGTTATTACCACATGTTAGTCAGAATGACCATCATCAAAACATCTATTAATACAAACAATAAGTGCTGGAGAGGGTGTAGAGAAAAGGGAATCCTCCTACACTGTTGGTGGAAATGTGAACTGGTACAACTACTATGGAAAACAGTATGGAGCTTCCTTAAAAATCCTAAAAATAGATTGACCATATGACCCTGGAAGCCCATTCTTGGGCATATACTCAGAGAGAATCATAGCTGAAAAACATACATGCACTCCAAGGTTCACAGCACACTATTTACAGTACCCAAGACATGGAAACAACCTAAATGCCCATTGACAGATGAATGGATAAAAAAGAGCTGATAATACCACTCACACAATGGTAGTATTACATGTATGATTACTCAGCCATAGAAAGAAGGAAATAATGCCATTTGCAGCAGTTTGCATGGACTAGAGATTATCACACTAAGTGAAGTAAGCCAGTCAGTGAAAGACAAATATCATATCACTTATTTGCAGAGTCTATAAAAAAAAGTTAAGAATATCTCCAAAATGGAAAGAGACTCACAGACATAGGAAACAAACTTACAGCTCCCAAAGGAGAAAGGAGCATGTGGGGGAAAGAAAGATAAATTAGGAGTTTGAGATTAATTTATACACAGCTATATACATATAGTAACCAACAAGGACCTACTGTAGAGCACAGGGAACTATACTCAATATTTTGTGATAATCAAGATAGGAAAAGAATCTGAATCTGAATATATAGCTATATATATAATTGAATATGTATTCAATTCAGTATCTGTAAATTGAATCATTCTGCTGTACACCTGAAACTAGCATGATATTGTAAATCAACTGTACTTCAGTTTTAAAAAATTGCCTCCATTCAACCTTTACAATGAAGTTCTAGGAAGGCTTTATGATCCTTGATTTGTATCCTCTACTTAATTCATGTTCACAACTTTAAAATATTTTAAACTTGTTTTCTTTCAACATATATCTTTATAAAATTTCACATGGAAAATGGATAACTTTCTTTTCAAGTTAGCCTCTGAATTGACTATGAAATGAAGAGAAGGATTTTTAAAGTAGGTTTTCTAAATTCTTTCTCATACAAATACCTTAACTGATCAATTTAATCATTGTTATTACTAGATTACTAACAAAGTGTAAATAGACTTTCATTTGGTCTTTGGAACAAAACAAAGTGTTAGATTCATGACTTGCCCACCCTCCACTAGGACAATTTTGTTTCTATAGAACAAGAAATTCCCACAATTCATGCATTTTCTCTTAAAATGAATGCAAGTATTAACTGGTGAAATAGTAACAGTTATCATTGTTCCATCATGACTTGAACCCAGATAGCAATGGAAGATGTTGCTTACCCTCACCGAGGGCAGTCATTGAATTAATCTAATTGTTAGCACATGTTCTAAGCTAGAGGGAAAAGTACATAAGCAGGACATAGTTCTTTTTAATGACTTCTCTCTCCCCTGTTATTTGAAGAGTGGATTGCTTCATATTGAATCCAATGGCACACACTGTTAACAGCCTGTATTCTTTCCTTTAATTTAGTAACACAACCTACATCCTTGTGGTAAGCAATGCACTAAGTTAAAATGAAACAAAATGAAATAACAGGGGAAAAATAAGTTATTTTATTCTTTTCAAGAGTGTTATAGGTTGGTAATGAGATTTGAGCTGCCTTTCTGTGGAATTACTAAGAAAGCCCTTGAAGTGGAGTTTCCTGGGCAGGCCTCTTTGATAACAGAGCTAATGGAAGAAATGTTGTAGGAGAGATAAAGAAGAGCTGGATCGATGAAACTCCTAACATCTTGGACTGCCTAACTTTATGGTTTTTTTTTTTTTTTTTTCCCTTGAAACAGCACATTTGAAAACAGATTTATCACTACATTTTGGATATTCTTACATGAAGCTGAATGTAATCCTACATGAAACTGTGTAAATAAGCCAATTTCAGAAATAAGTAAGAATTTTTAAAGGTCCATTCATGAGAAAAATATTCCAAATTTTGAAAGTTACATGAACAGTCAGAGAATCATAAAATAGAATGCAAATAAGATTATCAACCTAAAAAGTCTCGAATCTTATAAAATATCATGTTTAGTAAGATAGATCACACCTTAACTGTTCAAAAAAACCTTTTTGAAAATGTGTATGTATTTTTAAATGCCAATTACTACATGAAGCTAGACAGGGATAATAGAATGTTGAAAGCAGTAAAATACAAAAGGAAACTAAACAATTTTGTTGTGCTAGTGATAAAGAACCTGCCTGCCAATGCAAGAGACATAAGAGATCCGGGTTCAATCCCTGGGTCAGGAAGATTCCCTGGAGGAGGACATGACGACCCAGTCTAGTATTCTTGCCTGGAGAATCCAACGGACAGAGGAGGCTGGCGGGCTTCAGTCCAGGGGGTTGCCAAGATGGACATGACTGAAATGACTTAGCACCAAAACAATTTTTGAGAAAACTACCAATAGGAGCTTTTTTTGGTCATGATGATAATAGTTTCCATATCAAGGCATGTCCAGCCTCCATAGCTGCCAGGATTCAAGGCTGACGGTGTGATGCCTTTTGGTTTCCAGAGACAAACCTGGGCCCAATGGCGGCCAGTAAGAACCATCATGTCTACTCTATTGGACATAAAATTTTTGATAAATTGAGGAGTAGAGGCAAAGAAGAATAGAACCTTTGCTAATCTAAACAAGTGGTGTTTGGAATTATATACTTTAGACTATTCCTCCATAATATAACTGGATACAAAAGAAAACTAAATATATAGATTCACTTTTCCCCCCTAGCTGCAGTTAAGTGACCTGCCAAAAAACAGAAGAGAAAAAAGAAATAAAGAAAAAACTCTACTATTGTCAAAAGCACTGATATGATAAAGTATTTAAAATATTATGTAGATTTATTATATTATTTTTTATAAGTGCAGCATTCAGTGTCTCATTAACTCAGCAAATTAACATCTTTTATTAATGAGGTCTAGATTAAGGACTTTCTTTTATATGAACTAATTAGTTTTCATTTCTTTCACTGACAATTTTGCTGAAATGGTATTGGGCATTTTGAAAATTTTGTGATCACCAATGTATATATAAAAAATTATTGTGTACACTCTACATATAGAATTTTTACTGTCAATTACATCTCAGTAAACTTGGAAAGATGTGACATTCTATTGGTAGATATTATTTATCACAGTGAACTATTGTTATACTTTACCATGATAAAAAATATAGAAATATCTGAATTTTGTTCAAATTATGATTACAAATATGAAGCATATGATACTTTAATGGAATAGTAAGCTCAATAATGCATAAAGAATGTTTCTACATACTCTTCATCCATTACAAAGCATTCATATATTTCTCAATTTTCTCCTTTTAAATAAGTAACATTTGTTGTTAAACATTTTTATAAATAGATACATATAATTGTAATTATCCTGTGTTATTATTTATAGAGCACTGTTATTAATAATTATTCACAGATAGCTTAAAGACAGAGGGCTGATATATATACATATACATATATATATATATAATGCTGCTGCTGCTGCTGCTGTTGATTCAGTTGTGTCCAATTCTGTGCAACCCCACAGATGGCAGCCCACCAGGCTCCTCTGTCCCTGGGATTCTCCAGGCAAGAATACTGGAGTGGGTTGCCATTTCCTTCTCTGAATATATATCTAATATGTATATCTTATAGATATATCTAATATATATATTTACTATATTTAATCTTTTAATTCTCATACTACTTGACTACTCCACTAACTTGGATACTCCTTTATATTTACTTCAGGAGCCACATTCCAGCTAGAGCAATACTTGATTTGTGACAGAAGCAGAAAAAAATACGGCTACTTTTTAAAGCTTCTATTAACACATTATTTGCTAAAGAAAGTTGTGTGACCAAGTCTGTTGCCAATATTTCAAGTAAATATAATCATTCACAATAGAAGAACAGAAAGAGTTTTGGAACATTAATGCAATCTAGCTCACTCCATGGATACATTTTAAAATCCTCAGCTAAATGTTAAAGATACTATTCAAATTGCCTGGCTTATTTATCCATGCCTTTTCCTAGTCATATATCTATATAAAGCTACATTGCAACTTAATTTTCTATTCCAATGACTAAAGCACTAGCATCTGACTTTTGAGTACAGTTGTTAATACCTTAATAAACCTTAAGGGTAATGCATATTCAATTATGTGAGATTAAAGTTTGCCTCTGTAGAAGTCTGCTAAGGCTGTCATAACAAAATGCCATACACCAGGTGGCTTAAACAACACACATTTTATTTTTTCACAGCTCAGGTCACAGGAAGTCAGAGATCAGGGTGCCAGCACCGTCAGTTTCTGATGAGCTCTCTCTGGCTCGTTAGTGGTGGCTCTCCCCTATTACCCATGGAAAGAGAATAAGTTCTCTAGTATTTCTTCCTATATAGGCACTACTCTTATTAGACCAAAGCCCCTCTTGCAGGACCCTAATTACCTCCCAGAGGCCTTCAAATACCATCACATTGAAGGCTAGACTTCAACATATGAATCTGAAAGTGAAAGTGAAGTCGCTCAGTCGTGCCCAACTCTTTGCGACCCCATGGACTGTAGCCTACAACGCTCCTCCATCCATGGGATTTTCCAGGCAAGAGTACTGGAGTGGGTTGCCATTTCCTTCTCCAGAGGATCTTCCCAACCTAGGGATCGAACCTGGGTCTCCCGCATTGTAGGCAGATGCTTTACCGTCTGAGCCACCAGGGAAGTCTTATGACTCTGAAGAGGGACACAAATATTGACCCCAAAAGAGTGTCCAGCAGGCCAATTCTGTGCCTCCTTTTCCTGTTTGTTGCTTGCTGTTTAGATCTTGCTGTGGTTAGAAAATCCTCTCTATTTCAGCTTGATGAAGTCTAGATTTATTCCAGTCTTTATCATCATAGTCTTCATTTTGATGTATCTGTGTCTGTGCATTGTCTCACTGGAGCCAGACTTGTTCCCAGTTCTGAATACCAGCACTCAACACTGTTGTCAATGCTCTGGATTTCAGCTCATCTGTGAAAGGAGGTGTGCTCTCACCTTTAAAATACTCTCTAGGGAGAGTAGCCTAGATTACACAGGTGTGCCCTATGTAATCAGAAGGCTCAAAAGTAGAGGAGGCACGCAGAAGAGAATGTCAGAGGAAGTTTTACCTGTGGAGGAAAGTCACGGGCAGATGCAATGTTGCCTCCGTTGAAGATGAAGAAGGTCATGATGTCTGGAAGGTGGGGGGACTCTAAAGCCTGGAAACAACAAGAAAATGGATTCTTCCTTCCAGAGTCCAGAAAGGAACTTGACCCTGCTGACACCTTAACTGTAGCTCACTGAAGCCTGTGTTGGACTCCTATCCTATGCTAGCGTAAGATAATAAATATATGTTGTTTAAAACCACTGGGGTAGTTGGTTATACTAGTTATAAAAAACCTTATATCAGTTTCAGAAGGAAAAAAGTGATTTCACATCCAGTTTTGGAGGCTTAGAATGATATTTCTAAACTTGTGAATAACAGAATACACTAATAAATCATAATGAATCCTATCATACCTACAGTGATAATAAACAGAAATTAATTCCAGGTATATGGGAGCAATTGCATTTGGAAATTATAATAAAAATATATGTACTAAATAAAAATATACAAGCTAAATTTCTTGCCAATATCTTAGAAATTATTACCATTTTGACTAAAACTGAATATTATTTGCTGAGGGTGGGAAATGGAATGTCAAGTTAGATACTATAGACAAGACAGTGATCAAATCATATTTAATTTGTGGAATTAATGAATTTGGTCATTATTTACATGAAAGATACAGTAAATAAAAACATTTTCACACTTATGAAACCATGAGAAATTATAGTTTTAAAGTGCAATTAATTTAATCCTTGAGAAGATAAAATAGAAAATAACACAGAAATTATATAAAATTACAGAATTATTTAACTTGCTACAAAGAAGAAACAAAAGGAATGTAAGCAAAGATTAGCATGAAGTGTAACTGGTATGGATTAAAAAATCATAAATTCTTAAAACAGTTATCATGGGACAATTTCAACATAGAACTCATTCTTTATTTAAAAATAGTAGATTATAAAAACTGTAAACATTTTAAAAGAGAAACTATGTAACAAACCAACAACAAATATTACCCAGAGTTAAGGAGAAAGATTTAGTCATATTTATTCCATCTACCTTTTAAATTTTTTTTCTAACCTATGTTAAAATAAGGCTCAGATATCAAAGTTATTTCACCTCTATAAACTTAGTATGCATAACTGATAAATATATCATTGTTTTATAAAATCAAAATCCATATTCACAAATAGAAAAATAATGACTCTCATATCAGGTGAAGATTTCAAAGGGGCTGTCCAGGTGGCACTAGTGGTAAAGAACCCACCTGCCAATGCAGGATACATAATGAGACAAGAGTTCTATCCTTGGGTTGGAAAGATCTCCTGGAGAAGGACATGGCAACCCACTTCAGTATTCTTGCCTGGAGAATCCCATAAACATAGGATCCTGGAGGGCTACAGTCCACAGAGTCTATCACAAAGAGTCTGACGAGACTGAAGCAACTTAGCACGCACGCAGGCAATGATGTCAAAATGCAATTTCTCTATGTGTCTACCAAATTCCTATTTTTAGTTTTAAATTTCAATGAGAATTCAAATGAGTGCCATAGACAATTTTTCATGTTACTTCTCTTATGTCTCTTTAATTTAGAGCTAATGAATACCATTTTTATGTTTTATTAATTAATAAAATAAATTAATAAAGTAAGTTACCTTGTGTGCATGCTAAGTCACTTCAGTCGTGTCTGACTCTTTATGACCCTATGGACTACATGTAGCCTGCCGTGCTCCTCTGTCCTTGGGGGTTTTCCAGGCAAGAACACTGGAGTGGGTTGTCATGCCCTCCTCCACAGGATCTTCCCCATCAAGTGATGGAAACCTAGTCCCTCACATCTCCTGCATTGGCAGGTGGGTATTTTATAGCACTAGTGCCAACTGGGTGGCCCCAAGTTATCTTGTAGAATGTCTTAAATTTTTTAGTGTTCCATTTGCTTGATTAGGCTCAAATGCTATTAGATGCCCCACGGTTACAGCTTGTCAATGACAAAAAGTCTAGTTATCGGACACTTACTGAAGTTAAGATTGATCCGTGGCTCACATGGTGATGTTCTCGTTCCTCCATTAGTAAGATTTCCTTAAGTATTTCTATATTGGTTTTATACATTAATGCCTCTTCTCTGAAACACAGATTCCACTATAGGATTATTCCTTTCACAACTGTTCACTAAAATTCTATTTATAAAGAGAAAATTTTCTCATCAATAATGCAATTGCCTTGAAGTAGATTTCATACAAAAAATATTGAATAAACTATTAACTCTTTTATTTTATTTGACAATATTCAGGGCAAAGAGTTTTTGCCTCAGATATTTCCAGTGGTATCCAATCTTACCTTTTTTGTTTGGGGGGAGTGGTGAAGGTATAGTGGATTGCTTTACTGCTTTCATTAATGTATCTTTATCCTACCAGAAAAATGTAAACATGTACCATTGGCTAAATGATATTCAGTGTCTCACAGAGTACAACATACATTTCACTTCAATATCAGACTTGATTCTGTTATTTGGCCAATAAATGTATGAAAATTTTACTGTCCAAAGTGAAAGTTGCTCAGTTGTTTCTGACTTTTTTCCACCCCATAGTCTATACAGTCCATGGAATTCTCCAGGTCAGAATACTGGCATGGGTAGCCTTTCCCTTCTCCAGAGGATCTTCCCAACCTAGGGGCTGACCCAGGTCTCCCGCACTACAGGTGGATTCTTTACCAGCTGAGCCACGAGGGAAGCCCTACTGTCCAAACACAACCTTTATCAAAACAACCTTTATCATTATATGGATTAGCTGAGTCTCTTGTGTTACTTACTTCTAATGCAATAATCAAGTCTTACATAGGGGCTACACCTTCAACCTTAGCTCTAAAGTGTGAAGACCTGTAAAGACTACCTGAATTGGACATATCCCTCCAGCCAATCCATAAGCACACAGTCAGTCACATGTGTGCTGTGCTTAGTCCTGTCCCACTCTGCAAGCCCATGGACTGCAGCCCACCAGGCTTCTCTGTTGATGGGATTTCCCAGGCAAGAATACTGAAGTGGGTTGCCATGCCCTCCTCCACGGCATCTTCCTGACTTAGGGATCAAACTCACATTTCCTGCATCACTTGCATTGAAGGCAGATTCTTTATTGCTGAACCACTTGGGAAGCACTTCAGTCAGCCACATCAACTGCTAATTTGGATGTGTGACCTACTTATTATTTGGTTAGTTTATAGACTCACCACTGTAGTGGGAAACTTACTTATGTCTGTCCTTGTGACAGTACCTGTCTGAGGCATGACTTTAAGAAGCTAACTTCACAGGCAACACATTTTTGGTTTTCCAAGTTTGAACTCTTTACTTAAGTCTGAGTCACATTACTGGGCATTTGCTGTTTATTTAGCAATAGATTTGGTCTGATGAGATTCCTCATCTGGATTTTGAGTATAATGACGAAATTCAACAGTGTTTGTTAATTACTGAGAGTTTGATGTGCCAGTGTATTATTTGGAAATTTGAATGTGTTGATCAATAACAAGAAATTCATATTCCATCATTTCAGATTAGAGTCTTCAGGACAGTTTATTGGCATTTTGCCAATTGTAAAATTTAATAAATTAAACTATTAGGTATGTTACAATGCTCATAGTCATTCTCTCTTTGCTGTTGGCCTCTCAAAGATGAAAGCATGGCTATGATGCCAGTGCTCAGAAGTTTACAGGATGAGAGAGTGACAGCAGGGGAGTGAAAGAGGGCAACAGAGCATCTATTATTTTGACTGCCTTTTAGTATTACTAAGAAGTTAACTCTGGGATGGACTCTGCCAGAATGACAAATAGTAAATTACTACTCAAAATTTTTAATATTATGTTAATGGACTTGTTGCTAATGTTGGCAATTAAACATCTTTAATTATGTAAAACATTGCCATTAACACTTTTTAAGATATTTTTCATCTTTAAAATATTAGTTACTATATTAAATATGTTTTCATTTCCTTAACTACTGTCTTGAAGGGAACTGTTTCTTTTATTAATTGAAATTTAAATTGATTTCAAAAGAGAATGGTTATATTGAGTATAGAACAGATTTAATTACTTAGCAATTTTGTGTATGGATTACAGTTCTTTTGCCACAGAATACAGATCATAATATAATCATAAACATTATAAATCTGGTGAAACAATTTTGAAGTGATTGCTTTATTTCTGGATGGACAAGAAAATATACTACGGAGAGGCAAGACAGGAGAAGAAAACAAAACAGTATATAAAATAAGATAGAAAATAATTTTTTTTTGTTTCCTTGTTTTTTGTACAAGCAGGAATAGGCAGAATCCAGCTGCCTCAATATCTCAAGGACATTTATCACAAGTAAGCTTAACAGACTCTTAAGAGTCCCTTGGACTGCAAGGAGATCCAACCAGTCCATCCTAAAGGAAATCAGTCCTGAATATTCATTGGAAAAACTGGTGCTGACACTGAAGCCCCAATACTTTGGCTACCTGATGTGAAGAACTGACTCATTAGAAAAGGACCTGATGTTGGGAAAGATTGAAGGTGGGATGAGAAGGGGATAATAGAGAAGGAGATGGTTGGATGGCATCACCGACTTGATGGACATGATTTTGAGCAAGCTCTGGGAGTTGGTGATGGACAGGGAAGCCTGGGGTGCTACAGTCCATGGTGTTGCAAAGAGTTAGACACAACTTAGTAACTGAATTGATCTGAACTGAAGCTTAACAGAATATATATCAGCGAAAGTATTAATATCAATAATAATAAGTTAACTCACATAATTGGAATTACAAATCATATAGAAGGAGCATAGGAGTAAATTTCATAACATTTCTAACGAACTTGCCTTCATATTGACAAGAGGAATCTCTGAAATAGAAGATATTAAACAATGAAAAGTCTAATTGTCTCCAAGGGGTATACAATGTGAGAATACATATAGTTGGAATTTGTGAAATCTTCCCAACTGAAGAAAAGCTGACCAAAGCTGGGAAATCAATAACCTCAGATATGCAGATGGCACCACCCTTATGGCAGAAAGTGAAGAGGAGCTAAAGAGCCTCTTGATGAAAGTGAAAGAGGAGAGTGAAAAAGTTGGCCTAAAGCTCAACATTAAAAAAACTAAGACCATGGTATCTGGTCTCATCACGTCACGGCAGATAGATGGGGAAACAGTGGAAACAGTGTCAGACTTTATTTTTCTGGGCTCCAAAAATCACTGCAGATGGTGATCACAGTCATGAAATTAAAAGATGTTTACTCCTTGGTAGGAAAGTTATGACCAACCTAGATAGCATATTAAAAAGCAGAGACATTACTTTGTCAACAAAGGTCAGTCTAGTCATGACTATGGTTTTTCCAGTGGTCATGTATGGATGTGAGAGTTGGACTGTGAAGAAGGCTGATCACTGAAGAATTGATGCTTTTGAACTGTGGTGTTGGAGAATACTCTTGAGAGTCCCCTGGACTGCAAGAAGATCCAACCAGTCCATTCTAAAGGAGATCAGTCCTGAGTATTCATTGGAAGGACTGATGTTGAAGCTAAAACTCCAATACTTTGGCCACCTGATACAAAGAACTGACTCATTAGAAAGACCCTGATGCTGGGAAAGATTGAAGGCAGGAGGAGATGGAGATGACAGAGGATGAGATGGTTGGATGGCATCACCGACTCAATGGACATGAGTTTGAGTAAACTCCGGGAGTTGGTAATGGACAGGGAGGCCTGCCATGCTGTGGTTCATGGGGTTGCAAAGAATCAGACACAACTTAGTGATTGAACTGAAGTTAACTGAAAACTGGGAAATGAATTTTTATACCTTTTTCACTCTCATTTTCAATATTTGCATGTTTTTGGAGTGACTTATGGGGCTAAATCTATTTTCTACAAACAGAATTAATAACAGGAAAACCACTTTTTTGCACTGACTGTGAGGATTTAACATGAAACTATTGATTTACTCTGAGCTTATGTAATTATGGCAACTATGCAGAATGTGGTTAATTATTTTATGAAAATAAGATGATGCCCCATATTATATGTTTAACTTGCTAGAATATATTTTATTATATCACATTTAAGGAGGAAACTGTCTAGAAAGAGAGTTTAAATTATGGATTTTTAAGGTTATGTTAAGCATTGCAATGTGGTACTAACCTTTTACACAGATGCAATTAAGTCTCAGTCTGCCATTTCAGCACCTGCCCTTCAGGGTGTTTATAGCTGATATTTTAATCAGACAGTAAATGCAGAAAGGAAATTTCATACAGCATAACCAACAAATGCATGTAAAAATTCAACTCTATAATTAAAATCCCATTACATATCTATTTAATCTTATTTTTGAAGGAAATGCTATTTTTTTTCTTTCTAGAGCAATAAAATGCTACATTTGAAATCAATCTGTGCATAACTCACTGACATGGATTAAAACTCTAGCTTGTGTGGCATTTTTACCAGAGTGTACAAAATGGAAATGTCACCTTTTCTTTTGGGTGAAAGTCGTTTGACTTTGTCTAGAATAAAATAGAGTTTAATATTAGTTTTAAAAGAGAAAAATTCTCTGTTAACCTAAAAGTTCACCAAAATGTTAAGTCCGCAAAACTATTACTAAATAACAGAATGTCTCAGGAGGTATCATTGGCCAGAGACAATAATTCTATTTCTTTTTTTTTCTTTTATACTTCATTGTAGGAATAATCCAAATAGGCCAAAGTAATTTTCTAGAACTATGTATGGAAATCTTCATAAAATACACTATGTATCTACTCACCAGTTTCCTTTGGAGTGCCATTTTGAAAGTTAAAGATACATGATTTGTGAGTATACCAAGTCTACTGATGAACTAAAGTAAACCAGAAGATAAATGTTACAGATCCTGATGTCTCCACACTTGCTTTATGAATTCTTATATGCTAATGAGATGATTTCTCATGGCCTTGAAGCCTTGAACTGATTTTACTGATACAAAAGTTAGAAGAATATTTTATTACATGATATATGACATATATCATGAGAGACAAAAATATGTTTACTGAACTCAATAATTAATCTAAATGGTAAAAGTTTATTTTTAAAAACTAGAAATTAAGTGTCATGGTTCGGTGGGACTGTTTTTCACTTTTAAAATAAACATCAAGTATATGCTTTATTAAGATTGTTCAATAAAGTTGTTATTTTTAGGTCAAGGGGAAATATTCTCTTGGATCTAAGACTTAAACCAAATAGCTGACATAAAAAGTTCATAAAAGCAGAGGAATGATATATTCTTATACCAATATATTCTCAAAATTTAAAGGGAAAAAATGGTCCAATTTTGATAGTTAAAATAATATCTTCTTTCTGTGGGCAATTAGAAATGAATACTCAGATTATCTATATCAGTATGATGAGAATTGAATCATTATTTTAAAAAGCTTCTATAGTTCATTCAAATATTTAAAAAATAGGAATATCACATAGTCTTAACTTGAGGATATTTTATATGGGACAAGGTTTAAATATATATTTTTTTTTTGTCTAAAATAATCACCTTAAATATTAGTTTTCATTTTTATGCTTAGTTGAAAAAAAAAATTCTCCTTTCTAGGCCTTTACATAGTTTGAATAATTCTGACCTTAACAGTTACAAAACTTTGATAAGACAGCTTTGAGAGACATGAGCAAAGTACACCTGAAAGACTTCACTAAAGCAAAACCCATGACTGAATACCCATCTACTCAGTGTTAATAATTCCACTTATAATTTTAATAACACATGAAAATAAATGTCCCAAAATAGAATACACAACACTGCACACACCAAAAAAAGAGGAAAAGCATACAGCAAACTGAGTTAGTAAAAAAAGCTTTATTTTGTGACATTCATTATCAAAGCTATTATTTGATATATTTGAATACATGTATAAAATATAAAGGGGCTTCCCAGGTGGTGGCTCAGTGGGTAAAGAATCCAACTGCCAATGTATAACTGCAAGAAATGCAGGTTCAATCCCTGGGTCTGGAAGATCCCCTGGAGAAGGAAATGGCAAACCATTCCAGTATTCTTGCCTGGGAAATCCCAGGGACAGAGGAGCCTGGTGAGCTACAGTCCCTGGGAACACAAAGAATTGGACATGACTGAGTGACACACACATATAAAATATAAATTTTATATTCAAACCAAAATATCTTAGCAGAAACATTAAACAAGTTAAATTTTAAAATCTAGGAAAAACCGAAAGTAAAAAAATATTGTTATATACACACATACAAAATAATTGTTATAAGATTGTGAAAGGTCTGTGTGACAGTTTCTAAAATAACTCCCAATTATCTTTGGTGACTAGAATGGGGGTGTGAAACCCCTTCCTCTTGAATGTGTGCTATACTTTGCACTGCTTCTAAGCAGAATAGTAAAACTGATGAGATATCAATTTATCAAAATACTGGCTTATATCACTTGCCATCTCTGGCCCAATTTTGTCCCCTTACATATCTGTTCTGATGGAAATCAGCTGATAGGTGGCAAGGGCTCCAGCCGGTGAGAAACTGAGGTGCTCAGTCAAACAATGTATGAGGAACTGCCAGTGGTCATTTGGATGATCTTGGAAATCTTCTCCAAGTTGATCCTTGAGATTCTTGCAATTGTGACTGAAAACCTTAACTTCAGTTTGTGAGACTCAGGCCATAGGACTAAGCTAAGTCATGTCTAAGATCCTGACTCTAGAAAAAGTATGAGATAAAAATTGTTTCTGTTAATAATACATGGACTTCTGAGAAAAATCTCTTTTGCAGGCATAGAAAATCAATATCATCTTTGTAAACACAAAAGGAATAAAAGAAAAATCTCAGATATAAAACATTAAATTACATATATATTAAAAATGATAAAATAAAACACATGGGAAAATACACTGTTCATAACCATGTAAAATACTAATATTCTTACACAATGGATTCTTAATATCTTAAAAATATGACTATATTATAATGGCATTAAGAAGAGGTGGGAAGAATACACATAAGAATTATACAAAAAAGATCTTAATGACCCAGATAACCATGACAGTGTAATGATTCACCTAGAGCCAGACATCTTGGAGTGCAAAGTCAAATGGGCCTTAGGAAGCATCACTAAGAACAAGGCTGGCAGAAGTGATAGAATTCCAGCTGAGCAATTTCACCTCCTAAAATATGATGCTGTTAAAGTGCTGCACTCAATATATCAGCAAATTTGGAAAGCTCAGCAGTGGCCACAGGGCTCAAAAATGTCAGTTTTCATTCCAATCCCAAATAAGTGCAATGCCAAAGAATGTTCAAACTGTCACACAATTGAACTCATTTCACATGCTAGCAAAGTAATGCTCAAAATTCTCCAAGCCAGGTTTTGAGAGTACATGAACCATAAACTTCCAGATGCTCAAGTTGGATTTAGAAAAGGCATAGGAACCAGTGATCAAATTGCCAACATCCACTGGATCATAAAAAAAGCAAGAGAATTCGAGAAGAACATATACTTCTATTTCACTGACAACCCTAAAGCCTTTGACTGTGTGGACGACAACAAACTGGAAAATTCTTAAAGAGATAGGAATACCAGACCACTTTACCTGCCTCCTGAGAAACTTGTATGCCAGTCAAGAAGCAACAGTTAGAACTGGACATGGAACAACAGACTGGTTCAAAACTGGGATAGGAGTACATCAAGGCAGTATATTATCACCCTGCTTAATTAACTTATATGCAGAGTACATCATGTGAAATGCTGGTCTGGATGAGGCATAAGCTGGAATCAAGATTGCCGGGAAATTTATTAATAACCTCAGATATGTAGATATACCACCCTTATGGCAGAAAGTGAAGAGGAACAAAAGAGCCTCTTGATGAAAGTGAATGAGAAGAGTGAAAAACCTGGCTCAAAACTCAGCATTCAAAAAACTAAGATCATGGTATCTGGTCCCATCACTCCATGGTAAATAGTTGGGAAACAATGGAAACATGAGAGATTTTATTTTCTTGAGCTCCAAAATCATTGCAGCCACACAATTAAAAGATGCTTGCTCCTTGGAAGTAAAGCTATGACCAGCATAAACAGCATATAAAAAGCAGAGACATTATGTGCTGACAAAGGTCCATCTAGTCAAAGGTATGGTTTTTTCAGTAGTCATGGTATGGATGTGACAATTCAACCATAAAGAAAGCTGAGTGTCAAAGAATTGATGCTTTTGAACTGTGGTATTGGAGTAGACTCTTGAGAGTCCCTTGGACTGTAAGGAGATGAAACTAGTCAATCCTAAAGGAGATCAATTCTGAATATTCACTGGAAGGACTGATGCTGAAGCGAAGCTCTAATACTTTGGTCATTTGATATGAAGAAGCAACTTATTAGAAAAGATCCTGATGCTGGGAAAGATTGAAGGCAGAAAGAAAAGGGGACAATGGAGAACGAGATAGTTGGATGGCATCAGCGACTCAATGGACATGAGTTTCATTAAGCTCCAGGAGATGGTAAAGGACAGCGAAGACTCGCATGCTGCAGTCGATGGGGTCACAAAAAATTGGACACAACTGAATGACTGAACAACAAAATAATGGTACAAATGTAACTAATAGATGACTCATGCAAATACAAATATAGCTGTCCAATTAAAACACAAAAGAAGTTATATTTTATTAATAATAAAATCAAGTAACAAATCTGATAACTTTCTAAAGATTTAATTTTTCTGAAATTTTAGTTTCACGGCATCATGTTTTAGTTTCACAGAACTGTGTTTTAGTTTCACAGCAAAATGGAAAGAAATGTGCAACCATTTCCTATCACTCCCTGCCCCCACACATGTGTGCATGGGTTATAATGTCTTCGTGTGTTAGTCACTCAGTCGTGTTCAACTCTTTGTGACCCCATGAACTGTAGCCTACCAGGAATTCTCCATGCATGAATAGTGGGATGGGTAGCCATTTCCTTCTTCAGGGGATCTTTCCAACTGAGGGGTTGAACCTGAGTCTCCTGCATTGTAGGAGGATTCTTTACCATCTGAGCTACCAGGGAAGCCCATAACAATGTCTTTAGCTATATAAAATAATAAATTAGTACCTGATTGATTTGCAAGTATTCAATTACAAAGTATTTCTTAAATGCATACCCTCTTTACACTATCATCATAAACATTGATTAAGCTTTATCATAAATAACTTACTCAAAGTATTTTTTCATTTTCATTCACTAGTGAAACAAATTCTTGATCTAGAGTAGTATATAGAGGCAGACTTTGGAGATATAGTGGATTTTGTTCCAGACCACAACAGTAAAGCAAGTATTACAATAAAACAAGCATATGAATTTTTGTTTCTCAGTGCATATTATACTTTTGTTTATAATATATGGTAATATTAGGTAGTAAAATAGGAAAAAGGAGTCCCAAATAGCAGTGACTAAAAGACAAAGAAAGGAAAACGCCTGCAAAAATAGAACAAAGGAAGGTCTGAAGACCGGAGTGAGAACCTCAGATGAAGCAAACAGTCCTTCTGGCTAGCCCAGTTTACACAAGGCAGGCTGAGGGGGAGGAGAAAAAACATATAACTAGAGGAGCCAAAATTGAGCCTCTGGCTTCTCTTCTCTTCACGTCTTTTGGGTCCGCCTGCCCTCATGCCTCGAGGATGTATTTTCTTTTGCTTACCAAATAAAACTGAACTGTAATCAAGTTGTAACGCTGGTCCGTCTATTGCTTCAAATTTTTGTTGCTGCAAGACAGAACTGAGGAAATTACACACTCCCCTGACAGAAGTCTATTAAGTATTAAATAGCATTGTCTAAAGGAGAAGGCAATGACAACTCACTCCAGTACTCTTGCCTGGAAAATCCCATGGACAGAGGAGCCTGGTGGGCTGCAGTCCAAGGGTCACTAAGAGTCAGACACAACTGAGCGAATTCACTTTCACTTTTCACTTTCATTCATTGGAGAAGGAAAAGGCAACCCACTCCAGTGTTCCTGCCTGGAGAATCTCAGGGATGGGGGAGCCTGGTGGGCTGTCGTCTATGGGGTTGCACAGAGTTGGACACTACTGAAGTGATTTAGCAGCAGCAGCAGCAGCATTCTCTAAAAAGAGCACAATGTACGTACCTAATTTAAAAATGCTTTATTGCTGAAAACATGTTACACATCATCTGAACCTTCAGCATGTTACAGTAGTAACATCAAAGATCAAAGACCACACATGTATAACTTCCCCTATTTATCAACACAGCTCAGTTCAGTTCAGTTCATTTGCTCAGTCGTGTCTGAATCTTTGTGACCCCATATATCAATCGCAGCATGCCAGGCCTCCCTGTCCATCATCATCTCCTGGAGTTCACTCAGACTCACGTCCATCGAGTCAGTGATGCCATCCAGCCATCTCATCCTCGGTCGTCCCCTCTACTCCTGCCCCCAATCCCTCCCATCATCAGAGTCTTTTCCAATGAGTCAACTCTTCGCATGAGGTGGCCAAAGTACTGGAGCTTCAGCTTTAGCATCATTCCTTCCAAAGAAATCCCAGGGTTGATCTCCTTCAGAATGGACTGGTTGGATCTCCTTGCAGTCCAAGGGACTCTCAAGAGTCTTCTCTAACACCACAGTTCAAAAGTGTCAATTCTTCAGTGCTCAGCCTTCTTTACAGTCCAACTCTCACATCCATACATGACTACTGGAAAAACCATAGCCTTGACTAGACGGACCTTAGTCAGCAAAGTAATGTCTCTGCTTTTGAATATACTATCTAGGTTGGTCATAACTTTTCTTCCAAGGAGTAAGCGTCTTTTAATTTCATGGCTGCAGTCACCATCTGCAGTGATTTTGGAGCCCAGAAAAATAAAGTCTGACACTGTTTCCACTGTTTCCCCATCTATTTCCCATGAAGTGATGGGACCAGATGCCATGATCTTCGTTTTCTGGATGTTGAGCTTTAAGCCAACTTTTTTGCTCTCTTCTTTCACTTTTATCAACAGGCTCTTTAGCTCCTCTTCACTTTCTGCCATAAGGGTGGTGTCATCTGCAAATCTGAGGTTATTGATATTTCTCCCGGCAATCTTGATTCCACCTTGTGTTTCTTTGAGTCCAGAGTTTCTCATGATGTACTTTGCATATAAGTTAAATAAGCAGGGTGACAATATACAGCCTTGACATACTCTTTTTCCTATTTGGAACCAGTCTGTTGTTCCATGTCGAGTCCTAACTGTTGCTTCCTGACCTGCATACAGATTTCTCAAGAGGCAGGTTAGATGGTCTGGCATTCCCATCTCTTTCAGAATTTTCCACAGTTTATTGTGATCCACACAGTCAAAGGCTTTGGCATAGTCAATAAAGCAGAAATAGATGTTTTTCTTGAACTCTCTTGCTTTTTCGATGTTGGCAATTTGATCTCTGGTTCCTCTGCCTTTTCTAAAACCAGCTTGAACATCAGGGAGTTCATGGTTCACGTATTGCTGAAGCCTGGCTTGGAGAATTTTGAGCATTACTTTACTAGAATGTGAGATGAGTGCAATTGTGCAGTAGTTTGAGCATTCTTTTGCATTGCTTTTCTTTGGGATTGGAATGAAAACTGACCTTTTCCAGTCCTGTGGCCACTGCTGAGTTTTCCAAATGTGCTGGCATATTGAGTGCAGCACTTTCACAGCATCATCTTTCAGGATTTGAAACAGCTCAACTGGAATTCCATCACCTCCACTAGCTTTTGTTGTAGTTGATGAACATGCACTGATATATCATAATCATTCAAAACCTATGTTTTACATTAAGGTTCATTCTTGATGTTGTAAATTTTATAGTTATGGGTAATGAGTGAGGGTCCATATTGCTAGCACTATGAACTAGCACTATTGCTAGCACAAGTTCACATGCTTGCTTGCATTTCATGTTGTTCTGGATTTGGGCCACTTAAATAGATGTGTAGCAGTATTGTTTTAACCTGTGTTTCCCTGATGACACATGATGTGAAGCATCTTTTCATATACTTACTTAGTATCTGTATATTTTCTTTGGTGAGGCATCTGTTAAGGTTTATGGCTCATTTATTAATTGGCTTGTTTGTTTTCTTTTGTTGAGTATTAAGGCTGTGTATATTTCGGATGAAAGAGTGATTGCTAAGTCTTCAGTCATGTCCGACTCTTTGGGACCCTCCAGGCTCCTCTGTCCATGAGATTCTCTAGGTAAGAATACTGGAGTGGGGTGCCATGACTTCTTGCAGGGTATCTTCCTGACACAGGGATCAAACCTGCATCTCTTATGTCTCCTGCATTAGTTGATGGGCTCTTTACCACTATTGCCAATATATGGGAAGCCCAATATTTTGGATAACAGTCTTTTATCTGATGTGCCTTTTTAAAAGAGGCCTTTCTGCTGTGTCCCAGTAGGTGTCATTATAGCAGAAGATTTTGGTTTCTCCTACCTGAACTGCCTCTGGTTTAGAGTCTGCACATTCCTCCTACAGCCATCTCTGTCAAAGGTATTGCCCCAGTCTGCTTCACAGCTTCTTTCGCCTCCAGGGGTTGGTATCTTACTGCTGCCAAGGTCTCTGACTTTGTTGCCTGGGGCACTGAGATGGTGGACCCTCCTATCACCTCTGGAATTTCCTGAGCACAGGCTCTACTGCAGGAGAGGGAAAATGCAGAGGAAGACAGGGTCATGTGGCCACCCTTCCTGGACTCAAGCTCCACAGCCACTGCTGCTTGTTCCCCCAGGTGCTGAGAGGTTGGAATTGTATGCACCGCCTCCCCTGCTGACTCCAGCTCTCTGGGGCTTTCAGCCCTGGGGGAATGCAATTTTTTTCTTTCATAAAAAGCTCACAGGAAGCGTTTTTGATTCATCCAGAAAGTCCATGAATACCGAGTATTAAAACCAAGCTTGAGATAAATGATTGACAACAGTTCAACAAGTTCAGCAACCTCCTTTTGCTTTATATTCAAGATGTGCTGCATGAAGCTTAAATTAGTTTCAAACCTTTGAGTTTTTGTCCTTGTACTTTAAATAAGTAGTAATTGTAGTATTTATGCCTTGCCTTATCTGCATAGGTGTAAGCTATGACAATTAAGGCACACTCTGAATAACTGCCTCAATTAACGCTTCCGTTTACTAATTTGGGGATCTTTAAAAGAGATTAGAAGAAATTGGGTTTTAAAATAAGATGTGTAAAATGTGCCATTGTACATTATTGAAATTTCTAATTGGTTATTTAAGTTTAAGAATACAGTAATAACTAGCGCTTCCCAGGTGGCAAGGTAGTAAAGAAACTGTCTGCCAATGAATTGAGACATGGTTTCAATCCCTGGGTTAGGAAGATCCCCTGGTGAAGGAAATGACAAACTGCTCCAGTATTCTTGCCTAGAAAGTTCCATGGACAGAGGAGATGGTTAGATAGCATCACTGACTCAATGGACATGAATTTGAGCAAACTCTGGGAGATAGTGAAGGACAGGGAAACTTGGCATGCTGGAGTGCATGTGGTTGCTAAGAGTCAGACAGGACTCAGCAATTGAACAACAATAACACTCTACTAATAATATAGGATTTCATCTCAATCATTCTGAATAAGTCATTAAGATACCTGTCATTTCACTCATGGCATTTTATTAAAGTTTTTTATTTTCTTATAATATGAGCTCAGTGAATCCAGATAGTAAGCCATATTTGTATTTCTGTCAGTATATAATGGCATATATAATATTTATAATTAATGTTTATTGCCTAAAAAAACTTAAATGAGGTGGGAAGATTATAAAGATGATATATAACTAGGAAAGTGAAAAATATTGTTTTTATACTTTAAAGTACAGTGAAAAGTTGTAGGGCAATTATATGCTATAGTCTAGCTTGATCAATCATTTCAGACATGAGTACTAGAAGCTAATTTTAATTATCTTCCATTAGTATATACATAGCCTAAAGCATTTTAGTAAGGAAAACAGGAAAAATATGCTTCATCCAAAAGCTAAATCACTAATATTTCATTTGAAAATTTCCCAGTGAGAAATTAACTTAATGTGTTTACATTCATGTATCTTCTTTTCAGCCCACCTTATACTGAGAAGTTGAAGCCCAACCCCAGAAAACAGACTACATGGGTTTGTTTTCTCAGGGTTAATGTCAAAGTAGATTCCCAAAGTTAAATTTTCTTCTCTACTGTGATAGCTTTTTTTATATTGAAGATGAATCATTGTGTAACTGTGACAGAGAATAATCATTGTCAGAGGGAATGGCTGGCTGAGGACAGGTGCCACGGCATTCTTTAGGCAGTACAGGAAAATGTATATTTGACATGCTCAAGAAAATGACACTAACTGAAGTGTTCTCTTCATTTATCCATATTTGGCTGTTGTATATAATTTCATGTATAGATAAACGATCAGCCAATGTCAACAGTAAAGAAAGAGTATTAGCATATATATGAATTGAGCCAAAGCTAATTATGTTGAAATAAAAAACTCAGATATTTTCACATCAGTATTTTCAGTAGTTAAAAATGAGGAAAAAATGCAGATAAAGATATCATTAAAACATATCTAACCCTGCTCTTTTCCCTAAAGTGAATTTGAAAACAAACAAATAACAACAAAACCTAGGAAAATCAGAGAAGAAAGTTCAGCCTCAGTGAAAGACAGCAACAACTATACAAATTATTTTTAGAAAAATCTATCAAAGACAATGAAATTTGGGCAAAAATTTTTAGACAGTTAAAACAGACATATTTCTACAGATACTGAGTGCAAGTATGTGTGCAATGCATCCTGAGAGCCCAACTATCAAGGTCTTATGTAAATGGACAGAATCATGAACTCAGGACAATGTAGGTGTCTCTTTACCACTTTTTCACGTGTCAGAATGACAACTAAGGACAAATTTGCAGCAGACAGTGGTGTGTTGCCTCCTCAGCACTAATTTTCAACTTCCCTCTTCTTTTGAAAAAACTTTCAAGAGTCCTGAAATACAGCAATATATCTATCTATCTATCTTAATTGGCATTTGTGAAATCCAGCTGGCTAAAGATCAATAAGTTCTAAATCCCCCAAACATTATTTAACATTTTGGAATTCATTTTGAGCTAAACATACCAGAGTTAGAGAGTCCATGACAAATGTGATATGAATGCATTCTCAGGCAAGGGCTTAACTGTCCAGCTTCAGTAAAGAAAACATACACGAATCAACAAAAGGTAAATACAAATCACTAAGTGAACAAAGGAAACGAATGATTAATGCCAAAACAAAATAGACTACAAGTTAAGATTGATTTAAACTCCCAGAGATAACTTCATCAATGTAAAAAAAAAAAAAAAAACTACCTGGGTTTTGCCAAAGCAGGAGAAATTTCAACCAGAATTTAAGAGCTTTCTAGAATTGATCTCTTACTCCTTATTTACACACTTCTTTTCTAGCATTCAATTGCATATGCAGAAATGTGGGTCTGATGCAAGTTCTTCTAAAGCATACTAAGATTTTACTTTGGGCTCCAATCTTTTTTTTCCTTTTTAATCACTTTTAAAGCAATCTCTAACTCTTTCTCTTCTGATACTGTATGGTTCTTGTTCTCATTTCATTCAGGTTACACTCATTCCTCATATCATCAAAAGTACTGACTTCATCATACTACATGAATAAATCACCACCACACTTTCTTTTTACACTATTTTATATTTTCTTCACAGAATATTTCTGACAATAATTCTATACATAAATGTAAGCTTTCTGTGATCAAGGTCTTTGTCTTATTCATTGAAGTAATATAGGCATTACTTATTTCCCTTCATGGGAAAAATGATTTAAGTAGAAACAATAATACATATGATTCAGTTACAATAAAAATGTATGTGACTATTAAATAATCTCATGTAATAAGATACTGACAAAAAAAACCAAGTTATTTGATTTGTTAACCAATTCATATTTTAGAGGCCAGTAATTGAAGAGTGGTTTTCGGTATTAGTTTTATTTAAAATATAGAAGAATAGAAAATTATAAAATTACTGCAACAGAGTGACTGATTTTACAAAAAAGAAGCAGTTATACTATTAGAGGGAAGATTACCAAATGAAGCCATCTTTGATGTAATTTATCATGAAGACATAGATGAATACTGGAAAGAGTTTGAAAGAATGTATTTCAAAAGAATGAAATAAGATTTTTTCCCCTAATGGATTAAATACATTAACTTGATATTCTTGAATAAATTGTCAAGTTCATTTTATGATGCCAGTCAACTCTTGATGATTCATGTCATTATAAGAACACATCAGCACATAAAGGAAAAGTTTAATGTGGAAGTAGTTGTGGTTATAATTGATGCACATAGAGAGTGGAGGGAAGTCAGCCCATGGTGTGTAATGGGGCAGAGATAATTGATCACTCAAATAGTAAAGAATGGTTCTTTGGAGAAAATCCTCAATCCTAAATCTTCATCAGGCTTCCCTGGTGGTTCAGTGTTAAAGAATCTGCCTGTCAAACAGGAGACTCAGATTCGATCCCTGGGTTGGGAAGATCCCCCAGAGATGGAAATGAAAATCTACTTCAGTATTCTTACCTGGAATAGTCTCTAGACAGAGGAACCTGGAAGGCGGCAGCCCATTGGGTCACAAGAGTTGGACACCATTGAGCAACTAAACAACAACATCTTCATCATGGATAATCAGAAGTTGGTTACTTTGGGTTAATCTCATGTCTGCATTTTAATTCATAACAAAATATTTGAAAACTTTTCTGTGCCAGGTACAATCATTGGTGAGGAAATTATCTATGGCTTGCATTGGCATTAGAATCTAGTGAGTCAAAGAAAACAATTAGATGATTTGGTGGTGTTGATTAGTTGTAAGTCTTTTGCAACACCATGGATTGCACCCCATTAAGCTCCTTTGTCCATGAGATTTCCCTGGCAAGAATAATGGAATGTGTTGCCATTTCCTTTGCCAGGGGATCTTCCTGATACAGGGATCAAACCAATGTCTCCTGTTGGCAGGCAGATTCTTTACCAGTTAGCCACCAGGGAAGCCCTTTGAGATACTAACCACTAGTGATTTCCCTGGCAGCTCAGACGGTAAACGTGTCTGCCTACAACTCAGGATGGGCTTCCCTGCTGGCTCAGAGGTTTAAGAGTCTGCTTCCAATGCGAAAGACCTGGGGTTGATCCCTGGGTCGGGAAGATCCCCTGGAGAAGGAAATGGTAACCCACTCCAGTATTCTTGTCTGGAGAATTCCATGGATGGAGAAGCCTGGTAGGCTACAGTCCATGGGGTCCCCAAAGCGCCGGACATGACTGAGTGACTTCCCTTTCACAACTTGGGATACCTGGGTTTGATCCCTGGGGCAGGAAGATTCCCTGGAAAAGGAAATGTCAACCCACTCCAATAATCTTGCTTTGAAAATCCCATGGACGGAGGAGCCTGGAAGGCTGCAGTCCAGTTCTGTTCAGTTCAGTTGCTCAGTCGTGGCCGACCCTTGGAACCCCATGAATCGCAGCATGCCAGGCCTCCCTGTCCATCACCAGCTCCTGGAGTTCACTCGGATTCACATCCATCAAGTCAGTGATGCCATCCAGCCATCTCATCCTCGGTTGTCCCCTTCTTCTCCTGACCCCAATCCCTCCCAGCATCAGAGTCTTTTCCAATGAGTCAACTCTTCACATGAGGTGGCCAAAATACTGGAGTTTCAGCTTTAGCATCATTCCTTCCAAAGAAATCCCAGGGCGGATCTCCTTCAGAATGGACTGGTTGGATCTCCTTGTAGTCCAAGGGACTCTCAACAGTCTTCTCCAACACCACAGTTCAAAAGCATCAATTCTTTAGCACTCAGCCTTCTTCACAGTCCAACTCTCACATCCATACATGACCACTGGAAAAACCATAGCCTTGACTAGACAGACCTTAGTCAGCAAAGTAATGTCTCTGCTTTTGAATATACAATCTAGGTTGATCATAGCTTTCCTTCCAAGGAGTAAGCATCTTTTAATTTCATGGCTGCAGTCACCATCTGCAGTGATTTTGGAGCTCCCCAAAATAAAGTCTGACACTGTTTCCACTGTTTCCCCATCTATTTCCCATGAAGTGATGGGACCAGATGCCATGATCTTTGTTTTCTGAATGTTGAGCTTTAAGCCAACTTTTTCACTCTCCTCTTTCAATTTCATCAAGAGGCTTCTTAGCTCCTCTTCACTTTCTGCCATAAGGGTGGTGTCATCTGCATATCTGAGGTTATTGATATTTCTCCCAGCAATCTTGATTCCACCTTGTGTTTCTTTGAGTCCAGAGTTTCTCATGATGTACTTTGCATATAAGTTAAATTAGCAGGGTGACAATATACAGCCTTGACGTACTCCTTTTCCTATTTGGAACCAGTCTGTTGTTCCATGTCCAGTTCTAACTGCTGCTTCCTGACCTGCATTCAGATTTCTCCAGAGGCAGGTCAGGAGATCAGGTGGTCTTGTATTCCCATCTCTTTCAGAATTTTCCACAGTTTATTGTGATCCACACAGTCAAAGGCTTTGGCATAGTCAATAAAGAAGAAATAGATGTTTGTCTGGAACTCTCTTGCTTTTTTGATGATCCAGCAGATGTTGGCAATTTGATCTCTGGTTCCTCTGCCTTTTCTAAAACCAGCTTGAACATCTGGAAGTTCACGGTTCACATATTGCTGAAGCCTGGCTTGGAGAATTTTGAGCATTACTTTACTAGCATGTGAGATGAGTTCAATGGTGTGGTAGTTTGAGCATTCTTTTGCATTGCCTTTCTTTGGGATTGGAATGAAAACTGACCTTTTCCAGTCCTGTGGCCACTGCTGAGTTTTCCAAATGTGCTGGCATATTGAGTGCAGCACTTTCACAGCATCATCTTTCAGAATTTGAAATAGCTCAACTGGAATGCCATCACCTCCACTAGCTTTCTTCATAGTGATGCTTTCTAAGGCCCACTTGACTTCACATTCCAGGATATCTGGCTCTAGATGAGTGATCACACCATCATGATTATCCAGGTCGTGAAGATATTTTTGGACAGTTCTTCTGTGTATTCTTGCCTCCTCTTCTAAATATCTTCTGCTTCTATTAGGTCGATACCATTTCTGTCCTTTATCGAAGGGGTCCCAAAGAGTCAGACACGACTGAACGACTTCACTTTCAGTTTTTCAGTGTTTATACCAATATATTTTTGACTGAAATTGAATAAAGTATTCATTCATTTCAACAAATATTTTAATATCTGCTTCCTACACATTTAATGTAAATTTTGAACACACCTAAACCAACTAATATTCAATGAGTTAATTCTTGGTGAAATTATTATGTTAATTAGATAAGATAAACCAGGTGGCGCTAGTGGTAAAGAACTTGCTTGCCAATGCTAAAGACTTAAGAGGTGAAGGCGCCATCCCTGGGTCAGGAAGACCCCCTGAACGAGGGCACGGCAACCCATTCCAGTATTCCTGCCTGGAAAATCCCATGGACAGAGGAGCCTGGCAGGCTACAGTCCACAGAGTTGCAAAGAGTTGGACACGGCTGACATGATTTAACCCATGTACAAGGTAAAATAATATATATATTTTTTTTTCTTGAATGCTTCCTGAATGCTCATTGGAAGGACTAATGCTGAAGCTCCAATACTTTGGCTACCTGAGGCAAACAGCAAACTCATTGGAAAAGACCCTGAAGCTGGAAAAGATTTAAGGCAAAAGGAGAAAGGGCAGCAGAGGATGAGATGGTCATATAGAATCACCAATCAAATGGATATGAACTTGGGAAAATCCCAGGAGATAGTGAGGGACAGGGAAGCCTGGCATGCTGCAGCCCATGGGGTCACCAAGAATCAGACAGGACTTAGCCACTGAACAACAACAAAGATAAAAGAAACAAAACAAAAAAATTAAAGTTATCTCAAGAAGAGTTAATGAATTGATTTTATAAAGAGAGAAAAAATTTCATTAAACTGTATGCATTTTTTCCAACTTTTTATGGATGTGGTGATAGACACATTATTTTTATTCTCTCTTCTGTTAGGTAGTAATGTGGGCGTTTTGTGAAAAACGTTTTACTTATTGCTTTTCATTTTTATTTTTAAGCACAGCCAGTTTCCAAAGAGAGCTTTGAAGTCACCAACTTATTGTATATATTCTGAAGGTATTCTAGATTATTTAATACTTATTCATAATTCTAATTAAAATATATTTTATTATGTAGAATAGAATTAATATATTAAAACAATTCCTGACTATAATATCAAGCAGAGTAGTATTGAAAAGGCATAATTTTCTCTTAATCATAGTTGAACACAGACTCGGATCATCTTTCCAAAGTTATTAGTTATATCTTTTTTGATTGTAAGTTAGCGTAGAAGACATATTCTAGGGTATTTTATTTTAAAATAAATAATTATCATTGATCTCATGCTTGTTCAAGCATTCATAGGCAAGGCCAGGTTCTAATACCTGGAGAAACAGCCTCTGAGCAGAGTCTGGAAACCCTGCACTGCTGGTTGATAGAGAACTTAATGCAAAAGAAATTGTTTTCAATCTTGACTTCAAGTGCATGTTTCACACTGCTCCTTTTAACATTGCCATAGTAAACTCTTACTAATGATCAGTTCAATACATTACATTAAAAATAGTTGGAAATGCAGTGATTCCAAGTGACAGTTACACAAATGTGCATACTTGCTGCTTCTTTATGCTTTGTATATTTTCCAGCATGTTTGTTGCACCTTAATAAATGGTTATTTAAAGGTGAGGAATCAAAAAGAGTTTTAATTATATCTAAGGATATGAAAATAAAACTAAGAATAGTCATACAATTAAATAAAATTGGGGGTAAATCCTCAAGAGAGAGGAAATATAAATTTATATTCATAATAAAGAATTAATGGATAATGTCTAAGCTTAGAGACTATTTCTAATAAAATATAGTTAATTTATAATGCAAACTTTCTAGTTTTAAATCAATAATAAAATTACATAAGTAAGAAAAGAAAATGAAATATAAAATATTTAAAGAACATACAGACTAGACAATATAAAATAAATTAATAATAATATGAGACAGAAATAGTATTATACATATCTATCATAGTTACATATGGGTGTGTGGACTAACCTCACATATTTAAAGAAAAATCACTATGTGATTTGACAACAAAATAAAAGTTTAAGTTATATAAAAAAACATATAAAATAGGGACTTTTAGTAAGAAAAGTCTTTTACTAAGAGTCTCTTACTAAAGTAAAGACTAAAGACACTTTACTTTTAGTAAAGAAAAGAGGAAATAATATATATATATGCAATGGTTAACAGAAGTCAATTATCAAGAATTCTAATTTTATATCAGAGATGTTTAAATACAACTATAAACTATTAAGGGCTTCCTAGGTGGCATTAGTGTTAAAGAACCCACCTGTCAATGAAGGGGACATAAGAGAAGTAGGTAAGTTTCCTGGGTTGGGAAGATCCCCTGCAGGAGGGCAAGGAAACCCACACCAGTATTTTTGCCTGGAGAATCCCAGCAACAAAGGAGCCTGGTGGGCTACAATCCATAGGTTTGATCTTATTAATATAATTCTTTAAAATGTTAAAGGATGAAATTCACTTTGAAGATATACCAAATAATGTAGCACTAACATTTACAGTGAAAACTTGCAGAGAATTACAAAGAAAACAGACATAAACGAACAGGTCATATATTGAATTAACTACTGGAAAACATTTTAGAAATGAAGCACTGTAATTCTTGGTATTATAGCATGACTCTCTTGCAATAAAATAATAATTGTGATTTCTCTTAGCATAGATATCCTTTAATATGGCATGAACCAGAAAACTGGGTTGGGAAAAGGTTTTTTTAAGGTTTAACTCTAATTCATATCACATATCAAATGTATCTCGTGTCCAACCACCTACCATAATAACCCTACCCCTCTAAAAAAAAATACGTCCCAAAGTCTCTTGCTCATTTCTAAATAATAGTCAACAGAATTATTTAGAAGAAAATCTTAGTTTTGGCAAAAAAAAAAAGATTGTAGAGTAGAAAATACATGCAATGTAAAATATATTACATAAAATCAACTTTTGGAGTCTAAGTCATTAAAATTAAGGCAGTATTATTAACAACTTAAACAATAATTAAAATATTAATAATGTAAACAGACACCAGTCCCTGGTGGCTTAGAAGGTAAAGAATCTGGAAACCTGTGTATATCCCTGGGTTGGGAAAATGAAGAACAACCTTGGAAAAAATACACTTTAGAATGGCTTTACACATATTACAAAGTAATCAGAGAAAACAAAATTCCTATCAAATTATGCAAAAATATATATGTTTTATGAAGAATAAACAAAATTTAAACTATGAATGAAAATTTTATTTTGATACGTTACTAGCGGGCTTCCCTGCTGGCTCAGACAGACTGCAGAATCTGTCTGCAATGTGAGAGACCTGAGTTCGATCCCTGGGTTGTGAAGATCCCCTGGAGGAGGGAAAGGCTACCCAATCCAGTATTCTTGCTTGGAGAATCCCCATGGACAGAGGTGCCTGGCAGGCTACAGTCCATAGGGTCACGAAGAGTAGGACACACCTGAGCTGCTAAGCACATGTCACTAGCAGTGAAAGTTTTACCAAACTATACAATGTTAACATAAGATTATATTTGAGGCCTTTAAATACCTCCCAAAAGATGTACACTGAAAAGACATTGCAACTCATGACATAACAGGCAGCTTGGTCCATTATTATTTACTCCTCCTCATTTATGATTGAAATATTCCTAGCTTTGCAATTTGAAACAACATAGGGTTCCTAGGTGGCTCAGTGGTAAAGAATCCTCCTGCGAATGCAGGAGATGGAGATGCAGGAGACCGGGTTCGATCCCTGGGTCACCAAGACCCCCTGGAGGAGGAAACGATAACCCACTCCAGTGTTCTCATCTGGGAGCTCCCATTACAGAGGAGACTGGTGGGCTACAGTCCTCTTGGTCAGGAAGAGTGGACCTTATCTGAGCAACTGAGCTTGCATGCACTCAAGGTAAATCCATTCTCCTTCTCAGGTTAACCTAGGTAATTAGGTTAACTTAACCTAGTTCCATGGTTGTTATTAATACAATGTTAGCAAGAGGAAGAAAGAAAGGAGGGTGGGAGGGATGGCAGCTAAGTATTTAAATAATTTTCCACCTGTCTAGAGCCGTGCCTTGTAAGCATGCAGTTATTTTGAATGTCCATGTGATGTGCATTTCTCACTTCTTTAATTTGCACTATTAACTTCTAAATGCTCTTTAGGATTGAAGTTCAATCATTTTGTGAAGTATTTATTATGAACTCTGAACTATGTGAAGTTCAGTGCTTTAAAGATAAATAGTATGTTTCCTATTAATGTGCAAAATCCTCTTGGGGTTGTTTTACATCACATGGATTGCTGTTAAGTGATTATTTTCTGTGATGTTGTTTACACTACATTAATGCAAACAAGATTATGTCTGCTATTTTAGCATCTGTTTTAAATGATTGACTCATTAAACTTTCCAAGAACTGATACCACTGGATCCTGACATCATTTTCCACTGTTAATCATCTCTCTCATATACTACCATGTAATCCTGTTTTAAAACAAATTAAAGGCATTTAATAATCGTTACTAAATTTTAAAGCTTTTGGTTTATCCAGCATTATATTTTTGAAACATTTTAAATCCAATTCTGTAAATCTAATGACATAGTAATAACTGTATTATTTACACTTTTAGTTTTCTGTTACAAAAAGATTAAGCATTCATTAAATGTTTTTATCTAAAGAGTTATTAAGAGTTTTAAAATGTACAAGCATAAAGTTTTCTGTTCCCTTAAATGCCCACATAGTTTTGATCCATGTGCCCACAGAGTCACCACAGATCCCACTTGGTTGTTGGTAAGGCGTGTAAGTCTCCTGGCTGAGAACTGCCTTTCTGCCTTTCTCCCACAACATCATACAAATGAATAGAACATTTTATGAAAAAAACAAACAAACAAACAAAAAAACTCTATACCTATGCCCTCCAAAATAGTAAAATATAATTGGTTGTGTCTAAAATATAGCTAGTTAAATGGAGAATATTCAATTTTATTTGATTGTAGCTAACTTAAATATATTCTTTAATATCTATATTGTATAGAGTAGTTCTACAATAAATTGCAAGGAAAAAGTGACCCAAGAGAGTGAGCTTTACGAGCAGTTTACAAATATTTTTGGAAACAAGTGAATAATACATATTTTAATGAATTCAAATTAATACAGCTCTACCTGGACATATTATTACTGGATAAATTTGGATGATGGAAATTATGTGATATTTGTGTGTGTGTATGTAAAACTGGAACAAGTTATTTACATATGTTATGGATATATTTAGTCAAGGAATGATAACTATTTTCTTTTAATGGAGTGAAAGATATAAGAATATTATAAAATACGACTGTCAAGACTTTCTGACTGAATGGGGACATAGCTCAAATCAGTTCAGCTCAGTTCAGTTCAGTCGCTCGGTCATGTCTGACTCTTTGTGACACCGTGAATTGCAGCACACCAGGCCTCCCTGTCCATCACCAACTCCCTGAGCTTACTCAAACTCATGCCCATAGAGTCAGTGATGCCATCAAGCCATCTCATCCTCTGTCATCCCCTTCTCCTCCAGCCTCCAATCTCTCCCAGCATCAGGGTCTTTTCAAAGAGTCAACTCTTTACATGAAGTGGCCAAAGTATTGGAGTTTCAGCTTTAGCATCAGTCCTTCCAATGGACACAGAGGACTGATCTCCTTTAGAATGGACTGGTTGGATCTCCTTGCAGTCCAAGGGACTCTCAATAGTCTTCTCCAAAACCACAGTTCAAAAGCATCAATTCTTCGGCGCTCAGCTTTCTTCATAGTCCAATACTCACATCCATACATGACCACTAGAAGAACCATAGCCTTGACTAGAGGGACCTTTGTTGGCAAAGTAATGGTAATGTCTCTGCTTTTGAATATGCTATCTAGGTTGGTCATAACTTTCCTTCCAAGGAGTAAACATCTTTTAATTTCATGGCTGGAATTACCATCTGCAGTGATTGGAGCCCCCAAAAATAAAGTCTGACACTGTTTCCACTGTTTCCCCATCTATCTGCCATGAAGTGATGGGACCAGATGCCATGATCTTAGTTTTCTGAATGTTGAGCTTTAAGCCAACTTTTTCGCTCTCCTCTTTCACTTTCATCAAGAGGCTTTTTAGTTCCTTGTGTCATCTGCATATCTAAGGTTATTGATATTTCTCCTGGCAATCTAGATTCCAGCTTGTGCTTCTTCTAGCTGAGCGTTTCTCATGATGTACTCTGCATAGAAGTTAAATAACCAGGGTGACAATATACAGCCTTGACGTACTCCTTTTCCTATTTGGAACCAGTCTGTTGTTCCATGTCCAGTTCTAACTGTTGCTTCCTGACCTGCATATAGGTTTCTCAAGAGACAGGTCAGGTGGTCTGGTATTCCCATCTCTTTCAGAATTTTCCACAGTCTACTGTGATCCACACAGTCAAAGGTTTTGGCATAGTCAATAAAGAAGAAATAGTTGCTTTTCTGGAACTCTCTTGCTTTTTCCATGATCGAGCGGATGTTGGCAATTTGATCTCTGGTTCCTCTGCCTTTTCTAAAACCAGCTTGAGCATCTGAAAGTTCATGGTTCACGTATTGCTAAAGCCTGAGTTGGAGAATTTTGAGATTTACTTTACAAGTGTGTGAGATGAGTGCAATTGTGTGGTAGTTTGATCATTCTTTGGCATTGCTCTTCTTTGGGATTGGAATGAAAACTGACCTTTTCCAGTCCTGTGGCCACTACTGAGTTTTCCAAATTTGCTGACATATTGAGTGCAGCACTTTCACAGGATCATCTTTCAGGATTTGAAATATCTCAACTGGGATTCCATCACCTCCACTAGCTTTGTTCATAGTGATGCTTCCTAAGGCCCACTTGAATCACATTCTGGGATGTCTGGCTCTAGGTGAGTGATCACCCCATCGTGAGTATCTAGGTCGTGAAGATCTTTCTTGTATAGCTCTTCTGTGTATTCTTGCCATCTCTTCTTAATATCTTCTGCTTCTGTTAACTCCGTATCATTTCTGTCCTTTATTGAGCCCAACTTTGCATGAAATGTTCCCTTGATATCTCTAATTTTCTCGAAGAGATCTCTAGTCTTTCCCATTCTGTTGTTTTCCTCTATTTCTTTGCATTGATTGTTGAAGAAGGCTTTCTTATCTCTTCTTGCTATTCTTTGGAACTTTGTATTCAGATGCTTATATCTTTCCTTCTCTCCTTTGCCTTTTGCTTATCTTCTTTTCACAGCTATTTGTAAGGCCTCCTCACAGCCATTTTGCTTTTTTGCATTTCTTTTTCTTGGGGATGGTCTTGATCCCTCTCTCCTGTACAATGTCATGAACCTCCGTCCATAGTTCATCAGGCACTCTGTCTATCAAATCTAGTCCCTTAAATCTATTTCTCACTTCCACAGTATAATCATAAGGGATTTGATTTAGGTCATACCTGAATGGTGTGGTGGTTTTCCCTACTTTCTTCAATTTAAGTCTGAATTTGGCAATAAGGAGTTCATGATCTGAGCCACAGTCAACTCCTGGTCTTGTTTTTGCTGACTGTATAGAGCTTCTCCATCTTTGGCTGCAGATAAAATAATCAATCTGATCAGTGTTGACCATCTGGTGATGTCCATGTGTAGAGTGTTCTCTTGTGTTGTGGTAAGGGTTTTTTTTTTGCTATTATTAGTGTGTTATCTTGGCAAAACTCTATTAGTCTTTTCCTGCTTCATTCCATACTCCAAGGCCAAATTTGCCTGTTACTCCAGGTGTTTCTCGACTTCCTACTTTTGCATTCCAGTCCCTTATAATGAAAAGGACATCTTTTTTTGGTGTTAGTTCTAAAAGGTCTTGTAGGTATTTATAGAACCATTCAACCTCAGCTTCTTCAGCATTACTGGTTGGGGCATAGGCTTGGATTACTGTGATATTGAATGGTTTGCCTTGGAAACGAACAGAGATCATTGTGTCGTTTTTGAGATTGCATCCAAGTACTGCATTTCGGACTCTTTTGTTGACCATGATGGCTACTCCATTTCTTCTGAGGGGTTCATGCCCACAGTAGTAGATATAATGGTCATCTGAGTTAAATTCACCCATTCCAGTCCATTTTAGTTCTCTGATTCCTAGAATGTTGATGTTTACTCTTGCCATCTCCTGTTTGACCATTTCCAATTTGCCTTGATTCATGGACCTACCATTCCAGGTTCCTATGCAATATTGCTCTTTACAACACCGGACCTTGTTTCTATCACCAGTCACATCCACAGCTGGGTATTGTTTTTGCTTTGGCTCCATCCCTTCACTCTTTCTGGAGTTATTTCTCCACTGATCTCCAGTAGCATATTGGGCACTTACCGACCTGGGGATTTCCTCTTTCAGTGTCCTATCATGCCTTTTCATACTGTTCATGGGGTTCTCAAGGCAAGAATACTGAAGTGGTTTTCCATTCTCTTCTCCAGTGGACTACATTCTGTCAGACCTCTCCACCATGACCCGTCCCTCTTTGGTGGCCCCACACTGCATGGCTTAGCTTCATTGAGTTAGACAAGGATGTGGTCTGTGTGATCAGATTGGCTAGTTTTCTGTGATTATGGTTTCAGTGTGTCTGCCCTCTGATGCCCTCTCGCAACACCTACCCTCTTGCTTGGGTTTCTCTTACCTTGGATGTGGGGTATCTCTTCACGGCTGCTCCAGCAAAGTACAGCCACTTCTCCTTACCTTAGACAATGGGTATCTCCTCACGGCTACCCCTCCTGAACTTACAGCCTCTGTATCACTTTGGCAATATCCTGATGTGCCCACGAGGCTGCCCTGGAGGTGGCCATGGCTGCCCCACAGGGTGGATACACCACAGGATACTCTGTCCAGTGGGATGCGTCCCTAGACCATTCCAGAAAACATACTTGAAGTTCTCCAGTTCTTTCAAGTGACAGATGATTGCCAAGTCCCAGGCACTCACAGCAGTCCGGGAGGAAATCTCCCAGAGATCCAACCGCTTCTTTTTATTCTCTTGCTTTAAGACAGTCTTCTTAAAGGAACTCAGGATCCTCCTGGAGATGGTCGGCCTCCTCCAGGGTCTTGCTGCAGCGGCAAAGACTCTCGGCAGTTCTCTTTCTCATGGAGCCTTTCCATCAGGTCTACCTCCCCAGGGGTTGAGGAGGAAAGAAATGGTTCAAATCAGTATAATTAGTCAAATCATAATTCTAAAAACCCCAACCATAGGTATGTCTAAATGACAGAAATTTCAAGTCTACAGGAAGAGTTGGCCAGAATAATAATTTTATGTAGATATTTTGAATTGGAAATGAGTCAGCCATGAAAAAAGGCAAAGTGTTGATTTTTATTCCAGACTGATATACTACAGCCATGGATATAGCAGTTAATTCTGAAGAATAATACTTAGTGATACAGTTGACTCTAGAACAACATGTGGTACCCAAAACAGCAGATGCTCAAGTCCCATAGTTAGTTCTACATATCTGTGATTCTGTATCCACAGATTCAGCCCACCACAGATTATGTAGCACTGTATACTGAAAAGGAAATTGCACATGAATGGGCTCACACAGTGCAAACTCATGCTGTTCAAATATTCACTGTATATTGATCACCTACTATTTGTTAGACACTGACCCAATTCTTTATCTATTTTGTTTCCAAGGCAGGCATATTAATGCCCCCCTTTTTCTAAATAGATGAGGAAACTGAGGGAGTTAATAAACTTGCCAAATATCATAGAGATGAACCTGAGATTTCAACGCAAGGAGTTTAGCCAACTTTAAGTGCCTGCACTTATAACCACTATACTATATAATCTCACATCCTTAGTTATCTATATAGGTGTATAACCTATATAAGTTATACAACCTCATATATGATGATTCTATGAAGATCAAAAAAAAAAAAGAGTGACAAAAGGAGAGATTTTTGCAGGGAAAAAGTAAAAAACAGAAAAATATAGTTGGAGTTTGTATGAGAACTTAGAGCTGTATGTATTAAATAAGAATAAGAAAGTATGAAAAGAGTAGGTGTTAAAAATACAAGGCTATGAACATTGGGGTACATGTGTCTCTTTCAGTTCTGGTTTCCTCGGTGTGTATGCCCAGCAGTGTGATTGCTGGGTCATAAGGCGAGTTGGACTGTGAAGAAGGCTGAGTGCTGAAGAATTGATGCTTTTGAACTGTGGTGTTGGAGAAGACTCTTGAGAGTCCCTTGGACTGCAAGGGAGATCCAACCAATCCATTCTGAAGGAGATCAGCCCTGGGATTTGTTTGGAAGGAATGATGCTAAAGCTGAAACTTCAGTACTTTGGCCACCTCATGCGAAGAGTTGACTCATTGGAAAAGACTCTATGCTGGAAGGGATTGGGGGTGGGAGGAGAAGGGGACGACCGAGGTGAGATGGCTGGATGGCATCACTGACTCGATCCAGGAGTTAGTGATGGACAGGGAGGCCTGGCATGCTGCGATTCATGGGGTCGCAAGAGTCAGACACGACTGAGCGACTGAACTGAACTGAACTGAAGGCAGTTCTATTTCCAGTTTTTTAAGGAATCTCCACACTGTTCTCCATAGTGGCTTTATTAGTTTGCATTCCCACCAACAGTGTAAGAGGGTTCCCTTTTCTCTACACACTCTCCAGCATTTATTGCTTGCAGACTTTTGGATCACACCCATTCTGACTGGCGTGAAATGGTACTTCATTATGGTTTTATTTGCATTTCTCTGATAATGAGTGATGTTGAGCATCTTTTCATGTGTTTGTTAACCATCTGTATGTCTTCTTTGGAGAAATGTCTATTTAGTTCTTTGGCCCATTTTTTGATTGGGTCATTTATTTTTCTGGAATTGAGCTGCAGAAGTTGCTTGTATATTTTTGAGATTAGTTCTTTGTCAGTTGCTTCATTTGCTACTATTTTCTCCCATTCCGAAGGCTGTCTTTTCACCTTCCTTATAGTTTCCTTTGTTGTGCAGAAGTTTTAAGTTTAATTAGGTCCCATTTGCAGTGCTGTTTATAATACCCAAGACATGGAAGCAACCTAGATGTCTATCAGCAGATAAATGGATAAGAAAACGATGGTACATATACACAATGGAGTATTACTCAGCCATTAAAACATATACATTTGAATCAGTCCTAATGAGGTGGAAGAAACTGGAGCTTTTATACAGAGTAAAGTAAGCCAGAAATAAAAACACCAATACAGTATACTAACATATATATATATGGAATTTAGAAAGATGATAATGATAACCCTGTGTGCCAGACAGCAAAATAGACATAGATATATAAAACAGTATTTTGGACTCTGTGAGAGAGGGAAAGGGTGGGAAGATTTGGGAGAATGGCATTGAAACATGTATAATATCATATATGAAACGAATCACCAGTCCAGGTTCGATGCATGATACTGGATGCTTGGGGCTGGTGCACTGCAACGACCCAGAGGGATGGTACGGGGAGGGAGGAGGGAGGGGGTTCAGGATGGGAAACATGTGTATACCTGTGGCGGATTCATGTTGATGTATGGCAAAATCAATACAATATTGTAAAGTAATTAACCTTCAATTAAAATAAATACATTTATATTTTTAAAAAATACAAGGCTATATATTGAACTTGGCATGTTAGTAAACCCATGGGGAGAGAGCTGTGTTATATTTTAGGATTAATGTAGCAGTTAAGAAAAATGAGATAGCATACCTAAATGTTTGCATAAGTACATGAAATTAAATGCAAAAATAATCAGTAAAAATAGCATCTATGCATTGAAAACACATTCAAGGACATGCATTGTGCTTTATCAAACAAAAATAAGGCATTTTCCTAATGTGAACCATTTATTTAATCTGTTAGTAAATACTAATTAAAGATATCAAAACTTATAGAATTTTCTTTCAATGTAAGATATTTTCTTAATTTTCTTATACACAAAAAGAAAAATTAAATTGCAACACTCGGACTTTTTGTGTGATGTATTTGCATTGCTAAATTTTATGGACCAAATTATTCCAGAAATCATATAAATTTAACAATATTTTTAGTTTTATAACAAAGAAAATAGTAATTTATAACAGTCACTGTTTGTGGTAGATAAATATTGATTTCTATATATTTATGTATATGCATATTTTAGTTTATAAGTGATTAAATAAAGTAAATATGGGAGAAATTTGAGAATTTCTCATTGATATTTTATGTACCATGTCAGTTTTCTAAAGTCTGCTTAGACCTTGCTTTAAAAAATTCTTGTCTGTGGTGTTAGAAAGTGATCTAGTTTCATTCTTTCACAAGTGGTTAACCAGTTTTCCCAGCACCACTTGTTAAAGAGATTGTCTTTACTCCATTGTATATTCTTGCCTCCTTTGTCAAAGATAAGGTGTCCATCAGTCCAGTTCAGTCACTCAGTCCTGTCCTACTCTTTGTGAGCCCATGAATCGCAGCACGCCAGGCTTCCCTGTCCCTCACCAACACCTGGAGTTCACTCAGACTCACGTCCATCGAGTCAGTGATGCCATCCAGCCATCTCATCCTCAGTCGTCCCCTTCTCCTCCCATCCCAATCCTTCCCAGCATCAAACTCTTCTCCAATGAATCAACTCTTTGCATGAAGTGGCCAAAGTACTGGAGTTTCAGCTTTAGCATCATTCCTTCCAAAGAAATCCCAGGACTGATCTCCTTCAGAATGGACTGGTTGGATCTCCTTGCAGTCCAAGGGACTCTCAAGAGTCTTCTCCAACACCACAGTTCAAAAGCATCAATTCTTCAGTGATCAGCCTTCTTCACAGTCCAACTCTCACATCCATACATGACCACTGGAAAAACCAAAGCCTTGACTAGACGGACCTAAGTTGGCAAAGTAATGTCTCTGCTTTTGAATATAGGTGTGTGGATTTATCTCTGGGCTTTCTATTTTGTTCCATTGATCTATATTTCTGTCTTTGTGACAGTACCATACTGTCTTGATGACTGTGGCTTTGTAGTAGAGCCTGAAGTCAGGCAAGCTGATTCCTCCAGTTCCATTCTTCTTTCTCAATGTTGCCTTGGATATTCGAGGTTTTTTTGTATTTCCACACAAATCTTGAAATTATTTGTTCTAGTTCTGTGAAAAATACCACTGGTAGCTTGATAGGGATTGCATTGAATCTGTAGATTGCTTTGGGTATTATACTCATTTTCACTATGTTAATTCTTCCAATCCATGAACATGGTATATTTCTCCATCTATTAGTGTCCTCTTTGATTTCTTTCATCAGTGTTTTATAGTTTTCTAACACCACACACTAAAATAAACTCAAAATGGATTAAGGATCTAAATGTAAGACCAAAAATATAAAAATCCTAGAGGAGAACATAGACAAAACATTTTCTGACATAAATCACAGCAGGATCCTCTATGATCCACCTCCCAGAATACTGGAAATAAATGCAAATATAAACAAATAGGATCTAATTAAAATTAAAAGCTTCTGCACAACAAAGGAAACTATAAGCAAGGTGAAAAGACAGCCTTCGGAATGGGAGAAAATAATACCAAATGAAGCAACTGACAAACAACTAATCTCAAAAATATACAAGCAACTCATGCAGCTCAATTCCAGAAAAATAAATGACTCAATCAAAAAATGGGCCAAAGAACTAAATAGACATTTCTCCAAAGAAGACATACAGATGGCTAACAAACACATGAAAAGATGCTCAATATCACTCATTATCAGAGAAATGCAAATCAAGGCCACAATGAGGTACCATTTCACACCAGTCAGAATGGGTGTGATCCAAAAGTCTGCAAGCAATAAATGCTGGAGAGTGTGTAGAGAAAAGGGAACCCTCTTACACTGTTGGTGGGAATGCAAACTAATAAAGCCACTATGGAGAACAGTGTGGAGATTCCTTTAAAAACTGCAAATAGAACTGCCTTATGGCCCAGCAATCACACTGCTGGGCATACACACCAAGGAAACCAGAATTGAAAGAGACACATGTACTCCAATGTTCATTGTAGCACTTTTTATAATAGCCAGGACATGGAAACAACCTAGATGTCCATCAGCAGACGAATGGATAAGAAAGCTGTGGTACATATACACAATGGAGTATTACTCAGCCATTAAAAAGAATACATTTAAATCAGTTCTGATGAGATGGATGAAACTGGAGCCGATTATACAGAGTGAAGTAAGCCAGAAAGAAAAACACCAATACAGTATACTAAGACATATATATGGAATTTAGAAAGATGGTAAGGATAACCCTGTATGTGAGACAGCAAAAGCGACACAGATGTATAAAATCGACTTTTGGACTCTGAGGGAGAGGAGAGGGTGGGATGATTAGGGAGAATGGCATTGAAACAAGTATACTATCATGTAAGATGCGAATCGCCAGTCTATGTTCGATACAGGATACGGGATGCTTGGGGCTGGTGCATGGCGTTGATCCAGAGAGATGATATGGGGTGGGAGGTGGGAGGGGGTTTCAGGATTGGGAACTCATGTACACCCGTTGCAGATTCATGTCAATGTATGGCAAAACCAATACAGTATTGTAAAGTAAAATATGGTAAAAATAAAAATTAAAAAAAAATCCTTGTGAAAAAGTAGAACAACTGATTCATCGTGATATTGGGGTCAGTTGATTGTCTTTTCTTATTCAAGTTGTGATTTTTTTTTTCTTTTTATGACTTGATTTTTATAAATTGCATCTTAGATATCTGGTCTACTATGTTAAGAGTACCTCAGTTCTAGTTAAACAGTTCATCTTAGGAGATAGTCACCGTGTTTAGATTAAGCATGTTACTCTTTGTTGAGTTTGGGGGCTGTGATTTCAGAATTTTTAACAATGCTGTTCTGGTCTACTTAGCTTGCCTGGTGCCATGTAGGTCCCATCATTCCTTGATGATGCTGCCTGAGGGGGTGATAGAGGTTTGCCTGGGTTGGGTGGCAACATGTTTCTAAGTGAGGGATGGTAATGATGGAATCTCCTCTCATTTCATACACACACACACACACACAGACACACACACACACACACACATCTTGATGGTATGTCCTGAGCAGAAGAGGAGAGAGTCAGAGTGGCAGGAACAAGGAGGCCTTCTAGCACAAGCCATTCTCTGAGGCTGAGTCTCTGCTGCCTTCTTGGCTCACCTGCCTTTGCATGTTTCAATAAGAAGGGAAGCAGAGGGTCTTTCCTTACTACTCATTGTTAGTAGAGCTCCTAATTTAATTCCTCTTGCCATTGTGTCAGGCAGGCCTAGACCACATAATGTCAGAAGGACTCAGATCTGATCCTGGAATGGAATGAAAAGTAATGAAATGATTACATTGTCTATGTTGCCTTCTGTCAGGAGGTGGAAAACACTGGACCTGGATGGTCTTTCCATTTTGAGGAAGGGAGAATATATAAATCCTAGAATTTTATATGACTTTGTGATAGGTGAAGATTTCTCAAACAAGTTTCAATAAAGTATCAGATTTAACTTGATTAATTAACTGAACTTAATTAAAATGAATTTATGTTGTTCAAAAACATCATATAGAAGGTAAACAAGGAAAGTCACAAGGATAGAGAATAATCATGAAACTGTTAAAGAGTACATTTCTGACATTCACAGCTGGAATGTATAATTAAACTCTACAAACGAGAAAAAAATAAAAGAAAAAAGAATCAACTGCAAAGAAACGCCAAAAGTGAACAAGAACTCTGTAAAAGATAACCAGATAGACAAGAAACATAAGAACATTTTCTCTACATCATCACATATCAGGGCTATGCAGATGAAAAACCTCAGTGAGTTACCACTAGAAACCTGGAGGAGCAGAGGAAAATAAGGAACTAAAAATTTTCAGTTTCACTGGAAATGAGTGAACTTTAAACATTTTCCATGAGAATGAATGATTTAAAATCACCTTGGGATGCTTGATTGTATTAAAGCAATTTCTCATTATTAACAAAAATAACACCTCTTCTGTTTCACAACCCAGCAATTCTATTTCTATATAAATAGATATATAAGGCAAAGGAGTGCATATGTGCAAAAAGTTAAAAAGTAGAAACAAACAAACAAACAAAATAAACAAAGAAAACTACGCATTGTTGTCAAAAGTGAGAACTAATCAAAATGTTCATGAGTATAAGCGGAATAAATTAGTTGTAGTATATTAAAATAATGGAATGTTTTACAACAATAGAAAAGTACTAGTATATGCAATCACAGAGATGAATTTAACAGACATAATAATAAAAATGACAAAAGGAAACCATGTTAAAATAATGTGTGATTCAATGTAAGTGTAAAATACAAGAAATCAGAGCTATAATCTATGCTGAGAGAAGATGGAAAAGGAGTTAATTCTAGGAGGAGGGTATTGACTGTAAAATACAATCAGGGAATCTCATGTCCTTGAAATATTCAATGTTCTGTGCTTTTATCCTTTAAACTAATTAATAATCAGAATTAAAATGGCAAATCTATTTCAAATAAATTTAAATTAATTAGCTTAAAATTTATCATATGATCATATAATTAATAGAATTTTTGTTTTAGTCATAATTAATAACCAAAGCTTATTTTTGGATAAGTCAGAGAAAAGCTCAGGATGGATATTTGGCAAACATTATTATCATTATTATTGCAAAGAAATGGAAAAAAAAAAGTTCTTGAAATTCTCATAAAGTAGGATTACCAATGGAATTTTTTGGAATCATTTTTATCTTCCATATGTAATTTATTTTGCATATGCTTGTTATAATTATTAAAATAAAAATTGTCCATAGTTAATATTTTCTGAGCTTTCAAACAAGGAAGTCATCATATCTGAATTTAATTAAATTTAATTAAATAAATACTATTGAGTGCTCAAGTATTATTTAACTGCAGCAAACTTGATTTCCTTTGAGTTCTCTACACTTTGCTGCTATTGCCTTTCTATGAGTCATAAAATGTTTCCCACATCCTCCCGCCCATTATTACATGAAATAATTCAAGGTAATTAATTTTTTTTGACAGGCTAGCTCAATGATGCACTTCCAATGTATTAATTACTGTCATGATGAGGTTTGCAATGAAAGTTAAATACAGTTATTCTCTATTGGACAAATCAAATCAACTCAGAAATAAATCACCAATCTAGTCTACTACTCTAGGTGAAAAAGTATACAAGATTACTACATGTAAGAAATTTTGACATTACCTAATCATATTCTAGATATCAACAATTTGTCATAAATGTTGGAAGTATATTTCATCAGATTTTCTTATTTAAATATATATCTTTCTACCTTTTTGTGATATAAGAAGCTATACATGTTTATACAATCATGCTCTTTGTCCTTGGTTTGGCTTTCTACCCTTGCATAAAAACAAGTTTTCTTTATACATTTATATAAACATTTATTCCTGTTACAATTTTGTAGCCTAATAACACTTAAATATTTGATCCAGACTGAATATATTTTAGTATAAATGATGAGGCTGGATATTGCTTTTCTCTTCATTGCACTTCAGGGATTAGGTAAACTATATCTCTCTTGGTTTGAAGTCATACTTTAATGTCCGTGTGTTCTGAGAATGCCTTGAATTTCTTTTTAATATGATTTGTCATTCTATTTCTGCAAATGTACAGCATGCTGGAAATTATGTGTAAATATCTGGTAGGAAATTGTCACTCTGTCATTTTGAAGTATTTGTTCAATTTCTTTACGTTTTCATTGTCTGGATGAATTGCGGCCATATTATCCTCAACATTCACAGATCCCATAATAGTTTTAATTAAAGTTTTTTTGAATTTATAGATTAATTTAGGGAGATGAAATCTTTATGACTGAGATTTCCAATCCTAAATAATATTTATTTCCTTATGTTTAAGTATTTTTAAATCCTGGAATAAGATTTTATAATTGTTCAAACACAGTTCCTGAAAATTTAGCTGTTTTATAATTATTCCTAAGTTATCCTTTGATTGCCTCCAGAAATTTATTTTTTGACACGTTGGATTTTTTTATTAAGACATATAATTAGAATGCTTTGGAAATGTAGTTAAATTTAGTAAGGATTTATCAGAGTAATCATTAATCTTGAATACTGATTGTAACTTTTTTTCTATACATTTCTCATCTGGCAGTGATGTTAACAACTTCTTCAGACCTCAGCACTCTTTCTAAGACTCCAAAATGCTTTCTAAATTGAATTATGACTTGAAATTAAATGGGTTTATAGATGTTACTTTTGGAATCACTATCTTAGTGAGAATAACACCAATTTTATGACATATTGTAATCAAATTATTCGTTCCCTTGCCATTACCACTGACATTTTCTTATTTGTTTTCCATTTTATTACTTTTGAGCTATTTCTCGACAGTTTTGAGAAAATAGCAGATAATCTATGAGCTCTCAGCATTGAAGGGAAATTATATTAAAGATATTATTTGTTCTTACAGAATCATTACTGTGTTCATACACCAAGATAGTTACTTCACAAGATTTAATAACACTTTCATAAACTTCATAAAAATGTTTAGTTTGTTGAGATCAAGATGCTGAAACTTACTGATACAAAAACTACTATTGGACCAAAACCCAACTTACTCACACAAAATATCCTTAGCTTTCCATTTGCAATATGTAGACTGAAAAATACTCCCTACCTCCACACACCAATCTCCACAAACATGTCCATATTCTAATCCTTGGTCTTGTGATTGTGAATGCAACTTTCTATGGCAAAAGGGACTTTTTATGTATGATTTTAGTTCTTTGGATGGGTTACTTAGAATCATCCTGGGTTACTGGGGTGGGCTGATAATAACTACATCTTTATATGAAGGTCTCGAGAGGAGTCAGAGCCAGAAGACATAATGACATGATGATGGAAGCAGGGACTAAGGTGATGTACTCTAAGGGGGCCACAAGCCAATGGGATGCATGTAGCCGTTAGAAGGTGGAAAAGACAAAGAAACGTAGTTTCCCTATAGAGTTCCAGCAGTAGACCAACCTGTTAATGAGTTGATTTTGGCCCAATGGATGATTTTTGCCTTCCAGCTTCTGAACAATAAAAAAAAATAAGTTTATGCTATTTTAAGTGACAATTTTCATGGCAATTATTAACAGTAATGATAAGACACTAATATAATTTGCTAAGATGAATGCAGTCTCTAATTGGGTATAGATGAACTAAATATTGTTGAGGTCATCAAGTTTTGGTTCCAGAAATTACAGAACCACAGTCTGAGTTTGGAGTGGGCAATTATCCTATTTTTAATTCTGCCTTGACCACTAAATTCTCCTTTTTTTAGATGCATACAACACTACAATTACATAATACACCATCTTTTCCTACAGAATTTATCCTTAAGCTTATTGTAATTACTTTGTAATTCATTGCTCTATGACATCATTCCACTCAACCCTTCATACTCAATCACTTAATAACTCTCCAAAATGTGTAAATATTAGCAAAATATCATCAGGAAATCTATTTATGTATATTAAAGTGAAATAAAATAAATTTGATTTATAATAAACATTAAAAATAATCAAAGGTGAATAACTGTCAGTTTAAAATAATTTTAAAATGTACCTACCTTAAGGTTATGAAAACATCAGTTAAAATTATCTTTAGAAATACTATTAATTTGTTTGTTTTTTACACTTTGTTGCTGAACCAAACATGGGTCAGCTTGCCTGACATGAAGCAAAGCCACACTATTGACGGCAGCTCGTGCTCAAAAGACCTGAATTCCTTGATGGTTTTTAGGAAAGAGTTTTAAAAGACAGAGTGAGAGAGAGGGTTGTGGAGTATGTTTTCAGCTTGTGCACAGTTTTGATTGGTGGGTAGTGAGGTAACAGGAGTCAGCAGTATTAAGCCTGAGATTCCAGTCAGTCTGGGGGCTATGTTCAATGGTCAGCATACAGTTAAGTTCTTCCACTTTGACTTTGTTTTATGGGTAAACTATTATTTGATTTTGTTTTCCTTTGTGCCTGCATTTTCTCATGTCTCTGGTTAAATATGGATTTTGGAATTCAAGGAAAGGCCTGATTCTAGGAGGCCAAAATTTTAGGAGGCCAAACTTTTTCCACAAACAAAAAACAGGGGATCTGGGAGAGGAACAGAAAGGGGTCTATTCTTGGGAAGAACTGCAGGGTCCTGCTTGGCTTCAGTATCAACAATCCTATCTCAGTAACATTTATTGAGAGCAAAATCAATATCCTACCATTTCACAATACTGCAGTGTTATATTTTATTATTAAACACACAAAGGGCTTTCCAGATAACCATTTCCCAGTTTAAGAGAAGTACATCTCTTTGGATAGGTCCCAAATTTCAACTTTTTTTTTCTCCTTTGCTGTTTTATAAGCAATGCTGAATTTTGTATTTATCATTTATTTTACTTTCATTAAAGTTTGTCATATATGTTTATTTCCATTAGCATTATTACATTTTTCAGGGTTCTAAGCTGACAAATTATGATAATAGAATCATAGATATCTAAAAAGTATATTTTTCAGTTAAAAGCTATGTGAAACACACACATATTTAAACATTTCCTTAATTACTTCCCTGGTGGCTCAGAGGTTAAAGTGTCTGCCTGGAATGCAGGAGACCAGGGTTCAATCCCTGGGTTGGGAAGATCACCTGGAGAAGGAAATGGCAACCCACTCCAGTACTCTTGCCTGGAGAATCCCATGGAGGAAGGAGCCTGGTAGGCTACAGTCCATGGGGTCACAAAGAGTCAGACACGACTGAGTGACTTCACTTTCACTTTAATTAAAATAGTAACACAATGATAATGTTATTCATCTATTCTTATAAAACATTAGCTTCAGAAGCATATACTGATAGTTTAAGATTTAAGTGACTAATTGTAAATACTGAAAAGTTTAAAAGGCTGGCATAAATGTCACATAAAAAGAAAATGACACAGGTCAATAACAAGGAAATTTATTTGTGGTATATTGCAAATTAATTCTCCCTCATTACTTTTTTGGTGTTTTTTCAATATGACACTGTAGCTCCTCATAAAAGGAGTGGACTTTCTTTGATTAACCATATGACTTGCTTTGACTAATGGGATAACAGTTAGTATGATTGAAGGAATGGCTTAAAAATACTTGTGCATTTGGGCTTGCTCTCACATGCTGACCTTGGGTTTATTAACATATCAGAAGAACCACTTAGAACTTCTCAGGGGAGCCCAGCTCAAACTATTGACCCATGGAATTCTGAGATAATAAATAGCCTATTTTTTGTTAGTAAATTAAATAGGTTTTTTTTTTTTTACTCTGCAAAATAAAGCTGACAAAATTTCCCCTAAACTTATAGACTATTTATCCTTCAAATCTACATCTTAAAAAAATACTTAAATACTTAATGAAATACAGCAACGCATATACTTTGAAATGTGTGAATTGACTTGCAAGAAGAGGAGGGAAATTATGAGACCAAAAGTGAAAGATGAAGACAAATAAAGAATTGCAGGTGGACCAAAGCCAACAGCTACAATGAGGGAATTTAAAGATCTCACGGAATTCAGAGACCTGCTTTTTGTTTGTTTGTTTCTTTTTCTACAGCCTTACTTTTTAAATTAATTAATTTACTTTTGTTGAAATATAGTTGATTTACAATGTGGCATTAGCTTTAGGTATACAGCAAAATTGATTCATGTGTATTCTTCTCAGATTCTTTTCCCTTCTACGTTATGACAGAATAGTGAGTGTAGTTCCCTGCACTATATAGTAGGTCCTTGTTGGTTATCTATTTTTTATATATCAATGTGTATGCTAATCCCAAACTCCTAATTTATTCCTCCTCTGTTTGCCCCTTTGGTAACCAACAGTTTGTTTTTTTATGTCTGTAGGTCTATTTCTGTTCTCTATATAAATAGATTCCAAACAAAAACTATGTGGCAGAAAGCAAAGAGGAACTAAAGATCCCCTTGATGAAATGGAAAGAGGAAAATGAAAAAGCTGGCTTAAAACTGAACATTCAAAAATCCAAGATCATGGGATCCAGTCCCATCACTTTATGGCAAATAGATGGGAAAACAGTGGAAACAGTGACAGACTATTTTCTTGGGCTCCAAAATCACTGCAGATGGTGACTGTGGATGTGAAATTATGAAACTTTCTCCTTATGACCAACCTAGACAGCATATTAAAAAGCAGAGACATTACTTTGCTGACAAAGGTCCATATAGTCAAAGCTATGATTTTTTCCAGAAGTCATGTATGGATGTGAGAGTTGGAGAATAAAAAAGCTGAGTGCTAAAGAATTGATGCTTTTGAACTGTGATGTTGAAGAAGACTCTTGAGAGAGTCCCTTGGACAGCAAAGAAATCCAACCAGTCAATCCTAAGGGAAATCAGTCCTGAATATTCATTGGAAGGACTGATGCTAAAGCTGAAACTCCAATACTTTGGCCACCTGATGCGAAGAACTGACTCATTGGAAAAGACCTTGATGTTGGGAAAGATTGAAGGTGGGAGGAGAAGGGGACGACAGAGGATGAGATGGCTGGATAGCATCACTGATTCGATGGACATGAATTTGAGCAAGTTCTGGGAGTTAGTGATGGACAGGGAAGCCTGGCATGCTGCATTCCATGGAGTCACAAAGAGTCGGATATGACTGAGTGAATGAACAGAACTAAACTGAAAGATTATCACCCTCATGGGACAGGTTCTGTGACTCCATTCTATTTCCTCTTTGTTTCACTGGGCATGAAACATTTTTAAAAATTTTATTACTTAAAATTAAAATATACATATATAGTACAGGCCAGTATACATATGAATAGTAATATTTAAAAGAGATTACTTGTATCATATCTAGATAGGCAACTGGATGGTAGATAGTAGGTAGGTAAGTAAACAAATACAGACATACCTGCTATACATATGTTAGGAAATGTAAATATGGGGAGTAGAAGTACAAAGGATTGTTTAAATGCACACATGAGTTTTATACACATTTAAAGGTAGTTGTTTCATTGAAAAAATCTAACAAAAAAGAAAGCAATACACAGAAACTTTAAATAATGCTGTATTGATTCTTTGGTTTATGATGAGCTCATAGGGTTTTGTCATTAACATTAATTATTTATTAAATTAACAAAAGCTTTATTTTGGGGAACTCCAAAATAACTGCAGATGGTGACTGAAGCCATGAAATTAAAAGATGCTTACTCCTTGGAAGAAAAGTTATGACCAAACTAGATAGCATATTAAAAAGCAGAGACATTACTTTGCCAACAAAGGTCCATCTAGTCAAGGCTATGGTTTTTCCAGTGGTCATGTATGGATGTGAGAGTTGGAAAATAAAGAAAGCTGAGTGCTAAAGAATTGATGCATTTGAACTGTGGTGTTGGAGAAGACTCTTGAGAGTCCCTTGGACTGCAAGGAGATCCAACCAGTCCTTTCTAAAGCTCAGTCCTGGGTGTTCATTGGAAGGACTGATGCTAAAGCTGAAACTCCAATACTTTGGCCACCTCATGCAGAGTTGACTCATTGCAAAAGACTCTGATGCTGGGAGGGATTGGGGGAAGGAAGAGAAGGGGACGACAGAGGATGAGATGGCTGGATGGCATCACCAACTTGATGGACGTGAGTTTGAGTAAACTCTGAGAGTTGGTGATGGACAGGGAGGCCTGGCATGCTGTGATTCATGGTGTTGCAAAGAGTCAGACACGACTGAAATGAACTGAACTGAACTGAGATATCGACTATTGAAGGGAGTCATGAACCAAAGCATCAATGATTGGTCCAGGCTTTCTCATATCTTATCACTCTGACACTGATTCTTCTGTTTTATTTAGCCTTTATAAGAACACTTGTGATAATGATGGGCTAACCAGGATAATCTCTCCATCTCAGAGTCATCTTATTAGCAAACTTAATTCCATCTGAGGCCTTAATTCTCCCTTGCCATCTAACATAACTCACAAATTTTAGGGATTAAGATGTTAATTATTGTTAATTAATTAATTAATTTTAATTTTAGGGATTAAAATATTAAGAATATCTGAGGTGGGGAGACCATAATTCTGCCCACAGCATATAGGAAGGGACTAACAGTGAGATCTAGGTATAGAAAGGCCAGGCATGATGAGTTATATAAACTGAAACACCTGATATCTAATTTTGGGCTTCCCTGGTGGCTCAGATGGTAAAGAAGACCTAGGTTTGATCCTGGGTTGGGAAAATTCCCTGTAGAACGGATTGACTACCCACTCCAGTATTCTTGCCTGGAGAATTTCATGGACAGAGGAGGCTTCTGGGCTAGTTAACAAAATAATAATGCAATTTCAGTAAAAGAATTCACTCCTTTTGAGGTATGGAACCATGGCTCCTATTTAATAGTCTATATTTTCTTGATAAGGGTGAAAAGGGGAGAGTGAAAAAGCTGGCTTGAAACTCAACATTCAAAAAACTAAAGTCATGGCATCCAGTCCCATCACTTCATAGCAAATAGAAGGGGAAAAATTGGAAACAGTGACAAATTTTAATTTTGTGGGGCTCCAAAATCACTGCAGATGGTGACTCCTGCCATGAAATTAAAACATGCTTACTCCTTGGAAGGAAAGCTATGACAAACCCAGACAGCATATTAAAAAGTATAGACTGTAAAGGAAAAATAAAAATTCTTCAGACCTGTTAGTCAAAGTCACAGAGTCTCTCATAAGGGAAAGAAAATCAGATTATCATACTTTTCAACAATAAAAATTTATGAGAGAAGAAATATTATGAGGGAATTTAAGGTAAAAGACAATTATTATGGAATTCCATTTTTAAGGTAAGAAAGCATGAGCCCAATATTTTGCATATAATCAAACTGATTTTCAAGTATAAAACTCACAAACTGTTATAAGCTAGAATTGAAGAATATTGTTCCCATTGGCTCTTCCTGAGGAATCTACTAGAAAACAAACTTCAGAGAATCAAAATGACTAGAGACATTAATATAAGGACTTACAGTACTACACATATACTTGTAAAACAAAGATTCAGTGAGGGTTAAAAAATGAGAAAGCACGGTATGCAGAGAAGTGGGAATTAGAATGGAGGAATTATATGAAAATATTTTAAAAACTATTTCCTGTAATCATAATGTTGGTAGTAGTACTGATGTTATGATTTGGAGACTGAGTGTATTGTGAAATAAAAACCAAATGAGTGTTTTCTTTAAAAAAAAAAGGCAGAAACATCACTTTGCCAACAAAGATCCATATAGTCAAACAATGGTTTTACCAGTAGTCATGTGGGCATGTGAGAGTTGGACCATAAAGAAGGCTGAGCACCGAAGAATTGATGCTTTTGAACTGAAGTGCTGGAGAAGACACTTGAGAGTTCCTTGGACACCAAGGAGATCAAACCAATCAATCTTAAAGGAAATCAACCCTTTAATATTAACTAGAAGGACTGATGCTGAAGCTGAAGTTCCAATACTTTTGCCACCTGAAGCAAAGACCCTGAAGCTGGGAAGGAGTGAAGGTAGGGCAACAGAGGATGAAATGGTTGGATGGCATCACTGACTCAATGGATATGACTTTATAAACTATGGGAGATGGTGAAGGACAGGGAAACCTGGAGTGCTGCAGTCCATGGGGTTGCAGAGTCAGACATGATTTAGAACCTGAACAAAAACAAAAACATTTTTGAACACAGTGATAGATATGTGTTAGATTAAAACATAGAGCTCTAAATAGGAAAAAAAGAAAAAAAAACTTTAAACAAAGGATGGGACTTATAAGAGAAAACATCTTTTCAAATTGTACTTATAATCAAGACAGATAATAAACAGAAAAATGAAAAAATAAAAATACTCAAAAGTGAAGAGAAATTAAATCTACATCTTGAAAATAAAAGGAAAGAAACATAATGTTTAGGCATAAGAGCTGACATTATGGGAGAGTCATAGATATGTGTGGAACTAACGTTCCAATTTAAATTCTTTCTTGGAATAAAAAAAACCCCTTTATTAGAAACACATTGTAAGTATAAAATAATGAACATATAGATTAAAACAATTATCTTTAATACAATATAAGCTAGATTTTTAATAAGGTAATATTAAAATCCCTTGTAAATTTAATGTTATAAAGAGACAATAAAACATGTTTAATTTATCTTGCAAATTTGAGACTTCATACTAAGTGAATATTGTTTGACCACAAAACTTCTGAATTATTAAGCCTAGCTAGGGCCCTAAGGTGGGAAGACAGTTAACTATCACTTACAAGAAAAATATGTGCATTTCTTTTATGCTATTATATATCTACATAAGTGTACTCATAAATTTTACTGTCTTTAATATTTCTTATATTTTTAAATTGATTAATTCACTTTTTCAAATATTTCTCATATACACCATTAAGTCTCCTTGTAACTCAACTTTGATACTAATGTTATCAATTATATAAGTCATGGTTTAATATTACATTAATTAAATAATTCTGAACCTATACACATTAACTATGTTTGATGAATGATATTACAGCTTTTGGTCAAATTTCTAATTGGTATACTGAATTTCTATATTAAAATTACTTTAGCCTGTCACAAATTTAAAATGTTTTATCTTGGCAACTTTTTTAATATCAGTATGATTTTGCTAATACTTTTCTAGTGAAAAATAATTCATACCTTAAAACTATTACCTCATTGAAAAGTTCCTCATGTACTTATAAATGGCAGTTAATATTATGAATTATACTCACTGAAATTCATTAGAGGTTTCTACTTCCATGATTGAGGCTTCCCAGGTGCCTCAGTGGTAAAGAATCTGCTTGCCAATGCAGGAAACATGGGTTTGATTCCTGGGTTGGAAAAATCCCGTGGAGGATGAAATGGCAACCCACTGCAATATTCTTGCCTGGAAGTCCCATGGACAGAGGAACCTAGTGGGCTACAGTCCAAGGGGTTGCAAAGAGTCAAACAAAACTAAGCAACTAATACTTTCAAGAAATAATAATAAAATTTGGAGAATTTTCCCATTTTTTAAAATTCATATGAAAATACTTATAATAAACACAAATCTATATAATCATAATTAGTATTTAATTCACCTAAAAACTCACATGTTCCTGGTTAATGGGAAAAGACACATTTTCCTAGATATAGATGAAGTGTAAAGAATTGCTTTCTTTCATAGATACAGTGCTTATTTAAATGATTTTGGCTTTCTGAGATTTTGGCAAATATTTTAAAAACATTTGTGTGAGGATGAGATTCAAATATCCAAACAGTCATATATAGGAATAAGTAGAAATGTCCTAATGAATTCAGGGATTTTGATCTCAGGATCAATTTCTCAAACATCCTGTTGGAATGTATAAAAGATGCATAATTTGAAACTCCTTCAAATAAAGGAAATGAGGACATGAATAAAACTAAGGTCATTTATGAAAAAAAATATTGCTTTTCAAAATGTCAGCAGCCTCAAATAAAACATAGTATTAATTTTTAATTAAATATTTAAAAAATAAAATTAAGGAAATAGAAAGGTTAAATGTGATGGCAATCAAGAAATATACACATCCATACACATGCAATCTGCCTGCAAGTAGGAGACCTGGATTTGAACTTCGGGTCAGGAAGATACACTGGAGAAGGGAATGGCAACCCACTCCAGTATTCTTGCCTGGAGAATGACATGGACAGAGGAACAGTTCATGGAGTCGCAAAGAATCGGACACAACAGAGCGACTAACACTTCCACTTCCATACACATGCAAGCATGCACACAAACACAAACACATACATTGTGATGCCACATTAAGAAAATAAACAAGTTTGGTTGATAGACTACAGTGGGTACGTCTTGGTATTTCAGTTCAGTTCAGTCACTCAGTCGTGCCCAACTATTTGCGACCCATGAATCGCAGCACGCCAGGCCTCCCTGTCCATCACCAACTCCCGGGGTTCACTCAGACTCATGTTCATCGAGTCAGTGATGCCATCCAGCCATCTCATTCTCTGTCGTCTCCTCCTCCTCCTGCCACCAATCCCTCCCAGCATCAGAGTCTTTTCCAATGAGTCAACTCTTTGCATGAGATGGCCAAAGTCCTGGAGTTTCAGCTTTAGCATCATTTCTTCCAAAGAATTCCCAGGGCTGATCTCCTTCAGAATGGACTGGTTGGATCTCCTTGCAGTCCAAGGGACTCTCAAGAGTCTTCTCCAACACCACAGTTCAAACGCATCAATTCTTTGGCGCTCTGCCATCTTCACAGTCCAACTCTCACATCCATACATGACTACTGGAAAAACCATAGCCTTGACTAGATGGACCTTAGTCAGCAAAGTAATGTCTCTGCTTTTGAATATACTATCTACATTGGTCATAACTTTTCTTCCAAGGAGTAAGTGTCTTTTACTTTCATGGCTGCAGTCACCATCTGCAGTGATTTTGGAGCCCAGAAAAATAAAGTCTGACACTGTTTCCACTGTTTCCCCATCTATTTCCCATGAAGTGATGGGACCAGATGCCATGATCTTCGTTTTCTGAATGTTGAGCTTTAGGCCAACTTTTTCACTCTCCTCTTTCACTTTCATCAAGAGGCTTTTTAGTTCCTCTTCACTTTCTGCCATAAGGGTGGTGTCATCTGCATATCTGAGGTCCTTGATATTTCTCCCAGCAATCTTGATTCCACCTTGTGTTTCTTCCAGTCCAGCATTTCTCATGATGTACTCTGCATAGAAGTTAAATAAGCAGGGTGACAATATACAGCCTTGACACACTCCTTTTCCTATTTGAAACCAGTCTGTTGTTCCATGTCCAGTTCTAACTGTTGCTTCCTGACCTGCATGCAAATTTCTCAAGAGGCAGGTCAGGTGGTCTGGTATTCCCATCTCTTTCAGAATTTTTCACAGTTTATTTTGATCCACACAGTCAAAGGCTTTGGCATAGTCAATAAAGCAGAAATAGATGTTTTTCTGGAACTCTCTTGCTTTTTCCATGATCCAGCGGATGTTGGCAATTTGATCTCTTGTTCCTCTGCCTTTTCTAAAACCAGCTTGAACATCTGGAAGTTCACGGTTCACGTATTGCTGATGTCTGGCTTGGAGAATTTTGAGCATTACTTTACTAGCATGTGAGATGAGTGCAATTGTGCAGTAGTTTGAGCATTCTTTTGCATTGCTTTTCTTTGGGATTGGAATGAAAACTGACCTTTTCCAGTCCTATAGCCACTGCTGAGTTTTCCAAATTTGCTGACATATTGAGTGCAGCACTTTCACAGCCAGCATCATCTTTCAGGATTTGAAGTAGCTCAACTGGAATTCCATCACGTCCTCTAGCTTTTTTCGTAGTGATGCTTTCTAAGGCCCACTTGACTTCACATTCCAAGATATCTGACTCTAGATGAGTGATCACACCATCATGATTATCTGGGTCGTGAAAACATTTAAAAAGAATCTGAAGTGTGAGTACTCAGAGAAAAGGAAGACAGAATGAAGATAGCACTAAATTAATTGAAAAAAAAAACTTTGTTTAATTAAAAAAAATCTTTTGCTCAAACCTTACTCTTTAGTATTGATTCATTAGTATATGTTTATCTATTAACAGTACATCTCAACATGTTATAAATGACTAAGAATTACTTAAACACATTAGGAAGGATAACTCTTCTCTATTTGAAGTTGTATTTGAGGTTGGAAGGAAGGACTGCTTTGCAGAGGTGAAACAAATACTTTTTTAAAAATTACTAAAATAGTTCATAGAAAGTTTGGGAATAGTATAATTCTTTCCAACAGTTGATATGGAAAACATTTAGAGGTTAATATCCCATGTCCCCCTCTTTTCTCTTCGTCCAATGTCTCTGATGTTTGGGGACTCAAAACACCAGCAGGATCAGAGTCAAATATCTGCAAAGAGGGACTGGAATATGAGAATCCTATGTAAGAAGTTAATCATTAGAGTAAACATGTTAACTATAAATTAGAAATTAACCATTAGAGTGGGAAAATTCCTTATTACTCAACTTCCTAATGCTTGGATATCATCACAACTGTGTTTGATTTTGTACTTAATAGAGCATTTGCATTTTCCATTGGTGTGATGAAAGAATGAGCTTGGCTTTTGCTTTGTTTCTGTCAATAGAATCAACCTCTTTTTTATTTTAACATCATGATATTATAAAACTCCACTTAACATCTCTGAATTACCCACAATTAAATAAAACCCTTAATGTTGGACATATTATATTTGTATTAGTGTAGAAAGATATCATGCCAGTATCAGATGTCAATAAATGTATTTTTAATGAATTAATAAATGAACAAATGAATAACATTTCATAATAAGATTTTAAGAGTTATACAGTCCATGGAATTCTCCAGCAGAGAATACTGGAGTGGGTAGCCTTTCCCTTCTCCAGGGGATCTTCCCAATCTAGGGCTTGAACACAGATTTCTTGCATTACAGGCAGATTCTTTACTAGCTGAGCCACAAAGGAAGGCCTAGAATACTGGAGTGGGTAGCCTATCCCTTCTCCAGTGTATCTTCCTAACCCAGGAATTGAACCTGGGTCTCCTGTATTGCAGGTAGATTCTTTACCAACTGAGCTATAAGGGAAGCCCAAGAGTTACTACACAATTTTCTAAATATTATTTCTAATAATACACAAAATGAACCACAAGAAGAAAACAAACCCATAAGATCTACTCCATAAATAACTGGAAAACACAAATATCTAAAAGTAAAACCAAAGTAACTAATAATAATGAGGCAGCAGGCAAAACAAATATTTTGATTGGGGGAACTTTGATTTTCACAAGTTGTTAATAAAACATTAGTTATTTAAATTGTACTAAAATTTGGTCAAAAAGTATCCACAAAGATTATGTGGGAAACAACATCCACACCAGGAAATGAAAACATACTCACAATTTTTAGTGGAAATATTAATATCAGAAAAAGTAGGGACCAGAGCAATCAATTTTGGATCAAGATCTCTTTTGAGAAATAAGAGATGAAAGGATTGATGCAATACAATTAAAGCTGATTGTGCTAAATTATTTCATCTCTAAGTTTGACACAGATTTCCACAAGCAAACTGCCAGAGACAATGGAATTATATTTGTCACTTTATTAGTATACAGTAGAAAATAGGGAATTCACTTAAACTAGATAAAAGTTTATGAGATGATCCTAAGTTTCTTATTTAGCAAAACTGGTGTGGATTTCAGCTTATTAATTGTAAGATTGACAAAACCTTGTAACTGGCATTATGGACAAATGGATAGTTCAGTCGTGTCTACTCTTTGTAATCCCATGGACTGTAGAACGTCAGGCTTCTGTGTCCTTCACCATCTCGCAGAGATTGCTCAAACTGATGTCCACTGAACTCAGGATGCCATCCAGTCATTTCATCCTCAGTCCTCCCCTTCTCCTCCTGCTTTCAATCTTTGCCAGCGTCAGGGTCTTTTCCAGTGAGTTGGCTCTTGGCATCAGGTGGACAAAGTATTGGAGCTTCAGCTTAAGTATGAGTCCTCCGGTCCAAGGGACTCTCAAGAGTCTTCTCCAATGCCACAGCTCAAAAGCATAAATTCTTCAGAGCTTAGCTTTCCTCATTGTCCAATTTTCATATACATATATACATGACTACTGGAAAAACCATAGCTTTGGCTAGATGGACCTTTGAAGGCAAAGTGACACCCCTGCTTTTTAATATGCTGTCTAGAAAAGCTATGACTTTTTTTCCAAAGAGCAAGCATCTTGTAATTTCATGGCTGCAGTCACCATCTGCAGTGATTTGGGAGCCCAAGAAAATAAAGTCTACCACTGTTTCCATTGTTTCCCTTCTATTTGCCATGAAGTGATGGGACTGGATGTCATGATCCTTGTTTTTTGAATGTTGAGTTTTAAGCCAGCATTTTCATTCTTTTCACTCTCCTCTTTCACTTTCATCAAGAAACCCTTTAGTTCTTCTTGGCTTTCTGCCGTAAGGGTGGTGTCATCTGCATAGCTGAGGTTATTAATATTTCTCCCCGCAATCTTGATTCCAGCTTGTGTTTCATCCAGCCCTGCATTTTATATGATATATTCTGCATATTAGTCAAATAAGCAGAGTGACAATATATAGCCTTGACGTACTCCTTTCCCAAGGAGTCTGTTGTTTCATGTCCATTTCTAACTGTTGCTTTTTGACCTGCATACAGATTCCTCAGGAGGCAGGTAAGGGTGGTCTGGTATTCCCATCTCTTTTAGAATTTTCCACAGTTTCTTGTGATCCACACAGTCAACAGCTTTAGCATAGTCAATGAATCAGAAGTAGATGTTTATCTGGAACTCTCTTGCTTTTTCTATGATCCAACAAAAGTTAGCCATTTGATCTCTGGTTCCTCTGCCTTTTCTAAATCCAGCTTGAATATCTGGAAGTTCTCAGTTCACAAAATGTTGAAGCCTGGCTTAGAGAATTTTGAGCATTTCTTTGCTAGCATGTGAAATGAGTACAATTGTTTGGTGCTTTGAACATTCTTTGGCATTGCTCTTCTTTGGGATTGGAATCAAACCGACCTTTTCCAGTCCTTTGTCCACTGCTGAGTTTTCCAAATTTGCTCGCATATTCAGTGCAGCTCTTTCACAGCATCATCTTTTCGGTATTGAAATAGCTCAGCTGAAATTCCATCACCTCCACTAGCTTTGTCCTTAGTGATGCTTCCTAAGGCCCACTGACTTCGCACTCCAGGATGTCTGGCTCTAGGTGAGTGATCACACCATCATCATTATCTGGATCATCAATATTTTTGTTGTATAATTCTTCTTTGTATTCTTGCTGCCTCTTCTAAATATCTTCTGCTATGTTAGATCCATACTGTTTCTGTTCTTTATTGTGTGGGGATAGTATTTCTTTGAATGAAAGACTCCCTTGGCATCTCTATTTTCTTGAAAAGATCTCTAGTCTTTCTCATTCTATTGTTGTCTTTTTCTTCTCTGTTTCTTTATTATTTTCCTCTGTTTCTCTATTTCATGAATCTATCTATATATATATATATACATTTTTATGTTTACACACATTTATACATATGTATATGCCTGACTTTTGTGGAAATAAGAAAGACTTTTTAAAAGACATTTTGATAAACATTTGAGTAGTGTATACCAAACAGATACAAGCTGTTGAAAATATAGGATCCATGCTTATTTCTACTCTCAGTGCATTGAGACAACTCTTTTGTAGTTGTTCAGTACTTTCCATTTTTTGTACCTACTAAAAATTAATCAAACTCTTTAAATTGAGATGAATATCTAAGCACCTTCATACTTGTGTATTTTTCATGACAGGATATAATTAAGCAGTAAAACAGTGTCTCCTCTAGCACCAAGGCTAGTAGGATTTACACTAGAGGTTCTTATCTGTCATAGGATGGTTACTCCAGATCAGTGATTTTTTTCCTTTTTTTTTTTTTTCTCTTACAAATGTTCCTCAATGATACTGTACAGGAGCATCTCACTCACTGCCTCAAAATAACTAAGGAAGGAAACAATTCTATAAAGACTCTGGAAGAAGTCTATAGCTTTTCTTCACTTTAAGTGCAAATCAAGAAGGGTTTGTATGTGTGTGTGATTTTCAAGTCTGTATCTTTTAAAGAGAAGGAAAGGATCTATTTTCTTGCCAATCTTCGGTATAAAATATTTGATAAATCTGTTATCAAAATCTCCAAGGAGCAAACTTTCCAAAGTGTAAAAAATTTAATGCAAATATCTTTTACTGCTTTCCAAATGTTACATACTAAACACGGAAACCAATTCTTCACTGCCCAGGGGTTATTTCTAAATGGAATAATAATAAACCCTTGTGGAACTAACAAAATAATTTCATGTCACTGTTCTTTTAGACATTGCGACTATCTTATTTAAAGAACAGAAATGCTAACAAATTTCCCTGGATTTTTTTACCTTGAAAATTATAAAAATACCATGTGATTTCTGGAAAATTTTAGCATTTTCCTTAGTTTCTGAAATAATATAGTGTTTGTGATAATAATTATTCCTGAACAAGACACAAGATCAAATCTCAAAATAGTTTATATTAATGCAATCTATGTGCTCAATCTTCTACTAGCAATGAAGTCTCTAAGAGCTCAAAAGAAGAGAAAATGCTATGTTATATCATATTGCATACTATTTATTAAGGATAATTAACTATAGTTATGATTTATGTTTAGCTTATCATTTATAAATATATTCATATCTTCTTTTTAATGTAATTACTACATTGTATTATGTTCCTATAATAAGCTGAAAGCTGATAAGCATTCAATCTTGCTGAACTGCCAGATAGTAAAATAATATTTAAACAATAAATATTCTCTCAGAAACATCATTTAATACTAACAACATGAAATGAATATATATTAATTTCCAAGTATTATTTTTTTTAAAACACTGAAGAATTAACACTTTTGACATTTGCTCTCTAAATTTGGCTTTTCTGGTAAAAATGACTCCAATAAAAATATTAATACCATAACAAAGTAATAAGTAAAATAAGACATAGATTGAATAATCAATCAAACAGATTGAATTTTATTTTCACACGAAAATAACCATGCCAGAAAGGTGTCCACAAAATAGGAATTAATAAGCCATTTAAATGGAGTTTTTCTAGAAAGGACTTTTTCAACAAATGTATGTCAATATTCTTAAAATTTCAAGGGGAATTATCATATTCATAGCTTGCATCTGAAATGCTTTATTAAGCCAGTATAGTCAAGCTTCATATCATTCAAAATACTGAAAACAAAGCGTGTCACAGCTAAAACTTTTCCTATGTTGCAGCGGGTCATTGTTTTTTTCAAATAATCCAAATCAAATAATCTTTAATGTGCAGAGTTCTTTTGCCCATTCTTCTCTACGGTAGAAGAGTGATAGTCTAATACAAGACTATCTCTCTTTTTATTTTTTCACATAAAATAACTGTTTCTGAAATTACCAATGCTTTAGTTCAGTTCAGTTCAGTCTCTCAGTAGTGTCTGACTCTTTGAGACCCCATGAATCGCAGCATGCCTGGCCTCCCTGTCTATCATCAACTTCTGGAGTTCACTCAGACTCACGCCTATTGAGTCAGTGATGCCATCCAGCCATCTCACCTCGGTCGTCCCCTTCTCCTCCTGCCCCTAATCCCTCCCAGCAGCAGAGTCTTTTCCAATAAGTCAACTCTTCGCATGAGGTGGCCAAAGTACTGGAGTTTCAGCTTTAGCATCATTCCTTCCAAAGAAATCTCAGGGCTGATCTCCTTCAAAATGGACTGGTTGGATCTCCTTGCAGTCCAAGGGACTCTCAAGAGTCTTCTCCAACACCACAGTTCAAACGCATCAGTTCTTTGGCGCTCTGCCTTCTTCACAGTCCAACTCTCACATCCATACATGACTACTGGAAAAACCATAGCCTTGACTAGACGGACCTTAGTCAGCAAAGTAATGTCTCTGCTTTTTAATATACTATCTACATTGGTCATAACTTTTCTTCCAAGGAGTAAGCGTCTTTTACTTTCATGGCTGCAGTCACCATCTGCAGTGATTTTGGAGCCCAGAAAAATAAAGTCTGACACTGTTTCCACTGTTTCCCCATCTATTTCCCATGAAGTGATGGGACCAGATGCCATGATCTTCGTTTTCTGAATGTTGAGCTTTAGGCCAACTTTTTCACTCTCCTCTTTCACTTTCATCACGAGGCTTTTTAGTTCCTCTTCACTTTCTGCCATAAGGGTGGTGTCATCTGCATATCTGAGGTCCTTGATATTTCTCCTAGCAATCTTGATTCCAGCTTGTGTTTCTTCCAGTCTAGCGTTTCTCATGATGGACTCTGCATAGAAGATAAATAAGCAGGGTGACAATATACAGCCTTGACGTACTCCTTTTCCTATTTGAAACCAGTCTGTTGTTCCATGTCCAGTTCTAACTGTTGCTTCCTGACCTGCATGCAGATTTCTCAAGAGGCAGGTCAGGTGGTTTGGTATTCCCATCTCTTTCAGAATTTTTCACAGTTTATTGTGATTCACACAGTCAAAGGCTTTGGCATAGTCAATAAAGCAGAAATAGATGTTTTTCTGAAACTCTTGCTTTTTTCATGATCCAGCAGATGTTGGCAATTTGATCTCTGGTTCCTCTGCCATAGCAGGCCAAATAAAATGTATCATTAAAATTATTTTTACACTCTCCTTTTACGTTTTAAAAATGACTATTAGAAAATTTTAAATCACATGTTGACTGCATTAAACTGTTAATAAGCAGTGATGCTATAAGCAATTTGCCTGCCTGAAAATAAGTTTTATTCTTAAAAGAGAAAATGTTGCCATTACATTTGCATCAAAATTCCATACTTTCTGCATATTTGTTTGGATGAGAGAATAATCAAAATGTTTTTGTCTTATAAAGAATAAAATGTTCATTTGCATTATTGTTTCTAACTTCTCTAAAGAAAAGCTTGCTTTTTTGACCAATAAGTATAGAAGTGATGGATACTAATCTAGAATTATACAGAGTAAACCATGGTGCAATTAGGTTTATAAAAGTAATATCTGTATAATATTAAGCTTTATTCCTAAAGGAGAATGTTTTGTTCTCATGTTTTTAGCAAAGCAAGTTATCAATCAACAGAATAACTGAAACATTCACTGGCTGAATAAATAGTAATTGCAATGAGACTTGCAGGAAGAATGCTTACACATACCATAAGCCTCTAGCAACCTTTTTTAGATCTCTAAAGGGAAGGCAAAGAACTTATTATAATAAAATCTTGTTAGGAATAAATTATCAATGAAAAAAGCATAATAGAAGCCAAGTGTAAAAAGGAAGGTTGGCAAAGAAAAGTGTCCCATGAAAGCAAGAATACTGAAAACTCAAGGGCACAAGCTCAAATATTTTTACAATTTATTTTTTTTTTTTTGTTTTGCTAGTGATAGAATGGGAAAAATCTATTTTCTATGAAAATGATTTTGACTTACTGTAGGTATTAGTTTCCTATTGCTGCTGTAATAATTAACTTGCCACAAATTTAGTGACTTAAAACTGAATGACAGAACACAAGGTATTGTTAGGGCTTTGCTCCTTCTGAAGGCAGTAAGGGAGAATCTATCTCCCAGTTTTTCTGGATCTTAAAGGCTTTTCCCATTTCTATTACTCTCACGTTCCTGTTGCTCTTCTATAAGAAACTTATGATTACATGGGGCTCATCAGAATAATTCAAAATAATCTCTCTGTCTTTAGGTCATTACTTAATTATATATGCAAAATCGCTTTGCCATGTACATAAACATATTCCCAGGTTTACTGTGCATATCATACTATCTTATCAACAGAATATCATGGAGTATTCTAGCAACTGTAATTATAAATGATATGTCATCACAACACATAAACAGATACAGAACACAGTATCATATAAATTAGTCAATTATGATACCATGTTTTGGTTAATACTCAATTATATTATATACCTAAAAATGCTAAATGTCAAAAAAACTAATTTTAAAAAACATATGACACTAATTTTACTTTTGTTGCTTATGTTTGTGTTGAGATATCAAAAAAAAAAATCACTGTCAAGCCCAATATCATGAAACTTTTCCTCTGTTTTTAATTCTAAGAGATTTGCAATTTCAGGTCTTACACTGAAATATTTAATTCATTTTGAGTGTTGTGTAGGATGTAAACTGGTATTTTAATTCTTTTTCATGTGAATATCCAGTTTTCTCAACATAATTTGTTGAATTCCTGACCAGGGATCAAACTTGGGTCTCCTGCTCTGCAGCCAGATTCTTCACCAACTGAGCCACCACAGAAGCCCAGTTTGTTGACAAGACTATTTTTTCTCCATTATATATACTTTTAGAAAAATAATACATTTTATTTAACCCAATATCTCTAAAATATTACTTGAACATGTAATCAACATAAACATTTATTAGCGAAACTACACTTTTATACTAAATTCAGTGTGCATTTAACCTTATCAGTTCAGTTCAGTTCAGTCGCTCAGTCATGTCCGACTCTTTGCGACCCCATGAATCACAGCATGCCAGGCCTCCCTGTCCATCATCAACTCCTGGAGTTCACTCAGACTCACACCCATTGAGTTAGTGATGCCATCCAGTCACCTCAACCTCTGTTGTCCCCTTCTCTTCCTGCCCCCAATCCCTCCCATCATCAGAGTCTTTTCCAATGAGTCAACTCTTCGCATGAGGTGGCCAAAATACTGGAGTTTCAGCTTTAGCATCATTCCTTCCAAAGAAATCCCAGGGCTGATCTCCTTCAGAATGGACTGGTTGGATCTCCTTGCAGTCCAAGGGACTCTCAAGAGTCTTCTCCAACACCACAGTTCAAAAGCATCAATTCTTCAGCGCTCAGCCTTCTTCACAGTCCAACTCTCACATCCATACATGACTACTGGAAAAACCATAGCCTTGACTAGACGGACCTTAGTCACCAAAGTAATATCTCTGCTTTTAAATATGCTGTCTAGGTGGGTCATAACTTTTCTTCCAAGGAGTAAGCGTCTTTTAATTTCATGGCTGCAGTCACCATCTGCAGTGATTCTGGAGCCCAGAAAAATAAAGTGTGCCTGTTTCCACTGTTTCCCCATGTATTTCCCATGAAGTAATGGGACCGGATGCCATGATCTTCGTTTTCTGAAAGAACATCTCAATTTGGACCAGCATTCATTCTTATCTTTATTTCCCTAAATGCACTGTCTTTTTCTCCTCCATGCTTTTAAATTTCTTCTCTTAATCACTGGCTTTTGAAATAAGTCAGAAAGGGGGGGGGGGGGGAAAGACACTCTATTTTGTATTCTTGACAATCTTGTCTAAGGTCACTTGATCATAGGCATGTGGGTTTACTTTATTTCTTGTCTCTGTATTCTGTTCCACTGATCAAGCAACAAAGACAAATTTTGACAAAAAAGGCTACATCAATTAAAATGATTACACAGCAAAGGAACCAATCAACAGAGTAAAAAGAAATGTACTGAATAAGAAAATAATGTATCTGATGAGGGATTGTTATTCAAAATATGTGGGGTCTCTTTAGTTCAGTTCAGTTCAGTTCAGTCGCTCAGTCGTGTCCGACTCTTTGTGGCCCCATGAATCGCAGCACGCCAGGCCTCCCTGTCCATCACCAACTCCCGGAGTTCACTCAGACTCACGTCCATTGAGTCAGTGATGCCATCCAGCCATCTCATCCTCTGTCATCCCCTTCTTCTCCTGCTCCCAATCCCTCCCAGCAGCAGGGTCTTTTCCAATGAGTCAACTCTTCGCATGAGGTGGCCAAAGTACTGGAGTTTCAGCTTTAGCATCATTCCTTCCAAAGAAATCCCATGTGGTCTCTTAGAACTCCCTAAAAAAAAAAAAAAGAAAAGAAAAGAAAAGAAAACCTCAAATAATCTAATAAAAACTAAACAAAGACTTGAATAGACATTGTTAAAGTTTCTAGAGTTAAGGAATCTCTTGTGTATCTTGTAGCATGGGCCTGTTTGTATTATAATCTGGGTAGATTCTGAACCTTTCTGTTGGTGTGTAGGAGGCCATTCACAATGGGATCACTGCAGCAGCATACATTACTTTATGAAAAATTTGTAAATGAGTAACATATTGCCTATAGCAACCAAAAAAGCCCCCAAAGATGTTGGATTTGTTTTAACATTGCACTTGCTGAAAATGGTAGACAGAGGTGTTAAATGTCAAAGAAATCAGCTCTGATTTGACTATATCATGTCCAGAAATTAATCAAAGTGACAGGGCCTTGTACTAGTTCTGGGCAATGTCTCATCACTCAGTGAGAGTATGTGTGTATGTGAGCATGCTCCTTTGTGAATGGGTGTATATCTAGAATGAGTGTATCAAATTTCTGAGAAGGATGACTTCAAAATATTGTTTTATCTGTATTCTGAGGAAATAATGAATATGGTTAGGCTCTTGACTGTAAAGCATGTGTACAATGGCAGAATTGTTATTTACCCAGATGTGGGTTAAAAAAAAAAAAATAAATATAGTCTCTTAGAAAGTGAAGCAAACAATGTGAATAGAGGCTGTTGAAATAGGCACTGAATAGAACATAGAAGGAAATGCAATAGAAAATTATTTTCTAGTCACTGATTGGATAAAGTCAATAATTTCTATAATACCATGTATGCATGTCTGCTCAGTTGCTCAGTCATGCAAAGAGCAAAAAGTCATGCTCTTTGTGATCCTAGGACTGTAGCCCACCACATTCCTCTGTCCATGGGATTTTCCAGGCAAGAATACTGAAGTGGATTGTCATTTCCACCTCCAGCAGATCTTTCTGACCCAAGGACTGAACCCATATTTTCTGTGTCTCCTGCATTGGCAGGCAGATTCTTTAACACTGAACCACATGGAAAGCCCAATGTTGTGAATAGGACACTCAATAAGGGGTGTAATGGATTAAACTTGCAGCCATCTATTTCTAGGAGCCAGTCATATTTTATCAACGTGGAGCAATGACCAAATTGGGTTGATAAGGGAAAAGAAAGCAGGCACAATGGCCCCCTCCATAAGTATGAGTCTATGATAGAACTTAATTAGTTTAGGCCTTGTTTTATTCTATATTGGATTGTATTGCATATTTTTACTGGGTAAGAGGATGTTTCATGTGATAACATTTTGCTAAGGCAATTCTAAGTGCCCATGTTTGTTGTTGTGGAGGCAATAAGTCGTGTCTGATTCTTTGTGGCCCGATGGACTGTAGCATGCCAGCCACGTCTGTCCTTTACTATCTTCCACAGTATGCTCAAATTCATGTCCATTGAGTTGGTGATGCTATCTAACCATCTCATTCTCAGCCGTCCCCTTCTCCTTTTGCCCTCAATGTGTCCTAGCATCAGGGACTTTTCCAATGAGTCATCTCTTCAAATCAGGTGGCCAAAGTATTGGAGCTTTAGCTTCAGCATCAGTCCTTCCAATAAATAAATATTCAGGACTGATTTCCTTTAGGATTGACTGGTTTGATCTCCCTGCTGTCTGAGGGACCCCCAAGAGTCCTCTCTAGCACCACAATTCAAAAGCATAAATTCTTCAGTGCTGAGCCTTTTTTATAGCCCAAACTCACATCTGTACATGACTACTGGAAAAACAATAGCTTTGACTAGATCGACTTTCGTTGGCAAAGTGATGTCTCTGCTTTTTTTTTAAGAATTATTTTAATCGAAGGCTAATTACTTTACAATATTGTGGTGATTTTTGCCATACATTGACATGAATCAGCCTTGGGTATACATGTGTCCAACCATCCCAAACCCCCTTCCCACCTCCCTCCCCATTCCATCCCTCTGGGCTATCTCAGGGCACCAGCTTAGAGTGCCCTGTTTAATGCATCATACTTGGTTGGTCATTGATTTCACATATGGTAATATACATGTTTCAATGCTATTCTCTCAAATCATCCCACCCTCAGCTTCTCCACAGAGTCCAAAAGTCTGCACTTTATATCTTTGTCTCTTTTGCTGTCTTGCATATAGGGTTGTCGTTATAATTTTTCTAAATTCCATATATATGCATTAACATACTGTATTGTTTTTCTTTCTGACTTGCTTCACTCTGTATAATAGGCTCCAGTTTCATCCACCTCATTAGAATTGATTCAAATGCATTCTTTTCAATAGCTGAGTAATATTCCATTGTGTATATGTACCACAGCTTTCTTATCCATTCGTCTTCAGATGGATATCTAGGTTGCTTCCATGTCTTAGCTACTGTAAAAAGTACTGAAATGAACATTGGGGCACACATGTCTCTTCCAATTCTGGTTCCCTTGGTGTGTATGCTCAATAGTGGGATTGCTGGGTCACATGGCAGTTATATTTCCAGTTTTTTAAGGAATCTCCACATAGTGTCTGTACTAGTTTGCATTCCCACAAACAGTGTAAGAGTGTTCCATTTTCTCCACACCCTCTCCAGCACTTATTTTTTGTAGAATTTTTTGACCGAGTTTTTTAGAGCCATTCTGACCAGTATGAGATGGTACCTCATTGTGGTTTTGATTTGCATTTCTCTGATAATGAGTGATGTTGAGCATCTATTCATGTGTTTGCTAGCCATCTATATGTCTTCTTTGGCAAATATGTGTTTAGTTCTTTGGCCCACTTTTTATTGGGTCATCTATTTTTTCTGATATTGAACTGCATGAGTTACTTGTGTATTTTTGAGATTAATTCTTTGTCAGTTTCTTAGTTTGCTATTATTTTCTCTCATTCTGAAGCATTCAAAAGAATGCATTTAATTCCTTTTCATTTTGCTTATAGTACCCTTCCTTGTGCTAAAGCTTTTTAAATTTACTTAGGCCCTATTTATTTATTTTTGTTTTTATTTCCATTACTCTGGGAGGGTGGGTCATAGAGGATCTTTTGATTTATGTCAGAGAGTGTTCTGCCTATGTTTTCCTCTAGGAGTTTTATAGTTTCTGGTCTTACATTTAGATCTTTAATCCATTTTGAGTTTATTTTTGTGTATAATATTAATGAGTGTTCTAGTTTCATTCCTTTACAGGTGGTTGACCAGTTTTCCCAGCACAATTTATTAAAGAGATTGTCTTTTTCCATTGTATATTTTTGCCTCCTTTGTCAGAGATAAGTTGTCCATAGTTGTGTGGATTCATCTTTAGGTTTTCTATTTTGTTCTATTGATCTATATTTCTGTCTTTCTGTCAATATCATACTGTCTTGATGACTATAGCTTTGTAATATAGTCTGAAGTCAGGCACGTTGCTTCCTCCAGTTCCATTCTTCTTTCTCAAGATTGCTTTTACTATTCAAGGCTTTTTGTATTTCCATACAAGTTGAAAAATTATTTGTTCTAGTTTGAAAAATACCATTGGTAGCTTAATAGGGATTGTATTGAATCTATAGATTGCTTTGGGTGTTACACTCATTTTCACTGTATTGATTCTTCCAGTACATGAACATGGTATATTTCTCCATCTATTTGTGTCATCTTTGATTCCTTTTATTAATGTTTTATAGTTTTCTATATATAGGTCTTTCTTTAGGTATATTTCTTCCTAAGTATTTTATTCTCTTTGTCACAATGGTAAATGGGATTGCTTCCTTAATTTCTCTTTAATCTAATTATCTTTAATTTAATGTTTTCTCATTGTTAGTTTATAGGAGTACAAAGGATTTCTGTGTATTTAGTTTATATCCTAAAAATTTACTGTTCATTAATTAGCTCTAGTAATTCTCTTGTGGTGTCTTTAGGATTTTCTAGGTACAGGATCATGTCATCTGCAAACAGTGAGAGTTTTACTTCTTCTTTTTCCAATCCGGGCTCTTTTTATTTCTTTTTCTTCTTTGACTGCTGTGGCTAAAAATTCCAAAACCATGTTGAATAGTAATGGTGAGAGTGAGCACCCTTGTCTTGTTCTTGACTTTAAGCGAATTGCTTTCATTTCTTTTGCCATTGAGGATAATATTTACTGTAGGTTTATCATATGTGGCTTTTATTATGTTGAAGTATGTTCCTTCTATATCTGCTTTGTGGAGAGTTTTTGTCATGAATGGGTGTTGAATTTTTTCAAAGTCTTTCTCTGCATCTATTGAGATAATCATATGGCTTTAATCTTTCAATTTGTTAATATGGTGTATCACATTGATTGATTTGAGAATACTGAGTAATCCTTGCATTCCCTGGGATGAAGCCCATTTGATCATGATGTATGATCTTTTTAATATGTTGTTGGATTGTGTTTGCTAGAATTTTGTTGAGAATTTTTGCATCTATGTTCATCAATGATATTGGCCTGTAGTTTTCTTTTCTTTTCTTTTTTGCATTTTTGTCTGGTTTTGATATTAGGGTGATGGTGGCCTCATCAAATGAGTTTGGGAGTTTACCTTTCTCTGTGATTTTCTGTAAGCGTTTGAGTAGGATGGGTGTTAGCTCTTCTCTAAATTTTTGGTAGAATTCACCTGTGAAGCCATCGGTCCTGGGCTTTTTTTGTTGGAAGATTTTTTGTTACAGCTTCAATTTCCATTCTTGTGATGGGTCTGTTAAGATTTTCTATTTCTTGCTGTTTTAGTTTTGGAAGGTTATAATTTCTAAGAATCCATCCGTTCTTCCAAGTTGTCCGTTTTATTGGCATGGAGTTTCTGATAGTAGCCTCATGATCCTTTGTATTTCTGTATCATCTGTTGTGATTTCTCCATTTTCATTTCTAAGTTTGTTGATTTTTCTCCCTTTTTTTCCTTGATGAGTCTGGCTAATGATTTGTCTATTTTATTTATTTTCTCAAAGAACCAGCTTTTAGTTTTGTTGATTTTTGCTATAGTCTCCTTTGTTTCTTTTTCATTTATTTCTGCTCTAGTTTTTATGATTTCTTTCCTTCTACTAATTCCAGTGTTCTTCGTTTCTTCTTTTTCTAGTTGCTTCAGGTGTAAAGTTAGGTTATTTGATTTTTTCTCTTGTTTTTTCAAGGTAAGCTTTTACTGCTATGAACCTTCCTTTAAGCACTGCTTTTACTGAATCTCATAGGATTTGGGTTGTTATGTTTTAATTTTCATGTTTTTAATGCATATTTTAATTTCCTTTTGATTTCTTCCATGATCTGTTGGTTATTCAGAATTGTGTTGTTTAGCCTCCATATGTTTGTACTTCTTAGTTGTTTTTTTTTTTTTTCCCTGTAGTTGACATCAAATTTCACTGCATTGTGATCAGAAAAGATGTTTGAAATGATTTCAGTTTTGTTGAATTTATCAGTGGTAGATTTATAGCCTAGGATGTGATCTATCCTGGAGAATGTTCTGTGTGCACTTGAGAAAAAGGTGAAATTCATTGTTTCGGGGTGAAAGGTCCTCAAGATATCAATTAGGTCTAACCGGTCCATTGTATCATTTAAAGCTTGTGTCTCCTTGCTAATTTTCTGTTTGGTTGTCATAGGGGTGAGTGGGGTATTAAAGTCTCCCACTATTGTTGTGTCACTGTTAATTTCCCCTTTCATACTTGTTAGCATTTGCCTTATGTATTGAGGTGCTCCTATGTTAGGTGAATATATATTTATAATTGTTATATCTCCTTCTTGGATTGATCCTTTGATCATTATGTACTATCCTTCTTTGTCTCTTTTCACAGTCTTTATTTCAAAGTCTATTTTATCTGAAATGAGTATTGCTACTCCTGCTTTCTTTTGGTCTCCATTTGCATCAGATATCTTTTTCCAGCCCTTCACTTTCAGTCTGTATGTGTCCCTTGTTTTGAGGTGGGTCTCTTGTAGGCAGCATATATAGGGGTCTTATTGTGTCTGCTTTTTTTATGCACTGTCTAGGTTTGTCATAGCTTTTCTTCCAAGTTGCAAGCGTATTTTAATTTTTCAACCCAACAAAGAGGTCTAGGACAAAACACTTCACCCGGGGTCACCTTAAGACAGGCCTGATCCCACACTGCTCTCTTTAAAAACCAATTTAAAAACTTTCAACAAATGTTGGTTAAGTTTATAGCAGAAGCTCAGTAAGACTCAGTAAGTGCAGCACAGCCCAACACAAAACCACACAAGGCAAGGTACTACATAACTGGTACGTGTCATCTCAATTAACATTCATGATCAGACAACACAGTCAGTTAGCAAGCCCAGAGCAAAACAGACAGATTCTGGTCTAGGTGAAGACCGTTTAACTACTGTGTCCTCTGTGCCAACTGTCTTGTGGTTTCCCCTTGGAAGCAAGATAAACTCCCCACTGAAATAATGGTTTGGATATCAAAACTTATGATCCTGCACTCTCACTAAGGGGACACATGAAAGGTCCTTACATAATGGACAAAATAAAGTGCTCCTACACTGATCACAAAATTAGTTAGCAAAGCTGAGAAGCAAACGAATGAAGGGGTTACTGTGGTTAGGGTTCCTGGAATTTCATGGTTTGAAGTTCCCATCACCACCAAAAGAGAGCTCTCTAGCTTTCTTATTGGCCTTCTCAGATAATAGGATGAAAGCAAAAGGAGGAGAGATGAGGCTGCAAAGATGCCAGCAGTTTAAAATATAAAAAATGAAGTTAAAATTCTAATCATAATTTGCTTCTGGGAATGACAGATTTCTTAGGGTCTATGTTTAAGTTAAAAGGCACAACTTCTGCCATTCAAGGAAAACTGCTAACAATGAGACCAAACTACTACTTAGTTATTAGTTTAGTCTGTGTCTTAAGGATTTCTTGGCAGCCTGGGAAATCTGGCCTGCATCAGGTAATGTGAACTCAAAGCACAAGACATACATTTGTTCTCATCAATAATCAACGGTAAATAAATTAGGAATAAGGGTGGCACTATGCAAATAAGAGCCAAGAAAGAAAAGGAAATAATCTGACTCCTTGGTCTCTGGCTCAGGTGACCAAACTGGCTGCTCCAGAAAGAGAGACTGAGCAGATCACCATTTAACAGCTTACAAAGATGTACAACACCAAAATCCAAACTACCAATCAACTAAAGGAAGTCAACCTTGAATATTCATTAGAAAGACTGATGCTGAAGCTGAAACTCCAGTACCTTGGCCGCCTGATGCAAAGAGCTAACCCACTGGAAAAGACTCTGATGCTGGGAAAGATTGAGGGCAGGAGTTAGAAAGGTCTGACAAAGGATGAGATGGTTGGATGACATCACTGACTCAATGGACATGAGTTTGAGCTAATGCCAGGAGATAGGGAAGGACTGGGAAGCCTGGAGTGCTGCAATCCATAAGGTCTCAAAGAATCAGACATGACTTAGTGAATAAACAACAACAACAATCAACCAACCAACCAAAGACACATACAAATGAAAGAACCATAGATATGTAGCATGACTTGGACCTTGTTTTATGCAAAACATAGACCTGTTTACAAAAAAACAAAAACAAACCCACAAAACATAAAGCTACTCACACACAAAAAAAACAAACAACAACTCTTTTCACTAAAGTTATCACCTCCTACAGTTTTGGATGTAAACTTGTAGTGAACTTCATGTACACCCGTGGTGGATTCATGTCAATGTATGGCAAAACCAATACAGTATTGCAGAGTAAAACAAAGTAAAAATAAAAATTAAAAAAAAAATATATCATAGATTTTACTTTACTAAAATTAAAAGTATAATGCATATGGAGAGAGTCAGGAGTTTCTGCTTTTTATTCTACACAAATGATTTGTTAATAGGTTGTAATACATGGTTTCTATATCAGTACATATAGATATGTCTCACAAATTACCTTTGCAATTACTTTTAATTCCTGTTAAGGCAGACCTTCATTAGTCTTCCTGATTTTTTAATTAAACATTAAATGTGATTCACATTCAGTTGTAATAAGAGATACTTCCTACCACTTTACAAGATGGTATCATCTTGGAAGACTACAATACTGAGTTTGTCAAAAAGTCATTTGCGCTTTTCTATCAGATGTAATGGAAAAACCTGAATGGATTTTTTGGCCAACCCAGTACAACACTACAACCAGGATACTGACAGTGCTTTAAAAATGTAGAGAACACTTCTATCTCCACAAGAATCCCTATGTCCACCTCACTTCCCATCTGCCCCTACTCCTCCCTTAGGCCTTGGAAAACTGTAATCTCCTCTCCATACTATAATTTCATCATTTCGGTAAATGTTATGTATAAATGGAATAATACAGTATTTATTTAGAATTATTTTAATGTAGCATAATTCTATGAAGATGTATTATGAGTTTTTATGTATCAAATTGTTGAAAGTATGTATTTATGTTTGTTTACCCATTCACTTGTTGAAGGACCAGTTTTTTACCCGCTAGTTTGCTGAGGTGATTCCGACATTGGCCATTACAAATAAACATGCTATAAATATTTATGAAACAATTTTGTATGAAATATAAGTTTTTATTTATCTGGGATAAATGCACAATGGCAGATCACATGTTAGTTTTATGTTCAGTTTTAAGAAACTGTCCAATTACTTTCCATGGTGGTTATGCCACTTTACATTCTCATTTATAACGTAAAAATGACCTGATTTTTGCATCCTGATCACATTTTGTATCACTGTTTAAAAAAATTAGCCATTCTGATAAGAGAGGAGTATAGTTATATTTAATTGTGCTTTTAATTTGTATTTATTGAATGGCTAATGTTGAGTATCTTCCATGGGTTTGCCATGTGCACAGAATTGTGACTGTTAATTTTATATATCAACTTTAATAAGCCATGGTACCAAGATATTTGATCAAAGACCAGTCCAGATCACATTAAAGGTACTTTTAGATGAGATTAAAATTTAAATCAAAAGACTTCATAAAGAGCAAATTACCCTTCATAATGTGGATCAACCTCTTCTATTTAGTTGAAGTTCTTTTAAAAAATTAAGCTTTCTTGACAAAGACAGATTCTGTTTCCAGGATGACTCCAGACTTGAACTGCAACATCAACTCTTCCTGCGATAAGTCTCTCAATTTCTCACTCTCTTCACCCCTCCCTCCCTCCCTCTGAAATATACTACTGTAGAAATATGCTACTGTTTCTACTTTTCTGGAGAACACTGAGTAATACAGTTCTCCTCAGTGAAATATCTATTCTGCTTGTTTCCTAATTATTCAACTCTAGAGGTTTCAGTTTTTAATATATCCTATAAACAATTTGCTGTAGAATTGTAGCTTGCAATGTTTTTCCCAGGATGTAACTTGTCTTGTCATCCATTTAACAGAATATTACACTATTTTGTTGATGAAGTCCAATTTCTCAAAGCAACAGTAACAACAAAACCCAAACTCAAAACCTAGAATTCCATATCTAATAAAACCACCCTTCATATATAGACAAAATAAAACCTTCTGTGGATAGATAAAACATGAGAAAGTTTCCAGGCATTAGAACTGAACTGCAAAAAACAGTAAATAGATGTGTGTGTGCTTAGTCTTTCAGTCATGTCTGACTCTTCATGATCTCATGGACTGTAGCCTGCCAGGCTCCTCTGTTCATGGGGCTTCTCCAGGTAGGAACACTGCAGTGGGTTGCCATTCCCTTTTCCACAGGATCTTCCAAAACTGGAGATCAAACTCAAGCCTCCTGCTTTGCAGGTGGATTCTTTACAATCTAAGCCACAGGAAAGACCCTAAAATAAAGGGAAATGACACCAAATAGAATGTTAGGTGTAGGAAGAAATGAAGGGCAAGCAAAACTTTAAAGATCACCCTTCTTGTGTTGTCTTTAATATATGTAGATGTAATATACATGAAAATCATTGCACAAAGGATGAGGACAATTAACTGTATGTATCTGCAGCAAGATTTCTCCATTTTAGGTACTAGATTAAAGGTACTGTGATACATAAAAGACAAGTTTAAAAATTTATTTTTTTATATTAAAGCACTCTTTCTTTAGATTATTATATTCATTTCAGGTATAATATAGTGATTCAATATTTTATAAATTTATTCCATTTAAATTTAGTACAAAATATCAGCTATATTCCAAGAATTACCTCTAAAGAAATCACTAAAAAGTGTATTCAGTTAAGTTCAGTTCAGTCACTGAGTCGTATCCGACACTTTGTGACCCCATGAATCGCAGCACGCCAGGCCTCCCTCTCCATCACCAACTCCTGGAGTTCACTCAGACTCACGTCCATTGAGTCAGTGATGCCATCCAGCCATCTCATCCTCTGTCGGCACCTTCTCCTCCTGCTCCCAATTCCTCCCAGCAGCAGAGTCTTTTCCAATGAGTCAACTCTTCTCATGAGGTGGCCAAAGTACTGGAGTTTCAGCTTTAGCATCATTCCTTCCAAAGAAATCCCAGGACTGATCTCCTTCAGAATGGATTGGCTGGATCTCCTTGCAGTCCAAGGGACTCTCAAGAGTCTTCTCCAACACCACAGTTCAAACGCATCAATTCTTCGGCACTCAGCCTTCTTCACAGTCCAACTCTCACATCCATACATGACTACTGGAAAAACCATAGCCTTGACTAGATGGACCTTTGTTGGCAAAGTAATATCTCTGCTTTTGAATATGCTATCTAGGTTGGTCATAACTTTTCTTCCAAGCAGTAAACATCTTTTAATTTCATGGCTGCAGTCACCATCTGCAGTGATTTTGGAGCCCAAAAAAATAAAGTGTGACACTGTTTCCCCATCTATTTCCCATGAAGTGATGGGACCAGATGCCATGATCTTCGTTTTCTGAAAGTTGAGCTTTAAGCCAACTCTTTCGCTCTCCTCTTTCACTTTCATCAAGAGGCTTTTTAGTTCCTCTTCACTTTCTGCCATAAGGGTGATGTCATCTGCATATCTGAGGTTCTTGATATTTCTGCCGGCAATCTTGATCCCAGCTTGTGTTTCTTCCAGCCCAGAGTTTATCATGATGTACCCTGCATAGAAGTTAAATAAGCAGGGTGACAATATCCAGCCTTGACGTACTCCTTAAGTCAATAGAGTGAATAAACTACAGCAGTTAAAAAAAAAAAAGAAAAAAGTGGATAACTCAAGAAAGAACCCAATAGTAGGACAGAAGGATAAGGAGACAGGATTGGGCAAGCAGGAAATAGTAAAACAGACCTCAACCCAACCATTTATATTAATTTTATTTATAATTAATGATCTAAATATTCCAAGTGGTGGTGTCATCCCATTGTCACCCTGCTTTTAACTTATATGCAGAGCACTTCATGTGAAATGCCTGGCTGGATGAAGCACAAGCTGGAATCAAGATTGCCTGGACAAACATCAACAACCTCAAATATGCAGATGACAACCATCCTTATGACAGAAAGCAAAGAACTAAAGATACTCTTGATGAGAGTGAAAGAGGAGAGTGAAAAATTTGGCTTAAAACTCAATATTCAGAAAACTAAGATCATGGCATCAAGTCCCATCACTTCATGGCAAACAGATGGGGAAACAATCAAAACAGTGACAGACTTTATTATGAGAGGCTCTAAAATCACTGCAGATGGTTCCTGCAGCCATGAAATTGAAGGACACTTGCTCCTTGAAAGAAAAGTTATGACAAATCTAGATAGCATATTAAAAAGCAGAGACATTACTTTGCCGACAAAGGTCTGTCTAATTAAAGTTTTGTTCTTTTCAGTAGTCACGTATGGATGTAAAAGTTGCACTATAAAGAAAGCTGAGTGCCAAAGAATTGATCCCTTTAAACTGTGGTGTTGGAGAAGACTCTTGAGAGTCCCTTGGAATGCAAGGAGATTCAACCTGTCAATCCTAAAGGAAATCAGTTCTGAATATTCATTGGAAGGACTGATGCTGAAGCTGAAACTCCAATACTTTGGCCACCTGATGCAAAGAGTTGACTCACTTGAAAAGACCCAGATGATGGGAAAGATTGAGGGCTGGAGGACAAACGAATGAAAGAAGATGAGATGGTTGTATGGCATCACTGATGCGATGGACATGAGTTTCAGTAGTCTCCAGTATTTGGTGGTGGACAGGGAATACTGGTGTGCTGCTGTCCATAGAGTCACAAAGAGTAGGACATGACTGAGCGACTGAACTGAACTGAGCAACTAAGCACAGAACTCATATCCAATAATTATAGAATATTTATTCTGTACCCATACTTCTCATCAGAATAGACCATATACACCAGTCTCAAATATATAAATACTAGAAAGTATTTTCTCTGAAAATATTAATTTTAAAATAAAAATTGATTATTAAAGGCATTTAGAAATATCCTATATATTTGGACATTTAGAAATCATTTGTAAAATTCATGGATCAAATGGGCTTATCAGGAGGTGCTGGTAATAAGGAACCCACTTGCCAATTCAGGAGAGGTAAGAGATCCAGGTTCAGTCCCCAGGTCGGGAAGATCCCTTGGAGGAGGGCATGGCATGCCACTCCAGTGTTATTGCCTGGAGAATCCCATGGACAGAGGAGCCTGTTGAGCTACAGTCGATTGGGTTGCAAAGAGTCAGACATGAATGAAGCAACTTAGCATGCATGCATGGACCAAAAATGCAATCACAGAGATAATTATAAGATATTTTGAAATTAATTATATTAAAATCTCAACATATCTGCATTTGTGGAACTATAATAGTGATTAGAGAGAAACTTATAGAATAAATGATCACATATAAAAATGTAAAAATAAATAATCTCATAAAAATAAATGGAAGTTGAGTAATTTAAATCTGATGCAATTAGTAAGAAGGAAATAGTAGTCATAAGAGCACAAACAAAAGAAAAAGCACAACAGTAATAGGAGAAACAGCAAAAAATAAATAAAAATAATTCTCGAATAGGCACATTAGCAAGACCAAGTAAGAGAGGAAACAAGTAAGAGTATAAATTACCTACATCAGAAATTAAAGATAGAATATAAATAATGATCTTTGCATAAACAATAAAAGGTAATTAAAGGGTTTCATGCCCAACTCTATGCCAAGAAATGGAACAATCTTGAAAAGCCACAACTTGCCACACTTGTCACAGAATTTCCCTCTGCAAATTAAAGAAGCTCTCAAAGCCCCTATGCTTTCAGAGCTGACTTTGCTCAAATGTGTTTGGAAGAGTTGATAGCAACCCTATATGATATCTAATTTATAAATCAGAGAAGAAGCAAACTTGCTGACTCATTTTGTGAAGGCAGAATAACACTGACATAGAAACATGAATATTACAGCTTGCATTGCATCCCATAAAAGATATGTTCAAGTCCTAACTCTTGGTACCTTTGAAGATGACCTTATTTGAAATCAGGGTGTTTGTGGATGTAAATGCTGCTGCTGCTGCTAAGTCACTTTAGTCATGTCCGACTCTGTGTGATCCCATAGTCGGCAGCCCACTAGGCTCCTCTGTTCCTGGGATTCCCCAGGCAAGAAGACTGGAGTGGGTTGCCATTTCCTTCTCCAATGCATGAAAGTGAAAAGTGAAGGTGAAGACGCTCAGTCATGTCCGACTCTTAGCGACCCCATGGACTGCAGGCCATGAGGCTCCTCCTCCATGGGATTTTCTAGGCAAGAGTACTGGAGTGGGTTGCCATTGCATGTAAATTAATTAGTCTAAACTTATACCAATTAGGGTGGTCCTTAATCCATGGGACTTATCTCTCTATAAGAAGAGAAGACACTGACTCATAAGGAGAGAAGACCACATGACTACGGAGGCAGAGATGGAAGACTAGTGGAGAGTCACAAACACTTGAGTTGGAAATGTCAATTACTTCACTGTGAATATTAAATACCTATGGTGATGAAATGGCAAAGGTAGAGGAGAAGAGGATGGGAATATATGATACAGAATATCAATACTAAATATTCTCTGAAAATGGAGAGGTTCAAAAGATGCAAAGCTTGAGTGTTAGAAATAGATTAGTATAATTAGGGTGACAATAACTAGAATTTACTGAAAAGTTTACATATGCTTAACACTGTATAGGCAAGCAGAAAATCATTAAGACATTCAATGAAACCTCTTTATATTGTACAAAATTAATAAATAATTAGGTAAAGAACTAATAAAACCGAGAAACAGCTTTGAAAGTGAAAGTGAAAGTTGCTCAGTCGTGTCCAGTTCTTTGCAACCCTATGGACTTTACATTTCATGGAATTCTCCAGACCAGAATACTGGAGTGGGTTGCCCTTCTTTCCCTTCTCCAGGGGATCTTCCCAACTCAGGGTCAAACCCAGGTTTCCCACATTGCAGATGGATTATTTACCAGCTGAGCCATCAGGGAAGTCCAAGAATACTGGAGAGGATATCATGTCCCTTCTCCAGCGGATCCTCCTGAGCCAGGAATTGAACAGGGGTCTCCTGCATTGCAGAAGAATTCTCTACCAACTGAGCTATCAAAACATATTTCATTTATGATTTCCCCCTCGCCAAAGGCTTTAGATTGACTTTTAATATTTGAATACACTCAAAAAATCTTCACTTAATGCATTCTTTTTGTCAAATACAGCTTGGGAAATATGGTGGGTCCACGGAACCACCATTAATTGAGGTTTATTTGAGTGCATTCAAATATTAAAAGTCAATCTAAAGCTTTTTTGGAAGAATCATAAATGAAATACATTTTCACATTATTATAAGTTTGTTTAACATTTTTTCCCAGTGTTATCATACACATAAAGCTGTAAACAGTGCAACAGGATAAAAAGTATCCTGTATTTTAGTTTTTATAAATTCTACAGCAAGAGGCAGGAGAGTGGAAGAATGTGTATAGTCGTAGTTACTTATATTTTTGAAGTCTTGTTTCTTCTTGAAAGTGATGCCCAAATATTATAAATTTCTCAAGAGGCCATTTTATAACAAGGAACTCTTGTATTTACCTATAAAAATCCAGTGTCAGATGTGTAATCTATTGTAGTGAAGATCAGAGAGACTAGATGTGCTGTCAGACAATATCTGTGGTGGTGAGGATGAATGGATAAAAGTCTCTTGGAATTTTTTTTTTGTCAGTTATTTCCAAGTTTTTCTTACTTGTATCTGACAGTGTTATAAATCCATTCATCCTGTTAAAGCTTTTGTGGAAAATTACTTGTTAAAACTACCACTCAACTTTGATAAGTAAGAGTACTTTTATTAATAACACTTTATAATAGCCTTTTGTTTCAAAACATGATGCACTTTGTCAATTTTTAAATAGTAATGACTTTGTGGTCTTGGCTTTTTGACTAATTCATCATATTCATTGAATGATTATTACGTTTGGGAGGTATAGAGATGCCCACGATATTCTAAGCAATTGATCAAAACTTCTTTAAAGGGAAATAAAAGACATTATTTTGATGAAATGCAACATTATAAAATATACCCACCTTATGGTGACTGGCCTCTTTCATTTCTTTTTTCTTGTTCACTTCTCTGCTATAAATCTGCAAATAAATGGATAGGAGCAGCTTTTACTCTATATGGTTTTGAATTAGCTACATAATTCTTAAGTAGAAACATTACTTAAAGAACAATTCTTTTCCCTCCCTAAACATACCAAAATTTCGATTATAAGGTATGTGAACTTTTACACTATTTTAAATCTTGTGTGTGTGTGTGTGTGTGTGTGTGTGTGTGTGTTCAGTTGCTCAGTCAAGTCTGACTCTTTTGCAACCCTAAGGACTGTAGCCAGGCAGGCTCCTCTGTCCAGGAGATTTTCCAGGCAAATCCAGAGTTGCCATTTCCTGCTTTAGAAGATCTTCACCACCCAGGGATCAAATCCACATCTGTGTCTCCTGCATTGGCAGATGGATTCTTTAAAACTTCTATTTTATTAACTATACTAATCAAGTATTTTACTGTGTGTGTTAATTGCTTAATGTGTCCAACTCTTTGTGACCCCATGGACTGTAGCCCTCAAGGCTCCTCTGTCCATGAAATTCTCCAGGCAAGAACACTGGAATAGGTTGACATTTCCCACCCCAGGGGATCTTCCGGACCCAAGAATTGAACCCGGATCTCTCACATTGCAGGCAGATTCTTTACCATGTGAGCTACCAGGGAAGCATCAGATGAATATCAAGTACATCTCATGCCTGCTGATAAGCTATGTTGAAAAAGAAGTATGTCTATAACCTTCTCACTGGTAAGCAGAGGCTGTAGGCAACATGAACCAAAGTGAAGTAAAAGCTTAGTAATTCAAGCTGTTCTCTACACTGTAAGCAGGTCTCCAACCAAAGTGGAAAGCTTCTGTATTAGTGACATAATAAAGCTGATAAACAGCTGCCAGATCTCTGAGTAGACCAGAGACCGCAAAGTAATTGCACCTATGGGCAAAGTTTTATTCACAGTCTCATCAGAAATGTTGTAAAAGTCACTCTACCAGTTTCTAGCACATGGATGAATCACATTTAGGACCCAAGAATAAAGGAAGAAAAACATGGCCAGGCTTATGGCCACCACCACTCATCCTCTCCAGAAGGTAAATAGTCACAGGGGTAAATTTGCAATTGCTCTGATTCCAAATCAACAGGAACAAAATTCAACTGACTGGCAAGTTCAATAACCTTCTGTGGAGCTTGAATATTGTTGCTGCATATATAAACATGCCAGATAGCATCCTTAGATCTTAAAGGAAGGGCCCAAGCTGTTGCTCAGTTGCTAAATCATGTCCGACTCTTTACCACCTCATGGATTGCAGCATGCCAGTCTTCCCTGTCTTTCAGTATCTCCTGGAGTTTGCTCAAACTCATGTCCACTGAGTCAGTGATGCTATCCAACTATCTCATCCCCTGTAGCCCCCTTCTCCTCTTGCCCTCAATCTTTCCCCGCATCAGGGTCTTTTCCAATGTGTTGTCTCTTTACATCAGGTGGCTAAATATTGCAGCTTAAGCATCAGTCCTTCCAATGAACATTCAGGGTTTATTTCCTTTAGGATTGACTGGTTTGATTTCCTTGCTGTCCAAGGGAATCTCAAGAGTCTTCTCTAGCACCACAGTTTGAAGCATCAATTCTTTGACACTGAGCCTTCTTTATGGTCCAACTGTCATATCCATACATGACTACTTGAAAAACCACAGCTCTGACTAGATACACATTTTTGTAAATTGATGTCTCTGCTTTTTAATATTCTGTCTAGGTTTGTTATAGCTTTTCTTCCAAGGAGCAAGCATTTTTTAATTTCAGGGCTGCAGACACTCTCCACAGTGATTCTGGAGTCCAAGAAAATAAATTTTGTTACTGTTTCCATTGTTTCCTCTTCTATTTGCCACGAAGTGATAGGACCAGATGCCCAAGCTGAGACAACATTAAATCCTTTCACAATCAAAGAGTCCAGGAATAATGAAGCCAAATATTCCACATTGGATGTTGGGTATTAGTTTATCCTCATGTTATTGCTCATATCAATCAAAATTCACCCATAGCAGATGTCTAGGTCCCACAGTAAGGTGTAATGTTCCTATATATAACAACAACATTCTATTTGATATGATTTGATTTGATTTGATCAACTTCTCTGTGAGTGGTATCTACCATATGAGGATAAAATTCAGCAGAAAATTTAGGATTTCTGCTTCCTATGACTACATCATGATAGTCATATCTAATAAGTCAAATAGTCAGGGACTTAGCTAAATTTCTATTGCCAATGACACCTATAGTGGCCTTCCTTGAATCCTTCTTTTTTTTCTTTTTTGCCATGCCCTGTGGCATGTGGGATCTTAGTTCCTTGAACAGGGATCAAACCGGTGTTTCCTGCATTGGAAGCATAGAGTCTCAACTGGACCACCAGCAAAGTCCCTTCCTTGCATCTTTGATACCATTTTTTCCCCTGAGGCCAAAGAGTTTTTCTAAGGCTCTTGTGGTTTCCCATCAATGTTTCATTCCTTGATACAGACTCTTCCAAGATCACCAGGGATATCTCCAGAATCTGGTTAAAGCAAAGATTCTGTTTGAGTGAGTCTGCAGTGAGGCCGAAGAATCAGCATTTTTAATAAGGTGATGCCAATGCTGCTTGTATGCGGGCTCCTCTTTGAACAGCAAGGCCCTCTATACCCTCTGACTTGCCCTTTTCTATGATGCCCCTTGTCAGTTTCTCCCTTCTCTCTGAGTCACATCAGAAAATTAGATCATGGCATTTCAGAAGCTGTCCATGGCTGATGATCCCCCTCAGAGAATGTGAAAATGTAGAGACAGTAGTTTGGCTCAAGCAGTGTAAGGCAAAGTGTACATTTTCTGTGTAGTGATGAAGTAAAAACAAACTTGACAGCAGATGAAATGAGTATTTTATGGACATGCAATGGAAAAGAGAAATATTTAAGTATTAGTGGTTCAGTCATGTCTGACTCATTGCAACCCCATGGACTGTAGCCTGCTAGGCTCCTCTTACCATGGGATTTCCCAAGGATTCTTAGGCAAGAATACTGGAGTGAGTAGCCATCCCCTTCTACAAGGGATCTTCTCAACCCAGGGACTGAATCCAGGTCTCCTCCATTGCAGGCAGATTCTTTACTGTCTGAGCCCCCAGGGAAGCCCAGAAATGTTTAAGGGAGAGAGATAAAATAAGAGAGAGAAGAAAACAATATTAAAGAAATGGGATGAAGCACAAAGGCAATTTCTGTAGCTGAATATCTTGACAAGCCATTCAAGAAATACCTGGGAAGTCCCATCCCTAGAAATTTTGCTCTGTAATTGTGTTCTCCTCTCTTGCTGCTGTGGTCACCAGCTTTAGAAAACAATCCATTGTGAATATTTTTACATTTCTTTAAGGCCCAGGCTTTCTGACCCAAGAGCACTGGCAAGCTTGATTAAAGGATGATTGTGCAGAGGCTCTATATTGTATATTGTTCCAAACAAACTATGGGGATTAGACTCATCTGACCTGGAGACGCTTGCTCAGATTCTAGGACACTAAAAATCTAGGACCTTCCTAACACTCTCCCCAGAAAACATTTATTTTATTTTGTTTTGCTTTTTTTGCAACTCAAAGTGAAGGACTTTCTTTCAACCAGGGGAGGTTGGGCCCCATAGACTGTCTTCTACAAGTTCTAAATCACACAACATTAAGATTCTTACAGATTTCCCTGGTGGCTCAGTGGTAAAGAATCCATATGCCAATGCAGGAGACATGGGTTTGATCCCTGAGTTGGGAAAATCTTACCTGGCTCAGAACAACTAAGCCAGTGAACCATAACTGGTAAGTCTGTGATTTACAGCCCAGAAGCCGCAACTACTGAGACCACATACCTAGAACCATGCTTCCCAACAAGAGAAGACACTGCAATGAGAAGCCCGTGCACAGCAACTAGAGAGAAGACCCTGCTTGCTGAAAATAGAGAAAAACCCACCCAGCAATGAAGACTCTGCACATTCAAAAATAAATATATAAAAACTTAAGGAAAAAGATTCTTGAGCTGCAGGAACTAGCGAACATTTGGCTGACACTGTACCCCTCCATCGGCATCAGGGCTCCAGGAAATACCACTGCGATTCCCTATGAGAATTAAACTTTTCTAGACCAGGGATTAAATGGTTTCTGTCACCACACACTCATACAATTTCACACAAACAGTTATCAACCACCTGCACAGAGAAGTTCTACCCCGGTTTCTCACTCTGTAGTGCCTGTTTCACTGTTTCCTGGACTCTGACACTCTAGGTCCCATCACCTAGACTTTGCTTCACTCTTCTGACCCAGGTCCACTGTGACCCCCAGCATTAAGTGCCCTGTTCTTCACTATGACCAACACAATCCTGTGGTTATGAATATCAATTCTTTGCAGTCTGCTTCTAAACCCTGATTTTAGTCAAATGTCCAAGACCTGAATGTGTTAGGTACATCTCTGAAAGACATATTCTCTAGTAACTTAGAAGCATTTAATCTCAGAAAATGCAAAATTAGGTGAAATTCATTTTAAGAACTGTTGAAGCTGCTCAGAACATATTTCAAGTATATTTGCTTTCATAAGACTAGTCAAACTCTAAATGGATTATATTTTACTTATTGCAAGTATTTATTCATAGTACAAGAATGACTGTAATGATTTCATTGAAATTATTTTAAGCTTATCTCATCATGCACATAATGTTCTGAAATGTGCATTTATATACTACAGTAATAAAGAACACAATATAATATATACTAATACATATCTCCAAAATCACTGCAGATGTTAATTGCAGCCATGAAATTAAAAGACGCTTACTCCTTGCAAGGAAAATTGTGACCAACCTAGATAACATATTCAAAACACAGACATTACTTTGCCAACAAAGGTCCGTCCAGTCAAGGCTATGGTTTTTCCAGTAGTCATGTATGGATGTGAGAGTTGGACTGTGAAGAAAGCTGAGCACTGAAGAACTGATGCTTTTGAACTGTGGTTTTAGAGAAGACTCTTGAGAGTCCCTTGGACTGCAAGGAGATCCAACCAGTCCATTCTAAAGGAGATCAGTCCTGGGATTTCTTTGGAAGGAATGATGCTAAAGCTGAAACTCCAGTACTTTGGCCACTTCATGCGAGGAGTTGACTCATTGGAAAAGATTCTGATGCTGGGAGGGATTGGGGGCAGGAGGAGAAGGTGACAACAGAGGATGAGATGGCTGGATGGCATCATCGACTTGATGGGCATAAGTTTGGGTAACTTTGGGAGTTGGTGATGGACAGGGAGGCTTGGTGTGCTGCAGTTCATGGGGTCACTAAGAGTCGGACATGACTGAGTGACTAAAATTAATTAAACTGAATACATATCACAGGGAAAGCTATGCCTGTGAATAGGCTGATTATCCTATTCTTGTGACCGAGTTTGACTCCTAAAACACTCTATGATTAGTTATCTATTTCTCATTAAGTGAAAACAGAAGACTAAACTTGGATCTAAAATGGAAAATACAACCCACAGGCTGAAATTTTATTATAACAGATGTAAGATGCCTTAGTTTAAATCAGTAATATGCCAACAAGGGTTTTAGGATAAAACCAGTAATGGAGCATAAACATGAATTGGATACAAAGGTAAAAGTGAAAAGAAGTACACAATTTGTGGAAAAGATAAACCTGAAAATGACTACAATCTTATATGATTTATATTACCATTAAATTTAATGACAAGTGATACTTGCTGTGAAATGGATGAGCTAGAAAATTCGACTTTGCCTGAAATTCACTATGGGCAAAACCTGATAACTCATAATCTTCTCCAGATAAAGTTGTATTTATTCAAGCTGTACCTTTTCTCCGAATTCAAATCCTTTTTGGCTGTACTAAGTGTTCTTATATCTTTTTAGTTTGAATTAAGTCTTTTTAACTTTTCCAAAAATTCTTTTTAAGCATCAGGTATACCAAGGTATAGTAATTTTGTAATATATTTTAGTTAAAAATCTTTTATCTGTGAAAGAGATAAGGGTAATATTAGAGTATTATATATTATGCATGTTCTATCTCCATTATTTAGCACAGTATTAGCGTTTTTCACACTGTTCTCAGAATAATTTCAAATCTTCAGAAACGAGAAATCAATAAAGACTCACCTCAGTTCAGTTCAGTCACTCAGTCGTGTCCGACTCTGCGACCCCATGAATTGCAGCACACCAGGCCTCCCTGTCCATCACCAACTCCCAGAGTTCACTCAAATTCACGTCCATCAAGTCAGTGATGCCATCCAGCCATCTCATCCTCTGTCGTCCCCTTCTCCTGCCCCCAATCCCTCCCAGCATCAGAATTTTTCCAATGAGTCAACTCTTCGCATGAGGTGGCCAAAGTACTGGAGTTTCAGCTTTAGCATCATTCCTTCCAAAGAAATCCCAGAGTTGATCTCCTTCAGAATGGACTGGTTGGATCTCCTTGCAGTCCAAGGGACTCTCAAGAGTCTTCTCCAACACCACAGTTCAAAAGCATAAATTCTTCGGTGCTCAGCTTTCTTCACAATCCAACTCTCATATCCATGCATGACTACTGGAAAAACCATAGCCTTGAGTGGACGGAACTTTGTTGGCAAAGTAATGTCTCTGCTTTTGAATATGTTATCTAGGTTGGTCATAACTTTCCTTGCAAGGAGTAAGCGTCTTTTAATTTCATGGCTGCAATCACCATCTACTCTGATTTTGGAGCCCCCTCAAAATAAAATCTGACACTGTTTCCACTATTTCCCCATCTATTTCCCATGAAGTGATGGGATCAGATGCCACGATCTTAGTTTTCTGAATATTGAGCTTTAAGCCAACTTTTCACTCTCCTCTTTCACTTTCATCAAGAGGCTTTTTAGCTCCTCTTCACTTTCTTCCATAAGGGTGGTGTCATCTGCATATCTGAAGTTATTGATATTCCTCCCAGCAGTCTTGATTCCAGCTTGTGCTTCTGCCAGCCCAGCGTTTCTCATGATGTACTCTGTATAGAAGTTACATAAGCAGGGTGACAATATACAGCCTTGATATACTCCTTTTCCTATTTGGAACCAGTCTGTTATTCCATGTCCAGTTCTAACTGTTGCTTCCTGACCTGCATATAATCTCTTTAAAATTTCTTATAGTTATTGTCACAAGAAATTATATTACTGCAAAATCTACAGTACAGCACTGATCCTTGATTATCTGAATAAAAAGTATATTCAATGTTAAAACTGATAAATGTTTAAAAATACTACAAATGGTTAGAAATGATCTATGACAAAAACTTTATAAAGATTTCCCTTGGGCTTTTCACAGAAAAATTACCAAATTAATACAATGTGATTAGACAAAAGTAGGAAAACCACTTCCTAAGTTAAATAAGTTTATACTATCAAGATCTAAGAAAAATTAGAATAAATTGTTATCTTAAAGGTATTTTTCTTATAACTAAGTCTCTATAATAAAAGATTACAGTTATCACATGAATATTTTTGTTTATTTTTAAGGAATAAATGTAGGCATGCTTTTTTTTCTTTAATATCAAATGTATTTATATCATTTTCTCTTTTTTGTATCTATCTAAATTTATCCTAAATTGCTATGACATTGAGTTACACTTGTTTATTTAAATATTAATATGGTTTTTGTTGTTAATAAATTATTACCATTCTTATAATTCTAATAATCTCATGATCCTGATGTGAAAATATTAAGTCCGTAATAATTTTAACTTAGCCTATGTATTTATTGGTGTTTTACTTTCAAAATGAATCCTTTATTTCTCTTTATCCTATATTTGCATGTAAAATGCTTAAATTATATATCAAACTTTTGTTATTTATACCTGTAAATTTGGAGCATAATGCATGTGGATGAACACATCAGATTAAAGAATGCAGTGCAAATATACTGCTTTGATCAAGTAAGATTATATTATATGTTAATTTCATATTATTACATGTTATTTATGATATATACTTATTGACAGGGCATCAAAAATAAGCTTCAGTATTCTCTAAAAACATACTGGAAGATAATAAAGCATTTTCCATTACATTCCAAATTTATCATACTACAATCTGTTTTAAAAGAGGTCCTGATTAAATGTCTTATGTTAGATTGTTCAATTATTACACCAAAAAATGTAACTCTAGTTTGTCAGGGAGATTCTTACTTTCAAGAGCCAAGCATGTTTATAATTGAATTCTTCTTGATTTTGAAAATAAAATGTCAATGAATACATAGGCTAAGTTAAAGTCATTATTGAATTAATAGTTTTGCATTAGAATCATGAAATTATTAAAATTATAAGAATAACAACATAAAAATAGATTTATATGAATGACAACGTGCGAAGAATGTTCAAACTATGGCACAATTGTACACATTTCACAAGCTAACAAAGCAATGCTCAAATTCTCCAAGCTAGGCTTCAACAGTACATGAACTGAGAACTTCCAGATGTTCAAGCTGGATTTAGAAAAGGCAGAGGAACCAGAGATTAAATTGCCAACATCCATTGGGTCATGAAAACTGAAGAAAATTCCAGAGAAACCTCTACTTCTGCTTCATTGGCTACACTAAAGCTTTTGACTATGTGGATCACAACACACTGTGGAAAATTCTTCAGGAGATGGGAATACCAGACCTGCCTCCAGGAAACCTATATGCAGGTCAAGAAGTAACAATTAGAACTGGACATGGAATAACAGACTGGTGTCAAATTGGGAAATCAGTATGTCAAGGCTGTATATTGTCATCCTGCATATTTAACTTATATTCAGAGCACATCATGTGAAGTGCCAGGCTGGATGAAGCACAAGTTGGAATCAAGATTTCTAGGAGATATATTGATAACCTCAGATATGAAGATGACACCACCCATATGGCAGAAAGTGAAGAGGAACTAAAGACCCTCTTGATGAAAATGAAAGAGGAGAGAGAAAAAGCTGGTTTAAAATGAAACTTTCAAAAAACAAAGATCATGGCATCTGGTCCCATCACTTCATGGCAAATAGATGGGGGAAACAATGGAAACAGTGACAAACTTTATTTTCTTGGGCTCCAAAATCACTGCAGATGGTGAGTGCAGTCATGAAATTAAAAGTAGCTTGCTGGTTGGAAAAAAAAAACCAAAACTATGACAAAACTAGACAGCATATTAAAATGCAGAGACATTTCTTTGCCAAGAAATTTCTACATAATCAGTGCTATAGTTTTTTCAGTAGTCATGTATGGATGTGAGAGTTGGACTATGAAGAAGACTAAGCACCTAAGAACTGATGTTTTTGAACTGTGGTGTTGGATAAGATTCTAGAGAGCCCCTTGGACTGCAAGGGGATCAAATCAGTCAATCCTAAAGATCAGTCCTGGGTGGTCACTGGAAGGACTGACATTGAAGCTGAAGCTCCAATACTTTGGCCACCTGATGTGAAGAGCTGACTCACTGAAAAAGATCCTGATGCTGTGGAAGACTGAAGGCAGGAGGGGAAGAGGACGACAAAGGACGAGATGGTTGGATGGTATCACCAACTCAATGGACATGAATTTGAGCAAGGTCTAGGACTTGGTGTTGGACAGGGAAGCCTGGAGTGCTGCAGTCCATGGAGCTGAAAAGAGCTGGACATGACTGAGTGACTAAACAAAGAATGATAATCAGAATTCACGGGAAAACTAGAAAAAGCTAGGAACAAAACAAAGAACTAGAAAACAAACTATGGAAGAAAAATTTCCCTTCTATACATAGTATAAACAACCCTGAAGGATGGAACTTATCCTCTCTATATTCTAGTTGAATTATAAATAAAATTTGGTATCACAATATTTACAGTAGCTTCAACTGGATTCATTACTTTTTTGTTTACATCACATGAGCATTCTGTGTATGCTCTGTATATATAAAGCTGCATATATTTGTACATATGACAGAACTCAATTTATGTGTTTAGTTCCTCAGCTGTGTTTTTGCATCATAATTACAAATAAGGTTTAATATTTAGCAAATTTGCTTAATAAATGTAAAAACAAAAATTCCCTAAAGCCACACTACTATATAGCAATTAAATTTCTGAATGTTAGCATTTATTTTGAAAATTTCTTTTAAAGGCAGCTTTAACAAATTTAAAATTTACTGAATTATTTGATGCATATGTTCTTCCTTAGTGAAAGCATCATATTAGTAACAGAAATATGTAGAAATTATCAATAATCATTTATGAGACAGAACCATCTTGTCAGTTCATATTAGTTTATATATTGTTGTGTTGGTAATGAGTGTGAAAGTAAGAATTAAATGACTTAATTAAAATAAATTTTGAAATCCTACTTTAATATAAAATCTGCCTGTTTGAACTTAAAAAATGTTTGTTCTATGATAAAGTTTTTCTCATATATGGATACAGCATTGCCATTGTAATTCTGGTCTTGACACTGATCTAAGACTTAGACTGCATTCTCTACTCTTTTCAAACACTCGTCTGGTTTCTGTTTAGTCGTCAATAAAAATCAATGAGGTAACAGAAATCACTTGCTCAGGTCGAAACTTTTTAAGTTTCTACTTGGAAAATCTTTGCACAAATCTTAAAGTACTGTTGGAAGAAATTAATGTTCTCCATGCCAGCTAATTTATGTATAAAGTAACTAGTCTGGGATTTATCCATTATATAATGGTCTATCACTGTATCTCCTGGTCAATATTTCCCAATTTCAGTACACTTGGGTTCCTCATCTTGTCTCCTCCTACCAGCAAGATTTACTCTACAACTCCTTGTTACATTTTCATTCTCATGAAATAGAAGTGAAAGAGTTAGTTTTTCAGTCATGTCCAACTCTTTGTGACCCCATGGGGCTGCCTGTCACTCTCCTCTGTCCATGGAATTCTCCAGGCAAGTATACTGAGTGGGTTACTATTTCCTTTTCCAGGGGATCTTCCTGACTCCAGGGGTCGAACCCAGGTTTTCTGCATTGCAGGTGGGTTTTTTACCATCTGAGCCGCTAGAGAAGCCTTTCATTCTCATACTCTTATCCAATGCCTAATATGCCAATAAGATCATTTTTTAAAAGGGGTAAAAAGCACTTTTATATATTTATATATTAAAAGGGTTCCAAATATAAGATTGCTATGAAATAAGGCATACAATTTGAATCTTCATTTTATTTGTCTACAAGATCGACTTCTATTGATGACTCCTACCTGTCCCTAGTGCTCTCTTCCCTTGGCCAATGGCACAAAATGACTCTGATGCTCGCGCTAACTCAGCGATAGTCTTTACTGGTCCCTGTTCTTCAATCCAAGCCAAGAATTGTTTCTGTTCAGGTTTTTACTCTCTATTTCAAGTCATTATTATGCTATTCTTGAATTACTGCGAATCTTTCAAGACAATTTTCCTTGTCTCTGGCATTTTCCCTCTCTGAAATCATATTCTCTTAGCAACTTTGCTTGTTACTGTGTGTACACCTTAACTTACGACTTATGACACAGTATTGCAATTGTCAATTCAGTTGTCTTGTTTTACATCTAGACAGTAAATTCATTAAAAACAAGATTATCTTCTTCAACACTGTATTACTAGCTCATTGTAAAATGTGTAAAACATATGATAAGCAAAATACAATTTTCAGTAAACAACCCCCTTGATCTGCTATTTAGATTGCCATCTTGTGTTTTTCAGTGTTTATTTATCAGAACACCATAATTATCCAATGGTTCCACTGATTAATCAACCACACACCATTAGCAAAGACGGGCCATGGATTTTTGTACCTATCATCATAATGAACTTGTTCTCACAGAAACTGTTAATGTAATGTTACTATTAACTAACAATTTCTTCTATTATTTATTGTTAATAAGCAGAAAGTAGAATAAATGGACATTCAACAAACGTTGAGGTAGTGCACATATTGTGTTTTATTTCCTTCTAGGCTCCTAGTCACAAAAAGATTGTCATTAATTAACTAATTAATTCAATACATACTTTTGAAATCATGCTATGGGATAAGAATTTCAATGAGTTGAAGCTAGAAAAGTGGGTAAAGTCGTTCCTGAATCCCCATTAAAATTGGATTTCAGTTAGAATATGTGGATATAGGTCAAATAATTTAAAAAAATACATCTTAGAAACAGGAAAGAACAGGATGCTTTGGAGAGCATAAAATAAGACAAACTAGTCTAGAAGGTAAGAGGGAAGTAGAAAATTGTAAAGCTGAGGAGGTCAGTGAACAATGAAGACTATCATTTAAATAAGCAAGATCAGGAGCTTAGAAGCCTGAATGAATAACTGGATAAAATGAAATTACAGACTGATGGGATAAGAGAAAAGCATCGTTGGAGTGGGGAGCACTAAAGCAAAGTCTTTCATTTGGGACAGGTGGTGTTTTGAGATGCTTGTGAAATACCCAAGTGGTTAGTTCTAAGAAATAGTCAATGCTAAGAACGTGAGGCCAAAGAATTAGATGTGGACCTTAGACATGTATGTGTGAGACTGTAGTATGAGAAGATTATAGGCTACACAGGAGTATGTGCCATCATCTATGGCAGGTTTAAAGAGTGAAAAATTTAAGACCTTGGCTGTGGCTCTGACGTTCCCTCAACATTAACCAAAAAGCAAAGAAGCCTGTAAAAGAATCTGACATGAGCCAGAGACAGAAAGTCAAGTGAATAAAATGTCCAAGAACCAAAGAATATATTGAGGAAGAGGTCAACAAGTCTAATACTCTGAGTGTCAAATATGTATGAAATAAAATGTTTCCACTGGATCCACTGGCACACAATTTATGAAACTCTTTTTTTTTTTTAAAGCAAACAAACAAACAAAAAACAGAATGTTAGAAGTTGATTAGAAAGAGTTTAGGGAGAGAGGAAAAAAGTAAATGTAAATATTTTTTGAAGACATAGCTGTAAAAAGAGAATGGGAAAGGATAGAGCCCGTGGGGATGCTGAGGAAAGTACCAATAAAGGGAAACAGGTGGAACAGAATTAGAAAAGAAGATAGCTGAAAATTTAGGTATTTTAAAAGGGACTGGAATGAGGGTTACACTGGCATTAGGAAAAGAGAATATTATTCCACCACAAGCAATAAGAAGTAGGAAAGAATAACTCCAACTACTGTAGGTTTGGATATTTAATGGGAGAAAATTGAAAACAAAAGAAACTTAATATTTTTAGAATTTTCTATGAAAATATGGGAGCTTAAATACTGGCTATGTTTTGGAAGAGAAAGCAGGAGATAATAGATAAGCAAAATGAGAGAAGACTGTCAGAATGTGTGGAGATTATAAGTGTTACCGCAGAGTAAATTTACAGAAGTTGTGAAAATTTCTTAATTAGCACTGTTCAATGATGAAGGTAGTTTTTAGGTGAACTAATAATTGCTATTGTACTGTAAATTCTAAGCTGGTTATTTTCTTTTATACCTCTAAATTCAAAAATGATACTTGTCTTTTCATCATTGCTAATTACTCATGACCTTGAATTTTTAACCTTTTTGTTGAAATCTATTTTACATAGGGTAAATGTGTACATATATTGATTTCCACTGTGATGACTTTCAACATTTTCATCAACTGTGTAAACCATACCACTATCAAAATACAGAAAATTCTTGTTGGCTTAGAAAGGCCCTTCATGGAACTTCTTTTTTCATCTCATCCACATGAGATTTCTACTGTGAGCATTTCAAAACAGATTGGTTTGATGGAGCTCCAATGTTTCATAAAAATGGAATCTTGCATTGTGTACTCATTTGTATTTGCTTCTTCCACTCCTTATAATGATTAAGACATTCATTCACATTGCTTTCATATATCATTAGTTTGTTTTTTTTTTTATTCCTCCATGGTATTACATTGCAGGATGATGCCATAATTTGTTTATCCACTGTTCATTAGTTGACATTAGGATAGTTCCCAATTACTGACTATTACATGCAAATATCCTTGTACCTGCTTTTAGATTTCTGCCTCTATTTTTCTTGTCTAAATAGGAGTGGAATTGCTATGTCATAAAGTTATTATAATTTTAATTAAAGAAGGAGCTGCCAAAGTTACTTTCCAAAGTGACTGTACTATTTTAAGCTCCTTTTAGCAATGTATGGAGAATTTCTGTTGTTCCACATCCTTATCAAAAATATTTGTTGTCACTGTTTATACCATTTTATTGAATTTTTGTCCTTCTTCTATTATTGGTTTATAGGTTATCTGAATAATTCATTTATTTTGGAAAGAAGTTCTTGTATATATAATAGTAGTAGTAGTAATAACTATTATTCTTATACTTTTAAGGATTCCATAACAAAATATCACAGTCTGGGTGGCTTAAACAACAGAAATTTATTTCTCACAATTCTAGAGGTTAGATGTTCAACATCAATGGGTCAACAGGTTTGATTTCTCCTTAGACCATTCCCTTTTCCCTGAAAGACTGCCAGGGTATTACTGTGTTCTCATGTCACCTTTTCTCTGAGTACATATAACCCTGGTCTCTCTCTCTCTTCTTATGAACATACCAGTCATATTGAATTACAGCCCCATGCTTATATCCTTCTTTAACTTGTATTAACTCCTTAAAAGCCCCATCTCTGAATACAGTCATATTGAAGAGCCATATGAATTTTGGCTTCAATATATGAGTTTTGGAAAGACAAATATATATAAACATATAATTATTTTATGTAAGTATAAAATATTTCCCCATCCTGTTCTGCCATCATTTTGTGAAACATATTTTTTGATGGGCAGATTTTAATTTTGAAGGAACCAGCTTGTGCTTTTCTAGAAATGTTACACTTTCTGGGTCCAATTTAAGAAATACTTGCTCATTCAAAATCTGAGAAAATATGTACCTACGTTTTCTTCTAGAAACTTTTTAATACTTGTGTCTATATTTATCTCAATGATTCATCTCAAATTAATTTTTGATGTATGGTGTGAGATAAATGACAAGTTACAACGTTTTAAAGTATTTATAAGTTGTCCCAGCCATTTGTTTCAAAGATTTCCATTTTCCTTGGAACATCTTTGACATGATTTAAGTGTGTGAGGAAAGTATTAGTTGCTCAGCCATGTCCAACTCTTTATGACCCCATGGACTGTAGAGCCCACCAGGTTCCTCTGTTCATGGAATTCTCCAGGCAAGAATACTGGAGTGGGTTGCTATTTCTTCCTTCAGGGCATTTTCCCAACCCAGGGATAGAGCTCTGGTCTCCAAGTGTCTTTGTACCTTTCTATCCTCAGATCCATGCCACACTCTTTTGGTTAATGTGGAAATAGCGTCAGTTCAGTTCAGTCGTTCAGTCGTGTCCCACTCTTTGAGACCCTGTGGACTGCAGCATGCCAGGCCTCCCTGCCCATCACCAACTCCTGGAGCTTACTCAAACTCATGTCCATTGAGTCAGTGATGCCATCCAACCATTTCATCCTCTGTTGTCCCCTCTCTTCCTGCCCTCAATCTTTTCATAACTCTAAGTAAATTAGTATATGTCTTTTTATTGGTTCTTCTTTTTAATGATCACCCTGGCTATCCATTTTTTTTAATGTGAGATATTTTATTGTCAGTTATTTATTTTTAAATAAATTTTAATATAATCTAACACATACCATTTAGAAAACACTGAGGAATCAATGTACAAAAGTTGATGCTATTATATTTGGATAAAGTTGGCAAGTTCTGTTACTTACTTTTAGTCCAAGAAATAGCATCAAGGAAATATATTGAAATAGATGTGTGAAGTTTGGCCCCCTGTTAACCTGAAGTTGTCACTAATTAGAAACAGATGTGAAATTTTATTGGTTCCCCTGGAACCATTTAGACTCCTTACACAAATTCTATCTTTTAATACTTTTTAAGCAGACTATCTCTCCTAGGTCCAAATATTCTGAAATAGTCTGCAGTACTAATCTTGAAAAAAAAAAAAAAATCAATCCTTAAGCCATCAAAACACAGTTTGATAACAGGCACAAATGCTTCAATGGCTCTAAATCTTCACTTCTACCTGTAAATTCAATTTATAGAATGAGGTGAAAAAGTAACTTCAATCAATATATCTTGGTGCAACACACATCAGTATTGGCACCTTTTATAGGCATTCCTAATGGGCAAGATCCAAGCGTAAAAATTTTTCCTTCAACATTTTCAATTACAGATTGTGGAAAATTCTTGCTTTTGCCGAATTCTTGTATCCACTCTTTCATTAGGCTAAATTTCCCAAAGTTAGAGTCTTGCATTGCAGTTACTCTTCAGAAACCACAAAGGGCTTTGAAATCTCAGTCAGTTTAAGTCAGTCTCCTCTTGGGTCTGCACAGTGAAAGGAAGAAATAGATTTAAGGGTCTAGATCTGATAGACAGAGTGCCTGATGAACTATGGAATGAGGTTCATGACATTGTACAGGAGACAGGGATCAAGACCATTCCCATGGAAAAGAAATGCAAAAAAAGCAAAATGGCTGTCTGGGGAGGCCTTACAAATAGCTGTGAAAAGAAGAGAGGTGAAAAGCAAAGGAGAAAAGGAAAGATATAAGCATCTGAATGCAGCATTCCAAAGAATAGCAAGAAGAGATAAGAATGCCTTCTTCAGCGATCAATGCAAAGAAATAGAGGAAAACAACAGAATGGGAAAGACTGGAGAGCTCTTCAAGAAAATTAGAGATACCAAGGGAACATTTCATGCAAAGATGGGTCGATAAAGGACAGAAATGGTTTAGACCTAACAGAAGCAGAAGATATTAAGAAGAGGTGGCAAGAATACACGGAAGAACTGTACAAAAAGATCTTCACGACCCAGATAATCATGATGATGTGATCACTAATCTAGAGCCAGATATCTTGGAATGTGAAGTAAAGTGGGCCTTAGAAAGCATCACTATGAACAAAGCTAGTGGAGGTGATGGAATTCCAGTTGAGCTGTTTCAAATCCTAAAAGATGATGCTGTGAAAGTGCTACACTCAATATGCCAGCACATTTGGAAAACTCAGCAGTGGCCACAGGAATGGAAAAGGTCAGTTTTCATTCCAATTCCAAAGAAAGGCAATGCCAAAGAATGCTCAAACTACCGCACAATTGCCCTCATCTCACATGCTAGTAAAGTAATGCTCAAAATTCTCCAAGCCAGGCTTCAGCAATATGTGAACCGCGAACTCCCTGATGTTCAAGCTGGTTTTAGAAAAGGCAGAGGAACCAGAGATCAAATTGCCAACATCCTCTGGATCATGGAAAAAGCAAGAGTTCCAGAAAAACATCTATTTCTGCTTTATTGACTCTGCCAAAGCCTTTGACTGTGTGGATCACAATAAACTGTGGAAAATTCTGAAAGAGATGGGAATACCAGACCACCTAACCTGCCTCTTGAGAAATCTGTATGCAAGTCAGGAAGCAGCAGTTAGAACTGGACATGGAACGACAGACTGGTTCCAAATAGGAAAAGGAGTACGTCAAGGCTGTATATTGTCACCCTGCTTATTTAACTTCTATGCAGAGTACATCATGAGAAACGCTGGACTGGAAGAAACACAAGCTGGGATCAAGATTGCCGGGAGAAATATCAAGAACCTCAGATATGCAGATGACACCACCCTTATGGCAGAAAGTGAAGAGGAACTAAAAAGTCTCTTGATGAAAGTGAAAGAGGAGGGTGAAAAAGTTGGCTTAAAGCTCAACTTTCAGAAAACGAAGATCATGGCATCTGGTCCCATCACTTCATGGGAAATAGATGGGGAAACAGTAGAAACAGTGTCAGACTTTATTTTTGGGGGCTCCAAAATCACTGCAGATAGTGACTGCAGCCATGAAATTAAAAGACACTCCATGGAAGAAAAGTTATGACCAATCTAGATGGTATATTCAGAAGCAGAGCCATTACTTTGCCGACTAAGGTCCGTCTAGTCAAGGCTATGGTTTTTCCTGTGGTCATGTATGGATGTGGGAGTTGGACTGTGAAGAAAGCTGAGCACTGAAGAATTGATGCGTTTGAACTGTGGTGTTGGAGAAGACTCTTGAGAGTCCTTTGGACTGCAAGGAGATCCAACCAGTCCATTCTGAAGGAGATCAACCCTGGGATTTCTTTGGAAGGAATGATGCTAAAAGAAACTCCAGTATTTTGGCCACCTCATGCGAAGAGCTGACTCATTGGAAAAGACTCTGATGCTGGGAGGGATTGGGGGCAGGAGAAAGGGACGACCGAGGATGAGATGGCTGGATGGCATCACAGACTCGATGGACGTCTGAGTGAACTCTGGGAGATGGTGATGGACAGGGAGGGTTGGCGTGCTGTGATTCATGGGGTCACAAAGAGTCGGACACTACTGAGTGACTGAACTGATTTGAAACAGATAGCATAGGATGCTATAATGCTTGTGTGGTTGCTGCCTTTGTTGTGATCCCTGAGTTGTTAATAGAAAGACCATCACCTCCTGCACAGGCACCACGTAGTCACTTTCTCAGGACAACAGTTGTCACCAAGGACCTGAAACAGAGGGAGGGAGGAGTCCTGCCTCCACCCTGAGTACAATTGCCCAAATAAAAGATATATATTTAAGTGTATTTTGTCAATTTCTGCCAAAAACTGCTAGAATTTGGAGGTAAATATTTCGGAAAGAAAGGACATTTTACCAGGTTGAGGCTTCTTATTTATGAAGATTGATTCATCTTTTCATTTGTCTTTTTTTTTTCCTTTTTTCCCTTTTTTCCCTTTTTTGAGAAGTTTTAAATAAAGAGTTTATACAACTTTTGACCAATTTCAATTTAAACCCAAGTATTCTATTTCCTTATTTTGCTTCAAATTGGAATGCTACTTTATCATTGTTGCAAAACAAAAATTGTAGTTATACAAAAATAAATTAGGTATTATATTGACCTCATATGCAAAAACTTTAATGCAATAATTTGGGTTTTGTAGGTTCTTTTTTAAAATTATAACAGAATTTTCTATTATCCTATCACTGCAAATATAAATACTTTTACTTTCAAGTTCTTATCAAATTATTTATTTTTTCACTATATAAAGTCTCCATTCTGAAGAAGTAGTATCTCATTCTCAGGTTTAAGTTGAAAATACAGAGACCCTGAAAATTAAAAACTGTCTTATATGAGGCTTCTTTCCTTAGTTACTAATTATCTGATTGAGAGATTCACTTCTAATTTTTTATTTTTTATCTTAAATGTGTGCTGAATTCTGTTAAAGACTTTTTATTCAAATATTGATATGTATTATTTTCTTCATTCTGTTAATATAGTGAATTATATTAATTGACTTTTTAATATGAGACAAACATTTTCTTCTTTTGTAAAAATTAATTTATTGAAGCATAGCTCACGTATATAGGTTACCCATTTCACGTGTACAAATCAATGACATTTCAGTAAGTTTATCAAGTTATGCAATAATTACAAAAATTTTAAAACATTTCATCATTTTAATAGGATTCTTCATACATATTTTTTGTTAAACCTCTGCCCATTCTCAGACAATTACTAATCTGCTTCTATAGATATGCATTTCCTTAACATTTCATATAAAAACAATACAATACACAGTCACTTATGTCAGACTATGTTATTTTGAACTGAGCATAATATTTTGAGGTTCAGCCACATCATAGCATGTATCTATAGTAATTCCTTTTTATTGATCTGTACTATTCCATTCTATGGATATACCATATTTTGTCCACCCAGTCACTAGGTGGAAATCATTTACGTGGTTTCCAGTTTTTATTATTAATATGATGAATAATCTTGCAAAAACCATCCACCTGTAAGTTTCTATGTGGAAATATATACAATTTCTCTTGAACAGACAATCACTACTGGGGTTGAATTGCTAGGTCATAAATTAAATATATATATATATATGCTTAACATTTTAAGAAATTTCCAAAATGTTTTCCAAAGTGCATTCTTTTATGTTAACACCAGCAATGCCTGAGCATTCTCCTTTCTTCACATACTCCTCAACAGTTATAGCTGTCTTTTCATTCTCTGTTTATGAACTGCTAGAGAGAATTTGATAACAGTTCATTCAGAATTTGAATTTAATTTCATAAAATATAGTGTAATTTTCTCTTTTCAGTAATATTATTAAGATTTTCACTTCCACGATGTGTTCACTTTGTAAAATTAATACAAAACTGTTCTTTTACCCTCTATTTTCTAAAGATTTTGTGAGAGAAGCATATACTTATTATACTCTGGGAGACAGTTTCCTATAGTGACAGTCTTTTTTTTTTTTCTTTTCTTAGCTATAGAACTATTCAGATTATTCCTGAGGAATATTTGGTCATTTTTCTCTTTAAAGGAATTATTCCTTTTCATTTAAGATGCTCAGTTTATTGTCATGCAACATTTTGTGAAAGTCTCTGATATATATTTTATTATGTGATATGCAGGATATCTTATCTTTGATATCTGATACTGGAAATTTATATTTCCCTACTCTTTTCTTTGAGTAGTCTCTCTGTTGTTGTTCAGTCACTAAGTTGTGTCTATTTGTGACCCCATGAACTTCAGGTGAACTGCAGCACACCAGGCTTCCCTGTCCTTCATATCTCCCTGAGTTTGCTCAAACTCATGTCCATTGAGTCATTCAACCATCTCATTCTCTGTCTCCCGCTTCTCCTCCTGACCTCAATCTTTCCCAACATCAGGGTCTTTCCCAATGAGTCCACTGTTCGCATCATGTGGCCAAAGTATTGGAGCTTCAGTTTCAGTCCTTCCAATGAATAGTCAATCCTTCCAATGAATATTCAGGGTTGATTTCATTTAGGATTGATTGGTTTGATCTTGCGGTCCAAGGGGCTCTCAAGAGTCTTCTTCAGAAAAACAATTCCAAAGCATCAATTCTTCAGCGCTCAGCCTTTAGGGTTTAACTCTCACCTCCATACATGACTCCTGAAAAAAAACACAGCTATGACTATTCAGATCTTTGTTGGCAAAGTGATGTCTGCCACTGTTTCCATTGTTTCCCCATCTATTTGCCATGAAGTGATGGGACTGGATGTCATGATCTTAGTTTATTTGAATGTTGAGTTTTAAGCCAGCTTTTTCACTCTCCTCTTTTACTTCATCATGAAGCTTTTAGTTCCTCTTCGCTTTCTGCCATTAGTTTGAGATCATCTGTGTATCTGAGGTTCTTGATATTTCTTCTGGCAATCTTGATTCCAGCTTGTGCTTCATCCAGCTCCACATTTCATGTGGTGTACTCTGCATATAAGTTAAATAAAAAGGGTGACAATATACAGCCTTGATGTAATCCTTTCCCAATTTGGAACCAGTCATTTGTTCTATGTCCGGTTCTAACTGTTGTTTCTTGACCTACAAACAAGTTTCTCAGGGGGCAGGTTAGGTGGTCTGGTATTCCCATTTCTTGAAGAATTTCCCACAGTTTGTTGAGATTCACATAGTCAAAGGCTTTAGTATAGTCAATGACACAGAAGTAGTTGCATTTTTGGAATTCCCTTGATTTTTTTTATGATCCAGCAGTTTAGCTAGGATTTTATTTTTGCATACTTATTTTCAAATAATAAAATTTGTTTCTTTGATTTTTTTCTGTGGCTCTTCTCTTTTCTACTCATTGGTTTCCTCTTTTATCTTTATTATGTATGATCTTCTAAATAATTTGAGTTTAATTTGGTCTTTGTTTTCTGCCTTAAGGGGAATATAGACAATTTAATAATTTTCTTCATTTTAATATAAGTATTTAGAGTTATAAATTAGCCTCTAACACCCTTTTAACACTATACAACAATTTATGACACTGTTTTTTAGTACCATTTGCTAAAAAGTAATATCTTAATGTATATTTTTATTAACAATGGATATGAGCTGTCTAATTTAAATATATTTGTTTTTCACTATCCCTTTCCAGGGGATCTTCTCCTCCCAGGAATTGAACCAGGGTCTCCTGCATCGCAGGAGGATTCTTTACCAGGTGAGCTACCAGGGAAGCCCCTATTGAAGTAGAATACTGCACAGATATCAATTAAATTTGTTGTTATTGTGATTTTCTAAACAATTGATACCATTCTGTTTACTTTTCAATCAGCTATTGAGAGAAGACTAAAATCTCCATCTGAGATTTTGTTTTTGTCTACATTTACTTTATACATTTTTTTTCCTTCAGCTATTTTTGTTCTGTATTAAATTAATGCATAAATTGGCACTTTCTATAATGTGTTATTAAGTGAATATGTTAACTTTTTTTTTAATTACGTGAAATATAGTAGCTTAAGTAAAGTACACACTGCTAGGCATGTAAAAAAATGCTGAGTAAATATTTTAAAATTATAGTTGCTATGTAGTGTTATATAAGTTATAGGTGAGCAACACAGTGGCTCACGATTTTTAAAGGTTATTCTTTGTTAACAGTCATCATAAAATATTGACCATTCAGCACTATGTACAACATATACTTGCAGCTTATCTCACAGCTAATAGTTTGCATCTCCTATACCCCTTCCTTAAATTCTTTTATTATTTAGAATAATATATATCTCTATTAGCATTTCTTATCTTGTGGTGGTTAATTGCTAAGGTGTGTCCAACTCGTGTGACTATATGGACTATAGCTCGCCAAGCTTCTTTGTCCGGGGAATTTTGCAAGCAAGAACAATGGAGTCGGTTGCCATTTCCTTCTCCAGGCGATCTGATCCTCCCAACCCAGGGATGGAACCGAGGCCTCCTGCATTTCAGGGGGATTCTTTACCTAAGGTTTTCTTCTTGTTTATCTCGCTTTGAGTGTGTTGTTTTGTTGATAAATCAGCTAATATTATTTCAAAACTTTTGAAAAATGTCTGAATTAATTATTCTAATAATCTTTATGTTCCAATTTTTCTCTCTCCTTTTTTTTTTCTTTTAACTCCCCCTGCCGCTTTCCTCTGTGCTTCATCTTAGGCAGCTTCACTTGACCTATCTTCAAATTTTAACTAATCTTATCTTCTGTAGTATTTAATCTGACTTTAAATTCATCTGTTATGCTTTTATATGTGTTTCAGTTCTAGATTTTACATCTGGCTTTTTATACCTTTGGTGGTTGGTGGTTTAGTCACTAAGTTGTGCAGGACTCTTGCCCGCCAGGCTCCTCTGTCCATGGGATTCTCCAAGCAAGAGTACTGGAGTGGGTTGCCATTTCCTTCTCCAGGGGATCTTCCTGACCCAGGAATTGAACCCCAGTCTCCTGCATTGCAGGCAGATTCTTTACCAACTTCCCCATAGCTATATCAGTAGATATATCTTTATCAGTAGAAAATCTTCATTGGTTACCTTATTATGCCTATTATTTACATTAAATCCTTAGACATATTTATATTACAAGCTCCAACATAAAGTTGTTTTGGAGTCTATATTTATTCCTATTTATTTATTTAATTTTACATTTTTCATACATTTTCTTGGTTCTTCACAAATCTAGTAACTGTCTCAATTGTATTCCAGATGTTATGGATGTTACCTTGTAAAGAGTCTGAGTTTTCCATTCTTCTCTTAAAGGTAAATTATAATGAAAATGTAATGCAAATATAAAGAGCTAAGAGAAATAATGCTAACAAATGATCAAAGCAGAGCAAATTAGATTGACTTAAAATATCATACATACGTTTATTACAATGTAGTTATTAGCAATTAAATTATTATGAAATTAAATTAAAAATCAATTTTTTTAAATGTTGGAACTGAAAGAGTAAAGATTTTAACCAACTATCTGAATTACATATACAAGTAGATTATTATGTATATTTCTCATCTTTATAAGTGCTTTGTTTTTCTAACTTGATTTCAAGCTTTTTGAAGACTGTAAATTTGTTTAGCTATTTTATAGAAAAGTATTATGTGAAAGAATGATAAAACCTCCAATTGATAGTATCTTTTATACAGATCTAGTAAAAATAAATTCAGTTTTGAATATTTTAAAGTCTGGATATTTCTACCTAAATTTTCTAGTCATTGTTTAATAGCCAGGAATTGTCCTTATCTTGTTCTATTTAGCATTTCAATTTTGGTTATCTAGCTTTCATTAGTAGAGTTAGCCCTACTTTTATTGCTTTGAAATTTGTTGCTGGAAAAAGTTACATGTGGGTATTGATTTTTCTTCATGCGAGTTCTAATTGCTTATTTCCTGCACCAGTTGATATAATTGTTCATTAATGATTTCTTGTTCCTTCTTTGTATCACTGGTTGGTGATTTGTTTCTCCAATAAATTCAAAATAACATGCCTTAAAGTAAAGACCTGAAAGCAATGCTCAGTTTTACCAACTCTGTATTTTCAAAATCAAGATTTAGACGTAAATAAAGGGGAAGAACTGACAAATTATGACTAACTCTTTACATGAAGTAGAATCTTTTCCTCCACCACCCAAAAAATCCCCTCCTCTCCTTTCTTATGCTTTAGGCCTGACTAACATTACTATGCCTTCCAAAGGTGAGTGCTACTGCACCCATATAGTTCAGTTCAGTTCAGTCGCTCAGTTGTGTCTGACTCTTTGTGACCTCATGAACCCATATAGTAGGGGTATTCTTATGATACATCCTTACTTCTCTTCCTCCATGAGTCAGAAAAATTCTATTATCTGAGTTTACTAGAAACATAAAGAAAGTCTAAATATGTAGAATTACCTTCTGCAATCATTTCAAAGACTAATTTCAAAATTATTATTTCATACAAACAAATAATGATTTGAATTTCAAAGCACAACAGTAAGATAGTAACTCTAGTCATTAAGATGTTCTCTTCCTGGAAGCATCGTCTATTTGATATTTCCAATAGTGAGGGAAAGTCCCAGAACTAAATCACTTAGAATGGATAAAAACAAAAATTTGAGGAAACAATTTCAAAATAATTATGACTACTGTACACAAAGAAACATAAAATCAGATGAATATATCACCATGCAAGTGTACATTTCAATGCGGTTCTTATGTATTCAAAATATTTTCTTTGATAACTATTAAACTGATGGGGCTAGAGTCCGCTGAAGCCCTTTTAAAATTATTTTAGATATTTTTCTTTTGATTATTAAACCTTCAGTTGTGTTTCCTAATGTTGATATATTTTTATCTCATATTTATAAAATAGTCCTAAAATCTACTATGAACACACATCTAAATAATAAAAGTGAACAAAATTGGCCAAAGATAGAAAAAAAACTTTCTGTAAGGTCCTAAAATAATTATTACTAAAATTTTTTTTAATGGTATTCATATATATTTTATACAATGAACATTAATTAAATCACTATTACATTGAATTAAAATATGACATAATATATGATTCCTTTCATAGTACATTCTCAAAGTGACAAAGCTATACTGAAGGAAATTATATCAGTGGTTGCCAGTGGTTATGTTTGGAGAGAAGGTGTGACTGCAAAGGGTCAATACAACAGAGTCTTGTAGTGATGGGAACTGTTCTGTATTCTGATTATGGCGTTAGCTATGCAAATCAATGCATCTGTTAATTTCTATGAATTGTACACTGGAAATTATAACTTTATGATATAGAATAATTGAAATAATCAAATAGTAGTACAGTACAGTATAAGTTCTTGGTTATATTTACTTTTATTTAGGTCACTTATTTTCTTTTTTTTAGGTCACTTATTTTTATATCAATAAGTAGAAGCAAAAATAATCTAAAAATCAGTGAAAAATATGAGATTGACAGAATCATGATATTTGAGGCAAATACTATTGAAAATTTATGAAGTCAAATTGTTACATGCTCAATATTAAAATGCTTGCATGTGTTGTGTGTATGCACAGACATATGCATTGGTGTACAGAGATAATTAAACCTAATCAATCTGTGGCTTTGGCATTTTTCAATTTAAATATAATGAGTGATATAAAGAGCAGTTATAATTATAGCAAATTCTGATTTGCTCAAAAAACTATGTAAGATTTGACTACTGGAATATACTATATGTGTTTTGAGACTGTTTTTATTTCTAGATATTGCAACTATCCCTTTTATACATAACAAATCTTTGACTACACTAGCTTATTTCAAAACCTAGAAAGAACAACTACATCTTATCCATGGCAACAGTAGCTCAGAAATGTACCACTCAACACGTAAACTGCAGATGAGCAACATCAACATCATTAGAGAATCTGCTAAAAATGCAGAATCTCAGGCCTCAGCTCAGACATGTTAAATTAGAATCTATATTTAAACAGATAGCCAGTTTTGTCTACATAATGAAATTACAGAATATGGACGTAGGTTAACTTGCAGTTCTATATATTTGGCAACCAAATAATGAAGTGATTATGGCTCTACCTGCAGAACACATTTGTTTCTCCCCATTTACCATGCCAAAACTTTCTTTGAGAAATTGTCATCCTACACTACTTAAGTTAATTCAATGAAAACTATTTAGTGATATCATTTTCACTTATCATATCTTGAAACATTTCTCTGTCAGGCAGCCAGAGTGATCTTTTCTGAAACCAAAAGGTCATGCTATCCCCTGATTAAATACTTCAGAAATTCCCACATACTTCTGTTCTAGTCATCTGTTTCTGCCTCACAAATCATCTAACAATGTAGTGATGTAAAACAACCATTGCACTATGGTCAGAGATTCTTGGTTTGGAAACTCAAAAAGCATGTAAAATAAATATGCCTATGTATTATAATTTTTTTATGGTATCTAGGCCTCCATTTGGGGTGACTGAAACAGCTACAAGTGGTCCATGTCTTTGGAGTCTAGAACAATTGGCTCTGCAGTATCCAGTTTTGTGGTAGTTACAGCACTCATACGTCTAGTGTCTGAGCGAGGAGAGTGGAAGGACTAAACAGAAAGATGGTGTCAGGGTGTTCAGACTTCTGACACCTAACCAAAAGCTCCAGGAGAAAATGTTCCCCATGCCCAAGGCAGGCACTGCACTAGTCTCATAGAATTACTTCTATGTTGGTAAAAGGAATCTCAAGGCTGGCCAGATTTAACAGGAGTGGCTGTAAATCTTACCTCATCATCAGAGGATTGTCAAAGAATATCAAGTTTTAAAACTATCAAAGTACACCTTCCTGACTAAAATCATTTATGTGTGTGTCTGTTCAGTTGTGTCAGACTCTGCCACTCCATGAAGTACAGGCCCTTAGCCTCCTCTGTCCATGGAAATTTCCAGGCAGGAAATTTCCTGGCAACTGGAGGGGGTTGCCAGTTCCTACTCCAGGGGATCTTTCCAACCCAGGGACTGAACCCGCATCTCTTGCATTAGCAGATGGATTCTTTATCACTGTGCCACTTTGGAACCCCCTAGTCTTCTCAAATGAAAAATGCACTCTCCCTTCTCCAGAGCTTAAATAGTTGTACTTCTTTGTCTAATAATATCAAATGAAGCCAAGGGGAAAAAAAAAAAGGGATTGAAATGTACAATCTTAGTTTCTGCAAGCATGAAGACTTTTTGTAAAATGTGTTTTGTTTTTTTTTTTCAGCCCAAGCTGATAAACTTCTTATAAATATGTTTTGGGTTTCTTATATATTGCTTAGACTCCACTTGACAAAAGTCACTTATACAAACTTTTGGAGGTAGTTCCTTCTCCATTTTGATATCCTTTGAAGCTTCTTTGCAAAACAACCCTTAACGATTTGCAAATGCTCTCTTGTTTAGCAAAGTAGATTTTAACAGCATTACAATAACTTTTGTCTATTTAACTATAGTTTTGAAACATCACCTGAAATCTTTACAAGGTCTTAAAAAGGGCTTTGTTTATTGGACACTCATCTTTATCCTAAGAACACATTTTCTTGTTAATACTCTGGATTTGCCATTCACCCTGTGACCAATAAAATGCTAAGATCTATCAGGAATATTTCTTGAATAAGCTAATATGGAACTTCTTTTGTCATGGGTAAAATTGTCTACACAGGAAACAAAATATGTAAATTTTTGTATGATACAAAAGTTATTTGAATATAACCTAGGCCTGATAGAATATAAGATGCATAAATATACAACACATAATACATGCAGATATAGTATTTAAAACGTAGTTAAATTTTAGGAACTACATGAGGGCTTATATTAACTTGGCAAAAAGAGTCACTACATGTGGAACTTGGAGATAATTGCTGACTGAACGATGTGAAATTACCTGAGGAAAATTTACAATATCAAAACTATGCCAAAAATTCCCTAGTGATTCCTTTTCTTGTTTCAGACACAAACTGGACCTAAGCTTAAAACATTCTGGTTTTTCCATTTCAGTGTTTTTAAGTGAATAACTTTATCGCTCTTGGCTTCTGTTATCGAAGTGAAGTGAAGTGAAGTGAAGTCGCTCAGTGTGTCCGACTCTTTGCAACCCCATGGACTGTAGCCTATCAGGCTCCTCCGTCCATAGGATTTTCCAGGCAAGAGTGCTGGAGTGGATTGCCATTTCCTTCTCCAGGGGATCTTCCTGACCCAGGAATCGAACCCGGGTCTCCTGCATTGCAGGCAGACATTTTACCGTCTGAGCCACCAGGGAAGCGAAAACAATTTCAAACCTCATCCTATTGTTATTGAAAGTTGACTCTGTAATGCTTTTATTTTAAGCTATACTATATTTAAAGTTTTGATACAAAATTTGAAAATTATTTCTCTGCCATATTTTTATGTGATATACTTTTATGTTTATTCCTACTTGATAGATTTATACAAATGGAAAAACAATGGGTGAAAGAACCATAATGAAAAATATTTCAATGGTGATCTTGATCTTAAGATCTGCAACAAATTTACCCTATAAATTTGCATTTAACTTATCTTATTGTCCAAGATTGAGAAATAAATTACTAAGCAAGTAATTCTACTATATTATTTGTATAAAATACTAACACCATTGCTATTCATAATAGTAGAACTTCTTCCTCAGCCTCACCAACTTGTAAACGTTGAAAGATCGCCACTCAGCAAGGTAAGTGTGATATTCACAGTGAATAAGTGTTGACCAATTTGGCATTGGTTTCTTATTTTCACTCTTCAAAATGTCTACATTTGATTTTGTTACTGTTATACTGGAAAGACTAGAGGTGTGTATTTTTAGCAGGCAAATTAGTGATGAATTCAATAAATACTCTAGCCAAAGCACTGGTAGACAGTCTGGGAATGATGCATCATAAGATGTACCGTCTTCCTCTCCTAGATATTGTCGTATCTTCCATTTAGTCCAAATTTACCTTCATTTCTATCAGAATAGGAACTCATGCTTTAATCCTCACCTCTAAGTTGGCTATTGGCTGAGTTCCAATCAGGAAGCTTTCTCCAGTAAAACATATTGATTATAGGATTACAAAGATGAATCAGATTTTACATTCTTTCTTACATATTCTAAAATACTTTTTAAAAATATAATGAACTAAATAGAACACAAAACTTGTTTACCTGGATAAAAATCAAGGAAGTATGAAAAAAAGCATTTCTGTAGACTACCATCCTTCTAAAGCTTTATTTTGTTTAGGCTATGTTTTCTTGTTGAATGTAGATACACTCATATATTTCATTTCATTACTGAAATTATCCTTATTAGGAAAATGCTTAATTATTTAAACTCAGGATGACAAATAATAAAAGAGATGATGATAAAGCTATCAAATGTCTTCACTGAATTTCATACAAGAATTGAACATAAAGATCTCAAGTGCTTTAGTTAGAGACAACTAGTGTTATTACCATGAAGTATTAGCAAAATAATGTCCTTTCCTGAGTTTCAGTCCATGAGTTTTTGAAGGTTTTTCTAAGATAAACTATTTTTTTAACTAAATAAATATGATTAGGTTAACTGAATTTAGTTGTGATTACATAGGTAAGTGAATGCAATGGAGATATAAATGGAGGATGAGCAAAAAGGAAAGAGAGAAATGCCAGTATGATCTGTTCCTCTTTTATAAATAGGCATTTATGGCTCCAAAGGAACAAAGAAAAGGTAATTAACTGTGGGAGCGCTCTGGCATTTGTATTTTCCTGAAAGATATTTCTATATTGAAAACAATTGAAATAATTTAAATATTTTTCAAGTTTTGTTAAAATTAAGAAAGCAATGTTCACAACATTATTTGTTACAATAGAATAATAATTAAAAATTTATGTATCTTCAAACAAATGTAGAAACCATAAAGACTTAGAATTGCTGAGTTTGGGGTATCTCAAGATGCCAAGTAACACAAGTCAGGGTATCATTCAAGAAAAATGGTATTCTGTTTTTGCATATTCCATATGCTTTCCAAAATGTCTAATGCTGTATAAATATAACTAAAAAATATGTTTAATGTTATGGTTTTAAACACATTATTTTATGTAAATATGTAGTATTAAATTATTTATGATTGTAAGAAACGCCAAATGAGCAGACTGAATATTGCAAAACACAATTACTGCAACGACTAAATTTTATAACTGAAATCAACAAAAGAGAATACTGGCAAAAAATGAATTAGCTAAATATACTATATTTGTATAAAGCTGATATAATGAAATGCCAGTTCTCTTAAAGTCTGAGTTTCATTTGGTTTGTGAATATTAACACATTTGTTTAAAGACACTAATTATTTAAATATAACTAGTACAGTTCTTAATTTTGTTATTATTACCCTGTAAACTTACAACTGTGTACTTATAAATTTTCATATTCAAAGAGTACAAATTTAAGAAACTTTAAAATCCACATAAATACATGTGACTTACAAAAGTGGAAAATAAAATTAAACTTAGTTTATGTATAATGGACAGGAAGAAACAGGATGGGGAGGACATGAATAGAAATTAGACTGCTCTGAATGCACCACATTTTGCAGAAATAATTTTATAGCAGGTGAATGCTTTACATAATAATTACTGAATGTCAAAATTTAAGTCATTTGTAAAAATAGAAAGCTAAATGAAAGAAATAATCCCAACATTTTTTAGCTGTTTCTGCTGTCACTCCTTACAATGAGGAATTATATACATTGACTTTAAGTTCAAAAATGTTATAGCATTTTCCTAGTGAGATACTTCTCTAAGGATCAAAAGACCCTGAAAAAAAGTGAAACAATGAAATCTGATTATAAAGTAATTAGTTTTATTATTAATATTTTCTTCTGAAACTATTGATAATACATACATGTATATACCAATAGGATGAAGCAAGTAATTCATTGTGATGATGTTATTAGGAACCAAGATTTTTTACTTTAAGATAAAATAAATGGAAATATAAAATAAATAACAAGTTTTTAAAAAATCCTAAATTCTTACTTGAATTTCAAGTATTATTTAAATTTATATAGTATAGTAATAGACACATATATACTTTCTGATTTTATCCATTAAAATATGTAGAAACAATGATCAATAATTTAGAATGAGCAGCTCATATACTGGGCTCTAAAGATGATTTTCCACTAAGAGCTTTTTTTTTTTTTTTGAATAATTACTAATTTCAGAACTGAAGCAGAAAAAGTACAAAATGATACTGGAATGCATTGTCATATTAAAGTAAAAGGAAGGTATCAAAAACTAATATTATTATGGGAAAAATAAGTAAAGACATGTATAAAAGAATGAAAGGAAACTGTTAGTCATTCAGTTGAGTCTGGTTCTTTGTGACCCCATGGACTGTAGCCCATGGGGTTCCTCTGTTCATGGACTTCTCCAGGCAAGAATACTTATTGGGTAGCCATTCCCTTCTCCAGGTAGTTATCCCGACCCAGGGATTGAACCCAGGTCTCCTGCATTGCAGGCAGATTCTTTACTGTCTGAGTCACCGGCAAGTCACAAGTTAAATAAGGGCTAATATGAGCCAATCTGAAGAAGGTTCTACAGCCATAATTGCATAATTTGAGCACCAATGAACAACATAACTGACATCTATTGAAAAACATCACATATGTTCTTAATGATATAAAAATAAAATTTAAAAATTAAAAAAATACAAATCCTATTGCACTTCATACTACAGAACAAATTGATTCTTTTGAAGACTTTTCAGTAAATTAAAAAATAACTGAATACTTAACATATATTTCATGTGTAAACTGTGCTCTTATAAGATAAACATTTGATGACATGAAATTTCTCATTCTGAAAGTATGCCAACTGAAAAATAAGAAAGAAGTCATGGGGTAAAAAAAAAAAAAAAGGACCATTTGCAACAACAAATGAAATAATGGATCTGGACAATGATCATCACTAACTGCTAACTTCACAAAACTTACTTTCACATAAGCAATAAAACAAAAACAGGAAACATACACAATCACCTAGGAAGTGGTCTTGCTGAAAAACTGAATCAAAATCTGGTCAAATCTCTAATTCTAAACATCTGTTTATGGTAAAACCAAAGGAGAGAAGAGGGTGGTAAATAACAATCTTGAGTATGCAGTAACTAAAGTAAACAATATGAATGAATCTCCTTTGCATTCATTATGTTCAATCATATTCTTTGGACAAAGTCATATAGCCAAAGCACAAAGGCATCACACTATAAACTACAATTGGTTCATTGAAGGACACGCATGTTCTAGGAGTAACAGTTCAGTTCAGTCAATTCAGTCGCTCAGTCGTGTCTGACTCTTTGTGACCCCATGAATCGCAGCACGCCAGGCCTCCCTGTCCATCACAAACTCCCGGAGTTCACTCAAACTCATGTCCATCGAGTTGGTGATGCCATACAGCCATCTCATCCTCTGTCGTCCCCTTCTCCTCCTGCCCCCAATCCCTCCCAGCATCAGAGTCTTTTCCAATGAGTCAACTTTTCACATGAGGTCGCCAAAGTACTGGAGTTTCAGCTTTAGCATCAGTCCTTCAGTTAATTGCAAGTAAATAATATTTTCTACTATCTCCATTTCTGGTCATGCATAGTCTTCAGTGGAACTCATTTAGATTTATTTGGATAAATACCATGTCAAATCTAACATCGGCAAAATATCAAATATCATGGTAGCTACTTATTTAGGAAATGGTATCATCTAAAATGGACTTCCCTGGTAGCTCAGATGGTAAAGCGTTTGTCTACAATGTAGGAGACCTGGGTTCGATCCCGGGGTAGGGAAGATTCCCTGGTGAAGGAAATGACAACCCACCCCAGTACTCTTGCCTAGAAAATCCCATGGATGGAGGAGCCTGGTGCAGGCTACTGTCCATGGGGTTACAATGAGTCAGGCACGACTGAGCGACTTCATTTCTTCTTCATCATCCAAAATATTCCAATGGTTTTCAAAATGTGTGATCATAAAAACCACCTTGTAAGCTGAGATATGATTCTTTGGTGACTGAGAATATTTAAAAAATTAATAATATTATGTGGATAGCATTGAGAATCTTAACATCTTTTGAGAAGAGAAAATGGAGATTTACAAAGGTAATAAATGAGCAAATTTCTCTGAGTTAGGGCTAATTTAAATGTACACATAAAAGAGCATACAAAATTTAACAAAAGTAACAAAAATGGTGGGCCTTTAGCCTGTAGTTTTAAAATGCTTCTCAAGTTGGATTATTATAAGTATTTAGACAATATAAAGTTCTTAAGAAGAATGAAAATCAAAGGAGTTTAGACTTAACTGCAGCACTAAAAGATGGAAGACAATGGAACAATATGTATTATATATCAAAAGGAAAGATCTATGATCCAAGAATCATATATTCAGAGAAAACGGTGTTGAAATGTCAGCACAATATGAAGATATTTTGGAAAACCAAGGCATTTGAAATGACATAATCCAATGTAAATGCTAAAGAAATCACAGTAAATCAATGAACAGCTTCACAGAGCATTATTGTAAGAAACTGGTCTGGATCTAAGTGAGGACATAGATACAAGCAGGAATGGGATTGATTTCTTGAGTTGCAAAGATTCTTTTGTATTTTATGAAATTTTCTGTAGTTCAGTATGGAATAAAAAGCCATGTATATAGGTACAAGAATAAACAGTGTTTGCTTTCACAGGAAATGTCTTAATATTGAAAATTCTACCCCAAATATTTTGAGACACCAGCTAATGTGAAACTTTTGTAGTGTATTAGATGTGTGCTCAAACTAAATTGCTTTCCTACCTTTTTCGTTCGCAAATTACTTTTTTCCTAATGTCTGGAAGGTTTCTTTTCCTTTTTTTTAATGCTAAAGGAGAAAGTTGTTGGAGGCAAGTCCATCTTTTACTGTGTAACATAATTCAAGTAACTGTAACTAGTTCAGAGATTAGTATAATATGCAATTACTTATGGAACAGATCCAAATTGTGTACCTGCTGCTGCTGCTGCTGCTGCTAAGTCGATTCAGTCTTGTCCGACTCTGTGAGACCCTACACAGCAGCCCACTAGCTACAAGAAATTATATGAGAGCACAAAGTACTAACTGGTAAAAGAATGGCTACACACCAAATGAAGAATTGATGCCTTCAAATTGTGGGGCTAGAGAAGACTTGAGAGTCCCCTGGACTGCAAGAAGATCAAACCAGTCAATCCTAAAGAAAATCAACCATGAATATTCATTGGAAGGACTGACTCTGAAGCTGAAGCTCCAATACTTTGGCCACTGGGTGCAAAGACACCAACTCAGTGGAAAAGACCTTGATGCCAGGAAAGCATGCATGCAAAAAGAGAAAGGGACAGCAGAGGATGAGATGGTTAGATGGCATCACCAACTCAATGGACATGAGTTCGAGCAAAGTTCAGGAGAGAGCAAAGGATAGGGAAGCATGGCATGCTGCAATCCGTTGGGTCACAAACAGTCAGACAGGACTTAGCGACAGAACAATAGCAACAAAACAGAATGAAAAGTAAACCACTGGAGCATAAAGTGACTATAACAAACCAAGTCCATGCGTCCAGGGATGGAAAAAATCCAGTTGTCGGAAACCAGCTCCTCAAGTAAGCACTCAAGTAGGTCCAGACTACTGCGGAGTCACAAAGAGGAGGTGAGTACCACCCATTTGGGTTGAGCCTCTGGCAGATCCTCACAAGGAGATGGAGTCACAGACAGATGTGTCTCAGACTGATGGTCCCAGCTCACCCAGATGTATGGTCCCTGGAGCCTCTTACCCCAAGACCAGATGATCAGCTTGGGAGGAGGGGGGGATTTCTAATGTCCTCAAGTTGCAATTTGGGAGGAAAGGTTTTTAGTCATCTCAGTCAGTTTTTCAGGAGACTCTCCCAAAATGTGTGTCTCTTCTTATCACATGCTCAGATCAATCTTGGCTGGGTTACAGCAATAGCTAAAAGTGAAACCTATAAAGCATGGAGTCAGTCTCCAGTCAAGGCTTTATTTAATGTTTGATGGGGCTGACACTTTGCTTCAAAGGGCTTCTTCCTGTTTTATTATGTATGAATTTGTGTTATCTATGAGATTTATTATATATATGTATGTGTGTGTGTGTGTATATATATATATATATATATATATATATATGAAATGCATCAGTATGTGTGTGTGTGTGTGTGTGTGCACAAGGCTATGGTTTTTCCAGTAGTCATGTATGGATGTGAGAGTTGGACTGTGAAGGCTGAGTGTCAAAGATTGACGCTTTTGAACTGTGGTGTTGGAGAAGACTCTTGAGAGTCCCTTGGACTGCAAGGAGATCCAACCAGTCCATTCTGAAGGAGATCAGCCCTGGGATTTCTTTGGAAGGAATGATGCTAAAGCTGAAACTCCAGTACTTTGGCCACCTCATGCGAAGAGTTGACTCATTGGAAAAGACTTTGATGCTGGGAGGGATTGGCGGCAGGAGAAGAAGGGGACGACAGAGGATGAGATGGCTGGATGGCATCACTGACTCGATGAACGCGAGTCTGAGTGAACTCCGGGAGTTGGTGATGGACAGGGAGGCTTGGCGTGCTGCGATTCATGGGGTCGCAAAGAGTCGGACACGACTGAACGACTCAACTGAATTGAACTGAACTGATGAATCATATCAAGAAATACACACTAACAAAAAACAAGTATAGGCTTTTCTGTAATTATGAGTATTTTGTAAAACACAAACACCGATTTTCAGTGACAGTAAAAAGTGACTAAGAATCTGTATGGTATTAGGCAATATTTTATATTTTTTGTTTGTTTTTTATTCAGTTTGGCACATGACAAATACTATCTCTGTTTAATATGAAAGAGAAATAAGAGGCAGTAGGCAAAAAAGATCAATGATCATATCCAAATCCTAAAAGTATTAAATTAGATTAAATCATTAAGATGAAAATATAATTAAAATAGAATTGTCTATGTGTTATATAATGCAGACATACTCGGTGAACTCTCATTGCTCTCTTTGATAACTTTGAGCAGTTTCCCATGAGGAATCATTATCCCACAGTGACAGGTGCAAGAGACCAGTGAGTGTCAGAAAGAGAATTCAAACCAGCAGAAAAGAAACCCTGCAATGTACCACAGATTTAAGAAATATATTTCTTCCTATTGATATATCCAAACTGACTTTCTCAATCAAATCTTTCCATTCTGCCACTCTCATAAGCCCCATTTATAAGATTTACTTACATTTTATGTTTCAAGCTAAGATGACAAAAGTATTTACAGAGTGATTTTTCATAACACTACCACTAGGAAAAGAACATTAGATCTACTCTCAAATGTGTGTACAATTTCATAATGAGATATCTAAAATCTTTAGAAACACACGTCTGCTACTTTCCTAACATGGAAGACATATTTTTCCTAAAGTGTCATATTATAGCTGCCACTATTTTACAATCTAGTTATAGTATGAACATGACTTATGAGACACTAGGGCAAGAGTTCTCAGTAAACTTTTCTGAGTTTCTAATAAGCCCTAGAAGCTATAATTTCAAAATGTTAGAAAATAAAATATTTCTGTTGAAAATGGATAAAAACAATAATTGTTTAGGAGTCTATGAATTATTTATTTGAACTCATTCTCATCATTGATAATTTATTATATTTCATTTATAGGATTCCCTGGTAGCTCAGCTGGTAAAGAATCCACCTGCAATGCAGGAGACCCCGGTTCAATTCCTGGGTCTGGAAGATCTGCTGGAGAAGGGATAGGCTACCCACTCCAGTATTCTTGGGCCTCCCTGGTGGCTCACCTGGTAAAGAATACACCTGCAATGTGGTAAACCTGGGTCAGATCTGAGTTGGGAAGATCCCCTGGAGAAGGGAACAGATACCCACTCCAGTATTTGGCCCTGGAGAATTCCATGGACTGTATAGTCCATGGGGCCACAAAGAGTCAAACAGTCACTCATTCTCATCACTAATAATTTATTATATTTCATTTAAATGCACTTAGTGCATTTAAACTTCCTCCCTGTTTTTTCATGGCTTGATAATGCCTGTTATTTTTAGTGCTGAATAATATGTCATGGTCTGGATGCACCACAGTTTATTTATTCATTCACTTACTGAAGGACTACTTAGTTGTTTGCAAGTTTGGGCTACTAGAAATAAAGTTACTATAAATATCCATGTGCAGGGCTTTCTGTGGAACTAAACTTTTAATTTCTTTGGGTTAGTGCCAAAAAGTGTGGCTGCTGGATCACATGGTAAGAATATGTGTAGATTTGTAATGAACACCAACAATTTTTCTTTATTTCTTTTTCAATGTATTTTTACTACAATTTTGAGGCAATTGTGGTGAGTTGAGTAAAACTGAAGCAACATTTAAATTGTTAATACACCAACAAATGAAGTGTAATGTCAGGGGACTTTGGACAGTCCTGCCTGAGGTGGACTAGGCAATATGTGGCATTTATCATGTGATGATGCTTCCTTTTCTGTGTGTATAAACAGCTTATGAAAGCAATGTGTTTAATAACTGGTCATTACCTAAATGTTTCTTGAAAAGAAAAGCAATTTTTTGGAAAAGCCTTTCTGAAAAATACTTGATTCTGGAAGTTTTGATTTTTTTATGTATTATTTTATAAATTAATATTTAATTAATTTGAGGATGGAAAAGAAAATGGAATCTTCTTCATAAATGTCCAATATTCTCTTAACAAAATCCTTTAATCCATAACAATAGTTTCAATTGAGAATGAGTTGTTTTCCTAAAATGGCCTTTTAAAGAAAGATTGGATTTGCCAAAAAAGCATTTTAGAAATATGTAGATTTAATTTACTTAGTGAATTAGAGTAGGAAGGATTCATGAAACAAAAGGCAAAAATGACATTAAATTATTTTCTCATGAATATTAATATTATGTAGGAAATAGTACCTATTCATCAATGACACATGTCACTAGAGTTAATTTTTAACTCTAGAATACTTTATCTCAAAATTATTGGAAAACTCATCAACGTTTCCTAACAATATTTATATTAGTTTCATTCAGAAATAGAGCAGACATTTCTATAAGCAAATTTTTGATCAGGAAGCTCCTCAGAATTTTAATTTATAACCTTATAAACTCTCAATTTCTTATTTTCTTTAAAAAAAAACAGATATGGTATGATCAGTTTGGTAACAATGAATATGGCTTTGTAGTAATTACTGCTGTAGTTTAATTAACATTATTTTGCAATTACAGAAATCTGTGAAAAACTAGTAACCCTGCTTATCATTAAAAATCATGTTATTAGCAACTTGTATTTTATCTAGATACAGTTGAAACACTGTATACAGAAGTTATTTCCAGTCTATATTAATGATACTTTTTTTAAAGAGAACATGTGGTTCAGATTCCACTTTTTCAGCCAGCACCTTAACTCAAATTGAATTTCCTGTTCTTTTTGCTCCTCAGTTCCTATTTCTAGATCCTCCCTATCCTACAGTAGACGCTTTGCTTTTTTATCACTCGAGATTCCAAAGATATTAGATATACCTCTTAATGGAGTATATCATTGTGGGTCATTTGTTTTATTTTGTTTAGGCTCTCAGGAGAAGCATTTGATCATGGACTATGTCACTGAAACTGACTATGGTTGAAATAGTTTGTGTAAGACAGGCTAAGAATGGAACATATTAACAGGTGAATTTTCTAAAAATTTTTAAAGACATTAGCTGTTAATAAAACAATGTAGAAGGGTTTATTATTTCTATTTCAGGTGGTATTTATGATATACTTTGCAAGCTTGGTGAAAAAAAAATGAGTCTTAATAGAAGGTAAATTGGAAACACAAACTAGTCATGTACTAAAAGACTGTTTTACTTGCTGACTTTCTAGATAAATCGAAGGCCTATGGAAACAAACCACAAGAGCAAGCTGAGTGCAATACAGTACTGTTCCTTTTGTTAAAACAGTAGTCTTGGCTTGTTAATATTGGAAAGAATGGTATCTTGCAAACTGACCAGTCAAGCAATGTAGAAAAATGACTCAATATATTTTAAAAATCTGTGCAGTTTCTCCCCAATTATTTTTTAATGTGCCTTTGGACAGTTCATCAGGAGTGAAAGTTAGCAGACTTTACTTTGTAACCATTACATTTTGCATCCTGTCAAGAGATGAGTAGCCTGGTTCTGAAAAGGAGTAGAGTGAAGAAAAAGGTTTGCCAGGAAGAATTTATGATGACAGGGCATGTATTTTGCTGACAGAAAGCAAATGTGAAAGGTGGTTTGAATCAGAATTAAAATGTCTTCTTAGTGCATATGGGTAACATAAACTACTCTTGGAAACAGAATTTGAATAAAAGGAAAACCATGCTTTACCCATCTCATTATCTAGTGTCTTTACCCTCATAACAATATGATTGTTGACATATAAATTATAACAATATATATTCTCTTACAGACACATATAACTGTAAACTATAGAAAATACAGAAAAGTTTCTAAATAATAACATTTGTATTACATTATTTTTATGAGTGAAAAGTTGGATGAAATCTAAAATTTTGGATTAAAATGAGATAAATATAAAGTAAACAATTGTTACATAGTTATTGCATATGTTTGTAGAAAAGAACCAAAAAAAAAAGTGTCCTCTGAAAATCCTAAGCAGGGAGTGTCATCACCAAAGTCACAACATATGCCATTCCTGATTGCTTCCCGTCACAGGAAAAATAACTGACAACAACTATTCAAGAGCAAGACACAGCTGAGAGAGTCCCGGAAGATAGAGGTGATTGCAGCACCTCCTGGTAGCACAGAGGCAAAGGCAGACTGCATGAAAATGAAAAAGGTAAGAGAAGTAGCTACACATTAATGGCTGTTCCCAGCCCAGCACAGCACCATGCAGAGAGGTGTTCCCTGAGCCTGGGGTTCCTCCAGTGAAAATCAAAACCAAGGAGACAACTAGCACCCTAGCACTGTGTGTGGCTTTATAGGATCCCCTTCTCTGACCTCACATCATGGAGATTTCAGGGAAATCTGCAGGGCTCAAATGCTGGGGACATGAATGTGAGAAAAGGTGGAGGGGATGGACCTCTGCAACCAACATGGGAATCCTGGCTGAGAGAGTTCATATCTGCAGTGGACACAGCAGGATAGGGAAGGGAGGGTGACACAAATCTCAGGGCTCAGTAGTAACCTAGATGGGTGAGACAGGGGGTAATATAGAAGGGAAGGTCAGCAGTGTGGGGGGTGATGTATGTATACATATAGCTGATTCACTGTTACACAGCAGAAACTGAGACAACATTGTAAAGCAATTATACTCCAATTAAGAAAGAAAAAAGAGCAAAAACAAATACTGGCCTGGATGTAGAAAAGCGAACCCTAGTGCACTATGGGTGAGATTGTAAATTAGTATAGCTGCTGTGGAAAATATTATGGAATATACTCAAAAAATATAAGATAGAACAACCACATGAGCCCACAATTTCACTTCTTATCTTGTATGTACCTAAAGAAAAGGAAAACACCAACTTGAAAAAATATCTGTGTCCCCATGTTCACAGCATTATTTATAACAGCCAAAACATGGAAACATCCTAAGAGTCCACTATTAGTTGAAAGAAAAACAAAAATATTGTGGTATATATGTCTATTATCTGCCTCAAAAAATGAGGAAAGCCAACCATTTGAGACAAACATAGATGAAACTTGAAGGCATTACACTAACAGAAATAAGTCATAGAAAGGCAAATACTGTATGATCACATTCTTATGAGGAATCTAAAGCAAAAATAAAAACAAAAAACCAAAAAGCATAGAAAAAGAGGTCAGATTTGTGGTTCTCAAAGGCAGAGGGAAGAGGGAGGGTGAATTGAGGAAAGGTGGTCCAAAATAAATACAAACTTCTAGTTATAAGATAAATAAATATTAGGGAGTAATGTACACCATCATAATGATAACTAACACTGCTGTGTGATACACAGGAAAGTGGCTAAGAGAGTACATCCTATCAGTTCTCATCACAAGGAGAATTATTTTCTTTTTTTCTTTATTTTGTTCTTATTGTATCTATATGAAAAGATGGCTATTAGTTAAAACTATTGTGGTAATCATTTCATAATATTTGCAGATCAAACCATCATACGGTATGCCTTGCATTTATACAATGTTGCATATCAATTATTTCTCAATGAACCTGGAAAAAAGCATAATTAAAATAAATTTATTTTAAGAATTAATTCTTTATGGAATAAAAGATAGAGATGTGTGTGGAGAGAGACAAAAAGAGAGAAATTAGAAAATCAGTGAAAATAAGGTATCAATGTTTCAATGAAAATATGCTCCCACCTTTGAGAAGAAGGTGGCCCATTTAACTTTAGCCATTTTCTTTTCTTTTACTCAAAGAATAGCCATTTCCCCGAGAGAGTATTTGAATGTTTCAGCTGATTCATGAAACCAGAGACAGTCTGAGGGGAAGAGATCAGGCTGTCATTTTGATGGACAATTCCATCAAGACTGTAAACAAGTAGCTTTTGCACTATCTTGGTTTGTTTCCAAGGCAAACCATCCAACATCACAGTAATCCAAGTCTATGTCTCAATGACTAAGCCAAAGAAGCTGAAGTCTAATAGTTCTATGATGACTTTCTAGAACTAAAACCAAAAGGAGATGTTCTTTTCATCATAGGGGACTGGAATGCAAAAGTAAGAAGTCAAGAGATACTTGGAGTAAAAGGCAAGTTTGGATGGGGAGTACAAAGTGAAGCAGGTGTACAAAGTAAAGCAGGTGTACAAAGTGACTTTTGTCAAGATAACACACTGTCATAGAAAACACCGTTTTCTAACAACACAAGACACGACTCTAAACATGGATGCTGCCATATGGTCAATATTGAAATCAGATTGATTATATATTCTTTGCAAGTGAAGATGGAGAATTTCAATAGAGTCAGCAAAAACAAGACCTGAAGCTTACTGTGGCTCAGCTCATGCGATCCTTACTGCAAAATTCAGACTTAAATTGAAGAAAGTAAGGAAAACCACTTGGCCACTTAGGTATGACCTAAATCAAATCCCTTATGATGGCTCAGATGGTAAAGAATCTGCCTGCAATGTAGGAGACCCAGGTTCAAATCTTTGGTGAGGAAGATACCCTGGAGAAAGGAATGGCAACCAACTCTAGTATTTTTGCTGGGAGAATCCCATGGACAGAGAGCCTGGAAGGCTATTGTCCATGGGGTCACAATGAATCAGACATGACTGAGTGACCACACTACTACTACTATGATTATAGAGTGGAAGTGACAAATAGATTCAAATGATTAGATCTGATAAATAGAGAGCCCGAAGAACTATGGATGGAGGTTTGCAACATTGTACAGGAGACAGTGATCAAAACCATCCCAAAGAAACAGAAATTCAAGAAGGCAAAATGGTTGTCTGAGGAGGCCTTGCAAACTGCTAAGAAAAGAAGTGAAAGGAAAAAGAGAAAGGGAAAGATATACCCAACTGAATGTGAGTTCCAAAGAATATTGAGGAGAGACAAGAAACAAGTGAACAATGCAAATAAATACAGGGAAACAATAGAATGGGAAAGACTAGAGATCGCTTTAAGAAAATTAAAGATACCAAGGGAACATTTCATGCAAAGATGGATACAATTAAGGACAGAAACAGCAAGGACCTAATATAAGCAGAAGAGATTAAGAAGAGATAGCAAGAATACACAGAAGAGCTGTACAAAAAATTTCTTATGACCTGGATAACCACAATGGTGTGATAATTGTGATCACCTAGAACCAGACATCCTGGAGTGTGAAGTCAAGTTGGCCTTAAGAAGCATTACTGTGAAAAAAAAAAAAAAAAACAAAACTAAAAGGTGATTGAATTCCAGCTGAAGTATTTCCAATCCTAGAAGATAATGCTATTAAAGTCTTCCACTCAATATGTGAGCAAATTTGGAAAACTCAGAAATGGCCACGGGATTGTAAAAGGTCAGTTTCCATTACAATCCCAAAGAAGGGCAATGCCAAAGAATGTTCCAACTACCATACAACTGCTTCCATTTCACATGCTATCAAAGTAATGCTCAAAATCCTTCAAGCTAGGCTTCAACAGTATGTGAAGCAAGAAATTCCAGATATTCAAACTGGATTTGAAGAGGCAGAGGAACCAAAACTTAAATCGCCAACATATGTTGGATCAAAGAAAAAGCAAGAGAATTCCATAAAAACAACTACTTCTACTTTATTGACTATGCTAATGCCTTTTACTGTGTGGATCACAAAAAGCAAACAAATAAACAACAACAACAAAACAACAAAAGAAAACAGTTGATTTAAGAGATGGGAGTACCAGACCACTTTACCTGCCTCCTGAGAAACCTGTATGCAGTCCGAGAAGCAACATTTAGAACTGAACATGGAACAATGAACAGGCTCAAAATTGGGAAAGGAGTGCATCAAGATTATATATTGGCACCCTGTAATAACTTACATGAATAGTTTCAGATCCATGATCTCAGAAGATGATTTAGCTTAGGGACAAGGATCAGGCTTAATCACTCAAGAGCTTTTGTGTAGCAGAGTTTTCAGTTCAGTTCAGTCACTCAGTTGCATCCGACTTTTTGTGACCCCATGGACTGCAGCATGCCAGGCTGGCCTGTCCATCACCAACTCCCAGAGTTTACTCAAACTCATGTCCATTGGGTCAGTGATGCCATCCAACCATCTCATTCTTGGTCGTCCCCTTCTCCTCCCACCTTCAATCTTTCCTGGCATCTGGGTCTTTATGAGTCAGTTCTTCATATCAGGTGGCCAAAGTACTGGAGTTTCAGCTTCAGCTTCAGTCCTTCCAATGATTATTCAGGACTGATTTCCTTTAGGACTGACTTGTTGGATCTCCGTGCAGTCCAAGGGACTCTCAAGAGTCCTCTTCAACACCACAGTGCAAAAGCACCAATTCTTTAGCACTCAGCGTTCTTTATAGTCCAACTCGCACATCCATACGTGACTACTGGAAAAACCATAGCCTTGACTAGACACACCTTTGTCAGCCAAGTAATGTCTCTGCTTTTTAATATTCTGTCTAGTTTGGTCATAACTTTTCTTCTAAGGAGTAGGAGTATTTTAATTTCATGGCTGCAGTCACCATCTGCAGTGATTCTAGAACCCAATAAAATAGTATGTCACTGTTTCCATTGTTTCTCCATCTATTTGCCATGAAGTGATGGGACCAGATGCCATGATCTTAGTTTTTTGAATGTTACATTTAAGACAACTTTCTCACTTTCCTCTTTCACTTTCATCAAGAGGCTCTTTAGTTCTTCGCTTTCTGCCATAAGTTTGGTATCATCTGCATATTGGAGGTTGATTGATATTGAAATTGATATTTCTCCGGGGAATCCTGATTCCAGCTTGTGCTTCATCCAGCTTGGCATTTTGCATGATGTACTCTGCATATAATTTAAATAAGCAGGGTGAAAATATACAGCCTTGATGTACTCTTTTTCCTATTTGGAACCAGTCTGTTGTTCCATGTCTAGTTCTAACTGTTGCTTCTTGGCCTGCATACCGATTTCTCAAGAGGCAAGTCGGGTGGTCTGGTATTTCCATCTATTTCAGAATTTTCCAGTTTGTGGTGATCCACACAGTCAAAGGCTTTGACATAGTCAAGAAAGCAGAAATAGATGTTTTTCTGGAACTCTCCTGCTTTTTTGATAATCCAATGGATGGTGGCAATTTGAACTCTGGTTCTTCTGCCTTTTCTAAAACCACAGTCACAGAAAACTAACCAATCTGATCACAAGGACGACAGCCTTGTCTAACTCAGTGAAACAATGAGCCATGCTGAGTAGGGCCACCCAAGACAGATGTGTCATGGTGGAGATTTCTGACAATATGTGGTGGACTGGAGAGGGAATGGCAAACCACTTCAGTATCCTTTTCTTGAGAACTCCATGAACAGTATGAAAAGGCAAAAAGATAGAACACTGAAAGATGAACTCCACAGGTTGGTAGGTGCCCAATATGCTATTAGAGATCAGTGGAGAAATAACCCCGGAAAGAATGAAGAGACGGAGCCACAGTAAAAACAACACCCATCAGGTCCATTGTGGATCTGACTGGTGAAAGAAGCAAAGTCTGATGCTGTAAAGAGCAACATTGCATGGGAACCTGGCATGTTAGGTCCATGAATCTAGGCAAATTGGTAGCAGTCAAACAGGTGGTGGCAAGAGTTAACGTCAAAATTTTAGGAATCAATGAACTAAAATGTACTGGAATGGGTGAATTTAACTCAGATGACCATTATATCTACTACTGTGGGCAAGAATCCCTTAGAGGAAATGGAGTAGCCATCATAATCAACAGAAGAGTCTGAAATGCAGTACTTGGATGCAATCTCAAAAATGATAGAATGATCTTTGTTTGTTTCCAAGGCAAACCATTCAACATCACATTTATCCAAGTCTATGTCCCAACCAGTAATGCTAAGGAAGCTAAAGTTGAATGGTTCTATAAAGACCTACAAGACCTTCTAGAACTGACACCCCAAAACTATGTCCTTTTCATTATAGGGGCTGGAATGCAAAAGTGGAGTTTTATTAAAGTATAAAAAGGTATAGAGAAAGCTTCTGACATAGACATCAGAAGTGGGATGGAGAGTGCCCCTCTTGCTAGTGTTAGCAAGGCAGTTATATACTTTTTAAATTAGTTATTACAATAAATCAAAAGAATGTCTCATTTATGAAAATTTTACCAGACTCACTTCCACAATTTACATTTTAGAAAAACAGGATTAGAACTTAACAATAGAAAGATCCTACCAGACCCACTCCCATATTATAGATTCTAAAATATCAGGATTAGTCAGAAGGTTTCAGGAAGGAGAAACTGCCTTCAAACAGATTACACTGTTGTTATATAACCCCTAGTACAGAGTTTAGACTGAGTTGTTTATTGTGTAATCATCAGTTCAAGGCTTAAAGAAAAACAAACAAACAAACATTTTATGTAACTAAGACTAAGGAATGTAGAAAAAAAAGAAAGTTTGTCCTTTCCTCCTCCTTGAGAATTCCAGACCCTTATCTCCTACTCAAAACCCCAGACCCCTTTCTCCTCCTCGGGTTCCCCAGACTTATCAACCTGCCTGAGAACTGACTTTCTCACCTGCTTATTTAAGTTACAGGCAGAATACATCATTCAAAATGTTAGGCTGGATGAAGCACAAGCTGGAATCAAGATTGTTGGGAGAAATATCAATAACCTCAGATATGCAGATGACAACATACTAAGAGCAGAAAGTGAAACCTCTTAATGAAGGTGAAAGAGAAGAGCATAAACGCTTGCTTAACGCTCAACATTAAAAAAACTAAGATCATGGCATCTGGTCCCATCACTTCTTGGCAAATGGATGGGAAAAAAATGGAAACAGGGGCAGGTTTTATTTTCTTGGGCCCCAAAATTACTGCAGATGGTTACTGCAGCCATGAAATTGAAAGATGCTTGCTCTCTGGAAGAAAAGATAACAAACCTAGACAGTGTATTAAAAAGCTGAGATGTCACTTTGCTAACAAAGATCCATATAGTCAAAGCAATGGTGTTACCAATAGTCATGTACAGATGTGAGAGTTAAATCATAAAGAAGGCTGAGCACTGAAAAATTGATGCTTTTGAACTGTGGTGGTAGAGAAGACTCTTGAGAGTCCCTTGGAGAGCAAGGAGATCAAACCGGTCAGTCCTAAATGAAATCAATCCTGAATATTCACTGGAAGGACTGATACTGAAGCTGAAGCTCCAATACTGTGACCACCTGATATGAAGTGGTGATTCACTGGAAAAGACCCTCAAGGTTGTAAAGATTGAAGGCAGCAGGAGAAAGGGGCAACAAAGGATGAGATGGTTGGATGGCATTATAAACTTGATGGATATGAGTTTGAGCAAACTCCAGGTGACAGTGAAGGACAAGGAAGCCTGATGAGCTGCAGTCCATGGGGTCACAAACAGTGGGCTCCATGGGGTCTAAATTACTTATTGAGTGTACAACAACAACAACTTTAGGGGTACTCCTAAAAAAAAGAATTAGAAAAGATATCTGGGTAGGCAGAAATAAGAATATAATACACATATTAAAATATAAAGAATATAGTAATAAATTATAGGACTTTCCTGGTGGCTCAGACAATAAAGCATCTGCCTACAATGCAGGACACCTGGGTTCAATCCTTGGGTTGGGAAGATCTCCTGGAGAAGGAAATGGCAACCCACTCCAGTATTCTTGCCTGGAAAATCCCATGGACGGAGGAGCCTGGTAGGCTGCAGTCCATAGGGTAAGTCCCCTACATATGTACCTTCAAGTTGGGAACGTTCAAAGATGCAAACATACTCTTTTATACTAGCTGTTGTACTCTACTACTGTGCTTTTCAAGGTACTGTACTGCAATACTTAAAATGTTTTATTTATTTTTTTTTATGTATTATTTGTGTGAAAAGTGTTATAAATCTACTACAGTACTACATAGCTAAATGCAACTGCATTAGATGGATACCTAGGCTAACTTTATTGAACTTAAAAAATTACATTTATGAATCAGCTCTTGGAATGAAACTCATTTGTATGCAGGGGACTTACTGAAGTAATTTAGTATCGTGGTATGCACATTCTGATGCTGGGAGGGATTGGGGGCAGGAGGAGAAGGGGACAACAGAGGATGAAATGGCTGGATGGCATCATCAACTTGATGGACATGAGTTTGAGTGAACTCTGGGAATTGGTGATGGACAGGGAGGCCTGGCGTGCTGTAATTCATGGGGTCGCAAAGAGTCGGACATGACTGAGCGACTGAACTGAACTGAACTGATGTGCAATGAGCTAAAGCTACAAGTTGATAAAACTAAGATTTTACTGGAGTTACACAGACTTCCACATAGAATAATAAATTGTTTTCTAAGAGTTTAAATATCAGATGGTACAGTATCATTTTTCACAATTTAGTGAAATCTCTCATAACTAGGAAAGTTCAAACAGGTGGGTGACAATAGAACTATTTATAATAGCTAATACTTTAAAAATTCTAAATATATACTAAAGGGTAAGAAAGGGAAGTTACTGAGTCGTGTCCGACTCTTTGTGATCGCAGGGACTGTAGCCCACCACCAGGCTCCTCCGTCCATGGCATTTTCCAGGCAAGAGTAGCGGAGTGGATTGCCATTTCCTTCTCCAGGGGAGGTTCCTGACCCAGGGATCGAACCTGGGTCTCCTGCATTGCAGGCAGATGCTTTACCATCTGAGTCACCAGGGAAAATATATACTAAGCATAACACAAATCTTTTTATATGCATTTTCGCATGTAGTCTCCACAAAAATCCTATGAAACAGGGTTATTTCTGTGCCCATTTTCAAACGATGATCTTAAATTCAAAGCAGTTAATTTTCTTTTGATTACTCAGCTAGAAAGTAATGAGATTCACTTGAATCCTGATCAGTCTGAATTAAATGACTTGAGTTAACTCCTATTTTGAAAGAATGAGTAAAGAAAGTCTTTTCTTCAAGATCTTTCCACAAAATTCAACATAAAAATGCAGTTCTCTGATACTCAATCCAGAGATGCAGTTTCACAATTTCACTAATAATGTCATTATTACTATCGTGGTAATAAGCTACAATGACCTCCAGTGTTCCTTAAAAGAAAAATTCATGTATTTAAAAACATACAAATATAGCTTCTAAAGGTAAATATTCTCCTTAGCTTCAATTAAAAATATTAATAGTAGATAAAAAGAGGATCATGGTCAGGCAACTTGATATTTTTATGACACTGAGTCAGTAATCTGAAGAACTAGAACACAGTCACAGAACATGAACTCCTGTAGCCAAGATCATGAACTTATTAAACCTTATTTGAACTTTACTTAGAGAACTAAACATGCTTAAAATAGAAGACAAATTGGATTCAAACTAATGTTTTATTTTAAAAATTAATACTAATGTTTTTCTTCTACGGCAAGTAGCAAATCATTTTTCTAGTTCCCTATGGTGTCATATACTCTATGACACCTTGTGAAATTGTTAAGGTTTTAAGAAAAAAGCTTTCTTATACATATACCATTGATAAAGAAACTGAAATAGATCACGTGTCAATGAAAGAGATCATTGTCCATGCTACATTGCAGGGATTTGAAACTATACAAACACAGGTTGTGCCCTGACAGTAACTCTTATAAATGTGGGGAAATTAATCTGACTTTCTCGCTGTGTGTCCTCATCTCTAATACTGAAATGAACATCTCAATATGTTAGTGAAAACCGAAAGGTATAACAATTATGAAAGTGAAAGTTGCTCAGTCGTGTCCAGCTCTTTGCAACCCCATTGACTATAGTCCTCCAGGCTCCTCTGTCCATGGAATTCTCCAGGCAAGAATACTGGAGTGGGTTGCCATTTCCTTATAAAGCATAGTAAACAGCACATAAAGATATCTTATATCATTAGTCAATATTGTTATCGTTATAATTATTATCATAAAAACAAAGTAGATTAAAATTGTTAGAATAAATTCTGGGTTTCTCTCTCACAATTTGCCATATCAGATATTTTACAAAATGTGAGGCCTACCTGTTTGTCTTAAGGAAGTTGTATTCTCTTATATTTTTTATAATTTATCATTTAGTTGATTTACTATTATAGTATAGTTATATACATTAATCTGTGATGATCTCAAATACTAAAGTTACTTTTATTCTTCTTAATGAATCAATTTTATTTTTAAATAATGTTGAAAAACAAACAAATTAGGGATTTAAAAGTTTGAGGGCTTTCCTTAGGTTCTTGTGTATCATAGATAAAAGTGAAACTGAAGTCGCTCAGTCGTGTCTGACTCTTTGGGAAACTGTGGACTATAGCCCACCATGCTCCTCTGTCCATGGGATTTTCCAGGCAAGAGTACTGGAGTGGGTTGCCATTTCCTCCTCCAGAGGATCTTCCTGAGCCAGGGATCGAATCCATGTCTCCTGCATTGTAAGCAAGACGCTTTACCGTCTGAGCCACCAGGGAAGTCCTTATCATAGATAAGGACAACTTTAAAGGCAACTTTAAAAAACTTTATGTTTTATATATCATATGTATACACATATATGGTGCTATACCAGGTTTGGACTATGTATTTAAATTCTCAAAGCCTTAGAAAATACTTTTCAAAATTTGTCAAATATTTTAAGAACTTAAAAAAATTATATATATATATCAAATTTAAAACTTACTCATATTTAATGTAAAAGTACATACCTGATTATAAAAAAACTCAAAGATTTTCAAGAGTATCTGTACATTAAATATGTTAATACATCATAAAAATATTTCAACTAAGGATTAAGACTTGCTAGATGCAAAGAACACTGGATAATTACTTCTCAAATTCTAAATAAAATAAATTTGCAAGAGATAAGCATATAAGAAAGAATTTGTTCAATTACTGAATTCACTTTAGAAAACTGACGACAGATTTTTTTTTTCAGTATATTCTCTGGCTTTTGAAGAAAAATCAAATGTCATGGCATCATATTTGTACTGATTGTATTTGTAACGAGTTATCTGTGTGAAACATACATCCTGTGGCAGATCATCACAAGACGGAAACTGCTGACTTCACCATTAAAGAGAAGAAAGTTATTTTCCAAAGTTCTTGTTGCTTTGACAGCAAAGCCCAATTCATGACACGTGGGCAGTTGCATGGGACTCCACTGTCAGAAAGGCCCCATGCTTGGTTTAAAGCTTTGTTGTCACTGTCTTGAGATTATAATTTTTTAATTTAAATTTATTTTTAATTGGAGAGTGATTGCTTTACACTATTGTGTTGATTTCTGCCATATATCAACATGAGTCAGCCACAAATATACATAAGTTCCCTCCTCTGGAGCTTCCTTCCCAGCCTACGCTCATGCCACCCCTCTAGGCTGTCACAGAGCACCTAATCTGAACTCCTTGTGTCTGGCTATATAAGTTTACACATGGTAATGTATATGTTTCAGTGCTACATTTTGAATTGAAAATATAATATTTGAACAAGTGTCCTCACAATTTATATTGCTGGTCCTGATTGATAGTATTGGATGTGCTATATGTAGATGTAGTTTAAAATTCGAATGACATGTATCATTTCAATTTTGAAATGCAGAAAAAGCAGAAAAAATCAATTTTAAAGCAGCAAATTATTAAATATGTTCTTTGGAGAACAGCCATTGGTAAAATTATATATTCATATACTTTAATCTGAACACTGCTCCAAACCATATGATTATAAAAATTTATAGAAGAGATTTTTATAGTATTCTAACATCAAAATATGTATCTGATTTGTGCTTGCTTAGAAGGAAAAGCATAACTGCTTTAGTGGCCTAAGGGAACACATGTGTTGTAGGAAAAATTAGCTATTGATATTTAAGACTAAGAAATAATTATTTATGATGCTAAATCGATCCTCATGAGAAGCAGAATATGTAAATACATTTTTTCTTCATTTAAAAAATAGGTTTTATTGTTTATACATGCTTTGGAAAGAGTGATATTGATGATTATTTTAGAGCTAAAATTACATAGGCATAGAAGTCATAAGATATTGGAGGGCATGTAAAAAGGGAAAAGTATTCAAGCAAGCAAATTGATAAATCTACATGTGCATGTTTCTAAAATATAGTAATTGCTTTAAAGATTTATCATTTACTCATGTATATGAACATTACAAGTTTTCTGTCATAGTCACAAGCTGTCATTTCCACTTTGGTCAATCTCTATATTCTATTTTCAGAAGGACTTAAATCTTTTGAAAATAGTATTCAGGCAAATGGGCTTCTTACTTGTTTTTGCCTTCTCTGAAAACAGCTGTCTTAATACACTTCATCAGATGCAATTCAGCCAATGTGGGTACCTTCATAAATATAACTAGAATGGTTCTTAAACTGCCGATGTTGCCATGATGAACTGTCTATTGATAAACAGTGAAACCATGTTACAGCATAAGAACTAAATACATTTTACCATGCTGCTGCTGCTGCTAGGTCGCTTCAGTCGTGTCCGACTCTGTGTGATACCATAGACGGCAGTCCACCAAGCTCCCCCGTCCCTGGGATTCTCCAGGCAAGAACACTGGAGTGGGTTGCCATTTCCTTCTCCAATGCATGAAAGTGAAAAGCGAAAGTGAAGTCGCTTAGTCATGTCCGATTCTCATTGACTCCATGGACTGCAGCCTACCAGGCCCCTCTGTCCATGTGATTTTCCAGGCAAGAGTACGGAGTGGGTTGTCAGTGCCTTCTCCTCATTTTACCAAGAAGGTCTCTTAAACATGCATATCCTGATAATAAATGTATTTTAAATATTTACTGTATGCCAGATAAATATTTGACTGCTTTACATAAGCTATCTCATTTAATCATTTATATGTGCAGTACAATCTCAGGAGAAAATAGTGATGCTCCACTTCTGTAGCCAATTTTCAATATTTGATCTGAAAGGACTTAGAAAATTTAGCCAAAATATTTAAAAAATATATAATAAACTTTTTCCCCTTTGGTTTCAATTCTATATACTTGAATATTTCTCATTACATCACACATATGACCTCTGTCCCAGAATCACTGGTTTTGTATGACCATGTGTTGTATCAAATGGCTTAGATATATTATCTTGCAATAATATTGTGAGTTAGACACTCATCAGAATTTTATGTGTAAGAAAATCAAGTCTCTACAAAGCATGCAGTGGAGCTGGGCTTTAGATGTGAGTTCTGTCTGACTCAATGACCTTTGTCTTATACCTGCTATACAGGCCTGCTACACATGCACCGTTACATATGCTAATGGATCTACTGAAATTTTTAAGTAATTAGCTCAAAATAGAGAATTTGATGGCCTTTTCAAGTATTGAGAATTAAGGTTAAAGTATCACAACATAATGGCATAAAAGCTACTGTTACTTACATGTGTGAGAGAGAATAACAAATATGTTACATTAATTAGTCAAATTACTCGATTACTCAGTAATATGTTAAGATTACTGAATTCTTTACAAGGCATCCATCATGGTCACTATCACTGGTGGTTTACTTTTAAAAGATATGCAGTCCAGGTGTTTCAGAAACACCAAATACTATTTTATTCTGGTCAGCTGTACAGAGTTGGCTGCGAATCTTGGTGGTATCCTAATATCCTCGGACCTAGGTGTGAGCAAAAGCCTGTAACATATCTTCTCATTTGGATCATATTCTGGCCTTCACTTGGTTCTTCTATGTCAAAGACACCACTGAAGTGGGCTATGCCTACAGACTCAGCTTATCTAATTTGACATATAAGACAAAAAGAAGCAAAAGTATTGTTACATTGTCATCTGGTTATTGCTTTTTTTCTTTTATTAATATGATGCCTCACTCTCATTAATGGCACCATTTTTCCTTTACTTACATTATGTTTTGCCCTTAGTGAGGCAGAAGAGTTTTAAGGTTTTCAAAGAGGCCAAAGTTTGGGCACATGCTTCCTCCCCTCAAATAGAGTGCAAAGAGGAAGCACACACACACACACACACACACACACACACACACACAGAGTTTTCTCCAGGAAAATGCAGACCTGTCTTCATTTGGAAGAAAATTATATTTGCAGGGCATTTTTAAATTTCAAGATATGGAAAACTATGACTCTTGTTTCTAACTTAGATTGACTAGTATGAGATTAATTATGAGAATATGTTTTTCAAATGCTCTCATAAGCATACTTATCCTGATAATAAATGTATTTTACAAATTTACTATTTTACTATTCTTAACATTAAGAATAATACTTATTGATTCAATATAATGTGTATATACACACTTAGTCACTCAGTTATATCCAACTCTTTGCAACCCTATAAACTGTAGCCTGCCAGGTTCCTTTGTTCATGGGATTCTCCAGGCAAGAACGCTGGAGTAGGCTGCCATTTCCTCCTCTAGGAGATCTTTCCAACCTAGGGATCAAACCTGGGTTTTCTGCATTGCAGGTAGATTCTTTTCTGTCTGAGCCACCCAGTATAATATGTATATGTGCACATATAAATATACATACACACTGAAAAAAGTCTGGCTAGAAAATAAATTTAAGACTATGTAAATTGTATCCCTGTATTTTTAAATATATATATATATATATGTATTAATATTTACTTCAAAGTACTCATTTTTAATATCATATTCTGTGGTCTTTATGGTGAAATATTAACCACTACTGGAGTTCATATTTTTCTTTGATAATGCTACCTTTTCTCTAAACCCACTGAAACATCACATTTATTTATAAGGCTGATATTGAGTCATAAACCTAAAAGTAAATAGTATACTCTTCTTTTTAGAACAGGATGTAAACTATGTTTACTTGTGTGGAAAAGACAGGCAGAGCTTGTATTATTACTTTCTATTACTATGCTTTCCATGGTACTTTAGACCTTGGTGGAGTGGGAATTAGGTTCTGGGGCCAGAAAATAAGATCCAAGGTGGGGTCAGAGTGCACTGAGAAGAATGTGAATGAAATATTGCTTTCTCTTCAGAATGATCTGGAGAAAATGAAATGGTACCAGAACCACTAAAATGTATCTAGGACAAATATGGGCACCTGCCTCAAAGATGAAATGCATGACCTTCTTGAGTTTGCATCTAGACCCATAGTATACATTATTCATTAAGTATACATATTGTAAGTATAATTTGTACTGGGAAGTTTAATGGTGGGCTTCCCAATTATAAAAACATATATACTGCTATGTGAAGTTAATGAATCAAAATTTATTTTAATTAAGTTTGCTTAAAATCTTTAAAGTCACCCTGTATATTTTATGTATATATTTTTAAAGAGAAGCTATTCTTTTGGTTATATAAATACATATTTTAATAGAAATTGAATGGGTATAGATTTCCATGGAATTTATTCTTCCAAAAGCAGACCAGAAACAAGAAAAAGTGATTTTATTTAAAAACATGTTTCAATGAAATGAAAAATGGAACTAGAAACTGTTATGCTACCACAACTGTAACAGAAGGGTGAATAATTTCCTGTGCATTATTCAGCCTTGGTTCCACAGGGCACAGGAGTCATCAACTCAAAACAGGAAATAACAGAAGACTGCAAAAAGGGCTGAAGAATGTAAAAAGTCAGATAGGCAGAGAGAATTTAATTATCCAAATTAGAACTTAACCAGACCACCATGGCAAGGCTCTGCAGGTTGGGGAAAGTATTGCTACAGGAAGAGTTCCTGTGATGTTATCAAGAAATCCTTCAAACATTGTTCATTTCATAAAACCTGGTTAGGACTAAAACCCGCCAACAGAAATGAAGCATTATGCCAGCCTTACGAGGTTCTTCTTCATTAAAATAGCCCTTGAATCCTGAACATCATTTTTTTCATGAATTCTTTTGACAAAATATGATTCAGAAATTGCATAAATATATATCCTTAATAAATATGGAGACATTGTTTTGATGGCATGTTTGTATACTTAATATATTTCATTCTTTAATAATATGCACATTTTGTTTATTCCTTTATATAGACAAGGAAAGGAAAAACTACAATGCCCTCCCTGCCATGCAGTCTTCATGGTAATAATCCTCTAATATCATGCTATATTAGTGTTAGGATGAAGCAAAAATATACTGTTCAGTTTTTGCACCCATAGCATTAAGTATATAAAATTATGCCACTTTCAGTATGAACTCATTGAATGCAAATCAATGTTGCTGCTAGGAAAAATTTAATAAAGAGAATAGCAATGTATGCCTGGATCATAGAAATTATAAGATGAATAAAGTTAGACCTGAAAGTTAAGTAAGTCTACAGAAGAATGGGCATTGAAACAGTAACACATTTTTTTTTCACCTGTCCAAGAATTTAAGTAGTGAATGAAAATTTCAAGGTGAAATTTTACTGCACATTCCCTATGTTTCCCTTCATATATTCTGCATATGAATAACAATATATATAGGAACAAATAGACACACAGGCTCACATATACACACATAGTTCACCCACATATTATATATTATAGGCTGAAACTCACCCCATTGTAAAGGATAATACAGTTTATAATTTCCAGAGAAGAAAAGAAGACTAATTGAGTTTTTTGCCTGGATATTTGACTGAGGTCTGTATTCTAAAAGGTGACTTGATCATCATCCACTTAGTTGCTACAACCATTCCATCATCACTTCACTTTTCAGCACACACACACAATGTACATGTACTGTACATACATAAATCCACTTTACAATAGTTATGTTATATTTGACCTGCCACATATGATTTAATATCCCATTATTCTGAAGTTTATAGGACAAATTACTGTTCATGAAAACAGTCAGTATTACACACTCAGACACTATAAAACAAGTGAGAATGAAAACAAATTATATTCCCATAATCAGCTCAAGGCAGTAGCACTGGCTATGCACTAAAACAAAATGTCATTTCTGAAAATTTTAGAGATTTCAGGTAAATGCATGGGGACACCTGGTTTAGAAGTGCAATATGTCAAGCTTACATGACAACATGTTCTTTGGTGGAATCTAAATTAAGAACTCTAGTAGACTCATCATAAGTAACTTGGTAATGTGCTACTACTCTCTGTGCATGAATATAACATTTAAGGAATCTTTTGCTAACTTAATTATTAGATCGCTAGCATTTGAATGGAAGCTGATAACAGCTGACAATGCTACTAAAGATGTGGTTCAACCAGAGGGCCAAATTGGCTTAGTAATATTTTGTCCTCTCTTCCTGCTCACCTCACTTCCACGAGTGCTGCAGATCTTGGTTCACTTGTCCTATGTGGGAATTTGTGCCAGGAGAGAGAAACATCTCTTCAGGATAATTATTTCACCTTTGAACAAGTCAAAGAGAGAACAAACATAATGGCTCAAGTTTTCACTTTTGACCACTATCTCCAAGCATGAGACCATAGGAATAACTGATATTGAAATTAATTCCATTCTGTTCAATAAACTGGAAGCCTCTAGGTTCCACGTGACTATTTTGAAGCAGTGCAAGATGAAGAGATAGGAATGTATTGATCATTTGCCACCCAGCATGTGTTTATCAACTGCTAATATATTAGGTCTACCTAGTTGAGTCATATCCACTCCTCTTTTTTTGTAGAAGATGAAAACAAAAGATGGAACCAGAGATTTGTCTTTAGTCAAGATTCCTTCATATCACAAAGGAAAAGTAGGGAAAACATTATTTCTTATATTCTCCTTTGTTTTCTTCTCTGTTGCCATGAGAACTATTAAGCCAAATTGTCATCAGGATTGTAGCTACTGCTGTCTAAATTCTTAAATCCACACACTTAAAACCATTCACTTCTTTACCTATTTTCTGTTAACACTGGTTAGCAGAATATTATTTGACACCAAAAGGCTTTAGCAAGGATCCAATAGGTATAATAGTAAAGATAATTTCAAAGGTACACAATGCCCAAGGCTGAAATTGTGCCCATTTTTGTCTTCAAAATTATCACCAGTGATGCTTTTCACTATAGCTTATGTTTCTCAGTTAAATTAGATGACAATATTAAGATATTCCATTGACGTAAGAGAAACAACTTAGATGTTCTGTGAAATACTACATTAACACTTCACATCCGAGGTAAATTTGGAAGAGTACATTATAAAGAAGAAGGTATACATCTGAAAATGTAGAGAAAATAAGTAAAACAGATGCTTAAACATCTAGGTGTTTATTTTGGCCTGGGCTGTGCTGTGCTTAATTTCTCAGTCGTGTCCAACTCTTTGCAACCCAATAGACTTCAGCCTGCCAGGCTCCTCGTTCATGGGGATTCTCCAGGCAAGAATACCACGCCCTCCTCCAGGGGATCTTCCCAACCGAGGTTTCCTACACTGCAGGTGGATTCTTTACCAGCTGAGCCACTAGGGAAGCCCCAGAATACTGGAGTGGGTAGCCTATCCCTTCTCCAGGGGATCTTTCAGACCCAGGAATAAAACTGGGGTCTCCTGCATTACAGGCGGATTCTGTACCAGTTGAGCTGGTGGAATAAAGAAGCCCTTATTTTGTCTTAACAGGCCAATAAAGTGTGGCTAAGTGAGTTCAGATAGGACTATCAAACAGAATATCACCTTCTGATTTGAAAATCAGAAATTTACCAGATATTTTTTCAGGTCATTAAACAAGAGGAAGAGAGCTTGACTTATTCAACTTATAACACCATACTGAAAGGTTTAACTTTCTCCAGCAGATCACATTAGTGTGCTCATAGCTTAGACCAGGAAACCTCAAGATTCTAATAGTATGCCTGGTGTCTTAATATATCTATCTAGAACTATCACTCTTGATGTTTACACCAGCTCAGTATTTACCTCTTGTTCACAGCTTCCTAGGTGGCGCTAGTGGCAAAGAACCTGCCTGCAGGAGACATAAGCGATGTGGATTTGACCCTGGAGGAAGTCATGGAAACCCACTCCATTATTCTTGCCTGAAGAATCCCATGGACAGAGGAGCCTGGCAGGCTACAGTCCCTAGGGTCGAAAAGAGTGAGATACAACTGAAATGACTTAGTGAACACACACATGCACACCCTTGTTCACAGCAGTTACTAAGGCTAGTTTGAGAATGATTAGCTGAGAGGAAAAATATTATATAATCCAAACAAAGTTTTGGTTTTCCATAATGAAGGAAAACCTTTTGATCTCCATTCAATTAAAACAGTTTTTTTAAAATTAAAGCATAATTGATTTACAGTATTGTATGTTCATCGAGTGTACAATATAATGATTTGGTATATTTATCCATTATCCTCCATAAATAATTTTAAAATAATTATAAAATATGTACTATAGTCCCTATATAATACATCCTTGAATCCTATTTGTTTTATATATAGTAGCCTGTATCTCTGGAGAAGGCAATGGCAACCCACTCCAGTACTCTTGCCTGGAAAATCCCATGGAAAGAGGAGCCTGGTAGGCTGCAGTCTATGGGGTCGGTAGGAGTCAGACATGACTGCACGACTTCACTTTCACTTTTCACTTTCATGCATTGGAGGAGGAAATGGCAACCGACTCCAGCGTTCTTGCCTGGAGAATCCCAGGGACAAGGGAGCCTGGTGGGCTGCCGTCTATGGGGTCGCATTAGTCGGACACGACTGAAGCGACTTAGCAGCAGCAGCAGCAGCAGCAGCTTGCATCTCTTAATCCCATACCCCTATCTTGCCCCTCTCCTCACTAAAATGTCCTCTGTATCTGTGAGCCTGTTTTTGTTTTGTTATATACATTTGTTTGTTTTTCAGAATCCTCAAATAGGTGATGCCATACGTGTTTGTCTTTCTCTGCCTTATTTCACTAAGCATAGTAGCTCACAACTGGCCTGAAGCAGATGCCTTGCAAGGTATCAGCAATGTAGATATGAAGGGTGGGTAGTGTGGAAAACTGTAAGCTCCTCATTACTGAAGTTACACCATAAAAAAGTTCTGATTATCTTTGTTTCCTTGTTTGTCTTAATGTAAATTAAACTTTAAAGATTTTCTCTGTGAGAGAGTTAATCCAACATGAGCTACTCCATTATGGAAACAATGCAGAATTGGAAATAACCTAAACAGCATATTAAAAAGCAGAGACACTACTTACCCATTAAAGGTCCGTTTGGTCAAAGCTATGGTTTTTCCAGTAGTATGTAGTATGTATGGATGTTGGACTACATGTAGTTATGTATGGATGTTTTTCCAGTAGTCAAGTATGGAGAGTTGGACTACAAAGAAAGCTGAGCACTGAAGAATTGATGCTTTTCAAATGTGGTATTGGAGAAGACTCTTGAGAGTCCCTTGGACTGCAAGGAGATCCAATCTGTCAATCCTAAAGGAAATCAGTCCTGAATATTCACTGGAAAGACTCATGCTGAAGCGGAAACTCCAATACTTTGGCCAGCTGATGTGAAGATTTGACTCATTGGAAAAGATCCTGATGCTGGGAAAGATTGAAGGCAGGAGGAGAAGGGGACAACAGAGGATGAGATGGTTGGATGGCATCACCGAAGCAATGGATATGAGTTTGAGTAATTATTGCTCCGGGAGCTGGTGATGGACAGGGAAGCCTGGCATGCTGCAGTCCATGGGGTCACAAAGAGTCAGACACCACTGAGTGACTGAACTGAACTGAGTACAATCTCACTTGAAATTCTTTAAGTAAAACTGACTATCTTTTCATGTATTTATGTAGTCCTTACAATTACTTTTTTTTCCAACTGTATGTTCATATCTATTGACTATTTTCTGCTTGGTTGTTTATTTTTTCTTTATTGACTTTCTGAAACTTTATGTTTTGAGAAATCAAGGCTTTTTTTCTGAAGCATGAACTACAATTTTTTGTTTGTTTTAGGTCATTTTTTCATTTACCATTTTGTCGTTAGATGCACTTTTTTTTTCCTCTGTCTGATATCCCTGTGCAAAAATGTTGGAAGTGCTTTTTTTCTGTGCTGAACCTATGTTTTTTCCTCTTCAGGTCTCCTGGATTTTGACTGATAGTTAGAAATGTCTTTCCCAATTCAAGTTAAAAATAGAAAACTTCATTCTTTATTATAAGTTTTTATGTTTATTTTTGTTCTGTTTTGATCTACTGAATTTTTTTTTGATTATGATAAGAGGTATGGATCTAAATAATTTTATTTAATGTCCATCCTGTAATCCCAAAACCATGTTTAAATACTAACATTTCAACTGGTTTGCATTCATGCATTTTGCTACAGTAAATTTTCTAATTATTTGGGCTTGATTGGAGAATTTTTCATTCTATTCCTTAAAAAAAAAATCTATACCTGTGGCAAAAGAACTTTTAATAATTAAAGCTTATTTACTTATCTTTAAAACTCTTAGAGTGCTAGCCCCAATTATTTCACTTACCTTATATACTTATTTTGTATATTTTTATGACTTGTAATTTTTTTTAATTTTTGAAATAGTTGATTTACAATATTATATTAGCTTCTGGTATATAGCAAAGTGATTTTATATATATATATATGTATATATATATATATATATACACACACACACACACAATGTATATTATATCAATTATACATATAGTATATATATTATATATACTACTTTTTCATATTTTTCATATTCTTTTCCATTATGGTTTATTATAGGGTACTGAGGGCTTCCCTTGTAGCTCAGTTGGTAAAGAATTTGCCTGCAGTGCAGGAGACCCGGGTTCAGTCCCTGGGTTGGGAAGATCCCCTGGAGAAGGAAATGGCAACCCACCCCAGTATGCTTGCCTGGAAAATCTCATGAACAGAGGAACCTGGTGGATTGGAGTCTATGGGGTCGCAAAGAGTTGGGCACGACTGAGCAACTAACACACACATAACGTATTGAATATAGTTCTTTGTGTTACAGAAGGTTCTACAACAAGTAGTATCTTGTTATGACTACTTTAATTTTTTAATATCTAGATTCTAGTGTCTATTAGTCTTGTTGAAAAGAAAATGAAAAATCAGTATAACCCTAGCACAATTAGGATTTTATTATTTGTATACATAGTAGACTTGGACAATATTGGGCTTCCCTCCATAAATACTGGTATATTTTTGCATTAGTTATTTAATTTTTGGAGATCTTTAAAAAATGTTATGGAAAAAATCTACAATCATTTATAGTTCCTGAATCAGAAATTGTATTTCAGAAAATTTCACTGATTGTGATATCTCATAGATGTAAAATTTTGTAGGCACATAACAGAATTTAAGTTTTATTAACTGATACATGTAATTTTTAATATAAATGAGGGAGTAGATATTCACCTGCTTTTTCAATTATTTCTAGGTGCCCGCACAACATTTACTGAATATTTATTAACCTCTTCCATATTCTTTCATAATACAAACTTTCTTCCAATATTGAGCTCTCTCTGATAATGCTTTCAAGTTACATTTTTCTTCCTTTCCTTCCTCCCTTCCACCATCCTTTCTTTTCTTCTTCACTCACTCACTCTCTTTTTCTTTCACCATAAACTTTCAAACAGAACTTTGCACTCTCTCCCTGCTTCTCCATGTCATTCTCACTTTTCTACCCACTTAATAAAGCTCTATATCATTTCCCACATCTCACACTCTATCATTGGAAGCTATCAAGAAATACTCTTAAGTGAAACATAATTCAGTTAAAATAATGGCTTCTCATCATTGTATCATGCTTTACTTTGTGAAATATCTGTACCTTCACTACCCTCAATTTTGATGTGAACCTAAAATAGCTCTAAAAATTTCTGTTTTAAAAGACGTACACACATATTGAGGATAATACAAAGTCAATATACAAAATCTATCATGTTTCTGCATACAAGTAATGAACAATTAGACATTTTTAGAAAGTGGTACCATTTATAATATAGCCAAATAAATGAAATGCCTAGAATGTAATAGTTACTGATAAAATAATCAAATGTTATGGTTTTTCCAGGAGTCACTTATGTATGTGAAAGTTGGTCTATAAAGAAAGCTGAGTGCCAAAGAACTGATGCTTTTGAACTATGGTGTTGGAGAACACTCTTGAGAGTCACTTGGACTGCAAGGAGATCCTAAAGGAAATTAGTCTTGAATATTCATTGGAAGACCTGATACTGAAGCTGAAGCTCCAATACTTTGGTCACATGATGTGAAGAACTGACTCATTGGAAAAAAGACCCTGATGCTGGTAAAGATTGTAGGCAAGAGAAGAAGATGACAGAGGATGAGATGGTTGGATGGCATCACTGACTCAATGGAAATGAGTTTGAACAAGCTCTGAGAGTTGGTGATGGACAGGGAGGCCTGGCGTGCTGTCATCCATGAGGTTACAAAGAGTCGAATACGACTGAGTGATTGAACTGAACTGAAGTCATAATGGTATGAGACAGATATTTCATAATTAAAGAATAAAATAATAAATATAGACAGTTAAACTTACTACAGTGAACATTGTGCTATTGCATTGATATTGGGTATAATGATACATTTATGCTTATAGGTGCATTTGTGAGTTGTGTGTGTGTATACATATATCTATATAGACATAAAACATATAAATCTACATAGATAAGTCCCTAACCTCTGTGCACAAGATGACTGATCCAACTAATCGGTGAGTTAGATGGAAGAGGTGTGGAGTTGAGAATAAGCTACATACAAGCAGATTGATAAAATAAGTTCAGTTCAGTTTGGTTCAGTCTCTCAGTCGTGTCCAACTCTTTGCGACCCGATGAATTGCAGCACTCCCGGTCTCCCTGCCCATCACCAACTCCCAGAGTTCACTCACTCACATCCATCAAGTCGGTGATGCCATCCAGCCATCTCATCGTCTATCGTCCCCTTCACGTCCTGCCCCCAATCTCCCCCAGCATCAGAGTCTTTTCCAATGAGTCAACTCTTTGCATGAAGTGGCCAAAGTACAGGAGTTTCAGCTTCAGCATAATTCCTTCCAAAGAACACCCAGGACTGATCTTTAGAATGGATTGATTGGATCTCCTTGCAGTCCAAGGGACTCTCAACAGTTTTCTCCAACACAGCACTCAGCTTTCTTCACAGTACAACTCTCACATCCATACAGGACTACTGGAAAAACCATAGCTTCGATTAGATGGACATTTGTTGGCAAAGTAATGTCTCTGCCTCTGAATATGCCATCTAGGTTGGTCATATCATTCTTTCCAAGGAGTTAATTTCATGGCTGAAGTCACCATCTGCAGTGATTTTGGAGCCCCCCAAAAATATAGTCTGACACTTTCCCCATCTATTTCCCATGAAGTGATGGGACCAGATGCTATGATCTTCGTTTTCTGAATGTTGAGCTTTAAGCCAACTTTTTCACTCTCCTCTTTCACTTTCGTCAAGAGGCTTTTTAGTTCCACTTCAATTTCTGACATAAGAGTGGTGTCATCTGCATATCTGAGGTTATTGATATTTCTCCCAGCAATCTTGATTCCAGCTTGTGCTTCTTCCAGCCCAGCATTTCTCATGATGTACTCTGAATATAATTTAAATAGGCAGGGAGACAATATACAGCCTTGACGTACTCCTTTTCCTATTTGGAGCCAGTCTGTTGTTCCATGTCCAGCTCTAACTGTTGCTTCATGATCTTCATATAGGTTTCTCAAGAGGCAAGTCAGGTGTCCTGGTATTTCCATCTCTTTCAGAATTTTCCACAGTTTATTGTGATCCACACAGTCAAAGGCTTTGGCATAGTCAATAAAGCAGAAATAGATGTTTTTCTGGAACCCTCTTCCTTTTTCGATGATCCAGGGGGTGTTGGCAGTTGATTCTCTGGTTCCCCTGCCTTTTCTAAAACCAGCTTGAATATCTGGAATTTCACAGCTCACCTATTGCTTAAGCCTGGCTTGGAGAATTTTGAACATTACTTTACTAGCATGTGAGATGAGTGCAATTGTGTGGTATTCTGCGTATTCTTTGGCATTGCCTTCTCTTTGGGATTGGAATGAAAACTGACCTCATATTCCAGGAAGTTTGGCTCTAGGAGAGTGATCATACCATTGTGATCATCTTGGTCATGAAGATCTTTTTTGTACAGTTCTTCTGTGTATTCTTGCCACCTCTTCTTAATATCTTCTGCTTCTGTTAGGTCCAGACCATTTCTGTCCTTTATCGAGCTTATCTTTGCATAAAATGTTCCTTTGGTATCTCTAATTTTCTTGAAGAGATCTCTATTCTTTCCATTCTGTTGTTTTCCTCTATTTCTTTGCATTGATTGCTGAGGAAGGCTTCTTATCTCTCCTTGCTATTCTTTGGAAATCTGCATTCAAATGCTTATATCTTTCCTTTTCTCCTTTGCTTTTTGCTTCTCTTCTTTTCACAGCTATTTGTAAGGCCTCCCCAGACAGCCATTTTGCTTTTTTGCATTTCTTTTCCATGGGAATGGTCTTGATCCTTGTCTCCTGTACAATGTCATGAACCTCCATCCATAGTTCATCAACATCCTATCTTTCAGATCTAGTCACTTAAATCTATTTCCCACTTCCACTGTATAATCATAAAGGATTTGATTTAGGTCATACCTGAATGTTATAGTGGTTTTCATTACTTTCTTCAATTTAAGTCTGGATTTGGCAGTAAGGAGTTCATGATCTCAGCCTCAGTCAGATCCTGGTCTTATTTTTGCTGACCGTATAGAGCTTCTCCATCTTTGACTGCAAACAATATAATCAATCTGATTTTGGTGTTGACCATCTGGTGATGTCCATGTGTAGAGTCTTCTCTTGTGTTGTTGGAAGACAGTGTTTGCTACAACAAGTGTGTTCTCTTGGAAAATCTCTATTAGTCTTTGCCCTGCTTCATTCTGTATTCCAAGGCCAAATTTGCCTGTTACTCCAGGTGTTTCTTGACTTCCTACTTTTGCTTTGCAGTCCCCTATAATGAAAAGGACATCTTTTTTGGGTGTTAGTTCTAAAAGGTCTTGTAGGTCTTCATAGAAACGTTCAACTTCAGCTTCTTCAGCATTACTGGTTGGGGCATAGTCTTGGATTACCGTGATATTGAATGGTTTTCCTTGGAAATGAACAGAGATCATTCTGTCATTTTTGAGATTGCAACCAAGTACTGCATTTCAGATTCTTTTGTTGACCATGATGGTTAATCCATTCCTTCTAAGGGATTCCTGCCCAACTAGTAGATATAATAGTCATCTGAGTTAAATTCACCCATTTCAGTCCATTTTAGTTCACTGATTCCTAGAAAGTCAATGTTCACTCTTGCCACCTCCTGTTTGACCACTTGATTCATGGACCTAACATTCCAGATTCCTATTCAATATTGCTCTTTACAGCATCAGACCTTGCTTCTATCACCAGTAACATCCACAACCGGTTATTGTTTTTGCTTTGGCTCCATCTTTTAATTCTTTCTAGAGTTATTTATCCACTGATCTCCAGTAGCATATTGGGCACCAATCGAATTGGGGACTTCCTCTTTCAGTATCTCATCATACTGTTCATGGGGTTCTCAAGGCAAGAATACTGAAGTGGTTTGCTGTTCTCTTCTCCAGTGGACCACATTCTGTCAGACCTCTCCACCATGACCCGCCCTTCTTGGGTGGCCCCACACGTCATGGCTTAGTTTCATTGAGTTAGACACAGCTGTGGTCCATGTGATTAGATTGACTAGTTTTCTGTGATCATGGTTTCAGTGTGTCTGCCCTCTGATGCCCTCTTGCAACACCTACCGTCTTACTTGAGTTTCTCCTACCTTAGACGTGGGGTATCTCTTCACGGCTGCTCCAGCAAAGCGCAGCTGCTGCTCCTTATCTTGGATGAGGGGTATCTCCTCACCGCTGCCCCTCCTGACCTTGAACCTGGAGTAGTTTCTCTCGGCACTCCTGCACCAGGGCAGCCACCGCTCCTTGGATATGTGTTTATGGGCTTGCCAGGAGGCACCAGTGGTAAAAAAATCCACCTGCCAAAACAGGAGATGCAAGAGACATGGTTTCAATCCCTGGGTCAGGAAGATGCCCTGGAAAAGGAAATGGCAACCTACTCCAATACTCTTGCCTGGGAAATCCCATGGACACAGAAGACTGGCAGACTACATTCCATGGGGCCATAAAGAGTAGAACATGATTAAGCTACTGAACATGCAATGGAATCTAAGCTTAGAAAAAAGATTTTGTGTTTCTGGCTTTAATCTGTTCTCTCAGCAGTTTTGTGAGAAATCTGCAATACCAGTGTTTGACTTTACCATCTTCCTGCCACACAGATGTGATGTTGCCAAGCCTCTGTACTTGGAATGGGTCAGATCCAAGGATGCATTATTTGGCCTAAAGGCTGTTATTTCCTCTGTGCAAATAAATGCTGCCAATGTAAACGTTCACATTTAATAACTACTTTTTCTTTTAATTCTAAGTTCTAATGCATAGTTTTATTTGACTGCTCACCACTTTTCTGCCACTGATTATATAATTGATATGGAGACTAAGGACTCTTATATCTGAAAAATTTGCTCCTACACCAAAGACTGGTCCAGTGATGGAGGCTTTGTGCTTTGCTGACAAAGCAACAATTTCTTTGCTTTCATTGCTTCATTTTTCTTATTATTGTAGTCCTGTGTTTGTCTCCCTATGAGATCATCATGTTGATATCTTTTGTCAAACTGCTTCAACATTCCTTGACAGAGGCAACCTACAGAAAATATATTACCAATTCTAATAAGAAAATGTGGGGGGATGAAATGTCAACTCTAGGAGTTTACCTGTTGAAGGAAGATGACTACAAAACTGTGCTTGCCCTATTTAAGTCACTGTATTTTCACCAGCTGCAAAGGAACATTACAAATATATGTAAAAGTACTCTGTGAAATTCAAAACTTTAATATTATTTAGAACATTAAGTCATCCTAATTTATAAATATATGCTCTAGTTAATTCATTATAGCATGCTCTGCTAAATATTAGAAGCAGTTCTTCTTAGGTATTCAAAGGTTTATGGGTCAGTCAGGCTTTTAATATGTAAAGTATTTATTGTGTGAAGGTAAGATATTCTGTGAATGATAATACCTCTCATTTCAAGTTAGAGAAAGATTCATTATCTTTCTGATCTCCTTACTCAGTATTCTTGGGGAAAATGCATGGACAGCTAATGAGCTGAGTTAATTTTTCCCTGAATGCAAATTTAGGTGTTTTATAAGTACTCTCCAGTTCAAATAGTTCTTTAAAAGGCAGAGCTATCAAACCATTATCATATTGTATACAAAGAATAAATATTAGAGAATGTAAATGTCCTATACCCTGCATGGTGTAGACACAGTCCTTTAAACTCTCTGGACTTTATTTCCTCATCCGTCTTCTTTAGAGGTAAGCTATCAGATTCACAGGACATTTTAAAATGTGAAATAGTTGTGTTACGACAAGTCCAAATTATTATATAAACATGTAATAAAGTATAAAATAAAGAAAATATGTTGGAGAGGTTCAAGTAGCCATCTTGAAGCATAAAATGAAGCACATGTTAAAGATGGCAGAGAAGGGACTTCCCTGGTGGTCCACTGGTTAAGAAGCTACACTTCCATTGCAGGGGACCTGGGTTTGATCCCTTGTCAGAGAACTAAGATCCCACATGCCTGCACAGTGTAGTCAAACATAAATAAATAAAATGAAGAAACAGCATCATATTAGTATGTTTATTTTTTAAAAAAGAAAGAATGTAGAGAAGCAGCAGAAATAATTCTATTCCCTGATGATGGAAAACTGTCAGACCTAGCTTGGTTTGCCTGTGCAGACATTTTTAAAACAGAAAGAAAAGTTTCTTATCGTTAAGTCAGGCTCCCCAGGTGGTACTAGTGGTAAAGAACCCACCTACCAATGCAGGAGACATTAGAGATGTGGATTCGATCCCTGGGTCAAGAAGATCCCCTGGAGGGCAACCCACTTCAGTTTTCTTGTCTGGAGAATCCCAGGGACAGAGGAGCCTGGCAGGCTACAGTCTACAGAGTCTCAAAGAGTTGGACATGACTCAAGTGACTTAGCATGCATACATGCATGCACTGTTAAGTCTTTGTCATTAGGTGGACCAAGCATATGAACAACTGTTTTATGAATGACTGACTATAATGAAATTTGCAAAAGTTGTTAACCAGGCTTTAATATAGACCCAATTATGTATACATGTGCCTAAAGAAGATGCCCTGAAAAAATATGCAATATTCATCAAATTATTTGGGATCCTTATCCTATAACTAGGACTAGGAGATCTTCATGCATTATATATTATACTCTTATTTTGTGCCAGAGGTTATGACAAAGGCTTAGAGGAACTAAATTGCCACTAGGAAAAATCTATTAAAACTGTAATTGACTCTTTATTCATTTGTTCAATTAAAAATACTTATTAAGTGTTCATGCTGAGTTCTATTCAAGTGGGTATGGATGTATAGGTAAAGAAGACAAATTCTGTATCCTCATGACGTTTAAACGCTATTAGGAAAAAAGAGTGACATACAGGCAGACATATGATGATTTTAGATTATCAACCTAAATATGTAATGTGACTGAGACTGCTGTAGGAATGTACTTTAGAACAAGCTGTTAGGAAAGAGTTTTCTGTGATGATGACAGCTCACCTAGGAACTTAATGAGGAGGGATGTTTCAGATGAAAATTGGTGGGGCCAGAGATAGAGCTTTTTGGGTAAGAGAAAGAGCATGGAAACAGCATGTTCAAAGTTTGATATCAGAAAGTAATCCAATTACAGATAACCCAGAAGAGTAAACACAGATTGAATTAGCTGTATACCCAAAGAGAAAATGGAAAAATTTCTTTTTTTAACTAAAAAAGTATTTCTATACCAAAGCTGACAGTTAAAATAAGACAAACAAACAAACAAAAAACGTTGTATCACCAGTATTTTCAAACAACTGCAGAAACAAACAAACCGGTCTAAAATTCACTGTTAATTTTGGTTACTGGTGAAACTGAGGAAGTAAAACCCTCCTGTTCATAAGAAGTTCATTGTGAAATGCCTTATGTATACAATAGAATTTAGAATTTAAACAACTACATCCTCCTTGTGAAAACATATTGTTAATCTGTTATTCTAGGCACTTACTTTAAGTATCAAGTGTAGTATCATATATAAAAGTAATAATTTTGGAAGAGCAAACAACAAAAAGAGCCAAAACATGGATACATAAAATAATACCACCTTTCTGCTCATTATTTTTGGAAATAATATATATAAAAGGCATCTTTAATAGTCCTAGAGCCATTAAAAAATTGAATTCAAGTTAAAAAGCTCCCCCCAAAATATATCCCCAGACACATGACTTTACATGAGCATTCTGATAAATATTTAAGAAAGTTTAACATCGGTTTTACAAAACTCTCCCAGAAATAAAAGAGAAATAAACAGCACCTAATTCATTTTCTAGGAGAAGGCTCTAGCAACCCACTCCAGTACTCTTGCCTGGAAAATTCCATGGATGGAGGAGCCTGGTAGGCTGCAGTCCATGGGGTCACGAAGAGTTGGACACGACTGAGCAACTTCACTTTGACTTTTCACTTTCATGCTTTGAAGGAAATGGCAACCGACTCCAGTGTTCTTGCCTGGAGAATCCAGGGACAGGAGCCTGGTGGGCTGCTGTCTATGGGGTCCCACAGAGTCGGACACGACTGATGTGACTTAGCAGTAATTCATTTTCTGAGACCTTGTATTACACTGATAAAAAAAACAAAACAGAAAAAGCTGAAATAAAAAGAAAAGATACATAAAAAGGAAACTACACTGATATCTCTCATATGAAATTTTGCAAAATCTTCAATGTAGTATTAACAAATTGAATATAACACTGTATAAAAAAGAACTGCATATATGGACTTTATTTGAAGGATGCAACATGGGTTAAATAGTAGCAAATCAATTAATATAATCTGTTATATTAAACACCTAAGGAAGAAAAGTTACATAATTATATCAATCAAGCATTGACGCATACCTCTATCTACTGCCAAGAATAGTAATGGCTGTCTACTGAAACTTTACATCATTTAAATTATCATGTCTTGAAAATTAAGTTATGTGTGATACCCTTCGAAAGGTACATAAAATGTTGTGGAGCACTAATTTTGATATAAATTGTTTTTACTGTTTATCATTAACAGGCATTCACTCTTTATGACCAAATATAACTTTATGACCCAAAAATATTTCTAACTTACAAAAAAATGTAAAGGCATTAAATTAATATTTACAACATAATTTATCATAACAGATTATTTTGCATGCAGAAATTGAATCATTGCTCACAATACATATGTAGGATGGGTGATAGCATTTTACTTCTGAGTTAATTATTATTACCCTACATATTCTCTTACAATTCTATATTTTCAGTACTTATAAGTTTGAACTATGGGAAACTATGATATGCTTTTATTTTTTCTTGTTAAAAATTATTTTATCATTAGCTTAAGAAAAAGTAATGCATTATTTTATATCTATCTATCTATCTATATACATATGTATATATCATATTATTCCTAGATGGCAAAAATAATATCTGAATAAAATTTTTTATTTTCTAATTACAACTGAAATTGTAAATGCTTCTTTATAAATTATGATAGTCAAAGAATGTTTTTAGAGATAATATTAATCATCATAGTATCTGGCACATTAATGTCAGCTAAACATTAAATGATCAAAGGGACTTCTGTTTTCAGTTCTAATATATTAAAAATCTTGGTTGTAACCATTCCCATTCTATAAGAAAATCATGAAAAAGCTGAAAATCAATGACTTAGTTGGATCCTTCAAAGAGTGGAGCTTGTATGGCAAACAGTCACCCCCAAATCTTGAAAGACAGGTGAATTCAGAGACTCACAGGCTAAATGTATGCGTATATATGTATATAACACGTATTTTAGTAAACATTCATTGATATACTCATTTGCAATCACTTCTTAGTATTCATCCAAATAAATTCCTTTATAGATACACATCTGTTTTGATAGTTGTGATCTTTTATTTTACTGCAATAAAATCATTGAACATATACTGCTGCTGCTGCTGCTAAGTCGCTTCAGTCGTGTCCAACTCTGTGCGACCCCATAGATGGCAGTCCACCAGGCTCCCCTGTCCCTGGGATTAAACATGTTTGTACAGATTCATAAAAATGCATTTGCTTTGCCAAAATGCGTGTGTATTTTAAAAACTATATAGAACTGGAAGTTTAATACTGCAGATTGTGTGTAAACATTTATCTTTCTTCTCTATGAAGACAGAATTATTAGCAAGGCAATAAAAGAAGTAAAAATCTTACAACAACAAAGAGAAAACAAGGGGATTAGCAGTCCATGAATTTTAAAGTTAGAAGGAAAACAGGCAATTATTCAGAAAATTTATCTACAAACAAAAGTAGGGAGCAACCATGCAAAATCAATGAATATTGAAAAGCATATCCAATCCAGAAATACAATGAACAAAATGCCTCAGGATGGCAGCTGTTCTATAGGTTTAGCAACATATCAGAGTGGTTTGAGGGGGAAAACAAAGGAAACCAGACCCAGATGGAATAGGTTAGAGAGAAAAAGGAGGACTCATTAAAAGGCATAACACAGTGGAAATTCTGAGATGATTTAGGTATACGATGAAGGTAAAAATAAAAAGGTTTTGAAAACCGGACTATTTTCAAACTTGATACAAAAAAGAGGAGATGAGAATGGAAATTAATTATGGTTCACATCATAATAATTGATGCCTATAATATTTGGATGGAGAAGGCAATGGCACCCCACTCCAGTATTCTTGCCTGGAAAATCCCATGGATGGAGAAGCCTGGTAGACTGCAGTCCATGGGGTCACTAAGTGTCAGACATGACTGAGCAACTTCACTTTCACTTTTCACTTTCATGCATTGGAGGAGGAAATGGCAACCCACTCCATTGTTTTGCTTTGAGAATCCCAGGGATGGGGGAGCCTGGTGGGCTCCCGTCTATGGGGTTGCACAGAGTCGGACACGACTGAAGCGACTTAGCAGCATAATATTTGGAATAAAAAGCTAACCATTCAAAACATGTAAAAATAATTATAAACCATGACAAAGCAGAATTTATCCAGGCAATCAAGGCTGGTTAAACATTCAAAAATCAATTAATATAATCCATCACATAAACAGACATCATCATATCAATAGATGGAGAAAAAATATTTGACAAATATCAACATTCATTCATGATTTAAAAGTGTCAGTATACCAAGAACAGAGAGAAACCTTCCCAATAGTATAAAGATTATCTACAAAAAATTTATCCAACATCACACTCAACAGTTAAAAAACTCCAATCTCCTCTATAAGATCAGGTACAAGGCAAAGATGTCCCCCTTTCATCACTCCTTTTCAACATCCTACTGCAAGTAATTGTCACGCAGTAAGTCAATAAAAGGAAATAATAGGCATACCGATTGGGGTGGAGGCCAGAAAATGGTTTTTGTTTACAAATGACATGATCATTCATGTAGAAAATCCCAAAGAATGGACAAAAACCTCTGGAATTAACAATTATCAGAAGATTGTGAGATTAAAGTCAACTGCTTTTCCCTATAGCAACAATGAACAAGTGAAATTAAAAATATAGTATTATTTTCAATAATACTCCAAAAAGTGAAAACTGATGTATAAATCTAATAAGGTATGAACAAGATCTATACGAGGAAAACTATAAAACTCTGAAAAATAAAATCAAAGAATTAGCTAAATGGAAAGAATTCCATGTTCATAGCAGAAAGAATCGAAATTGTCAAGATGTCAGTTCTTTCCAACCTGATCTATGCAGTCAATGCCACCCCCAGCGAAATTCTAGGAAGTTATCTTGTAGATATCAAGAAACTGATTCTAAAGTTTATACAAGAAAGCAAATGAAAAGTGTAAGTGTTAGTTGCTCTTTCGTGTCCAACTCTCGGCAACACCATTGACTGTAGATTTCCAGGCTCTTCTGTTCATGGAATTCTCCAGGCAAAAATACTGGAGTGAGTGGCCATGCCCTCCTCCAGGGGATCTTCCTGACCCAGGGATTGAACCTGCATCCCCCATGTCTCCTGCATTGGCAGGTGTATTCTTTACCACTGAGCCACTTGGGAGACCCGAAATAAAATATGGTACTCTTTAAATTACTGTTTCACATCATGTGATTTAGTAAGACTGTTGGTTAACTTTGTAAGGCATTCCAAAAAAGCCTTAGAAGTGACATCATTCACCATTTTGGTAAGGACTTCATTGCTTTTTAAAAGTAAAATCTTTTAAACAACTTAAGCGGTAGCACAGCAATAACAAAATTTTTGGTAATCTGCTTTAATAAAGTGACTGAAAATAAGACCCAGAAGTAGTTATCAAGCCAAGGAGATCATGAAAGTAACTATCAAACTTTGAAATTTATAATTAAAGTCTTTTAAAAAAATATATTTGCCACCTCTTTTTTTGTCTTCTACTGGCATTACACATGGCCATGCTCAAAAACATTTACTGGATTATTAAAAAAAAATACAAGATTAAATAAAAGGAATTCATAGATAAATCAACTAAATTGAAACTTACATAATACTACGAACACATACTCCTTTACTGATGTTCTGATATTTTAAGATGTTTTAATAAAAGTGCCATTTCATTTAGCTTGAGAACTGAAATGAGTTTTAATTATGAAAAATTTTCATCTTTTCTTTCCTCACCTCTGTATTTCTTTCTTTTTTCTATTCTTATTTATTGTGCCGAAAGATGTATTCAAGGCTAATGTTATTTTCTGGAGTTTATTATATCCATTTCTGACAGAGAGGAAATGGGAGGAAAAAAAAAAAAAACAAACAAACACTTCAGGCGGAAAAAGCAAGAGTGTACCATAGAAGGAGAGGTCATTAAAAAAAAAAAAAAAAAAGACTGAGTATGCTGAAATAAAACTAAGAATGCTGTATAATTTTCCTTAGAGTTGACTCTGTGTACGAACTGTCTACTTGAAAATGCTTGCCATATCACTTCATTCTGGGCTTCTGAGAAAAGGTTTTGTAGAGTTGTAAGATAATCTGATGATACTATCAAATACACTGTTTAGATTAGAATTCTAACTCAGTAGATTTACCAACAATTACGTATGCTTGGTCATAGAGATTCAGAACGGCTAATGAAAGTTTCCTGTAAACCTAATTGGAAGCACTGCAAGCAAAATTAACACTGATTTTTAGAGTTCATTAGTTTTCTATTAAATTCTACAATATTTCTAAGCTCTTCAAAATGGAATATATGGCAATGGCATTGAAATGATTATGCAGACTATAGAAAAAGAAGAATCTCTGATTATTTTTATTATTCTATTAGAAGGAATAGAAACATAGCTATTAAATAGCAGTTATATAAATGTTTTATTTCAAGTGTTAAAATTCAGTGTTCCATACAGATTCCACCAAGAGACATAAATGTAAAAATACATCATTACTGACTGATTCTACAAATCAATATAAGTAATGTTTCCATACAATAATCAATATATTGGCTTCTATGGATATACATATAAACTTGCTTAGAGGGTTATAAAATACAATAGGCATTTGCATTTCTATGTAGCTTTCTGCAAATGTACACTAAGGAGTATTTTTGGTAGTCTAACATCAGGGTTTCCCAGGTGGCTCTGTAGTAAAGAATCTGTCTGCCAATGCAGGAGACAGGGGTTCGATTTCTGGGTTGGGGAGATCCCCTACAGAAGGAAATGGCAACCCACTCCAGTATTCTTGCCTGGAAAATTGCATGAACAGAAAAGCCTGAAGGGTTACAGTCCATGGGGTCACAAAGGGTCAGACACACAGTCAACAACAGCAACAAAGCTTAACATAGTTCAGTTCAGTTCAGTTAAGTCGCTCAGTCATGTCCGACTCTTTGCGACTCCATGAATCGCAGCACACCAGGCCTCCCTGTCCATCATCAACTCCTGGAGTTTACCCAAACTCATGTCCATCGAGTTGGTGATTTCATCTAGCCATCTCATCCTCTGTCGTCCCCTTCTCCTCCTGCCCCCAATCCCTCCCAGCATCAGGGTCTTTTCCAATGAGTATTTAACAATATTTTAGAATATTTGTTTTCTTTCAGATATTTCAAATTATTTCAGTTTTACAGTGGGTTTGAATTAAGTCACATACAAATCAAAGATGATAAACAGAGATGGTCTGTACAATGAAGGAAGACTGTGCCCTTCTCTTTTTTCATAGTAATATGAACTTAACTGAAGGTCATAGTGCTGGATTTAAGTATATTGCTGTGTGTTTGCTGTGCAGAGAAAATGTACAGCTCTATATGTTCTGATGGCTTATCATTGTACTGTTGTTTTGGATAGGCTTATACATCTTATTGTAAGTCCCAAACCTAGAATATACACAAGAAAATCTCCTACAGTGTGATTTCAATATTTGCAGTGTCAAATAATCTTGCTTCCTAATACTTGTGCCACTATCTATATAGATTTTTTGCACTGTAAAAATGTTAGCAATTGATGAATGCAGCCTGTAAGGAAAAATAAAGAACAGTTAATTGGTTCTTTGTTATTCTAATGTGCTATGAAACTAAAATTTTTAAAAAAGAAACTCAGAGTAGTGCAATAGATTTCATTCACTTTTGTTTACGAAATTCAATAATAAAGCCCCTCCTCCCAAAGTAGGAAACATCATTTGTTAGTCTTCTTTTCAAAATATAGCTTTCCATTTTAAAACTATTTCCAAATTTTCCTCATAAATATACATGAATCTCTGAAAATCATATTGAAAACAGAACATGTTTTTACAGTTCAAAAGTACTTTAGAAGACACATGAAATATAAAACATAACTAGTATATTTTTTCTAAAAGACATGTTTTTATTTGAATAAGTGCAAAATTTAAAAATATAATTTAAGGATGAGCCAAGTTGAAATTCAAGGACTGCATTTACTGTCCCACTTGAAGCAACTGACATGTTGTAAGGAATATATGAAAGAACAGTTAGCTTTGAACCTCAAGGAGCACAGGTCAGAGATCCCTCAGTGAAAGGCCTTTATGAAGTGAACCCTTAATTGTCACAGTTTTACTCACTTGGGTTCCCAGGCTGTCACAAGGAAGGAAACCCAGATGGAGCCCTGGGATCTTTCTGAGTTAAGAAGATAGAGCTAGGCATTCAAGAAAGCCAAGGAAGCCGGACTTCTCAAGTGAGCTGGAGAGGAGAGAGCCAGAGAGAAAGAGCGGGTGCTTTGCCCTGTAGGTCTGTGGGTTAGTAGGGAATTATCCGAAGCCAGGGAAAGTTCCACACAAAAGAGGCACACTTAGAGAAAGAAGCTGATCATGGTCCCATGACACAGAGTAGAAAACCTCACGATTTACCAGATATCTAGTAGAGTAAGCATAAGGTTATTAGCTCAGAAGTATGGTCAAGTTGGCACTGAACTAAAGGCTGCTACAGTGCCACAGACAGAGCTTAAAGTAAGTCTTAAAAGGGTCAGTCTGTTTCAGATTAGCTTAACTGCAACACAAAAAAGCTTAAGAACATTCAGAGGGTTGGAAAAACACCCAGCACTAAACAAGGTAAATTTCACAAGCTCTGGCACCTAATAAGATTAGCAGACATTGAAAGAAGCAGGGGAACAATGAAGAAGAAATCAGTAAATTGAAACACATCTAAAAAGGAAAAAAAAAAAAGTTGGTAGACAGGAACATAAACATAGTTGTAAGTCTGTATTCCACATATTCAGGAAGATAGAGGAGAGATTAAACCCAAGAAGTAGAGAGACTGAAAATACAATAAAGATTCAAATCACATTTCAAGAGGTGAAAACTATAATGTCTGAAATGAAAATTCACTGAATACAATTAAGGTAGATTAGCTATTTTAGAGAATATAAATAGCAAGTTTGAATATGTATTAATAAAAACTATTCATTTATAAAAATTTTAAATAAAAATTTGGCAGCATATCAGAAGGAACAATGAGTTAAGTTGGTAAACTCTCAAAGGTCAAAAGTGGAATAACTGGATAAAAAAAAAAAAGAAGTTGATTATAACTCAAAGAACAAAATATATGGGTCTGCACTGATATAAATAAATAACTGAATAAATGAAAGAGGAGAAAGGATAATTTTACCCTGAGAATTGTTCCAGTTTACCTTGAATAAACATAGATTGGATGAGGAAAACAGAAAGTCACAATTAGAACATCACAGTGATAATCTTTGCAGGCAAGACTTAATAGTAGATACTAAAATCAGCAGGCAAAAGTTAGAAGGAAATAGAATATTTGCAAAATTTTAAGTATACCTCCATGATATATATTAAATACAAAAAGAAAACAGTAAATCTGCAGAAGAAAAAACCAACAGATGCTTTCTAAACAAATGATCTATTTATTTTAATATATCCAGTAAATGTCATATTTCTATGAAACACCACTTGAAATCACACACTGAGAAGAGCACTCTACTTTATGGGGCTCTTGTCCAAAATATATAGTTCCCACCTAATCATGAGAAAATACCAGACAAACCTGAACTGAGGGATATGCTACAAAATTATGGATGGATACTCTTTAAAATGTCAAAGCAAAGAGAGACCAGGAAAGACTGTCAGAAATTGGAAAAGACCAGGAGACAAAAAAATATATATGAAATGTGGGAAGATGAATTGGATCCTAAAGTAGTGAAATGACACTGAATGAAAGACTAGACATTAATGGAAAATTATAAGACAAAAGTTATTATAGAAAAAAAATTTTAATGAAGACAAAATAAAGACTTTTACAGACAGATGAAAGTTGAAAAAGTTATTATCAGTAGAACTTTATTGCAAGAAATCTAGAAATTATTTGAAGAAGAGGAATGATGATACCAAATATAAATTAGATCTAATCAAACAGCACCATAAATTAAATGTACAAATAAGTATACAATATTGCTCTAATTTTTAAATTTTTCATTAACATATGTATGTGTATAGACTAATTCAGTATGCTTTGTGGACTACTATAATGCATGAAGAGTAAAATGAATAAGAGTAACACCTAAACCCTAAGAGAAGGGAAATTAATGGACACTATTTCAGGTTCCTAGAGAACAGCATGGCAACCACTCCAGTATTCTTGCCTGGAGAATTCCATGGACAGAGGAACCTGGTAGGCTACAGTCCATGGGGTCACAGAGTTGGATACGACTGAATGACTAAACAACAGCAGCATGTGTGTAAAATGGTGCAATACATTAATAATAAATTGCATACTCTGACATGCAAAGTGATATGAAAGCCCAAACAGAGGGCAACATCTGATGAAGTAGTAAATGTTGAGCCCTGCCCCAAGGCCACAGGTGCGGGGCCTTGGACCAAGGCCATAGAAGCAGAGCCCAGAACCAAGGTAACCTCTGAAGCTGACTGAGCCCCTTGGTAACCTTGCCAAAAGCCCCTTAGTCATCGTGAACAAGTTTCCTGACTCCCAGTTAGGCAAAGATACCCACTCCGGTAAGCACCTAATAGCGCCCCAATCAATCACCTAATGCCAACTTCCCAACAGAAATTTTCTTTGTTTCTTGAGGCTATCAAAATTGTCTATAGACTCACAAAAACTGAAGTCTTTCCCTAGTCTGTGAGGAGGTTGGTCCACAGAGCTCATAGTGCCCACTTTATCTCTGTTCTTTTTCCTTAATAAACTCACTCCCTTTTGAAATGCTCTATGTCTGGATATTCTTTTCCAACCTGAGCTCAGACTGCCTCAAGAGTAAGAATACTAAATGAAATCATAAAAATACTCAATTCCAGAGAAGGCAGGAGAAGAAGAAAAGAGAAACACAATAAAGACTCCCAACGTGGATTGATGAAACAGCAATATAAAATGGACATTTTGCACAAAATAAAACAATAAAATGAACATAAATTGTAACCAAGTTAAATATAAACACACGTTAAGTAGATTAAAGGAAAACTTGTGGATAAATATATATCAAGCTAATGTTAATAAAAAATATGTTGTAGTTGCTATATTAATAAAAGACAAAGTAGATTATCAGAAAAAAGAATGTCACAGGGATAACGAAGTTCGTTTTATAGTAATAAGCTTCAGTTCACAGCTACATAACAATCCTATACATGCATACACCTGGTAATGTTTTCACAGGTGTGTGTGTGTGTATATATATATATTTAGATTTATCAATTTTTATATTTTAAATATGTGAAATACATTATATCCTTATTATGCTCTAATAAAGTAAGAAGAAATCTTTAAAAAAACAAAGAGTGAAAAAAACAAAACAAAACAAAAAATACAGGAAAATATGAGTGGTCTTAAAGATGTTAAAATAATGTGTATCATTTTGTAAATTAGAATATCACTAATTAGACAAATGAAAATTATCACAATATAGTAACTTTTTAATACTTTAATTGTATAAAGTTCCATTTGTTAGCCATAATAAAATAAAAATAGCACTAAAAATAAGAGTTATGGTACTGAAGAACTGTGAGAGTCAAGGAACATTTTAATATATTCACAGTTTTTTATTACCACCTTTATAAAACTTTTGTAATTAATTTAATCTTCTGGAAATAATATTATGAAGTTTCTAAACCTGAGCTTACACTAGGCTGTTTAAAGATGTCACTGTTAGATGTCTGATATTTAGGAAAGAGTCAGAGGTATTTGAACAACAGTCAAATGCACATCTGATTTAATAAAATAGTTTAACAAGACACATTTTTTTTCCAGAGTTGCAGGAAGAATAATGAAATGAGAGCCAGTTCAGTCTGTTAATCAGCTTTGCTGAGCGCCAAAGAAATGATGCTTTTGAACTGTGGTGTTGGAGAAGACTCTTGAGAGTCCCTTGGACTGCAAGGAGATCCAACCAGTCCATTCTGAAGGAGATCAACCCTGGGATTTCTTTGGAAGGAATGATGCTAAAGCTGAAACTCCAGTACTTTGGCCACCTCATGAGAAGAGTTGACTCATTGGAAAAGACTCTGCTGCTGGGAGGGATTGGGGACAGGAGGAGAAGGGGACGACCAAGGATGAGATGGCTAGATGGCATCACGGACTCGATGGACATGAGTTTGAGTGAACTCCGGGAGCTAGTGATGGACAGGGAGGCCTTGCGTGCTGCGATTCATGGGGTCACAAAGAGTCGGACACGACTGAGCGACTGAACTGAACTGAACTGAATGTAAGATTAAATGGTAGAAACAAACAATATATAATAAAAAGCAAAGTGGCATTTTTTCAAAATAATATAAAATTTAAGTGGTGAAATTAAAATGTAGTCTCAATTTTCTGGTTATAAAATTATGATAAATTATTTTTAATTTTGTCATAGATTACTATTTCTTATTGCTGGGTAATACACCACTGAGTCAGACTACTGGCAAGGGTATCAAAAATCTACAACTATGTAGTAGGACTAATTAGAGTGGGTAAACTGATGTACTTCCAATAGTCACATATGGGGATTAATTTAAATAATAAGACCAAATCAGTAATTTATGACTACTTATAATTATTTATAACTAGTAAACTATGACTAGTTCACATATGTCCTGAAGAGTCTACAATAAGGATATTTCAGAAGTATGATTTATTACCTTATTATAAGGAGATAGGTAAAATGCTCAGGATTTCCATACAGAAAATTAAATTCAAGGTTGAAATCTATGTCCCCATATGTATTTGTTTACTAGAAAGGAAAGCAACAAATATAAGTTTAACTTATACTACACTTAATGGCTCCCCCAGGGTTAGAATGCTTATGCAATAATATCCTGCCTTTGCCAAGAGACTCTTTTCTTTCCTCATGTGTGTCATATAAAATGGACTTCTTAACACATGTAATCCTTCTTAATGTGCTTAGTTAAAAAAAAAAAAGAAAAGAAAACACCTTGGGGAATATGGGTAAGACTATAAGAAACACTTTTTCTCTAATCAAGAAAATAATGCTTAAGAAGTTACAAATGTCACAAAATCGAGCAAGAAATAAATTTGTAGCATACTAGATTAGTGAAATTTTCAATCATTATTTTTCAAATAATTTTGGAGTATTTTATTTGCCTTATTATTGGTTTTAATTTTTTAATAAAATTAATTAAAATGGTTATTGTGAAGTTACTCTAGGTGCTAGGACACATGTGAATCTTTCTTTAGTAAATTTTAAATGTACACAACATTTACAGGTAGATTTAAAAGAATATCAAGAAAATGGAAAGGCAAGCAACATATTGAGAGAAGATGTTTGGAAATACATATTTGACAAGCGTTCATACATAAAAAAGCATCTTCAACTCTATAAGAAAAAGACAAGTCAATGAAAAAATGAGCAAAAGACGTGAATAGCCACTAAACAAAAGAAGATAGTCTACTGGGCATAAACCTAGGGAAAGTGTTCAATGTCATCAGTTACCCAGAACACACAAAATGAAGCAATAATGGAGTTACTGTAAGCACCCACCAGAATATGGGGAGAAAACAGCTGGACAATACTAAATATTAGTAATGATGGAACAACTGGATCATTCAAACATTTCTGGTGAGAAATTAAATTGGTACAACCCCTGTTGGGAAACTTTTGGCAACATTTATTAAACCTCTTCATACTTGCTGTGTGTGCTGTGATGCAGCAATCTCCCTCCTTGGAGAGGCCCTTAGAGCCACACATATATCCCTGTACCAAAAAGCATACACAAGTATGGTCATACATACACAAGTAGCATGGCAATGCTGCTCTCGAGAGTTATACATGAGAGCAGCTCAAATGCCAGCAACTATTAAATGGGATGACTTCATCAGAAGATAGTCAAACAATGAAATTCAATATAGCAAAGGAAAATCATACACATGTGATATAAGTAGCAACATGAATGAATCTCACAAACATGATGCTAGATGCAAGGAAGAAGATGCTGAAAACCACATGCTGTCTATAATATTTAGATAAAAGGAATAATCTCCATCACAGTGATAATTGAAACTATGGTGGTTCCCACAGGTGGTAATTATAAGGGAATATGAAGGGGACTTGCAAAACATTGTTAATTTTTTTTTACTGATATGTGTCATGCTTAAGTTTACAAAAATTGATTGATATATCTATTTACATATCTCCCTTTGCTAAGTCCCCATTTAAATATACTGCATATTTTTCTGTTAAATGTCATTTTCTTACAGATTTGAAGAAGCATATTACAAATGCTATGCATAAGTATTTCATCAAACATATTAAGCACATGAAAACATTTATGAGCAAAAGATAATATATATAAAATCAGTTCAGTTCAGTCACTCAGTTGTGTCTGACATTTTGTGACCCCATGGACTGCAGGCACCCAACACCAACTCCTGAAGCCTACTCAAACTCATATCCATCGAGTCAGTGATACCATCCAATCATCTCATCTTCTGTCGTCCCCTTCTCCCACCTTCAATCTTTCCCAGCATCAGGGTCTTTGCCAGTAAGGCAGTTCTTCACATCAGGTGGCCAAAGTATTGGAGCTTCAGCTTTAGCATCAATCCTTTCAATGAATATTCAGGACTGATTTCCTTCAAGATGGACTGGTTGGATGTTCTTGCAGTCCAAGGGACTCTCAAGAGTCTTCTCCAACACCACAGTTCAAAGAATCAATTCTTTGGTGCTCAGCTTTCTTTGTAGTTCAACTCTCACATCCATACATGACTACTGGAAAAACCATAGCCTTGACTAGATGGACATTTGTTGGTAATGTCTCTGCTTTTTAATATGCAGTCAAAGTTGGTCATTGCTTTTCTTCTGAGGAGCAAGCACCTTCTGATTTTATGGCTGTAGTCACCATCTGCAGTGATTTTGGAGCCCCTCAAAATAAAGTCTCTTACTGTTTCCACTGTTTCCCCATCTATTTGCCATGAAGTGATGCGACCAGATGCCATGATCTCAGCTTTCCAAATGTTGAGTTTTAGGCCAACTTTTTCACTCTCCTCTTTCAGTTTCATCAAGAGGCTCCATAGTTCTTCATTTCTGCCATAAGGATTGTGTCGTCTGCATATCTGAGGTTATTAATATTTCTCCCGGGAATCTTGATTCCAGCTTCTGCTTCATCCAGCATGGCATTTTGCATGATGTACTCTGCATAGAAGTTAAATAAGCAGGGAACAGTATACAGCCTTGATGTACTCCTTTCCCAATTTGGAACCAGTCTGTTGTTCCCCGTCCAGTTCTAACTGTGGCTTCCTGACCTGCATACAGATTTCTCAGGAGACAGGTAAGATGGTTTGGTATTCCCTTCTCTCGAATGCTCCACACTTTGTTCTGATCCACACAGTCAAAGGCTTTTGCATAGTCAATAAAGCAGAAGTAGATGTTTTTCTGGAACACTTGCTTTTTCTGTGATCCAATGGATGTTGGCAGTTTGATCTCTGGCCCTCTGCCTTTTCTAAATCCAGCTTGAGCATCTGGAAGTTGACAGTTCATGAACTGTTGAAGCCTGGTTTGCAGGATTTTGAGCATTACTTTGCCAACGTGTGAGATGAGTGCAATTGTGCAGTATTTTGAACATTCTTTGCCATTGCCTTTCTTTGGGATTGGGATGAAAACTGACCTTTTCCATTCCTGTGGCCACTGCTGAGTTTTCCAAATTTGCTGGCATATTGAGTGCAGCACTTTAACAGCATCATTTTCTGGATTTCAAATAGTTCAACTGGAATACCATCAGCTCCACTAGCTTTGTTTGTAGTGATGCTTCCTAAGGCCCACTTGACTTTGCATTACAGGATGTCTGGCTCTAGGCGAGTGATCAGACCATCCTGGTTATCTAGGTCATGAAGATCTTTTTTGTCTAATCCTTCTGTGTATTCTTGCTACCTCTTCTTAATATTTTCTGCTTCTGTTAGGTCCATGCCATTTCTGTCCTTTATTGTGCCCATCTTTGCATGAAATGTTCCCTTGGTATCTCTAACTTCCTTGAAGCAATCTCTAGTCTTTCCCATTCTATTGTTTTCCTCTATTTCTTTGCATTGATCACTGAGGAAGTCTTTCTTATTTTGCCTTGCTTTTCTTTGGAACTCTGCATTCAAATGGGTATGTCTTTCCTTTTCTCCTTTGCCTTTCACTTTTCTTCTTTCTCAACTTTTTCAAGGCCTCCTCAGACAATCATTTTGCTTTTTTGCATTTCTTTTTCTTGGGAATGGTCTTGATTACTTCCTCCTGTACAATGTTATGAACCTCTGTCCATAGTTCTTTAGGCCCTCTATCAGATCTAATCCTTTGAATCTATTTGTCACTTCCACTGTACAATCATAAGGGATTTGATTTAGGTCATACCTGAATGGTCTCATGGCTTTCCCTACTTTCTTCAATTTAAGTCTGAATTTGGCAATAAGGTGTTCAGTATCTGAGCCACATTAAGCCCCCAGCCTTGTTTTGGCTGAATGTATAGAGCTTCTCCATCTCTGACTGCAAAGAATATAACCAATCTGATTTCAGTATTGACCATCTGGTGATGTCCATGTGTAGAGTCTTTTGTATTGTTGGAAGAGGTTGTTTGCTATGACCAATGCATTCTCTTCACCAAACTCTGTTAGCCTTTGCCCTGCTTCATTCTGTACTCCAAGGCCAAAGTTGCCTGTTATTCCAGGTCTCTTTTAACTTCCTTCTTTTGCATTCCAGTCTGCTATAATGAAAAGGATATCTTGTTTTTTGTTTTGTTTGTTTTTTTTTTGTGTGTGTGTGTTAGTTCTAGGAGGTCTTGTAGATCTTCACAGAACCATTCAGCTTCAGCTTCTTCAGCATTACTGGTTGGGACATAGACTTGGGTTACTATGATATTGAATGGTTTGCCTTGGAAACGAACAGAGATCATTCTGTCATTTTTGAGATTGCACCCTACCACTGCATTTCCTACTCTGTTGTTGACTATGAGGGCTACTCCATTTCTTCTAAGGGATTCTGGCCCACAGGAGTTGATATGATGGTCATCTGAGGCTTTCTTCAATGAACAATGCAAAGAAACAGGAAAACAACAGAAGAGGAAAGACTAGAGACCACCTCAAGAAAACTGGAAATATCAAAGGAACATTTCATCTGAAGATGGATAAAATAAAGGACAGAAATGGTAAAGATTTAATAGAGGCAAAAGAGATCAAGAAGAGATGGCAAAAATACACAGAAGTACTGTACAAAAAAATATCTTAAAGACCGGGGTAATCACGATGGTGTGGTCACTCATCAAGAGCCAGATATTCTGGATGGTGAAGTCAAGTGGACCTTAGGAAGGATTGCTATCAATAAAGCTAGTGGAGGTGATTGAATTCCAGCAGACCTATTTAAAATCCTAAGAAATGATGTTTTTAAAGTGCTGTATGCAATATGCCAGCAAATTTGGAAAACCCAGCAGTGGACAAAGGACTGAAAAAGTTCAATCTTCATCCCAGTTCTCAAGAACTGCAGTACTAAGCAATGTTCAAAATACAAAACAGTTGCTGCTGTGAGTCACGTGTTACGGATCTGTGACCTCTGGAGGAGAGGATTTTGATCCAAGGTCAGAGATGAGGCTTGACTACTTGGAGCTTTTTGTGTAGCAAATCTTTATTAAAGTATAACATAGGTAGGGAAAGCTTCTGACATAGACATCAGAAGGGGACAGAAAGAGGGCCCCCTTGTTAGTTTTTAGCAAGGTATTTTTTGTCTGTTAGAAAGCTATTAATCATATAAGAAAAACGCCTCAAGGCTGAGGGAGTTTCACCAGGCCCCTCTCCCACAATATGCATTTTTGAGATAGAATGGCACAAAGTGTATCATCCTCTGGCCATAAAACAATTGACAGGAATACTGGTTTGTTGATCCTTTATCAGTCCAAGGTTTGAGAAAAGAAAAAAGTTAGTCTTAGGTGGAATCATTTTGAAGAAAGGCAAATCCCAAAGCAAATACATAACTTCATTAAAATAACTTAAGAAAAACATTTTCATAAGAAAAATGCATTGGTCAGCTGAAGGCAGAACCAGGTGTACTCAACACATAATTAAAAGAGGCCTCTTTTAATTTTGTGTAGAGTAGGAAAAAAGAAAGAAACAAACAAAAAACAACATCTGCTACTTGCAGTTTATTTCCTCCTGCCACCTGGCTACCTCTGACCTTCCTACGTGTTACCCTCTCATTATCAGACAATTGCCCTCATCTCCCACACTGGTAAGGTTATGCTCAAAATCCTTCAAGCTAGGTTTCAACAGTACATGAACTGAGAACTTCCAGATGTTCAAGCTGGGTATAGAAAAGGCAGAGGAAGCAGATCAAATTGCCAACATTTGCTGGATCATAGAGAAAGCAAGGGAATTTCAAAAAGCATCTATCTCTGTATCATTGACTACACTAAAGCCTTGACTATGTGAAAAGTGTGAAAGTCACTCAGTTGTGTCTGACACTTTGAGACCCCATGGACTATACAGTCCATGGTGTTCTCCAGGCCAGAATACTGGAGTGGGTAGCCTTTCCCTTCTCCAGGGGATCTTCCTAACCCAGGGATCAAACCCAGATCTCTCACATTGCAGGCGAATTCTTTACCAGCTGAGCCACAAGGGAAGCCCAAGAATACTGGAGTGGGTAGCCTATCCCTTCTCCAGCAGATCTATCCAACCCAGGAATCAAACGTGGGTTCTCCTGCATTGTTGACAGATTTTTTACCAACTGAGCTATCAGGGAAGCCTAGGGATTATAACATATGTGAAAACCTCTTAGAGTGATGACAATACTAGACCATCTTAACTGTCTCCTGAGAAACCTGTATGAAGGTCAAGGAGAAACAGTTAAAACACTACATGGAACAACACACTGGTTCAAAATTGAGAAAGGAGTATAACAAGTCAGTTTATTGTCACCCTGTTTATTTAACTTTCACGCAGAGCACATCATGCGAAATGCCAGGATGGATGAGTTACAAATTGAAATCAAGATTTCTGGGAAAAATATCAACAACCTCACATATGCAGATTAAACCTCATTAATGGCAGAAAATGAAGTGGAATTAAAGAGCCTCTTGATGAGGGTGAAAGAGGAGAGTGAAAAGTTAGCTTAAAATTCAATATTAAAAACACTGAACACTGACATTTTGCATCAATGTTTTAGGAATCAGTGAACTAAAATGGAGAGGAATGGGTGAATTTAATTCACGTGACCATGGTATCTATGACTGTGGGCAAGAATCCTTTAGAAGAAAGGGAGTAGCCCTCATAGTCAACAAAAGAGTCCGAAATGCAGTACTTGGGGTACAAGCACAAAAATGACAGAATGATCTCCGTTCGTTTCCAAGGCAAGCCATTCAATATTATAGTCATCCAAGTCTATGTCCCAACCACTAATACTGAAGAAGCTGAAGTTGAATGGTTCTATGAAGACCTACAAGATCTTCTGGAAATAAAAAAAAGAAAAGAAAAGAAAATGTCCTTTTCATCACAGGGAACTGGAATACAAAAGTAGGAAGTCAAGAGATTTCTGGAATAACAGGCAAATTTGGCCTTCAGGTACAAAACAAAGCAGGACAGAGCTAGCAGAGATTTGCAAAAAGAACGCATTGATTATAGCAAATACTTTCTTCCAACAACACTAGAGATGACTTTACACGTGGATATCACTAGATGGTCAATACCAAAATCAGATGGATTATATTCTTTGCAGCCAAAGACGGAGAGGCTTTACACGGTCAGCAAAAACAAGACCGGGAGCTGACTGTGGCTCAGATGATGAACACACTATTGCCAAATTCAGACTTAAACTGAAGAACGGAGGGAAAACCATCAGGCCATTCATGTATGACCTAAATGAAATCCCTTATGATTATACAGTAGAAGTGACAAATAGATTCAAGGGATCAGATCTGATAGAGTGACTGAAGAACTATGGACAGAGGTTTGTAGATAAGAAAGAAGAGATAAGAAAGCCTTCCTCAGAGATTAGTGAAAAGAAATAGAGGAAAACAACAGAATGGGAAAGACTAGAGATCTCTTCAAGAAAATTAGAGATACTAAGGGAACATTTCATGCAAAGATGAGCTCAATAAAGGACAGAAATGGTCTGGACCTAACAGAAGCAGAAGATATTAAGAAGAGGTAGCAAGAATACACAGAGGAACTATACAAAAAAAAAACATCTTCACGACCGAGATAATCACGATTGTATGATCACTCACCCAGAGCCAAACATCCTGGAATGTGAAGTCAAATGGGCCTTAGAAAGCATCACTATGAACAAAGCTAGTGGAGGTGATGGAATTCCAGTTGAGCTGTTTCAAATCCTGAAAGATGATGCTGTGAAAGTGCTGCACTCAATATGCCAGCACATTTGGAAAACTCAGCAGTGGCCACAGGAATGGAAAAGGTCAGTTTTCATTCCAATCCCAAAGAAAGGCAATGCCAAAGAATGCTCAAACTACCGCACAATTGCACTCATCTCACATGCTAGTAAAGTAATGCTCAAAATCCTCCAAGCCAGGTTAAAGCAATACATGAACCGTGAACTTCCAGATGTTCAAGCTGGTTTTAGAAAAGGCAGAGGAATCAGAGATCAAATTGCCAACATCCGCTGGATCATCGAAAAAGCAAGAGAGTTCCAGAAAAACATCCATTTCTGCTTTATTGACTATGTCAAAGCCTTTGACTGTGTGGATCAGAATAAACTGTGGAAAATTCTGAAAGAGATGGGAATACCAGACCACCTGACCTGTCTCTTGAGAAACCTGTATGCAGGTCAGGAAGCAACACTTAAAACTGAACATGGAACAACAAACAGACTGGCTCCAAATAGGAAAAGGAGTATGTCAAGGCTGTATATTGTCTTCCTGCTTATTTAACTTATATGCAGAGTACATGATGAAAAATGCAAGGCTGGAAGAAACACAAGGTGGAATCAAGATTGCCGGGAGAAATATCAATAACTCCAGATATGCAGATGACACCACCCTTATAGCAGAAAGTGAAGAGGAACTAAGAAGCCTCTTGACAAAAGTGAAAGAGGAGAGTGAAAAAGTTGGCTTCAAGCTCAACATTCAGAAAACGAAGATCATGGCATCTAGTTCCATCACTTCATAACAAATAGATGGGGAAAGAGTGTTAGACTTTATCTTTTGGGGCTCCAAAATCACTGCAGATGGTGACTGCAGCCATGAAATTAAAAGACGCTTACTCCTTGGAAGAAAAGTTATGACCAACCTAGATAGCATATTCAAAAGCAGAGACATTACTTTGCCAACAAAGGTCCGTCTAGTCAAGGCTATGGTTTTTCCAGTGGTCATGTATGGATGTGAGAGTTGGACTGTGAAGAAAGCTGAGCACCGAAGAACTGATGCTTTTGAACTGTGGTGTTGGAGAAGACTCTTGAGAGTCCCTTGGATGGCATGGAGATCCAACCAGTCCATTCTAAAGGAGATCAGTCCTGGGTGTTCTTTGGAAGGAATGATGCTAAAGCTGAAACTCCAGTACTTTGACGACCTCATGTGAAGAGTTGACTCATTGGAAAAGACTCTGATGCTGGGAGGGATTGGGGGCAGGAGGAGAAGGGGATGATGGAGGGTGAGATGGCTGGATGGCACCACCAACTCGATGTACATAAGTTTGAGTGAACTCCGGGAGTTGGTGATGGAAAGGGAGGCCTGGTGTGCTGCGATTCTTGGGGTCTCAAAGAGTTGGATATGACTGATCAACTGAATTGAACAGGAGGCAGTGACCAAAACCATCCCCAAGAAAAAGAAATGAAAAAAAGCAAAATGGTTTTCTGAAGAGTCCTTACAAATACCTGAGAAGAGAAATGAAAAGCAATGGAAAGATGGGAAGATATACCCATCTGAATGAAGAGTTCCAGAAAATAGCAAGGAGAGATAGGAAAACCTTCTTAAGTGAACAATGCAAAGAAATAGAGGAAAACAATAGAATGGGAAGGACTAGAGATCTCTTCAAGAAAATTAGATACCAAGGGAACCATGCAAAGATGGGTACAATAAAGGACAAAAATTGTATGGAGTTTACAGAAGCAGAAGCTATTAGGAAGCAGTAGCAAGAATTCACAGAAGAACAATTTTAAAAGGTCTTAATGACCCAGATAACCAAAACAGAGGATGAGATGGTTGGATGGCATCACTGACTCAATGGACATGAGTTTGAGTAAGCTCTGGGACATGGTAAAGGACAGGGAAGCCTGGGGTGCTGCAGTCCATTGGGTTTCAAGAATCAGACATGACTGAATGACTGAACAATAACAACAAAAATATATATGTAAAATATATTAAAATAATGAATATTTTTCTCAATTTGTTGCTTAGTTTTCCATGTCCTTAATACAGCTTTTAAATCTGGAACTCAGAATTTTTGTATGCATTTTCATAAAAAACAAACAAACAAACAAAAAAACCTTAGAGATACTTTGGGGCTTCCTTGATGGTGCTAGTGGTAAAGAATTCATCTGCCAATTCAGGAGATGAAAGACACGTGAGTTTGATCCCTGGGTTGGGAAGCCAACATCCGTTGGATCATTGAAAAAGCAAAAGAATTCTACAAAAACATCCACTTCTGCTTTATTGACTATGCAAAAGCCTTTGACTGTGTGGATCACAACAAACTGCTGAATATTCTCCAAGAGATGAGAATATCAGACCACCTTACCTGCCTCCTGAGAAATCTGTATGCAGGTCAAGAAGCAGCAGTTAGAACTGGACATGGAACAACAGACTGGTTCCAAATTGGCAAAGGAGAACGTCAAGGATGTATATTGTCACCCTGCTTATTTAACGTCTATGCAGAGTACATCATGCGAAATTCCCTGTTGGATGAAGTACAAGCTGGTATCAAGACTGCCAGGAGACGTATAAATAAAATCAGATATGCAGATGACACCACCCTTATGAAAGTGAAGAGGAAAAAAGAGCCTCTTGATAAAAGGGAAAGAGGAAGACTGATAAAGCTGGCTTGAAACTCAACATTCAAAAAACTAAGATCATGACATCCAGTCCCATCACTTCATGGCAAATAGATGGGGAAATAAGGGAAACAATGAAAGACTTTATTTTTTTGGGCTCCAAAATCACTACAGATGGTGACTGAAGCCATGAAATTAAAAGACATTTGCTCCTTAGAAGAAAAGCTATGACCAACCTAGACAGCATATTAAAAAGCAAAGACAGAGGGTGGTCCTAAGATGGCAGAGGAATAGGACGGGGAGGCCACTTTCTCCCTCACAAATTCATCAAAAGAACATTTCAATGGTAAGTAAACTTCACAAAACAACTTCTGAATGCTGGCAGAGAGCAGAGGACATCAGGCACCCAGAAAAGCAGATCATTGTCTTCAAAAACAGGTAGAAAAAAATATAAAAGATGGAAAAAAAGAGACAAAGGAGGTAGGGAGGGAGCACTATCCTAGGAAGGGAGTCTTAAAAAGAGAGAAGTTTCCAAACATCAGGAAGCACTCTTGCTGCTGAGTCTGTGGCGAGCCTTGGAAGCACAGAGGGCAACATAACAGGGAGGAAAAATAAATAATTAAAAGCAACAGGTTACGATCCCCCAGCGGAGAAGCAGCACAGAACCTGCATCCACCACTAGCAAGCGGGGGCTGGGCAGGGAGGCGCAGGCTGCAGTGCTTTTTAAGAATCGAGCCTGAATGCCCCGAGTGTAACCATATTAAACTAACTTGGACTAGCAAACCAGACAGTGGGATAGCTACCACACAAAAAGCTCTAACATAAGACACCACCAGGACCGCTCACAGAACAAAGGACGGAACAGAATTAGCCCACTGCAGACCATCCCCCTCCGGTGACAGGCAACCAGAGCCGGAAGGGCCGGAAGGGGGCAATTGCAGCCTCAGAGAAACATTAACTTCCAAACTGTAAGCAAGCTTCCTTGCTAACTAAAACTTCTTGGGGTTCTGGACAGTCAGCATCTGCCTAAGAAGGGGCGCCAGTTGTACACACAGAAAACTGAGCAGCAGGGTCGGGAAAGGCAATAAGTCACAGCGACTGTGCTCGCCAAACACCCGAGCTGCTCAGACCTGGGAAGGGCACAAAATGCAGGCCCAAACGAGTCTGCACCTCTGAGGACTACCTGAGTGCCTGAGCCTGAGTGGCTTAGACCGGGGAGGTGCATGCAGCCCAGGGCCAGCCTCAGAGGGTTCCCGGCAGAGCAACCTAGAGCCTGAGGGGTGTTCACTGTGAGTGGGGGCAGGCCCAGCATGGCTGAGACACCGCGAGCACATGCCAGTGTTATTTGTTTGCAGCATCCCTCCCTCCTCACAGTGTGACTGAACAAGAGAGCCTAAAAAAAAAAATGTCCACCACCGTCCCCCTTATGTCAGGGCAGAAAACAGACACTGAAGAGACCAGCAAACAGAAGAAGCTAAAACAAAGGGAACCCCCTTGGAAGTATAGATCTTAAGAAATATAAGCCAGACCAAGGAACTATCCGAAAATGAACTGACCCCACACTGCCCACAACACCACCGGAGAGAAAGTCCCAGATATACCTTTACTATTTTTACGATCATTGTTTATTTCTTTGTTTTTTCTTCTTTTCTTTTTCTTCTTGTTTTTTTTTAACACTTTTAAATTTTTAAGTTCTTAAAGCAAACACCATATATATATTTTTTGTGGTTGTTGTTTTTTTTTTTTTTTTTAATAATTTTTGTGACTTTTTTTTTCTTTCTTCTTCTTTTTTTTAATATTGTATTTTTGAAAATCCAACCTCTACTCTAGATTTTTAATCTTTGTTTTTTGGTATTTGTTATTATTATTTTTTTACCTTTAAAAACCCAATCTTCAGAACCCATTTTTGCTTGAGAGTGAGATTACTGGCTTTACCACTCTCTCCTCTTTTGGACTCTCCTTTTTCTCCACGACATTTCCTCTGTCTCCTCCCTCCCCCTTCTCTTCTCTACCCAACTCTGTGAATCTCTGTGTGTTCCAGATGGTGGAGAACACTTAGGGAACTGTTTACTGGCTGGATCTGTCTCTCTCCTTTTCATTTCCATCTTTTACCCTCCTGGCCACCTCTGTCTCCTTCCTCCCTCTCCTATTCTCTGTATAACTCCGTGAACATCTCTGAGTGGTCCAGACAGTGGAGTGTACATAAGGAAGTGATTACTGGCTAGCTTGCTCTCTCCTCTTCCGATCCCACCTCATCTCATTCCAGTCACCTCTAACTACCCCCTCCCTCTTCTCTTCTCCATGTAACTCAGTGAAACTCTCTGGGTATCCCTCAATGTGGAGAAACTTTTCATCTCTAAACTAGATGTTTTATCATCAGTGCTGTATAGATGGAGAAGTCTTGAGGCTACTGTAAAAATAAAACTGAAAACCAGAAGCAGGAGGCTTAAGTCCAAATCCTGAGAACATCAGAGAACTCCTGACTCCAGGGAACATTTATCAATAGGAGCTCATCAAACACCTCCATACCTACACTGAAACCAAGCACCACCCAAGGACCAACAAGTTCCAGAGCAAGACATACCATGCAAATTCTCCAGCAACACAGGAACACACCCCTGAGCTTCAATATACAGGCAGCTCAAGTTACTCCAAAACCACTGACATCTCATAACTCATTACGGGACACTTCATTGCACTCCAGAGAGAAGAAATCCAGCTCCAGTCACCAGAACTCCTACACAAGCTTCCCTAACCAAGAAACCTTGACAAGCCACTGATACAACCCCATCTACAGTGAGGAAACTCCATAATAAAGAGAACTCCACAAACTGCCAGAATACAGAAAATAATATAAATGCAGTAATATAACCAAGATGAAGAGACAGAGGAATACCCAGCAGGTAAAGGAACAGGATAAATGCGCACCAAACCAAACAAAAGAGGAAGAGATAGGGAATCTACCTGAGAAAGAATTCTGAATAATGATAGTGAAAATGATCCAAAATCTTGAAATATAAATGGAATCACAGATAAATAGTCTGGAGACAAGGATTGAGAAGATGCAAGAAAGGTTTAACAAGGAACTAGAAGAAATAAAAAAGTCAATATGCAATGAATAATGCAATAAATGAGATCAGAAACACTCTGGAGGCAACAAATGGTAGAATAATGGAGGCAGAAGATAGGATTAGTGAAATAGAAGACAGAATGGTAGAAATAAATGAATCAGAGAGGAAAAAAGAAAAACGAATTAAAAGAAATGAAGACAATCTCAGAGACCTCCAGGACAATATGAAACGCTCCAACATTTGAATTATAGGAGTCCCAGAAGAGGACAAAAAGAAAGCCCATGAGAAAATACTTGAGGAGATAATAGTGAAAATTTCCCTAAAATGGGGAAGGAAATAATCATCCAAGTCCAAGAAACCCAGAGAGTTCCAAACAGGATAAACTCAAGGCAAAACACCCCAAGACACATATTAATCACATTAACAAAGATTGAACATAAAGAACAAATGTTAAAAGCAGCAAGGGAAAAACAACAAATAACACACAAGGGGATTCCCATAAGGATGACTGCAGATCTTTCAATAGAAACTCTTCAGGCCAGGGGGGAATGACAAGAGATTCTTAAAGTGATGAAAGAAAGTAACCTACAGCCCAGATTACTGTACCCAGCAAGGATCTCATTCAGATATGAAGGAGAAATTAAAAGCTTTACAGACAAGCAAAAGCTGACAGAATTCAGTACCACCAAACCAGCTCTCTAACAATTGCTAAAGGATATTTGCTAGATAGGAAACACAAAAAGGGTGTATAAACCTGAACCCAAAACAATAAAGTAAATGGCAACGGGATCATACTTATCAATAATTACCTTAAACGTAAATGGGTTGAATGCCTTAACCAAAAGACAAAGACTGGCTGAATTGATACAAAAACAAGATCCCAATATATGTTGTCTACAAGAGACCAACCTCAAAACAAGGGACACATACAGACTGAAACTGAAGGGCTTGAAAAAGATATTACATGCAAATAGAGACCAAAAGAAAGCAGAAGTAGCTATACTCATATCAGATAAAATAGACTTTAAAACAAAGGCTGTGAAAAGAGACAAAGAAGACCACTACATAATGATCAAAGGATCAATCCAAGAAGAAGATAAAAAAATTATAAATATATATGCACCCAACATAGGAGCACTGCAATATGTAACACAAATGCTAACAAGTATGAAAGGAGAAATTAACAATAACACAATAATAGCGGGAGACTTTAATACCCCACTCACACCTATGGATAGATCAACTAAACAGAAAATTAACAAAGAAACACAAACTTTAAATTATACAATAGAACAGTTGGACCTAATTGATATGTATAGGACATTTCACCCTAAAATAATTAATTTCACCTTTTTCTCAAGTGCTCACAGAACCTTCTCCAGGATAGATCACATCCTGGGCCATAAATCTAGCCCTGATAAATTCAAAAAAATTGAAATCATTCCAAGCATCTTTTCTGACCAAAATGCAATAAGATTAGATCTCAATTACAGGAGAAAAACTATTAAAAATTCCAACATATGGAGGCTGAACAACATGCTTCTGAATAACCAACAAATCACAGAAGAAATTAAAAAAAAAAAAAAGAAATCAAAATATGCATAGAAACAAATGAAAATGAAAACATAACAACCCAAAACCTGAGGGACACTATAAAAGCAGTGCTAAGGGGAAAGTTCATAGCAATACAGGCATTCCTCAAGAAACAAGAAAAAAGTCAAATTAATAACCTAAATATACACCTAAAGCAACTAGAAAAGGAAGAAATGGAGAGACCCAGGGTTAGTAGAAGAAAAGAAATTTTTAAAAATAGGGCACAAAGAAATGCAAAAGAAACAAAAGGGACCATAGCAAAAATCAACAAAGTCAAAAGCTGGTTCTTTGAAAGGATAAATAAAATTGACAAACCATTAGCCAGACTCATCAAGAAACAAAGGGAGAAAAATCAAATCAATAAAATTAGAAATGAAAATGGAGAGATCACAACAGACAACACAGAAATACAAAGGATCATAAGAGACTACTACCAGCAATTATATGCCAATAAAATGGACACCATGGAAGAAATGGACAAATTCTTAGAAAAGTACAACTTTCCAAAACTGAATCAGGAAGAAATAGAAAATCTTAACAGACCAGTCACAAGCATGGAAATTGAAACTGCAATCAGAAATCTTCCAGCAAACAAAAGCCCAGGGCCAGATGGCTTCACAGCTGAATTCTACCAAAATTTTAGAGAAGAGCTAAAATTTTCTGCTTCCAGAAAATTGCAGAGGAAGGTAAACTTTCAAACTCATTCTATGAGGCCACCATCACCCTAATACCAAAACCTGACAAAGATGCCACAAGAAAAGAAAACTACAGTCCAATATCACTGATGAACATAGATGAAAAAATCCTTAACAAAATTCTAGCAATCAGAATCCAACAACACATTAAAAAGATCATACACCATGACCAAGTGGGCTTTATCCCAGGGATGCAAGGATTCTTCAATATCCACAAATCAATCAATGTAATTTACCAATTAAGAAATTGAAAAATGAAAGCCACATGATTATCTCAATAGATGCAGAGAAAGCCTTTGACAAAATTCAACATCCATTTATGATAAAAACTCTCCAGAAAGCAGGAATAGAAGGAACATACCTCAACATAATAAAAGCTATATATGACAAACCCAAAGCAAACGTTACCCTTAATGGTGAAAAATTGAAAGCATTTCCCCTAAAGTCAGGAACAAGAAAAGGGTGCCCACTTTCACTGCTACTATTCAACATAGTTCTGGAAGTTTTGGCCACAGCAATCAGAGCAGAAAAAGAAATAAAAGGAATCCAAATTGGAAAAGAAGAAGTAAAACTCTCACTGTTTGCAGATGGCATGATCCTCTATATAGAAAACCCTAAAGACTCCACCAGAAAATTATTAGAGCTAATCAATTAATATAGTAAAGTTGTAGGATATAAAATCAACACACAGAAATCCCTTGCATTCCTATACACTAATAATGAGAAAGTAGAAAAAGAAATTAAGGAAACAATTCTATTCACCATTGCAACGAAAAGAATAAAATACTTGGGAATATATCTACCTAAAGAAACTAAAGACTATATATAGAAAACTATAAAACACTGATGAAAGAAATCAAGGAGGACACTAATAGATGGAGAAATACACCATGTTCATGGATCAGAAGAATCAATATAGTGAAAATGAGTATACTACCCAAAGCAATCTACAGATTCAATGTAATCCCTATCAAGCTACCAGCGGTATTTTTCACAGAGCTAGAACAAATAATTTCACAATTTGGATGAAAATACAAAATATCCTCAAATAGCCAAAGCAATCTTGAGAAAGAAGAATGGAACTGGAGGAATCAACTTGCCTGACTTCAGGCTCTACTACAAAGCCACAGTCATCAAGACAGTATGGTACTGGCACAAAGACAGAAATATAGATCAATGGAACAAAATAGAAAGCCCAGAGATAAATCCACACAGCTATGGACACTTTATCTTTGACAAAGGAGACAAGAATATACAATGGAGTAAAGACAATCTCTTTAACAAGTGGTGCTGGGAAAACTGGTCAACCACTTGTAAAAGAATGAAACTAGAATACTTTCTAACACCATTCACAAAAATAAACTCAAAATGGATTAAAGATCTAAATGTAAGACCAGAAACTATAAAACTCCCAGAGGAGAACATAGGAAAAACACTCTCCGACATACATCACAGCTTGATCCTCTATGATCCGCTTCCCAGAATACTAGAAATAAAAGCAAAAATATATAAATGGAATCTAATTAAAATTAAAAGCTTCTGCACAACAAAGGAAACTATAAGCAAGGTGAAAAGACAGCCTTCTGAATGGGAGAAAATAATAGCAATGAAGCAACTGACAAACAACTAATCTCAAAAATATACAAGCAACTTATGCAGCTCAAGTCCAGAAAAATAAATGACCCAATCAAAAAATGGGCCAAAGAACTAAATAGACATTTCTCCAAAGAAGACATACGGATGGCTAACAAACACATGAAAAGATGCTCAACATCACTCATTATCAGAGAAATGCAAATCAAGGCCACAATGAGGTACCGTTTCACACCAGTCAGAATGGCTGCGATCCAAAAGTCTACAAGCAATAAATGCTGGAGAAGGTGTGGAGAAAAGGGAACCCTCTTACATGGTTGATGGGAATGCAAACTAGTACAGCCACTATGGAGAACTGCCAGGGTCCAGCCCCGGTGGATCCAGGGTAATTCAAAGGGGAGACAGAATTGGCATCCTAGGAAAAAGCTATTTAATTAGAAGTATAAAGAGAGATTCAAAAGGAATAGTGTAGTAGGAAAATTAGTGGAGAAAAAGCGGCTGAATAATTTGGTTTATGTGGGATACCAATAAAGCTTCGAGAAAAAAAGCTTGTACCACCTACGTAGGCCACAGGCATCTTTCCATTCTCCCGAAGGAGAGGAGGCACTGAGGCCTCCCCGGTCCGATCTTAGAAGCCCAGGCAAAATTAGCAGGCTTGGTGAGTACCCACGCTCCAGATGGGAATTCAGCCAGAAGGGGAAAGAAAGAACGACACGGGGGAATCAGTCTTTCCAGAAACTCATCCGATTTCTTTATTTTCAGGTTTGCTTGTATGCTTTTTGTTATACATAGGGATGAATACAGAGCCACGTGGGGTCAGCAGACCTGACCCTTATCAAAATCAGGTGCTTCATATAAAATTATACAAAGGTCTTAGCGGTTTTACATCATCTTCTAGCCATGAGGCCTGCTGACATTTTATGGCCCTTTCTGATAACGGGCAGCCAACCAGAAAACTTATATTTTCCAGGGGTGATTTTTTCTTAAACTAGGTGCCACCCTCCAAATAAAGTTGCATTCCTATAGGGTGAGGGTATAGTGGGTTACAATCAAGAAAGGAATTTACTTAACCTAAGGTTTAACACGATTAATCTTAAAGGTTAATACTTATTTCTCCTATATGCTAGTTATATTCATTATAAGGGCAGAGAATATGGAGATCTAGCAGCAAATATTGGCTCAACAAATGTAAAACCCTTCACCAATATAATTTCTAATCAATCCACTACACTATACTAATAATTTTATAACTTCTCAAAAGAGTCTGTATTTAGAAAGTTTTAAAGCATCTCATGCTTCTCACGGTTGGGAGGCTGTAAACAATCACATATGGCCGGACGAACCTGCTCAGGCAGGCTAGAGAACCTTCAGAGGAGTTTGTAAGTTGAAACATGCTTGTCATGCCCAGGAATTTTTATTAATTGGAGCTGCAAGTTAACTCCTTCTCTGAGAGAGGTGGTGGGGGGGGGGGGGAGGGGTCAGCCCCCTGTAAAGTCAGGGGTATAGGTGAGAGTATAAAACAGTAAAGTAGGCACTCTGGTTTTGGGGGTAGATGCTCGGGAGCAGGGGGTTTCCTGAGGCTCGATCCCGGCTTTGTGTATGCCGAAGCCTCCTTCCTCATGACCTTTGCCATGGGCGGAGTTCCTCACGCTGGCTCCCAGCAGAGAACAGTGTGGAGATTCCTTAAAAAACTGCAAATAGAACTGCCTTATGACCCAGCAGTTCCACTGCTGGGCATACACACTGAGGAAACCAGAACTGAAAGAGACACGTGTACCTCAATGTTCATCGCAGCACTGTTTATAATAGCCAGGACATGGAAGCAACCTAGATGTCCATCAGCAGACGAATGGATAAGAAAGCTGTGGTACATATACACAATGGAGTATTACTCAGCCATCAAAAAGAATACATTTGAATCAGTTCTAATGAGGTGGATGAAACTGGAGCCTATTATACAGAGTGAAATAAGCCAGAAAGAAAAATACCAATACAGTAGACTAACGCATATATATGGAATTTCGGAAGATGGTAATGATAACCCTGTATGCGAGACAGCAAAAGAGACACAGATGCAAAAACAGACTTTTGGACTCTGTGGGAGAGGGAGAGGGTGGGATGATTTGGGAGAATGGCATTGAAACATGTATACTATCATGTAAGAAACGAATCGCTAGTCTAGGTTCGATACAGGATACAGGATGCTTGGGGCTGGTGCACTGGGATGATCCAGAGAGATGATATGGGGAGGATGGTGGGAGGGGGGTTCAGAGTTGGGAACTCATGTACACCTGTGGTGGATTATGTCAATGTATGGCAAAAGCAATACAGTATTGCAAAATTAAAAAAAAGAAAAAAAAGAAAACAAGAAAAACCAAAGACATTACTTTGCCGACAAATGTCCTTCTACTCAAAGCTATGGTTATTCTAGTAGTCATGTATGGATGTGAGATTTGGACTATAAAGAAAGCTGAACACCGAAGAATTGATGCTTTTGAATGATGATGTTGGAAAAGACTTGAGAGTCCCTTAGACTGCAAGGAGATCCAATCAATCCATCCTAAAGGAAATCAATCCTGAATATTCATTGGAAGGACTGATGCTGAAGCCAAAACTACAATACTTTGGCCACCTGATGGGAAGAACTGACTCACTGGAACAGACCCTGAGGCTGGGAAAGATTGAAGTCAAGGGGAGAAGGGGATGACAGAGGATGAGATGGTTGGATGGCATCACCGACTCAGTGGACATGAGTTTGAGTAAGCTCTGGGAGTTGGTGATGGATAGGGAAACCTGGTGTGCTGCAGTCCATGGGGTCACAAAGAGTCAGACATGACTGAGTGACTGAACTGAACTGAACTGATCATTTAATTTTCTTTTAAGAATCTACACTAAACTAAAATATATAAATACATGTTGAAAATTACATAATTTTGCATCAGTTAGTTAGTGTTAGTCACTCAGTCATGCCCAGCTCTTTAGGACTCTATGGTCCGTAGCCTGCCAGGCTTCTCTGTCCATGGAACTCTCCTTCAGCCAGTATCAAATTCACATCATATAAGAATTGCCTAGCGGAGGAGAAGGTGAGATGTATGGAAAGAATAACATGGAAACTTATATTACCATAAGTAAAATAGATAGACAACAAGAATTTGCTGTAAGGCTCAGGGAACTCACAGAGGGGCACTGTATCAACCTACACAAGTGGGATGGGGAGAGAAATGGGAGGGAGTTTCAAAAGGGAGGGGATATATATATATCATGTTGAGGCTGATTCATGTTTTTGACAGAAAACAGCAAAATTCTGTAAAGCAATTATTATTCAATAAAAATATATTAATAAAAAAATACCTTCTTCATACTTATTCAAACCATGATAATGAGGGTGTTTCCACTAACTGCTGCTCAAATTGTATGCATGAGATCAATGTATTGAACAAAAATGAGTCAATGGGTAAGAGATCAATTTTTTATGGTAATAGTTATTATATGCTATAAGAGGAGTTGAATTTTCATTGATTAACATATTGACATTAAATCCAAACTTCAAACAATTATCTAACTATAATTCTCAAAAATATCATTTCAGCAATGCAAATACCATTTAATTTTAGAAATTTTGAGAAAATTTGTGCTAGTCATTAATGATCATATCTGTACAACACATAAAACAATGTTTTAGATTATAATACTCAATATACTAAATGTCAGTTGTTATCAAATGGAATCAACAATGTTTTTGGATAATTTCAAATGATATAAATGTGCTTTGTTAGTACAGATTATTTGCTAATTCTTATATTTGAATATATATACTACATGCAAACAGAAAATTTCCTTCTTTAGGAGGAAATTATATAAAGAGATACATATATATATGTGTATACATATATCCAGAGAAGGCAATGGCACCCCACTCCAGTACTTTTGCCTGGAAAATCCCATGGACAGAGGAGCCTGGTAGGCTGCAGTCCATGGGGTCGCTAAGAGTTGGACACGACTGAGCGACTTCACTTTCACTTTTCACTTTCATGCATTGGAGAAGGAACTGGCAACCCACTCCAGTGTTCTTGCCTGGAGAATCCCAGGGATGGGGAAGTCTGGTGGGCTGCAGTCTATGGGGTCACACAGAGTCGGACATGACTGAAGTGACTTAGCAGCAGCAGCATATATATATATATATATATATATATATATATATATATATATACACACAAATACCCTTATAGCTATAAACACATATATTGTTTTCCTCTAAACTAGCCCACTAAAATACCTAAATCAGGGTCATTGAGTTATATTATATACAATATTATGTACAGTTGAGGTATCAGGTACAGTAAACATTACCACTTTTAATGTAAGAATTTTCAGTTTTGAACAAAATCTATTCTGTAGTACCACCACAATCATAATATTGAACATTTCATGAAATCCACAAATTTAATTAGTGACTCAATCATATTCCCATAAAAGAGAGATATAATGGCAAACGTTGACTCAGGAAGTTAGATAAAAATACACTGAGTAAAATCATACAGAGAGAATCATGCACACCTGGTTCCCTTTTGGTTTTACTGAGGTCAGTATGCATACACAAAAAAAGTTACCCATAAAGTATAAATTCTAGGATGTCAGACAACACACAGTCATATACACACTACTATAAAAATAAAAAGAAGTTCTATCATCTCCCCCAAATCATTGATTTCCCTTTATAGTCAAGACATTTGGCCAGCCCAGCCCTCACAATAGATTTGTGTTTATAAGTACCTTTGTCAAAAGGTCATATGACTCAAACCAGACATATTTTTCCATGTTGTTTCATATATCAGCAGTTAAGTTTATTTTTATTAATGAATAATATTCCATTGTATAATGTATAATGCCACATATCCATCATTATATTATTATACATTCTCCCTAGCAATAAATAATGTCAATGTTATGACTTTTGGCTATTTAAATGTATGTGTAGAGGTATTGTTTTAATTTGCATTTCCATGTTGATATATGATAGAGACCATCTTTTCAAATAATATCTGCCATCTGTATATCTTTTTTAGTGAGTTTTCTGTTAAGGATTTTGACCTGTTTTTTTAATCAGGTTGTTTTTATAGATGGGTCAGTATTTCTTTGTGTATTTTTCATAACAGTCCTTTATAAAATATGCTTTTTGCAAATAATTTGTCCTAAGCTGTGGCTTTTCATTCTCTTGATACTGACTTAGAGCAGAGGTTTTTAATTTTAATGAAATTCAGCTTATCAATTCTTTCTTTCATGGATTGGTGCCTTTGGTGTTATAACTAGAAAGTCATTAACAAACTCAAGGTTATCCAGATTGTATATGCTATCTTCAAGGAGTTGTACAGTTTGTATTTTATATTTATATCTTTATGAAATTCTCTACTTTTGTTCATAAGTCTAATATAGCAAATATTAATATTCTCCTCCAGGCTTATTCTTTATTTTTTGCATAGTTTACCTTTTTCAATTGATTACATTCAGATAAACCCATATTTAATACATTTCTATTTCAGATTTTTTCCAATAGCTGTGTTCCTCTTTTTCATCTACTCTGATAATTTCTGCTTTTTATTGGAGTTTAAGGTCATTGACAGTTAATGTAATTATTGTATAACTCTAGTTAAGTCTAAAATGTTAGTTTATTTTTTTTGTCTACAGTTTTTTTCTCCTTTGTTCTACTCTCACTGCCTTTTTTTAAAGAATATATACACACACACACAAACATACACACAAATGTGTGGAAATTTACATAGGAATTCATCTTAACCTTTTAATACTGTTCATGGGGTTTTTAGGGATACTGTGCATCAACAGATGGTCAATACCAAAGTCAGATTGATTATATTCTTTGCAGTAAAAGATGGAGAAGCTCTATACAGTCAGCAAAAACAAGACCTGGAGCTGACTGTGGCTCATATAATGAACTCCTTATTGTGAAATTCAGACTTAAATTGAAGAAAATAGGGAAAATCATTAGACCATTCAGGTATGGCCTAAATCAAATCTCTTATGATTATACAGTGGAAGTGACAAATAGAATCAAAGGATAAGTTATGGTAGAGTGCCTGAAGAGCTATAGATGGAGGTTTGTGACATTGTATAGGAGGCAGTGATCAAGACCATTCCCAAGGGAAAAAATACAAAAAAGGAAAAAATGGTTGTCTGAAGAGGCCTTAAAAAGAGCTGAGAAAAGAACAGAAGCTAAAGGCAAAGGAGAAAAAGAAAGTGAAAGTGAAAAGTGAAAGTAAAAAGTGAAAGCGAAGTCACTGGGTCATGTCTGACTCTTTGTGACCCTGTGGACTGTAGCCTATCAGTTTCCTCCATCCATGGGATTTTCCAGGCAAGAGTACTGGAGTGGGTTGCCATTTCCTTCTCCAGGGAATCTTCCTGACTCAGGAATCGATCCTGGGTCTCATACCCATTTGAATGAAGAGTTCCAAAGAATAGCAAGGAGAGATAAGAAAGCCTTCCTCAGCAATAAATGCAAAGAAATAGAGAAAAACAATAGACTGGGAAAGACTAGATATCTCTTCAAGAAAATTAGAGATACCAAGGGAAAGTTTCATGCAAAGATGGGCACAATAAAGGACAGAAATGGTATGGACCTAACAGAAGCAGAAGACATTAAGAGGAGGTGGCAAGGATATAGAGAACTATACAAAAAAAGATCTTCATGATCCAGATAACCACGATGGTGTGATCACTCACCTAGAGCCAGACATCCTGGAATGAGAAGTAGAGTGGGCCTTAGGAAGCATCACTACAAACAAAGCTAGTGGAGGTGATGAAATTTCAGTTGAGCTATTTCAAATCCTGAAAGATGATGCTGTGAAAGTGCTATACTCAAAATGTCAGCAAATTTGGAAAACTCATCAGTGGCCACAGGACTGGAAAAGGTCAGTTTTCATTCCAGGCTCAAAGAAGGGCAATGGCAAAGAATGTTCAAACTAATGAGCAATTGAACTCATCTCACACTCTAGCAAAATAATGCTCAAAATCCTCCAGCCAGGCTTCAACAGTACATGAACCATGAACTTCCAGATGTTCAAGTGGGATTTAGACAAGGTAGAGGAACCAGAGATCCAATTGCCAACATCCACTGGATCATCAAAAAAGCAAGAGTTCCAGAAAAGTATCTAATTCTGCTTTATTGATTACGCCAAAGTCTTTGACTGTGTAGATAGCAACAAACTGTGGAACATTTTTCAAGTGATTGAAGTACCAGACCATCTTACCTGTTTCCTGAGAAATCTGTATGCAGGTCAAGAAGCAACAGTTAGAACTGGACATGGAACAACAGACTGGTTCCAAATCAGGAAAGGACTACATAAAGGCTGTATATTGTCACGCTGCGTATTTAACTTCTATGCAGGGTGCATCATGTGAAATGCCAGGCTGGATGAAACACAAGCTGAAATTAAGATTGCCGGGAGACATATCAATAACCTCAGATATGCAGATGACATCATCCTTATGGCAGAAAGTGAAGAGGAACTATAGAAACTCTTGATGAAGTTGAAAGAGAAGAGTGAAAAAGGTGGCTTGAAACTAAACATTCAAAAAACCAAGGTCATGGCATCTGGTTCCATCACTTCATGGCAAATAGATGGGGAAAAAATGGAAACAGTGAGAGACTTTATTTTCTTGGGCTCCAAAATGGTGGTGACTGGAGCCATGAAATTAAAAGAGGCTTGCTTTTGGAAGAAAATCTATGACCAACCTAGACAGATATTAAAAAGTATAGAGACACTACTTTACCGACAAAGGTCCTTATACTCAAAGCTATGATTTTTCCAGTAGTCATGTATGGACGTGAGATTTGGACTACAAATAGCTGACTGCCAAAGAACTGATGCTTTTGAACTATGGTATTGAAAATTATTGAGAGTTCCTTGGACTGCAAGAAAATAAAACCAGTTAATCCTAAAGCAAATCCATCCTGAGTATTCATTGGAAGGACTGATGCTGAAGCTGAAACTCCAATATTTTGGACACCTGATGCAAAGAGCTGACTCATTGGAGAAGACCCTGGTGCTGGGAAAGATTGAATGTGAAAAGAAAAGGCGATGACACAGGATAAGACCATTGGGTGGAATCATCGACTCAATGGACATGAGTTTGAGTAAGCTCCCCGAGTTGGTGATGGACAGGGAATCCTGGCGAACTGCAGTCTTTGGGGCTGCAGAGTCAGACACAACTGAGTGACTGAACTGAACTCATCTCAGTTTAATGGTCTTTTATATTTTTTAATTTATTTTATGTATTACATGCAAAATCCTTTATTTCACTTTGGGTAAGTAAAATGCAATAAAATGTAAGAGCTTTGTAACTGTATAATTTTATTAAACTTCTCCCCTTCCCTTTCACTAGTTGCCATATGTATTATATCCACATATGTTATAAACCCCACAGTATGTATATTAAGAAAATGAAATGAATTATAGTTTTATACCTAATAACATATTTATCATATATCTGTTCTTCATTATTAAAGCTTTGAGTTTCCATTTACAATCAATCAGTTACATCCTGAAACCTTCTAAAATAGTTCTGAGAAATTTACTAGGTTATTATTTATAGATCTCATGGCTTGATAATGACTACAGTTTTATCTAACTGCTCAGTCACAGATTTCTGAATTCCAACCTGTTCTTCATTTATACATAGTTTCTCATAGATCTGAATCAGCTGAGTTAATATTTGTTAAAAATAGTGTTTAAATCTATTAAAGTCCAATGCATGTGAGAAGTAGACAGACATAAAATTACATGTGCATATCCAAGTATTGATTTTTAAGGTATTCTGGTAAATATTTTTATCTAAAACATAGGTTAACTAATTTTTCAGAAGTTACTTTTCCCCAATAACAGTTATAAGATATCACAACACCTATTATTTACTCCTTTCTTCATGATTTCTATATCATTTAGCTCACATGAACTGGCAGGAAAAGTTGATGACTTCTTTTCTGTCCCTTCCACTCTTTTTTCCCTAATCTTGGCTTCTGCTTATGACATTACACTTCAAATCAATTTGAGTAGAAGGAGTGCTAAAGCTAAAAGCCAGAGATAAGATGTGTCTTATTTAACATTTCAAACCCAATACACTACATTCCTGTATCTGAGAAAAATTTTAAAAAAAACCAAAAACTTCAACTCAAGAAGGATAATGAAAAGACCACTCAAACTAATCACATAAAAAGCCATCTTACAAATATATTAAAGCTAAACCAACCTCAAAGTTAGAGAAATGCAATTCAAAGACTAAAATAGCATATAACTGGATCTGCCTTAGATAAAACAAATTTATTAGTACATTAAAACTATATTATCAAAAGGCACAGTTATTTAATTTTGTGTACCTTTAAAATTCCTGAATATTAATCAATTTCATGGTTTCAAAATGGCCTAATATTAGAAGTAATATGAGTGTGTCTTTGATTTTTTTTTTTAATTTTAAAATCTTTAATTCTTACATGCATTCCCAGTTTGGTAAGATGAATTCTGTGAGTCCCAGGGTTGAGTTACTAACTTAATATTTAAAATATTATGCTTGACTAAACAGATTTAACATATAACACACCAAAAGAAAGAGAATTATTCATGACAAATCTGTATGTAAATATAGATTTTCTTTCCTCTAAGCAGGAATGAAAACTTGCTGCTACTGTAATAAATAAGTGAAATTCATTTCTTTGATAACCCAGGAGAGGAAAAAAGAACTGTAAACAATGTCTGTGATACTAAATTCAAACTCCTTCAAAAAGATCCTAAATCACACTCAATGTTGTCATCTTTAATCTTGTATAATATTCAGAAACTAAAACAATCCATATATATATATATATATATATATATACATATATATATACACTTCATTTTTATTGCGTTGTCAAATTGTTTTTAATGCAGAAGGACAATTTTTTAAAATATTCTTTTATATTCATGTTGGAAACTTTAATTTATCACTGTGTAAGCCATATTTCCTTGATTCTGGGAAAGATTGAAGGCAGGAGGAAAAGGGGGTGACAGAGTATGAGATGGTTGGATGGCATCACTGACTTGATAGACATGAGTTTGAGCAAGCTCCGGGACTTGGTGATGGATAGGCAAGCCTGGTGTGCTGCAGTCCATGGGGTTGCATAGAGTCAGACATGACGGAGCAACTGAACTGACTGACTGAAGTTTTACTTCAAAGTGAAAATTTACCTACTTCTTCAGCAGCCCCTGTTTCAAGCCTCTGTTGCATTTTTTTTTTTTCTCATTTCCAAACATCCTGGAGTATGAAAGTCAAGTAGAGGTTAGAAAGTATTACTATGAACAAAGCTACTGGAGATGATGGAATTTCAGCTGAGCTACTTCAAATAATAAAAGACGATGCTGTTAAAGGGCTGCACTAATATGCTAGCAAATTTGGAAAACTCAGCAGTGGCCACAGGACAGGAAAAAGTCAGATTTCACTCCAATTCCAAAGAATGGCAATGCCAAAGAACACTTTATGGTACAATTGAGCTCATTTCATATGCTAGCAAGGTAATGATCAAAATCCTTCAAGGCAGGCTTGAACAGTATATGAACCAAGAACTTCCAGATGTACAAGCTGGATTTAGAAAAGGCAGAGGAGCCAGAGATCAAATTGCCAACATCCATTGGATCATAGAAAAATTAAAGGAATTAAAACCAAAACAAACAAACTGTGGAAAATTCTTAGACATGGGAATACCAGAGCTTCTTACCTGTATCATGAGAAACCTGGTCAAGAAGCAACAGTTAGAACTGGATATGGAACAACAGACTGATTCAAATTGGAAAAGGAGTCCGTCAAGGCTGTATATTTTCACCTGGCTTATTTAACTTATATGCATAGTATATCATGCAAAATGCTAGGCTGGATGAATCACAAGCTGGAATCAAGACTGCTAGGAGAAATATAAACAACTCAGATATGCAGATGCTATCACACTAATGGCAGAAAGTGAAGAGGAACTAAAGAGCCTTGATTAAAATGAAAGAAGACAGTGAAAATGCTGGCTCAAAACTCAATATTCAAAAACTAACATCATGGCATCTGGTTCAATCATTTCATGACAAATAGATGGGGAAAACATGGAAACAGTGACATATTTTATTTTCTTGGGCTCCAAAATCACTGTGGACAGTGACTGCAGTAATGAAATTAAAAGACACTTGTTTCTTGGAAGAAAAGGTATGACAAACCTAGGCAGTGTATTAAAAAGCAGAGACATCACTTTGCTGAAAAATGTCTGTATAGTAAAAGCTATGGTTTTTCCAGTAGTTATGTGCAGATGTGAGAGCTGGACCATAAAGAAGGCTGAATGCCAAAGAATTGATACTTTCCAATGGTGGTGCTGGAGAAGATTCTTCAGAATCCTTTGGACTACAAGGGAATCAAACCAGTCAATCTGAAAAGAAATCAACCCTGAAGATTCACTGGAAGGACTGTTGCTGTTGCTCAAGCTCCAAAACTTTGGCCACCTGATGTGAACAGTCGACTCACTGGAAAAGACCCTGATGCTGGGAAAGACTGAAGGCAGGACAAGAAGGGGAACAACAAAGGATGAGATGGTTGGATGGCATCACTGACTCAATGGACATGACTTTGAGCAAACTCCACGAGACAGTGAAGAACAGGGAATCCTGGTGTGCTGCTGTTCATGGGCTTGCAGAGTCAGACATGACTTAACGACTGAATAACAAAAACAAAATAACCTAGTATATGATTATTTCCTCCTTTATCTCAGAAAAACTTAGATTTCATTAGCATAGGAAGTTTATCTATCTTCTGTTAGCTTTCGTATTCCCCAACATTGGTACAGAATAGATAATTAATGTCAAGTTATTCCGTATTTCACCATTTCTACACCAGTTCTAGACTAAACTCTACCTTTCTCTCCTGAACTGTGGGGGTAGCCTCTCATGTGAGATTTCTATAGCCAAACTTACCTGCTTTGTATCAGGTTCAAGAACCTACCTTTCATATAACAATCTTTATCCCTCTTGAATGATTTTAAAAACTAAACAACTATATACTTTTCATGCACTTTGTGGTAAGTCACTTCAGTTCATGCACTATAGCAGCTTAAATAACTCAGTTTCCATCACTTTTAGCTTAAAGTCTCTCCATTATTTCCCAGTGCTCTTTAACACACATTTTGAGAGTCCTTAATATATTTTGCAAGGTCCTGCTTCTGCTGCTGCTGCTGTCACTTCAGTCGTGTCCGACTCTGTGTGACCCCATAGATGGCAGCCCACCAGGCTCCCCCGTCCCTGGGATTCTCCAGGAAAGAACACTGGAGTGGGTTGCCATTTTCTTCTTTAATGCATGAAAGTGAAAAGTGAAAGTAAAGTCGCTCAGTCATGTCTGACTCTTCGCAACCCCATGGACTGTAGCCCACCAGGCTCCTCCGTCCATGGGATTTCCCAGGCAAGAGTACTGGAGTGTGGTGCCATTGTCTTCTCCATTGCAAGGTCCTACAGTATTTGAATTCTTACTTTTCTCATTCCTCTTCCATCCTCCTCTGGGTTCCAGCTCTGTATCAGTGTCTTTTCCTTCTTACTTCAACTTCTTTGAATTCCCTTTGTATTCCTATTCTCTCTAAATGCTTTCTCTATTTAACTCTTTAGCAACCTTCAGTTGTCTGCTTAAATGTCATTTTCTAGACAAAGGTTATTCTAACCTTTTTCTGCCATATACATATATAAATCTTTTTCTGCCATATACACTCTGGTCTGCTTGTATTGATATTATGTATGAAAGGAACAGGGTGAACAATCCTGACATCTCTGTGCTTTCTGCTACGCTACCAAATTGTTTTTCAGGGGAAGATTCAAAGTTTGCTTGAAATGGATTTTTCCTAGTGAATATAGTTTTACTTTTAGAAAAATAAAAATTTTAAAGAGGTATTTCAGTTAGTTGAAAAAGAGGCAATGTAAAATCTTCTGAGAGTGGAATACTAATAATTTTGTTACTTGATAGAGACAGAAGTCATTGGAATAAGAGTTATTACTATCAGAGTATGGGAGCAATTTTCCTGGAGTACAGAAAGTAATGGGTAGAGGAAGCATCTTTAAGAAGGTGGCACTTTCTTTTCTTTGCTTTTTTGTTGCTTAGTGTTAGAAAATTAGAGAAGTTAGGAATAGGAAGGGCTTTGCTAGGTTGAAAGACAAAAATTAAGACACAGAAGAATGCATGAAAAATGGGGACTTTAGGGGGCTTTGAGGAAATCCCTGACTTGATTCAATTTACTTTTTAAAGTTTAGATAGACAGTTGAACAAGTGGTAAGGGCTCCTACTGTGATTTATTAGACAACAACGAAAAACATTTTATAGTCCTGGTCAATGTACTGACAGGGTGACAGTGGTCTTCCAACATCTGTCCACTAATACCAAGGAATTGAAAGAAGACTACAGGAAAAAAGTGGGTAAATCTGAAACTTCAGTAACTCAATAACTAGATGGACTGCTTAGACCAGGACTGTGACAGTAAGAATGGAACATAATGCAAAAACTATAAATCAATTTGAAATAAAATTTATACTATTTAGATGTGAAAGACATAAATGTGATGAAGCCAATAACTGCTGCATTTTTACATAAGGATCCAGAATAATAGCTAAAAGAGATAAAGGAGTATATGATCATAATTATAGTAACAATTTTCCAGAATGCCAGTTAAATTAAACTGTGATAAGAGTGAGAATCATCTTTTTTGGTATTTGATAGAATGTTTTACTAAAAAAAAAAATACAAGATGGTTCCAGAAATAAAATTTAGCTTTAAAACTTTGCTACTTCACTGTCTCTATGAACTTGAATAAACCACATAATTCCTCAAAACTTCAACCTAACATAATAGCTTCTATAATATTATTTTCATTACCTGTCTTATTTTTCTTCTATTATGCAGAACAAATAATTTAGAATCTTAAGAAATCCATTTTAAATTTCTTCATGTTCAGTTTTAAGTTGCTCTTATTAAGTTTGCTATGACTTGATACTCCTTTAAAAAAATCTAGCTTGAAATACAGTAAAGTACACAGAGAGGATAAAACTATCATTTATTTATGATCTCCCTCCAAAGTTATAAAGAACTGATTAATGTTTAAGGGGCTGGAAAAGTAGAATTAACAAAAGAACTCTTATTTGTAAAGGAATCAGACATTTTGGGTTGTCAATGCCCATCTCCTGCATAGGAAATCCATCAACTCTAAAATATACTTGGCTGAAATAACCTAAAAGTTGTAAGCTGTATTTGTTAAACAGCTTAAAATGTCATTTGTTGAAATAATTTGAATCCTTGTAGCTGGTAATAAAGCTAGAAAATGAAAGGGTAGCCACTGTAGGATGAAATGCAAAGAATGCTGAAAAGATTGTACCTTTCACTGCTGTGTCTCCTCCTAATGTCCTTGTTGAATGTAAAAAAAATAATTTAACATAACATTGGGTTTTATGGTATTATAAAAATTATACGAGAGGCTTGTTCCAGTTTTATAAAAATTAGCTCACGTTGTACATTTCTACAAGGGGCACTGATTATGCACACCTGAGACTCCAGAAGACAAAATGTGGGTCCCTTCAGCCTGCTTGCTGCTTCCAGCATTTGAATCTGGCTGAGTTTCTAATTAGAAACATAAATAAAACATGAAGCATAAATAAGGAGTGTTAATGAAAACTACAGACTGGGACTAATCTAAAGACTATTTTCAGGAAGAGTGACATTTCTCTTATTTAGGTATATTGTAATACAGGTAAAAATCCTGGAATATATTGTATTTCATATTGTAGTCTCTGTAAAACTATTATTTTGAAAATGAACAGAGGCAAGAAATAATAATAATAATTTAGTTGCTCAGTCGGGTCTGACTCTCTGCGACCCTGTGAACTGTTAGCAAACCTGGGTCTTCTGCATTGCAGGCAGATGCTTTAGTTTGAGCCACCAGATAAGCCCGAGGTGAAGAAAAATGAGCTGTAAATGCTTAGATATCTATCTAGGAGTTAAACCATGTACTGTGAGATATAATGTCACATAATTTTAACTAGTCACCTATGAATCATGAGGTCTTTTTTATGCATACAATTATGCATACAAAACTGGACTGAAATTGAGGATTTAAAAGCATGAAAAGTAGATAGTATTTAGAGTATGTGATTTTGAGCAACAAAGACAAGACCAACAGTGCTTTTTATAAGTTCAGAAATCTGAAAGTTAATGGGTAAACTATATTTTGGAAATCAGATATATATAATCTGAGATATAACCCTAGCAAACTCAAAGCTATCTAGTTTCTCATAAAAATACCTCTATTTCAGCATAGAGCTCTTTGTTGTTGTTGTTGTTATTGTTGTTTTTTGGTAAATATATATAACAACAATTTAAATTTGATTTAATCTTCAGACTTTTGAAAAACTGAATATCACTTTCATTCTGGAATATGTGTCAAATAATATATTTGTATAAACCAAGTTATTTTAAAATACATAACAATAATTACTCAGTGCAAGGTATTTCCATCAATATAAGGGAGGTATGTGTGTGTGTGTGTGTGTGTGTGTGTGTGTGTATCAGTTCAGTTCAGTTCAGTTGTTCAGTCGTGTCCAACTCTTTGCTATAACTCAATCATATTCCTAAGTATTCAAGACTAACTTATATATTGTCTTTCTAGTCATAACAATTTAAGAAATTTAAAATTACCTGTTTTATTTAACATTATGTCAATGTAGCATGGTTCTTTTTCAAGATTTATCTGTAATGCTTTTCTGACTTTATTCCTAAATTAATCAAATCATGCAGGATTTCAGTCATTTGATCCTTTTTGGAGCATTTTCACTTCTAAATTCTGTAACAAAGGTACTCAGTTTTAGCACATTTTCAGCAAGAGAATCAATATCTCTTTTTTCATAATAAGTGACAGTAAGTCATAAGAATAATAATCAGAATAAGTGATTATAGTTAACAGTGAATATTCAAATACAAGCACACTTGTCACCAATATTTCTCAAGAGAAGTTCTGATATACAAAAACATAGTGAGGTGTAAAACTACCCTGAAAAATAATGGCAGCTATTTCTCTTTATAGTTTTACTTTTGCCACCACAAGGCAATTATGTAGACATAATTTACATTTTTTTGGCTTCCTATCTTTGAAAACATGCAAAATTTATAAATTTCAATATATTTATATTATTTTTAAATTCACAAAGATTGTATAGTGTTTGCCATTAAGTGATTAAATGTCACATAATTCCAGTTTGCATAAAATGTAACTCATTTTACATAGATTTCATACCACTGGTGTTAAAGCCTTCAGAAGTCATTCAGTAAGGAATCATATTGAGTACATAAGAGGGAAGAACTTTATTTTAAAACAAGTATAATTGCTTCACAATGTTGTGTTAGTTTCTGCTGTTTAGCAAAGTGAATCGCCATTCATATACATTATTCCCCTCTTTATTGGATTTTCTTCCCATTTAGGTCACCACAGAGTGCTGAGTAGACTTCCCTGTGCTATAACATTGGTTCTCATTCAGTTCAGTTCAGTTCAGTTCAGTTCAGTCGCTCAGTCGTGTACGACTCTTTTTGAACACATGAATCGCAGCACGCCAGGCCTCCCTGTCCATCACCAACTCCTGGAGTTCACTCAGACTCACGTTCATTGAGTCAGTGATGCCATCCAGGCATCTCATCCTCTGTCGTCCCCTTCTCCTCCTGCCCCCAATCCCGCCCAGCATCAGAGTTTTTCCATTGAGTCAACTCTTCGTATGAGGTGCCCAAAGTACTGGAGCTTCAGCTTCAGCATCATTCCCTCCAAAGAAATCCCAGGGCTGATCTACTTCAGAATGGACTGGTTAGATCTCCTTGCAGTCCAAGGGACTCTCAAGAGTCTTCTCCAACACCACAGTTCAAAAACATCAATTCTTCAGCACTCAGCTTTCTTCACAGTCCAACTCTCACATTCATACATGACCACTGGAAAAAACATAGCCTTGACTAGACAGACCTTTGTTGGCAAAGTAATGTCTCTGCTTTTCAATATGCTATCCTGGTTGGTCATAACTTTTCTTCCAAGGAGTAAGCTGTTCTCATTAGTTATCTATTTTACACGTCGGTTCCATTCAGTTGATCAGTCGTGTTTGACTCTTTCTACTCCATGAATTGCAGCACGCCAGACATCCCTGTCCTTCACCAAGTCCCGGAGTTCAATCAGACTCACGTCCATTGAGTCAGTAATGACATCCAGCCATCTCATCCTCTGTTGTCGCCTTCTCCTCCTGCCACCAATCCCTCCCAGCTTCAGAGTCTTTTCCAGTGAGTCAACTCTTCGCATGAGGAGGCCGAAGTATTGGAGTTTCAGCTTCAGCATCAGTCCTTCCAAAGAACACCCAGGACTGATCTCCTTTAGAATGGACTGGTTGGATCTCTTTGCAGTCCAAGGGACTCTCAAGAGTCTTCTTGAAAATCACAGTTCAAAACCATCAATTCTTTGGTGCTCAGCTTTCTTCACAGTCCAACTTTCACATCCATACGTGACCACTGGAAAAACCATAGCCTTGACTAGACGGACCTTTGTTGGCAAAGTAATGTCTCTGCTTTTGAACATGCTGTCTAGATTGGTCATAATTTTCCTTCAAAGGAGTAAGCATCTTTTAATTTGATGGCTGCAATCACAATCTGCAGTGATTTTGGAGCCCCAAAAAATAAAGCCTGTTTGAAAGACACTGTTTCCACTGTTTCTCCATCCATTTGCCATGAAGTGATGGAACCGGATGCCATGATCTCAGTTTTCTGAATGTTGAGCTTTAAGCCAAGTTTTCACTCTCCTCTTTCACTTTCATCAAGAGGCTATTTAGTTCCTCTTCACTTTCTGCCATAAGGGTGGTGTCATCTGCATATCTGAGGTTATTGATATTTCTCCTGGCAATCTTGATTCAAGCTTGTGCTTCCTCCAGCCCAGTGTTTCTCACAATGTACTCTACATATAAGTTAAATAAGCAGGGTGACAATATACAACCTTGATATACTTCTTTTTCTATTTAGAACCAGTCTGTTGTTTCATATCCAGTTCTAACTGTTGTTTCCTGATCTGTTTATAGGTTTCTCAAGAGGCAGGTCAGGTGGTCTGGTATTCCCATCTCTTTCAGATTTTCCACAGTTGATTGTAGTCCACACAGTTAAAGGCTTTGGTATAGTCAATAAAGCAGAAATAGATGTTTTTCTGGAACTCTCTTGCTTTTTCAATGATCCAGCATATGTTAGCAATTTGATCTCTGGTTCCTCTGCCTTTTCTAAAACCAGCTTGAACATCTGGAAGTTCATGGTTCACGTACTGCTGAAGCCTGGCTTGGAGAATTTTGAGCATTACTTTACTAGCATGTGAGATGAGTGCACTTGTGCGGTAGTTTGAGCATTCTTTGGCATTGCATTTCTTTGGGATTGGAATGAAAACGGACCTTTTCCAGTCTTGTGGCCACTGCTGAGTTTTCCACATTTGCTGGCAAATTGAGTGCAGCACTTTCACAGCATCATCTTTCAGGATTTGAAATAGCTCAACTGGAATTCCATCACCTCCACTAGCTTTGTTCGTAGTGACGCTTTCTAAGGCCCACTTGACTTCATATTCCAGAATGTCTGGCTCTAGGTGTGTGGTCACACCATCGTGATTATCTGGGTCATGCAGATCTTTTTTGTACAGTTCTTCTGTGTATTCTTGCCACCTTTTCTTAATATCTTCTGCTTCTGTTAGGTCCATACCATTTCTGTCCTATATCGAGCCCATCTTTGCATGAAATGTTCCCTTAGTATCTTTAATTTTCTTGAAGAGATCTCTAGTCTTTCCCATTCTGCTGTTTTACTCCATTTCTTTGCTTTGATTGCTGAGGTAGGTTTTCTTATCTCTCCTTGCTATTCTTTGGAACTCTGCATTCACATGCTTATATCTTTCTTTTTCTCCTTTGCTTTTTGCTTCTCTTCTTTGCACAGCTATTTTTAAGTCCTCCCTAGATAGCCATTTTGCTTTCTTGCATTTCTTTTCCATGGGGATGATCTTGATCCCTGTCTTCTGTACAATGTCATGAACCTCTGTCCATAGTTCATCATGAACTCTATCTATCAGATCTAGTACCTTAAATCTATTTCTCACTTCCACTGTATAATCATAAAGGATTTGATTTAGGTCATACCTGAATGGTTTTCCCTATTTTCTTCAATTTAAGTCTGAATTTGGCAATAAGGAGTTCATGACCTGAGCCACAGACAGCTCCCAGTCTTGTTTTTGCTGACTATACAGAGTTTCTCCATCTTTAGCTGAAAAGAATATAATCAATCTGGTTTCGGCATTGACCATCTGGTTATGTCCATGGGTAGAGTCTTCTCTTGTGTTGTTGGAAGAGGGTGTTTGATATGACCAGTGCGTTTTCTTGGCAAAGCTCTATTAGCCTTTGCCCTGCTTCATTCCGTATTCCATGGCCAAATTTGCTGTTACTCCAGGTGTTTCTTGACTTCCTACTTTTGCATCCCAGTCCCCTATAATGAAAAGGACATCTTTTTTGGGTGTTAGTTCTAAAAGGTCTTGTAGGTCTTCATAGAACCGTTCAACTTCAGCTTCTTCAGTTTTACTAGTTGGGGCACAGACTGGATTACTGTGATATTGAATGGTTTGCCTTGGAAATGCACAGAGATCACTCTGTTGTTTTTGAGATTGTATCCAAGTACTGCATATCAGACTCTAGTTGACCATGATGGCTACTCCATTTCTTCTAGGGGATTCCCGCCCACTGTAGTAAGTTTAATGGTCATCTGTGGTAAATTCACCCATTCCAGTCCATTTTATACATAGTAGTATATATATGCCAATCCCAATCTCCCAATTCACCCCACACCCCTTCTCTACCTTGGAATCCATACGTTTGTGCTCTAGATTTGTCTCTCTGCTTTGCAAAATAAGGTCATCTATACCATTTTTCTAGATGGGCAATATACAGTATTTTTTTTTACACTAAAAGGGAAGAACTTTAAAAATACAGCTTTACTGCAAAATATTTTAACTAAAGAATGTAAACCGAAATAAAAGGAGCCCCAAACACTAACTTCTGATCCATAGCTAACTCCCTTAGCTAACACAACCCTTTAAAAAAAAGGTTTTCTATAAATCAGTACTAAGATAAAGACAAGGAATAGAAAAAACAACGCACATGGGAAAGATGCAAAGGTTACAGTAGTTGCAAAGTTCTCATAGCTTTTATCCCTAGACTATAATTTCTAATTTTCTTCTAGGTCTGAGTTGGGAAATCTTATGATCCTTCTACTTTGTGCATTTATTGCTCACAGCAAGGCTTACCAAAACTTTCCCCTCTAATTCCTTTACTTTTGACAGAAATCTTCCTCTTTGGTGGCATTTCATTCTATCACATAGACCTAAAAATACAATCTTCTCAAAGCTGTGCTTTTTTTGGAAGTGAATAATTTACTAAGAATTGGAGCCTCATAACTGCCATCCATTTCTTCATTCCAATTCTTCCAGACTATAACCATAGGCCCATTATAGATGTGCACAGTCTGGAAAAGTGTCCTGGCTGGGTTCCTTGAACATCTCACTTGATGGGGACCATACCTAACTGTAGCATCCTTTCATCCTCACTATGTACCTGAGATGGCAATATGCTCAAGTGACAACTTCTGGAGCTGTCTGATAAGTCTCTGAACCAGAAATCGCAGTTATTAGGAAGGTGGTTGTTTCCAAAGTGTAATTCAAAATGCAGCGTTTAGTTAAACAGTTTTTTGTAAATCCTTACTCAGATGAAGGAAAAAAAAAAAAGCCAAAGATAGAGGCTTCATAGGATTTTCCAGTGGCTACTTCAAAGTAAGTCTGAAATTTTGGTCTTGGATAAAGGCTGTAAGAACTTTGCAAATTATTGCAACCATTGAGTATAACAGTTAGAGCATTAGAGTTTGTAACTCTTTCCCCCCAAACCCATTAAGAAATGTTGGAAATGTTAAAGCTTTTCTGAGAAGAATAAATCCTTCAAGAAGCTGATAATTGGAATATGTATATAAATGGATACAGATAAATTAGTTGCTTATTTGAAAGACTCAAGTCAGTTGAGGGATAAAAAGCTGAACTTCTTTATTATTGAGTATTTATAGTTTTGAAAATAATGTGTGAAATGCACAAAAGTTAATAAATTGATAAATTGGACATGACTCTGGTTCATAGGTGGAACAGAGAGTAGGGAACATTTTCAAATTTACCCTTTTATTCTATTAAAAATTCAGTCCTAAATACGTACATCAGTTCAGCTCTGCTCAGTTTAGTCGCTCAGTTGTGTTAGACTCTTTTTGACCCCATGAATCACAGCATGCCAGGCCTCCCTGTCCATTACTAACTCCCGGAGTTCACCCAAACTCATGTCCATCGAGTTGGTGATGCCATCCAGCCATCTCATCCTCTGTCATCCCCTTCTCCTCCCGCCCCCAATTCCTCCCAGCATCAGGGTCTTTTCCATTGATTGAGTCAACTTTTCGCAAGAGGTGGCCAAAGTACTGGAGTTTCAGCTTTAGCATCATTCCTTCCAAAGAAATCCTAGGGCTGATCTCCTTCAGAATGGACTGGTTAGATCTCCTTGCAGTCCAAGGGACTCTCAAGAGTCTTCTCCAATACCACAGATCAAAAGCATCAATTCTTCGGTGCTCAGCCTTCTTCACAGTCCAACTCTCACATCCATACATGACCACTGGAAAAACCATAGCCTTGACTAGACGGACCTTAGTCGGCAAAGCAATGTCTCTGTTTTTAAATATTCTATCTATGTACATACATATATAAGCTTATATATATATATATATAAAATACCTGCCTTTTAAGTCATGTGTTTTGAGAGAATAGAAAGTTGTTTCAAGTATAAATTGGTATAAAATATAAGCCTGTATCTGCCAGATACACAATAATCAATTATACTTCCAATACTTTAAGTATACTTGCTGGATTATCACAGACTATCTGACCACCAAGTGCCATCCTGCTTCTCCTTCCCTGAAGAAACCTGTAATTCTGCAGTAGGTGTGTACCCTTCATGTCCAGCTTTCTACACTGCCATAATCTACATGTGCTTTCATAAACAGTGTGTATTATCACTGTGAAAATTTCAAATCTTTGCTCCAACTTTTCTTTCACTGACATTTTCTCTAGTTTTACTGACAGTTCTAATGTTCTTTTCTGTGATTAGCTGTTCATATCCTCTGCCCACTTTGTACTCTTTTTTAACTTACAGTTCTGAAGGAAGTCCTAATACATTCTGGAAAACTGTTAAATGTTTGCTAAATGCTCTAAGAAAAATCCTGTCCCAGTCTAGAGCTTCCCTTTTTATTTCTGTTTACTAGCCCTTTGCCCTAAAAGAGCTACAAGTCAAATTTATGGATATTTTTCTTGTTTGTGTTTTGATGTTTTTCTTATCTTCCTTAATCTCATTATCATACTAGTATTATCCAAAATTTTCAAAAATATTTTAAAGCTTTGCTTCCCACAGAAAGATATCTAGTCTATTTAGCTTTCCTTTTTCTTATTATATAGCATACGTGTACATTTGCTTAGCCATGTCCAACTCTTGGCAACTCTTTGGACTACAGCCTGCCAGGCTCCTCTGTCCATGGCATTTTTCAGGCAAGAATACTGGAGTAGGTTTCCATTTCCTCCTCCAGGGGATCTTCTGCCCCAGGGATCAAACCTGCATTTCTTGTGTCTCCTGCATTTCCAGGCAAATTCTTTGCCTGCTGAGCCACTGGGGAAGCCCCCTAATACATAGCATAAGTAATGATCTATTTGCCTTTGCCACCTGAGGAATCATTTGAACATTGTTTTATGAGAGTCTATGCTTTATGCACTGATAGGCAATGTCTTGTCAGTCATTTACCTGTTTCCCATACCTCTTGGTTGTATGTGCCCGTAGACATGATGACTTAATAGCTAGCAGGAAAACTACCCCTTCTTATGTTAAATAAATTCACCACTTCATTACTCTCTATATTTATATATTAATATTATTTTAATTCTATGAAATATTATTAGGGCTTGGTTTTAAAGTGCACTGAATTTTAGATATCAGGACTACAAATTATGCATTTTTATGATTCTGAGTCTTCAAAATCTAACATATTATTTATTGCCATCAATTTATTGTTTTTATGTCTTCAAAAAGTTCTCTAAATTATTCCAGTGAGCATCCAAATATTTTGCTAGTCATAGATTTTTTTTACATAAATATGTTACTTTATATCACTTTTTATTACTGACTACTGCAGCACTGTATAAGTAAATGACCATAGAGTACCTTTATTTTGATCATGGCAGCATTTCTATAAGATCTTTCATCAGTTTATAAGGTTTATATAAGCTTTTCTGGCCATGCTTTTTAAAATGTCAATTTTTAAAAGTTTTCTCTCCATTACATTTCCTAGTTCACTCCTTTACATTCTTTTTTCACCACAGCATGAAACATGATATAAAAACTGCTAAGTTTTGCATATTTTAATGCAAAAATAACAGTCTCCATGAGAGAAGTGCATTTTGTCTATTTTATTATTATACCAAGTCTTAGAATAGCCCACAAATGGAGCTCAAAAAATATTTGTTAAAGGATGAATAACTGAGTGAATTGAATTAATAACTGAAAACTACTGAATCTAGATATTTTCAGAATAAATGTGAATGAGGATTTTGATTTGTTCCTTGCATAATTCTACTGGAGATTGAAAACACCTATATTTATGAAACAACATGATTTAATAGCTTAAAAGAAACAGATTTTCTAATACTCATATCGCAAAATGTGAAAATGGTATAATTTCTGTCATCTTTTGTCAAGTTATTTTACTGACTATATACTACTATAAAAATAATTTAACTCTCCAAAATATGTAAAGCAGGGTTCTAGGAAATACTAGAAAATTTTAGGAGAAGCAGTAATTTTTGATTAAAGATTGTAAACTCAGCGTAAAACTTGAAGAACGATGGAGAAATTCTCCAGTACAAAAAGTGGATCTGTTGTTAACACTTTCTTCTGCCTTATTTGTCAGATGCTGAAAGTTTGGACATGTAAATTAGGACATTAAGTAGGATTCTTTAGCCTAATTAAGTCTCATCTACCTTAAGGTCTAGAACTAGAATTATTAGTAAAGTAATTAAACAAATGCAAACTAAATAGTCACTCACATTTTAAAGTATTGCTAATTAAACTAATGTGATATAGTCATTCACACTTTACAGTTTCATATCTTAACATTAAAAGGAGTGGCTCTGTTTTTAATGTAAGTTGCAGAAATTCCTGAATCCAGAAAGAACACGTCTAGCTCTATTTGTACTGTACCGGTTTTTCACAAAATATCTTCAGAAAGTATTTGACGTCTTCCTAAAATTATGCAACTCTAACAATGTTGATGACTTGCATATCTTCAATTTATTGATATAAACTAACAGTTTCCAGAGAGGACTTCTAGATTTTTTAGGACATCTCCCTCACTCCTCCCTTCACTCCCCTCCCCCACCAACATACTACAGTTGTAGAATAAATCTTGGAGAATAATTACTTGGCAACATCACAATCTTTAAGTGCCCAATTCTCTGTAACACCAGTAGAATTCACTGTGAAAATGTCATTAATATTATGTGGAATCACCGAGTTACAGCTGACCCTTGAATAAAAAGCAAGTTTGAACTGTCCACTCATACACAGATATTTTTCAACAGTAAATCCTACAATCGGTGGTTGGATGTGGCGGGTAACCACAAATCACATGCTGATTAACCCTTCAAGTGTCAACTGTAATTCTTTACTTCTTTCTTTTGTCATCACAAGCTTGTATTGTTCACTCACTGTGCCAGGCTATATAAAAGGAAATGAGCAGAGAGAAATATCTTTCTTCAAGGAATTAAGTGAATGGTACTGAAGAAATGGTTAGTAAGGAAGTGTAAAAAAAAGGTTTGATAAGTGCTAAGACATGAGTATGGTAGGAAGTAAAAAAAAAAAAAACAACAGGACTCAAGTCTAACGTAGAGAAAAGAAAAACACATAGATGTAATGATTGACGTAAATCTGCTTTCATTCTTTTTTTTTCCTAGTTGTTTCTTATTTTTAATTTTTATTTATTATTATTATTATTATTATTTTTAACTTTACAATATTTTATTGGTTTTGCTGCACATCAACAGGAATCCACCACGGGTGTACACGTGTTCCCAACCCCGAATCCCCCTCCCACCTCCTCCCTCACACCATCCCTCCAGGTCATCCCAGTGCACCAGCCCCAAGCATCTTGCACCCTGCATCGAACCTAGACTAGGGATTCATTTCTTATACGATATTATACATGTTTCAATGCCATTCTCCCAAATCATTCCACCCTCCCCCTCTCCCACAGAGTCCAAAAGAGTGTTCAATACATTTGTGTCTCTTTTGCTGTCTTGCATACAAGGTTATCGTTACTATCTTTCTAAATTCCATGTATATGCATTAGTATACTATATTGGTGTTTTTCTTTCTGGCTTACTTCACTCTGTATAATCGGTTCCAGTTTCATCCACCCCATTAGAACTGATTCAAATGTATTCTTTTTAATGGCTGAGTAATACTCCATTGTGCATATGTACCACAGCTTTCTTATCCATTCATCTGCTGATGGACATCTAGGTTGCTTCCATGTCCTGGCTATTATAAACAGTGATGCAATGAACATTCTTAATAGAAATCTAAATTTCAGAAAATCATTTCAAACAAAAGAAAACTGAGAAAAAGTAAAATATGAAGGTGTGAAACACCTTAGTCTGCTCATGAAAATGCAAGTAGTTCAATATTCTGGATGATACGTTTACTAGTTTTCTAAGGCTTCTGTGACAAATCAACACAAATGTAGTGACTTAAAGCAGATTCCTAATCTTACACTTCTGTCGGTGAGAAATCCAACATGTGTTTCAATGAACTAAAATTAAGGTGTCTGCAGGGCTATATCCCTTTGTTAAAGGCTCTCCAGCAAAATCCACTTCTTTGCCTTTCCAGTTTCCAAACCTCCCTTATGTCTCGTGGCTCTCAGCCAACAATGCCAAGTATCTCTAACTATTCAACTGTAGGTAACTTTCCTCTTCTTCTGACTTTCTCTTCCAAGTCTAAAGACCTATGTGATTACACTGGGCCCACAGGATAATCCCGTACAATTTCCCTATGTCATACTCATATCTCCAAACCACATTGCCAAAGTCCCTTCTACCATCTTAAGTAATGCATTCAGATTTCAAGAATTAAGACATGGATATTCCAGGAGGGACATTATCCTGCCACCAGAGTATGTTACAAAGGTTATGAGGGGAACCACAGGGAGAGCTGAAACTGGTAACTAGAATCTGACCAGGTAATGCAGCCATTAGAAACCATCCTACAGATTTAAATGTACTAATACTATGTCAGTAGGAATCCACTGACACGATTACTTAGTACTGAAAAAGTTTAATCTGGGAGTTACATGGTAGAGAAATGAGAGAACAAGAGTAGAGAAGGAAGGCAACAACAAAATGGATTTAGACAAACCAGTTCAGAAATGTAAATACTTCAATTTAAGCAGGAGTGGGGACTTTCCTGGTAGTCCAGTGGTGAAGACTGAGAACTTCCAATGAAGGGGGTGCAGGGCAGGTTCAATCCTTGGTTGGATAACTAAGACTGGACATGCTGCTCAGCCAAAAAACAAACAAACAAACAAAAAATAAACAAAAATAAACTGCATTTAAAAAGAAAGAAAGAAAAGCAGGAGCAATGGATGGCAGAGGAGAGAAGGTAATGGATTCAATAAATATTCAGTTCAGTTCAGTTCAGTCACTCAGTCTTGTCCGAACTCTTTGCAACCCATGAATCACAGCACGACAGGCCTCCCTGTCCATCACTAATTCCCAGAGTTCACTCAAACTCATGTCCATTGAGCGGTAATGCCATCCAGCAATCTCATCCTCTGTTGTCCCCTTCTCCTCCTGCCCCCAATCCCTCCCAGCATCAGAGTCTTTTCCAAAGAGTCAACTCTTTGCATGAGGTCGCCAAACTACTGGAGTTTCAGCTTTAACATCATTCCTTCCAAAGAAATCCCAGGACTGATCTCCTTCAGAATGGACTGGTTAGATCTCCTTGCAGTCCAAGGGACTTTCAAGAGTCTTCTCCAACACCACAGTGCAAAAGCATCAATTCTTTGGTGCTTAGCTTTCTTCACAGTCCAACTCTCACATCCATACATGACCACTGGAAAAACCATAGCCTTGACTAGACGGACCTTTGTCGGCAAAGTAATATCTCCATTTTTTAATATGCTATCTAGGTTGGTCAAAACTTTTCTGCCAAGGAGTAAGTGTCTTTTAATTTCATAGCTGCAATCACCATCTGCAGTGATTTTGGAGCCCCAAAAAATAAAGCCTGACATTGTTTCCACTGTTTCTCCATCTATTTGCCATGAAGTGATGGGACCAGATGCCATGATCTTCATTTTTTGAATGTTGAGCTTTAAGCCAACTTTTTCACTCTCCTCTTTCAATTTCATCAAGAGGCTTTTTAGTTCCTCTTCACTTTCTGCCATAAGGATGGTGTCATCTGCATATCTGAGGTTCTTGATATTTCTCCCAGCCATCTTGATTCCAGCTAGTGCTTCTTCCAGCCCAGCGTTTCTCACGATGTACTCTGCATATAAGTTACATAAGCAGGGTGACAGTATACAGCCTTGACATACTCCTTTTCCTATTTGGAACCAGTCTGTTGTTCCATGTCGAGTTTAATAAATGTGTTTGCATGGGTGCAGGTTGGCTGAGAGGAGCTAATCCATGTTCAAGGTCAGGAGGGGTGGCAGTGAGGAGATACCCCTGGTCCAAGTAAGGAGCAGCAGCAGCTGTGCTTTGCTGGAGCAGCTGTGAAGATACCCCACGTCGAAGGTAAGAGAAACCCAAGTAAGACGGTAGGTGTTGTGAGAGGGCATCTGAAGGCAGACACACTGAAACCATAATCACAGAAAACTAGCCAATCTGATCACACAGACCACAGCCTTGTCTAACTCAATGAAAGTAAGCCATGCTGTGCGGGGCCACCCAAGATGGATGGGTCATGGTTTAGAGGTCTGATAGAATGTGGTTCACTAGAGAAGGGAATGGCAAGCCACTTCAGTATTCTTGCCTTGAGAACCCCATGAACAGTATGAAAAGGCAAAATGGTAGGATGCTGAAAGAGGAACTCCCCAGTTCAGTATCCAATTCAATAAATATCAATAAATATTAGGAACATAAAATTGACAATGCTTGGTCTCTGGTTAGAAATGTTCAATGGTAAAATTATGAGCTGATAATGTGTATAAGAGGGCTTTCCTGGTGTTTCAGTTGATAAAGAATTTGCCTAAAATTCAGGAGACCCAGATTTGATTCCTAGGTCGAGAAGATCCCTTGGAGGAGGAAATGGCTACCTACTCCAATATTCTTGGCTGGGAAATCCCATAGACAGGGGAGCCTGGGGGGCTATAGTCTATGGAGTTGCAAAGAGTCAGATACCATTTAGCAACTAAATCACCAATGTGTGTAAGAAACTTGGTTTGGAGGATCATCATCATCATCTGTGCATGCTCAGTCATGTCTGGCTCTTTGCAACCCCATGGACTGTAATAGCCCAAAAGGAGTTTTCCAGGCAAAAATACAGAAGTGAGTTGCCATATCCTTCTCTTTAGGGGACCTTCCCTAACGAGGGGTCAAACCCACCTGGTTTCTTGCATTGCCAGGCAGATGCTTTACTGTCTGAGCCACAAGGAAAGCCCTGGTGGTTACCAATGATAAATCCAGATTAAGGTCAGGTGATAAGGATCAGAATATTTCCATAGGTGAATATCCATGTTTTGAAATTTGATCCATGAACAACGAGGCCTTAGAAACTAAATTGGAGCTAAGAATTCAAATGTGCAAGATAGTACATTCACCCAGATAGGATCACTGAAGGCGGTAGGTGGTCATGAATAAGAAAAGAGCGAGCACCAAGAGAAAGGTTAGCTGAATAGGCAAAGGGAATGCACATATTGAGTAAAAATATAAAAGATGGACCTAGAGATTCATTTACTCTTTGTATAAGAAATTCAGCAGCCTGAGGTACCCTGACCTAACTCAACATTGTTTCTCACTAGTATGTGAATATTTAAAAAATTCTATGCCATGTGATAGAATATATTATGATTAAAACTCTCTGCTACCTGTTAATGTCACACTTCATAACATCATTCCCTTGTGGACATCAGAGACAAATGTCCTGGAGCTCTGATTCCAAATATAGAATTAACTAGCTCTGTAGTCCTTGAGAAAAATCACTTAATCTTTCTAAGCCTCTGTTATTCTTCTCTAACCAGGGATAATAATCTCTGCGGTAAAGGATTATTACACAGATTAAAGACTATGTACATAAAGAGCACTTGGCATGCTGCCTGATCCATAGCAGGTAGCCAGTGATTAAATGCTGCTTTATTGTGTCCCTTGGTGTGAGTTTCCATCATTTCATCAATGAGTGGCATATCCAAACTGATAGATTAATGCTCTGGAGTGTATAATTTCTGTTTTCCTTGTCTAGAGAAAAACTGATCTCCAGTGTCTGCCCTGATTTGAAGCTGGTCATATCAGGAACATTCATTTGAGATGTAATGATACATCTCAAATGAAAAGACTTCCATGAATATTGATTTGCACAACTGAATTGGGAGTCTTAAAAATGACCATCCTGTGCAAAACAATCACTGATAATTTTAAATTCCAACATTTGTGGTCAAAGGCAGGTCTGGAAGGTAAGCAGCATGGCTTTTGTTCAGACATTGAATATTTTTTGTAAAGATGAAATTTTAATGCAATGGCAATCCACTCTAGTATTCTTGCCTGGAAAATCCCATGGATGGAGGAGCCCGGTAGGGTACAGTCCATGTGGTTGCAAAGAGTCAAACACGATTGAGTGACTTCACTTCACTTCAGTGGTATACAAGTAACCTTGCATGTTTATTAAATTTCTCACTGTTAGATAAATGAAGGCAGTAAAAGATGTTAGAACATCACAACAAGAGTTCACCTAAGAGACCACCACTAACCTTAAAGGTAGAAGACCAATCAAAAGCTTTTAAGATAGAATTATAGGGAACATAATTGTTAATATCAAATGGTCAGCGTCCTACTGTATAGTGCAGGGAACTCAGTTCAGGGCTCTGTGATGACAGAGATGGATGGGATTTGGGGAGGTGGCTAGGAGGGAAGTCCAAGAAGAAGGGGTTATATGTATCCATATGACTGACTCACTTCATTGTGCAGCAGAAACTAACATAACATTGTAAAGCAATTATACACTAATAAACAAAAAATAGTTTTAAAATTAAAAAATAGCTTACACCAAAGTGGTTGTCACCTTTGAATATCAGTTTAGTAAAGTGATTAGGAATTATCTAAGAAGCCCATCAAACTTGATTTTGAATGTCAAATACGTTATTTATAAGGCATATTATATACAAATCTCCAAGTTTCATTTTCCTTATTGGTTAAATAATATTTAGCTCCAGTAAAACATATCACTAGACCAGCCCATACAGAAGATACTCCATAAGGATTCCCTTTTTAAATAAAATCTTAATGGTATTTCTTTCCTGGAGCAAACATACATTCGTTTATGAACTGCTTATCAGGAATTCTGTCTAAAAATGAACTTGGAGGCCTGGAGGACTTAATGAGAAAATGAAAGTATTTCTGATACCAGTGCCATTTGTTGTTGTTCAGTTGCTCAGTCACGTCTAACTCTTTGTGATCCCATGGACTGCAGTACGCCAGGCTTTGCTGTCATTCACCATCTCCCAGAACTTGCTCAAACTCATGTCCACTGAGTCAATGAGGCCATCCAACCATCTCGTCTTTGTTGTCTCCTTCTCCTCCTGCCTTCAATCTTTTCCCAACATCAGGGTCTTTTCTAATGAGTCAGTTCTTTGCATCAAGTGGTCAAAGTATTGGAGCTTCAGCTTCAGCATCAGTCCTTCCAATGAATATCCAGGACTGATTTCCTTTAGGATTGCCTGGATTGATCTCTTTGCTGTCCAACGAACTCTCAAGAGTCTTCTCCAACACCACAATTCAAAAGCATCAATTCTTCAGCTCTCAGCCTCCTTTACAGTCCAACTCTCACATCCATATACGACTACTGGAAAAATCATAGCTTTGAATAGAGGGACCTTCGTTGGCACAGTAATGTCTCTGCTCCTTAATATGCTGTCTAGGTTAGTCATAGCTTTTTTTCCAAGGAGCAAGCGTTTTTTAATTTCAAGACTGCAGTCATCATCTGAGCCTAAGAAAATAAAGTCTCTCACTGTTTCCATTGTTTCCCCATCTGTTTGCCATTAAGTGATGGGACCAGATGCCATGATCTTAGTTTTTTGAATGTTGAGTCTCAAGCCAGCTTTTTCACTCTTCCTCATTCACTTTCATCAAGAGGCTCTTTAGTTCTTCTTTGCTTCTGCCATAAGGGTAGTGTCATCTGCATATTTGAGGTTATTGATGTTTCTCCTGGAAATCCTGATTTTGGTCTTCATCCAGCCCAGCATGTCACATGATGTACTCTGCATGTAAGTTAAATAAGCATGGTGAAAATATACAAACTTGTCATACTCCTTTCCTAATTTTGAACCAGTCAATTGTTCCATGTCCAGTACTAATTTTTCCTTCTTGACCTGCATACAGGTTTCATAGGAGACAGGAAAGGTGGTCTGGTATTCCCATCTCTTAAAGAATTTTCCACAGTTTGTTGTGATCCACACAGTTAAAGGCTTTAGTGTAGTCAATGAAGCAGATTTTTTTTTGAATTCTCTTGCTTTTTCTATGCCATAAGTAATAAACCATAAGGAAGAGTTAATGTGTGCTAAAAACAACAGTATTTTTCTACTAATTAAGGGAAAAAAATGCTAGGTCTACTCTTAGCAGTAATTTGTTTTCTCAAAAAAGACAGCTCATTTAAACACACTGCACATGGTCATTTAAAGATATCACTATTAGAATGTCTTAAGTGTTCCAATTGGCAAGTTGTTTTAGGATTCAGTTCAGTTCAGTCGCTCTGTCGTGTCCGACTCTTTGCGACCCCATGAATCGCAGCACGCAAGGCCTCCGTGTTCATCACCAACTCCCGGAGTTCACTCAGACTCACGTCCATCGAGTCCGTCATGCCATCCAGCCATCTCATCCTCGGTCGTCCCCTTCTCCTCCTGCCCCCAACCCCTCCCAGCATCAGAGTCTTTTCCAATGAGTCAACTCTTCGCATGAGGTAGCCGAAGTACTGGAGCTTCAGCTTTAGCATCATTCCTTCCGAAGAACACCCAGGACTGATCTCCTTTAGGATGGACTGGTTGGATCTCCTTGCAGTCCAAGGGACTCTCAGGAGTCTTCTCCAGCATCACAGTTCAAAAGCATCAATTCTTCAGTGCTCAGCCTTCTTCACAGTCCAACTCTCACATCATACATGACCACAGGAAAAACAAAAAAAAATGTATATATATAGTATCAGCCTCTCATACTATCTGAAATAGAATTTTTTATTTATGTTTAAGTTAAAATGAAAAACAGAGTATTTTTCATTTCTAACACAAATGTTGATTTCATAACTTTAATATTCAGCAGTTTCTCATGTGGTGAAACTTTATTTTTAAAATTATATTTGTTTTCCAATGACAATGAGAAGTACTGTCAAACTGAATACTCATTTGTAAAAGAAGAAAAGGAAAATTTTAATCTACTTTAATTATACCTTTGAAAAGATAATCATATGACTTAGTTATCCCATATTCTTTACAAGGTTTAGCCTTAACACCATAGTGAAATACATAATTATTTTTATGATGAAATTTATAGTAATAATGAGAAGTTCTCAATAGAGAGAATGTATAAGAATTATAGTTCTATTTTTGAATCTTCCTCTGGGTATTTTTCAGAGCTTTTATTAAAATGGCACTTCTCAAGGTAGTTTAATAGTCACATTCAAACACCTAAATTAATCTCCATACACAATTAAAAGGAAGACTATGCACTGGGCATAGCTACTTATATGCTGCAGCTCAGGTCTAAATCTGTTCAACACAGAAGTGAAACATTGGAGGATGGAAAAGGAAGATTTTGCATCAGATAGAAAATATACCTAAGGAATATACATTATTCCTAGCATATATTTATGTAAGCAAAAATTTTACTTAGTTTCACATAAGTAAAACATTACTAAACAATTATAATAAATATTTAATTATTATTGGGCTCATTATGGTATTTCTGCCACCACTACTACATAGGGCATCTATTGTGCTGCTAACAGTGTTTTTCCACTATTTAACAAAAACATTGCTGTCTCCAGTTCAGTCAATTAATACACTTGAAGAGCTGCCACATTAGAATATATAGCATGCAGTAGTTTAAAATGTAACACTTTTGGAATAATGTTCTTTACTACATGGAAAACATATTCAAAACCTCATTTAAGAAAAAAATGACCATGTAAAGAAAATAAATCCCAACAGGGCAAACTATATTTTTTTAGAAACATAATTTTAAAAATATTTATGTAAAGTAGGTAGCCACCAGGAGATTTCTAATCATTAAGTGTTCATACTACTGGATAGCAGTGGAATTGTATTAAATTTCTTTAGTGGTTTTTTAGTGGTTCTGCTGTTTTAAGATAGACCTTGCTATTTACTGCACAATAAATATTTATTAAAGTACAATTAATATATATTTTCTTTTATTACTACAAGATCTCATCATTATTAGTTTTTGCAAATCTGGGAAGGAACTTTTTAAAAAATTTATTTTTAACTGAAGGATAATTGCTTTACAATATTGTTTTCATTTCTGCCATACATCAGCGTGAATTAGGCATAGGCATACGCATGTCCCTTCCTTTTTGAACTTTCCTCCCACCTTCCACCCTCTCCCACTCCTAGTATCAATATACTTTTGTAAGTTGAAAATAAAATGTTTGCTGATAAACTTAAATGATTGTTGTTGCTGTTTAGTCACTAAGTCATTTAGTTGCTAACTTTCTTTGCAACTCTATGGACTGTAGTGCACCAGGATCCTCTCTCCATGGGATTTCCCATTCAAGTATACTGGAGTAGGTTGCCATTTCTTTCTCCAGGATATCTCCCCAACCCTGGGACAGAGATCTAACTTGCATCTCTTGCATTGGCAGGTGGATTCTCCACCACTGAGTAAATCCCCTAAAACAAGTGAAATGACGTCAACAAGTAACTGTGGAGACTGTCAGTGGATGTGATGCCATCCCAGCCCCAGAACTCCATGGGATGCGCTCAAGACTTGTTGACTGCATCACAATTCGATTTGTCCTTCCACACAAAATTTCTCCTTAAGTTTCCCATAAGTTTTAATTGTGAAAACCCTTCTAATTAATTTCTTGAGGGAAAATTTTTATTTCAGTCTGTTTCTTGGGGAACACAATCTGAAGAAGACACAGTTCTTTTCAGAAATACCTTATTTTTAGGTGTCATTTAAAATAACCCGAATAAGGCATCAGGAAATAACCTTATTTTGAATTATAATTTTAAATTATAATTGCTAGCTTTTACTTTCTGACGTGGGTTATTTGCCAGACATAAAGCAAATACAAAAACAAATATAGCCACAAAGATTGTACATGACCTCTATGCTGAAAGCAATTATTTTTTAAGAAAGTATTAGTTGTTTGGTATCAAAAAGTATTTTTTTTTTTTTTTTTTTTTACTTTTTAACAGTATAGTTTTTTTTTTTTTTCCTTGCAAGTGTTTTACTGTATTTTAGTAATATTTTTTGAAAGTTGCTGGGGAATTTAGTTAGATGTGCTGTGTTTTCTATGTTTTCCCTCTTGTAAAGAGAAGAATTTTTGCCATTTTATAAAAACACTGCTACTTTTAAGAACAGATTATTGGTGTTGATCTACAGATGGCTTTAGATGCATAAGAATTATTTTAATTAAATGTTTTGATTTTTCTATAACAATATATTTATATCCATTAGATCTGACTTCAGCTGAGAAAAATGGCTTAAAAAGTTGTATTGGTGGGTTTTTATACAGTCTATTTCACTTTGTATCTCTAAGGTTTTTGCATTGTGTGATTATTTCACTTTATTTCTCCTCTATTCCGAGTAAGCATGTGGTTGCATTCATTATTCTTTGGAGATTTGTGCTAATTTGTCTGCATTGGTAAGGTGATATTTTATTTTCCTTCGAAGTGTTTCTTGAGTCTGAGTCTGTTTTACACATTCCCTTTGTTGGTATTGTTTTTTTATTGGGTTTTTCAACACCTTATTTGTAGTTTTTGCATTCCTGAAATACATTAAAAGAATAATTAATGCCAGAGAGTTGTGTTGCCAGTTTTCTCTGGTTTGGGCTTCATTTGGGGGGATGGTTAATTTACTGAAATTTTTATATTTATATTTGGTATTGAATTTATTATATTGTATTTATATTACTTTTTACATTTTTTCACTTCATGAATACTTTCTATTGGACTTTTCCTAAAAGCAATAGCAGATGATCACATAATGTTAACAGTGAGAGAGTTTATATACTTTAATATGTTTTTTCATTGAAAAAAGCACTTTTTCATTCCTCATTCTAGTGCAGTTTCTGCACCAGTTTCAATTTTTTTTTTTTTTCTCCCACAGTGGTTGTTACCCAAAAGTGGAAAAAAAAAAAAAAAAAAAAGTTGTGAAACCAATACAGTATTATAAAGTAAAATAAAGTAAAACTAAAAACTAAAAAAAAAAAAAAAAGAAAGAAAGAAGCAAATCGCCAGTCTAGGTTCGATGCAGGGTGCAGGATGCTTGGGGCTGGTGCACTGCGATGACTCGGAGGGATGGTGTGGGGCGGGAAGGTGGGAGGGGGGTTCGGGATTGGGAACACGTGTACACCCGTGGCAGATTTATGTTGATGTGTGGCAAAACCAATACAATATTGTAAAGTAAAATAATAATAATAATAAATAAATAAAAATAAAAAAAGAAATAGATACTGAAAAACAAGTGAAACGATAAATGAAATTAAGCTAAAAAAAAAAAAAGTTGTGGAGAAAAATTAGAAACCAGTTCATTTTTATTTGAGCAAAACTACTAACCAAGCCATTTTCAGTTTAACCATTCATGGCATAATGCTTTAGTATAAGAAATAATTTTCTAGCATCTTAAAAAGCATGTTGTGCATTATATAGAAAGAACTATATCCCATCACTATGTGGGATTTATCAAGTATGCAAGCCTAGGTTAACATTCAAAAGTCAGTTAACGTAGCACTTTCTTGGTGGCCTACTGATGGGAATCCATCTGCCAATGCAAGGGGCACTGGTTCAATCCCTAGTCTGGGAGGATGTTGCATGCCGCAAAGCAACTAAGCTCGTGCACCACAACTACTGAGCCCACTCTAGAGACCATGAGACACAATTACCAGGCCCAAGTGCTGCAATTACTGAAAGCCACACACCTAGTACCCATGGTCCACAGCAAGAGAAGCTACCACAATGAGAAGCCCATGCTGCACAACAAACAGTAGCCCCTGCTCGCTGCAACAAGAGATGGCCCATGTTCTGCAACAAAGACCCAGCACAGCCAAACATAAGTAAATATATAAAATTAACTTTAAAATGTCATTTAATGCAATGTATCACATTAACAGGCTAAAATAGAAAAAAAATCCACATGAATATTTCAATAAACTCAGAAAAAATATGATAAAATTCAACACTTTATTAACGATAGTTCAGTTCAGTTGCTCAGTCGTGTCTGACTCTTTGCGACCCCATGAATCACAGAAAACCAGGCCTCCCTGTCCATCACCAACTCCTAGAGTTCACTCAGACTCATTCCCTTTGGTGCTCAGCCTTCTTCACAGTCCAACTCTCACATCCATACATGACTGCTGGAAAAACCATAGCCTTGACTACATGGACCTTTGTTGGCAAAGTAATGCCTCTGCTCTTCAGTGCTACCTAGGTTGGTCATAATTTCCTTCCAAGGAGTAAGTGTCTTTTAATTTCATGGCTGCAGTCACCATCTGCAGTGATTTTGGAGCCCAAAAAGATGAAGTCTGCCACTGTTTCCCCATCTGTTTCCCATGAATTGATGGGACCAGATGCCATGATCTTCGTTTTCTGAATGTTGAGCTTTAAGCCAATGTTTTCACTTGCTTCTTTCACTTTCATCAAGAGACTTTCTAGTTCCTCTTCACTTTCTGCCATAAGGGTGCTGTCATCTGCATATCTGAGGTTATTGATATTTCTCCCGGCAATCGTAATTCCAGCTTGTGCTTCTTCCAGCACAGCGTTTCCCATGATGTACTCTGCATCTAAGTTAAATAAGCAGAGTGACAATATACAGCCTTGACGTGCTCCTTTTCCTATTTGGAACCAGTCTGTTGCTCCATGTCCAGTTCTAACTGTTGCTTCCTGACCTGCATATAGGTTTCTCAAGAGGCAGGTCAGGTGGTCTGGTATTCCCATCTCTTTCAGAATTTTCCACAGTTTATTCTGATCCACACAGTCAAAGGCTTTGGCTTAGTCAATAAAGCAGAAAGTTTTCTGGAACTCTCTTGCTTTTTCCATGATCCAGTGGATGTTGGCAATTTGATCTCTGGATCCTCTGCCTTTTCTAAAACCAGCTTGAACATCTGGAAGTTCATGGTTCATGTATTGCTGAAGCCTGGCTTGGAGAATTTTGAGCATTACTTTACTAGCATGTGAGATGAGTGCAATTGTGCGGTAGTTTGAGCATTCTTTGGCATTGTCTTTCTTTGGGATTGGAATGAAAACTGACCTTTTCCAGTCCTATGGCCACTGCTGAGTTTTCCACATTTGCTGGCATATTGAGTGCAGCACTTTCACAGCATCATCTTTCAGGATTTGAAGTAGCTCAACTGGAATTCCATCACCTCCACTAGCTTTGTTCGTAGTGATGCTTTCTGAGGCCCACTTGACTTCACATTCCAGGATGTTTGGCTCTAAGTGAGTCATCACACCATCGTGATTATCCGGGTTGTGAAGATCTTTTTTTGTACAGTTCTTCTGTGTATTCTTGCCACTTCTTCTTAATATCTTCTGCTTCTGTTAGGTCCAGACCATTTCTGTCCTTTATTGAGCTCATCTTTGCATGAAATGTTCCCTTGGTATCTCTAATTTTCTTGACGAGATCTCTAGTCTTTCCCATTCTGTTGTTTTCCTCTACTTCTTTGCATTGATCATTGAAGAAGGCTTTCTTATTTCTTCTTGCTATTCTTTGGAACTCTGCATTCAGATGTTTATATCTTTCCTTTTCTCCTTTGCTTTTCACCTCTCTTCCTTTCACAACTATTTGTAAGGACTTCTCAGACAGCCATTTTGCTTTTTTGCATTTCTTTTCCATGGGGATGGTCTTGATCCCTGTCTCCTGTACAATGTCACAAACCTCCATCCATAGTTCATCAGGTACTCTATCTATCAGATCTAGGCCCTTAAATCTATTTCTCACTTCCACTGTATAATCATAAGGGATTTGATTTAGGTCATACCTGAATGGTTTAGTGGTTTTCCCTACTTTCTTCAATTTATGTCTGAATTTGGTAATAAGGAGTTCATGATCTGAGCCACAGTCAGCTCCTGGTCTTGTTTTTGTTGACTGTATAGAGCTTCTCCATCTTTGGTGTAAGGAATATAATTAATCTCATTTCAGTGTTGACCATCTGGTAATGTTCATGTGTAGTGTCTTCTCTTGTGTTTTTGGAAGAGGGTGTTTGCTATGACCAGTGCATTTTCTTGACAAAACTCTATTAGTCTTTGCCCTGCTTCATTCCATATTCCAAGGCCAAATTGCCTGTTACTCCAAGTGTTCTTGACTTCCTACTCTTGCATTCCAGTCCCCTATAATGAAAAGGATATCTTTTTTGGATGTTAATTCTAAAAGCTCTTGTAGGTCTTCATAGAACCATTGAACTTGAGCTTCTTCAGCATTACTGCTTGGGGGATAGACTTGGATTACTGTGATATTGAATGGCTTGCCTTGGAAATGAATAGAGATCATTCAGTCATTTTTGAGACTGCATCCAAGTACTGCATTTCGGACTCTTGTTGACCATGATGGCTACTCCATTTCTTCTAAGGGATTCCTGCCTGCAGTAGTAGAGATAATGGTCGTCTGAGTTAAATTCACCCATTCCAGTCTATTTTAGTTCGCTGATTCCTAGTATATTGACGTTCACTCTTGCCATCTCCTGTTTGACTACTTCCAATTTGCCTTGATTCATGGACCTAACGTTCCGGGTTCCTATGCAATATTGCTGTTTACAGCATCAGACCTTGCTTTTATCACCAGTCACATCCACAGCTGGGTATTGTTTTTGCTTTGGCTCCATCCCTTCATTCTTTCTGGAGTTATTTTTCCACTGATCTCCAGTAGCATATGGGTACCTACTGACCTGGGGAGTTCCTCTTTCAGTATCCTATCATTTTGCCTTTTCCTACTGTTCATGGTGTTCTCAAGGCAAGAATACTGAAGTGGTTTGCCATTCCCTTCTCCAGTGGACCACATTCTGTCAGACCTCTCCACCATGACCCACCCATTCTGGGTGGCCCCACAGGCATGACTTAGTTTCATTGAGTTAGACAAGGCCATGGTCCTAGTGTGACCAGATTGACTAGTTTTCTGTGAGTATGGTTTCAGTGTGTCTCTGATGCCCTCTTACAGCACCTACCATCTTACTTGGGTTTCTCTTACCTTGGACGTGGGGTATCTCTTTACGGCTGCTCCAGCAAAGCACAGATGCTGCTCCTTACCTCGGATGAGGGTTATCTCCTCACTGCCACCCCTCCTGACCTCAAACGTGGAATAGCTCCTCTATGCCCTGCTGTGCCCACGCAGCCACTGCTCCTTGGTAGTGGGGTTGCTCCTCCCGGCCACCGCCCTTGACCTCACATGTGGGGTAGCTCCTCTTGGCTGCTCCTGCGTTGTGGCAGCCTGGTATTCTCGGCTGCCGCCCCTGACCTTGGACGTGGGTAACTCCTCTTGACCGCAGCCCCTTGGGCATAGGGTCATCCCGACTTCTGCCCCTGACCTCAGACGTAGGGTAGCTCCTCTTGGCCACGCTCTGTGCACCCTTGCAGCCGCCCATGATCTGTGCACCGTCAGTTATAAAGCTACCATAATCAGAACAGTGTAGTACTGGTAAAATGAGTAGACAAACAGATGAACCGAACAGAGAGCCCAGATATGGACCCACATTAAATATAATTCAGTGATTTTTGACAAATGAGAAAAGGCAATACAATGGAGTAAAAGTAGACTTTTCCACAAATGGTCATGGAACAGCTGGACATCTACAACAACAGCAACAAAAGAATCTAGATACATATCATATACCATTAACAAAAGCCAACTCAAAATGGATTATAGAGCTAAATGCAAAGTGCAAAACATAGACTAAATGAAATGTAAAGTGCAAAAATAAATCTTGGTGATATCTTAGAAAACAATCTAGGTTAACCTGGCCATTGTTTAGGCAGTAGCTTTTTAGGTACAACACTTAAGGCATAAACCATGAAAGAAAGAACTGAAAAGATAAACTTCATTAAAATTAACTATTTTTGTTCCACAAAAAATATGCTGTCAAAGGAATAAAAATACAAGCCACAGAAAGGGAGAAAATATTTGCAAAAGACATATCTGAAAAAAGATTCATAGCAGCTTTATTTATAATTGTCAAAATATAAAAGCAGCCAAGATTTCCTCAAGAAGTACTATGAAAAAAAAATGGAGGGAACTGAAATTTATATTCCTAACTAAAAAAGTCTGTTTAAACAAGGTACTTACTGTATGATTCCAACTATGTGACATTATATTAACAGAAAAGGGACAACTATGATACAGTAAAAAGATCAGGCTACCAGAGATTGGGAGGGAAAGGACAGAAATAAATAAATAGGCAGAATACAGGATTTCTAGGGCAGAGAAACTACTGTGTTTGATATTATTTTAATGGATATATGTCTATAAATTAGTCCAAATTCACAGAAAGTACAACACCAAGAGTGATCTCTAAAGTAAACTATGACCTCTGGGTGACAACAATGTGACAGTGAAGGTTTATAAATAGGGACAAATGTACCACTCTGGTAATGACTGCTGATAATGAAGGAGTCTATGCATGTGTGGTGGCAGGGGATAAATGGAAGATCTCTGTATCAAACTTCCTCTTAATTCTGCTGAATTTACCCTGCTCTGCAGTAGGAATAAAGGGGAGGGAGAGGAAGAAAGACATAAAGAGAGACAGACAGACATCAGGAGGAAAAAAAGGGTGAAATATGTTGTATCAAAATTTGTAAGAAAAAGTTCACCTCAAAAATATCAACTTTAGTTTACATCCTGCTTTTCAAAACAGTAGATGGATTGTCTTTAATTTGTTTAATCTTTCACTGAATAAAAACAGTGAAGGAAAAAACAGCAACAATAGCAGCATAATAGAAACAATTAGTAACAATCAGTGAAAACTTTTTTGTATAAAGGGCCATCTCTTAAGCACTATATACATTATTTTAAGAAAATTAAAATCTGCCTCCCCAAATTCCCCAGGCTTATTACATGACCATCTTCAGCTATAGATGAGAAAACAGAAACTACAGATTTTACTCTCACCAAGTTGTGACAGCTAACATATGGTGAAGGTTGATCTTGACCAGGTATTCCAGCCTCAGCACTCATGTCTTTAATCACTCTACTAAAACGTTTCCAATTCCTCTTACACAAAATGGAGGTATTACATAAAAGGATGATTGTGAGGATTGTCTAAGGTGATATACACAAAAACATTTATCAAATATATTGCATTTTAAAATTCGTTTCTATTATTTCACCTATTTCCTTTAATATCAAATATTCAGAAACATCATCATAAACTTGGGTTACTGAACTTTGTTGTAGTTTAATCATCAGATCCTAGTGACCTGCATGTGTGTATGGTTTCCCTTGGAGTAGATGTTTCGAGGTGAGAGTTTAGCTAAATAGGGTAAATAGCTAAACTATTTACCAGAGCATTGTTTGCTTATTAAAAATTGTTTTAGGGGTATTAGTTCATGATGTTTCCAGTTTCATGTATATTATCCAATACAATGCATACAAAGTTCTTTTTTATGATGCACCAAGCTGCTGAATTGAACTTTCTTTGTGTAGTTAATACGTTTATTTCACAAAATCTCTACTGGCTACTCAAATATAAATTAATCGTGATTTTGCTAGAAAAGGCTCTAACCTAATAGAGTATGTCCTATAAGTCAACTAGAGGAATTTCAGAATGAAAATTTTAATAAGTCTACTTTGACTACAGAGTTGTTTTTTCTTGTATTCCTGGATCTTAAAATTTTGTACTTGTAAACATGTTTAATTAAATGGAATTAGAAAGGAGTAAAATCAAGTTAAATGTGCAGTTAGACAATGACGGATGGTAACTAAAATAGCTCTTGAATATGAATTTCCTCTTGTTACTCAGTTGAATTAATCCCAAAATCTTACCCTGTGGAGATGGGTTTACATATACTAACAGAAAAGAGAACATTATAGTAGCATCTGAGCGCTCCAAAATTCTAATTTCAAGCATTTAAACACATTACATGGACATTTAAAATTTCCATGTGATGCAGCAGTTGCTGCTGTACTTTCTCACAATATTTTATTCATTACCAAAACCAGATTCTTTATGTATAGCAATAAGCAAGTCCAAATTGCAAAACAAAATATCTTAACAGAATTTTTTCCTCAATCTTATTTTTTCACTGTTATGATTTTTTTCCTCCCTAAAATGTTTCTTTTCTAATAAAATCCTATGAAAGTTTTCAAAAAGGCAATAAAGATATTATCCTGTCAAGAGAAGATTTGGATGCAATCCAAATCATTATATTTATAATTTAAAAGATGAACTAATTCAGAGTAGTACATTAAACTCTTTAAAGCAATGCAAATTAAAAAAAAAAAATACGGCAATAAAGATTATAAACCAGGATTCAATTTTAAGGTGTAACATGAAGAAATGATCGATTTTAGTTATTTTGGAAGAACATTATCAGTTGTAGAAATGTGCTGCTACAAATGTATTAAGTAAAGGAGAAATACATTTGTTTAAAGATGCAAAAAATTTATAAGGGTCAGTCAAAACACTTGTCATCAACAAAGCTTGCCACAGTTTTTCTGCACTCATTAAAAACTAGTTTTATGAACCTGTTCTGTGCTATGATGCCTTTGGGCTTACAGAGGATAAACATAGAAAATATCCATATGTGTTTCATTTTATTAATATAAATTAAATATTTCATTAAATCCTTTGCTTAAGTTTCCAACATAATGCTCTTCATAATACAGTACTTTTATAGCTTAAGATCAGGAAAAAAAATTTCTTCTTACAAACAGCTGGGCTTCTTGTCATTTGGTGTATACAGAGCTAGAAAATTTGATTTATAAATATGGGGAATTCAGAGGAAAGTTCCATTCTCTCCTATTTCGATCTTGTCAGGGGACAATTCTTCATGTCATGGTGTCACTATGTGTGTGTGACAGCTTCCCCCCCACCTGCCCTTGCACTAGTTTTTTAAAAATGTGTGTAGAGCACAAAAGAGATAGTATATCTTCCTCTTGAGCAAAGGGGAGATTTTTTTTTTATTTTTGATCAGGATAATAAAAATAACATCTTTCTCCAGTAAAGGCTGCGCACGTTTTCCAGTGGCCTCTGTGTAAGATCAGTTCAGTTCAGTTCAGTCGCTCAGTCGTGTCTGACTCTTTGCAACCCCATGAATCGCAGCACACCAGGCCTCCCTGTACATCACCAGCTCCTGGAGTTCACTCAAATTCACATCCATCAAGTCAGTGATGCCATCCAGCCGTCTCATCCTCTGTCGTCCCCTTCTCCTCCTGTCCCCAATCCCTCCCAGCATCAGAGTCTTTTCCAATGAGTCAACTCTTCTCATGAGGTGGCCAAAGTACTGGAGTTTCAGCTTTAGCATCATTCCCTCCAAAGAAATCCCAGGGCTGATCTCCTCCAGAATGGACTAGTTGGATCTCCTTGCAGTCCAAGGGACTCTGAAGAGTCTTCTCCAACACCACAGTTCAAAAGCATCAATTCTTTGGCACTCAGCTTTCTTCACAGTCCAACTCTCACATCCATACATGACTAGTGGAAAAACCACAGCCTTGACTAGACGGACCTTTGTTGACAAAGTAATGCCTCTGCTTTTCAGTATGCTATCTAGGTTGGTGTTGGGTTTCCCAATTTCAGAATTCCTGTCCTAAGACCAAGAGTCACTCTTGGGAAAGCATTCTCTCCCCTGCTACTAGTCATGCCCCTGGGTCCTGGGGACAAAGGGAACTGGTATAAACATGTAGTTCAATTTCTCTGGAGCAATAACATCCTCTCTCTCACACTGAAGAGTCTCTTGTATTCTACTAGCATTTATGAAACCATAGCAAGAGAAGGAATCTCAGTACTCCATTTTTGACAAACTTCTCTCTTCAAACCTCTTCTTGGTCTTGAAAATACTATTTAAAAAAATTTTTTTTTACATCCTCCAAAGTCTCTTTTGGAAATAAGTCACTTATAAATAAATGTAATTTCAGTGCCAACTCTGGTATCATATCCAAAAAGCCTTCTCAGAGTTTATCTGAATCCCATAGCTTATTATCTTATGGACTTTAAATTCCTGTACCTTAGAGGGGAATTTAAAAAAAAATCACATGAAGTTTTGTTCTCTCTCAACTCAGCAAATATAGTTTGATATTTTAAACTAAAGAGGCAGTGTAACAATCATCAAATTGAAAAACTTAGAAGCAAAAAATCTGAGTTCAAATTTCAAGTTTGTAACTTGTTTTATTTTGGGAAATTAACTCAATTTCACTGAACATTAATCTTTTAACAGTAATTAAGTGAGGATAAGTTTGTTCATCTCCTGTGTATCAATTATTCATTTCATTGTGTTACTAGGATTTTATAAACTGACACATAAAACTTTCTTGTAGTGTCTTTGACATGGTAAGTATTTAAAATTTTAATTATTAATAATGTAATAATTGGTCATTATCACAATATTTTGGTAGAATAAAAATAATATATGAATGCTAATTTGCTTGTTATGTCCAACTCTTTGCAACCTATGGACTCTAGCCCAGGACAACTGATAATGTGACAATTACAATTATCAAAAAAATATCTATCAGAAAACACTGATTTAAAGCATAAATGACAATTTGAAGTTTAGATTATTATTTTTTTTAGTCTTCTCAGGTGGTGCTCGTAGTAAAGAACCCGCCTGCCAATGCAGGAAACAGAAGAGATGTAGGTTCAATTCCTGGGTTGGGAAGATCCCCTTAGGAGGGCATGACAGCTCATTTCATTATTCCTACCTGGAAAATCCCACCCCATGTTTTCTTTGCTCTTTCTTACTCCTATTTATAAAATACCCTACAATGTGGTACTATTCTGGGTTTTTAAGGGACATACTGTTGTAATGAATGCTATGAAATGAAAGCAGTAATCAAAACAGAAAGAGAAAACTTTTGGCTGAGTGATTCAGGAAAGACTACTTGTACGTGGTAGCTTTTGAACTGGAAGACAGAGCTCAAGTGGTGCTCTGGCACATGAAATTCACAGAGACTATCTGAGACTATAGAGCAAAAAAAAAAAAAAAAAAGTGAGAACAAAGATTCTCAAATCTAGATTATTATATTAACAAACGTATCCACATACAGGTAGAACTAGTTTATTTTCCTCCTTTATTGAAACGATCTGAGTTAATAAGCAGGGACACAATACAATTTTTTTTAAAGACCACTTCAGTCAAGAATGGATGTTGTTTTTGTGCAGGCACCGATTTTGTATTTGAGTAAAAATACCTTGTATGAGAAGTTATGTGTGAATGGGCAACAACACAAAGGGCTTTATAGTTGCAATTTTCCTATAAAATGTGCAATGTGGAAATAAGCCATATCCACAAATCTCACTGAATTATGTTAAGTAAGCTTTAATTAGTAATATTTTGGGGCGATGTTTATGAACACTTTAAGATTCAATGGTATAGTTACATATGCTGTACTGTGATTGTTTAGGAAACAAATGATACAGTGACAAAACAATTTTTGTGATAAATGCTTCTCAAATGGCCAGGCTGTTTGAAAATCTCACACATATTTTCCTTTAAGAATATAATAAAAATTAGCAGAAATATAGAAAATTCTACAGTACTGATACATGGTAAGTTCAATAAAAATACTAAAATCTTATGCATGTAATTTAGGAATAGTATTCAAAAGACTTATTTTAAGCTAGAAAAAACAGTGTAAAACTTTCATATATTAAAAATAATACATGTAGGTCATACAAATATGTTAAATTTTACTGCAAAAATATATGAAAAAGGAATAAGAGGTAAATAAGAAAAAAATGTCCCAAAGAAGAAATAATAAATATGTAAGAAAGGTTGTTTCTATCATGTTAATCCACATGCATTTTTTTTAAAAACAATAACAACAAAACTTTTCCTTAACATTTAAGACTGAGTAATCTGCCTGTTCTTTCCTCAAACACTGGTAAATAAACATAAATAGACTTCTTTTTTAGTTGAAATCTTGCAGGGTCCAAGAAAAAGGAAGAAAATATGACAGAAATACAATTTTCAAAGTTGAAAGGCAGAATGCATGCTAACTGCAATTAGCAAACTAAAAATATAGAAAGCAAAACTATTTTTGGAAGAACTGGAAATATACAAGGCTGAAGAATGGACAATATCAGACATTTTAAAAAGTTATGTCAATGTGATGCTAAAACACTAAGAATGTGGTCTTATGAAATAATATTTAGATTCCAAGGCTTCATAGTCCCTCCTTCACCATGACAGAAACTTGGTGTACTGTCTTAAAAAAAAAAAAAAAGAAATAAAAGCAACTATAAGTCTCTCTATATAAGACTGGGGTGCATGGCCCTTTCCCTCACAGGATGCCAAGACAGTGAGAGCCAGTGTTGTTCTAGACACAGGAAAAGGAAGTGCATTTTTCTGGTCAATCTGAGCAGTCTGAGCACAAAGACAAAAACATTTAACCTTTTAGAGTCAACTAAAGAAATCTATTCAGTTGTACTGTGGTAAAGAGGTAAAGCCCATTAGCCACCAAGACAAATTAACAGATACAAAGAAATCCTGAATCATTTTGTAGTTAGCATCATCAGTGGACCCCCAAGCATTTGAGGAACACACAACAGGAAAGACTGAACCAAGTTAACAGAATCTGTTGGAAACTTAGGCAATATCCTTAAGAGAGGAAGGGCAATTATTCTTAGAAAATCTGTTACATCCATGAAAGAAGAAATGAATGACATATAAAATGAAACAAATTCAAAATATGAAGATTAGAAAGTAAAACACACATACACACGAAATAGGATAAATAAGTTTTAATCAGTTTCATGAAGTACATCATAAACCGCAGTTTCAGAAAGGAAGAACAGCAAAAAAAGAAGATAAGTTTATGATAAATATTTATTAGAAATAAGGGATAAGTGTTTCCAGATGAAAAAGACTACTATTTAAAATATTTCATTAAAAAATATGTACATCGAGTTACACCATTGTGAAACTGAAGAGCACAAGAGCAAAGAATAGATACTAAGAGCTTTCAAAAGGGAGGGGAAAAGTTCACATAAAGCATATATAGGTTAAGATACACATATATATGGAATCTAGAAGGATAGTACTGATGAATCTGTAGCAGAGCAGCAATAGAGATGCAGACATAGAGAAGAGACTTATGGACAAGGGTAGGGAAAAAGAAGGAGACGGTGAGATAAATGGAGAGGGTAGCAGGGATGCATATACACTAACATATGTAAATAGACAGCCAATGGGAATTTTCTCAATGACTCAGAGGACTCAAACTGGGCTCTGTAATACATGGAGGGGTGGAAATGGTGGGAGGGATATTTAAGAGGGAGGGGGCCTATGTACACCTATGGTTAATTCACATTGATGTATGACAGAAATCAAATCAATATTGTAAATCAATCATCAGTCAATTAAAAATGAGTGAGTGAGTGAAGTCGCTCAGTCACGTCTGACTCTTTGCGACCCCATGGACTGTAGCCTATCAGGCTCCTCTGTCCATGGGATTTTCCAGGCAAGAGTGCTGGAGTGGATTGCCATTTCCTTCTCCAGGGGATCTTCCCGACCCAGGAATTGAACCCAGGTCTCCCACATTGTAGGCAGACGCTTTACTGTCTGAGCCACCAGGGAAGCCCAAAATAAGTAAATATTTTAAAAAGATCAGGAATTAGAACAACACCCAATTTCTTGTCAACATCACTAGAATCCAGTAATGAGTACAAATCTTTTCAAAATTCTGAGCAGGAAATAGTTTTCTTCTTAAATTTGACGTGCAAAATTATCACCTACAAACTATATGTCTGTGTGCATGCCCAGTTGCTCAACTGTGTCCAACTCTTTGAGCCCCCATGCACAGCAGCCCACCAGCCTCCTCTGTCCATGGGATTTTCCAAGCAAGAATACTGGAGCGGGTTGCCAGGGGATCTTCCTGACAGGGATCGGACCTGTGTCTCTTGCGTCTCCTGCATTGGCAGGCAAATTCTTTACCTCTGTGCCACCTGGGAAGCCTCCCTATGAACTATAAATTCAGACAAGTAACACAGCCAAAACCAATGTGGAGGAATTCAGTAAAGAAAAAGCGTTTCACTAAAATGAGGGACCAAAAAAAAAGAAAATGTAGATTTTCTATAATGGAAATCACTACAGAGGAAGAAATCCCAGGGAAATGATGAGACGTTCCAAATGAGAGGTGTGTGATAGGCCAAGAACATGTCCTGTCCAGCTGCCCAGCAATGTGCAGGGATCTAGGACATTCATATTTTCACCAATTGGGAACATGCATCCTATAGATGGCAATTTAGGATTCAATTCACATGATACATCAGTTTAGTTCAGCTGCTCAGTCGTGTCCGAATTTTTGCGACCACATGTCTATATTGAATCCTACTGAACTCATGGAACATACAACTCCCTTTTCACAAAGATATCCCAATGTGTTATCCATTTAGTTCAGGGTTTTACAACCTTGGCAATACTAACACTTTGGACCAGATAATTCTTTATTGGGGGAAGTGTGATAATCTTGTGCAATGCATGGTGTTTAGCAGTACTCCTCACTTATAAACATTAGATGCCATAGCACAACTTTCCCAGGTATGACAACCTAAATATCTCTAGATGTTGCTAAATGTCCTGAGGCTGGGGGGAGGGGGTGATCATTCTTGGCTTGTAATTATGGATTTAGCACATGCAGGATGAAATAACATGCCTTACTAGACGTCAAAGATTATAAGTTAAATAATGCTATGTAGTTCACAGAACAACGAATGATATCTAAATAATAGAAACAGAACTGAAAAAGGATGGAACATCAGCAGATGAATGGATAAGAAAGCTGTGGTACATATACACAATGGAGTATTACTCAGCCATTAAAAAGAATACATTTGAATCAGTTCTAATGAAGTGGATGAAACTGGAGCTGATTATACAGAGTGAAGTAAGCCAGAAAGAAAAACACCAATACAGCATACTAACACATTTATATGGAATTTAGAAAGATGGTAATGATAACCCTGTATGCGAGATAGCAAAAGAGACACAGATGTATAGAACAGTCTTTTGGACTCTGTGGGAGAAGGAGAGGGTGGGATGATTTGGGAGAATGGCACTGAAACATATATAATATCATATAAGAAATGAATCGCCAGTCTAGGTTTGATGCAGGGTACAGGATGCTTGGGGCTGGTGCACTGGGATTACCCAGAGGGATGGTATGGGGAGGGAAGAGGGAGGGGGGGTTCAGGATTAGGAACACGTGTACACTCGTGGCAGATTCATGTTGATGTATAACAAAACCAATACAATATTGTAAAGTAAATAATAATAATAATAAAGTTTTTTAAAAAAGGATGGAACATTATTTTTTGGCAAATTGGCATTGCAGAATGGAGGAAATGTTTCTTAACAAAGGGTTTGATATCAACTGCTTAAACCTATTTGAAAAAACAGAGACTTGTAACCTATCTTTTCCCTATGCATACAATTTTATTTCAAATAAATCATTAACGTGACAAAATAAAATCACAATAAAACTGCAAAACAGAAAACAGAATAAAACCATTGTGAATCAAAAATAGGAAAATATTTCTTACAAAAGATATAAAAATGTCTACTATAAATGATAAGACTGACAAATATGATCATAGCTAAATAATTAACCCCCGTTCATATATGTTCATATAAATATACAATAATAGAAATTAAGGATCAGATCACTAAAACGTGAGATATGCAGATAATATCACTCTAATGGCAGAAAGTGAAAATTAAATAGAGCCTCTTGATGAGAGTGGAAGAGGAGAATGAAAAAGCTGACTTGAAACTCAGCATTCAAAAAACAACGCTCATGGCATCCAGTCACATCACTTCATGGCAAGTGGAAGTAGTGACAGATTTTATTTTTCTGGGCTCCAAAATCCCTGTTGATGGTGATTACAGCCATGAAATTAAAAGACCCTTGCTCCTTGAAACAAAATCTATGATAAACCTAGACAGTGTAATAAAAAGCAGAGACATCACTTTGCCAACAAAGGTCTGTATAGTCAAAGCTATGGGTTTTCCAGTAGCCACATTCAGATGTGAGAGCTGGACCATAAAGCAAGCGAAGCACCAAAGAATTGATGTTTTTGAACTCTTGTATTGCAAAAGAGTCTTGAGAGTCCTTTGGACTGCAAGGAGATCAAACCAGTCAATCTTAAAGGAAATCAACCTTGAATATTTATTGGAAGCATTGATGCTAAAGCTGAATTGAAGCTCCAATACCTTGGGCACATGATACAAAGAACTGACTCAATGGAAAAGACCCTGATGCTGGGAAACACTGAAGGTAAAAAGAGAAGCGGGAGGCAAAGGATGAGCTTGTTATATATATCACTGACTCAATGGATGTGAATTTGAGCTAACTCTGGGAGATACTGAGGACAGAGGAGCCTGGTATCCTGCAGTCCAAGGGGTCTCAAAGAGCAAGACACTACTTAGCTACTTAACAACCTCAATAAAATGTAAGATAACATTATATAAATATATATATAGACAGATTAAACAGATGATTGATTGGTAGGCAATAGATATAAATAAAGATATAGATATCTTGATAGATGATAAGCAGAACAAATCGGAATACAGAAAGTCCTTCTTTGGAGCAATAAAAAAAAAATACTGATTATACAAAAGCAAAATTTAAAAACATCACTAAAATAGCAAAAAAAAGAAGAAGAAAATGACCTATAAATATTTGAGGAGATGAACAACCTTATCATCAGCCAGGGAAATGCAAAGGAAACTAGAAAATATCAAATATTGGTAGGGTGCAGAACATATATTTTTTATTGGACTTTAATTGGAATAATCACTTCTGGAAATAAATTTGAAATTTTACAGAAACACTGAGGTAAAGATACTCAAGGAATACTGAAGGACTTTTTTTTTTTTTTTCTTTATCAATCTCACTTAAACATTGGTTCACAGTACTGTTCCTAACCTCTCTTGCTAATCCTAGAAACTGCTGCTGCTACTGCTGCTAAGTCGCTTCAGTCGTGTCCGACTCTGTGCAACCCCACAGACGGCAGCCCACCAGGCTCCGTCATCCCTGAGATTCTCCAGGCAAGAACACTGGAGTGGGTTGCCATTTCCTTCTCCAATGCATGAAAGTGAAAGTGAAGTCGCTCAGTCGTGTCTGACTCTTAGCGACCCCATGGACTGCAGCCTACCTAATACCTGGTAAAACCTTAATTCCTGTCTTGAAGTCTATCATGTTATCACATGACAAATGCAACCTAAATTACCCATAATTCCTGAGATTTTGAAAAGTAAGCAAGCCATAGAATCAATCTGATTTTGACTTTATTTTGTCCAACCTATAAATTCTTCAGGATACTCAGTGTGTGATACAACAGCATTCTAAAGTTGCTTTTACCTTGCAGTGGTGGTGGAGGTGGCTCAATCATATGTGACTCTTTTTGACCCCATGTACGTAACCTGCCAGGTTCCTCAGTCCATGGAATTTTCCAGGCAAGAATACTGGAGCACTGTTCTCCTCCAGGGGATCTTCTTGACTAGGGATTGAACCAGTGTCTCTTGTGTTTCCTACATCGGCAGGTAGATTCTTTACCACCATGCCACCTGGGAAGTCACACATTGCAGTATTCTTAAGAAAGGGGTAAGCTAACCACTTTTGCTTGGATGTTCTTCTGTAATATTAAAGATCCTGAAATATTACTATTTTATGGACTCAAAAAACCCTTTGATTGTTAAAGAAAAAAATCATTGTAAAATAATATTTATTGTGATTTTGTTTCTTGCAACCCCAACTGATGGAATATAATTGTTATTCAAGAGTAAAATAGATAAATTGTGTTATGTTTATAAAATGGAATACTATCCAGAAGTAAAAAAAAAAAAGATAGCAAGCATGAATAGTACTATTTAGCTATGTTAAATCTGGAATGAAAAAACACTGAGTGAAAAACTCATCACAGAAAAATATTTATGCTACAAATAGGTTGAAAAATATCAAGCTAAGCTATATGTTGGAGAGGGAAATGGCAACCCACTCCAGTGTTCTTGCCTGGAGAATCCCATGGACAGAGGAGCTTGGCAGGCTAGAGTCCACAGGGTCACAAGAGTCAGACACGACTTAGTGACTAAACCACCACCAAGCTATATGTGTCAATGGAAACCAACATACATGGGGGAAAATAAAGAAAGGTACTGTGATTATAAATACAAAATCTGAATAATATTTTCCCCTGTGGGGCTGGGAAAGGAAAGCAGTCAGGAAGGAAGACATAGGTAAGATTTCAAATTAACAATTACATTCTATTTCTTAGGTTGGGGCCTTTGCATTTTTGTTCTCTACATCCTATTATTACTCATATATACTGGTAAATCTACTCTGTATTTAATAAGTATCTGCAATCAAACTAACAAATTTCCAAAAAAATTTTAGGTAGCGAGAGTTTTTAAAGGAGGTGAAACAGAGAGAAAGAGTACAGATTACTTCAAATAGTTTTGTGGATTAAAAGTGACAAACTCTGGGAAAACCTTTTAAAGCACAGTCATCACTCGATGTCTTCTTCCAGCATTAGCAATTGCTTCTTAAGCTTCATCTTATTCTTCAAAGAACAATTCATGACCAAGACCTATTAAAACATGGTCCATGGAACTCTATGTCATGGAACGCCTGAGTAAATGTATTCTTATAAGGCCATAACCACTACTATTTATGCTGCATTTTGCCATTGCCAGAATGGATTAGAAGCATAAAATCTCTCTTTTTTACAAGCAATAAAAGCAATTTGCCTAAACCTATTATAATATGTCTATTAACCATACCTTCAAGTATAATATGCTTAATAATTTATATTTTGAGCTAATTCTATGTGTCTTTAACTTTTTAAAGAGAAACTTAACTGATGGCATATGGAAAAGTAATTATTCTAATTAGAAAAATACTGAAGGCTTAGAGTTCGTTCAACAAATCAATATTTAATTAGCCATGTGCCAAACTGCAGATACCAGTTACTATGGTATATGTTACTAAGATGAGATGTTCGTTTATCATTGATGTAGCTGTGAAGACTAGGTCACAGAGATCCAAATAAAAATGGAATTAAGTACCCACATGGCACTGGCAGACAGCCAAAACACCTCTTCTGTATGACCCCAATAATGGAAACATGTCATCAGATTTCTAAACAAAGCATTTGCATTTCGTCTTTTGTCATTTTTATATCTGGCTTGTGTATGTGACTGCAAGGAGCTTAACAGTGATAAAATCACAGAGCCGAGTTTCCCTGACTCGGGAATTAATTCAGGCATTTACTTTTTAATAGCCTAAACTTTTAATAAAAATAGACATTCATAAGAAAGTTTGTGTTCTTTATGTGCTTTAATGCATCTGTATGATTACTAGAGATAATGAAAACTATTACTTCACTTACCCTTGTAAAATGAATCAACACTAATGTCAAGTGAATTTCCCAGCATGGTGCAAGGTAGTTGTAAAAAGTAAAGAATAAAAAGAAAAGAAAAATAAAGAAATATTCCTAATTTGTTAACTGCACAGAAGGAATATTGACTAATCAATATTCTGAGAGTCTCACATATTGAACACACTTCATTAGAAATATTGTAAGGTAATATGTGCATCCAAAAAAATATATATATTTATTATAGTTACATATTATAAAAATCAATGAAAATATTTATTAGTACATGCTGATTTACACAAGATACTTAATTTCTTATGAAATATTCTCTAACTTCTGATGCAAATATGACAGAATGCTATACAGTAGTTCATTTTTAAAATAGTAAATATTCACTAAATAGAAACAAAATGAGATGCAATTGAGATACAGAAATTTGAGCCAAGTATTTTTCATTTGAAATATAAAAGTATCAAAGTAACAGATAATACACATATTAATCTAAATGAGGTGACTTAAAGTGCTTAATATTTGAGAACCTAGATTCAAATAAGAGGAACACATTCATAATATTTCGTAAATGAGATCTTATGCAACCTAGCAGTAAACAAAATTCAGATTTAGATATGCCAAGGGCATTCTGTGATATGGGAGGATACAAATTATGATACTTAGTGTGAGATGTGATTATGAGTTTGGGGAATGTTAACTGTAGGATGTGCCAAAACTGAAACACAGAAAACAATAAAATAATGAAATAGAAAATCTGGTTTTATAGAAAGAGAAAACCTGATGTTGCTAGAAGAGAAAGAAATATTTTTATCAGAAAAGCTCAAACCAGTATGGTCTCCACAGGTGTTGTTAAAATTAAAAATAAGTCTCATACTAGCTATGGTAAGACTATGTTTATTTATCTCACTTCAAAATTAATGCTCAACACACTTAAAACTGCTTTAGATTAATACTTGCATAAAGATTGCTTAGTTTAAGGAAAGAGCATCAAAGTCCACAGAGTCAAGAAAAAAGACAGAAGAGCCAAAAGATTAGAAAAACAGATTTGTATAGGAGTTAAGAGTGTGATCTCTGGGGCCAGATTTGAATCTCTGTCATCACCTCCTGGTTGTGTGAGCTTGATTAACTTAGCCATTCTCATATGTTCCCAAATTTATCAAATGCATCGGATAACTGCATTTATTTCAAAATATTTTTGTAAGCATATTTCGCATTCATTAATATACTTGTGTATCTATAACAATACCTATTAGAGAGTAGTGCTGGGCTTCCCTACTGGCTCAGATGGTAAAGAATATTCTTGCAATGCAAGGAGACCTGGGTTTGATCCTTGGGTCAAGAAGATCCCCTGGAGAAAGGAATGGCTACCCACTCCAATATTACAATATCCATTAAAGAATAAATTATCAGTAAATACTGACATACTGCTTCATGTTCTTCATTTTCACAAGGTTTGGCTAATCAAAGCAACAAAGCTTGACATATTCAACATTATAATTCTATACAGTTGGTTAACAGAAGGCTTTATCATAAATTAGCTGCCATTATCTTTTGCAATTACTAAGGGCTTTCAAGCAATAGGTTTTTAAAATTTTAAATGGAAAATTAAGATGCCTATCTATATCAATATCTGTATCTAACCCTCTTGCCTCCATTCATATTTTTATTTATTAATCTACTAATTGAAAGCAATGGCTATTTGGTGCACGTTATGTAGTTTTACTCTTCTATCCTTGATAGCAAAAGACAGAGGAAATGGTATAACCAGAGAGAGTAAATTCATTAGACTGATAACCTGAGAAACAAAAAGAATAGCTTGCTTTAACTAAAATCACCGGATGATGTTACAATGTTAATTTTTATGACAGGTGAAAACAAAACTTGGAATTTCAGGGGAGAAAGTTTATGTGGATATACCTTTTCATATTCATTTTCTTAAAGTCAGAGTGTATCTCTAATAGTTAGAGCCAGAGTGAGTGTTAAAGGCCACTGGTTTTGTTGTTATTTCTTTTTTTTTCATTTACAGTAAAATTTAAGGATGTTTATGTACAGATAGTAGAGATTGATAAAGGAGAGAGAAAATTATTTGGTATCAATCAAATGAGGTATCTGAAAAGAAAGGGGAGAATAGGATCCAGACTACCATTTTACAGAAAATAGAAACACCCTTTTCACTGAGACCAGCAATAGGAAAAAAAAAAAAGGATCATTTTTAAAATATTTTTTATAAGTGAGATTTAAGATGCATCTATGTCAAGAGATTTAATTTTTTTTTAAAATTCAATGTCAGTTTTCAAACTGAGGGAGTGGGTAAGCAGATTGAAAATTTGAGGGGATTGAGGAATTTGAAATAGCTATTGTGGAGAATATTGTCAAGGCATAATTAGGGAACAACATAAATGTCAGAAAGCATTAAGGGCCCCATTGGTGTTGTACTAGGAATGTATAATGCCTATCCAACATGAGCTGGTGCATTACTGCATTATTCAGCATTCACTAGCGTGTGTGTGTGTGTGCACATGTGTGTGTGTGTGTTTAAGGGAAGAAAACTGCACTGATTCAGAGGTTTGAGATATTACCGATGTTGGGCTAGAAGAAAATGTGTAAGTGTACATTGAAAGTGAATTGAGATGGTGAAAATCTTGTAAAAGGAGTCAGCAGAGAGCCACAGAATTTCTTATAGGTTAAAAAAAAAAAGAAGGAATAAATGAGTACATTAGTAATAGAAACAATACTGGTACAACTATCACTTGTTACTGTTACTAGATATTGAGATTTCAGTTGAATTTGAACTGACTTGTATGTTTATTATATCAGAAATCTATACTTCCTCCACATCAGTGGTAAAACCTAGAGACTCAGATCTCCATCCATCTGAAGAAAAGTTATGACCAACCTAGACAGCATATTAAAAGGCAGAGACATTACTTTGCCAACAAAGGTCTGTCTAGTCAGAGCTTTGATTTTTCCAGTAGTCATGTATGAATGTGAGTGTTGAACTATAAAGAAAGCTGAGTGCTGAAGAATTGATGCTTTTGAACTGTGGTGTTGGAGAAGACTCTTCATAGTCCCTTGGACAGCAAGTAGGTCCAACCAGTCCATCCTAAAGGAAATCAACCCAGAATATTCATTGAAAGGACTGATGCTGAAGCTGAATCTCCAATACTTTGACCACTTGAGGCAAAGAACTGACTCATTGGAAAAGACCCTGATGCTGGAAAAGATTGAAGGCAGGAGGAGAAGGGGACAACAGAGGAAGAGATGGTTGGATGGCATCACCAACTCAATGAACATGAGTTTGAGCAAGCTCCGGGAGTTGGTGATGGATAGGAAAGCCTGGCGTGCTGCAGTCCATGGGGTCACAAAGAGTCAGACACACCTGAGTGACTGAACTGAAAAGGGAACTCAAACAGGCGCTCTGTTAACAATCTAGAGGGGTAGGAAGGAGTGGGAGATGGAAGGGAAGTTCAAGATGGAGGGGATATATGTGTACCTATGGCTGATTCATGTTGATGTATGGCAGAAACCAATTCAATATTGTAAAACAATTATCCTTCAATTAAAAATAAATCATAAAAGAAAGCTATAATAGTCCTTATTTGAATAAAATTATATATATAGTTGTTAAACTATAAAACCTTGATCAGGATCTAGAACAAAAAATAAATTAAGCATATTATTTTAAGTAAAATTCTCTTTAAAAAACCTGTATCACTATACTGTAGACCACATAACAAGAAATTGCATTGAATTATAACTGCATTTAAAAGTATCTACTTTTGATAGTTTGATTAGGAGTCAGAATTCCAAATGTCCCCTGCTAGACTGTAAATCCTAATGATATGATAACTAATTTTTAGATATAAAATTATATATTTATCTATCACTGGAGTTGACCCATGTAATTAACCCAAATTAGAAATTATTATTTATATAGACTAATGCCATAATTTCAAGTGATTCCAGAAATTTTCCAAAATTTTATTTATTCTAGAAAACAAATGATCAAATTCCATCTACAAGCATTTTTAATACGTACAAAGGAAAGGGAACTTGGAAAATCTGGGTAACACTGAAGAGCGAAACTACAAAATTTTCTGTGAGAAATGTTTGATATATGGAAAATCACTGTAAACTAGACTTTTATTTTTAATAGTAGTCCATATGTTTCATAGTGCTTCTATTATTTTTTAAGGCAGTAAACTGTAGGGATTCAAACAGTCAATGTCTTTTGAGAACTAAGCTTATGGAATATAATCCATTTATTCTGTGGTCCTGGCACGTCACGAAACAGTTACTTGACACAAAGCTACCACATTAAAAAAAAAAAAAAAAAAAGGTGTATAAATCTTTTTCTCTGCAGAATGTTTGAGAAAAATATGAGACAATTTATTAAGATTTCCTCTTACAGTTTCTGGCAAAGACCACATGATAAAAAATTTGAGAGTTATTATTATTTTCTACCATATTATATACTATCAGGGCTTTTTTTAAACATATAATTGAGGATGAATTATACACATATCATATTTTAAGTACAAAAATATGGAAGAACAGTTTGACTATAACAGGTGGCAGTTTCCTTGTCATTTGCCATTGTCACTGCAGTGAAAAACAGAATGAATATTTTCTATTAGGAAACAGTATACATATTTTTTACTGTTGCAACATCTAGATATTTTGCACAACAGAGAAAGACTGATACTATTTTTAAAAAGGGAAAACTCTTAATACTTCATAAACCATGTCCTGAAGCAGAAAGCAATGTTGTTTTTCTCCTGAAAACAATGCATTTTGCTTACTGTTAAAATCATTTTTGAAAAGTAGATGTGCATAGCACATCTGGGAATTTTTAAAACATATTCTACACGGCAATAAAATACATGACTTCAATGTATCCCTGATTTCCTTCAACACAGACATATCATTGGCAAGCAGAGAACTGGAATGTGAAACTGAGCCATCAACTGATAAACAATTTTGATACCATTAAACAGTATCAGTGGATAGTAACATGAGGCATTCTATTTAAAATATCTATTTAAACAGATATAAGGAGTATCAAGGGTTTCTGAGGCGGCGCAATGGTAAAGAAGCCACCTGCCGATGCAGGAGCTGCAGGAGACCCTGGTTCGATCCCTGGGTTGGGAAGGTCCCTGGAGGAGTAAGTGGCAAAGCACTCCAGTATTCTTGCTAGGATAATCCTGTGGACAGAGAAACCTGGCAGGGTACAGTCCACAGGGTCCCAAAGAGTCAGACACAACGTAAGCAACTGAGCATGAACTCAAGCAGTATGTACAGAATATATGTATGTCCCACTACATTCACTTATTTTTTTAAAAGAGATGTGCTTAGAAACTTGCTTTTTTCACTAAGGAATTCTCTCATATGGCTTTTAAAAAATAATAATAATAACAGGGGTCCTTGAAATTAACATACTTCAATCCCTTGACTTATGGAATTGAAGGGGAATTTTGACATATCAAATTCAATTTAAAATGAATCTCTGCCTCACAGAACAGCTTCAGTGCTTTATCAGTATTTACTGCCAGCTAGAGAAAAAGATACTATTTTTGAAATTTCATGATCAGAGATTTCTGGTTCAAAATGACAGCTGGTTTGCAGGCCCCAAGGGAGCCTTCCACAACTATTCAATAAGTACTGATGGAGATACAGTGATACGTTTTTAAAACCCTCAGCAGCCTCCTATAGTAATTCTGACAGATAACCTAATATTGGAATCTTCTATGAATTGACACTAATATGAGATATTTAAGAGTTAGATAGAGGAAAAGTGGAAAGATATAGAGGCAGGTTTCAGCTCTTAGACTGAGTCCCTAATCTTTTAAAAACTTATTTTGGAAGTGAGAAGATGTTTCATATTCTACTGCCACTGATCAACTAACTGAGCCACAGACTCTGTGACAAGCAGAGACCCTCTCTAAAATGCTGGTTTGGAGCTATTCCCTGAGTCGGAGATTTCAAATCACTGATATTGACATGAAGAATATAAGAAAAAACAGGTGACGGTGGAGTGCATTAGGGAGAGAGTGGTACCCCCCATGGGTAAACTGCTGTAAGGACAGAGAAAACAGAACCTGGCCACAGTGCTGGCTGATGAGTGCACTCCTCAGTGTACAACACTGGCTCTGTTGTTCGGTGTGACACCAGAAAACCTGGAAACAATGCTTCGAGAAACACTTAATCAGAGTAGAGCAGGGCCAGAAGATGAAGAACTGCCAGAAATGAGGAACTGGACTGGGAACTGTGCACATCAACCTTCCCTTCTTTTACAGATTTGAAAACAGAATCTTGAAACGGTGCCAGTTAGCAGGAAGTGGAATTCAAGGTCAATTCCCTCACCTTACCTACTAAGACAAGAGTTACACAGACCTTCCCCAAATAGGGGAATAATGTGAAGAAAAGCAAAAACATGGGTACCACAAAGGAAAAAAAAAAAAAAAAAACAAACACAAAGCCAGAGAAACTGAGGGATAGCATAACAAATTTAATGCTGGTTCTAGACAAAAATACTGAAACATGTACATAGATATGATTAGAATTAAGAAGGTCAATGCAAGCCTGATAATCTCTGTGTATAAAAAGATAGTCCATAGAATACTTAGTATAAACAGAAAACAATTTAAAGAATCAGAAATGCAAATTTTAACAAATATGAGCCATGAACTCACTGATAATTACATGAATAAAAACTACAGTAACAATAAACTACTTTTCCTATTTTAAGAAAAAATCTATTTTTAAAAGGTAACGTGCACTGGGATGACCCAGAGGGATGGTATGGGGAGGGAAGTGAGAGGAGGGTTCAGGATGGGGAACACATGTACACCCGAGGCGGATTCATGTTGACATATGGCAAAGCCAAAACAATATTGTAAAGTAAAATAATAATAACAAAATAAATTTTAAAAAATTACGGAAAATGAGATACTTTCATGCATTTTTAGTGTGACTGCCAAATTCTACAATCATTTTTATTTGGCTGCATGCAAATTTAAAATGTATAAACACTTAAAAATGAAACTTTAGTTCTCAAAACCTTTCCAATAATGATACCTGCTAGAATGTACTATAAGAACTGACCAAAAGAACTTTCAGCTGGTGGAAATGCTCTATGTCTTTCTTGTCCAATATCAAGGCCTCAAGCAAGACCTTCTTACTGAGCTCTTGAAACTTAGCTACTGTGCTGACCATCTGGACTCTTAGTTTTTAAAAGAAACATATTTAAATTTAAAAGGCTACATGCGCCAGTTGCTACCATACTTGACAAGAAAGTTATAATAAGTTTGAGAATATTTACTGAAACATTTTTGCAATGACAAAGAAACTGAAACAACCTAAACATACACAGTATGACACAAGTTAGTATGTATACAAGCAAATTAATGAGACTGATCTTTATAGATCCACATTAAATAGGAGTCCCAAATATAACAAAATTTTAAAAAACTAACAAAAATACAGTAAGTATTACAAAATATCAACTATTATTATATCAGAAACTGTACAAATTTAGGCATGTAATTTATTTATACAAATATATATATGCATGCAAAATAAGTACCAAATAGACTCGTAACTTCTGGATATGTAATTTAAGCAAAAAAAATATGATATTCACCTCTATTTACTTAATTATGTCTCAATTAATTTTTTACTTTAAATTTTATGTCGTTTCTAACAGTAAGTTTATAGATAAACTCCTGGACTTATGAATAAAGCCTAAAATTAAATAATCTGAATATTTAATTTTATTTAACAAGAGAGAAAATGATGAATACACCAAGATGAAAGAAAGTATATGAAACTGATAGAGATGAAAGTGGGCATTAATGGCAAAAAAATGAAGCTATCCAGAAATGAAAAACAATGGGTGGTTCTTTTAAATCAATTACAAATAGATAAACAACAAGGAAAATAGAGAAATGAAAAGTATACAATAAAATATGAATAAATTAGAGAAAAATTACATTTCTAGAGAAATCTGAATGAAACTGAGTGCAGAAAATATGAGTGAAATGATTACAACACTAATTGAACACTCAAAGTCAACAGGCAGTATACAAAGGAGTAAATATATGCTAAGCAAAGGAAATGGAATTATGATACAAAAATTAAAAAAAAAATTGAGGTTTCTGCTTACTCTTTTGAAATAGGACCAGAGTAGTCACAAACATCTTTCCTAGAAAAAAGGAGGAAAAAATATCAAACTAGATGCCTTTATACCTGGGCTAGAGAATTTTTTTATAATTTATCTAGTTTGATTAGATAAAATTTTGTTCTCAAAAATAAAAATATCTTTGGCTGCCTTTATAGGTACAGAAGCATAGAGAGGTATAGTAGTATATCAGAACCTGAGAAGTATCTATAAAAATCTAGGACAACCAAGTTTTTGAAAAACCAATTATGTCGGTAGTTAATGAACCAATCACTCAGACAAATTTTCCCACTTTTATTTAATCAGGGAAAACAAAGTGGTCTATATTGCAAGAATTGTTATAACATTCTAATTTAAATGATAGTGCTATTAATTTTAAATAATAATTGTTTTATTTTCTTAATTAGTTTTTATTGTAGTATAATGTGCAGACAGAATAAAAAGCAGATTGTAGGATGTCTCCCTTGTGGTATTCCAGAGCAACAGATCTTTGCTTAGGACAAGTTTCCAGAATGGAGAATTGCTTACAATTCTTTACAAGTACTCCTACTTTATGGAATCCATGGAGTTCAAGAGGGATTTCATTCTTATTTGTGACTCAAGTCTTTGTTATGTACTTGGGCCACAAATAAGAGCACATACTAAGTATGTGCTTAGTTGCTCAGTCATGTCCAACTCTTTGCGACCCCATGGACTGTAGCCCACCAGGCTCCTCTGTCCATGGTGTTTCTCCAAGCAAGAATACTGGAGTGGGTTGCTATGTCTCCCACCAGGGCATACTAAGTATAGACAACCCTACAAACATTTCCATTTAGGAGTCCAGCTGGTCCCCTCTGAAAGATGGCTCAGTTCAGTTCAGTTCAGTCGCTCAGTCGTGTCCGACTCTTTGCGACCCTATGAATCGCAGCACGCCAGGCCTCCCTGTCCATATACTCTTATTCTGAGTCACAGTCTGGAACATTCTGGATTTCTTTGTTCTTGCTGAGGTCAGAGAGCTCAGAAACCTGCAGTCAGAAGAAGTCTTTATCTACAGTTTAGCAACAAAGGCAACTGACAAGTAATAATACATTGAGATTATTCTCACCATATTATTAGGTGTCATTTCCTCACTTGGTAAACTCAGGAAGGAACTTAACTGTCAACAGTGACAGCAGGAAAAGGCAAAATCTGATTGCCAGGCCACTGGATATGGCATTAGTCAAGTCCCAGAGGGTGTCAGCTGGTTTAGCAGCCAGACGCTGCCAGGTAACATAGTGATCAACTCTTCATGAGTGCCAAAAGATGAAGTCTCAGGTCACAAGGAAAGAATTCTGTCATTTCCAGTGAAGACTAGAAAGGGATCCTAAACTGAAAAATATATACATTTTAAGAAGTCTAATTCTCACTTGAAAAATGTCTGTTTTCTTGCATACCAGTTCCAGAAAGAGAAATTTATATTATCTAAATTTCTCTAAGAAAAGAAAAATATGTTATAAATAAAATATATAAATTCTAACCAAAAGACAGATGACTCCCTATGATTTTCTAGAAAACCAAGGGATGAAAAATTAAATATATCAAACTTGATTAAAAGCATGCAAAAATCCAAGGAGACCACTCTAGCAGAGAGACAGAAAAAAATTATCCTTTAGAGTATTTCAGGAACAGTTTCAGGCAATTTATTCCAAGATTTCTAGGAGCAGATAATATGCACATCCTTCAAACTGACACTCGAAACAACCGAAATGTAAAACAATTGAAAATGCAAAAGAAAAAAATCCCATTCACAATAGGAAGGTACTTTATCAAATGCATAGCAATAAAATTAATAACAAATGGCAGAAATTATAAAACTTAGCTGAACAACATAAATAAAACTTGGCAAAACAGAAATCTACATCTACATTGGTATTGGATACACCCATTTGTTTCCAAAATTAATCTAAAATTCATTGAAATACTCAAAAATTCCAGACTTTTCATATAATTTAATACGATATTTGCAATTTTCTAGAAGTGAAAGGCAGTAAAATATCTACGTTAAAAATCTTAGAAAAACATTAGAAAAATGAAGTAGACCTTGTCTCATAAGGTATTCAAATATTTACACTGATTTAGGAAAAATCAAACAATTTAGTTGTATTTAAAAGAAATGTTTTTTTTTTTTTTTTTTTTTTTTAAATGGCAATCCACTCATGTATTCTTTCCTGGAGAATCTCATGGACAGAGGAGCCTGGCAGGTCTTAGTCCATGGGGTTGCAGACAGTAGGATACAACTGAAGCAACTAAGCATGCATGCATGCAAAATAAATGTTTACTTTTGTGAATTTTTTGTAAACATAATATTTCTAGAAAACTTTTATAAGAAATATTTTGCTGTATCTGATTTAATTTAAACATCCTTTAAATCAAGAATATAAATTATACTTATATTCTGTAAGTTGATTCTCAGAGTTTAGAAAAAAACAGCTGCTGCTGCTGCTAAGTCGCTTCAGTTATGCCTGACTCTGTGAGATCCCATAGACAGCAGCCCACCAGGCTCCTCTGTCCTTGGGATTCTCCAGGCAAGATTACTGGAATGGGTTGCCATTCCTGCTCCAATGCATGAAAGTGAAAAGTGAAAGTGAAGTCGCTCAGTCCTGTCCAACTCTTCGACCCCATGGACTGTAGCCTACCAGGCCCCTCCATCCATGGGATTTTCCAGGTAAGGGTACTGGAGTGGGTTGCCATTTGCTTTTTCAAGAAAGAGACAGAGTTAGTGTAATAAAGTAATTTTTAAATGTCAAAGCTCCTGTCAAACATAAGAGAGAATAAAACTGACTGGAAAATAAACAATAGAAAAGTGACTCATAAAACATATCAAAGGATTTCTAACCTTCAGCTAACAAATCTAAATTGTTTAAATTCAGTTACCTATACAAACCTTTCCCCAGGGCATGGAAACCCAGTCCAGTATTCTTGCCTGGAGAATACCACAGACGGAGGAACCTGGTGGGCTATAGTCTATGGGGTCACAAATAGTTGGAGATGACTGAGGGACTAATACTTTCACTTTCATACAAACCTTTAAGAACAACTAAAAGAGTTGAATTTCCTTTATTCATGTTGAAACTCATGGCAAACAATAGGAAGAAAAATACTGTTATAAAAACATATAAAAATATACACAATGTACTTTGGGTGAGGGGTCTTCCCAGGTGGCTTAGTAGTAAAGAATCTGCCTCCCAATGAAGGAGACCTGGGTTTCATCACTGGGTTGGAAAGATCCCCTGGAGAAGGATATGGCAACCGGCTCCAGCATTATCGCTTCAGAAATCCCATGGACAGAGGAACATGGTGGGCTACAGTCCATGGGGTCACAAGAGTCAGTACTTAGTGGAGACATGGCTTAGTGACTAAATCAACCAATATACTTCACTTTGCAAATTAGGAAAATATTCTGGTATGATATACTGTATGTGTTTTTCTGGTTCTTAAGATTTCTTCAACTACCTTTAATATAAGAACAATTCTCTTTTCAGATGGCAGTTATGGAAAATGGTCAGATTAAAAAGAAGGATCATTTCAGTTCAGTTCAGTCACTCAGTCCTGTCTGACTCTTTGCAACCCCATGGACTGCAGCACTCCAGGCTTCCCTGTCCATCACCAACTCCTGGAGCTTGCTCAAACTCATGTCCATTGAGTTGGTGATGCCATCCAACCATCTCATCCTCTGTTGTCCCCTTCTCCTCCTGCCTTCAATCTTTTCCAGCATCAGGGTCTTTTCCAATGAGTCAGTTCTTTGCCTCAAGTGGTCAAAGTATTGGAGATTCAGCTTCAGCATCAGTCCTTTCAATGAATATTCTGGGTTGATTTCCTTTAGGATGGACTGGTTGGACCTACTTGCTGTCCAAGGGACTATGAAGAGTCTTCTCCAACACCACAGTTCAAAAGCATCAATTCTTCAGCACTCAGCTTTCTTTATAGTTCAACACTCACATTCATACATGACTACTGGAAAAATCAAAGCTCTGACTAGACAGACCTTTGTTGGCAAAGTAATGTCTCTGCCTTTTAATATGCTGTCTAGGTTGGTCATAACTTTTCTTCAGATGGATGGAGATCTGAGTCTCTAGGTTTTACCACTGATGTGGAGGAAGTATAGATTTCTGATATAATAAACATACAAGTCAGTTCAAATTCAACTGAAATCTCAATATCTAGTAACAGTAACAAGTGATAGTTGTACCAGTATTGTTTCTATTACTAATGTACTCATTTTATTCATTTGCTTATGAATGCATGCATTTTAGCATTATATTCTCTATTTTCTTTTGTTAGTTAAATTCCTAAGGGCATAACTGGTTTCATTAAGATGTTTAGAGAGATTATTGATATTTTTCCCAGCAGTCTTAACTCCAGCTTGTGATTCATCCAGCCCAGTATTTTGAATGATGTACTATGCACAGAAGTTAAATAATCAGGGTAACAATATAAAGCCTTGTCATACTCCTTTCCTAATTTTGACCCACTTGTTCCATGTCCAGTTCTAATTGTTGCTTATTGACCTGCATAAGGGCTTCCCTGGTGGCTCAGAGGTTAAAGTGTCTGACTCCAATGCGGGAGATCTGGGTTCAATCCCTGGGTTCAGTAGATCCCCTGGAGGAAGAAATGGCAATCCACTCCAGTATTCTTGCCTGGAGAATCCCATGGACGGAGAAGTCTAGTAGGTTACAGTCCATGGGGTTACAAAGAGTCGGACACGACTGAGCGACTTCACCTTCACCTTCAGGTTTCTCAGGAGACAGGTATTTAGTCTGCTATTCCCATTTCTTCTAAGAATTTTTCAGATGATACCCACTCTAATGGCAGAAAGTGAAGAGGAAGTAAAGAGCCTCTTGATGAGTGTGAAAGAGAAGAATGAAAAGGCTGGTTTAAAACTCAACATTCACAAAACTAAGATCAAAGCATATGGTCCCCTCACTTTACAGCTAATAGAAGGGGAAAAAGTGGAAGCCGTGACCAATTTTATTTGCTTGGGCTCTAAACATCACTGAGGACGGTTACTGAAGCCATGAACTTAAGAGGCAATTATTCTTTGGAAGGAAAGTTATGACAAACGTAGACAGTGATATCACTTTGCCAACAAAAAAGCAGAGATAATCACTTTTCCAACAAGCATCCATATAGTCAAAGCTATGGTTTTTCCAGTAGTCATGCATGGGTGTGAGAGTTGGAACTATAAAGAAGGCTGAGCACCAAAGAATTGATGTGCTCAAAATGTGGTGCTGGAGAAGACTGATGAGAGTCCCTTGGACTGCAAGGAGAGCAAACCAGTCAATCCTAAGGGAAATCTACCCTGAATATCCATTGGAAGGACTGATGCTGAAGCTGAAGCTCCTACACTTTGGCCACCTGATGTGACGAGCCGACTCACTGAAAAAGACCCTGATGCTGGTAATTGAAGGTAAAAGGGAAAAGGGACAGCAGAGGATGAGATGGTTAGATAGTATCACCAACTCAATGGACATGAATTTGAGAAAACTTCAAGAGTTAATGACGGACAAGGGATCCAAGTGTGCTGCAGTCCATGGGGCTGCAAAGAATTGAACACGACTTAGCAACTGAAGAATAAGAGAGATTGCATTCAAAATCATAATGCAACTAATTTAATACAATGTAAATTAGTTGAGATTATAAATGATGAGGTACAAAATTCTACATAGTTATTTTTGAAATTTTGATAGTGAATCATCCAACTTTGTTATTATTTTTTAAGTTGTTTAGGTTATCCTGGGTCCTGTGCATTTTCATATGACTTTTAGGGGGCATTATTCAACTACTACAGTCTGTACTGCTATCTTCAAAAATTCACATTCAACCCACACAGAAAATATGATTCCTCCATCACAGAGTCAACAAAAATATCATCATATTCCACTATCAACACAAATGGAAAATACATCTAAGTTTCACTAGATCAGAAATTTCTAATCTTTCCATCTAAATCATCTAACTATCAACAGGTGAGGATCCAGTGTAATCCATTCAAAAGTAGAAGTCCTCTCTATCCATCTACTTATAAAACTAGAAAATAAGTTATTTATTCTCAAAGTACTATGGTGGGACAGGCATAGTATAACAGCTATAAACATTTGTACTCAAAAAAAGAGACAATGACAGAAAACATTCAGTCACCAGTCACAATTTTCCAACCAAATTCCATAATTTCTTAGAAATAACAGAATAACCTGCTGTGGTTTGTATCTCAGCCCTTTAGACTTGTGGCCCCACTCTCTAAGCCACCATTTATGTTTCTTGACAGACAGCATATATTTACATATCTCCAGAAGCCAAGTAGATTTTTATCAAGTTGTTTTTTTACCTGTAGTACAACTGTCCTCTTTCATTTCATAATTTGTACCTTAGACCTTGCTTTTCACGCTGGCAGCTTTCCTGCTGGTATAAAATTTTCAAGATCCTTGTCTGTCTTTTGTGTATAAAATGTGGTTTCACCTCTTAGAAAATGGTCTCCTTCAGAGATATTTCTTGGATAATCACATTTCTGTTACCCCCTTCATCTGTAATGGCTGAGGAGCTGAGGAGATCCATGAACCATTGGTATAGCCTTTTCAAAGGGCCCTTGGTGTGATGAAATGCTCTGGCCTATTGATTTAAGTTGTTATCCAGTGTCATTTCATTTCAACATAAAGGACTCCTTTTATTTCTAGTTCATCATGTCTGCTAGTGACACATCCTCTCAATTTTTGATAATCTGAGAAAGTCTTAAGCTTTCCTTTATTTTTGGAAGAATGTTTTGTTGGATGCAGAACTCTTGACTGACATTATTCAAGGACTTCAAATATGTCAACCCAGTTCTTTCTGGCTCCCCTGGTTTCTTAAAATAGCTGTCAATCTTACTGAAAATCTCTTACATGTGATATCACTTCTCTCTTGCTCTTTGTATGGTCCTGAAATTTTTATATTATTTTTTATTGCAGTATAATTGCTTTACAGAATTTTGCTGTTTTCTGTCAAACCTCAACATCAATCAGCCATAGGTATGCATATATCCCCTCCCTTTTGAAGCTCCCTCCCATCTTCCTCCCTATCCCATCCCTCTAGGTTGATACAGAGCCCCTGTTTGAGTTTCCTGAGCCATAAAGCAAATTCCCATTGGCTATCTATTTTTTATCCTGCAAATTTTGCCTTTGATAATCTTATTAAGAGGTTTCTAGATGTGAATTTCTTTGAATCTATTTTATTTGGAGTTTATTGAGGTTTTTGGATATACAGATTAGTTTTTCATCAAATTTGGGATGGCTTTGGCTACAATTTATTTTTCCAATATGTTTTCTACATCTTTTTTTTAATCTCCTCTCTTTCTGGGACTCTTATTTTACCTATGTGGACATGCTTGATGGTGTCCTGGTATCTCGTAGGTTGTGTTCATCTTCATTCTTTTTTTTTGCTGTTTCTTAGCCTGGATAATTTTAACTGATATATCTTAAATTTTGCTGATTTTGCTAAACATCTTTAATGAATTATTTTAATTTCTTAAAACTATAGTTTCTACATCTCAGATAAAATTCTGTATTTGGTGATAAACTGTTCTTATATGTTTCTTTAGTTTTCAGATATTTTTTTCCTACGAACATAACTTAAAATAACCACTTTAAAATCTTTGTCTCATTAAGCCCAGATCTGGGCTTCTTAAGATGATTCCTATGGACTGTTTTATTTTTTTGGACTGTTTATATTTTTCTTTCTGTCTTGAGATCATCATTTCTTATCTTTGCAAGTCTCGCAAATTTTGGTTAAAAACTAGATGTTTTAAAGGTCACAATATGGCGTTTCTCCCACGTCTCCAGGATTTGTTTTGGTTTCTGTTTGTTGTTGTTTGTTTATTCAGTAATTTTTCTGAAGTAAACACATCAAGTCTGTATTCTACGCTTATGTGGCCAAGGTGTGTTCAATTAGCTTAATGGTCTGTCAGAGACTGAACAAAGATTTTGTAAGATGCCTGAAATCTGCAAGTCTCCTGTTTATTACCAAGGGTCTCTGTCTCTGTATTAAAATTCACCTTCAGCGACCACCCAAAACAGTTTACTACTCCAACTTAGCCTTCACTTCCTGCCGGCGTGGAGCCTCAGGTTAGCCAAGGTGAGAGCTCAGTGTTTCTTCAAGTGTTTTATGAGTATATCCAGTTTGGGCATGTACACAGCCTAGCCCATACTTTTGGCCAAATCTCCAGAATATGCTGTAGCTTATCAAAGTCCTCTTTGGATGTCTCACTCTGCAAATTTTTCCTTTTAAGCTTTTTAGTTAGCCTATAGTTTGCCTCAACTGTTATCTACCACTTAAAGCAGCAGTTCAACATTTCTGTTTGTTTTGATGAACGATTCCTCAAAAAGGAGCACGTGGTGAGCTCCATCTGTCAAGTAAAAGGAAGCTTTGCAAGCAGTCTTTCAGGGAACAGGGTCCTGAAGAAACTCTATTCCTACTTTGCTCCCCTACACCCCACCCTAGGGGCTGCCAGGCTGCTGGTTTTCATCCTGCTTTCAGGTTTCTGGTTTTCAAGAATACTACCGAATTGAGGAGGGAGAATTGGAAATGGGGCAAATTTAAATGCCATAAAGCTCACTGTTCTCATTGAGAGTCCACAATTTTTGTTTTTAATAAATACTCTTCAGGGCTGCTGCCCATGGTGGTTAGTATTCAGAATTTTGGAAAAGTTGGCTCTCTCTCTCTCTTTTTTTTTTTCTTTCTTTTTTTGGTGGAGAAAAGAATTTCTGAAACTTCTTATTCCACCACTTTTGCTGAGGTCACACTTTTGCATCACTTGAAAAACTTGGGCAAAGTACTTTATTGCACTCCTGTTAACTTCTTTTGTATGTAGTTAATTGAAAAAGCAAGAGAGTTCCAGAAAAACATCTATTTCTGCTTTATTGACTATGCCAAAGCCTTTGACATAATGTGGATCACAATAAACTGTGGAAAATTCTGAAAGAGATGGGAATACCAGACCACCTGACCTTCCTCTTGTGAAACCTGTATGCAGGTCAGGAAGCAACAATTAGAACTGGACATGGAAAAACAGACTGGTTCCAAATAGGAAAAGGAGTACATCAAGGATGTATATTGTCACCCTGCTTATTTAACTTATATGCATAGTACATCATGAGAAACGCTGGGCTGGAAGAAGCACAAGCTGGAATTAAGATTGCCAGGAGAAACATCAAGAACCTCAGATATGCAGATGACAGCACCCTTATAGCAGAAAGTGAAGAGGAACTAAAAATCCTCTTGATGAAAGTGAAAGAAGAGAGTGAAAAAGTTGGATTCAAGCTCAACATTCAGAAAACGAAGATCATGGCATCTGGTCCCATCACTTCATGGTAAATAGATAGGGAAACAGTAGAAACAGTGTCAGACTTTATTTTGGGGGGCTCCAAAATCACTGCAGATGGTGACGCAGCCATGAAATTAAAAGACGCTTATTCCTTGGAAGAAAAGTTATGACCAACCTAGATAGCATATTCAAAAGCAGAGACATTACTTTGCCAACAAAGGTCCGTCTAGTCAAGGCTATGGTTTTTCCAGTGGTCATGTATGGCTGTGAGAGTTGGACTGTGAAGAAAGCTGAGCACCGGAGAATTGATGCTTTTGAACTGTGATGTTGGAGAAGACTCTTGAGAGTACCTTGGACTGCAAGGAGATCCAACCAGTCCATTCTAAAGGAGATCAGTCCTGGGTGTTCTTTGGAAGGAATGATGCTAAAGCTGAAGCTCCAGTACTTTGGCCACCTCATGCGAAGAGTTGACTCATTGGAAAAGACTTTGATGCTGGGAGGGATTGGGGGACAGGAGGAGAAGGGGACGACAGAGGATGAGATGGCTGGATGGCATCACCAACTCGATGGACGTGAGTTTGAATGAACTCCAGTAGTTGGTGATGGACAGGGAGGCCTGGCGTGCTGCAATTCATGGGGTAACAAAGAGTCGAACATGACTGAACCACTGAACTGAACTGAACTGAATCATAGTATTACCACTTATTATTATTGGGCTGTATTGGGCTATCTAAATTTTCCCAAACTATCTCTTTTATTACTTTGTTTTTCTTTACTAATGAATTCTGTTCCATATACCAGTTATATTTTCTTCTCAAAAAATATTTCTTGTGTTTTTGTTATTCCTAAGCACAATTTAACTCACAACCCACCAACAAATAAACAGATTATCTTTTTCTTTGGAATTGTTTACGATGAATAATATAATGCCAGGTACAGTAGTATTTTTCTCTCTTATAAAGAATTGCATTTTTTTTTTTTTTGAGGTGGGGGATTGGTTTCTACTTTGGTCAAAATTGCTTTAAGATATCTTGGATTACTTTAGCAAGGAAAGAAACTTACTGCAAACATTCTGAAGTTCACAAATTCACCTGAAAATTTAAAGGCCAAAGCTCAGAAAAGGAGTAGGAACTTAGAGAAAAGCCTCACTTATAGAAAAGTCTGTGGGGGCAAGGTCACAAACCCTGCTGCCACTCAACATCCTCTCTTAGTTATTATTTATCAGACTGTTTTACTTATGTACGTTTTTATAATACCATTTGATATTTGCAAAGTTACTATTTATTTATTTATTATAAAGTACTTTCACTGTGTGGATCACAATAAACTGGAAAATTCTGAAAGAAATGGGAATACCATCCCACCTGACCTGCCTCTTGTGAAACCTATATGCAGGTCAGGAAGCAATAGTTAGAACAGGACATGGAAAAACAGACTGGTTCCAAATAGGAAAAGGCATACGTCAAGGTTGTATATTGTCACCCTACTTATATAACTTATATGCACAGTACATCATGAGAAACTCTGGGCTGGAAGAAGCGCAAGCTGGAATCAAGATTGCCGGGAGAAACATCAAGAACCTCAGATATGCAGATGGCACCACCCTTATGGCAGAAAGTGAAGAGGAATGAAAAAACCTCTTGATAAAAGTGAAAGAGGAGAGTGAAAAAGTTGGCTTAAGGTTCAACATTCAGAAAACGAAGATCATGGCATCTGGTCCCATCACTTCATGGCAAATAGATGGGGAAACAGTAGAAACAGTGTCAGACTTTATTTTTGGGGGCTCCAAAATCACTGCAGATGGTGACTGCAGCCATGAAACTAAAAGATGCTTGCTCCTTGGAAGGAAAGTTATGACCGACCTAGATAGCATATTAAAAGGCAGAGATATCACTTTGCCAACAAAGGTCCGTCTAGTCAAGGCTGTGGTTTTTCCAGTGGTCATGTATGGATGTGAGAGTTGGACTGTGAAGAAAGCTGAGCACCGGAGAATTGATGCTTTTGAACTGTGATGTTGGAGAAGACTCTTGAGAGTCCCTTGGACTGCAAGGAGATCCAACCAGTCCATTCTAAAGGAGATCAGTCCTGGGTGTTCTTTGGAAGGAATGATGCTAAAGCTGAAGCTCCAGTACTTTGGCCACCTCATGCGAAGAGTTGACTCACTGGAAAAGACTCTGATGCTGGGAGGGATTGGGAGGCAGGAGGAGAAGGGGACGACAGAGGATGAGATGGCTGGATGGCATCACCAACTCGATGGACGTGAGTTTGAGTGAACTCCGGTAGTTGGTGATGGACAGGGAGGCCTGGTGTGCTGCGATTCATGGTGTCAAAAGGAGTCGGACATGACTGAGTGACTGAACTGAACTGAACTGAACTGAAGTTGTCTTATAATGTTATGACCCACCTATGCACAAAACTACTTTCTGCCATTAAAGATATCAACATATTTGTTTTTGGTTAGTTGATTCTGTGTACTGATCTATATTTTGTATATAACTGATTGATAATATCTCATTATCTAAGGAATATATATAAATTACTCAATGTCTCAAGAACTATAGGCATAAAGTATATGGAAAGAAAATAAAGAGGAACTCTATCTAAAATTCCTGCCCATGATTTATCAAACTGTAAGCATTCCCTTTAACTGCCAATTACCCTCCCCTCTCAACCCTTCCTCTCATCTGGTCAAATGTTTCATTCAGACTAACTGGGGACTGCTTCTTTCTGTTTGGATGATCTGTATGATTTAATCATTTTCTGTTCCTCAAGATGATATCGATTTTTAGCAAACATTGTTGGTATTTCTGTTAATTGCCTTTGGATCTCTTACACTATGTTGATGTTCTGCTCCTTGCTTTGGTGGGCTTTGTTTTCTATTACCTGCACCCAGAACTTGCAGCAAAGCACAGCTCCCAGGTATTTAGAGCAGCACTTCTCTATGTACACCTATAGTAAGATCCCTCATCTACCACTGCTTGCCCAGACAGCTCTTGGTTCATGAATAACTGCTGTATAAATATGAAAGCCTATTTCCCTGAGCTCTCTTTGGCTCAGGTTGGACTTTACTGTAACTATACACTTAGTTCCTCCTTCTTCCCAGACTTCCTTCCTTCACTCAAGTTATGTTTTCTGACCTGTCACAGGTATCTAAATCCTTCCTCAGCTGTTTAAAGTTTTCTACTGCCAAATTCATAACTTAGTGCTTAAGCTGAGCTGTACTTTAAGACATATTTCTTTTTGAACTGTTCAGTGTTAATCTTTCACTTTATTATATATAGTAATATTAGCTGTTAGCCCTGTTCATCCTGATTCTTTCATCTCAAATTATTGTTTACAAGCTTCAGGCTGAGTTCTAGTTATAACATCTGATTTCATTCACATATTTTAAAATATTCATCTGTGTCTGTTTTCTTGTTTATCTGGATCTTATGCAGTTGCATTTTATTGTTATTTTTAATAACAGCTTCTGCTTTCCACTGTATTCCTAACTATTGAGTGCCACATTTTATATATGAAAATGAGTAGAAATAACTTGAAATTCAAATAATGTTATTTTACCTCAGAGATCCTTTACTTTTCTTCTGTTGCCTATTTAGCACTCTGATGTCTTTAAGAACAACTTTAATATTTTTTCAGCTTTTCTAGTTGTTCTCAGTGGGATAATGAGTACAATTACACAATCTACAATTAATATAATTTATCAGTCACATAATATTTATGTACCTGTTTACTTTCTTGTGTTTCACAACAAATTGTGTCTTTCCTAAGGGCAGTAGCCTTATCTTATCCATCTTAGATACCCAGGATCCTGCATGTTGTAACTGTTCTCCATACACACATATTAAACTGTCAATGAAAAACCAGTGGACTAAGATAGTTGCGAATAAATAACAGGAAATCCAGGAACTGTGATAAGCACTCTAGGCAAATAGCAGCCTCCAGTAATTATAAGAGAGAGCATACTTATTGCAGCCTGAAAGATCTGATATGAAATTCTGCTGCTATCAATTCAATAGCTTTCAGAATTTTGTACAAGTATTAAAAACTCATTAATTTCATTTTTTTATGTAAGATGAACTAAAGTTGTTCCAATGAGAAAATGTAATTGACATAAAGTTTCTAGCAAAATGAATAAATAACACATGAGTGCTCAAATACTGAACATTTATTATTGCAATTATTATTACCTGATATGTGTACTATGTTAGAACCCAGCATGGAGGTATCAAGTAGCATGTGAGCAGGAATTTGAGATGGAAGAATAGGATAAACAAGGCTAGTTGAGCTAATGCTTCCAACACTTAAAATGACTAAATTGGCTGTATCTCTTATAGAGATTAAATTTCTTCTAATTCTTTCTCACAAGTCTTATTCTCTAAGGAGTGAGTACTTTTATGCTGCTGCTTTCTGGGAACTTCTCAAGAATTCCTATCTCTCTTTTACTATATTCTAGACGGGAAAAAGAAATCCAGTAAAATTAAGAATGCTTCAGAATTCCTTAGTGAACTTTTCTCTTCTATCCCCTCAAAACTATTAGTGGCTACACTTTTACTTTAAGATTCACAATGAGTAAGGACATATAAGCCAAAGTACCCCAAAGAGACTAAACCTGTGTAGCTGACACATGATTTTGCTGCCCAACATTCGTTCCAAATCTGCCAGTCGAACAGTAACTTGGGGATATCTCTTGGGGAATCTCTCCTCTCTTGTTGAAACAAAGCTATTTCAGTGACATTCATTCCAATCTCAGATTCAATGCCAAGGTTTCAATTAAACACGTGGCCTCAGGGACTGCGATACAACCCAATTCAGCCATGGCTAATTTTGAAAATGTTTAGTGGGAATCTGGGAGGTCAAGTTCTTCACTCTCCTCTCTGTGGTTTTAGAATTGAAATATTCTCTCCCCACTGGACTTGAGGAAGAAAGTTTTAGGCCACAGGAGCCTATAGCAGCCAACTGCTGAAGAAAACATTTTGAAAGGCATAGGGGAAAACTGAAAATAAATTATTACTTTTCTAAAATCTTCAGCCAGGTAATTTCTCATCTGATTTAACTTTCGGTTTTCTGTTTGTGTAAGCCAATCAATTACCACTATACTTTAAGCTGGTTAAATTGAGTTTTTGTAAATTTATCTGCAAACTCTTAGTTAACTTGCACAGAAAATAATTCTGAATAGCACATTTTGTGTTTCTTTGATTTATAAATATATTCTTTCCTTTAAATAGCACATAGAAACGTTTGAATAGTAACCAAAGTGTAAACCCATTTACAATGGTTTTCAATTGTTGAAGATCATTTAAAGTCTTTTATCATTAGTTTTTCTCACTTTTGTAACTTCAACTTAATTTTTTAATGATGTGTTAACAGTAGTTATGCAACAATTTTTTAAAATATTTGAAATGGTACATTTTATGTTATACTTCTCACAATTTAAAAAAAAAAAAAAAATCAAGACAAAAAGTTTCCTAATGAGTGGAGAAAGTGGAGAAGGATGAGCACTGAAGGAAAGTTACATGGCTCAAAATAGCCTGGAGTTAAAACTCCCCTCAGGGTCCTCCCCACCATTCTATACAAACAAAGAACTCTCTCAGGGAAGAAAAACTGGACATTAAGGTAGTTTATGCCCAGCTCCCAGCCCGTCCCAGCCTCAGGCTGATCTCCTGAACTCCTTGCCCCAGCGTTTAAAAGATAACTAATCCGAACAACCTTGGAGAAGAACAGGCCCCCTTAAGACAGATTTCCACATATATGCCTATATATCTTTTCTTAGGGTTAGTGCAGCAGCTCATTATTCTGACTGCTGCCCCTTCTCGCCTTATTAAAGATGATCTGTTCTTGTATAGCGCCAGACTCCTTCTTTCTCCGAACCTCGCTTTCTCTAATTCCCTTACCCTACAAGCATAGGCCTTGGGGACTTCAGGGTGGAAAAGAAATCTGCAAGTGTCATTTTAGTGAAATCTAAATATTGAAAGGACACTGGGGGCTGTGACCCTGGTGGGTTTTCTTCGTCCTCCCCTCCACTCTGAGCCCAGGCGTCCACAGTGTCCCACCACCCTCACTGTTCTGGATCACCGACCTTAGATGGACGAGAAGATGAAACCCCTGATGGCCTGGAGCCAGCAAGTTATGGGGGCCAGGGTGCTCAACTCCTCGAAGAAGGGCAGCCTCCAACCCCCCAAGGAGTTGGTGGCTCTTTCACAAGCAGCTCGCCAGGCCCGCAGGGACTTCCCAGAAGCTTCATCTTCATAGGGGTGGGAACACGCGAGGCTGAGATCATGTGCGTCCTCAGACGACCCAAGGCGCAGCTTGCCGGCGCGTCACGTCCTTATGCACCCATGTGGATAGGCAGCTCTCGGTTTCCACACAGTGTGGTGCTCAGTTTGGTGGAGTGTGGTGTTTCCCCGAGGAAGTTGGTCATGATGCCGGCTAGTTCCTGGCGCGGGTGCCTGGTGGAGGCTGAGGGGACCTTTTCCGCCATCCTGTGTTCTCCTCGGGGCCACAGCATTCCGGATGGAGATGTCCACGGGTGAGCCCTGTGACCCCTGCAAAGTAGATTGTTCTTGAAAGTGGATTCCGATCCCAACTCAGATCGCAGTCTCTGCTGAACCAACCTCTGATTCTATTTGCATGGGATCTGGTGGTCTGGACGACGTTCCCTGGCCTTGAGTCTCTGGGATGCCCACCCTGGACCACACTTAGTCCTGCCCTTGTTCTGCGCAGATGGCTGCCATGGAGGATGATTGGACAGGGCAAGCTCGGCTGGGGAAACGCTAGTCAGACAACCAGAGTGACCGTGATTCTCTTTTTTCCCTGCTCACCTAGGGAAGGTGTGTTTCCTGGAACCCGAACGCAGGCAGGTGAGTTTCCTGTGCCCTTCTGTGCTCATGGCCAGGTTAGAAGAATTGCATTTCTCTTTGGGATCCAAACTGGGTCTGTTTCAAATGGGAGCCTCAGAAAAACACAAAAAGCACATCGCAACTGGTAGATGCATTTCACATTTCAGCAAATATCTTTGAGTGCTGTTTGTGTCAGCCCTTGTTCTTAGCCCCAGGCATGCAGTAATGCACGAGGATGAAACCTGGCATTTATTAAGATGAGTGTGAAAAGGAGGGGAGACAGACAAAAATACATAAACCAAAAATGCTGTGTCAGGTGGTGATGCTTGCTGTTAAAAACAATGCAGTGAAGGCAGAAGGGAGAACTGACAGTAAAGAGTATTCATCTTAATTAGTGTGATGCGAAAGACTGCATTAGTTGATGCTGCCTGCGTGCTCAGTATGGCAGATAAATAAGTTGTTATTGTTTGGTTGCTAAGTCGTGTTTGACTCTTTTGTGACCCCATGGACTGTAGCTGGCTACATTCCTCTGTCAATGGAATTTTTCAGATAAGAATACTGGAGTGGATTGCCATTTTCCTCCTCCAGGGGATCTTCCCAACACAGGGATGGAATCCCCGTCTCCTGCGGTTTCTGCTTTGGCAAGTGAATTGGTACCACCTGGGAAGCCAATAGGGTTCTAGTAAAACATGGTATGTAATGTACCGGCCATATCCCTAAATTCACAGATTTTTTTTTTTTTCTGAATTAATGCCCTTTATCTTGCTAAGAAGGATATTATATGCAACACTATTAGTTGTTTTCTTTATTTAGATGTTACAAAATGTGCTGGGTATTGACAAAAAAATAAATTATGTATGTATTTCTCCAAAGAACACTGATAATTTATGAATTTCTATTAATGCCATTTTACTCTATTTTATTGAACTTGAGAGCTGTGACCTATCTAGAGATTTCAGTTAAATTGAGCTAATTAAAGCTTGGAAATAGCAAGGGTGAAAATGGCATACATGTAAATTACTTAATGCAAATTTAAATTAATGAGTAAAGCAAATTTAGAAGTGCCCTGTTTTTATACAGTTAATACACCGTTGTCTCTTTGCCAGTACAGTAAAGTTACAATATAATATCTATTAAAAAGTGATTTTTTTGAAGTTTGACTTTTATACATTTTAATATTTAGAGATTCAGGATAATTTTAATAGAAATACTTTTGAATTTTTCTGAAGCACTGTAGTTTATCTTAGGGTTATATGCTGTAAAATTTACTTTGTTTTGTATTTGTGTTTTATGTTTAGTGAAACCACTTTGTAGTTGTTTTATTTGTAGCCCAACAACATACATGCATGCTTAAAATAATAATTTGATTACATAAACAGGGTTAGTAAAATGGGGACATGCAGAAAGAAAGGGATGGAATAAAATAAAGTTGATTGAAAAGGATATGGAAGAAAATGAGAACAATGGTAAGCTAAGAATTAAAGATATATTTATATGTTTCTTGAATATTTATATGGTTTGTACATGCACAGACACATACATATATGCATGTGTGTGTGTATGTGTGTGTGTGTGTGTGTGTGTGTGTGTGTGCGCACACGCGCTAAGTCGCTTCAATCCTAACTCTTTGCAACTCTATGGATTGTGGCCCATCAGACTCCACTGTCCATGGGATTCTCCAGGCAAGAATACTGGAGTTGGTTGTCATTTTCTTCTCCAGGGATTTTCCCAACTCAGGCATAGAACCTGTGTCTCTTACATCTTCAGCACTGGCAGGCCAATTCTTTACCACTAGTGCCACCTGAGAAGCCAAAAGAGAAAAAAAAGGCTACTAACAAAAATCTAAACTGTGGAAAATTCTGAAAGTAATGGGAATACCAGACCACCTGACCTGCCTCTTGAGAAACCTATATGCAGGTCAGGAAGCAATAGTTAGAACTAGACATGGAACAGACTGGTTAGACTGGTTCCAAATTAGAAAAGGTGTACGTCAAGGCTGTATATTGTCACCCTGCTTATTTAACTTATATACAGACTACATCATGAGAAACACTGGCCGGGAAGAAGCACAAGCTGGATTCAAGATTGCCGGGAGAAATATCAAGAACCTCAGATATGCAGATGGCACCACCCTTATGGCAGAAAGTGAAGAGGAACTGAAAAGCCTCTTGATGAAAGTGAAAGAGGAGAGTGAAAAAGTTGGCTTAAAGCTCAACATTCAGAAAACGAAGATCATGGCATCTGGTCCCATCACTTCATGGCAAATAGATGGGGGAAACAGTGGAAACAGTGTCACACTTTATATTTTTGGGCTCCAAAATCACTGCAGATGGTGACTGCAGCCATGAAATTAAAAGATGCTTACTCCTTGGAAGAAAAGTTATGAGCAACCTACATAGCATATTAAAAGGCAGAGACATTACTTTGCCAACAATGGTCTGTCTAGTCAAGGCTATAGTTTTTCCAGTAGTCATGGATGAATATGAGAGTTGGACTGTGAAGAAAGCTGAGTGCCACAGAATTGATGCATTTAAACTGTGGTGTTGGAGAAGACTCTTGAGAGTCCCTTGGACTGCAAGGAGATCCAACCAGTCCATTCTAAAGGAGATCAGCCTTTGGATTTCTTCTGAAAGAATGATGCTAAAGCTGAAATTCAAATATTTTGGCCACCTCATGCAAAGAGTTGACTCATTGGAAAAGACTCTGATGCTGGGAGGGATTGGGGGCAGGAGGAGAAGGGGATGACAGAGGATGAGATGGCTGGATGGCACCACCAACTTGATGGACGTGAGTCTGAGTGAACTCTGGGAGTTGGTGATGGACAGGGAGGCCTGGCGTGCTGTGATTCATGGGGTCGCAAAGAGTCGGACACGACTGAGTGACTGAACTGAACTGAACAAAAATCTAGGTTATGATATCTGTAAATAATGTATATGTATGTGTATATGTATACATATGTACACATGTATATATACATATATGCATATGCACATACATGTAAATAGATGCATGTGTATATATATGTACATGTATGCACATGTGCATATATACACCCACAAATAAATGCATTATTTAAATATATTATAATATCCTAGATTTCTGTTAGTAGAATTTCTTTCTTCTGGCTTTATTGAAGTAAAATTGACAAAATTTTATTTCCTTAAGGTGAATAACATTATTTAATGTGTATACATTGTAGAATAGTTCCCACAATCAACCTAATTAATGCATATTTCACTTCCTATGGTTATTATCCTTTGTGTATGTATATCTGTGTGGGGTGTATGTGTGTAGTGAGGATACACAGGATCTACTGTCAGTAGATATCAAGTATACAATACAGTAACATGAATTATAGTTACCGTGCTGTACATTAACCCCCCTGAACTTACTCATCTCATAACTGAGAGTTTGTACCCTTTGACCAGCATTCTCATGTTTCCTCCATCCACCAGTCCCTGGCACCACCATTGTATGAGTCTGGCTTTTTTGCATTCCACACCTAAGTGAGATCATACAGTATTTGTCTTTCTTTGTTTTCCTTATTTCACTTAGCATAGTGTTCTCCAGATTCATCCACATTGTTTTAAATGAAATAGTGTATTTTCTTTTTATGGCTGAATAATATTCCATTGTATATATGTATGCCACAATTTTTTTTATCCCTTTGTTGTTGGACACTTAAGTTGTATCTATATCTTGACTATTGTGATTCATACAGCAGTGAATATGGGACTATAGATATATGTTAGAGATCCACATTTCACTTCTTTAGGATATATATAACTAGATATAGGAATGCTGTATCATGTGGTAGTTTTACTTTTAAAGAAATTTCCATTCTGTTTTCTTTAGTGGCTGTAACAGTTTACATTCACATGAACCCTTGTCTCCATATCCTCAGCTGTACTTGGTATCTCTTGTCTTCTTGATAATAGCTATCATAATGGGTATGAGGTAATTTGATTGTGTTATGACTTGCATTTTCCTGATGATTAGTGATGCTGAGCACCTTACGATGTACCTATTGTCCATGTTTATCTCTTTGGAAAAATGTCTATTTGAGTCCTTTGTCCTTTTATAAATTGGATTATTTGTGTTTTTGCTTTTGTTATCAAGTTGCATGATTTCCTCATATATTTTAACTCTTAACTCTTTATCAGATATGTGGTTTGCAAATATTTTCTCCCAATATGTAAGTCACTTTTTCATTTTTGTTGATTATTTCCTTTGCTGTACAGAAGCATATTAGTTTGATGTAGTTTCACTTGTTTATTTTTACTTTCTTTTTTTTGGTCTCTATTTATTTATTTATTTTTACTTTACAATACTGTATTGGTTTTGCCATACATTTACATGAATCCACCACAGGTATACATGAGTTCCCAATCCTGAACCCCCCTCCCTCCTCCCTCCCCATACCATCACTCTGGGTCGTCTCAGTGCACCAGCCCCAAGCATCCTGTATCATGCACTGAACCTGGACTGGCAACTCATGTCATATATGATATTATACATGTTTCAATGCCATTCTCCCAAATCATCCCACCCTCTCCCTCTCCCAGAGTCCAAAGACTGTTCTATACATCTGTGTCTCTTTTGCTGTCTCGCATACAGCGTTATCATTACCATCTTTCTAAATTCCATATATATGTGTTAGTATACTGTATTGGTGTTTTTCTTTCTGGCTTACTTCACTCTGTATAATTGGCTCCAGTTTCATCCACCTCATTAGAACTGATGCAAATATATTCTTTTTAATGGCTGAGTAATACTCCATTGTGTATACATACCACAGCTTTCTTATCCATTCGTCTGCTGATGGATATCTAGGTTGCTTCCATGTCCTGGCTATTATAAACAGTGCTGCGATGAACATTGGGGTACACATGTCTCTTTCAATTCTGATTTCCTCAGTATGTATGCCCAGCAGTGGGATTGCTGGGTCATAAGGTAGTTATATTTTCAGTTTTTTAAGGAATCTCCACACTGTTCTCCATAGTGGCTGCACTAGTTTGCATTCCCACCAACAGTGTAAGAGGGTCCCCTTTTCTCCACACTTTCTCTGCCTATATTTTTAATGTCTTATCCAAAAAGCATTCAGGTCAGTTCAGTCCAGTCACTCAGTCATGTCTGACTCTTTGCAACCCCGTGGATTGCAGCACGCCAGGCTTCCCTGTCCATCACCAGCTCTTGGATATTGCTTGAACTCATGTCCATTGAGTCAGTGATGCCATCCAACCATCTCCTCCTTCATCCCTTTCTCTTCCTGCCTTCAATAGTTCCCAGGGTCTTTTCCAATGAGTCAGTTTTTGGGATCAGGTGGCCAAACTATTGGAGTTTCAGCTTCAACATCAGTCCTTCCAATGAATATTCAGGACTGATTTCCTTTAGGATGGACTGGTTGGATCTCCTTGAAGTCCAAGGAACTCTCAAGAGTCTTCTCCCACACCACAGTTCCAAAGCATCAGTTTTTCCAGGTTCAGCTTTATTTATAGTCCAACTCTTACATCCATACATGACTGCTGGAAAATCCATAGCTTTGACTAGATGGACCTTTGTTAGCAAAGTAATGTTTCTGCTTTTAATATGCCATCTAGGTTGGCCATAGCTTTTCTTCCAAGGAGCAAACCTCTTTTAATTTCATGCTTGAAATCATCATCTGCAGTGATTTTCTCCATGTTTTCTTCTTAGCATTTTATGATTTTAGACTTTGTATTTAAGTCTTCAATCCATTTAGAGTTTAATTTTGTTTAATCTAATGTAACATAAGGGTCCAATTTCATTATATCTATGTGTGTGAATATTCAGTTTTCCTAACACTGTTTATTAAAGAGAGCCTCTTTTTCTCTTTGTTTATTCCAAATCAGAAAGGATGACATTATTAAGGAATATTCCTTGTTTGTGGATTATGTATCTAGAGTACACTAAGAGTACTTAAAGAGTACACAAACACACAAACTGTGGGAACTAAAAAAATGAATTTTATCAGGATACAAAACTAACATACAAAAGCATCAGCTGCGTTTCTATACACCAGCAGCAAGTTACCAAAAAGAAATTAAGAAAACAATGGTCATTTGTAATAGCAGCAAATAGAATAAAATACTTAGAAATAAATTTAACCAAGGAGGTAAAAAATGTATTCATGTAAAGCTATTATGACTTTGATGAGATAAATTGAAGACACAAGAAAATGGAAAGATATCCCCTGTTCATGGATCAGGAGAATTGTTAAAATGTCCACACTACCCAAGGTAATGTACAGATTCAGTGTAATCCTTATCAAAATTCCAATGTCATTTTTCACAGAAATAGAAAAACAATCCCAGTGATTCTATATAATCACAAAATGAAGCAATCTTGAGATAGAAGAACAAAGCTGGACACACCACACCTCCTGATTTCAAACTACATGTCCAGGCTTCAGCTAAGCTATGACATAGTAGCTTCCTTGGCATCCATTTTGTTTGACCAAGCAGCCCTCAGTAACCTCGAACTGGCACTAGCTCCCTCTGCAAGCATATTACCTAGGTAACAGCTTCCAGAGTCACAAGCAAATATAAGCTCCGGATACAACATAAACAAGAGTCCTTCGATCAACAATATCTCCCCACTTCTTAGAGCCTTCCCTTTATGTGTTCCTTAGGTAAGACCTCCATTGGGATTACCCAAACCCTGCTATTTAGTTTGAATTGACCAATCTGGCCTTAGTAGAGGAACCCCAAGCACCCCACCCATAGACACTGATCAAGTCATGTACCCCAGGTATGCACTCTGCCTTGACCTCCCAGTGCAGCCCCTGGAGGTAAGTGAGATAGTTTTCTATTATAGTTCCTCCTGTGGTCTGTTGTTAAACCATGACGCACCTTCTCTGGATCCCTGTATTCCAGTTCAGTTCAGTCGCTCAGTCATGTCTGACTCTTTGGGACCCCCATGAATTTGGCAGCATGCCAGGTCTCCCTGTCCATCACTGACTCCCAGATTTCACCCAAAGTCTTGTCCATCGAATTGGTGATGTCATCCAGCCATCTCATCCTCTGTCGTCCCCTTCTCCTCCTGCCCCCAATCCCTCCCAGCATCAGAATCTTTTCGACTGAGTCAACTCTTCACATGAGGTGGCCAAAGTATTGGAGGTTCAGCTTTAGCATCAGTCCTTCCAAAGAACACCCAGGACTGATCTCCTTTAGAATGGACTGGTTGGATCTCCTTGCAGCCCAAAGGACTTTCAAGAGTCTTCTCCAACACCACAGTTCAAATGCATCAATTCTTCGGGGCTCAGCTTTCTTCACAGTCCAACTCTCACATCCATACATGAGTACTGGAAAAACCATAGCCTTGACTAGACAGACTTTTGTTGGCAAAGTAACGTCTCAGCTTTTGAATATGCTGTCTAGGTTGGTCATAACTTTCCTTCCAAGGAGTAAGCGTCTTTTAATTTCATGGCTGCAATCATCATCTGCAGTGATTTTGGAGAAGAGCAACCCCACGTCCAAGGAGCGGTGGCTGCGTGGGTGCAGGAGGGCTGATAAGAGCTACTCCATGTTCAAGGTCAGGAGGGGCGGCTGTGAGGAGATACCCCTTGTCCAAGGTAAGGAGCAGTGGCTATGTTTCGCTGGAGCAGCCATGAAGAGATACCCCACGTCCAAGGTAAGAGAAACCCAAGTAAGATGGTAGGTGTTGCAAGAGACATCAGAGGGCAGACACACAAACCATAATAAGAGAAAAGTAGTCAATGTAATCACACAGACCACAGCCTTGTCTACTTAATGAAACTAAGCCATGCCATGTGGGGCCACCCAAGACAGATGGGTCATGGTGGAGAAGTCTGACAGAATTTGGTCCACTGGAGAAGGGAACGGTGAACCACTTCAGTATTCTTGACTCCCCAGGTCGGTAGGTGCCCAATATGCTACTGGAGATCAGTGGAGAAATAACTCCAGAAAGAATGAAGGGATGGAGCCAAAGCGAAAACAATACCCAGATGTGGATGTGACTGGTGATAGAAGCAAGGTCCAATGCTATAAAGAGGAATATTGCATAGAAACCTGGAATGTCAGGTCCATGAATCAAGGCAATTTGGAAGTGGTCAAACAGGAGATGGCAAGAGTAAACGTTGACATTCTAGGAATCAGTGAACTAAAATGGACTGAAATGGGTGAATTTAACTCAGACAACCTTTATATCTACTACTGCGGGCAAGAATCCCTTAGAAGAAATGGAGTAGCCATCAGTCATCAAAAGAGTCCGAAATGTAGTACTTGGATGCAATCTCAAAAACAACAGAATGATCTCTGTTCGTTTCCAAGGCAAACCATTCAATATCACAGTAATCCAAGTCTATGCCCCAACCAGTAACGCTGAAGAAGCTAAAGTTGAACAGTTCTATGAAGGCCTACAAGACCTTTTAGAACTAACACCCAAAAAAGTTGTCCTTTTCGTTATAGGGGACTGGAATGCAAAAGTAGGAAATCAGGAAACACCTGGAGTAACAGGCAATTTTGGCCTTGGAATACAGAATGAAGCAAGGCAAAAGCTAATAGAATTTTGCCAAGAGAATACACTTGTCATAGCAAACACCCTCTTCCAACACACAAGAGAAGACTCTACACATGGACATCACCAGATGGTCAACACTGAAATCAGATTGATTATATCTTTGCAGCCAAAGATGGAGAATCTCTATATGGTCAGCAAAAACAAGACCGGGATCTGACTGTGGCTCACATCATGCACTCCTTATTGCCAAATTCAGACTTAAATTGAAGAAAATAGGGAAAACCACTAGACCATTCAGGTATGACCTAAATCAAATCCCTTATGATTTTACAGTGGAAGTGAGAAATAGATTTAAGGGACTAGATCTGATAGATAGAGTACCTGATGAACTATGGACGGAGTTTCGTGACATTGTACAGGAGACAGGGATCAAGACCATCTCCATGGAAAAATGCAAGAAAGCAAAATGGCTGTCTGGGGAGGCCTTACAAATAGCTGTGCAAAGAAGAGAGGTGAAAAGCAAAGGAGAAGAGGAAAGATATAAGCATCTGAATGCAGAGTTCCAAAGAATAGCAAGGAGAGATAAGAAAGCCTTCCTCAGTGATCAGTGCAAAGAAATAGAGGAAAACAACAGAGTGGGATTGACTAGGGATCTCTTCAAGAAAATTAGAGATACCAAGGGAACATTTCATGCAAAGATGGGCTTGATAAAGGGCAGAAATGGTATGGGCCTCCCAGAAGCAGAAAATATTAAGATGAGGTGGCAAGAATACACAGAAGAACTGTACAAAAAGACCCTCACCACCAAGATAACCATGATGGTATGATCACTCATCTAGAGCCAGATATCCTGGAATGTGAAGTCAACTGGGCCTTAGAAAGCATCACTACAAGCAAAGCTAGTGGAGGTGATGGAATTCCAGTTGAGCTACTTCAAATCCTGAAAGATGATGCTGTGAAAGTGCTGCACAGCAAATGTGGTAAACTCAGCATGGCCACAGGACTGGAAAAGGTCAGTTTTCATTCCAATCCCAAAGAAAGGCAATGCAAAAGAATGCTCAAACTACCACATGATTGCACTCATCTCACATGGTACTAAAGTAATGCTCAAAATTCTCCAAGCCAGGCTTCAGTAATACGTGAACCGTGAACTACCAGATGTTCAAGCCGGTTTTAGAAAAGGAAGAGGAACCAGTGATCAAATTGCCAGCATCCACTGGATCATCGAAAAAGCAAGGAAATTCCAGAAAAACATCTATGTCTGCTTTATTGACCATGCCAAAGCCTTTGACTGTATGGATCCCAATAAATTGTGGAGAATTCTGAAAGATATGGGTTAATGTTATAAGTTTATAACACTGTCTTACAAAGCTGCAGTAAGCAAAACACTGTGGTACTGTTGTAAGAACAGAGAACAGATCCCTAGGCCACGGCACAGAATTGAAATCCCAGAAAAAACTCATGAACATATAGTCAACTACTCTTTAATAAGGTCACCATCTATATTAGTATTAGTAGAGTTTTGAATTAAAGAAAGTAACTTAGGTAAACAATATTAGATCAAGAGTTACTGAAAACTGACAATATGTTTCCATTAGTTTTTAATCTATAATCTCATATTTCTGTGAGTTTTCATTATAAACAAGAAAATTTATCACAATCTCCACTTGTAAATTCAAAATTCTTCAAAATTTCTTCCAAATTCATCAAGCAAATTCTACTTCTAAAATTGTACCTATAGTTGCCAATCACTTCTTAACTAATCATGTAATTGGTTATCAGATTACTATATTCTATATTTCACCCTTTATTTTAAAGAAAATTATAATAGTAGTTTTAAATGCCAAGAATTCTCTGTGGTTTGGATTGCTTTAACTCATAGTTACCCATCAGTTAATTGTGATTGTCACATCATCATTTTAAAGTTTATAGTGATTTCTAATTAAAAATAGTTTTAATGTTTTTCTCTGTTCCTTAAGTTGTCTATTTACTCCAGAATCGCCTTTGTGTACTTTATTCTCTTTATTCTTGTTTATTTAATGTGTATTTTATCTGCATGACTGTTTTAGCCCAGACTTGGGGTATTTTTAATATTTCCAATTTTACAAATTAAGAATCAGATTGATTATTACAGATATCTGTGGTAGACCTTGTTTGAAGGTAGGGAGGTCTTTCCTAGTTAGTGTAGAAGACCAACTATATTTATTTAATTATTTTTATATATATAATGAAGTATGTTTTCTTTCCTATGAACAAGAGCTAATATGAACTTAAAAATTATTTTTCTTCTGCTTCATTGACAACACTAAAGGTTTGACTGTGTGGATCACAACAAACTGTGGAAAATTAGTGAAGAGATGGGAATACCAGACACCTTATCTGCCTCCTGGGAAAACTTTATGTGGCTCAAGAAGCAAGTTAGAACTGGACATGAAACAATGGACTGGTTCCAAATTGGGAAAGGAGTATGTCAAGGCTGTATATTGTCACCCTGCTTATTTAACTTCTATGCAGAATACATCATGTGAAATGCCAGACTGGATGAAGAAAGCAAAGAAGAAATAAAGAGCCTCTTGGTGAAAGTGAAAGAGGAGAATGAAAAAGCTGGCTTAAAACTCAACATGCAAAACACAGAGATCATGGTATCCAGTCCCATCATTTCATGGCAAATAGATGGGAAACAATGGATACAGTGCCTGACTTTATTTTCTTGGGCTTCAAAATCACTGCAGATGGTGACTACAGCAATGAAATTAAAAGATGCTTGCTTATTGGAAGAAAAGTTATGACAAACCTAGATGGCATTTTAAAAAGCAGAGACTTTACTGGCAAAGGTCTATCTAGTCTAAGCTATGGTTTTTCCAGTAGTCATGTATGGGTTTCAAAGTTGGACCATAAAGAAAGCTGAACCCCGAAGAATTGATGCTTTTGAACTATGGTGTTGGAGAAAACTCTTCAGAGTCCCTTGGACTGCAAGGAGATCCAACCAGTCAATCCTAAAGGAAATCAGTTCTGAATATTCATTGGAAGGACTGATGCTGAAGCTCCAATACTTTGGTCACCTGATGTGAAGAGCTGACTCAGAAAAGACCCTGACGCTGGGAAAGATTGAAGGCAGAAGGAGAAGGGAACAACAGAGATGAGATAGTTGAATAGCATCACTAAATCAACAGACATGAGTTTGAGCAAGTCCAGATGGTGAAGGACTAGCAAACCTGGCGTGCTGCAATCTGTTAAGTTTCAAAGAGTCAGACATACACTGAGTGACTGAACAGCAAAAACTACAAATTTTATTTTTGCTATATAATTGCTTATATTATCCTAAATTTGATAATCACGAAGGTGTGATCACTCACACTCACCTAGAGCCAGACATCCTAGAATGTGAAGTCAGGTGGGCTTTAGTAAGCATCACTATAAACAAAGTTAGTGGAGGTGATGGAATTCCAGTTGAGCTATTTCAAATCCTAAAGATGATGCTGTGAAAGTGCTGCACTCAATATGTCAGCAAATTTGGAAAACTCAGCAATGGCCACAGAACTGGAAAAGGTCAGTTTTCATTCCAATCCCAAAGACAGGCAATGCCAAAGAACATTTAAACTACCACACAATTGCACTGATCTCACACGCTAGTAAAGTAATGCTCAAAATTCTCCAAGACAGGCTTCAGCAATATGTGAACAGTGAACTTCCAGATGTTCAAGCCGGTTTTAGAAAAGGCAGAGGAACCAGAGATCAAATTGCCAACATCCGCTAGATCATCAAAAAAGCAAGAGAGTTCCAGAAAAAAAACTATTTCTGCTTTATTGACTATGCCAAAGCCTTTGACTGTGTGGATCACAATAAATTGTGGAAAATTCTGAAAGAGATGGGAATACCAGACGACCTGACCTGCCTCTTGAGAAACCTATATGCAGGTCAGGAAGCAATAGTTAGAAGTGGACATGGAACAACAGACTGGTTCCAAATAGGAAAAGGAGTATGTCAAGACTGTATATTGTCACCCTGCTTATTTAACTTATATACAGAGTACATCATGAGAAGCGCTGGGCTGGAGGAAGCACAAGCTGGAATCAAGATTGTTGGGAGAAATATCAATAACTTGAGGTATGCAGATGACACCACCTATATAGCAGAAAGTGAAGAAGAAATGAAGAGCCTCTTGATGAAAGTGAAATAGGAGAGTGAAATAGTTGGCTTAAAGCTCAACATTCAGAAAACGAAGATCATGGCATCTGGTCCCATCAGTTCAGTTCAGTCGCTCAGTTGTGTCTGACTTTGTGACCCCATGAATCGCAGCACACCAGGCCTCCCTGTCCATCACCAACTCCCAGAGTTCACTCAAACTCACATCCATTGAGTCAGTGATGCCATCCAGCCATCTCATCCTCTGCTCTCTGTTGTCCCCTTCTCCTTCTGCCCCCAATTCCTCCCAGCATCAGAGTCTTTTCCAATGACTCAACTCTTCACATGAGGTGGCCAAAGTACTGGAGTTTCAGCTTTAGCATCATTCCTTCCAAAGAACACCCAGGACCAATCTCCTTTAGAATGGACTGGTTGGATCTCTTTGCAGTCCAAGGGACTCTGAAGAGTCTTCTCCAACACCACAGTTCAAAAGCATCAATTCTTCGGCACTCAGCTTTCTTCACAATCCAACTCTCACATCCATACATGACTACTGGAAAAACCATAGCCTTGACTAGATGGATATTTGGTGGCAAAGTAATGTCTTTGCTTTTGAATATACTATCTAGGTTGGTCATAACTTTCCTTCCAAGGAGTAAGAGTCTTTTAATTTCCTGGCTGCAGTCACCATCTTCAGTGATTTTGGAGCCCCCCATGAAGTAATTCCCATGAAGTGATGGGACCAGAAGCCATGATCTTAGTTTTGGCAAATAGATGGGGAAACAGTAGCTGACTTTATTTTTCTGGACTCCAAAATCACTGCAGATGGTGATTGCAGCCATGGAATTAAAAGGCACTTACTCCTTGGAAGGAAAGTGTGAGCAACCTAGATAGCATATTAAAAAGCAGAAACATTTCTTGGCCAACAAAAATCCGTCTAGTCCAGGCTATGGTTTTTCCAGTGGTCATATATAGATGTGATAGTTGGACTATCAGGAAAGCTGAGCATTGAAGAATTGATGCTTTTGAACTGTGATGCTGGAGAAGACTCTTGAGAGTCCCTTGGACTGCAAGGAGATCCAATCAGTCCATCTTAAAGGAAATCAGTCCTGAATATTCATTGGAAGGACTGATGTTGAAGCTGAAACTCCAATACTGTGGCCACTTGGTGCAAAGAGCTGACTCATTTGAAAAGACCCTCATGCTGGGAACGATTGAGGGCAGAAGAATAAGTGGACAACAGAGGATGAGATGGTTGGATGGCATCACTGCCACAATGGACATGGGTGTGGGTGGACTCCAGGAGTTGGCGATGGACAGGGAGGCCTGGCGTGCTGTGGTTCATGGGGTTGCAAAGAGTCAGACACGACTAAGCGACTGAACTGAACTGAACTTTGTGTTATCGTTATTTTTCATTTCTAGGAATGAAATATAATTTAATAACAAATGTGATACACTATTGTCTGAATTATTTTTCCCATCATGACTAAAATACTCAATTATATAAAAATGCTCTAGGGTCAAAATCCTAATAAAAGTGAAATATTTTAGGTTTTTATCTATATAATCCCAGTGAACCTTAATCACATACATAATATTTAGATAATTCAAATAATTTCCAAGTGGCTACTCTTTTGTGAAGCTCCTCATATTTGCCTTTCTGAAAATAAAACACATTAAATCACATATTTCTGCTTTGAAATACTGTAATATCATTGCTCATCTGTAAAATAGTTATGATAATTTTATTTGTATTACCATGATATTTCCTTTATTTAATTAAAATATTGTACCTAAATTATTTTTTTTTCTTCTTAAGGTCCTATGTTTCAAGCATTTTGGTTTTAAGTTACATTGTTGTACCTTTACAGGCTGTTGGCAGCATGGTAAGTTGCTTTTAGAAGGCTAAAGATATTTTTATTTTTCAGTATTTAAATACTGAAAAAATATATATTGTTTGGTAAATTAAGTGGAATTGCTTACTTTTAAAATTTACATTTCATTTTTTCACACATTAAGGGTAATCACACTTGTACTTAATATAATTACCTATTTATTATAAACTTAGGTTGAGCCCTGAGATTCAAATATATTGAAACACACATTACCTTGAGGCATATTCATTTTTCTGAATATAGAGACATCAGTTATTCCATGAATAATGTTTGATGTATATTTCAGTGATAGCCATACTTATTCTATCTGCTTACTGCCTATAAGTTCTGATTCCTCATTGACAGTCATTCATTTAATTATTTATATTCCATTAAATATTTTGAATATGTTGAATGACTTACAGTTCTACAGACAATTGAATTAAGGTAAAGAACAACTAAATTCAGGGTTCTACTTACTTATGCTAAAAGACTATACTTAAAAACACATTTTGCTTTTTATCACTCTCAACATATTGAAGAAGACTTTACAAAATGGCTTTTGTACATTTTGAAGTTGAATAGTACAGTCAAGGAGAGAACCTTTTAATTTTGTTGGCAGACATGACACTTGAATTCAAATGAAGAGCAAGAGCTTCTTTACCTACCTATTAGAGAAAAAGAAAAAGTCTCAGTAACAGAAATAGTATGTATACTCTGGAAAGTGGGGTAAATAAGAAACAAAACCAGACAGTCAATCACTATTTTAAATATCCAGTCTAGGGGATAATGAGACTCACAAAGCATAACTTTTAGGTTAAGTGAATTTTTTCAGTTGACACTTATCATGCACTGCATTAATATGAATCCTGTTTTGATACAGCAAGAAAACCTCAAAGAACTATAGAACATTCATGCTTAGTTACCTGAGACTACATTATATACAGCACATACTTAGAACAGTACCCTGAAGACATTGTATTTTAACTAAATGGCGTGGGAATAAAAATAGTCACAAATCTACTGTATACAGCGGTCATTTCATAGTACACTAAGGTAGTTTTTGACATAATTCTAATACCTTTTTTATTGTGAGACTATGTTATGAAATTTATATATCACTTGATTTTCCAATACTTTTAAAAGTATATTTTATATTAAAATCTTAAAACCTGTACATACTTATGACAGCAATATTGATAATTACATATGGAATTAAAGGGTTTTTTTAATTCTTCAAATCACAACAACCTGAAATATATGTATAATATCAATAATTTATATTATATTGATATGTTAATCATTATATATTAATATTTATCCTTATCTCATGTTTGTTTATTCACTGTCTAGTTAAATATACTTGTTGGTGGAATATTTAGAGCTTTTTTATCTAATATTGCAACTATAAGTTCTAGGCTTAACAATAAACTTGTATATAAATGATTTTTTTAAACCTCAGAATATATAAATACAATCTCAATTGTTATTACTGATCCCAGACTTATTACAGCCAAAAATTTTATCAAAAATTTGAAAATATGTTTAAAAATAAAGGGTATGCATGTAAGAGAGATGATCAATATGTATAAATCTTAACTGTCAGGTGAGTGTGGCATTTCAAATGCTTTGCCAGGTGATTAAAATTTCACTTGGCAAGTTTCAAAAGCACCTGGTAAAGGATGCTAAAAATGGAAACCAGACATACTTCACACTTTCTATCTCAATTTAGTAAAGTACATTTGAGTGAAATGTAGAAATGAAGTAGAAATCTCCTAGCTCCTTGCTATGCTGTGGATAAGTAAAAATATAAAGGGCAGAACCTCAGGAGATGCAATGCATTTCAAATTAAATGCAGGGTCTTCATGTGTGGAAAATGGACAGGTATGACCCAGTATTTTTTAAACCTTACCTTATCTTATAAAAACTCAGAAATTTTATCATAGGGAAAAGGAGTTACCTTTTCTGTCACATTTCCTTTGGAAACACTTCATCTCAGTTCCTCACTAAGAACATTTGCATAACATGTCTACTAGACCAGTAATATCTACTATATTTCTAACTAAATATTTCATTTATGAAAAAAAAAACTTTATTCTTAAGATGATACAGAATTGTTCTTACTTGTGTTCAACAGCTCCATTTCACAGTTGATTGTCCAAATGTATTATGTGATTTTATTCTATTTTTACATGATATGAATCATTGATGTCTAAAAGAAAATATATTTGATTTAATTTGTTTATAAATTTTAGTATTGGGACTTTGCATTTTAGTCATTATATTGTATGATTTTCAGGAAAGGAATTATGTTTTATCTCACATTATATTCACACAGCCCCCTGAAGTAATCAGTTATTATTATTCCCTTTGAACAGTTAAAATAGTTATAACCAACAAAATTTTTGTGTTACTGAATCAAAGTTAAACCACTTGTAAGCCATGGATGAGAGACATAAAAGTGGTTTTCTGGCTGCTACTCTTATGCCGTTCCTTGCAAATACTTGAGCCAAGAAAAAACTTAGCTCTGTAAAGAAAAAAGAAAGATAATGGAATATTACCAGGGAAGAATGATTTTTTTAAAAAAGACTATCATTTTATATTCTTATCACATTTTATAAAAGTTTTGCCTTATAAGGCAAAATATCCAGAGGGTAGAGCTTCAGTTAAATAATTTTGAAGTATGTTTGTATATTTAAAAAGCTGAACATTAGAGAAATTAGGTAAGATAATTACTTTATAATCAAGTACCTATATCTGTGACATATTGATTTGTGGCAATAAACTACATGTCAGAATTAATTTGCACATTTAATTTAAATGTTCTGGATATAGCACAGGACTCTTAAGAGCTTTCATGGAATTTTAAAACTGTACAACTTGGAAACAGAATGGCATACTTGATATTTGTAAACCAATATAAAAATTAATAAAGTCAGAAAATGGTGAATGATTGACACATTCATCATACAAGAGTTCTTTATAAATGAGACAATGTAAAATTCTTGAGAGTAGCGGAAAAAAAAATGCTTGTGCATCAGCAAGCAAATCAGCTTGCACAGGGATTGCTGTAAAAGGATTGATGTCTCAGCATTTCTCCTCTCAGTGGAAAGAGACCTATTCTCAAATTAAGCCTGGCTAAACAGATAAAGGTTGAACTTTTCAACTACAAAGTAGGTATAGGAATTGCTCCTTTTTTTTTTTTTACCCTGAGACAAGCAGTAAAATTTTACTACACACATCGTCAATTGGGTTTTTCAGGACTAAATACCAGAGAGTCTATTGTGTGGTTGTCTGCAATATAAATGAGGGCTGCAGAGGAGAGAGGTAAACAGGCATCTCAAATGGTTCAGAGGAAGATGGAGAATCAAAAGTAGTAAAGCACCTGCTTTTCTTTGATGAGATTTCTGACTTCTTGATATTTCAACTTTCATGTGACAGAAACACTATGTGAAAGGAATAGAAAGAAAGGGTTGAATGAAACTTTAAAAAGTAAAAATGAAAGTTTGTATGGCTGGGCCAGATGTATAAAATCATTAGTTTTATCCCAGTGACAGAATTTTATGGAAAACGATAAAAGCTGTGTAAAAGAATGCTGATAGCATCACTTTACTCTCTATTAGCATTAGTTTAGATGTGTATGAGAGTGAATATGCACCAGGGAGAAGAAAGGATGGAGACATTTTTTTTTTTTTGACCATTAAGTTAATGGAGCTGATAAATGGAATTGTAACATTGACACTAAGTGACAGTCTTGTTCCTTTAAAATCTGCTGTTTCATTCTAGTTACTTCAACCTTGAATTTCTAATGTGTTCAGCTATTACATTTAATAGTTGTGTTTGGTGATTTTATGAGATTCCGAAGAATAATAAAAGAAATGCCACTTCTGCCTGAGTAAACTAAGTTAAAACACATTAGTGAAATTTCCAATCTATATCTACCTATAATTGTTGCAATTTCTTTAAAATAAAATCCTTTTGATTTTTCAGACTGAAGACAAGAAAGAACAGTGCCATGTAGCCAGTGAAGGAGACTTATTTCTTCCTGTTTAAAGAAACAAGGTAGAGGATGAAATCTTTTTGTTTTCATTTAATTGTTCTTTTCCTGGAACAGCAAAACATATCTGTGTGTATACCTTCCTGGAGAGAAAAATGCGGTCCCATTCTATATCTTTTCAAATACTTAAACATAGCATCTGTTAAAAAATAGTAACTAATGCTTATGGCCTATATATATTTAAATGAGAAAATTTAGCCACGTAATTTGGAAAGACTAAAATTTTTTCTGTCAATATTTTTGAAAAATGTGTTGTTTGACATGAAGGATAAGGACTGGATTTCTCTTTGTTAGACCTACTTGAATTCCATTCAAATTATTAATTAGGCATATAAGTTTTTAAGACATTTTAATTCTTTATCATACTTTTATATTGCCACAGACTTTTTGAAAATAAAATTGTAACTTTTAATACATCAATAAAAATTTGTTGCCAGATTTTTTTACAGTAAAAATAAATCCAGGGGGGAAAGTTTATAGATTTTTATATTAGTAAAAGAAAAACTCTGGCTTAAAAAAATGGTACCTGTTCAAAAAGAAAAAAAAAAAAAGAAGGAAAAAAAAGAGAGGAAAGGAAAGAAGGAGCTGATAGAGCAAAACTAATCCTTGAAGTTGTGCAATAGAAAGTGTAGGTTATTCTTTTTTTAATTATAAAATTTTAGAAGATTCAAGTTCTTAAAAATATAAAGCCAACTATAAAAGTAAGTAAACAATCTCAGGGAACAGCTGTTTCCAAAAATTGCTTCTTTCATACCAAAAAATAAATAGACCGAAGGATTACTTTGGTAAAATTGACATCTTTGTAAATGCTTGATGGGAGTCAGGGGCAAGAGAAGAATTAATTCCAATTGATATCCATATCTAGATGGTAATATTGCGACTCCATCCAACTGTTGTGACTGAAAGTAAATAGGATACATTAAAGCATTTTAGAGAGTGCAATATGAAACACAAGCTACTACTGACACAGTTGATTTATAAGTAAAAGTTCAAGTTGATTTATACTTTGTCTTTTTATCAAAGGACATGTTCAGTTAATTATAGTCCTTGATTGTAAAACTAGCTAGCATCAATGGATGATTTTATCACTTGGATATGTTTATTGATGAATAAATGACTCTGGGTGTATAGCTCTCTATTTTGAAGAGTGCTTCTCTGGAGTGCTTTTGTTTAGAATTTCTCAACTGGACAGCCAGTGTATGAAAAATAGATTCCAAGATATTTTCCAATCTTACTTTCACTTACTCATTGATTTATGTATATATTTATATATGTATACACTTTCAGAATGCATCCATAAGGGCTTTAGGAAAAGAATTTTAACCCGTCTTTTTATTACATATCATTATATAACAACTCTGAAACATAGATGTATACTACAAAAATTATTTTAATTTTCTTACATGCTTCCTTGCCATGGGCTGAGGTCAGCTGAGTTGCTGTCATGCTGTGGTTGGGTTGGACTGGAGGGTAGTGACTAGAATAAGCTGGCTTGCTGAGATGACTAGCACACTCCTTTCAATAGTGCCCCCTCCCAAATTCACATCCGCCCACAATGTCAGAATGTGACCTATTTGGAAATAGGGTCACTACAGATCAGGGGGGTCCCTGAATCCCAAAACTGGTGTCTTAATAAGAAAAAGGAGAGAGGTTCACACACAGAGACACAGAGGAGGCACTCAGCAAAGAGCCACCATGTGAAGATGGAGACAGAAATTGAAATGATCTGAGTAATGGCCAAGGAAACCAAGGACAGCTGGTCACCACCCTAAACTAGGAGAGGGGCCTGAATAGATTCCCCCTCCCAGACTCAGGAAGTAAGCAGCCCCGCTGGCACTGGGTTTCACATGTCCAGCCACCAGATCTATGACAGAGTAGGTTTCAGTTGTTTTAAGCCATACAGTTTATGGTACCCTGTTGCTGCAGCTCTGGGAAACGAACACAACTAGCTGTCTTTTTCTCTCTCCATGTAGCTCAGCATCCTTCCCTTTCATGTGGCTTCACCACCTGTCTCTCTATGTGGTCTCTCCACCTGGACAACTGAACTTCTTCCATGCATGTTCAGGGTGCGCATGAGCCCAAACTACTCTAAATAAAAGCCATCAGATTAATGAAAGCTGAGAAGTAGAAGGGGCATTGTGTTACTTCTGCTAAATCTGGTTCAGTTCAGTTCAGTAACTCAGTCATGTCCAACTCTTTGCAACCCCATGAACCGCAACCAGGCCTCCCTGTCCAACACCAACTCCCAGAGCTTACCCAAACTCACGTCCATTGAGTCGGTGATGCCATCCAACCATCTCATCCTCTATCGTCCCCTTCTCCTCCTGCCCCCAATCCCTCCCAGCATCAGGATCTTTTCAAATGAGTCAGCTCTTTTCAAGCAAATCTCAGGTCATACCCAGGTTAGTAGGAGACTGTAGCAGTGATGAATACCAGTAGTTATATATTTTATCAGTGGCCTCTAGTGTCAGTAGTATAATAGTCTTCTTCACAATTAAAGATAACAAATGTCAAACAGGCAATATGGATTAAAATATGTTATAGAACATTAAGGTTCTGTTTCAGAACAACTAAGAAACAGTCACGCTCTGAGACAGAAAGAAATCACAATTTAACAGTTTTGCCTTCTTATTATTTTCTTATGTTACTAATATCTATTAAAATGAAAACTGTTTATTTGTTACATCCATATGGAATCTTCAAAATTTTGACTTGTAACTACAAAGGACAAATCAAGTTGTATTGCATCCAGTGGATGTTGACAATTTGATCTCTGGTTCTTCTGCCTTTTCTAAAATCAGCTTGAACATCTGGAAGTTCACAGTTCACATATTGCTGAAGCCTGGTTTGGAGAATTTGAGCATTACTCTACTAGTGTGTGAGATGATTGCAGTTGTGTGGTAGTTTAAGCATTCTTTGGCATTGCCTTTATGGATAGTCTAATGCATACAAGGTCGCTGTTGCTGAAAAAAGTCACTGAAAGGGAGTTACTGAAAGGAATCCAAGCAGATACCCTTTCCCATGATCTCAGGCCTGAGAACTGCATGCCGTTTCACTTGTTCCCATTGCCAGGAGCTGATAAGAAACAGAGAATTTATGAGAAATAAAAAACTGTATTCAGGAATCCTGTTAAATGTTCCCTGACACCATCTAACCATCTCATCCTCTGTAATCCCCTTCTCCAACTATCTTCACTTTTTCCCAGCATCAGGATCTTTTCCAGTGAATCAGATCTTCACATCAGGTGGCCAAAGTATTGGAGTTTCAGCTTCAGCATCAGTTCTTCCAATAAGTATTTAGGACTGATTTCCTTTAGGATGGATTGGTTTGATCTCTTGCAGTCCAAGAGACTCTCAAGGGTCTTCTCCAACACCACAGTTCAAAAGCATCAATTGTTCATTGTTCAGCTTTCTTTATAGTCCAACTCTCACATCCATACATGATTACTGGAAAAACTATAACATTGGCTAGATGGACCTTTGTCACCAAAGTAATGCTTCTGCTTTTTAATATGCTATCTAGGTTGGTCATAACTTTTCTTCCAAGGAGCAAGTGTCTTTTAATTTCAAGGCTGCAGTCATCATCTATAAAGATTTTGGAGCACAAGAAAATGAAGTCCGTTACTGTTTCCAATATTTTCCCATCTATTTGCCATGACATAATGGGACTGGATGCCATAATCTTTGATTTTTGAATGTTGAGTTTTAAGCCTGCTTTTTCATTCTCTTCTTTCACTTTCAGCAAGAGGCTGTTTAGTTCCTCTTTGCTTTCTGCCATAAGGGTGGTATCATCTGCATATCTGAGGTTATTGATATTTCTCTTGGAAATCTTGATCCCAGCTTTTGACTCATCCTGGCTGGCATTTTGCATAATGTCCTCTGCATATAAGTAAAATAAGTAGGGTGACAATATACAGCCTTGGTATACTCCTTTTCTAATTTTAAACCAGTCCATTGTTCCATGTCCAGTTTAGACTGTTGCTTCCTGACCTCCATGAAAATTTCTCAGGAAGAAGGTAAGGTGGTCTGGTATTCCCATCTCTTGAAGAATGTTCCACAGTTTATTGTAATCCACACAGACTTTGTCATAGTCAGTAAAGCAGAAGTATATATTTTTCTGGAACTCTAGTGCTTTTTCAGTGATCCAGCAGATGTTGCAATTGATCTCTGGTTCATCTGCCTTTTGTAAATCCACTGGACATTTGGAAGTTCTTGGTTCATGTACTTTTGAACCCTGTCTTGGAGAATTCGGAACATTCTTTTCCTAGCATCCGAGTTGAGTACAATTGTGCAGTAGTTTTAACATTCTTTGGCACTGCCTTTCTTTGGGACCTTTTCCTGTTCTGTGGCCACTGCTGAGGTTTCCAAATTTCCTGGTATATTGAGTGTAGCACTTTAACAGCATCATCTTTTAAGATTTGAAACAGCTCAACTGAATTCCATCACCTCCACTAGCTTTGTTCATACTGATGTTTCCTAAGGCCCATTTGACTTCGCATTCCAGGATGTCTGGCTCTAGGTAAGTGATCCCACCATCGTGGATATCTAGGTTATTAAGAATTTCTTGTGTAAATTTTCTGTGTATTTTTGCCACCTCTTCTTAATATCTTCTGCTTCCATTAGGTCCATACTTTTTCTTTCCTTTATCAAGCCCATTTTCACATGAAATATTCTCTTGGTATCTCTGTGTAGAAGTTGCAGGAACATGGGCCCCACTGAAGGCAGACAGCATTTTCTTTCCTCCTGCTCAGCTGTTTTGACCTTGGATAAGTCATTTTGTGATATCCTTTTGCCTCTTGTATTTGCAGTCACCTTACCCCTAACATGAATATTAGGAAAACTGGGGTAATATGGGAGGGCCGGGAGCTGGGGCAGTCTGTGAAAAAATGTGGTCCACTGGAGAAAGGAATGGCAAGCCCCTTCAGTATTCTTGCCTTGAGACTCCCATGGACAGTATAAACAGTATGAAATCGTATTCTTAGAAACTAAAAAAAAGGTAAAAGTGTTAGTTGCTCAGTCCTATCTGACTCTTTGCAATTTCATGGACTTTAGCCCACTAGGCTCCTCAGTCCATGAAATTATCCTGACAAGAATACTTGAGTGGGTAGCCATTCACTTCTCCAGGGGATCTTCCCAACCCAGAGAAGGAACTCAGGTCTCCTGCATTGCAGGAGGATTCATTAGCACTGAGCCATCAGGGAAGCCCATTTTTAGAGATTATTAGATTCTAATTAATAACAAATCATTTGACTGCTGACCAACTTGAGTTAGGGTTAAATTTGAGAACCCCATGAAGAATATGAAAAGGCAAAAAGGTATGACACTGAAAGATGAACTCCCCAGGTCAGTAGGTGCCCAATATGCTACTGGAGATCAGTGGAGAAACAACTCCAGAAAGAATGAAGAGATGGAGCCAAAGTGAAAACAACACCCAGTTGTGGATGTGACTGGTGATGGAAGTAAAGTCTGGTGCTGTAAAAAGCAATATTGCATAGGAACCTGGAATGTTAGGTCCATGAATCAAGGCACATTGAAAGTGGTCAAACAGGAGATGGCAAGAGTGAACATTCACATTTTAGGAATCAGTGAATTGAAAGGGACTGGAATGGGTGAATTTAACTCAGATGACCATTATATCTACTACTGTGTTCAAGAATCCCTTAGAAGTAATAGAGTAGCCATCATAGTCAACAAAAGAGTCCAAAATGCAGCACTTGGATGCAGTCTCAAAAACAACAGAATGATATCTGTTCATTTCTAAGAAAAACCATTCAGTACCACAGTAATCCAAGTCTATGCCCCAACCAATAATGCTGAAGAAGCTGAAGTTGAATGGTTCTATGAATACCTACAAGACCTTCTAGAACTAACACCAAAAAAATATGTCCTTTTCATTATAGGGGACTGGAATGCAAAAGTAGGAAGTCAAGAGAGATACCTGGAGTAACAGGCAAATTTGGCCTTGGATTACAAAATGAACAATTCAAAGGCAAAGAGAGTTTTGCCAAGAGAACACGCTGGCCATAGCAAACTCCTTCTTCCAAGAACACAAGAGAAGACTCTACACATGCACATCACCAGATGGTCAACACCAAAATCGGATTGATTATATTCTTTGTACCCAAAGATGGAGAAGCTCTATACAGTCAGCAAAAACAAGACCAGGAGCCGACATCATGAACTCCTTATTGCCAAATTCAGACTTAAATTGAGGAAAGCAGGGAAATCACTCCACCATTTAGGTATGACCTAAATCAAATCCATTATGATTATACAGTGGAAGTGAGAAGTATATTCAAGGGATAAGATCTGATAGACAGAGTGCCTGAAGAACTATGGAGAGAGGTTCATGACATTGTACAGGAGGTAGGGATCAAATCAGCTCCAATAAAAAGAAATGCAAAAAGGCAAAATGGCTTTCTCAGGAAGCATTAAAATAGCTGAGAAAAGAAGAGAAGTGAAAAGCAAAGGGGAAAAGGAAAGATATAAGCATCTTAATTCAGAGTTCCAAAGAATAGCAAGGAGAGATAAGAAAGCCTTCCTCAGCCATCTGTGCAGAGAAATACAGGACAATAGAATGGGAAGGACTAAACATTCTTCAAGAAAATTAGAGATACCAAGGGAACATTTCATGCAAAGATGGGCTTGATAAAGGACAGAAATGGTATGGACCTAACAGAAGCAGACGATATAAAGAAAAGGTGAAGAATACACAGAATTATACAAAGAAGATCTTTATAACCCAGATAATCCCAATGGTGTGATCACTCACCTAGAGCCAGATCCTGGAATGTGAAGTCAAGTGGGCCTTAGGAAGCATAACTACAAACAAAGCTATTTCAGGTGATGGAATTCCAGTTGAGCTATTTCAGATCCTAAAAGATGATACTGTGAAAGTGCTGCACTAATATGCCATCAAATCTGGAAAACTCAGCAGTGGCCACAGGATTGGAAAAGATCAGTTTTCATTCCAATCCCGAAGAAAAGCAATGCCAAAGAATGTTCAAACTACTGAACAGTAGCACTCATGTCACACACTAGCAAACTAATGTTCAAAATTCTTGAAGCCAGGCTTCAATAGTACGTGAATCATGAACTTTCAGATGTTCAAGCTGGATTTAGAAAATGCAGAAGAACCAGAGATCAAATTGCCAGATCCGCTGGATCATAGAAAAGCAAAAGAGTTCCAGAAAAACATCTACTTTTGCTTTATTGACTATGCAAAATCCTTCAACTGTTTGGATAACAACAAACTGTGGAATATTCTTCAAGAGATGGGAATACTGGACAACCTTACCTGCCTCCTGAGAAATCTGTATGCAAGTCAAAAAGCATGGAACAACAGACTGGTTACAAATCAGGAAAAGAGTACCTCAAGTCTGTACATTTTCACCCTGCTTATTTAACTTATATGCGGAGTACATCATCCAAAATACTGGCTGGGTGAAGCACAAACTGGAAACAAGATTGCCGGGAGAAATATCAATAACTTCAGATATGCAGATGACACCACCATTATGGCAGAAAGCAAAGAAGAGCTAAAGAGGCTCTTTTGAAAGTGAAAGAGGGGAGTGAAAAAGCTGGCTTAAAACTCAACATTCAGAAAACTAAGATCATGATATCTGGTCCCATCACTTCATGGCAAATGGATGGGGAAACCATGGAAACAGTGACAGAGTTTATTTGTGTGTGTGTGCTCCAAAATCACTGCAGATGGTGACTGCAGCCTTGAAATTAAAAGACACTTGCTCCTTGAAAGAAAATCTATGACAAATATAAACAGCATATTAAAAAAGCAGAGACATTACTTTGCTAACAAAGTCTGTCTAGTCAAGGCTATGTTTTTTTCAGTAGTCATGTATGATGTGAGAGTTGAACTATAAAGAAATTTGAACATCTAAAAATTGATGCTTTTGAAGTGTGGTGTTGAAGAAGACTCTTGAGAGTCCCTTGGACTGCAAGGAGATCGAACCAGTCCATCCTAAAGGAAATCAATCCTGAATATTCATTGGAAGGACTGCTGCTGAAACTGAAACTCCAATACTTTGGCCACCTGATGTGAAGATCTGACTCATTTGAAAAACCCTGTTGCTGGGAAGGATTGAAGGCAGGAGGAGAAGGAGACGACAGAGGATGAGATGGTTGGTTGACATCACCAACATGATGTACATGTGTTTGAGTATGCTCCAGGAGTTGGTGATGGTCAGGGAAACCTGGTGTGCTACAGTCCATGGGGTTGCAAAGAGTCCAACACAACTGAGTGACTGAACTTAACTGAACTAATTAGTAACATTTTTTCCCTTTTAATTTAAGTAGATTTTCTTAACAGTCTATATAAGTCAGTCAGTAGTACTGCCTTAAATCCAACTTCAATAAAATTCATTGAGAATGGAAAGGATTGTATCATCAACGTTCACTTTCTAAGTAGAGGGTTCACATTTGCGATAAAATGAAAATGCATCTGGAATTAGAATAAGTATGTAAATCTCCTATCAAAAAAAAAAGATCAACTGAAAAATATTATTAAAGAATCTTTTATTTGGGGGATCATTGAAATTTCAAGCTTGAAAGGGTTTTTTGCTTTCATATTATATTAGCCCATTTTGAACATTTACCTATGGTAATAAATTATATCTTTAGTCTTACCATATGAGGAACTTTCTTTGATTTGAAGAGGCTTTGACTGTGTGGATCACAATAAACTGTGGAAAATTCTGAAAGAGTTGGGAATACCAGACCACCTGACCTGCCTCTTGAGAAACCTATATGCAGGTCAGGAAGCAACAGTTAGAACTGGACATGGAACAACAGACTGGTTCCAAATAGGAAAAGGAATATGTCAAGGCTGTATACTGTCACCCTGCTTATTTAATTTATATGCAGAGTAGATCATGAGAAACACTGGGCTGGAAGAAGCACAAGCTGGAATCAAGATTGCTGGGAGAAATATCAGTAACTTGAGATATGCAGATGACACCACCCTTATGGCAGAAAGTGAAGAGTAACTAAAAAGCCTCTTGATGAAAGTGAAAGTGGAGAGTGAAAAGGTTGGCTTAAAACTCAACATTCAGAAAACGAAGATCATGGCATCTGGTCCCATCACTTCACGGGAAATAGATAGGGAAACAGAGGAAACAGTGTCAGACTTTATTTTGGGGGGCTCCAAAATAACTGCAGATGGTGACTGCAGCCATGAAATTAAAAGATGCTTACTCCTTGGAAGGAAAGTTATGACCAACCTAGACAGCATATTCAAAGGCAGAGACATTACTTTGCCAACAAAGGTCTGTCTAGTCAAGGCTGTGGTTTTTCCAATGGTCATGTATGGATGTGAAAGTTGGACTGTGAAGAAAGCTGAGCCCTGAAGAATTGATGCTTTTGAACTGTGGTGTTGAAGAAGACTCTTAGGAGTCCCTTGGACTGCAAGGAGATCCAACCAGTCCATTCTAAAGGAGATCAGTCCTGGGTGTTCTTTGGAAGGACTGATGCTAAAGCTGAAACTTCAATCCTTTTGGCCACCTCAAGTGAAGAATTGACTCATTGGAAAAGACCCTGATGCTGGGAGGGATTGGGGGGCAGGAGGAGAAGGGGACGACAGAGGACGAGATGGCTGGATGGCATCATCGACTCGATGGACATGAGTTTGGATGAACTCCGAGAATTGATGGACAGGGAGGCCTGGCATGCTGCAATTCATGGGGTCGCAAAGAGTCGGACACGACTGAGCGACTGAACTGAATGAACTGAACTGATGAGACAACTTCATGTATCATGGGGGAAAAATAAATTCTACAAATTATGGAACCTACGTTTTGATTCTTGTAACTTTTTCTTTCGTGTAGCATACACTTAGATAGTCTGTATGTATTCACTTGAATGTAAGCTCAAAGAAATTGTAACACCTTGAGATGAAAAATTTTGGGATGTCCTCAGCATTGTAGAATAGATGTAGAAAACACACACATAAAATGTTAGAACTTATTATTCTTTTATAAAATGAATATAATGTTGCTTTGGGACACAAATGTAGTAAATTATGCTTATATTTTAAATCTTTTAGCAATACTCATGGAATACTTGATTTTGAAACCTGTATCTTTGGGAGCAAGAATATCATCTGTCAGATGCTTCTATTGCTCTAAAACTCAGTTTTAAGGATTAAATTAATATTGAATGAAATGCCCTACTTTATTTAGGCAAATACATTTATTTAATTGAAATGAAAGAATGATATGTTCTGACCTTTATTTTCTACTTTTCCAAGATGAGAAAAGGCATAACAGTATTATGAAGGAAAATATGTTCCTGCTCTGAGGTTTGTTATGCAAACAGACCTCTTACTGTTGGTGCATATTATTTTAAATATATATTATTGTTTATCAACCAAAATGTGAATGAAAATATAAATAAAAGTTATGTATCAATCCCTCAAGTATATGAAATCATATCAATTACTTCAGATCTTGTTTGGTTAGAAACAAGCTTTACGGAAAATTGAAACCCCAATGTCAACGTATTTCCTAAATTTTTCTCTTAGAGGAAAACATTCTCCTCTATCTGATGTTTACGGGCACCATTTGTTAAATCCTTTCCCTACATTTATATATTCTCTTAGGCCATATTTAATATTACTTTACCCACTTTGGAAATATATATCATTTTAAAAAGTTTGCCTGAGTGAAGTATAGGATGTTCCAGAGGTTACTGTATATGTTAATTGAAGAAAAAAGTATTTTTCCTCCAATATCATGTATATAGGTTCATATTTTTTTAATTTGCATGCACCTTTACTAAAATGTTTTCTGTTTTGTACAATGTAGTGTATAATTTATTGAATCCTATTTTTTTCAACTTAATATATTTGTATTATCCTCCTATGTTCAGTATAATAATGACAGGGTTGTCCAGAAATGGCAGAGATAAAATGTTTTGCCCTTTCTATACGGTTGCTAGAATTTTTATAGTGTGTACAAAGAAATGTATACAAACTTTCTTTGTTGACATCATTAACACACCCATGTTAAAAAATTAAAATGAAATCCCAAACCCCATACAATCAAATACTATAAAATGCATAATGTCACTGACATTTTTTTAAGTCTTTAAATTAATTTTTTTTAGATTCTTATCTAATTAGTAGCCAAGAACAATGAAAGAAATAATGCATATCAGTAAGAATCTTTTATATTTTTCCTAAGATCACCTAATTTTTTTTTAATCATAGTGTTTGTTAGTGTTGAATGCTATTTATTTTAAAATTTTCAAGTCAATATGTATAATTATATCAGTAAATGCAAGTTAACATTAAACTCACCTATTGAGAAAAAGCATTTCAATTCCAATCATTTTTTTCTATGAGCATTGTTCACCCGATTATGAAAGAAAAACATACTTTGTAATTGGATTGCATTAACTTGGGACAGTTGTAGTTAACTAGTCTTGACCATTAGATCAATATGAAAATAATACAATTCATCTTGTTTAGATTTCTCTAATATATTAAGTATCCACACACAAATGCTGCTGCTGCTAAGTCACTTCAGTCGTGTCTGACTCTGTGTGACTCCATAACTGGCAGCCCACCAGGCTCCCCCGTCCCTGGGATTCTCCAGGCAAGAACACTGGAGTGGGTTGCCATTTCCTTCTCCAATGCATGATAGTAAAAAATGAAAGTGAAGTCGCTCGGTCGTGTCCGACTCTGAGCGACCCCATGGACTGCAGCCTACCAGGCTCTTCCGTCCATGGGATTTTCCAGTACTCTTGCCTGGAAACATGTATCAGATAACATAATTGAAAATACAAACATTCCTACCATTTGAAGAGGTTTCAAACAAAAATTGTTTTACATACAGAAAGTTTTTAAAAATATTTCCCCGTAACTTTTTTTCATCTAGCCAACATTTATTCACCCTTTAATCTTCACTATAATGCTTTAATAATAGCAGAAATTTAATGGTCAGTTTCTCAGTGCCAGACATCTAGTCAGCATCCATAATAATAGTTGTTTGGAATAGTGCCAGTTTGTAATGGCGTTAATAATGTAAGACGATAAAGTAGGCTTTTCACAAAGGTTAATGGCTTCAGTTAGGTACTGGAACTTTATTTTTTAATATACTGAACATATGACCTTTGCATTATTATTATTGTTTCTTTAAGTTGTAGTAAATATTAATTATAGTAGATATTAATGATGTATATCTATTTTTTATTTCAGAAATTTAGAAGACAACTTATTGCATTTTTACTATGAAGTGTTTTGTTTAAGAAAATCATGAACTGCAATTGCAACAAAAGAGTAGCAGAAAAATAATCTTATTTTAACTGGTATTAACAGCCTGTATCACTGAATTATCAAATGGAGAATGACTCACAGTATCTTTGTGTCTTACAGGGAGTATTAAATAAATGTTTATGTTTTTACTGTTGTGTGATCTAACCTATGTTTCTTCTATTTCTTCTATTGAGATATAATTGACATCTAGCTTCATATTAGTTTTAGGTATACAATATAATATTTGCACATATTGCAAAATGATTACCACAATCAATAAGTCTAGTCAACATCCATCACCATATATAGTTACAGATTTTTTCCTGTGATAACTTTTAAGATATATTCTCCTAATTATATATTTTTAAATTTTATATTTTTAGCACTTTCTGGGCAACATATTTAAGAACGTAAAAGATATTAAAAGATAACTTAGAGAAAGCTTTGTTTCCATGTTAGAGGGAAAATTGATTTTTGTGAAAAGTGTTTTGGAATATATTCAAAATTTGCTATCAACTTATTTAGGTTTCTCTTTCAACATTGTTTTTCAACATATAGCTAGTGGGCCTACTTATATAAAAAGTGATCAAAGGAATTAACTAAGAGTTTATCAATAGATGTTACCGAAGTATAGGTAGAAAAGCAAAAAACATATGTAAGATAAGCCACATAGAAATAACTAATCCAAGGATAAACATAGAATTTCAGATGTAATTCTAAGACCTGAAAGCAATTAGCCTCTGGTCTTAAAATATATGTGTGCTAAGTTGCTATGATTGTGTCTGACTCTTTGTGACCCCCATGGAGTGTAGCCAGGCAGGCTCCTCTGTCCATGGGGATTCTCCAGGCAAGAATACTGGAGTGGCTTGCCATGCCTTCCTCCAGGGGATCTTCCCTGACCCAGGTGACTCCTGCATTGACAGATGAGCCCTTCACTACAACGCCATCTGAGAAGTATGATTAAATAGGTGGTAAATTAACAGAGAAATAATGTAGAAGTTATGTAAATTGAAATATAGACACCTAAATACCACATGGAAACTAATAGATACAAGTATCAATAGAAAGAAGCTGGTGAAATGGATAAAGAACAAATAGAATGCAGTATGCATATATGTACAGAAGAAACAGAACAAGTGAAAATTTTCCAAAGAAATGTCATTAATATATAAAAAGAAAAACTGAATATACATATTGAACAGTAACTTGATGTTCTATAGAAAAATAATGTAGTTAACAAACTAAAAGGCCACCAGGGAAGCCTTAACAAACAAAAAGATATCCTGTTAAAAACACTAAACTTGAAGAGATAATGGGTAAGAATCACATAATATCCTAAAAAACCCAATAACTTTATATTAGTTATATAAGTCCAAAAGTTTGAACTTATTTTTTCTTAAGAATATAAACATAGTAGAATAAATTAGTAAACACAGTATAAAGATACTCTATGTATTATTTCTTGGTGGTAGGATCCTATGTAAAATGATAAAAAGTAATTAAAAATGAAAAATATATGATTTGAAATGATTGGGATTACCAAATTAAACACATTTTAATGAACTGTACCTAAATGATTAAGATATTGCTTACTATATAAAATGTAAGTACACTAATTATTAAAAATTAAATTATTTAAAATAAGCAACATTCTATTTGATAACATGGACTTGGAAATCTACTTAATAATACCCTCATCTTTTGCAGTAGTCCATTAAGATGTTTAAAAATTGTAAATCAGAGGGTGTTACAAATTGGTAAAGCTGGAGATAGACTTTATAAGAGAGTCTGAGAGTCTGTTTTGAGTGCTAAAAGAAACATGTTAAAAGTATGTACTCAGTTGCTCAGTCATGTCCAACTCTTTGAAACCCCATGGGCTACAGCATGCCAGGCTCTGCTGTCCATGGAATTTTTCAGGCAAGAATTCTGGAGTGAGTTGTCATTTCCTCCTCAGGTGGATCTTCCTGACCCAGGTATGGAACCCACATGTCCTGCATCTCCTTCATTGGCAGGCAGATTCTTTACCACTGAGCCACATGGAAAGCCCAGTAAAAGTATATTATATGTTAAAAAGTACAGAAAGTCCAGAAAAATGAGGAGTTCTATAGGAGTATAATCCAAAATGGAGAGTTTGTTTTAAATAAGGGGCTATTAAAAAGAGGACATTTGAACAAAATCATGAAGGTGATGGTCAAGCCATCAGTGCTTCTATCTAACAATGCTTCTAGAGGAAGAACACTCCAGAGACAGAGACAGCTGTTGGTACAAAGTGTACTCATTGTAAGCATGATAGATTTTAATTTAAAAGAAATGGGAGAACCATTTGAATTTTGTTATGTTATAAATGATCTTATCTAGTTTGAACTTTAACAGATTGTTCTGGCTGTTTTGAAAATGTTTGCAAATAAGCAAAAGGGAAAGCTTAGAGACAAGTTTGAGATCCTTGCAGTAATTCAGAAGAGAAAAAATGGTGAAACAGAACATAATAAAACAATGGATGTGCTGAGAAGTGGTTAGTTTATACATATATTTGAATGTAAAGCAGGTAAGATTTTCTGATGGACTGAAACCAAGGTGAAAGGAAAAGGTGTCAAGGATAATTTGAAGGCATATGGCTTGAGCAAATGGAAGGATAGACCTACCAATGGGTGAGGTTGTGAAAATCATCTTTTGAGCAGTTTTTGTATAAGAATTCAGGAGTTAAATTTAGGACATATAAAAATTTTAGATGTTTGTTACAAATGTTTTATAGTGATGACAATTAGTTTGAAAATGCAAAATTGAAATTCAAGGGACATGCCCAGAGTGGAGATGTACATTTGGAAGGATTAAAGGTATATATTTTAAAGTTATAGCAATGCATATTTCTGTAAGGGAGTCAGTAAAAATAAATAACAGTAGAGAAAATAATGTTTAAAAGAAGAGTTGAGAAACTTTTCAAGGAGTATGTCCTGGTGTGTCAGAAGTAGAGAATGGGAAGAATAATTGTCAGAATGAGAAAAAATGCTACAAGTTGGGTAGAAGAAAAATCAGATGATTATGATGGCCTGAAGGCCAAATAAAGAAAGCATTTTAGGGAAAGTTTATCATAGTCTCCTGATTAACCAAGTAAAAGGAGTATGTTATGAGGTTGAATACCATAGAGGTTATTTGCAACTTAAAATATGTTTTTGCTAAAGTAATGAAGTTAAAGTCTTGATCGGTATAAGGTGAAAAGAAAATTGGGTCTGAAGAATTCAACATAGTGAATATAGATAATCTTTAATGCAATCTGATATAAAGGGAAATTGAGAAATAAGAGAAATAGACCCAAATAAAATCGACTGATCTTTGACCAAGCTTCAAAGGAAATAAAAATGGACTAAAGAAAGCCTTTTCAACAAATGGTGATGGAAAAATTGGACATCCAAATGCAGAAAAAAAAAAATTAAATCAGCATATAGACTATACTTTTTACAAAAACTAACGCAAAAATGACTTCCAGACCTAAAATACAAAGCACGAAACTATAAAAATCCTAGACGATAATGTAGGAGGAAACCTAGATGACCTTGGTTGTGACTTATGACTTTCAAGATCCAATACCAGAAACGCAATCTGTGAAAAACGTATTTGATAAGCTGGACTTAATTAAAAATTTTATAAAAGATAGTTTCAAGAGTGTGAGAAAGCAAGCCATAGACAGAGAAGAATATATGACATATATGATAAAGGACTGTTATCAAAAATATATGAAGAACTCTTAAAACTAAATAATAAGAAAATAATCAATCTGATTAAAAAATCTGCCAAAGATACTAACATACATCTCACCAAAAGATATACAGATGATAAATAAACATATGAAAAAATGTTTTATATCATATGTCATTGGGGAAATGCAACTTTAACAAGAAAAAGCTACTATTTAGTGAGCTCCTCTTGTGCCACTAGTGGTAAAGAACCCATCTGCCAATGCAGGAGACATAAGAGACCCAGGTTTGATCCCTAGGTCAGGTAGATCCCCAGGAGGAGGACATGGCAACCCATTCCATCATTCTTGCCTGGAGAATCCCATGGGAAAACTGTTTATTAGAGTGTCCTAAATCTGGAACATTGACAACACCAAATACTGGCAAACATGTAGAGCAACAGGAATGCACATTCATCACTGGTGAAATACTAGAGCCAGTTTTGAAGACACTTTGGTAGTTTTTTTACAAAACTTAACTTACCCTTACCCTATGATCCAGCCATCACACTCTCTAGAATTTTACCTAAAGAAGCTCAAAACATGTGCACACAAAAACCTGCATATTGATCATAATGGCAGATTTGTTCATAATTGCCAAAAATTGTAAGCAACTGTGATGCCCATCAGTGGGTGAATGGGTTAACAAATTGTAGCATTGTTCAGTCACTCAGCCATGTCTGACTCATTGGCAACCCCATGAACTGTAGCACACCAGGCTTCCCTGTCCTTCACCATCTCCCTGAGCTTGCTCAAACTCATGTCCATTGAGTCAGTGATGCCATCCAGCCATCTTCTCCTCTGTCATTCCCTTCTCCTCCTGCCTTCAATCTTTCCCAGCATCAGGGTCTTTTCTAATGAGTTGGCTCTTTGCATCAGGTGACCAACGTATTGGAGTTTCAGCACCAGTCCTTCCAATGGATATTCAGGTTGATTTCCTTTAGGATTAACTGGTTTGATCTCCTTGCAGTTTAAAGGACTACCATATAGATGCAATGAAAACGTCATGGAGGAAACTTCAGTGACTATTAGTAAATGAAAGAAACCAATCTGAAAAGCCTCTGTACTGTATGATTCCAACTATATATGTGATATTCTGGAGAAGGCAAAATTCTGGAGACAGTGAAAAGACCAGTGATTCCTAGGGGTGGTGATAGGAGAAATCATGACTAGGCAGACCACAGAAGACTTTTGTGGCTGTAAAAATACTCCATGTGATATCACAATGATGCATTCACTGCACTATACATTTGTCTAAATTCAGAGAATGTAGCATTCCCAAAAAGTAAATAGTATTATAAACTGACACTTTTCGATATTTTGATGTGTCAATGTAGGTTCATTAATTATAACACATGTACACTCTAGTAGGGGGTGTTTTCAACAAAGGGTGCTGTGCATATGTGAGCGGCAAGGATATGTGGGAAATCTCTGTCCTTTCAATTATTGTGAACTTGAAATTACAGGGAAATCTGGCATGCTGCAGTCCAAGGAATCGCAGAGTCTGACACAACTGAACAACGAAAACCACATGGAAAGGTAATCTTAAAGATTATATATATATATATATATATATATATATATATATATATATATATATATATATTTTAATGCTGACCAACATTGACCAACATAGCTTTACTATTTCTCTAAGCTTGGCAAAACTTCAGACAGACTTCTTCCTGCCTCTTGGCCCATGACCTCACTCCTACTCTGGCCCTTGTGAAATCCATGTAGCCTAACCACAGAGGTTCCTCAGCTCTCTTATCCTGGAACATCTACCTTAGAAAACTTGTGAACTTGAACACTTCTTTGCCTCTTTGAGATACAAATCTTTTTAAAAAGTGTCTTACCAGTTTTTCAACCGATGACTGTCTCCGGGACTTGGTGTGTCATCGTCAAGGATGCTACCATCCCTGCCTGCATCCTAGTCTCTGTGGGAAAGATGGGAGCCTAACCTCACACTGCATACTGCTCAGAGTTATAGAACTACCCTATACCTCCCATCATGAAACAGACCAATAAGCAAACACAAATGGCCTAAGATTCCTTGAACTCCACTCTTAAAAATTCTCCTTTTTTTTTTTTTTTGAGAAGTTGTGTTCAGACAGTGTTACGTTCTCTCTAGTCTGTTCCAAGAGCCTCCAAAACAATCTTCCTTTACTTGTTTAACTGCAATTTTTGCTTTAACTATACTTAGTGTCATTTTTGTTTTATGAAATGAGAGTTTCAAGAAAGAACTGTAAGATGAAAAATACAGATGAATAATACTGATTAGAAATAAACTGTATTAGAATAGCCATCCTTTTTGTTTTCTTGAAAATATCCTTCAAAAGCACAGATGTATACAAGTTTGAATTCTAAAACTAGATATAATCGCTTAAAAAGGTTGGACTAGCAGAGCTTTTTTTTTTTTTAGCACATTGTGATTGTAGTATGGTAATTGTGTTCGTTTTAATACTTCTGATTCAATGCGTAGCCATTGGCATTTGCCCTGAATATAAAGGAAATATCTTGGACTAAAAATCAATAATAGCAGTTTTGAAAATCATTTTCTATTGATGAGATTCTGCTTCCAGAATAAGACTTAGCCCACAATTTGAAACTTTATAGTAACATGAAAACAGTTCACAATTACTGTAATTTAAAATTTAACTCACATTCAAATTGAAATGGGAGGAAAAATAAATCCCTGTATGAAGCTGTTCTCACTGTATGTGTTTTGAAGCTTATTCTAAATGTAAAATCAACATTGCTATTCCAGTCACAGCAATGCACTTCCCAAATGTCGTATTAAACTCATTACTGGGAGAATGACAAGGCTTGCTAATGTGATTGTTCTTTCCTCATAATAAAGGCAAAAATTACCAGTGCTTCTGAACTTAAAATAAGATGTGATTGGAGTTAGATGAATTAGTTCTGATGAATATGTATTTCAAATGGTTATGTTTAAAAATATGTATCCATGAGTATGCTTTATGTCAATTTTTAAACTGTATTTAGCAGACTAAATTTTTACTTTGAATATTCTCATAATAACTTTCTTGATATCAAAGTTGCTGCAGAGTTGCATATTAAAGAAAAGGTTGACACAATATTTGGTGTAAATTGAAAGGTTTTGACTTTCTTTTTTCTAGTCTTTGTTATTTACTTGCATCATGCTCATATAGTCTTTGTCACTCTAGTTCCCATTTCCTTGACTTCCTTTTAGAACACTATAATGTGTTTTTCTCTTTGTGTTTGGTGAAATGGTTGGTAGAAAACAAAATTGATGGATGTTTCATGAAACATTTTAGCTACATAAAACAGACGCCAGTTTTTTTGAAGTAAATTATAATAGACTACAATAAACATTTGCTATCATCTTTCAGCTACATTTGCAACTATTATGCTTAGGACATAGTAACAATTTTCTGATTGTAACAAATTATGTTATTGATATGTATGAGAACTTTTAGACAAATGATGGAAGACATTTTGAAATTAGAGGAACATTTGAAAAAAATAGATGCATTTTAGTATACAGGTTTAGGTTTTCAAAGAAATATTTTTACATACGACTTTAACTTCTCTTCAATAAATACTGCGTGAATAACTAATATTTTCTCTCTATTGCCCCCTACTGCTTTTTAAAATTATTTCTTTTTGTTTTGTTTTGTTTTTCTCTGCCACTTTACCAAAATGACCTTGCTCAGGTCATTAAATCAAATTGGCATTTTTCAATTTACCCTTTATTGGTTTCTTTATCAACATTCCAAATATTTGACCAACCTCTGGTTTTTGAGATCCTCTTTGCATTCCTTTCCTCAGGGTTATTTTTCACATTTTACCAGTTTATCCTAGATTGTATCCTTTGCTGAGCTAATATCTTCTCTTAAAGAATGTTAAAGGTCCTTAGGTGTGACCTTAGGGTGTTTTCAACTCCTATCCTCCTTTTTTGCTCTAGTTCATTTGCGATCAAGTACAATTAACATTAGAATCACCCAGGGACAACTGAAAGCCTGCACATTTTGAGACATCTGCACACAGATTTACTAGTAATGATAAAACAATGCGACAATGCGGGCCGTCTCCATAGCTCTTGGAGTGGATATCAGAGACAGTCCTGCCAGAGTACTAGAAGACCTGAGCTCTAGCCTTTGACCTGCAGAAAAGGCTGGAGATGGAATCGGTGCCCAGAACTTCACCTGACCTGTGATAAAGACAAATTTGAACTTCAAACTACTACTGAGTATAATAAATGTGACTATTAAGAATTTCCAGTTTTCTTCCCAGAAAAAGATATTTTGTTGGCACTGACTCTTTGTATACACACACAAGCTTTTATTATATTAGAGAATCATAATAATAGCATTATTCTGAGCTGCATCTATTCTGAGTAGAAGGTTCAGGTTTTTATATGTTTCATTTAGAAAAATACATCTTCCTTAATGAGGATTATTCATATATTTTTCTGAGATTTGCACTATTTATCTTTGTAAATATTTCTCTCTCTGTTTGAGTATATTGGGATAACCCTCTTATCCTTGTGATTAAGTGATAAAGTGGTAATCTTTATCCTACCCTGGACCAGGAGCTGGAATGTAATGAACAAGCAACAAATAGATATTTGAAAAGTCACACTGAGCTGTCTTGTTTATTGCGGAAAACAGTACCAGAAAAGAAATCTACTTTGGTTTTAGAGACTACAAACTCAGTTCACACATGTAAAAATATCCCTGTGGTCAGAACTTTCTCTTTATCATATCACCTAGCTGCCTGGTTTGAAGTCTTTATTGACTTGATCTGTGCCAGCTGTATATCACTTCTTGGTCTCAGTTACCTCAATGTCTTAACAGTCAGGGAGCAAACTTTATCTTCATTATCTTTTTCCAGCATAATATTTTTAAAAAACAATGATACCTGAAAACATTGCTACATCTTTGAATTTCTCAAGAATTTGATGAAAGCAACAATGGAAACTCTGCTGATGATATGATTATGTAGTGGGTAGGCAGCCTGTTGATAATGAATTTACTCCAGCATTACCATTTCCTGCATATTATTAAAAGGAATCTCTAGTTACCTTTCAAAATAATGTCCATCATTGGGTCCCAGAGGCCAAAGGTAACTAAAAATTGTTGGCATATGCATTCACATCAATAAATTTAGTCTGATAGAAAATTATCTTGCTTCTTCTTTTCTTGACAATCATACAAATATGTTTATGCATACACTGAGGTTAGTCCTGTAATACCAGAGATATTTATCATTTAGAAACCCAAGCTTCAGGGTCAAAGGGAATGTAAAAGCATAGGTGTTGCAGAAGTATCACATGGTTGGAGAGATAAGATTGGCAGTGAAGTTCTACCAATAGGGCAAAGATAGGAGTGATCAAATTCGAAGAGAAAAGAGACCTATGGAGGAATGAGCCCCACATTCTATGATACTTTTCCCTCAATACACCTAATAATCCCTAAGCTTGGCAACTGAGAGACTTTGATTCCAAGTAGAATGTGGCAGTTATGCTAGTCACACAGAAGTTTTGGCAGTCTCATTAATTGAGAACACAGACTTTATTTTATTTTTTTTTTACTTTTTTATTATTGGAGTATAATTGCTTTACAATGCTGTGTTAGTTTCTGTTGTATAGTGAAGTGAATCAGCTATACATATACCTCTAGCCTACCTCCCTTCATTCTTTTTTTTTTTAATATACTTTAAATTTTTATTTTTACTTTATTTTACTTTACAATACTGTATTGGTTTTGCCATACATTGACATGAATCCACCACGGGTGTACATGCGTTCCCAAACATGAATCCCCCTCCCACCTCCCTCCCCACAACATCCCTCTGGGTCATCCCTGTGCACCAGCCCCAAGCATGCTGTATCCTGCATCGGACATAGACTGGTGTTTCAATTCTTACATGATAGTATATATGTTTCAATGCCATTCTCCCAAATCATCCCACCCTCTCCCTCTCCCTCTGAGTCCAAAAGTCCGCTATACACATCTGTGTCTTTTTTGCTGTCTTGCATACAGGGTCATCATTACCATCTTTCTAAATTCCATATATATGGAGAACACAGACTTTAAAAATGTCCAAGGAGGAGTGCCCCCAGCAAATTTCTTTGACTTTAACTAAAACCCCAGAAAGGCTGTACATTAGAATTAAAGTCAAATAATCCAGCTCTCTTCAAAACTAAAGTTTCACATGAATCAATTCAATCACTTTTTAAGGAAAAGAAATCTTAAACTACTATAGTTACCTGTGGAAAAGTGTTCATTCCTCTCTGTAGGAATATGCACTCATTAAGACCTTCACATTTTTAAAATATGCTAGTCATTCAGTAAAAAATGCACAAGCCAGCTAATAAACAGGGCCAAATGACAAAAGAAGAGCTCTTAAAAGATGCTTTTAAATAACTAAATCAGGTAAACCCAGGAACTCATTTCTTAACCTTTATAGAGTACACCAGACCTTATTCTATTCAAAATACTTTCATTCAGTTATCTGATTTCATCTACACAGTAGTCTTTGAGCCTAGTGAAGCAGACAGCAGAAATAGACACAGGAGTTTCCAGTATATTGTAGTTATTAGACAGGTCTTTAAAACAATCTTGATTAATTTATTCTCAGAGTAAGTGATGAAGAGAAAAATCACACAGAATACTGTCATCTACTTTATTCAATAGAAGTTTTAAAAAGGCAAAGGAAGTCATAAAATTTAAGAAATAAATATTAATGTGATAGTATTAAAGACAGCTGCAGATAATAATAGTGTTGTTGAAGAGTTTGTATTCAAGCCATGATCATTAACCTGTATTTTATATAATTCTATTCATTTATATATCTAAAAAGTTATAGTTAATTGGCTTCCCTAGTGGCTCAGAGGGTAAAAAACCTGCCTGCAATACAGAAGACCTGAGTTCTATCCCTAGGTCAGGAAGTTCCCCTGGAGAAGGGAACAGCTACCCACTCCAATATTCTTGCTGGAGAATTACATGGACAGAGGAGCTATATCAAAAATACTTATTTTAATAAAGTCAATGAAAACTCATGTTAAGAAATTATTTCTTCCTAATGATAAAAGGATTGGTGGGCCACAGAGTCTTTTCTTGACTCTGAAAAATGTACAGATATGTTAGCTTTTTTTTTCTTTTTTTTTGGTAAGAGAGTTTTGGAAAATAAACTTTCTTTATAAATTTTGAGGCACATTGAAATATGCCAAAGAATAGATGTCAAAAAAGCACAAAACTAAAGTCCCTTAGACTGCAAGGAGATCCAATCAGTCCATCCTAAAGTAGTTCAGTCCTGGGTGTTCATTGGAAGGACTGATGTTGAAGCTGAAACTCCAATATTTTGGCTACCTGATGCGAAGACCTGACTCATTTGAAAAGACCCAGATGCTGAGAAAGATTGAGAGCAGAAGGAGAAGGGGACAATAGAGGATGAGATGGTTGGATGGCATCACTGACTCAATGGACATGGGTTTGGGTAGACTCCGACAGTTGGTGATGGACAGGGAAGCCTGGCGTGCTGCAGTTCACAGGATCACAAAGAGTCAGACACGACTAAGCGACTGAACTGAACTGAATGATGTAAGAATTCAGAGAATCATTTGTTAGGTGAATACAGCTAAGTACACCTGTGTTGTAGCCTGTCATTGATTTCAGGCTTTTCATTTGTTGATTGAAAATACATTGTAATGAACATTACTTTTAGCCCTATAAAAAATTTAACATTTTTCTAAAAGTGAAAAGAAGTATCCAGTTCACTTCACTTGTATATGAGTCTTCATTTCCCTCTCCTCTCAGTTCAGTTCAGTTCAGTTCAATCACTCAGTCGTGTCCGAATCTTTGCGACCCCATGAACTGCAGCACACCAGGCCTCCCTGTCTATCACCAACTCCCAGAATTCACTTAGACTCAAGTCCATCGAGTCAGTGATGCCATCCAGGTATCTCATCCTCTGTCTTCCCTTTCTCCTCCTGCCCCCAATCCCTCCCAGCATCGAAGTCTTCTCCAATGAGTCAACACTTCGCATGAGGTGGCCAAAGTACTGGAGTTTCAGCTTTAGCATCATTCCTTCCAAAGAAATCCCAGGGCTGATCTCCTTTAGAATGGATTGGTTGAATCTCCTTGCAGTCCAAGGGACTCTCAAGAGTCTTATCCAACACCACAGTTCAAAAGCATCAATTCTTTGGCACTCAGCCTTCTTCACAGTCCAACTCTCACATCCATACATGACCACAGGAAAAACCATAGCCTTGACTAGACGAACCTTAGTCGATAAAGTAATGTCTCTGCTTTTGAATATGCTATCTAGGTTGATCATAAATTTTCTTCCAAGGAGTGAGTAGCAGTCATGTTTTTCTTTATCATCATAGTATTATGAAAATATTTCTTTTTATTTCCAGGTTTCAGCAAGTCATTATCTCAAGATATCCTTATAGTTTTTAAACATTCAAATCAATTACAAAGCTATTTTCTTCCTTACCTTTTATAATTTTCTAAATGTATTTGATGTCATTATAGTTGAGAAGTACTTTCATGTCAGTCTGTTTATATATCATTGTCTTCACCTTTTGACATAGCTATGAAATGTCATTTAAAAATGAGTGTCATGTGTTATTTATAATAACACTGTACATACTTCAGATTTTACTTAAGTGTTAAATGTTCAATGAGTAGATAAAGAAGCAGGCTGAAACTGGAAGGACAATTTTTCTTTGAAAGTTTTGAGAACAGTTTAAAGCTTTTATGTTCAAAATAGTAATATTTGTATTTCACAAGCATGGAATTGAAACTGCAATCAAAAATCTTCCAGCAAATAAAAGCCCAGGTCCAGATGGCTTCACAGCTGAATTCTACCAAAATTTTAGAGAAGAGCTACCACCTATCCTACTCAAAGTCTTCCAGAAAATTGCAGAGGAAGGTAAACTTCCAAACTCATTCTATGAGGCCACCATCACCCTAATACCAAAACCTGACAAAGATGCCACACACAAAAAAGAAAACTACAGGCCAATATCACTGATGAACATAGGTGCAAAAATCCTTAAAAAATCTTAGCAATCAGAATCCAACAACACATTAAAAAGATCATACACCATGGCCAAGTGGGCTTTATCCCAGGGATGCACGGATTCTTCAATATCCGCAAGTCAATCAATGTAAGTCACCACATTAACAAATTGAAAAATAAAAGCCATATGATTATCTCAATAGATGCAGAGAAGGCCTTTGACAAAATTCAACATCCATCTATGATGAAACTCTCCAGAAAGCAGGAATAGAAGGAACATACCTCAACATAATAAAAGCTATATATGACAACCCCACAGCAAACATTATCCTCAATGGTGAAAAATTGAAAGCATTTCACCTAAAGTCAGAGACAAGACAAGGGTGCTCACTTTCACTGCTACTATTCAACATAGTTCTGGAAGTTTTGGCCACAGCAATCAGAGAAGAAAAAGAAATAAAAGGAATCCAATTTGGAAAACAAGAAGTAAAACTCTCACTGTTTGCAGATGACATGATCCTTTACGTAAAATACCCTAAAGACTCCACCAGAAAATTACTAGAGCTAATCAATGAGTATAGTAAAGTTGCAGAATATAAAATAAACACACAGAAATCCCTTGCATTCCTATACACTAATAATGAGAAAGTAGAAAAAGAAATTAAGGAAACAATTCCATTCACCATTGCAATGAAAAGAATGAAATACTTAGGAATATATCTACCTAAAGAAACTAAAGACTATATATAGAAAATTATAAAACACTGATGAAAGAAATCAAAGAGGACACTAATAGATGGAGAAATATACCATGTTCATGATTCAGAAGAGTCAATATAGTGAAAATGAGTATACTACCCAAAGCAATCTACAGATTCAATGCAATTCCTATCAAGCTACCAGTGGTATTTTTCACAGAGCTAGAACAAATAATTTCACAATTTGTATGGAAATATAAAAAACCTCAAATAGCCAAAGCAATCGAGAAAGAAAAGTGGAACTGGAGGAATCAACCTGCCTGACTTCAGGCTCTACTACAAAGCCACAGTCATCAAGACAGTATGGTACTGGCACAAAGACAGAAATATAGACCAATGGAATAAAATAGAAAGCCCAGAGATAAATCCACACACCTAGGGACACCTTATCTTTGACAAAGGAGGCAAGAATATACAATGGAGTAAAGACAATCTCTTTAACAAGTGGTGCTGGGAAAACTGGTCAACCACTTGTATAAGAATGAAACTAGATCACTTTCTAACACCATAAACAAAAATAAACTCAAAATGGATTAAAGATCTAAACATAAGACCAGAAACTATAAAACTCCTAGAGGAGAACATAGGCAAAACACTCTCTGACATAAATCACAGCAGGATCCTCTATGATCCACCTCCCAGAATACTGGAAGTAAAAGCAAAAATAAACAAATGGGATCTAATTAAAATTAAAAGCTTCTGCACAACAAAGGAAAATATAAGCAAGGTGAAAAGACAGCCTTCTGAATGGGAGAAAATAATAGCTAATGAAGCAACTGACAAACAACTAATCTCAAAAATATACAAGCAACTTATGCAGCTCAATTCCATAAAAATAAATGACCCATTCAAAAAATGGGCGAAAGAACTAAATAGACATTTCTCCAAAGAAGACATACGGATGGCTAACAAACACATGAAAAGATGCTCAACATCACTCATTATTAGAGAAATACAAATCAAAACCACAATGAGGTACCACTTCACACCAGTCAGAATGTCTGCGATCCAAAAATCTGCAAGCAATAAATGCTGGAGAGGGTGTGGAGAAAAGGGAACCCTCCTACACTGTTGGTGGGAATGCAAACTAGTACAGCCACTATGGAGAACAGTGTGGAGATTCCTTAAAAAATTGCAAATAGAACTCCCTTATGACCCAGCAATCCCACTGCTGGTCATACACACCGAGGAAACCAGAATTGAAAGAGACACGTGTACCCCAATGTTCATTGCAGCACTGTTTATAATAGCCAGGACATGGAAACAACCTAGATGTCCATCCGCAGATGAATGGATAAGAAAGCTGTGGTACGTATACACAATGGAGTATTACTCAGCCATTAAAAAGAATACATTTGAATCAGTTCTGATGAGATGGATGAAACTGGAGCCTATTATACAGAGTGAAGTAAGCCAGAAAGAAAAACACCAATACAGTATACTAACACATATATATGGAATTTAGAAAGATGGCAATGACGACCTTGTATGCAAGACAGCAAAAAAGACACAGATGTGTATAACGGACTTTTCGACTCTGAGGGAGAGAGAGAGGGTGGGATGATTTGGGAGAATGGCATTGTAACATGTATACTATCATGTAAGAATTGAATCGCCAGTCTATGTCCGATGCAGGATACAGCATGCTTGGGGCTGGTACATGGTGATGACCCAGAGAGATGTTATGGGGAGGGAGGTGGGAGGGTGGTTCATGTTTGGGAACGCATATACACCCGTGCTGGATTCATGTAAATGTATGGCAAAACCTATACAGTATTTTAAAGTAAAATAAAGTGAAAAAATAAAAAATAAAAGCTTCTGCACAACAAAGGAGACTATAAGCAAGGTGAAAAGACAGCCTTCTGAATGGGAGAAAATAATAGCAAATGAAGCAACTGACAAACAACTAATCTCAAAAATATACAAGCAACTTATGCAGCTCAAGTCCAGAAAAATAAATGACCCAATCAAAAAATTGGCCAAAGAACTAAATAGACATTTCTCCAAAGAAGACATACGGATGGCTAACAAACACATGAAAAGATGCTCAACATCACTCATTATTAGAGAAATGCAAATCAAAACCACAATGAGGTACCATTTTACAGCAGTCAGATGGCAGCGATCCAAAGGTCTACAAGCAATAAATGCTGGAGAGGGTGTGAAGAAAAGGTAACCCTCTTACATTGTTGGTGGGAATGCAAACTAGTACAGCCACTATGGAGAAAAGTGTGGAGATTCCTTAAAAAAATTACAAATAGAACTGCCTTATGACCCAGCAATTCCACTGCTGGGCATACACACCGAGGAAACCAGAATTGAAAGAGACCCGTGTACCCCAATGTTCATTGCAGCACTGTTTATAATAGCCAGGACATGGAAACAACCTAGATGTCCATCAGCAGATGAACGGATAAGAAAGCTGTGGTATATATACACAATGGAGTATTACTCAGCCATTCAAAAGAATACATTTGAATCAGTTCTAATGTGGTGGATGAAACTGGAGCCTATTATACAGAATGAAGTAAGCCAGAAAGAAAAACACCAATACAGTATACTAACACATATATATGGAATTTAGAAAGATGGTAATGATAATCCTGTATGCGAGACAGCAAAAGAGACACAGATGTGTAAAGCAGTCTTTTGGACTCTGTGGGAGAGGGAGAGGGTGGGATGATTTGGGAGAATGGCATTGAAACATGTATACTATCATGTAAGAAACGAATCACCAGTCTAGGTTCAATACAGGATACAGGATGCTTGGGGCTGGTCCACGGGGATGATCCAGAGAGATGATATGGGGTGGGAGGTGGGAGGGGGTTTCAGTATTGGGAGCTCATGTACACCCGTGGCTGATTCATGTCAATGTATGGCAATGCCAGTACAGTATTGTAAAGCAAAAGTAGAAATAAAAATTTAAAAAAAAAATGATCATGTATACTTGCATACTGTATACTTTGTATACTTTGCTCCCCAAATAGAATATACATATACAAGTGATGATTTGAGCTTTTCATGACATTTAATGTTATCTTCCAGAAATTAAAACTACCTTTGATTCAAACTTTTGTGAGATAATTCATGATAAGTTATGAAAGAAACATTGAGAATGATAATGGATATAATATTAAGATGATGGCACAAGCATTGGGTAGAGATTTTAAAATTTTTCTCTGCATAATCCATAACTAAATCAATTTATTTACTGCAGTGACTTCAAATGGACTCAGTTTGAGCAAACTCTGGGAAATAGTGAAGGACAGCAAAGCCTGGCGTGCTAGAGTTCATGGGGTCGCAAAGAGTCCGATAAAAATTTGCAACAGAGAAACAACAACAACTCAAATGTTAACATATTTTAGGACTTTTTTGTGCCAGATAAAAATGCTAAGCACTTGACATGGAATATCCCAACTGATCCTCACTACTGAGAACCCTATGCTGAGGAAATTTTAGAATATATTACTGTTTTACAGTTGAGGAACTGAGAGTTTGAAACTGTGATGTAGATATTGTCACACAGCTATTATTGATAAAATTCAGAACTGAAAATAAGGTTGTCTAAACACTGCAGACTTCAACCTTTCCCATTGGCTAACTTGGGTAGCAAAGAATTTGTAAAATTTTGATAAATATGAAATAGACAAACCATCAATACAGAGAGAGGAAGGGAATATATGCTTCAATCGGTATATATGATATGTGGTTTTGGAAAAAAAATTTTGTGATTTGCACTTTGTGTGTGTGCTAAGTGACTTCAGTCATTTCTGACTTTCTGTGACCCTATGGACTGTAGCCTGTCAGGCTTCTCTGTCCATGGCAAGAATTCTCCAGGCAAGAATACTGGAGTGGATTACCATCCCCTTCCAGGGGATCTTCTTGACCCAGGGATCAAAACTGTGTCTCTTATGTCTCTCTCATTAGCAGATGGGTTCTTTACCTCTAGTGCCACCTGGGAAGCCTGAAAAATCATATTAACAGAAGAAAATAAGGATTGTTATCATTATCTTGAGTTATTTAAGTATACCTTATTATAAGATAATGTAAGCCTTTTTGCTTGAAGGCAAGAAGCCTTCAAGCCTTCTGAAGACATAAGCCTTCAAGACTTATGGTGGAAGAAGACAGGAAAAAATAAAAGTTCTGGAAGTCTTAGCTACAGCAATTAGGGAATAAAAATAAATAAATCCAGATCAGAAAATAAGAAGTAAAGCTCTCACTGTTTGCAGATGACATGATACCGCACATAGAATCCCTAAAGATAGCATCAGAAAATTACTTAAGCTAATCAGTGAATTTAATAAAGTTTCAGGATCCAAAATCAATACACAGAAATCATGTGCATTTCTATATACTAACAATGAAAAATCAGAAATAGAAATTAAGGAATCAATCCCATTCACCATTGCAATTTTAAAAATTAAATATCTAGGAATAAACTCACCTGAGGAGACAGAAGAACTGTACACAGAAAATTATAAGACACTAATGAAAGAAATAAAAAATGACATAAACAGATGAGAGATATTCCATGTTCCTGGGTAGGAAGAATCAATATTGTGAAAATGATTATACTGCCAAATGCAATCTACAGATTCAATGCAATCCCTATCAAATTACCAATGGCATTTTTCACAAAACTACAACAAAAAATTTCACAATTCATATGGAAACACAAAAGACCCAAAATAGCCAAACCAGTCTTGAGAAAGAAGAATGGAGGTGGAAGAATCAATCTTTCTGATTTCAGATCATACTACAAAGCTACAGTCATTAAGATAGTATGATACTGGAACAAAAATAGAAATATAGACCAATGGAACAAGATAGAAAGCCCAGAAATAAACCCATGCACCTATAAATACCTTATTTTTGACAAAGGAGGCAAGAATATACAATAGGGCAAAGACAGCCTCTTTAGTTAATGGTGCTGGGAAAACTGGACAGCTACATGTAAAAGGATGAAATTAGAACACTTCCTAACACTGTACACAAAGATAAACTCAAAATTTACATTTTTGAGTTACATTATATTACATTTACTCAAAAATGTAAATTTTTATAGTTTCTGGTCTTACATTTAGCATCTAAATATAAGACCAGAAACTATAAAACTCTTAGAGGAAAACATAGGCAGAACACTTGATGACATAAATCAAAGCAAGATCCTCTATGACCCCCTCTTAGAGTAATGGCAATAAAAACAATAGTAAACAAGTGGGACCTGATTAAACTTAAAATCTTTTGCAAAGCAAAGGAAACTATAAGTGAGGTGAAAAGACAACCCTCAGAATTAGAGAAAGTAATAGCAAATGAAACAACTGGCAAAGGATTAATTTCCAAAATATACAAGCAGCTCATAGAACTCAATACCTGAAATACAAACAGCCCAACCAAAAAGTGGAAAAAAGACCTAAACAGACATTTCTCCAAAGACATACAGACGGCTAATAAACACATGAAAAGAGGCTCAACATTGCTCATTATTAGAGAAATGAAATCAAAACTACAATGAAATATCACCTCACACTGGCCAGAATGGCATCATCAAAAAGTCTACAAACAATAAATCCTGGAAAGGATGTGGAGAAAAGGGAACACTCTTGCATTGTCGGTGGGAATGTAAATTGATACAGTCACTATGGAAGATGTTATGGAGATCCCTTAAAAATCTAGGAATAAAACCACCAAGTGACCCATCAATCCCAACCCTAGGAATAGCCTGAGAAAACCAAAATTGAAAAAGCCACATGTATCCCATTGTTCATTGCAGCACTATTTACAATAGCTAGAACATGGAAGCAACCTAGATGTCCATTGACCGATGAATGGATGAAGAAGTTTAAAAGGAATGCATTTGAGTCAGTTCTAACGAGGTGGATGAACCTAGAACTTATTATAGAGTGAAGTGAGTCAGAAAGAAAAAGATAAATATCATATTCTAATGCATATATATGGAATCTATAAAAATGATACTGAGGAATTTATGTGTGGGGCTACGATGGAGAGACAGACATAGAGAATAGACTTACAGACATGGGGAGAGAGGAGGAGAGGGTGAGATGTATGGAAAGGGTAACATGGAAACTTACATAACCTTATGTAAAATAGATAGCCAACAGGAATTTGCTATATGGCTCAGGAAACTCAAACACGAATTCTGTGTAAACCTAGAGTGGTGGGATGGAGAAGAAGATGGGATAGAGGTTCAAAAGGGAGGGGATATATGTGTACTTATGGCTGATTCATGTTGAGGTTTGACAGAAAACAACAAAATTCTGTAAAGGACTTATCCTTCCATAAAAAATTAAATAAAAACCTTTGAATGCAGGTAGTTGTATGTAGGATAAAATAAAAAGCAAATGGAGAGTAGGAGGTGCCCTTTTATAAAGGATCCTCTTTTGATATTTGAGAGCTTGAGCTGAGGCCCAAATAAAAAGAGAAGACAAGGCTTGTAGGTACTACTTATGATCAGTCCGGACATAGAGACCAGCACTCAAAGGCTTGGAGAGGTATCTGTAGTGGGATTGAGGACTTACAAGGGAGAGGTACAGCTGGAGTCAAGCAAAGAGAACAGGGTGAGTAGAAGATGGTATCAGAGAGGTAACTGGAAAGCATATGTAGGATGGGGAAATCTTTTGATGAGGAGAGTAGTTTTTTTTTTCTTTCTTTCTTTTTTTTTTTCCTTCTTTTTAGTGAAATAGGAAACCTCTGGATGGATTTGTGACTGGAGTGACAGAATCTGTCATTTCTCAATAAGAACATTTGGGGAATTACCAATTTGCGGCAAACATAAAATCAGGGGAACTATTTTCATTTAGGCTACATAGGAATAGTCCAAGAGAGAGATGAGACTGGGTTGGGATAGATAGTGTGTGATACATATTCACATTCTGTATATATATATATATACACACACATGCACACACACACACACACACCAGAGATGGAGACAGTTTTAACTGCAGATGCACTGGATGAGATATACAAGGAGATGGGTAAAGAATGATTCCAAGATTTAAGGTTGAGCAAATGGAAGAATTGAATTTAGAGCCAAGTTCTAAAACCTAAGTTAAAAAAAAAAAAAAAGAAAAAAGAAAAACCTTTAAACCTTTGGCTTTCCTAGAAGAGTTATCTTTGATTGTTACTTTCATTCCAACTGCCAACTTTCCCAGAAGTAAAACTGTATGAATAAGCAAACTTAGAGCCGTATGACTTCTGTTTAGCTATAAAATGTATGATATTTTTTACTCCACCTTTATTAACAGATAAGCAGTTATGTAAAGTCCTTTATATCTTGTCAAATTTTCTTTTGGGTGAAATACTTAAATCCTTAGGAGTTTTTAGAAATTCAGTTAATTATACAAATAAGCAAAGTACATTTTCAGGTTGAGCATAAAAGTAAAAGAGATAACCTGAAAAAGTCTTAAACAAGCTAAAATCCTGTGTTTGTGCTAAGTTTGAAATATAAACCTACTTTTCCCCTCTGATGAGAATTATAAAGTTTTACATTTGGGTAAGCTTCCTATTACCTTTGCAGTTTTAAATTTTCCACTTATGATGTAATTAAACACCTTTATTTGCAAGTGCATGTATGAGTACTATAGATTGCTAGGCATTTCTGACCTGAAAGATCAAGGGTTTGGTCCATTTTTTTCATGGGCTTATCCAAAGCTGAAATCCTAGCAATGACAACACCATAGCAATACCATGGATGTTTTAAAACTATTGTTAACAGCTATTTTGTTTTAATTTAGTATAAAGAAAGCAAACATCATATTGTAGTATATTTGCTATTATTGAGAGAGTAAGTATTGAAATTATTGTACACTTTGAAAAGGTACACTCCAAATTTTTAAGATACTTGGCCCCAAACATGAAATGCAACCACAAATTGCAGCCCAAGGAAGGCAATATGGAGGAATTTGATCTGTTGGTCCTGAATCAGTGATAGATTCACATGCTCATTTCGTGTACATCTCAGCTGAATTTATGTTTTACATTTAACCCCTTTAACTTTTTAGTATACTTTATAATTTCTTCCTTTAACTTAGTGTTTAGTCTACTGTTTGTATCATCTTTATATATAGAGAAAAAATATATACATAATCATGTAATTATATATATATATATATATATAGAGAGAGAGAGAGGCCTCTACAAATGGATATTTTCTCCTATTTTCAAGTTACTGTTTGCTTTTACTACACATCATGTTCATCATTTTATCCTAATTATAAAACATATAAAGAATTATAACATACTGTGTTTTCTTTCCAGTGTGAGTCAACCTCTCAATATTTCAATACCAACCCAACAACATTTTCTCCTGGCTCTCCTAGGCTTAAATCAGTCTTGCCTCTCTCCATGGCAGTTTGTTAGCTCATTACCCAGGAGTAGGCCTCTTTGTTGCAGTTGAGCACAGTCAACTTCTGTTAGGTTAACACTGCTAGGTTAATTCCCCTGAGACTAAGTACTTTCTTATGTATCTTATATATTAAATTACAGACCTATGATAAACCATTAATGAACTGGCACTTATGCATGGAAACTACTTGTCCAGGGACTTCACTCTAGTGAAAATTGAACTGAGAACCATGTTTTCAACCAGAAGAAAATACCATTTAAAGAATGTGGCTTGACGGTTTGCCACATTTATAGTGTCACAGATATCACATCCTTTGAGATAATTTATTGGAGACAGCTGGTGTGGTCTCATGATAAGTACTTCAGTACTGTTTGTTCTGAATGATCAATGTGGCTAACATGATCTGGAATTGGCAGTGAGGAGTGAGGAATGTTGCTCTCTCATCACAAACCCAATTTAAGACTAGTGTAGAAAAACAAAACGCAACCCCTGGAGAGACTTTCAGCCAAAGCTGTGCTCTCAAGGGAAACACGTATATGAATCAGACATAGAAACTGAAAGAAGTAGAGGAGGCTCAAGACAGAACATTCTTTAGTCACATTGACATTCAGTGTTTAGAGTTGGGAAAGGGTACATGTGGAATGAGATTAGGGAATGTACAGAATTATGTAGGGATGGAAGATATGGGTAATGAGTGACATCCTGGGACTCTGGGATTTCGTGTGGTCACTGATAAAAGAAAGATGGAAGTGGTGAGGGGTTGTGTCCTGATTGTTTCTTAGCCAGATCTCTGGAGTGTTTCTGGCTGTTTTTCACTAGAGCCATGTGTTAGCATTCTGTTGTCCCTACTTCATTCTTGTTTCAGGAGGGACAGTGTAGCAAGGAACACATAAAGTTCAAGAGTCTGGTTCTCATTCCTGCTCATGGTGTTTTAGAGACAGAAGAATGTTTCTGGGATCATAGTGAGCTCTGCATATCCTTCACTCCTGTCTATTCCTTCAGGCCCCAAAAGTGTATTTACCGCATGGAATTTCAGAATGATAATGCAGCATTATTTATTGGTGATAGCATAGTAATTTCATATTTTTAAAGTTTAATATTATAAAAGTTTTATTTATTTAAGAATGCTTATGCTCATTAGCAGAGAATTAGTGCCTCGCCTAACAGAGAAGTCCAATAATTAATATTTAAGTAGTTGTTTGCAGATTTACAGCAAAATGGTACAAGGAATCATTATTTACTCAGGATATTTTTTCTTGCTTCTTAATCTTGTACAATAAAAAGATACCTAAGAAAATTATATGGATTAGGACCTGATTCAAATAATGGAAATATAAATGTTTTGAAGGAAAGAAGTGTGTAGAGAATACAGAAGACAGTGAACTTCTTTGTGCAGTGTAAATAGCAATCAAGACTGAGTTTTGAGTATAGCCCCTGAATACTACCACTCAACCCTCTTCCTTTCCAGATATTGGAGAGTATTTCTTCAGGAAAACTGAAATCACAAGACTCATTTTTAAACACAGGCAAGTCTAAGAGTTCAAGATGATTCCACATTACCAGGTAATACTTAAATTCTTTTTTTTTTAAAGGTTAGATTTAATGGATGTTTAATAAAATTAGACTTTCTTCTTATTCTAAACATGAAAACAAATAAAATGGTAGAAAGAGAAATTATATATATATATATATATATATATATATATATATATATATATGTATATGTATATTCACAATAGTTAATCTCCTTTCTTTTGTGAAAAGTAATTCATGACTCCTGATCTGTAAATATGAATGGTGACTATAAGTAGGGAGATATATGAAAGAGAAAATTTCAGTTTAGCCTAAATGGCAACAGGTTATACTTCTAACAATTTACATAAACAGTCCAGAAAGCTTCCTTTGCTTTCTCAAAGGATGTCTGAAAAAGTTAATGTTAAAGGCAGAGTTGGACTTATGGTATATGGCATTTCAGTTTCAATCCAGTTGTCTTCCCCTTATACACTGTTCTGTAGTTGATAGGATGTTACAATTAATATAACTAATAAACTTTAAGTGTTTGTTATGTATAGGCACTTTACATGGATAATCTAATTTAATTTAATCACTACTTCAACCCAATTTGATTAGGATTACATAGCCAGTGAGCTGAAGAGCTCTTATACCATCCTATGGACTCATTACACGAACTGTTTTGCACTGATATCTCCCATTTTTAGATCATCAGGTTCAGAATGAGGACAGTGAGTGTGGCAGGCCAGACAGTGTCTATCTTGACTCAAACAGTGTCTACTTCTCATTTTATAATGTTTCTCTACCTTATAAACATAGTATGTTTCCAAGTAGGTTGAGTTACCTAACCATAGCATTCTGTGGAATATTTCAGCCATATAAACATGGTATAATACATAAAATGAAAGCAATTCAAAGTGAGTTTGTCCAGGATTTGTCCTTGAAAGCATGCTGAGTGGGTTTGAGAGCTGAAAAAATAATTGAACTTATTTGATAATGGTTGAACTACACATTTGAAATTCTCTATAATCCTAGGGTCAAGCATAATGTTCATAATTATATAAAATACCTTTAATAATATAAAAATCATTGAAGGCCCTATGTACTGTGGCAGCCTCAATCAAAGTAAGTTCACTGGTGATATGCTTTTAACAGAACATTCAGCAGACCCTGGAGACACCAAATACATCAATCTGAGGGACTCCTAGAACAGGTAAACTGGCATTAGGTTTGGAGGACAGGTCAGCATAGCAGTCATTTTCAAAGCACAGTCAAGTAGAAGTGAATTGAATATAATCCTTGGGCTGTATATATTCCAGATCAGCTGCTCCTAATTTAATAGCCTTTTGGATAAAGGAATTTTTAACAGTTACTCCCTCTGGTCAGCCCATTAAAACAGTATCTTGCACATTAACTTTATGAGGGGCAAGAAATCAGAATACACATAAAATGTGAAGGGAGAGAAATTAATCTATGTCATCTATTAAACAACTACCTGAAATCAAGTTTTAAGTATATTGTGTACTTTAATCTGAATAGAAATACAGTTGTTGTTTTGTTTTGTTTTTTAAGAAAAGAGATTGCACGAACATGAGTAAGAAAAATTTCAAGAAAATCTTGTTTCCATATCATACATATCCTTACTCGAAAGCTTCTCTAGTTTATTTTTTCCAACCTTTCCTTATTCTCACATCTTCTTTGTCTAGTAGGAAGAGTTATCTATTCAGTGATTATATCCCTATTATTGTTTCTTTTGCTTAGACATCAATAATGTGTTGTATAACCAAATCAGTCTATAGCCCTATGGTCTGTAAGCCATTTGCTTAATATTATCATTTCTCAATAATAAGAAAGACCATCTATATCATTGCATTTCATTTTCTTCAGTGGCACACGAAATTTAGAAAAATAAATTGTTCTTACTCTCAAACAACTTCAATCAAGTAGGGGAAATAAAGCATGAACATACATACTTATGGAATGTTATTGTTGATCTCTGTTATTTTTAAAGCCTAATATTATTTTAAAATCTTTTTTAAAAAGTTTTTCTCTACATGAGACTTAAAGGGAAAAATGATATTAGAAGTCAGAGAAAAATAAGCTGCTTTGAAATAAAATAGGAGGTCAATAACAGATGCCAGGAGAGTATATCCCTCCATTCTTTCATTTAACAAACATCTAATAAGCATATCACACTGTACTCAAAGTTCCAGGGAAAAGCTTAATGGTTAACAGGATGACTCAGTCTCTGTCCTCATGATACTTAAAAGTTGCTGAGATTGAGAGATGTGGAAAACTTGCATGTAAATTAGAGGAGAGAGAACCAGGACAAATACAGAAAGTAAAAGGCAAATACACTCCTTGGGAAAATAATAATAATAAATCTACTTACTGCCTTAGACAAATATGATTAATCTGAAATAAGATTGGAGACAGCCAATTAGGAAAGACTCTGAAGAAAATTAAGAACAAGCTTAAATCATACATTTTTTTCCCATAGGCGATGAGGAGGTGTTGAAAGTTTTTCAACAGAGCATTGGCATAAAAAAGAAGTTTCGAGGAAAATGAGTAGCCTATAAGGTGAACACAGGAAAGAGAAGTTGGGAGTGGCAGTTAGGACAGTCTGGGGTACTTGTGATTTATCCCTCTAGAAGGTGTTACCTCTGAACACAGAAAGGAAAAGATGAAAACTTGAGTAAGAGGAAGGAAAATGATATTTATTGTTTGTGTTGGATATGTGTATTTAATGTGTGAACCTACTTAATTCTCATAAAAACATTTTATTTCATTTGATGTGAATAAATAAACTGGGCAAGTTAACTTTTTTCTTAAAGAGGCAGGTGTATGCAAATAAAACATTTATTAGTAGGAATGGCAAATAAGCATATGAAAAGATGTTTTATTAGGGAAATAAAGATTATATTCACTGTGAGGTACCAGAACATACTCAGGAAAATGGCAGAAAAGAAAGAAAGGAAGGAAGGAAAGAGAGAGAGAGGAAGAAAGGCAAAGGAAAAAAGAAAGGAAAAGAAAGGGAAACAAACTGTAAATGCTAATTACTAGGGACATTTTGAAGCATTTGGCATCAGTGCAAAAAGAAGATCCTCTTTGGAAAATGGTTTGACACTTTCTTAAAATGTTAAGCATAGTTTTATCATGTGGTTCAGCAACCCAATACTCCTAAGTTTGCCCTAGAGAGAGAGAGAGAAAAAAAAAATGTATGCTTACATGAAAGCCTGCATACTAATTATTCATAATTGTCAAAATCTAAAAACAAAATATATATTAACTTCTGAATCAACAAAATGTGATGTATTTACTTAATAGAATACAATTCAGCAGTGTAAAGGAATGAAATACTCATGCATTAAAAAATGTAAAAAGTGTATATGGGGGACATCTTAAAAGCATCATGCAAAGATTAGGAAACCAATCATACAAGACATTTAATTATTTACATGACCTTCTGCAAAAGGCAAAAATCTAAGGACTGAAAACAGATCATTGTTTGCCAAAGGATGTGGGTGGGAAAGGAGTTTATTTATAAACTTGTGAAATTATTTGGGGAGATGATAAGAATATTCTCTCTCTTGGTTCTGGAAGGAGTTTATATGACTTTGTATAGTTGTGAAAGTTCTTAGGATTATACACATAAGGAAAAAAAGGTACTTTATTGTACCTAAATTATTGCTCCATAGAAAACAGCAAATAGTCCATGAGTGCCTAGCAGAGTGGTGGGTTATAAGCTTTAGGGAATGGCCTCCAGCTATTAATATCTACAGGTCTTTGGGAATGAAGTAGTTTAGGTGTTCCTCTTGACAATTTTTTATAATTTAGAATAATTACTTAGCTCCTATGAAACTTAATCTCTTCATCTTTGAAGTAAGAATTCAAGCATTCCGTTGTTCATCCAATGTTTACTGAGCTTCTGCTATTATGAGATACTTATTTTCCTATTAGAAACAAATCAGTGAGGAAGTAACTCAGTGTCCAATTGCTGAACCCCTTGGAACCTTCGTTATACTGAGTTCAAATAGAAAATAAAATAACAGTAAGAATGCCTAATCCATAAGATTGTTATTGAGGTTCATAATTACTATATATTTAAGATAGATATATATGCATACTATATATTTAGTATTATTATTTAGTATCATTATTTTGTAAGTGGCTTTATTTTTTGCTCAATAACAGATGTTCTGTCATGGCAAAGTGGAATGCCTGGCTGTCATCATTCAGTCAGACTGTTGGGAGTGGACACAGTCTCACTTAAAAAGTGAGTGTCCTTTTTTTCCTGTGTCAGCTTTCTTAATGCCTTTGTTCTGAGTAGAAACTCTGCCTTAGTGCCTCTAAGCCTTCCTAGAATGTGAAATGAGATAGTCCTCTGGAAGTGGAGGTGAGGATAGAATATCTAGGGGTGCTACAATGCTGCAGCTGACACAGGGTTTTTTTTTTTTAATCTGCCTTCCTGTTTTCAGCCACACTCACCTTCCCACTTTCATACCAGGCCTCAAAACCTTTCCAAGTTCCATGATGAGAACTGGTGTTTTCCGGAATCACCCTCTGCCAGCTTAGATTGACCTGCTACATTCATAATCATTTGCTGCTTTAGTCTTCTTTTTCTTGTTGTGGGTTGTGTGCTCTTTCCTCCCTTTGCTGTCACTGAAGTGAGCACTGAGGAGGTGTATTAGTTTGTTGGGGCTGAAGTAACACAGTGCTGCAGATAGGTTACTTAAGCCATCAATTCCCAACCTTCTTGGAACCAAGGGCTGGTTTTGTGGAAGACAGTTTTTCCACCTGGCTTAAACAACAGAAATATATTTTCTCACAATACTGGAGGCTGTGAGTCTGAGATGAAGGTGTAAGCAGCTGCTTTCTTCCAGATCCTCCTCTTGGCTTGTGGTTGGCCATCTTCTCCCTATGTCTTCACATGGTCTTCTCTCTGTTTCTGTGTCTCTTTAAATCATCTCTTATAAAGACACAGGTCTTGTTGGATAAGGGTCCAGCAATATGACATCATTTTAACTTAATTACCTCTTTCTGAAGCAAAGGGAGTTAGGACTTCAGCATACCAATTTTGAAGGGAAAGAATTCAATCTCCAACAAACTATTCAAAATCAATTATTTCTACTAGGAAAATTCTGTGAGCCATTTTACATAGTAACTGTATGTAAATAAGGAAATAAACACCCCATGTCATACTTTTTAGAGAAATTTAAAGATTTTTTTTAATTAAATATAATTTCTCATATAACCTAAAATAGCTTTCTTACAACTAAGAGCTATTTGTGGGAACTTTTCATCCTAGATTCTAAACCAGAGTGATCTGTATTTGACATCAATGTCATTACTTCTCTGAAATCTTAAATATAATACTAAATTATGTAAACTATAAACTTTTAAATAAATATTTAGTGAATAAATGAATAATTTAATATTAATGAATTAATTAATAACTCATAAAATAAGTGAACCTAGAATATTGGCCATTTTGGGCTACAAATCCTACCTGTGAATTAATTCACAAATAACTACACATGTACCTCCTTTTGGGTCAGAACTTCTTTCAAATAACGGAAAAGTAATTTTTGAAGAGATAAAGATTATAGAATAACACATATCAGTAGAAGATATCAGTTCACTCACTCAGTCGTGTCCGACTCTTTGCGACCCCATGGACTGCAGCATGCCAGGCCTCCTTGTCCGTCACCAAGTCCCGAAGTTTACTCAAACTCATGTCCATTGAGTCAGTGATGCCATCTAACCTTCAATCCTCTGTCATAGCCTTCTCCTCCTGCCTTAGGTCTTTCCCAGCATCAGGATCTTTTCTAATGAATCAGTTCTTTGCATCAGGTGGCCAAAGTATTGGAGTTTCAGCTTCAGCATCAGTCAGTCCTTCCAATGAATATTCAGGACTGATATGCTTTAGGATGGACAGGCTGGATCCCCTTACTGTTCAAGGGATTCTCAAAAGTCTTCTCCAACCCCACTGTTCAGAAGCATCAAATTCTCAGCCAAATATTCGGAAGTCAGAAGAAAAAAAGATGGAGGATTTTCTACCTGACATCAAGACTTTCTATGAAGCTAGAATAAATAAATATTTGAATGAAAAATCCTACTGGTAATTAATGACTGTGGATCTTATATTGAACTATGGAATCTGTAAACCTTAATTAAATGTAAATTGGTACAGCCACTATTGAAAATGGTATGGAAACAGTCCTCAAATATTTAAAAATAGAATGACCATATGAACTAGAAATTCCACTATTTGCTAATTTTCTGTTTGTTTGATTTATCCATAGGGGTGAGTGGGGTATTAAAGTTTCTCACTATTATTGTGTTACCATTAATTTCCCCTTTCATACTTGTTAGCCCTTGCATTACGTATTGAGGTGCTCATGTGTTGGGTGCATATATATTTATAAATGTTATATCTTTTTCTTGGATTGATCCTTTGATCATTATGTAGTGTCCTTCTTTGTCTCTTTTCCCAACATTTATTTCAAAGTCTATTTTATCTGATACAAGTATTGCTACTTCTGCTTTTTTTTGGTCTCCATCTGCAAGAAATAAATTTTCCCAGCTCTTCACTTTCAGCCTGTATGTGTCCCTTGGTTTGAAGTGGGTCTCTTGTAGACAGCATGTATAGGAATCTTATTTTTGTATCCATTCAGCTAGTCTTTGTCTTTTGGTTGGGACATTCAATCCATTTACATTTAAAGTAATTGTTGATAAGGCTGGAAGTTCATGGTTCCTCTTTATTGTGGAGCCTGCTCCCTGTGAGTGGGGTTGGACTAGTGGCTTGTCAGGGTTTCCTGGTTAGGGGAGCTTGAGTCTGTGTTCTGGTGGACAGAATGGATCTCTTCTCTCTGAAGTGCAACATTTAATTTGTTGTTTTGGGTTCAAGTTTATAAACCTTTGCTGTGTTTCTTGTCTAAAGAAGATCCTTTAACATTTGCTGAAGAGCTGGTTTGATGGTGCTGAATTCTCTCAACTTTTGCTTGTCTGTAAAGCTCTTGATTTCCGCTTCATATCTGAATGAGATCTTTGCTGGGTATAGTAATCTGGGTTGTAGGCTTTTCTCTTTCATCACTTTAAGTATGTCCTGTCATCCCCTTCTGGAATGAATCATTTCCATTGAAAGATCAGCTGTTATCCTGATGGAGATCCCCTTGTGTGTTATTTGTTGTTTTTTCCCTTGCTGCTTTTAATATTTGTTCTTTGTATTTGATCTTCTTTAGTTTGAGTAATATGTGTCTTGAGGTGTTTCACCTTGGGTTTATTCTGTTTGGGATTCTCTAGTTTCTTGGACTTGGGTGGTCCTTTCTTTCCCCATTTTAGGGAAGTTTTCAACTATTATCTCCTCAAGTATTTTCTCATGTCCTTTCTTTTTGTCTTCTTCTTCTGGGACTCCTATGATGTGAATGTTGGGGCATTTGACGTTGTCCCAGAGGTCTCTGAGATTGTCCTCTTTTCTTTTAATTCTTTTTTCCTCTCTGCTTCATTTATTTCCACCATCCTATCTTCCACCTCACTTATTCTATCTTCTGCCTCATTTATTCTACTGTTGTTTCCCTCCAGAGTGCTTTTGATCTCAGTTATTGATTTATTCATTATTGATTGATTCTTCTTTATTTCTTCTAGGTCCTTGTTAAACATTTCTTGCCTCTTCTCAATCCTTGTCTATAGTCTCTTTATCTGTAACTCCATCTTGTTTTCAAGATTTTGAATCATTTTTATTATCATTATTCTGAATTCTTTTTCAGGTAGACTCCTTGTCTCCTCCTCTTCTGTTTGGTTTGTTGGGCATTTATCATGTTCCTTCACCTGTTGAATATTTCTCTACCTTTTCATTTTTTTCAGATTGCTGTGTTTGGGGTGGCCTTTCTCTAGGCTGGAAGTTCATGGTTCTTCTTTGTTGTGGAGCCTGCTCCCTGTGGGTGGGGTTGGACTAGTGGCTTGTCAGTGTTTCCTGGTTAGGGGAAGCTTAAGTCTGTGTTCTGGTGGACAGAATGGATCTCTTCTCTCTGAAGTGCAATGAAGTGTCCAGTAGTGAGTTTTGGGGTGTTTATGGGTTTCGCATGGTTTTGGGCAGTCTGTCTTTTAATGCTCATGGTTGTGTTCCTGCTTTTTTTGAGCATTAGTGTGGTATGTCTTGCTCTGGAACCTGTTGGGTCTAGGATGGAGCTTGGTTTCAGTGTACATATGGAGGCTTTTGAGTGAGCTCTTATCTATTGTGTTGTATGTATAGACCTAATATAACATTGTGAGTCATTATACTTCAATTAAAAAATCTATATACAGACTTTAAACAACATAGCAATTAATTCAAGATGGATCATAGATCTAAATGTAAAACATGAAATTATTATAATTTAAAAAGATAACACAAGAGTGTTGCAGTCCTTTAATGGACCAGAACCTGGTGGTCTGGAGTCAACGATAAGAAAGTGAAAGAGAGAATGAAGCTAATACTCTCTCATTCATGCAGAGAATCAATAAAACCCTAGAACAGGGTTTTACGAAGGCACAGGGTGCCCTCTTGAAGGGGTCTTGTAAGCCCAGGCAGGAGAATGAGCTCGGTGGGTTTCTACGTTCCAGAGAATTAGCCAGAGGTAGAGAGAGAGAAGGAGAGAGGGGCAGAGATAGAGAGAGAGAGAGAAAGACACGGGGACCCAAGATCTGATAGAGCAAAGGTGCTTTAATGATCTTTCTGTGAGTATATATAGGCTGTTGTACAAGGAATTTCTTTCAACGATGATAAAGATCAGAAAACCAAACATACAGCAACTGTTACCAAGGGAACAAGGGATTAACAATGGTCACAAGGTCAGGAGACAATCCACATCTCAAGAAAGAGGATTGAAACTAAGCAGTTTTGTTGTAAGGAGAATGGTTTGCTGAAGGAGATTCAAGCATGTCTCATCCTATGACCTCAGTCCTGGGAGCAGCGTGCCGTTCCACTCGTTTCTGTTGCCATAAACTGATAACAACAGAGGGTTTATGAGAAACAGCATGTAGGAATCCTCCTGTTAAACATTCCCTGATAATTCCCCCTTATTTATTTATTGTATTTGTAAAAACATCCTTACCATTTGAGTTTGTTTAGTTTTAACAATTTTTGCATAAAGGCAATGGTAGACAACAAATATAATTGTCAAGACAATCATCAAAGTTAGTTCCAGACCTGATGCTGTGAGTAATGTTTGAAATCATTTGTGTGGATCTAGCCCAGATAATTGATCAGCTAATTGTTCAGTTAAAGTTTTTGAATTAGTGAAAGAGGCCAGATTTTTGGAAAAGGTTTTAAAGATTTCTTTTTGTAATAATTGTACATTCAGAGAGGCATTATCATGTATGTCTTGTAAATGAAATTTGATTTGTTCCCAGTTGTAGTCACTATGATTGAATTGAACAGGAGTAACTCAAAATTGAGTAGAATTACAATCACATTTTACCATCACCTGTTTTTGTACATCTATTAATTGGTCTCTAACCCATTTGATGGCTGTTTTTAGTTCCTGTATTTCATCTTGAATATCCTCATCTATCTGAGCCTGAGTGGCCCACATAGTATGAGCATATTTAGTCCAATTTTGGATAAAATAATGTGTTTGAATTGAGGTTTGTAAAGCAATGCCAGTGATGGCAGCAGTGGTGCAAATAGCCATTAATCCCAAAATGCCAAGAATCAGCCAACCAATGAATCATTTAGATCACTGGAGCAGTTTATTAAGTAAACTGGGAAGCAAGTTCAGCCATGGGACCTTCTTCCCACTGCCGCTGGACATTTATTGATAACCACAGACTGCATCAAGATTGAAGAATCAAAAGGGATTCATTTCTTAAGGAAACAGAAGGGTTAAGACAAGTATATAATTTGCAATTTATATAAGTTACAGTGCATAAAGTCTTATTGAATTGTAAACTTCCTACAGCTACACCAAAGGGAAGGAGAGGACAAGCGTGTATGAAATATGATTGATTAAAATGAAAGAAATTGTTTCTATGACTATGATTGGTCCCTGAGAAATGTCCAGTCCAAGTCCCAAGTTCTTCGGTGCTCTCAGCAAGTTTCCAGATGTCCCATTGTTCAGGCCCAATCTATTTATCGAGGACAATTCGAGGACGGAGGGCGGGGGGAGACATTTCACCATCAAGCAACCCAAGAAGTCCTTTGTCATGGTAATGCTCCATTGTAGTGTCAGTAACCTTCCATGTTACTTGAGTAGCATAGTTACACATAGTGTTGTTAACATCATCTGAGCAGTTAGATAACCACATACCATGGGGTCCCCAATCAACAATGGTGTAATTGGCCATAAACATTGATTTCCCTGATTTAACTTGACATTTATCTCAATAAACAAGAGTATATTTAAAGTCTTTATAAATAAACCCCTTACATTCTAACTTTTGTCCTTTTCCTAGAGTTTTGGTAGTATTGACATGGTTTTCATAAAAGGACAGGGCAGTAACTAGTCCAAGAAATGTGTGGAAGTTCCTTTTTGGAGGCATGACGAAAGCCCATGTTTGTTGACTAACATTAATACATAATTTTGTTGGGCCCATGCATAAAGGAAGGATTTCATAGCCTAGAGAAATGTTAATTAGTCTTCCTTCTTCCTCAAGATGAGAGGGCCCCTCCAAGCTCCAAAGAGGGGGCACATGTGTTGAGTCATTAGTGGATATGATTGGTCCTATATCTATCCATTCTACAAGCTACAATAAAGGTGGGGGGCGGGGGGGGGGGGGTTAGGTACATAAGCCCAATAAGTGTGATCAATCAAGTCAGCCTGAGCAGGGGAAGCAAAAGCAAGCAAAGAAAGCATAGCAACAAAAATATTGTCAGGATTCTGAGGCATTCCCTGTTGAGAAATCAGATTTTCACCTTAATTAGTAAGGGTTTATATCTGTCTCCCAAGTAGGGAGATCATAAGGTCGATAACATTGAGTGTGGCATTTTTTTGGAAATTTTTAAAGCCGTTATGGCTTGTATTGGAATTTCTTCCTCTTGGGGTCTTTGTTGTTTCATCTCTAGTTTGAACGCTGGTCAAGTCTTTGACCTCTTTAGGTCAAATCTTCCGAAGAGGAAGCCATGTGAGTTCATTGGATCCATCTGGAGAAATACAAGCATACCCCTTTCCCTGTAAGATTAGTTTCCTAGATTTCCATTGATTAGTTAACCCATCTTGATACCAAATGGGCAAAGGAAAGGAGGTGTCCTTCAATGTCTTGAAATGTTTTTCTACTTTTGTCAAAATATCTCCTTGCAGTAAGTTTAAAAAATTTAAAACAAATAAAGCTATATTAACAATAGTTATAGACTTAAAGAATATATTGCATGGGAATCTAGTAAAGTCTGCTCTGGATAATGAAGATAAAAGTGTTCATGTGTATTTTCCCTTATTTAATTTTTTTATTTGTAGTTTCAGTATGTGATATGTTTGTTTAATTGTGTCTTGTGTTTGTGGATTATAAGGAATGTCTGCAATATGTTTAATAGAGCTATTAATTATCTCTATTATAGAGAGATATTAACAGAGAATATTTAGGTGACCTTGAGTTTGGTGGCAACTTTTTAGATACCATGTCAAAAACACAATCTGTAGAAGAAATAATTAAATCAGGTTTCATTAAAATTAATTCTTCTGCTCTGTGTAAAATATTCTTCAGAGAAAGAAAAAAACAGACAAGGACAATATGTAAGGGACTTGTATATAAAATATACAAAGAACTCTTAAAAATTCAACAATAATAATAATTTTTGAAAGTTCTTAGTAAATGAGCAAAATGTCCAAAAAGACCCTTCAACCTAGAAGACATACAGAAAAAAGATAAAAATATGAAAATATGTTCAATATCATATGTCATCAAGGAAATGCAAATTAAAACACCAATGAGAAATCACTATACACTGAATAGAAAGTTTAAAATCTAAAATACTAACAACATCATATACTGGAGAGACTTATGGAACAACAGGAACTCTCATTCATTGCTGGTGGGAATGAAAAATCATACAGCCACTTTGGAAAATATTAATAGTTTGGCAGTTTCTTAACCTAAAAGTAGTCTTAACATAAAAAAGCAAAAATCATGCTACTAGATAATTTTCCCAAATGGTTTAATAACTTAAGTGCACTCAAAAACCTGCAACTACTGTTTCAGGTCTATTCATAATAACCAAGACATGGAGGCAACCAAGATGTTCTTCAATAGGTAAATTGATAAACTGTGGTACATTTATACCATTCAATATGATTTTTTTAAATTTATTTTTAAAATTTATTTATTTTAATTGGAGGCTAATTACTTTACAATATTTTAGTGGTTTTTGCCATACATTGACATGAATCAGCCATGAGTGTAAATGTTTCAACATCCTGAACCCCCCTCCCCACCCCACCCCCTGGGTCATCCCAGTGCACCAGCCTTGAGCACCCTGTCTCATGCATTGAACCTGGACTGGTGATCTGCTTCACATATGATATTATATACGTTTGAGTGTTATTCTCTCAAATTATCCCACCCTCGCCTTCTCCCACAGAGTCCAAAAGACTGCTATACATCTGTGTCTCTTTTGCTATTTCTCATATAGTGTTATCATTACCATCTTTCTAAATTTCATATATATGCTTTAGTATACTGTATTGGTATCTTTCTTTCTGACTTACTTCACTCTGTATAATAGGCTCCAGTTTCATCCACCTCATTAGAACTGATTCAAATGTATTCTTTTTAATGGCTGAGTAATATTCCATTGTGTATATATACCACAGCTTTCTTATCCATTTGTCTGCTGATGGACATCTAGGTTGTTTCAATGTCCTGGCTATTATACACAGTGCTGAGATGAACACTGGGGTACACATGTCTCTTTCAATTCTGGGTTCCTCAGTGTATATGCCCAGCAGTCGGATTGCTGGGTCATATGACAGTTCTACTTCCAATAGTTTAAGAAAACTACACATTATTCTCCATAGTGGCTGTACTAGTTTGCATTCCCACCAACAATGTAAGAGGGTTCCTTTTTCTCCACACCCTCTCCAGCATTTATTGCTTGTAGACTTTTGGATAGCATCCATTCTGACCGGCGTGATTTTGATTTGCATTTCTCTGATAATGAGCCATGCTGAGCGTCTTTTCATGTGTTTGTTAGCCATCTGTATGTCTTCTTTAGATAAATGTCTATTTAGTTCTTTGGCCCATTTTATTGGGTCATTTATTTTTCTGGAATTGAGCTGCAGGAGTTGCTTGTGTATTTTTTAGATTAATTCTTTGTTAGTTGCTTCATTTGCTTTTATTTTCTCCCATTCAGAAGGCTGTCTTTTCACCTTGCTTATACTTTCCTTCATTGTGCAAAAGCTTTTAATTTTAATTAGATCCCATTTGTTTATTTTTGCTTTTATTTCCATTCCTCTGGGAAGTGGGTCATAGAGGATCCTGCTCTGATTTATGTCAGCGAGTGTTCTGCCTATGTTCTCCTCTCGGAGTTTTATAGTTTCTGGTCTTACATTTAGATCTTTAATCCATTTTGAGTTTATTTTTTTGTATGGTGTTAGAAAGTGTTCTAGTTTCATTCTTTTACAGGTGGTTGACCAGATTTCCCATCACCACTTGTTAAAGAGATTGTCTTTTCTCCATTGTATATTCTTGCCTCCTTTGTCAAAGATAAGGTGTCCATATGTACGTGGATTTATCTCTGGGCTTTCTATTTTGTTCCATTGATCTATATTTCTGTCTTTGTGCCAGTACCATACTGTCTTGATGACTGTAGCTTTGTAGTATAACCTGAAGTCAGGCAGGTTGATTCCTCCAGTTCCATTCTTCTTTCTCAAGATTACTTTGGCTATTCGAGGTTTTTGTATTTCCATACAAATTGTGAAATTATTTGTTCTAGCTCTGTGAAAAATACCACTGGTAGCTTGATAAGGATTGCATTGAATCTATAGATTGTTTGGGGTAGTATACTCATTTTCACTATATTGATTCTTCCGATCCATGAATATGGTATATTTCTCCATCTATTCGGGTCCTCTTTGATTTTTTTCATCAGTGTTTTATAGTTTTCTATATATAGTTCTTTTGTTTCTTTAAGTAGATTTATTCCTAAGTATTTTATTATTTTGGTTGCAAAATGAATGGGATTGTTTCCTTAATTTATTTTTCTGTTTTCTCATTGTAATGGTATATGAATGCAAGGGATTTCTGTGTGTTAATTTTATATCCTGCAACTTTACTATATTCGTTGATTAGCTCTAGTAATTTTCCGGGGGACTCTTTAGGGTTTTCTATGTAGACGATCATGTCATCTGCAAACAGTGAGAGTTTTACCTCTTCTTTTCCAATCTGGATTCCTTTTATTTCTTTTTCTGTTCTGATTGCTGTGGCCAAAACTTCCAAAACTATGTTGAATAGTAGTGGTGAGAGTTGGCACCCTTGTCTTGACCCTAATGTTAGGGGAAATGATTTCAATTTTTCACCATTGAGGATAATGTTTTCTGTGGGTTTGTCATATATGGCTTTTATTATGTTGAAGTATGTTCCTTCTATTCCTACTTTCTGGAGGATTTTTACCATAAATGACTGCTGAATTTTGTCAAAGGTTTTCTCTGCATCTATTGAGATAATCATATGGCTTTTATTTTTCTATTTGTTAATGTGGTGTATTACATTGATTGATTTGTGGAAATTGAAGAATCCTTGCATCCCTGGGATAAAACCCACTTGGTTATGGTGTATGATCTTTTTAATGTGTTGCTGGATTCTGATTGCTAGAATTTTGTTAAGGATTTTTGCATCTATGTTCATCAGTGATATTGGCCTGTAGTTTTCTTTTTTGTGTGGCATCTTTGTTAGGTTTTGGTATTAGGGTGATGGTGCCTCATAGAATGAGTTTGGAAGTTTTCCTTCCTCTGAAAATTTCTGGAAGAGTTTGAGTAGGATAGGTGTTAGCTTTTCTCTAAATGTTTGGTAGAATTCAGATGTGAAGCCATCTGGCCCTGGGCTTTTTTTTTTTTTTTTTTTTTTTTTGCTGGAAAATTTCTGATTACAGTTTCAATTTTCATACCTGTGATGGGTCTTTTAAGATTTTCTATTTCTTTCTGGTTCAGTTTGGAAAGTTGTACTTTTCTAAGAATTTGTCCATTTCTTCCTCGTTATCCATTTTATTGGCATATAGTTGGTGATAGTAGTCTCTTATGATCCTTTGTATTTCTGTGTTGTCTGTTGTGATTTCTCCATTTTCATTTCTAATTTTGTTGATTTGATTCTTCTCCCTTTATTCCTTGATGATTCTGGCTAACGGTTTGGTATTTTATTTATTTTCTCAAAGGACCAGCTTTTATCTTTGTTGATTTTTGCTATGGTTTCTTTTGTTTCTTTTGAATTTATTTCTGCCCTAATTTTTAAGATTTCTTTCCTTATACTAACTATGAGGCTCTTCATTTTTCCTTTTCTAGTTCCTTTAGGTGTAGAGTTAGGATATTTGACTTTTCTCTTGTTTCTTGAGGTAAGCTTGTATTGCTATGAACCTTCCCCTTAGCACTGCTTTTACGGAGTCCCATACGTTTTGGGTTGTTTTGTTTTAATATTCATTCATTTCTAGGCATATTTTGATTTCTTTTTTGATTTCTTCTCTGATTTGTTTGTTATTCAGAAGCATGTTGTTTAGCCTCCATATGTTGGTATTTTTAATAGTTTTTTTTTTTTTTTTCCTCCTTTAGTTGACATCTAATCTTGCTCAATTGTGATCAGAGAAGATGCTTGGAATGATTTCAGTTTTTTTGAACTTACCAAGGCTAGATTTATGGCCCAGGATGTGATCTATCCTGGAGAAGTATCCCTGTGCACTTGAGAAAAAGGTGAAATTCATTGTTTTGGAGTGAAATGTCCTATAGATATCAATTAGGTCTAACTAGTCCATTTTATTGTTTAAAATTTGTGTTTCCTTGCTAATTTTCTGTCTAGTTGATCTATCCATAGTTGTGAGTGGGGTATTAAAGTCTCCCACTATTATTGTGTTACTGTTAATTTCCACTTTCATACTTGTTAGCATTTGCCTTACATATTGAAGTGCTCCTATACTGGGTGCATATATATTTATAATCGTTATATCTTCTTCTTGGATTGATCCTTTATGATCATTATGTAGTGTCCTTCTTTGTCTCTTTTCCTGACATTTATTTCAAAGTCTGTTTTATCTGATATGAGTATTGCGACTCCTGCTTTCTTTTGGTCTCCATTTGGGTGAAATATCTTTTTCCAGGTGTTCATTCTTAATCTGTATGTGTCCTTTGTTTTGAGGTAGGTCTCTTGTAGGCAGCATATACGGGGGTCTTATTTTTTATCCATTCAGCCAGTCTTTGTCTTTAGATTGGGGTATTCAACTCATTTACATTTAAGGTAAGTATTGATAAGTGTGATCCTGTTGCCATATACATTGTTGTTTTCAGTTCATGCTTATACACATTTTCTGTGTTTCCTGTCTAGAGAAGATCCTTTAGCATTTGTTGAAGATCTGGTTTGGTTGTGCTGAATTCTCTCAGTTTTTGCTTGTCTTTAATATCCTTCATATTTGAATGAGATCCTTGCTGTGTACAGCAATCTGGGTTGTAAGTTTTACTCTTTCATCACTTTAAGTATGTCCTGCCATTCCCTTCAGGCGTGAAGAGTTTTTATTGAAATTAGCTGTTATCCTGATGGGGATTCCCTTATGTGTTATTTGTTGCTTTTGACCTTGCTGCTTTTAATATTTGCTCTTTGTGTTTGATTTTCATTAGTTTGATGAATATGTGTCTTGGGGTGTTTCACCTTGGGTTTATCCTGTTTGGGCCTCTCTGGGTTTCTTAGACTTGGGTGGCTATTTTCTTCCCCATTTTAGGGAAGTTTTCAACTATTATCTCCTCAAGTGTATTCTTATGTCCTTTCTTTTTTTCCTCTTCTTCTGGGACTTCTATGATTCGAATGTTGGGGCATTTGACATTGTCCCTGAGGTCTCTGAGATTGTCCTCATTTCTTTTAATTTTTTTTTTTAATTTTTTCCTCTCTGCTTCATTTATTTCCACCATCCTATCCTCCACCTCACTTATCCTATCTTCTGCCACAGTTATTCTACTGTTGTTTCCCTCCAGAGTGTTTTTGATCTCAGTTATTACATTATTTATTATTGATTTAATTTTTTATTTCTTCTAGGTCCTTGTTAAACATTTCTTACATCTTCTCAATCCTTGTCTATAGTCTCTTTATGTGTAACACCATTTTTTTTTTTCAAGATTTTGGATCATCTTTACTATCATTATTTGAATTATTTTCAGGTAGACTCCCTGTCTCCTCCTCTTTTGTTTGGTTTGGTGAGCATTTATCATGTTCCTTTACCTGCTGAGTATTTCTCTCCCTTTTCATCTTGTTTAGATTTCTGTGTTTGTGGTGGCCTTTCTGTATTCTGGAATTCTTTGGTTCCTATTTATTGTGGAGGTTCCTCCCTGTGGGTGGGGTTGGACAAGTGGCTTGTCAAGGTTTCCGAGTGAGGTAAGCTTGCGTCAGTGTTCTGTTGGGTGGAGCTGGATTTCTTCTCTCTGGAGTGCAATAAAATGTCCATTAATGAATTTTGAGGTGTCTCTGGGTTTGGTGTGACTTTGGGCAGCCTGTTTATTAAAGCTCAGGGCTATGTTCCTGCATTGCTGGAGAATTCCTATGGTATGTCTTGCTCTGGAACTTGTTGGCTCTTGGATGGAGCTTGGTTTCAGTATAGGTATGGAGGTTTTTGGATGAGCTCTTATCAATTAATGTTCCTTGTAGTCAGGAGTTTTCTGGTGTTCTCAGGTTTTGGATTTAAGCCTCCTGCCTCATGTTCTCAGTCTTATTCTTACAGTTGCCTCAAGACTTCTCCATCCATACAACACCGATGATAAAACATCTAGGTTAATGGAGAAATTATTCTACACAGTGAGGGACACCCAGAAAGGTTCGCAGAGTTACATGGAGGAGAGAAGAGGGAGGAGGGAAATAGAGGTGACCAGGAGGACAAGAGGGGGAGTCACAAGGAGACAGACAGATCTAGCCAGTAATCAGTTCCCTAAGTGTTTCCACAGCCTGGAATACCCAAAGAGATTCACAGAGTTGGGTAGAGAAGGGAGAGGGAGGAGATAGAGGTGACCTAGGGGAAAAAAAGGAGAGTCAAAAGGCAGAGAGGGCAATCAAGCCAGTAATCACACTCCTAAGTAAAAATGAGTACTGAAGACTGGGTTCTTAAAGGTACAAAATTAATAACAAATACCAAAAAGCAAAGATTAAAAATCTAGAGTAGAGGTTGCTGCTGCTGCTAAGTAACTTCAGTCGTGTCTGACTCTGTGTGACCCCATAGACGGCAGCCCACCAGGCTCCGCAGTCCCTGTGATTCTCCAGGCAAGAACACTGGAATGGGTTGCCATTTCCTTCTTCAATGCGTGAAAGTGAAAAGTGAAAGTGAAGTTGCTCAGTTGTGTCAGACTCTCAAAAATACAATATTGAAAAAACAAAACATAACCATAACAATTATAAAAAATATATATGAAATTTGCTTTAAAAATAGGGTCTTTTTTTCCCCCCAGGTAATAGTAGGTTATAAAAATGAAAATTAAAGGAATAATAAAGGACTTAAAAATAAAAAATAGAATTTAATGATAATAGTAGAAATATATCTAGGAATTTCTCTGGAGCTGTTGTGGGCAGTGTGGGTCAGTTCAGTTCCAGATAGTTCCTTGTTCCAACTTATACTTCTCAAGGTCTACAGGCCCCTTCCAATGTAGTTGGTGCTAACTACAGGGTTTTAATCTGTTGCACCTGTCACTTCCAAAGCAGGTCCCTCTGTTTATTTTGGCTTCTTTTTGCAAGTATCTTCAGTGTCCAATTTATGCCCTGACACAAGGGGACAAGGTGGTCACTTATTTAGGCTCATTTGTTCAGTTGTGCTGTGGGGAGGGAGGGACACTGCAAACAGATATCACTGGTGTGTGTGGGAATGATTGCAATTGCTGGGTCACACTGGTTTTGCCCCTGCTCACGGTGTGTGTGCTTTCCTGGTGTACATTGCTCAGGGTCCAGGTTACTCTGCAGGGGAACTGTCTAAAGCAGGCCCTGGGTTGCATGCACTTCCCAGGTCTAAGCTGCTCAGGTTCAGGTTCTTGGGTATTTCACAAAGGCACAGACTCAGTCAGACCTTCATTTTGTCCCCTCCCCAGGTCCGAGCAGCTCCGGGAACCCAGTGCTTGGCGAGCACAATCTGCCCAGGTGGGGTGGTGTGTCTTATCACCTTGCCGGTCCCAGCCACTCAGTTTCCTGGGTGCTCAGTGGAGGCGTCATCTCAAGTAGGCCATGTGTCTCTTCTGGGGAACTAATCTCTGATTGCAACCCTCCCAGCAGATGTCAGCCATCCAGGATCCCAGGAAGACTTGGTTAACAACTGGGAGCCTGCTAACAGTTTGGTAGGGGATGCCATCTCTGGGGCCAATATTGCCCCTTTCCTGCTCTGGCTGTTGCCTGCCTGACTCTCTGCCTCTGGCAGGGGATGGACCAATCCACAGCTGGCTAGCTCTCCTCTGGTATTTGCTCAGTCCTTTGCTCTGTGAGTGGGCCCAGCAGTGCCTTAGGTTAGAGCTTTTCACAGGAAAGTTCTCTCTCTCTTTTTCTCTCTCTCTGTCTATCCCACAGTTTGGGTTGCTATCTCACCTTAGCTCCCTCAGATTGTCCTCAGGGCATTCAGGCCCAGTCCTTACCCTAAGCAATGCAGCCCAAGCCTCCCTGTTCAGCCCCTGCTTGCTGCTGGAAGAAGCAAGCATCTGGGCTACTTCTCCACTGGGATTTGCAGTTAGGCATGCAATCTGTAGGTTTTGTTTATTTATTTATTTTTCCTCCTGGTTATGTTGCCCTCTGAGATCCCAAAACTCCCCACAGACCCACCAGTGATAGGATTTCATGGTGTTAAAGTGCTGCACTCAATATGCCAACAAATTTGAAAAACTCAGCAGTGGCCACAGGACTGGAAAAGGTCAATTTTCATTTCAATTCCAAAGAAAGAAAATGCAAAAGAATGCTCAAACTACCGCACAGTTGCACTCATCTCACATGCTAGTAAAGTAATGCTCAAAATTCTCCAAACCAGGCTTCAGCAATACGTGAACCGTGAAGTCCCTGATGTTCAAGCTGGTTTTAGAAAAGGCAGAGGAACCAGAGATCAAATTGCCAACGTCCACTGGATCATGGAAAAAGCAAGAGAGTTCCAGAAAAACATCTATTTCTGCTTTATTGACTATGCCAAAGTCTTTGACTGTGTGGATCACAATAGATTGTGGAAATTTCTGAAAGACATGGGAATACCAGACCACCTAACCTGCCTCTTGAGAAATCTGTATGCAGGTCAGGAAGCAACAGTTAGAACTGGACATGGAAAAACTGACTGGTTCCAAATAGGAAAAGGAGTACATCAAGGCTGTATATTGTCACCCTGCTTATTTAACTTCTATGCAGAGTACATGATGAGAAACGCTGGACTGGAAGAAACACAAGCTGGAATCGATTGCCAGGAGAAATATCAAGAACCTCAGATATGCAGATGACACCACCCTTATGGCAGAAAGTGAAGAGGAACTAAAAAGCCTCTTGATGAAAGTGAAAGAGGAGAGCAAAAAAGTTGGCTTAAAGCTCAACATTCAGATAACGAAGATCATGGCATCTGGTCCCATTACTTCATGGGAAATAGATGGGGAAACAGTGGAAACAGTGTCGGAGTTTATTTTTTGGGGCTCCAAAACCACTGCAGATGGTGATTGCGGCCATGAAATTAAAAGACGCTTACTCCTTGGAAGAAAAGTTATGACCAACCTAGATATTATATTCAAAAGCAGAGACATTACTTTGCCAACTGAGGTCGGTCTAGTCAAGGCTATGGTTTTTCCTGTGGTCATGTATGGATGTGAGAGTTGGACTGTGAAGAAGGCTGAGCACCAAAGAATTGATGCTTTTGAAATGTGATGTTGGAGAAGACTCTTGAGAGTCCCTTGGACTGCAAGGAGATCCAACCAGTCCATTCTGAAGGAGATCAACCTCGGGATTTCTTTGGAAGGACTGATGCTAAAGCTGCAACTCCAGTACTTTGGCCACCTCAATGGAAGTGTTGACTCATTGGAAAGGACTCTGATGCTGGGAGAGATTGAGGGGCAGGAGGAGAAGGGGACGACGAGATGAGATAAGATGGCTGGATGGCATCACAGACTCGATGGACGTGAGTCTGAGTGAACTCCGGGAGATGGTGATGAACAGGGAGCCCTTGCGTGCTGCAATTCATGAGGTCTCAAAGAGTCGGACACGACTGAGCGACTGAACTGAACTGGAAACTTCTCTTCTTTCAGAACTCCCTCCCTGGGATGGGTCTACATCTTTATCTCTTTTGTTTCTCTTTGTATCTTTTATATTTTGTCCTACCTTCTTTCAAAGACAATGGGCTCCCTTTCTGGATGCCTGGTGTCCTCTGCCAGCATTCAGAAGTTGTTTTGTGGAATTTGCTCAGCATTCAAATGATATTTCAGTGAATTTGTGGGGGAGAAAGTGGTCTCCCTGTCCTATTCCTCTGCCATCTTAGGACCACCCCCTTCACAATTCAATATGATTGAATTGTGTACTATCAAACCATGAAAATACATGAAGGAATCTTAAATGCATAGAAATGCTAAGAAAAAGGAGCCAGTGTGAAAGACCTACATGTTGTATGATTCCACTTTATGCCATTCTTTACAGGGAAAAGCCATAGCAATGTAGAAGATCAGGATCTTCCAGGAGTTCAAGAGGAGTTAGGTAGGGAAGAGTACATGGGGCACAGGGAGTTTTAGGGCACTGAATCTCTTCTGTGTAACACTGTGATGGTGGATACATGGCACAGTGTGTCTGTCACAACCATAGAATGTATAACACAAAGAGCGAACACTTACATAAATAACAGATTTTAACTAAAAATGATGGATGAGTATTGGTACATCACTTGTACTAAATTCCTAACAATTATATAATATTTGAATAATAGAAGCAACTGTGTGTGAGTAAAGTGGATATATATGGGAACATTCTGTGCAGCTTTTCTGTAAACCTCATGTCAGTCTTTCAGTCGTGTCAGACTCTTTGAGACCCCATGGACTACAGCATGCCAGGCCTCCCTGTTCATCGCCGAATCCTGAAGCTTACTCAAACTCATGTCCATTGAGTTGGTGATGCCAATCAACCATCGCATCCTCTGTCATCCCCTTCTCCTCCTGCCTTCAATCTTTCCCAGCATCTTTCCCAGGGTCTTTTCTAATGAGTCAGTTCTTTGCATCAGGTGGCCAAAATATTGGAGTTTCAGCTTCCGCATCAGTCCTTCCAATGAATATTCAGGACCGATCTCCTTTAGGATGGACTGGTTGGATCTCCTTGCAGCCCAAGGGGCTCTAAAGAGGCTTCTCTGACACCACAGTTCAAAAGCATCAGTTATTTGGTGCACAGCTTTCTTTATGGTCCAACTCTTACATTCATACATGACTACTGGAACCATAGCTTTGACTAGACGGACCTTTGCTGGCAAAGTAATGTCTCTGCTTTTTAATATGCTGTCTAGATTGGTTGTAACTTTTCTTCCAAGGAGCAAGTGTCTTTTAATTTCATGGGTGCAGTCACTATCTGCAGTGATTTTTGGAGCCCCCTAAAATAAAGTTTGTCACGATTTCCACTGTTTCTCCATCTACTTGCCATGAATCCTAAGCTTCTCTAAAGCTAAACTCTATTAAAATGTATTTTTTAATCTTTACTTCTGTGGGTCCTTTCCTGTTATAAAGTGTTGTATCTACATGAAAATATATAGTAAATTGCTTTCTGAAAATAAGTTATTTTTTAAATAACTTTAAAATTTTATTTAAATAAATAAAATAAATAAGTTAATTTACAAGATTGGGAAATCATTACCTTGAAACTGTTTTGTTTTTGAATGTTCTTATAAATATTTTAAAATATTTTTCTTCCTGTATTTCTGCCATTCAGGCTCTACCAACAGTAAGAAATATGTTGTAAAACCTTGGAACTTTCTTCATTTGTGCATTTGTTTGTGTGCCTTTGTAGTGTGCAAGTACTCTTCTCATAAACCTGACACCTATTAAACAGTGCTTATTTCAAGCAGAACTTAATGCTTTATTTCCAAAGTATTTGAATTAATCTTTCGTTTAACAAAAGTTGGAATAAAATACTATAGACTAATATTAATTATGGCAATCACTCACAAACATTTTGGTTTTAAATATATGTCATGTTAATTCTTTAAGAGAAACCATAGTTAATCAAAGGAAGTTCACATCTAAAAATAAAATATGGTGTTACCAGCATTAACCAAACCAGAATTTGACTTGTGGACTCTATCTGTATCTAGATGAAACTCTTCTAGCATAGAAATAACAAGTATTCACTAATCTTCAAGTAAGCTTTGCTATAGAACAACTGTGGTGGTAAATACCTATTATCACCCAAAATTATAACCCATTCAAAGAGCAGTCCATCATTGTTTCTTTAATGTGAATTTAATGATGTTAAAAGCAAATAAAATTTTATCTACATTCTTCCTTCTGGTTTACAATATTATTGTACATGATATCATATTTCTTAGATTTTCTCTTTTCTTAAAGTCATGGAGAAAGTTAGGAAAAATAAAAAGTTCCCCAACAGTAGGTATAAATACTGAGTACTATGCCAAGCCTCCATTTAACTCATATTTAAGTTGTATCCTTGGAAACAACAAGGGATTGTAATCCATCTGCATTTTAATTTCATTTTTAAGGCAGCTTTCTTTGGGATAACTAAACTCCAGAGAGAACTTTGTATTAATTCCTTCAGTGGCTCTGAACTGCACCATATCCTCTTTATGATCCTTTAGGTATGCTCAAGAAACTGAGTACACAGAAAAGAGACAATTTTACAAATTATTCATAAAAACGCTGTTTGCTTTGTCTTATTCTGGTTGGAGAATTGTGACACAAACCAAATAGAGTATCTGCATTGATTTCTGAAATATGTGATCTTGGGCAAGGTTTAACTCAATTTCAGTGCTCTTTCCTTATCTCAAGTATACCTTAAATCAGGTATTGGCATCACTGACAGAAGTAATGATATTTTCCTGCTAAATTCAGTGTCTGGAAGGGCTCAGATTCTTTGGAGCAAAACTAAGCTCAATGGCCATGTTCTTGATAATATTTTATAACTTTTGTTTTGTGATTCATTAATTAAACTTTTGAAAACAGATGTTTAGAAAAAAAAACTTTTCATCAAAGATTGCAGGGCTCACTTTTTTTTTTTTTTTTTGGCTGTTGTTGAATAAGTTGACACTTTGAGACTGCTTATGAGATGAGTCAGCAAATGAGGGAATTAGGCATCTGGAGCCAATGAGTAGAAGTTCTTCCCTGATATCTCTTAAAATAGTCATTTTAAAGCTGAATTTGAAAAAACAGTGTATCCTTGACAAAATTCAAGATGAGAGGATATGTTACAATGCATTTAAATTATAACCAATGGTTGTTAAACAGTGTGCTCTTCAAATTTTATAGACTGTCTCCTGAATGTTTTGACAATATAAGTCCTTAACGTGTGAGGTTATGGTACATATGAAATGGAATGTATCTTTTCCTCCCTTTCACTTCTAGCATAACTGTGGTGAAGTTAATATTTATTATTAGATATGAACACGTTGTTGCACCTGTAGGGTTGTCACTAATACTTCTCATAAATAAACTTTGAACTCTCAGAAATGAAGAAGTACATTCTAAAGAGACCAGTTCTTCTTGTATAGAAAACATATTGAAAAACATAATTAAGGAGACTGACAGGTAAAACAGCAACTAGCCAGTAATATAACATCTACCATAATCAATACTCTTCTAGATGGAACTATGTCTTTTGATGTTAATTCCAATTAAGATTTTAGGATAAATTTCTCTATTGTTTAATCAAGAGGAAAAAATGAATTAAGCAGCTCTGTTACTCATTTGGACAGGTCATAAGTTTAGCCTACTGTATTTAAAAAAATAAACCTATTTTCTCTTGACTCATACTATCATTGGATTACAGCAATGTTGAAAATATATTTTTTCTCATAAAAGCATAAATACAGATATAGGAAATAAAAGTATTTTATTAAATTATCTTAAACTGTCATTCCATTCTTTTCTTTTTTCCCCAATAACAGCTGTAGTTATTGTTAATATATTAATCATGGATAGTTCATGAGAATTTGTCACAGAATTTCATGGGACTATAACTCTCAATATTTACATAAAATTTTTATATCCAGGAAAATGGACCTTATGTTAAAAATAAAAGCAGAAAGATTAATGCAATTTTACTGAAAACTAACTTGCACTGAATACATTATATATACATATTATTTATTTTTTAAAACTCTGTGAGATATTTCCCTCATGTTACAGATAAGAAAGCTATTTAAATAGTTTAGGTAATTAGTTTACAAATTTGCAAAACCAAGATTCATGTCTGCTCTGCCTCACCCAAGGGTGTGCTTGTAACTATTTTGTGACACTGCCTTCCAGAAAGTCCATTTACACAAAAATAATAAAATCGAAGTATTTAGTGATATCATTACAAAGTGTTCTCAATGACTGTTAGATATTTGCAACTTGAGTTTTTTGTTATTATTAAAACAACCTTCATTTACAAGGAAGTAAGTCCCTCTTATTTAGTAATTCAATACCTGTAATAACAAGTTTCAGATACTATTTAAAGAAAATGAAAATGTCCCCCTGACATTTCAGTATCAGTGGTGCTCCAGCTGTTCAGTGTTCTCTTCTCTGCCCCATGAGTGTGCCCAGCTTTTGCAGCTGTGGAGCTGAAATATGAGTTGGCATCTAACCATGCCCAATACAGAATGCTGCATTAATAGGAACTACATTGCATTCAGAACCTTCTGTATTGGTAATTTAGGAGAGTTGCTTTTACACAAGACATATGGTTAGCTTATAATTTTTCCTATTGTGCATAAGATCAAGTAAGTTACTTCTCTTAACTGTTGTAACAGTACAGCTATTAGGCACACTCGACCTGCAGAAAAAGTCTAAAAAGACTTTCAACCCATTCCTTCCCCCATGGCTTAAGAAAATCTGCTTTTCTTTTCTTGGGATTCAGTCAGAGTAGATCAGAGAGGCTGTGTATAAAGAAAATAAATCTTGGTTCCCTTAGAGAAATATCACTATATGGGATGAGATTGCCTGAATTAGTACTCCAGGCTCAAGGCAAGAGCCTAGGCATTCATTATGTTGCCTGTTACCAGCGCAGAGTTCAAAGTCTTTCTGCTGAATCCAGCAGGCTCTATTCTCTTAAGAAGTATAGAGCATGTTCTTGTGAAGTAATGAGTATAAACATGCAGGCCTTGGTTGGACATAATCAGAGTGTTGCTACATCTGTGCCTAAGTATTCATTGTTGTATGTAGTTTTGTCATTAATACAAATGTGTTGTGGCAGCAACACATGTAAAACTGTCCAGGTTTCTGAATTTGGAACAATATGATTTAAAAATGAAGTAAGGTCCAGATAATTTCAAGAAAAAAAAAAATTAGATTGCCTATACTTGAGGCAGTTGGAAACCTGGAAATTAGAGAGATTTGTATTGATTTATATTTTTCAATTAAATAAATAAAGATGTCAAGCATTGTTTAAAAGCTGAAACCAGTATCTAATTTCCTATTGTTAAACTAGCCAAGTTTACTATATTTCAGGTAGACTCAATGGGATTTTATGTTAATATTTCATATCACTAAAAATAAGAATTATCCACCTTACATATATCTTTTGTTAATTCTGAATAAAGCTATAAGGTAATCACAGAACTCACCATTTCTATCATAGTAAAACAAGGTAAAGGAATGCTAATTAGAATAATGTCCTTTTATGACCAAACATTATATGACTAAATGCCCTTTAATTCGCTTTAACATTTTTTTGCAGTAAAATTTCCATATTAAGGAATTCTAATAGTACTTCTTTCCAAAATGCCATATTTACAGAGATAAAAGTTCTGCTTCCCACTATTTATAATTTAATCAAGGAAGCAAGTGGTCAATAGAAGCATTGCTAAAATTTAAGCCATTAATAATACTGGTATTTCACAAATACCAGGAATTTATGCTACACCCTAATAGCGTGCATATGAGTTTAATAGAACTCTTTGGTGAGTCTTCCAGTCTCTGGAGGATATAGATAGATAATATTTTGTGCTAAGTTCTGAGCTCTGCACTTACAAGATATTTTCTACATCTTCCTCACACTTTGTATTGAGTCCATTGTCAAAAGAAATCTGTCCTTAGAGTAATTGAAAACTGCTCCATATTGTCATTGGAAGATATACAGCAATACACTTTGATTACAGTAACAGACATTTTAATCTTTTATCATCATATTGAACTGTCAGACATTTTTCTCTTTTACCATCACATTGAACTGTGAATATAAATGATTTGTCAACTGTTGACAAGCAGTTAATTGGTGTAGTTTGTTCAACTGAAATTACGTCTATTTTTTAGATCTTCTGCATGGTTAAAGATACTAATACCATAAGTCACATTTCAATGGAAATTTGATAGCCTTACAAAGTCCTCTAAATTCTAATCAGAATTTGTTTTCCTTCATTGCTATATATTGTTTACTAAAAGCAAAAATCACACATCTTAGCAGTATTGCCAAGATAACAATTTATTCGATCAATGGTTTAGGAATCATTTGATAGGTACACTGTGCATTTAATTATTTTGACTTCACTTAGATAATAGCCTTAAAGAATAATTTAAATACAACAGACTGCATTCCGTAAATTTGCATGTGTTGGAAAGCTTTGAGTGTTTCAAGTGAACACGTTTGGGTTGTTCATGACATCAGTACAAAGGATCCTAGTGAAACCAGGCTCCAAAGCTACTATAAAGTTGCTAATATAATGCTATAAAATACAAATGTAGTAATAATAAACTCATTTTTAAATCCTACAAATTATTGTGAATTTATACATTTCTACAGGTTAGTCCAAAAGAATGACAATCTTAGTTCTCAGAATAAATATGAACACCAGACAGTTCTAGTTGCAAATTCTTACACTGAATCACAAATCAGATTTCAAAAAATGTGGTTTTATTCCTTGTATTATATATGATACATACATATACATATGTATATATTATACATATGTCTATATATATATATATATATATATATATATATATATATATAAGGGCTTCCCTGATGGCTCAGATGGTAAAGAATCTGCCTGAAATTCAGGAGACCAGGGCTCCATCCCTGGGTTGGGAAGATCTCCTGGAGAAGGTAACGGCAACCCACTCCAGTATTCTTGCCTGGAGAATCCCATGGACAGAGGCGCCTGGCAGGCTACAGTCCATGGGGTCACAAACATACACACAATGTGTGTACAGATGTATGTTAAATATCTATAATGAATACGTAAACATATGTGTATACTAATTTTATATTGGACCAGAATGCATGAAATAATGTTAATGTTTTGTTTGGTATGTTTATGCAATTTTGAATCAAAGCATAATCTTTCAAAATAATATAAATTAGAAAATAGCAGCTTGAATACAGCAAGGGTTTATAGAAAATATATTTTATACAAACCCTTTTCTCCAGCCACAAGGATCACAAGAGGCCTATTTTGAAAAGCTTCCCAAAGCTGAGATAGAGAATGACAGAAAAAGAATAATGAAAGGTATTGGCAGTTATTATTGAAGAGCTATTTTATTTTAATTGAGTAAATTTGTTGTATCAAAATCAGACACACACATTGGAGACTGTGCATTCTGTTCCAGGCCACCCCAATGAAATGAGTTTCATGATAAAGCAAATCATATAATTTTTTTGTTTCCCAGTTCATATAAGTTATGTTTACAGTATGATATTAAGTGTGAAATAGCATTAAGCCAAAAAAAGAACATACCCTAATTTTTTAAAAAGTGAAGTTGGGAAAATGGCACCAATAGCTTTGTTCCATGCAAGGTTGCCACAAAACTTCAGCTTATTTTTTTAAAAAGAGCAATATATGAAAGTGCAATAAATCAAAGTTCAATAAAATAAACTATGTCTGTATTGGAAATATATATTCAGATTGTCAGTTTGCATTTATTTTCAGAGTGGGCATATGAAACATCAGTAGACAGCACTGAGCTCATATAGACTTACTGCTGCTGTTGCTGCTGCTAAGTTGCTTCAGTCGTGTCCAACTCTATGTGACCCCACAGACGGCAGCGCACCAGGCTCTCCCATCCCTGGGATTCTCCAGGAAAGAACACTGGAGTGGGTTGCCATTTCCTTCTCCAATGTAAACTTACACGTAGTCATAATTATAAGTTGTTCTTATTGTTCAGTCTCTAAGTCATGTCTGACTCTTTGGGACCCCATGGACTAATGCACGCCTGGCTCCTCTATTTCCCACTATCTCCCAGAGTTTGCTCAAATTCATGTACATTGAGTTAGTGATGCTATCTAACCATCTTATCCTCTGATGCCCATTCTTCTTTTCCTTTAGTCTTTCCCTGCATCAGGGTCTTTTCCAGCGAGTCGGGCTTTTCACATCAGGTGGCCAAAGTCTTTTTATATACATTTACATGCTTTCATAATTATAAGTAGTTACATATAAATATGTATATATAAGGGGATTGCCTGGTGGCTCAGATGGTAAAGAATCTGCCTGCAATACTGGGGACCTAGGTTCAGTCCCTGGATTGAGAAGATCCCCTGGAGAAGGAAATACCGACTCCAGTATTCTAGCCTGGTTAATTCCATAGAGAGAGGAGTCTGGCGGGCTACAGTAGTCCATGGGGTCATAAGAGTCAGACACAACTTAGCAATTAATAATTTGAATGCATTTAGGAATTCCTATTTGATTAAGTTGGTGAAAATCAGCATAGAGGAATTTAAGTGGTTTGTTAAAAATAAGATTCTTATTTTAATAGATTATATAACAAACTATTGAAACAAATAACTTGATTAAAAAGTTTAGTTAAATTATCCTTTAATTGGTTGTAAAATTTTATTAAACCCAAGCTATTATTGTTGTTTGCAAGCAGTGCCCAAAATCTGTGTTGGCTGCTGTATATCCTGTGTTTTTTTAAAAAAGTTATTTCTATTCTTTCTATTCTACTTATATAAAGAAAAATTTTATTTAGAGTTTCCTTTTGTCTAATTACAGATTTTTGAGGCATATTGCATAAAATATTGTTGTTAGGGCCAAGAAAGTCTTAGTTTTTTTACAGGCATTTTATTTTCAAAATTCCAAGTTTTCATAAGAAAATTACCAGCATATTGAAAAAGCATTAATTAAACTATCAGGATTTATCTGACTGCGATTTTTAAAGATGTTGTGGTGTTGGTGTGGACTCATTGTATATAAGCTGTTATTATTTTATAAAATATAATATTCCCTTATTCAAAATTATAGACTTTTTCATGTCTCTGTAATCTGCTTTTATTTTTTTCTCTTTAAATTACAGTATCTAAAACTATGTTGAGACTGTTAATCATATGCCGGGGGGGGGGGGGGAAACCTTAACATTAAACAAAAACTGAACTTATATATGAATATGTATGAATAGAATGGCAATATGTATGTAGACTCTAAAAATCTCAGTGCAAGTAATCTTAAAAATCAATGGGATAATGATAATTGCTCTGTGACCCTTTTGTTTGTTATAGTTGTTAAAACACTAAAAACTCTCTAACAGATGGGGAAAAGCTCTCTAACTGCTGGTCAAATACACTGAATTATTTAAAAAGCCCAGTACAGCTAATAGGTATTTAGAATACTCTAATACTAAACATTAGAAATGTTGAGTATTAGAGTATTACTTTTCTGTTGTTTTTAATCTTATCAAGTTTGAAAAATACTCTCCTTTTCTCAACATAAGATTTATGAAACATAGTATCTTTCTATGCTTTGATGAATTATGACTCCTTCCTAAGTTTGGATAAGCTTTCAACAATTTAACCTTTGCAGTTTTAAATGTCATGAAATATATCTCAGTTCCTTTAATGAGAAGTTTTTGCCCGTGTCACTTCCTCTGGAACATTTTCATCTTTTTGTCACAATCATTTTTCTCATTTATTTTGATAATGTTGCCTAGACTGTTTCTCTGTTTGCATATCTAGTCTCTGTAGAATGACAACTGTGTCAACATTCCCATGGTCAACTATTTCTTCTATAACTTCATATACCTTAAATTTAAATTTGAAATCCAGCATTATCACTTTTATTTACTGCAGTTTCATCTTTGTTGGATAACTCTCTCTTTTGATTATCCATTTTTGTAAAATTACACATAAATTTAGCACTGGGTATATAACCGGAAATAACTGATTATGAATACAACTTTTCTGTTTGTGCAAGACTTCAGAAAAACAAATGAACCAAACAACATACTGCTAAAAAAAGAATTTGGACTATTAGAGAAGGTTAGGAAACAAGAGATTAGAGAAAATTCAGGGAAGGATATGGTTACAATTTATGCTCTGAGTTTTGGGCATGAATAGTGCCCAACAACAACAATAATGGTTGTTGTTCAGCCACTCAGTCATGTCTGACTATTTGCAAACCCATGAACTGCAGCATGCCAGGCTTCCCTGTCCTTCACTATCTTCTGGAGTTTCTCAAAATCATGCCCATTGAATTGATATGCCTTCAACCATCTCATCCTCTGTTACACTCTTCTCCTCCTGCCCTCAATCCTTCCCAACATCAGGGACTTTTCCAATGAGTTGGCTCTCTGCATCAGGTGGCCAAAGTATTGAAGGTTCAGCTTTACCATCAGTCCTTCCAATGAGTATTCAGGGTTGATTTCCTTTAGGATTGACTGGTTTGATCTCCTTGTTTTCTATGGAAATCAAAGAGTCTTCTCCAGCACCACAGTCCAAAAGCATCAATTATTTGGTGCTCAGGTGGGACTTCCCTGGTAGTTTAGACAGTAAAGCATCTGTATACAATGCAGGAGACCTGGTTTTGATGCCTGGGTTGGGAAGATGCCCTGGAGAAGGAAATGGCAATCCACTCCAGTACTATTGCCTGGAAAATCCCATGGACAGAGGACCCTAGTAGGCTGCAGTCCATGGGGTCACAATGAGTCAGACAGGACTGAGCGACTTCACTTTCCTTTTCACTATAGCCATTTTTATGGTCCAGATCACTCATCCATACATCACTACTAGAAAAAGCATAGCTTTGATGATATGAACAGACCTTTTTGAGTCAGTTTTTTAATTCTCTTCTTTCACATTCATCAGGAGGCTCTTTAGTTCTTTGCTTTTTGCTATTAGGGTGGTGTTATCTGCATATTTGAGGTTGTTGATATTTCTCCCAACAATCTTGATTCCAGCTTGACTTAATCTAGCCCAGCATTTCACATGATGTACTCTGCATAAAAGCTGAATAGTGTGTGAAAGTCACTCATTCATGTCTGATTCTTTGAGATCCCATGATCTGTACAGTCCAGAATACTGGAGTGGGTAGCCATACCCTTCTCCAGGGGATTTTCCCAACCCAGTGATTGAACCCAGGTCTCCCACATTGCAGGCAGATTCTTTACCAACTGAGCCACCAGGGAAGCCCATAATTTAAATAAGCAGGTGACAATATACAGCCTTGAGGTAGCCTTCCCCAATTTTGAACCAGTCCTTTCCATGTCCAGTTCCAGCTGTTGTTTCTTGACCTGTATATAGGTTTCTCAGGAGACAGGTATGGTAGTCTATTATTCTTATCTCTTTCAGAATTTTCCAGAGTTTATTGTGATCCAAACAGTTAAAGGCTTTGGCATAGTCAATAAAGCAGAATTAGATGCTTTTTCTGGAACTCTCTTGCTTTCTCAATGATCCAACAGGTGTCAATTTGATCTCTGATTCCTCTGCCTTTTCTAAACCCAGCTTGAACACCTGGAGGTTCATGGTTCACATACCGTTGAAGCCTGGCTTGGAAAGTTATGAGCATTACTTTGCTAGCATGTGAAATGAGTGTAATTGTGTGGTAGTTTGAACAATTTTCAGCAGTGCCTTTCTTTGGGATTGGCATGAAAACTGACATTTTCCAATCCTGTGGCCACTGCTAAATTTTTCAAATTTTCTGGTATATTGAGTGTAATCAAATTGCCAACATCCGCTGGATCATGGAAAAAACAAGAGAGTTCCAGAAAAACATCTATTTCTGCTTTATTGACTATGCCAAAGCTTTTGACTGTGTGGATCACAATAAACTGTGGAAAATTCTGAAAGAGATGGGAATACCAGACCACCTGACCTGCCTCTTGAGAAACCTATATGCAGGTCAGGAAGCAACAGTTAGAACTGTGCATGGAACAACACACTGGTTTTGAATCGGGAAAGGAGTATATCAAAGCTGTATATTGTCACCCTGCTTCTGTAATTTATATACAGAATACATCATGAGAAATGCTGAGCTGGAAGAAGAACAAGCTGGAATCAAGATTGCCAGGAGAAATATCAAGAACTTCAGGTATGCAGATGACACCACCCTTATGGAAGAAAGTGAAGAGGAACTAAAAAGCCTCTTGATGAACATGAAAGAGGAGAGTGAAAAAGTTGGCTTAAAGCTCAACATTCAGAAAATGAAGATCATGGCATCTGGTCCCATCACTTTATGGCAAATAGATGGGGAAACAGTGGAAACAGTGTCAGACTTTATTTTGGGGGGCTCCAAAATCACTGCAGATGGTGATTGCAGCCATGACATTAAGACACCTACTCTTTGGAAGGAAAGTTATGACCAACCTAGATAGCATATTAAAAAGCAGAAACATTTCTTTGCCAACAAAGGTCCATCTCATCCTGGATAGCATATTAAAAAGCAGAGACATTACTGTGCCAACAAAGGTCCGTCTACTCAAGGCTATGGTTTTTCCAGTGGTCATGTATGGATGTGAAAGTTCGACTGTGAAGAAAGCTGAGCACCGAAGAATTGATGCTTTTGAACTGTGGTGTTAGAGAACACTCTTGAAAGTCCCTTGGACTGCAAGGAGATCCAACCAGTCCATTCTAAAGAAGATCATTCCTGGGTGTTCTTTGGAAGGAATGATGCTGAAGCTGAAATTCCAGTACTTTGGCCACCTCATGCGAAGAGTTGAGTTATTGGAAAAGACTCTGATGCTGGGAGGGATTGGGGGCAGGAGGAGAAGGGGACGACAGAGGATGAGATGGCTGGATGTCATCACTGACTCGATGGACGTGTGTTTGAGTGAACTCCAGGAGTTGGTGATGGACAGGGAGGCCTGGCGTACTGCAATTCATGGGGTCACACAGAGTCGGACACGACTGAGCGACTGAACTGAACTGAACTGAACTGAACTGATGTAACACTTTAACTGCATCATTGTTTAGTATCTGAAATAGTTCAGCTGGAATTCCATCACCTTCACTAGCTTTGTTTATAGTAATGCTTCCTAAGGCCCACTTGACTTCACATTCCAGGATGTCTGGCTCTACTTGAATGATCACACCATCACAGTTATCTAGATCAAGATCTTTTTTGTATAGTTCGGTGAACTCTTGCCACCTCTTAATCTCTTCTGCTTCTGTTAGATTTATATCATTTCTGTCCTTTATTGTGCCCATCTTTGCATGAAATGTTCCCTTGCTGCTGCTGCTGCTGCTAAGTCACTTCAGTTGTGTCCAACTCTGTGCGACCCCATACACGGCGGCCCACCAGGCTTCCCCATCCCTGGGATTCTTCAGGCAAGAACACTGGAGTGGGTTGCCATTTCCTTCTCCAATGCATGAAAGTAAATCTGAAAGTGAAGTCGCTCTGTCTTGTCCAACTCTTAGCGACCCCATGGACTACAGCCCACCAGGCTCCTCCATCCATGGATTTTCCAGGCAAGAGTACTGGACTGCAGTGCCATTACCTTCTCTGAATGTTCCCTTGGTATCTCTAATTTTCTTGAAGAGATCACTAGTGTTTCCCATTCTGTCATTTTCCTCTATTTCTTTGCATTTATCGCTGAGGAAGGCTTTCTTATCTGTCCTTGCTATTCTTTGGAACTCTGCATTCAGATGGGTATATCTTTCCTTTCACTTCTCCTCTTTTCTCAGCTATTTTTAAGGCCTCCTCAGACTACCATTTTGCCTTTTTGCATTTCCTATTCTTGGGCATGGCTTTGGTCACCATCTCCTGTATAATGTTGCGAACCTCTGTCCATAGTTCTTCAGGCACTCTTATTATATCTAATCCCTTGAACCTATTTGTCACTTGCACTGTATAATCATATATTTGATTTAGGTCATACCTGAATGGCCTAGTGGTTTTCCTGACTTTCTTCCATTTAAGTCTGAATTTTGCAATAAAGATTTCATGATCTGAGCCACCATCAGCTCCTGGTCTTGTTTTTGCTGACTGTATAGAACTTCTTCATTTTGGGCTGCAAAGCATGTAATCAGTCTGATTTCAGTGTTAGCCATCTGGTGATGTCCACTTATGTAGTCCTCTCTTGGGTTGTACAAAGAGGGTGTTTGCCATGACCAGTGCATGCTTTTAGCAAAACAAAACAACAACAACAACAACACAACAACAAAAACTCTGTTAGTGTTTGCTCTGCTTCATTTAATATTCCAAGGCCAAACTTGCCTGTTATTCCAGGTATCTCTTGACTTCCTTCTTTTGCATATCAGTCCCCTAAGATGAAAAGGGAATCTTTTTTTGGCATTATTTCTAGAAGGTCTTGTAAGTCTTCATGGAAACATTCAACTTCAACTTCCTCAGCATTAATGGTTGGGGCATAGACTTGGATTGCTATGCTACTGAATGATTTGCCTTGGAAGCAAATGGAGATCATTCTTTTATTTTTGAGATTGCACCCAAGTACTGCATTTTGGTCTCTTTTGTTGACTATGATGGCTGCTCCATTTCTTCTAAGGGATTCTTGCCCACAGTAGTAGAGTTTATCATCATCTGAATTAAATTCGCCCTTTCCTGCCCATTTTAGTTCACTGATTCCTAAAGTGTCAATCTTGTCATCTCTTGTTTGGCCGCTTCCAATTTGCCTATATTTATGTCCCTAGCATTCCAGTTTCCTATGCAATATTGTTTTTTACAACATCATACTCTACTTTCATCATCAGACTCATCTACAAGTAAGTGTTGTTTCTGCTTTGGGTCGGCCTCTTCATTCCTTCTCAAGCTGTGTCATGGCTCTTCTCCTGTAGCATATTGGACACCTACTGAACTGGGGGGTTCATCTTTCAGTGTTATACATTTTTGCCTTTTCACTATTCATGGAGTTCTCAAGGCAAGAATGCTGAAGTGGTTTGTCATTCCCTTCTCCAGCAGTATTTGTACAAATGAGTAATGTAAGTTGTGTACAGAGGACAAATACAAACAAAAGTATGGGCAAAGAAAAAACACAAACTACAACATACACGGAAATGCACACACTGTGGTATGCATGATAGTAAATGCCAAAAGATGTGAACATCCTGGAACCCAAAGATAAATTAATTTTACAACAAATGGGAATTAAGTTTGCAGATGGAATTAAGGTTAACACTTGTGATGGTTAACTGTGTATGTCAGCTTTGTTAACTAGGCTACAGTATGCAAATATTTGGTCAAAGATAAATCCAGATGTCCAATGAAAGTGTTTTTCTGTTGAGATTAACATTTAATTCAATAGATTTAGCATAAGCAGGTTAATTTCCGTAACGAAGTTCGACCTCATCCAATCAGTTAAAGACCATAAGGAAAAGTCTACATGCCATGAGAAAAAGAAGATTCTGCCCCAGATTACCTTCAGTCTTGAAGTTTGAAGTCAACTCTTCCCTGGGTCTACATCTTGTGGGCTTTGCCAACAACTTTGGACTTGCCAGACCCCATAATTGCATGGGCTAATTCTTAAAAATGAATCTCTCTCCCTTTCTCCCCACGTATGTGTATACCTATCTTATTTGTTCTGTTTCTCCCTGTCCAACTCCCAGAGTTCACTCAAACTCATGTCCAACGAGTCAGTGATGCCATCCAGCCATCTCATCCTCCTGCCTCCAATCCCTCCCACCATCAGAGTGTTTTCCAATGAGTCAACACTTTGCATGAGGTGGCCAAAGTACTGGAGTTTCAGCTTTGGCATCATTCCCTCCAAAGAAATCCCTGGGCTGATCTCCTTCAGAATGGACTAGTTGGATCTCCTTGCAGAACAAAGGACTCTCAAGAGTTGTCTCCAACACCACAGTTCAAAAGCATCAATTCTTTGGCACTCAGCCTTCTTCGCAGACCAACTCACACATCCATACATGACTACTGGAAAAAACATAGCCTTGACTAGTCGGACCTTTGTTGGCAAAGTAACGTCTCTGCTTTTCAATATGCTATCTAGGTTGGTCATAACTTTTCTTCCAAGGAGTAAGTGTCTTTTGATTTCATGGCTGCAGTCACCATCTGCAGTGATTTTGGAGCCCCCCAAAATAAAGTCTGACACTATTTCCACTAGAAGCTTCAAACAACAACAACAAAAAAAATCAAATTCTCCTATAGGGCCTAGAGAAAAGAACAAGAAACCTGCCAACTCCTAGATTTTAGCCCAGTGAGACTTGTGTTGACCTGCGATCTACAGAATTTCAAGGCAATAAATCTGTGTTGTTTTAAGGCACTAAGTTTGTGGCAATTTGTTACAACAGCAGTAGGAAACAAGTGCAAACTTAGAGATATGCAGTCATATCAAAAATTACCTCATGAATTTTGAAAACCTGCTGTACATCTTTGAAAGCATTTGAACATCCTTACTGACTTTACTACAAATAAGATACCCCTCTGTGCATTATAATTACCTCAAGGATAAGAGATCATATGAGATGAAATTTGTAGAACATTTTGTTGCTAAAACCAAATCACCCAATCATAAATTATTATTTTCTTAAGTGTTACCTGCTCAGTCGTATCTGACTCTTTGTAACCCAATAGGTTCCTCTGTCCGTGGGATTCTCCAGGCAAGGATACTGGATTGGGTTGCCATTTCCTTCTCCAGGAAATCTTCCTGACCCAGGGATCAAACCCAGGTCTTCTGCATTGCAGACAGATTCTTTACCATCTGAGCCATAGTTAGAGTTTATACATGAAATTTTGATATTAATTTAATTTCACTTAACATGTCAGATCATAGTTCCCATCTTGTTTGTAGCAGCTAAATGTATAGCTGCTGAATGGACTACCAACCGGAAATGCTGCTAAATGTGAAATTTCTACAAGATGTTTGCATTAACCATGTCATAATGTTTTTTTATTGCCATGGGGGAATTGGAAAGAGATGTGAATAGTCTTCAATTTTTCTATCTTTATCTCTTTTCTGCCCACTGTTTATGTGTTGTGGAAAAGAGTATGATTTATAGGTGCATCCTATCAAGAAGCACAATCATTTTCTCACCTTTTATGTTAGAATAGTTGCCAGTGGAGAAGACAATGGCAACCCACTCCAATACTCTTGCCTGGAAAATCCCATGGAAGGAGGAGCCTGGTAGGCTGTAGTCCATGGGGTCGCTAAGAGTTGGACACGACTGAGCAACTTCACTTCCACTTTCATGCACTGGAGAAGGAAATGGCAACCTACTCCAATGTTCTTACCTGGAGAATCCCAGGGACACGGGGGCCTGGTGGGCTGCTGTCTATGGGGTCGCACAGAGTTAGACATGACTGAAGCAACTTAGCAGCAGCAGCAGCAGTTGCCAGTGGTTATAATAATGGTTATTTATCCCCATATATGAGTGATACTACACTGCTGATCTGATCTATTTACATTGTAGTCATGTAGTTAGAAAATCCTTAGTCAGTGTTGATTGGCAGGAAGGAAAAGATATAAAGATACCTTTAGCTATTTTTAAATATCATAGAAATCATCCAAGTTACGTTAAATTCAGGGACCACTAAATTTTCAGAGAACTCTTATCCCTCAAAGATAGTATAAGCAAAAGTAAGGTTAAATGTCAGAATTTAAAGCCATTAAATAATTTCTCTATCTCAAATAATGCAGACCATACTACATATATGGATTTTAGATTTTTAAGTGGAATTATTTTTTATTATGTGTTCATTGAAAGTATTTTGAAACTTTTTGAGTGTGTACAAGCAAACTAAAAATGAAAATCCTGGGAATAAAATGGTCTTTAAGAATTGTTAATATCACATAATCATTATCAAATAACAGTTAAATTTTTAAAGAATTGATATATAATAAAACATACATATATATTAACTTTTGCACAGCAAGCACTGGGAATTGTCAGTTAAATCTGATACCTGCCCTCCAAGCCAGTGTTGAAGAGAAAATTTCTTCCTTACTTTCTTAGGCTTGAAAACGGGAGCCTGCAAATTAAACTATCAAAAAGCAGATCAAAAGGACAGAGAAGACATTCAATTTTATTAATATTTTGCGTTCACAGAAGTTCACAAAAGAAATGAACTTCAAAGAAACAGGTAGATCTGGGGACTTATATATCATGTTAACAAAGGAAAGGGGATTTGGGCTTCAGAGGATGAGAAATCATGGGGAAGGGGACAGGAAATATATGGGGGAGTTCATGGGAGATCAAGGTTATTTTATCTCTATTTTAGTAAAATCTGCTTTTGCAAACTCCTGTATCCTTCTCTCATCAGTGTCGACTGATGAGTGTTCTTCATCCTAATATAGGAAATACATCTTCACAGAGGGAAATTATGTCCTGCTTTGAGATAGAGAAAGGGATGGCAGAGAACACTTCCTGTGTCTGTTACTTTTCAGTTGCCTTAAATTCGAAATAATCCTTATGTCAAAGTGGCATATTTGCAGTGGCATATTTTGTCCTCCTTCACAAGGCACTGCACTTAGACCTTGACATACCTAAGACACTTAACTCTTTCCACAACCCTACCAAATAAGTTCTATAATTATCCTCATTTTAAAGACATACAAAGTCTCAGAATCTTTTCCAACTCATATTGCAATACAAATGACAAAGTTGATATTTGAGTTCAGATTTGTCTGGCATGGAATTCTGCACTCTTCAGCCATACACTTCATTAAGTAGGAATTAGATATGTGGAAAGTGTTGGAAAATGTATTTCAGGAAGAGGAAAGAACTTGTAAGGAGACTCATATATGAGAGATATGTACATCTGGACATTAGCATATAAAGCAGAGAAATGAAAAGAGATGAAGCTAGAGAAATAACCAAGGGTCAGCTAATGAACTGTTTTAATGAACCTGGACTATATCCAAAGAATTTCAGGCTGAAAAGATGATGGGAGCAAGATTTACATTGAAAGCTCACCCTACTGGAATGCAGAAAAAAATAGAGTGGAAAAGGCTTAGAGGCAAGGACTAGTACAAAGAAGCTACATATTAACATGAAATGATCCAGCTGAGGGATACTGGTGGCCTGATCTGAGATAGTCCCACTCATGGCAGGAAGTAAGTGGATTACAGAAACATAAGGTAGGAAGGATGTTAGTCAGTGAATATCTTGAAGGAATGAGGCTGAGGAAAGGGAAGTGTCAGATTTACCTATGGGATAATAATGGGTAGAACAGAAAAGAGCTTTGTGTTTAGGGGGAAGGGGGTGAGATGAGGCTCTAGTGAGTAGAAAATCTCTGGATTCAGGACAGGTATAGAAGTGTATTGCTTAGGAAAATATGGATTGAAAATGAGGCATGAGAGTTAATGAGATCACCTATGTTGTATATGTAGAGTGAGGAGAAAAAAAAAAAAATTCTGAACACAGGGAGAAGTACCAAGGAGGAAGGATTAATGCAAGGAAAACCAGAGAGGAAGGAGTAAGTGAGATAGAAGATTAACAATTTGTCATATATGGCCCTAATGTTGAGGTATGTTCCTTCTATGCCTACTTTCTGGGGAGTTTCTATCATAAATGGGTGATACAGCAAGCCCACAAGAAACATTATTCTCAATGGTGAAAAACTGAAAGCCTTTTCTTTAAGATCAGGGTGACTGCTCTTACTACTTTATTCAACATATTTTTGGAAGTCCTAGCCACAGCAATCAGAGAAGACAAAGAAATAAAAGGAATTCAGATTGGAAATGAAGAAGTAAAACTCTCAGTGTTTGCAGATTCCATGATACTATACACAGAAATCCCTAAAGAGGCCACCAGAAAATTACTAGAGCTACTCAGTGAATATAGCAGACTTGCAGAATATAAAATTAATACACAGAAATCCCTTGCATTCTTATACACTAGCAATGGTAAGTCAGGAAGAGAAATTGAGGAAACAGTCTCATTTACCATTGCAACAAAAAGAATAGAATGCCTAGGAATAAATCTACCTAAAGAGACAGAAGACTTGTATGCAGAAAATGATAAGATACTGAAGAAAGAAATCAAAGACAATACAAACAGAGAGATATGCCATGTTCCTGGATTAGAAGAATCAATATTGTGAAAAAGACTATACTACCCAAAGCCATCTATAGATTCAGTGCAATCCATATGAAACTATCAATGGTATTTTTCAGAAAACAAGAACGAGAAATTTCACAACTTGTATGGAAACACAAAAGACCCCGAATAGCCAAAGCAATCTTGAGAAAGAAGAATGGAACTGACAGAATCAACCTGCCTGACTTCAGACTATACTACAAAGCTGTAATCAACAAGATAGTTTGGTACCAGCACAAAAACAGAAATATAGACCAATGGAACATCATAGAAAACCTAGAGATAAACACATGCACCTATGGGCACCTTATTTTTGATGAGACAAGAATACACAATAGAGAAAATATAGTCTCTTCAATAATTGGTGCTAGGAAAACTGGACAGCTATGTGGAAAAGAGTAGAATACTTCCTAACACAAGACACAAAAATGAACTCAGAACAGATTGAAGACCTAAACATGGGACTAGGAACTATAAAACTCTTAGAGGAAAACTCAGGCAGAACATTCTTTAACATAAATTACAGCAAGATCCACTGTAAGCAACTTCTAGAGTAATAGAAATAAAAATAAATACAAATGGGATCTAATTATAAAAATATGGTACCTAATCAAACTTAAAGACTTTTGCACAGTGAAGGAAACAATAAACAAAGTGAAAAAACAACCATAGAATAGGAGAAAACAGTAGCAAATGAAACAATTGACAAAGGATTACTCTTCAAAATATACAAGCAGCTCATGCAGCTCAATACCAGAAAAACAAACAGGTAAAAGTGTGGGCAGAAGACCTAACCAGATATTTCACCAAAGACATACAGATGAGTAGTAAACCAAAGATGCTCAGCATGGCTCATTAGAGAAATGCAAATCAAAACTAAAATGAAACATCACCTCGTACTGGTCAGAATAGCTATCATTAAAAAATTTACAAACAATAAATGCTGGAGAGGGTGTGGAGAAAAGGGAAACTTCTTGCACTTTTGGTGGGAATGCAAATTGAAACAGCCAGTATGGAAAACAGTATGGAGTTACCTTAAAAAATTAGAAATAAATTTTTTGGGCCATAAACCATATGGCCCCCAAACCCCACTACTGCACATACAACCTAAGGAAACCATAATTGAAAAAAGACACATTTCAAAGACATTTGGAAAACTCAGTAGAGGCCACAGAACTGGAAAAGGTCAGTTTTCATGCCAACCCCAAAGAAAGGCAATGCCAAAAAATTTTCAGAGTACCAGATGTTCAAGCCGGATTTAGAAAAGAGAGGGGAATCAGTGATCAAATTGCCAACATACGTTGGATCATCGAAAAAGCAAGAGAGTTCCAGAAAAACTCTACTTCCGATTCATTCACCTTAACTGTGTGTATCACAAACTATGGAGAATTCTTAAAGAGATGGGAATACCAGACCACCTTACCTGCCTCTTGAGAAACATGTATGCAGGTCAAGAATCAACAGGTAGAACCAGACATGGAACATGAACTGGTTCCAAACTGGGAAAGGAGTACTTCAAGGCTGTATATTGTTACCCTGCTGTTTAACTTATATACAGAGTACATCAAGTGAAATGAGGGGCTGGATAAAGTATAAGTTGGAATCAAGATTGCCAGGAGAAATGTCAATAACCTCAGATTTGCAGATAACACAACCTTTATAGCAGAAAGTGAAGGGGAGCTAAAGAGCCTCTTGATGAAGGTGAAAGAGGAGAGTAAAAAGCTGAAACAAAGATCATGGCATCCAATCCTATCACTTCATGGTAAATAGATGGGGAAACAATGGAAACAGTGATGAGCTTTATTTTCTTGGGCTTCAAAATCACTGCCAAAGGTGACTGCAGCCATGAAATTTAAAAACCCTTGCTCCTTGGAAGAAAAGCTATGACAAACCTACACAGCATATTAAAAAGCAGAAACATTACTTTGCTGACAAAGGTATATCTAGTCTAAGCTATGGTTTTTCCAGTAGTCAAGGATGGATGTGAGAATTGGACCATAAAGAAAGCTGAGTGCCGAAGAACTGTTGCTTTTGAACTTGTTGTGGTATTGGAGAAAACTTTTGAGAGTCAAGTCTGAACATCAAATCAGTCAGTCCTAAAGAAACAAGTCCTGAATATTTAATGGAGGGCTGATCCTGAAGCTGAAGCTCCAACACTTTGGCCACCTGATGCAGAGAACTGACTTATTGAAAAAGACGCTGATGCTAGGAAAAATTGAAGGCAGGAGAATAGGATCACAGAGGATGAGATGCTTGGATGGCATTATCGACTCGATGGACATCAAGGCCTGGGAGTTGATGATGAACAGTGAAGCCTGACATGCTGCACTTCCTGGGTCCACAAAGAGTCAGACCTGGCTGAGCCACTGAACTAATCTGAACTGAACTGAACCTCAATGATCACTGCAGCACTATTTACAGCAACTAGAACATAGAAAGGTTTCCCTGGTGTATCAGACAATAAGGAATCTGCCTGCAATGCAGGAGACCAAGATTTGATCCCTGGGTCAGACAGATACCCTGGAGAAGGAGATGACAACACACTTCAGTATTCTTGCCTGAAAAATTCAAAGGAACCTAGATGTCCATTGACAGGTGAATGGAAAAAGATGTGGTACATATACACAATGGAATATTACTCAGTTATATAAAGGAAAGCATTAGGCTCAGTTCTAATAAGATGAATGGCATTTGTTGAACAGTTGCTCAGTCATGTCCAACTCTATCCGACCACATGGATTTTGCCAGGCTTCGCTGTCCTTCACCATCTCCTGGAGCTCAAACTCATGTCCATTGAATCAATGATTGCATCCCCACTCTTGTCCCCTGTCATCGCATTCTCCTCCTGCCTTCACATTTTCCAGCATCAGGGCCTTTTCAAATGAGTCAGCTCTTCACATCAGGTGGCCCAAGTATTAGAGTTTCAGCCTCAGCATCAGTCCTCCCAATAAATATTTAGGACTGATCTCCTGTAGAATTGACTGGTTTGATCTCCTTGCAGTCCAAGAGATCTACAACACCAAAGATCAAAAGCATCAATTCTTCAGTGCTCAGCTTTCTTTATACTCCAGCTCTCACCATCCATACATGACCACTGAAAAACCCATAGCCTTGACTAGACGGACCTTTGCTGGCAAAATAATGTCTCTGCTTTTTAATATACTGTCTAGTTTGGTCATAACTTTTCTTCCAAGGAGCAAGCATTTTAATTTCATGGTTGCAGTCACAATTTGCAGTGATTTTGGAGCCCAAGAAAGCAAAGTCTGTCACTGATTCCATTGTTTCCCCATCTATTTACCATGAAGTTATGGGACCGATGCCATGATCTTAGTTTTTTGAATGTTGAGTTTTAAACCAGCATGGTCATTGAAGCAGAAGTAGATGTTTGTTTGTTTGTTTCTGAAATTCTCTTGCTTTCTCTAGGATCCAATGGATTTTTGCAATTTGATCTCTGTTTCCTCTGTCTTTTATAAATCCAGGTCGAACATCTGGAGTTCTCAATTCACGTACTGTTGAAGTCAAGCTTGGAGAATTGTGAGCATTACTTTAGTTAGGGTTCAATAGGTGTGCCATTGTACAGCAGCTTGAACATTCTTTGGCACTGCCTCTTTGGGGATTGGAATGAAAACTGACCTTTTCCAGTCCTGTGGTGACTGATGAGTTTTCCAAATTTGCTGGAATATTGAGTGTAGCACTTTAGCTGCATCATGGTTTAGGATCTGAAATAGCTCAGCTGGAATTCCATCACCTCTACTAGCTCACTTGACTTTGGACTCCAGGGTGTCTCTCTTTAGATTAATGATTACACCATCATGGTTATCTGGGTCATGAAGATCTTTTTTTTTTGTATAGTTCTTCTGTGTATTCTTGCCATCTCTTTTTAATATACTCGCTTCTGTTAGGTCCATAACATTTCTGTCCTTTTTTGTGCTCTTCTTTGCATGAAATGTGCCCTTGGTGTGTCTCATTTTCTTGAAGAGATCTCTAGTCTTTCTCATTCTATTACTTCCTCTATTTCCTGGCATTGATCACTTACAAAGGTCTTTTATCTCTTCTTGCTATTCTTTGGAATTCTGCATTCAAATGGGTATATCTCTCTCTCCTTTGCCTTTCACTTCTCCTTTGCCTTGCTTCTTTGCCATTTGTAAGGCCTCCTCAGACAACCTTTTTGCATTTCTTTTTCTTGTAGATCGTTTTGATCACTGTCTCTTGTACAATGTCGTGATCCTCCATCCATACTTCTTCAGGCACTCTATCAGATCTAATCCCTTGAATCTGTTTGTCATTTTCACTGTATAATCATAAGGGATTTGATTTAGGTCATACCTGAATAATCTAGTGGTTTTCCCTACTTTCTTAAATTTAAGTCTGAATTTTGCCATAAGAAGTTTATGCTATGAGCTACGGTCAGCTCCCAGCCTTGTTTTTGTTGATTTTTTAGAGCTTCTCCATCTTTGGCTGCAAAGTATATACCAGTATGATTTTGGTATTGACCATTGGTGATGTCCATGTGTTGACTTGTCTGTTGTGTTGTTGGGATAGGGTGTTTGCTATGACCAATGTGTTCTCTTGGCAAAACTCTGTTAACCTTTGCCCTGCTTCTTTTTGTACTCCAAGGCCAAACTTGCCTATTACTCCAGGTATCTCTTGACCTTCTACTTTTGCATTCGAGTCCTCTGTAATTAGAAAGGACATCTTTTTTTTGGTGTTAGTTCTAGAAGGTCTTGTAGGTCTTCATAGAACCTTTCATCTTCAGCTTCTTTGACATAAGTGGTTGGGACATAGACTTAGATTACGGTGATACTGAATGGTTTGCCTTGAAACAAAATGGAGATCATTCTGTCATTGATCCTTACTTAAGGATGCACCCAAGTAATGCATTTCAGACTCTTTTGTTGACCATAAGGATGACTCCATTTCTTCGAAGATGTTCTTGGCTACAGTTGTGGATTTTGCTGTCATCTGAACTAAATTCACCCATTACTGTCCCTTTTAGTTCACAGATTCCTAAAATGATGTTCACTCTTATCATCTCTTATTTGATCACTTCCAATTTACCTTGATTCATAAGCCTAACATTCCAGATTCCTATTCAATATTGTTCTTTACAGCATCACACTTGACTTTCACCACCAGACACATCCACAACTGGGTGTTGTTTCCACTTTAACTCAGATCCTTCATTCCTTGTGGAGCTATTTCTCTGTTCTTTCCCAGTAGTATTTTGCCACCTACTGACCAGGGAATTCATCTTTCAGTGTCATATGTTTTTGCCTTTTCATACTATTCATGGGGTTCTCAAGGCAGGAATAATGAAGTGGTTTGCCATTTCCTTCTCTAGTGGAGCATGTTTTGTCAGAACTCTCCACCATGACCTGTCCGTCTTGGGTGCCTCTACATGGCATGGATTATTGTTTCATATAGTTTGACAAGGCTGTGAACCATGTGATCAGTTTTGGTTAGTTTTCTGTAATTGTGGTTTTCATTCTCTCTGCCCTCTGATAGATGAGGATAAGAGCCTTGTGGAAACTTTCTGATGGGTGGGCCTGTCTGTGGGGAGACCTGGGTTTTACTCTGGTGGGCAGGGCCCTTCTCGGTTCAGTTCAGTTCAGTACAGTCACTCAGTCGTGTCCAACTCTTTGCAACCCCATGAACTGCAGCACGGCAGGCCTCCCTGTCCATCACCAACTCCCGGAGTTCACCCAAACTCATGTCCATCGAGTCGGTGATGCCATCCAGCCATCTCATCCTCTGTCGTCCCTTTCTCCTCCTGCCCCCAATCCCTCCCAGCATCAGAATCTTTTCCAATGAGTCAACTCTTTGCATGAGGTGGCCAAAATATTTGAGTTTCAGCTTTAGCATCATTCCTTCTAAAGAACACCCAGGACTGATCTCCTTTAGAATGGGCTGGTTGGATCTCCTTGCAGTCCAAGGGACTCTCAACAGTCTTCTCCAACACCACAGTTCAAAAGCATCAATTCTTCAGCACTCAGCTTTCTTCACAGTCCAACTCTCACATCCATACATGACCACTGGAAAAACCATAGCCTTGACTAGATGGACCTTTGTTGGCAAGGTAATGTCTCTGCTTTTTAATATGCTATCTAGGTTGGTCATAACTTTCCTTCCAAGGAGTAAGTGGCTTTTAATTTCATGGCTGCAATCACCATCTGCAGTGATTTTGGAGCCCCCCAAAATAAAGTCTGACACTGTTTCCACTGTTTCCCCATCTATTTCTCATGAAGTGATGGGACCAGATGCCACGATCTTTGTTTTCTGAATGTTGAGCTTTAAGCCAACTTTTTCACTCTCCTCTTTCACTTTCATCAAGAGACTCTCTAGTTCCTCTTCACTTTCTGCCATAAGGGTGATGCCATCTGCATATCTGAGGTTCTTGATATTTCTCCCAGCAATCTTGATTCCAGCTTGTGCTTCTTCCAGCCCAGTGTTTCTCATGATGTACTCTGCATATGTTAAATAAGCATGGTGACAATATACAGCCTTGACATACTCCTTTTCCTATTTGGAACTAGTCTGTTGTTCCTTGTCCAGTTCTAACTGTTGCTTCCTGACCTGCATATAGGTCTCTCAATAGGCAGGTCAGGTGGTCTGGTATTCCCATCTCTTTCAGAATTTTCCACAGTTTATTGTGATCCACACAGTCAAGGCCCTGCTCAATAAGTCCTTAATCTGATTTTATGCTGATGAGTAGGGATTTATTCCCTCCCTGTAGTTTGGCATGAAGCCAAACTATGGTAGTGAAATGCTGGTAATGGTGACCTCCTTCAAAAGGACTTATGCCAGCATGTTGTGCCTCCCTGAACTGTTATATTCAGTGACCCTGACCCTGAGTCATGCCACTGTCAACCCACACCTCTGTGGAGACTCCTGGACACTGTTCAACAGGATGAAGTAAGTCAGAAAGAGAAAAACAAACATTGTGTGTTGACACATATATATGAAACCTAGGGACTTCCTTAGTGGCTCAGACAGTAAAAAATCTGCCTGTAATGCAGAAGACCCAGGTTTGATCCTTGGGTCAGGAAGATACCCTGAAGAAAGGAATGGCAATCAACTCTAGTATTCTTGCCTGAAGAATTCCATGGGCAGAGGAACCTTGCCAGGTACAGTCCATGTGGTCGCAAAGAGCCAGACATGACTGACTGAGAAACACACACATGCACACACACACGCACACAGAAAATCTAGAAAAATGATACTGATGAACCTATCTGCAGAGCAACACTCGAGACACAGGAATATAGAACAGATTTGTGGACACAATAGGGGAATGAGAGAGTGGGACAAATTGAGAGAGTAACCCTGAAACATATGTATTGTCATATACAAAATAGATTGCCAGTGAAATTTCTGTACAATTCAGGTTGCTCCAATCTGTCTTTGTGACAATCTAGAGGGATGGGAAGAAATAGAAGGTGGGAGGGAAGCTCAAGAGGGAGAAGACATATATTTACCTATGGCTGATTCATGTTGATGTATGGTGGAAACCAACACAATATTGTAAAGCAATTATCCTTTAGTTAAAAATAAATAAATTTAAACAAAGAAGATTAATGAATCACTTGTCTTGAAAAAGCAGAGATTCCTAGAGTGAAGGCAAAAATTTCAAAAGAACTGCTCAAATTTATCATGATATTGCAATGAATATCAGTTTTTCAGGTTTAATAATGCAAACCTAGGTTACTAACTTCAGCCAGTGGCCAGATGGCATAGATGAAAAAAAAGTGTAGAAAGTAACAAACAGTTGTGGGGCTAGAATGTATTTTACATATGTATTATAGGTGTTTTCTGGCCTCCCACCACTGAGAGGTAGGCTTTATGAAGATTGTGGTTTATTTGTTATTGTTATATTCCCATGAGTTAACTGATTACTTTTCGCTAGAAAATTATCTTCATGCAGAGAACTTATGAATATAAATTGCAAATGTCTAATAAAAAAATTCATAAAGAAAATCAATTGAAATAATACATTTAAGGGTCTTTCTGACAAAGGCAAAATAATACTTAATCAGTTTTCTTTGCCTTACCAGGTACTGCAGTTTGAACATGCCACAAGCTTTATTTCATATTAAGATATTTTGCTTTTAGCAAAAGTTTTTATATAATTGATTGATCTTTTTCAACTGCAAAAAAGCATCCAGGAAGAAAAGTTTATTTAACATTTATAGACAATACCTTCTAGGGTAATGTTAGCTAACTTCTCATGGAAAAATGTCAAGATAAGAAAACGCATTTTAATTCAAGTAATAGAATACCTTGAATATATATTTAATGATGCCACTTTTTTTTAAATTATGGAGAGTACTTTTGTGATTTGATGACCACAAGAATTCAAGTGAAACAAACAAAATGTAGAAGGTTTGATTACAAAAGTTGTATTATATTTCATAGTCAGGGCTTGCAATAATTTTAGTTATGTTTTTATTTTTTCCCAAAACTGACATATTGTGGAGACTATACTAATGTTGACAGACCAGGGTTATAAATATACTTTGAGAAGAACTGTTGCATTAACTAAACAAGCTATTGCACCAGGAACAGCCCTTGGGCATTTAAATTCAACTTCTGCTACATTTCCAAGGACAGGCCACCCTGATACTGCCTGTCAGTGAAAAATAAGTAGTGTTGAACATTGGCAAGTCCCAGTAAAATCTTTGCAGAGACCTTGCATGGAAAAATTTCTTCTGGGATTAGTAAGAATTTGCTGTCATTTTCAGTAGCATGTTTCTTTCCTATTTTCATTTTTCCAAACTTTGGGTATTTGACAGTGCTTTTAAAACCATGATGTGTTTATTTAAAAATGGATTGATATTTTAAATTTTTAAAGTACACAATGTCATATCTAGAGCTTTAGGTAAATAATTATTGGCTCTAGACTTTGCTTCACCTATGTTTTGCACACTTTTTTTGTTTGTATTAATGATTGAAGTTAATTAAAAACATTATATTTGACCTATACTTAATACACCTATTTTTTCTCATTTCCTTTTCTTTCATATGGCAGGTATTACTTATGATTGCAAGAAAAATGTATTACAAACTTTTCAAATATCTATCAACTAGTAGCCATAGTTATTTTTGTAAATGTTCTTAAGAAAGAACTCACAAGTATGTTTTAGAAAAGATTGTCATAGTTGGAAAAACATGAATATTCTGAATTTTTAGCCACAAATCACTTTGTAAATGGTTGTGCGTGCAGGGGCAAAAGGTATCACCCAAGAGAATTTTCTGCATTGAACCTGTGCCAATTTTGAAGCAACACTTAGGACTTTACTATACCATCCACATTTTTAAAAATCAAATTTTATTACATGTAGTGTATCAGATTGCATGAGAAGACAAGAAGGAAGCTTTGAAAAATAGTATTTGGTTAAACTTATTAAAAATGCTTTTTCATGTTACTTATTTCCTTCAGATTATTTATTTCATAGCAGTCATCTCATCTAACTATTGTATTGGAACAACTTCATATATTTTCCAATGCAATTCTGTTGTTACATTAGGCATATTTTCCTAATTTTATAATATCAAAATTGAGAGGGCAGATCAGCAATTTTCCTCTTTTACATGTACGTTAAAATTTGTCTGCGAGTCATCTTTGCATACATGTAATCCAGTTCATCTAGTTTTATAATGATTGAGCTAGAATAAAAATTACATTAGTGTTTACATGTTAAATCCTAGACTTGCCCAGATCTCCATGACCTCATTTTCCTTAGTCCCTATTAAATACAGCAGGAGTCAAAACATCTCCTTCCAAATGGGAAAGGACTACAGTTCTGACTAAGCAAACCACAGTCATCGAGTTTAAAAGTCAGTTGTAAGAGGAAAAGGAAAATGCCCCCGGGAAGTGTTGTCATAGCTGTAATCCAAATTTCAGAATAAGATTATTGCAAATAATAAGTGCTGAATAAATAAACAAATGAAATAAATACTAAGAAAAAAGCATGAACACATCTTAAAAGGAGGTATTTTTACTTTGTCATAAAAATAAAAATGAAAATGATCACTCCATCCTCTAAAGAAGAGAGAATCTGAACAAACTGAAAATCAGTAGTTCTTGTTAAGGTCACAGGTGAACCTCTTCCTTGAAAACTGGAGAGAGAGTGAATACAGAAAATCAGAGCTTATAGACAGGTGAAGCCACATTTGAGAGGCCTTAGGTCAGAGCTTTGGAGGAACACTAAAGGGTTATTGACTGAATTTGGAGTAGAGAAAAAAAATTGAGTGTCAAGCTTTAAGTTATATCCACATGCATAGTCATGATTTTTACCTCCAGAATTAGCACTGGGTTTTCAGGGTGAAGAGCAAGTAAAATTTCCCTAGTGCTTCCAGCAGGGAGAGGGGAAAGTAACCAATTTGAAATAAACTTCAAGAATTATTTTCTCATTAACAAAGGCCTGCCTTCAAGAGAAATTAATTTTCTTGAGCCTACTTAATGTGGAGAAAAGGAAATACCCACCTTGAACCCCCTGTAGTTTTGAACATAAAGGAGGGGAAATAGCCAATTCCAGGTCCTACTAGACTCGCTATCTCATGTAGCTGCGAAGTAGGGAAGCTGAGAAGCCCTTCTGAAGGTCTCAAGAGGCGCAAGTTCACTGAAAGACTGAGATCTAATCATAGGGCTGTGGAATGCTTCTCCTCCTTCCACACTTTGCCATCACATAAGCAAGACTTTTACATGTGAGAGGATTACATTTGTAAGGAAATGCAAGGCTCACACTCTGTACAAGAAATAGCCTCTAAGGAAATCTACCAGCAAAAGTTAGATCATCAGAGGAAAGTTTAGCCTCTTATTCCTACAGGAACAGCAAAAACAAACTGAGCCAATGTTTCTTAGCCAGGTAAACATGAAAAACTCACCTAACGATTGGTTTACTTCAGTTCTTTTTACCAAACATTATGTCAAGCTCTCAACAAAAAAAATACAAAGAAACAAAAATGCCCCAATATATGAAAGAAACAAAACAAAATTTGTAAAAAAAAAAAAAAAAAAGAAGAAGAAGAAGAAGAAAGAAAGAAAACTAAATTAATAACGAAACTACATGTGCAATTATGTGACATCAAATTTTAAAACCTGTAATCAGTGAAAGACAAGCCTGGTGCACTGTAATCCATGGGGTCACAAATAGTCCGACACCACTGATCAACTAAACAACAACAAATCAGTGAATTTAATTTTCTAGTAACATAAGCTATTAGTTCTACAAGAGGTATAATTTGAATAGGCTACAAACAATATTTTAACATTAAGTACCTGCCATTAAAGAAGCAATCAAGCCCATATTACCTTATAAATGTTAAAAATCACATACTTCAAAATTTGTTTAAATTTTTAAAAATCATAGAACAGAGATAAAACATGGAAGAGACATCTATTAATTTATTAATAGTAAGATCTGACTGAATAATACAAATTGTAAAACAAAATATTACATATAAAGTTTACCTCAAAAAATTATAGACAAATATTAGTAAATTGAATGCAGTAATGAAAAGAAAGACTAAAGTGAAGTTCACTCAGTCGTGTCCGACTCGTTGTGACCACATAGACTGTATAGTCCATGGAATTCTCCAGGGCAGAATACTGGAGTGGATAGCCTTTTCCATCTCCAGAGGATCATCCCAACCCAGGGATTGAACCCAGGTCTCCTGCATTGCAGGCAGATTCTTTGGAAGTCATAGTTAAATAGATTTTAGTTTTACAATGAAGAAACAACATGCATAAAACAACCAGCAATGTAATGCATTAAAATTTCAAAAAAAATAGACATAAATGACAAAATTATCATTTAATGACAAAAATAGATTAAAATGTTAGATAATAATATTAAAAATAATATTGACAATACTGGCAATATTAAAATATTAAATGACAATAATAGATAAAAATATTCACACTTATTAAATATTAATACTAAATATTTGCATTAAAATGATCTTAATATAGTAGACCATTATAAAAAAACAACCTCAATATCACGTGGAATCATGAAAGGTCAAAATAAATTCCTTTAAAATAGAGAAGAAGCCAGAGCTACAAGCCTTAAACATTATTATTATTCATTATAACTTTTGAAGTCTACCTTATAAAAGAAGATCAGAAAATGCAATAATATTTTTTGATGATGTGTTTATTATATAATTCATTTCCCCACATATGACTCTGGAAAATAATTTATGTTCTTTGTTTGCCTCAATATTCTCATTTGTAAAATGAAGTTAATGAAATTAACTATTTGATTAGTTTGTTATGAGGATTAACTTAGGTCAATTTACACAAAATATTCAGGAGAGTATCTGGTATACAGTAAATACCATAGATGTACTTGATGGTATTTACTATTATTACATCTAGAAAAAAAAAAAAAGACCTTATAATAGATATTCACTTTACAATTGGTGAGATGTTAATAATTAGCTCCAAATGTTTTATGAATACTAAATGTTATGTTTTAAACTGCTTTGCTCAGTGCCAGAAGTAAGAAATCATTAATACTGAAGAGAATATATGATTATTGAGGATTTGTTACTGAATTTTTCCACATAAAGAGGCCTTACAAATAACTTTTCAGTCTCATAACAAATGAAGATATTAATGATGAAGATAATGATAAAAATAACTCTCTCCTGTTGATTCCTTACTGTGTAATTTGCCAGCTTTAGAGTTACCCATTATTCTCCTTTATTTTCACTCCTGATTCCATTCAAGTGTTACTTTTTGCCATTTCATAACCTAGACTTTAAGAGTAAATCAGCACCAAGCCATCTAATATAAACACATGAATCAGAAACATATTTCTGATATGTATTTCTGTATTTCTGATATGTAGGTGATAAATATTAATTTTGGTATCTGTGGAGGATGAAATGAGAGTATACTGCCTCCATGTTAATTATTTTGTCTAAAGATCAAGCCATATTACACATGTAACCATTAGGATAGATTTGTTTGGAACACAGAATTTGCCTTCATTGTATTTGCATTTTAAAAATAATACTTTCATTTGCAATGAAAAGCATTACTAGGTCACTTACAAAGAACATGACATGATATTCATGACAGTTACATTAATTTGGGCACATTTTAAGAAATCACTATTTTCCCAGCAAATACACATATAAAGGTAAGTAGAAAAAAAAAAATAAGTTCCTCACTTAGACTCACTCAAAACCTAGATAATTCAGTTCCATAAACAAAATTTACCACTAGAAAAATTTCCCCAAAGTTATTCAAATTAATATTTCCACAAAATGAGAAGTTTCTATTACCAAAGTGTCCCAACTGTATGTCAAATCCATACATGTCAAACTGTGAGGACTTTCGAACTTCTTCAAAGAGATTTTCCATTAATACTATAGAATTGCACTTAGATTTGAATGTCCTGAAAAACTTTAGCTTTCTTAAGTACTTAGTATATATTTTTATTTCTTGTGAACAAAACTAAGAGTTCATGTAGTTCTATTCTCTACCCAGGTTATAACATTATTGTGTACACGCATCTACATAATGACTATCGGTTCAGTTCAGTTCAGTTCCGTCGCTCAGTCGTGTCAGACTGTGACCCCATGACTAGCAGCACTCCAGGCCTCCCTGTCCATCACCAATTCCCGGAGTTCACTCAGATTCACGTCCATCGAGTCAGTGATGCCATCCAGCCATCTCATCCTACGTCGTCCCCTTCTCCTCCTGCCCCCAATCCCTCCCAGCATCAGAATCTTTTCCAATGAGTCAACACTTTACATGAGGTGGCCGAAATATTGGAGTTTCACCTTTAGCATCATTCCTTCCAAAGAAATCCCAGGGCTGATCTCCTTCAGAATGGACTGGTTGGATCTCCTTGCAGTCCAAGGGGCTCTCAAGAGTCTTCTCCAACACCACAGTTCAAAAGCATCAATTTTTTGGTTCTCAGCCTTCTTCACAGTCCAACTCCCACATCCATACATGACCACAGGAAAAACCATAGCCTTGACTAGATGGACATTTGTTGGCAAAGTAATGTCTTTGCTTTTGAATATGCTATCTAGGTTGGTCATAACTATTCTTCCAAGGAGTAAGCGTCTTTTGATTTTATGGCTGCAGTCACCATCTGTAGTGATTTCGGAGCCTGAAATAATAAAGTCTGACACTGTTTCCACTGTTTCCCCATCTATTTCCCATGAAGTGATGGGACCAGATCCCATGATCTTCAGTTTTTGAATGTTGAGCTTTAAGCCAACATTTTCACTCTCCTCTTTCATTTTATTCAAGAGGCTTTTTAGTTCCTCTTCAATTTCTGCCATAAGGGTGGTGTCATCTGCATATCTCAGGTTTTTTATATTTCTCCCAGCAATCTTGATTCCAGCTTGTGCTTCTTCCAGCCGAGCATTTTTCATGATATACTCTACATATAAGTTAAATAAGCAGGGTGACAATAATGAGCCTACATACTCCTTTTCCTATTTGGAGCCAGTCTGTTGTTTCATGTCCAGTTCTAACTGTTGCTTCCCTTCCTGCATACAGATTTCTCAAGAGGCAGGTCAGATGGTTTGGTATTCCCATCTCTTTCAGAATTTTCCAGTTTATTGTGATCCACACAGTCAAAGGCTTTGGCATAGTCAATAAAGCAGAAATAGATGTTTTTCTAGAACTCTATTGCTTTTTCAATGATCCAGAGGGTGTTGGCAATTTGATCTCGGGTTCCTCTGCCTTTTCTAAAACCAGCTTCAACATCTGGAAGTTCATGGTTCACGTATTGCTGGAGCCTAGCTTGGAGAATTTTGAGCATTACTTTATTAGCGTATGAGATGAGTGCAATTGTGTGGTAGTTTGAGCATTCTTTGGCATTGCCTTTCTTTGGGATTAGAATGAAAACTGATCTTTTCCAGTCCTGTGGCCACTGCTGAGTTTTCCAAATTTGCTAGCATATTGAGTGCAGCACTTTTGCAGCATCATCTTTCAGAATTTGAAATAGCTCAACTGGAATTTCAACACCTCCACTAGCTTTGTTTGTAGTGATACTTTCTAAGGCCCACTTGACTTCACATTCCAGGATGTCTGGCTCTAGGTGAGTGATCACACCATCATGATTATCTGGGTTGTGAAGATCTCTTTTGTATAGTTCTTCTGTGTATTTTTGCCACCTCTTCTTAATATCTTCTGCTTCTGTTAGGTCCATACCATTTCTGTCCTTTATCGAGCCCATCTTTGCATGAAATGTTCCCATTGTATCTCTAATTTCCTTGAAGAGATCTCTATTCTTTCCCATTTTGTTCTTTTCTTCTATTTCTTTGCATTGATCACTGAGGAAGGCTTTCTTATCTCTTCTTGCTATTCTTTGGAACTCTCTACATTCAGATGCTTATATCTTTCATTTTCTCCTTTTCTTTTTGCTTCTCTTCTTTTCACAGCTATTTGTAAGGCCTCCCCAAACAGCCATTTTGCTTTTTTGCATTTCTTTTCCATGGGGATGGTCTTGATCCCTGTCTCCTGTAAATGTCACGAACCTCAGTCCATAGTTCATCAGGCACTCTATCTATCAGATCTAGGCCCTTAAATCTATTTCTCACTTCCATTGTATAATCATATGGGATTTGATTTAGGTCATCCCTGAATGGTCTAGTGGTTTTTCCTACTTTCTTCAATTTAAGTCTGAATTTGGTAATAAGGAGTTCATGATCTGAGCCACAGTCAGCTCCTGGTCTTGTTTTTGTTGACTGTATAGAGCTTCTCCATCTTTGGCTGCACAGAATATAATCAATCTGATTTCGGTGTTGACCATCTGATGATGTCCATGTGTAAAGTCTTCCCTTGTGTTGTTGGAAGAGGGTGTTTGCTATGACCAGTGTATTTTGTTTTCAAAACTCTATAAATATTTACCCTGCTTCATTCCATATTCCAAGGCCAAATTTGCCTGTTACTCCAGGTTTTCCTTGACTTCCTACTTTTGCATTCCAGTCCCCTATAATGAAAAGGACATCCTTTTTGGGTGTTAGTTCTAAAAGCTCTTGTATGTCTTCATAGAACCATTTAACTTCAGCTACTTTAGTGTTACTGGTTGGGGCATAGACTTGGATTACCGTGATATTGAATGGTTTGCCTTAGAGATGAACAGAGATCATTCTGTCGTTTTTGAGATTGCATCCAAGTACTGCATTTCAGACTCTTTTGTTGACCATGATGGCTACTCCATTTCTTCTAAGGGATTCCTGCCCACAGTAGTAGATATAATGGTCATCTGAGTTAAATTCACCCATTCCAGTCCATTTTAGTTCACTTATTCCTGGAATGTCGACTTTCACTCTTGCCATCTCTTGTTTGACCACTTCCAATTTGCCTTGATTCATGGACCTGACATTCCTATGCAATATTGCTCTTTACAATGTCAGACCTTGCTCTATCACCAGTCACATCCATATCTGGGTATTGTTTTTCTTTGGTTCCATCCCTTCATTTTTTTGGATTTATTTCTCCACTGATATCCAGTAGCATATTGGGCACCTACTGACCTGGGAGTTCCTCTTTCAGTATCCTACCATTTTGCCTTTTCATACTGTTCATGGGGTTCTCAAGGCAAGAATACTGAAGTGGTTTGCCATTCCCTTCTCCAGTGGACCACATTCTGTCAGACCTCTCCACCATGACCTCCCCGACTTGGGTGGCCCCCCGGCATGGCTTAGTTTCATAGAGTTAGACAAGGCTGTGGTCCTAGTGTGATTAGATTAACTAGTTTTCTGTGAGTATGGTTTCAGTGTGTCTGCCTTCTGACACCCTCTTAAACACCTACCATCTTACTGGGGTTTCTCTTACCTTGAACGTAGGTTTCTCTTCATGGCTGCTCCAGCAAAGTGCAGCCATTGCTCCTTACCTTGGATGAGGGGTATCTCCTTACAGCCGCCCCTCCTGACATTGAATGTGGAATATAGTCCTACATTTATCCTATTTTATTGTTCTTGTTTTCTTTGATATAAAATTTTTCCTCTTGTCTGTTTTTCTGCTTATATCTTATAATTGCCTTTTGATCTTGTAATCAAATATGAAAAATATATTTTTATGGGTGTGATGATATGCAAGTATGAATAGAACACAGGGTATCTCACATGACATAGTTAGATATGAAATCAGGCTCTTAAATTAGGGACAGAGATTAAAGGGCAGATACATCACACTAAAGAATCATAATTTTATACATTAGATAATGGGGAACAGTGAATAAAGCTTTTTAAAGCTGAGATTGTTTGATAAGGTTAGACAAGCAGAATATTGGATATACTAATGCTTAATAAGAGATAATTGCATAAACGAGTGACCTGGAACATTTGGGATAGTTCAGAGATTAGAATATAAGCAGTGAGACTAAAACTTTAGAATTTTGAACCTGCTTTGAATATAGTCTATCCAGTGAGTTCATCATTTATTTTTACAACTGGGAAACTTTGTATTTCCTGCAGTTAAAAATAATCAGAATTTTTTTCAAGAAATTTATGAGATTTTTTTGAGAGACTACTAATCTGTCAAATTTTGCCACTGAGATAAAGGAATGAAGACAGCAGAGTGTGTGCATGTGTAGGTGTATGTGCATGCTAAGTCACTACAGTCATGGCTGACTGAAAACCCATGAGATTCTCCAGGCAAGAATACTGGAGGGTTACCATGCTCTCTTCCAGGGGATTTTCCCAAGGGAGGGATGGGACCCACCGCTCTTATGTTTCCTGCATTGGCAGGTGGGTTCTTCACCACTAACACCACCCAGGAAGCCCATGCATATGTATATATTTGGCTTAGTCATAATGAATATGAATTGAAAAGAATTTAAATGATGTAACAATCAGTAGTATCAAACAGCATTATTTAAAAATTTCAGTGTTTTTCTTTATAAGAAAGAAGTAGCTTCAGGTATGCAACAACTATGATTCATGTGCTACAGAGATGTTTTTATTAAAATTTATGAGTAAATATTTTGAAATTGCACTATATAAAAACTTGCTTTCATAGATGTATAACCAGAGGACCAGTGAAGAACCATGGTAAGTCTAATTAAATGTGGTTGAGGCAAGGAAACTTTCATTTTGGAGAGATAAATTAGTCCCAATTAAAATAGCACAATAATAACTAAATTTTGTGTTGGCATATTTCAAATACATTTAGTTACTTAATTTTCCTGCATTAGTATGTATGCTTAAAAGCAAGAACATTTTCACTTAGTAAGTAATGCACTGAATATTTACAGTATTGTGGTGTTAGTGTTCAAGTTAAGTTTACATGAAATGAATAGGACTTATAATTCCTAATACACAGATTCTTCTGAAGTACCACTTTTAAATAACTTAAATTCATCTGCTAATGGTCAAAATTTCTATTTGTTCTTGAAACTACTTATATGACAATGATATCAATGGCTACAATGTAATTGGTTTACTTAAAAATATTTATAAAAAATTAAACTATGACCTCATGAGTTCTAATTTTAGAATAATAGTATCTGTAAATAATTTATAACTAAAAGGAATTAATTTATTAACTTTTAAAGCTATAAGCCATTTATTCACTTAAGAGTAAGCATCTACTATGTAAAATACTGCTGTGGACAGGAAAGAGATCAAACCAGTTAATCCTAAAGGAAATTAACCCTGAATGTTCATTGGAAGGACTGATGCTGAAGCTCCAACACTTTGGCCACCTGATCCAAACAACCGACTCACTGGAAAAGACTCTGATGCTGGGAAAGATTGAGGGCAATGAGGAGAAGGGGGTAACAGAAGATGAGGTGGTTGGATTGCATCACTGGCTCAATTGATGTGAGTTTGAGCAAACTCCAGGAAATAGTGAAGGACATAGAAGCTTAGTGTGTTGCAGTCCACGCGGTCACAAAGAGTTAGACATGACTTGGCGATTGGACAATAACAATGTAAAGTACTAAGCTGAGAATTGTGGGGAAGATAAAACAATAAAGATACATTTTCTCTTCTCAGGAAATGTATAATATATAATAGAATATGAGACAAATAATATCTGTATTTTAGATAAAAAAAAAAAGATGATAAAAATTTTTAAGCAGTGTTTGTAGAGAGCACATTTACTTAAGGAACCCAGTAAAGATTAAATGAGGCTTTGAGTGGATCTTTTATCCCTTTTGATTGTAATGTTTTTGAATTTTTAATTCTAAAGTTGTCTGAATGAGAATATAATTGATTTATTTCTTGACATTTCAGTAGAATGTTTATATGTAAGATAGACTGACTTCCTGCCCTAAAATTTTTCTTTGTGAGATTCTTTCATGTTGTTGCACATAGCTATTGCTTCTTCCAATTCATTTATTATATAGAATTAACTTATACCACAATATTATAATAAATTTATTCAGCTGTTGCTCTTAAAAAATAATCCCCAAATGTAATGATGAAGATACACCATTTAGTTTATGCTGACAGATTCTATGAACCACAATTATGTCTGTAAATCTAATAGGGAGAGCTTATCTCTGCTCACCAAGGAGACTGTCAGCCTGAGCATTAGCAAATGGCATCTCCATATGGAGTGACAGTCATTCAGTCCTGTCAGACTCTGCGAACCCATGGCTTGTAGCTCACCAGGCTCCTCTGTCCATGGAATTCTCTAGGCAAGAGTACTGGAGTGGGTAGCTGTTTCCCTTTCCAGGGGATCTTTCCAACCTAGGGATTGAATCCAGGTCTCCCACATTGCAGGTGGAGTCTTTATCATCTGAACCCCCAGGGAAGCCCATTCCTACAAGAGATCTACCCAACCCATATGGTGTAGACTTCCTAAAAACATATGTTGGTTGTATTCCAGTTGCTGGTAATTAGAGAAGGAGGGAAGGAAAGAGAGAGAGAGAGAGAGAAAGGTGTCTTCTACTTTCTGTAAGTTGCAAGGATGAAATGTCAGTGTCACATTATATGCGTAGTCTGTGGGGTGGAATAAATGGTTTGTCTTGGAATAAATGATTTACCTATTGAGTACATCAGGTTCAGATATGAATGCAGATTCTCAAGTATGGATTTGAAGATTAAAGAGATACGTTATTTTCCACCACACACCCCCAATACGATAGCACAGCAAACCATAATGCAACCATTATAGGCACTTTCATTTAGAAAATAGGAAAAGAGTGGGAGGTCATTGGACTGTAGCATTTCTGAAATCCAGCTGGATCCATGTTTCCAGTTCCTTGGATAGTGGCTCAGTTCTGCTGCCTAACATCATTCTCTGTGGCTCTGGGCTCCACGTCTCAGAACCCTGGTTCTCTCTGAGCCATTGCTTCTTTTCCAAAAGAAAGTCTTCTCTACAACTGAGTTGTTTTCCCAGCCTCATCCATGTCCAAAGTAGTTTTGAAGTTCAAAAGCCTCTTTTAGGGTTTTCTATGTAGAGGATCACGTTATCTGCAAACAGTGAGAGTTTTACTTCTTCTTTTCCAATTTGGATTCTTTTTATTTCTTTTTCTGCTCTCATTTCTGTGGCCAAAACTTCTAAAACTATGTTGAATAGTAGTGGTGAAAGTGGGCACCCTTGTCTTGTTTCTGACTCTAGGGGAAATGCTTTCAATTTTTCACCATTGAGGATAATGTTTGCTGTGGGTTTGTCATATATAGCTTTTATTATGTTGAGGTATGTTCCTTCTATTCCTGCTTTCTGGAGGGTTTTTATCATCAATAGATGTTTAATTTTGTCAAAGGCTTTCTCTGCATCTATTGAGATAATCATATGGCTTTTATTTTTCAGTTTGTTAATGTAGTGAATTACATTGATTGATTTGTGGATATTGAAGAATCCTTGCATCCTTGGGATAAAGCCCACTTGGTCATGGTGTATGATCTTTTTAATGTGTTGTTGGATTCTGATTGCTAGAATTTTGTTAAGGATTTTTGCATCTATGTTCATCAGTGATATTGGCCTGTTGTTTTCTTTTTTTGTGGCATTTTTGTCAGGTTTTGATATTAGGGTGACGGTGGCCTCATAGAATGAGTTTCAAACTTTACCTTCCTCTGCAATTTTCTGGAAGATTTTGAGTAGGATAGGTGTTAGCTTTTCTCTAAATGTTTGGTAGAATTCAGCTGTGAAGCCGTCTGGACCTGGGGTTTTTTTTTTGCTGGAAGATTTCTGATTACAGTTTCTATTTCTGTGCTTGTGAAGTGTCTGTTAAGATTTTCTATTTCTTCCTGGCTCAGTTTTGGAAAGTTGTACTTTGCTAAGAATTTGTCCATTTCTTCCAAGCTGTCCATTTTATTGGCATATAATTGCTGATAGTAGTCTCTTATGATCCTTTGTATTTCTGTGTTGTCTCTTGTGATCTCTCCATTTTCATTTATAATTTTATTGATTTGATTTTTCTCCCTTTGTTTCTTGATGAGTATGGCTAATGGTTTGTCAATTTTATTTATCCTCTCAAAGAAATGGCTTTTGCCTTTGTTGATTTTTGCTATGGTCTCTTTTGTATCTTTTGCATTTATTTCCACCCTACTTTTTAGCATTTCTTTCCTTCTACTAACCCTGGGGTTCTTCATTCATTCCTTTTCTAGTTGCTTTAGGTATAGAGTTAGTTCATTTATTTGACTACATCAGAAAATTACTAGAGCTAATTAATACATATAGTAAAGTGGCAGGATATAAAATCAACACAGAGAAATGCCTTGCATTCCTATACATTAATAATGAGAAAATAGAAAGAGAAATTAAGGAAACAATTCCATTCACCATTGCAATGAAAATAATAAAATACTTAGGAATATATCTACCTAAAGAAACAAAAGACCTGTATATACAAAACTAAAACGCTGGTGAAAGAAATCAAAGAGGACACTAATAGGTGGAGAAATATACTGTATTCATGGATTAGAGGAATCAATATAGTGAAAATCAATATACTATGCAAAGCAATCTATAGATTCAGTGCAATCCCTATCAAGCTACCAGTAGTATTTTTCACAGAGCTAGAACAAATAATTTCACAATTTGTATGGAAATACAAAAAACCTTGAATAGCCAAAGCAATCTTGAGAAAGAAGAATGGAACTGGAGGAATCAACTTGCCTGACTTTAGGCTCTACTACAAGGCCACAGTCATCATCTGGCACAAAGACAGAAATGTAGGTCAATGGAACAAAATAGAAAGCCCAGAGATAAATCTACACACCTATGGACAACTTATCTTTGACAAAGGAGGCAAGAATATACAATGGAGAAAAGACAATCTCTTTAACAAGTGGTGCTGGGAAAACTGGTCAACCACATGTAAAAGAATTAAACTAGAACACTTTCTAGCACCACACACAAACATAAACTCAAAATGGATTAAAGATCTAAACATAAGACCAGAAACTATAAAACTCCTAGAGGAGAACATAGGCAAAACACTCTCCGACATACATCACAGCAGGATCCTCTATGACCCACCTCCCAGAATATTGGAAATAAAAGCAAAAATAAACAAATGGGACTAATTAAAAGTAAAAGCTTCTGCACAACAAAGGAAACTATAAGCAAGATGAAAACACAGCCTTCAGAATGGGAGAAAGTAATAGCTAATGAAGCAAATGACAAACAACTAATCTCAAAAATATGCAAGCAACTCCTGCAGCTCAATTCCAGAAAAATAAATGACCCAATCAAAAAAATGGGCCAAAAAACTAAACAGACATTTATCCAAAGAAGACGTACAGATGGTTAACAAACACATGAAAAGATGCTCAACATCACTCATTATCACAGAAATGCAAATCAAAACCACAGTGAGGTACCATTTCATGCCAGTCAAAATGGCTGCTATCCAAAAATCTATAAGCAATAAATGCTGTAGAGGGGTGTGGAGAAAAGGGAACTCTCTTACACTGCTGGTGGGAATGCAAACTAGTACAGCCACTATGGAAAACAGTGTGGAGATTCCTTAAAAAACTGGAAATACAACTGCCATACGATCCAGCAATCCCACTTCTGGGCATACACACTGAGGAAACCAGAATTTAAAGAGACACATGTACCCCAATGTTCACTGCAGCACTGTTTAAAATACCCAGGACATGGAAACAACCATCAGCAGACAAATGGATAAGAAAGCTGTGGTACATATACACAATGGAGTATTACTCACCCATAAAAAAGAATACATTTGAATCAGTTCTAATGAAACTGGAGCCTATTATACAGAGTGAAGTAAGCCAGGAAGAAAAACACCAATACAGTATACTAACACATATATATGGAATTTAGAAAGATAGTAGTGATAACCCTTTATGAGAGACAGCAAAAGAGACACAGATGTATAGAACAGTCTTTAGACAGCAAAAGAGACACAGATGTATAGAACAGTCTTTTGGACTCTGTAGGAGAGGGTGAGGGTGAGATTATTTGGGTGAATGGCATTGAAACATGTATAATATCATATGTGAAATGAATCACCAGTCCAGGTTCGATGCATGATACAGGATGCTCGGGGCTGGTTCACTGGAATGACCCAGAGGGATGGTATGGGGAGGGAGGGGGGAGAGGGGTTCAGGATGGAAACACGTGTACACCCATGGGGATTCATGTTGCTGTATGACAAAACCAATATACTATTGTAAAGTAATTAGCCTCCAATTAAAATAAATAACTTTATATTTTTAAAAATCATCCTTTAATTTTGTACAAATTTTGTCCCTCCTTTTTCCAATTTGTAAGTATTTACATTGGCAATATTATTTTTTTTAATGATTGTTTCCAAAGAGTCTGATTAGGGATCAGTTCTTTAGACAAAAAGTTAAACTCTCAAAATATTTAGAGATAAGCCTTTCATTCCAATCCCAAAGAAAGGCAATGCCAAAGAATGCTCAAACTACCACACAATTGACTCATCTCACACGCTAGCAAAGTAATGCACAAAATTCTCCAAGCCAGGCTTCAACTATACATGAAATGAGAACTTCCAGATGTTCAAGCTGGATTTAGAAAAGGCAGAGGAACCAGACATCAAATTGCCAAGTTCCGTTGGATCATCAGAAAAGCAAGAGGGTTCCAGAAAAACGTCTATTTCTGCTTTATTGACTATACCAAAGCCTTTGACTATGGATCACAGCAAACAGTGGAAAATTCTTAAAGAGATGGGGATACCAGACAATCTGACCTGCATCCTGAAAAATCTGTATGCGGTCAAGAAGCAACAGTTAGAACTGTGCATGGAACAACAGACTGGTTCTAAATCAGGAAAGGTGTACGCCAAGGCAGTATATTGTTACACTGCTTATTTAACTAATATGCAGAGTACATCATGAGAAATGCTGGACTGGATGAAGCACAAACTGGAATCAAGATTGCTGGGAGAAATATCAATAACCTCAATATGCAGATGACACCACACTTATGGCAGAAAGCGAAGAACTAAAGAACCTCTTGATGAAAGTGAGAGAGGAGAGTGAAAAAGTTGGCTTAAAACTCATCATTCAGAAAACTAAGATCATAGCATCCAGCCCTATCACTTCATAGCAAATAGATGGGGTAACAATGAAAACACCGACAGACTTTATTTTCTTGGACTCCAGAATCACTGCAGATGGTGACTGCAGTCATGAAATTAAAAGCCACTTACTCCTTGGAAGGAAAGACATGACCAGCCTAGACAGCATATTAAAAAGCAGAGACATTACTTTGCCAACAGAAGTCCATCTGGTCAAAGCTATGGTTTTTCCAGTAGTCGTGTATGGATGTGAGAGTTGCACTATAAAGAAAGCTGAGCAACGAAGAATTTATGCTTGTGGACTTTGCTTTTGGAGAAGATCCTTGAGAGTCCCTTGGGCTGCAAAGAGATCAAACCAGTCCACTCTAAAGGAAATCAGTCTTGAATATTCATTGGAAGGACTGATGCTAAAGCTGAAACTCCAGTACTTTGGCCACCTGATGCAAAGAACTGACTCATTTGAAAAGACCCTGATGCTGGGAAAGATTGAAGGCAGGAGGAGAAGGGAATGACAGAGGATAAGATGGTTGGATGGCATCACTGTCTCAATGGACATGAGTCTGAGTAAACTCTGGGAGTTGTTGATGGACAGGGAGGCTCAGTATGCTGCAACCCATGGGATCGCAAACATTCGGACATGACTGAGCGACTGAACTGAACTGAACTGGGGAGATTTATATTGTTTTCCAGTTCATGACTCATGGCGAGATGATGGGTGGAGTACAGCATTGAAGAGGATGAAGCCAATGAGGTTAAATAGGAGTTGGGGTCTTCTGAATCTCCCTTGATTTCCTCTTACAGCTAAGTCAAAGGAATAACTACTCCAGTGGGGGAAAGCCTTTTATGACTGGTTCTTCCACTCTGTTGATGTAAAATGAATTGACCTTGAAGCTAGTGTGCTGTCATTTATGATTTTTCAGAAACTCTATTGAGATAAGAGTTTCTTTGTCTATATTTTTGTCTATAGAACAATTAATCCTAGAGTTTTTTTTTAATCTAATCACATTTTATTATTTAATAGGGAGTTCTTTTGCCTCCCCATAACTTCTTATCTCTTATCTTTAGATTTATTTTAAAACTGTGTTTCTCTTTTGCTTACATTCATATGTTTCTTAGCCTTCTTTTTGTAGTAATAAGAAGTTTAAGGAGAGAACAGAGGTCCCTTTTTTTATGTAATTTTCTAAAGAATCTTGCTCTCATTCTCTTGATTTAGAGGGTCACCAAGGTGATATAGTCTCTAGTTTAATGGAGCAACTGGTGTCCCAACTGCTGACCTCTTTTACACTTTCCTTTATGCTAAATTTCCATGACCTTAAAATTCATACTTTCATTAGCCTCGAATCAGAAATGCACTACTATTAAGACTTGACATTTTAACTCTTATAGTTCATCTCAGTTTCTTTAAGTTTTTCCCCTCCATTTTTTATCACAGTTCTCATAGTGCTCAAATCTCTGTCTTTTACATGTCACAAATTAAAACTGGTTTAAACACAGTTTTTCACTGAACAAAACATTAGGGTCCTAAATAGTCTTACTGGGAGATCAATTGTTTGAATGTGCTTGAGAAACCAACTTCAGTCTCCAATAAGATGCATGGTTACTATAAAAGAATCTTCATTCCCTTTAAATTGTCATTATCTTCTCTCCATACCCTCTCCTGGATTTGTTGTTTGTGGATTTTTTTGAAGATAGCCATCCTGATTGGTGTGAGGTGATATCTCATGGTAGTTTTGATTTGCATTTCTCTACTAGTGATTTTGAACATCTTTTCATCTGCATATTGGCCACATGTATGTCCTCTTCAAATAGACGTCTTTCTGCACTGACAATATAAACTAGGTGTCTGTCATGTGATATAATTATTAGCTGCCTATTTTTCAAGTAGGTAAGACATTTCTTCTTGGTAGCTGACCTATTTAACATTCAGGGGTAATATACTACTCCTTCTAACTAGCTTCATTGTATGAAATGATTTTAAGCAGTTATTTAACCTTGATTGAGCACCCACTGGCAGATAAATTCTGAAGAGAAAACAAAATCATTTTTACACTGTGACCATTACTATAGTAACATTTATAAAAATGTGTTCTATAGGACATAGATCTAACAAACATTTCATTTTGTTTAGGAACCAAAAAGTTTCCTAAGGGAAAAAAAGTTTTGAAAATGCTGCCAGTATATTTTCCTTCACAATATGGTTTTGTATTAAAGGCTCTGAGAATGCCTGTGATGAGGAGAAGTACCTGACTTTATTTAACTGGAGAAGTTATTATCTTATTTGTCTTAAAGTAATCATTAAATTTTTATTTTTAAAAACACATATTAAAAATATTTGGGACTAGTATTTCATGAGACATTTATGAGATGTGATTTGAAAGTATACCATGGATCACCTAGAACATGTACACATGACATATTTGCTACCTACTCTTAGTCATAGAATAGAAATCAGTGTTTACAGATAATTTGTGTTATTCATAAACACTTTTGTTATATTTTGATCATAGCAGTGTAGGATTACATATGAATATAAAACTATGTAGAACTGTAATATATTCACTACTTAGGAAAAGTAGAAATACACGGACTTTAGTGTTTAATAATTAGTCCCAAGTGACTCGTCAACTCGCACTATCAAAGTTAATATATGTACAGCAAGTTAGGAATTAACAACTTCCTTTTTTTACATAAATGCCATAACCAATGATCAGATTAGCTTTATATACATAATACTTATTTTTTTCAGCTACTCATAAATTAGAAATACATATAAATATACTTATGTACACAAAAATATAGAGATATTCATAAACCTAAAAAAAAAACAATATGACATTATCTATCATCATTCTTACGTTATCAATAACCAAAAAATTACCTGTTGAAACTAGACTTTTAAAAAAATATATAACTCTTTTAAACACTCCATAAGGACATATATGGCAGAATACTTCTTAAAAGAGTGGATATAATTTTGCTGTATAGAAGAAACCAATGCAACATTTTAAATCAGCTATATTCCAATTTTTTTAATTAAAAAATAAAAATAGAACTTAACAGTAAAAAAAGATATACATTTCTCTTTGATTAGGGAAAAATATTAACTACTACAAAGCTAGAAATTATTTTCTAATGGAAATACTAAGTTTATTTTAATGTGGATATTTGAGAATATATAAGTGGGCCATGTATTAGCACAAATATTAGCATTGGCTAGTATACCTTTGTTGCCAATGAAATTTAGGTAAGTTGGTGAGAATTCTTGGAAAGGTTTTCTCATTTATAAAGAGATGTGTATAGAAAGAAACTTTAGTTTAATTCATAAGCTGCTTTCATATCTCTACATGAAGGAGGTATTAAATGTATGGTTATTTGCAAAGGCTCTTACAGAATGGTGATATAAGCTATAAGTATGAAATGACTATGATGAAGCACAAAACTCAGCATCTAGAATAAAATGTGTTGATACTACTGATGTCAAACATCATTACCTCACTGAACCAAACCAAAGTTTACAGATGTCTAAAGAGGGCATTAAGTGCTTCCCTGATGGTGCAGTTGGTAAAGAATCTGCCTGCAGTGCAGGAGACCTGGGTCTGATCCCTGGGTTGAGAAGATGCATGCCGAGGTCCAGCCTCAGCAGAGTCCAGGGATATCTTCAGGATGGATGACATCGGTGAATGAAGAAAGATAGATAAAGAAATAAAGAATGACACGGGGTGACCAAGCTTCTTCGGTGAGCGAGGCCAGTTTACTTTATTTTCCTTGGGGCTTTTATACCCTGAGTTATACATACAGCAAGGTGAAAAATGCAGAGTCAACTCAACATTCCATCAGCAATAACTTTTATCGATATCAGGTGCCTTCCTGCAAGAGTCTTATTTTTTGTACATCATCTTCTGTCCCAGAGGCCTGTTGATATTCCATGACCTCTTTTTGATAAATGTTGGTCAGCCAGAACAATAATCTTCCCTGGCAATGGCAGCCCACTCCAGTACTCTTGCCTGGAAAATCCCATGGATGGAGGAGCCTGGAAGGCTGCAGTCCATGGGGTTTCTGAGGGTTGGACACGACTGAGCGACTTCACTTTCACTTTTCACTCCCATGCATTGGAGAAGGAAATGGCAACCCACTCCAGTGTTCTTGCCTGGATAATCCCAGGGACCAGGGAGCCTGGTGGGCTGCCATCTCTGGGGTCGCACAGAGTCAGACATGACTAAAGTGACTTAGCAGCAGCAGCAGCAAAGTGTTTCTTCTTAAATTCCTAGCCTGCGTCACTCTTAAAGTACAGAGTTACATTTTTATGGAGCAAAGATTCAGCGGGTAACAGCAAAGAAAGAACTTATTAACTCAAAGTCTAATGTTGCTAATGCTAAGGCTATTACTTGTTTCTCCTATATCCTGACTATATGCACTCCCAGAAACACAATGGATAACGGATGTGAGAACTTGGCAGCAAGCATAGGCTCAACAATGTTGTAAGAGTCTGGATAAACCTGCCAAGTAAGCTAGAATGCTAAAAGGGGGTTTGAAACACTCCTTTCATGCCCAGGAGATTTATCAACTAGAGCCCTAAGTTAACTCTTTCCAGAGAAAGGTGGTCGGGGGCAGCCCCCTGTTAATGTCAGAAGAGTTGGTGAAAGACATAAAATAGTAAGACAGACAGATTCTGGTTGGGGGTAGATGCTCAAGCAAGTCCAGGAGTTCCCTTGAGTCCTGATCTCGCCTTTGCCCATCAGGCCTCTTCCTCATGACCTTTGCCATGGGCGGGATTCTTCACGCTGGGTCCCGGCAGATGCTCTGGAGAAGAAAATGGCAAGCCTTTCCAGTATTCTTGCCTGGGAAATCCTACTCGACAGAGGAGCCTGACAGTCCATGGTGTTGCAAGAGTTGGACTTGACTTAGTGACTATACCACCACCAATGAGGGCATAATAGCAGTTTTGGTGATGGTTAAATAAAGTTGCCACATAGTTGATGTTTGATGTGATGCTCTTAGCAGAGCCTTTGCCACAAAGTTCAGTAATGCTAATCATCCATATTCAATCAGTTCAGTTCAGTCGCTCAGTCATGTCCGACTCTCTTTGACCCCATGAATTGCAGCATTCCAGTCCTCCCTGTCCATCACCAACTCCCAGAGTTCACTCAAACTCATGTTCATTGAGTCAGTGATGCCATTCATCCATCTCATCCTCTGTCATCCCCTTCTCCTCCTGTCCCCATCCCTCCCAGCATCAGAGTGTATTCCAATGACTCAACTCTTCTCATGAGGGGGCCAAAGTATTGGAGTTTCAGCTTTAGCATCAGGACTTCCAATGAACACCCAGGACTTATCTCCTTTAGAATGGACTGATTGGTTCTCCTTGCAGTCCAAAGGACTCTCAAGAGTCTTTTTCCAGCACCACAGTTCAAAAGCATCAATTCTTCAGTGCCCGGCTTTCTTCATAGTCCAACTCTCACATCTATACATGACCACTGGAAAAACCATAGCCTTGACTAGACGGACTTTTGTTGGCAAAGTAATGTCTCTGCTTTTGAATATGCTATCTAGGTTGGTCATAACTTTCCTTCCAAGGAGTAAGCGTCTTTTAATTTTGTGCCTTATCACTACTCTGTTATTTTTTAGATGGGCTTCCCTGGTTGTTCAAATGGTAAAGAATCCACCAGCAATGAGGGAGACCTATGTTCTACCTCCGTGTTGGGAAGATCCCCTGGAGGAGGGCATGGCAACCCACTCCAGTATTATTGCCTGGAGAATCCCCATGGACAGAGGAGCCTGGCAGGCTACAGTTGATGGGGTCACAAAGAGTCAAACACGACTGAGTGACTAAAAACAGCACACATCACATTTTTTACATGTTCAAATTCATCTTTGCCTATGCTTTGTTCCATACAGCTAAATAGCTCAAATAAATAAAACTCGGCTAAGTGTTGTGTCTCTGATGAAAATTTATTAGGAATCAAGTGAGTTAAAAGGTCAGACATGCATAATTAAAGTAGATTATATGTAAATCCTGAATTTGCATACTGAAGTTTAAATAACTGCAAATATTTTTTCTTAAATGAAAACCTTTGAAAGCTAAATGATTTGAATATATCAGTTCAGGTTACTCAAAGTATTGACCATACACCTGAGATGTAAACTGAAGGAAATTACCTTACATTGTAGAACTTGGTTTCTCTGAAAATAATCATTTAGTGAATAATATAAAAATAAATTTTTTATTTTTTAAAAATCTAAATGCATCTTTTCTTCCAAAGTCATCCCACCTCTATACTTACTGTACTTAAAAACACCTTCCACTTGAAGAGCTGTACGCTGATGAGTACATAAAATAGTGATCACATTTTTAGAATGTTTTTCAACACTGAATAAATATATGGAAATGGTTTTTAGCTTCCAGATTTTCTGTATGAACAAATCATAGAATAAATATTAGAATTCAGGTGCAGTGTCTTTAATTTCGTAGGAAAGTCTTCTTTGTTGCCACAGAGTTGATAGTCCAGGGGCTTTTACACTGAAATATCATTTTCCATTCTAGAGCATGTCTTTAAAATTGTCATTAATTAGAGGGAAAATCTCCTTCCTGTGTTATGCATTTTCTGCAATAAAAATATAAAAAGAGCCATTAAGCCCTTCTCTCTAATATATGTATGTAATAATGGTTTTGTGCCATTCTAAGCAAATTATTTGTTTAAAAAAAACGTGTTGGTATTTAATTACTCTAATCAATTGTATCTTAGTGATTATATACACAGATCAGACACGAAATATAAGAAAAATTACTAACCACTCATCCTGCTTTTTCCTGTGTATTTTCCACCAACTTTAAGTCTTATTTTACATATTCCCAACAGTATGATGTACAAAGCTTTGAGTTTTCTGTGTAGACTGCAGCTTTAAATGATATATCTAAATTTGATGTCTTCACTGCTTTCAATGACAATATTTACTAAATTAGGCCTGCAAAGCCTTATTTCCTGTTTATCCTTAAAAGTTATGAATTGTTTTTTAAGGAGATAACTGTTTTTATACAAAGATGATTCAAAAATCTTTACAGTGACTCATACCCTGACATTTATTCTCAATTTAAAATTCAACCTGACGCTTCTTTTTTTTTTTTTAGAGTTTGCTCTCTTTCCATTGTGCTATATAATTTATTATTGTTATCATTCCAGATTACATGTAGGATACAAACTAATTTTCAGTTGTTTTTAACATCAGAATTTTATTTGTGTTCATTTCATATAGATTGGCCTGGGAACTTGATGATCATCTCCCACAGACCTTGACTAACAGAGGCTGCAGTAGGACATGTGTTTTCATATCAGAGGCAGAATAAAAGAGAATATTGTGACTTGTTTTGAAAGCTTCTTCCCAAACACTTCACATTTAACTGCTTCAAAGTAATGCTCGAATTTCAGTGAACAACAAAAGTGATCTCACATTGTCTCCATCAGGAGAGAAAAGGGCACTTGTGGTGTTTCAATCACCAAGTCGTGTCCTATTCTTGCGACCCAATGGACTGCTGCCTGCCAGGCTCCTATGTCCATCGGATTTTTCAGGCAAGAATACCAGAGTGGGTTGCCATTTCCTTCTCCAGGGGATATTCTCCTGCATTGTGGCAGATTCTTTATGAACTGAGTCAGCGCAGAAGCCCAAGGCACTTGAAAATAGCTTTCACTGTGATCACACTTTAGGCCAACAATGTTCATATTAAAATTATAGTATTCCTCTACCTTATCCACAATCTCAGTGTCCCTCAGTCAACTGTGGTCTGAAAATATGAAATAGAAAATTCCAGAAATAATTCAGAAGTGTCAAATTGCAAGTCTTTCTCTCCATCCTACTTGGGGGCCCCAACCATTAACATCATCTGTTCCTCACATTGATCCATGGACATCACAACAAGTTAATGATCCAGTATCACCAGAAACAGATGATGCTCCTACTGAAGTATCATCCAAAAGTCAATAGTAGTCCTACAGTGTGGAGTCACTCAACTCATTTCATCTCATCATGGCAGGCATTTATCAGCTTCAGTTCAGTTCATTCGCTCAGTCATGTCCAAATCTGTGACCCCATGAACTGCAGCACACCAAGCCTCCTTGTCCATCACCAAGTCCCAGAGTTCACCCAAACCCATGTCCACTGAGTCAGTGATGCCATCCAGCCATCTCATCCTCTGTCATCCCCTTCTCCTCCTGCCCTCAGTCTTTCTCAGCATCTGGGTCTTTTCAAATAAGTCAGCTCTTCAAATCAGGTGGCCAAAGTATTGGAGTTTCAGCTTCAGCATCAGTCCTTCCAATGAACCCCCAGGACTATTACCCTTTAGGATGGACTGGTTGGATCTCCTTACAGTTCAAGGGACTCTCAAGAGTCTTCTCCAACACCACAGCTCAAGCATCAATTCTTCAGCGCTCAGTTTTCTTTATAGCCCAACTCTCACATCCATACACGACACTGGAGAAACCATAGCCTTCACTAGCCGGACCTTTGTTGCCAAAGTAATATCTCTGATTTTCAATATGCTGTCTAGGATGGGCATAACTTTCCTTACAAGGAGTAAGGGTCTTTTAATTTCATGGCTGCAATCACCATCTGCAGTGACTTTGGAGCCCAGAAAAATTAAGTCAGCCACTGTTTCCAGTGTTTCCCCATCTATTTAACATGAGGTGATGGGACCAGATGCCATGATCTTTGTTTTCTAAATGTTAAGCTTTAAGCCAACTTTTTCACTCTCCTCTTCCAAAATCACTGCAGATGGTGATTGCAGCCATGAAATTAAAAGATGTTTACTCCTTGGAAGAAAGGTTACCACCAACCTAGATAGTATATTCAAAAGCAGAGACATTATTTTGCCGACTAAGGTCCATCTAGTCAAGGCTATAGTTTTTCCTGTGGTCATGTATGGATGTGAGAGTTGGACTGTGAAGAAGGCTGAGCACCGAAGAATTGATGCTTTTGAACTGTGGTGTTGGAGAAGACTCTTGAGAGTCCCTTGGACTGCAAGGAGATCCAACCAGTCCATTCTGAAGGAGATCAACCCTGGTATTTCTTTGGAAGTAATGATGCTGAAGGTGAAACTCCAGTACTTTGGCCACCTCATGTGAAGAGTTGACTCATTGGAAAAGACTCTGATGCTGGAAGGTATTGGGGGCAGGAGGAGAAGGGGACGACAGAAGATGAGATGTCTGGATGGCTTCACTGACTCGATGGACATGAGTCTGAGTGAACTCCGGGAGATGGTGATGGACAGGGAGGCCTGGCGTGCTGCTATTCATGCGGTCACAAAGAGTCAGACACGACTGAGCGACTGAACTGAACTGAACTGAACTTTCATCAAGAGACTCTCTATTTCTACTTCACTTTCTTCCATAAGGTGGTGTCATCTGCATATCTGAGGTTATTGATATTTCTTCCAGCAATCTTGATTCCAGCTTGTGCTTCCTCCAGCCCAGAGTTTCTCATTATGTACTCTGCATATAAGTTAAATAAGCAGGGTAACAATATACAGCCTTGATGTACTCCTTTTCCTATTTGGAACTAATTTGCTGTTCCGTGTCCAGGTCGAACTGTTGCTTCCTGACCTGCATACAGGTTTCTCAAGAGGCATGTCAGGTGGTCTGGTATTCCCATCTCTTTCAGAATTTTCCACAGTTTATTGTGATCCACAAAGTCAAAGGCTTTGGCATAGTCAATAAAGCAGAAATAGATGTTTTTCTGGAACTCTCTTGAGTTTTCAACGATCCAGCGGATGTTGGCAATTTGATCTCTGGTTCCTCTGCCTTTTCTAAAACCAGCTTCAACATCTGGAAGTTCATGGCTAATGTATTACTGGAGCCTGGCTTGGAAAATTTTGAGCATTACTTTACTAGCATGTGAGATGACTGCAATTGTGTGGCAGTTTGAGCATTTTTGGCATTGCCTTTCTTTGGGATTAGAATGAAAACTGATCTTTTCCAGTCCTGTGGCCACTGCTGAGTTTTCCAAATTTGCTGACATATGGAGTGCAGCACTTTCACAGCATCATCTTTCAGGATTTGAAATAGCTGAAATGGAATTCCATCACCTCCACTAGCTTTGTTTGTAGTGATGCTTTCTAAGGCCCACTTTACTTCACATTCCAGGATGTCTGGCTCTAGGTGAGTGATCACACCATCATGATTATCTGGGTCATGAATATATTTTTTGTATAGGTCTTCTGTGTATTCTTGCCACCTCTTCTTAATATCCTCTGCTTCTTTTAGGTCTCTACCATTTCTTTCCTTTATTGAGCCCATCTTTGAATGAAATATTCCCTTGGTATCTAATTTTCTTGAAGAGATCTCTAGTCTTTCCCATTCTGTTGTTTTCCTCTATTTTTTTTGCATTGATCGCTGAGAAAGGCTTTCTTACCTCTCCTTGTTATTCTTTGGAACTCTGCATTCAGATGCTTATATCTTTCCTTTTCTCCTTTGCTTTCCACTTCCCTTCTTTTCACAGCTATTTGTAAGCCCTCCTCAAGCAGCCATTTTGATTTTTGCGTTTCTTTTTCTTGGGGATGGTCTTGATTCGTCTTCACTGTAGAATGTCACAAACCTCCGTCCATAGTTCCTCAGGCACTCTGTCTATCAGATCTAGTCCCTTATGTCTATTTCTCACTAGTAGTCATAATGGATTTGATTTAGGTCATGCCTGAATGGTCTAGTGGTTTTCTCCACTTTTTTTTCAATTTCAGCCTGAATTTGGCAATAAGGAGTTCATGATATGAGCCACAGTCAGCTCCCAGTCTTGTTTTTGCTGACTTTTCCATCTTTGGCTGCAAAGAATATAATCAATCTGATCTCAGTGTCAACCATCTGGTGATGCCCATGTTTAGAGTCTTCTCTTGTATTGTTGGAAGAGGGTGTTTGCTATGACCAGCGTGCTTCATTCTGTACTCCAAGGCCAAATTTGCCTGTTACTCCAGGTGTTTCTTTACTTCCTACTTTTGCATTCCAGTCTGCTATAATGGAAAGGATATCTTTTTGGGGTGTTAGTTCTGGAAGGTCTTGTAGGTCTTCAGAGAACTGTTCAGCTTCTTCAGCGTTGCTAGTTGGGGCATAGACTTGGATTACCGTAATATTGAATGGTTTGCCTTGGAATATCTCTGTTCAGACATAATGATCTCTGTTTGTTTTTGAGGTTGCATTCAAGTACTGCTTTTCAGACTCTTTTGTTGACTATGATGGGCACTCCATTTCTTGTAAGGGATTCCTGCCCACAGTAGTAGATATATTGTTCATCTGAGTTAAATTCACTCATTCCAGTCTATCTTAGTTCACTGATTTCTAGAATGTCGATGTTTAATCTTGCCATTTCCTGTTTGACCACTTCCAATTTGCCTTAATTCATGGACCTAACATTCCATGTTCCTATGTAATATTCTGTCAACTGTTCATGCGGTTCCCAAGGCAAGAATACTGAAGTGGTTTGCCATTCCCTTCTTCAGTGGACCACATTCTGTCAGACCTCTTCACCATGACCGGTCCATCTTGGCAGCCCCACATGGCATGGCTTAGTTTCATTGAGTTAGACAAGGCTGTGGTCTGTGTGATCAGATTGGCTAGTTGTCTATGATTGTGGTTTCAATCTATCTGCCCTCTGAGGCCTCTCTCAGTGCCTATCATCTTACTTGGGTTTCTCTTACCTTGGACGTTGGGTATCTCTTCATGGCTGCTCCAGTAAAGCATGGCCACTGCTCCTGACCTTGGACGTGGGGTAGCTCTTCTCATCCGCACTTCCACACTGTCATAGCTTACATCACCATAAGAGTGAGTACAATACAGTAACGTATTTTGAGATACAAAATTCATATAACTTTCATTGCAATATAAATATAATTATTCTATTATTAGTTACTGTTGTTAATTTCTTACTGTACCTAATTTATACATTAAACATTACCCTATGTATATAGGAAGAATATAGTATATATAGGGTTCAGTACTATCTGGGGTTTCAGGCATCTATCAGGAGTCTTGGAACCATTTGCCTGTGGATAAGGCAGGGTTGGGGGAGAGGGGGGTGGACTTCCCAGGGGCTGCTAGTGGTAAAGAACCCAGCTGCCAATGCAGGAGACACAAGAGACCTGGGTAAGATCCCTGGTTAAGGAAGATACCCTGGTGGGCTACAGTCCATAGGGCTACAGTCCATAATAACCTCAAATCCAAGTCCAGAAGTGATATTTCTTGATTCTGACAACTTCCAATTTAAAAAAGATTTTCTTTTGCTGAGTCTTATTAAATAATGGAATACAGATAGAATTAGCTTTAAAGAAAAAAAAAGCATCCCTGTAATAAAGAGAAGCACAGAGTCACAGCAGCCCCTTGTCAGTAGCTTCTGTCAACTCTCATGGGACTGAGATCAGGCTAGGCTCCTACCCTGGGGTGCATTTGCCTTGTTGAGGCTCTAATTCGTCCTTAGGAAAGCTTCTCTGGAATAATCAACTTTATGAGTGTGAAGCTGGTGTGGTCACACAGAGCCTTATTTTCAGGAGCATCCCCACCCTTCATGAAATGTTTTTCTGTCATCCTTGGAAATGCTAAACTCCATCTTTGAACATTAATTTTGTGAGTGAAATCTAATTGCTCAGTGGAGCATGCTTGTGAGCCAAGGAGATGCTGGGTGATGGAAGCACACGTAGACCCAGGCTGTGGAGGGAAGTGGTTTATGGGGCCATTAGAGTAAGGGTGGGCAGTGTGTGCCCTGAGCACACACGGCTGCAGGGCACATGCTAGCCTGGGAGGTCAGAGCTATGAGACTCTGGGGAGCTGGTCTCAGCAGGACGTGAACCAAACATTTTGATGATGTTGAGAGCAACACCCACTAAAGCAGCAGTGAGACAGTGGGACTGTGATCCAGGGAGAGAGAGGAAGGCACTTTTGCCCTGGAGCAGCACCAGCCTGATGGTCAGAAATCATTTTGCCAGAGATCCCCCAGCATTTGTGCAAATATTCACGCTTTGCAAAAAAGAACTGCTGGCACTCTGCGACACAACCTGTCAGTAAATTATCATAAAACTATATCATAGACCTGGCAAAAAAAAAAAAAAAAAAGTCAAGAATGAATCTGTCTGCATACCGTCTGAGAATCGAATTGCAGAGCAGTACCAAATCCCTCGAACATGCATACAATATCCCAGCAAAATAAATTGGGTCTTCCTGTAAACCCTTGGGCCGTGACTATCCCAATATACTAATGCTTTTCTATGGAAAGGAAAAAAATAGGTGTTGGGAGTAGGGGCAAAGTGGTGTGAGAAAGAAGTCAGTATAAGTCAACAGTGGCAAAATGAGTGGCAGTGGAGGGTGTGGAAGTTAGAATAGTTTTTATGTTTGGAACAAAAATGAATCTGGGTTTAAGATTTAATTTACAGCTTACAAATCTTGGGCCAATTGGTGAAAATTGGTTAGAATCCTTTGCCTTTTGGTAAAACATGTGCATTGCAGACACTGGAGGTGGGACTAAGAAGCCCCTTGCTAAGGAGGCTTTGAAAAATAGACTAATAGTAGTAATAACAATCACTATTAAATGACAATAATATTTAATATTACTTAATTATACCTTGTGGTTCAGCTAGCAAAAAATCCGCCTGCAATGTGGGAGACCTGAGTTCAATAGCTGGGTTGGGAAGATCCCCTGGAGAAGGGAAAGGCTCCAATATTCTTGCCTGAAGAATTCCATGGACTGTATAGTCCCTGGGGTGGCAAAGAGTTGAACACTACTGAGCTACTTTCACTTTCATTTTCAGTATTTTAAATACATGTAATAATATTCAATAATACTATTATTGCTCAGGTTTTAAAGGGTCCTGGGTGGTGTAGGGAGGTCATAGTAGGATCTACATCTGCTTTTAAGGATCCTGTTTCCTGAATATGCCAGATAGCTCTAGTTTCCTGAGCCCCAAATGTGTCAGGAATGTGAATGAACATGTTCTGACTACAGGGATGGTCAAGAAGAGGTTGGGCTTCTTTAAGAAGGGAAGGAAAATCCAGGTGATCTCCCAAGGCTTTCAGAAGGCAAATATAGGGTAACTAAGTTTATCCTAAGTTCTCTTCATTGTTTACATTTATAGCTGAATTCTACGTTACACTAGTTATGCTTTTATTTTCATCACTGCTAGGATAACTTAATAAACCATTTTGACCCAGTGATTTATTTTTATGAGTTGAAGCTCTGATGCAATATAATATTAACAAAGAGAAAGTTTAACAAACAATAGTAACTATGTTAATAATGTGATAAAATGATAAGCTGAGATAAAATGCATTGTGTTGACATATATTGAACAAAATGGTGAACACATTCCTTGTAACACATTTACAATCTTTAGAACACAATTCCTATAAATGCAATTCAATGAGTAGAAATATGGCTATTCATATATTTCAGACTTGTTTTAAATCCTAATTTTCTTTTTTGCTCTGAACATTACAAATTGCCTTAGAAATACCTTTTATACCATAAAACTGCATCAGTAGTCTATGGATTCTGTTTGTTAAACAGTGTTTATGAAAATATTTTGCAAATCCCTAGTGTTTCAGTGAGGTAGAATTTACAAACATCTCTTCCTTTTTAAACATTTTGGAAGTAAAAAAAAAAAAATCATGAATGCCAATGACTACCCCTAAATTCAATTTGCTTCAATCTTAAATAATGTTGAAAAACAAATCCTTTATATTTGAAGCAGTATCTACGTTTATGATTAGTAATCAATGAGTGTCTCTGTTTCAACAGTTAGTTACTTCCTTTGTGTTATTGGTGAACTCTTTTTCAACAGAGCAATGCTTTTTTTCCTTGTTTCTTTGATTATTTTTAATAATAATTTAGGTCCTTTTACAATACCTAGTGATGGGACAACTCAAAAAATACCTTTTAATGGATGAAAATGATGATAACTCCTTTCCAAAATTGACTAATTGTATCAAATATCACATCAATAAAATTATTTTATTTTCATTTTCCTACCACATGATTTATTTTCATTAAATATTTATTAATATGCCTATCAATAAACATTTTACAACAAGTGAGTGATAAGGTCACAACAAACAGAATAAAATTTGGTAGTTGAAATATTCATTCTCCTATACAAATGTAGTAGAGCAAAAACTTCACAATTTTCAAGGATGAGTCCATTCTAAATTGTATTAGATTTATAGTGTTGTTTAAGAGGAAAACATTACACTATTAAAAATATAATAGAGTGCTAGTCACTCAATTGTGTCCGATTCTTTGTTACCCCATGGATTATAGACTATCAGCCTCCCTTTCTCCATGGGATCTTCCTGACCCTGGGATGGAAACCTGTTCTCCTGTATTGCAGGGAGATTCTTTACCATCTGAGGCACCAGCAAAGCCATATATGATAAAATAAGCCACATATTAACTTATCAGACTTCTTTATATTTTCACAATTGTTGCTTTTAATCAGTGGAAATAATACATTATGAACATAATGTTGGATGTTTCTATTTAGGTTTATCAAACTGATGAGTGACAACATGGCAAATAAATGGGGAAACATTGGAAATAGTGACAGACTATTTTGGGGGGCTACAAAATCACTACAGATGGTGACTGCAGCCATGAAATTAAAAGATGCTTACTCTTTGGAAGAAAAGTTATGACCAACCTAGACAGCATATTAAAAAGCAGAGACATTGCTTTGCCAACAAAGGTCCATCTAGTCAAAGCTATGTTTTTTCCAGTAGTCATGTATGGATGTGAGAGTTGGACTATAAAGAAAGCTGAGCACAAAAGAATTGATGCTTGTGATCTGTGGTGTTGGAGAAGACCGTTGAGAGTCCCTTGGACAGCAAGGAGATCCAACCAGTCCATCCTAAAGGAAATCAGTCCTGAATATCCCTTGGAAGGACTGATTCTGAAGCTGAAACTACAATACTTTGGCCACCTGATGGGAAGAACTGACTCATTGGAAAACACCCTGATGCTGGGAAAGATTGAAGGCAGGAGGAGAAGGGGATGACAGAGGATGAGATGGTTGGATGGCATCACCGACTCGATTTACATGTTTTTGGGCAAGCTCTGGGAGTTGGTTATGGACAAGAAGGCCTGGCATGCTACAGTTCATGGGGTCACAAAGAGTCGGGCACAACTGAGCCACTGAACTGAACTGATCTCCTAGATAACATTTACTCACTTTAATCCAATATTACTACAAATACATTTTGAAAAGCAACCACTGGTTTGAGCTGTTTGAGCACTTCCAGTCTCTCCTCTAGAACTTGGAACCTCATATATAATCCACAAGCTACTTCATACTCATTCCACACCTACTGATTTTTCAGGGCCTGTTTCATCATTCCATTCCTCACTGCTGTTCTGTCGTAGATTTCTTGACCCCTCGTGAGATCCTACAGGTCTTTCACATCTAATTCTACATATCCAAAACTAAATTCTGTCTTTTTTTCTCAAACCTGTGCTTTTTTATGTCTTCTTTAACTTAAGAGGTTGCAATATCCCACCTACTGAGCCAACTGAATCTCTCACCATAATACTGAAAAACTGCCCATCCTTTATTCCTCACAGCCACTACTGCTGACTGTAATTGTGGACTGACCCTGGAATTCCTCACAGAACATCTCCATCTAGCATGTGTATGAGCATGGACTCTGATCTTAAGCATTGTTTCACATAATCCTATGTCATTCATGTTGTTAATGTATTCAAGTCTTTTGTAGCTTCTAGGTGGCAAAGGTATAATTGGAATTCTGTTCAGTTTGATTTCAAGTCTTGTTCAGAACCAACTTCCCTTGATGAGAATGATTCAATTGTCCCTAATTGATCTCCATGAAACTTCCCATGCTACAATCAATTCTCTGCAGTTTCATATTTTCCAAATATTTAAATTCTTCTAAAATGCAAATACAATTTTACCTCCTTGCTCAAATATATTCATAGCTCTTTTTAAGCAGTGTAAGTCTAAACTCCATATTCCAAGGCTCTCTTTGATCTATCATTACACAGATCCATTTCTTCTCATGCTCAAATACTATGCCTAAGGCACCCTAGACATCATGTAATTCCTCAAAAACCTCCAGGATATTTTTAATTGCTTCTGATCAGTCTCTTTGATTTCCCTGAAATTGTCTTTCTCCTCTGCCTAGATTAAAACTCCTTCTTGTTAATTTGATCAGAAAATTTCATTTCAATCTAATTGTACCAAAGATGTAGCTCTAAGATATGTCTATCATAAATTTTATTTAGACACACTGAGAAATTAAAGAGTAAGAGTCTTTTGTAAGAATATATCCATTGTAATTAGAAAACAAAAATTTATTATATTTTATTTATTATTTATAGGTAAGTAAGCACTTTTATAACTCTATGGCATTATATTAATATATCCTATATTGTTTTGCCACAAAATTTAGATACATTCATTCTATTCTTTATTCATTTTTAAATTCTCAGAATGTAAGGTTCACATCTTAGTTCTAGTAGTCCATACATTTGCAATGATATTTGCAAAAATCAGCTCTTAAACACAATCCTGTCAAACACGTATCACGTATTAAAACATGTGGAAATTAATCCCTTTTACTACTCAACAAACAAAAGCATCAGTTACATGTATATTTTCCAGTTACTTTCAAAATAAAATATACAGAAATTGCACAGGCATATATTAGCAGAATGTTCTTTTAAGCCATATTTTCAGTTGATTCTGAAACTAATGTATTTGCAATAAAAGAAACAATTTTGATCAATTTAATGTTTGCAAATATTGGAGGTAAAATTTTAAAGGAATATCTCAGTGCTTTGTCTCACTTTTTTATATGCTTCATTTATAAGGGTATTTAATGTTTTATACACTGTTTTATAATGAAAAACAAGTGTAATAGCTCTTTATCCAAATTTCCTACCCTCTCCTCATTTCTCTCTACTTCTTCTGCTTCAAAGATAACACTATTAACAGATAAATGTGTAAATGTTAATATTCCAGTTTGACCCTAGGCAAGATATTTAACATTTCTGATCTTCAATTTACTCATCTGTAAAGTGAGGATAGGTATAGAATGTAGGAATTCCATGGTGGTCCAATGGATAATTATCTGTCTGCAAATGTGAAGGAGATGGGTTTGATCCCTGGTCTGGAAAGATCCCACATGTCACCAGGCCACTGAGCCCAAGAGCCACAGCTCCTGAAACCCATGATCTAGAGTTAGTGCTTGGAAACAAGAGAATTCTGCAAACAACAACTAGAGTGGCCCCCACTCTCTGCAACTGAAAAGCCCCAGGAGCAGCAATTAAGACCCAGAGCAAACAAAATTAAATAAATAAAATATTTATATATAAAAAAAGAACAGAATCTATAAATTTGGGATGAGAAATTAGTTAATTAAAAAGAACTTAGAACAAGATGAGACATACAGGATCAACAATCAAGAGGGTCCTTGTCCACATGATTGCAATAGGACTATGACAGAGATATATGTAGATCTCACATATCAACATGAGTTAGGTGTTTCAAAAAGCCCATATCCAAGGAAGATTAAACCATCAACCAAGAAATAACAATTTACTTGAAGAAATTTTAACCAGTAACTTTCAAAGACAGTAGCAAAAAGCTCACTTATTAAACACTTTCTGTTTGTTCATCAACATTCAAGACACTTTCCTCGCTCTGTCAACCCTAATAATATTACAAATAGTATCACAGTTTTACCAAATGCCAAGCAATTGCCCACCATGGAAAGCCTATCTTAAATTACCTGAACCCAAGCCGCAAAGTGCTATGCATTTCCCACTTTTGATTTTTCCTTCTGAGAGAATGCTGATAATGCAACAGGATAGTTTTCTCATTTAGTGCTGTAAATTTAATTTCATTCTATTAACAGTTTTTCTAGTATTATTTGAGACAGATAAAATAATTAATCAATTGATTAAAATATTTAAACTTTTACCTAACATATTTCCACTGAGAAACTTTTCACTAAAGAAAGCATTCAGTTTTATAACTTTTAAAAATTTTAAAAGAAAAATGTTGCCCATTTTTATTATTTTAAGAAATCAAATCAAGGTTTCTTCATTTAAGACTTAATGGGGAAAAAATTCTTACCTTACTTATCTTGCTGCTAAGTCGCTTCAGTCGTGTCCGACTCTGTGCGACCCCATAGATGGCAGCCCACCAGGCTCCCCCGTCCCTGGGATTCTCAAGGTAAGACACTGGAATGGGTTGCCATTTCCTTCTCCAATGGATGAAAGTGAAAAGGGAAAGTGAAGTCTCTCAGTCGTGTCCGACTCTTAGTGACCCCATGGACTGCAGCCTACCAGGCTCCTCCATCTATGGAATTTTCCAGGCAAGAATACTGGAGTGCGTTGTCATTGCCTTCTCCATTACATATCTTCAGTTCAGTTCAGTCGCTCAGTAGTGTCGACTCTTTGCGACCCCATGAATCGCAGCACGCCAGGCCTCCCTGTCCGTCACCAACTCCCGGAGTTCACTCAGACTCATGCCATCGAGTCAGTGATGCCATCCAGCCATCTCATCCTATGTCGTCCCCTTCTCCTCCTGCCCCCAATCCCGTCCAGCATCAGAGTCTTTTCCAATGAGTCAACTCTTCGCATGAGGTGGCCAAAGTACTGGAGCTTCAGCTTTAGCATTATTCCTTCCAAAGTAATCCCAGGGTTGATCTCCTTCAGAATGGACTGGTTGGATGTCCTTGCAGTCCAAGGAGCTCTCAAGAGTCTTCTCCAACACCACAGTTCAAAAGCATCAATTCTTCTGTGCTCACCTTTCTTCACAGTCCAACTCTCACATCCATACATGACTACTGGAAAAACCATAGCCTTGACTAGATGGATGTTAGTTACCTATCTTAGATACTGGCAATTTAAAGAATCATAATTTATTGTCACTGATGGGACTTAGTGTTTAGTGGGGACAGAGTTTGAGTTTAGGAAGGTGAAAAATTCGGGAGGTGGATGATGGAGAGAGTTGCACAACAGTGTGAATATACTTAGTAACACTGAACTGTACAGTTAATTATGGTTAAAATAAAAGGGTATGTTTTAAAAATAAAATAAAATAAAAACTCTTTAAAAAATAAAAAATTAAAAAAAAAAAGAATCTTATGATCTGAAATCACCTTTACTTTCTTCAACTTTTTGTTCTTTCAAGATTATATATTTTGGACTCAGTTTATTAGCTTATTTTTTCATAAAATAAATTATCAAATTGTGTTATTTCTCTTTGGGTGCACTATGCCTTCCAAGTCTTTAAATGTAAAGAGAAAATTCCAATTGCAGCAATCAGTATATTTACATGGTTTATGGTAATTGGAAATACCTCCTCCATTTCCTGCAGGCTTAATTAAGAAAAACATCAAGAAGTTTAGTGACTTTAATTAGATAGTTATTCAGCATATATTTTTTTTTCATAATTAAACAGGTCTGTAGCTACTACTCTCATCACAACTATAATGAGGAAATAAATTACATTTTAGAAATTGACCAGATTTAATAAGCAATTTCAATGAAGGCTAGATCTATCTTGACTCTAATAGTCAATGGATATGACCAGTTTATCATTTCATATTTACAGTATTCTGAGCTTCCCTAAACTGAACATAAACTATTTTAGCCATAATATTATAATGAACTGCTACCCTGGTAACATGAATCTGAATTGAAGTTTAGTAAAATATGCATAGTAGAATTTTTATTGAAATAATATACTGTCACATTTCCAGAAACTTTTTATTATCCATTTTGTATGACAAAATATAAACCTAATATGAAAAGGTCATTAGTGATGAATGGTTGAATTAGCAACTATTCACAGTTTCAGAGAAGAAAATAGCAGGATGCAAACAAGATCAGAGATTCAGTGACCTCAAATAAAATGAGAAAAATCTGTTAACTAGTTTCTCTCTATACTTTAAAAATGAGTATTCACAGCTGTAATCATATGATTTACTCACAATTATTAATGCAAATAAATTAGTACAAATTATAATTCAAGGGTAAAAACAAAATTGATGCTTAACTTAATAAACAGATAATTGAATACTTTGTTAAAGACCTTTACATATCCATATTAAAGTTGTGAACATTAATTACAAAGAAAATTAAACACTAAAATATTTTTCTTTAGAAGTATCATGGATCTTATATGTATTAAAAGTATTACTAATAATGTAAGTTATATCAGAAAAAAAGGTAAGTTCTTCATTGTGATTATAATAATATAATACAACAATACACTAACACATGTGGTTGTTCAGTTGCTCAGTCATGTCCAACTCTTTGCAGTCCCATGGATTGCAACACACCATGCTTCACTGTCCTCCACCATATCCCAGAGCTTGCTTAAACTCGTGTTCATTGAGTTGATGATGCCATCCAACCATATCATGTTTAGAACTTCTGAGATATAATAATAACCAAACAATGTCATGGAGAGGGAATGACATTATATACTTCAACATACCTAAATTATCTTCTAAATCTTGGAAAAATGGAATTCATCTACAACCACTTTATCTTGATTTAAGCAGAAATACTATTAGAATTTGAGATTTGTATTTACACTTCCGCCTCTTTCACCTCTAGAAGCAATGAAAACAATTTCTAAACTATGTGCATTCCTTCCAGGCTCAATGTCAGTCAACTAGCTTATCTTTGAATTTTTATCATTCATTCAAGTCTAGATATTAATATTCTTTCAAATTTCAACTATTCAAAGATGTAGGCCTGAGAAAGAAAGAAGAACAAGGGAGGGAGGGAGAGGGGAAAGGCAAAATGGAAGGGAGGGAGAGAGAGAAAATAAAGGAAGAAGAAAGATTATTAGGTAGTTGATTTAAAAAAGCATTCATGCAATTGTTTTGTTAGGAGGGTTGTGAATGTCACTCAGCATGGTGTGGAAGGGGAAGGCTGGGGCTGCATTAATGTTTCTGTAATTAGGACCCTGGTTGCAGAGCTGGCTACAGGTCTCTGAAGATGTCATCACACTCTTTCTCTTTCACTCTATCTCTTTCCTTCCCTGTGTTGCCTTATTTTCACACTCCATCACCATCATGCCAGCCAACATTTGACAGATTGTGACTCCGTAAAATACCTCAGTAGCCTTTAGTCAGTTTTCATTTTTTTCCAGTCCATGTGCTTCTGGGAGCCAATGCTTCAGTTTTTCCATCCTTAAGTAAGATGTCTCTTTAAATAATAGGTATTAGTGTGCCACTCACTTTTCTTCCTGAGGCCAAGTCACTGATACCTTGGCCACTATCATTTTGGTTATTTTATTAAAAGAATAGGAATAGTTTTCCTCCTTCCCTTTGCTATATCCTAATGGCTTAATCTTTTTTTTTTTCAGTTTTAATGAGATGTAATTAATATATAGTATTAGTTTTAAGTATACACAATAATGATTGGGTGCATGTATATAATGTGGAATGATGACCACAGTAATTTTAATTAGCATCAATCAGCACACATAGTTATAATTTTTTCTTATCAAGAAAACTTTAAAGATCTACTCTTGTAGCAACTTTCAAATACACAATTTGAAACCATAATCAATGTGCTTTGCCTTACATCCCTAAACTTATTTATTTGATACCAGAAGTTTGTACCTTTTGACCACCGTTACATCAGAGACAGACAAATACACTCATCCCTCAGTCTCCACAGAGGACTAATATCCCCATGGATACCGAAATCTGCAGCCACCCAATTCATTATGTAAAGTGGTGTAGTATTTGCATATAACCTTTACACATTGTCTCGTATGCTTTAAATCATCTCTAAATTACTTATTTTACCCACTACAATGTAAATGCTATGTAAGTGTTGCCTGGGCATGGCAGATTTAGGTTTTGAATCGGGGAACTTTATGAAATTTTTTTTTCAAATATTTTTGATCTCTGGTTGGTTGAATCTGCAAATGTAGAATCTGTGGATAGGAGGGACCAACTATACTGCATGATCTCATTTAAATGTAGACTCTTAAAAAAATATCAACCCATAGACAAAGAGTAAAGATTGGTGGTTTACTCTTTACAGTGAAGTTTCACATTGAGGAAACAGCTGGAATGGGTCACAGTGACATTTCCTACTGTTTCTAGCTTCTGTGCCTTTTCTTACACCAATATGAGTTTTAGAAAGGGAATATCACTTTCAATCCCTACAAGGTGTGTGGCCCTCTCTTACAAACATCTGGTTCAGTAACTTCAGGTATAATGTCTTCTTTATGAGGGCAGAATTCATCTTTCAATTCATATGTGCCAGTTACAATCATTTCTCTCTTTTTTATAAATTCTTATTGAACCTCCCTTGACATTTTGATACCATCAAAACCTGTAGCATCAATAAGTTTCTGATCTAAGCAACAAGAAACAACCAAGTTTGCATTAGTTAGACATTTTGTTGGGCTTTCCTGGTTGCTTAGATGGCAAGGAGTCTGCCAGTAATGCAGGATACCCAGGTTCCATCCCTGGGGAAGGAATTGGCAACATATTCCAGTATTTTTACCTGGAAAATCCCATGGATGGAGAAGCCTGGCAGGCTACACCCCCATGGGGTCACAAAGAGCCAGACATGACTGAGTGACAAACACACACGTAACACAGAGACATTTTGTTATTACTTGATAGGGATTTCTGACTCTCTACCTTCCTATCCCCAACACTAGTTACTTTAGAAAATTACATCTATTACTACCAACAGTCTATGCATCATTGCCAATTTATTTATTTTTATTAACTAATCTTTTTATGTAACAAAAATCCAATTTAAGTCTCAAAAAGTGAACTCATGGATTCACTCATGGGACTCAGAAGTTGAGTGCTTCATAATCTTCAAGCAGAGCTGAATATAGGAGATCAAACAGAATCCACAGCACCCAGTTTAGTTGTGTCCCGAGAACTTTTTCCTTCTTTGTTATATTTCTTTTTAGGTTTTTTATTTGTAAGGGCAAAATTGGTTCCAGCCACTTTAGTTTTATAAATTGTAACCCTAGGAAAAACAAAATGTCTTTCTGATAGTGGCATAAAAAGGCAGAGGCATGGCTGTGACTGGCATTAAGTCTATAATGTGCTTGTCTCTGAAAAAATCTCCATGCCCATGAGGTGAGCCCCCTCCTGACTGAGTGTTGGGGAGCAGTGTTTCTCCATAAAAATGTTTTGCTTTCACGAAACAAAAGGTAACTATTTTAAAGGACTGTATTGCTTGAATTATTATATCCAGGATTAACCAAATAAGGGATGCTGTCATGTAGCAATAGTTAGAAATCCTGTGGAAAAGAGTGATATACTCACAGTATTACATTTTAAGAGTGTTACTAACTATAATAACTGCATACAGTGGAAAAGAAAGTAAGGTATACCTTACCTTCATATTTCATATCTTTACTGCATACAGGAAAGATAACTGGTGACATTAATGCATTTAAGGCAAGGGAGAAATGGATCTTATGTGAGATGTAAGAGTTGTCTCCATGTGTCTATGTAACTCTTGTTAGCAATATATGAAAGAGTTTATGTTATATCTTTCTAGTTTGCAGTATCTTGCATATTATGTAGATATTCAATAAAGTCCTCATAAATTAATGAAAGCTCTTCATTTGCTAGCAAATAGATATATTTTACATGATCCAAATAAAACTTAAGATAAAATACATTGAAACCTGTAAACCAAAAATAGCTATTCTTAAGAGATTTTAAATCACCTTAAAATTTATTGGACATGTGATATCTCATTTGACATAAATATAATATATCACCTATACTTTTCTTTAGATTGAACTCTTCAAAATAAAGAAGATGGGCATATATGTGGGCATTAGTGTACTCTGTTTTAATTTTCAATGACAAAAAATGAGTTGTAAATTTTACTGTATTCTGTTGATTTAGTGTACTATAAAAGTCTCCACCATCCATTACATTTTATTCCCTAACTGCCTTAATGTAGCAATTAGGAGTCGATTAGAAATGTCCAGGAACAATAATACTTAAAGATCAATTAGGAACCCATGCTGCTAGGAAGATTAAATATTTACTAAAATAACAACAGCCTTGAAACTAATGGTTCAAACTTCATTACTTGAATACATTTTTCGAACTGCTATTTTCTGCCTCACTTCACTGTAATTGCAAAATGTAACAGTAGCAGTAAACGTTTTAGACTAAAGTACATAAAAGGCACAAAGCTTTTAGGTCATAATGACACTTGTTTAGATATTGTACACAGAACGCAAGCACTCTTTTGGTACAAGTTTAGAAAGGTTTGATTGAAAAGAAAGATTTGTAATTTTAGTATTTAAGACTAATTATATTTATTGCAATTGATGGAAAATAAAGCTACTGAGTTTATTTCTTATGGAGGAAAGAAAACCGAAATTGAAATGTGTTGGCCTACACATTATGCGTTAGTAATTTACATGGCAACAATTAAAGTCACGGCTATGTGAAAATTAAGTCACAAGTTTCCAAGGACACTCCTTCCAATTTTTCACCACTGTAAGTTTTGCTGCTCTAAGTTGTTTCATCTACAAAGTTTGTGTATTTACTGCACAGACTATAGAAAGGCACTGAGTAGATTTTTTAAAAGTAGCTTATACCATCCTGCAGTTTAAAACATTTTTACTTTTGATATATTTTATTTATAGGCAAATAAAGCCCCTCAACAATTTTGATCCTATCATTATTGTAAAATATTTAAGAAATTTAAAGAAGTTGTCATCTTAAGCAGGATTATTTTTTCACCCTACATTTTAAAACAATTTTATTTTTTAATCTATTTTTTAATTGGAGGAAAATTGCTTTACACTGTTGTATTGGTTTCTGCCATGCAACAGCTCGAGTCAGTGGTAATTATACACATATCCCCTCTTCCTTGAGTAGACTTCTCACAGTTACACCTCAGAGGATGAGTTATGTCCACAGACAGCAAAGCTTCAAGGATACCAAGGTAGACTCCTGAGTACATGAATACCTAAATAAATAAATAAATAAATACGTGGATGGATCCAGTGCTGGCTAGATCTGTAGGTAGGACCAGACCTTGAAAGGAAAATGCAGACCTGATTGCAATGTGAAAGCTAGTTGGAACACTCAGAAGAAGTCCAGAGAAAGTGGGCATTGTGCTTTTTAGCTCCCTTTGCTTGCTTTTTTCAGGGAGGAGAAAAGACTAAGGTCATTTGAATGTGCCCCTTAGAGATAAGGCAACCCATTCCAGTGCTCTTGCCTGGAAAATCAAATGGACAGAGGAGCCTGGTAGGCTGCAGTCCATGGGGTCGAGAAGAGTCAGACACGACTGAGAGACTTCACTTTCACTTTTCACTTTCATGCATTGGAGAGGAAATGGCAACCCACTCCAGTACTCTTGCCTGGAGAATCCAGGGACAGAGGAGCCTGGTGGGCTCCCATCTGTGGGGTTGCACAGAGTCAGACACGACTAAACTGACGCAGCAGCAGCACCAGCAGCAGGAGCTTAGAGACAAAGCACTTGAAAAGAGTGATCATATTGTTATTAATAATATAGCAGGATGATATATAAAACTGAAGTGTTAAATAGATTGTGGGATATAAGTATTCAGCCAAAAAAAAGGCTTATTTAAAATGAAACAAACATGTTTAGTTGGAAGGACCTAAAATTTTCATATATGAATATGTGTGTATATATGTATGCATTCGTCACTTAATTTTAAATATAGCAGTTTTCTTAGCCAACCTGATTAAAAGTAATATTCAGAGAATGGTTTGTCATTAAAAAGGTTTATATATGAAATGTTGAGAAAGAAAACATTCCAGGTCACTTTTTTATATCAATAAAGTAATAAAAATATGATATCACTATTAATTCATTCTTATTTCTTTTCTAACATATTTATGCTATATAAGTTTCAATATATTTTTGCACATTAAATTTATTAAAAGAGCACAAATCTGTGATAGTATATGAACACATTCATCAGAAATGCCTGTCCCTAAAATGAGTGCATTTGAATATATATGTAACCATTTCAACTATTTGTAAGACCATGAGGTCTCATCTCCAGAAAACCAGCTGGATGATATCTGATTGAATTTGTTGGTGTTACAGTGTTTAGAAGATAATGACCCATTAAAATCTATATTATTAATTAATAAACAGTTCTCACATAAGTGACATCATTTTGAAGGCCAAATAGATTAGTATCTTTTCACATGCTCTGCAAAATTAATATAAGCTTAATTAAAAGTTATGACCAACCTAGACAGAATATTAAAAAGCAGAGGCATTACTTTGTCAACAAAGGTCTGTCTAGTCAGGGCTATAGTTTTTCCAGTGGTCATGTATGGATGTGAGTGTTGGACTAAAGAAAGCTGAGTGTAGAAGAATTGATGCTTTTGAACTGTGGTGTTGGAGAAGACTCTTGAGAGTCCCTTGGACTGCAAGGAGATCCAACCAGTCCATCTTAAAGGAGATCAGTCCTAGGTGTTCATTGGAAGGACTGATGTTGAAGCTGAAATGCCAATACTTTGGCCACCTGATGAGAAGAGCTGACTTTTTGAAAAGACGCTGATGCTGGGAAAGATTGAGGGCAGGAGGAGAAGGGGACAACAGAGGATGAGATGGTCAGATAGCATCACCGACGCAATGGACATGGCTTTGGGTGGACTCTGGGAGTTGGTGATAGACAGGGAGGCCAGGCATGGTGCAGTTCATGGGCTCGCAAAGAGTTGAGCACGACTGAGCAACTGAACTGAACTGAAAAATAAAAATAAGAAATTAAAATTATTAAAATGCACATGAATATATATCTTTATAATCTCTTAACAAAAAGTTTTTCCTTAAACTCAAGAGCTACAAACAAATAATATAGACACCCACAAAATGTTATTTTCTCTTTGCAAATTATGTTTATAGAAATAAAAGAAAAAGAATTAGCCCATGAAAAATATTTTTTAAACCAAACACATTTCAGTGTCAAATGCCAGCCAAAATATTGACAGTTTCCACCTTGTAGAAATTCTTTAATGTATCTATAAAGGGTTCTCCCACCTATCCAGTTTCTCAAAGTCAGAAATCCAGAAGCCATCTTGTATTATTTCCTGTCTTTACCACCCATACCCAGATGATCACCAACTGTACTGAATCTCCCCACCTCTGCAGTGTTGTCATTAAACAGAACCATTTTCTGGTATTTACCTCTCAGCCACTCTAACAGCCTCCAGGGTGAGTTCATGCATTCACTCCTGGAATGCCAATCTATTCTCTAAAAGCAACTGCCAGAAAGAGCTTGTTAACATGTAAATCAGAGATGGAGAGGAATTAAATTTGGGCTGAAAATATATAACTATACTAAATATGGTTCAGGGAAAGCTTTAACTGAAGAGACATCTGTGTTTAAACGGTGTGAATGAGCCTTTATAAGAAAAATAGTTTCAAATGCAAAGATGAAAATGTGTTACTGCATTTTCAGGTCTCATATGCTGGAGGGGTTTTCTTTTCTTTTTTCTTTTCTTCTGAAGCATCTGGATATTAAACTGTTCTTGGCAAGGAATGTGAATAAGTAGACAGGGAGACAGTTTTAAATTCCTTTATCCCCCTGTTCCTCCCAAGTAGTGAAATAATTTGAATTTCTATAGTAAAATTGTGTTCTAGTCTTATAATTCCAGTAACAGTGTTTGACTGTATTTGAAATAATGATTACATTTATGAGTAGTTTTTGTGACTTTATGCTGAATGTTTAGTCATTACAGAACATTATACTGCAGAAGAAACTTGTTTTCAGCTTTTCCTAATCCCATTTATTTTATCTTGTCTTTCCTATGTCAGTATATAGCAGCACCATACACACAAGAATCTAGGATTATCTCAATTTATCTTTCTCATACCACATATCTAAGACAAGTTTTCAAATTATGAACATTTAAACAACTCTGCATCTGATATCCTAGCCCACACCACCATCACATTCCGTCTCTTTTGAACTATAGAGAATCTCCCACAGATTTATTTGTTTTCCTCATCCCAGACGTAATTTCTTTATTGTGCTTGTCATTAGATTATTTCACGTTACAAAGTCTTAGATATTAGATACGTTAGATATATTAGAATATATAGCATCACATTATATCATTTTTTTGTTTCCTGATCTCTCTCTTCCCACCAAAATGAGGACTCTGTGGAGTTCTATATCATTAAATTCCAGAATGATGGTGATACTAGAGTAGGCTTTTAAAAATATGATAAATATCATATTGTCAGATAATGGTATATTAAAACAACAATGAAAAGCTGAAAACCACTACACACCTGTTAGAATGACTATACTAAAACACTGATGACAGCGAAGACTGGTGGGAATGTGGAGAAACCGGAACTCTCATTGACTGCAGGCAGGAATGCAAAGTGGTAGAGACACTGTGGAAGACAGTTTCGTCATTTCTTATAAAACTTGATGTATTCTTACTATATGATCCACCAATTACACTCCTTGATATTTAGTCAAAAGAGTTTAAAACTTATGTCCACACAAAATCTTTCACATAGATGTTTATAGAAGCTTTATTCATAGCTTTCAAAACTTGCAAGCAATCATGATACCCTTGGAATGGATAAACAAACCGTAGTACATCCATGCAATGGAGTATCATAATGTGATATGAAACAGTGAAATCCCAAGCCATGAAAAGAAATGGAGGAAACTTAAATGCATATTACTAAATAAAAGACGCCAGTCTGAGAAGTCTGTATACCAAATGATTCCAATTATATGATATTCTGGAAAAGATAAAATTGTGGAAACAGTGTAAAGATCAGTAGTCATGTGCAGGGAGAAGGCAATGGCACTCCACTCCAGTACTCTTGCCTGGAATATCCCCTGGACGAAGGAGCCTGGTAGGCTGTAGTCCATGGGGTCACTAAGAGTTGGACACGACTGAGCGACTTCACTTTCACTTTTCACTTTCATGCATTGGAGAAGGAAATGGCAACCCACTCCAGTGTTCTTGCCTGGAGAATCCCAGGGATGGGGGAGCCTGGTGGGTTGCCATCTCTGGGGTCGCACAGAGTCAGACACGACTGAAGTAACTTAGCAGCAGCAGCAGCAGTCATGTGTAGAGATGGATAGAAGAAAGAAAGGGATAAATAGGTAGTACAAAAGAGATTTTAAGGCCAGTGAACTTATTCTGTATGTTATTGTAATATCCATATATGACATTATAAATTTGCCAAAACCAATAAAATATACAACAAAATGAATGACCCTTCAGATAAACTATCAGTTTACTTCAGTTGCTTAGTCATGTCTGACTCTTTGCAATTCCGTGGACCACAGCATGCGAGACTTCCCTGTCGATCACCAACTCCCAGAGTTTGCTCAAACTCAAGTCCATCGAGTCGGGAATGCCATCTAACCATCTCATCCTCTGTCATCCCATTCTCATCCTGCCTTCAATCTTTCCTAGCATCATAGTCTTTTCAGAGAAGTCAGTTCTTCGCATCAGGTGGCCACAACATTGGAGTTTCAGCTTCAGCATCAGTCCTTCCAACCACTATTCAGGACTGATTTCCTTTAGGATTGACTGGTTTGACCTCCTTGCAGTCCAAGTGACTCTAAAGAGTTTTTTTTCCAACACCACAGTTCAAAAGCATGAATTCTTTGACACTCAGCTTTCGTCATAGTCCAACACTCACATCCATACATGACCACTGGAAAAACCATAACTTTGACTAGACGGATCTTTGTTGGCAAAGTAATGTCTCTGCTTTTGAATATGCTGTCTAGTTTGGTCATAGGTTTTCTTCCAAAAAGCAAGTGTCTTTTACTTTCATGGCTGCAGTCTCCATCTGCAGTGATTTTGTAACTAAAAGAAAATAAAGTCTCTCACTGTTTCATTATTTCCCCACCTATATGCCATGAAATGATGAGACCAGATGCCATGATCTTAGTCTTTTGAACGTTGAGTTTTAAGCCAATTTTCACTCTCCTTTTTCACTTTCATCAAGAGGCTCTTCAGTTCTTCTTTGCTTTCTGGCATAAGGTTGGTGTCATCTGCATATCTGAGGTTATTGATATCTCTCCCTGCAACCTTGATTCCAGCTTATTCTTCATCTAGTCTGGCATTTCACATGATGTACTCTGCACATAAGTTAAATAAGCAGGGTGATGATATACAGCCTTGACATACTCCTTTTCCAATTTGGAACCAGTCTGTTGTTTCATATCCAGTTTGAACTATTGCTTTCTTGACCTGCATACAGATTTCTCTGGAGGCAAGTAAGGTGTTCTGGTATTCCCATCACTTGAAGAATGTTCTATAGTTTGTGGTGATTTACACAGTCACAGGTTTTGGTGTAGTCAATAAATCAGAAGTAGATGTATTTCTGGAACCCATTTGCTTTTTTGGTGATCCAACGGATATTGGCAATTTGATCTCTGGTTCCTTTGCCTTTTATAAGTCCAGCTTGAACATCTGGAAGTTCACAGTTAAGTACTGTTGAAGCCTGGCTTGGAGAATTTTGAGCATTACTTTGCTAGCATGTGAGATGAGTGTAATTGTGCAGTAGTTTGAACATTATTTGGCATTGCCTTTCTTTGGGATTGGAATGAAAACTGAACTTTTCCTGTCTTGTGGCCACTGCTGAGTGTTCCAAATTTGCAGGCATATTGAGTGCAGCACTTTGACAGCATCATCTTTTAGGATTTGAAATAGCACAACTGGGATTTCATTACCTCCACTAGCTTTGTTCATAGTGATACTTCCTAAGGCCCACTTGATTTCACATACAAGGATGTATGGTTCTAGGTGAGTGATCACATATTGTGGTTGTCTGGGTCATTAATATTGGGTTTTTTAATGAATCTTTTTTATATTCTTGTCACCTCTTCCTAATATATTCAGCTTCTGTTAGGTCCATACCATTTCTGTCCTTTTTTGTGCCCATCTTTGTATGAAATATTCCCTTGTATCTCTAATTTTCTTGAAGAGATCTCTAGTCTTACCCATTCTTTGGTCTTCCTCTGTTTCTTTGCATTGAACACTTAGGAAGGCTTTCTTATCTCTCCTTGCTATCTTTGGAACTCTGCATTCAAATGGGTATATCTTTCCTTTTCTGCTTCACCTTTAGCTTTTCTTCTTTTCTCAGCTATTTGTAAAGCCTCTGTAGACAGTCATTTTGCCTTTTGCATTTATTTTTATTTGGGGTGGTCTTGATCACTGCCTCCTGGTCAATGCCATGAACTTCCGTCCATAGTTCTTCACACACTCTGTTTATCAGATCTAGTCCCTTGAATCTATTTGTCATTCCCACTGTATAATCATAAAGGATTTGATTTAAGTAATACCTGAATGGTCTAGTGATTTTCCCTACTATCTTTTAAGTCTGAATTTGGCAATAAGGGATTCATGATCTGAGTCAAAGTCAGCTCCCAGTCTTGTTTTTGCTAAGTGTATAGAGAGCTTTTCCATCTTTGGCTGCAAAGAATATAATCATTTTGAGTTTTATATTGATCATCTGGTGATGACCATGTGTAGAGTCTTCTCTTGTGTTGTTGGAAGTGTGTGTTTTCTATAACCAGTGTGTTTTCTTAGGAAAACCCTGTTAGCCTTTGCTCTGCTTCATTCTGTACTCCAAGGCCAAATTTCCCTCTTTGTTACTCTACGTTATCTATTGACTTCCTCCTTTTGCATTCCAGTCCCCTATAATGAAAAGGACATCTTCTGGGGGTGTTAATTCTAGAAGGTCTTATAGATCTTCATAGAACCATTCAACTTCAGCTTCTCCAGCATCACTGTTTGGGGCATAGACTTGGATTATTGTGATATTGAATAGTTTGCCTTGGAAACAAGCAGAGATCATTCTGTCATGTTTGAGACTGTACCCCAGTACTGCATTTCAGACTCTTTGGTTGACTATGAGGGCTACTTCATTTCTTATAAGCGAATTTTGACCACAGTAATAGATATAATGGTCATCTGAATTAAATTCACCCTTTCCGGTCAATTTTAGTTCACTGATTCCTATAATGTTATTGTTTCCTCTTCCATCTCCTGTTTGACCACTTCCAATTTACCTTGATTCACGGACCTAACATTCCAGGTTCCTATGCAGTCTTGTTCTTTACAGCATCAGACTTTTATTGCATCACCAGTCACATCCATAACTGGGTGTTGTTTTTGCTTTGGCTCCATCTCTTCATTGTTTCTGGAGTTATTTCTCCATCTTCTCTAGTAGCATATTGGTCACCTACTGACCTGGGGAGTTCATCTTTCAGTCTTATATCTTTTTTGCCTTTTCATACTGTTCATGGGGTTCTCAAGGCAAGAATACTGAAGTGGTTTGCCATTCCCTTCTTCAGTGGACCATGTTTTGTCAAAACTCTTCACCATGACCCATCCTTCTTGGGTGGCCCTACATGGCAGGGCTCATAGTTTCACTGTGTTAGACAAGGCTATGATCAGTTTGATTAGTTTTCTGTGATTGTGGTTTTCATTCTATCTTCCCTCTGATGGATAAGGATAAGAAGCTCATGGAAGCTTCTTAATGGGAGAGACTGTGTTGGAAACTGGGTCTTGATCCGATGGGGGTGCCATGCTCAGTAAATGTTAATACAGTTTTCTATGTTCCCTCCCTGTTGTTTGACCTGAGACAAAACTATGGTATGTAATGAAGATAATGGAGATCTCCTTCAAAAGGTTCCAGTACAGGAACTGCAGCCCTCAGTGCTCCCAACCCTGCAATAGGCCACCACTAACCCACACCTCTGCTGGAGACTCCTGGACACTCACAGGCAAGTCTGGGTCAGTCTCTTGTGGGCTCACTGCTCCTTTCTCCTGGGATTATAAACTAGAGACTCTGGCTAATAACAATGTATTGTGGTTGTACCAGTATACCACAGTAATATGCCAGCAAATTTGGAAAACAGAGTAGTGGCCACAGGACTAGAACATGTTAGTTTTTATTCCAATCCCAAAGAAGGGCAATGCAAAAGAATATTTAAACTACTGCACAATTGCACTCACTTCAAATGCTAGCAAGATGATGCTCAAAATCCTTCAAGCTAGCCTTCAACAGTACGTGAACTGAGAACATCCAGATGTACAAACTAGATTTAGAAAAGGCAGAGACACCAGAGATCAAATTGCCAGCATCAGTTAGATCATATAAAAATCTAGAGAATTCTAGAAAAAACATCTATTTCTGCTTCATTGACTGTGCTAAATCCTTTGACTTGTGGATCACAACAAACTGGAAAATTCTTAAAGAGATAGGAATACCAGACCACCTTACCTGCCTCCTGAGAAACATGTATACAGATCAAGAAGCAACAGGGAGAACTGGACATGGAACAACATACTTCAAAATTGGGAAAGGCATCCATCAAAGCTGTATATTGTAACCCTGCTTATTTAACTTATATGCAGAGAACATCATGCAAAATGCTGGGCTGGATGAAGCACAAGCTGAAATCAAGATTGCCAGGAGAAATATCAATAACATCAGATATGCAGATGACACCATCCTTACAGCAGAAAGCAAGGAGGAATTAAAGAGCCTCTTGAAGAAGGTGAAGGTAAAGAGAAAATGTTGGCTTAAAACTCAGCATTCAAAAAACTAAGATCATGGTATCCAGTCCTATCACTTCATGGCAAATAGATGAGAAACAGTAGAAACAGTGACAGATTTTCTTTTCTTGGGCTCCAAAATCACTGTGGACAGTGACTGCAACCATGAATTTAAAAGATGATTGCTCCTTGGAAGAAAGCCAGTGACAAACCTAGACAGCATATTAAAAACCAGAGACATTACTTTGCTGACAAAGGTCCATCTAGTCAAAGCTATGGTTTCTCCAGTAGTCATGTATGGATGTGACAGTTGGACCATGAAGAAGGCTGAGCACCGAAGAACTGATAAGTTTTGAACTGTAGTGTTGGAGAAGACTCTTGAGAGTCCCTTGCACAGAACAAAGATCAGACCAGCCAATCCTAAAGGATTTCAATCCTGAATATTTATTGCAAAAACTGATGCTGAAGCTGAAGGTACAATGCTTTGGCCACCTGATTCAAAGAGCTGACTCACTGGAAAAGACCCTGATGGTGGAAAAGATTGAAGGCAGGAGGAGAAGGGGTCAACAGAGGATGAGATTTGTGGATGGCATCACTCACTCAATGAACATGAGTTTGAGTGAACTTCGGGAGCTGGTGAAGTGCAGGGAAGCCTGGCATGCTGCAGTTCATGGGTCACAAAGAGTTGGACATGACTGAGTGACTGAACAACAATTAATAAGGGAAACTGTGTGAAGAGGGAAGGATTAAAGGAGAACTCTGTATGTTCTGTTCAATTTTTCTCTTAAACTAAAGCTTTTCTAAGAAATAAAGTCTGAATTTAAAAAATCTTTAAGAGAAAAAACAAAATGAACATCTGAATTAATACCCTCACAACAATGAAAAACTTCCACATACTGAAAAAAGAATGCTGAGTAGTTCATTGTTCAATAAAAAAAAGTGAAAACTAAAAATGGAAATAAAAAAAGAAAAAAGTGACAGATTAGTAAAATTGTTTTATTGCTCCTAATGTCACATGATGTCATATATCCACGCTTCTTAATATTTGAATCATAATTATTTTAGATAACAGGCATTTTATATTTGTAATCAGAAGCTATATTCATGAGTATTAGTATTATCAATCGTGTCTACTCTGATATGTTCAGAGTTTATAGAGCATGAAAACAATCTAGAACTTGAATGCAGTATTGATTCTTGCTGATAAAACTAATTGGTTTTAGTTCCCTTTTAGGAGGAATTATTGATACCTCTTCAAGTTCTTGCACTGATTCTCCAACTATTTCTTAAAGCAATAGTAGTAATTAATATTATCCAAATGAAATGCATTGTAGGTTAAATTATTAATGTATGAAAATCACTAAGTTAAGAAGAAGTATCTATTAGATGTTAACCATCTAACTGCTGTGACTATGAAAATATTGTTTTCACTATCTTTACTGTAAACAGTGTCTATTAAACTCTTTCTGTCTCTCTCTATATAGTATGTATATATATATTATATGATAGACATCAATGTATCAATTAAATGTATTAACTTATGTATTTAATATATATGTATGTTATATAAATTATAAAGTGAGTATAGATGTATACATCATAATAAATGTTATCTATTATATTTATTATATGAATATAATATGCATACTATGGATAAGAATATGCACACTATGCATAAGAATATGTACATATATGAATATGTATATTATATATATAATAAGAGAGAGATACTCTATAAATAACTAACTGAACCATACTGATGCTGTAAAATTACATGCTTAGATGTTTTCACTAAACTATATACATGAATGAAAACAGAACTGTCTAATAAATTCAGTTCATATGCATCAATCTGAATTATCTAATCTGAATTTATACTGAAGATTTGAGTCTTAAATATCTATGAAACTGAAATAATATTTATTTATATCCAAAATGATATTCCAGCTTGAAAGTTATTTATTTTTAGTATAAAATAAATTAATCAATCATATCCTTTTGCTTGGTTTTAAGTGAAGTATTTTTATTCAAATTAGAGTATAGTAGAATATCTCAAAACTCTCAGAACAAGTTTACTTGATTATTTAGAATTTATATTAATGAGAGAATGGATGTTGACTTTGGGATATAGACTTCAATTAAATTGTCCAGCTAAGTAAAAGAAGTTTTTATTTGTGTGAGAAAATATGCTTGTAAATATACAAGCTAATTTACATGTACTTTGACTGAGGTGCTTCTTGGCTATGTGAATTATTCGATATTGCCCTCATGATTTTTATTCAGTGTTGCAGTTGGTAATGGCAAGTTTCTTTGGTTGTAAAATACATTGTGATGTTTTACGGAATTAATTAGCCATTTACAGTTGGTAAGGGTTTTAAGATCTTATAAGTGTAGAAGGTTACTCAATATAGTTTTCATCCAATTGGAAAATAATACAAAGAGAAGGATAACGTGGGGTCACTTTTCATTCACTGTAGATCAATAAATTTTAGAGTGAATGGAAAAAAAGAATGATTATGTTTTCTGAAACATAAAATTTAATCATACTTATATAGTCATTTTGAGTTAAAGAGGAGAAGCTATCAACTTATAATTTATAAATAAATCAAACTTTTCAAAGTTAAACATAGTAGGAAGGACTAATAGGAAGTTAAGACAAAAGGGAAAATGGTATTTTGTGACATTAATGAAATTTCTCATCTTCAGTATGAATTGAAATACCATGCTATTCAAGGACAGACACCACTGGAAAGTCTTTTGTAGCCATGGCTCCTCACCTCCACTCACCTAACATGCTAAATAGGTTCTAAGGCATTCCTAAGTCAATATAGCACTTTATTTTTCCTATGTGAGATAAAACAAAAATAACAGTAAAAACGTAATAAAAATAACAACATAACAATAAACAATACAGATAATAATGGTTAGCATTGTGTATTTTTGTCACTTGTAAGTAGTAGGGACTTTACAACATGAATTATCTAATTTAATTCTTACATCAACCTTATGAGGCTCTTCTATAATAAGCTATTTTATGTATGGGAACCTTAAATAGCTTATCTCAAATAATGTTTTTAATATATAGTAATAATAGGAGTGAGCTGATCTCAGTTTAGCAATGATGGAAATATTGAGTCATATCATTTTATCCTCTAGAGAAATGGTTGGAAATGATGGTTCACTGGGCAGCCACCTCTTTTGCAAAGTTTCTCCAAAACATAGACAAAGCTCAGAAAGTGGCTGTGGGGTTCAGCCTCAGCAGCTCATGGCAGAGGTGGGGAACAGAGTGAGCAGGAAGTGCTTTCAGGCTGCAGAACAGACCGCACACAACTGAGGGCCTTCCTGAGGGCACCACCCCGCCTGGAGAAGCCTGTGCCCTGGGCAGTGCCAGGGGGTGAGGGGGGATGCCCAGCTTCCCACCCCCAACACTTCTCCTGGCCTCATGAGAGGAGACAGTCTAGGGTCCTGGGCTTGCCCCTCCCCAGACCTGGTCTGTCTCCATCTTTTCATCAATGGTGCATGCACTGTGTCTACCTTCTCTATGCTCCCTTTCTGTACTGGGCTCAGTTTTAAATATAAATTTTAGCTGCCTGTGGGTGAACAAAAAAAGCTTTTAATTAACATATTATTATCTTTAATAATAAGGAGAAGAAATAAATTTGGAGAAGGAAATGGCAACCCACTCCAGTATTCTTTCCTGGAGAATCCCATGGACAGAGGAGCCTGGTGGGCTACAGTCTATGGGGTCTCAAGTGTCAGACATGTCTAAGTGACTAAACCATCACCACCACTATTACCTTTAAAAAAAGAAAAAAAAAAAAGATATTGGATGAAAACTCAGTCCCATGTGCACAGGACGAGATTCTGCAAGACTTGGCACAGAACAGTTATTGGGTATCGGACTTTCTATAGAGTGTGTGGTTGTTGTTGTTCAGTCACTAAGTCATGTGTGACTGTTTGCAACCCCATGGACTACAGCAGCCAGGCTCTTTTGTGTTCCACTGTCTCCCAGAGTTTGCTCAAATTTATATCCACTGAGTCAGCGATGCCATCTAACCATCTCATCCTCTGCTGCCCCTTTCTTCTTTTGCTTTCAGTCTTTCCCAGCATCAGGGTCTTTTCCAATGAGTCAGCTCTTTGATTCAAGTGACCAAAGTATTGGAACTTCAGTTTCAACATCAATTCTTCCAAATGAATATTCAGGACTGATTTCTTTTAGGATTGACTGGTATGATCTCCTTACACTCCAAGGGACTCCTTAAGAGTCTTCTATACCAAAATTTGAAAGCATCAACTCTTTGGCACTCAATCCTCTTTCTTTTCTAACTCTCTCATCCATACATGACTACTGGAAAAACCTTAGCTTTGACTATATGGACCTTTGTTGGCAAAGTAAAGTCTCTGCTTTTTAATATGCTGCCTAGGTTTGTCATAGCTTTTCTTCCAAGGAGCAAGCATCTTTCAATTTCATGATTGCAGTCACCATCCACAGGTTTTTGGAGCCCAATAAAATAAAATCTGTCACTGCTTCCACTTTTTCCCCTTCTATTTGCCAATTTGCCATGGGGTGATGGGACTGGATGCCAAAATCTTTTTATTATTGTTTTATTTTATTTATTTTATTATTTTTATTTATTATTATTTTTAATTTATTTATTTTAGTTGGAGGTTAATTACTTTACAATATTTTATTGGTTTTGCCATACATCAACATGAATTCGCCGTGGTATACATGTGTTCCCCATCCTGAACCCCCTTCCCACCTCTCTCCCCTTACCATCCCCCTGGGTCATCCCAGTGCACCAGCCCCAAGCATCCTGTGTCATGCATCGAACCTGGACTGGCGATTCATTTCATATATGATATTATACGTTTCAATGTCATTCTCCCAAATCAACCCACCCTCTCCCTCTCCCACAGAGTCCAAAAGACTGTTCTATACATCTGTGTCTCTTTTGCTGTTTTAATATTGAGTTACCACACGTAACTTTCCTGGTGGCTCAGATGGTAAAGAGTCTGTCTACAAGGCGGGAGACCTGGGTTCAATCCCTGAGTCAGGAAGATCTGCTAGAGAAGGAAATGGCAGTCCACTCCAGTACTATTGCCTGGAAAATCCCATGGACAGAGGAGCCTGGTAGGCTACAGCTACAGTCCATCGGGTCGCAAAGAGTGGGACACGACTGAGTGACTTCACTTTTACTTTCACTACCACAGGTAACACTATACTGAGAGACAGATGTGCATAAGCCACAGTGGAAAAAGCAAACCAAACAGGACGGTCAATTCAGGTCCCAAAAAGGACTTTATATGCAATTGCAGACCCTAGCACTATAAGGGATCGGTATAGTCTTACTGTGCTATGCTTAGCTGCTCAGTCATATCTGACTCTTTGTGACCCCATGGACTATAGCCTGCCAGGCTCCTCTGTCCAGGGGGGATTCTCCAGGCAAGAAAGAATACTGGAGCCCTTCTCCAGCAGAGCTTCCCAACCCAGGGATCGAAACTAGGTCTCCGGCACTGTAGGCTGATCCTTTACCAGCTGAGCTACCAGGAAAGCCTGTATACTCTCACTAACAAAGCTTAAATATGAGCCTCAAGAGGATCAAGTTAATTTGCCGGCAACTTACCTACCTTCTAGAACGAAAATCAGCACTCTTTAAAGTTAAGAAAATCTCAACTTTCTATAACATAGTATCTACAAGAACCAACATAATTTTTTTTAGAAAAGAAAAAAATACATGTGACATGTAAAGAAGAAATATGTGATCTGCAAGCAGGAAAAGAATAACGGTCGATAGAAATCCAGATCTGAGATCCAGATATGAGATGGACATCATTAGTAGATACAAATGTGAAAACATTAATGACAAATATGCTCAAAGATGTAATGTAAAAGTTTGAGGTCACCAACTTATGGCCCACAAGCTAGCCGCTTGTTTTTATAAAGTTGTACTAGAAAATAGTTAAACTTAATAATGCACATATGTTTATAATTGCATTTGCAAAAAACAGAGTTAACTCGTAGTAATAGAGACTATATGACCTGCAAGCCATATGTCAAGAATTTAAAGAAAAAGTTATTTGGCTCTTGAAAAAGATGCACATAATGAGTGAACATAAAAAAGATTTAAGCATAGAAATGAACACAAAAGAATAAAGAGGATGAGAAGTAGCAGATATGTCATAAAGTCTGTTTTTTCCAATTTTGAAATTTTTTAACATAAAAGCAACTGCCTATCAAAAAGAATAAAACTCTATTCAGAGTTTTCTCTGTTTTTTTTTTTTTTCCATTTTCAAGTTAGCCAAATATCTTGTAGTAACAGACTCCTTTCTTCTTAGAATATATATCTATTATTCTCCATTAGGGATTTACTTAATTATTATAGAGTAGAGAGGTATTGACTTTGGACTTTGGACTTGCCATAAAAGCGACTATGTGATAACGTGGATTATTCATAAAGGAGTAAAATAAAGGTCAACAGTAGTAAGGTTAATAGGCTAGGGTCCATGGAAATACTCTTATAAGACGTCTATTTTACACATAAAATGGTATAAAATTAGCACAGAGTTCTGTAATAAAGCAGGAATGCAAATCCCCTGGAGAAGGAAATGGCAACCCACTCCAGTATACTTGCCTGGAAAATCCAATGGACAGAGGACCTTTGGCAGGCTACGGTCCATTGGGTTGCAAAGAGTCAGACATGACTGAGCAACTTCACTTTTCACTTTTTGAATCAGTAATCATCTCAACATTCAGATGATCACTCTGCACTTTCCTCCAACTTTACATCCCCACCCCTGCAAATTTTCAATGTCTTCATAGATTCCCATTACCTTCATATGTAAGATATGTATAGGTTGTCAAGTACTTTAAATGGAAGAGTTACTCTGAAATTAGCTATGTGGCCAAAAACAGCCTCACCACCAAGGCAAGATCAATAACCTCTTGTGATTTTTAGAGTACCTTCCCTTTGGTCTTGTCTTCTCAGCTTGTTGAGATTTTTTTAATGACCAGATGTTAGTTTTCATATATGACGATATTTGTAAACTAACATCTTCTAGTCATTATTTTTTAAACTGGTATACATAAAAAGGGAGAAAAGCCTTCAGGGCTAAAGTTGTTCAGAGTATATAAAGCATCTAATAGACTAGAACACACAATGATACAAACACATATTCACAGAATACAACAGTAACACTAACCTGAAATTGAAGAGTATTTTCTCCAGAAATTTAAGGAAAAAAATATCGTGGAAAAATCAATAACTATAACATTAGCATTCATTCAATAGGCAGTGATTCATAACTAATTCATTTCACCATCTCATCTATATTTTAGTGACATGAGCAAATAGAAATGTATGGTTTATAATAAATAAGTTATGGGTATGCTTTATGTTTAATATATGTAACCTTGATTTATTGCAATTTCTTAGAGATCCAATAATGCTGAGTTTTATGAGTTATAAATTTTATCTAACTTTTTGTGCTTAGAAGTTAATTCTGAGAACTCTCAAATGAGTTTTTTTGCAATATAACTCAGAGATTATGAATTTAGCATTAAATGTCCTTGTCCAGGTAATTGATAACATTTTTTCCGGGTAAAACGTATTTTTCACTGCTCTTTTCACTGCAGAATGCCTATTTCCTAGTTATGTCTCTGTCCAAACACCTAAATAAGTAAAGCTGGGCTTCCCTGGTGGTGCAGAGGTTAAAGAGTCTGCCTGCAATGTGGGAGACCGGGGTTTGATCCCTGGGTCGGGAAGATCCCCTGGAGAAGGAAATGGCAACCCACTCCACTATTCTTGCCTGGAGAATCCCATGGACGGAGGAGCTTGGTGGGCTACAGTCCACGGGTCGCAAAGAGTCGGACACGACTGAACGACTTCATTTTCACTTTCGTCCACCTATACGAACAGTAACAATTTGGTGTAGACTTCTGGAATGAAACCACAAGAGAAGGCTTTGAAGTACATCATTTCTTATTGTCTTATTTTCTGGTAAATAAAGAGTAAAGTAAGCAGGAAACAGGAGCAAATTCAGAGGGAGAAAGGCAGACAGTGTCAGAAAAAAAGAGAGAGAAAGTAAGAAAAAGTCAGAGCAAGTGTTCTGAATGGAAAAGTGGTGATCTAAGTTTACTTAAATTAATGAGTTGACTAAAAGTTAAATATTAATTTGGTTATGTTTTGAATTGTCATATCTTATATTTTTACATGCAGCTAACTTATTTTTGTTCTTCTCTTTCCTTCATTTTCCTTTAGTGGTATTATGAGTTTATCCTTGGGGTTAAAGTGAAAATGGAGGAAGTACTGCTATTCTATTTTGCTTTTAAGTAAATTGATGGGTGGCGTGGGCAACAGGATACTGTCTTATTTGTTCAGACTGCTATAATAAGAATATCACCCTGGGTGGTTTAAAAAACAAACATTATATCTTACAGTTCTGGAGATTAAAAGTCCAAAGTCAAGTTGCTGAATGATTCAGTTTTGGTGAGAACCTGTATCCTGTTTCATAGATGGCTGTCTTATGAAGTGTCCTTATGTGGCAGAAGGGTCAAGGGAGCTCTCTGGGGTCTCTTTTTTAAGGGCACTGATTCCATTTATGACACCTTCACTCTTATGATCTGATCACCTCCATAATAACCCACCTTCAGATACCATCACACTAGAGATTAGTTTTCAATATTTGAATTTGGGAGCAACACAAACATTCAGTTTATAGCAGACAAATATTCTCCACCTAATAATTTGCTTGGATTAAGGGGAAGTCCCCTTAAAAACAATGAAGTAAGTTCATAAAAATATGCATGACTAACTGGGACATTTTCAGAAGAATGGATTTGCCAAGAATAGCCTTCTTAAAGTGCTCCCAAACTCACCAACACTACACATACTAATATTGTTGACATGATTAAGATACTATGTGGAAGCACATAGAAAATATGATGTTAAGAAAAATAATGAATGACATTATTAATCATGTGTTATGTTACTGTTGTGTATTCTGTACATCCATACTCCCTTGATTTTTGAATATATTTTGAGTTAGTCACAAAAGAATTCTCTAGTCCTAGCCATGAGCTCTGATGAAATAATATCTTGACACCAAAAGCATAGAAATAAATAAATTTCCTTTCCATTTATGGTCAGGTGACCAACAGTTTCTCCAAATAGCAGTCACCTTCACTGTACTAGAAATCATGTGTGCGGTTTATACAACAATCTTTATTCCTAGCACATTGAACCAAAGTAGATTATTTGAGAACTAAAATTTCTCCACACTATATAAATCGAACTTCAATTTAAGTTCATTCTAGGTCCATCTATAACTTTTAGTCACTGCTTTTGGGGAGCATTGATGCAGAAAATCACATTATTTAAAGGGAAATGTTTTAAGATGACTTTAATTTTAAAACTCAAAATCATATATCTTAACAATAGATACTGGATAGGAAGCTTATCTCTGTACTCTGGAAGTTATACATTTTCCTATTTTCTTTTAAGTTAGGGCTTTCATTTAACTAGCCAGTGTAACATGCAGTAAAATTCCTGTTACAATTTGTTCACAACCATTTGAAGAAGAATGGTTGATAGACTGATATATTCTGAAATTGTGTACTGAGCTAGAAGAAAACAAATCTGTAAAATATATAAATCTTTTGTCAGGCTTTATAAGTTCAAAACCACTTGAAGATTTTCTACATCTTGCCTGATGTTTAAATACCTGTGTGATGACATATTGAGGTTAGAATCCTTGATGAAGCAGTGCTGTGTATTTGAAAGCACTTGCATTGATTTTATCACTAGATAGCAGCCATGTGACAACTGATGGATCATAGGGACCACAATCCATTAACTCTGTGTGCCTGTCTCTTGTCAGTAGAGTTTTAAAGTCTCCTCATTCCACACATTTGATATTTACTAAAACAGCACACTTTTATTTGGCCAATATATTTTTTGCTCAAGAAATCAATGGTAATAATTATCCAGAGTAGATTTAAATAAGATGCATTCAAATTGATTAATTTAACCAATAACATAAGATATATGTTAATTCCATTAAGAGACAGATGCATTGTTCTTTATTTTCTGTTGAATTCTTAGTTCTTAATAAATCATCCTGTTTATCAATAGTGCTGCAGGACATGGGGAAATTATTGGTTGGTATGTGATGAACAAGTCTCACAAGGTTCACTCCACCTCACAAAGCCTCTATTATATCAATTGTTTATTTAACACAGAGATCCTTTTATAATAATATAATTTATAAATGAAATATATAAATCTGAGAAGGCTGAAGAACTTTTTAAATTACATTGTTAGAAAGTTTTGAAATCTTAAGGGTCACTAAAGATGGTAATAATTTTTTTCCTGTATCTTGATAGTCAACAGCTTGATGGCTCTCTTTATATTAATACAATCACTATAATGAGATCCATGGGAGATCAGGTGGTCAAAATTAATATAGTGAAAAGATCTAGATTGAGATTCTAGTCCTATCATTTACTATGAATAGCTGAATTTCTTCATTTTTCCTAAGCCCAGTTTTGTCATCTGTAAAATAAGAATAATTGTAGCTACCTTGTTGTGAAAGTTAGACATAGGACATGAAGCAGATTCTCAGCAAATGGGTCTAACATTTTATTGATCAAAGTTTCAGGTAAAATTAATCCAGGCATTTGGTATAACTGACAGATGTCAAGTAGAGTCAGAGAAGAAAACCACAATTTATGGTCATAGAGACATAGGTCCAGCTTTAATGAAGACCCAAAGAAAATCTGTTGTTTTGGTTTTCGTAGTATACATCTTTTTCAGCTGAATCATTAGAGGGATCCCAGAAAAAATCTGGCTTACATAACATGCAAAACATAAAAAAATAGTGTGCTATAATTTTTTTAACTTTCAGACATTATGTGTTAATAATCTTATAGAGAACATAACACTAAAACTATGTAAATAAGGATTATATTAGAGAATCTACTGTACTCACCTATGTTATGTTAAAGTAGCTATAATAAAACCCCAGAATTACCATAACAATCTTTATTATTTTAATTTAGTCTAAATATCTGGCATATTTTGCTGTCGTTGTTTAGTCACTAATGTCAGACTCTTTTGCTACCCCATGGACAATAGCCCACCAGGCTCCTCTGTCCATGGGATTTCCCAGGCATGAATCCTGGAATGGATCGACATTTTCTTCTCCAGAGGATTTTTCCAACCCAGGATAAAGCCCACATCTCTTATGTCTCCTGCATTGGCAGGTAGATTCTTTACCACTGAGCCACCAGGAAAACCCATTTGGCATATATGGGATCCTAAATTATGTGAAAATAAAATTACATGATTCACATGATTGTCATACATAAAATCACATACAAATCCTACAAATCTTAAAGTTAGTTGATGTCAGAAGTCAAGTCATTGGGAAAAACAACAACAAAAACAACTATGATTAGCAATTGATTAAATTGTGAACTGGGGAAATATTTTTAAACCACAAAAATTATGGATGGTTTTGACAAAAAGAAGATTGGACAATTTGATTGGACAAACAGTACCAATTTATAGGTCAAGATAAGCCAATCAAAATTGTTTTTGTTTGATACAAAACTGAAAGTCAAATAGGAATCTCAGTAAAATATTAAAAACAAGTGCTACATATTCATCATATCTGAAATATATCCTTTCTGTTCATATCATTAAATACTCCTAAAATTCACAGATGATATGAGTAAGATCTCCCCTCACAATAATAACATAGACTAAGGAAAAGAACATATTTTAACAAAATATCTCATTAAACATACAAGATTATAATTCTTCATAATATTTAAGGTACTTTCAAAGAACTACATTACAAAGAAATAGTGAGATAATATTTTAGTATTAAATTAACAAGGATAAGTTTTAACAACAAAAAATTTTTAGTGTTTTTAGTGACAAAAGATAATGCTGATGAAACAGATACCTTGAAACAGTATTGGTAGTAGTTTAAAGTGCTGCAGTTGTTCTGGAAGACAATCATGAATATTAAAAATATTTTTTTAACCAACTAACTATGATTGGAGAGTCTGTCCTAATGAATAACTTCAAAGGTGATGTATGTGTTACAGTAAATAGTCATTATTTAACAAAAAAACAACACAATAACATATTTACTAGCTCCAGGTAACCTTAATTCCTTGTAAAAAAAAGGCAAACTTTTGAATTAAGATATTGAGAAAAAGAGTAATATTCTGTGCATTACAGTTTTTAAAAATCTTCATTTCTTTTGTGACATTTGCAACATTTTTTATTCCTTGGTTTTTATATCTCTTTTCAAAGTGGCAATTATCTAGTGAATAGATATATATGGTTTTTAAAAGTTGGGCAATAATTCATCCTTTTTTATAGAGTAGCAATGAAACTATCTTCTGTGTTAATTTTGTGTCCTGCAATTTTTTTCAAATAGTCATCCTAATTTATAACATTGAATCCCTGAAGCACATTATTCTATTTATAAAACTTAATTGTTTGCTGAGCATTAATGTTTCATAAAGTTAATACTTAGAACTTTATGCTCAACTAATTTCAATGGAAAAATAACTGGAGAGAGAACACAAGGGCAAGAAGAAAATGAAAGAAATAATACTTGGTGATTAATTGTGCTTGATTTAACAGCAGTGAAGGCTGTGTTACAAGTGCAGAGGAAAGTCTATTGGCAAAGAGTTATTTGCTGCTTCAATTAATGACAGGAGGAAAACTGGAAAGAAATTGCAGTTTTCTAACATCAAGGAGAATAAATTCAATATTGTATTAACTTTAAGGTAGAACAATGTATTCAGTAGTATGTTTCCTTTCCTCTAAACATACTTCTCCTTAGTATCAATATTGTTTAAAATGTCAGTTCTGTCTACTAACAACACTTTTACAATACTTTAGAAAGAAAAAGTTAAGAGCACATTTGCTGGCAAAATCTTTTAACAATAACAAAAAGCTATAATAGTTAAATATTAACTTTTATGCTAAAATGGCACTAAAATTTAAGCAGTTGGTTCTAGGTTTCTGGTTGTGAACTAGTTAAATACAATATATTCCCAAGCACTATTATAATAGGTAAAAAAATAGAATCTTTTTTGGGGGAAAAAAAAAACATGTTAATACTTTGTTTTTCTAGTTTTATTGAGAAATAATTGACATGCATCTCTGTATAAATTAAGGCTTTTAGCATGATAGTTTGGTTAGTAGTATATATTGTGAAATGATTGCCACAGTAGGTTGTTAGCACCAGTTCATTTTCTCATATAGATATAATAAAAAGATAATTTTAAAAAATCACCTTGTGATAAGAACATGAAATTTATTTTCAACTTTCCTGTATATCATACAGCAGTGTTAGCTATAGTCATCATCTTGTGCATCTCTAGTAATTATTTATATCATTAATGTAACTGGAAGTTGTCCTTTGCACCACCTTTCTGCAGTTCCCCATGTCTCTACCTGTGATAACCACAAGTCTGATAACTTTTCTATGAATTTGGTGATTTTTGTTGTTGGTGGTTTGTTTTGATTTTTAGATTCCACATATAAGTGAGATATATATTGTTTTTCTCTGTCTAATTTACTCTGTCTCTGTCTAATTTACTTCACTTGGCATATTGTCTTCAAGATCCATCCATGTTGTTGCAAATGTTACAAATTTCCTCATATTTATGGCTGAATAACATTTCATTGTATATATCACAGCTATTTTATTCTTTCATCCACTGATGGACACTTAGGTTATTTCCATGTCTTAGCTTGTAAATAATGCTATAATAAACAGAGGTGTGCATATATTTCTTCAAGGCAGTGATTTTGTTTTCTTTGGAGATATCCTCCAAAGTGGAATTGTTGGATCGTATGGTATAGAGCCATAAAGTAAGACACAACTAAGCACTCAGCACAGCAAAAAAGCTGAGAAAGTAAAAATGAGTGTTGCTTCAGGATCAGGATGGCATATATAGTTTAAATTTTTTGAGGCTCCTCCATACTGTTTTTCATAATAGCTATACCAATTTACAATCCTACTAACAGTGGCAAGGTTTCCCCTTTTCTCCACACCCAGTTATTTCTTGTCTTTTGGATGGTGGCCATCCTAACAGGCTTTAGGTGATATCTCACTGAGGTTTTAATTTGCATTTCCCTAAGTACTGCAGATGGTGACTGCAGCCATGAAATTAAAAGACAGTTACTCCTTGGAAGGAAAGTTATGACCAACCTAGATAGCATATTGAAAAGCAGAGACATTACTTTGCCAACAAAGGTCCATCTAGTCAAGGCTATGGTTTTTCCAGTAGTCATGTATGGATGTGAGAGTTGGACTGTGAAGAAGGCTGAGCACCAAAGAATTGATGCTTTTGAACTGTGGTGTTGGAGAAGACTCTTGAGAGTCCATTGGACTGCAAGGAGATCCAGCCAGTCCATTCTGAAGGAGATCAGCCCTGGGTGTTCTTTGGAAGGACTGATGCTAAAGCTGAAATTTTGGCCACCTCATGCGAAGAGTTGACTCATTGGAAAAGGCTCTGATGCTGAAAGGGATTGGGGGCAGGAGGAGAAGGGGACGACAGAGAATGAGAAGGCTGGATGACATCATGGACTCAATGGATGTGAGTCTGAGTGAACTCTGGGAGTTGGTGATGGAGAGGGAGGCCTGGTGTGCTGCGATTCATGGGGTCGCAAAGAGTCAGACACGACTGAGTGACTGAACTGTACTGAGCTGAAGTACAAGGAGATCAAATCAGTCGATCTTAAAGGAGATCAAACCAGAATATTCAGCTTAAGGACTGATGCTGAAGGTGAAGCTCCAGTATGTTGGTCATCTGATGTGAACAGATGACTCATTAGAAAAGCCTCGGATGCTGGGAAAGACTGATGGCAGAAGAAGATGGCAGCAGAGGACGAGATGGCTGGACGGCATCACCGATGCAATGAATATGAACTGGGGCAAACTCCAGGAGATTGTGAGGGACAGGCAGGTCTGGTATGGGTCCATGGGGTTGTAAAGAGTCAGACACGATTGGGTGACTGAACAACAACAGCAAATACAAGTGATGCTGAGCATCTTTTCATACACCTTTTGGCCTTTTGGATAGTTTCCTTGGAAAAACTTCCATTCTGGTCCTTTGTCCATTTTAAAATTTGAGTTATTTGTTTTTCACTATTGAGTTGTAGTGATTATTGACATATAGATTTTCCTTATATATTTTCCCACTCCTTGTCTTTTCATTCTGTTGAATGCTTTTTTTGCTATGCAGAAGCTTTTTTATTTTAAAGTAGTCCCACTGGCTTGTGTTTTGTTTCTTGTGCTCCAGGGGTCATAATGAAAAATCACTAACAAGACCCATGTTAAGAGCTTTCTTTATTCCAGTGTTTTCTTCTAGGAGTTTCATGTTTTACATTTAAGTCTTTAATCCCTTTTGAGTTAATTTTTGTGGGTGGTAAAAGATATGATTCCAGTTTCATTCTTTTATGTGTGAATATCCAATTCTCTCAGCACCATGAGGTGTACATAAAATACCTTCATCTCCTAACACCTGTTTTAAACTGCAAACAACTTAACTTCAATAGAGTTTCTAAACTCTGTACTTTTCCTTCTCCTCACCCTCACACTTTAGGTTATTGCTACTAAAATTTACATGTTTTTATATGGTATAACTAGTAACAGATTACTTTAACTATGGTTATTTTGACTACATTTTTTTTAACTTCCAAACTAGTTTTGTTATGTGAATTATACACAACTGTTACTATATTGCAGAATCTAACTGTGACTATATATTTACCATCACCAGTGAGATATAGACCCTACTTTTTATGTCTTTAATGATGTTAGTGTTCTTTTTGTTGTGGCTCAGTCTCTGAAGTCCTGTCAGAATCTTGACTCTTTGAAACCCTATGGACTGCAGCCCACCAGGCTCCCCTGACCTCCACTATCTCCTGGAGTCTTCTCAAAATCATGTCCATTGAGTCAGTGATGCTGTCTAACCATCTCATGCCTGCTGCCCCCATCTCTTCCTGCCCTCAATCTTTCTCAGCATAAGGGTCTTTTCCAGTGAGTCAGTTCTTCACAACAAGTTGCCAAAGTTTCAGCCTCAGTCCTTCCAATGAATATGCAGGACTGATTTCCTTTAGGATTGCCTGGTTTGATCTCCTTGCAGTCCAAGGGACTCTCAAGAGTCTTCTCCAACACCACACTTCAAAAGCATCAATTCTTCAGCGCTCAGCCTTCTCTATGGTCCAACACTCAAAACTGTGCATGACTGCTGGAAAAACCATAGTTTTGACTATATGTACTTTTGTTGGAAAAATGATGTCTCTGCTTTTTAATATGCTGTCTAGGTTTATCATACCTTTTCTCCAAGCAGCTAGCATCTTTTAATTTCATGACTGCAGTCACCATCTTCAGTGATTTTGGATCTCAAGAAAAGAAAACAGTCACTTCTTCCATTTCCCCCCCATCTATTTGCCATGAAGTGATGGGACCAGATGCCATGATCTTGGTATTTTTAATACTGAGTTTCAAACCAGCTTTTTCACTCTTCTCTTTTACCCTCATCAAGAGGTTCTTTTGTTCCTCTTCACTCTCTGCCATTAGAGTGGTATCATCTGCATATCTAAGGTTGATATTTCTCCTGGCAATCTTGATTCCAGCTCATGATTCATCTTGCCTGTCATTTCACATGATGTACTCTGAGTGTAAGTTAAATAAGCAAGGTAACAACATACAGCCTTGTTGTACTTCTTTCCCAGTTTTGAACCAATCTATTATTCACTACCCAGTTCTAACCATTGCTTCTTGACCCACATATAGGTTTCTGAGGAAATAGATATTCCCCTACCTTTGAAAATTTTCCACACTTTGTGATCCACACAGTCAAAGATTTTAGCATAGTCAGTGAAGTAGATGTTTTTCTGAAACTCCCTTGCTTTCTCCATGATCCAATGAATGTTGACAATTTGACTTCTGGTTCCACTGCCTTTTCTAAATCCAGCTTGTACATCTGGAAGTTCTTGGTTCATGTACTGCTAAAGTCTAGCTTGAAGGATTTTGAGTATTACCTTGCTTGCATGTGAAACTTCTACTCAAAACTTCCTTTAGTATTTATTGTAAAGCAGGTCTAGCAGTAATGAACTGCCTTAGGTTTTGTTTGGTCAGGCATCTTTCTCTCTCCTCCATTTCTGATGGATATTTCCAGAAGTTATGGAATTCTTGACTGACTTTTTTCCCCCAATATTTTGAGTTTGTCCTCCTATTCTCTCCTGACTCAAAAAGTTTCTGTTTAAAAATCCACTGATAGGCAAATGAGGTTCCTTTGTATGTAACTTATTTTCTCTGCTGTTTTTAAAATTATTAGTCTTTGATCTTTGTAATCTCCTTGGGTAGATAGGACCTGTTATCATGGTCTGTTTCTAGGTGAGGCAACTGGTTGAGCTTTGAAGATCTGTCTGACTTGGGGGGCAGGGGATGTGTCACTGCTTTGAGAACAGTCAGCCAACTGTTGGCATCATTTTCTTCCCAAGAGAGGCTGTAGGATGGGGTCTGAGCTTGCTTGGATTCTCTGTCAGGCTTATGAGATGGTCAGGTCTAGGTGCTGTATTCAGTAGCTGATGGGTTATGAATTATGTTCCTTGTCCTAATGGGGTACCAGGATGGGGCATAGAGCCTTAACAACTCAGAATCAGCCCAGTGTTAGTGGCTGAGTCATGTCCAACTCTTTGCGATCCCATGGACTGTAGCTTGCCAGGCTCCTCTGTCCATGGAATTCTTCAGGCAAGAATAATGGACTGGGTAGCCACTCCCTTCTCCAGGGGATCTTCCTGATCCAGAGCTCAAACCCAGGTCTCCTGCACTGTAGGCAGATTCTTTACCATTTGAAGCACCAGACAAATCCAAAATAATACCAGAGTGGGTAGCCTATGGCTTCCCTGGTGGCTCGGGTGGTAAAGAATCAGGCCAGAGTGTTCCCCAAACAGGTGAGGCTGCTGGTTTTGCTCTGGAGATGGGCGAAGTCACAAGCTGTGCTCTGTGTTCAGGCGTTGAACAGTCTCCATAACATTGGATGTGCTCTGGGTGGGTTCCCTGGTCAGATAGGCTGGAGGCTCTATTTAGTGATAAGTAAGGCTATGGATTATACTCCCTGCCTGGGCATTGCAGGAGAAGCAGCCGTGAAGATGTTAAGATTCTTTGTTGCCTTCACTCAAGACTTAACTCTGCACTCCATGTTTCCTGAACAAATAGGGCCACTGGTTTTGTTCGGCAAACTCAGCTCTGCCAGCCTCTCAGCTGGACTGCCCTGGGCTTCTCAGTCTCCAGGATTGTCTCTAGTCCCTCTGGACAGATATTCCTGGAAGATGCTCCCCAGTGGGTAGGGCTACGTCTGGGCTCCCTTACCTACAGAGGTAGGGAAGGGGCCTCCCTAGGCTACTCTGAATTTCCCAACACAGTGTTGGGAGAAGCTTGATGACACCCTTGGCCTTGGCTATGAAGTATTCCCCTGCTTTAGGGAGCATGGAGATACCCTATGTCCAGTACTGACTTTGCTCTGAGGACAACCAGCTCTGCCTGCCCCTCCACTCGAGTGCTACTGAATGGCACAACTCACAGAAGTATCTTCCAATCCTTCTGTTCAGACAGGCCCAGGAGATACTCCCTACAGAAGCTGGGCTGTATACCTCTTTGTCCGGATAGGTGCAGTCTGGGTTCTAGGACCCATAAAACTTCTTGCTTAAAGCTCCAAATCAGGCAGACCTGCCCTCACCAAGTTCTCTGGTCAGAAGGTACCCCCAGCCTGGTTCTGCAGATGACCTCTGCTGCTGTTGGAATGACAGCTTTGGCCCTACAGACGAGAATTCTGCCAGGATCTGTGCACTGATGGATTGTTACAAGTCCCTCCTTGCTTCTCTGTCACAGTCAGATTCCCGGTGATTGAGCCCCACAGACCCCTGCCATCCTGTGGTGCTGGATCAAAGTATGGGCTCCGGCAAAGCCACCCGAGGTGCACAGGGAGGACATTGTCCCCATGGTTCTCTTTCTTCACTGGAGGAACAGGAGGCTCACAGCTTGAGACTTCGCATGGTGCTGCGCCTGCGGGAAAGTGAAGCCAGGTGGTCAACCTGCCGCCTGCTGATGCAGGGCCACCCTTTGCGGTACAGCAAGTGCTTCAGGTTTACCTTGGTGTTCTCAGCTCTTTTCCGTGTATCTCATTCTTGAATAGCTGTTAGTCGTTCTTCTTGAAAGGAGGAGAAAAATCAGAAACAACCTATGTTGCCAGCTGGGTGATGTCACCCAGCCAGTGCTAACACTCTTGCAACTATTCCACATATTAAGCAATGATACAGATGCCGAAACTTTATTTCTTCCTCATTGTTATTCTCTACTAGATAGTAACTTTGTAACTCCCCTATGTTCCTTCTTTTTTATTGAAAAGAAGCTCCTGCTCACTGCTTGACATACTTAGGTTTCAAGTTTGGAAAATTTTTCCATTCTTCTGTTCATCCTCTTTTAACCAAGGTTCTTCCTTTGGTCTTGCCACCCTCTAGCACCATGCTAACAGTTGTACTGAACACCTGTCTACCAACTGAATTCAATTCCCTGTACTTTGATTATCTCCCAAGTTCCAGTCGCCATTATCTCTAGCCAAGACAGACTAACTAGTCATACTGTCTCTGCTTTAAACTCAGCCTTTTATGATTATCTTCCACAAAGACATAAGTGCAGTTATCTTAGAATATAAATAAGATTTTATTTATCACTTGTATGTTTAAAACCCTCCAATGGCTTTGAATCACATATAGGAAAAATAGGCAAACCTTTTCTGTTGACATTTAGTCCCTGCAAGACATAACTCTGACTTCTCGACCATCATCTACTACATACTCTTTTTCTTTAATTGTTTTTTCTTTTATACCTTTTTTTTTGGCCACATAGCATGTGGAAATTTAGTTCTCTGGGCATGGATTGAACCCATCCCCCCTGCAGTGGAAGCATGGAGTCCTAACCGCTGGCCCACAGCCACACACTCTTATTCACTCTAGTCTAGGGTTAGCAGGAGAACTTGGCAATGGCAACTGACTCCAGTATTCTTGTCTGGAAAATCCCATGGACAGAGGAAAGAGTTGGACACAACTGAGTGACTTCACTTTCAATTTTCACTTTCATGCATTGGAGAAGGAAATGGCAACCCACTCCAGTGTTCTTGCCTGGAGAATCCCAGGGACGGGGGAGCCTGGTGGGCTGCTGTCTCTGGGGTTGCACAGAGTCGGACATGACTGAAGTGACTTAGCAGCAGCAGCAGCAGCTAGGGTTACCAGATTTAACAAAATTGGAAGAGGAAAAAAAAAAAAAAAGAACACACATATAAATTAAATTTCAGATTTAAAAAACAAAACAAAAAACAAATTTCTTTTTAAAGTAGAAGATGTATCATCCGATGGCTGGATCTATTTATACTAAAAATGTTCTTTTATATTTTTAATATTTTGATTTGACTTGCTAAAAATTCAATTTTAACTGGATGTCCTGTTTCTTAACTGACAACTCTATTCTAGGCCTCCAAATTTAGCTCCTCAAAATCTTCAAGCTTGTACATGATGGAGTTTTTAATATACTCCTCCATGTGCTTGAAATGCCCTTTTTTAAACTTTTCATACACAAAATTATTAAAATTTTAAATGGCAATGAGGCCTTCAAATAAAACACTTGTGAACATTCAAATGTAGTGGCAAATGGCCAAATACACTTTTCTTTTTTCAAACAAAAAAGCCAGTTTCACAAGCCTAGGACCCCTCCATGGCATAAAATGTATAACGTGTAACATAGCAAAGAAAAGGAAGGGGGTTGTGAGGCAAAATTCTTTAGAAGAGAAGAGGAATACAAAGCAGGTGAAAAGAGAACAACTCGACTGTGGTGGCCTGAATAATGGCTCCCAAAATATGCCCAATCCTTAATCCCTGGAACCTTGGATGCTCTATTATGTGAGGAAAGGATCTTTTCAAATGTGATTCAGTTAAAAATCTTGAGATTGGGAGTTATCATGGACTCTCCAGATAGGCCCTATGTCATTATGATAACCATTATGAGAGGGACCCCAGAGAGTCAGCAGAGAAGAAGGCTATGGGGATGACAGATGCAGAGACTGGAGAGATGCAGCTTGATGGTGGAGGTAAAGACATAAGCCAAGAAGCCCAGGCAGTCAGTAAAAGCAGAGAAACGCAAGGGAACAGATTCTCCACTCAGACCTTCAGAAGGAACCTGCTCGGCTGACAACTTGGTATTTCAGCCCCATAAGACTCAGCTCTTAGAACTGTAAGAGAATGCATCTGTGTTGTTTTAAGCCATTAAATCTGTTGCAATTTGTTACAGTGCCTACAGGAAACTAATAGGAGGGCCGACTCTGTTTCTACTCTTTTCCCATTGAAGCTTCCAAACTTAATGATCAAGGACTTTTTCAAAGGAATGTTATTCATGTTTGTTTTAAACTTGACTTTCACCCAGCATTCCAGTTAAATTAAGTCTTACTTAATCATTCTTCTGTATTACCCTGAATTCTTTTTAAAATGTTGGTAGGGAAACTGATTTCAACTCTCAACCTGGTTTTTTATAGCAAGTACAATGAAATTCCATGGTATTGCTTAAAAAATATGCCAAGAAAAATGCATTAAGCCTTTTAATTTAGCTATTGAAATAGTCTTGGTGACTACAGAACGTATTTTGGCACTCCTTGAATGATGCAGTTTGTCTACTTCCCTTCAGAAATCAACCATGTAAATAAATACATCTGGTAGCCTCTTAAGTCCGTTGATAAGACAACAAATTATGTGGTTTTAGAATTAGGGAACAAAAAGAATTATTATGCATGAAGCATGTTCTAAAAATAAGATAAAAAGATTGCAAACATAATAGTATTCATAAATATGAGGCATTACAATATGAGCACAATTATGATAAAGGATAGGGGAGGAATAGTAATGATAACCAGAATTACAGCTAGAACTGAAAACGTTAAGAAATACTTCTTTCTTCAAAATCCAGGGGCCCAGTTTAGGCTTGACTTTAGTATTAGAAAATATACTTACTTAATTTTTCAGCATAATGAAAGAGTTTCTTAAAATAGCATGATAAAATATCTTCAACACAGCAATTCTATAGAAGTAAACAATTTGGCAACTTCAGGAAAGAGAGATATTTTGCTACAAATACTTGTGTGAAATTTGTGTAGTTATTTTAAAATTATAAAAATACAAAATATAAAGAGTGCACCAGGATAGGAAGGAAAATTATCATAATATTGTCATTTTGTTCTGTAGGTACATTTTCTCTACATCCTATAAGTACTTGTTTGCCCAAGTTTCCACCTCATTCTTTCTTTGTATTTTATACAGCTTTCCAAAGAAAGTCCAATCAAAAACTTAAAAATCAATAATTCCCATCTTACTTAATGCTAATTGCATTTCTGTATATTTACATAGGCACTAAATATAATCTCCTAAGTGTCCAAGATCAACTTCAACTCAACCCAAAGCTCCCTTTAAGAATCTGTTCCTTTTCTCCTGCATTTCTAACATTGATGAATGATACTTTTACACACTTACCCAGATGATATACTAGAAACCATCATAAACATCATCACTTTTCAATTTGTAATCAACTGTTAATTTATTTCCCCACCTCCATCTTGATTTCACTACTGTTTCATCATCTGCTTTTGAGGTTGTCTCAGTCTCTCTTCATTGGCCCTATCTAGTCAACTATATTTTACGAATTACTACAGATCTTGTCTATATACAGTTGTTAGGCCCCAGGGCTTTGTGCCATGTTCAGCGGACTCTGTTCTCTGCTCATCTCTTTCTGTCTCTTAGCTTGATTGAGCTTACATGAAACAGGCAGCTCAGGTGAGGTCTCAGCCTCTTTCCTATGCTGGCTCCCATCTCAGGGCACAAACCTCCCAGCAAAAGATGTGTCTAGAAGTGGTTTGGGCCAGATATTTATTCTTTCATAAGACATATACTTTATGATAACCACTTCTAATAGCTCTACCTTGTTATATGGTACCTAAAGGCTCCCAATCTCAGAATTCTCCATCAAAGTGGACTGTCAGCCAGAAGCAGCTTAAGTAAAGCTTCCTTTCCATCCATCACAACTTGCAGACAGCAAATCGTACTTGCAGACAGCAAACCTCTGGTGTGTTTACATTTTTCTTGCAGGATTTTGTTTAAAGTGGAAAGAATCAACAAAAACATATACGCTTTCTTAATTTACTCTAACTTCCCACTGATGTTACAGAGAGGTAGGAATGCACTCTGCCTTCCATAATACAATCAGCAAAAGGAAGGCAAAAGTTTTTCCAGGAATAACAATATTGGAAATATGTTAGTTTCACCCAAATCATTGTTTATATTTGGCTTAAATCTGAATAATTCCATTGAAAGACTTTTCTAGAAAATAATTATAAAATTTAAATGAAAAAGTCAACATCTAAAAATAGTTTGAAAAAGAAGAATAAATGGAGATAGCTAACCTTATCAGATATTCATATTTATTACAAAATGATCATACTTAACGGTTCTTTGGTGGATCATAGATTTACCAATTAAAACATGGATCATGATAAAAACTCCAGAAAGAGATGAACACATGCAATAAACACTGCTATACAATAATGGTAATATCAGAAATCTTTAAAATAACTATTGTGGACAGTTGCTTCAATATCTATAAGGGGATGACAATGATATCAGGTTCTTTATTTTACAATACACACAAAATTTAATTCTAGATAAACTAAAAACTAAAATCTGGTTAAGAAACAATAAAACATTTTTATGATATCCATTTTATAAATAAAAGGACCTCTGCAGAAGTACACTATGAGTAAATCAAGAAGGCAGAAATGAATCATTTTGATTGTTTTGAACTTGAAGATTTGAATTGATAGCCTAAAGATAAACCAATATTTCTGAGAAGATCTTTGAAAAGCATAGCCATGAAAGAATAATATCCAAAATATGTAAGTGTGCAATTAAGAGAAAAATCAAATATCTCAGGAGAATGTGACCTGAAAATGGAAACTGTTTCTGTGCAGAGGAAAACACATAGATGGCGATACATTAAATCTTATTAGTACCAGGGGAAATGTAAGTTTTGAAAACATTCAGATTCTTCATCCTGATGAATACATCTTGCAGAAAATGGTACCCAAGTGCAAGAGGCATGTGCAAGAAAGTATATAATAGCAAATGAGCGAGTGAGTGAGTGAAGTGAGTGAGTTGAGTGAGTAAAGTCATTCAGTCGTGTCCGACTCTTTGCGACACCATCGACTGTAGCCTACGAGGCTTCTCCATCTATGGGATTTTCTAGGCAAGAGTACTGGAGAGGGGTGCCATTTCCTTCTCCAGGGGATCTTCCCAACCCAGGGACTGAACCCAGGTCTTCCGCATTGCAGGCAGACAGTTTACCCTCTGAGCCACCAGGGAAGCTGGCGGAGGAGTATATAGTATAAACTCAACAGTAATATTCTAGGTCTTACATGGGTACAAATGTTCTAATGATACTGCAGAATTACATGTATATTATGCATATTGTTTTGTATGCATGAAACACTGCAAAGTAGACTGTTTAAAGTTCAGTGCCACTTTTTATCCTATAATCAGTTCTTGTCCCAGATACACATGCTAATGAATAGATTTGAAAAGATGAAGTCTCCCTCTCCTTAACCCCTTGCTAGAGTGCTAGAGTGTTTCATCTTTGGTGCCTCTTCACTTTGCCTTGTGAAGAGTAAAACGTTAAGCCACACTGGCCAGTTTTCTTAGGAATATCACTTAGATATTGGGCTGCAGATGTGTACATGCATCAGAATAGCGCATAGACGAAGTTCATGTGTAAAGGATAGAGGGATTAAGGTTCCAAAATAACAGAAAAAAAGTAAATTGATCTCAGAAATCCTTTGAGAGAGGAGAATGAGAACTGCTCAGAACTTCAAGGTGTTAGTGGAGAAGAAGACAAAGGATGTTTTCACCAGAGTTGCCATAGACTGTTTATAAATTCAATCTTGCCAATGCATGTTTAAGAAAAACATAGTTTAGAGCATGCTGTATATAGACCTGCTCTGAGATTCCAACACTGAGCTCTGGATTTTCTTGCTCAACAAAGAGAAAATTAAGAATGAAAATTGATGAATGTTCTATAGAGAAGGTGTATGACCTTCAGGAGTGTCCTAAAAAGATTGGTGGTGGGCATTTGCCAGGCTTGTATGGCTACCCAGTATTTTCACTGCCTGCTAATTATTTCACCATGGAATTCATGTCTTGGATTAAGACAGTGATGCTTGGATGTCAGTAACAGCACTGATTATCTTCTTAATTCTCAAAGCGTAATCACAGTAACACACAGCATTTAATGTTTGGCAGTGATGACAACTACACCAGTTCTGCAGCTTCAGTTATTTTTCTTCCTTTTTCTTGTCTGTGTGCTCCCAGCGTAAGAGTTAGGTCCTGTGGCGTACAATGAAAACTAATAACTTAAGATCCCCATGATAGACAATGTAGTTGATTTCTTCAAGTCCTACTTCAAACTGCTTCTCCCTTGCTATATTCCACTATAGAGGCTAGAAAGCAAATACTCAGTATCTAGTCTCTCTCTGGACGTAGCAGTGTTTGTGTTCACAGTTTAGAGGATGGTTTTCCCTTCCAGAACAAAGAAAGCAGGAAGGAAGGGAGAAGGGGGAGATAAAAAAGAAAGAACAAGAAAAGAAAAAAAAAAAGAGAGAGAAAGGGAGGACTTAAAGAAAGGAGGAAAACATTAAAAACAGAAGGGAAAGGGGAAGAAGAAAGGCATAAATTTTTGTTGTTTTGGTTGTTCTTTTCAATACAAAAAGATATTACAGCCACATTCCAACCCTAAGGTTTAAAGTTTTAAACAATGAGTGTTTAAGGAGCATATATTGGACATGGAAGGCCTTGCAACAGACATCTTCACATGTAAAACAAAATATAGATATTAAGTATTTAGTCACTGCTTATTTATTTTTCCATTGCTCTATTTGACATAGTTCATGGGAAAAAAAAATATCAGTATCACTGCCATTGATAATTTTTGGCTGGCTTTTATTATTTATATAATGAACACGTTATTGCATGAACAAATGGATCCAATACATGTATAATATATAGAAATTTTGATGAAAATTAAAGATATGTCTTAAGTTTAAATCAGATTTCAGATTAGAACTTAACCTTTAATGAATTTATAATCTTTCCTGCACATTGTATTAGTCATGAGTAAAGAACATGAAATGTTCATTATAATTAGGATTATACTTATATTCTCAATCTAAAGTTTAATTTTTATCTACATTTTTGTAATTGTTTCCCAATTGTGTTTGATCAATGGTAATGAGAGTCGCTTTTCCTCAACAATCTGTAGATTCAAAATGGATATGATAAATATATTGTCTCAGCCTCAGCCTGCTCTCATAGGCCTCGCAGTGTCTGCCTTCTATGCCAGGCATTTCTGGGAATCAGCGGAGTTCTCTGTGCTACTCAGGAGGAAACCAAATCATCTTTTTCTGCTCCACTGTCCTCCTGATGGCTTTCTGTGTGACTTCTGCCCAGGGAGAATGCTGTTCAGCGGGGCACAGCTGCTGTCTGCAGGGGGTTCCCCCAGGCCATCAGTAGCAGAACACTAGCTTTCTTGCAGTTCTGAGTCAGCCTTTGGCACGTTACTACTTAGACTCAGAACCTCAGAAAGTACTTGTCAGCTACTTCATCTCGTGACAATAATCCCTAAAGATCTGAAAGAGTGGTATGTTCTTGTTGACTGCTTGAAATAGACCATGGTAATACTATTTACATCATGGAAATAAGATTGTGATACAAATCAAGTTCAAGTTATGATTTTTTAAGGAGGGAGTGATTGTTAAACATCTGCCTGACACACATGATTCAAAACAATCACCAAAAAAGATAGAACAAACTAAAAATAACAACGAGAAAAACAAAACTATCACTGATTTGGGGAATGGAAAAGAAATAACATAGAACTTTTACCACACCATCATTTCTTCCTCCATCTCTTATCAGAATTAGGTGCATGGAGGGGAAAAAATCAAATTAATAAACAACAAAACCCAAAAAACTTCATTTTTCCACCTTTAGCCAAAAGTAAAGGACCCATTTATATTAACTCATGGAAATAAAAAGCCTGGATTTTTATGAGATGGTTGGATGGCATCGCTGAATCAATGGATATGAGTTTGAGCAAGCTCCCAGAGTCGGTGATGGACAGGGAAGCCTGGTGTCCTGCAGTCCATGGGATCGCAGAGTCAGACATGACTGAACAACTGAACTGATTTCTACAAACGACTATATTCTGAAGATTCTCTGCTAACACTTCATTACAAAAGTAATTTTTTTTCATATCTCTCTCTCTCTCCCTTCAACACACACTCACACAGTCCCTGAGCTATGCTACTAAGAGTCAGATATCTTTGAACTGACACCCCAACAGCTTTCTCTTAACCCTTTTATCTGTTTCTCTGGATTAATAATCCCCACTCTCTATAACAATTTACCTGACTTTCCTGACATTGACAGAGGATTAAGTTATCAGAAACATTGAGCCAGAAACTACTTCCAGTAAATAATATGATCACTGTTCTGCTTTGGATACTGAAAAGAAAGATACTGAATTCTTGAGACCTTATGGGAAAATCAGGAAGTTTACTGAAGTTGAATCTGACTCCATTTTTTATTTGTTATTTGTTATTTTCATTTTTTATTTGTTCACAACTGTCAAGCCCCAACACTTCTTCTTTTCCCTCCTGTCCTCACCTTAGGGCAAGTGCATAAGAAAAGCCAACCACTCCCTACCTTCCTACTGGCAGGAGGTTCAGACCACACAAGTCCCAACATTTGTGCAGGAGTAATCACTTCCCAGCCCTACCTCCTAGGCACCATGGGACTCCAAAGCCACTCTGTACCCTCCTTTCTCAAGCTATTTTCTGACATACCTGGAACTTGCCTTGCTCCCTCCAAAAAGTCTCACAGTGTGAATGGTAAATACATTTATATATTTGTTTGTTTGTGTATAACATCATCAGTCACGACATATGAACTAAATTTGGCGTGTATGTGGAGAAGGGACATACATCCTGCCTGAATGAAATTATCCAAGTATTTACAGAGGCTCTTTGGGCCGTATTTGGTCCAATAATGGGAACGTATAACTAGGAAAAAGTCGATAAGGAAATTTCAACTTGGCTGGAATTCATTTATATGGAATTAAGCAGTTTGTAGGATAGTACTAATGTAAGAATTTGTCCATATTCCTCGTTGTAGGGTAAGGTTTGTCTTGCTTTTAATGATGCCAGTATTTTGATCCTGTGCCTGGACTCCCAGTAAGTGGAACAGAATGCAGTTCAAATAACTGTACAATCGTCAACTGCAATGTAAGGCAAGAGCTCTTTGTCTATTTTGTCTTAGCACTCTATCTCCCAGTATCTAAAAGTATCTAATATACAGTACATGATACAATAGAAAGAAGAAGCTGAGCAGAATACACTGAGTACAATATTAGAAGTATCATAAATATTTTATGCTTATGTAGAATATCAAGGACCATATTTTGTCTGAAAACAGAGGTGAAAGAAGAAAAGTGGTAAAGACTGTATCATGGAAGAAGCTTTTGAACTTGCTTGAAAAATGTTCAGAAATTCCAATAGTGAGCAGAAAACAGACTTAGAGTTGGGAAATAGCATTTTAAACATTGTGTATTTTAAGCAATAAAAGAGATCTGAGAATTCAAGCCCGATAGACTAAAAAAAGTCTAAGTATTTAAGCATGTATAATATCATATATGAAACGAATCACCAGTCCAGGTTCGATGCCTGATACTGGATGCTTGGGGCTGGTGCACTGAGATGACCCAGAGGGATGGTACGGGGAGGGAGTAGGGAGGGGGGTTCAGGATGGGGAACACGTGTATACCTGTGGCAGATTCCTGTTGATGTATGGCAAAACCAATACAATATTGTAAAGTAATTAACCTCTAATTAAAATAAATAAATTTATATAAAAAAAAAGTCTAGGTAAACAACAACTTGCATTCAACTTGCATCTAACAAACAGTGTTTAGGGAAAGTAAACAGAGTTTTTAAAAACTGTACATCGTATGATTTCAGTATAAAATTCCAAACATGCCTTTAACAGTCTGAATCCTGGTAACCCTTGAGCAGGACAGCTTAGTAAATGGAAGGGTCATAAAGGGGCTTCTGGAATGTTCCTAATCCTCTGTTTCTTGATCTGGGGCACTGATTAAACAAATATATTCAGATTACAAAAGTTTACTGAGCTATATATTATGATTTGTATGGTTTTCTAAATGGATATTATAATTTAATAAAGTTTACTTTCAAAATTAAAATAAGTATCAACAATTACATTCTGAGTAAAAATATATGAATGGTTATGTTTGGTTACAGATTAAATTAATATTGAATAACAGCAAGATATGCATTTGGAAATGAGTGATACTGTGATAAGCTATAAAAATGGTTCTCAGAAGCTTTGGGGCCAAAATTACACACAAATTATAAAGAGTGGTATAAATACAGTTGTGTTTTGCCAAAACGAATCTGAAATTAGTGCAGCTAATGAAAGGTAGACAGTAAGCAGGTATTGCATGGCAAGGCTCTGGGACAGGTGGTAGAACAAACCAGACAACAATTAGTTCAGCAGTGCATTCATGTGATAGCAATGGGAATAATCACACAAGTCAGATCCTTTATATACTAACATATCCTCCCATTTAATAAGGTTAAGCTAAAAAGAGTGTGATATAAAGCTACTAAATCTTCTAGTTAATGATACTAAAGATGCTAAAATAAGGAATTTGGGGCTTTACAAGTTCGAAATGAAGGACTGGCAGGACATGCTTGAATTCTTTCCTTCCCTATACTTGGAGAGACTGAGAAAAATTGAAACTGCTCTTTGTTTGGAAAAAGTTCAATTAAATCAATGTCTCAGGGCCTTTTGGGGAAAGTCAGCCATCCACTCTATGGTGCTTGGACTCTATTTCAAAGTGGCCCAAAGGTGTTATAAAAAGTGGTAATTAGGTTTATCAAACTGATTTGTATAGACTTTCGCCTGAAGCTATGGCTTATTCGTTTCAATAAACTCACTGATAACAGGCTTAAGCCTTACTTATTTTCTAAAGAAAAGTCTCTTGACCATAATACAGCCTGACATGAAGGAGACAAATTCTTCAGCTCTTATTCATTGAAAGTATAGAAATGCACAATTTGACCTGGCAGTACATTGATAGGACAGTAATTGTGCTTCCTCCTGGCATAATTCCTGGACACAAGCACCCAGCAGAAGACAACTGTCATCCCTTTGGCATTGGTAGGGAAGGTGTAGTTAGTGCAATCTGTTTGCAGCAGTCTGAATGACTGCTTACAACACAGGCTCTGACAACACAGTACTAGAATACATATTTTTTCAGATCCCTAAAATGTTCTACAGCTATTTTAGGGCCAATATTTATCATATATTATGTTGTTCTGTGTGTTTTGCTACCTCTAGCAGAGCAGTTCACAGAAGGAAATCAGATTATGGGGATCTCTTGTAAGCCTCCACCAAGCCTACCCAGCTACCTGCTTTGGCACCCATCTCTCCTTCTCCTCCTGTTAGAGTGAAATAAGTCCCGTCTTCCTACCTATGAGTTACCTGTGTATAATCCGGTTCCTATAATTAATCTGTTGTTGTTTTTTTTTTTAATTGGGCATTGTGTTGGCTATGCACACTATTCTACTCTTCTGTGGCACTGACTTATTTAAAAGAAGACACATTCCGCTAATAGGAATGAATTAGGCACCTATTATATTTTTGCTTCATAAATTATTTATCAGACTATGTCCCAAGAAAAGCCCCCTAAATAGGACTAGAATTTCTCTGGAAAAAGCATCATTGGAAGACTTTCTATATATTTCTGTTCTTCTTTCTATATATGCAATGCAGATTTTTTTTTTTTTTTCATAGAAAATCCCCTTGATTTCTGGATTGTGACCCAGGAAAATACACCTTGAGTTGTAATGATCAAGCAAAAGTAATCGTCAAAGGATGGCCACACACCGCCTCTGAGAGTTTACTGTCAGAGAGAGGGCACTGTAAGAGCTACTGTGAAAGGGTTCCCGGGGAATATCAGTCACTCTCTCCACTGTCCCCATGTCTACAACACACATGGGACACCTAATGTGGAGGCAAAGGACTTGCTTCTCTCAGTCAGTTGTGTCACTGAATACACCATTAATAGGAAAAGACTACACTCATGCAAGAGATGGGCTCTCATCTTTATGGGATCCAGTGGTCTCAGAACATTGTTATATGTCTTACTCCTTTATTCCTTGAATTTCATTCATAAAAACACCTAAAACTTCTAACACCATGTGGCAGAGATATGAGTCATTGACAGACATCATGGAGGGAACACTTGGTATGCTAAGGGAAAGGAAACCACATGATTATTTTAAATTAGTGCTTTAAATTAAGTTGCCTTTCTGAAGGGTCCTAAAAATCTCTTACCAGTTCAACTTCACTGCTAAAGCTCAGTTATCAGAATGTAGAGAAAATTATGTCACGCTAATTTTTATATGAGTATATCTATTTCCAAAATGCATATATATTTATATACACATACTCATATACATACACACATATGTAAGCCTGTGTAAGCTAACAGTTAAAATCGCCTTATAGGCCATATATTTTTGAACAAATGCTCTTTCAGTCCCCACAGAGTATATGAATATTGAATGCTTGTTCATGTATTCACCAAAACATGTGACAGCACTGAATGCTGAGATTACAAATAGGACTTGTCATGCTGATTAACTCTGGTTACTCTAAGACAGAATAAAAATATCTCCCTGCATTAAATTATAAATTCATTTCTTACAACACAGCCTGATTGTAATGTTCCAAAGGAAACATTCCATGTGATGTTTTAGGATTCTGACTTCCTCTGAATTTCTACACAGCCAACTCTTAGAGCTGTGCTGTCTGATACTGTAGCTGTGAATCCTATGCTTCTCTTTACGTTCACATTACCTTAAATTAAAAACCAGTTTCCTCCAATGCACTAGCCACATTTCAATTTCTCATTAGCCACCTACATGTAGTGTGTGGCTGCCATGTTTGAGAGTGCAGAATTATTTCTTCTTGAGCCGTTCTTTCATACTTCTGGCAAGCAAAGGAAGATAGCAAAAACTGAAGATCATCCAGATTTTGGAATTCAGGCTTGAAGGGAGGAATTTCACTTTCTCCAATTTATTTTGGTTATAGATAGCCCCTGGACCCAAGGATCAAGGACCAAGGACCCTGGCCCTGGATCAAGAGGAATTGGAAATATATGTTTTTGCCAATGAGGAAAATTTAGATGGCTCACTGAATGAACAACATTGCCTCCACTATAGTCTGCTATAGCTATTGAGCATTTACTCCATTTTTCTTCAGTGGATAAAATGTACTCACATACCTCTCCCCAAAAGAGATATCCCAAATACCTAATCTCTCTCAAAGTCCACTTAGAATTTAGAGACCACACCTGCTACTTGAAGAAGTCTCATTAGAATAATGAGCATTTATCATGACAGGAGGAACGTGGCTCAATCGTGTCCAACTCTTTGCAGCCCCATGGACTGTAGCCTACCAGGCTCCTCTCTCCATGGGATTTTCCAGGCAATAGTACTGGAGTGGATTGCCATTTCCTTCTCCAGCAGGTCTTCCTGACCCAGGGATCGAACCCAGGTCTCCCGCATTGTAGACAGACGCTTTACCATCTGAGCCACCAGGGAAGTCCATCATAACACCTGAAATTGAAAGACGCTTGCTCCTTGGAAGAAAAGTTATGACCGACCTAGACGGCATATTAAAAAGCAGAGACATTACTTTGCTAACAAAGATCCGTCTAATCAAAGCTATGGTTTTTCCAGTGGTCATGTGTGGATATGAGAGTTAGACTATGAAAAAAGCTGAGCATCGGAGAACGGATGCTTTTGAACTGTGGTGTTGGAGAAGACTCTTGAGAGTCCCTTGGGCTGCAAGGAGATCCAACTAGTCCATCCTAAAGGAAAGCAGTCCTGAATATTCATTGGAAGGACTGATTCTGAGTTGAAACTCCAATCCTTTGGCCACCTCATGTGAAGAACTGACCCATTTGAAAGGACCCTTTTGCTGGGAAAGATTGAAGGCAGGAGGAGAGGGGACAACAGAGGATAAGATGGTTGGATGGCATCCCTGACTCAATGGACATGAGTTTGAGTAAACTCCGGGAATTGGTGATAGACAGGGAGGCCTGGCATGCTGCAAAACATAGAGTCACAAAGAGTCGGACACAACTGAGCAGCTGAACTGAGCTGAACCTAGCTGAAATTTTTCTGAAGATATTTTTAAACCAATATGATTCAATAGGGATGTAATATAGGAGACAAGATTATATTAATAGAAAAACTGAAAATGAAATTGATGCTCTTCGTGTTTGAAACTATGGGTTAAGATTTTCATATAACTGCTTATAAACGAAGGTTGATTTTAGTAAATAAAGGTGGTGGGAGAGGCCACGTTTATTACTGCACTCTTTTCATTCCACTACCTATGTCGATAGGTCATACTTATAAAAATATTTTTAAGGATAATGCACAAATACAAAAAGAACTTGAGTTGCCCTTTAGCTTAACAACTGAACTCTTGTATAGTAAGAATTCATCAATCATCTGTCAAATCTGATGACTACATCTATATCTACTTCTGGTAAGTCATACCGTATATTTTATTAGTATATTATCCCTTTGCCTCAAATAAATGCATTCTGTTATTAAGAATTAATTGGAGGAAAACAGCATGCTCATGGGTTAAAACTTAAAACAGTGGCTTTAGGATTAATACAGAGGTGGAATGAAAATATCATATTTGTAATTGGAATCCTTTTATGAGGGACTATCAGAGGAAAAATTAGTCACTTACAAAGCAACAATGAAAAATGCAAAGATGGCTTCTCCTGCTTATAGCCCACAGCTGCTCTTGCACATCCTGGAAAATAAACAGTCTCAATTATAAACTTGGCACAAAGAATAATGTTTGTGAGTTATAATTAATGTAACTTATATGAGCTGATTTTCTCAGCTTTATGACCAGTAACCTACAGGTAAACAGAATATTCTATTACATTTAAGAGGTTGTTCATAATTCAGAACTATTTAATATGCAAATAAGATTACTTAGTGTGTTTACCTGAAATTTGGAAATATTCTTCAGAAATAAGAGAATAAGTAGACAAAGTGTGCATTTTAAGGGTGTATTTTTTAATAATGACTAATTTAGTTTCATTTATTCATGCTACTCTCATAACTGATTTGCATATTACCAAAGTAAAATAATCATTTGAGAAAAAGTTATTTTTATAAAAATATGGCCCCTTATTTTCTGGAGGTGAGTATTCTTAAATTATACTGAATCTTAATGATGAAATAAATAATTCTTCATTCAAGCTATCTTTCCACTGGGACAAATTAGAACATGAAATATATTTCTCTATATAATCACTACTTAAGGCATGTACTTGTGAACTATTGAATCAAATTTCAAAATTTAAATGTCATACATTCATTTCCCTGTAGTACACATTTGTATGTATGTATGTATGGAAATATGTAGTACATTTTTCTCTGTGAATACTCTTGTTGAACAATAACATTATAAGTGCTAATATATTTCTTTAGATCTCTGTTAGCTAAAGTCAATGAGATGCTGCTGTTCAAGATATTCTGTTTTGATCAAAGAAAATCTCAGGGGCAATCTTTTTTTTTTCATCAGATAAAATTAACTATCTTCAAATATCTATCCTCTCCATTTTTGTTTATGTAAGTGCCCTACATAATGAGTTCCATTCTGAGAGCACATTTGTAAGTTCAATTTGTTCTTAAATCCAACAAAGGTACCTAGGTACCCAACTAATACAATCGGCTATATAATACTGTACTGTAATAGATTTATCGTACTCTTCACATAAGTAATACATAAAAATAAATGCAGAAAATAAACATTTTTAATTGTACAGTTAGTACCTTGAAAAGTACAGAAGTACCAGCTATATCACTGCTATTTTTACACTTGCTTCTGGACATTATGGGCTTGGAATAAAGATACTGTACCGCTGTACTCTATACAGTACTGTACACAGAAGTACACAAAAACATAACCACTTGTAGAGGATGCACGCATGTGACAATGTATGTCAGACACATGAACTAATGTGACTGGACATGAAAACATGTGGTCACATCTTTGAAAGTTCACAAGTTGAAGGTTTGTATATGGAAACTTCCACCTCAAAGTTTCATAGTATGCATGGATGACTGAACTGAACTGATGGCTAAATAGCAAACCTTGAATCTGATGCAACCATGTAACTAAGGTCTGTCAAATACAATATGAACAGAAGTGATATGTACAACTTGTGTGATATCTTCCCAATGAAGTTACACGCTTTTCACTGCCTTTCCCCTCTCAAGCCCTGCATACAAAATCAGGTACTATGATAATGAAACCCTTTAAAGAAAATGGACAAAATTTATACCCTGAATAAACTGTGGAGCTAAGGAACAAACAAACCTGATTCAGTGTTGAATGGCTTCATGAAGCAGAGCTGCCCAGTATGGTTATATGTACTTCTCCAGACTCTTCCAGACTTTTTCAGACTTTTTATAAATTTACTCTTCTGAGTCCTAGAGTCACACCCATAGTTGTGGTTTTCTCCTCCTCCATTTTCCCCAGAAAAAACATCATCAGGCCTAAGAGAACTGTCTCAGTTCAGTTCAGTTCAGTTCAGTCGCTCAGTCGTATCTGACTCTTTGTGACCCCATGAATTGCAGCACGCCAGGCCTCCCTGTCCATCACCAACTCCTGGAGTTCACTCAAACTCACGTCCATCAAGTTGGATGCCATCCAGCCATCTCATCCTCTGTCGTCCCCTTCTCCTCCTGCCCCCAATCGCTCCCAGCATCAGAGTCTTTTCCAATGAGTCAACTCTTCGCATGAGGTGGCCAAGGTAGTGGAGTTTCAGCTTTAGCACCAGTCCTTCCAAAGAACACCCAGGACTGGTCTCCTTTAGAGTGGACTGGTTGGATCACCTTGCAGTCCAAGGGACTCTCAATAGTCTTCTCCAACACCACAGTTCAAAAGCATCAATTCTTCAGTGCTCAGCTTTCTTCACAGTCCAACTCTCACATCCATACATGGCCTCTGGAGAAACCATAGCCTTGACTACAGACCTTTGTTGGCAAAGTAATGTCTCTGCTTTTGACTATGCTGTCTAGGTTGGTCATAACTTTCCTTCCAAGGAGTAAGCATCTTTTAATTTCATGGCTGCAGTCACCATCTGCAGTGATTTTGGAGCCCAAAAAATTAAGTTTGACACTGTTTCCACTGTCTCCCCATCTATTTCCCATGAAATGATGGGACCAGAAGCCATGATCTTAGTTTTCTGAATGTTGAGCTTTAAGCCAACTTTTTCACACTCCTCTTTCATTTTCATCAAGAGGCTTTTTAGTCTAGTAAAGCATATCTCACTCAAGAGGAATAGTTATGGAACAAACTGAGAGGGCAACATCAAAATTCTCTAAAGTGTGCAGAGAAGAGAAAAATTTATAATTCATGGAAGATAAGGATTTCTATAATTAGCTGTGGCAAATTCATTATAGAGTTTGAAAGATAGTTGCAAATTTAAAAAGAAAAGGAGCAGCCATGAGGTTTGTTTTTTTTTAAACATTATATCATGGAATAGAGTTAGAAAGGCATATTGTAGGAATCATTAAGAAGGACACACTCTTAAATTTATACTTATTCAGTGATTATTTTATATATTTGAAATTTACAAAAGGAAGATTAAATGGAAAATCAACTAGCATATCCTCCCTATGAAAAGCTTTGAAAGCTTAACTAATACATATTGGTGATTGTATGAAAATCCTAGAATGGTTACAATTTTATGATCATCATACCTATACAATACTTGATAATTTGAAAACTTAAAACATGCTTCAAATTACTAAAGGATAAATTACCTTATGTCTTGCCTTTGGCTGCACTTAAGTTTCTAAATTCAGTCTCTTCTATCCTGTGGAGTGAATATAACCCTCAGTTCTTAATTGAAGCATGTACTTCAGATGTTGAGCCTTTTTTTATTTAAAGCTTATTCATATCATATTTTAGAAGTAATTGTGACTGACTCAACTCTTGTGGCTTTTCCAAAATTCTGCTTCCATGTTATAGTAACAGAAGTGTGACTTCAATTTTCTCTTTTGAATTGAGAAATAATTGAGGACAGTTTTGAAAAGGAGTCAAGTGCTTGTTTTCTCTGAATAATCCTGCAATTTTGTTTTTTGAGTGTAACATCATGGATAATGTGTTTAATGCTGATGAGCAAATTGCATTTAAGCCAGAAATGTAAGAAGGGTTTGTAGATAAAAGAAATACAGTGGGTAAAAAGCAGATAGAGCTAATTAATGTGGATCTATTCCAGTGGAAAATTGTGGGTTTGGCAGTTATGAAAGGAAATATGTGGTTTAGAACTCAAAAACTCAAATCAGAGAGATGAACCAAGATACTAAAATAAACAGCAGCCATAAAGATAGGGTGTGTTGAACTGAGTAACCACTTTAAATTATTATGCACATTTGAGTAAAATTGATATTAGGCTCCATTTTATGAGCAAGACACAGATTTAGGCTAATATTTTATTATTAAACAATAAGACTAGCACATTAATTTTCTCAATGTTAGCAAAGCATGTATATGTTAGTCACTCAGCCATGTCTGAGTTTGTGATCCCATTGACTGGAGCCCACCCTCCAGGTTCCTCTGTCCATGGAATTCTCCGGGCTAGAATACTGGATGGGTTGCCATTCCCTTCTCCAGGGGACCTTCCCAACCCAGGGATTAAACCCGGGTCTTCTACATTGGAAGCAGATTCTTACTATCTGAGCAACCAAAACTGCTCTAGACAATTAGTACACATGATCTCTTCAAGATGTTCCCCCACATCCTTAGGCTAGAAATAAAACTGTTCATATTTCAAAGGAAAGACTAAATAGATAAAATGGGGGAAAAAAAGAGCCTAGTATGTATTCATGCTTTGTTTCCTTATTTTTTCTTTGTGAAGTTGAATGTGATACATTACTTAAAAGACTGGGGTGGAAATACACTTTGAGGTATGAAATACCAATTGGAAAATGGACTTGTTAAAAAAATCTTTTAATTCTTTGGTTTTCAGATGACTTGGAATTTACCAAAGAATGGCAATTCAAATAAAATGGAAAAGACCAGTTTTCATGCCAATCCCAAAGAAAGGCAATGCCAAAGAATGCTCAAACTACCACACAATTGCACTCATCTCACACGCTAGCTAGTAAAGTAATGCTCAAAATTCTCCAAGCCAGGCTTCAGCAATAAGTGAACCATGAACTTCCTTATGTGCAAGCTGGTTTTAGAAAAAGCAGAAGAACCAGACATCAATTTGCCAATATCTGCTGGATCATCGAAAAAGCAAGAGAGTTCCAGAAAAACATCTATTGCTGCTTTCTTGAATATGCCAAAGCCTTTGACTCTGTGGATCACAATACACTGTGGAAAATTCTGAAACAGATGGGAATACCAGACCACCTGACCTGCCTCTTGAGAAACCTATATGCAAGTCAGGAAGCAACAGTTAGAACTGGACATGGGAAAACAGACTGGTTCCAAACAGGAAAAGCAGTACGTCAAGCCTGTATATTGTCAACCTGCTTATTTAACTTATATGCAGTGATGCAGAGTACATCATGAGAAACACTGGCCTGGAAGAGCCACAAGCTGGAATCAAGATTGCCGGGAGAAATATCAAGAACCTCAGATATGCAGATGACACCACCCTTATGGCAGAAAGTGAAGAGGAACTAAAAAGCCTCTTGATGAAAGTGAAAGAGGAGAGTGAAAAAGTTGGCTCAAAGCTCAGCATTCAGAAAACGAAGATCATGGAATCTGGTTCCATCACCTAATGGGAAGTAAATGGGGAAACAGTGGAAACAGTGTCAGACTTTATTTTGGGGGGCCCCAAAATCACTGCAGATGGTGATTGCAGCCATGAAATTAAAAGATGCCTACTCTTTGGAAAGAAAGTTATGACCAACCTAGATAGCATATTCAAAAGCAGAGACATTCCTTTGCCAAGAAAGGTACATCTAGTCAAGGCTATGGTTTTTCCAGTGGTCATGTATGGATGTGAGAGTTGGCTGTGAAGAAAGCTGAGCACAGAAGAATTGATGCTTTTGAACTGTGGTGTTGGAGAAGACTCTTGAGAGTCCCTTGGACTGCAAGGAGATCCAACCAGTCCATTCTGAAGGAGATCAGCCCTGGGATTTCTTTGGAAGGAATGATGCTGAAGGTGAAACTCCAGTACTTTGACCACCTCATGTGAAGAGTTGACCTATTGGAAAAGACTCTAATGCTGGGAGGGATTGGGGGTGGGAGGAGCAGGGGGCGACAGAGGATGAGATGGCTGGATGGCATCACTGATTTGATGGACGTGAGTCTGAGTGAATTCTGGGAGTTGGTGATGGACGGGGAGGCCTGACATGCTGTGATTCATGGGGTCACAAAGAGTTGGACACAACTGAGCGACTGAACTGAACTGAACTGAACTGAACTGAATATACCAATGACTGCAGAAGCTCAGTAACCTCAGCTTCTTTAACATTTAATTCATCTCAGTTTAGTTGGCCAGCTGACTCTGATTCTTTGTGAACCTGTGGACTGCAGCACACCAGGCTTCCCTGTCCATCACCAGCTCCCAGAGCTTGCTCAAACTCATGCCCTTGAGTCAGTGATGCCATCCAACCAACTCATCCCTTGTTGTCCCCTTTTCCTCCTGCCTTCAGTCTTTCCCAGTATCAGGGTCTTTTCCAATGAGTCAGTTCTTTGCATCAGTTGGTCAAAGTATTGGAGTTTCAGCTTCAGCATCAGTCCTTCCAATGAATATTCACAACTGATTTCCTTTAGGATGGACTGATTTGATCTTGCAGTCCAAAGGACTCTCAAGAGTCTTCTCCAACACCACAGTTCAAAAGCATCAATTATTCAGTACTCAGCTTTCTTTATAATCCAACCCTCACATCCATACATGACTACTGGTAAAACCGTAGCTTTAACTAGATGGACCGTTGTTGGCAAAGTAATGTCTCTGCTCTTTAATATGCTATCTAGATTGGTTATAGCTTTTCTTCCAAGGGGCAAGCGTCTTTTAATTTCATGACTGCAGTCACCATCTGCAGTGATTTTGGAGACCGAGAAAATAAACATTTAACATTATCTGATTATTAATATTTACCAGATTTGATCATATGTTTCATCGCAACATACACATTTATAATAATGTAACCAAATTCTTGTGTTCTTCTCCTCAATCTTATGTGCTACTCCACTTAGCAAACTTTAGAGGGGAAAGAATCTGGAAGAATTTAACAAAGGGGACCAAAATGACTAAACTTTACAGTTAACTTGTTGAGCATTTATTTGAATTAAACCTTTAAATGTGGCTAATTAACTCATTAACCTTTACATTAAAAATTCTGCTTCACACTGTGTACTACACTGTACTTCAGCTGTGGTTCAGGTGTTACTTAATTAAATCTTAAGCCAAGATATTTGTTCAAAGATTCTCTATTAATCATTTATTAGGAGACCATAAACACTCAGAACAATGCCCAGACATATTTTACTATTATTTTATGATTAAATGATTTTCACTCTTATAATATGCCTGTCTTAACAATTTGACCAAAAACACAAATACTTTTATATTAATTAAGAGGCTTAATTATGAAAGCCTTATGGCTTTCATATATAAGCACAATTGAAATTATAGATTTTTTGTACCAGTTATGCATTTTTACTTCAGTTTTGTACTGTTTTTATGATATGATATATATTTTAAAATGTAATTCAAGGGAATTTATTTGAAGTAAAGATAATTATGTTATATATAAAGATAACTATATGTCAGAAACTTTTCTTCAATTAGAGTAAAAATTCTATATCTTATTATGCTTACTATATCAGTATGGGATAAGTAAAATTTAATCTCTTTCATAAATTAAAATAATAAAAATACTGTAACCACAGCTTGACTTCTACCAAGTATAAAATTAAGTTACTTATCCACCTATCTATTTATCCAGGGTGTATCTTCTTTTCCAAATAGTGTAATTGCTTCTTAGAGCGCCTTTTCACAAGATTTCTATTGCATGCTAAGTTGCTTCAGTCATCTCCAAATCTATACAGCTATGGACTACAGCCCATCAGGCTCCTCTGTCCATGGGATTCTCCAGGCAAGAGTATTGGAGTGTGTTGCCATACCCTCCTTCAGGGGACCTTCCCAAGCCAGGAATCGAACCCAAGTCTCTGGCATCTTCTGCTTTGCCAGGCAGGTTCTCTATGACTAGCACCACCTGGGAAGCCCCAAGATACCTATTACCATATGGCTTTATCACTCCCCTCAATTTCTCAACAATGAAACTATTTATGGTAGTTTTTTGCTCTATATAATTTATACTTTGTCATGGTTCACATAAAAAGTGAAATAAAATAACTTTTTTAAGATAGAGATTAGAAGAGTCTAATGATTGTATGAAAATTGTATTTTCCAGGTTAACTAGATTGACAATAGAAAATCTGGAACAATGATATTTACTAGCAGAAATATACACAGAAGTTTCCCATTCTAGAATATTTTAGCAATACATACATAATCTGAATAAATTGCTTATTTTTAGTACACATAAAATTTGAGGCCTGTTTTTTCAAAGTTTACAGTTATTTAAAAAAAAGAAATCTCAAAATCTGTAAAGAGCAATATTATAAATAACATTTTTGCAATTATTGTTCAACCCTCACAACTTGATGTACGGAACAGAAAAACTTCAGCAGCTATTTCTCCTGCTTTTGGTTCCAAAGGTTTTGGATTTCAGGCATATTTTATCTGTGCCTGGTTCTCAGCTATATCCTTTCAATCGATAGTAAAGTGTAGTGTTAGATAAGATCTAATTTTGAGAGATCAACTCTTATCTTACAAGTTTGTAGCAATAGCAAGATTGTTTTTCAGACCCATGGTTCACTTTTTTGACAGAAAAGAGAGAGTGGTAAAACCTGACAAGAACTGGACTTCAGGATGGCTTTCTAGGCATCCTTGTGATGAAGTGGTGGACGTCCCAAATAATTGTATAATGTGATTTTCAAGAGTCAAACCAAGGAGACTTGGCCAAAGGAAGAGACAGAGAATGAAAAGCATTAAAAACATAAACAAAAATAAAGAAAAATTACAACTTCTTTGCTGTTCTTAGTATCCCCATTGAAAACTTACAAAGAGAAAACAGAACAATCTTAAGAGAAAGTAATATATTTCTTTACATCTCTATTAATCAGAAAGATTTTGTATTGTCCTGAATACCTGGATAGATATAATAAGTGAAGACAATACATGCAACTGGGAGCCAGGGCCAGATGACCATGGAATGCAGAGGATATTCTATTCAGGCACAGCTCTCAGCATAATATGATTGTTGTACAGATTAGAGAGGGGATTTTTAAAGGCCCAGAGGATAACTTGGATGATATAGATATTCTTGGAGGTTACTGTAATGGTACATCATGAGTTGGAAAGTGATACTGGAGAAGGGTATTCTGTCATTTCATCCCCACAGCACAAAGGCAAGATGTCAAGGTCTAATATGTAACAACAGGCTCTTAAAAGTTGAATAAGAATGAAATCAATGTGAGGAGTTGTTATATTATGTAGCTTAAAGGTTGGATTTGAGAACTGACTAATTGTACGTCATCTCAAAAAAAATAACTGAAGAAACAAGATTTAAGCAGAAATTTTGTTTTTAGTCAACAACATACCATCTTAAATATGGCTGAAAATAAATCTCAGTTCCTGATATTCATTCCCATGTATAGTCCCTTCCTCACTGAGTCTAGGATTTTCCATGTGACTGGTTTTGACCAGTGGGAGATTAGCAAGCATGATGCATGCAGAGGCTTAAAAAGTGCTTACAAATTGAAGTTCCTCATGGAATGTGAGGTCTTCTTTTAGGGGAACTGCTCCTGAATTGTCCTTTGGGGGAACTCTACCCAAAGTGCCTTAATTGCACTTGGTTGTAATTCAGATTATGATATAATGGTCTTCAGGTCCATCCAAATATTATAACTGGAGGAAAATCTGATGGTTTTAGGATTGGGAGTAGGTTGGTATGTTTTACATGTAGAAGGAAAATGAATCATTGATGTCCACGGGGAAGATTATGGCAGAGAGTTAAAATGCCTTTCTTGCTCCTAAACCACTAGTCGCAGTATTCATACTATATTTTATTCCCCTTCCACACTGACTCTTGACTTTTCACTTTAATAAGTGGAATACAAGTAGAGGCTTGAAAAACCCTTTTGCCTACTCTGAGACATTTGTAAGAATATAAAATATATTTCTATAGTTATTTAAACCATTGCTATTGCAGGTATTTTTAAATATACATACCTAAAATATATGTAAATCAAAACACATAAACTGGAAAAGAAAAATGGGAAAATATATAACAGAAAAACTATAACCAAAATAAAGCTGAGTAACCATAATAATAGTAAATAACACAAGCAAAAATGTTATTTGAGAAAAGAATATTATTATAAAATGTTAAGTTGTTAATGGTCAATCGTTAACATTCTAAATATGTATATTTGTTCATGTTTACTCACTCAGTCGTGTACAATTCTTTGCAACCCTATGGACTGTAGCCCATCAGTCTCCTCTGTCCATGAAACTCCCAGGCTAGAGTACTGGAATGGCTGCCGTTTCCTTCTCCAAATATGAATAACATATTTCTAAAATATGTAGAGCAATAATACAGCAAATTATGAGTATGTAAGGAAAATTCAAAACATTTTAATATACCAAACATTAACCCCCCCCCCCCCCAAATCAAGTCATAACCAACAGTAGTTGCAGGGTCAATAACTGCAATAGTTCCCATTGTATATGGAAATTATTTTGATAATTTTACTGAATATAAGCTGGTGAAGCATAATATATATTTTTTAAAGAATTCAGGGGTAGTACAATCATGTTAAAAGTCAATCATAGAAGAATAAATAAATGTTCTATAAAATAAAGGAATTAGAAGGGAAAATAAAAATAAATCCAATCAGAAATTAAATAGACCTTACTGAATGTAACGAAAACAAAATCAAGAGAACAAAAAATGAAATGGATCAGAAAAATGGTAGGGTAAAATGTATGAAAACATTGGGAAAGCCAAAAAAAAAAAAAAAAAGCCACTATTTAAGACAAAATGAGAAGTATACCTTGACATAGAGAAGAAAAAAACAAACTTTACTCTGACATAAGGATAAAAGATTGAATAAGTAAAGATACATACACAAGAGACTTTTTTAGTTGCAAACAAGATAAGCTGAGGAATTTATGCTCTATAATGTCAAATTTTGAGTACCAAAAAAAAAAAAAAAAAAAGGTAATAGAAGAAGAAATGCTGAATTGGCTCAGAAGCTCAAAGAACATGGATCTGAAAATCTTTTCTGCGGGATATAAGTAAAAGTCAATACAGACTTAATTTAAAAACAGTAAAGAGATTTGGTTAATCTGTGATAGACTTAGGAAACAGGAAACTTATTAAACAGGATTTAATAACTATTTTACTATTAGAGATGTTCAGCAGCCTAAGAATGAGAATTTGGATGTGTGAGGATCCACATATGACCACATGCACACTAGTGTTATTAAACAATCTAGGGAAAGATGTTAGCGATGGCACCCCACTCCAGTACTCTTACCTGGAAAATCCCATGGATGGAGGAGCCTGGTGGGCTGCAGTCCATGGAGTCGCTAGAGTCAGACACGACGGAGAGACTTCACTTTCGCTTTTCACTTTCATGTATTGGAGAAGGAAATGGCAACCCACTCCAGTGTTCTTGCCTGGAGAATCCCAGGGATGGCGGAGCCTGGTGGGCTGCCGTCTATGGGGTCTCACAGAGTCTGGCACGACTGAGGCGACTTAGCAGCGGCAGCAGCAGCAGCACAAAAATAAGATCTTCGTCTTTCAGTATTTTTACTATGTTGTGTCTGGGCATAGATCTTTCTGCATTTATGATACTCTGAGTTTGAGCTTCTAGGAAGATGCAGATAAATATTTTTCAGCAAAACTGGAATAGTTTTCAGTCACTATTTTTTCAAAAATTTTTTTCTGCTTTTTCTTCTCTTTTTGGTTCTCCCAACTATGCATATTTTGATGCACTTTAAAGCATCTCTCATTTCTCTAAGGCTTTGTTCATTTTTCTTCTGTTTTATTTTCAGATTGCTTTATCTCCCTCAATCTAGTAACCTATCTTCAAATCTTCTGCCAGTTCAAATGTACCCTTGGATCCTACTAAGTTTATTTCAGTTATTGTATTAACACATTTCAAACCGAGAATTTCCATTTGTGAAATAAAATTCATATATGATGGCAAGACAAGAAAAACTTATATATAAAAATTGTCTCTGCCAGTTGGCCCCCTCTCTCCTTTCTGCTATGCACTGTGTTGTCTACATTAAGCATGGAACACCATTCCCTCATTGGTAGAAATGCCTGATCAACCATAAAAAGAAATATTCTCAATGTGATCATATGACTGGAAACTCAAAGAAAAAATGTGTATGACTTGAGTAATAAAGTTGAATTCCATTAACAAGAAATAAAAATTAAGGCTTCTCTGGTGGCTCAATGGTAAAGAATCCACCTGCCAATGCACAGGTTCGATCCCTAGCCTAGGAAGATCCAACATGCCACTAAGCAGCTAAACCCAGGCACCGCAGCTACTGAAACCTGAGCACCCTAGAGACCATGCTCAGCAACAAGAGAAGCCTCAGCAATGAGAATCTGTGCACAGTGCAACTAGAGAGTAACCCCCACTCACCAAAACTATAGAGAAAAGCTTGAGCAGCATCAAAGACTCAGCACAGCCAAAAATAAATATTGCTTAAATGCTTAAAAACTAATAAAAAATAAAGCATATATTTTCTTTAAAAACAATTAAAAAGATAATCATTTTCCTAGTACCAACAAGACAGTCCCTTAAAATATAACATTTCTTCTTAATTTTGTAAGGGACCATAAGGGCTGGATTGTGTAAACTGCCAATAATACTTAATTTAATGGACATTCCTCTGTCTCAAAAGCTTATATAACTGTGCTTTGACCTCTAACAGGAGGTATAGTTCTCAACGCTTCCTGAGAGGCTATTCCCAGATTATAAACTTTGAATTGGCTTGAATAAAATTTTCCATTTCTTTCTTAGATCAACTAATTTTTGTCAACAGATTTTATTCTTTATTATAATATCCCTCTCTGTATATTCTTTATTTCAGGAGATTTGTTAGTTTCTATTTTCTGATCTTTATGCCTTCCTTCACTTCTTTAAGCATGGTTTTCTTTAGTTATCTGAACAAATTTATAATGATTGATATGGAGTCTTTGATAGATGTGATACCAGGCTCTCTCTCACAGAGGCAGTTTCTGTTGCTTACTGTTTTTCCTGCTTATGGGTCAAACTTCTTTGCCTCATAATTTTTGGTTGAAAATTGGGTGTTTAGTATAATATATTATAATAACTCTGGATACTAATATTCTCTCCCCTCTCTGAAGGTTGTTTTTAATGTTTACTTGTTTGTGAGTTATCTTAGAAAAGCTGTTTCCCTTGTGGTGTGAATCTTATATAGTTTGACAGAGGGTGCAGTTTTGAATTTACACACAGTCACGAGGAGGACAAAGACTGCAGCAGGTCTGTCTGACTCTCTTCTCTCCTGTTTTCTCTTTAACTCTCTTGCCTTGTTTGGTATTACACCACCTTATTTCCTATCTGGCTTCACTAACTCCTAGCTGATTGCTCCACTGTTTGCAACAAAGCCCTGGGGCATCACTTCCTCATTAGTCTGATCCAATTACTTTTGGGTAGGGGTAGTTTCTGAGGTCATTTCTTTGAGGTCTGTTCTGAACCCAGAGGTTAAAGCATCTGCCTGGAATGCGGGAGACCTGGGTTCGATCCCTGGGTGGGGAAGATCCCCTGGAGAAGGAAATGACAATCCACTCCAGTACTCTTGCCTGGAGAATCCCATGGAGGGAAGAGCCTGGTAAGCTACAGTCCATGGGGTCGTAAAGAGTCGGACACAACTGAGCAACTTCACATTCATTCATTCATTCTGAACCCAGGAGAACTCTCATTAGCTATCTCTATTCCTGATTCTGGTAAATTAACTGGCCTGTGGTTTACCATGTTGCTCTTAATCAAGAAGAACAGTTGCTTTCAAGAACACCCATAGACTTTAACTTGCCCTTTTTGTTTCAAATAAATTTTGTGTCTTTGGGGAGAACCCCAGAACCCTCTTCTACTCCTAGGAGAAGAGTCCTTACTCTAGGTGCTAAATGTAGTGGTACCTCTGGTTTTTTTATTTCCTCTGAGACAACTAAGGCAAGAGCAACCTAAGACACAGTGTCTTAATTCTGAGCACCCAGGGCATAAATTCCATCCAATGGTAGATGCTGGTGCTGGAAAGGAGATCCAGTCTCTCAGCCACACTTAGTGAAAAGTTAGCCTCCTCTACTTAGAATTGGAGAGGATGAGAAATGCTGAGATCCTGTCCCTTCCCGTGAGATAAAATAAATCTCTATGGACAACTTCCCATCTTTTCGGCCACACCTCACGGAGTCCAGATGTTAAGCTCTGTTAGGCTCAGGGAGGTGGGAATGGAGGAAGCAGGTCATACCTCAAAAGTCACAGAATTTGGCTGTTCTTACAGAACATTGAATAAATGTTTCTTCACTTGTTTTATGCCCTTAGGACAATTTGCAGAGACTTTAAACAGCTATTTTACATAGTCTTCTCCAGCTCTGCTTGTTTCACTAGATATTAGGTTTGTAGTATTTGTAAGGTTGCCATCTGGGATGTAGTTCACTTCAGTTCAGTCGCTCAGTCATGTCCGACTCTTTGCGACCCCATGAATCGCAGCACGCCAGGCCTCCCTGTCCATCACCATCTCCCGGAGTTCACTCAGACTCACATCCATTGAGTCAGTGATGCCATCCAGCCATCTTATCCTCTGTCGTCCCCTTCTCCTCCTGCCCCTAATCCCTCTCAGCAGCAGAGTCTTTTCCAATGAGTCAACTCTTCGCATGATTTGGCCAAAGTACTGGAGTTTCAGCCTTAGCATCATTCCTTCCAAAGAAATCCCAGGGCTGATCTCCTTCAGAATGGACTGGTTGGATCTCCTTGCAGTCCAAGGGACTCTCAAAAGTCTTCTCCAACACCACAGTTCGAAAGCATCAATTCTTTGGTGCTCAGCCTTCTTCACAGTCCAACTCTCACATCCATACTTGACCACAGGAAAAACCATAGCCCTGACTAGACAGACCTTAGTCGGCAAAGTAATGTCTCTGCTTTTGAATATGCTATCTAAGTTGGTCATAACTTTTCTTCCAAGGAGTAAGTGTCTTTTAATTCCATGGCTGCAGTCACCATCTGCAGTGATTTTGGAGTCCACAAAAATAAAGTCTGACACAGTTTCCACTGTTTCCCCATTTATTTCCCATGAAGTGATGGGACTGGATGCCATGATCTTCGTTTTCTGAATGTTGAGCTTTAAGCCAATTTTTTCACTCTCCTCTTTCACTTTATTCAAGAGGCTTTTTAGCTCCTCTTCACTTTCTCCCATAAGGGTGGTGTCATCTGCATATCTGAGGTCATTGATATTTCTCCCGGCAATCTTGATTCCAGCTTGTGTTTCTTCCAGTCCAGCGTTTCTGATGACATACTCTGCATATAAGTTAAATAAGCAGGGTGACAATATACAGCCTTGACACACTCCTTTTCCTATTTGGAACCAGCTTGTTGTTCCATGTCCAGTTCTAACTGTTGCTTCCTGACCTGCATACAGATTTCTCAAGAGGCAGGTCAGGCGGTCTGGTATTCCCATCTCTTTCAGAATTTTCCACAGTTTACTGTGGCTAAATAAACTGGTTAAAATTGAAGAGATGGAAAAAAAGTTGTTTTAACAAAAAGAAAGACCTCCAAAGTCACTATCTTATAGAAGACTAAAGAAATGAAAGGCTTATCTTCAGTAGCAGCTCAAGTATAATTTTTGTTATACTTTTGTTATACTTTGTTGTTTTCCAAATAATATACATTTTTGTAGATGAATCAATAGCACTTACTCTTTTAAAGTGTAAATGAATCTATATAATTATAATTAGAGCACCTTAATGAACAGTTTCTGAACTTGATCAGTGTATTAATTTCTAGCATGACTGAACTATCTAATGTCCATTTTAAAAAATAGTGATATTCCAACTAAATCACAGTATAATAGAAAACTTCAGTAGTCTCTACAGCTCAGTTAAGTTCAGTCGCTCAGCTGTGTCTTGATTTTTTGCAACCCCGTGGACTGCAGCATGCCAGGCTTCCCTGTCCATCACCAACTCCCAGAGCTTGCTCAAACTCTTCTCCATCGAGTCGGTGATGCCATCCAACCATCTTATTCTCTGTCATCCCCTTCTCTTCCTGCTTTCAATCTTTCCAAGCATCACGGTCTTTTCCAGTGAGTCAGTTCTTCACATCAGGTAGTCAAAGTATTGGAGTTTCAGCTTCAGCATCAATCCTTCCAATGAATATTCAGGACTGATTTCCTTTAGTATTGATTGTTTTGAACTCCTTGCAAGTTTCAACAATTACTTAACATATAATTGTGTATCATTTTACTATTCATGCTTGTCAGTTTTGTATTAGTACCAACTGAACTGAATTGTTTTTCCACTGCAACCAGTGAAAAAATCCATTCTATACTAAATTATGCCTTAGAAATCCTGTTTGATTTGAATGGTGAAATACTGTTTATATTTGCAGATACCTATTCCACAGCTGAAGCATGAACACTTTCAGTGGTTTTTACATAGTGTTTGCTCAAGAACCAGCTTTTATATATGTGCTTTTTTGCTTGTGCTCTGGAACTTACTCCAAAATAATTCCAATTATATTGAGTCTTTTGTTCTTAAATCATCCCCATGATCGACGTTGTGCATCCATGTGTTGTGATATGTTGACTCAGTCTGTCTACTGAAATGTGATTGAATTTATTCAGCTGGATATTGGAATGCCTGTAACAGTATATTTACAGTTCATTTATTTTTGTGTTATCACTGTTTTGTGATTGGCAGGTCCATGGTCACATATACAAAAGTAAATCAGAATTTTCCCAAGTATTCTGCCCAAACCAAATAGTAATTAGAAAATGGCTGATGTTTGACCTACAATTTTCCTGTAGGTTTTGGTGATATTCATCATTTAATCTAAATTTGATTTAAAGACATACACAGAGAAAGCATAATTCTGTTCTTACTGTATATAAACTTTTCTTGGATAGTGGAAATGAAAACAGATGAAGCAAAAATGAAACAAAAACCACAGATTTGTAAGCCTTGACAAAACTCCAAAGCTCCATTAAATAAAAGAGAAGAATCTGAATTTTCAGCTTTTAACATGAATCACCTTATGTTCAACACATGTCCAAACAAATGTATTATTAGTACACTGAGAAAAATAGTAAAATAACTGTATTTAGGTTTATTATTGATATTATCAATATTACTTTTGGGAACTGATAGTTGGATTAAAAAATAAGAAACAAAGTAGTTTAAAGTAGTAACATATTTTTATGCTTGTAACTGTGATTAAAATGTTGGTTAATAGTTAGAAGCCTTTGAACAAGTTTGATCTCAGTTTCCTTAATTAATAAGATATGGACAATAATGCCTATACTGACATATTTTTGGTGAGGGTTCATATTAAATAATGCTATAAACACATTCTCCAATAAGAAATTTTGATACTTTAATGTCTTTTAATCACTACTGCAAAAATAATTTAGTAGCCACATATCACATAATATATTATGCCTAAATATACTCAGTTTCAATTACATACTATGTATGTGGTAGATACTTAGAAAAATTTAATTGTGGTTATATCTTCCAGCACCTAGATGTTTTAAAAGTGGGAAGTTAACAAGCAAGTTTTGTTACCCAAATTTATTAATTTATAAAATGATATTTTAGCATTAGAAGGGAATCTACTGAAATCTATCTATCCATCTTATTATTAGGCCAACATGACCAAAGACAGTAAAGGGGATTTTCTTTGGTCATAACAAGGGAAGAAATAGGATTAGGATCAAGATCTCCGAATTTTTTAGTTATGTTCTCTTCCGTATTGTGTCACTGTATACAAATGCAAATTAATTTATAGTCAAATTAGTTGAACTACTAGTAGTTACATTCCCTTGCTTTATGTTGGCAAATTATTCCTCAAGGGAATTTTTGTCCTGACTATGATTTATGTAATCAGATAGAATAATCTCCCTTTCAACAGTAATTACCACTGGGGCTGGAGGAGAGATGTTTCATTAGTAAAATTGTTCAGCTGTGTATTATACTTTATACAAACTGAAATCACACATACTTGAAATTGTACAGATTTAATCTGAATAGGAAGTCTATTTATGAGAAGCCTTAGTGAGGGAAACAGTTCCTTGATTATTGGAAACAAGAAAAACAGGTGGCTTGGTTTGGAGATTAAAATGATATTTGGCAATGGAAACTGTTGATGCAGCTAAACATGACCACTGTAGTTCTGCCACTATTATTAATAAACCCCTCCACTTTGCACTTTTTAGTGGAGAAGACAAGAAATGGATACTGTGGGAAGAAAAGCATAAAGGATTCTACAGATTTTTCACTAAAACCTGAAGAAGAACAGAAGGAAGATTTAAGTTATGTGAAAGAAATGATGGTATTTATTTGCCCTCTTCATTGTAATCTAGATAAAGCACATTGATTTAATGTCTACTAAATCAATTTAATATTATTGATTATTATTTAATGTCTGTTATGTACCAGGCATTGTTTCTATGTGGTAAAAGTGTAAAAAAGTATCTACCTTTCAGACTCATATGTTAGTCGAAATAAGAACACACATGTGTAAATAACCAAAGCTACTAAGTAGAATTTGAGTAAGTGCATAAAATTATGAGTAATGAGTGTTTCCGTCTACAGAGGGAGATGAAGAAACACTGCTTGAGAGAAGATCATTTGATCTAAATACTGAATGTGAGTACAAGTATCCTTTTGAGTTAGGGAAAAGGAACATTTTTACAGAAAGAACGTATGTTCATAAGTGTAGGCAACAAATAAAGCTGTTTGGCTATGAAACAACTCAATTTCAGATGGCAACTGTAGTGAATTAAGATAAAATTGTGTTCAATTTTCTATTCCATAATGAATTTTGTCAATCAAAAATATACTTCCTAGTTAGAAATTCAAAGATCTTATCTGTCAATGAAAAACAAATGCTTCTGTAGTGACACATTCAATTCAGAACTTTCAAAATCATCAGGTTACACAGGCAAACATGTAACTAATAGCAACGCATAAAAACAGCCCCAATTCCTTACAAAATTACTCCTGAACAAATCATGGAAGTCAAGTTAATTTCAAAATGGGCAATCGTTTTGTGTAAATAACATTCATGTAATTTTCTGAGTGTGGTAATGTATTTAGCAAAATTTGATTCAGAAGTCCTACTCTTAAAGACTTAAGTTATTGTTTAATTGTTTAATTTCCATTCAAAACTGTGAGTTAATTAAACAGTAGTTTGTCAGTATTCATTTCAGTCTAGTTTATCATTCGCTATATAGTTTTCTATTGTGAATCAGCCTAGAAACAAAAATCAAGGTTTCTATTAAATGTACATACTAAACCATTGTGTTTCTTTCAAATTTCACAGCAGAAAAATATTTAGAAAACATGTTAAATCACTAGCAAATTGTCATATTACTGTAATAAAGAATTAATATTCAAAATTTAATGATAAAACATTTAAATTGAGATGATAAACATTCTTTCTTTACTGAATTTTGTGGTATATGAATAACTTAAAAAATGTGTTTCATCATGCATAAAATAGAATAAGTTCCCTGTATACTTAAGCAGTATGCAGGCATACACCCATCTATTAATGTAAAATAAGTTCTGCACAATCTTTACAATGTATTTTACTCTCTATGTATGTCTTTGTGTTTAAATATTCTCTATGGAATTTGACTTCTTTTTAGTTATTACAATTTTTAGAAAATGATAGAAAATTGTGTTCCCCTGCTTGGAAAGATACATGGAAATTTTGTTTTCAAATTTTGCCTTAATCTTTAAACTTGCTAAGACTCATTCAAAAGCTCAAGTAAATGTCCTTTCCTAGCAGTAAATATGTTGCTTGGAATCCTTTATTTGAGTTTAAAGTCTAAGTTAAAGTACATATTAATAATATGAAATGTCCCAGCCTGAGTCATCACCACTAGAAAATTTAAAAGAAAAAATATATATATATTACCCTATTAGTTAATAGAACAATATTAAGAGCTGGTAAAGATGCCAGCTAGCCAGATTCCCACAATCACTGTTTAATCCACACATCATTCTTTTTTTTAATATAAATTTATTTATTTTAATTGGAGGTTAATTATAATATTGTATTGGTTGTGCCATACATCATGGGAAACACACATCATTCTAGATGTTGTCTGTTCCTCAGAGACTTTAACAGTGTTTATAAACTTTCAAAATTTCAAAAAGAAACCTCCACCAGTCTCCAATTGCTTGATGATCTGTTAGTGTTAGTTGCTCAATCATGTCTGACTGTAGTCCGCGAGTTTCCTCTGTCCGTGGAATTTTCCAGGCCAGAATTCTGGAGGGGGTTGCCATTCTATTCTCCAGGGGATCTTCCCGACCCAGGGATTGAACCCAAGTCTCCCACATGGCAGGCAGATTCTTTTCCATCTGAGCCAGCAGAGAAGCCCTCAATGATGAGACTTAGTATTACTTTATCAGTTCCTGAGAAACCCAAGTTAAGGTAAAACTTAACATCTTAACTCCCAGCATGTGGTATTTTCATTTTCCTCTGGCACCTAAGACTTGCACTATTATCAGTCTTTCCAACTCAGTGAATTTTTGCCAGCACTACCACTTAAATTCTGGGCTAGATTGAAGGCAGGAAAAGAGGATGACAGACCAGAACATGAGATGGTTGGATGGCATCACTGACTCAATGGACATGAGTTTGAAAAAGCTCGAGAAGATAGCGATGAGGCATCACTATCACGCCAGGGAAGCCTGGCATGCTACTGTCCATAGGGTTTCAAAGAGTCGGACATAATTAAGCAACTGAAAAACAACAGCCACCACTTAAAAACCAGGTTTACCACTAAGTAACAGTGTGAACTTGAACTGGTTACAATGTCTTTTGGTCTTAGATTCTTATCTATTGTTCAGTTCAGTCACATTCAACTCTGCAACCCCATGGACTGCAGCACAACAGGCTTCCCTGTCCATCCCAACTCCCAGAGTTTACTCAAACTCAAGTCCATCAAATCAGTGATGCCATCCAACCATCTCATCCTCTATTGTCCCCTTCTCCTCCAGTCTTCAATCTTTCCCAGCATCAGGATCTTTTCAAATGAGTCAGTTCTTCACATCAGGTGACCAAAGTATTTGCTTTTCAGCTTCAGCATCGGTCATTCCAATGCATATTCAGGACTGATTTCCTTTAGGATGGACTGGTTGGACCTCCTTGCAGTCCAAGGGACTCTCAAGAGTCTTCTCTAACACCACAGTTCAAAAGGTGCTCAGCTTTTTTTTATAGTCCAACTCTTACATTCATACATGCTACTGGAAAAACCATAGCTTTGACTAGACGGACCTTTGCTGGCAAAGTAATGTCTCTGATTTTTAATATGCTGTCTAGGCTAGTCATAACTTTACTTCCTAGGAGTAAACGTCTTTTAATTTCATGGCTGCAGTCACTATCTGCAGTGATTTTAGAACCAAAATAAATAAATAAATAAATATTGATTATTATTGATAATAATAGTAATAATCCACACCATTGATGCTTTGAACCCATTATAATGCTATTTTTTTTAAAAAAATAGTGAAGATGATCCACTTATTTCCCACTCCTTCACTCAATTAATATTTCTATTACCAGTCTAAAGGAGCTTGAAGATATTTCCTGGGATACTTTGCAAGTTCAACTTAACCAAAGATGTCAATCTAAGGACTCCTGGGATAGAAATAAAGAGAGAGGATCAATTCCCTAAATGAAAGTGCAGGTTTATAAGATTTTAATAGGATTTATATTAACTGTTATGTAAACATTATTTCAGTGTTTCCATTGTTTTCCCATCTACTTGCCATTAAGTGATGGGACTGGATGCCATGATCTTAGTTTTCTGAATGTTGAGGTTTAAGCCAACTTTTTCACTCTGCTCCTTCACTTTCACCAAGAGGCTCTTTAGTTTCTTCACTTTCTGCCATAAGGTTGTTTTCATCTGTGTATCTGAGATTATTGATATTTCTCCTAGCAATTTTGATTGCAGCTTGTGCTTCATCCAGCCCAGCATTTTGCATGATATACTTTGCATATAAGTTAAATAAGCAGGGTGACAACATACAGCCTTGACGTACTCCTTTTCCTATTTGGAACCAGTCTGTTGTTTCATGTCTAATTCTAACTGTTGCTTCTTGACCTGCATTCAGATTTCTCAGGAGACACGTCAGGTGGTCTGGTGTTCCCATAGCTGATTGGTAAAAGATCCTGACAAAAACCAAGCCTGTATTTTGAGAGTGAACCAGAGATGCTTAATAGGTGTTTGTTTCTAATTGTCAAATGTCCCTCCACAGAGTACTCTTCTCTAGGGTGTGCATGCAAAATACTGTGATCTTCTTTTAAGTTAAGGAAGCAGTGGAAATGCCTTTGATGTAATGCTAGCTACATGCACACATAATTAATCAAATTATGTATTATTGATGTCGAGTTTGCAGGTAGTACTGTTACAAAATAAAGTAAAAGCTCTCGGCTGTCTGAGAAATCCTCCCCACCATTGATGCTTTGAACCCATTATAATGCTATTATTTTTCTAAAAAATAGTGCAGATGATCCACTTATTTCTCACTCCTTCACTCAATTAATGTTTCTATTACCAGTCTATAGGAGCTTGAAAATATTTTCTGGGATAATTCACAAGTTCAACTGAACCAAAGATGTCAATCTAAGGACTCCTGGGATAGAAATAAAGAGAATCAATGCTCTAAATGAAAGTGCAGGTTTATGAGATTTTAATAGGATTTATTTTAACTGTTATGTAAACATTATAATGGGAGACGAGAAAATGATCTAGATACGTCTAGAAGTAATTTATCTTTCAAGGAATACAAACAGATAAAATTATTGAAAAATTAGTTTTAAATGATACTTTAAAAATATTCATTTTATACTAAAATAGATATTTACACTTAATGGCAAAACTGCAGACAACAATAGAATTTTTATTTATACACATGCATTATAAGTTAGAAATCATATCAAATGAAAATAGTTTTAATAATGTGGGCTCTAAATTATTGCAGTTTCCATGATAAATCTTCTAAATTTCTAATGAGATTTGATTAAATTTGATTTTAAATTTGATTAAATTTTCCACATGATTTATCACAGTGAATAAAAGCAAAAGTGTGATAATTATGTCTTTTAACCACCAGCTCTATATTCACAGTACCCAGTGTATCACTAGAATAGATTTCTAATCACCCCATTTCCAAATCAAAATTTTAATCACATAAACTAGGGGAAGAGAAAAAATCCAAGAATTCTAAGAGCAAGTATTAAACAACTGACTGTGTAAGAGCAAGATTTTTAGACCATTTATTTTTTGGTCAGTAGAGGAAGGTAAGCCCTGTATTACCAAGAAATTTCTGTAGCTGCAGAATTCCTATAAAATTGGTATCATTTTTTCTCAGCTTTTAAAAGTTTTTTTTTGAGGTAAGAAATAAATTGAGTTCAGATCATTTCTGTCGGAATTACTATTTCAAAAAATGACTGAATGTTCATTTTCAGTTCTACCACTAACTCTCAGGCTTGTTACAGAGACTATGTTTGCCCAGTTCTGTCATTTAAATGTTGTCCTTAGGTTGTGACAGATGAAAAGAATTTCTAAACTGTGTTCAGTTCCCTGTTAGTTTTCCCTCCTTTAGAATCATTTTCTATTAATTCCAGGTCAGCATATCCAGACACTATTTATGGATATTTATTCTGTTGGACTTAATAACTGCAATTTTCCTCTGTTAGTGCTGGCATCTCACAGTTTAAATAAAGGCCAAGGGTAATATACTTGTAAATACAATGAGAGCATTCATGAAATATTTTGGAGGATTGACTGCAGCATAAAATTTGACTTGTGTGTGTTCTGAGTCAAATCCACTATATAACTATAGTTTGAAACTATAATTTTTAACCTGAGTAGGCTTCCATGTTACAAACTTTTTGGTTCATGTATAAACCAGAACTTGAACATTAAGAGTTATATTACAATCATAAAAAGATAACAGAAAAGAAATAATCCTTAGTTTCATATTTTATATGTTTTCTTAAAGAAATAGTCCTTAGTTTCATATTTTATATGTTTTCTTCTAATGATGTTTGATGGACTCTTTCATATGTTAACAAATATAATAAGAGCCATAATCAATAATTTGTATTATGCATCAATTAAAGTACCCCTTTTGAGTCCTAATTGCTTCCGTAATGCCATATATGTATTTTTGAATAAAATAGCATGAGCAAACATGCAAATCAAAGCAGAAGAAACAGATTTGGAGGAACAGAATTGAGGCTGGCCAACTAAAGTCCTAAGAAACTTTGCAAGAAGAACATTAATGCTTTAATTATCCTGAAAATATAATAAAAGAACTAATGCAGCAATAATATGTTGAATTCCTAAAATATAACAAAATATCAGACTTAATACACAGCTTGACTAGTTTAAAAAGTTGGAACTACAGTGAAGAAAACAAGCCACAAAATGAAAAGGTAGCTGACAAAATGGAAGAAAACTTTTGAAAATGATGCAGCAAACCAGGGATTAATCACAAAAATATACAAACAGCTCATACAACTCAATATTAAGAAAATAAGCTATCCAATCAAAAATCAGCAGACTCTTTAACAGATATTTTTCAAAAGAAACCACAGAGATGGCTAAGAGGCACATCAAAAAATGCTCAACCTCGCTAATTCTCAGAGAATTGAAAATCAAAATCACAATAAAATATCACTTCATACCTGTCAGAATGGCTATCAAAAAGTCTACAAAAATGATCAGTGAGGATGTGAAGAAAATACAAACCTCATATACTTTTGGTGGGTATGTAAATCGGTGCAGCCACTGTGGAAAACAGTATGGAGTTTCCTTCAATTTAGTTCAGTTCAATTGCTCAGTCGTGTCCGAATCTTTGCAACCCCATGAATCGCAGCACGCCAGGCCTCCCTGTCCATCACCATCTCCTGGAGTTCACTAAGACTCACATCCATTGAGTCAGTGATGCCACCCAGCCATCTCATCCTCAGTTGTCCCCGTCTCCTCCTGCCCCCAATCCCTCCCAGCATCAGAGTCTTTTCCAGTGAGTCAGCTCTTGGCATGAGGTGGCCAAAGTACTGGAGCTTCAGCTTTAGCATCATTCCTTCCAAAGAAATACCAGGGTTGATCTCCTTTAGAATGGACTGGCTGGAATTCCTTGCAGTCCAAGGGACTCTCAAGAGTCTTCTCCAACACCACAGTTCAAAAGCATCAATTCTTCAGCACTCAGCTTTCTTCACAGTCCAACTCTCACATCCATACATGACCACTGGAAAAACCATAGCCTTGACTAGACCGATTTTTGTTGGCAAAGTAATGTCTCTGCTTTTCAATATGCTCTCTAGGTTGGTCATAGCTTTCCTTCCAAAGAGTAAGTGTCTTTTAATTTCATGGCTGCAGTCACCATCTGCAGTGATTTTGGAGCCCAAGGGATAAAGCCTGACACTGTTTCCACTGTTTCCCCATCTATTTCCCATGAAGTGATGGGACCAGATGCCATGATCTTCGTTTTCTGAATGTTGAGTTTTAAGCCAACTTATTCACTCTCCTCTTTCACTTTCATCAAGAGGCTTTTTAGTTCCTCTTCACTTTCTGCCATAAGGGTGGTGTCATCTGCATATCTGAGGTTATTGATATTTCTCCCAGCAATCTTGATTCCAGCTTGTGCTTCTTCCAGCCCAGGGTTTCTCATGATGTACTCTGAAAATAAGTTAAATAAGCAGAGTGACTATACAGCCTTGACATACTCCTTTTCCTTTTTAGAACCAGTCTGTTGATCCATGTCCAGTTCTAACTGTTGCTTCCTTTCCTGCATATAGGTTTCTCAGGAGGCAGGTCAGGTGGTCTGGGATTCCCTTCTCTTTCAGAATTTTCCATAGTTTATTGTAATCCACACAGTCAAAGGCTTTGGCACAGTCAAGAAAGCAGAAATAGATGTTTTTCTGGAACTCTCTTGCTTTTCCCATGATCCAGCAGATGTTGTCAATTTGATCTCTGGTTCCTCTGCCTTTTTAAAACCAGCTTGAACATCTGAAAGTTAATGGTTCACGTACTGCTGAAGCCTGGCTTGGAGAATTTTGAGCATTACTTTACTAGCATGTGAGATGACTACAATTGTGCAGTAGTTTGAGCATTCTTTGGCATTGCTTTTCTTTGGGATTGGAATGAAAACTGACCTTTTCCAGCCCTGTGGCCACTGCTGAGTTTTCCAAATTTGCTGGCATATTGAGTGCAGTACTTTGACAGCATCATCTTTCAGGATTTGAAATAGCTCAACTGGAATTCCATCACCTCCACTAGTTTTGTTCGTAGTGATACTTTCTAAGGCCCACTTGACTTCACATTCCAGGATGTCTGGCTCTAGGTGAGTGATCATACCATCATGATTATCTTGGTGGTGAAGATCTTTTTTGTACAGTTCTTCTATGTATTCCTACCACCTCTTAATATCTTCTGCTTCTGTTAGGTCCATACCACTTCTGTCCTTTATCGAGCCCATCTTTGAATGAAATGTTCCCTTGATATCTCAAATTTTCTTGAAGAGATCTCTAGTCTTTCCCATTCTGTTGTTTTCCTCTATTTCTTTGCACTTATCACTCAGGTAGGCTTTCTTATCTTTTCTTGCTATTCTTTGGAACTCTGCATTCACATGCTTATATCTTTCCTTTTCTCCTCTGCTTTTCACCTCTCTTCTTTTGAGTTATTTGTAAGGCCTCCCCAGACAGCCATTTTACTTTTTTACATTTCTTTTCCATGAGGATGGTCTTGATCCCTGTCTCTTGTCACGAACCTCAGTCCATAGTTCATCAGGCACTCTGTCTATCAGATCTAGGCTGTTAAATCTATTTCTCACTTCCACTGTATAATCATAAGGGATTTGATTTAGGTCATACATGAATGGTCTAGTGGTTTTCCCTACTTTCTTCAATTTAAGTCTGAATTTGGCAAAAAGGAGTTCATGATCTGAGCCACAGTCAGCTCCTGGTCTTGTTTTTGTTGACTGTATAGGGCTTCTCCATTTTTGGCTGCAAAGCATATAATGAATCTGATTTCAGTGTTGACCATCTGGTGATGTCCTTGTGTAGAGTCTTCTCTTGTGCTGTTGGAAGAGGGTGATAGAACTACTATATGATCCAGCAGTTCCTGCTAAGTCACTTCAGCCATGTTCAACTCTGTGCCGACCCTATGGACTGCAGCCCACCAGGCTCCACTGTCCATGGGATTCTCCAGGCAAGAATAACTAGAGTCGGTTGCTGTTTCTTCCTCCAGGGGATCTTCCACTCCTGGGTAGGAATATATCTAGAAAAAAATGAAAACATTAATTCAAAAAGATACATGTACCTCAATGTTCATGGCAGTACTATTTACAAGAGCAAAGACATGGAAGCAACCCAAGGCCAATCAACACACAAATGGATTAAGATGTGATGTATGTGTGTACATACACACTCACACAATGGACTATTACTCACCCTTAAAAAACAATGAAATACTGCCACTTGCAGTATGCAATGGATGGACCTAGAGAATATTATGCTTAGTGATAGAAGACAAAGAGAGAACCCCAGTTACTCTATCACTCGTATGTGGAATCTGAAAAATAGTACAAATGAATATATATACAAAATAGAAACGGACTCATAGAAAATAATCTTCAGTTCAGTTCAGTTCAGTCAGTCAGTCGTGTCTGACTCTTTGTGACCCCATGAACTGCAGCACGCCAGGCCTCCCTGTCCATCACCAACTCCCAGAGTTTACTTAAACTCACGTCCATTGAGACAGTGATGCCATCCAAACATCTCATCCTCTGTCATCCCTTCTCTTTCTCCCTTCAATCTTTCCCAGCATCAGGACCTTTTTAAATGAGTCAGTTCTTCACACCAGGTGGCCAAATTATTGGAGTTTCTGCTTCAGCATCAGTCCTTCCAATGAATATTCAGGACTGATTTCCTTTAGGATGGACTGGTTGGATCCCTTTGCTGTCCAAGGGACTCTCAAGAGTCTTCTCCAACACCACAGTTCAAAAGCCTCAATTCTTCAGTGCTTATAGTTTACCAAAGGGGAGATGGGAGGGGGATACGGTTGAATTAGGGTTATAGGATTAATAGATACAAACTACTATATATAAAGGAGATAAGTAACAAGGATTTACTGTATAGCCCAGGGAATTATATCCAATATCTTGTAATAACTTATAATCGAATATAATCTGCAAAAAAACTGAATTACTATGCTGTATACCCAAAACTATTAAAATTATACAATCAGCTATTCTTCGATTTTTAAGAAAAGTGGAAGCAGCTTGTCTAAATGATATATAAGATATGGAGTTACCAATTGATGAAAACAAGGATGAGATGTGCAAATACCGGGGAGAACAGTGCAATTAGCACTGCATGGACAGAACATGTGACCCAACTAAGGCAAAAGGAAGACCTTGAGATAAAACTGGCATTGAGTTGTCACAGGGCTTGCTGAGGCTGGCTGGTTTAGTGTTCTGTATCTTTAGTTGTTTTACTCAAGAGCAGGAAACATAAATGTGCTGGGAAAACACCATATGGACTAACACAGCTTCCATCTTCAACAGTGTCATTCCTTCTTTCCCCAGGCATCCAGGAGCTGATTTGAATTACAGAGAAAATAGAAGGGACTAAATGAAAACAATTATTTTCATTGGTATAAAACTATATACAAACACTTGCTTTAGTATTTTCACTTTTATGATATATATGAATATAACTATCATAATTTTGGAGTAAATTTTAAAGTGCTACAGAAAGTTATGCATAATGATTGTCTTTTTCCATGTTAGAAATATCCCATTTTCATTTATTTTCATATTTCCACATACATATACACTTTAAGGAATTTAGGTCAGTAGAAATTATAAAAATAAAACATGTTGCTAGTACATTTAAAAAAAACTTCTAATTCTGATTCTTACATTTTCCAAAATTTCAGAAAAGATTCTTGCAGTTTCTTTGCTTTCTTTTTTTCTTACATTCGTGTTTTTCTCATGTTTATATCTGATGATGTGCCCTACAACCCCACTCCAAATTCCACTAAGATCTAATTTAGGTGTTTTCTTACATGGTTTTATGTTATTCTTTCACCCATTTTTTCTTTGTAAATGTTTCTTGGAAGTTCCTCCAAGTTCTCAAAGCTTTTATTTACCAACAGTTATATATTTCCTGTCATTTCTAATTTGGGGTATAGTCACCATTTTAAATAACTATTTGTGAAGAAAGGTAGCCTCAATATTCTAAACATAACTCATGGTTTTGAAAAGGCCATTCAAAATATTCACTTCCCTCATGCTCCGCCAGAGTTTTTTTTTTGAAAGTTCTTTGAAAAGTTTACTGTTATCTAGGGAGCAAAGAAATAGCTTTGGTTACCTTTTAAAGAGTTATCAGCTAAGATTACAGTGTTCCTGCTCATCAATTTGCTTTTCCACACTGATCTCTGACTTGAAATTTTCAGGCTGTCTTGAAGGTCAAGTAACAAAATAGCACTATTCATTATAGGGAACATCACTCCTGCCCTTTCGTTTGGAGGACCCTGCTGCTCCATAGGTATGGCAGCAAAAGGAGGGGTATGAAGGCACCATCTGCTTCTGACCTTTGTAAGCTTCATTCCAGTAGAAGCATGGATTAATGGAGAGAAATGACTCCTCTTTTGAAAACATCTTGTTAAAATTCCACAACTCAAAAAGAGGTGTTCAAATGCTCTGTTTAAAGAGCCTAATTTTTAAAATAAAAATAGATTATACATTCATTATAAGCACCAGATTTTTAAGACATTTAAAAACTCTTTTCTCTCACATAATCATTGGGCTTAACATGCCCTTTTATACCCTGTTTCCAAGATAACTCATGCATCCGCTTTATGACAGGACTTCAGTCAGCATGGAGTCAAGTATGACTGTCCTCTGTTACTTTTTGTAGAAAGATTTAATTGTGTTTTACATCTTCTGAGTCACAATTATTCTGATAGGTTCCCTTCACAATTCCGACCCTCTGCAAGCTCAGCAGGGTGACAACTGATATTCTTCTTACAATATCAAAATCTGACCTGTAGGACACTGACCTACTGAACTGGTATATGAGCAAAAAAAAAAAAAAAAAAAAAAAACAATTGTGTGGGAATCATTATATATTTTGACTCTCTTTGTTTCATCACAACAGCCTACCCTTGCTAACACACTCTTATGTTAGCCCAATGTCTTAAAATACAAGCATTTCTCATTCAAATATGAAAGTTATCTACTTAAAGTTTTTATGCCTTTGGAATTAAATTCTAACTGCTAAAAGCTCATATGTTCAAGACTAATTTTGATAAATCCATAATACAAAATTGTACTCACATTCTATTAATATGCCAACAGCTTTAAATGGCCTGAACAATTTGTTGCAGTGTGTTTCACAAAAAGAATGGAATATATTTGTTTAATCTTCAAGTTTGATTTCTTTTCATTTACTTCATAGCTGGTAATTTTTCCCATAAGTTTTTGCCCTATTATTTTATTCTTTGATTGTGATATTTTTTTTTCTCCTTTGGTTCAGAAATAATGTTTAGTCAGGTTATCCTTTCCAAATAGATTTTTCTTCCAATTACTCCATGTTCCTACATTTCACTCTGGTCACCATTCTTCAGTCTGCTTATGTCTTAGATGTATGTAACTTCATCTTGAACATATGTGATTCAGAAGCAGCACTGCAATCGTTCTTTATATTTTTCCTAAAAGAAAGCTGGAGACATTCTTTAAGGTTAGAAATCTTCAAGTCTTGTCCCTTGCTTTGCCGGGCCCATTTTGTGAAATGCCAGAACCTTAAAACTAATATCAAAACCATTCTCAAATATTCTATATTATGAAAAAGATCTTTTTCTCAAATGTAAATGTATATATTTTCTGGAAACCCATAGAGTGACACCCAAGGTAACAGATCCATGAAAGGAATGTGGGGTTGAACTATCATTTTTTTCTAGCATAATATAAAAACAATATCACAGCTGGGATTCACTGATGAATTCATAAAGCATTTACTGATTCATTTTTTCTAAAGGATCATCATTCTCCCAGAATCAAAACTAACAACAAAAGCAACAAAATGAGAATTCCAAATCAGTAAATTAAAAGAAAGTCTGAAATGTTATATCAAATCATACAGTTGCCCAAGTGGTATAATAAAATCTCATTTGGGCAACCGTTGAAAGAAGATTCTGCAGCAAGTAAAATAAATTTAACAAATTCATCTATATCTTTATATTGGATTCTCATTTTATTTTTGTAGGTAAAACACGTAGATTTGACACTGACCTACAAGATAGTTGGATTAAATGGAGGAAGGAAGGAGATTGGTGGAAAATGTATGTGCCCAATGGAACCTGGTTGGGGGGAAATAAATAAGAGGCTGTTGTCACCTAGAGAAACTGTGAATTTTATGTAAGTGTGGTACATGTGTGTGGATAGGGAATGTTGCTTGCCCTTCCTGTAGATGAAAAATGTTGCCCACCATCTCAGTTTTATAAGGCTCAAGCCATCAGCCTCTGTAGCTGCCTGGGACAGCGCACCCTGACAGGATGGGAAAAAACAGGAAACATTCTGTGCTCTGGATACTGGCTAGGATAGTGAAGATGCATATCAAAGGGGACCAGTTCAGTGAACCCAGATCTCCACATCCTCCCATATGCAGAAAAGCACTGAAAACACTAAAGGGAAGTGTTTGTTTTTTGTGATTAGCAGTCACCTTGTGATGTTTTATCACCTGCTTTTTCCAAGCAAAAATGTCCTATGTCCTGGCTCCTCCCTCCCCTCTCCAGAGCAGTTTTTCAGAGCAATCTAAAAGGCTGCCACCTGTGCTACAGTCCTCAGTAAGATCCCAGGGTCAAACATAACTCACAACTTTTAGATTGTGGGTTATTCTTCAGATGACATGTGTGTGTTCAGCTATAAATTAAAGAAGTAACAAAGTTTCATTCTAGGTTATTGAACTGTTTTTTTGTCATTATGTCAATCAGAAGAGCTGGAAGAATTAAATGATAACAAAGATGCATTACCTAAAATGATTTAGAATAGGAGAAATAAAGAGAAACAGCTGAGCTTCATTGTGATAAAATCTATATAATTTAGGTCAATTCTAGATTTATAAATACATTATTTTGATGAATTTGGGCACACTTTGGGAGATGGTGAGGGACAGGAAGCCTGGCATGCTACAGTCCATGGGGTCACAGAGTCCAAGAAGACTGGACAACTGAAGAAAAACAATTTTGATGTCAGTCCTTGTGCCTGATAAAATTCTGACAAAGACTATTGCAACCAATACAACTAATTTCTTGCTCCTAAATAGCTGGGAAAACATCCTATTTATTTATTTCTGTTGTTGTTGATATTCCTAATTACATAATGTATTATACTCCTGCTAATTTTGTTTAATGGAAAGGCATTTTATTTTAAATACATCAATATGTACACATCCATTTTAAAATTGTTTTCTTCTTCTCTTGGATATCACTGGAAAGAAAACAAAAAAGTGAGAAACACAATTGTCAATTTTGAAGAAATCAATAGATACTTAAAACTCAGAATCCCAGAAGAGAAGGCGTGGTTATTTCCAACAGCTCCTGAAGGTCAAGTAAGTTCAGGGAAATGTAGATTATCACATCCATTATCACAGATTTTGAAAAAGCTTACAAAGTACACTTCAACAAGTAAGTAGTACACCCTGAAATGGAAAGCAAGCTATTGAAATAAAGTGAAAATTTCTGGCTGTGAGATTTTGATGGGTTGGTAGCTTGATAGACAAGAGTGAAAATGGGCTGTTTACCTGTCTGGACAGGAACAACCTCTGGCAGAAGAGAGGGGAGGTCTGCTCAGGGCCAAGAGGAGTCCTATGATGTCACTCTTGACTGCTTGGGGAGACCTCACTCACGTACAAAAAATCCTAAAAGGGAAAGTCTGGGAAACCTGGGAAAATGAGTCTGAATTCCCACCCCCAAACCCCAACGAAGAATTGTCTGGTTCAGAGAAGAGAAATAATTGAAAAGAAACAAGAACAGACTTATAAAAAGTAATTAACGTGCATAGGACAAGGAATGAAGAGAGAAAGGAGGGAAAACGTAACATCAGAAAAATACCATAAAAATGTTGCTGTAGGTCAGATACAAATCATCACCAAAAAAATCACAGTTAATTATAACACTACTGAAACAGTCATGTTAATAATGCAAGAGCATTAAACATTTCTTCAGAGATGAAATGGTGAGAAGCAAATAAAACAGAAAAATTAAGTCTCATAAAAATAAAGGCTAAATTGGAAGAAGCGAAAATGTATTATTGCTGAAATCACAGTAAGAAAAAGCAGAGCATGACTTTAAAAAGTGAACAAAATAAAGTATGAATAAACAAAATACAGAGAAACTTAAAACAAGCAGTAGTTTCTCAAACATCATCTAATATGTTCAACCAGCACCTCCCTCCAAAGGGTCCAAATAAGATAGTGGAACAAGGGGGAAATGTTTATAAATTCAATGTAAGAAAAACTTTACAGATGTCAAAGAACATATGAATTTACTTCATTAAAGAGAATACTATATCTTAGGAGAAGCTGACCTAACAGTATCCACTGTAAAATAAACCCTTTAAGTTAACTGAATTTCCAATTTTATATAGATATGAATGCTTTGGGCAGACAGGAAAAAAGATTTAATTCATCTATAAGGTGAAACAATAGGCTGACCTTCAGCTTCTCCACAGCAATACTCGATGTTATAATGATCATAAAAATTCACCTGTACGATCTTCAAGGAAAGAAAGTGTGACCTAATAATTTTAGAGCTAGCCAAACCACTATTCAAACATGAATGAAACAGGGACAAGGGAGCTATATTTTTTAACTTACAAGAAACCAGAGTTCCTAGTAAGTTCATTTGAACTCTAAGTTCATTTTGAAGAAATTCTCAGAGAACACATATCATCTACCAAGAAAAAAAATGGCAAATGAACAGCCAAGGGATATTAAATCTATTTAACTGTTTCAATGAATAGGACTAAAAGAAAAGAATGTGTTATGCTTACAGAACATAATGTGACTTTTATGAGAACAAATAATGAAGAAATACAGAAGAGATATGTGAGATATTTTAAGTGTGCTGATTTCCAAAATTTTACTAGCTGGAATAAAATATATATTATCTAAGTGCATAAATTAAATAATAACATATTAACAATATTAAGCTGTATTAAAACTAGGAAATAGGAAGGGTAGAAATGAAAAAATCTAACAGAAAAGGAGAGAGAATTTTTTATCACATATTTTACCACATCTTTTAAATTTGAGCTATATACAAATAATAGCTATCAAAAGAACAAAAATAAATGAAAAAATCATAAACAACTAATTAAAAAATAAATAAAATTCCTGACTTGTTCTGGAAAGCAGTATATGACAAATATTCCTAGATAGTCAAATAGATCTTAGGATTTCCTAATACCAGTATCTCAACACTTAAATAACATCCATATGCTACTAGCAACCTTTACACAAATATCCCATTGAGGTTCACAGGATTCATGAAGTCTCTCTACTATTTATAATTTGAAATATGTCACTAATTTAATGCACAGTCAAAAGCCATGAGGTACTGCTACAAGGATATCAGCATACTCACTTTGATTACCTATAATTACCTTCAGATAGTATTTTATTTTATTGCATGATGAAAATATTAGAACTCATGAGAATGTAATATTTGTTCAATTGCTCTTGATACTTGTTTTAAAATTTTCTTTAAGAACTTTGCGTTCATATATAAGTATTAGTTTAAACTTATATTTTTCTCCTTGATTTACATGAGTAAAATAACACTTTCCTCTAAAAACACATTATGATCACCATCAGTACATGAATGACAAAGTGTACTTGGATTTCCTTTTTTAGTCTTAAAATTTTGCTAGAAATCTGGTATGTCAGATATGTGTTGACAACATGGAAGCTATTTCTTAGAAACTAACAACTCAGTTCTATTTTTCTTGTGCACTACTAATGGAAATCTATTTCTGAAAATTAACTTTATATCATGAATATACAAAAATTGATCTTAGAATAAAAGGTGAAATAAAAATGGTTTTTAAATATTTCAAAGCTTTAAAATCAAATCTGGAGATTAAATTCACCTGGAATAAATGTACATATATGAAAAACTCTGCATGGGTCCGCTCAGTTTCAAGGATCTTTTGAGCTGCCTTCACACCTATGACTGCCTCTGGCCTCTTGTTAGCAAGAGGTTTTACAGCTTATCCACATGTCCTTAGGATGATTCTTAGTACCAAAGTACCTGGTTCTCAGCTTTTATAATACTTAAGTATCTTCCCACTGTGAGCATTTCAAATAAATGAAATTACCAAACTGCAATTTAGTAAGATACTGAACTTCAGTTCCTTCAAAACTGATATGTTTCCATGCATAACCTACTAACACACCAAGAAAAATAAATGGAATTGAAAAGCATCTCTATTTTGAATTAAATAATATAGAACAAAGAGAAAACGCATGCCTTTTTTAACCCTAAACCACTCACTGGGCTCCTCTGGTGGCTCAGAGGGTAAGGAATCTGCCAGCAATGCAGGACACCTGGGTCAGGAAGATCCCCTGTAGAAGGAAATGGCAACCCACTACAGTATTCTTGCCTGGAGAATCCCATGGACAGAAGACCCTGGCAGGCTTATAGTCCATGGGGTCACAAAGAGTCTGACACGACTGAGTGACTAACACTTAAACACTTAACTCATTTATACATAAAAATTGTAGTGAACTCTCAAAGGAGCAATTATAGAAATAAACTTTCTGAAGACAGAAATGTACAAAACATTTCCTAAATTTTTCTTCATTAGAGAGTTTAATTTTTTCTCAAGATTAAAGCTATAGTGAAATTAGCCATAATGATTTGGCAAATTAAAACTTCCATCCTTCCAAAGTTACACAAAAGTGGTCAGTAATAAATGTCAATACTGATACTAAAAATTACAAAATTTATTCATTTATTAAAATGGCTAAAATTCTCTAAATCTCTGTTTATCTACAAATATGCGATAGTCTTTGAATAGCCCTTGCAAAACAGAGAGACCAAATGTTATAAGAACTTTCTGCTCAGCAGTTTCTGCTCAGCAGGTACTTTTAAGGAAAGGAAAACTAACAAATTCAGTTATTTGAAAAATAACTGAAGCAACAACACATGAAGTCTACTACCATCTTAGTTTTTCATTTTACAAATTAATAGTTCTATTTTGGAAAGTATTTATGTTACGCAACAGAAATAAGAAAACAAATCGCATAATGTTTCTAGAGAATAGTCTTGCTTCACTGTCTCATTCTACTGTCAACTTGCAGTTCAAATCTGGACTGAAAATGTCAGTAAAAATAAGGAATCTAAAATAGCACTGAATGTTTTACGCTTTAAATTCTATGATTAATAAAACAAAGAATCTCAATTCTCAATATATATAAGTGCAGTGCTGCTGCTGCTACGTCACATCAGTCGTGTCCGACTCTGTGTGGCCCCAGAGACGGCAGCCCACCAGGCTCCTCTGTCCCCAGGATTTTCCAGGCAAGAATACTGGAGTGGGTTGCCATGTCCTTCTCCAATATATAAGCGCAATAATGACTTGCAAAACTATATGAGAAATTGATTGCATCATTCAGTAGATACATGTTTCCCTTCACTGATCAGGCACTGTTTTTGTACATGAGAGACATAAAAGTGGAAATGAAGGTTTGGAACTAGCATGGTCCTTCAGTGTTGTCCCAAGGGGGCTCGAGGGAAAAATTATCCAAATCCTTTATCAGTCAGTCATTAGATGTGGTCTGTCCTTGTGCAGACTTTGCTACTGAGGACCCCTGAGGATGACAAGGATTTCTGCCCAAGCTGCCACCTATACTTCCCCAACACACGGTCTTATTTTTATAGGATCCGTGAGACACATTACAGCATCCACCAAAATCAGATTAACTAGTGAAGTTATTTGAAGTTACTGCACCTATGCGAGAAATGTGATATAAAGATTTGGGTGTGGTGTTGGTGAAGACTCTTGAGAGTCCCTTGGACTGCAAGGAGATCCAACCAGTCCATTCTGAAGGAGATCAGCCCTGGGATTTCTTTGGAAGGAATGATGCTAAAGCTGAAACTCCAGTACTTTGGCCACCTCATGTGAAGAGTTGACTCATTGGAAAAGACTGCGATGCTGGGAGGGATTGGGGCAGGAAGAGAAGGGGACAACAGAGGATGAGATGGCTGGATGGCATCACCAACTCGATGGATGTTGAGTCTGAGTGATCTTCAGGAGTTGGTGATGGACATGGAGACCTGGCGTGCTGCGATTCATGGGGTCACAAAAAGTCAGACATGACTGAGCAACTGAACTAACTAACTAACTAAAATAAAATAGTGTGACACCACCAAATTATAGGAAGTACGGAGAAAAACTGAATCACTCATATATTGCTTGTGGGAATGTAAAATGGTACAGCCACCCTGGAAAGCAGTTTGGTATTTTCTTACAAAACTGAACAGGCAATCATCATCTTATCCAGCAAATGGGTTTCTGAGCATTCATCCCAGAGAAATGAAAACTTATGTTCAAAGAGAAACCTGTACCAGAACATGCAGCAGCTTTATTTGTTCAGCAATTCAGCAGGTGGATGATAAACAAACTGGTGGATCCAAACTGTGGAATATTTGTCAGCAATAAAAAGGAATGAACTATTGTTACATATAACCACTTAGACGAATCTCCAGGGGCTGATGTCGAGTGAAAAAAAAAAGTCAACCACCAAAGGCTACCTACTGTGTGATTCCATTTATGAAGCATTTTCAAAATGAAAACATTTTGGAAATGGAGGAGCATTTAGTGGTTGCTCGTGGTTGGGGATCGTAGTCAAGCAGGTATTAGACTGGTAGGGATAGTTCTAAAAAGGCAAAACAGGGATTGTTGTCATATTGGGTCTGTTCAGTATCTTGACTGGCATGGGCTACATAAACCCACTCAGGTGATGAAATTATATAGAACTTACTACACACAGAGAAAAAAAAATGAGTGTAAGTAAATCTGGGTAATTCTGAAAACAATTGGTAAATTGCATCAATTCCAATACCCTTGTTGAGGAATTATACTACAGTTTTGCACAGTGCTATCTTTGTGGGGTACAAAATGTACAAGGAGTCTTTCTGTATTGTTTCTTGCAGCTACATGTGAATCTACAATTATCTCAATAATAATTGCAAATTACAATGTCTAGTAGAATGATGTAGATAAGAATGTTTATGTCCAGACCTGAGAGAAACCACTGTGAGACAGAGTAAATAGAGAAGGGATAAAGAAGACATTAGGTCTTAGGCATTAAGTCGTTAGTTTGATAGGTAGAAGCAAAAATGCAGAGCACATCTGTGACCACAGTTGGTAAGCCCCATTATTAAAATAAATTTCCTCCCTTAGTTCTTGGAAGAGGCCATGAACTCCTCTTTGAAGTCTGACTCTTCTTTGCCTTATTCATCTTTTTACCCCCAGAATGTAGCACTGTTACTTGCACGCAGTTCCTGATCAGGAAGTGTTTGGTGACTGAATGTGTGTTTAATCAAAAAGTTTATTAATAGGAATACAAAGTTATCTTATGATAGACTGCAAAAGACTGCAAATGCTGGAATGCCTTTCACACTTAGGAAAGTTAATAGGACAAGAATGAATATAAACAAAAGTGTAATTGCAGATTAGTGAAAATGACACCGAAAATTGATTTGAATTAGAAGGGTTTGAATGGAAAACGAGGGGCTTCTTACTTAAGATTTTGGAAAGAGGGAAACTATATATCCTCTTCATATGCATGTATAGGAAGAATAATTTCAGCATTCTTAGATTTGCTTTCCCTAGGTTCATAATCTAAATTTACAGCTTTACCATCTCCACCGCTATCAAGGGCTTTGGAGGTATTTGTCAGTCCTCCTCCTCTCTTACCAAATATATCAAATTAGCCTATATTCTCTTCTTGATCTCACTTCCAAACTGTTTCTTTATTTCCATTCCACCTGTCTCTATTCTAATTTCAGTTCTAATTATCTTTCCCTTACACTAGGCAATCATTTCCAGACCAGTATCCCTATTGGTAACTTCCTCAGCTTCAAATCCATGCATTGTGCTGCCGACAGAATTTGTTTGCTAAAACAGCCTTGACCAAGATATACTACTGTTCACAGAGCTCCGATAGCATTACTTCTCTCATGATAAAGTATGAAGAGTCTCAGGAAAACATTCAAATTTTTATTTAATTTGGTTTCAGTCATTCTGTCCAGTATTAATGCTATTAAATATCTTTATTATATGTTAAAATTATCATTTTTTAGCATGTCATGCTGTCTTAAAAAACACATATTTATTCTACTATTATTTCAGTCTTTAGTGCTATTTCACATGTCACTATATTCTTCAGAATGGATCTCAAAATTTAGTTAGTAGTGTAGTATGTTAGTTGTTCAGTCTTTGTACAACTCTTTGTGACCCCATGGACTGTAGCACGCCAGGCTCCTCTGTCCATGGAATTTTCTGGGCAAGAATACTGGAGTGAGTTGCCATTCCCTTCTTTAGGGGATCTTCCCTACCCAGGGACTGAGCCCAAGTCTCCTGCATTACAGGCAGATTCTTTACCATCTGAACCACCAGGGTAGCCCAAATTTTAATTACTTTTCATTAAAAATTTATTATTTCTTTCTAAAACTTTTTGCTTATATTTTCCTTATAGTTAGCACATTACAGTTTAGATGTTTTATTAAACACTTCCTCTAACATTTGATTTTTAAATCAAATTTAAATGCTTGAGAGTAGACACAATATCTTTTTCTATTAGTATCTGAAAATGGTCTAGCTTTCACTGAATTGGTTTCATACATTCTTTCAACAATTATTTACTGTAGTTGCAAGTCATATGTCCACATATTATAGAGGAGACAAGGAATAAAAGATAAAAAGTCCTTGCCTTCATCTAGCATTTATTCTGCTGGGAAGGACAAGCAATAATAAATGTACATATAGTAGTAGGTCAGATACTAAAAAGTACCTGCTATAAAGAAATAAATAGAGAATATTAAACTGAACTGAACTCATGAATGATATCAAGAGTTAAAATATCTTTGTATAAAAGTCACATTGACATGTTAACTCTTCTGGGATTACATTCTAAATGCATATCTAGTACTGTGAGTGATAAAACTATCACATATTTTGTGACTGCTGGGGATTCAAAAAGAGATATTTTAAATGGATGAAAGAAGTCAGCAGTCTTACTGATAAAACAGTATAATGCCACAGACATTAACCACCAGATTGTGATACTCTTTTTCCACTTATGGCAATGCCTCTTGTACTTAGAATATAATATGGAAATCATGACCAAGTTATCTTCAGAATTTTTACCCCATGTTGCTATAATTATAGTGTTAGATTAAAAGGGTTTTGAAAATAGAGGGCAAAATGAATTGCAAGTTCAGGGGCTATGGAAACAGGCATTTCAAGATATCAAAAGCTAAGAAAAAATATATTTATTTAAAACTTTACATCCGAGCCAGATGGAAGAATAAGTTCCTATATTCTCTCTGCCTGCTAGAGTCATACAATTCCTTCTGAAAAAAAAAAAAAAAGAAAGAAAAGGGAGAAACAGAGAAAGTAGTAGAATGCCTCCTACAGATTAGGAAAATGAGAAAATTCTTATGTTGAAACAGGTAGGAAAGGTTAAGATATATTCACCATAAACCCCAGCTCCAGGACAGCACTGGATAATCAGGAGGGAACTTCCTACCCCCAGCTTTTCCCTAAGGAGTGAAGAGTTTGGACCACACATCTAGTTATCCAGCTTTTACAGCTGTCACCCGAGGCCCTGGCTCCCAAATCTCCCAGCTTGGAGAGCTGAAGGGGTTTAGCATTCAGGAATCCTTCGGGACTGCAGTCAGCAATGATGCAGTTTTTAAAAGGGCACTGAACACCGCCTGCGACTCTTCCAGGGCTTGGCACAGAGCTATCAGGCAGAGACATCCTGTGCCCAGTTTCCCCTTGAAAGGGATGTGACTGTGTATTTTCTCAACTGATATCCCCGGATTGGGCCTCTGGGCTCTAACTGAAACCACCTCCCTGTCACTTTCTCCCCTTGACTCACTCCAACAATAAATCCAAGTTCCTGCTTTACCATAAATCCAGTGCTTCATCCCACCTCCAGGACAGTGCAGTATAATCAGGGAGGCACCTCCTAACCCCAGCTTCTCCCTGAGGAGTGAAGGGTTTGGACCACACATCCAGTGCCCCAGGTTTTATGGCTGCCACCTGAGGGCTGAGTTGATGGGGGATATTGAGGAGTCCTGGGACCACATTAATCAAAGAGGGAAGTTTTCAACAAGCACATGACTGCTCCCCACAGTTATCACCTCACTGCTGGGCTCAACACAGAAGGAACAGGCCAAAGGCTCATTGCCCAGTTTCTCCTTGGAAGACTTTTGACTGCATCCTTTCCCAGCTGAACTATAATAAACAGACAAATTCTTAGAAACACACAACTGATAAAACCTGAATCATGAAAAAAAATAGTAAATTTGAAGTAATTCCAATAATTAATAAGGATGTAGAGTTAGTCATTGAAATCTCACAATTACAAAAAATATACGGGATCTGATGGCTTCACTGGTGAATTCTACCAAACATTGAAAGAAAAATACCAGTCTCTCTTTAGCTGTTAGAGAGGAGGAAATACTTCCAAACTCATTTTATGAGGCAGAATTGCCCAGATACCAAAACCAGATAAAGACACTATAGGAAAAGAAAGTTACAGACCAATATTCCAAATGAACATAGATGCAAAAATCTTTACTGAAATATTAGCAGACTGAAGTCAACTATACATTAAAGAATCATACACTGATCAAGTGAGATTTATATCTGAGATACAGAATGGTTCAACATATGCAAACCAATAAATGTGATATGCTACATTAACAAAATTAAGGATAAAAATAATGTTATCTCAATGGATGCAGACGTAGCATTTAACAAAATTCAATATCCTTTACTAGTGAAAAAAAAATCAACAAATAGGTATAGATAGAATGTATCACAGCAAAATAAAATGACCAGCCCACAGTTAAATTCATTTACAAAAATGAAGAGGTGAAAGTTCATCCTTTAACATCAGGAACAAGACAAGTGTGCTCACTCTCACCAATTTAATTCAACAAAAAATTGGAAGTGCCAATTTCCAGAGCAATCAGATGAGAAAACAAAATAGAGGGCATCCAAATCAAATGCTTTCATATGATGGATGTCACACATAGAAAAACCTAGATTCCCCTGAAAAACTGATGTTTGTGCTCAGTCTCTCAGAACTAATTAACGCATTCAGTAAAGTTGCAGAATATAAAATCTATATAAAAATCAGTTGTGCGTCTCTATATTAAAATCAAAGAGAAATTAAGAACACTACCTTTATAGTATAAAAAGAAGAATATATTTAAGAAGAAATTTAACCAAAGAGGGAATCATTTCACCATATATATCCATATCAGATCATCAAGTTGTACGCTTTAAAATCATTGCAGTGTTATTTGTCAATTATAACTCAAATCTAGGGGAAAAAATTATATCAAATTATATATCTTTTTAACTTTTTTATTTCATGTTCTTGTTTTAAGCAGGACACATCATTAAGTAAGGATTTGGTGAGTACCATTAATAATTCATAGTAACTTTTATGATATTAAATATAATTCTTCATGTTATATAATTGGCTATAATTTTAAATCATGTATATCATTTATGAAACTTGAATATGTTTTTAAACTGATTTTTCACATAACAGAATATACATACCTTATTATATCATGGTATAATATTAATGTTTGCAACATAACATTAAGAACTTTGTGGCATTAATGATCTTTCTAGGTGAACAGTTAAGTATTATAGTCACACGGTCATATAAAATTATTAAATACTACATAAGGACTTATACAAATGAAAAATTTCTTCCTCCTCATTTCTCTTTATCATTTCCTAAACATTTTTGTTTGGCTTTTTTTTTTTTTTTCCATTTCTTCCAGCACTAAACTCCTTATTGTAGGAAATATATGCCTGTAACCATTATGTGATTTATTAGTTTGAGACCTTATTTATTAGTTGTCCCTATGAAATGTGAGGGCTTCTCTAGTGATGCAGATGGTAAAAATTCTGCCTGCAATGTGGGAGACAGGGAATGGCTATCCACTCCAGTATTCTTGCCTGGAGAATTCCATAGATAGAGGAGCCTGGTGTGCTACAATCCATGGGGTCTCAAAGAGTCGGACATGACTGAGTGACTACACTTTCCCTTTCATGAAATGTGAGGTGTATATTACTTATACTCCCTCTCCTCTTCCAAAATTTTAGAAATTATAATATTAGTTGTTACAGTGGTTATTTTTTAGGGGGGATTAAAGATAACAAACATTCATATTCTTAGAATATTTAAGTGATGCTGGAAAAAATAACATAGTTTTAAACTTTTATTTATTTATTTATGGCCATGCCTTGTATGGCTGGCAGTATCTTAGTTCCCTTATGGGGACTGAATCCAGGCCCTCTGCAGTCAAAGTGTGGAATCCTAACCACTGGACCACCAGGGAATTCTCTGAGTAACAGTTTTGAATTTTAAGTACCATCTGTTATTTAATATCATAATATATAATAAACCCAATACCTGGGGCTTAAAACAATGTCCTTTTATTATTTCTGTAAATCCACAGGTCAACTAGGTTGTTAAGTGATCTTGGCTAGGTGTGGCTTGATGTTTTTTTCTGGTTTCTGGAAGACAATATGCATAAGATGATCATGTTTGGGAATGAAGTGCTTTTTTCTCCAAGTGTCTCATAATTCAGAAAATTTGTATCCACTTATTCTGTGATAGCAGCAGAAGTCTAAGAGACAGCAGACTTTGTAAGGCCTCTTAAGGCATGACCTTGGCTGGCAGAAGATATTAATTCATTTTTTAACACCATGGATACAGGGAAAGGCGGAGGACTGGTGTGATTTTTCCTATCACTTTACCACAAAATGTTTGGAATACAGTCCACACTAACAAATATATCTGGTTCTGACATCAGAATCAAAATATAATAATTTGACAATATGTTTTTTTCTCTTTTAAGAAAATAACTAAGATAGCTATTTTACTATATTTCTAATTCACACAATGAGTATCATATTGAATGCTATCATATGGAATGAATATTTTATCTCTTCAAATAAATTTATTGCTATTAACACATTAATATAGGCACCAGTAAGACATGTGTCTTGACTAAGAAATATCTCCCACAGAGCTACCTTTTCCCTAAGTATGAAAATTAAAAAGCTTATGTTTAAAACCAAATGTAGGTACAACAGGAGAGGGTTCACTGAATCCCAATTCAGCCCTCTGCTATTTTAGTTCCCATACCATCAGTCATGATGATGCTATTTAAAGTTACTTGTAAAATATAATGGCTGTGATTAGCCATTTATATGTATAATTCATGAGGACAAGTTGCAAACATTTCTGATATATGAAGCAAATCTATTTTTCATTTGCATTTTCAATGACTATTCTAAAGGAATTTTTAATTTTGCTTGTCTGATGTTTAAAAAGAATCAAATTTAGGACCTGTATATAGCCTGATGTATTACTTATGAAACTAATTTACTCCCTTAAATGTACTATAGGTTAAGAAGGTCAATAGTCTGCTTATAATTATGTTATCTATACAGTGTGAAATGAATCAAAAAAAAATTAGTCTATTAAAAGAGGCCATTTTCCTGCTGATCCACATTAAGCAATTCTAAATGGCTAACACTGATTTTATAAGATTCAATAGGAGGAAGAGCTTACCAAAATTCTTCCAACTAGAATACATCACACTCTTGTCCTTTTCCTTATTATATTCACATAGGATGGGATTTCTTTCACCTTGAAATGTTGTATGTTGAATGCCTATAATGTTACAGATTTTTAAAACTATAGTCAAAATGAATAACTTGAATAATTTAATCAGAAAGAATACCTTGCTATGGCCTGAAAATGTTTTTGTATTGCAGGGATAAGGAGGTATGAGGTAATCAGAGATGGTTTGGGGAACATAGATGTGAGAGGCAAAGCCTCAAATAATTGAATCTGTGATACATTAAGAGAGGGAGCTGGGGTAGAAGGGGTTAAAGATGATTGACAATTCTGGTTATAGATAGGCAAAACAGGTAATTAGTGGTTAAAAACTATTTAGGAGGCCAGAAAGTCACATAATCATAAAAAATCATCAGAATAACCTCCCTATTCATGTTTATTTCTATACCACTAATGAAAACATGTCACTCTTCTTTGATGCAAGCTGAATAATCTAATTTTGGCCTGTTCTTCTTAATCTACAGATGTGAAATAGTTACCTGAATGACAAAGAGTTAAAATGACCTCTTAAAGATGCTTGTGCAAAAGTTACACAAGCACTAAACAGGGAGCATAACTTTGAAATTCAGGCCTTGTAACTATTCAAATTAAAATACATATTCAACTTATTTTCCTCTTATTTATTTTCTATTATGTTCATCAAATTCTAAATATACTGAAAACTCAATAAAATAAGTTATGAACACACAAAAAAATTATCAAGCCCAAACCTCGGTGGCAGACAGCAAAACATATGTTAAGTGCTCTTCACAAATTTTTGTAATAGCTATTTGCAATATAATAGCTAGATATTTAACTAATACTAGAAACACAACCTGGAATCAAGATTGCCAGGAGAAATATCAATAACCTCAGATATGCAGATGACACCACTCTTATGGCAGAAAGTGAAGAGGAATTTAAAAGCCTCTTGATGAAAGTGAAAGAGGAGAGTGAAAAAGTTGGCTTAAAGCTCAAGATTCAGAAAACGAAGATCATGGCATCTGGTCCCATCACTCCATGGGAAATAGGTGGGGAAACAGTGGAAACAGTGTCAGACTTTATTTTTTTGGGCTCCAAAAATCACAGCAGATGGTGATTGCAGCCATGAAATTAAAAGATGCTTCCCCTTGGAAGAAAATTTATGACCAACCTAGATAGCATATTCAAAAGCAGAGACATTACTTTGCCGACTAAGGTTCACCTAGCCAAGGCTATGGTTTTTTCAGTAGTCATGTGTGGATGTGAGAGTTGGACTGTGAAGAAGGCTGAGCGCCGAAGAATTGATGCTTTTGAAGTGTGATGTTGGAGAAGACTCTTGAGAGTCCCTTGGACTGCAAGGAGATCCAACCAGTCCATCACAAAGGAAATCAGTCCTGAATATTCATTGGAAGGACTGAAACTGAAACTCCAATACTTTGGTCACCTGATGTGAAGAACTGACTCAGTGGAAAAGACCTTGATACTGGCAAAGATTGAAGCCAGGAAGAAAAGGGGATGCCAGAAGATGAGATGGATGGATGGCATCACCACCTCAATGGACATGAGTTTGAGTAACCTTCAGGAGCTGGTGATGGACAGGGAAGACTGGCATGCTGCAGTCAATGGGGTCACAAAATGTCAGATGCGACTGAGTGACCGAATTGAACTGAACTGAAAGCAAAGTCAAAATATACTATGTGTTGTCAAAGCTGAGAACCAAAACTAACTACTATATCTGGCTATTTATTTTAGGACAATTTGAAGTACATTTTACATCACTTAAATTACATTCATTTTAAACGTGCATCTCAAGTTTTGACAGATTCATACACCTGTGTAACCATTACCACATTAAAATATGGAACATTCCATCATCTCCAAAAGTTCCTTGAGTACCTACCAAGAAATTCTTCATCTCCAGCCCAAGGAGTCAATCACTATGGCTTAGACTTATCTTTTCTAGAATTTCTTATAAATGGAATTATTCATCATATATTCTTTTATATTTTGATTCTTGCACTCAGCATCCTTTTGATAGTCCCTATGCTATTGTATACAGAAGTTACTAACTTGTCTTTATTACTGAGTATATTCCATTTAATGATTACCTCCATTGGTTTGTTGCTTTACCCATTGATGGATATTTGAGCTATTATCACATTCTGGTTACTATGAATAAATCTGCTGAGAACTTTTGTGTGCGAGCCTTGTTTCTGTTTTGTAAATACCAAGTAATAAGATTGTTTGGTCATGCTGCTGCTACTGCTAAGTCGCTTCAGTCGTGTCTGACTCTGTGTGACCCCACAGACGGCAGCCCACCAGGCTCCCCCGTCCCTGGGATTCTCCAGGCAAGAACACTGGAGTGGGTTTCCATTTCCTTCTCCAATGCATGAAAGTGAAAAGTGAAAGTGAAGTCACTCAGTCGTGTCCGACTCAGCGACCCCTTGGATTACAGCCTACCAGGCTCCTCCATGCATGGGATTTTCCAGGCAAGAGTACTGAAGTGGGCTGCCATTGCCTTCTCCTGCTTGGTCATATGGTAAGTTTAATTTTATAAGAAAATGTGCAACTATCTTCTTTCCAAAAATAGTTCTGTTTTCACATTCCCCTGTGTTTTCTATGGTTTTGACAAGTGTTCTGAGACATGGACAGTTAAGAATTCAAATTATAGTTTAGCCCAGTACTGAAATATCACATATTGCATGATGAAGTTTCTGCTTGAATTTTATCCACTGTCAGTATAGGAATTTTAGGGTTGGTTCCAAAGTCAAAGCTATTCAGAATTAAGTTAGTTACTATTAAAGGTCATCTTCATTCATGTCTTTTAATGACAATGATTGTAACTGACTTCTATGGACACTCTGAAAGTTTAGGAAATATACTACCAACCTTATTTGCATGTCTAATAATATATCCTTACTATTAGTGGGAGAAAATAATAGTTTACAGAGGCACTGTAAACAGTACTACAGTTTAGTTGCTTGTTTTATTCATGAATAAAAAGAGATAGGCAGTAGTGAGACACAAGACCACAGTGACCCAACAAATTCCAAGCATCTGCTAGGGTCTCCCCTTGTGGTTTTCTAAATAAACCCAACATCAGGGAAAATGCAGAGGATCAGTTATCCCAAAAAGTTAGTGCTGAGACAGCTAATCTTAATAAGCATAGAAATCTTCATGAGTATTAAGTGGAATTACGTAACTAGTTAATCAAAAAGCCCAGTATGAATGAGGGTAGCTTAATATCTGAATGGTAATACCCTAGGAGAATTCCCAAATAAAACTTCATCCAGATTTCCTTGTCTTTAGATACATAAAATCATTTTGAAACAAACAGCATTTAAAAGTTTTAAATAATTTTATGAAAAGAAAGATGAGTCCAGATTATAGATGAGTCCAGAATTTCTGAAAGGTTACACTGGAAACTTTCCAGCATCCACAGAAAAATCACAGGAGAAAGGAATATATGAAATACAAAGAGAGACTACAGCAGCCTGGGTAGCCATGCAAAGAGAAAATTATGGAAAATGAAGTAGTTTCCTATGGGGACTGACGAATGCACAATTTTGAATCCATGCTGTTTCTAAGATATTAAAACTAAATATAGTACATCTGCTCTACTGCATCAGAGATAATATATCGCAGTGTGAAGTTTCATGATGATTATGTGAATTCAGCTGTTTTTTTTTTTTTTCTGGATATTGCCATTCCTTTGCTTTTTTCATTATCTGAGAACTAGAAAGGCTGCTTTTAAGAAACTAGTGGAAAAAATAGCAATCCAGGTGACACCATAATGAAAGTGCAGCAGAGTAAAAATCCCATGTTGGAAAGCAGGCTGGTCTCCAGATCTAGGACTGATTATGTTGTTGGATGACTATACTCCAGGGTGGTACACTGGTCTGGCTGACATGCGGTCTACACTGCCCACACACCAGTTCAGCCATATGATATCATTTCTGCCTGACTTCAGAGAAACTACTGACCCAAATCCTGAGGTTCTGAGTAAAAGTTATACAGATACAGCAAGGTATGACAGGCATATACAGTCAAGGCAAAAGGAACAGCTAAGAATTCCCTGATATCATAAAAACATGTTATGATATTGTGCCATGAAACCATCAGCTACTCCAAATGACATTATGGAAACACAAGTAAATGATCTGTTTCCTCTGTTACTTATAAAAAGCAAAACAGAATTTCTTCCTTGCCAACTTAACAAAGGGAGATGAGAAAATCATCCAAGTACTTAATCATAATAACCAATTTATTTTTAAGTACAGTGAATGCATAAGAGGTAACTTTGGGGTGGAAACATGATACCAATTAATGTTCAAATATCACAGAGCAAGTGTAGTTTTCTTACCTCAGCACACATATCCAAGCCAGGAAATTTAGATATCTGTGATCATGGACAGAAGCTTATTATTAATGTGTTTTTCTCGTCCGTTAGTCTCTTCCCTGAAATAGAATTCAAGGTTCATGCTGTGACTCTGCAGTATTGTTCCCTGCAAGAAACAATTTTGTTCTGCCTCAGAGGCAATATGTTTTTATGCTTAATTCTGCCCCTGGTAACCACAATGCTTGTTCATGTCTTTAACACACCTTTTAAAGAAATTAATTTCCATGAATCATCAATAAATCCTGCTTATAGGAGCTAACTCTCTCAGTTATGAGCTGAGGGAAAAAATTACATTTTCCTGCTCCATCATATGTTTATTAATTGTGATTAAGCAATAGCATTTAATCACATGTGTGGAAATATACAAATATACAGTTTTCATATTTTGGCCTTACTTTAATTTTATGCTTTTATTTAAAGTTTCGTCACTAGCTTCAGATCAGTTTAGCCCCAAGCATACATTTACACTGTAATAAAGCTATGCAACTGAATTTTATCTTTTGGATAAAAGCAAAATAAAACAAAGTTGTGTTCAAAGGAGTGAGAAAAATGGTCAGCTCCAGCAGCTCAGGGGAATAAAAATAATTTCCAATGTCCATCATTAGTGACTGACATCACTATTATTTTTCATAATACACAAAACAGTGGGATGATATGATGAAACTATATTTCAGAATGAGATAAAGTATCAAAATTTTCATTTTGAAGATAAAAGATTAAATTAGAGAGATGTATTGAAGCAAAGCCACCTACATCCAAGTAGAAATCATCGTTATATATTTAGTAATATTGCAAAGAAGTTGAATAATGAACAACTTCTACATAAAGAGAATTTCCTTCTATCTAGAGAAAACAAATGAATCTGAACTAATTTTAAAATTCTGATTTTAAAAGTGTGTTTAGTGTCCATCTGAATATCAAATGTTCTCAAAAATATTTAGTTTTGTCAAAGTATATGTGCTCATAAATACTAAAGCTATAACCACTGATGACTCATTTTTGAAAATTCTAGCATTTTTGAACATTCACTATTCCATATATTCAGCTAAATCAATGAACACATACACATTTATGTGATTAATCTTCTAAAAAACTATTATGCATTCTGTATTGTAAATTATTTATCAAATTTGCCATGGTCATTTCCATATCAACAGATACTTTCCTGCATTATTATTTATATTGCTTCAGTAATATTCAAAAGAACATTTATATTAGAATTTTTCTTAACGATTTCCTATTGACAAGTAATATATATTTCCCAATTTTGCCATTATAAATACTCTGAACAAAGCAATTATTCAATATTTACCGAGGGTCTGACTTGGCTTTAATCCTATGACTGACTTACATGGTCATGCATTGAGCCTCATCCTAACAAGTAACAATTAGCATTTAAAAATTTCAGTACCAAACACCACACTCTGACTACCATATTGTATGTTTTTAGCAAATGCTCTTCATGGCACTAGCTGCAGTCATCTTTAACCCATGATGTTGAAAACCCAAACCCTTTCTGACCTGTGTTGCTTCAAATTCATGACCAGAAACCAGAGTAGGCTCATAATTATGCTAATATCATATTACTTTTCCTTGGTTCATTTTCATTCCTTTTCTCCAAGACAACTTTTGGTTTTTTTTACCTCTTATAACTTTCATAACCTCTTCTCTGATCTTCATTCTCATCTAAAGAGCTAGGTTCTCCCTTTGCCCCGAAAATGGAAGCAATGAGAAAAGATGTTTCACAAGCTTTTACCATATCAGTGCTCTGGGCCATCAGCAGCTTTTATCCATTTTCTTTCCAGTTACTGTCAACTTACTATTTAAACTTTACTTTTGGCAGGAGACTCCATCTCGTCTTGCTTTTTCCAGGGCTTTGCTCCTACAAACTGCATTCTTCCTCCCTTCCTTGCATCATCCCTTTTTTTCCACTGCACTGGATCACATACTTCAATATAGAGTAAAAAGGAAAAAAAAAAAAAACTGCCTGCCAATGCACTAGATATAAGAGACATAGGTTCAATCCCTCCGTCTGTGAAATGCCCTGGAGGAGGGCATAGCAACCCACTCGAGTGTTCCCTTACTGGCTCCATAGGGCTCCAAAGAGTTAGACATCACTGAAGCAACATAGCATGCATAGAGATGTTATTTTATTTTTCTATTTTACAAACAAAACAAAGTAAACCACAGCAAAATCAAACCAAAACAAACAACAAGCATCAGATTGCCCAATTCCTCTTCCAGACAAGATAAGAAAATTCTTTCCGTGTTATGGGGCCCTGCTTCCCTGATAGCTCAGTTGGTAAAGAATCCACCTGCAATGCAGGAGACATGGGTTTGATTCCTGGGTTGGGAAAACCCACTGGAGAAGGGATATGCTACCCCCTCCAGTATTCTTGGGCTTCCCTTGTGGCTCAGCTGGTAAAGAATCTGCCTGCAGTGCAGGAGACCTGGGTTCAATACCTGGGTTGGGAAGATGCCCTGGAGAAGGGAAAGACTATCCACTACAGTATTCTGGCCTAGAGAATTCCATGGACACTACAAGTCCATAGGGTCACAGAGTCAGACATGACTGAGCGACTTAAAAAAAAAAGAAAAAAAGTGGCTTAGACAGTAAATAATCCAACTGCAATGCGGGAGATTTGGGTTCAAACCCTCGGTTGGGAAGATCCCCTGGAGAAGGGAATGGCAACCAACTCCAGCATTCTTGCCTGGAGAATTCCATGGACAGAGGAGCCTGACAGGCTATGGTCACAAAGAGTTGCACACAACTGAGGAACTAACACATTTCATGCCATTTCCATGCTATTTCTGCTGCTGCTGCTGCATTGCTTCAGTCGTGTCCGACTCTGTGTGATCCCACAGACGGCAGCCCAGTAGGCTCCCCCGTCCCTGGAATTCTCCAGGCAAAAACACTGGAGTGGGTTGCCATTTCCTTCTCCAATGCATGAAAGTGAAGTCTCTCAGTTGTGTCCGAACGAGACCGCATGGACTGCAGCCTCCCAGACTCCTCCATTCATGGGATTTTCCAGGCAGGAGTACTGGAGTGGGGTGCCATTGGCTTTTCCGGTGTTATTCCTAGTTATCTTTAATTCCTCCCCCCCCCCCCCCGCCCCGACTTCTCTCTTACTCCAGTCAAATTTCCTCCTGCCACTACTCCTCAATTGCTGTTGCCAAAGTTGGTGATTCTAGTGGTAAAGAACCCACCTGCCAATGCAGGAGACATAAGAGACCTGGCTTCAATCCCTGGGTCAGGAAGATTCCCTGGAGCAGGAAATGGCAACCCACTCCTGTTCTGGCCTGGAGAAGCCCAGGGACAGAGAAGCCTGGCAGACTACAGTTCATAGGGTCACAAAGAGTTGGACAAGCCTGAAGTGACTTAGCACACATGCAAAGTTGCCAATGACCCCCACAATGCTAAATTCACAATTTTATCCTACTTGATTGTCACAGGGAATTACTTTTTGCTTTTTAAGATGCTTTCTCCCCTGGTGTCCAACATGCCGCATTGACTGACTTTCCTCCTTTCACTTTGGAAACGTCTCACTGCATTCTCAGATTTTTCTTTTTAACCCACTTTCTGGATGTCAACTGACCCAGAAATTAATCCTTAGATGATCTTATCCAGCATTATGGTTTAGTACAATTCAAGTGCTAATAATTTGCACGTGTACACATGTAAGCCAGATCTTTCCCTTAAATTCCACATATTATTTTTAATTGCTTACTTCACTACCCAATACTCATCACAAATGAAATTCATCCCTTCCTATTGAAACTCTCAATCCAGCTCCACAAGAGACATTGCATCTCAGTTGATGCCAACTACATTATTCCAGTCGTTTAGGCCAAAATATTTGTGTCACCTTTGATTCCTTTACTTCTTTCACTCCCTAGATCTAGTGAACAGTAAAGTCAGCTGATGATATCCTTGAAGGATATCATCTGGAGCTGACCGCTTTCACTCTGCGCACTGTCCTCACCATGGTCTAAGAAACCAGTCTCCTATTATTGCACTGACATTATTGCAGTGACTGTTTATCCAGTCTTTGGGCCCAGTTCCATGATTCTTCTCAACACAGATACCAGAATTCCATCATAGAACTCAAGAATGGGATCATTTTTTAAAAAATACTCTCATGGCTTTTCTACGTCCCTCATTGTGATAAAGTACTGATAGAGACCTGGCATGACCTGGCTTGCTTTCACCACTTTAATCTTGTCTCCTATTAGTTGCTCTTTCTACCTTGGCCCTCCTGGCCTCCTCCTCTCTGCTCCAGGAGCACACCAGGTGTGCCACCAACTTAAGGGCTTTTTTATTACAAATCTTTCCTCAAAAATTCACCTTCTCAATTAGGTCTTCCATGGTCACTCTATCAAGAAGTCCACACAGATCCCTAACTCGTATAATCACTCTTTCATGCTTTCTATATCTTTATCACTGTCCCTAAATATATATAGTCTATATTGTTCATATTTTTTTTGTGTGAATGCCTTTATCCTATAGAATCACAATTTACAGAGAAGGAAACAATTTGTCTGTTTCATTTATAGTTGCATCCTGAGCACTGGAAGCCCTGCTATACACACAGCAAGGATACAATTAATATTTTGAGTGAATAAATGGATTTTTTTATTAATTCCATCTTAATTTATATTAATGTTTTCATATATTTGTCCCAGAAACTAACATCTCAGCTTTGCTAGAGAAGAAAATTTGGTAACAGATATACCCACGGAGGCTTGTATGGATGGTGAGATATATAAATTCTATAACAAATATAAAACCCTGAGAAGTTGGTCAGTTATGGTCCTAGAGCTTAAGTTATGCATCATCCAAGGAAATAACTAACATGAAGATCAAACAATAGATAACACTAAACACTCAACACTCAGTATAAGAGGAGAGTGAAAAAGCTGACTTAAAACTGAACATTCAGAAAACTAAGATCATGGATTCCTTCCCATCACTTTATGGCAAATAGATGGGGAAACAATGGAAACAGTGAGAGACTTTATTTTCTTGGGCTCCAAAATCACTGCAGATGGTCACTGCAGCCATGAAATTAAAACATTTTCTCCTCGGAAGAGAAATTATGACCAACCTGCTGCTGCTGCTAAGTTGCTTCACTCGTGTCCGACCCTGTGCAACCCCATAGATAGCAGCCCACCAGGCTCCTCCGTCCCTGGGATTCTCCAGGCAAGAATACTCGAGTGGGTTGCTATTTCCTTCTCCAATACATGCATGCATGCTAAGTCGCTTTAGTCATGTCCAACTCTGTGTGACATTATGGACAGCAGCCCACCAGTCTCCTCTGTCCATAGGATTCTCTAGGCAAGAAGACTGGAGTGGGTTGCCATTTCCTTCTCCATGAGCAACCTAGACAGTGTATTAAAAAACAGAGACATTACTTTGCCAACAAAGGTCCATCTAGTCACAGCTATGTTCTTTTTTTTTTTTTAATTAGTCATATATGGATGTGAGAGTTGGACTATAAAGAAAGCTGAATGCTGAAGAATTGATGCTTTTGAACTGTGGTGTTGGAGAAGACTCTTGAGAGTCCCTTGGACAGCAAGGAGATCCAAGCAGTCCATCCTAAAGGAAATAAGTCCTGAATATTCATTGGAAAGACTGATGCTTAAGCGGAAACTCCGATACTTTGGCCACCTGATTCGAAGAACTGATTCACTGGAAAAGACCTTGATGCTTGGAAAGATTGAAGGCAGGAGAAAGAAGGGGATGACAGAAGATGTGATGGTTGGATAGCATCATCGACTCAATGGACATGAGTTTGAGTAAGCTCCATAAGTGGGTTGTGGACAGGGAAGCCTGGCATGCTGCAGTCCATGGGGTCACAAAGAGTCTGACACGACTGAGTGACTGAACTGAACTGAACTGAAACATTCAACAGAGATATTAACACCTGAAAATCCAGGAGAGTACACAGCAGATCAGTAAAACTAGATTAGATTTTGGAGCTGGTGAGCACAAAAGTGTAGGGTGGGAAAATAAAAAAAATGAGTAGTTATATGAGAATATCTTTTTTTTTTTTTAATTTTCTAAGTAGGTCATGTTTCCTAGAGTTGACTTGGTTAAATTACAAGGAAATTCTTACATCCCATGGAATAGAGACCATCCTTATAGTAGAAATGATTTTCTTATTTGTGTTTTAGTACCTAGATAATTTTTTTCACATTCAGTTAACACAATATTTAATGAGGAGAAGCATCAAATGCATGCAAATAGAAAGTTCATTTTGTACATTTGGAAGACATTTTCCATGTGTGCAAGAGAAATGAGAAACTAGTAAGAAGGACTGAAATCTTTCTCTAGAAAGAGATAAAAATTTACATCCTGTTCTTTCCTTAGCACATATATTGACAAATAAGGAGTCAAAAATAAGACACTTTCTCTTTAAAGTAGAATTCATATTGGAGCATAGAATTTTATTTAGAATACATTACAAAGTTGCCAGATGTCAGGACTCTTAGGTAAGACTCGATTCAATATAAATACTGTGGTTTGGGTTTATTGAATCAGAGAATGCCTACAATAAAGTGATTTTATGAAGACTGATTTGACAAGAACAATTTGTAAGGAAAAGACTGGAGGCAAGAAGAGCAGAAAATATGGTCATTAAGACATAGGATTTGGGGACATGAATGATGACTATGGTGTGAAACAAAAGAGGTACTGAAGAATAGGGAGAGGGAGGAATCACTTTAACTTAGTGATTAGTTCACCGTGGGGCAAGTGAAGTTAGTAGTTAACTTGTCTGTGTGCATGCATGCTCAGTCACATCTGACTTTTTCTGACCCCAAGGACTGTAGCCCTCCAGGCTCCTCTGTCCATGACATTCTTCAGGCAAGAATACTGGAGTGAGTTGCCATGCCCTTCTCCAGGGGATCTTCCTGATCCAGAGATCAAACCTGGGTCTCCCACATTAGAGGCAGATTCTTTACTATCTAGGCCACTAGGAAAGCCCTAAATACCTATGATCATTCTCAAATTTACTGATTACATTTTAATATCTTTGAATTTATTGATTTCATTTAATGTCATTGATTAAACTGTAAAAAGACATTTAGAAAATAAGTGTCTTTTAAAGAAAAAATTTAGGTTTGCCACATTTACTGCTCTCTTTCTTGTGAATAGGAAATAATATCTAGAGTTGACTGCTTTTTTTCATGTAAAAGACTTCTCTCAGCAGTCAAATTGTTCTCAATTATTGTTAATTAAAAAGTGTCCCAGGGAACAGCTATCATGATCTCTACAAATCTGTTACCATGTGCCCTATCTTTTTGAAGATATTTGTTTTCTATTAAGTAAGTTGTAGAAAAATATATTGATATTAAAAATGTCTCATTTTTTCAATCTTTGTGTATATTATATTTAGAGTGCAAAATCAGCTAGTATACAAAATCCCCAATCAATATCTAAAATGACTAGAATGGATTTTCTGTAAGTATTAACAAAATTATAAACACAGCCCAGCAGATTTTAAGAACTTATCTTTACTAAAACCCAGATATATACTTAGTTTTGAGGTAAGCATGTGTAGATAATGTGTAAAGTATGTGAAATGCTTTATCACATCACTGCTCATTAAGCTATTATTCAATTCCCCTCCAATCAGATCATAGCTCCCTCTTTTCTTGTCAAAGATATTAGGGCTTCATGGTGCCTCTGCCTAAAGCCATCTTCTCTAAGAACTTTGCTTAATACATTCTGTTCCATATTTTAGGTCTCAGATTACACATTACATACCTAAAGAGGTCACAGTCATTCATACTATTTAAACTGTACAAGTCCACATGAATTATTTAACAGATTACACTTTCAATTACTTTATAAAATGAATTCAGTTCAGTTCAGTTGCTCAGTCATGTCCAACTCTCTGTGACCCCATGGATTGCAGCACACCAGGATTCCCTGTCCATCACCACTTCCTGGAGCTTACTCAAACTCATGTCCATCAAATCGGTGATGCCATCCAACCATCTCATCCTCTGTTGTCCCCTTCTCCTCCCGCCTTCAATTTTTCCCAGCATCAGGGTCGTTTCAAATGAGTCAGTTTTTCACATCAGGTGGTCAAAGTATTGGAGTTTCAGCTTCAGCATCAGTCCTTCCAATGAATACTCAGGACTGATTTCCTTTAGGATAGACTGGTTGGATCTCCTTGCAGTCCAAGAGACTCAAGAATCTTGTCCAACACTACAGTTCAAAAGCATCAGTTATTCGGCTCTCAGCTTTCTTTATAGTCCAACTTTCACATTCATGTAATAAACTGAATCACAGTGAATATTTTACATAGAGTTATATTTTCCACTTATTTATCTTTGTTAGTAAAATAATCATCTCCTTGAAGGTACACACACGTAAAAATGCTCAACCTGTTATTTCAGGCTCTATCTGCAAGGATTGTTTAGATATTTTTACTGAAAGCTGTATACATGACTAACACTAAAATTCACAATTTAGTATTTCTACTTTGATCATACTTAAATGGAATATCTTTCATTTATCAAAAAACCTCCAAAAAACTTACATTTTAACATAAATTTTCTAAAGCAATAGTTTGGTTCTCCACTTTGGGGCTGTGAGATTTTGCCTTTTTTTTTTTCCCCTCTTCCTAGACACAGATTTCAAATTATTTATAACCAACCTGATCCATAAGTGTTTCATTCCAAAGTGTGCCCTGGCTTAGAATTTTAGACAACTCGATGGAAGTTTACTTCTATTTTCAGGGAAAAAAAGTCATCAGAAGATTTTTTTTTAAATTACATTGAGTTTCAAATTTTATTATAATATTAGGGCAATATCTAATTTTAAGTTTAAAATACATTGAAATACATATACTGTTCCTATTAATGCCATTATAAACCATTCCACTTTTACTTCACTTTCAAGCTTATGCCATAAAACAACAATGTTTTTATTGTGTTCAAGGGTGTATGACAGAATTTACAGGGCAGAGCAGGGATAGCTTGTTTTCACTCCATTATCAGCAGGGGTGACTAGAAAGGCTAGAGGCTAGAACCATCAGGAGACTTCTTCACTCACACATCTGGTGCCACTACAGAGGGGATTCTACGGGCTTCTGATTGGAGCTTGGACTCACCCAATCATATGGTTTGGTTTGAAGACTGAGCCCTGAAAGTATGTCTCCAAAATCAGCACTTCAAGATCCAAATGAAAAGTGCATGGCCTTTTATGACCTAGTTTAAGAAGTCACAGCACACCACTTGTGCCATCTTCCATTGTTTAAAGCAGTCACATGCTTGCCCAATTCTGAAAGGTGGGGACAAAAACATCCTCTTTTTATGGTAAGGGCATTTAACATGAGATCAACCCTCCTAAGAAATTTTTAAGTATACACTACTGAATTGTTAAGTACAGACACAATACTCTATAGCAGATCTCTATCAATTGTTCATCGTGTACACTTGAAAGTTTATGCCATTTGAACAGAAACTCCCCTTTTCCCCTTCCCTTCAGCACTTGGAAACCGTTATCCTACTTCCTGCTCTATGAGTCTGACTATTTTAGTCTCTTCATATAAGTGGACTCAAGTAGTATTCCCCATTCTTTGGATGGTTTACTTCACAGAGCATGATGTTCTCCAGGTCTGTCCATGTTGTCACATATAGCAGAATTCTCTTCTTTTTATAAGACTAAATAATATTCCATTGTGTGTCTATACCACCTCTTCTTAATTGTTCTTCCATTTGTTTCCATATCTTGGCTATTATAAATAATGCTGCAATGCACATGGGAGTGTGGATATACATCTGATGCTGGGAGGGACTGGGGGCAGGAGGAGAAGGGGACGACCGAAGATGAGATGGCTGGATGGCATCACTGACTCGATGGACATGAGTCTGAGTGAAATCCGGGAGATGGTGATCAACAGGGAGGCCTGCTGGCGTGATGCAATTCATGGGGTCGCAAAGAGTCGGACAGGACTGAGCAACTGAACTGAACTGAGCTCACCTGACTTTGGATAAACACTCAGAAGTGGGTTGTTAGACCATATGACGGTGGCATTTTTAATTTTTTTGAGAAATCTCTATATTGCTTTCCATAAAGGCTGGACAATTTTACATGGCCAGTAGGCCCAATTTCTCCACATCCTTGCCAACACTTATTATCTCATTTTTTGATAGGCATTCTAAAACATATGAAGTTATATATCATTGTAATTTTTGACTTGCATTTCCCTGACAACTAGGTATCTTGAATATTTTTTAATATGCCTTTTAGCCATTTGTATGCTTTCTTTGGATGAATGTCTATTCAAGCCATTTGCCCTTTGCAAAGTAATCTTCAGAAAGAACAAAGGTAGAGCCATCATACTTCATGATTTGAAAATATTTTACAAAGATACAATAATTAAAAATTGGACTACTTGAATAAAAACGCAGAATAGAATAGAAAGCCCAAATATATGCTCATTCATATACAGCCAACTGATCTTCAACAAGGGTCAAAGAATACTCAAAAGCAAAAGATGGTCTCTTAAATGCATGATTTTGTGAAAACTAGATATGCACATGTGAAGGAATGAAGCTGACATTTATTGTGTACACTTATCTTACACCACACACAAAAAATGAACTCTCATATGGCTTAATGTTTAAGCATAACACTTGGAACTGTAAATATTCCAGAACAAAACACAGGGAAAAGCTTTATGACAGTGGTTTTGGGAACATTATCTTAAATATAACACAAAAAACACAAGCAACAAAAATAAAAATTAGGAAGTGGAGCTATTTCACACTAAAGCTTCTACATATCAAAGGAAATAACAGAGTGAAATAGGAGAAAATATTTATAAACCATACATCTGATAAGGGGTTAATATTCAAACTATATAAGTAAATCCTACAACAGAAATGCAAAACAAACAAAACAAAACAAAACAACCCTCAAATAACCAGCACCCTGCCTTGATGGCAGGAATTTCAAGATATCTGTAGCCGTTTTTAAACTTTCACACATATATTTTCATAGGCATTCAGATACATAATCAACAATGGGACTAAATTTTATTAGATTACGTTACTTGCTCCTAAGGTTTCTGTCCATAATAATTTTTATTTCTGAATTCTCTGACTGATGACAAGAAAAAGATAGTGATAATTCAGACTGTCCAATCTGTAAGTATACTCTATAAATATTTATTCTAATATGAAATCATCTTGAATTGTGCATATACTAATAGGAAAGTAAAAGATGAAACATTTTTCATCAGAACAATAGAATAGTATGTTTGGTGACACAGAATGTAATCTTCCCGAAAAAAATTGCTTAATATTTTATGCTACTCTCAGATTGTAGGTTTATTTCTTATCTAGAGAATAAACTTACATGCATCTATGATTGTTCAGGATTTTATGTGAATTGCATGTTCTTATCTCTTAAAAGTAATTTTTAAAAATGTAATAGCAATATAGTTAAAATTTTGGAAGCAACTATTTCTAAATAAGAAACAAGTGAACACAAAGCAGATCTAATCAAATTTCACAATAACTTCACAGCAGTATGTCTGAGAAGCATAAGTTTTCTAGACATCACCAAACTCCACTTTGACTACATAAAAGGATTAACATCTGAATCATTCTAGTTGTTTTGATGGAACTGGCTCTGCAAATTTTAAATGAAGGTGCCATCACCTGAGCAATATAACCTGTCTTACTTGGTTAACAGCTGAGTATTCATGTCCTCTTATCACCTTAAGTTGCTCTTCAGGTTTTAGACCCAACCTTTTGCATTTTCCTTGGAAATGACTATTTATTAAAAGTGAAAGATTCTATGTTTATAAGACCTAATTACTGGCAAAGAGATATCACGGATTAAAGGGAACAGTTGAACACTTTTCTTCATCTATGTGTATCTCCAGCCACCTCCGAATGTGTGTGTGTTAGTCATGTCCGACTCTTCATGACCCCATGGACTGTAGCCCACCAGGCTCCTCTGTCCATGGAATTCTCCAGGCAGGAATACTGGAGTGGGTTTCCATTCCCTTTTCCAGGGTATCTTCCCAACCAGGGATTGAACCTGGGTCTCCTGAATTGTATGCAGATTCTTTACCATCTGAGCCACAGTGTCTTCAATATTTTACAGCATTTTTCTCTCTCAGGATGTAGCATCATAAACTGAATTTCAGTTATTTTTCCCCATTACCTAATCTGGTAAAATATTGTAATTTTAAAACAGGTGTTATAGAAAGACATCTGGTTTTATAACTGAAAGGTAAATCCTTCTATTTTAAAATAGTATGCTCCATTTTAATTTTTGATTATTTTTACACTGCTAAATCAACATTGATTGTGCCCTTTAATATCATCTTGAATGTAAGAAAATATTAACAGTAAACTGAATCTAACAACTTCAGTTGATCCAAACTTTTCAATTTGTTCTTTCTGCAGAGTTTCCTCTTTATTAAGAATTACTCATCAAAAGTAAAAGAAAATGAAAAAACACTTGCAACACCAAAGGGGATTTTGATGGCCCAAAATGCAAACCATTGCAGTGGCCTAGTTGTCCCAACAACAATTTTCTACTTCTGAAAACATGTAGCTTCCATTTCTTGGCTTCTAAATTAAAGAAACAAAAAAAAAGATTTTGTAATTACCCTTTTTCCCTCTTGAAATTAATGAGTGACCTGAAAGTCAGCAGTGTCTTTTTCCCTCTTGAAATTAATGAGTGACCTGAAAGTCAACAATGTCATTGACACATCATATAAGCTGTCTCATTCACAGCTTTTTTTTTTTTTTTCTGGTCTATTTAAAAATTTGAAATATGAGTTCCATACTGACAGCCAAATAAAATAATTAATTGAACTCTTACTAATCCAGAGTGATATTCAAAAAAGTCTTGGTGTTCTGAACTATTATGATAGGTAGGTGACATGATGAAATATTTCGACTGATAACAGAAAGTTGTTTCCAACCTATTTGAATGCATAAATTGCTTTGATTGAGGAGCAGTAAAGAAACTGCAGTTTGACATGTTACTTTCCCAACACTTCAAGTATTAACTGTTCACATAACTGTGGGTAGGAATGATATATTCCTTCTCTAATAAAACAGGTTAGGAAGTCCATGTAATTCCTATATTTTCAAGACTTAGAGATTTGCCTTAGTAAAGAATCAATTTTAGAAAAAGAAATAACAAGATTTTTCTCATTAAATGTGTGACTCATTAATAAGGCAACATTAATTTGGGAACATTTTTTTTCTCTGGAAATAATATGCATCACTTATTTAGGATATGCTATACATATTTTTACAAAATTTCCTGTGCACAAGTACATTGGGCATTCATGTGAATCTATAAACTTAATTTGAATTATCCTGTCAACATTATAAGTTAATCACTGTTACCTCAACTGTTTTTTCAAACGGTGAATTCACATCCAGGATGATAACTAATATCATCTGAGGAACAGCAGTCAAATTCATGGCAAATACTCAGAGAAGGGCAAAGGTTTCAACCATTAATACACAAGCACTGAACTGGACAATGGACAGAGAGAAAGCTGCTAAGTATATGCTAGGAGAACCCAGAGCCTTTACCATAAGAGAGAAAACATGGATTATGTCTGTTACCTCTTCTGTAATTAGGTAATATGTCTGCTCAGCCAAGATTCATTGAAAGCCAACCTAGCACCAGCTACTGTACTAGGAAACCATGGATATCCAACTAAGAAATATGGTTCCTGCCCTAGAGGATTCTTCAATGAAGTTGAGAAGACCAGAGTACACAAATAATGACAACAATAAAGTACCATACCGAAAGAATCGACAGGTTTCTCTGGGGGCATAGAAAACATAGAAAATTTCATTTTCCAACAGGCACTTGTTCTCAGATCTTAACCCTTTAGATTTCTGTTTTCTTCCATGATCCTTTAACTCTTTTCTTCATATATTTCATCTGTCAAAATAAAGTCCATATCCTTCTTTGCACACTGATTGTATTAACATCTCTTAATTATAGTGGAACAGAGAACCATGGAGCTTCTTGCTTGAACACAATGCAGTTCATGCACACAGAGCTTTCCTCATCCTATTCCTCAACTTTTTCTTTTGTCACACAATAATGTGAAAAAGCAGCTGAACAGTACTCAAACGTTCTTCATTTGCTTGCTCTACTAGTCCTACTTCATTTAAAACAGAAATGGTTCTCAAAAAGAAACTTCTAATAAACACTTTTTCATTTACTCACCAACTATTTGCCTTCAATAAATAAGCTGATTCTTGTCCCCATATGTACCTGTGTGGGAGTTTCTTTTCCTGTTATATACACAAAAGTCAAGTTTCTAAGCCTGAAACATTAAGAATTTGTTAATTTTATCTTCCAATACAAAAAAGATGGTGTAATACTCTATTCCTCAAAACCAAATACCAGTTAACTAATTTTCTTCTTTGACATAACTTAAAGTAAAATAATGATTATTATGTGTCTTGGTCAATCATGCCTTTGTGTACATATAATGTGAGAATAATCACTCTTTTGTAGATGCACTTCAAATGATTATTTATGAGTGAGTATAAATGAATCAATGGATTTGTAAACTAAAAGGCAGAAATAGGCAGCCCAAAACTATTCATACACATCATTGTTGCTGTTTTTTCTATATAGATGATTTGGTAAAATAGAGTTTTGATGCTGTTCAGTCACTAAGTTGTGTCTATCTCCTTGAAACCCCATGGATTGCAGCACACCAGAGTTCACTGTCCTACACTATCTCCCAGAGTTTGCTCAAACTCATGTTCATTGAGTCTGTGATGCCATCCAAGAATCTCAACCTCTGTCAACCCCTTCTCCTCCTGCCTTCAATTTTTCCCATCATCAGGGTCTTTGCAGTAAGTTGGCTCTTTTCATCAGATGGCCAATGTATCAAGGCTTCAGCTTCAGCATCAGTCCTTCCAAAAAATATTCACGGTTTATTGCCTTTAGGATTGACTAATGTGATCTCCTTGCTGCATAAGGGACTCTCAAGAGTCTTCTCCAATGAAACACAGTGCAAAAGCATCAATTCTTCAGTGCTTAGCCTTCTTTATGACCCAATTATTAACATCCATACATGACTACTGGAAAAACTATGCATTTGACTATATGGACCTTTGTCAGCAAAGTGATATCTCTGCTTTTTAAATACACTGTCTAGGTTTATCACAGCTTTTCTTCCAAGGAACAAGCATCTTTTAATTTCATGGCTGAAGTCACTGTCCACAGTGATTTTGGAGCCCAAGAAAATAAAATCTGTTAATATTTATACATTTCCCCCTATCTATTTGATATAAATTGATGGCACAAGTTGCCGTAGTCTTAGTTATCTTAGTTCTTTGAATACTGAGTTTCTTTTTAATTTTACTTTACAATACTGTACTGAGTTTTAAACTAGCTTTTTCACTCTTCTCTTTCACCCTCATCAAGAGGTTCCTTAGTTCCTCTTCGTGTTCTGTCATTAGCGTTGTATCATCTGCATATCTGAGATTAAGGCCCCCTGGAAAATGGAATGGCTACCCACTCCAGTATTCTTCCCTGGAGAATTTCATGCACAAAGGAGCCTGGAGGGCTACTGTCCATGTGGTCACAAAGAGTCAGATACAACTGAGTGATAAGCACTTCCACAAAAGAGAATTTAGTAGTAAATAAATATAAGATGCATTTTAAGGTAGTCCAAGCCTCTCCTAGATATCACAGTGCATAAAGGCACAACTTTATTTTGACAATTGCTCTACTGAAAACACTTAACCTTTGTTAATGTTATGGACACATTTTTTTAAAACTGAATTTATCATGGAAAAAAAAATTCAGACTAAATTGAAGAAAGCAGGGAAAACCACTGGGCCTTTCAAGTATGACCTAAATCAAATCCTTTATGATTATTCAGTGGAAGGGACAAATAGATTCAAGGGACTAGATCTGATAGACTGAGTACCTGAAGAACTATAGACAGTAACACTGTACAACAGGTGATGATCAAAATCATTCCCAAGAAAAAGAAATGCAAAAGGCAAAATAGTTGTCTGAGGAAGCCTTACAAGCAGCTGAGAAAAGAGGAGACGCTAAAGGTAAAGGGAAAAAAGGAAAGATATATCCATCGGAATGCAGAGTTCCAAAGAATAGCAAGGAGAGATTAGAAAGGCTTCTTATGTGAAAAATGCAAAGAAATAGAGGAAAACAATAGAATGGGAAAGACTAGAGATTTCTTTAAGAAAATTAGAAGGGAACATTTCATGCAAAGATGGACACTATAAAGGACAGAAACAGTATGGACCTAACAGAAGCAGAAGATAAGAAGAGGTGGCAAGAGTACACAGAATAATGATACAAAAAAGATCTTCATGACCCAGATAATCATGATGGTGTGCTCACTCACCTAGAGCCAGACATCCTGGAATGCAAAGTCAAGTGGGCCTTAGGAAGCATCACTATGAACAAAGCTAGTGGAGGTGATGGAATTCCAGCTGAGCTATTAGCTTTTCGCTAAATCCTAAAAGATGCTCTTTTTTAAGTGCCAGCAAATTTGGAAAACTCAGCAGTGGCCTCAGGACTGGAAAAGGTCAGTTTTCATTCCAATCTCAAAGAAGGGGAATGCTAAAGAATGTTCAAACTACTGCAACATTGCACTCATTTCATACGCTAGTAAAGTAATGCTCAAAATCTTTCCAGCTAGGCTTCAGCAGTATGTGGACTGAGAAATTCCAGATGTACAAGCTGGATTTAGAAAAGGCAGAGGAATCAGAGATTAAATTAACAGCATCCATTGGATCATAGAAAAAGGAAGAGTATTACAGAAAAACTATCTACCTCTGCTTCATTGACTATGCTAAAGCCTTTGACTGTGTGCATCACAACAAACTGTGGAAAATTCTGAAAGAGATGGGACTACTAGACCACTTTACCTGGCTCCTGATAAACTTGTATGCACGTCAAGAAGCAATAGTTAGAACCGGACATGGAACAATAGACTGCCAAAATTGGGCAAGGAGGACATCGAAGCTGTATATTATCATGTTGCTTATTTAACTTCCATGCAGATTACATCATGCAAAATGCTGGACTGGATGAAACATAAGCTGGAATCAAGATTTCTGAGAGAAACTTCAATAATATCAGATATACAGATGACACCACCCTTATGGCAGAAAGCAAAGAGGAACTAAAGAGTCTCCTGATGAAAGTGAAAGAGTGAAAAAGTTGGCTTAAAGCTCAACATTGAGAAAACTAAGATCATGGCATCTGGTCCCATCACTTCATGGCAAATAGATGGGGAAACAATGGAAACATGACAGACTTTATTTTCTTGGGGTCCAAAATCACTGCAGATGGTGACTGCAGCCATAAAATTAAAAAACACTTGCTCCTTGGAAAAAAAGCTATGGCCAACCTAGCAGCATATTAAAAAGCAGAGACATTACTTTGCTGACAAAGGTCCATATAGTCAAAGCTATGGTCTTTCCAGTAGTCATGTGTGGATGTGAGAGTTGGACCACATGGCTGAGAGCCAAAGAATTGATACTTTCCAACTGTTTTGTTGGAGAAGACTCTTGAGAGTCCCTTGAATTGCAAGGAAATCACACCAGTTAATCCTACAAGAAATAAACCCTGAATATTTATTGGAAGGACTGATGCTGAAGCCTCAATGCTTTGGCACCTGATGGTAAGAGCCAACTCATTGGAACAACAGAGGACAAGATGGTTGGATGGCCTTACTGACACAATGAACATGAGTTTGAGCAAGCTCCAGGAGATGGTGAAGTACAGGGAAGCCTGGCATGCTGCAGTCCATGAGGTTTCAGAGTTGGACTCAACTGAATGCCTGAACAACAACAACTTCTTCTTGACATAATGCCACTGCAGAATCTGTGAACCTGGGATGCTTTCTAGAATAGTGTTCTAAGACTTTTTTCACAGCTAATTTGAAATATTATTTTTCATTTGTGATTTATGTTGCTCTACATTCAGACTGATGTTTACCTACAAATATAAGTTCCTTATAATTCTGCATTGACAGATGTTTGTAAACCTCCTTTGACAATTTCTATGTCAATATGCTTACGTGCTAATGCCATCTTTAAATCTCTCAACCATTCTCAAAGTGTAAGCTTTCCAAATTAATATTATTATAAATATAATAATTTAGGAAGCAATATCTACTTAGGGTTATAACTACCCATTTTTTGACATTTATATTTTATTGAAGCAGTTTCTTTAAAACTGAATTTCCTAGATGACTAAATTGAAAACTGTTATAGCAATGATTATGTTTTATTTATATTTGAACTGGCACTATCTAGCATAGAGACTCAACAACTACCTTTGGATAAATTAATGGTTATGTGGTAGAAACAATCAGCTATGGATTAGTATTAAAAGTGCTAACCTAGTTGGTACATATTCAAATAATCTAGATGTGAAAAGTTTGGTATTATAATAAAGATACCCTCAGCCCTCCGCTGACTCTTCAGTCCAGTGTATTATTAGTCATTTTACACTATGTATCTGGAACCTATGTGACATTGCTAAGATCTGAAATGAAGCCATTTTACTGGAATGTAAGTTAATTTGCCATATGCCCACTAGTCGTGTCAACAAATTCAATCGGAACTTTTGTTTTTAATCTGAAGAAATCTCCTTCCATCTACCGCTTGCAAAAAAATGACCTGTATTAACATAGTAAAATAAACAATGATCATGTGAATTAAAATGAATTATTGGAACTAAAGAAATATATTGACATTTTACTCTACCCTGAGGAAATAGCCAATCACTTGAGAAAGGAAAACTCTGAGATAAAAATTCAGTATTCCTTGTAACAATAGTTAAGAATTTATTTTTAAAATAGTTTCAAGTGACCAAGGGGAGAAAACTAGTTTATAAAATCATGGAAATTAATAAATGTGTAATTAAAGTTAATATGATAACACATAGTTTATGTTGTTCTCTATACTATACAGAGTAAACAAAATATAATAAATGCAATTAATAAAAGAAGTTAGACTTTTTCTGGTTTTATGTATCATAAAATACATTATCACGCATGTAGTTGTCCCTTCTAAATTGGAAGTTTGTTTAATATCACCTACTGATTAAAATTGGGACAATTCACAGAAACAGGTATAAACTGGGCTCCCAAAATCACACAGAAAAGCAATACTAGAAACTTTCCTCAATATGAGGAGACCAAATTTCTCCTAGTACTTATAGAAACAGGCATTCTAAGAACCTGGACTCTAGAAACTCTGTGTTGTTTACAAGCTTTACCCTCAACCTAGGTATCTTGAAAATATACCTGGATGTCATTCTCAACCCAGTACCTATTATTTAATATTTTTAAGACTTGATATTAGGCAAGAGTCTGTATAGCAATTATTTTATTGTGCAATTTATTTTTCATTTTGAAAATATCATGATCTTGAAGGGATAGTCTGTGCTGTGTCAGACACAGGGCTAAGTGTAGTTACAGATTAATAGTCTCAAAGAAGGTCACCACTAGTTGAAAATAAAATATATAAACTTCATTACGGAAAAATCTGCTGAATGTTATACAGTACCCACTTCCTGTTTTATCACTATCACAAACAACTCTTCACATCCACTTCATCAAGTTCTATGGTGCCTTATTACTTATTTACAAACTTAGTCAAATAAACATTGATATAATTCATTTGTCTTCCTTCTAAGACTCACTATGGTCCTTTATTTTGTCCCTACTTAAAACAGGGACATTTGTCTTATTCACAAGAGTAGCCCACACTTAGTTATACAGTGTCTGCCATAACAGCAAGAATTTCATCATCTTCATGGAAATAGTTTAGGTTATATCCTCTTTCTCACTCCACAGTCTCCCATCCAAATTTCCACTTCCTTAAACAGTATAACACCATTCAGCATCTGATTGTTTTCGTATCTTTTACTTTCTCAAGTTACAAATCCATCAGCACTGGACATATCATTGTGTTCTTCTGGACTTATACCATTACTGATTTATCTATATATGTGCTCAGTAACATCCAACTCTTTGTGACCCCATGGACTGTATACCCCATCAGGCTCCTCTGTCCATGGAATTTTCCTGGCAAGAATACTAGAATGGGTTGTCATTTCCTACTCCAGGAGATGTTCTGGAGAAATCAGAAAAAATTCTTACCATTGTTCACATGTATACATATATATTTTTCCTTCTGGTGTTTTCAAGATTTTCTCTTTCTCTTGTTGTTCAGTTGCCAAGTCATCTCCAACTCTTCACATCCCCATGAACTGCAGCACACTAGGCTTCCCTGTCTCTTACAATCTCCCAGAGTTTACACAACTTTATGTCCATTGAATTGCTGATGCCATCAAACCGTCTCATCCTCTGTCACCTGCTACTCCTCTTGCCCTCAGCCTTTCCCAGCACCAGTCTTTTCCAATGAGTTGGCTCTTCACATCAGGTGGGCAAAATATTGAAGCTTCAGCATCAGTCCTTCCAAAAAGCATTCAGGGTTGATTCCCTTAGTTTTCTACAATTTGATTAATTTTCTTTAATGTGCCTGCTGATTATATTTATGCTGTTTGTGATTGTCTGAGCTATGAAATCTAAATGTAATTTTCATATGATTTTAAAGATTTTAGCATTTTTCTTTAATTTTTTTTTCTGTCCCAGTTACTTTATTGTTTGATATTGTTCCACCCAGGGCCCTGAAACTTGGCTCATTCTTCTTCAACCTTTGTTCCTCTGTTCTTCAGATTAATAATTTCCACATATCTGCTCCAAATTTACTGACTTTTTATTCTGTCACCTGCAATCTGCTAAAACATTCAGTTTTCTTAAATTTTTGTTAGTTCTAGAATTTATTTTACTTATTACTGTCTCCACTTACATGATAAGATTAGCAATTATGATCAATTTGGACCACTTTTTAGTTTAACTATTTAGAGATGTTTATAATAGATGCTTTAGATTTGTATTTGCTTAGTCTAACCTTTGTGCCATTTCAGGCTTGTTTTCTGTTAACTGGCTTCTCATGATTATTTGTAATAAGTCTTATTTCATACACATATATAATCACATAGCTTTATATTTATAATGATGTCTTTGTATGGTCATTGATTTGGGAGTGAACGACAGCTTTACTGAGATAAATTTAACACATCATATAATTCAACCATTTATTTAAACAACAGTGCTTCTTACTATATTCACAGACTTTGCCATCCCTGTACCCAATTTAAGAACATTTTCATCACCCCTAAAAGAAACCATATACCCTTTTGCAGTCAAGCTCCTCATTTTCCTCCATTAATTTACTCTTATCCTCTACAGATTTGCTTATTCTAGACACTTAATATAAAGGAAATCATATGATATGTGGTCTTCCACAACCATTTTTTTCACCCGGCATGATGTGTTCAACGTTCATCCATGTTGTAGCATATGTCAGTACTATACGTTTTGTTGTACTTAAAACAGGAGATAATATTAATTTTGTCAAACAAAGTCATTTAAAATGCCCCAAAGTCTTTGTCACGTACTTCTTAATTTTGTAGAGGCATTTTAAAACACACACGAAAGGGAGAAGATAACCAACAAGGTCCTAGTGTATAGCACAGGGAACTCTGCTCAATGTTATGTGGCAGTCTGGATTGGAGGGGAGATTGGGGAGAATGCATGGATGCATATGTATGGCTGAGGCCCTTGCTGTCCACCTGAAACTGTCACAAAGTTATTAATTGACTATACTCCAATATAAAATTTAAAAAGTAATTTTTTAAAAATGAAAAACATAAACCCTAATGAAGGGTTGTGATATGTTGATTAAATTTAGCCACAGGAAAAACAGCATTTCTTTCTTAGTATGGGTCATTAAAAAAATTCCATTAACTTAACTTTTGTCCCCTACCTTCAGCAAACAGGTATATATACCTCAACAAAGGCAATATTGTGCTTCCTTAGTAGAAAATTAGGTGACATGGGAAAATCCCATGGCTGTTCAAAAGGGTGGGGATCCCTTCTCACCTGTAAAAGGAAAGTTGGACCAGATGATTTATCTATTACTCCACTGCTTCACTTTGTTGTTGTTGTTGTTGTTGTTTTTTAATTCCAGGCAGTGAACTAAGCTGGGACTGCGAAAAAGAAATTCAAAGATGATGTGCTATAGAGCAGTCATGGGTTACGTGGATAAAAAATTATTAGTTTCACCATCTTTGGGGGTCAGGTTTCCCAAAAGAGGTGCTACCTGGGAAGCGTATGCCAGCCAAGGCAAGACCTCAAAGCTGAATTGGAGCCCAGGCAGCTGCATGTAAGTTCTATGCAAAGGAAGGAGGATTGTACCTATGAGATGAGCTGCAGCTGGGCTTTTCAGCAGAGAAGCAAAACTGAGCCTCATCAGGTCAGCCCCACCCAGACTGAGCCAGGCAAATTCAAGGTAGGGACTCCAGCAAAGGTCCAAGGAGAAATGTGCAGCCTTACAGCCTGAAAGGAGGGGCCGAGTTCTAGGCAGTTTTGAAGTAGAAACACTAGGAAAGGGCACTCACCACCTGTGTGAGCTCCATCAAATATCTGACTTCTTTCCTCAGGGCTGTACCCCGTTTCCTCCCATCATCACACCTCCTTTTTCTGACCTTCTTAGAGTTCCGAGTGATATCAGGCCTGGACATCCACCCTCGGTGGCATTGTGGAGCTTTCCTTAGGGACAACTGAGTCAGTCAACCATACAAGTCCTCAGGCAGCCTGAGATCCCCAGTGATCTAGCGAGTTGAGAGGCCAGATTTGTACAGGTGCATTGGCCCCAGTCTCTCTTTTTTTTTTTTTAAGGAACAAATTAATATGCCTTTGTACTTTCCTCTTGGGTTAATGGTCATTTGCATTGTTTCCACTTCATGACTGTTATGAATGAATGATCATCCATGTGTAAGTTTCTATGAACATGTTCTTTCTTTAAATTAATTAATTTGTTTTAATTGGAGGCTAATTACTTTACAATATTATGGTGGGTTTTGCCATACATTGACATGAATCAGCCACGGGTATACATGTGTCCACCCATTCAGAAACTCCCTCCCATCTCCCTCCCCATCTCATCCCCCTGGGTTGTCCCAGTGCACCGGCTTCAAGTACCCCGTTTCATTCATCGAACTTGTACTGGTGATCTATTTCACATATGGTAATATACATGTTTCAATGCTATTCTTTCAAATCATCCCACCCACACCTTGTTCCACAGAGTCCAAAAGTCTGTTCGTTATATCTGTGTCTCTTTTGCTGTCTCATATATAGGGTCGTCATTACCATCTTTCTAAATTCCAATATACTGTATTGGTGTTTTTCTTTCTGACTTACCTCACTCTGTATGATAGGCTCCAGTTTCATCCACCACATTAGAACTGATTGAAATGTGTGGTTTTTTAAATAGCTGAGTAATATTCCATTGTGCATTGTACCACAACTTTTTTATCCATTTGTCTGCTGATGGACATCTAGGTTGCTTCAGTGTCCTAGCTATTGTAAACAGTGCTGCGATGAACATTGAAGTACATATGTCTCTTTCAATTCTGGTTTCCTCAGTGTGTATGCCCAGCAGTGGGATTGCTGGATCATATGGCAGTTCTATTTTCAGTTTTTAAACACTGTCTAACACCATACACAAAAATAAAGTCAAGATGGGTTGAAGACCTAAATGTAAGACCAGAAACTAAAACTCCTAGAGGAAAACATAGGCAAAACACTCTCTGACATAAATTTCAGCAAGATCTTCTATGAACATGTTATTTCTCTTGGGTAGACACTTAGGAATAATACTGCTAAATTATATAGTAACTCTCCTTTTTCGTTCATTTGTTTTTTGAAGAATTGCCAGGCTGTTTTTTGGAGAGACTGTGTTATTCTGCATTCCCAACAGCAATGCATGAAAGTTTTAATTTCTCCATCTCTTCACTTTCTGTCTTACTTTTTGATCATAGCCATCTTATTGGGGCTGAAGTTGTATCTCATTATAGTTTTGATTTGCATTTCCCTGATAGCTAAAGATGTCGAGGATCTTCTCATATGCATATTAGCCATTTTTATTTTTTTGAATATCTATTCAGAATGTTTTCTTCTGTTTAACTGAGTGTTTTGTCTTTTCATTAAGTTCCAACAGTTCTTTATATATTCTGGATAGAAGTTTCCCATCAGAAATATGAATTTTAGTATTTTCTTCCATTCAGTGGATTGTCTTTGCACTTTCTTGATGGGATGTCACAAAGCATAGAGATGTTTACTTTTTTTTTTTAATCCAATCGATCTATTTCTTTTTCTCTTAATGCTTGTGCTTTTGGTGTCATATCTAAGAAACCATTGCCTACTACAAGGTGATGAATGCTTACACCTGTTTTCTCTCAAGTGTTATGTATTTTTTAACATTCATTTAGATCTTTGATTCACTTTGAATTGATTTTTGTATTTGATGTGAGGTAGGAGCCTAACTTTGTTCTTTCAGATGTAGTTATCCAGTTGTCTCACCACTATTTGTGGAAAAGACAATCCTTACCTCACCAAATCATCTTGGCACATTTGTTGGTGATAGTTTTTGTTTTGTGGTTGTTCATTTGTTGTTCTGTTGATAATTCATGTCTAACTCTTTGTAACCGTATGTAAGCATGCCAGGTTCCCCTGTCTTTCACTATCTCCTAGATTTTGCTCCAACTCACATCCATCGAGTCAGTGATGCCATCCAGCCATTTCATCCTCTGTCGTCCCCTTCTCCTCCTGCCCCCAATCCCTCCCAGCATCAGAGTCTTTTCCAATGAGTCAACTCTTCGCATGAGGTGGCTAAAGTACTGGAGTTTCAGCTTCAGCAACATTCCTTCCAAAGAAATCCCAGGGCTGATCTCCTTTAGAATGGACTGGTTGGATCTCCTTGCAGTCCAAGGGACTCTCAAGAATCTTCTCCAACAAAACAGTTCAAAAGCATCAATTCTTCGGTGCTCAGCTTTCTTCACAGTCCAACTCTCACATGCATACATGACCGCTGGAAAAACCATAACCTTGACTAGACAGAACTTTGTTAGCAAAGTGATGCCTCTGCTTTTGAATATGCTATCTAGGTTGGTCATAACTTTCCTTCCAAGGAGTAAGCATCTTTTAATTTCATGGCTGCAGTCACCGTCTGCAGTGATTTTGGAGCCCCCAAAAATAAAGTCTGACACTGTTTCCACTGTTTCCCCATCTATTTCCCATGAAGTGATGAGACCAAATGCCATGATCTTCGTTTTCTGAATGTTGAGGTTTAAGCCAACTTTTTACTCTCCTCTTTCATCAAGAGGCTTTTTAGTTACTCTTTACTTTCTGCCATAAGGGTGGTGTCATCTGCATATCTGAGGTTATTGATATTTCTCCCAGCAATCTAGTGATACTCAAATTCCATGTTTCATCTTCCCTAAGGATTTATTTTTTTTAGACTTGGATTTGGGCTTTTAGGATATCATTCTTATTTTAAGGTCTTTCTGGCATCTCAGTTTACATGTGAAGGACATCTCTCCAGTGGTATGGCCATATGTCACCAGACGGTGCTTTTATGTGCCTTTCCCCTTGACCAGCACCACTCCCTTGCTTCTCAACCCTGTAGAGGCTGGTATCCAACAAGTCCTGAGTAGTCTCATGTTCTGGAGAAGGCAATGGCAACCCACTCCAGTACTCTTGCCTAGAAAATCCCATGGACGGAGGAGCCTGGTAGGCTGCCATCTACGGGGTCGCACACAGTTGGGCACGACTGAAGCGACTTGGCAGCAGCAGCAGCAGTCTCATGTTCCTCAAAAGTCCCAGCCCTTGTGCCCTGGCAGGTGTCTCACCTTGACCTGTTTTGCTCCCTCTGCATAGGACAGACCTTTCTGATGCTTCCCTCTGTGGACAGACTCCAGCCACTTCACTCTAGTCACTGTCTCCTTAGCTTTGTAGGACTGTGTGTGCTCTTTTGGGAACTCAACTCTGAGCTGTGGTTCTCGGGGAATTGTCCGTAGACATGAAGGTGGGACTATACAGAGCTAAACTTTTCAGTTTCCCTTTATGTAAGGATCACAGCTTTGTGCTTTCTGTTGCACATTGCCTAAAAACAGCTGTCTTCTCTTATCATTATAGTGAAATGGCTAGTCTGGGCACCAATCACTCCATTAAGGCTATCTGATATAGATAAAAAAAAAAAAAAACACACACACTACAATGGGAATATATTTCTTTCATTTCTCTGAATGTTCAGGATCACAAAGTAATATCACTTATCCTGAGTATTCATTCTATGCACCTTTTGTTATAATAAAATCTTCCACCACACGTTTATTATCTTAGAAATTTTTTGATAATTTTGCATTGAAAAGACAGCTTTATACATTTTGTAAGATTCTAAGAGAGTTATAATTCTGAAGTGGCCTTAAAAATTACAGAATATCTCTTTCAATAGCAAAAAAATCTAAGGTAAACTGAAAACTTCCTGATATAAATTAGCTGAATTATTTGAATGCAATTCAAAGTACTACAAAGAACTTACTAAAGAGTGCAAATAATACTGTTGCAAGAATCATAACGAGGGGGAAATTATTCTAAAGAAGTAGAGTGCTCAGCTGGAGGAGATAATTAGGTAATGAATGGTTAATTGGTAGAGTATGAAGTTGGTGTGTAGGTATATTAAAGTAGATTAAAAAGTCTCAAGAGAGTCAAAGCAAAGGAGAAAGCAATCTAGCATATTAACCAGTATCCGCCCTCCACAATTCTTAGACATATATAAGAGCATAATCTTTCAGGGAGAAAATGGATACAATTCATTTATTCACTAAATGGAAAAAACCGTGAAAATTATTTGGAAGCATTAACATTATGAAAATAATGTCATTGAGAAATTAATTAAATAGATACATAATTTGACTTGACTCTCATATCTTTAATAAAGAACACTAAATCTTTTAAAGTAAAAGACTAGCACCCTGAGGTTAAAAAGTTAGCACTGAAAAGAATTACTCAACACAGGCAAGCAGAAGATTCCCATAAACTAAACAAACAGCTACACACTAGGCCACAACCATCGTCCCCAAATGCTGAAACAGTCTAGTAGCATAGAAACATGTTCTCTTCCAGTCATTCCCTTTTGTAGTATTTTCTTATCTATGACACATAGTAAATGGTCAAGTCATTCAAAATTCTCCTTGCTAAGGAATGATTTCCTTATATCCCATCAACTCTAGTTTCTCTGAACTCTAAAGTGCTAGCACTCCTGATCATATCTCCAGGACTTGTGTACAAAATAAGACAGCCTATCTGTAGAGTTGTCAGGAAAAACACAGGCAACCCCGTATAGGGAAAGAGCAAATTAGCCAAGACAGCAATGGTCAGGCTCTCTCGCCCCAGGTCTTCTCACTCTCGCCCCATTTTTTGTAAATTCATGGTTATGTAACAGCTGAGCTCACGTATAGCATTGCACATGCCCATCACAGGTACTCACTTGACCATGGGCTGCTTTTGTTCTGTAAGGATCTATAAGCTCCACCTGGAAAGCCCTTTGAAGCTGTGTTGTGTTGGGGTGTGTTGTGTCGTGTCATGTCATGTCAAGTCTGCTGTTACGGCTCCTGTGCCAGCCAGGTGAGAATAAACGTGTCTGCAGTTCCTATGGCTCCTTGCAGTTTTCTCCCAGCCTCTTAAGTCATGGCTTGCCTACCACTGGTTCAACGAACCGTGCACACAGTGAGATACAGCAAGAGACCCAGTTGAACTGTATTTCAGATAAACAACTTTTGGGGGAAGTGTATAAACATGCTAAATATTACATGGGACACACTTCCACTATAACTTATTCATTGTTTAGTAGAAGTTCCAGTTTCACTTAATGTCCTATACTTTTATAATTGAATCTGGCAAATCGACCTATTCAGGAAATGTGTGACAGCTTGGTCAGCAGTGGCAACTGGAAGTTGAGACTGCAGCTTTAGAGTCAGAGAGACTTAGGTTCTTATATAAGAACTGCTTTCAAGAGACATTTATTGGGTGTAATTATTTTTTTCAAATATAACAGGGAAATTTAGTCCTTGGAATACGGAATGAAGCAGGGCAAGGCTAATAGAGTTTGGCCAAGAGAAAGCACTGGTCATACCAAACACCCTCTTCCAACAACACAAGAGAAGACTCTACACATGGACATCACCAGATGGTCAACACTGAAATCAGACTGATTATATCTTAGCAGCCAAAGATGGAGAAGGTCTATACAGTCAGCAAAAACAAGACTGGGATCTGACTGTGGCTCAGATTATGAACTCCTTATTGCCAAATTCAGACTTAAATGGAAGAAGGTAGGGAAAACCGCTATCATTCAGGTCTGACCTAAATCAAATCCTTTATGATTATACAGAGGAAGTGAGAAATAGACTTAAGAGACTAGATCTGATAGATAGAGTTCCTGATGAACTTTGGACAGAGGTTCCTGACATTGTACAGGAGACAGGGATCGAGACCATCCCCATGGAAAAGAAATGCAAAAAAGCAAAATGGCTGTCTGGGGAGGCCTTACAAATAGCTGTGAAAAGCAAAGGAGAAGAGGAAAGATATAAGCATATGAATGCAGAACTCCAAAGAATAGCAAGGAGAGATAAGAAAGCCTTCTTCAGTGATCAATGCAAAGAAATAGAGGAATGCAACAGAATGGGAAAGAGTAGAGACCTGTTCAGGAAAATTAGATACCAAGGGAACATTTCATGCACAGACGGGCTCGATAAAGGAGAGAAACGGTATGGACCTAACAGAAGCAGAAGATATTAGAAGAGGTGGCAAAAAAAAAAAAAAAAAGAAGAGATAGCAAGAATACACAGAAGAACTGTACAAAAAAGAGCTTCACAACCAAGATAATCACGATGGCATGATTACTCACCTGGAGCCAGACATACTAAAATGTGAATTCAAGTGGACCCTGGAAAGTATCACTATGAACAAAGCTAGTGGAGGTGATGGAATTCCATTGAGCTATTTCAAATCCTGAAAGATGATGCTGTGAAAGTGCTGCACTCAATATGCCAGCACTTTTGGAAAACTCAGCAGTGGCCACAGGACTGGAAAAGGTCAGTTTTCATTCCAATCCCAAAGAAAGGCAACACCAAAGAAAGCTCAAACTACCACACAATTACACTTATCTCACAGGCTGGTAAAGTAATTCTCAAAATTCTCCAAGCCAGGCTTCAGCAACACGTGAACCGTAAAATTCCAGATGTTCAAGCTGGTTTTAGAAAAGGGAGAGTAACCAGAGATCAAATTGCCAACATCCGTTAGATCATCGAAAAAGCAGGAGAGTTCCAGAAAAACATCTATTTCTGCTTTCTTGACTATGCCAAAGCCTTTGACTGTGTGGATCACAATAAACTGTGGAAAATTCTGAAAGAGATGGGAATATCAGACCACCTGACCTGCCTCTTGAGAGACCTATATGCAGGTCAGGAAGCAACAGTTAGAACTGGACATGGAACAACAGACTGGTTCCAAATAGGAAAAGGAGTATGTCATGGCTGTACATTGCCACCCTGCTTATTTAACTTATTTGCAGAGTACATCATGAGAAACCCTGGGCTGAATGAAGCACAAGCTGGAATCAAGATTGCTGGGAGAAATATCAATAACCTCAATATGCAGATGACAGCACCCTTATGGCAGAAAGTAAAGAGGAACTAAAAAGCCTCTTGATGAAAGTGCAACAGGAGAGTGAAAAAGTTGGCTTAAAGCTCACCATTCAGAAAACGAAGATCATGGCATCTGGTCCCATCACTTCATGGGAAATAGATGGGGAAATGGGAAACAGTGTCTGACTTTATTTTTTGGGGCTCCAAAATCAATGCATATGGTGGCTTCAGCCATGAAATTAAAAGACACATACTCTTTGGAGGAAAAGTTAGGACCAAGCTAGATAGCATATTCAAAAGCAGAGGCATCTGCCAACAAAGTTCTGTCTAGTCAAGGTTATGATTTTTCCAGTGGTCATGTATGGATGTGAGAGTTGTACTGTGAAGAAAGCTGAGCACTGAAGAATTGATGCTTTTGAACTGTTTTGTTAGGGAAGACTGTTGAGAGTCCCTTGGACTGCAAGGAGATCCAACCAGTCCATTCTAAAGGAGATCAGTCCTGGGTGTTGTTTGGAAGGAATGATGCTGAAACTGAAACTCCAATTCTTTGGCCACCTAATGCAAAGAGTTCACTCACTGGAAAAGACTCTGATGCTGGGAGGGATTGGGGGCAGGAGGAGAAGGGGACAACAGAGGATGAGATGGCTGGATGACATCACAGACTCGATGGATATGAGTTTGAGTGAACTTTGGGTGTTGGTGATGGACAGGGAGGCCCGGTGTGCTGCAATTCATGGGGCCACAAAGAGTCGGACACAATTGAGTGACTGAATTGAACTGAACTGACGGTATGCTTAATATTCTTGGTTGGAAGGATTCAAAGAATGTTTTATTTTTATTTTATTTTTTTTTAATTTTTATTTTTACTTTATTTTACTTTACAGTACTGTATTGGTTTTGCCATACATTGACATGAATCCACCACGGGTGTACATGAATTCCCAATCCTGAACCCCCCTCCCACCTCCCACCCCATATCATCTCTCTGGATCATCCCCGTGCACCAGCCCCAGGCATCCTGTATCCTGTATTGAACATAGACTGGCGATTTGTTTGGACTCAAAGAATGTTTTAAAAGGTAACATGATAACAGTGCTAAGTTCTTACATATAGTAACCCCTCAGTAAATATAAGCTATTCATAAAATACTACAATAGTTAATATGTAAGTATTACTCATGAAAAGTTAGAAAATGTATACTTATTTTTCTTTCTAAAGTCCAAAGATAGTTTTCTCAACATATTAATTTTCTATTAAGATATTTTGAAGTTCCCTTTTACCATCACAATATTTCATTCACGACTTCTCACAATCTTAATACCTACAAACAGTTTGAGCCATTACAGATCAAATAATCCTCTCAAAACTGAAGATCAGTGAACTAGGTTCATTTTTTTTCTTCTCTTTTCTTCATGTGAATTTACTGAATTGTTTGTATAAGTCTGTGTGTAACCTATACATTTAAAACAACTGTTATTAAACATAGATCATGAATCTATTAAAGTATTGGTTTATCTCAATCTGGCATATGTATCAAGTGTAAAACTACATATAGTGTACATTGGAGTATGTAAATTAATATTTTATTTTAGCCTGTAAACAAAAAGGCTGGAAAATTAAAAATAGTTTGCAGCCAATTAACAACATCTGCTTCAATTCCTTATTTCCACAAGACCCAGTTGTCAGCACCAGAATCTTCTCATTCATGATTCCTCCTACTTCCTCATCCTCTGCTTCTATGACTCTCTTAATGGACTTTACCTAACACACATACCCGAAGTTTATCAATGTTTCACCCACCCCCTCAACTAAAATAACTTTGTTGCATCGTTCTTATTTACACGTGGCTTTTGTTCACATATTATGACTCTACCAATTCTCCACATGGAAGCCAGGATGATTTGTTCAACTGCCCTGCTAACACTCTTTTGTTTCTCTTCAATACTCCCAAGATAAGTTAACATTCTACATCATGACTTATAAAGCCCTCATAATCTTTTATTTGCCTTTCTCTGCAGAATTATTTCTTAATCTCTTGCCACATACTCTTTCCTCTAACTACTCTTGCTTTTTAAAAATTTGTCCAAAATATTGCATTTATGCTAAGATATTATATCTGCGTCCAACTCTTTGCAGCCCTATGGACCATAGACCGTCAGGCTCCTCTGTCCTCGGCATTCTCCAGACAAGAATATTGGAGTGGTTTGCCATGCCATCCTTCAAAGGATCTTCCCAACCCAGGGATCGAACCTGTGTCTCTTACATCTCCTGCATTGGCAGGTGGGTTCTTTACCACCAGCACCCACCTGGGAAGCCCCCAAAATAAAACAACTCTGATCTATAGAAATTAAATGAAATATTGAATTGGCCAAAAGTTTGGTGAACTCAGTTTTTCCATACATCTTATGAAAAAACCTGACCAAACACTTTGGTCAATCCATTAGAAATAACAGATTTTGTAAACGATTGAAACCAGTTTCAGGTTAGTAATAGACAAGTTTGTAGATTATCCTGTATGTATATTACTTCCTTCAACATTTAGACATTTAAAAGTTGTTTTACAATGAAGTAGTCAGGAATTTGGGCTTCCCTGGTGGCTCAGTGGTAAAGAAAATGTCTACCAATGGAGGAGATGTGGGTTGCATCCATGGGTTGAAAAGTTCTGGAGGAGGAAATGGCATTCTTGCCTGGGAAATCCCATATACAGAGAAGCCTGGAAATCTATGAGTCAGTCAGATACTACCTACGGCTGAACACACCAACAGTAAAGAATTAGCTTTCAGTTCAGTTCAGTCGCTCAGTCATTTCTGACTCTTTGCGACCCCATGAATCGCAGCATGCCAGGCCTCCCTGTCCATCACCAACTCCCAGAGTTCACTCAGACTCATGTCCATCGAGTCAGTGAGGCCATCCCGCCATCTCATCCTCTGTCATCCCCTTCTCCTCCTGCTCCCAATCCCTCCCAGCATCAGAATCTTTTCCAGTGAGTCAACTCTTCGCATGAGGTGGCCAAAGTACTGGAGTTTCAGCTTTAGCATCATTCCTTCCAAAGAACACCCAGGACTGATCTCCTTCAGGATGGACTGGTTGGATCTCCTTGCAGTCCAAGGGACTCTCAATAGTCTTCTCCAACACCACAGTTCAAAAGCATCAATTCTTCAGCGCTCAGCCTTCTTCACAGTCCAACTCTCACATCCATACGTGACCACTGGAGAAACCATAGCCTTGACTAGATGGACCTTTATTGGCAAAGTAATGTCCCTGCTTCTGAATATACTACCTAGGTTGGTCATAACTTTCCTTCTAAGGAGTAAGAGTCTTTTAATTTCATGGCTGCAGTCACCATCTACAGTGATTTTGGAGCCCCCAAATATACAGTCTGACACTGTTTCCACTGTTTCCCCATCTAATTCCCATGAAGTGATGGGACCAGATGCCATGATCTTCGTTTTCTGAATGTTGAGCTTTAGGCCAACCTTTTTCACTCTCCTCTTTCATTTTCATCAAGAGGCTTTTTAGTTCCTCTTTACTTTCTGCCATAAGGGTGGTGTCATCTGCGTATCTGAGGTTATTGATTTTTCTCCCAGCAATCTTGATTCCAGCTTGTGCTTCTTCCAGCCCCTCATTTCTTATGATGTACTCAGCATAGAAGTTAAATAAGCAGGGTGACAATATACAGCCGTGACGTACTCCTTTTCCTATTTGGAACCTGTCTGTTGTTCCATGTCCAGTTCTAACTGTTGCTTTTTGACCTGCATGTAGTTTTCTCAAGAGGCAAGTCAGGTGGTCTGGTATTCCTTTCTCTTTCAGAATTTTCCCCAGTTTATTGTGATCCACACAAAGGCTTTGGCATAGTCAAGAAAGCAGAAATAGATGTTTTTCTAGAATTCACTTGCGTTTTTGATGATCCAACGGATGTTGGCAATTTGATCTCTGGTTCCTCTGCCGTTTCTAAAACCAGCTTGAATATCTGGAAGTTCATGGATCACATACTGCTGAAGCCTGGCTTGGAGAATTTTGAGCGTTACTTTACTAGCATGTGAGATAAGTGCAATTGTGTGATAGTTTGAGCATTCTTTGGCATTGCCTTTCTTTGGGATTGGAATGAAAACTGACCTTTTCCACTCCTGTGGCCACTGCTGAGTTTTCCAAATGTGCTGGCATATTGAGTGCAGCACTTTCACAGGATCATCTTTCAAGATTTGAAATAGCTCCACTGGAATTCCATCACCTCCACTAGCTTTGTTCGTAGTGATGCTTTTGAAGGCCCACTTGACTTCACATTTCAGGATGTCTGGCTCTAGGTGAGTGATCACACCATCGTGATATTCTGGGTCATGAAGATATTTTTTGTATTTCTTCTGTGTATTCTCGCCACCTCTTCTTAATATCTTCTGCTTCTGTTAGGTCCATACCATTTCTGTCCTTTATCAAGGCCATCTTTGCATGAAATATTCCCTTGGTATCTCTAATTTTCTTGAAGAGATCTCTATTCTTTCCCATTCTGTTCTTTTCCTCTATTTCTTTGCATTGATTGCCCAGGAAGGCTTTCTTATCTCTTCTTGCTATTCTTTGGAACTCTGCATTCAGATACTTATATCTTTCCTTTTCTCCTTTGCTTGTCACTTCTCTTCTTTTCACAGCTATTTGTAAGGCCTCCTCACACAGCCATTTTGTTTTCTTGAATTTCTTTACCATGGGGATGGTCTTGATCCCTGTCTCCTGTACAATGTCACAAACCTCCATCCATAGTTCATCAGGCACTGTATCAGATACAGGCCCTTAAATCTATTTCTCACTTCCACTGTATAATCATAAGGGATTTGATTTAGGTCATACCTGAATGGTCTAGTGGTTTTCCCTACTTTCTTCAGTTTAAGTTTGAATCTGGTAATAAGGAGTTCATGATCTGAGCCACCGTCAGCTCCTGGCCTTGTTTTTGCTGACTGTATAGAGCTTCTCCATCTTTGTCTGCAAAGAATATAATCAATCTGATTTCAGTGTTGACCATCTGGTGATATCCATGTGTAGAGTCTTCTCTTATGTTGTTGCAAGAATTAGCTTTACTCAACAAAAAGCTTGATTTGAACTCTTGGCTCATGGGAAGTTACTTATAAGACCTTTGAATGCCATAATGAGAGTGCCTAATAAGGGTGTCTTTCTTCATATTGGGACCCTGGGCTACAACACATAGTCTTACAGTGTGATTTATTGTGGGGGCTTTGGGTCATGCAGTATTTGTTCACTCTCTGGAAGGTCTGGAAACATAGGTCAGCAGCATGAGGGAACAACCATGTTTGGGCTCCACAATCACTGCAGATAGTGACTGCAGCCATGAAGTTAACAGATACTTGATCCTTGGAATAAAAGCTATGACCAACCTAGACAGCATATTAAAAGCAGAGACATTATTTTGCCAACAAAGGTCTGTCTAGTCAAGGCTATGGTTTCTCCAGTAGTCATGTATGGATGTGAGAGTTGGACTATAAAGAAAGTTGAGCAACGAATAACTGATGCTTTTTAACTGTGGTGTTGGAGAAGACTCTTGAGAGTCCCTTGGACTGCAAGGAGATCCAACCAGTCCATCTTAAAGGAAATCAGACCTGAATATTCATTGGAAGGACTGATGTTGAAGCTGAAACTACAAAGTTCGGCCACCTGAAGCGAAGAACTGATTCTTTGGAAAAGACCCTGATGCTGGGAAGGACTGAAGGCAGGAGGAGAAGGGGCTGACAGAGGATGAGATGGTTGGATGGCATCACTGACTCAATGGATATGAGTTTGAGTAAACTCCAGGAGTTAATGATAGACAGGGATGACTGGCATGCTGCAGTCCATGGCATTGCAAAGAGTCGGACACGACTGAGTGACTGAACTGAACTGACAAGTCCTGATGAGAATTCTGGATTCCAAGGCCCAGATAAGCTTCCCAGTTGGCAATACTCCACATATTGTCACACATTGTTGCCCAGAAATTTAGTACTATGGCTCCACTTGGAGTGACAACTGGAAATTATGTGTGGGTTCCTCTCCATGTATCTGTTTCCTTGGCTGATTTTAATCTGTATGTGCTCAGCTGTTCAGTTGTGTCCAACTATTTATGACTTCATGGACTGCATAGCCTGCTTGGTTCCGGTAACTGTGGGGTTTTCCAGGCAAGGTACTGGAGCGGGTTGCTATTTCCTGCTCCAGGGGATCTTCCTAACCCAAGGGTCAAATCTATGTCTGTAGATTGGCAGCTGGATTCTTTATCACTGCATCACCTGGGAAGCCCTCAATCTTTATCATTTCACTGTGATAAGCCTTAGGTGAGGTGAGGTGAAGTCGCTCAGTCGTGTCCGACTCTTTGCGACCCTGTGGACTGTAACCTACTAGGCTTCTCTGTCCATGGGATTCTCCAGGCAAGAATACTGGAGTGGGTTACCATTTCCTTCTCCAGGGGTGATAAGCCTTAACTGTGGGTATAATGGCTTTCAGGGAGTCTGTGAGTCCTAATGAATTATCATAACTGAAGGTGACCTTAAGGACAGTCATACTTGCAATTGATGTCAAAGTTAGGGTGATTCTAGGGGGTTATTCCCTAACTTCATAATAATATATTAAGGAAGGTCAGTTTTCTTCTGCAGAACATATATGTATGTGTATTTATGTTCATGTATGTATTAACAGATCTTTCCAGTACCCAAAGAATGTTTCCTCAAGATACCTGTTGTATTAGATGTTGAAGCCTTACTTTACCATCCATCCCCCTTATACCAGACCACAATAAATCGCTATTGATAACTTTACACTAATATGACTGTATACTTATATAGTATATACCTACTACATTATGAATTCCCTGGCAGCTGGGACTTTAGTCATTTCATTTTAGAATATTTAATTTTAAGCATATGACACATTTACAGGCAAATTTTGGTTATCAATAACTTTGTTGAATAATGAATGAATCTATAGAACCATTACAAATTCAAAATCATTTAAGTCAGATTTTGATCATGTGACAAACAGAACTTCCAATTCATAATACTCAAACACAACTTTTAGAGAAAGCTGAAATAATACAGCTTGAGTTTTAGTGATGTTTATGGCCTCCAGGTTTCTTTTTAATCCTTTTTCCCAATCACAATTAACGAAATTCTAAACCATTCAGCATGAAATTTAATATAAATTTCAGAGTGTAAATGTATTTATGCCAGTTCTCTGGTTGGATCAGTGCTCAAGTTCACATTTATCCCGTCACAACACTAGTCAGGAGAATTCTAATGAACCCTGATTTCTGGCACCCAGTTATTCACATCATTGTGTAATACTTATGCTTGAGTGTGAGTGGAACATGTGATTTGATTCTAATCAACAGAACATAAGAGAAACAATAAGTCAAGGAATTTTGCAGATGTAATTCAAGTCCTACTCAGGTACTCAAAGGGATATTTCCCCAGGTGAAGTCTAGGAAGTATCTTAAAGTAGAGTATCAAAGCTTAGCATGCACCTCTCTTGCTGGCCATGAAGAAGTAAACGTTTAGAAGTACATGAAGAGGGGGTCCCTCTGGGAGCTAAGGACCTCAGGCTTGTCACTGAAAAAAAAACTGATTTCTGCTCCCACCCTGAGAGAGTTGGAAAATGAATCCCAAAGCCTATTTTTTAAATCTCTTGGCAGCAGTGTGCCAATGTGGGATATTAATTCCCCAACCAGGGATTGAATGCACTTCCTGCATTGGCAGCTCAGAGTCTTAATCACTGGACCTCTAGGTTAATCCTAAACCCCAATATCTAGATGAGAACCCATTCCAGGCAATATCTGGATTTCAGCCTTGTGAGACCCTAGGCTGAGGAACCAGTGAAACTCTGCTTGGACTTGACAGCCAAGGAAACTGTAAGCTAATAAAGGTATGTTTAAAAAAAATTAAAATAAGCGAAAAAAATTAAATAAATGCATGTTGTGGTCATCCACTAAGTTTGTGGTAATTTGTTATGCAGCTTAGAAAACAAATGCAACCACTTTACTGCAATGCAGGAATAGTAATACTTTCTCTTGCAAACAGGTCATTTATCTCTTCTAAGCTTTATTTATTGCCCCTCCTACCTAAGAAATATTAAGTTAGACCCAGTATAGATTAAAGAAAAATATATCTTATTCTTGCTTAATTTTCTCTTATATCTGTATCTTTTTTCCAATTTAAATTATAAATATCTAGAGTGTTTATCATTATTTGTATCCAAGATCACTTAGCCCTTGGATAAGCTCATGATGGTATGCAATAAATATTTGTTGATTATAGAAACAAAAAAAAGATAAGAGAAAACCAGTTAATTTTTAATTTTATAATGAAATGTAACAGTGGTTTAAATATAATAAGATAAAGTAGTTAATTGGCTAGTTTGTAATGCTAGTTAATTTAAATGAAATAAGATGATATATTTTCCTGTTGTCTCTTTCTTCATTTAGATTCATGTACAAATCCTATATTCAGAATATTTACTTAATTTTAATAATATATATCCTTACATTTTCATATTAATTTCCTCTCATCCCATCTTTTTCAATTCATAGATTAGTTAAATTTAAAATTAAAGTTTTTTTAATTAAAAATTTTAATTTTAAATTTAAATTAAAAATATCAGTTAAATTTAAATTTAAAAAGTAGAACACCATTCTGTTTTTTTAAAATTTTCATCAGAAAATTGTGATACATAACATGAATTTGGATATTTTGTGTGTAGCGATATTTCTGTTATAGTGCTGTGAAACACTTTCTGTGAATATAAGCTAGATATTATAACATGAGATAAGAATAAACTTTGGGAAATATTTAAAGTCTGGTTCAATTGCATATGATGGGGTATTTTGAAACTGAATTAGTGTTTTACTTGTATTTAATACTTTGGCCACTTCATGTGAAGAACTGCCTTGCTGGAAAAGACCTTAATAAAAGGAAAGATTGAAGGCAAGAGGAAAAGGGGATGATAGAGGATGAGATGGTTGGATGGCATCACTGACTCAATGGACATGAGTTTGAGCAGGCTCTGGGAGTTGGTGATGGACAGGGAAGCCTGACGTGCTACAGTCCATGGGGTCACAAAGAGTCGGACACAACTGAGGGACTGAACTGAACTGAACTGAATAAACTTGATTTTTCTCTTCTTGTCTGAATATTGTTATTTAGTTGCTAGGTCATGTCCATCCCTTTTGCAACCCCCAGGACTGAAACCCACCAGGCTCTTCAGTCCATGGGATTTCCCAGGCAAGTACACTGGAGTGGGTTGCTATGCCCTCCTCCAGGGGATCTTCCCAACCCAGGGATGGGACTCACATTGCCTGCATTGGCAGGTAGATTCTCTACCACTGAGCCACCAGGAAGCCCTCTTGTCTGAATATAAAGTTTATATTTGTCAAAATGTAAGATATTATATCCATGCTTAAGAAAAAAATATTTTATTTTTTATTGTTTTTATTTTAAAAAAATAATTATAAAAATTATAATTTTATTTATTGTATTTAGAAAAAGCAATTATTATTTTAAGATTATAGCATGAAATATCTATTTCATATACACAAAACAAATTAATATTAATAACTCATATGGAAATGAAATTTTAATTCTAACTATATTATTCAGGCCTATAGAAAGATATTTATGTGAACTGTTATAAAGTTTGGGAGAATGAAAGGTTAAAACATAAAAATAAATGTTTCATTTTATACATGTTTATATAAAATTTGTCCTTTGGCATAGGCATAGGACATAGAAAAATGAATGCAGCATTAAGCTAGTTTAGAAAGAATTCAATCACCCACCCAGTATTGACATCCTATAGCTAATTTAAACTAGCACATTTACACATTTCTGGCTTTAGACTTCAAAAGTTGACATGTGTAGACTCTAATTGCATTCTGGCAATTATTCACTAGAAGTTTAAGCAAGAGAGCTTTGAAATCTTTCTGGAATGCTGTTTATATATTAAATAGTTCAACATGTAATGTGATTAAACCAGTGAGTCTACAAATCAGTCTCAAGGGAAGAACATTCTTTGAACATCTGTGAAATTATTTTTCAATCATTTTAAATTTTATTTAAAATTGCATAGAGGTGCCTTGAGAGGCCCCATTTATTCTCTTGTTATTTATTCCTATTGCCATCTCAGTCTGCATGTCAAGGCCACAGTTCTCTTTTGGTTGTTAATCAGTTTCACTTTGAGATGTCAGAATCAGATGAAATTCAGCATGTCTGCAACAAATTCACTCTTCCTAGGAAATGGAATACTTCTGAATGTCCAGTTTGTGTGCTTTGCCATTACCCAGGATCAGACATAATTTCTGCTGTGTTCTTCTTCACTGCAGTGTACAGTTAGTTGTTATATCTTGTCAGTTCTTCCCCTACATTCTCTGTGTGTTAGCCCTGGTTGTCCACCATACACATGTAAGGACACACACACACACACACACACACACACACACACACACACACATACACTCTATACCCATTCTTCATTTCTGGTCTGAGGAAGGTGAAGGTGAAGTCGCTCAGTCGTGTCCAACTCTTTGCGACCCCATGGACTGTAACCTACGAGGCTTCTCCGTCCATGGGATTCTCCAGGCAAGAATACTGGAGTGGATTGCCATTTCCTTCTCCAAGGGATCTTCCCGATCCAGGGATCGAACCCGGGTCTCCCACATTGGAGGCAGACACTTTAACCTCTGAGCCACCAGGGAAGCCCCTGGTTTGAGTAATCATTAATTTTAAATGATTTAGAAGCCTTCAAACTGCTTCTGTCTCTCCCCTTTAATTTATCCTGCATGTAACTATCAAATTAGCCTAGGGTAAGACTTTCTTCATGTTTTTTTGTTTGTTTCTTATACATACCAAAATAATGGTGTCCATTTAACATTGATCATTTTGCAGTATGATCCCAGTATGGTTTCTAATCAATACATTTCTATACCATATATCCATACAGTCATCCCATTTTCTCCCTCTTCATTTTATACCATAAATGTTGAGCTTCTTAGATCAACTTTTTATCCCAAGTGGTCATGAATGAAATTTCAAATTTTGGCCCTGAAAATTGAATAACTACTAAAAGAAAATCTTAAGGTACAGAAAGGAAAACTCGCCTCTCTCTCGTAGGACTCAGGAAAGCAATTACTATTTTGTTATCATAAAAAATATCCTTGCAAAGTGGTACTTTTGGAAATAAGCCTCATAAGACACATGGGCCTCAGGCACAGCTGCTATGTGCAAGAGAATTCTGTGATTCTGCCCTTAGACTAGCAACTTCACTTGATAGAATATATACTTATGTTCACCATAAGGCATATTTAAAAACTAGTAGCCCAATCTGGGAATGACCCAAAAATATATCAGTTATAGGATAAATGTACTGTAATATATTAAGCTAACAGAATACTATAGAAGATTAATTAAGAATTAGAAAAATAAAACAACAATGAGGATGAGTTTCCTTTAGGCATTGAGCAGGATAAATGAACTCTGTATGAGTTCATTTATAAATTTTAAAAACAGGCAAAACTGATCTATAGTTTATAAGTTACTATAATGGTTACCCTTGCTGGGGTTGGGAAGGAGGGGTGGGAGGAGAGTTGTTACTAGATGTGACTTAGGAGGGGCTGATGCAGATAGCACTATTGGCCCCAGTTTTGAAAACCAGATTTTCTTATTGATTGTTTCTTTCCTCTAAGCTCATTGTATCTACTCTTTCATCAATTGGTGACACTTCACCAATTGAAGTAAAGTGTCTTCTGTTGTGGGTGTGTTTTGGGTATGATGTGTTGTGGGTGTGGTGTGAACTTCTTCTGTTGTGAGTGTGATGTATTCAGATCAGGTTTTTAAACAAGGCACTATAGAAGAGGAATATTCCCAGATATTCAGAATTCTCACATACACACACACACATAGACACACAATTCTTCTTTGCCATGTCCTATCCTTCCATAGTGTCAGCTATACCTGTATAGACTGAAGGCATCGTGTCCCCCTATAATTTGAAAGGCATTGGAGGATGCAACTTGGAGTACAAAAATGAAATATCTGCATCCCATGTCTTGTTTTATCTGTAACCCTCATGTGAAGCATAAAAGCACATACTGCTACTGCTACTACTGCTAAGTTGCTTCAGTCGTGTCCGGTTCTGTGCGGCCCAATAGACGGCAGCCCACCAGGCTCCCCCATCCCTGGGGTTCTCCAGGCAAGAACACTGGAGTGGGTTGCCATTTCCTTCTCCAATGCATGAAAGTGAAAATTGAAAGTGAAGTCGCTCAGTCATGTCCGACTCTTAGCAACCCCATGCACTGCAGCCCACCAGGCTCCTCTGTCCATGGGATTTTCCAGGCAAGAGTAGTGGAGTGGGGTGCCATTGCCTTCTCTGAAAAGCAAATAAACTAATAGCAATTTAATAAATGATATAAGGGAAGTATGTATAAAGCTATACAGGGATGCAGACAACTCGCTGAAAAGTCTTCGTATTGAAACAATATTTGAAGTGATATTTGACCTCATCAGGAAGATGAGAGGAAAATAACCCAACCCAGGGAGAATAACAACTTATGTTAAAGGCACAGCCATGTGTAAAACAACAGTGTGTTCTCAGAGCAGTGAGCTGTGTTGCATGATGGTGTAGGGGATGGGAGCATGAGATCAATTCAGAAAACTAAGGAAGTATAAATTACATAAGTTAGGTCCAGAAAGGACTAGCGGCCAGGTATTCAGTTTCTTCATTGTAAATTGAACCCAGTGTAATGTGACTTGCCACAGTATATATCGATCTGAAGAGAACCTTTTAAATAAAAAATATTTTCCTATGTCTTGTTCCAATTTAATTCAAAACTTAGTATATTCTAATGTTGCAGTAGAAACTAGGAATATTAATTAGCAAATCATAATCCCTCACAGTTTAGTAAGAGCAACAAAAAAACAAGTAAACACAATAGAGCAGAGCATTTGTTTTACTGCCATTAATTACTTATAAAAGAAGTTAGAATAATGACAAAAGTATAAAAATAAGGAAAGTTGATGTATGCAGATAGAGAAGAGAACATTAAGGAAGGCAAATATGCTTATGCATAGAATAAAGAAAATGCTCCCTTGCTTAAAAAAAGGCACAAAGTTTAAGACATTTTGGAAATTAGGGAGTACTCCTCATTACAAAATGGATGGCAATGGTGTTATGACTTTAGCGTTTGATTTGTAACCTCAGATGAACCAAATGGCAAGTGGTTTAAGCTTGTTTGGGTATAGAAAACTCAAGCCTTAAATGTAATCCAGGAAAATAAAGGTGAGCTCCATTGGGACTGCCTCTAAGGGATACCAAGTAATTAATTCCAGTGCCACGAATGGAAGATCATTTCAGAAGACAGAGAAATGGGCAAGAGATGAGATGATGAGTCTCGATATAAGTAAATGTCTTCTATAAGTGCGGTCCTCAGCCTGCTTCTTACTCCTAGAAACTGCAGGTCCAGTACCCACTTCCTTGTGGTTTCATTCTCTTTCTGCCACAGTGACAAGCCATATTTTACAAAAGGGCAGCCCCACAGTGAGCATGGCACATGTCCAGACCCATCCCAGTGCACACAGATGTGTAACACCTGCAAGAAGGACACTTTTCTTGTTTTAAGTCCCTGGAAAATTAGGCTTTCTTTTGCTATTATATTATAATCTAGTACATTCAAAGCTGTTGTTGTTCAGCCACTAAGTCATGTCCAACTCTTTGCGACCCCATTGACTGCAGCACACCAGCTTTCCCTGTCCTTCACTGTCTCCCAGAGTTTGCTCAAACTCATGTCCTTTGAGTCAGTGATGTCATCCAACCATCTAATGCTCTGTTGACCACTTCTCCTGCCCTCAGTCTTTACCAGCATCAGGATCTTTTCCAATGAGTTGGCTCTCTGCATCAGGTGGTCAAAGTATTGGAGCTTAAGCTTCAGCTTTACCATCAGTCCTTCCAATGAATACTCGGTGTTGATTTCCTTTAGGATTGACTGGTTTGATCTCCTTGCTGTCCAAGGGACTCTCAAGAGTCTCCAACACCACAGTTTGAAAGCATCAATTCTTTAGCACTCAGCCTTCTTTATGGTCCAGCTCTCACATCTATACATGACTACTGGAAAAACCATAGTTTTGACTATATGGACCTTTGTTAACAAAGTGATATCTCTGCTTTTTAATACTCTATCTCGGTTTGTGATAGATTTTCTTCAAAGAAGCAAATGTCTTTTAACTTCATGGCTACAGTCACCATCTGCAGTGATTTTGAAGCCCAAGAAAATAAAATCTGTCACTTTTTTCACTTTCCCCATCTGTTTGCTATGAACTAATAGGACAGAATGCCATGATCTTAAGTTTTTCAATTATTGACTCACCCATTAAGCATCGTAGCCATAATGCCTAAGGCTTATTTAGGGACCTGAAAAAAATGTTTTAATTTCTTTAAATAAGATCAGAAGAACAATTAATGCAATCATATCTGGATTATATTCGTGTTTATATCCATGTAGTCACAAAATATAATGAGTAGTGCTTTGCCGAAAGAAAACCATGCAAATGTCCTGGAACCATAGAAACCATAGAAACCATGGGACCATAACATGGCCTTGAGCCCCCTCTGAATAATACAGAAATTGACAAACAAGAAGTTGGGAGTGTGGTCTTAACACAAACATAAAATAAATGGAGAGATGGTCTAGGTTTTAAGCAGTAAGGTGGTGAAGAAATTGCAGGAGTGAAGGAAGTTTATTTATATTACTTTAATTTATATTAGTTGTAAAGTATTTAAATGATCACCTGTGAGTGTATATAAGGCAATTGGTGAACTTAATGAATCCATAATGTGTTAAGTTTTATTGGCTATGGTTGGCAAACATAGAGGAAAGACAGAGGAACACAGAGGCATGTAGAGGCACACAGATAGAGGAACTTAGAGGAAAATAGAGGGAGTAATAGAGGAAAGATAAACTCAGAAAATGCTACTTCTATTTTAAGCAAGTTAGAAAGTTGAGGGTGCAGCTGGCAGTGGGGTTGGGACAAAGAATTACACATAATACAAAAATAGTAAGTCAAAGAACTGTGTATAGAGAAGAATGCTGGTGAGTAGGTTTGGCTATTGGCACATGGACTTGAGTTATGTCTATATATTTGCAAATTCCTTTAAATATTCTAATACATGGAGACAAGTTGACATATTCCAAGGTTATGGTTATTTTCTCATAAAATTCTGTGGCTGTTCCCAGCTGTCTCCTGGTACGTATGATTTTAGAAGAGAAACTTGATAGTAGGCATACGAGTTTCATTTTGTTTTGCTTGATGTGTGTCTGTGTTGTTTTCTGGTGTTTGACGCCTTGATTCACTGTCAAGGATACTGTGGGATTCTCTCCCTAACCATGTAGTCCAATAATTTCTCAGTTCCTACCTCCTATTTCTTTATAACAGAACCTAGAATTAGAGGTCCTTTGTTTTGTTTTGTAAATTTTGTTCCCTTTATTTCATGAGTTTTTGTTTATTTTTTGAATGTAGTGTTAATTCAACCTCTTACCTAATGATGCCTAATTTTTGTTTCATTATTTCTTTTTGCTTAATTTTTATTTCATTATTTATTTTTAATATGCCTTCCAGTTTCTTTTTCATGCGGCCCCATTCTATTTCCTCATACATTTTACATTGTTTACGTTTACATTGTTTTTAGTCATTGAAAGTAAGAAGCAATTGTAGAGATGCTTGTGGGCTATTTATATGGGTGTATGTGTGGGTATCCATCTTGATCATTTTATCTGTGATTCTCAGAAGCAAAATAATTTTTCTTCTAAAATTTATTTTCCCAGTTAGAATTTTTTCAGAGAAAGAATATATGGCTTGAATGAATGAATCCTTATCCCACTCTCTCTGCCAAAAGTGCAAGAGTGAGGTCTCAAAGTGGGAGTTTCTTCTTTTCCTTGGAGCACATTCATTGCCCAGCCATCAATCACAGCACTTGGATGAGGATTCTCATACCTCGTTTTATGCCCATTTTACAGATGAGACAATTAAGGCTCAAAGAATTAAAATAATTCTCAAAATTATTTTTTTTAATCTACAACATTATCAAGAACTAAAACTGAGGTCAGTCATCCCATTTTTGTTATATTAATAAATCTATTCACTCCAAACATGTCATATTAATTTAAGTCAAATATTTCCCATTAATCCCTAGAGAACCTATTGCTATTACACACTTAGCAGAAAGGCCAGAATAGGGGATGTTTAATTAAATTTATTCAAATTTCTCAAAAATGAATATCTTTAGATATTCATATGGCTCTTGATAGGCTCTGAGCCAAGTCAGATATTCTAGAATACATATCCTGAATTTGAGCAGAGGACAGAAGAGTTATAACACATCTTAAGGACAGAAATTTAATCTGAGCAAAGTAATTATAAAGTCAAGTCACCCATGTTTAGTCAAATTGGAATACCAGTTTTCTTAGAGCAAGCCAGAGAGGAGATCAGGGCAGGGATGGCAGAGGCAGTCCTAGGATGCAATGTGACATAAGAAATGTCTCTAATGAAAAAACAAAACAAAACAAAACTGCCTTAGAGAGGGAAATTGGGAATAGAATTGTTATTTGTAAGTTCTTCTGTTATTTCTAAGTTTTTATCATACCATTACTTGTGGCATTTATGACAGAGAATTCTTTGTGTGGTATTGCAAGCAGTGTATACTTATCACCAAGAACATGTTTGCTTCAATCTTTTCCATACCCGCTTCCACCCTTTTTTAACTTCACTTTTTTCTAGATATCTAGGTTTGGAACATGACAGCATTGACACCATGAGTACTGTTACAATTACTATGTTGGAAAGATTAGTTTGTGTAAGCAAACAAACTCTATTTTATCAATGTATATATCAGATATGATGCATTTTATATATATAATATATATTATATATATACCACATACACACATACCAATATTTAGTGATATAAATAGCATCCACTTGTTTAGCTCACTATTTTACGAGTCAGCAGTTTGGCTAAGCAGTGCATCTGCTGGGCTTGACCTGACTCATTCATGAATTGGCAGTCAGCTAGCACTCCATGCTTTACTTACCTGTTTGGCAGGTGGCTGTCCCATGATTCAGCGGTACTGATTGTGTGTCTCTCATCACCCTATGTCTGATCATTGGATAGGCTGGTCTGGGTTTGTTCACATACTGGGTGTGACAGGGTTCCAAAACTCCTGCTTTGCTCACAATGTGATGTCTCATAAGCTAAAACAAGTCACATGGCTCTTATCCAAGGGCTATATCCACCTTTTAAGACAAGGGGACAATGCTTTGGCCACAAATAGGGGAGTTCTAACTCAAGCTTCAACAGTGAGGGAATACAATATCTGATGTATCAAGAAGCCCAGAGATAGGGTATCACTCCATGATAACTGATTTGGGAGCTCAAGAATGACACCAAATCTCTTTCAGATCCTTTTTACCTCTCCTCTCTGATATCTGCAGTATTCATAGCATGTATGGACTTAATGTGATGACCACAGAAGTTCCAGACATCAGTTTTTACAAAGAAAAAGAAAAGGCATAGAAGATAGTCTCTTCTGAGGTTTTGTTATCTGAGGAACAGGAAAAATTGTTCAGAGTCTCTCAGAGACCCCCTTGTAGACAGCGTTGGCTATATTGATGTCACAGAACCAGTCCTGAAACAGTTCTTTTCTCAGACATTTCATTGCCATGAATACCTTAGACTGAACACCTGGCAAGGACTGCACCATAAATTCAACAACTGTTTATTGTGTGCCTGCTATGTGTGAGCATATATGCCAGGCACCAGGAATGTAGCAATGAATGAAATATTCTCAGCCCTCATGAAGTTTACATCTGAGTCATAAGGACATGCAGTGAATATAAGTACAAAGAACATATAGCTGATAATAAACAAAATCTACTGAGGAAAAAAAAAAGTGTTAAGTGGTGTACTGAAAGAGGATGGGGTAGAGGTTCTAATTCATATAGGAGAGCTAGACAAGGCCTGATTGGCTGGGTGATCTTTGATCAGAGTCTTGTAAGATGAAGTGTTTTGCCGTGGAGAGAGCTGAAGACCTCCCAGCAGAAGAGAAAGCACTTGCAAAGGTCAGGCCTTAAGGAGGTTTATTTGAGAAACTGTAAATAGAAAAGTGAAACTGCATCAGAATGATCTAGGGATAGGCTGAGGGTGAGAATCATATGAAGCCTGGTAAATGATCATAAGGTTCTTGAGTTTTTCTTGAAGTGAAAGGGGAAGCCATTTGAGGATTTTGAGCTGACTGGTGACATTCCTGACTTTATTGTAAAATATCCTGCTACGTTTCTACTAGTCAATATGGGGCGGGGCAGAAGTAGCAGAATACTGGAATGTCCCAGGTAAGCACGTGAGGTGGCTTTGACCAAGGGGGGACGATAGAGAAGTGCTCTGGTTCCAGATACATGCTAACCACAGAACAGAGAAAATATGATGACAGATTTGATATATATCATGCAAGTATCTTTTCTGAGCTGTAGCTTCCTCATCTGTAAAAATAATGGCTACATCACAGTATAGTTGCAAGGATTCTGTGATATACTTTATATAAAATTTCTAAAAAGTCTCTAATGTCAGTCTCTCACCTCATCCCAAAATGATTATAATTCATCATGCTTGTACATAGAATTTCTAGCTAGTAGGTATTTCACATACCATGTTGTTGGTGTTTCAGTCATGTCTGACTCTTTTGTGACCCCATGGACTGTAGCCCTCCTGGTGTCTCTTTCCATGGAATTTCCCAGGCAAGAATACTGGGGTGAGTTGCCATGTCCTTCTCCAGGGGATCTTCCTGACTCAGGGATCAAACCTGAATCTCCTGCATTGCGTGCGAATTCTTTACCACTAAGCCACCAGAGAAGCCCTCACATACCATAAGTCTCCTAAATGAGGAGATTGGGATGGATTTGGGCAGATCTTGAGAAACAGAACTTGAAAGAGAAACAGGAAGCTCAGACACTATGAACAGAAAACAACAAAGCAAGTGAAATGTAGTAAGATAGAAATATTTGCCTGTAGCTGACTTTTATTTATTTGTTTGTTTTTCCTGTACAGTCAGTGATGGATGAGTAAGCCAGCCACATAAAAAAGTTCCTGGACTAAAACATCCTCTTCTCCACTAGGTCTTCTCATTTTGAATAAACCTTAACTTTCCTGAGGGTTCCAAATAAAATACCTAGAAATATCCTGGTGCATATCTAATTCAGGGGCTAATTCTTGTGACACATTTGCCACCCCATAGCTTTCCCAGGAAGCATACATCAGTGATATCTTTAACACTATATCACTGCACCTATTGTTAAGCTCAGATTTGTGTAATGTTACTTATTTTATTTTCCAACACTGATTTTAATAGGACCTTGAATCAGCTGAAAATTTTATATATTATTATTTCTTCTAATAAACAAAATCATATTTTACACTGGTATACTTCAAGCATATCACAAAATCAAGCCTGGCTATTTCTACTCATGCCTTTAATTATATTAGGATTTCAGAAAATTCTGTTATAAATGTATTCCCATTTATGTGGATTTAGTTTTAAGGTATATCAAAAGATTTGGCTTCAGTATAGCCCTCACTATTCTATGGAATATTTTTCTTGCTCTCAACAGTATGGCCTGATTATATGGCCACAAGAATACAGAGATTTAAATGGCTATTAAGTGATACCAGATTTTATGGATAATAATTTGATCCATAAAATTTATATTTGTGAAATACACTTAAGAACTGCTTTATACAAGGCATTTTATATCTATTGCTGCTTTTCTTTTTCCTCCGGATACAGAAAACTGGCATGTTATTTTTATTGTAGGCATAGACATGCAACTAGAAAGCAATTACTTTTGTTTCTTTTAGAAATTATTCCAGCCAGGATCTGGTTAGACCAGCTGTTGTATGTGTTTAAATTAAGTCTAACAAATCAGTACTTAGAGCCACTAGCACATTTTAGATTATAGATCATAGCAAATCTTCAGCAACCTGATTTCATATTCAAAGATGGATTTTGGCTACTGACTATACGGTTCATATGTTGAGATAAAAATGTGGTTATTTAGAAGCTGGCCAGGCTGCTTCAATAGATCAGTGCTGCAAAATATCTTGCAAAGGACTTAAGTAGGCAGCACAACATAAATTCTGCCTTTTCATAATGATACCAGAGCTGTGCAACTACATGTATTTTAGTGCTTATGGAAAATGTGAAAAAATGATGCTAGCTTATTTCTAAAATTACATATAGTCTTGGTCGCAAAACTGGAAAAAAAAAGTATAACCATATTTTGTGTATATGAAAATGATTTCAATATTCAAATGTTTATGTATATGCTCTATAAGTTGAGCAATATGAAGTTGCAAGTATTCAACCATTCTTGACCCTCAAAAATGGTAATTTCCTTTGGTTCAACTTAAAATTTGTGAAAATCCGGCTACCTGAAAAATCTAGGATTGTATTTTACTTCTAACTTATTAGTTTCATGATTATCTCAAGTTGGAAGCAAATCAACATTTCAGTCAGGGGCCTGCCTACTCTGAGATCGTAGCAAACAGTTCATTACAAGTAAAACGCACAGAAGAGGAAGCAGCAGGAGGTTTTCACTTCCTAGGTCATCACTGCCAGATCAGATTTAGGATTTTATTTTAGCCAACTGGCAGTGATTAAAAGCTTCAATGTAGGCTTTGGTTCAAGATACAGAAAAAATAGAATTCAAGGATGAAAGTTGAGAGAGGTGACCAAGAAAATCACAATTTATTCATTACATATTTGGGCTTTGCTGGTGGCTCGGTGGTAAAGAACACAACTTCCAATGCAGGAGACAAGAGTTCGATCCCTGGATCAGGGATATCCCTTGAAGAGGAAATGGCAACCCATTCCCGTATTCTTGCCTGTGAAATCTCATACACAGAGGAGCCCAGAGGGCTACAGTACACGTGGTCGCAAAGGATCAGACACAACTGATTGACTGAGCAGGAACACACACACATAGATGTATTTATATTTAGATCCTATCCAAATAGTTTCTTGGACCAAGTGGGCAAGGGCCATGCACTTAATTAACAGGGCTGCTTCACTGACTGGACCAGCAATAAGTGACTTGACAAACTGACAGAGGAAAGGCACTTTCCTCTGTGTTTTGATAGTTCCTCTACTGCGCTTTATTCCTAGCCTCAAAAATGAGCTTTGTTCTTGAATGTTCTTTATCCCAGAGTAATGGGGTGACAGTGACCTTATGATGTATGTGAAATGGTCCACAGCCAGCTTAGTGCACTCTAGGGAAACACGGAGAGACTGATGTTGTGCTTTTAGATGCTGGTGAGGCAAGCTGTACTTTTATGCTGATTGAGTGTTTTAGACATGACTTATATCCCATGAATCTAGGGTCATTTTTATGACTGCCTGGACAGTTCCAGTCAACAAAGGTGATTACAGGAGATGTTACCTTTTATATTTTAAGTACTAGCAGGTATTTTTCTTCCATGAGAAAGAGTCATACCCTTATCAAAGCAATTTTAAAACTTATCAATAACTTGGTAGCATAATAAATAGCTAAATATGGTTATAGGTTTAGAGGATAAATTGTGTTTACTTTTTTCCAAGAATTTCATCACAGCCAACAACTCAGGTGAGACATCCTTTACCTAATGTGTAAGTCATAAATATGTCATTGTCCCTATACGAACATCCAGACTATGTTCTCATATATTTTTCAGGGTTGTTGAATGTCCTGTACAATAATTCAGCAAGTTGGTATTAAAAATGCATCTTCTGCTTCTTTTGGGGTCATAACAATGTACAAAAGATATTCCTGCAGAATACAGGCTCCAATTGCATGTTGGAAATTTTTTCTTAACAACAACAATAAAAATTATGTGCACTAATAAAAGCAGTGGAAATCATTATGGGTATAAATAAAATAGATAAGATAGTGTGAAAATTCTTTATCTGAGGACATATGCTGAAAAATAAATGTGTCTCCCTATAAAAGATAAAAGCTTGAATAACTCGCTTACTTGCACAAATTAAAATTTAGGATTAAAGCAATGATCTGGAACAGCTAAGAAAAGAGTGATTCAGTAGGAAAAGAAGGACCACAATCTAGCCATGGAAAAGAGCCAGTCACTGGTGACAAATCCATCAATTAAAATTCTTCAAATTTCTTGGAGTCAACATGCATTATCTGCAGGTAACCTGTTTTTAATCAGTTGGATTTTGTGACTTTCCTCTTTTAAAATAATAAAATAACAGAAGCCAAAGGAATACTTTTATTTCTAGTAGAGATAATGTGAAAGTTTGTGTAAGTGTCAAGCAAATTGATTATCTTAAAGTATTTTCAAAGTGATAATTAGACATAGGCCTAGAAAGTAATACAGCTTGCAGATACTGAATCAGGCTACCATTTCCTACTCCAGGGGATCTTCCAGACCTAGGCATCAAACCCAGGTCTCTTGCATCTCCTGTATTGGCAGGTGGATTCTTTACAACTATCACCACCTGGGAAGTCCTAGAAAGTAATACAGCTTGCAAATACTGAATCAGGCTACACTTTTAACATTTTTTTTTCCTTTTTTATTTCAGTTTAAATGAAAATATATTGTATTTTTGTGTTAAAACTGGATATGTTTTGTGAGTTAAGAACTGGGTTCAGTCTCTACAGATCACTTATATAGCAAATAATTCAAAATATTGTAATATGTAGAATGCTTCTGGTAATAGAAAATACATTGTTAAGGACTATTTGCATATCTATCGTACTGACTCAAACTTCAGCATTCTGAAGACTATCGAAAGTTTAAATACAGACACAACTATAGGTTTTACTTTATATTCTTTATTCTAGACACATTTTACACGCAGAACCATCAGTCACAACTCCGTCTTCTTGCATATTTGCATAATACCCTTTCTTTTCCAGTCCATTTAGCAAATAGAACCATGCCTGATATTATCATAAACAAGTGGGAAAAAATCAACTGCTTCATATGGTTGATACAGAATTTTTAACTTCATTCTAGTAATAGCTTTTGAAAACAGTAGATTGTGAAGAATGGGGATATTTTTAGGAGGCAACAAACTATATATACTCATATACACAAATATCACTTGAAATATAAAGAATTCTTTGATTTTGACCTTTTATGTGTGTGTACAGGCATCCCACAGTATCTTTGGGGCATTGTTTCCAAGACCCCCAAGGATACAGAAATCTGCAAATGCTTAAGTCCCTTATATAAAATGCTGTGGTATTTTATATCACTTATAACATCCTCCCAAACACTTTTAAAATAATCTCTAGGTTACTTATGATACCTAATGTAATATAAATGCTATGTAAATAGTAGTATACACAATGTGAATGTGAATAGTAGTAAACACAGTGTGAATGTCACATTTTCACTTTGCAGCAAATTCAAGTTTTGCTCTTTGGAAATTCTGGAATTTAAAAATCTTTGTTCCCCATTTGGCTGAATTTGTGGTTGGCAAATGGGGAACTCGCAGATAGGGAGGGCCTTTCCTATCTTTCCTATCTGCCCTGCCTTTCTGTGTCTTTTACTTTCATTTATATGTATATATATTTAATATAGATAAATATTTATATATTTTTATATATTTAGATCATGAAATACCTCCTTGATTTCTATCATCTCCATTCTATCCATGTCTCTTTACCTACTTTGTTGTAGACAAAGTGTTATGCCAGCAGGTTGCATAGAATTTTAATGGTTGCATCATATTCTAAAAGCCAAATTTTCATTCTTAATTATTTATTTTCTCTATACCATTTTTTGCTAACTTACTTAGGTATAGTTGATGCAGTATTTATTTTGTTTTTATTTTCTATTTGCTGATGTGATTCTGGCTGACTGAGCTGGCTGTACACCTTTATTTTGTTAACACACTTCTGACTTCTACTGTTTATCAGCTGGATTTCAGAATGTTCCCAGTAGGGTTTGTTTTCTGACTTCCAGAAGTCTTTCGTTCATGTTAATACTTGTCTTGGAAAAAATTTGTATATACATTTAGTCTCATGCATGCATAACTATGAGTCTTAGATTGTAAACACTAGTGACACAAACCATGAAATTACAAATAGAAGATTTCAATAAACCTTGATTGAATGAATGAATCATGTCTTCATTGTGCTTAAGAATACATAAGTACCTAGTAAATCTTATAAAAATAAATATTATATACACATCAATTTTTCTTCAGCATCTTGAAGACAGTATTAGTTTGGTTTTACTTGATAATTTGAAAGATTGCAGTTTTAGAAGAGTAAATCTTTCTATTTTACTAACTTATGGAGGCCAAAATCACCCCACTACTCTTGTTGTTTATGAATTTTGCATTCAATATTACTCTGCAATATCAAGTCACTTCTCAGGGGTCTTTTAGGGCTTGAATAAAGAATTACCAGTTGACACTAAATTTAGCTTATTGCCATGACTGATCAAGAAATAGTGACAAACAAGTTTTCTAACCACTTTTAAATGTAACATAAATTGAAAGTTCTAAATTGTTTCATTTCAATAGAAAGTTTCATACATGGCTGCCATTTATTATTGTGTAAAAAGATCCTGGTTAAGAGTAAAGATTTCTATATATAATTTTTAATATCAGTTTTGTTACTTAACCACAAATTTTAAATTTCCTCACATGAAAATAGAACTCAATACTATTCATCTTACTCACTCATAGTAATTGGGAGAGTTTCTGATAACTCATTTTGGAGAAAGAACTTTGAAATGAATATTACTAAAATAATGAGACAGAAAATGATTTTAAAAGAAAATAAAATGTGTAATTCAATGTCACGCCACATAGGTAAATATGAGTTTTGTTTAGTTTTATACAGTTTAGAATTTAATACAAAAAATATTCATCTCCCAATATTTCCAATACTTTGGTTCAGAAACTAACAATGCTGATGACATCACAATTTGAAAGTCTTAGTTAAAACACTAATGTTTAAAATTATTCAAAGTAACCATGGTTGCTTTGAAAGCCAAAAAAAAAAAAAAAACACAATAAAAATAGTATATGGTTCTTGTGAATCACACTTTTCAGAAGAAAGAAATAATGTCTGCCATTTTACAAAGAATAAGCAATAAACACAGGAAATGTGTGTGGACACTATAAATAGTGAGCATGTTTTGAAACTATAAACACTGTGTATGTATATATATATAAAAGTAAAGTGTGCAAAATAATAATTGGCCAATGTTTTACTTTCAACACCACAGTATAGGAAAATACATTTTCAACACTGAATATAGTGTCCCATCACTAGCATATAATAGGGGATTAATCATTTCTTAGCTATTAACACTTAAAAAAAATTTACACTAGTCATTTGACACAGTCTTAAGGAGTGTGACAAGACTGCCATTCTCATGGGAAGGAAAATACATAAAATATTTTCTAGAAATAGTAAAAAAGCAGCCTCTTTATTAAATTTATACGTTAACTATACATATTTGATAGGTACTGCAAGTCAATTTCATTGAATTTTTGCAATTATGCCATATATATATATAATTAATTAGAAGATCAAAAATCATATTCAGTTGAAATTATAAAATGAAGAATGCCTTGTGGATATATTTACAGACATATTTTATAAGCTATATTAGGGGACTAATTCTATATATGTAAATAATTTAAATCTCCATTAAATACAGTTTATTTTCAGTAAGCATTTTACCAACACATATGTGTATATAGGAAGTTGCACAAATTGTAAATATGCAGTTTGATAAGCCTTCACAAAGTGGCCACCTATGTGTGACCATCACTCAGGAAACAGTATTACCAGCAGCCCCACTGTGTGCCTCTACCATACTGTCCAATCTAAGTCCTGTAATAGTTAATCTTACATGTCAATTTGACTAGGCCACAAGGTCCCCAGATATTTGCTCAAACATTATTCTGTGTGTTCCTGTGAGGTGCTTTTGGATGAGATTAACATTTAAATCAATAGAATAAGAATGAAGCAGATTGCCCTCCATAACATGGTTACCTCATTCCATCTGTTGAAATCCTGAATAGAACTAAAAGGTTGACCCTCCCCTGAGTGAGAATTCTTCCTGTCTGAACATGGTCTTTCCTCTCCTTAAAACTCAAACCGAACCTTTGACTTTTCCTGTATCTTGAGCCTATAGGCCTTAGAACTGAGGCTAAACCATCAACTCTGCTGGGCCAGCAGCTTGCCAGCTAACCCTGAATATCTTGGAAATTTCCAGCTTTTATAATTGTGTGAGCTGATTCTGTATAATAAATCTCTCTCTCCATCCCTCTCTCTCACACACACACACTGTATTTGAGTATATACTTAAAAGTACAACTGCTAAATAGTGGAAAAGAAAAAGTGTATTTTCAGTTTGAGTATATGACCGTATTTATTCACACTCTTATCAACATTTTAAGGGTGTTTCAATTGCTCCACAGCCTCTATAAATTTTTTGGTTGTTTAACTTTAGGGTTCATAGTAGGCATGGACAGGTATTATACTACATTTTAAAATTTCATGTCCCTGATTACTAGTAACATTGACTTCCTTATTTATTTATAGATCCTATTTCATGGCATACCTGTTAAATATTTTTCTGCTTTCCTGTTAGATTGTCTATCATTTTTCTTATTAATTAGAATAGATTTTTAAATATATTGGATAGATTTTTTTTTTCTCAAATGTATGTGTATATCCTTCAGAAGTGAAGGAGAAATACTTTTCTCAAACAAAAATTTAGTGAATGGGTTGCCCATAGACTGACCTTGAAAGAAATGCTGAAAGGAGTCCTTCAGTGAGAAGATAGGTCAAAAATACAATCTACATGAAGAATAGAAGAGCAACGAAGGAGAAATAAGTGAAGATGAAATAAAAAGTTTTATCATATTCTAAATTGATTTAATAGGCAACAGGACTTTTTCATATTAAAAGGCATTGCAACATGTATTGCATTTTATATGCTTGTGGATATCTCTTATGTATGCCTATATATAAGGGCAATGAAGGACAAAAACATGATAGAAGTTATAAGTGGAAATATTTAAGAATATTTAGTTACTATAAGGTACTCACATTGCCAGTTAAGTGGTTTAGTGCTATTTGAAGTTGAACTTTGACCATTTTTAAATGTACAATGCAAAAGTTTTTCACTGAAGGAAAGTGGCAAAAATTAATAAGCTAAGAAGAGAGAATGGAATCATATAAAAGTGGCATAATTAATAAGCTAAGAAGAGAGAATGGAATCATATAAAATATTCAGTTTAAAATACAAATGGCAGAAAATGAATAGAAGACAAAAATAGGAACAAAAAACAAGAGAAATAATTAGAAAACAGTGATGAATATGGTAATTATATGTCTAACTTCATCAATAATCATTTTAATGTCAGTGGTATAGTGCATCAATTAAAGACAAGGATTGTCACAGTAGATCAAAATCCACAGCTCAACTGTATGTTGTCTAAAAGAAATTCACTATAAATATGGAGAACCATATAAATTAAAATACATCGATGGTGAAAAATATACCATAGTAACATGAGTCAAAGGAAAACAGGAGTAGCTATATTAATTTCAGAGTGAGCAGACTTCAAAGTCAGGAGAGTTACATTTCCTTACCAGAAATAGGAAGGGACTTACATGACAGTGAAGGGGTCAGTTCTCCAGGAATATATAACAAGTTTTAATGTGTATGCACCTACATGGCAATAACATGAGGCAAAACTGATGAAATTGCAACAAAAACAGATAAATCCAGCTACTCTGGTAGTTGGAGACTTCAGCACCTCTTGAGCAGAAATAGATCCAAGAGGCTGGAAATCAGCAAGAACATGGTTGAACTCAACAGCATCATCAATCAGGTGGATGTAACTGACATATATAAACTCCTTCACTCCCCAGGTGGCTTAGTGGTAAAGAATCTGCCTCTCAATGCAGGAGATGCAAGAGACACAAGTTCAATCCATGGGTCAGGAAGATCCCCTGGAGGAAGAAATGGCAACCCACTTCAGTTTTCTTGCCTGGAAAATTCCATGGGCAGAGGAGCCTGGTCAACTACAGTCCATGGGGTTGCAAAGAGTCGGACATTACTGAGCACAAACACACACAAACTTCTTCATCTAACAAGAGCATATACACATTTTTCTCAAGCTCACATTGATTTTTCACCTAGATCACAAACTAGGCCATAAAATACACCTGAACAAATTTAAAAGAATAGAAGTCATCCAATGGCTGCCCACAAATCACAATGGAATTAAACTAGACCTTAAATGATTGATAACTGGAAAATCCCCAATTAAGTGAAGATTAAACAATACACTTCTACATAAAACTTGGCTCAAAAAAGAAATGTGAAGATAAATTTTAAAAATCCTATATTAAATGAAAAGGAAAACACAACTTAAATTTTGTTATAATGAAGCAAAAGCTTAAAGGGAAATTTGTAGCATCAAATGTACATATTCAAAAAGAAAAAAAAAGAAATCTCATAACAATTTAAGGTTTCATGTTAGGAACCATGAAAAAAAGAGTAAATTAAATCCAAAGTAAGCAGGAGAAGTGGGGGGGGGGGGGGGTGGGCAGAAATCTGTGGAATTGAAAACAGGTAGTTAATATAGGAAATCTAAAAGTTGATTCTTTGAAAAATCAGTGAAATTGATAACCTTTCAGCCAGGATATCTAGAGGAAAAAAGAGAGAGAATACAAACTACTGATATATGAAAAGGAAACCATCACTACAGATCTTATGAAATAAGAAGGATAATAAAGAAATATTATGAACAACTTTGTCCTCACAGATTTTATAACCTAGATGAAATAGATTAGTTCCTTAAAGTATGCAAACTGTGAGAAATCATTCAAGAAGAAATAGACAATATGATAGGCCTTTATCTATTTTGAAAATTAAATCAATGACTAGTAACCTTCCAAAGCAGTGAGCACCAGGCCCAGATTGGTTCACAGATAAACTGCATCAGACATTTAGGAAAGAAATTACACCAAAAATATGCAACCTCTTTTGAAAGATAGAAGCAAAGGGAATATTTCCTAACTCATTTGAAGAGGCCAACATTACCCTGATACCATAGCAACACAAAAACACTATAAAAACAGAACAGAAAATCTCAGAAATAGACACCTACCTATAAATATGGAACTTTTTCTCATGTCCTCTTTTTCTTGCATACTACACAATTAACATGCACGGGATTAGATATCACTGCTTCCCTGATGGCTCAGCATAAAAAATTCACCTGCAATGCAGTAAATGCCAGTTGAATCCCTGGGTTGCGAAGATCCCCTGGAGAAGGAAATGTCAACCCACTCCAGTATTCTTGCCTGGGAAATCGCATAGACAGAGAAGTCTGGTGGACTACAGTCTATGGGGTCACAAAAGAGTCAGACACAACTGAGTGACTAAACAACAACAACAACAACAAGACTAGCTATTAATGTTTACTCACAAGGTTGTTGGCATAAACAAGTGAAGATTACAACACAATAATTCTAAATTTATTTTTTCTCTTCTTAGACAATAAAAGACACATGATGTTTATTATACTGTCATGAAACATTTATTAAGATCTTGTAGGCACTTAAAGCTTTATAGGAAAAAATCATATATAGTAAGCTATGTGGTAATAATGCAATTAATAAAGCCATAACGAGGAAATTTTCATAATTACAAGCTTCAGAACACAATTAACCCATGTGTAGAATAGGAAATCATATTAAAAATTATGTAATGTTTAACTAAACACTATTGGGAAAAACAATGTAATTGGAAAGATCTGATTGTGTTTAAATGTCCTGCATTAGACACAGTTCAAATGTGTTCAAAAACAGCTTGGAAATAGCAAAAAAATAAAGAAAGCCTTATTTGTCATGAACATCAAAGTTCAAATGTTTGCATTATGCAAATTGTGTTTATGTATGGTAGCACATAAAAGCGACCATAGAAAATAATAAATTACAGTACTTATTATATTGTATAGTTTCCAATTAAATAAACTACAAAACTAGAAGCGTGAGTCAAAGAGTGTTTGCCATTTGATTTGAGCCCTACAACTTGCAGTAAACAAGTTGTTTAGTTTCCATGTAAATTGCTTTTCTGAATGCTCTAACAGCATATGCTAAAAAGAAACAAAAATATAAACAGAAACCTCAATAAGCATAACTTGAAAATGTGGAAAGTTTTCTGTGCATATGTTTTAAAGTCAGATTGAAATATTTTCATGAAGTTTCAGGGGAATTCCTGTTTTAGTCTCGTGCATATAAAATACCCTTCATCTTACTTATTGCAGTTTGAAATGTGCTGTAGTGTAACAATTAAAGGAACTTTATAATAGATATTGAACTGAATAAAATTAGAAATGCTGATTCAACAGTCTTGCAATTTGTGGCATCTTATTAATTTCTAAATGATAAAAAGTTGAGCATTAGTCAACAGACTGTAGTTCTAAAATACTCATCGATTTGCATTTTCATTGTGTACAGAATATGTTTAAACTGCTTAGTAGTGAAGGTTCACCAACACTATCCAGTCAATTTTATTTAAAATAAACCTCACTAAAAGATTAAGTTAGCATAAGAATACATTTTCAGTGTAAAAAATTGCTTTGGCAAAATGAAAAGTTTCAATAGAAATATGATAACTTAAATATCTAAAAGCTAAAATGTCAAGAAAGTTCATGTTCAAAGTTAAAGAACTGTGAATATAAGTGATGACATTTAGAATTCGTTTAAAATATACATTTTATTTGAGAAGTTTTAGATTTATGATAAAATTGTCAAGATAGTACAGAGACATTCCATATATCCTACACAGTTTCCCCAGTTATTAACATGCTACATAAATAGAGTATGTTGTTGAGTCACTAAGTCATGTCCTGCTCTTTGCAACTCCATGGACTGTAGCACGCCAGTCTTCCCTGTCCTTCCCTAACTCCTGAAGTTTTATTTGGCATGATTAAAGAATGAATATTGATACCTTATTTTTTAACTGAAGTCCTTATTTCATTTACGTTCCCTTTCTTTTTACCTAATACAGTATTCGGTTTGGGAATGATATCCAAGATACTACACTGCATTTAAGAGTTACATCTCCTGATCCTTCTCTTTAGAACAGAGTTATGTGTTTTGGGAAGAGAACAGAGGTAAGGTGACTTTGTATCATAACATATTAATGATACAGAATATCAACATAACTTACTGCTGTTAATTTTAATCTTCACTACTTTACTGAAGTAGTGTTTATAAGATTTCTGCAAATTCATTGTGTGTCTGATAGTCACTCAATCATGTCCGACTCTTTGCAACCCCATGGTCTGAAGGCTGACATGCTACTCTGTCCATGGAGTTCTCCAGGCAGGAATACTAGAGTGGGTTGCCATTTCTTTCTGCAGGGGATCTTCTCAACTCAGAGATGAAACTTGGTCTCCTGCACTGCAGGCAGTTTCTTTACCTTCTGAGCCATCAGGGAAGCTTCTTGAGCGAGAAGTATCAACATAAAGTATTTGGAATTTTTTTTCACAAGAGATTTATCTCTTCTGTTATGTTTATTTATTTATTTAAGTCACTATGACTCACGATGTTTGTTTCATTATTTGGGTTATAATCTAATATCATTTAATTTTATTGTTAATACTGTTCCAGTCTTGGCCATTGAGAGCTCTTTGTGTAGGCTCCTCTCTCAACTGTCTCTTTGATCTACTCCAATCTGTGTGTGTATGTGTTAGCACTTTCTTAATTTGTGGATGTTCCAGGCTTATTTTGCACCATTCTTATCTTCCAAGTTATCCTAGAATCAGTTATTTAACCGAGGAACCTTGCTCTCTTTTAATGAAGAATAATATTAGAGCATACTGCCAGTGGTGATCATTGTCACCAGATCATCCTGGCTCTAGATCACCTCAGCTAAGTAGGGGTATAGATAGATACACACTAACCATCATACATAATAACATATCTGTAATACTTTGTTGAAGATTTTTGCATTTGTAGTCATGGGCAATATTGGTCTTGTTTTCCCTTTCTTAAAAAGTGTCTATCTGTTTTATGTATTTAAAGTCACTTGTGTAATGCTATGGAGAAGGAAATGGCAACTCACTCCAGTATTCTCACCTAGAGAATCCCATAGACAAAGGAGCCTGGTGGGCTGCTGTCTATGCGGTCGCACAGAGTCCGAGATGACTGAAGCAACTTAGCAGAAGCAGCAGTGCAATGCTAGCCTCATATGAGTAGTTAAGGGTTCTCCTTGTCTGCTCTGGAAGAGAGTATATGGAATTTGTACCATTTCTTTCTTAAATGTTTGATGAGACCTGTTGGGGCCTGGTGATTTCTTCTATGAAATATCTTATTTTTTTTTCTTTTTTTTTAGTTTTATCTGTTGCTTTATTTTTTTAGTATTTCAAAAGAATATATTTTCTAATTCTAAATTTTTTTCCTATTTTATGTTACTTTTAATATAAATTTAAACACATTTCATAAGCATGGTAAAGAATCCATCTGCAATGCTGGAGGCCTGAGTTCCATCCCTGGGTTGTGAAGATCCCCTGGAGAAGGGAAAGGCTACCCACTCCTGTATTCTGGCCTGGAGAATTCCATGGACTATATAGTCCATGGGGTCGCAAAGAGTCGGACATGACTGAACAACTCTCACTTTCAATAAGCATGAGGCTATTCATGTTATTTATTTCTCCCTGTGTTGGGTTTGGTAGTTTGCATTACTTTCAAGGGATTGGTTTCTTTGGTATGTTATTATGTGTGCACACATATTTTTCATGGTATTCCTTTATTATATTTGTAATGTCCATGGAATCAGTAGTGGTGACTCCTTTTCTGATATTTTTTAATTGATGTTTTCTCTCTCTCTGTTTCTCTGTTTATCAATCATATTCCTCTTTTCAAATAAGCACTTTTTAACAAATTTTAATGTTTTCCCTGTTGTTTCTTGTTTTTGAATTTATTTTATACATGTTTTATACATTAATGTAATTATATATGCTATTTTAATTTATTATAACTTCCTTTCTTTTCCTTATAGTAGGATTAAATTACACTTTTCCCCTAGTTTCCTAAGAAAGAAACTCAAGTTATTCATTTTATATATTTCTTTCTTTCTAACATATTTATTTAATGCTATAAATTACCCTCTAACACTTGCTTTCACTGAATCCCACACATTTTGTCAAGCTGTGGCTTTACTTTCATTTTGTTTAAAATATTTCTTAATTCCCTTGAGACTTCATCTAAGACTCATATGTTATTATGAAATGTGTTATTTAATTTCTAAATATATGAAGGATTTTTTAAATCTATATTTCTGTCACCGAGTTCTAGTTCACTTCAGTTTTTAACTGGTGAAAATATGATTATCATGCTTTAAACCTCTTACAGTGTGTTTTTTTTTAACAGTTGTGTTTTTTTTTTTTTTTTTTTTTGTCTGTACCATGCAGCAGGCAGGAACTTAGTTCTCCATCTAGGGATAAAACTCACACCCCATGCTTTGGGAGCATGGAGTCTTAACCACTGGACCACCAAGGAAATCTCAGTTACAGTGTGTCTGATGACCCCTAATGTTGTCTACATTGATATATACTACACTTAAGAGGGATGCATATTTTTCTGTTGTAAAAGAAAAAAAAGTCTGTAAGTGTCCAAGTATATCACATTGCATGCATAATAAGTTGCTTCAGTCATGTCTGACTCTTTACAAACTTATTGTCCATAGCCTGCCAGGCTCCTCTCTCCATGGGATTCTCCAGGCAAAAATACTGGAGTGGGTTGCCATGCCTTCCTCCAGGGAATTTTCCAGACCCAGGGATCAAACCTGTACCTCTTTTGTTGGCAGCTGGATTCTTTACCACTAGCACCAACTGGGAAGCTCGTAACACATAGATTGATAGTGTATCCAGTTAAACTATATCTTCACTGACTTTCTTCTGCCCAATATAAAGTTAATAAGAGATATGTTGAAGTCTCTAAACCTAGTAATAGATTTTTTAATTCCTTTTTTTAGTTTTGTCACTTTTTGCCCTACTATATAGACCCTCTGCTTTTGGGCACCATACACCATTAGATTATGAAGTCTTCTTGAAGTATTTATCCCTTTATCATTGTGTAATGTCTCTCTTTATTCTTGAACATTTCTTACCTTGTTCTACAGTGTACACTAACATTTTTCAGTGTTAAATATGTGAGAGAGTATAAATATAAAAGATACCTATTTATTTGTTTTTGTTAAGAGGAAATCTTACCACCATTTAAGTTTTTTTTCTGTAAAATGTGGGACAAAATATGAAGATATTTTATTGCATAACTACAGTATTCCACATGAAAATCCAAGGCTAAATACAATTTAAATAATTTTCCTTTTCCAGCACTTTTCGTCTCTTAAGATTGAACAGCCTCAACTCTGGTAGGTCTCATTTATAAAGATACACAATAGCACAATATGTCATAGTTTCTCAATTAGAATAGAAGTAAAAATATTTTTATGACACTTAGACAAAAATGTTTTTCCTACATGTTCAGCATGCTTAATTGTCTCATTTTTTTATGACATTAACACAATTCCTCAAGGTAACTGCAAGATTTTTTTTCATTTTTTACTCTTTAAGCAAGGACCCAGTTAATGTATGTAAATCTTCTACATATATTAATGCTGTGATCTTCTGAAAGAGATGGGAATACCAGACCATGACCTGCCTCTTGAGAAATGTGTATGTAGATCAGGAAGTAACAGTTAGAACTGGACATGGAAAAACATTGCTAAGTCACTTCAGTCACGTTCGACTCTGTGTGACCCCATAGACGGCAGCCCACCAGGCTCCCCCGTCTCTGGCATCCTCCAGACAAGAGCACTGGAGTGGGTTCCCATTTCCTTCTCTGATGCATGCAAGTGAAAAGTGAAAGTGAAGTCACTCAATCATGTCCAACTTAGCGACCCCATGAGCTGAGGCCTACCAGGCTCCTCCATCCATGGGATTTTCCAGGCAAGAGTACTGGAGTGGGTTGCCATTGCCTTCTTCGTGAAACAACATACTGCTTCCAAATAAGAAAATGAGAACATCAAGGCTGTATATTGTCACTCTGCTTGTTTAACTTATATGCAGAGTACATCATGAGAAACGCTTGGCTGGATGAAGAACAAGCTGGAATCAAGTTTGCCAGGAGAAATATCAATAACCTCAGATATGCAGATGACACCAACCTTATGGTAGAAAATGAAGAAGAACTAAAGAGCCTCTTGATGAAAGTGAAAGAGGCGAATGAAAAAGTTGGCTTCAGGCTTAACATTCAGAAAACTAAAATCATGGCATCTGGTCCCATAACTTCATGGCAGGTATATGGGAAACAGTGGAAACACTGGCTGCAGTCCATGGGGGTCGCGAAGAGTCGGACATGACTGAGTGACTTCACTTTCACTTTTCACTTTCATGCATTGGAGAAGGAAATGGCAACTCACTCTGGTGTTCTTGCCTGGAGAATCCCAGGGATGGCAGAGCCTGGTGGGCTGCCGTCTATGGGGTCGCACAGAGTTGGACACGACTGAAGCGACTTAGCAGCAGTAGCAGCATGGCAGTTCTATTTCCAGTTTTTTAAGGAATCTCCACACTGTTCTCAATAGTGGCTGTACTAGTTTGCATTCCCACCAACAGTGTAAGAGGGTTCCCTTTTCTCCACACCCTCTCCAGCATTTATTGCTCGTAGACTTTTGGATAGCAGCCATTCTGACTGGCATGAAATGGTACTTCATTGTGGTTTTGATTTGCGTTTCTCTGATAATGAGTGATGTTGAGCATATTTTCATATGTTTATTAGCCATCTGTATGTCTTCTTTGGAGAAATATCTGTTTAGTTCTTTGGCCCAGTTTTTTGATTGGGTCATTTGTTTTTCTGGAATTGAGCTGCAGGAATTGCTTGCATATTTTTGAGATTAATTCTTTGTCAGTTGCTTCATTTGCTATTATTTTCTCCCATTCTGAAGGCTGTCTTTTCACCTTGCTTATAGTTTCCTTTGTTGTGCAGAAACTTTTAATTGTAATTAGGTCCCATTTATTTTTGCTTTTATTTCCAATATTCTGGGAAGTGGGTCATAGAGGATCCTGCTGTGATTTATGTTGGAAAGTGTTTTGCCTATGCTCTCCTCTAGGAGTTTTATAGTTTCTGGTCTTACATATAGATACTTAATCCATTTTGAGTTTATTTTTGTGTATGGTGTTAGAAAGTGTTCTAGTTTCATTCTTTTACAAGTGGTTCACCAGTTTTCCCAACCACTTGTTAAAGAGATTGTCTTTTCTCCATTGTATATTCTTGCCTCCTTTGTCAAAGATAAGGTGTCCATAGATGCGTGGATTTATCTCTGAGGTTTCTAGCATCACCAGCTCAGTGGACGTGAATTTGAGCAGACTCTGGGAGGTAGGGAAAGAGAGAGGAGTTTCTCCTGCTACAGTCCATGGAGTGACAAAGAGTCAGACATGACTTAGCAACTGAAAAACAACAATTGTTGTAAAGTTATATAGGAACAAGATTTTTTTTTAAAATATATAGCTGGTTATGATTTATTTTCTTTGTCTTTGTAAGGATTTTCAACTACACCACTGAATCAATGGACAAGGCAAGTAGCTTTCAGAAAACTTTATACTGCACAGTCCTCACAAGGAAAGCCCCAGACTCTGAGCCACAGAAAAATCTGAAACGTAGTTGGCCAGAAGACTGTAAAACAGGGGCAGATTTTCATCTAGAATTTAAATTTCTAGTGGGGAAGGATCCATGATATTCTTCTAGAGATAATAGCTTTGGACAAGGAGCAAATATACTTTGAGGAGGCAACAAAGAGAAACCTACTAAGATGAACAAAACTGTAAACATTTAGTCAGTAAATTATAATCTCTATCTCCAGGAATGCCAATCTCTCACCTTATAGAAGCATTGGAAAATTAATTTAATAAATCAACTTTCTGCAGATGTTCTGTATTTTGACAATAGTGTTTGAATGCAGTGAAATGGTTATCTGAAGCTCTGAATATGTACCATGCGTTGCATTGAGGTTTATTAAGTTAAGGCACTCAATCCTTGCAGAGAGTTGCAGAAGTGTGATATTAATTTGCAGAAACATGAATTGGAAATGTGCCATCACTGTGTCTCATTCTAGATTCAGTCATTATCATTGGAATGAAGTCTTATTATTTCATTTTCAGGTTTTCATTAAGCAGCTTTATAATACAGATGAAACATTAACATTTTAATGCTTTTGTGAATAAAATTGTTGTTGCACTTGCTCTTGGAAGTGGACGCAATCCTGTTACAAGTGCTGACTCTCCATTGTAATTAAAGATTGTCTCCTTGACGAAAACCCTGATCTCTGAAATAATAGATAGTATTGCTTTTAAGTATTGTATCATTATTCAGAAAGCATTTTGTATCTATTTTTACATTTCTTTTAATATTATCCCCTAAATTATCAGCATCCATGCTTAAACCCAATGGAAATTATTCAAATCATATCTTTCTCATCATCTCAGTTATCTTTGACACTGATGACTTCCTTGCTCATGAAATACTCTCATCTCTCTTCACTGAAGATTCTGGGTTTCTTTATGCATATATGGATACACAATAATTTATTTTGTATTTTATTTTTATCTTCTCATCTCCCAAGTTCTGGTTTTCTTCAGGTTACTGTCCTAGAACCTCATTATTATCACTATCATTCACTGTAAAATGGGTGCCAGATACTGTAAGCACTTTACATAGAGCATCAATTCTCACTTTTACACCGTCAAGTAGTGTGTAGCCTAACAACTTCATATAGATGATGATTTTCATAACTTGCCAAAGTAACTTTCTTGTGACTAGAACTCAGGTCTACATGAAGCAGAGATTGAGTTCTTAGTGTCTATTGAAAGTTCCACCATATAAATAATTCACATAAAATAGCCTATACATAAAATACCTTACCTGTAGTACATATGGATGCAGGGAGAGACACTCCAACGTGAAGCTAATACCCAACCTCTTCAGTTAAATATAGATATCTGAAGTTTAACATAAAGTTTAATGATTTAATAGACTATTTCCCTAACTAGCACAATTTCTTTCCTCCTGCTTTTTCTTTTCACTACCAAATTCACTTTACTGCCTCCATCCAACCTATCATCATCAATCCTTAAATTTCATCTTATTAATATATGTTGCATCCATTTACTTCCTCCCTTTTTGCTACTGCAATTTAAATGACCAAATTCACCATCTTCTCACACCTGGATCAGTTCAGTGCAGTCCAGTTCAGTCGTTCAGTCATGTCCAACTCTTTGCAACCCTATGGACTGCAGCACTCCAGGCCTCTCTGTCCATCACCAACTCCAGGAGCTTACTCAGACTCATGTCCACTGAGTCAGTGATGCCATCCAACCATCTCATCCTCTGTGGTCCCCTTCTCCTCCTGCCTTCAATCTTTCCCAGCATGAGGGTCTTTTCCAAATGAGAGAGTCAATTCCTAGGCAGGTTGATAAGTCTGGGATCCCCAAGGACCCCAAGGGCATGGGGTTCTCAAGAAGGAGATAGGGGTCTGGAATTCTCAAGGAGGAAAAGACGAACTTTTCTTTTTTCTTCTCTCTCAACATTCCTTAGCCACATAAATTGTTTTTTCCTTTAAGTCCAAAACCGATGATTACACAACAAATAACTACGTTTAAACTCTGTACTAGGGATTATATAACAACAATGTATCCTGCTTCAGGACAGTTTCTCTTTCCTGAAAACCTTCTGACTAATCCTGATATTTTAGAATGTATATTATGGGAGTGGGTCTGATAAGATCTTTCTATTGTTAAATTCTAATCCTGTTATCTTAAAATGTAAACTGTGGGAGTGGGTATGGTAAAATTTTTACAACCTTGAGACATCCTATTGATTTATTGTAATAACTAATTTATTTATTTTATGTTTTTATATATAAGGTTTTAATATTATATCTGAAGTAATTGATTAACATACCTGAGGAACCAGTGATTAAAGCAATTTATTATTTTTGAATGAGATAATGCAAAATGAAGCAAAGATTAATCCAAGTGAAAAATCTGTGCATAGAAGAAATTCATGTTGAAGTCAGGGTAGCCTTGGATTTTACAAAATTTTTTCTACCATATACTTGGAAGACAGTGCTAATTGGCTGTTGTTTAATTCTTAGAATTGCCAGTCACTTTATCATGATACCTCTGGGAAAAGTATATAATTCCCTCGCTAAAGACTACCTAGGGGAACACTCTCTGTCTCCCTTCTGATGTCTGTGTCAGAAGCTTGCTCTGTCCATTTTCACGTTAATAAAACTCTCATACACAAGCTCTCAAGTAATCAAGCCTGTTCCCCGGTCTCGAAGTTAAATATTCTTTGGAGATCACAAATCCAACGCCATTCACCACAAGCTATCACAATGAGTCAGTGCTTTGCTTTGCATCAGGTGACCAAAATATTGGAGTTTCAGCTTCAACATCAGTCCTTCCAAAGAACTCAGGACTGATTTCCTTTAGGATGAACTGGTTGTACCTCGTTGCAGTCACAGTGACTCTCAATAGTCTTCTCCAACACCACAGTTCAAAAGCTTCAATTCTTCGGTGCTCAGTTTTCTTTATAGTCCAACTCTCACATCCATACATGACTACTGGAAAAACCACAGCTTTGACTAGATGGAACTTTGTTGGCAAAACAGTATCTCTGCTTTTTAATATGCTGTCTAGGTTGGTCATAGCTTTTTTCCCAAGGAGCAAGCAATACATTTAATTAAGATGCCCCTTTTACATAGTTCTTTTTAATTAAATGTAATTGTTATATGTCCTTTCCTACTTCCAGACAGCAGAAAATGTTTCTTCCCTTTAACTTCCTTCACTTGTGAGGCTAAAATGAAATCATCTTAAAGTAGGTGACAAGATCCATATGTCTGAATTTGGCATAAAGTAATTATCACATATTAAGTATACTTGAAGAATGGTGATTTTTTTCACATTCAGGTTTTTGCTTTGCTTTTTATTTTATCTAAAAGACTGTTGCCTACATTCATTACTTTCCTTGTTTATTTCTTTCAAACTGAAACATTTGTTTACATCTTGTTATAATTTTTTGTTGTGCTTTTTTTTTTTTTTTTTAATTGATCATGGTATCTAGTCCCATTCTCCATAGCAAATAAACAGGGAAAAAGTGGAAGCAGTAACAGCTTTTATTTTCTTTGGCTCTAAAATCACTGTGGATGATGACTGCAACCACAAAATGAAAATATGCTTGCTCCTTGGAAGGAATATTATGACAAACCAAATATTCTGGATATCAACCTTTCATTATATGACTTGAAATATCCTATTCAGTCGGTTGTCTGTACATTTTGTTGATTATTTTGTTCTTCTTGCAGAGCATTTAGTTTGAGGTAGACTCATTTATTTATTTTGCTTTTGTTGCACTGGCCTGTAGAATTATATCCAAAACAACTCTTGAGGCTGATGTAAAGGAAATCATCTTTTGTGTTGGTTTTTTTTTTTTAATTAGGAGTTTTATAAAGTCAGGTCTTACATTAAAAATTTTAATCTATCTTTATGTAATTTTTGTAGCCCAGAGTAATTTTTTGCATGTTCTAATAGTTGTACAGTTTTCCCAACACCATTTATTGAAGAGATTTTTCCATTGGATATTCTTGCCTCCTTTGTCATAAAGTAATTGAGCTTATCAGCATGGATTTATTCCTGGGCTTTTCATTCTAATCCATTGATTTATGTGTCTATGTTTGTGTCAGTATCGGTGTATCCTTTACTATAGCTCTTAGCGAAAGTGAGAGTCAGTAAGTCATGTTCAACTCTATAATCTCAAGGACTATACATTCCATGGAATTCTCCAGGTCAGAATACTGGAGTGTGTAACATTTCCCTTCTTCAGGGGATCTTCCCCACCTAGGAATGAAATTCAGGTCTTGCACACTGCAGGCAGATTCTTTACCAGCTGAGCCACAAGGGAAACCCACTATAGCTCTTGAGTTCAGCTCCGTCACTCAGTCGTGTACGACTCTTTGCGACCTCATGAATCACAGCACACCAGGCCTCCCTGTCCATCACCAACTCCCAGAGTTCACTCAGACTCACGTTCATCGAGTCAGTGATGCCATACAGCTATCTCATCCTCTGTCGTCCCCTTCTTCTTCTGCCCCCAACCCCTCCCAGCATCAGAGTCTTTTCCAATGAGTCAACTCTTCGCATGAGGTGGCCAAAGTACTGGAGTTCCAGCTTCAGCATCATTCCTTCCAAAGAAATCCCAGGGCAGATCTCCTTCAGAATGGACTGGTTGGATCTCCTTGTAGTCCAAGGGACTCTCAAGAGTCTTCTCCAACACCACAGTTCAAAAGCATCAATTCTTCAGCTCTCAGCTTTCTTCACACTCCAACTCTTACATCCATACATGACCACAGGAAAAACAATAGCCTTGACTAGACAGGTCTTAGTCAGCAAAGTAATGTCTCTGCTTTTGAATATACTATCCAGCTCAACTGGAATTCCATCACCTCTACTATCTTTGATCGCAGTGATGCTTTCTAAGGCCCACTTGACTTCACATTCCAGGATGTCTGGCTCTAGATGAGTGATCACACCATCGTGATTATCTGGGCAATGAAGATATTTTTTGTACAGTTCTGTGTATTCTTGCCAACTCTTCTTAATATCTTCTGCTTCTGTTAGGTCCATACCATTTCTGTCCTTTATCAAGGCCATCTTTGCATGAAATATTCCCTTGGTATTTCTAATTTTCTTGAAGAGATCTCTAGTCTTTCCCATTCTGTTCTTTTCCTCTATTTCTTTGCATTGTTTGCTGAAGAAGGCTTTCTTATCTCTTCTTGCTATTCTTTGGAACTCTACATTCAGATGCTTATATCTTTCCTTTCCTCCTTTGCTTTTCTCCTCTCTTCTTTTCACAGTTATTTGTAAGGCCTCCCGAAACAGCCATTTTGTTTTTTGCATTTCTTTTCCATGGGGATGGTTTTGATCCCTGTTTCTTGTACAATGTCACGAACCTCAGTCCATAGTTCATCAGGCACTCTGTCTATCAGATCCAGGCCCTTAAATCTATTTCTCACTTCCACTGTATAATCAAAAGGGATTTCATTTAGGTCATATCTGAATGGTCTAGTGGTTTTCCCTACTTTCTTCAACTTAAGTCTAAAGAGTTCATGATCTGAGCCACAGTCAGCTCCTGGTCTTGTTTTTGTTGACTGTATAGAGCTTCTCCATCTTTGGCTACAAAGAATATAATCAGTCTGATTTCTGTGTTGACCATCTGGTGATATCCATGTGTAGATTCTTCTCTTGTGTTGTTGGAAGAAGGTGTTTGCTATGACCAGTGCATTTTCTTGGCAAAACTCAATAGTCTTTGCCCTGCTTCATTCCACATTCCAAGGCCAAATGTGCCTGTTACTCCAGGTGTTTCTTGACTTCCTACTTTTGCATTCCAGTCCCCTATAATGAAAAGGACATCTTTTTTGGGTGTTAATCCTAAAAGGTCTTGTAAGTCTTCATAGAGCTGTTCAACTTCAGCTTCTTCAGTGTTACTGGTTTGGGCATAGACTTGGATTACCGTGATATTGAACGGTTTGCCTTGCAGATGAACAGAGATCATTCTGTCATTTTTGAGATTGCATCCAAGTACTGCATTTTGAACTCTTTTGTTGATCATGATGGCTACTCCATTTCTTCTGAGGGATTCCTGCCCGCAGTAGTAGATATAATGGTCATCTGAGTTAAATTCACCCATTCCAGTCCATGTTAGCTCGCTGATTCCTACAATGTCAACGTTCACTCTTGCCATCTCTTGTTTGACCACTTCCAATTTGCCTTGATTCATGGACATGACATTCCATGTTCCTATGCAATATTGCTTTTGACAGCATCAGACATTGCTTCTATCACCAGTCACATCCATAGCTGGGTGTTGTTTTTGCTTTGGCTCCATCCCTTCATTCTTTCTAGAGTTATTTCTCCACTGATCTCCAGTAGCGTGTTGGGCACCTACTGACCTGGGGAGTTCCTCTTTCCTTATCCTATCATTTTGCCTTTTCATTCTGTTCATGGGGTTCTCAAGGCAAGAATACTGAAGTGGTTTGCTATTCCCTTCTCTAGTGGACCACATTCTGTCAGACCTCTCCACCATGACCTGCCCGCCTTGGGTTGCCCTGCGGCATGGCTTAGTGTCATTGAGTTAGACAAGGCTGTGATCCTAGTGTGATTAGATTGACTAGTTTTCTGTGAGTATGGTTTCAGTGTGTCTGCCTTCTGATACCCTCTTGCAACACCTACCATCTTACTTGGGTTTTTCTTACCTTGGGCGTGCAGTGTCTGTTCACGGCTGCTCTAGCAAAGCACAGCGGCTGCTCCTTACCTTGGACAAAGGGTATCTCCTCACCGCCCCCTTTCCTGACCTTCAACGTGGGATGGCTCCTCTAGGCCCTCCTGTGCCTGTGCAGCCACCGCTCCTTGGACTTGTGGTTGTTCCTCCATGCCGCCGCCCCTGGCCTCAGATGCCCCTGACCTCGGACATGAGGTAGCTCCTCTCTGCCACCACTCCTGGCCTTGGACACAGGGTAGCTCCTCCCGGATGGTGTGGGGTCTTAGTATAGCTTAAAAGCAGTGAGCATGATATCTCCAGCTTTGTTGTTTCTCTAGATTACTTTGGTTATGCAGTGTCTTTGTGGTACAAAGCACCATGAGTATTGTGATAGTAATTCCATTAAATCTGTAGATTGGCTTGGGTAGTATTATATTTTAAAAGTATTATTTTTTCCAACTTATGAGCATAATATACCTATTAATAAATTGGTGTCATCTTCAATTTCTTTTGTCAATTTTCTTATACTTTTTAGAATATGGGTATTTTACTCACTTGGCTAGAATTATTCCTAGGTACTTTCTTCTTTTTGAAGCAATTGTTAATGGTGTTATTTTCTTAATTTCTGTTTCTGATAGTTTGTTCTCAGTGTATAGAAACACAAAGGATTTCTATTAATTTTGACTTCTGCAACTTTACTGAATTTATTTATTAGTTCTAATAGTGTTTTACTGGAGTCTTTAGGGTTTTCCAGCTGCACATGGAACAACAGACTGGTTCCAAATCGGGAAAGGATTACATCAAGGCTGTATATTCTTATCCTGCTTATTTAACTTATATGCAGAATACAGTATGGGAAATGTTGGACTGGATGAGGCACAAGCTGGAATCAAGTTTCCTGGAGAAATATCACTAACCTCAGATATGCAGATGACACCACCCTTATGGCAGAAAGTGAAGAACTAAACAGCCTCTTGATGAAAGTCAAAGAGGAGAATGAAAAAGGTGGCTTAAAACCCAACATTCAGAAAACTAAGATGATGGCATCTGGTCCCATCATTTCATGGCCAATAGATGAGGAAACAGTGGAAACAGTGACAGACTTTATTTTGGGGGGGCTCCAAAATCACTACAGATGGTGACTGCAGCCATGAAATTAAAAGACATTTGCTCCTTGGAAGAAAAGTTATGACCAACCTAGACAGCTAATTAAAAAGCAGAGACATTACTTTGCCAACAAAGGTCCGTCTAGTCAAAGCTATGGTATTTCCAGTAGACATGTATGGATGTGAGAGTTGGACTATAAAGAAAGCTGAGCACTAAAGAATTGATGCTTTTGAACTGTGGTATTGGAGAAGACTCTTGAGAGTCCCTTGGACAGCAAGGAGATCCAACCAGTTCATCTTAAAGGAAATCAGTCCTGAATACTCATTGGAAGGATTGATGCTGAAGCTGAAACTCCAATACTTTGGCCACCTGATGCAAAGAGCTCCCTCATTTGAAAAGATCCTGATGCTGGGAAAGATTGAAGGTGGGAGGAGAAGGAGATGACAGAGGATGAGATAGTTGGATGGCATCACCGACTCAGTGGACATGAGTTTGAGTAAACTCCGGGAGTTGGTGATGGACAGGGAGGCCTGGCATGCTGCAGTCCAAGGGGTCGCAAAAAGTCAGACATGACTGAGCGACTGAATTGAACTGAGTGATATACAATATCATGACATCTGCAAATAGTGATAGTCTTACTTCTTTTCCAATTTGGTTGCCTTTTATTGCTTTTTGTCAACTAATTGCTATGGCTTGGACTTACAATACTACATTAAAGAAAAGTGCTGTGAGTGATCATCCTACTCTTGTTTCTGATCTTAGAAAAAAAGCTTCAGCTTCTTACTGTTGAGCATTATGTTAGTTGTGAGCTTGTCATACACGGCCTCTATTATGTTGAGGTATGCGCATTCTATACTAGTTTTATGGAGTTTTTTCATCACAAATCAATGTATTTTGTCAAATGCCTTTCCTTTTTCTATTATGCTGATCATATGTCTTTCATTTTCCATTTTGTTAATGTGGCATATCATTTGATTTATTGATTTGTGAATGTTAAGCCATCATTGAATTCTTACAATGAATCTCACATGAACTAGTGTCTGATCTTTTTCAATGTATTGTTGAATTCAGTTTGCTAATGTTTTGATCAGTGTTTTTGCATTTGTGTTCATTAATGTATCAATTTCTACATCTGTAAGACAAGGAAAATAATCATATGTGCTTCATTATTTGTTATAAAGGCTACATGCTTTAAGGTTTTTACTGAAACAAAATTAGCATTTAAGTTGGCTAGAGAAAAAACTCTAAACAAGAAGACTCTAAACATGTCACAGCAATCAAAATCCTAACGTATATTTGGGTATGTATTTTCTAAAAACATTAAGTGTATGTTATATTTCAATAAATACATGAGTAAAAAGTAATGCTTAAATAAATGTTAGAAAAATAAACAGATATACAAACATGTTCTATGACATTTCAGTAAAAGATGCTAACAGAATCCTGGCTGATAATCAAATGATCAATTTTGTTATTCTCACAGCATATATTTCTGTATAAGATCAGTACTTGGATAAAAAATTGCAATTGAAAGAGTAAAGGATATGCTCAGTACTGTCCTATTTAGTTGGTGAAAGTATACCAACATTTCATGTAAATAGCTTTTGAAGACAGTGAATCATTTTTGGTTGTATAATATAAGGCAATTTTATATTTTTCTGGATTTATATGTAATATATAAAACAGAAATCAGGTTCACAGGTGGCACTAGTAGTAAAGAATCTGTTTGCCAATACAGGAGACACAAGGGATGTAGATTTGATCCCTGGGTCAGGGAGATCCACTGAAGTAGGAGGTGGCAACCCACTCCAGTATTCTTGCCTGGAAAACTCCATGGACAGAGAAACCTGGCAGGCTGCAGTCCATGGGGCCATAAAGAATCGGATACAACTGAGCCTCTGAGCACACATAAAGTAGATGTAATGTTTTCAAGTGTATGTTAAGATACTTTGAAATGAAAACTTGATATAGATTTTATATAATAAGAGAAGCAAGTATGACATGTATTTAATTATTTAAGTTAAAGCATAACAGTTCTAGAGTGTACTGAATTGTGCAACAAATGCCACCTATCCAAACAAAAATAATTATGAATTTAATTTTCTCTTGGTCCTATTGAGTATTGGTGCATGCACCCTGAAAATGAGAGTGATTAATTTCTTCATAGGCTAGTGCAAATTAAAAACTAAGGCTTTTCAAAAGAAAGGCTAGAACTAATATAATCTGTTCTCAAATTTCGATCTTCTTTAGTTGAGATTTCCATTATTCCAAGTCAGCAGGGAGAGTGCTAATTACTCACTTAGGGATGCTAAAGTGGCCCTGGGAGGTAGATGAGAAGAGGTAAGACCCTAACTAGAAAACATGTCCCCTACAGGGACTATTTTTAGCAGCTCTTTCCTTTGAAACCCTCAGAGGTGAAGTTTTTTATAGTCAGTTAAAAAAAAATTCAATTAGCTTATAAGTAGAAATAACAAGCATTATTAAAATTTTAATGAAAAAGTTACTTCATTAGGACTTTCCATTGACCCCTAGAGCCCTTAATCTTGCCATACTGGGTGGCAAGTTCAGCAGGTCCCTTCTACAGCCCTGCAACTTGGACCAAAGCTATCTACTTGTGACCACTGGAGATGGATGAGCAGAGATTCCCTGCCAATCAATACCAGTAATGCTGTTTTCAAGAACGGTACTCAGAGAAAGGACAGAGGAAAAGAAATGACAGAGCTGCCTAATCCTTACCCAAGAAACAGATCAGATGCAGCCATATAAACAGCACTAGCCAAGTGGAAATCCTGAGAGGGATGTAAATTCTCTCCTCTGCTCAGTGAACTCCTTTGAAGGGCTGGAATGAAACCACAGCAGCTTCTCCAGGGAGTCTACATCACGAGCTTGAACTGTGAATCTAAAGGCAAGAAAACGCATTGCCTCTGATGTCTTTTTTCTCCCCCATGGAAGCTGATTGCCCAGTCTCGGTTCTGCACTGGTGGTAAAAGAGATGCCTTTGTCTTGGCCATCCTCTGCCAAACACACACTGGCAATTCTTGTGTCTCTCCCCAGTGTATGAACTGCCCTTCAAACAGGAAACATGAATGAACAGATCACAGTGGCCTCTTCTTGGACATAACACATCATGTACATTTCTGGAACTTAAGTAACCTAGATGATTGCACTTGTGCCTGACTGAGCGACCACTTCCTACCCTTCTGAACAAAAAAACTTTATTCTCTAATATATCTTTGCCCTCTAAAGTAATTCTCTTTCCTGAAATCTCCAGCATCTTTTTTGCAGCTTAAGCTGCTTTAGATCCCTAAGGGCATTATTATTTTCTCATATTCACATCTCTGTCTTTTAAATTTTTTCTCGAACTCCTTAGCAAAAATTTAATCAGGCAAATTTTATGTTACCAGGATGGAAAAGAATTTATCATCCAGGTAGCAAGCATAAGAAACCTTCAGTGACTACACTAATACAAGACTATTGCACATATGCTTAGTTGCTCAGTTGTATCCGACTGTTTGCAACACTTTGGACTGTAGCCATCCAGGTTCTTCCATCCATGGGATTCTTGAGGCAAGAATACTGGAGTGGGTTTCCATTTCCCCCTCTAGGGGATCTTCCCAATCCAGGGATCAAACCTACTTCTCCTGTATTGCAGTGGATTCTTTATCTAGTAAGCTATCAGGGAAAACGTAAGACTAGATGGACTTTAAATTTTAAAAAATGAAAAGAAATGGTCCTAGACATAATCATGAACATAATACAATGAAAATGATATAATTCTTAAGGTGTAATTTTTTTAATGTGTTGGGAAGGCAGTTTAAAATCAATCTTGAATTTTTATATATTTTCACTTAGCTTTGGCTGAAACATTTTTTCCTCTGGCCATTCTGGATGATGGAATAACAGAACAAAAACAACCAAGAAACAAGGATGGGCACTGGTGGAGTATATTGTGGTTCAGGCGTTATGTTAAACTCAAGCTGAGGCAGAGTTTTTTCATTCATTCAGCCCTGCCTGTTAGGATTCAATACTCAAGTTAGAGAATATAATTGATGTTCATTTACCAGTGTGTTTCCTTAGTTTTTCCCTTTGTGTGTGTGTGTGTGTGTGTGTGTGTGTGTGTGTGTGTGTATATATATATATAATCACTCCAAGAATTTTCTCTGGTAGCAATTGTAGGAACGGTTGTCTAGGTTTGAAGGTGTAGAATTCTTAACATTTCTTAAAAACCAGATACATTACTTTGCCAACAAAGGTCTGTCTAGTCAAAGCTTTGGTTTTTCCAGTAGTCCTATATGGATGTGAGAGTTGGACCATAATGAAAGCTGAGCACAGAAGAATTGATGCTTTTGAAATATGGTGTTGGAGAAGACTCTTGAGAGTCCCTTGGACTGCAAGGAGATCCAACCAGTCAATCCTAAAGGAAATCTGTCCTGAATATTGATTGGGAGGACTGATGCTGAAGCTGAGGCTCCAATACTTTGGTCACCTGATATGAAGAACTGACTCACTGGAAAAGACCCTGATGCTGTGAAAGATTGAAGGCAGGAGGAGAAGGGGATGACAGAGAATGAAATGGTTGTATGACATCACTGATTCAATTGACATGAGTTTGAGTAGGCTCCAGGAGCTGATGATGGACAGGGAAGCCTGGTGTGCTGCAGTCAACAGGATCGCAGAGTCAGATACGACAGAGTGACTGAACTGAACTGAATCTATATCCATTTGTTTTAATCCCTTAATGAAAAAATTAATTATGTACATGCCTAATGATTTTAAGGGCTTCCCAAATGGCACTAGTGGTGAAAAACTTGCCCTCCAATGCAAGAGACATAAGAGACATGGGTTCCATCCCTCAGTGGAAGATCCCCTGGAGGAGGGCATGACAACCCACTCCAGTATTCTTGACTGGAGAATCCTATGAACAAAGGATTCTGCTGGGCTACAGTCCATAGGATCATAAAAATTCAGACTCAACTTGGCATATAATGATTTTAATTTTGGGGGGTGCATCTATTTATTCATTGACATATGGGTGCTTGTAACAGGAGGAGGTTTACTGCTGCTGAAATGCTAAATCCAGTAAAAAAGATTTGAGAAAGCAAAGCAAGCAACATTATTTTACTGGAAGCCTTGTTAAATTGCTTGTTATCTAATTTTGGTTGACCAAATTAGATAAAGTCAGAGAATCATTAGAATTTAATGTGCATTTTAACTGTATCTGAGTTTATCAATCAGTTATTAAAACAGCTTGAAGTTTATAAGTTCCAATTAGAGACAAACACTTAAAAATAATTTTGGATGTTAAATAGGAGATCCCAAGCATTTTATTTCTATTCTGAAAGAATATCTTAATTAATTTAAAATGATTTGAAAAACAAACAATAGAATGAACATTTTCTAGAAGCAACAGCATATTATTTAAAGACAAACTACTTTGTTTATAAGGTAAATATAATTTGCACTACTAATAACTTACTTGAGGGTAATATGTTTAAATTATATATGTATTTATAAATCTTTAAAACAAAGTTTCCTGGCATATGATCTAAGTTTTGTTGTTTAGGTCCGACTTTTTGCAACCCCGTTAACTAAAGCTTTCCAGAATTCTTTGTCCACGGGATTTCTCAGGCAAGAAAACTGGAGTGGGTTGCCACTTCCTTCTTCAAGGGATCTTATTGACCCAGGTATCAAACAATACACAGAACTGTACAAAGAGCTTCACAACCCAGATAATCATGATGGTGTGATGACTAATCTAGAGCCAGACATCCTGGAATGTGAAGTCAAGTGGGCCTTAGAAAGCATCACTACGATCAAAGATAGTGGAGGTGATGGATTCCAGTTGAGCTGCTTCAAATCCTGAAAGATGATACTGTGAAAGTGCTGCACTCAATATGCCAGCACATTTGGAAAACTCAGCAGTGGCCACAGGACTGGAAAAGGTCAGTTTTCATTCCAATCTCAAAGAAAGGCAATGCCAAAGAATGCTCAAACGACCACACAATTGCACTCATCTCACATGCTAGTAAAGTAATGCTCAAAATTCTCCAAGCCAGGCTTCATCAATACGTGAACCGTGAACTTCCTGATATTCAAGCTGGTTTTAGAAAAGGCAGAGGAACCAAAGATCAAATTGCCAACATCCACTGGATCATGGAACAAGCAAGAGTTCCAGAAGAACATCTATTTCTGCTTTCTTGACTATGCCAAAGCCTTTGACTGTGTGGATCACAATAAACTGGGGAAAATTCTGAGAGAGATGGGAATAGCAGACCCCATGACCTGCCTCTTGAGAAATCTGTTGCAGGTCAGGAAGCAACAGTTAGAACTGGACATGGAACAATAGATGGGATCCAAACAGGAAAAGGAGTACATCAAGGCTGTATATTGTCACCCTGCTTATTATTTAACTTATATGCAGAGTACATCATGAGAAGTGATGGACTAGAAGAAACACAAGCTGGAATCCAGATTGCTGGGAGAAATATCAGATGTGCAGATGACACCACCCTTATGGCAGAAAGTGAAGAGGAACTAAAAAGTCTCTTGTATAAAGTGAAAGTGGAGAGTGAAAAAGTTGGCCTAAAGCTCAACATCCAGAAAACGAAGATCATGGTATCCGGTCCCATCACTTCATGGGAAATAGATGGGGAAACAGTGGAAACAATGTCAGACTTTATTTTCTTGGGCTCCAAAATCACTGCAGATGGTGACTGCAACCATGAAATGAAAAGACGCTTACTCCTTGGAAGAAAAGTTATGACCAACCTAGATAGTATGTTCAAAAGCAGAGACATTACTTTGCCGACTAAGGTCCATCTAGTCAAGGCTATGGTTTTTCCTGTGGTCATGTATGAATGTGAGAGTTGGACTGTGAAGAAGGCTGAGCACCGAAGAATTGATGCTTTTGAACTGTGGTGTTGGAGAAGACTCTTGAGAGTCCCTTGGACTGCAAGGAGATCCAACCAGTCCATTCTGAAGGAGATCTGCCCAGGGATTTCTTTGGAAGGAATGATGCTAGCGCTGAAACTCCAGTACTTTGGCCACCTCATGCAAAGAGTTCACTCATTGGAAAAGACTTTGATGCTAGCAGGGATTAGGGGCAGGAGGAGAAGGGGACAACAGAGGATGAGATAGCTGGATGGCATCACTGACTGAATGGATGTGAGTCTGAGTGAACTCTGGGAGTTGGTGATTGACAGGGAGGCCTGGTGTGCTGTGATTCATGGGGTCGCACAGAGTCAGACACGACTGAGTGATTGAACTGAACTGATCTCCTGTACTGCAGGAGGATTCTTTGACACAGAACCACCAGGGAAGCCTCATCTATCATTTTAGAATTCACTAAAAATTGTTGAGAATTGCTGCAATTTTCCAGATCAGTTTTTCTCAATCAGGGATGGTTTTTCTTGCCAAGGAATATTTGACAATGTCGCTGCGACTGGCCCACTAAGTGCAGGCCTCTGCTACTGGCGCACTAAGCACAGCTGAGAGGAGCTACCCCACGTCCTAGGTCAGGGGCAGAAGCCGGGAGGATCCCATGCCCGAAGGGCGGCGGCCAAGAGGAGTTAACCCACGTTCGAGGTCCGGGGTAGCGGCCGAAAGTGGCAGGCTGCGACAGCACAGGATCGGCCGAGAGGAACTACCCCGCATCCGAGGTCAGGGGCAGCGGCCAGGAGGAGCCACCCACGTCCAAGGCCAGGGGCGGCGGCTGGGAGGAGCCACCCCGCGTCTGAGGCCAGGGGAACAGACACGGAAGAGCAACCCCACTTCCAAGGACTGGTGGCTGCACGGGTACAGGAGGGCCTAGAGGAGCAATCCTACACTGAAGGACAGGAAAGGCAGTGGTGAGGAGATACCCCTCATCCAAGTTAAGTTGCAGCAGCGGTGCTTTGCTGCAGCAGCCATGAAGAGATACCCTATGCCCAAGGTAAGAGAAACCTAAGTAAGATGGTAGGTGTTGCAAGAGGGTATCAGAAGGCAGACACACTGAAACCATACTCACAGAAAACTAGTCAATCTAATCACACTAGGATCACAGCCTTGTCTAACTCAATGACACTAAGCCATGCCGCAGGGCAACCCAAGGCGGGCAGGTCATGGTGGAGAGGTCTGACAGAATGTGGTCCACTGGAGAAGGGAATAGCAAACCACTTCAGTATTCTTGCCTTGAGAACCCCATGAACAGAATGAAAAGGCAAAATGATAGGATAAGGAAAGAGGAACTCCCCAGGTCAGTAGGTGCCCAACACGCTACTGGAGATCAGTGGAGAAATAACTCTAGAAAGAATGAAGGGATGGAGCCAAAGCAAAAACAACACCCAGCTATGGATGTGACTGGTGATAGAAGCAATGTCTGATGCTGTCAAAAGCAATATTGCATAGGAACATGGAATGTCATGTCCATGAATCAAGGCAAATTGGAAGTGGTCAAACAAGAGATGGCAAGAGTGAACGTTGACATTGTAGGAATCAGCGAGCTAACATGGACTGGAATGGGTGAATTTAACTCAGATGACCATTATATCTACTACTGCGGGCAGGAATCCCTCAGAAGAAATGGAGTAGCCATCATGATCAACAAAAGAGTTCAAAATGCAGTACTTGGATGCAATCTCAAAAATGACAGAATGATCTCTGTTCATCTGCAAGGCAAACCGTTCAATATCACGGTAATCCAAGTCTATGCCCAAACCAGTAACACTGAAGAAGCTGAAGTTGAACAGCTCTATGAAGACTTACAAGACCTTTTAGGATTAACACCCAAAAAAGATGTCCTTTTCATTATAGGGGACTGGAATGCAAAAGTAGGAAGTCAAGAAACACCTGGAGTAACAGGCACATTTGGCCTTGGAATGTGGAATGAAGCAGGGCAAAGACTATTGAGTTTTGCCAAGAAAATGCACTGGTCATAGCAAACACCTTCTTCCAACAACACAAGAGAAGAATCTACACATGGATATCACCAGATGGTCAACACAGAAATCAGACTGATTATATTCTTTGTAGCCAAAGATGGAGAAGCTCTATACAGTCAACAAAAACAAGACCAGGAGCTGACTGTGGCTCAGATCATGAACTCTTTAGACTTAAGTTGAAGAAAGTAGGGAAAACCACTAGACCATTCAGGTATGACCTAAATCAAATCCCTATGATTATACAGTGGAAGTGAGGAATAGATTTAAGGGCCTAGATATGATAGATAGAGTGCCTGATGAACTATGGACTGAGGTTCGTGACATTTACAGGAGACAGGGGTCAAAATCATCCCCATGGAAAATAAATGCAAAAAACAAAATGGCTATTTCAGGAGGCCTTACAAATAACTGTGAAAAGAAGAGAGGCAAAAAGCAAAGGAGAAAAGCAAAGATATAAGCATCTGAATGGAGAGTTCCAAAGAATAGCAAGGAGAGATAAAAAAAAGCCTTCTTCAGCGATCAATGCAAAGATAGAGGAAAAGAATAGAATGGGAAAGACTAGAGATCTCCTCAAGAAAATTAGAGATAACAAGGGAATATTTCTTGCAAAGATGGGCTCGATAAAGGACAGAAATGGTATGGACCTAAGAGAAGCAGAAGATATTAAGAAGAGTTGGCAAGAATACACAGAAGAACTGTACAAAAAAGAGCTTCACAATCCGGATAATCACGATGGTATGATCACTCACCTAGAGCCAGACATCCTGGAATGTGAAGTCAAGTGGGCCTTAGAAAGCATCACTACAAACAAAGCTAGTGGAGGTGATAGAATTCCAGTGGAGCTATTTCAAATCCTGAAAGATGATGCTGTGAAGGTGCTGCACTCAATATGCCAGCACATTTGGAAAACTCAGCAGTGGCCACAGGACTGGAAAATGTCAGTTTTCATTCCAATCTCAAAGAAAGGCAATGCCAAAGAATGCTCAAACTACCGCACAATTGCACTCATCTCACATGCTAGTAAAGTAAGGCTCAAAATTCTCCAAGCCAGGCTTCAGCAATACATGAACCGAGAACTCTCTGATGTTCAAGCTGGTTCTAGAAAAGGCAGAGGAACCAGAGATCAAATTGCCAACATTTGCTGGAACATGGAAAAAGCAAGAGAGTTCCAGAAGAACATCTATTTCTGCTTTCTTGACTATGCCAAAGCCTGTGACTGAGTGGATCACAATAAACTGTGGAAATTCTGAGAGAGATGAGAATACCAGACCACCTGACCTGCCTTTTGAGAAGTCTGTATGCAAGTCAGGAAGCAACAATTAGAACTAGACATGGAATAACAAACTGGTTCCAAATAAGACAAGGAGTACGTCAAGGCTGTATATTGTCACCCTGCTTATTTAACTTATATGCAGAGTACATCATGAAAAACGCTGGGCTGGAGGAAACACAAGCTGGAATCAAGATTGCCGGGAGAAATCTCAATAACCTCAGATATGCAGATGACACCACTCTTATGGCAGAAAGTGAAGAGGAACTAAAAAGCCTCTTGATGAAAGTGAAAGAGGCAGTGAAAATGTTGGCTTAAAGTGCAACATTCAGAAAACAAAGATCATGGCATCCAGTCCCATCACTTCATGGGAAATAGATGGGGAAACAGTGGAAACAGTGTCAGACTTTATTTTTTTTGGCTCCAAAATCACTGCAGATGTTGATTGCAGCCATGAAACTAAAAGACGCTTACTCCTTGGAAGAAAAGTTATGACCAACCTAGATAGTATATTCAAAAGCAGAGACATTACTTTGCCGACTAAGGTCCATCTAGTCAAGGCTATGGTTTTTCCAGTGGTCATGTATGGATGTGAGAGTTGGACTGTGAAGAAGGCTGAGCACCGAAGAATTGATGCTTTTGAACTGTGGTGTTGGAGAAGACTCTTGAGAGTCCCTTGGACTGCAAGGCGATACAACCAATCCATTCTGAAGGAGATCAACCCTGGGATTTCTTTGGAAGGAATGATGCTAAAGCTGAAACTCCAGTACTTTGGCCACCTCATGTGAAGAGTTGACTCATTGGAAAAGACTCTGATGCTGGGAGGGATTGGGGGCAGGAGGAGAAGGGGACGACAGAGGATGAGATGGCTGGATGGCATCAGTGACTCGATGGATGTGAGTGTGAGTGAACTCCGGGAGTTGTTGATGGACAGGGAGGCCTTGCGTTCTGCGATTGATGTGGTTGCAAAGAGTTGGACACGACTGAGTGACTGAACTGAACTGAACTGAAGACGTATTTTTTCTTGCTGGGGTGGTAGCCTATTTGCTTCTGGTTGGTGGAGGTCAGAAATGCTATTAAACATTTTACAATGTAGGATGACTTCATGCTACAAAGAACTATCATAGTCAAAGACCAGCACTACCAAGGCTGAGCAACTTTGCTCTAAATTGTATAATATACTAAAAAACAACAATAACCCAATGAATTTCAGCCATTATGAAGGTCAAAATTTAGAATAACTTTCTTCCTCACCTAAATCCTGTATTTTTTACTTGTTTTTTTTTTTTTAATAAACCTTATCTAAGAAACTCAGATAAAAGATTTTTTTAAAAATTATTTGTCTAAAACTAATATGTTAGAAGAAACAATTAATTTTTCTTCTGTGTAAAGTAGTGTTAACAAGTCCAAGCTCACTTTGCAGACTCACAATAGTCCAATGAATCAGAAATGTGAGAGGTTGAGGCAAGGAAGAGACTTTAATAGGTGATCCAGCTGACCAACAAGATGGCAGACTAACACATCTAAATAACCATCTTATCAGGGTCTGGATGTGTTTCCTTTATAGATCAGAGGTCAGGGGAGGTAGGGAATTAAAGTGAAAAGGACAAATGTCCGTATGGTCAAAGCTATTGTTTTCTCAGTGGTCATGTATGGATATGAAAGTTGGAACATAAAGAAGGCTGACAGCTGAGAATTGATGCTTTTGAACTGTGGTGTTGGAGAAGACTCTTGAGAGTCCCTTGCTGGTCTTGTTTTTGCTGACTGTATAGAGCATCTCCAACTTTAGCTTCAAAGAATATATCAGTCTGATTTGGCTGTTAGCCATCTCATGATGTCCATGTTTAGAGTCTTCTCTTGTGTTGTTGGAAGAGGATGTTTGCTATAACCAGTGCATTCTCTTGGCAAAACTCTATTAGACTTTGCTCCACTTCATTCTGTACTCCAAAGCCAAATTTGCCTGTTACTCCAGGTGTTTGTTGACTTCCTACTTCATATTCTATCACCCTATAAAGACAAGGACATCTTTTTGGGGTGTTAGCTCTAGAAGGTCTTGTAGGTTTTCATACAACCATTCAACTTCAGCTTCTTCAGCATTACTGCTTGAGGGCTGACTGTGTCTCAGATCATGATGTCCTTATAGCCAAATTCACACTTAAAATGAAGAAAGTAGGGAAACCACTAGACCATTCAGGTATGATCTAAATCAAATCCCTATGATTATACAGTAGAGTGAGAAATAGATTTAAGGGACTAGATCTGATAGACAGAGTGCCTGATGAACTATGGACGGAGGTTTGTGATATTGTACAGGAGACAGGGATCAAGACCATCCCCAAGAAAAAGAAATTCAAAGAGGCAAAATGGCTGTGTGAGGAGGCCTTACAAATAGCTGTGAAAAGAAGAGAAGCAAAAAGCAAAAGAGAAAAGGAAAGACATACCCATTTGAATGAAGAGTTCCAAAGAATAGCAAGGAGAGATAAGAAAATCTTCCTCAGCGATCAGTGCAAAGAAATAGAGGAAAGCAATAGAATGGGAAAGACTAGAGATCTCTTTAGGAAAATTAGAGATATCAAGGGAATATTTCATGCAAAGATGGGCTCAAAAAAGGACAGAAATTGTATGGACCTAACAGAAGCAGAAGATATTAAGAAGAGGTGGCAAGAATACACAGAAGTATACAAAAAACATCTACATGACCTAGATAATCACAATGGTGTGATCACTCATCTAGAGCCAAATATCCTGGAATGTGAAGTCAAGCGGGTCTTAGGAAGCATCACTACGAACAAAGCTAGTGAAAGTGATGGAATTCCAGTTGATCTAATTCAAATCCTAAAAGATGATGCTGGTAAAGTGCTACATTCAATATGCCAGCAAATTTGGAAAACTCAGCAGTGGCCACACGACTGGAAAATATTAGTTTTCATTCTAATCCCAAAGAAAGGCAATGCCAAGAAATGCTCAAACTATCGTACAATTGCACTCATCTCACACACTAGTAACGTAATGTTCAAAATTCTCCAGGCCAGGCTTCAACACTATGTGAACCATGAACTTCCAGATGTTCAAGCTGGATTTAGAAAAGGCAAAGGAACCAGAGATCAAATTGCCAACATCCATTGTCATTGAAAAAGAAAGAGAGTTCCAGAAAAAAACATCGATTTCTGCTTTATTGACTATGCCAAAGTCTTTGACTGTGTGGATCACAATAAACTGTGGAAAATTCTGAAATAGACGGGAATACCAGACCACCTGACCTGCCTCTTGAGAAATCTGTATGCAGGTCAGGAAGCAACAGTTAGAACTGGACATGGAACAACAGACTGGTTCCAAATAGGAAAAGGAGTACGTCAAGGCTGTATATTGTCACCCTGCTTATTTAACTTCTATGCCGAGTACATCATGGGAAACGCTGGACTGGAGGAAGCACAGGCTGGAATCAAGATTGCTCGGAGAAATATCAATAACCTCAGACATGCAAATGATACCACCCTTATGGCAGAAACTGAAGAAGAGCTAAAAAGCCCCTTGATGAAAGTGAAAGGGAAGAGTGAAAAATTTGGCTTAAAGCTCAACATTCAGAAAACTAAGATGATGGAATATGGTCCCATTACTTCATGGCAAATAGATGGGGAAAGAGTGGAAACAGTGAGAGACGACAGAGGGTGAGATGACTGGATGGCATCACCAAGTCAATGGACATGAGTTGAGTAAACTCTAGGAGTTGTGATGGCCAGGGAGGCCTGGCATGCTGCAATCCATGGGGTTGCAAAAAGTTGGATGCAACTGAGCGACTGAACTGAACTGAATTGGACTACAGGGAGATGCAATCAATTATTCAATCCTGAAAGAAATCTGTCCTGAATATTCACTGGAGGACTGATGCTAAGGTTGAAGTTCCAAAAATTTGGCCACCTGATGCCAAATGCTGACACATTGGAAAAGACCCTGATGCTGGGAAGGATTAAAGGCAGGAGGAGAAGGGAATGACAGAGGATGAGATGGGTGAATGCCATCACCACCTCAAAGAACATGAATTTGAACAAACTCCAGGAGATGGTGAAGGACAAGGAAGCCTGATGTGCTGCAGTCCATGAGGTAGCAAAGAGTTGTACATCACTGAGCAACTGAACAGCAATAAATCTTGCAAATATCTCTCAAAATGGCAAGTCTCAGGCAGCAGATGTGTTAGTTTTTTCCTACCATCCACAGGTGGACAGGGTTTTGAACAAGGGCACTATAATAGTCAGGCAGAGGGGCACACATGTATAAATACACACATGATCCTCAGCAGATTTAGAAAGGAGGATAGAAGAAAGAAAGGAAAGAAGGATAACTTTTTTTTTAATTAAAAAAAATCCTCACCTCCCTATATCAGTTCAGTCAGTTCAGTCGCTCAGTCGTGTCCGACTCTTTGCAACCCCATGAATCACAGCACGCCAGGCCTCCCTGTCCATCACCAACTCCCGGAGCAAACTCATGCCCATCGAGTCGGTGATGCCATCCAGCCATCTCATCCTGTAGTCCCCTTCTCCTCCTGCCCCCAGTCCCTCCCAGCATCAGAGTCTTTTCTATTAAGTCAACACTTTGCATGAGGTGGCCAAAGTACTGGAGTTTCAGCTGTAGCATCATTCCCTCCAAAGAACACCCAGGGATGATCTCCTTTAGAATGGACTGGTTGGATCTCCTTGCAGTCCAAGGGACTCAAAGGAGTCTTCTCCAACACCACAGTTTAAAACCATCAATTCTTCGGCGCTCAGTGTCAAAGAAAAAGAGGGAAATTTGATTGCACATGAAATTAAAATTACTGCTGTTGTGGGAACTTCACTAGTGGTCCAGTGGTTTAAGAATCTGTTTTTCAGTTCAGGGGGCATGGTCTTCATCCCTGGATGGGAAACTGCATGGTCCCACATGCAGACCAACTAAGTCAGCACGCTGCAAGTAGAGAAAGCCTGCATATCCCCTTGAAGACCCAGTTTAGTCAAAATAATAATAATAATTACTGCTGTTTGAGCCACTGCTACTGTTGGGAAGATTGCTATAGCCTTATGAAAAAGAGATTCTGGTGTCAACATCATTGACACCTCTGGAACTGACCACAGCTAGTAGGATTTCTCTTCCTTCTGCTTTCTAACCTCATGTGGATGTTTTCTAAACAGATCCTTCGTGCTAGATATCATAAAGGACATAGGTTAGGCACAGACATCTGATTAGTGAATCAGTATCTTTATAAGGTGATAACAGTGGTCTGTTGTGTATATATGTATATATAATATATATAACTATTATTAAATGAAAGAGCAAAAAACAAAACTTTAAATCATTATGTCAGGAAAAACCTAACAAGTTCTCCAACATTAATTGAACTCTAGGATGTAAACAAAGGGTGTGTTCCCTTTATAGATTCAAAATGTTTCTTTTCTATAGAAATCTCTGTTTTAACAATAATAGCTTGTATATTTGTTTCATTTTCATTTAACATTTTATTCTCCACTATCCTGAAGTTTCAAGAAAGCCAACAACTGTGTTGTCAGGAAACATGCATGCATCTTTAGGAAGGACTGAAATATATAATGATAAGCAATATACAGAATGGAATCAAATAAATTATTTTTCTTTCTTCCATTGCAGTGAAAATCCCCTATAGTAGAAGATATCAAAAGAACATATCACACTTACTTCTTTTTGTATGTGTTACTTGAAATCTAACATTCCCTGGTAGATGAACATGAACAGTTCAGACATGTGAACATTTGTAAGATTTGATCCAAGGTCACTTTTGCCTTTAAAAAGTACCAAAGCTTCTACACATAATACTTCTCCATTATAACAGTAAAATAATTTTAAGGTCACCAAACAGCATTGATTCATTTTTTAAAAAAAGAATCTAAACTTTATAAGGACAGAAAAATCTTTATTGAAGATATCAATAAAGAAGGCATTTTAGGATACAATCAGTAAAGGATGTTTCCACTGTGTAAAAAGGAGTTGTTGCTGTCGTTGAGTCACTAAAGTTGGGTCCAACTCTTTTGCAATCCCATGGCCTGTGGCCCCCCAGGTTCCTCTGTCCATGGGATTTCCCAGGCAAGAATCCTGGAATGATTGTCATTTCCTACCTTAGGGTATTTTCCCAGCCCAGGGATCAAATTCACATCTCCTGCATGGGCAGGTGGGATCTTTAGCCACCAGGGAATCCTTGATGAGGATTAGAGTTTCTAGGGTTAGAAAAGTTTTAATTATTTTGTTCTTTTCAGTTAGTGCTGATAAATCTTGAGAAAATTAATTGAATGCTTGCCTATGACAAAGGTTTCTTTCTTTATGGATATGATTTTTTAATGAGAATAATTTTATTCTAATTTTACTTCACCACACTAAAAATAAAATTAGAGTAAAATATCCCTAAATACATGTGAATTTATGTATATCTATTCTGAAAGAGAAGAGTGAAAAAGTTGGCTTCAAGCTCAACATTCAGAAAACAAAGATCATGGCATCCAGTCCCATCACTTCATGGGAAATAGATGGGGAAACAGTGGAAACAGTGTCAGACTTTATTTTTGGGGGCTCCAAAATCACTGCAGATGGTGACTGCAGCCATGAAATTAAAAGATGCTTACTCCTTGGAAGAAAAGTTATGATCAACCTAGATAGCATATTCAAAAGCAGAGACAATACTTTGCCAACTAAGGTCCATCTAGTCAAGGCTATGGTTTTTCCAGTAGTCATGTATGGATGTGAGAGTTGGACTGTGAAAAAACCTGAGGCTGCAGAATTGATGCTTTTGAACTGTGGTTTTGGAGAAGACTCTTGAGAGTCCCTTGGACTGCAAGGAGATCCAACCAGTCCATTCTGAAGGAGATCAGCCCTGGGATTTCTTTGAAAGGAATGATGCTAAAGCTGAAACTCCAGTACTTTGTCCACCTCATGCGGAGAGTTGACTCATTGGAAAAGACTGATGCTGGGAGGGATTGGGGGCAGGAAGAGAAGGGATGACAGAGGATGAGATGGGTGGATGGCATCACTGACTCGATGGACATGAGTCTGAGTGAACTCTGGGAGTTGGTGATGGACAGGGAGGCCTGGCGTGCTGCAATTCATGGGGTCACAAAGAGTTGGACACGACTGAGCAACGGAACTGAACTAAAACTTTATAAAATAAATCTCATAAATCATATTATATTCAATAATATTTCATTATTTTAAGTGCAATGACTATAATTTTATAGGTAAATATACATATACTTTTATAAAAATGGTTGTTCAAATTAACATTGTTTTCTGAGGTTGCACATGTATATATTCCTTATGAAAGCCATGAGACAGATAAATCTATCTATTCATCTATTTATCTATGACATTTTCATGAAGAAATTATTTTTAAAGACAGATGTTTTAAAGAGAAAATCTATCTTACATGACACCTTTTATAAGTAAAAATATGTATCCACACAAGTCTGTTTATAAGTAGCAGTGGACACAGTCACATGAATTTATTTAGAATTTGATATAACAGCATTCGATTGTCAGAAACTGCACCTCTGTGCCTGTGTTATTCTCCATACTGTGGAAAGTCACATTGCTTTTGTCAGTACAACAGGCTTAAAGCTTAAAGTAAAAACAACCCCTGAGGAGCAGCCCTCAACCAAAAGATATATATATATATGTATATATATATATATATATATGTGTGTATATATATATATATATATACACACATATCAGTTCAGTTAGTCACTCAGTCATGTCCGACTCTTTGCAACCCCATGAATCACAGCACTCCAGGCCTCCCTGTCCATTGCCAACTCCCGGAGTTCACTCAGACCCTCGCCCATCGAGTCAGTGATGCCATCCAGCCATCTCATCCTCTGTCATCCCCTTCTCCTCCTGCCCCCATTCCCTCCCAGCATCAGAGTCTTTTCCAATGAGTCAACTCCTCCCATGAGGTGGCCAAAGTACTGGAGTTTCAGCTTTAGCATCATTCCTTCCAAAGAAATCCCAGGGCTGATCTCCTTCAGAATGGATGTGTATATATATATTTATACACACATATTTCAGAATCACATGTTTTACATTGTTTCCCAGTGCCTCCTACAGGAATAAACTCAGTCACTTATAGTCAGCTGGCTTAATAATGAAAACTTTAATGGCTCTAATTGGATATTTTATTTCCTTTATCAGTTCCCCATTGCACAAGTTATGTTTCTTGCACATGCCAAATAAATTGCTTATACATATCCTTGTGTTAGGTTGAATAAGCCTATTGACAAAAAAGGACAATACTGTTGATAAACATCCTGTGATCACAGGATCTCTATAACTTCACAGTGGATAAGAATCTCCAATATTGTTCAATATGATGAAACAGTAAAAAGTTAAAGAATATTTTATTATTAGATATAAAACATATGGGCAATATCTAGCATTTAAGGGGTAAGCTGGCAGTGGTAATGATAAGAACATGTAGTTTTTGGATGGTTATAGTTAAGTATTATTAATGCACTGAAAAAAAAAAAAAAAGATAAAGAAACTATCGGTCTAAATCACCCAGTGATCATTTCAGGGCATTGTGTGATTGTCATACAGCCTTGATGATAATATAATAAGACTTACCAAGTGCAATTGAAAGGCAGATTGTCCCAAAAACTAGTTCCATAACTGATTATGAGCAATAGAAGCTAATGTTCAATTCACACCCCTGGTAAGTTTCCTGAGCCAACAGAACATGCTGAGGAATGTGTTTTGAGGGAGCTAGATGAGAGTGAGGATGCAATGACAGATATGGAGATTTTAATTTTAACCAATATTATTTCCATCAGTAGTGCATGACAGTTTGGGATGCCCCACGTCTTTGATTTATATTTGGTCTTCTCTGAAGCTTTCATTTAAGCATTTTGGTGGGTAGAACATAGCCTTGTATTTTGATTTTCTTTTTACTTTCTCCTAATGTCTAATGAATTTGATCACCATTTTTTTCTTTTTAAATTATGAAAGTATGATACAACATTTACAGGATTTGGAAAATAAGAACAAAGTTACACACAGTTTCACTATACATTACAATTACTTTTTAAATAGATAAGTTAAGATTTTTAGTTGGAGTTTCAATATCAAACTCTCAAAAAGTAATAGAATGAATATACAGAAAGGTAGAAGGTTAATAGTAGACCTGAAAAGCACCATAAACCAATTCAACATAACTAAAATTTATACAATTTTCATGCAACAGTAGGATACAGGTTCTATTCAATTTCCCATAGACTATAAACTAGGAGACTCTGGAACATATCCAGGGGAATAAAAAGAGATGTGAAAATTTCATGGACTAAAGATATTGAAATCATAGAGTCTGTTTTCCTATCATTGTGGAGTTAAGTTAGAAATCAATATCAAAAGATATTTGAAAATAACCCACATATTTTCAAATGCAATGTGACATTTACCAAGAGGGATCTTTGACTTCGTCATCAAAAGCCTCAATAAAGTTGCTGCTGCTGCCGCCTTGTCGCTTCAGTCATGTCCGACTCTGTGCGACCCCAGAGAAGGCAGCTCACCAGGCTCCCCTGTCCCTGGGATTCTCCAGGCAAGAACACTGGGGTGGGTTGCCATTTCCTTCGCCAATGCCTGAAAGTGAAAAGTGAAAGTGAAGTCGCTCAGTTGTGTCCTGATGATGCTAGTGGCTTGTAAACTGATTTGCAACTCTCAGAAACTGATAGTATCAAATAAGCATTGTTAAAATCCTACCACCCCTGGCTAACCTTTACTATCAATTCTTTGAAACTGCATCTTTAAGGCTGGTTATGTTCCTTCACTGTAGTTTCTGATTATCCTCAAGCACAAACCCTAAAATCCATACACAGTCTCTAAGTTCAAGTACAAAGGTTCGCTTCAGGACAAACCCCAAAGTGATGTAGTGTTTCTTAATATGTCTGTAGTGTCTACTGGGTGTAACCCCCCTGGACAGGCTAGCTGGATGGCAGCACAATATGGGGGCCCACATGGTCAACTTTTCTATAGCTCCACTTGCTCCCTATTCTGTCTGAACACCCCCCTACAGTCAACATTGAATTCTGAAGTCAGTGAAGACTTCAGCCTGTCTTCATTCTGAAGTTGTACTCTCATGTAACTGAATCCAGTTCTTCACCATTAATTCAACAGAGCTTCCAAAAGATGTCAGGCATATTCTTAGGAAGCGTCCTGGGATGGACCAGCAGGGTCCTGGCTTTCAGGCTCTGAAAACGGTGCTGGCACGGCTTCTTTTTTCTGGGCTGCCAGGAACTCATGAACTGCTCGTTCTATCTGTGGTCTGAAGATGTGGTTCTCCTTTTCGGGCCCCTCCGCCACCTCTCCACGACCTAGGCCCTCTGTTCCTGAGAGGAAGCTTTCCTCGGGCCCTTGGCGGACCCGTTGCGCAGCCATGGCTGACGGCGGGGGCGGCGGCGCGGGCAGGCCTCGGCGGGGGCGCCGGCGGGCACCAGCGGGGCCGGCGGGGGCGGCGGCCCCATCAACCCGGCCTCATTGCCCCGGGCGACCCGTAGCTCACTGCGCTCACGTGGAGCAACTCAAGAGCCGGGGGCTGTTTGACAGCTTCCGCCAGGACTGCCTGGCTGACGTGGACACCAAGCCAGCTTACCAAAACCTGAGGCAAAAAGTGGATAATTTTGGGTCAACACATCTGGACAAGCAGGAATGGAATCCCACGATGAACACAAACCAATTGCAAAACGGTCTGAGGCAGAGTGTGGTTCAGTCAGGAATGTTGGAAGCTGGAGTCAATAAAGTTAAAAGACTGAAAAAACACAGAGGGTAATTGCAGAGAAGAAAGCATTAAATGAGAAATTAATATCAAAAATACTTTTAAAACCCCTGTATTTGGAAATTAAATGTGCATTTTTAAATGGTGGATTTATCTAAGAAGCCATGACAAGAAAAATTAGAAAATATTTGTAACAGAATAAAAATGAAAAGAGAATTTACCAAGATGTATTGCATGTAGCTAAAGCTGTTCAATGCAAACAAATACTGTGTGGAATACTGAATATGTAAACAAATAATGGACACTAGCATACAATTTTGTGAAATTTGAACAAAATCTGTACTTTAGTTAATAATACTGTATCATATCCTAATTTCCTATCTTTTTCTTTAACAATCATAGTATTTCTGTATATTCTCAGAATTGGATTAAAAGTTTCAAACCTCATTCAAAAATTTTTTTAAAATCACTAAGGTAATAAACTAACTGGACTTTTAACAGTAATATTAGGTACTAAAATACACAGAATTATATGAAAGTTTTGAGTGAATGTAAATTAGAAATCTACCATTTCATTCATACTAAGTCAAACAAGTGGAATAAAAATGTCATAATTTTTTTTAGCTAGGCAAAAATTCATAGGCTTTCTAAAATATATATATTATATTTTACATATATAAGTTTTTCTACTATTCTTGATAAAGGCTTACTGCTATTTAATACGGAGAAGGCAATGGCACCCCACTCCAGTACTCTTGCCTGGAAAATCCCATGGGCGGAGGAGCCTGGTAGGCTGCAGCCCATGGGGTCGCGAAGAGTCAGACCTGACTGAGCGACTTCCCTTTCACTTTCATGCACTGGAGAAAACCTGTAATCACTTTTTAAAATCCAGATGCTTATCAGAAATATCTTGGAAATTTTTGAAAATACAAATGTCTAGGTATTGCTTTTTTTTGTTGTTATTCTTTCTCAAGCCTTGATCGCCTTTTTATGCATTATGAAATCAACAAAGCAGAGTTTCAAAACCCTTTGCCCATTTTTCTATTTAAGGGTCAGCTTTTTTATTTCCTTTTTTGATTTATAAATTTAGAATATGAGTCTTTTGTTGGATGTATGCATTACAATTATTTTTCTCCTTATGGAAGTTGTGTTCTCACTTAAATTGTATTCTTTTGCATCAATTATACAAGATTGGATATTTGAAAGTACTCACAAGACCCTTCAGTGTTTACTCATCTAAGCCTCTAATAAAAGCAAAGGTTAGAGAATTTCTTCATGGAACATATACTCAAGTGACTCAGGATTTTTACACATGATAAATATACCTGGAGCCAGTATCATTACACAGCTGGAGTTTCTACTTGAAGCATGGAAAAGTCAATGGCTTACAATTCATGAAATAATGATAATATTGAGATGACAGAGTACTGAAAATAGGTAAAAAGAAAAAAAAAAAAAAAAACCTCAACAAGATAAGGATGTCAGTATTAATAAATCACATAAGACCAGAGAACAGATAACCGTGTTTGAGTGAACTCTGGGAGACATTGAAGAACAGGGAAGCCTGGTATGATGCAGTCCGTGGGGTCTCAAAGAGTCAGACATAACCCAGCAGCAGAACAACAACAATAAGGTTTTCCAGGAAGCGCTAGAGACATGCTCTTCAATAAAACCAATAATAAGGGTTCTCTTATAGGGGCATGGGCATCACTGAGAAGCCAGCATTGATGGGAGGGGGTTGCTATAGCGTTTCAGTTCAGTTTAGTTCAGTCACTCTGTCATGTTCGACTCTTTGCAACCCCATAGACTGCAGCACGCCAGGCCTCCATGTTCATCACCAACTCCCGGAGTTTCTCAAACTCATGTCCATTGAGTTGGTGATGCCCTCCAACCATCTCATCCTCTGTCAGCCCCTTCTCCTCCTGCCTTCAATCTTTCCCAGCATCAGGGTCTTTTCAAATGAGTCAGTTCTTTGCATCAGTTTTGGAGTTTACTTTCAGCATCAGTCCTTCCAAGATTCTTCTTCAACACCACAGGTCAAAAGCATCAGTTCTTCAGTGCTGAGCTTGCTTTATAGTCCAACTCTCACATGCATACATGACTACTGGAAAAACCATAGCTTTGACTAGATGGACCTTTGTCAGCAAAGTAATGCCTCTGATTTTTAATATGCTGTCTAGATTGGTCATAACTTTTCTTTCAAAGAACAAGTATCTTTTAATTACATGGCTGCAGTCATCATCTAGAGAGATTTTGGAGAGCAAGAAAATAAAATCCATCACTGTTTCCATTGTTTCCCCATCTATTCGCCATGATATGATGGGATCAGATGCCATACTCTTCATTTTTGAATGTTGAGTTTTAAGCCACCATTTTCACTCTACACTTTCACTTTCATCAAGAGGCTCTTTAGTTTTCCTTCACTTTCTGCCATAAGGGTGGTGTCATCTACATACCTGAGGCTATTGATATTTCTCCTGGTAATCTTGATTCCAGCTTGTGCTTCATCCAGCCCAGCGTTTCTCATGGTGTACTCTGCATACAAGTTAAATAAGCAGGGTGACAATATACAGCCTTGAGATACTCTTTCTCCTATTTGGAACCAATCTGTTGTTCCATGTCTAGTTCTAACTGTTGCTTCCTGACTTGTATACAGATTTCTTAAGAGGCAGGTTAGGTGGTCTGGTATTCCCATTTCTAGAATAATTTTCCACTTTTTTTTGTGATCCACACAGTCAAAGGCTTTGGCCTAGTCAATAAAGCAGAAATAGATGTTTTCTGGAGCTTTCTTGCTTTTTCGATGATCCAACCAATGTTTGATCATCTGGTTCCTTTGCCTTTTCTAAAGCCAGCATGAACATCTGAAAGTTCACGGTTCACATACAGTTGAAGCCTGGCTTGGAGAATTTTGAGCATTACTTTGCTAGTGTGTGAGATGAGTGCAATTGTGCAGTAGTTTGAGCATTCTTTGGCATTGCCTTTCTTCTTTGGGATTGGAATGAAACTGACCTTTTCCAATCTTGTGGCCACTGTTGAGTTTTCCAAATTTGCCTGCATATTGAGTGCAGCACTTTCATAGCATTATCTTTCAGGATTTGAAATAGCTCAACTGGAATTCCATCACCTCCACTAGCTTTTTTCATAGTGATTCTTCCTGAAGCCCACTTGACTTCACATTTCAGGATGTCTGGCTCTAGGTGAGTGATCACACCATCATGACGTGAAGGTCTTTTTTGTATAGTTCTTCCGTGTATTCTTGCCACCTCTTCTTAATATCTTCTGCTTCTGTTAGCTCCATACCATTTCTCTCCTTTACTGCGCCCATCTTTGCATGAAATAGTCCCTTGGCTTATCTCACTAGAATTAATGCAGTTAATAGGATTCTGCAATAGCAGAGGCCAGGTGGTTACATTGTACTTTTAGAAGGAAAGTGGACATATGACTGTAAGAAGCAGACTGGAAACCAGGGAGTGTTGACTACCAGGAATTTGTGGCTGTGGATAATACACCATGCTGTCCCTAAGATCAAAAGTCAAGGACAGCCAACAAGGATATTGATTGACCTACATAATCTTCAACCAAAAAATAAATTAGTTACACCTTAGCCAGTTTCCTGACCTAAACTAGTTTCAGTCCTTGAATTCTTGAAACTAAGTGGAGCCAAGGTCATCTAGAAGAAAGACCATGTGCTACCACAAGGAGAGCAGAGATTTGGTAGAAAACTTCCCTGCCAATGCAGGAAACATAAGAGCCACAGGTTCAATCCCTGGATCAAGAAGATCCAGAGAAAGGTATGGCAACCCTCTTCAGTGTCAACTGCCTAACATAAGCTGGTCTTAGTAGCTCCAACACACTCCTGGAGAACCCAGACCTTCATCTCAAGGAGTCTGAGCCCCTGATTTTGTAGCTAAAAATTACCATTTATGGTTATCTGCTGATAGGAAGCACCAATCACTTTCCCCCATAATTCTGTTTCCCTGCTCCTATTGGTTTATCAGTACAAGAACTCTGGCATTTCTACCACTAGAGCCACCTAGAAGGCCCAGAAATTTGTGAGCTGGTTGTTAAATATAGCCATAGTTAAAAGTTAAATTATTTAAATTTGCAATTAAACAAGTTACATGAAGACCAAAGGTAATAAATATTCAAAACTCATACCGTCCTATTTACTTTTTTGGTTATCATTTATATTTCTGAGATCTACTATTTATTTATTTGGAAGTCATATGAAAATTCCATGGACGGCGGAGCCTGGTAGGCTGCAGTCCACGGGGTCGCTAAGAGCTGGGCACGACTGACCGAATTTACTTTCACTTTTCACTTTCACGCATTGGAGAAGGAAATGGCAACCCACTCCAGTATTCTTGCCTGGAGAATCCCAGGGACAGAGGAGCCTAGTGGGCTGCCATCTATGGGGTCGCACAGAGTCGGACACGACTGAAGTGACTTAGCAGCATATGTAATGGTATGCTACTGTGCATCTCTCTCCAACTCAACCTCTAACCATACAAGGATAGCTTGAAATTGGCCATGATGAGAGTTTTATACCATGGAAATTTGGAAATGCTACAAATCAAGGATTGGTTTATTTTTTTGTTGACTGTCCAGAACAGCAGCCAACAGTTTATAGCCTACAGGCATAATATGTCTTGTGGCCTTTTTCTTTTAAAGACTACAAGCTAAGAAGCTTGTTTATATTTTAAACAGTTATTTAAAACAAACAAAAGAGAAAAAATGTATAAGAGGAATTGTACATGACCACAATACTTAAAATGTTTATCTTCCTTTATAGAAAAAACAAAAAAAAATGCTAATCTAGATTTTACAAAGTGATAGAGAAGATGTTAATAGTGGAGATGAAACTTCAGAGTATGTAAGGTCTGTAGCACACAAAATGAAGGAAATAGCTTCAAAAACTATTACCTGACATCATAATTTGATTATGCCAAAGAACAATAGTGCAGTTTTGACAAAGGTCTTGGCAGTTTCATTTTGCTCGTGTGCATGCGCGTGTATGCACCTGCATGCGTGCATGCTCTCAGTTGCTCAGTTGTGTCCTACTCTTTGTGATTCCATGGACTGTCACCCACCAGGCTCTTCTGTCCATGGGGATTCTCCAGGTCAGAATACTGGAGTGGGTTGCCATTTCCTATTTTAGAAGATCTTCCCGACCCAGAGATTGAACTTGAGTCTCCTGCCTATCCTGCATTGGCAGGCAGATTCTTTACCACTGTGTCACCTGTGAAGTCCAAATTTGTTTGTACACCATGAAGAAAAACATATAAATGAAGATTCAGGTTGTAAGTGTACTTAAAGAGCCAGTAGTTAAGCAATTACTAGCACACCACTGAAGGTACCCCACTGACAAGACACTTTGGCCAGGACCATCGCTATTTGAAGGTAAAGGGGTTTGACCATGGGTAGTAGAAGAGGGAAATCCTGAGCTTCAATGGTGACTTCGCAAATCATTGCATCAGAGAAGAGTGTGGCTTTTGCGCATTAGCCTTTTTGTTATAAATATCTTTCTTAGAAATTGTGACTGGTGATCACCTTGAAGGAGTGATAACAGGATGGAGCACAAACGGAATTGAGAAATGAGAAGAGACCCCATCCAGGAGCTGACAGTGCCACACTCAACTCCCTCAGTGTTTTAAACATGCCTCCACTGATTTCCCCTGCCAGTATCTTTGTCTCTGTGCCTGAGGCCTAGTGTCAGTGCCAGAAGGTCACTGTCAGCTCATGGCAGGCCTCTAATGCTCAGAAATGAGCAGCCCTGGGATCATTCCTTCACTATTGCCTGGAAGTGCTTGATGTATAAGAGTTCCTCTGCCTTTACCTATCCAGTGGAATAATTCTGAGACAATGATTTGTACTGTTGCCTTGTGGGTTTGAGTTCCAGTCACCCACAGTGGTTGCTAACTAAATAAAACATCTTTGAATGACTGCTTCCCTTCTTTGTTCTGAGTTTTCAGTTCCCTTCTGTTGTTTTTTGAGCTCCCATCTAAAATGTTTTCACTGAAATTCTTATCTCAGGGTCTGCTTCCCCAATAACCCAAACTAAGACCCCCAGCAGCAGCTCAGAAATCCTCCTAAGTGCTTTCTAAAAGTGTTGGCAGTCTCTGAAGAGGAGCAAAAAAATCTAGGCCACAAATCATGTTTATGTGATTGAAAAAGCAAAGTGAAATAAAGTGAATATATTGCACTTATAATCATACATGACAGTATTGTTATCTTTTTTTCTTAAATCATTTGAAAGGTCATTAGAATAATCTCTGATGAGTAGAGTGGAAAAAATTAAAAAGTATAAAAAGTACTATAGCTAAAATCAGGCAAGAACTTCTGATTGACATATAATTTTTCCAGGGCCTATCTACCTGTCTCTCTATCTCTCTGTCTACTTATTTATCTATCTGATGGTCATTCTGAGTTGTAAAGCAATAAGCTCCTTCCTATTTTTGTGATGAGTATTAAATATGTCATTAAAGGAGCAGAGAATTTTTTTTTTTGTTTTGTTTTGTTTTTCCCAAATGACAGAGAAACACTATAAATTCTCTAGGTCATCATTTCCTAAAATATGCCCAGGGAAACATTAGTCCTGTAGCTCTTAAAAATTAGTAAAGTCAGGGACTTCCCTGCTGATCCAGTGACTAAGAATTACCTTGCAATGCAGGGGGTTCAGATTTGATTCCTGGTCAGGGAACAAAGATCTCACATGCAGGGAGTATCTAAGCCCACACACCACAACTACTGAGCCCAAGCACCACAACTACTGAGCCCAAGCACCACAACTACTGAAGCCCATACACTGTGGAGCCCGTGAGCCACAGCTGACTGAGCCCAAGCACCATAACTACAGAGTCCTGTGCTGCAATGAACAATCCCACATGATGCAACAAAGATCCCACATGCCGCAACAAAGATCCCACATTCCACAACTAAGATGCAGCCAAATAAATAAATTTTTTAAAAATAATAAGAATATATCTTCTGGAAAAATAGTAGTAAAGTCAGAGACCATGAGAAATATTGTCTTTCCCCTACACTTCACTCATCCCAGTTCTCCTTCCTGTATTCACAATGCAAATGTGAAATTCATATTTTAAATAAGCATTTTTTCTTAATTATTGTTTTACTTAGTATTCCTCTAACTTACATTACCAAGAATTTGTAAATAAGTGTGTATGTATGTGTGTAAAAATGCATATTAAGTTCTCGACTTTATATTAGAAGTCAAGCAAGTCTCAAGAAATATTTTGTTATCTCAAATAGTATTTGCCATACATTTCATGTATTTAGTACAATAAATCAAACATGACCATTATATGTTAAATACACAGTCTTGCTTATCATGAATAGAAAACCTTACATTAATTGACCAATTATTTATCAGTATCAAAAATGTCCAAGATGTAAATTTTTTGTAGTTGTACTCAATCAATGGATATTATATGTCACCTCAAAACTTATTTAAGTGATATAAAAGATAATTATGTTTAAGCATTGAATAAACACAGATGTTATGAGGGATGTGTAGAAAGTGGTTTATTTTCTTACCATGAACAATTTGAAATTTTGGAGGAAAACAAGATCTATGTGAAATTAGGAGAGCACAAAAGTTACAATGCATAACTGAATGCTAAGCACTATTCTAAAATAGAAGTGTAGAGGGAGGGAACATACGTATACTTATGGATGATTCATTTTGATATATGGCAGAAAAGGACACAATATTATAAATAAATTATCCTCCAATTAAAAATTATATAATTAAAAAAGATGTATATCACAATTTCATAGAAAATCAGTATAAGTATAAATTTAATTATTCCTCTGAATAATTCTTACTGTTGTAATAGTAGTTAATTATTTTGAGACTGTGTCACTATTTATTTTACTCATACTGGCTTGCTCCATAGTTTGATTCATGATTCACACCAGTTTCCCTTGATACAGTGAGAACTTTCTGCAAAGGCACAGTAATCTCCATGTTAATATAGCTGGGAATTTCAAGGGCATACCTGATATAACAATGTGTTGTCATAAATATTTCTGACATTTATGCATTATACTTTCTTTAAAAGCAAGTTAATATTTCAAAAATAAATTAATAGTAACATCATTTCTCAGCTCAATTATAAAATATGCTAATGTGTCAGACATTCTTAATGCATCAGGACTGGCTGGGGACTTCCATCGCTAAAGTCCAAAAGAATTTTAAGAAGTAGTATTCCATGGTGAATAATTTAACCATATGGTCATTGGCTTTGATTTAGTCCAGCAATGGGTGTTAAGAATTTTATCGTGTAACTGGAATAGATCTATTACTTCTAAAAATGACATTTTACAGTAAGGGAAATATAAATAGTATGATGAAAATTTCACTTATTCTATTTCTCTCCAAATTTTACCATGGCCTTTTCAAATTCTCCAAGGAAACATATTTCCTTTGGCATATTAGAAATGACTTATCCAATTCAGCCTTAATTCAAGAATCCTGACAATGTTAATGTGTAAGAATTGTATTTTGGATGAATTTTAATAAATCAGAAATTATCAGTGAAATTTCCCACAATTAAATTTTGCTTAGGCTTAGATACCAGAGGACAGAGAGAAAGAATGAGAATGAGAACAAGAGTGAGAGTTGGAAGATAAAACTATCTTGCATTAATGAGGTAAAGTGTTAAAGTTCAATCTGCAAGCACATTTTTTTTTTTAAATCCAGCAACAAGTATTATATATATATGTGGGGGTGTATTAAAATATATATTTGTTTATTTATAACATAAAGGTGTGTGTAAATTAACACTTGGTTTTGAGTCAACAATTTTGTCTTCTACCGGGTAAAATAATATCCATGACACTGAGTGTTCACTTTACCTGGTTGCCTGTATTAACATATACACACTGCTGTATTAAAATGGATAGCCAACAAGGACAGGAACTCTACTCAATATTCCACAATAACCTATATGGGAAGAGAATTTGAAAAAGAATAGGTATATGTGTATGTCTATATCAGGTACTTTGCTGTACACCTGAAACTAACACGATATTGTACATCAACTATGTTGCTATTGTTGTAGTTTAATGGCTAAGTCATATCTGACTCTTTGTGACCCCATGGACTATAGCCTGCCAGGCTCCTATGTCCATGTGGTCTCCCAGGCAAGAATACTGGAGGAGGCTGCCATTTCCTTCTCCAGGGGATCTTCCTAACCCAGAGATCAAACTCTCATCTCCTGTGTCTCCTGCATTGGCATGGGGAATTCTTTACCACTGAGCCACCTAAAAGAAATAAATCAATGCACTTTCTGATAGGGAATATAAAGGGAATCCTGGGCTTGCCACATGAACACCTGAAAAGCTAAAAAAGGTTATAATTAGGATGAAGGACAATGAAGTTCCTTGACTGAGCTTTGGTAAAATTTAGGCTGAAACATTTATGTATCCCATTAAATTTTTGTATTTAAATGTAGTAAAGTGTAACAGTATGACTTTGCATAGGCTATATCAGGTTTTTTTAGCACCTGTGTCTTTATTTAAAAAATAGGGGTAATAATACCTATCATCAGTTTTTCATGGTTTCGTATTAATATCAAGGAGTGATGGTAATTGAAAATGCCTCTACAAATACACAGTTTTATGTTTCCTTCTAGTTTTGCCTCTAACTGTATTTGTCACCCAAATCTGTTAGCCCTGCATGAGAGAGTATGAGGAATAAATTGAAGCAAAGAAAATAAAAAAGATATAAAAATGGGATTACCATTTAGCGAAGACATGAAATGCATTTTTCAGCTGACACTTACAAATGAAAAGCAATGGCACGAGCAAAAATGCAGTGTCGGCACTGACATTCTGTGGCCGAAGAATGCCACAGAGAAAAATACTGCCTGTGTGTCGTAACCTTGTACAGAAATCTGAACAATTGAAAAGTATCACACAGAGTGTGAATGTCTTCTGATATGATTGAAAGATAAAACCATCAGACACCAGATTCCAAAAATTAATGTCATGATTATGTGTTTAATTGTAGCGATGGGCTACTTTATCATCCTTTAAAATGGCATTGTTAGTGGAATCCATTTGGTCAATTAAACAGATCAATGCTGATTTTAGGTACAATTTTGGCTTATTCCTCCTGGAAATGATTGCAAAATCACACTTTACTATCTCTCTCTTACCCTGTTTTTAATTCATCTCATGTTATTTCTTCCTGCTGGTGTTCATTTTCACTCCTCACACTGTCAGATAGGTGTTTTCCCCCTAATTGTCACCAGCGTCACTCTCTTCACAAGGTGACACTGTCATAGTCATTTTGTCACCTAAATCAGCATGACCCTCCTCTCTCTTGACCGATACACTAACATCTGTCATCTCTGATAGCCTGGTCCCAATTAAGACCTTTGTGTCAAAATAAACTTTATTGCCACCACAGTCAGGTTTTAATAAGGAGAGCAGTGGATTAGAATTGCTTGATTGGAAAAACAAACAAACAAAAAAATTAACATGCACTTGTGGCAATTTCACTACATCCATCTTTTTCATTCTGTTTCTTATTTACACAGTATGTGTGTATATACATACATATATATATATATATATATATATATATATATATATTCCACTACTGTTTATGCTCATTCTACTCTTTCCTTGGATGTTTACAATTAAACATGATGTTCATGCAATTAGCATTGAGGCCATGAGAAGGAAAAGATAAAGCAGTGACTTCTTAACCATTGCTGCTCAGAGATATAGGACAGTCACTGTATTCATGAGGCACTTCAGCTATTCCAAGTGTAATATTCTTTCTGTCATGGTTGCTACTCAGGTGTAAACCATATTTCAGTTTAATCCTACCTCTCCTACATTCTGACTCCATGATCCAAACCAAGTTGCTTAACTTCTTAAACACATTTTCTTATAAACAAACTAGCACTATAGGTCTTGAGGGTTTAGAAAGTGAAAGTCGGTCAGTCGGGTCTCACTCTTTGTGACCCCATGGACTGTACAGTCCATGGAATTCTCCAAGCCAGAATATTGGAATGGATAGCCTTTCCATTCTCCAGGGGGTCTTCCCAACCCAGGGATTGAACCCAGGTCTCCCACATTGCAAGTGGATTCTTTACCAGCTGAGCCACCAAGACGTCATATTATTTATTTACCCATTCATTCATTACTATACTATTTCTTGCACATTACATTGTAAACTCCAGAACCAAAGGGCCATCTCTACTGGTTTAACTTTGTGTTCCCAGTGTCTAGTACTATGCCCAGAAAATAGTAAATAATAAATATTTGAAAGACTGCCTAAGAGATTAAGCTGTATCTGTATCAAAAACTAACATAAATGAATAGGAACTTGGATAGTCTTCTGAAAAATAATTTTGTAGATGACATGATAAATTTCTATACATAGTGATTAAATCCCACTATTAGGCACTAACATATATGTAACAGATCTGAAAATATAGGAGGGTTGACTTGAGCCAGGCAATAGCTTGACTTATAAAACACTGAGTTAAACCACCAATTGAGGAACTAAACTTTATATTTCCCAGAAAACACATTTTTTTAACTCACCTGAATGTAGATGGTAGATTCTGTCACCTGGTTTTGGGGGGATGGGCAACTGCTTTTGCTTCACTTCAGTTTAAGTGTCACTATTAAACAACTGTTTAGCTCCATTCAAAAGTGGTGAGGCATAACACACAGAGCTCCCATTCCGCTATCACTGATGTCGCTAACAGGGCAGTGTCCATACCTCATCCACCCCTAGCTCTACCCAGGGTGCTTGACATCACCAGGCTGGACCAAAGAGGAAATCATCAGGCCACACCTCCTTGGGCACAGTAATTAAAACAAGTTATTATATATTACAAAGTTGCAGAATGACAGTTTAGATGTATAAATTGTATTACTTAGCAAATGTTCATAATATTTATATATTTCTACTAGAATAGAAGTGATGTAGAAGAGCAAATTTAAAGAACAGTCTATTTTTAGTGTATCTTGAAATACACTTGTAAATAAGATATGTGCACACTAATATATACATACACAGTAATTAATACGATATACATATATACTCACACTAAAGTACATGTGTTCACATAGACATATAGAAATATGGAATATATATATATTTACACAGAAGACTAAAGGTCTTCCCAGATGGTACTAGTGGTGAAGAATCTGCCTGCCTGCCAATGCAGGAGACCAAGATGTGTGGGTTCGATTGGAAAGATCCCCTGGAATAGTAATGTCAACCTGCTCCAGTGTTCTTGCCTGGGAAATCCCATGGGCAGAGGAGCCTGGCAAGCTACAGTCCATGGGGTCACAGAGAGTCAGAGACTTGGACATAATTGAGTGACTAAGCATGCTAACAATAATACAAGTGCATATGAATGTCAAATAATACAAAACAACTACACGATTAGGTGTGTATATCAAATAACTGAGATAAATTTTCAGTTCAGGGATTTTATCTCTTTTTTGTTGTTGTTGTTATCCCCTGATCCAGAACAAAGCACAGATGCTGACTGATATTCAAACAGTTATGCCTGAGAAAGTAAATGAATAACTTTTTTGATATTTCATAAAATATTTACTCAGTAATAAAAATATAATTTCTAATGGAAAATAATTTAAACAAATAGAGTTTATAATGGAAAATAAAAGGCATGTTAATATCCATAGCATTATAAATAACCTATGATTTATATGTATATGTTTATACATTAATTTTATGGTGGAAAGAAATGCTGTGAAAATGTAACTTAGTAATGGTTGGTAATATAGCACTAGGGTGAGGAGAAGATGTATACTTGATATTTAGAACCATATTCACTTTATTCCATACAAAGATCACAAATGCTACTTTATACTGGGTTATGTCAAAATATTATCAAAACTAAAAATATATTTTAGTTCAGAAAGTGTAATATGAGTCCTGTTTACTTTCAAGAGGTAAAAACAGTTTTACTAAGAAACTTGCTGCATACCTCTCATTTTACTACACCCACATCAGGTGACTCCATTTCCTAAAATATTGTAGTTTTCCCTGCGGTAAGAGGTTAGGTTCTTTAATAGCCATTTAAACCATAAGAACCTACAAAGACCTTGCATATTTTATTATGTTACTGTATTTATTGATTGATATATTTGTAACTATTTTCAACATGCTGTGATGGTATAAAGAGAAAAGCAAATAGAAAATTTAAATATTTAAAATATAGGACTTTTGAAAATGGTGTTTTGGCTATGTATAAATCATTTTATATGGAAAATTTTGGCTCCCTTGGGCATCCCAGGTGGCACTAGAGGTAAAGAACTGGAAATTTCAAGAGACATAAGAGATTCAAGTTTGATCCCTGGATCAGGAAAATCCCCTGGAAGAGGGCATGGCAACCCACTCCAGTATTCTTGCTTGGAGAATCCCATGGACAGAGGATCCTAGTGAGTTACGGTCCATAGGGTGACAAAGAATCAGACATGACTGAGGCAACTTAGCAGAGAATCACAAAGTGCTTTTCAGAGTGAAATAGATTGATTCATCTAAAAGGATATAATTAACAAAGGAAAAAAAGAAAAACCAACTAACAAGATATATTCTATAGTAATATGTTTTACATTCCAGACTCAAGAGATAATTCAAATAACCAATCATTATAAACCATAAAAATTATAATTAAAAGAATAATTAAGTCATTTGAAAGCTCAAGTTATTATAAAAGGGTTTTCTTTACCTGAAATATTTATATATATTTTTGAATATATTAGAGAAAATGCTTTTAGACTTTGCATTTAATTAATCTTTGGGGGATATTGTGTGCTAAAATATTATCAGTGCAAATGTAAAGTTTCAAAACATGAAAGTGATTAGTGCCCTCATGTTTTAAAAATACCGACTATTACACTAATTGGAATTGTTAAAGAAAAGTTAGTAAAATATTTTCCCAGTAGAAAATTTATATATTAATTATTCAAAAATATAAAATGTAATATTAAATATTCTCCCTTACTTTTCCTACAGGATATTTTCATGAGTTATTTTCACTTTGAAAATATTTTCCCATGAGTTCATATTTTAGGTAATGCCTGAAAAGAACTTTTGTAACAATAGATTTTAAAAATATTAAATTTATATGTTAAAAAGTATTTTCCAAACACATTTATCTATACTATATTATTATATAATTTGTCAAAATATTAATTATACAAAATATTTAACTCTTCTCCTATAATCCTTAGTCTTTACTTAGTGCCTCAGTTTTGAAAATATATTTTAAATTTTAAAACAGATTTAAAATTACAGAAAAATTGTGAAGATAGTCTCCATGTATCTGTCATCCATTTCCCCCATTATTAACATATTATAATAACATCATATATTTTTCACAATTAATGAACAACTATTATACATTATCTATGTTCAACAGTTTATTCAAATTTATTTATTCATATTTCCATAATTTTTACCTAATATTATTTCTGTTTCAGAATCCCCTCCAAAAGCCTATATTACACTTAGTCATCCTGTTTTCTAGGTGCCTGTTAGCTGTCACAGGTTATAATTCTGTTTTTAATTAGCACATTTTTCTAGGAATTGCCTTAGTCTTCTCCAGTTTGCTCTCTCTCAGTTTCTCTTTCTCCCTTTTCTCTCTCTCGCTCTGTTTCTCTACTTCTGTCTGTGTCTCTCTAGTCTAAAGTGTGGAGCTTGAGTTACATAATTTTTAGATAACATGGAAAATCATTATATAATCATTTTAACATATTTGGATAAGGCACAGAATTTTATCTAACTAATGATACATTCTTAAATTTCTTTCCAAGTGAGTCAAATAATTCAGAATTTTTATTGTTACATTAGTCAATCGAGGCTAAGATACAAGGTAGCAACAATCAATTTTAAAATGTAAATAGCTTTTAACAGGGCTTGCTGGTGGCTCAGTAGTAAAGAATCCACCTGCAATGCAGGAGTCACAGGAGACACAGGCTTGATCTCTGAGCTGGAAAGGTCCCTTGGAGGAGGGCATGGCAACCCACTCCAGCGTTCTTGCCTGGAAAACCCCATAGACATGGAGCCTGGTGGGCTATGGTCCAGAGGGTCACAGAGTCAGACACAACTGAAGCAATTTAGCAGACACACACACACAGCATTTAACAATAATGATTTTATTTTCATTCATTCAGCATGCTCATGGAAGCTCATTACATATCTTCTTCACGCTGGGACCTTGCTCAAGGGATATGCACTGCCTATGAAACTGCCAGCCTTTGGGGTAATAGAGAAGCATAAAATAACACTATATGATGGCCCTAATGAGTGAGACAGACAACAACCAGACTGCTGAAATATAGTGCAAGTAACCCAGTGGTGGAGAGATAAGGGAGGTTATGGAAGCCTCTCTAGGTTAGTGAATTTCTAGACAGAATCTGAAGAAGAGTAAATCAACTTAGCACTAAAGAAATACAAGAACACTCCAGGCTAAAGGAGGAATATACCTAAGTGAAAAAAAAAAAAAAAAAAGTGATGGTATCTCAGTCCTTTAGGGAATCATGAGTATTTGACCTGGTTAAAGGGTAAATTGGTCTTCTCTGATGGCTCAGCTGATAAAGAGCCCTCCTAGCTCAACATTCAGAAAACTAAGATCATGGCATCCGATCCCATCACTTCATGGCAAATAGATTGGGAAACAGTGGCTGATTTTATTTTGGGGGGCTCCCAAATTACTGCAGATGGTGACTGCAGCCAGGAAATGAAAAGATACTTACTCCTTGCAAGGAACGTTATTACCAACCTAGACTGCAGATTAAAAAGCAGAGACATTACTTTGCCAACAAAGGTCTGTCTAGTCAAGGCTATGGTTTTTCCAGCAGTCATGTATGGATGTGAGAGTTGGAGTATAAAGAAAGCTGAGCACAAAAGAATTGATGCTTTTGAACTGTGGTGTTGGAGAAGACTCTTGAGAGTCCCTTGGACTGCAAGGAGATCCAACCAGTCCATCCTAAAGGAGATCACTCCTGAGTGTTCACTGGAAGGACTGATGCTGAAGCTGAAACTCCAATATTTTGGCCACCTGATGTGAAGAGCTGACTCATTTGAAAATACCCTGATGCTGGGAAAGATCAAAGGTGGGAGGAGAAGGGGACGACAGAGGATGGATGGTTGGATGGCATTACTGACTCTATGGACATGAGTTCGGGTAAACTCCAAGAGTTGGTGATGAACAGGGAGGCCTGGCATACTGGAATCCTTGTGATTGCAGAGTCAGACATGACTGAGCGACTGAACTGAATGTATATGTTCAATGCTACCCTCTGTTTGTCCTACTCTCTCCTTATCCTGCTATGTCCACAAGTCTCTTTATGTCTGCATTTCCATTGCTGCCCTGCAAATACATTCATCAGTACCATCTTTCTAGATTCCATATATGTAAGTTAATAAGTGATATTTGTTTTTCTTTTTCTGACTTAGTTCACTCTGTATAAAAGGCTCTAGGTTCATCCATCTCATTAGAATTGACTCAAATGCATTCTTTCTTGAAAAGAGCTGACTCATTTGAAGACACCTTGATGCTGGGAAAGATTGAGGGCAGGAGGAGAAGGGGACGATGGAGGATGAGATGGTTGGATGGCATCACCGACTTGATGGACACGGGTTGGGGTAGGTTCTGGCAGTTGGTGATGGACAGGGAGGCCTGGTGTGCTGCAGTTCATAGGGTCACAAAAAGTCGGACACAACTGAATGACTGAACTGAACCATACCAGTGCAGGAGATGTAACAGACTTGAGTTCGATCCTTGGGTCAGGAAGATCCCCTGAAGGAGGATATGGTAGCCCACTCCAGTATTCTTGCTTGGAGAATCCCACAGACAGAGGAGCCTGACAGGCCATGGTCCATAGCGTTGCAAAGAGTAGGATATAACTGAGCAACTTAGCACGCACACAGAGGACAAATTGAGAGGACGAGGGAGGGAACAGAGGAACATTGACTAGTTGCATTGTTTTTTGTACATTACCTTGTGGATTTGAAAATGGTATCTGTGATTCCTGATGAAGCCATCTCTTAAAAATGCAGTATTAAGATTAAATATTAATTTATGGCAGATTATGAACTTTAGGCATCAACCAGCTTACTACATTCAGCCTGCCCTTTGGAAAATTAAACACTATTGACATGGAGAACATGAGACAAGAAGTATTCATTTCCAGAAAGGACAAGTGGGCAGGGAATGTGCCATGGTGACCAAATTGAACAGATTTAGGACTTCGGTGGTGATACATGGAGGACGAGGGTCCTATAGAGCAGAATTTAAAGATGCAGCTGGCAGGACTGTCTCTCTCCATGCTTCATGGGTATTCTTCTAGAAGGTCTTCAGTCTGTGAGGAGATGGGAGGTAAGGATTAAAAAAAAATAAGAGGAATAAAGATAAGATATTCCTTGTGTCCCAAAGGAAGGGCCCTGGTTCTCTGGATCTGAAAATAGCATGACTGAGATCTCTAAGTATTTTTTAATCTCAGAGCACAGCACATAATAAAAAAAAAAACCCACAGCTTTGACTATGTTGACCTTTGTTGGCAAAGTGGTATCACTGCTTTTTAATATGCTATCTAGGTTGGTCATAGCTTTTTTTTTTTTTTTTCCCAAAGGAGCAAGCATCTTTTAATTTCATGGCTGCAATCACCATCTGCAGTGATTTTGGAGCCGAAGAAAATAAAGTCTGCCAGTTTTTCAATTTTTTTTCCCCTATCTACTTGCCATGAAGGGATGGGACCAGGTGCCATGATCTTAGTTTTTTTGAATATTGACTTATAAGCCAGCTTATTCACTCTCCCTTTTTAACCTTAATCAAGAAGCTCTTTGGTTCATCTATGCTTTCTGCCTTTAGAGTATTATCATCTGAGTATCTGAGGATTTTGATATTTCTCCTGGCAATCTTGATTCCAGCTTGTGATTCACCCAGCATGGCATTTTGTATGATGTTCTCTGCATATAAGATAAACAATCAGGGGGACAAAATATATCCTTAACACTCCTTTCCCAATTTTGAACCAGTCTGTTGTTCCGTATCTTATTCTAACTGTTGCTACTTGACCTGCAGAAAGGTTACTCAGGAGGCAGATAAGGTGGTCTAATCAGTATGTCATGATATTCATCAATAATTAGCCTACAAAATAAAACACATTTTGAATGATAGTATTTAGCTTCAGTTCCTATATATGATTGTCACAACCCTAATTTTGATACTTTGTTAGTGATAATTATAGAGATCATATGTATACCTAGTAGACAGTTTGGTCTATGAATCATATGCCATTACTCTATTTACTCTTTATATTAAATTATTTTCCTTATATTATAAATGTTTATGTAAGGTATGTAAAGAAAATTATATATTATCAGTTAAATATTCAATGACTGTTCCTTATTCTAACTGTTAAACTTATGTATTGACTATAGGTAATTTTCTAGCTTAAATATACTAGCCTGATACTGCTACTATTTATTTTGGAAGCTGTTTAACTTTAGCATATCTAAAATAATAATAAAAATAGACACTGAAGTAATTGATAGCACTGATTTTTTGATACGTTGACACTGAGAGATATACTGTGTCACAGACTGATGAGAGAGAAGCATTATAGGCTGGGTGGATCATCATCTCTGGATTTCGGATTGCCTGAGTCATCTTATAACTGGTCTTTCTAACTGAGGAAGTAAACTCACTATCCTGGGCTTTGTTTCCTCTTCTATAAAATGGGGCCTAGAGACACCTATTCAGAAAGTTGTTGAGCACAAACCTTGACATGAGCTGAGACATACAGAAATGAAAGAAATGTGAGAGCAAGCAATGCATATATCTGGAGAGAAAGCTATTGAGACAGGATCATATTTGGCATATTCAACTGGCTAGAACACAGTGAGCAAAGCTGGGAATAACAAGAGATGATATGTGTAGAAAGGTGGCTGCTTATTCACGGAAACCATAAAAGCTACCTGAAATCTTTTGTACCTATGCACATCACAATTTTTATGACCTTCTGAGACCACTTTTTCTGGAAAACTAAAATGCATATAAAAAAATAATATAAGGAAAAAGGAAAAGCACCCCTAGAAAGAAATTCTAACAAAACTTAATATAGACCTTTCAACATTCAAGAACACACTGAAATGCTACAGACAAAAATTTGAGGACATTGATAACACAATACCTGAAATAAATATTTTCAGTTCATAAATTACAATTCACATATTCAGAATAGGAATGCACAAACAGCATGAAGATATGAAATGAGGACTCAGAGACTCAGGAAAGAAGTTGAAGAAGAAAATTAAAATGATCTCAAATCAGTTTAAAAGTATAAAGAATAAAGAACTAATTGTATTTTAAGAAAGAAGAGACACAAGTAAAAAATGAGTAGGTAAAGAGAGGATTTTTTTTTTTAAATGAAGAGATAAGAGAAGAGAATAAATATAGAAGACTTTCAAAGAATATTGAACACATGTGTAACAGGAATTCCTGAAGAAAAAAAGCAAATATTGTCATAGAACTAACATTTTAGGGTATAATTTGGTGATAGCAGTGATATTAACAGAGTAAATGAGCTTCCCAGGTAGCTCAACTGCTAAAGAATCTGCCTGCAATGCAAGACACCCTAGTTTGATTCCTGGGTTGGGAAGTTCCCCTGGAGAAGGAATAGGATACATGCATACTCCAGTATTCTTGGGCTTCCCTGGTGGCTCAGATGGAAAAGAATCTGCCTGAAATGTGGGAAACCTGGGTTCAATCCCTGGGTTGGGAAGAGCCCCTGGAGGAGGGCATGGCAACCCACTCCAGTATTCTAGCCTGGAGAGTCCCTATGGACAGAGGAGCATGGTGGGCTACAGTCCATGGGGGTCACAAAGAGTCGGACATGACTGAGCGACGAAGCACACACACAGCAGAGTAAATACTTCCAAAAATTCACCTGCCTGTGAAAGCAATGGAAAGGAATGGCAAAAATAGGAAGAATCACCATTTTAAGAACTCTGAAAATTAGCCAAGGCTTTTAGCAGCTTGGAGAGTGCTCAAGAAAATGGTTGAATATCTATAGGAACAGTGTGTTTGTGGCAGTTTTATGTGCCTTAATCACTTTTCCTATACCTCAGTTAAAGCAGTAGTCCTGGAAAAACAATAGTAACGTTCCTAGGATCAGATTAAAGGGAGCAGAATGAAGCTGGAATTCTTTCAAACTGTTGTGGCCAATAAATGGTCAGTATTTGACCTGTTTTGTGGTTCCCTGGAAGACGCCACTCAAGTGTCTTATCTTTGCTTGACCTATACTCTGTGCTAAAAGTCTCTAACTACAGAAAGTTTTAGAAAACATTTCTATGTTAATATTTCAGCAGTGTAGCTGTATGAGTTAATGAACAAAGCAAATAATTAACTAACCAAGAGCTTATCAGAGAAGATGATGGATGACATATCTACAGGAGATTTGAAGAGTACCAGCATTCTCTGGCGGAGAAGGCAATGGCACCCCACTCCAACACTCCTGCCTGGGAAATCCCATGGAAGGAGGAGCCTGGAAGGCTGCAGTCCATGGGGTCGCTAAGAGTCAGACATGACTGAGGGACTTCACTTTCACTTTTCACTTTCACGCATTGGAGAAGGAAATGGCAACCCACTCCAGTGTTCTTGCCTGGAGAATCCCAGGGACGGGGGAGCCTGGTGGGCTGGCTTCTATGGTGTTGCAGAGTCGGACACGACTGAAGCGACTTAGCAGCAGCAACATTCTCTGGGAATCTAGAGGGCTGCTCCCCTGCATAGTGTTGTGAGTATGATCAAGAAAGACTTGAAGACCTTATGCTCTCACCTCTTACCTAAATTCATGCTATGTAAAAAAAAAAAAAAAAAAATGAGGTAGATACTAAAAATGAGTAATAAATCATGCAAACAATTAGTGTAAGAGAGCCAGAAGCACTCAGAGGAATGATTTGTACTGTATATAGAAGAAAGCTTTTGATAGAGGAAGGATAGACAGGCTGACAAAAAATGTGTGGTACAAACTGTGTTCATGTGAAACATATCTAAGGAAGCATGTTAGGGAATTAGAATCTATTGAAAAGTAGCATTGTATGTGGTGGTGGTGGCGTAGTCTCGAAGTCTTCAACCCCATGGACTGTAGCCCACCATGTTCCTCTGTCCATGGAATTTCCCAGACAAGAATACTGTGATGAGTTACCATTCCCTTCTCCTGGGGCTCTTCCCAACCCAGGGGCTGAACCCAGGTCTCTCTGCATTGCAGGTAGATTCTTTACTGACTGAGCCACCAGGGAAGCCAGTAGCATTGTATACTTCAGTTCAGATCAATTGCTCAGTCGTGTCTGACTCTTTGTGACCCTATGGACTGCAGCACGCCAGGCTTTCCTATCACCAACTCCCAGAGCTTACTCAAACTCATGTCCATCAAGTCGGTGATGCCATCCAACCATCTTATCCTTAGTCATCCCCTTCTCCTTTTGCCTTCAATCTTTCCCAATGTCAGGGTCTTTTCAATGAGTCAGTTCTTCGCATAAGGTGGCCAAAGTATTGGAGTTTCAGCTTCAGTGTCAGTCCTTCCAGTGAATATTCAGGACTGATTTCCTTTAGGAAATTGTATACTTACATTTTATTTAATATGATCTCAACAATATGTTTCTCTAGGACTGTTTCTCTAGGACTAGTTTCTCTAGCACTGTTTACAAAAAGTGTCAATATGATTGATCTGAGACAATGATTCTAAAAGATTTTTTTCACTTATCCAGTGTTCATGATAGATACCTTGTCTCTTTACCAACAGTTACTATTGAAGTCCTTAAAATAAAAGGCTGCTACTGCTGCTAAGTTGCTTCAGTCATGTCTGGCAAAGGACTAGTCAGTAAAGTGATGTAAAGTATATTCTTTGAAACAATTCTAGAAAGCCAATGAGAAAGAATATTGATCTGGTGTTAATAAAAGATATCTAGAATTTATCCACTAGGGCTAGTGGAATATAGTATCCTGTTTTTTTATCTATTTCCAATTTATAAAATTTATACATTGATATGAAAATAAAATTATGACTACTCTAAAATGGTTTTGTGGTGAACTTTTAGCACTGCTTGAGCAAGTGAAATATTTACATACCCTCAGAAGGAGTTTGAATCTATCAGTATGTTCCTGCCTGGAACAATAGCCCATTTTAATTAAATCCCATGAAATTTATATACCTGGGCATATAGTTTTGATTTTAAGAAGCCTTAATTTCATAGTTATAAATATTGCAAGATGGTGTGGGTTTATCTGTTTATCATTTATCATAGGTGGAATAGTTCCATATTTCAGGTTATCTATTTATATTTTTTCTTGAATCATGTGCAGTATCTTTTGAAAATGTCAGATTTAAAAATTTATCCAACTGTTACTGTTACTCATATCTTTGAGAAGCATCCAATAACTCATACAGACAGAAAAGTACATGAAAGTTAGTGTTTGCTCAGCCTTGATACCATTAAATAAGACCCATGTATAGCCCTGGTCTGCAAACCCAAATGGATTCCAAGGCCTGTCATGTAAATAAATTAATGAAGAAGGGATATAATAAGCAATAGTGATGGAATAGTACATCTGAAAGCATAGAGAGTCCATTTTTAAAAATTCTGCTGACCAAACATAATACAACCCCACATCAAATTTGCAAATGCTACTTTAGAAGGCAAATAAAACTGCATTGATTATTGTATTATAGCAGGATAAGCTAAGCTGCAGTAAAACAAACACCAAATAGCAGTGGCTTAATGAAATAACATTTTATTGCTTCTTGCGTTACTCTCTAATGTGCTCAGTGAGAGCTCTGTTAAATGCCTTCATTTAAATATTCCAGCTTCTTCCATATTTTGATGCTACCAGCTTCAAGATACAACTTCTTTGGTCATCGCAAAGGGAGAATAAATAAAGTAGAAATTCTCCCAAGTGGATTTATACTTGTGTATGGAATTGATGTGTATCATTTTTACCTATATTCCATTAGCCAAAAATCAGTCCTATAACCTGACTGCAAGGGTCTCAGGAAATAAAATTCTTACTGAGAGTCCAGGAAAAAAAAAAAAAATGAAATGTATTCTTATACAAAGCTTTGCTGTTGTCAAAATTAGGTTTCAACAAAACATTTTCCTTTTAATAGTGACTACATTATGCTTTAAAATTGATAAATTTTAAATTGGTAATTATGTATGAGCAATAAATTGGAAAAGCAAAAATGCAATTAATACATGTTATTATTCAAATACTAATTGCAAATTGAATTATATTTTATTCTGGCATTTATAGAATAAATACATTTATTTAATAAGTTATATTATTTTCATTAGCCTAGCTTTTCATATGCTTCAGTACAAACTATCCCAGGATTTGTCAAAACAAAAAAGGTATGTAAGAAACCATTAAGAAGTAGTCATAAAGAACTGTGATTTACCCTTCATTATGAAACATAACCTCTAGGAAATGTGTTCTAATTAATCTTTAGGAGGGTTTAGCTTTCGATTCCTAATGAGGTTGATGATCTCAGTGCTATAAATTTACCCTGTACAATCTCACCAGAGGACAGGATTTAAGTAAGTCTTTTTTCCATTCCAGAAGATCTAAAAAATTAAATTCATTTCTAAAACTTTGATAATTTTCAGCTTTTTAAAGATGAAAATAGACTAACATAGTCAGAACAAGAGAGAGATCTAAAAATACTATCAGGAAGATGATTCCAGTATGAACACAGGATTCAAAGGACACTGTAGCTTGCTAGTTTTACTAAACTTTTGCCTGCTAATAAACATGAAACAGTGTTGGTTCCAGCCTACTGATAGAGATGTTATTGGCCAGGGATGCCTGAGGCACTCACCTGGGCCTGCATCACTTTTTTCAAACCCCAACAGAACTGTCCCAATAGGGCCAGTGTTGTGTCTGGACCAGCCTTTGTGGTTCTTACGATGACAGCAATATGTCCTTCAGCAAACACCATCAGGGAATTTTGAGGAAAAAGATTTACAGAAATCCTGGATGGTACAGAGCAAGCTTGGGAGCCATACAGTGAGGTTAGGGGTGCAGGGGAGGGGGAAACAAGAAAGAATATCTGGGTCTCTGCCTTTATTAGGGTTGAGGGTTGGGTGCCTAGAGTTTTGTGTGTTTACTCTTTGTTGGCTAATTTAAGGCATAAAAACAGGAATTAGGACATAGGAGGGGAGAAGCACTCACTCAAATTGTCAGTTATCCAAGTTATGCAGGACTTTCTAAGAAAGGGACCTTCTTACATGAAGGCAGTCAATTCCTTACCTGGCTGTTCTGGTAGTAATTATCATTCAGGTGCCAGTAAGTTTATTCAAAATGTGTGTCGTTTAAAACGATCACCTCTGCAGTCAATGTCAGTCACTTATATTATACAGATCAAGATTTGTTGTAACTTTCTGTTTTCCCCAATATGATATGCTTTTTCAGGGTGTTGTTCAGTCGCTCAGTCATGTCCGACTCCGTGACTCCATGGACTGCAGCACGCCAGGCTTGCCTGTCCTTCACCATTTCCAGGAGTTAGCTCAGATTCATGTCCATTGAGTCAGTGATGCCATCCAACCATCTCATCCTCTGCTGCCCGCTTCTCCTTTTGCCTTCAGTCTTTCCCAGCATCAGGGACTTTTTCAATGACTTGGCTCTTCCCATCAAGTGGACAAAGTATTGGAGCTTCACCTTCAGTCCTTTCAATGGGTATTGATGGTGAATTTCCTTTAGAAATGACTGGTTTGATCTTTTTGCAGTCCAAAGGACTCTCAGGAGTCTTCTCCAGCATCACAGTTTGAAAGCATCTGTTCTTTGGTGCTCAGCCTTCTTTATGTACAGCTTCACATCCATACATGACTACTGGAAAAATCATAGTTTTGACTACATGGATCTTTGTCAGCAAAGTGATATCTCTGCTTTTCAGTACACTATCTAAGTTTGAACGTTTTGGGGGTAGTAACCATATCATTTTTCCCTCCTTGGGTTTTGTTCATTTATTTGTTTTAGTATCTAACGCACCTAGTGCAACAGCTGGTTAAAATCGGCATGAAAAACCAAGAGAGGATGATGACTTGACATAAAAGAAAGCAAAGCGAATTAAGTCTACTGCTTGAGGAAGCTTAATAGACTGCTAAAATAAATAAATACATAAATAACACCAATAAAGCATGAGAACTTTACTTTCCTTCTCTCTTTCTTTCATTTTTATTTTTGCTTTCAACCTCAAAAGTAGAAGTAGTTATTTATGCTGCTGCTGCTAAGTCGCTTCAGTCATGTCTGACTCTGTGCGACCTCAGAGACGGCAGCCCATCAGGCTCACCCGTCCCTGGGATTCTCCAGGCAAGAACACTGGAGTGGGTTGCCACTTCCTTCTCCAATGCATGAAAGTGAAAAGTGAAGGTGAAGTCCCTCAGTCGTGTCCGACTCTTAGCAACCCCATGGACTGCAGCCCACCAGGCTCCTCCATCCATGGGATTTTCCAGGCAGGAGTGTTGGAGTGGGGTGCCATTTATAGATGTAACTAATTGTCACAAACTCAGAGGCCAGAAACAACAGCATTTATCAGCTCAGTTTCCAGAGGTTAGGTGTCTGGATACAGCCTCACTGAGTCCTCTGCTCAGGGTCTCACAAGGCAGCAATGAGTGATGTCAGCTGGACTGTGTTTGTTCATTCCTGGAGCCCTGGATCCTCTTGCAGGTTCCCATGTAAATTGGCACAATCCAATTATCTGTGGTTGTTAAGTTTAAAGTTCTATTTTCTTGAAAGCTATAAGCCAAGGACTACTTTACCTCCTGGAGGCTGAACTGAGGTTTTTTTCCATGTCACTTCCTCTATAGAGCCTCTCACAACAGGAGAGTTTACTTGATCAAGGGTATGATCTCCATGATTTCACGGAGGGCCCAGTTCCTCTGAAGAGGGATTATCTGATGAGGTGAGGCTAATCTAATTTTCTTTTACTTGCATCTTCAAAATTCCTTTTGTCATATAACAGGACATAATCAAAAGACTGACCTCTCGTCATATTCAAAAAACCTGCCTACATTCAAGGGATAAGATAATATAGCCATATCAGTTATTGAGGGTCATTTGAATTTTTCCCATCATATTCTAGGAGTAAGGCACTAAATTAACCATGCTTTTGGACTTCACTGGCAGCCCAATGATTAAGACTCTTATTTTCACTGCAGGGGGACTGATTCGATTCCTGGTCATGGAACTAAGATGGCACATGCCTCATGGTGAGACCAAAAGGAAATAAAAATAAATAAAAGTACAACTTTTCATATTAAAAAAATTAATTAACCACACTTCTTAGGGTAACTGAGAAGCCTTAGTTCGGCATATTGTTTGCTCATTCAATGCCTCCCCCAATTTCATCTAATTAATCTCTGATTCTCATGCCCTTTTATCTCTAGTTTACTGTATTAAGTCATACTCTACTGCCTGTATGTGTTAGAATGAATCTTGTTTTATAATTTTATTGGACTTTATTGTAATGTATGTAAAGATAATGAGTTAAGAATCATTTTGTCCTGTATTTTACTTTTTTCTCTATTATTTTTGAAAGATATTTATATTTCCATTTGCACAGGTACTCTCTTCTAAGAGCTCTGTGATGTCCCATGTTGACTATTCACATCATTTCACATACTTCTTTTAGGATTGGAATGTGTCCCATTCCTAGATGCTATAAATAATGCAGCATATTCATATATGTTCTTTTTGTACCTATGTCTTTTGAAGAGATACCCAAGATGATAAATTCTGCATTTTAGTGTATAGTTTCAACTCATTGCAATATACAGCACCAGCTTGTCCTCTGCAATAGTTATACCAAATGAAAATTTCAGAGCCAGTCCTGAGGCTTCCAAGAGACCCATATGCATGGAAACATTTGACATTTTCTACTCATCAACAAAATAGATGCAAAGTGACATCTCATTGTTATCTTTGACAGATTAAATTGTGTTCCACAAGAAAGGTATGCTCAAGTCCTAACCTCCTGTGCCTCAGAATGTCACCTTACTTGGAAATAGACATGTTATACATGAAATTATTCAACAATAAGGTCATAGTGGAATAATGTGGGTCCTTAGTCCAATATGATTAATGTCCTTCTAGGAATACAGTCATGTGAGGACAGAGTCACTGGGAGAATGTCGTGTGAAGACAGAGGCAGAGGATCAGAGTGATGGAGCCGCAAGTCAAGGGCTGCTGGCCACCAGAAGCCAGGGGAGTGGGGGGTGGGAACACTTTCTCCCTCAGCCCTCGGAAGGAAACAAATGTGCCCACAATTTGAATTTGGACTTCGACTCTCCTCAAATGTGAGAGAACCCATTTCTGTTGGTTAAGCCACCCAATTTTTGGTACTTTGTTTCACAGCCCTAGGAAATGAAAATATTGTGTTAATTTCCATTACTATGATTTCTAATATATTTATCCATATTTTCTTACATTTCTATTCTTCTAGATTTTTGTAAATCGGGTATTTGTGGCATTTCTAATTCTTTTCAAAGAATTGGTGCCCCTATATTTTTCCATTTGAAAGATTAAAAGAAAAAATAGATATCAGTGTCTGCTTTGAAAATTGTAACTATATTGTCTTAATTTAACATATGTCAATTAACTTTATGCATCACTTTTGGCAAATACATTTGCCAAAATATATTAATTAATGATTAATTTTATATTATGTTTTGTGCTTTAAATGGTTTAAAAGTTCCATGCATTTCCATCACAAACAGTTTTATACCCTTTCTTTTCTAATCTTTTATTTCAAGATTACCTTTAATTCTTCTGTGATACTCGACATATGATGTTAGGTAGAATTTGGATTCCCTGCTTCTTTAAATGGTGATCCATATTTCCCAATACTAGTACAAACCGTTCTTTTTTCCATATTGCTTTATAGTGGTGATATTTTTCTTTCCTTTTTAAATAAATAATTTTATTGCATAGTGTACAGACAAAAATATACAAATCATGATTTTTCACATCGTTGAGTTGTTAGTTCTTCATATAATTCCATTCTGAATTGTTTGTCAGCTATTTACCTTTCTATCCAGACTGTATATAGAGAGACAGATAAGTACACACATTCACAGATGTCTATACATGTATACACAAACTCTACTGGAATTTTTGAACTTGCTTTGATTATAGATGAATTTGAGAATTATCATTTTTATAATGGTGTCTTTATATTCATACATATATATTCTTGCAAGTATTTATAACTTTGATGATTTACTTTAATAGTTTGTAAAGATCCTATATATCCTTTGTTAGATATAAACCAAGATGTTTAGATTTTGAACATGTGTTAAGGCCATGTTTTTCAGTGCTGGTATATAAAAAAAAAAAAAAGATATATGTTATCTTTACAACTAAACCTGATAGGTTTGTTTAGCAATTGTAATAGCTTGTTTGAATTTTCTACCTGCACCAGCTGTATCAATTGTGAATAATGTTTTTCTTTCTTCTAGATTTTATCCTCCCAGCCTCCCTTTTCTTGTCTTACTGAGCTGACTACTTTGATGAGGATATTTTTTAATACAAGTGGGTTATTGCATTTCATATCTTTCTTTCAGATTAAGAAATCCCCTTTTGTTGATTCTTAATCAAACATTCTTTCTGTACATATTTAAAAAAATCATGGGTTTTTTCTTTCTCATGGTGTAAATTGCATGGATTAATTTTCAATACTATATAAATGAGGGATACCTAAAATTAATCCATCTAGATTCAGATGTAGAATTTCTTTTTATATCTTGCTGCATTTAGTTTGTATAATATTGTGTTTAGGATACACCTGTGTTCAGGACATTACTTTGCCAACAAAGGTACGTCTAGTCAAAGCTATGATATTTCCAGTAGTCATGTATGGATGTGAGAGTTAGACTGAAAATAAAGCTGAGCACTGAAGAACTGATGCTTTTGAACTGTGTTGTTAGAGAAGACTCTTGAGAGTCCCTTGGACTGCAAGGAGATCCAATCAGACAATCCTAAAGGAAATCAGGCCTGAATATTCATTGGAAGGTCTGATGCTGAAGCTGAAACTCCAATACTTTGGTCACCTAATATGAAAAACTGACTCACTGGAAAAGACCCTGATGCTGGGAAAGATTGAAGGCGGGAGGAGAAAAAGATGACAGAGGATGAGACAATTGGATGGCATCACCAACTCGATGGACATGAGTTTGAGTAAGTTCTGGGGATACGGTGATGGACAGGGAGGCCTGGCGTGCTGCAGTCCATGACATAGCAAAGAGTCGGAAATGACTGAATGACTGAACTGATGTTCATGACAGAAATCTGTCTATGTTTTCTTGTAGTCCTGTTAGCCAGAGTGTTGACATTTTACTAGTTTTTTTTTTTCTTTTTTTTCCCCCCAAAGGCACAAGTTTTGGATTTTTGGTTTTCTCTTTTATACTTAGGTTTATCAGTTCAGTTCAGTTACTCAGTCATATCCAACTCTTTGCAACCCCATGAACTGCAGCACACCAGGCCTCCCTGTCCATCATCAACTCCCGGAGTTCACCTAAACTCATGTCCCTTGAGTCAGTGATACTATCCAACCATCTCATCCTCTGTCATCCCATTATCCACTTGCCCTCAATCTTACCGAATATCAGGGTCTTTTCAAATGAGTCAGCTCTTTGCATCAGCTGGCCTAAGTATTGGAATTTCAGTTTCAGCATCAGTCCCTCTAATGAACACCCAGGACTGATCTCCCTTAGGATGGACTGGTTGGATCTCCTTGCAGTCCAAGGGACTCTCAAGAGTCTTCTCCAGCACCACAGTTCAAAAGCATCAATTTTTCAGTGCTCAGCTTTCTTCACAGTCCAACTCTCACATCCATATATGACCACTGGAAAAACCATAGCCTTGACCAGATGGACCTTTGTTTTCAAAGTAATGTCTCTGCTTTTTAATATCCTGTCTAGGTTGATCATAACTTTCCTTCCAAGGAGTAAACAGCTTTTAATTTCATGGCTGCAATCACCATCTACAGTGATTTTGGAGCCCAGAAAAATAATGTCAGCCACTGTTTCCACTGTTTCCCCATCTATTTGCCATGAAGTGATGGGACTAGTTGCCATGATCTTAGTTTTCTGAATGTTGAGCTTTAAGGAAACTTCTTCACTCTCCTCTTTCACTTTCATCAACAGGTTCTTTAGTTCTTCTTCACTTTCTGCCATAAGGGTGGTGTCATCTGCATATCTGATGTGATTGATATTTCTCCCGGCAATCTTGATTCCAGCTTGTGCTTCCTCCAGCCCAGATTTTCTCATTATGTACTCTGCATATAAGATAAATAAGCAGGGTGACAATATACAGCCTTGATGTACTCCTTTTCCTATTTGGAAGAAGTCTGTTGTTCTATTTCCAGTTCTAACTGTTGCTTCACACAGGTATATGTTCACATGGAAATTTAACGGTCATTAATTTTAACTCGTGTTTTTATTATTACCTTTATATCATGTTTTTGGTTTCAGTTTGATGTTTATTGAGATAGAAAACAGCCACTGAGTTTTAGGCTTTCTTCTCTTCTACAGCATAATTTTAGAACTAAGTTTTTCTCTGCACATGACTTTTACTGCATCACATAAGTTTTTATGTGTCATATTTATAATCACCAGTCCAAAATATTTTTTAATTTTTTTGACTTTAATTTAGAAATCTGTATGTAGTTTACAGAGAATAGCATTTTCACTAGCTATGATAGGGTTTTTATTTTCTAATAACTCTAGATGATTCCGAAGACATGTTTGATTTATTTGCAATCTTCTGAAGTATGTTAAGATTTGCCAAATATCCCACAATTCTATCAGTTTGATAAAAAGTATTTGTTTAATTGTACAGGATAGTTACTCTGCTTTTACTGAGTGCAGTGTTCTAAGTTTGTCAATTTTTTTCAAGTATGTTAATCATCTTGCTTTTATTCTGTATATCCTTACCTGCTTTAAAAAATAAAAAAAATTTCCTCTATTATAAGTTACTGACAGACTTGGATGAAAATCCCCAAGTGTAATAATAGATTTTTGTATTTATCTTTTTAATTCTGTCAAATTGCACTTTATATATGTACAGCTGTACTACCACATACAAAAATTTAGAATTCCTTTTTTGTTCCTATAGAAACAGGCTCTTTTAGGTAATACATTGATGTCTGTAACTCTGGTATAGCTTTCATTCTTAAGGTCACTAAGTTTTACAATCAGTATAGAACCCAATATTTATTTTATTAAGTTCATTTTTATATATATCTTCCCATTCTCCCCTTTCAAACTCTTTGCAATCCCTCATTATTTTTCTGTCTCATAAATAGTATAGGTTTATCCTTTCCCTTTTATTATAATACAATTGTTTACTTTCATTTGGAATATTTCATCAGTATACATATGGAATGTGAAGTCATGTGGGCTTTAGATAGCATTACTATGAATAAAGCAAGTGGAGATGATGCAATTCCAGTTGAGCTATCTCAGATCCTAAAAGATTATGGTGGGAAAGTGCTGCACTCAATATGCCAGCAAATTTGGAAAATTCAGTAGTGGACACAGGACTGGAAAAAGTCAGTTTTCATTCCAATCCCAAAGAAAGACATATCCAAAGAATGTTCAAACTACTGCACATACACTCACTTCATACGCTAGCAAAGTAATGCTCAAAAATCTCCAAACCAGGTTTTAACAGTACATAAACCATGAACTTTCAGATGTTCAAGCTGGTTTTAGAAAAGTCAGGAAAACAAAAGATCCAATTGCCAATATCTATTGGATCAACAAAAAAGCAAGAGAGTTCCAGTAAAACATCTACTTCTGCTTTATTGACTATGCAAAAGCCTTTGACTATGGATCACAACAAACTGTGGACTATTCTTCAAGAGATGGGAATACCAGACCACCTGACCTGCCTCCTGAGAAATCTGTATGCAGGTCAAGAAACAATAGTTAGAACTGGACATGGAACAAAAGACTGGTTCCAAATCCAGAAAGGAGTACGTCAAGGCTGTATATTGTCATCCTGCATATTTAACTTATATGCAAAGTACATCATGTGAAATGCCAGGCTGTATGAAGGACAAGCTGGAATCAAGATTGCCAGGAGAAATATCAATAACCTCAGATATGCAGATGACACCACCCTATTGCAGAAAGCGAAGAAGAAATAAAGAACCTCTTAATGAAAGTGAAAGAGGAGAGTGAACAAGTTGGCTTAAAGCTCAACATTCAGAAAATGAAGATCATGGCATCTGGTCCCAGCACTTCATGGGAAATAGATGGGGAAACAATGGAAAGAGTGATAGACTTTATTTTCTTGGGCTCTAAAACCACTGCAGATGGAGACTTGCAGCCATGAAATTAAAAGGTGCTTACTCCTTAGAAAAAAAGTTATGACCAACCTAGACAGCATATTAAAAAACAGAGACTACTTTGCCAACAAAGATCCATCTAGTCAAAGCTATGGTTTTTCCAGTAGTCATGTATGGATGTGAGAGTTGGATTATAAAGAAAGCTGAGTGCTAAAGAATTGATGCTTTTGAACTGTGGTGCTGGAACTGACTCTTGAGAGTCCCTTGGACTGCAAAGAGATCCAATCAGTCCATCCTAAAGGAAATCAGTCCTGAATATTCATTGGAAGGACTGATGCTTAAGCTGAAACTCCAATACTTTGGCCACATGAAGTGAAGAACTGACTCACTGGAAAAGACCCTGATGCTGGGAAAGATTGAAGGTGGGAAGAGAAGGGGATGACAGAGGATGAGATGGTTGGGTGGCATCACCGATTTGATGGACATGAGTTTGAGTAAGCTCTAGTTGTCAGTGATGGACAGGGAAGTCTGGCATGCTGCCCTCCATGGGGTCACAAAGAGTCAGATAAGACTGAGCAACTGAAAAAAAAAAAAAAAAAAAAAGACTGAGCAACTGAACTGAACTGAAAGCAAGGAACACCTGGAGCCACCAGAAACTGGAAGGGGCAAGGAAGAATTCTCCTATGAAACATCCTGTCCGTACCCTCAGTTTGGACCTCCTGCCTCATGTGCTGAAAGGGAATTAATTTCTCGTACTTAAACAATCAAGTTGCATTACTTTGTTGTAGCAGTCCTAGGAAACTAATACTGGACATCAGCTAATGGCCTTTTGTTTTGTTTTTCTTTTCTTTTTTCTTTTTTAATTTTAATTTTATTTTACTTTACAATACTGTATTGGTTTTGCCATACATTGACATGAATCTGCAACAGGTGTACATGAGTTCCCAATCCTGAACCCCCCTCCCACCTCCCACCCCATATCATCTCTCTGGATCATCCCCATGCACCAGCCCCAAGCATCCTGTATCCTGTATCAAACTTAGACTGGCGATTCGTTTCTTACATGATAGTCTACATGTTTCAATGCCACTCTCCCAGATCATCCCACCCTCTCCCTCTCCCTCAGAGTCCAAAAGTCCATTCTACACATCTGTGTCTCTTTTGCTGTCTCACATACAGGGTCATCATTACCATCTTTCTAAATTCCATATATATGTGTTAGTATATTGTATTGGTGTTTTTCTTTCTGGCTTACTTCACTCTGTACAATCGGCTCCAGTTTCATCCATCTCATTATAACTGATTCAAATATATTATTTTTAATGGCTGAGTAATACTCCATTGTGTATATGTACCACAGCTTGCTTATCCATTCATCTGCTGATGGACATCGAGGTTGTTTCCATGTCCTGGCTATTATAAACAGTGCTGCGATGAACATTGGAGTACATGTGTCTCTTTCTATTCTGGTTTCCTTGGTGTGTATGCCCAGCAGTGGGATTGCTGGGTCATAAGGCAGTTCTATTTGCAATTTCTTAAGGAATTTCCATGCTGTTCTCCATAGTGGCTGTACTAGTTTGCATTCCCACCAACAGTGCTAGAGTGTTCCCTTTTCTCCACACCCTCTCCAGCATTTATTGCTTGCAGACTTTTGGATCACAGCCATTCTGACTGGTGTGAAGTGGTACCTCCTTGTGGTCTTGATTTGCATTTCTCTGATAATGAGTGATGTTGAGCATCTTTTCATGTGTTTGTTAGCCATCCATATGTCTTCTTTGGAGAAATGTCTATTTAGTTCTTCGGCCCATTTTTTGATTGGGTCGTTTATCTTCCATGTGGGTAATATGTCATTCTTCCTCTTCTGGCTGCTCCTAGAAATGTTTTTTTGTTTATTTGTTTGTTTATTTGTTTTCAGAAGTTTCACTGTCACATGGTTATGTGTGGTGATTATCTGTTTTTATTTTGCCTAAATACTTGTAGAAATCCTTGAATCTGTTGATTCCTAGATGTCTGTCTACAGTTTTTTAAATCTATGGTCATTAGCTCTTTAAATATTTTCCAACTCCACATTGTGGCTCTATCTTTTACCTTGATGACCCTCAAAATCCTTCAAACCTCTTAAAAGTGGTAATGAGGAAAAAGAGAGGACTTGGGGTTGATCAGGACATAGAAAACGGGGTCTGTCTCATCAATAAGACAATCTAGTTGCTAAAATGACCCTGGATGGTCTTAAGTGGTTGGGGCTCAAAATTGGGAATAGTTAGCCATGGTCAGTTCGCTATTGCATTGCTCTTTTCTATTACGTTCTATGTTTCTCTCATCTTCCCTATGCCTCATCAAATTGGCTAACCAGTATTTGTACCCACATGAACCATTGGCACTGAGTTTTGGGATTGTAGATGCTGATCTGTCCAGGGAGATAAGTTAGCACACAAGCCTGTGCCCCTACCAGGCAGCTGCTGGATATCCTGTGTGCTCCTATACCAATGGTGCGCTCCCCATTTTCCCAGAACTGGCTATAGCATGGGAAGGTCCCTGGGGCCTGGCTGGTGATTTGGGGTACTCTGCTGCAAGAGGCACTTGGGAACTGCTATGACAGGTAAGTAAATTAAGTAATGGAGATGTCAGCTCAAGACCTGTCTCCTAAGTACAGTTGGGGGAGATGCCTTTGTAAACAGCTGGAAATAACCTCCGCAGCTGCCACACTGGGATTAGTTGTGCTTGGTATCATTCTAGATCCGTTCTTGAGTGATATTCAGTGTCCAAGCCTTTGGCTGGGCCAGCTAGAGTATCACTTCAAGTGACTTAAGGCAAGGAGATTCGTATCTGTTCCCTCCTCAGGACTCCAAATATGCTAGGCATCCTATGGAACACCCAACATGTCCAAAGGTAGATATTCAGTGGCTGAACACTGAACATCCAAGGTGCTTCAAATCATGAGATGCTCACAGCTGCTTCCATCAGAACACCACATGGCGAGGAAGTAGGTGCCCAAATTACTGGAGGAAGATCAGACAGAGGGGAGGACCCTAGGGGAGAGGACTGTGCCCTCTCATGGACTGAGGATAATTTATTCTGCTTTGCCAATAACCACATACAAACTAATAAAGACAGAGAATACAGATGGATAGTCAATAAGGATAGGTCTGTTGATTATCCTTGGGAGGAGGGACTATGTCCCCTGTCTTGTCTTAAGGCCCAGACTCACCTTAAGGAGCAGTCCAGGAGCTAAAGGAGAAGAAGCTGTCTGTCTTTATATGTAGAGTACGACAGGGAGGTGGCGAGTGCCATCTACACAGAAAAGCTCCCATCCCAAACTGGTAAAAGGTAATCTCTTAGAGCTCCAATCTCCTGTGTCAATAAAGGAGACACAAGGTGGTACAATGGTAAAAGAATCCACCTGCCAATGCAGAAGACACAAGAGATGCGGGTTCGATCCCTGGGTCAGGAAGATCCCCTGGTGGAGGAAATGGCAACCTGCTCGAGTATTCTTGCCTGGAAAATTCCACAGACAGAAGAGCCTGGCGGGCTACAGTCCACGAGGTTGCAAAGAGTCGGACGTGACTGAACAACTGAGCACACATAACATTTAGCAGACATGTTTGGGTCCTGGTGTCAACCCACTCCCCTCCTCTCTTGTTTGTTGGCCTTATTTATAGTCACCCTAAGGCTCCCATATTTCCCTGAGAGAAGACAAGTACTAAATGAACTAAAAAAGGCTTTAACTCTGATTCTCCCACCAGAGCCTTGAATGCAGGTTTTACAAGTATATGTGTGAGCCACCCCCAAGCTTCTTTTCTGGAGCCCCTGGATCAGATGGACAGGGAATCCAACCCATAGACTTTGGTACAAGCGGCCCCCAGATTCAGCCCAAAGGCACTGACATAAAAGAGGCAACTCCTGGTGGCACACTTGACACTTATGACTGAAGCATTTCCAGGGGCAGAGCTGATTGCTCTGTGCACTGAGGTTTCTATTACACCCCAGGTAATGGGAAAATCTCCCTTTAAAATTGGATCAGCAACAGAGGCCTCCTTATTAAAGTGAAAATTGCACTTACATGATTGAACTAATTTTGACTCTACTGGAAGAAATGAAATACTCACACACACTGCCATCGAGGTTAACTAGACAAAACTTTCAGAAATGCTTGCATCTCTTGCTCAACAGGGACTAGAAGGAGGAAGAGCACTATTCTCAAAACAAGAAAAGTGATAATATTTCTTTACTTGGGGAGTGTGCACAGGGTATACAGGAGCTAGAAAAGGCACAGCTGGTGCTTATTACCCTGATTTAAACAGCCCACTTTCCATACTGGCATTGACTGTGTCCAATAAGCTGATTGGCATGCAATTATTCCTGGAAATAGAGGATGTCCTTTGAAAAACATTTTCTTAATGTCTTATTATTACTGACTCTTGGCCAGGGGCTAATGTGCTAACGACTGGGAACTTTGGAAAATTAAGGTTGGAAAACACAAGTTCAAGCAAAGCTATTTTGAGTCAAGAGATGGGAGGAAAATTGCCACACTGGCTCTTACTCTGCCCATCTGGGTGCACTGTGGAGTTCCTTCCTGGCTGCTAATCAACAGAAGCAAGGAAGGCGAAGTATAAAACATGTAACTAGCTTAGCCAAGGTGTGTGCACAATTTCACAACTACAATAAGTGTGCGCATTCTTCCCTACCCTTCCCTCACAATACTGAATGGCAACTTTACATAAAGCTTAGCGGAAGTGAGTTCTACAACAATTGCAACGTTGACTGCCTACCATAAACAACACAGCAAAGTTAGTTCTTATGAAAGATGTTAAATTCCATGGAGATATCTAATTGGGACAATCTCCACCCAAATTAACAAGTACTGACTTAAAATAAAATTATTGAATCTTCCAAGGCTATTAAAAATTGGCCAGGCCTATGAAGATCATCATTAAGAAGGGTATGGGAAATATGTGAGGGGAATTGCCTTCCAATGTTACTTTTCTAGGGGATCCTTATAAAAAGTACACAAAACCCATCACAGAAGATAGAAACAATAATGAGAATTTCTGTAGCAACGCCAACCGGAGAGTATATGTGTCAGTGGAGTCACACTGGACCCTCCCAAGAAGCCAGCCCGAGACTACTACAGTGACACAAATGGCTACTTTAGAAAAGTTTCCCCTAGAAGAGAGGTAGTGGAGTAAGTGTTATCCCTCTGCAAGACAGCAGTGTAACAATACACAAAAAAGAAATGAGCCAAATGTATAACACAATTGATATCTCACCATACTTTAGAGGTCATGGTATTAGAAAATTTCATGTTGCTAGTTATTTCCTGCCTGTGAAGTGAGGAGTCTGTGCACTTAACACGTCTTACTGCACGTGGGTGAGTAATACTAATAAATTGTTACAAATAGCCAGGGACATGCCCCAAAGGGCATATAATATTATTCTACTAATTAAAGAGATCAAACAAAAATATACTTCTTGTTTGATCTATTTTCCTGAATTTCTCCCACCCCATTTTCTCCAAGCGCACAGACTGGCTTGTGCCCTTGTGGAATTCTGGGTCTTAAAGATGCTTTATTCTTGCATCCAAACTGAGACATTATGAGACAACATACAACTTAGACTAATGCAACTTGGCCCTAGGGAATGGATTGTTACATTCAGTACAAGTGAGCAGATGATGGTCTTTGTATAATGCCCTCTAGGTTGCTTGCTTTTATATGGGCTGAGACCCATTGGATCAAAAGCCCTCTGATGTTAAACTCATGTTTTTACATATCCAGTTGTTTAATGAATATAAACTCTGATGCTGAGAAAGATTGAAGGCAACAGGAGAAGGGGGCAGCAGAGGATGTGATGGTTAGATAATGTCATGGACTTAATGGACATGAATTTGAACAAACTCTGGGAGGTAGTGGAGGACAGAGGAGCCTGGCATGTGGCAGTTAATGGGGTCACAATAAGTCGGACATGACTTAGCAACCAAATAACAACAACAAACAAAACTTGCCTGCTAAGTATAACCTGCAAAGCTGCACCCGGTATCAACTAGCCTTAAAATAAGTGAATATTTGCTAGCTATAAAGCCCCCAAGTGGCTACTGCCCTTTAGAGCTCCTGAGTGTTGGGAGATAAGTAGAAAGACATAAATTCTATTGAAATTTTCATGTGGTATTATATTTTTATAGCTCCTGGATATGAGAACTAATATCCAATAAAGAAAGAAAAAGTCAGGTATGTTTTGAAGAAATGAAATCTACGAGGGGGAAAAAAAAAAAAGGGCGAGAGGGAGGGATGGGGAGAGAGAGAAATAAAGGGAGACAGAGAAATGAAACTGCCATATAAGACCGCATTGTGCTTGCATATTTGATAGATGAAGTGAGGAGAGACTAACTTCAGTCCTCTTTTAGGAAGTAAGTAGTTATAGACTCAGCCATACGTCTGAGACTGACTTTGTAATGAGATTTCAGGAGTGTGAACAAGAGCACATGAGTGAACGCAGAGTTCTATTACAGTGTACTCGAAAATGATGAACTGTTAATTTAACAGAGTTTTGCATGGAAGTCTAGTCTTTTTCTGTAAGACTGGGTTTTTTAGAAAGAATGATTAGAAACCATTATAGAGGAAGCAAAGCTAACTCCTTCCAGATGCAAGGTTTCTATATTCCCAATCACTCCTAGTAAAGACATATGGGCACGGGTAATAGGCTTGGCTCCAGCAGGAAAAATACTAGCAGTTTCAAAAGTTTATTCATTCAGGAAACAGAAACTGTGTAGAATCATCCAAGAATCACCCATAGGAGCCAAGTTTATTAAAATGTATGTGGTCATCATATGCACTCACATTGTAATAAAATAATGAGGAATAATCATCTCCCTAAAATCCGGCACTTGGCATTTAATTAACCAGTATTAGAATATTCACTCACATTCTCAGGGGATAGATTTTTGAAAGCAGCTCCTACAGTTTCTTTAGCTCCTCTTTGTGTGCAAAAATGATTTTGTTGACATGAAAGATAAGTAGTTAGATCCCTTTTAATAAAAGCACAATCTCATATTGCTTACTCAGTGTCATAATTATATTTCAAAATAGAGACTTTGGGAACAGAAAGAGTATGACTAAGAAAACCTTCTAATAGGGAAACATTTATAGTTTTATATGATGGATTTGCATATGATAAAAAGATCAGAAACTGAAAACCTCTTTTTAAGGCATCAACTTTTTTCTTTTTTTTCAATAATGAAAATATGAAAATATTTTTAAAATTCTCTGTTTCTGGAAGTAAAGTACAGGAATGAAATAATGAGTTTAACATATATTAAACAAAATAGCATCTCTTATGATTTTGGAAATTATAATAAAAATGATTATGATAAAGGGATAACTTACTTAACTTTATATAGCTGAAGGTGAGGGGGACTGTGTCTCACCCATAAGAATGTTGCACATCTTCCTCCCACTTTGAGGGTGAGCAGTGTAACCTTGCTGCTGCTGCTAAGTCACTTCAGTCGTGTCTGACTCTGTGTGACCCCATAAATGGCAGCCCACCAGGCTCCCCCATCCCTGGGATTCTCCAGGCAAGAACACTGGAGTGGGTTGCCATTTCCTTCTCCAATGCATGCAAGTGAAAAGTGAAAGTGAAGTCGCTCAGTCGTGTCCAACTCTTAGTGACCCCATGGACTGCAGCCCACCAGGCTCCTCTGTCTACTGGATTTTCCAGGCAAGAGTACTGGGGTGGGGTGGAGGGGAAGAAATACACAAACCTGAAGAAATATATTACAGTATTTGAGTGTATAAATCGGAAACATACACAAAAATGTTAGAGTTGGGTCTAAGAAGAGGCAAAATACTGGAATCATGTTGCAAGTGTGATTTAAAATCTTAGAGAAAATAAAGGCAAAGAGGAATCTAGAATAGTTTCAGATTCAGAATGAATACATCAGGCAGATACTTATCAGGCACTGGTAAAGAACTCTTACCAGGGCTTCCCAGGTGGCTCAGCTGTAAAGAGTCTGCCTGCAACGCAGGTGATATGATCAAAATCCCTGGGTCAGGAAGATCCCCTGGAGAAGGAAGTGGTAACCCACTCCAGTATTCTTGCCTGGTAAATCCCAATGACAGAGGAGCCTGGTGGGCTATAGTCTGTGGGGTCACAAGAGCTGGACAGAACTTAGTGACTAAAACCAAAAACAAAGAACTCAACAACAAAAAGAACTTAACAAGAAAAGAAAAATAATCCAATTAAAATAAACTCTCCAATTCAACAACACAAAGGCAAACAATCCCATTAATATATGACTGAAGGACTTGCATAGACATTTCTTCAAATACTGTATACAAAGTACTAATAAGCATGAAAAGAGTCCTAGTATCACTAACCATTAGGAAACTACAAATCAAAACTATATTGAGTACCAGGTCACACCCACTGGGATTCTTATAAAAATTCTTTTAAGTGTTGGCAAGGATATACAGAAATTGGAACCTTTGCACATTGCTAGTAGGATTCCAAAATGTTTCAGCTGATGGAGAAAACAATTTTAGTGACTCCTCAAAATATTAAATATAGAATTATCACATGATCCTGCAATGTCATGCCTAGATGTATATACTAAATAGTTGGAAAAGAGTGAAAGTGAAGTCGTTCAATTGTGTTCGACTCTTTGTGCCAGGCTCCTCCATCCTTGGAATTCTCCAGGCAAGAATAATGGAGTGGGTTTTCATTTCCTTCTCCAGTTGAAAACTGTTACTCAAATACATACAATTCTTAGCAACACTATTCACAATATCTACATGGTAGAAACATCTTAAAATCTCTTTGACAAATGAATGCCCAGGAGGATTGTGATATTTGCAAGCAATGGAATATAATTTAGCTATAAAGTATGAAGTACTGACACGTGCTACAATATAGATCAATATTGAAACCACTGTAAGTTAAAGAACCTAGTCATAAAAGGTCACCTATTGCATGATTCCATTTATGTGAATCATTCCGTATAACTAAATCCACAGAGACAAAAACACAGATTGGTGGTTTCTAGGGGCTGAGGAGAGTGGGGATGAGAATAAGCTGCAATATGGAGAGCATCAAAGGCAGTCTTTGGAGCAACATGCTTGTTTGGAAGCTGATATTCAGAAATCTCATTTAGTTATAAAAGAAAAGGCAGTGTTAAGAAGGCTACTGTATACTACATAGAACTATGTATTGGCTATAACTTAAATATAAGGACACTGCATGCACATTATTCATCCTTTTAAACACTAATTTTGAATCATACACAAAAGCCTGTGTTATATTAGTGATACATATTAATGGAATAAAAAAAGTACAAAATATTTTAAAGGATTTTTTTAAAGTGTGAGTAGATAATATCTAAGGCAATCAGTTAATTAGGTGCTTTGTTTGTCAAGATTACCCTGTTGCCTGGCTAGACAGAGTCACTGAGCCATTGCTGTATTAGGCTGAGTGACTATTAATTTTACTTGCATATTTGGGGAAATGAAAACATATCCAAATGCACATGCTTCTTGGCATTTTACTTTCTTTAATTTTCACTTTTTAATCCATTTCCCTTTAAGTCTTTAATCATCTTTTCAGTGAAGATTTTCCTTTTCATTCTGTTCATATGTCTGAGGAATTAACAATCCTATTCTCAGTGGTTTCATGTAATCAAAACCTCCTGATTCAAATACTGTGTGCAATCCACAGGGAGAAATTATTAAAAGGGCTTTGCAGATTTGTTTAGCACTCTGCTCAGAATATGAAAGTGCAGACTTTTAAATATCTGAGAAGAGACTGCCAACCCATTACGCTTCTGGAAGAACTTTTGAACTAGACATTTTCCATTATTTACAGTGTGAGATACTTGGAGTCAGATTTCAGCTAGAAACACTTTTCAGTAATGGATGGCACAAAATGAGGCCAAGTTTATAGGTTTAGAAGTTCATTAAATTTTTAAAGACCCAGACCAAACCACAACTTCAGTCAGCCATTTCTTAAAGACCTCTTGAAAGGTTCCCCAGAAGAAAAAGTCAATGGACACAGATCAGATTGTGTGGGCATGAGCGGAGAGGGAGGAGGTGTGAGACAGGAATTTATAGCTCTTTCATTTACCCAAATGCTTTGAAGTGACAGAGTTGTATCTTGAACAGCTTTTACATACCCAAGAGAGCTGTGACTGAATTTGGTCACTACGTTGAAAGATTATCAGATGATGAATAGAGACAGTAAGTCTTATTCTTTCAAAACAATTGCTTATGAAGGAAAGGAAAAGATGCAGCACAGCTCAAGGGGACCCAGGACCTAGAGGGACACTCACAAGCACAGATCTTGGAATGCAACAAATCTGGGTTGAAACCCCAGCTGTGCTCCATGCCACTCATGCAATCTTGGGCAAAACAGCTAACTTCCCAGCATGAGGGGTAGTATGTGCAAAATGGGACATTTTAATACTACTCTCAAAGTCAAATTATACTTTGTTGTTTTTGCTGTTGTTTAGTTGGTAAAGTGTGTCCCAATCTTGTGACCCCATGGACTATATCCCACCAGAGTCCTCTGTCATGGGATTCTCCAGGCAAGAATACTAGCGTGAGGTGCCATGCCTTCCTGCAGGGGATTTTCTGACCCAGGGATCAAATCAACATCCTCTGTGCCTCCTGCATTGGGAGGTGGATTCTTTACTACTGAGCCAACTGGGAAGCCCCTTATTATACTTTTTTATACAGATAAATTATTATATAAAAATAGAACAAAATATGAAGTTTGTGTACTTAACATTTTTAATGATTCTTAATGTTATTATAATTGTTAATGGTTGTATTAGTTGTTAAAGATCTAATTTCCAGGAATGTAATTCATTGTTTTCTAAGTTTGACATGAGTCTTGAAATGCTTGGCATCAATACTTTGACAAATTTTAGAGCAATCCGAACATCAGATTTCCAGGCTTGGTAGAATACAGGTGACTCTTGAATAACTTGGGACTTAGGGGTACTGACCTTCCTCAAAGTAAAAAATCTACATTTACATTTATAGTCAGGAATCCCTACCCATGGTGCTACATCCATGGGTTCAATCAATTGTGGATCATGTAGTGTGGTTATACTTATACTTATATACTTATTTTATATATATATATATATATATATATATATATATATATATATATATATATATATATATATCTCGACATATAAGCAGACCTGTGGTTTAAAACCAGATCATTCAAGGGTTAGCTGTACTTATTTTGTACCTCTAGCTACAAATGTGTGAGTTCCTGACCTTGAACTGAGTATATTTACAAGACTGTTAAGATTTGTAAAGACAGAGTTTTTAAGAGAAAAATCAGTGTTGTCTGAAGTACTCAGGCTTCTTTTTAAGTAGACTTGAAGAGCAGTCTTTATTAAGTAACTTTCTAAATCCTTGTGTTGCTTAAGCAATTTAAGATGTTCTAGAAATGATTAGCTACAACAGAAATGTATAGGAGAAGATGATTCTTCATTATTGAGAAGAATGTAAGAGTTAATTATTCAGAATAGAGAAATAGTTGTTGCTGCTAAGTCTTTTTAGTTGTGTCCGACTCTGCGACCCCATGGATGATAGCTTGCCAGGTTCCTCTGTCCATGGGGTTCTCTATGCAAAAATACTGGAGTGGGTTGCCATTTCCTCCTCCAGGGGATCTTCCTGACCCAGGGGTTGAAACTGTGTCTCCTACATTACAGCAGACTCTACCACTGAGCCATTGGAGAAGTCCATAGAGAAATTAGGTAACCTGAAAGGAAAAGGAGGAGGGTTAGGTGGGAAAGAATTTAAAATAGTGCTCTAGTCCTTTTAGATAAGAAAATGAGAAATGTGAACAACAAGAGAATAACACAGACATACTTCTTATGCCAAGGTCCCTGCGGTGCATAGCAGCAGTCCCCAAAACCCAGTAGAGGTGTCTCTACAGAAAAATTCAGAGTAGGTTGAAAAAACAATAGTAATTAAGTTCTGGGACTAAGGCCAGAGTTCAAAACCAAAAACGATTGATAATTACTGCAATTTGGAAAGATGCACACACTGATATTCACATTCCAAGCTATATGGAGACTGTGTTCCAAAAGTTTATTAAGTCCACTTAATAACTGAATATATTTCCCCTATAAACTATATATAAGTTTTTCTGTTACAAAACTATTCTGTGTAAGGTCTTTGTGATTTAACTGTGATAATCAATGCTGAGAAAACAGTGAGTAGGAAGATAAGATCTTTAATAGTGGAGGGCAAATAAGTTTAACAATCCTACTATTAATAATGAGTGAATATTTCTTGAGTGTTTATTGAGTTTGAGGTGCTACAATTGTATATTTTAAAATTAGTAATATGAAGTATATGTGTAACATCTGATAAGTACTACCAGATGCAATACTAGCGAGTAAATGTAATTGCATATCAAGCTAGAGAGAAAGAGAGACACAGTGAGAGACAGAGATATTTGGGCTCACACCCCAGCATTTGTGCTTCGTAGTTATATAAATTTGGAAAACTTATGGAATGTACGCAGGTCATTTTTTATGGACCTGTATGCAGGTCAGTTCAGTTCAGATCAGTTTAGTTACTCAGTCGTGTCCGACTCTGTGACCCCATGAATTGCAGCATGCCAAGCCTCCCTGTCCATCACCAACCCCTGGAGTTCACTCAGACTCACATCCATCAAGTCAGTGATGCCATCCAGCCATCTCACGCTCTGTCGTCCTCTTCTCCTCCTGCCCCCAATCCCTCCCAGCATCAGAGTCTTTTCCAATGAGTCAACTCTTCGCATGAGGTGGCCAAAGTACTGGAGTTTCAGCTTTAGCATCACTACTTCCAAAGAAATCCCAACAAAAACAATACCCAGTTGTGGATGTGACTGGTGATAGAAGCAAGGTCCAATGCTGTCAAGAGCAATATCGCATAGGAACCTGGAATGTCAGGTCCATGAATCAAGTATGCATGTCAGTAATTACCAATTATCAAATTTATGGGCCTGTATGCACATCAGGAAGCAACAATTAGAACTGGACATGGAACAACAGACTGGTTTCAAATAGGAAAAGGAGTACATCAAGGCTGTATATTGTTACCCTGCTTATTTAACTTATATGCAGAGTACATCATGAGAAACACTGGGCAGGATGAAGCACAAGCTGGAATCAAGGTTGCAGGGAGAAATATCAGTCACCTCAGATACGCAGATGACACCACCCTTATGGCAGAAAGTGAAGAAGAACTAAAGAGCCTCTTGATGAAAGTGAAAGAGGAGAGTGAAAAAGTTGGCTTAAAGTTCAACATTCAGAAAACTAAGATCATGGCATCAGGTCCCATACTTCATGGCAAATAGATGGGGAAATAGTGGCTGACTTTATGTTTTGGGGCTCCAAAATCACTGCAGATGGTGATTGCAGCCATGAAAATAAAAGACATTTTCTCCTTGGAAGGAAAGTTATGGCCAACCTAGACAGCATATTCAAAAGCAGAGACATTACTTTGCCAAGAATCGTCCGTCTAGTCGAGGCTATGGTTTTTCCAGTAGTCATGTATGAGTGTGAGAGTTGGACTATAAAGAAATCTGAGTGCCAAAGAATTGATGCTTTTGAACTGTGGTGTTGGAGAAGACTCTTGAGAGTCCTTGGACTGCAAGGAGATCCAACCAGTCCATCTTAAAGGAGATCAGTCCTGAGTGTTCATTGGAAGGACTGATGTTGAAGCTGAAACTCTAATACTTTGGCTAACTGATGGGAAGAGCTGACTCATTTGAAAAGACCCTGATGCTGGGAAAGATTGAGGGCAGGAGGAGAAGGAGATGACAGAGGATGAGATGATTAGATGGCATCACCGACACAATGGACATGGGTTTGGGTAGACTCTGGGAGTTGGTGATGGATAGAGAGGACTGATGTGCTGCAGTTCATGGGGTCACAAAGAGTCAGACACAACTGAGTGACTGAACTGAACTGAAATTTATGGAAACACTTACCATCAGTTTCCTGCCGTATAAAGTAGAAAAGAAAGATGAACCGTGGAAGGTTGTGATGAAGATTGGTAAGAGTTAATTATAATTGATTAAAAACTTACATGAGCAAGAAGTGTTCCAAGTGCTTTGTGTGTACAACTCATCAGTTCTTCCAACAAAGCAGTGAGAAGGATGCTCTCAACTCACAACATTACAGGTAAGGACACTGGGCTGCTGAGAGTTTGAGGGACTTCAGCAAAATGACAGTTAATGAATTGTAGACCAGTTTTTCAGGCTAGGCATTCTGATTCCAAAACCCAAGTCTCTTAAACAGTCATCAATACCACTGCTTCTATGTGTTTCACACATTTGACTTTATGCATGTATGTGTGTGTATGTCCATATTAATCTCATACACATTTTACCAATGTATATTAAAATGTGTTTGTAATGTATTTAAGGGCTTCGCTGGTGGCTTAGAGGGTAAAGAATCTGCCTGCGATGTAAAAGACCTGAGTTTGATCCTTGAGCTGGTAAGATCCCCAGAGAAGGGAATAGCACCCCACTCCAGTATTCTTGCCCAAGAAATCCCATGGACAGAGGAGCCTAGCAGGCTACAGTCCATGAGGCTTAAAAGAGTTGGAAATAACTAAACAACTAACACTTCACTTCAATGTATTTAAAACACATAATAAACTCCTGATGAAGTATTAGTACTAACATTATTACTGTAGTTATCATTATTTCACAGAAATGAATTCTGTCCTAGGTCTCATTTCTGGCACCATGACATTTTAAGTCTTAGGATAACAATAGAAGAATAGGAAAAAAAGATATCAATAGAAAAACAGAAGAAAAAGATAGAAATTTGACTGGATCATAGAGTTTTTGAAACTGTGATATCTGATTGGACATAGAAGTAAGGCTGGTGTTTTCCACCCAGTGTCTGTTAGGTCATTCTACTCCATTTAAAATGGATTCTTGGCAATTAGAACAACAAATAACAAAATAAACTTTCTCCATTCTCCACTTTTTCACACTTGTAGCACTTTTCTAGCAGCAAATAAAAGTCTATTCTAGAAGATGAGGATCTATCTCATTGTTGCCTTTCATCAGAATACAGACGTTTAAGGAAGTTTCCCTCATTTCTTTTCACAAGTGCACACTCTTGTGACCTGTGCTATGTTTCCCTCTGGCCCATTTGCCAAGTCGCCAAATGCAGAGATCATAGAAATAACTGGAAAATGTATATATTCTAATACTGTTTCAGTTCAGCTCTTTAGGTGAATGATAAATCTTTTCAAAACAAACCCACTTAGGGCGTTTAACATTAGTACAAGAGTTTTGACTCATGAGGTTCAGTTCAATTCAGTCGCTCAGTCTTGTCGACTTTTTGTGACTCCATGGACTGCAACACATCAGGTTTCCCTGTCCATCACCAACACCTGGCGCTTACTCAAACTCATGTCCATTGAATCGGTGATGCCATCCAACCATCTCACCTTCTGTTGTTCCCTTCTCCTCCTGCTTTCAGTCTTTCCCAGCATCAGGGTCTTTTCAAATGAGTCAGTTCTTCCCATCAGGTGGCCAAAGTATTGGAGTTTCAGCTTCAGCATCAGTCCTTCCAACGAGTATTCAGGATTGATTTCCTTTAGGATGGACTAATTGGATCTCTTTGCAGTCCAAGGGACTCTCAAGAGTCTTCTCCAACACCACAGTTCAAAAGCATCAATTCTTTGGTGCTCAGCTTTCTTTATGGTCAAACTTTCACATCCCTACATGCTACTGGAAAAACCATAGCTTTGACTAGATGGACCTTTGCTGGCAAAGTAATGTCTCTGCTTTTTAATATGCTGCCTAGTTTAGTTATAACTTTTCTTCCACGGAGCAAGTGTCTTTTAATATCAAGGCTGCAGTCTCCATCTGCAGTGACTTTGGAGCCCAAAAAATAACGTCTGTCACTGTTTCCATTGTTTCTCCATCTATTTGCCATGAAGTGATGGGACCAGATGCCATGATCTTAGTTATTCTACAGTAAATCTCTTCTTTCCTCTTAATTCCTAAAATTAAGACAACACAGATCTCCCATATAATCTACCAGGAGTCTGCCTAGATATAGGTACAGATAATCTCCTGATGCAAAGAACTGACTCATTAGAAAAGACCCTGATGTTGGGAAAAATTGAAGGCAGGAGGAGAAGGGGATTACAGAGGATGAGATGGTTGGATAGCATCACCAACTCAATGGATGTGAGACTGAGTAGACTCTGGGAGGTGGTGATGGACAGAGAAGCCTGGTGTGCTGCAGTCCATTGGGTCACAAAGAGTAGGACACGACTGAGTGACTGAACTGAACTGAAATCTCCTAATGATGTGCCTTTGACCTTAGATCTTCATAATCTGTGATATGAGTCACCTGTAGAGTGAGGATGGTAGCTATGAAGATTTGTGACTCTGCCTAGAATATGGTAGGAATGCAACAATACATATTAGTTTCCACTTCCCACTCAAGGGAAAACCAGCTGCAAATTTGCAGATACCAGTCACTCAAGGTACAAGCTTGAAAGAAGTAGAATCTGTGTTTAGATGCACCAGTATTTCTAAACAGATATAACAGCCATCTTGCACAAGTGAATTCGTGTGCATGTGTGTGCATGTGTGTGCATGTGTGCTGTGTTTGTGTCTGACTCTTTGCGACCCCATGGATTGCAGCTCACCAGGCTCCTCTGTCCATGAGATTCTCCAGGCAAGACTACTGGAGTGGGTTGCCTTGTCCTCCTCCAGGGAATATTGCAAATTCAGGGATCTCAAAGACCTGCACTTTCCTGATGGCAACTATATGTAGTGATTTAAAACAGGAACTTCTGGGGAAGAAAGATTTATACTGATTTATATTGTGATCAGTACAAACTCTGGTTATAGATGGATGAATTGAACTTAATTATGTTGGTTAATGTGGCTGCTGTAACAAATTTCCTCAGAACCAATGGCTTAAAATGACAGATGTATATTCCCTCACTCTTCCTGAGGCTAGAAGTCTGAAATTAGTATCACAGGGCCAAGAGCAAGGTGGCAGCATGGCTCCTTTGGAGTGTTCAAGAGAGAGTCTGTTCCTTGCCTCTACAACCTCTTGGACTGCAAGGAGATCCAACCAGTCCATTCTGAAGGAGATCAGCCCTGGGATTTCTTTGGAAGGAATGATGCTAAAGCTGAAGCTCCAGTACTTTGGCCACCTCATGCGAAGAGTTGACTCATTGGAAAAGACTCCGATGCTGGGAGGGATTGGGGGCAGGAGGAGAAGGGAACGACAGAGGATGAGATGGCTGGATGGCATCACTGACTCGATGGACGTCAGTCCGAATGAACTCCAGGAGTTGGTGATGGACAGAGAGGCCTGGCGTGCTGTGATTCATGGGGTCGCAGAGTCGGACACGACTGAGCGACTGAACTGAACTGAACCAAACCTCCCTTGGCTTGAGGATACCTCACTCCAGTCATTAAGACCAGCCTCTTCAAACAACTCTGCTCACGTTTCTTATCATCTCCTGTGTGTAATAAGAATCTCCCTTTGTCTCTCTCTTATAAGGATATATGTTACCATGTTATTGTATTTAGCTATCTCAGGATAATCACCTTTTTCTTTTCTCTTTTTTCTTCCTTCCTTCCTTACTCCCTCCCACCCTCTCTTCGTCCCTTCCTTTCTTTTTTGGCCATATAAAGTAACATAGATATATTTGGGGAAAGTATTTTTTCAGTTTACTATGTAAATATTTAGTGAGAATCCACCTTTTCTACTAAAAAGAGTTGTGTACTATCAAAATAGAAGTCCCTGTTGACTCCTTAGTCACCTTTAAGGTGTTCATCAAAGTGCAATTACTGCCTAAATCAATTCGTGATAACAAGTACAATTAGCTTCATTCTAAGTGCTTAACATTTATGGAATTTTTATATAGGAAATATACTTCCCAAACTACCTCTATGTGAGAATGGTGTCAGTTTCCCTCTATCAGAGTAGAGTTATTCAAACTTTTAAACTAAGCCCATTGTCCCCTAAACATAGGGGACTTACATTCAATCATGGATATATTCCATCTACTTCTCAAGTACAATGGGAAAAGCTCCTTCTGGGGCACTGAAAAGTAGCCATTGTATGAAGAAATAGTTGCTCATCTCTTTTATTCATCAACAATGACACTTCCACTAAGCACCTACAACCTCACATGTGGAGAGTGGAGTCATTTTCAAGAGTGTAAGTTATAGATACTCCTTTAAATAAGGCCTAAAGCATAAAAATAAAAATAACAAGCTGTCATAGACAGTAGCTTAAACAACAAACATTTATTTCCCACAGTCTGGAGGCTGGGAAGTCCAAGATCAAGCTGACAGCAGATCCAGTGTCTAATGAAAGCAGACTTCCTGGCTTGCAGATGGAAAATTATTTTGATATCCTCAAATGTGCAGAGCAGAGAGATAAGAGAATTTCATGTCTCTTCTTAAAAGGGTTGTTGTTGTTTTTCATTTGTTAAGTTGTGTCCAACTCTTTGTGACTCCATAGACTGCAGCACACCAGGCTTCCTTGTCCATCACTATCTCCCAGAGTTTGCTCAGGCTCATGTTCATTGAGTTGGTGATGCCATCCAACCATCTCATCTTCTGTTGACCCCTTCTCCTCCTGTCCTTAATCTTTCCCAGCATCAGAGTCTTTTCCAATGAGTCAACTCTTCCCATCAAAGGGCCAAAGTATTGAATCTTCAGCTTCAGCATCAGTCCTTTCAATGAATATTCAGGGCTGATTTCCTTCAGGATTGACAGGTTTGATCTCTGGTACTAATCATATTTTGAGGGCTCCATCCTCATGATCTAATTATTTCCCCACAGTTCTGCCTCATACTAACATCATACTGAGGGTTAAGATTTCAAAATCTGAACTTTAGGAGGACACATTCAGTCCATAGTAGTTAGTGTCCATGTATAAATATATTTCCTAAGTTATCAAGCCAAAAAACAAAAGCAACATTCTTTTGGGGCAACTTTTTTAGGTTTTTTCAAAATTGTCTCTCTACTCACTCTTGTTCCTACATTCATATAGAAGCCAGTGTTTTAAATTTTATTTCTCTGGTCCTTCTCTTCCTTCCCTTTTACAATATTTCTCAGGAAAATATTCTTATCTAATCATTTACTGACTGAATTTCTCCCCTAAGAAAAGGAAAACAAGGCTCAGGAGGGAAGGGATATATATAATTATGACTGATTTGAGTTTGCATGCAAGAAACCAACAGAAAATTATAAAGCAATTCTCCACCAATTAAAAAAAAATAAAAATTTTAAAAGCTAACTTCCTTAATAATATTTTTTCAGTTTCAGTTCAGTTCAGTTCAGTTCAGTCACTCAGTCATGTCTGACTCTTCACGACCCCATGAATCGCAGCACGCCAGGCCTCCCTGTCCATCAACAACTCCCGGAGTTCACTCAGATTCATGTCCATCAAGTCAGTGATGCCATCCAGCCATTTCATCCTCTGTCGTCCCCTTCTCCTCCTGCCCCCAATCCCTCCCAACATCAAAGTCTTTTCCAATGAGTCAACTCTTCGCATGAGGTGGCCAAAGTACTGGAGTTTTAGCTTTAGCATCATTCCTTCCAAAGAAATCCCAGTGCTGATCTTCTTCACAATGGACTGATTGGATCTCCTCGCAGTCCAAGGAACTCTCAAGAGTCTTCTCCAACACCACAGTTCAAACCCATCAATTCTTCGGTGCTCAGCCTTCTTCACAGTTCAACTCTCACATCCATACATGACCACAGGAAAAACCATAGCCTTGACTAGACAGACCTTTGTCAGCAAAATAATGTCTCTGCTTTTGAATATACTATCCAGGTTGGTCATAACTTTTCTTCCAAGGAGTAAGTGTCTTTTAATTTCATGGCTGCAGTCACCATCTGCAGTGATTTTGGAGCCCCCCAAAATAAAGTCTGACAATGTTTCCACTGTTTCCCCATCTACTTCTCATGAAGTGATGGGACCAGATGCCATGATCTTCGTTTACTGAATGTTGAGCTTTAAGCCAACTTTTTCACTCTCCGCTTTCACTTTCATTAAGAGGCTTTTGAGTTCCTCTTCACTTTCTGCCATAACGGTGGTGTCATCTGCATATCTGAGGTTATTGATATTTCTCCCGGCAATCTTGATTCCAGCTTGTGTTTCTTCCAGTCCAGTGTCTCTCATGATGTACTCTGCATATAAGTTAAATAAGCAGGGTGACAATATACAGCCTTGACGTACTCCTTTTCCTATTTGGAACCAGTCTGTTGTTCCATGTCCAGTTCTAACTGTTGCTTCCTGACCTGCATACAGATTTCTCAAGATGCAGGTCAGGTGGTCTGGGATTCCCATCTCTTGAAGAATCTTCCCCAGTTTATTGTGATCCACACAGTCAAAGGCTTTGGCATAGTCAATAAAGTGGAAATAGATGTTTTTCTGGAACTCTCTTGCTCTTTCCATGATCCAGCGGATGTTGGCAATTTGATCTCCGGTTCCTCTGCCTTTCCTGAAACCAGCTTGAACATCAGGGAGTTCACAGTTCACATATTGCTGAAGCCTGGCTTGGAGAATTTTGAGTGTTACTTTACTAGCATGTGAGATGAGTGCAATTGTGCGGTAGTGTGAGCATTCTTTGGCATTGCCTTTCTTTGGGATTGGAATGAAAACTGACCTTTTCCAGTCCTGTGGCCACTGCTGAGTTTTCCAAATGTGCTGGCATATTGAGTGCAGCACTTTCACAGCATCATCTTTCAGGATTTGAAATAGCTCCACTCGAATTCCATCACCTCCACTAGCTTTGTTCGTAGTGATGCTTCCTAAGGCCCACTTGACTTCACATTCCAGGATGTCTGGCTCTAGATGAGTGATCACACCATTGTGATTATCCGGGTCATGAAGCTCTTTTTTGTACAGTTCTTCTGTGTATTCTTGCCGCCTATTCTTAATATCTTCAGTTTAATAGACCCTAAAAAGAACTGAGGCCCTAAAATGGATTAATCTCATTAGTAATATGTATTTCTTCTTTACAGTAGTGAATGGATTCCCCAAAAACTAACCTTTGAATCTGCTGCTACTTTTATTATTATTATACTTATTTAGTATTGTATGTTGGCCCAAATTTTGAACTTCCAATGGCATTTATACAGTGTTTTCATTTTAGTGATATAATTTACTTATATAAACCAATAAGGTAAAAGCAATATGATATTTTTCATATCTTCATTTCTATAATTCTATATTCATTTCTGCAACATATAATGCATAGCTAGGAGAAAGTAAAAGGTGCTTGTGAATGATTTGTAAATATGATCTGAAATACATTATGCAGATATACAGTATCTATAGATCATGATATAATGGAATTGTAATATGAAATGGTTCCAAAATATCACTAAGGTAAAATGAAATCACAAACTGTATTTGTTTTCTTTACCTTAAAATAAAACTGCTTCCAGTATTTCAACAATTGTAATTAATGCCAAATATTTTGTAGCAAATCATCCTGCCTGCTGTTTCCTACCCACCTGCTGATTATTCTGTGATCTGCCTTGCTGCTTTGTCAAACCGATGAGTGGTGCTGCCCTCCAGACACCCTGCCCACCTGTTCCTAATTTACTTCCAGCATGTCATACTTGATAATTTTATGAAATGCTTAAAAAAATACTGTGAAAACGATCACCTTCCAAGGCGGAGATTATAATAATGCAGATACTCTGGCTACTTCTTCCTAATTCACTGATGATTGTCCTATATTCCTTTTTTTCTTACATGAAACTAGGGTGCTTTTCCCCCTGCTCTGGTATTAAAATCTTAATTGTTCTCATGAATGTCCTTCACGGTGTGCTTTAAGAATCTATTCTCCAGGTAGCCACCTTCTTCTTCTCTGCAAAAGCTTCTGGGACCAAGAACAAGAAAAATGTGGCAGGTGCGGCGAGGGCCAATTAAAAAACAAATCTGCGCTAACTGATGGGTAATCTTCGGTAAAATCACTAGTGACAATACCAGATGCCTGGGGAAAATTGACATTGACCAGATCCGTTTATTGCTGGCAGCGTTTGATTCATCTGCACCATGCAGCTGTTGTAAAGGTAAATGGCTTGCACTCTCATTGTGCCCTTTCATGGGCTTGTTTTGTGGCAGCAGTCTTAGTATTTCCTTTTTTTCACCTGTGCTTGTAACAGGTCAGATGTCACCATTTTCAAAGGCCTTTCCATCTTTCCTCATTTCCCAGAGAACAGGATTCGCAAGTAGATTAGTGTTGCTTTTGAGCTAATCACATTCCGAATGACTAATCTGTTTGGAAATATTTAATAAATGCACATTCACCTAAAAGGTGGACAATTAAAATTAGGAAAACATGAGAGCCTTTACCTTCTTTTTATCCCATTGTTCAATTCCAGAGCAAGTTTTCTTTTCATCTAGATGACAGTTTTTCTTATTCACCTTCTCATAGGGCATAGCCTGGCACATAATCAGCATGGACTGACATTTACTTAATACTGACTGAAGGGATATTGGTATATTTGTTTTTAATAGATGTCCAAATCCCATGCCTTTAAATTTTTAATCTTTGTCATTGTATTAAATACAGTCTATGCTTCTGTAACTTTTTAGATATGATCTGTGTGCTTTTTTGTTCATTCAGGTGCATTATCATTATTATTAATACATAAAGCTATAATTAATTATATCACATTTTTAGTCATAGTTTTAATTAATTCTATAATTTTGTAATGAAATAAAAATTTGCTAAGTAAAATTGACATGTTATTTTTTTCATGTTGCTGTTTTCTTGTTTACTAAAGCAAGAGACTAAGTTTTACAGTTTGAATGAGGGAACTCAAGCCTGGCAGCACAGGTCATATTGATTTCTCCGTCATTCAGGCGTATGTTAAAACAGGAGTTAAAAAAAATGTACTTCATTAATTTACCTCGTTAAATAATACACAAAATATATCTTGAATCAATAACAATTCTTTCCATCCAAAGCATCTCCCACCACATCCAAATCACCCTCACTAATCACCTAGACTGGAGATTCTCAAACAATCAAAATATATATATGAGCCACTTTGTTCCAATGCAGAGTCCATTTCCCTGTGCCTGGAGCGGGCTCTGGGATTCTGCATTTTCAATGGACTCCCAGGTAACATTGACCCTGCTGGTGCACATAAGTTACTTCGAATAGTAAAGGACATAGCCAATTTCCATTTTCCTCCTGCCTCTTATAGTCCAACAGAGAGGCATCTACTAAGAATCCTTTTTATTTTGTAACATAAATCTCACACAAGTATTATCCACTTTAAACTTCCTTGTGTGTTCCCTCTCACACTCTGGCCACAGTCATCTCAATCCTCACTCAAGTCAGTGTCTTCTCCCCTGCTGTTCAGCAGTTATACTTGGCGTCTTCTGTCTGCATCATCCTATTCCCCACCTCTATTAATAACTGGTTATATCTTGACTTTCAAATTTCAGCTTATATTTTACTAATTCAGAAATGACTTCCCTGACCTGCTTTATGTAAGTAGCTAATTGCTTCCTACTATTCTGTCATGTGTGTTTATAAACATAGTATAAATTCATTTTATAGTTATGTATTTGCTTATCTACTGGACTGTTGACTGTAGCCCCCACTAAGTGATGAGGTTTATGAGAATAGTAAAGGTGTCTGTGTATAGACTAGTCTATACATAGGGACATACACAAAACCTGTAACAGAGAGAGAGACAATATTTTTAAGTAAAAATTATTGCATTTCTATTAGGATTTTCTAGGTTTTCTTTAATGACCTATCACTAAAGTCAGCACAAATTTCCAAAATCATCTCATTTTTTTCCTTGGATGCATTTTATTTCACTATATTTGTTCAGTTTATGTATAGACATTAATTCCATTAAATGTATTAAAGAAGACAATATCATAACTCAAAGATACAACTAAATTTCAGGAGGAATATTCATTATGTCCGATTCCACCTCAACTTGTTTGCAACAAACAATTTTGCAAATTGATTTATGCTGAATTACTCTTCTGTGAATGGTCACCTTGCAAATTCATAATGTATATATATGTAGGATATAACTTTGTGTATGTGTGCTAAGTTGCTTCAGTCGTGTCTGACTCTTTGCAACTCTATGGACTGTAGACCTCCTGGTTTCTCTGTCCATAAGATTCTCCAGGCAAGAATACTGCAGTTGGTTGCCATGCCCTCTTCCAGGGGATCTTTGCAACTCAGGGATCCAATCCATATCTCCAGTGGTTCATACATTGCAGGCAGACTTTTTACTACAGAGCTACATGGAAGCCCTAGGATATAACTGCTGTTAGCTAAAAAGAAGCTTAGGAACCTACTGGAATTTAGGCTTCTGAAGGATCTTTTTCAATTAACAGCTAATATTTATCAAGTGCTTACTGCGTCCTTTACTATTATTCCCAAAAGTTGACACTAAAATCACTTACATAAATGTCATCATAATTTGGATCAGAATTTAAGGCTACCTGTCCCAAATACCACCCTCCCTAACCACACTTTATTCTTACTTCTTAACAGAGGCTTTTCTTTTCTTCTGTTTGCCTTTCTCTTCTGCTCTATTTCCCCCCACCAACCCCATTTCCTTTTTCCTGATTTCTTCTTCCCTTCTCCTCTCTTCTCAACACAATAAACTATGTTTCACTTTGACAGCAGGAATGGTAATAACTTGAGTGATTTGGAACCTATTATCCATTTTTTTTGTTCTGTTTTGCCAAGGGTTTTAGAATTAGCTGAAAAGGATTAATTTTAAGCCATTCTCTAAATCAAATGGTAAAACATGCTCAAGGTATTCATGTGTCAGTGTTTCTTTGTAATTCAAAAGACTTGCTGAAAAATGTATAAAAATGAAACATCTGCTTTCAGGGATTGAGTAGGATTATAGTTTGTTGTCACCATCACGGAAAGGAAAAAAAAAAAAATCTGAATGAAATGTCTTAAACAATTTTATAAAATAAGTTCAAGTTTAGTGTCTTTTTGATATGAAATTGCTCCAGAAATCACTGGCTTGTACACTTCAAAATAATGCTTACAAAATGCATAAAATCCTCCCAGGCTCCTTTTCCCGGCACATAGTTCTGAGTTCCTAATTCCATTTATAGAAGGTAAAAATCAATTGCTTTTTTCTTTTTTTAACTCAAAGCAATCTTCAGCCAGGAACATTCTCATTATTTGGGAAGCCCCCCGCCCCCTGATACCCCACAGTATTATAGACTCCCAGGCTTACAGGGAGAGTGCTATTAATTGAGACTGATCAAAAAGTAAGGCCAATTTCCTCCAGGAAGTCAGAGAACTTGGAAAAAGCTAAAAAGGCTATTCTCCTTTGTATTGATCCTTATATGAAACACAATAACAGGTCACCAGCAGTTTTTCCTTCTCTTGTTTAAAATCAGATGTAATTTACTGTTGACAAACAGCAGTGCAAGATGTGTTCGATTTGAGGTCACTTTTTTCCACTGTATGTTTGATCCTGTATTGAACTTCCTAAGAATGTTCAGTTATTTTTAGCTGACTCACTTTATACTGGCCATTACAGGGACTAGAAATTTTATCTATAAATTCATCTAACATCTACCTGTGAATAACAAAATATAGCAGCAGCTCAGTCAGCAACTCAATGGAATAAAAACTATGAGTACATAGGAAAGTAAAAACTCCATATGTTCATGATGACATAAAAAACATATTTCTTTGCTGAAATTTGCATAGCTTTAAATCATTTTTATGAACCTCATTTTATAAAAGTAGAAGAAATGGGAAGTCTGTTTTTGTATAATCATGTGTTCTTTGTACTAAAATAATAGTCAGAAAACCCAATTAAAATTTGTAGTTTATTACAAATGCAACATAGTTTGGAGAGGCAGCATAGAGTTAACATATTTTGAAAGGCTGAAAAGAATATTCATGCTTCAACAGAATTATTCTGAATCTCTACATCAGCTCATTAAAAGAAATTAATAAAAAAAAAAACCCTCCAACTTCTAGATTTGCGTTGAAAGGAAAAAAACCAGCAACCAATTTATGTTCAAAATGTTATTAGTTATGGGATCCAGTGCAGGGTAAAGAGATTAAGTTTAACTATGTGGTGTCACAGTTGGTAAAGAATCTGCCTGCCAGTGCAGGAGACATGAGAGACACGGGTTCAATCCCTGGGTCAGAAAGATCCCCTGGAGGAGGGCATGACATCCCTCTCCAGTATTCTTGACTGGAAAATTCCATGGCAGAGGAGCCTGGAAGGCTACAATCCATGGGGTTGCCAAGAGTTGTACATGACTGAGCATATATACACACACATGTATTTAACAGGAGGCTAAATAGGCAATTGTGGCTATTTGTTTACAAAGATTAAAAAATATACAGATATTTTTAAAGGGGGGAAGAAAATTTACACTTTTGGAGAATTTACCTAGTACCCACTATTTTTCTAAGTCCCAATGTTTAAAGACAGAACTAAGAAAAGAAATCCAAAGGAAGGAAAAAAGAAAAAAAAAAAAAGAAACCAAACATGTAGGACGGGCACTATCTTGGTAAAGGGTAGACTTCAGAAGAGGAAATTATCATACAATATAATTCATGTCCTGAAAGAGATAAACATGGCTGCTATCAGAGTCTTGGAAGGGAAAAATAACCTATCCTAGGGGAGAAGGGGATGACATAGCCTTGAAGTTCCTTAGCCTTGAAGGATGATTAAGCTGGTGTCACCTATGCAGGAGGGAAGACTGCTTAATGCAGAGGAAGGTTATGTATGTCCTGATGTCTAGAGGTCAGATGTGCTGTGCATACCTACTCAGTCGTGTCCAACTGTCTGCAACCCCATGGATTGTAGCCCACCAGGCTCCTCAGTCCTTGGGATTATCCTGGCTAAAATATTGGAATGGGTTGCCATTTCCTTCTCTAGGGGATCTTCCTGACCCAGGGATCAAATCCATGTCCCCTGTGTCTCCTATATTGCAGAAAGCTTCTTTACCACTGAGCCATCATGGAAATCCCAGAGGTCAGATGGGGACATGTAAAGAACCACAAATGGATTGGTATCAAGGGACACTTAGAGAATTTCTGGCAAAAAAACAAAGGCAAATAAATAAAATTGAAGACATAATCTGAGAGTGTAATCATATATCATAGAAATGAGATTGTAGTTTGCCTTAAATGTTGAAGGGAACCAAAGAAACCTTAATTGGGTAATAATAATAACAGCCATCCTTATTGAGACCTTACTATAGGAATGATACCATACTAAGTGTCTTTCATTCATTATCTCATTTAATTCTCATGTTAATTTTATAAGGTAGGTATTACAATGATTCTTATTTTATGAACAAATGAACTAAGACTTGTATAGGTTAAATAGTTAACTGATCAGTGCCACAGAGCTAATAAATGATAGAGCCAAGATCAGACACTCTTATTCCAGAGACCTCACATTATTAATTCCCTTAACTGCTTCCCAAGAAGGGGAAATTACACATCAGCTTTGTCTTTTAGAAACATCAATTTGAGGACAGTATAGAAAGATTATGTACTGATGAAGGACAAATTCATGGCATGATATCAGGTATCAGAGAGGATAATTGATGGTTTTTTGTTATCAAGCAGGCAAGAAACAACTAGAACTTGAAATAGAGAAATCACCAGTGTAAGAGATAATGCATAAGTAGAGTTTAGAAAACTCATAACTGATATAGACTGAATGTTCATGCCCTGACAACATTCAGATGTTGAAGTCCTAAACCCATTGTGACTATAATTGGAAATAGGTCTGTGAAAGTGAAAGTTGCTCCATTGTGCCCAACTCTTTGTGACCGCATGGACTGAATATTCCCTAGAATTCTCCAGGAAAGAATACTAGAGTGGGTAGCCTTTCCCTTCTCCAGAGGATCTTCTTCCCAACCCATGGATCGAACCCAGGTCTTCCACATTGCAGGCAGATTCTTCACCAGCTGAGCCACAAGGGAAGCCCGAGAATCCTGGAGTGGGTAGCCTATCCCTTCTTCAGTGGATCTTCCAGACCCAGGAATCAAACCGGGGTCTCCTGCATTGCAGGCGGATTCTTTACCAACTGAGCTATAGGGGAACACTAGTGATAAAGGTTAAATGAGATCAAAAAAATTGGGTTTTAATCCAGTAGGGTTGGTGCCTTTATCAGAATAGGAAGAGATGCCTGATCTCTCTTTCTACCATGTGAGGATGTAGAGAGAAGGCATCATGTGCAAATCATGAAGAGAGTTCTTACCAGGAACTAAACTGGCTATCACCTTGATCTGTTGCTTAAGTCCCCCAGTCTGTGATATTGTGTCATGACAGCCTGAACAGACTAAGAAAATAACCTTCTAAATAGAAGCTGAAGAACCAGTGACTCTTGAGTTTTCAGCCCTGAACGTCTCCATTTCCTCAGTGTGGAATACAGACAAGTTAACAGTGTGTTAGGAAAAAGGATGAATTTGTGTCATTCATGGGGATTTATGACTATGCAGGATAACTTTGGGGACAATTTTAGTAGGTGATTGACTTACAGAGATACTTGATTGGAAAGATATATTTTTGTGTTTTCTGTATCTGTAATAATTTTTCTATTAACAATGGTGATAGAAATAGGTATGGAAATTATAAAACACTCCAAAATTTGGTTTAGATAGTCAAGATCTAATACAATATAAATTTTGTCATTTAACATTATATCTAATACTTTGGAATACCTTCTACACACATTACCCAAAATGTAGACATAATCACATAATTAGGGAAAGAAAAGCTCACTCAAAATGTTTAACACATGTAAGAATTAAAGATTTTAAAATTTAAAAAAAAATAAAAAATAAAATAAAAAAAAGAAAGAAAAAAAATAATGCAATAGTAAAAATGGGTAAATAATATGTACATGTATTAAAATGTTAAAATATATTCATACATAATATATGAAAAAAAATGTTTTACCTTTGCTGATCAAACTGTATAAAATTTCAAATAACATTATTATTGTGTCTCTGTTAGCTTAGTTTTCATTTTCTAAATATGAAAGCACAACCTATACATCATCAGTTTGTCACTGGACAAAATGCCCTCTTTGATTTCTCAGTTTCGCAAAGAGTGTGGAAATCCTATAAATTAGAATCAGCTGATAATGTTTTGCAAACTATAATTTCTCCTTCCCTGTCATTCAGAGAGTCACGTTCACAGTGTCATTACTATTCCATCTAAGACACACAGTTTGCAGGAATCATTTGCTGGTCTCTCAGATTAGAAGTTACACTATTTGTCACCACTTTCATATTTCTTTCCACCCATTCCTAAGGGTGATCCTCAACTTTCCGAGAGGCAAGCCCCTCAATCTCTCTAGCACTAGCCCTGCATTATATGATTTTGCTGTTGTTTTGATGATAAAGGTCAGCTTCAGCCTTATCTTCAAAGCAGAGTCATAGACTTTGATTGCAGTGATTGCTAAGAATTCTACTGTCTCTTTCACTGTACTTATTTTTTAAACATTTCAGAAATAATCAGAGAAAAAAAACACCATTCAGTTTTCGAGGGAAATGAGAACCAGAGAGGAGGTTGCAGTGTCACAGAATCCCAAGTGTACAGACCTTACGATCCCCTGCAGAACCATGGCCCAAAGAAGGCCGCAGATGAGCGAGCACCACGTGGCATGCATCTCATTAGTGTTGGAGAAGAGTGTGAACATGTTACAGTAAATACAATGTTTGGTTTACTGTTTATTCGGGGATATAAATATTTAAGGGCTGGGCACAAGAAAATGAGCCCTCAGATGAGAGACTGAGAATTATCATCAGAATGAAAAGATGAATTAGGAGAGAGTAGTGCCTTGAAGTCTAGAGCAAGACCAATTGTGTCAAATGCTGCTAGGAGGCCAAATGAGAGAAAGAGTGAAAAGTACTCATTGGCTTAATTTACAAAGAGGCATGTGGCGATCTGATCCCGGAAGTATCAGAGAAGTTTAAGGTGCAAAGTGAAATGGAGATAAGGAAGTGGAAAGATTAAGTGAAACATCTTACAAATTGCTGCTGGGAAGGAAAGGAAGGCAGGCTTTTCAGTAACTGGAGGAATAATTATTTTTTAATATCATAGGAAAATACTTTTAAAATAATCAGAATTAAAAATAGTGAAGGGAGAAGTAGAAAGTTATAAGAGAGTGGAAGATAATTTGTGGATGACAAATTTAGGATAAGAACAGACTATACACAAACTGCTATCTGACCCATGCCAATCTGATTACACATAGCTCTGATTCTTTTTGGTAGCAATGATAGATTCTGAAATCTTAGAGTAGAATGAGGTTTAGCCATTTTTCCACAGATTCACTACCAGCTTATTATAAAACTAAGTCAGTCCAAACTCTGCCATGCATACAGCATTTATTAAATACATACTTATCACCTAGCAAATTTAAAACACATTATTCAGCTGGTTCTATAAATTTGGTGATGTCTCAGCTTTCTGCCATTTTCCATGAACTAACCACTTTCTTGCATGTAAGGTTTGCTGAAGACTGTCATGGTATTCCAGAAAAAGTATTTGTTCTTGCTTATAGCTAGCATCTGACATCCAGAAATTCTATCTTACACACTTGGCCTCAGAACTGCTTAGGAATGAGGGCCCAGCTGACATCTTTAAAAATAAAGGTTTCAGTGTTCCCTCAATCCTTACCTTGATCACTTAAGGGTCAGGTATGTAGTGAAGTGTTTTAGTCAAATTACAATTTAAACATCCTCAGTTCCACCAACATCTTAAGTCTAATAGTGATCACGTTCCGGAGACACAGATTTCACCAGTAGAAACCCATTTCAGACATTCAATATGAAAATTTTCCAAAGTGTATGGTTATTTGGAGGTTTAGGGAAGATCAGAATGTAGACTTTCTGATGCATTTCTAAGTAGAGCAATTGATTACTTTAATATAGTTTAAATTAACAAGCACATACCTGTTGCAGTTTTGATGCCGAAGAGTTTTCAAGTAGATGACCAATAAAATGACATATGGAATCATGGCAAAAATGCAAGGTCAGGTAAAACAGAGAAATATCAGGAATGAGTATGGAGAGCAAAAGACAAAGCTCTTATTTAACTATTAGATTTTTTTCTCAATTGTCAAAGTAGAATGTGAGTGATATATAGTGGGCTATACTTGAGAAACACTGGACTGGAAGAAACACAAGCTGGAATCAAGATTGCCAGGAGAAATATCAATCACCTCAGATATGCAGATGATACCACCCTTATGGCAGAAAGTGAAGAGGAACTAAAAAGCCTCTTGATGAAAGTAAAAGAGGAGAGTGAAAAAGTTGGCTTAAAGCTCAACATTCAGAAAATGAAGACCATGGCATCTGGTTCCATCACTCCATGGGAAATAGATGGAGAAACAGTGGAAACAATGTCAGACTTTATTTTTTTGGGCTCCAAAATCACTGCAGATGGTGACTGCAGCCATGAAATTAAAAGATGTTTACTCCTTGGAAGGAAAGTCATGATCAACCTAGATAGTATATTCAAAGGCAGAGACATTACTTTGCCAACTAAGGTCCATCTAGTCAAGGCTATGGTTTTTCCAGTAGTCATGTATGGATGTGATAGTTGGACTGTGAAGAAGGCTGAGCACTGAAGAATTGATGCTTTTGAACTGTGGTGTTGGAGAAGACTCTTGAGAGTCCCTTGGACTGCAAGGAGATCCAACCAGTCCATTCTGAAGGAGATCAACCTCGGGATTTCTTTGGAAGGAATGATGCTAAAGCTGAAACTCCAGTACTTTGGCCACTTCATGCGAAGAGTTGACTCATTGGAAAAGACTTTGATGCTGGGAGGGATTGGGGGCAGGAGGAGAAGGCGATGATCGAGGATGAGATGGCTGGATGGCATCACTGACTCAAAGGACATGAGTCTGAGTGAACTCCGGGAGTTGGTGATTGACACAGAGGCCTGGTGTGCTGCGATTCATGGGGTCGCAAAGAGTTGGACACGACTGAGCGACTGAACTGAACTGATACTTGACTATTTTTCTGTCAAGAAAGGGGGCAGCCAAACTTAGAAATTTAAACAGGGCAAAGTATAAACAGTCTGCTTGGACTCTATCCCTTCTAAATCCATCTATAGGCTTTTATTTTTCTACTCTAATATCAAATAAAGGCAATCTTAGATACCTTCAAGCAAGAGAAAATACAAACCGAGCTTGCCCCAAAGATTGAGTTGTACAACAGTATGTTCTCTTTAGTCTTTGTGAGAGAGAAGGCATAAGTATTACCTTCTGACCTTCCCAGGCTAATGCGGTCAGTGCCAGCCCAGGGCCTGTCTCAGCCAGGCAGCCCGGTGAGGCAGAGTGAACCCTAAAGACAGAACTCCAGGGGGTGAACATGAGGGCCTTATGTTGTCCCTATATTGGGTCGGTATTTGTAGCAAACCTCCTACCAGAATGTGAACAGACTGTATCAAAGACATCTGTGAACTCTTCTTAGCAAAGCAGAAGCCACTAAGTTCAGTTTGACTAACCAATATAAAATTTAATACCTCAAGGAAGCACAGTAAAAATATATCATGGCAGGGAACTCGGAGAAATCGAGTCCAAACGAATGATCACAATACATTATGTAAAATACAAATGCACAGAAAGAAATTCATATGGTTTCTGCCTAAACAGAAGTCAGTCTTCACAATTCATCCATATAATGAAAACTCGAAGAGATAGAGACAGACAGGAGAATATAAAGGCAACAGAATAACCCTGGCATCTGCGATGAGGACAGAATGTTGTGCATGGCAGAGATTCAATTTAAGCAAATGTGGAAGAAGTCCCCAGAGGCCAAATACTTCTTCAGACAGCACTATGACATAAGCCTGAAACCGAAAAGAAGGATGGCCTCATTCAAGACCAAGACTTGGACTCTCCCAACACAAGACTTTTAATGTGGCAGACACAGAATAAGGAAGACAGGGTTTTGTGTACCGATACATGTGCTTTAATGATTCACTAAACCTATGCACAGTTCACCCATAATGTAATCTTGCTGCTCTCCAATTCTTATTCTTTTTTTTTTTTTTAATTTAAAAGAACCTAAGGTTTTCAGTTACTATTAATTTACTCAGCTCTGAGGACATACGAATTCAGCCAAACATTCTGTCAGATTCATTGTGAAGGCAGTATGTGTGTTGATTAAAAATGTGGCTGCCATTGTTTGACTGCTTGCATTTGAACTGTGCCTCCTAGCTGCGTGACCAGAGGCTACTTTCTTAGTCTCTCTAAGCTCAAATATCTAAAAGTAAACTTGATTATGATTTATATCTCAGGATTGCTATGAGTTTCAGCAACAGAATACTTCCAAAGGGCTTAGTACCTAAACATTGTAGGCACTTGATAAATATTTATAATTGTAATTATAAACCAGGAAATTCATGGCACAACATAGAACTCTTACATTTCCTGACTATTGCAGGTCATTTGACTTTTACACAAGAAAACAAATCATTTCCGTAGACCCAAAAGAAGTACCCTTTAGGTTATAAAGATGAGATTATGACACTTTTGATTTACCTGTATGAAAATGGAATCATCCCAAATCAAAGAGGTAAAAAACAAACAAACAACAACAACAACAAAAATACCCTTGGTTTCTTTATTCATTACCAATGCAGGACAGCTAGGAAAAAACAAAATCCATTCAGTGAATGTGTAATGGAGCACAAAGCCTAAAAATAATTTAGTTGACTAAATGTTAAATGGTTTTACAAGTTCAAAAGATTTTTGTCATTATAACCCGTCCTTGTATTAGAAGGAACCAGGAAGTTTTAATCAAAATCCTTTTTTATTAGAACACACACACTTATTTGTGTAGTTCACTTCAGTTAATCACTCAGTACAACACTCAAAAACATCAAGAGAATATGAAAAAAAAAAAAGCCTTAAGATGAGAACCACAGTGCCCTCTGCCTTAAAACTATATTTAAGAACTGTATTTAATTAGTACATTTGAGTCAAATGTGCCAATATTTTTAATCCAAAAGATTGAAGTACATTGAGATGACAATAGGACAATGATGAAACTTCTGAAGTTTTATTTTGTTTTAATAATTTGTTTAGATGGGCCTAGAATATTATATAAATCAGAATAGTCAGATTCTCTGGTCATATCTGCTTTGGACATGATCCTATTAAAAAATGTTTAACTATGTTGTACTGAGCTATATATGAAGTTTTAGAAGCAAGATAAACCTGAACTACATACTATAGAAAATTTGAAAATTTTTGTGCCCGGAACCCAGAATCATATTGATTTCACCTATTTTTAAAATGAAGTCTTAATCTTTGGCATTTAGCCAATCACAGATTCATGCCTATTTGTAGCAAAGTTGAGAGCACATTGAATATTTATTTACTGTGCTTTTAGCTTAACACAGTGAAGTGCATTTGGTCAATATAGGTTGACTTGAACTAGAAAATTCTTATCAGTTATTTAAAATACTTTACTTATGGCTTATCTTCACAACTCATTGCTGGATACAGATCAAACTTTACTTCTTTATCATGCTATCCATGGTTTCAGAGTATTTGTGGTCTATTTTATTTCAAGTTGATCTGTTGTCATAAGAACTGAAGATGAAATCTTCACACGACTGCTGTGTGGTTCTTTTTCTTCAGAGTTTTAGCCAAACAAGGACATAAATGTTTAGCAGAAGATGCTACTTTTTTTTTTTTTTGGCACTGTTTAACAACTTATCAAATCAAGTATCACAGGGCTGACACAAGAGGATTCTCAACTACAATCATTTGAGTCTTCTCTTTTATTGCTTTGAAAAAAAATAATGCCAACAGTTCTTACTAACACATCTGTTCCACAGTGAGAGCCCTGTGGAAAATGAGAAATAGACTATAAAATGTGGATAATTCAAATAACAATTCAGAATATGCTATTAAAGCTAAAATTCTAAAAATTATGGTAGTTCTATCTTGGTATATGTCTTTCAGATGATTATATATATTTATATGTATACTATATATGCATATTTAATTTTATTGAAGTAGAGTTGATTTACAACATGATGTTAATTTTTGCTATAAAGCAGAGTTATTCAGTCAGACTTTTTTTTTTAATTGGGGTACAGTTGCTTTACAATATTGTGTCAGCTTCTGGTGTACAATCAGAGGATTCTAAACTGAAAGAGATTCTTTCACCCTACTCTGGTAGCAGGATTCAGTTTCTTTTGAAGGAACACATGTCCTAAATATGAGATTTGGTTGCTTTTCCATATACGTAAAACATGCTTGAACAGAGTCTTTGTAAGAAGCAAAATTTACATTCTTTGAATATTATGTGTGGATGTGCGTGTACATGCTGTCACTCAGTTGTGCCTGGCTTTTTGAAACCCAATGGATGGTAGCCTGCTAGGCTCCTCTGTGCATGGAATTCTCCAGGGAAACTGAAGTGGATTGCCATGCCCTCCTCTAGGGGATCTTTCCAACTTAGGGATCGAAACTGCATCTCTTATGTCTCCTGCATTGCCAGGTAGGTTGTTTACCATTGAGCCACTTGGGAAGCCCTTCATTATATAGTACATTTTCCTTACTGTTTCAAAGTGCTAAACAACCACAGTATTTTTTTTTATTGGAACTGTTTTCATGGGATAGGTATTAGCATATACTGATGATAAATTCCTGTTCAGCATGCTCTAAAGCAGGCAGAAAGAGATGCTATCAGCTGGAAAAAAAGAAATGGCTCCTTCTTTTCTTGTTATTCTCACAGCAATATGCAAGTGGGCTTTTGTTGTTGTTCAACCATGCTTGCTAATTACTGATTTGAATGGTTCTGTAGATTAAAAATAAAGTTCTTAATTGAGTATAAATGAGTTTGGAAAATATCCAACTGGCAAAGCTGGTCTCTTCTAACATTTATTGGAATCAAGATGTTTCCTAATTGAAGAAGCTATCACATTATTGTATCTTTTCAAATCTTTTATGTTCATGTCCTATGAGAAAAGGCACTGGGGTTTCATTGTGTACGGTTTGGGAATTAAATCAGAATGTATAAATATATTAAAATACCCTCCAAACAGATTTTTATTGAATTAACTACTTAATTTCTTGAAGACTCCTGAGAAACTTGATATCAGCATGACATCTGTCACAACATTTTTTTTTTTTGTTTTAAATACATTTAAGAAAAGTAATCATCATACTTTATGTATCTTGAGGCATTATGTTCATGTTTTGGAGAAGTAATAGCATGACTGAGCAATAAACATCAGATACAGACTCAACTGGGCTTCCCAGGTGGTGCTAGTGGTGAGGGATTCACCTGCCAATGCAGAAGACACTGGTTTGGTCCCAGGCTCAGGAAGATTCCCTGGAGGAGGAAATGGCAACCCTCTCCTGTATTCCTGCCTGGGAAATCCCATGGAGAGAGGAGCCTAGCAGGCTACAGTTCATGGAGCCACAAAGAGCCGGACACGAATGAGTGACTGAACATAAGAGAAGACCACACAGACTCAACTAACACCTCATTCTAGATACACAGACATCTCATCATCCAGCCAGGTATATAACCAATTCTTCACACTTACCATCCTTCTAGGACTTTCTTGGGTCGAGCCTGACTTTCATCAGCTACAATAATCATTCACATATTTTCATTAAAATAGTATTAGTAAAGTAAATTTTTCATTATTATATATGTCACTATTTAGTTTGATTTGAATATATGTATTATAATGGAAAGAAAAACTTACATGTATATATATTACAACAACATAATATGTAGAGAGAAATACATACATACATTTGAGTAATTATGCACCTGGAATGGTTTCCCAGGTGGTGCTAGTGGTAAAGAACCTGCTTACCAATGCAGAAGGCACAAGAGACATGGGCTTGATCCCTGGATTGGAAAGATCCCCTGGAAGAGGGCATGGCAACCCACTCCAACATTCTTGGCTAGAGAATCCCATGGACAGAGGAGCCTGGCGAGCTACAGTCCATAAAGTGACAAAGATTTGGACACAACTGAAAAAACTTAGCACAGAGCATACATATACATACAGATACACATATTTTATACATACACTAAAATCAGGTATTGAGTGCTTGCTACTATAAACAGTAAAGTAAGGTTATCTCAGATAGATCTAATAAAAAGAAATTCCCTTGGGTTCTTTGAATAATCTGTTAGATATCACTTTATTATAAATTAAATATTAACACTTTCAACATTTTTAATTCTTCCATTCATAGACTCAAGGTATTTTGTTGGCAGCAAGCAAAACTGAGGAAAGAAGCCAAGTGTTCTTTCATGTACTTTATTTGACTTTCATTCATTTGACAGCTCAGTTGTACTGAGCTGTACTTAACACTCAGTTGTATTTATTTTTTAAGCTTAGTAATGGAGAAGGAAATGGTAACCCACTCCAGTATTATAGCCTGAGAAATCCCGTGGACAGGGGAGCTTGATGGCCTACAGTCAAAAGTGTCGGACATTACTAAGCGACTCTAAGTACAATCTTGGTGAATCTTTACTATGAAAGCAGTTACTAAAACCAAATATACTTCTAAAATATTTGGAGGACATTCTTCTATTACTAGGTCCTAATTATATTGGCCTGAAGTCCCTTTAAAAATATATATTTGTGAAAGTGAAAGTGAAGTCGCTCAGTCATGTCCGACTCTGCAATCCCGTATCACTGCAGATGGTGACTGCAGCCGTGAAATTAAAACACACTTACTCCTTGGAAGAAAAGCTATGACCAACCTACATAGCATATTCAAAAGCAGAGACATTACTTTGCCAACAAAGGTCTGTCTAGTCAAGGCTATGGTTTTTCCTGTGGTCATGTATGGATGTGAGAGTTGGACTGTGAAGAAAGCTGAGCGCCAAAGAACTGATGCTTTCTTTCTTTTTTTTTTTTTTACTTTATTTTACTTTACAATACTGTATTGGTTTTGCCATACATTGACATGAATCCACCACGGGTGTACATGCGTTCCCAAACATGATCCCCCCTCCCGCCTCCCTCCCCATAACATCTCTCTGGGTCATTCCCGTGCACCAGCCCCAAGCATGCTGTATCCTGCATCGGACATAGACTGGCGATTCGTTTCTTAAATGATAGTATACATGTTTCAATGCCATTCTCCCAAATCATCCTACCCTCTCTCTCTCCCTCTGAGTCCAAAAGTTCGCTCTACACATCTGTGTCTCTTTTGCTGTCTTGCATACAGGGTCATCATTGCCATCTTTCTAAATTCCATATGTATGTGTTAGTATACTGTATTGGTGTTTTTCTTTCTGGCTTACTTCACTCTGTACAATCAGCTCCAGTTTCATCCATCTCATTAGAACGGATTCAAATGTATTCTTTTTAATGGCTGAGTAATACTCCATTGTGTATATGTACCACAGCTTTCTTATCCATTCATCTGCTGATGGACATCTAGGTTGCTTCCATGTCCTGGCTATTATAGACACTGCTGCGATGAACATTGGGGTACATGTGTCTCTTTCAATTCTGGTTTCCTCGGTGTGTATGCACAGCAGTGGGATTGCTGGGTCGTAAGGCAGTTCTATTTGCAATTTTTTAAGGAATCTCCACACTGTTCTCCATAGTGGCTGTACTAATTTGCATTCCTACCAACAGTGTAGGAGGGTTCCCTTTTCTTCACACCCTATCCAGCATTTATTGCTTGCAGACTTTTGAATCGCAGATATTCTGACTGGTGTGAAGTGGTACCTCATTGTGGTTTTGATTTGCATTTCTCTGATAATGAGTGATGTTGAGCATCTTTTCATGTGTTTGTTAGCCATTCGTATGTCTTCTTTGGAGAAATGTCTATTTGGCCCATTTTTTGATTGGGTTGTTTATATGCTTTTGAAGTGTGGTGTTGGAGAAGACTCTTGAGAGTCCTTTGAACTGCAAGGAGATCCAACCAGTCCATTCTGAAGGAGATCAACCCTGGGATTTCTTTGGAAGGAATGATGCTAAAGCTGAAACTCCAGTACTTTGGCCACCTCATGTGAGGAGCTGACTCATTGGAAAAGGCTCTGATGCTGGGAGGGATTGGGGGCAGGAGGAGAAGGGGATGACAGGATGAGATGGCTGGATGGCATCACTGACTCGATGGACGTGAGTCTGAGTGAACTCCAGGAGATGGTGATGGACAGGGGAGGCCTGGCGTGCTGTGATTCATGGGATCGCAAAGAGTCAGACACGACTGAGCGACTGAACTGAACTGAAGTGAGACTGTAGCCCACCAGGCTCCCCCTTCCATGGGATTCTCTGGGCAGGAATACTGGAGTGGTTTGCCATTTCCTTCTCCAATGTATTCCTGAAGCTTGGTATAAAGTCTCACTTTAAATTTTGGCATTGTTTTTTCTGAATAGTGTAATATCATTGCCATAAAAATAATTCTATTGGTTATGAATAATTTTGAATTAAGAAAGCCAAATTTCAAAGAAATGAGATTATTTTTCCAAAATCATATTATTAGCTAATAACTAAGATCAGAACTAATGGCAGTTATAGAACTAAAAGCCTAGTTTCTTGAGCACTAAGGTGATGATTTTCCCACTACTTGGTAACCATGAGGAGGATGTTTACTTATTTGCACAATAACTTATTGATGGCACCAATTCTCATCTGAAAAATGTGCTAAACCATCCCAGGCTGTACATGAGACTCAAACTTTTCATAAACTAATTAGCTTTTTTAAAATCTATGCATTCCTTAGGGACTTACTATACTCATATTCTGCTATTTTTAATACTTGCTAAATGAAATCTGAAAATTGGTACAAAAGAATGACTATAAGAACAGCTACCATTTTTCAGGTAGAGACGATGTCTCAGAAATGTGAATAAAATTGATTAAATAATATACGTGAAAAAAGTGTTTCCAAAAATTGGAGTGGTCCTAAGATAGAATGATTTCACTAAGGTGATAATGAGTTCCCTATCAGTGAATGCATTCACGTAGAGGCAGAAGTATTGCTTGCCAATATCTTGCCTTTTAAAGTCATACATTATCCGATTTTATGATTAGATAATTCATAGATTCCTTCAAATTCAGAATTTCTATCTTGACATATATCTGAGTTTTCCCTTAACAAATAAAACCTACAGAAGTCACATTTTATTTTCTACACCACTTTTGATATTGTAACAATTTTGCTTTCATATATCCTTTATGCTTAATGAATTTAAAAATAATTTTGGAAGTTATTTGTCTCTGCTTACAAGCATGTGTAAAACCAAAAAAAGGAATGCAGAAATGTCTTATATCTTGGGGTTGGTGATTACTTCACTTTATTTTTTTCCATTTAAGGGTTATTGTATTTAAAATGAAATCAACTTTTAAAACAAACAAGAGATAATCACCATATGTAGGATATAATTAAGTACGTCATACAAAGCAAACCAACCTATTGCTTGCAAACTTTAACATTCAGATTTATCTTCCAGTTGACTTCATTTGATAATCTTTTTTCTGTCAAGCATTTCCAAACACTGTTATGCCATTGGAATCCTTTGTCCTTTGGCAGGTAACACTGCTCTGTTCAATTCTGTCCAGTTAACATGCTAGGTAGACTGTAATATGCCAAGTTCAAAGCGAACTGAGTCCTGGAAAAAAACCCAATGAAAATGCCTTATTCTTTTCCTGAGCCTGCCACAAAATCAGGGTGACCAAAATACTGCCAGGCACTAAGCTGCCTCCAGAGAGGAAATTCTGTATAAACTTGCCATGTGATTAATTTAAGAGATTCTCAAACTCAAATGAGTTGACAGAATTTCTGGAGAGATCTTCGTTTCTCTATTCCTGTTTTGGTAATCAGATTAGCATATTGTGACAGTAGAAGTCATCACTAATAATAAATTAGATCTTAATTGTAAATGATGTTCTAGTGAAAATTAGAAGAAAATGGGTTTCTGGTTTCAACATTTTCATGTGCCTGTCAGCAGTTATACAGGCAAAAATCAGTATTAAGTTGTAACTCAGCAATAGCTTGAAAATTATCTATACCATTATTATTATTATTTTGTTGTCTCTCATAGGGACATCAGACATCTGTTTTCAAAGATAATGGCAGTAACAATTATTTGCATCATAGCCCTAGCTAACTAGATAGCTGAAAACATCTGTTATGATCTTCAGTTTCTCTAACCTGTCCCTGGAGAGGCTTTGATGCTTGAAATATTCTTTTTCTTCTTTCTCTGTCTGCAATAATCATTTTTGCAAAATACAGATTACTTGATACTTAAGGAAATTGACTCTAATGCCGTTTTTGTCTTTTTGAATTTAAAAACTGGAAGAAGCAGGCATTAAAAAAAAAAACTTGAGAAGAAAATTACCTTGCCAGCATTGGAATTTTACCGTCATAACTATATTGCATTGCTCTTTTAAATGATGGTCATTGTTTTTCTCTGATATATTAAACTCATAAAAAGTAGAGGTTCTAATGTTTGAACTAACACATCAAATGTTCACTAGACTTCTGTCCTCATGATTCATTAAGACGTAAAGGCAAAGGTATGGGACCTTTTTGCACTCCAATCCAGTAATTAATTAGGAAGTCTTTTCAACACTGCAACACATTAGAAGTATATTGAGCTCTGGGCTATTTGGTGCACACAAACTATGTAAGTCACACGGTCTCTTCCAGCACCTAAATTCCAGGCTTATAGAAGAACTTTAAACCATTAACAAGTGAAACAAAATACAAATCCTAAACTATATAATATATTCCTATAGGTTACTATTTAGCTCATTCGGTAAAGAATCTGATTGCAATGCAGGAGACCTGGGTTCGATTCCAGGGCCAGGAAGATCCTCTGGAAAAAGAAATGGCAACCCACTCCAGTATTTTTGCCTGGAGAATCCCATGGACAGAGGGAGGTTGGCAGGCTACAGTCCATGGGGTCACAAGAGTAGGATATGACTTAGCGACTAAACCACTACCACCACCATAGAATACGTACAATGGTGTGCAGCAGAAAGAAATTAGTGTTGGCAAAGGAAGTTGGAAAGGTAAGACTTTCTAAATATTTATTTCTTTATTTGGCTGTGCTGGGTCTTAGTTGTATACACAGGTTCTTTAGGTGTGGCATGCAGGATCTAGTTCTCTGACGAGGGATTGAACCTGGACCCCCTGCACTGGGAGTGTTCAGTCCTAGCCAGTGAACCACCAGGGAAGTCCCCAAAGGAAAGATACCAGCAGGTCAGTCTGGGTCAACAGAATTTGGTGCTCAGTTAGTATGTGTTGACTGCATAAATGAATGAATGCATGAGTGAATGAATGAAATAGGAGACTCTTTGAAAAGAAATGGACTGTTGATCTGGCTTGGCAGAATGGATGAAATTTTTGTAGCTGAAGAATATATAAAAAAGAGAAGAGTAGCATGGCCAACAATTTTCATGATGATGGGGATAAGCGTAGACTGAAAAGAGGGTGAAGGAAATGGGACAAAGGTGCTCTTAAGGGAGGGAGGGAGGAAAAGTGAAGAAAAATAGTTGCTCAGGTATAAGATGCATATGAAAAAATGAGAAAAAATATTTTATGCTAGCATGTAGGTACATTATAGAGGTCTATAAATGATGGGTTGGAGAATTGAATTATAACCCAGTTTTTAATTTATGAAAACAAAGAAACCCCCCCAAACATGGGGAACACTGAAGAAACGAAGTACTATGGAGCTGGTCTTGTAGGTAAAACATTATAATAGCTTGTGTGTGCTCAGTTGCATTCAACTCTGCAACCCCATGGACGGTAGCTACCAGGTTCCTCTATCCAAGGAATTCTCCAGGCAAGAATACTGGAGTAGGTTGCCATTTCTTCTTCCAGGGGATCTTCCTGACCCAGGGATCAAACCCACCTCTCCTGTGTCTCCTGCATTGGCAGGCGGATTCTTTACTGCCTTTATAGAGCTGGGAAGCCCTATAATAGTTTATATGAGTGTAATTAAATTTGAAGAGATAGATATGATTGTTTGAGGAGCCATAATGAATATTTATTTAATAAGACTTCATGACAAGATATGTGGAATGAGGAGAAGAAACTTCCAGTGCTGGGAACTGCAGATATTAATGAAAATAACCATTTTGTATGATAAAAGGACATGCTAAAATGAAAGATCACTTTACTTTTGAGGGTCTCAAGTCTGAAGACTCAACCAAGCATTTGAGTGGGAATATTAATTAGGTAGTTGGAAACACAGGATTGGAATTCTACTGAAAGATGATATTTGGAGTTATTAATTTATAATAATTAGCAAAGATGTATATTGGAAAAAATAAAAAAGAATCATCTCTAAAAGTGAATAGTATTTATGTTTGTTTAAATTACAAATCAATTTTGAAAGTGAAAGTCACTCAGTCTTGTCTGACTCTTTGTGACCTCTTGAACTATACAGGCCATGGAATTCTCCAAGCCAGAATATTGGAGTGATTAGCCTTTCCCTTCTCCAGGGGATCGTCCCAACCCAGGGATTGAACCCAGGTCTCCAGCATTTCAGGTGGATTTTCTACCAGCTGAGCTACCAGGGCATCAATTTTGGAATGGTTCTAAATATATTTGCTTCATGTGAAGTTATTTTTGTTGCTAGCAGTATTCTGGAGATTTTGCTGTAGTGTTAACTTTATATGATATCCCTCGTATGGAGAAAACCTACACATTTGATCAGGCTACATTTATCATAATTCCAACATTTTACATGTAATGAAGGTATTATCATTAAAGGATAAATTAGTGCTGAAACACTGTATTGATCCTTATTCTTATAAAAATAATGCTTTGAGTCTGGATAATAATAAAATTTACAAATATTGTATTTTTAATAAAGAACATATCTCTAGTTTTATATTTCCCCAATGATATCAATATTTCTTGGCTAATATTTCTTCACCTTTCAGTGCTGTGAGATTTGGATGAAGTTCATTCACTTTTTATAAATGTTTTTCAATTTCAACCTGCTGTGAGCCTAGGTTAAGATAATTGAACTCAGGAGAATATTTTAAAGTGGAAGAAAAAATAAGGCAGCAAGAAAACATATGGCTTCTTAATTATGGTGTAGACTTTTAAAATCTCCTGTCTCTCCCCCTCTCTCATGATTTCTTTCCCCAGTCCACATGCATAACTGGCTCTGTCACGGACAGGCATTTGAGATAGAACAATAGAAACATCCATTTACCTGTGGACAACTGGCATTTGAACTTTCAATTGTGTTTATTAAGTAACTAGAATTTTGGAAGTTATAACCCAATATCTGCACAGATACTCTCTGTCAATAGGAGTAATAATTTATAACCGACCAGACATTGGTAAATTCAAATCTAATTATGAAAAGTTATTTACAATACAAATCATTGCACTCAAGTAATATGATTTCACAGGGATTTTGGTTTTACTACCACATAAATTTATTGTAGGCTTTTTATTTATTTTAATGAGATTTAGGTTTCATGGTATTACTCATTTATCATTTTACTGAATATACACATGTACTCTGAATATGTAATACTCCAAAAGCATAATCAATAATAAAAATCAATTTAAAATAGTCATCTGCACACTACATATTAAGAATAGGTCATATTTAGGTTTGTGTAGTTTCCATGTAGGATATTTCTCTGGTTTCAAGAATTGTTGGTTCCACAATAAATGAATTCAATCAGATAGCAGGATACAAGATTAACAGGCAGAAATTGGTTGCATTTCTTTATACTAACAATGAAATATCAGAAAGAGAATGTAAAGAAACAATGCCTTTCAAAATCACAACCCCAAAAATAAAATCCTTGGAAATAAAGGTCCCTAAGGAGGTGAAAGATTTATAAGCTGAGAACTAGAAAATTTTAACAAAGGAAATTGAAGCTGATTCAAAGAAATGAAAATATATCCCATGACCTTGGATTGGATGAATTAGTATTTTTAAATGACCATACTTGTGATTCAGATGGTAAAGAAGCTGCATGCAATGCAGAAGACATAAGAGACGCGGGTTTGATCCCTGGGTCGAGAAGATTTCACTGGAGAAGGAAATGGCTACCTACTCCAGTATTCTAGCCTGGAGAATCCATGAACAGAGGAGCCTGGTAGACCATGGAGTCACAAAGAGTCAGACATGACTGAGACTAACATTGTTTACATTTTGCACTTTCATATTACCCAAAGCAATTACAGATTTAATGTGATCCCTATCACATTACCTATAACATTTTTCACAGAACTAGAACAAATAATTCTAAAATTCATATGGACCCAGAATTTTCAAAGCAATCCTGAGGATCAAGAACAAAGAAGGAGGCATAACCCTCCCAGAATTCAGAGAATACTACAAAGTTACAGTGATCTAAACAGTGTGTTATTGACTTCAAAACCAGACATATGGATCACTGAAGCAAAATAAAGAGCTAAAAGACAAACCCACATGTTATACTTAACATGTTAGCTCTAATAACATGTGAGATGAATGAAAAGCAGTTCAAAGGTTATCTGCAAACTTCATGAAAGTTGTCCCCTTGACTTTCTCTAGTCTGTCTTTAATGAAACCATGAGGACAAATGAAACCACTAACATATTAGTTTCTGAGAAAATTTGGTAGGTAATAGCCAATGGTGATGAACAATTTAGATTATCTATACCTACTGTCCTAAAACTGAGCACCTGGAAGATTTCTATGTTTGATAGTCCTGGTAAATATTTTAAATTTGTTGACCAAAAGTCAACACTCTCTTATTTAATATTTTGCTATATATGTCCAATATTTCCTCTCTTCCTTAGTCCCCTGTCCTGTGCTTAGTCACTCAGTCATGTCTGACACTTTGTAACCCCATGTACTGTTGCCCACCAGGCTTCTCTGTCCATGGGGATTCTCCAGGCAAGAATACTGGAGTGGGTTGCCATGCCCTCCTCCAGGGGATCTTCCCAACCCAGGGATCAAACCCAGGTCTTCTGCACTGCAGGCAGTTTCTTTACCATCTGAGCCACCAGGGAAGACCCCCTAGTCCCCTAGTGCCTTATATAACCTATTATTTTCATTGTTCTCCCTACAGTATTAACTTTATACTACAGCAGTGTGTTTGTTACGTTCATTTTTACTCTGGCATCTTATATTTGTCACTGACAATAAGATGTCAGTGTGAATTTTGAGTTCTGTGCACAAATGTTCTTGATTGTCTCTGCTGTTCAAATGGTTTACAAAGTAGGAATCTATTAATATAGTCTTATTAAATATGTATTCCTTTCTCATGTCTACCCTTTCTTTTCCATCCATTTTCTTATTTACTACTAAATAATCAGAGGTCAAAGTTTGGATAAATGAATGACTTAATTTCTTTGGACTTTATATATGTCTCCTGCTATTTAAACTCTTTAATGCTGTATTGGTCATCTTGGGAACCACAGGGAAGCACATCCATGCCAGGCTAACATAGGGGAGAAAGTGGATGTATTTCAGCATCTTCCAACAGTTGATATTTTACTTATATCTACTTTCATCCTCACAACAACTCTGAGAAACTGATAATATTATCTTTAAATAAGCGAGGAAACTGAGGCTTAGAATGTTTCAACAACTTATAATCTGCAATAGAAGGAGAAAAGGAGATTTGACTTTAGTCTCTTTTATTTCAAAGTTTGTGATTTTCCCATAAAATTTGTGCTTCATAAATTTACATATTTATATTACACCATCCAAAATTATTTTCTTATGAACTATCTTGTTATTTCTGTATACACTCGTTCTATTTACTATCATATTTTAGTATTTTAATTAAGTGGATTTATTTTTAAATCAAATCCTATTTTCATAAACTAAGATAAATATCCTCTTATATAAACAAACTGGAATTGTAAAAATAAATTTAATGACAACACAATAATGCTGACAAATGTTTTGAAGCCAAGTAGCTCTGTTAAAATGGAGATTAACAATTGATGGAGAAATATTAAAAATATGAGCTCTGAATGAGACTTTTATATTTGAGTTCATCAGAAAACAATTAATGGAATTAATAAAAGAGTATCTTTCTCCTATGTCTTTTTACTGACCTACCCATGTGTTTCCTAAGACCATTCAGAATCCACTGTATTTATGTCCCACAATTGGCAAATGCAGTACTAACCCATAAAATTCAGGAGGAATCAAAGACCCTTTGAGTCCTCTCCGCTGGAGTCCTGAATCACTAATTACCACCTCTGTTGGTTAATGTATTTGCTACACAGCTATGATGGGGTCATTAGACAATAGATATTTGAGATCATAAAGGACTCATGGAAAATGCTTCTATCTATTAGTATTTAAGAGTGTTATGTTATATTTTAATGATCGGACCCATTAACCCAGAATTAGTAAATGTTCCATTAGTAGGTAAAATAAGGCTCAATTTGAAGTGTCTCTTCTATTTGCCCTTCACAGGTCTTTGATAATCTGTTTTCTGGCCCAACGTTTAGGGTATCAAATAGAATCATAGAATCCAGTGTTAAACTACATTTCTAGCAATTAAAACTTGAGAAAACCTTATAGATTATGCAATATAATCTCTTGTAATAAAGTTACAAAACTAAAGTGTAAATAGCTGAAGTGATTGCCCAAGGTCTCATGCTAATTCACAAGAAAGCAGTAACTAGAATCATTTCTCATTATGTAAGCTTTTACCCAGTAATCTTTAGGAGTATGTTTATTCCTTGTACAAAGAATGGAAACAGTAAAAAATAAATAAGACAGATGGAGGTTTTCCTAAGCTCAAACTGTCTGATGAAACTTGAATAGAGAAAAGTGGGCCATGTATGTAACAAATTTCCTTTCCATAAATAAATATGTCACTTCTTTAATTTTATGCTTCAAGATATATCAGAATGTCTCCCTGGAATTATATATTCTACTTTTAAGATTATATCACCAAACGCCTTGCACTCTTTGTTAATTGCACACCCAAGACTTATTAAAGTAACCAACAGATTTATAAGTGCTAACCAAACTAGAACTTTCCTATTACAATGTGTTAAAAATCATCACAAACCATAGGAATATTGCATGCATTATTGAAACTGCCATCCAATACCATTTTGAGCCATAACTTCCACTTTAAATGTCACCAGATACTCTGAAGATTACTTTTTCAAATGCAGCTTTTTAATTAAGTCATATTTTATATGGAAAGTAAAGAGACACAGGCTGAGTGTACATAGAACTGCTGAATTGAGTTTGCAGTAGCTACCCCAGTGGGGAGGGGTACTGTGAGTTTTAAGGACTACATCTTTTGCAGTCCATCACATTGGCTATGTATTAATTCAAGTACCAAGACAATTAACTACTTTGGTGTTGCCAGTAGTTTATCTAGTCTGTATGTATGCATATATACATGACAATTGCTTGCAGTGATTTTTAATAATGTGATGAGTTTGTCAATAGAAAGTTTAGTAAATACTTCCATAAGCAAGTCTTCAGTGTAGACAAGACCGTCTTAATAAGCAAATGACTTTGCCTTTGCTCTAATATATAGCTACATTTTTGGAATAATTTCTTAAACCAAAGCTTCTTTGTTGGCTTTCAATGTATTAGATTCTTATTTTGCTTTTTTTTTTTTTGTCATCTTTGTTTTTTTTTTTTTAGTTTTTTATTTTTTTAATTTTAAAATCTTTAATTCTTACATGTGTTCCCAAACATGAACCCCCCTCCCACCTCCCTCCCCATAATATCTCTGTGGGTCATCCCCATGCACCAGCCCCAAGCATGCTGTATCCTGCGTCAGACATAGACTGGCGATTTAATTCTTACATGATAGTATACATGATAGAATGCCATTCTCCCAAATCATCCCACCCTCTCCCTCTTCCTCTGAGTCCAAAAGTCCGTTATACACAGCTGTGTCTTTTTTCCTGTCTTGCATACAGGGTCGTCATTGCCATCTTTCTAAATTCCATATATATGTGTCAGTATACTGTATTGGTGTTTTTCTTTCTGGCTTACTTCACTCTGTATAATCAGTTCCAGTTTCATCCATCTCATCCGAACTGATTCAAATGAATTCTTATTTTGCTTTTAAAATCATCTTCATTTATGTAAAGAAAAGTAGAGTCAGTGTGAGGGGATTAATAACATTCTCATAATAGGTACGGGTCAAAAAGAAAAATTGGCAATATTCAAAAAAATTAATAATATTTTTTACATTCTTCTTTTCTTCAATAGAATATTTTAGATTCTCTTATACAAACATATAATTCCACACAAACATTACTAATTCTAGTTTTGAACATGCATTACATAAATGAAAAACAGAGAAAATACTTTTCACTTTTGAATTTTTTTTTTTACCCAACTGAATTGATTCTATTTAATCTAGAGTGCATATGTTATTTAAACTTAAAAAAAGTTTTTATTATAATTTATATAGAGAAAGATATAATATTAATCTATATGACACATAATGCTGCTAAGTCACTTCAGTTGTGTCCGACTCTATGCGACCCCATAGACGGCAGCCCACCAGGCTCCCCAGTCCCTGGGATTCTCCAGGCAAGAACACTGGAGTGGGTTGCCATTTCCTTCTCCAATGCATGAAAGTGAAAAGTGAGAAGGAAGTCGCTCAGTCGTGTCCAGCTCTTCACGACCCCATGGACTGCAGCCTACCAGGCTCCGCTGTCCATGGGATTTTCCAGGCAAGAGTACTGGAGTGGGGTGCCATCGCCTTCTCCATCACACATAGCAAACCATTCTTAATATACTATAAAACATAATATAATACCAAACATAATATAAAACATTTCATCATGTATGCATACTCAGTCTCCTGATTGTCTTCCCTATCTCTTTAACACTCTGCGTCTCCTCATGTACTCTTCCTTCCCTATTACTAAATTCTAAAGCATGGTCTTTAGATCAGGGCAAAAAAGCAAGGAATGAGGGTGGAAAACAATGAACCTCTTTCGATAAGAGTGTAAGATTTAGCATTGAATATATTTTTGTCACTTAAAAATTTTTTATGGAAAAAGACAAAAGTTTATGTTGAGCCTCGTAGAATACTACAATTATATGGGGAAAATTAGCAAATTAGTTTTGCTTTTGTATAAGCCTGTTAACTTATTTTAGTCACTTAGATTGAATGGGTACTATGGTTTATTTCTGCCAAGATGTTTTGATGCTGCTTTGAAAAACAAGTAATAATGGTTTCTGTAGCTCTTTTTTTAAATGACAGAACACAGTAGTCATACCTCAAACTAGATAAAATGCTTATGGCCTATAGTGTTTTTAATTTGATATTTATTTTTCTATTATTTTTAGACAACCATGATTGACGCCATATGTTTTACTATCAAAACTCCAAATGTTTCTAATTATCTCATAATGAGTACCAAGTGGGGAGTTAGATTGTTAACCCCTAAATACACTGGGAAAAAATGGTAATTACATATAATGTTAAATTCTACTTGCTTCAGGCTTAATTATATTGCATAGGTTTCTAAAAGGCAATGCAATTATTTTATATCTTTTTTATGTAATATAAGAACATAGAAAATAATTACAAAATGTTTACATGATACCAAATATAAGAATATTATGCCAGACAAATTGTTCTCATCTGTCGCACACTGGATTAGGCTGCCATTAAATCTTATAGTATCTCTTGCAGCAGTCATGCAAATGATATCAATATTGCCAGTCTTTGATTCACAGCCTAAAATAGAGACCTAATCATGCCATGCCCATATTTCAGAATAAAATCAGGACCTACCAAGCACTAAACTGATTTGTTTTTTCAGCTGTGTCCCTTTCCCAGCATAAATCCCGAAATCTCCAAAACACGTGCTTTTCAGGGAGCCTGTCTGGCTCTTTTGTACTTCACAATCACCATTAACTATTCATTCATACTCCTCTCTTTACCTCTAATGTCCTCACCTGTATCTCTGCTGCCATGGTCTTCAACCTCTACAAGATGAATGAAGAGCCTTAACACAGATATACTTGGAGTGCTTTCCCCAGATGGAATCAATCATGTTAATTGCTTTTCCAGAGCAATCTTTGTCCCCACTTCTATAGCAGGTAGGAGAGACGACCTAGGATTGTAAGTTACACACATGTGTGTTTACCTGGCTAAATTATCAGATCTCTAAGGAGAGGTGTAACATAGTAAGTTTGTATTCCTTAGACACCTTGTATGTGGTGTTCAATAAATGCATGTTATATGGCAATCATTTTTCTTAACTTTTTAGTATCTCTAATTCCTAGCTTTGTTCTTTATTGTTTCTTGAACTCTTAAAATACACTATATTATTCTATATTGTCTATAATTATAGATTTCTGAGAAAAAATACCTAAATTACTCAATATCTTCACTGTGATATGGGGTGGGTGCAATATTGCTACTTGTTTGTTGTTGTTTAGTTGCCCAGTTGTGTCTAACTCTTTGTGACCTCATGGACTGCAGCATGCCAGGCCTCCCTGACCGTCCCCATCTTCCAGAGTTTGCCTAAGTTCATGTCCATTGCATCAGTAATGCAATCTAGCCATCTCATCCCCTGACACCCTCTTCTCCTTCTGCCCTCAATCTTTCCCAGGGACTTTTCCACAGTGTTGTTGCCTATTTGCATCAGGTGACAAAAATATTGGAGTTTCAGCTTCAGCAATGGATATTCAGGGTTGATTTCCTTTAATATTGACTGGGTTGATCTCCTTGCTGTCCAAGGGACTCTCAAGAGTCTTCTCCAACCCTACAGTTCAAAGGCATCAATTTTTCTGTCGCTCTGCTTTCTTTATGGTCCATCGTTCACAACTGTACATGACACTGGAAAGACCATAGCCTTGACTATATAAAGCGTTCCAAGCGGTTGTAATGTGCAGCCAAGGTTACCATTACTGAGTTCTGAGTCATTAATCGATGATTTCTAATTGGTAAGATCATTCACTCTCTTTGTGACCCCATGGGACTGTAGCCCTCCAGGCTCCTCTGTCCATGGAAATTTCCAGGCAAGAGTACTGGATTGTGTTGCCATTTCCTTCTCCAGAGGGTCTTTCTGACCCAAGGGTTGAACCCATGTCTCTTGTGTCTCCTGCACTGGCAAGTGGATTCTTTATCACTGTGCCACATGGGAAACCTTCACTCACACTTAGTATGAGTTAAACCTGCACTTCTTTTTAAAGGTGCAGTATCAACTGACTGTTGGGCTGACTGGACCCCATAGATGAGCCCATCAGAAGTTGGCACATTCTGACATCACATGGGCCATGCACACTGTTGCTGGTCTCCTTCAGTCACAGGCAACTGGTGACATGGCCTCATGTGTAGATGTGATATTCTACAGACAATGAAAAGCAAATAAAATAGTGAATTGGTTACCATTAGTTACTTAAAATAAAAATAGAAAAATAAACGAATACTTGCCGCAAATATTTGTGAGTCTGTCAAGGACCATGAATTGAGTCGCAAAAGACAGTGATTTCTAAAAAATTAACACTTTATTTTCTACCTTTAACAATGACCTCATTTACACTGAAATTCCCTGGGTGGGGGTGAGGGGGGATGGAAAGAACATGGATGAATTAACACCTAAAGCTAACTTTTCTCAGGACTTGTGAGTAATCTAGTTAAAATTAAGTAAAAAAGACATTGTTTGGAATCTGCTGAATGCAAAGTAGTTTGTGTGATAGTTTCCTTCTTATCTGAGCCAAAGTGTTAATGTTATTTACAATTATAGAATAACATTTGTGAACATAAATTGAACCAAACATTATTTTTTTTCCAAAAAATTCTATTCAAAGTCTAAGTTTCAGGCATATTAAGACACTCAGAAACACTTAGTTGTATATTATACAGAGCAATAAAGCAGCCCAAAAATATATCTATAGAGAAAAACTGGAAGAAAAGAAACCTCTTATTTTACACTAAGTCAAGCAAAATGTCCTTTTTAACCTTCTTAATAGCATTCTCCCCTGTTTTAAATTGAGTCATTCTGAGTACCTGAGTTTCATGTTTTATAGTTTTATAATTTGTAACGTCTGGCAAAGATCAAGGTTTCTCACTTTCCACCTCACAGATGTCCTTGCAAACTGGAACAAGATTTAAATGGTTTACATACATATATTACTTCATTAGTGCCTAATTAAAAATACATCTGACAGCTGGCAGACAATGAGGTGCTTCAGATAATCCAAGGGAACTGATCAAGGATGGAGAATTGTGCTTGTAGCACATATACGAATTCATTGCATTCATTTTTCATTTTTAGGAACAGGATTTTTTTTTCTCCACCAACTTTATGCATTTTGTATACATACTGTTACTGACATATTCATGCTGCATTTAGATTAAATATCATATTTTAGTAGGAGTATGTGGATTATTTTTCTATTAGAAATTCTTCCTAGAAAAAAGCGAAGGTCTTTTTATATGTCATGAATTTTCTCGTGATTGCCTGATAGCTAACATTAGCTACACATTATATAAATTTGTTTTCTATATTTGTTAAGGTTTACTTGATCCCTGCCTTCAAGTATTTATGCATTTTACTGCTAATTGGGCTTCCCAGGTGGCGCTGGTGGTAAAGAACCTGCCTGCCAATGCAGGAGGTGCAGGAGACAGGAGTTCAATACCTAGGTCAATACCTGGAGGAGGAAATGGCAACCCATTCAGGTATTCTTGACTGGAAAATCCCATGAACAGAGGAGTCTGGAGGGCTACAGTCCATAGAGCCACATAGAGTCAGAAATGACTGAAGCAATTTAGCACACACACACTGCTAATGAAATAAATAGGGAGTTACCAAGGATATTGTATTAGTCAGGGTCCTCTGGAAAAATGGAATAGACTGAGGTAGCTTTGGGACCTGATTAAAATCTATGGCCTTAGAGCTGAGTAAATCAGATCACCCTCCATAACATGGGTGGGCCCCAACAAATCAGTTGAAAATCTTAAAGGAAAAGATTGAGGTACCCTGAAGAAGAAGGAAGTCTACCTCCTGACTGCCTTTGGACTTGAGCTATCATAGCACCTCTTTCTTGGGTCTCCAGCATTTCAGGCTGCCTTGCAGATTTTGGAGTAAAATTAATTTCTCTCTCTCTCTACCTGTGTGTGTGTGTGGAGATATATATGTATGTATGTACAGTTCAGTTGCTTAGTCATGTCTGACTCTTTGCAACCCCATGGACTGCAGCACCCCAGGCTTCCCTGTCCGTCACCAACTCCCAGAGCTTGCTCAAACTCATGTCCATGGAGTTGGTGATGCCAGCTAACCATCTCATCCTCTGTCATCCCCATCTCCTCCCACCTTCAATCTTTCCCAGCATCAGGATATTTTCAAATGAGTCAGTTCTTCGCATCAGGTAGCCAAAGCATTGGTGTTTCAGTTTCAGCAGCAGTCCTTCCAATGAATATTCAGGACTGATTTCCTTTAGGATGGACTGGTTGGATCTCCTTGCAGTCCAAGGGACTCTCAAGAGTCTTCTCCAACACCACAGTTCAAAAGCATCAATTCTTTGGTGCTCACCTCTTTACAGTCCAACTCTCATATCCATCCATGACTGCTGGAAAAACCATAGCTTTGACTAGATGGGCCTTTGTTGGCAAAGGAATTTCTCTGCTTTTGAATATGCTATCTAGGTTGCTCATAGCTTTTCTTCTAAGAGGCAAATGTCTTTTAATTTCATGACTGCAGTCATCATCTGCAGTGATCTTGGAGCCCCCAAAAATAAAGTCTGTCACTGTTTCCATTGTTTTCCCATCTATTTGCCATGAAGTGATAGGACCGGATGCCATGATCTTAGTTTTCTGAATGCTGAGCTTTAAGCCAACTTTTTCATTCTCCTCCTTAACTTTCATCAAGAGGCTCTTTAGTTCTTCTTCACTTTCTGCCATAAATATGGTGTCATCTGCATATCTGAGGTTATTGATATTTTTCCTGGCAATCTTGATTCCAGATTGTGCTTCATCCAGCCTGGCATTTCACATAATGTACTCTGCCTATAAGTTAAATAAGCAGGGTGACAATATACAGCCTTGACATACTCCTTTCCTGATTTGGAACCTGTCTGTCATTCCATGTCTACACAGACATGTCTCTGTTTGTGTGTGTGTATATATAAATCTGCTCAAGATTACAAAATAATGGCTGAGTTGACAAATAAAATATAAGTTGATTATCTTTAGATTTTAAATTTTGTATTGTATCACACTTAAGTACTACAAGAAGAGACCTGGAGACACTAGAAATCACTAAACAACAAATAGCAGCCAGTAGTTTATTTTCAGAGGAGGAAGAATCTTAAGTGACATGGGTTATATTAAATCATTTTAAAATGTGACTCTTTTTTTTAACCAGGTTCTGAAACACAGACTTGAATAGCTTTGTTCGGAAGATCTTTCTACAATGATAGCAATGTACTATATCTGTGTTGTCCAGAACAGTAGCTACTAGACCCATTTGGTTACTCAGCACTTGAAATGGGACTAGTAAAGCTGAGGGTCTGTCTTATAAATTTTATTTATGTTTAACTACTTTATATTCAAATCACTATTATACAGAGCAGTACAGAAAATGGAAGACCTGTTTTTAAATGCAGGAAAACACTTTGGGAAGGACACAGATGGAAATAATCATAGCTTAGATGAGTGAGAGAGATTTAAATCTGCCTAGCAAAGTGTAGAGGCTGAGGAGTTGTCTGCCGGAAAAATACTTCAGTATCTAGCCTCGTGTAAATTTGTGAGGAGAGCCCAACAGAAAAAGATTTGCAGTACATGTGAGGGGCACTTAAGAGTGAATTCATCTGAAGGAATGAAATACCATGTTGAATCTGCCCCTAAACTTCCATGTCAGTAAAGAAAAGGAATTATAAACTATCTAGCTGTTGGATACATAGATTTGGGTCCTTGAGACAGAAGTCACTGAAAAAGAGAATTGAAAAAAAAAAAACTACTTTATGTGAGTCCATATAGAGTACAAACCATACTCTGAGAATTAAACAAGATGGAAATAATTATTTTTTATGCTACTTTTCTCCTTTTCCCTAAGATAGCCTCAGAATGTGATAAATGGGACAACAACTGCAATATAGCAAGTGAATTTCAAGTCACAGAAAACTGAAATTAGTTTTAAGCAGAGAAAAGAAAGACTTGGTTCATATTATTGAAAACCATACAGCATATATATAATCAGAAAACAAATGCTTCAATCTGGCTAATTTTTTCTTGTCAATTTAGGATTATTTTCCTTCATGCTTTAGCTAAATAGGAATGAAAGCAACAGTGTGATACAGACAGAGATTAAGGAAGGTTATTGATGGAATTTACTTGAAGTAGTGGTAGTTGGCGGTTTAGGCCCTAAGTCTTGTCGGAGTCTTTGCGACCCCGTGGACTGTAGTCCTCCACGCTCTTCTGTCCATGGGATTTTCTAGGCAAGAATACTGGAGTGAATTGTCATTTCCTTCTCCAGGGGATCTTCTTGACCCAGGGACCAAACCCAGGTCTTCTGCACTGTAGGTGGATTCTTCATCACTGAGCCACCTGAAAAGCCCTTATATGTAAAGTAAAGTGAAAATACTTTGACATAACTGATTTATAAAGAGTTCTGTTATAGTATGGGTTTTAGAGAAAATAAATTTAAAGTTAAATAGATGAAAAATAGAGAGAGGAAAACAGAGGGATCACTTAACTGTCTTAAGAAACAAGCAAAAATACAGATGTAAAAGATACTAAAGTATCTCAGAAATGATCATGAATCCATTGTATTTAGTATGAGAGACGAAGGAGAAAATTATGTAATACTTAAGATCTGGAGAGAGAGGGAGAACACATGTCTGAACATCTGTGTTGTGTGTGCGTGTGTGTATGTGTGTGAGTTAATTGTGTATGTGTGCATTAATTGTTCATGTGTCGCTTCAGTCTTGTCTGACTCTGTAATCTCATGGACTGTAGCCCACAAGGCTTCTCTGTCGATGGGATTCTCCATGCAGGAACACTGGAGTGGGTTGCCATTTCCTTCTCCAATGCTAATTGTATATCTGGATAATTTTAAATTAGGTAAATATTGTTATCCTAATATTTTAACCAAGTAACCAAGTCAGAGATATTAAGCAATGAACTAATGTCTCAAAGTAAATTAGAGGGCTGATATTACAGTTGGAATTGTCTGATTAAAAAAAAAGGTTTTAAATATTTTCTTTAAAACACAAAACTGAATGAAAGAGCAAGACTGTGATATTTTTATAATTATATATGTATATATCACTTAATTTTAAAATATAATTCCTGTATGTATTCATATAAATTTGAAGTATTTGATGTATACATTATTATCCCTAATATACATAAGGGAAAACTTAAGCTTAATTATACTCTCTCATAGGATTGTTGTCTTCTGTAACACCAAATCCTAAAAAATAGGAGAATATGTGATGAATAGATTAGCTAATGAACATGTAATAGGAAAATATTATTAACTATTTTTAATCATAAGTCCAGTTACTTATTGTTGTTGTTCAGTCAACCAGTCATGTATGACTCTTTGTGACCCCAGGGATATCAGGCCTCCCTGTCCCTTACCATTTCCCAGAGTTTTCCCAAGTTCAAGTCTTGCTTCGGTGATGCCATCCGGCCATCTCCAGTCACTTACCATGTTTAAAATATTAGAAGGTTTTGTAGCAGTTCATTTCATGTATTGAATTTACTGATCTTTAGATTGTGTACAGTATTTATCAATAAATAGGATTTTCAAATTCTCCAAGATTTTATCATTGATCTGATATGTATAGAGCCTCTGAGGAAATCCTACTCTGGGCCTATGACATTCAACAGTAATTTTCATCAAAGGTATTGTCACTTAGCTATTTGGGGAGATATTTTCTTTTTCTTTGAAGATATGATAAGAGCGCAGGAAATGTCAAGATGGGCAGACCAACGAATGAAACTGGGAAACTGCAAGGAAGTCTGGTGGTGGAGAATTTCCAAAGTTAAAAAAAAAAAAAAAAAAGAACAGTAATTCTCTCAAAACTACTTAGCTTCATAATATCTTTAAGGGGAATATCAGTAAAGCTTTACCATATGAAAAGAAAGCTGAAAAAGGAAGAAGCATGTTTATCACCAACATGTTCTAAGTAAACTCACTGGGATGACTCACTAATGCTCTAAGAGCCTCAAATTTTTGCCTCAGTCTCCTTCTTACAAAACAAGATATCCTTTATTTATATTACATGTAAATTTTTTAAAGTAGCTCAATTAGTGACATAGCTACATTCATTTTTAATTATTTGCTCATAGAAATCCTTCTATAATATTCTATATTTTTATAGAGATTAAGTGGAAAAGCTGTAAAATACATGTTTATCAACACAGACATTGTCTGAGTCAGTGTGGACCCCTGTAATAGAATACCATAAACTGGATGTTATTTATTTATCAACAGCAATTTAATTCTCCTATTTCTGGAGGCTACAAAGACCAAGATCAAGGTGTTGGCTGATGTGATGTCTAGTGAGGTCTCTCTCACTGGTTTGCAGATGGCTGCTTTCTTGCTGTGTGCTCACACGACACAGAGAGAGATCCTGTGTCTTCTCTTTTTAGAAGGCCATTAATTCTATCATGAAGGCTCCATAGAGCTTTGTACCAAGTTCACAGGTATGGAGTCCTGTTCCAAGGTCACAGGATAAAAATCTCTGGAACTGACCAAGTGCCATAGCAACTGTTGTCATGAGCCTCTCAATCTAAACTGGTCAGTTCCCGACCCCATATTAGGTAAAATACTCACCCTATTATCCACCCTATAGCATCCTGCTGCTGTGTGCTCAGTCGTGTCCAACTCTTTGCGACCCCATGGACTGTAGCCCACCAGGCTCCTCTGTCTGTGGGATTCTCCAGACAAGAATACTGGAGTGGATTGCCATTTCCTTCTCCAATAGCATCCTAGCCAAAAATATAATGCCACCATTCCAGTAGGAATCATCTCTATCTTGAGGCTACAAAATGGCTGCTAGCCTGCAAAAGAGTTTGGCTCTCCCTTGAGCCAGCCTGAAATTCTAAAGCATCTCCCACTTTAAGAAACTTTATCCCCCTCTCATTCTGCTTCATATCTGTAAATTATTTTCCAACCCACATGCAGACTCCACGACAGGCTCCACTTCCATAACCTAAATGCCTTGAAAAGACCCCACTTCCAGATAACATAACACTGGGGATTGAGGATTCAATAAATGAATTTGGGGATGGGGCAGACATTCAGGCCATAGAAATTTGTAGATGCAAATTGGGTATGGATGAAAAGTACAGGGATATGTGCAGGAGAGAGAGAGATGGACAGGCATGGTCTTTCCACGTTTCTTATTACATTACTTAAAAAATAACGTTCAGTTCAGTTCATTTCAGCCATTCAGTCATGTCTGACTGTTTGCGACCCCATGAATCGCAGCACGCCAGGCCTCCCTGTCCATCACCAAATCCCAGAGTTCACTCAAACTCAAGTCCATCGAGTCGGTGAAGCCATCCAGCCATCTCATCCTCTGTCATCCCCTTTTCCTCCTGCCCCCAATCCCTCCCAGCAGCAGAGTGTCTTCCAATGAGTCAACTCTTTGCATGAGGTGGCCACAATACTGGAGTTTTCAGCTTTAGCATCATTCTTCCAAAGAACACCCAGGGCTGATCTCCTTTAGGATGGACTGGTTGGATCCCCTTGCGGTCCAAGGGACTCTCGAGACTCTTCTCCGACATCACAGTTCAAAAGCATCAATTCTTTGGTGCTCAGCCTTCTTCACAGTCCAACTCTCACATCCATACATGACTACTGGAAAAACCATAGCCTTGACTAGACGGACCTTTGTTGGCAAAGTAATATCTCTGCTTTTGAATATGCTATCTAGGTTGGTCATAACTTTTCTTCCAAGGAGTAAGTGTCTTTTAATTTACTGGCTACAGTCACCATCTGCAGTGATTTTTGAGCCCCCCATAATAAAGTCTGACACTGTTTCCCAATCTATTTGCCATGAAGTGATGGGACCAGATGCCATGATCTTCGTTTTCTGAATGTTGAACTTTAAGCCAACTTTTTCACTCTCCTCTTTCACATTCATCAAGAGGCTTTTTAGTTCCTCTTCACTTTATGCCATAAGGATGGTGTCATCATATCTGAGGTTATTGATATTTCTCCCGGCAATCTTGATTCCAGCTTGTGCTTCTTCCAGCCCAGCGTTTCTCATGATATACTCTGCATATAAGTTAAATAAGCTTTAAGCTGACAGAATGTGGTCCACTGGAGAAGGGAATGGCAAACCAGTTCAGTATTCTTGCCTTGAGAACCCCATGAACAGTAGGAAAAGGCAAAATAATAGGATACTGAAAGAGGAACAACCCAGGTCAATAGGTATCCAATATGCTACTGGAGATCAGTGGAGAAATAACTCCAGAAAAAATGAAGGGATGGAGCCAAAGCAAAAACAATACCCAGTTGTGGATGTGACTGGTGATAGAAGCAAGGTCCGATGCTGTAAAGAGCAATATTGCATAGGAACCTGAAATGTTAGGTCCATGAATCAAGACAAATTGGAAGTGGTCAAACAGGAGATGGCAAGAGTGAACATTGACATTTTAGGAATCAGCGAACTAAAGTGGACTGGAATCGGTGAATTTAACTCAGATGACCATAATATCTACTACTGTGGGCAGAAATCCCTTAGAAGAGATGGAGTAGCCATCATGGTCAACAAAAGAGTCCAAAATGCAGTACTTGGATGCAATCTCAAAAACGACAGAATGATCTCTGTTTGTCTCCAAGGCAAACCATTCAATATCACAATAATCTAAGTCTATGTCCCAACCAGTAATGCTGAAGAAGCTGAAGTTGAACGATTCTATGAAGACCTACAAGACCTTGTAGAACTAACACCCAAAAAAGATGTCCTTTTCATTATAGGGGACTGGAATGCAAAAGTAGGAAGTCAAGAAACACCTGGAGTAACAGGCAAATTTGGCCTTGGAGTACGGCATGAAGCAGGGCAAAGGCAATAGAGTTTTGCCAAGAGAATGCACTGGTCATAGCAAACACCCTCTTCCAACAACACAAGAGAAGACTCTACACTTGGACATCAGCAGATGGTCAACACCGAAATCAGATTGATTATATTCTTTGCAGCCAAAGATGGAGAAGCTCTATACAGTCAGCAAAAACAAGACAGGGAGCTGACTGTGGCACAGATCATGAACTCCTTATTGCCAAATTCAGACTTAAATTGAAGAAAGTAGGGAAAACCACTAGACAATTCAGGTATGACCTAAATCAAACCCCTTATGATTATACAGTGGAAGTGAGAAATAGATTTAAGGGCCTAGATCTGATAGATAGAGTGCCTGATGAACTATGGAATGAGGTTTGTGACATTGTACAGGAGACAGGGATCAAGACCATCCCTGTGGAAAAGAAATGCAAAAAACAAAATGGCTGTCTGGGGAGGCCTTACAAATAGCTGTGAAAAGAAGAGAAGTAAAAAGCAAAGGAGAAAAGGAAAGATATAAACATCTGAATGCAGAGTTCCAAAGAATAACAAGGAGAGATAAGAAAGCCTTCCTCAGCAATAGAAAGAGAGGAAAACAACAGAATGGGAAAGACTAGAGATCTCTTCAAGAAAATGAGAGATTCCAAGGAAACATTTCATGCAAAGATGGGCTCGATAAAGGATAGAAATGGTATGGACCTAACAGAATTAGAAGATATTAAGAAGAGGTGGCAAGAATACACAGAAGAACTGTACAAAAAAGATCTTCATGACCCAGATAATCATGATGGTGTGATCACTCATCTAGAGCCAGACATCCTGGAATGTGAAGTCAAGTGGGCCCTAGAAAGCATCACTATGAACAAAGCTAGTGGAGGTGATGGCATTCCAGTTGAGCTATTTCAAATCCTGTAGGATGATGCTGTGAAAGTGCTGCACTCAATATGCCAGCAACTTTGGAAAACTCAGCAGTTGGCCACAGGACTGGAAAAGGTCAGTTTTCATTCCATTCCCAAAGAAAGGCAATGCCAAAGAATGCTCAAACTACCATACAATTTCTCTTATCTCACACGCTAGTAAAGTAATGCTCAAAATTTTCCAAGCCAGGCTTCAGCAATATGTGAACTGTGAACTTCCAGATGTTCAAGCTGGTTTTAAAAAAAGGCAGAGGAACCAGAGATCAATTTGCCTATATCTATTGGATCATGGAAAAAGCAAGAGAGTCCAGAAAGAAACATCTATTTCTGCTTTTTTGACTATGCCAAAGCCTTTAACTGTGTGGATCAGAATAAACTGTGGAAAATTCTTCAATAGATGGGACTACCAGACCACGTGACTTGCCTCTTGAGAAACCTATATGCAAGTCAGGAAGCAACAGTTAGAACTGGACATGGAACAACAGACTGGTTCCAAATAGGAAAAGGAGTACATCAAGGCTGTATATTGTCACTCTGCTTATTTAACTAATATGCAGAGTATATCATGAGAAACAAATAATGTTACGTATATTTTTTATAATCTTTAGACATTATTTAACAACTAAAGTTAATTTGCTGTTCTTAAAATTCAACTGAGTAAATCTGAAGGTCTAATTGGCTTTATTAAACTATTCATGAATTGGCCAGCATCCCATATAGTAAATAGAAAGGCACTTCAAAGGATTGTTCAAAATAGAAGGCTTCACTGGCGGAAAAGTGTGGACCAAGGAGGTATTAGCTAAAGAAAAGAAAGGACTGTCTCAGGCCAGGTCAACTTCACTTGGGGGAAAGGGAAGACAGGGATCTTTATCAAGCAGGTTACCTCATTAGCACTAGCACCAGTGTGTGTGTGTGTGTGTGTGTGTGTGTGTGTGTCCCTCAGTGGTGTCCTACTCTTTGTGACCCCATGAACTGTGGCCTGCCAGGCTCCTTTATCCGTGGAATTCTCCAGGCAAGAATACTGGAGCGGGGATGCCAGTCCTTTCTTCAGGGGATCTTTCCAGCCCAGGGATGGAATTCATGTCTCCCACCCTGCAGGCAAATTCTTTACCATCTGAGTCACCAGGGTGACTTTGTGCTACCCCACTAGCAGTGATCAGGAAATTTCAGATTGATAGTTTTAAATGTCATATTTCTGTGAAGGGTTAAACTGCAGTTAAGTCTTAGTTTACTGGTGTGGAGGGTAAATTAATCTATTTTGAGCCTGTTGTCTTTTTTTAAAGACTACACCAAATGCAACACCTATTCCTTTCAATGCATTTACAAATATATATTATTTTTTCTCTCTCAAACTTACATAATTGGGAAAGCGACACACATAGTATAAGTGTTGAAGAGGACATGCAATATATGCCCACAATCTCATTGTGCGACAATGCTATGTATGTATTACCGAATGAGGGTAAAAGAGGCTAATTCATAACCAACTGGAGTTAATGTGGAAGGTATTGTAAAGTTCTACATTGGACTTTGAAGTGTTGATAAGATTTAGGAGATAAACATGAATTTTAACTCACATAATGAAGAAATTCCACTTTATCTGGTGTTTCACGGGTACCCTACTGTGGTTTAAGAATGACTAGCTTCTTGCTTTTAAAGCCTAACTGGTAGCTGTACACTGAATTTACATCTTCACAGACAAAATTAATTGCAAGGTCTTACAAAGTTCAAAAAGATGTTTCTTTTATTTAGCTCTCAAGTGGAAGTATTAACTTACTGTAGGTATTACCACCTCTCTTTGTAAGGGGAATAAAAATGTGCAATTAACTTCAGACAGTTTCTTAGAAACCTTGTATCCTACTGGGCGATTTCAAGGCAGCAATTGCTTGGTGATATATTTCTTCTCACCTGACTTTTAGCTTCTGAAACCATTATTGGAGCTTTTCAAGTCTGTAAGTGGAAAGGCACGTCTCTGGTGGAAAGACTATTAATGGAGATCCTAAGTAGAGAGGTTATTAACGTTCAAGGAACTGGGGCCATTCATAAGCCAGTTCAGAGATCATCTTACTGTTGAGATGGCCCCACAGATTTTGGGTTAATAGAAAATACTGGATCAAAGTTTAGAGAGTTGCTTAAGAGCAGGAATGAGGCAAGGTCACTCTTGAAAAAGTTCCCAGAGAATAACATAAAAAGAAAGGAAACATTTTTCACTAGTCTTAAATTCTCCTTTATACTTCAGTTTAGAAATAGTAACTATTGGTGTTTTTACTATAAATTTATTTATATATTTTCTAAATAGAGGTATCAAAACGTTTACATTTGAATTGAAGATGGTTAAAAGGAAATTTTATTGATTTATCTGCTGATTGTGGAAAACATTACCACCAACAACACTTGGAGGTGATGTCTGTGCCCCTCTCCTTGAGTCTGAGCTGGCTTCCTTATAACCAAAAGAATGCAACAAAGTGAGACTGAAATAGGAAGAAAGGGGGCAGGGCACACTCTTTAAAAGAATGACATACCTGTTGCGGATGTGACATGAACTGGTTTAAACAACTAGGTCCAAAATGGTAGAAGACTGGATTTCCAGTGGGCCTTGAGCTTCATTATATGCTCACTGTAATACATTAGCATGCTAACTAACACACCCACAGGTTCACCATGGCAGTCCTAGACGAAAAAGTGGGTAGTAGCTCAGTTCCTGGAAATCCTCAGCCCTTTCCCAAACTAGTTGGAATAATCTTCCCACTCGATAGCCTATGAAATTATTCAGTCCATTAAAAAAAGGAAAAAAAAAAAAAAAAAACATATTTCAAAGCCTCTGGCCTCCAGAGATGGCCCAGACTCTGTCCATGAAGTATGTTTCTCCCTGGGCCACTCTTACCTTCTATGATGGACTGCATTCTATCAATAAAATGTATATCTCTCTAAATAAATCCACTTCTTACCTATCACTTAACCTCTCACTGAATTCCTCCTGTGCTGAGACATAAAGAACCTGAGTTTCATTAAATCCTGAGACCAAGTATGTGATCTCAGTTAAAAGACAGTGGGATCAAGTCCCAATCTCCGTTTTTGGCTGGGTTTGAGTCACACGTGAGTTTTGGGGTTTCAGCACTCTGAGTCACAAAAAGGCAATACAACTTTGACCTGGCTTTCCTGGAATCATCATTCTCTGTGTGGCTTTATAGCCAATCACCTTGCTATGAGAAGCCTAAGCCACAGGATAACCCGTGTATAGGTGTCCCAAGATGAAGGCACCATTGGAACCAAGCAAGATCCTGTGGAGCTCCAAGGCACAGAAGCCTTTTTACAGAACTAAAACACCCAGCAAATGGAAGATATCAGCATTCTTCATTCCAGAGAAGGTCACAGTTTGCTGACCAGAGAAACTCATCAAGAGACCATGTGATGCCAGTTTAAAGGAGTGCAGGCCCTGCACACATCCTGATTCTTATCAACAACCCTACTCTTGACAATTGCTATAGAACTCCTCACCAGATCCCTCCAGGTTGGGACACACTGTTTTTCAGGGCATGAGCCTGCTGTGTACACCTTTGCCTGGTAAAGCAATAAAGCAGCTCTTTTCTACTTCACCCAAAATGCTGTCTCTGAGATTTGATTTCAAGCCAGTGTACAGAGGCTGAACTTCCAGCGTAATTTCCTCAATTTGACTTCAGTAAACATTGAAATCTTAATATAAACTAAAAACAAACATGAGAGAGTATCTTATGAAGACCTTATTGTTTAGCCAATTTTTATCACAAGTTGTGCTCATTGCTACCAGGGTCTTTTTGTTACTGAAAACAAGTTTGTGTGCCCAAAGCACACTGAGGTCAAACAAACTGAAACATCAGAATTTGGAGCAAAGAAAGGTTTACTGCAGGACCAAGCAAGGAAAACAGATGGCATGTACTCAAGAAAACCAGAACTCCCTAATGATCTTCAGGGAGAAATATTTAAAGGCAAAATTTGGGGCGAGGGCTTCAGGGTGTGTGACTTTCTTATGATTGGTTGACGGTGAGGTGAGAGGGTGGTGCTCCAGAAATCTTGTGTTCAGCATGAAGTCACCATCCTCCACCTGGGTGGGAGCATTAGTTCCTACAGAACTTGAAGGTGTTTTTATGTATATTCCTTCTGGAAGAACTAGGACTCTGCCCCATGGCTGCACTTCTGTTGCTTGACTGCTCCTCCTCTGTTTCTGCATCCCTTCCATTCCCTGATTAACAATGGTTTGAACCTAACCTTAGGATCCCAGGGAAGGTCTTGGAGGCTGAATGAAGCCTATTTTCTACCAACAAAAGAATGGGGATAGACATGCTTTGTTTCTGGGAGCTCCATAGGGTCCTGTTTAGCTTTGATTCATTTGGGCCTTTGCAGCTCCTTGAGCAAGAAAATATTTGTGTATATTAACCTGTGTATGGAGAAGGCAATGGCAACCCACTCCAGTACTCTTGCCTGGAAAATCCCCTGGATGGAGGAGCCTGGTAGGCTGCAGTCCATGGGGTCACTGGGTGGGACACAACTAAGCGACTTCACTTTCACTTTTCACTTTCATGTATTGGAGAAGGAAATGGCAACCCACTCCAGCGTTCTTGCCTGGAGAATCCCAGGGATGGGGGAGCCTGGTGGGCTGCCATCTATGGGGTCACACAGAGTCAGATACAACTGAAACGACTTAGCAGCAGCAGCAGCAACCTGTGTACATGCATGTATCTATAAACATCTAAATCTAACTATCTGTGTTAATATTAACTAAACATGAGTTCATTCCGATGTCTCCATCTTTTTAGCCCATTATCCTTTGGATTATTCTGGCCTCCTTCGCTTGCTTATTCATTAGTTCAGTTCAGTTCAGTCACTCAGTCGTGTCCGACTCTTTGGGACCCCGTGGACTGCAGCATGCCAGGCTTCTCTGTCCCTCACCAACACCCAGAGCTTGCTCAAACTCATGTCTGTTGAGTCAGTGATGCCATCCAACCATCTCATCCTCTGTCATCCCCTTCTCCTGCCTTCATTCTTTCCCAGGATCAGGGTCTTTTCCAATGAGTCTGTTCTTTGCATCAGGGGGCCGAAGTATTATTCATTAATGCTTATTCAAAAAGTAAAGAATTTGCCTACCTCAACTAAAGATCCCACATGCCTCAACTAAAGATCCTACATGCTATAAAGAAGACTGTAGATCTGACATGCTGTAACTACCCAGTGCAGCCAAATAATACTTCATTTTTAAAATGTAAGAAATCAGGCTCCCATTGTGTGTCATCAGTTTTCTTACTTTTTCAAATCATGTATATGTACAAAGCCGTATCAAAATTGTTAACCCATATGCCCTCAAAATACTTTATCAGCTATAGTAAAGTGCTTATGGTCAGTATCTTTTGCTTTTGACTTACAGACTCAATTCATTTCTAAGCTTACTGAGGTCAGCATCTTTTCTCCCACCTTCTTCAGTGAGGTTGTTTAATACATTTGTAATAAAGTTAAATTATCTTGTCAATGTCTATTTTTTTCACTGAGAGTCCCTGAATTTCTAAATGATTCTTTTAAATTTGCATATATTAAGTTTCACTCTTTGCGCAGTAGAGCTGTGTTTGACAAATGCATAATGCCACATTTCACCATTACAATATCAGCAAGAATGCTTTCACTGGCCTAAAAATCCCCTCTGTGTCAACTATTCATTTTTTCCACCACTCTCTAAAGCCCTGGCAATCACTGATTTTTTTTTTTTTTTACTATCTTTGTAGTTTCAATTATTCCAGAATCACTATTGCTTCATAACCTCTTTGGAATTTCCTGGGAATAATCTGTAACTGGACCCTGTACACGCAGGGCAAAGACAGACCAAAGAAGGAGGGAGACCACTCCAGCTTGGCAGATGGCAAGTCTAATAAGGAAGGGGACTTACATAGAAGGCTTGTCTGGGGGTGGTGGGGGTGGGGGTCACGACTTCAGCAGATTCCCTCACCTACCCACCAAATCTTAAACCTTTATATAAAAGCCTTCATCTGGTTCAGTCACCTATGCCATCCAGATTGTCTCAAAACCACATTTTTATCTGGAGGCTATATTCTCGAAATAACTTCTGGGAACAGGGAAGGTGAACAAAATACACACTCCAAAGATAGGGGAGTAGGTGGAGAAGGCAATGGCACCCCACTCCAGTACTCTTGCCTGGAAAATACCATGGACAGAGGAGCCTGGTAGGCTGCAGTCCATGGGGTCACTAAGAGTTGGACACGACTGAGCGACTTCACTTTCACTTTTCACTTTCATGCATTGGAGAAGGAAATGGCAACCCACTCCAGTGTCCTTGCCTGGAGAATCCCAGGGACGGGGAGCCTGGTGGGCAGCCGTCTATGGAGTCGCACAGAGTCGGACACGACTGAAGCGACGTAGCAGCAGCAGCAGGTGGAGAACCTCAAATTGCCTGAGGGTCTAGCTAAAGGGTCTACTGTCAATCTCATCTCCACGACCTCCTTCAACAATCACACACTATGTAGAATTTTTACAGAGATGTCATATTTATCAACATACACTTAAGATTTCTCCATATCCTTTCCTGCTTGATAGGTTTTTAAATTAATAAAGCACTTTTAGAGAAATTTTAAGCTTACAGAAAAATTGAACAGAAAATACAGAATTATCATATACCCCTTGGATGGACAGTATAGTACAATTGCTACAATTAATGAAACAATATCGATACGTTGCTATTAACCAAAGTCCATAGTTAAAGTTAGGGCTTCCCTGGTGGCTCAGAGGTGAAAGCGACGACCTGCAATGTGGGAGACTTGGGTTTGATCCCTGGGTTGGGAAGATCCCCTGGAGAAGGAAATGGCACCCTACTCCAGTATTCTTGCCTGGAGAATCCCATGGAGAGAGGAGCCTGGTAGGCTACAGTCCATGGGGGTCGCAAAGAGTTGGACGTGACTGAGTGACTTCACTTACACTTTCATAGTTAAAGTTAGTGTTCTCTTTGTATCATACAGTTATATGGATTTTGACAGATGCAAAAATGCCCAACATCACCATATTGCATAGGATAGTTTCACTGGCCTAAACATTCCCTGTGCTTCATCTATTTTACCCCTCTTGCCTTCCCCCTACTATGCCAAACCCTTGGCAAGTACTGATATTTTTACTGCCCTGGTAGTTTTACCTTTTTTTTTTTTAATTTTTATTTTTACTTTATTTTACTTTACAATACTGTATTGGCTTTGCCATACATTGACATGAATCCACCATGGGTGTACATGCGTTCCCAAACATGAACCGCCCTCCCACCTCCCTCCCCATGACATCCCTCTGGGTCATCCCCATGCACCAGCCCCAAGCATGCTGTATCCTGCATTGGACATAGACTGGCGATTCGATTCTTACATGATAGTATACATGTTTCAATGCCATTCTCCCAAATCATCCCACCCTCTCCCTCTCCCTCTCCCTCCGAGTCCAAAAGTCCGCTATACACATCTGTGTCTTTTTTACCTTTCAAACCATGTTATTAATATATATAGTTGGGATCATACAACATGTTGCCCTTTTCAACATGTATCTTTCAATTGTAGTGTTACTCAGTCGTATCTAACTCTTTGTGACCCCATTGACTGTACCCCGCAGGCTCCTCTTTTCATGGAATTCTCCAGGCAAGAATACTGGAGTAGGTGGTCACTTCCTTGTCTAGGGGATCATCCCCATCCAAGTATCGAATCTATGTCTCCTGCATAGTAGGCAGATTTTTTACTGCTGGGCTATATGGATTTAAGGTCCTTCTATGTGTTTTCATATCTAGACAGTTCATTTCTTTTCAGCTCTGAATAATACTGCAATGTATTGGCATACTGCTTGCTTAATCCTTCACCTGCTGAAGGCATTTTACTTCCAACATTTTTTACAACTATGAATAAAGCTTCTATAAATATTTGTGCATAGGGTTTGTTGATGGCAAAATTTCAACTCATTTGGGAGAAGATCAAGGAGCACAATTACTGGATTATGTATTAAGAATATGATATGCTTTGTAAACAATGGCAAAATTGCCTTCCAAAGTGGTTCCAGCAGTGTCTTTCCTAGGGTCATTTTTAATTTTAATAAATTCAACATATCAATGTGTTTTTCTTTATGGATTATGGTTTTGGAGGTACACTTAAAAACTCATTGCCAAATCAAAGCAGAGCTAGACTTCAGCTGATGCTGTTTTCTAGAAATTTTATAGTTCTGAATTTTACATTCTTTGTGATTAATTTTGAGTAACTTTTCTGAGAGGTATAAGGTTTATTTTTATATTCTTATTGTATTTTTAGTTTTTGGCATACACACATCCAATTTTTATACTACCACCTATTGAAAAGGCTATCCATTGAACTTCCTTGGCAACTCTAACTGGCTAACTAGATTTGTCTTGGTCTATCTCAAGCTCTCTACAATGTCCCATTGATTAATGTGTCTATTCTTGCATCAATACATGCTGCCTTGGTGAAAACAGCTTTCAGGTAAAGTGAGGTAAGTTCTTCCAAACCTATTTTTCAATATAATCTTGGCTATTCTGGTTCTTTCAGCTTTCCATATTTACTTCAGAATCAGTTTGTCAAAATTATCAAAATACTGTGCTGTTATGTTGATCTGGACTTCATGAAATACATTGAAAAACTGGGGAAGAATTGATATCTTGACAATGTTTTTTAGTTTTTCAGTTCATAAACATGGAATATCTACTTATTTAGATATTGTTTTCTTCTTTTTTAAATCAGAGTTTTGCCACTGACTGCATGTAGGTCCTAAACACACTTCGTTAAATTTATACTAAAGTATTTCATTATTTGGTGCCAATTTAAACAGTATTGTATCTTTAATTTCAAATTCCAACTGTTCATTTTAGATATTAGACAAAGAAATGGACTTTCATGTATTAATGTTACATTCTGTGACTTTGCTAAATTTGCTTATTAACTTTCAGTTTTCTGTCTGTTCCTGGTGATTTTTGAACCTAGACAATTATGTCATATGTGAGCAAATAGAGTTTTATTTCTCATATTCAAACATTTATATCTCTTCTTTCTTTCTGTTGTCTTATATATTAGTTCAGATTTCCTCTATAATGGTGAATAAGACTGATGAGAGAAAACATCCTTTCCTTGTTCTTGAATTTAGTGAGAAACATCCAATTGTTCATCATTAAGGATGATGTTGGCTATCATCATCCTTGGTGGTTGGTAGCCATTGTTTATCAAATTGAGATTTTTTTTCTATGTATAGTTTGCTGAGAATTTTTATCATGGATGAGTATTGAATTTTGTAAAATGGCTTTTTGGCATCCATTTATATGACAATATTATTTTTTCTTTTCTTAGCTTCATGGTGTTGTGTGTTGTGTTAATTGGTCTTCAAATATTGTACCAGCATTGCATACCTTGAATAAATCCCACTTGGTCAAAGTGCGTAATTCTTTCTATACATTGATGAGTTGGATTTGTTAAGATTTTGTTAAAGATTTTTGTATCTACATTTTTTTGAGGAATGGTATTCACAGTTTTCCTTTCTCATAATGTTTTTATCTCATCTTATTATTAGGGCTATACTGACCTATACTGACCAAGTTAGGAAGTGGTTATTTGCTTCTACTCTCTGGGTAAAATTGTAGAAAGTTGATATCATCTCTTTTTTTATATATTTGGTAAAATTCACCAAGAAAACCATTTATACCTGGTGCTTTCTTTTTTGGAAGTTATTAATTTTTGACACAATTTCTTTAAAAATATAACATATATAGATTATATATATCTCCTTTTGTGTGAATTTTGAATGTTTATGTCTATCAAAGAATTACTCTCTTTCCTATAAATAAAGTTTGTGGACATAGAATTCTCATAAATTTACTTTATTATAATATTGATATCAAAGAGGTAAGTGATAATTATTCCCCTTCTTTCATTTATGATATTAGGAAGTTATGTCTTCTCTTTTTTTGTTCTTTACCTGGATAGATTATGATAAATCTTAGTTTTTCAAGGAACATACTTTTGGTTTCATTTAATTTGTTTTTAAATTCATTTTTTCTGCACTAATTGTTTTTTTCTTTTTAAAAAAATATTTATTTTTAATCAGGATAATTGCCTTACAGTATTGTGTTTGTTCTTGACATACATCATCCATAGGTATACATGTGTCCTCTCCCTCTTTAACCTCTCAGCAATATTTACAATTTACATAGCTAGGACTATTTATGTAGCTAAGACACAGAAGCAACCTAGATGTCCATCAACAGAAGAACAGATAAAGAGGCAGTGGTACATATATACAAGGGAATATTACTCAGCTACAAGGAAAAATGCATTTGAGTCAATTCTAATGATGTGGATGAACCTAGAGCCTTTTATACAGAGTGAACTAAGTCAGAAAAAGAAAAACAGATATCACCTATTAACTTACATATATGGAATCTAGAAAGATGGTACTGATGAAAGTATTTCCCTGGTGGCTCAGCGGGTAAACCGTCTGCCTACAATGCGGGAGACCCGGGTTCAATCCCTGGGTCGGGAAGATCTCCTGGAAAAGGAAATGGCAACCCACTCCAGTATCCTTGCCTTGAAAATCCCATGGGCTGAGGAGCCTGGTAGGCTACAGACCATGGGGTCACAAAGAGCTGGACGTGACTGAATGACTTAAGCAATACTAAACAATGGAAATGCAGACATAAAGAGACTTGTGCACATAGCAGGAGAAGGAGAGGGTAGGACAAACAGACAGTAGCACTGAACATATACATTCAGTTCAGTTGCTCAGTCATGTCTGACTCTGTGACCACATGGATTGCAGTATGCCAGGCCTCCCTGTTCATCACCAGCTCTTGGAGTTTACCCAAACTAATGTCTATAGAGTCGGTGATGCCATCCAACCATCCATCCTCTGTCATCCCCTTCTCCTACCACCTTCAATCTTTCCCAGCATCAGGGTCTTTTCAAATGAGTCAGCTCTTCACATCAGGTGGCCAAAGTATTGGAGTTTCAGCTTCAACATCAGTCCTTCCAATGAACACCCAGGACTGATCTCCTTTAGGATGGACCAGTTGGATCTCCTTGCAGTCCAAGGGACTCTCAAGAGTCTTCTCCAACACCACAGTTCAAAAGCATCAGTTCTTCGGTGCTCAGCTTTCTTTATAGTCCAACTCTCACATCCATACATGACCACTAGAAAAACCATACCCTTGACTAGATGGACCTTTGCTGGCAAAGTAATGTATCTGCTTTTTAATATGCTATCTAGCTTGGTCATAACGTTCCTTTCAAGGAATGTCTTCTAATTTCATGGCTGCAGTCACCATCTGCAGTGATTTTGGAGCCCAGAAAAATAAAGTCAGCCACTGTTTCCACTGTTTCCCCATCTATTTGCTATGAAATGATGGCACTGGATGCCATGATCTTCATTTTCTGAATGTTGAGCTTTAAGCCAACTTTTTCACTCTCCTCTTTCACTTTCATCAAGAGGCTCTTTAGTTCTTCTTCACTTTGCCATAAGGATGGTGTCATCTGCATATCTGAGGTTACTGATATTTCTCCAGGCAAACTTGATTCCATCTTGTGCTTCATTCAGGACAGCATTTCTCTTGATGTACTCTTTATATAAATTAAATAAGTAAAGTGACACTATACAGCCTTGACATACTCCTTTTCCTATTTGGAACCAGTCTGTTGTTCCATATCCAGTTTCAACTGTTTCTTCCTAACCTGCATACAGATTTCTCAAGAGGCAGGTAGGGTGGTCTGGTATTCCCATCTCTTTTAGAACATATATATTACCATATGTAAAATAGATAGCCAGTACATTTTTTTAATATATGGCACACAGAGCTTAAATCCAGTGCTATGAGAGTGGGTGCATTATTTATTATTTTTCTTCTGCCAGCTTAATAGTTCAGTATCTGACCATTTATCTTTATCCTAGAAACCCCTTGATCAAGTAGGCACTTTTGAAGGTCCCTGCTACTTTATTATTATGACTAACTACATTTCATCTCTGAAATGAAAATCTAGCAATTGTTCTCAAGGTATCTTTTCAGTGGAAATCTCTTCATTCCTCTACCTTCCTTTCTTAAATAGAACATCCCCCAGCTTATTTTGAGAAACTGGTGTTTCTTTCTTTGATGTATTTCTCATTTTTAATTTTTTTTGTTTTGTTTTGGATAAAAGTGTTTTCTGTGATTTTCTCAGTTGAGAGAGGTTTGTACTTAATGCACTCATTCTAATTCTCCTTCTAATTCTCCATGTCACATGAAGGAATATCTGACATTTTAGTTTCATTCAGCAAGGTCACAAATGAATTCAGCTTTCAGTCAAGCAACTGTTCAATCAGTTATATCCTGAACTTTGTATTAATACATTTGAATCTAGAATTTCAGTAGTTGCAACCATTTTGATAAGATCAATCATACCTAAACTGTCTTTCTCCCTCTTGGGTCTAGCGTCCTCAGAATCTAGTGGCATACGCATCAATAGCTAATCAGTTAGAAAAATCTTGCAGTTGTGTATATTACTCTGAAAAACTTTTCTTATTTTGTTTAAAGTATTCCATCTGTCACATCAAGTTCATGCTGGGATTTGACTTTATAAGTCTAGGAAGGGAAGTTGGTGAAGGTGGAACGTTAGAAGAATTGAACTTCTTTTGCCAGGTGACTGTCTCAGGCAGGCTCTTTTTCAGTCTTCAAACAAGACAATAATATTTTCATTATGCATTGGGGGTGGTTAGCATGGGATATCCAATGAAGCATGCGGATACAAGGAAATTTCAGTCACCTGAATCTTCCTCTATATCTTACTCCATCCCCCCAAATCTTTGAGTTATAGCTCTTCTCAAAAATACTGCAACTTTTCCTTAAGGAATTTAGTAAATATTTAAATAAAGTTTAGCTATTTAATATAAAATTTTAATTATTCATAATATAAATTATTTTATATGTAATAAATATTCATATAATATTAATTATACTATATTATCTATTAATATAATAAACAACTGTTTATATATAAAATAAATATTTAATATATCTAAATACAGTATATAATATTTAATATATCATATATAAATATAATATATATAATACTATGTATAAAATATGTAAACAACAAGGACCTACTATTTAGCACTGTATAGCATAGTGAACTACACTCAATATTTTGTAATAATCTATAATGTAAAAGAATCTGACAAAGTATATATATATATACATTATTATATATGAATCACTTTGCTGTACACTTGAAAATAACACAATATTGTAAACTAACTGTACCTTAAAAATAAATTAATTAAACATTGATATTTTGCCCATTTTTGATTGGTTTGTTTGTTTTTCTGATATTAAGCTTCATGAGCTACTCGTATATTTTGGATCTTAATCCCTTGTCAGTTGGATCATTTACAAATATTTTCTCCATTCAAATCAGTGGGTTCTATGTTGATTTTGTTTCCTTTTCTGTGCAAAAGCTTTTAAGTTAATTAAGTCCTATTTGTTTATTTTTGCTTTTATTTCCATTACTCCAGAAGGTGAGTCCAAAAAGATATTGCTGTGATTTATGTCAAACAGTGTTCTGCCTATATTTTCCTCTAAGAGTTTTATAATATCCAGTCTTACATTTAAATCTTTAATCCACCTTTGAGTTTATTTTTGGGTTGGTGCTAAAGACATTCTAATTTAATTTCTTTCTTTTACACATAGCTGTCCAGTTTTCCCAGCACCAGTTATTAAAGTGACTATATTTTTTCCATTATGTATTCTTGCCTCCTTTGTCACAGATTATTTAACCATAGGTACATGAATTTATTTCTAGGTTTTCTGTCCTGGCCCATTGATCTGTATTTGTTTTTGTGCCAGTGCCATACTGTTTTAATTACTGTAATTTTATAGCAAGGTCTGAGGTCAGTGAGCCTGATTCCTCCAGCTCCATTTTTTCTAAATAGGCATTTCTCCAAAGAAGACATACAGATGGCCAAAAAGCACATAAAAATAAGACCAACATTTATTGCTTGCAGACTTTTGGACTGCAGCCATTCTGACTGGTGTGAAATGGTACCTCATTGTGGTCTTTATTTGAATTTCTCTGATAATGAGTGATGTTGAGCATCTTTTCATGTGTTTGTTAGCCATCCGTATGTCTTCTCTGGAGAAATGTCTATTTAGTTCTTTGGCCCATTTTTTGATTGGGTCATTTATTTTTCTGGAATTGAGCTGCATAAGTTGCTTCTATATTTTTGAGATTAGTTGTTTGTCAGTTGCTTCATTTGCTATTATTTTCTCCCATTCTGAAGGCTGTCTTTTCACCTTGCTTATAGCTTCCTTTGCAGTGCAGAAGCTTTTAATTAGATCCCATTTGTTTATTTTTGCTTTTATTTCCAATATTCTGGGTGGTGGATCATAGAGGATCCTGCTGTGATTTATGTCAGAGAGTGTTTTGCCTATGTTCTCCTCTAGGAGTTTTATAGTTTCTGGTCTTACATTTAGATCTTTAATCCATTTTGAGTTTATTTTTGTGTGTGGTGTTAGAAAGTGATCTAGTTTCATTTTTTACAAGTGGTTGATCAGTTTTCCCAGCACCACTTGTTACAGAGATTGTCTTTACTCCATTGTATATTCTTGCCTTCTTTGTCGAAGATAAGGTGTCCATAAGTGTGTGGATTTACCTCTGGGCTTTCTATTTTGTTCCATTGATCTATATTTCTGTCTTTGTGCTGTGATCCAAAAGTCTGCAAGCAATAAATGCTGGAGAGGGTGTGGAGAAAAGGGAACCCTCTTACACTGTTGGTGGGAATGCAAACTAGTACAGCCACTATGGAGAACAGTATGGAGATTCCTTAAAAAACTGGAAATAAAATTGCCTTTTGACCCAGCAATCCCACTGCTGGTCATACACACCGAGGAAACCAGAATTGAAAGAGACACATGTATCCCAATGTTCATTGCAGAACTGTTTATAATAGCCAGGACATGGAAACAACCTCGATGTCCATCAGCAGATGAATGGATAAGAAAGCTGTGGTACATATACACAATGGAGTATTACTCAGCCATTAAAAAGAATACATTTGAATCAGTTCTAATGAGATGGATGAAACTGGAGCCAATTATACAGAGTGAAGTAAGCCAGAAAGAAAAATACCAATACAGTTTACTAACACATATATATGGAATTTAGAAAGATGGTAAGGATAACCCTGTATGTGAGACAGCAAAAGAGACACAGATGTATAAAATGGACTTTTGGACTCTGCAGGAGAGAGAGAGAGTGGGATGATTAGGGAGAATGGCATTGAAACATATATACTATCATGTAAAAAACGAATCGTCAGTCTATATTTGATACAGGATACGAGATGCTTGGGGCTGGTGCACAGGGATGATCCAGAGAGATGATATAGCATGGGAGGTGGGAGGGGCGTTCAGAATTGGGAACTCATGTACACCCGTGGTGGATTCATGTCAATGTATGGCAAAACCAATACAGTATTGTAAAGTAAAATATAGTAAAGATAAAAATTCAAAAAAAAATAAAATAAAATAAAATATTTTAAATAGGTAGAAATGTAAAAAACAAATTTATGACATCAGAAACATTATATTCATAGGGATAAATTTAAAAAAAAAATAAGACCAACATCCCTAATTATTACCAAAATGCATATCAAACAATGAGGTATCATCTCCCACCAATCAGAATGGTCATCATCAAAAAGTCTATAAACAATAAATGCTGGAGAGGATATGGAGAAAAGGGAACTATCCTATACTGCTGGTGGGAATGCATATTGGTATATTTACTACAAATGAAAGTACAGAGGTTCCTTAAAAAACTAAAAATAGAGCTACCATATTTTCCAACATTTCCAATTCAGAGCATATATCTAGAGAAAACCAAAATTAAATAAGATACATGCACCCCAATGTTTGTAGCAGCATTGTTTACAATAGCCAAGACATGGAAGCAACCTAAATCACCATCAACAGATGAATGGATGAAGAAGTTGTGGTAGACATAGACAAACCATAAAAAAGGAGTGAAATAATGCCATTTGCAGCAACATGAATGGATCTTGAGATCATAAAACGAAGTGAAGTCAGTCAGACAAAGACAAATATCATATGATTATCACTTGCATGTGGAATATAAAAGAACAATACAAATGAACTTATTTACAAAACAGAAAGAGACTCATAGACTTAGAAAACATATTTATGGTTACCAAAGGGAAAACGTGGAAGGGAGAATAAAACAGAAGTCTGGGTTTATCCTATATGCAATACTATACACAAAGTAGATAATCAACAAGGACCTATTATATAGCACAGGGAACTCTACTCGACGCTCTGTAGTAACCTAAATGGGAAACGATTTTGAAAAATAATAGATTATGTATATGTGTAATTGAATCACTTTTGCTGTACATCTGAAACTAACACATTATTAATTAACTATAGTCCAATATAAAATATTTTCTTAATTTTAAAAAAATTAAAAAATAAAAATTCAGCATTTGAGAGTATCAAATGCTGAGTTTGCATTTTGGCTACATTAATGTTTTGATGGCATATGCTGATATTCTTTAGAATGGTTATATAAATTCCGTGGTTCTTAGACAATGCCTTGTTCTGAGAATTTAGGATTTTGAGTATATCATTTCTTTTCTCTAAACCTTCCTGCACAATTAAAAACATGAAACCAATCCCTTATTCTTATACAACGTATCTGAATAATCTGTTCATTCCCCCATAGGTTTGCTTTAAACAGTCACTGTATTCAAAGCAGTTACAAGAAATGCACATATTTATTTTGCCACTGCACACCCCTGTGATAAAGTTTCATGCTAGCTGAATTCTTATTGTCTTTGGGATTGTCCTGCCAGATAAAAAAATACAATTTCTCCATGAGTTGGAGGTATGTTTGCTGCAACCACTTATAGTCCTCCTATGTATGCTCAGGACCTTAGCAGCAACAAGTAAATTCACTTTGACTCATGCAGGCAAAAATTGGATTTATTAAAGAATATTAAGAAAAGTCTTGATTATAGAAAATACAAAGGAATTATCTTGATTCTCCTCCTCCAGAAACATAACCTCAAGTCTCAAGAGAACCGACCTCTTGAGCAAAGTGCTGGTGCTTCACTTTCTATCGTCAGGCATAAAATGAAAGGTGTTCACCTGTATGAACCACTGCCAAGTACCAATTCCACTTCTGCCTCAGGAAATCAATCAATCACACAACTTTCAATGTTCTTCCAATACTTTGTTACAGACTATATAAGCAACACTAGAGTTGTGCCCAAAATCCTCGCCACTGGTCACTTGCTATGAATCAAATCTGTGTGAGTCTGATTGGCAAAATACCAATCACATATCCACCTTTTATTTTCTATGGAGTCTGAGAATTCAAATCCCAGTTTCTATATGTGAGAGACAGGATTCATGGATATCTCCGCGGTTAGGGAAACACTATTCAAGAGGCTATCATGAATACAAGTATTAATTACAGTAACCAGCTACTACTATTAGACTTCTTCTTACCCATTTTGGTCTTTGAGTCACAGAAGCCACAGTATTGACTATAGTCATGACTCCTGGCTTCACCATTCACTGTTCACTGCACACTTGCAGAAAGTCTGTCTCCTTTCCCGTTCTCTTGAGTAGACCTGATTCATGACCCAGTACAAGCAAGTAGTTATTAATAAGTGTGATGTGGAGTTTTAACTCTGATTTAAGACTCCAAATTATGATGGAGAGTTTGATACTCCTTGATTTTGAAAAGAACCCAGATTTAAAAAGGATTCTTTCTTTGGCCTCAATTCAGAATTAATGGTGTGAGGAGAGTCGCAGCATCAGGAAAGGCCCCAGCTCCAGAATGCTGGCATTGGTCTCTACTTGTGCCGGCTGTGGTCCTGACACACCTGTTATTAAAATAGATGCTCAGGCAGCAGAGCAAGAAGCAACAGAGATGACAGCTACAGGAAAACCCCAGCTGCCAAGAAGAGCATGTAATTATCTCCGATCCCTAGAGCGTGATTTTTTCACCAGGGCTTGTTGAAAAATACACCTGCTGGGCCCCATTCCAGCCGAGGTAGTGATGGGGTGGGTCTGGGGTAGCCCTGGATGGTCTAATTTATAGACAAACAAACAGATATACATTTCATGTGACTCTGAAGTGTACTCTGTTGTCATGGAAGAAAAAATTACCTTTTTTTTTGTAGAGATAAAAGTGAGAGAATTGATATTCTGTATTTGGTTAATACCTACAAAGAAATAAAGATTATGAGTGTCTGCTTTTAGCTGTAACCTCAGAAGGGGCCTTGTATAGAAGTTGGGTGGAGGGAGGGAGCATAAAAGCAATACAAAGAATTACAGCTCTACTTCTTCAATATAGAAATCAAAATATTGAAATGAACATAAAAATATCTGAACTCTGACTACAACAGAAAGGTTGCAATATTTTTTTAATATTATTCTGAGTTGCATAGTTTTGTTTTACATCTATGTTTCTTTACCTAAATTCAATTTGTTAATATTTCTTTGTGGGATAGCTAAATAGCTGAAAGATAAAACTTTAGGTAGGAAATTGAATCTTTGAACTATCTTTTCAGTAGTCAATTAGTTTATGTGTGTGTCATGGGTTCAGTTGTGTCCGACTCTTTGTGACCCCATGCACTGTAGCCTGCCAGGCTCCTCTGACCATGGAATTTTCCAGGCAAGAATACTGGAATGGGTTACCATTTCCTATTCCAGGGGATCTTCCCAACCCAGGGATCAAACCTGCATGTCCTGTGTCTCCTGCATTGCAGCCAAATTCTTTACCCACTGAGTCATCTGGGAAGAATTACTTTATGGTATGCCGTATTTTGGGCTTCCCTTATTACTTAAGCAGTAATGAATCTGCCTGCTATGCAGGAGACACCAGTATGGGCTATACGCTTCCTGTAACTTTGAACATAAATAATTCTATAAATTTAATGTGGAAATGAGCCCATGCGTGTGCAAATTCCAGTAGAACACAATATCTGTATTGGATATTTCATCATTTCTCTTTTTAGTTACCCACTTTGAGGCTTGAAATCCTAAAGTCTAAATGAAACAGTAACTAGACATATTATTCTTCACACATGTCCCTCCATCAGCTCTTTAGGAAGTTTAAAGAGAATTAGAGAGTTTCATTTCTACAGGTATCCCTCCTACATTCAGATGTTACTAATCTCAAACTCAAAGTTCTTGAACAAATGGATAAGATCTTTGTAGGAGGAAAAAATATAGGGCTTTGAAACCTGAACAACAAAGACTGTGGAAGGCACAGACCTTAACCTCTAGGTATTGAGGGCAGAGTTAAGTTGATTAGCTATCTGGGTTTGATTTGGGGGGTTCCGTGTTTCTGTTGACCCCTTTTGTTCAGTGCCTCAAGGATGAAAGTGCTGAGTTTTTAATCTCCCCTATTCTATCACGGTCTCCATTAGAGATGTAATCACTCAACTGTCAAATCTATTTTGAAAAGGATTTTGGAGAGAGAATACAGCAATTTACTCTTTACTTCTCTGAAATGATCTTTTCTGAAAATCACACTATAAGCATACACAGGGGACAGTGTAATACAATCCCTGACAGCATTAGTTTGCTAACCTTATCCAATAAAGAGATTCTCCTCACAAAGTTTTATCATATTACCTCATCCTATGGTGGTAGTGCTCTCTTTGAAAAAAATCACCTGTTCAGAGAAATGCAAAGAAAATAATACCTTGTAAGGGTAAACACATATTCTTATGTTTGCAGGGTCACATGAGCAATACAGCAGGCATCGGATACTGGCATACCATCAGTCTACTATCATACACAATATACAAATGCATACATTTCCCTGAACGTAAAGTGTACAATAATCAACCCAATCAGAACCAGAATATTTACTTGTCATTAAGATTGAATGGCATAGTTTTCCATCCAACTTTATAATCAGAGCATCAGCACTCTAGCAATGCGTGGAGTATGAATGCAGGGAGAAGGCATAAAGATCATGAAAACTGGAAAATTCCAAGTGATGATTTACACAGACAATAAAATTCATTCTAAGAAACATTAACACTGTTTGCAGTGGTGCTTTTAGAATGTCTTGGAAGCAGCCTCATGGTTTGAATGAGAGCTAATATTTTGTGAGACTGAATCTTTAGTTCTGAAAGCCAACTGTTCACTCCATGGGAGAGGGAGGAATCATTAGTCCAAATAGTCCAAGATGGATGAGATGAGACAGATGACAGCTTATTCGTCACATGTACTCACAGCCTCGGAGAGTAGGCCCTTGCACATTATGGAGGGCCATATAAGGGTTTCAACTCAGAACTGAGTAAAAAAATAGAGATTTCAAGAGGCAGGCTTTGTAGTAAAAAAGAGGGTGGTGGGACCCTTGGTCACCAATCATTCTGGTTTATTTGAATAATCTGTGTACTGTCAGGGAATTTAGACCCACAGAAGAATCTGTGCAGGCAGGGGTGGGGCATGGGGGTGAGGAGAGAAACTGGTGGTGTGGCCAGTTGGAACCCTCCTAATTTTCCCAGATGTCAAGGCTGCACTTAATGTCTTTTGGATCTTACCTCCAGGCCTTCATCCACATATTTAAAATTAAAAACAAAATTAAAAATTAAAACAAATTAAAAATTATTGCACAGTATTTATATTTTCCCTTTCTTATTCAGATCACCACATCCCCAGTGAAATTATCGGGAATATAATTAACTTATATAGAAATCTGAGGTCCTAAAATCTATGCTTACTTGGTTTATTCATCTTGGAAACATCATTTATTTCTAAATTAAAACCTAGACACAATACTTATGTGAAATTCCCACTGTAAAAAGGTTCATATTAAAATTAAAGATAAGTTTTACTATATCCATTAAGCAGATCTGTGACTTTATCATTAAACAGATAAATAAAGAAAAATCACACATTTGGGTTTTATAAGTTCAGTTGCTTACACCCAACACCACTTTACCAAGAATTTTCCCTCAGGTGGAATTACATAATGGCTATTCTATTTCTTCATTTTCTCCAATGCTTAACATTGTTGTTATAGCATAACATTTAGTCCTGTCTTTCAAATCATAACACTGTTTTTGCTATTTTAATTAATGTGATTTCTTTATAAGATAATCAGGTTTGAAATAGCATACTTCTTTGGAAATCATGTATTATTTTAGAATTTTTGAACTAAGATATTAGAGTCATTCAAAAAAGCAAATAGTTTATTAAGAACATTTAATATCACTGTTAGACTCATTGTAATAATTTGCATACTACATTTCAGAAACTATGGAAGGCATGGGCAACTGTCCATGGTGTTCCATTCAAAAAATATACCTATACTAGTTTTTATGCCTTAAGAGAATTTTAATTCAATATTCACAAATATTACAGATCATTGAGTTATATTAGGAACATATCATTACAAGGAAAATTCATTTTTAAGGAAAATAAAAATAGGTTGTATATTAAACCAATATAATATTGTAAAGTAATTAGCCTCCAATTAAAATAAATAAATTTAAATTAAAAATAATAATAATAAAATAGTTTAAAAGGTATATTTTATGTTATGTATATTTTAACACAATAAAAAAGAAAACAAAACAAAACAAGTTTATAAAGTGTTTTTGCACTAAAATATAGAGATAAGTATGTAAGTAAACTCCCCCACATAAAATATCATCCTTGCAATTAACAACCTATCCACCTTGCATGTCCTTCCAAATAAATTATATCAAAATGTTATTTTGAAAATAATATAGACTTCTGCCTGTGAAAAGCAACCATGTCCCTGTTGAAAACTACACTGACATTTATGCATTTCAAATGAAGCAGAATTCATACTACAATTTAGTGTGGCAGAATATGATCATACTCATATTACTAGTTTCCCACGTTATAGTAAGGAAAAATCCTATGTAATTTTAAAGGCAGAGTACCTGATCTGAACCATAGTTTAATATAACTGGATGCAGGGTTTAAGAACTCAACTATAAATTTAAAATTGTGATATTATTTAAGTTGTCATGCATAGATACTTTCTCATGTAGCTGAAATATCCCTAAGTAGGGTGAGTTTCAGGCATAAATCAGTCAAGTGGTAGGATACTTTCATATCTGCTCTTCTCTGTGAGGGGTCTTATTCCTCTGGCTTGCTCTTGGGATCTGAAACCATGGCGACTAGATTTCCTGCACACTTTTAGAAGGAAATAGAGAACATGTTTCTGAACCATAGGACCATTTCCTTGAGCCTTGCTCTTATTGGGCTGATATCTCCTATATGAATATGCCTGAAGTCAATTATGACCACTGAAGAATTCCAGGGTTCTAACTGAAATAAATTAGGAGTCTTTTTTAAACATGATTTCTTTGACCAGGGGAATGGTATTACGAGTGTTTAGGACCACCAAGGAACCTGGGATAGGGTCAAAACTAGATTAGATGAAATGAAACTTGATGATAGCCACAATATCAACAATAATGGTAAAGTATTATACCAGGAGTTCTCCAGGAAATGTAAATGTTAACTGAAATTTTACCAAAGATTAAGAACCAGAAAATTAAACATCACACACACACACACACAAACGGCTTCCTAGGTGGCTCCTAGTGCTTCCTAGTGCAAAAACTTTTGTTTGCAACTTGCTGACCTCCACTGAAGCACGTGTGTATGTGGGCCTGTGCACACACACGTACACACGTTCCCAGGGCTGAGCCCTGATGGGTCTGGAAACTATTCCCCAAAGCCGTTTGATCCCAAGAGAAGCCCCCAAACTACAAAAATGTGGAGGCCGTGGGCGGACCCCAGAGGTAGGCTTGTTGTCATGCCGTTGTTGGGGTCCTGAGCGCTTCCCTTCACCCCAGAGCTGAAGCGGCTCTCCAGGCAGGTGGGGGTGGCTTCGGGCATTTGCCTCCCTCGCTGGAGCCAGCTCCTGGGCTCTGCAGGATGGGCTCCTGGGCTATATAGCCACCTGCCTTCCCTGGCTCACTTTTCTACAAACACTGGGTCTGCTGGTCCTGGCGGGAGGGGCAGGGAGAAATCCCCGCCCCAGCCCCCAACCCAGTAAGTGTATATAGTGTAAAGAGGGGAGGCGTGTGCAGCAGTGAGGTGCACCTCGAATTATACCGTGGCTGCAGCGCCCCGACCTCCCCATCTCAGGTGAGATGTTGACTTATTATTTCTGAGTAAACTTCTCATGGTAGAAACCAAATTTCCTTTAATACATGACCTATGTATGTACACACTCATGTGAAATGTATGTACTTTGAGGGGAATCTATTTATGTTCCGTTGGGAGTCATTCTTTTCTACCGGGAATGTCACCTGCTGCTTCATCTCTTTGGTCAGATTCCTGGCATGTTTTGTTTCCTGTTGTTTAGTAAAGGTGCTTTTTCTGGGATAAACTAAAAAAAAAACCAAAAAAAACACAAAAAACAACCACCTACCAAGTGGGTTCTTTAACCCACCTGCCAATGCAGGAATTGTAAGAGATGTAGGTTCGATTCTTGGATCAGGAAGAACTCCTGGAGAAGGGCATGGCAACCCACTCCAATATTCTTAAATGGAGAATTCCATGGACAGAAGCAGGTTACATATCTCACATTATATTGACATATATAGATCACTAATCTATAACTGGATTTCGTTGTGGAATAAAACAGTCTCCCCATACACTTGGGAAGATAAATTTGTTTTAACATGATCAATATTATTAAAATGCAGTTTTTGGTTTTTTTAAATACACTTTCAAATGGAAAAAAGAGTCTTATAGATATTACATTTTATTATTGAGTTTTCTGATAAAATAATACAGGTCCATTTAAAATAATATGGAAATATAAGAATCAGTAAAAAATAAAATTAATATCACTGATAATTCTGGTTTACAGAGCTCAATTTACCAATATAGTGGTGTGTTTTATTTCAGAATTTGTTCAATGTATAAATGTAATTATAAAATTGAAAAAATGCTTTGTCTCACACTATATATATTTTATCTCAAAATATGCTTTATTCACTCATATAGTAATAAATTATTAGCATTTAATATTGTCATTAAATATTCCTCCAAAGTTTGCTTAATCGATTCATGTTCCACTGGATGGATTCATCACTGTATACTTAGGCATTTTCCCTATTGCTCTGTCAACTGCATCACTACGAAGAATAATACCACAATGGATAAGCTTACTCATAAACCTTTGCTCACATTCTTTATTTTTCCTTTAGGGTTTTCTTTGTAAATAATGCTCCTACTTTGGGAATATATGCTTCCTATTTTACTGTTGCTCCATCTAATGAGATTTACTTTATGGAAAATCAGTACTTTAGTCACTCTATTCTCACCTGTTTTGATGTTGATATTTACATCAACTGGGTATATAGCAATCTGATGATGTGGGCACAATAATATCATTTTGCAATGTTTAAAATTTTCTGTGTCCCTGATGTTGAAAACTCAAAAAGGCAAAAATCTCATAAAAGTCAAATAGGCTCCATGGAGGCTAGCAAATTGGAGGGAATAGAAAAGGAGGAGAGTGGAGGCGGGAGGCACTAGGAAGGAATATATTTATATTCTATCCCTGGAATAGTATAATGTTTCACGGCATATCAAGGTTCAAACCAATATTTGATTTTTGTATTCCTATAAAGTGAAAAACACTTTTTATATTTCATCTGAGTTTGAATTCTTAAAATGATATGTACAAAAAGAACTGCTTTTTATGATGGACAAACCAGAAGTGATACGAAAGGGAAGAAATGTTTTTGTATTTTAATAAAATATTACCACTGGTTGTATTCTTATTTTAGATGCTTTAAAAGAATCATGAGGATGTGGCTTTGGAATGAGAATAGATTGTGCTTACATTAAGAATACATATTCCAGTAATCTATTGGATAAGATTTAATATTCCATTCTTTTAGTGTTTGGATAAACCTGTATAGTTTTAGTCTTCTGACTTTTTGGTGTCAAAATAGGCTGACAGGATAAATAAAACACGTTGTTAAATTTCAAGAGAAAATTCAATATCTATTGTCATTTTGAATGGCAAGACATTTATCTTACAAGTTCATATGGTGAATTGAGAATGGAAAGCAAGCCTGGTTACCAAATATGGATTTGTCAATTATGAAAAAGATACCCTAAAAATATAAAGAAAAATAATTGTAATTATCTATGTCCAATATGAAAATTAATCCTTTCAAATTGCTTTTTTTGTTTCCCTGGTCTCCTGTCCTTCTATCTGAAAGAAGCAGGTACTTATAATTACATGCAGTGGTGCACGGGGTCCTTCTTCTCCCTGATACCAAGCTTTAATGAATTTCATTATTCTTTTTTAATTTACATACTCTTGCAGAATAAAGATTCCCAAATCATTAACTAATTTGATATGTCTGAAATACCAATTCAATTGTCTAGTCCCCTGAGATTTTCAAATATCTTGTTCAAACACCTCTTAACTTAGTTTCTTAATTAGATACACCGTGATGGATGGGCTTTTATATCATACTCTCAAAGGGACAGTGAATCAGTCTAATTTTTATGACAAGTTAGGAGACTTAGATTAGAAGTCATTTAAAGCAATAAAGTCAGAGTTTTTGAAAAAATATTTAGGGTCCCATGAATAAATGTTTAATTTATACAGGTATGAATATAATAAATATTAAGAATGCTAATCATATTCTGTTAGTGAATAGAAAATATTGCTGAATGAGATCTAAAAGTATTTGATTTGTTTGTTATAAGGAATAAAACTATTTTACAAATATACATCAGGTTTATAGAGAAAGGAATTAAAAATTTAGGGCTTACAATGAACAATACTGTGAAAATTGTTGAGAATTTCAAAGGGCCTATTTTTCTGCTAGTCTCCACAGAGGCTAAAAAGCATATGATTTTTTCCTATATCTTTCCCTCTAATTTTGATATTTACCTTTATGTAAAATGAATATATAATAGTATGTCCATATTAAAAAACAAGATTAAAAAAAGAGTTTCATATGTGTTTTTCTACAAGCTGTCTATTTTATAATGGTTTGGAGAAGGCAATGGCAACCCACTCCGGTACTCTTGCCTGGGAAATCCCAAGAATGGAGGAGCCTGGTGGGCTACGGTCCATGGGGTCGCAAAGAGTCAGACACGACTAAGCGACTTCACTTTCACTATATATGTTAAGGTTTTGTTATTATTATGATATATATATGAATACCAGAATTTTCTTTGATAAATCATATTTTAGAAAGTTGGATTTAAACTTCTTAAGAATTTTATGCATTTTAAAAAGTTTAACTTATTTTTGTTAATAAATTTAGTTCTCCCTTGTTCACTGAGGGCAAAATAGTAGGCGATATATAGTGTCACTTTCTACAAATGAATGAGTGCAATGCAGTTGAACATTATGGTAGTGATAACTTTAAAGAAATATTGGAAATACTAATCTTGTCATATTATGCCATTTTATGAGGGCCTGGAAAGGAGCAAACATTCAAAAATTAACTGCTAAAAGAAAGTATTCTGAAGTTCATTCTCATCATCAGGATATTGATTCATTTGTATATTAATATTTACAGTCTGGCAAAGAATTGTAGTGTTGCTGAAGTGATAAATTTATATTTAAAAAGCTAAGATGATTAAAAACGCAAAAGCAATTAAGTACCTTAATATTCTCACACGTATTTTATTTGGTGTAATATAACAACCTATAAACAATGTTTGTAGCATGCATTATTTTCTATGAATCTGTTTTAAGTGATATCTCAAGCAAATGATAGCTTTTAAAATATAGCCAATAGACAAATTGTTTAGTTTAAGCTTCTAAGTTTGGAATTTCCAGGAATGGCTTATCAGAATCTCTTGGAGGAAACAGAATAATGAGGTGTCAAAACATTAAACCAGAATCCAGACTTAAGGTTTAGGTTTCCCCCAGTTTTAACTTTATAATTTCTATTTTGGGGTGTTCAGATTCCTTACTCTAGGGAGACTGGGCAAAGACTCCTCATCTATAAAATTCAAGGACTTTTAACTTTTACTTTTGTGGATTGAATATTTTATTTGTATAGTAATCATATGTGTGTGGAGTGTGAATTTGAACACAGAAAAAATATATATATAGTACATACTTCTTTAAATTGAATATAGACACACAGAAAAAATGTATAAAGACTATGCACATTATATACACAAGGCATTATATATATATATAACATTTTCTACACTTTTCTATATATTATAGTTATAATATATCATATACGAGGTATTGTATTGTAGAAATAGACAAAAAAACCTTGCCAACTAAGTCTGAGTGTTGTCAGGGAAGGAGTCTAAATTGGAGGCAGAGGCTTGATCAGTTATGATTTCCTTGTCTGGTAGAAACTTAAACATTAATGCTTTTACGTTGTACGTAAAAACAACTCTTATTGAACCAGTGGAAATGAATAAATTAGAAAAATTTTAGCCTGCTTGGGAAAATAAGGCCACACAGAGATTCAAATGCAAAAAGACACATCTGTGTGCCCTTGAATCCCTGTGCAAGATAAATAATGACTTCTTTTCTTTTCTTTTTTAATTAATATTATTTTTATTTTACTTTACAGTACAGTATTGGTTTTGCCATACATCAACATGAATCCGCCACGGGTGTACACGTGTTCCCAATCCTGAACCCCCCTCCCACCTGACTATCTCTCTGGGTCATCCCAGTGCACCAGCCCCAGGCATCCTGTATTCTGCATTGAACCTAGACTGGCGATACGTTTCTTATATGATAGTATACATGTTTCAGTGCCATTCTCCCAAATCATCCCACCCTCTCCCTCTCCCTCAGAGTCCAAAAGACTGTTCTATACATCTGTGTCTCTTTTGCTGTCTTGCATACAGAGTATCGTTACCATCTTTCTAAATTCCATATATATGTGCTAGTATAATGTATTGGTGTTTTTCTTTCTGGCTTACTTTTCTCTTGTACAATCAGCTCCAGTTTCATCCACCTCATTAGAACTGATTCAAATGTATTCCTTTTAATGGGTGAGTAATACTCCATTGTGTATATGTACCACAGCTTTCTTATCCATTCATCTGCTGATGGACATCTAGGTTGCTTCCATGTCCTGGCTATTATAGACAGTGCTGCGATGAACATTGGGGTACACGTGTCTCTTTCAATTCTAGTTTCCTCAGTGTGTATGCCCAGTAGTGGGATTGCTGGGTCATAACGCAGTTCTATTTCCAGTTTTTAAAGGAGTCTCCGTACTGTTCTCCATAGTGGCTGTACTAGTTTGCATTCCCACCAACAGTGTAAGAGGGTTCCCTTTTCTGCACACCCTCTATAACGTTTATTGTTTGTAGACTTTTGGATCACAGCCATTCTGACTGGTGTGAAATGGTACCTCATTGTGGTTTTGATTTGCATTTCTCTAATAATGAGTGATGTTGAGCATCTTTTCATGTGTTTGTTAGCCATCCATATGTCTTCTTTGGAGAAATGTCTGTTTAGTTCTTTGGCCCATTTTTTTATTGGGTCATTTATTTTTCTGGAATTGAGCTGCAGGAGTTGCTTGTATATTTTTGAGATTAGTTGTTTGTCAGTGGCTTCATTTACTATTATTGTCTCCCATTCCGAAGGCTGTCTTTTCACCTTGCTTATAATTTCCATTGTTGTGCAGAAGCTTTTAATTTTAATTAGATCCCATTTGTTTACTTTTGCTTTTATGTCCAATATTCTGGGAGGTGGGTCATAGAGGATCCTGCTGTGATTTATGTCGGAGAGTGTTTTGCCTATGTTCTCCTCTAGGAGTTTTATAGTTTCGGTTTCATTTTATTCTTTTGAAATCCTGATCCTTAGTATTGGGTTGACCAAAAAGTTCATTCTGATTTTTCTGTAAGAGCTTATGGAAAAACCTGAATGAACTTTTTGCCCAGTCCCTGTCCTGGCAGTTCTAGGTTTCCATAGGCATGATGATAGATGCTTTTGTAGAATAATCTCTTCTTGATAATAAAGTAAATAATGATACTCAATAATTTAAAATAAAAACTGTGATGTCAACAAAAATTAAATTAGATGCCACAGACCAGTAAAGATATGCTCTGTTCAATAATATAAATTGGGTAAAACTTTAGCTAAAGCCTCCCAACCCCCCAATGACTGTTAATTCCAACAGATTTTGGTAACATATCATTGCTTATTATAAATTCCAACTCTGGGCTTTAGAATAGCATTACATCTTTTGGGTAGTTTATTTGTAAGCAATCAGTATTCCAATGTCAGTGGAAAAAGAGGACTTAAACCTTAGGGAGGAACTATCCCCATATTTTTAAGTCAGTGGAGTGCCTTAGGACTTTACTGTGTGAAGAAGCCAAATGACTCTATTATAGACTAAGCTGGATCCTTGATATGTGAAATATTTCCTGGATTGAGATGGATACCCTAAAGTTCAAGAAAGACTACTTTCAGGAGAAATGTAACTTTCTCTTTATATTTTATCTATATTAACAAAAGTGTCCATAAACATTTAACACCAGAAATTTTGAAATTTAAGAAAGAGCACCATGTTTGTGAAGATAGTTGTTCTCTTTAATAAGGTGAATCACTTGGAGAAATGTTATATTAAAAAATTAAATATAAAGAACTCCAGTTATCACATGAAATTTTGAAGGGATTTTAAGATATAAAGGAACAGAAATGTAATAGAATAAAATTTTAGTTATCTACATGGATGTAGATACAGAATTTTTGTAAATTCAAAAATTTTAAAAGGTGTGATTTTATTACTACAAACTACATAAAAGGATATAACTAAATCCAACTTAAGACTTTTTTTTTGTGTTCACCACCTGCCAAAATTTAGTTATTGAATTCCTAACCCCAATGATAATATTTGGAGGTGGAACTTTAGGAGGTGATTAGGTCATGGAGTGGAGCCCTCATGAGTGAGATTAGTGCCCTTTTTCCTGGTGGCTCAGACGGTAAAGCGTCTGCCTACAGTGCGGGAGACCTGGATTCAATCCCTGGGTCAGGAAGATCCTCTGGAGAAGGAAATGGCAACCCACTCCATTACTCTTGCCTGGAAAATCCCATGGACAGAGGAGCGTAGTAGGCTACAGTCCATGGGGTCACAAAGAGTTGGACACAACTGAGTGACTTCACAAAAAAAAAAAGCCAGGGAGCTGGCTAACTCATTTTTTTTTGCAACATAAGGATACAGGGAGAAGTTGGCAGTCTGCAAACTTGAAGAAGGCTCTCATTAGAACCTGAACTTGCTGGTGAACCTATCTCCACCTTTTGGCCTTCACAACAATAAGAAATAATTTTGTGTTGTTTATAAGCTGATCAATCTATGCTGCTGCTAAGTCGCTTCAGTTGTGCCCGACTCTGTGTGACCCCATAGACGGCAGCCCACCAGGCTCCCCCATCCCTGTGATTCTCCAGGCAAGAACACTGGAGTGAGTTGCCATTTCCTTCTCCAAATTTATCTCCACAAGCAACCACTTTTCCCAAAACTTGAGTCTTTGAGTCGGGAGTCAGCGTTTGTCCCAAGGTGTATATCACATCCTTCCAAGTAAGTCATAAAGCAAAGTAACACCCTTAAAAGCTCTAATATATTTATAGACCAATCTAGTACTTTGTAATAGTAGTGCAACAGCCCTCTTCTATATTCTTTTTTAAAAAAATAATAAATTTATTTATTTTAATTGGAGGTTAATTACTTTATAATATTGCAATGGTTTTGCCACACATCAACCTGAATCCACCACAGGTATACACGTGTTCCCCATCCTGAACCCCCCTCCCTCCTCCCTCCCCATACCATCCCTCTGGGTTGTCTCAGTGCACCAGCCCCAAGCATCCAGTATCATACATCGAACCTGGACTGGCTATTCGTTTCATATGATATTACACATGTTTCAGTGCCATTCTCCCAAATCATCCCGCCCTCTCCCTCTCCCACAGAGTCCAAAAAACTGTTCTATACATCTGTGTCTCTTTTGTTGTCTCACATACAGGGTTATCATTACCATCTTTCTAAATTCCATATATATGCATTAGTATACTGTGTTGGTGTTTTTCTGTCTGGCTTGCTTCACTGTGTATAATAGGCTCCAGTTTCATCCACCTCATTAGAACTGATTCAAATGTATTCCTTTTAATGGGTGAGTAATACTCCATTGTGTATATGTACCACAGCTTTCTTATCCATTCATCTGTTGATGGACATCGAGGTTGTTTCCGTGTCCTGGCTATTATAGACAGTGCTGCGATGAACATTGGGGTACACGTGTCTCTTTCAATTCTAGTTTCCTCAGTGTGTATGCCCAGTAGCGGGATTGCTAGGTCATAAGGCAGCTCTATTTGCAATTTTTTAAGGAATCTCCACACTGTTCTCCATAGTGGCTGTACTAGTTTGCATTCCCACCAACAGTGTAAGAGGGTTCCCTTTTCTCCACATCCTCTACAATGTTTACTGCTTGTAGACTTTTGGATCACAGCCATTCTGACTGCTGTGAAATGGTACCTCATTGTGGTTTTGATTTTCATTTCTCTGATAATGAGTGATGTTGAGCATCTTTTCATGTGTTTGTTAGCCATCCATATGTCTTCTTTGGAGAAATGTCTATTTAGTTCTTTGGCCCATTTTTTTATTGGGTCATTTATTTTTCTGGAATTGAGCTGCAGGAGTTGCTTGTATATTTTTGAGATTAGTTGTTTGTCAGTTGCTTCATTTACTATTATTTTCTCCCATTCTGAAGGCTGTCTTTTCACCTTGCTTATAGTTTTCTTTGTTGTGCAGAAGCTTTTAATTTTAATTAGATCCCATTTGTTTATTTTTGCTTTTATTTCCAATATCCTGGGAGGTGGATCATAGAGGATCCTGCTGTGATTTATGTCGGAGAGTGTTTTGCCTATGTTCTCCTCTAGGAGTTTTATAGTTTCTGGTCTTACATTTAGATCTTTAATCCATTTTGAGTTTATTTTTGTGTGTGGTGTTAGAAAGTGATCTCGTTTCATTCTTTTACAAGTGGTTGACCAGTTTTCCCAGCACCACTTGTTAAAGAGATTGTCTTTAATCCATTGTATATTCTTGCCTTCTTTGTCAAAGATAAGGTGTCCATAGCTGTGTGGATTTATCTCTGGGCTTTCTATTTTGTTCCATTGATCTGCATTTCTGTCTTTGTGCCAGTATCATACTGTCTTGATGACTGTGGCTTTGTAGTAGAGCCTGAAGTCAGGCAGGTTGATTCCTCCAGTTCCATTCTTCTTTCTCAAGATTGGTAAAGTCAGGAACAAAACACCTAAAGTCAGGAACAAGACAAGGTTGCCCACTTTCACCATTACTATTCAACATAGTTTTGGAAGTTTTGGCCACAACAGTCAGAGCAGAAAAAAAAAAAATAATAATAACAGGAATCCAAATTGGAAAAGAAGAATAAAACTCTCACTGTTTGCAGATGGCATGATCCTCTACATAGAAAACCCTAAAGACTCCACCAGAAAATTATTAAAGCTAATCAATGAATATAGGAAATTTGCAGGATATAAAATCAACACACAGAAATCCCTTGCATTCCTATACACTAATAATGAGAAAATAGAGAAATTAAGGAAACACTTCCATTCACCATTGCAACAAAAAGAATAAAATACTTAGGAATATATCTACCTAAAGAAACTAAACACCTATAGATAGAAAGCTATAAAACACTGGTGAAAGAAATCAAAGGGGACACTAATAGATGGAGAAATATACCATGTTCATGGATCGGGAGAATCAATATAGTGAAAATGAGTATACCCAAAGCAATTTATAGATTCAGTGCAATCCCTATCAAGCTACCAATGGTATTTTTTACAGAGCTAGAACAAATAATTTCACAATTTGTATGGAAATACACTCCTGTATTCTTGACTGGGAAATCCCATGAACAGAGGAGCCTGAAAGGCTACAGTCCATGGGGGTCACAAAAGAGTCCAACAGGTTTTAGCAACTAAATAACAGCAATAGTAGTCCAAACAGACTAAGGACAACATCTCAAGCAGGTTCAGTTCAGTTCAGTCACTCAGTCATGTTAGAATATTTTCAACCCCATTGACTGCAACACACCAAGCTTCCCTGCCCATCACCAACTCCTGGAGCTTACACAAATTATGTCCATTGAGTTGGTGATGCCATCCAACCATCTCATCCTCTGTTGTCCACTTCTCCTCCTGCCTTCAAACTTTCCCAGCACCAGGAACTTCTCTAATGAGTCGATTCTTTGCATCAGGTTGTCGAAGTATTGGAGCTTCAGCTTCAGCATCAGTCATTCTAATGAATATTCAGAACTGATTTCCTTTAGGATTGACTGGTTTGATCTCCTTGCAGTTCAAGATACTCCCAAGAGACTTCTCCAACACCACAGTTCAAAAGCATCAATTCTTCGGTGCTCAGCTTTCTTTATGGTCAAACTCTCACATCCCTATATACTACTAGAAAAACCATAGCTTTGACTAGATGAACTTTTATTGGCAAAGTAATGTCTCTGCTTTTCAATATGCTGTCTAGGTTGGTCATAGCTTTTCTTCCAAGGAGAAAGTGTCTTTTAATTTCATGGCCACAGTCACCATTTGTAGTGATTTTGGAACCCAAGAAAATAAATTCTATCACTGTTTCCATTGTTTCCCCATCTATTTGTCATGAAGTGATGGGACCAGATGCCATGATCTTAGCTTTTTGAATGTTGAGCTTTAAGCAAGCTTTTTCACTCTCCTCTTTCACTTTCATCAAAAGCTTCTTTAGTTTCTCTTCACTTTCTGCCATAATGGTGGTGTCACCTGCATATGTGAAGTTATTGATATTTCTCCAAGCAACCTTGATTCTAGTTTCTGCTTCATTCAGCCTGGCATTTCTCATGATGTATTCTGCATATAAGTTAAATAAGCAGGGTGACAATATACAGCATAACTTGACGTACTCCTTTCCCAATTTTGAACCAGTCCATTGTTTCATGTCTGGTTCTAACTGTTGCTTCTTGACCTGCATACAGATTTCTCAGGAGGCAGATAATGTTGTCTGGTATTCCCATCTCTTTCAGAACTTTCCACAGTTTGCTGTGATCCACACAGTCAAAAATTTGATGTAGTCAATAAAGCAGAAGTGGATGTTTTTCTGGAACTCTCTTGCTTTTTTGATGATCCAACGGATGTTGGCAATTTGATCTCTGGTTCCTCTGCCTTTTCTAAATCCAGCTTGAACATCTGGAAGTTCTCAGTTCACGTACTATTGGAGCCTGACTTGGAGAATTTTGAGTATTACTTTACTAGCATGTGAGATGAGTGCAATTGTGCAGTAGTTTGAATATTCTTTGCCATTGCCTTTCTTTGGGATTGGAATGAAAGCCGACCTTTTTCAGTCTTGCAGACACTTCTGAGTTTTCCATATTTGCTAACATATTGAGTGTAGCACTTTCACAGCATCATCTTTTAGGATTTGAAAGAGATCAACTGGAAGTCCATCTCCTCCACTAGCTTTTTTTGTAGTGATGCTTCCTAAGGCCCACTTGACTTCACATTACAGGATGTCTGGCTCTAGGTGAGTGATTATACCAGGTAGTGCACTGCACAAAATTCTTATGTTTTTGTGAGAACTTATCTGCATTTATAGTTTCAAGACAGAGTTTTTAATGTGAAACTATGAGGTCCCTAACTTGGAAGCATATACAGCTTGAAGCTGTTGTTAAATTTCTCTCTCTGGCTTCTATGAAATATTGTCATTAAGGCTGCACCAGGTAGAGCTGGAGGCAACTTGAGCACAGTGGTTATTTATTACAGCTCATCCCATCCTGCTGCACAAACAAGGCTGCATTCAGTCTCATGGGGCCAGCTTACTGAGTGGAACTGTTGTCTTTAGAGTTGGCACTGTTATATTCTCCTTATACAGACAGAACTGGCTATTGTAAATTATTTTCTAACAAATATTTGCATTTTTTATAATTCCAGAGAGCCTGGTATTGGAGTTTATCAGACTGCAGTGAAATATTTAACAACTGAGTTCTGGCTTTGCTTCTGAAATATATTCAAATATTTATTACATAGTAAAATACTTAAAAGAAGGTATATTGTATTAACTTTCCTGGAAAATTTAATATCTAGAAATGTCTTCATATGGGAAAAATGTCTAAATAAAATAAATATGTTTATAATATTATCAATGATAGGTAATTTTTCATAAGCATTTGCATAATTCTTTGGCTTATAGGTTAAGATACAAATGAGTATCTTTGGAAGAAAAACGTTTATTTCTATATCTGTATATATTGTTATTAAATCTCATCTACTTCTCCATTTCATCTTCCAAATAATTTATAGCTTTCATATGATACAAATAATGTGTCTTTTCTGCCTGTCTCCTATTTAAAAATTTTCTTTGAAAGTTTAGAGTTTGCTTTAAAAATATCTCTTTTGAAAATTCACAAGTAGCTCAGGCTTATCTATAAACTTATGTCACTCATGTCAGTCAACAAGTCTTTACACTTAAGAAAATCAATATGTAAACATCTGGACTTACTTAATAAGTAAATTATGACATAATTATTTACTTATTTTTTTAAAAGCCACATTTTATCTCTCTTTTATCATGTTATTTAAATAGATGACAAAAATTAACTATGTTTCATGGTCTAAAGACTTAAATATAAGACATGACACCATAAAACTCAGAACATAGGTACAAACATTCTCTGATATAAATTGCACCATTTTCTTAGGTCAGTCTCACAAGTCAAAAGAAATAAAAGGAAAAATAAACAAATGGGACCTAATCAAACATTTAAGATTTGCACAACAAAGGATACCATAAACAAAAAAAAAGACAACCTATGGACTGCTAGAAAAAAATGTGTAAATTATGTAACTGACAAGGACTTATTTTCCAATATTCTAAATGGCTTGTATGACTCAGTAACAAAGAAAGAAACAACTTAATCAAAAACAGACAGAAACTCTAAATAGATATTTCCCAAAAAAAGACATACAGATGACCAGTAGGGACATGAAAAGATATTCAGCATCAGTAATGATTAGAGAAATGCAAATGAAAGCTACAATGAGGTACCACTTCATACCAGCCATCATCAAGTCTACAAATAATAAATACTGGAGAAAATGTGGATAAAAAAGGGTGTGGAGGAAAAGGAACCCTTCTATGTTGTTGGTGTAAATGTAAATTGGTATAGCCATTATCGAAAACAGTATGAATATTCCTCATAAAATTCCATATGCTCCAGCATATGAGTATATATCTCAATCAAATTACAATTCAAAAAGATGCGTGTACCTCTATGTTCATAGAAGTACTATTTATAATAGTGAAGACAGGTAAACAACCTAAATATTTATCAACAGACAAATAGATAGAGAAGATGTGGTGCATATAAAGTGGAATATCACTCAGTCGTAACAAAGAATGAAATAACACCATTTGCAGCTACATAGATGGACCTAGAGATTATCATACTAAACAAAGTAAGTAAGAAAGACAGTGCCTTTATGATATCACTTATCTGTGGGACCTAAAAAAAATGATACAAATGAATTTATCTATGAAACAGACTCATAGTCTTGTGGTTGCCAAGGACAGGAGGGGCACAGAGGAGAGTTAGACTGAGAGTTTTGGACTAATAGATGTAAACTATTATATACAGAATAGATTAACAAGATTCTATTATATATCACAAAGAACTATTTTCAATATCTTTCATTAAACAATAATGGAAAAAGTTATGAAAAATAATGCATGTATATGTAAAATTTAATCACTTTGCTGTATATCAGCAATTAATGCAATATTGTAAATCAGCTCTACCTCAATAAAAATTTAAAAAATAAATAAATAATATTTTAAAGCATAAAAATGGCCATATTTCTAGAATACACCTATCATATAAGTAATATTTTACAAAATTCCACTTGCATCAGCCCTTGCCCATCTTAAGCTAATCCGTAACTCAGCAGTGAATTTTCCTGTTTACATAAGTTAGATTATCTTACACTCTGCCCAAGGGCCCTCAGAATCAACTTCCTACTCTGTTTCCCTGATTTTTTTCTTGATATTTATCACTATTAACATAATATAATTTTACTTGATTTTTACCTGCTTAAGAACTGAACCCATTTCTAGAGTATAAGCTCCAAGAAGGAATTTTTATGTTTTGTTCAATGCTGCAGTGTCAATGCCTGGAGACAAATCTGACATACAGCAAGCAAGCTTTCAATAAACATTTGTTGTGTGCATGCTAATTTGCTTCAGTCGTGTCTGATTATTACCCTTCTTATTCACTTCCTTTCTTACAGTAAGGATTCTGGGATTCTACTGGGATTGCATCTTTCCAAAGGTAAAGGTAAAGCTCCTCACCCTTGACCTCATCTCTTTTAGGTCCTAGAACTCTTGCCCCTTTTAGCCCCATTCACACCTGGTGGTGGTGACTCTTGCAGTTGTTAAATACAGATTCTGCTTCATTTCTTCTGGATTCTTTTCAACTGCTATCACCTCTGCTAAAGAGCTCTTTGTTAAATCTCTTTCATCTTGTTTAACTTTCTGTTAAACCCTTTTGAGATTGCCATCTGTTTCCTGCCTGAATCCTGACTGCTAGAAACGTATTGGGATATTGAAAGTGCACATGAGTAGTAAGAGAAAGTCAATGTAACAGTGAATTCAGGTACGATGTCAGATAAGTTATTTCCTTGTCAGATATCAATGACTTACTGTACAAATTTAGAAAAGCGCTTAAATACTCTGGGACGTCAGTTTCTCCATTTATCAAATGAAGTCATTGGCAAAACGCTTTCCAGCCCCTTTCAGTTGTCTAATGCAAATTATTTAAGTGAAGAAAAATACTGTATCAAGACTGTATGCCTGCTGATTGTCTTAACTTTACTAAATAGTACAGAGACCCATTAATGTCTTGAGAGACATTAATTCTTCACTCAAGACTTTTTAAGTATCATATTTTACTGTCTTTTTCATGGTAGGAGCAATGTACTTTTTTACAAGTTGACTCTGAGATTCATCATGTTTCATATTTGGGCCCAGGTGGCACAGTGGTAAAGATCTACCTGCCAGTGCAGGAGATGCAAAAGACATCGGTTTGATCCTGGGTTGGGAAGATCTGCTGCAGTAGGAAGTGACAATCCACTCCAGTATCCTTACCTGGAAAATTCCATGGACAGAGGAGCCTGGTGGGCTGCAGTCCATGAGCTCACAAAGAGTTGAACATGAATGAATGACTGAGTATTAAATGTTTGAGCCAGTGAAATACCTTTGGCCACCTGATACAAAGAGCCAACTCACTGGAAAAGACCCTGATGCTGGCTGCAAACGATTGAAAGCAGGAGGAGAAGGGATGACAGAAGAAGAGATGGTTGGCTGGCATCACTGACTCAATGCACATGAGTTTGAGCAAGCTCCAGAAAATGGTGAAGGACATGGAAGACTGGTGTGCTGCAGTCCATGGGGTTGCAAAGAGTCAGACACGGCTGAGGGACTAAACAACAACAATGAGAAAAGATTTATTAAAAATGCCTGGCTATGAAAACAGTATGTCTTGCTGCTATGAAAATAGCATATCTCAGACAGTCACATGTCCAAGAAAAAAATGTGGAGTCATACGGAGTAGATCTGAATCCCAAGAGAAATTTGAAGCTAAAAGCAGCTAAAACATGTAACCTGAGGTGAAACTGGCTAACAGTTCCATGTGAGAAAAGTGGCTGCTTGTTACTTTAAGCCATTGATAAAGCCAGTGATATAGTGGCAATGTAAAGTGGTGCGGCCATTACAGAAAACAGTACAGAGTTTTCTCAAAATCCTAAAAACTAGAGCTACGGTATGATCTAACAATCCTGCTTCTGGTTATATATCCAAAAGAATTGAAATCAGGACCTCAGAGAGAGAACCGCAGCCCCACGTCCATTGCAGCTTAAATGCCCATTGACAGATGAATAAAGAAAATGTGAGGCACCCATATAATGAAAATATTACTCAGCTTTAGTAGCAGTAGTAATGTTAGTCGCTCAGTGGTGTCCGGCTCTTTGTGACCCCCATGGACTGTAGCCCGCCAGGCTCCTCTATCCATGGGATTCTCTGGGCAAGAACACTGGAGTGGGTTGCCATGCCTGTCTACATGGGATCTTCCCAACAGTTTTAAACAGAAGGAAACTCTGCCTTATATGACAATATGAATGACAGTGGAAGACATCATAAGTGAGATAAGCCAGACACAGAATTCCAATGGCATGGTTTATAAGAGGGAGTTAAAGAGTCAAACTCATAGAAACTGACAGTAGAATTGTAGCTGCCAGGGACTAAGGATGAAGAAATGAGAGGTTATTCAACAGGTATAAATTTGCATCTGGATAAAATGAACACTGAGTCAATGGACATGGGTTTGGGTAGACTCCAGCAGTTGGTGATGGGCAGAGAGGCCTGGCCTTTTTAGGTTTTGAAAGTTTCTGTAATGTTTGTATTTATAAATACAAGATAACTGGATTCTCATAATTCTTTCTACATTCAGTCCATTGTATATTTTTAAGCCCAAGCATATGAAGAGAATCTTAACACAGACAAGTAATTTGAAAAGTTAGAAGTTTCTGAAGCCTTTTCAAATAATTATATATATTTTTCTTTGATACAATGTCAAAACTTACTAAGTGGTATCTTCTTAGATGCTAATTTTAATAAGAAACCTGAAACCATATTCATGTACTTTTTGTAATTTGTTACATTAAAATTCAGTGGTCTATCTTGTATTTTGAATGAATCTTTTCCAGATGAGTGGTTCTCTAACATCCTCCATTGGTCATTTAAGGAAATAACAGTCCACAGAATAATGCAGGACTTCCAAATATATTTAAAAATTACATTACAAAGTATTGTGTAGTGTATAACTTAAGTAGACACAACCTATATAATAATCATTGTCCATAGGACAAGAAGGAGATCACTAAAGTATATTCTTGTAATATTATACAAATTATGAATAGTGGTATACTACATTTTGATGGTGAAATGTAGTGAAAAACTACTAGTAGCAGAAAAATGTAGTGTAGAATAGTAGTGAAAACTTCATCTATTAAGTTTGTAGTCTTATCTAGTTACCCAATCAGTTCTATTGATTTTTATGTTATGTAAAATATCTACTATATCCATAAAATTAAGACAGTCATATCTTCCTTATAAATCATCCCCTCTGTTTAACATTTTCCTCTTAATCCACAGTACTTTTTCTTATTTTAAAATCTACCATGTCTAGTGTTAATGTTACTTCTTATGCATTTTATGAATCAGTTTGATAAAATGTATCTTTTGATCCTTTTAGATTTAAATGTATTAATTTTAAAAGTGTTTTTTATGTAGAAAACTTACATCTTAGCCCTTTTTCCCCCCATTATGATAATGTCTGCCTTGTCCATGGAGTTTAAACTTTTTATATATAATACTAATATCACCATGACTGAGTTTAAATATACAATCTGATTTTTATTTCTTATTTTTACCTTTGTTGTTCGATCCAGTTTTTCCTCTTTCTCTTCCTTTACATACATTCATTTAATATTTTTTAAGCATGGTATTTTCTTTGTTACTATTAGCTTAGTAACTATATATTTGTTTTTTTCTTTTTGTCATTGCTCTAGGCTTTACAAAGTGTAATTTTTTAAAAACACATTTGCTACATCAAATAAATATGGTAATATCAATAAAAGACTAAAGCAATATCAAAGTTTGATTAATAATCAGAAAAATTGTTGAGAAATCATCTTTATTTGCATCACATTTGTCTTGAGAAAGTTTAGTTCAATATTCTTTTATTATCACTCACCTTAGGAGATTATAGAAGTCTTGAAATACATATTTTCACAAAATTCTTCTTAGTGTGTCAATGAGTACTCATTACATTTATATAATTTTATTAATATGCAGATTTTTTAAGCATGAAAAATAATAAATATTTAATGTTTTAACCATTATGTTTTGCTGTGGTTTGTTAGACAATAAGGCTACTATTCTTCTGAAATAGTAGTTCTTAACAATAAGAGGGCTAAAAACATCACCAGTACTAAGGCAGTGAAAAACCTTAAAACTTGAAATTAGAAATATAACAACTGGAAACCTGTAGTAATAAAGTGGAGTTTATAAGATGACTCTTTTAGTTTTAAATTCTAAGGCTTCAGTTTCTTTCTTTCTTTCTTTCTTTTTTTTTTTTTTTTCACTTTACAATACTGTATTGGTTTTGCCATACATTGACATGAATTCGCCACCGGTGTACATGAGTTCCCAACCCTGAATCCCCCTCCCACCACCCTCCCCATATCATCTCTCTGGGTCATCCCAGTGCACCAGCCTCAAGCATCCTGTATCCTGTATTGAACATAGACTAGCGATTCATTTCTTACATGATAGTATGCATGTTTCAATGCCATTCTCCCAAATCATCCCGCCCTCTCCCTCTCCCACAGAGTCCAAAAGTCTGTTCTTTACATCTGTGTCTCTTTTGCTGTCTCGCATACAGGGTTATCATTAATACATCTACTTTCTGTCAAATTAATTTTTTAGTGGCATATTTGTCCATTAGTCTATTCCAAATGATATTCATTTTAAGTAAAACCCTACCAAATCATGCAGCAAATTTCTGACAACTTTATCTTGGGCTGACAATGAGGTAATGATTGTAGCAAACATCAAAAACTACTTTGGACCTAAACTCAAGTGACAGACCAAACTCATGTGAGTCCAGACCAAAGATGTGCTCGTATTTGTGTAATTGAAATATAGAAGAGCTAGTGATTAGAGATTGAAAGATAAGAATAACCAAACCCGAATTAAATTGGAACACAGAGTGACATGAGCACAGAATTAGAAGGCAGACTGAATGCTAAACAAAGACTTTTTAGCATCGTCAAGAAAGTCACCAAAGTATCCTCTCTGTGGGATATTTGTAGCAATAGCTAGCCTTGTACTAATGGAATAACAATATATACAAGCCATAAAAAATGAACAAAAGGTGCAACTTACCAGAAGATATATGCTCAGTATATAAAACCCAAGGAAAAATACAGCCTTGACTCCATGCTTCAAAAGGTAGCCTCATTAATCTATGAATAGGAAAAAAAAAAAAAAAAAGAAAGCAAATAATTCACAGTATTTCTTTAAAGGGATAAAGCAAAGTCACAGGAAAAAGAACTTCTGTTGCTACCATTTCTATACGAAACAGTATGGAAAGAAACCCCAAATAGAAATATTTTACAATTTATATCTTAACAAGAGATATACCTCCAGCTACTTAGGTCTTTATATTACAAAAAGTTAGTTAGTTTTTTTTTTTTTAATAGAACAGCAAGATATCACATTTGAAATACTAGTGAGGTATATCTCCTTATTTAAATGTAGAAAAAAACAAACTAAAAAGTAGCTAAGATTATAAGAGTTAGCAAACTATTTGTATAAATGTTGAATTTCTTTTATGATATGGACATTATCACAAATGCCTTTAAGAATTATCTGCAAATGAAAAGTGGACACTTTCTGGCAACTGGTGAGCCGAGCTGGTGTCTAAAGTAGTTGAATCCACTGCATAATTTATAAATTATTTTAGAGACTGGTTTTTGTTTTTGTTTTTTTCCCATCACTTTTATTTCCATTTTCTGGGTTAGAGTCTGCGGAAGAACAGCTGAAGACCACGCAATGATTGTGCCTCCCTCTCTGTGGCCTGAGCTGTGGGAGTTTTAGCCCAACTTCAGTGGCATTCTCACCAGCGTCTGGGTTCTGTTGTCCTCAGCGGGGTCTGCTGGGCAAGCACGGAGGGCACCTGCCACCTTGAGATCAAGCTGGCACCTCTGGTGGGTAGAGCAGCAGTCACTTCAGGAGCTGGGGCAGCCGGCTCACCCTAAACTCCTCCTTGCGTACAGTCTTCTCAGCTGCAGCCTGCCCCTCCTATACCACCTGTTGAGGATCTTGGCTCCGGTAAAGAGCGTGTGGGATGCGTGCAAGATGCACGTAGGACTCACAGGAGAGGGAACCACGCATGCCCAGAACTCCCCGGGTCAGCGTCGATCACATCAGACCCACACAGTGAGCTCCTCTGCTGTTGTAAGGATGGCCGGTGTCCACACAGCACAGAGACTAGTGTGTGTTACAGAGGGCAGGGGTAGGCAGGTTCACAGAACATGCCTCTCATGCCGGTGGACAGCCCTGGGGTTGGGAATCACTCTGAGTCGAGGCTCCTGGAGAGTTGGCTGCCTGGCTCAGGTGAGGAGGGTTCCAGGAGCGAGGTACCCAGCACATACAGGAAAGAAAAAAAAGCAATTATTAAAAAAAAGGTATATGGGGTGCTTGTGTCCTATCCGTAACCCTAAGAAGAAAGAGATGGGTGGATCTCAGTGATCAGGTTGTTTTGTTAGTTGCTAAATAAAGTTTTGAGTTCCAACATACTTCCTATTTTTCCTATAGCATTTCCAAAATTAGGGGAAAGGACACATACATTTATTTGAAAAACATGAATAATCTAATAAGCATAGAAATGAATAAGCAGTTTACACACAAATTAACATAATGATGCATAAATTCACATGAAATTAAATTAATGCAAGTCAAAAGAGCATTATATAATTGTGTAAACATATAAAATATTAATAATCTCTAGTGCAACCTTTCTAAAAAGTTAAAGTATGTGAAATGTAAAATATCATATATTTCCTGGCCTATCAGTTTCATAGTTAGGAATGTCCTCTTCTCATATATACTAAGAAATATATAAAATATGTTTACTTCAGCAAAATTATTAGTAGCCAAAAAAGAAACAACTTAATTATTCTGTAAAATTTTACACAGTCTATGCAACTATTGTAAATAATTTAATAATGATAAAAACACCAAAATAAAGTATTTCAATAAAATAAGTAAATTATTATATCCTGTTAAAAATCATCTTGCCAAGGATGTTCAGAGCTAGATGTTCAGATGTTAAGAAACCTGGGTAGGAGGGTAATATTTCTATTCAATATTCCTTAATTCATTTACTCATGATATTAACAGTAATACAGTTTAGTCTTGAACAACAAGGGTTTTAACTCTTCTGGTCCATTTATAGGCAGATTATTTCAGTAAGTATAATACTCATAGTTTCAGTTTATAGCTATTTAAGTGTGGGGAAATTAGTGCATTGGATTAGAGATCACAGCATGTGGAATCAAAAGAACTAGGGTTTGAGTCCTGATTCTCTCCGATATATGTCACTTCCTGCTTTTTTGGTGAATAATTTATCAATTCCTTTGTTTTTTGAGTCAGAGACTGTGAGCCGCCATGGAGGGTACCTGCAGCCTCAGACCAGGCTGCCCCCTCAGGAGGGTGGAGCAGCAATAAATTCAGGAGCTAGGGCAGCCCATTAACCTTTAATTCTTTGTTGGTCACAACCTTCTCAGCTGCAGCCCGCCCTTCCTTTACCACCAGTTGGGGATCTTGGCTCAAGTAGATAGCCCATGGGGGCACACTTGGGATCCACATGGGACTCCCATGGGTGCTAATGGGAGAGGGAACCACACACGTGCAGAACTCCCTGGGTCAGCACCTGTCAGGTCGGCAGCACAGAGCAAGTTCCCTTGTTGTAAGGATGGTGGTATCCACAAAGGACAGAGAGTTAGTGTTACAGGGAGCAGGGGTAGGCACCATCACAGAAGAGACCTCTCATGCAGGCGGTCAGCTCTGGCTGGGGTCAAGAACCATCACAAGCTGCATCTCCCAGAAAGTCACCTGGGTTAGATCCCCTGGTTGAGAAAGTAGATTCCTGCATGCATCCTGCAACTAGGACTTAGCACAGCCAAAATAAATAAGTAAATATATATATATATATAAAAGGTCATCGACATTTCATTTATTAATGAATTCATATCATCTCTTTACACTTTTAACAGCTGTATTTCAAACACTAAGCTAAATACTACTCATAAAAGAATGGAAAGTAACTTTCCTTTGAAGAGACTGCAAAAGCGCCCCCCTTTTGAGTATATCAAGGAAAAAAAATAGGGTGGTTTCCTTCTGGGCACAGCTAGCCCAGTGTTCACATAGAATTCCTGTTGGACCAAGAAGACAAAATCTACTTTATAGTTCTTGCTGCCAGTCCCATCAGCCAGGCACCATTAGGTAGGATACACCCTGATAACCTTACTCATAGATATTAGAACTTGGAAAAGATTGATGCAAATATAAGCATATGATTGAGTCAATATGCTTTCTTATTTTCTCTGTAACTTTATTTATTAAAGTTGAAATAAATGCATTGGTATTGCAATTGGAAGCTTATTATGAAATATTCTGTATATTTAGAACTTTAAAAACTTTTCACTTTTAATTTTAGGTTCTATGGAAGAAAGACTGTCCATCATTGCTCAGCTGACAACTTCCTGATGTTTAACAACAAGCACTCATCTCACACACTCGTAAAGTAATGCTCAAAATTCTCCAAGCCAGGTTTCAGCAATATGTGAACTGTGAATTTCCAGATGTTTAAGCTGGTTTTAGAAAAGGCAGAGGAACCAGAGATCAAATTGCCAACATCCGCTGGATCATTGAAAAAGCAATAGAGTTCCAGAAAAACATCTACTTCTGCTTTATTGACTATGCCAAAGCCTTTGACTGTGTGGATCACAATAAACTGTGGAAAATTCTTCAAGAGATAGGAATACCAGACCACCTGACCTGCCTCTTGAGAAACCTATATGCAGGTCAGGAAGCAACAGTTAGAACTGGACATGGAACAACAGACTGGTTCCAAATAGAAAAAGGAGTATGTCAAGGCTGTATATTGTCACCCTGCTTATTTAACTTATATGCGGAGTATATCATGAGAAATGCTAGACTGGAAGAAGCACAAGCTGGAATCAAGATTTCCAGGAGAAATATCAATAACTTCAGATATGCAAATGACACCACCCTTATGGCAGAAAGTGAAGAGGAACTAAAAAGCCTCTTGATGAAAGTGAAAGAGGAGAGTGAAAAAGTTGGCTTAAAGCTCAACATTCAGAAAACGAAGATCATGGCATCTGATCCCATACTTCATGGAAATAGATGGGGAAACAGGGGAAACAGTGTCAGACTTTATTTTTGGGGGCTCTAAATCACTGCAGATGGTGATTGCAGCCGTGAAATTAAAGGACGCTTACTCCTTGGTAGGAAACCTATGACCAACCTAGATAGCATATTCAGAAGCAGAGATATTACTTTGCCAACAAAGGTCCATCTAGTCAAGGCTATGGTTTTTCCAGTGGTCATATATGGATGTGAGAGTTGGACTACAAAGAAAGCTGAGTGCTAAAGATTTGATGCGTTTGAACTGTGGTGTTGGAGAAGACTCTTGAGAGTCCCTTGGACTGCAAGGAGATCCAACCAGTCCATCCTAAAGGAGATCAGTCCTGGGTATTCATTGGAAGGACTGATGCTGAAGGTGAAACTCTAATACTTTGGCCACCTCATGTGAAGAGTTGACTCATTGGAAAAGACCCTGGTGCTTGGAGGGATTGGAGGCAGAAGGAGAAGGGGACGACAGAGGATGAGATGGCTTGACGGCATCACTAACTCGATGGACATGAGTCTGAGTGAACTCCGAGAGTTGGTGATTGACAGGGAGGCCTGGCGTGCTGCAGTTCATGGGGTCGCAAAGAGTCAGACATGACTGAGTGACTGAACTGAACTGAAGAATACATTTGTTTTATGTTGAGAACATCGAGGAATAAAGCATGCTTATGGTAGTCTGTTTCGAGTTCAAGAGCAGGATGAGAGCAGTAGAATATGTGTTCTAATGACTTTGGTATAGTTGTAATTTTTACACTAGCAGATAAGAGAATTCCCAGTGTCTGTGTGAAGCATTTAATTCTGGTTGCCAGGGAAGCATATTTCCCCAAACTGACTTTAAACTGTGTAAAAATTAATAACAGAAACCTTAACTGAAGAGAGTCTGGAGATCAGAAGTGGGAGCTCTGATGCCCTGCAACATAGCAGAGCCCAAGAAGAGGAAGAAAGACTTCATTCCTCGCAAGACTCCGCCAATGAAAAGCCATAGACTCTTTGTTTACTACAGCCCTCCCACTTCCCTCTATAAAAGCCTTCTCCTTCCCCATGCTATGTGGGTCTTGGTTGTGGCTCAGTGTTGCAGACCTTGAATAGCAATTGTCCAATGATCTCAAATAAACCCATCTTTGCTGAAGAAATATCTGGCAGGGTATTTATTTCAGGTCAACAGCACTGTATCCTTTCCTTTTTCTGCTATATCCCATGGGATCTGAATTTGATATTTGGACAAATTTATTTGGGCATTGAGGGTGTAAGAAGGGGTAAAAGGGAAAATCACCTTTAAATAATGCTTTGCCTGCCTTCTCTTCTGTACTTTTCAGATATGTTTTCTAAAGACTTTACCCGAAATGTGCCTTTATTTAGCTTTATTTTGATTAAAGTTTAGTAGTATCAATACAATAGAATAATTGAAAAGTCAGTGGCAGCTGAAGAGGAGCAGAATATGTCATTCCAAATATGCCTCTTGGGCATGAGGATTATTTTGAGTTGTTTAATTTTAAAGAAACAGCAGGCATAGGAAGACCTCTGAAAATGGGTAGTAGAAGATACCCTTTTGTAAGAAAGATTTATAAGGGAAATCTCTATTTGTAAGAGTATCTCTGCACCAGGAAAAGAGCATGATTCTAAATCTCTAGAAATTCTTTATCAGTGAAGAAGATTTAAATCTGCATTAACAGTCTTACTTTCATTTACTGTGCTTTTCTTAATAACTTTCCATGACTGCCATCTCCCACCACAAGATCTTCTGTTGTTTTTAGATGGAGATAGTATTTAAGGTGGTAGCTTGAGCCGTTTGGGAGAGTTATTCAGTTTTCCTGGGAATCTTCCATGTAGACAGTAGGTACATATGTTATCAAACTTGTTTTTCTTCCATTGATTGGTCTAGAATCTAGAAGGATAGAGGGAAAATTATTTTTCTTCCTTTACATAGAACAAGATCAAAAGAATGATTAAAAAGGGAAGGAAATCAGCAGCTTTTGTTTCATCAGTAAAGAAATCTCATCTCAGAAATTAATTATGTTTTGCATATATATCTGTAATCAGCATTTCTTTAACCTGTAATCTTTAATGAAACTATAAGAATATTGCTACCTTGTGATTTAATCATTGGGAAAATGTACATGGTAAACAAGCTTCCTTTGCTTGCTGTGTCTTTGCTAACATTGAGAGAAAGTTTTGCATTTTGCATTTGTTTTAAATTTTTTTCACCTATTTTGAATTTTTGTACTGCTGATTATTTTTAAATAGTCTACAGAAGGATTTATCCTGAGCACTTACATTTTTCTTATTTATTTAGCCACTAGTATACCCAGAAGAGTATTGGAAGATATTCTTTAAGGGTATGTTTTTATTAAAGTGTGATATTTATATATTAAAATTCTGTGTAAAATGAAATCTGATGAGATGACAAAGACTTTGACATGCTAACTAAAACTGAAATTTTAAAAAGAAAATTGGGTAATTACACTTCAACACAAAATGAGAAGTAAATTAAAGAAGTCAAGAGGTTTGACAGTTCTTTGTTATAATTCAAGTTACTAGTAAGGGAAGAAGCTGGAAACATGAATCTGATAAAGACGTGGCTTAAAAAACATGTTTAATCTTTAAATGCACATGAATAAAATATCAAGAAACAAGTAATATTATATTTTCTTTTACTATTTTTCTTTACTGAAGCTATGATGTACTAGAAAAATAGCTTTTTTCTTTCCTTATTTATTTTTTTTGTTATGGTGTATCTTCCAGCCTAACTAATTAGTTGCTTATATTCTAGACTTTTAAGTTTTATTTAGTAGAGCATCATTTAAAAATAAAAGACACTTGAAGTATGAAAATAAAAATCAACCTTAACTTAGTCTTGCATAGTCTCACTTAAAAATAAATTTAAAGAAAAACTCACACTTACTTGTTCTACATATAATTTGTGTGGATTGACTCAATATAAATTTTATAATACTGCTTTTATGACCTTCACGTTAAAAGTAAGGAATCTGAGGAAAAAAAGAGGTTAGCATTTGTCCACAATTTCACAGTAAACAAATCAGTTAGTCAAAAAACTTGTGTAATCTGGCTACAAAATTGTGTTACAACCACTGTGCTATTTTGCTATAATCACTCTACAATATAATTTCTCAATATATTACAAGTGATGTTGTTTGCACACAAATACTGATGAGAACATCTTTGATATTAGTTTCCTATTTTCATTTTAATCAAATATTTTAACACTACATAGCACTATAAGGCAACCTGGTGAAACTTTTAAAAAATGTTTAATTATTTCTCTATAGAATCATATACATGTTAAAAAATTACTGAGTGGATTTTTTGTGTATATTGCTATAGCAATTTCTGTGTAAAATTGCTGTAGACTCAAATAAATGAATTTCTACATTCTGAAAGAAGAAAGGAGAAGACTTTTTCTTTTAAGCAGTATTTTTAATGATGGAAGCCTCTGCCTAACCCTTATGCTTTATTAATCTTCTGAGGCCCCAGCCTCGGCTACACAAGGAAAGTTTAAAATCCCTAGTGGAAGAAGTTTATTATGACAAGTATTCTTCCAATCTCCCATATAGATGCTCTTCTTTTCCAGCTTCCCCTTATCTATTCTCTTTCTTTTCCCTGATGTCTTATTCAGTATTTTATTTTTCTCATACTTTGTCTCTTTTTATTTTTCTTCCGTTCTACTGGTCTTGTGTCTTATCTCCTGTGATCAGTATACAGTTTCTGTTTCAGTTTAAGCTACATGCAGAAGTATTACAGAAGATGCTATGATGATACTGCTCTGGACTTTAATTTTTTTCTAAAGTGTAATTATTATGCAAGGCTTATTTTAACTCAAAACAGATGCAGTGATAATATTTATATTTGTGAAAGAATTTTGATATGATATTATTTTTCTTTATACTACTTGATTAATAAACACTTGAATCTTATAATAATTAATAAAGAAAGTAATAGGTTAAGTGATGGCCTAAGGCCTCAAAATTAGTAACTAAATGTGAAAAAGAACATAGTCCTTTAACATCCACTAACTACTGACCTCTCTGCCACTCTGCTCCATGGCCACTAGGGAAGTAAATGTTTGTGTTAGTCACTCAGTCGTGTCCGACTGTTTGTGACCCCATTAACTGTAGCCTTCCAGGCTCCTCTGTCCATGAGATTTCCCAGGCAAAAATACTGGAGTGGCTTTACATTTCCTTCTCTAGGGAATCTTCCTGACCCAGGAGTGGAACCCGGTTCTCCTATATTGCAGGCAGATCTTTCCCTCCTGAGCCACCAGGGAAAAGAAGTAAGCTGAAAGGAATCAATAGAAAATTGAGTTGCTACTATATGCTATGTGTTGTTGGTGTTAACTGAGAAATATATGCTATGGTGTACTCAGGAGCCTCCAATATTCACATGCACCACTCAAACAGAGTACAGCCCAAGTGAGTGTGCAATGATGGTGGTCTTCAAGGTCATTGCACCAAATAGTTCCGTCATAGGTTCTCTGGATGCTCTAAAATTAGAGAGTTACTATTCCAGGGTTGAAGATTCTTAAGTCTTCAAGAGGTTCCCAGGTCCCTAGATGTATTAAAAACACATCGTGAATTTTTTAATAGACAGCTGGGCCTTTAGTGTATATGAAATGAGATACCTTATAGATTACAGAGGATTCCAGGTTAAGGAAGAGACACAGTATAAAAAGGAGTGTGTGGGTGTGTAACCCAAGTTTATCATACTTTTAATTAGAGCTGGTTTCGCTGTCAGGCTTACCTCATTTCTTATTATTTATTGTCACTTTTAGAGAATCATATAGTTCACTTGCTCTCTAACTTACAACTAATACTAGATGTTTTCCTGAATTATTTCTCTCTTTGGAAATTGTCCTGTAATCCTACAAGATTCTTGCTTGAAAGTTTTAAGGTTTCAAGGACTGAGCAGTTAAATGTCCAGCAACCTTGTCTGTTAGATTGCTAATTCAGGCCTCCCTGTGCATCCAAGTTGTCTTATTAATTGACTGATCCCATCATACCTTCATTGAAATGACACTTACTTTGGTTCAATCTATGCCTTATAGGAAAAGTTGAATAAATAATATGCACATCATCACATCAAAATATATTTAGAGAGAATTCTAAGGTACAAAACTCAATAAAAAGACAATGTTCTAAGTCTTCTAAATCATTTTGCAGCCCAAACTGACAGGCATGTGTTTCTTTTGTGATGTTAAATATTTCCTGTAATGTCATCTGTCATAAATGCTTTCCTTTGCTACATCACTAGGCAACTAGCTTCAACCACTCTAATCTGTTTTGTCCATGATGCTAATGACTGAGGCAATCTTGATGTATTAGCTAATAGCCCCAGATACTGTTAGGTTTAGCACAGAATTTTAAAGTTAAACAGCTTACATGTTCTTAGGTACCATTAGTCCAACCACATACTAGACGGGGGGATACTGAGTCTCTGAGTGTCTTTCCTAAGATTACCTGATGGCCAGACAAGAACCTAGATCTCAATTCAATTAACTAAATTTACATCTTGTGGGAGGTCTTTAAACTCCTAAACCCTAAAGGGTTTTCTATGGAATGTTTGAATATCATGATGGTTTGGAGGCAAGTGTTGGAGAAAAGGAAGTTATTTTTTACTAAAGCAGTCTCTTAAAATCACACAACAAAGAAAGCTCTTCTTGCCACTGAGTATCAGAAGAGGGTATGATGTTAATTTAATTAGTTTCTTCTCTTCTGAGAGACTTTACCAAGGGTTTAGAATGCTGTCCTCATTTGGGTTGGTGAATTGCTGAAATACCCTACTTCAGTGTTAATGAATTTATTTAATTTGATATGATATCTGAGTGCAATAAAATTAAAAGTATTATTGAGATAGAAGACTTTCCAACCATAAGATTCAAGATTAAACCATTGGATTTCCTAAACTTCACTATCTGGGGTTAGGCACTCAATAGACTATAAGAAAAACAAATCTTTGAGTTACCTAAACAGAAAAATAAGCTTGAATTTCAATGTATACTTGGCATTTAACTGCTTATTCTTTCTTAAATAGAAAATATAGTCTCTGACATTAAAATGAAAAGTCTGCACACATATTATTTACACTACGGTAGAAGGTTTTGTTGTAAAGCATTACAGATTCAGATTGCATGTCTTCCTGGTAGAGTCTGTACTTCTCTTTCTGATCAAATACTTTTATGCCACATGTCACTTAAAAGAAGCCAGAATTTGAATCTTTTGTGTTTTCTCTTAGTTACTAAACAAACTTCAAAAGCAAAGCAAGGCAGTGACCTTGAAACGTACCCTTTGCCATAATAAAATCATGGTTATTTGTTGTGATAGAGAGCTTGCAAGATGTAGTATTTCTCTTTTATATACAGGTCTCCAAATGGATGCACTTTTCCTCTGAAAATATCTTTTTATAATTAATTTTAAAACATTTTTTGAAAAAAAATTTTAAAAAACTGCTTTAGATGCTTTTAATTTATGCCCAAAGCAGCAAAGGTAAAGATTCAGAACATAATTAACTTAAAATATACCCTAGAACATATCTGACTCATCATGCTTTAATGAGTCTTCATAAACAGATGATCTCTGCAAAAATAAAGCAGAATACTGATTGCAGAGGCCTTGACTCCTACCTGAATAGAAAAATCTACACAGTGTATCATTGGAGGAAGTTTAAATGTCACCAAACAGAAATAAAAACAAAATCTAGCAATTTAATTTCCTTGACTTCCCCAAGTGTCAGAATTAAGACAAGCCAATAAGATTAAAGTAAGTAGGGAGGATACAGATTCTTCAGTTATATAAATTAAGAAATATAAAATATTAATTGCTTGTTTAGAAGAAAGATTACATCTCAGCCATAGATTGGTATTTTATATTAAAGAAACTAGATGTAGGAGGAGAAAATGTGGTGCTTATACAGTCACTGATTTAATGGGACACAATAGATTCTATGGTCAAAGCCCATTGTTAGGCAGTGTTTGCATAGTTGCTTAGATAGAAAATGTACTAATATGCATTAGCTCATTAGTTCAACCCATTTTCTATGCAGTATTAAATGCTAGTATTCAGAAATTTGAAATTTTTAACATGCTACAATTAAAAACTATGGTGTTCCTTTATCTGTGGTATGTATATATATATGAGTGAGTGAGTGAGTGAGTGAGTGAAGTCGCTCAGTCGTGTCCGACTCTTTGTGACCCCATGGACTGTAACCTACCATGCTCCTCCGTCCGTGGGGTTTTCCAGGCAAGAATACTGGAGTGGGTTGCCATTTCCTTCTCCAGGTGATCTTCCCGACCCAGGGATTGAACCCGGGTCTCCCGCCTTGCAGGCAAACGCTTTAACCTCTGAGCCACCAGGGAACTTGTGTATATACATATATATATCTGTATCTATCTCTAGCTATATATCTCCTATTAGAAATTTGAAATTTTAGAAATGGAACATGAAAAGTGGTGGAATGAGGAAATATAGACAAATTATAATTATGAGAATTATTGTTAATCTTCAAGCTTTTAATATTCTTACTTAGCAATCTGGAAAGTTATTTTGCCTCAGACATTAGGGACAAGGACCCAGGAGAGGAGTTACAGAAATATGGTTCCATAAGCCTGAGTAAAACATCTGTTTGGGATATAGGGGCATATTCCTCTCCGTGGAAAGGGAAAAGTAAAGAAAGACCAAAATGCATTAATTATAACATTGATGGAATTTTTGGTCTCTATTCCTCTGACAGCTGGGGTATAGGGTATTTTAAGTGAAAGAGATTATTTCAATATTCCCTAAAAAGATATCAAACAGGGGAGCATAGAATTTTATTCCCATACATTGTTTATTTTTGAAGGAAACCTACATTGGTACCTAGTGGAACTAGACATTACAAGATAACATGAGTATTATCAGGTCATGTCAACTCATTATCTGGAAACTAAAAGCAACTGATGTAACACTGTGTCTTCACCAGTGACAATATCACACAGAAACAAAAAATTCAGTATATGGAATATACAATCAAACTTTTATGAACCATTTTGAGTTACTACTATTTATTAGAGACATTGAAAGATACAGTAGGTCCAAGTGGTATGTCAAAGTCACCTGCTACAGCTTAAGTAAATAAATGATTATACATATAAAAATGATTATATATGTAAACTATTTAAAATCATTATACATGAAGGTGTGCAGGCTGAGTTTTCCTGCAATGTGCCAGTTTGGCATGAGGATTACATGGAGCCAAAAACAATGGAAACCAAAAGACTCAAGAGGAGCTTTTTTACCTCCCCATCAACCGACTAAAAGAATCTAGATAGAGAGCCTGGTTCAGAAAGAGAGCCATCACCAGACAGAACTATAAAGAATTTAGGTAGGAGTGGTCAGGTGGTGGGGGGCTTGGGAATTTAGGTAGGGGTGGTCAGCTGGTGTGCCTCTTTGTTCAGAGACCTCTCATGTCCATTGTCTCTGCTTGGCAGGACAAGAGTTTGTTTGCCAAACATTCGCTCTTCTCATCTGCCTGTGAATCATCTTCCTTTCCTTTGAAGCCCCAAATCCCTACCCTCTTCTTTTTGGCTCAGAAAGGCATAGAAGCTTCAATTACCTGAATGTTTGGCAGCCTCTCATTGAGTTCATAGGGCTCCTAAACGAACATGAGTTTGTTTTGTTTTGTTTTTTTCCTCTTGTTAATCTGCCTTATGTCAGTTTAATTAACAGACCAACCAGTAGAACCTAGAAGGATAGAGGAAATGTGTTTCTCTGCAACATAACAAATTATATATGATTACAGAGAAGAAAGTTCCAAATTCTAGACAAGTCAAGAATTTGCAGAACAGTGAATGTTCATACTATCTTAATATTTGAATAGGAGCTTGATTCAAGTTTAGGGAGAAGGGAAACATAGTAAGCATTTCTAATAGGATGTGTATATTAAATTTAGGCATAAAGGAATGCAACTGTGTGAAAATCAAATGTGGGATTTAAAACAGTAGCAAGTGGTTGTGTGTTACATAAGCAACAATCTCCTAGAAATGAAAGGCAAATCAACAGGAGATTGGTGTGCTTTGATTTTATCTTTTAGCATGAATAATAGAATGCTATTGTGAATTCTGGAGGAGAAAAAGACAGGACCAAGGTTCTCATGGACTCTATGAGACTGGGGGGGAAGGTACATGGGGTACATCTAGATAACATCCACGTAGTGCTTTTTCCAAAATCTCCATGGTCTGCAAGTGGCGGTAAGAGTGAGGGTCCAGTTCAGTTCAGTTCAGTCTCTCAGTCGTGTCTGACTCTTTGCGACCCCATGAATCGCAGCACGCCAGGCCTCCCTGTCCATCACCAACTCCCGGAGTTCACCCAGACTCACGTCCATCGAGTCCGTGATGCCATCCAGCCATCTCATCCTCGGTAGTAGTGGTCAATTTTCTCTGACTGCCTGGTATTTAGAAATCATCTGTTTGAGGATTACGTAAGAAGTAAATGGAGGGTTCTGTAAAGGGAGTTAGGGAGTCTTTTAGCAAGAAACATGGACACCAGTTGGCCCAGTGGAATCCGTCTGGGAGAAATTAGTAGCAGTAGAATGAAACATAATAGGGCTCCAGAGGCCACTTAGAAGGAGTTTGAAGATGGGCAGCCAGAGAGGCTTGACATTTGCTTGTTCACAGAGGATGGCGACCAGAAGCTCATAACTGGATTTTCCCAACATCATTTTAAAATAAAATATTTAAATATAATTGCTTTGGGCTTCTCTAGTGGCACAGATGGTAAAGAATCTGTCTGCACTTCAGGAAACACAAGTTCAATTCCTGGGTCAGGAAGATCCCCTGGAGAAAGAAATGGCAACCCACTCCAGTATTCTTGACTGGGAAATCCAGTGGCCAGAGGAGCCTGGCAGGCTACAGCCCATGGGGTTACACAGAGTAGACACAACTGAGCAACTAAGCACACACACACACACACACATAATTGCTTTAATGTCTATCAAAGCTGTAAGATCCTAATCCACTACAGAGAATCATAATTGTCATAACATTTTAAACTGAAGCATCAGTTTATTACCTCTCTGCCTCTTTTCTGCCCAGATTAGGTCTCAAATGTTCCTCCTTGAAATTTTCCCTGATTCTCCTAGTCTGCATCATTCGCCCCATTTCCCTGCAGTCTTATCTGTATATATTGGCTTACAATGTTCTCTAATAATTATGTATGTGAAAGTGTCATCTTTGAAGTTGTATTATATATTTTTGTTTGCCTTAATGATTAAAGCAGTGCTGCATAGAGCAGCAAAGACTTGCCTCGTGAGATGTATAAAATGGCCTTGGAATATTCAAGCTTATGACTGAGTGGTTTTAGGTGATGTAAGAGCCTTTTAATCTATTTCTTCCTCTGAGGAACTCTATCCTCATCCCAAAAATGTTTTGCAAAACCAAGTTGATTCTTCTTTTTTGACCTAGAAAAGTGCATATGTTCCTTATTTATACAACAGTATGAACTGGTAAATTTAATTGATTTGGTCAATTTTCTAAATAAAAATTGAAAACAGTTGAGTATAGCTTCAAGTACTGCTGAAATAAAAATGCAGGATAATTAATCTTATTTAATATTATTGGAAACTAATAAAAGAAGAAAGAACATCACATGAAAAGGAGATATGTGGCTAGGGAAAAGTTATAGTTTTGTGGATGAACATTTTTGAATGTGTTAGTCACTCAGTCATGTCTGACTTTTGTGATCCCAGAGACTCTAGACTGATGTCCATGGAATTTTCCAGGCAGGAATATGGAGCGAGTAGCAATGGCACCCCACTCCAGTACTCTTGCCTGGAAAACCCCATGGACAGAGGAGCCTGGTAGGCTGCAGTCCATGGGGTCGCTACTAGTCAGACACGACTGAACGACTTCACTTTCATTTTTCACTTTCATGCATTGGAGAAGGAAATGGCAACCCACTCCAGTATTCTTGCCTGGAGAATCCCAGGGACGGGGCAGCCTGGTGGGCCGCCGTCTATGGGGTCGCACAGAGTTGGACACGACTGAAGCGACGCAGCAGCAGCAGCAGCAGCAGCAGACATTTCCTTCTCCAGGGGACTCAAGGATTGAACCTGTGTCTCCTGCATTGCAGGCAGATTCTTTACCATCTGAGCCACCAGGGAAGCCCAGTTTTGTGGATATGTGCAACAAACATACGTCTATCAAAATAATGAATTTCCTACAGGGCAGGACAATGTTAATGACCTGAATTTGATACAGTGAGGAAATCAGATTTAATTGAATAGATGCATATCAAGCCCTAGCATACATTAGATACAGTGTTAATCACCAGAATACAGTAGTGAAAAAGAAGAAATCCCAGTTTTTATGAACGTTATATTTTAGTGAGGTTAAATATGGAATCATACAAATATAAATTACAAATTTATGCAATCAAATTATATTACAAATATTCCATTTTATATGTATATGATTATTTGCTTATATACATCTATGTTATTATCCATAATGTAAATTAACTTGGATTTAACTGGGTATTCAAAATTCCAGGGTGATTTTTTTCCCTAATCATTTTATGTTTTTATTATTTCTTAACATTAAAGACAAAAATTTTTGAGATTGCAAATTATATTACTGTTTGTGGTCTTATTAGCTGTGGGATCACTGAAACTATTTAATTAAATTGTGGATAAATTGACAGTTCCATAGGGTATTATCCCTCCTAGTTTGGGATCTGTCCTTGTCCTTCACTGTTCTTGAAACTCACTTGCAATGTTAAAAATATAGTCTTTGTCTCTTTATAAAAAGCCATAAGTTATACTTTGCCTACTAAACAACTGTCATTACCATAAATAAAAATGTGTTCATTGTAGAAAAATAGCAAATGATTGCAAAAGGCCTTGCATTAATCTACAAACATCTAGATTCATTAAGAGAACTTTGGTGCTCCAGTTTAACTTATATTTGATAAAGCACATAAATTTGAGGAGAGGTCACTATAAAAATCTCAATATAAGCAGCTTAACACATTTTAATCTGTCTTTTAAGATGAGGAAGTTAATAAAATATGCAGTTATTTGAATCATTTTCTTACCACTTAAAAAAAAACTCCATACCAATTTATGTAGATCTGAATTTGGCTTTGGTTTTGTTAATATTCATAGACATTTCTATTGAGTGTAAGTTTTTTGCCTAGCCGAAGTTTGGGTAATTTGTCAATCATACATTTCTATTTCCTAGATTCATATCTTCTTAGCAAACAGTGTTCCCTATGTTTCTTCTTTCCTGGCAAGGGACACTCCATTCATATACACTGCCCTATGTTGTCCTAAATATGTAGATATTTCTTTACACTTCCCATGTTACTATTTGAAAACGGCCAAAAATTCCTTGATATTTTTCTAATAGAGAGGGTGTCAGTATACTCTCACCTTAAATTTAGGTGGGTTCAATCAACAGATGGTTGCAGAAGAAATTCTTGTGTCTTTTGTGGTTAGATAACAATACTAAGTGGTTTCCCATATTGTTTGAGAGAACACTTGCTGCTGGAGCCCTGGGCATTCATGTTTGACCAAAAAGAAGTACAAATATAATTTGTATTTTAAGCTTTTTAATTCATAATATTCTAATGATACCCTAATAAAAGTCTTCCAGCCATCATTGCCAGGAAATCAGACTTCTTAGGGATGTGGCCTCAGACACTGCCAATTGAATAACAACAATGACCTTCATCAGTACCAGATGAATAGGATGAATTATCCATCTCATGTGAGCTTTTTCTGAATTCCTGATACACAAAGTTATATGATATAATAAGATAATTGTCTCAAAACTAAGTTTTTGCTGTAGTTTGTTAGGCAGCAAGAGATAACTGGAAACTTTGCCATCAATCCTTCCTTGACTGATGAGCCATCTAGTTGGCCTCTGGTCTTTAGTTCAATAAGACTATTTGTGTAGCTGTATCATAAAACAAAACACATAATCAGATGTGAATGGCTGGTGATATAATTTTAATGTTTTCCTTCTTCTAAAATCATCTATATTTTAACATAGGTCAGCACCTATAACTAATCTCAGTTGGCCTTGGCCTGTGGTGGCTTGAAGCAGGGCTTCAGTTCCCGGCCAGAGGTTGAAGTCAGGCCATGATGGTAAGAACAGTAAATCCCAACCACCAGGAACCAGTGGCCAGTGAGAAGGCCCTGGCCTTTTAGCTGTGCAGAGATGAATTTCCACTTACAGATGGAAAACAGTGAAACAAGTTAAGTGTTTATTGGAAGGAAAAAGTGAAGTATGTGTGAATAGACACATGGATGGGCTCAAAGAGAGAGTCATGCTCTCTTGGTAACTTGGATCACTTCTTCTGTGTTTCCTTTGGCCAATCATCTTGCTTGCCTGGTTCTGAGTCTGTATTTGGTATATCACAGGGTCCTCCAATGTGTGCACGTGCATCTCTTAAACAAGATGGAATCTAGAGAAGAGGCCTGTGGGTATCTTGACATCACTTACAATGAGGTGATGCCCTATTTCTTTTTGACTTCCAAGGAGACTTTCTGTGCATGCGTAGTCAGAAAGGTCTCCTTAACTTTGGAAATATGTGGTCTTCCATCTCTTACCTGGGCAGAGCCCAGTCTCCTGCATCATCCTACTTTTATGGAATTTCTGCTGTTATGGAGTTTTTGATATTATGGAATTTTGGCCTGCAGAGAAGAAACTGTTCAGCCTGACACCCATCTATCTCCTGCCTCATAACCTGATTATGTACTTTGCATGAACATTAGCTAGCCATAAGACTTGGAGAAGCAGAGAAAGGTCTGAACATTCATTCCAGTGAATGCTTAAAAAGGCTAATACAAGAATCTGCCTACACTTGTATATATCTAAGATTCAGTTTTCAACTAAATTTAAAGAATTTGTAATCTACTTCCTGCAGGAACATATTTTCTATATTAACTAGATTCCTTTTCAAAATCAAGTGAACTGTGAGTAAATGATGAACTTCTAGGTGGGTTTGGGGCTGATGAAGGCCTTTCTAGAATGATCTCTGACTCTCATAAACTGTTTTCTTAGAAACAATAGTGCTAAAATGAGAATGTTTTGTTGGCCTTGTTTATCAAATGAAACTGCCACTGCACTGGGATAAGAATGAGCTGGTATCCAGGCCTGCATAACCAGGATGGTATCAAGGATTGATGCTAGGAGGAGGATGCACTTTATAGCATAAAGCTCGTGAGCATGGCAGCTGTACATACTTCATGTTCAGCTATGCAAAACTCCTGAGCAAGTGCTAAGGACCCAGAACTTGCTTGGGAACAGAAGAGACTCCAAGTGTTATGGTGTGTTGAGTGATTATCCACAAAATAAGGCATCTGGAGCCAATTCATTGTTTTAGTAAATTACCCTAATAAGTAAAAATAGTGAAATACATTAGGTATAATACGTTATGGACAAGACTGTACATAGAAACCTAATAAGCATTTGGTGGTCTTAATGCGAAGAAGGTTTTTCCACAGATGTTGAAATGTGACTGATGATAGAATAAGTAAGAGAAGAAAGGAGGAAAAGAAGAATCTGTTAAAGAGAAACAAACCTCCAGATCAGTGATGCAATGACCACAAGAAGAAGAGGGATTAGTTCAGGTGGTTGCAAGCATGTCTTTCCATGTATTTAAGCTAGTAAAGGATTAGCAATTGCAACAAGTTTCATTTACTGAAGAAGATATACAGTTAGGCTAAAAATGAGATGCTGAAATGTGTAACATGACTATAACCACTTGATATGTTCTTCAAACATTAAATACTTTTTACCACTGATTAACAAATGTCACATGAACTTTCCTGGTGGCTCAGTGATAAAGACTCTAGCTGCAAATGCGGGAGACGTACATTTAATCCCTAGATCAGGAAGATCCCCTGGAGAAGGAAATGGCAACCCACTCCAGTATTCTTACCTCAGAAATCCCATGGACAGAGGAGCCTGGTGGGCTATGGTCCATGAGGTCATAAAGAGTCGGATGCAACTTAGCGACTCAAAAACAACAAATCTGTGTCACTTTATATATGCACTAAAGATGATCTGAGGAGGATAAATGGTCTATACACAAATGTTATGGTTAAGTATGACTCGTTCCAAGCACTGTTTCATAAGTCTGGATAACGTAGACTGTCATAGTAAATGTCAATCTTGGCATAATTGAACACTCAGCTGATGTCAATCAAAGTAAAAAATGATAGTGTACTTCATGTAGCATCAATGGAAACAAACATATCTAAAGCTGGAGAAAACAGCCAAGTAGATAATACTTGTGTTTCTAAAATGGCATTATACTACCCTTTCTCTGAAGATTATAGACAAGAGGATTTTAGGAGTGGATGAAGGACCACTTCAGCATCCACTATAGATGGGTACCCAGGTGAGAGATGTTTGTAGCAGTGAAGGTGGAGGGAAGCTCCAAGAATCAAGAAGCCTTAGAGACAGAATCAACAGAACCTGTGACTGCTAAGACATTAAGAGGAGGAGATGTGGAGGGCAGATGTGACCCCTGAATTCAAGGGTAAGTGGCTAGCCCCTTTCCTACTGACGCTGCCTGACTGTGAATGTGAGCAGTGAGCTTTCTTGGACACTCTGAAGACCTCAAAGATGACTAACCCTCTGCCTCAGCTAACAGAGGGACTTGCTCCCCAAATAAGATTATAAATAAAGGGATGTTCTCCTTTGAACTTCCATGGAGGAGGATGATCACAAGGTTTATGGCATTTAGTTCCACTAACAAACTAAACAGTTATTTATTTGCCATAACTACAGTAAGGCAAAGAATTTTGCCAGTTATTCTCTGTATTATTACTGTGTGAAATCTTTTTTTTTTTTTTTTTCTCTATTGAGGATGCATCGTACCCACTCCAGTGTTCTTGCCTGGGGAATCCCAGGGATGGGGGAGTCTGGTGGGCTGCCGTCTATGGGGTAGCATAGAGTCGGACACGACTGAAGTGACTTAGCAGCAGCAGCACACCTATATATGTTTACTAGGCTTTTTTATAGTTTCATAAAAATAGAAAGGCATAAAACCTTCCTTCCACTGATTTTTGTCTCCACTCAGTGGTGATGAATGATTTAAATCTAGAACCCTGTTTGTAAACCTGAGTTACCATCTTTATTTTTCAAGTATTGTTTTCATTTTCATGTTGCATTTTTAAAAATGATTGACACTTGGGATGTTTGAATAAGAGTCCTGGAACTTCTTAAAACAGAAACTTCCAGAGCGGAAATTAAGAATGATGTTTATTATTTTCATCTATAAAAATGAGAGTGTACAGCAGCATTTTCAAATGAATTATTGCCTGTATTACAAAGCCACTTATCCCTTTACTGACTAAAGGGAGAGACTATCCTTTTTTTTTTGGAACAGACAAAATGTTCCCTGCTTTAAATAAGACATTCACAGAATCACTACTTTGCTCCAGGCATGTTTCGAGCAGTGGGGAGAAAATGAGTAAAAGAAGAGAACAAAGTCCCTGGCAGAGGCCTAATTAAACCAGCCATTGTATCACATGCATTAGCCGCTGAAAGGTGACGTGAACTGCTCCTATCAGAGAAGCAGCCTGTGTTACAACTCAGAGCCTAGACTGGGCTTGGCTGATTTCAGAAAATGAAATGGAGCACAGGTCCTCTGGGAGTCTGTGAGGGAGTGAGTGTTGGGGTAGAAATGCCAGGGAGTAGAAGCCTGAAATCAGGGCCAGGTGATAAAGAGTTGTACAAACTGTACATAGATTTAAACTGGTGCCCTGGGGCAAGTGGGCATCTATTCACAGGTGTTAAGTAGGGGAGGGGCCCAGGATTTCTGTGTTTTTGGAAGGTCCATCTGGCCATGAGGTAGAGTGTGGGTTGGTAAGGAAAGAGAAACACAAGGAGATCCTAGAGGGGGTTGCAGAAAACCAGCTGGGTTATGGATCTATTTGCCAGATTAGACCGTCAGTGAGCATGGTGATGAGAGGGTCTGGAGAGGTTTGGAGAGAAATCAGCCAGCTGAACCATTGCAGCTTGTAGGTTGGCTGTGGAGGGCACGGAAGGAGCTGAGACCAAGATGATGCTAAGATTTCTAGGGAACCAAAGTATTTCCTTATGCAACTCAAGCGGCAGGTATGTCGTCTCTTCTTTAAGTTTACTGGATAGTTTGCACACTGCTTCATATCACCTAGACTCAGGTGCTGTGCTCTTTCTTTGCTCTACTGAAAACAACTATGCTTTACCGTCATGTGCACTGGCAATGTAGCAATGCCACCCCCACCCCCCCAAAAAAAGCTTTTCATGTGCCAGTGACACCAACAAAAGTGAAACTGTATCCTTGATATCAAATCTTGGCAGCTGAACTGTATAGCAGTAAAAACTCAGACTGTAAAGACACAGAGGCTTGGGTTTTAAACTCTAATTCTACCACTTATTGGCTGTGATGTTAAAATTACGTTACTTAAACTTTCTGCATCTGTTTAAGCATTCTGTTTAAACATGACTGAAAGGAGAATAATGGGAATAATGGTCCCATGCCAGATTTTCACTTAGACTTCCAGTTAAATTCGTTGCCTTGAAGGTATTTTTATTTGTTCCATCTTTTGAAATACAGCAAAGCAGCTAGAACAGTGAAGAGATAGAGAAGCTGGTTTGCAGGGGTTGGGGCGGGGGCCAGTGTCCAGTGAAACAGGGAAATTACATCATCACATTTTGAAAAGAGTAGACACAATGATCCTGGTGCTAAATGAGAAGTGATGTTGACAGCTGACACATCCCTCTCCTATATTTTGGAAGGGTTGTGTGTCATGTGTCTCTAATGGAGAGGCTTCCGGTCCTAGGGTGATCAACTGATTCTAATCACAGGAGTAGAAGGAGTAGATAGCTTGGTAGAGACTCAGCTCACCTCCAGAGAGACTGGGGTGAGAGTTTGTGGAGCTAATGGAGAACATTCTTTATGGTCTGCACCATTGCCTCTCAGCTGAGGGAATGGCCGTGGCCTACAGTGGGATGAAGATGGAAGGAAACATGGAGGCTCAGGAACTGCTTGTGGAAGCAAGCTAAGCAGAGGCAGACATTGTGACAGGTGGTACAGAAAGCCTGAGTCCAGAGGGGCACTCCCTAGGGTATTGGATGGGGAAAACTGAGAGGAATGCTCAGGGCAGAGAGCAGGGCAGAGGAGCTAAGAGGGTATTAAGAGTTTCAAAATTAAAAATGAAAAATAAAACCCACTACAGTTGCAATTTTGACTGAAATAACTCTTTCACAACCCTCTGGACAAGTTTTAACATTTCTCAAATGTCTTGTGTTGCTGTTTAGCCACTAAGCTCTGTCCCACTTTTTTGTGACCCTATGGGTTGTAGCCACCAGGCTCTGTGGGATTTTCTGGGTAAGAATATTGGAGTGGGTTGCCATTTCCTTCTGCAGGGATCCTCCCAACCCAGGGATCGAGCCTGCATCTCTTGCATAGGCAGGTGGATTATTTACCACTGAGTCACCGGAGTTTAGAATCAAAGAAATCTAATTCCTTGGGATTCTTTTTATAAAGTCTTTTAAGTTAAGATTTCAAAGAAATACATAAAATAATACACACACACACACAAAAAAAACATATTCAGTCAGATAAATACTTCTAAAGCAAGCATCCATGTAAATATCCAGTGACCAACCAGATTAGAAATAGAAAATTGTCAGCAAACAAAAGCTCTAGCCCTGTCCTTTTTGACCTTTAACCCTTCCTCCTTCCCAGAAGTACATTATGCTAGTATTTATGAGAATCTTTTATTTTTCTATTTTATAGTTTTGCCACTTCTCTAGGTTTCCTCTAAACAATGTGTTCTAATTTTGCCTATTTGGGAACATTATGCAAATCACTCCTGCTCTATTCATTCCTAATGTCAACATTGTGTTGAGATTCATCCATGCCATTGCACATAGTGGTGGCTTACTCATTTTCATGGTGATACACAAAACCTTATTATGTATATGTATCAAAATTTACTTTATCAGTATGTGCCTGGGTCCTGTTTTGTTTCTGCCCCTACTTTACTTTTAACAAGGAGAGGAATTTAAAATTTGTGAGCTATTTTTCCTAATGCTTCCTAATGGCACTGCATATTTACCTTGAGCTAAAACACAGAATATACATTAAAAAGATACACATTTCTCTGTTTAGAGAAAATTTTCTGTGCAGTTTGAATTAAAATTCCTAGATTCCCTGAGAAAGAGATTCTATCTTCTTTATCAGAAATTAGAGTACTCTTCTTTATAGTCATACTGTCTATATTAGAGTTAAAATATAAGGTACAATAGCATCATCATGAAGATGCCATCTAAGTTTCTGCTGATACATAATGAATCAGTTTGGTAAAATAGATGATGTAGCTTAGTCCAGGTTCCCTGGTTGTCTAGTCATAAGACGCAATGACTTGCTTGATAAAATGGAACATAATTATTAAGGATATCATATTGTCTGCACTAGTTGTAGAGAATCTACCTGCTAATGAAGGAGATGCAACAGACATGGGTTCAGTCCCTGGTTCAGGAAGATCCTCTGGACAAGGAAGTGGCAACCCACTCCAGTATGCTTGCCTGGACGATCCCAATAGACAGAAGAACCTGATGGGCTGCAGTCCATGGCGTCTCAAACCTCAGGCACGATTGAGCAACTGAACAGAGTGCAGCACAGGACATATTGTATTATAACCTTACGGATCACTACAGGAAAATCAGCTCAGTTCAGTCACTCAATTCAGTGCAGTCACTCAGTCATGTCTGACTCTTTGTGACCCCATGGACTGCAGCATGCCAGGCCTCCTCGTTCATCACCAACTCCTAGAGACTGCTCAAACATGCCCATCGAGTCGGTGATGCCATCCAACCATCTCATCCTCTGTCATCCCCTTCTCCTCCTGCCTTCAATCTTTCCCAGCATCAGGGTCTTTTCCAGTGAGTCAGTTCTTCATACCAGATGGTCAAAATATTGGAGCTTCAGTTTCACATCAGTCCTTCCAGTGAATATTCAGGACTGATTTTTTTTAGGATTGACTGGTTTGATCTCCTTGTTGTCCAAGGGACTCTCAAGAGTCTTCTCCAACACCGCAGTTCAAAAGCATCAATTCTTTGGCACTCAGCTTTCTTTGTGGTCCAAGTCTCACATCTGTACTTGACTACTGGAAAAACCATAGCTTTGACTAGACAGACTTTTGTTGGCAAAGTAATGTCTCTGCTTTATAATATGCTATCTATGTTGGTCATAGCTTTTCTTCCAAGAAGCAAGTGTCTTTTGATTCCATGGCTGCAGTCACATATGCAATGATTTTGGAGGCCAAGAAAATAAGGTCTGTCACTGTTTCCGTTTTTTCCCCATCTATTTGCCATAAAGTGATGGGACAGGTTTTTGGAATGTTGAGTGTTAAGCCAGCTTTTTCACTCCCCTTTTTCACTTTAATCAAGAGGCTCTTCAGTTCCTCTTCATTTTCTGCCATAATAACTTAGTACAATCTGTTCTGTGGAAACTAGAATAAGAAAGTAAGGTAAATGTTTTACTTTTTTTCTCTTGGGTTATTCAGCTTTTCTGATTTCTGCCCCTTTCTATATTCCTGTTAATTTGTTCCTTTCTATATCTGACACAACTACCCACAGAAACTTGTCTTGTTCATGATCCAGTAATGGCCATCCAAGTTCTTGAGTATAAATAACTTACAACACTAACCTACCATCATCTGGAAGAGTATATATATCCCCTGGCTCAATAATTGAGAAAGAAATCTCTTTTTTCACAGATCATCTTTCAAGATTCTTCTTTATAGAACATAAAACTGCAAGTTAGAGCAGAGTAGGATTTACAGAAAGATATTTGGTAGTTCTGAAATTCAATCTGAAAGGTTGGACTTGAATGTTGTTGCTTGTTGTTCAATTGCTCAGTCGTGTCCAACTCTTTGTGACCACATGAACTGCAGCAGGCTAGGCCTGCCAGTTCTCCACTGTCTTTCTGAGTTTGCTAAGACTCATGTCCATTGACTTGGTGATGCCATCCAACCATCTCAACTGTGTTGCCCTCTTCTCCTCCTGCCTACAATCTTTCCCAGTATCAGGGTCTTTTCCAACGAATCATCTCTTCACATCACGTGGCCAAAGCATTGGAGCTTCAGGTTCAGCATAAGACCTTCTAATGAATATTCAGGGTTGATTTCCTTTAGGATTGACTGGTTTGATCACCTTGCTGTCCAAGGAACTCTCAAGGGTCTTCTCCAACACCACAGTTCACAAGCATCAATTCTTCGGTGCTCAGCCTTATTTATGGTCCAACTCTCACATCCATACATGATTGCTTTTCCAAAGCTTTGGAAAAAAAAGTTTGACTAGACCATTATTGGTAATGTGATGTATTTGTTTTTTAATACACTGTCTAGGTTTGTCATATCTTTTCTTACAAGGAGCTTCTTTTAATTTCATGGTTGCAGTCACCATCTACAGTGATTCTGAAGCCCAAGAAAATAAGGTCTATCCCTGTTTCCATTTTTTCCCCATCTGTTTGTCATGAAGTGATAGAACCAGATGCCATGATCTTAATTTTTGTATGTAGAGTTTTAAGCTAACTTTTCACTCTCCTCTTTTACTTTCATCAAGAGACTCTTTAGTTCCTCTTTCTTCACTTTCTGCCATTAAAGTGATATTATCTGCATAACTGAAGTTATTGATATTTCTCCTGGCCTTCTTAATTCCAGCTTGACTCCTCCAGCCCAGAAGTTTGTATGATGTACTCTACATATCAGTTAAATAAGCAGGTTAAATATGCAGCCTTGATTTATTTCTGTCCCAATTTTGAACCAGTCCATTGTTCCATGTCCAGTTTTAACTGTTGCTTCTTGACATGTGTACAGATTTCTCAGGAGGCAGGTAAGGTGTTCTGGAGGAAATTTCCAACCACTCTATAAGGCTATTGCTGTTGCTCAGTTCCTCTGACAGCAGGGAGTAGATGTTGTAAACTCTACCAGCTTAGTAAGGGTATCTGAATTTCTGGAATATTCATTCTTTCTGGACAGTCTAATATCTCTGCTTGTAGCCTTCACCTCACATCATCCACTGCTACTTGAGTACATTTGCTTGGGGAAGCCTAGATCACATGAGGAATTTCAGCTGCCAGAGAGTCTGAGAAATACAGCTTTAGGTTTTCCTGCCTCAGCTGTGCAGCATCCAAACGAAGACATTTTGCTGTTGTTGTTCAGTTGCCAAGTTGTATCTGATACTTTATGACCCCATGGACTGCAGAACACCAGGCGGTCTGTCTTTCACTATATCCTGGAATTTGCTCAAATTTATGTCCATTGAGTTGGTGGTTCTGTCTGACCATCTCACCCTCTATTGCCCCCTTCTCTTTTTGCCTTCAATCATTCCCAGCATCAAGGTCTTTTCTAAAGATTTGGCCCTTCACATCAGGTGGCTGACATATTGCAGCTTCATCTTCAGCAACAATCCTTCCAATAAATACTCAGGGTTGGCTTCCTTTAGGATTGACTGGTTTGATCTCCTTGCAGTCCAAGGCACTCTTAAGAGATTTCTCCAGCATCATAGTTTGAATGCATCAATTCTTCAGTGCTCAGCCTTCTTTATGGTCCAACTCTCACATCCATAGCTGACTATTTGAAAAACTATAGCTTTGACTATATGGACTTTGGTAGCAAAGTGATGTCTCTGCTTTTTGATCCACTATCTGGGTTTATCATAACTTTCCTCTAAGGAGCAAGTGTTTTTTAATTTCATGGCTGCAGTCACCATCTGTAGTGTTTTTGAAGCCCAAGAAAATAAAGCCTGTCACTCTTTCCATTGTTTCCCCATCTATTTGTCATGAAGTGATGGGACAAAATGCCATGATCTTAGACTAGAATCCTGATATTCTAAATCTGTTTAAGTAGTTTTAAAATTTTTAGCATTATTCAAGGTATCCATGGATATGGTTGTGACTTATTAATCAGAAGTTTAAAAAACTGAATTGTCCCACATTTTACTTAATTCAGAAGGTTTTTTCCCTAAAGTATTTGTGATGTCTTGGCACAAAGAAAAGTGCTATGCATACAATAGGAATGTCATGTGTTTTATCCATCACATGTGGAAAACATTGTTAAAGATGGTGTTGGATTATGCCTTCACACCATTCAAAATCTGAATGATTATACAATTATGTATTGCATGATTATACAATAAATGATTTTAAATACTTTTATGAGTTCCCAAACGGAACACATGTAAGAATTAAAGATTTTAAAATTAAAAAAATAAAAAACTAAAAAAATAAAAATAAAAAATAAAATAAAATTCTTTAAAAAAATAATTTTATGATACAATTATATAATTTACTTATTTATAATTAGTTAAGATACACATATTATAATTAATTCTGCCACCAATGCTGACCCAGCAAAGTAACAGAGAAAGAACATTCTGTAGAACACTTTTGACTTCGGTCTTGGATTAGGAGTAGGTATTCTCTTGAGAGAAAATACTAGGAAGATATTTCTAGTTTGGACAAAGACATGGGTATGTGAAAATATATGGCATAAGTGGCTTATCATTAATGATTTGATGAGAGGAGCAGAACTAGTAGGAGGTGTGTGTGTATGTGGATATATGCATAGGTATGTTTATGTATGTGCTTATATACATATGTGCATTGTTATGAGTTCAACTGTCTCGCCACAAAATCCATATGTTAAAGTCATATCTCCAGTCCCTCATAATGTAATTATTGTTTTATTTATAACTAGAATCAGAGCATATATAATGAGCTAAAGTAGGTCAGACTGAAATAGAGTGGGCGCCTAATCCATTATGACTGTTATCCTTATAAAAAAGGAAGACTTGAACACCAAGACTTGCCCTTAGGGTGAACGTCATGTGAACTTGAAAGAAGAGATGGGGTAATGAATCTTTAAGACAGGGAACTACAGAGATTGCCATAAAACCACCAAGAGTAAGGTGACAGGCCTGGAACAAAATTTCCCTGATGGCCTACGGAAGAAAACAGCTTTGATTTCAGACTTCTAGCTTCTAGAACTGTAAACAGCACACTTTTGGTGCTCAAGTCACCCAGTTTGCAGTATTTCATTATGACAGCCCTAGCAAATGAATATACACATGAATATACACAAAAGGATATGTTACAGAGATCTGAGTTTATGCAATTTTGAGAGCTGGTTAAATAGTCTCCATAAGACTACTAGGCGGTTGGGTTGTCATCTTCATTTCTCATGCTGGACACTGAAACTGAAAAACACAGGGCAGTCACTGGAATTCACACAAGACGTTCTGAAAGCATGATACCCAACACTGCTTCCTACCTTTCATCCTGGAGTAATTTTATTATAATGTCTACATAGTAATAGATTATTTATAAATATGTAATAAACTAAACTTTAGAAACCATTTCCTACTTCATTATATTGGTTACTTTGACAGTCCAATAGCTTATCTCTTAGTTAAAAATTCAGGTGACTAAAAGTATGCTGAATTATTTAATTTCCTCCCAGGTGTTTCTTAATCCCCAAATTATTATCATTTTTTACATCTATTTTTATAAAATTATAACAGCCATTTCATGATACTACTGGGTCTTTATTCACTTTTATTTGCTTGACTTTTGCTTATAAGTGTACTATATATATTCTGTGAACACCTTTGATTCCTGGAGCAGAAATAGAAATCATTTAACCACCAGAAAATAATACTGCATATTTATTTATAAATAACATTTTAAATAATACCTATTTCTACAATAATATATGGTATACAGTGAATCAACTGTATTTCTTCATTTACATTTTACTATTAATTTTTTTTCTTATAAAATATCTTGTTTAGTCACTCTAGGAAATGGTGCAGGGTGACAAATTATGATGCAATTAATACAGGTTATATAATTTTAATATCTGAAAAGCAGGATTATAAAAATCCACACTTCACAGAGGAACAAAAGAGGATGCTGGTTGAAGAATTTAGGACAGGATGATAGTACAAGTTGTGATTATTAAGGAAAATGGAAGATACACTGCTTAGAAAATTGGAAGTGACAGCAGTTGCCATTCTCTTATGTCTTAAAGAATAATCAGAGATTTTTAACATCTTTACTCCAATTTTGTCACATGTCCAAGTTCAATCTATTGAGTTAAACATAAATTTATTTTTAATTTATTTCAATTCTTATTCATTTATATGTCTTTGCCAGTGTTCTTGTTGATATTTATTTCCAAACATAGGTGTTAGTCAGTTTACATTTAATTAATTGAGCTTAGAATTAAGGACGCTGCAACTTTGTACCTGGGAAAAAGAATATTAAAGAAAATTTTTTTTCTTGGTGACAGTAGGAGGTTAATCTTAGCATCTCATTTGGCAAATATATTAGTTTTTAAAAATTCAGTAAAACTTTTAAAGCAATTAAGTGGTCTGTGTGCTGTAGGAATATGCCATACGGCTAGGAGACCATGCTCTCAATATGCTATTTATTAACTCTGATGAGCCTGATCATTTTGAACTTTGATTTTGTGATCTGTAAAAAGTGGATATTATTTGTCTTTCAAGTTTATTGGTACATTAGTGATGATATGTGCAAAATATATTGGAGTGCCTACTTCCTAGCAGGCATTCAAAATATTTGTTGTGGATGATATTATATTGTATATGGAATAATTAATCTATGATTTGATTATAATAGGATATCTATTATTGTATATTATTATGATATAGGATCTTCTCTGTAGCTCAGATGGTAAAGAATCTGCCTACAATGCAAGAGACCCGGATTTGAACTCTGGGTTGGGAAGATCCTGTGGAGAAGGGAATGGCAATCCACTCCAATATTCTTGCCTGGAGAATCCCATGGACAGAGGAGCCCGGTGGGCCACAGTCCATGTGTCTCACTACTACTACTATTATGATATAGCTTACATAATTTATACTTTTTCTACAATCATTCAAAGTAAGACATCTTCCGAAGGATGCAATATCACATTTAAAAATTTGTCTGATGTTAACTCTTTTGCCTCTTGTTCTGCCACCATGGTGTGGAAGCCGCTGTTCTCTGTTACTATTTTGTATAGTTTTAAAAGGTGCCTCTGTTATGTATTCAGTCATTGCTTAGTGAAGGTAGCACAGTTGTGTCCATTTTAACACTCACACTGATTAGTTTATTAGAAGCCTGACAGAGAACATCACAGAATCATAGAATTGAATAGAGAAATTATTTCTTAAGACAATCTTGAGTCATGGGCATATATTATCTACTTAGTTACTTCTTGGAAGTAAGAGGAGGTAAGAGGCACTCAGCCTAATTGGCTCATCATATTTTCTGGACTGTTCTAGTTATTACAAAAGTATTTCTTACAGTGAACTGAAATTCAACCGTAACTGCTATCCATTAGTCATACTGCTGCTCATTGCTGCAGTGTAAAACAGATTTACAGCTTTCTCCACATTACAGATATGAATGGGGAATGTTTCTGTGCCTGAAAGTCAAGCTCAAATTCCTTGGCATGCTCTATGTGTCTCTGCATGTGTCCTCAGTCAGGTCCAACTCTTTGGGACCCCATGGACTGTAGCCCACCAGCCTCCTCTCTCAGTGGGATTTCCCAGGCAAAATACTGGAATGGGTTGCCATTTCTTACTCCAGGGGAAGTTCCTGACCCTGGGATCAAAGCAGCATCTCCTGCACTGGCAGGCAGATTCTTTACCACTATTTTCTCTAATGTATTCACTAGCTACTTCCCAGCACACCATATTTCAATAATAGCAAGCAACAAGCTTTTTCTTGCCTCCAAGTTTGCATATATATTTTCTAAGGAATTTTGGAAAGTATTTAAAACTGGTATTATCTCAAGTGGTCCTGAAAAGACAACCCTGTGCTCTCCATTGAGTAACTCTTTAATCATTTCTTCCTTGGTTAAACTCTATATTTAATGAATGACTGGGACTTCCTATTCTGTGTTACTTAAAATTTCCCATATTGAAACATCAAGTTAATTATGTTAAAAAGAATATTCTGGAAGAAAAAGGTAATTGTGGGCATATTTGAACATAAAGGGGGTTGGAAGTTGTTTGGAACGAAACTGTAGTCTGAGGGGAACAAGTTCATGTGGTACAAAAAAGAATTCAAAGGCATAGCTAAGAAATAATAAAATAAATATACACATATTGAATAGTTTGGAGGAGGCAGAAAAACCTCAATATTCACAATTTACTTTGTAGCATCTAATGATTCTTGATTCATTTCTAAGGTGACTGAATTTGATATTTATCATGTGTACACATTTCTTTCATTTCACTTCTGTTAAATTACTCCTTTATTTCTAACCACAGTTGATCCTTGAAAAATTTGGGGGCTAGACAGGCCCGTCCTCCGTGCAATTGAAAATTGGAGTATAATTTTATAGTTGGTTCTCCCTATCTGCAATTCTGCATCCCTGGATTCAACTAATATCTAATCATATGTAGTAGTATTTACTATTGGGGAAAAAAAAATGTATAAGTGGACCCTTGCAGTTCAAATCTATGTTGCTAAGGGTCAACTGTGTTTGACATACACAGTTTTCATGGTGTTTTGCAAGCTGCAGGGGTTACATAAGAGTTTTGACAAACCCATCAGATAAAGATCACCAGAAACATATCTGTAGTAAAACAAAATCTATTCAATTTATAACTTACTGCAGCAAGAGAGAAAATACACCATGTGAAACTGAATTGGGTATCTTGTAAGAAGAGAGAGAAATTTGAGGGGGGGTGGTGTTTGGGTATACAACGAAAGACTCTAAAGTGGGATTCCAAGACAGCAGAGTTTAACTCTGGATTGAGTATTAGATGGTCAGATGGCATCACCGACTCAATGGACATGAGTTTGAGTAAACTCCGGGAATCGGCGATGGACAGGGAGTCCTGGCGTGATGCAGTCCATGGGGTCGCAAAGAGTCGAACACGACTGAGCGACTGAACTGAACTGAGTATTAGATGAGAGGAAACTATTGTTAAGAAAATAGCAAAGAGGTGTAGGGCTGTGGTGACTTTAGTGACGTCTCATTATCAGAATTTGAGCATCTAATATGAATATCATAATCTGAGTATTAGAAGAGCTGAGAAATAGACTCAGTAGTTTATGTTCCTGGAAAATAAATACATCTGAAAAGGCTCTATCCAAAGCTTTGGAAGTCAGATAGAGTTGGAAGTCAAGGTTGTTTCTCTGTGTCAAAGTGACACACATGGTCCAGGCCCTTCAGACAAGGCTCTCTGCTCTGATTTCAAAAGCAAATTTTCTGATAGGCCATAGTTTTAAAAATAAAGGATTTTTAAGCATCTTGTTATTTGTGTAGATATACAGAAGTGGTTTTTACAGACTTTTTTGTTCTGATCAAAGTAGAACCATTTAGAAACCCCTAGAATATTCATGGGGCTTCCCTGATAGCTCAGTTGGTAAACAATCCCCCTGCAATGCAGAAGACCTGGATTTGATCCCTGGGTTGGGAAGATCCCTTGGAGAAGGGAACAGCTACCCACTCCAGTGTTCTGGCCTGAAAATTCCATGGACTGTATAGTCATGAAGAGTCAGACACAACTGAGCAACTTTCACTTTCAGAATATTCATATTTATACCATCATATTATGTTTACATATTGGGCAATTGGGCAATCATACTTATCAACAAAATAAAACTACTCAGTGGAACTGAAGAAACAGTGCTAAGTTTTCATTCTCAGAAAACAATTTGAACAACCTTCAGGCAGTAGATTGCTTTGAAAGGCTGTGCATTATTTTGCTTAATTGATTAATGACTTTTGAAATTTTAGCTTCAGGGACACTTTTGAAGATTAATTTAAAATATAATACCGCTATTGATTAAAATAATAATTGCCCTGTTGTTTAAGGGTTGTCATTCTCCTTCAAATGAACCTGTGCTATTTTGAAAAAAAAAAATAAAAGTGCCAGGTCATCAGCATCTGAGGTGGAGTCAGAAAGAACTGTAACTTTATTATATTAAAATATATCACTTTAGCATCATAAATCTTTAGTTTTCAAGGAGAAAGCAGTAGGTACTGGATAAACTTGTGATAACCTATGAAAAGTTAGAGAAACCTCAGTCTGGAAGTATAGAATATCTTTCCCACTATGTTTCCATTCAAACTTTATTAATTTTGTGGATAAATGCATCGTCAGCATCTCTAGACTCTGAGGAAGAGCTGTTGCTTTTGCTTAATGAGGTAATGTAACCTGTTAATATTCCAGGTCACTACCTTGAGAGCTTTCAGTACTTAAGTAATTTGGACTTGCAGAGAATGAGCAGAAGGAGAACAAATACATCAATACCTGATTGCTGAGGGAAAGACAAATTTGTCACATTTCACTCTTCAACATAAGGGAGCTTAAGAAGAGACCAAACATACTGCAAGAGTGGAAAACACTCATTGCCAAGCAACAAAGTTATTCCTGTGATACAATGTAGGCCAAAATGTGTTGTGAAATGGGCTTGTTATAAAAGAATACTAACTTTAATGAAGTATGGGCAGGAGATGTGTTATAAAGCAATCTGCTATGTATTGGAATTTGGAGAAAGGCAGGCTTATCCTGTCGGTGTCAAATGAGGCAGAATTATGGAGACCTTGCCCTAAGGTGATTTCATCAATAAGGCAATGATCTAGCAAGCACCTAGAGGCTAATGATACTATGATGCATCAGCAACTTTTAAATTTCATTAGCCAAGGACAAATTTTTTTTAAAAAGGTGATAAATGTTCCATTAGCAAAAATACAATTATGAAATAAGCATGTGAAATTATTAAATTTTTAGATGCAAGAATATGTATGGATTTACATGTTGGGTACAGTCACCCAAGATATAATGGATATGTAATCACTTTGTTAATTAAAAATCCCAACACAAAGCAATTGGTATTTGACAAAATAAAAATGTACATTATAAATTAAAAATTAAGAGATTTGAAATGAGTTTAATGTGAATTCTTATATAACATCAGTGAAGCACTAAGAGAAAATCCGCATGTCTATAGGAAGCAAGTTTAGTGCCCTGGTTCAGCATCATCTATGATTGCTGGCTTTAGAATTCCTAATCTGCTAATATTCCAGATTTAGGCAGAGTGAAGCCAGCAATCATAGACTATGCTATAGTGTCTTATAAGGCTTCTCATAATAAGAAGGCAATATTTTCAGTATACTAATGTGTTCAGAGTTAAGGGAATAGAAGACAAGCTATTCATCAGATTCCCTTAAAACCCCAATAATCCTATTTAAAGAGAATTTGGAAGCTCTGAAAAATTGAATGAATAATAAAATAACGTCTCGTATCATGATTTTTCTGCCTTGATGCACTCTCTCTTCTGTCTTCCTTTGCATTCTTTTTAATATAACAGTCTTGTGAGAGCAAACTTGGAGACACTAGTTTACCTGGGAGAAGAAGCGCAGGGCATATACTTTCTAAGGGGCTCCCTCTAAGCCTGGTCGGTTAATGCAGCTATTATCTCCAAGTCATGGAGATGGTAAAACTGTCCACTTTGTCTGGACCAGTCTTGGTCAATAATTTTGTTGAAAGGAAATCTTTGAGTTACATCCAGCTTCTTTGTTACTTTTCACATAAAATTTTCATTTCATATCTTTATTCCTTTCCATTTCTAGATTTGCATCCCAATTTATAATTTACTTTAAAAAGGTGCATTTATAGTTTGCTTAGAGAAGAAGGATTTTTACTGTTCACTTTCACCATGTCTATCAGCATTAGTATCTTGGGAAACAAGGTATTTTGACCCAGAACAATACTCTCAATATAAAATGTATTAGTTAACTGGGATTATAGCTTGATAAAATAATCTGTGACTAATACTTTGGGGCACAATCTCGATCTATTCATATTATTTAAAATGCAAGTCCCATAGGTAAAGACTATTTGATACCTATATTCAGGCACAGCTCCATTCTCAGATGTCATGATTGATTTTGACTTGAATCATAAGAATTTCAAAGATCTCAGCTCTGTACTTTGAGCATCAAGCAGCATCTGAGACCAGTGTGACCCTAGACCTGGGACCTGGCTTCTGGTAATTGTTCCTGAGTCTGGGGTCTGAGTGCCTCTTCTGCTGATGTACAACAAGTTTTCTGAGTCTCTTCCTTAATCCCTCTTCCTTTCTTCTTTCCATTTTAGTGTCAAATCTCTATCTCAAAACTGGAAGGTTATTCAAACTCTGTTCCAGAGACCAGAAGCAATAATTTCTTGAGATAGAGGAACAATTTACATCAGAGTTTTCGAAAATGGGTGCCTATACTCTTACTAAGTATATATTCTTCCAGAGTATGTATCATTGTGAAATATATCTGGAAAACAATGCATGGAGGTCCTACCACTAGAGTCACAATGCACTTTATTATATTAAAGGTGTGAAAAGACCTGAAAACAAACTGTTTAGTACTTACTAATTCCATGTTTTTCAAACTTATTTGACAAAGCACTCCTTAACCCCTCCATAACACCTGTGAACAGCCATGGGAATGTGCTTTGGAAATGTTGGCTATAATTTACTTAGATATGAAGTTTAGCCTTACATGAGATCATCATGCTAACTAATTGCCCAACTTTACTACCAGTCACTGCCTTTGCAATAGTAGATAGTGGTTCACCTTTGGGTCACTGGTGCCAGAGGCCAGGAATTGAACCCTAATTTTATCACCAATCATTGTATGAATTGTTGTTGTTCAGTCATTCCATTGTGTCTGACTCTGCAACGCAATGGACTGCAGCACGCCAGGCTTCTTTGTCCTTCAGATTCTCTCGGAATTTGCTCAAACTCATATCCATTGAGTCTGTGATGCCATCCAACCATCTCATCCTCTGTTTCCCCCTTCTACTTTTGCCCTCAATCTTTCCTAGCATCAGGGTCTTTTCCAATGAGTCAGCTTTTTGCATCAAGTGGCCAAAATATTGTAGCTTCAGCTTTAGCATCAGTCCTCCCAATGAATATTCAGGGTTGATTTCCTTTAGGATTGACTGTTTTGATCTCCTTGCAGTCCAAAGGAGTCTCAAGAGTCTTCTCCAGCAACACAATTGGAAACCATCAATATGTATAAGTAGGGGCAATTTAATCTGGGCCTAAATTTCATCTTTGCCAAATGTGTTTGTTATGAAAATTAAATTAATTAACTCACATAAAGCTGAAAAGGAGGAACACAAAATTCAATGGATTATGTAAAAAAAAAAACCAAACCATTAAAAAATCATTAGCCAAATGAGTAAATGGAATACAGTGAATGAATAATTCTTTTATGAAATAAAATCAAAAAAATTTCACTGATAGAGCAAAATAAGAAATAACATGGCAGGCAAAATCCTCTGATACTATTTTGTAATTTTATAACATTTTCCCAGTGTGTCTTTATCCTTTGCTTGTAAGAAGCTTTTCTCCTAAAAATCATGGTTTAAAAAAAGACTCTTAAAAATCATTAAGAGGCACTTCGCTGGTGGTCCAGTGGTTAAGACTTCACCTTCTAATTCAGGGGATGTGGGTTTGGTACCTGGTCAGGGAACTGAGATCACACATACCTGGGGGACAAAAAATCAAAACAAAACAGAAGCAATATTGTAACAAAGTAAAGACTAAAAATGGTCCACATGAAAAATTCATCAAGAATGAGATTTCCTGGAGAGTGAATTAGAAAGGAAGTATTAAGAATTTAGAAACTGTGTTACTTAGAGGAATGAGACCTGATGAAAATATGGGAGATGGCAGCCAGATGGAGGGGCTTCCCTGGTGGCTTAAACAGTAAAGAATCTGCCTGCAGTGCAGGAGACCTGGATTCGATCCCTGGGTAGGGAAGATCCCCTGGAGGAGGGCATGGCAACCTACTCCAATATTCTTGCCTAGAGAATCTGCAAGGATAGAGGAGCCTGGAGGGCTATAGTCCATGGGGTCACAAAGAGTTAGATGTGACTGAGTGACTAAACACAGCACAGCCAGAGGGAGTGGGTAAGTTAATTAAGTCTCACAGGAGAACCGAGGCTGCAACTTAGGTGAGCAGAATGAGTATAAAGGGTTTGGGGGCAGGCTCCATCAACATGGGGCCCTCATTTTTTTTCTCCTCTCTGCCCTCAATAGTATTTTTAAAATCTCAATATGTTGTCTTTGGCTTTTGTTATGTTTCAGAAAGATTAAGAAGATTAAAACATAGAAGTTTTGATATTGGAAGGTCACTCCGGAGAGATCACTTATTCTGGAAAATTAGTGTCTGGGGCAACAACAGTGATGAAAGGCAGGCAGAGAGTATAACTGAAAGCTTCGGTCCATGGGCTCAGCACAAAGCTCCCATGTAGAAAACCAAAGATAAGAGATGTGAGCAACCAGTCCTGGGCAAGAAATTTCAAACAGGATAAGGGGTATAGGGAATTTGCAAGCTTGGAACGTATCATGTATTTATTTATCTCTTAAAGTACTGCCCAGAACATTCTCATAGGGAAGAAATAAGGGGTTTAAAGCATATATGAAATATATATTAATATGTATTAATAATGCACCAGTCCCCCCTGAAACAAACTGGTAAACTTATGCCAGGCAGTAACAGGGAAAAGACTGTAGAAACTGTACACAAATATTTAGTACCAGACTGTATTTTATTTTGTGAATAATAACAGGACAAGTGAATCAAAATAAATATCTTCTGCCCTTCAACTTTTTCATAAATTAAGATTCTTCAAGTCTTGATCGTCTTCTCTTGGTGAGCTAAAGACTAGTTTCCTGTATTTTCTCATCCATACATATGGTTTTAATTATCCTTTATGTGCTGACAACATGAATTTCCTTCCCAGCCTAGACCTTATTTTCTGAGTAATCTACTCAGCTTTACTTAAGTATCCCACATAGAACTCTCGATCTCCAACCTCAAATCCATTTAGTTTGCAAATTGATTAGAAATTTCTCACAGAACCTCTCTGTTTCTCATCATCCGCATGAAATTCACCACTGATTCCTTCTACTAGCCATTAAAGAATCACTTAAAACATTAATTTAAAGATTATATGAAATTTATTATTCTTCTTCTCTTTGGGGCATGTAAGCTGTTGCTCTGTTTTTAAAGTGAAGTCGCTCAGTCGTGTCCAACTCTTAGCAACCCCATGGACTGCAGCCTACCAGGCTCCTCCATCCATGGGGTTTTCCAGGCAAGAGTATTGGAGTGGGGTGCCATTGCCTTCTCCAGTTATGTGTGATATGTATGTATAATAACATGTAATAAGTTGAATAACACAGTATATAAATCATTTCACAAATTCCTTATCATTTCACTATTGATTTCAAATCTCCTAGAAGCCATACGTTGCAACCATAAAATTGGTTTTTGATATAGTAAAATAATGATGCCAAATGTTTTGATTACTCTTAAAATGAATAGTGTTGCTTTTCCTTCATTATCTGTGCATTTGTAAATGATTTTATGAGGAACCCAGGAAGATTTGATATACAAAAGATACTTGAACTGCTCCATAGGCATTTCTGTGCCCCTAGAGAAGACAATGGCAACCCACTCCGGAACTCTTGCCTGGAAAATCCCATGGACGGAGGAGCCTGGTAGGCTGCAGTCCATGGCATTGCAAAGAGTCAGACGCGACTGAGCGACTTCACTTTTCATTTTCACTTTCATTCATTGGAGAAGGAAATGGCAACCCACTCCAGTGTTCTTGCCTGGAGAATCCCAGGGATGGCAGAGCCTGGTGGGCGGCTGTCTATGGGGTTGCACAGTGTTGGACACGACTGAAGCGATGCAGCAGCAGCAACAGCAGTAGCAGGGAACATGAGAAAAAGCTTCTTTTGTTGAACATATTCATGGAAATACTTACTTTGCAAAAAGAATTCCTTGAAATGAAAAAGAGGTTTTGCAACATATGATATAAAGATGAGTACAATATTTACAAATGTTGTTTTTCTAAAACTAAGTATCTTCGTAACTAGTACTCACTGAATGCTAACTTTAGTTAGCAACTGTGTTGGGTGCTTTGCAGGTGTTTCCTTTTGATACAGTGCAGTTGGTACTATTGTTATCACCATGCTGCAAAGAAGAAAAATAACCTCTTATAAAGTTCAAAATATTTACCTAGAGCTAACATTTACAAAGAGATCATGCTTTTAACATTATGTTATACTGGTATCTCCTATTATTTTCAAATGGTACTTAGAGTAATATATATAGTACCTCTGAAATAGGGAGCTTGTGACAGATGTAGACAACAAAAATTCTTTCTCTTTATGATGTGCATTTTATGTTTGAATCAATTTATTAATATTAAAGGATCTCATAGGATTCTTACCATGCAACAATATATATGATTCATTTTATTGAGCAGTTACTATTATATATACTTTGCACTTATTTCATCATCGTAAGAAATCTGAGATAAGTTCTGCTGTTTACTGTTCAAGTAAGTTTTCCTGCTTATGTCACCTTGGGGGAGTTACTTGACCTTCTAGTGCCTGTGTTTCTTTATCTGAAAAACCTACCTCAAAGGGTTGTTGTAAAAATTAAATTAATAAAACTATCTAAAATACTTAGCATTCATCCTCCTCCAAAAACCAAATACTAAGGATAACTGTAACTGTTGATGTTACTACTACTTTAACATTAACCTGAACATTACCTCTTCTCGCTACTTTCCTGATTCTTCAAACCAGGATTAGATGTCTGCCTTTTAATTTACCTTGATAATGTACTATGTTAGTAGCTTTTGTGAAAGAAAATCAACCAGAACATCCTTGGCATGAGCTTTTATTCTAGAATATGGAACATTAAAAAGTCTAGAGGAACATCCAAGGTGAGAAAGGAGGATGAAATGTTTTATTGGGTTTTAAGAGCAGGAGGCTCTTTCAGTTTTGAATAATTTATATTTGAATCCTAATATGCCCATTAAATTGTTTAATGCATGCTTGTTTTTGTATGGAAAAAGTACAGATATTTGTGACTCTGAAGAATAACCGCTTTCTCCAAAGGGAAGTGTAGCTTAGTCCAAAGAAGAATTGCACTTACTTGCAACTTTGTTTTGATTCTGAGGCTTGTCTGTTTTGATGCATCACTATTCCTGGGGTGTAATTGTCACATCTGAAAGTCTCAAGCATTTGCCATATCCCTTCGACTGCCTCAGGATCTGAAATTGATTTTTTTTTTCCTCCTGACCCTGGAGACTAATGAAAGGTCTGCTTGCCTTTTCATACTCAGTGCAGCTTTGACACCTGCCTCATGTCGAAAAATGTTTGGCTCACTTCTCTTCATGTCTCTTCTTACTAGCGTTTTCAATCCTTAAGTCCTCAGTGTCATGGTAGATCTCTGGTGCTTTCAAGTGTATATAGTTTATTTATTTATTTTTTTTTCTAGATTAAAATTTTACATCTGTACATTTTATTTTTTTATTTTTTTAAATTTATTTATTTATTTATTTAATTTTAAAATCTTTAATTCTTACATGTGTTCCCAAACATGAATATTTTTTTTTCCTAGCTTTAGTAGGGTTTGTCTTACATAAGTTAGTCCTCTGTAGCCAGAAGATAAAGTATATTCAAATGGCTTTTAAGTATTTAACAGATGTCTCTGTCACATGTAAATAAAATAAACAGGAAAAATATCATAACCATGTATGACTGGCAAGGATAAAAATGCTGGCAATATTCTAGGTTGGATGAGAAATCACAGACATTTATTGTCATAATATTTTAAGACTGAAAATTGTGCATTATCTTTATAAGAAATTTAGTAATATCTATCAAATTTTGAAATGTTACCTCACTTTGATCCATTATTTTCTCTTCCAAAAATACATCTTAATTATATACTCTAACAAATGTGCTAAATTATAAACCTGAAAGGAAATTTCAGTGCTGTTTATAGTAGAAGATTTCTACAAATTATCTGGATGTACGTTACTAATTGATTAGTGGATCAATTTAATGAAGTTTTGTGAACTCATGCAAGAGAATACTACACATCTACTAAAATATGAGAATTGCCTAGATAGAATTATAAAAAAATAACAATCTTCAAAATATGTTACAATCTTCACATTATATTACATAAAATAGAAAATGTCAGAAAAGTGCTTTACAGGTGCCTTGACTTTTGGTTAAAATGGCATAATAATATATGAGTGTGTATATCAGAGTTTAGATACCAAGGGAACATTTCATGTAAAGATGGGCTCGATAAAGGACAGAAATGGTACGGACCTAACAGAAGCAGAAGATATTAAGAAGAGGTGGAAAGAATACACAGGAGAAATGTACAAAAAAGATCTTCACGACCAAGATAATCACGATGGTGTGATCACTCACCTAGAGCCAGACATCCTGGAATGTAAAGTCAAGTGGACCTTAGAAAGCATGACTATGAACAAAGCTAGTGGAGGTGATGGAATTCCAGTGGAGCTATGTCAAATCCTGTAGGATGATGCTGTGAAAGTGCTGCACTCAATATTCAACATAGTTTTGGACATTTTGGCCACAGCAATCAGAGCAGAAAAAGAAATAAAAAGAATCCAAATTAGAAAAGAAGTAAAACGCTCACTGTTTGCAGATGACATGATCCTCTACATAGAAAATCCTAAAGACTCCACCAGAAAATGACTAGAGCTAACCAATGAATATAGTAAAGTTGCAGGATATAAAATCAACACACAGAAATCCCTTGCATTCCTATACGCTAATAATGAGAAAATAGAAAAAGAAATTAAGGAAGCAATTGTATTCACCATTGCAACAAAAAGAATAAAATACTAAGGAATATATCTACCTAAAGAAAGTAAAGACCTATATATAGAAAACTATAAAACACTAGGTGAAAGAAATCAAAGAGGACACTAATAGATGGAGAAATATACCATGTTCGTGGATTGGAAGAATCAATATAATGAAAAAGAGTATATTACCCAAAGCAATCTATAGATTCAATGCAATACCTAGCAAGCTACCAACGGCATTTTTCATGGAGCTAGAACAAATAATTTCACAATTTGTATGGAAATACAAAAAAACCTCAAATAGCCAAAGCAATCTTGAGAAAGAAGAATGGGACTGGAGAAATCAAACTGCCTGACTTCAGGCTCTACTACAAAGCCACAGTCATCAAGACAGAATGGTACTGGCACAAAGACAGAAATGTAGATCAATGGAACAAAATAGAAAGTCCAGAGATAAATCCACACACCTATGGACACCGTATCTTTGACAAAGGAGGCAAGAATATACAATGGAGAAAAGAAAATCTCTTTAACAATTGGTGCTGGGAAAACTGATCAACCACTTGTAAAAGAATGAAACTAGAGCATTTTCTAACACCATACACAAAAATAAACTCAAAAAGGATTAAAGATCTAAATGTAAGACCAGAAACTATAAAACTCCTATAGGAGAACATAGGCAAAACACTCTCTGACAGAAATCACAGCAGGATCCTCTATGACCCCCCCTCCCAGAATACTGGAAATAAAAGCAAAAATAAACAAATGGGACCTAATTAAAAGTAAAAGCTTCTGCACAACAAAGGAAACTATAAGCAAGGAGGAAGACAGCCTTCAGAATGGGACAAAAATAATAGCAAATGAAGCAACTGACAAAGAACTAATCTCAAAAATATACAAGCAACTCCTGAAGCTTAATTCCAGAAAAATAAACAACCCAATCAAAAAATGGGCCAAAGAACTAAACAGACATTTCTCCAAAGAAGACATAGAGATGGCTAACAAACACATGAAAAGATGCTCAACATCACTCATTATCAGAGAAATGAAAATCAAAACCACAACGAGGTACCATTTCATGCCAGTCAGAATGGCTGCTATCCAAAAGTCTACAAGCAATAAATGCTGGAGAGGGTGTGGAGAAATGGGAACCCTCTTACACTGTTGGTGGGAATGCAAACTAGTACAGCCACTATGGAGAACAGTGTGGAGATTCCTTAAAAAACTGGAAATAGAACTGCCTTAAAACCAGCAATCCCACTGCTGGGCATACACACTGAGGAAACCAGAACTGAAAGAGACACGTGTACCCCAATGTTCATCGCAGCACTATCTATAATAGCCAGGACATGGAAGCAACCTAGATGTCCATCAGCAGATGAATGGATAAGAAAGCTGTGGTACATATACACAATGGAGTATTACTCAGCCATTAAAAAGAATGTATTTGAATCAGTTCTAATGAGGTGGATGAAACTGGAGCCTATTATACAGAGTGAAGTAAGCCAGAAAGAAAGACACCAATACAGTATACTAATGCATATATATGGAATTTAGAAAGATGGTAATGATAACCTTGTATACCAGACAACAAAAGAGACACAGATGTATAGAATAGTTTTTTGGATTCTGTGGGAGAGGGAGAGGGTGCGATGATTTGGGAGAATGGTATTGAAACACGCATAATATCATATATGAAACAAATCACCAGTCCAGGTTCGATGCATGATACAGGATGCTTGGGGCTGGTGCACTGAGATAACCCAGAGGGATGGTATGGGGAGGGTGGTGGGAGGGGGTTTCAGCATGGGGAACACATGTACACCCGTGGTGGATTCACGCTGATGTATGGCAAAACCAATACAATATTGTAAAGTAATTAGCCTACAATTAAATAAATTTATATTTAAAAAATATAAACAAAAAAAAAATATGCCAGCAAATTTGGAAAACTCAGCAGTGGCCACAGGATTGGAAAAGTTCAGCTTTTATTCCAATCCCAAAGAAAGGCAATGCCAAAGAATGCTCAAACTACCACACAATTGCACTCATCTCACACACTAGTAACGTAATGCTCAAAATTCTCCAAGCCAGGGTTCAGCAATACGTGAACCATAAAATTCCAGATGTTCAAGCAGGTTTTTAAAAAGGCAGAGGAACCAGAGGTCAAATTGCCAATATCTGCTGGATCATCGAAAAAGCAAGAGATCTCCAGAAAAACATCTATTTCTGCTTTATTGACTATGCCAAAGCCTTTGACTGTGTGGATCACAATGAACTGTGGAAAATTCTGAAAGAGATGGGACTATCAGACCATCTGACCTGCCTCTTGAGAAACCTATATGCAGGTCAGGCAGCAACAGTTGGAACTGGACATGGAACAACAGACTGTTTCCAAATAGGAAAAGGAATACGTTAAGGCTGTATATTGTCACCCTGCTTATTTAACTTATATGCAGAGTACATCATGAGAAATGCTGGACTGGAAGAAGCACAAGCTGGAATCAAGACTGCCAGGAGAAATATCAATAACCTCAGATATGCAGATGATACCACCCTTATGGCAGAAAGTGAAGAGGAACTAAAAAGCCTCTTGATGAAAGTGAAAGAGGAGAGTGAAAAAGTTGGCTTAAAACTTAACATTCAGAAAACTAAGATCATGGCATCTGATCCAATCACTTCATGAGAAATAGATGGGGAAACAGTGGAAACAATGGCTGACTTTATTGTTTTGGGCTCCAAAATCACTGCAGATGGTGAGTGCAGCCATGAAATTAAAAGACCCTTACTCTTTGGAAGGAAGGTTATGACCAAGCTAGATAGTATATTCAAAAGCAGAGACATTACTTTGCCGACTAAGGTCCGTCTAGTCAAGGCTATGGTTTTCCCAGTGGTCATGTATGGATGTGAGAGTTGGACTGTGAAGAAATCTGAGTGCCGAAGAATTGATGCTTTTGAACTGTGTTGTTGGAGAAGACTCTTGAGAGTCCCTTGGACTGCAAAGAGATCCAAGCAGTCCATTCTGAAGGAGATTAGTCCTGGGTGTTCATTGGAAGGACTGATGCTAAAGCTGAAACTCTAGTACATTGCCCACCTCATGCAAAGAGTGGACTTATTGGAGAAGACTCTGATGCTGGGAGGGATAGGGGGCAGGAGTACAAGAGGACTACAGAGGATGAGATGGCTAGATGGCATCACTGACTCAATGGACATGAGTTTGAGTGAACTCTGGGAGTTGGTGAATGACAGGGAGGCCTGATGTGCTGTGATTCACGGGGTCACAAAGAGTCGAAAGCGACTGAGTGACTGAACTGAACTGAACTGATGTCAGATTTGTAATCCCACAATTTCAGTCCCTTGGTTGGAAAGATCCCCTGGAGGAAGAAGTGGCAACCCACCCCCCTATTCTTGCTCGGGAAATCCCATGGACAGAGCAGCCTGTTGAACCACAGTCCGTGGGGTTTCAAGATTTGGTTATGACTAAGTGACTAAACAACAGCAAGGCTTGTTAGTATATAACTGAAATAGTGGACACATTAAGGACAAGAATGGTGGAGGAAACTGGAAATCTGGGATAAATTTTCATATTACATTTCACTGTATTAACTTCTGCATGCTACTCTCCAGATCTTACCTAGTTTTACTAGGTAGTAAAACTACCTAGTTTATTATTCAAATGTATTTAATTAAACTAGCATAACTTGCTCCTGATAGTGAAGAGGACACAGTCTAATCACTGGACCTGTAGAATAGGCATTAGTTATTGATTTTTCATCTTCATTATCCTTTTTAAGTACAGTGTTACAAGTACTTGTGTGAGAACATGTGAAATCAATGATCTGTGGGTTCACCTGAATCACCTTCTGTCTTTAAGTGAAGATGAACAACATATGACTGATGATCTACATCAAATAAGGCTTGTTCCCCAGTGAGAGATCTATTGAATTATCTCTTGACTTTTGAAAATATAATAGTTATTTTAAGTTTCTGGTACTGCTTTAATGTGACCAGGCATTTCCTTTAATTAATTCAAAAAGTTCACTTAGAAAACATCCTCTTAGAAATATTTTATGGAGATGGATTTACCCTTTTTTGCCTTCTTAAGCACAAGTTTTGACAACACATTTGACACAGTTGTCAATGTTATTATGCTAGTCAATAGTGACAGAGAGTACAAAGTTCAAAAATCTCCAGTTGATAGGAGTTGGCATATATGTTATTAATCTAAAGTCAAAATTTGTTGGTTTACTTAGGACTTTGGATTAAAAATTTGGATCGGGATTTTGATATGAAACCAGATATCTTTAAGGCTAATATATAAGACATGACACACCCTGTGATCTTTTATACAGCAAAATTATTTTGCCACGTATCTGAGAAGAGATGTAAATACCCTGCTATGTGACCTAGTTACTTTCTAATAACTAGTTCTAAAAAAATTTAGTAACTATGTAATAAAAAATATGAGACTCAAGATGAAAATTTCAACGAAAATACATCTGTACTGCTTCATGCCATCACAGCTTCTGTGGACAATTTAAATATTTTGAAATACATTTGGCAGTATCTTTACAATTAAAAAAGATACGCTTTTGTCCTGTGAACTTTGAATTATGTTTTGCCCTCAGTATTATGAAACTAATGCTGACAGCATTAAGATATCTTAGCTTACTGTCTTTAATATTATAGGAGGAAAATTCAATTCCATATAGGTTGATTATTTATGATATTCATGGTTTATTATCATGGATAATATGTAGTCCTTTAAGTAATATACCTAGTTATTTTGTGATTTAATGTGCTGATTCTAAGATAAATGAGAAACAAAGACACACATTAGCCATCACATGGAATAAGGTATAATAAGTGTTAAATCATAAATTTTGAAATTAGAGTTCTCTTAGAAGTCAGTCTGGAGAAGGCAATGGCAACCCACTCCAGCACTCTTGCCTGGAAAATCCCATGGAAGGAGGAGCCTGGTAGGGTTCAGTCCATGGGGTCGCTGAGTCGGGCACAACTGAGCAACTTCACTTTCACTTTCATGCACTGGAGAAGGAAATGGCAACCCACTCCAGTGTTCTTGCCTGGAGAATCCCAGGGACAGAGGAGCCTAGTGGGCTGCCATCTATGGGGTTGCACAGAGTCAGACATGACTGAAGCAACTTAGCAGCAGTAGCAGCAGAAGTCAATCATCTAATTCATATCTCACTTTGACCCATGTATTTATTTTATTCAGGCATTTAATCTTTTTTCCATTTCCACTCATAAGAAAATATTTTTTGCATGTAAAAGTCATTGCACTTTTATAATAAAAGTATAATGACTTACCATATTACATTAGTTTCAGGTGTACTACATAGAGATTTGATATTTTTATACATTACAGAATGATCACTATAAGTTCAGTTATCCATCACCAAAAGTAATATAATATTTTAGCTATATATAATATTATTATCTATATTCCCCATTCTGTATATAATATTCCCATAACTTATATATTTTATAATTGGAAATTTGTACCTGTTAATCTCTATCACTTGTTTTGCCCAGCCTCTCCTCCTCCCTGGAAATCACCTGTTTGTTCTCTATATCTATGTATATTTCTGTTTTTTATTTGTTTGAAAAATTATACTTTAACTGATTGAAACCTCATTACATGTTATATGCAGTTTAATGTTTTATATATGCAGTACTTTACTTAATACTGCATATTAAGCTGACTTAAAACATTCTGGCTTTGATGAGGTTTCAGTTCAGTCGCTCAGTCGTGTCCGACTCTTTGCGACCCCATGAATCGCAGCACGCCAGGCCTCCCTGTCCATCACCAACTCCCGGAGTTCACTCAGACTCACATCCATCGAGTCCTTGATGCCATCCAGCCATCTCATCCTCTGTCGTCCCCTTCTCCTCCTGCCCCTAATCCCTCCCAGCATCAGAGTCTTTTCCAATGAGTCAACTCTTCTTATGAGGTGTCCAAAGTACTGGAGCTTCAGCTTTAGCATCATTCCTTCCAAAGAAATCCCAGGGCTGATCTCCTTCAGAATGGACTGGTTGTATCTCTTTGCAGTCCAAGGGACTCTCAAGAGTCTTCTCCAACACCACAGTTCAAACCCATCAATTCTTCGGTGCTCAGCCTTCTTCACAGTCCAACTCTCACATCCATACATGACCACAGGAGAAACCATAGGCTTGACTAGACGGACTTTAGTAGGCAAAGTAATGTCTCTGCTTTTGAATATACTATCTAGGTTGGTCATAACTTTCCTTCCAAGGAGTAAGCGTCTTTTAATTTATGGCTGCAGTCAGCATCTGCAGTGATTTTGGAGCCCAAAAAAATGTTCTGACACTGTTTCCACTGTTTCCCCATCTATTTCCCATATTAAGTAATGGGACCAGATGCCATGATCTTCATTTTCTGAATGTTGAGCCTTAAGCCAACTTTTTCACTCTCCTCTTTCACTTCATCAAGAGGCTTTTTAGTTCCTCTTCACTTTCTGCCATAAGGGTGGTGTCATCTGCATATCTGAAGTTATTGATATTTCTCCCAGCAATCTTGATTCCAGCTTGTTCTTCTTCCAGTGCAGCGTTTCTCATGATGTACTCTGCATGTAAGTTAAATAAGCAGGGTGACAATATTGATGAAGCTTACCCACAGTCAAAATAACTAGATTCATATTTTGTTAATATGCCATATATCAACCAATTTTGCCCTTATTTTCATATATACCATTGAGAGATTGATTTTTTCTTTTTAATGGTTTCAGCATTATGTATCATCTTGTTGTAGATATTTTATATTGATATAAAGAAAAACTACTTTAAAAATTGATTGGGAACCAATGATAAACTCATCAGAAACTTATTACAGTAACATATAGTTGTCTATTCTGAGGTGATTTAATTTTGGATGGATGAAAACAAAAGTTTTATTCCATCTCTTTATATCTGTATCCAAAGGGGGATTGGTTCTAGAACCCCCAATGGATATAAAAATCTAAAGATGCTCAAGTGCCTTATTTAAAATGGTGTTTTTATTTCCATAACACTGGAAGATGTACTGAAAAAGATATTTCTGTAATTTATGTCAAAAAGTCTTCAGCCTCTGATTTCCTCCAAGTTTAATAGTATCTGGATTTATGTTTAGGTCTTTAACCCATTTTGAGTTCATTTTTGTGTATGGTATTAAAGAATGTTTTCATTTCGTTCTTTTACACGTAGCTTTCCAGTTTTCCTAGCCCTACTTAATGAAGAGACTGTATTTTCTCCATTGTATATTCTTGCCTCCTTTGTCTTGGATTAATTTGTCACAGGTGTGTGGGTTTATTTCAGGGCTTTCTGTCCTGTCTTATTGAGTTATATTTCTGTTTTTTTTTTTTTTTGGTCAGTGCCATACTGTTTTGATTACTGTAGCTTGGTAGTATAGTCTGAAGCCAGGGTGCCTGATCTCTCCAACTCCATTTTTCTTCCTTAAAATTGCTTTGGCTATCCAAGGTCTTTTGTGTCTCCATACAAATTTTAAGATGTTTTTGTTCTAGTTCTATGAAAAATACCATTGGTAATTTGATAAGGATGACATTGAAGCTGTAGATTGTCTTGGATTATATAGTCATTTTGACAATATTGACTCTTTCAATCCGAAAACATGGTATATCTTTCCATGTGTTTGTGTTCCCTTTGGTCTCTTTCATCAGCATCTTATAGTTTTCAGAGTACAGGTCTTTTGCCATCTTAAGTTGGTTTAGTTCTAGTTTTTTTGTTTTTTGATGTGATGGTAAATGGAATTATTTCTTTAATTTCTCTTTCTGGACCTTTCATTGATAGTGTATAGGGATGCGACTGATTTATGTCTAATAATTTTTTATCCTGCAACTTTTTGCCTTTTTTTTTTTTTTCCCTGAATTAATTGATGAGCTCTAATAGTTTTCTGGTAGAATCTTTAGGCTTTCCTATACATAGTATCATGTCATTTGCATACAGTTTTACTTCTTGTTTTCAAATTTGGATTCCTTTTATTTCTTTTCCTCCCTGATTGATGTGGCTGGGAATAAAATTTGAATAAAAGTGGCAAGAGTTTACATTCTCATCATATTCCTGATCTTAGAGGAAATGCTTTCAGCTTTTCACCATTGAATATGGTGGAAACAAGGGATTAGTCTCCAAAATTTACAAACACCTCAACATAAAAAGTGAACAAACAAACAACCCAAACAAAAAATAGGCAGAGGATCTAAAGAGAGATTTCTCCAAAGAAAGCATACAGATGTTAAAGAGGCACATGAAAAGATGCTCAACATCTCTATAATTAATATAGAAATGCAAATCAAAACTATTAGTACAATGAGATATCACTTCACCCCAGTCAGAATATCTGTCATCGAAACATCTGCCAACAGTAAAAGCTGGAGTGGATGGGAGAAAAGAAAACCCTCTACTTTGTTGATGGGAATGTAAATTGGTACAGCTACTGTGGAGAACAGTACGGATTTCCTTAAAAAAAAAAATCTAAAAATAGAAGTACCATATGATACAGCAATCCCACTCTTTGGCAAATATATAGAGAAAGACTTGATTTCAAATGATACATGTACCCCAGTGGTCATTGCAGCATTGTTTACACTAGTCAAGACATGTAAGCAACTTGAATGTTTATCAACAGATGAGATGATAAGGAAGATGTGGTACATACATACAATGGAACACCACTCAGTCATTAAACAGTGTGAAATAATGCCATTTGCAGCAAGGACAGACATGGAGATGACCACACTAAGTGATATAATTCAGAAAGACAAAGATTATTTGATATTACTTATATGCAGAATCTAAAAAGAAAGATACAAACTATTTATAAAACAGAAAATGACTCACAGACTTAGAGAATGAACATATGGTTACCAGGGAGGGTAAATGTGTCAGAGGGGAAGGATAGATTGGATATTTGGACACTGCTATATTTAAAATGCCTTTTCATTAAATAGACAGATAAATAGATAAAATGGTGTACTATTCACATAATAGCCTGCACACATCCTCCCATGTGCTTTAAATCATCTCTACATTGGTTACATAATAAGTATTGTTAATACAATATAAAAGCTATGTACATAGTTTCCTTTTTAGAACTTTCAGAATTATTTTTTTCTGAGTATTTTGAATCCATGGTTATTTGAGTTTGAAGACACAGAACCTGCTGATAAGAAGGATATTTGTTGTTGTTCACTTGCTAAGTCATGTCCAGCTCTTTGTAACCCCATGGACAATAGCATCCCAGGCTTCCCTGTCCTTTGCTATCCCTGGAGTTTGCTCAAATTCATGTCCATTGAGTTGATTATATTATCTATATTATCCATGTCTAAAATCAGAACAATAAGCATTAAGAAAGACTGTATTTTTCATTGTTGTGAAAAGATAAATCTTTCCGCAATAGGCAATATCATTGAGTCTTCTTATGTTTTAAGCAAAACTATAGAAAATATATGTAATTTGATAAGAGAAATTTACAGAATGTTTTTAAGGAGAAAAATCAAGCACAATGAGAGTAAATAAAACATCTAGTATAGTATCATAATGTCTTCTATGTGCTACTTCCTTAATTTATAATTGCTAAATAAGTAAAATGAAATGAGACAGCATCAGAGATTTCTGGCATAAATAACTTTATAATAGAACTAATTGGTCAAAAACATACATTCTGTTCTTATGAAGAAATTACAATTACTTATCAATATTCTATATCTAGTCCAAGTTTCTGCTTATAATGTAGTGGGTTGGGTAGTGTAGCCCCCATATCCATGCCCCCTAGACCCTCAGAATGTGACATTATTTAGAAATAGCATATCTTTGCAGACATCATTTAGAATCTTGAGATGATATCATCCTGGATTTAGATGAGATACTCATTCCAATGACTGATGTCCTTAGAAGAGTGGACACAGAGGAAGTCATGTAGGGGAAGCCTTGTGAAGATGGTGGTAGAGACTGCCACAGCCAAGAAACACCAGGACTTCCAGAAGCCAGAAAAGACAAGGATTCCCCCCTAGAAATTTCACAGGGAACATGACCATGCCCTCACCTTGATATTGGACTTCTGTTCTCAGAAATGTGAGAGAAAAAATTCTGCTTCTTTAAGCCATGAAATTTATAATAATTTTTTTTGCAATAGATCTAGGAAACTAACACAGGTATAGAAGGCTAAAGCGTGCATTATTCTCATCCTTAACATAAGAACATAGTTTACATAAGCTACCAAATCACAATTTTTGATGGTTGGAAGGCATCCAACTAACTCAAAATCTAGACATCAAAGAGGAGGAGACAGGTACTTGATTCCTTGGGATAAACAACAGACAGGTGTCATATGAATCTGTAACAGTAAATCAGCTAATCTTTTTTAAAGAATTGCTGAAGGATGACTGTGGCACTGATTAGAAAATAGAACCCATGGCACCTGTATGCTCGATGGAAATTCAGTGACATTTGGACTCTCACCCAGTGAACTAGTTAGTAGTTATGAGAAAGATCTGGGCACAGCAAGAGGCCAGGAAAGTCATCTGCATGTGGTTCAGGGGTGGGAAAACATGTGCAGAGGCAACATGTCATGGGGGAGGATGAGTGACCTCACCTGCATTCTTCTCCATTACCTCTATTCAAAGTCTTTAATGATGGGAAAATCACAGCAAATTCAGTCAATACTGGGGCACCAGTTAAGAAAAATTGGGTTTTAGAAAGACAGAGGGAGGGAGAGGAAAATGTCTTGAATTCAGATTATTAGAGAACTTCTACTTCTGGATGAGGGACAAGATAAATAAGAAGCCCCACCAGATACAGGATGCAGTACACACCTAAAATGGTAATATAACAGAATAATAGACAAATACTCTCTCATGAGTATTCACTAAGACCAACACCATCAGGACAGCAAGTGTACAGTGAAAAGTAATAGCATCTCAGATGGGGCTGAAAACAAGGTCAGAGGAAAGACCTTACCCTCTAGGGGCGCTGATATCATGAAAAACTCACTGGAAGGCATAAGGTGACCTTGAAAGAACATGATGCCTGTGGGTAACTGATAAGAACGGATAGAAATAAGAAACCTCAGTTCAGTTCAGTTCAGTTCAGTTCAGTCACTCAGTCGTGTCCGACTCTTTGCGACCCCATGAATCGCAGCACGCCAGGCCTCTCTGTCCATCACCAACTCCCAGAGTTCACTCAGACTCATGTCCATCGAGTCAGTGATGCCATCCAGCCATCTCTGTCGTCCCCTTCTCCTCCTGCCCCCAATACCTCCCAGCATCAGAGTCTTTTCCAATGAGTCACTCTTCACATGAGGTGGCCAAAGTACTGGAATTTCAGCTTTAGCATCATTCCTTCCAAAGAAATCCCAGGGTTGATCTCCTTCAGAATGGACTGGTTGGATCTCCTTGCAGCCCAAGGGACTCCCAAGAGTCTTCTCCAACACCACAGTTCAAACGCACCAATTCTTCAGTGCTCAGCTTTCTTCACAGTCCAACTCTCACATCCATACATGACCACTGGAAAAACCATAGCCTTGACTAGATGGACCTTAGTCGGCAAAGTAATGTCTCTGCTTTTGAATATGCTATCTAGGTTGGTCATAACTTTTCTTCCAAGGAGTAAGCGTCTTTTAATTTCATGGCTGCAGTCACAATCTGCTGTGATTTTGGAGCCCCCAATAATAAAGTCAGCCACTGTTTCCACTGTTTCCCTATCTATTTCCCATGAAGTGATGGGACCGGATGCCATGATCTTCATTTTCTCAATGTTGAGCTTTAAGCCAACTTTTTCACTCACCTCTTTCACTTTATTCAAGAGGCTTTTTAGTTCCTCATCACCTTCTGCCTTAAGGTGGTGTCATCTGCATATCTGAGGTTATTGATATTTCTCCCGGGAATCGTAATTCCAGCTTGTGTTTCTTCCAGTCCAGCATTTCCCATGATGTACTCTGCATATAAGTTAAATAAGCAGAGTGACAATATACAGCCTTGAATGATGCTCACTCAGTTCCTGATTAGATTGATTCAACTGCCCACATTAAAGTCTATCATAAAAGAGTTGTGGCTAAGGAGAGAATTAGTATTATCACTTAATCTCAGTGTCTAAGGCTCTACAGAAGACATCAGCTTTAAAAAAAAAAAAATTAGATACCCAAGTAAGCAAGAAAAATCAACACACATTCAAGAAACAAAGCCAAGAATATCATCAATGTTAAGGAAGATACAGGATTTGAAATTATTAGCTATAGAATATGAAATAGCTATGATTAATGTGTGGACTTCCCAGGTGGAGTTAGTGATAAAGAACTTACCTGCCAATGCAGGACACATAAGAAATGCAGCTTCGATCCCTGGCCTGGGAAGATCCTTGGGAGAAGGACATGGCAACCCACTCCAGTATTCTTGCCTGGAGATTCCCATGGACAGAGAGGCTGGTAGGCTACGGTCCATGGGGTCACAAAAGGCCAGACACAACTGAAATGATATAGCATGCATGCATGATTAATATGTAAGATGTTTTAGTGTAAAAAGGGAAAAACATACATAAGTAATTTCAGCACAGAGATAAAAATTATAAGAAATAATAAAAAGGAATTATAGAAATGAAAAACATGATAACAAAGATAAGAATGCCTTCAGCAGATTCATCAAAGAAAAAAGAAAAAATTGGCTACATCAAAACTGAAGTAGAAAATAAAGCTGTCTAATGCACAGTATAAATATAGACAATTATATTGCATTATAATTATATGATAGCTATCCTATAGGAGCAATTCTACTACTATACATTAATGTCTTAAAGTAGCATGCTGTATACCACAGGCTTACACAATGTTACATGTCAAATTTATTCAGACAAGATTAGGCCCATTTAGTAAACTAATACTCAAAATTCTCCAAACCAGGCTTTAACAATACATAAACTGTGAACTTCCAGATGTTCAAGCTGGTTTTAGAAAAGGCAGAGGAACCAGGTATCAAATTGCCAACATCTGCTGGATCATCAAAAACGTAAGAGAGTTCCAGAAAAACATATATTTCTGCTTTATTGACTATGCCAAAGCCTTTGACTGTGTGGATCACAATAAACTGTGGAAAATTCTTCAAGAAATGGGAATACCAGACCACCTGACCTGCCTCTTGAGAAACCTAGATGCAGGTCAGGAAGCAACAGTTAGAACTGGACATGGGACAAAAGACTGGTTTCAAATAGGGAAAGGAATACGTCAAGGCTGTATATTGTCACCCTGCTTATTTAACTTCTATGCCGAGTACATCATGAGAAACGCTGGGCTGGAGGAAGCACAAGCTGGAATCGAGATTGTCGGGAGAAATATCAATAACCTCAGATATGCAAATGACACCACCCTTATGGCAGAAAGTGAGGAGGAACTAAAAAGCCTCTTGATGAAAGTGAAAGAGGAGAGTGAAAAAGTTGGCTTAAAGCTCAACATTCAGAAAACTAAGATCATGGCATCTGGTCCCATCACTTCATGAAAATTAGATGGGGAAACAGTGGAAACAGTAGCTGACTTTATCTTTTTGGGCTCCAAAATCACTGCAGATGGTGATTGAAGCCATGAAATTAAAAGACACTTACTCCTTGGAAGAAAAGTTATGACCAACCTAGACAACATAGGAAAAAGCAGAGACATTGCTTTGTCAACAAAGGTCTGTCTAGAAAGGCTATGTTTTTTCCAGTAGTTATGTATGGATGTGAGAGTCAGACTGTCAAGAAAGCTGAGTGCCAAAGAATTGATGCTTTTGAACTGTGGTGTTGGAGAAGACTCTTGAGAGTCCCTTGGACTGCAAGGAGATCCAACCAGTCCATCCTAAAGAAGACCATTCCTGGATGTTCATTGGAAAGACTGATGTTGAAGCTGAAACTCCAATACTTTGGTCACCTGATGCAAAGAGCTGATTCAGTGAAAAGACCCTGATGCTGGGAAAGATTGAGAGCAGCAGGAGAAGGTGACAACAGAGGATGAGATGGTCAGATGGCATCACCAACTCAATGAACATGGGTTTGGGTGGACTCCGGGAGTTGGTGATAGACAGGGAGGCCTGGTGTGCTGCAATTCATGGGGTCGCAAAGAGTCAGACACGACTGAATGAATGTACTGAACTGAACTGAGGGAAGTAGGGCTCTAAACATGTCAAATTTATTCAATGAGAAAAAAAAAAAATACCTGAAGTGTTTCAAAGACATTTTCAAAAGAATTTAAAAACAAACTACAGACTGGAGAAATATTCATAAATACCCTATCATAAGAAAAACAATCTGGCAGGATACATGCATCCCAGGTTTCATCGCAGCACTGTTTACATAGCAAGCAACCTAAATGTCTATCAACAGAGGAGTGGATAAAGAAGATTTGGTACATATATATAATGGAAAACTGCTTAGCTATTAAAAAGAGTGAAATGCCATTTGCAGCAACATAGATGAACCTAGAGATCGTCATACTGAGTAAAGTAAGTTAGTGAAGGAGAAATATCATAGGACATCCCATATATGTGGAATCTAAAAAGAAATGATACAAATGAACTTACAAAACAGAAACAGACTCACAGACTTAGAGAAATGGAACTTATCATTGCCAGAGGGAAAGATGAGGGAAGGGATATTTAGGGAGTTTGCTATGAACGTGTACACACTGCTATATTTAAAATGGATAACCAACAAGGACCTTCTATATAGCACATGGAGCTCTGTTCAGTGTTACATGTTAGCCTGGAAAAATTTCTATAATACATTAAGAAATTTCAATATTTATTAATGATAAGCCAAACGAAAGTGGGTAGACACTTAAGGAGACCTTTTACTGAAGAAGATACAGGACATCACATGATAGACGACTGAACGTCATTAGTTCAGTTCAGTTCAGTTCAGTTCAGTCACTCAGTCGTGTCCAATTCTTTGTGACCCCATGAATTGCAGCACGCCAGGCCTTCCTGTCCATCACCATCTCCCGGAGTTCACTCAGACCCACGTCCATCGAGTCCGTGATGCCATCCAGCCATCTCATCCTCGGTCATTCCCTTCTCCTCCTGCCCCCAATCCCTCCCAGCATCAGAGTCTTTTCCAATGAGTCAACTCTTCACATTAGGCATTAGGAAACACAACTGAAAACGGAATGGGATACCACCATACACTTATTAGGGGGCTTCCCTAGTGGCTTAGTCGATCAAGAGTTTGCCTGCAATGACAGAGAACCCAGTCTCCTGACCTATCCCTGGGTCAGGATTATCGCCTGGTGAAGGAAATGGCAACCCACTTCAGTACTGTTGCCTGGAGTATTCCATGGACAGAGGAGCAGGACAGGCTGCAGTCCACGAAATCACAAAGATTCAGACCCAATTGTGCAGCTAACTTTCACTTTCATACACTTACTAGAGGAGCTTAAGTCAAAAAAAATGAAAATATAAGAGCTGCAATATACATAGAACAACTAGAATTCTCATACACTGCTGATTAGAAAGCAAAATGGTATAGCCACATTGGACAGTGTGCCAATATCTTATAAAGTTAAGTATATGCTTACCATATGAACTAGCAGTTCCTCTCACAGAGGACTGCTCAAGTCAAGTGAAAATTTATGTTCACTGAAAAGCCTATCTGTGATTGTACATATAGCAACTTTTTTCATAATTACGCAAAGAAGAAACAACACAAAGGTTTCATGTTTAGGGCATCAAAGAAAACAAACTGAAATCTCTGTTCACTGGAGTACTGCTCAGCAATCATAAAAATGAAATGAATTACTCATACAGTTAGTAACATGAGTGAATCTGACATGCATAATGTTAATGCAATAAACCAGACTCAAAAAATTGCATACGATAGGATTCCACTTCTGCAACACTCTGCTTTGCTCTCTCATTTTATTTAGGTATTGGCTTGAATGTCACTCCATTTGCAAGAACTTAATTTCACCCAGTCTAAAAGAACTCCCTACACCCCCACGATTCTCTACTGCTTACCTGTATTTTACTTTTTACATAACACTTATGTATATCAAGTATTTACTCATTTACTGTATATTTCCCCCACTAGAATGTAAGTTCTATGAAGAGCGAAACATTTGTATCCTCATTTTTCTAGAACATAGTAGCTTGTTCATAAATGTTATTGAATGAATAAACGATTGGTTCTGAAACAGAAGATGATTGGCCAGCAGTTACATCAGCAGTAGCTCCTCTGTAATAATAGAAGTTAGGTCTAATACAACTGTAAGGAGAGTGGTTGGTTTTGAACAGACAAATTGCAGAAATGTAGCCAAGATAGAGGAGGTTAGCTATTTGATTATGTCTCATAATTAATCAAGTAGTCTCATAGCTGGTAGGGGATTAAGGAGTATTTACATTATACACCCAAGCCTCCTAAATAATTTTCATGGATATTCTAGAAGAACAGTTCCTGCTTATGATTATTACTCTATCATTTTTTCAGATTTGTGGTTGACAACTTTTTATTGAAATGTAGTTGAATTACAACATTGTGTTAATTACAGCTGTTCAGAAAAGTGACTCAATTGTACATATTCTTATTATCCATATTATTCTTTTCATATTATTTTCTATTATGGTTTATCATAGGATATTGTATTTAGTTCTCTGTGCTATATGGTAAGATCTTGTTGTTTGTTCATTCTAAATAAACAAGTTTGCCTGTGCTCATCTCAAACTCCCAATTCATCCCCTTCCCACCCCCTTCCTCTTTGACAACCATCAGTCTATTCTCTATGCCTATGATTGTATTTCTATTTCATAGATAATTTCATTTGTGTTATATTTTATATTGCTTTAATATAAGTAATATATATTTGTCTTTCTCTGCCTGATTCAATATGATAATTTCTAATTGCATCCATGTTGCTGCAAAGGGCATCATTTCATTCTTTTAATTGCTGAGTAGCACTCCATTGTGTACGTGTGTGTGCAGACACACCATATATTCTTTATTTATTCCTCTATTGGTAGACATTTATTAACAGATTGCATCCATATCTTAACTATTGTAAACAGTGCTACAGTGAACATTGCAATGCATGTATCTTTTTGAATTTTTGTTTTCTGTGGATATATGCCCAGGAGTAGGATTGAGGGTCATCTGGAAGTTCTTTTATTTTTTAAAAGATCCTCAAGACTGTTTTCGACAGTGACTGAACCAACTTACATTCCTACCAACAGTGTGGGAGAGTTTGCTTTTCTCCACACACTCTCCAGCATTTGTTATTTGTAGATTTCTAATGATGGCCATTCTGATAGGTGTGAGGTGGGACCTTGCTGTATCTTTAAGCTATTTCTATAAAGGTGGACACAGTTTTTCTATGAACTCAATCACACCTTTCACACACATGTATTTTACAAATATCTGTTCATAGAAACTATCAATCTAATCATAATTTTAGTTGATTATATTTATGGTCTATGTGTTTATATGTGTTTCCTATTGCAGTAAATATAGACAAAGTTTACAGATAATTTATTTTGTCCAAGAAGCCCACCAACTGCAAACTGAGAAATTAAAGTCCAGGATAATCTGTATTTAAAACAAACAACAAACACAGCAAAAACCCCTGCAGTTTAAATACTTAAGCATAGATTAATAAATAAATAGAGAATGTTTGCCTCAGTGTATCTTAAGGAATGTTTTGCATGTCACTTCAAGCATTTAACATGCTTTAAGTAATACACATTTCTGAGTCCTTATCCATATATAGTAATTTGAATCTCAGATAAAAGTTTAACAATCTCTGATTTTAATAAACTGTGAAATTGAAATGTATTATACAATAAAGAGCTATGGTCTTCTGATTTATTTATATCTTATAAGGAAAACCTTAAAGAACCTATTACAAGAAGCTTCACAACAAAGTCAGTAGCCTAAATGGGACAAGTGGATAAAAAATTTATCTAAAATCATAATGGTCTTAATACTAATCAGTTAGTAAACACAAACATTCAGTAAAGAACACTAATATGACCTGAAATTTAATTTGAGAGAATTACGTTTAAAGAAAAAAATCCCTGTCAGATGAAAATATATCTATTCCCTCTGAGACTTTCTTGATTAAAATAAATTTTACTTCATTTGATAATATCTAATTTTAGTAATTAATGAATCCGACTCTTGGGAATGTTTCTTTTATTGAACTTAAATGGAGTAAGCTAATAAGTAATTAGTCTGTCTAAATGCTTGTAAAATATAATCCCTATGTTCCTTCTAGGTTCCCTTTGTTCTGTTTGTATCACTAATCATTTTAAGTGATTTTAATTTTGTGAAATATTTCTAAATTAAAGATAGGTAAGTAAAATATGAGGAAATACTTTGTTTCATGCTGTTTCTTTGGTCAATGTAAGAATGTTTAATTCTTCTAAAGACAGCATTTTCTTCCTCAATTTTCTAAACAAATTACATAATTCTAGTTTTTGAATTTCCTATGTATTTGATGATTTAGAATTTATTTCTGAACGGCTATATTGGACCCTCTCAATCTAGTTCCTGACTCAGCTCTTCAGTCACGGAGCATATATCAGTATGGCCAATCCTCTCATACCTCCCAACTTTTGCAGGGATCTTATACAATGAGTTCATGCTCTCCTCTCTTTTCTCTTCAACCTCTTCCTCACTATTGATTCTTCCAACTACATAATTTGCAGGGCCAGTACAAAATGAAAATGAAAGTTCTTGTTCAGAAAAGGAAGTGTGACTAAAGCTAAGATACAAAGCTTTCTTCCATCTTCCAGGCTTGATCTCCTATGGTTTTTCCTATTCAACATTGTTTCAAGCAAAGAAAAATACAAATAAAAAATAAAAATTTAACTTACTAGCACGAATGTTTCCATGCAATGCTAGGTTTCAATGCTTAGAGAGAACTTATGTCTTGTTCTCTAGCTGGTCTTCAAACACAAAGCTTGTGCTGTAGCAGACCAGAATTAAGTAAAACTAGACTCAAGAAGGTTGAAAGGAATAAGAGAAAATTCCTCAGATGTGGAGCCTGCTAGACAGGGCTCTCTAGTAATGGTGTCACTCAGTAGTGAGTGTAGACCCTAGCATTTGCACAGACGCCCTGTTCTAGGATGCAGGGGTTTCCTTGCTCAGGCAGTGAGCTGCCAGGTTCTGCAGCCTCCAGACCCACATGGTTCAGAGCCAGGTATCTCACTACCTCATGGTTCAGCCAGCACAATCCACAGGGGGCTGCCTGCAACCCCCAAAGGTGTTTAAATCTCCGCTCCTGGATTCATTGCACAGCTGGATGGGGAATGGGCATGAGGTTGCCTCCTCTAGGACAGCCTTGCACTTGCCAGCCATGCTGCTGGCAGACGCCATCTGAGATGCTCTGGAGGGCACACCCTAATAGGGCAAACGCTGGTAGCAGAAGGAGGGCCTCCTTTCCCCTCAGACTCCAGCTGGTTAGTGCCCAAGTGCAGGGCTAAGAGGAGCATCTGACTGTGGGAAAGGGGGTGGGTGAGTGGCCAACCCATTCCCAGGTGGTAAGGATCAGCAGGAGGCAGGTCCAGGCTCCCTACCAGGTCCCTTCCTACCCTTGTATTTTGTCCCATCAGGTTTCACCAAGAAACCACAGATCACTCCTAAAATTATGAATAATTCTAGGAGGGCAATCAGTTCAGTTCGGTTCAGTCACTCAGTAGTGTCCAACTCTTTGCAACCCCATGAATCGCAACACGCCAGGCCTCCCTGTCTATCACCATCTCCCGGAGTTCATTCAGATTCATGTTTACCGAGTCAGTGATGCCATCCAGCCATCTCATCCTGGGTCGTCCCCTTCTCCTCCTGCCCCCAATCCCTCCCAGTATCAGAGTCTTTTCCAATGAGTCAACTCTTCACATGAGGTGGCCAAAGTACTGGAGTTTCAGCTTTAGCATCATTCCTTCCAAAGAAATCCCAGGGCTGATCTCCTTCAGAATGGACTGGTTGGATCTCCTTGCAGTCCAAGGGACTCTCAAGAGTCTTCTCCAACACCACAGTTCCAAAGCATCAATTCTTCAGTGCTCAGCCTTCTTCACAGTCCAACTCTTACATCCATACATGACCACAGGAAAAACCATAGCCTTGACTAGACGGTCCTTAATCGACAAAGTAATGTCTCTGCTTTTGAATATGCTATCTAGGTTGGTCTTAACTTTTCTTCCAAGGAGGGCAATAGTAGAGATTAAACCAATGTGGCTGCTTCTGAGTGTGGGGCCTCATGTTAACTGCTCAGCTTCTGGGCACATGAAATAGGACCTACTGGTATTTCACTATAAACTCATCTTTCTGTGCATTAAAAAAGAGAAATCATTCAGCATCATTCTTCAAAAGCCACCATTCATTTCTTTTTTTTTTTTTTTTTGATAACTTTCCAACCCCAGAGGTAAAAAATTTGTTATCACTATCTGTTTTCTCAACCTATGCCATTTCTTAATCCAGTTCAGAATGGTTTCAGGTCCATGCGAATGACTCTTTTTAGGCTGTCTTTAATCTCAGTACTCCTAATCCAAGGAGAATTTTTAATCTTCTAACGGTATTTTGCAGCAACTTTCAAGAGTGTTGATTCTTCTTTAGCAGTCTCTATTCTTTCTATTAATAGATCCCTGGAAGAAAATGGCAACCCACTCCAGTATTCTTGCTTGGGAACTCCCATGGACAGAGAAGCCTGGTGGGCTACACTCCATGGGGTCACAAGGAGTTGCACACAACTGAGTGAC